>NC_139318.1:18455000-28455000 GCF_056507025.1 Lutjanus erythropterus
CAAACAAACAAATATATTGAGTCTGCGGTCGACCAGCAAATCCTGTTTTCTGAGAGGTAAAATTACTATTTTTGCTTATGGAGTTTGGTTGATTTGGAGACAGTGATATTAGGCAGCAAAGTAAAGCAGAAAAAATACTGTAAATACTATAGTGTACATTCATACTATTTTTTATGTCAACCTTTTTTAAGTGGCTAAAATACATGTTGTTGCTGAGCTATCCACAACAGTTCATTGCTTAGCTTCTGTGCTGGTACTCCTCTCTGCTTCTCCAAACTGGGTGCATGCCAACTGGCATCCACTGTAGGTAATACACTGACTATGGACCTAAAAGAAACCCACTTCAAATAATCTGAACTATCCCTTTAAAAGTCAGGTCACGTCAAAGGTCAAAAAGACACACCTAGCACCTCCCTGTCATATTCATGTGACATTAGCTGATACAAATTTACATTTGTCTTGCAGTCTAGTGCAACACACAAAGAAACATCTGTCACTATTTAGCTCTGGGCATCCCTCCACACCTGCTTATAGTGCACACTATAATTGTTGTCATCCAACTTTATTGACAGCACACCACAAAAGGCTACTCAGTAAGCAGTATGTGTTGCAAAATGTGTTCGAGAAATTTTTTTAGAAATGCAATGTACTTGATGGTTTTTGTACCTGCACTAAAATTAATGCACATTAAACTCTTTGCATTTTCACTGAAGAAGTCATTGAAGGGAAAGTGGGTGATGGTGTTGTTTTATGGCTGTCTCCTTCTTCACACCCAAAGGCAACTGATGGAGATTTCACTTACAAACCTGGAATTCCACTTGTCAGGTGTCTTAAAGGGTGTCTCTGGCTTTGGGTGCTGTGATCGTAACTTTGCTGTTTTAACAGCTTGGCCTGTAGATGATGAAACCCGTCGAACAGCTCCAGCCTCCCATGTCTCGAGGTAATTTACTTTCATTTGTTGTTTGTTTAAATGACATTGCTTAGTTAACATTCTTAGCATAACATCCTCTTCAGTTGTTAATGCAGCAGTAAAAAACAGGAGTGGCTAGTGATCATTATCCAGGGCTATTTCCATTAAAGTACTTTACTACTGGAGCTGTAAAACCATGAAATACTTGTTTTATCTCATGATATTCAGGATTTGTTACATAATTGTTAAGAATGTGTTATTTGTTCTTCACTTTTAGTGAGGGAGTAAAGGGAGGGAGTGATTGCTTGTAGGCATATCAGTCAAGAAACAAGGTCTGTTCAACAGAATGGAGATGCTTAATGCTCCCTTGATACAATATTCTCCAGCTGGAGGAGGAGGCTGTGTGCAAGGTACATTAACATAAAATAAAAAATATAAACTATATAAAATACAAGCCCCAATTCCAAAAAAAGGGCTACTATGTAAAATGTAAATATCATCATCATCATGCAATAGTCTGCAAATCCTTTTCATCTTGTATTCAGATAATTAATGACTAAACTAATAAACTATTATTTTTTGTAAATATATGCTCATTTTGAATTTGATGCCCGCAGGGCAGCAGCATAAGACTGGGAGAATTGTGGAATGGTCAAAAAACACTTATTTGGAGTAACTTATGCTGCCACCCAGACAACTTCTTTTTGAGGGACGTCCCCGCTTAATTCATCAAGACAACACTGAGCCACATTCTGCATTTGTTACTAAAGCATTGCTTCGTACTAATAGAGTTACTAAACTGGCCTGCCTGCAGTCCAGACCTGTACCCCACTGATGCATTATGACTGCTGGACACCTGAAGACATATATCAAGCAAGATTGAGGAAGAATTTCTCTGTCAAAACTTCAGTGTCCTCAGTTCCCACATGCTTTATGAGTGTTGTTAAAACTTTTTTGAAATGTGTTGCATGTGTATGTGTTGATTTACTTCATCCCTCCTTTATTATGGCCTGCATTTAGGCCTTCTATTGAAACTCCCTAGTTGCCACCTAGTTGAAAGGGGGCTTTTATTTCATGCATTGTGAATAAAATGTCATTTTGGTACAGCAGTCTCTGGTTCCGGTTAATTATGGGTCCTGCATAGTATCACCAGGTCACACTACATATCTGTCCATCATTTTAAATGTCCTGGAAACATGGCTTTTGCAAATCCTTTTAGACTGTCGAACTAGTCACCTTCATATCTGATGTGTGTCGTCTTTGGGTGGAGCACATTCTTGTAAGAATGAGCCACAGGTTGTGAAAGTCTGGAAGTCACGGATCATTGCAGACATCATGAGACAGTGACTCTCACTTATAAAAGAAAACAGCTGAGAAGCACATAAAACCTGTAAAGGATTTGATCATGGTATAACTAGTCATGTTGGGATATGAGCTCACACCAGAACCTTTCACATCATGTTGATTGACAGAGAAAACAAAGCCTTCACTAACCAATCAAATTTCAGTGCTGCTTTAATGCTCATTTGCCCCAGTCTTCACATTTTCATAATTGCACTTTAGAGCAACATATTTTTTATTCATGCATGTTGCTCTTGAACTAGCATCAAAAACTCATATAATTAGCATGAAAGTAAGAAAATGAATAAAGATATTCTTCCTGTTATAAGAATATTTAAACGGTGAGAACATGATCCCTTGACTATTAAATGGAATGCTCAGACTTCAGTCAAACACAGAGTGACTGGTTAGACTGGTATCTGTGGGCCTTTGCCAGTGAGGAGAGCCTTTTATTGCATGACTGTGGTACAGTAGTCATATATACTCACATATGAATCTATAGCAAGAGTTCAGTCAGTTCTTTTGCAATGTTTGGACCTGCAATTTATTTCTCTTACCTCCATTCACCCAGGCCCACTCATAAATTCCTTGCTGTCACTGTGATATCACCTCTTCTATCAGCTGGTCACTTTTGTCCAATAGCACGGGGACACACCTTCATTGTTAGCTTATCAACTTGCTGCTGTCTTTTTAAATATGTTTTTCTCTGTGCCTTTAGTCATTCATGCTGCTGCCCTC
Organism: Lutjanus erythropterus; assembly: GCF_056507025.1. Taxonomy (NCBI): domain Eukaryota; kingdom Metazoa; phylum Chordata; class Actinopteri; order Lutjaniformes; family Lutjanidae; genus Lutjanus; species Lutjanus erythropterus. Next base: position 18,457,990 of record NC_139318.1, read on the forward strand.
CACCTCCCCATCACCAAGACTAATTATCATACATTATCTTCATATGATACAATTACAAAGACTTCTTTCATTTGTCTCTCCTGATTGAAGTGTACTATACAGTATGTTTGAGATGCACCGAGATGGCAAAAAAAAAAGTATTTTTGTGCCAAAACCTGGCCAAACTGTGATTGTTTCAGAGCAACATTAAGCACATGTTAAAGGGGGTTTCGTGTCATACAGCCCCTGAAGGGTATCTTGTGCATCAGTATGATGTGCCGGAGGGCCTGACAAAGCAGCGCCTGTAGTTGATGATCAGGGGTGACAGCCTGTTGGATGCTGCAAAAGGGTTAATATCGGAGCGAATGGACAGCCCAGTGCGCCTGATACAAACACTGCTGGATACCTTGTGTGCCTATATGAGACACTGAGGGTGATGACAAGATCATTTGAGAGTGAGGATGAGAATGAATTGCACTCAAACACACTTGTATGGTCACTTAAACTCAATAGTGACAATATAAATCAGATCTGGACGAAGATTAAGTTTCTGCAAGTGCACCTCCAGCTTCTGTGTCGAGTATTTTGATCTAGTGCATGTTACACATACCTTTTTATTGGAACATATTAGCACACTTTGTCCATGCAGTGCATTGCTCATCTGTATTTTCACACTAACATCACAGAAAAGGGTTACAGTATTGTGTTCAATGCAGCTTGATTGCAACAAAGTTCAGGAAGTTCAGAAGGCCACAAGTGCTGTCAGATCTGAATGTATAATCAAACTATATGAAGAATAATGAACAAACACAAAGGAAAAATCTGAAGCCTTTGGACACACAAACACACCCCTCCGTGCTTGTTTTGGCGTCCTCGTAAAGTTGTGGGTGTGTTCATTATGAGGGAGTGGATTTTAATCTGGGCCCCACAGTCTCACTCACCACCTGAAGAAGGTACACACCCTTACAACACAGCGGCCGCAAGTCATGCATGGAAATATCTTGTGGAGGCCAAGTGATGGGAATGTGGTAAACCTGCAGTGGCTATGTAGTAATAGAGAGGCTGGTGAACACAACAATGAAAGTCTCTCAGAGAATGTCTCACTAACAAGCTCGGCTACATTGCTGAGTTACCAGTATTCACTGACTTTACACACAGTTGCTAATCAACAGTTTGTTGGCATGCTCGCACATTTCCAAACACATCCACACTGTTTGCATAAAAAGTCACCATGAGATATTACTTTACAATTCTGGACTTTAACACCTTGTTTATAGCCCACACATACACACAAACACACGCACACGCACACACCGCCTCACTGCACTTGTGGGAAGAAGTCGGGCATGGGAACTCTGGCACAAGCTGCAGTCTGACTGGATGACTCACTCTCCGACAGACGAGGAAGATCTCATGTAAATTGTCTAGCCAAATAGAAACCTAGCAACAGAATCAAACGTTTGCTTGTGTGAGTGAGAATCTGACAACATCTGTTTTTGCATGAAGTCACACACAGAATCTGTTGCTGTACAGAGTTTTTTTTCTAGGTGACTGTATTTTGCTTAAACGGCTGTGTTACATTAATCATTATTTTGTCTGTGCTTATGAAGGATGAAAAATTAATCACAGTCAGTTTCACAGATTAACTTAAGAATTCTAACAAGCGGCTTTGTTTGCATTGATAAAACCTGCAGATTGGGTTGTTTGTCGGTTTTTATCTGTGATAGCAGTGTGACTATGGATGTGGCTGCCCTACCTGAGAGAAACAAAATATTTACGCCTCCACACTGGAGGCATTCATAAATATCTATTAGGATAAAATGATGAGGTGAGGGCATTTTATAACCAAAAGATCAAAGGTCAGCTTCACTGTGTCATCTAATGCTCAGCTCTCGATCAGTTTTCCTTACTCCTCTGTGAAAAAGGTTTTTAATGAAGACAGCGTGTTTCTCACTGGAAATTACTATTCCTTCAAATTCTTCACTACATACATTATACTAGTCTGGACAGACATGAATGTAAACTACACCTCTCCTCCTACATCTCCTCTGCTCTGTGTGCTTCACCACACAGCAGAGGAGAGACAGGTGAAGTTACTTGACCCGACGACAACTTGTTACATTACTGTAAGAGCAATAAAAGCTTACCAGTAATTTATTAATATAATCCATCTAAAACCAAAGATAGACAGATGTCAACCCCAAACCAACCAAACTAAAAACAATTACAGTTATTACACCAAAATGTGTATGATTTAGTTAAAGAGATAGTTCAGAGATACAGTAGTTTTCTCAAAGTCAGAAACTAATAAATGCCTTTTGACAGACCTGTTTCTGAAGTCTGAATTTATGCTAACTAGCAATCTTATCTTATTTTGGCTCAATTGTTGAATGTCTATGAGATCAATTAGCATAATAATGACCCCATAGACTTCTAGGAATTCAGTGAAACTCCTGTTCTAGATCTTTCCCTCATTCAACTGCATTATGAGAACACAGCACTGGTGCTAGTCTGAATGGCCACTGAAAGCTGCATTTCCACTTCATGGTGCAGCTCGACTCTACTCGCCTTTAGTACTTCTAAAGTACTCAGACCTAAATTTCACCAGTCACATAAAGACAATTACTAAATCAGCCTACTACCACCTTAAAAACATAGCAAGAATTAAAGGATTTCTGTCTGGGGAAGATACAGAAAAACTTGTTCATGCTTTCATTTTCAGCAGGCTGGACTATTGTAACGGTGTCTTCACAGGTCTGAGTAAAAAATCAATCAGACAACTGCAGCTCGTCCAGAACGCTGCTGCCAGAATCCTCACCAACACCAAGAGGGTGGAGCACATTACACCAGTGCTTAAATCACTGCGCTGGCTTCCCGTGTGTCAAAGGATAGACTTCAAAATCTTGTTACTAGTTTACAAAGCACTAAATGGTCTTGGGCCTAAATATATCTCTGATTTGCTTATACGTTATGAAGCACCAAGACCCCTCAGATCATCTGGAACAGGTTTACTCAGTGTTCCCAGGATCAGAACCAAACAAGGTGAAGCAGCCTTTAGTTTCTGTGCTCCCCACCTGTGGAACAAACTTCCAGAACACCTGAGGTCAGCTGAAACTGTCGGCTTATTTAAATCAGGTCTTAAAACATTACTGTTTACTGCAGCCTACCAGTGAAGTGGATACGTTACATATTTTTAGGATAATCTGTAGCTATTGTTTTTATATTTGTCTGCTGTCGCTTTTGTTTTATGTTTGCTTCTTTCTTTATATGCATTTCTGTAATGTTTTAAACTATTTATTGTCCTGCTTTTAGCTTTTGTTTTTAATTATCTCAAATGCAATTTTAATGTTCTTTTATTGTTTCTAATTTAATGCATTTTCAAGTTCTATAAAGCACCTTGAATTGCCTTGTGTATGAATGGTGCTATATAAATAAAATTGCCTTGCCTTGCCTTGCCTTCTACTTTATTTCTCCAGTGCAGATACTGTAGCACTCCCTAAACGAAGGCGGAGTTATAGGGTTAGGTGGCCATCATAGCACACTGTCAGGGAAGCTTTGGTCTTGAGAGGCTGCGGCCTCTATTCATTAACAAACTCAAACCTCCACTGTACATTTACTGCCACACTGACAACTACCGCTCACTGTTCAGCTGCATTCATCGTCTCTCTGACTACTGCTTGCTCTCCCTCACTATGCATACACAAACAGGAGCTGTCCTCTTAAAATCAGACAATATGATGTTCTTTATATGTCTGCACTTTGTCAATAAACCATGGCATGGTATTTTTGGCTGGTATTTTTGAGTGAATAAAAAAATGTGGTCACTATTGCCGGTAGCTTGGCTGTTTAAAGATGTTTGTGCAGGACGTCTTGTGTCGAGCACACTGCAGTATTTTCACATCACGGCTCAGCTCGCTTGTTGAGTTGACCCAGATCATGCAGTGGGAACTTTGTTTGAACAAATGTGGCACAAAAACTCCATCTAAGCACAATATTCTTTGAATTTTTAGATTATTCAAAGTCATTCTGATTTCCATTCTTCATGTTAGCCAGTCTGTATATTATTTGAACAGTTGATGGGCTGTAGTGCTGGGCAGACTCTATAACACAGAGACAACTTGTCTAAGCAGGTCTGTTCTGTCTGCAGTGAACACATTCCTAGGAAGGACAACGCCCCCCCCCCCCCCAAATGAGTCAGAGGTTCAGCACTATCACTGACTTCATAGTGACTCAATACAGCTTATTGTATAAATCAGCCTGCACATCCATCAATGATTTGAATGCAGATGAGTAGAATGTAGGGCCATATACCCTTTCATACACTATAACATGTGTATAATGTGCCTACAAATCCAGTCTTAAAGGGTGTGGCTACTCGGTAGCTGCTCAGTCAACACAGTCATGGGTGAAACCTGTTTAGTGTTGCAACTGGACCTCAAGATCTCAGACAGTAACAGACATAAGAAGATAATTTGTGGCTGGTTATGTCAAAAATTCTTTACTGAACGATAGCTTTCACTGAAATACAGTTAGAGTATTATCTTGTGGTATTAATTTTGATGTCTGTATTTAAGCAGGCATTTTTGGAGTAAAGCAGATTGAACAAAATACTATTTGAATATCCTAAAACCAATGGCGAAAATAACTCATGAACTGTTCCCTTCAGCCTCTTCTGACTGTGACAGATGTGTAACCACCTTATGTTATTGTTGCTGCAGTGCCTAGCAACATCTGCCTTATCATTGCATACTCATCACCCCTTTGTGTGGTTGTGGCTGTATCCTCAGACATTACTGCCTCTCCATGTCATTCCTGCGAGAATCTGTGAGAAGTTGAGCAATCAAGATTTAATTTGCTTTGTAAATATGGTGCAAATGTCACAATTTAAAGGGGGCGGGGACAATAGAAAATTGCACCCTCTAACAGCATACTACTTGGCACATATCTGCATATGTATGTGGTTGAACAAGTGAAAGAAAAATGATAACATGTCATCAAACCGCCCCACCTTTTTAGCTTCACATCTCTTGAACGCCACTTTTGATAGGAGGAAATTATTAACTTGATCTCACAAATAACACTTGGCAGCTGACAGGATGTCAGAACTTTGCTGCTGGCAAACTTATCAGCACTTAAACGCCATATTGAAATTGATTCATACAATGCCAAGTGAGTCAAAGAAAGTATGATGGACAAAGCACGATAACTTTTAAGATTAAAATAACGCAGGTGTTTGAGTGTGTACTGAAGAAATTACAGTATACTGAGTGCACACACTGAAATCTGACCTAAAGTCTCTCCCCAAATAAAGATTTAACTCTAATGATGTCTGACATCAACGCTAAGATCTTTGAATTGAACATGGATTTGTTAAGGTAGCCGTGGGCTTAGTGAAAGCCACAATAGAAAAAATGCAAAACAAAGTAAAGGCTATGTAGTATCATACTATGGGTACTTTGCACTATGAGTATTTTGCAGATGGATCACAAACTGAAATAAACCTGCACACCCACAAACAATTATATCAGAGTTCGACATCAATGACTAAGTCTGTAAGACAGCCCTAAATCTCAAGTATCTCACTATGAGTATTTTGTGCACAGATTACAACCTGAAACAAACCTGCACACCCATAAAGATTTCTATCAGAGTTCGACATCAGCAATTAAGCTTGCAGGACAGCCCTACACCTCAAGTATCTCACTATGAGTATTTTGCACACAGATCACAAACTGAAACGAACCTGCACACCCATAAAGATTTCTATCAGAGTTCGACATCAGCGATTAAGCTTGCAGGACAGCCCTACATCTCGAGTATCTCACTATGAGATCACAGACTGAAACAAAGCCTGAGGAGTTCTATTCTGCACACACTGTTTATGGCAAGTTCAGCCTATAATACTTAATAACGGCCAGTTACCCAGTGATGATGACTGAATTGTATCACACAACATCTTATTAATGTCAAATTTTGTAATTTTGACCCATAGCTCCTGTTTGGAGAATGTTGACATGACTGACACATATGTTCTGAGAACATATTTAATACCACAAACAATAAACACACACCCTGCCATCAGGATGAGGTTTGTCTTAAATCTCCATTTACGGATGCCTTAGGAAAAGATAATTACATAAAATCACCATTAGATTTTCCTTATGTTGTTGGGCTAAATTTACTTTATGTGGTTGTGCCTTTCATATTCTTTGAGGAAAACAATATTCTCATCTTCTGTTTCTGCTATTTTTTCTGTGTTGTCCATTTTGGTAAAGCTAACACAGGCTAACCAAGTGTGTTAGCTAAGCTAGCTAAAAACTGATAATAATGCCGTCTAGCATTGAAGAATGATGTGAGTGAAGCATAACCATGGTAACTGAAGTGCACACATGCTGCATTATGAGGGTAACTGCTATAAAAGCATCAGTCTACAACACTTAGGTAAGGAGACTAAGAGGCTTTATGCAACACTTCATGTAAAGTGGACTCCTTGGCTCAGGGGAATATTTGGCTTAAGAGACAAACCAAAGGTGGTTTATGCAAACAGGCAAAAGTTTACAAAATACAGTATAATCAAGAAGCATTTGCATAGCAATACAACAAAACCAATTTGATCTGTGAGATCTTATGATCTTTTGTTGTGAACAAAAGCTTTTGCTTCACAGTAAATGCACTTCGGGAGAAAGATTTATCGCTGAGTCTCATTCCCAAGTAATCAAATATCAAATACAGATTCTTAGGGTTGGTATGCATCTTAAGCCACCAAGCCAAAGTTGGTATTTGTTGATCAGTATTTAATGACCTTCAGGTGAGATTCAGCAATTAACTATTGTTCTCCACAATTGCTTGTAGCACCTTCAGTTATCAGGACAGGACAAATAGGGTTATCCAAGTTTCCTAATGTGCTTTTATCATATATGTGGAGTAAAATTACTTTTGATCTAACCACTTGTGATTGGCATACTGTTGAGTTAAGATTCCAAGTAACTCTGGAAACATTGGTTGAATACCATCTACCATTTAGAGTTGCACACCCAGACACCATGATCAGGGCGGGGTGGCGTAGTTCTGTCTGATCGTAGCTTAGATTGAAACCAAACTGGTCCAGCAGACAAGCTGGTCCGGCTGTCAGATGCCCCAGAGTTATGCAGTAATTTAACCAAAAGTGTCTCCCCCTCCCGCTGTCAGGAGATGCCCTGCAGGGACTGAACAACTTGCCAATCAGTTTCACTGGTGACAGACAGGTCACAGAGTCATGACAGCTCACAGAAACCAAACACCAGATGTTCAGGATGGTTGAGAGGGGTGCAACCATGAAGGTGTCAATAACATACTGTGAGGGTTTGACCTTTAAAATTTCATTTGTTCAAGTAACTTTCACTAACCATGATGTGCTTTCCAGGGCCAAAATATGTTAGGGACGTCCCTCCTCCTCCTCCTCCTGCATTCTGAGCATGCATAAGCATCCCGTCCCCTACAAATTTTTAAAAGCAAAACAGAATCAGAAATCTAAAGTAAAGAATGAGATGACTACAGGCAACCTTGGTTCAACCTGGTTGAGCATGAAAACTATAGTTGTCCAAAGAACAGCAGTAATGCCACTCTGGATGGTTTAATTTGGATACTAAGTTTGTTAATGCTGTTCATCATTTTTCTATACTTTTGATTTTAGCAATGACATCCAAGAAACTTGAAGACAGTCAGCTCTGTGACGTAGACAAAAAGGATGTTGAAAAAAGCTTTCCTTGGGATAAAAGTGAATAAGACTCACTAAACTGACAGCAAAAATCCTGTGCAAAAGTACTGAGCCCTTCTCCACACCATTTTTAATAGGTCTGCATACCTTTGTGGTAGTGGTAGTCCCTGTTCCTAAGTGCAGTTGCCTCAAAACTCTTCATTTTAGATCAGTATGCCTCACATCAATTGTAACAAAAACCTTGGAAACTTGAGAAAAACATGGAAAGCTGTATCTAGAGCCAGTGTTGGTTTATCTGTTTTGGGCTATTGTAGAAACATGACAGTACAACATGGCGGCCTCCATGGCAGAGGATTCTTATTTTCAAGTGATGAAAACCTACTTATGAATATTATACTCCATCTCTGCCAGATTCTGCCAATATTCTACCAAATTCCTGTAAATCTTACACACAAGTCTGTGAAGATTCTCAGTGGAGGAAGTGGTTCTCCTGTGTTGTGCCATGTGCTTGTGCAGCGGTTGTTTTGTCTCCCTAATATACAGGTCTGTGCATTCCTCACTACTCTGGACTGCATATGCTACATTATCTTGCTGTGTATGGGTGCTCTGTCCTTGGGATGGACAAAGACAGCACATGGCGGTGCCATCACTGACCAGCACTGCAATGATGAAATACATGCTTGCAGGTTTTCTGTTTGTCAATTAGTTTGTGGTAATTTGATTGTATTCAAATTATATGGAGCCTGCAAGTTCAGGCAGGCAGCTCAAGTTGCATTCACACGTGACACGACCTTACCCAATGCACCTGCACAATGTGCCATTCAATTCAAGCCTTTCAAATGCCCAGCTCTCCATCTGCCAGCACTTCTGCTGAGTATTGTTCTGCTCACTTCTCCACCACCAGCGTTGCTGCTGCTGCTGCTTCTTGGCTTTAATCAGCTTCACCATCATCCCTGCATCTTCCTATGTGCAGAGAAAGACTGCAAACATTTTTAACACTGCTTTTCTGTAAATACACTTCCCTACCTGAGCTGACTGAACTGACTGAAGATAATTGAAGGATATGTACCACACGAGGGTCCTCTTGTACACAGGGCCACCAGATAACGTAACAATGCAGGACCTGCCTTATACTTTGCATGTTCAGTATTTCAAAACAAATTTGCAAATCATTGCAGTTCCTGTGAAAAAGATGAATGACCTGAAATGCATGTTTTCTGTGATACTGGATGTATATTTGAATTTATTTTTAATTTGTTTTTATAGTTTATTTTATATGTCTTGGCCTTTTTATTGATCTTGTTATGAGGTGTCTCTCTTATGGCTGGCTTTAGTAGTTGATTGATTGTATTTACTGTTTAACTTTTTAATTTAGTGGACAGGCAGGTGAGCCACATTAATGTGCTTCTGGAATATATGTTAGCAGGCCCAGTGTGGGTCAGAAGACTACACAAAGTCTGTCTGAACATCAGGACTCCACAAGTTTGAATTTCATTGTCATTTCATCTTTGAAATGAAAATTCAAACTTTGTTACAGCTGATCCTGTGATCAGAGGTGAACAGAAAATGAAGCAGACGGTGTGCTACCTGAAAATAATGGATCTTTAATGCCAGACCAGATACTTCCTCCTACAGTAGGTGTGGTGATAAAGTGCAAACTGTTGATGTTTTAATGATCAGTGTGACCTAAAAAAAAATGACTTCTTCAGAAACAGATGTTGTTGTTGCTGCATTCTTTGGTTTGAACACTAGATCAGGGTTACACCTCTACCTGGCATCCAAAAAGTTAAACACTCACTCTCACTACAGATTTTGATCTTCCATCTGTCAGTATTCACTCCACCCAGAGCCTGCAGAGGAATTCAGACCTGTTACACAAGCTAAGGGAAAAGAGTTTTCCTTTTTATGGTTTAAAACATTTGTCAGTTTTATATCAAGTCCTGTACAGACACATCCTGGATAAAGCAAATTGTCGAGGTGATTATCTGTATTGCTGAAGGTGTCGTTTTACTGTACAGAGACTATTAAATCTGACAGTTTAAATGACTAAATCAAACACTGATCGTCTGTAATGAGTAAGTCATCATGCTTTTTATTGGCATGTAGTACAAGTGAATTCGTCTTTGTTACTTTGTCACTGTGAACAAATTAAGGTGCCAGGCCTTGCCAAGGTTTGTGTGAGACATTTAATACGTATCATTGATGCAAAGGTTTATCTTTGATGAACTAATGGATGGACTCATTGCCAACTGCTCAGTACTCACCTGTTAGGGCTTTGGGTGGTGTTGGCTGGATTCTGTATTATGGATGTAATATAAGCTGCAAGCCTGCCCTGACATGCTGCATGAGAAAGAAAACCATATTAAACAAACATTTGCTGTAAAAAAAAAAAAAAAAAAAAAAAAAAAAAAAAAACCTAGCACCTAGCAACCTAGTATCAGTTGTAAGATGACTGTAAGATGACCAAAGATGCTCTGATAAAGATAAGCTATATAAAAGACCAAGGACTACACAAACATATTCTTTAAGTGTAGTGTTGCAACATTTGCCTGCAAGCAGTTGGATGAAGCAAAGATTCCCCTTGATATTCTTTTCTCATTGCGGAGTGAATGTGTTTACTCTGGCTTCAGCACAAGGACATATTGTATAGATTACATAAGGTAAAACTGGAACCTGTGACTACATGCTGTGCTGTTAACCCCAGGTTAGGCTGAGAAATGGGAGGGGGCGTGGACTGCAATCAATCACCGCAATGCAGCCAAGTTTCAGTGTTCATGTTTTACTCTTGTCACTGTAGCCTCGCCCCATAGCAGAACACCTATTGTATTTTGTTGCAAGGTTTATTTGTTGTAGGACTTATTTTTGATTCAGTACTTGCCACTCTGACAAAGGTGTTATTCACAGGTGTAGTTTTGGCAAGGGAGCATGGTGAATCCAGTCGGCTACAACAAGAACAGTGCACAAGCAGGATTGCAGAAAGAAGGTGGCGGCATGGTCTTTATTCTGTCTTTCATCTGTGGTGGTGGCGCTTTAGAGCAGGGGCTGTCAGAACAGACTCTTCTGCAGGGCAAACTATCAGGTCTGCTCACAAAGGACGTGCAAAGGTGCATGATTAAATGAGATATTTGAACAGTGACACTTACATTTCATTGCAGGGCATCATATCAAACTATACCTTTTGAAACTCTGTACAGCTGTAACCTTTGAACACTATTATTGTTAAATTAACATTTTTGCACTGTTCAGTTGTCTGTGTGGAGTAGCTCAAAGTTTGAATGGGGCAGTGCAAGTTGGGTATGTCAAGTTTGTTCTCGTCTGGTCCGCTAGCTGCTGTTACTTCACAGTGAAAACATGACAAGCCAGTATGAAGCACTGTACACGTACCAGCAATACATGCTTAGATGCAGCAGGTTCAGTATTAAAATACTGCTGACCAGAGGTGTGGAACTTCAGTCATGCGACTTGCCTGCAATCAGGCTCAAGTCGCAAATTCAAGGACTTGCAATTGCTTGTCTGACAGTGTTAAAAGACTCAGCTTTGACTTTGACTTGGTATTCGTGACTTGAGACTTGACTTGAGTACAGAGTACTTGGATTTTTTTTTTCTTGAGTAAATATTTGCATTGTTCTAAACATTGGGAGGCTACATTTCATTTTGAAACATGATTGGTGATTTCTGGGTGATAGTGCACAAACCTGGTTACCTATTAGCATGCAGCAGACTAGCAGAGACCAGTGCATGAGGCAGCTATCATAGAGGAGGTTTGTCCAAAAATATTACAATTTGGATTCAAGTATTATGTATGCAAGATCTGCAAATAAAAAATCAGTGACACAGCCATTACAACATACAACTTTATTTGTTTCTACCAAACCCACAAAGAAAGGAACAAGCCAAAGTATTGGCTGGTCTGATGTTAGTGAAAAAGCTAATAATACTCCTAGCTAATACTAAATTTAGGCTAAGTTAGACTTGGATTAGACCACAATCTTTTAACTTATTCAAAAGTGGAAACTGGACTAGAACCTCAGAATTTCAAATGACTTGACTTGTGATTTGATTGACCTGAGCACTGAGACTTGAAGGTTAAGACTTGAGAATTGCTTGTGGCTTGCACGTTTGACTTCAGAGCCAGCTGGCCCATTAGGCAATATAAACAAATGCTAAGGGCGCCGTGGCCTCCAGGGGGCGCCACAAAATCAGGAAAAATTTCACCTTCAATATACTTATATTAAAACTAGTTATTACAATTAACTCTTAAAATGGAAACGCTAACATAGATTCAAATGTAAAGCAATGCCCAATTAATATTACTACAAAAGATAATACCAAATAAGTACTGTTTCTAAAAGCACCATAAAGTCTCTCATTCCCAGGACTTCAAATACTGACATTGTGGGTTAATAAAGCATCCTGACCAGAGCAAAATAATGAAAAAATAAGGCAATACAGGCTGTGTGTTTCTGCAGATGGGCCATAAGTGGTGACTGAAAGGGATTATATTGAAAGGATATATATAATGTGAGTGTATTTATTGTTTTTCTTATTGTATTATGCCTCCAAGCTGCAGTGCTCAGGTGCTGCCACCAGATAACAGATAGATATGAGAGTGGTATCAAGCATCTCATCTAACTCACTGACAGAAGGCCAAAAAAAACACATACAGTATTTTCCAGTGTTGAAGTTCTTACTGTCATTTCAGGTCAGATGTCACAACTATTGTTGTGAACATATTTGTGTGTAGCGACATCTGTACAGTGTGTGCTTCCTGCGGTATCATGTTTTCATGCAGTTAACTGATCAAACCTTCAGACCTCAGTGTATTTCAGCAGCCAGGGTTCTTTAATGAGTGATGAACGCAGGGTGGGATTGTGGGATTTGTGCAGTTTTCTGTCCTTAACATCATGCAAGGTTGCGTAGCCTTGGGCGCGGCACCACCGCCCATAATTCATGTTCAAACTTGTTCACCTGGGGCTGAAAGACCTCTTAAGTAACCATTTACTGCAAGAGAAAAATGCACCACTACTCTAAAAAATCACATGTTACTTTAGTACACTCAGAGACTCTCACTTACAGTATATTAGCTATTGCCTGAGTTGCTGTGTTGTATTCGTCTGTGCGTGATGTTTTGTTTTGTTTTGTATGCGCCTTGTGAGAATTTAATATTCATACTTTTTTTTTTTTACAATAAGTGATTACAGGTGTCAGAGACATGACATTTGCTGACATTTTGAAGGAATGCATGACCTTCAATGAAGATAAAGTCCTGAATTATTGTGTATCCGGACCGAGGCAGGCTGGGACATTTCAGGTGTCCCAGAGCAATGTGTGAAGTCATCATTTGTGTCATTCAAGTTTTCTTTGTTGAACTCCGGTAAATGTATGATGCTCATGTGTCAACATTTGACATTCAGAAGACGTTATAAAAACACATTGTAAAAACTTTCATCACAGTTCCTCAGGAGACATCTTTTCACAGAATGATGTTCAAAAGGTGTATTTTAAACGCATCTTTGCTCAGATCAAACATACAGTCCTACAGTCCTTCCTTTAAAATTCCAACTCGGAGAGCCAGACCTCCATCAAGGCCAAAAATTCCCTCTCTCACAATGTTAACAAAAGTGAAAAAAGCGAGTCGGATCCACTACAAAATTTAATGCGTTTGTCCTTGGCCTGCGCCTCATACTACAACCTTCCACAAAGTTGAATGAATTTAGACTAGTAGATAAACAAACAAACAAACAAAAAATAACCCCGTTAGTGGAAGTAAGGTGATTTAAAATCCACATACACATCTTGATGATGCACATTTTAAAAAGTTTAAATGGTTGATGGTGGAAAAAAGAATTGTATATTTTAGTATCCTGCTCACTTACAAAATTGTCAATAATATTGTACCAAAGTACTTAATAAATTATTTTTCACATTTAAGAGACAATGGGCAAAACCACATTTCTCTGTCTGCCCACAAATACGAAACTGAGTACTTCACAGAGCATGTTCAAAGTGGCCTTAAAGAAATCGTTACAATGCCCAACATAGCATACGCAATTTTAATTCTTAGCTTTAATACCAAGAAATTAGGAGCATGTTGACAAAGCCTCCCTGCTGCCTGCTGTGTGTTCTTATATTGATTGTATTCTCTTACTCTCTTGTGTTGTGTGTCTTGTGATGTGTTAAATGTTAGACGAGAAGGCCACAGAGGGCCTTCTGGATTTATTGTGTTTTTATCCTTAGTGATCAGTCAATCAACTGGGTGAGCAACTACATAAAAGTTACATGGAACCTTACAAGCAACAAAACACAACAGAACACCATGCACCATGCAAAACTCTTTCTGAAGAAGATTTATTGTCAAGCAAACAGGACTTCAGGTGTTGCCAACAGTAACACACTGAAAAAGGTTCATTTAAGTCATGAAGACTTGACTGTTTTTAACTGTTTAAGTACAGCAGGTTAAGTATAGGGGGTTCAGCGTGGCTCATTTTCCCTAATTGCTCCTATCAGCAGTATCCTGTTACACTGAATGGAAGTTGGATGTGACAGCAGTGCTTCAAGTTGGTGGCTCAAGAAAGAGCAGCAGGGAAAAAAAACATAATAGTGCCACCTGCTGGCTAAACAAGTGTGGTGCAGTGAACACAGGCAGTGACTCAGACTACAGTTGACAGTAAAGAAGTTATTAAAAGTTGTCAGAAACTCATCCATCAACACCTCTTCATTAAGGATATCAGAAAGAAAGCAGTGTTTACACCTCTGACAGTACAAACACATCCATCATTAGGTGGAGGCACGGAGGTGAATAAATCATGAAAGAACCAGATAATAAAGCAGAGTGGGTGTGTTTTTTCTTAACCTTCACAATCATAAATCTGACAAAATGGGAAAAAAATCATCACTCCTCGGCCTCAGCCTCAGCCTCAGCCTCCACCTGTTCCTGCTCCTGCTCCTTCTTCTCTTCAGCAGCTGGCTCCTCGATGGCTGCCTGCTCCTCCTCCTTCACCTCCTCCTTCTTCTCCTCGGTTTTGACCACCACGGTTTCTGTCTTGGTGACTGTGGTGGTGCTCTTCACTGCTGCTCCCTCGACAGCATTGACGGAGCCACTGATGGTTTTGATGGGGCCACTGCTGGCTTTGACTCCACTGAAGGAGGAGCTGACGTAGGACGGGGTGCGGGAGCTCTCCAGGCCGTAGGCACTGTAGTTCACGGCTGCACATACAGAAGTAAGAGGCAGCCATTAACACCAACATACAGCGGGGGGGGGGGGGGGGATGGGAAAGAGTTGGGCATTCAGATGTACATGTGTTTATAATGATCTGAACACAATTTTGTATCTGCAAGTTTTGTCTTCCTAGAGATCGCAGACCGTGTCGGAAACAGGAGCTGATGTAGGCCAGAAAAGCCAGCTGAGATTTAAATATGTAGCAAGTGATTCTGAGCAAAGATAGTTCATCGTACGGAGGCACCTTAACAGAAATACGATATTTGGGAAAGCACAAACAATGCAATACAAATAGATATTTTTTCTATCCGTTGCTTTTTATTCTTTGGTAAAAGTCCAAGCTCCATGATTATCTCAGCATAGTTAAAAAAGGTTGCAACTACTCACTGATTTAATGCACCAAGATGATTCCTTTCAACTGAAGGATGTTTTCATATATTTGTACATCTCTATTTCCTAACAGAATCTTTTGATTTATGCTTTTATTTTCAAGTTTCTGATTTTTCAGTATCCCCTAGTTACAGGGAAGGTGGTGGTGGGCTTCAGACAGTTCATAAAACTTAGTTAAGCTAAAAATAAAAGAAAGGGATAAATGGGTTTTGACAGATGGCTTTTGTTGGTTGAACAGATACAGATACAGATAATAACATCTCAGTGCAAATCTAGTTGATTGTTGAGTCAAACATCAAAACCAACTCTTGGGGTTGTCAGCTTGGGTCGGGCCCCGAGTTGGCCAAAGGATAAGGTGGAGCAGCTGAGGAAAACGTATACGATAGTGACACCTGCCAGCTAAACATATGTGGTGCAGTGATTACTGAAGTAGTCAGACTCCTCAGACTACCATCAGTATACAGCTTCCAGTGTACACTAAACTTTCTGGACCTTTAACAGTTCTTTTACAATTACTAAGTCACATTTCTAAACTAACTTTCCATGGCACAAAATGCATTCAAGGGTCACATTTTGTTTTTAATTTGTCAAACCTTTTTTTCCCCTCAATCTGTAACACCGCCAAACCTCTGAATTTTCACTCCATTCTGCACATTTACACACTATTGTGTAATTCCGTTCAAGACAAGATTAATGCAATTTGCTACATTCTGATAGATCTGAAGAGAGAAATTTAAAAAAAACCTCCATGAACGCCTAACTGGAACATATATAGTCATGCTAGGTGCCTAATTTCATTCCTTGATGACCTCAATGAAAGACTTGTGGCAGGTGGGGGAAATGAGTCAGAATCCAGAGTGTTTTGTAATTGTATGGGATGATGTGGTGTTTCAATGTTCTCTTCAATCACAGAGTGGTTTACAGCCCATCTCAAGACAGTGTCACTTTTCCCTCCACTTCACCCTCCATTCCTCAACCCTATAGAGGAATTCTTTTCCTCATGGAGGTGGAAAGTTTACGACCACCAGCCACAGGATCACATGTCACATTTGGATGCAATGAGTGCTGAGTTTCTGGACATATCTGTGGAAGATTGCAATGGATAGATCAGATTTTTTCCCAGCTGTATCGTAAGAGAGGACATGAGGTGAGATGTGTGTGAGAACAAGGGGCTAAATACAAAGGACAGGGTTGACTAGCATATCTGTAGCTCTCACATACAAGTATACAACTATGTAATCTGAATATGTAATCTGACTGACTTTACCTGTGATGGCACTGTTACTGTCCTGTGAAGTGAAGATGACAGTGAAGATGCCATGTAGAGGTTGTAAAAGGGACAGAATCATGAACATATTTTGTGTTTTGTTTCTTTGGTTTGTCATGATTTAGTAGTACCCTATGTCATGGAGAGTTTATGACTCCAACTGTTGGGATGTATTTGCTGTGCTGGTTACGGTCATCTGTAATTAAAACCTCTATAATTTGGAGCATGAATTTAGTGTTGCGCAAAGTGCAAACACAGTTTTGGTATTGTGTCATCTATTCTCAAAACCAGGCTTAACATTGCATCAAAACAATGAAGAAAACATACTTTGACTCGTTCAAAGTTTGTTAAAGTTGTTTAAAGTGCAACATGGTGAAAACCAAACACCATAAATGCTTTCACTGTGGTTGAACATGAACTTACCGGTCTGCTTGGACACAGTGGTCTTGATTCCTGTTGCTAACCTGTAGACAAAAATTGAAAAAGCAACCATAATATCACGAGTTATACAGAATAATATTCCTGTAAAGATATCTGTCACTATTGCCACAGGCAGGTGCACATGTGCTCTGACAGTAACACATTACCTGGTCTCCTCTCCTTCCAGCAGCTTCCTGTAGGTGGCGATCTCAATGTCCAAAGCAAGCTTCACATTCATCAGTTCCTGGTACTGGCGGACTTGCAGTGCCATGTCCTGCTTGGCTCTCTGGAGGGCTTCTTCTAGTTCTCTGATGCGGAGTTTGGCGTCCTTCACTGCGAGCTCACCACGCTCTTCAGCCTCTGCGATCTGAGCCTCCAAATTGTTTCGCTAACAGCAGAGGAATGAAAGCAGAGTGAAGAGTAGTACAAAAAGGCCAGGTGCTATTAACACATTTTCCCGAATTATGGCTGAATATTAAGGAATAAAGAAGTTATCAAATCAGATCAAAGGATGAAAAAACAAAAGTAAAATTCAGCTCACAAAATTGAAATCTGTAACACTCACCTGTGATTTAACAATGTCGATTTCAGACTGGAGCCTCATTATCCTGCGGTTCATGTCAGCAATCTCAGCCTTGCTCGACTTCAGGTCGTCACCATACCTGCCTGCAGACTGCTGCATCTCTTCATACTGGTGTAGACAAGGACAATTCAGACTGACACATGGAAATGCAACATAATGATCAAAGTATGTTTCAGTTATCTTGTGAATCTGGTGTCAGCAGGTGTTTTTTGGCAGGTTTTAATCTGACATGAACATCACAGAAGGCTTCTGATTGCAACATACAGTGATGTGCAATCACCATATGCACAGGTTTTGGTGTCCGTGGCAACATCTGTGCACATCAGGCTTTACAGAAAACAACAATTAAGGTACAATAAGATGAGGTGAGATGTGGTTCAAGATGAGAGAGATCAAGAGAACACATCTTACACCCTCTGCTACATCCACCTAGTGAAACTCATGTACTGTACAGGAACAAGAGGACTGCTTCATATTTTTTCAGTTTTGAATAATAATAACTTAGCTGGAGACTGTCCTCTCAGACAACAGAGTGCTGGTTGAAAGCTTTAATTTCAAATAACACAAAGAGTGGTATCACCTTTGTTTGGTACCATGACTCAGCCTCAGCTCTGCTTCGGTTGGCGATATCTTCATACTGGGCACGCACTTCAGCAACGATGGCATCCATGTCAAGGTTACGGCTGTTGTCCATCTCCACCACAACAGATGTGTCTTTGATCTGGCCCTGCAGCTCTTGGATTTCCTACAGTACATGAACATGAGCAGAGAATCAATGGAAAAACATTTTTAAAGCTTTTTGTTTCAGTATGAATTATATCTAAGCCAATTACTCATTTATGCTCCAGTGAAGAGTAAAATAAAGTTATTACAGCATCATAGATCTGCCTCAGGAACTCAATCTCATCAGACAGCGCATCCAGTTTGGCTTCCAGGTCCACTTTGATCATGTAGGCTGCATCAGTGTCCTACACAGGAAAAGACAACACTGAGAATATTCATTGTTGCATGCAGCCCTGTCTCTGAGGTACAAAAAGCTATTGTGTGGGTTCATTCTGCTCAAAGGCTAATTATAGTTTCAAGATCAAGAATAGGTAAGAAAACTTGAACAGACCTTCTTTGTGAGGACAAAGGTGTTCTCACACTCATTGCGCTTGTTGATCTCATCCTCATACCTAGGGGGGAAAAACGGAAAATTTGATATGCCCTTTAAATTAGAATGAATTTTCAAAATGTATAAGTACAGCCTGCAATAACATTTTTTGTCAGTTGGGGGCAGCAGAAACAAGTTGTGAAACCAAGACTAATGCATTTAAATTGATGTGGTGAGTGTGTTAGCAAGCAGTCACCTGTTTAGACATCCAGCTGATATGGAGCAACATTAGCATTTGTGTGTAGTCATGTTTCTGGCCATGTGGCAAAGTCAAATATTTACTATTTTTTTTAGCTCTAATAATCTGCAGGTCATATTGTGTATAGTGAGCTTTTATAGCTTTTTGCTGAAACAGCTGCCTGCTACTGCTGAAAATTACAGTACTGAGAACGCTGACAGTGAGTTAAAACAGTAAAGCTGTGGGCTTTAATAAAAGCAAAGAACTAAATTACACTCAAATTGAAAAAAGGAAAGTATTTTCGGGGGGGTTGTAACTGTGAAGAACACCTTTCACATTACATGTCATTATCTTATAATTGTTAATAGAAATATTTTGATTAGTGCAGCTTTAATAGAAAAGTGGAATCGAATACAAGAGGGAACAGATTTTTGTCAATGAAAAGATTTGCCTGGATGTCCAGACTGGTTTCTAAACAGCCCGTTCTCAATCTGGACATGTCAAATATGGCAGTTTGGTCAGTGACCTTACAATATGCTTCAAACTATGACGATAGGTATAGCATCATTTCAGGAGGTGCTACTCCAGCAGTCATGCTGCTGTTGTGTTATGTCTCAAAAGTCTAAATGTACATTACTTGGCAACTTGACCACGGGCCCCTGTATCTGCAAAGCTGATGCTAGAGGGATACCTTCAGCACCATAGTTTGAAGCGTAGGGCCAGTATTTTATGCGTTAGGATGAAAACGAGTTACTCTAATCACTATAAGCTGTGTGTTGAAAACATCTGTCTGCTGAGTCTGAAAATCCTGCTGATGAGAGCTGTGAGACTGAACCAAAACTGTACAGTTGAGCTGAAAGATGCCAAGGCAGTCTGTAAAGCTGAGAATAATTCTCTGTGGATTATGAGCGACTCCTTTAATGTAGAAGTAGTCATTTGATCTGTCATTAATATACAAATATTGATTAGAGCTGCTTTAAGGAGTTGGGATACTGCTGACGGTTGAAATCCTGTACTTCACTTACTTGTTTTTGAAGTCCTCAACCAGGCCCGTCATGTGATGCAGGTCGGACTCTAGCTTGACTTTTTCGTGACCCAAGTTGTCTAGCTGCTTACGCAAGTTAGCGATGTAAGCTTCGAACATTACATCGATATTAGAGCGAGTTGTGGTCTGTTCCTGCAGAAGTTTCCACTTGGTCTCGAGCATTTTGTTCTGCTGTTCAAGGAAGCGTACCTGCAGACAGAAAAGGAAATGAATGACGAATAAACAAGAGGGAAATAGACAGTTCTGTACCTGTGGATCATACAGAAATGGCTGTGAGTGGACAGTGAAGACGGAGTTTCAGACTTCATGGATGAACAGGTGGGTGGTGAGGGTGGTCAGTGACACATGAGAAAGCATGTATGTAAAGAGAGGGTGGGAGTGACTCAAAAACATGAATGGATTAGCTTTGTTTGCTGATGGACAAAGAAATGTATGAAGATCGACTGACATAAAAATGACTAATTGACCATCTTCCACCTCCAGCTCACGCTAAATGTCACATCAATTGCCCCTCACTCATTTCTAACCCATAGCACTTCATCTCCACACAAAGAGGCACTGTTTCCCAATTGTGACATAGTTTGGCCCTTTACAGCTTTCCTATTCAGCGTCCTGACCCCGGGTGGGGTCCTACTACCGCTCAGCAAACACGATGAGACACCACACAGCTCTGCATGTGTGTGCCATACCACAATGGTATGTAGAGGAGGGCTCTGTTTTACAATCTGAAGAATTTGTCTTGGTGAGTGTGATTGATTTACACTCTGTCCTACATTACTCCAGCAGGCCTCCTTAAACAGTTTCAGTGGGCGATAGCTCAAGAATCTGATCGATCACAGGTGGAGAGGAGTGCACACTTCTGCCTGATAAGATAGAAGTATCTGACATTTCAGTAATCTCTGATAGTCGGTACATAAAAATGATTTAGCCTTCTGTCAAGAAAATGGCTTCCTTGATTATTCTACAGCCTCATAAACTTTGTATTGTTCAGACTCAGTCTTAGGTATTTATTTTTTACTATAGTGGTCTACTCCATTCTGTATTTAACAAGCTTCTCCTACGCAACTCTCTCTCCCCAGCCACTCCCACTGATTTTCCTTCTGCAAGTGTTTGTACAGGCTGTGCATATTCAGGCAATGAAATCTGAAAATGACACAACACACGTAAGATTTAGCAAAACAAGAACACAAAAATTCAAAGATGAAACCTGGAATTTTGTCTACTTTCATAACCTCCAAACTCTTCTTGCAGGATATTGCTCACATTGGGCTGCAGCCCTTCGAGCAGAATTGTTCTGTTCCCTGAATCCAGGTTGATCCTCTTATCTGAGCTCTAGGATCACACCTGAGACTGGGAACATGCAAGGAAGCTAAGCCAGGACTCAAAACAGCCTGTATCCTCCACAGAATCACAATGAGTGATGGCTTTTAGCATATTGTTATATATACAGTTTATGCAGGGATCATCTCAAGGATGATCAGAACTTATTCACCTTGAGGTATTTTGGCTCGCAACACACTAATTTCCTCTGAGGTTCCTGAGTTATTTCTCGACTCAGTGTGGAATTTAATAGCTTTATCACAAGAGTAAAATTGAACAACACAGCAGACCACCAGACACAAAAACCTATAAAGCAACATGCAGTATGTGCTCTTTGTTGCTATTGCTGCTAGACATTTTTTTTTAACTCAGAAATAGTGTCTGGGCTGCCATTGACAAGGCAAGTGAATTTTTATAATAATTCAAAGCACATAAACTTTTGTTGTCAATTAAATTTGACATTAATACAATTGCACAAGAGAAAATATGTTCAATGTTACTTATCTTAAAGAGTATTAGAGACAATGTGTCCTTCAAACTATATAAAAGAAGGGTCTCGGGAGAGTTTTTACTCCCACACAATGCATGCTGGGAAGTCTGCTAATATGCTGATCGTGTTTTTTTAAAACTCCATACAGTAATGTCTGAAAGTAATGAAATGGCAAGAAATGAAAAGTTTAATAGACTTGAATAAATGAAATGTGTATATTTTTGTTAAATCAATGAGAAAAGATCAGTTGATTCCACCTGTATTCCTGTATGTTTTTTTTTACTCTACAGATTGTAGTCATAAAAGACAAAATGTCCTCCCAGGGACAGTGGTGTTTATATATTTAGTGGACTGACCTTGTCAATGAAGGAAGCAAAGCGGTTGTTGAGGGTCTTGATCTGCTCTTTCTCCTGGGTGCGGATCACCTGGATGCTGGGGTCAATCTCCAGGTTCAGGGGGGCCAGCAGGCTCTTGTTCACGGTCACAGCGGTGATGGGGGTCATCACTTCATTGGCCATGCCACCTCCCATACCTCCACCGAAGCCCACATAACCAAACTCTACTCCACCTGCTCTTTGTGCAGACCCCCCAGCAACGTACCCACCGACCACCTTAAACCCCCCAGCGCCCACAGCAGCACCACTGCTGCCCACTCCCCCATAGGAGCTGCGGACAGCATAGCTCTGCCTGCCACTGCCCACACCACGGCCACCGTAGCCGGAGAAGGAGCGGCTGCTGAAGTTCTGAGAGGGACCCCTGGAGGAGGACACGGTGGAGAACGTGGTGGTCTTCACAGCTCTGACAGACATGGTCACAGAGGGTGTGTGTAGCAGTGAGGAGAGGAGAGACTCTGCAGAGGGAAGGAGAGTCAGGCAGATAGACCCTCCCTGGTCCCCGGTGCTATTTATCAGAGCAGGGGAGGGACGCTGCTGAGGTGCGATTGGCTGGAGTCCTCAGCAGGGGAGTGAAGGATGAGGGAGGGGGAGATGAGGGAATGTCAGTGAGGAAAATCGCATCATGTTACACATTTACTTCACTCAAAGTGTGTTGGACAGAACACAAGAATTACATAATAGTCAGTGTGCCAGTTTCTATAAAACTACTGCAGAAACACTGGAAGACTGTGAGTCGTGTCCACTTTTTGGACATTTATGAAATGTTGTTTTACTTGAAACATGCTGTCATACTTGAAACATTACACTGTTTGACATCATAGTGACAAACCCAGCATTCATTTCATAATATTATGCTGTATGCAGCTTTGTTGTATCCACACAAACATGCACACACACACACACACACACACACACACACACACACATGCACACACGCACACGCACACACACACACACACACACACACACACACACATGCAACACCACAATATGAAGTCAAACCTTGGTTATAATGAACAAGCACATCATTTTATGACCTCCTTTTCTACTTTACAACAGTTCTCATGGACATGACATATTGCAAAGTAAATTGTAGTTGCCCGGTGTGATGTGCTATATGTGTTTGTGGGTAATGACTCTATGTCTCATAATTGTGGGAGAACCAGATTTACACACTGATCTTCCATAAATCTATTCCACTATCTATTCGGAGTTTATAGATAGTGGAAGTGTTTTTGAGCAGATATATAATCGCAACAAATCCTTGCACAAAACATTTATTAAGGTATCAAATATGGTTGAAAGAGCAGGAAAAGGTAAGTAGACTTTTACCAGGAGTACCACCTGAAACATCATAGTAAAAGCCTGTTTTTAAAGTCTGCACAGTGCACAATTATAAGGTGCAGCGTGCTGGATGTGTCCATTCAGCTGTGATCAATGGACCAAACCAGGTAATACACACACACACACACACACACACACACACACACACACACACACACACACATACACACACACACACACACACACACATACACACACACACACACACACACACACTATTGATGCACATTCCTTCCATATCAGCCAGGTGATGAGCAAACAGAGTTTGTCTTTTTCTTTTACTACAAACCCCACCTTAGTCTTAAACAGCTTTCCCCACCCATAAAAACACTGATAAAACTCAACATAAAAATACTGAGAGTGCATGGAAGGATGGATGGATGGATGGATGGATGGATGGATGGATGGATGGATGGATGGATGGATGGATGGATGGATATTACAACATAATGTTTATTTCTACATTTTGCTGGCTAACAACCGTTTTGTTAACTTTTTAGCTAGCTAGCATCAAAGGATGTACTGTTTTGGTAAGGGAAACAGAGCCACTGAAAGTTAACAGTTAACCTCTCTCTTTGATGCTTACTAGGTCCAGACAGAACTCAGCTGTTTTTCTTAATTTATTAATTTGGGCAAGCAAGCATCTCCACATTGATTAAACTCTATCCCTTTCTGTTTACATTGATAAACATAAAATAAACTTTGCTAAACTGAGATTAGTTTTTAATTGTGCAGCAGAGCTCTGCTTTATGTTAAATCTGTATTTACTCATTTTAAACCTAGTTTTGCTAAACTCCGATGAGAGCTTATCTTAGACTGAATTAATCTTTTTTGGAGCAAAGTATGTGTACGTGTATCTCTGTTTCCATGGTTGCACATATTAGTGTAAAACACATTTTTGGTAAGGCCTTATCACATCATCACGGTTTTATTTAAAACATGAACCTCAACCATCTTCTGTGGAAATCATGATTCATTTGTCACTCTGCAAATTTATGACTCATGATCTTTTCTGAGTGCTTCTAATTCATACCAGAATAAACCCCCCTGCTCCCTCAACTAACATATTCACCACACCCCTTTTCTTTTGTGTTCGAGGATTTATATGAAAAGAAAAAAAACTGCTTATTTACCAGCTAAGGAAAAGAGCCAAATCCCAAGGCAGGCTACTGTGTGGAAACTAAATGTGAGGAGGAAAAGAGGGCACATGTTGTGGAAAGTACATATTAACAACCTAAAAGGGAGTTTCAGGCTTTGCACCAATCAAAAAATGCATGTTTCTCTTGGCTCTTCTTAAACTCTGACATGCCTCTTCACAATGGAGCTGCTGTGCTAAACTTGGATGCAGCCATATATGTACAAGTCAACCAGTTTTTTGTTGTTTCATTAACTCAGCCTCTCCGACAAACACACCAACCGACGAACAAAGCTGCAGTTATTTCACAATGACTTGTTTTTATTCTTTTTCCCGATAATTCCTCGTTCTTGCTGCATGACAAAAGTAAGATGGTAATTTTAGAAGTTAAGCCTCTGACCCCTTAAGTCTCTTAAGAGGCTGGTGATGTTTTGGTTTGTATGAAGCTGCTATATGACACATCGAGTCAGGAATGTGCTGAGAGAGACACGTACATGCTACAAGACAGAGCAGAGGGGTGTGGAGAGGGGACGTGCAAGGGGGCGACATGAGAAGACAATTAGCAAAGATAAGGAACAAACCTATTTCACAACGACTGGTGGAGATGTTAGTGAGAATGGGCTGAGATCCATGATGGTTTACAGCAATCTTAAGCAGCCAGTGCAGTGGTGATAACATCCCACTCGCGTGTTTTAAAACATAACAGTTGGTTGTAATGAACATAATGCTTGCCATGGTTTATGAATAATATTAAAAAAAACAGAAATGACTTTCAAGGGAAAGATAAAAGCTATAAACGCCTGTCTGTAAGATTATATTTGAAGATGTGATCGTGTTGGTCTCGGCTGTGGTCTCAAAGTTGCTCAGGGGGACCCTGCCAAGCTTTCAAAATTATCTGTAAAATCAGTTATAAAAATCTTATCCTGCCTCACAATGTGATTCCAGTACAAACATTCTCCAGCACAGATATAAATAAAACCCGGATTCAAGTTCGAGCCTTAAACAATGGGAGCATACATGGACCCTTTGTAAGCAGTCAGGGAGAAAGGTACAGAACATGCTGTTACCATACAACTTCCACACTTTCCCTCACTACAATAGGTTTGTTTGCTTTGAGACTCATGCCCCCTAGTGACTAAAGGACAGAAGTGCAGAAAACGGCACAGGAGGAGTGGCATGATGTGGTCATACGATATCACTGCTGTTCCTCATTATTCTGCTTCATGAAACTTGATCCACACCACAGGATGTTACTGATTTTCTGCCACACAAGCAGCATGGCTTTAGGAAGAGTCTGTCTGTCCACATCTTTGGTCCAGAAGGAAATTTCTCAGCAACTGTTGTATGAAATTTGCGACAGACATTCATAGTTCCCATGTTTGAAACTTAGTGTCTTTGGCGATATCCTGATGTTTCCTCTATCTCCACCATGAAGTTGACAGTTGTAATTCAGAGTGAAATCCTGTATCTTGACACCAACTGGATGGATTTCCATGAAATTTGCTACAGATATTCCTTACAATTTTTTTTTTAAAGTGACAGGCATGCCTCCCTTTGAAATGCGCTTTTCTTATGTATTTGGTGTGGTCTGAAATTATGTGAAACAGCAATATTAGGCTATCTTGGCTCAATTGATGAGAGTCTACGCAATGAAATGACATGATCATGATCCTGTAGACATCTGGGAATTGAGCAAAAATACCAAGTAATAAAAGGGGGAGATGGGGGACTTTTGCATTTTCACCAAATATTTGCTGATTAATGCAAATTGTTAGCATGCTAACAGGCTAAACTATGATGGTGAACATACCTGCTAATGGTGTGTTCCAGTTCAGGTGGAATGTACAAATTTCTGATTCAGAAAGTCGGAGGAACATCACCAACCCTGACCTCAAAATCCAACATGGCTGCTGTGCACGTCAACATTATTGAAAGTTTGTAGTAATATACTGTTAGCACTTTTATATTTTGTGTGTCATGAAAGAAGTCGTACACACCGTACTGTCCAAGCTCTATCTATGGATATGTTGCTTCGGTGTAGTGCCATCTCATGTATACTGTTTAATGTAATGTTATCAAGCACAACAAAGGTTGTGGTCATGGAGGTGCTCATCTTTGTTTCCCAAGTTTGTTGTACTGCAACACAGTCAACTCAGGTGTAATGTCATTTCCAGCCTGATATCTGATGTCCGAGGTAAAATTAATGCAGAATACGCATAAACATGCAGCTTGCAAACACCTTGTATCACTCTACCCTTCCATACATGTAGCAGAAACTGTGGTGGCTGTGAAAAACCATCCATTCTAGTGTACTGTAGAAACATAACAGTGCACCGTGATGGTAGAAGAGGACCCACGCCATCTGTAGAAAAACAGCTCATTCTAAGGTAACAAATTCACAACAATTCTTATTTTCAGGTGATTATGCATTAATGAAAACATTTTGATGAATATTATAGTCACTTTCTGTCATATTCTGTAAATCTTACATACCGGAGCTTTATTTTTCTAGGAAATTAAATTTTTCCCTTACCTTTGTACTTTGTATTGAGTGCAAATGTTAGCATGCTAAGAGGCTAGACTACAGTAAGATGATGACCATGGCAAACTTGTCTGCTAAACATCAACATGTTAGTATTGTCACTGTGAGCCTGTTAGCATGATGATGTTAGCACTTAGCTCAAAGCCCTGCTGTGCCTCTCAGTCTAAAATGATTATATCTGATTGTATATTTTTGTTTGTTCTGTGCTCCCATTCCTGAATAAATGTGCTTTTTAATGAGATGGAACGACATAAGTTTTTAAGCTATTCCTCACACATTTAACAGTTCTTGATGTAACCTTACTATTCTACATTTGACATTTATACATAAAGATTTTTAAAAGACAGTCTATTGTGCCATGAAATTACTGTATGAAGAAACAGTCTTACTTCCTTAATGAAACTAATCATTTGTGTCCATGTGAGAAATGGGAGTATACGTGACTCAGCTCTAACTCACGGCTCCTTTTATGTCTTCCTGTGAAATGTTTTTGCGCTAGAAATGGATGTGACATCCCACAGAGAAAATGTCTCTTAGTCGACACATTTCGCTAACCTCTGATGTTTGACCCTCCTATACTTTGCTGAAGGTCCTGAACATAAAACTCAAATATCTGTAGATATACATATATATATATATACATAAACTAGTTGCTTCTTTTGATGCCTTTTGAGCATCTTGGGTGAGTCAGTGATGGAGTGATTAAGAGAGGAAGGGAGGATGTAAGGGAGCAAGTGAGTGTGTGAGACAGTGTGTCACATCATATGCATGCCCACATTCCTTTTTGCCTCCGTCATGGTGCACATAATTATGCATATGCATCTATGCAAATATATGGTTTAGACTCTGTATATAAGCATGTGAGAGTGGTCAGTCTGCACTGAAGCTTGGCGAAGGGAAATTGAAAATAAAGAGGGAGGGAAGTGAAGTTCATTCAAGGCCAAGCTGGGCTGAGAGTGGTAATAATCTGACAGCTGTCCAAGATTTGTGAAGCACATTAACCCCTGCTGTAGTTTCCAGATTCCTGCTGTTACTATGACTCACACACTCCAGCTTCTCGTCTTTGCCTCTTCTTTTCTTCCGTCTTATCTGTGAAAGAGATGTGCCATTCAGATTCAGTGTATGCCTGCACCTTATTTACATTGTCACCAGGTGTACCTTGCGTAGCCTGTGTATTTTTCATGTATATTTTGTGTATTTTATCTACGTGTGTTCATTAGTGATAAAAAAAAAACAAAGTAATAAAATATTCTACAATAAATAACACTATAAAACAAGCTATTCTACATAACGAGCACTTTTACTTTTTATATTCTAAAGGGATAGTTTGGATTTTTTTAAATGAACTTGTATGAACTTGTGTACTAGCATATGGTGGTTCTACTGGTGTAGAAAGCTAAGCAATGTACTGAGTGTCAGCTGTAAAACATATTTTTACTCGCCTAAAAAAGGTCCATTGAAAAAAATCATTATAAGTTTCTTTGCCTTGCTGT
Source organism: Lutjanus erythropterus (assembly GCF_056507025.1). NCBI lineage: Eukaryota > Metazoa > Chordata > Actinopteri > Lutjaniformes > Lutjanidae > Lutjanus > Lutjanus erythropterus. The sequence continues at coordinate 18,486,639 of NC_139318.1, forward strand.
CAGACAGCCTTTTCTGATGGGAAACTGCCATTATATATGCCAAATATCACTCTATCCAAATCAACCAAATCAGTCATTTTACCTTGCCTCAATCTGTTAGTTTGTTTGTCTTATTGTGTGACTGAACTGATCTATCATTTTAAAACACCAAAGTCACACAATAACACAAACAAACAGATCGAGGCAGGGGTCGGCTAGCAACTCCTGTGCTCTTCCTGTGAAGTTTGGTTGGTTTGGAGAGAATGCTATTTGGCTTACATTATAGCAGCCTCCTTGTGGAAAATGTTGTCTAACAACAAGGCAAGGCGGTGAAAAACATGTGCACACTTAAACTGAGGTTTTTTTGAGTGCACACATTTTAAGTGGCTAAAATACCTGTTGTTGTTGACCCTGTCCACTTACCTTGCTTACCTTAGGTGTCGGTGCCCCTCTCTGCCTCTGCCCACTGGCATCTTGACTCACTTTGACTTAATCTTCTTTGCCCACTTGGGAGCAGAGGGCATCCACCATAGATCTCCACCTCTCTGACTTGGATGTACTACAACATCTTTGGCAGTTAGCTCTGACTATTGACAAGTACCTCATACAACCCTAAATCAAATAACCTGAACTATCCCTTAGAATACCTTTTGCTGATAATGCTTCCATACTTTTACTTAAAGCCTCTGTATACCTACTCCACTGTATGACACTATTGGTCAAGGTACTTCCCTGTTTCTATTTGTTAATTTCTTGTTTTTCTCTGGTCCTGTCGGGCGAGGCAAACTGTTGCCAACTAACATTCAAACAAACAAGACAGTGGACACACAGTCATGAGGTATGAGTCATGCTGATTAAATTCAAACTTCCTCTCTATATTTGCTGGTCCCTGTCACAGGACAGACTCATCAGTGTTTTCTTTGCTCTCTGCTACTCTCCATTATATGCTGTCTTTTTTCTTTTCTTTTTTTTTTTTTTGTCTAATTAAAAGAGATTGCTAAATAAATGCACAGTGAGGGGCTGGTGTGAGGTGTGAGAAACACTGAAACTCGATCAACCATGAAGTTGAGGTAACATCAGGAAAGAAAAGGCTGAGGTTGTATGAAGCTCAGGAGGGTGTTTGAGCCTTTGCCAGTTCCCCTGGGGGTGGTTCATGAAGTTTTGTTCTCCGGTTCTCTGAAACCTCTTGTGAAAATCTGCTTTGACCAAAACTTCAGCCTCAGTTAAACCTATATAAACCCTTCCAAAGTTGTACCAGAACACTATGTACTGCAACTTTATTCCCTTTCAATCTTTTCCTGTTTTTTGTGTTTTGCAGTTTCCTGTTAATTGTATTTGAGATGTTGAAAGAAACAGTTTTTTATGAACCTTATCTTTCCTCTTTCCTAATTTATTAGTGTTAGAGCAGAAAGGGGAGATTCTTTGGTTATAATGATCTCTTCATACTTAAGGTTTAACTGACCTGCAAGCTGACCTGTACGCAGAGGAGATGAGACACAGGTCAGACTGGACAGTATATAGTATATGAATATTGGCAGTAAACCTCAGAATAACCTAAGCATTAAATGTAGAATCTCTTTTTGTAATTCTGTGTTTTTTTCTTGTGGTTCACCAATGATCAACGAAAAAAGGCCAATCAAAGGTAGTTCACATGACAGGTACCACACCTGATAATGCTTCAAAGACAATTCAGTTCAACAGAACTGATTTATGCGGATAATTGCCTGTCGTATGAATGAGGGCAGCTTTTCTTTCATTTTGATTGTGTTCTGAACAATGTGCTATTGGCTTACTTTCCTTCTTTATGCATCCGATCTCTTCTCGGGTCTTCGGGGTATATTTCATGCTTGGGTGTTCTTAGGTTTCCTATTATAGTTTGACAAGTTTCATTGTTAATTCTGTTCACCCTATTGTCTGTGATTGTGATTAAAATGTGTTTATCAGTAAATCAGTTTGGTTTTACAGCTACTCTGATAAACAGTTAAAGGTCATGTTGAAGATATTTCCTCCTAAGCAATTTTGCACTTTAAGGGTGGAGTTGCACCAACAAGGATTAATTTTTAAACCTGATTAAATCATAGTTTAACTTTAAATTATGCTGCACCAAACTTTTTAAATAGCTTAAAATGAAGAAAGATTCAATTTAAAGTTATCTTTAAATCTGAGCTTAGTTTTTGCTTAAAACATAGATTTTTCTTTTCCTTACTGTCCTGCTGTCCATTTTAAAATCTTCTATTGTTTGACCATATCTCTCTATTAATTCAGATGACAGGATTTTCATAAAGGGGGAGAAATTAGAGTTTGCTGAGTCGTCATGAGTAGGCTAACTAACTTTTTAGCTAGCTAGTAAACAGTGTAACTAAGTTTTGTTAATTATTTAGCTAGTTTGCAAACAATTTAATGTTTTGTTAACCTTTTGCTACCAAACAATGTTATTTTGCCAAGTGTTTGACAAGAAAGCAAACCATCTTAGATTAAACTGTCTTAGATTCATCTGTGTTGGTGCGACCAAGCCAGCCAGTAAAAAACATGTCTCCCTTCCTCTATGTTTTGGCTGCAACTAAAAACTGAGTGCTGCAGCTGCTGTATCTAACTTTCAGTTTAGTCTAGATAGGAAGGTGGGCAGTACCTGTTTATTTTGGTGCCTGGCTAACCACAAACTTAGAAACTATGCAGCAAATGGTAGACATTATGCCTTTTATGGGCAAACCAAAGGAATTTGCTTGCATGCTTACAAAATACAACTCACTTTGAAAGGAATGTAACTTTTACTTTTAATTCTATTCCAGGTTTCCTTGCTGAAGGAAGCATGTCTATTACAGTATTGCACAGTGAACTGTGTTTTATGCAATGTCTGTTAACTAATTTGATCTAGTTGATTGAATCTGAATGTTTTTTCACAACAGAAATATACCTCACACATTTCCTTGGAGACAGAAAATACAGTCAGTTAAAAAACGGAACATGTGGGTGAATGAGAGCAGAAGAGAGTGGGGGGAGGAGGAAATGAAGGTCTGGGATGATGCTAAAGTGGGCAGGGTCTGTGAGACCAGCTGTGATTGAGGGAGAGAAGTAGGAGTATAAGTTCTTCACTTCCCGCTGCCAGCGTCACTTTCTAAGCCGGCCAGCAGCGAGTCTCCACATCTCATTTTTCACCTCACTCTGTGTCGTGCCTAAACTTCTTCAAAAATGAGCTTCAAAAGACCTTCTTCCCACATCTCCTTCAGCTACTCCACACCCCGTGCTATGAGCGTTCATGCTGGTGCCGGTGGAAAGGGTGCCCGCATATCCTCTGCCTCCGCATCTTCCCTGCGCTCTGGTCCCCAACTACTGTCCTCTTCCTCTGCCTTCAAGGTGAGCAGTGGAATGGGTGGTGGAATGAGCTCTGGGTTTGGTGGTGGCAGTGCAACGGTGACAGCTGGTGGTGTCGGGGCTGGGATCATTGGCAACGAGAGGGGGGCCATGCAGAACCTGAACGACCGCTTGGCCAACTACCTGGAGACGGTGAGGAACCTGGAGGCGGCCAATAAGGAGCTGGAGATGAAGATCAGAGAGGCTCTGGAGAAGGGGGGGCCCGACATGAGAGACTACAGCAAGTACGAGCCCATCATTGATGACCTGCGCAGACAGGTAAGCATGATGATGAATTATGATCATTAGCAGGTGGAGGGTACAGATGAAATATTGTCTAAAATGGGGATGTTGCAGTTGGTTAGACAGACAATGAGAAATGTGAGTGAGATCAGTGTTTAAATGCTTTAAAAATGCTTGATGGTGCCTCTAATATCAGAATTGATAAAAGCATGAGACAGTGTTTAATATGTAGAAGTTTTATCAGTGTATTCGTTATTTATCAAATGCCAAACACCGAAAATGAATATCATGAACAGTCACTGAGACGGACAGCGTCTCCTTTGTACGTTATCAAATTTCATGCAAGAGAATGAAGGGTGTGGTCGCTAAGCTCTAACCCTCCCCCATAAAACTTTTTCATGCCACAAACTTCCTCTGATGAATCACCAACACGCGGGTAGCATCATGGGAGACTCTTAAACAACCATCACCAGACAAAAGCATTTCCAAATGGTCCTGCTTGCAAATGGTGGTTCTACAAGCATTCACTGGTGTAGGAGGGCCTCAATGTGAAACAGATGTGTGGTAATGACACACATACACATACACACACACACACGCACACAAAGGGTCTCGGACTGCCAGTGTGATAGCTGCGTGTGAGTTGTATAACAATCAGCTCCAGTCAGAAGAGTCAAATGTCACATTCTTCTGCAGCTCCGGATCTTCAATGTCCCATAATGACACATTGATGGTGGCATTACGTTTTTCTCCACACATAAAGGGACGAGTATTCCTCTAACACAGGACATCAGACACACTAGAAACTAGAAACTCACGCATCAAGAATTTTGCAGCCCCCGCACACATAAATACATACACACAGTGATATATACAAAGAAGAGGAGACACGGTGCAGCTGGGTGAAAATTGGAGAGAAAAGAAACTTCTCTGTATGACTTACACAGACAGGAAACGAATTTTTCCAACAATGCTAAAACAAACCAGATTCAGTTCTGGCACAGGAACATCCTTCTCTTCCTGTCCTTGAGTTTGTGGTTCCTCTTTTCTCTGAATGTTACTATGGATTCAGCTGTGATGCTGTGGCCCCAGTCTGTAATCTGACACTGGGGTTTCTGTTGTTACATAACAGAAATATGATTCAAATCATATGTTTAAGTCTGTAGCTGTGTGAAACACTGCTATCGCATGAGAGCAAATAATGATTGGAGCAGACCACTGAAGTATGCATCGGAGGGGCTTCTGGTTAAACAATTGTTTTCTTTCTAACCAGCAAAGTTGGACAAAACAAACACCCACTGGTCGAAAAATGTTAACAAATAAAAACCACTGTGTCATTCATTCTTCTTTCTCTCCAGATCTTCGATAAGATTGCAGAGAACGCTCGTTTTGTCCTCCAGATAGACAATGCCCGTCTTGCTGCTGACGACTTCAAAGTAAAGTAGGTTGTTTCAAATTTCATCTCGGTTATTTATGTAGATTTTATGTGTTCAGGGTATATAGATGAGGTGCATCTAATCTCCAGTGCAGAGTTTATGCTTTGCATGTATTCTCAAACAAGGGTCCAGGGGCCCCCAGGGGTCCATGGCGTTCTGCCAGGAAGTCCGAGAAAAGTTTTTATTTTTGGGCTTCATTATAGCCTGTATTATTTTATGATTAGACTTTTTGGACTCATTACAAATTTACACAAACTTTCCTCTCCAAAAACAATATTATAGGCTTATTATTGTTCTTTTTTATGTTTTACTAGCTAGAATTATTTTAAAGTATTAGTTATACTTTCTATCTTGTAAGGGGTCACTTGATGAGAAAAAATTGATAACCCTGCTGTACAGCACAGTGTGAATAGCAGCTGATTGTGTCTGTGTCTCTGCACTCCTACAGGTATGATAATGAGATGGCAATCCGTCAGTCTGTGGAGGCCGACATCGCTGGGCTGAAGAAAGTCATAGATGACACCAACATGACCAGGATGAACATTGAGACTGAGATCGAAGCTGTGAGGGAGGAGCTCGCTTTCCTGAAGAAGAACCATGAGAATGTGAGTTTCCAGTACATACAGATTAAAAGTGCAGTTTGCAATTCTGGAGAGAGACAGTTGATTGTTGAGTCTCATTCCCAGGTTTTTAAATCTGGACTCTTGGTGAGGTTGGTGGCTCGAAGATAGTTGACTGTTGAGTCTTTGGGTGGGTGGATCTCATATTAGACGACCTGAGAATGAGACTCAGCAAACAAATTCTCCCATTATAGGCTAGATTCTCTAAAGCCTGAAAAAGTCCCAAGAACAGGAGCAGAAGTTTAGTTTTCTTTCAGATCACTTGAATTAAAATAATACTTAACCGTTATGTCCCAATGGCACCAAAAATAAACTGCTTACCCCTCCTTTAATCAACAGAGTCTACTATCTTGAACCTTTATTTCTCTCTTTCTGTCGGCTCTACAGGAGGTGATGGAGCTGAGGAATCAGATCTCCCAGTCAGGTGTGCAAGTGGACGTCGACGCTCCCAAAGGTCAGGACTTGTCCCAGATAATGGAGGACATGAGAAGCAACTATGAGAAGATCGCCTTGAAGAATGCAGAAGACCTGAAACGGTGGCATGAAAATCAGGTGACGAAGTCTTAAATTTACAAATACACTTGCTGGAAGTTCCTTGTTTGTTGGCTAACACCTTTGTCCCCGTCCCCCTGTCAGATTGCAGATGTGCAGGTGCAGGTATCACAGAACACAGAAGCTCTCCAGGGAGCACAGATGGAGGTTGGTGACTTATCCAGACAGATACAGACCCTGGAAATTGAACTGGCATCCCAACAGAGCTTGGTAAGCATGCATTTTATGTGCTTTATATTCTGTTTTCATTCATTTTCATTCTGTTTACGAACATAAAATAATCAGATCCTCTCCGTACCCTGAATTTTTCTCATATCTTTTTGTAAAGCAGCAAATGTTCCCCAAATAACCTTTTCTACAAAGGCTGGGACTTTCCCATGTTCTCCCAAATTGGACTTAGCCTATAAAAAGTCCTTGAATACTTTTGATTCCTCCTTTTTTAATCCCTCATCAGAAAGCCTCCTTAGAGGACACATTACGCAACACAGAGCTACGAAACAACATGGAGATGGAAAAGTACAACGCCATTATTCTCCGTCTGGAAGAGGAGCTGACCAAACTACGTGCAAACATCCAGCAGCAGACCCAAGAGTACGAGGCGCTGCTCAATATGAAGATGAAGCTGGAGGCTGAGATCGCTACTTACAAGGGTCTGCTGGATGGTGGAGACTTCAAGTAAGGGTTTAAAAAAAAAGGTGGAGGAGAAAATAACAGATCGGGGCAAGGTGATGATGGTGGTGGAGGTGAATACGAAAATCACTTGTTATCATGGTTTGCATGGTCAAGTATAAGTGATACATTTGTTCAATTCAATCCACATGACACATGAATCTTGTGAAAGTCAAAAATGTTTCTTTTGTGCTTTGTACAGGCTGCAGGACGCGCTGGATGAGCTGGCGGGCACAATGTAATTTGGAACAGAGAATCTGGGACCAGCCCAACAACAAAAGCACAACAAACCACAACTATTCATTATGGAAAAAAATCCATGCTGGTCCAATCAACTAAAGCCACTTTTGAACCAAGGCCACGTAAATGATTTAAGCCATTTTAAATGAAGGCATTCGACCATACCACAATGAAGCAAACATGGCTATTTCAAAAGCAACCACTGCCTGACCTGACAGTAAAATAAAAATGAATAAAGCCACTTTTTGACCCACAGTCACAGTCCTTGTGCATTTGTTATTGATGCTATTGTATTGTTATTGTTGTAAGATGAGATTAATTGCACATTACAGCCCTTGTTGATTACAAAAACAATGTTTATAATATATATATATAATATCTATCTATAATAGATAGATAGATAGATAGATAGATAGATAGATAGATAGATAGATAGATAGATAGATAGATAGATAGATAGATAGATAGATAGAGTCACACCTGCAAAAAGAATAATTGAAAAATGTCATGATTTCACAGCATGCATAAAGTTGCCTTAACTGATGTTTGGCCACTAGGGGGCAGAAGAACCTTAAAAAAAAAAAAAAAAAAGCTAGGACACATAGTCCTGAAATAACACTGTATACATCTGTTATGGTTTAAACATAGCCTATAAAAGTCATTGATTCCTTATTTTTTTTAATCCATCATCAGGACACATTATGCAACACAAAGCTACAAAACAACATGGAGATGGAGAAGTGCACCATTATTCTCTGTCTGGAAGAGGAGCTGATCAAACTATGAGCAAATATCCAGCATACAGATCATCCAGATACACACAGTCCTGAAATACCACTATACATCTATTATTATTTTAGCATGCCAGCCAACACATCTAGCAGATACGGGGCAATATTATGTATATTTGCTACTGTATACAAAGGTTGTGCTATTCTGTCATATGCATTTATACAGTTAGATACTCTGCATTTAACTCATCCTAGCATTAGTATCAGTATCAGTAGGCTCAGTGCCCAGGGGAGCAACTCCACTTCTAAGCCAGTAACTAATTAAAATCAAACTGATCAGAAAAAAATGAAAACTTGAAGCAGCCTACCTAAATTGAGATGAACTATATTTGAGAAAATTGTCTTTAATTTGTTTGACCTGTACTCTGATGTTTTAGATGAGCTCATATGTCACGCACTTGCTCTATTATGGTGGAGGAGACCATCAAATCCAGAGGAAACCCATACAAGCACAGGGAGACCATGCAAACTTAGCATACCTTCCACACAGAGTGAGGAGGAGACCAACGAATTTGGAAGTAACCTGAGCAAGTGTGGGGAAACCATGCTACCATAGCATAGAAACTCCACACACACAGGCACACACAGAGCCAGAGAAGTTCAGGTCCGGGCCAGAAAAAGAAAGATCTTAATTGCAGATGCACCCAAACGTGCAAAAATTACTGATGTGTTTCCTGCAGTAGCTGCCTCTACATTAACACCTGCAGCAGTACCCGCCATTATGCCAGAGAAAGTCCAGACCTCCACGGGGCCCTAAGCAAAATTCTGCTAAGGGTCCCTCTGAACTGACTGGACAATTTGCTCCGTCTGTTGGTCAAAGAATAAGTAGCTCTATATAGAACAGAATGAGCCCCCCCCCCCCCCCCCCCCTTAGAATAAGTGAATAGTGACATTAAAATAAATAAGAAATTTTACAATATATAATATACTAAAACATAACACAGAGCTTTGGGTCCGCTGCCTGGTAATTAGTCAGTTAATTGATTTTAAATTCAATATTTAATCAACCATCAATCACTAATCATTACATTAATCACACTCCATCTTGCATTAGTTCAGAGCTGTAATAGCAGCGAAGCCCAGCTAACAGGAGAAGCCATATGTTGCTAGTTACTGTAATTATCCAGCAAAAGCAGAAGCCAGGTGCATGTAGGTAGTGGGCAGGGGGTGGAGGGTGTGGGGTGTGGAGAGGGCACAGACTATTTGCACATTCATGAAGCATTGAATGCTAAATGAAGGTAAGGTGTAGAGATATGTAAGCTATTTCAACAAGGTATTTGAACTTCTTTTGTAAAAAAAAAAAAAAAAAAAGAGACATTTTGTTTCTTCTTGCATTTCTTACTAACTATTAATTTCTGATTATTGACATCTTGTCAGCCATCACTCCTTGAATAGGCAATATTACACTGTAACTTACTGGCAGCAATTAGCTGGTAAGTTGCTGTAAATACATTTCACAGTATGATTACTGTAAATCTAATCACAGTACCACCGTACTGTAATTGTTATAATCACAGTACTGCAATTGTTATTACAGTAATAATAAGCATGCTGTATTGTTTATCACAACACTAAGTCAAAATAAGGACTTTTTTTTAATCACAAAAATGTAATTTATTTCATCAATTCATTGAACTTTAATCAGTTTAAATTAATGCTGAATATTTTCTGAATGAGTAAGTGTCTGTGAGTCATACAGATGTTTTCCACTGGTGATGGAGATGTTTGAGTGTGCAATCTCAGCCTCCCTCTTTCATTTATGTAATCACCTTCTTGAAAAGCACTATGATATTTGTGCATATCCAAAAGCAGGGTTGATGTCAAGTGTTTAAAATAACATTTAAAAGTTGGTGTGTTTCTCCCTCCGATCACAAATGTGAGATTGTCTTTTGTTCACATATCTCTAACCCAGTCCTGCAAACTGTTGGCTATTTGGCTGATTTACAGCACAGAGCAGAAGAGGTTGTGTGTCACAAACTGCTGTAAAAAATGAGACACATATTCTGGATTTGCTGTTTAAATGACCCAAAAATGCTCCTAAAATCAGAACAATACTAGCATATCCCTCATGTCTTAATCAGAATATCCAACCAGAATATGCTGCTTACATGACTAGTATCAAATTCAGAATATTGCCATATTCTGGATAGTATGAGACAACTAGTCTGCACATAAATGTAGCCACTGATGCACATCACTTAAGGCAGTGGTCTTCAACTGGGGGAATTTTCAGTCGCTGCAGGGAGCCTCAACATTTTTGTTTGATCTTTGTGTTCAAAAAATGTATTTTTGTCTGAAATTATGTTAAAAATTCACATCACCATTTTTATGAATGCATACAAATGGGATGGGCTAAACAGTGATTTTCCAAACACAGATACTGTGGTAAAATGCAGCATACTTTCATACTTTTTCATACTTTCATACAGTCAGTTGTGGATCACCCTTGATGTTACAATTGATTTGTCTTTGAAAAAATGTAAATTCTATACAGTGAATTTTGCCAAAACAGAATAAAAATGATTTTCCTTTATGCAAACCACACCACCATTTTTTATACTGTATTCTGCAATTTGATATAACTTTTCTGTCTAACTTATCGCAACCCCATCGCACTGATCACTCACCCCGCCCCCAAGATAAACAAGCACCATCAAGATAGGAAGCCCCAACGGTGGCTTGCAGCCCCCACCTGAGGAGGCGTCCCCACCTGGGTTTGCACCACCCACCAAGGCGTTAATAATTGTGTTGACAGTAGATTTTTTTTCAATAAATTTTGAAGAAAAGATTCATGTTGCAAACAGCATTGTATACACCCTTGCATCGCTGCACTCATCAGGGTCTGCTGTGACCATGACCATGTCGCCAGAGGCCAACCAGTCTAGGAGGTACTGAATTTTCATGTGCTTCTCACACCGCAGGAAGAAACTCAGTATCACTGCCGTGTCAACTAGGTGGCACTATGACTGTGTCCTGGTTGTCATATAGATGTGTTCAGGATGGGACTCTTATCAAACATGTGCAGTCTGGTAGTTTCATCCTTCATGTTTAGACATTAAAACTTGACGCCACGCTGCAGCCACACTGTTCAACACTGACCAAGTCTTGTAATAACTTTGGATCACAAAGTAGTCTAGATGACAAAAACTGATTTTGAAGTCATTCAGATTTCTTTCTGTAGGAGTTCATCAAAATACGAAACGTGTAAAACACCAAAATTGACCTTGAAATTCAAAATGGCTGACTTCCTGTTGGGTTTAGCCTACATGTCCAAGGGACTCTTTTGTGCATCTGATACATCATGATACATGTGCAAACTGATTTTGGTTGATGACAGTGAAACATGCCACCAGGGCTGCACTTTAAAGGGCATGATCAAGCCATTTGGCCACTCCCATTGACAAAACTCATACCATATGTTCAGGCAGGGACGACTACTGAACATGTGAAGTTTTAGACAGATTTGACCAAAGAAGTTAATGCAACTTCCTGCGCTTTGGCGAAACATCAGCCTTCACTGTGCCGTCATTGCAGCGCTGTTTGATGATATGTCAAGGTCCTAACAATATAGCATAAAGATGATCTTAAAGCCTTTCCAACCAGATTTGAGTTGGAAATGGTAAACCTGCTCGGAGGAGCACATCAAAATCTAAAACATGTCATTTCAAGTTGCCAGTAGGTGGCACTCGCGGAATACTGTCATGGAGGTGTTCAGGTCGGGACTGTTATCAAACATGTGAAATTTGGTGCAGATGGGATGATTTATACTAAATTCATAGCAATTTCATGTTTCATGGCAAGACATAAAAAAACACACCATGGCCACACCCTTCCAAAACACGTTGCAGCGAGGCCAGGCGCCTGTCAGACAACAGCTGGACACAGGGAGCACCGGCCGAGCCGGCCGATAGTTTGTACTGGAGTTAAAGCCTGGAGTTAAAAAATTCCTGTTTGATACAGAGACATGCCCCAAAAAGCCAGGTCTACAAACTTGTTGCAGCGAGGTTGGGCACCCGTCACGTCATAACGTTATGAGCGAGAGAGAAAAGAGAAGAGAATGAAAGAAGAAAAATACTGAAATTAAAAAAAGGTTTCATATTCAAAAACAGACAACAAAGTTGGTCTATGTTTATTTTCAGGTATGTGGTAATGTTAAGTTATACTGATAACTATTACTATCTTTTGAGTAATGTAGGCCTACAGTAGATACTCCAGACCTTTCTCCATCTACACCTAACGTTATGTTCAAACAGTTTGGTGGTGCTGTCCAGTAAAACGGTTGTTCTTCACAAACAAACAAGTACACAATTTATTTATTCATAGAAAACAAGAAGATGATTAACTGTGTAAATACCTTATATAATAGTCATTATAAATATCTGGATACTTGAAATTAATATGAACTGAATAGTTAGTGTCCAATGTTAATGTCGAACAAAAAAAGACCATGAATTAATTGCGTAACCTTTTTGGTCATTACCAGTATGGTCATTACCAGTAAGGTAGCACTCTTTTTGAGTGACTCACAGTCATCGCTCTCGAGCATTCTGATGACAACATGCTGACAAAAACATCTAGCAGATGGGGGGAATATTATTTTTTATTTTATTTCACTGTGCTTAAATATCATCAAATAACTAATCAAACTGATGACAAAAAATTACACTTAGATAAACATCATTGTACAAGACCCACCAAAAATGAATGAAACGATCTTTAGGAAAGTTTTATTTAATTTAGTTAGCGTGTAGTTTGAAGTTTGAGTTCGGCGCATGTGTTATCTTTTAACATGGGGAGGCAGGACTCATGGCTTGTACTGGTGCTCTCCACCGGGGGGCAACTGAAATGCTTTGGCTTCCCTTATGGGAACCTATGATTCTCTCCGTCTCTAATATATGCCCTTGATCATGCATAGTGACAGGAGAAATTTGTTGATGGTGGAGGAGACCAGCGAATCAAGAGGAAAGCCACGCAAGCAGAAGGAGAATGTGTTAACATAGCATGTAATGTCCACACAGGAAGGGGGGTGATTTGAACCCACAGTCCTTTCATTGTGAGGTGAAAGTACTAACCCTCAGAGTCATATTCACTGTCAAATACAAAATCAAAAATATGAACTTGCTGTTTAGATCTGATTTGGTCTCAATCAGCTTCCTGTTTATATCTTTGACAAACTGATGTATATGAAGAATGTAATTTGAAATACAGTGCAGACCTTTGTTCACTCAATGTTAATGCTCTAAACTCACTACTAACATCAACATTTGAATCATTCATTGCTATGAATGCCACTTTATACTTACATTTCAGAGGGAAAAAAAATATTTTTTTATTATTTCTCCACTGCATTCATTTGACATCTAGTTTGCAGATGAAGGTTGTACATTAAGGATAAATTCATAAAACATGACGCATTGTTAACTTCACAACAAAGTTGTAGAATCTGTCAGCACTAAAATGCTGTTCACATAGTAATGCATTAGTCCAGAGATATAATATATGATGTTATAACAGTGGTAAAGAGTGTCTTTAAATTACTTAATGTACAAATATATGAATATACCAAGATCTATGCGCTATAATTGATGACAGCTCTTATTTGTTCAAGCAGCACTTTTATAAGGAAAATTCTACACTTTTCACATTGAAGTCAAATCAGTGTTGATGGTAAATGAAGTCAATTTAAAAAATAAATTCTTCCAAGTGTGCTGTATTCACCCAGGAAAATTTCTTCCCTTGCTTGCAGAGCCATGCAGGCAGTAACTACATGTACCAGAACTGATTGCAAGTGAGCTTGTGATGCTCATGCCCATCATACCCCTAACCCCTATTGTTATTACTTTGTTTGCCAAAACATAGCATTAGGTGACAAAAACACTCATCTAGCAAGTCCTCTGGATACCAAGAGGCAGAGACTAAGAAATCCAAGCTGAAATAGCCTGTAGTGGTTCCTTAACAACATCACTGGATTCAGGAAGACCAACAGATTTTGCATTGCAGAAATTATTGCTATTATAAGACTACATTTACCATAAACATTGACTGGGCATCCTCATAAAAAGTGCAGAATTTTCTGTTTCAAGGTCCAAGTCAGTGTATTGACAGCTGAGTTCTACTTGTGTTTGAGTTGGCCGGGTGTGTGGGTGGAAACTGATTGCTACTGACTCTGAATGACCAGTGCAGGATGGCATTGCTCATATCTGGGATTTCAGGCTTCACTTTTGTACAGTGGGAGAAAGTAGAGACGCGGTGTCCATCTTTATTTATGTCTATGCATTGGTCCTTGCATTTGAATGGATGCAGCAGTCATCCAATAACTATTTTATGGAAACCCTTTCACATGGTTATATGTTCATATATCGTATTGATGTCAAATATGCATCATAATGTATGTAGGTTACCGAGGTCTGGGTTGAGCCTCATTCAAATCCCAGAATCATGACTGCATGTGCTATCATCCCTGACAGCTAAGCATGAATGTATAGGATACTTTTGAACTTGATTGTTCCTCCTAACTTAAATTCATAATAATGTTGACATACAGTATGACACAGTGAAGCATTTTTTCACCTGGGGACATGATAAGGAATTGACAACTGTAAGATTAGCTGGTTTCACTGAGACCAGACTGCTGGTGGGAGACTTGTGAATGTTATAAAGTGTGAACACTGTAAATAAAATGTATTTTAAATTGTAATCCTGCCAAATAGTTCAACGTTTTACAAAATTCAACTGCAATCTGATTACATCTTTTTTTTTCTTTAACTGTAATTACAGTTACCTTTTTTGAATGCGGATTATAAAATCACATTTCAAGTAATCTGTTACTCCCCAAACCTGTCAAATTATATGTGATAGTTTTGTTTTTCAAAAAAAAAGTCGGACTTAAGTCATGGGACTCATGAAGCAACTTTAATTATTTACTTGTTCACAATTTCAATACCCATTTTGGAGGTTAACAAAGAATATTATGCACATATGACAAGTGTAAGAGTTACAGATAGAGTTAGTTCAGTGACAGATGACTGAATAGAAGTAGTGAAAAGGAAATGTCAGTCATCATAGTCTAGCAGATGTGAGCAAAACAAGGGAGGAGGCAGGCCGTGAACGCCGATGCGCGCTCCCGATAATAAACCTCTGACGCCTCCATCCGGGAACTACTACGAACTCGCTCTCCAACATGGCGGCGTCAGGTGAGGTTTATGAGGGTGAACGATCTGGGTCGGTTGGGGGGAATTTCAGCGGGTTAAACCACGATATATTGAAACACGTTAAGTTTCAGGACTGTTAACGACTTGTGTTATTAGTTCGCGTCGTTGTCCGGCGCGTATATACCGGATGGTCGGTTGTTTTGGCCCGGTAAAGACGCAACTGCTGGAGGAAGGCGAATGAACGAAGCAACGGCTTGCACAATCTGAAATTTTTTAACCGACACGTTACATGCGGTCCTCTCCCGTGAAAAATGTAATCGCGGTGTTTGGGTTGTCTGCTCTTGAGTTTACACGGCGTTATATGTTTTGGACATTGTGTGACATGTTATGAAATGTGTGTGACTGCGTGCAGAGCTGGCACATTGTATGCCCATAGCGGGGCTCGCCGTGGCGCTCACAGGAGATCAGCATCGGGCGCAAGCGCGTTTCGTGGAGGAGGGGTTGGGCCGAGGAGTCCGGGCAGCCCGAGGAGGCTCCCCACGTGTGCAGCCTGGCTCCCTGCTATCGGTGTTTGATGGAGCGGGGCAGCTGGGCCTGTTGGGTCGCATCCTAAACACTTGGCCTAGCAGCTTCACAACTTTTAGCCGTCCCATCCGGCCGGCCGAGTCTTGCGCCGGTGATGGCGCACTTGGATCGTGGCGCTGCGACGTGCGCTAGGCCCTAAAACCTAGCCAGCTAAGCAAGGATACTTCCCCCGTCAGCAGTCCTGTGCTGACTAAGCCCGCATCGGCATAAAGACAAAAGCGACCTGCGTAGATAGCAAACAAACAACCTACCACTCTTTGCCTCACAGCTGTTATGATACAGTAGCTTTAGCAGAAGTCAATACTCCCAAAAGTTAACGTTAGATAGCTCCCAGCAAGCTAATGTCATGTGCTAGGAAAGCTAATAAACCGTCAGTCAGTATATGTTTTTAGGTTTCAAAGGGTACAAGAAGTCAAGGCCAGTTAATTTGGCCTGTCAGTAGTAAACAATGACTGAGCATTGTGTACCGGGGATAGTTTTAAACCGTGTGTGTTGCTCTGTGCACGTGTGTACGTTTTGTAACGATGTGTGTAAAGAATGTCCTGACAGCTGTGATTTTCACAATAAAGCTCACAGCCAGCTTTGTCGCTCCCCTTTTCTCTGCCTCAGACCAAAACAAACCAGACCTGCTCTGTGAGGTGAGCTGTGTTAACCAGTCGGTAGCGGTTTGCCACACAAACAGTCAGCACGAGGAATGTTCTATAATGAATATACACGCCTGTTGATTCACACTCCAAGGTGCATTCCTTGAAAATGCAGCAGACAGGCAGCGCAGTGGCTTGAACAAGCCACAGTTATTGCACTTTGCTCCAGGGGTGTTTTCACACCTGTATCTGGGTTAATTTGGTCTGGGAAAAAATAGAAGCATTGTTGCATTTTAGTCCTGGTCCATATTGACGTTTTTTACAAACAAACAAAGCAGAGTAAACATGAATGATTACAGGCTGACAGGTAGTTTGCTGATTGGACAGTTTTGGTAACTGTCATCCTCCTCATCAGTGCATCATCAGGACTCATGTGATGAAATCAAATTCCAGTGACTGACAGAAGTTTCTGCAGCACTGTAATGCTTTTGATGTGTATATTTATTTTCTTTGCTGCCACAAAGAAATAACTGATTATAAGCATTATTAGTATTACTTGACCATAGCATGGCCATTATGAATCATGACTAACAGGTAGAGACAGGCCAAAAAGGAGGTGTCTTGCAGAGTAATGATTTCAGGACTTAATGAACTGACAAAGTATACACCATATAAGCACAGCAGTTTTAACAGCTTTTAACTTGTTAATCAGGGAAAATATGTCTGTGCTAATGTGCATATGTTTTGCAATGGTTATTAACTGATTTGTTTGGATATACATAGCCTTTACATGGCCTATAATAAGTTTGCTTCCTGAACAGATTTCACAAGAAGCAGATAAATTTATTTGTAACTAAGCTTTTGAAACCATGCTAAAAATCATATTTCTGCTATCAGAAAATCCTTTAGTTGTTTTCACATCACAAGAAATTGCAGTGAGTCCACTTGGAACTGGACAGAGTTCCACCTTTTAAAACAGTCTCTGAATGGTTTGGTCTACCCCTGGGATCAATTGAAAGCTTTTACACCAACCCAAAGAAACTGTACCAACCAGCAAATTGACCATGGTCCTAACAAAATTAGGTGTGAAGCACCTTTGGAGTCTTTTCTGTCCTGCTGTGCTGTGACAGTTGGGACATGCAGACCACTCCCTGTGCGATTACTTTCCACCAGGAAAATAAGTCAGTATTTTTGTTATCACTCACACATTGCAGCAGTCCCCTTATCTGGCTTGGCTGGACACAGTGGACAACGTCTCACAAATAGTGTTTGTCATGCAGAGATGCAGCTGCCCACATGAGTGGAGAGACACACAAACAAGGCTGTTGTGTTGGGGTTGAAGAATGAATCTTTAAGTCACACAGCATTTCACTGCTTTAATAACTACATTTTGCAAAACTTCACTGGTAAATGTTCAGAGTAATAGTTGAAATGTAATATAAACGAGTGAAGCCATACTGACATCACTTTTGACACTGTAATTATATTTTTTTACACACCACCTGTAACATCTGGTGCTTTTCCCAAACTGTGTGTGTGTGTGGGGGGGGGGGGGGGGGGATCCTTTGCCATATGTAGTTTAAAAAAAAAAAAAACATGTTAAATTTATTAAATAAAGGTTCATTTTCTTATCATTAATGGATATTTTAAAATAAAGAAAAGAGTGGGGTGTGGCTAAAGGCTTTAAAGAGTTCCTTAACAGATATCAAATGGGCAACAAACCCCTGCCCCAGCATTTTTCTCCCATGGCTGACTGTGTACTCTTGTTCATCTCCCTTTTAGCTAAGAAGAAGAATAAGAAGGGGAAGACCCTTACCCTAACTGACTTCCTGGCAGAGGACAGTGGAGGCAGCAGCATGGCCCCCAGCTACCCGACCAAGTCCACTAGCTGGGCTGATGAGACTGACGACCTGGACGGCGATGGTGAGCACCCACTGAAATACAGTCTCTATCTTGCATTCTTTGCATCTGTCACAGTAAAATCAATATCATCATCTCTACTGACTCAGGTTATCTCTTAGTTGAGTGGGGAGAAATGAAAATGTGTTGAAGAAGGCAGTCAAACTGGTAATGCCATCAACATTTGGTTGGATGTAGATTGGTATCTGCCTTTTTCCCAGGTTTTTTAAGGTATACAGCAGTAAAAGGTCACACAGATTTATGAACTATGTAGAGGCAGTTGACATCGGTTTTTTGATTTAATATTGCTGTGAAGTGTCTACTTATATGAAGATGATACTTTCTTCTTCTAAACATAAACTATGCCCTTTAAATGCACGTTGTCTAAGATAGATAGTCTATAAACATGCCACATCAAGTGTAACAAAGTAAAGAAATACACTTGCACATTACAAATGATGACATTACTACATTTTGCAGAAACTGTTGGGCCTGCACTGCTGTTTGAGCTCCATGTCTCAACTTTAAGCCTACAATTACACTATTTTCCAATTGTTTTGAAAGGAATCAACCAACTCAATTGAACAAGGTTGGGATGGCCATTTTGAATATTAAATGACAATTTGGATAGTGAGGATTGAAACCTGCGATATTCAATTAATCATCAAAACTCCATGTTATAAACTGCATGATAGGGTTAGTCAAATAAATTCATTTTTTCTGTTATCAGCTATGAGATTTTGCTCTCTGGATGCAGGTTCTCTGCCAATTCATTATGTGGCTTCTACAATGTTGTCATACTCATGATACATCTAGTCCACACATGGTTTTGTCAGATTTCTGGTGCTGAACCTCACAATTATGATTCATGAACAGATTACTCAATATGTATTCTGTGGTCCCTCTCTTGCTAAAGCAACACATCATGTGATCACACGATGTGTAGCTACTAAACCTGAGAGAAAATCATACAAAATTGTGCCAAAGAGTACTTGCATGACATTTCTGGATAATTTAATTTCTGATACTTAATATCTTTTACTCAGAAATCACAAAAAACCCCTCCAAGGCAGTTTCTTAAAACAATTGAAGTGTCACAGCATGGCAGTAAAGGCACTTTATTGGTTTTAGACCTTAAAATAAACAAATGTTTCAGCATCAAGCCTTTGGTAGCCCTCTTTTTGCTTTCCACTTAATGTTTTTCATTTTTATCAAGTTAAATTTGTTATGATGTGTATCTAAAGGATTTCCAGTCAGCTGTATCTATTCGTCACACTCAGTCATTTTGAAGTTTGGCATTTGCCTTGTTGTATTGTCTTTATGTATTCGGATGCTGATCTGTGAAATAATACAAAGTCTTTTTTGGAATGTTGCCTGTGACAGAAAAGAAGAACTGAACTGTCAGAGAAACTGAAACAAAGTTTTAGGTTAGTTTGTGAAAATTTTCCTCTTCTTATCTCCCCAGTCTCCACTTCATGGCACACGGAGGAGGATAGCTACCGGGCACCGCCCATTGACCGCTCCATCCTACCCACAGCGCCTAGATCGGCTCGTGAACCCAATATCGACCGGTCTCGACTGCCCCGCAGCCCGCCATACACGGCCTTCCTGGGGAACCTGCCCTATGATGTCACTGAGGACTCGATCAAAGACTTCTTCCGCGGCTTGGCAGTAGGTGTAGCAAGCAGACATATGCAGTGTAGGGCATATAATGTGTAGCACATGGTGGTCGCAACTAGTGCAACACTTTGTTTCACAAGGCGACTCAACCAGTGGACCTTAAGTGACACGTTCAGTCTTTACTTCTCTATACAGCAGCTGTGAACACTTAACTCAACTGAACAGCTTATCAGGCTTGTCAGCATTCAAACACATATGTAATTTAAATATTTATTTTTTAAGTATTTTAGTTTACCCTGTCCTACCCAGCCCTCAGGCCTGTTATAGCTCACACACTGCAGGGCCACTGAGTTTGTTCAGCAATAAAAACACGACACACTTGTTTACCTTGTTTCTTTTCTCCCCCCTTTGTATCTATAGACATATAGTTAAATAGGCTCCTGAACGGGCTTTTTCAAACTGTTTGTCATATTGGATGAGCATCAAAGGAGTACTTCAAATGATGTTCTTATGTCAGTTTCCTCATGTAGCCAGGAATGTTGGAGAAAAAAAATCTTTTACACATGACAGAGCTTCCAAAAACCAAGCTGTGTGAGAGTGCTGTTTTGGAAACAGTTTGAGGGTCATAAAACGCCTTCAAACCACTCATTCATTTCTGAATCTTAGTGCATCAGAAACATTCACATACCATTTGAAACATTGCTGAAAATATATACAGCTCTTAACTGATCGTCACACCAAGTGAACTTTTTATCAAGGGAAGGGTCAGAAATTGATGACAAAAATTTTCATCTGGAATTTCCTCCGTCACCAATTCAACCAGTTTCTTCCATATTTTTCATTTGTGTACTGCTGTTTCTCCTGACCTTGTTTAGGTGAAGTGTACAGCTCTGCATTCTTTAAGACATCATTCTGTCACTGTCTTCATCTCCAGATCAGTGCAGTGCGCCTGCCTCGAGAGCCCAGTAACCCAGAGAGGCTGAAGGGCTTTGGCTACGCTGAATTTGACGATGTGGATTCCCTCCTGAGGGCTCTTAGTCTTAATGAAGAGGTGAGAGGAACCAATAAGACTTTGGTTTTATCACCCTCAATTCATAAATGAAAGATAGTCAGGTTCTTTCAATATACAGGAGAATTTCTAATTATTTGCCCCCCCGTTTGTTCATGCCAACAGAACCTTGGAAATCGAAGGATTCGTGTGGATATTGCAGACCAGTCTAACGATAAAGGTACATTGCAAGGTTTTTTTGTTTTGGTTTTTTTTTCTTTATTGTTTTTAGCTGTGGCCTCTGGGACTCTGAAGTAGGTCCTTCAGCCTTCATATTCTTAAACTACACTTAACGTCTCCTCTGTGTTTTCCTCACAACCCAGAGAGAGACAATGACAGATCTATGGGAGGCCGAGACAGGGGCGGACGGATGTCGGACATGGGTCCTGACAAGACAGACACTGACTGGAGGGCTCGGCCCAGTGTAGACGCCGACGATGGACCTCACAGGAGAGATGATGCCTTCGGAGAGAGTGAGTCAGAGTGGGCTTAGTTCATGCTCTTTTCATCCTTGAGCCCAGGATAATCCTGTAAACAGTTTTGATAGAATGGTCCTATTTTTTAATATCACTAGTGTCAGTCCCAATCTAACTAGGCTTTTCAGTTGTAAAAACATACTTAAGCACTGTATATGTGTGTATCTTTTTTCATATTTTTCCATATATATTTAAATGTTTCCTGTATTGTGCAACTTGTTAATTACTGCTCTGAGTGCCTCTGCAATTTCATCTCGGGGGCAAACGAAGTGATTTGAATCAAATTTTAAAAAGTGCAATCTATATTAATTCTTTATCCAAAATGTTTACTCAACTGAAAATGTGGCATGTCCACCTTATAGACTGAACAGCCAGACCAACAGGTCACCAGCAGATGACTTTCATATGTGAAACATTGTTATTCCGTGACATTTCTTGCAGGATCACGGGATCGTTATGAGTCGGATCGTTACAGAGATGGGCCAAGACGGGACAATGACCGCTACGACGGAGGAAGAGACCGCTACCGGGATCGCTATGACGACAGGGACCGCAGAGACTATGACAGAGGAGGTCTGTCATTCTGCATGTACTTCTCTTGGACCCTGGGTTGCCATTTTGATTCACCTAGCTGCGTCATTTGGCTTCCTGATTATAAAAGCCCGAAAGTGTTCCTTAACATGCCTGATTTCCTTGCTGCAACCTTTTATACGCTTTCCATCTTTATTTTCATCTTATACCTGTTTTCTCTCCTGCTTTCCTTCTAGGTTATGACTCCCGTGGTGGTGGTGGAGGTCGCCGGGCCTTTGGCAGTGGTTTCCGTCGTGATTATGATGACAGTCGGGGTAGCAGTGATCGTTATGGGGACCGGGATCGTTATGGTGACCGTGAAGACCGGTACGAAAGACGGGATGAGAGGCGTGAGGAGAGAGGTCAGTGTTCAATATATAAATACACTGTGTATTAACTTGTCATCTCAAATAAAGTTAATTGAATGTTGGTGACTGTTTGAGTCACATTTGGCAGAAAGTTTGGTTTATTCACCATAAACTCATTTAATAAAATGTAAATGAAAGTAATATTTAAAGTTACAAATTATGTTGACATAATTTCACTCATTAGGATCTGTTTTGAAGCTGGTTTGTTTTTTGTCAAAACGTAGAGTTTGACACCATGTTTAGCTGTTTACAGCCACAGACCTCCGTATTAATATCATTCTCCTCACATGTTCTCACACCAGCTCCTCAGCAGAGACCCAAGTTGAACCTGAAGCCCCGCAGTGTGCCCAAGGAGGAGGAAGGTAGTGGCGGCGGCGGTGGTGGTGGCGGCGGCGGTACCTCCCCAGCTGCAGCTCCGAGCTCCAGCAGCAGGGCCTCATCCATCTTTGGTGCTGCCAAGCCAGTTGACACGGCAGCCAGGGAGAGGGAGGTGGAGGAGAGGCTAAAGAAGCAAGAAGAGAGGCTGCAGAGGCAGCTGGAAGAGGACAAAGGCCGGGGACCTGACAGAAAGATGCGAGACAGGTCAGGGGTTGACACATGGATGGTTATTACATAATCCTTGCTGAGTCCAAAGTACAGATTTTTAAGGGTCCAGTGTGTACAGTGTATGGGGGATTTATTTGAAGAATGTAATGTTAATAAGCCTTTTTTTTATAATCAGCTGAAAATAAGGGTTATGTTTTTGTTACTTTAGAATGAGCTGTTTATATGTACAGAGGGCCTTCTTCCACGGTGGTCGCCACATTTGTGCAGTAGCATGAATAGAATGGACAAACCAAACACTAGCTCTAGATAGGGACTTTCACTTTTTTCACAAGCTTCACAGGCACTGTAGGTTCTACAGGCCTATTCTCACTTTTTTTTAAAGGGCTAGATTTGAAAAAAGTACAGTGCCAAGAGGCCAGATGTTTACATTTCTTGTGGCACACCTGTAAGGTTGAATGTGCAGAACAATGCATATGTTTTTTCTCCACTTTATTAGTTTTCACAATTTGAAAAGAAACATTATGGACAAAAATACATGAAACAGGAAGTAGCAGAAGAAATATTTTGTTTTAATAAACACATTGTCACGTGTAGCATCTTTTTTAATTCAGTTTCATTAACTTAAATATCCTGAGTTAACTCTTTAAAATGAGTGTCTGCTTAACAATGAGGTGGAGGAGAGCAATGAATGTGCTTGTTTGCCTCCTAATGTAAAAAGTAATAAACTTAGAAAAATATTGTTTTAATAAACACAATAGGCTGGATTTATGTCATTAAAGGGCCCAATCCAATTTTTTGGGCCTGTCCCTACATACATGGAAGGGGAGGGTGACACAAGGTGTTTGCATTGCTAGATGCCACTAAATCCTATGTGCCAGACCTGTACATAGTCCCTATTTTGAGAGTAGTTCATATTATTTATGCTTATGCTTACATTTTAGTTTTTTGTAAGAATGCTGCAAACTCGGATCTGTGGACTTCTTTCATCCCACTGAAGTTTGCAGGCTTGTGTAAACTTTTTTTTGTTTGTTTGTTTTCAGGGATCCAAGCTGGCGCAATGAGGAATCTCATACTCAGCGATCTCGCACAGGAAGTGAGTCTTCACAGCAAGGAAGCACTTCTGGAAGAGGTGAGATACTCCGAAATACAATCCTTCTGCACCATGAGTGAGAAAAATAAGCTTTAATAACCAAGACAAACTTAAACATTGTGAATATCTCAAGTGGGAAAAACAGTGAAAAATGATGAAACGGTAGGAATCAACTTGCCCCTCTTTGTATCCACCAGGGTCCCGGTGTCGAGATAGCGAGCGCTCTGGGGAGAATGAGGTTTTCCATGGGAGAGAAGGTGAGCCCTCCTCCCCTGGGGCCTCCCATCCCCCCTCCAACAGCTCCTCTAAGGAGCCCCTGAAGGTGATGCCTGCACCTCCTCCCAAGGAGAATGCCTGGGCCAAGAGAAGTGCAGCCAGCACAGGCTCAAGCGATGGTGACGGACGAATTCCAGTCTCTCCTGTCTCCCCGAGTGGCTCAGCTCCTCCCAAACTCAGGTGAGAAGACAAGTGGGACATACAGTCTGTGAGGAAACCTTTCAAGAACATACCGCTCAGAGACATTTTCGTGTGTTTTGTGTACGTTTCCCTGAATGTTCTTACTTTGTCTTTTTAGTTCCCCAAGTTCTGCAGATGAAAGAGGATCTGGAAAAGGTAAGGCCTGCTGATAAGTGCTAGGCACAAACCAAACTTCAGTGTAGACTGGAAAAAAATTTTAAAAAAAACTTGCATACATCCACAAAAATATATAATAATGGACAGTTTGGATTGAACAAAGTCAGTTGACTCAAAGTCAGCAGCCACCTTAGCA
The DNA here is from genome assembly GCF_056507025.1 of Lutjanus erythropterus. Lineage (NCBI taxonomy): Eukaryota > Metazoa > Chordata > Actinopteri > Lutjaniformes > Lutjanidae > Lutjanus > Lutjanus erythropterus. Next base: position 18,511,226 of record NC_139318.1, read on the forward strand.
ACCCTTGGAGACTAAAGATTTACACACAAGAAAACAAAACTGATGAATAGAAGAAAATGAGACATCTTTGCTGTTTACTCTAGTGAAGCAAAAATGCAAACTTTGGGGCTGGACGAAGGGCCGTGTTATCTTAATCAAAGCAGTTTGTCCACTGCATGGTGCTGTTTAAAGACATCTCACACTCCCATAAGGCTCGGCTCTACACTGTCAGATTAGACTCGGCTTTCATCAGCTTTGACTGTTCTTCGACTCATCTGTGCTTTGAGCCAAAACCTAATGTTAGCATGTTGACATTAGGGGCTGTGTATTGGCAAGAAAACAATATTTACCACGATACAAGGGTTACAATTCAGTATATTGTTGAAGTAAGGTGATATTGCTTTTTTAAATCTAATCGAAGAAAACTGTCACACCACCTTATGTTTAAAATCTGAGTTAAATATTACTTTTTGAAATTTTTAACTTATTTTTTTAATGCAATTCAAACAGTGAAGACAGATAACGCTGTTATATAGCTGTAGGGCTTTAAACAACATAAAATGAGCTACTGCCACAAATCTTTTCATGAATTGCGATGCTGTTTTTTGAGAATCGATTTAGTATCACAAAACATAATATCATGATACTCAAGTGCATAAGTATTTTCTTAAACTCCTAGGTAACATTCATGTCCACAGCTGTTGGATCTAAACCTGCTAACATTTAGTAAGGTGACACTGTAATGTTAGCATATCAAACAATGTCAAACTATAGATGACAGGAAACAAAGTCATTAGTTTTTGTCAGGGCAAAATTCATTCAATTTTGAGCACAACAGAGTTCTTAGGATTCATCTCCTGAGGTCCATGGGGTCCCTTTAACCATTTTTTTTTGAGATAATTAACTCTGTACCTTGCAAGTGTTTGACTTAAGAACCAACTTGCTCTGCCATCTCTAGCCTGGCTAAACAGTTCTCTGCTCAACCAGTGTAGATTATTTTAAAACATCTAACAGCCCCCATATGACTTTTCATTTTGGACTGAGGTCCAAAATGTACACAGTGTCTGTGTGTTCTTCCTTGATGGTTGTTGACTTGTTTGACAGCTTCAGTTAAGTGTTGAGTTCATATAAAATTGACTTGAAAAGTGTGTGTGGTCCAGAAAAGGTGACTGAGGTTTGTATGGAAACGGGGATCTGAGCTTTTTAATTCATTCAGTAAAGACTTTAAAAGGTGAACATTCACTATACAGACAGGAAGTCAAGTTGTCATCGTACATATGCAGTTTTATTACATAAGTTAGATTAAAGAATTCCAGTGTTTTCCACTGAGACTTGCTTACTTATATAAGGAGATGTAAGAGCAGCTGTTATCCTTAGTTTTCACATTACTTCACATCTGTATCACAATGGACATAATCGGCAAAGCAAGAACATGTTTGATGGTCTGACAGTCATGAGCTCATCTTCCCGTGGAGAGTATTCATTACAAGGGGAGCACAAAAATATGCCTCATTAGTCTGCATTGTTATACAAATAAAGGAACAAAAAGTGAAATCTCAAGTTCAGACTCAATCAATCTGGCTAGTTGTGAAAACACTGAATATCAACATTAGCTGCAGTGTTGTGGTAGAATAGGGCTTGTGATTTTTTTTTTAATTGTTTTGGAAACTTTTGGCAGTACTTTAAGGTAATATCCAGGGTCCAAAATGAGCACAAGCCTCCAGCCAAATGTGGGCAAATCATGTGAGTGGATGGTTGATTTGTTTCTCATACTAGCCAGAAAACTATTGAGCAGCTAATAAAAACATTTGGACATTCACTATCCATTTGACTGATGGACAGAAAGGCTTATTTTGAACCCTGTCAGTATCAAATTTAAATTAAATGAGTTCCACTGTACAAGGTCAGCTTGCATTCAAGCAGTTGTGCACCTCTCATTTGGCCCTCCATCAGTGACTAACACGTTTTGAATCCAACTCATTGGCTCTTGATGCTGCAGTGTGTTGTGAGTGTAGTCTACTGTATGAAGTCCAACAACCTCCCTTCACTCGACTGTCTGGCTTCTTCTTTAAGATGAGAACAAGGCTGACGGTGTGCGTCGGGACCGGGGGCCCCCACGGGCAAGAGGGGGGCCTGCAGGGCCTGGAGCAGGGCGGGGCCGAGGAGAGGGGCCCAACAGAGACCGAAGAAAGGAGGCAGACAGGTCAGCCATCCAAAGCTAGCAACTCAAAAAGTTGTTAATGAGACAGGGAGGACATTGACTGGGCATCTGTAAAGAGTGGCCTATGCTCAGTTACACAACTGATAACGCAGTCATTGTTCCTAGTGTTGTGGACACTGAGAACACATGGCCGCCAGGATTTCTGGTGTGCATATGTAATGCTTTACCTTTTCTATATGAAATGGTTACGATCTCCATGATGTAGCACAGGAAATGATCCATTTCAGTGCTAAAACATGAACAGTACAACAGAAATTTGGAACATTTCTGAATTTTATTTGATGTTGTATTCCAAAAAATGAGGACTGAGCACAGCGTGAACTAGGTGCCAAGCAGCTTTGAGATGATGCTCCTTTAGCTTGTCTTTCTAGCTGTGTGTTTATGGATTCACAGCAACTTTCCAGTGCTAAGCTCTGCTGATAGATTTTAATCTCAGTGTTAATTGTGATTGTAGAAAGGATAACAGAAGAGACCGAGACTCCAGACCACCCCCAGAGCCAAAGAAATTTGAAGAAACCCCAACCCCCGTAAGTCTTCACTGCCAAGGTTTAGTCAGACTCTGATGTCACCAAAATTTACTCCTCGTTTAAAGCGACAGTACACCCCAAAATCAAAAATATATACTTTCCCTCTTACCTGTAGTGCTATTGTCCATCTAGATTGTTTTTGTGTGAGTTGACAAGTTTTGGAGATATAGAGATGTCTGCCTTCTCTCGAATATAATGGAACTAGATAGTACTCTGCTTGTGGTGCTCAATGTGCCAAAACCTACATTTTAGAAGCACAACAGCAGGGTCTCTTTGCAGAAATCATGGCCTGGTTACTCAAGATAATCCACATACCTGTTGTGAGCAGTTTCATGTGGGAACTATTTTCTTTCAACCAAAATACACCTGCCAACAGTATGACCACGTGGCAAGCTGAGTGGTGCTGACATTACAGCTTAGCCAAGGAGAATGCTGAGACAGTGTACAAACCTCAGTTCATAGAAAGTTTAGATGCTGTGTACAATTATAAATAAAAACTTAATGCAGTGATTTATCATTTTCATTCAGTTATGCACAATACAAAGACGAGATGTGTAATATTCAAACTGATCAATCTATTGTTTTTTGTAAATACATACTCATTCATTTGACAGCAACATATTCCAAAAATATTGTGCAGGGACATGTGATACATCACTTTTTCTTTTAGCAACTCAGTAAGCATTTGGGCACTGGGGACACTAATCACTGAAGTTTCAAAAGGGAAATTCTTGCTCATTCTTGCTTGATATACAACTTCAGATGCTCAACAGTCTGGGGTCTCTTGTTGTATTTTGCACCACGCTGTTGTTACACATGCAGAATGTGTCTTGGCATTGTCTTGCTGAAGTAAGTGGAGATGTCCCTGAAAAAGACGATGTCTGGATGGCAGCATATGTTGCTCCAAAACCTCTACGGACCTTTCAGCATTAATGGGGCCTTCACAGATGTGACAATTACCCGTGATGCCATGGACACTAACACACCCCCATACCATCACTGATGCGCTTTTGAAGTTGGTGTTGGTACCAGTCTGGATGGTCCTTTTCCTCTTTGGCCCAGAGAACACAACATCCATGATTTCCTAAAACAATCTGAAATGTGGACTCGTCAGATCACAGCACACTTTTCCACTCTCCTTCAGTCGATCTCTGATGAGCTTGGTCCCAGAGGAGTCTGCTTTCTCTTTGCATGGTAGAGTCTTAACTTTCATTCATAGATGTGGCGACGAACTGACAACAGTCTTTGAAAGTGTTCCTGAGCCCGTGTTGTATCCTACCAATCATTTTAAATGCAATGCTGTCTGCAGGATCCAAATTTATAGGCATTCGGTGTTGGTTTTTGGCGTCGCCCCCTTTCGGATTCTCTGACTTTTGTTTAATGATATTATAGATTGTAGATGGTGGAACCCCTACATTCCTCAAAGGTTTGTGTTCAGAAACATTGTTCTTGAACTGTTGGACTACTTGCCCACACTGTTTCAAAAAATTGTTAACCTCAACCCACCCATGAAGAACTGAGTGTTTCAAGGACGCCTCTGTAATAACTAATCATGACACTGATCTGTTACCAGTTAACTTGTTTACCTGTGGAATATCCCAAATAGGTGTTTCCCAGTCTTATGTTGCACCTATTTACAAAAAAACAATATTTGAACATTAAATATCTTGTCTTTGTACTGTATTCAGCTGAGAGTTGAAAAAGACTAGCAAATCATTGCATTCTGTTTTTATTTATCTTTTCCAAAGGGCCCCAACTTTTGTGGAATTGGGAGTTTGTACATATCGTGCTGTCATGAGCACATCAAGCTTCTCATCCATGACTAAACACTTGATTCCTTGTGCACAGTGACTCAGTTGGCGAGTGAAGGAGGAAAAATATGTGCTTTTGATTTTGGGTTGAACATTGCATTAAGGGTCTCCTTTATCAGCCTTCCCTTATACATTATAGTTTTTAAAAACATCCTTAAAAAAAAAAAAACTACATCCCTAATGATTAATGCTCCTCAAGAAAGTTGACATTTTTCTTGTATACGCTCTTATTTGTTTAGCAGCCAAAGCTACTGAACTGATCCAGTCTCGTGTTTTTTCCCTTTTCAGAAGTTCAGCTCAGCCAGTAAGTACGCCGCTTTGCTAATGGATGGAGAGCAAGGAGACGACGCGGAGGACGTAGAATAGAGCGAAAATAACAAGACGAGAGGCCTGAAAGTGCAAGATGAGGAGGAAACGACGAACGCAGACAAAAAAATAATCTCACATAGCTTATGAAAAAACTCCTCACATGGAAGAGGCTCCTGGGAGGACATCACTCCCTCCCTCCCTTCTTTCCTCCTACAAACCTGTCCTTTACTTTTCCCACCCACCTCCCCTGCCCCAGCCCACCTCCAAGACTATTCAGGTTCTAAAGAATAGTCACATACTGGACTTGTTTTAAATGGAAAAAAGGAGTAGCTGACATATGGCAAAGTGATGGATAACATTGAATTAATTGTAATAAATAAATGAAAAAGTGGGGAAAAAAGAATTTGTATATTTGTGATAAGAGATCACAGGTGTGGTGAGGTTGGATTATATGACAGAAGATGTAGATTACTGAGTGGAACCTGTTTTTTTTTTTTTTTTAAATCAACTTCTGACTGATTGACTTGCATAATTCCTAGAGTAAATGCATAGCTATTAATTATATGCCCTTTTTATTCATTAGAAAATAATTTGGTTTATAGAATTAATTTAAATCAAGCTCTTCAAATTTGTTTAAGAAAAGTAGTCAAGAAAATCCTGTCTTCCAATATTAACAGTCATGAATACTGAGACTGGTTACTAATTTGAAAAACATTTGTAAATCATGTGTGCACCATTCAGAAAATCATTGATTTTGAAACTAATTCTCACAGTATTATGAGAGAAGACTGTGATACAGTAGACTACATTATTGCAGGAGTGACTTATTCGTCTAGACTGAAAGAAAAACAGCCACCACACGATTCTCCCTGAGAGAATCATTTGAGAGCCATTTCCTTCATATCCAATCACTGTACAGATGTCTCTATTCTACACCTTCTGATGAAATAATCAAACCAATTAAAGGCTCATCATGTTCGTGTCCAGTCGTCCTAAAGATTTTCCACAGCTGTCTAGATTATTCACTCTTCCTGAAGCGAGGAATACAAATATTTGGGGAAAGTCTGGAGTTGCCTATAAGTAGGGTGTGAGGATTTCCATGAGATAACATGAACCTGTCTTCCAATTTGCAATAAATTGGGGTCATTATGTACATTCAAATAGTATGTGGTCATTGTACATGGATGCAGTACTGGAAGGATTTAAGGCCGAGGGTAAAAGTGTAAACTGCACATTTAAAGCAGATTTGATGCATGTCTCCAGTAGGTTAAAGTTTACAGATGAACTTAACTGTCAAACAGCTCCTCTTTGTTGCTTATATTAACCCGACCAGGTCCTCTACACTTTTCTGACAGTGTTGGCATTTTAAATTAACCATGAAAGTCACAGGAGGCAGGTTGCGTCATCAAATGCATCACTTTTGTGTGCAAGAACAGCAAAGTATTTTTTCCTTCTGCTCACTGTTCTCCTGGTGTGGTCCGTGAAGCAGACATTTTCTTCAGTCTCGACCCCCCTGCTGAGGGCCGGACTCCTGGTGGCAGCTGGTTAGGATCCTGCTGAGCTTCACATCCCACACACACACTCACACACACTCCGAGGGCACCCACTTTGTTGTAAAAACAGAATGTCTGTAGATCTTTCAGCCACTCTTTTTAAAAGGCATCACTATACTGGAGACTAATATTTACAAGAGCTTAATGTGTCATGAAATAATTCTCATTGTGAGGGAGCTGTGTATGTTGAGGCTTGGTTATTGCGCACCAGAGGATGATGTCTGCTTCATTACCTGGAACAAACAAATCGCTCTTGTGTTTGTGCACAGAGTGCCATTTCAGAGTACATTGCTTATATAAAGTTGCCTCTGAGGGAGCATGTGTGATAAACATAAGATTATCTACTATATTTAGTCCATTACAAATGTCTGAAACTGCAAAGTGCTTTTAATCTACATCTTGTGGCACTAATAATGAAAATTAAGCCCATAAAAACTTGAATTCCTCTGGTCTATAGGGGGAAAAAAAAAGGGAAAAGTAAAAATAATAATCAGTGAATTGTCCTTGCTTCTGCAACAATCTTCACTGTTGCAAAGTGTGAGTGTTGTGTAGTGGAACGGCTAAGTACAGTACTCAAGTTCTGTGATCAAGCACACTTTTGAAATTCTTGTGTTTGAGTATTTTGCTGTGTTTTACTTCACCAGTGTACTTATCACTCCACAACAGTTGTATGATTTACTTACTTTACAGATCTGCTCATAAAATGTCAGACATTAAAGTGACAAGTCAAAATGACAGTTTTTCCTCTTACCTGGTGGTATGTAGCGCAGAATGAAGCAGACATCATGGATGACAGCGTAGACATATTATACATAGACGCCACTTTGGCCTTTGGATCATACGTCAACACCACAGCCATAGTCCTGTCATCGAGTACATGTCAACAGGGGAGCTGTGTTTTTTCTGGATAAAAGCACTATAGAGATTTCAGTGAGGTATTTTGTATATTCAAGGGTTCATCTTCACATCGAGATAGTGTAGGTTATAGGTCTGAGAGCAGCCATTCTGCTGCTCAGTGAACACTTTTTATAGAACTTCTGTGCTGTCAATAGTGTTAATTTTGTCAGCTATTTGTTTTTATTTAGCCTTAGCCACGTGTCAGATGTTCTTGATGGTTTTCATCTTATTTAGTCAAGTTTTAGTTGACTAAAAATCTTGTCTTTTTAGTCCTATCTTAGTCAACGAACTAAATTAACTATTTTAGTATTATAGCATATTCTAGTAGTTTTAGTCAATGAAAAGTGATGTCATTTTAGTCTTTTTTTAGGCATCAGATTTTATTGAACAATTCAGTCAGTCTAGTCTAGCAGAAATCAAAGTTTTTAGTGATTTAGTCCAACTTATTTCACACAAGATTTTATCTTATCTGATGGTAAAACACAGGTTAAATGATAATCATGTTGGGTTAGGGTAACGTGCAAGACTGCCTTGTAATGGAGTATTTTTACCTCATAGTACTGATACTTATTTTGAATATTTCCTCCACCACTATCAGTGAAAACGAAACCTCCACTGAAAACGTGTCTACAGCCTGCCCACCCACCACCTGCCCCCCCACTCCTGTTGCCATGTGAATCAGCAGCTGGTCCACATGGGGGGGGGGGGGGGTCCTTCCTTCCCCCATTCAAGCCACAACAGGACTGAGGTTTGCGTTGCTCAGGTCCCTGGGTGATGTATCAAGTGAAATTTCTCATTAGCATGTCCTAATTATATACATATATAATCTGTCATGGTCAACTACACGTGTCTGCTGAAGGAACTGTAACACAGAAGCATCTCTGAAATTTTTTTGACTTACGCATGTATTAATGCACAGTGATGGTTTGTCGCCCAATTTAGCCTCGCAGCCACGGATTTGTCTCAGTTTAAACCAAAGACCGCTTTGTATGGTCTAACCAGAGGCCAAAAACATGGTTTTAGAAAGAGCTTATTGTTGGAGATTTTCCCCTCACAACCCTTAAACCTCCAGCTTGAAGCGGTATTTTGTCTGGAGAAGCCAGTTTGGGGAAATGGAGTCTGTGTGTGTGTGTGTGTGTGTGTGTGTGTGTGTGTGTGTGTGTGTGTGTGTGTGTGTGTGTGTGTGTGTTTTACAGGGAGAGAGAGGGCTGTAGTCTGAAGGAATTTAACGAGGGGAGAAGCAGATCTAAGATTTAAACACAGAGCCTATTATTGTTTTCATTTCAGTGGAGGGAGCAACTGAGAGAATCAAGAGGACATTGATGTCTGTGTCATGTGTCGTATCAGACAGGCTCGGTTGCACCAAGAAGGATTAAATTAAATTAAAATATGTTCCATCAAATTTTTAAACTACTTCACAGTTAAGACAGATTGACTTTAAACCTCAGTTTTTAATCTAAACTGAGATGTAGATGTTGCACCAAAACTTTAAACAATTTAAAAATGTGTGTATTACCTTTAAACTTACACTTGAGGAGGTTTAACTTTAATAATAGCTGCCCTTTTGAGATGGATCGAGAAAAATAATTAAGTTCCTCCAAGTAAGTTAAGGGACAAACTCAACCCCAACTGAGTTTTATGTATCTCTTCTTTCTTTCACTCCAGTTGATAAAATTGGGGGAAAGGTTTTTATTCAAGGAGGAATTTCAGCCTCTCTGCAGAGCCATCTTTACTAGGCTAGCAAATGATCTAATATTTGTTATTTGTTATTTATTTAGTAAACAATGAAACATTTTGTTTACCTTATAGCTAGCTAATACAAACAATGAAAGATTTTGTTAAAATTTTAGGTAGCTAGTAAACAACTTTTTTTCAAAGTGTTAGCTAGCTAGCAACTTTTTAGCTAGCTAGTAAACAATATTTTTTTGAACTTATGTAAACAATATAACTTATAGGAATACAGAGCAGCTGAAAGTTAACAATTTCCCTCCTCTTTATACTTATAGTCAGATTTATTACTTATGTATTTATTTTGATTTGGCTAAGCAAGCATCGTCATGTTGAATAATCTCGATTTCATTTTGGTTTAAATAATTGCAACAGAGCTCTTTAGATCTAGATTTACTAGTTTCAAACCTAGTTTTGCTAAACTAATCTTTTATTAAAGGGAAAATTCATTTTTTTTTCGAGTTAAAAAATGGTCACCGTTCACTTAAATTGTTTTAGACATTCTCGCTTTTCATGTGAAACTACAGCAGTGTTTGTGAACTTAAAAACTAAACCTGACCTTCAATTGGCATGAGGGTGAGTAGATAATGACTGAATTCTCATTTGTGGGTGAAATATACCTTTAAATTAATCTTTGTTGGTGCAACCCAGTCAAACAGTATTGTCAAAATGTGAAAGAGAGATCTTGATAGACAAAAGAAAGTAGATTCTCAACACTGGGCCTTTTTGCTCTAGTTGTTGACTAAAACCCAGGCAAGCAGATAGTTAACATAACTTCACAACAGGCTGGGAGGAAGAAGAAGTGGGATCAATCCTACAGTATGTTCTCATGTGCAAAGTTACAGAGTCTGGAGGGATGACGTGTGTGAAAGAAGCTCTATCTAATCACTCCCCCATGAGGAAGAAGAGGAGAGTGAGAAGGGCTGAAGTGAAGCCAAAGGAAAGGGGAAGGGCCTGACATCAACAAGCCAAAACAGCTGCCCCCTTCTCCCCTGTGGAGAGACAGCAAGAGGAGCCTGATGGAGCGAGGGAGAGGGGAAGACTGGAGGGTCTGTGAGTGTGAGAGAGAGTGAGCGGCGTGCAAGACATTTGAGGGTCTGTGGAGGCGAGGAGAAGAGAAGGAGGTATTGGCAAGTGGAAAGGAGGGAAAGGGGGAAGGGAGAAGAGAAAGGTGGTGAGTGTGTGCTTGCATGCTTTCAGGGTGAGGATAGCCAAGGAGCAGGGGACAGGGAAGGAGAGAGGGGGGTGGAGTGGAGGGTCTGTGCTTGGTGACACTTCTTGGAGGGGTTGTAAGAGGAGAGGGGGAAGAAGGAGGAAGAAAAAAAAGTCATCTGGGGTGGATTTCAAGGCAGAACAAGCTGTCAGGGAGAAGGGCAAGAGGTGTGAGGAGTCACCGGGTAAGAAGGAGCATGTTGAAGAGGAAGACATAACCTGCAGCAGAAACACAAGGAGGCCCTTCAAAAAAAAAAATAAAAAATGAAGCACTGAGAGCAGAGAAAACGAGAGGAGTAAAGCACTTGTCTGGATAAGAGTTGAGGATATTAAACGCACAAGGCAAAAGAGGTGTCTGCTGGAAACATGGGGTGCATTCACAGCACGAGCCCCGGCAGGATGAAGAAACATGGACCTCACACTGACCCAGGAGGAATCCCCTTAAAGGCAGACCCTGAGGTACATCCTGAGATCATTCAACTTGCTGAGGTAAGTCAATAACCTCTCCACAGGGAACTGTAAACAATCTGGTTGTACACAGCAGAAATGTCTGACTTATGATCACAGTATGTTTGAGTATAAACAGAGCAAAGGATCAGTTGTTCCAGCCATAGACTGCTCAGTGTTTGTGATTTGACTCAGCAGAAGAAGAAGCTGAACTTTAATTGTTACACACTATATTAATCACATGCTAGTCATGAATATCAACCAAAGGAATCCAAAGAATCGCCACTTCGTTTCCAAATTAGATGAAGCTCTGGACGCCAGAACAGTTCTCACTCCCTCTCTCTTACGAAATATTCCTCCTCTGTATTTTTGCCAGCATTAAAGGGACAGCTCACCTCAGAATCATTGATACATATTTTTCCTCTGGCCAGTAGTGCTATTCAGCTATCTAGATTGTTTTGATGTGAGTTGCCAAGTTTTGGAGATAGTTGTCGTAGAGATGTCTGCCTTCTTTAAAACATGAAACTAGATAGCACTCAGTTTGTGGTGCTCAAAGCACCCCGAAAAACATTTAAAAACTCACCAGCAGTGTTTATTTTCAGAGACCCTGACCTGAAGATAATCCACAGACTGTTGTAACCTGTTTCATGTATGAACTATTTTCTTTCTACTGAATTACACATCCCAACTACATCACCGAATGAAACGAAGCGTGCATCTACTCATGGAAGAGAGACTTGTGCTCGTGACAGTGCAGGATTTAAACATTAATGGCATTCTCCTCAGGTGAGATGTAGCATTAGAACTAGAGCTGCAAGGATTAGTTGAATAATTAATTAGTTGATCAAAAAAATCGATTGCTAACTATTATGATGATCAATTAATTGTGTAATTTAATAAAAGAAAGATGTCAAACGCTGGTTCCATCTTCTTAAATGTAAGGCTTTGCAGCTTTTCTTTGTCATTTATGATAGTAAATGAAGAGTCTGGGATTTGCACTCTTGTTTGGACAAAAGAAACAATCTGAAGACACTTCGGGCTCTGGAAGTGCCATCTAGTTCCATTATATTTGAGAAAGGCAGAAACCGCTATGGTTGACAGCTCCAAAACTCTGCAACTTGCACCAAAACAATCTAGATGGATGAATAACACTACAGGTAAGAGGAAGAACATGTATTTTTGATTTAGGGATTGAACTGTCTCTAAGTAGAACAGAAGCTGCGCATGCTTGCATACCAGAGGATAAATGTTTTGCAGGTCCCATTTAGACCTGCGTCAGAAGCATGAATTGCATGCACCAGTAATGTTTGTAGACTTAGAGCCACTGTCAACTAAGTATTTAATGTTGATGGTCATGTAAAGGAATCAGTGGTAATGAGCGAGGGGGAATAAAAAGACACAGACAGCAGTGGACAATCCGCTTGTTAATCACGTCCCTCGAGAGGTCAGGGTTCAAGAGGAAGTGGTATAAGTTACTGTCCGGTTCTGACCCGCCGTCTGCCTGTCTGCGGGCTCTATTTAAGAACGCGTATGGATTTAAGAGCTACACACCTAAAGCCTCTGGAGGACTTTAATGCAGACCAAAATAAAAAGTGTCTGTTGGTTTAGCACCAAGGCCACACAGCAGGATGTGTGCGTTCTCACATGTCAGAGTAAATCACGCCTCTGGCATTCATGTTGTATGTCACAGGACAAAGAACACTGCATTTCAAGTAAGGTCACTTTATTTAGTCCAGTAGTGCTTTATGTTTTGCACAAAAACATACCTCAAATGTGTGATGTGTGTGTAGTTTAACACAGCGTTAATGTGAGGTGCTGCACAGTGAACTCCTGGAACAAAAACATTACTCAGATCACATGTGGCTTCAAATCCCCTAAAGCCCTGATCGTGTGTGTCTGTCTGAATTTCTTTGCTTGTGTGTGTGTGTGTGTGTGTGTGTGTGTGTGTGTGTGTGTGTGTGTGTGTGTGTGTGTGTGTGTGTGTGAGATCATGCCAAATCATGATAGCATAGTCCCAACTGAATGGGTGGACTCTGTTGCAGTGGAGGGGAATGAAATATGTCATACACACTAACAGTCCAGGAGTTCTTTATATTGTTTGTAGTTCCTCGGTTTCTCTCTCACATACACATGCATATGCACACACTGATTCTCGCACCTATTTTCAGCATTTTCATGACTGTTTGGAGGTGACACCCCCAACTCATGCAGGTTATAAATAACCTGCCAGAACCAGAGCATACCCCTGGCTCACCACCTGCTCCCGTCCCTTCCTGAGTGTGTTGTGTGTGTGTGTGTGTATGTGTGTGTGTGTGTGTGTGTGTGTGTGTGTGTGTGTGTGTGTGTGTGTGTGTGTGTGTGTGTGTGTTAGTTAGAGGTTGTGGCTCCTGCTCTCCAGCATGTCATCACCAGTGAGGTGCCACTGAAAAAAACACACACTCACGCAGACTGAGGTATTTAGTGCCTGAGGGTGTGTGTCACTGTACTCTGTATTCATTTACAGTGTGTGTGTGTGTGTGTGTGTGTGTGTGTGTGAGTGTGTGTGAGTGTGTGTGTTTCTGTGTGTTGCCATTGTATATTTTTACCCTTTGAGTGCATTATCACAGTGTTTATAATTCATATAATGTATTGCAGAAGTACCTTAAATCTGCATTCTTTCTATTCTTCAAAACAGCATGGAGTTCATTTTGTAAAATTATGTCCATCACATTAATCACCAGCTACACACTCTCATTAGTATTGAACATGCGCTGGTTGCAAAAAACCAAGATGGCAACCCCCATCATGCCAAGGGTTTTCAAAATGATTGCCCACAAACTTTTATGGCTGGTTTGCACATAAATTTGATTTTTAATATGGATATTTTATTTAGTGATGCAAAACATAAACTGCCTACTCCAGATTTAACTGTAAAATTTTTCACTCTTCCAAATGTTTGAAACATTGATTTAACAGGACACTCAGCGTTAGATAACCCCCCCTACATTTTCTTTGTCAGTATAGATGAATTGTTTTGGAATAACAACCATAAAATGCTACCACTGCTGCTGCTGTCCTCACACTGTAATAAAAAGCTCATGCAGCCACAGTCATAAAGAAATCCATTATGCTGCTGTTCGGTGCCTGACCCGCTCCTCAACTCCGTGTTAGAAGTGGAAGTGCTTCGGGCTCTCTGCAGTGGTCAGAGATGCTTGCAGAATGACATAGACGCTGGCTGCAAAAATCTAAATGGGGTGGGGTTCTTTAATACTGCAATGCAATACTGCAACCCTGCTGATAGTCATGAGAGTCTCTGGAGACTGAATGTCCAACCAACCAATGTTCCTTTTTTACTGGTATCAAAGTAAAGGGGGTGAACCTGTGCAATGTAGTGCAGATCATATTCAGTCCAAATTCCAAATTCTACCTTTGGAGAGCTGAAAACATTATAGAACATTAAAGAAAACATTATTTTGCAACTGTAGTTTGATAATGATAATATTTGTTTTTAGGTATGTGGCACATGTTCTTAATGTTGTGTCTTCCTTCACTGTTGTTTTCTCCATCTACTCCTGCATGTCCACTCTAACTTACTGTGCTTATAGAGAGAAATGGAGGGAAAAGAACAAGAACTGGGAAAAAAGTGGAAGGGGCAGCAGCATCATGTAGAAAGACACAACCACACAGTGAGAATCATGAGTCATCTCATCTGTGTCAGTTTAAAATTAAATGATATATGGGATCAAAGAATAGTTATTACGACGTTTTTAAATCCCATATGTCATTATTTGACAAATGATTACCACAAAACTTACTTCAGCTTAAGTGGTAACTCAACAACCTACTGCCAACAAACCTGGTAACATGCTCTGGGAAAACTTGGGTTGCTTTTTAAGAATTTTCTTTATTTGGGGAACAGAAAAGATTTCCAACTTTTCATCATGCCTCGTGTTAGCACCAGGAAGCAGAATCCTTTAACTATGCACCTGAAGAACTTTTAGAAATTTAAATATTTAATAACTTGAGGTAAAACTGTGCACAGACTGAGCCTCTTTAACGTGAAATAATTCACTCTGCACACATTACTTAATTTGAGGCAGGCCTATATGATTTAGCAGTCTGTCCCATTAGCTTCCAAAGCAAGGGATATGAAATGAAGGGATTTAAATAAGTGGATGTGTATTTGTAGATTAGGATATGATTCAGTTATTTTTAGAGACATTTGTCTTCTTGTGAACTTGTTACAGTACAGTTTTAGCACGGATAAAACCACCAGGTCTGCATTCATTAGGCCAGTAAAAAAGAAAGTTACTTGAAAACCAACTTCCTCTGCCTGTATTTCCAGATTCCAGTCAAAACTGTTCAACATCTCCAACAGTAAAAATTTCTTTCCTTTTTTTTTTAGCCTTAACTGCATTACTGCTGTTTGTCCATTAGGTGGAGCCCTTTACTTGTCCTGTGTTTTTAGTTTGACTCACTGGCACCAACAGATGAGTAACTGTGGTGAGGTTTGAACATGGAACTGATGAAGTGGTGTTCATGTAAAAATGTAATGTTCAATTTGTTGTCTGAGATATTTGTCTCACAGACCTATAAGAACAAGCGACTAAGTGACCTGGGCAGTTTTAGCTTTAATAGACCCCCTTCTGCAACACACCAATGCACTTATGACAATGCACTGTTATATTTGGGTGACATTTAAATGTTAGACTTGCTTGCATGTCATGTTTCTATGAAAAAACACATTTTTAATTTTGTTATTATTTTGTAGTTTGTAGTTTGCAACTGAATTAGACTCTATCACAACAGTTGTTGTGTATACCTAATCTTGAATGGAAGAAAATAATGAACTCTCTAATTCAGTGTATGAGAAGGTGGTTTTGTAGACTTCCAGCCAATGAGAATCAACTGTTTGGTGATAAGGATTGAGAGGTCCATGACATCTTTATGTGAGTTAGAGAGGGAGGATATTTTTGGGTTACCAACTAAGAAGAGTATTAAATGAGGAAGGGTCAGTTATTTTACTTTGCACATAGAAACAAAATAATTTCACAAAACCCAAAAACTACCAGGGTTAAAATTATTAGGCCCCCTGATGCCAATAGTCAATTGTGTATCCTTTTTGCTGGATAACAACCTGCAGTTGTTTGTTGTAGTTTTCATCAAGTCTCAGACACGTGTCCTGAAGAATCCCAGCCCATCCTTCTTTGGCGAATCTCTCAAGCTCCTCCAGATTTGATGGTCTTCTGACATGGACCTTGGTCTTCAGTTCACCTCACAGATTTTCAACAGGATTCATGTCAGGACTTTGTGCAGGACAGTCAATAATGTTCACTTTGGTCTTCTGAAGGTAGTTCTTCACCAGGAGCGACGTATGTTTTGGGTTGTTGTCATGTTGGAGGACAAAGCAACGAACCAGACCCAGTTTTGCTGCTGACTGCTTGAGTTGTTTTTTTGTTTTTTTTCAAAATCTTCACATATCCTTCTTTCTTCATGATTCCTTCCACCTTGACGAGATTCCCAGTTCCAGACGCACTGAAGCATCCTCACACCATAATACTCCCACCACCATGTTTCACTGTGTGGACGGTGTTCTTTGGGTTATACGCCTCTCCTTTCTTTCTCCAAACATAAGAAACGTCTCTATGGCCAAAGAGCTCTAGTTTCGGACACGCTTCCAGTATGAATAATCTTTCTCCAGATTGTATTTAGCATACTTCAGTCTGGCTTGAAGTGTCTCTTCTGCAGAAGTGGAGCTTTTCTTGTAGTCCATTCCTGTGCAGGGCTCTAGTGATTGTCTTCTTTGAGACTACAATTCCTGACTTGGCCAAGTCATTCTCTAGTGTCTTGGCAGTTGTTCTGGGGTCTTTAGATATGAATCTCACTGGTTTTCTTTCCAGAGTCTTTGAAATCTTTCACTTTCTACCTCTGTCAGGCTTGTTCTGTACTGCGTGGCTCTCTTTGAATTTCTTGATGATACGTCTCACTCCAGTTCTTGACACTTGGAAATGCTGTAATAATTTTGTTTATCCTTCTCCTGCTTTGTGAGCATCAACAATTCTTTTTCTGAAGTCTAAACTGATTTCTTTTGTTTTTGTTTTTTGTAAAAAATTTGTCCTCAACTATATAAAAGGTACATTTTTAGTTATTTGGGTTTGACTGTGCTACAATTTGGCTCAGATGTTAAGCCACAAAACCAAATACATGGCAATTTTGTTTGATATAAATATGTCAAGATAGATTAGAAATATTATATATTCCTTTTGAGAAATATTGAGGCATTATTAAACATTTATCTTTTCTGACTTTTGTGGGACCTAAAAAGAAAAAAAAGTCTTTATGCGTAGTTTTCTTTTGCTATGAGTCTCATTCAGCCAACCTCTCAGAGCCTTTACTGAAAACTTTTGATCCTGCAGGTGATCTCAGGTTGGTTTATGAGAGGACAGGTTTACAGTTCAGTGGGCCATTACATAAGTCCAATCGATGCAAGCTCCAAAATTCCCGAGTTATGTAATAACATTTGAAATGTAAATGGCTGGAGGGTGTGATGATCCTCCTCTCCCATCATATGCCCTCTTTTTGTCAGGTCTCTCTCCCTTAATCCCTCCATACACACACACACACACACACACACACACACACACACATTAGTACACATGCAGAGACCCAGATTCAACACGTTCAGCGGACGCCACAGTTTACAGCAGCCTCCATTCATCATAACAGCAGCGGACATATGTCAATAGTCCAATGTTACACTGCTGCTTTGATTATTAGATCAATACACACATCGTAACAGTAATGTGTCCCATCTGTGCCTATGAGCATCAGATCAATCCGGGTCAGTGACCAAAATAAATACTGTTTTTCCACCTGAGAAAGTTTTTGTTGTCAGCTATGACAATAATACTATGACATAATAATAAATAAATGGAATAGTGAATTTATTATATAACTCATGTCTTTTATTTGGTGGAGCAGACAACAAGTTTAAACACCCCTGGTGACCCCTGGACCCGACTGAGGGACATCAGAACATTATTAAAATGAAAAGACAATGCAGTCTACTGTAGAATCACAGCATACACAAGTTATTATGGTTTATGGGAAAGTGGGAGGTGCACTGACTGGGGTGGTGGGGGGGCGGGGTTGATACCACTCTTGCATGTATATGATAAATATGTCTAAAGATAACATAATTGGTCAATCAGCACCTCACTAATACTTAAAGCGGGTATAATAAATATTATTATTATTATTATCCTACAGAGGTTATATTTATCACCTGAATCTGAAACTACCCTCAGCTTTACAGAGCTTAATAGTGAGTTATAACTCATTGTTTAGCTGTCCACTCTGTAACTTTACTGTTTTGTTTCACTTGCACTTCTCTCACAATGTTGTTTTCAGCTACAGCAGGTAGTAAAAAAACAAAAAAAAAAACAACTAAAAATCCACTTTACACTACCTGTGCAGCACCAGGCAGCAGACACACACAGTTAGCAACTAACTAATTAACATATTAGAGCATTTAGCAGTTTAAGATATTTCCCACGGGAGTTGGTAGAGACTGAAAACAGAGCTAAAACAGAGTGAATATTGGACTTAATTTCACCAGGCTGACAAAAACATGTCTCTAGTTTAATGATAATGTTGCTCCCACTGCATGGTTACATGCAAATTTTTTTTCTAAGTTTGTCATATCAACTTAGGTGATACGATACTGTTGTGTTTACAGTTTGTTTTTGTTATTTGAGGTTTAAGTTGATCAATGAACACACTGAATCTCATTTGTATGCATTCATGTGCATAAGTACTGAAAGAATTACTCTTCTTTTACCTTCAGACACATCCAGGCCAGCTTTTTCCCTCTGTTCCTCGTCTCTATGCTATGCTAGTCTCTATGCTTTGTGGACCATTTCCTGGCTGTAGCTTCATAGTTTACAGCAAAAGAGAAGTTGGCCTATTGATCCACTTGATAAACCTCCCTCTACCAGTGAATTTAGGAGAGACTGAACGTCAAAGGTCCAGTGTGAAAGTTTTACGGGGATCTATGGGCAGAATATGGCAGAACTGGAATATAATATTTAAAAGAAAGAATAATAATCATTTTCATTATCTTAGAATGAGTTGTTTATATCTACAGAGAGCACAGATCACAAACCAAACACTAGCTCTAGATTCAGTCTTTTGTGTTTTGCTCTTCACCATGGTTTCTCCGACAAGCTTGGAAGCGGAAAGCGAAGCGAGGTGTTTGCAATCTGCAAGCTCACCCCTAGATGCCAATAAATCCCACACACTGTTCTCATAATGAAAAACAAAGCAAGGCACAAGTTCAGCGGATTTGTTTTATTGAGGGTCGTATAGTCAGAACGAATCAGCTGCATTTGTGTCCACATTATGTAACCACACAAAGTTCAAGGTAGGGGCTGCATAAAACATTAATTATACATCTCTAGTCATAAAGGATTTAGACCACTTCAGAGACATGGCTCTTTCATAATACATTGCAGTTAATAGAATAAGTTGTCTTCCTCTCCAAATTCAAAATGGCAGGAGAAGTGGGACTCTAAAGTGTTTGTGACAGTGTGAGTTCAAACCAGCTTTCATGCACCTTCACCTTCCACAGTTTAATTCAGTCCCTCCTGTTTGGAAAAACCCAAGCATCGGAAAACGTTAAAAATGCCAGAGTTGAGAAATGTTTTTTCAAGACCAGAGAAATGCATCAAGCCATTTAACAAGAAAAGAAACACCAGTGTGTGCAGGTACACTCCTTGTGGCCTCCCACTTCCCCCACTGCCTCACACACACACACACACACACACACACTCAAACACACACAAACAAACATCCCTCCTGATGTTTCCAGGCCCCTCCTAGTTCTCCACTCAAGGAAAGATTTAATGGTTTAATGTGCTTCACATGCTGTCAGAAGACATTGCTTTTGGAGGGCATTACCATAACTTTATATAAACATTGTCCTATTTCTTTTCACTGGGATGTTGAGCATTGGTTTATAAAAAGAAAAATACATGGATTATGACTCAGGGCACTACATTTATTTTCCTTCAGGACACATGCCCTTCGCTCTCCTTCAGTCAGTGATATAATATCAGTAGAGATTTGAGTTCAACATTTTGAGAGAGACAGTGAACAGTTTCAGTGGATCTGTTTGCATCAGATTTACCTTCATCTCTTTCTTTGCTTTGCCCACAGAAGCTCATATGTCTCGTGTTTGCACAGCTGCCATACAATGGTTCAGTGTGGTACCACCTTGCAATGCTGAAAGGAAACTTATCATTATCTGTCATTTAAGAGGAGAGAGACCAGCTACTTTAGCCAGACTTATACAAATGTTAAATATAAGACTGTCCATGTTTGCCCAATAGTTTTTGTTACAACCCTGGTTTAGGATTGCTTGAATGTTCAGATTCTCTGTATGGCAGGAGATTTATCTTTAAGGTGACATTTTGGCCAATTTCTGCATCATCTGCATTTATTGTATTAGCATAGGAAAAGGATATTTGATTGGTTATTATAGGAAGGAAGCATTCAGGCATAGCAATGTTTTTGAGCTAAATGCTAACTTTAGCATTGCAACATGTTAGCATTCACAATGACAATGCTAACATGTTCATGTTTATCAGGCAATGTTCACTGTCTTAGTTTAGAGTGTTAGCATGCTCACATTTGTCAATTCACATTAATTAATTAATTAAAATTTGGCAGATGCTATTTGATCCTGGGACAGAATAGACAATGTGGCTATTTGCACCTGAATTGGATTGGATTGGATTAGCCAATTTTCACACCTAGGCATATAAAACCTAGCATGGCAGAGACAAGCACCTATGTGACTATTGCCAAAAATGTTGGCTATTTACATCTACATGGCAGAGACAAACCATGATCTTTTCCTAAAACTAACCAATTCGTTTGGTTGCTTAAACTTAGCCAATCTGTATCTGAAAACTGAGAATAAGAATAAAAACTGTAAATCATAAGTCAACTAAGTATAAAAATTAAAATAAACACTGACTGCTAATTTTACACTAGATTAAAAATATAGTCTCCTGGGACAGGACTTGAGCCGTAATCACCCATGAGAGAGTCCTGTCTAACCCGTTCAACTACCACAACCTCTGAACTATAGAGAGTTTGTTGCTCTTTCCAGTTGAACTAAGAGGGTCAGGTGTCAATAGTTGAATAGCTGCTGTGTGTCTATCCTGTGTGTAAATAGACACTCCATTAAAATTTCAGCCGAATATTTTGCACCTACAGGAATATTCAGGGAGTTACCATGGGGGACATGAATATCTGAGACAAATTTAATGGCAAACCATCTAATATTTTTTGAGATATTTAAGTCTGGACAATGATGGACTGACATTGCCACATATGTCATTCATGCCACCAGCATGGCTAATATAAGTAGCAGTGTTTACAGAGATAAAACAACACACAAGTATACACTGGACAGACAGACCTAAGGACCTGAAGAAAACAAACAGCCCCTCAAAGGACACCACTATCTATTAAATTACATTTCGCTCACCTGTGACCAAACAGCACATTAAAGGGGAGTGGCAGCACAGAAATCCACTTATTTTTCATCATCTTGGCTGCCCAACACACCGAGACAGAATGAGGACAAGTTAAAAGACGAGACAACAGGGTGTCTTAAAACACAGCATGATATGACAGGTATTTTTAGTGGAGGAAGTTGAATGTACAGCAGGTAAGGCTTCAGTGCTCATGCTGGTGTGTCACTGAACCACCACACATCTGTACTGACAACAGCCACGCAGGAGACAGTGACCGTCCATGCTGACATAAGATGCCTTGAGACACACAGGAAAACTACTCAAACTGAACATGTCACAGCCGCATAAAGTGTGGCATATTATCATGAGGGCATTCGTGTGGTTTCAGTTGATTCATAATTACACAGTTGCTGTATTATTTTGTGAATAATTTCCTTTGAGTAGTAGCATTTGTTGTTTGACTAATGTAAGACTGGTTTGCACCAAAAAATAAATGTTAGTCATAGTTTAGTAAAACTAGTTTTAAAATGAGTAAATCCAGGTTTAAAATTAAGCAGTTCTCTCTTGCTCAATTTAAAACTAATCTCCATTTAGTAAATTCCAAGTTTGTTGATATGAAACAGGGGCGATGGGAGTGAGGGGTGTGGCTGCTCTGTATTCCTAAAGTCAACTAACTGTTACAATGCTTGCAACCTAACTAAAAAGTTAACAAAACATTACATTGTTTGCTAGCTAGCTGAAAATGAACAAAACGTTACATTGTTTCTAGCCAGCTGAAAAGTTAACAAAAGGTTTCATCATTTTCTTTGCAGCTAAATAGTTTGCCTACTCATGATGGCTCGAAATATCTCCTCCTTTGAGAAAAATCTGTTGGCTGAATTAAGGGCGCAGTACGACCAAAAAACTGAAGATAAAACATGAAAACAGCACAGGGAGTAAAAAAAAAAGAGACTGGACTTGATTATTTTTTGCTTAGTCTAGCTCAAAAAGGCAATTATTTGTTAAATCTCCTCAAGTGTAAGTTTGCAGTTAATTCTAAAACACTAAACTGAGGTTCATCTTTCTTCATTTTAAATGTGTTTTGTGCTACGTAAAATTAAGGGTAAACCATGATTTAATCAGTTTAAAACTGATCCTTACACATGCATCCCAGCCTAATCATATTTATTTGTTGTGACAGTAATCATATTTGACTCTCCTGTATGTCTGCAGCTTGCCAAAGCAGGAAGCCATGCCTTCACAGAGAAGAGCTTCAAGAGGAAGCGAGAATGTGATGTGTGCAAGCAGAATATTGAGAACCCCGGGGTTTTCTGTAAGGGTGAGTCCACGTCTCAAGTCATGTCAGACAGCAGACCCTGAGACACAATGACCAGCACTGATACACACCTAGACCTGACAGAGATGAGCTCACCTCAGCTGCCCTCTCTCTGTCTCTCTTCAAAGCTGACTGTCAGAGTGAATCATCATACATGTATGTTCTCTCCTTACTGTTTGCAGAGTGCAAGGTTGCAGTTCACAAGACATGTGAAGCCAAGGTGAGCCATACATGTCCTCCTCACTGAATTCAACACAGATCATACGCCTTACCTTCCTCCTGTCCTGAGCAATGTGCTCCTCCTGTGTCCGTGGTTCAGATGTTAATATGGTGTGAGCCTTAAGTGAAGTAAGCCATGTGCACTGACCTAGATGTCTGGTTAAAGAAGGCCCCCTCCTGAACTGCAAACAACCAGGTTGCCATGAGTAATTCAGTCATGTGGTAATGTGGCATAACAGGAGCTCCTGGGAGTCCACAGGCACCCGGGAAGTCTCAGTGGTGGCTCTCTAATACAGCTTAACATGACACATTTGAGCTCAGTAAATAATATTTAATATTTTACCATATTCTGACGCTTTTTTGATGCTTGTCTGTGAGAAGTATTATTAGGCTGATCAGAGGGGGGCTGTAGTGAGCTGTGAGCTGTCTCAGTGGGACAGAGCACAAAGCAGCAGCATTGTTTGCCTAGATGGCACCTTGCAGGGAATGCCCTGAACAGATTAATTCATGCCTCTTTTTCTCTAAATAGCTCTTTCTTTTTAATTCACTTCTCTGTCAAATCAGTCTGTATTTGCAGCAATGTTGCCAGTGCATTATGGCATCAACCTTTGATACTACAGTCATTGTACGTCACAATGTATAAGCAATAACATAGCCTTAATATATGGCCTTAAATGGAAATAAAGGAGACAATCAAAGATATCAAATAGA
This sequence comes from Lutjanus erythropterus, assembly GCF_056507025.1. Taxonomy (NCBI): domain Eukaryota; kingdom Metazoa; phylum Chordata; class Actinopteri; order Lutjaniformes; family Lutjanidae; genus Lutjanus; species Lutjanus erythropterus. The sequence goes on from NC_139318.1 coordinate 18,534,678, forward strand.
AAAAGACCTTAAAAGGATAGTTCGGGTTATTTGAAGTGGGGTTGTATGAGATAATTATCAATAGTCAGTGTATTACCAACATTAGATGGTAGTTGACATGCCCCCAGTCTGGAGAAGCACTGTTGGCCTACCACTGCCTCAATTTGTTTGTTTGTTTGGGTGATTGTGTGACTTCAGTGCCTTAAAAGGATAGTCCAAAGTCACCAGTCACAAAATAATACAAGCAAACATAGACCAGCATCCCCTCGTTTCCTGTGAGGTAAAATGACTGATTTTGCCCATGGAGTTTGGTTGACATGGAGAGAGTAATTATTTGGCTTACATAACAGTAGATTGTTTAGCTTCTGTGCTGTTGCCCCTCTCTGCTTCTCCTAAGTGGGGGCATGTCGACCAGTGTCTAGGTAATACACTGACTCTGGATACGTCATACAAACTCACACCAAATAATCCAAACCATCTCTTCAAAACACTTTGCTGCAACATGCATTCATGCATTGCATCGATGATAAATGTGAAGTGTAATTCAGAATCAGAGAAATAGCTACTGCATTTTGCGCTGCAATTAAACCATCAACAAGGTTAAATTCATCATGGAGGGAGAGAAAAGAGAGAAGCACTTTCTCTGCCCACAGCTTATGTCAGACCCATTGGCAGTAGCCCCCTCTGCTCTCATGTGACCCCGCTCACTGCAGCTCAGTGTCACACACTACGGAGCGAACTCATGACCTTGCTGTAACTGTGTAGTGGTGCCTCACTGTCCAACGTGCAGAGACACAGAGAATCTGTCACACGGAGGGACCCATCATCGTTATTTCTTCAGGTCAGCTCAAATCCTGTGGGGGATTTATAACAGGGGGGGTGGGGAGTTAGCCTTCCTGCCTCCTCCTCCACACACACATGCACACACACCGTAATGGTGTACAACTGGGCACTACCAGCTGTTGTGCCTTAGCAACATGCATTAAAAGAGGATTATTATTTTTGTCATACTCGTCCCCCTGGTCACCACGGCGATGGCCAAAAACAACTCTTGGTGGCTGCAGGAGAGGATATCGTCACACAGGACGATGATCAATCTGGATAGGAGAAGTCTGGTGCCGGTAAATATAGAAAATAACAAGAGTGCCGTACATGCCTAGCAGTCAGTGATCTGTGGGGGGACACAAATAAGCAAGAGGCAGCTGGGGAGACAGACTGTGCGTGTGTATGCGTGTGTGTGTAATCAGTCCCATTTGGGGGTATTCATAAATAAAGGGGTCAAGACTGCAAATTGCTGTCTGCTTCATGTCACGCTATGCTCTTACTGTGTGTAGAGCGACACACAGACAACACTGTCTGTATTGTATCTTTTGAACAAACAAAAATATCAGTTTCTGTATTTGGATAGAAGACCAGAAGTGGTTGGCCTACTGGAAGCCACATTAACTCAGGCAAATGTTTTACACCAAGTAAAAGCCAAGTAAAGGAGCAATATGTAACAAAACTAGTATGGCAGTCCAAATAGCAAGCTGGAGCCACAGATGGTATATTCGATAGGGTGAGATCCTATTTAAAAGGATAATTCACCCAAAAATGAAAATGCATTTGTTATCTACTTGTCCTCATGCCGATTGAAGGTTGGGTTTAGTTTTTCAGTCCACAGAACACTGCTGGAGTTTCAAAGGAAAACAGGGCTGCAGAATCTCCCAGACAGTGGAAGTGATTGGTGACCAGTTTTCAAATGTAAAAAAAACCAAAAAAAAAAACATAAAATGTCTCCATACTGCTCGTCTGGTTTAATCCAAGTCCCCTAAACTGCAACATGCCAAGTTAACTTGAAAGACGTCATTTACACCATGTTTTTAGCCGGACGATTCACTGTGGATCCTTAGTTTGGAGCCATATTCACATGCACACTGTCTGAACTATCAGGACTTTAGGACACTTGGATTATGCCAGACAAGCAGTATGGAGACATTTTATGTTTTTGTGGGGGTTGTTTTTTCCCTATGAAAAATGGTCAAAATTCACTTTCATTGTTTAGGAGATTCTACAACACTGTTTCCTTGTGACACTCCAGCAGTGTTTTATGGACTAATAAAATAAACCTGATCTTCAATCGGCAAAAGAGTAAGTAAATGATAACTGAATTTCTTAAGGAAGCTCAGGCAGGCTGCAGGAACACTGCAGGAGCACAAGATGAGTGCAACACTGTAAACTGACGATTACAAGCAATGAGGAGTCCTACACTGTAAGTTGGTCAATCTAAAGATAACCACGTTATCCTGAAAACAAAAGCCCACTGCTCTGAAAATAGAGCAATAAATGGAGTTAGAGTTCAGTGACTGCCTGTCTGCCAGATTCCATTATGCTCAAATTAACTGTTATAAACATCTATTCCTTGTGAAAGATAATTGATTATTTCTGATGACTCATAAACAGACACTTAGTCATTTGGCGAACATTCAGAATTAATTTGAACTCTAATTAATGAGAAACGGGCAAACAATAACACGAGTTACAGGCCAGAAAAGAAATTTCAAAGGAGGACACCACAGCTGTAGCTGTCCTTAGAGAGTCTTTCAATTTAAAATGTTTTCTTTTCTTTTTCATGTTATGATTTATTACAGTAAACATATTTAAGATTTCTCCTTTAATATTGGCATATAATTAATTATGAAATATATTTCCACTAGCTCATACAGTACTTTTCACCTATTTCCCTCTCTTCTTATTTTTTTACACAAAATATGTTTTATGAATAGTTTGAGGCCCACTACTACCTCCTCTTTAACTAGGTTATCTTGAAAAATCCAATCCAATCAAGTATATAAAAATATTATTCAGTTGAAGGGAATAATATCAATGCATTCAATCAGTGATTGATTAAGATAGATGCAACTGGTGACTTTTTCCCAATAATAATGAGCAACTTTGGATAAAAGAAATATCTTGTTTCCATTGCATGATTCCTGTTCAGGTGCATCCCTAACTGTGTGTTTCTTCTCTTCTTCTTCTCATAGTTTCTATGTGCTCCTCATAAGTCAACATATTTCCTCCTTTCTTTTTTATTTCTTTCATCTCTTGCGTTTCACTGTCTTCATCTTTTTTTTTTTTACTTTTAGATTTCTCTTTTCCTTATGTTTTATAGTCGTGGTTAAAGCTTCTTCCACCTTCTCTGTGGCATTTCTTTTCAAGTCATAAATGCTCTCGTTAGTGTGTTATGTCATCTTCGTACTATCTCTATAATCTATCTCCGGATACTATCTCTGTTTTTTTTTGTGTGTGTGTGTGTCCTTTGTACATATTCTGTTTATTTCTCTGTCTGATCACCTGCATTTCCATCTACTTCTGGCTCTTTGTCCCTGCTGTCTCTTGTCTCAGCCTCAGGCCACCAGAGAGGTCACTGGACATGAGCACCCTGTGACTTTGCAGGGCTGCCCGGTGTCTGCATGTGGTGCATTCATGTGTGTGTGTGTGAGTGCACGTGCAGGGGAAAGTACTCCCACTGTGGACGTGCTTTACTGTCTCTGTGTGTATGACACAGGCAGAGTGAGAGGGAAAGGCTATGCTGCATGTGCTGCTGGCACAGAGTGTGTGTGTGTGTGTGTGTGTGTGTGTATGTGTGTGTGTGTGTGTGTGTGTGAAAGAGGGAGGGAGGGAGTTAAAGGGAGTTGGTGAGAAGGAGAGGGAGCAGAGAGCTTGTATGAGGGAGGGAGGGAGGGATTGTATCCCACTCTACAGACAAGACTGCTCGGAGGCAGAGGGGAAGACTGAACCTGCTTGTTGAGAGGTAAAAACACACTCTGTACCGCTGTATTTACTCTGTTTATACGTACATACTCAGCACATCAGTTTTGACTTTTCGTGTACTTTGTGTATTTTTCTCTTCTGTTGAGTAGTAGTCTCAGAGCCTTAAAGCCTCTTCGCAATGTTTGCTCTGATAATGCAGCATGTGATTGTGCATATTATTCCATTAAAGCTGTAGCCAGAGAGCTCTTGCTCTGCCCAGAAAGAGGATTTCATTTACTGTGATTAAGGCAAGTGTAGAAAATGAAGCAGAGTCTCCTGCTGTGACCTACAAAAAATACACAGATTTTAATTTTTAATACTGGAGAGAGAATTCACAAGATTTACTTTTTCATGAGACAGTTGTCACTGTATGTGCAGGTCAGCAGATTGAGGAAACTGGACAACTCCTCTATAATGCAATACATGCCTGTAACCGTAACACTTTAAGAAACTTGCAGCCGAGCTGTGCCAGACTTTTTATGGGGTAGATTAAATTTGTATGTGTTTGTCGGTACTTCTGTCTGCTTGTCTCTCTGTATGTGTGTGAGTGAGTGTGTGTGTGTGTGTGTGTGTGCACGCACATTTGCAAGTGTCTGCATACACTATCTGTGTGCACAGCTTTTCTTACCTTTAATCAAAATTCATATAACTTGTGTATGCGGCTGTAACAATGCAATTTCCCATAGTATTTATTCCTATCTACTGTATCTCTCTAGTTCAGCACTCTGTATATATGTCTATGTTGTGTAATGTGTATAGACAGTCACAAGGCACCTGACAGAGACTAATGGCTGTATGTCCCAGTCAGACCCAGTCAGCTGTCCTAACATCATCTGATGGATCCTAATGTTGCGTACTGAAATACAGATGGTTAGTAATACACACCAGCTGTTCTGCTAACATCTCCTGCTGATTTATAGATTGATACAGCAGTTTTGATGCTATATGGATGGTGCCATGCCATTGTTCAGTCCATTGTTCAGAAAAGCCAATAGGTTGAATAGTGTCCCAATGGACTGAAAGCCCATTTGTCCAACAGCTCGTTAATCTGACAACAAATGCCAATTGCTCCAAAAGCTTGTTAATCCAAATATACACATACTGATATCACCAATTTACGAATGTAACTCACAAATTTATGCTAAACAAGGATCTTTGGTGCCTAAACCTAACCACACTGTTAAACAAGTGTTTATTATTGTTATCATGATGACAAAGATCACCTGACTACTGTTACCATGACAACGAAAGGTCACCTAATAAAGATCACCTGACTTGGGTGATGTCTACCAAATTGGTGTATGACAATGTCCACAGTGAAACATTGCAGATAGTCTCTGACGTTGTTATTATTATTTGCTCACCAGCTGACCGCTGTAACACCATCACATCCCACAACGGCCCGGGTTCAAAAGGGTCTTTGTCTTTGCACGACATGTCCGTAACTTAGTTGTGTTCAGCCTCTGACACTTGAAACAAAGTTAGTCAGCTAGCTATAAAACTACTTGACAACTATAGATTGAAAGAAACAAACTAACAACAGCCTGCAGAAAAGAAACAGCACTGCCACCAATGTAAACAAACTTGGGTTCACCTAACTGGGTGGGTTTAACAAGAAAATAATTAACAGGATATAGAGACGTAACATTAGTGCCATGACCAGCAGCAGCTTTTTCTATTTTCTACGACGAGTAAAAAAAGCCAAACTCCTGCCTTACGGCAACTCTGAGGGGACACACCACCTGAAATAGAGAGAGTTTTTAAATCACAATGTTATGATGGTAGAGGGCTCAGTGGTTGACTGCCAGCAGCAATGGACAATGCCCAACTCTTCTGCACATCAAAATACACCACGATATTAATGGGAGAGTATGTATTTTCAGAACAACGGACCGAGCAGGTGGCTTTTGTTTTTGAGATTAGAGGCTGTTGGGACAAATGGCTTTCAGGCCAATTGGACATTTTTCTGACTATTGGAGTTTTGAAATAATGGGCCATCAGAAGAATGGACCGTCCCCATATGGACTTTGTGTTGCACATTATAGAGTTGTGCATTAGCCCTAATTGATGCCAGTGGAGCCTTAACAGATCAACATAGTTTGATCTGAAGTTGTGATTTTTCATTTAAAGAAACGCATGATTTAAAAAATATGTTGATACAAATTCTAAATATGTAACTGTTCATAAAACCAGACTTCTTGGGTATACTTGGTATTTCACCAAAGCTCCTCCTGAGAGTCTTCAGCGATGTGGCAACAAGTGTCATGTTTTTCAACCTTCCTTGTTATTCATGTCCCACTGCAGGAGATAGGGAGGACATGGCGTCCTGTGGTAGATCAATGTGTCATTCACATTGATGAGAGGGTAGAAATAGAGTCAAGTCGATAGACGTGGAGAACTTAGCAGGAAGGTGTTTGAAGTGGATGTTTGTGATGGAAAGTCCCGTCAGAGGAACATCATTATGATGGTGATGGATTGATGTCACGTTGTTGCTATTTATAATCTGATGCACTGTGTAAAAATAATTATCATGGTTAATTTAATTTTACTGCTTTATTCGTCTTATCAATAATAAAGTATTATGGGGACAATGCAAACACACACACACACACACACACACACACGGGAAGCATGCACAGTGTTTATGTTTACCCACTGCTTTTCATTTCCTGATAGCCTAAGCCTAAGTGATAGCAGCACAGTAAGCCTTGTTTAATATTCCAGGAATTATTTAAGAAGATTCATAACAGAGTCTTTAAACCATTTTGAACTCGGAGAGCATCGTTTATAATACATTTCTTTGATAGACATGTGATGGATGGATATATATAGTAGATTGTGATAAATGTATGTGTTACTTTTCAGTTATTGGATGTTTGGGAAGCACTAAAGACCAGACGTATGTTGTCATGATGCAGTCACATGAGACGAGTTGTACCGTAGTAGAGATCTATTGCCAGATCTCTTGAAAATGCCAGGAAAGTGGATTTGCAAGAAGACTGATGAACAAATAGACAAAATAAGCCTTTAAGTGTTCTGACTGATGTCTAAAATAAGGAGCTCTATCGAAATAGCTCTGTGAAATCTCTCTGCTCCATGTCAGTGGTCAGCATGTTCAGCTGTTGACATCTCTCTCCCATCTAGCAGGTCTTGCTCGTACTTTCTGTTCACCTCTCCTCTTTCATCCTTCCCATCGTCCTGATGCCTATTTCCCCCTGTCCTCTAAGCTCTGTCTGTATGTCCGCTCCTTGAACAGTTTGTTTTTGCTTCAAGCCCTCCTTCGTGCTTCCTCTTGCTCTTCTCAGGCCGGTTACATAGCGACTTGCTATGTTTGATTCTTATCGAGGCGTCCTTTGTCATCTGATGTTGTTTATTCAGGGGGAGCACATACTTGTATCTCATGGCAGCAGGGATGATTGTTGTTATCCTGTCCCCAGGCGCTGACAGCAGAGAGAGACAGAGTGTGAGCGGGAAGCAGAGGGGAGTGGCAGACTGTAGGGGGTAGGAAACAGAGAAATGAGGGATCAAAGATGAGAGAAAATGGAAGAAAATGCAGAGTGATAATGAGAGAAGAAAGAAATGGGATGCTGTACTTTCATGTGAAGCCTCCTAAATCACAGCCACTCCTAAATTTGCCCTCTGGCACCCTGAGTGAAATGTTAACAGCCTGAGCAAAAACAGAAAAACTCTCAGAGTTTTATTTAGCTTCCAGTGTTTTCTGTGACACTATGGAACTTGGAATAAGCCGCCGTGGTTATTTTGCTTTTCCAGTGTCAGATGGGAAAGCTTACTCACTTCTCCCTCTCCAGAGTGTGATGTCAGCTCTGAGTTGACTGTCAGAATGAAACTCGCTCCTCCTGGACAGCACACCGACGCACGTGTCTCAAACACTCACATTTGTCTCCCGCTTCCCCGTAACTGACTCAGCTGCTCCGGCAGATCTCTGTGTTGGATTTCCTCTCCCTGGAATAGCAGTCATGATTCAAGACGCGGCAGTGACAACTTTTGAGATTTGTGTCACAGTTACTCTGTTGTGGAGGAGATTGTGGCTGGGAAGATCATAATTCGCTTCAGGAAGATCCACTGTTACACTGCAAAAGTTTAATGTAGATTAATGATGAATAATCTATGAAGTGTTTAGTTGATCAGATAGGATGTAAATGTCAAAAAGCAGTGAAAAATGCACAGTTTTCTTGAGGCCAAGATGATGTCTTAACAAAATAGACATTTTGGGTAATATATTTTCTTTCATGCCGAGAGTTAGATGAGAAAATCAATACCACTCTCATATCTGTTAATATGATGCTCCAGCCAGCAGCTGGTTAGTTTAATTTAGCTTAGCATGAAGACTGGAAACCGGGCAAAACTGCTAATCTGGCTCTGTCAAAACGTAATCAAATACGAGCTGCTTTAAAAGCTAAAACATATTTTGAGATATTTAGAGGTCCTGAAAGTGAGATTCTTTTAACTTCAAATAAAGTCAAACTAGCTGTTTCCTCCTTTCCAGTCTCTGTGCTAAGATAAGCCAACTGGCTACTGACAATAGCTTCATATCAAGTCCTCATGTGACTGAGTTTGACTGAATGACTGTTTCTATTCTGTTCAGTTTGCCTTTTTTCTAGTTTTAGCTTTTTATGTGATTATTTGCTGTTTTTCTTGCTCAAATCTTTGACTGTTAGTTGGAGTTAACCATCAGTTTAAATGCTTTGACATTTGACATTGCTGAGACTAAGATGAGAGGATTGACACTCAGTTAGCAGGTGGTTAGTTTAGCTTAGCTTAGCCAGAAACAGCTAGCCTGGAAGCACCATTAGCTATCATTGTTTGGAGTCATGTTTGTGGCTACATGATGAATATTCCAATATTCACTCTCTTTTATCTCAGTTTTTGGTCTCTACCAACTCCTGAGAGAATATCTGTCTCTTTAGCTGCTAAATGCTCCATTATGTTCACACAGTGGGATTTTAGAGCTTTTTTTTCTGTTTTTTTTTTGACTGAAAACCAAAACCAACACCATGAGAGGGGAGAGTGACCCAAAGTGCTGAACAGCAAAATAATGAGCTGAATTTAACAAAAAAAAGCTCCACAAGGTCAAGGGGTGATGCAGATTCGAGGGATCATTCGCTATAAGTTTGTCATTATAAGAAACCTCTTTCACATTTCAACATTGTTTTGACATTGTGAATGGTATCTGCTCATCTAACTCTAGGCAAGAAAGCAAATAAAAGATAACAGAGAAAAACAGCCGATTCTCACATTTGAGAAGCTGAAACTGGGCAATATTTGCTATTTTTGCTTGATAAATTAATAAAATGTGTAACTTGATGATCAAGGCAAACTAAACCACTGAACAGACCAGGCGTCAGTCAGTCAGACCCTGGGGGCGGGGTCGAAAGCTGACATTGGCACCTCAGTAAATGCTAGCTGATGAAAAGGACAAACTGAACCAGATGGCTGCGTTCCCAGTGGCTCCAGCGTACAGTCCACATGCATTAATGAAGACCCCGAGGCTGCCAGAGCTACCAGAGACACGTGTATACACTCTGCATGTATGTGTGTGTTTGTATCTGTGTGTGTATGAATGAACCCAGGTTGACCAGCGCTGACATCCTGTTGCAAATTGCTTCCTGTTGACTCTGGTGTCTTCCTCCTCTGCCTTTATAAGCTGCATGTCGGTGCTCTCTGCCTCCAGGTTCAACCCCTGTCATCTTTTGTATGCATGAGTGTGTGTGTGTGTGTGTGTGTGTGTGTGTGTGTGTGTGTGTGTTTACGCATGGGTACACATGTGTATGTTGTGTCTGTCTCCTACTGTTCCTTCCTGGAACCGACCACTTTATCCACTTAACCACCATTATTAAACTATTAAGAGAGGAGTTCTCCCCTATGGCTGAATCTCCCTGTTCTTTCATTTCCTACTGTAGCTTTTATAACACATTTTCTAACATTTACACACTGGAAAGTACTGATTATGCTTCTTCTGTGGTGGAATGTGAAAAAAAAAAAGATCAAGTCGGGCAAAGATGTCAAGATGTGGATATCACATGGTTATGGCTTTTAATAAACAATAACTAAATATCAAATAGAGGGTGTTAGTATGTTGGCTTTCAGTCTGCATCAGATCTGCATGACAATAATCATCCGGTCAGTTCAGCAGTAACATATTATGTTGAATCTTCTCTGTCATGCTATAACCAATTACAGCATGCCATTCCTCATTTTACTCTTTCCTCCCCTGGAATCGCATGTCACATGTTTGCCCCCCCCTCTTTTCTCCGTTGCACTCTCCTGTCAGTCTGTCTCTGTAACCCTTCTGTAATGTTGTTTGCGTTCTCCATTTTGTGTATCACTGGCTATGTTTACATGCACACAGTATTCCATTTTTGCTTTTATTCTGAAAAACACAACACTCCTTCTAAACTGTTAATATGGCTAATGGAAATAAATGTTCGGTCAATACTGTGTACATGGAGCCGTGCATACTTTGATTATGGACGCTTCTTTCTGTGAAAATGGCATTTTTTCATAGTTTTCCACAGGTGGTAGACTTGTTTGACCGTGCAAACTCAGCCTCCCTCATTCATTCATTTAACCACCTTCTTGAAAGGTTTGGACATATATCTGAAAATATATTCATATCAAATGTTTAAATGTTTAATAATGTTTAAAAGTGGGTGTGTTTCTCCCTCCACCCACAAATTTGAGATTTTCTGTTGTGCATGAATCTCCACCCCAGCCTCGCAAAGTGTTGGCTTGAGAATAATTCAGAATATCCAACCAGAATGACCTTTTTCAAATTCAGAATATTGCCATATTCTGAATACTAGTGTCAAACTAGTGTGCATGTAAACACAGCAAAAGAGTCTGTGTGTGCCATGAAATGAGAAATCTCTAATGTGGGTGTATGTCATGTGATAGAAAACCCATGCAACCCACTAATGACAAACCTTTTTGGGGCTTTTTTTTTTGACAATAATCAGCTTTCAAGTGAATCAAGTCATCAGTATTGTGTAACTATATTATTAATGTAGCGGTAACACTTTACAATAAGGGTACATAATTGACATTAGTTAATGCAGTATTAAGTAACAGTTAATTAATGGTAAATATGTGTGTGTGGTGATCATTTCCTAATGTTCATGTTAACTGAGGTATTGATTTATACATTATTAAATATTTTCTAAAGATTCTATTATCATTATTATTATTATTATTATTATTACTTCTGAAGCACAAAAATAATACAGTAATGAGAAGTGACCTTTAATTAACAATTATTATCATTAGTACCTGTTAAAAAATGTTTACATGCTAATTAAGGTACTGAATATTAAATGTTAATTAACAATTTCAGTATGCAGCTATTTCATAAAGAGAAAACTGTTTGTTTTTACAAATGTTGAGACCAGTAGACACACTACATGGTCTTCATGTAGAGGTCTGCTTGTTCCTTTATCTTAATGATTCTTTAGCTTACAGACTAACTCATATAATCAAATATTGTTCATGTTTTATGAGGATTACTTAACCATAATTAACCACTTTTTAAAGCTCATTATGAATTAATTGTAAAGTTGAAAACATGTCATGTATAAATTAATGCCTTAGTTGGCATGAATGCCATTAGTAAATAACTACCAGACACATTAGTTAACTGTCAATTAACTGTTACTTAATGCTTATCACTGTATTAACTAATGTTAATTAATGTAATCTTATCATAAAGTGTTACCACCTCAGTGTCAGTGTCATTTTGACACGTCATGTTGCTGCTGCCAACATGATGACATGAAATGCCTACAAGAAATGCAGCTATTCTTCATCTACTGAACAAAAACAAATCACCCTTGGCTGTCATGAGGGACTACAAGAACAAATCAAACACTCATGCAATTAAATCTGTCTGAGGAGCAAAACTTATTCAATAATCACCCGTAGTGAACAATAGGTGCATTTATTTTTGCCAAAGTCAGAGAATAGATGGTTTATAACCAATATCTACCTGCAAGTTATTATACAAATCTGGAAAAATGATGAAAAATGTAGGAAGAAAAATGTCCTGCAGCACTAATCATACCTTGGCTTGTTCTGTCAACGTTTAGTAAATGTATTTCCACACCACTGCTGTTGTTTGTCCTGAGGTTGTTTCAGTTGTAGATTACTGTGATTGTCAGGCATTTGACTTGTTAACCTGTTGCCTGACAGCTGTCATCACTGGCCAGCACTTAGTCATAGAGGGCAGCTCGGCTGTCAATCAATCTCATGGGATAGTTCACAGGTCAGGAGCTGGCTGGGTGTCACCTGTCAAGGTTTACAGTGGAAGCCCATAGCCATGCTGTAAAACTGAATGTTAGATTCCATCTCTCAGCTTGTTTCCTTCATTTTCCACTTTTTTCTGTTTGAATTTCTTGTTTATTTTTCACTTTGTTGTTTTTAATCATGTAATGTAATTTGCATTATAATTAGACCATCAAATGAGTCAGAAACGTAACATTTGCCCTGACATACCAGTTTCTACGAGTTTGTTTCTTCAAGGTCAGCTGTTATCCTCATAATAAACAATCCACAGAAGAAGAACATACAGAAACCTGTTCAGGTCTGTTTGTGTAATAGTGGCTGTAGTCTGTTGGAATGACCTCAGCTTCCCTCTCTCTTTCTATGTGTATACGTGTTTGTGGTTTTGGCAAGGCTCAGTATGAGGACTGTGCACCACATGCGGCATCTTCCTCCAGTAAACTTTATCTGTCTCTGTCCTCGTCTCCTTCTTTACGAGGCAAAATAACCATCAATCAGTCATTTTTATTGAGTACCTCTTATTACAGAGCACTTCTGCTTATTCAACTGCCTGGTCAGCAGAATAAACTGTGTGAAAGAAGAATGTTCTCAAGTTCTTTACATTTATGTAGACATGCGTGTGGATGCTTCAAGTGAAATCTGTCTTTATGCATTTGTGTCTGTTAGTGTGTACCAGTCTGTATGTGTATATGTGTGTGTGCGTGTGTGTGTGTGTGTGTGTGTGTGTGTGCGTGTGTCACTAACCCATCATGTGGAACAGCCAAATCTGTGCTGACAGCCTCTTCTTCAAACCAGCTGCTGCAGATGACAGAGGGAAAGTGAGAATGAATCTTACTATCCTCCCTGTCAGCTCTTCATCCCTCCCTCCTCCTCATCCCTTCATCCGTCCATCCCTTCATCTGTGCTGCTGGAGCTGCACCAAGAGCATTAAACCAAACACATGACTTGGGATGTGCTGGTTCATTCCCAGTGTGTGTTTGTGTGCATATGGTTATGTGACTGCTGCAAAAACCAATCATGTGCTCATTTTCTTTCAGGTGACTCCCACCTGTACCTCAACACCAGACCTGGTAAGTGTATTTACACATTTAGGGAAGAAAGTAACTGTAAATCATTTTACTAAAAACTGTGGGTCAATGAACATAGGTTGAATAATTAATTCAAAGTCGTCCTGTGAGTTTTGAAAATGTAAAACCAATTGAATGAAATGATCTGATTTAACTTGAGAGTACTAAAACATATGTTTACATTAAGTTAATAAGAATGTTTTACAGGGTACTTTTATAATATGCAATGTCAGGAATTGCAGTAGAGTTACTCTTTTCTGATTGCTTCTCAGCACGGCTCCACAAAATCTACACCACAGAAGAAGAGAGGCTCCATACCAAGGTACTGAAAAGCCTGAATCACACATCAGTCAACAGAAAGTGATATTTGATATGTATCTCTGATCCACAGAAATAAAATGCACAGTAAAATAAACATTAAGGAACTTGAGCTCTGGGTGTCTAAATCTCCTGATGGCTGTTTTGGCTGCACTAAAACAAAAAATTCTCATACTGTCCAGGGCTAAAACTGTGGGACAAGTGATGGAGCATGTGATGGAGCGCCACTATGATTTTGACCTCACCTACATCACGGAAAGGATCATCTCTGTCTTCTTCCTGCCAGACCTGGAGGAGCAGCGGTACCGCAGAAACCTACAGGAAGTGGCCTCCATGTTAAAATCCAAGCACCAAGACAAGTTCCTGGTCAGTCATAAAACTGTAAACATGAGAAATATAAACTTAAAGGGATAGTTTGGATTATTTGAAGTGGGGTTGTATGAGGTACTTATCGATAGTCAGGTTATTACCGTCATCTACTGAACAAAAACAAATCACCCTTGGCTGTCATGAGAGCTGACCTAAGAAACCACTGTTATATAAGCCAAATATCATAATCTCCAAAGCATCCAAACTTCATTGGCAAAATCAGTTATTTTTCCTCACAGAACACAGGAGTTGTTGGTCTACCGCTGCCTTCATCAGTTAAATTGCTTGTGTTACTGTGTGACTTTGGTGTTTTAAAGGGTTAGTTAAGATTCACAAAAGTCGCACAATTAACACCAACTAACTAACTAGCTAAATAACTAACTAATGAGAAACTCCTGTGTACTGCAAGGTAAACTTGTGTTTTTTGCAAAAGTAGTCTGGTGGCTCTGAAGATGGTAATATTTGGCTTATATAATGGTGGTTTTCTGAAAAAAGGCTGTCTGACAGCAAGGTGTAGAGCTGAAAATGTTCTAAATATAACGTACGCTTAAACTGATATTGATATAATTATTGATAGTTGTTTAGCTTCCATCCCAGCATGTCAACCACCATCTAATGTAGGTAATACACTGACTGTCGATAAGTACCTCCTACAAACCCACTTCAAATAATCAGAACTATCCCTTTAATGTTGTAATTTGTCTCCTAAACATCTGCATAAATGTGAAACAGTCAAATTTAGGCCATGGCTGCTATTAAAAGTTTTTATTCTGTTATTTGTATATTTGTGTAACTCTCCAGCAAGTCTTATCTATGATTATTAGGGACTGTTAACTACCATATCCTGTTTCCTTTAAATGTATTTTTGCTGTATTTTTTGCTCAGTTTGTGGTTGATATGTAAAAATAGATTTGTGACATCTTCTTTTGTGTCTTTTTCAGCTACTAAATTTGTCAGAGAAGAGACATGACATCACCAGACTTAACCCAAAGGTACGAGTGTTTACATTTTAAAAGATGGCACATCACACAGTGCTTTGGTTACAGAGACATAACTGAGATACATAAACTACAAACACGATCGGTCTGTATTTTCAAGGTTAATAGACAGGTTTGAGTTATTTGAAAAACTTGAAAATTTCCTCCTCTGCGGTTCAGGTGCAGGACTATGGCTGGCCTGACCTTCATGCCCCGCCCCTGGACAGGATCTGTGCTGTTTGTAAAGCCATGGAGACCTGGCTGACCTCTGACCCCCACAATGTTGTGGTCCTCCACTGCAAGGTCAGTGCAACCTGAATCCACATGTGCTGGTTTTGCTGTGAAAAATGTAAAACAGTTGGAAAATCTGTTTCATAGTGACTTTCATCTGTGTTGTGACAGGGACACAAAGGGAAGACGGGGGTCATTGTGGCAGCCTACATGCACTACAGCAAGATATCAGCTGGGTAATGTGCATCATTATGTATCTAATGCAGTTATGTCTCCTAAAAATTACATTTGCAACATTACATAAATGAAATGTTTCAAAGAAACGTCTATGAACATAATCCAAGCAGGACTTCAGTTTTCATCAATCTACACAGATTAATAGAGAGAGATCATATATAAATCAAAGATGTTTTGGCTTTGGCAACAGAATATAACTGTGAATAAAGAAATGATCAAGACGCAAATATTTATGTATATTTAAATAATAGTCCAAACCATTTACTGTCACAAAGACTTAAAAAACAAACAAACAAAAACATCAACCGACCAGTGATTTAAATTAGATGTTCAATCAATTTTGGTGACTACTAATTTTCTGTCAATCAAGTAATCCACTAATTACTAAACTAAAGCATTTATTAACACACTTCTGGGTGTTGTTGTCCACAGTGCTGACCAGGCGCTCACCACACTGGCAATGAGGAAGTTCTGTGAAGACAAAGTCTCCTCTTCCCTACAGCCCTCTCAGAACAGGTGTGACACACTCATATATCTTTATATTTCCTCCTCTGTCATATACTACTGCTACTCTCATCACATCATTTCCTTACTTCTCTTCTTCAGGTACATTTACTATTTCGGCGGCTTGCTGTCTGGCACCATCAAAATGAACAGCAGTCCTCTGTTCCTCCACCAGGTCCTCATTCCATCACTACCAAACTTCCAGGCAGGAGGAGGTCAGTTTTTCACCAAATAATCTTGTATAAATGCTTGAAGTGTTGTTATGGTAATTTTTGGGTTTTTTTTTTTTGTTTTTTTCTCTGTGTATCTACAGGTTTCTACCCCTTCTTGAAAATCTACCAGTCTCTACAGCTGGTCTACACCTCAGGTGTCTAGTAAGTACATGGCCAGTTGTCCTTTGCTTCCCAACATCTGTCCAACTGACAGATGTTGTCTATACAGGCCGCTGTCTGTGTTTAGGCGTAGGCTGGTCTCTGCTTATGTTGAAGTTAACATTGTTTACCACTGTTTTACCCAACGGAGACATGTTTTGACTGGTTTTATGTATGTTTTGAGCTGGTCTGGCTATTCTTTTCATTCTGTGTGTTTGTGTGTGTGTGTGTGTGTGTGTGTGTGTGTGTGTGTGTGTGTGTGTGTGTGTGTGTGTGTGTGTCCAGTGATCCCCAGAGCTCCCGGGCAAGGAAGCTGTGTGTGACTATGGAGCCAGCGCTATTATTAAAAGGCGACATTATGGTGAGAAATAGCTTATCTTGAACTGTATGTCACCAATTGGAAACCTTACTTTGATTTAAATCCTTTTCATATCCACACATTCAGTACATCACTGCAATAACTACAATACTTCAGCTGTTTTTATAGTTAAATCCTGTAGTCATTTTAAAGTCCTTTTAAACTAGTCAAGCTACAAATCCCCTACAGACTATGAGCATGCATCTTTAATTACTTTCACACACTGTCTTGCATGTCTCTTTGAGAGGGTAAAACATTCAAAACCCTGAGGGACATAAAAAGTCACGTAGGTACTGCATTTATCTCAGTGGGTAATCGGTTGCCACAGCAGCAACACGCACTGAAGACCCATAATCCAACAAAACAGAACAGTATAACAAAGCTGGTGAAAATTAGGGTTGCAAATTAATCGAAATATTATCAAATTGCAATATGGCCGAAGTGCAATATCCAAATCCCAGAGACTGCAATTTTGTTGATAAAGGAAAATTGTGTGAGAAAACAGCATTAAAATGAAGTACTGCTGCAGAGATTCCCTGGCCTACAAATCTTGTTCCAAAAATATTTTAAAAATTGCAAAATGATTTTTTTTTACAATATACTGCGGCCCTCATGAAAATATCAACATTCAACGTAGAGGTGCCACAAATAATTGACTAGTTCTCAACTATTAAATTTGTTACTATTTTGATCATTGATAAATCGTTTTAAGTAATTTTTTTAAAGGATCGGTACACTTTTTTATATGAGGTGTTTATAAAATTTTGTAGCTTTTTGTAGCTTTCCTGTAGTCCTGTAGCTTGCCTCTATGTGTTCAAATACAAATGTTCTAAAAATGTTTTCCTACATGACCTAGGGTAGGTTTCTGCATATGATTTTGCTACATATGTAGCCCCTATCATCAGCGCTGTAACCCACATCACTACTTTAATCAACTCAGCTTCTCAGATGTGAATATTTTCACATCAAAACAAGACATTTGACATCATCTTAGGCTTTGGAAAAGACTGATCAACATTTTTCACCTTTTGTAACAACTTTTGGACTAAACAGCTAATCGACTGAACAGGAAAATGAGCGACCAATTAATCAATAATGAAAATAATCACTAGTTTCAGTCGTAATTCAATGTAAAATGACTGTTCTCCTGCATCGTTCTCTGCAGGTGAAGTGCTATCACCGGCGGAGTCGATCAGCAGAGAGGGAGGTGGTGTTCAGAGTCCAGTTCCACACCTGCACTGTTCATGGAGCCCAGTTGTGGTTTGGAAAGACTGAACTGGACCTGGCCTGCACAGGTATGAAAACAGAGGCTCAGTTTCTTAGACAGGCATGGAATATTAAATGGGAGCAGCTCAGATTTGGAAATCATTTCTTGGGGGTCACTGGATGGTTGTGGAGAATAAAATCAAATATTAGGGCAAACACCTCTTAGTGACATCAGTCCCTTAATGACATTCAAATAAGGGACAAGCACTCAAAATATGCCAATGGCCTGAAGAAACAGCCACCTCACTAATAAACTATAAACCAGCATAAAAATGACAATTACCAACATAAACCACCATAATCTGAACAGACATGAAAAATGTGAACATAAGGGGGTGCTCCAATACCTCAGTTGTTAGAGCGTTCGCCCCATGTACTGAGACTGCCCACAAAATAATCTTAAAAAAAAAAGTGAACATAAAAGACATTTGAATTTTGTAACATAAAACAGCAAAGTTAACAAACTACTCAGCCCAGCTCCAGGCCATATTTTAGTCTGGGGAATAGTCAAAATGGTCAAAGTGTGTGTGTACGTGAGTTATGATTTTTATTTTGGTGCTTTTGTGCTTAACCAAGCAGCTATAGCTAGTTTTGCTAGCTATTACAGGGAACGACTACGGTATGGTAGTAGTGAAAAGTAGTGAAAAGGCAGACAGCAGCACCATTATCAGAGAGCTCAGAGCTCCCACCAAGCTTCAGAAATATTACTGTGACTTTCTGCAATTTTTGTAGGGATCTCAAACGCCAACCTGATTATTCTGGGGGGTTGTGACTCAAAAAGGCTGGAAACGACTGGTTTAGATCATAATCGTGCTTTACTACCGTAAACCTTGGATATATTATAAACATATGACTGAACTAATGGAAACCTCAAAATGTATATCTGCAGTATATTGCTTCATTGACATAACATAGTTGTATAATTCAAGACCCACTTATTTTTCAGAACATGATGTAGATGGTGATGTTTGTGCGTAGTTTGAGACAAATATCAAATGACAGAAAGAGAAATGCTTGTACATGGCTCAGTAAGCAGCAGTTTCCTGACAGTTACTCTAAGTGCTACATGCTGACACATGCATACAAATATTACCCACACTCATGCATGAAAGTAAAACGAAAACTAATTTCAGACACATTTCTTTGAAGTGCTCTGCTCTCATTCCATTATGAAGACTAAAAGCAAATATCTTTATTTATTAACTTTGGTATTTCCACTTCACAGATCACACTTTCTTGTGACTATTTTTATCAGTCTCAGTTGTTACGGAGATGGTTGAGATATTTTAGTCACTACCTTTATGCTTGTCTCTCTGTAGATGACAGGTTCCCTCCAGATGCTACAGTCGAGTTTATCTTTTCCAATGGGCCAGAAAAAATGAAAGGTGAATAATCTGACTGTCGACTGTCTGTCACTGTACCCTTTGGTGCATTTTGTGCACCTAATGTCTTTTTTTTTTACATTCTGATATGTTTCACATTAAAATATCTGCTTTCCAAGGCCGAGAATACCGCAAGAACGATGCCTCCATCAAAGTGGACTACAACACCTCAGACCCTGTGGTCAGGTGGGATTCTTATGAGAATTTCAACGTGCACCACCAAGACAGCATGGAAAGTAAGAAATGTGTACACACAAAGGTGTAAAAAGTAATATTACACTAAACTGATACTTTGGATTAATTGATGCAGGGCTATGTGAGGTACTTATCAGTAGTGTATTACCTAGAGTAGATAGCAGTGGGCATGCTCCCAGTTTGGAGATGCAGAGAGGGGCACCAGCATGGAAGCCAAGCACTGTACTACTGTGGACAGGGTCAGCAACATCATCAAATAATCCTAGCTATCCCTTTAAGGCCATAGAATCAACCATCATATCACACTTCCTTCTTGTTTCCACCAGATATTTCTCACACAAGGGGGCCTCTGGATGGCAGCCTCTATGCCCAGGTGAGGAAACGGCGTGGGCCAGGCTCCACTGCCTCAGCAGGCTCACCCAACGGGTGCCTCACCAGCAGCCCAACGGTCAAGCCTCAAACTCCCAGCCAGCCACAGCCTACACTCACCTACACCTCTGACTCCTGCCGCTCCTCAGTCCCCTCTGATAAACTGGAAGAAGCCTCTCCATCCATAAACCGCACTGAAAGAGATAACACTGACTGTCCATCGAGGAGTGGAGATGGGGAGGATGCAAAGGAGAAAACAAGAGGGAAAGAAAGGGATAGAGAGACAGCCATTTTAGATGACGGTGACCTGTCAAGTCCTGGTCATTTGAGGCGAGAGCATTCATGTTGTGGTCGAGCACCTACCAAGTGTGTCGATGTGGGGTGGGAGAGGGAACGAGAGCCTTGCCTTTCTAATGGTCACTGTCTTGGCCGTTGTGGCAGCATTAAAAGCCATCCAAAAAGCCAAACACTGCCAGCTTTACCATCCAAATCAGTGTCCCCACCTCCTCATTCAGCTCATATGGAACTCTGCCATCGGCATAGTGCCCATCCTTTACCAGAGTTACCATGGGAACGTCCACCTCCACCCCCACCCCTGCCCTGTCTCCTCAGGCCTTGCTACCCCTATTCCAGCCCTGAACGCACCCACCCACACAGCCACACCCTCCCAGCCTCAAACAGACTCTGCACTGGGGAAGAGTGTCACCTCTTCCATTATCCCAGCCACAACCCAGCCTCTCATCTTTCCCATCAGTCACTGCCCTCCAGCCCTTACAGGGAAATGTTCTTCGGTTCTCCAACACCATCCTCTGGCTGCCCATGTCGGGACTGCACCAGCAGGCGAGAGCACCAGTCAGCCTCAGCTAGAACATTCCACCCGTTGCACCCCGACCAATCAGAAAACCCACACTGGTCCCAGGGAGCCGGGGCACAACGAACAAGAGAGGTGCCTCCTCTGTGGGAAACTGAAAATCCATGGGAGGTGGCGAGAGAGGCGGAAATCTGGCAGTGCAAATCAGCCATGCCGGCTTTTCGCATCTGCCACTCCCCTTTGGAGCAGGGTCCAAACCAGGAGCATCCTAGATATGCCATCGGACCTCACCAGGGCTACCCGAGCCCGCAGTCTCTGATGGATGTGCGGGATGGAGCAAGCAGCGGGTACCACACCCCTCCACAGCCCCGCCACTCCTGTCCCTGCTCTCCTTATCAGTCATCCCCAGCAGAGAGCCATGAGAGCCGGGGTTATGCTTCAGGGTACCACTCTGGATCAGCTTCGCCTCTGCCTGCCAGTAGCCCCTCTCCTGGGAGAGGCAGGCTCCCCGACACTCCCTCTGGATCTAGAGACCAGCAGCATGCTGAGCATCAAAAAGGTGAATGATGGATGGGGATCGTTGAATGAAATGACATATCTGAAATTTCTTGGATCACTTATTTTTAAGTGTAACCATATATAAAATATGGCAATTAAAAATGTTTTGATATCATACGGGACTGTGACGATATCTACTCTAATATTGAATGCAGCAAGCAGAAACACTTAAAAGGAAAATGAAATTTTATTAAGAACAACAAATGCTGTTACATATGATTAATTATTTAATATAAGACATTCTTCATGCTGTTGTTTTTCTTGTTTTTAATTATACCATGGACTTTTGATTGTGGTATTATAGAACCTTGAGTTTTTGACATTGTTACAACCCTACATATTTTTTCTAATTTCTTTGTTATACCTTTGAATTATCTCGCTTCTCAAAGTGGAGAAGGCCGTTGCTGATGTAGACGACGACATATCCCAGGGTTCAGAGGGCAAATCAGACTCTAATGGCCAGTCAAGCACCCCTGGACTGGACTCTGATCATGACTACACAATCATTGGTAGCAGCAGTCCCACACACACAGAAGACAGGTGGGTGAAACTTAACTTTTGAGGCTTTTCAGACCTGTTGTTAACATATTAGCATCTTGGGTGAGCCAATCACAAGTGGACATGTAGTTCTCTGGCATTTCAGTGCCTTTCTAGATGCATCTTGAGTGACCACTTGTGATTGGATCTCACTTCCCTGCTCTATATGCAAATAAACATTATAAAGGGCTATTTTGTCAGTTGAATGTCCATTATGATCTATTCTGTCATTCAGTACTAAGATTTGACTATTGATTCCTGTTTTTTTTTTTCAGTTCAGCACCAAACTAACTCCTCTATCTAGCCTAAATGACCCTCATGGCAAATGACAAAATGGACACAAAGTTTGTTTACACAAAGAAAGAACCTCATGTATAGCATTTGCAGAATTAGCAAGAGTGCCCAAAAAATTAAAATAATTTCATAGACAGTGTTTCACAAAGTTAATAAAGTGTCTCCTAACTCAACAGCTCACAAAACTGTCCCATTTTGTGGTTACTAGGCTGTTCACGAGCATCTGCTCCTACAGACACATAATTTTCAGTACCGTGAACCAAATGACGTAAAGTCATTTTTTACAGGACATCAGTTGAGTAGGACATCCTTCAGTGAGGCCCAGGACACATTGTGTGCACACATGCAGCCCAGACCACCTCTGAATATGGTCTAGTAGTCAGATGCATCTTTTTGATCAGATCACCCAAGGTGCATGTTAGTACCAGGTGTAAACAGGCTCTTTGACATCTACTAATGCTGAAATCAAAATCACATTTATCCAGATCTGTAGATAATTATCTTATTTTTTCCTTAGTGTAACTGCTGATAGCCCTCCTCAAGGCCAAGAGACCTCAACACATCCGGAGTATAACCAAAACAGTGACAAAACTATCACACCAGTACCAAGAGAGACTCAAACCCAAAGTTCCAACATATCCATAAACTCCACACAACCATCAAGTGAGAGTTTGAGCTCTGTGGGGAAGTTTGGGGCAGCCAAGATCACAGGAGGTGCAGAGGGATCTAACCAGACTTCAAACTACGCCACTGTCATCATCACCCCAGTTCAAGTGCAACTGAATGGCTCTGCCATTCCTTGCGATACCCCGTCAGATAGCGGTAGAGGTGCATCCATGAACCCTTCTATCAGTGTCAGTTCCAGCCCTTCCACCACTTCCCCAAATTCTCCTATTGGTTCCCCAGACCTCCAGCCTTCTCCCCAGCGCTCCACATCTGCTACAGAAGCAGCAGGACATAGACTGACTCCAGACAGAGACAGCTCAGGCGACACCAAACCACCATCACCAGTGCCTGACGGATATCACACACCAACCTTCCCCTTAGCCTCCTATTACTATCCGTTACTAAACGTCCCTCATGTACCGTACACTGGCTACACCGCAGTCACCATCCCTGCCATCCAGCCACCACTACCTGAGAAGAAACGACTTTCAACCACTCCAGGATCCCTGAACGGACACAACTCTCTACTCCGGGCCTCCTCAGCTCCCTCCCCAACACATCATGTTACTTTCTCTGCCTCTGTGGGAGAGCAGAGACGGGGGTCTGCACACAGCTACAGGGAGGAGACAGACACCAGGGTCAACGCTAAGTTTGTCCAGGACAGTTCCAAATACTGGTACAAGCCAGGCATCTCCAGAGACCAAGGTGAGGGTTAGAATGAAGGATGATGAGGGACATGCAACATTTGTATTTATTATGACCAGGCAATCCAATCTTTGAACATTAATGATGAAGTGATACAGTAGAGTGAAAATTAACTTATATACATACAGAAAAAGCAGTGTTGCATCTCTTATTTTACACTACACATCTCTTCTCTAATGTGTTTTCTATTCTGCAGCCATAGCTGTTTTGAAGGACAAGGAACCAGGAACTTTCCTCATCAGAGACAGTAATTCCTTCCAGGGAGCCTACGGCCTGGCCCTCAAGGTGGCCACCCCACCTCCAAATGCCAACATGATTGGGGGCAAAGGTATCTATATTGGATATGTTGTTAAGGGTCCAGTGTTTTTATTTAGGGGAATCTGCTAGCAAAATATAGCAGAAATGGAACATAAATAAGTATGTTTTAATTTAAACGCACAAGTCAGCCTCTAAACGCTTCACTCAACAGAGAGAGAGGACAGTCTCCCAGCTTTTGTTGCGAAAAGTGGGTGGAAAAAAATAAGGGTTGAAAAATCTGCACTGCAGAACCATTCAAGGGACCAACCAAGTTTTTAGGATGTTCTTGAATAGTTCTTGAACTATTTTGCATTTAAGAATCCTTAGACGACTGGTAGGCACTGAACTACAACTCCAACTGTCCTAAAAACCTAGAACTGAATTAGCATTTTTGCACCTTGCATCAAAGTCAATGGGTTTCTTGAATAGGTTTTTGTTTAGATGCCTCAAATAAGGTCTGTGATTAGGACAAGCTGGTGAGATTTTCATGTTACATCAGCACATCAAACACTAATCACTCATGGTGGTGCTGAAGTCATGCATTTATGCTTAAAAACTTCAAAAATGTGGCATTCATTTATGAGCTTATTGAACAAAACGTTAAAGTATCGTAAATTTTTGTTTGCAACAGTACTTATTTTCTGCACTGTGGGGGAAACCGGAGTGATACTCACTTCCAGGTTGGCCCTTAAAAAAGATGTCACCCCCACCAGCAGCCTACGATCACCTGCAAATAAGAACGGTTTAATTTTCATTACCTTAGAATGAGCCATTCATATCTACACAGGGTGCGGGTCCAGGGAGGCCGCCATGTTGCACTGCCATGCTTCTACAGTGGCCTGGAACAAACAAACCAAACCCTGGCTCTAGTGACGGCCTTTCGTGTTTTTATTTGTGAGTTTTGTGGCCACTGTTGTTTCCCCTACAAGCTTACAAGGGGAGAGTGGGGGAGGGATATTCAGTTGGTTGCAACATGCAATCTCACCACTGGATGCCACTAAATCCCATACACAGATCCTTTAATATAAATTAGCTAGTTTCTGACAGGCCTTTTTTGTCACAGTAAGACACAGGTGTAAATAATAAAATGAATGATGACTGAATTCCATTTAGCTGCTTCAGTTCAGTTTCATGGTCCTGTATTGTGCATGATGACTCACTGCCACACTGTCAGGACATTTTTAACAAAGCAGAGCCATTGTTAATGTTATTATTAACACCTGTGGTTTTCCTACAATGACTAGCCAAAATGTCTGCTGTAGAAAAGGACTTTGAGACAGTAGGTGTTTTTCTTGGCATCAGTCATGTCACATCATAGTCGCCTATAGAAATTTGATCCCACTATTATGTACGTCAGTGGTTTATTACTTATGTGATTTCCATTCATCTACTAAGCCTGTTTAACATCTGAAATGACTGCTGACTGATTTGCAAGGAAGATACTCGCCAACCAATAAGTGTACAAAATCACAGAAAACAACCTATTCAGGTTTTAAGTAGTTTAAGGATAGAATATGTTGGACTTGTCAGTTGCTATTTGTAAATACACCAGGAAGTTGGTTGATGCTGCCAAATTTTTAGGCACAGTTACCAAAAAGAATAATAATTAGGGCTGTTGTTTAACCAGCCCTAATCATCATGCTTCTGCATTCCTGTTTATGTACCTTTGTTTTTGCTGGAAGCACAATAAATGTTGGTAAAAAGTTTTTATGAATTTGTGATTCACTCTGTTCATGCATGAACTGAAAAACATGAAGACATGGTCGTGATGGAAAAATGAAGTGACATTATGGTTTTTATAGGTCTATAACAATCAGAATCGTATATTTTTGGTATTTTTGTTTATGAAGCAGTATTGAATATGCTCTGCAGCATGAAAGTCTGCCTTATTTTTGATCCTCTCACCCTCTTCTCCTCTCTCCCAGGGGATCCTCTGGAACAGCTGGTGAGACACTTCCTCATCGAGACGGGGCCACGGGGAGTGAAGATCAAGGGCTGTCAGAACGAGTCCTACTTCGGTCAGTTACGTGGGAGACAAAACTGCCACAATATGTTTTACATTTTTGTTCTGTACATATACTATACACATACTTTGACTGACTGATTTAACCTATAAATCTAGAGAAAGTGAGGTTTTTGTTTACTCTCATCCCAGTCCCTAGTTTTCTTTCATTTAATGCTCTCTAATCTGCCATAATAATAATCTGTTTTACCTCCTGTCTCATTCTGTCTTTGTCTCAGGAAGTCTATCTGCCCTGGTGTACCAGCATTCAATTACTCCCATCTCTCTGCCATGTGCCCTTCGCATCCCAGAAAAAGGTAAAGTCTGTGTCATTACATTTAGATGTCGTCATTTTTATTCCAAAATTAAATATCCGCCTTTTAAAGTAAGATATATTTATTTATTTATGAGAGAACAGCTTAACACTTCAAAGGTTATTACAACATTTACAGACTGGATCCTCAATAATTTAGATACCACTGTTATGTAACTGAAGACTGTGATGTTTCAGACCTGGTTGGGGAGCTTCAGGAGATGCAGAGTGCAACAAACACCAGCACAGCGGCCAACCTCCTCAAACAAGGAGCAGGTAGTACATGAGCTTGTTTTGTTTTTGGAGATTCTGTTGTTATATGATCTTTCATAGAGCACTGGTTTTCAGAATGTGGTCTGGAGACCAACAGGGGTTCTTGAGTGGGTTGTAAGGGGGCCCAGCCAAAGAAGTGATCAAATACAAATACTTTTAGCACATTTATTGTAAGTTAGAACAACAAGGAAATAAACCAGTTTGATTGATTGTAATTTGTAGTGACCTTAGTTTGATCACTAATTGATTATGAAGACTCAATTATCTTCAAACCTATAAAAACAAACAAACAAACAAACAAACAAACAAACAAACAAAAAAAACAAGACAAAATCCTCTCAAACTGGTAGACTGTTGTCCTGTTGTCTAATGTGCATCTATTGTGTAGGTCCTTGACATGAAAACATTTGTGAACCCCCGCATAGCGGACCTGTCACTTGCAGTGCAGTTGCAGTTCTTACTTTTGACCAGCAGAGGCCGCTCAAGCCTCATATTTTCGTAGCCCTGAGCCACAGGAACACGTTTATGTTAATTCATATTTTCTCATCTCTCTCATGAACAAGCTTGCAATGTGCTCTACCTGAATTCTGTGGAAACTGAGTCACTGACTGGGCCCGAGGCTGTTTCCAAGGCAACTAAGTGTACTTTGGCTCTGAGTCCTCGTCCAGTGGCAACAGTGGTCCACTTCAAAGTGTCTTCTCAGGGCATCACTCTGACCGACAGCAAAAGAAGGTACATCTTAGACACAACATTACGACTTATTGTACAACATTTTCAGTTTTTTTTTTTTTTTTAAAGTGGTATTTGTTATTGTGTTAAATTTCTTATGCATAACATGCAACAGTTTGATAAAAAAAAATATTTCAAGACAGTATTCTCAAAGACAGGTGAGTCATAATGTTGTTGGTGTTTACACAGGTTATTTTTCAGGAGACACTACCCAATCAGCAGTGTGACTTTCAGCAGTCTAGACCCCCAAGACCAGAGGTGGGTCACTGAAACATGGATGCTAATAAATAATAAAAACTATATGTGCTTGTACATGTTACTGCTGATTATCTTTAGTGAAGGCAGTAATATGATCTGTGTGCTTGCTGCTGCTGCACACATACTTTCTGTTACTGACTTACATTACTGACTTATATTTTGTAAATATAAGTTCTCTTTGTCTGCTTTTTTACCATGAGAAGTGAATGTATATTGCTAGTAAGAGCCTTGTCTGTTTGAAACATGTCTCCATGTCTTTGCTATTCATGTTTTCCTACGTTTTGTCTCTGTCTTCATCTGTGTACCCGTGCTTCAGGTGGACTAATTCTGATAGCACGCCAAGCAAGTAAGTGCTTGTGTCACTGTGTGTTTTCTTTATCAACTGATACAATGTGCTACTTTGCATGGCAATTAATCATCAATTCATCAGATTTGTTGCTCTGAATTCTCGGGAGAGATTTTGGTTTCTTTAACAGTGTCAAATGTTATTTTCTCTCCGGCGTTTTGACCTCTCATGTGTCTTTTTGCTGCAGGATGTTTGGCTTTGTGGCGAGGCGAACGGGCAGCGCAACAGAGAATGTCTGTCACCTATTTGCAGAGATGGACCCCGAGCAGCCAGCTGTGGCCATCGTCAACTTTATCAACAAAGTCATGCTGGGACCTCAGCTACACAGATGAGAAAGCAGGAGAATTTGAAAACTCTGGGCTGTTGGGGATCTGGGGGAGATGTCAATAGGATTTTCACACGTTTTCTAATGAAGTGTGTGTGTATCTTCATTTCTGTTTGCATTTGTACAGGTGGCACCATTGTGATCGGCTGTGTGACTGTTT
This sequence comes from Lutjanus erythropterus, assembly GCF_056507025.1. Lineage (NCBI taxonomy): Eukaryota > Metazoa > Chordata > Actinopteri > Lutjaniformes > Lutjanidae > Lutjanus > Lutjanus erythropterus. Next base: position 18,562,659 of record NC_139318.1, read on the forward strand.
TTAAAACAGAATCCAGGTCTGACAGATCAGTGCTCTGTAGGGCAAAGTGCTGTATATATATGCCAGTTTACAGAGCAAACAGAATAGTTTGATAAGCCAAAGACTGACCTAACTTTGGTAACCTTTGCCAAATGAGATTGAAATACAGTAAACTTTGGGGTTCTGTTTGTTTTTTGTTTTTTTGATAAAGTGATTTTATTTGTCACCCTGTTTCAAATAATTCACAAGCGTGAGTGGCAATCCATTTACCATGCTGTTATTTGTATTAAAGTTTCTCTACACCAACATTTAAGGGTAAGGGAAGAATGGTTACAGTCTTCAACAATGTAGTAGAATGTAAGAGCCATGTTTGAAAGTGTCAAGTGGAATAATTGGCCCTTCTTAAGTCCCACCCCTTCTTGCTCTGTTCTCCAATAACAGTTGAGCAAGCTTGGTACATGCCAAAACCATGCTAAACTTTACACTTTCCTGTTTCCTGTATGCGATATTTTCTTCCTTGTGCTTTGATGTGCTATGTGCTAGGCTTGTCTATGCTGAAAAGAAAACCAAATTTTGAAGATGCTTAAAAGAGGTTGCTGGCTGACCTGCAAAGGCAACATATATTTAGCTAATATGAGCAAAATACTAGCAAGCTAACTAACTAATCTACATCAAAAGTTATTTAGCTATACACTAACTAACTAGCTCACTGATCTACACCAAACATTAGGTGGCAAGTTAACTAGCATTTTGCTAACATTAGCTAACAATATGTGGCTTTTACAGGTCTCCCAGCAACATCTTTTAACTGCCCTCAAAATTAGTTTTTCTTTTCAACATAGATGAGCCTAGCACATAGCACATCTATGTACAGGAAACAGGAAAGGAGGTACCAAGCTTACTCAACTGTTATTGGAGAACAGAGCAAAAAGGGGCGGGACTTAGGGAAAGGTCAATTGTAATTTTGGTTGTTAAGCAATGTGAAGAAGTGAAAATGAAAGGGCTAGGTTATGTATTTTGATTATTTAAGGAGAAAGTGTCTTTGGCTACATTTTAACTCAGTGGTTACATACATATTTGTAGCAATCACCATTTTGTTCCAGTTGCAACTCTACTATTGTATTTTTGTTGATATGATGCCGCAGATGTAGTAGTATCATGCTGAACCTAATTACAATTTAAAACACACACAGGCCATTTAACAAAATGTTATGCAGCTACTAATTACATAAGCAAGTAAAATGAAGGTCAGCCTTAAAACCGGATTAACAAATGTAATTTAAAAGATCATGGACACAATATGAACAAGTTTTCCACAGCTGCAAATAATAAAGAGCCTTACTCTGTGACGTTAAAAATGGTCTCAACGGACATTCTCATATATGAATACTTACAATGTCAGCAGTGTGTTAATGTCATTGTCAGCCAGAGCAGAAAAGTCTTCATATCACAAATTAGTCTTGGTCCTATTTCTGTCCCTTTTTAACTAACCAATATCCATGGCAACACTTTTTGAGTGAGTTATGTTTTAGAGGGGAGTTTCACTTTAAGCCAAAGACTTCATTATTGTGTAAAGATATTTTGAAGTTTTGTTTTGGTTTTTTTATCAATTCATTTTTGTTGTTTGGCATTTGTGTGTTTTCTATAAACGGATACAGTATTTAGATGACTTAAGCACAATCATTATTTTTCATAATGGATTTTTATGTAAAAGAATTAATATATTTTAGTCCTCTGAGATGGTGAGAAGAATGGTATATGTCACATTTGACAGGAACTTTAAGTAATAAAACAAAATAAAACAAAATGCAAGCGTATGCTTCATCATTTAAAAGCTTAATGTAATTTATTTTGATACATTTTTTGTTATGTGCTAAAAGCAGATAAAAATTAATAAACTTCAACATATGGCTTCATGTATGATTTTACAAATAATTCCCAGGTTTCGCACCTTGAAACAGCACAATTCATGACACAAGCCTTCATACTTTATTCTTCTTTTTTTTCAGTTTTACAGCACTTGGTATCCTTGATGTTACATTAATGTCTCCTGGATATCTTATGTATTTAGTCCACTAGCTCTCATAAAACCACAGTTTGTACTCCACACTAGCTCCACACTCCAACATATTTTTTTATCCTGGCTTTTACATGTGCCTATTTTCTATAATTGTTTGATCATCATTTGTCTATCTAAGGCAATATTTTCTGCATGTTACTAGGACATGCTCCTCTGCATATCCTAGAGAGTACCTCCTCTCTTTACATCATATGCTTTTTCAACATCAAAAGCCACTCTCTCTTTATTTACTTGAACTCTTATTATCTCATCCTCCAGACATAACACTGTCCCTTCCTCTCCTAAATAAGCTTTGGTATGTAGTCTCCATGCCTCCTTTTTCCAAGAAGTACATAAGCATCTCCCTCTGAAAATTCTTCATTTTTCCCATACTATCTACAAATAATGCTAAAAACTTCTTCAGTCCTGCCATACTTTAATGTTTCAATTGTAATGTAATTTATTTCATGCTGCTTTGGTACATTTTTCCCAGTTTTAGCCAGTGCATTTTTTTAATTAACCCATGCTAGCTAAATGGGACATTTTGTTCCTTCTCAGTGGTATTTTATCTACTTAGTGGCTCCTTTCTTTTTTCTCTCTCCTACTCAGACTATCTGTTGGCATTGTGAAATTGTATTTACCATTTACACAGTCTTCTTCTTACTGGCAAATACGTTTTCATTGCTATTATTCAAAGGAGCACTCATAGCAGTGACAGGTTAAAAGGATGAGGTCCCACCGAGATTTGAACTCGGATCGCTGGATTCAAAGTCCAGAGTGCTAACCATTACACCATGGGACCAGCTCCGTTGTAGCTACCCACAAAATAGTATTAATCATCATATGCTACAATGCTATCAAGTGACTTTCTAGTCACTTTTCAAGTCCGAGTCGTGTGTAATTTTGAACATTACTTACGGTTCCATATCTTACCAAACGGTTCGCTATTTGGAAGGTTAAAGTCTTTGCAAGAGTAACAACTGCCCCGTGTTTTGCCATTGCTAACGTCAGTTAGCTAGATAACTAAAGCTAACCTAGCTTACTCAGATAAGCTAGGCTAACGAAACTGAGTGTGGTAAGTATGAAGTCACAGATAGCTTGTTGTTAACATACGCATCTACCTACAGGTGCAAACAGTCGAGCATGTTTGTCTAATCGTGCCTGCCGATATGTGTTACAAGACATCCATAAAGGTTTACGTCAATCACTACCAGTGAGGCGATCTGCTAGCTAGCTACTCACTATCCGATTTTAGTTTCTCAAAATAAAAGCTTTGTTTTCAAAATAAAATGTGGCAAACTACACTGCCTGGCCAAGACAAGTCACATACTCTTAATATTTCGTTGGACCGTCTTTAGCCTTGATTACGGCACATATTCACCATGGTTTCGATAAGCTTGTGCAATGTCACAACATTTATTTCTGTCCAAAGTTGCATTAATCTTTTCGCAAAGATCTTGTATTGATGATGGCAGAGTCGGACCGCTGTGTAAAGTCTTATCCAGCACATCCCAAAGATTCTCAGTGTGGTTCAGGTCTGGAGTCTGTGGTGGCCGACCCATGTATAATGCTCCCTGAACCACTCGTTCACAATTTGAGCTCGATGAATCCTGGCATTGTCATCTCGGAATATGCCCGCATCAGGGAAGAAAAACTCCATTGATGAAAAAAAAAAACTGCTCATTGAGTATATTCACGTCGTGAGCTGACCTCATAACATTATTCCAATTATCCAGTGGAAGGGTCTTACCTATTTGCTTAGTTAAATCCAGGTGATGACTTTTTTCGGCCACAGAGCACAGACTGTATACACAGACAGACTCTACCTGAGTCAGGTGACGCGATTAATAGTGCGTTTTTTTTTAACGTGTTATTGTTTCCAGATTAATCTCGCGCGTTATCGCGTTAACTTTGACAGCCCAATTTATCAATCATCGATTAATCGGCATTGAGAATTAAACCAATTAAAACTGTAACCATGAATATTTAACCTATAGTCTGGATATAGCAGTGCACCACATTAAACAGTTTTGTCTGGCAGAACCATTTGTTGAATGAGGAAACTAAAACTTAAAATGACAATAAAATGACAAATCAAAACAGAAAAAAATGAAAATGAGAAACCTGTTTTGGATCTTACACACTATTAATGATTAATCAATTGTTGGCATTTTCAACTATCAGCAAAAGGAAACTGAAAATCTGCGACCCTATAGTGAGGTGTCTGTGACCACTGACCAGAACAAAGAGGAAGTTGGAAGAAATTTAGATTGAAGATTTGTAGAAACAGAAATGTCTTTGATTGAATGTCTGCTATTGATAATGTGTTACACATCAACAGAAAAGAAGTAACAGTACTTGTACTTAAGAACAGATTTCCAGTACTCTTTCCACCACAGCTTAATATCAATGTCTTAGTTTTTGTAAAAAGATGTTTTGATGCATAGTGTAGAGGTTGTACTAATTGCATCATCATTAGAAAAGAAAACACAATTCCTTTGAAAAATGATGAGTAAAAAAACATCTAATCAGGAAAACAAAACGAGAATGGCTTCAACAGTTCCTACTGTCTTTTTTTAAGTGACCTCCACTGCTCCAGTGGAGGTGATCAGTGTCCCAGGGTAAAATACCGTTTGTGCTGGTGTAAATGGCTGGTTTGTACACACAACCAAGACATAGAGACTATTATTAGGTCTTCCAAAGGACCTAACTATTAACCAGATAAGAAAGGGTTTTTGTTTTTCACATCTGGCTGTTTTATATTTGCAGTCCAACTTTAGCCTCTCCACACTTAACTGACTTAGCTGACTTGGTTATCACTTACTGTGATACTTACTCACATATACTGTAATATCATAACACATTAATGTGTTTTTATTTATTCTTTGATGCTGAGGAGCAAACAATAAAGTCTCCACTTTGTTGTGAGTGCTTGGAACCACCTCGGTAGGTTGCACAGGAGTACATTTTATTTGCAGGCACTCAGAGATTCATGGCTGGCTTCCTCTGGGCCATTTTGAAAAGTGCAGCACTGTAAGATTTAGCACTGTCGTGTTGATATAGCCCAGGGACCCATGTGTGATAGTACAGTGTAGTAATGGGTGATTAGTGTCCATGTTGTCCCTCATCCTCCCAGAAGAGGGAACTAGAGGGACTTTAATAGACCATGCTTGTCTTCAAGTCTCCATATTGCAGCTCCCATCGAGCCTCTGGTGGAAAACAGAAGGACCACGGTATGAGGTTTTAGAATCTTCAGTCAGTCAGTCAGTCAGTCTCACCACATCATTAAATTTGATGTATCAACTCTACTACCTGTTTTCAATAAGTCCTGTTATTTTTTGCCTTATGAGGTCGAAGAACTGTAGGTGTCCTGGAACAGCTTCCACTCCCTCTCGGCTGTCTTCTGAAGAATTATAAAAAGAAAAATAACCTTTGGTCCCTTAAGTAAATATTTGAAGAAGACAAAAGAATTTCAACAATGTCCAAGATTTGCTAATATATACAAAACTTAAAAAAGATGTTTGATTGAGTAAATACTCATGAGCTCGCACAATACTAATACTAAACCTTAAGTCACAAATTAAAACTACTATAATGTGTTTATCATTTACTCACAACTTAAAATAATCAGGCTTCTCACATACTTGCTTTTATAAAAGTAAAATTAACTATTTTTAATGGTTTATTATTTATTATGGCCCAACTAATACTGGATTTTTGGGGCACATGCTGATACCGATGTTAGGGAGTAAAACAAGTTTCCAATAGTGATATATCAAATTATATTAATCTTTTGCAATGATCCCTAACAGTGGTCACCAAACACTTGTCACAAAGAAATTTTATAGTTTAACAAAAAACTTTATTTCCCAAAATAACATTAGGACACTTAAACAACAAACTTAAACAGATATTTAGGTTTTAATAATGATATAACTATAAATTAGATCATTATAAATTGAAAAACGCAAATAGAACATGATTTATGTATACATTAAATGTGATTTAAGAAAAAAGATCAAATAGAATACTGGTTATAAAAGTGAGAAATACTTTTAAAAAAACAATAGTAATGTGTTATGTTTTGTAAAATGCCTTATGATTTTGAAAAAAAAAGGATATGGGTTCATGTTTGCACAACGTACAGTGACCAATATATTGGTCAGGCTCTATTATTAATGCTTTGAAAAAAAAAAGCATGTGTGAGACACTTGATTACTACACTAATTATTTTACTGATTGTATATTTTATGCCTTACATCAAGGGTGAAAATGAAGTACATTTAATCAAGTACTTAAATACAGTTTAGAGGTACTTAAGTACAATGCACATGGTAATAAACTCAGCTACTTTTAAATGATGCAGATTAAACTTTTTTAATTGGCTGGCGACAGCATTAAAATAAAATAATATTTTATGGAATATATAACAGTACAGGGTAATGGAAGACAGAACAAATTTGTAATACAAACTACCAAACAGACTAAAACAGTACATAAAGAAAAAAGAGAGATACTATAAATGGTACAAAACAGCACAATGGAGGCCGTAAAAGCATGATATGAGTGACTGATATTTGGTTATAAATTTAACGATCTGATGGCATCGAGGACAGTGCTCTCCTTAACCTGCTGGCTCTGGAAATAATAATCCGGTAATGTTTTTCAGAGGGTAACAGACTGCATAGTTTGTGGCTTGGGATGGTCTGGGATGATTCTGTGGGCCTCCTTTAAGCGTCTCCTGTGGTAAAATGTCCTGGAGGGTTGGTCGTTTATTGTCTATGAGAAACTATGCTGTTTACATCACCTGCTGCACAGCTTTACAGTGCAGGGTGGTGCAGCTTGGACGCCACACAGTGATGCAGCTGCTGCAGATACTCTGAGTGTAGCACATGCAGGAGGCAGTGAGGATCTACGGAGCCATGCTGAACTTGCATGTTAACATTACTCAATACTGCCAAAGGAACTTGAAGTGCTGACTCTCCCCTCTCTCATAAGCAATTACCCCTTCACCTACTTGTCTTGGCACCATTTTTAAGGGTCTCACCTCTACCTTGTATGCAGACTTGTCACTGTCAAACACTATGTTTATATTCATACACGAAACCAAGGTACTGGGAGACAGCAAGAAATAAAATAATGGGTTTACATGCATTCCATTTATCTAACTACTCTTAACTGTTTACATATGGCTGGTTAGACATTAAATTAGCCTCATATTCCTACCATAGTTTTTAACTTAGATTAAACATATTTATTGTCACACTAGTTACGTAAGTACAATTGACTGAAATAATTTGGGTCTGAAAATGGTAAATTAAGCAGGTCAACAAAAGACAGAAGAATAACTTACCACTGTAAAAACTAGACTATTCTTTATTTTTTTAAGTTTGTGTTCAGACTGCCTTAAATTTTTACATTGACTGAATTGAAAATCAAGTAATTTATTGATTCAAAACAAACTTTTTGTCAAATAAACTTGATATTCATTCAGGTGTATTTGAGAAACCGTTCAATAAGCTTTAAAAATTACGTTGACAGAGATGAACATTACAAACAAAGTTGATTTCCTTTTACATTTTCTCAGTTTGAAGAGTCAGAAAGAACTCGTCATGCTGCTCCTCATGGAGGTTTGGCACAAATACAATATGTGAAACTGCTCCCACTGAATTTATCAAAGTCTAAGTGTTTGCAGTGTTTTCTTTATTGTGAAAACAAACAACCATGACTTATCTTAACATGTATTAGAGACCCAGAGCAAGTTTTCTATATGTCTATAAAAAAAGAAGGGTCTTGAGCGTTTCAACTGTCAAACAGTGAGTGAGTCTGCTCACATTCATTCAACTCATCTGCTGAAGTCAAAAGACTTCATGTTAGAAGAATTCATGTTTATAAGTTCTGAAGTGTTCTGAAAATAAATGTTAGAGATTGTAAGTTTACTCAACTTGAACAAATAAAACTGGTAGATTTATGTTAAGTTAATGAGAAAAGATTAGTTGATTCCACTAAATTCATTTACATTTTTTAAAGTGTAGTATTAAGATAAAATATACAATGATAAAATGAATAATGTATTACTAAAATAAATATACAATAATTAAATAAAATATTGTATAAGAAGAAATATAAATATAACAACAGATAAAAGTAAATTTTAAAAAGTTGCATACAGTTGTTTGTAGAATATTGCACTGTGCCAGTGAACATCAGAAGTGCCAGAAAATACTTAGCCTAACGTTACCTAACTTTACTGAGCTCTAAATAACCTAACCGCCCCCCCCAAAAAAAACTAAGACTAACCTAGAAGAAACTAAACTAACTAAAATAACCTCAAACTAAATGAAAGTACATAAAACAACACCTAAACTAACCTAAAAGAAGCTAAACAAACAAAAAGAACCTAAAATTAACATAAAAAACCCAAAACTAACTAACTAAAAGAAGCTAAACTAAAAGAATCTAAAACTAACCTAAACAAAAATAAAACTAACCTTAAAAAATAACCTAAAAGAACCTAAACCTACAATCAAAAAAAAAATCCTAAAATTAATCTAAAAGAGCCTATCTATCCAAAGGAATGTAAAACTACCCTTAAAAAAGTATAGAGTACTCAGAGCATGTCACTCACCTTGTACAGCGCGATCTTATACCCAAGACATATTTTTGTTGGAAGCCAGAAACAATCAAATTTCTTTCATCTTCATGAAAACTGTCTGTGGCGTCACTCTCAAACTGATGAAAGTGTGGCTGTGCTGTGCCACACAGTTACAGTATGTGTGATGATCAGGGAGAACTGGCATGGGCTGGAGTGCTGAGAATGAGAGGACAACGTGCCAGTCCTCATCACCAGAGGTCTTCCTGTCAGCAGGTCCAGGAGTCAGTTGCACATGGTGGTGGTCAAACATGGTCCCCGAGGGTTGATATTACATGCTGTATTGTTATTAACAGAATTCTCACGTGTATGCTTTTCATATCCGAATGCGACGGGGCAAATGTGAGGTTAAGGCAGTGTCATCCTCAGTTGATCTATTTGGTCTATGCAGACTGCAGATTGCCTGGGGGAAGTGAGTCTATGTGGGTTTTGACTGGCAGCCCGAGGCATCTCGTGATGACAAGCGTAAGTGGAACAGGGTGGTAGTCCCTCAGGCAGGATATCCTGGGTTTCATAGGCACAATGTGATTGCATGCTGTATTGCATTCAAACATTACAAACTGGAGCAGGCAGAGATTGAGTGTATCCCACTTAGACACCTGCCAGCTGATCAGCAGCACATGCTCTCAGAAGCTGTCCAGAGACGCTGTCGAGTGCTTAAAGTATGCACCTGGGGAATCTGCTCGCATTCACTCTGTACATGGTGAGTGCTCGTACACGTACTATGTTGTTCTTAATGTAATTCTCAAAACATGTGTAGGCTTTGACCACACACTGTGGCTCTGTGATTGTCAGATTGTCTGTCCCTACGTGATCGAGCAGGGGTGTCAAACTTTAGTACGTGGGCCACATACAGCCCAGTTTGATCTCAAGTGGGCTGAACCAGGGAAACCATTGCATAATCACCTATAAGTAACAACACCTACATTTTTTCCTTTTTTTAATGTTAAGAAGTACAAATGCATTCTGAACACATTTGCTATTAATGAGACGTCCATTGAAAAAACAGATGATGAACAGCATGAGATGTCCTAAGAAAATAAACAGTTTTAAAACAATGTCTCAGTGTTTCCACATTCAATTATCACTGTCATCACAGTATACAGATCACAGTGGATCTACAAACGCGCAAAACATTTAACTTCTTAGGAACTGTCAGAAAATGTGTCAAGCTTTAGATTTTTTTTTTATTTTCTATACATTTACACTCCTGTGTAGTAATGCTGGAATTCCATTAAGGAAGAAGGTTATGTTATCCCTTACAAACCATTTAGAAAATCAAATGTTTTGGCAGTGCCTTAGCAAAAGGGTTCCACCAGTGTTGTTTTAAGATAGATGCCTGATACAGATTAGATTGTACTGAAGCTTCTGATTGATGAAATTTTGCATCAATATCTCTGCAATTTTTTACACTTACAAAGTCCTGGTTCTGGCCCACAGGCGACACATTTGACACCCCTGGGACAGAGGATTGGCAAAGTCAAGAAAGATTTTTAGACACATGATATTTGATTGTGTTTTATATATTTACTGGAGATGAAATAGTTTCATATCTTATCTGATGTTCCTGTTCTGAATGAAGCTGTGTGTGTTTGTGTGCTTTTCTCTGACTTTAAAAACCTAAACAATGCCTTATAAAATCTGATTATAATTTGCGCAACATTATGGTTTTGACAGACAATCTTAACATAAATATAGAGGTTTTATTTATTCACCCAATTTAATTAAACTTAATATTTCTAGTATTTATTTCCAGAGCACTTCAGAACATATAAACGTTCCTCTAACTTTAAGTCTTTTGACTTGAAGTGATGAGTTGATTCAATGTGCTGTTCCCAAGTTTTTAAAGAAACACAACTTGTTAGAGAATTAAAACTGCACTCAGATCCATCTTTTTCTCTGACTTCTCAAACAGAGAAAATGGAAAGGGAAATCAAATTTGATTGTACTGTTCATCAGTGTGACTGAAGTCATTGGTTCAACTTAACATCTTAAACTTTTCTCAAGTACAATGGGAATTAATAAAAAAGAAAAGTATTTAGCTAGAAAAGTTGATTTGTTTTAAATATAACAAACTTACCTCAACTTAAACATTTTAAGGCAGCCTGCAACTTTTTAAAGTTAAAACAAATTGTTTATTTGAACAGCGTATATTTCTGTTTAATATTTTAGTTTGTCCAATTGTGGCGAGAATAATATCATAATGCACCATAATGGATCAATATTCCACTTTTCAAAAAATGCATCTCCCCTAAATATGCAGCCACATGACTGTTTGGGTGTGTGTGTGTGTGTGCATGTGTGTGTGCATACACGCCCCACCCTGTCCCATCCCTTTGCATCTTAAAGTAAAACCTAAAGTAAAACCTGTCTGTCCTAAGGGCATGTGCCAGTAAGTGTTCTCTTAATATGCAAGGTATTCATGTCTCTGCACCAGTGCCACGAATGCTAATTCCCGTAGTTTTAGTGGGTCAAGTGTTTCTGATTTATGATTTCCACTCTCCTGCTTTCCAGAGAGCAAGCCAGCTCAGTGTGAAGGGCCGGAGCATCTGAGGACACAAAATGGCTGGGCCAGGATACATGTCTGACATGGGTGTTATGGAGCCAAATAAATCCCTGTTAGCTGAACGGCTTGATCCAGAGCTGGTGCCAGACTTGGAGACCGCCCAAGCCACAGGACAAGGATCAGCTCTCCATGAGTATGAACCTAACACCCGCACATTTTACTACTAGTTACTGCAACATGAATCAACAGCTAACAAGCTTACCGTATGACACATATCTAAGGTGCTGCAGGGCTCAGGATGTGCTGATTCTGAGGTTAATACTAAAAGTCTGCAGCTGACATTGAACTTTGCACATGCATGCCTGGATTTTATGATGTGGTCCTAATTGTTGAGTGATCTGTACTCTTTAACCACACAGTGGGTACAAAATGTAGAACTGTGTAATGTGGAGCGGACTGGAATATTTAGAGAATGTTTGTTGTGAAAATTCTTGTCATGGAGGCGAGGCAGTGAGTGCTGGCAGGGGATTTAGAGAGCCGACAAGCAGTGTGTGCGACATACTGTAGCCTCTGTAGCGCTGTGCTGACTGTTAGATCAATGCAGGGTATAAATGGAGGGCTAGTGAGAGTGCAGAATACCTGAGACACATCTGATAAACTGAGAAGCTTGTTCATACATTTTGTAAACTGTAAGAATGGGGGTGGGTGGAATAAACCATGGCTTCAGTTTACATCTTTTTGTGTATTGCCATAATCTGTTTTTGACATTGACTCATTGTCTGTTTTGTCTGTACTTGGGTGCATGCTGTTTCCAGTTTTCTTTTTTTCTCAAATGCAAAGGACCATTGTGTAGGATTTAGTGCTTATTTTGCATCTTACAGGTTGCAAAGATGTTGTCTCACTCTCCTCTGCCAAGTGTGTAAGGACAGGAGTCTGCAACACATGGCTTCAGAGCCGCAAGTACTCCTTTGCCCCTCTCCAATGGCTCTCTGTGGCTTTGATAAAGAATTATTAAAAGGTTATTTTAATTTTAATTTAGCATTTTGTAAGCCTCAAATAACTCTCCAGTGTTCTCCAATTGTAAAAATGTGCATCCTATACACCACATAAAAAGAAGTTTTAATATTTTGTCTACGAATCTGCGCCTTTTCATCTAAATTTTGCTGGTGCCTAGTCTTTAGTCTCCGTACAGATGCCAAATCCAAGAAAGGAAAAGTTTCTGTGGAAAACAGACAATTCAGTAGTTGTGGCCCCAGACATTTTAAAAAAAAATAGCCAAAAACAGCTCTTTTGATAGTAAAGATTGCAGACCATTGTGTAGGAAAACCGTGGCATTGAAACTCACAAAGAACATGAAGGACCATGTCTAGAGTCAGTGTTTGGTTTGTGTAATCTGGGCTACTGTAGAAACTAAAGCCCAGCCGATACTGGATGTTTGGGGCTGATTGGTAGGAACAGTTGGATTTATAAAGCATATGGTCTAAAAATAAACTTTATTGACCAAAATGACATCAGGGCACTGACACAAAAAACATCTAATTATTATAAATAATAATTGTTGTCAAAATTTCTGAAATAAAACATTTTTCAGAGTTTTAAAGCAATATTCATTCTAATCTGCAGGTGGATTTCAAAGCTTGTCCACTAACAGAATCCTGTTGTAAAGTTTTGCATCTCTGTTACATGCAGTCGCATACATCACAGTAGATACACAGATGTTTAGCAAAGTAGCAGCTTTCCTTGAGATGTCTGACCAGAGACAGACCATCCATTGTTATGCACATCATATGATACCTTCTTTTAGAATAATGACCTCCAAGTAAGCACTGAGGTTCACCAGAGTAGAAGTCACATTTGCCTGCCACTGAACACCTTCACACAAAGTTTCAACCTGTGTGCTCAGCTAAAGGACAGTCAGTACCCACAATAAGAGTAACAAGGCAGTTGACAGAATTAGAGAAATTATGAAGGTATAAAAATCTATTACACTATATATTACAGATGTCAAATTCTCCAAAACCACGATTCAATTCTAGTAGATTCTTGTCAGCACTGATGGCGATGTCACTGTATATTGAGTGTTGATTTGTAAAGATCAACAGAAGTTCAACAGAACATTGGTTCTATGGCTTGACATGTATATATACACAACACAAACAGATTAGATAGGAGATGAGTTAAGAGATGAGTTGAATTAAGAAAAGGATCAAATATATGTGCAACGCTGCCTACAAAACTAAAAAAAAAAACAGAAACATCTGCAACATCTGCATTATGGTCTGTCAAAAAAGGTTTCATATTGGTACATATCTGCCAATATTGATCCATATTCTATCAATAGACGCCCCCTAAATCTTACCTCTAGAGACCAAAATAAAGAACATTTTTGGACAATACAAACTAATTTTAGAGGAGATGGAATTGAAAATATTAAACTAGTAAAAATGTGTATTTTAGAGAGTACATTTTATTTGTAAAGGCTATCATTTTTAACAGAACCGTGTGTCTAGGACTTCTAAAACTGCTTGAAAGTCAGCTTCTGTTATATCGTAAGAAATTCTCAATCATTTGCACGGCCGAGATCTGTTTCCACTTAACCATCAGTACAGGTCTACCTCTTGTTTTCAGGCTGCAGCAGGAGTAAAGAGAGATTAGTTAGGAGAGGATATATGCGACCGGATGAGGCCCTCCCGTCTCTCTCCCTCTCCCCTTCGTATCTGTCGCCTTTACCGTGTTTACATTATAGACACACCCCTGACCTTCACCCAGGCCCCCTCCGCTGGCCCCACCACATACACACACACACCATTTGCACCACATACCAGAGTTCCTATGTGCACACAACCGTGAATGAACAAAATGCCATCTAAATAAATAAGTGTGAGATTTTTTATCTCGCAGAAAATATCATCAATATTTGTCCAGTGTGATCGTGCAGTGGAGTTGTTTAATCGTCTATTTTTAGCATACTCGGTCGTCTCTCATGCATTGCAAATGTATGGCTTGAAATCGCCATGCAGCGGAATTGCTTCCCAGCCTACCACTGTACTGCAGAGTAGACACACCCCTCCAATACACACGCCTCACTGCACGCATTTGCAAAGTGTCAAAGAAACAATGAAGCAAAATGCATGAAATGAAATATTAAGGAACAGACACAGCTCATGTTATTATTTCAGCTGCGTGATATCGATGGTGGTGTGATGGCTTATTTAAAATTCAAACACAGCTAGAGCTCTAAAGCTTGTAAGCTGCAAAACAAAGACGCTCCCCTTAAGGGAGAGAAGCGCGGCCTTAACGGGACTACTTCTCCGTGTGGAGACACCGCGCCGTATCTAATGTTAGAGCGGTAATCCCCCGCACCGGGTGTCCGTTGATTCAGAGATCACAGGCAAAAATGATGTTGCTTTAAACCTCACGCGGTCAAAGTTGTTTACCTCTTCGTTACCTCTGACGTCACGACACACCCCTGTTTGAGGGGGTGGATCTCTCCATAATGGACACCGGAGCCGACCGTTCAGAGAAGGGCTACGCTGAAATGTCACCAATCAGAAAGCGGGAGAGACGCCGAACCCTCCTGTGATTGGCTAGTGAAGGGGCTGGGGGGGAAATCCCTCTTTCCCGTAGAGGTCCTGGAGAGGGGGCGGTGCATAACAAAAAGTAATGGCCATCTATTTAGGTCCTGAAGAAGGAGGGGTATTTCTCGTCGGACTAACCGTAGGTGTGATTGAGTTTTATACATGTTAGCGCGTACGCTTAGCCGTTAATGATACCCCGTTGCGAGTCAACCGTTTTTCCGTTGTATGTTCCGTTGGTCGCGGTCGCAAAACGGTTAATAAGCTGGCTGAACTTGGCGCCGCGTTTTAGGGTTAAAGCAGCCAGCTAGCCACGCTAACGTTAGCTACTACCAGTGTGTGTGTGTGTATGTGTGTACGTGTGAGAGCCAACCAACGTCTGGAAGGGCGTACGAGTTTGACGTTTTCTCCCCCAAGTCTCCTCACATTTCGGAGTTCAGTAACGCTACAACGCTTTCCTCCTCTCCTTCCTCAAAGCTTAAGCCACCCCATCAACATGGAGGGGACACACTTTGCGCTTTGAGCATGAAGATGACGAGAGACGGCGACTGAAAGAGGATTAAAAGCAACTCGGTCTTGATGGGGAAAAGTTGAGCTGAGGTATGAAACTCGCATGCACAGGAGGAATGCTAAAGTCGAGACTGGAGTTATTGTAATTTATGCTGCTCAAGAACACACAAGAAGCGGGTTTAGAATAGTTAAAGTCTCTTGTTTAATCCATGTGTTTGCTTACTTGCTTCTATATGATGATTACCATTGAGTGAATGTGTGTGTTTGTTTCTGTTGAAAAAAAAAATCCAGTGTTACATAAACAGAGCAACTGCAGGTCAGGTAAAGGCCCACTCAGTGACTTGCGACATGCCATTTTGCTTTTGTATTGAACAGGATTAACAACTTGGGATAAACTGAAGAAAGGTTTTCAAGTCTTACCTATTGTACAAGGGCATGCTAAAACCTCAGGTGAGACATTTTTCATTTGCTTTTATGTCATACCTGGCGATGTGCACTCATGTATATTGATAGTTTGCTGTCTTTGATCAGATATGCAGTGAAAGAATTGTTTAGAGCTGCAACAGTTAATTGAACAATCAATTATGATTCGATTATTGAATTGTCAACTATTGTCATCAATTTATCAGTTTTAGTAATTTTATAAGAAAAAAGTTTTAAAAAATCTCTGATTCTGGCTTCTCAAATGTGAATAGTCTCTGGTCTATGACAGTAAATTGAATATCTTTGCAAAGCAAGACAATCAATCAAGGACATCACCTTGGGCTTTGGGAAACATTAATCAACATTTTGCAACATTATGACATTTTACAGACAAAACAACTAATTGATTCATCCAGAATATAACTGACAGATTAATTGACAAAGAAAATAACTGTCAATTCCAATTAAAATGTATATTTGAAAAGATGTACAGTGAAATTGTCTAGTCACAAGTAACTTAGTTCTAACTTACCTTGCTTGAAGTTATACATTTTTGCACAGATTTCCTGGGATTGTTGCAGTCTCATGATTGCACAGCTATCTTAAGAATAAGGTAGTAAGTAAAATATTGTGTAAAATAAATATTGGAATTAATAAGACTGTAATACCAGTATATTAAAGTGATAAAATTTGCAGTTTCTGAGTTGAAAATATCACTACTTTTAAAACTTTGGTGTAGAGCTGTAATGATTAGTTGATCAGTTGTCGTTTTGAGTCATTTTTAAGAAAAATATTCACTGTTCTTGGTCTCTCAAATGAGAATATTTTCTGGTTTCTTCAGTTGTCTATGACAATGACAGTTTATGGACCAGACAACTAATTGACTGATCACATACATGATCGAGAGATGGATGAAGTATGGAAATAATTGGTAAATGCAGCCCTGATACACAGTGAAATTGCCTACTAACATTTAACCAAGTCCTGACTTATGTTACTTTGAAGTAACACATTTTTGCACAGATTTCCTGGGATTGTTGCAATGATTGCACAACTGTCATACTTTGCTTAGTAGAAATATATGCACTCATCATACCTGTAAAAATAAATCTCTTAAGAAGAGCTTGGAAAGTAATGTATCATAAGTTTTGCAAATAATAAGGCTTTAATACCAGTATATAAAAGTGACAGCATTTGCTGTTTCTGAATTAGAAATACACTTTTAAAACTTTGGTTCGCTTTAAGTGACCTGTTAAGATGTGACCTAAATAAGTGACACTGCTACCACCAAAGGCCTGACTTTACAGGTTGTGTAATGAAATCTTCAAGACTGAAAAGGAATTTGTCAATACAGTCATTTAGGTATTTGTTGTTGCTGTTTTTTTCTGGCCAAATGAGAACACACAGAGTGAAATTTCTCCCACCTTCAAGCTATGTAGCGACCTTTAATAACACAGTGTAATATAAACTCAAATCTTTATTGTTTCAGTGATAAAATAGTGATAAGCTGCAGTTATCTCAATAGAACTCAGCTCCCATATGATGTACAGTTACATGTATGAGATTATATACAGTACAGTAATTACTCTGAGCATGAAAGGAGTTGACCATCACTTTCACAAACACACACAGTTGCTAAGTTGAATTATTTTTGTTTCTACAAGTATATTTTTACACCTAAACCACTCACTTAATAGTCATGGAGATCTGAGCCACTGGTTGATAATGACATCACTAATTACGATGGCTGTCTTGTCTTTCTGAAGTCTGAAATTTAAAACAGCCTCCAGCTCTTCTTTGCTCTCTTCTGCTCATCACTTAAAGAAAAGCTGACGGGACCAAATACAGCTAACAGCAAGGGGTCTATATTCCTACTGTACCTTTTTTCCAGTGAACTTAGTGCCACAATTCTCACACCTATCCATTTCTGTTTATGAAACGGTTTGACTCTTGAAAAATAGCTGCTGGTAGGATGGTGTTTTTTTAATCGGGCTGTTTTAGGGGGAAAAAAAGAATGCGGTTTCCCTTCTCAACAATTTACCGGACTTGAGATCAACGGTCACATATGTTCTGAATTTATGTGATGTGGAAATTTATGAGAGAACCTATTATTTGGGACAGTACGGGAGACTTGAACAAAATAAGAACCAAGTATGTTCCAGCTTCTGAATCAGTTTTCAATTAATTTGTCAGACCTGCGATGAGAAGCTACGAAATGGCCTCGGTTTGTGTCTTTATTGAACGGTGGCAGGTTGTTTATGAGGCTGTGTGCTGTGGTAATGGTACAGTCCATTAGGTCTCTTGTACAGTGAAATACCCCGCCCCTCCCCCCTTTCGTGACTTCAGTAATTGGTCGCTTCCTCTCACATGTAACCCTATAGAAAGAGGCTGCTGTACTTAACTGTATAGACCCACTTGTATGTACTCTGTGCATGCGTGCTGTTTGCCACATATGTTCAGTTGCCTTTGAGACTAATGAAGTGTTAACTTCCCCCTCATGTCTTTGGGTCTTCAATTACCTCCTGTGGTTGATGGTTTTTAGGCCAAACACATCACACAGGTAATATTTGTTGTATATGGAGCACAAGTCATGCATTAAGAATTCCTGTTAGAAAGCAAAATATATGTCACTGTTTCATGTGTAGGACAGTGGATGTACAGTGTCTCAAGATTTTTTAAAATTAATTTTATCTTATAATATGATTACAGATCAATGTTGTTTTTTTCATCTTTAAAAAGTTGACCTTTTATTAGAAACACAAATACTGGTAATGTCTACATTTCTCCATTTTACTTTCTTTAAGAGAAGTAATTCCTGAAATACAGGCAGCATTTTATGGAGGTTATATAACTTCGACTTGTGGGCTACGTGCGTTTGCACCCACCTCACCCACATGTCTGTTGTCTGTCCGGTTCTGTCCAGTCGGCTTTCTGCACGCATGTCTCTGTGTGCTTGAGAATGTACATTCTCTGTCAAATTCAGCATAGACATAAACAGGACTTTTGGTGTGTGTTTGAGTGGGCCTCTCCCTGCCTCGTCTCTTTCCCCTCTCCAGAGTCCAGCAAGGGGCCCAGCATAAGGGGGCAGGCTGCCGTCACTGCCTCTCTTTCCCCTTGCAGGCCAGCGCTGGGGCCTGAGCTGGGAGGGGGGGCGAGTGGTGCAGAGACCATAGGGTTGGACACGGGACATGGGACCCCCCACCCTTTCCACCCCCAGTTTAGCCCATCCTGTGTGGGGCACAGGTCACCTTGTCATGTGCTATTACTGCTGCTGTAACATGCTCCCTGTGATCGTAGGAAAAGAGCATGAGATAGACCCATGGAGGCTGCGGGAGGGAGAATGAGAGAGCGCGAGAGAAAGAGGGAAGCGAAGGGACAGGACTGGACTAGTCTGCTCAGCCAGTTGTTTAGCTGCATTACAGACTCAGTTTGTCTACTTTGTTGTTGAAAGGGTCCACATTGTCTCTTTTTGTCCATTGTTCTCACTCCTCTATCAGCTCTCTCCATTTTTCTAAGGAAATTTCTAAACACCAACCAGATTTTCTCTGTCACAAATGCCAGTTTTCTTTTAATGCTTGTTTTCTTCACCCCCAGATTCCTCCTCCCTTTAAAATTTCCCCTTTTCACTCTCTTTTTGGCCATCATTGTGGACCTAGCAAGGCTCAAGAATAAGGATTGCATGCTTGATCTGGGCAAGTAACAGGTCATGTTGGGCTTGTAAATCTAGCAATTCACTTGCCCAGTTGGGCAGGTGGGAAAATAAGAATTAAACTGTTACACTATTTTGATAATCGATTAATGGGAAAAGTAATTTTTCATTCAAAAATGGCAGAAATGCTGTTTTCAGACTCTCAACGTGGAAGTTTCCTGCTTTTCTTTATTATCATATTAAACTGAATATCTTTGGAGTGATAATACAACATAATGGTGACCCCTGCCTAGGCCTGCCAACCAGATTTGAATTAAATTTTCCGTCAGAAATGTCACTTTCCTGTCAATACTTGCTTTCTTCACCCACACCTTCCTCCTCCTCATAAATTTCCACCTTTTCACCCTCCTTTCTGCTATTACTGACTGTGTACCAAGATTTACTGCTATGTGTCAATCACAGGCCCACCAACCAGATTTGAATTCAACTTTCTTTGTCACAAATGCTAGTTTTTGTTTTAAATATTTGTTTTCCTCTCCTCCACCTTTATGCTTCTTTTAAATTTCCCCTTTTTACTCTTTTTTTTTGTAGGGATGTAAGAAAATATTTGCTTCACTTGAGTATCACAATATTATGCTTGTGATACAGTGTTTTGGAAAATGATACAGTATCTTGTTATTGTGATACATGCAAAGATTCGTGGCAGTTGTTCATTTTGTGTTGTATTTAAATCCCTGACTGCTAAATAGTGGTGTTGTTATTTATCTATATATAGCAATATATCACCTTGCTTATAGTATCACAGTATATTGCAACATATTGAATCCTAATCCCTGTATTGTGATATGTGTTGTGTAACCAGATTCTTGCCAGTACACAGCCTTACTTTTCTGCCATTATTGTGGGCCTAGATGTTACTTGTATGCATGAATCACAGGCCCACCGACCAGATTTGAATTTAACTTTCTCTGTCTCAAATGCCAATTTTTATTTAATTAGGACTGCCACAATTTTGATGTTAAATTGATCAAAATGAGCAAAATTGAAATCCGAGGCAGAATCGCGATTTTTCCCAATCGTGACACCTATACTTTTAATACGTTTTGTTTTGCTTTTTTTCACACCCACCTTCCTCCTTTATTAAAATATCCCCCTTTTACCTTTTTCTGCCATTGTTTTGGGCTTACATGTACTTCTACTTGTGAATCACAAGCCCATGTATTTTCATCATAGATGCAGCTCTCTCTGCAGCCCAGGTCATTCCAGATTTGATTTGTTTTATGTCTCTTCTGTACTCAAAGTGACCCAGCCTGAGGTATGCAGTAAAACACATCGCCTTATGTTTTCTCCCTTCTCCCTCCAACCCTCTTCACAACTTCTCCCTGTCTTTTCTCTCTCTCTTTCCTCCTTTAAATCTTTCTCCCACTCTCTTTTTTTCCTTTAAGAGAAACTTTTGGCAGCATGGAACAATTTCAGAACCATTTGTGGGATTGCGTCATGTGATGTGGACGGAGGATGCTCATTGGACTGTCAGAGGGCCTCCTTCTCCCACTCAGGCGTTCCACAGCAATCCCTCTCTTTCTTCCAGTGCTGTTATAGGTCTGGATGTGATTCCGACTCTGACTCTTATGTGTTGGGATGTGGTCTGTAAGCTCATTGCTGACATTCTTGGGACGTGATGCCAGAGGTTTTTTATTTCCCGCTTTCCCCTCTCTTCTCTCCTGCACGTCTGTGTGCAGTTAAAATGATCCCTCCTTGAAATGCTGTCTGGATCCTCCTCTTTACCCACTTTGTTACATACATCGCCCTGTCCTCTCAATCATATTTCATTTCTACGCCCAGGCACTAATGGCAGCACTTAATTAGGTTTGTTAGTCGGTGGGTGTTGGTGGAGGTTGGGTTTTTATAATCACTTGATATTGACTTTGATGAAAGTTAATCTAACATCTGGGCTGCGGTCCAAATCTTTTTCACAGCTGAGGTCTCAATTATGTCTTTTCTGTAAGTAACAGGGCACCTGACAAGGAAAACCAATGGCCACTTTCCTGTTTGGTTATCACATACTTAGACAATGGTGCAGCTGGAAATGAAATGGTGAGTAGAACAGGAGGAAATAAGCTACCTTATGAGTGGTATTGGACTCCTGCCATGCTCCACCTTGGCACTTATCCCTGTATGGATATCTCACAGCAGCTCAAACTCACTGTATATACAGCAACTGCAGCTGTAATACACAGATTCATAACTTACGATGCTCTACTGTACACACTCACAGCGCAACATCAGCAGCATGAAGTGCTACAATTTCTCATATTAGCGCTTAACAAGTATCTACTCTCTGTTCTTCAGGTTCACACCATCTGCAGTCGAGACTTAATTTCGAATTGATTGACATCTAGTGTCAACTAATTAGAAGGTGTAAGTTAGAGGTATCCATTTGGGACACTGGGGTGCAGATGGTACAAACGATTTACGCTGATTAATGTGACGCAGCCCGAGTCATTTTGTGAGGATATTATGCAAAAATTTGTGGGATATTCTTCCATGCCACCAGAATTAAAAACGTGCCAGGTGTTCATTAATAAATATTTAATTACTGGGCTTTTTTATGTAGTGTAGGTTGTGCTGAGGTTATTATTGACATTCTGTTATATGACAAGACGAGTGGGTTTTCTGACATGTTGATCTTAATTCAGTCCAGACCACCCAGAGCACCAGATGATTTATCTTTAGAATTGATGACCTATCATCAACTGTTGAGCATTAAGACTTGTGCAGACAGTGTCACATCTTTAAATCCAACCTGGGAGCGGTTCAGATGTCAGTCCCTGGATTATGAGACACATGCGTGTCATTTCAGCCATGATGTGAATAAATCAAAGGAGGAAAAGATGAGTCATCGCTCCGCTGCATGCTAAGTAGCACTTGTTCTCCCTTCGCTAGTTTGTTGGGTAAAAATGAAGAGGAAACTCCCTAGCCTCTCCTCCAGCTACACCACCAAAATTGGGGTAATGTCTTTATTTTGCAGCTTTCACCACCCAGTTAAAATGACAAGCTAGAGTCAGTTTGCGGTACTGCGCATAATTACAGCAGGCCTCATCTCTTGCTCATCGGCCACTGCTGCTGCTGTGTCGCTCAGCCTCCCAAACTCCAGGCTTTCAGCACGCATTGATTTTCCTTCTTTTTATCACTTGATTTCTCAGATAGAATTTATTCTTGCATATGGGCTATTCAGCTGTGGTGCAAAAGGTTCTTATTTACACCATTAGATCAATTCTCAACTCATATCTGTAATGATCTGTCTCATCGTATATCATGTTGTCAGTGCTTTTACTAGAGCTGAAATGAAGAGTCACAGGGTGGTGAATTTACTTTCCAAAATGGTAACTAACATATACCAGGCACTGAAAGATAAATATCCAAATTCACCAGCTACTCAGTAGTAGAATATAATTTTATCTCTGATGTCTACCAGCCACTTTCATGTTTTACCAGCATTTGACTGGTGCCTGGTGCTAATTTCCTAGCCTGATTAGTCAGGAAATAAATCATTATATCAATTATAAAAAAAAGTCTGGGGCCACTTTACTATACGTCTATCCTTATAAATATTTTTTTATTAGGTTGTAGACACTTTTTACACCACTGTTACACCACTTTAAATAAAAAAGACAACAGTGACCTGCTTCTTGTCAAATAGTGAGCCCACATTTATCTGTACCGTTATGCCTCAGATCCCATTGCTTACTTATCTTACTTGGTCTTCTCCATCAGCAACATTCATGCCTGTCAGCTTTATTACATGTTTGTTAATAAGTTTCTAGCATTAAACCACTGTCAGGATATCTCAATAGTCAAAAAGATCCATGTGGCATATTAAATTAACACATCAAACTGCTAGATTTGTACACAAAGGCTTTGGCAATATGAAATGTTCAGCATGCCATCAACAGTCTTCCTCATGATTATCACAGGTGTTAATATGACATAAGTCATTCATAAATGGTGATGGGTTTTATATTTTGCAATAAGATTCTATTTTGCCAGTTATAAATTGTAGTAAGTCATTAGTAAGATTAATTATCAGTAAGCAGTAAATGGATCTTGCCAAAGAGAGAGCCCACATCCATTTCTGAAAACTGTGCTATGACTTGATTATTGATTATTAATGATTTGTAAAGTGTTTACAATGTAATGTAAAAATCATTATTTTATTATTATTATTATTATTATTATTATTATTATTATTATTATTATTGTTATTACATATCATTATAAGCTAATTATCAGTCATTTCTAAATCTTTTTTAAGGTTAGTCTTATTGTAATGTGGCACCAGAAATCTTGATTTGAAACTGTCATAACCAATTTAAGTTTTAAGTCAAAATACTGATTGTCCAGTTCAGTGAAGGGTCGACAGTGATTAGTTATCACATTAAAATGCATCATAGCTCTTTTCATTTGAGGTCTAGTATTTTCTGATCAAGCATCTGACATGTAGTCTATTAAATAGGTGGAAATTAGATGCACTTTAAAATATGCCAATATTACCATTATTCTAATGTGCTTTATGTGTCTGTTTTTCAGGATTATGATTGAATAAAATCTTTAAATATTAATGAGACAAGTTTATGACATATCTTTCAGGTAAAATAATAAATTAATTGTTTAAAAAATAATTGTTAGGTGCAGCCCTAATTGTGTTAATGTATCAACTGAAAAGAATCAATATCATGCACCCTTAATTTTTGGATTTACTTACAAATTCTAAAACTGACCTGGTTTTAGGTGTTAGGTAATTGCTCATTGGTTGAGCAAAGGGTGTGGTGGTTGTCACATGTAGTGTCATTCGCTCCATCCTGCACCTTAAACCTAAAAGTCTTTAAAGGCTAAAAGAGACTTTTCATTAAGATTAAATAAATCAGTACCAGTATTTCTCATACAAACAGTTTAGTTAGCCAGTAAACAGATGTTCCATTGTCACATGGACAAGTGTGTACACACACACACAAGCAGTAGCACCAAAATCCTTGATTTTAAAAGGAGGCAGCACCAACAGAAATAAATCATACTATAAATGTGATTCTAACATGAATAGCAAATAGCTTTTTCCCTTGATACCTTTCAAGATGAGAAGCTGTCAAGAGATGAGGCAGTTATTTATATTTAGCCTGTAATTGAAGTGGCTTATGACTATGTTTATTTTTAGCAATCTTTTTATATCACAAAAACTCTAAATCGCAGGCTGTTTGTGTTTATTGCTTCTCTCTGGGCCACTGCCGTTTGCACCTTCAACATCACCGTTTCTCATATCCATGGCAGCCAGCAGGGTATGCTTTGTGACACAGGAAGTCACTGTGACAAAGAGGTCACCCCTCCCCTGCTCACTGTATCTATCTATGTATATATCCCTGTCTGCTTTTACTCCCATCTCTCCTGCGTCCCCTCCACTCATCTCCTCCCTGGCCTGCTTCTCTTGTGCATCCCTCTCTCCTCCTACACAACTGTCACTGCTCTATCATGTGGGTCGGCATGTCCTCTCTCTGCCTGTAAACAGCAAACGGCCATTCAGGCGGCAATAGATGAAAACTCATCTGAACGATCGGTGTAGTGAGGTGGACTTACAAGGAGAGTAAAAATGAGCCTGCTGGGTGACATACTGTACATGCTATTGTAAAACCTTTTCTTTAAGTTTGAGAGACATTAAATGTAAACAATGCTAAACTTGCATTTTTGTACTTAATATTAAGTATGCAGTAGAACAGAACCATGAAATCACTCCTGTACACTGTTACACTGCTTTAGGATAGATACAGCACATTGAATAAACACTGGATTGCAATGTAAGAGATTCAAAGTATTTTACATAAACCAAAGTAGCAGCCACCTCGCTCAGATAGAAATTGTTCATGTTCAAGAGATTTGTCTCCTTCAGCTGGTGTAAGCTTATTTCTACTCATACTAGTCATGTGGCTGAGATGAGCTACCTTAATTACCCTGAGTAACTCCCACTGCATATGAAATATGTGCAACTTTCACAGTCATTCAGCATGATTGTCCATGATTTATCCTTCTTATCTTTTTATATACTTGCAGCGATTTGATACAAAAATACATTATGCTTATCAATGGCAAGTCCTTATATGTCAATCCCAGTCCCTGTCATGATATAACACAAACCATGAATTTCCTCTCTAAAAGACTTTTAGTGGAAATAAAACATAAGTGGACTCATAGTATAATATAATGTACATGTTATAGTAAGAATATTTCTGTAGTTAAGACCAAAAATGCAAGGTACAAAGTATAAATACAGAAGTGCAGATAATTTTTGATATTCGTTTATAAAAATAATCCATTGTGCATCATGTCATGTTTGATAAGAGGCTGGAAAGGAAACGTGCATTGTAGAAAGGGAGCTTTAAAGAATGGGTAGATGTCTGATTCCAAACTGCCAGCAATCTTTGTGTTTTCTGTTCTTTTTTGTGCAAGGGAATAATAAATAGATAATAAACGAAACATTATAAATGACCTTGATTCCTTGATAATCACAATGAAACAATTAGCAAATACAATTAGAATTTGTTTCCTTATGTAAGTATCCTCTATCTTTTTCTTTTTTTTTTGAGTAGTCAGTAAGTTTGCTGTGTTATTTAAACATACATAATATTGCAAGAAATTCCATCCCAAAACCTAATATTGTTATTATTTGGTTGCCATTTAGCATTGCCAGAAAAAACAGGTGCTTGTTTCCAGCGTGAATATGTTGTATGTTCAGTACTTTGAAGTAGACTTTGATAGTTTCTGGAACTTTGGAAATGGAAATGAAAGCGTATGAAAGTTTCATATAACGATTTTTGTGACCAAAACTATCACATTTATCAGTATTACCGCAGTAATGTTTATATGTGCTAAAATAGTTTGAAGAGTACTGATATATGCACTGCAATCATTACACCAAGTTTTATATTGAAAACCTCTCAGCGATTTGAAATTGCATAATGGCCATTGTGATGTCACTGTTTACTGTCGCCAAAAAAATCCACATTGCTGCTGCACCTGCCTCTAAGAAACTGTTGCGAACTTTGGTTGATGTTGGACAATATTTTGCCATGAGTTTTTCAAAGTGGGATAATCAAACACAGTTTCAATGAATACATTTGAAACTGTAATGCTAATCATTTGGGAGTTTTATTGTGAAATTGGTAATTGTTTCATCCCTATTCAAAAGGTACCATCAGTGGCAGCAGTGACGTATAATAAAAAGATAAAATAAAGATTTTTTTTAAAAATTGGTTTGATTTCTTTCTTTAGCCTTAAGATATGAGCTCGCTCATAAGCAGTCACAAACTAATGCTTGGCTTTAATGCTGTATTGGAACAAATGTGACTGTTGCCTTGTTTCACTAGTTTCAGTGGGTTTATTATTAATCAGGTTCATTCTTTTCCTATGTGAAGTGCCACCCCGACATTCTGTTTTATGTCAAACTACTGTAAATAAATGACCTCCTAATGCCATTACATGGGACCTTTTTAAAATATAACTCTTGTGTTAAGCATGTAGGTTTTCTCATGTTTAATCAAACCGTGAAATACTTCTTTTTTCCTTTCCACATTACTTGTTACGATATATTGGAGTAGACGTTTTAAAACAATAATTTGTAACAGTAATTGTAATTGCTTATATTACAGGTTACTTTCCTTACTTAGTTCACTTACAAAAACTGCTGGAAGATTTTTGATTTGGTTTACAAGTTGGTGGGCCAGGCAATAAAACAATAGCAATACGTATCAGCAAAAGATATTTCAACAATAGCAATAAGAAAATTGTTGTTCAGCGAAATGTTGAATAGTTTCACAGAAATGCACTAAATGTAAACCACCATAAAAGCCCATAATGGATATGCCTTGGCTCATAAACAGCCTATAATATCCCTTGATAAGGGAGCAGGTGTATGGGTGAACAGGTGTGACATGTGACACAACAACAGTAACTGCATACAGTAACTGCATGCAGTGACAAAATGAGTGCAGACATTGAGGAAATTATTATTAAAAAGGACATGTCAGCTCACTAGTATGGCAGTGTGTTGGGTTTTAAAGTGTTATAATAAAGTGGTTAAATTCAACCTTTATCATTCTGTCTTTATTAAAATAGGCCATGAAAAATAATCAGTAATTATTGATATTGAATAGAATAAAACATCTTATGATGAGAAATTTTTAGCTATAATTTCCAGCCCTACTGGAATGTAGTGAACAGATAAAATGCATCCTAATAAATGCTCAACATGTTAGCAGTTTGTTTGAAGAAGAAAATTAAAGAAAATGAAAAGTAAATCAGATGGCCCAAAATAGTAAAACATCCACAGAAACATCTCAAAACATCTAGAACAAAATCTATTTCAGTGTGTTCTTAGCATCATATTTCTGCCTAATACACACTGCTCCTGTTTGCAGGGAGCAACAAATCTGTTTACCACCTGAACTAAGTTTGAGTTCCAACATGTTGAAGTTAAACAGTTCTCTCCAAAAGTTTCTGGACTCAAAGATGTTAAACTAATACATTCGGTGACAAATCATTATGTCCCTCCTGCTTCAAGGCACTATTCAAAACACATGGCGGTGATTCTGTAATTGGTTAAATAGCTACAATCTACAAGCACACTAGTTTTAGATGCTTCTTATCAAATGTTGTAATTATACATATCGGCTTCTATTAGCCAGCCGTCTGGTGGAAAAAAAAAAAAAACTTGGTTGCCTGTCATGAAGCAGGACTCAACTCTGTAAGCTAATCAGAAATCACAGTGTTACTGTTTTATCCTTAGGCTTTGTGCCAATGTAACACATGAGTAATATTTTGCATTATTACTGAAATGGCAGCCTTGATTGATGCTGCGGAACACAGTTCACACAATATGTATATCAGTCAAGAGTGAGATATCCAGTAGAAGCCTAAAGCTGAAAACCTGTTCCCTGGCTTTGCGTGCCTGAGACTGGACTGAGTACAGATCTCGTCTAATAACCTGATGCATTATTTAGCACTCTCTCAGTACTACTGTGCATTTAGTGTAATGGGCTGTCAAGGCTGAATGCAATCACAGAGGACTGACTTCACTGATCAGTTGATGATATTGTAAGGTAAATGGGTGTTTTTCCTATTGGGTCAGAGTGAGTGATGAGTATGAGTGTCTGCTGGGATTAGTTTGCCTACATGCAGTGGAACAGAGTTTATGTTTTGCAAAGAAAAGTACCATTTATATTGGATTTATACTTTTTCTGCATGCCTATTCAATCTGTTTAAACCTGTTATTTCTGCACAAATGCAAGTAAAGATTAAGCTACACTAATATTATTGGTATAATACTATTTGTAGAATTACCTTTCAGTGGTGGCTGTTAAAGATTGTTTCTGCCTTGTGTGATCCAAACATTTCAATAGCTCCAAAGCATGGTTGAGTTCAAAAGTCAAAATCTATTGAAAAGGATAGATGTAATCATTTTCAGTTATATGTAACAAGTTTCTATCTAAAAAAAAAAAAAATCTGCTTCAGTCTGTATTTGTTGGCATTTGGTGTTTCAAAAGCATTTTCTCTGCCATCAAAAAACAGCTTCACATGCTGAACACATCTTAACAGGATAATCTAGCAGCAATCTAACCGCACCATAAATTAGATTTATGTTGACAAAACTGGTGAATTATATGCATTAAAGAAAGTTTTTTTTATTATTAAACACTACTCATGTAATCCAATTAATCACTTTTCAAATTGAGGATTTTGTTCAAGGATTTTCTTCTTTTTTTTTTGTCGTTTTAGGGTGATTATGAAACTTCATTCGTAAACCTCAATGGAAGCTTCAAATGTACATTTAAAAAAAGACATAAGGTACAGCCGAATGTTAGACCTGTCAAAAAGACTTTCTAGAAGAGTGCATTCAGTAGAGTGCAGCAATCTCGAACGTTTTGAATAGTAACTGGAATTTAATTAAATATTTTTGTCAGTAACTGTCAGGCCTGGCGGAGATAATCATATATCTAAAACAGCCATAGACACAGCAGTTTTTCTGTTGGGGCACAGATATACTCTGTTAATAATGTATCGCATCTCCACAAACATCAGATCTCCAGGTCTCATTTCATCAAACATTACCTGACCATGATTTCTGTATTTGTTCATACAGATACTCACAATACAAAGTTACTTAAGCTTCACAGTTAATCGCAATATCCAAATCGTAGAAGATGCAATTTTTTTTGATAAGGAGAAGATGTGTGACAAAGCAGCACTATAATGAAGTACTGTAGTTCTGCAGAGATGTCATGGTCTACAAATGTTCTTCAGATGTAGGAAAACGTGTTTGGTACAGACCCCAAAACATGTCACGTTATCATGTTTTGGATTTTTTATCTTTGGAAATGAAAATTG
Source organism: Lutjanus erythropterus (assembly GCF_056507025.1). NCBI lineage: Eukaryota > Metazoa > Chordata > Actinopteri > Lutjaniformes > Lutjanidae > Lutjanus > Lutjanus erythropterus. The sequence goes on from NC_139318.1 coordinate 18,592,437, forward strand.
AGATGCAAAGTTGACATAGTTGTCATATCACAATTGCAATATCTTTCAAAATAACCCTTTATTTTTTTGTCTTTTACCTTATCCTGCACCCTTAAAAGCCACAAAAGTGATCATTTTTTTAACTGCACCAGTTTTTTAGGAGCACAGGTTGCAGCAACAGGGGGTTTCAACAGCCTCTCTGCAGGAGGTTGCAAAACTCCACAATGTTCTGACTGGTTCTGAAAACTCATCTTCGACAGAAATATTGGCAGACATGTCCTCAAGTGAGTAACATGAAATTATATTTCACCATTAAGTCAGTTTTATTATTAAATTTCTTGTTTAAGTATGTCACACAAGCTCAAAATAGACTTTGAGTCTTGGCCAGCAGGTTACGCACATTATTTAGGCCACATGGAGTGTGTGAATGTGAACTGTGCCCATTCATATTACATGACCTTGGATGCCAAGTGTTATCGTATAGTAAATATCCCGGAGGCCTTATCTTGATGTATCAGATGATAAAACCTTATTGTAATACTGTCATGGCGATATGAGATTTGTTTAATATGATTGATGATTGCTAGTGACGCTTTCGTGGCCTGGTATGTCATTTTTAAGGACCTTTGACTCCCCATGTGTAGTTTACCTCTGTACAAGATATGTGTGAGAGGGTGGGTGGAGGCAAGAAACGCAAGTTGTGCACTGAGACAGCTGGAGAAAACAGGAGAGTTTAAGACGCACCCTTGCTTAATCTGTCACCGGAGGCTAGTTGGTTAACAAAACACTGCTCATAGGAACGTTTACATTTTAACTATGCAAAGTGACAGTAAATGCACATTTTCCATAGAGTGCAAGTAAAGTGTTGATTTAAGCCTCAGAATGATTTTCCTTCTGTATAATTTGAGAAATGACTGCTCTGCTTCAACTTTTGTTTACATCCAACTGTTTCAGGGTCTCAGTGATGAAGCCAGCAAGTGTTTTCTCATCAACCTTTGAGTTTCTCTGTGGTCTGTTTTATATCACAATTGAGTTCAACCTGTGTGCTGAATTCCATCTACACATATTTGCTGTTGGTCGCTGGTGTTTCCAGTCGTGTGCATGTTTCACTGTTTCACTCTACCGTAACAGTCGTCATATTAGATGCTCCTGGTTGAAGCATGTGGTGCTGCGATACAAGACATCATAAGCTGGAATCACTGCTGTCCATGATGCCTGCAGCAGTAAGGCAATGACTAGATCCTCTGTTTCCTTTCTTCTTGTGACCCTTTGTTTTACTAAGGACTTCAAGCCCTGCTAATATAAGTGGTCAGGGACAGAATTTGGCTTAAAGGCACACTGTTCATGGTCACTTTCGTAGAGAAACAACAGAAATACAAATATGTCTTTGCATTTTCAGGAGTATATGAGACTTTTAGTTGGACCCGTTTTTTTAATTAGACATAAGTGATGGAGTGATCTGTCAAAACATTTTAAATTATTCAGTTGGGCCTGTACCTCATTGGCTGTTGATTTGTGAGTTTGTAGACATTTGTATTGGTTTAGTTACCCTCTCCTCCCCTCCCCTCCCTCAGTGCTCCATCTCCTTCCATCATTTGCTTCCCTTTCACTCTGCAGTGGAAGCAAAGAAAAGAATAAGAAAGGAGCTTTGTGAAAAAGGACAGTGATTGTTTGTTTATGAGGATGCTAGCCTTGCGGTGACATGCCTTTTCCCCCCCTCCCGCTCATGAGGCCGTTAAGTGAAATAGATACTCAGTGAGCACTATGTAATCAAATGTAACCCAGATCCAGCATTGTGGAGTGGAACAAGGGTTTTTCCACTTGATTCATATGGCTCCCGTTCCTCGCCCCAGGACAAAAGCACTGGAGTGGAGTTCACCTCCAAAGGGTAGACTGAGGACTTAGATTTGTCCTAAAGGAAGGGACACTGTTTGGTTTGTATGGAAACAGGTGGAAAGCCTTCTGTCCCACTTGGTGTAGGGTTTTTATGGGAATTTTGTAAGAAAAACAGTTGAAACATGGTTTATTAAAGGGATGGATTATTTGAAGTTGGGTTGTATGAGGTACTAATTAGGGATGTAATGTTGCAACGTGACACAGTTAAAAATCGATACAAATGTGTGACAAGTCAAATAGGTTGAGATGAAAAATGAATTGCAATGCCATTTTTAAAGAGCAGAGCGCGTAAGACTGTGCAAGACCCCGACCCGGAGAGAAGAAGGTATGTGTGCCTCTGACAGAGTTGGTTAGATAGACCATGCATAATTTTGCACACTTCAAACTTCAGAAACACTTTCAACTTCTGTTTCCTACACCCACAGTAATATTAGCGGGATGGAGGAATGAGGATAGGAGGAGGAGATGGGGATGATATATTGTGCACTCTCGCGCTTTCACTCCTCGAACCAGGAGATCTGTCTCCTCGCTTTGAAATTCTTTTCTCTTTGTTTCCTCCTGGTAAATCCGCCATCATGCTGCTGTCGCCTGTGCTCCTGGCGATGAGAGCCGACTTTCTGGTCAACTTATTGCATGTCAGCCTAAACTCATCGGTGAATTAATGAGGGCACTTGGGCACATCTGATAGGTGTATGCCTGTGGGCTGGTGGTGCAAGAGGGAGGACAGGGCAGGATGCCCCTGCACCCCTGGTTTAAGATGGCAAAAGTGGATTTGGACACACCTTGAATAAATTAAATCCATTGCACCTTGTGCTTTCCACTTGCGCTTTTGATCAGTGTAAGATAGGACCCCCTGTGTTCAAAAATGAAGAGGTGAGAAGATCACAGACAAGATTCAGGCTGCGTGCAAATATTGCAACAGCGCAATGACCTACACAAGTAGCACAACCAACATGATGCAGCATGTCACCTGGCAACCTAGTGAGAAGCTCAAGTCAACACTGCCTGAGCAAAGAAACTGTTAAAAGGACAATCCACACTGACAAGCAGATTTTGAAACTAGGAAAACATGCAAGCTTTAGTTTGTTTATTTGAAGAGATGTCATTTATTTGTATTATTCATTTAGTTATATTGATGTGGGATTTGTTTTAAAAATACAATTTTTATTTGTTTTTATTTAAGAAAAAATATTTTAGTTGCACTTTTAAGAAGAGAGAGACATATGGGTTGTTTTGCAGTTTACTCTACCTCAGAGATAAAAAAAATAAGATTTTCTTTAATTTGTTAAACATAAGAGAAAATATATGTTTATATATACATTCAGTCATAATTTGTCTGCAAGCTCATTCTGTTAAAAACAAATGCCAGCCAACATGCCTCCAGTTTGGAGAAGCAGAAAAAGTGTATGCTATATTAAGAATATTTTCACTGCTTTACTTTGCCGTCAGACAGCCATTTCTAATGGAAAACAGCCATTATTTGGGCCAAATATCACTCTTTCCAAACCAACCAAACAGGCAAAATTAGTCATTTTATCTTGCAAAACATGGGAGTTGCTAGTCTACCGCTGTCTTGATCTGTTGGTTTGTGTTCTTGTTAGGGGTGCAACTGATTGCAGTTGATCCGTGTCTCGTACGGATCGCCCTCTATGGTTCGGCATGCATGTGATCCGCGGACTACATGTGATCATCATAGTTTTACTGTCGCTGTTACTTTTGTATAAGTTATAATACCCGAAATCTCAGTGCAGAGTTGGCAGTGAAAAGACAGGACAGATGCTGCTGTGTGCAGCGCATCTCTGTGAAGAGCAACTGATTTAAAAGCCGTCACATCGCCTTGAGTTAAATCCAGACAAAAAAAAACTTTTTTCACTGATGTAACTATGCTATCACCAAAGAAACAGATCATAAAACTGTGATGTTTATTGAAACTTTGGTGATATCAGCTGTCTTAACTTCTACACAGCTCCTCTCTGCTCACCGGTGCAGCTCTGTCTCACCCCGTCTGTGACACAGTGTGTGTCTGCTGATTGATCATGACTTCTAACCAATCAGATATGCTGTGCTGTAGGCGGGACATTGAGCCAGACTACAGAGCGTAGTTGTGTATTATACTGTACAGTGTATAATGATCTAATATATGTATAGTGTATACATAGTACAGCACTGTATAAGTTTGAAGTTTTTAATATATTACCATTATCATTACTATTATCATTATTATTACATTACATAACTATAGTGATAATTACAGACAGACAAAGATCAAAGACAAGTGCATTTTTAAAATAATTTAACCTTAATCCTACCACTTTTTTCTTTTTTGCATGATACGATCCGAACCGTGAGTTTTTTGATCCGTTGCACCCCTAGTTCCTGTGTGACTTCAATGTTTTAAAAGGATAGTTCAGATTCATCAGTTGCTGACTCCGTCCACAGTAGTACATTACTTAGCTTTTGTGCCGGTAACCCTCTCTGCTTCTCCTAACTGGGGACATGTCAACCTGCATCTACTGTAGGTAATACACTGACTGGGGATGCACCGACCAACCAGCCAGAGATCGGAATAAGCTGTTTAACATGACCAGCCCTGACTGGTGACTGGCCGATCAGCATCACATATCAGATTCTGTGCCGGTCACGTTCACACACATGCTCTGTGCGATGGTCACATCATGCATGCAGCAGACACACTGACTGTAACATCACACTCACAACAACGCTGACCACAGCCACACACACTCAGACACGTGCTCGTATGAAGTCAGTGTTAGCAACAGATTCCAAGAACAGGATAAAGAGAAGACAGACAGTGCAGCAGCTGAGCAGCTGACGGTGTCACCAAACAGCAGTAAACTCTCTAGCTCTTCAGGCTAATGTTGGCCAGCAGCAGGCGGCTGTTCACAGTTAAAATCTCTTCTCCATGTCTGGCTGAAGAATAAACAAGCTGTGTTGATGCGTCTCCTCAAACGTTTTCTCATCCAGACTCGTTTAACTTTCTTCTGTTTTTCTCACTGCAAAGGTTTCCTACAGCAAATTGTTGCACTGTGTCAGTCTTCAGTTTGTTTACATCTGCGTCCACATGAGATCACGTGAAATCAGAATGATTAAATAAAATAACTTTCATGATTTTGTTGTCACAGCTTGTGACTTGCAACACTGAGCAGATTATAATTTAGGCAAATATAGTTAAATTTATTTCAGATGTTAGAAATTGGCACTCTGAGTCATTTTTTTTTCTCTTTTTTTGTTTCATGCTGATTGGCCGCAAAAGCTCATTTCATGTGCATTCTTTTTCTCTCTTGTTTTTTCTTTCTCCATGTTCCCTCTGCTTGTTTAGTGATGGAGTCCACGGTTGTGAGTACATCCACTCTGGCCCCTGATGAGTTCGATAGGAACGTGCCACGGATCTGTGGCGTGTGTGGTGACAAAGCCACCGGCTTCCACTTCAACGCCATGACCTGTGAGGGCTGCAAAGGGTTTTTCAGGTACACAAATATATATAATATGCTGTATACCTGACAGAAACTGATATATCTAATGTACACATGCTAAGTAGGCTTTGTGTAACAAAACAAGATCTCATATCACCCTGGTGAAAACAAAAAGATGCATGCTCACTAAGTTATTGACACATGTATACATTAGCATACAAACACAGGTCTGAACTTGCATATATAAAGTCCACCCACACACACATTGACACATTAAACGTAATTACCACCCACAGTTACATAAGAACACACACGCACAAAACCACTGACAACATTCGAGTTCACACTAATGCCCAGCAGCAGGTAGTGAATACAAATGAGCTCTGCCCTATAGTTAATGCCTCGGCTGCTGCCTGCCTCCTCACTGACACACACACACACACACACACACACACACACACACACACACACACACACACACAGGAGTTTCCAGTTTAACCAAAGACAAAACTAGAGCAAGTCATGATTTTGTGAGCCTGTGTGTGTTTGATGTATCCGCCCGTTTGCGTCGGTTCCTCTCCGCGGTGTTGATATTTAAAGGGAGAGGATGGAAAAAGACGGATGTTTTGATAATCTCCTTCCTCGTTTCTCAGCTGGCCCTTGTTTGAACTCTCACCAAGCATGCTTATCTGTGTGTTTCTGCTCACATCTGTGTGTAATTGTTCATACATACTGTACATGCCCATCACTGACTAAATCATTACGCTTTGCGTCACCATTTGGCAAGCCTCGTCTTTTACCCCTGGATTCCTTGGCACTCATCCATATTTATGCTGTTTCACTCAGTCCAAGGCTTCAAGGGCAAAAATATTTAATCAGTTCTTCCATGATTATTTGTGCAAAACACTTTCAGAAGGACCACAGTGTTATAAATGTTCTATTCAGATCCTTTGCACAGAGCTCTGTTATCATTATTATTACATACATGTTCAGGAACACACACATTCTTACTAACGTCAATGAATGCTTTGAAAATTGTATGTTTATAAACTGATTATATCTGTGTATTTTAGCTGACTGTAAAATGTATACAATTTATTTAGGCGCAGTATGAAGCGCAAGGCCGCCTTCACGTGTCCCTTTAACGGCAGTTGCACCATCACCAAGGACAACAGGCGCCACTGCCAGGCATGCCGGCTCAAACGCTGCGTGGACATCGGCATGATGAAAGAGTGTAAGTATGACAGGTGACCCATATGTCTTCAGGGCAATACTTTAACCTTACACCGTATGATTTACTGCATGTGTTTAGATAGTGGAGCTATTTAGGTTTTACAGGTTGATCCCAGTTTGGTCCTTTGGGTTAAGTGCATGGTACTATGAATTGTAAATGATCGTAGTAGTTCATATTAGGCCTGTAACTAATGATAATTTTTCATTATCGATTAATCTGTTGATCATTTTTTCAATTAATCAATGGGTCGTTTGGTTCATAAAATGTCATAAAATGGTGAAAAAATGTTGATCATTGTTTTCCAAAGCTCAAGATAACATACTTAAATGTCTCGTTTTGTCCATTAAACTCATAGCAACTAAACAAACCAGGAAATATTTACATTTGAGAAGCTGAAATCAGAGAATTTTGCCATTTTTTCCTAAAGTTAGACTCAAAATAATCAGTCGATTATCAAAAATAGTTGCTGATGAATTTAATAACTAATTGTTTAATCATTACAGTTCTAATTTGTATAAATTGCTCAGTTAGGATAATTGGGTAAAAGGTTTCTATGTCCTGGAGTCTGAGAGCACTATCACACATAAACAAACAATAGTAAATATAGTAGCTTCTATAAACAATATAACGTACTGTGTGTAAAGGAAATTCATTCTTCTCTTCTTTTTCCTTTGTTTTTTGGTTGGATAGTAAAAATTTACACAACTGCTGCTGTTTGCAGTTTTGGGGGCCTACTGTCCCTCTTGTATATATTATGTAATATTTGGACTAGGGTCAAATATCTCTGGGTCTTTACCCCCATTAGCGTGTTTACATGTTCTATTTGAACTAGCGGAGCCTCCCCACATTGTATACAGTTAAGTATACTCCAACTGAAGTTTAAACACCTGCTGTTATGTACAATCTAGCGAGGCCTCTTCTTTCCACACAGTCCTGTTTATTTTCATGTTCTGTAAATAGCAGGTACATTTTTTTCTTGTTTTCTCCTGATATCCGGATATTGTCTGCAGGTCTCTTTTAAGCAAGAGCCTCTCACTTCCAGCTGTATGTTTTGTCCCCAGAGTGTTTCTGGGAATACCACAAGAGTGGTGGCACCGTGGCTTAGATTTACTGAACAGGAGCCAGTGGCGTTACTGTAGCAAAAACAGCAGCATGTTGTTGAGACCCAGCTTTCTCTCCCTCTCTCTGTTTCTCTGTGTGTCTGTGAGCTAATTCAGTGGCTAGAACAACAAGGAGCGAACAGAACAAAGACAATGCATTCAGTTGTTCAGTGCAGCAGGGGTCTCCATATGGACCCGTCCCCTCCCATTCTCTTCCTCTAGAGAATAACAACCCCCCCCTTCCACCCAACACTACATTGACATAGCTGTCATCACAATGTAAAACACAACAAGTACATACTGAAAAGCTTTTAAAGTGCTGTCCCTTCAGCAAGTTTTGATAGTATATCTGACATCTTAAACTCACTGGGCTTTATATATGAATCAGTCGTATGCACAGATATGATCTTAAACTGTGTGAGGAAACACTTAAAGAACTTCATGGCATTCATTGATAATTACCTATGTTCTGTTTGTTCTTAAATAAACCAAAATATAAGATTGGCCTAGACCACACATCAATACGCACAAAAGCCAACTTGCATTCTGCACCATGAAATGTTAATAATGATAAAGAAAACATAATTTACTTTAAAACATGAAATACAAACACATATTGTTGTTTTTGAATGCGTTTTTGGTTAGACAAAGGTAGATAAGGTCTGTGGTTAACACAAGCTGAGGAGATTGCCACTTTTTATTCTACTATATAAAATATAACAGTAAATACACCACTCTTGAATTTAGAAGCTTTTATGCGCCTTAACAAGTGGCTAAATGAGACTACAGCGGTCGTCAGGACACTAAACGACATCATGCCAAACGCTGGTCTCCTAGTGGTGGTGTGTGAAGTCATGTGGCCATGATGTAGTTCATAGTCTAATGTTAGCTGTTTACCACCAAAGTGGTGTTCATTTGTGAAGACGTTCCTGCTGAACAAAATGTATAAGTATCATAAACTTTTGTTTGCCACAGAGCTTATTTTCAGCAATAATAGAAGCTGACAAAAATAGAAAAAATACATAATCTCTGCAGGACCCTTGTGGCTTTGTGCAAGAACAGAGAGAAAAATAAGGAAACATTCATGCATGAGGCCCATTCTTCCTACTTGTTGCTGCATATGTTTTCTGCTTATATAAAAACTTCATTCTCCATTCATGGTTTTTCTAAAGTATTTTTCCTGTCTGTATGTGTATATAATTCCAACTCTCTCCCTCTTTGTCTCTTCATTCTTGCACCCACAGTCATTCTGACAGACGAGGAAGTGCAGAGGAAGAAGGACCTGATTCAACGGAGGAAGGATGAGGAGGCGCAGCGTGAAGCGGAGAGGGAGGCGCGGCGGCCCCGCCTTACTGAGGAGCAGAGTCAGGTCATCGCCACACTGGTGGAGGCACACCACAAAACATATGATGACTCCTACTCTGACTTCTGCCGCTTCAGGGTTTGTGTGTTTCTACAGTTAATACAGTTATTCTCATCTTCATACCATCGTTTTGCAGCATTCTCAAATTACTTTTTACAGATAAAACACAGATTTCATGGCCTCAGAAGACTTCAAACAGAAAACAAATACAACTGATATTATTATGATAGTGTTTAGATTGATGGAACAGTTCCAGTATCAACAATTGCTGCTTTAGACTTTGTCACTTCCATAGTCCCACGAAATAACAATATTGACATTACTTTCAAATGAGTGCAGGGATGTTTACGTTAACCCTCTTGTGCACTAACAGACTAGCTTTTCAGTGTTTCTAACAACAGATTTTTTTTTTCAGTCATGTTTAATCTTGTTTACACACCCAGACTGTGATCCATGTCTCCTCATGAACTGTACTGAATTTACTCTCCAACACCCCTGTAGATTCAGACATCTAATCTGTTGTGTTGTGGGCCATATTCAAAAGCCCTCTTTGTACAAAGAGTTTCTCCTAGTGACAAAATTCAAGAAAATTCAAAGAATTTCCCTTTACAGTTAAGATTAGGTCTATAAAAGTTTTTCACAAAGCATCTTAGCCCCTAAGGTGAAAAGCTGTTAGGAGTAATACGGAGGTCTTTTACGTGGCTTACGAGTTTCTTAAGCAGAGGAGAAAATAGCAGAAAGACAAAGAGGTAAGAGAAATATTCTCCTAAAGCTGAATGACACATGAATGTGTTCGTGAAATGCTACAGATTCGATCATGCAGAGATAATGCTGTTTGTGTAATGCTATTATGGCAGAAATGAAAGTGGTCGCAAGACTAAGATATTTTGAAAGATGCAATAGTACAGCAGACACAGCCTTCCATCCGCAGAGTGATCACGCAAACAGTTACAGCACTTTCACAGTCTCATATTTTGACACAGTTCATTTCCACTCGCTGTCCACACCCTGCAGGTTCACAAAACGGCATGCATGGAAATAGCAAACTTTTTTTTATCATTTAAGTTTTTTTATTGATTTTAAAGATGCAATTCCATATACACATAGAAATTACAGGAAATAGCGAATGTCTGCCATTAATATGAAATGGACTAAAATTTCCAGCATGGTAAATAAATATTTGTTGGCTACTTTCTAAGTATGGCTTACAGTTATTCAACAGAGGGTCATTCCATATTATAATATAATAGTATTCATAATTACACCACATATTCATAATTACATCTTGTCTTAATGGTGAGTAAATTCTATGATTCGTTCTGTTGATTTCAAGGTCCATTCTATTGCCATTATCATTAAGAGTGCATATTTATTTGTTTATTTATTTATTTATTTATTTATTGGATCAATAAATCAGATTAATTAAAAGAATGAGTCATACCTAGCAACAGGGTCATCCACACCTCCCCACTAAGATAAAAGTTTCTGTTCCTTCCTTGCTGCTTGCTTGATGCCTTGATAGATTTAAGAGCTCTCTGAGAATTTTCTCAAAATGTTTGTGAATACGGCCCCTGTTTTCCGTTCTGTAACAGATTTCCATCCCCACAAAGCACACATACCTGTGCTCAAGTCATGTAATCCTACTTTTTAAGCAGATGTTCAACAAAACTGCATATTCTGTCTGTATTTTTAATGAAATGAGAATCATGAGGACTTATTGGTCAGCTGCATATTAATGATGATTGTGACGATTTTTGCTTCATAAATGTATAACATTTTAAGATTACTAATTTTCATCAGATGGCTTATCATTTTGGTTTTTATTTTTGGTGACTGGACTTCTTTAGGAATCCTGCAGAGTCTTTATATGTGCACTTTTCTCCTGTCTAGCCTCCTGTTCGCGAGGGCCCAGTGACGCGTAGCGCTAGCAGAGCTGCCTCTCTCCACTCTCTATCTGATGCCTCCTCAGACTCTTTCAGTCACTCTCCGGGTAAGAGACACATACTATGAATGTTTCACTTAAATTCAAGTGAAAACAATGACACCCTAAGGTTAAAATTAAACTAGTTTGTCCTACACAAACATCCTTTTGTAGGAAAGATCAAGTCATAATCCTTTACTGAAACAAGAATAATGAGGTGTGTCCCTTTACTATGATAATAAGTGACTTATTAAAGAAAAACAAATTACAGTTCAATAGAAAGTAAAACTGTCTCTTTGGCAAACACGTTTTGAGAAAAACAATATAAGAGTTAATACTTGACTGAAGATGGGTATTTTTTCCAGTTCAGCTGTTTTCCTGTTGTCTTATACAATCTGTTACACTGCTTTTCTGGGAATCCATTGGAAATTCTGTGAATAACCTCAGACACCTGACTCCTACTAGTAAACATCAGTTCATTAATGTATCCGTCACTAATGGAGTGCACACAGCGAGGGACGTGGTCACATGGCCTGCCGCCAACACTCAGTAGAGACAAGTGACTCGAGACAAGCCCAGCTAGCCCTCCATGCTTCAGATGTTGTCGTAGCTGTCATCTAAGCTTTCATCTCATGCCTACTGACCTCACACTCGTATTTTCAGATTTTCCTCTCCATCAACAATCCTGCTTTATTCCATGATTTCTCTCAATGCTCTCAGCACAAAGGGTGTCTGTTCTTGGAGGAATAGTGTGACAATGCCTTGCTTTGGTATATGACTACTTTTCTCTACTTTCTTCTATTTTCTTCTTCCCGTTTATCTTCTTGCCTCCTCTACTCCACTACTCCACTCTTACTCGCTGTAGAGTCAGTAGACACAAAAATGAACTTCAACAACCTGCTGATGATGTACCACGAGCAGGGCAGCAGCCCTGACTCCAGTGAGGAGGAGGGCTCCAGCTTCTCCATGCTGCCCCACTTGGCTGACCTGGTCTCTTACAGCATCCAGAAGGTTATTGGTTTCGCCAAGATGATCCCTGGATTCAGGTACGTTTGTGTGTGTGCGTGTGTCAGAGTTGTTGTCACAATACCAGAATTTTGAACTTCAGTGCATGAAGGAACATAATGGAGTCATTATGAATGTTCATGGTATGTGTCACTTTCAATACAAAGTTGTTTGAGATGTCTTTGTTATGACAACGTGACATTAACCAAGACACAAATGTCTTTGTTATGTCAACTTAACTTTATCAGACTTAAAGAAACTGTTTAGCCTTATGTTTTAACATTACATTAAACTGTAAAATGTGATTGGTTTTGACACTGGCCATCATAAGACCATTATGAGAGTGTCATGAATCCTTTCCTTGTCCTTACATAAAATGGTACATTTTGGACCTGTCAGAAAGATGTGAATAAATGTTATAAGGCATTTTTGGTGACAGAGACAGCATTAGCTTGATTGGCTTGAAAGACTGCGTCATGGTTGTGAAAGGTGTCATGAAATAGTTATGACAGTGCCATGACAGTCTTATGCACCCCCCTTCAAATAAAGTGTTGATACCCAATGCATCTTTCAGTACCACACGAGAAAGAAAAAAAAGTAATGGGGATATAAAATACAATATGTTTTCCCTGTTTGTAAATTAATAACCTGCTGGTACAGAAAAAGTCACATAGCACTGTCTGGTTTTGCTGGAAGCCAAATTGCAAGCAGGACAATAAATACTGAAGTGAACTGAGGTCTTGAATTAGCACATCAGTCATTTTGTGTGTGTGTGTGTGTGTGTGTGTGTGTGTGTGTGTGTGTGTGTGTGTGTGTGTGTGTGTGTGTGTGTGTGTGTGTGTGTGTGTGTGTGTGTGTGTGTGTGTGTGTGTGTGTGTGGAGAGCATCTTTCTAGCAGTTTGCTGTAGTTTTGACTCTTGTCACTCTCCATTAGTTGTTAACAGTTGATGTTAGCCAGACAACTAACATGCCTTATTTGGACAATTTCATTCAAAGGCCCATAGGCTGGCTTACCCACTTCACAATAACCAATATACGATGGCCAGAAAACATGTTTGTTAGCAGAGATAATTACTTTATAAGAATGAAATGTTGCCACTTCGAGCTTGGCCTATTCAGCGTACTGCTGTGACCTAGAGACAGAGCAGAGGGCACATGTTTTTTGAGTGTCTCTCTATTTTAGTCTTTGAAGAGGACTTTGCATAAACAGAAGTATTTTTTATTCAGATGTCTCTGAGTGACTTTTTACCTAAATGTGACTTTGTACACCCACTTGTTTTCCTGCCCAATTAGTCGATATTGTGCCATAGATTACTGATACTGTATATTGTAAATTGCTGACACATTGTGGAAAATTTTTTATGTAGTGTTGTTCCTTCACTGGACAGGGTTATACATTTGCTACAGTCATGTTGTTAGTGTGAAGTTCAGCTGTTGAAGTATGTTAGTGGGTGATTGCCCAATCTTAGAAGAAGACACTCCCCTAGTCCCAAGCAGTCACCTGTCCCGTCTTTCATGTACGCCCTCAGGTTTTCTATCTGATGATCACACATTTTTTTAAGAGCACGTGATAGACCTATTACAAGAAAGACTGCCTTTAGTTTAAAGGTTTGAAATGGCTCAGAGTTGAACAAGAATACAATGGCTTAACCTTGAAAATAGGATTGAGTAAATAACAGTGGTGGAGGAGGAAGTATTCAGATCCTTTATTTAGTTAATACTAATATGACACTGTAAAAATAGTTGCCAATTTATATTCTGTGAATTGACTGAACTGATTAATCTACTATTTTAAGTTGATTAATATAATCTGTATTTGTACAGACTATTGGTTAGTTTATTTTAAAAGAGGGCCAAGTTTGTGCACATTCATGCAAAAATATTCAGGTGCAAAAAAAATATCACTGCAGGGTGAGAAGGCACACTGTAAGGCTTCAAGCAAGTGATTTTATTCTCTTTTAGGACAGTGTCTTTCAAGGCAACATTTTGATCTACAAGATTATATCCTCTGTCTGTTTCATAGAAAAATCATATCTTGTGGATCAAAATGTTACATTAGAAAGAGAATTTAATTATTTATTTGGAGCCAAAGACTGTGCAGACTTTATATGTTTTGTTTAGTGCTGCACAATATGGTAAAAGGTCAATTATTATGATAGTGCTATTATTTTGACAGATTTGGACATTGCTTTTTACCATATTGCTATTTTAATAATATCTAAATTTAATTGTGCAGACCTAGTTCCACATGTAAAAATCTTAATTTCTAAAGTAACTAGTACCTGTGAAAGACACGAGCCAGCACATTATTTGTAACTGTAAAAGCAAAATTATGACGGCTGGCCAAGGGATTTTTATTGTTTCTTCCTCACCTTCCCTACATGGCAGTCACTGTCTTTCAGAGTGTTTGTCTGTCAGCGTGTTGACAGGGATGAACACTTCAGTGTCTCGGGGGGGGGTCACCCCAAAGTCAAGGCTAAAACGAGTCAGGGCCTGTATTTCCTGAAAGTTGTCGTTCCCACTGGCAGCGAGTGATTGACGTGGTCGGATTACCTCTGGAATGTTTGTCCACTTATGATCTGCTGCCCGAGCACTGAATAACACCCCAGACCTCCCCCAAAGATCCGCAGCTTTTAGCTCATGTCTCTCCTGCCAGTTCAGTAGCTTCATTTTATAAACATTTAAAGACATTTCATAACATCACTTGAAGCAGGAGTTTAGTATAATTTGACCTGTGTTTATCAAATGAGTTTTCCATGAACAGGGACCTATCACAGCAGGAGCAAGCAAAAGTTTTTTTCTTTCCGCAAAGCATATATCTGATAAACTTTAAAGACTTTGACTGACCTCGTACCAGTCATCAGTAAACCACTGATAAGCAAAATCCTTTGAGATGAATTATACAACTAACGCAAGCATAAACATGCAGAAAGGCAGGTACTTGGTTTGAATCTTCATTCAGGGTTCCTGCATAGTATGTAATTAGATTTTAGTCATTTCCAGGTGTGTATGGACAAAAGAAGAGAGAATGGAAAAATAACTGTGCTGCAGACTATTGCCCCTGTTTTCTAAATCTAAAATTTAGAATTTCTAAGGATAAATTGATCATACAAGCTTGTATGATTGTCATGACGCCTGGAGAAGGCAGCTAGCACAGCCAAAATGTTTACCATTATGCGAGATAGTACAGTCCAAAGTAAACTTTATGTCATCAAAAATAAGGCAAGAAGTATGACCTGCAACTGAGCACACACTCCTACGCAGAGCTACTCTGCAACTGTACCAAATCCAGACATCTGTGACCAAATTAGTTTGAAAGAAAATTTAGCAAATCTTTCAGTTGCATATATGTATAGTATCACAAAAAACAAATCTGAGGCTTATCTGTACATGTATGAGTTAAGTCATGATGTAATTAACAAAAAAGTAAATAGACTGTCTTTTCTGCGTAAGGAAGCTATAACTTAATGGCTTTGTTCATCATAATTTCTTTGGACACAGTGAATAAAAATAGCTGCACAGATGCCATAAAATTTGAATTGTTTACCTTTTATTCAACTCATTTTCAGTTCTTATTTATGAATGAAGCTAATGCATGTGTGTGTGTGTATGGCGTGGGGGTGCAGGGGGCAATAATATAGTATTGTTTATTCCATATGTTAAGGGAAAATAATGCGTGGATAGGTAGTACTGGTTAGTTCGGCAGAAATGTTTGGCAGTTAAATGTCATCCAACTTTCTGTGTAGTGGTGAGGACTTACCAGCCACTGTGGGTAAATTCAAGATTTCCAATTGCTGGCTTGTGAATGGTATGACCATAATGGTATGGTATGAAGGAAAGGTATGAAATTTAGAAATGGAAAATGTGTAGGAACCCTGTTCACTGGTTTATCAATTTGCCATGTCAGAGTCCTGTAAAATCAAAAATGACACAACCGTATCTGATTAAGGTTATTTGAAGATTATTAGTTTAATAGTTGACTATTTGCCATTACCTGCAGGGAGCTGACTGCAGAGGACCAGATTGCTCTGCTCAAGTCCAGTGCCATTGAGGTGATCATGCTGCGCTCAAATCAGAGCTTCAACCTGGAAGACATGTCCTGGAGCTGTGGTGGGCCTGACTTTAAATACCAGATCAGTGATGTCACCAAAGGTCAGTCTGAATGCTGCCTCGTGTACAGTTTGACTGCTGTGAAGACAAGCTGGTGTATAGGTCTATGAATATGAATATGAATTCTCAACGAAGAAAAGACCCACATGTTAACATTAACACGACTTGGAAGGCTTGAAGGAAGCAGCCGGATGTTAAGGAGGTGACAGGATCATTAGTGTGGGAGTAGAGATAAGGTTACTGGTAGGGGCTTGTGCACACATACCCATAGGAAAAGGATGCTAAGGCACGTTTTTCTGCAAAACCAGTCTTACATATCCACAGAAGCCCCTGTGGGCATGGCTTTAATTTGCCTTTTAAACAAGCCCCCTCTCTCTTGGATCAACCAAAGAATGTCACTCCTGACCTGCTCACAACACAAAACAACCACTGTCTGGACCAGGAGAAGCAGCTCTGTTGTGCTTCTCTTCTTAAAATATCACTGAATCGTTGACATGAACATGACTGGAATACAAAGTGTTTTCTTGTGCAGTAATCAATCGTTCAAGAGTTCTAGTTCAAGATGAATTAAAAAAAGTTAAACTCTCTTCCACATGGGATTCCAAATCCATTCTGCCTTTTGGCAGTTCATTAGAAATATTTTATACAACATTGTAGTTGTACTTACTGCTGTGTGTGATTAGTGTCCTTGGTTTATGTACCAGTCAAAGTGATGCTATTCAGTACTTTATAAAAATCTACCCAAATCTTTAAATGTTTCACTATTTGATATTGTCTAAACACAAACGATTGTATCAGACCAGTGCCTAATGAAAGTCGCTGGAAAACCAAATCCACAATAGCCTTCTAACTATGTAATTTAGGGTCTTACATATTAGTATATACAAATTAGTGAGTATCTGAAAAGTATTAGAAATTACTTTTAATCCAAATTGGAAATATGTAAGGAATAATGTACAGTGAGCAGGTCATTATTGTGAAATAAACCATGACAGGGCAGTGAAATAATTATCCACTCATTGTACATTATCCAGGTTATTGCACGACTACATACTGCAGAAAATCAGTCATTTGAGATATTAAAATATTAATATGAAAATGATTTTATTGATTTAAAACCTATTCTATTGCTCCTCCAGAGTCTATAATCACAGTGGCACCCATAGCAGCGGTTTGCTTTTCAGGAATAACAGACTTTAGAATGCCATAATTGACTAATCAGAATGGAGTATTTAACAAAGCCATGTAAAATGTCATTTCAGTTTTTGTACACTTTGCTGATGCTAAACTAATCATGAAAAAAAAATCCATTCTCCCCTCAAACCTCTTTGTTTCCACTTAATCTCCTCTTTGAGTCTGAGCCAACTCAACAATAGAGAACTGAAGCAGTTATATCACTTCAGGCTCCTTTGACAAAAACAATAATTTTACCTCGCAGAACACAGGAATTGTTGGCCTTCTGCTGCCTTGAATCCGCAGAAAGAAATGTTGGTTCAGATCCAAACTAAGAGGTCGAGGCAGCGGTATTCAAGAAACTCCATTTTTGTCAAAGAAGCATCTACTTAAACTGATACAGATTTTTTTTCAAGCCAAAAATATGTTTTCCTGCTGACCCCATCCACAACAACATATTGCTCAGCTTCCACACCAGTACTTCTGAGGGAGATGTCAATCAAAACATGATCTGTAATACCCACAAGATCTCGAGAAATGGTCTAAACAACAAAATGAGCTGGTCTTAAACTAGTTTTTTTTAATAGTAATTATGAACGTGTACTTTCACTTAAGTTTTTGTGGCTGCTTGATCAGGCATTTTTACTATTTCAAGCCAACTTTCCAAAGGCCTTGAAATATAGTATACAAGTCAAATTATTAAATTAGAATTAATTACAAAGTTTCATTCATCTCTTAAAACATTTGGAGCTAAAATATTCCATGCTGGAGGCACAATTTCATCAGTGCTCAGAAGGCATTGAGGTTCAATATGCAGTCCCAGTCATAAACATGAGGAAATGGAGGTACAGTCACGATAATCAATGAAAACTTTTGATCAGTATTTGTGTGGCTTCTCATTTACACATCTACATGAAAACATATCCCCCTGAGAAATGGTGTACACACTGATCCAAATTCAAATTTGCTGATTAAAAGAAACGCACAGCATGCAAGAAAAAAAAAAATCAGAGACGATTCCAACAGGCAAAATGAAATATTCATAGGTAAGATGGATGGTAAAGTTCCCCAGAGGGCCTTTTCTTCTGTGATATCGTATGGAGCTGGTTCTGTGTGCTGCACAGACAGTAATGATATGTTGTGTGTCCTCTGTAGCGGGCCACACTCTGGAGCTGCTGGAGCCGCTGGTGAAGTTCCAGGTGGGCTTGAAGAAGCTCAACCTGCATGAGGAGGAACATGTGCTGCTGATGGCCATCTGCTTGCTTTCTCCAGGTACCATAGGTCTGATTGTGTGGAGGAGGGAACATATAGAGAGTCATCATGAATTGTTCATGAGTGGTCTCATTTGCGTCTTTTTTCCAGTAGAGAATATGTTCATTTCTAGCTTTTATTGTGGGAAAACTTAATCATCAACTGAAACATTGTGATGACAGATCATTCAAAGCATTGTTGTCTTGTGTGACTTGACATAAATCATGTTGATGTGAAAGTCTAAGCTACCTGAAGGGTTTCGTATCTCTGGTGAGCATTAGTCTTTTTCAGAACACACGTATCGTGTATGATATGCATTTGCAGGAGATACCGTGCATATATAATACATGTATATAGTTATGCAAGCAAGCGTGTGTAACCAAGTGCATATTTGCATTCCTCTGTATATGAGGCACCTCATTAACAATGTATAGCTGTGCTCTCCCTGATCTAAAATTAGCAAGCCACCTGACCAGAATGTTAGAAACACAAACACGAAGATCATGTTAATTTATAATGTTACGCCTAATTTGTTTACTGAGATAAATATTATCTTACAATAAACACAAGCTTTGTAATCCTTAGTTTTCCAGTTAATTTCTGTTACTTTTCAGCTTGTGTAACAACTATAAATATCATAAAGGAGCAATTGGTAAGTAGTGTTCAGAAAGAAGTGCTGCAGTCTAAATGGCAAGTTAGTACCATAGATTGTATATTAAATAGGTTTAATCTTTATTTAATATACCATCAGTGGTTGAAACGAGTTGTGCCCCCCTGCCCCATCCTCCCTAGACTCAAAGCTCATGCAGGTTGCCTGTATGCTGCAGCGAGGTTTAGGGGTGCACCGACTACGCTGTAAGTCGATCAGGTGTTTATAACTGTCACTTGTCTGTCAATGTAAAGCTCAGCCCATTATCCTGAAAACAAAAGTCCACTGCTCTGAAAATACACACTCTAGAGTTGGAGTTCCCTGACTGTCTGTCTTACTGCCTGCAAAACTCCATTAATTTATTGCTCGATTTAACGGTTAAAAAACATCTGCTCCTTTTAAAAGATTATTAATGATTTCTTACAACTCAAACAGACACTTATGCATGCAGAAAACATTTGGTATTAATTTTAACTCTACTTAAAGTGAATGAATGTCAAACAGGCAAACGAAAATGGACGTTCCACACCGTAAAAAAGAATTTTCAGAGGAGAACCTACTGGCAGTAGTGTTGTTGTTGGAGAAGATGGTATTTCAGCTTGTTTCGTTTATCTCTGATGACATATCAGGGTTCAGACACATGCTGGATCTTGGATATCATGCTTGAAACTACTTGAAATTGTAATTGCATTACAAATTTGTAATTGACTGAATACTTCACTTTATAGATAAAGAAATAAAACAAGTCAGATATTGGCTCAGCCAAGGAAGAGTCTACATGCAGACTATTCTAATTTGTCATCCTTCTATTGAGTGCTGTCACAAAGTCTAATTTTGGTTTATTTAATGTGATGGACAAGTGACACAATTATTAGTATATATGTATGAATATGTAATTTACCACAGCTGTAAGGTGGCAAAACTTGAAAATGAACCTAAAAACTAAAAATTCTTGAAAAGTGTTTGAATTTGACTTTGGAAAAGGTGTAGGAACCCGTTATCATACTCGGTTTATGATTTAGGACAGGAAATATATTGCATGTTTCTCCTTTGAGACATTCCTCTTCTCTCCCGCAGACCGCCCTGGTGTGCAGGATCACGCACGCATCGAAGCCCTCCAGGACAGACTGTCAGAGACCCTGCAGGCCTACATCCAGCTTCACCACCCGGGAGGACGGTTGCTTTATGCCAAGATGATCCAGAAGCTGGCCGACCTGCGCAGCCTCAACGAGGAGCACTCCAAGCAGTACCGCTCGCTCTCCTTCCAGCCGGAGCACAGCATGCAGCTCACCCCGCTGGTGTTGGAGGTGTTCGGCAGTGAAGTCTCCTAGAGGCCGCCTCTGAAACCTTGGCAGTGAAGAAGGAGCTGGAGAGAAAAATGGAGGGAGAGAGCTGGAGAGGATGTGCTGGATGGACTAAACGGAGGTGTGGAGTATGAAGCGAGTGGAGGAGAGAAAGTTTGTGTGTCTGCGTGCATGTGCTGGGTGCCTGGGTTCATGTGTGTCTTGTCTAAAGAAGTCTATCTCGGCCTAAAGGCCAAGGTTATATGGAGAGCAAGCAGATGCTCAGAGAGACAGTATACAAGGAAACTACATATAATACTAATTAAATACACACATACAACGTCTGCCTATATACAGTGTTTTGTCTGTATTTAAATCAACCAACAGCTGCTTCAAATGCCTGGACATTATGTGTGTGCACATGACGTGCACACACACCCACACAACAAACATACTCATTTACTCATTTAGCCATTCAGTTGAGCTACCTCTTGGTTTTACTGGGGTTGTTTTATATTTACATCACCTATGTGAAACAGTCACTTTTACACAGAACAATTTAGATACAGTACGGATGACATTTCAGTTTATCGGTGCAAAAGCAGTGCCTGCACATTACTTTGAATTTTTGATGTTGTTTTTGTTTTTCATCTGCTTCTCTCCAAGGCAGCATATATATATATGTATGTATATATGTATGTATATATATATATATATATATATATATATATATATATATATATATATATATATATACACATATGGTATATACATATGACTGTGTATACAAATCAAAACACATGCCTTTCACCTTTCACCAAAGGTATGGTCAACTACTTTCTCAAAAAAGAAAAAAAGCTTCCAGTACCTAAAAATAACCTTGCTGCTCCATGGCTCGTTTCACGCATGTGGCCACTCAACATGCTAGCAAGTTGTCTGCCTCAAAGCCTATGAAGGAAAATGTCATTATTTAGGTTTACTGCAGAGTACAGAGCATAGTCTGTAATTATAGTGAGGTTTTTGATAGGACTTTGGGGTGCCTGGTTTTGAGGTGAGAATTAGCCACTAAATGTGTTAGCTACTTTTACACTGCTAACTGTCAATCAAGGCAAGCCTTCATTATGGCTTGTAACTCTTTTGAAATTGTTTTTCATTCTTCTTTCTCTTTTGTTTAATTCTTTTATTTCCTTGTAAATAGTTAATTACTACCACATGTATCCTAAGCACTGTTATACCACCTTTTACTCAAGCCTATGTATTGATATACAATATCTATATTATCACAGATTTTCAAGGGCTAAGATGCCAAATCTAACTGGAAT
The DNA here is from genome assembly GCF_056507025.1 of Lutjanus erythropterus. Taxonomy (NCBI): domain Eukaryota; kingdom Metazoa; phylum Chordata; class Actinopteri; order Lutjaniformes; family Lutjanidae; genus Lutjanus; species Lutjanus erythropterus. The sequence continues at coordinate 18,614,157 of NC_139318.1, forward strand.
AGTAAATGGAGGCCAAAGCAAGGGGCCTGTCTTGTTAATATATAGCTGCATACCATACTTGGAATTGGCATAGATATGGATGTAATTTCAGTGGATGCTTTTTTTGTTTTATACGTCGGTTCACCTTTAAAAACAATTCCATGAATTGTTCCTCCTCAGTATGCCGTGAGCTCGGTGGGCAGAGAGCTTGGGAAGCTGCTTCAGACCTCCACAGATATCACACCCCTTTCATTTCTGACAGGGAAGTGGATTTTCTAGAATGTCTGAGGGCCTGGTTGTGGCGGTGGCGTGCACCTCTACACCCAGGCCCTCCTGTTTGATGATGTATGCTGCGCAGCCCTCTAGTGGCTGCATTGTGTAAATACCAGGTATATACAGTATATGTAATATGTCCGCCGCTGTACATAGGGCTACATAGATATTTCTCAAGATTAATTTTTTCCAGAAATATATATGCAAACACAATATTGACCCTTTTTGATTCATTATCACTACGTTCTGATACATTATGCTCTTTGTTTTGACTTGGATCATGTATTTTTGGTAAGAATGATTTAGGGTTGGCTTAATCATGGACTGTTAACCCCAAAATCAAAAATGCGTATTTTTCCTCTGGCCTGTAGCGCCTTCTTATCCATATAGATAGTTCTGTTTTTGGTTGGAAATTATTCACGTTATTGTGAGCAGTGTCATGTAGGATCAGCTTTCTTTCCAGTAGATTTTACTGTTGAAAGACAATAGTTCCTACATGAAACTGCTCACAACAAGGTCTTTGGATTTTCTTGTGTAACCAGGTCATGACCTCTGGAAACCGGCATTGCTGTCAAATTTTGTAAATGTATTTTTTGGTTATTTGAGCCATACAGAAGGCAAACATCTCTACAGCCAGTATCTCCAAATTGCTGCAACTCATAACAGAGGTATCTAGATGGATAAGTAGCACTACAGGCCAGAGGGAAAACATGTATTTTTGATTTTGGGGTGAACTGTCCCTTTGAACAGGGATTGCGTGTGTATTTGACTCAGTCAAATGATTATTTGTTTAATGGTGGGGTTGATGTATTTGCCTAATTTTCCAAGGTTCATTTTTAGAAAGAGGACAAGCTAAACATACAGTTGCTGCTCTCTAATATAAGCCATACAGATCACCAAGCTAGTTATACATTACACATCGAAGTGATGACTCCAGAGCCATGGATGTTCTCATTGTATAATCTCCTCAACTCATATGCTATTTATCCATGGCTTGTGGAAGATAAGCTTGTATATGATAGGACCTCATATGCCTTCTCTCTGCTGTCATCTTTGGCTTGTGCTTCATCAGATAGTATCTAATGGCTTATAAACCAAACTACCAAGAGAAGTTAAACGCTTAGGTTTAGAGGCCAGTAATGTATGGCTTGCTGCATGTGGGATTATGGTAAAAAAAAAAAAAAAAAAAACATATGAGATGACATGTCTTTTATATCAAGACAGCTCCCCAAAGAAGTCAAATTCCTGTTGAGTACGGATGATTTAACTCTAGGAAACACGGCTTAAAGGAAATCATTTACAGAGACGAAATAAAAGTCTCTGAAAGTTTGTTTTTGTCTTCTATTTGCTGTGTGACAGAAGACACCTATTAAAACTCTTCCTGTGATTGGCCACATGAGCCTCCTATGTCAGACCAAGAGCCTCCTTCATCTCAGCAGAGCAGTTACTCTGTGATCTCAGAGGAAGATGGTGAGAGAGTGAGAGAGAAAGAGAGAGAGCGAGCAAGCGAGCGAGCAAGCATATGTTTGTTGTTGTTGAGCTGAACATGTTCTCACAACTGCTTTGTGAGAAGTTGTGGCAGTTGTTGCTTTAATTTGTTCAGCCCATGTGGGTTTTTTATACCCTACCATAGGATTTTTAAGTCCATTCTCTGTCACTGTGGGTTTTTATTCCAACTCGTCTTCAGTCACTGTGACACTGTGTAAGCTGACAGTCTGGGTTTAGACATGTAGATGATCTGCATAGCACATATAGTTGAATCGTTTTTGGATGTTTGATACAAAAGCTGAAAACAGCTGTGCTTGCAATTATTTTTCTCAATGTTGTTATCTGAAGATAACAAAACTTAATTACAAAATGAATTTAACAAAGTTTATTTATCTCGTTATCCCTAGAGAACAAAAGGCAGATTTCTTGAGAGAATTTATCACAGAAAATTACTTTTGTTTTCTCGAGGTCATAAGTATGGAGAATGGAAATAAATCTTTAATTGACTGTGTTAGATGTGAAAATATTCTTACTCTACAGGCTCTTTTCCTCCCACTCATTCTTCGGCTCAGTGGGTGTCTTGTGCCGCGGAGTCTGTCACTGAGCAGAGGCTCTCAGTCATTCTTCGTAGACAGGCCCTTAAATTAGCAAAATACAATGACAAAAATCACCTTGCCAGAAAAAAAAACAACCTGTGATGAACTCAGCCAGTCACAGATAGACAATCTATTCGTCCAATAGCCCGACCCTGCTATGCATTAGACGTGTCACATTGTCAACATTGAATTGAAAATTGATCAAAATGAATTTTCAGTTTCAATAGCCAAAATCAAAACCAGACATGGCAATGCTACCAGTGTTCTTTTTTTTCTCTCCTCCCCGTCTACTTGTGACATTTGACTTGTGTCTAAAAAAACACTTTAAAGAATTGAAAATGTTAATTGCAAGTACAGCTGTTCAGCTTCTGTAGTTTCCATTTTCACGTAATCATCAGTTTTCTTCATGAAAATCATTGGGATTATTTAGTGTATGTATATAAATATATATATAATTCCATGTGTCCCACAAATCTCCCTGCTGTGATTGAACTTCAAGGAGTTGAGGCTCGAGTGTCTTTAGGCAGTACCACTCATATGTATAGTATGTCAGTTTGATGAGGGGTATGATGTGCTTGGTTACTGAACACTGACTTTTGAAGTTTTGAAAAGTCTCCATGTTGATTTTCTCTGAAATACATACTTCTGTATGTAGATATGGGTTTGATTTTTTTTCCTTTTTTTTTCTTTTTTTTTCCGAGATAGAGATGATGCAGTGTTGATTTGTGTATGTATAATACAGTGGGAGGTTTGGTGAACATGTAAGTGCCACAGGGAGAGTTCCCTCCACACAAGAACAGGGTAAAAGAGGAGTTGCTCTTGGGGATTTGAAAACTGAACAGGAAGAGTCTTGAGGATGTATCATATAACTGCTAACTGAACAAGTAGGTTTTGTTCAGTACCACATAGCATCAGGGGAATTCTTACTATAGGTTTTATCATAAGAAGGGAACTCCCCATTTCCCTTTTATGACTGAATATATGATTAAATGTTGCTTTTGGGACCTTTTTCCCATTGAATTCCCCACTCAACATACTGTACACAACATGCAAATACAGTTAAATCTAAAGATGGTACATCCCCAGAGCTTCCTGTTTGGTTTTTACCATGGTAGGCTGCTCAGAATCCGTAAGTTTTCAACTCTGCATTGTGGTTGTTAAAATACTGGAACTTGAAAACCATACGTCAATGGAAATTCACCACAAATTATGATGGATCCATCTGTGGTGAGATTTCCTCAAGATTGGCAACATAACACAGTAACAATGCCTGCAATACACAACTTATGGTACACTATCACCAGCAAGCTTTACAGGATATCATGTTAGTAGACATTTTTTAAGTTTTTTGTATAACTGTTGCCATTACAAATCCTGTCTGTAAAAACTTGTATGCTATCGTTCATAGAAAACAGTAGGCCATCTCCCATGCAAAGGCTTTCAAGTCTTTCTTTTTTATTTCTATTTTTGTTCCTCCCATTAGGACAGGGATTGTAATGGAATCAACTTAATGTAGTTCTTACAAAAAGGAGTGTCCACAATGGATGTACACCATAATCTACCTAAAAAACCTACCTCTTTTAGCTCAGATTTTGCTTTAGCATTAAGCATTTGCCTCTGTTTTTACTTTTGTAATATTTGTATTCATGTTGGTATTTATTGCTGTCTAATGAGTCATACTTCAATGATTACCTCAGAGATATCTCACAGATTTGGGAGAGTCCAGCTAATGAAGTCATTCATAGTTAGTTTTTGGTTTTATTTTCTTTCTCTTTTTTTTTTTTTTTTTTTTTGTACATTTTTTTCCTTCTCAAACTTAGCATTGCCTTTTTTTTTAACGCACAAAATACCAGGAGTGTTTTTAATATACAGTAGTGCCTGCACTCTGACCAACAGGGCTCAGACTGGCTAGGGTGAGGCTGCATTTACTCCCCCCCTAAAAAAATCTCCTTTTCTACATCTTTGTCCTTTTGTACAGCAGCGTATTGATGTCCACCCCCACCCCCCCCAAAAAAACCTAATAAGATTCACATCATGAAATATATTATAGATGTTTGTTTTTTTTAAGTTAGAACATGACAAACTTATGATATAATAACAAGAAACTCTGTTGTTCTTCAAACAAACTTTTCTTGTTATAACAATATACTGTTTATTAAATGAAATGTTTAGATCATGTTATAACATGATAACTTAAAGTTATAACAGAACGTTTTACATTATAATCGGATAACAAGTCATGTTATAGCATGAAACATTTTATGTTAGAACAGTATAAATAGTATATTGTTATAACATCAAGAGTTTTGTGTTATAACAATATAAGTTATCACATTATAGCATTAATTTTTTGTTATAACACGTAAAAAATTTTCTCACATTATAACATGAAAAGTTTCTATGAAAATGTGGTGTTAAAATGTGGAAAGTTTGTCATAAGATGACTTTCAGGCCTTTAGGTGATACCCGTTCTTCTGGTGTGGCAGCAATATGCTTCTGTACTTTTGCTCTATTCTTTGGGATATTGTAATTTTCAGCGACAGATGCAATTAATCTTGTTGCCATGTTGCTGATGCCCTCCATATCCTTTATAGCTCTAAACGGCAAACTGAAGGGAAGAAGTTGGCGGAGTAAATGCAGTCATAAAGAAGGAACAACCTGAAAGACTTTATGGCAGTAGGAGAAACGAGAGGTGTGTTTGTGCTCTGCTTGGTACTGTTAGCATGGTCTTTGCTCTGTAGTACACCATCCTTACCTTGTCTCTCTTTTGCCTCCATACCCTCTCCGTGTGTTAGGAGGGAGTGTTAGGTCCACATTAAGGGGAAAAAATGAGAGGACGACGTTTTTTTTTTTTTATGTTGCATTTAGAGAATGCAGTCAGAATGTTGGGATTAAAGTCAGAGGCATAGGAAAAAATAAATCAGAGGAACTTAGTTTTGGGAGACTTTGAGAATAAAGTTAAAATGTTAAGAATAAAGTCCAAATACCATTTTGACCTTGTTCTCGAAATGGTACTTCTACAAAGCCCCTAAGGAAACATGGAGGAGGAAAAAAATACATAGGTGAAAAAAATGGATAGGAGAAAAAACAAATGGTTGAAAGAATATTATGGGTGGGGAAAAAAATCCTTTTGTATTTTGTTGCAAAAGTTTTGTAGTTTCTCCCAAAACTTTTGCATTTCCTCCTCAGATATATCTTGAGCGAAAAAACACTGTAAATTAATGAGTGTGAATTAATCAGCTTATGATACAGACTCAAACTTTAGTATGCTAATGTAAACTAGTTAGCATGTCCAGTAATGTTAAGCTCACAAAGGTTGCTGATAAAATAAGGTGACATTAGTGGTAAAAGTAAAGTTACTAAAGGTGTAATGTTAGCGTATAGAAGAACGTCCGATGAATTACTCATTTAACATTACGAAGATACGGATGACCCAGTTTACGCGTCCTTCTTCCTTTGGTTTTGATCTGGAAGCAGAAGTGCAGTTTTCCAGTCAAAATATATCTAGGGAGGGAATGCAAAAGGTTCTTTTCCACCCATGTAAGCTCATTCTCTACAGTTGGACTTTATTTTTGACTCTTGAAATGAAAATGTTAAAAAAAAAACAAAAAAAAAACTCTTCACTCATTTTTTTCTTTTGCTTGGCCCAAATACTCTTCCGTCTTGTCTCCACCTCTCCTTCTGTCCTAAAGTCTGCTCCCGCACCTTCATCATTCCCTGCCGACGTTTGGTCTAACAAGGGGAATTAGAAGAAGTGAAATCCTCAGTATCCATGCAATGCTGCTTTATATCTCGAGCGTCACCAAGCCGTGTGTTATTGACACTACATAATGCAGGCATCGTCCAAAATGTCCGCCCCTAGCGGCGTGACAAGCCTCATTGGAAGATCGTGTCTTTTGAAAACGTACGCAACTTAGTGGTGCTTATTGGAAAAAACATTTCCTTTCAGATTCTAGTATCATATTAACGGAGCAACTACTCACTTTGGTGAATTTAAACCAAGTTTTTTTGTATTCATGTCAAACTGCTTCAGGTAAACACTGAATGAAATAAGAGAGTTTTTATTGATCAGTGAATACTGAGGAACAATGTCGCCATGGTCACATCTACCCTGAGCTGTGTGCCATAATACGACCCTTTTAATGCAGGGGAGGGTGTTAATGAAGCTGGCTTCAGATGTTCCCCAGCCTAATTTGAGTGGGAAAGGTTGTCTGAGTATAAGATTGGCCTCTAACTTAGTACTCTGTCAGCCATGTGTATTGATCTTTTATAAGGAGTAAATTTGAATTTGGCATTGAATTCTGAACCTGCATTGTGAACCTAAATCATGCCACGTTCAATTAAAATGCCTGAACCAACAAAAAGCACTTAATGTAATGTTTGTAACACATGCATACTGATGAATCTACTTGCCATAAACTGCCTGTGTAGGTCAGCATGATATGGCTCCAATTATCAAAAAAGTCACTTAAATTCTAATGTAATTGCAATTTATCTTTTGTCTCTTTTTTTTTTCAAAGATCTTCTTTTTTCTATTATAAATTGGTGTTTATGTAATGTTATTTTTGTCAGATGTTTTGCAAATCAAAAATAAACAGTTGTACATAGAAGTGGGTCTCTGTGATTTGTTTTTTATATATTTATCTTTTTATCTTTACATTTCTGCATTAAAATGACTAAACTGTAACTAAAAGCTGGATCTTTTATATATTTTTTTGGAGTTGTGTACTTGTTACCAACAACGTTCAAACTCAATGAAACTTTGTTCATTTTAATGGTGTGTTTCGTTTGGTTCCCTGTCAATGGCATCATGGCCCTTTTACCTTCTCTAGTTGCTGTAACATAAGAAGAAACACCAGATGATTCATCAGAGTGAGGAAGAAGTCAGCAAACTTGATTAAACGCACCGTTAAAAAATTGTAATACCACATCCATGAATATGATTTCTGTCTGAGTCATGTCAGATTTTCATCAGCAATGGTAGCTAAAAATGAAATCAACAGCTCCCATGATCCCACAGTACTTCACAGCATCATAAAAGTCTGTCATTTTTATTGTTTTGAACCAGAAATGTTAAATCTTTAATTTATCAGCCCATTGCATAAGTGCTACTGCTAACCAAATGCTGCTGATTATCTGTGAATAGCTATTTTAAAACAGTTGAAAACATAAAAAAATGAAAATAAAAACTAAATATTGTAATAATTGTAGCAGAATGTGCACAGTTTACACGAGAACATTTCCAAGCACACCCACAATAGTAGTTACAGGTAATCACAATAAAGTGTGCTGTAGCATGCAGATTTAATTCTGTGTAGCTGACTGGGTAGAGCCATGGTAACACTTGTTTATGTTTCACCTTACTGTGAGAAATCAGGACAAAGGGTTTGACTTATCACTTTGCTGTCAAAGCAGCACAAAATAAGATAAAAATTAATTCATCCTAAAGTAAATTATTTTCAAGGTGCTGGACATAAAATGTAAAATTCCGAGAACTGAACAGAAACATGTTATATATAGCTGAGAAAGGAAAAAGAAAGTAATTGGATAAAAATTAAATTATAAAAAGGAGCATTTAAGTCAAACTTTTTCTAGCATGCCACCCTTCAGAAGCCAAAAACGTTTCACACCCTCCACCCCACAAGTTTTTCTTAATCAATTATTAAAACAATGTAGGGGAAGAAACTAATAAAAAAGGATACAAGCTGAATTTTAGTACAAATCTGGTCGGTACAATAGCATCAGCAAGCTCCCGTTTGTTTATTTGTCCTACATAAATCAAATCCATTTAACTTAGTCTGACTCCATATTTTATCATCTGGTCAAACAAATCAACACTGAACCAGTAACCACTAATGCAACCTGTGTATGCACTTTTTTTGCTAGTATGGATGTGAAATATGACTTAAATTAATTCATAGTGGTCTTAAAAAGGTCTTGAAAAGACCTAAATTGGCCTTTTTTATCGTTGCAGAAACCCTGGTGCTTCTCACAAGGAGTATTAGTTAGATTTTCCAGTTTTCACGTTGCACTGTAAATCAAAAATAAGTGAATTTTCTATTTCTATTCTTGTATTCATTATATTTGTTCCATCTAACATACAACAAGTAAATGTTCTGTCTCTCTTTTACTCACAAATACTTTCTTTTACATTTTTTCCTATAAGTTTTTCATGTTGTTCCATGGTATATTTAATACATTTAAATATTTTCATGCTATGATTTGGCCACTAGAGGGCACTGTCTCTCATTCCTCATGCCTGCACGCCCTCACTGACCTAATGACCTCTCTGATAAACACTGAGGTCGGCCAGAGACAGTTAAGATCGTGTAGGTCACGCTGGACAGCCTCACCACAGGGTTGTGGTGTGTGTAGGGAAACACAGCAGTTCTGGTGAACACGCACACACAGCAGGCCTGTATCAAGACATATCTGATAATATGTACAATATGTCGGAAGAGATTTGAGCTCACCTCCGCTCACATCTTTCTGTCTGGTCATGTATGGAGCAAGATTGCACGAGCGGTGACGTGCAGGAGGAACAAATAAAAGGTTATCAGAGAAATCCAGTCATCGCGCGACAGTTAATTGTCAGGCCTGGTTCGAAGCAGAGGCACTTCTTTTGTCTGCTGATAAGGTTGCGTTCCTGCGGTCTGCTGGGCCGTTGCGTCTGTGCACGAGGTTAGATGAAGAAAAAAGAGAGGCTCTGGTTGCAGCAACATCCCCTAGGTGAGGCCTTTCTGGCTGCATTATCTGACAACAGAGCAACGAGAAACTGTACACCCTGTACTTTAACAGAGGCCATGTCCATACTTCTACAGTTTCCCATGAATCATAAGCATTACTGACAAAGAGCAGCCTCATCGTGCATCATTCAGGTGTCTAAAGGTGAACCAGCATCAGTACACATTTAGGAACACGTGAAATAGTTCTTTTAAGAAACAAGCCAAATTGCATTGATGTTATTCTAATTTTTGGCATTGATTTGCCCTTTTTTTATAATTTAACACATTTGAAACAGACCCACTAAACTTCTGCAGGTCCACATATACAGTGAGTTGTTTTAAAATGTGCATTCATTCAAATCTCACAGTTTTCTTTCCACCGACAGAAACAAAAAGATCCAGTTCGATTATTGCTGAGAAAATCTATCCAGATCATGGTGGCTTGTGTTGTTATTCTTGTGCTGGTTTATGGCTTTAAACATCAGTGAGGTGTTGAGCTGAGTATCATTATAGGTTCAATGTTGTTGAGAACTGCTCTCTATCTCCAGTTCATGCTGCACACCACTATTTGAGGAAATACAATATGTATTTTTTTGTTATTATTTTTATAAATTGGTGACCCACTAAAAACCAGTCCAGAACCCATGCTGGGTCCTGACCCCAAAGTTTGGGAAACGTTGACAGGGGTCACACAGACTGACAAATTATAATCACTCTAGTCTGAAGTTGTGCAGTTTTAGTGTCTTTTATCTCATTACTTTACTGTTTTGATTCACCCTCACTGCTCTCATCATCACCATTTTCAGCATCAGCAGGCAGCACAGCCAACCTGCCCAGCGCCAAACAGCAAACAGACAAAGTTAGCAACTACCTGGTGAACATGGTGGAGTATTTTGCTCCTAAAGATGCTTTGGTGAGTACAAAAGACAACTAAATGGAGAGTAAATACAGTGGAAACCACTCACAGTGATCACAGTTTCAGTGACACTTACATGAATCCATCCATCCATTTTCTGTAACCGCTTATTCCTGAAGGGTCGCGGGGGGCTGGAGTCTATCCCAGCTGACATTGGGCGAGAGGTGGGGTTCACCCTGGACGAGTCACCAGTTCATCGCAGGGCTGACACATAGACAGACAACCACTCACATTCACACCTACAGGCAATTTAGAGTCACCAATTAACCTGACATGCATGTCTTTGGACTGTGGGAGGAAGCTGGAGAACCCGGAGAGAACCCACGCAGACACGGGGAGAACATGCATGCATGACTCCGCACAGAAAGGTCCTGCTCCAGAGGGCAGTTATAATAATCATTTGCTATAGGGATCAATTAGACTCAGACAGACATGATCACTGGAAGAGGTTTCCACTGTATTGTGTCTGGTGTATATGTTAAGAGGCACTGTTGGTTAACATGTTTGCCACAGTAACTTTACGAGATGATAATATGTCAGTGTTTGGTTTACAGTTTTTCTTGTCACTCCCCAGTGGTCAAACAATCAGTTAAAGCAGCTTTTAAGTTCTTGTTCAATAAATATGTAACTAAAGAATCTGATTCAACATAGTAAAATCAAAACCTGTCATGAATGTTAATTTGTTCTCTGATGTTCAGTTACATTCTGCATGATGTGATCTTTAAATATGATTTCAGCTCTGGCTGTTTGTGTGCACTCGGTGACCAGGGTTGCACCAGGACAGTTTCTTGGAATGACACGACTGTACGTGACTTTGTTTTTGGGTGAGGCAGAGACAAGTCATAGGTACAAGATAAAAACCTCCACACACACACTGCAGAGTGTCCCCACTGAACCACCACAATAGAGTGGTCCAGAAAGGCATTTATTCCTGTCTATGGCGGTATAAATACTAACGGGCGGTGCCCTCGTATTATCAGACACTGATCCTGCAGCTCTGAGCAGCACATGTGCTCACTGATAGACTGCTCGCCACTTCTGGATGAACTGTACTCTCAACAAAATATAAACGTAACACTTTTGTTTTTGACTCCTTCTGTGTAAACAAAATGTTTATTTTTCTCATATTTTGTTCACTAAATTGAAAATCCGTGAGCACTTCTCCTTTGCCAAGATATTCCATCTACCTGACAGGTGTAGCATCTAGAGATGCTGATTAAACAACATAGTTTTTGCACAAGTTGACAAGTCATTCTCAGTGAGTCCATCCAGGGTGACACACAGGGCTCATGAAACTCAAACTGTTACTGATCTCTGTCATTGCGTTGTCTATTTCTTGCTTAAAATGTTTTCATAAACATTTTATTGACTGTTTAGTTTTAATACGAGAAAGATTGCAATCAGGCAGGCCGGCATCATTTCTTGCTGAACGGACAAGCCAAAACCTCAAAACAGTGGTCCACAAACCAGCGATTGACATGACGGTGGCTCTGTCCACTAATATGTGTACTGTCAGTGGTATCAAGGTATCAGTTTTTTCCCACTAGGGGAAAGTCATAAAACACCTACTCTGCCTCTGAATGGCTTACTCTAACCTATAGGGATCAGAAACCTGTGGCTCTTTTGCTCCTCTCTAGTGGCTTCCTTTGGCTTTGACAAAAAAAAATTAAGGAAATGAACAACAGTTTTCTTTTAACATTTTAATTTTCATTTATCATTGTAAAGGCATGGGTGTAATGTGATTCTTGGATCTTCTTCTTGTAAGTTTGGCTACTAAATCCAAAATAACCAAAGACTCAGGATAACAGAGAATGGTTGTGATTACAGAGCATTTTTTCTTTTTTTGGCCAAAAATGTCTCTTTTGAGAGTAAAGGTTACAGACCCCTGCTGTAACCAATAACTCCACATGCCTAAATTTAACCAACCCAACCAAAAAAGGCAACAAGTGCTGATCAATCAGAGTCAAAACAGGGCAGGTCTTGACTTTGCCCTCCTGGGAAAAAAAGGTTTCTATAACCCCATGTGAAATAGCCATAGTTCAGTACCTAATAAATGTCTTTTTTCTAGATCAAACTGCACATTTTTGAGTGGCCTTTTACTGTGACTAGTCTCAGAGACACCTGTGTCATAATCATGCTGTTTAATCAGCATCTTCATATGCCATCTCTCAGGTGGATGGATTATCTTGGCAAAACAGAAGCGCTCACTAACATGGATTAGTAATTATAACTAATTTGTAAAAAAAAAAATAATAAAAAAAAAATGTGTGCATAGAAAGTCACTACTTACATGTTTTAAGTCAACTCAGGAAAAATGGGAGCAAAAACAAAAGTGTTGCATTTACATTTCTGCTGAGTGTCACTGAATGTTTTATTTAAAATGCCCCTGGCATAATGAGGAGTGTTTTATTTTTGCGCCTCAGTTTGGGGTATGACTGTTCAGTTGGCACACAGCCGCCTGCAGGGGGATGTCAGTTGTGACTTTCCAGTAATAACAAGGGCGTGTTGTTTTCTGTGTGCATATCTCTTGTACGAGTGTGTGTGAGACAGAGACATAGAGAGAGAGTTTTATTTCAAACCAAACAGCCAGTCATGATGAGAAGACGAAGCGAAAGACGCTGCAGTCGGATCAGTAATGTGGAGCTCATGCTATGCGTTGAATGTGAGCATGTGTGAGCCTTCAGGGCTCGACTCTTCTATTGATTCTGTGCCTACTTATCTAGATTGGATGTTGGATGCCCTTTATGCAAGTCATCCAAATATCATTAGGGCTAAACCCACCATGTGGTTTCAGTTCAGAATGTGAAGAACGCATGCATGGCCCGTGGATGTTTCTCTACGCTCAGGCCCTCCATGGGGCAAAATAACATTCTGTGTTGCTTTCACAGAGCTGAAGGTGGAGACAGACAGAAAATACATACATTCAGAACGTCAATAAACCCGCGTTTTATGAGAGATTCTCAGGAGGCAGAAGTCACTGCCTCACTGTTAACAGTAGCATTGCATGCAAGGATCGACTCAGTGCAGGGCCCCCAGTGCGAATGATCTTATTGTTTATTATTACAAAGCTGGGTGATTTATATGGAACAGGAGGAACATCACATTTTACACATTTTTGCAGAAAAAAAGGTTAATTACACTAAAAAATACTTACCCTGAGCTGGACATTATTACAAAGAGGAGAGAAAAACATCTTGGCTTTCTTAAACCTCTGTTGTTCTTGTGCCCTTCTTACTTTCCAGCAAAAGGAAGAGGGCAGAAACTGTGTGTGTGTGTGTGTGTGTGTGTGTGTGTGTGTGTGTGTGTGTGTGTGTGTGTGTGTGTGTGTGTGTGTGTGTGTGTGTGTGTGTGGATGTGCGTGTGCGTGTGTAAGGAAGTGTTCTCCTTGGAAAATAATCGCTGCAAAGTCACATTAATGGCCAAACATTTCCTCCATGTTTCCCCGTGCCCTATATTTATACTCTCAGTGTAGCACACACAGACACACACACACACACACACACACACACACACACACACACACACACACACACACACACAGCATGGCACTGTGTTTATTCATTTTTTAGCCTCCTCAGTCATGTGGTTTCTATACTGGCCTTGATTTCATTATACATGGAGTTCAGGTGGAAAGTTGGAAAAGGTGCTGATTTATTTCTAAGGTGTGCTCAATAAACACAGATTTAACTTAAATTGTGGTTTCCGTTCTTAGACGTGTTTAAGCTATAGTATGTAAGTAATATATATTTAATATATAGTAATATATAATATATATTTATGTGTGGGTCAAAATTACTCATGAACTGGGCCCAGAACACACATTACCACCATCTTCCAAAACACACACTTTTTTCTTGTCCGAACATTATTATTGCTTTATGATTGTTACTTTTAACTCTTTAGGCCCCTGATCAGACACAGCAAGGTCTTTTTTGTTGAGGCAGTTTTTTTCTAAATAAGAGGAGTGTGATACGTAAAAACAAAAATATTGTTGGTGTTGTCGTTGTTGTTTTTATTTTGATTAGCTACAAGTAGTTAACTTTTTAGATACAAGTAGGGCTGCAAATGCTGATTATTTTTGTTATCGATTAACCAGTCAACTATTTTCTGAATTACTCAATTAGTTGTTTGGTCCATAAAACATCAGAAAATGCTGAAAAATGTTTCCCAAAGCTAACCAAACATACAGTCTATGCACTGCACAGACTATATGTTTGGGTATATCAGACCCTGAGAGAGAGGAGAAATCACAGGGCAGCTTGCAGCTTGTCCAGGAAGACGTTTAAAGTGAGCTAACGTTAGTTGTGCTACTTATCCTGAAAACAAAAGCCTACTTCTCAGAAAAATACATACTCTGAAATTAGAGTTCAGTGACTGCCTGTCTTACTGTCTGCCAGTTGCATACAAAAGGTCACGGGTTTCATTTTAAGAAGTGGGGAAATCTGACGGTGAAAGTGAACAAACTGCAGCCAGTGTGCCTTTGAGCGAGAAATTGTAGGGCTGAGATGCTCCTTTATTGGGAAACCCGACCTAAATGTGTTTATCTGTGAGAGTTAAAAGTAGGATGTTGCTATAAAAAGTCCTGCGTGCATAGCAGACCATTTTTGGATGAATAATGGTGGTTAAAAGGAACAAAATCAGGGTGTCCCTATAGCTCAGTTGGTATTGTGTGCGCCCTGTACAGTGAGGCTATTAGTCCTCTGCAGCAGCTGCTGGTTCAACTCCTGCCTGTGGCCCATTTGCTGCATGTCATCCCCTCTCTCTCTGCCTCCTTTCCTGTCATGTCTTCAGCTGTCCTATAATTAAAGGCAAAAAGCCCAAAAAATAATCTTTAAAAAAAAGGGAACAAAATCAACAACCAGATTAACATTTCTTAAAGTCCTACATGAGTGAAAAACAAACTCCTGAGCTGGAAGTGACGCACTGAGAGGTTTCAGTTGATTTTTCTCACGATATGAGGGTAAGTATGGAAATGGATTGACAAAATCACCTTATTTTGACAATTTTCTCACCATTGACGTCTGCTTTTTGTTGCCAGTTCATGTTGACAGAGGCTGAAAGTAGTCCCCGTTGTATCGAGATGAGTTGTTACCTAGCCTGGGAAGCGCGGTACGTCTTGCACCTATTTGATGCTTAGAAAAGCAGTGAAAGTTTTCAGCGCTGAATTGTGAAACTGAGAACAAACATCTGAAGTCAGTAAAAGTCATCTGAGAAACCATCAGTCCGTCAGTTTCATGATTCACACGGTTTCCACCACTGATCTACAACATATTTGACACAGATCTCACCATACAGTCAATGTCTCAAGCTGGTAAGTTGTTTTACAATAAATAGCTATCATTCCCTGTGTACAAGCTGTGCAAACTGCATCCTAAATGTACAACAAGAATCAATCACTCAGTTTACTATTGTTTTTTCTGTCTGCTCTGTACATACAACATCTATTTTGTTGTCTGGGAGTTTTTCTTTATCCAAACCACAAGTCTAAGGATAGATGGAGTCGTATTATTGTAAAGCCCTTTGAGGCATTTTTAGCCACAAAGCAACATGGCTCAAGGGATGGAAATGTTGGTCAGTCCACCATTTTGGTCCTGACTGCAATATCTAAACAGTATTGGATGGACTGGTATGAAATTCTGTGCAGACATCCACGTTGTCCTCAGGCTGAACTGCAATAAGTTTGATCTTCTGAACAGTTATCTATTCTTGCACCGTCATCAGGTCAAAATGTTTGTCCAGTACTTTGGTTTATGACCTGCAAAACTAATGACAAACATACTAATGTAATGTGATTTTCTTTTAACTGACTGTGCTGATTGTCTGCTTAACGTATTCATTTCCTGCATCTTACAAGTCGTACTTTGCATGATGCTGCCTCACTCCCCTAAACTTGATCCTGTTCAGCTTTCCCTTGTCCTGTTTAAATGTTGTGTGTTTTACTGTTATTTTAAAGGACCAGTGTGTGGGGAAACTCACACAAAATGTGAAACATCATGTCTCGAGCCAGTGTTTGGTGTGTTTGTTCTGGGCCACTGTAGAAATGTGGCAGTGCAACATAGAGGAGAACCTGCACCATCTATAGATCAAACTGGCTCATTCTAAGGTAAGATTTTTTTTTTCAGGTGATAATACACTAATGAAAACATAATTACGAGTAGTATTTTCCATTTGTGCCATATCCCCTTAAACCTTTAATGACTAATTTAAAATCTGGCCAAGGGACAGCAGTTGAAAATTTGAAATCACAAACACTGCCACATTCACAGTGATGCTGATCCACTGCCTTGAAAAAACAAACAAAAAACAAGACTTTCACCTTTATACCTGCATATTAGCTCCAAGCATCACAATGAAGCTAATGAAACTTACCTACCTGACTAGTATGTGCTCATTATTTGTGTGTGTGTGTGTGTGTGTGTGTGTGTGTGTGTGTGTGTGTGTGTGTGTGTGTGTGTGTGTGTGTGTGTGTGTGCAAATATGTTCTTAAATGTCATTGTATGGCACTCGAGCTGAGTGTCTCTGTGGTTTCCTGAACATTTAACATCTCGGGCTTGATTGAGATCACACACACACACTCATGTATAGAGCTCAGAAAACACTGCCGTAAGATGAGTCACATGTCAGCTGAACAAGACTGTGGATAAACCAGATGTTAAGTTTCATGTTAAAGTGTGCAGCTACTGTAGGTGTGCAAGAGGGTCTGTGCTTTTCTGGGTATTTCTGCAGTGGGACAGCAGCTGTTCAAACTGGGTCAGTTTAGGTAAAAGTGGTCATGTTGACCGGCGTGTATGTGTGTTGTGATGGTTACATGCAGTTGTGTGGTGTCAGTAAATGTGAAGCACCACATTACATTGTGTAATCAGTCATAGTTTCAACGTGCGTGCAATGTGACTATATATTTGGTTTGGAGCTGTGTGTTCAGGACTCCGCAGTGAGACATTTTCTCAGTAAAAACCACAGAGTGTTTCTGATCACAGCTGAAGGCAGGGGGACGGGGACACCTGTCGACCTCCTCATCATCCCTGTGGTCACCCTGGTCTATATACAACAGAGACAGACAGAAAACACATCTAACACATCAGTATCAGCAGAGGATAGAGACAATATTGTCTGTAAAAATTCAGTATCATGGACAAAATCTGATAGCTTCATTTTTATTTAGAAAAATGCATATAGATGAGGAGATCTGCAGTGCATTTGCAAGCAAAATGCTGAGAAATCTCCTTGTATCATTCAGAAAAATCACTTACATTATGATGCACATAAAGACTTAAGACTTGACAGTTGCACTTTACACAAAAACACAAAGCGCAAGCCTTTATTCTCTCACAGCGTATCACCTCATATCCAGATCATTACTTCACTGTCTTGGAAAGTATGAATTTCCTGTTTTTCCCAGGGTGAAGCTTTTGAATGTAACCCTACTTATATTAGTAAACCTACATTATACTTATTATTATACTTATTATTATATAGAGTCTCACTTAAAGTGAGTGTGAAACACTGACTTCAAACATTTGTGCGTCTGTGTGTATGTCTCCTTGACCGTCTGTCACTGTGAGGCAGTTCATGCAGTTTAGATGAACATTTTATCTGAAAATTAGCCTTTCTTCAAAATTCCTACACCTGCAATAACTGATTTTTCAACAATTTGGAGACAGTGGAAACAGCCAATAAACACAACCCTAACAAATAAATGCCATGGTGAACTTGTTAACACACAGCTACCAGTTTATGAATCTAATTGATACAGGAGCATTTTTTCTCTCTTCTTTAAACCATATTTTAGACTCCACCAACTCCTGATGGAAATATCTGACTCTTTGAGCTCTTTGAACTCTGTAGAGCTGAGGAGACCTGCAGAGCTGATGAAAATTCTCTACTAGTGACACCTTCAACATACACATAGTAATTTGAACCATTGTTTAAGTAATAGTTAAGTAATTTTTAGCAATTGCACATGCAAAACTGAGTAATACAGCCCACACAGCAAGTTGAGTCGCAGACTGTATATTAAATAAGATGAATGCTATTTAATACACAGTCTGTTCACGCTGGCTGCAGGAACACTGGACAGGACATGTGCAAAATCATAAATTAACAATAGCCCATTATCCTGACAACAAAAGTTCACTGCTCTGCAAATACACACTCCAGAGTTTGAGTTCAGTAAGTGCCTACCTTAAAGCATGCCAGACTCCATTAACATATTGCTCAATTTAATTATTCTAAACATCTACTCCCTCTACAAAAGTATGAATGATTTCTTACGCCTCAAACTGACACTTACTCATGCAGGGAACATATGGAATTAATTTTAACACAATGTAAACTTGAAACAGACAAACAAAACACTATAGAAAAGAAATTTCACAGGAGAACATACTGACTGTAGCGCTGTTGTTGGAGAAGCTAGTACTCGTATTTCAACTCGCCATGTTTCCTTTATCTCAGAACAGCCACAGACACTGACTCATGTGGCGGACATTCAGCATTAAATTGAACTCTAATTAACATGAAACTGTCAAACAAAAATGATATTCAGGCTTGAAATAGATATTTCAATGGAGGACACCACAGCTGTAGCGCTGATGTCAGTCAGCGAGTATTTCAAACTAACATATTTCCTTAATATTTATTACAGTAAATACATTACAGATTTCTCCTGACTCTTTAAAACCCAGCATGGGGATAAATGTCAGACACTCACCTGACAGGTATGTAAATCTGCCTGCTCCGTTCAGACAGCTAGAGGTCGCAACAATGGGAAGCAGCAGTGACTACAGTGGTGAGCTGGTGAGCTAGTTCGCTTTTCTGCTCTGGGACAGCCCCCCTCACTTACCTCAAAAAAAGAAAACAACAACATCATTGTCCATCTGCGATATTTCACTGTGGACACTGTTTATACCAATTTGGTGGACATCGTCAAATCCTAATGGACAACAACTTGTTGACTATGATGCACGCACTTTGGTTCCCAAGGAAAACCTTTTTGGTTCTGGCTGGTAACCAGCTTTTAGAGTTTAAAACCAGTTCATATTTGCTGGATATGCTCAGAACAGTTCAAAATTAAGTATTCAAACTAGAATGGGGCCAGTTCCATGTTGGTGGAAAAAGCCTGCAGGACAAACTGACAAACAGGAGCAAATAAACTTTTTCTTAAACAAAAAGTATTTTAAGATAATATCCCTCTGTGTTAATTCTTACATAAAACCACGTTAAAGTTTTTGATTTAAAACTTTGCAGACTAATATTTATCTCATACTGTACTGGCTTTCATATTTAGGAAAGAGAAAAAAAGAAAACCAACATGTAGTGGTGAAGAGCGACACAGTTGCAGTGAGAAAAGTTTTCAACAACTCAAGTATTTAGGTTACAAGACAGACAGGAGACAGTACAGGTGGCCAATGTGTCTTTGTGTATATTTGTGTGTGTGTGTGTGTGTGTGTGTGTGTGTGTGTGTGTGTGTGTGTGTGTATTGTGGTGGTGGGTGGGGTGGGAGGTGAGGGGGGGGCAGCATTTCCGCCAGCTCACAGGTGCATCATGACATGTAGCCCCTGCACAACCTTGATCTGATACACACACACACACACCAACAAACACTTCAGATGTTGCGATAAGTGTCATCTCTAACCACGGCGACAGTGGTATTTTCAGTAGAGATACGAAGAGGAGGAGGGGATTTCACAAGAAGTGAGGCATCGGAGGAAAAAAAAGAAAAAAAGTGATCCAGGTGTGTGCTGATAGCGTGTATTAAAATATCTGGAGCAACACAAAGAGAGGCATTAAAAATTCATGTTTGAATAAACTGTAAATGTGACTGAAATACTTATGCACATCTGTGTTTTCATGTGTTTGCACGTGACTCTGTGTGCATGCGTGATTCTGCATATTTCTATCTGCATTACATGTGTGGCACTGCGGTCTTCTGGCTGTATCTCATGATTGTGGTTTTGCCGTGCTGTCTTTTTTTTTTATCATGCTATTTTCTCTCCCCTCACTGTGTGTGCACAGAACAAAAATGTAGCTTGTCTTCTGAAAAATGGGAGTGGCACAATAAACCACATGCAGATGCTTTCTAGCATAAAAATACAGACGGTGACAAAGACGCAGAAACATAACGTACAGATGTATATCTCGGGCCAGGTCTCGCCTCAAATAGGTGGTTAACAGCTCATGAAAGTGTGAATTAAAAGTATGAAGCGACTGAACACACCAACATGAAGCCATTTTCCAAGGTCCAGTTTGAAGCGGACAGTTCAGATTATCTGATGTGGGAAGTATAAAGTACTTAGTCAGTGTATTACCAAGAATAGATGGCACCAGTTTGGAGAAGCAGAGAGGAGTAACAACGTGGAAACTAAGCAATTTATTGCTGTCGACATGCTCAACAACAACATGCATTTCAGCCACTTAAAGCTACTACAAGAAGTTTTTAAATGGTTATGAAATTGTCTCAATTTAATACTGATGCCTCTGCTTGACCCACATGAGCAAACAAGGTCAGCGAAGGTCAGGTCTCTTTCTATATGGTTATTCTTAATGCCTGCCATTGGGTCGGATTATCCTTGAAATCAGATGAAATGAGTCTGTTTACATTTTACCAGGTAAAAGTTAAAGTGAGTACTAAGTTAGCCAGGTAAAAAGAAGCAGGAGGAAATTTTGATTTAGGTCATTTTATTTTTGATGTTGTATTTTGTGGTTATTACAGTGAAAATGCTTCCACTTAAGTCCACAAGGAGCTCCAAAATCAACAAAAAATCAAAGGTCATTGTAGTACCTTTAAAATCTGTTCACCTAAAAATCATTTTAGGTGGAAATCCTTTGCCATCAGTCAGCCTTTTCTGATGGGAAACTACTGTTAAAGAAGCCAGATATCACTCTCTCCAAACCAACTGAATTCCATAGGTAAAATCAGTAACTTTACCTTGCAGAGCAGAGGAGTTTCTGGTTTACCTCTGCCTCAATCTGTTAGTTTGTTTGTATTATTGTGTCAATTTTGTGAATCTGAACTATCCACCAAGTCACACCATAACACAAACAAACTGACAGGTAGACAGAGCAGTAGACCAGCAACTCTCGTATTCTGTGAGGTAAAAATACTGAATTCACCTGTGAAGTTGGTTATGTAACAGCAGGTTCCTGTCACAAGCAGTAAAAATATTCTAAATATATTCTTGTATATTATATTTGCACCTTAAATGATATTGATTTTTTTAAAATTCTGGCTGCTTTGTTGCTGCCCAGTCCACAGCAGCACATTGCTTAGCTTTCATGCTGGTTCTCCTCTCTGCTTCTCCAAAGTGGGGTTATGTGAACCAGCATCTACTGTAGCTAATATAATGATTATCGATAAGTACTTTTCAAAACCCCATTTCAAATAATCTGAACTATCCCTTTAACATATGAAGATGTAGCACAGAGCCAAAACCAAATAGCCAGTACCCTTTTAGCCAGAGTGACTTCATTTTATTTCCACTACCTCCCACACACACACACACACACACACACACACACACAAGGGATCTGCAGTTTGTCGTCCTTGCATTGGTCTTGTTCAAGTTTCCCAAGGCTGTTTCATTACAGAGAGCCCACTTAATCGGAGGCACATCCACCCAACAGCAGATCGGTTCTGCAACAGCTGAGCAAAACATCTGCTTGGGCTCGCAGCCCCAGCCAGGACGTTCTGGGGTTGATTTAGACCAACGTTTGACATAAACCGATAAATTTGTTGATTCCACTTCCGCAGAAATGTCCACCCTCTCCACATACTGTTACTCTTAGTAAGTTTTTTCCCCTCCTTTTTTACATCATCTCTTCTTCTGTGGCTGTACCTCGCCCCTTTTCTGTGAATCAACTGGCCCCCCACCCTCCTGTTTCCCCCCCTCTCTATACAGCTGTTCCCTTGCCTCATGTTGCACATTCTTTCATTCTTCAGGGCTCTGGCTGTCAGGGACCCATTACTTTCCTTCCTGCTGTGTGTGTGTGTGAGACAGAAAGAGGCAATGTAACAATTTGAGAGCCTGAAAGACAGAGTACAGCTGCATGGAGTGGAGCCCCCCTCACATACACAAGCACACACACACACACACACACACACACACACACACACACACACACACTCCCCCAGCTGTTTGTCTCTCGCCAATTACTGTGGTCCCAGTTCGTCCTGTCCCCCACAGTCTTCCCCATAACCACCTTCCCACTCTTTCTATTTTTAACACGAGAGACGAAGAAAGACGGGGGGCCCCTTCACGGCCTAATCACAGCATCCACCGAGCGACCGCTGCCTTCATATTTTCAGCGCTCGGCCTCCCCCTCCTCCCCATCTTTTGGCCACAGGCTCAGGTAATATACTTGGGAATGCTAAACAAAGGAAAAGTGCAACACAAAAACAGGCACCGACCCGACAAACAACAAAGCAATTAGCCAGTGTTTGGTCTGCTGGAACAACCGTGACCTTTCAGGAAACTCCCCCTTCCTGTGAGAGACGGAGACGGCTCGCCACTCCGGCTGATTAAAGACTGAGAAACACAACAGAATTCTTGGAAGTGTGTGAGCCTGTTGGACACCAGCTTGTTGGTGTGCTTCTTGAAGAGGTCATCATGACCTATTTATGAGTTTTATTATGTTGTTTTGGTATTGAACCTCAATACTTTTTTTTAAAACCAAACAAACATTAAGTAGAGTAAAGCCAAGTATTGCAGATTTTTGTTACTATCAACAAATGGCGTGAAAAAACAAGATCTTTGTGTTGCCAAGTCCTGATATAGAGTCTTCTTAGCCACAGTCCTCTGGTGTTGTCAAAAAATAATGAAAAACACAGTGATATTCTCCTCCATTACGATGATCTGTAATTCATTTTGAATCCCACATAAACCATCCTGCAGCTATATACTGTATATATGTATGTATAGTCACATCTTGACTTAGCAAATGCAAGCTAACTAATTTATATCAATCCTTAGATGGCTACTTAACTAGCATTTTGATGTAATCGGATGTAACAAGCTAGCTAACAATTGATGCATATTAACCTAACTTATTTACAGGTTAGCTAAACACTAGCTAACTAGCTAGCTAACAATTACAACTATTGTAGACTAGCTAAATTAGCTAGCATTTTGTTCTTTTCACATTATCTAATTTAATATGTTACTATATGTAACTTTTACATGTTCTCCAGGGGGAAAAATGGTGTTCTCTTCAACATAGACAAGCCTAGCACATAGCATATCCAAGTTCAGGAAACAGGAAAAGGTTCCACCATGTACCAAGCTTGCTCAGCCATTAGTCGAGCACACAGCAAAAAGGGGTGGGACTTAAGATGGGTCAACTGTAACAACAGTGTCTATGGAAATATTAATTGTATTTATTGCATATGTGCAAATTTGCCGTAATTAAAGTGAATGTTTTGCCATGACTAAACAGCAAAACATAACAGCCACCTCAAACATCACTGTAGAAACCAATGCAGCATGTATGTAAGCAATAATAACATATCTATATACAGGAAACAGGAGAGAGAAGGTTGACCGAGGTTCCAAGCAGAGGTGGGACTTAGGAAAGGTCAATTGATCTGTCTTGCAAAGTTACTGAAAGTGAAAAATATTCTGTCTATCCAGCCCGGGATTTGGATCCACTCCAAAAGGCACGTTCTACATCCTTCCACCAGGTTTCATGAAAATCGGGTGGCTAGTTTTTCTGTAATCCTGCTGACAGACAAACAAATCAGACAAACTGAAAACATAATCTCCTCGGCAGAGGTAATTATACCCAGAGATAAAGTGAACGTGAGAGAAAGAATTGTTGGAGGCAACAAAGAGAAGTTTTGTAACACTATTCACATAGCAGGAATTTTCTTGCAAATGCCACGAGGGCCAATCATACAGTAGATAAGTTGAAAGGTATGATGGGAAAAAAGATGGTCATTCACATGCAGATAAGACATTTCCAGTATTTTCCTATTGTTGCGATCTGTCTTGACTGCTCTGGCAGATCATGGCGTCCTGCTTTCCTTCTGCTCCTCCTCACACTGATCTTTAGGGACTTTTAATGACCTGCGTGCACCTCATGTTTCCAGATGATGCAGATCCTATTGTATTCCTCAAGGACTCCTAACCTGCTTCTTATCAGCAGCTCCTTTTCCTCTCTGTGCTCCAAAAGGAACTGGTTAGCTATTTGTATCAAGTGAGCCACAGCCTCCAGAGCTCCCATTGATTACACCTGATTGGGAGGAATTTGTTTTCACTGGGCTTGAAAAGTGGGCTCATCTAATGGAGATTGTTTCTGTCGTGCATATTCAAACCTAAAAGGTGGCTATGTGGAAATTCTGGGAAGTCAGGTAACAAGAAATTAAAGACAATAGCATTTCTTTTTAATTCATGACATATTTGTATACATCAAGTGTAGTTCCTGTAGTTTTTTTTTTTTTTTAGCTTTCATATTCGAAATTTGCACATCACAATCCTCCTCCTCTCAGAAAGTTTGTTTGAGGAGAAACTGAGACTGGGGCAAGCCAACCTCAGAATCCCTCTCACTTCACCATGAGGACAAAGGGTCATAACCCCCAAACATGAGTTTCCTTTGGTCAGTATGTTTTCCCAAAGGATGAAGTTACATTTGAAGCAGAAAGCTAATCCATAGCTGCTAGCGCAGTAGAGGAAGGAGCCAGACCACACAGCAGTCGAGGTCAGTAGGGTTGTTGACCTTTTTTAGCTCCATTTCTCTTCCGCAGACAGAGACAACCATGAAACGTGCACTCCCTGAAATCAACTGAGGTTAATTCATCTTAACAGGACTAATGTGTGTTGGCATAGCTGCAGTCTGCTACTGACCTGTTATGTCTGTTATGACTGCTGAAAGCTTTGTGTTAGGGCAGATGAAAGATGCTTTGAATCAATAAGCGCAGAATACAACATGCTAATCATATTGATCATTTTACATTTTGGGTTTTCCTACATATTATAGAGCAACCAGACAGAAATTCACAGTAGAGTGTTTTGATAATCACACAATTGTGTCAGTTTTCAAGCAAAAATTATTTCCTGCTTTTCTTTGTCATATATGATCATTGGTTAAATATTTTTTTGTCGGACAAACAAGACAGTTGACCTTGAACTCTATAGGAAGTTATAATAGGCAAATTTCACTATTCTGTGACATTAAATTATCAATACAAAATAATGGATCAAATGTAACATTAATCAGCACTAGGGATATTAAAGATAAATCGCAGTAGTTGAAGTTGTCTAGAAATGGCAGTAGTTGCACACCATTTTATATTACTATTGTTTGGCCACACCATTTATTTATCGAACTGGAGCCCTGTTGTTTTATTATTCTGTTTGTTCAAATTGTTTGTGCATCATGAATTTATGTTTTATATGACAAAAATGCTGCTAGAATTGTTTAAATGCAACTGAAAATGAGAAGAAGGCATGATCTTTTTAATTATTAATGATTAATTGACAATTGAATGTTAACCCCTTCAGCTATTGGTTAAAAAAAAATTATGCACAAAATTTGCAACCCTAATTAGCATGCGAATCAATTATGAAAATAGTCTTTAGTTGCAGCCCGTCTTTTGAGCATCTTTAAAATATATATATAAACAGTTTGTTGTCATCATGGGGGAGATTCTTAAAGTGATAGTTCACCCAAAAATAAAATTTTGCTGGATATCTTCTCAGCCCTGTGCTGATGTGAGGATGGGTGAAGATCTCCAGTTCACAAAACACTCCCAGAGCTTCAGTGGAAAACAACATCGTCGCCAAATCCAGAAATAGTGACTTGTTACACGCACAGTTGACTCGCAAACTTTCAACAAGGAAGAAAATGTCAGAGGACTTCGACATAGAAGAGGAACATCATTACTTTGTTGCAGCCGCGCCGCTTGAGCAAGAGCTTGTGTACCTGCTTCAGCTGTGCGCACGCAGATCTGGGCTCAGAGGCTACAGTTGACATTTAGGCTAAAAACATGGCGTAAATGGTGTCAAATTTTAATGTTGCAGCTTACGGACACTTGGATTACACCACACGAACAGTATGGAGACATTTTGTGTGGTTTTTGTGTTCTTTTTTTACATTTTAAAACTGGTCACATACAAAATCAGGTATGAACTAGAGGTGGGACCAAGTCATTGTTTTGTAAGTCACAAAAAATTCTCAAGTCCTGAGTCTGAGTTTTTTGATTTTGTCAAGTCAAGTCTAAACTCATCAAATTTTTGACGCAAGTCTGGCGTGAGTCCAACTCATTTAACTCCTCTGATATGTATTTTACGTGCTCCATCTTCATCCTATGACTTGTTGTTATCTTGCATCCAAACATACAAAACAAAGGTTCAACCTTTTTAAGCTCTGTGGCGTTGTCGTTTTATATGAATGAATCTCCAGCTCCTGACAGATCTCAGTGGCGGCAAATCTGTGAGATGAAACCACATGGTGTAACTTGTCTTTTCCGCCCGCATTTCCGGGGAAATGTGCATTTACCAGAATGACTGTGGTAAATACGCACAGTACATTTATATCAAAAAGTTAAAACCTGTGTTTGCTGCTGATTAAGGCAGATTATCTGTATGTTCACACAGATAAGGTCACGTTAAAACAAACTACGATAATCGTTTTAAAGTTTATAACACTGTTGAGCTGTATTTTTGTAAATCACCGACATCCTGGCCATTTTTCTCCCTTGTTAATTTCACTGAGGCTGAAATGTAATCGCTGCGGTGAAATATGTCGTTCTGTGTAAGTAATCACACTGAATGCTCAATTTGTGTGTTTATACAGAAGTCAGAGCTTGACTGAGTCATTGAGTTTAAAGGGATATTTTAGGACAGAAGTTTATCTCACAAGTACAGGAAAGAAAATGGGTAACTACTGAATAGTCTGTGTGGATTGTCACACGCATCCGTCTTGCTGAAAGAACTTTACCCTCTAAATGATTATCTGATTTAAGCTAATTAAGGTTATTAACTACATTTAAAGAAGTAATAATCATTAAATTGTTTTGTTTTTTGTTTTACAGATTAGTCTTCCTTATTTTCATCTCACCGTCACACATTTCTGGCTACAAAACTGGTATAAATTATGTTATGGTGTCAAATCAACAATGACAGTGATACACACTGACAACAAACTTGCTTTGTAAGATTTTTGTTTACTTCGCTGTCTCATTTTAGCAGGCACAGTGTAATACCACTGTAATGTGTCTTTTATTACTTGTAATGCTCGATGCAGCTTTCTTATTTCAGTCCTGTGCATCCTAAAGCAACACTTCCTGCTATTGTGTGTCAGACACAAGCGGCAACACAATCTGTCGCTCTCTCTCTCGCGCTTTCTCTCTCTCTCTCTCTCTCTTTCTCCAACACACACACACACACACACACACACACACACAAACTCCACTACCCCCTCCCTCCCTCCATCCCCGGTGCTTCTGGTGCAGGGGCAGCACTGACACAAAGTTAGAGGGGGCTGACAGGGCAGAGCAACTGTGTCTTCTCTAAAAAAAAAAAAAAAAAAAAAAAGAATTAGGGGGAGTGATTAAGTGAGTGAGAGAGAAAAAGAGAGAGAAGCTCACATGAGAGGAAGTGCAAGACACAGACAAGTCAGAGGGAGCCTGTTTGTGTCAAGCAGTTGACTCTGACTCTCTCTGTCAGTGCACAGCCGGGCTCGAGAGCTGCAGCACCACTCCCCTGTCTGTCAAAGCAGGATCTATCTATTTCTCCCCGAGCCTCCCAGACTGTCCCACTGCTGCCTCTCTGACTGCTGTGAGAGCACGGAGGGACCTCTCGCTGGATGTCAGCACCCAAAACAGGTAGGACGTGTTGCACAATATATCTATCTGTGAAAGAATGTGTAACAGCTGTGTAAAAAAAGACTATTTCAACAGGAAAGTCTGTCAAACTTTTATTCATTATACTCTAAAGAGAGGATTTCAGCTGTTCTGGCAGTTTTGCAGATGTTTTGCCCAGATGAAATATCTTTGGTCCAGTTGTTGCTTAGATTCATCTTCACTATACTATACCGGCAGATGGTCAGCTCTGCTTGGCTTCATCTGTGAGAAACTTGGCTTTGCTCTGAATTCAGTGTAGCAGACTACCCTATATGTTGATATCACTGCAAATGCTTCAAAGTCACATAGACATTAAAAAAGACGTAAAGTGCAAGACGAACATTGTAGTGTGCAACAGAAAAAAAAATGTAATGGCACCTAATTTTTTTTTGGTTTTATTTGTTTAGTTTTGGAAGTGTTGTTTCTCAGGACGGGAAAGGGGAGAAAATTGGAAACAGACCCACCCACCCCGGAGAGCTAGTCTGTCCACGAAAAGTATGAGAGTGCAAAGAATGAGACACACAACAACAGTCCCTCACTGCAATGTTGAGGAAGACAAGCACAGAGAGACCAGAGTGTGAACTTGCTTAGTAAAAAGCTGTAAAGAAGTTGGGTTGACACAGTGAGAGTTAATTAAGTTGCTGTCACATCTGTCTGTCCCCTGTAAAAAATACCTTTAAAGGCATAATATGCAACATTTTCCTTAAAAAAAAAAAACAATGTACAGACTCATATAAACATAATCTCTCAGTCATCATTTATGACCCACTAGAAGTATGTGGTGGTTTCTGTATCTGCAGAGACTCTGCCTTCTGCATGTATTTTCTTATTTTCTCATTATTTTGCTGTGCTTGGGACACTTTAACAACCCAGAACATCAGTATTTGATGTCCTGAGAAGACCCGTCAACTATCTTTCTGGTCCGTTTATGAACAGCTTGGACAAATCCTACTGAGTTGTCAAATCTTGCTTATACATGCATACATTTTTTTGGCCATGGACACATCTTTTTATAGAAATATGCATCATATCACCACTTCCACATGATTAAAACATCATCATTACATTAGAAATTATAAGAAAGCGGCAGAAGTGGCAAAAGTATTCTCATTATTTACTCAGGTAGATGTACTACTTGTGGTAATTGTGTACAAAAAAGCAGAAAAAGTACTGCTTCAATTTCTTTTCTCAAGTACAAGTGAAAGTACAAAAGTAAAAAGTTGCCCTCTGAAGGAGCTGTTTCTGTGCAATGCTAACTGAGCCTCCTCACATCATATTTATTCAATTCTAAGACTATTAAACCATTTTAACTTCAAATAAAATAGTCATGTCAAGTCATGTCAGATTTTATCTATGTAGCCCAATATCACAAATCACAATTTGCCTCAGGGGACTTTGAAATTTGCACAGTTGAAAAAACATAAAAATTAAGGATAATGTACAAAAAATAATGGTGGTCCTGCAGTGCTAAAAAGCCTTCACAGTCAGCTGACAGATTCACTCTACGGTCGAATCTCCCTCTCTATCTTTTTTGTCTTGTCACATCTTTTACGTTGTTTTGTTACGCCTGTTGTGCGTCATATGCATTGATGAATACACAAAGGAATCTTCTTTTCTATGTGGCTGTTATCGTTCTATTCATTTAGGTTGAAATCGACATTGATGATGGTAAGGTGTCACAATGATGCAAACCAAAATAACCAATAATTCCCCATAGATGCATCAAAACTAAAGTGCAAGTATTTGTGTTAAAATGTAGGGAGTAAAAGTGAAAAGTTGTCAGAAAAATAAATACTCAACTAAAGTACAGATTCCTGAAAAGTACAGTAACAAAGTACTTGTAATTAGTTACTTCCCATCTCTGGAAAGTAGGTGAAAAGTTAGCTCTAAATTTTGCTTTTCACCCCCTCCTTTCTTGTTTTTGTGCACTGCGCATAAATCTTGCTGCAGTAGATGAAATGCTGGCCTCGGCCTTTGCTTGCTCTCTCGCCCAAAACACTAAACTTTCGCTCTATTTTTACTCTCCCGTGCTGCTCCATTTTTAGAGACTTGTCTGCGTGGTTTGTTGGGCTGTAAATCAGACTGTAACTCCTCTGTGTTCACTGTGAAAATAATGGGAGAATAATGATGACATTCATGGTTTATTTGGCCTTATACCTGCAGTGTTGATAGGATGGGAGTCTAACACTGACAAAAAAAACTTCAACTAGAGCTTAAAGACTCACTTTGAGAAAATGTCACCCTGTATAAACTTAACTTAAACTTATATATGATGTCTTATCAAATTCTAGGGATGCAATGTTTCAGGATACTCAACTGTTCCTCTAATTACCTGATAATCAGATTAATACTTTCAGTGTGTCTCCAAATTCATTTGCGAGTGAAAGTAATCTCACTTAAAACCTGAAAATGCTCTGTTTAATGAGACTATTAGCAAAATGCACATTGTGTCATATTGTGTGATTCATGGCTGAAATGATCCATCCATTGATTGATTAGTTGATTGACAGAAAGCTAATGAGCAATATTTTTGATAACTGATCAACTGTAATGCATTTCTAAGGAAGAATGCAACATTTTTTCTCAATCATCATAGTAAACTAAATATCTTTGGATTTTGGAATTGAACTGTTCAGAAAAAAAATAAGACATTTAAAGACCATTTTTCACTATTTGTTAACTTCTTTTCATCAAATAAATAATTGTTTAGAGGCATAATGTGCAGAATTTTCCTTTAAAAATCATATAAACATAATCCCTTTCAATCATCACTTATGACCCACTAGAAGTGTGTTCAGTCTGTTTCTGCAGAGACCCTGCCCTCTGCTCATATTTCCTTCTTTTCTCATTATTGTGCTCGGGATGCTTTCCCAACCAAAGACATTGCTTTTTGACATCTTGGGAATGAGAAATAACAATCAGCCATCTCTCTGGTGTGTTTACCAGCAGCTCGGATAAATCTCAAGAAAATATCCTGCAGATTAATTGATAATGAACACATTGAAAACTGAAGCAATATTTGATTTTTTGTAAGGAGAACAAAGAAATGTCATGTGCAAATTGCCAAATCATTCTGAGCAAGCAAACTTAAAATAACTTGAGGGTCTGTATTTCTGTCATTGTGATAAATTATCAGACTCTGGGTTTGTTTGGTTTGAGGGGCAGCAGGTTAAGAGGCCACAGTCAGATGGAAGAGGCCCTCAGGGACTCTCCCTCCGTCAGGGTCACAGAATCAGACACATCTCTGTGAGAGAGACATCACGGGTGTCTAAATCAGGCTGAGCTGATGTCAGCTGAGGGCAGAGTAACGTTGTTGTGTTGCGTTTTTATTTGCCTTTAGAGACTCTTAATTAGAAAACTTAGAAACTTACATCGATAATCACTTTTCTCTAGAAGTCTCAGTCCAATCAAAACCCAGTGTTTTTGATCACCACAATGCCTTGGATTTGTAATTTTTCCATCACATTTTCCAAATTGCTGAAGGACAGTGCATGAACTTGGCTGTACAGTAGGCCAAAAGTATGGTGATCCAAAACAGATCACCTCTCATTAAAGGGATAGTTCAAATTATTCAGAATGGGGTTGTTTGAGGATGTACTTATCCATATTCAGTAACTCCAGTGTTCAGTGAGGTAAAATTACTGTTTTTGCCAAATGAGGTTGGTGGTGACAGAGAGCTGCTGCTGCTGACCCTGTCCACAGCAGTACATGGCTTAACTTCCTACACCTTTACTTCTGCTGCTTCTCCAAACTGGGGGTATACCAACCACAGTCTAGTGTATGTAGTACACTAACCATGTATAAGTACTTAATATAACCCTACTTAAATAAGATGAAGTATTCCTTTAAGTCCTCTCTGGAGGTTTTTTATCACAGCAGATGCTGCCAACTAAGGTCAAGTGAGCACTGTAAAGGGATGAAGCAGGAACTTGAGATTAGTGGTTAATGTGCATGATGCTGTACTACAGAGTGGCCTAGAATAAGTTCACAAACAGACTGTTGTCTATGTTTAGATAACAAACAATACATGCTGCCATTTATTTGAGTACCACCCCCTTGTGGAAAAGTATTTTTACTGCAGTAAATTGATCTAATTTTAATCTAACTGCCATGAGGAAGTTTAAATGTACAGGGAAATACTGTCAGAGAGATTTTGTCCTGGAGGAAGTGGTATAACTAGGTAGGTTCAGAAAGGACTGTACAGAGATGGAAACCATTTTGAGCAGGAAATATAAAGTAAATGTTAATGATACGTTGTTGCTTTTTCCACATTCCTCTCCGTTAACATTACCACCCAGGCCAAGGATTTGGGAAAATGTTTTGTTTCTCTCATGATATTTGGCTATGGGACATTTTACACAATGAAGCACTAGATTTGTCTGTAGTCTACAATAAACAATAAGATTTTTTCAAAATGAGCATAAAGTTCACAGGAGCTCCAGTGAAATCGGCCCTTTGGAGGTTTGTTCAGTTTGACATGTGTAGCATGTGAAAAAGCAAGCCACAAACCTTTTCAAAGAGGTACAAACTGTTCTGAACTTTATGTTTTGACCTTTTTCCACACGTGCACACACAGGAGTATGAAGGCGTCGCAAATCAACACTTTCCAGCATCACAGCGAGTTTCCAGAGAAAGTAAACGAGTGCTGCCTATCTATCCTCTCTGTGGGTTGATGTTGCATTGCTATTGGGACTGGAAAGGCTTTAGAGGCTACACACCGCTGAGAGCAGCCTCCTCGGTTCAAAGTTACCACACAGCTGCTAGCTAGAGCTTAGCAGGGCCTACACGAACACGTGATCTGGTCTTTGTAAGTGTGCGAAACCTTGAAAAACTATGCATTTCCACAACCACTGTTTTACATACGTGATGGAACATTTTTCTTTTATGTAAACAAGACGGCGGTGATCTGTAGACTCTTAGTTAAGTTGCATTTCTTTTCACCTTACTGTTTTCCACATTGCCCGGTGATCTAAAATAGTATTCAAAGATCCTTTTGGCAAAATTATACTGTATTATTATAGTTGAAGCTTCCCAGCAGTATATTAGCCAAATAGATAGTGCTGTGAGCAGGACAATAAGCGAGACTCCAGAGTGGACTACAGACAAAAGCAAGGCTGCAACAGAGCCAAAGTAGCGCATTTTTTAATTTATGTACTTTACTATCAACAAGTCTGATAATTGTAAAAATGCTGAATATCAGAGGCAACATTTGACCAAACTGATAATCAGCTCCCACTATGTTCTGCCTGCTGCTGCTGCAAAGTGCTCATGGCGGATGAGAGCGGCGACTGCACCAAAACAGTATCGGTGCAGTAAAACCAAAACAATGAGATATAATAAGCTAAAACGCTCTTTAAAGATAGAGATCGACGGATCATTTTCTGTGGGTTTGTCACTACAAGCGACCACTTTCACACACCACATACTGTAGATCTATTGTAGCCTCGGTGATTCAATTTATTTACTCGCAACAAGCAACAAAAAGCGACAAATTTTCACATTTGAGAAGCTGTAAATATAAAATGATTTTTACTTGCAAATGTACTTACGCAATTAATCAGTTATCAAAATAGTTATTGCTCTCTGGTTAATATTTTGTGAAAGCAATAATAGTCATCCCTACAATATTGTTGCAGTATCAATGTATTAGGTCATACATATTGTGATATTTACTCATTTTATCACCTCCAACCTTTAGAGTACACAACATGTCATCAGTCACAACCTACATGATCGATACTGACCTATATGAAACTTTACTATTGTGATTTTCAGGTATATCACCCCGGCCTAGCACTAATTAAGTTAACAATACTTTATCTGACTGACAACAACTCAACATATCTTAACACTCACTAATTACTCATTAATCATTATTTGAATGCATATTTTGGTACAATATGATGATTTTTAAACTAAGATACAACAAACATTCAAAAATCCCAAGCAATGTCATATAAGAAACTAGAAAATATTAATATTTTAAAAGCTGGAATCAGAAAATTTTGATTTTTTTTTTCTCTTAAAAAATACCCAAACCGATTAAGCAATTAGCAAAAGAGTTGGTGAGTAATCTATTAATCAATTCATAATCAATTTATCATTGCAGTGCTACTTCATTAAAATGTTCCACAAGTACACTCAAAACAACTGGGTACTTACTTAAACATTTTACTGTTTACAATCACTACTATTAATTCTGTCTCCTCTGTACAACACCTTTTCCATGTTTGTCAGTCTTGGAAAAGGTGTCCCCCTTCTATTGATTCTCCCTTTTTTTCTACACGTAAGACGTGAAGTAGGCTGTGTATATGGTTGTGTTGTGTGTATCTGTATGCACGTCTGAGTTTGCTGTCTACATGTCTGTGCATGTCTCTGCATGCATGCGAGTGTGTGTGTGTACGGTAGGATGACCCCCTGGATAGTAAAAAACAAATTCTTGTTTGCGGATCCCCAGCCTCCACCCGCTACCAGGAAATCTGCTGGACTGATAACTCCACACATTCCACGTGTCACTAATGTACTGTGGCATTTCCGTCAGTGACTCCTGCAATATGACACACGTTATCCATATCAAACTGTCAATATCACAAGGAACAATTACACCACATGCAACTTTGTTTTGGTATGTGTGTGTCTACGCAGCTCTGGAGACATCCCAATGTTGCCTTTTTCATGATTGTGCAACTTAATTGCACCCCAGCTTTTTCCACTTTCTAATCAGTTTCTCATTCCCCTTATCTTTTCCCTGACTACCTCCTTTTCTTTCACTCTTTTTGGCAATCTGCCCTGCAACTGCTGCTCCCTCCATCACCGTATTGCCTGACTGCATTCCTCTCATTCCTATTTGCTTCCTGTGACTGGAAGAGCAGTGAGCCCTACTGGCCACAAAACTCCACCTTGGAGTCCTACCCATGTATGCCATATGTGTCTCTTCCCTTCTTCACTGCTCTGGTTTCCAGTTTTCAAAATCCCCTTGGGCATTCTGCAAAAAAAATTGCATCTCTGTGAGTGTCTGACAGGAATTTGAGGATGACTTTTCCGCAGCATCTTGCTGATAGTCTCATTGTAGTGTAAGGTGAAGGTGTTTTTACTGAGGGGACTAATGACTGTCCTTCTCTCTATGATCCAGTCACGCAGAGACACAGACAGACAAACAGTTTACATCTGGTATTAAAATGGGATTTGTATCCGGATATGTTAATCAGATAGTAAATGATCCAATCTCAACTTTGCCTTTACATCTGATATTTTTAATGCATTCTTGAGATTGAGATCAACTTTCTGTCCACCAGACGAAAGTCTGCACATGAGGTGGCAGAAAATCAGCCCCAGACTCTACTGAAAGAAATCACTTTTATGAGTGATGGGAAACTTTATTTGTCCCCTCTTAGAAATTGGGGAAATGTAATATATTAAAGGTATAACATGTTATTTTCCTTAAAAAATGTGTAAAAAATATGTATAGACTGTCATGAACATAATCCCTTTCAATGACAACTCATGACCCAGTAGAAGTGTGTGGCAGTGTCTATCTGCAGAAACTGTGCGCTCTAGCTATATTTTCTTATTTTCTCATTATTTTGCTGAGCTCCGGAAGCTTTACCAACCCAAAACATCAGCATTTGACAGCCTGGCATCTTTCTGATGTGTTTAGGAATAGCTTGGACAAATCCTACTGATTCTACATTTAAGCTATTCCTTTCTTTGTATGAAAAATATTGTGTCAGTTTATCTCAGAGTGCTGCAGCACTGGCGTGTAGACTACTCTGTCTGTAGACAAATCAAATTATAAGCCTTCTTTACAGCAGATCAGCTGCACAGATGAGTGCAGCCAACACACACTGTCACACACAGATATTTTTAACTGTATATCATTAATTTCTCACCCGTATTGCTTTAATTTTTCACGCAGTTCTGTTGAATAATGCACATTTTCTCTTTCAAGGCACAAAATAGACATGTAATTAATAATGTCTCTTTCAGCCTGCTCGCTAAACTAATATTATGTTGCGTACGGATGCCAGCATGTGGTACGGATTGCATTTACAACTACCTAACACCCCCTTTACACCTTGCATTAAAGTGTGTCTCATATCCAGGCTGACACATCCACACACACACATCCAAACAATCACATGATAGCCAGCAGTGGCAATGCCCTTATGACGGCAGAGACGGTGTAGGAAAAGTGTGCTTCATCACTCCTTAAGTCTTTGCACTCAACTCCCAAGTCCTAAATTTTGAGTTTGGGATTCTAAATAATTCATAATGCACTCTTCACCAAATGTAATGTCATTTTAAGAACAGGCCTTCGACTTAACGTTCCTTGTGCAACTTCAAATGTGAAACAGAGTTGGACGTGGTTGTGTCTCCATTGGTAATTTTCGACCCACTCATTTTGCATACTGCAATTCATACGGTTGTTGACAACATAATGGGTTTTGGTATATGGTTTTTGTTTTTTTTTTAACTGGAGCTTAGTAACACAACGTTCTCTGTTGCAATTTGATTAGATACTGTCTGATTGGTTCAAACAAAATGGATCTGGAGAATTAAGTGCCAAATTGCTGAGAATAAGTAGCATTAACATCAGGAAATGACTGGAAATTAAGTTATTTGTGACACACACTATAATCCTTTTCAGTCTTTGGGTTAAGGGGAAGATATCCCGTATTTTCAAGTGAAGTCAAATCCAGGTGAAGTCACCAGTCATTGGTGTTAAAGTTCAAGTCTTGATTTTGGCTAGTTGAGTCTAAAGTCAGCAAATTTGTGACTTGAGTCTGACTCAAGTTCAAGTCATGTGACTCAAATACACACCTCTCACATGCACAGCCAAATGTGCATGGTGACAAATATATTCCTAACAACAAAGTACAGTATTCAAGCTTAGAGCTATAGAGGGAAAGCAACAGTTTACAACTGCCTTAACTGTTTTTGTTGTGTAATATTTGAGTACTTCTCAGAATTGGTACTTTCAGGCATCAGCTCCTACATGTATCATTGTATGTAATATGAACAACAGGTGCCATCATGTTAAAGCAGTGATCCAGAGACCTAGGTTGATGTGATTAATAGGAATTAATTAATAGGAATAATCTCATGAAATTATCTGTAAAGGCCATAACACAATAGTGAATAGATAAAATGCATATGTTTAGATATAACGTTTTAAATGACCTAATTTCTCCATATATGTAACCAAAGTAGCAACAGTTACAAAACACTGTCTACATCTGCAAATAGAAGAAGCTCTGTCTGTCTGTCTCAAACATGTGCTGCTCAAAATGGAAGATCTGCTATGAAATTCAATTTGCCTGTGCGTATCTCAAATTATTCAGGCCACAGTCAACCCCGTGACTGGGGGATGGACTGTCAAGTCCTGCCAAGAGCACAGGGGAAAAGACATACTGTTGTTGAATTTAGACTGAGTGTTGTTGATAGCAATTTTTTGAGCTCAGACCGTAACTTTCGCCTTAGGTACACAATTTAACTGAACAACGGCAGACCTATTGAGTCCCTCACAGGACCAGGGCCAGCCCGGGTCACATGAAATAAAAGATAGGCTCAGCTCACCATCTTTTAACGAGCTGGTTTGTCCCACACTGGTTTATCTTCATGGACACAATGATGTTGACCTTTTTTTCTGAAAGAGGGTGGATTCAGCCACAGGCAGGATGAGGAGACTGTGAGAGACAGTGAGAGTTCAGTTTAGGAGAGGACATGTGAGAATAGGCAGCAGCACTGTCTAAATTAAGAGTAAATGTGTTGTTTGTGTGTGTGTGTGTGTGTGTGTGTGTGTGTGTGTGTGTGTGTGTGTGTGTACGTGTGTGTGTGTGCCAAAGTGAAAATTTGTCATTGGTGTCACAAGGTGGTCAGATCACTAAATAAAAATACATTACATTAAAATAAGGAAAAATGCTCATAAACAGAATGAACACTTTGTCGCAGAACAAGCTTTTTGTTAGATTAGCATCATATCAAAAATTAAATAAATCTATGACACTGAATATAAAAGAGTTTATACACGCTCTTACACATCATTGCCAATATTGCATTATTAAGGATACAAGTACCTTTTAACAATAAAATTGTGCGCGAGTTGTTTTATTTTGTCACTGGATAATTTTAAAGCGCTAGTAAAAGTCTGATGTTATAGCCAATGTGTTTTGAGTGATTGACAGATTGTTCAATACGTTCCAAAATGTCCCCTATTGGCTCACCAGTCCACCGTCGGTGAATGTGTAATGATGTCAAGGAACACGGCCAGACAGGTCAGGGATTCCCAAAACTTTTCATGTCAAGAACCCTCACCATAGATGTACATTAGACCACGAACCCCCAATCTGAGAGGATCTTAAGTAGTATTTTTTTAATGATATAATCAAAAGTTTAAAGGACAATGAATCATTAAATTACCATATGTCATCAGAGATTAAGAAAACACTTTTTGTATGCCTGCTTCAAGTTAATTATAGTTCAAATTAATGCACAATGCCTGCAGGCCAGTCAGGCAGACAGTAAGACAAACAGTCACCGAACTCAAACTCCAGAGTGTGTGTTTTCAAAGCATCGGGCATTTATCTTCAGGACTGGCTTTTATGACGTTGCACTCGTCTTGTGCTCCTGCAGGGTTCCAGCAACCTGCCTGAGCTTTCTTGAGTCTGGGGAGGAAGGGGTTGGGGTGAATTGCTCGCTTCAACCAACGGACAGCATCTTAAATAGGATTTTATCCTGTTTAATATACCGTCCATGGCTCTAGCTCACTATTTGGACTGCAGTACTCATTCTCACACACACAATTGCTCCTTTAACTTGACTAAATTTGCTTATTATTTGGATTTATTGAATTACCTTCTGTTGTTTTTTTCTGAGGAGGTGTGTTGTTCTAACTTCCAAAAATAAAATATTGTATTCCTCCTTTTGCTGGGGACACCCTACAACCCACTCACGTACCCATGTTGGTACCTGGACCCCAGATTGAAAACCACGGAGATAGGCAACACACACACACACACACACACACACACACACACAGGGCATCCTTCCTTACACAGCAGAGTTCAGCAGATGGAGCCCTCCTCACACCAGCAGCTCACACAGATGAAAGTGAGACTGAGAGCAGTTTTTTATCAGCAGTTTCACCGCCGACAGTAAGTCAGACTCGGTGAGGAGGACACGGATAAGTGCAGAGCGGCTCTCGGTGTCGGTGGACGGTGTCCTTCTCGTACATAATTACCGGAACATTCTCACTTTACTGCCGAGCTTCACTTTCACTGCTGTTTACGGCTGTAAAGGCGACGCGCTGACGGTTGGAACCAACGTTTTTTTAAATTTTATCACAAAAAACCAGACAGCTGAACTTGACACTACAACGACCAGTTTAGTCAAAAAAAAAAAAAAAAAAAAAAAAAACAGAACCAGGATGACAAAGACAGACAGTCGGACTAAGGTTTCATCCATCTCTTCAGTTTTGTGACCGGGCTGTCAGCACCTGAACTCGAGTGAAATTGAAAATGCGTCGCGCTTGAACTTCAGCTCCAAATAAAAAGGTAGGCAACGTGTGTTTGCTAACGTGCGCTGTCAAGTAGCCAGAAAACACCGTTAAAACTTTTTTAAAGGCAGTAACTTTATTTAAAAATGACTTGACTAGTTCTTTAGTGTTTTCTGTACTCATGTCAGCTGAAATGCTTGAACAGAACGTGTTGTTTTGTGGTAAAACTGTCAATTTAAATCTAAATTTATAGTGCCTGCCATAAACACTGTTAACTCTGAGTCCTTGTTATCCTCCCTCTGGCATGTTTCCAAACTCAACAGGTGTAAAAAAAAACTCACCTGGC
Source organism: Lutjanus erythropterus (assembly GCF_056507025.1). Classification (NCBI taxonomy): domain Eukaryota; kingdom Metazoa; phylum Chordata; class Actinopteri; order Lutjaniformes; family Lutjanidae; genus Lutjanus; species Lutjanus erythropterus. Next base: position 18,653,810 of record NC_139318.1, read on the forward strand.
TGAGATTTTCTGTTACAGTAAATTGTTTTTTTTTTCCCCCTTTTACTTCAAGAAATGCAGTACAGCGATAAAAAGCAAAATGGCCAAAATAATTTCCAGTATCAGAGTTAAAGGTCAAGCGTGTAATATTTAGGATTAAGTTGGTGAATGTGGCAGACATGAAATATAATATGCATAATTTTCATTCTCACACAGAAACAAATGATTGAAATCTTGATGATGTGACACTTGCTGGGGCCTGCACCAAACAAACATGTTTTCTTAGATCTGGAGAACAAGATTTGTATGCCAGGGCATTTATGCACTCTGTAACACTACAGTACTATTTTATAACGCTGTTTTGCCACACAGTTTACCTTAGTCAAAAAATAATTGCGTCCTCTGCAATTTGGATATGGCACTTGGCCATATTCTACTTTTGATAATGTTTTGATGAATTGTGCAGCCCTAGTTTTAATTAGTAAGAACTAGTAATAACCTGGAAATAAGAACAGTTGTATTTTTGTTACCTTTAAATGAACTGTTTATATCTAGAGTGGGCATGGGTCCTCTTCATGGAATCTACCACGCTGCACCACCATGTTTCTACAGGCGGCCAGAGGCGTAAACTAAGACTGCTCCCCGACTAAAGATTTTCCTAGTTGACTAGTTGTCACACATTCCTGATGTTAACTTAATTATTTAAATATATATTTTCTTCTCACCGACAGTGGCTTAGGCCGGAGATATACTTTCTGTTTCACCACACGTTTGCATTTTCTGCAAGTTTCACGGCTACCGTAGTTTCTCCTACATGCTTGGCAGCAAAGTGTGATGAGGTGTTTGCAATCTGCAAGTTCATTGCTAGATGCCACTAAATCCTACACACTGGTCTTTAAAGTTAACATATCATGAGGCCATGACCAAGAGTCAGATGTTGCAGCTTGAATTAGTAAATACCTTTTTACAGTACCTGCCTGACTGACTGCCTAACTGACTGTGTAACTCAAGGTACCCTGGTAATTACCCTAATCTGACAGGCAACGTGACTATTTTAAGGTGATAAACAGGGCAAATAATTGTGTAATTATGGTATTAAGACCTCATTGTGTGAGTGCAAGTGTAGAGTTTCCTACTGGATGTATTTCTGCCCATAACGTCATTGAAAAGTTTGACTCATTCACTACTAGGCAACAAATGTTTGGTTGTTTGACGGACCATGGGGCAGGCAGCTGTGTTTGACTGTGTGTGCTGTATTATGACAGAAGTCGTAAAAATTGTTAGATCCCACCCAAGCTCCTTCAGTCCCTAGAAAATAAAAACACACACTCACACACGGACACACACACACACACACTTAAGGCAGCCATGCGTGGATTAATGTTCTCATGTGTCCAGGTTCTCTCTCTGGACAGGATGAGGTCATAGCCTCAGTGTTGTTGTGGGGATACAGTTACATTAGTTTCATGTGGGCCATGCCAAGGGAATCGACACCACCTACACTCCTCTGCACCCTTTAAATCTCTCCCTCGCTCCTTCATTTTTTCCTCTAATCATCTCAGATAACCAGCAGTGATCATAATTGGATGAATGTCTACCTGTGCGCTTGCATAGTTGTCGCTGCACCATGCAAATGCAAATACTGTACTCAGGCATGTGTGTGTGTGTGTGTGTGTGTGTTTACAAAAGCGTATCACTGAATAAAGACTTTGATCATAATAAACAGCCCTTTATGCTACACGATCGGTGTCATCTTACTCAAACTGTTGATCACAAAGAGCCCTTTTGCTGCACTAGTTGTGACAGCCTGTGGGTTTGTCTTTGTCGTAGTCACAATCAATGAATAGGCCTCATATAGCTGAAGGTTCAAGTGAAACTTTACCAGCATCATCTTAGAAAAAAAGGCAAAATATTCCTACTTACACTGGAGATTCTGTTTGTCTCCCTGTCTGTGGGGTTTGTCTACATTCTTGTACACCAAAAAAAATTTGATGTCAACAGAGTTTGATAGTTTGTCTCTTTCGGTCTCCAGCTGGCACCAGCTGTGAGTCATATTCTGGCCAAACTAGTTGTAAAGTAATGCTTGCAATTCATATAATTCTTATTAGAGACTTGCACTGCATTGTGGTTGCTGGCAGTCAGTGTTGTTTTGACTTGCTGCTCTTGAGGTATGAAGCCTCTATAAACCTTCTAATAGAAACTCACAGCTTTGTAGAGCACATAAGATGATCTGCCTTGTCTGAGCGTTCAGCTCGCTGTGTGGTTTAACACATACTGTAGGGAAGCAGGTGTGCTAGTTGTTTTGGTTTTCTTTTTTCTCTCTTTTTTTTTTTTTTTTTTTTTTTTTAGAAATGAATGTACATTTACTCAGTAAAATTTTGAAGAGCCCAAATTTATGAATCTTAAATGCATACTCTTTTTTGTCTTTCCCTGTTGTTGTGGAGTAGGGCTGTAAAATGTCTATAAAACATCAGAAATGGTGCACAATACTGATCACTGTTTTCCAATGCCCAAGATAACGTCAAATGTCTTGTTTTGTCCACAACCCAAAGATATTCAGTTTACTGTTATAGATGAGTAAAGAAGCCTGAAAATATTCACATTTCAAACTAATTAATTGATTATCAAAATAAATGGTGATTAATTTATTAATTGACAATTCATTAATTTCTTGATGCAGCTTTCTTGTTTGAGTCCAAGTTTGGAAATAGGGTTGCAATAAAGATTATTTTCATTATCAATCTACCAAGTATTTTCTTCAATAAATTCATCATTTTGTTTATAGAATGTCAAAAAAATTGAGGAGTTCATATTAAATGTTTCTAGACCCCAAGATGACATATTCAGATAGCTTGTTTTATCCATCCAAAACCCAAAGATATTCAGTTTACTATCATAATGTAGACTATAAGTTTCTTAACAAATTGATTTACAAAATAGACTTGCATTAATTTTCTGTCAATTATCTTATCAATGAAACTATTAATTGTTAAGATGGTGGTAAGATGGAACTAGCACAGCAACTAACATTATCATCATCGTCATCGTGTTAATCACTTACCAAAATAGTTGCAAATTCATTTTCCATCTTTTGACTAATTGACTAAACAACTAGGCTAATCGATTCAGCTCTAGATGGGATACATATTCACAATGTCTAAAAAGCTACAATATGCAACATTTCCACATGTAAATAAACTGTCAGTAAAGGCTGGAGCTTTATTATATATACTGTTGAGTTGTGAACATACATTACCCTAAATGTTTCCAGTACTGATTAAACCCAGAAAAATGTGTAATTTATGCATGGTAACAGTGCATCACTACTAGCAACTAGATGCTGTAACTTCCAGGAAGATGTGGGATATGTTTGATACGTCAGAGAGTGAGGAAGGAAGTCAGCAAACTCGTCTAAATATAACTTGAAGAACATTTTAATTTGTTATCTTGTCTGTCTACATGATTTCAGTAGCAATGCTGTTTTTTGGGGGTTGTCTTTTAAGGTTATTTTTTGGGCTTTTATTTGACAGGGACAGCAGTCGATATGAGAGAAAAGGGGGTAGAGAGAGAGGATGACATGCAGCAAATGGGTCGCAGGTGGGAGTTGAACTGACTGCTGCAGCAGAGGACTGATAGCCTCGCACACTCGCTACAGGGGCACCCCATCAGTGGTGGCTGTTAAACAATAAACAACAACTCCCATAACACTCAACAACATCCACCAGTGTTTCCTCTACATTCATTTAGGAGTCGCGGCCCGCCAATAAAGCAGCGAATTACCGGCCGGAGAAGAGGTAGACGTAAGTTATTAGCTTGAGATAACTCGACATAGATTTTACAAGTTAAACAGACGTTCACAATATGTTGATGACCAGCTAACGTTACGTAACTTATCGGTAGTTTAAGTTAATTTGGCCCGGTGCCAACTCAGTGTCGCTAATGTGAGTAAACTAATTGATAGTATTAGGCTAACGTTAATATCTACACACCATTATGTAACAACTGACTGCATTTTTCAGATGAGTTTATTGAAATATTTCTCTAAGAAGAGAAACGGAACGCCTGCCCCCGCTGCTGAAAAAAATCCTAGAGGAAACACTGCATCAACACATAACATCTTTTGTTATTATTTTAGTGTGAGATAGATCCCTAGTGACAGAACTTACATATTGTGAGTTCATTGTCTTCAGCCTAATAAACAGGACATCAGTGGATTGTTTTATTTTCAGTTTCCACGCTGCATGGATGACTAAGATGATGTGTGAGGTACCTTCCACTACCAGTGGATTAATCACTTATTTCCAGTGTATTGTCCACAGCCCTAGTTGAGTAAACACTGATAGAGAGCCTTGTTGGATTTGCTTCCTCATTGACCCAGCTATTGACCCCAGACAGGCCTTTACATGATTAGTAAGAAGCATGAAAAAAACAAAGTCATATTTAGTCATCGGGCCATCATCAGATATCAATTTTGGGTATACCTTTGTGCTGCAGGCTAGTTGTGAAAGTGAATATCAACCTTTTCCCAGGACAGATAACCTTTAAAAGTCCCCAGTGTTTTCCCAGTGTGAGCCACAGCAGTGCACTGACAATAGGGACAGTGTTCTGGACTGGCCAGAGCCCCGGATCACATTTCCTGTTCCTGATTTAAGATCAACTCAGCTGACTACTGATACACTCTGGTCCTCAAAAACACTATCGCTCTGCTTGTGTATCATGGGAGTGTCTGTGTGTGTGAGAGAGAAACAGAGGGCAAAAGATGGGGAGTATTAGGGAAATCAACAAAGTTCAAACAAAGACATTAACTTTATCAAAAACAGCAGTAAAAGCAGGCTAGTACCAGAAGACAGTAACCTTATTCTTACTGACTGCAGGGTGTATTTGAAACAAAGAAGCCCTTCTGTGTACACAGACTTCTAACCTAGTCTGCAACAACAGACGGGTATACACAGCATACTGCAGACATTATAGTAGGAAGTGGGCACGAGAACCTGTTCTCTCAGTCAAATCATCCTTACGCCAGGCGTTTTACATGTAAAAAAAGCAAATACATGTCAGTATATCTGTGTGTGGGATTGTGTAAAGGTCACATTTCCCCAGGTGACATCTTGTAATTGCAGGATTTCAGAGCAGGGGTAGGTGTTTGTAGGTGGAGATGAGGGCCACAGACCACTGACGTGAATCGGTCCATGCTTAGATACCAGTCACTGTTTCTTTTGAAGTGCATAAAGGAAGTCAGCTGGTGTTCCTGTCGGGTCAAATGGCTGCTCATGTCTGCATTTGCATAATTGAGGGCAATGTTAAGGTGAAAATTTGTGTGTGGTATGTCTGAAAGAGGGTGTGTAGGCTTATTAGTACTAATGTACTGTGTCAACACTGCTGAGCACCTGCTAGGTAATAAAAGTATCAGTGTCAATTCTCTTAAGCAGGGACACATATTATTGTGTGTGTCCTCGGGCAGACTTGAGTTTCGGTCTCATGCCAACCTTATGACAGCACCCTGGGCCGAATTTAGCTCTGTTTTCCCCCTTCCAAAAAAGATGACCCTTTGGAACCCACGGGAGGAAAAAAATGAAACAATTTCAACAATTGTCACTCTATTTTGGTCGTGAGAAATCAAGCTGGAGAATCACACTGAAGAGCATGCTAGCTTGTGACTCTCTCATAGACACACAAACCTACAGTGAGCTGGCGACCCCTGATCTTTTCCCCGCACAGCCTCAGGGACACAGCATCAAGAGAAGTCTTACAACTGTCTGACCTCTGAACTTTATGTTGAAGAGAGTGGCAGGGACAGTTCAAAACAGTACAGACTATGGAAGAAGGAAAGGAAAAGACTCATGTTTGCTTGTGTTATTATCCTATTGACAGTCTAATGTAGGAATGTGTGACTTATGTTGTGGCATAATAAGTTGTTACTTCATGAGCCATGGGGGAAAAGGAAATGAGCAGTGTGGTATGCTTTGTAAAGTTTGTTGCCATTGTTAAAAAATACCAAACATCTGATAATGAGATAGGTCACTCATTTTTTGCATGACAAAGATTTTTGATAAGGATTCTTCAAATTTTGTTGGGATTGAAAGAAATTTATATGCAACTGTTTTGATACTTGAATAATCATTTGGCTAATATAACCACGTATATTAAAGAGACAATTTGTATATTTGATGTGGGGTGTATGAGGTACTTATCGATTGTCAGCATATTACTTACACTAAATGCCGGTCTGCACGCCCGCAGTTAGGAGAACCAGAAAGGGGCACCAGCACTGAAGCTAAGCAACATACTGCTGTGAATAGGGTCTGTGACAAAAGCTAGTTTAGCTACTTAAAAGATGTCAAACTAAAAAAATCAATATCAGTTTAATGGCCTGCTATATTTAGAATATTTCCACAGATTTACAGCCTACAGACAGCCTTTTTCCGACAAGAAACTGCTGTTATAAAGGCTAAATATTGCTCTCTCCAAAGCCAGCAGACTCTATGGGTGAAAATTAATTTTACCTCCCAGAACACGGAAGTTGCTGGTTTACCGCATCCTTAGTCTGTTAGTTTGTTTGTATTAGTGTATAACATAAACAAGCTAACCAATCGAGGCATCAGCAGACCAGCAAGCTTCTGTTCTGTGGGGTAAAATTATTGATTTCACCTATAGAGTCTGGTTGGTTTGGAGAGAGAGATATTTGGCGTATATCACAGCAGTGTCCTATGGGGAAAAGGCTGTCTGATGGTAAAGTTAAGCATCAGAAATTATTGATTTCACCTATAGAGTCTGGTTGGTTTGGAGAGAGAGATATTTGGCGTATATCACAGCAGTGTCCTATGGGGAAAAGGCTGTCTGATGGTAAAGTTAAGCAATGAAAATATTTTAAATATAGCACAGATTTAAACTGGTACTGTTTATTTTAGGTAGACCATTTTAAAGTGGCTAAAATTATAAAAAATAAAACTTTGTTTCAGTGCTGGTGCCACTCTCTGCTTCTCTTGACTGGTGCATGCTGAGAGTCATCTACTGCAGGTATAATGAGTACTTCACACAACCCCACATCAAATTATTTTAAAGAAAGTATGCTTTTAAGTTGCAAGGTGCATGGAATTATGAAATTATACATGACTTTTCTTTATTTTGATATTGCCAATATGTATCGTTCATTAGCTGCCCTGCTCTCTAAATATTGGTCATTTAAAAACCCATATCTTGACACCTGTCACAGATTTTTTGCAGCAATAATGAACAGTGGTACATTTTATGAAGTAGACAATTGCTATTAAAAACTTTAAATAACAAATATCAAGAGAAGTGAGACTCAAACGTATTTAAAAATGCAGCCTGCACTGCAATCTCTGTTCATGTCTGCTAACAATATACATGCCAGTAAGTCAATATCATCCCATATCATAAGCAAAAGTATTCAAGTAATTCTCAATTTACATCTGTTTGCAGTAGGACTGATATATAGTATGAGGTTGAAGTTATTGACAGCCACTCACACACACGCCATACACATACAGAAGCATGTGTGGGCAATTGGGAATGCTATTAATACACTTATAAGCACACACACATGCCACACACTCGTAAAAACAAGTGGTGTGATGCTATTAATATGTCAAGAAACAGCAACATACAAACTTAGTGTCATCACACATATGTGCACTCGCATGATTACACACAATAACACAAGTGTTTACTGACAGGTGACACTAAAAATAAACTGGCATGGTTACATGTACTGAAACGCGCACAAAGAGCCACAGTGTTCCTCTAAAAGAAACAAATGGGCACTATTAATACACTGGCACCGACACACACCAGCACTGATGAACTGATACACGTGTACACGCGGCCTCAACTGTCGCACAAGCAGATCCTACTTATGCAAACACAAAGACCTGCTGTGTACACTCAAAAGAAACAACTGCAACCTATTAATACTTTGGCGCGTATAGGGTGGACACACACAAGCACACACACATATGGATGCACACATAAGGAGATTGATACTCCAGCTGCTCGGAAGCAGAGGGACAGAATGTCCCCAACAGCTGTGGATTCCTCCAAACGTAAGGACGGGGGAGGGACGGAGAAAGGGATGGAGGGATAGGTGGTCGGCTTTGGGGAACTGCCGAAGGTGGTCATTGAATTGTGATTGTGTGTGAGAGTGGATCTATTGATACAGAGCTCAATGTCAGCCTCATTGTAAACATAATGAATGGAAACAATAGTAAAAGGATAGGTGAGACTGTTTAACGTGGGGTTGTATGACAGTCAATGTATTATCTAGAGCAGTGGGGTTGGGGGGCACAAACCTTTTTTTGGTTTTTCAGTTTGGGCACTACTGACTTGTCTTGGCCCCCAAAGTAGGGGGCATACGGATCTCCATCTACTGTAGTAAATACACTGACTATCGATACGTACCTCACATAACCCCACTTTAAATAATCTGAACTATCCCTTTGTTTATATTTCACATTTAGTTTTGCCTCTGACCTCCTGCTCTTTCTGCTTTGTTGCTTATCTAACCAGGCATAAACCTCAAGCCTGCTGCCTGTGTTTATACATACAAATAGTAACTAGCACTTAACCTGATGTGTGACTTCCAGAAACAGCTCCATCCAATACCACTGTGGAGTTCACTCCAGTCCAACAATAAACAAAGTACATTTTAGGGCTGCAGTGGGGATATAAATACTGCCGAAAGACATCTGCAGCACTCAAGCTGAAGCAGAAACGAGCCAGTGAAGCCCTTCAACCAAAATAGCAGCTTCTTTTTGCCTAAATGAACCAAGAGGATGTTATGGTGCAGACTAACTTTAGAAACAGGAAGTCACTGTTTCTGTGTGAGTGTGTGTGTGTGTCTGCTTATGTGTGTATGCAGGTGTGTGTGTGTGTGTCAGTGCCTCAGTGTGTTGCTGCAGAGGGCCCACAGAAAGAGGATGATGGTTGTGAAACGAATATGCTATTACAGAAACCAGAAGTTTGTCTCCTGCCTATTTTTAGCAGCACAACGCTCAAACGAGAGACAGAGAGGCACGCACACAGATCTTATCTAGATGCAGTTCTCCTTATTTTTAAAACGTTCCAGATTTTATCTTATAAATAGCATTTCTTTTTCTGATTTAAACTATGTATCTTGCATTTTTAGAGCGCAGTTGATGAATAGCAGACCGAGGAAAACATAGCTGCATAAAAATACCAGTAACAATTGCACTGTTTTTTGTAATGTGATGTTGAAACAAGTGCATACTGTAAATGTCCTCTTGTATTGAACTCTTGGTAAGATAAAAGGAAGTAATCAGCAGCTTTTGAAATCCATAAATGGCTCTTTGAATGCATCATGTAGTGATTGGGCTGGTTTTATGTCCAGTCATACAATGAGTCACATTGTAAGTCTGCCTAAGTTCAGTGTCAGTACAAAAACTAAAGCTAAATACAGTTTATTTGTATTTATTAAAAATGCAGAAAGCTACAGAAAATGTAGTAAATACAAGTCAGTCTTTGTAGACCATGTGTCTCTGAGAGGACATATTGTTGCAAAATTCAGATGGTTGCTGCAGCCTGGTCTTTGCTGTGTTTTCATGGTAAAAATATACCGCAGGTGTTTCTTCTCTCTGGCTTCCTGATCATTTCCTTTCTCTCAGGGGAGCTGACTTGTTTGGTAATCGAGTGTGTTTGTGTGTATGTGTGTGTGTGAGCGAGTGTATGCAGATTATTTGAGCCCCCCCCCCACCACCACCACCACCACCTACCGTCCCGCTGCTCCTGTGATTGTCTTATTTCCTTTGAAAACATAGAGACATTCTGGTAATACATACTGTTCTGATGTAACAGGTACTTCCTGTTTCACCTTTCACGTTTCTAAGTACAGTCAAAAGAATCCAAAGCTACCTACTTTTAATTATTTGAGTAATGGAGCCATGTTATGCTTGTTCATTTCCAATATATGCTGCAAACAAATATATGGCAGATTTAAAGGAAAATCAATAAGAATTGCTAAACAAAAGAATCTAAAGCTTTAAAAAAAAAAACAAGCGCTGTCAACTTCAACAGTAACATACTGTGATTAGGGACAAGTTGAAATATTTCTGAGTCTCATCCATAAGTTGTCTGGCAAGGTAGAATTCCAGTGAAGCAGGAGAACTGTGCAGAGCATGAAGCGTGTAAATTGTAGGTATAATTTTCACAGGAGGCTGGTGTTTCTCTGTCTCTGTGCTGAGCTGTACAAACAGAGTTGTTACAGTAACAGAATATTTAAGAGATACCGCTTTCGATACCACAACAAATGAACTATATGCATATATGCATAATATCTGAGTTCATAAAGTTCACTTTTTGCAATCAGAACAGTGATAGAAAGATAATCACACTAGTATCTAGCAGTCAGGGTTTTAAACCCAAAATGAACTACTGCCACAAATATTTGCATGTATCACAATATCACAATACAGTGTTTTGAGAATCATTACTGTATCACAAAATGTAATATCACTATACTTATATTTTCTCACACCCCTATAATTAGCATACATTCTCTTGCTTTAAACACATTATCAAAAAAGTATCAATACTTTGATACTCCGGACAAGCTCACAAACAATCATGCATGCAAGTTTTAGTTTTCACTCAAAAGCTTGTGGGTATATCTGCGTTCTCTGTCTCACACATGCAGAAAACATGAAAACATATGACTGTCCCCATGAGCAAACAGCGTTGTTATTAGGAACTCTGTTTTGGGCTGTTAAGCAGGAAAACAGAACTAAAACCACTTGGCTTAAACTGTACGATATTATCTTGTAGTGTAAATAGTTCTGGTCTTATTAACTCTCCGCCGGGGTTTTCATGTTCTACTGTGTGCAAGTCTCACTTGACCTGCAGTAATAAGACCGTGGGAGTGTTTTCTTCTTTCTGTCAACCCAGAACGCCTTCACAGACATGATTATTGCTCTCTCTGAGTCAGTCTTGCTGTTAGGAATGAGGGATAAATAACGCGCCTGGGTCTGTACTATCGACTGTATTGCTCCTGCAGGAGAGAAGTTCAGTGGGACTTGTGTGTAGCCTGTATGTGGAGGTTTGTTTTGGGCTGTTTTATTGAACGTTAGAGCTAATAATGTCAGCTCTGAATCTTCTGACAGTGGTGTGGGCTTCATTTAAGCCAAAGCTTAAATGCATGCTGTGTGTTTAACTTAAAACACCGTCTACTTGACTTATCTGCATCTGTTTGCTTTTATTTTCTTTTTTAGTGTATCGTATCAATGTAATTGGTTTGATAATGTCACCTTCTATTTGTTAACTCCTGGATAACTCCCAAAACAAGTGAATAATTGCAATGTCGGCATGTTTGTCAGGGTTACTGTGGTGTGTGTTGATGTGTTGTTCTTGCAAAGCTGTTACTGTGTTACACTGCTGTCTGCAGCGAGTAACGTAATTCAGCGGGGTATGCCAGTAAAGAAGTGTCCACTTACAGGAATTATGTGAGTAATGTTGAGTAATATTTTGGGTTGCAGTCATTCAGGCATATGGGTTCAGTAAATTTCCATGTCCTTCCCTCCCACTCACTGTCCCTCTACCCCCAGAGGGAGCAAGGTGTCTCCTTCCATACTTTTGTGTTTGTACCGAAACATTCTTCCCCATGTTTATTGGTTTCCGGTGTCAGTCACATTGACACGTGATCAAGTATCAAGTTATCCATGAGCTTGCAAATGTTTTTGTCTTGTTGTTATGGTGCATCACAAAACTTAAGAAAAACTTAAGGCTCGTGTTTCCTCACTACCAGTTGTCATTATCCTTCCTGTCTTATGTTTTTCTATACCATCAGGCCCACGTTGTGTCAAATCATTCAAGATGGAAAGTAAGGCTGCTCTAGCATATGTACAGTGGCCTTTACATTATATAAATGGATCAAAACCTTTTCTCACTCCCCTGCACATATAAAAAGACATCTGTCTTTCGTTACGACACTGAAGCTTGGTTCAGTTGTCTTAGTTGTGCTAAATTTAGCTTTTTATTTCTTTTATTTTAGTAAAACCTGGAAGGGAGATGACAGATTGATATACCTGACCCAAATGCCTTGACCACACAATATTCACATCTAACTCCCCTCCCTGTTTCCTTCATTCTTTCTGTCTTTCTTTTGTGGCCCTCCAACCCCAACACACACAAACACCCCCTCTATTTTGCTTTCCTGAATGCACTGTTGGACAATGGCCAGTTTACTTGAGGCAGGAAGACTTGAATGAAATGAAAAATGACTGGTGAACGTGCAGAGTTCAAGTACAAGTACACATCTGGGCATACACTTACGCCAAATAAACTGAGTGCACTCTTGATCATGTTTATGTAAAGTGCGACCAGTAAACGGCACTCCCAATTGTTCACAAACTTTTTCTGTGAATATCTGTAAAACACATGCTTCATCAGGTGACCGTGGTGTGAAGCAGCGGGCGTTCTTGGAGCTTCTGAGACCCCTTGACCGACACATGAGCCCCCCTGAAATCCTCAACAGCAAAATACTGGGGAGTGTTTGGAAAAATCTTACGCTTCAAACCTTACGCTTAATCTTAAAAGCTTACTATGGTCAGTATCATGATTTAAATTGCAAAACATTTATTTACAAGTATGATTATGGAAAAATATTTTTATGCTGTTTCCTCGCATACAGCCAGTGAATACACAGCAGTTTCTGGTAAGGCCTTCTTTCATGGGTGGTGCTGCTGCAAATGGTCGACAATCCAAATGTTGTGTAGTTTAGACAATCTTGCGTTAACCTGTACAACCTGAAAAGTAGGGGATTTACTTGGTAAAGAGGGTAGATAGGGAGGGACTCCCCACATGCCACCGGGTATTTCACGCACTGCAGGACTCTTTGTGTTAACTTGACATATAAGATATTTGCGTTCTTAATCTATGTTGATGATCTTTCTCTCACCAGCATACAGGACATCAAAAAATAGTCACAAATAAGATGGAAATAGATTGTAATCATTAAAGTAGTGTCAAGAGAGACAAACTGATTTTTCAGTCCATAAATAATCCCCACCCACACTGACGCCAATAAATATAGACAGTGATGTCCTTCAACTAACTGATGTGTTTTTTTCTCCCTCCCTCCCTCCCTCCCTAACCCTCCTTCTGTAGTGGATGTGATCATCAGAAATCAGGTTTCTTTATCCATACATGGGGAGCAGCCCATGGACCTAAGCGTGACCCAGAGGTTCTTACACCCAGGCCCAGATTCGGCCATGCTGGCCCCCCGTCCTCCCTTCATCTTGGGACCCCTTACCTCTCAGCATTGCTCCCAGTTTTCCCAGCAGCACTTGCAGGTAAGGAAAACACACAATGGATACAAAGGAAAGCTTAAGCGACACCAAAAATTACCAGCATCAGTGTGAGCATGACTGTGTGAGTGTCGATTATTTTATCAACTAAATCTGTGATTGACGTTTGTTTCTTTTGTTTTTTGTTTTGCTTGTTTGTTTGTTTGTTTGTTTTTTGGCCAGTTTAGGTCCTCAAAATAAACAACAGCGGTAGAAGTACTGTTACATTACTGAAATATCATTCAGTTATAAGTAAAACTACTACTACTACTACAGGTGTTTAGAAATACTAGACTTTATAAAAATTAAAAATACAAAGTATCCCTCTCAAAAACTTTTCAGAGTATTAGTTACTTAATTGTTCATGTTTAATGTATTATCAAGAGCAGGTATTAAGGTGAAAGACACTGTCCTGGTCAGTGATCACGGTCTCTTCTCTGAACCTGAGCCTGCTGCAGATTTAGTTTTTTTCCTGTCCCTATGTCATGATTTTCACTGGCCTTACTGGCAACAAAATGCAGATGAAAGATTTTGAAAATTGATTTTAAATTGTCAGTTATGATTTAAATGTAATTAAGCAGATTAGACAGCGTAATCCATACTTAAATATCAGTAAAATTACTGACTTGAAAAGTTATTTCATAAGAACCTCCAAAAAGAGACACAGTTATAGTACTTTGATTTGTTGTAATTTGTTACCACCCTGGTTAAAAGCATTAATATTTCTGTACCCTCAACATTCAGCACATAAACAGCGACTATGTAATATGATTGTGTATAGCAGCCTGTGAAATTTCATTTTATTTGGGTAGGGTGGGATGCACAGAGTGAAAGGCATATCGACCTTCTGCCGCATTAACCACATGAAGAGGCTGGTTGCTTTTTCCACACATCGTTCCTTTGGTTGAATTCTCAACGCAACTCACATGCATAGTGCAAGTTGACGAGACTGGTCAGGGTTAATATCACTGTTTTTTCTTCTCAGTATAACATTGAACACAGGCAAAGAGAGATGGAGGAGGGGGAGAAAAGAGAAGAGCTACAACAGCTGATACGAAAGAAAAAGGACGAGCAGAGTGAGTATCACATGTTGCCTATTTCTCCATACTGTATGTGCTTTCGTAGGTTCCCTGAAAGACCATTTGGTCATTGACGTGCTCATCGTCTGAGTCATAGCATAATGTAGGTTTCAATGAAAAAGAAGGGGATTTCCAACAGTGCTGTGATGTATTCTCAGATTCCAAGGAAATTTGTACTCATATCAAACCAAAGTCAAACAAACACACTCGCTTCAGGAAACACTTTATGCTGTTTTTATTTTTACTATGTAGAGGAAATGAAAAAAGCATAGAGGAAAGTCACAAATATCCTGGATCCTTCAGAAGTCTCCCATCTTTTTACTGATACTAGAGTAATATACAGTATTTTATGATTTGTCACTATCAAAAACATTTTGTCATTAATTTTATTATCAATTGTTAGTAGGCTAATTATGTGGGTTATGTCTGTTAAGCACAGAGACACATATTATTTAAAAAAATTTTAACTCAGGCTGTTTAAGCGTGGGTGTCAAACTGAATAAAAAGGATTATAAATGCAACATTGTATTATTAAAAACAACAAGCCTCTACTTCAACTTCTAATCCAGGATTAAAAAAGGTGCACTCTGTTTTCCTGTACTTAATACACATAATGTTTCTTCTACAATTGTGAAAACCGATAATGGAGATAAAAGTAAAAAGATTTAGGTCCTCACTTTTCAGTTCAGACATAGGAAATGTAAACTTCCAGCCCCTTGCCACTTAACTTTTTGCATATCTGGGCCTTCTGAAAAAAGTTGCTGAATAGGCTTCCTGTACATGATTCAAATCACTGTCTTTTTCCTGATGAAGTGACTTTATTAACTTGTAGGTGCTGTAGCCAGTCCTCTGGTGAGGCAGAAACTTCGGGAACACATAATTATGAAAAGCCAGCCCACGCATGACAGGGTCACTCCCAACCACTGCAGTCCTACACATCCTACAGGATACAGGTGAGGAAAAATAAATGGCAGGCAGAGCTCCAGAAGCCTTCTCTCCATTCATATTTTAATAACAATTATACAATTACAATAATAATAAAATGAAATCAATCAAATCTCTCCATACACACTCATGAGTGATCAGTCTGTCTAATGTTGTTTTGGTCATCAAGGCTCCCTGTTCCTGACATGTCCCCAAAGCCTCAGCCTCCACCCTATGATCAACGTAAAGACCTCCCCCTGCGCAGGACAGGTGAGATGCCTCTGGTTGTTTGTGTCTGTGATGGGGGTTCCCACCCTGAGGTTAAAGCTGTGAAGGTCACTGGTGATTTTCCATTACAGATCTTTTTTCTGTTGCGGCGCGCTCTGTGTAATACGAGTTAGACTCAAAGTCATCTGACTGCATAGCTCAGTGGGATATTTTGTTCGGTGTGATACTTTTCACTGTCTCAGCAAACTGTCATTACATTACATATTGGAGAATGAGACAGTGAGGGAGAGAATGAATGTACCCAGGAGTGTCCTTTCCAGTGAGACGAAGGAAACTCATTAAGCACCAGGCCCGCAAGGCCAGAGAGAGACTGAACACTCATAAAAACAACAGTGACAGCGAGACACAAAGACCAAAACAGTTACATAACTTTAAGGTATGTGTAAAATGAACTGCGTGAGAGCCCAGAGCAGGTCTGAATGAGAGGGGGAGTGGTTTCGTCTTCCTGCACATATCTGAGAGTACACTAACCATTCAAAATGCCATTATTTATTTTCATTGCCCTACAACCCTTAGGTGCCCGCACACACACACCCTCCAGTGCTTTTTCTGGCTCAGTGACAACACAAAGCTGCCTTTTATCTGCTCTGAGCCAGCCACTGATTGATTGTTTTGTTTGGGCTTATTAGAGCCTGACCAACGTAAACATGGAACGTTTTTACACTATAGACCAGGGTTGAGGTATTTGATTGGTTCAGCTTTGTTGCAGATTACTTTGACTTGGTTTTGTTATGAAAATTGAGGGCATCATTACAGTGCATGTGTATTACTAAGCGAGAGCATTCTGGCAGATGTAGAAGATGTATGGTATCAGTTTATTGTGTGTGAGTTTGAAAGCAATAGGTATCTTTCTTTAGGGATAATTAGTCTGTGTATGTGTTTGTTTGCTTCTTCACATATTAATTTGTGTATATTTGTGTGTGTAGTGTCTGAGCCCACTCTTAAATGGAAGATAAAGAAGCTCATCAGTACAAGGCCTAACCCGCTGCAGCGTAAGATCAGTGCCCCTCCCGCTGTCAAGCACAGGACAGAAACTCTGGGTAGAGTATCTGTATTTAACTGGAACACTCTCATGATCTTCTGCTGCTGTTTCTCGCCATTAATGCTAATTTAATGCTACTTTGAAGTGTCATTTCTACCTCTCTTACTTTTCCACACAATATACTTGAAAGATTTTTTTTTAGCAAAACAGATCATGTGATTTCAAGACATACTGTGCTGGCATACTTTGATTAATTTTCTAATCATGTACATCTCTTTGGTGCTGTATTCATATCTGCACTGATCATGACTTGATAAGCATGTTTCGATTCTGTCACCCAGACTCCTCCCCCAGCAGTGGCAGCAACCCAGCATCAGGGTGCAGCTCACCCAACGACAGCCCCCATTCAGATAACGGCTCACTTGCTCATGAGGTGAGCCTTTCTTTTATATTTACTGTGGATTATAGTGTCATGGTTGTTAAATACATTAATCCAGTATTGGTGCTCAATGCTTTGAACAGAAATTTGAGAAGGCCAGATGGCACATTGTACATATGAATAGATGCTAGCATGATCACTTCTTATCTAATTAAACCATTAAGACAAATTCATTTTCTATTTTTTACAAAAAATGCATCATTTTCCTTCCTGGTTAAAACAGTAGTAGTAGTAGTAGTTTTTTGTTAACACACAAGTCTTGTATAAACACCGTTATAATAGAAACTGATTGCCTGTTAGAAAGTTGATACACTTAAAGCTCAGCCCATTGCTGTGTGTAGTGCTAAAGAGAGAAGTCAAATAAACGCTGCTTATGCAAACGTGTGTTTTGATGTTTGCATGGCTGATAATGTGACATTTGCATGTGATTGTCTGCCCAGATTATCCCTCTAATGAACGTTTCTGTCTGCTTCAGGTGCAAAGATTGCTGCTGAAGGGTGGCAATTTGTCTCATTTCACCTTGCCCCCCAACCCCACGGCCATGCCCAACATCACTGCTGGACTTCCTGCACAGGTGAGCAATGATACTTTTTGGAGTTCCCTTCAGAAACAGTGTTGAAACTGTTGATGTTTTATTTCACAGCAAAAACTACAAATACATTCCTGAATCATGTATCAATTTAAAGGATAAATGAAGTTAATTTACAGATCACATACATACACAATGCCATGAACGTACTGTTATGAATGTACTGCTATGAATGTACTATATGTGTATCTAAGACTGGAAGTCTAAAATTGTGCCTGTACACTGGAACACTTATAGAAACATGTGGTATATTCAGGCTTTCACTTCCCTCTTCATCTTTGTGGTGCTTTCATATCTTGTGAATCAGTCATGTGGTCGTTTACTCACTTCATTATATTGTCAGAATCCTCCTTGATGAGTCTATCTCTACATTATAAACAGCCCATGAAGCCCTTCACCTTTAGCACTAACCATGGTAACGATGGGTATCATTTAAAAAATTATGATAACAGTACCAGACGCCTTTCTTCCTACTTCATTTCATACCCACCATGTGAATGGAAGCATTCCTGAGAAAATCCTTCCACATTTTATGCAATTTTTTTTTTTATCAGATGCCTCAGGCATGTACTATGGCCAAATACTCAAACATTTTGGTAGTGTCTCAGTACACTGAACTGCCAACCCTGTCAAAACACTGTGCTAAACTTCACCATGATAGACTGTATTGGTTGTAGCTGCTGCCGCAGTGGGCCAAACGCATGTTGCATTAAACTGAAGAATACTTGCAGTGATTGACTGAGAGCAAAACTACACAAATTGTCTTTTTTTGAGATCTGAGTACGAAAAGGATCAAATTCAGGTATTGCTTGATTGGAGTTTTGATACCACTTGATACCAGGTTATTTTGGTCAGTAACTTAAAGCTACCAATACCCAGCCTTACTAACTGTCAATTTTGCTCATTCATGTAAATCTGCAACCATGAGCAAGGGCTTGCCTATGTCCTAATAACCTTTCCAGCACTTATTACCATTATCTCCCCTCTACTCTCCTCTCTCCCCAGGCTGATCTACGGGTAGCAAGGCCATTGGCAGTATCTGCTGTGCATCCAGTCTACCTGTCTCTCGAAGGAGGTAATCCAGCCCTGGCTCAGCACCTGCAGCCTGTGCTCATACTGGAACCACCAACTAGACTGGTGCACTCCCAACTCGTTTCTTGTGAGTCGTGGAACTGTAAATGTGTTGTACAGCGCAAACAGAAAAACCTCATGCACATATACGGAACACATGCAGAAGACGTGTACATTTGGATAATTTTAATTGTGCTACAACTTAATTATAAAATATCAAGGGGCTTTATTGTAGGTAAAGGCAGTTAGAATGAATGTCATTTTACACCTTGAGAGACTTTGCCTCTCGAGGTGTTGCCACATCTGCCCGCAGAGAAATTTGTTGAATGGCAGAGGTGGCAGGACTACAGGAGCTCAATAGGCTTAATGCTTCTCGCCATTACATCTCCAGTTCACTTTCACAGGCTGTGAACATTGAGCTGTGTGTTTTTGGGACACATCAATTAAGGCAATTGCTGCTGTTTTGTACCTTAAAGCAGCGACTGTGCAGCGTCCAACCAAGATGAGTTTTGTCCTTGGCAAAACATAACTCCACCTTTGGTAGAGTCACCCTCCCTGGATTTGATCTGCGATTCAGGCAGTCCAGTCATCCAGAACAGTGCAGATACGTTCCCACAGAGAACATTCCTAAAAGACATGTATTGGCAGGACAGCTACAGAGTACAAATTGGCTGACTAGGTCAAGTTTTTTTGTTTAAGCCTGTGAGTTCATTGTCAAACAATATTTTCTTTGAGCTGATTAATCCAACCACTCTTGTGGAACTCCATCCTGAGGCCACAGCCCTCTTGATCAATGCCTCAATAAGGCAACCAACCACTAATCACATTTATCATTTCTCTTAATGACATGTGATATCAAAGGACATAGCAGTGGTATGACATGTTGCACAAGCTTTCTGTAACCCACTACAGGTCCTAAACTGTGCAAAAAACTGAGCTTACAAAGGCAGAACACACCAACATTAAGAGGACAGGTGGCTGCATCACACACTTCTAGAGACAGTTCACCCCAAAATCAAAAATCCATATTTTAGCACTAGTTCTGTGGGGCAATTAAACAATTAAAATACTCAACAGCAATGTCTTATCTCCAGCAAGATAATCCACAGACCATGTTGTGAACAGTGTGTGAACTACTTTCTTTCAAACAGAAGGAAGTAGTTCTGACATGAAACTGTTCACAAACTGAGTAACTAGGTCATGATTTTTGGAAAGGTTTTACATTTTTTTTTTCAAATATATTTTTTTGGTGCTTTGAGCACCACAAGTTGAGTGCCATTTGGTCCCATTATACTGGAGAGAAGGCTGACATTTCTACAGACAATATTTTAAAAACTCTGCAACTCACACCAAAAAAATCTAAATGGAGAAACAGCACTACAAAAATGTATATTTTTGTTTTGGTGGTGTACTGTCCCTTTAAGACTGATTTTAAATTTGTACGTAGGCTCCACGCAGGGCCTACATCGTAGCCCACACAAGTGACCTACACCACTGTGATTATTTATACTTGTGCACTGATGTGTCTGTGTCACTCCGCAATTACAACTGGCAACGAAGAGTCGTACAGATGTACATATTTTACAGACTTCTCCCCAGTTCAGTCCATGTTTGTTCAGCTCCCAAAGAAGCTGCCAGAACTGTGATGCTACTAAGTCGGCCAGTCACGGTTGTTGCAGCAACATATAGTTACATCTCTGGGACACATTACATTTCATTCCATATGACCTTCTATACCTGTGGTGTAGATTTAACGCAAAAGTATAAACCTGCCTTTACACTATATTCATCACTCAGAAGAATCATGTTGCAGTGGTTTTTATTTGTTATCATCAGAATCAGCAACTGACTTCACTGGTGCTTTAGAGGACTTGAAGCTAGCACCTGAACATGTCAGTGTGACCAGGGGAGAACTACCTTCAGACTGTACCACAACCTTTGATATCAAACTGTTTTAATCTCATTAGTAGAGAGTATAAGTATTAGCACATTGTGGCAAAAGTGGCGCAGAGAACATTTGAGTACTCTTCAAAACAGACAGAAATAAAACCTGCTAAATCTAAAAGAAAGAGATGTGTTGTTGCTAAAAGATGTACAAGGTAGAAGAAATGACTGGTCACGAGATAGGACAATTTATTGAAGTGGTAAAGGCAACATCCCACCAGTCCCCAGAACTCATCTTAGACCTGTTTAGTGATGTCATGGAGGAAGCTGTAGGTACACAGGAAGTGGCGGGGAGTGTGGTCCAACTACAACACGAAAAACCAAGGGACATTATAGTGAAGCGCCAGCTCCTTGTTAGGTGCACATGTTTTGACTTTGGATAATCTCTAGCCATCCGTCTTCAGTTCTCGTCCTGTGCCAATGGTAGTGAGTTTATTTTGTTTATTAACATGTTGGCCAATATTGTAAATGTATATTTTGAAAGAAAATTTATCTTTGCAGCAGTATGTTTGTATCTGTGATGGCGAGTTCATTTGCTTTCCATACCTGTAAGAGAAGCATTACCAATTATTTTTATGTACACTTATATTTTATATTATTTAACTTAACTAACAGAAAGGCTATTTATGTTTAGAATCCATTACCAGCACTCATATTGGACCTTTTTCAGAGCAGACATTTTGATTTGTTTTAGCAGGAAAAGCACAGATATAACTAATAACATCAGTGACGACTGCGTTCCATTTAGCTGTACAAGTTCAGGGTCCTGGTGTGCATCCTGGCTCACTGAGACACCTAAATGGAGCAGAGCTTTTGTTAATGTCACCTGCGCTTCTCCTGGTAATACGAGTCAAAATGTCTGCTGTGAAAAAAAAGGTCTATTCATTTTAAACAGGGTGTTGGGGGAACATATTTGTTCTCTGTCTTGTACTACATTTTTTTTAAAAACAGCACAAGTCTGCCCTCTACTAGGTGTTTGACGGTGATGCAGTTTTACTTACAAAGGAGATATATGCTGCAAATGCAAACCACATTATCATCTCTGAGTTCTACCATAAAACTAAGATGTTTTCTATAAGGCTTTGTACTATTATTTCAAACATTAAATACAGCTATGGTACTCTGCAAAGGCAGACGTGACTAATTTGTCTCTAGATGAAAAAGACCAAAAATTGTACAATTGTATCAGCTTTTATTCTCCCTATTCCTCTTTTCTTTCCTTTACAATCCATCTTCCTCCTCCTCCAGTCCCATTTTACTTTCCTTCTTTCCATTTTAGTTTTCTGCCTTTGTTTTTGTCATCTTTATCTCCATCCTCATTGTGCTTCTTTATTTTTTCTTGGCCTCCCCATCCACCCATATCCCTCTGTCTCCTCTCCTTCTGTCTGCCCTCATCTTAATTAACCTCTTCCCCTCTCTCTTCCTCTCTGCAGTTCATGGTATGAGCTCTGTTCCTCTGCAGCAGCAGCAGCACCTGTCCAGAAGGGAAGTCACTTTGCCCTCACACAGACCCCTGGAGCGAACATGTTCAGAGCCTCCACCCTACAGCAACTCACCCCTCACTCTGCATGCCAGCCATCAGTCACACACCCAGCACCACCTGCCCCAGCAGTACCACAAGAGTGGGCTGGAGAGGTTCAAGCAGAACACACACCTGAGCAAGGTGAGAGGAGGCAGATGAGGACACAAGCATGTTGTACACAAATCAACAAACTAGTTAGCTCTAATACTTAATACCTAATGCTGGTAGGTCTATGTTGAATTTTTAGGGCTGCAGCTAACAATTTTATTATTGATTAGTCTGCTGATTATTTTGACAGTTAATAAATTAACTGTTGAGCCTATAAAGTGTCAAATAATTGTGAAAAAAAGCTCATCACAATTTCCCAGAGCCCAGGTGACATCTTCAGATTGCTAATCAACAATCCAAAGCCCAAATACAATCATAAATGCAAAAGAATTATAATTTTCTTTCAGTCTGCTTATGGATTTATCAACTAATCGTTGCAGCTTGAATGATTATGAGGAGTCTTTGTTTGGACTTGCATATCCCTGATTAAAAATGTGTTTAAAAAAGCAAACTAAATATAAAAATAATTTGTTATTCTTAGTTGTATACTGCTGCATGTTAAATAGAGAATTTACCACTTAAAACCTTGTTAACGCTGTAAACATTTCCCTACTTATATTAGCTGACAAGCAAGTCCGTTGAGAAGCCTCGTCTGACGCAGATCCCATCGGAGGACATGGACCTGGAGGAGATCGGCTCAGGATCTGGTTCGGGGCCAGGGTCAGTGTGCGGCTCTGAACCAGGCTCCGTGTGTGAGGACGGCTACCACAGGAGACAGAGCACTGCCAGCTCAGACTCAGTTTATGACACAGAGTCCACGACCTCCTCACGGGAGAGCCTGATCGAACCCTCACATTCCCTCAGTCAGGTACTAGATTATGTTATATGTTACGTCAAGTTATGTTTAATAATCAGAATTTAGTTTTTGATTGAATACATTATTGTTCATGCGACTAAATGACAAAGGAAATATAAATTGTTAAAAAATTTGCATTCCTTGTGCCCCTGCACATAAATTAACTTGTGTGCACTTGTGTTTTTGACACCAGAGGGCACTGTAAATTCATTTATACAAGATGGAAAGATGAACGTTATTGTGGCAGCATGCTTGGCAATGCTGAATTTTCTTCATCAGTTGTTGTTCTAGAAAAACAATATTAAATTGACCAAATAATGAGTAGTTGCAGTCCACAACAGAGAGGCATTTGAATTATGAGTATGTGAAAGTTTAGTCCAGTTAGTCTCTGCTGTGTGCTGCTGCTGATAAATACTCCTTCATTCCCTGTTCTCCTCTTCAACCACTGCCCTGGGAACCGCAGCGGCAAGTGATCCTCAGACCAAGTCACCAGCTGGAATCTGCTGCCCTAATTTGGCCTCATCAGCCTCTGGTTCGGACCCAGTCCTCCCCAGCCTCCACCTCTTTGCCTCCTCCTCCACATCCACCCACCATACCATCCCTGTCACTGTCCAGCCCTGGTGCAGACGTCCAGCTACGCTTCACCACAGGTGAGGAACACTTTTTTGATCAGGAAAACCCGAAAAGAGGCCATTAATCCCATAATCTGGTGAAATATTTGAGTTACAATTTATGTATGATCATACACAATCATGTAATGCTGAAAAAGTAAAATAAGGCAAAGAGATGATTTTGTGTGTGTGTTTGTGTATCTAGGTCTGGTTTATGATGCTCAGATGCAGAAGCACCAATGCACCTGTGGGGACAACAGCCGCCACCCTGAGCATGCTGGGAGGGTCCAGAGCATCTGGTCCAGACTGCATGAAAGAGGCCTCAGGAGCCAGTGTGAGGTATGGCACACACACACTACATATACTGACAGATTAGAGCTGCACGGCATGGTTAAAAAAATAATTATACTGCCCTTATTTTGACAGATACTATGATCTCAATATGATTCACAGTTAGTGTGAATGATAATTTTTTCATCACAATTTACATTTTCACTGACAAAAGCTAAAATCATGATGATGTCTTTACCAGACATGTTTATTTACATCTGGAGAACAAAATTTATTGTACAGATGCATATACAGTATATATATTTTTGCGTGTGTGTATGTAGCGCATCCGCAGTAGGAAGGCCACTCTAGAAGAGCTGCAGTCAGTCCATTCAGAAAGACATGTGCTTTTGTTCGGCACCAACCCACTCAACCGCCTCAAACTGGACAGCCGCAAACTGGCTGGTAATATCAATATTAATTATTAAAAAGTACAAATGTTGCTGTATAATAATACCGTAAACCTCTATGTCAGTTATGACAGTTGAATAAATGATAAATGATCTTTTGCAGGAATCATATCTCAACAGAGGTTTATGACTTTACCATGTGGAGGAACTGGGGTGAGTCCACACACACACACACACACACACACACACACACATATTACAGGCCCCTTTATAACACAAGTCATGTGGGAATCTTTCCACTTATCTAATTGCATTACTGAACAGCAAACATTACATGGCTGATTATGCCTCATTACACAATTAAGCTAATAATACTACAAATTGCTAATGCTGTTGTTTTTGGCGAAGATTAGTTTGAAACATAATCAGAAATCAAAGGCTGTACAAAGGTGAGATGTTGGAGAAAGAGAGAGGAAGACGGAAAGAAAGAGGGTACACAGAGACTGCAGCTTGAGGGGTGCGTGCCAGTGAAATTGGATTTCATTTAGTGGGAATGGGTGTGGACAAACAGGGAATGAGAATACAGAAGAAGAAAAAGAAGACAAAATGTGAAGGTAGAAGAGCAAAATGGATAAAATTTAACAAGGGTCTATGAGAGAAGGAACAATGAAGGGGATAAATAAAGGAAATTTTCTTCTCTGATATGGCAAAAAACAGATAACAATACCCATGAGAAACTATTGTGAAGCACAGTGAGAGAAGAGGAGAGGAAAAGAGAGGAAAAGAGAGGACTTGGAAAAGAAGGGGGCAGGGTGTCAGTTGATAAGACGACTGATCTGCCTGGATTTCCGGGCCTTTGGCTGCTCTGGTGAAGAGGGGTGATTGGAACAAGATGGCAAAGTCTGTGATAAAAGAAATTCCTCTGATTTCATTGTTCCACCGCGGCACACCACCAATGTGAGTTTTGAAACATGGAGCAACACTGAAACACAAGACGGGGTTTACAGAGAGAGAAAGTGCATGCGAAAAAACAGAAACAACTCTCAGCAGTTATTAGTATACACAGTCATTAAAGGTCCACATATTTTTCTGTTTTTAATGCACTACAAGAATACACTGCACTGTAAGAAGAGATGAATAGAGCTGATAGATTTGTGTCATTTATTATTTCAAAATAATGAGAGTGCATTCAGAAGTTCAGTTACTTTGATTAAGTTAAATCCTCATACATGGGACTGTCAATAGTCAACTTCTCATTGACCTCCAGAGCACCTAGACTCAATGAAATGTGGTAAACCTGCTGACTGAGGATTTCCAGGGGAACTGTTGCGTAAAATTCTGCAAACTGGTCTGTCAGGATTTCAGTAAATCTTGTATTCAAGTTCAGTTGAGTCCAGTGTGTAGTCTGAAACTAACTGTAATAACATTTTGTTTTTTTAAAACATGCAACAACTTTCTAACCATTCAAAAAGAAGTCATTTTAATTGCATCTTCACTTAATATCTGTGGCTGACTTTTGAACTGACTTTACACATGTCATTGCTGTTTGACTGACAGGTAGATGTTGATACAATCTGGAATGAGCTTCACACATCAGCAGCTTCTCGCATTGCTGCAGGATGTGTCACAGACCTGGCGCTGAAGGTAGCGCAAGGAGAGCTCAAGGTGTGTCCTTTTTACCAAATAACTTCACAGAAAATACTGTGTGTTTTCAGAGTTGCAGTGTAGCAAAGTAAACAGTTGTTACATACAGTCAGTGGTGGAAAGAATTTTACATACAATCTTGAGGCACTTGTACTTCAGTATTTCCATTTCATGCTACTTCTACTTCACTACAATCAGAGAGAAATATTCTACTCTAATGTTCATTAAAGTACTGATTACATCTTGATTCATCAATAATAGTGATCCAGTATAAAACTGACTAGCCACTCTGCATTATGAGCACATTTACTTTTGATACTTAAAGTACATATAGTTGTTGGTACTTCTGTCCTTTTACTTGAGATGGAGTATTTTTATACTGTGGTATTGCTACTTCTATTTAAAGGACCGGTGTGCAAGATTTATGGCTCATTTATGCTAAACGTCAGATATGCATGCATTCATTTCATCCACATTTGTGCGTTTTCTTAAAGCTTACGAATATGGACAAAACAGAGCAGCACCAACAGAAGTTGTGGGGAGGCTTAGCAGTGTAGACAATAGTTCAAGCCAGACATGACCACAGGATAATTCCCTGTCCACATGCACAGACCACCGTCGTTTACAATGCTGCCTCTGTTTTTGCCTCTTTCTCAAGAGGTACATTACTACAACCTCCTGCAGCGCCGCCATGTTTGTTGTCAGAAACTTTTGACTCTTCCACTTCTTTGGGGTTGGGTTGGTGTTTGACTCTCAGCAGTGCCTTCTAGTGGATGTCTTGCTTAACATCCATGTCAATGTAAAGGACTCGTGGAAGTATGTGGGCAGTGAGGGTTACATTGTTTAAAATGGACATATCTTTCTTTATACATGAAAAGGACATAAATGAACCTTTATTGGCATTTAGTGGTGAGCACACAGATTACAAATACCCCATCTCTCCATTACATTCCAAGCGCGTGTAGAGTGGCTGTGAAACTTTAAAAAACTCTGTAAGGCCGTATGTAGAATCACTTTTTGGTTTGTCTGTTCTGGGCTACTGTAGAGGCATGCTGGTGCAACATGGCAGCTTCCATGGAAGTGGACTTAAGTCCTCTGTAGAAATAAACTGCTAATTCTAAAGTGACAAAAACACAGGATTTTTATTTTCAGGTGATTATGCACAAATGAAAACCTACTTATCAATAATATATTCCTTTTCTGCCACATTGTGTCAAGAGATCCCTGTAACTCTTACACACTAGGCCTTTAAGAAAAGAATTTGAAGACTTCTTCCACCACTGCATACAGAGAGTATAGCTGGATAGCTGTGGTCCGCAGTGTTTAACGTACAGTTTATACAACAGCATAACCAGGTGTGTCTTTTAAAGACGTGAGCTATGATGGTTGGCCTGCTAAAAGCAGCAAGGTGTTTAAGTTTTTGCTCTCCTCTCACAGAATGGCTTTGCAGTGGTGAGGCCCCCTGGACACCACGCAAGCCACTCCTCCCCCCTGTAAGTACAGCAGCACACACACACACACACACGCACACTCACACACACACACTCATACACACACACATACTAGGAGCCAGGAGGTCTCTGCAAAGTGCTTCAAAGGATTTATTACAGATCAGCTTCACTTCTGAGCAAGAGAGAGAGAGAGAGAGAACTGTGTCTCTCTGTCTTAATGTGTGTGTGTGTGTCTGTGTGTGTATGAGTTTGTGTGGAGTGTGCTACCTGCCTAATGCCTGAGGCAAACTACCTCCTCCGCTCAGTTTCTTTTAAACTTTCAAGACACAGAGCAAAGCACCTCAAAAAGAATGGTGTGTGTGCGTGTGTGTGTGTATTTGTGTGCATGGATTTGTGTTGGTCTTTGATAGGAGGCATTATCCAAGTAACCACATTCAGCTGGGGCTGTGTGTGTGCTCAGCAGTGCTTGTCACTGGTTATTTATGGGATGATAATGACTTTTCTTGATGAGCACTTTGGACAGCATATATGATATACGTCTACACACACACACACACACACATACAAAAGCTCTCACAGTTTACGACTCATGCTGACACCGCCACTTCCAACATTCCTCTATTGTTTTTCATACATCAACACTTTTTTTTGCATACCTTTACTGTAGACAGTGAGTGTTGAGGGAGCTGCTGTGCCAAGTTGTGAGTTCATTTCTCTGAAATCATCTCACATGTCCCGCCAGCATTTCACACTGTTATCATTTGGAATGTGAAGTGAATTTTATGATAAGCTCGGTTTTCTGTTTGTCACAAAATTTGTGGGTTCTGCATTTCCCTGGAGTGCAAGAGTTTAGACTCAGCATAATGCCATTTTTGTTTGTCAGCGGTGGAACATGAAATACAAAACAACTTGAAATGAAACATCCTCATTTCGCAAATCATTTCTCAAATATTTGCTGTGAAAGATTGCCTGGCAGAAGTTTCCCTCTATGACTTGCTTATATTAGAGTCAGTGCTTTGATTGTCACAACCTGGACTGAATAGCCACCACATGACACCACAGAGCTGGAGACATGTCTCAGAGGTTCCTGAGGTCCATATGGTGATTGTATGATATTAATTTGCTGAAGATGTCCTGATAAACACATGTGGCTGCCTTTCTTCCTTTGTGTTTGTCCACAGGGGCTTCTGTTTCTTCAACTCTGTGGCCATCGCTGCCAAGCAGCTCCAACACAAACTCAACGTCAGCAAGATCCTCATCGTGGACTGGGTGAGGATCCCCAGTATGATCAACATCACTGGTCCCCAGTAGTGGAATGTAACAAAGTACATTTACTAAAGTGCTGTAAGATTTTATTTCGAAATAGGAGCCCAGAACAGACAAACCTTTTGCATTTTGTACAGTTTTTGCAGCCACCCTAGTGAAGGGTAATTGAAGTGTTTGTAATCTGCAAACTCACCACTAGAGGCCACTAAATCCTACCCACTGATCCTTTAAGTACAATTTTGAGGTACTTGTACTTTACTTCAGTACTTCCATTTTATGTAACTTTAAACTTTTATGCTACTACAGCTCTACTACATTTGTCTGACAGCTTCAGTTACATTTCAGATTACAATTTTTCGTATCCTTCCTGTCCAATGAAAACCACGTATCTCCAAATATTTTGAGTTTGACTGCTTGTGATAAACTGTAGGATGAAGTGTTCCTTAATGGGTTGTACGTTTTATGCAAAATAATCCATGTAAAAGCACTCTTGGATTAGTTGGGAAATCATCACATCATCACAAAGCTGAAAATAGGGCTGCTGAGCTCATGAAAAGTTGACTAGATGGTTGTCACCCTACCCTACAAACATATGATAATCTTACTGAATATGATGCACTGCTGTAGATTAAACTAACCAACAGTATATAAACTAGTTAAAACAAGCTCATGTAAAGTGCAACATATGCATAGATGCATCAGTAAAGTTAATTGAAAAACATCATATATAATAAAGTAAAATACTGAGGGGCAATTTTACTGCACAGTTAGTACTTTTTATTAGATACTCTGATAATTATTTTATTTTTTTGTATAATACTTACACACTTTTCCTTAAATAAGATTATTTTCACGGTGTGGTATTAATACTTAGTAAAGTGCTTTACTAAAGTAAAGTATCTGAATACTTTTTTCACCACTGATGTCCCTCACATGGAGAGGAATAAACATACAAAAACACACATGCACAGGCACACACATGTATCGTGGGCACAAACATGGTCCCAGAAGCAGAGCAGCCCTCTACAG
Organism: Lutjanus erythropterus; assembly: GCF_056507025.1. NCBI lineage: Eukaryota > Metazoa > Chordata > Actinopteri > Lutjaniformes > Lutjanidae > Lutjanus > Lutjanus erythropterus. The sequence goes on from NC_139318.1 coordinate 18,683,525, forward strand.
TAGCACTACTATTTATCATTTAGTTCACTGTTATCTCTGGTTCCCATGTGTGATCTGAACTGTCACGTATGCTTAGAGTAGACACAGATTCGCACACAGTCATATGAACACGCAGCCACACACACACACAGATATTGATCCGCAGCCAGGTGGTCGTCTCTGTTTACCATGTGTGTGTATATGAGCCTGCACCATGTCTTTACACGCACCGTGCTCTCTGACGTATTACTGCATCAAACACTGATTACTACCTGCTTCATCAAAAAGCTTTTTAGGATTAAAACACATTTGCTGTTGACAGGGAAAAGCCTTGCAGACCCTGTTTTCTACATTTCAGGTTATGTTAAATTCTAACATTTTGGGGATTTGTGATCATTTTTTAACAAATTAAATTAATTGTGTGTGAAATACCTGTTCCATCCCCTGGGTACTTGCTAACCTGTCATCCAATCACTGTCCAGGACATTCACCATGGCAACGGCACCCAGGAAGCCTTCTATAATGACCCAAGTGTGCTGTACATTTCCCTACATCGCTTTGACGATGGCAACTTCTTTCCTGGTAGTGGACATCCCAGTGAGGTAGGTAGTCTTCCACAGCAGTGCTGTGTTTGTCTGCTTTTGTTTGTGTTGTCATGGTAACATCTGGGTGTTTGTGTGTGTTTGTGTGTCTCTGCATGTACCTAGATTCTTCTTAGCTTAAGAACAAGACATGAGAGACGTTTATACTTATATAACACAGGTTCTCTTTGTAGAATAATTCACATAATAGAGATGTTTTTTATTTTCCTTTGACTCCAGAATACAAAGTTCATAATAATACCACCCACATCTATTGTGAAGATAGATATGTTGGCACAGAAATATTTGGTAATTATGTGATTCTAGTGAGACATTAGGGAGCTCAATGGCCTTGTGTTTATCATATACTTGTCAAAACAGATAAAATTATTGTAACAATAAATCCAGGAATAATCTAAATGATTTAAAGCCGCAATTACAACCGTAATTTGGTCACGATGACTGATCACAGAGTCTGTACTGAACAGGAAGAAAATGAAACAGGTTAGTATGGATAGATCATCTTGCAGTGTGCAGCAGTTTAGGATCAAAATATCTCGCCCATGAGTGGACCTCAAACCAGTCGGATTACATGAAACATATTTTACTCTCACCACTGGAATTTTAGCAATGTAATTTTATTTGGTTACACTATAAATCGGAACACAAAGTGCTTATATCAACGTCATTTAGAGTTTCTGTTACAGAGTGTGCACATTAATATCTTGATTTTCAGCCACATTCTATTTTTGATTATGTTTGGGTTTACATGAAACATGAAAAACCTGGTTATTCATACTGTATTCCTGTATATATGAAACCTGAAACCAGGATAAGTTGTTTACATGCACAGACATAACCAGGATGCTCCAAAAACCCAACTATAACCAGGGACATGTACTATGAAGCAGAATGTGGGACTAGCGACGTTAAATAAGGATGGTAAGAATGGGGAGCATCACCATTCATAGAAGAAGAACCTATTGCTTGCTGTATGGAAAGAAGGAAAAGAGTTCAGAGACTAGCTAGAGGCTAGAAAAATTGTGCTTTTATGTCATCCTACAACAGAGACTGATTGAACCACTAAAGCCTTGTACTTGCGAAAGTCTATTTTATTTCTGCACTCTAACCAACTGGTGCATTTCTTGTAAATGCATAAAGAAGAGACTCAGAAAATATATTTGTGGTTTACTGGTTTACGCCCTTAACAACTTTTAATTTGTGATTAATGTTGTGTGATTGTAGTGTTATGTTGTCTGTGATCATTTTAACTGTAAAGTGTCTTTGAGTGTGGTGAAAACGCTCTGAAATAAATGGATTATTATTATTATTCATACAGACTGTAACTTTTGGCCAGCTGTCCTTCCTGCGTTTGGCAGCTGCAGCTGTGTTGCGTTTAGCCTGGTTTGTGATTGTTATGATACTTCTTCGTATTTGTCTCATATTTACTCTTCGTTTGTAAAATATGCCGTTCTGGTGCCATTAAGTTTTTCCATGTTTGCGATTGGTCATATGCTGAAAACGCCTCCCCTTTATGTGAATGCGCTCATAGCTGGATTGGGAAATCCTGTGTTGACTTACCGAGCTGATAACCACTGTCGTATAACTGTTTAGCATGATTACTTACATTGGGTTCAGTGAAGCCAGATATCCTGGTTATGTTTCGTCGTACAGGCCCCAGGATAGTTGTGTATGTAAATGCACTCATTGTTTTTGTGTTTGTCTGGCTTAACATAAATAACTTAAAATACAAATGAGAATATTATATTAGCTTTTGTCCACTGTCATTCTTTCATTGTCTTGAAGACTTTTTGACTAATTCAACGTGACATTTCTAATTTTCATGTTTTGGCAAATTATTTGACGATCAGCGTCACATTAAATTAGTTATGTCATTGTCTTCTCTCTGCAAAAGTGTTTATCCAGTGAACTCACCGTGAAATCGCTTGATTTTGTGTATCTGCTGTAGGTTTATTTCCATAGTTCTAGTTTATTTAAGAAACGTCAGGGCTTTGGAAGTCAGAACTTCACAACAGGATGTGTACAATTGAATTGCATGCCTATGTTTGAATACAGGAAATTGAGATGCCTATGAATTCTGCCTGCGGTCTTACCAGAAACCAAGTGTGATGACTATCCCCAGTCAGACGAATTGACCCCAACCCACGGTGGCATTCACCGCCCCATTCAGTCCCTCCACATCCCCTCCTCTCACTCTCCCATCCTCCCCCCACAATAATGAGGATAAAATAGTCAATGTTTTCCCATAAAATCCCCCGATGAGGGACGGCACATAAAACGCTCTGCCGGCTTGGATGTGGCTTTGCCTTAAGTGGCCCCTCAACCTCTGTTGAGCTGTGTGGTAAACCTCTGGAGTCTCGCTGTCCCCCGTGTAGGTATATAACACACCATGGGGTAGGGGTGTGATGTCATAGCCATAACAGAGAGTGCCGAGTACCACACAGAAACCAGCGACGGCCTAATCCAGTCCAGCAGCTATTGAAACATGAAAGAAAGAAAGAGGACAGAGAGGAGCGCAAGAGACTTGGAGCAATAGCAGGAATTGTGTGTGCGTGTGTGTGTGTGTGTGTGTGTGTGTTTGGATGTGCGCGTGCATGCGGGTACATTACTAGTTGGCAGAGGACAGGAGGCCTCATGTGTTTTTCGTTTGCCCTGTGAACATCCCGTCCACTGAGAGAAGAATGGAGACAGACGCTCTGCGATGCTCATCAGCATTCTTTCAAACATCCTCTCACACCCATACACACACATTTATGCACACACACAAAGGAAATTACCACGCCTTGTTGCCAAGAGTCTGTCAATCAACCTCCTCATTCTGCCCTCAAACTGACACTTTGACTGATGGTGAAGGGCTTCGAGAACAGCTAAATGGCTGCTAGCAGGACTACAAAGAGAGAGGCAGGAATCTTAAACCTCCTTTCCAAGACTCGGGCCTCAGTTCACTCTCTGGCCCAAAATATGCGAGTTCAAACTGACATCGACTCTGCCTGGCATTCTGGGAGTAAACGCCAATCTCAATACAGCTTGAAAATCCACTGAAATCATTTACAGTATGTGGTATAAGTGATATAATATGTACGTTTTATTTGACATGTCATATAACCCAAAACCATATACAAATATTATAATTTCAATATATAAATAGAACGTTTTACAACATACATAATGCGATTCTAATATGTTGTTTCTTTTATATATGAGGCAGCAGTTGCCAAATGTGAAATGTTTCCCAGTATAGCCGTAGCCTAAAGTTGGGGACTCATAAACGGGTGTAGCTCTGTTGTGGCTCAGAGTGATTTATAAGGCCGTTTGACAAATTGTATCAAAATCAAAATGGAGGGACAGGGGTGTTGAATTAATAGCCATCCGTCTTTCATTTAGGAATCATAATCACTCCCTGGTGTTGTCTTAAAGACATTCAGTCACTTTTCCTCGATTGCTGCAATGCAAGGTTTTGCAACAGCCGTGCCGGTTTTTGGGAACATTTGACACAAATCTGTCATCGTCACGCACTTTCTCAACTTTCACTGGGACTCATTAACTTTTCATGACATTCACAGACACTCTTTCTCTCTCTTAGTCTCACTCTCTCTCTCTCCCTCCATCCAGGTGGGTGCAGGTGCAGGCGAGGGCTTCAATGTGAACGTAGGATGGACAGGCGGTTTGAACCCACCCATGGGTGATGCAGAGTATCTGGCTGCATTCAGGTAAATAGTGAATTCAACTATTATCTCTCTTAGCCACATCATATTTCTCTCCATACAGCAGTACTCAACAATTTAACACAGCATTTGCTACAAATTAGATATATGTGCATACATTAGTTTCCACCAATTATAAAAGCATAACATAGTTTTCACATTGGTGAGTATGTTTCTCTGCCTGCTGGGCTGCCATATGTTTCGGTTTGTGTTATTGTTGTATAAAAATCAACTTGCAGAGATTTCAAACTTGAGATAGGTCATCTCCACTCCTAAGAATATCACATCGGGATTTTATTTGTCAGAGTTACATGTAGTGCTACTTGTGATTTCCGGATTGAGGGGTTCAGATTTGACATTTTCCCTTTCATGATAACAGTTTGCAGATTACAGAAGTCTCGAACACATCATAAGAAAGATATGACTAGGCAGGTGACCAAATGATATACATTCTTTAGTCAAGCGAAGTACAGATATTTGCCAATTGGGCAAGTGGTAAAAAATGAAGCATATCATTTTTGGAAGCATCTAGGAGTGAACCACCTTCCCTTTCATAGCTGTTGAGAGTTGCACATGCACAGTGTCGATCAAGCTTTCATTAGATATTGACGGCAGGTAAAGACAACCTTTATGAAATGAATCACAAGCTAACATTTGGATATGCAAGAGTGTTGCTTCACATTTATGACACACTGTGCCCTTAATTTAATAAAGATTCAACGTGAAAATTAGCTTAGTTTTTGTTTTTTTTATTGGTAACTGCTAATAAATAAAACTTTTTGTATAGGGACAAGTAAAAACTGACTTTGAGCAAGTAGATTTCTGACCCACCAGGGGCACCTGGATAGCTCAGTCTTTTAGAGTGTGCACCCCATGTATGGAGGCTGAGTCCTCTGCAGCACCTGTGGGTTTGAATCCTGCATGTGGCCCTTTGCTGCATGTCATTCCCCCATTTCTTGTCATATCTTCAGCTGTCCTATCAGTTAAAGGCATCAAAAAAAAGAAAGAAAGAAAGAAAGAAAGAATTGATTTCTGACCTGCTTGCCCAGCCAGGGCACCCTTGTTGAACTCTGGGTTTCCTCTAAAACTGTCACTAGCACTAATCGGTGTCTACACAATTTGTATTAAACGGATGAAATATTGATAAGGCAGCTCTCTGTTTATTGTTGGGTTAAAATCAAAACCATAAACAGATGTATTAGTGAAACGCACCTTTGCTGTCAGCACCCTTTTCATTCTTTTCCTGAATGAATATAGTATGTTTCTGCTCTACACTGTAATGAACTCAGAGTGTTTCTGTAAGCAACATTGGCTCACCACCAGATGATTAAACAGTATGTGAGCTCTACTCGGTTCTGCATGCAGCAGACACAGTGGGTGGGCCCCCTCGTCAAAGGAAAGATGCTAATGAGCTAACCCATACTGGTAAAATCCATAGAGCCAATAGGCAGGCTCGGAAACACTAAGTCCAGTGTTTACTGGAGCTCGGGATGCTAATTAAGAAACAACTGGTCTTTTCCTGAGTAGGCGTCTGGTTTTGGTATTTTTCATCCAGTTTGGGAAATGGCAAGTGTTTTCATGTGTAAAACTTCCTCCGTTAACCACACTGTAGTACTGTACGATATTGTGTGTTATCCCGACAAACTTTGCCCTGTATTAAAGCTCTGTGCAGAAGGAGTGTCCTGGTGGTCCAGTGGTTTGAGGCGCATACCATGTAGCTCTGATGTCCGTGGTGCGTATCCGGCCAAAGACCTTTGTCACATTTAATCATGGGGAACAACCCCATATTTACTGCCAATGTCAACTATCTAATTAAGGCAAGAAATCCACAATAATAAATAGTAGTGCAGCAAGATACTGCACTATTAGTGAAGTGAAGATTTTTAAAAAACAAAAACTGTAAAAAAAAAAAAAAAAAAAAGCACAAACTAGTGTTGCAATTTTGTGCATTTCCTTAATAGAGAGTTGAACATATTAACAATCAGTAATCAATTAATCATTAATAATTAATAAGACACCAGTAGATATATTTTTAAAAAAAATATTTAAAAATTTCTAGCTGCAGATTACTTATTTGTAACATCAGTAAAGGACAATTTAAACAAACAGAATAATTAAACAGTGAGACTGTCACTCAAAACAACTGTTTTTTTTACTCCTGTTCTTATTGAACAAATGGCACCACCAAACAAAATAATGTCAAACAGGGTGCAGTCACTGCCATTTCTAGACTAAAAAGGCAACCAAACTAGAGCTGCAACAATTAATCAACTATTAACTTAATCATCAACTATTTTGTTTCTCTCTGATTCCAGCTTCTTAAAAGTAAAAAGTTTCTGTTTTTCCTACCTCTTTATGACAGTACACTTAATATCTTTGGGTTGTGAGTAAAATGAAACATTTGAGGTCATCATCTTGGGCTTTAGGAAATACTAAGTGACTTTTTTCACCATTTTCTGACATTTTGTGGACCAAACAAGTAATCAGTTAATCAAGAAAATAATCAACAAATTAATCAGCAATAAAAATAATCATTCGTAGCGGCTATAAACCAAACCAAACTGTGAGTAAACCTGTGAGCTCCAGAGAGCTCATGGTATACAAAACATACATTTGCAGTTGATAAATGTTAAATCAGTTAAATTATTAACAGTAATTAATCAATTAATCATTAACATCCCTAGTAAAAACACACACACTACACAAATGTTCGAATAATTCTTTAGTATTTGTTCGAATGGCCACCATTCTGCAGATTAACTGGTGCAAATAAATGCATAACACACTGCACAGACAAAATTTAATGCATCATGAATTCATGCTTATGCAATTAAGTATCTAGTCTGGTGCCAGTTGTGTAATTCAATTTAAATACATGATTTAGACGACTGGGTGTTCCAGACCGTGTGTTTTCTCTCCAGGATGGAACAGAAAACTAGCCAGCGTGCGGTTGTCGATGATGTGTCTCTGTTTTTGGGTGTGTGTGTTAGTGACAGGGGAAATATTGTGGTCGCGAGTGGCGGTGATGGGACTCGAGTACAATCAAGAGACAGCTCAGCTGTGTTGAGATTAAGTGTCATGACGTATGTGCAGAGGATTACTAAGGTGGTCAGAATTTAAGGTCAGTCTAATCACCGGTAGCACGGCACACACGTAACATCCATTTTTAAAGGAAGAGCATATGTATGTATAGCTTTTTGGCCCGTGCATATCATATATGTGTGCATGCACATGTTTTCATGTGCATTTCTAGGTGACTACTGACGAATAACAAACTATGGAGGAGAGGAGAGCAGAAAAGAGGAGAGAGAAGAAGTGGGGGGTGCATTGTTAGGGAATCCAAAGGCGGCGTAATTAGGCCCAATGGATCCCAGATGGCTGGCTGTCAGTGACGTGAGAAGAGGGACGAGCTCCTAATAGGAACCAGACGCACACAAACGCCTTTGAACTGCCGCTGAGAGAGAGAGGGAGAGAATCAAACGCGGCATGGGCTGTGCGCTCTTGCTAAATAACTGGCAGCGGGAGAGGAGAGGAAGTGAGGAGGAGAGCGTAGAAGCGAGGAAAGTGGTCTCCCCTGAGTGGAGTATACAGCATGTGGGCGTCTCAGGCCAGACATGTCAGGGGTCTCATTTTTATCTGCTTGTGTCACTCGCGTTTGCCACCTGCCTAAAGTTGTGTGTTAGTGTTTGCGTGAACCGTTTTTTGACTTTAATATATCCAGGAAAGGTTTGCAGAGCACTCGTGTATCTTTTTTTCAGCAGGGCTCTGCTTCACATTTAAACAGTTGCACACATTCACACCTGGGAGCTACCCCACCTTCCAGTGTTGGCCTTTTACCAGGAGTGGATCAAGAACAGAGATCAAGCACTTGGAACGTGGCCTCATTTATCATTTATCTTTCATCATTTTCAAATGGATGGAGTTTACAATGAAGTAAATGTTTGCAGTTAACCATCCAGAAAAAAAGGTCTTACAGTACTCCACTCGCAAATCAATCATCTCAACTATGCACTGATTTCAATTTGAGGTTTTTTTTTATTTTACTGGCAACTTTAAAATTCTGCTACAGTCTGTCTAAAGGAAATTTAGACATGTGCTTCTAAACACATTATACATGGTAGAAAATAGTCGCTAAAGATATGTGAAAAGACTGAGAACTATGTAGTACTGCATTGTGGAGTTGCACAATGCCTAACATACAAGGAGGGAGTAAACTCAAGTGGATGGAGCGTGAAAAATTGTCCACATATATTACAAGTGATGTGCAGCAGCACAACTTGTGATGTTTCTCTTTGCAGATATGCAATTAAATAAGTGTCTTAAGTAACTTAATCATAACTAACATAATTGTCTTAAGTCAGTCTTGTTTCTAAATAACTGGGGGACAGTTTACCTAACTGTAACTCCCATCAGTCCTCTGATTTCCTTCCAAGCCTCATCCTTTTTGATTATATTCCAATAAATAGGATGCTATGGATCATATAAAAGGTGCCGCTTCGCAACTTTGTTCATTAGTCTCCTAACTTCCCTAGTGACTGCTTTGATGAGGGGAAACAGACATCAAGGATTTCAAAGTTGATATTGACCAGATAAAATATGGTGGAGGTGATGCAAGTGTATGAAACTTCGCCAAAATAGACTCGGCCTTTTTTCAAACAAGCGACAGGTTGCTTAGCCTGTTTGTTCATGCATGGAGCAGATTAGGAAAAACTAAAACCACCAGCTGTTCGTTCACTTGTTCACATCACTTTCAGATAGGAAGAAGTGTTAAAGGCTCTGGAATGACACATCTCCTAAAACTGTATACAGTTATGGTCAAAAGTTTTAGTTTTAGTTTAAAGAGCATGTACTAAATCATGTCACTTTTGAGTTTCCAATGAGTCCCATAACTCTTAATTTTCTATGATGGAATAATTGAAACATGTGTCTCTTTGTCACAAAATACAACCATGCATTTTGGTTCTTGGTTTATAAATTTATTACAGGTTTTCTGGAAAAATTACAAAATCTGCTGGGTCAAAAATATACATACAGCAACTTGACTTATCAGCTTTGGTGATGTAGAAAGTTGTGTTTATCAAATTTTCTCAGTGCCACTGCCTCTTAACTTCTTATGAGTGATTACAATCAACTACAAATGATGATTTCTCTGAGCCAACTTAAATAGGGCCCATCTGATACACTCATTAGACTCAGCCACAAATGCTACAATGGGAAAGTCCAAGAAGATCAGTACAGATCTGAAAAAGAAAATCGTTGACTTGAACATGTCAGGAAAGTCACTTGAAGCAAATTCAAAGCAGCTATAGATCAACTGTGCAAACAATTGTTTGTAAGTACAGAGGGCATGGTACAGTTGTGTCACTGCCACGACCAGGCAGAAAATGCAAGCTATCACCTGCTGCTGAGAGACAGTCGGTCAGGATGGCCAAGAGTCAACCAAGAATCCCCAAAAAGCAGGTCTGCAAGGAATTAGAAGCTGCTGGAACACAGGTGTCAGTGTCTACAGTCAAGTGTGTTTTACATCCCCGAGAGGTTGCTGTGAAAGAAGAAAGCCCTCGCTCCAGAAGGAAGAACCTTAAGGCTCAACTGAAGTTTACTGTTGATCACATGGACAAAGAAAAGGCCTTTTGGAGGAAAATTCTGTGGTCAGATGAAACAAACATTGAGCTATTGGGCCACAATGACCAGAAATATGTTTGGAGGAGAGAAGGTTTCCTTTAACCCCACGAACACCAGACCTACTGTCAAACATGGTGGTGGTAGTGTTATGCTCTGTGACTGTTTTGCTACCAGTGGAATTGGTGCTTTACAGAAAGTAAATGGAATAATGAAGGAAGAGGATTACCTCCAATTGTCCAATTGAGGTGAAAATGGCAGAGGGCACAATAGCATTGGCAGTGCAAGTGCAAGTGACTTTGAGACAGTGCAGCAGACACATCCCCAGTGTTTGAGAGCACAGAAAACTCATTACTTTCTCACAGTTTTGAAACCTAATTTTATATACTTTGCAAGTTTTTTTAATCATTCAAATTTGGCAAACTCAGAATACCCATTTATTATTGCAAGGACTTTAATTACAATAAGTAATCTTTTTGTCTATTCTGATGTCAAATCAATCCCACCATGGCTACGTCTCTCACGTTATTATATTTTATTCACTGTTCCAAGTTCTCATTTTTCCACAAATTATTAACACCTGTTGAAAACACAGTTTGTTAAGTATCCTATCTGATTTCAGCTAGACCAAAGGGCTTGAATGAATGTAACATACGATCCAGCGTTTGGTTTTACAGCGTGTTGTTTCCTCTCCTCCTCCTCAGAGCCGTGGTGATGCCCATCGCACACGAGTTTTCCCCTGACGTGGTGCTGGTGTCAGCTGGCTTTGATGCTGTCGAAGGACATTCGTCATCACTGGGAGGCTACAAGGTCACAGCCAAGTGTAAGCTTCAGTCAGCCCCACGCTCACATGCAGCACTCATTCACAATAACACACTCTTACTCACAGACATGAACATAGATATGAATCAGTGTTAATGTCACACCAAGTGCTGTCTGACATTTATAATGCATAATTATACTTACCATTTCTCGGGCGTTGGTGAATATGAGTCTTAATTTCTTGATTGACTTCTGCCACATATGAACCAGATTTTTTTTTTTTACCTCTGCTTACACCAATATTTATTTGCTCTGCATGTTATTTTAATATCCTCATTTTGAATGCACAATAATAGCAGACAACAAATCATAGGTGTTAATGGGTAACTCCAACTAACTTGTGGGGCAAATTGCAGAATCATAAAGTTGGTTCATTACTCATAGTCTATTTTCAGATAAACACTCTTTCAAAACTGAACAGCCTTACTGATGTCAGACATTAGCACCAGTCAAGAAGTGCGCTGTAATGCAGGTGTTTTGATCAAAACAATCCAAAATTTATTGAGTGCAACAACTGAGAGAAATTCAAGTTTGTTTATGTACTGATTTGAGAAAATCTCTTTTTTCAGAAACTACCTCAGGGATAGACAATTATATTTTAAATTGCCACCAACCGCTAAATTTGGTGGCCAAAGTACATTTTTGGTGGTCCAAATGTAAACTTATGTAAAACATAATTCAGAAAAGCTTTTTTTTTTTTTTGTTTCCAATGAAAAATGGCAAGTTGGGGAAACTGGCAGCACACACTGCAGTGCATTACATCCTCAGATGTGTCATTTCCAGCCACTTTAACTCCTGCTTCCATTCACTCCTATTTTTTTGTTGCCATTTAGTTTTTTCATAGTACATTTTAATGTTTCTGGTTCTTCTAGAGCAGATCAAGATAGCAGTTTGACTCGCACTTCAGTAGCCCCAACATATCTGTAGCTACCTTTCATTTTTATATAAAATGTACATTCAAGCATCTTGTATATTGTAAATATATTGTAAATGATTAGCAATGATGTGACTAGAAGTAAATGGCCTCTATAAGGCAAGGAGCACCGCTCTGAACTGATGATGACATGAGCACTGGAGAGAAATCACTGAGCTGTCAGTATGTGGCTCAACCTGTGTTCTTGTGCGTTTGTGTGTTGCTGTCTACCAGGTTTTGGCTTCCTGACTCGTCAGCTAATGTCACTAGCTGGGGGTCGGGTGGTCCTGGCTCTGGAGGGGGGACACGACCTCAAGGCCATCTGCGATGCCTCTGAAGCCTGCGTCAGCGCCTTGCTGGGCATGGAGGTAAGACCCGTGTGTGAGTATGTGTGTCTCTGTAGAGATATAAAGTATAGTACACCCTCTAACTGCTTGTTGTGGTCCAGGTGGAGCCTCTGTCCCAGGCCGTGTTGGACCAGAAGCCCTGTGAAAATGCTGTCCAGTCACTGCAGAGAGTCATCCAGGTTCAGGGTGAGAACTGACACCTCAACACACCACAACCAGAGCATCCAGAGACATTTATTCAGAGCACATCATTCACAGGTTTTGCTGCACTGAGATATAAAAATATATGCATACACATTTTCCAGTGTTTTTCTATAGTAACGAACTTGAGTTATTACATGTTTTCAGTAAATTATTTTCACTTTTGATTCCTCCGGAACAAACCAACTTGATTATATTGTCTCGATATTTAAGGACTGCTTGAGAACTTTTTAAATAAAGACATAAGGCATAAATAAGGTTTTACAGATATGCAGAGGAGGAGCAGAACTGCAGAGTTCAACATTAATCATTTCATCATATTATCTGCAGAATTACAACTGGCACCGGTGTCCAGCAGCTGCAGCAGTGTCAGTTAAGGCTACATCAGCTGCTGATTCACTGTCACATTTTCTGTGTCGCTATGTACCTTCCAATATTCAAACATGAAAATGTTTTTACTCATATTTGCTATGTAAATGAATAATATATAATTTGCTAAATTTTGAGACCCTTTCTAAATGTTATTTTTACATCGTCAGTGGGCTCCGTATTTGATGCAACTGATGCTGATCCTTTGTTCTTCTCGTACTTCTGCTAGTTGTTTGGCAAGTTTTTACCTCTTTCATTTTTCCTTCTTCTGAACTTGAGTCCATCTTTCTTTATTCATCCTGTTAACTGCACAACGCATTTATCTGTACAATCGGTCTTTCACGTAATAAGCTGCTTCACTTGACAAGCAGTTGGAGGGTTTTCAGGATTTGATTTATATTGACCAAAGTTGTTATTGTGTTGATTGGCACAGACTTTTATTCACACTTTTATTTGAAGATGGCATCAAATAAATAGACCTGTTACTGTTGCAGCAGCAAATAATCATAGCATCATTTTCACTGCCTTATACAGTACAGTACAATACAAGTGAATTTTTGTCAATATAGCCCCAAATGACTGTGCAGCATGTAACATCCTCTGCTTTACACCTTCAGTTCAAACAAGGACAACAATACAACAAAGTAAATATTTCTCATCAAACTTATTTTTTTCTGCTACCATTGTAACTTTTCTTTTACATAAAAACATTTTTGTTTCAAGAAGAAAAGCATTTTTGAATTTTTATCAAGTAAGTAAAGTAACATTTTTTTCAATTTTTTTATCCATTTTTCTTGTTTCTACCAGCTGCTCAGCATGTCTGGTTTTTGTATTTCGATTCTCAATAACTCTAACTCTCTATTTCTCCACTTAGCACCTCCCTCTGTCTCCTCATCCCCTCTGCTCTCTGGCCACCTCTCCTCCTTTACATCCCTGTCTCCCATCCCTCCCTCCAGCCGTCCCACACACAGACAGATGCGCACACACACACACACACACACACACACACACACACACACACACACGCACACACACATGCACACACACTCAGAGACACACACACGGCCGCCCTGGCTCCAATTATCTTCAAACACTTCTCTGGCACACGACCTTCGCAACATCCCCTCCTGATTGCACACAAATGTTATCCCAACCAAATTAGATTAATTAAAAATATTTGCAAAGCCACAAGAATGTTAAGCCCATAATTTAGGCCCGGGGTGAAATATATGCGAGGTGCATGCGCAGCCAGAACACACACATGCTCACAGACGAACACATTTGCAAACACTGATTGATTTTACTTCCACCGTGTGTCACAGGACTCAGGCCTGCAGACCTTGAGCGAACAGATTGAATTTGAGTTTACATTTCTGAAATTATCAACATGGACATTCAGACCACGGGCTGTTTATAACAGTCAATGCTTATATTCACATCAAACAGCTACAACTGGTGGATCAAACACCAAGTGCTGCTTTTTAATAATGCAGTGCAGGCACTTTCCCTCAAGGAAGCACTCAAGATGAAAACAACACTGAAATGAACTGAGGATTAATCTTTCTCTTTCTTCTTCCCTCCTTCTCTCCTTTTTTTTCTCTCCTCTTTCCTCCTGTAGGTGAGTACTGGCAGAGTGTGAAGGATTCAGCCACCACAGTGGACCTGTCCTACCTACAGGCACAGAGACGACGGCTGAGAAGAGACTCGGACAGCGAGGCAGTCAGCGCCATCGCCTCTCTGTCGATGGGAGCTGTCGCCTCCGATAGGTAAAGACAACAAAATACAATACAACAAAATATATATATTTTCCTCTGGCTTGTAGTGCTTTATCCATCTAGATAGTTTTGGTGTATGTTTTGGAGACATCGGCCATGAAGTGTAATTTCTTGAATACAATGAGACAAGATAGTGCTCGACCTGTGGTGCTCAAAGCACCAAAAAATACATTTGAAAAACTCAACAACAACGTCTCCTCCCAGCAGTTTCATGTAGGAACTATTTTCTTGCTGCAGTAGAATCCACCTTTCTTTTTACTTGAAATAAAGTAGTTCTTACATGAAACTCTTCACTGTGGAGTATTTTGAGTAACCAGGTCATGATTTCTTTAAAGAGACATTGGTGTTGAGTTTTTCAAATGTATCTTTTGGTGTTTGAGTACCACAAGCCAAGCACCATCTTCGGCTGATAATAAAATTTGGCAACTTACACCAAAACAATCTAGATAGATAAATAGCAGTAGAGGTAAGACGAAAAGCATGTATTCTTGATTTTGGGGTGAACTGTCCCTTTAATATGTTTTGCTCTAGTTTCATTACAGTACTGCACTTCATGTATCATAAAATCTTTCTCTTTCTCTCATTTATTCAGGAAACAGTCTGAAAAACTGACAGAAGGTGATTCTCTCTGAAGAAAGAGTCTCCTGACAGTCGCCTTCGACCAAGTCTCAGTGGAAACACACACACGCACACACACACACACACAAACACACACACACACACACACACACACAGACTTATGCATGTGGACCATCACTGGAAGCAGATGTCCTCCTTCTCTTCAGTTTGACCACTGTTGTTTTCATCACCTCACAAACTCTCGTCCACTTGCATTACTACTGGCTGCAGTCTGATTCAAACACACAACAATCACCTGGACAACATTCATGCTGTCATAATGCCTCTACAGGTCACTGAACTGACAAAAACATGTTAAAAAACACAAGCAGAGGCAGATTAATGAAGGATCTTCACTGTCTCGTGGCAGTGGGAGCTGACAACATGATGTAGCATGAACACACACTTGACAAAGCACAGTCCTGCGACTAAAACGTTCACCTTGTAAATGACTCCCACAAGACCTGCGAGACAGCACTCGGACTGTTGTAACCTTGAAGGCAGGGGTCAAAGGTCACCTCGGCTTACTCGAGCCAATCACTCAGAGCGGAAGGAGTCATCCCCACAGGATGTGCCGGTGAAGGAGAGCAGGCATATCTGCTGCGCTATGATGTCATTTGTCTGCTTCTGACAAAGCCCCCATGAAGGAACAGATCAGGAGCGTCTGATCATTTTTGCACTGCACCGTTCTGTAATGTGAAGCGGACAAGATGGAGGAGATGCAGCCTCGTCGGCCATGTTGACAATCAAACATCTTGTTTGCTCAAATTTTTAGTTTTTTTTTTGGATATTCATTCATTTGACCTATGGCACACATTTTTTGTGAATGTCAGCACAAGATTTCTTTCTTTTTTCTTTAAGAATCCAGTAAGAGTGAAGCTACAGTGAAGTCTGAGATACATATGTTTCATATTGTTTTGTATGTCCACATATTTTCTTAAATCTTTTTTTTTTTTCTTTCTTGGCCTGTCGAGCGAGCACATGCAGCAAGACTTCAGATCGCTGCAGTTATTGTTACAGCTCTGCGGCAGATAAAAGAAGACGCAGCAGTCTTTGATGAAGTGCATCTTAAATGTGTAGACATACTGTCATTTATATCAGTGGCATTAGTCACTATGAAGAGCTAATACCTCTAGTCATTGGAGTATAAATATCAGGGGAAAAATAAAATTACCCCGGAAGGCTCCTGAAAGAGATTCTTTACACGTCAGCAAAGATAGAAATCACCCATGATGCCTCAGTGCAGCGTGACCACTCAGAAATGATTGTATACGAGACAATGCAGATCACACTTTCTTTATTAGGAGATTTTTAACATTTTAGGTGACTTTATGACAATCACACACTTACAGTGCCCTCAGGATGGGAGGATCAGAATAACTTGGGTCTTAAAATCAGAACTTTGATCACGTTTGTTAAGTGGACCAGTGTTTCTACCTGTGGATGAGCATTCCTGCTGTATTTTGTAAATTTGTTTTACATTTTTATTTCTTTCATAACCAGGACAAACTGATCTGTCCTCTGTTCATCACTGACGTAGCGGCATTCTGTTTACCGTCAGTGTCGGGGATGTTTTTGCTCCCCAGACCAAATGATGACTTTTTCGCTGTTCAGACGGAGCAGTGATTCTGAGATAGCTGAATATCCTCACAGTGCAATTGGACACAGGTTAAGCGCAACCAAAGTTTATGAGAACAATGTGCCGTCCCTGGACTGGCATGGCTTAAAGGACTTCAAAGACTTTGGAGAGTTTGTGAATGTTTCTTTTTTTCTATCCAAACAGTTGAACAGCACCAAAAGCACAGGATGGATATATAAACAAATTCATTCATATTCTATTTATACATTCAGATTCTGTGTCTTTGAAGTGCTCTTTGCATGTCTAACACAATTCTGACGGTGCTATGGATTTTTTTTTTTTTCATAAATGCAGTATGTTTGCTCTTTTGTTGCTTTCTTTCTTTATGTTGCATTATGTTTGTGCAACTCAAAACCTGTTAAATCTTTGTTAATGTGATGAAATGTGAAAACAGATGAGGAGAGTGTGGAGCTATTTCAGCCCTGTATATCGTGTGTGTAGGACAGTCCGACAGCAGAGTGTAGCTTTACGTAGCTTTAACATTCACAACAGTGACCTGACATATCTGATGTCTTATCTTTTGTCTTAATTAATGCAAATGACTTATTTTTGTATTTGAAAATCTCAAAAAATTATCCCTATGCGTACTTAAGAGACCAAATTATCAGCCCATGTGCCTTGAAGTATCATGCTGACCAACCTGTGTGAAGGTAGCCTTAAACAAACTGGATCTTAATTAAAACTGCAGGCAAAGTCCAGTTTTGTCATAACTGACTCTCTGATTTTGTTTCTGTACAGTGTATATACTTTGTTTTGTTATTGTTGTTTGTGTTGTCTGCCTTTGTCTTTTATACTTTTTGTTTCAAAAAAAAAACAAAAAAAACACCTTAATAAAGGTAAATTATATACATTTGATTAAGATTGTTCATTTATTCCGAATGGCATGCTCCTCTGAACTTTATTAATCTTTTATTATTGTATTTTAGCAAATTCGCCTCAAAATATCTATCTCATGTCTGAATTAGTGTCACAGTAGCATAATATTTAAACAATGAAATAATGTCGTGTTAATATTACACATATGGTATTAAACACACTGTGTGCTCTTAAATCATTTCCATGTCTTTCCATTCTCACTGTCTTCCTCCCCAGCACCTAAAAACCACAAACCTTCTCACTATCCATCATCCATCATTGAGTGTAATTGCCCTTTTTGTACACTTTTGTACAATTATGGTTACAGACTCTCTCTCAGCACTTCCTATACTCATATTTTGGGTGTAATTAATTTGCCAAAGAAAAAGAAAAACATACAAAGTTAAAGATTACTTTGACTGATGCATTTTTTTTTTAATTTTCTGTAGATATAGCAAAAATATCACTATTGTGTATTCTTTTGGCTACTAATCATGTGGTGAAAATCTGATATTGAGCCCTAAATTATATTGAGCAATTACTTCCCTATATAGTAGTTTTTATTTCACCATAGCGGCACTGGATTCAGATGGCCTACCAGAGCATGAGAGATTTACAGGAAACACATTTAAAGGTGCTTCTAGAGGGTTTATGGGAGCATTTATTTTTATTTTACAAAATGATTGAACCCTTTATTTAAATCACACATAACTTTCTGTTTCTGTCAGGTGTATGTGCATGTACATTTGAGCTGCAACAATTAATCAGTTAGTTGTCAAATTAATCGTCAACTATTTTGATAATCAGATTGAATAATGTTTTAAGAAAAAAAATCTCAGATTCCAGCCTCTTAAATGTGAATATTTTCTGTGTTCTTCACTGCAGTAAACTGAAAATCTTTGGGTTGTGGACAAAACAAGACATTTGAGGATGTTTTTCAAATTTTCAATAGATGTTGTGATAAAACTGCTATTGTGAATTCTTTTTGCCTCGATAATCGTGTAGTGAAAAGCTGATATTGTGACAATCCTTTTCAAAAATACTACAGAATGCATTGTTCTTTGGATGATCAAATTATGGCACATATACAGCATGAAGAAAGGTTTTATTGTCCACAGGAGCTGACACAATAAAGATGATCAAAAGCAAATGCAAAACAGTACAAAAGTAACATGATCAAACAGTTATTAGACTACTTATGGTTTCTATACTAATGCTGGACTCACTTCATCATCACTTTGATACATTTACAAGGAACTTCCTGCTTTTTTCTGCATTATTCAGTGAAAACGCTCACAGCGAGTTTAGCAAAGATATTTCTTAAAGCTGCAGGAAAAAGACAGACACGAATCAGATTTTCTTGCATTTGAAAATAACAACTTTCCGCATCGCTCACTAATAACAACAACACTGAGATGTGGAATAGTGGTTTAAGACATTTTCCCATGGACATTTTTCATTAAAGCAAGTGTAAGTGTAATGCATGAGCAGAGTTGAAGCAATACAGTGTGCATACACCAAATTCACAAACAGATACACTTTAAAATCCTCAAAATACACAGAAAGCTATCCAGTTACTACAGCACAACAAAGTAGAAGATCTGCGTCAGATTCCTCATGCTCCTCTTGTTCCCACAAGACGGGCGCTTCGAGAGCCAGAGCGATTAGCTTATTAGCATTTTAGCTGTAAACATTCATTGGCTGTGACCGCCCTCTAACCATCACTGTGCCATTATCATTAGTCATCGTAATGTCTGTCTGGCAGTGAGTCATCCGATGTGAAGAGTCACAGGGTGGATGATTGGTGGTTATCATGGTGTTACCCAAGGCACTCGAACCAGCAGCCATTTTGTTTCATTGTCAACGCAGGCCAGCTGTTTGTTTTGATTTTGTTTTCATTGTTCAAAATGTTCAGCGCTTGACTGTCACGTCTCCTCGTTGGTGTTTCAGAAACACAAGTGGAAAAACTGGTAAAGAGTCAAGCTGCAAGAATACATCTCAGTGTCATGTTGAATACGTGTCCAGAAAAAGAGGTGGGGGGGCGGGTGATTTTTTTTTTTTTTAAAGATTAAAAAAATGGCAGATTGAAGAAGGAGGAACACGTTTCTTTGAGTGTAGAGAATTTTCCATTTGTCGGTTTTCTGCAGAGGTGAGAAACACAGAGATGAGTTAACACTTTTAGATAAAAGACATTTCATATTTTGTTCATTCTGAAGCTGTGGCGTACTTGAGCCAACAAAAGAAAAAAAGACTTCGAGATGTGTGTTGAGGTTATAAAATGCTACAAACAAACAAACAAACACTTCTGTTTTAATGGAAAGTGGAAAAATCCCTACAGCTCCTTAACTTCTCGTCTCTTGTTTTAACAAGCAAACATGTCATCTGGAGCGCTCTACAGCTCGCCCTAATTACAGTATGCCTTTCCATGCTTCAAGACAGAAACACAGAGAGGAGAAGAAGTCGTCCAGCACAGTTCAGCATGTTTGTGGGTGTCATCAAATCACATGACTTTCATTATGCCGTAAAACCACGAATGTGTAAATTGTCATATTACAAAATGCAGGGCAACCCATGTTCTTTTGTTTGCACGTGCTGTAGCTTTTATACACAAATTTTCATGCCTTTTTCATTTTTTCATGCCATTTCCTTGAAAACACATGAATTTTAATGTGGTGTTTTCAAGGTTTAGAAAGTGCTTGAAACTGTAGCTGCATTACATTCATAATAAATTGCTTTATGACTGAATAGTTCACTTTTTAGATGAGGAAATAAAATAATTTGGGGAGAACCTAACCTGTTCTTGTGTGTGGTCTCTGATGGAACAGTGAGGAATGTGGGGGGTGAAATGTGAAACGTGTGCATCATGGCACAGTGTGTACCATTTTAGCCTCATCATAACCTCCTAGATCTTTTATTGTTTTAAGTTAGTACTACTTTTCTGGAATAAAGACATTTGTTTAGTGATGATTTGAGTGGTTGGTTTATATTGGCTCAACCAGGTTAGATACCAGGTACAGACAGGTGACACACTTTAAAACAAGCAACTCAACTCAACTGTCAGCATCTGTAGATAATTTTTGGGTGTTTATAGCACACTATGCTACATATATGTATAGAAATATGCAATTAACCACAACTGCAAGATGCAGGATCACCATTAAAATGTCTTCAAAGAGCTTGAAAGGAGAATTTGTCTTTGTAAATGGTGTAAGAGCCCTGAATTTTTCTCTTGAACGTCACATTATCTCTCTTGTTATATAACATTTAAAGTTGCAATGCTTAAAATTGTTAATTGTGAAATCAACCCCCATTTTTGATGTTACTTGTGGTTGGCACTTTTCTGCAAAAGCCATTCAATGTATGGACATCCAGTCTGGAATTAGGCCCCTATATCATAGTTTTTATTGGTTATGGCAGAGTCCGCCACACCTGCACTGGATTGACAGAAGTGTACACAAGTGACAATTGTTAGAAAAAACACATTTAAAGGGTGTTGGGTTACAATTGTTATTGCTTTACCCTTGAAAAAAGATTTAAATCGTTTGTTTAAATTGCACATAACTCTTTCAATTAAAGTTTTGATACTACTTGTGGTAGGCATTTTTCTGCAGTAGCCATAATTACTTCTCTGTGTCATTGTCTTTATTGGTAGTGGAGACACCTGCACTACATTCAGACCGCCTATTTTAAGCACATTCAAAGGTGTTTCCAAAGATTCTTATGGGAGCATTTCTTTTCCTTTAACTCTTTAAGAATTATCAGTACCTTAATTTCAAATCACACATAACTGGTGCTGTTTCTGTGAGTTGTATGTGCTTGTATATTAATCAATTAATTTAGAACATAATCAACTGATCAATCAACAATGAAAATAACGGTTAGTTGCAGCTTGTGTAAATGTTTGACAGATCCTGATGCATTTTAGACTTTTGGGCGTTCTGTTGCCTACGTGTCAAACCAGAATTTCCTTCATGGCTCTCTATCCCTGCAGCTGTCTGAACACACAGACAGATACATGTAGCACAAGCACATATGCATGCAGCAGTCAAATGTTCAGACACTAGCGCACACACACACAGACACACACAGACACACACACAACCGTCCCACCTGCATTCGGCTCACAGTTTGGCTCTCTAAAAATAAAGATGACTATCAGAAGCCACAACTTCTGGATGAGGCTTTCAAAACGCAGATGAGCCGCAGAGGACTTTACATCTGGTCCCAGATCATTGCAGAGTGAAAGCCAGAGATTTAATATGCACAGAACAGCGTCCAACAGCTGGTCAATCCAAACTGTATAACACACACACACACACACACACACACACACATTCAGAGCCAGGGGTTCCGGCAGAGGAAAGAGCAGTGACAGGCATTTTGATTATAGTGTAAACAGAAGGGAGAGTATTTGTTTTTTCCAACTCAAACAGAACAATACACTTATTCTGAAAGTCTCATGCTGAGCCAGACACCCGCACTTCCTAAAATCACGCTCATCAAAATGCACAAAACTGTTCGCTGTGCATTCAGGTTGGTGTGTATAGACTGAAAGAAAAGAATGAAAGTACTAAATATTAGGGATACTTGTGCTTTTCATGAAGTATACTGAAACCAATTATCTAGTTATTTTCTTATTGAAATACTATGTTTGTTGGAACTGCTGGGCAATATATGGATATTATATCAATGTTGTGATATGAGGCCATATATCGTTTTAGATTCTGGATATCGTCATACACTGTAAAAGCAAACTATTTGTTTCATTCATTCAGCTCATCATCTCAAGCCAAAAGACTTCGAGTTATGAAGCGATCAGAAAAAAAATACCAGAAATTTTACGTCTAATCAGCTTCAACAAATAAAACATGTATAATTATATTAAGTTATTGAGAAAACATTAGTTGATTTCACCAAATTTCTGTATGATCTTTTACAGTGCATCTTGATAAGTGTCTTTTCCTGGTCATAAAAATTGCATTACAGTGATGTGATATCATTTTCTGAATCTACCAGACTTTTCTAGCCGTTAGTTATTATATCCACTTTACTGATTATTATTATTATTGATTGTCTTTGTGTTAATATTTTGTGAAAGCACCAGAATTGTCACAATATCTAGGTATTTGGTTAAAAATAATGACATATTTGATTTTGTCCATATCAGCCAGCCCTGCTCTATATACTGTTGAGTGGTTTAATTTAATCAATTGTATTCTATAAGATCACAACTATTCAAGAATTTATGGTAAGTTATTTGACAAGTCTATATTGAGATACAGTATATATTGCAAATTGTGACATAGCCTAAAGATATCGAGATATTTATAAGCTATATCACTATATTACTGCTATCCAGAATTACAGCTTCACAAAATGAAATCATCATGACTCACTCCCAACAAAAACTGATCATTGAAGTCATAGAAGTGGATAAAGAGAAGAAGGGTTTTAAAGCTTAAAAAAAAAAAAAAAAAAAAAAACTTAAAAAGAGGCTGCAACTTTAATGACATTCTGTGGTTATTCATGAGTGATACACTGATACACAGCATTTAAAGCATGTATACCAGGGATGCACCCAAATCCAAATACATTATTCAGGAAAACACAAATAATGTGATGGAGACAGAGAAAAAATTATTTCCAAAATGCAACCCAAAAACATTCAGAGCACTATTTTTTATTTTTATCTAAGTACATTTTTGCAGTAATTTAATATTAATATTATGATAATATTATTATTACAATATTATTTTGATATAATAATAGTAATAATACTGATAGTGATATTACTACTACTGCTAATACTAACAATAATACGACTAAAGAAAATAATAATTATTATTATAGTCATTCTAATATGTATAATAATAATATGCGGAATATGTATAATATTCAAGTACTGTGAGCTGCAGTGAGATTAACACATGACATGATATGAATGCAGCATCATTGCAGTTTAAGACAATTTCCTTCAACTGAAGAACATATTTTTATATCTTCCTACGTCCAATGCAAAACATAACTGCATTGCCAATGAATAATAGGTTAGAAAGTACACCATTTGTGCAATTTAACAAAACTTCAAGTATAAGCCACACCCACCTCCTGTCTTTTGGACGATTACAGATACAGAGGCAGATGATTTTGTTGGTCGAACAGACACAGATACAGATAATGATGTCTCTGTACGCCGCTGATGTTTACACATCGTTTTAAATTACACACACACACAGGCATGCATGCACACTTTGTCTTTGATTTTCTCCGTATCTTTCTAACTTCATCTCGTCAGTTTCAGACCTTGAATTTGGAGCACTTTCTGTGGCAGCCCCTGCAGAGCTGATGATAACAGGCAGAGAAGTCAAGGTGGTAGGTAATAACTACCGTGCTGCGTTCAAGGACACTGACTCTGTTCCACGTGCAGGGGCCTTGGCATTCCATCCACAGCAGCACCGACTGGAGCCCTCGACGTCTGCTGCTGCAGAGGCCACTGGAGGTTTAGTAATAACACCGAGTGGAACACCTGCAGTGTGCACATGGCCAGCCGGCGGCAGCATGTGTGTGTGTCTGGACAGTGTTAATGTGTGTATATATGTTGTATGTAGTCTGTGTCGTATTTCCTGTACTATCATTTGTGATTCCTGCACAGAGAATAATGTGTGCAATTATTTGTAAGTCTGTGTCTGTTTGAAACCTGTGTACCTTGATCTGTCATCCAGCTGATGAAAAAGTGTGTATTTCCCGCCAGTACAGCAACACAAATTCATTTCTACACTGCCTCTTCACTTTAGTCTGTGAGAAACAAACTTTTCTCATCAACTTAATGTAAATATACAAGTTTTATTTATTTGAGTTAATTCAGCTTAAAGTTCTTGTATTTATTGAGCTGTCCTCAACTTAGCTCTCCTGGCTTGAAGTCTTTTAATCCTAAAATATGAGTTGAATGAATATACTGCACAGACTTCACTCGACTCATTGAATTATGCTTCTAAAGAAACATGATCAGCATATTAGCAAACTTCCCAGCATGCACTGTGTGAGAGTTAAAGGTCTCTTGAGACCCTTTTTAATAGTTTGAAGAAAACAAATGATGAAAACTTGCTTTGTGTCTCTAAAGCACTTTAAGATAAGAAATGAAGAACTGACTCTTCAAACTGAGAAACTGTCAAAGGAAATCAAGTTCAATCAAGTTTGTAATGTTTATCAGTGTGACTGAGGAGCTGTTGGCTCTTTCAAATTCAGTCGACTTAAAATTTTAAGGCAGCTCAGACACTAACTTTTTAAAATTAAAACAAATATATATTTTTTTCAGTGTTATAATTTTATTCTGAAGGAAGGAAAAAAAAATAAACTGTAACTCTTATAAAACTAAAGCCAGGAGAGGAGAGAGATAAAATCACTGAAACAACATCTGCAAGTGTATTCCTGTTTACTAATCTGCAGATGTGCTCACATATACACACACTCACACACTGCTGCACAGGTAATTAAAGCTCACTACAAACACACAGACAAACACACACCAGTGCACATGTACACACGCTGCCTGACACACACCCTGACCCTAACCCTGGTACACACACCTTCCTAATGCCTCACAACTGTTTCCAATCTAAAGGTTCCTGCTTGTCTGGGCCCCGGCGGGGCCTGATTGCACGATACAAGATCCTGAGGAGAGAGGGCAAGGCTGCAGGGAGAGATGTGCCTCTACTTATTTCTCCTCCTCACTCTCCCTTTCTTTTCCTCCTTTCATGCTCTACCTGTGCTGGAATCTGGTGTCTGTTAAAAATGGTTGAAAAAAAAAAAAAAAGAAACAGACAGAGCCTGTGTGAAGTTGATCCTGCAGATTCTGGAGGAAAACATTTGTCTTAACTACATCAGAGGTCTGTCAAACACTGCAGAGTTTAGATTACCATGATGATAATGTGCTGTTAGTTCAGTTTAGTTAGTAAAGTCAAACAACCAAGGGGCTTAATTAATCACCCTTCAACTGTGTTCTACTCTATCTGTTGTTGTTGTTGTTGTATATGTTGTTTTTAATGTTACTTACTGTACTTATTACAGTACTGGTATTTATTATAATGTTATTCAACCTGACACATTACAGAAGAGTTGTTCCTGTTGATCAAAGTGTGTTGAATGTTTGATACTAGGTGTGTTTGGTCAGAATTCATTGACATTTATTTTATTTCTTTTTAAAGATATTTTGTATGTTTTGTATGTTTACTTTTTAAAAAGTTATGATTTGCATCTACTCTAATTTGTTGTTGTTTTTTTATTCATATAAATTTATGTGAAGCATTTTGTAATGCAATCTTACATGAACAATTCAATACAAGCTGTATATTATAAGTAAGTTAAGTTTGCTTTGGAGCTGTTTTTTTTTCCGTTTGTTATATTTTATATATTAGATACTTCTGTTATTTTTCTAAATGGCTTTCATTTGATAGGAAATGTCTCTTGATACTGACATATTTATTTAATTTGCAGAAACTGACAGAAGCAAAACTTGATTTGCCAATTTACTGATGTTATCTGAGATACGTGAAATTTATAAACCAAATCAGTTTCATGTCACAACAAACTAAATGGCCAATAATAGCAGCTAATTAACAGCATATTACACCTCACAAATCTGTAAAACAAGTAATAAAATAAGTTGAACAGTTATTTTGATCAGTGATCGATTTCTTTTTTTTTTTTAATTTAAGTAGTAAAGATGGATTCAGTTTAAGTTTAATTACATATAAAAAATTTGTATTATAATGTAGCTGCTATGATATTTTTTTATTATTTGTATTATTATACATCTTGGAGAAGAAAAATAAATGTAAATTTGCATAAAAATTCAGAGTTTCAAAAAACTAAAAAATACTCAGTGTTCATGGTATGTTTGTAAACCTGAAAAATAAATTGATAGATTGTTAATATGAAAACTAATAAGTACTGTGTGTAAACAGAGGCGTACTCTACATGTGTTGATGTGTTGTAATCACACATATTTTACCTGTTTACAAAGTTAGTGAGATTTTATTATCAATAAAATATTATCATTCATAAAAACATCTGTTTATTTGCAGTTGTAGATGTATTTATATGTACTTTATATATGTACTTTGCTCTAAATTCTTTGGTTTGGTCTGTGATCCTGTGTGTTTAGCTGCATGTCTCAGGGTGATTTACAAAATAAAAGCTAAGAACATGTTCACGTTTTTATTTCATCTTTGCTTTTATTTTAACTGAATACTTGAAGAAATCTTTTGAAGCACAGATTTGTAGATGGTTTTGAAATGCCTGCTTACATTATGCAGTTTGTGAAGTAGACATGTGGTATTTGTTTGTTGCACTGAAAGGCTACAAATAAAGCTCTGAAAAACTTTTGAGACCACTCTGAACATGGACAGAAACACACAACCAAACATGTGTATCCACGTCCATGTGCTGATGACATGATGAGAACAGAAGTGTGTGTACACGTGTGCATGTTTGTATGTGTTCTTGCATGTATTTGTACACAAGAGTCTGTGTAAATGTGTGTGCGTGTTTGTATATTGTACCTGATGGGCTGCAGCAGAGCGTCTTGTCGCACTGGACTAAACTGTAGGACGGACAAGGGAGAGCAGTGGAAATGGAAAAAATGGAGGGGAACAGAGTGAGCTGAAAGGTTTTAGATGCAAACATCCAACTGTGGATGTTAATACTGGTGTAAAGGGAGTGAACCATTTTGGAGGACATAGATGGAACAGAAGATTTGAGATGAAAAGAGTTGGATCATACCAAGTTGGGAAGAATTCAGAGGTTCAGAGGACAGGAAATGGTTGCAAACACAGACAGAGGCGGTGGGGTGAAGAGTTGGACACGAGAGGGTTTAGGAGAGAAGTTTGATGGGATCCTAGTGGCTGGTGGACATGGCCCAGGCCCCCTCCATCCTCCAGACGGAGAAGGCGTAGCTCAGTCTTTCGTGCGCCAGGTAGTTGCAGCTGGCCAGCTTGGCGTCCATCTCATCGCTCTGCAGCACCTGGTAGAGGAAGTCAATGTAGCGCGAGGCCAGCTTCAGGATCTGGATCTTGCTCAGCTTGTCCGAAGGTAGCGTGGGAATGATCTTGCGTAGAGAGGCGAAGGCGTCGTTCAGCGACTGAGTGCGTTGACGTTCCCGCACGTTGGCAATCACGCGCTGAGAGTGGAGGTCCTCGAAGGGCTGCTCCAACCTGGGGCCCAGTGACGTGGGGGCCAACGACACCACCGTTGAGGGGCTCTTCTTCGGCCTCTTGGGCCCGGACGGCAGCAGGCTGTTCGGGCTGCCGGTGTTACTCTCCTCCGCCTGACTGAGGCTGTCCTTTTTCGGGTAAGGAGAACGCTTTCGATTTCCTTGCTGGTGGGTCTTCTTCGATCCTCTTTCCAGTTCCTCCTCGCTGGCCCCCAGACCTCCTTCAGGGGAGTTGGTGCAGGACACCTCTTCTCTCATTGTACTGTCCACCAACAACCTTTTAACCTCCACTGCAAAGACAGGACACTGTGATTCTCTTTCTCAAGCTTCTGTAGCAAAAGTCTTCTCTTTCTGTCAAAGAAAGTCACGGCTTCTGAAGCTCCATCGGATTGGCGCTCCTGGTTACCTTGTTAAATTTCTCACTTTCACATTCCCCTCTCAACCTGGCAGACAGAATAACAACAAACCATCTGACAGGCAGGTCCACCTCCGCCTCTTTTATACCCAAACACTCACCCGGGGCCTGCGGGCAGTTCTCTTTGGCTCAGCGGACTTCCAGAGGGCGTGGTCCAGACCAGGCCAAGCAGAAAAGCAGGAAGCTTGTGCGTTAGTTGGGCGGCGATTGAGGAAGGGGGTAAGAGGCCCTCTCAGCCAATAAGAAGAGCTGTGTCTAATGTTGCAGAGATGTCTGAGGCTTTATGGGTTCCAGATTTGGGCTGGAGCGTCAGTCCGCATGCACCCTCGTGTCTGCATTCATCAATTCATGATGAGGACAGAAATCACTCTAAAGCTTTTAGTTCTGCCAGTAATCAGTGTAAACTTTAATATTGAATACTTGTCATAAACTATTTTTATGAACACACATTTTTCTATAACAAATGTGCAATATAAAAGTAATAAATCATGTGCGTTGATGTTGCGTTGAAACTGTTTTTTGTCCTTTAACATGAGAACAAGCATGAGTTCACATTCATGTTTGTCTGCCATGATTTCCATCAGACACTATAAGAACAAAATTGTTCAACCATAAGTCACTATGCGAACCAAGTCAGTGAAAATACTGTAGATTAAAAGACTGAAGGAGGATTTATCGGTTCAATAATGCACTTTATGATGTGGAATTCATGTTTATAAATGCCACAAATTATACATTTTGCCATGACAGACCGTAAAGTCCTACAAACCAAAAAAAGGATTTTTCTTAAATCTGTTTGGCCGCAGGAGCTTTAAGTAGATCTGAGAGAAAATGTGAGGTTGTGCAAGCATGAATCCTGGAAAGAATTTCACAAGATGAGCTTTTTCCTGACATGTGATTGTCTCGGTAAACACTGATGTACACTTAACTACTAAACTTTCCTCAGAGATTCAGTATCTAACACTTAAAGGAATACAATGCAGGATTTCCCAACTAATAAATAAATAAATAAATATATAGACTCATATAAAATCACTCCTGAAACAGTTCTTTACAGTTTTCTGTTTGGTAAACCTCCCACAACATTCCATGAACAGTGAGCAAATGTTTTTGTGCAACGTAATATTTCCAAAATATTCTAATAACCACATGAAGTAACGTTTTTTTGGCAAAGGAGAATATTCTGGGAACGTAACTGCAATAGTTTTAGGTAGGAAAAACACTCTTTAAAATCCAGGAAATGTTAAGGGGGAACAGTCAAGTAACCTTTCCTGAACATTCAGCTAACCTTCCCAAAATGTTCTGGAAACGTTACCAAAACATTAGTTTACGTAAGGCAACCTTCTGATTATAATATGGAGGGAACGTTAAGGGGAAATGTTCAAGTAACCTTCCTAGAAAATTTTGCTGACCTTTCAAGACTGTTCTAGTGACATAACAATAACCATAACATTGATTCTGAATTTGCTGTTTTAAGTAACCTTACTGGAATATTCAACTATTGTTAAGTTCCCAGAATGTTCTGGGAAAATAACACTAATGTTGGCTTTACATCAGGAAAAACTTCCAGGGAATGTTATGCAGGAATGTTCAATCAGCATTCTCAGATCCAAAAACAAATGTTCCCAGAACATTTGGGGACCAAAATTTACTAGCTGGTAAGCATCAGTATTTGATGACCTGGGAACATAATGTTCCCATAATGTTCCCATAACATTCCCAGAATGTTCCTTCCACATTTCTATTTGGTATCCCTCCCAAAAGTTTCTAATAATCACAATAGGGTCTTTTTTTGGCAAAGGAGGACATTCTGGGAACTTACCCACTATTACTTTTTCTTTTGCTATTATCTTTACTTTGTTTAAGGGAAAACATTCAAGTAGTCTTCCTGAAACATTCAACTAACCTTCCTACAATGTTCTAATGACATAACCATTTCTAAAAAACTTTTAACTTCTAGGGAACATTAAGGATAATGTTCAGTCAGCATTCCCAGAACCACAATCAAAAGTCCCCAGAAAATTAGGAACTAAATTTTGCTAGTAGTATTTGATGACCCACAGTGCTTGATTTAGAAAAGTTGTCAGTGAATAAACACCTTTAACATCCCTGCTGACGTCAGCTGTCTCACTCGTCTCTGTCGGGTTGGGACAGGAGCACAGACAGGACCCTACATAACCCCTGACCTCCGTGGCCCAGTGACCTCAGTCTGCAGAGGTGGGAGAGCACCTAATTGTGCCATCCATGGCCTCGAGGCAGAGCCGACACATGTTCCTCCACACCATGAACCCATCTGGGTCTGCAGCCACTTAAACACATTTTCTACATGCTGGCAGTCATGACACAGCAGACAGGTTCTCTTGAGAAAAATGATGAGACGTGAACCCAGGTGCATGTTTACAACAACCTGAATTTCTGCACGAATGACTAAATGTTGCATAAATCTACACTACAATCCTGATCATTTCCCACCATTGTGTCTGTTTGTACCTTAATGCGTCATCAATTGAGTGACTCATGAGTGGATCACTGCAGAGAAATCTTGTGGGGAGTTTTCCGCTGCTCTAAACTGTAGAAACCTGGTACTTTTTGATGACAGCACACTTAATAGTGGCCTTTACATTTCAACACCTCCAAACATACATTTTTTTCAAGACTTGTGGCATCTCTCATGTTTCTAAAAATGATTAAAAGTCACTGTCACCATCCAGCAGAGATAGTAAAAGTGCACACATTCTATATACAAGTAGAAGTACAGATTGTGTAAAAAGTAGAAGTTCTGCTTCTTTACTCAAGTATATGGAAAAAAGTACAGGCTCTGAAAGGTACTCAAAGTATAAAAGTAAAAAGTAGCCCCCTGAAGGACATTTCTACCAACTGTTCTGTACAAAGCCCACTGAACCTGACCATTTCTCTGCTTCAAGTCTACCTTTCATGTCTGATTCGTCCCATTATGTTTTTTATGTGATTTTTGTCTGGTTATATCTGTCATGTGTGATATGCACTGATGGATACACCAAGGAATCATCTTTTCTATGTGTTATTGTCCCGTCCATTTAGGCTTAAAATTGCTCTTGATGTTGGGAAGGTGGTGTGCAATGATGCAAAATAAAAATAATCAATAAGTCCCCACAGATGCATTAAACCTAAACCAACAAGCCTGTTTTGAAAATGTGAGGAGTGGAGAGTATAAAGTACAATATTTGTATTAAAAGGGAGTAAAAGTAAAAAGTTGCTGGAAAAATAAATACTCTGCTAATGTACAGATACCTGAAAAATCTACTTAAGTACACTATTTTTTAAGTTTTATTAATCTTAAGTTCATTTAACAATTCTAATTATATGCAGACAACTACAAAATTTATAAAGATGAGTTGTTCTGATGTAAAGTCTTTATGAAATGATGAGTTGAAGTAATGCGCTGCTGTGAATTCACTCAACCCATCAACTTAAATTTCAAAAGAAACACAATCTTTAGAAAACTCTGAACTAATAATTTAACTTAAGGTCAGTCAACTCACATTTTTAAGGCAGATAATATAATGTTTTTAAGTGGCGCCTGCTTTAAATTATTTAGTTTATAGTAACAAAGTATTTATACTGTCTTGTGCTGTTATATGAAGATGTTCAGGAATTATTTACCAACAGAAGTTTTTTTTTAACTGAACCTCGTATCTTTCTTGACACGCTGCTTGACAGTTTCTAGCCAACAATTTGGGTGTGATTGCCACGGCGTTTGAAGGAGCGTATGTGCAGAGAGCAGTTCAGAAGATTTTTGATGAGCCCCATGATTGCACTGGTTTACATTTCATTCAGAGAACGGAAAGTAGCTCGATCCCAGTTGGGCTCAATCAGCTTGGAAGAAAAAAAAAAAGTCCTCATCTGGCCATCAAAGTGAGGCCATGGACAGAGACAGTGAATTATATGAGGTTGTATTTACATAACAGGCTAAGTCAACTCCAGGATTAACTGGTATTAGAATTGGGGCTTATTGGGAGCTCTGGTGGAGACAGCGGAGGGACAGGAAAGTCATTGTTGCTGAGGCTAATCTCGAGAGCTGCCGATTTACCTTTAGCGAAAGCGTGGCTTTGTGCCACCATCATGGAAAAAGTGAGCTAACGAAGCGAGTAGGCCGACAGGAATGTCGTGGCGCTCAAAGGAACAGAAGGGAAGAGAAAAGAGAGAATGGGAGAAGAAGAATAAGAAAAGGGGAAAAGTAAAGGAGAAGAAAGGAGAGGGAGAAGGGGGAAAAAAGTGAGGCTGTCCAAACAGAACCAGATGCAGGAGTGTGCAGGCTCGTTTGATCTCTGTCCTCATAGGCTGATTGATGTTGCACATTTCATTTCCTTGTCAGAGTCTTGACATAATGTTTCACTAAACACTCAGGCCCTGCTCGCGTCTTCGTTTTATTTCCACAGGGGTCATAATTAACCCTTTCTAGAGCTGAAAATAGATCATACACATATCAATATATATCAATATATATATACATACGCAGAGGGGGGGAGCTTGGGTATCAAAGAAGAGCGATGTATTGTCTGTTTCTGTCTTTACAACATATGGTTTGGTCCTGACTGAAATACTGCACTGAAGAGCGGCCATGTTGGTGCTTTTGAAGTTCTCCAGGAAAAAAAGGAAACAGTTTCTTTAAGTTCGTAATGCAGTCAATTCAATTACCGTCACACACCGAAAGGTCGAAGCGCCGTGCTGACGCACTCAGTTGGTAGGAGCATGGCAGGCGACGTGACCAATCATAAATGATGTGTTTGGAAATCCACACTGGCCTGACAAAAGGAACCAATCATTAAATTCCTCCTCACCTTCACCCCAGGAGTATCTTCACCCTCCTGACTGCTGTTATTGATGTTTGCACACAGCACACTACTACTCCCTCCTCCTCCTTCTCCACCCCTCCATACCCACCCTTCCACCATGGCTCCATCCCTCCCGAGGAGCCTATAGTGGCACAAAAGCAGACATCTGGGACCTATTTCCCCCCTGGAGAAGCCCTTCCTGTGGGGTATCCACTCAGAGGGGTTCGGGAGGAATGGGGGGGTCAGGGGTGGGGGAGGCTGAAGGGGTGAAGGTGTATGGTATGTGGGGGATGGTGGTGATGGGACTGGGTGAGGTGAAGGGGGGGGGGGGGGGCACTCTTGCAAAATAATGTTGAGGATAAGAGGTATGGATGATGAGCAAATTTACACTTATTCTCTTCTTTGCTGAGAGTTAGATTAGAAGACTGAAACAACTTTTGTGTCTGTCCATTAAATATGAAGCTGGAGCCAGTGGCTGGTTAGCTTAGCTTAGCATAAAATCTGGAAACAGGGGGAACAGCAAGCCACCCAGCCCTCTGAAGCTCAGTAATTAATTAATTTTACCTTGTATGTTTACTCCTTACAAAAATAGTGGTTACAAATGGGAAGATGTTTACCTTAGGTCAGAGCCACGCTAACCATTCCCCCTGTTAACAGTCTTTGTACTAAGCTAAGCTAACCGGCTGTGAGAGTGAAATCAGGCTTCTCATCTAACTTTCTGTGAGGGGTGATGTAGATTTGCAGGATTTATTGGCAGAAATAGAATAAAATATTCATAATAATCTTTTAATTTGTGTGAAATCAGCTGAAAATAAGAATTATTGTGTTTTCATTAACTTAGAATGAGCTGTTTATATCTATGGAGGGTGTAGGTCTTCTTCCACTGAGGCTGCCATGTTGCACCACCATGTTTCTACAGTAGCCCAGAACAGCCAAATAAAACACTGGCTCTAGATACACCCTTTTGTATTTTTGTTTTCTTTGTTTTTCAAATTTTACTTTGATTGTTGCTTTTTATTCTCTATTTAATGTTACAGAGAAATGCTAATTTTGAAACCAAGTTTTATGTGGATTTGAAAGTGCTAAGAAAAAGATGGAAATTAGAACATTTACAGTTCCATAAAAACATTTGTAACCTCCATCTGCCGATAAAGATCATGTTATATGAATTGAACACTCCCCAATGGACCTCGAGGAGAGACTGCTAGATACATGCTATATATATAGAATATACATGTCTTTTTTTCTTCAGAAAAAAGTGCAACTCTGCATGAAAAACACATCCCTCCCCTGCTGCGTGCAAGTCTGTATTATTCTTGTTTAGCTGTGACTTATCTTCTCGTATTAGGCCGTAATTTATCATAATATTTATTGCTCAAGCTTCCTTGAAATGTCCCTGCTTTCATGTGTAATTTAGCCAATATCCTGCTCTGGCTCTGATTACAGTGTTTAAGCGCTGGGGTTCGTCCATGGCACATTACAAACAGTCCCAGCGGAGCTCACAGCTGAGCTGGGGATATGGCATGCCGGGCTGGTGTACACTGAGCAACAGGTTGGACTGGAGAAAGACTCCTATAGCCTAATTCTGGGACATCCAGGAAAGAAGCAGTGTATGATGGTTAGTGCAGTGTGGTGTTGAGACAAATTTCAGTACCACTTTCTAATAAGCAACTCTATAAAGGGCTTTCAAGTTGTAATAGCCAATAATAAGAAAATCTGGGGTTGCCAGGTTGTGAAAACCTTTCCTTTTACTAAAAATGCAAATGTCAGTAATCATTTTTGGTCCAGATTTTGGCCCAAATCCTCCTGCAGCACTTCTCTAGAAGGCAAGTGGTCAGATGGTTTGTTTTTCGTTCTGGGAATGTTAATTCAATATTCCTGCATAACTTTTTCTGAATGTTAAAACGGCAAGTTTGTCAATGTAAAATTAGTGTTATTGTTATATTCTGAGAATGTCTTTAGATCTTAAAGGAGAGTTTTTCTAATGTAAAAGTAACATTGTTGTTACATTCCCAGAACCGAAGGTCACTTCAGTGTTCCCCTTAATGTTCCTTACATGTTACAACAGCAAGTTTTTCTACTCTAAAGCTAATGTAAAGATTGGAGTCCAGTGACTCTGTGAGGGTTAGTTGAATGTTTCATGGAGGTGTGTGCGCGTGTGTGTGTGTGTGTGTGTGAGTGTGAGTGTAAAAGGTTGCTTGAATGTTGCATCATATCATGTCCATATATGCAAGCAGCAGCAGGTCACATGATCTCTGTGTGCATATGATACTGTGATACAGGAAAATATTTAGACAGTAACTTCTATGTGGATGAAAAGGAATTACATTTCTGTAAAAATCTTTGCCGACAAACAAGAAAAACACTTCTTATTTCAGACTGATTCTGACTGGAATCAGCCAGGCAGAAAGACGCTGATGTGATCGAGCACTATATATAGCAAATCATCACATGAAAGTCATTTCCACTGTTGAGTCACCCATTCGAAGTCAACGTGTTAGGTTCACTTTCTTTGTAAACACTAATAAGACTCTCAGTGAGTCAGCAGATCAGTGCTGACCATGTGGCCGATTGGGCTGGAAAATCCAGTTTCAGCGTGAACTTCAGAGATGAGCGCATCAAGCCACAACACATCTGCTTACAGGAGAACGCTTTACTACAAAATAGACATTAAGAGATGAACAAAATAAAACTTGTTTATTTACACCGATGAAACAAGTCAAAGCCAGCATTAGATAATTATGGATCAATATCGTCTACACTACAGAACACCTACAAATTATTAGTTATGTTCCAGTTTAAGTGTCGACCATAACGTGAAAATTCCATGTAAATTGATATATATGATATATATGAGCTAGCATTTTATTAATATTGGCTAGCAGATATTGGCTACAACACTGGCTAGCTTACAATTGATTAGCTAGCCAGTTAGCATTTTGCTAAAATTAGCTAACTTACTTACCTATCTAAACACAGGAAATAGGTAAAGATAAAGCTGACAGAGGGTCTGCCAGACACCAAGTTGGCTCAACTGTCATTGGAGCACAAACCAAAAGGTGTGGTACTAAGGAATGGTCAATAGGAACCTTTCCACAATGATGTCAGTCAACTTCCGCCTCGCCGCGAAGCAGATTATTTTCACTTCCACTTTGCCCTCGCTGCAGAGACTTCCTGTGAAGATGCAGCAATCCTCAGCTACAACTCAAAGTTATTTCAAAAGATCAAGATGTTTACATTTCACTTTTTACAGCTGTTTTGGGAAAGTGGGGTAGCTAGCAGCAATGTTAGCATCAGGCACTGTTGCTGCATGGCTATCCGTGCAGTGTGCTGTAGCAAGTCAACTTGTGTTTTTTGTTAGAGGTTTTAGTCTTTGTAGTAACTCACCAATTCCAACACTGTTGTTTCTAATAGCTAAATAGATATTGACCAGGGTGGGAAATTAGCACCAGCCAAATGCTGGTAAAATGTGACAGTTGCAGGTAGGTTTCATAAACAAATTATTAATCTATCATTCAGTGGATGGTGAACTTAAACATTCATCTGTCAGTGGCTGGTACATACTCACATGTTAAAAAGTTATTTTCCCACCCTGATACTAACTCTAAAGGCCAAATCATTTCCATATGATGATGTGATTTATCACTTTGTTCTTTTCTTTCTCCTTGTGTCAATCTCTCAACAGCTGCCCATCCAACCAACACGGCACAGTCTTCACAAAGATCATACATGCAGTGTTGAGGGGCCTCTTGATATCAAAGGGGGCAAATCAGTCTGAATGAAGTCTGAAGTAAATGCTGCATTGGTCTTTGGTTCCTTCATATCAACATCACAACCATACTGAAAAGGTCCAGTCTGGCATGATACATCTTAACGGAGGAGCTGTGTTTTATTCTGGATAAATAGCACATGAAATGGGTTTACTTAATCTGGACACAAAAAAAGTTAAATGTATTCCATTACAATAAAAAACAAAAAAGTGGTGATCAGATAGACAGATGCATCTACTTTAAAATAAATAATAATAACTACCATGCACAGTGGACACACAGCTGCCAATTTATTATCATGGCCTCTAGTGAAAAAATGCTTCACTGGGTGGAAATTTCAACATTATTTATCTTTAAATCAGTCATTTAATAAATAAATTGCATACAACAAAGGAAGGAGCAGCTGGGCAAATTACAAAAAACTTAAAACACGTCCAGCTGCAATGATTAATCAACTATTAAATTAATCTGCTTGATTAATCATTATGAGTCATTTTTGGACTTTAGGAAACTGATAAATATTTTTCAGAATTTTATGATATTTTATGGCCCAAATAACTAATTGACTGATAGAGAAAATGGTCGACTGATGAAATGATGATAAAAATAATAATCAGAGGAATGACTTGAAAAATATTTTTAATTTTTTCTGTGGACAAAAGACATTTGAGGATGTCATCTTGGACTTTGATCAACAATCTGTGGCCTCTGGTGCAATTCCCTATAACATAAAAATGATGAACAATTAACTGACAAGTCAACACAAACTGTTATGCCAACATCATCAACAGTAACAAATATCAGTGTGACCTGTGTCCTGGGTTGGTGCCAAATCTGCAGTGAGCTGGTACAAGAGAGACAATAGGACCGTCTTGAAGCCCATGGTTCTGTAGTGAGCAGTTTGTATTTTCCCTGCAGAGCAGGAACATGACAGGCATTTCAGGACCACATGAGCCTTTTCAGAGTCAAGTCTGACCTGTTATAGACACATAAAAATGAGTGCCGTTGCTGCTCAACATTTTAATTACATTTCCTTGTATCTATAAAGTAATGGATGTAAACCTCTTACTAATTACAATAAATGTTTAGGCTTTGAATATTATGTTATTATTTTATTTTGACTTATCACACAGTCTTTCTCCGCCTGTATTGTCCTCACACAACCTACTTCTGCTTTCAGTAGATATGTGCAAACTTGTACAACGCACAGTGAAACTTTGTGGGATAGTGGCTGCATAGCATCATAATGCTACAGAACTATTCATCTGAGAAACCTGAAGGTAAGGAGCCTCCTCATTTTTCTTCATTGACCTTTGACACCACCCTCTCTCCTCACCATCAACTACGTCACAGACGGCATCATGTTTGGAAGAAAGGGCACAGCATCAGTAATGAATACATTATTGGATTTTATCTTACAACCTGGACTCTGTGGCTAACAGTAATATTGTGGGGAAAAAAAAGATGGGCATGTCTATAGTCTCCTCTTGTCTCCACTGGTCTACTCTAAAGGATTGCATGATGACTGAATTGAGATGTCAGACATGCAGTTTGTGCTCCACTTTAAATGATCAGTTGGGTTTGCATGCCTTAATAAAAATGGATCTTGTTTTTGTTTTAGACTTTTGAATTGCATTTGTTGGGGCTTTCTATTTGTTTACATGATATTAAAATGTTTTACTATAAAATCGGGTCACATATAGCAATGTTTGCCACCATGTAGTTTAATATTTTGTTTTATATAGTTGAATATGATTCTCTGTTCTCAAATTGGGCAGTAGGATAAGGTACCTAAATATGTTCCCACACTGGTGTATCCCTCTGCATTTCAATATTCCTAATTTAATATGCATACTGTGAATGAATCAATGAGATGAGAGAGTCTATGCTCATCACTTATATCATAAATTGGAGACTTATTAATGTAAAATGTAAGATACCGCAAGGTTTTTTAAGATCCATGTCTGTTAGTGCCCTCAGATAACATCAAAGAGCAGAGCACAGGCTGCATGCATGTGTGACTGTGTGCATGCATGCTGACTGGAACTACAGCTTTCCACAGAAAATCTCAAATACTACAGGACCAGCCAGCCTAAATTTTATTGTGCACATTCATGACTGTATGCTGAAGGACCTTGAAACCTTTTTTAAATGACTTTTATGTATTTGTTCTTATTATGGCCGGAGGCATTGTGATTTCAAGTTATCCCATTCTTTTGAATACTAGGTTAAGACTCAAAGATGAACCGATTACATTTTGGTGGTTAAAGGTCAAGCAATTTGCCAGTTCAAGATAGATCTAAGGTGATCCATCGCCACAGCAGCTGGCTCAGGAGGCCTCTTCCGCCCGTTGTTGGTGGTGGGTATTTGTTTGGTGGTGGTTGTTGTTAAATATTTTGTCAGCATGCTTAGTTTGACTGCTGTCATTTAAAGGTCGGTCTGCAAAAACATCATTTTTGGCTTTTGTTGACAGATCACTTTGAAATATTGCAGGCAGTAATGGAACAGTCAGGAGCAGCCAGTGAGCTGTGGGTGACACACTGAACACCACACACACACACACACACACACACACACACACCTTCTGTAAACCAGGTAACCAACTCCTTTCACTGTGCCCTGCTGTTCACAGACTCATGTCATGTCACATCACGGCTGCTCACAGAAGAATGGAAAAAGACTTCTTTATTAAAACCACAAAAGTTTGTTTTGCTGCTCCAGAATACTCTGATCTGTCCACAGGGCGGGGCACAGTGAAAGGAGCTGCTTACCTGGCTCAGAGAACTTTTGTGCATGAGGCATCCAGCCTGTCTGCAATATTTCAAAGTGATCAGCTGTCAACAAATCCCAAAAACGGCCATTGTCTCATTTTGTAGATGCACCTTTGATGAACGATAGCAATAAAGCTAAGCTTACCGACAAAATCATTATTTTTCTTGTGACTACTTTGAAATAAAGTTAAATCGTTGAATGAATGAATTCAGTGATTTTCACGTGAAGCTGCCGGAGTAGGAAGCATTCAATTTGGACTGGCAGTAACATAACACTCAGGCTACCTTTTTCTCAGACCATCTGTTCTAGAGTTTCAGACCAGTGTTACGAGACAACACTGCCAAAGACCATGACACTTACACGCTCAAAATTGTGTGTACAGAAATAAAAAAAAAATCAGCTTTCCAATAACAGTCTGCAATATGGTAAGTATAAGTAAGTATAAGTGTACATCCGTAATATCTGTAAAACTTTCAGAATTTAATATTCCTATGCACACCAGCTTTCAGATCACCATTTATGAAGTTTCACACCTGTAAAACAAAATAACTAGAACAGCAACAAAAATTATAAACAAAATGTGGTGGAGAAATTTCTGGGTAAAAACAGTGCTGCAGTTGTGAAGAAATTCAAACTCGAATACAAAAGGTTTGCAGAGATTTGATTTTTTTCAGCATAGTAAAACATTAAACAAGCCTTCAAAACCTGATTTCAGTCTTGCATAACTTTTTATTAGATGGTCGCACTTAATTTTACAGTACACTAATAAGAAGTAAAGAGCTGTAATTTGTATCAAATTAGACAAAAACTAGAATATATTCTTTAGACTGTAAAAAATGTTACACTATGTTACACTAATAAAAAACAAGTTGTACTTCTTATCAAAAACTAGAAACTAGAAATAATATGTAATATAAAGTAGGAGAAGGTAGAGCCACTGCAGTGAGGCATGGATGACTAAGGGAGAAATATAGAGTAAAACAAAGTTGAATGAATATGATTTACATTCGGCTTATTTCACTAAAATTCAACTTGAATCCTTTTTTATTAATTATTTCCCAAATTCTATTAATGATCGACAATAATTGTGGGATGGGGGCGCATGAGTTTTATTGTTTTCTGAAGGGGGGCGTACCAGAAAAAGTTTGGGAACCACTGCATTAATTTATAAATCTCCTACAGGTACATGTGAATGTAGTTTTCAGCAAATGAACTCCGATACATGAATTCAGTCTACGTCTGAATCCTGAATGCCTGAACATACCTTGATTTCATTTCACTTCCATGAAATGCCTCTTTCATGGTACAGATTTGTCTGTCACAGAGGGAGGTGATGAATATGGGAACCGAGCTGTGACACAATGAGGAAAACAGGATTTTTAGGGTGTGCCACCTTGAAATATACAAAGTGTGTAGTTGCTGGAACATAAATAAAAATTATTTGCATAAATGTCTCTCATAACTCTGCCCATTTATTGTCATCAAAAATATCTTACCTTGAGTGAGTTAAAGTGAAAGAGAAGAGGCCCGAAAAATTCTGGAGCAATGAACTGAGTCTGGCCATTTTACCTCCATGTTGGAGATAACAGTGATGTTTGCTAGTGACGGCAGTCAGACACCAATGCTCTGAAGTGTGCTTCAAACTCAAAACTACATTTCTATTTCTACTGGTGTGGAAAAAATAATGTGACATATGACATTCAAAGCAGCAACTGGTTTGTAGCCTTGGTGAATCAACTAAGTGGTTTGCTTTACCGTGTATCAATTCTGACATATCATTTTCCACCACTAGACAGGTTTGAATTTTGAAAGGGCTTCCCTGCAATATATGCAACCAAAACAATGCACAATTTGTGGGTTGTAGTAGTCTTACATGTGAAAGAAACCACCTCAGTCCAAAAACAGCAACAAAAAAGTCTTTGACTGTTCCCAATCCCATACACTCAGCCCTGTTACGGAAATACACACATTCATCAATCTTTGTTGGTACAAAGAACCTACATGATATTTTGTATTTGATAAAAAAAACATAAATTTGAAATATCTGAAAGATTCTGGAGTCATGAACTGAGCCCAGCCATTTTACCTCCAACAGTGATGTTTGGGAAAGCTGGAAAAGTCAAAAGTTAATAAAAGGGGTTAGCCTCCATTTGTCACCTCTAACATTAACACTCAAAAATATTTAAAACAATAATTAATGCTTGCTTACCAGAGTTCCACAAAAAAAGCCTCTTTCATGGTACAGTTTCTTCTGTGGCAAAGGAAGGTGAAGGAGCCAGCAGTGAGCATATATAGTGGCTTGGCCGAACCAAATAACACACAAGGGGAAAACAAGATGGACACCAACTACAACTAATACAAGGCAAAAAACTAACTAAAGTCAAATCCCCCCTCTGGCTTTGCAGCACATGGTTTGGTCTGATGAGCTGGCTCCAGGATTTAAGAGTCCTCAGCCCTCAGAGACATCTTTTGCTGTTCCAGGAAGAGACCAGCCCCAACAACCAGGTAAAAACACATGGTTAATATTACAGGTGTTAAGTGCCACCCTCCTTAGTTACTGTTGTTAACCCTTAGAGATGTAAACAAAAGCAGCCTCTCCTTTCTAGCTGATGACGGTGGATTTTGTAGACTAAATAATCACTCACAAGTAAATGTAATAATTGTAGCTGGCTGATGTAAGCTACTGCTAACTCCTTGAGTCGGCTGAGAAGTCCATCACCAGCTGATATTTTAATATTTCCATCTGACATGTTTTAGAACAAGAACCCTGTGTAAGTGCAAATGTAAAGTTACCTGACAGCTGTGTGTGTGATATAACATTAATGTTAAAAAAGAAAAAGATAAAAACTGAGGCTAAAGCTAGCTTACATCTCAACATACAGATATAGTCATATGGTGAAATGAGCA
This sequence comes from Lutjanus erythropterus, assembly GCF_056507025.1. Classification (NCBI taxonomy): domain Eukaryota; kingdom Metazoa; phylum Chordata; class Actinopteri; order Lutjaniformes; family Lutjanidae; genus Lutjanus; species Lutjanus erythropterus. Next base: position 18,725,856 of record NC_139318.1, read on the forward strand.
GTTGTTTGGAGATGGGGCTTAGGGAAGGGTCAATTGTTTGTCTGTTCCTGTGCTCTCTGTGCTCAGGTTCTGCATCTCTCCTCCTTACAGCTGCTGCAGGTGTGCTCAATCAGTGATAAGGTCTGGCCTGATATATAAAACGTGTGTAAGATTCACCTTAAAAGATAGCGTACAGAAAGTGCTTACACACAAAAATGTTCTGATTTATTAGACAAAGTGTAAGCATGTCCTATGCTGGTTTCCCCTTTTAAATCAACACAAAATGTGGTGCACCTTTTACAGGCATCATGTAACACCCATAGTTGCCTATAGTCAGTGACATGCCCCAAATGAACATTACATTAAATGACTACATGAGGACGATTGTGGCAAACACTGAGAGAAAGGCCAAAAAAAGGAATGTCACACGATATGAAAGCAACTTTTTTTGTTGTGGAGGTTAAGATGAGGAAAAATATGGTTGGTGGTCACACTGTGGACATTACAGATGCCAATAAGGCGTCAGAGTGGCAGCATGTGGTGGACGTTGTGAAGGCTGTTGCCTCACAAAGTCGGACACTTGTCAAGATTAATTAAAAAAGAGGTGGACAGAAAAGTATGAACCAAAAAGCGCAGAGCCGCAGAATGTGACACTGTGTGTTTGTGCCACAGGTGGGGGAAAGACACCTCACTCTTTTGATGAGAAACTGACTGATTATCAGGAAATCTCACCTGAGTGGTGTTGGAAACAGAAACAGAAACAATCGACTCCACACATTTAAACAGAGAGATAAAATGAACTGAAAACCATGAAAAATAAACAGATTACAAAACACAATATATGAAATCATCAACTAATATTCGCCTGACTGGGGCATCGAAAAAGGCATCAGTGTAATGGAATCTGTCTTGCTGTTCACCTTATTATTTATTAGAATATGTTGGAACGTACAAGTATTAGAGTTATTATCCTAACTCATGCATGCAGCCATTCCAGAGAATTTCAAGGTTTATTCATTAAGAACGGCCTTTATGAGGAGGGATGGAGGAGGGTTTGTTATCTAGATCTAGATAGTTGTGGTGTGAGTTGCAGAGCTTTGAAAATATCAGTCTTCTCTTGTATATAGTGGAACTAAATGGCACTCGACTTGTGGTGCTCCAAGCACCAAAACATAAATTTCAAAAATTCAACACCAGTGTCTCTTTCCAGAAACCATGACCATTGTTGGCATACTAGAGCGCATCTATCTGCTGCAGGTATTTCCATTTAGTTTCATTATTATTAGTGTTTAGTCACATTATGATCAATATTTCCAAAACTCAGCAACTCAAACCAAAACTATCTTTATGGATAAACAGCACTTCATGAAAAATGCTTATGCCTGGCTGAGATAATTAGGATCTCCTACAAACTTTCAGTTGTGTTCAGTTTAGTTTTTCCTCCACAGTAAATTACCTTCCCGACAAAGTTAAATGGAGACTCTCCACACCCCCCACACACCCCCCCACCCCCCCACCCCCCAAACCTGATTCTTTGTATGCATTTATTTAAATAAATGCATTCATTTATCATGTCACAAATTAGAATATATATATAAGTAAAATTCAACAAAACTGGCATGGAAATACAGGTCATTTGTAGTTTGAAAATAAAAACACACTCTATACGGGTTAATAATGCTATATTCAAGGTAATCTGAATATGAGTCTGAATTTATAACCTCCTTGAAAAGATGAGCTCTGATAATCTCCCACATCATAGATTAGAACTGGTTGATCAGGATATCTTGCAAGTATGAGGCTGAGAATTCAGGGGTGCATGATGGGTGATTTAAGGTAATAAGTAAATTAGCCCGTTCTACAGTGTGTGTGTTTGGTCTTTTGTTTTGTTGTATATTAATGTCATTCAGAAAGCCTGCCTTGAAATCTCGTAGTTTCAGGAAAGAAGCCACAGACGACAGTTGCAATCAATATATGATCAGATATTGCACATGTTGTTGCAGCACTCCGGAAACCTGGGGATAAAAATATGTCTGAATATACAATGCTGTTTGACAGGATGTCACAAACTTAACAAGGTCTTCAGGCTTCTCTGACCACATTTCAATTGGATCTGGTCAACCTCCTGGGAGGACGGCATCACAGTACAAAACATGTCGTTTCCTGTTGCCGGTAGGTGGCGCTGATTATCATCATGTAGATGTGTTCAGGCCAGATCAGATTGGACAATGTACTCTGAAGTTACAGCAAATTCCTGTTTCATGGCTAAATGTCAAAACTCAACACCACACCATGGCCGCAACCTTCAGCAGCTGAATCTTTTAATAACTTTTGATCACAAAGTAGTCTAGCTTGCATGAGCCGATTTTGAAGTAGATCTGATTACTTCTGCAGGAGGAGTTTGTTAAAATACAACAGATGGAAATTGCCAAAACTGACCACTAAATACAAAATGGCTGCCTTCCTTTCGAGTTTGGCATGACTCCAAGAAGCTTTTTTGTATGTCTGGGCATGATACATGTGTGTACTGATTTCCATGCATGTTGGTGAAACATGCTGCGTGGGCTGCAGTTTAGCCAAAACCCATATCAGATGTAAATTTTCACCACAACACAACGCATGTGGCTTCAAAAATGCAATACATGCCAAATTCTCTACTTGCACCACGCAGTGTGGTTTATATTCTGTTTATGAGCTGCATGTCTGTTTACTCCCAGTCGATGCTACAGTACTGTTACCTTCATCTACAAACTTAATTATTGTTCATCCTTAAAGGGACAGTTCACCCTCAAATAAAAACAAATAGTGTTTCTTTGGCCTGTATTGCTATTTATCCATATAGATTTTTTAGTTTTTAGATATCAGTTGTAGAGATGTCTGCCTTCTGTCCAGTATAATGGAACTAGATGGCACTCAGCTTGTGGTGATCAAAGCACCAAAAAATATATTTGAAAAAATGAAAACCAGTGTCTCTTTCCAAAAATCATGATCCAGTCATTCAAGGTGATTCACAGACCTTGTTGCGAGCAGTTTCATGTAGATGAATCAACTGAAACTACTTTCTTTTCTACTAGAAAGAAAATAGTTTTTACATGAAAATGCTCACAACAAGGTCTGTGGATTATCTTCTATGTATTTTTTTGAAATTATGTCTGTGGTTAAAACAAGTTTAAGCTTACATTTTTAATCCATTTTTAATGGCTGTATGAACTCAAATGAACTCAAATCATGAATCTATGAATACACATCAATGAAACATGCCGCTGAGACAATTACATTTTCCTTTGTTTGATATAAACATTCGGTCCAGTGTGCTCTCTGCTGCAGTATATCAGAATATCTTGATATTGTAAAAGAAGTGAAACACCACCTCACAGCACAAAACTTACACCACAAATCAATGTGAACATAACTTCTACAGATAGATAGATTTCTAAGACGCCTGTCAGAGAGTCAAAGTCTGATGTCTCCAATCTCTCACTTCAAAATACTGGTTACTGGAAGGAGTGTCAACCTGGGATCTCCAGGATTAAGCTCTATCACGCACTATCCACCCCTGTCAAACGTGCAGTGAAACACTGTCTGCAAGGTGGAGAGGAATGCTGCGTTTCTACAACAGAGCTATTGCATTAGAAACATCAACAGAGCCAGCTTCAAAGGGGTACGCCTTCACATTGAATCAATCCCCACTTCCATTAGATTAGATGAATTCACCAAAGTTACATTGCGCTAACGTTTCTTTATGGTTTCTCAAATCCCTCGCTCTGGTTCTGGTTCCCCCTGTGAAGCCACTTCAAACGGCCTCTGCCATGGCATATCCCTTTGTGCTCTAAAACAGCAAATATGTGTCTCTCTAAAATGTTTCAGATGGGAGCTCGCAGTGGTCCCAGAGGCACGGACAGCATCGCACACAGAAAGACAAGAGTCAGAGGAGGAAAGACACAGTGGATGAGTATAAGGGTAGGGCATCCACAGGTCTGGAGGGAGAGTTTTGCTGACTGATGGGTGATGATAGTAAAGACAAAGACAAATACAGAGGAAAAAAAGGCAAAAAGAAAGGAAAAGAAAAGGCAGATAGTGTGGGAGAAACTTTGCAGCAGTAAATCAGTGTGGTAATAGGAAGACGGGAAGGGGAGGGGGGGCAGCAAAGGTCTAGAAACATATGTTTCAGTTTGTAAATAAAACAGTAAATTGCTATGGATATTGCTTAAATATCTGTGGGCTTTGTACCACGCTTTGCGGAAGTTCCTCGGAAATCATTCTGGGACTGACTTCTTAAAATGCCAAAGCGGCTTCTTAATGTCAAAGAGGCCATCTGGTTCTCGACCAATTCAAGATGTTTGCTTTTCATTTAGCTTTTTTCCCTCCTGATGCTTCTTTTTTTAGATCAAATGATTCACTTTTTTTTGTTTTATTAATACCAATGTTCACATTTCACAATGGAACTGTCAGCCAGCATGCATCATGCATATATTTACATTTTATGCTATTTTGTAGCTCTTTCCCACAGCATCTCGTAAATGAGAGTGAGATTTTTCACTGCACTACATTTATTAAAGACACGTAGTTACCAATTATTTTGAAGATCAACATTTTACACACAAAACACGATCAATTTATAGAATATGATTCATTATTATAGATTAATCCAGGGGTTCCTAAATTTTTTCATGTCAGGGATTCCCACAATATCTTCTTTTTTCTTTTTTAGGTTTGAAGATAAAAAGAAATCTTCATAGCTGATCAATGATCCATCTAGGATAACTGGACCCCTGTTGGTCCCTTGACCTCAGTTTGAAAACCACAGGATTAAACTACCCAATTACATATAAAGTAATTAAAGTTAGCTTCACATCAACTAACATTAAAATGCTGCTTATGTATCAGTAATAATGACCCGGCACTATAAATGAGCCATTCTGCTGCCTAATAAGCTTTTTTCCTCTTGATACTTTTAGTGCATTTTGTTGCGCTTCCCCTTCTAATAGTCACTGAAATAATATGATCCACGCTGGACCTTTATTGTACTTTTACTCAAGCAGAAGTGAGGCTTCAACACGTCGTCCATCCAACTTTGATAAAAACAATAAAAATAAACTTCAAATACCCAACACAGAGTACGTTGACAGCAGCTAGGAAGTTCAAAGTAGCTGTATATGTTTACTTTAGTCAGTATAAAAATCACTAAAAGTAAAAGTCTTGCATTCAAAATGTACAGAAATCCCCTGTTAGCCATAAAATGTAATGTATAGAAAGCATCACAAGTAAAAAATACATGTCAGTGCTGTAATATTATATTAACTGTCAACAAACAGATGCTGGTTTTACACTGAAAACCTCCACGTACTGTTACAAAAACTCTATGGATTCACATTGATGTAATTAATATGGAACTATGTGTGAAAGACTGCACGGTGGAGGAGTTGGTAAGCACAGGTAAAAATACAAATTCAATCATTAAAAAATGTAAGCAGTACTTTAATGTTGCAGTTGCTCAAGTTGGAGTTAATTTTAACTCTATACTGTTAAATGAATAATGCATTATATCTTGAAAACCATCAGTATGTTTTGTATGTAAAACAATCTAAAAAGAAAATTAATCTCTCAAATTAATGTCAAAAAAAAGTACATGATTTCCATCTGAGATGTACAAGAGTAAAAGTAGAAAGTAGCATAAAACAGAAATACCCATGCAGTGGTGGAAAGTAACTAAGTACGTTTATCCAATTACTTTACTTATGTACTATTCTGAAATACTTGTAGTTTTCTTGAGTTTTGTTACTTACTTCTACTCCACCACATCTCAGAGGCAAACACTGTACTTTTTATTCCACTAAATTTATTTGATAACTTTAGTTACTAGATCTTTGTTCAGATTCATAATACAAAAGATAATCAATTAAAATGATGACATAAATCATAGATTAAGATGAAACTTTATTGAAACTCACAAGATGGCCAGCAGATAAAGTATATAGTGATTACACATTAATTCATCACTAATTATAATCCAACATTTTGAAATGGCCCATCCAGCATAATGAGTACTTTTACTTTTGGTGCTAAAAGTATATTTTGAGGCGTATACTTTTGCACTGTGGTATTGCTACTCTGAGTTATTCCTTTACCACTACACCCAAGTTCCCATAAAGATATACAGTTGTCGTGTGTGGCAGACACTTCCGTAGGTAAAAAAGGGTTAAAAGCACAGTACTTGATTAACGGTGCTAAGATACTTTCTACCACTGGCTGGCAGGCAAAATAGAGCTTGAAAATCTCTGTAAAATACTCGTTTTAATGTGTCAGTGAGAAGACATAAACAGGTCTGATAGCAGACAGGTGGACACTCATAAAGATATACAGTTGTAGTGTGTTTGTGTCCTTTTCAGATACTTGAATCCTGACATCATCTGCTGAAAAAAGGTGTGCATGTGTGCAAAGGATTGATTCCCCTGAAGGTTGTTTGTTATATAGATCTTGATTCAGCTGCTCTTCACTGTTATAATTGAACAGGATGTTTAGGATAGTCGTGTTATATGAATGTATAAACTTTTGTTTCCAGTCTCACCGCACTCTGCCAGACTGCCAGTCAACACTTGAGACAACTTCCTTCCTTGATTTGGGTAGAAAGGAGTCCCATAATTGAATAAAACAAGTCCCCTCCCTCTCTTTACATACCGCGCAAACACACACACACACACACACACACACACACACACACACACACACACACACACACACACACACACACACACAGTTTTACAGGCTGGTGTATAAACTTAATAGGACGCATTTGGTTCCAAAGCCCCCAGCTTGCTCAGTGGAAAGTGAGCCGGATTGTTTTTCAGTTTCTTAATGTCGAAGTTTATAACGGCCAGATAAAAAATGTTGCCATGGTGATTTAACCACAACATCGCAATTACCTTGATGCAATGAGACTCTGGGGGCTTACAAACAAACCAGTGTAATGCAATTAAGATATAAGTACCACCAAAAATGTCCTTAAAACGCAGGGGAAGGATGCAGGAAAGCAACAAAGAGGGTGAAATAATGATAGTGGCTTCTTAAAGATCAAAGTTACTGATACTTCTAGTAAATAATTAAGCACTATGCCAGATTCACTTTCCTTTATTCTTCACATAGCAGGAGTTTTTCCTTAACAGCTGCAGGATGGACACATTTTTCCCCTAGATGTTGCCCTTTAAATGAATAACTTAGTGAGTTTTAATGCACCAAACACTGATAGTGTGTTAATAATTCAGTCACATATTTTTCACATCAACTTCAAAGTCTTTCTATCAGGCGGCTGCTTTAACAAAATCATACACCAAAAATTCTGCGCGCCCACCCCCAGCTGCCCCTTTGAGGGACAAAATAAAAATGTGGATGGGTGGAATAATTGCCTGACTTCAAAGTGCAGGTTATTGACCTCCGTTTACTGTTGCCATTGCAATGATGTGGGGTGTTTTTTTTTTCTTCATAGATGTGGCACAGGGAGTGGGTGGGAAAAGTGGTTCATTCCTCTCAGGGCGCAAATCCCACTCTAATGCCCAACACTGACCCTCCTGACCCCGGGGTTAGTAGGAAGAAGAATGTGCTGCACCTTCTGTCTGTTTCCATGACAGTTTCTCATGTTAGATGAAAGTCACAAGACTTATGAAGAAAATAAATAAAAGTAAGGTTTTTGCTGTTGTAATTTCTTTTCAAAGGAATTCAAAGCTTTAGAGGAACATAAATTGCAATAAAACACACATGCACATCCCTTCTTTAAAAATAAGGAAGAGTTGTCAGCCACTGATATGTCTATTTTCAGATTCACTGTGAAAATAAATAAATAAATGTTTTAACACTGTCTGAATTTAAAAGGACAAGTTGAGGTCGTTTTGTAATGATCCAAAACAAACTTTTCTTGTCAAATAAACTTGATATTAATTCAGTTGTACCAGGGAAAATGGATAAGTTGAACCAACATGTCCTCAGTCACGCTGAGGACAAATTACAATTTTGATTTCCTACATTTTCTCAGTTTGAAAAGTCAGTGAGTGTCCAGGCTGAATCTGAAAAGTTGGGGTAATTTTGTACTGATTCAAAACAAACGTTTTTTTTAGTCAAATAAACTTGTTATAATTTAGTTGTACATGTTCAATAAGGTTAACATATTAAGTTGAATCAACCAGTTCAGTCACACCGATGAACATCCCTTTACACTTTCTCAGTTTAAAGAGTCAGTTCATTTCTCACAAAGAACTTGCAGCTGCTCCTGTTGGACCTACTTTATTCCTGTATCAACACAAAGACAATATGTGACACTGTGGTAAATGAATTTATTACCATTTAAGTGTATGGGGGTAGGGACTGAATTTAACACTGTAAAAATCATATAGAAATTTAATAGAATCGACTTATCTTTTCTGATTAACTTGACAAATATATTTATATATAAGTTTTGTTTATTCAAGTTAAACTTCAAATTTCTAGTATTTATTTTTAGAACTTATAAACATGAGTTCTTCTAACTTTAAGTCTTTTGACTTGAAATGAAGAGTTGAATGAATGTACTGTGTAACCTGTACTGTAAGGTCAACCAACTTGTTAAATTAATTTATTAAAATATTTGAAAGAAATATTTAAGAAATAAAATAATGAACACAGTGCTAATCATGATGAAGGTTAGTACACTGTAAAAAAAAATCTGTTTTAACTTAAAGTTAGTGTTCTGTCTGCCTTAAAATTTTAAGATGATTCAGTTGTACTTTAGAAACATGTTCAATAATCTAAAGATATTAAATTGAACCAACACCTGTTCTGTTGAGTTTTAACATTCAAACAAGGTATTCTACAGTTTTACAGTGTTTCATTGCAAAAACAGACCAATGCGCAGGGGATGTCAAAAAACACATTTTATTAATGTGACTCTCAGACACACTCTTATACAAACACACACTCCTAATCAATCAAGTGATAAATGTGGATGCCAACAGCCTTCTTCATGTCTGACATGGTAATGTACAGAGATAAACATTTAAATGGAAATACAGCAAAGTAATCTCATGAAGCAACAATATAAATGTCATAAATGGTTCCAGTGAGGACAACATAACATAAAGCAACATGCATGCACATTAGTGGTATCACTACTCTCATGAATTAAAGCCATAACTGAGGCCCGTTTTCACACTCACACTTATTTTCTTAATGTTTTTGTCACACTGATAAAAATAATACAAAACATCATTCTTTACATTAAAAATGCCCCTTCGTAGTTCGGAAATGTATCAAACCAGGACATGTGGTGCTTATCTGGACACTGGATTGCACATTAAAAGCCTTCACGTTGATGCTGCAGGATTTTGGTCGACCTGCCCTCTGCGAGACCCTGATGTACATCAACTTTAATTAAAGCGCTGTGTTCACCACAGGGTTGATGCCTTGTGATATGCAGATTTTAATCACCTGACTACTGTATGTGCAACTTGAGATGGAAAGAAATCTCTTCATAATTCACTGAATCAGAAAAAAGTAATAGAACACGTAGATGTAAGCTGGGATGTGAAGCACACGTGCTGTAAATGGTGTTTATTGTTGGAAAGGTAACCCCCTCTTGTGGCTACAGCATGAAACAGCAGCAGCTGATAATTACAACTGAGAGGTGTGTTGAAATGTAGAACTTCCCTTGGCTGAGTCATGGTTAAAAATGACCATATTTTTATGTTGTCAGGAGGAAATTGTGCAGATGCATGACTAAGCAGGGTGAGAAGGAAGTGAAAATGCAAAATCTGTCGAGGATCATATAAAATAGGGCTGGATTTGTCTGTAAAGTCAACAACAAACCTTGCGCACATAAAAAAAAAAAAAGAGGGGGAAGAGAGAGAGGAGATGTGGGAGGATCAAGTTGCTCATCTACAACACAATGTATTTCAACTTCTCCTCTGATTCCTTGTAAAATATTCCCCATCATGTTTGGACTGAGAGACCCTCAGGCTGGGAAGCCAGCACAGTGAGTGCACTCCAAAGTCGGCATAGTTACTTGATGCAGGATGTTTAAGTCTTCTTAGAAGTCACTGAGGATGCTGATATCTGCAAACTCTTTGCGGTAGCGGTGAGCAGACAAAGTGAGCAGGAAGGACCACTTGAGGCTCATGAAGCTCCACACACAGGACAGGTAAAGACTGTGAGGGTCAGTCAGGGCTGAGAGACAGAGAGACACCGATTAGTACTCTGCTCTCAGCTGAGTGGTGTGTTGTTAATGTTCATGTATGCATCTGGCCTAACATATAATAGACAACATCACAAAGATCTCTGCAGAGTCCCTGCACTACATGGTCAAAAGTATATGGACATTACCCCTATATGTGATCATCATCTCATTCAATCTGCTGTTATAACAGCCTCCGGTCTTCAGCAAAGGCTTTCTTTGTGATGTTGTAATCTAGCTGCACAAGAGCATCAGTGAGGTCTAACACTGATGTTGGCTGAAAAGGCCAGAGACTATATTTATCAAAATGTTTAAGAATTATACTAATGAATGCATTAAAGATCAACTACAGGAGTGAAAGAGTTCTTTCCTGAGAATGACAAATATGACACATTTATCAAGTGACTTACTACAAAAGGGAGCAACCTTTGAGAGTAATTCTCAGGTAATCTCTGCTGGTATGCTCTGAGCAGAAGATAAGGAATTGTCATGTGTCTGCCATATTAGTGAGTCTCAGTGATAAAGTATAATATTTGCCAAATACATGTGATTTATTTTTTCTAAAGTTCATTTGATTAACACCTTCAGTGACTGTTCAAATGTGAAATTAAAGGACCAGTGTGTGGGTTAAAGTGGCATCTAGTGGTGAGCTAGCAGATTGCAAACACTTGCTCTCACTCTCCTTTTCCAAGTGTATAGGAAAATGTATGACTGCAGTGAAACTTAGAAAAAACATGAAAGGGCCTGTCAGTGTTTGACAGAACAGCCTCCATGGAAGACACCTGCACTCTATGTAGATGTGAATGGCTCATTTTAAAGTACCAAAAACACAATTCCTATTACCAGGTCATTATCCACTAACGAAAACATACTTGTGAATATTATACTCAATTTCTGCCATGATCTGTCAATACATCCCCGTAAATCTTACATACTAGACCTTTAACAACAATCTAATATATCTGTAATGTTTAAACTGGGATTAAAATGGAGAGAGGAGAGAAATTCTGCTGCTGGTAAACAAGGTACAACATAGAAATCATGTAATGTGGAGAATTTAGTAGAGATAAGTGCAGACACTGAAAATATATAGAAAGTGAAAAAGAAAGACACAGTTCACAACAAATGCAAAGAGAAGGCTAAGATGACTTTACTTGTGAATTATATATATTGCTTTAGGTAACATACTATAACTCTATTATTTATCCTTATTATTTTGTAGACTCTCCAGAACACTCAGATGTGTGAATCAAATCAATTTCTGTACTGCAGCCATCTAGGATCTTCTCTGAACCCAGTTTAGACGCCTCTAGTGCTCTCTTAAGTTTAAGTTCAGGCAGTCTCCTCACGCTACACTGATAAAGAAACAAAACATGTTTCACTCTCTATTGTAATATACCAAACACACCCTCTCAATTTGGTGACCTATTTACGCTGAAAGAAATTCCCATCTCTTTCTCTGCCTGTCATGCCAGTGCTGCCCTACATCAGTATCCCCTGCCTGTTCTTCTAGCCCCACCACCACCCAGCATCCACCTGCAGGCTCCAACAGTGAGTTCTCAATATCTGTCTTCTGTTGCTCTGATAAACATTTAAAACACAAGTTGTCCGACAGACATTAGATAAATAGCTTTCTTTAGTTTGCGAGCATAAATAAAAGTGAAGTATTTTTGCTCTTTCTGCAGATAATATGTCCCTAACCAAGAAAAGCAGATTAACAGAGATCACTTTTATATCAATAGTGGCCCCGAGGAATGAAAATGCACTGAATGTTTTGTATTTTGGTTAAGAGGAATGACACTTTCTGACATATTCTTAAGTAAAAAAAACTGCTCCACCAATTTCCCTCAGGGCTGTTAAAGGGCATTCTGGGATTTGTAGGAAATCTGCACATGAAATAGACTTTGAACAGGTAGGTTGAGGAGGAGTTGAGACTCTCCAACCAGTAATCTGACTCAGCAAGTCAGCCAGGTTCTTTCACTTACTTAACCCTAACTTTTCCTGTATCTTTTAGTATTTTCATTTATTGTAACTATTTACAGCATTTCATGCTTTGCTGCAAACCTAGTTGAACATTGGGTGAAATATAGCAGTTAACATAAACTTAAGTTTATGTAAGTTATGTGCCTTCAGTGTGATGACAGACACAAACTAGTCTGATTATACCACAACACATAAATACATTTGGTAAATAACAGTGTGTCTTATGTGAAAACAGGAAAGCAATGAAGAAGAACTTACACTCCTTGTTGTGGATGGCCACTGACAGGAAAGCGATGAAGGCCACAACTGCCAGCAGAGAGAAGAAAACCCCCATGAAGAAGAAGAACTTGAGGCCCTTCAGCCAGGTCCTCCAGTAGTCCTGCAGGTACATGATGTGAGTGATCAGGGTCCACAGTGCCAGCACGCCTGCGAGACAAACACAACTGACAGTTAGCTTTCAGAAAACAACGGACACTAGTGGTGGTTTCATGTTTTCACCTAATAACTACAAACTGATACAAAGCTTCTAAGATAGATAGATAGATAGATAGATAGATAGATAGATAGATAGATAGATAGATAGGGTTGGTTTATGTCTACAATGGTTATGGGATCTCTGGATAACAGGAGGATAGGGTTAGGATGAATTATTAGGTTGTACTGATCATTTTGTTGAAGTTTGTTGCCAGTGTCTATATATATTTTTGTGTTTTTTGTGTGTGTGTTCTTATCTCTGTACACTACCTTGGTTCATAATGTCAGGGTTAGAGGATGGGTATGGAGCGGGTTGGTCGAAGGTAACAATATGTTGTAAAAAAAAAAAAAAAAAAAAAACAACTTCCAGGCATTTTAAACTTTTTTTCTCTGTTAGTGATTGCATTGTAATGCAGTTACAATAAGAGCCTGAAAGTTATGAATACTCAAAAGCTACTCCATTATTTTAGAACAAACCCTAAAGACAAATAATAAGGTAACAATAATGTGAATGTTTAGTTCTTTCTTGTTTTATTTTCAGCAACTGACTCTCAAAGCCTGGACGTCGGAACTTCCTTGAATGCACCAACAAGGAAACATTTAAAGATCACTCTCTGTGGATGAATAACTTTGAGAAAGTTAAACAATAAATCTGGCTAAGTGTCATACATTACTAAACTAGTGGGAAAACAGGACAGCTTGGAAATTGCAAAAACTATTTAAAATCTAAAGGTTAACTGATGTTTTTTTTTTCTCAGCCACAATACGGTAATGATTATTAGCAACCAATATTCATAACCAACATGCATTTGCAGTAAAAAATCTTTGTGTCACAACTGAGAACAACATTAACTATAACAAAAACCTTTCCTGTAATGACTTTAAGCACGTCTGGGAACTTAAAAGACATTTAAGCAATCAATTAGCATTGTGGGAGACAAAGTGGCACATGACAAAGTGAGAGTATGACACAGCGTTTTACCAATGCTGAGTCAATCAATCACACTTCTTTCTATATGTTCCTTTTTTTTTTCTTCTAACAGCCGCAGCACTGAGAATCTCTGCCACATGTAAGAGTGCTTTTCACCAGCCAGTAGAAACACCCCTGACTGAGTCTTCGCTTCTTCAGTGTTAGTGATTCCAGTGAACATTGGGAGCACATTGTTATTTTTAATTTAAAATGTTGCAGCCAGTTCCCTTTTTTAAAAAATGAAGCGCAGACTCAGAAGTGTGTCCACTTTCAGATACCAAAATTATTTCATGCTGGTGGCAGTTTGTCCGGAAATGGGGTTAACAAGGACACTGTTACATTTATGATCTGTAATAAGTGTTTAGACAAGTCAGTTTGATCTTTGGTGATACGTAAGTTTAACAACCACTATAAGTGATCCCAGTACATCCTGTGAACACATGAGTGCAGAAGTTCTAGATAGATAGATATGGACTTGCAAAACTCAGCAACGGCTCAAAGGTCAGATCCTTGGTAACCACACATAACAGAGCTCATTGCATAATTGTGCTTAAAATAAACCATCTATCTTTATTAGATGTAAGAGCAAATGTAAGTTTTTGGAGTCTTCTATGAAAATTAACTGAATATCTTTGGGTTATGGACAAAACAAGACATTTGAGGGCATCATCTTGAGCTTCTGGAACTCAACTTGTATACTTGAAATGAATAAAAAGAATGAATATAACATATAGGGAAAAACACAACATGATACAAATATTTAGATTCATGAGATATAAACTGTATTTCACTGACTTTGTTTTGTGTGGTCTGTGGTTTAACATTTTTTGAAAAAGTACTTTCTCCACTTTCTACAAACATTATAGATAGTTAGGGCTGCAAGTAATAGTTGTATTTACATTATTATTATTATTAATTTAGTCTATAAAATGAAAAAGAAAACAGCAAAACTTCACATTTAAGATGCTGAAACCAGCTAATGTCTGACGTTTCCTTGAAAAATTACTGAAATGATTCACTGATTTTCATAAATGTTGGTAAACACCTTTCTTTCAATTGACTTTTTATATTCCAATTGCGTAAATAATCGTTGCAGCTTTTAAATGGTGCTAATAATCTATTATTACAATTACTTTTCAATATTTCCATAAGTGAAAATTAGGTCAAAGTGAACCCTTGTGCATGTGACAAGCTGAAACCTAACAGTTATTAATGAAAACTCTGTTGTAGGACATGCTGCACAAATATTGATAACTAATTATTCGACTTTATTTAATAATACTGTGGATCAGCTGACATTTCAAAAACAAAGTGTGACCTGACGACTCTGTCTGACTATAGCAGACTCACTTTGCATTCAGCAGGTGTAGTAACTGGGCCACGTTCAGGAGGGGGTCACTGGTGTTTAGCTGAAGAAGGTTGAAATAAGACCATGCACCTGACAGGACACCAGTGGTTGACTGTAATGCACACTGAGGGGAGGACACATACCAGACAGACACACACAGTGTTTACCTGACAGTCCTCCCATGGCTGCAGTCCACGGCTGTTTGAACGCGATGTTCCACACCAGGAAAGCAGAAAAGCCCATCAGCATACCAAACGAGGCATAGCCGATACTAACGTACGTCTTATTAACAGCCATTATTACTGATAAAAAAAAAAACACCAAGGTGGTCGGACAGCAGAGAGCAGCTCGATGAGACGAGGACCGAGTGTGTGTGTGAGACAGAAAGCAGCGAGCTCAGCTGGTAATTTCAAAACAACTGTATCCGGTTAATCCTCACACATGCCAAGAGGACAGCGCGTGTCCAGCTGTGCGCGTCCTGCTGACTAATGGTGGCTGTCACACGCACACACGGGGTGAGTGCGAAACATGACAAAGCGCTTTCTAATGAGAACTGTTGTCTGTTTTTTTTTTTGTCCAGCTGCAAAAAAATAACATGGTTCAGCCTACGTCATCTGATACCAACCAAAGAGATCCGTTCAGTCCACATGGTGAGTGACCACAGCACCCTCTACAGGAGCAGAGGAGAAACTAAACACCTTAACCATCTGATCCCTGGTGTGGCTTACTGACATCTCATGTTTGGGGTGCAAAAGACACCAGTGCTGTATGTTAATAAATAATATTAAAGCGACAGTTAACCCTAAAATCAAAACTACATATTTTTCCTCTTACCTGTAGTGCTATTTATCCACCTATGTTGTTTTGGTGTGAGTTTATCAGCAACTGAGATGTGCAAAATATTTGTAATTAGTGCTCTATGGGGGGTATGGTGGTTCCAGGTGCTGTGATACACGAAGGCTGTGTCATCAGGCCATGGATGCATAAAGAGGAAAGGTTTGTGAAGACCTTCAGCATGTACTGGGGCGGTTTGCAGCAGAGTGCGAAGCGGCTGGGATGAGAATCAGCACCTCCAAGTCCGAGGCCATGGTTCTCGACCAGAAAAAGGTGGCTTGCTATGTTTACAATGGATGGATGGTTATGAGGCCCCTGGAGCCTCATTTATGACATGGACTTAGGATCACTTTTGATCTTAAGTGTGACTTCAGCAGAAAGGCTAAACTGTCCCTCATGTTCCCCGCTTTGGAGGAACTGGAGGTCTCCTGGGGCCTCATTTATAAAAATGATCATAAAGTTGTGCTTGATCTTAGTCTAAATACAATTTCTAACAGTGTGCTTAAGTTCGGTACAATAACCCAACATAACCAGCAGGAACATCGCTCAAGTCAAGTCAGTACTCTTCTCATGATGATGGCCAACCTTGACCAACACTGACCCCTTATAAAAGTTATTTAAGGAAAGAACTGTCATGCTGATTTAAACAATGTTGTGAGTGCCCGGGGTCTACACAAACCCAAATACAACACAAGAGTTAAGACTAGAGACTACCAAAGTATCTGTATTTACAACTACTGACACAGACTCAATGTGATTAGATACAAGAGTTTTTATTTTTTGAACATTCAAAGCTTCTTTATGCTTTTTCAGAACCACAGTAACATCACCACTGGATTCAGCATGTTTTCTGCTTTGGTGTTAAACTGAAATTTTCACCAATATTTGATCCTGTGATGCTTTTAAACTTCACCACATTGTGATTAATAACTTTATTTAATACATTCCAAACAACAGGAGAAAGAACACGCAAAAAATTAGTGGAAAAATGAATCAAAAGAAAACAAACTAGATTTCAGATATTTTCTGAGGAAAAACACAAAATATTCCTTTGTTCCAGCTTCTCCAATATGTGTAATTGCTGTTTTTCTTAGTATTGTATGAAATAAGTGGAATACCTTCTTCAGACACAAACAATTTGAGCTTCAGCTCAGATAACTGAGGTAGACATGGTTTACAATTTTATGACATTTCTTAGGCTAAATTATTAATTATTTAGTCAAGTAAATGATAAGCAGGTGACTCAGTAGCAAAAATAATCTGTCCAGCAGGTGCAACCCCAGAACAGGACAACTTCATAGTGTAGTAAGACGGGTAAACATGTAAAATAAAAACTCTAATTCAATTTTGAATTGCATACAGCATGGCTCAAGTCATTTCAAAGAAAAAGAAAAATACAAACGATGACAAATGTATCCGTTGCAAATGAAAACACACTTTTAATAAGATAAACACATAACCAAAAAACAAACTTTCCATTAACTAAACTCAATGAAACGAATGATATTACATGTTTAACAATGCAAGAAGAATATTAGTGGTCAGATAGTTGCCCCCTAAAGTCGACCAAACTGTTGGTCAACGGGAAGAGCTTCAGTCAAACAAGTTTTCATTTATTCAGGAAGAAAAGACACCTCAAACTCCATCTGGGAGCTGTGCCTTGTTGGCAGAGCCAGGACGAAAGTATCAGGGGGATGACAGCGACACGGACCTCTTCTTTTGTAACATGGAAGTAACAACATGGGGCACTCGTACTCAACTAGAAGCGGGGGAACCATTGATGTTTGTTCACTCTGATAGCACAGGTATTCAGGTCTGTGGCAGGGAATGCTGGCAGACCAGAATGAGCATCGGGGCTGGGTGGACGAGCAAATGAAACTGGCTCCGCAGCCTTCGAGTGAACACGTCCAAACCTGACCGAACACAGCCGCCGAGACCAACAGAGACCAGTTTGACGAGAGGGAATGCAGCATGGAGGTGATTTGCAACTCCAATCAGCACTCTAACGACAAAGACATGGCGACCTCAGTGACAGGGGAGGTGTGAAGCAATACAGGAATGAGTTTTTAGCAAGTTGTTTGCAGGTATACATAATCCATTATGTTGATAAGTGAAGCTGTGACATTTATTTCCATGTTATACTGTTAACATTTTTGTTAACAGCTGGCTCACTTCCTACCCCTTGCAAAATGTATATTTATATAAAGGTTCATTATTAAAATTGTGTATTAATTTGTAACATAGCACCATGTTATTATGTAGAACATTCTCTCTGAGCCCTGGAATTCAAACTATATTCTGATGCTCCACCAAATATATATTCAAATAATTAAATTAATGTCATAAATGTGTGATGGCTAGTCAAATAATGGCCTGAACTAACTAGTCAACAAGGAAAATCTTTAGTTGGGGGCAGACCTACAGAAAGGTCACATCCATGTCCTTTGCAGTCTGTTCAAACTCCCAACCAACCATCAGAGGGGACCAACATGCAGTGTCAACAGCAGAATGACGATGCTACAAGCATGATGTCAGTTTAAAACAGACTTGGCAGGTAGTAGTAGAAAAAGAAATCATCCAACTTCTTCTTCATGTGGGCAATGATTAACTTGTCTCGGTATATGCGTTGAACCAGGATGTCTTCTCTGGAGAACACCAACAGATCACACCACGACATGCCTGTCAACATCATCTCTGCCTGGATGTGCCAATAGTACGGGTGGTTCTTCCTCAGCTGCAAGACTCCATTCTGGCAGACAAGAAAACTGCACTCAATGAAGCTCCGGAAACTGATGCATCTGACATGCACAAGCCCGAAACTCTGTTTCTCGTTGGGGTCGTACACCACTCCGTCAGGCAGCGCTCCAAGCCATGGAGCATTCGGATGGACAACCAAACCACAGGGGGACCAGTTCACACACAGATTCCGACAGTAATCTCGAAGTGCCTCTGCCTTCATTTCCTCTTCTATTGTTGCTGTCTTGGACCTGGTTAACCCTTTTTGTATCTTGAATATCAGGTGCTCCGCATGGCTCCGTCCTGGTTTAAGTTTGCAGATCTCCCTGAAACGACTGGTCAGGCGCAGCTTCCGCAGCTCATCTGCTAAGTCCTTGTGTCCACGTGTGGAGTGCTCCAGACTGTGTGCTTCCTCCCAGGTGATCTGCATGATGTTCACATGTTCCTGCTCTTTGGCACTGAGAACAGGAAGGGCTGACAGTGGCTCTAGTGCATGGTATGACAGGGGAAGGTGCGGTCGAGGGGGCGCATTGTCATTAGTCTTGTAATCTTGACTCGATGGGACAGGGCACTGGTAGGACAGGGGGGAACCTTTAGGGACTTTACCAAAAGCAGAGTCCACTAATTCCACATCTGCTGTGAGGCCCATTTTGGTTATCAGAGGCTTCTCATCCTCGGGAAAATCCTTGAAGGCCTCAGTGAGCCTTTCCAAAAAGGATGTGCAGTCAGTTTGAGCAGTAATGAAAGATTTAAAGGGCATCATCCTGTAACAAAAAGGATAAATATTATTAGGTATGTAAGAAAATAGGGAGAAATGCAACAAAAGATGTGTAGTCATTCTGAGTCTCACTCTTACCTTGGCAGTTCAAGCATGGTTTTCTGCAGGGAGCGCTTTGCTTTCTTCTATTTTGGAGCAAGAAAAACTCATTATTTCATGCTTCGATTGTTAGATACAAAATAGTTTGTGTCTCATTTTACTGGGAAAGAGTTTTGTTGGCCAGTGATAACAATGAAACTACGGAAGAGTTTGAGATGAAATCCTCAACTTAATTAATTAAAAGTAAGACTTTAAAAGACAAAAATTAATGTGGGGGCCTGGTACATCTTTTACAGTACATACAGGAACAATTTGCACCATTTTGTTTTTTGTTTTTTTGGAAATCTGCATTAAAGATTTCCAGGCTTATCCAGACAAACTAGATGTATGGCACTGTGCTGCAACACACTATTCACAAGAGACCGACCTATTACATAATTTAGAATGAATCAATGTATCATTAATTTAGCTACAGTTTAATTCAAAAATGATTACTTAGGCTGAACATCAGCTAAAAAAAAAAAAAATCAATGCATAGAAATAGAAACAAGAAAAAAGCAAACAACTCCTCGCATTTGTGTGTTACCAGAAAATACTTGCTTGTACAAGCTTATGAGTAATCCCTCAATACCTTTCTGTCTGTGTTGCTAACTGTTACTGCATTAAACACATGCTTATTTTTATTACAAAGCCTCTCCAGCTGGACAAAGTCAGATTCATTCATTGAATGCTTCTGATCTATGGGGTACTAGGACATCGAAACAAGCTTACCTTCTTTGACATTCCACTTTGTTCATTACATTTCCATTTTTCACCTTCATTGCTTCTCGGTAGCTCTTGACCATCTGTGCCGGCATCTGAGTCCACTGAGGACCAGTACTCTTGTTCGTTATTCTCTTCCTCAGCTGAGATGGTGGCTGAAGAGTCAGGGTTCCAGTCCACCACCTTAATCTGGTATGAGTCACTGATGCAGGGCATGTCTGAGTCTTCTGCTTCTTCTTCTTCTGGGTCATTTTTCACGTAATCAGTAATAGAGTTTTCAGCTTCCCCCAGCCTTTGTAGTTCTGATCTACAATTTATGTCATATTCAGTTTGCTCTTCTTTTGGTTTTTTGGGCAATGGCTCAACCGTAGTATTCACCTCAGGGGGGAGGTCTCTGACATCACTGGAGGCTCCAGAGTACTGACTAACATCTATTGTGGGGGGAAAAAAAGACACCATTATTTACCAACTTAACATCTTTTGATTCACTTTGTGTGTAAAAAGTCTATAGCCTCAGTGCTGACCTTAAAGCTGTAATTCTTGGATAGTCATAGATCCTTATCATTAGTGGGGATGGGAATCCCAGTACAAAAACAGTTCTGACTGGTCAATACCAAAATATAGTTAAGCTCCTGGACAAATGATACTGCTATGACTATTTGTGTAACATTACATATACATCTGACAAAATGTGCAAATATGTGGGTTCACTTTACTAAAGTTGATTTAAAAAATGCAGCTAAATGCTATTAGAAAATAATTTAACTTGTTAACTCTAGAAAGAAGTCATAATAAAATTACCTATATCTTTTCACATTTTTCATGTCACATATTTATTTTTTGCACCAAATTATGGTGAGAAGTATCAATAAGAGAATTGATAGGTGTCGGTATCAATAGGTAGTATCTGTATTAATATCAATAAAATTTCAGTGGTACCATCCCTATCCATTAGTAGGACAAAAAGGGTAAGAAGAATGTCAACTTTTAGAGGCCTATGGATTTTACATATAAGATTACTGATGTATTATTGTTACTGATGCATTAACATGTAAGCAGCATTTTCATGTTGTGGATGGTTAAGGTGAAGCTAATTTTAACTATGACTATTTTAACTAATGCTATGAATTTTGCAGGTTAGATCTTAGTCTAGAAATTAACTAGAAAGTAGCTGAATATGTAACTATGGTGGAGTAAGCCATATATTTCTTCTCAAATATAATGGAGTATATTCCCATGTATGTCTTTTATTTATGCTATGTGCACTTTATTTGATCATATCCAGTTCTTTGGTTGCACTTATACACTCTAGATGTTTTATGTTTTTATCTTGTATTTTCTGGGTTTCAGCATTCTCTGGTCCTGCACAAACAATGCTTCACATCAAAAAGTATTTTCATAGTTGCATTTAGAGCTAACAATTAGTCGATTCATTGGTCAAAAGAAAAGTAGCCTGATTGCCGAACTTTTTTACATAGATGTTTAACTGCTTCAGTCGTTTTCCACGCAAAAATGTCAAACATTCCCCAGCAGAAATGTGAGGATTTACTGCTTTTCTTTGTCATTTATGATGGTAAATGAAGAGTCGTTGGGATTTTGTTTTTGATTGGACACGAAGAGCAATGAAGACAGCACTCTGGGCTCTCAAATTGTGATTAGCATTATTCACTTTTTTAAAACATATTACAGCCTACACTAATCGATTATTAGTGGAAATATTTCCAAACTTGGAAATAATCGGCTGACTGATTGACAATGAAAATAATCTGTTTTTGCAGCCCTAGAAATGTTGAATTTGAGTTAAAGCGCTTGTTTAGAAGTACAGAGAAGCATAAGATGGAAATGTCTACGTGAAATAAAATCACCTCCAAACTTTTCTCAAACATTAGTGCAGTGTTGCGTTCAAAGACACGCCACAAAACCAAACATGAATGTCCAATTACAAACCACGACAAGATGCATACATCTCGCATCATATTAGCTAGCTAGCTCATTTTCAGGTCGATGCAGACACAGATTAACTTTGCTTTGCTGTGGTTTAACAATCCCATTCAAGTTGTAGAAATGCATATTTTTTATTCCGTGAGTTAAGCAAAAAAACGTGACCAACCTATCTTGGTTAACTTTATCTCGGGGCTGAGCACCGTGTGAAGTATGTTCCGCAGACGTTTGTTTTCCTCGAAATATGCCTCCACAATTGTTTCAACTTCTTCAAATACCTCCACTGCCACGGCAGTAAACCGCTCCGTTAAAAAGCTCCGAAAGTTCTGGTACCTGGTGTTCGACATTTTGAACAGTGGTAACAAAAAAGATATAGTTCTGAGTTCGACTTTTCCTCGTTCGCTGCGGACGACGCGCGCAGAACCTCAAAATGTAGGTAGCAACCGGAACATAAAAGACGGGACTTCCGATGGGAATGTGGTATGGGAACCCCAGACCCGCAGAAGATCTCACGAGAGTAATAAATTTAATTCAAACCACGGGTCTTTAACTGACCATAACCAAATTTTTGTTCACAAACTTAAGCACATATTAATCGCGTTGTGACATTATAAAACATATTCTGTTTGTACAACGAGCATGACGAAGAAACGTGTACAAATCTCGCGAGAGTATTGCAAATCTAGGGTTCCCATTCAGACATGACCTCGAATTTGCCCCCTCCTCGGTCGGTATTTACCAAAACTTTGCACCTAATATTAGTAACCATCAAAAAATATCAACCATTTCCATGATTCGTTTGAGTCCTCCATAGATAATACAAATTACAAAATTATGTAGGCCTATTGATTATGTAGCCTACTTATGTAGTAGAATTCTACATATGATATGATATGATATGATATGATATGATATGATATGATATGATATGATATGATATGATATGGTGCTGGCAATATAATGTGACATGAATTTATCACACCCCAGAGATCTACTCCACTGATAATTAAATAAAATAAGTACACATGTATACTATTGCTATTCTTGTAAGCATTTATGTATACTGGGATAGCAATAAATTAAATGTATGATTAATAAATAAAAAATAAAAATCATTGCGGAGTTACAAAAATAATCATCATAACATTTTTGAAACATTTTGTCATAGCTCTCATAATTTGCATTTGAGATTTGATATTTATGGAAAATTATCAAATTGGCAAATTGGAAAAAACATTGCTGTTTATTTTATAGAATCTCAAATGTCTGTACTGGGTGTTATCTTTTTTTTCCTTTTCTTTTCTTTTTCTTTCTTCTTTTTTTATAAATAGCAAATAGATAGATAATAGATAACAAATAGCAGCACGTTATTAAAAAAAATATTTAAAGAAGCTACAAAAAGAATTTTGGTGACATAAATGTATTGTAGCAAGACTAAAATTAATGATTCTCAAAATAATGACTCAGTATCTCAAAATTGTGACTTTGTATATCAAAATAACGAGAACCCTTCTCAAAATAAAAAGTAGTAACAGACCATTTGGCCTTGTTTAAGTTTATCTAAAAAAAAATAGTTAGTAACTCATAATGATGAGAAATTTTCTTCAAAATAATGCGTAGTTATTTCAACTCAGTGTCCATTAATTATTTTGAGAAAGTTTCTTATTATTTTGAGATTCTAACTCAACACCTTGAGAAAGTTTCAGCTTCTCACGATGTTTTTTTTCCTTATGTGGGAATGATTTTCCATGGTTATTAACGTTTATATGCTAAAGGGTAATATTTTTCAAAACAGTGTATTTGTATGTTATGTTTGTTATTTATGCTACACATCGACAGGTGGTGGTAATGCGTAATTTCGTTCAGAAGCTGTCTTTGCTTTACGGGAGCAGAAGAAGAAGTAGAGGCAGGCAGCTGGTGACAGTCGAAGTGAACCGCTCCCCCAGCAGCAGTCAGTAAACTGGATCAAACGAAGACATCCTCGGACAGCTCGATGGAAATACAGTAGTATCGTTTTTAATGTTTTCTGTCCACGGGAGGCACGTTTTACAACTTTGTGCTGACCAGCTTTTTGGTTTTCAGCGTTAGTCCAAGTAATGTTATCGTTGGTGCAGATGGCAAACTGAGTGAACACTGTTGCTTCGAGTTTTAGCATAAGTAACGTTGACGTTAGCTAACTGTAGCGGTTAACGTTGGGTATCTAGCAAGGAAAAGCTAGGTAAGCTCGGTATTTACATCGAATAGCCCGTTGCTCCAGCCTGTCACGTTATCGACAAAACGCCAGGTGGTCGGGCACTTAGTAAAGATGGGTGACATAAACCCATCGACGTCCCATGCATTTCAGTCGGAGGTAAGTGTTTTATGTAACTGCTGTTCAGTGAATAGTTTGCAGCCATGGCTAACAACGCTAGCAAACGTCAACTTGTTCGAGGCTGTCACCACACGATGTAGCTAGCAGCTGGCGATTAGTTAGCGTTAGCCTACTGTGCTAATGTTGACATAATGTTAGCTCCTGGTGCACAAATTGGATAAGTTACACACGTTACGCATTCAGAAAAGCATAGCCCAAACTCTCAAGTTTCAGTACCAGAACTTGACATTTTGTATGAGAATGAGTCACTAACGTTACTTCAGACGGTACCGATAAAGCTAGCACAACGTTTCATCGAGAAGAAAACATTCCATCATCATAGCGGAGTATGCTAACACAAACCTTGGCTAACTAACGTAATATGAAGCATCATATTCATGCAGTCTGCTTTTGTCGTTAGTTAACAGTTGACTAACGTTAACATTGATGCTCTTATGGCCCTTTGGTAGTCTCCAATTCAAAATCATTCATGGAGTGGTAGTTTTGTTTACTGGTTAAACTCCACCGATACTAGCCAGCAGCTAGCTTTTTAGCATTAGTTACTTATGTGTTGCTAGCCAACCAAGCTAACATTAGCTGTCGTTTTTAGTTGGGTTAATCGGTGGGGGGTGGTAGGAAGGTTCACTGACGAGAGAGTGACAAGAGAGAAAATTTTACATCAATTAATCCAGCTTTAGTTTGTTAACATGATCATTTTAGTTTCGTCTAGTTTTGGTGGGTTCCATCGCACAGTTTGCACAGTAACGCTATCGTAGTGTCATGTCAACGCCATGTCGGGGATGTGTATGTTGATGCAGCTAATGTTTCAATGACGTGACTGTGTTTCAGGGGTTCAGTCCGCCATATAGGAGGAGGAGGACAGTAGAGGATTTTAACAAGTTTTGCACTTTTGTCTTGGCCTATGCCGGTTACATCCCATACCCACAAGAGGTGAGTAAATGAGGTGGTCAGTGCCTGAATACACATCTGCGCTCAAATCACATGCATTATAAGGCTAAACTGTCGCGTTTTCAATGTTAATGTAATCAAAGGATAATACAGACACAACAGATAACAGAAAAACAGGCGGACACAGGACAGTTTAACAGCAGTATGAGGCGATTTGATGATTGACGGATCAACCTTAAAGTCCGTCATCACATTCATACATACAACTTCCACAAAAGAAAATCAAGAAAAAAAAACTCGCAAGAATGCGATCAAAATCAGCTGCACCACACAAAAGCCAGTCAGACTCCATCACTAAGGACCCTTCACACTCCCACATTTCAGCTGCTTCCATCAGGCAGCGGCTTCAGAGCACCTCTGGCCAAAAAGAAAGCTTACAAAAACTCTTTCAGTCCAACTGCTATACCCATTTTAAATGAGGCCAGATAGACTGTAACCACTTTTAAATGCAGATTTGCACATCTGATTTTGCTTATTTATTATCGTTAATGCTTTAATGCAATTATATTTGTTTGTGAGTCTTTCATGGTTGTACAACTTACAACTTACAACTTTCAACTTTATTTGTCCCCAAAGGGCAATTGGTTTTGCAGCAAGACAGATAAAAACACCAGAACTTACAGGGGGTGTGTGTTTGTATGTTGATTGTGAGCACATTACCTACGTTTTTTTGTTTGTTTGTTTGTTTGTTTTTATCAGTTTGTGATAGACGATACCGTTTTTTGAAGCTTGAATTGGAAAAACTTTTAAGGAAGAAATTTTAAGACCCACACTATGTAATGAAAATATAATGTTTGTGGTAAAATAAGGAAGATAACAGCCTTTACAAAGAATCTGAATGAACTGTTTTGCTGTTTGAGAAAACCATTGGATGAATTTAAAAGTAAGCACGTTTAAAAGTTGTGGCAGAAATTAAGTGATTATATGGATGTAAATCCTGCAGTTGTGACTGACACTGAGTAGTTTAGATGTTGTGTTGATGGAAGTCATTGTTTATAAATGTAAAGCTGTTGGCATACTGTCTAACAAGTTTTTTTTTTTTTTTTTTTTCAATGTTGAATTTGTGTCAATTCAGCAAATTTGACACAACCCTGGCTTCTCTTATGCTCATTGAATTGTGCCTTCTGTTTGGGGACAGGGAGGGAGATAGCCAGGCAGACAATGAGATTATCTTAAACAAATTCTTTTGTCTCTGTTGTTTCTCTGACTCTGTTTATTTTAGTTTCAGCACACCTTTAGGATATAGCCTTTTCTCACCATTCACATGGAAAGAATACTTCTTTTTTTATACAAGATCTCAGTGTGACTGTAACAAATGGTTTGTCACCATCTTAACTGCCCTCATTCATACCCATGTTCCTCCTTATAACACATTTATGCATATTTATTATGATTGAAAACATTGGTTGTAGTAAAGCATAGAGGTGATAAAATGCACTTTTAATGCCCCAAATATTGAAGTCCTGTTATGAAGGTTTTTCAGGGTTGAGCCACTCTTTGTTGTTGTCCACACCATGTTTTTTCTCCTACAAGCTTGAACAAGTTTGATCCTTTAGGGGACAGGGATATTCTGGTTAAATTTTCATGGCTTTCATGGCTTCATCAAAAATAGTTGTGATGCATTCCAGTGCAAACATGGCAAACCGCTGCTTGTAAATTATATGCACCTTCTATTGCCATTTTCTTTGAAAACCAACGACAAAAAGTGTTACACCCTTTTTCACAATGAACACAGTTTCTATTATCAGAAATGGTATTGGACAAATTCACTTCCTCTTCTTCACTATTCAGCAGCAGTGATGTCTAGATTCTGACTCATTTTGTTTGAGTTGTGGTTGTTCCTTCGAAGATTTTTCTTTGATCTCTTGTTCTTCCGTTTCTCTCTAACACGTGCTACATTTGTTTTGATTTTCACCCCCTCTGCCTGTGTACATGTCACGTGGTGCAAGGCTGTGTTGTTGATACTTGATGAGTTTTATGTACCAGATCTCCTTGCTGATGCAGATGTTTGCCATGAAAGAATGAGGGCTCTTAGAGGTCTCAATTAAAATAGAAAAATGTAATATGATAAATTGTAAATAATGCTGCTCAACATTCAAGCTGCCTAAGACCAACCATGCTGCATTGTTAGACAAAGGAATTTCTGACACTTTATGAAGTTCCCGAGAACACAGTGACGCTTATTTAGAGCAGCAACAGTTAGTCGATTAATAGATTAATCGATCGAAAGAAAATTTGTTGCTAACTATTTTGATAACCAATTAACCATTTAAGTCATTTTTCAAGCAGAAATGTCAACCATATGCTGGTTCAGTCTTAAATGTGAGGATTTGCCTCTTTTTTGTGTGATAGTAAATAAAGAGTCTTTGAGTTTGGGACTTTTGCTTAAACAGAAAAAGAAGTCTGAAGATGTAGTTCTTGACATTTTATTGACAAATAGATAAATCCTGAAAATAATCAGCAGATAAATAATAATGAAAATAATTGTTAGTTGCAACCTTAGTTAGTGCTAATTAAACATATAATGAAAGATAGCCAAATAACTGAAGCTGAATATCTGAAGCTGCACCTCACACAGACAACTAAACTAGTACAGTATGTAATGCTGATTGGAATATCATGTGATATGGTCATCACCACACATTACTGTATTTTGAATCTTTCAATCAACAACCTTTATGTCCTGGTGTGAGATAGCACTCATTTCTCCATTTGTTCTTACAGGACTCTCCATTGCGCAGTAGTTCCAGCCCACCCAACAGTACAGGCAGCACAGCTGACAGTGACGGCTGGACCCCAGGGCCCCCCACCTCCTGCCCCCAGCGCCCTCCCAAGGTCCCTCAAGACAGGAGCAGGAAACGTCCACAGCCAGGAGCCCCACTGTCCAGTCACACCAAGAAAGATGTGAGTTTAATTGATGTCACAGCATTTTTTGCCTTATTATGTTCACCTTTATCACTTTTGACACATGTACCCTTTTTTCTTCTGCAGCACACAATCTCCACCTTGCACCCAGATGACCGCAGGAAAGCTGACAAGCTGAAGAAGAAGAAAAGGAGAAAGGAGAGAGAGCATTCTGCTGGGGTTGAGAGTGGGGCCCACACAACAGTGCCAGAGCTGCAGTACCCCATCTCCTTTGGTGGCCGATCGATCAAAGAAGAGCCTGAAGATGATATCAGCATTCCCCTCCACCCTCAGCGTCTGCCTAGCCCCGCCCCCTGCAAGCAGGAGCCCAAGGAAGAGCGTCGACACTGGGATGGCCAAGACCTTGAAGAAGGGGTAGTAAAGGTACAGAAGGTGGAGGGCTTTTCTGGAAACAGAACAGTGTTCCGCCAGGGGAAACAGGTGGTGTTCAGAGACGAAGACGGATCAGGAGAGGATGAAGACATCATGGTGGACTCGGGTAAGGTTTTTCACACTAGTGCATATATTACATCTAAATATAAAGGAAAAAGCTCTGTCTGCCTGATGTGTTAATGATGATTGATTTTTAAAATGTTTATTCATTACACCCACTGGAGTTGTCACAATACTAGAATTTTAAACTTTGATACAAGTGTTAAAAATATATATGTTACACAAAATTGGATTTTTATTTATTTATTTTTTTTCACACAGTATCGGTACAGAATATGTCACAGAACAATGTCTGGTTTTGCAGTTAGCCAAATTTCGAGCAGGACAATAAAGACTGATCTGAGGTCTTGAATGAGCACTTGGATATGTATATATTTTTATAGCTTTGGTACTTCTAATACTACGAAATGTTAGTATTGTAGTGCTTTTAAATGGGGATGCACCGATACTGATACCAGCTTTCAGTATTGGTCTGATATTGTACTCACATACTCATAACGCTACTCCAATACCCCACACCTGATACCACGTCACGAAAAGTAGCCGCTCAATACAAGCAAACATCTAAAGAACCACCATGATGCAGAGTTGAAGGCGTTTGCCGATGCTTACCCTCTTTTTATGGTCGAGTTGTCATTATCAGCGAGAGACTCGCTGTCCTCAACATGATCCACTAATGACCGCAATGACTTTGGAAACTGTCCGTAAAATTCCATGTAAGTCCATGTAAAACTGAAATGAATGCACAGAGAGCACCTGTAGACCGCAGCCAGCCGCTGTCCAATAAGTCCTGACGGCTGTAAACTAGTTGATGCCTCGGCAAATTAATCTGAAGACCAAGAAAAAACACCACTGCCACCAGTCTGTAATCTCTTTTCTTCGTAATAAGCTGCTACAACTTCTCTTTGTGTACTTACTCTTCATCAAAAAAAGCCTGACAGCACAGAACACGCAACTTCTCTCTTCGGGGTTCACAGCAGGGTCAACAAAACTGTTGCACATGGCAGCACACTCATACCTGTCCCCCCTAAACAAAATGCAGGTAGGAACTAATTAGCTCTTAGACAAGAAAGACACGAACAAGAAACGTAAATACTACACATGTGCGATTAAAAATACTGGTTATTAATAATGAAATAATTCTCATATATAACACCATTTATAATAGTAAACTTAATTCTGAAAGTCTATAATAATGTGAAATTATTATAGTGAAATATATCACATACACAGTACAGTACACTGCACAGCTTAATAGGGAACACAAAATCAGTAAAGTAACTTACTACAAAAAAACTAAAAATGTAATGTGTATAGTAACTATGGTTACACTTGTAGCAGGAAACAGCAACAATGATTTGTTACATTTAGAAAGTGACCATCTAATGAAAATAAAACATGTTTTAAAAGTTATTGTAAGAATTTTAATGGCATTATTAAGTACTCGTATCAGTACTCAGTATCGGCAACTACCCAAATGTAAGTACATGTACTTGTACTCGGTCTGAAAAAAGTGGTATCAGTGCATCCCTATTTTTAAACATGCAATACTGCAAAGTTTTGACACTTTGTTTTGACAACCCCGTCCCCTGTATGAAAAAGTAATGTCTGTGTCGCTGCTGCTATAGTAACATATCATTAAGTAATTTTCCTTGCCCCACACTTATTATCATTATTATTGTTATCTTTAACATATGACTATCCATGTCACAACCATTTTTAACTCGAGTACATAAGTAAAAATACTGATTCTCAGAGGAAATGGTTACTCTGACATACAGTTATTAAATCTATGTGTCTGAAGTACCCTGGTAGCTTACTATCAAAGACAAAAGTATTTTCCTGATCAGTTCTCTTATCATAATTAACATCATAACACAGCTTTGCATGGAAATTAGATGATGATGACTGAATAAAATATAGGCCTATTGCAATATTATTAATTGTTAGCCCATCTTTAGAGTAATTGATAAATTATTCAATAGACTAATTAACAAATCATCTACAAATTGCAGAGGTCAAGCAAAAAAACAGTTCAGAAAAGGCATGCGTTTTTTACAGGCACTGCACTAATTGTCACAACTTTGACAAAAGGACCAAGCTTAACTCTGTGTACCCTCTTTCCTGTCTTCTCAGACGACGACTCGTGGGACCTGGTGACGTGTTTCTGCATGAAGCCTTTCGCCGGCCGGGCTATGATCGAGTGTAACAAGTGTCACACCTGGATCCACCTGTCGTGCGCCAAGATCCGCAAGAGCCACGTGCCAGAGACATATGTGTGCCAGAGCTGCCGAGAGACGCACGGAACCCCAGATACCCGCCGCTCGCACCGCTCACGCGTAGCTCCCAGCAAACATCTGCTAGACTGACCCCCCTGGCCGAACTCTGAACTCTGACCCCCTCCCACTCCTGTTTCCCCAACACCTGCTGGACTGACCCTTCCTCACATTCAGGTCTTGCACCCTTCAGTGTCTGTCCTTCACGGTCAGCCAAGAAACCCACATTTTCTATAAAGACTTTGGTGGACCTATCCCAAGCCCTTATCCTGTTTGAAAACAGTCTGAGTGCTATTTTAGATTTACTGAGGTTTGTTTCTGCTTCCCTACAGACTCTGTGCGTAAGGCAATCACTGAATGGATGTCTGTCTGTAGATGACATTAGCATAGCAGCAAACCGCTACTGTTGGGACTTGGTGTCTTGTGAACACTGGAAACAATTTGAACTGCCATATAATGAGAATACCCCTCACAACTGCCACCCACTATGGTGCATGCTGGGATTTGTGGGAAAGACAGTTTGCAGTTTGCACTTTTCTCACTTTTTTTTGTTAAAAAAAATCCATCTGACCTTTCTGTCACAGGGACAGGTATGTCTTTCTGATTAAACTGGATTTGATTCTCTTAGATGCCTCTATTAATGTTACACAATTAGCTGTTTAAAATGAGAAAACAAGATAAGCCTTGTGTTAATTGCTTCAGACGGTGCTATAGTATTAAGCTGAGGTATAATCCAATAGAACAAAGATGTAGAGTAAGAGACTAGAGTCTGCATCTGCTTCATCAGTTTGTTGTTCTGTTTTTTTTTTTTTTAATTCAAGACCTTGTGAACAAATATCACTGAGGCTTTAAGTGCTTGGTTCTATTCACCTCTACTTCACAAACGGTCTTCCAGCTAGGGTTGGGTATTGTTTGGATTTTACCGATTCCATTTCTTTCTGCTTATCGATTTTGGTTCTTAACAATTCTCAGTTGCGATTCCTGAGTGTCCTCCTGCATTCCTCACAGCAGAGTTGTGTGAAACACTAATTACCACAGATAAATTTTACTGAGCTAAGCTAATGTCACATAGCCTTAGTGGATGAGGGTTTCTTGAATACTGTGGTGTTTGCTTAGGCTACTTTACTGTAACAATAGAGGAATATCACATCCTTGTAAAGCATTTTGTAGGATAACAATTTGTAAATTGAGGTGAAGTCTCTCACAGTTTGTGCCATTCACCTACTAGTTTAGCAACTGCTGAGTAAGTTAACTGAAAATAATGCTGGACTCACAATTTAATAAGACAAATGCATTAGGAGACGGGAAGACATGCATGCATTCAGCTTGCATGTCTGTGTGCAGACAGATAGCCTGGTTGATAGGTGTTTGCAGTATGTGGTTTAATTTTAAAGCAGTGAGAGTGAAATTTGTGCAGGAATCGATAAGCAGAATCTAAATTAATTTTTTTTGTTGATTCTTTTGGAATTGATTCTTATTTAGAATCTGTTCTCTATGCCCAACCCTACTTTCAGCCTCGGCTATTTCTCTAAATCAAGATCTTACTTGGCCACACAAGGAGCTTTCACACTTTGCTTTTCAAAAAATGTTTAAACAGTGTTCTTATTTCACCAGAGTTCTGTTTCTGAGGAGGTTTTTCAAAATGATTAAAGAAGCCAGATTAGCTGACAAGAATCAGATAACATGACAGTCATTTTCATAAAGGTGTTTTCTGTTGCATCTGGTCAGTATTTTTGCTCCATTTCATGACAGGATTTTAACATCTTTTTCAAACTTATTATTTAAATGTACCTTTTTGTTCCATGATAAAGTTGTCAGAGACAAGTATATTTATAGAAGGGAACTCCTCTGGCCGTCCTGTTTAAGTATCAACAGAAAAAAAGCTATCTTAACTGGAATAGTGTTGTTAGAAAGTCTCTCTCAAGAATCCAGTTGAAATTATGCATGCGAGTGTGTGTTTGTTTGAATGGTTAACACTGTGTGAGGGTGTTGGCAATGCATGTGCTGCTAAGAGTTGTCTCAGCTAAGCTCCATGGTTTTCGGTCTTTTGTAAGATGATGAAATGGATATGTTCGAAAAGGGCCATGGGCAGGGCCTGGGTTTTTTGTTTTTGTTTGTCTCTGAAGGGTCAGATCAGAAAAACAGATCTCAGTCTCTTGTCACCTCTCACTAATGTTTTCACAGCAGTATTCAGTTGCTTCCATATGCAGCGAGTTTAATGGAAAAAATATATTTTTAGGGCTTTTTCCCCCTAAAACTTGCAATTTGGATGAAAGATTTTAAGCTTATTCATGTGCCATCTGCTGTTGTTTCTGATTATATAAAAGCCATATTGTAGAGTGACAGATTTAAACTCACAACCTTGGATTTTAGTCCAGGTTGGGGTTTTACAATGCAGAATCAATGACTTGACCAGGGAACGACTAACACACACGCACACAAACACACACGCATACAATGAATGTTTGGTTTGTAAAGAACACAAGACTTTTTCTGAGAGTTTAAAGTGGTTAAGCTCATCTCTGCACTCTTGTCTTCTGGTATTTACAAATGTTGGTTAACTGGTTTGTACCCAGCAATCACACAGGTGTGGTAATGGTTTTTAAGACACCTCAAGACCTAAAATCATTTGCTGTTTCTCAGGACATTCATGTCTTGAAGAGAACCTGAAGACGCCTTCAGGCACAAATTTCTAATTTCAGTCTGCGTCTTTAAGGCATCAGTGTAATTAATGCTAACAATGCTCATTGTGATACAGTTAGTTTATTCTGATCCTGGGTTATTCTATCCCCCTTATTGAGAAAGCGTTGTCTGTACTGTGGTGCAAACTGTTTCTGTGAAACTATTGTAAACTATTGTAAATAAAGAGTTACCATTTTAAATTGTTGCTCATGTCTTTTATATAGGGTTTCTGCAGGCTTCATTAAGTTAAATTTAAGACTTTTAAAGGCTCTTTATGCACCATTATGAAAGACCATTAGTTCACTGATTTCTGATAACTAATTAATTTTTGACTTGGATTGGATTTTTTAAATCTTATTTTCTTGTTGTTTTTGCTCTACTTCCACTTTGTGGAAGCTCGTGTTTTGATGAAACTGTCAGTTGAAGATTTTATGTCCATAGTGGCAAAAATAGTGGATGCAGAGTTTGCGTTAGTGATTATTGGTTAATGCAGCTTTATAAAATTTAATGAGCACTTTATAATTCCAGGCGTGCAACTAACAATTCTATTCATTGTTGATCAGTCCACAACCTAAATATATCCAGTTTATGTCAGTGGAGTAAAGAAATCAGAAAATATTAACATTTAAGAAGCTGGATTTAGAGAATTTTGACTTTTTTCTTAAAAAATTACTCAAACCAATTAATCAGTTACCAAAATAGTTGGTGATTAATTTAATAATCACTTCATAATTGATGAATCATTGCAACTTTAAAGTGACCACAATCAATGCAATAAAAAACAATACAATTTGGTGTAAATTAAGTGATTGGGATGAATTTTGAGATGATTATTTCCTGTGAATATTAGCAACAGGTAAGTTTTCTTCTTTTTATTTTTAGCAATCATACATAACAGGATTGTTTTATTCTTTTTTTTTTATATTTTGTGTTTTCTTCCCATTGTTTCATTGGTTGTTTTAACTGCGTTCTTTTCTATGCAGGACAAAGCTGTTGAGCTGAGTGAAGGCTTGTGTTCAGGACCCCTAGGATGGACACCAGTGATCTACAATGCTGCTGAAATCAAGCAAGAATCTGATCTTTTCATATTTATTGTAGTCTTTAAAGGACAGAGAACACAGGCTCCTCAACCATACAGGACATTTACATACTAATGTGACTCAGTTTGGGTGAGGGTTCTGGAGTGGAACAGCAGGGAGCAGTCGTTCTGCTGGCCTCATGGTGGCACTAGAGCAGAGGTGCTGGAACAGCACTAGAACAGCTGACCCGTCAAAATACTTTACAGCACACTTTAAAACAAAAGAGAGAAGACAAGCTACAAACAGAATCAGTGCAAAACGGCAGCTGAGATAATGACCCAAATGCAAGACCGCTATGGATCTCACTGTAGAGACATTCCTCCAACTATAAAACAAAATATATCCAATACATCTCAATGCTCTCCACAATTTCTGATACCGCAGCTCAATCACAGTAATGGCTAAATCAAAATTAATGAAACATGGGCACCATATAAAGTCAACAGGACTAGTCACTCTACTTCTTAGATGCAAACTCTGTAGTTCAGTAAGTGTACAGATTCAATTAGAGGCTTCAGCACCACCTTTATGACAACTAACCTCTAATATCTGTTTGAAATACTGTACATTCTGTGCAAAATATTACTTTTTATTCAATAAAATACCATTTGTATCCTACAGTAGTGGTTTTGATAGTGTTTTTTCGCTCTTTCGCTTTGTTTCCCTTTGTAGTTACATGTCAGTCTACCTTTACAACTACTGACACATAAACAGACTGGTATTTAAGTCTGATTAACTAGGGGTTCACAGTTGTAATGTGCATTTCATATTTAAAAACTTTGAGACTTCTGTGCAACAACACCTACCTAGATCTGAACAGAAAGTGCATTATTATATATTAGATGTCCCCATGTCAACCTCCCCACTCTGATAAGAAAATAGCTACAGCAGAGGTCAGTTAGTGTGTGGATTATCACATAAAAACCCTGGCCGACAAGTATGGTTGTAGCAAGTAGTGACATGGCCTTAACAGATTCTTTCAATTGTTTTTAAATTTAAAAAAGAGGGACACAGAACATCAAATTTGAAATATATGGCACAGGGTGATGTACAAATTAAAATGAAATCAAATAAACTGTATCAAGGTGCCATAATGTGTAAAATGTGTGGATCAGTGCGGCTCAGGTCAGCTCCAGTAACAAGTTATTGTCTGTCACAGTGACTGCTTCAGCAGCAAACACAACCTCTATGAGGGAAAGTGTAGACATACAACCCTCTTCTGGTCACATCCCAACCACGAACCAGGGCTCAGTGCTGGATGCACATCTGAAATACAAACTATAACCTCCACTGCATTCAAATTCATATTAAATGTATCTGTTTTGGTTGCAACTGAGATAATCAGTGAACACAGACACAAATCAAACTGCAGTGTAGCCAGAGATATCAATAAATCTATTTGAATAATTATAGTCTCCTTGGTTGGATCACTGCTATCAAAGGGCATCTGTATCACTTTCCCTCCCTGTAAAATCTGTCCCCTAACTTCCATATTCCAACTATTGACGTAAATAAAATGGACAACATGGCGGCTCCCCAGAAGTGAGGCCAAAACATCTTGATCATTGAATTTTTCCAAGGTGGTTTCTGTCACTTGAGGTAGTTCTTACTACTGATGCATGTTGAAGTATTCATTTTAATCAACAGTTTGGTTTTAAAGGTAGAATAAGTAGGATTTTTCAGCTGCTGTTTGTAAAAAAAGTAGCTGCTTGTTCAGTGTCATTCTCAGGACATCAAATACAGGTGTTTTGGGTTGGTAAAGTGTCCTGAGCACAGCAAAATGATGTAATACAAGCAGGGTTTCTGCATGTTTAAGACCTATTTCTCACCCATACTGGCAAAAAGTGTGAATTTTTTCACATTCAACACTTGGGCTGTACTTCAGTGATGCACTAAATGAGCTGTTCTGAAGCCAGATCTTGCTGAATAGAAATACACATTTAAAAGCAAGACTGAAGTTAATGTAACTTTTATAAAAGTAATTCTTAGTAAAAGTAAAAGTAATTCTAACTTCATAATCCAATAAATTTTTAAGACCTGTAAAAGGTGCATTTAAGTCATTTTAAGACAATTATAGGCCTTAAATTCAGATTATTGTATTTCAGAAATCCTGCTTATCCCACCTGGAATTAGTTATTTGATGCTATAAAAAAAGGGGGTTTCACACTGACAGCTGAGCTCTGTTCACAATTCAGTTGTCCGGCTCTATGGGCGGGATCTTGACACCTCGGCTCCAACCCTCATGACTAGTGGACAGACTCTGGCTCCAAATGACATCACCAGCGCAAGATGACGGCACTCGCGGCCTGGATATTTTGGCTAAATTTTGTTACAGTGGGAAGAAGTGGAGACATGTTGTCCATCTCCATTTACAGTCAACGATCCTGACACCTTCACAGATATAAGTTTTGAGCACCAGTTTACACCTGCTGACCGGCACTCCAATGAGCAGCAAACATGTCACTAAAAGGCATGATAATAAATTAGGATGAGACACTTTGACAAGTAAACAAAAACATGAGGTACACAATCAATCCTCAGTCCTGGGCAGCCTCAGGCTCACTGGGACATGATCCTGCATAGTGTTACTCTAAACATTTGCATGAGCTACTGACTGGTAACGTTATAACATTATTAGATTCAAACCTATCAAGGTGATACACATACAGGACAAAGACTACAATGATATGGGATAAGACTACGGCTCATTTGTATATACTTGATATAACAAACGTCAAGACACATTTTTAAATGTATGACTTTTAGCTCATCATTGATGGGAATGATCACCATGTCCACAGTGACTGTTAGTCCTTCTGTGCTGTGCATATATAAAACTTTGTTCAGGGCGAGCGTCTGATCTCCTGCAGCAGACAGATATTTGAGCAGCCCTGTCAGGTGTAGCAGACTAGAGACACAAAGGGGTGACACCTTGTAGAAGCTCTGAGCTGACTCCTGTATTCTGCTGCGCCTCAGAGATGGCCCACAGGAAAGGGAGGAGTGAAGGAACTCGATAAACAGATTCACTAATACCATGGGAGAAGAGCACCAGAGGAGAGAAACAGACTTATTGTTGATGTGTCCCCTCCGTTATTGGCTTCTTCTGTTCACACAAAGTCTGGGTTTATCTGCATTCGCCCTCTGGTGCTCCAACAGTGGTGGGCTCCTAAGACTCCGTCTCAATTCTGTGAGCTGAAAAGAGAAAAAAAAATCATATAACTTAAGCATGGGCACATGCACATACTGTAGGACTGTAGTCATGTTGTAGTGTGCAGCTACATTATCACAAGTAGCTGCATACTAACATTGCTTGGGTATCCGTAGAGGATCAGTGTCTGCAGAGATGACTTGGTGCATGACACCTCTGAACTGGTACAGTAATTTAAGACTCTTCTCCTCTCCCACGCAGGGGTCATAGAAGCCTGGCAATCCTGCCTGCAGACAGAGAAACAAGTCATAGTCTGATGAGGTCATTTTTTTAATCTCCTTTTCCCTTTGTTCAATGTTTTACATAGTTAAAATATATAGTTAAACAACTGTTAATATAGTTTTATATCACCACATGATGTTTAAAAATGCCACTGAAGCTCCAGCACGCTAGAACCACTGCTGCCAAAAGTAGCTTATTCATTGTTGTGTATATCTGAACACCATACACCACACTTCTTCTTAGTTATGTCAGAGAAAAACAGAAGACAACACACACACACACATATATATGTATACATATTTGTTGAACTACGAGGATTTGGGCAAACATATATTTATATATATTTTATATCATGATAATTTAAATCAGTAAATCAGAAAACTTTTCATGGACCCCTTGGCAGAGTGCCAAGGACCCCTGGTACTTGAGAATCACGGCTGTATGGTAACTATGCCAGTGTGCATCTGTTCTCATCGGTGAAATATAAGGAAAAAAAAAAGGTTGGGCTGTTTGTTTGTTTTTTTTTTACAGACACACACTGGCTTTGTAGACACAGAACATGACAGTGTTCAGAAATACACCAAGGAATAAACATCAGTTGACAGCAGGGGTCCTGGGCTGCCATCTACACACACATGTAGGTGCATATAGCAGTGTTCACATACGCCAACTGCCATCTGCAAAGGCAAAATAAAACTATATTAACAGCAGGGATGCATGATACTGAATTTTCTCCAATATCCGATATGCCAATATTTTCCTACTTATTTTGGTTGATTGCCAATAATGTAGATACATATATTTGTTCCACCTATTTGCAGAGAACATCAGTTGTCTCTGTAATGGAATTAACATATTATTATGCCGACTCCTCTATTGCTTTTCAAAATGTACACATTCATTAGGCAAAAAAACTATTGCTGACAGTAGTATTTTTTTTGCTGCCTGTGCCTGTTTCTCTTTTTTCTTCACAAATTCATCATAATGATAGGGAAGACAACTGTTAAGATGGACAATAAAGTTGTAGTGTTGAGGGAAGGTGATTTTGCTCGTCACTGCATGACTGATGCTGAGCAATAATTACAAATAGCAACTTTTCTATCTGTTGTGGACGCCTCCACACTGCAGACATACTTGCGTTGTGAGCACTTTCTGCTGGCAGAAATGATCATTTTGGGCCAATAACGATATTTTTATTTTAAAGCCTTTATCAGCTGATACCAATGATGATGATGTGGTGATATTATCATGCACCCCTGATTAACAGATGTGTAAAACAATGAACGGCAGAGATAAGGACATTGATAGTATCCTCATCTACTTTTTTAGAGGTTTGTTGCTACTCAAACAGGCACACTGACATGTAAACACAAACCTTAGAGGACTCAGTGAGGATGAGTTTGGAGTCTTTGACCAGGCACTGCAGAGGCACAGTGACGTCAATGACCTTTGCCTTCTCCTGCTTCTGGCTGGTGTCTGACACAAACTTTCCATACCACGCATTCAGGATGATCAGACCTAGACAGCAATATACAGCATGTTTGGTGTTTGTGTGTAAATATATGAATTGAGACAGCAGTCCAGACAGACTGGAATAATGCACAGAACACCAGTGGCACTTCATGTATAGAGGACATGATTAGTGGACAGTTGTGCATGTTATTAGGTGAATTCCTCCTACAGGAGCGCAAACTATTTCAGCTATGTCAAGCTGTGGCATAGCAATGAGAGTCCTGCCACTATGTTAACAACTTCTACCTCGACTTCTTAGACAGATCATCTTGAAGATGTTGTGAACACATCCCACACAGTAATTGACTCTTCAAATAACCACATGCACCCTCTACACAAATATAACAGAAAATCCATTAGCACACTGAAATCATAGTCTTGATTAATGCCAGTGTACACTCTGGTGTTCTGTGCACAGACTTACAAGCTTAACCCACATAAATACTACAACATGGAGGCTTCACAGCAGTAGATGATGGGAGTCAGACTTAGAAAAACAGGATCCTGGCGCTACAGTATATTACACAGTTAACAGCAACCATGAGATATGTGTTTGACTTACACACTTGGATTTTTACCAAGTTTTGAGTTCTGGCTACAAACTAAAAAAAGTTCCCAGCGCCTCACTCTGTTGCAGCATCTGTGTGTGTGTGTGTGTGTGTGTGTGTGTGTGTGTGTGTGTGTGTGTGTGTGTGTTCCTGCTCACCCATCTTGGATTCTTCCGCTTCTATGATTCTCCTCACAGACTCCTGCATCAGCAGAACCTGCAGAGGAGCCGAGGGAGAAAGATGAGGAGGAGGAGGAGGAGGAGGAGGAGGAGGAGGAGGAGGAGGAGGAGGGGTGGAGGAGAGCAAAATAGAATGGGATAGGAGAGAAGTTTTCAGAGGAGATGAGGAGAGTTGAACCTCGAAACAATGATCAATGATCCCCCCCACACACACACAACGGATAACTGTGTGGTTGCATGTGAATGCAAGTACTCACCGCAGACTCTGCCTCCTGCTTCTTCTTGGCGATGTCTGTGGCTGAGCTCTTCCTCTGCAGCTCCAGCTCTCTGAGAAGCACAGAGACACACACAGAGCAGACATCAACTATCACCCATGGGGAATCACTGCAGAGTCTCTCCATGATGACAGTGGAAATCTGAAAGAAACCCTGAAAGTATTAACACCCAGAGTCAAAATTCTGCATTTCTGCCAAACTCCGGGCTGATGGACATGAAGTTTCAAAATCAGACTATTCCTCATACATACAAAAACATTTGTTAAAATCAAAATGTTCTACAACAGTGGCAAAGTAAGATGCTTATTGAGTGTGAGATTAAAGGGATAGTTTGCATTATTTGAGATGAAGTTGTATAAAGTATGTATCGACAGTCAGTGTATTACCTACAGTAGATGCCGGCAAGCAGTAAGCAATAAACTGCTGTGGACAAGGTCAGCAACAAAATGTGTTTTTGCCAATTAAGAAAGATCCAGCTTAAAGCAAATCAATATCAATTGAAGTGTACACGTTTATAGTATTTTCAACACTAAACTTTCATCAGATAGCTTTTTCTTACAGCAAACCACAATTCTATAAGCCCAATATCACTCTATTCAAACCAATAAAACTCAATAGGTGAAATTGGTAGTCCTACTTGGCACAACACAGGGGTTGCTGGTCTACCACTGCCTTGATCTGTTAGTTAGTTTGTGTTATTGTGTGACTGTGTTTTAAAATGATTCTTCACACAGCCCATAGTCACACAATAGCATGAACAAACTGAATGAGGCAGCAGAGGACCAGCAAATCCTGCGGTTTGCAGGGTAAAATGATTCCACCCATTGAGTTTGATTAGTTTGGAGAGAGTGATATTTTGCTTACGTAACAGCGGTTTCCTGTCAGAGGAGGTTGTCTGACAATAAAGTAAAGTAGGGAAAATATTCTAAATATAGCTTTCACTTAAACTGATATTGATATGCTTTAAGCTGGACCTTTTTTAAGAGGCTAAAATGCCTTCAGTTGCTGATCTGGTTCACATCCACACATTGCTTCTGTGCTGGTTCCCCTCTCTGCTCCTCCAAACTGGGACCGTGCTGATCAGCATCTACTGTACGTAATACATGGACTACTGATAAATAATACATAAAACCCTGCATTAAAGCACCCGCGTGCAGGATTTAGTGGTATCTAGCTGCAAGATTGTGTATTGCAACTAACTGAATACTGCTGGCCTCACCCTCCCCTTGCAAACGAGTAGGTGAAACTATGGTGGCTGTGAAATTTGTTGAAAAACATGAAAGGCTGTATCTAGAGCCAGAGTTTGGATTGGGTGCTTTGGGCTACTGTATAAATATGGTGGTTCAACATGGTGGCGTCTGTGGAAGAGGACTTGTGCCCTCTGTAGATATAAATGGCTCATTGTGAAGGAACGAGAAAACAATTCTTATTTTCAGGTGATACACTAATGGAAACGTAAGTTTTAACATTATATTCTATGTCTGCCATATTCTGCCAATGAATCCCCCTAAATCTTACACTCTGGACCTTTAAATAATCTGAACTATCCCTTTAAAAGTAGAGTTTATGAGGATAGGATGTGTACTGACTCCTCTTTCTGTGCTTGTGTATATGGGATAATGATCAG
Organism: Lutjanus erythropterus; assembly: GCF_056507025.1. Lineage (NCBI taxonomy): Eukaryota > Metazoa > Chordata > Actinopteri > Lutjaniformes > Lutjanidae > Lutjanus > Lutjanus erythropterus. Next base: position 18,768,179 of record NC_139318.1, read on the forward strand.
TCTGTGGATGGCCATGTAGACCAGCAGGGGTCCCACAGTGGCGTAGAAGACAGCACTGGGCAGCAGCTGATCTGTCAGGTGGACTGGAAACAGGTACGTTTGACTGGCACGCGACAACCTGCATAGAAACACCAGCACGCACACACACACGCGCGCACACACACACACACACACACACACACACACACACACACACACACACACACACACACACAACAGATAATTATGCAGTGAAATAAGGGCCCGCAGGAGAATGAGATCACATTTTGGGTTAGCCAGTACTTGATCTTGAGTGTGACTCCCTGAGGGACCCCGATGCTGACAGCGGCTGACAGGACACTGTGTCGACTGATCTTCCTCTCTGCTCCATATTCCACTACAGTACCAAACCAGCCTGTCCTGGAAAGACAGGAAGACAAAAATGAACAGAGTCCATTTAAGTTACACAGTTACAGTGGGACAGAGGAAATTATACGGCCAGGAGATTCAAATGTTTTGAAATCAAATATGCATGGCTAATGGCTTTCTTCTTCTTTTTTGTTAAATTTTCATTCACATTAATTTCTGTTTGTGAATGTTTTATCTCTTTTATTATGAGTTTATGTTTCTTTTTATATTTTCTTGCTATGTTATATAATTGTATAATTATATAGTGCTTTTTTATCTCCTGCAGTGCTTTCAATGCTGCATATGCCCTGTCATTGTCTTTTATTGTCCTAACTGCAGAAAGCACTTTGTGTTCCTTTCTTGAAAATGTGCTCTATAAATATACTATTATTATTATCTGAAATATGAAATTTAGGAATGTACAATAAATATCAGGACAAATAAAGGGAAAGGCAGAAAAGCAGTGCTTTCAGCTATTGTTCAGTTGCTTTTTAAAGTACTTCAACAATGAAATTGTTAGTCATCAGAATTATTGTTTTTTGTTTTGTATAGCAGTTGACTTTTGAGAGATTAAGATGAACAGACATACTTCACAGAGCCTTTAACTTTAGTCTGGTCCTCATCCTGGAACTTGTACTGGTAGCTCATCATCAGGTAGGAGTGAGGCACACCCAGCTAGAGGTGGTGGTGTTGGGAGAGAAGTAATACAGTATTTAGATTGAAATGCAAATTTACAGTTTAAGCAAGTCAAATTTCAATTAAAGTACAAACCACATTAATGTTGCTGAAAGCAGGTAGCTGTATGCTGTATATGCCTTCAGTGTACATGCATTTGCGTTTGTGTTTGTGTGTACCTGCAGTGCTAGAGTGAAGTGGCTGCTCTTTGTGTCTCGGACCAGGCTGGTCGTCATGGCGCTGTTGGGCCCCCAGCGCCACTGCAGATAACCCATGGTGTTCTGGTCCAGGTGGCGTGCTGTCATCAGAGAACAGCTCGGCCGCAAACCTCGAGGAGAGAACTGCAAACCGCACTGAGCTGTCAAGAAACTGGACAGAGAAATGACAGAGCAGAGATGAAACAAGATAATATTAAAGGGACAGAGAATGCTGCTGATATATTAATACAGTAAGTATTATAACTGTACTTAATAGTTCAAAGCTTTGTTCATAATGTCATTACACTTTTTTAAACCTGTCTATTCATTCTATTTAAACTTGGTATTTCTACACAGTTGCAAATATTATTTCTATTACATGATTTGTATGCTACAGGTTCCAGTGGCGGTGGCATAGGATTGTTTCTGACTTGTGTGATCAAAACATTTCAAATAACTCAATTGTTCTAAAGTCCAAATATTCAAGATTTCTTGAAAAGACACAGATCATTTCCAAAATTCACAACAAATTTTTTTTTTTTGGAGTTTAGTCTTTCAAAAGCAACATTTTCACTGCCATCAAAAAACTGATGGGCCTCCTGCCTGCCGCACACAAAGAGAGGCAAACACTTAATAGTTGAAACTGATGCATTATATTCATTAAACAAAGTTGATTTAATGAAAAAAAAAACACCAACTGTAGTCCGATGAATCACTTAATTCAAATTGAACATTTTGTTCAAGGATTTTTTGATGACGCCAACAAATATAACAACAGACATTCAAAGTTTCATTCAAAAACCATGATAGAAGCTTCAAATGTTAAAAATTCAGTATAGCCCTAATGTAATTAAGTCCCCTATATCAAACAGTCCAGTCTTACCACCGTGGAGTAACGTTCCGAAACACCTTTAACCCGATGAGAGGTCCAAGTATGTCTCCTGCACCAAACTCCACCTGCAAAAACAAACGCACATTAACAAGTAATTGCAGATGGGCAGGTCTGTGCAAAAATTACTAAATAAAATCTGTATTATCCCATCCTAAAATTCAAAACAGAATATATACAATATGTACAAAATACTTCTTCAAAAGGTGTCTATGGGCTGTAGTTTATATTAGTGCTTTATGATGTGGATGCATATAAGACTATTCTGAATGCAAAAAGTTCAGATTAGTGTGCTTACCTCTCCCCATCCCTTAGCTGATGTTACTCTTCGTACAGTCATGTTAATGTTGCCCCCCCCGTTCCCGTTGTGTGTAGAGAGCGAACCAGACAGCACTGCTGTGTCAGAGTTTGTCAAAGGGGCCTGAAGAAAGACAGGAGAGTTACATCTGATAAAACAGAGAATACTACAGTGTCGAGCTTCTTATGATAGTAAATGAGGAGTCTTTGTATTTTGACTGTTGGTTGGACATAATGAAAGTTTGAAGATCTCACTTTAAATTAGAAAACTGTGTTGAGCATTTTACACACTTTTTTGACATTTCATACACTAAACAATTAATTGTGGGAACAATAGGAAATTGATAATGAAAATTATCATTAGTTGCAACACTACAACTATGATCCAGGTGTTTGGAAGATAAATGCTAAGTGAATGTGTGTTTTGTCATACCTCTATGGACTGGGAAATGTGCATCTTGTTGATTTCAATATGAGGAAACCCTCCTCCTGGCATCTCTTCAAAGTCCTCATCATAGCGGTCAAACAGGTCTGTTGCATCCACACCCACACTGATGGTGCCCTGAATAATGAGCGGAGAGAAAGGAGGAGATTTGCCGAATTAATTACGAAAGAAGGAAAAGTATGAGGGACATAATGAAATGAATGTGGAAACCATCCACAATCAAAATTGAGTTATACAATATATTCAGTAATATCTACATAAAAGTGGCGGCCCACACAAGAAATACAGTGAAAGTAATGAAGTTGTGAAAGTAGCGAAGTTGTCAGATGAATGTGGTGTGAGTGAGAAAACCTTGGGGTTAGTTCTTTGCTGCAGTCTCCTCTCTTCTCTTTCTCGCTGCAGCCTTTCGTACTCTTCTCGAATTTCTGCTGGAGTTCTCTTCCTCTCCACCACCTACGTAGACAGCAGCATAGCCATGAGATATTGGTGGTGAAGATACAGTATAATGTAGCAGCAAAACCACTCAACTTTAAGACCAAAAGGTTATGTTAGACAGAATAAATACCTCCCAGCCTTCCACCTCCAGACCTTTCTTCCCAAAGATGTCATAGATAGCTCTAGAGTGCGCATCACTCAGCACTGAGAGAGAAGAGGGAAATAAAAGTTCAGTTTATGTAGATGCTTTTGTGTTTGGTGTGGCGTTTTGTCTGTTTTCATGTACTGGTCCTGAAGATGTATTTTTTAAAACATCTTTCACTAGCACCCACTAGTGTACACCTGCATTTCTCCTCGTTACCTTCATATGCCTGGTGCACCTGGTTAAAAAGCTGTTCAGCCTGGCTTTTCAGCTCAGGGTCTCGATGTTTGTCAGGATGGTAGAGCATACACAGCCTACGATATGATGCCTTCAGCTCCTCCAATGTAGCCTGCGTCAAAAGAAAGGAGAGGTCTCACTCCTGAGTCGGGCTGCACCTGACAATTATTTTCACTTTTGATTAAGATAATATAATCCTTCATTAATCCCACAATGAGGAAATCTGCAGTGTTACAGTAGCAAAGGGCTATCAACAAGCATCAACAAGAAACAAGCAATAATAAATAAGTAAGCAAGCTAAATATAAACATGAGAAAATAAAACAATATGATCAATTTCAGAAACAGATTCAACAGCTGAATTTACATGATTACACAGGAAGTATTGCTATTGCACAGCTTCAATCAATATTGTTCCTGAATGGAATATTAATGTCACACAGTTGGTATACATTGCTACTGCAGTGAATTTGTCAGTTTTGGTGCGTGTGATCTACGGGGAGCTGTGTTGGCTGTAAAGTCAGACAGCAGCACAAAGGAAGGACCTGTGGTACCTCTCTTCCTAATCCCTTTTGTTGATTAACCGATTAACTGTTTGGTCTGTAAAATGCCATAAAAGGTAAGGTCTCAAAATTGCTTGTTTTTATCCACAAAACAATTCAGTTTCAAAACTATTTAACTACTTAATTTACGGACAAATTACTGCACAAAATCTTCACATTTGAAAAGCTGGAACCAGAATTTTTATTTGGAAATAACTGATTATCAAAAACACTGCAGATAATTCTCCCTTAATGGACTACTTGATTAATTGACTAATTATTTCAGATCCACTCCTGAGTGCTAACACAGCACTGCTAAATTAAAGGGACAACTCTGGATGTTTTATGTGGATGTCCTGTCAGTGTTGATGGTAAATGCCAGCAGTGCCTACATGTACCAGGCTGCATTGCGTGTGAGCTTAGATGCTCATGTTACCATAAATTACCACCATAGCCTATAGCTATTACTTTGTTGGCCAAAGCATAATGTTAGGTAACAAAAATAATGATCTATGCTGGTTACCCGTGGCTACTCAGAGGTAGAGACTAGAAATCCAAGCTGAAATAGCCTGTAGTAGGAAGAACTACAGATTTTACAGCAAGAGAACTCAGCTTTCTCAATGTATCATACGCACCGAGGAATTGGTTCAAATGACTACATATACCATAGTCACTGTCTGGATATCTTATGAAACGTGCAAAATGTTCCCTTTAAAGCATCCTGTTTACAAATAAATCGAAAACAAGGAATAGTCCTTTACATTTAGCAATGGATTAAAATGTGAAACGGTACTTTCTATTGGGCTATGGTGTCAATAACTACCTAATGTTAACAAAGCTAACGGTGTCCAGTTGAACGTCCAAGCATATAAGCCCCAGTCAGGCCTCTGTCTCCCTTCTTTAATGAAAACTGAGATTTGAAAAGGTGCTCATCGATGCAGACTATTTTTTGCAAACACCTACTTGCAAAGTGCAAACACTGCCTGCATGCAACTAAAGCAGGTGCTGAAATATCCTGTCTGTTCATGCCTCTGCAAAATCAACCGGTCTCAACCTTTACGGATGATGATGGTGCTCCTACGGAGGACCGTTATTCAACTGAAGGATGATGCACCGCCTGCAAGTCACTCTACCTCCGCGTAAATCTACCCGATAGTCACGGTGAAACCTCTATCACCATTCGGCGCTACAGAAAAAAACAAAATAAACCGTACCTCTTTCCTGACATTGAGTAGAGAGTAGTAGTCCTGGTTATTAAACTCAAAATCATCATCTAAGGACGCCGCCATGTTTGCTTTTGGTCCGGTCCCGCCCACCCCTCCAGTGCTCTCGAAGCTCATTGGTCAGGAGGAGAGAGTGTCGAGGCGCGGAAGTTTTTCTGTCGCCCTCTGCTGGAGGCCTTTGAGATTTGAAACCCTCGTACAAAAAGAAAAACGATTGTGAGGAGAGTATTTTTCTTTCTAGGATGTATTGTGTTTGTCAGTGTGTAAAAAAACGTCCGTCACAGTCCTTTTACTTTCCTTTCTTTCTCAGTGAAAACAGGCAAGGCTATCGTCTCGTGTAATGTCTATGATTCTAAATGCTGATTGGCTAAAAATATTATGTAAAAATTAGCTGCCGGGGTCCCTCTGAAGTCCTCTGAAGCCCCTCTAACATTTTGTTTGTTGTTCCTCAAACACTACACTTTGTTGGGTGGTGATCTGAATAAACAATGAATATCAGATGAAATAATGACAGTTTACTGTATTTTGACACTAAGCCCCTCTTTAAGACAGGTCCTCAAGATCGGTAATAAAACAGGACTACCTAAGGCCCTCATCATGTCAATAGTCCATATTTACAGTCAAAATTACAGATAGTGAAATTACCTGAAATTAATTGCTACAATAAATCTGGAACCACTGGGGTCAGGGCAGGGGCAGCTGCCAGATTTGCCCTATTTCCTGTCCAGATTGCTCATCTGCTCTGCATTTTCTGCCATTTTCTCAATTGTTGCAGCGATGGGAGAATATCTGGTAAAACTAGTAATACCACAATGTACAAATACACCATTGGCTTGACAGTAAAAGTCTAAGCGTTATCAGCAAAATTAAGTATAAACATTTTCAAAAATAAAGGTTCTCATGTTGGCATGTTGTTGTGTAAGTAGAGGAATGAAATTAAGTAATTTACTTAAGCACCTACTTGAGTCAAATTTTGAGGTAATATTATTAATTATAATTAATAATATTACTAATTATAATTATACATATATCACTTGTATTATTAATCAGTGCATATGTTTCTTATATCAAAAGATGAGGAGTCTATTTCAAAGTAGTCAATGCCTTTTGAAGGAAATGTAAAAATGTAAGAACTGCCCCTGGTCTCCATAGTATGATGTTGTTATGAATAAGACTCAGTCCACATCAGAGCTTATGACATAAAGCTCTAGGCATTTTCTGTAGTTATGTTTTTATAATTAGAAAATTATCAATTGATTATTTGTCAAAATTAGAAGTAGGGCTACATGCCTCAAAATTACACATGCAGTAGGCTACTTAAAGGGACAGTTCATATCAGCCTGCCTTTTCAAAACTTGTGACCCCATCACTCAAGATAATTCACAGACCTTGTTGTGAGCATGTAGGAACTACTAGAAACGAATTTCTAGTAGATTCTACTGCAGAAAGTTCCTACCTTAATTGTAGGCCTATTTACTTTCCACCACCACTACACCACATCTCAAAATAAAAACTTCATACTGTATTCTTGTTCCTGTAAAAGTTGTGTATGCCACCCTCAAGGTTGTGCAGTCCTTAGAGGCTAGGTTTGTTGTTTATATGAACTGACAAATTGTCTTGTTGCACGTTTTTACACGCAGCATCATTCCTTCAATCGGATAGGGACACCAGGTTTAAATCGGTCTAATTTTTGGCTACATATCTTGTACGTGTTCTTCATTGTAATTCACCCTGCTTGTACTCTGTGGATGCCAAGAACCGTGTGTGCCTCTGCACTCAGAGGGTGTACGCAAAGCATACTTAGCTGAAGTCGAGCCATTCAAAACCTCAGATTTCCGTGAAGCGTGTCTACGGAGAGGATTGTCCCTGTCAAACACAAGGCTTTGGTGCAAAGGCAAATTCTACCCCGAGGCTCAGAGTGACAGTGTGGGTTTGAAACGAGGACATAATGGTCCCTGTCAAGCGCCACTATTTAGAAGGGATAGCCTAGCATGAAGAGGGGATACTGTCGTTATGAACTTAACTTCCCGAAGAGAGGAGTCGAGCGAGGATTCAACGAGACGAAATAGGCAACAACAAGAAGGGTAGACGGGGGGGCATGTTTTTCATTTCACCCTATACGTTTTCAGCTGACCTGCGACCATCGCTTCAATTCAATAACAGGCTCGGCTCACAGAGAGCAGGTGTAGTGAGTGTGTAGGCGCGTGCGGAGCTGTCCTTTCAGCACCGCGAGCTCCAGCAGCACCACAGCCAATCACAGCAGCCGCGAGCCCGTCTGAAAATCAAAACCGAAAAAAGTCTCTGTCAGGCGTTTGCATTCAAACGGTGGTCGATCATTTATGTCCACATGCGACCTTACAAAACATTTTCTCAATAATATGTGTGTAGTGTCCCAGTGAGCAACAAGGGGGATTTCAACGTGGATTTTCGTCCTCTTTTTAACTGGCTAAAATACGGTTATGATATCAAGGCGTCACAAAACACAAATCTGTTTGACGACATTTATTAGTGTGAAGGCTTTATTCAGTCATATTTCGCTGGAGAAATCTGGTCTGCATGAAGACGTAATTTAAACTAATTTCGTATATGTAATAAATAAGAATAGCATGCTGCCAACAAGACGCTTCCACGACATCTTAATGGAAGAAGTTCTCTTCATATATGTAAAATAAGCAATTCAGCTTACTGCTGTAACACGCATGCGCATATTGGTGGTTACAGCAACTACTCCGAAGGTTGGTTATATTTCAATTCACAACTGAAAAAAAGAAGATATATATAGAGAAGATAAAAAAAATGTGTTTTGTGATACGTTGACGTTATAACCGCATTCAAGCCGGTTGCAAAGAGGGTGAAAAGAGGTCGTAGACGCTCAGACCTAATATCAACCAGTTATCAACTAGAAATCAACATTGAAATCTCTCTTGGTGCTCACTGAGATGTGTATATATGTGTGTGTAGATCAACGTTGTGTGTCTGTGTGTGTGTGTGTGAGAGAGAGAGAGAGAGAGAGAGCGAAAACGATGATGAGCATGATGATGATGCTGTGGGAGGCTGTCAAGGTGTCCTCGAATACAGACGTCGTTCAGTGACGTGAGAGGAGAGGAGAGGAGAGGGAGAGAGAGAGAGAGTGCGCGTGTACGTCAGGTGGGCGGAGCCAACAGGAATAAACGGGCTGGAGGGATGGAGAATTCCGCGAGTTACCATCACGGATCCCCGCTGTCAATCATCACCGTGTGGACCAATCAGATGGCTGAACGCGGCAGGCTCGCCCCGCCACCCCTTCTTCTCAGCCCCGCCCCCCTCCTTGAGCTGTCCTCTCTGTGCACGCGCGTGGTCCCCCCCCTCCACCACCACCACCACCTCCACCACCACTAGGTCGAGTCGAGGAGGAGGAGGAGGAGGAAGAGGAGGAGGAGGAGGAGGGATGAGGCGCGCGGCGGAGGGGAAATGGCTGCCGAAAACAAGCCGGAAGGTAAGAGAGAAATAACGGTTTTTATTCGGGGTGGCAGAGTCTAGTTACCAGGGGTTCAGACGAGGCGATGGAGGGACAGAGGCATGGAGGTGGAGAGAGAGAACGACAGGGCTTTCCCTTTCTTTCAGCCCCGTCCCGAAAACACGGACGCTGCTGGTGGTGCTGAACCAGCAGCGACTGTGTGGATGGAGCACGGTTAACCGACACCAAATAAATAACGGGAGGAAGGAGAGTTGTCCTGTCGGTTGGCTCTGGGATAGATAGGGCAGTTTTTCCACCGTCCAATGCTTCTCAGCGTTTCCCCTGAGTAGCTGGTTTATGAGTGCTTTTGAAGCGTTTAGCATAAAAGGGATGGGGATGAGAGAGGATGAGAGTGGTTCACGCTGAAGGAATTCAGATGCTCTGTGTGTGTATGTGTGTGCGCGCGCGCGTGTGCGAATGTGTTTATCTATCTATATGTCTCTTTAAGAGTGAAATAGACCATTGGATCGTACATTTCCTTTCCTGACTGGCACGAAACCTTCCCAGACCAGCTGTGCATCTATTAAGTCACAATCCTGTGTGTGTGTGTGTGTGTGTGTGTGTGTGTGTGTGTGTGTGTGTGTGTGTGTGTGCGTGCGTGCGTGTGCGTGTTTATGTTTGTGGTCTTTTTAGTGTTGATGTGTGTGCTTATGGTTGCTAAGGCACTGAAGGTGAGAATCGGGCTGCATTTGGGGAAGGGGGGTGTATGTGTGTCAGTTTTAGGTCATATCATGTATGAGTCTGGTTTAAATTTTTACTCCCTCCACTAAACTCTTGGGGTCATTATTGTTACACACACACACACACACACACACACTCACACACACACTGTTCAGACTGTTATTCATTCATTCATGAATTATTTAAGGGATGATCAAAATCACCATGGCGATATTATCTCCATCTCAGCTCATGGATTAATGAAATCTTTATTCCTTATTCTCAGTGTGTTGGACATTTGTTTATAAACATTCCCCTGGCTGATGGTCCACACTAAGTATGGGTTTCTTTTCTTTCCTGTTCAAAGTACTGATGTCATACATCCATAAGGCAATAAACATAACAGCTGGATGTGTTGTTATGGATGAGACACAGTTCCTCAGCAACTTAAAGCTATAATAGGTAACATGTCTGCATTAAAGGTTACGTGTGTAACATTTAGGAGGATCCATTGGCTGAAAGAGAATATGATATTTGTGACTTAATTAGTGTACATTCACCTGATAATAAGAATAATTGTGTTTTTACCTTAGAATGAGCATCTTCCACAGAGGTCACCATGTTGGACCACCATGTTTCTACAGTAGTCCAGGTGGGACAAACCAAACTGGCTCTAGATACAACCTTTCATGTTTTGCATGAGTTTTGTGGCCCCTGTAGGTTCTGGTTTACCTTTGGAATGTGAGAGTGAGATGAGATGTTAGCAGTCTGCAAGCTCGTAGCTAGAGGCCGCTAAATCCAACACACTGGTCCTTGAAAAGCTAAAATGGCATTTCATTGTCATTTCTTAATTGATTTGAGAGCCGCAATGATTAATCAGTCAGGTATCATCTGTTTAATTCATTGGCAGCATTTTTCATAAGAAATAAATTGTTTGAGTAAAGACAGTAATTTCTCTGATTTGTAGTTTCTCAAAATGTGAACATTTGCTGGTTTCTTTACTCTTCTATGACAGTAAACTGAATGTCTTTGGGCTGTGGACAAAACAAGACATTTGAGGACATCACCATGGGCTTTTGGAAACACTCATCAACATATTTCACCATTTTCTGAAATGTTATGCTAAACAACTGATCAATTAATCAGTAAAACAGTTCATTGATTAATCAACAATGACATTTTTTGTTAGCTGCAGCCCTAGTATTTAGTGTCATCTAGCAGTGAAATTGCAGATTACAAACACCTCACCTCACCTTTATGCATCTAAAACAACAATTCTTATTTTCAGGTGATTATACACTAATGAAAACATCCTTCTGAATATTATATTACATTCCTGCCATATTCTGTCAATACATCCCTCTAATTCCCACACACAGGACCTTTGATTCTTCTGATCAACTCCTCAGCAGAGTGTTACTGAAAATGACAGAAGGAGTCTTTAAACCTCTCTCCACTAGAGAGCAATGCTGAGCAAGATTTCCCTGACACGTAATTTTTAAAACCATACAAGTAGTGTCACACATTTGTGAACCACATTTTCAAGCATACAGCACTGAAAGACAGACACACATGTATACAAGTGTGCAGGCGAGCATGCAGAGTGTAGCCAGAGGCAGAGGAAAGGCCGTGGGTTGAGAGTCCCGTTGCGTGAAAAGACAAGAACTGTAGATGGGACAGATGGCCCATGGGCTGATCAGCAGGCACTGTACCACATAAATATAAAACCATCTCCCTGCTCTACTGTACTGCACCTACAGACACACACACACAAACAGACTCACGCATTCACAGAATATGGGTTTTTTTGCCAGTTGCCCCCTCTCAGTGTTAGGTGTAGAGAGGATGTAATAATTTACGAGCCTCAGCCGAGCTGAATGAAAGCCAAATGAATCGCAGGGGCAATGGAGGTGGGAGACAGCTGTCCACTCTCTCCAGTCCCTGACAGATGTGCATGGTGCTGATCAGCAGAGTACACTAGTGGGCATGAGAACAACATCCACCAAATAGCAAGGAAGACCATCTCCCTCTGCGCTGGTTGGTCTACTTTGTATCATAGCAACAGTGGTCAGGGAAACAGAGAAATGATGAGAGAGAAGAGAAACTAAAGCTGGGTACAAGTTAGTCACACACATGGAGGCAGTGTATCTACTGTGGCCAATCGATCAGGGGACACAATGGATGCAAGTTAGTGGATCAGAAAATGGATCAGCCCACATGCATATCACTTGGAGTTTTGTTTCTGGGCTTTAGAGGAAGGAAGAATGAGGTGAGGTGTGCGACTGCCAAGGAAACCAAAGTCTGGAGCGTCTCCTAAATATGTCTTTGTCTCTCCCGCGCTCTTTTTCTCCCTTTGTAGGACTGAAGAAGATAAGAAATCCAGAGCGAATGGTCAGGATTGCTGTTGGATACACAGGACACACCCCTCCCAAGAGTGACGACACCGACGCCAACAGTAAGAGACACACAAACACTCTCTTCACACTGTTTGTGCGTGCGCGTGCACACATTTGTCTGTAGCACACAGGGTGACTCTGGGAGCAAGTATAAAAGCCTTCTGGCAGAATGATGTGATGCGGGAACCGAGGTCTCCTTCTCATCTGCTCTGTAACAGATCACACTTAGACACACGCGCACGTGTACTCACACACTAAACAAACACTCTCTGCTGAGACGTCATTCCAATTCAGCTCTGTTACACATCATGTTTATTCATGCATACCAGTACAGTATTAGTGGGCACACACACACACACACACACACACACACACACACACACACACACACACACACACACACACACACACACACATGCAGTCTGCTGCACATAACCATAGAGAAGGCAGAGCTTACTTTGGCTATCAGTAGTTTATTGTCACACCTAATCTGTACACATGGCATTATGTATCTATAATCCTCAATGGGCCTGGTTAAACTAGAAGTGAGATGGAGTGTGTAATCTGGGGTTGCTGAATGGTCGTGTATGCGTGTGAGCTTGTCCCAGGCATGTGTGTGATTGCCGTGGTGTGTTAGAGGGACTATAAAAGGCAATGATTGCTTTGATTGGGTATTGATTTTAGGGCACATGATGCAGATGCATGCCCCTTCCTCTTATGCTTGTGATGTTAGGGGGACAAATTGGTGTAAAATAAACAGATGTGAGGAGGAGGAGTACACTCCTAGGTTTCCAAGAGGGTTCTTCTTGAGGGTATGAGGTTTTACCCAGAACCGTTTGCTTCTGAAGAATCCCTTTTATTAGAAAGAGTTCTTCAAGGAATTGTCAATGGTTCTTTGTACCATAATATAAATAGGTTCTCAACACATTCCCCTTTGTGGGTTCTAGACGAAACCCTTGGATTATAAAAGGGTTCTCAGTAGAACCAACTTTTGGGATTTGGATAAAATTCTTGAAATATGAGATGGTTCCTGGTCGAAGATCCTGGGTGAGTTCTAGATAAAATCCTTGGAATATAAAAGGGTTCTTCCTGAAGGTCTGAGGCTCCACTCAGAACCAGTTGTTTCTGAAGAACATTTTTTGAAAGAAAGCTTAGTTTAGGGTTCTTTGTAAGACCAAAGGTTACATTAAGAATGCTTCTTGAAAGAAAACATTATTCAACATTTTTTTAAAATCCTTGAACAACTGTCTTGTCAAATGTTCTTTCTACTGTAATATAAAAGTATTTGTATTAGAACCCTCTATGTGGGTTCCTGGAAAACCCTGGGATTATAAAAGGGTTGTCTGTAGAACTCCCTGAATAGGCTTTAGTTAAACCCTTTGAATATGAAAGGGTTCTCAGTAGAAGATGGGTTTGTGTTAGACGGTGAAATGATTCTGGATAGGACACCCAAGAGGGTTTTGGGGAACCTTTACACCATAGAATAGTTTTCCTTTAGAACCTCTCACAAGGGATCTGGGTGAAACTTCTCACTGATGGTTCTAGGTATAGCCTTTTATGTCTAGTAATAGGTAGAACCTTGAAAAAAAGAGTTCTAAGGGGAAACTATATAAAATGTTTTACCAGGAACTGGAATTCGAATTGGACAAGCAGAAGAACTTTTATGCTTCTAGTTATCCTCTGTATTTTTAAGAGTGTAGGCATACATGCTGCTTAGTGAGGTGGTGGTGTAGGCCTGGGTGATGGGTATAGTGGGGGAAGGTATGTCAAAAACACCCCCATCCACCCCCAACCAGCTTTTTTCATTTCAAAAGGAGCAGATGGCCTTCTACCTGCACCAGGCCCTCTTATTTTGTTAAGAGTGATGAGAGGAAATGAGACTGTCGCAAAATAGCAAATAAAGCATTAAGAGAGAATCTGAAAAAACAATAGAGTAGAATAGAATAGAATAGAACAGAGAGTTCTGTTTGGGATGGCTGTTTAATATGAGCTGAGACTTCCCGAGCCTATCCCTGTCTCCTATCTGTTCTCACGTCCCAGCTGGAGGATTACTGGAGGAAAAGTTTATCAGCAGAATGATAAAATTAGCATGCACGCCCATCTCTCTCTATCACCCCCACCCCCCACCCCCTACTCTCCATCTTTCTCTTGCCTCCTCTCCCTCCCTCTTCCTGCACTCTCGCTCATCCCATGCTATGCTCCCCCCTTTCTTCCTCTCCTCCCTGCCCTGGCTCCTCTCCCTCCTGCCCTCCCTCCCTCTCTACCATTCCTCTATCTAGCTGCTGTGCAATGAGCCTTTCTTTCTGTCACATTAATTTCATCCCGAAAAGGGGGGAAAATGTGAAAATTTCCCCCGACGCCTCCTAATATCAGTAGGGGGAGAGTTAAGAGTTGCATTTGGAGCATTTTTCTCTCTCTTTACTGAGGAGAGTTTTATAATTAACTGACAGCCATCTCACAAGGGCATTGGCTTGTTTCTGTGTTAAATATGGAGATGACAGTTTTATGAGGTAAAATATTCATCAGTCGGAGGCCGCTCTTCTGTGTGATTCCAGTCTAAATTATGGCATTTGATAGGCTACCGAGGCAATGTTTCACTTTGGTTGAACATTTTCACTTTTTAGCACGTATACCTCCATATGACTTAATGAGCCAGTGGTTCCGCATTAGCATGCAGGCTTTGTCACTCTTTTTGGACTTTACTAGATTAGCAAGTGAGTGAATGATCTATGAATTTGTGTCTTACTGCTGAGGGATGCACATGAAGCAATGCAGGTATTTAAATTTTTATTGTTTCAAATACAAATATGAATGTGAGCAGTGCTAAATTTCCATATTTAGATGTGATTTTTTTCCCCATGTCCCAAGATGGTTCATTTTCCTGGGTAGCCGGAAACAAAAGAGAAGTTTTTGCCCCATGTCACACCACAGTACAGCTCCACTGAGAGCCATTTGGAACAGATGGAAAAGACGATTGCGACAGTACCCAAGCTGAATTTTTTAAAAACAGGGACGCATTCTCTGGTTCGGGATGGTTAGAAATACAAGATACAACCCTTTGGGGTGTAAAAAGCTCATCAGCATTCAACAAATCTGCAAAGTTGGTCTTCCATTCCTCGTCAGCGGGGAGAGTGAGGATGGGTTAAGATGACGGTCGTGTCCATGAAGGTGTGCTTTGAAAGGGATTTCGGTACCAAGGTCACTGATAAAAAACGCCACTCTGGGACAAATACTGTGATGTGTGTGTTCTTTGATCGGCAGGCACTGTGTGTGTATGCGTGCGTGTCTGTTTGCATGTGTGTGAGTGCGTGTGTGTGTGTGCGCGGGTGTTTGTGTGCCTACACATGTGCAATGGGCTTGTTTGATGTGGTGGTTCTGGTACATTTCAAAGGCGAGGCTCTGATGAGAATTCTTCAGAACAGCAGGGGGAGGGGAGGGGGTTATAGCCAGGAGGGGTGGGGTTTAAACGCTGATTGGCATTCATAGCAGAGAGGCTGGAGTGCTGCTAAAAAAGAAATTAGGCTTTAACTAAGCTGCACCATTCAGCTGTTTAACTAAGCTGCTGCACCGTTCAGCTGTTTGAAATTTTGTCTTCTCAGGCCTTCTATTAATAAATGCATAATTGATTAGGGGGGAGCATACGTGCCTGAACACATTTCCCACTGACACACACTCACACACACATGCTCAGACACCTACATACTTACATGAGCACATAGACCCCACTCGTGTCCTGTTGCCCTCTTAGAAATAATGCTGCGAACTAGAACCATAACAGGTTATTCGGCTTGCCCCCATAGATGAACCCTTTTTGGTTCCTGTAGAACCTTTTAACGATTCCACTTGGAACCATTTTAGATAACTCTATCTAGACCCCTACATAAAGGGTTATACATAGAACCATATGTGAAAGGTTCTACACAGAACCCCCTATGAGAGTTTCTACAGAAAACCCTTCTATGGTGTAATGGTTTCACCCAGGAACCTTTCTGATGTTAGACCCTTTCTCATCTAGAACTATTCTAGATTAACACTTTACGAAAGGAGGATTTCAGCAATCCTTGAAGAACTCTTTCGTTTAAATTAGAATTTTTTGGATGAAAATGGTTCTTAACGGAACCTTTAGTCTCACAAAAATAACCCTTGATTAACCCTTTCTTCAAAAAAGGGTTCTTTTGAAGCAAGTGGTTCTGGGTAGCATCCCAGACCTTCAGGAAAAACCCTTTAGGAACCATTATTTCTACGAATGTATAGGCTTAGGATTATAGTACATTCCTCTCTTTGGGTCTCTTTGTGTTACCTTGTTCCATCTCGTGTCCTTGCAAATTTCTTACTTTCTGAATCTTCTCTCTGTCTCCGTAAGTTTTTTTTTCATTAACTGTCTCTCTCTGGCTCATTGTCTTCCTGTGTGTCTCTGTCTCCTGCTCTGACCCTCCCACCCCACCTATCTCTCTTTTTCTCTCACTCTGTCGTCTGCCCTCAGGTAGAGTATAATTCCTATCTTCCCAGGGGAGTCATGAATGGACGCCCTCTACTCAAATGCTTATCAATAACCTTTGAGTGCTTGCTCTCTTTGACTTCTGAGCGGCACACCCGTTGGGCACACTCACAAACAGACACACACACATACATGCATACACCAGGGGCTCTATCTTTGTGTGGACGTTATGCGCTGGTGAAGTGGTATTTTCCTGAGGCGCAGTGGAACTTTTTTCCTCACCTGCACCTATTGAGTATTTTAGTGGTTCTCCACGCACAGCAGTGGGAGGAGAGGAGTTACAGGGGCAGTTTCACTAGTAATCCAGTGGTGTACACTTTCACAGTTCTCTCCAAAACTAAACAAACCCCTTATTGTATCCGATTTTCTTGCTTGTTAAGATGTTTTTCACCAGTAGTCACATAAGATTACACTGAAAAAGGATAAGGCTGGTAACAAATCCCACGAAAATACCAAAACATGTATTTGTGCGTCTCTTAATATTCAAAGGTCCAAGTGTGTAAGATTTATAGGGATCTATTGGCAGAATAGGGCAGGAATGGAATATAAAAAGTGTTTTAGTATATAATCACTTGAAGATAAGAGTCATGTTTTTGTTGCCTTAGAATGAGTCATTTACAGTTACCACCAGGAGCAGATCCACTTCTATGACAGTGAAATGGACAAACCAAACACTGGCTCTAGATAGGGCTTTTCTTGTTTTTTTGTGAGTTTCATGGCCACTTTAGGGTTTTCCTACACCAGACCTATTCAATTGTTTTTTAACGAAGGCACGATTTGAAAAAAAACTGTGATGTGTCAAGGGGCCAGATGTTTACATTTCTTATGTCTGACCTGTAAAGTTAAGCATTTCAATTAATTAAATTTCTTCTTTATTTTATTTTTTTTTACAGTTGTAAAAGAAGCAATATGCACAAAAGTACAGTCCAGTACAAACAATGCACATCTGTAAACACAACTTGTTATTAACTTGTAGCTTGTTATTGAATAACGTTTTTTTTCAGTGAGTTTGGCTCTTCTAAATTCCCAGCCCGAGTCAAAACTTTATAAAAATACTAAGTGTCTCTCTGCTTAACAAGATAACCAATGAATGGGCTAATTAGTCTACTAACAAAAATGTTATACTTTAATAAATAACACGAACACCTGTGAACTTAGAGTGCCCTATCTTACTCTGATCTAAATCACAAGTAGAAGTAGAAGTAGGCGCAATGGATTTAATCTATTCGAGGTGTGTCCAAATCCACTTTTGCTGTCTTGCACCAGGGGCACTGGGGTATCTTGTCCTCTCCCACCCCTTGCGCCAGCAGCGCATAGCAGGATACACCTATCAGCTGCACCCAAGTACCATGATTAATTCACAGACAAGTTTAGGCCGAGCATGCAATAAACCAATCCGAAAGTCGGCTCTCATCACCTGGCTGTGTGCTTTAGCCAAACGCGCTGGGTGCCACCTTGTGCAGACAGACTTTGTGCTTTGAGCAGGTTTTAACGAGTCTAAGGCACAAGTGCTTTTTACTCCAATGGGCCGAGCACAGGATAGCAAATGCACCTGGCCATGCCTTTGTTTTGCCTTCATTTTTAGACCTCCTGCTCATGGCTGCACAAACCAGGTGCAAGTTCATTTGGTAATGAACTTACACTTGCAAAAATGACAACTGCACCAGTATAAGATAGCGAATCCACCTGCGCCACCAGTGCAACGGATTTGCACTGGATGTGGCCCAGAATGTCATCAGGTTATTTAGATAAAACCACAATGATATGCTATTTTTTATATCTGGATATTTGCAGATGATCTCAACATCACTGCTATATTCCACTAAATCCTACACACTGGTCCTTTAAATACTTCCCTGGCTTAAAGGCTTAAATCTTTAAACACAGGTCACAGATATGTGGTTACGTTTTTAAAAATGCTAAATGTTTCCTAAAACAGTTTGGTACTGTACTTTTTAGCAAATGTTGCCTAAACAAGAGTAAGTAATGTATTTATTGGAGACTATTTTCAGCAATGGATTTGGTGCTCTTTTTGGCAGCAGGACAGTGTATCCAGGATTGACTGAAAATAAATTGCTACCCATGTTCATTGTAATAAAGACGTAAGTCACACAGTGTGTGGTGTGGCTCACTGACATGAAAAACAATTCTGTACCAATACTTAAAGGGCTAGTTCACTCCCAAATCAAAAACACATATTTTCCCCTGGCCTGTAGTGCTATATATCCATCTAGATAATTTTGGTGTGAGTTGCTGAGTTTTTAAGATATCTTCTGTAGAAATGTCTGTCTTCTTTCAATTATAAAATTCAATTGTTCACACCAAGAAAATCTAGATCTGAATGAGTAGCAATACATGCCAGGGGAGGAATATGTATTTTTGATTGTGGGGTGAACTATCCCTTTAATTCCAAGTAAAAGACATAGGTCCAAATTTATACCTAAGTAGTTGGCATTGAAATATACTTAATATTAAAGTCAAAGTACTCATTATGCAGAATGGCCTATTTCAGAATGCTATATATTATATTATTGGATTAGAATTATTTATGCATCAGTGCTTACATGACTTTAATGCTGAAGCTGGTAAAGGTAAAGGTGAAGCTGAGTTTAACTTTATCTGCTGGGTAGCTTAGGAATTCCCCCCTGGGGATCAGTTTAATTTTCTTTTTAATGTATAACATTACATCATAATATTTGCTAATTATAAATTTTATTATTCATCCGAATATGCAAAGTAACTAGTAACTGCAGCTGTAACAGAAAATGGAAATGTACTTAAATGTACTTGTGGTACAAGTACCTCAGAATTGTGCCGTATTTGAGCAAATGTAAGTAGGTACTTTCCACTTGTGCAGACTTTGCCTACACAGGTAATACTTGTAAGTGGGATCAATTTATTGACAATTTTGGCCTTTTCTGGGATTTCTCAATAATAAGAAAAAGTAGAACATCCCCTTTATTCTTTAAAGCAAGAATGCCAAAGAGATAAAGGTTAATAATTGATTTTTACCAGCTTACATCACCTCACCTGTGGTTAGTATGTGGATCATTGTCCCTCTAAAATAAATAGTGCATCATTACGCACAGAAAACATGCTGCTCCCTGGACTTTCAGTATGTCTAAAACATAATTTAAACTTCAAACTAAACATCTGCCCATAGCAACATTTGGGCTGCTGTGTATTTGCACTTGTGCCTCTCCAGCTCCCGTACAAGAATATTAGTTGCCTCTCAGGAGGAGCTAGTCTGGAGTCTCTGCTCCATTACCAAACTGTCTGTATAACACTGTTGGGAGAGCATTGCTTTTAAAGGGGATAAGAGAGGCCCATGTGATTGCCCCTGATTGTTACCAACCCCAAATGCACTGATAATGTATGATAATGGCTTCTTCTTAATCCAAATCTGCTTCCGGGTGGGCCCCAGATGCGCTGTACACCTCCACCTGCGGTCCAAAAATAAGTGTGCTGCCACTCCCTCTGCACTCTGCATACTGAACTATTATTTGTGCCATGCATCTTCAGTGACCATATTATCAATATTACTTGTCAACATCACTGTGAATCACCCATGAGTGAATAAGATATAATAAGACACACTTATACACATAAAGATGATGTGGAAATGTTAAACATAGTTGGTGTGCAGTTTGCTGGCTTTGTCCTGTTCCATTGAGTTGGAATAACATACTTATTGGGCCATACAAAGTATCTGCCTGTCATCTGTTCGCACTTCTATGCCAAAAAATCTCAGCTGTATTTTTAATGAATCAGAAAATCCCAATTTTTCACACATAAAGCTCTGAATTGACCAGATTTTCTTTTAACAAAATTAATTAAAGCTTATGTCCTTCAAAAGCCTGAACAAATCTTTGTGCAAATTCACTTGCACAAGGCCACATCAAGCCATTAAAAATACTCCACAATAAAAGTTTGTTATGATTTTATTCACCCAGATCCCAGAGAGGCTGCATTTTGGTATTCTCCTCTCACAATCTGTCTGTGTCTGATGAGAAATTTCTCTCCTCTTCCTACTCATCCCTCATTTATCTTCCTTTATCTTCACCCCCTCTCCTCCTCCCCCTCCTCCCCTCGTGCTCCAGATGAGCTGGGCCAGTTGAAGATCTACCTTCCTAAGAAGCTGCTAGAGTGTCTACCCAAATGTTCCTCTCTGCCCAAGGAGCGCCATCGCTGGAACACCAACGAGGTGAGAATGAGACACACTCAAGAGGGAAATATCCGTGACAGTGAGACAAACTCAATGTTTTTTATTTATTTATTTATTTTTTTTTGCCGGTGACTCATCTTAAGCTAATGTCACATTGAGAGATGAAGAGGAGGTAAACAAACACAATGGCAGCTTTTCATTATGGGACCCTTAAAACTGTGACACCAAGAAATAAAAAAGGAACAGCAACCTGAGCTCACAGCTGAAAAATCCCACAGACTGTACATTCCATTTGGTGTGTTGCTCCCTTTTGCGCTTTGTAATCCAAACAACTCTGGGTTAAGGCGTAGGAATCATGGGCTCCAGGGTCTGAAACTATACAGGGCTTAGAGGCTATGAAACAAGAAATGAGGCTACAGATTGAATGTTTCCACTGCTGATTGTTACTGGGTTCAAAAACCCTATGGTCAGTTGGATAAAGATTGTTATCTGAACCTCACATTGTTGCTATGCAACCATAGAAAGCTGTTAAATGCGTGGCACATTTCTGCTCATAGGCGCTTTTTTCTGTTTTGTGTTATGTGTGAAAATGATGCTCTAGTTACATTGTGTAATGTTGTCCTCCGAAACAAAAAATAGAGGCAAAATGAAAAGCTGTCTGTGTGTTATAATAAACAACAAAAGCAGTAATCATGCACCCAGAGGATTTGATCATAAAAGCAGGTTAAGTTAAAGTAACTTAAGGGCTTTTTGCACTTCACTTAAACAGTAGCCACATTGTAGAACTTTTAGTTTATCTACTGTTGAAGGTTTCCCACAAACTCATGACTACCACTCATTAATATAGGGCAGAGTTTTCCCTGCTCTGGGCCAAAATTAGCATCATATTTGCAGCATGAACAATAGATAACTTAAATTGTGCTGCTGGCTAAGTGATACAATGTAAAATCAGGCCAAATTAGGTTGGGACAAGTCTTTACTCAGGGCCAAAGATAACCCTGAGCTAAACATGTGGGGTGTGAAAAGCTTTTCAGAGGTGCATGTTGTTCCAGACTTAAGCTGTTAGCTTAGGGAAGTGTTTGATGGGTGGAAATGGATGCAGGCATTTATCGTCAATAGCTCCTTGTTTATGCATTGCACAGCTCTCCACTGGTGGTTTGCTCCATCCATTGTGATGTGGTTGGCCTCTGCTGAGACATTTTCTCCATGTGCAGGCTGTGCACTCCATTATGGATGTGTGTTTGTGTGTTTGTGTTATTGATTACCAAGTCCAGCATTATTATGCAATGCAAAGCTGATTTGGCCTGTGGTTTTTCTCTCAGGAAAGTCATTACATTTTTCATGCAATCCATCTCAATGAAGGTCATACTGGGAGTTAAGCACGGCACCTACTGAACAGTGTGCTCACATGAGTGTGTGTGTGTGTGTGTGTGTGTGTGTGTGTGTGTGTGTGTGTGTGTGTGTGTGTGTGTGTGTGTGTGCATGTACGGTTCAGAACAACGTGACTGCTGCTGGTTAGGGACTTCTACACATCTGTCTAACCAAGAGCAATTGTGCACAAGGTGCGGGGACTAGACCAAAGCACCTTGTTGCTGCTCCCTCTCCTGCCCTGTCTCCCTCTTTCTCTTCATCAGTCTCCCATCCAACTCACCATCTAGTCCTCCCTATCTCTATCTTTCATTCACCCCCCCCCCCCCCTCGTCTCTTTCTCTCTTTCCATGGGTCTCTCTCTCTCTCTCTCTCTCTGATGAGGAGGTACAGGCTCAGTTCAGGGGGAGGTTGGGTGTCCCTCAGCGGTTTCCTTCAAAGCTCCTCTTCCACCCAGGCATAAAGTTTCCTGCATACTTAAACACTCCATTGTGTCTGCTGCTCCTCTCACTTGGTGCTTTCATAGGGGAGAGCTGTGTGTATGCACACTGTGCGTCTAGTGCATGTATGTATTTCAGTCTGTGTATGTGTTTCTGCCTACATGTGTAAGTGTGTCTGTTAGGGGATGTGTACAGCTCCAGATTATTGCGGGAGCTGCTGCAACAAAAGAATTGATTTTTTTTTCTGTGTTTGTTGATTTTTATCTGTCTGTATTGCAGACATGGCAAGAAGTATAATAGTTTTCATCAGCAGCATATGGAAAATTGAAATCATCATTGGTAATACAATTCCATACACGTGTAGGGTCTTATACCACAGACTGTATATCAAATAGTGGATGGAGCCTCCAGGTTTGTTAAGTGAAACAAATACAAAAGTTCCTTAAACCTGTTCTTTCTAAAGTCCAGCACAGAGCAACTCCACTGATGGCAAAAATAAGTTCCATTGTAATCTTATAATAAAATGACCTTCACTTGATTTATGACCTCAGTAAACAGTTGATGAGTTTATGATCTCAATCACTAGTTTCAAGTTTTCTCCTATAGAGTGCTTTAAGAGATGTTCATGTTTTGTTCTACAACATAAAATGTGTCAGTGAATCACCCACTCGTGAATTTTGAAGTTTTTAAGTGTCTTAAAAAAGGTGGTTGCTAACAAGTGGTTAAATGAGACTATAGAGGTTGTCGCGGACATTAAGTGGTACTCATTTCTGAGGATTAGTTTGCTTAACAAAATGTGTAAGTACCATCAGTTTGGCATAGAGCTTATTTTCTGCACTAATGCAAAATCCAATGGAAAAATTCCATTTGCCTTTTGTCGACGGAATCAGAGCAATGCTAACTTCTAGGTTAGCCTACAATAATACATCATCCCTGCAGCATTCTATATAGCATGATGTTTATTTTATAAATTTGGTCCCATTTAGACAAAAACAGACAATAAATGCTTTATGGGCTACTGTATGATTGACAAGTCAGTGTCCAGCAAACAGGGCTCACAAAACCCAGATCAAATTGTCAAACTAAGCAATGTTGATCAGATATGGATCAGTATTGTGTTACAACATTGCATTTCTTGCCTTAAATGTTTTCAGAAACATATTTTAGTGGCCAGTTTAGTTGTAATAGGAGAAAGATCGCGACCAGGAAGACTAAAACACCACCTAAATTGCAGTTCGTCACCCACCAGTGCCACACTTTTATCGGTGCTGTGCATGTTCTGGTTACAAAAAAACAAAATGGCAAACCCCATAATGCCAAACTCAAGGCTTCTAATGGGTGATGTCATAGTTGTTTCATATTTGGTTTGGACATCCACCACAGATTGTAGTGTAAAGGCCTGTTCACATATACGTTAATGCAGGGCAGTGGCCATCACCTGCATAAATCTTTGCTGTTGGTTGCCCTCTCAAAGTTCACAAAGGCATCAACACAATTTATGGTCACTCCACTTAATTCATGTATGTGTGACCAGGCCCTAACACAATTTTATTTGTGGGATTTCCAGACCAATCAGTTGCAAGTTAGCTGTCAAATTTAAAGCCTTCAGTTTACAATATTTATTTAGTCACATCTCCTCAATGTGTGTGTGTTTATTTGTGTTAAAATATAATACCGTTCTAGTCTAGAAGTTGCTCATGAAGTGTGGTGATGTGTTATCGACAAATGTGCGTCCACAACGCCCAGTAATTATTCGGTGTGTAGACATTTGTGTGTGTGTCTGTGTTTGGGTGTGCATGTCTGCGTATGTACTTTTTGTGTGTCCATAGTATTCTTCACTTCCATAGCTTACATTTTAAGGAAATCAAGAATTGGTTTTATGTTTCCTCATCCTCACTGTTGCTGGGTTTATGCATGCTCTTTATGCATGTCTGCATGTAGAATTAGGATTATCCTTAGTGTATGTGCATGTGTGTATGTGTATTTGTGAATAAGAAGACAGTGTGATAGATAAAGAGATTACCACTCTGTGTTTGGAAGAGGACGCCTGTGATTAATTCAGAACCAATCTTTACGAGTCTTCATCTGATATGTCCTTATTCTCACCTCTTTCTTGGCATGTGTATGTGTGTGCAAGTGTGTGTGTGGCTATCTGTGTGTGCGCGCGCTTGTTTTCTTGCACGTGTGTGTGCAATTGCATATGATCCTCTGATCTCTGTTTTGTCACGCATGGCTCCCCCCGACACCTTGGCCTCCCATGAGCGCTGAGCTGTGACCCCATACATTTTTACCCAATGCACTCCTCCTCCTCTCTGTCCTTTCCTCTCCTCCTTCCCTCTCTTCCTCTCTCTCTCTCTCTCTTTTGTGTATCTACTGATGTGTGAAATTATTCTGGGATGGAGGGATGGATTCCTCCCTGAAGGGCTGAGTGGAGGCGTGAGCCTTTTGTTCAATAATAGATTGGGGGTGTATGTGTATCTGTCCATGGTAATAGACTATAGACTAGTTTTAGATAACAAACCACACTCAGGTGGACAGACTGACAGTGGAGCCTGTTTTATCCACCCATCGGGAAAGACTTGTTGTTTGGTTTCAGCAAATTCTGTGGAGCGCTAAAATAAGGAGGCTATCAAAACTTTTCCTCATGTAGACAAAGACAAACTTTAGAGTCTGATCCTGGGACTCCAGCTCATGAAAAGATATGATTACTCTTGTGGGGGACCCTTGACATACGACTCATATTTTAAAAAGCTAGACTGAGTTGAATACTTTGTAAAATTCCCCTTTCAAAAGCTTCAATTAAAACAATGAATCATGCACATGCACACTATGTTATTGCATGATCTAACATGCATTTTAAAGGCTTCTAACTTCAGAGCAACCCCCCCACTATGATTCAAATGATGCAACTGTCAAACGGGTTGGTGCAGTCTTCAGTACATCACACAGACGACAGCCGTCTGTGCCACAATGCCTCTGTGAGTCGGCTCCACATGTCGCTCAACTATATGGCTGCAAAAAAGCCAAGCGTTAAGGATGGGTTGCATTATTTTGGTATTAATGATATGAAATATAATATGATATAAAACATGCAGTGTTTTATTGTGGAGCTGTTCTTGTCATGCAGCGATATATTGGTAGCTGTATGGTGTTAAGACAGCTAGTTGACAGTTCACACACGCTTGTGTCTGGCTGTGCCGCCACATGACACTAACATGATTGCTTGAATGAGAGGCAGATCAGAAAGCAGCATATACATTTTAGATTACTGCCCCATCTGCCTCCTCTGTGTGTGTGTGTGTGTGTGTGGTTGAGCATCAAGGGTGGGTGTTGCTATGGCAACGGATTGTGTGTATGTGTGTATTCCTGCTAATGGTATGATCGATGCATGTGTGACACAAACGCCGTTAGTGATTGTTCAGTACGTCACAGGTGATAAGAGAGACGTGACACAGTCAGTATGTCTGCTTGTGATGCTGAACGTGTACAACAGACCCCCCCCCCCAAAAAAAGACGGTTGGTGAAGGACAAAAGCTCTAAATCTCAGGTAAAAATTTCAGCACCCACTCACACACTCACCTGTGCATGCTGTGGCGTCTCAGCTCCAAATTTCTACCCCAAACAAAGCTCTGCGTCTGTGAGGGTGTCTGAGTGTGTGTCTGAGTGTGCATGTTTAATTTATTATTCATGCCATTATTGTTATTTGTGAGCCATTAAATAGATACATTGAATTAAATATGCATGCATTGTATTCCTACATTTCTTCATCATGGAGATATGTGCCATTTTTTCCCCCGTAGATAAAACATGAGGCAGGACAAGTTTCTGGAAAAGAGCTTACACAGAAGGGATGAATTAAAGGTACCAGTGGAAAATACTATGGATCCATTATAGCGATAGAGTTAGCAGACGACCAGGCCTCTATGTTCCATTTATACCATGGCAAACAATGCCCTTGTTTTATGAATTTGATGTGTGAATCACTAATGTCCAGCTCACACTGGCATGGGGCCAGGAGAGGCTGACACTCTCCATTTTGTCTGCTGTGTCAGAACAAAGACAAAAGTAATACACACGCCTTTGGAAACTTGCTAAAAGTTCCATTTTTAAAAAGGAATGGGTGTGCCGCTCATGCATTTGTTAGATAACATGATCACGAGAGACTTGGTGTATCCGTGTCAGTGTGTGTGAGTGTGTGTGTGCATGTCCCAGAGCCTGCCTATGGCTGTAACCTCTCCAGTTGACATTGAGCTCTGTGCTGTTGCCGTTTACCAGAGTAAAGCATGGTTTAATGAGAGGGCAAAGAAGCCGACACACACACTCGCACACTCACGCATCCTTGCTCACATGTATATACACATGCAGACATGCACACACACAATACCAGAGGGGTGTTTCACAGCTCCTTATATTTGATTCCTATTCTTTTATCTTTAATCATTCCTCTGTCTTTTGGGTTGAGAGATATTTTATGTTTGGAGAGCGCCAAGTTATAATCACTAATTAGTCCTCCAGGCTCTTTCTCCCTCCCTCTCTCCTTTTCTCCTCCTCTTTGTCTATTTCTCCATCTCTCTCTGAGCCAAGCCAAGCCCAATTAACACCCAACGTCATTTTGTGACTGTTGTGACTTCCATTTCCGCTGCAAAACTCCAGACATCCATACTGTCCTGATGACCAAACTGGAAGCCAAATGTGCAGCAATGCAAAGAATTAATTAGATTCGTTCTATTCATGAATGTAATTTCCTTGTTGATTCATGTAATTATCCAGCAAGCTTTTCACTGGCAAATGAGACTGCGCATGATAAATTGGACATGTGCGTGTGTAGATGCCTCATAGATAGTTGGGATCAAGATTTGACCAGATATTTCACCATATACACGTTCACAAGAGGCTGAGATTAACCAGGTTTTACAAGTCTAGTCAGGGAAAGCCAGGTGTCTGTGGGAGGAGTCCTCTCCTCTCCTCTCCTCTCCTCTCCTCTCCTCTCCTCTCCTCTCCTCTCCTCTCCTCTCCTCTCCTCTCCTCTCCTCTCCTCTCCTCTCCTCTCCTCTCCTACCCAACTGGAAGCCCCATATTTTCCTCCTGTTCTATTTTCTCCATGTCGCACAGACCCACTATTTATCTTGCCCACTATAATTTGACACAAAATATTGTTAACTGGAGACACAGAAATATATTAAACAGTGGGAATGTGTGACTGTGAGTGTGGGGGTGTTGTGTGTGTGTGTGTGTGTGTGTGTGTGTGTGTGTGTGTGTGTGTGTGTGTGTGCGTGTGTGTGTGTGTGTGTGTGTGTGTGTGTGTGTGTGTGTGTGTGTGTGTGTGTGTGTGAGCGCCTGAGCTCGTTTGTGTGTGTGAGTTTGAGTGTGTCTTTGTGTTTTAACTTCCCGTTAGATTCCTAGCCCTACCAAAAAGAAGTGAATGACCAGCAGTGTCTGCTGTAATAAGAAGCCAGGCTGTGCAGTGGAGACAATACTTTTTGTATCCTTAAATGTCCTCACATAGAACCTCTGTAATATCTGAGTCCTGTGTAAATTAGATTTAATTCATTGGAGACAGATAAAGCATTAAAATGTGTACTTCTGTGCATGTGCAGGAACACTCAGATGGTCCTTGTACTCCTATTTTGAGTGCTTGTATTGCATGTGTAGAGCTTTGTCTCAATAACTTTATAACTTTATTTAACTTTGATAACTTTCTCCTCCTCAGACTTAGGGAGGGCTTCAGGAGTCAGATATATTTTCCAGCAGCACGAGGCAATTCTGCATGTTTACATCCCCAAATAACACTGAGATGTCAACAAAACATCACACTGTAAATCAAACACCACAGGTGCTGGAACCCTATTGGTTTTGACTGAAGTTTTTCTTTAGCGTTTTCTGGTTTAATCATATCAGGAGCTTAGAGACTTGTAAAGGAATATGCCAAGTACAGGATTTCTGAAGTCAATGCATATTATATACTCTCTATTTTTTACATCATTATTCTCATTTTCATAAAAACAAAAAATATATTAAAATGATTCTGGTGGGATTTTTGCAGAGATCTCTCCCGAACAAAGATGTTTTCTTAAGTCTGTAGATGATGTGCAGGCCAGGACATCTCTGCAGCATGACAATATTTAATTAAGAATCGTATTCTGACAGACAATTTCGCATATTCCAGATTTGATAAAATTCTATGCAGTTCTGCCTTCTTGTCTTGGATTTCATGCAAATAAGAGCGTGCAAGTCAAACAATACTTAAAGGTTTGAGATTTACAGGGATCTGTTGTGTTTTTTTCATGCATAATCACCTGACAATAAGAGACGTTGTGTTTTTGTTACCTTAGAATGAACCATTTATATCCACAGAGGGCACAGGTCCTCTTCCACACAGGTCACCATGTTGCACTGCCATGTTTTTGCAGTAGCCAAGCTGAGATAAACCAAATGCTGGCTCTAAATATGGTTCTGCAACACGCTTGGAAAATCAGAGTGAAACAAGGTATTTGCAGTCTGAAAGCTCACCACTAGATACCACTAAATCCCACACATTGCCATTTAACAAAAAAAATAATAATATCAAAATATCGGTCTTTCTCAAAATGTTTTAAAATTGTTTAATTGAAGTCTGGTTTAGTATTTGTATAGTCTGCAGATTTAAAAACACAGGTAGCACCACCCTGTTGTCCTTTTTTTCTCATTTGCTGATACTCAGTTTGTGGAAGTCCCAGGATACACAATTATTTAGCAATATTTGATTGTAAGTTCATAAGATCTGCGTGCACTGAGCATATGTGTGAATACCTGAAGCAGCCTGAGTTATATGTGAGTCATTTGAGAGGTAATTACAGCTTCATTGTTGTGTAAGTATTATGGAGTTGTTCACCAGCAATTGTGGGTGGGAGCTGCTACAACAGCTTTCCCTTCATGTTACATATTTAGTGGATATGTTTAAAATCTCTCTGATTACTCAGCCAAGCCTTTCTGAAAACATGTTAGCCAGATGATTATACACTATAACCAAAAATCCTAGCATACTGGCTATTTACTCATTACATTACATTACATTACATTACATTACATTACATTCAGTCTGTGCAGAATTTGTCCACACTGCTTGTCTGGACAAATTATAGTTATGGCCCTCTTATTTCTAGTACAACATAATATTTAAATGTGTGAAGTTACAGAAACTAAATTTCTCACAAATATTTGGAGAATGAGTGCAGATACCTGTGTTTTCCATGCTGTTACAAGCTTCCCCTGTATGTTTTAACTACAACATTATTAACAACCTACCTCATAACTAATCCAGACAGTCAAGAAATGTAAACATTTGTTCAAAATACAGAAATAAAGCTGGCAGAGAATATGTGTGAAACCAAATATTTAATAAAGCAATCAAACTTCACAGACCTATTTTCAAAGGGGCTGCAAAGTGTATCAGACCACATTTGTTTTGTGCTCTATAAAGTTGCTGTGAGGTCAGATTGTCAGTTTTGTTGATGTGATATGGATCTGAGTGTGTTGGCCTAACAGTCCTCAACCCACTAATGGCCACTTGCAGGCTGCAGCTCTAAATTTGATTAAAATTGGTAAGATTATGCGGTTGTTTAATTGAAAAATCAATGTTGTTTATTGCTGAGCAAAAATACAGTCTAATGATAAAAAATGTCAGCTGATGCTGTTTCAAATCACTTTAATTTATTTTCATTTATTAGCAACTTTCTGCCTGTGCATTTGGTTTGATTACGTTGATGTGTAAATGGGGAAATATGAATATTTAGCAGTAAATGTGAACTATCAACCACAGAGTTAGCTAATGCTCAAGTTTCACTAGTACCATCTCTCAAGGTAAATCTGTTAATGTTTCCCTGTTAATGAGTTGAGAAGTCATATTATCATGGAGCTCTCCTGCCGTGTTTACTGCACACTGTGAGCAATGTTCATCAGCTGTGTTTTTGGCCTCATGGAGTTTTGTTTCATAATTAAAGACTTTAATTTTGTGGCAGTGTTGCTTATATCCACATGTTTTTACATATGCACATATGTGCATTAGATGTTTCTTGAAAATATAAATGGACATATTTGATTAAGTAAAGTAAATTTCATCTGACCTTCAAATGTTAAGAGGCATACATGCCATAAAATTGCCTTAAATTGCCTCAATCTTCCTACAATGATCACACTATGATGTGTTATGCCCCTGAAGACAGGGGAAGATACAGCCTGATCATAAGAGCGATACAATAGTGCTTCTTCAATAAAAACTTTCCTTTACTAAATTTTCTAAAAAATACACCAATTAGAAATAGAACAGCTACAGAAGAACCAAGTACACATCCTATTTAGGTTACCACAATATTCACACCATGTATCTGAGGTAATTTTCACTTTCTCTCGTATTACTGTCAAACAAAAGGACATTTAAGCTCAGTAAACTCTCAGAAAACTCCCCAAAACTTACAAAAGGGCATAAAACATGTTATATTCATAACAGTGAAACGTAATAAAATGTGCACATGTGAACAGTTGACACAAGATGTGGCTGCACTTGGCAGAACTACGGGTTAAGCGGGGGCTCCCTTACTTAAAAAAACTGCTACTACACTCAGCAAAAGTTAGTTCTAACTTACTGAGAATGTCACAAAAACTATCGCTTAACTCTCTTGACATGTTAGCAAATTACTACAGACATGTTACCTCTATTTAAAATCCACAACATACCTGAAAAATGGGGGCAAAAGACCACTCTGTAGATTTTGGGTTAACATCATTACAGCTTCAATTAAACAAGAAAGAATACATTAAACTGCAACATATGTAAAGTATACACCCAATTGGCATTTTAACCTTTTTTTAAACAAAACATATTTTAATTGTTTTAAATGATTTTATGATTCAATTCAATCCTCAGGAATGGTGCTTATGAATGTCTTTATCTTTTAACGTTATCACAGTCTTCAAAACCTTGGCAGACCATGATTTTGTTATTTATTTTTAACTTGTCACAGACGCAGGTCAAATGTGGTGGCATGTATGAAAACACACCAATCATAGGCTTTAACTTTGGCCTTTTGTCTGATATTATGATGTTACTCAGTTGGATCTCCAGTGTCTCACATATATCAGTTTATTGCAGGAGCCTAGCAAAAGCAGTAAATTGGTCTTCTACTACACAATATCCACGTAGTGAGAGAACTGTGAATTTCATGGTGCTGTGACTAGCATTTTCCTCTAACATTATCTTGGATATGTACACATTCTCCCTGGGAGATGTATATATTTACTAGTAAGTACATGTATACGATTTCCCACATTTACTGTAATAGACACAGGGCAAGATACAGTGTGTGTGCATTATTTGTGTGCATTGCCTTCTGTTTCCAGTGTTTCTTCTCTCAAACTGCAGTCCTAAACAGCATCACGTACCTCTCTGTCTCCCTGTCTCTACCCTCTTCCTCCCGCTCCCTCCTCCCTCCTGCTGATGTATGGAATGTCTACTCTCATATGGAGTGTGTTTGTAAAAGTCACGGTAATCAAATTTCACTGATTCCTGGGGGATTAAACAAGGTGGCATTTGTGTGTGTTTGTGTGTGTGTGTATAAGTGTGTGTTCTGTCTCTGTGCATACACAATATTAGCGCTGCGTACAAAGTTGTGTATTGTAATGCAGCTGTGTCATTAGTCTAAGACCAGCTCAGCTGTAATATATCATCCATCATCTTGTACTCTAAGGAGCCAGCTATATAAGGGATACTGATGCCGCATTTGCATACTGACAATGCATATATTTAATTGTTTGAATGTACATTACAAAGCGGTGGGTAGAGAGATGATAAACACCTAATATGGAAGGGAGAGCATCAAACGTATTTCATGGCCAAGTGACAGAGATTGAGACTAGTGTTCATTCATGTCTTTGGGTGTTTGACAGTGAAAGTTTTTTGTGAACAATATCAGTGTCTTCTTTTTGAAATTCCTCTGTAATACTTGAAACAAAATCACTCTGTCCCAAAAAACGAGATTGTTATCCAGTGGAAGTGTTCACTCACTACTCCAGCAAACAGGAAAAAACATGGCAACAGCAAGATTTCCCAGCCCAAAAATAGGTATTACCCAGTGTTAAGCCTAACTGCATGATTGCCTCTTGTTGGCAGCATATATGCTCTGGCAGTATGCTTGTATAGCTTGCCAGCTCGCAAGTCTTAACATTGTCCAACACACAACACCGGCATCGCTTTCTTCATGAGGCTTTAAGCTCCCATCTCCGTCTGCTCGAAGGTGTCATTGCATGTTGAACTAGAAAGTCACAGCCCATTACAGTTCATATGAGGTGGAAAGTTAGCAGGACAGCCCGGCAGGCAATGACTGATGTCTGTCTCCTCCTCAGTTTCTAAAAGTGCATTAAATTACAGCAATTATTAAATAGCTTTGCCAGAGTTATATGCATTTAATGGATGAAAACAGCTAGATTTAAAGGGATAGTCTGGATTATTCGATTATATTAAGTATAAAGTACTTACCAATTGTCAGTGTATTACTTACAGTCGATGGTGCTTAGCACTCCCCCAGTTTGGGGGAGCAGGGAGGGGCACCAGCATGGAAGCTAAGAAGTTAACTGCTGTAGACAGAGTCAGCAGCAAAACATATCGTAACCTAAGATACACCCAAAAAAAATCAATTTCAGTTTAAGTGTGCGCTATATTTATAGAATATTGTCACTACGTTACTGGTTTGCCTCAGATAGCCTTTTCTGACGGTAAACCATTATGTAAGCCAAATGTCGCTCTCTCTAAAGCAGTGGTTTTCACACTTTTTCTGCCCAAGGCACACCTAAGGGCAAGCCAAATTATCAAGGCTCACCACTATTCACATCAATGCAAAATAACCTCTACTTACCTAACCAACAGAGGCAACAAGCACTGTGAGGGTGGGGAAAAAATAAGGCTTCAGTCGTTCAGGGCCTTTGATGTGTAACAATCTTAATAATTCCCACCATCCAGCAACTGCATGAACAGCCAAAACTGGGGTTTGCTTTGATGGTTTGATGGAAAGATTTTGAATGGAATATTTTTTAGGGTATACAATTTGTCTCTGTATTGCAAAAAGTGTTCACACAATGTACTGATATAATAAACTAAAAATCCACTCACAACTTTGTGTATAATGGTATAATGCAATAATAATGTATGGTTGTCACAAAATCCCACTGCATACCTGGACTTTCCTTATGCAACACCATTTGGGAACCACTGCTCTAAACCAAACAAATTGTATTGGCAGAATAAGTCATTTTACTGCGTAGAACATGGGATTTGCTGATCTTCTGCTGCTTCCACTGGTTCGTTTGTTGCTATAATTGTGTGACTTTGGTGAATTCAAACTATCCTTTTAAAACACAGAAGTCACACAATAACACAAACAAACTAACAAATCAAGGCAGTGGCAGACTCATAACTTGTGTTCTACAAGGTAAAATTACTGTTTTTGCCTATAGAGATTGTTGGTATAGAGAGAGCAATAATTGGCTTATGTAATGGCAGTTTCCCCACAGAAAAGGCTGTCATGATAGTTTCCATAGGCAATGATTAGACTATTAGAAATGGCTGATGTCCTTGTCTAAACAGTAAAAACATTGGTTATATGTCTCACCTCCCCCTATTATTTATTTATATACATATACCTTACATTATATAGAAGTTTAAAGATAGCCAAGATACTTTTGTGCCCACTGCATGAGTCACAGTGCTTGAAGAGAAGGTGATGACAAAAGGTTCTACCTTGTGCAGTGCATCATCACTGTAGATAAACTGTAGCCTCAGTGAAGAGGAGCCCCTTTGGATCTATTGATATGCTATACTGTAAATGTACACTTATAAACTATTAATGGCATGATGCATGTTCATCAGATATTATCACTTGCAGCCTCTTGCTGCTCATGTATTTTTGTTAGCTATGGATGAGCTCAGTCTGTCCTTCATGCTGTGGTTTCAGTCATGGAGAAATTTCAAGATGGATTGGTCTGTGTCAAACTGAATTCAAAATGAAACAAATCCATACTTTTTACCACGAGATGCAATAAAGAAGTTCCAGACACAGGCCAAATTCTGCTGACTCCTGATTTGTGGTTATGATTTGTGGGTAAACCATTTCTGGGATTTTCAAAAATAATGCATTTAGCCAAAGAAGAAAATAGCATCGTTTTAATCAAGTGCAGTTGCAGTAAAAGTGAAGTCTGTGGGGAAGAGGTTAGATTAGATTCTGCATATTTTTTCTGTTGCTTGTGGGGTTTTTTTAATTGTCAGTAATGAATGGCAGTTGGCTAAGTAAAATCACATTATTTTGTTAACTCCTAAAAAGTGTTATTTCTAAGCAAGAGGTGGATTTTTTTTCCACTCACTCCTTGACTCCTTGAAGCACAAGCTGGCAATCATCAGAATTGGGAATTCATTTGGGACTTCTTTATTAAACCATGTGAAAGGTATATCACATTTTGCAATACCCTGAAAGAGTGAGCGCAAGGCCCACAGTAACAATCTATTCAGGTCTACAGCCCAGGGCTTCATCCTAGGCAGAAACAGATCAAACTGCACAACAGTGGATGCCAGTCACCGGAGCACAGTTGATAATCTTTAATGTTTACTTTGCTTATGATTGTTTTAACTCCACCTGCCCGTCTCCGCAGTATGAAGCCTCCAGGTCTGATGTTGGTAGAAAAGATAAAGCCAAGATTGCAGACAATTTGTACATCTGTAAATTGATGCCTGTCTTTGGCAGTTTATTTTTGAGGCTTGAGGAGAGTTAAATATGCATGACTTCAACATGGGTGGCTCCAAGTTTTTTTTTTTTTTCCAAAACAACAAACAAATGACATGAAATCTTTATTTGGCGGAGACAAACAGAATTCTGAATTGATTTTTTTCGAGAGCGGACTCCACGTGAGTTCCAGCAGTTAACTAGATTTGTTTGTTTCTTCTGAAATGGAGCTACAGTGATATTTACCGAGAGCACACACACATACTGAACAGGTGCATAACCTCACACACAAACACACGCACACACACATATGCTCCCATCTTGGTTGAGGAGGAGACAAACCTAAAGATCGCCACGGAGACCCATCTTTCAAATTTATTCATTAAACTCCCAAATGCTCCCCTTAACGAATGTAATTAGAATATGGTAATGAGAGAGGGCTGAACCAGGGAGTGTTGTAATACGCTTAGCAGCACAGAGGGAGAGAAGAAGAAGAAGAGAGAGAGACGGATAGAGACAGAGAGGGAAAGAGTAAGGGAGTTAAAGGAGAGGGAAATAGAGAGACTGACTGACAGGGTGCCAATTTATGTCTTGTTGTAAACAAGTATTTATGCCAATGAGAGGTGGCACATGCTATTTCTTTCTCTCTCTCTCTGTTTCCCACTATATCTCCCTCTTTCTGTGTCTCTCTATCTATCTCCTTAGCATACCAAACCTCCTCAATAACAATAACATCAACAATAGAGGAGAGAGACGAGCCTCGGAGGGCAGAATGACTCACAGTGAGATGAGGCATCAGGGGTTAACACAACCACTGGAGACTCCTTCATTGACTATGTTTACATACACACAATGATCAAGATTTTGCCCTTATTCTGAAAAAGATAAGAATAATGAAAATGATTTAATATTCCTGTTAATATGGACTTGTTTTACTGTGGTTGGTGTTGTGATATTTGCTCATATATAAAAACCTGCTGATATCCACATCACTGATAATGTTTAAAATTACACTGTAAAAAAGTTGACAAAACAAAGTTTTGGTGACCTATATATGTGACCTGCAAAATTTAGATGAGATATTTTACTTTGAAAAAAAATCACAAAAAATAAAATAAATTCACATTGAGTTGTGAACCTGATTTGTCATTATTTGGGTGCTTGAAAATTAAACAGTTGCAACTGAAAATATTAAATTCTTCTAAGATGCAAGATTCAAGCTCATCCAAGGAGAAATCTTTTCAACAAACAAACTATTTGTTGGCAAAACATTTTCAAAGCTTAAGAATTTGAGTTGGGTTCAAAACTCAAAAATATATTGAAGTAAGCTGCCTTGAAATTTTTAATTTTTTCCAGCGTAGATGTGTTTTCCCCTCTGACCAGAAATCTGAGCTTTTCTTTTGTGTATACATCTATACCCCAGCTTTGCAAACTGTTGGCTTGTTGGTTTGTTTACAGTGCACAGAGCTGACCATAAACACACAAGAAACAGACTGCAGTAAAAACCTCAGCTGAGATTCATATTCTGCATTTGCTGTTTACATGCAGCAGATGAGTGCTGCTGCTTATAGCGGGGCACAAACTTAAACTTAGCAGTAAGTTGTCAGTCTGGCAGTAAATGTACAGTACAGATTACAGTGTGTCAGTTAATAAATGCTACAACTTCTCAAGACCAATAAAAGTCTTGTCTGTTATTTCCCAACTGCTGGAGAAGTGAAGGGGTTAGCCTCAAAGTAAGCTGAGCAGAAAAGGCTAACAATAAGCTTATGCTAATGCTAATGCTGATAAAAATATACCTATATTGAAAATCCAACACCCAATGTCTTATCCATTTTTTAAAAGATGCTATTTGCCTTTTGCTTTTATGATAGCTGAAGATAGAAAGGAGGTAGAGAGAGAGGGGGGATGACACGCAGCAAATGGGCTGATAGCCTCAGTACATGGGGTGCATGCTCTACCAGCTGAGCTATAGGGGTGCCCCATTTATCCATTTTAACACCTTAAAAACAGTTGTTGTTAGCATGTTGTTAGCCACCCACTGGCAATCTAAGATACATTGGGTTGAGCCTGTCAACCAATCAGAGGCTGTGTTCCTAACTTGTGTGTGACAGCACAGACCTATAAATGTATTAATAGATCTTTGCTCTGAGATCGACTCTTGAAGTTAACCCCATGGCAGGTATCATGTGACCGCAGTATTGCGGTAATGTGGTTATTGCCACCGCCCTAATTCAGAATCTACACACCCTCTCACTCACCCTCTCACTGTCTTCTTCCAGCTCCCAATGGCAAACGCACATTCGTCATTAGAGATTTCAAATAAACGTCAAATATGTGTGTGTATGTGTGTGTGAGCTTACCTGGTTAACTTTGTGGGAGTTTTTGAGGACTCCTGACAGGCTTTATCCAAGACGCCCTAGCGCAACGGGGGTCCTGGCATTGTGTTTGACACCACACACCTGTTGCCGTCTTTGATGTGTTCACCCCCCTGCTGAGAGAGAGGGGGCCGTCTCCTCAAATGCAAATACAAGGCAGGAGGAAGAGGACAGGTAAAGTGTGTGAGAGAGAGGAAGTCTTAGAAAAATATGATTGATGTTCCCTCAGTGGATTGGCGCTGACTCTACCTCGCTCTCAGGTCTCTGCTAAAAAAAAGTTTGTGCTACTTTCCATACTGTGAGTGTGTGTGTGTGTGTGTGTGTGTGTCTATTGCCACCTTCACTATTTGGACTTCTATATATTAGTGAGATGAGAGGGAATTGAGACAGAAAAAAGAGGGAAGTGGGTGAGCTGGGGGGAGGGGGGGTAAAGAGGTCAAACCAGAAGGAGAGGAGGGAGTGAAGGAGAGGGGAGACTGACTATTTCATTATAAAGCCGTCACTCACATGGGCAGCAGCCACCACATAGACTCTTCTGAGACCAAGCCGCACTGGGTCTGTGTGTGAACACTCTTAGATATAAGGTTCCAGAAGGGTTCCTCTTAAAGGGCTGAGGCTCTACCCAGAACCATTTGCTGCTGAAGAACCCTTTTTTGAAGCAGGCGTTCATCAACATTAACATTATGTTCAGACTACCAGAGACAAACCATCAGGCTACAAGTCATTTTCAGTGGAAGCTGGCAACAGAAAGCCAGAAACTGATGTCCAGCACTTGTCACTGCATGTCAGATGTGAGGTGCTATAGACCAGTGTTGAGCTCTTCAATGATATGGTGATGTGTGAGCCAAGCAAATGTCTGTTTCGCCACTTCAATATCCCATCTCCCCACGATTCATGTTCTGCGTAAACAAAAGAAGAAAGACATATTCTTGCCAGTAGCCAGTTTCCAGTTTTATTTGACCATACTGTTTATTTTTACCACAACATCAACAGAAAAATGCAGCCTGACAAT
This sequence comes from Lutjanus erythropterus, assembly GCF_056507025.1. NCBI lineage: Eukaryota > Metazoa > Chordata > Actinopteri > Lutjaniformes > Lutjanidae > Lutjanus > Lutjanus erythropterus. The sequence goes on from NC_139318.1 coordinate 18,806,800, forward strand.
TGATGTTTGGCTGTTTTGTAGCTGTGTCACTGGTAACATGAGCATACAGAAAGGGTTCCATTAAGAACTTTTTATCCAAAGAACCCTTTTTGGAAGAAAGAGTTCTTCAAGGATTGGGTGAGGTTCTAGATAAAACCCTTGAAATATAAAGCGTTTTTGGTACAGGCCCTTGGATGAGTTCTAGATGAAACCCTTGGAATTGTTTTGTTAGCACCCTCAGAAGGTGGAAAGGTTCTAGCTAGACCTCCCAGGGAGGGTTTGGGATGGAAACATTACACCATAGAAGGGTTCTCGGTAGAGGTGGATGGTTCTAGGTATAACCCTGTCTTGAAAGTGGAACCTTTATAAAAGTTTCTGCCGGGAACAAAAAAGGATTCTCTTACTTACAAGCCAAACGACCCTTTTATGGTTCTAATTAACTCCTCTTTTTCTAATAGTGTGTGTGCATTCTTGCCTGTGCATCCTGTGTGTGTGTGTGTGTGTGTGTGTGTGTGTGTGTGTGTGTGTGTGTGTGTGTGTGTGTGAATGCCGTGAGAGGTGTGGTGTGACAGAGATGGATATAACACGCATGTCTCTCTCCCAACCAGGTGACAGGGGTGGGTCCCCTCTGAAGGTCAGACCTTGTCCTCCAATGATAGACCAGCACTAAATCTGTGTGTGTGTGTGTGTGTGTGTGTGTGTGTGTGTGTGTGTGTGTGTGTGTGTGTGTGTGTGTGTGTTTTGTCACTGAGGGAACAAGAGGAGAGACAGAGAAAGCCAAGACAAGTTTTGGTTTTATTTATTTATTTTCTCACACCCAAGCAGCGGCTTTGTGTATTAATAGACGGCCCATTTGTATGCATGTGTGTACAAGTCTTTTATGTCCGCCGACGTGCATGTGTGTGTTGCCCAGTGTGTGATGAGGTGTTTATATGATAAACACAAGGCAAGCTTGAGAGGAATTCTGATCAGGGGCTTTGCAACAGTTGTTATGGAAACAGCATTAAGCAGTTGTATTAGCCAGTGGAGGTAATATAAAGGCTGTTGAAAGTAACACACTGTGGGGAGTGAGGCAGTTTGGGAATATAATACAAACTACACATTATTGCTCTGGTTTACAATAGACTTGATGAAATTTTATTCTGTGGCTGGAAAAGAACAAAATTATCCCTATCATAACTCATTGTGGGCCCCTCTTTCTGGTGAGAACCACACAGTTTAATTAGCCAGGTTAGAAGAACATATTGCAAACAAGACATTACTGGTCTGCTTTACAATAGGAGTCACTTCATTTACTGACACACAACTAACTCTTTATTCAGCGTTCTCATTACAACATAATCTTAGAGGGATACTTCTGATTATTTGAATTGGGGTTGTATGAGGACTTAGTGATAGTCAGTGTATTAGCTGCAGTAGAAGTTGGTCAGCATACCCCCAGTTTGGAGAAGCAGAGAGGACTGCCAGCACAGAAGTTAACCAATGAAATGCTGTGGACAAGGTCAGCCACATAAAAAGAGGCCCACTTAAAAAAAACAAAATATCAATTCAAGTGTACATTATATGTACAATATTTTACCACTTTACTGTGCCATCAGACAGCCTTTTTCCATACTGTGATTATATAAGACAAATATCACACTCTTCAAGCCAACCAGACTTTATGAGTGAAATCAGTCATTTTACCTCACAGTAGACAGGAGTTGCTGGCCTACCGCTGCCTCAATCTGTTTGTTTGTGTTGTGTTGTTTTTGTTATTGTGTGACTTTGGTCAATCCAAAATATCCTTTTAAAACACCAGTCAACAAACTGCGACAGCAGTAGACCAGCAACTTCCATGTTCTGCAAGGTACAATTGTCTTGTATTTTTCTTAAGGAGTCTGGTTGCTGTATAGAGAGCAATATTTGGATTATATAACATTGGTTTCCTGTCGGAAAAGGCTGTCTGGCAAAAGTAAAGTGGTGAAAATATTCTAAATATAGCGTACACTTAGACTGATGTTGATCTTTTTAGGTGGACCTTTTTTTTTAAGTGGCTAAAATACGTTTTGTTGCTGACCTCGTACACAGCAGTAAATTGCTTAGTATCCATTCTGGTACCCCTTACTATTTCTCCAAACCGGGGGCATGTTGACCGGCACCTACTGTAGCTAATACACTATTGATAAGTACCTCATACAATCCCACTTCAAATAGGCCAAGCAATCTCTTTAAAGCTGAACACAAGTAACTCTATCCAGCTTTCTCATAGTAACGCAATCTTATGTTTGGAGCCTTCAGAAAAGCAGCCATAGCTCTGTGACATTGGTGATTTTAGAGGTCACTCTGGACTGTTGTTAAAATATCACAGGCCGTGACTGAGAGATTGATCACATTCCTGTCAACAACTGTGGATAATGACATGCCCACAGGCACGTCTCCATTGTAATGGATTATTGATTATTACAGTGCAGATGAAATTGTATGACAATATAGGTTTAGCAAAAAATTGTCATTGTTATGCTTAATTTACATGATGAGCCTTTGAAGGAGGCGTGTTTAAAAATAGAACACGATCAATAATATGTGGGTTGAATGAATGGCTGAGACAGTGCTCTGGATCAAAATAAAAAAAACACAGAGGATCCTGCAAGTCTGCAGTAAGAAAAATAATAATAAAAACAGGAGGCAATTTTGGATAGAGTGTCTATCAACGTCAGACACTGACAGGGTTGTTCTGGGAAGGAGAGAACCGGTGGAGGTGCTCAGGAACAAATTACAGCATCAGCAGACCTCCCCTGGTAATGCTAATGCAGTTCTTTCGCCCCACATATGTATACAAGGCTTACCACGCTCAAGGAAAAAGGCAGAACAAATTCTGTAGTTGAAAAGGACGCTTCGGTTTGCTACCTCCCCACACCACCAAAATAAACTGCTCAATGCCAAATGATTTCTGTGGTGAGAACCAGAGGCAGCCTTCATTCGAGGCACTTCGAATGGATGTGACAGTTCCAGTTTACAGACAACTCTGTTTTCCCCAGATCTCTGTCGGGGTGATGCTCATCATTAGACTTCAAACGTGCACGCACACACGCACCCAGACACACACACGCACACACGCACTAGCCTGTGGCTAGACCCTATAACGGAATCTCCCTGGGGAAAGCTCCTGGATAAGTCTGTTGCAGTGTAGGCGACCCCCCACCCCCCACCCCCCCCCCTCCTCTGGAAATCTCCCTGAGGCCTGTGAGTGTATGTGAATGTGTGTGTGCATTATGTGTGTGTGTCTGTCTGCCTTTTCTGTACATGCCACTAGTTTCTTGGAGGGAGATGGTCTCAGTGATGCGTGAGTGGGAGGCTGATTTCCCCAACTGCATCGCTCGCTCCAATCTAACTTCCCACTCATGCGCTCTGCTTTGTTAGATATTTCTTAAGTAACTCTCTCACTTTCTCTCACACACACACTCAGACAGACAGGAATAGGTGTGTGTGTGTGTGTGTGTCTGGAAGAGAGTGTATGTGTGTGTTCAGCTGGGCCTGTCGTAATGTATTATTACGTAGACTCACACAGACATGCAGAACGTCTGGGTTTCTAGAGTAGATCCCTGGAGAAAGATACTTGTCCCTGTCCCTGTGTCTGGCACAGCTAACACACACACACACACACACACTCACACACTCACAGTATTCCTGAAGGGTCAGTGTGTCGCCAGGCATGCTCAAAGCGCTCCATCACTGGTTTCCACTGGGACAATAACTGTGACTTCCTGAGGATCGACCTTCACCATCTCACTTCTGTCACTCTTCACATGGGCGTGTGTATGTGTGTGTATGCTGGTGAGGAGGGAGTGAGCAGCAGCAGTAGTGTGTGTCTGCAGTGAGAGTGTGTGTGTGTGTGGGTGTGTTTTAGAGTGTGTGTCAGGCAGCCGTTTCAGCTGACTCTTCTGTTTCTGGCTTTTTAATGGCTCTTATGGGGCAGGCCTTTAATTGCAAGTCTCTCTCCCTCCTTCTTAATCCTCCCATCCTTCTGTCTCTCCCAGCCCCTCGTCTCCTCTCTTCTTCTCCTCTCTCCTCCCGCCTCCCACCGGCTGACAGTCACTAGGGGAGCCCGAGTGCCTGGCCGGGGCTGTGGAGGCCGTATAGGATATTGACTTGCTGCGGAGTGGTTTGGGAGGAGGAGAGGTGGCTGCCTGTCACAGCTAATGAATAGATGCATAAGTGAATGAGGCACTCCTTGTGTGCTTGTGCGTGTGTGTGTGTGTGTGTGTGTGTGTGCGTGCCTGCGTGCGTGTGTGTGTGTGTGTGTGTGTTGTGCCTTGCTTTGGCTAAAAAGTTTTATGAGCCTCAGACAGACAGACATTAACAGTGGCCAGCAAGAAAGTCCCTCCCTCCCACACACACACACACACACATACACACACACACACACACACACACACACACACACACACACATATCAGAACCCAACCAATATATTGGTCAATATTATAGGCCTGATATTGGCTAATCACAGCTATTAGCAGTCTATATCAGTATCAGAATATGTGTCATCTGATATGTGGTTATTATGAAAACAAAACATAATGCAGATGGATTTGATAGCTTCATGGGAAGCATTTGGTCTATATTTGATCCTTTTTTCTTGATTTAGGTTTAATATATATGTATATTTTGCTCTATTTGTGTGTTTTTTAATTTATAATTATTAGAATGATTAAAAATATCATTGAAAAATCCAGCATTGGTCGGGCTCAAACACCAGTGAAAGTTTAATATTTAGTGCTCTGATATCATGGTTTTTTTGAATGTACATACAGAAAATCGACTGATTATCAATGTCAGAATATTTTTTTACTAGCTAAAATCAGTATTGCAACAGCCACAAAAATCCACTATCAGTTGGGCTCTAATACCAGTGAGAGTTACAGTTTCAGTGCTGTGATGTCATTTTGATTTTATATCATATATGTAGATCAAGAAAATCGGGCACTATGTCAATATATTAATTTTTTTATACTAATTAAAGTCAGTATCGGCAAGGGCCCCAAAAATCCACTGTTGGACGGGCTCTAATACCAGTGAAAGTTTGCTGTTTCAGTGCCCTGATCGCAATTTTGATCTTATATACATATATATATGTATATATATATCTATATATATATATATATATATACATATATACATATATAGATAAAGAAAACTGGATGATCTATCAATATTAGAATTTTTACTAAAATTGATATCAGCAATGGCTCCACAAATTTGTCAGGCTCTAGTATGATGACAGTCCTTTTCATACACACACGCATGTGTAAACACACATATAAATGCAGGATGAGGCAGTGGGGGGTTGGGATGTGACGATCGAATGGAGGATACTAAAAAAACAATCCAGTTAAGTGCCAGCACCCTCCAGCTGCTCTCTCGTTTCTGCCTTTCTTCCCCTCTCCCTCTTTGTGTCCCTCAATCTCGTCTGATCGGTGTGGAGCTGGAGTGCTCTCATGCCAAACTAGGACAAATACCTAAACACACACACACACACACACACACAAAGAGACAGAGAGGAGAGGGAGAGGAGGTCTGGAGAGGAGACTGTTGATCTGAGGGGGCAGATGAAGGAGTGCTGGAGTGTTGATGTCTTCTTCACTATTGCTTTGTGCCACATTTCAAACACTGATTGCCTTAAGAGGACAATTTACATTTCATAGTCTTTCACAACAAGTGGGTGAGATGGGAGTCAGGGATAGGGGGAGAGAGAATGATGTTTCAAGGAGGAAGCCAGGGGTGAGAGAGTTCATCGAGCAAAGGGAAAAGGCGGCATTGCATGAGCAACTAAAAAGCAAGAGGTATAAACAATAGTTTCTTTTGGCTGCATCTCTTGTGTGTGTCTCTGTCTATGTGTGTGTATGGACGTTTTGTTTTGCCTTACTCTCGGTAGAATGCACCTGTATGATTTCAACTTTCTTTTTTACTTTATTGGATTCATGTGAGTGTGGAAGAAGAATAGAAATAGTGTGGAGAGGAGAGGAGAGCTGAGGAGATGAAAAGGGAGCCGGAGGAATTAGGAATCAAGTTAGGAGCAGGCTTTATCTGACGGGAAACTGTGAAACTGCAAAGTACGAGAAAACTTTTCCTATCAGCGCACTCTCTCAGCTGGTGTATGGGTTTGCACCCCCAGTGTGTGTGTATGTGTGTGTGTGTTTATGTGGCATGTGCGTGTGTATTTAGGAGATAGCTTTTCCTCCCCAGTGGAGGGAGACATCGGTGTGTCGGTGAGTGTGATTGGTTGTTGGCCCTTAGGGTCTGTCCTCTATATCTGTCTCCTGACTGGTTGCTCTGTGACCAATCAGGCGCCCAGACCTCACCGTGGCAATCAGATAGTGACACACTCTCTGTGGGCATCGGCAGGTCATCTGGAAATACCTGTTATGTTTTATCTCCCTGTGACACACACATTCACACTCTCATGCGCACACACACCAATATAACCTTTCTGTCTTGTCTTTGTCTCTCTAGGAGATTGCTGCATATCTCATCACTTTTGAGAAACATGATGAGTGGCTGACGACATCGCCAAAAACCAGGTGAGGAGAGCAGATAGACAGTGGTTTAAACACACACGCACACACACACACACACACCAAAGTACCCAAAGTACAAACACAGCATCACTCACTCAATCAGGCAGTGACTCACGTTGGTTTAATCCCAATGACTGAGTGCCTGTGTTTGATTAAAACATTAGTGATGTACGTCGACTGTCTCCAAAGAGTCCTGCTGACGGCCTACTCTACATGTAGAGAACGCTCCAGAACATGGCCTGACTGTAAAGCACCTAGTCAGCTGGAAATGGAGTATTAATGAATGTAAATGTATTAGGATAAGTGATGTATAATTCAGACATAGAAGAGGGTGTGGGGGGGGTATGTGTATATAAGATGGGGTGTGAACAGGGATTCACATGGCAGAACTGAATATTCATTGATCGAATGAACCATAGGTAGCTCTTTTCCTAGAAACGGGGAGAGGTTATCGTCAGGAAGGAAAGACGGTAGGAAGGAGGGAGGGAAAGAGAAAAAAATGACTGAAGAGAAAGGGCAACTTGAATTATTGATAAATCACCTTATTGACATTTACTTTAGTTAAAGGGATAGTTCGTATCATTTGATGTGGGGTTGTATGAGGTACTTATTTATAGTCCTTGCATTACCTGAAGCACAGGGTTTCTGCAGGTCCTAAATGAGTTGAAAAAAAAGTCTAAAATGCAATTACCAGAATTTAAAATGCTTTAAATGTGGATTTTGACAGGTCTTAAAAAATTAATTATGAAATTAACATTACTTAAATTGGATATAAATAATTTTAATTGGATATAACTTTAGTCTTTAAATGTGTTTTTTTAAATTTAACTTGTTAAAACAAAAAAAAAAAACAATATTTTCTGATTTCGCCTATGGAGTCTGGTTGGTTTGGAGAAAGCGATATGTATAAAGGCAGTGTCACACTAGAAAATGTTATCTGATGACAAAGTAAAGCACTTAAAATATTCTAAATATAACGTATGCTCAAACCAATACTGATTGTTTTAGGTGCGTGTTTTTTTTAAGCGTCTGAAATAATTTTTGTTGCTGACCCTGTCCACAGCAGTTCATTGCTTAGCTTCTGTGCTGGTGCTCCTCTCAGTTTCACCAAACTGGGGGCTGCTCAACTGGCATCTACTCTAGGTAAAACACTGACATTGATCAGCTGACATTGATTGATTGATCCGTAAATACCTCATACAATCTCACATCAAATAATTCAAACTATCTCTTCAATACAGATGTAGGTATGCTAAAAAAAAGAAAAGAAAGACAGAAGAGAAGAGCAAAAGAAAAGAAATAGAAGAAATAAAAAGTAAAGTAAGTGAAGAGGTCACCTCATGGCCCCAGTTCTGATTACTGACACTGCTGAAAGCCTGAGGTGATGCCTGTACGCTCCCATTGTGTGAGCTGAAGGACTCTTCTCAGGAGCAGCCTGAGGCCAGCAGCACAGTTTATGTTGTGGATGGATTTCTCATTGATTGGTTGTGCTGCCGTGTAGGCTCAGCCTCCCAGCAAGCAACAGCAGCAGCAGCAGCAGCAGTCATATTGGTGTTATTGAGCAGCAGTTAGATATAATCCCATTTACACATGACACGAGGCACGATTAGAACAGATTACACCTAATCCCATCAGATGGAAAGGAGCTCAGCTAACAGAGCCAGTGACATTTATGTGTGTGCGTGGCTTGTGCGTGTAATGTGTGTGTGTGTTTTTATCCATATGTGCGCATGCGTTTACACACTTGTGGGGGGCAATATTAAGATAACAATCAATGACCTTCAATTCTCCACTCACTGAAATACCTCATCAGTTCAAAGTAATGACTATTACCTCCTCTGTCCCTCTGCTCTCACTTTTCTCATCTACTCCTCCTCCTCTCCTCCCTTTACCGGACTCACTCACTCGCCCACTCCGTCTCTTTATCTTGCCGTCTTTTTTTTTCCCACTCTCCTCCCCTTGCCTTCTCTGTTTTCGCTCTGCTACACTGTGGAACGGTGGAAAAGCTTTTTATATCCCACACATCACAGCCCAGTTACAATCAATAGCATTTATGTCTGCTTGAATTGGGAGGGTTTGCGAGGAACATGGGCATCGTCCTCGTGCACGCACCTCATGTGCACACACACACATGCATATGAACTTGCACGTATTTCCCACCCACCCACACACACACACACACACACACACACACACACACACACACACATACACACAAAGGCATACACACACAAAGGCACACATCTGATCTCATCCATCTTCTCCATAACATAATTAGAATCAGCAGCTCTGAGATGACTCACGCTGCTCGAGACAGAGACTAAACTCGGCTTTGATCGGAGGGTGGGGGTCTCCACTCTGCTAAGAAACTGGCAGGCTCACCCCCAAAACAGAACAGATTTAAGGTGTCAAAGAAAATCAACTCAAAGTAAATTCAATTTCACTACACACAGTGTTCTGAGTAAATTGCAATCATCTCAGTCCATATAGATGTGTCTACATCAAATTCTTGCCGAGAGGAGAGGAGAGGAGAGGAGAGGAGAGGAGAGGAGAGGAGAGGAGAGGAGAGGAAGCCAAAAATACATCAAAAAGTATCTTGTTACAAATGATTAATACTTGTCCATCATATGTATTTAAATACAAAATACTGGTGTGGAAAAAGTTATTTCTAATTTGAAAATACAAAAATATGTTTACACAAACTGATATTGTCACATTCTAGTTAGCCTCAATATAGGTCTGACCTTAACCCTCCGAAACTGAAAAGATTAGCACATCATATATTTGAAATGCCCAACCAGGATATCTTGGAGGTGCAAAGCTGTGAATTTAGGGGTCCATTGTGGGTAGTTTCATCCCATCTTCACCAGAAAAATTGCTGTATAGGTCTTCTGCGCAAGCAGCTTATAGTGTGTAACATCTAGTGACCAACGTAATTATAATGGGAACAATATATAGAGTGAGTAAGCCTGCTGAGGTATTGATGGGTCAAACACAGGACTTTGACCCAGGAGAACAGGTTTGTGTCCCATGTGAAACCAAAAGTCAACATTGACCTATTTAAAGTTTTCAGTTACTTAAGTTACATTTGGTGAGTGATGTCAGTTGTGAAATGTGATGTACTTATTTCATCTTCTGTTGAAATTTAGTGTTTTTTTTCTTAGCTTCAGGACATGATTATATATTGATGTAAACATACCTTTATCTGAGGGGAAATTTGCACCAAATACCAAAGCAGGATCCTTCCATAAGATACCGAACACAAGGAACACAAATGTTAATGGTAGATAGATGTGGTTAGTTCACAATGACCATGTTGTTTGACCCAACAGGGCATGTTATGTGACTTTCTTACATTTAGCCTTAATCTGGAATTAAACCATTTATTTTCTTCTACAGTTTAAACCACTCAATAAAAGTGTGTCTTATTTGAGGATAAAATTACGCATTCAATAATCTAAGTATTTCAAATACACAAATAAAAGCAAATAGCATATTTATATATGCCCAGCAGAATACAAATTACAAAATAAAAGTAATTAAATAAATATTTTAAATAATTGAAATACTGCCCATCTCTGGGGGAGAGTGGAGGAGAAGAGACAGACAATAAAAGAGCAGAAACAAGAGGTTAGGATAGGACTAGAAGGACTGGATGAGATGAGAGTAAGTGTAAAGGAGTGGAGAATGGAGGGAGTGAAGGAGCAGTAAAGAGAAAATGAAGAGATACGATGATAAGAGGGATAAAGACTGGAGGTTGATGGAGAAGTGGAGGGCAGGAAAAGAAGAGAGGAGGTGTGTAAATGTGTGTGTGGTCGTGCACATGACTCTGTGTGAGCACTTGTGAGTATGTGTTAGGTTATTGATTGTTAACGGGCCTGTTCTCTTTCTGTTGTCATGAGATAAGGCAGAGAAGCATTTTTCCTCCACCTACACACACACACACACACAGAAGCACATTGCACACATACACAAACACACACCTGTCCTTAACGTTTTAGAAGTGTAATGATTGATTGCTGAGCAGCGGGTTTGACATTGAGCCCAAAGAACACACGGCAGTAGGTCCTGCCATCTCTGATATCACTATAGCATCTCTGTCTTTCTACATGTATGGCTCCTGGTGTGTGTGTGTGTGTGTTTGTGTGTTCATCCTACCAGGTGTATATAGAATGGGAGCTTAGAGGCCAATGTTTCTGCTGTGCTTATAAATCACCCCACTAAAATATTAACACGTAGGAGTGTGAGTCTACGTATTATAAGAGGGAGGGGCAGCATGGGGCCAGCTAACTTGACTGTGGGAGAGTAACATTGACGTCATGTAAACCCAGAACGTGTTTTTGAATCAGCAATGCAGGAGAATTTTAATACTGTGTAAAAATTACAGCAGGAAATAATTTCTGGACAGTTTCCATGGAGTTAGTTTGCTGTCAGTGCTGTTTTAAAGAAGTTACTGAAACATTTCTTCTGTATAAGCAGAGATGGGCACAAATACCTTTCCTTGTTCATCAAATGTATCAAATTGTGACACCCTCTGTGCTGTAGACCCTAAAAAGAGTAATTAAAAACTCACAAAAAACGTATAACAGGTAGTAAAAAATGGAAGAAACATGCAATAGATGTTGCGTGTAGAGGGAGGTGAATGCAGGAGAAAGCTGAACCACTTCAGATGCCAGCATTGATGCCTGAGCGACCTCTTCTCCACCCTGACCTTAACCCCCTTACATTGATAAGATAAGTTCTTCTGATTTCCCACATCATAGTGTTGAAGTGGCTGATCAGGATATCTTGGAGGTGAGAGACTCTAAATTCAGGGGTGCATACTGACTGGTTTCTGGCTAGGAACTATATAAGCTATTTATTACAGAGCACCTGTGTTTACTAATTTCTCTTTTCTTCTATTGTATTTTAGTGTCATCCAGTAGGTTTGACCTACACAAATGAAAGACTGTAGTTTACAGTGAGATGTCACGTGATTTAGACTGGCACCACAGCTACAAGTGACTGTGATTAGGTTAATTATTGTATTTTTTTCCCTACAGCAGGGGTTCAAACTAATATCCCAATTACAAGCAATCAAAATTGACAAACATATTCTCCCTTTATTGTTCCAACTTGGTGTAGTAAAAGCTAAAGTAGTCTATTTCTCCATTTGCTGGGGACCCCCTATAACTCACTCAAGGATTCCTGTTGGTCCCCTAGACCCAGTTTGAAAACCACTGGGATAAAAGTATGTCTTATTTGAAAATAACATGATGTAGAAAATAACGTTTTTCTGCCCAGCAAAATACAAACTACAAAACACTCGAAAATAAATTTCAAATACGTTTCACTGGAATTATACTCATCTCTGTGTATAATCAACATGCAGCACCATGTTTGTCTGTCTGTCTTGTTAGCTCTTTATCTTGTCCTCCATCAGGCCTCAGAATGGATCTATGATCCTATACAACCGGAAGAAGGTGAAGTACAGGAAAGATGGCTACTGCTGGAAGAAAAGGAAAGACGGGAAGACCACCCGAGAGGATCATATGAAACTCAAAGTCCAGGGAGTAGAGGTGAGATGCAGTGATGGAAAAACAAGTCAATGATCTTGCTTAGTGCTGAGCAAGGTTTCACTGGTGGTCTTGTCCTTAACTTACTCTCCTTACTTACTCTGAGGAGACACATACATGTAACACACAAAAACACACGTGCTGAAGCTAGCAGGCCAACGTGTTATCTGAGAGCGAGTGGTGCCCCCTTTCTTTACCTCCCTCCCTGCTCGTGCCCCTGTCTCCCTTCCTCTCTCTGTCTCCCTCTGCCTCTCTTTCTGAAGGATAAGAGTGTGTTTGGCCTGAGGCCAGGAATGATGTCAATGCCTCCTTCAGCAGAACAGAGAGGAGTATCGATCCAGTCTCAAGGCAGCGTCTGTGCGTGAGTGAGTGTGTGTGTGTGCGTGTGTGTGTTTGAGTCACATCAGCCAGCTCAAAAATTGATTATTCAGCAGGAATATACCAAGAGGTGAGAGGAGTGAGCATGCATGTGTCAGAAGCAGAAAGAATGAGGTAGAAGGGAGAGCGAAGGAGAGACAGTGAGGAGGCACATGGATTCTTGCAGAGGGCTCAATAGTTTTGCATTAAAGGTGAACAGGAGACAGGCGAAAGACACACAGAGGTGCAGGGAATAATTGAGATCAAGTATTCCCATCTGCACCTCTATTATTTACAACCCCACTCTCACATTGACATTCATCTCACATGCACTTTTTCTGCAACCGTGCATGAATACATCCCCACACACACATATATACAAAGGCAAGTGTTTCTCTCCCTGGTAGATGCTCAGTAATTGTTTGTGTCACGTCTTCCCAGGACCCCCCAAGCAAGCAAGCAAGCAGTGTGTAGAGCAGGGGATGGGAATGAGGGAATGAGCAGAGCAGCAAGATGAGCAGAGGGAGCGAAGGAGGATGGGGAGAGGCAGGAAACAGGAGAGAAAAACATAACCCTGGATGGAGAGCCTCCTCATATCGAATGGAAATATATGGAAATGCACTCTGCCTTTGGCAAAGCACACTTTAGATAGAGGGCGGGCTACTTCTGAGAAGAGGCAAAATGGCAAGAAAATATAAGTGTGCGCAAGTGTGTATGAGAAAGAAAACAGGACGAGTTGTAAGTGTTGATTATATACAGCCTGATTGCTGAGTATTTGTGTGTGTGCGTGTGTGTGTGTGTGCGCACGCGTGTGTGTGTGCGCGTGCTTGTGTGTGTGTGTGTTAGTGCAATTTCGTCTTTAAACACAACCAATTTGTTTCTCTATGGGTGTGGGTGTGTGTGATCCTTGATTTTGATGCATGTGGAAAAAATGGCAGCGATGACCTTGATAGAAGGCTTTTCTGTCGTCATTTCATCCTTCTTCTGTCAAACGCCACAAACACACACACTCATTAAGACTGACTATCGACCCTCAGTACTTGCTGAGCGTTGAAATGTTTCCACAGCACAGAATATCAAAAACTGTCAAGAAACTGGAACCTTGAGTTCTTTGATCAGATTTAGAAAGATATACTTATTTAAACGCACAATATATTAAAGTTCTCTCTCACATCAAAACAATAACAAAAGATGTGGTTTGATGACATTGTGTAGTAGCATGGGATTATGGGAGCTGTCGTCATTGGTAAACAACCATATAGATGAAAGTCTATATGAAAATCTATAGGACCTGACTCAGAGGCAGAAATCATGTTCATAGATGAGGTAATGTATTGTACTTTTATTTACGTTTGCGGAGTTCCTTCCACACTCGACGTATCCAATGTATCCCGCGGTTTCCTGGAAATTATAGCAGCTAGCAGCTAGAATGAAACACACTGTTACCTTGAATAAATTATGTATTTCTCTAGGGCTGACCATAAATAGTAAATGGAGTGTCTAGGTCTGAGAAGTGAAACCAATGCAGAAGTGCCTTAAACCTGAATTTTTTCTAATGGCCAGCAGGGTGGTTGCAAAAAGAAGTGTGATGGCATGTAAGCTGATGAGGAAATAATGCTGCTTCATGTTCATTTAGTAAATTATGCTCTCAATTAGAGTAAAATAGACAATAAAGCAGGGTATGCTTTAGGATGTGGCTACCTTGTGATTGACAAGTTACTACTACTGCATGTCCTTGGGTCAGATCTAATCAGGATAGAGGCATAGCAATGCGTTTCCTCCACAGCTCCATGCTTTCGTTCAATAATGGTCACTTCAGGCTCCAAAAATACAAAATGGTAATGCCCATTATGCTAAAGCTGAGGCTGTAAAATAGTCCGCAAACCAGTGGGTGACGACGTGGGTTTACACTTGTCCTCAACTTAAAGGTGCTGTAAGCAACATTCAGTGCCACTAGAGGTCACGTGCGCTTTGTTTACACAGTAGAGTTAGGGAAAAAACACATAGAACACACACAGAACACATTTAAATGCAAAATTTAGCTGTAGTACGAGAAATACTGTAACTAGGCAGTACGGATGCAGGTAGTATAGAGGGGACTAAAATGCACTAAAATGCAAGTGCTGCCACCCCGATAAACAGAGAAGTTTGGATCACAACACAGACAGAGACAGTGTAACTTATACTTGTAGTTGCAAATAGTTGTTTGTTGACATCTAGTGAGGCTGAATGTCATATATTGCACCTTTAGGTTGTCAGAACATACAGTTTTTGTTTTGGTTCAGAAACTTGGATACAATATTTCATCATGCACTATGAAAAATGTCATACCACACCCAGCACTTCACAACACACAAAATATTATAGACACTCTGAAGTTGTTTAAATCTGTAAATAAACCTAAATTTGGTCAGTTTTCACACTCACACACATGTATACACTATTCTGTATGTAAGCATCGTCTTCTGGATGAAGTCCATCCTGAAGTTCCTCTTCATCTTGTCCACCTTGACACCCCACTCTCACTCTGTACTTTCCTCGCTTTCTCCTCCTCTTCTTTTCCTCTCTTCACCGTTACTGATCTCTCTTGCAGTGTCTGTGCGCTGACAACATTGTGACTTTTTGTGAATTCCAAGTGGGTTATGTCTAGTCTTGCTGAGGCAGTAAATTTCACAATCTCTTGTGCCGCTGTAATTGTCAACATCAGATTTATGGTATTTTAGAAAAGACATTAGGAAAAAAACGCATACAGCATGTTTGCAATTTAGTTTTAGCACCGCAATCAATACAACCTAAGTGGGTATAACCTAAGTTCTCCTCTCCTGTTCTCTCATTTACTGTCCTCTCCTCCTTTTTCACTTTTCGTCTTGCTTCCTCCCTTTTTCTTTTCCCGTTTACCCTGGCAATCTCCTCTCCTCTCCTCTCCTCTCTCTAGTGTCTGTATGGCTGCTACGTCCACTCCTCAATCATCCCCACCTTCCATCGTAGATGCTATTGGCTGCTGCAGGTAAGCCCACCCCCCTTCCCCACCTTGCCTTTTCTCACACATTTAGACACACACAAAACACTATTTCTGCAGCATTTATAGTGTCCGGCTCATTTTTTATTAGCTGTCATTTATAGCAATATAGCTTTGTCATTCCAGATCTTTTCACACAATGACTGTCTTGTAACATTTATTCCAGCTACGTTGAGCTTTTATTCATCATTTGACACAAAACCGGACAAACAGAAAATATATAGTGTATTATCAGCTTTACATAAAGTTTTGTCTGTTAAACTGTCCATTATATTTTCAAAACAGAAAAATAAGCCGAACCATAAACCAGCAATAAACATCCTCCTCTTCTAAATTAATGAGGCAGACTACAGTGAAAATCACAAAACTGGGGTCATAATAAAACTGGATGTTGTTTGGCTGAGTGGAGTGTCCACAAACACTCACACACACACACACACACACACACACACACACACACACACAGACCACAAAATATATCTAGAATATGCTAGAGGGGTGTACTGTGAAGCAAGATTAATGTGTTAGCGAGGTATGTTGAGTCTAAATCCACAGTTTTCAATGTCACCAAGGTTGCTCACTTTTGGCTGGCTATATTGCTGTGGTAACTTATGCTGAACTCATAATCTGGTCCAGAACAGTTTATATTCAGAGTTTTAGAAAAGTGCCACTCTTTCACTAAGTCTTTTGCTGAGGGTAGACGTTGCTGTATGTTAGTGAAACTGTATACATCATTTGCCATGGGAAAAAGAATATTACAGAATAATGAAGAAACTATAGACCACTTTTGAATTATGTTTTGTATTTGATCCTGATTTGCTGCCATGTCCGTTTAACACTGCTGGTATTGCAGCTCAGAACACCAATTAGACAATTGATTAGTCTATTGGTAATTATTATGGATAATCAATCAATAACATTAATTTCACTTTTATTTGGCCAAAAACAACAGTGATTTCTACATGTACTTCTCTCTGGGATAGTGTCAGACCTAAATGTACACCTAAATATATACTTTCTGTGTATATCCGCCCCATACGGGGATAAGTGACTTGTCACAAATGAGTTTCTGAGAGGGACAGAACATGGTGGTAGCAAAACAGAATGGGTCAGTAGTGGATACAACTTTTCAGTTCAAAATCTTGAAAGATTTAAAGATGCTAATATAATTCCCAGGATACAAAGTGGGTCCATCTTTAAAATTACACTTGTTTACTGGTGGCTGACAAACTGGAGCTACTCCTTCTTCTTCTTCTTCTGTTATATTTCTGGGAGATTAAATGCTTCACAATGGATGGAACCAGTTTGTGCATGTAAAAAAGTTCTGATTAATGCTTTGGGGCATGTAAACCTTTTATTAAGCGTTCATTTAAATATTAGTAAATAGTGGAATTTCTAATCAGAATTTCTTATCAGAATGATTTCAGTCAGACTGGAGAAACTCAAGAAATATTGTCTGTATAAACATAGTTAATGTCAGACCTGTATCAAGTTCAAAGTTTAAGAGCTCTACAAATGTGCGGTCGTCACAGGAGGCATTGAGAGTGCATTGAGTCGATTAGAAATTTTCTGCAAGATGACTGACTTATTTGCAGCAAAAGTGTTGCTTTGTACACTGTTGCTTTTTTTTTAGTATTTTTTTTATATATTCGTCATAGCTTTCCATTTTGACAACGTGTTCTTCTTGGCAGACTTATGCAGCACATGATTGGTCCATTTTGTCAAGCCATCAAACACAAAGCCTGGCTATGTCAAACCCTCTTCTTAGTGCACCCCTCAGACCTATGGATCTTATAAAATGCAAACATATAGAGTAATAAAAACATCTGCTTGCCAGAAGTTGACTGTAACTTCCTGAGCCCACTGTGTTATCGAACCCTGACTCTTAAAACTTCATAGCATCAAGGACTCAGGCGCTACTCTCTATGTGGTCCTCTCGAAGAAAACACCCTGGAGCTACAAACAACACATACACAATACACAACATGCTCACATACACACACACACACACACACACACACACACACACACACACACACACACGCACATGCACACACACACACAGGTGTCCCATGTGTATAGAAGCATGTTGTTTTTCATAGAGATGTTGGACTCACTCTATTGCTCATGTGAAAGACAACAGAGAGCAGCAGCTACACACACACAAACCACACACATGCCTCTCCCTCTATTGGCCATGCACGAGATGGTCACCAGGACATCATCATCTTCAGACGACTGGCTTCATGATGAATCTTAAACACGCCAGCATACATTTACACTGCCCCTCTCTTCATCTCTCTCTGTTCATTTCAAAGAAAATATTGAATACCCAGCGATGTTCATTTAAAATATGGAAATGCATACATATTTATGTATTCTTCGCCAGAATTTCCTGCATAATTTTGTCACATGAAATTTACAAGGACATTCCAGCCACCAGCCGTAAATTGAATATGCCCTAACCCAATATATTTCCTTTCTTTGGCGTGCCTATAGTTAGATTCCTGCAGTCTGGAAATTATGAAGGGAAATTCTACTTGCTTTATCTGTAAAGTGGCGTTTTCTGCTCTTTTGCGCAGATATCAAAACACATCAGTGAATATGATCATAAATCAGTCTGTGAGTGGTGTTGCATTGCACAGTGTGGTGCTGTAGCAGCCCACTGTGCCATCCTCTTTTGGAGAGAAAAGTGTTCCACCTCAGCAGGTCCTCCCCCTCACCTGAGTCTGTCTACTGAATCTTTCATCAAGAGGAGCTTCTCCCTCTCTCTCTCTCTAGCACGCTTCTCACGCACACACATTCACACATAGATGCATGTGAAGCACCTGTTGAATCATTCATAGGGGTAGAAATTCCATAGGTCTGCTGGCGGCCTACAGTATGGTGAGAACTACACTGAACCTGTCTCCATCCCTCTGTTTGTCTCTTTATATACTCCACACACACACACACACAGGCATCCACACAAACACACATGTAGACACTTCCACAGCCTCTGCAGGGTCAGAGAGAGTGATGAGTGGGCTTGAGCTGTTAAATCTTTTATGGGCAGGTGAGAGAATCTTATCTGACACGCTATGTCCGACCTCCTCCCTGACCTCCACGTTCCCACCTGCTTTCCCTTCTCCACTTCCCCTCCTTTCCACTCCCTCTGTAAATAGAGTCATTTTTATTCTCTCCCTCCCATACGGCGCAAAGAACATGACAATGAATTAATGACTAAAGGCTGTGTTAAACTATGCGTGCATGTTTCCGGTTGTTTGTAGAACCCAGACATCGTGCTGGTGCACTACCTGAATGTACCAGCAGTGGATGATAGCGGGAAGCCATGCGGTCCTGTTCTCTGCTCCATCAACACAGACAGGAAGGAGTGGGCCAAGTGGAGCAAGGAGGAGCTCATTGGACAACTCAAACCCATGTGTGAGTTAAAGGAGAAATTTGTAATATACTTCATTTACTGTGATAAATCATAAAATGACCATGATATGTCATCAGAGATTAAGGTAACATGCTAAGTTGAAATATTTGTTTATAAGTTGATTTTTTTCCGGTCCATAACTTCATGTCATTGTTTGCCCCTTTCACATTAATTGGAATCAAAATTAATGAGAAATTTCTTGCTGAATAAGTAAGTGTCTGTGTATAAGTTGCAAGAAATCATTAATCATGAATAATAATAATGCGTGTGTATTTCCGGAGCAGTGGGCTTTTCTTTTCAGGATAACGGGCTTAGCTTTACATTGACAGATAATTAACAGTTATAAACAGCTAATCAACTTAAAGTGTAGGACATGGCGTTGCTTGTCATTGTCAAATTCTTTTGTTAGCCTCGTCTTCTGCTCCTGCATTGTTCCTGCAGCCTGTCTGAGCTTCCTCGAAACTGAGAAGGAGGGGCGGGGGTAAACTGTGTAATAAATAGTAATTATCTATTTAATATACAGTCCATGCCTCCAACTTGCTATTTGGACTGGTGTGCTCGTTTTTCAGTTGTTACATATTGGTCCTTTAGCTTTGTCAGTTTCAGCACTCACCTCCCTCCTGCACTCATGGCCTCATGTTTCAGCCCTCACACTTTTCCCTTAAACCTGGGACTTTGAGTCACCTTGGGTCAATAACAATACCACCTGTCATGGGGTGGTGGTGATAAAAAAGGCAACGTACCCCAGCCAAGGTACAAAATTAATCCATAGGAAACCAGTGTAGAAAATCTAAAACACACATAATTTGGTACACTGGCTTGCTTGGAGGCTTTGTAAACAACTTGGCAGCAGAATGGCGCGCAGTCTGGAGCTGTGCCATCGCTTATCAGACCAGACAACAGGTGATTTCAGCAGTTCAGCATAGATGATATGAAAATTTCTCTCTTGCATCAAAGGAGAATATCTAATCTTGGCAGTGTTAATAATTTAGTACAAACATCTTATTGATTTGTTGCTGAGGGTAAAAAAATGAATCAATAAGCCAAAAAGTGACAACTGGACTTGCCAAAAGGTATTTTCAACTATTAAAAGCGGCCTTATTTGTGTTTAAATTTTGATGAATGAAGATTTAGAACATCATGTTGCTCCTCTTAGCATGATAACACTTTACAAAGTGGTGCTATGTTTAAATGCAAAATTGCCTTTTAAATAGCCACCTAATGAAGAGACGCTCAGTACATACAAACTATTCAGCCTGGCTTTTTTTGTTTTGGATGGTTTCAACAGTCAGCACCATGCTGCCACCTAGAGGCAGATGTATATTTCACTCGATGAAAAGGGAGGGATAGAGGGAAAGAAGACAGAGGTGCCCAAAATATCCAGCATGTATTATTCATAAACGAGCATCAGGGAGTAGATAACTCCAGTACACACACTAATACACGTACACACACGTACACACACACACACCCCCTCTTACCTCATCTCAACCATCTTTTGATCTGGTTTGGAAGGGCAAATAAGGACATCTGCCCACAACAGAGTGGCTTGTTGACTGAAGTAGCACCTCACTTCTCACTCTCCCCACTGATTCATATTCCCTCTCACTCTTCTACATGCCCCAATTTGTTCACAGCAAACAGCTTTATATGTTTTCCTATTGGAGCGTTTCTTCTTGATAACTGACTTGATCTCTGGTCATAAAGGTTTTTATGGTCATGTTCTAGTGTCTGTGACACTTAAACTGTTTGGTATTTATGTGTTATTTCACACTGAAAATGAATTGGCTAAATCCCAAAAATGTAAATTAGAACATATAATTTAGTAACTGGAAATAACCCTTGATGTCCTGCAAAAGAAGTGTATTATACATGTTGCATGTATGTGTTAAATTTTCTTTCAACACTCAAGCATCTCAAGCAGTGTTAGCAGAGTAGTCATGATCACAGTTTTTGATGTACATTGTGAACACTTGAGGGCGCCATTATGCACTATCAGTTATGTTAGGTAATTCTACATTACTATAAAGCAGACCTGTTCAATAGGCAGCCTGTACGTTGAATTGGGCCCTTTAATGACCTTAGTCCGCCCCTTTGATCATAAATAAATATGAAAAAAGTATATCATTGTGATCGTACTTTAATAACCTGCTAACATTTTGAGTTTTTGGGTGTTTACACTGTTAATTAGAAATCCATCAATTTATTAGAAAGCTAATTAGCCCAGTTATTCTTATGTCTGTTGTTTTAGTTCAGGCCTATGTTTAGGCTTCCTCCTAAGCGGAGGGAATTTTAGAGGAGTGAAACTGAATGAAAACAGATGTTAAAATCAGTATTAAGTTTATTGAACTCAGTACATTCATCTAACACATTATATAACATTAGAAGAGCTCGTGTTTGTAAGTTCTGAAAATAAATACTTTTATTTTTAAGTTTAATTAACGTGATTAAATAAAAATTGTATTAAATTAACGAGAAAAGATGAAATGATACCACTAAATTCCTGGTTGATTTTTATGGTGTATGCATCGTTGTGAATGCTGTTTTCTTTGATTCATTGTCTCTTCTGTCAGGTGCTGGAAGCAGCCTGCATCAGAAATGTTCCAGTGTCAAGCAGCGCATCATCTCATCCAAGCAGGAGTCAGGGGCCACAGCAGGAGGTGGAGCTGCAGTGGGTACGGGCGTAGCGGCGGGCCAGAGAGCTGAGGAAGCAGATGGCACGGAGGTCCAGAACAGCGACGTGTCAGAGGGCCAGACGGAGCCCAGTCCTGGAGGGGGCCGCAGCAGAGCGGGTGGAGGAGAGAGGAGGAACGGCAGGATAACCAAACCCTCCTTACTCCCACAGAGCAGCATGGAAGTGTCCTCATCTACCTCCACCAACCAGGTAGAGGTCCCTGACACCACCCAGAGCTCCCCACTGTCAATCACCAGCGATATGGCTGACAGCCCCGCACTCGCTATCGGGGCTGGCTTGTCACAGAGCACAGCTGTGTTCATGTCTGAGGTCACCACGTTGACTGGAGATTCGGTTTACTCTGCCGGCCACACCCACCTGCTGGCATCCACCCATGAGAGCACCACTGCTGGCATCCTGTTGGCCGTTGCCCCTGAAAACCAGCGTTTTACGTCGTTTCCTGGTGGTGTGGGGTTAGGGGAGGGCGGAGAGTTGGTTCTGTCCAGCTCTCTGGACTCTGGTGGAGCAGTCAGTCTTCCCGAGACTACCATGACCTTTGACCCTGACTGCTTCCTCAACAATCCCAAGCAGGGCCAGACGTATGGAGGAGGTGGGGGCAAGACCGAGGGGTGTAATGGCGATGATGGAGGACTCCACTGCTCCTCTAATGGCTTTGTGTACAACCCATCTCTCGTCAACAACATCAAGACGGAAACAACGCCCCTGGAGCAGCCGCTAGCCACTCAGAGCAGCTACGTGGGAGAGGGGACGGGCCTCAGCCCCAGCACCACCCTGGAGCAGATGGACTTCAGTGCTGTGATGTCATCAGCCTGTGTCCCGAGTCTGACCCAGCCTGCACATCATCCCTCGCCAAGCCTCTTCCTCCAAGCCTCCTCTCAGACGAGCCAGCCGTCCCAGCTGCAGACCAATGGCACTGAGGCGACGCAAGAGTCAGGCGAGGCCCAGGCATACATCGGCCTGCCCACAGTGCCAACAGACTCTCCCGTCACCAACGGAGACCCGCATACACACCTCCACCAAGCTAGCCCGGACCAGCAGGGCCTGTGTGGAAGGAACGGACAAGGATCTTTTCCTCTGACACCACAGGACACAACCATCGACCAGTCAGGCAACAGAAGACATCGAGATGGTTTGGAGAAGCCTTCTGAGAATGGAGGGGAGCTGCTACTCAAACCAGGAGACCCGCATGAGGCTTACTCGAGTGTTGACACTGAGCACTACTTGCAGCCAACAGATGACAATGGAGGAGGAGGAGGAGGAGGAGGAGGAGGAGGAGAGGAGGGTGGGGGAGGTGGTGGAGGTGGAGGAGGTGCAGGAGGAGCAGGAGAAAATGAGATTCTCTGTAATGGTGTAAGCTTGTCAGGGGCCAGCAGTTCAGTTGTGGCCAGTCCTCAGTCCATAGCTGCAAGTGCAAGTATTGAGGGGGCGCTCTACAGCTCTCCGCTTCCTCAGCAAGGTGGGGGGGTATCGGCTACAACAGCTGGGGCAGGAGCAGCCATCAGTCTGGAAGGTTTTGAGGCTTCGTTTGGGAGCCAGTTCTCTGATCTCATCAATGATTTCATCTCAGTCGAGGGGTCTGGAGGTGGGGTTGGGGCGTCTGTCACTGGGGTGCTGATGCCCCAGGAGGGGGCGGCAGGAGAAGAGCAGGGCACAGGAGCAAGCCACCTGCAGGGCTCGGAGGTAGAGCAGGGAGCTCTGGGACTGCTCCAGGAGACTGGGAGGCTGTTTGGTGTGACAGACTATTCCCCAGAGTGGTCTTATCCAGAGGTTAGTAAACCCAACATGATTATCATTCATTATTTATTCATCATTGTTTCCCGCAGGAGAATCAGTTCCTCCACCGCATGATTGACGGTATACGGCTCGTGCTGATGTTAAACGCTCAAATCACAATTTGTACTAAGACCGCCAGCCTGGCTGTGCGGTCATTAAGGAGTCAGAATATCTCACACTCAGCTGATTGGATTTTGATGAAATTTCAATATTACACTGATTCCCCTGGGTGGCTTCATTAATTTACTCATGTACCACTTATAACATCCAAAGACACCAGCTCTGTCATTGAGTTATGATGAAACTTGTGGAAACAGAACATCTTAACCACCCACGTTTTCAAAAACACAGTGACTTGCCAAAGATGGTTAATACAATTACTGGAATACTCACCATGTCTCCAGCATGTGCACATATTCAGCGCATATTTTTCTGCAACTTTTTTCCAGGATCATCAGTGTTACATCATACTGATTCCTCCAGACTTTTGAGTTTCTTGAAAAAACACAGTTTTCCACAAAAGGCTCAAAAGGCGATGGTATAATACTTAGAATAAACTGAATAGGAGCAGTACAAAATGCCAAAAAGAAAATGCAACAAAATGATGGTAAATGGCTTTTAAAACCATGCATTTTTCATACTTTAACGTCATGACTCTATTTCTGGAGCACAATATGTTGTTTATGTATTATTTTTAGCTCCACTAGAGAAAACACATGGCAGTGTTGTTCAGATGGCTACTTTGTTCCACTTGGATGTAAGGAGCGGCACAGCCTCTAGAGGCTGCTACCAAGCCTTTTACACTCATAGATTTGTCATTAACAAAATAATAACCACTTTGTAAATGAGGCAAGTTATAACATCTTTCAGTTTTGATTTATCAAAGAAAAAAAAATTAGGCCACCGTGTCTCTGAGGCCTTTAGAGACAGATGGAATCGGAATATTTGATAGAAACACATTTACAAAACAGTCTGTGTATACATAGCATACACATGCTACCACACTGATGCACATAAATTATAACAGGATATTCTAGTATGCACGCAGTGATGTGTCTAATTACAAATATTTTATTTATTTTGTATTTATTGTGTTTGCACCTACATAAAACTATGTAATAATTAAAAAAGAGAAATGTGTTGAGATAGGTCAGGATGCCACAGGCTTACACAATGGATTTCCCTTTTAGGAGAAAAACAAACAGTAAAAAAATATGATTGTAATAAAAACTGCAAATATTTCAGGAAAATGCAGCAAATAGACAACAAGAGACACACATAAAGAGCAAAAAACTAACTGTTCAATTAAACACTGATGCAGTAAGAAGAAAGAAATTCATAATTGAGTATGATGAAAATTTCCTTTTAAAAATCTAAGTTTCTGGGGCGACCCTATGGCTCGGTTGGTGGGATGCTGAGGCTCGTGCTGAGGCTGCTGGTTTGACTCATGCCTGCGGCCCTTTGCTGCATGTCATCCCTCCTCTCTTCACTCTGTTTCCTGTCTGCTCTTCCACTGTCCTATCCAAGAAAGGCAAAAAAAAAAGCCCAAAAACATATCTTTAAAAATCTTAAGTTTCTGAGGTCTTCATAATGTACTTTTAATAAGAATAATAAGAATAATTTTACTCATATAGCACTCAAATAGATATATAGAATAAAAAATTAAAAATCAGAAACCAATACATGACATACAAAGAATTAGGTACATATATCAAGCAGCACTGAGCCCATACATAAAGAGATGGAATTGCAAGAGCAAAAAAAATGAAATAGGTTAATATATAAATAATTAAAATGTGGATAAAAGAATTAAGTTATAAAGCAGGTGAAATGTCAGGAAAGGAAATAACCACATATATAAACAAATAAAGTGCAAAAATATGAGATGATCTCATATAAGGCAGATGTATCATTATCCTGTATAAAGTGCATATAAAAATACTAAATGATGATACTGACTCTTGTTTCTCTTTGATAACTATGTGCAAACCTGAGAGACAGTTTCCTGTGGACAAAGAAGCCACACTGTGTGATATTAGACTCAGGCCTCTGTTTGTGTGCCCCAGGGTGGAGTGAAGGTGCTGATCACAGGTCCGTGGTTGGAGTCGAGCAGTGAGTACAGCTGTCTCTTTGACCACATCAGTGTCCCTGCTGCCCTCATCCAGCCCGGGGTGCTGCGCTGCTACTGCCCAGGTAACACACCTCTGTATGCACAAACACACTCTCACAGTCCTTATCACTGTCTTATACACAGAAAATACTTTGCTTTATTTTTAGATTTAAAACCATACCCCAACTGTCACCCCACTAATCCCTATAATAAGCAGTTTCTAGCAACAAAAAAAATGGTTGTCTTCAGCACACAAAGAAAGAGTCTTAACAATGTTGGCTGCTCACCCTTATTGAGAGATGCAGTGCCTTTTACAAGAAGATATGAACAATAAAAAAAGAACAGTGTGAGGAGGGATGCAATGAATGAACACAGTTTTGCTCAGAAATGTGTTTTGGGATGGTATAGTAAGTGATACATGAGTCACATCCTGCTACATTAAGTGTGATCAGGGGAAAACTGCAAAGCAAATAGTCTCTTGCAGGCACACATGGGCAAAAGAAATACTAGACTTTCATAGTATATAATGATTAAATGGATAGTCTGAATTGTTTGAAGGAGGGTTGTGTGAGGTACATATCCAGAGTCAGTGTATTATCTACAGTAGATAACAGTCAGCACACCCCCGATTTGCAGAAGCAGCAAGAGTACCAGTGAAGAAAGCGGTGGACAGGGTCAGCAGCAAAATGCATGCATTTTAACTGTAAAAAAAAAAATCAGTATCAATGCACACTATATTTTCATTGCTTTATCATGCCACCAGAGAGCCTTTTCTGACAGGAAACCGCTGATATAAGCCAAAAATCATTCTCTACAAAACCACCAGACTCCCTAAGCGAAAACAGTAATTTTACTTCACCGAACACAGCAGGTGCTGATCTACCACTGTCTCAATCAGTTAATTGGTTTGTGTTACTGTGTAACTTTGGTATTTTAAAGTGTTAGTTCAGATTCACCAAAGTCAGACAATAACATAAAGAAATGAACTGATCAAGGCAGCAACAGTTCAGCAACTTCTGTGTTCTGTGAAGTAAAATGACTGATTTTGCCTTTGGAGTTTAGTTGGTTTGGAGAGAGTGATAATTGGCTTAGGTGGCTAAAATACCTTTTGCTGCTGACCCTATCCACAGCAGTTCATTGCTTAGCTTCTGTGGTGGTGCCCCTCTCTGCGTCTCCAGACACAGAGACTGGCATCTATTGTAGATAATACACTGACTATTAAGAAGTGCCACATACAACTCTACTTCAACACAGCCGAATTATCCCTTTAACATACTGATATGATGCTTTGACGTGAGATCTCTCTCTCCACATACAGTCACTGTAGCTAATTCCTAACCTGATGTCTGTTTCCAGCCCATGACACAGGACTGGTGATGCTGCAGGTAGCTATGGGTGGTGAGGTCATCTCTTCCTCGGTGGTGTTTGAATACAAGGCACGTGACCTTCCTGCCCTGCCGTCTTCTCAGCATGACTGGCTGTCCCTTGATGGTGAGAGCATTTGTTTGTGTTTTTTTGAGCACAGAGGGATACACAGTTACTTCCACTCTCATTGTCTAGTGTTTTGCTCAACAAAGACCATAAACCATATATAAAATGAGACGTACATAACTGTTTCATTGTGTCTGGAGTGTTGCATGTATCAATAACAAAACAAAAAACCATAGAAGTGTGTGTGTGTGTGTGTGTGTGTGTGTGTGTGTGTGTGTGTGTGTGTGTGTGTTTTATCATTTTTCCCATACTGTATGCATTTGACAGCATTTTTACCAAAAAAAAGTTTAAGCTGCAGCAGGCAATTTGAACGTACACAATGCAAAACCTTCCACCTCTCTCTGTGCTGCCTCATATCACTTCACTAATCTTGTCCCACCAAATGACACGCCAAACATCCACACAAATTTTGCTGGGCTTGAGACAGAACATCAAGGTTGTCAACTGTTGTAACTAGCAAATTAACATCTGTTCTACTCAGCTAGTTATGTCTGACTCAGAGGTGAGAAATAATGCCACCGACCCTAGCAGATAGGAAGGGAAGAATCAACTGATGTATGAATGCCATTCAGTATGAATGCAACAGTACGTGCTTTGTAAGGACAGCTGCAGTAGGTACTAGAAGTAATTTTCTTATTTTATTTTTACTTTTAGTATGGCCTTTACACCAAGCCCTCTGTCTTGTTTGATCAGCTAAAACCTGAGAAAACCTGTCGATGTGTTTGTGTGGCTGCCATTTTGCTGCTCTGTCATGTTATTAGATGTTTAGTCTGCAGCCACAGATGTACTGACCAGTATGGTGTCATGGCTTTTTGATATTTAGTGAATTGTGTTCATCTGTATCTCAGTGCAGCTGTTTTCTTTTGTTTGTTTGTTTGTTTGTTTGTTTTGACACTCTCAGTGTATTATCAGAGTTAATGATGACAACTCAGACTGTGTTGTAGTTGGTCAAATCATTACTGGGTTAAAATAAACTTTCAACAAAACACAAAAAGTCTCAGCCCAATGCTGGTTGGTAAATCCACAGGTACCCAATGCAGCTACAAGTAATCATCAAATAAAGTTTGAAAAGTAGCTGAATTTGCATTCAAGAGCAGGTCAGTAAGTGACCTGTAGTCCAATGAGGCTCTTCCTTTCTCAACGTCAGAGTGTGTTTTTTCACTGGTCATTTACTATCCATCTAATTAAAGAAGTAATCTGAGCTCTTGATCAGTTTTGACAACTGTTCTGTGACAAGTGGAAATATATAATCTTCCCAGTCCCCCATTCATTAAGGCTTGACACTGCATCTTATTGGACTTGTTTACAGTACAATAATTTATTATAGATTCCACTGTGGGTGTTTGCATGTTAGAGAGAAATCTGTTTAATGTATCAATTATTTTGTTAGAGCTGTGAATGTTCTTCTTGTGAGATTTCAATTATACTGAATCAAATCAAAGCATTAGAGGGCAATTAAATGTTCTTTGAGCCAGTTCTTGGGGATTGGCTGCAAATATCTGTGCAACACCATGGGTGTCATATGTGGCTGAATTTTGTGCTGCTGTTTCTTTTCTGTGGATACTCTCAGCTTACATGCAGATTCGTTCAAGAAAGGATCTAAATTCTTAGACAGTTTTGACACCTGTTCTGTGAAGGTGTGAGTATACCTGTGTTTTTCATTTTCACAGTCCCCGTTCATAAAGACTTTAGACTTTGGACTTGATTAGGGCACAGACATTTATTATAGTCCTCTGTGAGTGTTTGCATGTTGGAGAGAAATCTATTTAATCTATCAATCTATGACATTATTTTGTTAGAGGTGTAAATGTTGTTCTTGTGAGGTTTCAGTGATGTTGAATCAAATTAAAACATGCTGTTAGATGTTAGAGGACAATTAAATGTTCTTTGACTCGGCTCTGGGGGATTGGTTTCAAATGTCTGCACAGCACTAGGGGGGTTAGCTTCTCCTGATGCTGTTGCAGCTGGGAAACACGCGGGTCTCCTCAGCCAGGCATGTCCTGGGTTACTCTGTGTGTTTTCGCCCCCGTCTCTGCGTTGCGCAATGCGGCAATGCGGCTCCACAGTCACAGCAGGCTGGCTGTTTGCTGGAGTGAAGGGCAAGGACATCATTGGCACAATCGCGGTCCACTTGACAGTCAAAATGTTGGGCACCACGGGCAGGGTGCTGTGCAGACGCTATATATAGGCTCTGCTGCCTTTGACTTTGGAGGGCTGGGATGTGCGCTCTGGTTATTTTCGCTCAGGTCCTTTGTTTGGCCTCAAATGTACATCAAAGCCTCGCTGCCTGGCAAAAATAGACAGAGATAAATATGCGTCAGCACACGACTTTGTCACATGTCATTGTTCCCGCTGAGTTTGTGAGGGTGCAGTGTATTGTTGTTCCGATGACGACCGAGCCTCCTGCAGCTCCGAGTCTGGCGGGCCGATTTGAAGCGTGTCTGTGCTCCCAGACACACAACGTGGAGACTGCTGCGCTCCCCTCCCCTCCCCTCTTTGTGTTTCTCCGTCTCTCTCTGTCTCTGCACTGTAGTTGTGTTTTGCTCGCTCGGAGTAGCAATGTATGAGTCGCACACTTCAAACTAACGGGGGAACAAAGAGACAGCAGATAGAGAGAAACAGAGACGCGCTGCTCGGGTTCGTAGCTCATTTGATTTTAACTGATGATAACTTCAAAACGCGCACTTTTATTGGCGTGCAGGTCTGTGTGTTGTTTGTAGTTTTTTCTTTGTTAACATGCTGCTGTAGATGGACATAAATGTGACATGTGTTGTCGAATTATATCTGTAAAGCCTTAAACTACTTTTTGCATTTCAGTGTAAATGTCTGTGCTACATGTGTTCGCCCAGCAGCCTCTATCGATTTCAGACAAAGGGACTGAAGAAATGCCACAAGTCTTCACGTTGTTTGTACGCCAGATGTTTGAATTAAATTGCACGCTGTTTGTTCTATTTCAATGCTTAGAAACGTGTTAAGTCTTATTGGTCGACTTGCTCAGTTTCAGAACCACTAAGAGTGGACAGCTCCACTCAACTCCGTAACAACAACAACATGCTAATGTGGTTCCTGTTGAGGCCCAGATAATAACAGGCCTGTGGGCACAGGCATGTGGGTATCTTGTTGGTCAGTCAAAGCTTTAATACCTTTATATTCCGTTTACATTTTCATGCTTACTATTGAAAGTTCCTCTATATGGGCGCTATGCCAAATGTGTTTGCCAGATTAATTATTTTCCAGCTAACTTTGACTAAAGAACAGAATCTGTTTGAGTCAAACTAATTTAAAAGGATTTTGAATATATGGGAAACTATTTATGTGCATGTAATATGAATGATAAAAACTGTTCCGAGAAATACAAATAATACAAAGGAAAATCATTATCAAAAACTGAAACAGATTTGATTAAAATTAATTATTGTTACCTTTACAGTCACAAGCTTTTGTCATTGGTCTGCTTAAAAAGGGTTTGCAAAGAGGGTTGCAATGCAATCGTGTGATCAAAGTTTGGTGATGTCACTTTAAACGGTGTTGTGGTTGGTTAGTAGTCAGAGCATGTGCAAAGCCTCATGTATTGGAGAAGAATCTACAAAGCATTCCTGGAGGGAAAAAAACCCTTCAAGAGAGCAGAAAAGATGTCAGCCCAAAGCTGGTCAGTTAATCCATAGGTATGTAGTATAACTACAAAAAATCATGAAACAAACTTTGAAAAGCAGCTGAATTTGCATGCAAAAGCAGGACAGTAAGTCTTTGCCTTTATAGAAGTTTGAGTGTGTCACCTGAATACCTATTGACTTTTTTACTGGTCAATTATAATCAATTTCCTTAATTAACATTTGCGAAATTATTAAGAAAATAATGTTTACATTTGCATTTTAATTGTGTGGTTAAAAAACTATTAGTAAAGATATTATTGCATACTATTGACAATTAATAAATTCATCAATTTTTCAATTACCTCCTAAAATTACTTTTCAATGAGGAGTTTACAGGGTTCCATTAGCCTTTCTTGTATTCCTGTTTACCCTTCATAACATGGGCCTTGCAGCATTTAGCATGTATTGCAGGTAGATAAATGAATTGTGAAATGGAAAATGACACAGAACATTTTGAAAACCTGTTTGAAAGTCATTTTTCAAATTCAATTAATCCACTTGTCATTTAAAGAGGGTAATTCAATGAGCATTTCATCCCTGTTTAATTGGCTAATTTCAGTGCATGTTTGTCAACTTGATAATTATATTTTAATGTACCAGTTCATTAAGTTATTAATATAATTAACCTCAAAATATGCTCATGGCAGATGTCAGTCCCTGTGGTGTTTTCAATCATCCTCGTCTATTTTAAAATGTTTCATGTCTATAAGCATTACACATTTGTTTTGTGAGCACGGATCCACTGTATTTTTCAGTTACTGGTGAAAACAGCTGAGCATTATGCGTTATAATAGCTGTAATAGTGGATTGTTTTGCTTTGTATTCAAAGAAGCTGCATTTCCAGAGACCTCTGCTCCTCCTCTGATTGGTTGAGCAGAGAGGGAGGAGCCTGAGCCTTTGTGTCACTCTTGTGGCTCCACCCGTTCAGCTCAGTTTGTGTGCTGCAGGCAGCAGAAAGAAAAATAGGAGTCAAATGAGAGGAGAGAAAAATAGAGAGCCTGAGTGAGAGAGCAGCAGGTGGGATGACATAATGTGCACTGCAGCAAAACTGCAGCAGCACAGAAACAAAGGGTCACATTCACACACACATTTGTGCCACAGGCACACAAAACCTACATTTGTTGTTAGATATACAGTATATACTCAAAGTAGGATTTACTAAAACGTAATGTTGATTTTCTTACAAGCGACAAACAACAAGCCAGTGCTTACAGCTCTATGTATCCCACTTTCATTTCTGTAGATACCCAGTTCAGGATGTCCATCTTGGAGCGTTTGGAGCAAATGGAACAGAGGATGGCTGAGATAACCAATCAGAACCCCAGCTCAGAAACCATGGCAACCAAGGGTGGTGGGGTGGAGGGAGGAGGAGCCACTGATCAGCAGTCTCAAGTAAGGCAAAAGAAGCAGTGTTGGGGAAGCTAGTTTAAAAGCATCATTTTGAAAGTTACCAATCACTTAACACTGGAAGAAGTTGAACTACAGCAAACCTACCCCAGGGAGAAATCTAGTTTGGTTAACTGAAGTTACTTAGAAAATGTAGTTCCAAGTACTTTGTAAAAAAAATATCAAAGTGACAATGTGCGTGTGGTACAAAATTGTAATAAAATATAATACAAAAAGGTCACTTACCAGCAAAAAGTGCCCACTTGTTCACAGGTCATACATAAACCAAGATGATAAAATACCCCACTATTCATGGGAAAGTGCAAGAAATGACAGCTTTGGTTTTGTATACGATGTCCATCAGTCAGTAAAGTAACAATGGAAAAATAAAATTAAAAATAATTTCTTTCTTTTTATTGCCCAACTTGTTTGTAGTTTCAGCAGTTAACTACGCAAACAATGGCCAAAAAAATACTGGAGAGAGATTTAGTTTGGATGAAATTTTGCTTTTCAGCTACATAATCTGAAAGTGAGCAGTACAGGTAAACAACATGGAATAAAACAGAAATTGTTTTAATTATTACATTTTAATTTAAGTAAATCTTTAAAACAATGTTGAGTCATTGAGATTCAGTTTGAAGAATTTAAGAAAAAAAATGTGTCTTATGGTTTAAACTCCAACAATAGATCAGGGCATTTCACACTTTATAGAATGCCGACAGAAATATTAGAAAACTTTACATAAACTTTGTTTGTACAATAATCGCAAAACCTGTACAAAATGATGCATTCAAAAACAAAAGCACCACCACCTTCAGATTCAGCGATTTATGGTATTTTCTGATGTTGTTATGTTGTTGTTTTAATAAAAACTGAACCAGTATTCTTCTATAAAGTATGTAGTGGAGACCAAAATCTGACTGGTTGACATTAATTTTGTCAAATAGCACTTTTTGAAGGCATAGAAATGTGCACGTACAACAAAACACAGTCAACTGCACCCCTCAAGCAAGGACGCCGAAACTTTAAAGGTAACTATAGATAGCTGAAGTTAGCCTTGACCAGTAATTAAGTATGAATACACAAAATTAGTCCTGCTAAAAATGTGTAACAATAGCTTAGCAGATTAGCATGTTAAGTTTTGAACTCAAGTGGAATTCACAGGTGTAAATTAATGTATTATATCAATTTCAAGGAAACTGTTATTATCATAAGAAATAGTAGATGTAAAGCTGAGAGAAGAAAATTGTTTGGTGATGTTGTTTTCCTCTAAATCATATTCCCTGAAGTTTTTCCAGAGGTGTACATCAATTATTATTGAAAAATAATAAAAAAAACAAAAACAATGAATTATATCCTATCCACCTGTTACAGTTTATTCAATCATCGTAAAGAATTTTAAACTAGAGCTGCAATAATTAATTGTGAACTAGTTATTAATTAATTAATTAGTTGTGAACTAATTAGTTGTGAACTATTAAATTAATCCCCAACTATTTTAATAATTGAAAATAATCTACAGATTTGTCGACAATGAAAATATTTGTTAGTAGCGGCCCTACTGTAAATTCTGTGTTTCGCAATTTATTCTTTTCTAGAGTTACTGCTCCCTGCCTTTGTTAAGCAATACAGTGATCCTCACAAAACTGGCCTTTGTTTCAGTGCCATTCTTCTAGATTTCATTATAATGGAAAAGTTTTCCGCTCTATAAGGCCACCCCTGAAAATGTTAACTCTGTGACTTCATAACAGCTAAGCTTGTTACAGTACACAACCCTATGGCTCTGGTAAAACAAATCTTTGTGACACTTATTTAGCACACAAATTCTGTTGATAAAACTCCTGGAAACTCTAAATGTCATTTTGCCCATTTTGTCTCTACAATCTTTTAGATTTCTCCCGATCAGGGGTCATTTGAGGGCCGTGTGGTGGTGGTGTGCGAGAAGATGATGTCTCAGCCATGCTGGGCTTCATCAAATCAGCTCGTCCACAGTAAGAACTCCAGAGGAATGACCTTACTGCATCTGGCTGCAGCTCAGGGCTATGCAGGACTCATTCAGACACTCATTCGCTGGCGGTGAGTAACACACAAACTTGACGCACCATTGTAAATGCATACTCTGTCAGTTAATTTCACTTTTGTCATCTCTGCAGCACAAAGCACGCCGACAGTATTGACCTCGAGCTGGAAGTGGATCCACTCAACGTAGACCACTTCTCCTGCACTCCACTGGTGATTGATCAAGATTTTTCAGTGTTTTTTTCTTTTGCTGTTTTTTTTTTGATTGTGTGTGTATTTCTTTCTGTGCCTGTGTGTGAATTGTGTTTTCCTTTGGCCTCCTCAGATGTGGGCATGTGCTCTGGGCCACACCGAGGCAGCATTGGTGCTTTACCAGTGGGACCCAAGAGCTCTGGCTATTCCTGATTCGTTGGGACGCTTGCCACTCAACATTGCCCGATCTCGAGGCCACACTCGATTGGCTGAGCTCTTAGAGCAGCTGCAACAGACTCCTCAAGCTCAAGGCCAGCCTGCTGACACTTGGATGGACAGGTGGAGAGGAGAGTCACAGACCAGTGGAATAAGCAACAGCCCTACCCCAAATCCTAACTCAGGTGGGAAACCCTTCTGTTCTGCGGTTTATCACCACCAGGGAAGGATTTGTCTCAGCTTAAAGGGTCAGTTCATCCAAAACATCAACAAAACTACATAGCTTTTGTGTTGTGTAACCAGACTGGTAGTTTGAGTTTCATTTGCAGACATTTTAAAATATCCACCTTGGTATATTGCTTAGCTAAGCATAACTAGCCTGACTCTGTCCAAAGGTAACATAATCTGCCTAATACTTACTACTCAATCGTTTAACTTTATTTTATCGTCTCAAAAGGAAGTTGGTTTTGCAGTAAAACAGATACACACAAGAAGCCTACATACGGTACATCAAATATTAAATGGACTTGCATTTATATGGCGCTTTTCTAGTCCTACGACCACCCAAAGTGCTTTACATTACATGTTATATTCTCCCATTGACACATAATGCACATTCATATACTGATGCCACAGACTGCCATGCAAGGTGACAGCTGCTCACCAGAAACTAACCAATACACATTCACACACAGTCACACAAAGATGATGCCATCTGGACTGAATATTGTGACCTGGAAAACAACAGTCATCCCTCGTTTATTTAATACATAAATTCATACTACCACCTCTTAAAGCTCATTAATTAATACATTATAGTTCATATGTTTAAACCAACGAGTAAAAAACTTTAAAACTTTAAAACTTTCCTCTGGTTGGTACCAGCCAAGAAATTGTCTGCGTAAAAATCCTGTAACACATCAACTTGATGTTTTTAAACTTTGGGCTTTGTAAAGATTAAACAAAATGATATAAAATGTTAAATAGTGAGATTTAGATATGCTAGTAGATTGATTTTACAGTCTTAATGCTAAGTTAAGCTAAACAGCTTTTGGGTTTAGCTACATATTTACTGGATAAGACATGAGAGCGTCATTAATCCTCTCCTCTAACTCTGGGCAAAGAAAGAAAACGAGTGTATTTCTCCCAAATGTCAAACTCCTCCTCTAAAATTTTGTACTTGAAAAAGCAGGAATGTGTCTTCCCAGTTACTCAGAATAATCCACACACCTCTCTGTGGACAGTCGAAAACTATCAAAATCATCACCATTGCTAACTATTCCTTGGTATGAATGGAATATATGATTTCTGTGTTTGGATTGAACTGACCCTTTAAGAAGTTGGTCTGTCCAGTATCGTAAGAATTAGGGCTGAGCAATATAGCTGAAACATTTATCAAAATAAAATGTTAAATTTTAGTCAATATTGATAATTAGAAGGTTAGATATAACCACTTTATTTTGATTTCAACTGCCTCAGTTTGAATTGAACCACTGTATTTATTAAGGCTCACGGGTCACAGACTTAATTGACTTTAAATAAAACAACATTAAAAAAAACTGCCACACAGTCTGACTGACCTGTTCTTTTTTAGTAACAATTTCCTCACTGCCTGCACTTATTTTCTAACTCCACATTGCTCCTGTTGTTGTGTCACATGTTGATAGTAAGACTAACAGCACACCTGTGAAATAATTGGCTGCTTATCTCTCATAGCACGCTCCACTATCAAGGGATATGAAGTGAAACCGTTCAGTTTTCTTATTGCTATTGAGGAAGTGTCTATTACAGATAAATATCACTGTTGTTTTATTTTAGTAGGAAATAGTTTTGTCATTATTAGACCTCGTCTTATTTTCCACCATATTTGTTCCCCTTAGAGCTGAGGAGAGCCAGGGCACAGAGCCAGTCAGACAACCAGAACCAGAGCTGGAGCCAAACAGGACACAGAGCCCAACAGGGAACCCAGGGAGAACAGGGAGGCCCACCCCCAACCAAGAGACTCAAACCCAACCCAGACACTCAGCAACAGCTAGCTAACACCACCCCTGGCACCAACACCCTCAACTCCCTCCTCAACTCATCCCCCAGCCCTAACCCTCAATGCCCTCTCCCCCCCAACACCCTCCAAACTCAACCCAGCAACCTCAACTGTCAGAACGCACTTCCTCCTGCCAGCTCCAGCCCCACCCGGCCGCAGCTCCCCAGCGTTCCGTTCTCCCACCTGCAGGCCAGGATAGGGAGGTCTGGAGGGGGCACCAGGTGGAGTCTGAGACAGACTGTGGGGCAGCGTAGCCTAGCCAGGAGGATTCTGGGTAAAGAACGACTGGCCATTCACCTGCGCCAAAGAGTGCTGTCTGACAGGGGAGAGGAGACAGAGCTGCTGACCTATCAGGATAATACAGAGGACCTGCAGGTATGGGGAGCAACTGTAATGGGCAATTTTCATAATGATCCTTAAACAAAACTGAACTTTTTGTACTGTATGTGGTGGATAATGTATATAATGTGTGCCATGTTACAATGTATTAAAAAAATCTATGAAAACAATTCTCCCCAAACTCTGACCTTCAGTGTGAATAAAGGAAAACTCCAATGAAAACCACGTTAGGTTAAAAAAAATACAAAGGGGCCCAGGAATGGCTCAAGTGGTGTAAGACTGACAAAACTGAACATAAAGGGGGCAAACAAAAAATGGAAGAAGATCTGCATTTTACACAATATAATCTATTGTACTCAAACTTTGTCTGAATCGCATTTGCCATCATAAGACAAAGCACAGGTAACAGTGCAATCTTCACCACTCAGTGGTCAATTGTTGTGTATATCATTGTGTGTCAAGCAGACACACAATGATATGAATGATCACTTTGTGATGCCTTGAAAAACAAATTACATTGATAAAACTTTTTGTGGAAGAATAAGAAAAGGGTTCACATAATAAATTTTGGTAAGAAATTCTGGTAAGAACACATAACAAAACAGCTTTTCAGTCTGCATATTCCTTAGCCCTGGGCTCCAGAGCTCCAGAGCTCCAGAGCAGGGCCAGCAAGTCCTCGAGTAAAGTCAGAGTTAACCCACTCTGAAATATACCAGGATTGTTCCAATGTCAAAGCTTTCTTAGCCTTGGGGTAAGAGCTCCCCTAGCCCTAGGAAACGTAAGTTAACATAAGTTCAGTTTCCTTTCCTTAGCCAGGGAATAAGAAGGTTTGAAAAACTATTTTAGCTCTGGGTTTCATGCCGTGTGAAAAGTCTGCTTTTACCAACTGGTTAAACATTACATTAAAGTTACTACAAGGAGTGTTTAACTTGTTGTGACACAGTCTCAGTTTAATATGATGTCCCCATATGACCAACATAAATTAATGAGATCATCCATGAGAAGATCAACTATTTCTGTGTAATTATTACCTGACGCCTTGTCAGATTCTCTGTGACCTTAAATGAAATGAGCCTGTGTTTACATTTTTTCCAGGCAGTGTCACAGTGAGTCATGTTAGTCAGTTCAAAGGAAGAAGGAGGAGATTTTTATGCAGATAGTTTTATTTTTGATGTTTTGTTTTGTGGTTAAGATCAATTTTAATTTTAAGGCCAACAGGTGTGAGCAGTATGTAACTAAGGTCTGCTCTGTGTATCTTGCAGATGGACATTACGATGCTAGCTGATCACATCATGGAGGCTTCAACTGGTAGGCTTAAACAGGAGGCTATGGAGAATGAAACAGACTCTGGGAAGGTGGGGATTAGCAGTGATGTCAGATTACTATCTGGTTACCTTGGTGAGGTGGAGAGGTGAGTCAAACAATTCCTGAATTTGCTACATTTACTTCACGTAAACTCATCAAATAGTGTAAAATTAACTGTAAAAAATTTGCTTTGCTCTCTGCTTTTTCTTCAGGTTTCTAAACTCCAAGCCCCAGACTCCAAGCCCCAAACAAAACTCTCTCTCAGGGCCTGAGGATCAGCAGAGTCCTCAGGCTAAGCAAGCCCTGCCCTCCCCCTTTGACTGGAGCTCCTTCCTCTGTGCAGCTATGAAAGAAGAGAGGTTGAAAACTGACTCCTCCTGTCTAGCCATGACTGAGGCAGAACAGGGAGAGCTGTATGAGACCATCAGGCATGCTCTGCACTCTCTCAGAAAACACAAGGTATACATGGCCGTCAGTCACACACTTTGAAAAATTCAATTTCCCCCAGTGATTGCAAAATAATCTGATACATTTTGTCAATGTATGTTTTTAAGAGCTGATTCTGACATTTGTTCAAAGTATCCTCCTCTGTATTTCTCTCTTTCATAAATAATAATCCTTTGAAAAACCTTAAGATGACCCTACATGATGTTTAAACAAACTCCCCTCACTCCCCTCAGGGTCCCATTCAGGAACAACGCAAAGAGATTGCAGCAGTGATTCAGCGCTGCTATAAGAGATACAAGCAGGTATGAGTTAACATCACACAACTAGCATCAACATACCATTTATTGAGTCAAACTGACCTACACTCAGGTATTTAGGTAATTAGATATTGAGGACTAATAGTACCAGTGGACGTATTTCTTTCATAAAGTTGTGATTTTGATTTTGTGAAGTAACAGTTGTTTTCATTAAAATTAAAATAGAAATTTGGCTTGTACACATCCTATCCTACTATTCTTTACATTAATAGCATTAACTTTTTTCTTTCCAAAAACTGTAAATTATCTATAACGAAGCCATACTGCTTAATAAAGCCATTCGCTATGTGCTTCTATATTGAAGTTGCTCACATCATGATTTCTCTTCATTGTAAAAAAAGTTGTATTCAAACTCAGGTCATTATTAACAAATCTAGTAAGTGTACAAGTTCTTAAGCAGCGATCTGAGATTGCACAAGAAAACACTTATAACTTCAAAACTTTGTACTTTTGCTAGTTTCACAAGCTGTTTGGTAGATTTTTTTTCAATTCAATTCAGTTCAATTTTATTTATACAGTGCCAAATCATAACAGAAGTTATTTCAGGGCATTTTTCGTGTAGCAGACTTGACCATTCTCTTTATAATGTTATTTACAGAGACCCAAGTATTCCCACCATGAGCAAGCACTTGGCAACACTGGGAAGGAAAAACTTCCCAGTGTAGCACTGAGTTTATCTCATCAGTTCATCTTATTTTGTCTCAGGATTTTGTTTTCATTTGTATTATTGTTTTTTAGCAGAGATGTATTTCTATGTTTCCTGCCCAGGGACTACACGTGGAAATTAGCTTATTGCTAACCCTGGTGCTGCTAAGGAGCCGTGTATTACCCCTGTCAAATTCAATAAATAAATAGATAAATAAAATGTACATATTATCTTGTGATGAAGTGATGGCAACACACTGCTGTCTTCTCTCTCAGTATGCACTTTATAAGAGGATGACCCTGGCTGCCATCCTGATCCAGAGTCGTTTCCGGAGTTTCCATGAGCAGAGGAAGTTCCAACAAAGTCGTAGAGCAGCGGTCCTCATCCAGCAATACTACCGCTCCTATAGACACTCCCTCAGGTACTTCACTCAGACACACACACACTTATTATCTCTAGTGTGTCATTGAGTCTTTAATTTACAATCTAAGATTAGCAACTCTGGGTCATTTCAGTTTTTACTTCTCTAATCAGTGGTTCCTTAGCTTAGTTCCTTATATTATATTTCAAGTTCAGTGAAACCACACTAGCTCGGCTTAGCTGATAAAATAACTAGCTTGAATAACAAAAACATCCAATTGTGTATACCTTTGCATGAATTTCAATATGAATCATCTGCAAATGTTACTGTGAGTTGTGTGATTGTCACTCCACATGGTTTATAAAAAGTTGTTTTTGGGAGCTCAGTTGGTGGAGCGTGCGCACCATGTATTGAGGCTGTCAGTCCTGCCGGTTCGATTCCCGCCTGTGGCCCATTTGTTGCATGTCATCCCCTCTCTCTCGACCCCCTTTCCTGTCATATCTTCAGCTGCTACTATCACAATAAAGGCAAAAGCCCAAAAAATAATCTTAAAAAAAAAAAGAAAAGGTCGTTTCCCTTGACATCAAATGTACAATTTATCCATATGCACTGTAAAAAGAAAAATAATTTCAAGGTAACTTGAAATAAACTAAAAAAAAGGTTTTGCCAACTTATAATCTATTTAATTTTCAAGAACCCAAATAATAACTAATCAGGTTCACAGCTCACTGTGAACATTTTTTGAAATTCAGACTTTTTGGAGTTTCTAAAACTCAAATATTCAAGTTTATCTAAAGAAAAAAGTAGACTTTCTTAAAAGAAGATGATAGGTCAACAAAAAGTTATTTAGTTTTTCTTTGTAGATGATTTCAAAATTTAAGCATTTAACTTGAAACGCAAGAATTTAGTGAAGAAAGATGCCTTAATCTTGGAAGTTTTTTTTCTGTAGTGTCTGTTCTTCTCAAACGTTCCTGTAAACTTAATGAGACATGCAGCAAGTGTTTGCCTGTCCAGGTAGATCAGTACTACAGTATCCAGTTAATCATGTGCATCTAACCTCCCTGCCATACAAATAGATTGGACCACTTTCCAACTCGCCCCTTTCTTATCATTTTAATCTTGCTTATATTCATTGACAAAAGTGTCATTAGATTTTCATCTCATTTCATCACAGTTAAAAAATGGTGTTGACAAAAAGTATTCGTCAGTCAAATTAACAAACACACACACTCACGCCCATAGGCCATAATTATGTGAAAGTTTTTTCCTTTCTCTTGTGTCTTCGCCTGCAGCAGCCTCCTAACAAAAAGACAGAACCAGGCTGCTCGCAAGATCCTGAGGTTCCTGCTCCGATGCCGCCACAGGTGAGGCATAAAAACTCTTCACGCACCACCTGCACCCACAGACACACACAACCTTACACATTACTCACACACATACACTTAGAGCCCACTGCCACAGGTGCCCCCTCACTACATTGGTGCTAATAGTTGGTGTTGTTTTACTGTTCCTGCGAAGCCCCTTGATGGACCATAGGCCTCTGAAACGGGTGAGTCGTCTCTCCCTCTTCTCTTCTCTCCCTCTCTCCTGGTGGCTGATGCCTGTTTGCATGTCAGCAGAGGGAGGGGGAGAGGAGATCCTGAATTATCATCCTTCCCTCTCTCTCTCTTCTTCCCTCCCTATCTCCCTGTCTTTCTCTCTCTGTCTCTCTCCGAGGACTGCTGAATGACATCGATACTGCTGCATGACTGACAGATAGATAGGGGAGCAGTTCTTGCATATGGTCTTCATAGGGGCATGTTCTGACTGACATCACTGGGGGACTTTGAGTGTCTTGCTTGGCCTGCCAGTCTCTTTTTTTGTGCCTTGATGGGTGGGGGAGGATAACAAGATGGAGAATGAGTGTGTGACCCTTCACTAAGCTCCGCCCTCCTTAGTTACTGCTGCTACGCCTGTCAAGCTTTCCATTCTTGCACTGCACATTCGTAGTATACAGTGATAACGGTGGCAGATGTAACATCAAAATTGGAAATCATTGTTGAAACACAAGGCCTTCGATTCTACAGAGAAGTAAAGGGGATTTTGAGGATTTTGTCGGCTAAAATGATGACTCACTAGCAGATTTCAGAGGAGTTGCTCACTGATGTAAGCTAAGGCTAAAGGTTAAAGCTACTACAAGGAACTGTCATTGTTTATTGATTTTGGAGGCCCCTGTGGACAAAAGCGGTTGTGGTTCCACCACTATAACAACAATATAAAACATAAAAAATGAAATTATCAAAATGAGTATCTCCACCTGCTTCTGTCTAAATGGCTAACGTAGTCTGGGAGGTAAAAGTTTGGCAGGGAAAATGTAAATACGGGCTCAAGCAGAATGCGACCCGGCGGCAGGTAGCTGGACGTCCCTCATAAAACTTTTAGTGCGTGTTTGGCCATTTAAAATAGTAGATGTACTCAAAAATGCATACATCAGATGCTTTTATTGCATTTGTGACTTTAGCGCACCATGCACATTGCTTTGACATGTAGAGAAATGCAAAGCTTGACAGGTGCGGTGCCCAGTTGCGGTTGCTATTCTATGATTGGAGGAGAGGAGAGGCTTAGCGAAGGTCAGTTGCAGGGGGTTTGTTGAGTAACTTTTCCTGTTGCTCTGAGTATGGCCTTTGGATATGAAAGTGGAAAAAAGTTATGCGCACACACACATATAAAACCCTTCTCTGAGTGTCTCTCTGATGTGTGTCTCTTTTTTTCCCAGGGCCAAAGAGCAGAGAAAGGCCAGGGGTCCTGAGAGCCCACCGTCAGGCCCCACACACAGCCCCCTCAGCCTGTGAGCAATCTATAAACCCTCCCCTCCCTCCATCTTCTCCCTTTTCCTTTCATCCATCCTTCCACATAAATCCTTCCCTTTTCCATTCCCTAACCCCCTCTCCTGCCCTTTCCTTTCCCTTCCCTTCCTCCTTCCTTCTCTCTCACCCTCTCTCCCCTCCTATCACAAGAGGGACAAAAACTCTTCCCAGACAGACTGAGGACAGGATAGGTGTCCATCATGGCAGCTCAGACAGACAGACTGCTGGGTAGAGCCTGGGGACCTGGCTCTGCCCACAGCACTGATCCTCCTCCACAGTTTCACTGGGAGGCCATCACATTAACCTCATGGCATTCTTTGCACTCTTCATGGGTATGTTTCTTTGCAAGAAGCGTGTCGACGAGTCAGGTGGAAGGACGTGAGGAAGACGCCAACATCCTGCAGCGATGGGATGTGCAGAAAGGCATCGGTGATAAACAGCTGGCTCAAGATGAAAGGCTACTTTGACACGCAGAAAATATACAAAACCTTTTGTGTTTTGTATCCAAACAGCGATCCATGAAAGAATAAGAAAACATAAACCAAAAAACTCACTTCTATGTTGCATTTGCATGCAAGGTTTTTTCGCTTATTCCTCCTCTCCATCATCCTGAAGAGCTATAGTGGCAAATCATTCAGCTGATTCAGTATATCACAAAACCACCAAACCACTCTGACTCACAGGTTTAACAAACCTAGTAATCAGTCACCCGAATAAAAGGGGAGGAACTGCACTTGAATGTAAGAGGGGCATTGTTAGATAAAGGGTTGGGGTCTGAATAACGATGTCTTAATTTGTTACATGGACTTTGTATGGAGTCGTTCTCAGAGGCGGCACTTTGCTCGCCTGACGTGGTGTGTCCGTGTTTGTTCAATTCAATGCATGTGTTTGAGCTACGAGCTCCTGCATGCTTGCCAAACTGCTTTAGTGTTGTTTCTTTTTTGTATTTCTATGTGTAGTTGTGTCTCACTTACGTCCTCATCAACTTATCCTTGCCCTGTGTAATGTGAACTGTGTAAGGACAAATGACTTATTTTGGGTGCTTTTTTTACTTTATTTATTTAAGGGTCTGATTATTTATTTAATTGGCTCAAGAGTGGTTCAGCTTGAGACTGGTTTTCCCCCCTTGTGTGGTAAAATATGACATGTTCCAATGGTTAAATGTCTCTGTTAGTTTGTTCTTTGCGTGAAACCTCTAAATCCTAACTGTGGTTTTGAGGAGAGAGTCACATACCATTGCCTTGACTTCTTCTTGACTCTGAGAGGTCTCTATGCTTGCTCTGTACAGGACATGGGTCCTATACCTGCCCCTATACAGGGCATTGGTCCCCATATTAGCCCATACGGGCGATCAAATCCATATTTTGGACTATTGCATATTCCTGTATATAAACTGACGAGGTAAGGGGATACGAGGACCCTGAAACTTTTTCATAAGAGGACTGTATTTAAGATTATAAATTATTTTACTCCCATAATGAGAACTTAAGACAGAGACCTGGGTACACAGGATGGCTGTATTGCTTGTAAATAATGTAGATATTACAAAACGGAGTAATGTGCATGAGATTTAAGACAAAGAAACAGCAAAAAGAACATGTTAGTGGCTATGGACTGTGA
Source organism: Lutjanus erythropterus (assembly GCF_056507025.1). Taxonomy (NCBI): domain Eukaryota; kingdom Metazoa; phylum Chordata; class Actinopteri; order Lutjaniformes; family Lutjanidae; genus Lutjanus; species Lutjanus erythropterus. The sequence continues at coordinate 18,851,148 of NC_139318.1, forward strand.
GAGGATTTTAACTGCTTCACTTTAAGAGTATCCAGTATAAGTGTTACTGAAAAGAACATTTTGTTAAAAAGCATGCAAACTGAAAAATCTAATGTTAGAATTATAAGTGGGAAAAACAAAGTTAGCTGAAACAATGATCTTTCAGACAAAAACATTTACACTTTGTGCTTTTTGTTTCTTGGCTAGCAAAAATTAAACCCTTTTTGCCAGTAGTGCCAATTATTATGAATGCTATTTTTGCCTAACAATATGTTACGTTGGGGAACCAACACCCAAAAGATATCAGTAAGATCCACAGAGGCAACACACACAGACAATAAACAGTAGAAGAGATCTAGTTCTAGCTCAACCGTAGACCTCCTACAAGTTCTGAGGTTTGTCAAAGGCAGACTTACGTGTAGATGATGATGATACAAGTATGAAAATGATTTTAATGGTGATGAAGATGATAATATGAATGCAATGAATGATGATCCAAAAAAAGGGAAGAGGGCGCTACATTCTTTACGATGTGGTTGTGCTTCAGCAACATACTAGCTTTTATTAAGACCATTAATCACACCTACAGCGGATCCAGCCTGGCCTCCAGTCAAAGCTTCCCATCTCCAAACAGAATGTCTCCTCCCCACCTTTTTTTACATATCATTTTAATTAGTTTCTCTTTCCTCCTCCTCATCGTCACTGCCATTTATTGTACGACGTGTGTACTTTTAGACTTCTGGAAAGCTCTGTTTAGAAAGTGCCTGCTCAATAACAGAAAAGTGCAAGCTAATATCAGGAAATATCTATTGTATGTCCTCCAAAAAAGGTTGCCAGTTACCTGTTTATTTTCCTAAATTGTGTGTTTAAAAAAAATGACAGTGTTACACTTGATCCGACGTCTAAGTTAAAAGCTGTAGTAATTTGTCAGTGGTATGAATGGATGCTCATGGCCTGATTGATGCTGTGTGTTGCTTTATGAGACAAACCAGTAATTACAGTATCACTTTATGCCCCACTTGTGTGTCAGTTTTGCAGTATTAGAAGAAAAGGAACCCCATACAATTCAGTGTCTGTGTATGAAAGGCACTGTCAACGAGTCTATTCTCAGTGTCGCTGCTGCTGCTGGGAGGAAGATGTGTTTTTCGTGCATGGACCCACTTTGTCTGTCCTTCCTCACAAAAATTGTTCTTGCAGCATTTAAATGAAAGCAACAGTTTTCCAGAGGACGAAATAGCTGTCATATCACACTGTCTTTCTGTCTTTGTCTTTCCCTTTCATGCTCACACAGATGTGCATGCTTACATGTAAACACATACATGCACAAATGTGCACACTCAAACACAAAACTAAAAAAGCCACACTCTTTCTCTCTGTGCTTATGTCTTTGGGAACAATTAAATCTCTCCCTTAGATTTTACTCAGGGTTGAAGAACAGGGAGATGGTATGTGGAGTGTAATGATCGCTGACACAGAGGTGACTGTGTACTTTTGTGTGTGCATATGTATGTGTACATATTTGTGTATGTTAGGGATACTCCAGTTATTCGCTCACAAATCAGTATCTACAAATTACTATTCAGATCATATTCTTGATTGACCTTCTGATATTCCAGTCTCATGTTTTGAAGCAGCAAATGTGATCCGTTTGCTTCATCCAAGCTGTGTTTGCATCACCTTTTCTACTAGAAAAATCCCTCCAAATCCCGTATTTTATAGGATTTTGTTTGAATATAAACTAAATTCAAAGCAAGTAAGAAGATATTTCTATTTATACACTTGCTCTTGTCTTAAACGCACAAGATTCTTAATAATTCTTAAGTAATGCAAAAATAGGTAACGGCCACGTATCACCTCAATGTTATTAATTTTAAAAAAAAGTTGTAAGAGATAGTATATTGAAAGATTTACAATTGGAATATCTCTATTATGTGTGTCTCACATGTTTTCTGGATATTCATCACACTGAGAGACAGCCACGGTCAGGACAGCGCTGTCAGGAGCATTCATGCTATACGGTATCACCAGAACCTCCTCTTAAACTGCCCCTCCTCTCACATCAGCACAACTCAAGTCACAGAGAACACTGCTATGGACTCCTTTATATACACAGTCAAATATACACACACTCTAACAACAGCCAAATGCTTGTGCTGCAGAATACACACACACACACACACATACACACACACACAGGAAACTAGACACAGATTGCAGAAAATCCATCAATATGTTCATGTTTTTGGAGAGGATGGTGACTGTAAAAAAAAAAGTATGTAGAGTAGAAAACGTTAAAAAAAATAAAAAATAAAGAAATATTGCCATAGTAGTCAGCTGGTAGACATGCGCAGAGATGGCCTCTGTTCTCATAAGTCCGCCTAGAAATGAACAGTATAACCTTTCAGGCCTTGTTTTGAGAGGGCGTGGCCAAACACCACATTGCATGCTAGAATGGTAGACCCTTATAGATAATCTATGGCTAGACCTCTCCTTGCCTTCCTCTTCTTTCACCCCGTCTTCCCTTCCTCCCTCTCTCTCTCTCTCTCATTTCCTGCTGTATTCCCACCTTGCCTGCTGTTGTGTTCTCCATGCCTATCTCAGTCCTTCATTCCTCTTTTTTTTTGTAGCCTAGTTTTTACTTTGTTTGTTTTACAAACGTGCATGCACAAGCATCACTAAATTGTTGATGTTTTTAAAAGAATATTTTGTTGCTGAGGCCATGCAAAGTGTTTTGAATATTGCCCTTATATGTGGAAAATGTCTTCTGAATGCTTTACATAATTTCTGCTGTAAAATGAAATCAGAATAAAAAGAAAATTTGCACTTTAACTTATTTTTTGTCTGATATTTATTTCTCCGAAAGAAAATGACAACAGCTGTCCTTTTTGTACTTTGACTCAAGTACTGGGGTTGAGTACTTTGTCCACCACTGGTCATTTGATATTCAGACTTCTTGAATTGCATGGAGGAATATTTATTAGGTCCTTTCTCCCAGCGCCCCAGATTTTCCAACTGATTCAAGACTTTTGTTGATTTCTAGATTTTTTTTTTAAACTAGTATTTCTATTTTAATTAATTATAGCAATGAACAAAATCAGTTTATCCACACTCAGTGCTATATGCTATATATATAGCATAGTATATAGCTATGCTCTCTGTTCTACTTGTCTTAATTGTGCATTTACTCAGTCTTAAGGTCCCACAATCCAGGCTGAGAACCAGGGGTGACAGGGCCTTTTCTGTTCTTTGAAACAACCTACCTGAGGAGATCAGAAGGGCAAGCTCCTTATCCTCTCTTAAATTTCTATTAAAAATATATTTTATAAGTGGGTTTTGGCCTGATTTTATCTATTAAATTTCTTCTTCTTCTTCTTCTTCTTCTTCTTCTTGTTCCTTTTTTTAAAAAAAATAATTTTATATTATTTAGTATTTGTCATATAACTACAGTATAACTCACTGTTTGTCTACCATTTTTACTAGGTACCAAAGCACCTTGTTAACTCTGTTTAAAAAGAGCTCTATAAATATAGTTCGTTATTATTATTATTATTATTATTATTATTATTATTATTATTATTATTATTATTATAGTATGCTCCTTACTTGTTTTAGCTTCCTCCGAAAGCTAAAACAAGTTAAACCACATTCATGTCTGCTTTGTCCAGTCTTGATTTGCAAATCACTTTCAGTTCGTCAGGTTTGTCTTCAGACAGCTCAGAAAGTTATAGAGCATCTTTGGTTTATCCCAAGATTTGTGGAACATTTTTGTCATGGATGTATAAAAATATTCCTACCGGAAAATTACTGGTACATTCTACTTACGTCACGCCAATGTCTTTTACCGTATTGTTTACCATTTTCCTTTAAGTGTAAAATAATCCCAGAAGCGACTTGATTACACCTTTCGATAATGGACACATCGTAAAGTAGTTGGGAATTATATTTTAGCTCCATAAAGTCATCATTATTTCCTAATCTTATTACAAAATTGGGCGCATCTCTTGCATCTCTGGGCGAGTCGCCTGCAAATTCCCCGGTAATTACGGTAGTAACCGGAAATGTCGTCAACTTCGCAGCTGATATAAAGACGTGGTTGTTCCGGTGAAAAGTGGAATTCGCTGCTTAAGGACAGACGGTTTTAAAATAGTCTCTATCATGTTTTAATCAACAAATGTACATTTTTTTAAGGGCCAGATGGTTTAACTTAACAGTACAATGAGACCTCGGTGTCGTTCTTGTGTAATCTCGGCAGTGTAGCGCCTTCTCCTGCTGCTCAGCTCTCCATCGACTGAAGAAACAATGCAGGCCTAGCTAGTGGTTAATGTTAGCTAGCGGAAGCTAATTGGATAACGTTGCTCTAGCAGACTGCAGTGGGATTTAAACCTTGGAGGAAGCCGTTATTCGACGCTGTAACATCATCCAAGTCGGTATGTTACAACTGTTTATGTATTTTAAGGTGCTTCTCTGGTAGGCGGTGTCATATAACTTAACTTTATTTCCGTTAGACAAGCTACTAATCTTCTAACGCCATATTTTTCACAAAGTTAACCCGTTAGCTTGCTAGCATTAGCCTGTTCGGTAGTGTTCTCTTGTTGATTCGATACAAAAAGTCTGTCTGTGTGTGTACATCTGTTAACGGTGAATCGAATAGTTAACCACAGTTTCTGTCAGCGATATGTCATATTTGAAAATAGTTAGCTACGACTTCAGTTTGACTGCCACAGTGGTCCAACGTAGCTGCCCAGCAGTCACCCTGTCAGCACATAACGCTGTTTCTTAATGTTAGCTAAGTACATTGGCATGTTATATTGCATTGCAGGCAGTGTCGAAACCTATTTTTGCTTTCTCTTCACTTAACTGGAGATTGTAGCTCAATAGTTCAGTTTTCTTTGTACCGGGAGTCAGACTTGTCAGATATATGTCCACACCATACACTTAGGTCCCAGCCTGTCATTGCAAAGAAACACTCCCTGAGCAGTCCCTGTGGTGGCTTGTTTAGTACGGTTGAGTTGTGCTATATATGTTTATTTGTTAAAGCCCTTTCTTGTCTATGGCTTGCATTATTTATTTTGATGTATAACAGTGGTTTTCATCAGTAGACAGTAATAAGAACAAAGAATAGACAATAGAATACTGTATAAAATACTGATTACAGGGCAATATTGACATTGTGTCTATCGTGAGATGAGACTAGATAACGTCTTTTTTGGTCACAGAATAATATGATATCTTTTTCTGTATTTACAGGCTATATTATGTAATTTTCTGAAACGATCAGACTGTTGAAGCTGTTGTGTTATTTGTAGTTAGCCACTTACTCATCATATCTGCATCACTCTTGATTATTTATCAAGAATCTAGTTCTGTTAACATGTTGTGAAGGCACCATTAGTCATCCAGATCAATCCAAATTGTTGAAATAAATACCGATATCAAGGCATTTGGTCAAAAAATAATTTCATTTTTGTACATATAGACCAGCCCTACTTTCATAAGATCCGTATTCAGTATTATAAATGAGTATATTATAATATAAAATATATTCTTTTAGAACCACAACAATTTGGCATTTTTAAGAATAAAAAGGAAGCAAAGAAACATTATAATCCTGATCACTTTGAAATCAACATGTTTTCATGTTATATTTTAGCTTATGCATTTTTAATAGAAGTTATAGATGCCCAATCCTTAAGACACATTTTCTGTTCTGCTAAGGTTTCTTTTATGAAATTCTTTAATGTGTGCAATATGCAGCAACTGTTCCTAACTCTGTCAGCCACTCCTAAAAGAGGCTCTTGAGGTGTCCCTCCAGTTTTTGATGATAATCTGCAGTCAATATAGTCCTATCAGTGGAGTAATTGATGAATTTCTTCAGTTTAATTTAAGTTTGGTTCAGATTTTGTTGTAACTGTTTTACAGATGTGCTCATCTGGTAATTTTGTAGTTTGAGGTGCTTTTGAAGTTGGGGCTGAAACAATATGCTTGTTTCCCAGTTCAATACTGTCGCTTTGGTGACACTTCGATATATACTGTGAATCTTAAGCATTGTGATTCAATATTATAATTGATTGTGATTGTTGTATGTTTTTTTTTTAAATAGTTGATCATGGGGAAAAGTTGAATCATACACTTCTGGAGTCTGTATATCATGAGTCATGTTTCTCAAAACAATAAATAAGATTGTTAGGACAGAATTCATTTCAGTTCCTGAAAACTGAACATTAAACAAATGTAAGCCTTTCAGTTAACATCCTTCATATTCAATTGAACTTGAAAATTGTCATTTCAAAACCCTGGACTGAATATAATATTGGTATATAAAATGTACAATAGAAAGATTGAATATCAGTTAAGGAAAAAACAGGTGGATTGTTGTCTCAGACTGCAGAAGTGTACCAAATAAACAGTTGATGTGTAGCAGCGTCATGCAGTATGTGGCCACTTTATTAGATACACCTGTACAATCTAGTGCAAACCAATACAGCTGTTCTGGCCTTAAGTCTGCTTTTATAATGCCTCTAACATCAATCAATCAGTGTTTTGTTGAACCAGGTTTTGGCACTGTGGTCATTTTAGTGGTGATGTTGCTCTGGACTGCATGTTACTACAAGGTTTTTTAAAATTGAGCTCTGTAAAGACAGATACTATCTGGCAGGGCTGTAGTATTGGAGTGTAGATGTACCTAATAAATTGGCCACAGAATGCATGTTAGTTATTTAGATGATTTAATTTTTTTATATACCACTGTCTAACTCTCGCCTGTCTTTTTACAGCTATGAGCTCTCAACTGCAGGTCTTCTCTCCGCCCTCCATCTCCTCCAGTGCCTTTTGTCGCGTGAAGAAGCTGAAGGTCGAGAGCAACGTTTGGGATGTATCCACCACTGAAGCTTACAGCTCCATAGCAGGCCAGTCAGCTTACACCTTTGCCCCAGCCATGGCTGTGCCACCCTTTGCACCATCCTTGGTCTTCCCTCCTGCAGCACCTGGCTCCAGAGGACAAGTGGTGGTGCGGGCGGCTGATAGCACTGGCAGTCTTCCCCGTGGATCCAGCAGGCGTGTCACAGAGCAGGCGACGTCTTCCTCTTATGCTCATGCTGAGACCACCTCTGAAACGAGGGGGCACAGGCACGGGCAGAAGAGAAAGATTGAGGAAGCCAGTGAAGGCAGTGGGAGTGGGTGTGGCAGTGTCCAAATATTGGAGGAACTCTCAGCTCCTGCAGCAACTTACTCCACCCGTACGGGTGGTGGAGGAGGGGGCACAGGCCAGTCCATACTCCACTCAGCTCCAACCACCAAGAGCAGCAGCTCCAATGGTGAAGGGGATTATCAGCTTGTGCAGCATGAGATCCTCTGCTCTGTGTCCTGCAGCTATGAAGTGCTGGAGTTTCTGGGAAGAGGCACGTTTGGACAAGTGGCCAAGTGTTGGAAGAGGGGCACAAATGAAATTGTGGCCATCAAGATCCTGAAAAACCACCCTTCATATGCTCGTCAAGGCCAAATTGAGGTAAACAAACAACATTTTGTTTGCTGTCATTAGAAAACTACATGTACAGTGGTTACTGGATTAATCTGATAACCTTCACATTGCAGAGAGATTCTTCTCTCAGAATTAATACTGCAATGCTAGCAAAAGTGAATGTGTTTGGCTAAATATGTAATTTATCTAGGTGCTGCCAATTTATTAGCCTTACTCGAGAAATGTACTGTTGAATATTCAGTATTGAACATTTTGCAAATCTTTTGAGCCTGAATGTTTTGTCTGATATAATTAATAGCTGTTATGAACAGCTGCACTTAAACGCAGAGTGAAAAGCTGGTCACCAAAGAGAAAGGGGAGACGCGATATCTATAAAATACAGGTATAGTCACACACATATTCAGGCAGTTTCTCCTGGAAGGCATTTGTCATGTTGCACTTGGTTGTTCACATGAGAAGCGACAGAAACGGTTATGTCAAGATTATTAAGCGTGGTGGGAACCTAGAACATGGCTGTGCTAAATCGTGACCCGATTGTTACACCAGTAATAAATGTTGATCTGCAAATGAAGTAGCGTCACATAACATGATTTAGCTACGTTTAAGTCAAAGAACATTTAAATGCAGTTGCAAGAACAAAACTTCATCTTAAGATATGAGTGAAGCTCAAAGCTCAAATTGAGGACTGTTGCAGCCCGCTGTAAAAGCCCCCCGACCAGCAACCAAAACTCCAGCAGTCAATCGTTGATCAGGCTGGCCCCACTTTGTTCTGGTCCAACCAAAAACAAACGTATTAGCAGCTAAACATTAAAGCAAATTTATTTACTCTGCCTTGTCCTGTGCCTCTTGTGTCATAAAAAGTCAGTTACATTATAAAACTAGAATCGTAGTCTTGGGCTTACTTGGGTTCTACTTTATCTGCAGATGCTTCACAGATGTTACCAGGTTGTTGTTGGTGTGGACTGTTTGAAATGCACCTGATGTGTAGTGACTCCCTGTCAGTGGCTGTAGAACATACAGCATTATCAGTCACTTTGCAGCAAACTGTCCAAATAAAACCTGCAGGCACTGTAACTGACTTGAAGCAATATTGTGCACTTCATTGAATATTTTGTTGTGAAACATGAGTGAACGAGCAGTTATGTTGAGCTATTTTTCTCATTAATAGGTGGGCATCCTGAACCGGCTGAGTGCAGAGAACGCAGATGAGTACAACTTTGTGCGATCATATGAATGCTTCCAACACAAGGGTCACACCTGCCTGGTGTTTGAGATGCTGGAGCAGAACCTGTACGACTTTCTCAAGCACAGCAAGTTCAGCCCACTCCCGCTACGGCACATCAGACCCATCCTACAGCAGGTATGGCAGGCATTCATAAAACCTTTTTATTGTGTTACTGCTTTTTTAAAAAATCTTCAGATTTCAGATTAATGTTTGTGTGTTTGTGTCTTTAGGTAGCCACAGCGCTGATGAAACTGAAAAGCCTGGGTCTGATCCATGCAGATCTGAAGCCTGAGAACATCATGCTGGTCGACCCTCTGAGACAGCCCTACAGGGTGAAGGTCATTGACTTTGGCTCAGCGAGTCATGTGTCTAAAGCTGTCTGCTCAACCTACCTACAGTCTCGCTACTACAGGTTGGTGGCAAGAAATCCAGTTGTTTAAATCTAAATACATCTTTCCATGTGATTTTATGAGGATGTGTGGTAACCATGTAGTAGTATAGTTCTATTTCCTTTATACTAGTCCATTATTCTTCTCTTTGCTGTCCAGGGCTCCAGAGATCATTTTGGGTCTGCCGTTCTGTGAGGCGATTGACATGTGGTCTTTGGGCTGTGTAATTGCTGAGCTGTTCCTGGGTTGGCCTCTGTACCCTGGAGCCTCCGAGTATGATCAGGTCAGTGCTTATATTAGGGGGTGGTGCCTTATCTCTGGGAATGGAAAAATGCCTGGGAAAGGCTAACCTGTCAGATAGAGGCTGCTGGTTATTTGCTGTTAGCGGATCAGGGAAGTACTGTTTTTCAAACTAAATGCTGCTAGTCATGCTATAAACCCAAGAGACAGTGAAGTGCTGCAGAAGAACAAGCAAAATGATATACTGTGAGAGCATTGCAGGTTCATTTTAGTAATTTTACTGTGGTTCTTAAACTTGATTGTTTTTTGTTTGCCCCCCCCCAGATCCGTTACATTTCTCAGACTCAAGGCCTGCCTGCAGAGTACTTGCTGAGCGCCGGCACTAAGACCAGCCGCTTCTTCAATCGAGGCCCTGACTCTAGCTACCCACTCTGGAGGCTTAAGGTTAATATAATCTCATACTGATCCAACGGACTATCTGTTTATTAAGTAGGCTGTACAGGTTCATTATAAATATGTGAAAATATAATGGAAGTCCTGCAGCTCCTTCTGATTTGATTATTTGGATTGTACACATATCATTTGATTTTTGTAAGAAATAGTTTTTGCACAAGACAATAAACAGAAATGATTTCCATTTCCATTTTCCAGACTCCAGCAGAGCATGAAATGGAGATGGGCATCAAGTCCAAGGAGGCCAGGAAGTATATATTCAACTGTCTGGATGACATGATGCAGGTAGATGGCAATTTGTTATTTAACATTTAATTTAGTGCTTGAAGTTGAGGTGAAACAAAAAATAAAATGCCTTTTCAACCCTTTAAGATCACATTCCTGGTCATATTGTGCACCTGTTAACTAATATATGCAAAAGAAAACCCCCAACCTGTATTCAAGTATCAAAATACAATCATGTTTTCTTCCTGTATAATAAAATGTCATGCTTACATAGGCTTGAACCTAAGGCTGCATTAGTCTATAAAATGTCAAAAAAATGTGAAAAATGCTCATCAGAATTTCCTAGAGCCCAAATGGGTTTAATCATATTGCTTCCTTTGTCCAACAAACAGTTCAAACCCCAAAGACTCTTCATTTACTATCATAAATGACAAAAAACGCAGCAAATCCTGACTTATAAGAAGCTGGAACCAGTAAATGTTTGACATTTTTTCTTGAAAAATGACTGAAATGATTAATCAATTATCAGAATAGTTTTGATTATTTTTTTCCATCAATTAATCAACTAATTGTTGCTACTTTACTTGAACCCATCAATTTTAACCAATAATAGTATGACAGCCACCCATTAATCAATCTTCAATGTTTTGCAGCACAGCTAAGATTTCTTAGTTAGCTATCGACTGTATAGCGTGTCAAGTTAGGACAGGTGCACTTTTCAATGTCAAAATCAAATTCCTGCCAAAGTTACATCCCACCCACTTATTTTGTTTCACTTGGACATACATTATGATTCAGAAGCTAGATATTATTGAAATGCTGTTTCATCTGGTTTTAGCCCTTCGTACACTGTTTTTCCTCTGTATACAAATACAACAAACACACTCACTCACAAAAAAAGACATCAAGTTACCAATACCTCATGGTGTTTGTTTGACCCATTTGGGGGTTGTTTTGTGTATTCCAGGTCAACCTGTCTTCTCATTTGGAGGGGACAGACATGTTGGCTGAGAAAGCTGATAGGCGAGAGTTTATAGACCTCCTGAAGCGGATGCTCCGTCTGGATGCTGACAAAAGGATCACACCTACAAAAACTCTAGGTCATCCCTTTGTCACAATGAGCCACCTTATGGACTATCCCCACAGCTCCCAGTAAGTGTGATATGAAGACGTTTTTCAGGCATTGCTGTGCATAAACTGTATGTTAATTTGGGTGAGTCTTATCTGAAATGTAATTGCTGAAACACTCCATCATCTCCAGTGTGAAGTCCTGTTTCCAAAACATGGAGATCTGCAAGCGTCGGAGCTCTTACGATAGCAGCAAATCCCTGTACTCAACCAATGCAGTCCCCAGTGCTGCAGCGGGAAACCTCACTGTTACCTTCAGTAGCCAACTCAACCAGCATAACCAGGTATGACACAGATACTCACCATGAGTTCTTACGCATGTTTAGAGACCTGTAACTCCTCAAGTATTAATCAGGGGTGTGTGATTTCTTTAACAGGTGCCTTCTGCAGGGGGAGCGGTGCCTTTGCTGAACTACCAGCCAGCTCTGTACCAGCAGGCGACGATCAACATTCCCGGGCTGGCTCAACAGAGTGTCCCAATTCCAACACGTCCTGCTGGGCTGTGTAGCCAGACAGAACCCTTCCAGCAGACTCTCATCGTCTGCCCACCCTCCACTATTCAAGGTAAAGGATGAAGTTGAATTCAGACTGGACAAAAGCTAAACAACACCAAGGGTTGTGTCATTTTGGAAGGTTTATTATATGCCAAGAAACATCACTGTGACTCCCCAGTTTTGTGTTTTTCATTCGTTTTAATTTTTATTTCATTGTTAATTTACAGTTCAGTTTTGTTTCAGTCTGTCTCCAGAGCAGATTTGCTTTTTTTTGTTTAGTTTTTATTGTTTAAAAATCTTTTATGTTAGACATCAGTTTTAGTTTTTCATTTTAATTATAATTTGGGGGTGTTTGTCAGATGCAAGATTTAAAAAGTCCAGAACAGGCAATTCACTGACTGAGCCAAACAAGGAGCATGTACCAATTCCTTGTCATGTTAATTGTATTGACAAATTTTTTCCAAACTGATAGACTAAAACGACAAAGACTAAGTCCTGTATGTTTCTTATTTTAGTTAGTTTTGTAAGTACAGCGTATCAGCTCATAGTTTTAGATTTTGTGGCTCAAGTCCATTTTTTATTTTTGTTTCAGTTAACTAAAATGTTTTTCACATCTACTTTTAGTTTTAGTGCAGTTTCAATTAACTGTAATCTTGCCAACATGTAGATTATTGTTTATTACAAGACTACTTCAGTTAAAGACATGCATGTACTGATAGAAACCAGACACTTGATTAAGATACTAAAATGCTGTAATATCCTGTGCTTCTTGTCTGGAAATGGTCTTTGAGATATTTTGCATCAGATCTTGGTGATAGTCATTGATATGCTTGTGTGGAATTGTTTTCCAGGGCTCCAGCCATCCAGTAAGAGTTCCAGTTTCCCTGTGAGGATGGAGAACTCTGTACCCATAGTACCTCAGAACCAGACTGCTCAATCATTGCAGATCCAGCCAAGTATGCTCACACAGGTAAGAGTGTGTCGTCAAATTTCAGATGTCTGTCAGAGGCTATTTGTTTTGAAAAGGATCTTTAAAAATGAAGTTGTTTTCTATTTTTGTTTTGAATGACCCCCCATCTCTGTTACACTTTCTTTGACAAAGATGGACAAAGAAAGCATGCATGTTGTGACAGAGAGAGTGTCTGTGTCCGTATGGACAGATGCAAAGAAGCGCAACTGATACTTAACTGTTATTTGGTTACTTTTTAGCATTTTTCTTTGTAATTCTCTGGTTCATGCATGGAACTACACTTCAGAACGGAGCCCCTGCTAACAGTGAGAAGCAGAGTGTCAACTCTTCCAAAGTGGGTGGAACATGCACCAAGTAGACCTGTGTCATGTGTACATCTCTTGTAGGAAAGGGGTGTTGGAGGTTAATATGCATGTGGGACAGGGTGTGTAGATTTGTGGTATTAGGTAGCTGATTTAAAGCATAATACACTTTCTTATTCAGTACTTCTACACTGAGGCTGTCTCAGAGACAAGTATTTGGCTTTTGTGAATTCTGATGTGACTTGAACTTCAGCAGTTTCATGCAGATTTCCTTGACTTGGTCCACATGAGCACATGTTTTAGTCATTCAGAAACCTAAACTTGGGGTTGCTGACAAAAAGTCTGGCAACATCCATGAATGATATCATGTCGTTAGCACCAAGCTGAGAGCAGTGGTGCCCAGTTCTGTTCATTCATGGAGGCATTGAGTGCATCCAAAAGTCTCCCCATTAGGGTTCTCTCTTCAGCCTCCTTCTCTGTTTGCTGCCAGCAGAGTGAGCCAAAGTTCTAGTGGGGACCAGGTTGAGACATTTTTTCCAGTACAATGGTTTGCTTTCAGTGGAAATGTTTTATTTTAATGCATTTATACTAGGGCTGCTACAATTATTTTTCTTTATTGATTAATCAGTTTATTTTCTTGATAAACTGATTAGTTGTTCGTCCGTAGCATGTCGGAAAATGGTAAAAGATGTCCTCTAATGTCCCAAAGATATTCTGTTTACAGTCAACTGAAAATAGTTAAGAGGCTGGAATCGGAGAATTTTACTTTTTTTTTTTTGCTGAAAAAAAAATTCAAACATATTGATAGCTTATCAAAATTATTGGCGATTAATTTAAAGGATCAGCCCCTAGCACAGAGTTTGCAGGTTTCATCTCACTGTCCCTTCCAAGCCTGTTGGAGAACGTACAGTGGTCAGGAAAAGCATGCAAAACATGAAAGGCCCCGTCTGGAGCCGGTGTTTGATTTGACCATTTTGGGCTACTGTAGAAACATGACAGGCTCCATGGAAGAGGACAGACTCCCTCTGTAGATAAAAAGGGTTATTTCCAAGTTAACAAAAACACAGCAGTTCTTATTTTCAGTTGATCGCACACCAATGAAAATATATTGATGAATATTATATTTAATTTCTGGGATGTTCTGCCAATAAATCCCTGTAAATCTTATACACTGGATTTTAAATAATCGACAACCAATTGATTAATCATTGCAGCTCTAATTTATACCACTGACTTTTGAAATAACATAATCAATGTTGTTTTTGTGGTTTGTGATCTGCTGGTTGCGTCTTGCCTTGGATTTGCTCCTAGGACTGATTTGGACTTCCACTCATTTTCCAGTCTCCTGTCTGGGACAGAGGCCAGATGTTAAATGCGGGAATCTTGTGGCTCAAAGAAACCAGTTGATGGCTGTTTGCAAAGATTAGGAATAATTGCTGCCCACTGCAGAGGTCAGGTGTCCAGATCGCCATTGGTTACCAGTGTGTGTGTCTGGTGTGCAGCTGGTTTTATCCGCTCTGTCCCTTTTTGTTTGAATCAGAAACAGCCTTGAAGGACATTACTGCCCTAACCCTGCCCTCCCCTATCCTCCCTCCCTCCTCCAGGGTTCCTGCACACCCCTGATGGTGGCCACCCTGCACCCACCCTCAGCAGGCATAGCCCCCCAGTATTCTCTGCCCCTCGGGCTGGGCACCGGGGTGGGTCGGCCCACCCTGCTGGAGCACACAGCCACAGTGCTGGTAAAGCAACGATGACATCCCTGAAGAAAGACATGCACATGCACACTCCCCTTTACCACTAACAATGCCATCTCTCTCCTGCCCCACTCCTCTTCTTTTCATTCGTTTGCAACCTTCCCTCCTCTCCCTCTGTGCCACATGTTGTTTGGGGCTACTCTTTTTTTATGCATATTCCTTCATTTTGCCTCTTCACATGCAGACTTCTCAGAATCTTGGTTGGTTGATGCTTATTTTTTTAGGAAAATCAAACCGTTGTTTGGTCTGGTATCACCATTATCCTTTTTAAAATTCCCCTTTGTGACCTCAAATCTGAATTGACAAATTTGCGATCTCTCTCCACTCCAAAGGACACCCCCTCCCCACACCATTCTCACACTCTTTCATTTCCCTCCCCCACAGTCTTTCCCCGTAGGTGTGCTGAAGGCATGGAGCGCATGTGTTGCTGCGTTGGTCTGCGCTTTGCTTGCAGCTTCTCTTGTCCTGTCCTTCCTTGGTTTCAGCAAAGGAGATTGCAGCTACAAAGCCCACTAAAAATCCCTCCTCAACAGTCCGACTCTGACACACATCTTTTCGTTTCAGCCTCAGAACATGTGGCATGCCTTTCCCAAAGACAGCTTATCAACAGATTGTTTGGCATCAGCGAACTAAACAAATTTTCTTTCCTCAGTGTTTCTTCTTTAACAGGCACCATGGTTCTGTGTATACATGTCTTTATACTTGATCAGACTGTGTTTACAGTGCCTCATTGTTTGTGCTTTGCATGACATCATCTTGTGCATTTGTTGCAGGGCAATGCTATAATAAGGGAATGGCTTGGGAAAAGTTGCTCGCTTATCTGGCTTTGTGCTTTTGCCTGTAGACAAGATTGGCCAGTTGGTTTTCCTTATTTCTCAGCATGGCTCAGTTTGTCTGGCCCATTCCAGCACTCAAATCATTTGTGTTGATTAAGTCATATCTGATCCTTGATATTACATGTACTTAAGTGTGAGTGTCTTTTGTTTTGTTTTTCTCAGCAGGCCTGGCCCACTGGCACCCAACAGATCCTTATACCATCATCGTGGCAGCAGGTACCAGGTGTGGCCATCCACAGTTCTGCCCACCAGTCAAATGTGGCTGAATCTCCCCTGGAAACACTTGATGCTTCCATGCAGCAGGGACACAGCTGGAGGTGAGTTAGTCTCGCATAGCCAGACCTATGTCTGCTCTCTGTTAGCACTGTCTCAGCAGTGGAAAAAGGTCCAACTGGGCCCATTATCAATCTGGTATAGGGTGAAAAAACACCCTGGGTTGTTTGTATGTCTTTAAACCAGTCACAGTTGTCTTGGACAGCACTTGAGCCCAAGATGCTGTGATGTTGCTGTTGTTAAATAGTGTTGTGGGAGCTGGTTTTGGTGGAACATTTGCATGTGGGAAGGTGAGCCCTGGACTTAAAATGGCTAAATCCCTGGGAAAGAAAATGTCACATTAAGCAGTGAAAGATTTACATTGATGTTGTGATACAAGTCTGTGTTAACCCTTTCTAGCTCACTGTAGCTGATACGCTATGCTTGTAATATGAAACTTTTTCCAACAGAGTTGGAAAATGTTGTGTAAGGAATATGCAACAGTGACAAGTTAAACAAAACATGGTTAAACTTTAATATCTAAGCTAAACAAACTATGGATTTATGATAATTTCCCACACAACATAAGAAAAGTAAACTGTTTTTTTGTTTAAGTTTCATGTTTGTCGTTTTACCTGTTGCGTCCCCAACTAACTGATCTTTGACCCCAACAGGAATACAACCCAAGCCAGGACCCAGCAGGAGAGGAAGAAGGTGAAAGCCAGACGTGGAGAGAACAGAAACAGGTTGGTAGAGCCCCGCAGGCAGTTACAGTCTTTGATTTATTTTGAGTCATCAGAGTTTAAGCTGTCACACCAAATGACAGATGGATGAAGGGAACTGACATCACACCAAAAACAACCAACTGTTTATCACTTTCATTTTTGTGAGATAGATTGTAGAGTTATATTTTTTTTCTGTAATTCTGCCTCTTCCAAATTTGTATTTTTATTGCAGCTTCTTGGGTTAAATAGAATTTTCAAAGCACCATTAGACTTTATATTCAGGTTTTTTTTTGTCACAGCTGAAATTCTATTCGCTTTGGAGGGAAAAACTCAACGTTTGCGTTTATCTGTCTAGGGGTATATCTGCTACATCATTACTCAGCAGCAGCGGTGTGACTCCACCTAGTGCCACGTTGTCCCAGCCAATCATCATCTCCGACACACCCAGCCCTGCTGTCAGCATCATCACTATTCACAGTGACACCGACACAGAGGATGAGCGCAAGTTCCATCCTGCCAGGTGAGGACAACATACTGCTCGACACCATTAAGTGTCTTAGTAGCACTTTCCCTTACCTTGGTAATAACATGATTATAGTTTGATAATAAAGAAGTTATCATAAGTAATACCATATAATTACCAATGTAAAAACAGGTAATGGAAATAGCTGTGTAATATTAGACTGAAATTTATCTAACAGGGTAATAAGGGGCAAAAAAGTTAATAATGGGAAAACAAATACAGCAATGAGGCAAAACAAACTTAAGTACATTTTAGTAAATTAACAATATGGTACTTGCTCACAATAAAATGGTTAGCAGTAGAATATTTAGATCAAAAGATGGTTTACGTTTTCACAAAATTATAGGTTATTGTCAGTGTAATACCTAATCATGTTAAAATTCTTGGAAGTAAAAATTGGTGATTGTCATATTACAGTACTTAAATTCATCCTCCATTATGTTTTAAATCTTCCCTTTTGTTTCATGGTAGCTCTTTACTAACTATATGTTTAATGCTGTGATTTGTTACCTGGAAGCATTTGTGGTTTAATTTCTTTTAATTCTGATTAATAACCACGAATCAGGGCTATAAAATGCTAAACTACCCATTTCTATTTAATTTCACGGTAAAATCAGATTAAACCAAACATCTAGCGGCATAAAGATTATCATTGTCTATACACCCAATATATCAATTGCAGTTACCAAGATATTATTTGACATCTACCAAGATATATTTATTATTAAACTATTGTCCCATTATTACCATGTTATTATGGAGCTGTTGTGTAAAGTGCTATCCTAACTACCCAACATATTAAAAACAAAGGAGGAATGGTTATATCTGAAGATGAGTGGGGGGGATATGTGCAAATCACAATGGATAACTACATTTTTGCACTGTTGGAGGGAATTTGGATGGAAAAATGTCATGAGATATTTTCATTACTCCTGCCTAGAAGAGAGATCAAGGTGTTGGAATGAATTGTTTGAGGTCATGTGGAGCAGATGTTGGCAATCATTATCATTTACTTTGGGACTGCCCAAAAATTCCATCCTATTGGCAGGATATTCATAAATGTTCAGAAACTGCATTTCAAATCACTATTCATTTGCTGCTCTGACAGTGTATATGGTTACTATAATACTGAATCTTCAGAGTAAAGCAGACAAATATCTAATGAGAATATTACTTAGTGGAAGGAAATAAAGCTGTGACTAGGAAGTGGTTACAACCAAATGCTCCAACATTAGAGGACCGGTTAAAAATTATTTATGAAATCTACACAATGGAGAGGCTAACCTTTTCTATAAAAACACTCATGGAATCATTTAGGGGGATGCGGTCAAAATGGATTAAGTGCATCATTTCACAGAGAACTGACCTGCTTTAATGGAAATCGCCATCTCCAATGGACTACTGCAGAGATTATCACGAGTGGATTTTCATAGATAAAATGAGTGTGTGTGACATTATTTGTTCAAATGTTCACAATTACTAACAGTGGAATGGAAGGGAGAACAGAAGGGAGACGAGCTTTATTTTAACAAGGTTTAATGCCATCATTTGGGTCATGTCTATATTATTATGTACCTAGGTAAATTTGATTTCTGTATTCGAATGTCTTGCAAATGTGGACAGAAAGACATTGGGTAAAACTAGAGACCTGTTGTGATGGTCTTTCAACATGTTGACATTACAACAGTAGTCAAACTGTAACCAGTAGTCGTTCCACGCTCATCTTTGAACTTTATTTTGATCTCAACTACACGTCCATGTGGCTGCATCTTGCATTTTTGTGAGGCTATACTTGTATAATGGTGTAGTCATAAATGCTGACGACTCATGGGTTTGAATGTCAACATGTTGATGGGTGTCATGGAGTTCATTTTAAATTAAAGTTTCTAAAGATATCTCATTTATCAGACTGAATTTTGTGAAATGTGTCTAAAATGATGTTTAGTACATTAAGAATATTTACATGTGAAGAATGATGCAGCCATAACAAACGTGTAGTTGAGGGTTAAATATTATTTATTTTTTAATATTATACAGAATATGAGTAGTACTGTCCAAGTTGAATAAAATTATTTAACAACCTTGAAACAAATCAAAAAAGAGAAATATGCATGTTCAGGAGTTAAAAGTTGAAGTTTAGGTTACAACAAAGAAGAACATCTTGGATGTTTTGCAAACCTGGACTGTGAATGAACTCCCCAATGAAGAAAAAAAAAAAACTATCCCAAATCTTGGTACTATCCAACAGTTGCAGAAGATATGTGAAGTTAGAGGACTGATAAACTGGGCTGGTTTATTCATCAGGGTTTGTTCGAGTGCTGGAAATCTTTGAAAACACTTGAATGTAAATGTAGTGTTTTTAAGGTTTGAAAAGTGCTTGGACTGTGGATAACGTGCTTGAAACTGCTTGAAATAGTATTTGGATTACTTTCATAATGAATCACCACCTGACTCATTGGGTTTTTAGATGCCATCATGAAAAAATAATTTTAGTTATTTATAGCACAATAATGTCTGATGTAATCCCATGAAGAAATAAAATAATCATTTTGAGAATATGTATATAAGCATGTAATTTCTGACAGCTGTAGGTCTTGGGGAAAGCTTGAAAATGGCAAATAAAAATAATTAATGTGTGAATTTGACTTTTAAAAGGTGTAGGAACCCTGATTTATTTGGATTGAATTACTATGATACACCTGTCTGATTTTGTGAAATAACTAGGTTTCTCTGTTTACACAGTGTTGGTCTGAGCCAGCGCACTAACGTTATCAGCTGTGTGACGGTTCACGACTCCGACTCCTCCACAGCCAGCCCCCTGACTCCTCTGCCCCGCACATTGAACCCAGCGAGCAGTGTGTCATCACGCCAGGCCAAGTCTCTGGCGGTGGTGGCACCTTCAGTCAAAACCCAGGGCTCTGAAAGAGGGGCGGTGTCACGCGCACGCTCAGAGACTGGTGAGAGTGATTTATAGTTATTATCATTTTGTTTTGTGTGTGAAAGCCATATAGAGTTTGATAAGCATTGCTATTTTTTTTTTTATTCAGTGAACTACGTGAAGCCGAAGAGATCATCCAACCGACACCCCTGCAGTTCAGGGGAGGGCATGGAGCGTCATGGGCTGGTGCCAAGTCAATCACACCCTTTAAACCTCAGCCAGGTGAGGATTCTTTAGATGCTGACGTTTAATGAGATCAAATGAGGCAGTTTTATACCTTCATTGCAAGTCAGTTGAGGTTATATGTGGCAGTTAACAACTTTATTATAATTCCATTGAACAGTTTTCAAAGTATTGACATGTTGCCAGACACAAGAGGTAGGCAAAGGAATGCAAGCACTTAATGGGAGAGGGTGTAAGCTCCTCAGCGTCTAAATCAGGTGACAGACACTGCTGCCAAAGTGTATAACAGCCCATTATAGATGAGATGTACTCACACACACAGAGGGACATCTCTTAAATAATGAGATCAAAGGATGTTTGCTCCTGTAGAAAACTAAACCACAGCTTTTTATTCAGCACTGGTTATTTACTGTGGCACAACATTTTGCAACTGAAAAACAAACTTGTCCTAAGATTGAGTCCAATGTGCTCTCTACTGGACAAACAATGTAATGGCAGATGATTTTGAAAATGACCCAAAGCAAACTTTGAGCATTTATCTACTAAAGTTAAATTTTTATGCATCTGCCAACCTGTGTGCCGGTGCTAATACATCTGTGACGAGACAATACCTGCTCATGATACCGACTTACTCAGAATGGGGGCTGTTTCTTTAATGTCTTTTTATGCTGTGGTTATTAAACTGAGGGTTGAGACCAACTCAAAGGGTGGCAGGATGATTAACAGGATAGAGAAAAGACATTTCTGCTGCACCCATTAATCTTCATTTTTCCTGTGTCACTTTTTCTTTTGTCGTTTTACTCGTGAAATAGTGAGAGTTTACCATTTTAGGATTAAGGAAATCTGAGCAGGAAACTTTCTTTTCATGCTGAACAGCTCACAGCTCATAATTGAATGCAAGCTGCATGTTGGTGTGAAGAGTCACAAGTCAAAAAGGTTAGGAACCAGCCCCTTATTGTGTAGAAGTGTTAACTGCAACAGTCTCCTAAATGTCACTAAACCACTAGTGGGCTGGTCAGTACAAAGTCATGCTGTGCTGTCAAACACAGATTTATTTGGTATTATTTACCAGCTGCAACAGCGTGGCTGGTATTGTTTTCACCGCACGCAGGTGTGTCATCACAGCAAATTGTCCCAGAGTCACCGACTGTAGCCAGCCCAGGAGTGGTTTTGAATATTTCGCCTGGTGTTTGTCTGCTTGACTGTGGACAGGTTTTTGGAAGTCGTAGTCACGAAACTTTACAGGTGTGTGAGATCAAAATGAAGCCAAAGTTGGAAGATGGGTGTAGTCTGAGCAAGGTGCCAGGAGTAGAGGGGTATGAAGAAGGGAAGGGGCCATCTATGAAGTGCTGAACTGTAAAGTTAGGAATTTAAATGTGTAAAACAAGTGAGTTTCTCTATGCTTAACAACAAACATAACCAATGAACAGGCTAATTAGGTTGCTACTACAACAATGGTCTTGTAATCAACCCAAAAACACCCATAAATTTAGAAATTTAAATAAAATCACAATGGTTTACTTTTTTGCATTTATAAATAAGCCTGCTTTAAGACGTTGGGTAAAACTAGAGACCATCTTGTGACGGTCTTTCAGCATGTTGACAATCCAGGCTATAAATTCTCAGTAGTCAAACTGTAGCCAGTAGTCGTTCCACGCTCATCTTTGAACTTTGTTTTCATCTCAGCTACACACCCAGCTGCATCTTTCATTGTTGTGATGCTATACTTGTGTAATGAGGAGTCATAAATGCTGACGACTCATGGGTTTGAATGTCAACATGTTGATGGGTGTCATGGAGTTCATTTTAAATTAAAGTTTCTAAAGATATCTCATTTATCAGACTGAATTTTGTGAAATGTGTCTAAAATGATGTTTAGTACATTAAGAATATTTACATGTGAAGAATGATGCAGCCATAACAAACATGTAGTTGAGGGTTAAATATTCTGTTTTTTATTATTATTTATTTTTTAATATTATACAGAATATGAGCAATACTGTACAAGTGGAATAAGTTGATTTAACAACTTTGAAACAAAATCAAAGAAGAAGAGAAATATGCATGTTCCGGAGTGAAAAGATGAAGTCTACGTTACAACAAAGACGGATCCCATTATATAATAATATTCACAAGAAATACAACAACAGTACATACTGTCAAATAGATTTATGACTCACGTTGTTGTATGTCTACTGACATTCGTTCTTTTTCAGGTGCAGCCCGTGGTTTCTTCATCTCAGGAGCGTTCCCACAGTGACTCATCTTTGCGTCGCCAGCAGACGTTCCCTCCCGCCGTCTCGGCCTCTCACTACAACTTTCCCGAGGTGTCCGCCCTGGCCTCGGCCTCGGCCCCTGGCCCCAGCCTGTACACCTACCCGGCCTCCACCGCCCTCTCCTCGGCCTCTCAGGCCATGGAGCAGCTGCTGGGCCGCGGTCACGGCAGCCACGGCCACTCCCCCTCCGCCTATGCAGCAACCTACACCTCATCGTCCTCCTCCAGGAGGGACTCGGCCAGTCGAAAGGACTCTGTCAGTAGTCTGCTGCACAGCCTCCCTGCAGCCTACCAGCATCAGTTTGCCACTGGTTCTCCCTACGTTAGCGTGACGCCACGGGCCGAGGCTTACAGTGCCTACCAGCTCAGCCCCAGGCGCCTCACACAGTACCCCTACCTATAGAGAGTCACGCACACACTCTGAACAAAGACAAAGAAAAGATCTACTTCCCCACATACTATCACAAAGGGACATTTAAACTTGTAGAATAAATGTTTGTCTCTTGTTTGTTTGCTGCTTTTGACTTTTAAAGGCAGCATCTCACCTCCAACTCATTCACATGCTCTTTTGGACTGTTTTTAGTGTTTTTGAAATGTTCTTTGGTATTATTTGATATTGTATCGGTTTATTTTAACTTTAAAAAATTTTGTTTATAGCCCATATTTTATCCCCATCTTACCCAGATGTACAATTAAGGCATTGTGGTAAATGTATTTTACTCCTGTTTATCTTGTGTGAAGAGAGATTATCCTCCTGTCACAAACTGCGACGACACTTTAGGTGAACTTTTTAGACACCTGACTCACAGGGCTAGTGAAGAGCTAGCTGACAAAGAGTTACAAGTTAGCTTTTCACGAGCTTTGTTACAAAGTTTTCACACTAATCCAATGAGGCCCTGTGTTTTTAGCTAACATAATAATGACTGTATCTTTTTTAAACCATTTCTGTTTACTCACAAATGTCTTTTACTATGTTTAAATTATGTTTTTGTCGGTGTGAGGTAAGAGGAAGAGGAAGGTCCACGAAGATGTTGAAAAAGAGAACAATATGGTGCAAACTGTGATGGATACATGTTTAATTTAAGTGCAAATGTGATAGTCTGTTAATGTAGTGACAGTGTTTTAGGCAGGATTAATCATGTCCTTATGCAATAGAAACTTTTTTTTTTTTTTTTAACTGCATCAACTGAGTGCTGAATGTATTTATGAAGTACAGAAGAGTGGGTTCATCATCGTGAGGAATGACGTGAAAAGCTTTGGTTTGAAATTGTTAAAAGAAAAAAAAAGAAATTAACCTTCTTCCCTACTTTTCTCTCCTTGAAATATAAAAAAGTTTCACATGGACTGAAAAATATTCTATATCTGTGAATCCTGTGTAGGACCTACTCATTATGAAAATGGATTTATGGCCAGTTTTTACTGTTTATTTTTGGGGGAAGAAGCAAATATTTTGTCCTCTTTTCACCCTTTAACACTTTGGAAATGCTCGCTAGGATGTTTTAACAAACTACCCACTCTGCTGTACAGCAACTGATGGAAAAAAAGAGCCTCCTGGTCAGTTACTCAACATCTGGTAAGAAGCTGCTTGTACAGTTTTGTCTTTTAAGTCAGTCAAAGTTGGTGTTGTTCACTAAACACACAGCTTGTCCCCCCCCCCCCCCACCAAAATGTGTAAGAATGGCCATTTTGGCTTCGAAGTTGTTTGAAAATGTTCAATTGCATTGTGTTTAATGTGGATACAACGGTCACACTTGCCTGGCTGTTTCCTGCCACCATATTTAAAGGAGGTGAATCTCGGTCGGGATGGTTTCTGTGGGTCACGAAAGCTTTTTAGTAAAATCCTTCCCTGTTGTGTTTGCATCAGTTTTGTGTTGTAATGTCTGAATATTTAACTGTATTTCATCTTAACATAGTATAGTAAAGAGGCTATTTGGTAGAACTAATTCAGGGAAAAAAGGTTTCAGCTCGAATAATCCACTGTCACTGTTTTCAATAAAATAACCACAAATCCAGAATGGCTGGTTTGCATTATTCCTCCTCACCATGTGTCCCAACATTTTTATGCTTTAATTTTCCTTATTATTCTGAACAGAAACCACCAATAAAAGATTGATGTTGGTAGTGTTGTATGATCTTTGAATTGGTAATTCAGTCTAGTTACTGCTGATGTTAGTAAAATAGCTGGCAGAAGCACAGACTGTAATAAAATACAGAGATAAGAAGTTCAGGCCTTTTACAGGATACAGTGCACAAACCAAACAAGTTCTGTCTCTGCACACAAAACCAGCACTTAGAGAAATTTACAGGCAATACAGGATGGCATGGGTTGTTTTTATGATGAGTCATATCTCATAACTTATGCATACCAAATGCAGGGTCAGTCCCACTGAACCATAAATTCACCATTGTTAGTAAACATTAAAAAAATACACAAAATTGTGAAGAGCTTCTAGATAAATTATAAGTTATCCACCTGGCTGGAAATAAACACCAAACTACACAAAAAAAATAAAATGGCTCTTAGAATAAACCAGATTACAGATTTAACTTCATTAAACATAAAACTGATACACAAGTGACACTGTTTAACAGTGTAATACAGTAATAAATACTCAGTAAGATTCCTACTAACATGAGTCCAGCTAATTGCAGTATATGAAACAGAAGGATGTTTTTCTGCCTCACTGCAGTTATAAAAAAGTCATCAAACTGAAATGACGCAGATGACTGGGAACCTTCTGTGTTGTCACACTGCATTAGTTTGAAACACAAATTGAACTCACTAATTTGTACATACACATGCACTAAATTTAGTTTATTTTATTATTTGCATTTTTAAATGAGCTTTTTTTTTAAGTAATGGTGTCTTAGTTAGCTGTTTCTTATCTGAAGGCAAACAGCAGCATTTTCTCAAAAGAATGCAGACTCATTCAAAAATATTCCCAGTCATCAGCCTCTACCCACCACACGTGTGAAGCCGTGCCTACATCCTGTGCATGTGGTGTTTCACCAACCCACAGTGGTGGTGTGTGACGTCCTGAGAATGAGACTCAGCAATCAACTATCTTTCTGGTGTGTTTACGAACAGCAGCACCAAATCAGGACATGTTACTGTATGAAAATAAAATTGCAGTATACGTTATTCCTTTAGCACATTTATGTTTACATTTACGCTATAAAGATACTGTTTAGATTGTTTATCATTAAAAAACTAAATTGTAATGTTCTCTACATGTGTATACACACACACACACACAAATAAACACTGGACATGGATCAAAAGATACGTCTGTATAACTTTTATTTAAAGTTATCATACATTATTCTTCATGTGCAAACAGTAACACTTCTCTTCACAGATGATGTTTTCATAAACTTTACATTGAAATGTGCACAAATGTCTCTTTTTTTGAGTAAAAAAAAATCATTAGCCTACGTTCAGATTTATTTATTTAACATAAATAAATCTGTATGTAAGAATTTAAATGAACGGGTGGGCAAATAATGTACAATATATAAATATTTAAAATTATTTACAATACATTATACAATATACAACAAATCATAACATCCCTTATACCACATAGTTATGTGTTTTAAATCAAAATGTGTTCATACTTGATTTATTGATATTTCACAGTAACTCTTATTATGGTAAAAAGCTGTCGGACAGTTATTATTATTATTTTATCATTACTTTATAACAAATTCACAGATCAAAATGTTCACTCAGTGCAGGTCTTTTAAATCCACTTCTTCTTTCAACAGAAAAACAGCTTTAAACACTTCACACAAAGCTGATCAGGCCTTCGCTCCTGACGAGGCACAAGGCTGCCTGAGACGTCTGTCCAGCACTACATGCAGCGGTGGTCAGTAAACTGCAGGGAGTCTTGCTGCCACGTTCATCAGGTGTGTGGAGTTAAAACGTGATGAGAAAAGGGAGATGCGGCATTAATTTCTTCTGCTGTTCAACTGTCAGCAGCTGTCCATGTGGTGTCCTTGCAGCAGCACACAGCTGAACAGTTTTTGGAGGGTGGACATGAAGCCAGACTGCCTTGAGTGAGGTCTGGAGAGAGAGAGAGAGAGAGAGAGAGAGAGAGAGAGAGAGAGAGAGAGAGAGATTTTTTTAGTTTTGCCTTTGTGAAAAAATAAACATGCTTAGTGTATTAAATTTTAGCATACTTGATTGTACTTGTAGTCACACAATAACTTGAAATCTTGAAGCCTTGTACTACGTATATTTTAATTGTAATTAAATTGTAGAAAAACACAATTCTAAGTATATTTAGTGTACTTTTATGTGCCACAGTGGAACCACTTCAAGTATATGTAGTACGCTTAAAGTATATGCCTGTGTATGCACTAATATTCATGCTCAATTAAAGAAATTAAAGTTTACTTTACTTATAGATTTAAATAAATCTAGACTGAGGTAAGCATACTTAAACACGCTTTTAATGGAAAATGCGAACACACAGTGTATTACAAAGGACTTGAAAATAATTATACTTTTTAAAAGTAAAGTAACTTACTATCATAGCTATGTGTAATTTAGTATACATTTTAAGGGTTCACTAATGTGCTATTTACAATACACTTAGAATAAACTGCACTCCTTAAACTGGAACTATTTGGTGTATTACAGAAATGTATTTTTAGTGCATTGAAGCTGAACTTGATGGCAGTTTTGAAGTACACTTTTTAAAAGTACACTTTAAATATACTTTAAATGAAGCAAAAATAAATAAATAATAAATCAAACATTATTAAAAGCATACTTGCTTACTTTTAATATTTTTTGATTTCTTAAATTACATTGTTAACCTACTAAATCAGGGGTTCCTAAACTTTTTCATGCCAATTAAATCTCCTGAGTATTTCTTTTTTGTTGCTGTTTTGTTTTAGGTTTGAATATAGTCGATCAATGATCAAATTAGAATTGCAATAAATTATAACCACATATATCATAATCTTACACGAATATAATGTGTTAGAATAAACACTGAGTCTGTTTTGCAGGATGTACTCACAGTGTCGACTGGATGAGTTGAGTCTTCGTGCCAGTTTTCAGATCCTCCACTGATCCGTCCTCCCTCCTCCTCTGCTGCTCCTCCACGATCTGGTCCCAGATCTCCGTGTTGACCCACAGGGCTCCGGGCAGGGCGAGGCTGGCCCGGGTGCAGGTGATCCAGCGGCACAGAGGGCAGGACACGGTGCGGATGGTTCCGTCCAGCTTGCACAGTTTCTCCAGGCAGGGAGCGCAGAAGGTGTGGTTGCAGTGGAGGACCCGGGGGATCCGCTCACTGCGGGAGTACTCACAGCAGCACACCACACACTCGAGCTCGTCGTTTATGAACATGGTGACTGGAAACTGTGTGAAGAGTGTGTTCCTTCAACTGTAGCCTGCAGCACACATGACAACAACATCAGTAACAAAAAAAAAAAAAAAATCACAGTACATATTCAGTTCAAGAAAAAATAAATACAAGGCAAATAATCCAGCAGTTCACTTACTTTGAGGTTTTTAATAGTCCCCTGTTTGCCAGTGTAGTTGGAGTGAGTGATCCGTGATGCTGTGAAGGTTTGCTGGGCTCTGATCTCTTATACGAGTCCCTTCAGACGTGACTGATCGTGTCACGTGTGAACTCAAACATTTCCAAATAAGTGCTGCCCTCAGGGAAGCAAACTTCCGTGGAACTCCACTCAGACAATAATGAGGGCGTGCATGTAACTTCCCAAACCTGTTTTGTTATCTAATCAAAGGATTATTAACTTAGCGATTGATATGATTCTGATTAAACTGACAGTTTAATCCAGTAAATCAATCTTTGACCCCATTATAAATACTTCTACATACTTATTGCAGCAGGATTATTCATTTGGCCTCAATCTGGCCATTTGATCATTTATAAATATGAAAAGTATATCATTGGAACTTTACTTAAATCACCTGCTAACATTCTACATTTATGGAAATTCACATGGTTTATTAGAAGACCATGATATCATGATGATGATGTCATAACAGCAGGTTAATCAGCCCGCCTATTGTTTGTTTCTTGTTGAGCAAAGACACACTTATTGTTTTAAAAAGCTCTATCAGGCTGTTTAAGTTGAGGGAATTTAGGAAAGTCAAAGAAGAATTAAAAAAAAAACATGTAAAATGCAACATTGTGTTTAAAACAAGCTGCTGGTAATCTGGTCATCTTCAAAGCTGCATTATTTGGTCCTGTATTTTTGTACACAACATTTCTTTCTTTTTCTCTCCAGTTATAAACAGAGAACAGAGAAAAATAAAAATGTGTTGTTTTACTTGGATAGGAGTGATATATAAGATCATTAAAGTCATATAGCAGCCCGTATATTAAATGGACAGTTCACCCCAAAATTTAATAATAATTAAAAAAAAAAAAAGCATGTTTTTTCCCTGACCTGTAGTGCCATTTATCCATCTAGACTGTTTTGGTGTTAGTTGCAGAGTTATTCTCCACTATAATGGGACTAAACTTGTGGTGCTCAAAGCATACAAAAAGTACATTTAAAAAACTCGACAGCAACGTCTGTTTCTAGAAATCATGACCTGGTTACTCAAGATAATCCACAGACCTTGTTGTGAACACTTTCATGTAGAAACTGTTTTCTTTCTGCAGTAGAATCAACCTACATGAAACTGCTCTCAACAAAGTCTGTGGATTATCTTGAGTAACTGGGTCATGATTTTTGGAAGGAGAAACTGGTTTTGAGTTTTGCAGATGTATATTTTGGAACTTGGAGCATCACAGGCCAAATGCCATTTAGGTCCATTGTACTGGAGAGAAAGCAGCTACAGCTGATATCTCCAAAACTCTGTCACTTACACCAAAACAATCTAGATGTATAAATAGCCTTGCAGACCAGGGGAAAATGTATATTTTTGATCTTGGGGTGATATGTATACATGGCATGGTTTTTATGTACTGTTCGACAGTCTCTTTTGTTATTGAGTTCCAAATAGTTTCTAGCTGTTCCCACAGACTTGCTTTAGATGAAACTTTTGTGTGATCAGTCTTTGAACTTAATAAATCCCACATTTGTTTAACAGGATTCAAGACTTTGACTTGGCCAGTCCATCAGTTCTAGCACTCCAGATTACTTTTTCTTGGTCTAACAGTCTCTGCAGAGCTTTGAAGTATGATTCAGATTCAGTCCAGAGGGGATTCCATGATGGACTAAGATGTTGTGGTAGATGTTCTTGTTCATGATACCTTTGATTTTCACTAATTTGCCCACACCGTTTCCACAAATGGAACCTCATACCATAATGGCATCTCCACAGTGTTTTTTCACTGTGGGTGTAATGCATCTGGCATCAAAACATCATCCAGCTTTTCTGCGGACATAAACACGCCGATGCTGACCGCAGAGTTCAAACTTGGACTCGTCCGCCCAGAGTACCTTCTTCCAGTCATCGACAGTCCAGTGTTTGTGCTCCCTGGCAAATCGGAGGCGTTTCTGGATGTTTGCAGGCCTCAATAATGGCTTTTAGCGGCTAGTCTTCCCTTTAAGCCTTGTTCCATCAGTCGTCTGCTTCTGGTCATCCTGGAAACTTTCTCAGACTCTGATCTAGAATCATTTATCTCTGTCTGAAGATCAGCAGTGGTCTCCCTTCTGTCTCTAGTACTTAAAATCTTGAGGTGTCTGACATTTGCTTCAGTTAACATTCGTTTCCTGCCTCTTCCGTGGCGTGTTTTGTAAGTACCAGTCTCAGCAATTGACTCCAAAGCACACTTGACCACACTGTGAGACACTTTATGTCTTTCCCTATTTGTCTCAGAGACCATCCAGCATCATGAAGTGCTTTAATGCGGACTCTTTCATTTTCAGTGAGCTCTCGCCGTTTTACCATTTTGAACAGGAACGAGGAATTTCAAACTGAATTCACCTTTTTATATCCAAATTTGAGCCGACTCACTGAGCTTCTCTGAGAAGTCAGAAATGAACCAAGTGTAACATTCAACCACTATAACATTTTTTTCTGTTCAGGAATGCAAATAAATAACTATAATTTGATATCTTCATCAAGAAATAATAAAGTGCTTTACTAGGTTTTTTTTTGGGGGGGGGGGTTGTAAAACAGTAAATTTGAAAATTCATGGATAACAATAATTATATTTTAGTATTAAAAATATCATTTTGGTTAAAGAGCTTCTAAATACTGGTGTATTAACCATTACAGAAACATAAAAAAAATATTTAAATTAGGGCAGCTGTGGCATCAATCTTAAATTGGGTGGTGGTCTAGTAAATTTGTTATTAGACAGACAGACAGACAGACATACATACATACATATGTATGTCTGTATATATATACATATATATATATATATATATATATATATATATATATATATATATATATATATATATATATATATATATATATATATATGTATAAAACAGTTGTTCCAGCCCAGAGGAGAACATGCTGGCTGTAGCATTGTTGTCGAAGAGCCGGTATTTCAATTTAGCACATTTCCTTAATCTCTTATGACATATCATGGTTGTTTTGTTATTTAGCACAGTAAATATTTCATGTTTCTGCTTCACATTAACTTTACAGGTCAGACATAGGAAATGAAAACATCTGGTCCCTTGACACTTGACTGTGTGTAAAATCTGGCCCTTATAAAAAGTACAGAATAAGCCTGCCTTAGCTGTTTAAGGACATTTTAAAGTATGATTAGTCACAGAAGCAGATAAAAGGAAAATTCTTCTAAAATGCCCTGCCAAGCAGGGTAATTTATTTGCATTTACTATGAAAACATACAATGTCACACAAGATTAACTGAAGCATGGAAATTTGGGCATTTGCTGTATAATCACACAAACCCACTCCCATCATCAGCAGTTTGTCTTTTTTTTTTTTTTTAAAGATGGTGGCAAGAAAAGAGCGATAGAAAGGCGAATCTTCTGTTTTCATTTTTCTGTTGAAACATTAGATACACAGTAGAACCATCTTTACTAAATGCAATGCACAACAGTAAATTATCAGCAATTATTGTGAGCCTGGGCCATGGCCTGTTTGTCTGTGTGTGTGTGTATGTGTGTGTTTGCCTGCCCTGCTAAGCAAACACGAGACATTTCTTTAGAACCATGACAGACAAGCCGAGGCCCTTTCTATAAATAAAGAGAACAAAACACAAAGAAAAATTATCAAAAAGAAAATAATATACAGAAACAAAACGTTGGTTCTCTTCATGTGTCTCCTTACTTGGACCTATATAGAGTGGTGCTATACTGGTCAGCTAAGCCAATTTTTTAAAAAAGATACAGGTCTCTATTTACTTCTGTGCAGACACTGGGTTCACTGCTTGGCTCACGGGTTGACAGGAGAGGACATCTGGACTCACATCAGACTCTGACCATGAAGCAGAAGCTCTTTCACAAATTCACCTGCCAAGTTTGTGTTTTTAATGCTTTTCTCTGGATATAAAGAGGAATACAGATATAAACACACTTCTCAATAAACTCTTTTTCTTCACTGCTTGCTTGGCCTGTGATGCATCATTGGGTGTAAGCTTTGGTGTAGAAAATAGAGCCTCCTGCTGAGATGCAGAAGTACTGATGAATGTACGTGATTCTACTTGCATCACATTTTCTGTACCTTTTTTTAAAACATACACTATTCTTGTTTTTCATCTTTTACATGTAATTTTTTTTTACTTGACATTTGCCAGTGATGTACACACTTCTAATAAATCCTCCTTCCCTGTTGTTCAACATGGATCCCAAGGCAGACTGCATGTCATTGTGCAGAAATATATACTAACAGAGTCTTAGCATATGGGAAACCTTCAAGAGTTTGATCTATACAGAGATGATCTGTTTCTGTTATGTGTGGCTCAGAATCCTGCACCCAGTCAATGTGTGGAAAATTCCTTGGAAAACCACTGAGTCTGTGACAGTAAACTAAAGGTAGCGGAACCGGTTCTTGAACTGCAGCTACAGAGATATGAAACCTGATGCCTTCATGGTATAAAAGGAGAATCAGACTCCAATGCCAAAGACTGTTTATATTAATTTGAGCATGTTTAAATTACTCTCTAACATCCCACCGAGGAGTCTGTGTGATCTCATGATGACCAAAAATTACTGCAGAGGGGAATACTTTTTGCAGAGGTGATGGGTGGAGAGACACCTACTTAACGAGCTTTAATCAGTAATGTTTGTGATAGTGCAGGAGAAAAATGGTACATTTTATTTCACCTTAGTGAAAAATCTTTTTGTTGTTGTGACCAGGCACCAGCGTGGCCAACAAACTTACACGGGCAAGTTCTGTGCTCTTCCCCAACCCATGAGCCAAGTTTGTTCCTACTGCTGACATTAACCACTGAAGTACAGAGTGGATCACAACCGTTTTAATAAGCCCCTCCAATCCCCCGGCCCTACTGCCACTCCCGCCCACTCCCCCACCTCCTCCTCCTCCTCCTCTCAATCCTTCCTGGGTGGGTTGGCTTTGAGTTTCCTTCTTCCAGAGTCCATGGTGGTGGTGGTTGTGGTGGTGGTGGTCATGGAGGGGATAAACCCAGGACTGAACATCCCTCCCCCACGTAGTGTGTTTGTAGAATGTGGAGTCCACTGGCTGGCTCGCCTGCAGGGGGGAGCGTCTCACTCCTGGGCTATGCTCCTCAGCACGTACTTGACTGTGTAGGCGAATGCGGCAAAGCCTACGATCACAAATAGGTTGGCTAGAGCGCCACCTAGAAGTCCATGGTTGCGATTGGCCTGCTGTAGGCCAGGGGCGGGGTTGGCGCCTCCGAGCGGGACGGGACCTCCGTTGAGGTTGGCAGGGAGGCCGTAGTGGGCCTGCTGAGGGTCACCATCAGGCACCACATCGGGTAAGGGAAGGGGCTGAGTGCGGGCACTTAACTCCTCCTGGGCCTTCTGTTTCTGCTTCATCTCCTGGTGGAGGAGAGAGAAATAGAAGAATATCAGGCAAGCAAAAAGAAAGAGGAGAAGAAGACAAGAACTAAGAGATCAGCTCATACGTACATCGACTACATCAGGAAACAGCTCACAAAACACTTTGTCCTTGAGGTTGAAGGCCAGGCTTTGGGCTGACAGCTGTCTTTTCTGAAAAGAATCATATAAAAGTGACATCATATATTTGGGACATCACATCATTTATCACTATGACTGGGCTACAACAACAAGGATTAATTTAATCTAACATGAATTCTAATCAGAGTTTAGCAAAACTAGCTTTAACATGCGTATATACAAATATAAAATTAAGCAGAGCTCTGATGCTCAATTAAAAACACATCTCCAGTTAGTAAATCAAAGTTCTTTGATGTAAACCTGGCATTAAATAGAGTTTAATCAGTATGCAGATGATAGTTTACCCTAAAATAAATTTAGTGTTTGCAAGACCTTGTAAATATAAAAAAGGGGGGAAATCGCTAACTTTTTGCTGCTCTTTATTCTTTAACAAAACAATAAAATTGTTTGCTAGCTAGCTAAATAATTAGTTAGAATTAGCCTATTCATGATGGCTTAACAGAGAATCTATAATTTCTCTGGGTTTAGGAAAAACTTCTTGGACAAATTAATGGAGCAATATGGCCAAATAACACAAGAAAACTGACAACAGCACTGTAAGGGGAAAAAAGAGACTGCCAGACAGCAACTGGTAATGTGTTTTAACAGATAAACTAAAGTAAAAGAAAGAAGAGACGCACCGTAAAACTCAACTGGTTTGAGTTTTCACTTAACTTACTACGAGCAACTTGATTATCCTCACGTTTTAAAGTAAATACTGGCAGACATTTTAAATTGGAGTTTTGGTGCAATAGAATTCAGTTTAATCTATGTTTGGAGTGTGAACTAAACTGAGGTTTACAGATTTACAGTTTTCTTTATTTTCAGCTAGTTTGGAGCGACATAATTTAAAGTTAAGTCATGGTTTAATTAGATTTAAAAATTAGTCCTTGTTGGTGCACTCGGCCTATGTTCTGGTAATTGGTTTGTCCTCACTGTGTAGTCAGAGGTCTCAATGCTGCCAAGGGTGGGGCCTTTCTCCACCATGAAGCTGAGCAGGCCTGTGAGGATGGTGGAGACGGACCACGCAGGGTTCCACGTGTCTGGATGGAAGTCTGTGATGGACAAACATAACCTGTGGAGCAAACAGGCAAAGTTACAATAAAAGGAGCGAAATGGCTAATAAATCCTGAATTCTCATTCAATTCAACCATAAGAAACTTTCTTCCTTACCTTGTATTACACTTAAATCTCCCATTTGGTGTTATCATATAGATACTTGGTGGTTTAAAAGGGAATTCCCGAGGAAATATAAGTTTTCCATGATAATATCCTCCTACGAAAAGATTAAGACATTATATCATGTGGTGATGGTTGTGTAAATGGCAGACAGCGTGACACAGACATTTTGACTCACTTATATGTGATTGTAACAAACCACAGGCACTGACTACAATCAACTTGTCACAACATGCAAATGAACAGAAAGGACAGAGTGTGTTGTTTAGTAATTGCCAGGCTTTACCTTCATACGGAGTTTTCTCAGGACCTCTGACTACATAGTGCCTGGAAGACACAAGGAAAATTCACTGTTATTGGTCTGGATTAATGTGCTAACAATGGCCTTGAGTCAAGCTCTGCTGACTGTTTCACTTTAGATGCATGCCATACAACTGCATTCACAAATCCTCGATATGTTTTCAGATAACAGCAAGTATATTTGCCATCTACCTGTAATACACAGCTAGAAATGAGAGGTTTTCTTCTCTACTACCAGAAGGACAAGCCTAATTATACGCACATCACTGGCAGGACGCAGACAAGGCTGTTGGAAAGCAGCACAATAAAAAAAGAGAAACACCTGCACCTCAATTTCAAACCATGTTTACTCTGTGTACAAATAAATCTTAGGAATGTAGTAATATGTTGAATATTGTGATAAAAAGCCACAGCCATACTGTGCTGTGATTATATCACATGGTTAATTATTTTATAAAAAGGACTGGTACTGACTCCAGCGTTGTTGTTTCACTGTCAAAGACAATTCATGACAGTTTTTTGCACATGCTTGGGTCATGGCTGGATATTTTTATTTTATTGTATTTAAGAAGGTGAAGCACTTCAAGGAAAAATGAACAAAAAATGCTACACCTCAGGCTTATTATAAGGACATTTTTCAAGTAGACATAATTTTTGTGTTTTAATATTGCAATAAATCTCGTACTGTTGACATTTTTTTTAATCATGGTATTATCGTACTTTGAGTTTTTGGTATCAGAAAGGTATCCCTAACATATATATATATATATATATATATATATATATATATATATATATATATATAATGTACACACACTCACTGTATATCTGTGTGGTAACCATTTTTAAACATTTTGACCTTAAGATCTAACAGGGACCAAAACATCAAATAGCAAGCAGAGGGAAATCTAATTAATCAGATTTTTAATGTTATTAATGTGGCATCTCTGGCCAAATTCAAGAAAGATGTAACTTATATAGAAATAAGACTTTTAATTAATTTTATATGTTCTTAGCTCATTTCATTTCATTAAAGTGTTATCTGTCAACAAGATTGTTTTTTCTGTTTGACTTTGTTTTGTGTCCAACTTTTGTCTTTGATCTTTTTATTGTCTAGACCATGGTTATTTTATAAACTTTAACAAACAGATTTGCTTCCTTATTTCTGAAGTCTGATAAGACCATGACTACACTAACACTATAATCCACAGTACAAGGAGAGACAATAGCTGAACATGACTTAACACTCGTTCCAGATAAGTGATTGAATCAAAATGTAACTGATAACAAGGTGTAATATAGATTGAGAATATGACACCTGAGCGGTTATATCTATTCAGTCTATTTAGCTACTTGTAACAATAGCAATAAACATGATGTCATGTGTGACGTAACAGCTTTTACGGGTTCACGTGGACTAAAACAAGTTTCCCTCAGAGATAAAATCTGTCTAAACTCCACTACAATGGAGGTAAGGGAAATTTCATTTGGTGTTTCGAGTAATGAAGGATTTTTTTTTTTTTTTTCAAAAAGCTAACACAAATATGAGTCAACAATGGCCCAGTGACTCTGGATGTTTCAGAGAACAGGCTACAGTCTTCATTTGAACTTCTTTCTGCCAAAGAAATAGTTGGCAGCATGTTTTGTCAAAGCTAAATCTGTAGACATTTAACCGTTCAAAGCTGTGGGCAGCTCAGTCTCAGATACAGACAGTTGTCTTGAAACTGGGCAGATAAACAAAACCTGAAGTAACTTGTGTAAAGCTACCTTTTAAAAAAAGGAGCAAAGTGATTCAAGTATCCAGTATTTTATCAAGAACTAAATACATAAGATAACAGTTGTAGAATTTGGTAGTAGTAGGATTTTGTGTAAGACAAATGTTTTAATTAATAGGCATTGAGTGAAAGGCTGTATCTAGAGCCAGTGTTTGGTTTGTCCATTCTGAACTACTGTATAAACATGGCAGAGCAACATGGTAGCCACTCTGGAGGAAGATCCGAGCTCTGTGCAGATATAAATAGCTCATTCTAAGGTAACAATATGTGTATATATATATATATATGTATATGTATATGTATATGTATATGTATATATATATATATACACACATACATATTAATTATATTATTAATATATTATATTATTGTGAGGTGGCTATTCAGGTGATTTTACACTGTTGAAAACTTGTGAATATTACATTTAATTTTTGCGATATTCTACCAATAAGCCCCCCTGAATCTTACACAGTGGTCCCATACATTTAAATTTATTGTACGAATTTTACCTTATATTTAGCATTTAAACTATTTGGATATTATTGTTATTATTATTATTATTATTATTATTATTATTATTATTACACATAATATTCTTAAAATTAAAGACCAGGAGGGACTTGGTGACAACATATCATAACTAATCAATGACTAATGGATAGAGCACTGAAATACAGTGCATTTCCTTGTTGATGATTTGTGGGCTTTGCCAGGATGGAAACCTTACCATTCTAGGATGTTGGAGGGGAGAGGTTCTGCACAGATGTAAGGCACAGGGTCTTTCTTTATCCTGAGGTAATCCTGCTTAAGTCGCTGAGTGGCTGTGGTTGGAGCTCTCTTATTCCCGTTGTTGTTCATCTGAGGATTTAGACAACATGCAAAAGGGAAAACCTGAATTTTTTTTTTTGAATTGATCTCTTGAAATGTGTTACTGATACACAGTGGCATGAAGCGTAGCCTTCAATTATTGCAGACATCCCAACTCTGGATCAGTCTTTTGCCAATTTATGGCAGGTCTGCATTTGACAAATGTGTTTATGGTAGTGTGAACAAAGCAAGCAAGAGAGAGACAGTGACAGAGAGAGATACTGTGTGTATATTTACTGACTGGATGAACACTGCTTTGTCTCAGCTGTCAATGAGATTAGGTGAAACCTAAAAATGCATAGAATACGTTCAGCACAAACTATGACTAAATTATATTTAATTTGAGAGATCATTTTTTTCTACAGTTAGACATATATCGTGATTTAACAACAATGAGCCACGACTGTATACAACCTATTGTTACAGTATCATGTTGGCCAATGAGAAACTTGAGATAACTAAACTTGGAACCAGTACTGTTGGCTGATTATTGCAGGAGACCAGTGTGTGCTTGGTAGAGACCGGAATTAAAAACCTAATAACATTGATTAGGGGTCATTTTACAACAGTACAGCTGAAATGAGATAACCGCTCCAAACCTTTTGATTAATGAAAACTGATGACAGGCGGCTGATTATCTAACCTACCTTGATACCGCACATAAATAAGTAACACTGTCATTCTAAAGACTAGTCCCTTTAGGGGTGTGAATTTTTTTTTTTTTTTTTTTTTACTTTTAATGCTAGACCAATTAATAGTTGTGAGCTATTGCTCGATTCTGACTCACAGTCAAAAGTCACAAAAGCAGTCAATTTACAATGACACAAAACATAGACAAGCAGCAAGACCTTCAAGAAGATAAGTAGCAAATGCTTTTTTCCCCTCAGAAAAGCCATTGATTGATTTTTATATTTTAACTGACATATCTATTATCCAGATAATTGCTTCAACTAAATGTAAAATCAGACATCACAGTATCAGATTTTCACTAGATAATTCTCACTAGCAAAAGAATTCACAATTACATTATTACTGCAACACTGAAAGAAAATTTGAGGGAAAAAACTGGTAAAGCATTTACAATACAAATGTAGGAAGATGGAGATACAGTCTGTAACCATAACCACACAAAAGCATACAAATTGTGAAATTACATATAATGGACAGTGAAAGGGTGTAAGTGTGTGTGTGTGTGTGTGTGTGTGGGGGGGGGGGGGGGGGGGGGGGGGGGGATTTAGGGAGGAAGACAAAGCGAGAACCAAAAGAAACAACAATCATCTAAGAGCATACAGTATGTTTTAGAGGTGATTTATGAGATTTATGAGAGCGAGATGATTTATTTATATAACAATATCATATGTGTATCACTAACAGTATGTAAAAAAAATGTTTTTTTGAATATGGGAATGCCCAATAACATCAAGGCTGATGAACTGTCAACGAATGTTGGCTTATCACAGCTTTTTCACTCCATATCACTGTATATCTGATTAGACAAATTATCTCTTTTAATGCACTGTCAATTAAAAAGGGACATTATTTAAATTTAAACATAGTTGCGTTAAAGTATTAAGTCTTAAAACTGAAATGCGTAAAGTACTAATGCCAGCCTGTACTTTCTTACATACATAAGGTAAGTTACACAACTTGACGTTAAATGTACTTTTATCTGTCTTTTCACCTCAGCCCATTGAACTCTAGATAACTTTCAGTACCAGACAGCTGCACCGCTGCGGACTGACCTACTGTCATGTCGCTCACAGCTGACAGTGTTACGCTAATGAGCTTTAAGTAAAACGTAATAACGTTAGTGTTGACATGATGTCAGTGTCTCTTGTTAATAAATAACAGGATACTCGGCGTTATCGTTTAGCTGTGGCTAATCCGCTACTTTAAAAGCTACGTTAGCTAGTGCTAATGCTAAATCTCTGGCTAACTGACTGATCGATATGTTAGCTCGGTATCGGACAGTTACCCAACTGCCAACTATGAACGAACAGTGCAGACCAACTCCAATGAACAAATTAACATCATATACGACTTTTTAGTAACCACAGGGTATCAATACTGTCCGCCCAGGTAGGCTGACTTGACTCGAAATAAAGCTAATAGGTATAGCTGGTGGGAAGTCCTGTCTGTGTGTACTGTATTAGCCACCAGCGGCTAACGTTAGCTAGCGTAGGCCACAGCCATTGCCACAGCAGTGTTTAGCTAACCTAGCATTAGCACGAACAGTTCTGCTACTAACAAGAGCTGAGACTCACATCTCTCAAGTTTACCAACCGGACAGAGTGTGGTACGGACATACCTCTCCAGAGACCCCAGTGAAAATAGGTATTCGTGGCTGGACACGAAATACAGCTGTTGTTTCTGTTGTCAAACCCCAGATCGATAAGACGATGACACCAACGTAGCTTTAGCTCAGTGATCGCCAGGAGTAGGAAATAAGACACTTCCGCTTTTCTTCTTCGCTTGTGTGGAAAACGCTTGAAAACGTGACATAGAAAGCGCATTACTGACACCACCAAATCTGGAAAAACGTTTAAAAAAAGTCCAATAATACCCAGTGTTGAGGTGTAATGAACAACATGTAGTTTAGTGACGAGTTTGACAGCAATTTGCAGGAGTTGGGCGGTGATTTAACTACCATGGCTATTAAAGTTAATTAAAAGTGAACTAATAACTAAAACTAGGTGTGAAAAAAAACATTTTGTAAATTTAAAACATAAATAAATAAATAAAAACAAAAATAGACTTTAGAGGGAAAACTAACCAAAACAATATTGTAAAACTAAACAAACTAAAATAAAATACACAAAGTATATATAAAGTATAAAGTATAAAGTATATATATAAAGTACACAAAATGTCTTGTTGTTTTTTTTGTAGTGACAGTCTTTGTCAATTTGGTCTAATTTGTCAACACAACAAACATGAGAAGACATACTGTGTTCACCAAGTCTTGTGCTTGTATTGTAATACTTATTCTGAATTTCTTACACCCCCACCCCATTATATAAAAGACTATACTAATACTAATACTGAAACAAACAAATAAAAAACTAAACTAAAAGCAATACCATTCCAACAAGACACTAAACTGAATTGAAAACCGATTCAAAACTATAATTAGTCTGTCAACTACATTCAAATAGTAATTAGTTGCTTTGGGTCATATAATTTACAAACTATATATTCATAGTTTTCTTATGGCATGTTTTGACATACAGTGTGGTACAATGCAATTGGCCACAGTTGTCATTTAATGACAATCGCCTGCTTTTGATTAAAATCATGTGGTTCCTTGGGCTGCCAAAGTAAGGATTGGCCTGCCCTTTTCCTAAATTAAAACACGTTACACTTTACTCGGTATAACTTCATTTGTAACAATATTAGATTCCAGACTCAGGTTATAGTTTCTCATGATGTAGCTAGTTTGGATGTAGTTGAACTACCTTTTGAAAGTTATTTTAGTAAGTAATTATTTTTTGAAAATATTAAGATGCAGTTGAACTACTTTTCATTTTAGCTAGTAGCTTGATAAACATTTCCCTAACACTGGTAGTATCTAATAAATATTGCTAGCCTTGAGTAAAACTATTTATAATAAGAATATACTTACATTTGCAGTCTGTTAATCACCAAGAAATGCCAGACATCATACAAAGTTGTCTGTGTATTTCCACCACCCTGTAGAGGTCCCCTTGCTGGTAATGCTGCTGTATAAAGCTTCTTATTGCTATAGTTTTTTTTTAGACAAAATTTAAAACAAAATATATACTGAAATGCACAAAAGCATTCTGGAATTTTACTTTCTTTTTATTTCTGCCACCAGTTGTATAACAGTTTGAAAATCATTTCATCAGAGATTTCAATTCAGAAAATAAAATTATACAAAACATTAAAGGGGCAATACACTGACTTTAAACATCAATTTCAGTTAACTCATCATAGAGAGTAGGATTAAGCCTGTGGAAAACGTTTGCATAATGCTTTCTGTAGTCCTGCAGGAACCTTTCCTATGTTAAAAATAATAATAAAAAAAACTAAACCAGATTATGTCATCAAGGTTATTTTGGATTGGGAGTGTTGATTACACATTTTGGGGGGCATTATGACAAATGTAGGATACAGTATTCTGGAGACTTGACCCAGACTTGAGAGTAAAAGTCTCAGGCTCTGCTGCTTCAGTTCTGGAGATTCTTTTCAAAGATATTCTCTGTGCAACATTGTTGGAGTGCACTTTTAAATTCAGCACATGTCTGCAGATCTTCTGATATGTTACAGTGTCTCTGCTGTTAATTCACTGCCATCTGAAATACCACCTGTGCAGAAGAACTGTTGAAACATTATAACATTTTAACACAACCAAGGTATTTTATATTGACTGTGTTCAAACATATTTACAAGAGCATTTGAGAACAATTACAAGTCAATTATAAAACAGCTTTAACTTCTGTTTACAGGGTTTTGACCATTTGGTTGTGCCTGCAGCAGTCAAAATGTCTTTTTAAAAGCATGTGGCTTCCTCCCTTTAGATTCCCAAGTGACTGAAAGTGGTCAGAAGAAGTGGTCAGTGGTCACTGCAGCTTCTTGCAGTGGCTGAACTGTATGCTCCTTCTCCTCAACTTCTCGGGCTGGAGAGACGCGATGAGAGAAAACTCGCGAAAGACATCAACACAGGAGATGTCACCTGCAACAGGGGATATTGAAGTCAAATGGGAATTTGTCCCACAGCAGGGCACGGTGGAACCTGCAATGACCAATCTGTTGGTTTTTGCTAGCCTTAAACATCAGTGAGTGATACACCAAGCATTTTTATTGACATGGCATTAAGGCAATAAGCCAGCAAGTACTGCAATCTCCCAATAACCCACATTTCATTATACTCAGGAAGACAGACAGAGCAGATAGATCTCTTCATGAAAGAACAAAGTCCCCAAAGCATCAAGATGGAGAGAAGCTCATTAGTCTAACTTGGTGATGTAAAGACACCTTCTCATTCAGGATACTAAGGATGCCTTGCACCAACAAGTATTAGTTTATAATTAATAATAACTGAATAATGTTGCACCAAACATTAAAACTAGCTTAAAAAAACATAAATGAACTAAAAAAAAACCCCTCTAAACTTGGATGTACTATACTGATATTAGTTTTTAATTGTGTAACAGGGCTCTGCTCAATTTTAAGTTTGGATTTACTAATTTTAAACCTAGTTTTGATAACATAATCTTAGATAACATTAATCTTTGTTGGTGCAACCCTATCCCAGAACATTTTTTCCTACTTAATGAAAATTTTTTAAATGATTGTCCTTGTAAATGGTTAGTATGCAGAACAGAAAATAAGAAACTTGCATGGAAAGAGTGTTGAGCATCCTGTCCATGTCACTCCTACATCATCCCAGGATCCTTTTCCCTCTCATCTACATACCAAGTGAGTATATCTGGAGTCATGTACTTAATATTCTAATTCGCATTTCATAATATGAAGTGTGTTGTACATACTTACCTATTTCTACCTATTACTTACCTAATTCTATCTGACCTATTACCTTTTACATGAATGCTGCATTATAGCTGGGTCTCAAGACACTTTTTTCTGAGGAAACATCTTCTCTGAACTTCTGAATGCTTTTCTCCTCAAGAGACAAGACAGATCCCCAACATTAAGGCAGCACCAAGTATTTTCTCCAAGTGTGTGTGTGTGTGCAAGAGAGAGGGCAAGAGACCAAGAGAAACCTTAAGGATCACAACCACCAGAGCAGAGAGAATCACAGTATCACACTGATCCCCTAGTAAGACGGCCCAGGATGCTTCACTCACTCTATCCCGAACATCCTTGGGTTTAACTCTCCTGCTGCCTGCGGCAACCCCTGTGGTAACAGAAGCAATGATATGTCAGTCACCATTTATTTCCTCAAGTGGACACGTGTTGTTTGCCTCAAAGGAACACTTCACCCCAAAAACAAAACTACATATTTTTCTTCCTACTTGCAGTGCTATTTATCCATCTAGATTGCTTATGTGAGTTGCAGAGTTTTTGAGACACTGGGCATAGAGATGTCTGCCTTTTCTCCAGTATAATGGAACTAGTTGGCTTGTGGTGCTCAAAGCACCAAAAACACTTTTGAAAATAGCAATGTCTCTTGTCATAAATCATCCTGGTCACACGAGATATTCTACAGATTTGAGATTTGAGATTTTGAGCAGTTTCATGAGAGCTATTTTCTTTCTACTGAAATGAAACCCACCAACTGTATCACCATGCAGAAGGAAGTGTGCACCTACTCATGGAAGAGAGGTTTATGCTTTTGGCAGCGCAGGATGTTAACATTACTGGCATCCTCAGTAGGCGATCTGTTAATTTTAAATAAGGGGGATGGACCTGGTCTGTTTCATTCACCCACAACTAGCAAACCAAGTCGTGACAGGTCCTTTTGATTCTGTACTGTTTAAAGAATATTAGAGATCCAAGACGAAACTGATAGAAGGGTGGTAATCAGAGAAAAAGTCAAAATTTCAAATCTGTCTGGTACTTCCAACACCACGGACAGTTCCGTGGATTTATCAGTTCACAGTACAGGTAGGCTACTGATATTTCAGAGACATGATAAAGGCCATAAATTCTAACTTGCACAAACCTCCCTCAGATAAAGGCTCAATGAGTCAGACAGACTGGACGTACAACTCTTCTGCCCCTGCACTCACTCTTAGGATAAAAGGTTAACAAGGGAGATGACATCCCTGCTCAAATCAACTATTGGGTATACTCCTTGG
This sequence comes from Lutjanus erythropterus, assembly GCF_056507025.1. NCBI lineage: Eukaryota > Metazoa > Chordata > Actinopteri > Lutjaniformes > Lutjanidae > Lutjanus > Lutjanus erythropterus. Next base: position 18,895,498 of record NC_139318.1, read on the forward strand.
CCGAACTGTAAAGTTAGCATCAATGCGCTAGCTAGCATGGTGATCCGTTTTGCAGGTGTAGTCCAGTGACATTGCTTTTGAGATTTTATTTTGCTGCTTTGAGCACCACGAGCTGAGTGCCATGTACTTCCATTATAGTCAAGAGAGGGCAGACAGCTCTATGGCCAGTATCTCCAAAACTCGACAATTCACACCAAAGCAATCTAGATGGATATACAGCACCACAAGTAAGAGGAAAAAGAGGTATTTTGAATTTTGGGGTGAACTGTCTTTTTAAGTGTAAAGCGAGGAATTAGATATTTCTGGCTTGTGAGATCACATAAATGTTTTACATGCTGGAGACACTGAATTATTCAAGGCACAGTGTTGCTGCTGCAGGCACAAAACTGAGGCACTATCTGAAACATATGAGAACCTAAACTCTACAGTGATCTTTAAATAGTGTGTTGTCATTGACCTAACAGTCCGGACATGTCCAAATGTACACCTCCTTTATATTTGGTATTATGAAGAACATAGTTTCATTGCTTTGAATAAGCCAAGTGCTACCCAAAAGTTTGTTATACACCAAAAGACACACCAGATTGTAAAAAACAGCATTCTCCCAACATCTGACAGTGTTTCTTTGTGGCTATGTTTTTTTCTTCACATTACCATTTTATCAATTGGTCATATAGTGCAGCTATTTTCTGTAAACCTTTTCAAACACACTGCTGAGATGTTGAGAGAATGTTGTGCTTCAGAGATGAGACAGGAAACAGAAATGAGAGCAACAAGCAGGAAGCAGTGTTAGTTCATCAAGAGTTTCTCAGTTTTATTGTATGCATTTTGTTTTCTTTTTTTCCCCTCAGTGCTTCTAAAGACAAAGAAGAAAGTATTCCAAAGATTTCCAAATGTCAGTGAACAGAAGAACGCCTCCAAGTAAAGCAGAGCTTTGTTACAGTCCTGCTCGACAGGTTGTGTTTTTTTGGAAGAGAATAAAAAGACAAACATAAAACAGATCAGACAGTCGGGGTCCGTGATTGAATGCTGAGAGGCAGGCAGTTGGTGTCGAGTTAAAATACACAAGTGTACTATTTACAGCATGTTTTGCTTTGAACAGCACCTTTAACCACTCCTATGTCAATACACACAATGGACACAACATTTAATACTTACGCCAGGGCGAGGGCCCTTAACAGTTTGGTCACAGTAGCATCACATCACCTCCCTAGTCTGGTTCTACTTGCAGTACATTGAACTATATTGCAGAATATCACCTGCCATTTCAAAATCTCTCAAGTCTGTTACATTTCTGTAACCTCTTTTGAACATGTGAGTACACCAACAGTGTTTCTACCACTCTGTCACTTCACAAAGCATGGTAAGACTATGCTGTTATCTACTCAGTTAAAAAACAAACTCCAAAAAATGCTGATATCATACAACAATGTCAGACACTTTCCCTTTAAAAAGTCTTTGGCAGAGGAAAATAAACCACAACATTAAAAAAAATAATTAAAAGTACTATTTGTAAGGTTTTGCGGAAAACAAAAAAAAAACAAACAACAAAAAAAGACAGGAATGAGGAAGTCACCACAGATTTGGTCTGTGGATGGAAGAATGGCACAGAGGTGCAAAAAAGTAAGAAACACCAGAGGGGTCATGGTGGTACATGCTTATTCCACAGGACTGCACTGCACGATGTGATCAAACTATAGAAAAATATTTTATCATGCTCAGAATGCAAACGATGTTAAACCTCCCGCAAACAATTCTGGCAAAGCATGCAGAGAAGCATTGACCAGTGAGGGAAGCCAAATATATATGTCCTTTGACCCCACAAGTGTGTAAACTGTTCTAATGAAATGTGCCCCTTTGTCTCACCACAGATACTGTAACATGGATGAGTATTTACAACAAAATGGATGCATCACATTGTTCTGTAGTGAATGGAAGGATTGTTTAAGGATAAGATCCAGTTTTATACACTCCCTCACTACGTTGCAAGACTTGCTGGTCTGGTTTGTCTGCCCTTCACACATGGGAGAAGTTTGCCTTGCCTGGCTTTCTGAACACGTGGTTAACAGCGTATTTTAACCCAAACCATGATCTTTTCCTAAACCTAACCAAGTAGTTTTGTTGTCTAAAACTAACCAAACAGAAAACTGTGAAAGAAAACTGAAAAACCTGAAGATAGTCCACAAAGTCTACAAAATAATAACAAGAACTGAACTCCAGCATCCTGAGTTGAAGTCCTGTGCTTAAAAATACAAAAGGTTAGGCTTCAAGACTCTCTCTGAAAGCCTAGAAAGCTGCCAGAAAGGGCTTTCTGCCAGAAAGGGTTTAGGAAATCATGTGACGAGAGAGATCAACAAAGTCTACATCAGAAGCAGACTGAATGATGTGTGGTGGTTGAATGGGTTAAGTGTTGAACGTGAACGAGATTTCAGTTCAACTCCTATGTGAAACTTATTCAAACACATTTTTAGATTTAGTTGACTTAATATTTTTTGTCAGAGTTTGGTTAGGTTTAAGCAGCAACACTACATGGTTAGTTTGGCTGGTTAGGTTAAAACATGGTGTGAGAAAGCTCTTTCTGGCAGAAAGATTTGAAGCATAACTTCTCCCATGTGCTGCTTGACCTATTCACCCAACACAATGTCACCTTAATTGTTGTTCTTTATACTACATCACCTGACTTCCTAAAGACTAAAGCTGCCACAAAGCCCTTTCTGTCAGACAGAAAGATTTCTGACAACAGGGCTTTCTGACATAAAGTCCTGAAGGCTAACTTCTCCCATTTGCATAAAGCAAAAAATTCTAATCCTCTCTAGTAAACTATGGATGACTGCAAAAACTTAAAGCTACTACAAGAAACTTTAATATTTTATTGATTTTTAGAGGCTTCTGTGGACAAAAACAGTACTGTTTCCACTGGCAAAAAAAACACTATCTAAAGAAAAATCTGCCCCTGCTTCTGGCAAACACATGACTCACTGTAACTTTGGGAAATTGTAACTACAGGTGTGTTTCATCTGATTTAAGGAGAATCTGAAGATCTTGTTTTCTTACGTAGATCATATAGGGGCATCAGTATTAAACTGAGGCTGTTTCATAACCATAACTCCTTGTAGTAGCCTTAAAAATTCTATGTTGTAGCTGGCATTTACAGATTCTAGATAAGGTTGTAAAATCTCTTCCAGTGGTGTGTTTGAATGCCAATAGTTGTACTGTTGCAATATAAGGCCATTCAAAAGGGAAGATAATAGCAGAATGTCTTTTATGAGTGCTATTACATGACATATACTAAAGACTTCCTTTCATAAACTCCACGTAATGCTTTCAGATTAAAATGACAATCATTAACAGAAATGCAGATGTAAACTGCATCCAAGAATGCATTGCACTGCTCCTCTGGGGAGATAAACATAAATAAAAATACACAGTAGATAGATAGACAATAGCTTGACTAGACAAGAACAATATAAAACCTAACTGAAAGAAAATTAACAAACTTATAATACTGTAGATGGGAAAAGTGCACAGTTTCTTTTTTTTTCCTTTACACAATGTATCATAATATCATATGATTTAACTCTGTCTCTCAGTATTCTTTGACACATGCACTCATTTTCTCACTCACTCACTCATCATGTCACAAAGTATCTTACACAGCAGGCAAGGGTCTCTTCTCCACAAGCCCTTCAGTATTTTTGTCACAGTTTTACATTAAATTTCCCTTCCTGACCCCTAGTTATTTATACACAGTAAACCACCCTGCCCACCACTACTCTAGCTTGTCAGTTACTCTTTTTCTTTTAGTAATGGAACAAATACCATTTGTTGTCACCTCATGCCACAGCACATAGTTTAAAGATTACCCATATAATTTCTAAATATGTATATTTACATCTCCGATTGATAAGAGATGGGTAAGTTGGATGTCACACAGATGGTCTGGATAGATATATAAAGTGTAAGGGGGTTAATGCAGCGAGCTTTTTCAGACTTAAGAGCTGTTAGGTTAACAGTGAACCCACACCCAAGAGGTTACACCATGTTATGATAAGTTAGAGGAGGATAACCCTGTTAGCAAAACACCAAAAAGCAGATGTTGTTTTACTGTGTGTGTGTGTGTCATGTAGCTAGCATAGCATGGGTGGTGCCAAGTAATGGCAAGCAGAAACGTAGTGGTGATGGTGGCAGAAAAAAATGTAGTGTAGTGTCAGTAGAGTTAAAAAGGTCCATCAGGGGTCTCCGTATGACACAGCGCCCCCCAAAATGAGCAAGTGGTATGCTCCTCTCTCCTTAGACAAACCCAAAAAGCGTCAATCTACATAAGTAACAGAGATCAGTGTCTACAGGCAACTTCATCTACATTTTAGTCCAGAGGAATATATATATATATATATATATATATATATATATATATATATATATATATATATATATATATATATATACATATATATATATATATATATATATATATATGTATATATATGTATATATATGTATATATATATATGCTCCTGGATATAGAAGTGACCACTAGCATTCCTCTATTGTGAGGCAGATGAACTCCTGGATGCACTTCCTATACTGCTGCTCAGTGGGGCTGCTGCTGTGGTATTGACCTGGTTGACCCAATGGCGCCTCTGCTTCTCGCATCTCCTCATTCATCCGCGCAAGACGCAATCTGGAGGAGAACAGAAAAAGACAGAGGCAGAGGAAGAGGTGTGACAGGGAAGATAGCGATTGAGAAGTTGTATAATAAGAGGACGAAAAGACAGGTGAGAAAAGATATAAATAAATATGGAGTAAAATAATTAAGATGTGGTGGGAGGAGATCGTGAGAATGTGGTGAAGTGGTAAGGAGCGACAATTGAGGTAAACCACAGTGGAGAGAGGAGGATGAGAGGAGGGAGGAGAGGGAAAGAGAGAATAACAACAACAATCAGGGGTATAATTCAGACAACTCACCATCTGCTCTCATTGCAGAAAAACAATTCTGTCTTATTAAGCAACATTTCGATATTTAAGATCATTCTTGAGCGTGCGAGTAGTTTGACAAAATAAACTTTTTACAGTATTTCAACTACATCACAGTTTAAAGCTCCAGAAAAAGCTATGTAGCTAGTAGACCTTGGGTAAAGGTTATTTTGTCAAACATTTATAAATATTTCATTCTATTATAGTGTACTTTAAGTGAGGTGTATGGTACACTCTAATGCTTTAGTCACATGTGTTAACTTTAATATTAGAAACAACAGATGATCAGATTTCCCATTTATAACATGGGATTAATCCCACAAATTACACTCAGCAATAAATATCTTACATCATTAAATTGAATCAAATTGAGAGCAGAATATCTGATGGCATATGAGGCAGGTTGTTCCTTGTCAATAGAAAAGAATGACTACTTTTGATTAGTCAATGAGTCATTTCAACCAACAGCATAAATTGTGACTGTTGTTATGTGCAACTGTTTATAAGGAACTTTATCATAGCCGCTAAAAAATATTTTAGGTCTAAGAAGAATGAGGATCACTCACAGGGTGACGATGTCTGCATTGGCAGCCTGGACGGCGATACTTAGCGGGTCATGACCCTGTTCATCCACCTCGGTCTGTGACGCTCCTCTCTTTAGGAACAGACACACCTGGCTGTACACAAAACAAGATGCAGGCGCAGAGAAAGGGGTTGAATTGTACAATGGGAATAAACGCATGTGGAATAAAGTGCAAAAAGATCAGGAGAGTAGATAAACTGATGTGGATGGATCCCTAATGATGCAATTTATTGGTTTAACTGTGCAGTGACTTGTTTTTTTTATTCATCTTTTCTGTCTGATCTGTGATTTTATGGTCTGTTTAAACTTGCCCAAACTATCTGTTGTTTTTCCAACCCCGCCCACCTCAGTATGATAGAAATCATTCTCTTGAGAACATGAGTGTAGATGACTTTGCTGTTCGTCAGACCACAAATGTGACAAGAATTAGCTTGCTATTTTTGTACTGGTACTGGATGTCTGGTGTTGACTAATAGGAAATATTAATTCTGAAGAACTATGATTGAACAGTTCAAACTGAGTCCAGAATAAACACTGTATTACGTGTAGCCTGGAAAATATGAGGCACTGACTTTGATGAATTTACTCTTCATCTGACCATCAATAAGACACAAATTAGCTAGCTATCATGCTATTTCACAGCTACAGGAGCTTGTATATATACCAGACCAAACATGAGAACAGAATTAGCTAGCAAAAGTTAGTGTACTACTTCCTAGCTGTATATTCAGGGAGTGTCTGGTGTTGAATAATTGGAAAGATTAGTTCTGTAAGATTGAGAATGAATCAAGTGTGGAAAGAAGCCTCGATGGTGGGTTTGGTTTCACCTAAAGTAGGTCAGAAAAACACATCAAGAATGTATGTCATTCAATAAGACTGACACCAATCTTTGTGCTTTTTTCTTTTTTTTTTCTTTTGTACTGTGAAAGTATACTCCATTCCTAAGACAAGGAAGATCACGTATTAGCACCTCTGACATATTTGGCAGTGAGTAGTTTCCATTAGTGTTGCAGAGGAAACGGTTACACCATCTGATCCCAAAAAAACACCGGCATTTTCTCCAGTTTATTTTCATTACAGTCATGCAGGGACATGAACCATGAACAACAACTCCCTCACACTTTGCTGCTGTTTCTTACCCAGTGTGTCCCAAGTAGGTAGCATGATGCAGCGGGCCACGACCTCTCATGTCCCTCTGATTCACATCGGCTCCATTCTGTAGCAAGAACTCACAAGCTATCAGAGAGCCCTGTTAGAGACACAGACGGACAAGGAGAGTTGTTAATTTTAGTTTGTTTGCTCTGGCATTTTAACATTTCTGAGGCCAATGTTTAGCTGTGCAATTCATAGAAGGAAACAATATGTTCAAGGAAGAGATTTTTCTCTTCTTTTGAATCTTTTATGGCTGTGTTTGTGGTTTAATTTTTAACCCTGTCTGTCTCCATTATGATGTGGTATTATGACAATAGCCATTACACTGAAATCAAATAAAAGGTTCAATAATTCAGACATTGCTGGTTCACTTTCAGGTCAAAACCTCTCACCCCAATCACAGCCTGAATGAGCGGCGTTTTGCCCTCCTCCTCCTCACTTGCAGCATGCACATCAGCACCATGTGCCAACGCCTCCGCCATGAGCGGTAGGTTGTGAAGGCGTGAGGATCGGTGGAGAAGCGCCCCAGGGTGGAGCTCCCTCGGGTCCTCGGGATCTGAGGACACTTCCTGTTCGATCTCCACCTCGCCACTGGAGGACTCCTCTGACTCTTCTTCTGAGAGTAGTAAGGCGACAGCAATGACAGCAAGAGGAATGATGTAAACAAAATATAACCTTTTATAACTCTGATACCTGTCAATACACAGTGACAATTTTAAACAATACTAAACCTACATTAATTGCCACATCTGAACTTGACAACACATGACAATAAACATTAAGCCTTATTTCAGGTTTCTTACAACTTCTTTGAGTTATCCTAATTTCACTGTCCCCATGGCGAGTGTGTTCACTTCTGTGCGCACTTTCAAAGACGTTTCAAATGTAACAAAATGTAATCATATCACTGCTAGATTGAAAATGGGAACTTTGCATATCCTGCAGTCATAAATTGGTTATACTGTAACTCTTACTGACGCTGTTATTCTCATTTACCATAAAAACTCCTTGATACTGTCAACAATATGATGGTATTGTGGTATCAAGGGGAGGGAGCAGGGAAACAGGAGATTTAAGGAAAATGAGGAAAACTAAGAGGGAAGATAAAGGTAGGAAACTACTGCTGCCCTATCAGAGTTATGTTCCTACTCTTAGATTCAGATCTTTTCTCTTTCTCTTTTTCTATTTAATGAAATTATTTTTCTTTATTTTGCAAATCTCTTCTTTTTCGATTTGTTAATTTTTGTTAATTTTACTGCTCCGATCCAAAATACAGTCCTACACATCATCTGCTTTATATCAATGAATATGCATTAGAGTACTTTTATAGTTCTTTCATCTTAAATGAAAATGAGCATTGACACAATAGTATACTGTATGTATAATTTTCTTTGGCTCGATAAAACATTTAAAACATATATTCTAGCATCAACACACAAAAAACAAACCTTCTTCTGTCACACTGTCCACCACTGAGCCAAACACCAGGATGTCTGTGCTCCCATCAGTACTTCCTCCGAGGCCGCTGTCGCTGCTAAGACCTGCGGGGCCAAGCATCGCCAAGCCATGGACACGTTAATGATTACACAGCACATACTGTTTAACTTGTAAACACAAATAAATTTCAGGTTGTGAACTTAAATCTACAATAATACTGGCAGTGCATTGTGTCTGCGAGTGCAAACAGTGTAGTGGACTTACTGCGAGGGCCAGAGCCGGTGTCAAAGTAGGAAAATAGTGAATCAAGCTCATCTGGACAGAACAGGGAGTCCCGACGAAATTTTGCTGCAGCTGCTGCCGAAAGACAAAATATCAAAACAAGATTTCAGTTGGGGCTTCAGAGTGTGTTGATACAATCTAAATACACATATGTATAACTTGCAGCTCTTGGCTTCATGAGGCGTATATTAGTGTTTATGACTACAGAGAAGTTGATTCTCTGCACTGACCTGCTGAGAGGTTTGCAGGTGAAGCACTGCCTGGCTCATAGCGATGGTATTTCCTGCGGGCCTTATTGGGGGCCCGAATAGAGCTGTTATGCCGCTGGCACTTCTTCACTGTCCAGGGCCGGGACTTCCTTTCACCCTCCACCAATGCCTCGCTCCCACTCATCTTCTTCAGGAAGCGTTTCTCCACATATTTAGACTTGATCCAGGCTTCTTTCTCCTGTCTAGAGGAATATAATCACAAATGGACAATTGATAATTGTGTTATGACACTGACAGGTAATTGGGTGTAGCCTGTATCGAGTCATGCAATAAATATTATTTCTGTAATAATGTTATAGTGTTCTTTTGCTGTCTTGCCAAATACAGCACCTGGATTGAAAGACTGACCTTGAACTGGACGGTCCAGGTTTTTTTGCTCCCTGCTCCTCACAGGCTCCCTCATATATTTGATTGATCACAGTGTTCCCCAATTCACACATTAGCTAAACAAGAGAGAATGAAGGAAAGAAGACAAAGATGGGAGACAGAACAGGAGGCGATAAAAAAAAGAGTAGTTCAGTTCACTAAAGGAATTATAAATGCAACTCTGGTGAGGAACAAAACACAGCACAGAAAGGAGATGCTGTAGGCAAATTTGCTGGAGAGACGCACCTTGAGTAATTCTGGCTCCCATGAGTCTAATGTCAGTGAACGCACTTTAGAGCAATGGACGCCTAAACTCCTGAAAGAAAAAGGTAGAAAAAAAGATTACATAAAGAAAGTGAAGTGTAACACGAGTTTATGTCTAAAAATATAAACACAGCACTTTTGCCCCCATTTTTCACGAGTTGACGTACAAAAAAATCAAACACTTACTCTTTTGACACCAAAGTTTTATTTTTGTAAAATTATGATCATAAATTTGTTAAAATCTGTGTTAGTGAGCACTCCTCCATTGCCAAAGAAGAACGCAAAGAAGAAGAGAAAGAATACTTTTAAAGAAGATACTTCCCAGGGGGAAATTACATTTTTCACTTTGCTATAGGTTTGTGCAGACACTTAGGCCTGAAGTACAAAGCATGATTATTGTACAGGTGTGCCTTGCCAATAATAAAAGACCACTCCAAAATGCACACTTTGATTTTGAAGGCAATGAGAACTAACCAACCATTGCTTTAAAAAAATATTTTTTTCAAGGTCAAACTGCATTTTGATGTGCGTATGAGTTTTATTGTGACCAGTCCAACACACATCTGTACAATAATCGTGCTGTTGATCAGCATCTCTATATGTCACATCTGTCAGGTGGATGGATTATCTTGGCAAAGGAGAATTCCTCACTAACATGGATTTTAACAAATATGTGAACAAAATTTAAGAGAAATAACCCTCTTCTGTGCACATATGAAGGCTTAAGGTTTTTTTTTTTACTTCAGCTCATGAAAAATGGGAGCAAAAACAAAAGTATTACATTTCTTCTTTTGTTATGTGTATCTACAAGATTTATCACAACTGCCTGGGGTGTCTCTACACTTAAAAGACCCCGAAAGTCTCAGGAGCTAAGCTAAAAACATCCCTGTCTTATTACTTTCGTGCTACATCTGGTACACATCTTGTATCTTTATCTTCTCTATTCACAATGGAGCTTTGATTGATGTGTTGATGTAATGGAAAGTGGAATTGCAGCATATCAGAGATATGTGATGTGTGATGCTTTGATGCAGATGTGAGTTTTATAAATAAAACAAGCGGAAACAGGCGGACTGTGATGAGTGATAAGGAAGCTCTGTTTGAAGGCTAGTGTGTTGTTGTTCTAATTAGTTCACTTACTTCACACTAACAAAACCAGTTCATGAACACCTAAACAAACTCTCTTACGTAAGCACAGTTTACCTGTGGATCCCTGAGCACTCGATGCAGAGCAGCACTCCCAGGTTGATGGAGGCCCAGCAGGGAGCCGTTTGGCCGCAGTCACAGCACAGCTCGTTGCCTGGCAGGGTCTGCACCCTCTGGAGGAGACTTTCCCCACCTCCCCGAACTCCCCTGTCAGCCCTCTCCCCTCTTTCTCTAGGCTCGCTGGCAGAGTCGATGCTGCTGGTGGAAGGCGAGGCTGTCCGGTCCAAACGCTGCAGAGAGACAGGTGGACAAACCAGAGACTCTGAAGTGGCACAGGACCATTTCTTTTGTAATGAAAAGAAATGCCAGTTGTATGTTATCATGTGGCTGCTACTGTATGTGTATATGTGTGTGTGTTCGTACCTCAATGTAATAATTGTCTGCAATGTCTTTGTAAGCAGAGGCAATGCTGGCCTGGACTGCCTGGATCCAAGCCTGCCGCAGCTTCTCAGACTCAGCCTGTAGCATACAGCTCCTACAGGTTTGTACACACCAGTTATATATAACACCTGCTGTCCAATAATATAAAGCTACATGCTATTTGGCCAATTAGTTGGAAATCACAAATAATAATGTCATGTAACAACTAATTAGCATAAAGACAGTCTTCCAAATCTTCTTGATAGTTTTTAAAGAAAATTAAGTTCAGATAAAACTTTATCCTATCGGTTCAAAAACACACTTACTTTGTGGGTGAAACCACCTCAAAGCAGAACCTCCTCTCATTATCTTCACATGGTTTGACTGAGCACAGCCTCAGGTCCTCCACCACCACTGTCAAAGAGTCCTGTCATTGGCAGAGACAGAAGTCAGGCCTGTTCTTCTTATATATGCAAACTGTCAAACTCTGCTACGGCAAAGATCCATCATGGCAACTACTTTGACAAAACGACATTATTGTTATTTTAAGACCATTTTGTGTCAGTGTCAAGTGATGATGAAAGTAGCAGCAGAAATGACAGCAAAACCTTAGCATTGTTTTTTTTATACCTGTTCTTCTGGCTTGTGTAAAACAAAAAAATGTGTAGAAGCTGCACACAAGTTTTATAGCAGTAGGTAACATTCCGCTGTTTATTCTGTCATCATGTTGACTAAAATGTAGGTGACATTCTTATGTAAACAAACATAACAGGCAATATTGTACGATATGCTGACATGACCTTGATATGTCAATAAAGTAATTACTGTGACAGGGATAGCTTTGAAATAGTTTAATTAAAAACATATCAAACTGTACCTTGAGTTTCTTTTGGTAGACCAGCTGGCTGTTTTGTATAGAAAACCACCGCCTTGAACAGTAGAGAATATATAAAGTTAGACTGTTTCAGTGAAAGTGACATGATCAATCAAATGTCCGCATGCTGTAATGGGCCCTGCAAGGGAAAAACACTTTTCATTACAATGGTGATTAATAAACAAATTGGTTTTCATAGTAGATGTCTAGAAAATGAATTGAGCCCATTGTTTTGGGCCCATACAATTTAGTGAAAAATATTCAAACATGTCTTTTATTGTTATGTTACGCTGTTTTTAACTATTTGCATGTGTGCTGGTGATCTCATCAGCTTTAATTTAATACATTAACTCCCCCTTTGTTGGGCTCTCCTGAGTCACATCTCTTTTTACCTGTTCCAGGTCTTGAAGGCGTTGCTGGCCCTCTTGAAGAGGTAGCCCTCCATGACCACACCATTGGGTGCATCAACATTGAATTCCAACTTGGGGTCATCATAAGAAAAGTCCTGTAAGGAGAAAACACAAGTGCGCAAGGTCAGTGCTAGTTTGTTTTTGTGGATACGGTATTTGCTTCTGTTCTGCAAAAACACTGGTGTCACCATTATAAACAACAAGTGTCATTCTCTCAACTCTATGAACTCTAGCCAGTTTAAGCATTGCCAAAACATCACACTCATATGTACACTGAAAGAGTTAGTGGAAGTTGTAATCATTCCTCCAGTCCATACTGGCTGCTAAGTGTTTCCTTGTTCTGTGGAAAAATGCATTGTAAATTCAGCTGAAGATTATATAAGGCTGAACACACTGCATAGAGATTACATCACGTGACATTTGGAGTAATTAGTGTATAAATCCACCTGAACATGTCAAAGGGAAAAAGAGATACGCCCTTATCAGCACCACATACAGCAGCTGTGCTACTGCTTAACTATTAACTGTTATTACTGTCAGAAATGTGCCTGTGCTCCTCCATAAAAAACAGTCAGTCTAGTCAGTCTATCCTCTCCACACTGGCCATCTAGCACCTCTAGCGAGCTGGGATCTCTACCTGTCAGGTCAAAAACATTTTCTTATCTGTTTCGTCTACACAGGGTTGGATTTCCTAAGAAAGATATTTCAAGGTGGCAGATGTCACCTGCTCAGTGAAGTGAAAAAACAAGGACACAGATTTAAAATGAGATGGGTCTGAGGTTAAGTTTCACTTTTGTTGAAGAGGCCTGTGGTTCTGGGCTGGAATGGAAAAGTCGAAAGCTGTGCACATAGGCAGAGGACTACACACACACACACACACACACACACACACACACACACGCACACACACACACACACACACACAGTTTGAGTCACTATTTCTTTCCTTGAAAAGATAATTAAATAATTCTGTATGACTGCACACTGATGTCGTCATGTACTTTCAGCACCTTTTTGACTATGTAAAAAGTATCCATGCCTCTTTATTGATTTTAACAATCATAAATACTTAAATGTTGCTAGAAATTTCAACTCTAATTGATCAGTTCAGATCCATACAGAGAGTGGCAGCAAGTCACATTAATATGTAAGTGTTATATTTATCTTCAACAAATCTTGTATAATTTTTATGGGTTTGTGTGAAAACATTCAGGCCAGCGAAGCAAAAACATGGTGGGACTCATTAGTCTGTCTACCTGCTGGCTGCTGAGTAATTCTGAGCTCAGGTGTGTTACCTTGAAAGATGTAAAAAAAAAAAAACAAGCTAGATTCAAAGGGAACATTAACAGCAGACCTCCACATAGAAAGAGCTCACTTTCATCAACTTTGAGGAAAACAAGACAAAATGTCAAAAACCTGGGTTTCTGTAGTTTTCAACATGACCTTTTAAAAACGACTGCAACTTAAAAACGTCCATGCAGTTTGCTTTAGTGGTTACGGCTGTTGTTATTGTGTGCTGCTTTCATTTTGCAGTTATTACACCATGATCAATACATTTTTTTTTCCAAAATCACATTCAAAAGCTAGACTGAAATTAGTGCAATGTTATAAAATCAACATTAATTTCATAAATGTTTTAAGACCCGTTGTAGGACAAATAATCACATTTAGATAATTACGGCCTAAAATTAAGATTATTATCTTATAGATTTTAAGACTTTTTAAGCACCTGCAAATCCCTGAAAAAAAACACAACTTAAAATTCCAGAAACCGGTTAAACAGAGCAATGCTAACATTATTAAGATTCTTACTATCTATTACCTATATCCAATTTGGTGTATTTTAATAGCTCCAGTTTGTGGCCATATATTCATGTTTTTGCATGCTAGCCTTTATATTACAATTACAACTGCAAGTTACAATTAATCAATTCAAAAACCCCATGCGTAAAATTAAAAACATATATGAGTGGAGTCAGTGACAAACAGAAGCATCCATGAAAACTAACTCTAGACTAAAGAAAACTAAGATAAAAGAAATGACACCTCTCACCAGTGTAAAGTCCAGCCTGCCAAATATCTTCATCTTAACCACACTGGCATCCAATAGCATCTCAAACTCAATAATAAACGATAAAAAAAACCTTCATAAATAAATAAATAAATAAATAAATTAGGAAAAGTTGCTCGTCAGAGAAAAAGCAGCATCTCTAAAATATCCCACGGGTTACACTGACTCGAAGTAGGGGTCTAAACACACGCGCACCCCGCGCGAGCCCAGATGAGAGACTGACTGTCAGCCAACCACAGCATGCTCGTGGCGTTCCTTCAGTCGCCGTCACCTGCTGGCTGCCCTCGGTCGCCGCGTGGACCTGGCGCGAGCCTTCATTATCATACAGCTGTCACAGTCACAGTGTGCTCGAGCCCCGCTGACCCCGTCATGGGCGGCTGCCGGAGATCAAACATTTGATGTGCGGGGGTTCACGGCGCCTCCTCCCGCCCCACGCCCCCATTTAAAGCTCCCCTCCAGCTATTCTGAAGGTTCCCGGGGTTTCATCCGCAGCTCCGGACGAGTCAGCTCTCCATCTGTCTTCGGCTCTGAACACTGTTCCTGCCTAATCAAGCTGACATTATGGCTCCCCAAACACCAGCCCGGAGCCCCCTCTTCCCACCTTAAATCAGACAGGACCATGGAGGACTGCGGTTCACAAGTGTCCAACTGCACAGGCGGCTGCAAAAATATGCAGGGGCCCCACAACATATCGGATAGGCCTTTTCAGAATTTATCATTCTTATATAAAACACCTGTGAGCAGTGGTGGAGAAAATATTCAGATCCTTTACCCAAGTAGGCTAATAATACAAATACCACACTAAAAAAAAAAAACACTATTTCAAGTAAGAAGAGAACATGTTACTTTGTATGAAGTATAATCAGGAAATAATTATTTTCATTATGAATTAATCAATCTTTTGGTTTCTGTAGGTTATTTTGCTGTTTTGTTCCCTTTTGTCTTGGCTTTGTAACTGTTTTACATTATGATGTAATGTTTACTTGTTGGGACCACAGGAAGAGTAGCTGCTACCTTGGTAGCATCTAAAGGGGATACTAATATACAAAAATAAATTAAATAATTGTTTTTGTAATAAAATAAATTAGAGCTGCAACTAACCAATTAATTAATTGATTTACCTATAAAATGTCAAAAAATGTGAAAAATGCTCATCAAAATTTCCCAGAGTCCAAACTGATGTGCTCAAATTGCATCATTTACTGTCATAATTGACAAATCCTCACATTCAAGAAGCAGCAAATGTGTGTCAATTTTGCATGAAAATGACTGAAACAATTAATCAATTATCAAAATAGTTGGCAACCAACTTTCTATTGATCGACTAATCAATTAATAAACGTATTGTTGCAGCTGTAGAGTAAATGTACTTAGTTACGTTCAATTGCTGCCTGCAGATCTGTGTCAGAGATTCAACGATGCAGTATTTTTTTAGTTATCTGTGGCAGTCTGTAAACATGATGACTTGCACATAATGTGTGCCTGCAAGTTTGTCTACTCAGTGAACAAAATACCAGACACACCTGTTCAATAACAATCCAACAAAACACTGGCATAATAAGCAACAGCCTCACAATATAAAGCGCTGAATCAACATGCTCTCTGTCTGAGAAATGTTTTGGAAACATCTACCATGTTTTTATTTATTTATTTAGAAATGTATTTGTTTGTTTTTTGGCATTTTTGACCTTATCGCAGTGTGACAGTCGAGGTAGACAGGAAATGTGGAGAGATACTAAGGAAGAGGGAGCATGCACCAAAGGTCAAACGTCTAAAAATACACAGTATGTGTACATCAGGGGTGAGTAGTAACAACTTATAAGTAATACACATGAGTGAAAAAGTATTTATTACAAACAATAAAGTATTTTTTCATGTTTTTAAAGTGTACTTAAAGTGTGCAACTTTAAGTGTCCACCCATATTTCTGAGTAAGTAAACTGCTTTCTAATCACTACAGACCTTGTTACCACCAGTGTGTGTGTGAAAATGTAGCTAGTTAACGTGAGCTATGTTCATTTTTCATGTGTAACAACTTATCTTGTAGCCACTGGTCTGTTGGGCTTTCGAGTAGTGTTTCGGTGTGTGTTAGACAGCAGTTAAACTAACCAACTTCAATGTTAATGTCCATATTTGCAGTACACACTCATAGGCTTTGAGTAATTTATTAACCAGATACTTTATTTTACTTAGGTAGGTTTCTCAAATGGTAATTTTCTGTTTCACTTCAGTAATTTTTTATTGGAGTGATTGCTTTTTTTTTTTTTTTTTTTTTTTTTAAACTTAGTATAGATTTAAGTGCCCTACCTGAAACTGATGTGCATGCACTGTGACCCAGTTATTGTGAAGGTCATAGTTTAGTTAAATAATTTGAACTGACACAAAGTGGTAAAATGTAGTCTGCTTTCTAACATATCAACATTTTATGAAATGTTTGCTCTACGGTTTTCTTACTGCAGTTTTCTCCATGTTTCTTTCTCTCTCTCTCTGTTCACCTCAGCCTGACTTAAAAAGTTGTTCACCCAAATGTTCTAACAATGAAGGAGGAGAGAGCTGAGGCGAAAATCCCCCAGGGAGCCACAATGAAGTCCTGCACACATAAAAGACTGCTGTGAAAGAAAAGAGAGAGGAGAAAGAGGCAGCATGTGAGCGAAAGAGGAACGTATAAAGAAGGGGATGGGTGGCAGACACAGATTCAACAAAAACAGCAAAAGTAAAGGCAACGTAAAGAAAGGAAGAGGAAGAGAAGTGAAAGACGGGATAATTAAAATAATTACTCACTACTGAAAGGACTGTTTTGGCTTCATGTGCATGAGAATGTTATGAATGTCAAGATAAGATGTTTTGGAAACCACACACACATCTTTATCTTTATTGATCCACACACATTACATATCTCTTCATTCCTTCTTCCCACTGAAGAGTCATTTGTTACATCCAATTTAACTAAAACTACATTGATAAGGACCCTATCTTATTCTCCTCTGAGTATGACTACTGCAGTTACTTAATGGCCTATTAATAAAGGATGTATAGCATCTATAATTCACAAACTCTGCTGTCTCGTGGCTTTGCTTCCTGCACTACCACATTTGCATACGGCAGCGGCCGGCAGTCTTTTTTAAAAAACGAAGAAGGGGAGGAAATCTGAAATGGATCATGGCAAGATTTTCTCCTGAATCTTTTAAATGCTGCCTGCCTTACCCCTTCTTTTTTTTTTTTTTCTTCAGGCTTTTTCAGTGAAATGTTTTTTCACAGACACAATAAGTAAGATAGTAGGAGATATAAGAATATCTTTCTAACTGACTGATAGCAACAGCCTAGTCCATTATCACTGTTTGGCTTTGATAAACGCATTGTCTGATATGATCATTACATGGAAAACGCTTGTTCTCACAGGTCCAGAGTATAGTCAGTGTGCTTTGTAATATCAAAAGGCAAAGACTATGTTGACTTACGTTGTAAACAGTGATATAAAACTTTATTTATAGATCCTTTATACCTTTAAAACAAACAAAACCAGGACAAAATTAAGCTAAGCTTGAGGTAAAATTTTAACACAAGCACCAGAACATAGAAGAAATAAGACATACCGATAAAAGAGATAAAAACAGTAAGAGCAATAAAACTATTTTTTTTACTTCTAAATACTTAGAAGAGGGATAAAAGACAACATTACATATGGCACAAAGAAATAAACAGAAATTTAAACAAATAAAAGATTAAAAAGAATAAAAGAATAAAGAAGCAAATCCATAAAATGAGTTTTAAGAAGTGATTTAAAAGATGTTACTGTTTCTGCAGCCTGATCTCCTCAGGCAGGCCGTTCCAAAGTCACAGGGCCCGGATGAAAAAAACACTGTCACCTTTAGATTTAAGTCTCGGCTTTGAAACAGCCAGGACGGCCCCACCTGAGGATCTAAGGCTGCGTACCGGCTCATACAGGGTCAACATTTCAACTATGTAGCTAGGGGCCTGATGCAGACAAGCTTTAAAAGTGATAAGTAAAATCTTGAAATCTATTGTAAAATGTGCAGGGAGCCAATGGAGGGAAGTCAGGACTGGGATGATGTGATATCATCTGTTAAAACCAGTAAGAAGCTTTGTCGCTGCGTTCTGAACTAGCTAGAAGCTTGTGTGTGAGGCTTGGAAGGCTCTTAAACTAATCTCTTCCTTTTTTATGTTGCCTCTTTTTATCTGTCCTCTGCTCTTTGTCTGTCGCTGCCCTCACAGCCAACCACTATGCGTTGCAATGCCATCTGTTGACTTTGGCTTTAGCTGGCAGTGGACAGAGGAGCAAAGTGGTTTGAGGCTGGCATCAAGTACTGTCAGATCTCTCTTGTCTCTAGTGACATAATTGACCTCTGTGGCAGTGCGATTACTAGACCTGGAAACACACTAGAGGACATCATCAGAGAGCAGAGCCAGCTGTGCTCAGCAACCTTAGCAAGAACAAAACAGTGAAACAGAGAATAAAATGTTATTTTCTGACATGGTTATGTTCTTAAACCAAAATAAACATCCACACCAAAGCAAACCTGCATCCTGTCACTGTGTCCTCAGCTCTGCTCTGCCTGTGTGTGTGTGTGTGTGTGTGTGTGTGTGTCTATATCTCTGCAGCTTTCACAGACAGAGCCAAGCAGACAGACTGAGGCAGCAATGTAACCTGGGTGCCATTAGTTCAACCTCACAACCCACGGCACACCAACAGACCGTCCAGAAATATCCCAAACACAGCAAAATAAAGAGATGATAAGAAAATACAGAGTGCCACTCGTTTACTGTATACTGTGTTCCACAAAACAGACACACAGTTTACCAAAGTAGGATTTATCAAATGAGACTGATTGAATTCTGGAATGACACACCACGGATGGACAGAAGGGGCTGACTGATTATCGGCCAATTATCAGTTCTGATATTCAGCATTTTATGATAATCGAAATCTGTGTTTTTTAAAAATCTGATTACCAATAAGATAAATTAATTTAAAAAGGTGCCTCTGATGCAGCTATTTTGTTTATTTATGTGTTTAAAAATTTCAGTCAACTTGAAGAAATGCTGCAGGCAGTTCCCTGCACTTTCTGTGCAATTTTGACACCAAGATTTTACTGCAAGCCCTGAAAAAAGAGACTTTAAAATTCAGACAGAAAGAAGAGGAAAGGAAAACGTCATCAATGAAAAGACGCACTGCAATTTAAAATACGATTGAGAAAATCTATAATCGATTCAACTTAAGAAAAACTCAATAAAGGAAAATATTGTCTGAACACAAAACAAAACATCACAGTGAGAAAACTATTTATAAGCTCCTACTTTGACAACTCTGTTTTCTTAACTGGCTTGCTGACGTGTTGACAAATCCTCTGGGCTACACTTTTAGATGAAAATAAACTGGAACAGCACAAAATAGCAGGAGGAAGTTTGGGAGAGCTACATTCTTCAAAGAGAGGCGCAAAAGAGCTCTGTGTGTGTTTGTCTTTGCATTTATGAGAAAGAAAGGGACGTGTGGTTGCATCCATGCATGTAAACATGTGAGGGACAGAAAAGCAGACACATGAAGGCAGACAGCAAAGAGACGTGGAACGACGGAGCAATGACACTATCAAATGAGAGATAAAAATATAAATTTTATATAATAATAACTCACAGGGTTTGTAAAATGAAAATTCCTTAGATGAGTATCACATCACACAAAAGCATCTAAACTACAAACCAATGCCAGCTCACCCACACAAGCATGAACAGACACGCACACAGAGGAGTTCAGTGAAAACACACACAACGCCACTGAGCAGCTTTAACGGACAAAGTTTTGTCTGCTGCGTCCTGTAATGCTTCCAGATAAACACTGACAAACACATTCCTCTCACATCCAGGCTCTAAACGATGAAGGGAACACATACAAACACACACACACACACACACACAGCCCATTGATTCCTGCAGCAGGAGCCAGCATGTGATGACCATAAACCTGCTCTCCCTGCATCAATCACTAAGTCTGTTCTACACTGCTAAACAACTACCACACAAACGCACACATACACACACACACAAACACACACACAATCTGCTGATCCACATTTTATGAGGTACTTTTATAAGCACAAGTTAAAGCAGAGTTTGATGTAAAAACAAGAACATTCAGACCAGTAAAAATGCCTATTCACATATGTAGGCAGATAACTGTCAGGTTTAAAATGTAAGGATTTATTCTTTTTATGGGCTTTTGGAAGAAGGTTCTTTGTTTGCAGTTATTGTGATCCAGGTTGAAAACCGAGCTCAGAGAAACTCAAGGACAGCATCTGAAAATCTAATCCTCTTAAAAGAAATCCAACATGATGATCCAATGCAGGCCAGGTAAACAACATGGGGCCAGAAATCCTAAAACACCACCGCTGTGTTTGTCCTGGAACATTACACAATGCACCAGCTCCTCTATCTATCTCAAACCCATGAAACCTTTTAAAAAAATCTGAATCTTTGCACTGCAGCACAGATCACCTTATGTGCATGGATCAATTTAAAGGGATAGTTCGGATTATTTAAAGTAGGGTTGCATGTGGTGATTATCCACAATCTGTGTATTACTTATAGTAGATGGCTGTCAGCACACCCCCAGACTGGAGAACCAGCAGAAACACAGGTGTAGGAAGCTAAGTAATGCACTGCTGTTGTCAGCAACAAAGTGTATTTTAGCCACCTGAAAAATAGCCCACCCAACAAAAAAAATAAAAAAATCAATATTAGTTAAATGTACACTATATTTAGAACATGTTCGGTGCTTTACCTTGCCATCAGACAGCCTTTTCTGACAGGAATCTGTTGTTATAAAAACCAAATATTGCTTTCTCCAAACCAGCCAAACTCCATACGTAAGTAAAGTCAGTAATTTTACTTAGAACACAGGAGTTGCTGGTCCATTACTGCCTCAATCTATCAGCTTGTTTGTGTTATTGTGTGGCTTAGGTGAATCCAAACTATCGTTTAAAACACAGAACTCACACAATAACACAAAATAACTAACCTTAAGGGGAAAATAGCTGATTTCACCTATAAAGCCTAGTTTAGAGACAGTGATATTTGGCTTATATAATGTTGGTTTCCCATTGGAAAAGGCTGTCTGACACCATAGTTAAGCAGTATTAAATATTCTTAATATAGCATAAAGTTAAACTGATATTGTTTTTTTGGGTGGGTCTTTTTTAAGCGGCTAAAAATTTTGCTGCTGACCTCGTCCACAGCAGCACATTGCTTAGCTTCCTACGCTGGTACTTTTGCTGCTTCTCCAAACTGACCGCCATGTACTGTAGCTAATACACTGACTATGGATAAATACCTCATATAACCCTGCTTTATAAAAACAGAATTATCCCTTTAAGTGCTCAGATAGAACTGAAAAATTAATTCATAAACTCACCTGCATCAGAGTCTGGAGGAAGAACATGGTTGGGTGATGACCAGATGAGAAAAAAGAAAGAGGGACAAAAGAGTTAATACAAGATCAGCACTGATTGAATTTCACAGTATGAAGCCAAATATGTTAATGTGAGACAACATGTCCAAGTCAGTCCAGAAGGTCTTTTCACATTAGTAGTAATTAGCTTGCTTGTTCAGAGTGCTGCTGAAACACACAAGGCCTCCAGGAAATAGATGTTAAATAGATTTATCTCTTCAAAGCATCTCTGACATTTGATCTGAGGTGTGTTCAGCTTGTTGTTTCACCAAATATGCAGTCATATAGCATTAGCGCTCAGCGCTCAGCATTCAGATTGAAGAGGAAGGGTTACTGAAAGGCCATTAGGTCAGACACAGAGCTGTGCGCCGTGTCTGGAGGGGTTCCTGCACTTGGCATCTAAATCAATCAGAGGGATGGGCCAAGTCGGGCAGAAAAACAGCCACGTTTTCTGGCATCTCTTCAGGTAACAGATGGATGAATTCTGTGCATCTGTGCATGAGCGTGACTGTTGAACATGGCGAGGCTTTGATAAAATTGTTTTTATTCAGCTGACCGGTAAAATAAAGATTTCAAACTCTCTGTGTGGGAATTGCTTTCCTACTTTAAACTTTGAGCCTGAGGAGAAAAGAAATCAACACTCAATAAAATTCTTCTTTTTTATTATTTTAGAGCCGTTTTTGTGTCGCTGCACATTTAAAAAACAAAGGAGGAGACGGCAGTTCAAATCACGAAACAGGCAGTTTAAAAATAAGCCAACGCTTATGTGGTAAGCCTTTTTTCAAACCAGGCATTCGATGATAACAAAGGATAAGTTTTTATTATGACAAGCTACATTGTAGGTTGCAGACAGACAGACAGAGATAAATGTATTGTATAACCCTGGCAAACTTCTTCCAGTGAATTAGGAGGAATCTGTTATGCTACACGAGTGTGAGAAATGTTGATGTCATGTTTTTTTGTCAGGAGAAAAATCTAGTTCAGCAACCTTCTTGGGAAATTCTCTTCTATTCTGATTTTCTCCTGCAAACACAAAAAGCCACAGAAAGAACAACCGGCTGTGTTTTGAGGCGAGATCGCAATCATTAATCCCGGCCACAGGCTCTACATTCACCTGACTTTCACAGGAAGAAAACTGTCGTACCTCAAATCATTCTTGTCTATAGGTTTCACAAAAAATGACTGCTTGCACTAGTTTGTAATGTATTCATCAAAAGAGTAAAAATGCAAAAAAGGTACTTTGGCCATTAGAATAAATAAATGAATAGATAAAATATAATCATTGCGTGTAAAATAAAACAATTATTAATCACCAGATTTTTAAGTGCCAAGGAGAGATTTTTCTGTATTTTTGTCAAGTTTCTTAACTTCCTTATCAACAGTAGATATGTATTTTGATCTAATTTTGCAGCAAATGTCCTGGGATGTGATTTGATTAATAACCACTGCATGTTAGTGCTGGGCAATATATCGATATTATATTGATATCATGATATGAGACTAGATATTGTCTTAGATTTTAGATATTGTGATATGGCGTGAGTGTTGTCTTTTCCTGTTTTTAAAGGCTGCATTTACCTTTAACCTTTAGCCTTTGCCTGTGTTGATATTTTTAATGAACCAGCAGTCATCCCTTCAGTTTTATCGAAATAACAGTATGGTATTTTACAGAAAATGTATAGATCGAGACATATATCATGGAATAGCCAAAAAATATCAAGATATAATTGATAGAAAGAAACAGAGGAGGAAAGAGGAGGAGGAGAAAGGTGAAGTGTTTTAAGAGTTGTGTTGCAGTCTCACTCTCTGCTGGATGAGGGCGTGTTTGTGCTCCAGCTCCCTCTTCTCCATGGCTGAGTCAATGACCAGCTGATCCAACTGTGCAGCGCAAAATGACAGACAGCAGTGTCAGTGAGACAGACGGGTAAACTAAAACTGTGAGCAGAATAAAGGAAGCACACAGAAACATACAGACAGAAAACTATACACACACAGATGTACACACTGATACATTTACTCATCCCTGGTGTATGTGATTAAACTGTTTATCAGCCCAGTATATTATCTTAGAAATACTTCATAGTAGTCAACAAATAAGAAATATATTATATCTGTTGTACGTTTGTATGTACTGGGCCTAAATGTTTCTAGATGATCAAAAAGATGGAGAAAGTGGACAGGATGAAGACATTTTGTTGTTCCTCAGAGAAATATTAGGGTTAACACCTATCTTAGCTAGCAAAATGGGTTCAGAAAACATTATGGGAACATTTGTTTTTGATTCTGGAAAAGTTTATTGAACATTCCTGCGTAATATTCTATAGATGTTAAAACTGCAAGTTTATCTGATGTAAAACTAACGGTGATTTTTGGGAAGGTGAGTTGAATGTTCCACAAAGATTACTTGGTCATTTTCCTGTAACATTCCCTTGATGTTAAAATAAAATTATTTCCCTACATAAAATTAACATTATGGTTACATTCTCAGCACATTCTTAGGTGAATGTTCCTGGAAGGTTACTTGAACGTTTAACGTTCCCTTGAAGTCAAGTTTTTCTGACATAAATGTTCTGGGAAGATTACTAACATTACGGTGACATTCTCATAAATGAACGGATATCACCAAACAACATTTTTATTTTTTATTATTTGGCCTGATAGTGTATTTTTCTAATCATAAACAAGTGCTAAAAATATAGACTAACTTCAATATAAAGTCACAGTTTCTATGGTAAGACATTATATTGCATTCGATGAAACAAAATCTAATACTGTATGACCACAGACATGACTCCAACATCTGGGGGTCTAAGAGACGTGACATGAAAATGACAATTAAATGTCGTTCATAAGGCAGTGCTGAAGAAATACAGTGACAAAAGAAGTAGTGCAGTAAAACTAGTGAGTGTGAATATGAATAACACTCTTCTGTGTGTGATAATGCATTGCGAGTTTCTTCTCACCTGTGCAGCTAGTTTTTTCATGTAGGGATCAATCTCGTCCAGGATGTTAAAGCCTTGCTGGAACAGAGTGTACTGAGCACGCATGAAGGACAGCATCTGCAGGGGGTACAAGGGAGACAGTGATGATCCTTCTCACATCACAGAGACTCCACATATGTCTTTGACAAACATATACAAAGCACACACAATAATGTTGAGGTGTCACTGAGAAGTTAGAGGAGATGAGCTACTCACTGCATCCAGGATTTCAAACTTCTTCTTGGCCTGAAGAACATTAATCTTTCAAAAACAAAGAGAAAAGCAAAATTACTATTTTAGGATCAACAGGAGGGCTGTATATGATTTAGTCTCTTTTAAAAACCAGTTTCAAGTGTGTCCTTTTCTGCATTCCTTTCTGAGTTTTGTGTCTGTCTGAGCTCTGCACCTGTTGAGTGTGAACGCCACCTACTGGACAACACTGGTAACAAAATCTGGAGTTTGTGTGTGTATGTTTTTCACCTGTAGTACGTAGTCCAGGGCCAGGTGCCTGAAGGCTTTGCGGCTGAGGACGAGGGCCTGCGTGGCCTCTTCTGCCTCATGCACCTTGTTCCTGGGTGCTTGGGCGTTCTTCACCTGGGCCAGCTCCATGTCCTCGCGCACCCGGTCAAACTGCTTCTTGGTGTCCTTAAACTTACGCACATCCCTTAGGGAGGAGCAGGAAAATAGAGACAAAGAGTTTAATTCATGTCAGTCTACAGATATGCCAATTCACAAAAGCATGTATGTCTCTTAGTTTGAAAAGGAAGCTTTGTGTTATTACAGGGTATTTCCTGCCTGTGGTTACAAAACTAGATAATTTACAGGCTGAAAAAAATCTAAACTTATGTATGAGAGGAGATTATGCATGAGTTAAGAGACATTTCAGACATTTAAGTAAATATGTCACCTGTCTGGGGATCAAAACAGCTTACTGTTCCAAAATATTATTTTAAATTTTACTGTTTTTTTTTAAAATCTCTTTTAATGGGACATATCTACATTAAAGATGTTCTGAAAAATTCATACAACAAAATGACCAATTTCAAGCTCCTGTATGTACATTATTCCTCCTTTTTTTACCCTTAGCTATGTGTATATATTCATCTTTACACTTTAAACTAGTAATCTAAATTAAATAAAAGATACATATATAACACAAAGGAAACTGGCACATTGAAATATATATTTTAAAATATCTGCCCTTGTTAGCCATGTACCTGCATCTATCCTATACTACACTTTGTATAGTACATTTTCACCTCTATCGGACAAGAGAGTAAATATGTTATATTTGTTACTGTATCAAGAAAATGAACATTTTGACGTGATGATCTCATTGCACCAGTCTAGTACTCATTATTATCTATAAACCTGAAAATGTGTTACATCTTTCTATTGAATAAACTGTGATGAGATACTCACTCCTTAATGAAAGTGTGAAGCTGCTGCTTGATTGACCTCTGAGCCTGGTCAAACAAAATCTGTGTGCAGAGAAGAAAACATTAACTAATTAACTGAACAAAAATAATAACGATAATAAATAATAATTATCTTTAGAATTACAACGCTTTAAAAAATCCATGTATCCAAGTACTTCACAAAGACAGCAAAAAACAAACAAACAAACAAAAACAGACAAGTCAGAAAAGCAAACATTTTTTAAAAGAAAAGGCTGAAGTTGAAATGATGATACTATATAATATTGACATATCATATGAGCCACAGTCCACAGCGAGGTGAAGACTTAGTTATAACTGAAAAGACAAGATTATATCTGCATCTGTAGTTGTGACATTTCACCACAAGATGGCGGTATGAACCCTTCCATGTTATTAGTGTGACACATTACACCACAGGCAGAGGAGGGGAGAGAAGAGAGAGATGAGGACATGCACACACGTGCACTCACTCACTCACTCACTCACTCACTCACTCACTCACTCACTCACTCAGCTGCTGTCTCAACAGATTTTTAGCCTCACAGGATCCCAGATTTCTCTTCCTGTTGACTGTGGGATTCCCACTCCTCGTTTTCCTCATCTCACATTCCTGTCCTCTTCTTCTTTCTCTGCCTTTTCCCTGTTTCTTGTACACCGTGATGTCTTTCTCCGTCTTGACAAGGATTTCTCTTCCATTTCTGTATTTTCACACTGACCGCACTAATCACACATAATGAACGCAGACTGGCTGCTGTTGAACAGACCATCCATCTTTATTACAGAAATATGTCTTTCTGTCTTACCCATGTGCGTGGACAGCGAGAATACCTCAGTGAATGTGAATGAACACACACACACACCCACAGACAATTGTGTTTGTATTAGATTGTGATTGTTTCATAGCCACATACACAAACAATGTATACAACATTCAGTGTTGACAGCCTGTGGATTAAACTTTCTATAGCAATCCCCAGTTAATAAACATACACACTGAGGATTACAGGCTTAATCTGTATGTGTGTTTGTGCATGTGCACGCCTTCATCCGTGTGACGTTGAGATGACTTCATGGACTGGTTCTCTAGTTTCTTGCTTTAATCAGTATTTCACAAACTTTCGTAAGTGTAGTTGACACTCATTGTGGGAACATAAATCAGCTACTGCTCCTGTTTGACTGCAGAGTTTATAAATGGGTTTTTAAATGGGCGCAAAAGTGTAGTGGAGCTTCAAGTGGTCAGTCAGGCATCAAACACTTAGCTTATCTGTACGTGCCTGCAGTCCTTTTCTAAACATCTATTTGTTGCTGTGCAACATTTTATTAATGTAAAGGAGCAAGAGTTATCATATTGCTCAAATTAGTTTTTCTAATATTACATCATACTTATATGACTTTTATGATATTAAAAACACCTAATGTGTCTGAAAAGCAAAGAATTTGCTGTTACGAGCTATGGCAAAAATTAGTGAAATAGAGACAGTCTTCAATTGGTGCACTTCCAACTAATGAAATAATTAAGCATTACCTAAATTGTGTAACAGGTTAACTGTATGTCCAAAAATGCACATTTGCTTATACATCATATACTAAGGATAAAGTTTCCTATAATAAATGAAAAATGAATTAATATTTACTCTGGTCAAAATGAATCAGTACCTTGAAAAAAGTCCTCTTTACCAAATTGCGTTGGTTATACTAGTGATGGGTTAGGGTTACTGATTAATTGGGCTGATTATCTGGAATTCACTCTCAATTTATCATGCACTCACAATGCCATTAAATAAAACATGCCCGCAGACACATCAGTCACTTCTGACAAACTGTACACCACTCTCCCCTAAATACCAGTCACATTCAAAAATATACTGAATATATTCTCAATTTCATTAATTAATAAAAATTCCATCTAAAACAGCCTGTTAGTAGCTAAGATAACCATGTATATTAGACTGTGATGTGCATTAAATATGGGAATCATTACTGTTACTTTTCTTTGCTTTGATTTTCAAGAACTGAATGCTCTGCTCTCTAAATTTTGGCACTGGCCAATTAAAAACCCCTATCAGTCAACCACTAGTTTATGCTGAATTTAACGCGTATGTCTCATGCGCTAAAAGACTGAAGTGAAGTGTGCTGTGCAAACAGAAGGTTTGGTACTTTCCAGGATGGTGTGACCCTCTGGCACTTCCACAAGAAAAAATCACATCTCTGAAAAAAGCGTCTAAATCAGTTCCATCAGACAGACTTTGGTAAACTAATCCAAATGTTCCATCCAAACCTGCTCTGGATTATGGTGCCCCGGGTATGACCCAACCCAACCTACAGCATGTCTACACTCAGTTCTTCAGTACACTAGTCTGCCTCAGTGTCAGCTACTGTACAAGTCCCATCAATCATCTCTGCTGTATTTATTCTGCATATGAACTGCACACTACAATCTCACAAGAATCTGCTTAAATCCACTATGATATCATTCTCAATCTGTTTAGATTAAAGGTAAGAATTAAATATGTTTGAAAGTACACATTTTCTTATCAAGCGATTTACTGGGAGATTCATTTTACAGTTTTTTTGTGTTTGCTGAGAGCTGAGAAGGTGCAGAAACAGGCATCACTGGGTGGTCGAACAAAGACAGATTTCCTTTCACTGTCTTTCCCTCCCACCTCCATCCCTCCATTCATGCTGTCTGCCAGACGAGCTATTAGTGTAATTCCTGGGTGTTAGAGTGGAGGAGTGGGACGGCTGTGGTGGAGGGCAAGTGAGGAGGGGGAGCAGGAGACGTGGATGGATGGAGAAGAGGTGGAGGGGCAGCGGAAAAGAAACAAATGGTTACAAAGCAAAAACAACAACACAGAGAGTAAATAAATGAAGTAAATTTTTAACAGTAGTGGATTACGTGATATGAACACTAACACGACAGACTTCTTTCAAACACGTCAGTACATGTAATAGAAAGAAAGGCAAAGACGGCAAAGAAGATTCCAGAGGATTGATGCAACTGATGGATCCCATCTCGTGAGCAGCACTTTGATTTGATTTAAAAAGGGATTTAAAGCTAAACAGGATTGACCTTGGTGGAGTGAAACAGAGTCAGTGAAGTTAAAGGGCATGGATGTAAAATATGGGGAAAAGAAAAAGATTAATGTGGAATATGGGAGGATCTTTTTTTTTTTTTGTTTTGTGACTTACTGCTCTATTTTCCAACTGATGTGTCTTTACACAGAGATGTCCTTAACCACTTGAATCAAGTTAATTTGTGCTAATTTGTGTTCAGTTGATTGTATGTACTTCACATCCAAAAAACTACCTAAATAAAATAAAAATAAAAATAATTAAATAAATACAGGAAGGAATCACTAAAACAGGAGCCCCTGAGGCATGAGTCTAATGAGCACTATGACAAGATGAAGTATCACATTTGATACGTTTCGATAGTGCAGCGCATCAGAATGAATGAAGAAGTGCAGTAAAATTACAGCTACAAAAACAGGAAGATAAGAGTCTCTGACAAGGTCAAAGCACTTTAGAGAGGTGAAAACGGGAAGATAAGAGTTGCTGATAAGTGTCTCTCATGCACACACAGCCTGTAGGTCACAATCCAGCAGACAGACAGCACACCGCCATACAACTTTTAAGAAATCAGTTATAAGGACACAAACAAACAACAATTATCCTAACAGTAATTTGGTACCAAATAAGTTCCTCAAAATCTAAATAAAATTTGTATGTCTGTATGTAATCAGATTACAAAAAACAATAACCAACCCATTACATTTTTAAAAATGTGTAATTCACATTGTCAGGGACTACTTCATTCAATGTTTGACTGCATATTTAAAATATGCCAATTTTAAAATTAAGAAACCTTTTTCATCATAACCAATGGTCTTTTTATCTCATGAAAAGCATGTCTGACATACATTGTTTATTCGTCGAATGCTTCATTTGTGATAATCCTGGCAGAAGAAAATAAAACTAAATATATGAATACATTTTTTTTTGTGGCTGCACCCATTTTTTGATATTGAAGTGATCCAAAAGTATTCAGATCAGATTCAAGTTCTTCTGCAATCCCATGAATTATGACAACAATTACAAAAAATCAGTGTAATTTGTATTGAGTAACTGACTACATTTGAAAGTAACCTGACCCTGTCCATCTGCCAGTATATTTTCAAGACCCTTGCAAAAGACGCAGGTCTTAGTGTTTATATACATACAACATTTTCTTCAAAAGTTAGTCAGAAACCAAAATGCTGCCATACGACTAAAAATCCTTGTAATTGTGAAAATTTTCTCTAAGCTTCACTCCTTTTCTCTCCTTTTTTGTTTCCCCACAGTCCTCTCTTTTCTCCAGCGCACTTTCCTTGTCTCCCTCTTGTTTACTGTTGTAACACACATGCAGTTGTACTATGCACACATGTGGGCCGACAAACACCTCAAATTACCACACAGGCTCACATACGTCCTAGTCATGACTGTAGTGCAATCTTGTGAATGATACTCATGCATGCAACCATAACTAATTATGATGTCCAAATAATAAGATGTCATAATATCTTTTAATGTAGAATTGCCTTTAGGCTTCTCAAACCTGCTGTGGTTTCCCAGAAAATGAAAGAAAATCTTAATCACACTTAGTCATGAGGAGAGAGTCATATGAATAAAACCTGTGTGTGTGTGTGTGTGTGTGTGTGTGTTTTGTATGTGTGTGAAAGTTTGTGCATTATAGCTGACGTACACATCTGGGGAAGCATGTGGTTTGAATCAGACACACACATGTGGACCGGCCTGTGTGGACAGATTTCACTGTCACAGAGTGAGGTCACAGTTAAATTGTGTGGAAGTGTGTGTGTGTGTGTGTGTGTGTGTGTGTGTGTGTGTGTGTGTGTGTGTGTGTGTGTGTGTGTGTGTGTGTGTGTGTGTGTGTGTGTGTTGCGCAATAATAGACCCCAGAGGAACTGGGAGTCTGAAAGACGTTAACATGCCAAGAGGACCAGGGCGTGTCGGAACAACACTCTACCTCGACCTCTCGCCTGTGGCTAAAGCTGATGTATGTCTTACCATGTGGTAGTTGACGATCTCCTGCAGGCTTTCACCACACTTTTCAAGGCATTCCTGCAATGTTGACGACACACACACACACACACACACATAATGTAAGCACACAAGTTTCCATATCATATGAAATATACTTAATTTTCAATTAATATTAAAAGGACAGTTCAGATTATTTGAGGTACCTATCGATTATCTACAGTAGATGCCGGTCTGCATACCTGCAGATTTGTTGAAGTACCAGCTCATAAGCTAAGCAATGAACTGCCATGGACAGGGTCAGCAACAAAATGTATTTTTGCCACTTAAGAAAAGGTCCCACTAAAAATTCTGTATCATTTTAAGTGTATGTTATATTTAGAATATTTTCACTGCTTAACTTTGCCATCACATAGCCTTTTCTGACAGGAAACCGTTGTATAAGCCCAAGCCAAGTATAGACCAGCAACTCCTGTGTTCTGTAAGATAACATTAAGTGATTTCACCCATGGAGTTTGGTTGGTTTGGAGAGCATCTACTACAGGTATTATAGTACTGACAAGTACCTCGGACAACTCCACTTCAAATACTCTGAACTATAAATCTAAATCCCTACAAAACATTTTCCTAAAAGGTTTCTGTGTATATTGTATTTTCTGCAAACATGATTGTGATCTGTACTTGGCATAAAATAAGCTTAACACTGAATGAATATCCACTATGACAAAATTATGACTCTGCTGCTTCACCCCAAAGCTAGAAGGGCGACACCCATCTTGACAGGAAATCTAGTCCAAATGTTTTCCTAAAAGAAAACCATAAAGCAGGTTTCAGATCTCTCTGCTTCCAGCCATGTAAACTATCAGCATAAACATCTTCTGTCTGCATGTGGTCACATCTGTCATGTTTAAAACAGCTGGATGACTCAGCGTCTGGACAATACTGTTTACACTGCTCTGCTGTTATTATTCATGTGGGGAATCATAGGAATGTCCTTGCAAAGATAGATGAGCGGTCATTTGTTGAGAAGCCAGGCACTCGAACATTCCTCAGTGAAAATGTACAGATTCAAGCTCAGTTTTGAAGACATTCTGCTACTTCTGCTCACCGATATCATCTCCTCTTTCTTGCACTGCTGGGACAGGTCCTTGATGCCATTAACGAAGAGCTTGTTGGCGCTGACGTAGGCCCTGCCGGCCTCAATCATCCCACTGCACAGCTTCACCAGCTAGTGGGGTGAGAAACATAAAAATAATCCCTTTAAATACACAACAAAAACACTGTCTATTTAAAGAGTCACATGTTTTACACAATGTGATGCTGGGATATTAATAGTTAGAGTGATAATGGAAATCAAACACAGCTTAAAAGAATTGTTAGTCACATGCAGAATCCAAGAGGACGCTCAAATTTAGAATAATCCTCATGTCTGTATCTAGGACAGTGTTGGCATTATTGAAGCTGGTGTGTCTGAGTGCAAATTTAAAAAAGGCAAATAATTAAGATGATCACGGGCACATGGCCTTATAATCTCTGTCTGTTCTCCATCAGTTTAAAAGCAGACCTAGAACTTTGACTAAAGCTGTGTCTGAAACCACTCACAACTGCTTTCATACCAAACTCATTAAAGATCTCAAACACTTATCAACCATTGCCATCCGTTGCCATTTGCAGAGCTGCCTAACTGCGATGTTTAGGAAAAAACATTCAGCATGCTGTGGAGAAAATTAGATTTAGTAAATTTTGTACAACTTTTTTTAAGTTTTACCACAAATCAAAAAAGGATAAAGGTGCGAATTCATTCATTTTATATCACACCTAACTTTAAGGGATCATAACATATTGGGTATAGAATTAATCTGCAGATGTTCCAGTTAAAGATGAGACATAACTTTTCAATGGATTTCAGTTTTTGAGCCACAATAAAGGCCAAAATGTGGACTGCAACAGAGCATTGCAGAATCCATCAGGATGTCATGCTTTAAAAAAGGTTCTGGAGCCTCTGTGTGTACATTTCACTTTGAGAAGTAATGAAGCATACAAACTGTATAGCAGGTAGCAAACAGAGTGTCATTTCAGCCATATGAGAGAATTGTAAACACGTATATTACCAGGTGCAGCCACTTCTCAGCGATGGTATACAGTATGCTCACCACATGAACTGGCAACCGCTACACTTTCCCACTGTATGGGTTATATGATAAGCTACAGAGCAGTACACTGTCATTACGATGCACTGACACAGCTGTCAGTGTGTACTACTGAATGAGAACGTGTATGTGTGTTGGTGAAGGGTGGGGTGGAGGGGGTACATAGAAGAGAGAGTTCAGTAAACCTTTAATTATCTCATTTGGTGCAGGAGTTCCCAAGGTTGTCGCTATGTGAGTGTGGTTTTCTGGGTGGCTGACAGTCAGACTTTTACCCTGCACAGGCCAGAGATGAGAAACTAGAGAGTGAGAACCGATAAATGAACAATTTATGACAGTGTGACTAAATAACAGAATTGATGTATATGTGAGCATTGCTGAAATGAGCTGCAGACACAGAATGCATGAGTTTTATTTGCAAACTGTGCAGTGTGCACATTATGAATGTATACATGCAGTTATCTGATGTGTCCATTATATCACATACAGTCACGTGCACATGATTGGCACTGATATCAATCCTTGCAAAAGACAAGACAGCATGATTCCTGCCCTGTTGCTGCACCCAGACTGGTCTCACAACATATCTGTCAACAAATTGGCTGATATGGGGGAATGAGATCTCATTGAGTGCTGTACTGAGGCCCCAGGGTCTGAACACGGCCATTAGAGGGACAGTATATGTGTCAGGATTTGTTGATAAATGGGCTGGAAGATCCACAGGGGGTCCATGTGCCACATCTGGCACCACATGACAGATCTCACCATGTTAACTGACCGAAACAGTTACAGTGTAATGCAGAGGTCCTGCCGGTCAATGAGGTGTCAGATGGGCGTTTTAAATCTTGAGTGCTGGAGGAATGAGTCCTAAAACCCGGAAATGAGTTAACGTATTTGCACCTCTGGTTCCATCGTCTCACAGTGAATGGATTTTTTTGAATGGGCTTTTGTATCATGTCAATAAATACCCCACTCCTGAACGTTTAATGTTTTACGTGTCTTAAAGTTCCTGTGAAGTTAAAACTGATGTTTTTATCACATATATATTGAGCTATACATCACCTGTATGCCAGTATCTGGCCCAACATTGACAAAAAAGTAACTTTATAGATATTCTCTAGTATATTTTAATGGTATTTCAGACTTTGTCTTTTCCTGGAAAAAGAATCAAAACAGTCAATGACATGTCCCGCACTTGGGGGCGTTTGAGTCCAATGAAACGTTTTCTTGCTTATGGCACAGCAGAGCCTGGAAGGTTATGCTGCGCAAAAGCACAACTCTGTAACTTCACTGATTTGGGTGAAACTGGATCATATTTTATGGAGAAAATATTTTCTGGTTTCCTCTCTGAAGTCCTCTGGCTGCTCACCCTCAACTCTTGGTTATTTAATTACAGTCTCCTGATGGACAGACAGCTTTAGCTTACTTGTTGTTAATGTAGCTAACCGTAAGTGTTAGCTGTTGTTATCTGGCAACAGAACCAGATTCAGCAGCCTCACAGTGAACACGACCCGTCACCAACATGAACGCAGCCTCCAAGACCAACAGGGAATGCAGTAGAGATTGTTTATGGAGTTTCCTGAAGGAAAGATAGCTTTACTTGTTGCTAAAGAAACTTAGCTAAGCACTGACTGCCATTAGCTCAGTTAGCCTTGAGTCAGCCCCTGGTTGCTGGGGGTCAAACCCAGCTAGGAAAAACATCTTGGTAGCATAGGCTACTCCCAGTCTGACCATGTTCACTGAAAGCTCCAGTCCAGGAAGAGTCTACTGATTGGACCCCTCTGTCTCCGAGTGTTACATCCATGGACCGTTTTAGCTGCATGATGGGGGGTGTAACGCACAGTACTATTCACTACTGTAAATGCCAATCAATCTCTGCTTTAAGTCCGTCGCTAGCTGCTTTACAGAAAACACATATACAATAAACACTCTGCTAGCTGTTAGTGGTGATGACACTGAAGTCATGCAACCATGGTGTACTTCATTTATAGCCTAATGTTAGCTCTTTAGGCTACTTCTGGCAATTGCATTTACACTTCAATCATAAAAGAGGTTATTTGTGAAGATTATCTTGTTGATCAAAATGTGTAAATACCATACACTTTTGTTTGCTACAGATGGAGGATGGAGGCTCCTGACATGTTCGGGGTAGAAATAATCTGTGCCTGTGAGTGGTTTTGTGTGTGATGGGGTGGGGGCACAGACATTTGTTTGAAATGTCAAAATGTCAGCTGTTGGTTCGCTCATTTAAGAGATGGGTTTTAACAATGCGGAGACAGACCGCAATAACAAGAAAATGTCACAGTCTTCTCAATAACCACTTCACGTAAGGACATAAATCTGTTTCCTTCATCTACTGGATGCACAAGATGGACTGTACGCTGCTCAGTGACCACAATTTAAACATACTATTATTGATGTGAAGACACAGACTGTTTCAAACACAAGTTGAGTGTGCAAGAGCAAAAAAAAAAAAACACAAAACAAAACAAATTGAATGAAATGAGAAAGAAGAAGAAGAAAAGAAGGTGCGTCATCACTTAACTACATTAACACTATCTCATCCTCTGAAGTCTATTAGTTTATCTACAGAGGCATTATCTCAGCTAGACTCCCCGGGGATAGTTAGACATCAATTCTGGCTGGTCTTACTTAGGAGCCATGTTTTTAAGTAATAAGATCTGACTATGATGCAACTAACAAATTCATTCCTATTGTCTAGATTCCTCTCATTTCACCGTTATTTTTGATATTTTTTTAGGATGAATGCAGCTAATCCAGATCATGTCTTAAACCTTTTACAAGCCTCTGTTCTGCTAGTGCTATGTAGAAAAGTTACATGAATATGACCGTGCAGTATATCTATCAATAAATAAGTGTCTCATATTTTTGGTCATTGTGGTCACTTTTAAAGTGACTGTCCACAGACCTTCGTCTGTTGTTCTTTTTGGGGCGACCTTTTGGGGTGATTTTTGTCATTTCATTGTGCTGATTTAATGGTCTGCCTTTGAAAAAGAGGCTAGAGCCACTACTCAGACTCAAATTCGTTACTGAGTCGAAGAATGAGCGAGAGGAGAACAGCCTGCAGACCCAAAATATTTTCACATCTAATGCAGTGAATGAAGGAATTATTTCAACCAACCCAGAGTTTGTTGATTGTTGGAATAGTGGAAAGACTAACAAAGATGGTTTTGTTGCATTTTCTTCTCTGTCAAGTTTGAATGTAATGTATTTAACAATTAGTTAACAAGGCCATTAAGTGCTATTTAGTCTGGTGAAAAAGAGAAACTTGGAATCAGAAGCTGTACGGTTGCGTTTTTAACATATCGCTCAACCTTACTGCAGACTAACTAAAACCTTAAAAATATAGCGTCTCCACAGTGGTCGGCGCCACATGAGCCTAAATCACTTCATTTTCATATCTTACAAATACTAATAAATAATGATGAGCTGTTATTGTTTTGCATGTCGCATTTTCTCTGGTTAAGCAGGTCAAACAAATACATCACAAGCTCAGATAACAAAGGACTGCCCTTTGTGTGATGCTTCATACTACAGAATATAAAAATGGCTGTATGACATTCATCAATGTTTACTCAGTGTGCACCAGCACCCGTGTGTGTGTGTGTGTGTGTGCATGTGTGTGTTATCTGGCTGTGCTCAAACCTATTAAATATAATAACTCATGTCTGCAGTGTTTCCTGGTTTAAAGAGCCTTGACATTTAGATAACAGAGATTGAGAGACAGACAGACAGACAGACAGACAGACAGACAGACAGACAGACAGACAGACAAAGGTACAGAGGGCTCTTTGATCAGTTCCACAGTGTCTGAGAAAGTACTGTTTATAGACAATGTCAACAGCTAACATCTGGTGCGTTTTTCGATCAAACAATGTAAATCAAACCCAGAATGTCCCTCTTTCAGTGTTCTACCAATGTGCAATATAATTTCTACATACTACACAAGTTTGTTAGAGATTTTCACAAAAACATGATAGAAGAATCACAATTTAACAACAACATACAGTATATCGCTCAGATTTGGTATTTTAATGAGCAGCATAGTCTACAGGAATAACGTAGTGGCTCATACCTTGTCGAGTTTTGCCTCAATCTCCACCACGTCTGTCTCCACATCGTCAATGCCAGCCCTGCAGTGAAAACACAAAACCACACATTAATCAGGCCTGTTCTTTAGTGATGCCAGACTCTATACAAACCAGAAAGACTGACAGGGAGGAATCACATATTAAGATGAAAACCATTACAGTCACAGTCAAAAGATTCAAACTTTTGGGCACAAAAATCACACACACACACACACACAAAAAAAAAAAAAAATCAAGGCACTCTATTTTTAAACAATTTATTAACTGTCATGGCTTGGTAATGTAAGACCTTAAACTCTCAAATTACATTGGTAATACCAAGTACAAATTCATGTTACACCAATCCATGCCAATTTTGCAGCTAAAGGTAGCATGCATGCAGCCAGCATCAAAGTTCTCCCCATGGACGATGAACTTTAAGTGAGGCATCAACATCTTCAGGTAATTAATCAGCTTGTTGGATAAGTTGTTTGAGATAACTGGGATTTTTTTCACTGTCTTGGTTGACATTAGCTTAGTATTTTTAAGCGTCTGTCATCATTAAGTCACTGGCTACATCTGAATTGCATATGATTTACAGGCAAATATTACAGAATGCATGAAGCGATAACAACATAACAGGTAGAAAATCATGTGTGTATCACCTTATACAACTGACAGGCTGCAGGTTGGTCAGGTTTACAAGAGGAGGGGGAGGTGTGTGTAAAATGTTCTATATAAATAAAAATTAAATAAAATGTTGTGAGTAAAGAATACTGTTGAATTTTAGACATTCGGACTTTTTCTTTTACAAAAAGGTAAAAAAAAAAGGTAGAATTAGGTACCGGTACCCAATTCCAGGTACTGGTTCAAATATGAATGGCACCCAACCCTACATACAAGCCAAGGCATTTAAGGTCAAACAAATAACCAGAAACAATCAAGTTTAAAATGTTCGTCTATGACATTTTAAAAGACAAAATATTATGCAAAGGGAACAAAAGGGATGGTAAGAAGAAAGCATGACTGAAAGAAGAAAGTAAAAAGACCAAACTGACAGTGTAAAGCCATGGCAAGTATATTGTGTATTCAAACACCAACCACACCATCTTAGCATTTACAGAGTCTGTATTTCACCTTCATACTGAACATTAAGCTGCAATCAGTCGCCATGGATCGTAGTCTCACAGACCCAATCATTAATCCTGATGACTGGATCGACAGAGGAATCACTCTGGAAGATTAGTGGCCACGGCCGAGTTGCAAAATCAATGAATGACATCATGCAGAGCCATAGGCTGGTACTTAAGTGTCCATAAGGTGAGATTTTAAAAGAGGCAGCAGCAACAGAAAAGGTTTATATTGTGAACAAGTAACTTGGAATTTAATACAAAACAATATCAAAAATGCAATAAAGTACTTCAGATTTTCAAATAATTTTAGATGTCTTATAAATCCACACTGAATATGAAGATAATAGGATTCGAAAGCTCTCAGCAGGGTGTGTGTGTGTCAGGTGGTTTCGGGTGGGTGAGAGGCCTTTACCATCCTTCCCCTAGGGGTCTTCTTCCATTAGCACACACACACACACACACACACGCACACACAAACACATGTCCACATTTACAGGGTCAGTTGTTATGGCAACTCCTTATATGTGGGCCACAGAGGCTGTATTTAGGATCCTACTATGTCAAATTGCATTTCTTATTCCTCTGGGCCCATATTACAGAAGCTCCCTATCTTAAGTCTTTAGCTAAAATAATAACAATCTGGTATTACAGAATAAAATCCTAACTAACTTTATGAATCCCATCTTATCTTACTTTGTTCCTTATTTCAAGTTAGGAAATCCTAAACACCCAATCATATATCGTTTATCAACTTCCGTGTCTGTTACCTAGCAACCAATATTGCTTTTCTTGCTAATCAACGGTCTGCGCTGCATCCAAAATCACATACTGTTCACTACAAAACCCAAAATGTGTACTATCATTCATTATACTTTTGTGTAAAAAGTATGAATCTTTTTGGATGTGCTGTTACCACGTGACCTTGTTGCTGGTTGGATGGTTGTAACTAAGATAAACTGCGCCAAAGACAATCAATTTGAAAAATATATATATTAAGCCTTGCAAAGTGAAACCTTACTTACATTTAAATTGAAGCTGTTTTGACATTACGCCACAGCTGTCTTGTTTGCTGTGTGCCTTCATCTGTTATGTTGTTTTTGTTTTGTTGCATTATGGGATAATTGAATACCTCTCCAGATAAATACATATGAACTTATATCTCATTCTCCAGTCCACAGAATCAGCTGGTGCATATTGGAGATGATCGAGCCAAGAACGAACGTTACGCCCTGCACGTGCTGGAACATGTTGATCATACATAACCCTGAAAACTCTGGTAGAGGATGATCTCATCACACAAGCTCAACCCCACCCTCATCTTCAACCTTTTAGCAGAGGAGTTGGAGGGAAAACATGTAAACACATAAAAAAAACAACACCTGCTCAGTAGTTTACACTATAAAGGCCATGACTCGGCCTGTTTTTGCTTCAGAGGGGAAGCACACAGCGAGGGGGGCTGAGATGACAGTCTGCAGCTTTAGCACCTGCTCTAGAGAACAACATTCCCAGAATTCCTTTCTGCTCCTGAGCTTTTTTACAATGCTCGGAGATGTTCAGCTAATTCTTGACTTGTGTCTGTCTTGCACTTGTCTTCTTCTTCATCTTCTTCTTCACACCACACTGCTTATGCAGACTGAACCATAACATGATAGTGACACAGCAGGCAGGCGTGTGTGTGGTCTGCACAGAAGACTGACTTATATTGTTTTAAACAGAAAAAGAGAGCTAGAACACAGTGCAGGCCTTTCATTAAACCATCTGAGTAATTTGTTGCACTTGGGTATTGTTGTTGCAAAGTGTCTGGCATGCAGTGTAATCCATCAAACTGGCTTACCGTTTCTGCTCTTTTGCTGCATAATGTCAGAATACTGCACGGCACATACAGTACAAGCTTCACTCGCCATCAGCATCGTGTCCCCCATTAAGTTACACATTCAATGTCAAACAGCTGTTCAATCTAGAGGATAAGCTCATTACAAGCGTGTCATGTCTCAGGCAGCGCACACAACCAATAAACTGTGACTGACAAGGATGCACAGACAACATTTAATACAGCAGCAGCTAATATCCTATTGATCCAAGTGATGACACTACTTCAATACTACACTGAAAAAAGTGTTTGCCTGCAACTTTGAAGTCAAAACTGCTACACCAAATATAAATCTGCAATATCCAAAGTCAAGAACCAGAAACAAATTGCAATTTTAAAAGTAAAAATGTGTGAGAAAATAGCATTACAATGAGGTACTAATGGTGCTACATAGATGTCCTTGTTTTTTTTTCAGTAAAAAGGAAAATTCTAATGCAAAAATGATCATTCCCACACATCATATTG
Organism: Lutjanus erythropterus; assembly: GCF_056507025.1. Lineage (NCBI taxonomy): Eukaryota > Metazoa > Chordata > Actinopteri > Lutjaniformes > Lutjanidae > Lutjanus > Lutjanus erythropterus. Next base: position 18,936,367 of record NC_139318.1, read on the forward strand.
CAACTTGCAATGGCAATTTCAGTCAGAATAACTGAATGGGAAACTAACTTTTTTTTTACCACATCCTGCAGCCCTTATGAATACAGACTGTTTCCATCAAACCAGGGACACAGGGTTCCATGTTTTATTAAGGTTAGATTGAAGAACTCTTTTGTACCAGTCAATCCTATAATTAAACATATCTTATTTGATTGTAATGTCGTATTAAATGTATGTAATTATTTTTTCATTTTTGTCTTTTCTGTGACGTTGCAAATGGAGCTGCTGTGATGCAAGAAAAAAATCAGACTTGATCTGACAATACAGTATCATAATCATCATTAGGACTGAGCATTATATTGATATTATATTGATATTGTGATATGAGGCTAGTGTTGTCTTTTCCTGGTTTAAAGGCTGCATCACACTGATGTCATTTTCTGAACTTCTTTGGCTGTTCTATTATTTGCTTTTATCCATTTACTCAATATATCCTCAATAGTGATGACTATTAAAATTTAGAATAGAATAAATGTAGGATTTGGACTTTTTTTTTAAAAATGACTCAATCAAGTAATTGATTAATCGTTACAGCTCTAAATTTTGTCCATATCACATATGAGTGCTGACTTCAGAAAGAGAGAGGTGGCTTCATCAGAGTCAAAGTAGCACATTTTTCGATAATCTATTTTTATCAGAAAATATATAAATAATTACAATTCAGATAATTAGAAAAATGTTGAATACCAAAGCATATAATTGGTTGCCCCGTAGCATGTATTGTCTGTTTTTGACATGCACGTTGGTGCGTGTATGTCAAAGTGTGTTGGGAATTATGAGGCGCTTTGAAAATCAATACACTAAGAAGGTTGTCAGCTCTGGCAAGGTTAAATATAAAAACAGCACTATAGAGGCAAATGTGTGTGCCTGAGTGTGAGTGTAAGCTTGTCAGTGTATGTTTGTCCTCATTTGCCCCTTTCAATACCCCCCCCCCACACACACACACACACACCGTGTACAGCATCTCAGCTATTAATGTGTTTCCTTTAACTAAGTGCATCAGAGAGTTGCAGGATTATTAGATTACAGGCAATGCTGCAAGACATGATGGCTGCATTAAGATAACAAGGCTGCAAGCAAGAAGATAATGTGTGTTTCAAAATTTTGTCTCAATGACACTTGTATTATGTTTGTCTTCAGTGTGTGTGTGTGTGTGTGTGTGTGTGTGTGTGTGTGTTTAAACACTGGAGGAACACCCCAAAGCTGCTCCGCTCATGATGATGATGATGATGTTGCAGCTCAGTCGGGAGGGGGGATGGGCTGATACTTGCTGCCAGAGGTAACATACTGTACACGGTCTGACATCACCATTGAGGAGGGGGAGGGGAACCTCACGTGCACAAGCTCCATGTGCACTCCCATCAGCCCCAACAACCATCCACATCAGTGCATGGAGTCTATTCTTGTCCCCCACGCCGTGTGTGTACTCTAGCATGAAGCTTGCATGGCTATCCTCTCGCATCTCCTCACACAAGAGCGATATGCGCACACACAGATGCAGACACACACGCATCCAGCCCAGAGACATATCTGAGGCCTCCATGTCTCCCAGACTCGATGTGTCACATGGCATCACGTCCACATCAGCATCACTTCAAGGATCAGAGGGACGGCAGTGGAGGGAACAACAAGTCCTCTGATAGCAGACCAGCCGGGACCCAATGGCTAAAGTGCTCACATGCAACGAGACATTAGCAAAAATATTCTCAGGAAATGAATGATACACGTCTGTTAGACATTATGTGCCATGAGTAAAACAAACATGTGACAATGTGGAGTAGAAAATGAAAGAGAGATGTTAACATTTGTAACAAGAGGGCTGGAGCAACAGTGAATACGCTATAACTGGAGGAAATTGCTTTAGAATTTAAACCAAAATATCACGTGCCTGGTTGCATAAAACCACTGACACTAATTGTTTACTTAAATTGTGATTTAAGCATAGCTTAGGAAAAATGTCGTGAAAAAGTGTTTGTCCTTAACTAATTAAGTATCTAGAAACTTTGAAAGGACCCATAACAGTCTCTTAAAAGTGAAATAATTTGTGCAGCATAAGAAAATGGTTGAATTTATAGAGACTGAAGAGGAGGATGAGGCACATTTTTCAGGACAGAGAAAAACCACTGGACACTATGGGCAATGCACTTGTTAGAGTACTGATGTTAGCACTAACAACTTTATAGCTTGCTAGTCAAACACTAACAAACTGTCTCATAAATGTGAGTGATATCTTTTTTTTTTTTTTAACTCACCCAGTTTTCATCAACTCCCATTGATGTTTGGCTACCTCCTTTTTTGCTGTCATAGTAATTCATGTAAAGTGTGTGTGTGTGTATGTATTCTCTGGACAAATCTTGATTTACGCTCAACCTCCCCTGTGGTGCTTCCTAATCTGACACAATGACCTAAAATGCATGTTTTTGTGTGTATTTGCGTGACAGATGTGCTGTTTTGTTTGTTGAATTGGAGCATATTGTGCTTTACTAAAATACTGCGAAGACAGTTAATTGTATTATCAACAGTTTCTTCTGTAATTCTTGCGTTTTTTAATTTACATGAACTGTAAGCTGACTCAGCAAGTCTGGCAAAGAAGAGCAATGACCTCATTTTCTACTGACATCAGGTGGATGGAAAGCAAATCCAATGTCTGCCGCTGTCTGTGTGTAGTCCACACACACACACACACACACACACACACACACACACACACACACACACACACACACACACACACACACACACACAAAGAGACAGACAAACAAAAATAAACAAATGAATCAGATGCAGAATATGACAAGGCACACACATGCACACACTGACCCAGAAACCTACTAAATACATGGCTTCATCAGAAAACTCTACTAGGACACAAGCCAAAACTATGTGTAAAACAGTCAATGGTCTAAATTTAGTTCCATTCACCAACAGGTGCCTGCAGTAACTTTCTGCTAGACTAAGAGGATGAATAAGTCATGGTGCTGTTGCTGCTGTATGTTGTTTACTGACTGCTGGAATATTTATCTAAATTAAATGTTTGTACCTCAAAGACGATGAACAGCAGTGAGCAGAAAACCATAAATAAATTTACTTTGGAGAATCATTATGCATATTTTACTGTAGTAACAACAGCTTAAGGTTGTCTTATACCCATCCATGGATGCCTAATTTGTCAAAAATCTGATATGAGGTTGTATCAGTAAGCAGTAAGCAAGGCTTCTTTATGGAGGGATGTTCCTAATGCCAAATGTGACAATCAATTTGATGGCATTTTAAATTTAGACCAGTCAACTAGTCTAAATGAAAGAAAATACTCAGAAAACAATGTCATGATGGTTTGCTGCGTGTGTCTAATGTTAGCGTTGCTACCACCAGCAGCCTGTTCTCCTTGCAGGTTAACATCCACGTGCCTGTGCTGAATGTGGTTATGCACTGCTCCAGTCAAGTGTTTATATGTCTGTTTAGCTTAGATGTCATCTTTCCACTTTCCACCTTGGTGGTTAACATCCAGCATTAGACACAGTTAACTGGCATTGCACATTAATACGCTGTTGAACCAACTTGTATTTCTGGTGCCAGCTAGCAAGGGTAGTGACGTTTAATCAACAAGTTGACAAATTGTGCGCATCCCTAATGGAATCATTGGATGTTTTTAAAATGCATGAAATGAAGTGTGTTGATTTGTCAGATATTCATAGTAACCTTCATTGCATAAATGATATTTATCATAGTATATTTTGAACTTTTTCCATAAAATGTACAATATCATAATATATCACAATAAAATCACATTTACCATAATAGTTCCATATCTCCCTCCAAAAAATACAACAAGGATTTGCACACTGAAATCAGTTAGATTGTTCCTTTCATTTAGTCTGCAGTCTCAAAATTTAGGACATTTTCCTAATCCTTACCAGTCACCTCATAGCGTTTAGCACCAAAAACACATTAAACACATGACTTAACCACATGTAATTAACTCAAAAATTCAAGCTCAACAGTGGCAGGAAAGACTGGTAGGTCCAGTAAACGTTGAAAGAAAATAACGACAGTGTTTCCTTTCACTGAAGTATCTCAATGCTGTTTTCTGTATTTTGAATAGTGGTGGCTTGCTTATAACTTATGTAATGATACTGTACAGTGAAAAGGTCATTATTGTGTAATAAACCCCAACAGGATGATGCAGAACTTGAATCGTCCTGAAGGGGTTTATTTTCCAATAATAATAACCTGCTCACTGTCCTGCTTATTACACCACTACTTAGTAAAATACAAATACTTAATTTGACACAAAATATTAATTTAAAAAGAAGACTGCTCCAGAGCCTATGATCAGTTACTCAGACCATTAGTCTGCTAAACTTTAAAATGCTGTAACTGCTGAGTATTTATCAAAGCTATGAAATAGAAATAGAATTTGATTATTATTTATTATTTTTAATCATTTTATATTTTCAGGGTCTGTGGCATTATTAAGTGGCCTGTACTGTATCTACTGTACACACACACACACACACACACACACACACACACACACACACACACACACACACAGATTAAGACTGTATATAGTCTCATTTATAATGTATACACACTTTCATCATCCTCCTCCCACAACTTCAGACAGCACACACAGACATACACACACATCAAAATATCCCCTTCCCAGAATTCCAAGTAGCGAGCTCCATGGCAACCATTCATTGACCCCAGTCACCATGGTAACAGGCATCAGCATTACTCACGCTTTTTAACTGACCAATTTCCTCTTTGTCTGATGTGTCTGTCCCTGTACGTCTCCCTCTCAGTCTCACTGGCTTTCTTTTTTATTACGTACTAATTTTACATTCATGTGGTTTTTTTTTTGTCCTGAAAACACAACAACCTGATACGATCTTTGTCACAAACAGACTGCTGTGTGTACAGTGGTGAGCTAGTGGCTGTAGCAGGACATCTGTAGTGCCCGCTGCCACAGTCAAAGTGCCCTTGAGGAGCATGCTGATCCCTAAATGCTACAACGGCTCTGTGGTCAGTCCTGCTCACTGCAATATTATCAGTTTGGTTGCACTTTATTTTACAATGTGTTAGTAAGTAACAAGCTGTACTTTTTAACAAATTAGACAAAAACCCAGAAATAATATGTTCTTTATTACATTATTATTAGACCCATCAGACCCTTATTAGAGGGTAATTAGGGACACATTACAATAAAACTGTACTATAAACTAAAGTATTTTATTTCCCACTATTATACTCTTTATTAGGCCCTTATTAGAGGGTAATTACAGACACATTACAACAGAACTGTACTGTCAATTAAAGTGAAATTGCATACCTGCTACTTAGGACACATGTTCTTTGGCTGGTCCCATACAATTTGGAGATTAGCCAAGATGGATGCCTGCTTCACTGATCAAATTACATTATCTGACTACAGTATTGCAATGAGTTTGCACAGTTAGCCACAGACAAACTATTCCTCTACCTCTGTAATTTAACTTAGTTTACAGAACAGTTCTGTTGTAATGTGCCCTTAATTACCCTCTAATAAGTACAACCAATTTAATGTTGGTCACACTTTGCTTTCATATTTAATTTAATGCAACAATGTAATTTTCTTTGATACTAACGATATGCATTAATTTCCCGTTTTTCTACATGCCATCACTATACTGGAAACATACTATTATTCACTGTGTTTTATGATTGGAGAATTTCAGATTTAAAGAAAAAAAAAAAACATAGATCACGTGTCTCATTAGAATGCATCATGTTGCTTTGTCTGAGCAGATGCAGGTGGTTTTTTTGGAGTGGGGACAGTAACTACAGCCCATCCTTCATCTCTTTGTTCTTACATCCTCAACCGCTCTCCCCCAGCCCCTATATTAAAACCAATTTTGGTCAATTAAAACAAACATTTGCAGCTTTTGCATTTATATTCAGCATTGTCAAATGGGTCTTTAGAACAAGATACGAGCCATCATCATCATATTCTCAAATTGTCTCTGTGATTTCCTCTAATTTTTGTCCACGGCAGCCTCATCCCCCCAGAAATCATCTATTCCCCCTTCTCTCTTTGTTTCATTTGTGCACGCCTCCGTCTGTCCATCTCACAGTCTCTCTGTCTGCCTCCTGTCTGTCTGTAACCCTCCTTCATTAGCTGCTGGCATGAAGCTGAGGGTAGTGTGGTTTTGTGTTTATTTGAGACAGGCGGAGGAGGAAAACAAAAAAGAAAAAGAACTACAAATGCATAGGTGAACATATATTCATGTGGGTTGTTTCCCAGTTAAATCTGAAAAGCATAAAGTGTTAAAACATTTGAAGCTGTTCATTCATGCTTTACCAAAATTCAACTTCACTGAAGTCTCTGCACCACTATTAACACATGCACGTGTGCAGACTCCATTAAAAAGAGCCTCCAGTAAATGATCCTCTCACAAGACACACACACACTCGCCTAAACAGGCCGCCTTTTCACACCAACAACAAGCCAAGCCAAACACTAGTATCTTATGTGTGGCTAACAAAGACGCCTTCACTGCTTCCCCTTCCACCCTCCTCCCAACACACAACAAACATCACACTCATTCCCTGAAAAAACATTTGACTGCACTGATGGCTGATGAGACAAAGAGACCAAACATGATGCTGCTGACAAAAAGGACAACCGCTACTTGTGTCCTCCAGTCTCAGTTTAACGGCATTACTCACAAAATTGAGCTGACAGAGACAAAGTAATGTGCTGATCCACTGCTCGTCTGCACAACCCATCAAAACGTCAGGAGCCATTCAGGTATATTTTGTTGAACTAGTCCTTTAAGATGAAATCACACTTAAAGGCATAGTTCTACATTTTAAAAGATACGCTGACTTACTTTCTTGAGAGACTTCGATGAAAAGATCTATACCACTCTCGTGTGTGTGGGAAATATACAGTAAGTCTACAGCCAGTTAGCTTAGCTTAGCATAAAGACTTGAAATGGGGGGAAACAGCTAGCCAGTCTCTGCCCAAAGGCAGAAAAATCCACCTTTCAAACACCTAAAAAACTCACTAATTATCCAGCAGGCCAGAGGAGACTCCAGGAAGTTACTACACCCCTCATAAAATCACATAGTGTGATTTTTATATTTTGTTTGTATAGATTATCAAACAAGACATAACGTAATTAGTGAGTGTTACAGGTGCTGGTAGAGTTATTAACTTTGAACAGAGCTTACAGCTTTTCCCCTTGTTTCCAGTCTTTATACTAAGCTAAACTAACAAGCTGCTGGCTGTAGATTAATATTGAACAACCAGATATGATATGAAACTCTCATCAAGAAGCAGACGATTTATTGAACTTTCTTTTCTTTTAAATGTCCTTGTAAACAGACACAACCATGTAGTGCTGACTCTTTGTTAACAAAAATGCCAATGAACAGATTCCAGCTGTTAGCAAACAGTAATGACATGTAGTAGGTTGCACTGATGCTGTAAATGATTTTGGAAAAAGCAATTTGATTGTTGAGATTGTTGAGATTGTTAAGAAACACAACCAGCAAATATGTGGAACCTTCGCTTGATAAATTACTTAAACAACAAATCTATTGTCTATTGCCTATCTATTGTTGTTGATCAAATTTCTGGCAATTGACCAATTGTGAGCACAAGCTCAAACTATGGACACGTCTGTCCATATTGGTGGATTCCTGCTTCAAACTGTCTGGATCATGTCTCAGTGATATTTACTCCAGTCTTACAGCATTCAGGATCTCTTATAAGCAGCACAGGATAATGTATAACAGGGGCTCCACATTTATCTGTGCAGCTATATAATTCAACAAAGCATCACCACAATAACACTATCTGACAGTAGGTACAGTTTCTTTTCTTCCAGCAGCTGTCAGACCACCTGCCTGTTGGCCTCAATAAAGCAGAAACATTACCCCGAATGTGCTGTCTTTGTTATGATTACTAATACGCAGACGTTCTGTACACCACTCTCTATAAACACCATGCATTTACGTCTGGTGGAGGACTCTGGGATGTGGGAACGTCATTATATCATTCCAGAGTACATTCCATCAACAGGCCAACAGGAAGTGTGCTGGAAGCTTCAGAGTGTGAGGCGGACAGAAATTATTTCTCTCTAATGTATTGTAACCGCAGCTGAAGCCAGGTGGAACTGCTTTTTCTTGGAAAATACAACCGTTTCTCTCCTCTACTGCCAAGAAAGAGGAGCTCAGAGTGAAACAGGGAAAACTCTTTGACTGTTTTCCACAGGAAGCCACTCTGCTGACTGAGAGAAATGCAACATGAGTTACATCATCATCAAGTGACCACAACTGTGCTGCTGCCAACGAGTCTTAAACCTGTATGAGGAAGGAAACAGACTTTTATGCTTCATTATTAAGCATACACATTGATTTGATTATTATTTGGTTTGAATACTGAGAGCATTTTTGTATTTTTGTTTATCTTGTGTACTTTTGTACTGACAGTTGCAAGCTATCTGGGATATTTCTCCAACTTGTTTGTATCAGTATATTTAAAGTAACTGGTTGAGAATCATGATTATTTTCCTGTTTGATACCCAGCTCTATTTTGGATTTTAGGGATCCACCTACACTTCACTGTATCTATCTCAACACATATATTTATACATATATATATACACACACGCACAAACACACAGCTGTCTCTGCCCACCTGCTGATTCTGTGCTCATCCCTGCTGTGCATTAAAGTGGTAGAAAATTTCCACACATTTTCACATTAATCATTCTGATTGCCATAGCAAAAAACTCTCTAAACGTTCTTCACGGTGTGATATGTTGGTCTCATTTCACTGAAACCTCACAGCAGGAGGCAACAAACTAATCTCCAATATTGTTGCTCTGTTTGGTGGTCAGTAAAAAGTGATCTACATATGGCCATTATTTACTCCTTTAAAGGTCCAGTGTGTTTATATATAAAAGGATTTATTATCATAATATGTTAGGAATGTAATGTAATATTCAGAAAGTATGTTTTAGAGATGTTCTGATAGCATTTTTTCTTTCCTGATACCTTTTATGATATGTGAACTTTGCATATCAGCCAATGCAAAGTTCTGATCGAATGCCAGTGTGTTAAAAAAAAAAAAAAACTCTCAGTGTTATATCCACCAGGTAAAGATTACATTTTGTTTTCCCCATAACACCAAAAACATGGTCAGTCCAATTCAGTTCACAAACACAAAGACAACTCAAAAATTCCACAACGGGTTTTAATGCAGATCCCCACAAAAATAAACCCGGCAAGTAAAGACTCATAATCCATCATTATTATTACTTTTTGTTTGTTTTTTAACAATATTATTTATTTATTTATTTATTTTTGATTCCTTCCTCTCTCTCACTTACTGACCCTCACTATTTTTTCCCAATTTAATAACCTAATCCCTTAACCCTCTATCTTACCTCTGCTTTGCTTCCCTACTAATTCTAGTTCTTCTAGTTACTTCTAGTTGTAATTGCATAAATGTACGCATGCACACATGCAAACACATACACAGGTGTCCCTGACTACCATACATACAAGTGTCCCTAGTATCTGTTAGCTAATATCCAAACCAGTCAAACCAGCAACCGCTGCAGAGAACCAACAGCCTCAGTAAATGGGGCACACAACCTATCAACTGAGCTATAGGGGCACCCAGTGTTTTTTTTCTTCTTTTGTTGTTGTTGTTTTGTAGTGACATTTGTTTGGTTGTTGTTGTGCATGGTTCTAGTGTATAATGTCACACTGTCTTTTCACTTAATGTCTGCACTGTACTTGCTTTACTATTGATCTGCCAGTCAGTTTTGCAGGGCTTCAACAAGACACTGGTAACTCCTGAACAAACTCTGATTGGGTAGTACTACAATACATGCAGTATTATGCTTTATGATATGCTGCTGCTAATAAATGACAGATCAGTGCATAGACTTGCATACTTGATACACATAAACAATGCTGCATTTTGGGCAGTATCAGAGTCATTTTCCAGTTCTGGTATTATATCAGAACAACCCTAGTATGTTTTCATTAGTGTATAATCACCTAATCACCTGTTTATATCTACAGAGGGTGCAGCAGCTCAAACCTCAAATTTTTCAACCAGGTAAGCAACCTGTCATACTGAAGCACATAAAGTTTTACATTTGTCAAAATACAGGGCCCACATAGCCTTGTGCCCTGTGTCCCTGGGGAGTGCAGAACTGTGGCCTGGGTGGAGATTTGGTGTTGAACTATTTAGGCCTTGAGGGCACATTTGATCATGCCCCACTCAAACGCAGAGGAATGTGTGCTCACAGACTCACTCCCCACATAGTGCAAATGACGGGCCTCATCTTCTCAAATTAGGGGGTTAAAGAAATAGTTGGAAGACGGAGAGATGAAAAGACAGTGCGTCTACAACTCTGATCAAGCACAGAAATGTCAAGCTCACTCAACATTACAGCAACCCCTCCTGTGTATTAAAGAGGGTCTTTTTCAAGCGAGCATGGCAAGTATGGCTAAAAAAACACCACTTGTGATTTGAGTTGAGAAACTGCGATGGCACAGCTCAGCAAATTGAAGCTTCCAGCACAGACTGAAAGCAGCAGGAAGCCAAAAAGGACAGCACGAAAGTGGGACTGCGAGCTCATCCCAAACTCCAACCTCTTTAACCTCCGCTGACCTCCCAGTGGGGTATAAGCAGCAGCCGACATGCACACACACACACAGCCTGCATGAGAAACGCAGGGGAGGAAGAAGACCCCCTGCGGTGCATAAGCACTTTGTTCCCAGGATTCTTTGCTTATGTCCTATTTGCATCCAGCCCACCAACAGCCAGCTGATTGTGAAGAATGACAGAGGAGCGGTGGAGTGTAGAGATGGAGCTGCACTGGAGGACAATATAATGTCCAGACAGATATTGGCTTCAAAAGAGTGAAAGGAAACAACTCATTATCCTATCCAGAGCGCAGAAAACAGTGCCTTCATAGTATCTTGGCTCTTGTTTTACAGGGATGTTCAGATTTTTTGAAGTGTGTATGAGGTATTTTTCTATAGTCAGCGTTACAACATAAACTGATATGGAATTTTTTAGGTGTCTAAAATATGTTTTTCTGCTGACCCTGTCCACAGCAGTGCACTGCTTTGCTTCCTACACTGACTATGGAAAAGTAACTCATTCAGTCTCACTTCAAAAAATCCGAACTATCCCTTTAAAAGACCAGCGTGTAGGCACAGTGGCATCTAACAGTCAAGTTACAGATCTGCATCCAACCTGCATGCTAAGAATGTAGGAGAACATGTCTGTGGGCCTTATCTGGAGCCAGAGTTAAGTTTGTCCATTTTGGGCTACTGTAGAAACATGTCCATGCACCATGGTGGTAGATAAAAAACGCTTATTGTAAGGTTATGAAAACTTTCAGGTGACTACAGACTAATGAAAACATATTCATAAATATTACATTCCATTTCTGCTATATTCTGGCAATAAAACCCTGTAACTGTTACACACTGAACTTTAAAGGCAACAGATAAATATTTACATCTGTGTATTCATCTGGGAGGGAATGAATGCAGGCAAAGCGTGATAAATATAAGTATGTCTCAGCAAGACTTGTTTCCTCAGACAGACACAAGAAGCTACAGTATTATGTCGTGGATACAGTAGCTCCCCAATGGCTATTGTACACACAGAGAAAGAACAGTTCAGCTGGGCTGCTGACCTACAAAGGATGAGTATCAGTCTACTGTTGTACACTCAAGTAAAAAAAAAAGATAAGCCATGAACTGAAGATACTTTGTCTCGTCACACTGAACGAATCAATTCTTCCATTTATGAGAGTTATCAGACACAGGAACCCAAACAACTGTATCCGAACGGAAAAAGCACGATTTTCAGTAATATCTTCTAAAAGCTCTGTTTTTCAGAGTAAAACGCACTTGATGTTGTTACGATACACTGACACTACTTTACAAGAGCTCAAGAGATGCTGATGATACTGCGGTGGCAATGACTAACGCAGCTCTGTATCACAACCCCCACATGCCCACAGCTGAAAGCCAGAGAGAGAAACTAAAGTCAGAATGAAAGTGCATGTTATCCTTTAGGATATTTCAGCTCTTTCCTTCCATCACAACAGCCTTTTGATGACATAGTACATCAAGATGGCAGCACGAGGAAGCCATCACTGAAAACAACAGTAGTCAGCCACCAAACTTGTGTAGTGTAACGATGATCTAAATATACAAGAATTTGGATTCAGGCCACCTTCACTGGAGCACCTGTTAAAACTGGTGCTACCAAATATACAGGAAGTAGAAACTCTACTTCAGCACCTGTCAAAATGAAAATCGAGAGTCGTCACCACTTGTTCCTGACTGATTTGTCAACAAATGACTGAAGATAATGCAGATATTAATGGTCTGTTGCAAATATAGTTTACAGGTAATGATAAATTTGAATACCTCAGGCTTCGCACAAGGAGACACTGTTCTTATTAAGTCAGCACAGAGAATGACTTCTTTCTTAAAGAATGTCTGGCACAGATAAGGCCTGCCTTTTGTTTCAGCCCTGGAACACACACAAAAATGCACACACGCACACACACACACACACACACACACATTATATATACATAAGCCAATGCAAATACTGATTATAAACTGTATTAACTCACTGGACTGCACATGTACACACGCAAACACACACATGGCTGATTGTCAGAGTCAGAAATCTGATCCCATGCGGTGCCTGCAGGACATCTGATATGTTCAAATGGAGGTCTGTTTGACTTTAATGTTGTTTAGCGGTTGTTTACAGAAAGCTGCATTGTGGGGCTCGCTGATTCCTTTTTAATGTTTCTTATCTCTCCATATAACTGTTTCCAGACAATATTGAGTACCTTGCTATGTTTCATATTTCTTACCTCTAAATGACAGATAAATATTGTTTTTTTTTTTTATTTGCATGTATGCCATTTTGACTTTAATTGACAGTAGACAGAAGAGAAAGACGGGATGGGATGGGACAAATACCAGGATGTTCAAAAGTCAGGCCTGAATATTTTAAAACTGTCACAAGATGAGAGCTAAAATACTCAGTGGCACATATTTTCAAGTAAAAAACGGAAACACTGTACACTGGATTCGATGGGATGAAAACCAGTTAAACTTTCACTATAGTATTTTAAAATACTTGATGCTGTCATCGTGCACGATGCTGTTGATAAGTGACATTTTTTGTGACATCCATAGGAAGGTTTGGTGGAGTATCTGCAGATTAATTCCTTACCTGACATGTTATGATTCATTAACATTACGATCCACACACGATCATTAAATCCCCATTTTTGTTATACACACTATTTTTTTTTCTCTTTTGGGACACAAATACCATCCATTTTTTCTGTTTTGGGACACAAATATCATCCAGGAAGTCCTCCATTCAAGAGATTGTCACACTGAATAGGTCACAGCCCAGTATAGACACAGGTGAAGTAGTGTGACAGTATGTGTTAATATTTGATCACATCCCTGTTCCCACACTAACCTACAGTAGCAGAACTAAAGATATACAGTATGTTGCAGTGTCTATTTATGGCTCTGTGTGCAGAGAAGAGATGCTGCTTTGATCCAGCTGTGTACCAGAAGAAAGAAGCCTGCTTCCCTCCTGTTATCTTTGGCAGCATTGACCGAACACCAGCGGAATAAGTCTCCTGCTGACACCACAGTCCGATCTGCCAGAGAGGAAACAACCACCGATTTACACTTTTATCAGCTAAGAACGATCCGTCAGTGCCAAAGACTCAGGAAGAGGCGCACTCTGGCTGTCTGGTTGGAATAAAGAAATTACCTGTTCATGTGCATCTCACTCACGCAATTTGATTAGAGTTCTGGTTTTGGTTTTCTGGGTTTCGCTGTGGTACATCAATGTACTGTACAACCTGGCTATCCAATGTAGTTATAGGTTTATGTGTCACACAGTAACATAATTAGAAAAATACTATCAAGTTTCTAGTTTCTAGCACATTTTAAAACGGTTACTCCTTTAACCTTGGGTTGTTACCATCTGCGCAGCATTATAGAACACATAGTGTAAAGCATTAATTATTACTCCTGCTGCCCTATATCTATGTATAAGTGGGTGAGACAGAGGTGAACAGGTTCATTCATTGCAGCATGGTGGCCCAGCAGTTGGCAGTTTTCTCTCACAGCTCAAAGATTGCACAGGTGTTTGAGGGCGAACTCTACCGTTCAACCTGTACATGCTGGAATTAGAGCTGCAGCAATTAATTTTAATTAATCGACAACTATCTTGATAATCAGTTAATAGTTAGTCAGTTAATAGTAATTTATTTAAAGGAAAACATCTAAATTAAATGTGAGTATTTTCTGGTTTCTTCACTCCACCATGACAGTAAACTGAATATCTTTGGGTTGTGGAAAAACAAGACATTTGAGGACATTACCTTGGGCTCTGGGTAAATTTTTCACTATTTTCTGACATTTATGGACTGATGCAACTGGACGATTAATCAAGAAAATAATAGATTAGATCAGATCGAATTAAAACAGATTAATCAACAATGAAAATAACTGTTACCTGAGCCCTTGCTGGTATAGGTGGATGTCAGCCTACTGTGACTAAAATAGGTTGCTGGGGTTTAGAAAATACATCAATGGCAAAGGTGAGCTCAAACTAGAGGTTAATATGATCAGCTTCATAACACTAAAACTGGAATTTGACCAGTTGTAGCTCCTCCATGCATGTAAACATACATCACTGTTTGGCTTCAATGATATCTAATCATAAAGATCAACCAGTCTGAAGTGTGACACTGCAATCACGCTGTTCTCATGTGAACAAGAACCAAGAACACACACACACACACACACACTAATAGATCCATTGATTTTGTCAGCAAAATAAACCGTAATCTCAGAGTTCTTAATGACCCGTCAGCACATTTTTAAAAGTCACATAGGCCCGAATGTTTTCAGTGAATGGCTGTTCAATAAATCAGTCAGTCACACACTCAGACACAAACACACACACACACACACACACACACACACACACACACACACACACACACACACAAGTGGTCCCTTATCTTAGAGTGTATGTGCGTGATGTAAGAAAGGAAATGGAATCTGCTGAAGAGGCCACGAAGATAATCTGGCAATCACAGGACAGAGCAGAGCTCACAGTCCAGACAAATTTAGTTTGGGATAACATTTATACATCTGATGAACACTACGACCATACAGCCACTTCCATGAACTCTTTTAAAGATAGAGTAAGCAATTCTGGAGAAAGGTAGGTGATTGGTGAGTCACACTCCCTGGTCATCAAATACCAATTCTCTTTGAGTTGGTGGCTCAGACCAACTTGGGGGAATGAGACTCTGGTTTCTGTTGTTTTGACTTGGTTTATCATTCATGCCAAAGAACATCCTTTCTCAGAGTAATTCATTAGAAGACTATGATGGCTATCAAGAACACGTTACAACATGTTATATAACTGATGACTACATGGACGTGTAGTTTTGGCGTGACGGGTGAGAAGAGAGGCTCGATGGAAAGTGGAGGGAAGTTTTAGGGGTTGGGAAAGAATGAAGAGACAGGTTTACATTAACACAAGGGGTGGTCTTACACAAGACCCCCGCACACCAAGACAGCTAGAGAAACAAAGCATGCAGGACAGAGAGCTGAGGTCTGGAACATGTATGCAGTTTAAGTCAAAGTGCCCTACGTGTGTGAGTACAGTGTGTCATGGTTTAAGTTATAAAAAGTGTGAATTAATGCGATAATCTGAATAAGAGTCAATGTAAAAATAGCACTTTGTTTTACAGGTGATAATGTCTTAATAACTTTATAAGAAGTTTCCTGAGAAGAACTACTGTATGTGAAATGCAGAGGATAAGTCAAGTTTACTTAGTTGCACTGAGTTTATGAGCAATTTCAAAAACTGTTTAAGTTTTCGATCATCAAGTTTTGAATGTTCAGTAGACCTGTTGTACACTCAATAATAAAAACTCTTTCCGATAAATAGGTATGAATTACTTGGGTTCTCCCTAATCAGTATCAAATTACATAATCCTTCCAGGGAACCTTCCTTTGACGTCGCAGAAACTTAGCAGTTCCCTTCTGGGAAATTTTTAAGAAAATCCGTGGTAGAGTCACACGCAGAACATGCCTCCTCAGTTGGAATGAGTGGGAAAACATCCTGCCACATGCTGCCTTTACTAGTGGAAACTGTGAAACAACAAAATAAAACAAAACACTCTTATCTGCTCACCCTAAAATCAAAAATACATAATTTTCCTCCTACCTGTAGTGCTATTTATCCATCTAGATTGTTTTGGGTGTGAGTTACTGAGTTCTGGACATATCAGCGGTAGAGGTTTCTACCGTCTCTCCAATACAAAGGAACTAAATGGCACTCAGCTTTTGGTGCTCAACGCACAAAACAAAATACACTTGAAAAACTCAACAGCAATGTTGCTTTCCAGAAATCATGACCAGGGAACTCCAGACAATCCGCAGGTCTTGTTATGAGCAGTTTCATGTAAGAACTCCTTTCTCTTTAGTATAAAGAAGTAGGTAGATTCTTCCATAGAAACAAAATAGTTCCTATATGAAACTGCTCACAACAAGGTCTGTGGCTTATCAATAGATCAGTCCTATTTCCTTTTAAAACTGTTTGTACATCCCATTTTAGGTGTTTTTTTTTGATGAGATGGTTTTTCAAGCTGAACACTGAGGCTGCCACTCAGTCGTCTTTCTGTCACTCAGTGGGTGTAACCTTAGTGAGACAGCTTCTGATAGCTTCTGTTAGCTAATAGAGCTTATTAGTATAAAATACATTTAAAATGCATCTAAAATCCTGCATACAACAAATAAATGCATGGAAGATAATCAGCAGCTTATCTTATAGAGCTGCAGTTGGCCAATCTTTATTTAGACAGCGTTTTCATATCATGTTCATACACGAGCCTTGAAAATACTAAATCCCTGTTCACTGTCTGTTCTTCTTCATACACTCAGCTGACTGTAGTATCAGCTGCTCTTCTACATTCAAAGCGTTTTTCTTTTAACTACAGTGGGGGTAACAAGGCTGCTGATAAAGGTGAGCATGTGATGCTGCCCTTAGGGTAAAACACTTTCTGCACTTCTAAAATTAGATTTTTAGAGATATGTTAGGCTGTAACCATAAAATATTGATTTTGGCACTTTGGTCAGATGACGGAAATCCTCAAGTAGCTGCACTGACTCAATATATGCACCAACTAGAAGAGTGGACTCAGTAGATTGCAGATCTCTGCTGGGCAACAGATGGTGAGGCATCTCTCTACTACAATGCCACCACAACTGTCAGATGCAACCAGCGGAGATTTGCAAAGTCTCGACTTACATCCCAGTTTTCTCTGAGATGCATATAATGGTCAATGGTATTCTAACTGGGCTTCCTGAATTTACCTAACTGTATAAACTGAATAAGGAAGCAATAAACAAGACAAGAAGTCCGAACTTCTCAGTTTAAACATTGTTATTTAACTAGAACGTTTTATTATTTATTTGAAACAAAACAAACAACCAGGTTGTGTTACTAGCAGAACTTGAATGCTTCAATATGGTGAACACGCAGACACATTGCAATGACGGTGGCAAATTCATCTCGTATTGTGTCTAACTTTAGTGGATCATAACATATCGGGCGTGGAATTTGCAGATGCTCTGGTTTATGATGAAACAAAACCTACAGATGTCAGTTTTTGAGACAGGCTAAAAGTTTTGTTTTTAGCCTAACAGTTGTCGATGACTTGCAGCCTCTACTCATCGGTTAAGAGGAGTGAGGAGTCAGTAGTCGGTAAAAAACAGAGCAGTCATTAAAATGTGTTTTTTTTAGGGTTTTTGAAAAATTGTGAATCACTGCAACCAGCAGAGGTTCTTGAGCATTCAGTCATAAATATGGACAAAAAATGTTAGGCTGATAGGTCCAGTGGTACAAAAGATTAGCTGCTGACACAAACAGCTCGAGCCCCAATGGTCACTCACACACTCATGCAATAAAAACTTGAGAGAAAATGGGGCCTTGTTCTGGTGTGTTTTATTGCTCTCGTGTCCAAACTAAACTGCATGTTGCAATCGCCATGAAACTTTTAGTTATGCTTGTTCCACATACAGTTGAACCTTAATCTCCCTTCTCTCCGGCCAAAATCTCTCTTACAGAACCCTCCTGTTCATTTAGCTACATCTGTCTACTCCACTGTGACATGTGCACACACACACAGTCAACACACACTGTAATTCCCATGGTTCTACACCCACATACCAATGCATGGTATATTGAGCACGGTCATCCTTCCTTCCTGCTCCAAGACATATTGTCCATTATTGACCGACCGGTGACTTTGGCTTCAGCTGTTCTGATTTCTCCACTTGTATGCAACGGGCAATCCATCCAACAAATGGAAGGAAGCACTCTCCATGTGAACGAGTGCATGTGTGCGTGTGTGACTTTGTGGGGGCGGGAATGATGGATCCCAAGAAAGTGCGGGACTGCTGACATGGCAGATGGGAATGTTTTCATTTGGTTACAAGGAATTCCACAGAGATCTGAGGCGAGGATGCAGGCTGAATAATGTACGGACGGGGAATGTGAAGAGGGAATCCATCAGTTTTTAAGAGAGCAATCAGTGTGTCTGTCTCTCTTCATGTCTCTATAGGAGATTGGCTTGTCAATCTCGCTTGCGGTTCCAGCACTGCAGGGGTGTTTGGATTCAGTGAGGATCAGGGCTGGTGGGCTGCCAAAAGCCCAGTGAGCCTATGTCAACAACCTGCGCAGGAATCAATGATAAATGTCTCAGCACTGTAGCTGAGATTACCAAGAAGCAACTGAGCCGATAAAACAAATGGATGTTTATGACACCGGAAGTTTAAGTCAGTGGTCCAAAATTCTGACGCAATCCTGCTAAGCTTCCTCCACACAGCGTCACATACCGCCTGGGGCGACAGGAACGTGGGTGGAGGAGAGACTGTGACAGAAGGTACAAGAGCAACAAAGAAGAACCAACAAGCTGAAAATAATAATAACAGGTTCTAAAGCCAAGATGAAATGAAAAATGCCCCTTTAACCCTTTTAGATCACATCCCCGGCCATATTATGCATATTTTAACAATATATGCCAAAAAAGCAAACAAAATCCATTTTTTTGTATTTTTATATAAATATCATGGAAAATCCAATCATGTTTTCGTCCTCTAACACCACTGGCTACACATGTAACCCTAGTTAGAATTTATACACTGTGGGGAAAGTGGGTTTTGCGACAGCAGATTATGCTCAAGACATTTTATAGTGGATTGCTGTGTTTTCTGATGGAAATTTAGCTTTACTTGTTGCCAGAGTAGCTAACCGCAAACTGTTGTTAGCTCAGTTAGCCATGTAGCTAAGTTGGCTGACTCAGCCCTGGGGTCCCAGGAGTCAAACCCAGCAAAAAAAACATCCATCTTATTCCCTGTCGCCAAATGTCCCTTGGTCATGGAGGCTGTGTTCAGTCCCAGGCTTGCCATTAGGGATAGAGCTTGGTATCATTTAAATATTTTCGATACTGGGACCAATACCTTGGCTTTGATACCTGAATGATACTTTTTTTTTTATACCAAATTAATTTTAACAAAAAGAAAATTACATTACACATTATGGTACAATTGCTTACCTTGCTATTCAAAGACCTCATGGTAAAAAAAACACAACAAAACAATGATCCTCTGGACTTTTACGTAGTATTTTTCCTGAATGTTTTTATGATGTGAAGCGTTAGACAACCTATTACCACCATTATTAGATCTTGGTACCAGCATTCTGCATGCTTATTTGCCCAATGACTCCGATTTATGCATCAAAATTTGGTATCAAATCACAACACATTTTTTGATACTCAATAGCAGAGTAGAAATTTGGTTGGTGCTGTAAAGGTATCGACGTTCAGTACCCAGCTGTAGTCCGGGGAGGTAAATGGACTGCTGTCTGTAGCTGTATGGCTGTGGAGGTGTTGCGTTAATGCTCATTCAATGCCATTGGCTACTGTGACAAGTCCCTCCCTAGCAGCCTGATTTTACAGGAAACACCTTCCTCCCTTCCTTTTCATGTCGACTTTAAAGGAAAACTACAGTGCAAAAAAACTAAGAGCAGAAATAAAACAAAGTCAGAGAAAGTTGAGCAAATCTGAACCAGCTGCTCAACTGGAGCCCAGATGTGAGAGAGTGAGAGTCACACTCATACACACCATCTCTCCTTCTACTTCGCCTGAGAAGCCAATGAGCCAGAGTGAACCGCATGACTATTTCATTTGTCACCTCAGGGAAGCTGTGTCCGAGCAGCGCCTGCCATTTGACAGGACAGCTGCCCATGTCCCCTAGTGGACTCTGTCCTCTTTCTTTCTTGTTGTGGTAATGTGCTGGGACTGACCAACAATATGTGTGTGTGTTTTCATTCATGCTTTGCTGCAAGGATGTGTGTGTCCAGTCCACAATGTAACTTGTGACGCATTCAGTGTGTTAATGTATGAAATATCAGGCAGGTTACCAGGACAACAACACTCTACAGTAACGATGGAAACAGTTAATCCTTCTTTACTCCATTTTTCACCTTTAGTCACCACCTCCTCTGAGTCATCCAATCGATCCATCCATCTGTCTGTTCTCCACATCTCAAACAACGGTCCGTCCATCAATTACCTCCCCTATCCTGGCAGCCATCTATCATCCCTCCAGCCATAACAGTTTCCTGCAGCCTTCTAACTACATCCAGTTAGAAAACAGGCAGACAGACGACTCAGGTAATCTACTGAAACCCAATCCACCTTACTGCTGCAGCCCTGACATTGATTCATATCCAGCCCACATCCGCATTTCCAATAATGGGCGGAAGGAGAGAAGCGAGGAGGAGAAGGTAAGAGGGGGAGAGCAGGACAGAATACCTGTAGGATAGATGTCAAGAGTAAAAGAAAGGAAGACAAATGTGTGCAACAGTGAAAGAGAAAAACACTGAGAGTAAAGTGTGAAGAGGGATGACAGATGCTGACAAAAGACCTTTCACTCTTTATCTTTTCTCTGCTTGTTGGTAAAACCAGTTGGGTTGTTTTTTGAAGGGAAGCAGGGCTCAGCAACACAACATAATTCCCACATTGTGTCCTGATGACAAACATCCACTTGTGGCTAAATGTCTCTTTTTACAGAAACAAAACTGTTAGTCATAGCGATGTCAGAGGCAGGGATTTCTTTGACCAACTATGATCTCCACTGATACACAGATAAACAACTGAAAAGGACAAATTCAGACTTAGGTTAACTGGGCGCAACTTTTCCAACAGGGGACAAAAGCAATGACCATGTTAGGGTTGGTAGAGTTAAGGTTACAGTTAACAAACCTGCTGCACACTTCAACATGTTTTTTGAGCTGTAAACTAAATTATATTACTGTACCGAGATCAGTGCTAAAATGCCAATTTGTGTTACTAATGATGATTGAATGATGATTAATAATTAAATTCCCTAGCAGGGTTAGGGCAAGTCTCCAGGAAATGAATGTAAGTCTATGTAAGGTCCCCAAAAATAACCTAAGTCACTGTGTGTGTGTGTGTGTGTGTGTGTGTGTGTGTGTGTGTGTGTGTGTGTGTGTGTGTATCTGATAGACAGACAGTCTTGTGGAACTGGCTTGTCCCGATACATTTCTAAGTTTTGACATGACTCACAGGATGTAAACACTGAGGACTGCAGTTGATCTTTAGTTTAGTTTTAAATGGTTTCGCCTGACCAAGAAATGCTCCAGGATGAGAAATTATTTACTGATCCTTCAGCTCTACTGTATAAAGAACTGCAAAATTGTGTATGAAACATCCAAAACAAACAAAAAGCCACCATGAAGTTGAAAGTTCTGCTTCTCCAGACAAAGACTTCAGTGTTTTGAGACCTGTTTTTTTTATGCATTTTGGAGACACCATGTTCTCCTCTTGGACCTTCTGATTCTGCAATGTGAGAAACCATTGGCTGACTGACCCTTTCACCCTGCAGAATATGACCATGTAAATGATTATGTCACACTATAGCACCATATGCTGCATACCAACAGTCTTTAATGTGTGTACCATGTGTGCAAACACACACATGCTGCTATATGTTTAACAGTTTTATGCATGTGTGCATACATGTACAAATGTCTTGAGAGGGTTCATCCATGCATGCCTAAATGTGTCGCCGTCAGCACTGAAGTCTGGCCACATTCCACATATTACACGCCGGCTGGTCCCGCTCATTTCCCCCAGTGCAATTTAAAGACTTCCTGGGGTGGGAACCCTCCGCTTCCACGGTGAGTTTTGGGGTTCACAGTTCAGACGTGGCTTCCATTTTAAGAACAAACAAAAAGTCAGTCTGCTTGTTTGTCAGTCAGTCATTATGACAAGATGTATAACTGCCATAGCAGGCCAAACCAGCAAACAGGGTTTTGAAACCAGAAAAGCCTTGAAATCTGCAGTTCAGTGAAAACAAAAGAAGTGTTTAAACTGGGCAGAACAGACAGACATTTCTCACTGTGAAAACACTATGCAGTGCCAATATGAAGAAAGAAAGCAGCTCAGGAACAAGATGCAGGCAATTTACTTAATAGTTTTGATTCGAGTTTCAACAGGCCTTGGCAGGATTTTAACAAACTCCCCACCAACTCCTGATCTCAGTGGGGATGAATGATTGCAGAGAGAGCTGTGAGAAGGTTTAATTTGTGCTACATTTTTCTCTCTTGTAACTCACGACAGGAATCACATTCGTTCTGAGTCTCTGTAGTTACCAGTTAGGACCACTACATCTGCCGAGAACATAACTGACCTTGCAGTAGAGCTGTTTTCAAATATTTCGTATAAGGCCACTTCATAATAATACCCAGAATCCTTTTCACAGTGTCTAATGTGCCTGATTTGAGCTAGAATGCCTGGTGATCAGCAATGCAAGGCATAAACAGGCTGCTGATGTGTTGGCTGCTGCTGATGATGGTAATGTCTTTATTGAAGAAGTCATTACTTTAAGTGGGAGATTTTAATGAATTGCCTATTACCCGTTAGTCTAACTAAACATCAATCATTGCTCTATAATAGGAAAACCGAATACAGACACAGAGGCATTACAGTACTGACCATTAAATGACAGGTTGCTAAACCTCTCCCCAGAAACACAACTGTTCAATCATAGATTAGGACGCGTAACTAGGCACTGCAGGTCTGTCAAGCTTTAGACTTCTGTAGACAATGAAATACTGGGTAAAAAGTTTGCAAAACACAATAGCAAAGTGTAAGGAATGGATTAAACAATGTGTAATTCTGCTCTAACATAAGGTTCAAGTGTTAGCATGCCTGGCTTCCAAACAGCATATCATTAACAAAATACATTATCTTTTTGGATTATAAATTACATTAGAAAAGTGTTTTCTCAGTGCTGACAAATGCCAGTGCAACACAGTTAAGGAGCATGTTTTTGATGTGTTTTTTGTTTGTTTGTTTGTTTGTTTGTTTGTTTTTTAATTCAAAACCAACCAATCCACTGTGTGGCAGCCAAAATGCTGCTATGTCAGAGTTTGTCCATGGATCATGATTTAACAAAACATTTTATTGATCGGCAAGTGATCAAAAGCTGGCCACAATGCTGATTTTTTGTATCCTGCATCAAAGCTATGAATGCTTGTTTGTACACAGTGTTCACATAAATTCACAACAACAATTTCCTTGTTTTTAATCTTGAAAAATCTGAGCAAATTTTATACTGAGATTCAAGCATCCTCCTGTGAAGCATGACATCAACTTGTACCATGAGGACAGGTCTTAAAATAACCCGGTCTAAATGATTAAAGGTCAGATTGAGGTTATAGGTAAAAACCATGAAGCCTATAGTGAATGGTACCTGAACTGGTAAAATATTAATGTCCCAACAAGCACAGAAATCCTCTGTGCTACAGATCGAAGGCTCAGGAGTCCTTTGAACTGCAACCAGATGTAAACTGTGTCAAACCAATTTCTACAATTCTACATCATCCTGCACTCTACTGCTGAATGGGAAGGGAAATTGTATTGAGGTTCTCAGGGTAAGAGGCTGATAGTGTGTGAGCTTTAATAGGTTGTGTAGGCTATCCAGTTGATTTAATCAGTGAGTGTGGTTACTGATAATCCTATTTCATATATGGGTCTCACACTAAGTCCCCCAGCAGCACGTGCGGCAGAGCAGCAGAAAATCTGCTGCACCATGGATTGAGTGCAAGTGTCCACGTGCTGGACCGACGTTCTCTCATGAACATGTCAAACTACTGCATGTCAGACCGAGATAGGAATATGAAAATATAATTAGCCTACATGCTAGCCAGCACGCACACATATACACACACATGCATGCACGTGTACCACAAATGCAAATCAGATAAGGACAGTGAGGACACTCATAACCAATCATCACCACTTGTTAAAGATCTGGTCAATGTACATGGATCATTATTTAAAAAATCATTAATTTTGACTGAACACCACTGGTGCATATAGTGATGTAAGGATTTACTATGTAATAGGCTTCAGAGTGCAACAAAACAAATACATTTTGCATTTCCTTAAGTCTGAAACAAAAAGAGGCCATGCTGTTTCTGAGTCAGACAATTTAACTTTCAAGGGTGAAACTGTGAGGATAATTCTGATTGTGATATTCCAGTGTATTATATCACATTCAGTGTCAGCAAGCAAAACATCTAATAATAACGTGCGGAAAGACAGTGCATTAAACAAATAAAAGCATACTTGTGGCATCCAATTATAGCCAATAAGGAAACAGCAACATCTAAAGTGTCCTCTGCTTAAGACCACAGTTTCATTACACAAACACTGTGGCCTGGCGAGGTTTAACTAACTGTAAGATCTTTTTTTTATCTAGATGTGTTCAGTTTTTAATACAGTGCTTTTGTACAGTATAGTCTCAGTTTTCTTTGAAATGTATAGAATAGTGTAATGGTTGTAACTGAGCATCCTAAGCTCACCTAGCTGTATAAACTTAATAAGGGAACAATAAAAGGGACAATCAGTCCAAACCTCCAAATATAAACATTGCCATTTATTTAGAACATTTTGTGTTATTTATTTAGAGGATTAGCAGCTTTACAACAGTATAATAGATATAGAAATCTATGTTTTGGAGAAACTCACAAAAGCTGAAATTCTGAAAAATTCACACGTGATGTTGGTCAGAGCCTGCATGTCACAGCTATTCAGAAGTTTAATGTTTTGCCATGGAATTGATTAGGTTGTCATCAGTAACTGAATTTAATACCAACAAGTAACCACTATCATGTTCAATTTCTCAGGTTTATAAAAAAACAAATTTTATGAAAATCATCAAGAATGAAAGCAAGTTACCTTTGAATGTGCAGTGAAATCTCCATCTTTCATTTGTTTACTAGCAGACATTGAACACTCCAATATGGTAAAGGCACAGATGCATAGCAGCGACTTACAGCAGTAGCTGCTAGTCAAGATGATGATTCATTCACCTCGTTTGACTTCAGTGTATCACAACATATCAGATATGGAATAATCTGCAGATGCTCTGGTCTGAAACTAAACAAAACTGTTCTATGTATGTTAGTTTCAGGCCACAACAAAGGCCAAAAATGTGGCTGAAAACATTGCCTAGCAGTACTAGTCACGTGTGACCCGACCAGCTGGTTAAGACGGCTGAGGAGTCAGCAGTTGCTACAAAACAGAGTCAATTAAAAAGCTTTTTCAAAAATTGTGAATCACCACAGCCAAGAGAGGTTCTTGAGCATACAGTCATAAATGTGCAGAGATAATAATTTGCCAGTGAGGATTTCTGCTCTAATTTACTGAGTGTACCATCTCCAACTGCCAAAAACAAGCAACAATATCAGCACTGGTAACAAACAAAAATAGTCTTGATTCTTTAAAAGCACAGTTACGCTTGAAAATTGTAGTGGGTGGAGAGGTTCAGATGATACAGAAATCCCTGTTAAGACTCCATGATGTGCTGTAGGCCTAATTCAATCAATCATCAGTGACAGGAGGACTGTAGTGACACACCTGCTCTAATGTGATGCTTTAGCCCTAGACAGAGCTCAGAGATTTCCTCTTAAATCTACATGTGGGTTATCATTCTTTTGACATGTGAATTGGGCTTCTGTATGAATGATCGGTCTGGATTAAGCCATCACATCCTGTTTATTGATAAATACTTAATTTCATGTGAGAAGCACGCAGACGAGTTAGCAGGAATCGCAGATTTGTAAGCAGATCCATGCACACCATGTTTCCAAGCCAACAGTAGCCACACAAGATGCTGTGTGGGCAAATCTGTGCCTGTCAAAAACTCTCAATTACTTTCTGAAATGTTTTTAGATTTTTTTGGGCTCAACATCTGCAGCTAAGTTATCTTTCTGTCTTTTCTCATTTGAATCTCTGCAGGTCATTTGTGATGCAACTGATCTTTATATTCACAAGGTTAGATGAATGCCACTAGGCCCAAATCCAGTAACTCCTATCCTCCTGCCCACCACCACCACATCTCCACTGCCACAACTCCTTTGAAGTGACCGCAATTTTTCATGCTTCTGACATGAAAGATCTGGGGGGTTTTTTTTGCAGTTCACAGTCGGAGCATTCCACCATGGCCTCCACCTTTACACACACAGTGGGAACTAAAATATTTATGTGAACTGATGGGGGGATGTCAGATATCTTTATGAGCCCAGATGCTCTGCATTATCTTTTTGTGACATTTGTAGGTTATGAGAGTTTAAAAGGTCAACTGGTGGTTAAATGGTTGCTTCCCCAGGGAGGAGGGAGGCAGTAACTGATCTCATCACCAACATCATTAGTAGCTCACTCAAAGCTATCTGCTGTACGACTGTATAACCTTTCTGACATTTTATTCCATAATACAAGTGTGTTATTAGCAAAGCTTTATGTAATTTACAACTATTGCATGTAGGGTTGGATGACTGGACGAATGTATCGTCTGTCCACGATGGGCTGAATCCATCCTCAATAGCTTTTTTTTGCTGATTTTTAGGGCAATATTTTTCATTTTATTTAGCTAATGTAAAAGCGTCTGTAGACAGCGTCTGCTCTGCACCGCACTCTCATCCAGTGCTCTCATGGATGAGGAGTGAGAGGAACACAGCTTGCAGAGTCAGAGTCTTTACACTGTTTTCACACAGTAAATTAAGGATTTAATTTGACCAAACCAGAGTTGGTGATTGTTGGAAGAATGGACAGACTAACAAAAACAGTTTTGGTGAGTTTTACATGTTTTTCTGTCGAGTTTGAATTAGGTGTGTTTTCTGAGGTGTTAACGAGCCAATTAAGCTCGTCTTAAAAGAGAGAAACTTGAATTCAGAAGGTGTACTGTTGTATTTCTCTGTTTAAAGTGGAAAATAAGTGTGGGAACATGTAATTTCTAGACACTTTGAGTTTATTTTGTCTGTTGTCTAATGTATGCAGCATGCGTAACAGAGTGAATACGCCACTTGCGCACATCTCCTAGCTGAGACTGGAGAGGACGGGAGGAGGTGGGAGGGGGTTTGATGATATCACCAATCGCCAATGGATGGGCTGACGCTGATCGTTTGGAAAATCTTAATATATCGCCCAACTCTAATTATGTGTGTGTCGGACAGGAAAATGTCAAATCACACTCTTTATGGCAATATTTTTAATTATTTGGACAACGCTTTGCATTCTTTCACACAGCATGATGGAGACAATGAAGACCTAAAAGAGGTCCACACACTCTAGCTCCCTTAAGTGCAATTTGGATCTTGTGGATGTGCAAATAAATTGCACTCAAGGGAGTGTGCGGACCTTTTTTTGTGCCTTCATTGCTGTCTTCTGTTGGTTAAGCACATGCCTTGCATGGTATTTGGATTTGTCCAACTACTATACATTGTTCATGAAGGACACAGAACAACTTAACCCAACTGCAGGAGGACTCAGCCATGACAAAACAAGGAGGCCATACCCTGATCAAAAATGTCAATCAGCCCAACATGTTCTCAAATGTCTTGTTTTGCCCTCAACCCAAAGATATTCAGTTTACTGACACAGAGAACTAAAGAAACCAGAAAATAAGTACATTTAAAAAGCTGGAATTGACTTTTTTTCTTGATTGATTCATCAATTATCAAAATAGACGGTGGTTATTTTAATAATTTATTAATCGTTGCAGCTCTATTTATCACAAGGAGATTTTAATAAATAATCATCAGTAATGTTGACATAATGACTAAGTGGGTAAAAGCAAATAATAGAAGAGCTGAAACTTCTGCTGATGCATTAGACCCACTACAGAGACATTAAACCTATATAAATACATCCTCCCGTGTGTGGGACTAGGTCGAGCGTGGATAAATTGCTTGACCTTCCTATAGCTTCAAAGCAAACCTATTGCTCTGAGGAGAAAATCTCTCAAGATAGGGGTCAAACACAAGAGATTTGCTTTGCTGTTTTCTGGTGTTTGCCAGTAAACACTGATGGAGGTTCTGGGACTGAGTGTTTTAGCAAAAAGACAGAATTTTCAAGCAGAGGAGCAATTCAGTTAAAGTTGTCTTTCGCATTATAAAACACAGGAATGATCAAAGCTTTAAACTGGATGGAGAACTTCCATATATGGAGGATAAGAGGATAGGGATTGTAGGCCAGCATGGTCGTTTTATTTTCTGTCTCCTGCGTACGACATGGATGCATTAGGGAGAGTGGTTGGGAATGAGTGTCTTGACATTAGCAACTTAATGTGAGTGGTCTGGAATCTTTCTAAACGTTTTGCCAGGGACTTGATGTTGCAGAGAGGATCTATTTCTGTTGAAGTTCAAAGGGTCACAGTGGCTCTGAAAGAGGTTCTCTCCAAAATAAAGTTAAAGTCAAGCAGAGAAGGGCATCAGGTGAGAGCTGGCACGCCATACTTCTATGTCTTTTGCTCTGGGACACTTTCCAGGCATCACTGCATTAGCAAACATGCAGTACATCAATGTCAGCCTCCTCTGGCAACAGGTAATCTTATTCAGCGCTTAAATGCATTTTATTTTCTACTGTAAAAATCAGCTGCACTCTTTCAAGGTCAACATGTACCGTTCCAACTGGGCTGTCTGTGCTGGCACACGCTGTGAACAGCTGTGTGTGTCTCTGTGTTGAAGAGGACAAATATCTGCCTCTCCTTACATCCTTGACCAAGGCAGTTGCCATGCCCGCCAAAGCAACTGGTCACCCTTGGCAACAGTGGTGCTACTTTCCCTCCTCCGGCTAGAGAAGGCAGCATGGTGCATATTTACATATTTCACAGGCTGCTGACCAATAGGAATTCATTATCTCATACGAGCAAAATGATGATGTGTGTAAAAAGGAGGATTATAGGTGATGATGATGCAGGTAGGGAATAAAAATCCAGACAGTTAAAAAGAACCAGGGCACCAGGCAAATGTCTAGAGCATCAAAAAGTACTTTAATCTGACAATAAATAGAGACATGCTTTTAAAATAATACAAAAAATCACCAGAAGGTTTTTTTTTTAACATAGTGCTTTCAAATTGCTTACAAAATCCAGTTCACTAATGAGTCATATGTCATGGTTTTAGATTTTAGTTTACTTGATTCCTGTTTGATTTTGTCTTTCCTCTTGTTTCTGCTGTTAAACTTTATGTGATTTTATATCTTTTTTAGATTACAGATTATTTTCATCTGCCCTAATTAGCTTCCAGGTCTATTTAGTCTTGTGTCTTTCCCTCCTTAGTTGCCAGTTCACTGTGATCCCAGCATTTTCTCAGTACTTTTCCTTGTGTTTTTGACCCTCTGCTGGAATTATATGGATTTTGGATTGGGATTTTTGCCTGTTGCTTTGGATTCAATTGCTTTATTGAACTACTTCTCTGGTTCTGGCCATGTCTTGACCTGCATAAGCATATTTTGTTCAGTAAAAATTTATTTCATAGAAGGATGACTCTAATTCTTCAAGGCTACTCAAGGTTTGTGTTCACATAGTGATTATGGGACTTAATTCAACCACCTGGGACTGCAAAAGCAGCACAGGCGATAACATCCTGTATTTATAGTATAAGAAAGAGACAGTGCCAAGGAAGGGAATGAAAAAATAATCACTTAGGTTCAGTCAATATAATAAGACATACCTAGGTTGTTTACCTTTCCCACAGAGCGTGGGAAAGGTATCAAACAACAGGTTGTGACCTCTCATCTGCTATTCCTGCAAGTAACCATAGCAACCCAGAGGAAGTACACACCTGACAGGAGCAAAAATAGGTACAGGAGATATCAGACAAGAAAGGCGCCAGAGTACATTAGAAGTTATCGTCAAGATCAACTTCTGAACAACCAACGATGGTGCTCATGTATGATTAGATTAATAAAAGATTAACACATATACCTAAATGTACAATGTGTGTGATTTCCACAGTCAAAATTTCATCTAGTTATTGTTAACTTTTCCTGGCTTAGTGCTGGTGTGACATGCAGCAACCTGAAGCCTGAGGAGATTATCTGAAAATGAAGTAAATCAGCATACAGGTTTGGCAACTTTCAAATGATAGGAAGGGAGTGAGTGTAACACAATCCTATGCAGTCCTACTGGAAATGATGATTAATAGAAACAGTCCACTGGTTTGGGTTTAAAAGAATATTTTATGCAGAATGTTTTTTTGTTTTTTTTAAGTAATTCCTGTGTGGTTTTGTGCTGGAAATTTAACCACATCTTTAACAAGTTTCTATTGTTAGAGTTGAACAAGTGAACAAGTTTTCTTTGTCTTAAACTAATGTCACCAATTCATTTAAAACCTGTTGTATTTTCAGGGCTCAAAAACAACAATTGCCCAACTGCCCCATCAAACAAAACACCATATCAGAGTAGTAAATCTAGTGACTCGCTTGCCAGATTAGGTAAGTGGTAAAAAAGAAATATACATGTTTTTTTCTGAAGTTGATGACTGAATAACTAAGAAGTGAGCCTTCCTTCTCATCTAGAGTTGCACATGCACAGTGATGATTGGGCACTCGTGAAAATGGTGGCTGGTAAAGGAAAAGTTTCTGAGCTGTAGTGCAGGGTAATTTTCAAATATACACCAGGCGCACAAAAAACTTTGCTGGGGTGTTATAACAAGCGGCAACAGCATTTTGTTAACATAGCAGCTACGACGGCAGCCTTAGCCATCTTAGTTTGTGCCTTATTGGTGCTTGTGCAGAACATGAACATTGAGACAAGTCAGGTAATTAACTGATTGACTGGTTACCCCAGTGTGCCATGTTTCAAGAAACATTCAGCTGTTCACTGCGTACTGCAGCGTGATCACTCTGCAACACGGGACTGACCTGGGGACGCAGCACCACACCGACATGACTTGCCAAAGACATTATTCCAAAAACCCTCACAAATAAATCAATTTATAGGGGCAAGTCAAAATTGAATTTGCCCTCATAGATTTCTTACCCACCTTCCCAGGTGGGCAAGTCAACCCTGATTTTGGTTTATAAGGAAGAACATAAAACAATTTGCAAATCGACAGTGTTCACTTTTGTCACTTTGTGAGTCTTGTTGACTCATTCACTCAACCTGTCTGGACAGCCTAATCATGTATACTGTGTGTATGCAGAATAAAGAGACAAATGACAGACAGGCAGACAGGTGCGGCTGGTTCTCCAGATCTGTAAACTCCCCGTGGTACACTCATTGATTTATCTCGTATTTTCATTTTGTTATTCGCTCACATACGACGCAGATGGATTAATGCAGTGGAGGCACGCCAGCAGTAAGCTAAGATATTATCGTGAAGAAGGTTTCAACATGAGACACTGGAACCTCACCAACTCCACCAAGAACCACAGCCACTTACACTATCTACACTTTACCCCTATAAATCAAATTACCCTAATAACTTTACATCTATTGTATGAGAATAGAAAGTAGATGGATGGAAAACAACCTTTTCAGATTGCTTTTTGAGCTGAAAACAGTCAACAGATGCCTGTTTGTCACAGTGAAACTCTTCCAAGTAATGACGGCATCTTCTCAAGCACCCACTCCCATTCTTATATCTTCTGTCCTCTTTTCGCCCGGCTCACATTTGTCTCACTTACAGCAGCTGTTGCTAGGCAACCACTCACACCCACATATGCATATTAATACTTAGATCATAACAATATAGACTAGTCAATGAAAAGAGTAAATATAAGTTGTAAAGGGATCATGTAATACCTCCCTTTAGGACAAGTAGGTCAGTAAGGCGATTTTCAAATATTAAATGGTAATGGGTGTCACACAATCAGCAGTTCTTATCAAAATAAATCATGTTCAAGTTAATTGGTTTTAGTTTTATGACCTTGTTGAAAACTTGTCTAATCACAGTTCTGTTTTGCCATCAAAATGAAACCACAAGCATGATACATCTATGAACCTTCAGCCAAAAACTGTCCCAGTTCAAAGTGCCTACAGGGAGTCAGATTACAACCATTCAGTCCCAACAAATACTGTCCGGCAGGTGCACGGCTTCATCTCACGTTTTGTTGTAGTGAATGACTGAAGCAGGTGACTGTTTAAATAAAGGCAGGGCAGAGTTCAGTATACAGCACCAGTGAGGAGGAGACTGAACAAAAAGATGTGTGTTACAGATACTCAGGCATACCTTACAAATTCTTTGATGTTCACGCAATCATGTGCACACACACACACACACACACACACACACACACACACACACACACACACACACACACACACACAGGACTGGTACAGTACAAGTTAGG
The DNA here is from genome assembly GCF_056507025.1 of Lutjanus erythropterus. Lineage (NCBI taxonomy): Eukaryota > Metazoa > Chordata > Actinopteri > Lutjaniformes > Lutjanidae > Lutjanus > Lutjanus erythropterus. The sequence continues at coordinate 18,969,243 of NC_139318.1, forward strand.
ACCTGCAGTGAGAGGGTGTGTGTGAGCTGTTTTAGCACCATGTGTGGGAAGACAGACAGGATGGCTCTATGCTGTTTCTCCAGAATGACACAACAAGGAAGAGAAAGAAAAGTGAGACACTTATCAATCCAATACAATGGAAAATTCTGCAATGATTGATAAACTAACACTGATAATAGACTAATATGTTATATTGATATTGTGATATGAGACTAGATGTCATACGAGATCTTGGACAGCGTCACATCATGATACAACACAAGTGTTGTATTTTTCTGCCTCACAGTAATGTGACGTAATTATGTGAAAATGATGTTCAACTATCAGTCAGGCAAAAATGTACAAAATTTGCAACCCTAACCGTGATATTTGATTTTGTTCATATCAGCCTGCCCGATAATAGACCTGCAACCATTTGTTAATACGTGGACAATTATGTGGCTGTTAAACTTTGAAAGTGATGTTATCTTGATTTTAAACTCCCTGTTAACACTGCCTCAAAATTACTCTCACTGCCCTCACCTTCACCATTTTCTTAATTTTCCTCGGAATTATATAGCGATGATTGTATCACAGTACAATCTTTAGACTTTGCCTTCATTATTCAACAGTATTTTAGGTATTTATGACAGCTTCTGAATATTTGCATCATTATATGATAACATGAGATAAAACTGTGCTCTGGTTTCAGCCACCACTACTATCATCTATTTTTTTGTAGGAAACAATGTGAGTATTGACATCACGGATGACATGATATAAATACTAAATTGAAAATCGATTGATATGAGCTAAATCAAAAAATTCATAGAAAATTAAGTGCACGATCACCATTCTTGTTTTCTCTCCTCCACCGCCTTCTTACCTGCAACCAAAGCCTGTCTAAAAAAAAATTAAACTAAACAACGTTTCAAAGATGACACAGTGTCGCTTACAGGTAGCCTGCAGCTGCACTTTTCTAGCTGTTTAAAGAATTTGAAATTGTAAATGATAAATGACAGCGCATAAAACTAGTGATATGCTGATCTTTACAAATCCAGACTCAATAATCTAACAATGGCACAGCCATCAGTCCCACCAAAAAAATTGAAAATCGAATCGTATCACATCAAATCAAAGTGAATCATGATCTTAAAATCATCAGTCAAATCAAATTGTGGGTTTGGAGAATCAATTTGTGACACCCCTAGCTGCCCTACACACATGTGTCCTGGACCTTGTTCAGCAGAGTGTCCAGGAAGTCAGCCAGAAACTAAACCCAAGACATGTTTGTACAGACAGATGATCAGAAACCTTTATAATATTATGTCCACAGGTATTATAATCACAGAACAATCAAAGCCAGGATAAGGCTCTTGTCTTAAGGCTAGTGTGCATGTAAATGCACTCAACTGCAAAATAATAATAAGTTTTCACTGTTCTGAAGACAGTTTTACAAATCACAGCTATATGTAGGTAATTACAATAATTATGTTTTCATCATCATGATCTTGATAATCACAGAACTGTGCAACTTAACATTTCCCTACTGCTCGTAAAGTCGAGGAAACATCAGCTTCCTTTGTCAGTGGTGGAATTTTCCAAATAACAATCTTCATAAGATCATGGGAAAGTGAACCAGGCAGAAAACAGGGGAAGCGACTGAATGTGTCATTGCTGTCTCTCCCTGTGACCTTCCGTCTCGGCCATCCATCATCACTGAGGTGGGATTTAAGTAGCAAACTGAATGTCAGTCTGAGTCTCCCTCAGTCTCTTCCTTTTGTTCACTGTCTGCTCACTCGCTCAAATCACAAAGTATCTGTTAGTCGCATAACGTTCAACAAACACGATGAGTTGTGTGTGAGGGAGAAGGAGAGGGAGAGGGAAGCGACAGAACGACAAACACAGAGAACAAACAGGACACAGATGCTGACATGGAGAAACAGAAATACAGACAGCTACAGAAAAATACTTGTCTCTACATTCTGCTCCAGTAAAACACTGAATAAATGTCACTACCAGCCCATCTCTTTGGCATAATTAACAGGGGATCCCTGGCCTACATGCTGTTAGAATCTCCTCTGCTAGTAGTGCAGGAGAGCAGCCAGACTGGCACGTGGACCGAGTGTGGCTACAACCTTCCAGTGGGCATACAAGGGGCCAAATAGCTGGATGTATGCCCGGGATACAAGCTCTGTCCCTGCAGAGAGAGGGTGTACTCCTCTCCCTGCTGCTGCCAGCCAGACCAGAGCTGCTGCTGCTGCTGCTGCTGCAAGGGCATCTCCTCTCCAGTCTCCCACCATGCTCATCCACACTGAGTGACTGCAGAAGGCTGCACCCAACCTGTGTGCCATGCTGCAACACACACTCACACATTGGAGGAATCCCTCATACACGCTCACATGTTATAATGCCACATTAAAGGAGTGTCCCCCTCTTTTTCTGTGCGTATCGGGAGAATTGGTGAAAGCATGACACCAGGACTGAAAATCACATAATTTTTACACTCAAGCAAAATGGATCCTCACTGTGCGTGTCCCTCCTCTCCTCCTAACGTCACAACCCACACTGAAAAATCAGTCACATCACATGTCTTTCAGCAAATGTATCGCAATGGAAACAAATGTTTTAATCTCCAAACAACATATGACTTTAAAAATCCAAGAAATATGAATGGAGATTTGATCAAAAATGCAAAAAATGAAATAAAAGCGCCATCCTAATGTTGGACACATGATCGAACCAGACATTAGACATCTTGTATCATTCACCCTGTTGATGCCACCACGAATTCTACATGTGAGCAGAATCCCAGTCTAAAACATCATGCGTAAAAGGTGTGCCATTTTTGCGCACCGCTGAGATGAGCCTGCGAGCAGCGGCAGTCTTACCTGAATCGGGGTGAATCTTTTATACATTCTTCAAAGTCCACCGTCATTTTGCCGTTTTCTCGTGTATTCCCGCTTCAATCTGTTAATGTCATTGCCCGCGGCGGGATGTCGCTTGAACGGAGCGGATGGTGACTGGTGTCCCCTGACGCGCAGCAGTCTATCACCCCTCTCCTCCCGGTGGCACCGTGACACAAAATGCGAGCTGAGAGCGCGGCAGCAGCAGATTACTACCACACTGCTGCCGCTGCTGCCGAGACAGGCGAGGAGAGGCGTAGCTGCACCGTAGAGACTCACAGAGGAGAGGAGAGCGCCCACTAGATACAACCTGCCGTAACACAGGAGGAGAACAGGGACAGGAAGGAATCATGGGACAAAGAAGTGACTTACATGTTAGTAGGCTATAACAGACAATATAACATACAACCTTATCCCATTAATCTTACAGCAATACTGGTGTTTGTCTGTTTCACTCAAGCAGTCCATATACAATTTATTATAGAGCTCTATCTATTTATTTATTATTGCAATAAAGAAATGTTGCAATACAGCAGAGAACTGTGATTTGGTTAAATAATTTATTTTATTATGTTTATTTCTTTCTAACATTACTGCTACTGACTGCTACTTTGTTTTTTTTTTATATTGACAAAGACACCTCGTGAATTTTTGCCTATGCTTAGGTCATAGTTGTTTATTAAAGAAAGAACTTAAAGTTGAAACGGAAGAAAAGGAGCGTGTGTATATATTATTATTATTATTATTATTATTATTATTATTATTATTATTATTATATATTTACTAGGCAATTTAACCAAATTATTTGCCAAAACTTGGATGCAATCAAACACCAATAGAATAAAAGCTCAGATGTTAAATACTGTCAACTCCAAATGTGGACTATCTCTGTCTATATTACTATAAAATAAATACTACACCTAATAACTCCATATATCTAAAACATTTGCAATCTTCAAATAAGGTTGACATACACATTGTAATAGCTCAAAGTGTATTAGCCTTTAGTTCTGTGATATGTCTTATCAGCAAATATCACATTCATAAGGATAGAATGCTTCAAACAACTTCATACATCCACCTAAATAAGATCATAATATATATTTACGTTTACATTTCCCTCATAGAGCTTGTTCTTTATACTGGTATTATTTTTTCTTTTATTCTGAATGTTGTATGTTGAGTGTTGTAAAAATGATCATATTTCAGTATGACTGAATGAAAGGTACGTTTCTTAGTAAAATAATATTTTACCAATAAATAATCAAGAAAAAAAAGAACATTATGAAACGTATTGGCTTTTTTCTGACAGCAGACTATGGTGTGCAACAACGAACTAAAAAAAGAGAGAAATTTCAGTTTTATTATCTGACTAAGATTTTTTTTAAATAGAATACGACCAAAGTCAGTTGTCTCCTTTCTACTTTATGTAGTTCTATAATCTTTTCCCAATGATCTTGAACCGGTCTGTCGCTCGTGTTGACTGTTTTTACCCCACTGTCAGCTGACACATCTCTAAATCACACAGTCTCTGGTCTCAATGATTTCCAACGCAGATGGCTTTGCGGCTCGGTGACGACGACACACACACACCCCTCTGAGGATGATGACGCCATCAAAAAGGGACCGACGTGAAAGTCCTTTTTCAGAGGAAGAAACGGTTCTCCTAAAAATCCACATGAATATGTATATTTAATTTTATGTCACACGTATGAGTGCGTACGTACAAACATAGAGGATGTTGTTCAGGCAGTGAGGACAAACCTGTTACCAACGATGGCTGTGTGGTTTAGCTTGTAGTTTGCCTGTTTTACACATCGCTTTTATGTTGGTTCTTTTATCAAGTAATTATCAAGAGCAACGTATCGATATAGTATTGATTTATAATACCGAGTCATGCACTAACCTGTTCTCTTAATACGTAAATTAAGACGCTGAAACTGGCGTCTTTAATCTTCTTCCGGACTACAAAGTAAACCATGAGTCTACTCGGTGATGTTCGTGTTGCCTCTCGGTCTGCTGTGTTGTTTCTGCTGTGGTCTGTCGCGTCTGTAACACATGCGTTCCTCTTCAGAGGTCTGTAAAGTTCGTCCATCACTGACTCTCCACATCTCAAAGTTTAAAACTGCAGTCGCGCACGCGGTGCCGATGTCAGAGTTGTGCACGTGAATACGATGTTTAAAATGCTTTTAATGTGAAGGTTCACTCTCGTAAACGAGAACAGTATGATCAAGAAGTGTCAAACACATTTGGAGGGACCATGCACAACTGGGCACGTTATCTCATCTTTTTTCAGTACATTGGAACAAAATACAGGTGTGTTGTACGGATAACAAGTTATTGTTACTATAACTGGTGTTATCGTTGATTATTTGATTGTCATTTTCCCTACAGTGGTGCAGTGAAAGTGCCTCCACATCAGCTGCGTAAGAAAGGGGTCCAGGATCACTTGGAGGTATGTTTTACTAAAATGGCTTATCCTACAATACGTGTTTCCTCTTTACTTCTATCCAACATCAGGTTTAGCCCAGTAAACCAGAAAACAAGGTAACTAAATTATCATTAAAAACATTACCTGTATTTTGTTGTGAAGGTGCCTCTGGAGTGTGAGCACATTATAATATTAGCAGGGGTGGAAATAACTAATTACAAATACTAAAATTACTGTAATTAAGTAGGTTTTTTGGAGTTATTTGTACTTTTATGAGTAGAATTTCTAGCCTGTACTTTCACACATACTTAAGTATGTATTGCAGTATGTACTCTACTTAGTTACTTTTAAACCCATAGTTGAGTACTGAATACAATTTGAATTAATATCCAAACCTTTTGTCTGCATTTTAGAGGCCAACAATGTGATCTGATCACAAATGGGGCAATGAGAACAATGACACAGAAATGAAAAACAACACAAAACACTGCAGAAAAAAACATCCTTTATATCTTATAAGTTATTAATCAGTTATAAGCATTTTCAACTATTGGTTCAGGAAAAAGCACAAAATCTGCAGTCCCAGTTTGGAGAGTTGATGTGTGACATCAATGATTAAAAGTAACTAATACTCTGAGTAGTTTTTGAGATGAATACTTTGTACTTTTACTTAAGTATATTTATAACACCAGTACTTTTACTTGTAATTGAGTAATATTTTAGCAAGGTAACAGTACTTATACTTGACAGATTTTCAGTACTCTTTTCACCACTGAGTATTAGTATGGTTCATGATTAATTCCTGAAAACAGTTTATCATATGGGTAATAACACATCCATTTTTAAAACCTGACGTCATTTAGTATCATGATGATACGCTGATCACATGAATGAAGAGTTTGAAAAGAGGACACAAACGTAAGTTGGGCAAATAAGTATCAGTTCGATGTATAGTTAGTGACCACTGGTCTTGAAGGACCAGTGCGTGGGATTTAGTGGCGTCTAGTAGTGGGTTTGCAGATTGCAAACACATCCTCACCCTCCCCTTCTAAACATGTGAGAGAACCTACAGTGGCTGCAAAACTCGCAAAAAAACACTTAAGGCCAAATCTAGAGTACGTGTTTGGTTTGTCCATTCTGAGCTACTGTAGAAACTTTGCGATGTATAATGGCGGCCTCCATGGAAGAGGACCCACACCCTCTGGAGATATAAACAGCTCAGTGTAACATAACAAAAACATAATGAATCTTGTGTACACGTGACTGTACTGTAATGAAAACATATCTGTGAATATTGTCAATACAAGCCCATAATTCTTACACACTGGGTCTTTAATAGCATATAATGCCTACAGTATAACCTTTTCCCTTGTGGTCCAGGGGCTCACCTGTCGAACATGAACCGCATCTGACTGAGGGCCTTTGTTACGTCATTTCCATCACCTTTTCCTCTCATTTCCTGTCAGCTCTCTACTGTCTGTCTAATTCTGCATTTCTAATAAAAGACATAAAAAATTCCAAAAATATATTTGAAAAAAGTATGCACACACATACACACAAAGATTTTCTTGTCACATCATGCTGCTGCTGTTTAGACGTCTATTTGATATCCTTTTTTTCTGTGCTATGATGTAACTTATTCGTCTGACTATTTGTGGTAAGCTCTGAGTGAGTTCAGAGGTGATTCTTTTTTTTACACAGTCAAACAATCCCACATTTTTTTAAAAATCTCTCTGATGTTGTCTCTGTCTGTGTGCAGGATGCAATAAGGAGGCTGAAGCCGGTCAACCCGGTATCTCTGTCAGTCTCCAGCAGGACAGACACAGGCGTCCATGCCCTCTCAAACTCCGCCCACTTTGACCTTCAACGCAAGAACGATAAGCCGCCGTTTACTGAAGATGTTCTTGTTGAGGCTCTTAATTTCCACCTCAGGACAGAGCAGATCAGGTGAGTCAGATTAATGTTCTGCCATAAACTTTTAGTGTTGAACAATATCTGTGATGTTGCTGGTGTTACTTTTAGTTGTCCTTTCCATGTTACTTAAGGAATAAATTAATGAAGTTATTCATCAGAATGTGTGATCTGAACTAACTGGTCTGTAACTTTGCACATGGAGGGACTTTTCAAACACAGACAGTTGATTAGTTTGTTTCTGTCCCACATAGTTCTTGGGACAATGTTGTGGGTAGAACATCAACATCAAACATGTAGATTTATGAGGCTCAGCACCTGGCAAATAACTTTACACTTAATACTGCCTGAGGGCATCTTCTGAACCATTTTCAGTCTGCAGTGTTTTTATGTATAACATCATGTCAGATGCTGACTGTTGTGTTTGCCACTTAAGAAGAAAGTAACTGTGGTGACATCATGTATCAACCCTCTCTCATCCCCTAAAATCACACTGTTTTTTAAATTCTGTCAAAAAAATATTTGATTTTGTCAAGTTTGCCATCTTTATGTGACAAAAAGGACTAAAAATTGCCAAACTGACTAAACTTGTGACATTGTAGTTAAAACTTTAACAACAATAATAGACTTTATTTGTATACCACCTTCCATCCAAGAAATGCTGCTCAAAGCGCTTTACAACAAAGAAATTACACGCACTGGGTGCTTCACATGAAAATGACATAGAATGAGCATAAAACAAGGGGAAAAAAATTTATGTGAAAGATGGAGACTAAAACCCAATTGATAATAATAGTAAAATAAGATAAAAAAGATAAAAAATATCTAATACATAGAATGGATAGGTCTTAAAGCACATAAAAAATACAGAAAGTGTATTGGATATTTTGCTTTTATAAGGGCAGCTTCCTGTCAGAAAAGGCTGTCTGTTGGCAAGGAAAAGCAGTGAAAATATTCTATTCTTTATTTTACTTATAGCATACACTCAAACTCTAAAATATTAGCTTAGGTAAGTACGTACACTGACTATTGATAAGTACCTTATACAACCACACTTCAAATAATCTGAACTGTCCAGCTGTCTTCAGTTAGCATATCTTTGTTCACCTGTTGAGCGTTTAAAGGAAAAGAGCAGCATGAGTTGTGTGCAAGCATTTCAAATCCTGGTTGGTGGCGTCCCATCGCCTCCCTTTTTTCCTTTTTCTTATCCTCTTCTTTTTAATCATGTCATTACACACCAGTGCATTATTCAACGCCTTAGTTACTGTCTTATGAACACTTATATATTCATATATATGTGAATACTGCTGCGATACTTCTTAAAATGAAACCGTTTCTCTGTCTTAGATACAAGAAGAAAAGAAACAAAAAACAGAGTGACAGAAGATATAGAGGAGAGGGATAAAGGGAGTCAGTGAGAGAGGGTGAGGAAAGACAAAGTTGGAGGACCAAACAGATTTGGACACGATCTGAATTAAGACCGAGGAGTGAGAGTGTGAGACAGAACAAGCCTGTTGGGAGAGAGAGAGAGAAAGAGAGAAGAGAGGAGGGAGGAAAGGGAAGCTCCCAGCATCTCACTAATCCCTAAACCTGCAGAGAGAAGGTTAGAAAGGATTATCCCTGCTCTGCTTTTTGGTCTATAGCATCCATTAATACACACACACACACACACACACACACACACACAGATACAGTAGCTAAATGGAAATTACCATCTTGATTAGTATGTGAAACCTGCAGAGAAATATACAGCACAAACGCTTTTTGTTCTGAGCAGCGGTGTACTGTATGTTATGAAGATGCTTCATAAAACAGAATTATTTATAGGCTCTGAACTTCCTTATATACACAGTGCCAAAAAATTAAATCACCAGTCATGTTCACGCACACTCTCTGTGTTCAAATTGGATAGAAGTTTTCATTTTTGAACACATCGTCAGATCTGGCGCCCCAAACCATCGTCTCACAGCTTTCTTGGAGGGAAGAAGTAACCAAAAAGAGTTTTTGTTACAGCAACAATCAGAATATTGCTCCTGGCACGTCGCTTTGGTCTGCTGCCTCCTGAGATCGAGTGCCAAATCAAGATTTAAACATAGACTGCTGCACACTTTAAAAAATCTCCCTCCAGTCGGGGGTTCACTCACCGTGAAAAAGGGCCTCAATTAGCCTAAAATGAATGTCCCTTTTCCCATCAGGGGAAACTGCTGAGTAGCAAAATGGTGCCATGCCAAACAATGCCCCACTTCCCAAAACTGTGAGGTCACGCTTGGTACACTGCTTATGAAAATTTTATGTGTGTGTGTGGTTTAAGGGCCAGGCATAGGTTGTCACTTCACATCGGAGCAGGCGCTAAAGGCACATCCAAGGGTTTCCTCTGCCACGTGTCGCACCCAATCTCCTCCCCTGGAAACGTAACCTAGTTTCTCACACAGCGCACTGCCGCGCACACACAGACACACACACATCCGCGCAGATAGATGGTACACGCAGTGCTGTGTACAGAACACAAGACGTGTGTGTACATGCATGGGATGTGTGTATTTTTTCATCATTGTTCTCATTAGAACAATGTTGTTGTTCTCATACATGCTAACATGGCTAAACCCTTTGTCACCTCCAGCTTTCTCTAACACACAACACACACACACACACACACACACACACACACACACACACACACACACACACAAATGAATGAATGCATACTCTTTGTACAGGCGTTTGTGGGCAAACACTATAGGGTGCTGGTGTGGTTTGTGTTGTCACAGTCACACTGGCACAGCTGGCTGCAGCTCTTTGTTCTTTGAGTTTACAGATGTGAGTAGGGTGACCAGATGAGAATGGGTTAAATTTGTGACAGGGAGCTGGAGTTGCGCGTGTCATGTCAGAAGAAGTCAAATAGAATAACTTATTGTTATTAATATTATAAAAATCAGTTACACATTCTGAGGGTGAGATGAAGCACAGTGTCCTGGCAGAGGTGACAGATGTGTTAAACTGAGGGAGCTTACAAAGACACTTTTCAAAAAAAGATTTTAATCACAAATGCTTCTGACACTCCATCATTATCTGGTTTAAATGATGGTATTTATGATAGCCTAATTAGTGCAATAGACAAGTGAAAACACATCAATAATTCTCACTGATATATTTTACAAAAATAAATACAGCATTTTTTTTAACAGCTAAAAGCAGGAATTATTGCCTACATAACTAATTTGATCAGAATATTTTCATGAAGTTATATGTTTATATTATCTACTAGTAAATTTTTGGGACAAAAAGGAAACAATTTAGCCAGCCAAATATGAAATCCTTTACCATAAAGAAATATTGTTTGCTGGTATTACCCCATTTACATAGATAGATAGGTTCCATTAAAGGGGGGGTTGGCAGTTTATTTTCTGCATCAATGAGCAAAAGCTCCAAAATAACCTTTAAGCATAATGTATTTGTGGTCTGAGAGAAAACTCAGTATCTGCTCCTCCTCTTGGCTCAGTTTTCAGGCTTTAGAAAATATAACCTGTGAAAGGTGACTTTGGCCAATCACAGATCGGTAAGATAGTTGATGGTTGAGTCTCATTCCCGAAACGTCAGTATTTGACAAGTCGGAAATGAGATTCAGCAATCAGTTACAGATTCAACAAATTAGTTTTCTCCAGAATCAGCTACCCCAGCTTTAACTTATTAAAATAATAGATTTCCATAAAATCTGTCAGTAAATGATGTAACTTTTTTTTTTTAAGTTGACGAAGTTGATTTTAATTTCTCTAATACGAGCCATGGGAATCACAAGAGCTTGAACAGTTTGAAAAGGCTACACTACAGCCAAATATATTCAAATCTTATTTTAGTCAACTTCTTTGCAAAGCTTTGATGTTTTATTACCCGGCACAGTTTGGTTCATTGTTTCACAAAGTCAATCGAGCAACATGTGTAGGACTTTGATCAGATGCCAGTTCCTCAGTCGACTTCAATGTGTCACACGCACATCGGAATTGATTTAATCATCAGAGGAAATTGTGTGTGACTGTATTAGAGTTATTACATGATCTGTCCCTGCCTGTGTGCCTTTGTGTGCGCACAGATATACAGGAAGTGTGTCATGTGTCGTGTGTTTAGCTGTGGCCCTGATGGAGTCACATCAAAGAGCCCCAGCCTCTTGAGTCTGTTGTGATGCTAGCTGTGTGAGCATAAGCGCTTGGCTCTTTAGGCTTCTTGGCAGCCTTTTAATGACTCTGACAATGGGTTTGCTTTTGTGTAAAAAGCAGCAAATATTGGCATTTTGGACAATGACTTGAGCAGTTTCTTTCACTGGCGATACAAAATGAGAGTATTACCACCATCTGTGTCTTGGGATTGCTTCAGTCTGAGGAAGAAATGAGGCAGGGTGACTGGCTGCTACAACACCAACTCCAGAACAGCTGGGACGTTGTGAAACGTAAATAAAAATGCTTTGATTTGCAAATTATCTTCAGCCTATGTACAGTTGAATACAGTACAAAGCCAGAATATTTTTGTAATATACACTCGTTCTGAATGTGATGTCTGCAACACATTTCGTTTTAAACATGCCGCACGTAAACAGGGTAATTAAGAGTTCAGGTACTAGACTAGACAGTCCAGATCTGTCTAGCACTGAAAGAGTTTTGCAAAATATTTTCCACACAGCCACCAAAAATTCAAATTTTTGGTATTATGTTTTGTGATTTTTGTTTTCAGAAATTACTGCACATCCATGATGTCAGACGTACACCAGAGCTCAAATTTCTCCCTTCTCCCTTCTCCACTCTTAACTTCTCTTCTGTCATTCTGCCAGGGTCACCCGCGCCCACTTCGTGCCTGATAATTTCCACGCCCGTTACCGTGCCCAGTCTCGGACCTATGTTTACCGGATAGCCCTGGGGCTCTCCCACCAATCTCTGCTTCCCCTCACAGAGTACGAGCTGTGCTGGAACCTCCGCAACACGTGAGTTATCCTGCTTCGTACGCCGCCCCTCTTTTCATTCACTGTCTTTTCATTCTTGAGTTTGTGTGCATGATGATTTCCTTTAAGAAATAAAAATCGGGGCTCAGACTCCAGCTCGATCTAACAAGTAGGTCCAGACACACACACACAAATACACAGACACACCCACAATAAGCCTATGCCAAGCCTTGCATAAACAATGGCACGTTAAACACATGAATAATCTACACGTGCCACGCCGGAACTGCAAATTAGGGCCAGTCAAACAAAGTGTTTTATGTGAACTGACATCCCAAAAACAAACAAAGGAGATGGAGGGAGAGGAAGGAGATAGAGGTAGAAGAGGAAGGAGATGGGGATAAGGATGGACAGAGCGCAGAAAGAGAAAAAGATGCAGATGAAATGGCGAGCGCTTCATAGCTTAGATGATGTTCTTTTAGCTGTGATTGGAAGGAGGGAGCGTGAAGAAACATATTACAGCGAGTGTACGTATGAGCATTTGTCTGCTCTTCACTTTTTGGGGGAAAAGTAGGGCAAGATAAGCTGCAGGCTTATACACATGCAGAACAACACCCAGGCACATTACCCTGACTGTGTGTGTGTGGTTTTTTTCACTCTCTCAGCCATCTCCTTCTCTCCACTACACTTTTTTTTTTCTTTCATTACCTCTCTCTATTTCTCCATCCCTCCCTTGTTTCTCTCTCTGGTGCCTTTGCTTCGTTATCCCCTCTCTCATTTTCAGCATCCATCTCGTTCTTCCACCCTGAGCGTCTCTGCCTCGGCAGCCTCTCTCTCCTCTCTTTGATCTGCCTCTCCCTCGTCATCATCCCCCCCCGTCTCTCCCACTGCAAGAAATATTCATCTCCACTCTTCATTTTAATGTTGAATCACTTTATCACTACACTAAGAGTGTTTTGAAATCCAGTGATCATGTTGCAGCAGAGGTTAGGAGATAATTGAAAGAGTGATTGCATAGTGTAAACAAACTCTTCATATACCTTTTATATTTTTTATTTTTGAAGATTTGAATTTATATTTATACTGGGTTGTCAGGCGTAAAAGAAATTAAACATTTCATGTAACATTGCCAGCTGTTGAAAAATTATAACCAACAATCACCCCATTATCTCCATAGGGGCTGAATTTTAAAATTCTTAAATGTTCAGTGTATAATTAGTATTAGTATTAGTATTATAATTAGTGTATAATCACCTGAAAATAAGAATCGTGTTTTTCGTTACCTTAAAAATGAGCCGTTTATATCTGTAGAGGGAGTGAGGCCACCATGTTAGATCACGTTTCTACTGTTGCCCTGAACAGACAAACAGAAGTTTTGCAGCAACTGCAGGTTCTCACCCTTGGAAGGGGAGGGCGAGTCGGTTGCGATCTACAATTTCACCACTGGCTGCCACGAAAACTACACACTGGTCCTTTAACTTCTTGTTGTTGTTTCAATTGGTCTGTACAAAGTCAGAAAATGCCCCAAGCCAGAGGCAAAAATCTTGCTTGTTTTGTCTGGCCAGCACATAAAAAACTCAAGGTATTGAGTTCAAAGTGATACAACAAAGAGAAAAGCGGCAAAGGCTCAGATGTAAGAAGCTGCTTTTGCTTGATAGTTGACTTGAAATCATTGCAGATTAATTTTCTGTTGAACAACTGACCAATCAATTATTAATCTAGATGAAAGAAAACACGTTTGTTTGGTACACCCCACCAAGTGTCACATCATCATGATTATAGTCGTTTATTTCAGTGCAAAAATGATCATTTCCTATGAGTGTATCATATCGCAGTTACAATATCTGTCAAAATAATTGCAATATTAGGTTTTTACCACATCATGCCACCCTAATTTTGTGTATTATACTATATTGATGCTTTAGTTGTCAGACAAGAATTCTTTTTCTCTGAACTGCATGCCATGTTCAAACTTTCCCTTGAAAATTTTAACGCTATGTTATGAAAGTTTAAACTGTTGACCAATACGATCTGGGAAGAATCAAGCATCTCTTTTGAAAAAGTTAACACTTAACACAAGAATAACTTGCCTGTTAAATTTGTAATTTCAGTGCTCCACCACATCTTCATTCATGACTCTCATGTTCAGGATTTCAATTAGTGAGTCATTCCTCCGCTCCCTGTATCTCTCCCTCCCTCTCGCTCTCTGTCAGATCATATTTAAGCAGCGACAGAAGCGTGAGACTGTAGAGAACCTGAGCGCTGGGCAAACTCCCACTCTCTCCCTCAAATGAGCTGGTCGCCGACATGCTCTGCTCTCTCACGTGGCATTGTGTGTTAGAAAACGTCATATTATATAAGTCGAGCAATAAATTATTCTACTTTGAGAGCGGGAACACGGAGGCCTGAAAATCCATTGTACTGAATGTGTGGACCACATCCCAGCTGTTTGACCCTGCTGCTGTTCACGCAGGTCGCTCTCAGGTCAAGTTGCAAATTAACAGTGAGCCTGAAAACGTTGATTTAAGACGTCTGTTACTCTCAGATGTGTGTTATTAACTAACAGCTTTTCATTATCACTTGTCAAAGAAAATATGTCGTTTCTGCCTCTGGTCAGGGAGCTGGATGTGGGAGCCATGCGTGAAGCTGCCAACCTGCTGGTCGGGATTCATGACTTCAGCAGCTTCAGGGCGGTCAACTCTGACATGCCTTTTAAAAACCCTGTGAAGACGCTGGATGTGGCCAGCATACAGCCAGGAAGCTCCTTTGTACAAGCACATTTCCACAGGTGGGTTATATGCTGTATGTATTCAAGTACACTAATTACACCAGCAGACTGCACATGTGGCACATTAAAAACAGTTATTGATGTAAGGCGTCATGTTGAAGCTACATTATTTTTTGGCCACGTGGAGGCAATGCAACAAGCTGTCAACACAACATTATCATATTTTCTACTTATTAAAATGTTATTACAGATATGATGGCAAACAGTTGCTTATTTTTACATCCAGCAGATACAGAGCAGCTTTTTGGTGACCACTCTTCTTTTAGTTCTGTTTTGGTTTCCAGTAGCTCCTGCAGGAAAAGTCTGTTTCTTCAGATGATGATAAGATGAGAGACGAAAACTGTAAAGCAGAGGGTAAAACCAAAAGGATGAGCTAAAAACACTTGATGTATCTGGCTAGCTGAAGGGAACAGCAGACTTAGGTGATAATTCTCTGTGGTTTTGTCACTACAGGTAAATCCTTTTATGTTACACGTAGTTCTTTTATCCATTGTCCACATGAAATGTTGATAAGTGCAGCTTGAAGATAAAACTGTGAATATTTAAGAAAGATTCACAATTTCTAATTTTTATTTGTTTGATATTTGGCATTTTGGAAAATACTTTTATTTGCTAGCTTCTTGCCAAGAGCAAGATGAGAAAATCAGTACCACTCAGGTCTGTACCACTACAGACCTGGAGCCAGTAGCAAGTTAACTTAGCTTAGCACACAGCCTGGAAACAGCAAGTTGGTTTTGTCCAATGCTAACAAAATCCATCTACAATCACCTCTAAAGCTCACTAATTAACAAATTCTCTGGCTGTTTGCCCTGCTTCCAGTCTTTACGCTGAGATAAGCTGACTGTCTGCTTGCTGTAGCTTCATCTTAAATGATCAAATATTTTTTTCTCATCGAATAAGCGTAAATTCCCTAAATGTATCCTTAAATAGTTAAAGCAGGGGCAGCGGTACCTTCAGCTTGTATGTGTGTTTCAATGTACACAAGTGACAGTGTGCATGTTACTTTCTTGCTGCAGCTCTAGTTACTCATACTGGGATCAGGTGCCTGCAAGGACAGGGTGAAATCTAGGGATAGCATGAATCTCTGTGCCCCCCAGTAAAGCTGAGCACTGGCAGGTGAAAGGAAGTGGCAGGTTGTGGCACAGTGATGGCAGCACATAGCGTCCTGCAGCCTCCCCAGGCCAACAATGAACAATGACCAGGGAACTGATTATTCAGAATTGGAGGGAAAAAAAGCCAAGAAAGTAAAGAAGTTGTGAATGTGCCTTTCCACTCCCCCAAAAAAGATAAATCTTGTGTTTCTCAATCTTGCATCAACTGATGCTCAAGAAGTTTTGAATCATTTACAGTCACTCCACTCAGCCAACTGTGCATATACAGCCAAGAAAATTTCCCTTTCAAGCTTTAGTCAGTCAGTGGTGTGTTTGATGTGATATTTAGGTGAATCACAAGTCAGACTCACTGCAAAATCTGTTTTTTAATCATCAAACCAACAGAACATGAATCATAGGAAGTACTGCTCACTAATTCGTTCAACTGCTCCATAGTCTCTGACAGAATGGTATGTTCAGTTGTACTGCATGTTAGATAATATAGGTAGAAGTGTTTTTGTTTGTGTTCATTAATATGCTTGCGTGTGTGATTGTGTGCCATGCAGGTTCATATACTTAAGACAACAAGGATCCAGCATAATCCATATCAGAGAGGGAGGTGGGGAGGCTGGAAGAGAGAGGGGGCCATGTGGGCTTTGGGAGATTACACACCCATGGGGGTCACTCTGCATGCCAAATACCACTTTCATTGGCATTAATTATTTGCCCTGAAAATATGGTGCACAATATGGACATGAGCAGACTGTTAGAAATTCTCAGAGTAAATGTCACACAGTCCCTTAACCCCAACACGCGTGCTGCATTAACAAGCCGTGAGCATCAGGGTTACTGATCCGGAACGTGGTGTTGTTGCACATAAGCGTCCGTGGTTGCATTTTCGCCAAACTAGTCGAGCTGTGTGTTTATTTTCACTACTCTTCTACACGACGGTGATAATATGAGAAGAAATTGATCCATGAATTATTGAAGAGCAAAAGGTTGAACTGAATTTTTGATCCTAAAACAGGGAGCTGCAGTATGTGAGGCTGATTTCTCTGATCTCTGCTCGACATGGAAAACATGGGTTGATAACACTGTCGTACTTAAGTGAACAGTGCCCCATTTAAAGTGTTGTGTTGGCCGTTACTGTACATTAGCTGTAAGTGTGTGTTCACTTCTGGTGAGGATTTACTCTGAATTTAATCTGCTGCTGACTGGAAAATAACATTCAGCCTCTGTGTATTTAAGTTATACTATATACATGTACAGTATTGTAAGAAATAAGTTATTACATTCTTTTGCCTTTTCCATTTTGAATAAAATGTTAAATACTTTATCATTCATACTAAACACCTGTATCTTTTGAATGTGTTTCTTTTTAAGGCTACAACTTGGTATAATTTTCACAATTGATCATTTGTCAGTGAAAATTTTAATCAATGGATTCCTTGTTTAATGAAAAATTCAGTTTGACCCTCCCAGTTAAAACTAGGTGTACAAAGTCTGTAAAATACTAAAATGTTAAGTTTTTCAACATTCACTACAAATTTTCCTGCTTTTTGCCACAATTAAACAGACTGCAATTATGCAAAATAATGTGCTGCACTTTCAGTTTGATATTTTGCACCCTGAGTTGAAATTTCAGTAATAAATGGCAAGCAAGTGGACTGTGTGTCCTCATGTGCACCTTCTATTTTGGTTCATGTATGTGCAGCAACACACCATGCAAAACAGCTGGATGAAGGTGAATATAAATCAGCGGATGTGGTGATTATTAAATAAAATCTGACCAGTCACATCACTGACTTCACATTGCTCTGAAATAGCTGTGCCAATCACAGTTAAACATAATAGGGACAGCTCAGTCTTTTTTTAGAAATAATTCTTTTGTATCTCACCTCATGCGTCATCATAGTTCATTAATTAATGTCACACAGCAACGTTTGCACTGTGATGTGTTTCAAGGATAAAAGAAAGTTGAAAAAGTGATGAGCCCCACAATCTCCTCATTAAAAAGCAGAATATGAAGTTAAAACCAACCAGTCTGACGTGTGTAGAGGTCTGTAAGGTTTTAATATATCAGCCCGGTGTTGTTTTCAGGCAAATGAATGAAGGGAAACAGAGTGAGAGGCTGTGTGAGATAGGCATTAGACTCTGGCACAGCACTTCACAGAGCGCGCAGATTTATCAACATATCAGTGCTGCCTTCAGGTGCTGCAGGGAATTCATGAACTGAAGAGAAGCTTTGCATGCAGCATAAAGCAGCTGTGGAAAAAAATCATCCATATTCATCCATCAGTGCAGACTGATTAATTGACTTTCCTACTTTAATCACAGTAAATGTTGCTATGCTATGTTAATGTTAAAGCTATTTAAATCATTTTGCTCTGGAATCAGGCCTGTCAGTTGATGTGCTAAGTACTAGAATAAAAGTCCACGATTTATCATTCTAATTCATGTTAATATAATTGTATGTGCAAATAAAGTTTCAATTTATCCAGATGAAAATGCCTGTGGTGCGTGCATTAGTGCACACACACATACACGTGCATGGCTGTTCGGTACACTTTTTTGCTAATGTATGTTAGCACGCCTTAGCATATGTTAGCATTGTTACTATATCTGTAATGATAGCTCAAAGCACTACTCTAGAACAGCCTCTCTGAGCCACTAGTTCAGTTCCATATTTTTCTTTTAATCTATAATCTGTAATTAAAAATTTGGTCTTATATTCATTATCATTTCTTTCTTTCTTTTTTTTTAGATTGGAGTAGAAAAATAACAGAGATATGAAGACGGTATTGCCACACTAGACTTGATCATTATTGTCATTATCCTGTAAACTAATAAGTCAGAGGAGAGACACAGATGCACATGTATGACTGTGCAACATGAGACACATGTGCAGATACTTCCCCTCACCATCCATGAGTCCATGAGCTAACAGTCCTGCTGTATAAATCTGTCTCTGCACTCCTTACATGTCAAATGTAATCAGACAGCAAGCGCTGAGTCAAATTTGCATTTGACCCAATTCTTCCCATGTGCCTGTTTGCTCCGTTCACTCTTTCCTCCCCAAAACATTAGGTCTGTCAGTTTTGGGGGAGGGATCTGCTGTGACTTAAAAGTTTGAGACAACAAACATCAGTAAAAAGAAAAATTGAATGTCAAATTGCAAAAGAATGGGATTCATATTTTTATGGCATTACCCATAATCCTGTTGGGCCTAAGCTGCAGTGGTGTATTCAGCATGTGACATTTAAACAAATCTGTGCACAAGGAAGAGTCCCCGGCTCTATCAGATGTCTGGCATGAGCATGAATGTCACATCAGCCTCCAACTCTGTCCACACAGCGGGGGGAAGGAATTGAAAGACCCAACAAAAGAGAGATAAAGCAGAGACGTGTCTTAACATATAATAAACATGAGAGGCAGCACAGGCCTTTTGCAGCTGGAATGAATAAAATTCACTGTCATTCTGATTCATGCTGCGCCTATAGAGTTGTCCTTATGTGACCAAGTAATGCAATATTACATCTGACAACCAGTCAAGATATGTTTTTTTCTTCTGCAATGACACTTAAACCCCTGTGGCGATATTTAACCTTTCTTTAATGTGGCACGTTCAGTCAGTGATAACAAGTAGACTGTTATGCCTTCAGGACTTGATGTTGTTATTATTGTAACATTTCATGAGAGGTTTTGGGAATGTACTTTAAAACCTTTTTTTTTTTTTGCAATGATATGCAATTATATTCACTGTATATATATTGTTCACACTTTCTGCACATTTAACACTAGTTTTGTTTTGTTTTTGTGTTTTTCCAGACAGATACCATTCTGGGAGTTGACTTTTACAAGCAGATCTTTTCTATATAAGCAGGTTTGTTCCTCCTGTTGTCATAAAGTACTTTTAATTCTTTAAATGTGTGTGTGTGATGCTGTTCAATGTGAGTAAGTAGTGCCATCTGCTGGTGATGACTGAAAAACATGGATCATTCAGCCTAAAGGGAGCATTTCAATTTTCCAAGATAAAGGCAAACAGTTCTTTTCTTTTTTCTTTTTCATATTTTCAGTAATATTAATGTAAACACTGTTGCTTTGGCCCTGTGCTTCAGGTGCGGAGGATGACGGGGTCCCTGGTGGCAGTAGGCCAGGGGCGGCTCTCCCTGCCCCAGCTGAAGGAGATTCTGGAGGCACGGGACTCTCTGGCCTACCCACAGGGCCTTGCTGCTCCCGCGCATGGCCTTTTCCTCACCAGGGTGGACTACAGAGAGACAGGTGAGGAGGCTACCTGAAAATAACTCCATCAAGAAGGAGTCGGACTAAATCTAATCCAGCAAAACCACAATTCAGGCACTGACTTGTAAAATTGGAAAAATGGACAAAATTACCTTAGTTTTACCATTCCAGTTTATTTGTTTGGTTTATAAAATGTCAGAAAATAGTAAAGTATCAGTTTCTAGTGGCCAAGGTGATATCTTGACTAATCTTTTCAGTTTAATACAGCATACAGTGTAGTGTTTGTTTACACCATCAATGAGATGTTGGTTGAATTCAGACATTGTTTAGGCTGCTTATTGCCTTATTTCAGAGTGAGTCCTTCTAAACAGGGTTCCTACACATTTTCTATTTCAAAATTCCACACTTTTCCACTCCCTGTAGATTCTTCTGACCATATTGTTGATTGGCGAGTCTGATTCTGAAGTTGTGAAATATGTTTTGTGAATGAGACTCACCAGATAATCATCTTCAAACCACCAGTTCAAAGTGTTGGTAATTTGATGACCTGGGAACTCAACAGTCAACTATCTTTCACCAGAATCAGTTACGGCATCTTAAAAATATTGAATAAATAATATTATACTATTGTTCCACCCATATTTTTAGTCTCTTTTAAAAATAAGAACAGAAAATAATTTGGCAAATGTTAAATAACTATTTTTCAGTGTCTGTGCAGTTGTGTTTATTCAGGGTCAATGGAAACAACAGCTCTTGCAGGCTGTGACAAGTCACACATCATACTTGTTACAAAAAACACTGCGTTTATAATTCATTTATTTTTAGAAATCTGGAATGTTATATTTTAGAAAACAGACTAGAGGCAATAGTCTGGAGACAATTATTTTCCCGTACTGTATTTTCTTTTTTCCATACTTATCCAGACCTGGAAATCACTATAATCAAATTTCATATTTAATATGTCCATACTATGAAGGAACCCTGTGTAACTTTCTGTATCAGGACATGTTTCAGATTTCTGACCTCTTCTTTCTCTCCACAGACCTGCAGCTGTCACCACAAACATCAGTGGAGCAATTTATCTCCAGTGGAAATGAGGATTAATTCTACTTATTTCAATCATGCTGATAAACTATGTCCATACTACTGTATACAATAAAGTTTTGTACTTATACATGTATTTTTTTTCTCACAGCAGCCTCATTTTGAGTCAGTGGTCTTAGGCCATAGGCCTTAAATCTTTTTCCACTTACACAAATAAACATTAGACTACATACAGATGAACATCTACATGTTCTTTTAATTCAACATATTAAGAATACATAACTGTGTCCATGAACGCAGCTCAGCTACAGAATACCACACACCTTGAATCTATCATCATCTACACACGACCTTCAGGTTACAACAGACAACTTGCTTCAAGCCTAGTTAGGCAGCATTATAACTCCTATGTATACATGTATGAACTGGGTTCTGACAGTAATTATCAAACAAGGTATACAACATGTGGAGAAGAGTGTTAAGAAGTTCTATAGCCAAAACTGCTCTGTGTCCATGGCTCTCGTACAGTGGTATTACATTATGGGTCAACAAAGTGCGCACACTCTCACTGATAATGTATACATCCAAATGTCCAAATAAAACTGCATACACGGCTTCTTCACAGACCATTCTCGTGGATTTTCAGCACACTCTCACTTGCCTCTAATTTGGCTGCATCTGCTCATTGGAGTTGAGTGATTTTCAGCAAGTTGTCTGTAAACAGTCCATTAAAACCCGACCACCACCAGCGGTCTTCTCAGCACCGGTGGGAGCCAGATGAGGTTTGTGTACAAGGTTCAGACTGACCAATCACTGCCTTTAATGATCCAGCGCGTTGATCAGATACACCTGACGTCGCACTGTTCCCATAATTTACGAACAGGTTATCTGATTTAGGCTCACCGTATTCGAAGTGCTGCATCTGTCAAAAAATTGAACCTCATGAGGAATGTTTTTGCACTTCTTAGAAGTGTCCATAATTCAGTCACACTATTTCTTTAAACCTAAAATTTTTAAATATGTACACAAGTACACGTTTTCTATCCATGCGACCATGTTGGAGCAACACAGTGAATCTGATTGGCATAGGTCCTCAAGTCAATTCAGCATTTGGTTTCATCAAGAAGATAATTCACACATCCTAAAGACGCCCATAAGTCAATATATAATCAAAATTTCAAGTGTTAGCCAGAATATTAAGCCCGATGTCTTAGAATATCAGTAACAAAATCATATGTATATATAATGCACTTGAGGAAGGCATTGCGTATATATATATTTTTTTAAAACTCACAATCCTTAATAACAGCACAGTCTGGGTGAAGAATGTAGCTGAGCTTAAGTCAAACTGGAGACCCTGATTGAAAAAGATTGTGTGGGACAGTGAGACACAAAGGGAAACTGATCACATCAGACCTAAACGGCCACAGTTTTTGAATCAAAATGAGGTTTTTACGAGACAGATGGAGGAAAAAGAAGACCGATAATGGCCGTAATCATATTTTAAATGATATAAATAACGTGTGTGAGATGTGTGGTTGGCTGATGATTGATCACCGGCTAAACAGAAACACCTAAATGAGTTAGTAGTGTATTATCACTCTAGGCAGCCTTTTTTGGCATTTGACTACGACACACCCTGATGCTAAAGCTGAGGTTAATTCAGGATTAATTTCTGTGTGTTCATGTGAGTACAGGTTGATAGTATTTGATAATAGCTATCACAGGTTGATAAGTTTGCATAGACCCTTGAAACCCAACCATCACCATCTCAATATCATAATCAATGATTTAACTACTGCTTGGAGTAGCATACCCAACTTCACCCTTTGTACTTTTGGTCAATACAGAGCACGATAATAAATGCTGTAATAGTCTACATGATACAGTTACATTCAATTATACTTTGTTCTGTTTAAAATTAAAAACTTTGTGGCACATAAAATGGTTATTTTATTTGGGTTATCTGTGAATCTCTTTACAGGAGAGCTTGTATCATGCCACCACTACAGCCAACACCAAAACGTGTTTTTTTAAATCTAAGTGTGTTCAGTAAAACAGAGTCCACTATGGCTGCCTGTGCAGCATCACGATACACAGCAATAAAATCATAGACTTTATTCAAAGAGGTACAAAGAGTGAAATGGGGTATGTTCCAGAGACTTACAAAACACTCGTCTGAGAGGAGACATATCCACGTGTAAACATATGCTGTGTTTGTGGTTCTGCTCTTTCCTCCGACGGCTAAAAAAATAAAAGCATAAAACACTGTAGGAGCGTACAGTCCTTTGAGAGCGAAGAGGGGGAGGGGAGTCAGGCCGGCGTCCTTCATGCGATGAACGCTGCTCTCTTTAGCTGGCGATTCTCTCGATTTCATCCAGATCATCTGTGTCTAGTTTTTCAATTTTCTTACCTGTGGAGGAGGAAACCACAGAAAATGGCAGTTACTGCTCCATGAAATTAGTAAATTGTTGAACAACTGTTGAGCATATTCGAACACCGAAACACCAAAATTAGGGATGCATGATAAATATCAGGGCCTATAAAGTGTTGACTGATAACAGGAAATTTCTATTATCATTTCTTCAAAGCTTCTGCTGAATTCAACAAGTTAAATTTAAACAAAAAAAAGTAAATGCAAATTTTGCATTAGTGTTTATTGGTTCAGTGCTGGTTTCTTTTTGCAGTAATTGCAGTGTTAGATATTTTTTTCCCCCAAATCACATTTACAAATTAGACTGAAGTTAAATACAACTTTAACAAAGTACTGTTAATCTTTATAATTCAAATTTCAAGATGCACCAAAATCATATTTAAGACATTTTAAACCCTAGGTTTCAGATGAACGGATTTTTCACTTCTTAAGAACCTGCAGAAACTCTGTCATTAGTCCCATAATTAAATTATAGCCAATAAACATCACCAAAAACAATATTTGATTTGATAGATTATATTAGAGTACTTAATTTGAATTCTTAGGGCAAATACTCAAAACCAAAGTATATCTGTGACTTTATTATTAACTCTGCTAAAAAAAAAAAAAAAAAAAAAAAAAGAACATCTGAAGAGTCAGAACTGTTTTTGATGTCGGTTAGATTTGGTTCAGTCAGAGCTGTAGAATATTACATCATCCATCTTTGTTCACTAGATCTTAGCCTTTCTTCCCCACAGATGTGCATAAACATATATTATATGAAATAAAAAAAATATGAACGAATATGAACTTTTTTAAATACAAAAATCTAAAGTTATTGGTTATCTAACTGGTACCAGCCATGAATGTCAGCTGAAAAAAAAATCTTGTGCATCCCTACCAAAAACAGATCAAAATCAATGTGACGCTGCTGTTTGTGCGTATAACAATGTTCGTGTGCTTCAGCAGCTCCAGACTTACTGAAATGCTCCTGGATCCTGTTGAGGATGTTCATGCTCATCCTGCTGTCCACCATGTTGATGGCCAGTCCCCTTTTGCCAAATCGACCCGTGCGACCAATCCTGTGTAGGTACGTCTCGTTGTCTGGGTTACCATCCTTGTCCACTGGCAAGTCGAAGTTTATCACCACGGAAACCTGCTCGACGTCGATACCTAAATGTGTGAGACAAGTGGGAAGACATGTACATGAGCAGTACTGTATTATTTGTATTTCGCGATAGTACATGCACCCATATTTAATTCCACTGTCAAATGCATTTAATTAAATTGATTAATCAATTAGCTGATATAAAGAAAATAAGTGACCAAATATTTCAATATTTGATTTATTATTTCAGGCTTTTCTTGAGCAAAAATGTCCAACATCTGCTGGTTCCAGCAAATTCTTAAGGAATACTTGCAGTGCACTGTGCAAGTATTTGAACAGTTTTGTTGTAGCTTTGGACTTTACCAAATTAAAAGTTTACAGTTAATTTAAGGGTGTTTACACCCATATCAGATGAACCAGGCAGAAACTGAAGCTCTTTTTATAAATACAATAAAAAGGGCAAAAAGTCCTACACTTATGATCCAAAATGAATGTGAACTCCTTCATCTGTCTGACAGTTGTGCAAAGCAGTTATTAAATATGAATAAAATGGCCTTTTAAATATAACAACTAAATAGAAAGTCATATGATGACAAGATTTTGATGCTGCCTGTTCTGACGGCACTCAGTCCTTACCTCGAGCACAAACATTTGTGGTGACCAAGACCTTTTCCTTGCCGTCTCTGAAGCGGTCGATGACAGCAGCCCTCTGCTCCACCTGCATCTCTCCACTGAGAAGCGCCACCTGGTGGCCTTCTCTGGACAGCTCCCCTGCCAGCCAGCCTGCTGTCTTCCTTGTCTGGATCACACAGAGGAAAGTGCTGTTGACTACTGGGCCAGCAAACCAGGTGCTAATGAAAACACAACTTAACAGGAAGGTCTGGTGCTGACAGTTTCCGTAAGGCGTTGGTAGACTAATCCAGTAAGTCAGCTCATGTTGCCAGGTTTCTCAGAAAAGCCTTTGAAAAAAAGCAGGTTTGCTTGATATTCTGATGTCGCCACAGGAGATTTACCAGAATTTGTATTTTGAGGGTCCGAAACAGAATCACATTTTTAAGAGACCTCATATATGTAAGTCTGAAGTGAGAGAACTCACATGGCAGAAGATCATGGCCTGGGCGATGGTGATGGCTCCATAGATGTTACAGAGGGCTTGGAACTTCTCCTCCTTGCTGTTGCACAACACATAGTACTGCTTGATAGTGTCCAGCGTCTCCTCCTCTCTCTTTAATTTGATGATGTTGGGGTCAGGCACGATGCGCTGGGCGAAGTTCCACACTGACTCTTCAAACGTGGCCGAAAACAGCAACATCTGGCAGTTTTTGGGCAGCATCCTGTGTGACACACAGAGGAGAGTTAAGGCAAAGCGGTCAAAATCTGTGGTCGTTTATCACAGAAACTCAACACAAATTATATTTTTGTGAGTATCATCAAGAACAAATTTGTTATGTGTTAGGGACACATTACATAATCTCGAAGTTAATCAATAGTTTTCTTCTCCCTAGCCAGTTTGTCCTCAGTGTTGGAGATTAGTCTGACCTCTGGATGCGGATGCTCTGGTCCTGGTGACCTTGCGTGGCGATCATGACGTCAGCCTCGTCCAGCACAAAAACCTTGATCTTCTTGGGGTCAATGAACTTGAATTTACCACACCAGTCCAGCATGGTACCAGGTGTGCCGATAACTATCTGTTCCTGCAGCTTCATGCCCCGCTGGACTGGAACGTTCACAAGAAACAAGTACTCATCAACACACAGAGCCATGTTTCAGCTGCATTTATGTTTTCATCAACAGGAACAACTCAAACACCAGAGTGAATTTAATTTAAAAATGTTTTCCATATCTACTACAAACGGAGCTTTGTAGACAAGCAGAAAAGCCTTACATTTATTTCCTCTGATGGCGTAGACAAGCTTGACCTCAGGATAGTGTTTGCCCATCTGCTCGATTACTTTGCCAGTCTGAAGTGCCAATTCATACGTGGGTGACACACACAGGCACTGATGCAGAGAAATTAAATGGGAGAAAAAAAAGGATTTAGAAACTGTAAATGCTCTTATCATTTAGTTCAAGTTATCAAGGATAAATATTGAGTGAGACCAGAAGGCCCATCTACTACTACTACTACTACTACCATCACCACTACTACCACCAAACAAAATGTCACACATATCAGTTTGGAAACTTAAGATTTCAATTTGAGGACGTCTAGAGGAGCGACCAAAATAAAAACCAACCTGGGGATATTTGTTGTTGGGATCTACATGACTGAGCATGGCCAGGACAAAGGCAGCTGTTTTCCCTGTTCCTGACTGCGACTGAGCAATCAGATTCTGTGGACTAGAAGAAACAAGGAATTAAATCACAAGTAAAAGCAGTAGGGCTGCACAACAAATTAAATTATTCTCAACATCACAATATGACCATGTCCAATAGCTAAGTTGCTGGAAGCTGCAATTTTTTGATAAAGGAAAAATGTGTGACAAAGCAGCATTATAATGAAGTATTGTAGTGCTGCAAAGATGCCCTGGACTACAAATCCTGTTCTCCAGTTGTAAATAAACATGTTTGTGTGGTACAGACCAAGCAAAAGACAAATCAACCACCCTTGAATAGTTTTTTCAGTGAAAACTGTGATGCAAAAATATTATTCCTGCCAATCATGATTCATATAAATCGCAATATATTGCTCCTATTTTTCATGAGTTGAAGTATAAAATAATAAGGCAAAGGGGCTATTTAATTACATTTACATTTAAAAGAGGTGTGACTAAGTTAATTTCAAATGTATATAAAAACTATTCAGACAGACAGTTTTTTTCCCAGAGGATTCCATAACATTTATATTAAGTGCAGTATACTCACGGTTCGGCCAGCATCATAGGTAAGGCAGTTTCCTGGATTTTGGACGGCCGGTTGAAACCCATGCCATACACACCCTGAAGCAGTTGTGGTTTGCTGCACACAAGAGAAATTAGTCAAATCTTCTGTCTGAAAAGGACAGACGGAGGGGGCCACTCTTGGAACAGGTAGGGTTAAAGTCTGGGTGTGTTGGCTTGAAACATCATTTCTGACTACAAACATGTGTCATTAATACTATGCATGACTAACACCTTTTTAAATAACTAAATATCTGATGCCCCCAAATACTGTAGTGCAACGAGAGAAATGACTGGACAAATAGAAGATTCACTTACAGTCGCAACTCCTCAAAGGACTTGACGGAGTAGAGCGGAGAGTTGGGATCCTTCTGAAGAACTTCCACCTGATTTGTGTTATTGACGAGATTATTCCGTATCAGCTTGTTTAACAACGACTGTGCCGCTTTGTCCTCTGAAAAACAAGTTATGCTGCAATGAGTGTTACAACTCAAGATTCGATCAATCATCTCAATGAAAGACAATCAAGAGTGTCAGTCAGCGTTACCAGTGAAATCATGTAAATAATAAATTTCCCACCTTTCTCCTCGTCATCTGCAGTCTTGTTTTCTCCCTCAGCATCTGACTTTGCAGCTGCGCTGCTGGAATCTGTTGCGTTTGCAGTTGTACCTGCATCATTAAAAATCAGACTTACATTTACACTCAAAACATTTCTTGGATTACTGGTTTTCTGACTATTGTTGTTGACACACTCACCATTTTCCTCTGGTTTTTCTTTGATTTGAAGGCTACCAATCTGAAAGGAGAAACAAAGTTTACAGAGTTTTTTTGCTGTGCTGGAATGTTACCAAATACATTTATTCAAGCACTGTGCTTGAAAAGTAAAATTTAAGGTACTTGTACTCAGTATTTCCATTATATCTAACTTTATACTTCTGCCCCAGTATATCTAATAAGAAAATATTATACTAATATTATAGTGGAATTTTCTCATAGCTTTAACAATCTTTCTTTCAGATTACAATTTTTGTACCCCTCGTGTCCAGTAAAAAATAAGTAAAATTTGGTCATTTAGAATTTTTCTCTGAGGATAAAGTATTCCTTTATGGGCCAAGAAAATCCTCCTACATCTTAAGTCAAATAAACAGTTTAAAAACGGTCTTGGATTAGCTGGAAAATGCTCATCACAAATGCAGCAGTAATATTCATCTTGCTTTGAATGCAGGACTTTTACCATCACTGTGTAGTATTTCTACTTATACTTAAGGAATGGGTCTGAAAACATCTGTAAATTATAAATTCAATGGTTGTTGGAAGAATTTCTTTAAAATTTAAGTCAAGTCATTATTATTATTGAAAAAATAATAATTGCAGTGTATAGAATATATAAATAGTTGCTATGCTTTCCTCAGATAATTCACATCAAATACAGGCCTGACTTTGTCATACAGCCACATAGTGCCATCTTCTCATAACTCACAGGCTGATGTTTGAAAGTTACCAGTGAATTGTGAAAGCTTAAGTGTAAAGAAAAAAAAACAAAAACATTACATAATAACCTAAATGGGAAAGTGCTGACCAGGGAACATGAGTATGACTGAAAATGCTAGGAGCAGATTTGTTTCTAAATGATAATGTAATAAAGTTCGGCAGAGGTTTGTTTACTGTGAAAGAGTTGTTCATTAAGATAAAGATTTCATACATTAAAATCAATTTAAAAAGGAAGTTTAAAAAAAAGACTAAAGAAATAATTTACTCAAGGCAAATCAAATTAAACCAAGGATTTTTGGATAAACACTTCATATTCTGTAGTATATTTTCACCATCCAACAATATTTCCTAATTTTGAAATACATCTAAATCAATAAAACTAATAAATATCACATTATGTATTCGTTTAATCAGTGTGTGTCAATATTAGATGTGTGTATACATTAATACACACAGAGTGTTCACAACTTTGAGTTTAAAAGCTCTTTTACAGACATTTATTTTACTCACGCAGTAGTGATCCAAAACATAAACATTTTAGTGCAAAAAGACTACTTTTACTTTTGATACTTTAAAAACATTTAGCTGATAATAAATCTTGCATAACATAGTATGATATAATATATAATAAGTAATAATCTGAATGCAGGACTTTTACTTGCAGTAGAATATTTTCAGTGTGACATTTGTACTTTTTCTTTAGTACAGGATCTGAGTTATTCTTCCACCACTGGTTGTTTGTCTGATAAAATCATTTTTACCACTACATAAGTAAGGACCAGTCGATGTTAATGCCTCTCGAAATAATACAGGCGAAGTATAAACTGAGAATACATCGTGATTATTCTTCATTAACCTTTTATTTTAGAACCTCTTACAGCCTCATTTGCTTGTTAGCCAGCTAACAGCTAAAGCTAGTAACTCATTGAGCACGCAGCAGCATCTCAGCAGCTCAGGCTAGTTAACTTAGCTCTCACGCCAGACAGACCGAGAAGGCCAGCCGGTAGTTTCGTTTTTCACTCGATGTGGACGTAATTGAGACTATCTGTCACACGAGCCCATCCTCTCACTGGCAGTGCTGTTAGTTGAACAGTTTCATCTAAAGGAAAGTAGGCTGTGCAGCTAATGCACATTTACACTGTATGAGAAAGGCCAAAGCATCCTCAAAACATGCTAACAACACGCTAGCTCGTGTTGCGTAAGTTCAGGGGGTTTAACGTTACCGATTCCGCCGCGGCTTCTTGCTCATCCACCGCCTGGGCCCAGGAGTCCGTAGCCATTGTGGGACAGTTTCTTCTTTTCTTATTTGACTGAGGATAACTCAAGTACGAAAACCAGCTCAGGGTGTGGAGTCAGTAATGTGAAAGTAACTATTCTCCACAATGGCGTGCCGAAACCGATTTGGGCACCTGTACATCCGCTCACATGTCCGGGTAGAATGCAAGTGCCAGCCGAAAATAGTTCCTATCTTATTGAACGTTCCAACCCATCCTACAAAAAGGCACAATGCTGACTCTTAACATTCAAAATTTGAGCAAAACACCTTACATTCAACGAAATGAAAACTTGCATTTGTACTTTATTGTAAAGATTCGGTTAAATCTCAAGAAACACTAATCTGCTGGGCCTGTAGGTGGCGCCAAAACGTTCTCTATAAACTCACCCTTCCTTAATACGGTGTGCCTGTCTGTGGCACAGCAAAATATGAACATACACACAGTGGCAACAAAGATGATGCATGTCTGTTTATTTATGATTTAGGAATATTTTTAGTAGTAGTAGCACTTTTACAAACAAAACGTAATTATATAATCTTTAATCTATAGTCTTTTTTTTTTTAAAAAAAGAAAAGTCTGTCTGAGTAAAGTAAGTGAAGTAAAGTAAAGAAATATTGTATTGTGAAAATATTCTAAATATAGCATTCACTTAAACTAAAAATACTTTTTTGTTGTTTACATTGTATCAGGGTTTGAAGTTCTAGTATCCTGAGAACTCTCCTTCTTAAGTAAACATAATAAACAGACTATCTATGTCGTTTATTCATGTTTTGAGCAAGGGGCGTGCAAAACAAGATTATTTTCTCCCTGCTCATTTTCATTCATGAGATGTTCAAATAGATTTGTGCAGTGATTGTGAAAAACCTTTTTTTTCCCTTGTTATAGAGATGTACATAATACGAGAGGAATATTTATAGTTGTTTACACTCAGTCTGAATTGTATGCCTGCAACATGTTTAAGTTGGAAAGAGGAGAGATTTTTGATTCTAGCCAGCCATACACATCACACCAAAAAGTACAACTATAAAGGTAAGTAAGTAAGATGGGTAAGACCCAACCAGGTAGCACAGGCAACTGCCCCAGGGCCCCCAGTCAAGGACCTGAAGACTCCAGGTTTACTGTGTGGCAATTAGTTGGTAGAAATTTGAAGTATTGCATAATTGTTTGCCAATGTGCTCCACTAACACATAATTTAAAATGTATTGGTGAGGGATAATACAGAATAATCTCGTCAGTTATCACAAACTAACTTTTGACCAAGGAAAACATAACAAAATGCCAGGAGACAGTATGCAAGTGCAAAACCACAGGACATTATTCATTCACACAAATACATTAAAGGTAGTGCACCATTCTTGTCTTGATAGCCTTCTTGCTTTTAGAGGAGAAATAGTTTTTTATGTGTTGCTTGGTTTCATTTTCAAATATAATAAGTAAGGGGTTAGAGTTGTTAAATCTCAATTTGTGAATATGAAATTTTGCCAAGAAAATGATTAGAATGGGGGCACATGAATGGGACCCCCACAGCTAATTTTTTCCACCAGGGCCCCCTAGTGGTTAATCTAAGTCTATGGATAGTGAAGCACAGGCAGCCACAGCAGTCAGATGTACTGAAATGAAAAAAGGGGAGCTCTCTGGATTCATGTTGGATTTAAACATGTTTTCAGTTTAACACTATTTCCAACACTGTGCTGTTTAAAAGTGAAAACGTGAATGTCTAATATATTGCTGTTTGGATTTTTTGTCTATTTTTCTGAAATGTGTGCGGGAGTCCTTTTGCAATTTTTTGGTCTTCTCTCTCCAACGCATCTGTCTTGTTTAATAGATGTGCAAAGTGTTTCCTTTGTTTCTATTAAGTTCAAAATTTAAAAACACTATTCAGTAAAACAATTTATAGAAAACCAAAGTAAGACCCGCTTACTGCCAGCAAAAAACACTGCAAACACTCTGGGGTCATGTTTTCACACATGTCATGTTGTTGTTGTTGTTCTAAAGGCTTATTTCAGACAACTACATCACTGACAGCATTACTAAAATAATGAAGGGGAAGACCCCAAATATCAAGACCACCAAATTAAGAAACTCCATCAGCATGAATGAAGTGCTGTGATGCAACCAGTGTATCATCGTCATTAAAGCATCACAACCAGCACTGAGTGAAACAAGCTGGATCCCATGTGGAAAAACTCCGTTTGAAAGTGCGAATTACTGCACTTTTTGAACTGTATTTTTGACCAGTCTTTTAGGTCAAACACAAAATTAGCATAAAATCATACATACAAGTCAGGAAACTAGTTTTTCCAAAGACATATTGGAGCAAAACTAGGCCATGCAATAAATCTGTTTTTACAATTGACCCTGAGATTTTTTATTTTTTATTTTTTGAAAGAACTGGACACTTTATGAATGCCAGTGATGCACTTATTACACAGTGATACCACAATAGTTACTTTTCTATAGAAGAGCTAAGCGGGACTTTTCAGGACTATGGCTAGTTTAGTGCGTGCGTGTATCTGTGTTTGTGTGTCTCTCTGTGTGTGTGTGTGTATGTGTGCTTGTGTGTGTGCTCATGTGAGAGCATGTATTATGTTATGGATACAAAAATCCCCATAAAGTAAATCATTCAATTTTAGGGTTAGGACTTGGTTAGAAGATAAAGTTATTGTTAGTGTTAGGTTAAAAATAGTTCAGTGTTTTGGGGAAATAACCTAATTCAATCAATACCAGCCTGGTTTCTGTCTAGTAAATAACCTAAGAAGCAGCAGCCGCTGAGCACATAGACTTGAAACTGGGGGAAAGAGCTAGCCTGGAGTCGATGTGTAAAAAAAGTAAAGTTACATTTTGTTTTTTGTGTGAATCAAACCAGTGACATATAACATTAAACTGTTTTACACCATTATGGTGTATGAATGCTTAATGTACCCTTTCCCACTGAGACAAAAGCCAGATGTTAGTTTTGCCCAGTGTGAAAGGGGCTTAACCGTCTGTGGTACACATTATGAGGACAGTTGGTTAAGAAAAAAAATGTTAAGTTTCTTTAATAATAAAGAATTAAACAACAAGTAAACATTTTTTAGGATAAACTTTATGGTGCACTACCTTAAAGCAACATAGTACTATAATAAAGTGAGTTATTGTTTAAAATTTGAATGAAGTGTATTACAATAAATAATTGAAATATTCACTTGCCTTACCAGTTTAAAATTTATGCCACTTGAAAATGAAAAACATTAAAAATTAACCCTTTTCATAACTTTGTTTGTCTGGAACAGCATGTAGGGATGAATGTGCTTAAGAGTGTAGGCACATTATTAATTAAACTTAAAAAAAAAAAAAATTAAACCTGAACATCTATCAGTGTGAACCCATTTTTTTCCAGGTTCTAAAATGACAGAACAGGACAGTTTCAGATCATTTTTGTGGCGAGAGATGATGAATCTGAAACAAAAGAGATTCAACATGACCTCGAGAGTCATGTGACAAATTAAAACACTGATATTAGTTTCATTAGAATCCTGCCTCTTTTTTTAAGTATTGTACCATAAGTAGGGATGTATTGTGTCAGTGTATAAGACCAAAAATGGACATGTTACCTAGAGGCAACAATACTTATTTGCTTTCTTGTTGAGCGTTATATGAGAAGATTGATACCACTCTCATATCTTCCCAAAATGTCTTTTCCTTTCAGTGCACAGCACATAATTGAGAGTTCTGCTCCTCATCAGTTCAGCAGACTAATCTCTCAGTCATGACACATGAACCCTTCACTGTGTTGGCACAGTTAGGAATAGAGCTGCAGCATAGTTATCCCAGTTTGGTGCTTTAGCGGAAACCAGGCTATTAACCACCACCGGCCTCCGCTGAGGGCCCTGCAGGAGCACTCGGGGTCACCTCTGGAGCCACACTGCTGTGGCTGGCTGCTCCTTAAATGAATGCAGAATTGATTTCACACAGTTCCACTGGGATAGATAGATAGATGATGACAGTAGCTTTGGATTGTGCTGAAGGAGATTACATTGATCTCTGTTCCGCTGTCATCCAACGGTCAACGCCGCGCTGAGTGTGTTTGTGCGTCAGCAAGAGTTTATCTACATGTACTGTACGTGTGTGCATACGTTAGTGGGTGAGTGTCAGCATGCCAGAGAGTCTCTTAGATCATCAGTTTGAAGACAAATTTGTCAAAGGCTTGAAAGAGCCGAGTTTATTGTTGCCTCCAATCAGCTGCCTTGCCGGAGGTATCCATGGCAACTGAAAGAGTAAAAGTAAGGCTTGAGGTCTCCAGAGAATTTGGAAGAGACAGAGAGAAGGACTTTGTATTGCCACATAAGGACTCATTTCAACCGCTGAATATGACAGAAAGGATATCAAAGCACAGTGGTCGCAGCAGAAATTGGTTTTCTGTGTGAACAATCTGAAGAAATGTAAACACTCTGCCCACAAATGCATAATGTAAGATCGCTCAAACACTACTCCATGCTCATAAATATACAGTAAGTCACAGATCATGTAGGCAGTGTAGACTCTCTTAGACTCTCTGTACATTTATACAGTAACACTCAAGCAGGATGATAACACTGGAGCTTGAACTTGTGCCATCGAGTTGAAAGATGATCTCTCGCCAGTTAAAAATAAAAAAGTTATACAATAAAAAAGCAACACTGTTACGTGATAATATAGAGAGAATAGGAGGCAGAGGAGGTAAACTTTTTTAGTATTCATTCATGAGTGAACTCTACGGAGTATTAGGGCCCGAGAAACATAAAAGGAGAGAGGGTTTTTTTTGTTGTTGTTGTTTTTTTTTACATTTCATGAATAATGACAAAATGACAAAAAAGGTGAATGTGTCCCAGGCATAAGCAAAACTATATCAGTAGGGGAAGTTTTTTTTTCTTTTTAAAATTTTTATTTCAAGAATAAAGTCAAAATGGCATTTCAACTTTATTCTCAAAATGCAGAAAAAAACAGCCTTCCTCCTCCCATTTAATTTTATTTATGCGAGGCACTAAAACTGAAAGGTTGACTTCCTCAACATTTCAACTTTACTCTCAAAAAGCAAAATGCAAAAACAAAACAAAGCAAAACTTTCTTCTCTACTTTTTTCTCATGTGCCAGGCACTAAAACGGAAAGTTTGACTTTATTCTTGACATTTCAACTTAATTCTCAGCATTTTACAGTTGAAAGTTACAGTTAAAGTTGAAATTAATTAAACCTCAACATCTATCAGTGTGAACCCATCTTTTTTTCCAGGTTTGTTATTGTCAACGTTTTTGTCAACGTTTCAACTTTATTCTCAACATGTCGACTTTATTCTCAAAATACAAAAAAGAGGAAAGAAAAAATGGAAAAATTCTCTTTGATTTATTTTTTTCTTATGCCTGGTACTAACTTCGAAAGTTGGATTTTACTCTTGACATTTCGTGAGATTTTGACTTTATTCTGCAAATGCAAAATTTAAAAATCCCTGGCTCTAATACTCTTCCATAGGAATATAAACCTTTGAATCTGTTTCGGTCTTTTTTTTCAGTCAGAAAAGATGGGTTAGTTGTTCCCAACTAATAGATTTACCACTTCATCTTAGTATACTATGTTGGTATTGAAGATTGCTTTTTCATTTTTGTTGGGAGACTCTTAATTAATAAAATAACTTTTATACAGATTATCTGGGATCTAAGAAACATGTTTAGCAGAAAGCTTTTATATTGTGTGTCTCTATTTCTGTATGCTTTGTGTAAAGTGTGCTTTACTTTCTTTTCTTTTTTTCTTTTTATTTTCTTTTAAAACATGCAAAGTATGTGGTGTACAGCAATTTTTTTTTTTTCTGTGGAACGTGAATGTGAACTGTTATAATTTTTGTGTCTATGTTGTGTCCATGTGTCATGTAATCCCATGTGGGATGGTCCACTTCAATGATATGACACAAAAATAAAAAATTTATTCCGTTGTTCATTCAATCATTCATACAATGCCTCGAGGCAGGTTTGAACTGTGAAAGGGTGAACAAGCAGTTCACCAACGGCCAGGTGTGCGTGACTGGTTCATTTTAGACTAAACCTCACAAAAACACAGAATAGAAATAATACATTAGTGAACAAATAAAACGTAACGATGGACCATTCTCACACTTTGTGACGGCCAACCACAACAGATGGTTGAGATTAGATATAAGGTTAGATGCAAGTCTGGTACAAGACATGAACCCAAATGCGACTGAAGAGGCAAGAAAGGTGCAGTAAAAACATTTTTCTTTGTCACATGACAGAATAACAGTCAGAAAGGACAAGACAATAATTTCAGTAGAGGATACATGGCAGACAGACAATAGACAACAGGCTGTGCAACACGACAAGTACAGACAGGCAGAACTCAACAAAAGGTAGCAGGCTAAGACAACTCAGCAACAGACCATCTGGAGCAGAGAGGATGCTGGCTGTCTTCTCTTCATACTGTGCATACAGGTGACTGGGAATTATGAGGTGGAGACTCTGGTGACAACTGGTGGACAGGTGCAGAATTGAAAGCCTGGAAAGTTGGGAGATGTTGAAAGCATTCATTGTTTTTCACTTTTCTTTTCTCTTTTTTTGCAGCTTGGCAGCAGAAGTTGTATATTGATGACATATCATATTCATTTTAGGATTTATTACAGTAAATATATTACAGATTTCTCCTTTAATATGTACGCTGCAGGTGGTAATCTGACTAACTACAGTTGAGGGTGGATGAGGGAGTGGTTGCCATGACATTAGAAATATGTTGGTTTGGGGACTGTGACAGATAACTTAAGGTGTAGATTTATTTTATTTAAGTTAAAGGAGAAACATGTAACACTGCCAGCAAGCATTTAAAATAAGCACTGCAGTCCAAATTCACTACAGTGGAGAACTGAGATGAATGCAACATGACTTTTTGACAATAACAAGCAACAAGGAGTTCTACACTGTAAGTTGATTAGCTGCTTGCACATTATAAACCAGCTTGTGGATTTTTTTTTTATCATTTTTTGGGGGGTAAAGCTAAGCCCTTTATCCCAAAAACAAAAGCTCACTGCTCTGAAAATACACACACTGGAGTTGGAGTTCAGTGATTGCAGATTCCTCACGACTCATAAACAGACACTATGTTAGATGCATTCAACTAATGTTTGCCAAGCGTTAGTAAGCTTTATTGTAGCCGCCAACATATATAATTAAAAACTATTTATGTAAAGCCACATCTCACAATATAAGTCATATAAAATACAGATATTACACACCTGTCTTGAAAGAAGAGGTCCAATTCAGGATCAGTTTTGAATCAAATCCTGCAATTTACTCCATCTACTGAATGACCAATCAAGGTTGACTTGTGCTTTTGTCTGTGCTCTGTCACTGCCCTTTTAGCTTTTTCCCCCTGATTCTTTTCCTTTCTTTTTGCTGATCCTGCTCCTGCAGATAAGACTGGTTGTGCTGAGCAACTTCCAGGTGTGAATGTGATCCGGGCATTCCTGCAAAAGACAGCATTGCTCTGAATGAACTCTCCCAGAATTTAAAAGAAGTATCGGGGGGCAGCCTATTTGGGACTTCATCACATTTCCTGAAAGGGCACCCTAGAGGGCACTTTACCACATTTTGTCCACTAAAAGGCCATTACAAAGGGCATTTTTAATCATGTTTTATCACGTAAAAAGTTTTGAGCACCACCACCTTGTGTTGTAAAGATCTTGATCTGGTTAGCATATGCATTTGTTCCAGAAGTGAGTGAAGAAAGTTACAACTTATTGTTGCGACTGTAGCTTTAGGTCAGCAGTCTAGCCTCTCAACTTTATGCAGACTGTTGTGGATTCAGACCTCGCAGCAGGCATTTAGAGTAACCACACAGAAACAGCCTGTCTCCTCATTGATTGTCTCGTTTGCTTACTTAGGTCATATAGAGACATCATAACTAAACTGATGCTGTTTCATGACCAGTTAAAAACTTCTTGTAGCTGGTTTAACTGGGACTAAACCTAAC
Source organism: Lutjanus erythropterus (assembly GCF_056507025.1). Lineage (NCBI taxonomy): Eukaryota > Metazoa > Chordata > Actinopteri > Lutjaniformes > Lutjanidae > Lutjanus > Lutjanus erythropterus. The sequence continues at coordinate 19,007,717 of NC_139318.1, forward strand.
CCACGAAAAACAGCCCTAAACCAAAAGTACACAAAAGTATGTGGACATGGCTACACAGTGTAAATGAATTTTACTTAGGGTGGGGCCTCCTACTGGCATGTTCCCTGTACCAATTAATTGCCTGATTAATGATACTGAGAGGACTAATGGTCACACAAACATTGCTGCCTCGAATTAATATATGCATCCTACTCAATATGGCTATCAACATGGTTCCAGTGTAAGTGCTGGCTGTGATGCTGCTGTGTAGTGACGGCAACACCACATGTAAAACTCTGCAGCAGCAGGAGTCTGTCTCCTCTGTCTTGTTCTCTCTGTCTCTAACATGGCAGCACTCAGGTCTTCGGTTGTCCATCGTCTGCTAATTAATCAGAATCAAAAGGAGACAAATCCTGTAAACACAGATGAGCCGCGTGCATGGGTCCATAGGTGAGACAGAGACAAGCAGAGGGGGAGACAGGGAGATTAAGGGCGGATTCTCCCCAGACCTCTTCTCCCCACTTTCTTTTGGTAGAAGTCATTAAGATTCATACCCCTGATCCTTCACTCTGTGCCGGCTCCTCACTGCCTGCTCCATGCATCTCCAGCAAGAAAAAAAAAAAAGAAACAGAACCTGCACACCCACGCAGAATTAAAATGGTGATGCAGCACTTGTTTTCTGTCAACAAGAGAGAGCATACAGAGAAAGAAAGTGAGATAGCGTGAGAGATGGCAAGAAGGCGAGAGGAAGAGTTTGAGAGTAAGGGGCTGACAGCTGGTTGGTATTCCTGAGGCTTAGCCAGAGAGGCTGATGGTGCAGAGTGGACATCACCAAGGAATTTCAATGTGGATGGAACAGCTTGCTGTTGTCAGAGTCAGAGCTCCAGCCTTTATATTATAGACATGACTGTTTTACAAACTACTATGTGTTTAATCAAATTAAAGCTGCTCACAACAGCAGCATTAGTCATGGAACTATATTTATGCACTGGATCAGATTTTACCATTTTAATCTCATCAGTCTGATCCAACAGATGATTTTGTAACTGATCACCAGCATGACCTTTATTTCCTCTAAAACATGAATTGTATTTTATATATTTAGTTATACTACTACTTATACTATTCATAACCAGTGTTTTCATGTTTGTTGTATGATTTACTAGACCACTGGGCAGTTTCCTGGACACACCAAGCCTTTGTTATGGACAAAATTACTTTTTTTTAAATCAGCAATTCCTATTCAGAATTCAGATTTAAAACCCTTTAACAAGAAGTGCTTAAATTCTCTTAAAATTTAGTACATTTTAGAGCTCAGCATTTCCAAAAAATACACAATATGTCAGGCAGAATTTGGGGAAAATGTGTAAAAAATTAGGCATAGAACACACCATTTGATAAAATGGTGCAGTGATATAAGCATATATTCTAGGATTTTAATATTTCACTCTGTAAGCATCATATAGCCTCAATGAAATGCTGAAAAAACATGATGCACAATGATTGATACTGTCAGAGTGGAATAAGATAATTTAATTTAACTTAATACATTTCTTTACCCCCTCCAGTTGCCAGAATTTCCAAGGAAACACAGGAAACACCAGATAATACATCAGAGAGTGAGGAAGACAGTCAGTGAACATTACTAAACATAAAGCCGTGTGTCTGGAAGGAAATCCTAGATTTTTGCCAGTGTCTTGCAAAACTTGTACCCATTGTTTCCTCAGTATACACACTGCACAAACTCATTATGTTATATAATGTGACAATGCTGTGGCTAAAATCTTCTTAACTTTAGGGACAAATAACACCTGGTTTGAGTTAGTGAGAGATCATGGTTAGGATTAAAATGATCACTCTTTCAAGGTCTTTTGTGGGCCTGGGGTTCCCTTCTAGACACAACCAATATAACATGAATAAAGTTTTATTTTCTTGCCTTGTCCATAAACACGATTTCTGCCTGAGTCTTGTCAGATTGATTGGTAGCAATGTTGGTTGCTTAAAGCTCGGGTAGACAACGTTTTTTGCTATCATTGAAAATTAATTTCATTATAACCTTTCAGCATGTTGTAAATCAAATGGTCTGAGACAGAGCTAGACTTTTACACTTCTAGGAAATCTGACCTGTGACCGTAGACTTGAACCAAACATATACATATATATATATATATATATATATATGATTTTTGGAGAGAAACACTAGTTTAGAATGTTTCAAATATATTTTAGTCCCATTAAAGCAGACATCTACAGCCAATACCTCCAAAACTCACCAAAGTCACACCAAAATAAATCTACATGGATAGCACTACTGGCCAAGGGAAAAATAGTATTTTTGGCTTAGGAGTGAACTGCCCCTTTAAGGGGCTGATGGAGGACTAGACTTTTGGAAATATATCTATTATCTTAAAAATACAAAAACATAAGACTGTGCCCTGATACCGATTTAACATGTCAATATGTAACGTTTAAAAGACAATCGAAAACAGGAATTTACAGGCCAATATTGGCTTATACCAAGTCCTAGCATGGTTACAAGTCTGTAAATTCATGATGTCCTGCTGAAAGGCTAAAATAATTATTTTCAACTACTGCTACTCTCCACAATTACTGGAGGATAATAGTTATACATTTTGATCTTTATTGTAACTGTTGGTCTGTTTTCTGTCTTTGAGCAAACTGCAAATACTGCATCATGTAAAGGCACTGTAACATTGTAACATTTACCCAAAAGAAATGTGTCAGTGGTCCATTTTGTTGCATTCATCACCAAGGCGTGGGCAAGGAAAGATGTAAGAATCAATGTGTCGGGCTGAACCTGCAGGATTGAGCACAGTTTCAGTCCCAAGATCGGACCAAGCATCTACGAGCATTTGGACCCAGCTTCCCTCCTTTCTCCAGAGGAGACCCAGCTCTCACTAAACCCAACCAATTCACTCGATAAACATCTGGATTATTACATAACACAAGGTGGGGGCTAAATAGCCTTGAATTGTTTGAAAAACCTGAAAAAAGATTAAGCAGACTTTTCATTCGCTCATGCAGCTTGGAGTTCAACAGTCATTGACGATCATGTGGCTGTGTTCATTCATCTACCGAGGCCAAAGAGCTGCAAGGCTGTCAAGCCTCGGCTCAACAATTTTCAATTCCTTAATAATTTATTAATGGCGGGCAGTCAAATTGCATATCAATAATGTAGAAGGGTTCAGTACAATGTTGATACAAAACACCCTTTCAGTCGGGCTCATTCATGCTCACAGACCTGCAGACATATGTACTATGTTTAGTCCCACGTGGTCTGGTGCTGGCACATCGCATGAATCCAATCTGCATCAGTGAGCTGTGTAATGTTAGTGGATGATGAAGCAACTAAAACACTTCTCATGTTTTCTTTTATTAGTCTGTCTTTGAAAATGTATGCAGGATAAAGTGGTCCAAAGGTGAAAAACTGAGCGTTTTATAGGAGAGAACAACACTGCAAAGACACTGATATGAAGAACAAGGACAAACTGTTTGGCTAGTAAATTTATACAGGTGTGATCAATAAAGTGTTTCTGATTCCGAGCCTTATTCAGATACATTAACAATATATATTATAAACTAGTAGTTTCCAGATTATTGCATATTTCTTTTCTCTTTTTTTCAATAAAAAACAATTATAAAGTACACTTAACACTTAGCATAGTCAAACCTACTTCCATGTGCGCTAAAGTGTACTATTTTAACATACTGATGATGCACTTAATATGCCAATGATATTTAATTAGTAGAGCCAGACAAATACACAAGTCAGCCAGTATGATCGACCCAGTTTTGGCCTAGCACGGTTATATTCTCAGTTATGTTTGTTTGTTTGTTCTTATTTGTTTTGTTTTGTTTTTAGGGAGCTTTTTCTATGTATATTTGATCCTTTGTATTGATTCAAGCTGTTCAGTTAATTTTGTTAGTTTGTTAGTTTGTTTGCTTTATTGTTGTTTATATTTGCTAAAAATACCTGTGACAGTTTACTGTTGCCTTGATGTCATATTTGGATTTTACATGAATAAAGAATATCAGCTGATTACTCCCTAATAATGGAATCAGCCCACAAATCCAGTATTGTTCAGACTCTAATCATATTGCTACTAAAGATAAACTGATATACAATTAAGTGTACTTAACTATACTATTTTCAGAGATCATTAAAGTGCACCTAAATATCTTACATACATAAGTCTGTACTTTTTAAAAAATGTACATTTTTTCTGTCAGTACATTTTAATCCATGTTTCACCCCTTTCACTAATATACTTACAGTATGTATGAAATATATTTATAATATATACATTTATATTTCAATGGAAATGTGTTGATAATACATTATAAATTTATATGACCTGAATTTGAAATTACTTTCAAGTAATAGTTCCTTTAAGAACCCTTTTGGAAGAAACAGTTCTTCAAGAATTATTAAAATTCTAAGAGAACTCTTTCGTCAAGGTTTCTTTGTATCATAATATAAACGGGTTCTTGGTATAAACCCCTGGGTTCGTCCTTGTTAGCATCCTTAGAAGGGGGACTGGATAGAAGCCCCTTAGAGGCTTCTGGGTGAAACCACTACACCATAGACGAGTTCTTCTTTAGAGCCTTTCATAGCGGGTTTTGAGTAAAACATTTCATAAATGGTTCCAGGCATAAACCTTTATGTTAGTGTCTAGGTAGCAATTTCTGAAAGGGCTTCAAGTGGAACAAAAAAGTGTTCTCGTATGTGGATAAGCCGACGAACCCTTTTTGATTAGCAAGTTTCTAAGAATTTAATAAGTACATTGTTAGTACATCAAAAATAGCACACTTTTAATACATTAATCATGAGTATTAAGTACACTAAATTAAGTGCACTTCATTGCACTGTTTTTACCTGAGTTAAGTCTACTTCATCGTACTGTTTTTTTAACTGTAGATCTTAATGACAAAATTCCTGTTTAAACCTACAGCAAAGCATTTGCAACATTTTAGCGATATTTTGCACACATACACGACCACCCCTATGCTCTTGGGTGATTGGACAGCAGCTATGTTGTGTGTTTGGGCATGAGCCAATCACACATGTAGGACAAATTAAGTGACCAATGGCGGATTTCCATCTAGGTCAGCATCTTTTATTCAGGAGGCACGCGTACACAGTTACATGCCATCCCGCCCCGGGGGCCCTGCGGAGACCCACTCTGCCACCGAGAGATGGCCCACCATTTTGTTCTGTTTTGAAAATGATCTCCATGCATGAGATTAGCTGGGGGGCCCACAAGCTCTTCCCTTTGTTGTGTATCCCAGTTTGGATATTTCCCCGGCTGCATGGTGTCTGTGAGCGTGTGTGAGTGTGTGCATGCATGGTGCCTGGCTGCATTTGTGAGCGTGCTGCATATGCTTGTGTGTGTCTTTTTAATGGGGGTTTTGCTCATTGCAGGGGTGAATACGATCTCGATGGAGACATCCGATGCCCATTCTGTGTATGAAACTGTAGTGCACTGCTGCCAGCTTGAGGAGGATGCTTATAGCATCTCAATCTGTCTGCGGTGTTTACAGCAATATACACTTTGCAATACAAACCCTACACATTTGCACATACAGGGGATGCCTGTGTTCAGGGTCAAAGGTTAACATGGCATTTATTAAGGTCAAAAGAGACTCCTGCTGGTACCTTTTCCTTGAACTCTTCATGCTCCCACACTGATGCACCGAGCTGTCATGCATGCATTTAAAGGGATATTTCGGATTATTTAGGACTGCATGAGATAATTATCAATAGTATTGTATTAGACTTAATTGCTGTGGAGAGGGTCAGCAACAAAAGGTATATCAGCCACTTAAAAAAGTCAGAAAATCAGTTTAAGTGTAAGCTATACATTTAGAAGATTTTTCAACACTTAAACTTGCTGACAGACAGCCTTTCTGATGTGAAAGTGTTGTTATATAAACCAAACTCTCTCCAAAAAAACCAAACTCTACGTTTGCCCCTAAAGATTTTCCTCATTGACTAGTAGTCCTCAGTTCAAGCCAATAGTTGACTAGTCTTCACATGTTTATATTAAATTATTTATTTATTTATTTATTTATTTATTTACTTGCTAATTTATTTCAGCAGAGTATAACCTCACACACGTCTCACTGGGACAACACACATGAATAAATAACTTCCAACTTTTCAACTTTCAACAAAGTTGCTCCTCAATCACTTCATGTCTCCTGTCATAGCCTGATTCCTCCTTGTCTTCATCATCCACTGAGTCAGAGTCGTGGTCGGAGCTTCGTAACTTTAAATCACCTCAGTACTGTATTCCTGGTCATCAATCTGGCCTGTGTTGGTCTCTGAGGCAGTCTAATACCACCACCAACTAAGCTATCTAGCAAATAGCAGCTACAAGACAGTTAGGAGCAGTGTACCAGTGACTGCTACAACAGAAAAGGTCCATGCTGCAACAATGCCCTGAGCCTAACAACAAGGCAGCTCCTGAATGGAGTTTTGAGGCGGGTTTTTTTCTGCCATTAGACTCTTCTCACAAACTAATGGTTTAGTCGACTATGAGCAGGAAGCCCTACCAGACTCCACAGGCAAAATCAGTAATTTTACCTTGCAGAACATGGAAGTTGCTGGTCTACTGCTGACACTATTGGTCAGTTTGTTTGTGTTATTGTGTGACTTTGGTGAATCTGAAGTAAGCTTTAACACTGAAGGCACACAAAAACAGATTGAGGCAGCAGTAGCACAGCAACTTCAATATTCTGCGAGGTAAAATTACTGATCTCACCTATGGAATTTGGTTGGTTTGCAGATAACAACATTTGGTTCATATTATGGCAGTTTCCCATCAGAAAAGGCTGTCTGATGGCAAAGTAAAGCTGTGAAAATATTCTAAATATGCATATGCTTAAAATTATATTGATTTTTTTTAGGTGGGTGTTTTTATATGGCTAAAATACCTTTTGTAGCTGACCCCATCCACAGCAGTTCAGAAGATCAATGTCCATGGTGCCAACCACCACCTACTGCTAATACACTGACTATTGTTAAGTACCTCATGCAACCCCACATCAAATAATAGAAACTATCCCTCTAAACATACATACACTTTTGCAGGAAATTGTTCCACAGGAGGAAAACCACTGCATTAGTTGTCAGGGTGTTTGCTGCAGATATCAGCAGTCAAAAGGCAATTAAAAACATCATGCTGGATCTGCACATGTGGCTACACCAGTGTGTGAAGTTGGTTACGAGGCTTTACAATGCCACTGCACCAAAATGTAAAAATTGTCTCTCTCTCAGCCGCTGGTTTCCCTCCACAGACTTAAAGCAGCAACAAAGCAACTAGGCAGAGAGAGACAGAGTGTGAGTGTGAGAGAGAGACTGGGGATGTGGTTGCTATAGTAACCATCTGGTGGGTCTGAACTGTTTCTCCCTGGCATTCATTTCATCATATTGAGCCTCTGTCTCTGTTCCTCTCTCTTCCTCTACTCTCACTTTTGTTTATCCCTCTCTTTTCCTCCTTCTCTCCTGGCTCTCCATCTCTCTTATCTCCTCATCTCCCTCTCGTGCCGCCGCTTCTCCCACTCTCTTCCGATCTGCCTGCCTGCCTGCCGCCCTTCCTCCTCCCTCCCTCCCTTCTCCAGCTCACCACTTTCCTTGGAAAACAGGAGAGTGTTTAATGTTAATGTGGAGTGCATGGTCCCTGTTTTTGTTTGCTGTTTGTCCATTTTTATCACTCTCTGCCCTAAGAGTCCCATCTGCCAAACCTGGACTCTTACCCTCCTCTTTTTCAGGCACATGAGGTGCGGGTTTTTTGGAGATGGAGCAAAAGCTGGATTGATATCTGAGAGGGAACTTGCTTGAAAGATTGACGTCATCTGCAATCACGATTTAGCTGCAAACAAAAAAAGTGGGTTTTACCATCATATCATAGGCAGGTTTGGTCAAACGCTCTGATACAGCTCTGCCCGGAAAAAACGACGTAAAACCCCACTTGGGAGCCGGCAGACTATTCTGGTGTGTTGTCTGAAGGGATATTCATTTATTTTTCCTACCAGGACAGCAACCAGGGCTGCATTTCCCTTTTCCCTCTTCACGTCCTTGTAAATTCCCAGCAGAGTCTCAATCAGCGAGAGAATACCTGATCCCAATGCCAATTGAGCCCACCACACACACACACACACACACACACACACACACACACAGGAATGTACACACAGAAATGTGTGAACATCACACAAATGGCAAAAATCTGAATAAAAAGACCAACATCTGCATGTGTACACATACACACAGATGTACACATGCAGTGGAATGAAATGCAAATGTTGCCTCAGCCATTTGCATGCTGTACACATGCTATTACTGCATCATATAAAGCCCATTGATTCGTGCCAAGAAAGAGACGAGGTGATTTTCCCAGTGAGGTGGCGCAGCATGTGAGGTCACCATGGGTATTTCCCTGCGTCAACACAAAGGTCAGATTCAGGAGTCCAGAGAAGAGGCGGTGTGAGGCCAGAGTGTGTGTGTACAGTCCAATGCGTGTTAGTGTGTGTGTGTGTGTGTGTGTGTGTGTGTGCGTGTGTGTGTGCAATAAACAGGGAGCCTGCAGGGTGTGGTTTTCCTCCTTGTGTCAGTGACCTATGTAAGCTCTTGTCCCATTCTTTCTACTGTGGATATTCGTGTTTCTTTTATTCCTTCATTTCTCATGTTTCATGGATGCTGGAAGTCAGACAGAGTTGGGGGTACTGAGAGAAACTCAGTCTATTTATGACGTCATACAAAATGCTGTGCAAGGTTCATGATTTTTACCCATATGTGTAATTTACACTGGGGATGCTGGGAACATGTCCCTACATCTTTTCAAATAGTGGGGACAGCCAATTTTGTCCCCATCACTTTATAAAAATAGAATTTGTTTAAAATATTCTGAAGAATAGTTTACACCCAGAAATGGTCCCTAATAAAAGAAAGAAAGAAAAGAAAACACACTGAAAATAGTTTATTTGCGCAATAAAGAAATGCACAATGAGTGATAAACTAGTTGAACTTGACTCATGAACTCTTGTGAACTCTGTTTCTTTAAAGTATGCAGCATTGAAACAACAAGGTAGTTTAACTTCCTTCAGTTGTTTCTAATATATACAGTGATACTGGTGTTATCATATTTTGGGGCAGTGATATGGGAAATTGTTATCACTGGATGGACTGACATGCACTGGTGCTCTCTGCAGTGATACTGGGATTGTGATGTCAGTGATTGATGTGATGGATGATGTTACTTGTGCTGTTGAAGTTGTTTTGCATTTTATGCCGAGTATTTTCACATTTTTAACTCTGCAGTAGCCTAGGCTATGCCCTTTTTTGCATTTTTCATCCAGCCACCCAGAATTATCTTTTTTGACCTTATACCCTTCCCCACATTGCCTAAAATCACACATGTTGAAAACCATTAAAAATCGTTTTTTATCTCAATTTTCAGCACTAAGTGATACCCTTGTTTTTCTTTCAGGAAGAGTGAGAGAGGCAGCACCTGAATGCACACTTCTTACATGAGACCAGTGTGTATGGATCTACTGATGACCATTCTACCAGCAATGGACCTCCTTATATAAGACAGCTGTCACTCACTAAACTGTTAACAAAATAAAGGCTGTTAGGTATTTGGTCGAATCCCAAGTTGAAAGTTGAAATCATTCACAGCCTCATTATCATCATTAAATCAATTCTCAAATTTAATGTCCCATTCTGCCAGGGTCTGTTTGTTCTGGGTGACCCTCTCCCTCAGCCCAGACTGGGTCCAGACAGCCTGTATGCTGGGGAGAAAGCTCATAGTCACAGACTGGAAGGCAATCGGCATACCACCAGCCAGAGTATGGTTCTCTCAGCTGAGTATTGTGGCAGCATACGAGGACCTTTCCTTTTGGCTCACTAACCAGGTGGAGAAATATCACGCTAACTGGGCAAAATACATTAATGAAATTTATTAATGGACCATGACAACATATATGCTAACATTTTGGCTCATAGCCCAGAGAATTATTTAGACTGTTTGTTAATACGCAACAACACTTGATAACCTGATAAACCTGAGAATTATACAGAGTTACATCAGACTTCATGATCACATGATCAGTTTTTGTTTTTTGTGTGCACCACCCTGACTTCTTCTCCTTCTATGTTGTCTGCCTGTCCCTCTGTTGTCTTTTGATGCAAGTTTCAAAGGAAACTAGTGTCCCTATAACCATAATAAAAGCTTTCAGTCTCGGAGGGTGATGGAGGGACACTGTGCGCTGCTGCCAAAGGACTACTGACCAACATAGAATTAAACAAGATAAACAAAATAAGATTTCTGAATACCTGGTTTTGTGAATAGTGAATTCATAAATTAAATATTTTGGCAGTTAAATTAGACCTATGGCAATAAGTGGCCAGTGGACCAAACCAATGTGACGCATATAGGAAGCATGCAATTTTTCAAAACATATTATATTTTGTCTATAATTAGCACAGGTGCTTCTTCACAATACAAATCTCACTAACATTAACTAGACACTGACTGACATGTTTTAATTTTTTGATCTAAATTATGACTGGGGATAATTCAGTAAGCCTTGGATGCTACCCAGTCCTACACTCTTGCTTCTTTCTGTCACTCTCTCTCTCCTTGGGGGAATGCAATAAGTTAAAATATTATCAACTTAATACTCTGCCCAACCTCAAAAAATTAGAGAAAGCTCTATTACCAGATAAATTTAATAATCTAGATCTATAACCAAATCACACATCCAATTCTCCTAATGGACTGTATGTGTCACTGTACAGTGGCAGACGCCTCATGTACTCTAGTTTGATAATCTGACCTGACTTTCCTGGCCTTAATTGGGATTCACCTATCACAAATAGTAGTGGACTATGCGTATAAAACACAGTAAAAAAAAAAGAGAAAGAAAGGTGAAAGAAAGTTTGACTGATGGTTATTTATTATTATCTCTGCAGGTGTAACCCTGAAGGGGATCAAGTGATTACTTAGGTGTGTGTGTGTGTGTGTGTGTGTGTGTGTGTGTGTGTGTGTGTGTGTGTGTGTGTGTGTGCATGTGTAATCAATGGACCTGCAGGTTGTCAACAGCTAATCTCAAAGACAACTAGAGACATCAACTTCAATTTTTTTACATTAATTTTTTTATGCCTCCACGCTGGTAACAGCCCTGACCAGAGGTACTATGTTTTTGTGTCATCCCATTCTTTTGAACATGATATCTCAAGAACATGTTGAGAGAATTTCTTCTCAAACGTGGCACAAACATCCACTTGGACTTAAGAATGAACTGATTAAATTTTGGTGGTCAAAGGTCAAAGATCAGGGTCACAGTAACCTCATTTGCATCCCACTCTCTTTGACACGATATCTGAGAAACACTTGGAAGGAATTTCTTCAATTTTGATACAAATGTCCACTTGGACACAAACTGATTAGATTTGGTGGTCAAAGGTCAAAGGTCACCATGACTTCACAAAACATGTTTTTGGCCACAACTCAAGAATTCATACCCTTATTATGACAAAATCTTACACAGATGTCTAAAAAGATAATACAGTTCTGGATAGCAAGTACTTACATGTAACAAGTTACACTGTAATGGATTACAATTGTAATCCATTACAGTTACTAAAAAACTATGCAATAAATTTGCAGCTACTAATCCACATGTTTATACAGGGGTTGCATCTAAATATTTTTTTCGGGTTGCCTGGCAGAGATCTGCAGTCTACTGACTGCACTCTTCTAGTCATGCCTGATTTTAGGGGGTGCTGCAGCCTCCTCAACACCGCTACTTCCTGTGTCCATGGTTTCCCCTCTTATTCCTCACCTGTCACAGCTTATGTAACCTAACAACCATCCAGATCTTGACTTCTGTCTGCCCCCTTTCACAGCAACAGCCATGCCTCTCATCAGTCCTGACTACAAAAGCCATGTGCCATAATATTATCCAAATAGTGACTCACTAACTCAGTAATAAAGACCTTCACATCACATAAGTGACAAGAATTGAGGATATATTCACTGTTACGTGTAATTTTGAGCCTCTTCTAGCAGCAATGGTCACCCACCCCAAGTCTAAACTTGAAATTGAGCTTATCTGTCTAGCCTGAGGTAAGCAGCATCTGCTGCACCTCTTTGATAACAGTATTAAGACTTATGTGTGATAAACACAAAATCTGCATGAGACGTCTGTGTGTTTATCTATGAATATGTGTTACGTATGTCAGCTGGATATGTGTTATATTATCTAAATTAACTGAGAAATGTGTCTTCCTGGGTTACCGCTGTGATAAAAAGCATGATGACGCTGTCAGCATTGAGGGAGACAGACAGCGAAGTCTACTGAGCACCAATACCTGTTTACTGAAACATCTGTGAGGAACAAATGAGCAAAAGAAATGTGACTGGATTGCAGGCACATAGCAGATGGTTCAGACCGAGGTGAAGAGCTGGACTTGCAGATACTTTGTGATGAATTTTAGATTAAAGAGTGTAGCTTGGCAAGGCCGTTGTTGCAGGATTTTGAAAGGTCAGTTCAACAGAAAATAAAAATACACATTTCTCCTCACATTTTTCCTCTTACCTGTGGTGCTATCTAGATTGTTTTGGTGTGACTCGCTGAATTTCTTGACACTTGTATTTGTGGTAGTGCTGGAAATAAACAATATTGGCATCCTTCTCAGCTGAGCTGTAACCTCTTGTTACAGCTGTAAATGGCCTTTCATCTCCATGTTTTATAATTTCATTTCCAGGCTACATCTGATGTACCATATCTACCACACCTCTCCAATTACAATTTTGAAGGGAAATGAGTAAAACAAAAGTTGACTAAAGACACCACAAAACACATGAACAACAATGAACTACATCTTATGTTTTATGTGATGTTTCTTTCATGACATTTAATAAATATCTAAAGTCTTAGATTTTTAGACATTTTTAGACAGTATTATTGTTTGTCAGGTACAAGGTAGATTTATATCATTTTACATACAGGGTTGTGCAAGATTATGTTATAGTTCCCTTCTTCCTACTCACAAAAACAGATGTTATATACAAACTTTATCAGTTATCAGTCCTAGAAATAAAAATAAAACAATTTGTAGTGTGACACGATCCTGTTTTCACCTGCAGCAGAGAATAATCATCATTGTCATCATTGTGGACACCTCAAAGTGTTACATTAAAATCAGTACACTCTTAAGTCTTGCTTCAGGACTTTAAAATGTTTTGTAGTTAAAATGCATAATCCACTTAAGTAGATGGTATTGATACTCGTTTTTTTAATCTAAAAAGTGTCAGTTTGATATCAACAAAGTTATGATAAAGTGTATTGATCATTCCAACTCTCCCATATTGTATAATTCTACTGTATGGTGATGTTTAGTCTTCAATGTTTGTTTTGCAAAGAATTGATTTGATTTTGTGGCTCAGTTGAAGTCGCAGGTCGAGGCATTGTTGGGAAAGTATCACGTTTAGTGTCTGTCAGTGCTTCACATGTGACACCTGTTCCTCTTCGCTGATGCAGTTTTTTCTGTTGGACACTTTATCATCATGATTTTTGAGATGCAGTATAATGCTGCAGTGTTTGTGACTAATGCACCTGCAGTTCAGCGATTCAAGTGGTGACTCTTTGGCTCACTTTGTAACTCTGCTGGTCGCCTCATGCGCTGCCTAGTAAAATTCACTCTGCCTTTCAAACATCAGCTAAAAGTGACGCATGCTGATAATTGGTATTCAACTTACTACTGTATGAGTCACATACGTGGCTGGCTGTGGAGTTGTCATTTACTATGGGTGAAAAATTATGTAATGTAGTGAGAAGAAGAGTTTAAAAATCATGAGAACATAACACTCAACACAAAAACACCCTGAACAAATAAAGAAAAGGGCCAATTCAAATTGACTGAGAGGCAAATAATGGCACGTGTGCACCACAAATTATCACCTCACCATTCACTGGTTTGTGGCTGGTTTAAGTGCGCATACACATCACTGTAATATGAAATGGTTCAATGGACTGTTTAGAGAGAGAAAAACCCATATGTTCGTTTTTATTGCAAAAGCTTTACTTGGTAAATTACCCCAGTACATATCCAATTTATTGACATATTAATCCAGTAGCTATAACAGTAAATTATCAGAGTGCCAACCACCAGAACCGAGCTGAGTAAATCTGCCTCTTCCTTTCACACCCAACATGCCTGGAATGAGCTGCAAGGCGTACTCAACTTGGAATCTTTACCTTCTCTTAACAAGGGGTGTAAATCACATAATACAATATTATATTGATTATTTGCACAATGACACAAAATTTGTTGATATCACAAAGTTTGCCACAATACAGTTTTGAATCAATTCAACTCAGGGGCCTGTGATCAGCATCAGACTATATCACAAAAAGCAACTAAATTATGGTTTGACAATTTTGTAACTGAACTCTTCCAGATATTTGTAACAGAGATATGCCATCTAAATTTCAAAATAAAAGCGTATTGCAAAGGTGGAATCGGTAGGATTTGTCTGAGTTGTTTTTAATGCATGAGAAATATAAATAATTATTGAGCCTTATTCCACGGATGTCAAATATGGATGTTTTGGGTGGGTAAAGCATCCTGAGCAGAGCGAAATCATGACAAAACAAGGAAATACAGGCAGAGGTCAGGGTCTCTGCAGATACAGACCCTGCCAAAAACTTCTAGGGGGTCATAACTGATGATTGACAGGTATTATGTTTCTGTGAGTTATTTTTTTTACGAAAATTATGTATATTGCGCCTTTAAAGATGACAATATAGAACAGTATTTTCACGTAGCATATATCACTGAATATTGAAATTGATATATATCAATCTAGATTGATGAATTGTCACATTCCTACTCTAAACGTATTCAAAAATACTTTACAATGGTTTTTAAAATCACAGTGTCATCTAGTGCCATTATTTGTCATGATCCATGTATATTTTGTAGCAGTTTTTTTGTGTTTTCGTCTATACTTTTATATGAAACCTTTTATATTTTTTGCTGTTGATCTTCAGCAGTGACTCCCTGTCAGAAGTATCTCAATGGGACCTTCCTGGTTAAATAAATGATAAATAAATTAAATTCACATAGCTTATTTCAGTCCTTCAGGTTTGACTGTGTGAGAATAGTATCTGACCCTGTGTTAAGACTGATAAGAGCCAGGCTTGTTCCGATCACATCACGCTTTCCACTGCAACACTTTGGATGAAAGGATCCACCACACAGAAAATCATAGACCATTACTCCCTAAATGTAGCATCCTCTCATCCTGTGTGAGTGAGGGGGATAGGCTGTTACTGCAGTAGGCGCCATCGTCATGGTTGACTGCTGTCTTGGAAGAAGGGACTATTTTGGCAGGATAATGCGGTCACGCCACTGAGTGAATAGGGGGTCTTGAGAGAAGAGGGCAGAGATAAGAGAATGGAGAACATTCCATTAAAGATAGCGATGGTATCAAGTCGAGGCTCAGGGAAGACTATTCTGCACCGAAAAACCCCACCGCAGCACCCATCGAGTGCAAGGTGCATCTGTTACCATGGTACCCAGCCCAGGCAGCCCCTTTCATGTCTGTCAAGACTGGGGAGGGAGAGAGACTCGCAATATGTTAGTCTCGCCTGCAGTTGGAGCTGAAACGGACATGTGTGTGCGCCTCTGTATGTGCATGTATGTGTCCCTGCACATACAGAGCCACAGTAGGTTTAAAGATGCTGTACGCTGACAGAGGCTCGTCACACAACATGAATCATTTAGTCACCACAGCAGAGTTGGAAATGTCACGTCTCATCAGTGTTCCTCATGCCTCAGTGGCCCTGCACCATTTACATCTCTGGCAACGGAGTCAAAGGGACGACTTGATTAAAGAGAGGAGCTGAGATTTTTTAGATGCAAACAGACATTTATTGCATTGGGAAGCAGTGGTGTACATTTTCCCCACAGAATCATTTGCAATACTGTAGCACTTTAGATGAGAGCGGAGTCTGTTGCGCACTTGTCCGAGCCAAACAAACCAAGACAACGTGTGGATTTCAAATTCTTGACGGGATTATTTGCTCATCTTTCTTCCCATTTGTGCCTCCTTCCATATCTGATCTTTCCAAGGAAGGGGAAGCTACTTTCTCACAGTGGAAAATGCTGACTTGACCTTCCTTGAGGCAATCCAGCAACAAGGGAAACTGTACAAGGAACATATCCAAAAAGTCAGCCAAGCTATTTGCTATTATCTTCATCTTTCTGATACAAAACTAGACTTTTTGTGGGTTTTTTGCTACAGTTTTAAAACAGTTTAAAAAACAAAAAAGCAACATCGAGTACATCATTCCGTATTGTAAACCACAATCAACACTAAACAGTAAATAGTTACTTTGTCATAATCTTTATTACAAGATATTAGGCCACTGTACAAATCAGTGTGAATCGTACAGTACAACGCAGAATTAAGACTGTTTCTCGAGGTTTTCGTCATTCAAAGCTGTATACGAGGTGCTTCAAGAATACACAAGAGTTTTCAGAACTTCTGCCGTGCATGCATGATTTCATATTTGCCATGCATGAGTTGGTATCTCAGTGTTTTTAAGAAAGAGCCCTAAAAAATGGCAACCCAACAAAACAACTGAATCGTAATGAGTTAAATGTATAAAGCACAAAAAAAGAACAAGTTGTTCGGTACAGTATATCCCCTTCATGAGATTTGGCACACACGATAATGCACAATGCAATATAAATAGTTTATCAATAGGGTGTGTACAGTCAAGTTACAGTATCAACCAATCCAGGTGAAAGCCTGGGAAGCTTACAAACAGGTGGGAGGTACACCGTATATAAATGACTCATTAGCTGCAAAGTATGGTAACAAAAAACACTCAGGCAACATCGAGAATTTGTTAAAGTGAAAAAACAATGTCACTCTCATTCACTCGAAGTTTTCTCGACATACAAAAGAACACTCCCTCGGGCCTTAAGTCACTGCAAAAGACATATTCCAAAGGATCAATAAATAAAGTCTTCAACACAGAGAACAAACCAGTTTACCGCTTCCCACTTTTTGTGCAAGAAAATATGGGCTACCCTTTCCATATTTACAAACTCTGTTATTCATTTGCCCTCAATCAAAATGAAGAGCAGAAAGAATGTAGGTTTGATTGATAAGATATAGGAGAAGTGTGTGCTTTAGTTATTATATCAGATTTATTTCTGTTTCCTGTCCCTGATTTCTGCATTTCGACAGCGTTGCCTCCTTTGCCCACCTCGCGCCCCCCCCCTTCTTGTAGTCTTCTCCCACTTTTGGATTTATGGCGAAAACCCTGTAATCGAGGGTGTTTGTGTGGAGTGTGTGTATGTGTGTGTGTGTGTGTGTGTGTGTGTGGGTATGTGTGTGTGTCGGGTGTTTGTGTGGGGGGGGTCCACCTGGGGGTCTCCTTTTCGCTGCCATCTCCCGCCCCTGCCAGTTGTATGTCACCCGGATGGCCATGACTGACTGGGAGAGGAGGGCGTGGAAGTGCTGCTTGCTGCCACATGAGAGAAAGTGCTTATATACAGTGTCTTTGGATTAAAACTGGTAAATATCGCCATAAAAAAATTTTCAAGAGTGTCTTTTGGGGGGTCGGAGAGCAGCCGAGCGCTCTGCTCTTAAGCCTCTGCCGGGGTCTTCTCTGTTCCATTTTTCAGCGCTTCGTCGTCGCCATTCTCATCCTCAATCACAACTGTGGATGACAGGGGGAGAGAGAGTTAATGAGGGGGGCTCATCTCGGTGTGGCGTCTTGAAAATTCACCAACGAGCACTGACAGGAGGGCATTAGAGCCCAGAACCATTAGCACTGCGCTGAATGTGTGCATGCATGAGAGAGAAAGAGGAAGACAATGCTTTCTTTGTACTGTAATGTTACTCTATCATTGTGCTTTAATCCTTGTAGTGTTTTAATTTGCAAAATGTGCTTTGACAATGCTGTTTTTTTTTAAATCATGGTCATGCCAGTAAAGCCCCTTTAAACTGAACTGAATTGATAACAATGAGTGTGACTGTGAGCATGATGCATGTTTGTGAATGTGTATGTCTGAATTTCTGCATGATTTGATTTGTTCACACACATCCAGGAAAATACAACTTGATGTATGCATAAACAAAATGTGATGAAGAGGGGCAAAAAAAAACTCTCAGAGGGGCTCTCCAGTGCTTAAATCATTAGAAAAGAGACAAATCAATTAAATGAGTTGAAAATATAGAGAACCCCTACAGGTGCAGTCTTTGCATGTCTCCCTGTTTGCCATGTTTGTCCATGTTGTGTCTGTGTGCACTACTGTACGTGCATCTGTCTGTGCACGTATGTATGTGCCACATTATCAAGGACCGTCTCATGGGTGCCATCAGGAATGCAAAAGCACAAACAGCCTGTATGCATCATGCAAACAGAAATCATAACTGCACATATGCATATAAATCTCAATCATGCCCTCCACTCATTGGGGAGGGGACATCCAGCAGCACAACTCTGTTGAGCAGCATTCAGAAGGCATTTAACAGCACGCACTGCGCATCCAACTTGTGTTGCAATGCGAATAGAATATTTAAAAAGCCACATACATCCCACACACGCATGCAAACAATAGATCATCATCATCTCTGCTGGAGATCAAGGCAAAGGTGCACACACACATCCTTAATTATGGTCCACTGGTTAACCTATGTGCGCATTCAACACCATGCAAACGAAAACGCCTTAATTATATAATTACCCCGTTTGCTCCTGCCTATCTGCCCGAGTTTGGGCGGACGTTTATTCTGTGAGCCGCTGAAGAAGTTGTTGGTGTCTTGAAGACGACAGGTGAAGGAAAGGTGTCCCTCGTCGCCCTCATTTCCATAATGACTCATATTTTCTTCGTTGAAAGGTAGCACTTCCGACATCTCCAAATGCGTCTTTATCACCAAGGCGCACGAAGTGAAATGTAAAGCTCGTCGCCAAGCACTGAACTCGGTCGTGTATAACAAACAAAAGAGGGGAGAAAAAACACACACAATGGTATCTGCTGACACGATCTAGCCCTTTCTGTTTACCCCGAAGACACGTGTCTGTCTCCGCAGGTACGCAACACAAATAAGAGAAAATCAAAAAAACGTCCTCAGTTTCCCCGTTGGCGGAGCTTCGGCAACATTATTCAGAATTTCCAAAGGTTTCTTCTCCTTCTCCGTGCGTATTGCTTTGGAAATGGAGGCGCACGTACAACAGAGAGCCGTGGAGCGCCCGCTGGTTTCGAGCGGCTGAACCCGTCGCACGGAAAATCTGAGGAAGAAATGCAAATTGAGGAGCGATGCAAAACACGGATGGATCCCGGGGAGACCTGGCGAGGGAGCTGCTGCTGTTGTACGGGGGGTTTCTTAGTGCAGCCCAGAGAAGCTTCCAGTTGGATTCGTGGTGGTGTACCAGTGCTCCACTCTCCGGGATCTAGATGCAATCAAACAGATGGCGAGCTTATATTGAAAGATGGCACACAAATGTGAACCAATAATACAGATCTCTGGGAAAACGTCCTATACGCGCCACCACTCGACGAAATGGAGATGTCAAATCCTCCAAACTGTTCTCAGTTAATACAAAACTAGCGATTTGTTGTGTTTGGTCGTGGGGTTTGGGGGTTTTGAGGATGTCATGTGTCCATAGAGTCAGACCTCACCAGAGGATGGCAGTGTTTTCATAGGCTGAGAGGTGACTTTTGGCCCCATGGCGCACTTCCAGTTCATTATGAGGGTCTGCGCTATTTACACCAGTTTTCACCACAATTTCTACAGGGCTATAATATCAATGATGATGGGTCCGATGGTAAGTTAAAGATATCACACCAGGGGAGCAATTTTATTGAATTATCTGGATATTTTCTAAATAAAACCCATATAACTTGTAAAAACATCATATTTCGATGCTTTAAAACACAGTCTGGTCTTAGTTAGCCTCCAAAATAAAATGTAGGGGAGACTGGGGATGGTGGTGACACTGTTTGAGCATCAGCAACTTAGTGATTTTTTTTATTCTAGCGCTTCCTGTATGTGTCTACTACAAATAAAACACACAGATATCTCCTACAATCACAGATTATGCAAGTTCTACCGATACAACCTACCCCACTACTGAGGTGAGATGCAGCACTAACTGTAGATAGCTGTACCAGTGACAAAAAATGATATAAGGTCCACACTATCCAATTTATGAAGGAACTTTATCAAATAATAAATTATATAGTTTTGAATAAAATTAACAATTTAAAGTGACAAAAAAAATACATCTGTGTGTGGACTTTATTCCTGAATGTGCATGTGTTACATAAGGGTTCAGTCCCTGTCACAGTTGTGTAGATGTAGATGCATGTCCCTAAGAAATGACAACATACAGTTCAGCTTATCAGTGATAATAATGTAAAGTAATAGACTGCAGTCTGGAATGATCCGAGGCAGTCTGATAATACATTTTTAAATCCTGTATTCAAGCATGGACAGAGAAACACATTTCAACTCAACCAAGTTTTCATCAGGGCAACCTGACACCTGAAGCCTTGATGAAGATGTGGGTGAGTCAAAACATGTTAGTGCCTAAGGTCATTCCAGTTCTGTTCACACAGTGCAGACATTCTCATCACTGAATTAACAACTATCCCCACGCTATGTGGCCATTATATTACTAACTATATTAGCATGTGGCCTTGAAGTTAGCAGAAATGCAAAGCATCAAATTAAACTAGAGAAACTGCTGCTGTAGGTCATGTAAGTCAGACCCTTATAATAAACTCCTGGCAAAAAAAAATCTTGATAAAAAAATTCTTTCTTACCTGAATATCATAAAATCTGCAGTGTTTCTCATAGAGACATGCCACATCACCTGGGAGGTCAAAGAGGAAAGAGGAATGTACTGAGTTTGTGATATCACTGCAGCACTTTTCTGATTAGTAAAACTGACAGTGCTACAACTAACCCAGTGTTACCACACTTCCCAGTCTCCCCTTACACACACAATATAAAAAATAATTAGGTTATATAAATGCCAGTATTCCTAATTAACCTCACACTGTAAATTTCCATTAATAAGCTGATTATTCATAACAGAAATATTAATAATTTCCTCACCTCTGATAGAACCAGTTTGAGAGCATTTCAGTGTTTTGTTTTCACACTATAGGTGTAAAGTTACCAGATCAGAGGGCGGTATGAAACCTGGTCTGCTTTGTTAAATGAAGCCTCTGGGATTGTCTTTAGGTTGAAACTAATTCTCATCGGCTTTACCACCCACTGCTGTCTGTCTGTAGGCTACTGTTTACATAACCGTGTCTTGTGTAGGAACAGCAGCACAAAGGGGTCTTACACAAGTGATATACAGCAAGGGACATGGACCAATGGACAGGTATTCAGTCTTGGCGTAGACTATCGTTTCTCAGAGGAATTTAGCAAAATATCATTACATGGACAATGGGATGAAAGGTGATCTGTGAGCCTGCGGGAGAACTGACTTCAGTATCCCGCCAACTATTCATAGAGGAGATGCAGCCATGACACACCTACTCCCTGTGGACTTACAGAAGCCACGATTTTATCAGCGGCTCACCTTTCATATCAGCGCATCTCAGTAACATCTCTTTCAGTGTCACAGCGTGTGATTATATTGAAATCAGATTTCTGTATTAATTAGATCTGATTTTTTTGTTGTCTCTAGGCAGGGAAAGGTTAGAACTGGGTCACTCATTGGTTAGGACTTCATCATTGAGACAGAGGGCCACAGCCTGCCTCTTTGTGAATTAACCAATCACATTTTGTTTTACAGTGGGTGGGACCAAAAATCATTCCCCCTAAGGCCTTCCCCCAAAGGCCAGCGATATCTTGCACAAGACAAATCAGTCCAGACTGATGCTGTTGCTAGGTGGCTAACTTGATAGGACTTCCTTTTTCAAGGCAGACTTTGCAAAGGACTGTGTTATTTTGGAGGCTGAAATTGCGCTTGTCCCTGAGTCTATCAAAATTGTCAGACACTTGAATCTTCTCTATTTAAGCCACTTCCAATAGTGCAGCACAGCAGACAGAGCTGTGTTGGTAGGCAGAAATTATATAACTGGAGATGTATGCTGCATGTAATGTGTGTGATACTGAAACAGAGAAATAATAATGATAAAAAGAAACTCAGAATGATTCATATAGATTATTACAGCTCTTAATATCAAACACAAACAAAAATTATAACTTATCCTAACAATAGTAACAGAGTAAATGGCAAGAATCTACTGTTTCTGAGTATAGAAAACTCTAGAAAAAAGTTTTGGTTTTTTTACTTATTCTGATATGATTGTTTAGTCTAGTCTAGTCTCCTCTACTGTTTTTTTTTTTTGTATGTGGTGACACACTATAAACATGTCACAAGCTACCTGTCTGCCTGCTGCTTATTCCAGCAAGATCTTGTTACATTTTGCTGTATTTTTGGTGTGTCTGGCTAAGGTTTTTGCCAAACTGAAGAACCTAACGCCCCTTGGAGATTGAATATGAACTGAAAGGTTCCAAACAAATTCAGATGAGGCCAGGCTATAAACTGGCCATGAATTAAAAACAAAAAAAAAAATCCTTGTTGTTGTAATATAATACTCCAGAGCTCAGGTCATTCTCTCCATCAGGTCTGGGTGGCTGTGGTTTGATCAGGTTTAAGTGCCAGTGGCCTGGCAAAATATACAAATGACTCCACAGCTGTCGTCGGACTCTGATTCAAATGCTGCTTAATACTGATTGGTGCATAGAAGTTTGTGGTATCACATTTTCCCACCTGAGCCCCGCCCATTGCAAACCATGGAAAAGAACGCAGACAAAACACAAACATGCTTCAGAAATCTCTCGTGTGAAATAATCAAAACTGTTCTCACTTTGGCAGAACATTTTCTGCTCATGTATGATCACTGGTCAAAGTAAGAAGCCTTTAAGGTGCACAAATACACAAAAAATAATCACTTTTTATCTGGAAATATGTGCGCAGAAGAAAATAACAACTCAGAAACAAAACTGACTCTAGCCATTCACCAACTATGACACAGCTACACAGTCTCTGGATTTGGCTATTTATTTTCTTTCTGTACCTGGCAGGAACCAATGTTCACAGGTAGATACAGTACTATGAAAATGTCAGATGCTTCACTTTTATATTGGGATTGAAAACTTTATTATAATAATCACATCAATGGTTCAGAGGAAACTCTGCATATTTTTCACAGAACCACCTTTGGTCCATGCCAGTGCAAACATTATCAGGGGAATGTCCCTTTTCAGGCACAGATGGCTGCTTTCTCTAGCTTAATTTTATCATCATCTTCATCAGTATGTGGTGCAGCGTAGGTATGACCGGTAGATGGTTTGGTCTATCCACCGGCGGAATTTGGACACAGCCGTGTAGACTCCAGGAAATCTAGCATCACCGCAGCCATTGCCCCAGGACACAACACCATAGACACGCCCCCCACACACCAGTGGACCCCCGGAGTCACCCTGCAAGGACAAAAACACACCACCGTCCATCAGCTGTCATGTCACAATGTACCACATGAAAAAACAAATTATCTGAGTTTCTTGAAGTTAACTATATAACTGCTTTAAGTAGTTTAAGAGTGTAAGCAGTGGGGTAAGAATGTCAGAGGTCATAATTTCAAGAAGCATTTATTGGTCATGTGTCTCAGATGTCCAGATGTTAGGTCACATCATTAATGTAGATCAGGCAAGACATTTAAAGGTGAAGATCAGGGAGAGAGACACAGAGAGCAAATTAAGAGAGCGAGCGCGAGTAAATTACAAATACACACACTTAAACCCCTCCCAACAATGAATTTTGTGTGAATGCAGCCGAAGCAATCCTCAGTCTGCTCTGTCTGTGTGTGTGTGTGTATGTGTGTATATCTGTCTCTACAGCTCTCACAGACAGAGAACAGATGAGAGAGACAGAATACAACGTAACTGTTGGTTGTTACACCACTGCCAAATAGGCTGAAGTCCACAAATGTTCTGAACACAGCAAAACATTAGAAAACAAGAGAATACAGACACAGGGCAAATTACATGAGCTTACAACATTTCACAGAGTCATATGTGCCACAGGATTTTTTTACAATACAAAGAAGAAAAAAAAAATTAAAAATAAACCAACACCAACATAAAAGTGTTCTCACAGCACGGTTGGTTTCACCAATAATCTGTTGCTGCCACTTGGAAATGCCACCACACAAAGTTGCCTACTGCAGGATTAAATATAGCACATTTTAATTAGTCATTCAGCTCTTTACCGAAGGCAAAATATAGCCTACTAGTATATCACACATTGAATTTCATGTAATTTTACCTCTCACACTGAAGGTTGAGGCAGAATCATGTTACAAATAACCAAATCAGAGCCTGCTGTTTTCTGTGGCAACTGCACGAACGACTGTACTTCAAAATTACAGCAGTGTTTTCAGTCTTGCTGCTATTTCAGGGTTGCTTTTCTATCTCCTTTGTAACTATCATAACTAATACAGATCCTGAGGGTGGACTGCCACGTCTCCTTAATAAAAGCTTGTATCTG
This sequence comes from Lutjanus erythropterus, assembly GCF_056507025.1. Taxonomy (NCBI): domain Eukaryota; kingdom Metazoa; phylum Chordata; class Actinopteri; order Lutjaniformes; family Lutjanidae; genus Lutjanus; species Lutjanus erythropterus. The sequence continues at coordinate 19,032,326 of NC_139318.1, forward strand.
AACCAACACTGACATGATTAACTGTATCCTCCTACTGTCAGGGGGATCAGCTTCCCAAAACTGTGTTATTGTTTTGTTTTAATGTGAACTGATGAAAAGCTGCTGACCTTGCGTTATTTGATATACACTGTGAATCAAGGGCGCTACCTTGGAGAATTTATTAATCCAAAATGGATCAAATGATTACCCACACCCATTCAATTCTCAGCTTTTTAAAAAGATTGTTTGACGTTAGTGAAAGAAGGTACCATAGGGTTTGTCCACTTGTACCTTGCACGCATCTTTTCCTCCAGTCCTGTAGCCTGCACAGATCATGTTTGCTGTAATGTTTCCATTAAAGGACTCGCTGCTGTTGCACCTTGCACTTGAGACAATAGGCACTGTGACCGTCCTCAGGGTGAAGGGTGCCTGGCCTCCACCCAAACTGTTGTAGCCCCATCCAGACACCCGACACACCAAGCCTTCGACCACTCCTGTCCCCTGCCTGGGAAGAGGTGCCAGTGACACGTATCTGTTCAGCACCATGGGGGCTCGCAACTGGACAGAAAAACAGAAAAAAATAGCTATACAATGTTATATAGACCATTTGTAAAGTTTCACCAATCAGCATTATTATACTGCATTGTAGTTTTGGCTTTACAGCTCACAAATTTTGCTCTCATTAACCCCAGAATTTTCAGTTAAAAATAATGTTGCTGTGTCTGCTGGGTGTTTAAATAGGCAATCCTTTGCTAACATGGTTATCATATCAACTTTGGGTGATAGTGGGCCAATTTTGTGTTCATAGTTTGCTCCACTGCTTCCAAGTACCCAGTTAATAAATAAATAAATACACAAATGAATAAATAAAATGTTTTAAGTTTTGAAGTGAACAATGGTTCTACAAAGATTTCTCTGTAGAACATAAAATACATTTAACATGTATATTAATACATTGCATTGCCTAGTGAGTCATAAAAAATAAAAGGTGCCTCCTTATTGTGATGAGTCATAATAATACAAATACTGTGATAGACATTTTTTTCACTGAGATATAGAATTTCACAGATTATCATCCCACCTCTATTAGCAGAAATAAAGTAAAGACGCAATATTCCTTTTTATTATGTGTATAACTAGAAGAGTGCACTCAGTAGAGTGCAGATCTCCACCAGGCAACTCAAAAAGAATATTTGGATATAACTCCTTTGTAATCACTAACTTTTTGATTAGCAACTGTACTTTAATTCCATATTTTTTCTCAATAACTGTAACAGATTTTAATGACATATATTTTGTAACTTAATCACATGCTGCATGTAAATATCACTATATTGTGTGTATGTGCAAATCATTTCCAGTGAGAAACATGCTTCACTTAGTCTTCACTTAGAGACTATTTTTACAGAGGAGTAAAGAGGACTGATCGGTAGCTGAACATGATGATGTCACAGTGAATTTGACGTTTGACCTCTTAGATATAAAATGTCATCACCTCATCATTTTATCCTATTAGATATTTGTATGTAATTAGCAAATGAATTCTTCATTGATCACCATTAACCACATGATCTCTGCCATCCGTAAGTAATAATGATGACTCACATGCACTTACATCAAAACCAAATCAATGGTTTACAATGCAATCAGAAAGTGAGTGTGTGGTTAAATGTCTGTCTGTTGTACCTTAATGAGCATGATGTCAGCATTGTTGGTGCTCCTGTTGTAGAGGGGGTGGGTGACCAGCCTGTGAGGTTTGGCGTACTGCTCAGTGCCCTCAAAGGTATTTACGATGTAGTCACCTGCCACTATCATCATGTGCTCTGCCCTAAAAGACAGGGCATTTCCATTTTACATTGTATTTATCAACAAATATAGCACTTTAACAGCTTTGACATTTGATTATTACAGAAACCCCTGAAGAGGGAAAGAGGAAATAAAATCAGCCCAGACCTCTTTTCAGCATCATAAACTCAAGCCATCATGATCATCATTTATCAGACTGTCGATTCATTGAAAACATTTTCAGTCACTTAGTTGCATTAAATAGTGGGTCTATATCAAGAGGCAGGGAAGGTGAGAGTGATGTGAAATGACCAGGATTCAAAGTCACAGCACAGAGTGACACACAAGGCTGCAATGACGCCTGAAGTGTCTGTCTGCCAGGGAACAATGGCTTACTATGTGTGGGCAGGGCAGGGACAGTATAACAGAGATACGGCTAGTTTCCAGGATCCAGACAAAATCACACTTCTCTCTCTCACACACACACACACCAATGATGTGTCAAGGGCATCAGTGTGCTGTTTGACTTCCCAGTGGCCTGTGCATGGGTTTACTTTGCGTCATGATCAAGCGGCATCGTTTTGACGTTAGCTACCCGTAGCAGAATGGATGTTTGCTTTTAGGCATCTGTTGGGACCATCTGCTCTCAATATAAAATCATGCCAACTTAGCTTCTAGACAGTGACTTCTACACTGAGTCCACTGAAAGAACGCCAGAAGAATGTCATTGCCTGTGCAAGTGTTTTAGAAACAGTTTGATCTTTACCTTGAGCAGAGTTCAAACACAAGGTTTAGCGGGGAAGAGGTATTTAAAAGTAATCTATTCAGGCGGCAGAAAAACAGCCTTAATTCTGTCCTGATCCTCCCCTTGACCAAATTGTTTTAGGTCAATGAAACCCAAGGTTGTAGAACAAGAGTCTACAGCCATGCTACTCACTATTGTGGCTGTGAAGGGTCTATTTGTGTTCTCACAGCGTGCGAGACACACCCGCTTTATTACACCTACACTTCCATGAGATAACTTCCTGGATTAATGGACTTATTTTAACCCAAACCACAATCTTTTCTTTTTCTTTTTCTCCTTTCCTTCTTTTCTTACTGCAACCATTTTGGGTTTGTGTCTAGTAGTAGCTATGTCCTGTAGTGCTGTATACAAAATTAGTTCTTCTCACCCCCTCCCCTCTAACAAACAGCTTTTCTCTCCGTAGTATGAAATAGCTGTTTCTCAGCATAGCTGCTTCTGCTTCTTAGTTGAGCATGCTTTCATTTGGTAATTAGCAAGTCAGGGGATCAGCAAAGTCTTTTGGATGCATGGCATGAAAATCTGTGCTTAACTTTGTGGCAATCCATTATTTAGTGTTTAGACTTTTCAATCTGAACCAAAGTAGTTGACCACTTGACAAACATTGCCATCCATAGAACCATGCCATTAGCATGGCTAAAAATATATAAAGAAGCATGTAACCCTCCTAACATGAAAATCATTACAATATGGATTTGTATGTTTTCACCCGACAATAACAAAAAGGAGCAGCTGCTTACTGATGACAGCTATTGACCATTCTTACCCGATGTTACAGTGCGCTGCGGTCAGCACCCAATACCTGTGGACCAGTGATCCACCACAGAAGTGTTGGCCCCTGGTGCTCTGCAGTGATACAAGGTATTTGATGGAGTTTGGTGCAGCGGCGTGACCACCGACTATACGGCCCTGCATGAACACATGGCCTGTATGGAAACAAACACATTTACAGGATAAGGTGTAAAAAGTGGCAGATGGATTTAAAGTTGTTTGATATTCCAAGAGTCTCAGCCATCCAGGTCATAGGTTATCTAGAAAAGATTAAGCCAAAGGCAACAAGACTTTGTAGATTCTTTTCTCCTCTCACTCGAAAAGATTCTTCGGTTCTGACTGACTGGTGGAGACTGACAATTGACCCTTCATTAGTCCCGCCCCTTTTCCCTCTGTGTTCCAATAAAACTTGAGCAAGTTTGGTACATTGCAGAGCCTCAGTCAACGTTCTGCTTTCCTGTTTCCTGTTCATAGATATGTTTTTTGCTAGGATCATCTATGTTGAAAAGAAAACAAATTTTGAAGATGGTGTAAAGATGTTGCTGGGCGACCAGTAAAAGTAGCTCAGTAGCATTTTGCTCTTAGCTAGCTAGCTAGAGATTTACCAAAAGTAGCTAACATAACATGTGACTATGTATGTGTCATTTTTACAGGTGCCCAAGCAACATCTTTTAACTCACCTCAAAATTTTGCTTTCTTTTCACCATAGCGAGCATAGCATATAAGTACAGAAAACAGGAAAGAATAGAAAGTTGACGGAGGTTATAAAAAAGATTGGGACTCAGGAAGGGTCAGTTGTTGAAACTGTTCAAAGTCAGTGCTCACAAAGGTGATGGAAACAACCACTACCCTAAAAACATACTTTCTCCTACTTATGTAAAAATATATCAAATATCAAAAACTGAAATAGTTCCTTCATGCTTTCATCTTTATAACTAAATATCCAAAATATCCTGCATATATGGTAACAGCTCCCCAGGTGTGGATTTCAATCATGCTTTAAAAGTCCATCTTATAAAACATGGAAAGCCTTCTGTGAACAGAGGAGAAACATAAAGAGTGAGGCCCACCTAATCCCCCCCTTCAAGTCCATTGACCAGCCTAACAATTAGTGGTTTTCTGTCACCTGGGAAGCCACTGCGTAAGGAAGGTAATCCAATATAACCTGACCTTCTAGTGTCACCACCTCACTCTGGGCTCTGAAACATTAGAGTGGGGGCACTTCCTGCCTGTCTTATGCAAGAGCTCAACTGCTGTACATTATTGGCTTCAGGTTATACTGTAGGAGATATGATGGGAACGGTAAAGACTATTTCCTGGAAAAGTCTACCTTTCCATGCTGTAAATATGGGTGGAGTGTTTGACGCAGTAATAGATGGCTATTATAAAAAATATTGTTTTCAGTGATAGTCCCTCATGCAAAATATCAGATAGAAGCAAATTACTGACCCATTAGGCTCACTGGTTTTTAATTTTGAATAATAATGTACTATATATTTTTCATAAGGCTCCTGTGCATTAAGAAAAAAAAATGACATTTTTTTCTGTTTTATTTTAAGTTATTTATCTGTATAGGTTCATACAGGCCTGGAATGTCATCATTTTAGATGCAAGGGCACTTAGCCTTTGGTGTTTTTGAGGACACAAAGGCCAAATGTCAAATAAAAATGCAAAATAAAACAATGTTTAAGTCTGCATGAATAATGAATTTAACTTAAGGGTGATGGATGATGTTATTTTTATTCTTTCCTAATTTGTCAATGTCACACTTGAAGTCAATCAAATGTCAGTCTATATAATAATGTCATACAAAATAGGTATGCAATCTATAATGAGAAACTTTTTCAAAATAATCATTAGATTATAATGAGAATTTGTCTCATTATTTTGAGATACTATGTCTCTATTTTGAGAAAATTTCTCATGATAAAGACTTAAATGATCTACTTTTTTTTCATTACAATGACAGTAATGGGCCTCCACAGGGACAGTGTATGGACGGCGGTGAATGCAACATAGATCCTGCTGTTTGTCACTATAAACAGAGACTCCACTCTGCAGTGAAAACCACGCAATTGTAGAATAACATTTGACTTCATGGTCAAAATAAGTTTATTTCACATCTGTCCACACACTCCCTTTGTCATGCTCGTGAGTACTTTTTCTCGTCTGCAGCCTGGTTTTCCAGCAGTTCATACCAGGTTCACTGTTGCCTAAAAAAACATAGTGAGGCAGAAGAGAAAACAGCTAAATTTACAAGGCAGTGTCTTTGGTACATCAAGGCTGCTGGGGTCACAGCACATATAATGTTTTAAGGGGCATTTTTTTCATGGGCCACCATGAATTTCTTGTCATGGGCTAATACTCTATATTACTCACAAAATTACAATTCTCTTTTCTATTTTCACACTTGCTCTGGCAGTGCCAACATCTGTTTCCCATGACAATAAAGCACCTTTGAATAGTTGAATAGTTTTGGTGTCCCCATCTAGCCACCCCTATGACAAACGTCTGGGGACGCCACTGGCTGAGGAATAATCACAAACTAAACTGCTGATTAAAGTAGAGGAAAGCAATTTGAAGGAATAATTCAACATTTTTAGGAATTATTCCCCCCTTTTTTTTTTTGCCAAAATCATTTTTTTTCAATCTGTACTAACACAAGTATACAATTCACCATTTTACAGGGGGTTATGTGCTAGACCAGTTGCCAGGCAACCAGTGTACACTCCAGGAAGTTACTGCTCCCAGCCAAGAAGTCTGGCAAATAAGCCTCTATAAAACACAACTGTTTTTTTTTTCACTTGTGCAGATTAAAGAAACTACATATAACTTGTTAATTTGTGAGCTTTAGAGATGGTAATAGATTTATTTTGTTACCTTTTGACTCTCAGCAAGTAAATTAATATGCACATTCTCCCAAATTTTGAAGTATTGCTTAAAAAGGGTTTAAAGAGCCTCAGAGAAGCTAAGACCATTAAACAGCAACAGATCCAACATTTAAAACTGAACAAATGATCATTCAGAAAACTGAAAAACATGTACTCACCGTGGACTGTCATGAGGTCCAGTAACACACAACCTAAACACACAAGCAGGATCATCACCATGGCTGTCGAGGTTTCAGGCCGTTATCATCACCTAAACCATACCAGCAACTGAACCAGTGTCTTCTGCTCCTGTCTGCCAGCCCAGCCTGCCAATCCACTCTTCTCTGGAAACAGAAGGAGTCAGTCACATCAACCTTTATCCTCGAGTTTCCACCGGGAAAAAAAAGTTTTTAATTTCATGATCCTTCACCATGACACGCAGCACCAGGGTCCAACACTGCAGCATTGATTGAGAAGGAAAGAGAGCAACAAAGTTCACCTTCAAAAACTGCCCAACACCCCCCTGCCATCCCAGCACTATCACAACTCTTTCTCCTGACCCTCCTGACTTGTCAAAAGGCCTTACATTGTTGCCATGGCAACACAGGGTACTGTGCTGAGCAGGTTCATCTATACTGTATCAGCACGCTCTGTCTGTGTCATCATCCAGGCTTATCCGTGCTGAAATGTTTCAATAGCACGCTGTGTGTGTGTGTGTGTGTGTGTGTGTGTGTGTGTGTGTGTGTGTGTGTGTGTGTGTGTGTGTGTGTGTGTGCCTGGCTTTGTTTTGTAGCTGTGGGGAGATTCATGTCTGAGTCAAGACAACACAGAGGTATTCTACGCAGCAGCCAAGACGCACAACTGCTCCTCTGTGTGAGTATGAATCATCAGTCATTGTTGAATCCGTGTCTGAAATGATAATAAGTCATTATCATCAGCCTGATCATCATCATCATCATCATCATCATTATGATGATGATCATCATCATCATCGTGAGCCTTCTGGCAAGTCAGCATCATCCACAGCATGGGAGGAGAATCTCGCCTGACCTCCTCTTGTCCCACATTTAGAGCAAGCTGAATAATTGATGCTTCACCCAGTAGAATGGGAGAGACGGCTTTGTGTGGCCTCCCACTGTCAGGTGTTTCCTGGACCAACCAACTCTCACCCGGCTTCACACACAGTCACCTTCAAACATCAGGTTATTTCTACAATTTCATGATTACAGACCAAGAAAACATAGCTGGTATATTGCAAATATTAACCCTGACCGTGGATCTCTTCAGCAACCTCTTAGTGGTGTCTAGTCATGCAGATAGAGTTGGTATTTTTTGCCCAGGATATTTTTCTAACACAATGGAAGTGAATGCAATTTAATTTCATAATAATAACTTTTGAAACTGCTACTTAATACTGGTAGCCCCTATGAAAACTGTTGACAGCAAGGTCCGTGGATTAACTAGAGTAGTGGGGACGTTGTTTCTGGGTGTTGCTAGCAGGTCAAGATCCATCAGATCAGCTTTTGTGTAGTTTTATTTGCTTTTATCTCTGTTAGCCTATTTATAGTGTCTTGGGTTTAATGCATGTTTCAAACTCAAGGACCACACCTCAAAGAATTTAGTTTGCACAATACCAATATATTCTGTGTTATGGAAGTACAGTGTCCATATTTTATGGTCGGCGTTTACGGAATAAACTTCAGCTCAAACTTTGCATTGTCCGCCTGTTTTATTACATGAAACTATAATTTATTGTGGCCTTGTCAATGAAAATCACCACCAATATTAGGTTTGTTCCAGTATCAAAAGGAAAATAATTCCCATACTGTCTAAAATACTAGTATTGGTATCAGTGAATATGTAAATTCATGCATATGATATCATATAATTAATTTTTTCCTTGAAATGGGACCCTGCTACTTCCCAGCGGCATCCTGTATACCATTTTTCCCCCCGGATGGTGAAATCATGTTCAATGACATTCCTTCTCTGTATGTATTGTATATCTGTATGTCAAATTTCAAAAAGGGTTTGACCTGAGCCAGCCATTTCTTTTTAAACAAACTTGTATTGGATTGGTGCTTGGAATCCACCGATGCACTGTATTGGAAACAGCAAGGAAAAAATAGTATTGGAGCATCTCTCGTGAATATGGCGATTAATTCACACATGGCAACATATTCAGTCTTTTAATATCAACACAAGAGTCTGGATGGACTAAACACAATGACATCTCAGCGACAGGTGCTGCTCTCAGACTCTCCACTATACTGTATATACTGCACATGCTGTTCTGTGCAAGGCGTCTGCCTCATGATATCTCTCTCTATCTCTCTCTCTCACACACACACACAAAGGCATCTCAGCCTCGCACCTGAGGGAGAGCGCCTCACGCTATCACCTTTCACCCTAACAGTTGGAATGACACCTTGGGGAGTACAGACTGTATAGAGGCTATGAGTTATAAATCAAACGCCCCTGTGTGTGTGTGTGTGTGTGTGTGTGTGTGTGTGTGTGTGCGTGTGTGTGTGTGTGTGTGTGTGTATGGGGGGACTCAGAACAGGAAAAAACTGCTGGGAACCTAAATTAGAGTGACTGAGGAGATGGAAACAGAACAAAGAGAAGGACTAGCATGCTTTGCTTTGATTGTTTTATGTTGACCATAAGTCAGAAAATAGAAGTACAAAAGACATGCTTTGTCACTCTAATTCTCAGTTCAATTAAAGAGAATTTCTGAGAAACATATCTTTTTCGTTCAAGTGAAAAATAAATGCTGTTATATCCTGCTACATCTCGAGTGGGTTGCACACTAGAGGGCAAATATAGCCTGACATCATATGAGCTTTTTTCTGCCCTCTGAAGCATCATTAGATACATGTCTAGTGACTATTTTCTGTCATTTCTCTGGCTTGTTGGGTTTCGTCTCCATAAAGCTTCACTTTGTCTCCACTGCTAGACAATAGGCTGAATCTGTGAGAACAAATGCCTTACGAAGAGAGGCGTAATGAAAGAGAAGGCTGCTGGGTTTTGGGGGCTTTTTTTTTGTTGTTGTTGTCATGTACTAGGTTACACTCTCTGCTGTCTGTGTGTGGGAGACACTTGGATATATAGTGGACAATGGCAGGGAACAATGAGAGTGAGAGTGGTTATGGTATAAAAGAGGCCTGAGAGTTTTCAAGCTTCATGTCATGGTATGAGAAGAGTGTGTGTGTATGTGTGTGTGCCAGTGTATGGATGCTGCATGCGGACTGTTTTCTCAGTTGACTCTAGATAAGGTGAGATGTTTTTGTATTAAATGGATTTTAGTTTGATTTTGTATTGTCATTTACAAAAAAAAAAAACCTGGGGAAAATAACTGTAAACTGTAAATATGAAGGGTCAATACGAAGGTTTTTTTAGGGCTAAATTGCACAATTTAATTGTTACAATACATATATAGTGAATTTATTATACAGCATGAACACAGAAGAAAGTTACTTGCTAGATTTGATGCAAAGTGGTTAAAGATATTTGTTTAAAACCAAAATTACAAACGTATATTCAAACCAAGCAGAATTGTGGCCCTGCATCTTGTGTTACAGCAAAGGTCACACCTGAAAACAAATTTAACAACATCAAGGAGGACGACAGAATGAATCACATTTTCTTCCATATTGTCCTTATTATGAGTTAAGGATATACATTAAAGGAAACGTCTGTTCAAAATCCAGAAATGTTCACTCATGATACAATGGAGTGGTAGTTTACTTTTAATGGTTATAAGTTGATTACATTTGTTGCTGAGATGATTTATTTGTTTAATACCTGTGATTCATTTTTCTCCTCTGTTACGTTTCTGTTTCTCTAAATGCTGGTGTCTTGTATGCCTCTTTTGGCTGGACATATTATTTGTGCAAGACACAATAATAAAAAGTGAAGTCAAATCAAATATAAAATGTAAATCACTGAAGAAAGCTGCAGATGTTTATGTCTCTATGCCTAAAAATAATTTCTGGACATTAGACAATACAATTACAATCTTAGATGCAAGTGATTTTTAAAGTTCGACATTTACTACTTTTTATTTGTATTTTGTCTTTTTACACTATGCCTTTAGTCCTTGTTTTTACCAATTGTTATATTTTTATATAAATATAATAATAATCCCGTCTTCCTCTAATGTTTTGACTGTGTACACTGTGTGGAAAGCACTTGGTGACTATGTTTGGAAAGGTTCTGTAAAAATAAAGTATTATTATTATTATTATTATTATTATTATTATTATTATTATTATTATTATTATTATTATTATTATTATTATTATTGTGGTTGGTAATACAGGATATCTTCAAAGTACATAAAGAGTGCAACAGAAGGTAGAATGCAATGGATTTAAAAAATCTGACACAAACCAATGAAGGTCTTTCCTTCCTTCCTTCCTTAACTGGACATTTTTTACCAGTTTATGATCTGTGATACTGACCACCTCTAGTCTTTCTTTCTTTTCTTTTCCTTTTTTTTTGGGTAGATTCTAAGATGAATCTGGCTCCATCCTGTCACTTCTCATTGATAGTTCTCCTTGTTATAAACCTTAAAGGTGAGTACACACTGTCTTTTTATAACAATATATTTATTGTGCTTTCTTATTTCCCACAAGCAAAATTGTAATAGAAACCCATTTAAGCAATAGTAAAACAAATAAACAAACAAAAAGGTCAAGGTACACATAATGTCATATTACATACTGTTAACTCTTGACTGTCAAAAACAAAAAGCAACAAAAAGCATCTTATTTTAGGTTACAGAATAAATACTAATTACTACTAGGTCTCTGCACACCTGAATATATGACAGGTGCATTGGAGAAAGATTCAGCTTGAAGAAAACCAGAAAGACTCCCGCACGCTGTCTCGCTTTCTGCTAATTTATTAAATATCCGATGTTTCGGTCTGGACGTTTCGGTCGTTTCGACCTGATGAAGGTGGTCCAAACCGAAACGTTGGATATTTAATAAATCAGCAGAAAGCGAGACAGTGTGCAGGAGTCTTTCTGGTTTTTCTAATTTGATCTGTATGTAATCCTCTTCCTCGGCTCCCAGCTGTGTACGGGAAGAGGATCGTCGGGGGTGTAGAGGTGTACCCCTACTCCATCAAGTATCAGGCCTCCATCCAGTTCATGAACTACCACTTCTGTGGAGGCACCCTCATCCACCCACAGTGGGTGGTGTCTGCTGCCCACTGCTGGAGGCCGTAAGTTACTGCATTTTTACACCTGTGGCACCGATTTACTGAACATCCATGGAAGCACATGTTGCGTCTTACCTTCAGATATCAAAACAATGTAGCAGAAAGAATTACAAAAGTACAGAATTATTGCTTTGTCTGATTTTGTCATTTACCTTAAACTGTGCTCTTTCAGGAGTCACATGATCCAAGTGGTCCTGAGTGAGCACAGCATCAGCGAGGACGAGGGTTTTGAACAGAGGTTCAATGTCAGTTTGGTTGTCAGACACTACCAGTACCAACACTGGACTTTTGACAATGATATCATGCTGATTAAGGTAAGATAAGAGCTGACTGTTGAATATGACCCATGGTTGAGTTTTGATACAGATATGGACTTAATTTCTAAATGATGTTTGGTCTCCAGGGATACAGCCATATTGTGGGAAACATTGATGCAGTTCATATATTTTTAAAATTTCCCACAGATACCAATTTCTTTCCAGGAGAGCAAAGTCATGGCCTGATCTGCCTCTGATTGGTTAGTACTTATTACCTTTGTTGTCTGGGTTGATTAGGTTTAAGCATGAGGAGTGATTGACTAGGGTTAAGGTAACAATATCAGGGTTAACCAATCAGTGCCAGAGTACGTTGGGTCATGACTTTGCCCTCCTGGGAAAAAAATGGCATCTATATTTGGGAGCAATAAACCCTTTGTGTACAGAGAATAAGTGTTTGTTTTTATTTACTTAAACTTGTGAAAAATCAGAGCAAAAACAAAATTGTTTGTTTATATCTTGTTGAGTATATTGGCACAAATAAATTCAACTTAAAGGGGTACATCAGCAGTTTAGTACTGCGTTTCCATAAAGTTGGAGCAAACGTCTGTTTTTGTTGAGCAGCATTTTTGTTGTAGTTGGTGGAGGTGGAGCTGATTTTAACTACTTTATGAGTTATTGAGCAGTTTAATCTGCAAAAATTTCAATACATTGAGTCCTTAATACCTTTCATTTTGAAGTGCAGTGAGAATATTATCTGTTTTAATTTACATCAACTTGTTATAAAATAGAGAAAGATTCAGGTAGGCTGCAATACTAGTACTATGAAAAAGTTGGTCTAAAATGAAAAATGTTTGGCATATTCCTAATGCACTGGCATTTTTTTCACTTTTCATATGTATTTATAACAAAAACTGAATTACTGACTAGACTGACCTGATGAGAGGAAGACTCTTAACACTGAGCCATGTTTTAAAAGTTGATAATATCTTTTGTGAGACATAATATGCAAAATAACTATGGCCACAGATGTAAATGCAGAAGAGCAATTGCAGCAAAAAGCACAATATGTCCCCAGTGAAGTAGAACTATATAGGAGCTTTAAGTGGAAATACACGTACAAGTACCTCAAACTTGTACTTCAGTGCTGTATTTAAGCAAATGCGCTTAGTTATTTTCCACCATTGCTGACAGCAAGCCAAGATAACCATAACAGTTTCATCAGGGTTATTTTCACACAGAGGACTCCAGTGTACAACTGTTTCCACAGGCTGAGTACTCAGCAGAGCTTCCTTTTACCCATTACTCATTTTATTAGTTGCCTCAGTATTGACCTGCCTACGTGACACAAGTGCAAGTGGTGTTTTAGAAATCTGGTGACGTGCGGATGCTCCCGTAGCTCAGTTGATAGAGCGTTCGCCCCATGTACTGAGGCTGTTGGTCCTCTGCAGTGGGCGCTCGTTTGATTCCTGCCTGTGACCCATTTGCTGCATGTCACCCCCTCACCCCCTTTCCTGTCATATCTTCAGCTGTCCCTATCAGAATAAAGGCAAAATCCCAAAAAATAATCTTTAAAAAAAAAAAAAAAAGAAGAAGAATTCTGGTAACTTCACTTCGAAACAAAATGCTGACTCACTGCTTTTTATTGTGCATTTTAGGGATTTCCAGTGAAACTGAAGTGACAGTGCACTGTAACAATTTAACCACTGAAACACTACAAATTATCCTTTCTACCTACCTTAAATTACCTGTCACAACTACGTTCAACCTCTTTATTGAAAAATCTGCTTCACACTGATGTACATATTTATCCTTTTATGACTCCATCTGTTCTTGTTTTATTCACTGTGTTCTCTTTTATAGTGTTGTATGCCATTTTCATGAGTCATCAGTCAACAGCACAGACAGCAGAGTATAATTTAAAAGAGCAATAACACTCTTTAATCATATTGTAGAAACTCCATTTGTAATGTGAACAGAAAATGTACAATGCTACCCTCAGAATGAGCTTTTTATGTTGACTGACTGAAGGATTTGTCCTCTATGGGTCAGTTGGACCGTCCAGTTATCATCAATGCCAGGGTTGAGCCGGCCCTTTTGCCAGAACCGGGATCGCCCCCCTTGGACAACCAGGCCTGGTGCACAGTCAGTGGCTGGGGTGTGACCTGGTTCAACAGCTATAGCCTGTCACCTGTACTGAGGGCTGTGGATGTGGACATCTTCTCCAACTGCTGGTACTACTACTACTTCAGGATCACAGACAACATGATCTGTGCTGGCTCCATCTTTGGTGGGAAAGATTCCTGTCAGGTGAGGCACAAAGCTGTGTGTGTGTTCAGAAAGGAGAGATTTAATTTGATTTTCAAAGGACACGATAATCAAAGTGTAGTTTACTTTACGTTCAAATGTATCAGACCACCTGAACAAAAACTTTCAACGGTTTTCTTTTCCGTCCTCAGGGTGACTCAGGAGGACCTCTCGTTTGTAACGGTAAACTTGAAGGCATCGTATCTTGGGGCATCGGCTGCGCTTATGCTTACTACCCTGGCGTCTACACCAGGGTCAGAAACTACCGCGGATGGATCAACTGGGTCATCCAGAACAGCTGATGAGACCGTTGATAACAAACTCAGTTAAAGGAAAAAATTTGTCTCTTTTCATGCAGCTGTCCAGTCAGTGTTAATGGTTAACGGTCAGTTGAAGCAATAAATTCCTCAGTGCGTGATCTTTTGATTAAGAGTTCTCCCACTGCATTGTCTTTTGCTGTCCCTTCACCACTGATGTCACAGCGATGTCTGATGGCCTTAAATAAGAACTACAGGCTATTGCACCCGGGATTTCTAGTCTTTACCTCTGGGTAGCCGGGAGGTGTGCTAGATTTTGTCGCCCAAAGCTTTGTTCTGGCCAACAAAGCAACTGCTTTAGGCTAAGATGATACACAGCAACATGGCTGTGGGCATCAGAAGCTTGTGCACAATGCATCCTGGTACACGTAGGAGTTTATTTTTGTTAAGTTCCCATGAAGTTAAAATAATGTCACAGTGTTTTTATCCCATATGTACTGCCCTATATGTCACCTATATGCCCCAGATATTTGTCCCAAAAATGACAAAAAAAATTGTTTGTAGATATTCCCAGGTACCCTCTTTTTAATGGCATTACATAATTAGTCTTTTCCTGGAAAACAATTCAAAACTGGTGCTGACTCATCCGCAGGTGTACACTAAATTTGCATCCAATGAAACGCTTATGATGCCGAGGACCATTAAAAGGATACATACATTTGTTTACCAGAGAAGACTGGAGTGTTTCTGGGAAATGAGCCTCACTTTACAAAAAGTAACAGTTTTATAACTTTATTCATTGATTTGGGTGAAACAAGATATTTTAGGGAAAAAAATATGTTGTGGTATTCTCTCTGATGTCTGCTCAGCTTCAGCTCTTGGTTATTTAATTAACTACAGAGCTTTCATGATGGACAGACATCTTTAGTTTTCTTGTTACTTGCTAAAGTAGCTCATTATTATCTGCTGTTAGTGGGCAACACAACTGGGCTCAGTAGCCTTCCAGTGAACACGGCCAGTCACCGGGACGAACACAACCTCAGGGAGCTACAGGGAAAACAGTACTGAGGTCGTTTCAGGAGTTTCCTGATGGAAAGGCGGCTTTGCTTGTTGCTAAAGCTAACTGCTTTTAACTTGGTGAGCTGTGACTTAGTCCTGGTGAGTCAGGAGCCACACGCAGAGAGAAAACCACTTTTATACTCTATTCCCCGTCATCAAACCGGTCTCCGTCAATCTGAGTCTGGCTGTGATCACTGGAAGTTCTCAGTCCCAGATAATGGGACCACTCTCCTTCCTACATCCATGGCAGGCAAAGAGCTATCATCTTCTGTAAATACAAATCAATGTCTGCAACACGCCCCCTTCCTTCAACACGTAAACAATACGCACTCCACTAGCTTTAACTGACCACATTTACCATCAACACTGACTGAACATCCACATTAAAAGTGCCAAATTTTCCCTTCAAGACTCTACTGTGAAAAAGATTTTTGTATTGTCTTTTATACAGTACTTTTATATAAACATGAATACATTCGCTCAGTGACTTTTTCCCCCTTAGTGAGTATCATGTGAGACAGAAGAGGTTGTTAGAAAAACATAAACCAAGACTGACGTACACATGCAACTAAATGCACTTTGTTTGTTTTTTTTATAGTTTTATAGTTATACTTTGTTTTCCAGATGTGATAGAAAAGCTTGTCACACCCATTTCATTTTATTACATTTCTCCATTGAGGTAAAAGAGAAGCTGGACTTGACAATAAAGATAAATATTTTCTCAGACTGTCTCCTCTGTTATTAATCAACTATCACTGCCAAGTCCACAATAAGGTAAGGAACAAAAACAATCCATAACATCGTTCTTCTGCCTGGTACAACCTGCCTGAGGTTCCCTTTGATATCATACCCTGCACAAAATGAGAAATGGCAACAACAAAAACTCCTCCTATTGCCTCATGACAGTATGTTGACATCCTGGTGAGTGATTGGCTGCGACTGTCCCCTCTCGCCCTCCACTCTGTCCCATTCACATTTAAAGCTGAGCCACAATAGACTCATTCACTGACTCAAAAAAACAGCCCTCACAAAAAGACCCAAGAGCAAGTATGGACCAAGTCAAGTTTGGCAGGGAGATGCTGCATATTAAGGACCACCAGGGCTCCAGACACGTGTCCCAGGACATGGTCAAGAAGCTGATCCACCAGTCTCATGAGGCAAAGGAGCAAGCATACTGTCCTTACAGCAAATTCAGGGTAGGGGCGGCTCTCCTGACAAGGGACAACTGTGTGATTACAGGTAAGGTACATGTGAAAGTTTGCCTCTGGATTGTTTGATTAGAGTAAATATTTGGCATGAGGTGAAAGTTTAGGTTTAGGATGAACAGGAAAACATGTTTATTAAACACCTGCTTTTCTAAATCGGTATTAACATTTAATTCTTATCACTTAAGTGTTTTCATGAAGCTAATCTATTGTTTTTTTCACATTTATCAGCAAGTACACTTTTAAGAATCATATACAAAAAACGACAGAAAAAGTTCACCAGATTTCAAGCAGGGAAGAACTCAGTCACAGCATTACGCAACTCGTGTTCAAGTCAAATGTGTCCTTGTTGCTTTGTTTTTGATTTAGTTCATTGGACGTCAGGGGGAAGTAACAGAATTTCATTTAAAGTACAATAAAACTGAATGTTACCTTGATCTAAAATTCATATTTCTTAAATGTGTTAATGATTACTTCACAGCAGACAGCACAAATGATTGGAGAAATGTTCAGTAAAAGTTTAATTTTAAAATGTCTCTACAGCTGCTCATCATTTAATCCTTGCCAGGATAAGACTTTATCATTCCAACCGAATGGAAAATAATAACACATTTCTCAGGTCCAAAGCCTTCTCTTTCCCATGAACTAGGTTGACCTTTTGTCATTGCGTCACCTGTGTCAACAGTGCTGTATACATTGACAGGGATGTCAAATCATTGTCAACACTAAGGCAAAGACACTAGACTCCTGCCGGTGGTGCTGGACCGTACAAAGCTTAACAAGTCACATGTCTCTCAACAGAAATGTGTGTGTGTGGGGAGGGCAAATGGCTGGCCAACAGCTGTGAGTGCAAACACCCAAAGAGTAACTATTTGTTCAGGACAGAAGGAGTAAACAGACAGCCCCTTTGATGCTGAAAACGCCCCTGTTTTGTAACTTTTTTTGTCTAATTTTTAAAGTTTAATTTCAGTGAAACATACGTAATAATAATAGGCGATGATTTTAATTGTGTCCCCGGCAGGTTGCAATGTGGAAAATGCATGTTACAACCTGGGTGTGTGTGCTGAAAGGAATGCTATCTCCAAGGCAGTGTCAGAGGGCTACAGAAGTTTCAAGGCCATTGCAATTGCCAGGTAACGTCAACTTCAAAGTAACCCAGACTGTAATAAAGAAAGCCATTTGTATATTTCCTGTAAAACGGTAGCATCCACCCCGTCCTTGCACAAGCCCACACTCATCTTTCCTGTATTACCATACCATGACTCACTTTTCTTGTGTTCAGTTTCTTGCACGTCTTTTCTGCAAGTCACTAAACATTACTTAAAACTTCCCCTATTACTCCTCTGGTCAAAGGTTCAAAATTGACATGCTGCACATAAATGAGCCAAAGATTTTTAAATGCTTGTGATGATTTGGATGGATGGATGGATGGATGGATGGATGGATGGATGGATGGATGGATAGATAGATAGATAGATAGATAGATAGATAGATAGATAGATAGATAGATAGATAGATAGATAGATAGCTCAGTTGGTAGGGTGTGCGCCGCATTTACTGAGGCTATTAGTCTTCTGCAGCGGCTGCTGGTTCGACTCCTGCCTGCGGCCCATTTGCTGCGTGTCACCCCCCCACCCCCTTTCCTGTCATGTCTTCAGCTGTTACTATGATTAAAGGCAAAAAAAAAAACAAATAAAAAAAAAAACATAAATACATCTCACCAGATATAAACCTCAGCCACATAATCAATGACCAGCGGAATTTAGAGTTGACTATGAGATTTTACTTTTTGTTTTTAAAAAGCTTTGAACAAGTTACCTCCAGCATAATCTCAGTGACCTGTTATAGTCCCTCTGTCCACCTAGAACACTGAGATCATCAGATAAACCGCTGTTTTCCATCCTAGAGTCATTTGAGGCATAATGGTGACTGTGCTTTTTCTGTAGACAGGCCCAAATCGTGGAACAACCTCCCACTACATATTTGATTAGCCCCCACCCAAGGAATGCTACAAATCCAGGCTACAAACCAGGCTTTCCTAATGTGTTCAATGTATCTCTACGTCTTTGTGATCATGTTTTCTTTGTTATTGTGTTTTTTACCTTAATCAACAGTGGGTTGTTTTTAATATTGTGCTGTAGAAATAATCTGACTTGACATAATGAAGTTCCTGTTTGCCAAGTTGAGAGTTCAGACCCTTTGTTTTATTTGGTCGACTACATTTTTCTTCATTTGTTATTTTCAGTGACCTGGACGACCACTTCATCTCCCCATGTGGTGGCTGCAGGCAGTTCATGAGAGAAGTATGATCTCTGCTGGTCTACTGCCTTCAGTTGCTCTTATTGTCCAGTCTGTAATGATGTGTCAAGTTCTCGTTATATTACAGCGTAAATGTTTTCCCTGAAAGGCTGATGGTGAACTATATGTACACTGTCTTGCACTGGCATGACTAACACATAACACATGCTAGTTTCTTATTAACTTTTTGTTGTCAGACAGGACCACATACAAAAATCTCTTAAGCAAACAATGAGAATGGGTGCTTTGACAGAGAATTCAAACTTGATGTATTCTTTCTTTTTAAGGCATGAGCACTGACCAGAGCAAATACTCTACTTTAATGCAAGTAATTGACTCTTCAGAAGTCCAGCCCCTTTTTCTCTGATAACAAACTTGAGTCTTTGGTCGACGTTCTCTTTTTCCTGCATAAGCAACATATAGTCAAATATTAAGTTTAGCTAATGTTAGTAAAACAGTTTTGCTAAAATTAACTAACTTAAGATGTGAACTTTTACAGGTTCCTCAGCAACTTTTTGAAATAATTAGATCCACTTAAAACTCAACTCATCACAATTAATAATTGTTCAGATTTTGGCTTTTCATTGAGTGGTGCAGCTGTGGCAATTTAATTTTTTCTCCTGACAGAAATTGTTGTAATTGTACTGTACAGTCAAAGTCACAGTCATAGCACCATCTACTGGCAAAGGAAAATTAGTTGTTTTATACTTTATACTGTTGACCTCCTTGATGATGCTTCATTAAAAAGATTGTGAGTTTTCTTCAAACATCGTAGCCCTGGCAGTGCAGCAAATTTAGATTTCTTTGCCAGGAAACAGAAATTGCAGCTCAAATATACATTGTCCAATCTGCCCCAAATTTTATGTTTAATTAAGAGCAGTGGCCTGTGGACAAATACTGCCAATTAAAAGTCATAATCATTGTGCTACCTGCTGTCAACATGACCTGAGTATTGTGTAACAATCATCATTTGATCCACGTGATGGGCCTGTTCACCTGCAGCTTTGTCATTTCCCTCACAGTTTGGGCCAAACTGGGACGTATACCTGTCAAAGCCTGATGGCTCGTACATGAAGATGACTGTGAATGAGCTGCTGCCGGCCTCCTTTGGCCCTGAAGACCTGAGCATGAAGAAAGTGTTTAACATTCCTAATGAGTACTGAGTCAGTATTGTATTACGAAACACACACACAATTGTTGGTTCTTTGAACCACCATGACCTGTACTGTGTAAAATGCTGCTGAAAATGTGAATTCATGTTTGGCAGTAGTTCTATTTATGGTAAATATTTGTTCTTGTATCATCAACTGATTGTAAACAATGTCACATATTTAAATTTACTTTATGTACAGTGTAATTTTAATAAACATAACATTAAGCTAATTGCCAAAGTGTATGCTAGAGAATTTGTGATGCATGTGCCTACATTAACATGTCGAATGCTGTACTGTTATAGTTAAAAATGTTTCTTACTTTTAACATAAGCATGAAGGAAAATGACATAAATATCAGAGTAGGTTAAACTTCTCTGCACATTTTAATAAATAAACTGTTTTAAAGGAGTTTCTTTTAATAAGTTACACTTCATTTCTCACAGTTGGCTATATGGACATACATGAAGTTCAAAGGACATACAAGAAAAAAAATAATGATTACAAGTTACAGTGTACTGCAATTATTATTTGTTGAGCAGCAAATTATTCCATTACAGAGTGAAAGGAAGGGATAGAGGGGCTGAAACATTTAAGTTGCCAGTGCAAATTCACTAAAAACTTATCAGTGATTTCAGATCTACTTATTCCATGCATGAACATTTACAGTGGTTTAAGGGCACAGGCCTAAAAGGGGCTTCAAAAGTTGTATGATTTATCGTTTCTCCCTGATTCAGACAATTAACAAGAACTTTAAAAAAAAATAAGCCATCTTGGACAAAAAGGCAGATTGCAACATTTTGGCTGCCACTTACCCAAAATGATATTTAACTTTATCAGAATTCAATCTTAGCAAGAAGCATATTCAGCATATTCAAATCCCTTAACAGCGGCAAGACATGGCAAATTGGTTTGAGAAAAAAAAATAAAAAAAATAAACAAACACCAGAAAGAATCCTATTCAATCAAACATCAACTGTTCTTTAAAACTGATTTGTAGATAGTGTTATGTGAATTATTAGTGAATTATTGCTGCTTACAATGATGTTAAATTGTCTATGTCTTTATGCCTGGAATCAGAAAACATTGCATCAGATCTCTAATAGCAAACAAATGTCAGTATGAAGTTCAACTGAAGGCTCCTAAAGGTAAAAAATAACAAAAACATATCATTTATCTATAAATTCAGTGCATCAGGCTCTGTTTCCGAACCTTTATTTGTATCGACCCATGTGGACATATCTCTGCGGGACATGCTGCCAAAGGTCAAACTCAAAAAGAGGCCTGTCAGTTGACCCTTCCTAAGTCCTGCTCCCTTTTAAACAGTTGAACAAGCTTGATACCCAGCAGAACTATAAGTTAGCTACTGGTAGCAAAATGCTAGCTATCTAATCTACATCAACCATTAGCTAGCTAGTGTTTTGTTAACAATAGGTAAACTGCTCAACTGTTATTGGAGCACAGAGCAAAAAGGGGAGGGACTTTGGAAGGGTGTTGAGTCAATTGTAAAGATGTGTTCAGTCTCAACACAAATTTTAGAGGCTACTGGTGGTTCAAAGCAAGGAGAGCAAAAAAAAAGCACTTTTCCATCCACATAATTACTGTACAGAGACAAGAGTAAAAAGGAGAGGAAAATAATAATAAAAAAGAGTTAATCTGTTACACACACATATATGGGTACAATCCACACATAGCTAGCTACAGCTAACGTAGGTACCTTGAGGCTTCAGGTCTATTTGTGGGTCATAAACACAAACAGAAATAACACTCCAGCAGTGACGTGTGAGCAATTAAAGCAATATGAAAATCTGCTTTGCATGCTATCATATAGTACCTCTCCCTTGCAAAGTGCTGTAGTTAGCTAACAACCCACACCACTGGTGTGTATATGTGTGCATGTGAAGACTGATGGTGTATGCATGTGCGACAGCTCAGACTCTGATATGTTTCAGCAAACATCAGGTGAAACTCCATCTGCTTCTGTTATTTTTTTTCTAGTAATTTCTCTCCTTTTTCCTCCTCCTGTCTCTGTACATCAGACATGAAGTTGCATCTTGCAGCTCAGACTTCACCTCACTATGCGCATTTTAAAGGTTTGTGGTACCAAACTAGTCTAAGCCGTCAGTTTTCACCTACTCCACCCTGTCTGTCAGATAAAATAAGACATTCTGTGAATGGGCTGCAACAGTTCAGTGCAGCAACCTATCTGTGAGAAAGAGAGTTTAAATAATAATTTGGAAAATTGCATTTTTCTTGCTAAACAACTTAATCAGGAGGCAAGACCATGGTATGTATACTGTACCATTCATACCTTTGTTACTTTGACCTCAGCTCTCTGTGGAGGAGTTGTTAGAGGTTTCATCAAGAGAGGGCCATGCAGGAACCCGTAATCTGGGCAGAGTGCCCTCCATAAGCCTCTCCATCCACAGTCCCAGCCTGTCCAGCTTGTGATGGACTTCTATGCTGGTGGCCCTACTGGAGCCTCTCCTGGGTACGGCCCCATCCTCCCTGGAATGGGACCTGGACCTGGAGTGGGAGCTGGATCTGGACCTGGACCGTGACTTTCTCCTGCTGTCAGAGGAGACTGAGGTCTCAGATGAGGAGTCGTTGGGATCGTCCCCTGTGAAGACGGGTCTGAAGAGGCAAAAGTATTTCTTGTGGCCATTGAGGGCCAGGACGTGGCCACTGTAGTCAGAAGACTCCTCATCCTCGTCTGAGTGGCCCCCGCTCTGCATAGCTTCAGAGGATGAGTGAAGTAGTGACGGCATCCAGTGGCGGTGCTTATCAGCGTTGAGGAAGGAGAAGTGGAGGGTCTGAGTTCTGTAGCAACAGAAAGGTTTTGGATTAATCAGTGGACCAAGTGTACAATAAGAACAAGATACATGATGTACATTATGTGTGTATTATTACATTATTTACCCTTAATACCATCTTTTAAAGTTACTGCAATATCACTAAGGCAAGAGGAAAACTCCTGTAAAAACTGTGTAGGATACAGAGAGCCTACAGTTTAACAAGTTTGCCAGTTACAATATCAATTGATCATTCATTAAGTCGGCTCTCTTTAGTTAAATTAGGCCTACTTTGGCTTTATTGTTCATCTTTTCAAACAGTACGTTTTATTTTTGCAAGGGGAAAATTATGTGAGGATATGAGGAATAATAAGTCATGAGTTTGGCAAATGCATTGTTATCTAACATGTTTGGCTGGAGGTGGAGGATGTTACTGCAGGTGGTAAACTTGCATTAATTAGCCAGACATGCTAAAGTTCGCAGCTTAAGCTACAGCAGAAAAAAGACAAAGTTTAATCCATTCCTCCTATATTTACACTTTTGTTTTAGGTTTCAACATGTAGTGAAATCCAAAGGTTGACAGGCCAGCGCTGCCTAGTTACAGTTACTAAGCTATAATTGGACAGTTGCTGTTTGGAAGAGGGGTTTAACGAAAGGTTAATTAAGACCTTCATTTTTTATACGAGTGAAAAAATAATAAATAAATAAAAAAAAGAAACTGCAGAGTTCAGAATTACCCAGAGAAAGAAAAAACCTCCTTGGCGAATTTCCTGAGCAGGGCAGTCTTGGAGGCATTGGTGAGCACCAGGACAACGTTGATGTGGCCCGGCCTGAGCTTGACCAGGTTGCTGGTGTACGTGATGTCCGTCAGCTCGGTCACTTCCACAAAGTCCTTCTTGGGAGGACGACTACATACACCAAAGAGAACAATAAAGGGAGGGAAAGAAAAGTGGGAAATGGAATTTGTTCTTATTTACAGCATTACAACTGCCAATATATTTCTTAATAACTCTCAAGTGTGATTAGACAGGTTGGAAAAAAAAAAAAAAAATAGAACCAATCCCTTAAACACCACAGAGAGATTGTTAAAAATACTTTGCTACTAGCTTCAGGCAATTTTCCTTTGTGAGGAAAGCTTGCTTTTCTGAGCATGCTAATTATCACTGTGCTTTAATTAATACACCTCACAAAGCCTTTGTGTGATACATTAAACACACACAGCTCTCAATTTTTCTCAATGTCCACCTCAATTCATCTCAAAAATTGGATTGCTGGCAGCATAAAAACATTGTGCTGACAACAAACATAGATACATACATACAGTGATTATCAGGACAGAATGCAGATAAAGTTCAATCACTCTGTTGATCTTGGAAAACCATAGCTAGATGTCCACAAACTGTGATATCTTAAGGTGACAGTAATGTTATATGGAGATTGGCTCAGATTCACTGAAGAGCAACTCAGACTTCAAGAGTACCAAATATTTTACAGTGGATAGAGCAAAGTAAAGATGTGATATGAAACTTGCAGCAAACAACTATTAATCAGACAGGGACAGTTTTCTGGCAAACCACTGACACATGTCTTAACTTTCTATTTATAGCAGTTGGGGCAGTATTTGTCTGTGAAAGTATGAATTCATTAACACCACACTGAGTCATGTCTAATTATTAGTGAGAAACTTTCTTGTGGGGCTACGGGGACTGATTTGACAGCTCAAGGACATTAGAACAAACCCACAAACCCCCCATGGTCCTGACAGTTGGACAAACAGCCATTCAACTACAAAATGAGTTTTAAAAACCATCATTCAGTCAGCCTGTGTGGAAATTAAAATACACCGGTCTTTGATGTCCTTATTTTCCAGTTTTCTGCTGCCTCTTATTGGGCCTAATTCTCTAACATGCGCATAGAAATGTTATTATTGTGCACATAAAATTTTTAAAAAATAAAATAAAACAGCAGGATAGGACAAGATTAAAATAAAATAATAAGTCGGTCAAAGTATTCTGCGTCCAGCTTGTGTTCACCTCCTTTCATCACATTACCTGGAGGTACTAGCTCTACTTGAAGCGTCGTTCTCAGTTTGTGGTTGCTCCTTTGGCTTTGGTTGTCGGGGTTTGCTCTCACCTGGCTCACTGAAAACACAACACAGAGGGCAAATGATCATTGTGGACAAACATTGCTTGGACTCTTTTGGAGCAAAGCTATCCAGTCTGTATTTGACTCAACTGAACTCAAAACCAGGAATAATCATGTGAATTAGTAGACAAATAAGATAATATTAAATAAGACATTTCTATTGTAGTTCGAGTGAGTATCATTAAAGAAATAATTCAGAGTATTTGAAGTGGGGTTGTATGAGGTGCTGATCAATAGTCAGTGTATTAATTACAGTAGATGCTAGTTAGCACGCAGAAGTCACACAAGAACTCAAACAAATTGAGGTAGTGGTAGACCAGCAAATCCCATGTTTTGGAAAGTAAAATGACTGATGTCGTCTGTGGAGTTTGGTTGGTTTGGAGTGAGCGATATTTGGCTTATATAATGGTGGTTTCTTGTCAGAAAAGGCTGTCTGATGGCAAAGTAAAACAGTAGTAATATTGCAAATATAGCTTACACTTAAAGTGATATTTATTTTTTTTAGGCGGACCTTTTTGGAGTGGCAAAAATAGCTTTTGTTGTTGACCCTGTCCACAGCAGCATATCGCTTAGGTTCTGTGTCGGTGCTTCCCTCTGCTTCTTCAAACTGGGCACTTCCTAACCAGCATTTACTGTTTGTAATACACTGACGATTGGTAAGTACCTCACACAACCTCTCTTTAAATAACCAAAGCTATGCCTTTAAGTATAAGACATTCTGAATTAAAGTAATGTAAAGTAAAATGTTTGGGCAGCAGATTAAAATGTCTCAGATTAAAACAGGGCTGTGTCTCTCACCTGAAGGCCTGAATGATGACGGTGCCAAACAGAATGAAGAGAGCTGAGAAGATCAGAGACAGGATGGGCATCATCTCTCGCCTTGAGGAGAGAAACATATTATAACTGAAACATGTGGGAGAAAATACACGGCAGCCCATATCAACCCATATCTCTCATTGCAGTTTCCATGTAGCCTCTGTGTGAAGCAGGAGGGCACACTAAATGTGTACCTACAGCATCCCCACCAGGTTCATTCTAGAAACGACCTGATGCAGCAGCATGATTCAGCTTCTGATACATTTCAGATATATCATATATATAAAGTGCACCACATCTCTCATGTCTGTTTTTTTGCACTAAATGCTGCAGAGGTTCTGGGAGAGTGTCGTCTTACCAGTTCGAGTAGAGAAGGTCATCATATATTTGAAGGATGTAATCATAGGCAGCATTCATCCACTGAATAATAAACATCTGAAAACAGAAAAAAAACAACATAAATCCAAAAATTATTCCAATTAAAATGTCCACTCTCAGATTTGCCATCAGTCAGTGTAGCTCTGACTAAGGTGAGTGTGTGTCTGCCTTGTCTTACAGGGGCCATCTCGTTGTTGAGCTCTGGCAGGGTGGCGTCTGAGCTCAGGTAGGTGGGGTCTTTCTGAAGGAGTTCCAGCTGTTCATGAAGCCTGTATTTATCTTCTTCACTGCCGTTCCAGCCGCCGCTCACGGAGCGGAACAGGACCTTACCAGCCTGGCTCCGCCTCTCAAGAATCACCACCTGTGAGTGGTGTTTAAAAAAAGCTCATTTACTGCTCATATCTGTAACCTGACACATATCAAATTCTGTATATTTCTGGATATAAAAGATTTGCCAGTTGGTGCACACTGTCCTTGATGTTAGTTTCTACTGGATGACTGAAAATCCATCTTTTTTCCTTCAGATGGATTCACTTCTATCATACATTTGATTGTGGCTGGGTTCCTAAATCTTTCACAAATTCAAGCAATTTCAAGGCGCATTAAGCACCTTACAGCTGTGGTCAATTACATATTTATATACTCTACATATAGACTGCATATACTCTTTTTTTTTTTTACATCACATTAAATCAGATGTTATTGTGCTACAAATAACCAAAATGATGTTTCATGATAGCATCCTACAGAAGGGTGACAAATTAAAGGAAAAGACAACAAAGTTTTATATATATATTTTATATAGCACTCAAACAATAACTTTTGTTTTATTTCAATCAAATCTTTTAAGCCTAAGCCTTTTAAGATCTAAAAAGTGAACTGTTCAGTCAACTAATAATCAAAAAAAAAAAAAAATAATAATAATACAAAAGTTAGGGTGACTTTCTCCGGAGACGACAAAGGAAAATTAGCATTTAGGCTAAAGTTTGTCTAACTAAAGTGTATTAATGTTCACAGTCACTGTTAAATAAACCAATAAATGAAAGTAATGCAATTTTAAATTAGTTTCAAACACTTGAAAACACTACTTTAAAATTCAAGTATTCTCAAGGACTTCCAGCACCCATACCAACCCTGATTTGATTTTAGGAGCATGTTAGTGATTTTGCATGTTGATATTGATTCATGTGTTTTCACTGACCTGCGGTGAGGGTGCAGCCTGATTAGGGAGCAGTGCCTGACAGAGAGGCTGCTGCTGACGCTGGTAGACGTATGCAAATCGCAGCACATCCTTTTTGTTCACTGACGCAAAGTCCAGGAAGGCCTTATTGCCTGGGAAAAAGTCTTTGTCCTCCCCTGTGATCAGCAGCACACAGTACCTGCAAACCATTCACACTCAATTCAACTGCTATGGCAGTCTAACTATGCAACATTAAAGTTCACTGACAGCCACTTCAGTTTCTCACAATTTATGATGTTAAAATCTGATTTGACCCCATTTAGACTTGGCTTAGCTTATTTTCCTTTATTTCTTGAAGGAAGACGCCTCCTTTGATCAAGTCTTATTTCACAAGAGGTTGATTTAAGTGAGACATTAAGAGCAGCACTGCTCAGAAGAAGTGACTTACTTCCTCCGTCGGTGGAACTGCTTGACAGGACACAGCTCATCAAAAATCTGCTGGTTGACCAGCCGTGGCACCTGCAAGAACTTGTTGTTGGAGACAAACTCATCCATGATCTGTCGCTTCATCCCTCTGGCCTGGAAAGGAGAAAGGGCAGCAGATGTGAAAGGCACAAAGCAAAAAGACAAACATCAAAAGGAACAAACATCAAGTTTAAAACTAGCTATAATGTTCTGATACAGCAGAATGTTTATTAAACTAAGGAGGCGATGGTGTAGGCTGCAAGCAGCGCTGGATGTACCTGGATGATGTCGACAGGCTTCTCTGTGTCCTCCTTAAACAGCAGCATGGTGGGGGCGTATGTGTTTATGTTGAACTGCCGCAGTAGCCGAGTGTTGTGTGTGTCACCCTGGTCCACATAGCCAAAGCGCACGTAGTCTCTGAAGGCGAACGCTGTTAACTGAAGAGTGGGAGTGGGAAGATAAAAGCCATGAAAATAAATACATTAAAAGAAATAAGAGAAGGTGTAAAAAAAAGGAGAGTTCAGGGCAGACTAGCTGCTTTTATATAAACTCATAACTATACAAAAGAGAGAAAAATACAAACTCTGACTGCTTGAAATTGTGTTCCCGTATAGGTCCCATATGTAAAAGGATACAATTCTATGTAGCAAACAGCAACAAGCAAACAGAAAAATCATTTCGCGTAGAAAATGCTAACACAGATGTGTCTGTAGTTGCCTTTGTGGTCTCAACTATCTGCTCTTTATTGTATATTTATGGAAACTGTTCAAAATAGTAACCAGCCTGAAGAGCCAGACTCAACAGTTCTTTCTAGAACATTTCCAATATAACATCTCGTCTAATTAGTGAAATACACCGTTTGTTTGTGTGTAAATAAATCACTTACTTTGTAGAGGAGGGGAACAATAGGGACTTGGTCAAACAAGATGACGCTGGGCTTATTTTCCACCTGCCAGTTATCCAGAAAAGTGAGGTAATTGTCATCTGTGATCTGGAAAAACAATGGCAATTAGTTTAAAAATATATTCTTGTTAAATTAAATTACAGTCTAACTGAAAACCTGCTTTATTTACAGCCACTTCACCATTTGTAAAACTACACCGGATGAGTTATAATCAGGCCTGTAACTATCATAACAATCATAATTAGCTGAGAAACAAAATTCCTAATCATCAATACATCCATATGGTCTACAGGTAAACAGGACTTAAAATTCTTTGAGAATAGCACACATGTAATAGTAGTGTATTTATGTCTGTTGCGTTTACCTTTTCCACCAGTTTGTGGGGCAGGAGGTCTTCAATGAACTGTCGCAGGTGCTCCCGTACCACCGCCTGATGGAAGAAGGTCACCCTGCCATTCACAAGCCCAATGATGGAGGGAGCGCGGTGAGCTCCCAGCTGGTTGGCCAGGCGACGCTCATAACCCAGGTCCACAATGCCAATGCCAACACCTGGTGTGACAGTAAAAAACAGACTGCTATTGTGCCTGATACAGCAGAGAAAAACAATGTCCGGTGTTCTTGCAATGAAGAATAAAATACCTCCTAAAAAAAAATGCCATAGTGTTATTCCAGAGATTTTGGTCAATAGAACATGCGAGTTGCTTAATGATGCTTAATGACACTTCTGACCATCAAACTGAGGTCATAGACTTTTAGCCATTTTACATTCAAATGGTGAATGTAACAGAATATGTGCATATATTCCTCCACCACTCCAAGCTGTGGGATTTTTACTCCAGTCTTCAAAATTAGTGTGGGACTGCCAAATGGATAGGGGTCATAAAAGATGCATACAACTGTTTTTAGTGTCTCAGACTCCTGTGAATCAGGACTACTGTATATCACAGCAACAGAGAAAACAAGCAAAGAAGCTCTGAATCTGTATACACACTGAAAGCTAACTGTTCAGCACTATATAGCAGTTTGTGACTCACTACAGTGGCCACTTTATTAGGTACAACAGTACATTCTACTGCAATCTAATACAGCTGTTTGCTTTTTTTGTCATTGAGGTGTTCCTTGAATTCATAGTTAGTTGTCAATGCTGTACTGGACCGAACTATATTGAGAGGTGCTTCTAATTCTCTGTCCCCCTCATGTATGTAAAGAGGGAAATACGAAACGTTGGAAACATGCAGTCTAGTACGAAATCACCTTTACTTTGGTCTCAAAAATAATAATAAACAGTAAATAATAAACATAAATAAATGAATTTATACATTCAAACAACAATGTCACCAAACATTATGAGCATCAGATGTCATAGCAGAGTTGTTGTGTATGTTTCAGGAGCTGGTGAAGATGAAAACAGTGCTTGAAGCAGTGTGAATATTGGTGTTGTGTTTATCAGGCGGCAAGGTAAGCTTCTACGAAATAATGCTGATATCTGATGGACTCCTTCACAACTCCCTACTCACATATGAAGAGAAGTATACACTGAGTGACTTGAGTTCACTATACAGTTAGGAGAAAACACTTTCAGAGACTAATCGGGTAATTTTCTCTGTGCCCTTAATTATGCCATTGCTGGTGTTTTTCTTTCAGTGAATTGCCTGATGGATATAGAACTTCGTTTGTGACCATCAGTTGCACACTTAGTTTTCACAATGCATTGTGGGATACTTAGTATGTAGGGTAAAGAAATTTTCAATATACATTTGAACAGCACCACACAATGTAAAAGTCAATATATAGTGGACTCTGACAAACATCCTGCACAGAAATGGCTAAAAACAGTGTTCAATGCTGTGTTAAGACTATGTTGTAAATTCAACCAGAATATCATTGCAACAGTGTTTTGCTAAAAACACATCAAGTAAAGCTAGAGCTTTATGTCCTGAGCTCACTTTAGGTTACATCTTGTTTAAATCTTGTATTTTTTTCTTTCATCCATGCCAAATAAAAATCCAGTGGTTTGACTGATAGCATAATAAAATCCAGTAAGTTACATAAGTATGCAGGATACTTTTCCAGGGACAGACTACTTAGTTATTATAGACTGAGCTAGGAGTCTAGGACATTGGGATCTGTACTTCTAATTAACAGAATCAACTCAACAACTTTAAATTCATCTCCAGTGCCAGACAGTTGTTACACAGGGTTGAATTCCTCCGTTAGCTTTATACTTTGTTCCAGGAAACCAAGAAGAACAAATAAGCCCTAATGAATAATTAAAGAAATGGCTGGCTCCCTGTGAAGCATCTTAACACTTAGAATTACATTCCTCCTAATGGCCTGGAACTGAGCAAACATTATCCTCATCTTATGATGCTTTTAGGAAAACCAGCCCTGGTCGTCAGAGTATGGGGGGCAGAGTGATGGGAGTCTGGTGACAGCAGACTTACCCAGCGGCTCCAGCTCATTCACCACCTCCTTCCACACAGGCTCAATGTGGATGCATGCAAAGCACCACTCAGAGGTCACTTTGATTAGGTACGGCCTCTTGTGGCTGTCTGGAAGGACGTCACTGTTAAACTGTGCGTGGTGAAGCAGGTACTTGCTGTCTGCAAAGTCCCTGGACCTGGAGGAGGGTGGGAACGGAAACAAGTCAGTCAGTCTTTTTTTAGACGGAGCCTACAGGGTGCTGTCAGGACGCGACCTGAGAGAAAACTTTCTGTAACTCTAATTTGTTCACTCATCTAAATCTTGATGCACAAGGTTAAGATCTTTCTCTGAAAAAAAAAAAGTCAAAAAGGCACAAACAGAGGCATGTAGTTTGTTAATCTAATAAAAGAAAAAAATGTCCTATAAGTAATCATGATTAAAAACAAAATACAGGGATTAATACATTTTTTGTCAAATATAAAATTACTCTACAACTATTTTGATTATCAATTCACCTTTTTAAGACATTTTAAGAAAAGAAAAAGTCCAAATTTTTCGATTCCAGCTTCTCAGGTGTGAATATTTTCTAGTTTCTTCAGTCCTCTATAGACAGTAAACTGAGTATCTTTGGGTTGTGGGCAAAACGAGGCATTTGAGGACGTAACCTTGAGCTTTGGGAAACACTGGTGAACAACCTTTTCCTGACATTTTATGGACCAAACAGATGATGATCGATTAATCAAGAAAAATGGTTCCATTCACATTAGTATGAAATAGAGAAAAAGCAGGAACATTTTTTGCATTTTAGAGATTTGTCCTCCATTTTGTGCTGACTGATTAGCTGTATCATTTATAGTTTCGACAATTTATTGTACAAGTTTGCATTGCACAGGATTCGATTAGATATTTCACAAGCCCCTGGTTAAAATGTGTACAGACAGGTGAGATTAAAAGGAGTCTGTAGGGGTTGGATAGCTAGCAAATAATCTCATAGATTATGGAGCAGTTCCACCATTCAAGAGAAGTGGTACAGAACATTGATGGATTTGACTGTTCTTTCTCTACAGTCTGTTTGGGCAAAATCATAGCTTATCTATTGGTGCAATACAAATATCTATTACAATTATTATTGGCAGCCAGCAAGAAAGCTTTAAGATGAAAATGGTTACAGAATGAACCTCCAGCAAAGACTGACTGGACAGATATTGTGACTGGTGTTTAAAAATATGGAGAGAATATTTTTTTCACTAGATCTACAGGATCAAGATGAATGTCGTTGAGTAGCATGTAGGAGTTTCTCTACTTGTCTCTGAGCTGAATCTTCCACTGACGCACCTGTCACACATTCAGGTGTGCAGAGAACTTTTTCAATATTTTTGGTTATCTATGTTTAAAAATAAAATAAAATAAAGTATGACTAGAATTTATGAAGAAGATAATAACTGCTTGCAGCTAAAAATCTTTTTATTATTGTCAATAACCAAAGGGAAGCACGAGGAGGAGCCCAACATACATCACTCCCTATGAACTGGACACAGCATCATGCTGGGAAATGAGTATTTATGAACACAGTTTTGGTAACTTGGAGATGGAAATGTTCTGTCAGGAGAGACAGAAAAGGAAGCGTGTTCCCTTATCAATCTGGATTTGGTCCAAAGTATGCTGGTGCTTTGATTTTTGACAGCTGCTTGAAGTTAAATGATAGAAAAAGCAGAAGTGAACATGCAGTACCTGGGGAAATGGAAGAAAGACTCATCAAAGTAGAAGCTGTTGTGGAAACCTCGGAAACCGTGATGCTGTGACTGGCCAAAGGGCTGGTTTTCATCCATCTGCCCGTAGCGGTCAAAGTTGGACCTTCGCTCTTCATTAGACAGAATCTGGGAGAGGTGAGAGGACCAGAGTTGTCACTATACCAGAATTTTAAACTCTGATCTTTTTTCGGTAAATTAACAAACTGCACACAGCCTTGTTTTGCGATGATGCAAGCCAAATTTCAAACAGGACAATAAAGACTCAACTGAAGTGAGGTCTGGAATGAGCCCTTAGATCTTAGAAAAAAAAACTGCATACAGAATAATAAAAATAATCAAGAGCATCATTGCCTACGGGCCTTTTTAAAAATGCTTCTGGGGTTCCCCTGGTAACCCTGTGTTTCATGTCAGCGCACCATGAAATGTGAGTAATTCCCTCAGGCAAAATACAATATATACGAAGATACGGACTTGCGGAAAATGTGCATAAAGCACTCAAAAGGTTTGCGACAGAGCCCTGATGGAGTTAGCGATCTGATAGTGTGAAAGCCTGTGAGGGTGTCACGCTGTTAGTCTGTGACAGTCTGTGAGGGTGGACATCGGGATTGGGCCCGACTGTCAGAAGGTGTCAGCTTCTTCTTCTTCTCTCGATTTACTGGCAGATTGCAACCAACTTTAAGATGCACGGTGCCACCTACTGTACAGGAGTGTGAGCTGATCTAAATGAGTGTTGTTTTATTCAAGGGTTTATGATCTACATGGAGGAAGAAAAAAAAGTTGTTTTTTCCCCCAACTTACTCTACGTACAGTTGAGAAATATAACGCTTTTTAAATAGAAATACCTCCATTTCCCCTGTTTACACAAATTTGTTTACAGTCAGTGTTGACCTATCGAAAATGGCGTTAACATTAATGTCAAAGAAAATGCAGTGATGAGCCAAAGCGGTAAATGCAGCATGTATGTGTACAGTATATGTCTATGTGAGTAACATCGTGTCATTTACCTTTTCCTTAAATTCTGCCTGCCTGCCTTGTGTCACATAAGAAAGTAAAGAGCGCCCTCCTGGTGACTCATACCATCTCTCTTTCTCTTTCTTTCTCTTTCTTTTGCCAATATCCCCATCAGACTTCACTCCCATCCTGCCTCTCAGACTATCCTGCAGCCTTTCACTCTCTGCTGCATGCTT
The DNA here is from genome assembly GCF_056507025.1 of Lutjanus erythropterus. Classification (NCBI taxonomy): domain Eukaryota; kingdom Metazoa; phylum Chordata; class Actinopteri; order Lutjaniformes; family Lutjanidae; genus Lutjanus; species Lutjanus erythropterus. Next base: position 19,066,332 of record NC_139318.1, read on the forward strand.
GGTGCAATGCAATATTATGGGTTCCACTTTTTTTTTTTTTAACTCCACTGCTCTCACACTTGTCACTGCTCCTTTTCCCCAGTACAAACATAGTGCCATTTAATCATGTGTGCTCTAATCTAAATCTTGTTATGATGATTTCCTCCCTTCTGCTTCCTATCTCTATAATTTTTTGTTATAACCAACCTTTGTGTTTTGTGAAACCCCCCCTTTCTGGTCTTTCTCTTACCTTTTGTCTGTCATATCTCCATTCCTTTCTACTAATCACTGCTTTACCTTTTCCTTTTTCAGGAGAAATTGGTACTGTCATGGTGGTACACTTCTAACTGGGGTGGACATTGTCAACTCTAAGGCCTCTATTCCATGTCTTTGCTCTTTCTTCTCCTGTCCACCCAAACCCACATCTGACCAAATAGTTTTCCTTTCCTTCCTTCTCTCCTTCCTCTGTTAGTAAACTGTTAATCGGTTGTCCTAAAGGGAAAGTTCACCCCAAAATCAAATTATATATTTTTCTTCCGGCTTGTAGTGCTATTTGTCAGTCTAAGCTGTTTTGATGTGAGTTGCCTAGTTTGAAAAGATTTCTGCGTTCTCTATATAACACTTGTCCTGTGGTGCTCAAAGCGCCAAAGAAATACATTTGAAAAACTCATAGGCAATGTGTCTTTCCAAAAATGACTCATTTTCTCAAAGTAATGCACAGACCTTGTTGTGAGCAGTACTGTGTTGTAAATACTTTCTTTCCGCAATAGAATTTTCTGGAACTACTTTAAAATATGTGGATTATCTTGAATAACTAGGTCATGATTTCTGAAAAGAGACACTGGTCTTGACTTTTAAATTTTTTTTTTTTTTTTGGGTGCTTGAGCACCACAAGCTAATCCCATTTAGCCCTGTTATAATGGAGAGAAGGCTGACCTCTCTATAGCTGATAACTCCAAAACTCTGCAACTCACACCAGAACAATATAGATGGATAAATAACACTACAGGGCACAAATATATATTTTTGATATTGAGGTGAACTGTCCCTTTACTAGCTCCTGTGCATACATACTGTAGTCCAGTTTTTGTAGTGACACCTTTGCTGCTGCTCCATATACTATACACCCATAATCTATTGTTGATTTCATATTAATGACTGTTTCTCTGCCTCCTTAACTGGTTGAAAAGTGTTTAGGAGGTGTCAGCTGGAGCTTGTATGAAATGTAATATCACCCACCTCGTATGACTTAGAAACCTTGATGAACATGTCCTCGGCCTTAGGGTCCTTATTCTTGTCCGGGTGCCTGAAAAAAACATATATACAGGACATTATACATGCAGACGGCTGAAGATCATCTAATAACGACCACCGGCTCCGGCGTCGTAAGCACACTATTGTCTGAACAGGGCTGATACAGTTGAGATGTAATGATGGCCTGTGGGACTAGATGTCAGTCACTCACCATTCCTTGGCCAGATTCTTGTAAGCCTTTTTGATTTCTGCTTGACTCGCAGTCCTGCTCACACCCAGGATTTTGTAGGGGTCATGTTCAGAAGATGTCTTCACCAATTGTACACTCAAAATTAGCAGAAAGACGGCCAGCAGAGCTGGACATGTCCGATGTCGGCTGGCTCTCCCAACCGTCATAGTAGCTTTACCACTGTCCTCGTCCATCGTTGATGTCAGATAGCTCCCGAGCTGCTGCCCGGTGTAGTAACGGTACAAAGCTGTTCTGTAACGGACTAATGGATCAACCGACGGGTTTACATGATTAGGTATGTTCACTTTTTGACTGTTAGGTTAATTACAAACGACTGACTAGTAGTTTACTTCGATGAGGCCATTATTTTTTTTCAGCTAATGCCAATTGTCAGTGTCATGTCCGCAATTAAAGATAAGACTTCCGGTTATGTATTTCCAAAATAAAATCCTCCTACGCCATAGTCTTTTCATCTACTAACCTCTTGAATCTCATGGTAACTGGAAAAATAATATATATCAAGCAAAATTTGTAATTAATTAAAATAAAACACCCAGTATGGAGCTATTTAAAGCGTTACATATAGAAAGGTCCAATATTTGTGTCAACAATTTAATTAATCTAGAATCATAGTTTAAAAACAGAACCACATGAGAAAACAAATCAATGAATTGTTTCTTTAATCTGTTGAATTGCATTAATTGATATGCTATTCATAGTGGGTTAATTTGACAGTGAAAAGGCCTACTGTACAAAGAAAATAGAGGTAAAAATCAATGTGAAATAAAAAAAAAATAGAGTGATAAATGATCATTGTGATTATCTTAAATTTGAATAAAACAGCCATTATATGGTGAAAACGGAGCCTTTTTAATCATTTTGCCCTTCAGACACCATCATTGTTCCTTAAATGTTTGTTTGCCACTTACCATTTAAGGAAAGTGGTTTCAAGGATAGGAGCAACAAAAATTATTTAACTGATTTGATAAATGTTACTGACATTTCACTTGAAACAGTAATTTATGCCTGCATTTTTCATTTTGCATCAATTTTTACCCCTCTATTTTTTAATTCACATGTATTTTCATCACTTAAAATAAAGACATAAATGCAACATACTTCTGTGCTTTTATTCTGAAGCAAATATAGATACTGTCCGTTCTCCATCTGGCCATGTGTCTTCAAACTTGACGCTGCATCACTTGGGTCTTGGCTAACGCGCATGCTCCAGTCAGCAGCTGTCATCAGACTGCTCACTGCTCTTTTCACTTTCCTTTTTCAAATACTTTTTCTGATTTCACTTGTCATATTTAACTAAAATAGTGTTTTCAGTTCTCTGTATTTTTCCATAAAGCGTTATATGTATATGCAATTGTGATTGCTTGTAAATGTAATTTTATTCCCATTCTTTCGGGGGTCTTCACTTCCGCTTCCTCTTCGTCACGGCCACACTCTGAACTGATTTGTTTAACACTACGGGACAAAAAATGAATACATCGACTGGTTCAGTTCATCCAGCGAACGTTTTAACCTGCTTATTTTAACCTGTCTGACCGATGCCGATAAAAATAGTGTAGTACATATCCTGCTTGGACCAATATGAGCCACTTGTGTGTGTTTGTATTCAGTGGAGTGAGCTTAGAAAGTGCGCAGAGGGTCTTCTTATCTCGGTAGCTAGCGTTAAGCTAGCTCTGCAAAGCTGCTGTCTGTCTGTGGGCCGCTGTGGCTCTGTCATTCACGGGACTGGTACTTTTTAACGATCAAAGGTAACGGTAACCAACAAATACACAAATATTAATTTATTACAACACTGCTGTGACACATATATACATGATACAGGTTAACAACTAAGCTTAACAAGCAGGTGGTGCTGAAAAATCATGGGTGTGCAGCTGGTATCTTGCTTGGTTGACACACACTAGACATCTTTTCTGGTACTCATACATGTTTGTTTATATCTATAATGTATGTTAAAAGAGCAAAAGCAAATATTTAGTGCTTTGTGATTACTAACTGCACCTTCATTCAAGTATATTTTTTAAGTAGCATACAATGAGAAACACAAAATGCAGATTTGACTTTTCAAGTCAAACTATTTGTTCAATTTTGTGCAGGAAAGGCTTACAGAAATGTACAAAGAAGTGATGTACATTAATGGATTTTTGCTGATATCTGTTATGATGGTATCTTCCAACACGTTTTGGCCGATGCTGATATATGCACATATATTTGCATTTAATTGCTGAGAACATCAAGTTTCTGCTGTAGTTGAATTAATATGTTATGTCTACTTTTATCATGATGGTTCACTGGCAGATACAGACATAAAATACAATTGCTTTTCAAAACATTCACATTCACTGAGCAAGATAAGAAAACTACAGGTGACATTTTTTTGTATACTTCACACTGTTGTTATAATGATTGGGAGGATGGCTCTTAAGATTGACAGTTAAATTTGTAGTGTTTCAGGAAAGCAATTTGGCTCATCCTCACACGACAGAGGCTGAGCAACCATTGCAAATAGCAAGTTTGTTATTTATTTCAGACATTCAAAAAACCTCCACACAGCAGACATACTCGCATCACATTTGCATAAATATGTGTGTGTCATCTTATTAGCCTGTCATCAGCAGAACTGGTTATTTCAGGCCCATACCGGTATTCCATTTTAAAGCCTTAATTGGCCAGTACCAGCGATGTGCATCCCTAGTCTTCACTTTCATGTTTTGGTGATTAATATGATATATTGAATCACATTAATGCTCACAGTCTTTTGTGTTTTCCACCTCAGACTCAGCACCATGCATCTGTTGCGTCTAGTGTGCCGCCACAAGACAGCACTGGTCATTGGTACTGTGTGCAGCTTTGCTGTAGTTCTTGTCTTCTTGGCCAAATGTACCTCAGAAACCCTGAAACAGGGCCACCAGGATCCTCCAGGCCTCGCCCCTCGTGCCAACGCTTTGCAGTCCCGTCCTGAACAGCATCACGCCCCCTCCACATCCAAAGACTTGTCAGCATTCCTCGTGGTCCTGATCACAACTGGACCTAAGTACACAGAGCGGAGGAGTATCATCCGCAGCACTTGGCTGGCCAAGCGGGACTCTGATGTTCTGGCCAAGTTTGTGGTGGGAACTCAGGGGCTCTCCAACGAAGACCTTCAGAACCTGAACACAGAGCAAGGGCGGCACAAGGACTTGCTCTTACTGCCCGACTTGCGAGATTCTTATGAGAACTTAACACTTAAGCTGCTGCACATGTACTCCTGGCTGGACCAGAACGTGGAGTTCAAGTTTGTCCTCAAAGCAGATGACGACACATTCGCTCGCTTGGACCTCCTCAAGGAGGAGCTCAAGGGGAAGGAGCCCAGCCAGTTGTACTGGGGCTTCTTTTCAGGGAGGGGGCGAGTGAAAACAGCTGGGAAGTGGAGGGAAAGCTCCTGGGAGCTTTGTGACTACTACCTGCCCTACGCACTGGGTGGAGGCTACATCCTCTCAGCTGACTTGGTGCGTTATGTGCATCTTAATGCAGGCTACTTCAAGACGTGGCAGAGTGAGGACGTGTCACTGGGTGCCTGGCTGGCACCAGTGGATGTTCGGCGGACGCATGACCCACGCTTTGACACAGAGTATAAATCGCGTGGTTGCAACAACAAATACTTGGTGACACACAAGCAGAGCTTGGAGGACATGTTGGAAAAACACCAGACTCTGCAGCGGGACGGCCGGCTCTGTAAGGAGGAGGTCAAGCTGCGATTGTCCTACGTATACGACTGGAGTGTGCCGCCCTCACAGTGCTGCCAGAGGAAGGATGGCATTCCTTAATTTTTGTCCTTTTTTACAAGGTTGAAGTTGGTTTCTGATTCATATCTAACAAGTCAGACAAAATTTAAAGGTACAGTTCACCCCAAAATCAATATACATATTGTGAACTGTCCCTTTAGGGATAATGTTTTTCAACCAAATTTCCATTGTTATACCATTTAAAGTTGTTGTAAAGTTGTTTATTTACTTTTTGGGGGCCAATGATGCCAACAATATTAGTGTATTGATATATTATTGGCCCATATTCTTTTTTTATTCGTATAAAATCCAAAAGACATCAGTACACGGACATAGAAAACATTCCCTGCTATATTTAATGATTAATAAATAATTATAGATAATAAACACACAAATAGAACAACTTGAATCAAGAAAAACTATCAAATGCACATAAAATGCTTGTAATGAAACTTAAAAAATCAATCTGTATTTTGTTCTTGAAAGAAATATACCAGACAGCATATTCACTAATGCTGAATAATGATATTGCTGTACCAGGCCGGTGTCTGATAGTATATCAGCCAACCAAATATCTGTCTGGCAATAATCATTGTAGATGCCTTCATCCTTTTCAATCCCATCTTTCTAATTGTGAAAACAAAAAAGGGCAGTTTCACTTTTTTTTCTCTCTGTGTAAATCACAAAAGAGCAGGACAGACATATAAATCTAAAAAAAAAACTATACTTAATTGTTTCTCTTTTCACCAGTTGGAAAGTGGGTTTTAGAGGTTCCATGCACTTTTAAAATAGGTAGAATAGTGGTTTTTGAGCTTGACCTGGTGTAATATGTTCTGGATGGAGGAAAAAAATGATGTTTTTCAACTATCTCTGAAGTGTCCATGTTAATCTAGTTCACATTTGATGAGTCTTAAGTACAGTATTTTCATGTGGAGCTAGTTTAACGTGCTCTGTGTCGAGGGAAAAACAATGAAATCGTCCTTTTTGTTTTCACAAATAGCTTGAAGGTTTCACAGATCTGTGTGCTAATGTATAGCATGCAGATTTGCTAGTCTTGTTTTTTTTTTTTTTTTTATCTCAATCTGGTCGAATGTGATCTGGTTAGAGAGGTAATGAAATAATAGTTTTTTCTGTTTTTTCAAATATACAGGGGTTAGTTTTAAAGCTTTTACGATGATGTCTCCTACCCGTTTCACAACTTTACGTAGTGTAACAGCAGAGAATTGGCTGAAAACTCTCGAATAGGAAGCCAAATTCAGCCTCAGTTGTTCTTTTTGACTTGTAAACCTTGGCCTTGTTATTTGGACCCATTGCTTATGTCAGTGCTCTCCTAACCGGCAGTTTACCACGTTGGTGGCCTACTTCTCTCCTCTGTCTGTGCTTCATCTGCTGTACTGCTTGCTAAATATTTTCCAACACTATGAGATATGTTTTAAGGTAATTTCAGTGTCGTAGATAATACAGGGAAACACAGACGGGAGATTCTTACCCTGCCATGATGTCGACATTTTTTGTGAAAGCAATTTTTCTTTTGTATTTTATTTATTGTTAATTTATTCTGCAGCAAACACAACACACTGGTATCGAGTCAGGACAGAAGCACAGTGGCTGTGGTTGCTGCTTGTGAGAAGAACTTGTATTTATAAGCATGTTGGGGGAGGAAATCGCATATTATTCACAGAGTTAATGGACAAAAATGTTCACTTTTTAAAAAATGTAAAGCTTTTGTTTACAGTTAACGGTACCCAAGGTTTCATGTAATTTGGAGGTGCAAAGAATGTGTAAGAGAAAATGGTTGAATGTGTTTCATTCAGCAGGCCTTCTTATTCCTGCAACAGTCTCACTTTAAAGTTTAGGTCAGTACATTTACTGTGCACAGATATCAAGTTATAGGTGAATGTTTGCTGCGCACCACAGATTCAGACTGAGAAACTTGATAAAGACTACCAGCTGGCACTTGGTCACTTTTATAAACAAGAAACACCATTCTAAAGTCCATAAATCATTACGCAATGATTATCTTTTTTTTTTTTCTTGTTACTGATGTTGAATTCTCCAACCTGAACTTACCCTACTGTGATGTCAGTAGCTGTGTCTCGAAACTTGTGAAATGTATACAGGGTTGATTAAAGGGCACGATATGTTGGAGCTGAAACAGCTGAGAAATGCTGCAAAAAGAGCCATGTCCGAGTTGATTTTTATGACCGTTGTAACGTTTTAGTGAATAATGACATGACTGTTTTCTCACTGTTGTCACTAGCAGATTCTGATTCAGTACAACTTACATTTCAGTGTTTGTTTTTACGTACATGGTCAGCCTCCCTGAATGTTTTATTAAAAACTTTAAATGTATTCTCGTCATTTCTATTCTTACATGATGGTTGTTTGAAAAGGGGGTAGTTAAATGCACACGTTATAAAATTCTCTACAAATGGCAGAATTGCTTTGAAAGAGAACTTGATAAAAGCCTTTTTAACAATTCTGTACAAACTATCATAACCTAACTTCCTATTACCATTATATTTACAAATGGCTCTAGTGTAAAAACACACATTGACCTTGGTTTCTTTTACAACTGCGACTAACAATAATTTTTATTATTGGAGAGTACATTCACAATTAATCAGTCAATCACTGAATCAATGAAATGTATAAAATGTCAAAAGATTGTTAAAAATGCTCCTCGCAATTTCCCAGATCCCAAAGTGATGTCTTCTTTTGTCCAACCAACAGTCCAAACCTCCAGAAAAGGCTCAGACTTCACTTACTATCATAAATGACAAAAAAGCAGCAAATTCTCATGTTGAAGAAGCTGGATCCAGGCAAATGTTTGACACTGTTACTTTAAAAATTACTTAAACGATTAATCAGTTATCAAAAAAGTTGGCATTTGTTAAATTTTAAACTGCTATCTGATTTCATGATTCATTATGCTTCAACATTACTCGCAAAATATTTTTAATATTCCAATCTGAAATGTTTACACTTGTCAATCAAGAATGATTCTACTCGTCTCTTTTCAGTTCAGACTTGTCTATTAACAGTGTTCATTTGTCTCTTTGCGCTGGTTGTCACGAGGAAAAAGGCTGGATATGTTTCAGGGTTCCTCTCACGCGAACAAACTCTGGTTCATTGTGCAGGCTCTCGCTCCTCTTCTTCTCCTCCAGCTCGTACTGCAAGACAGGAAACATCTGTGTTTGGACATCCTTCTTAATATCAATGTCTGCAGGCTTGCTCACACATGCCCAAAAAGTAAACAGATTATTACAGATGCTACACTCCCCAAAATTTTGTGATTTTCCATCTTTGCTTTCAGCTACTTACGACTTTCATTTTCTGCTGCCTCGTGCGGAGTTTCACCTCCAAGTCAGAGGGAGGACAGAGGGCCAGCTCCCTCTGCTTGTGCTGCTCTCTCTGTTTGTGTTCCAGCACCCTCTGCAGCTCTGGCTTTCTTCTGGGCAGCAGACCTCTGAGGAGACATGAAAAAAGATTACTGATAGTTAGATGGATCAGTAAATGGAAATAACCAAATTTACACAATAACATCTTGCCTGGAGTAAATCAAAATCATTTACAAACTAAGTTGTGAATAGTTTCTTCAGTACAAAGAAACACAGTAGGTGGGTGTATTTCAATAGAAGTTGTGAAGTAGTTAATGATGAGTAATCATCATCATACAACCACAATTCTAAAAAAGTTAGGACACTGTAAAGTTTAAATAGAAACAAGGCAATAATTTGCAAACACTTTTCAGTCTGTGTTCAATTAAATACATTACAAACATAAGATATTTAATGTTCAATTGTAAATATACACACATTCTGAATTTGATGCCTCCAACATGTTGCAGCATAGTTGGGACAAGGGCGTATTTGACACTGTGATGCCTTGGCTTTTTTAACAACACTGAGGACATTGATTATTGAAGTTCTGAAAGTGAAGTTCTTTCACATTCTTACTTCATATATGACTTGAGGTGCTCAACAGTCCAGGTTGTGGTTAGCATTTTTCAGAATCTACCACACATTTTTTTAAGACAGATCTGGACTGCAGGCAGGCCGGTCTAGTACCTGCACTCTTTTACTACAAAGCCACGTTTGTCTAATGCATGCAGAATGTGACTTGGCACTGTCTTGCCGAAAAAGGCAGGATGTTGTCTAGATGTCAGCATATGTTGCTGTTTGTATCTTTCAGCATCAATGAGGCCCTTAGAGATGTGCAAGTTTCCTATGATGCCATTGGCACTAACACACCCCCATACCGTCACAGATGCTGGCCTTCAAAGTTAGCGCCGGAAACAATCTGGATGGTCCTTTGCCTCTTAAGACCAGAGGATAAGACATCCATGATTTCCAAAAATAATTTGAAATGTGGACTCGTCAGACCACAGCACACTTTTTCTCTTTCTGTCAGTCCATCTCAGACGGTGCTCAGGCCCAGAGAAGTCGATATATGACTTTCACTGAGTCTTAACGTGCATTAGTAGATGCAGCAACGAATCATGTTTTTTAATGTAGTGCCACCTGAGGGGTCAAAGCTTACAGGCATTCAGTCTTGGTTTTTAGACCTTTCCCCCTACTTATAGAGACTTCTCTGGATTCTCAGAATCTTTTAATGATATGATGAATGGTAAAAAAAAACAGTGAAATCCCTAAATTCCTTACAAGTTGTGTGTTGAGAAAACTGTTAAACTTTAATTGTCCCTGTCCGTGCTTCCCAAACAGGTGTTTTTGAACATTCCACAACTGTCTCAGCCTTTTCTCGTCCCTGTCTCAACACGTTTGAAATGTGTTGCAAATTCAGAATGAGTGGATATTTACAAAAAACAATAAAGTTGATCAGTTTCTTTGTACTGTGTTCAGTTGAATATAGTCTGAAAATGATATGCAGTCGTTGCATTCTGTATGTATTTGCACACCATCCTGACTTTTGTGGAATTGGGGTTTAATTTGGACAGATTGTTGTTGGGCTCTTTACATTCAGGAACCACAAACCAAATTCTTCCTTGACTTTTAGGTGGTGATATACATTGTTTTTGCTTTCTCAGACAAAAAAGTGAGAGGAGATTGGCTCTGTATGGAGATTAGCAGTGATCTGTAGTCAGGTGTTAAACACCACCTAAACATGTTGCTTATCCCTCGGCCACAACACTGTCCAGCTGGGCAGAGGGGCCTAACAGGATTCTCTCACCACGACAAGAGGCAAACACTGTAAAATGCTTATCAGGAGAAGCAGAACGACTCTGGTGGATGGTTCCTTGAATAATACCCCATGTCTGTGTATGTGGATCAGCATGTACCTGCCGCCTGTGTGACAGCAGGTGTTTTCTCACCGTCTGTGGCAGAGTAGCAGCTCTCGGTGAAGGGCTCCATGTTGCTGAGAAGCCAGGATGGGATTTGGCAGCTTCCAGGACTTGATGAGGTCCTCGTCCTTCTGTTGTTTACTTTCTGTCACCTGGTGAGGTGGAACCATCCAACAGTGGTGTCTCTCTGACACATATAAGCAGTGGTGGACAAAGTACTCAACCCCAGTACTTGAGTCAAAGTATAGATACTCCTGGTCAAATATTACTCAACTACAAGTGAAAGTCGCTCAGTCAAAATTTTACTTGAGTTAAAGTACTAGAGTACTTGGTTTTAAAAATACTTAAGTATTCAAAAGTACATGTTTTTAAAAATACTTAAGTAATCAAAAGTACATGTTTATAAAAATACTTCAAAAGTACAAATTACAAAGTACATTTTCTAATATCAATACATGCTGTATTGTTTTCATGATGCATTTACAGAACCTTGTAACTCTCTGAAACCATCTAATGATGCACTGACCTGCTTGTAGAACCACTCTGCTACACAAAGCCTATAGAAACACCTATAAAAACTTCAGCATAGAAATACAATCAAAATCAAAAAGGACAGCTATTGTCATTTTCTGATGTAACTGTATTAAAATCACTGCATAAAAGCAGATTGAAGCCAACTGTAAGGAGTTCTCCAAGTCTGTTAAATAACTGAGATTTCTTTCTGTCTTCAGAGGCAGTATATATACATTAATTATTCTGTATTTTTCACCCCGATAAAAACAGTCCAACTTTAAAAGCTACCTGGAATAATGAATAATTATAATAACAACTTGAGATTTAATTTTGTCTTTCTCCTGCCGTCACCATTACCGCTTTTTGTTTGAATGAAAGAGGGAGAGCTTGCTTGTGCTTGTTAGTGCGCCTGGACGTATTTCTGCTTTTACATCAGTCCCATTTGAGAGGAGCGAGTGACCAATTGCATTTTAGAAAAGAAAAAACACCAACAACTGACTTCAACCATGTGCTCAGTCAAAAAGTAACAACAACCTTCCTAGAAATGTAGTGGAGTCAAAAGTACAATATTTGTCTTTGAAATGTAGTGGAGTGAAAGTCAGAAGTTTCCAAAAAAACAAATACTCAAGTAAAGTACAGATACTCAAAAAATGTACTTAAGTACAGTACTCAAGTAAATCTACTTCGTTACTGTCCACCACTGCATATAAGGACAAGTCAGCACACACAGTCACATGTCTTTGTCAGGCTTTCATCCTGTACACACAGCACTATGGACACAGCTTCTGTTAGTTATATGAGGTTTCATATGAGTGACTTTTAAAGTGATGAGGGGCAGCTCCTAACCAAATGTGAATATCATGCCATCTGGAAAACAATAAAAACTTGACTATTTGATTTGTCATCTTACCTCTTCTATTTCGAAGACCTGATTTTTGTGATACCTGAAGAAGAGCAAGCAAGTCAATTCCATTTGCAAAATGTACTTGAAATAATACAAAGACTTTTTATATGGTTTATATGGTGATATGGTTCAACCATTCTCATATTTAGCATTTTGAGAATGAAGTTAAAAAGTCTAGACTAAAGGTGAACCAAGTTTTAGTGTCAGACATAAGAAAAGTGTAAATTTGAGAAATTCAATATGGTATTTCCACTTTATTGTAAACATTCCAACTTTCATCCATTTGCTGTAGCCGCTTAACCCCCAGTTAACCTAGTTTACATGTCTTTGGACTGTGGGAGGAAGCTGAAGAACCTAGAAAGAACCCACGCAGACACAGGGAGAACATGCAAGCTACACACAGAAAGGCCCTGTCCCAGTCAGCTGGGGGATTTGAACTCAGGACCTTCTTGCTGTGAGGCAGCAGTGCCAACCACTGCACCACTGTGCTGCTCCAATATTCCAATTTTATTCTCAAAATGTAAAAAAAAGAAAAGAAAAGGGCACTAATACTGAAAGTCTGACTTTATTCTTGAATGACTTAAATCTTCCTCCTCTCAGTTTTTTTTTTTTTTTTTGTCTTATGCCTTCAGGAGTTCATCCAATGATTAATATTGTGATATTTTTAAAAACAAGAAGCTATGCAGTTGAGATGTTTCGTGGATTAAAAGGAGGTTGTAAGCTACGCTTTCAGTCACTTTAGTGACTCTACTTTTATTTCTTCACTGATGCCTGCAAGCATGAAATTGTGCAGAAGAATGAAGTCAAGACTATATTCATCCCCATGTATCAAGGCTGCAGTGTGACATTTCCATCTTGGAAATCATTTTTACTCCAACTCGATCTGGTTTTTGAAGTCCTATGACTTCAAAAGTCCTCTTACACTTTTTGAAAACCTGAGGCCAGAAAAGACATTCTGCAGTTGATTATTTAAGCCTGTTTTTTTTGTCTACATAATCATAATCATTATGATGTTCATTCATTATCCATGCCGTTACTGAAACTGCATCACACCACAGAAGCAGTAATGGTAAAATCAGTCTTACCTGTGTGCTGCAGTAGAGACGCATTACTGAAAAGCAAGCTGTACTGAAGTGTGTTCTCACAGAAGCAGACGCTGAAGAGGAGGAAGGAGCAGAAGCTCAGCGCTGCTCTCAGAGTGCACAGCAAGCTGCAGCTGCAGTGAGACTGATCTGAATAGGTGTGCGCTCCACTGTCCTGCAATCAAATCTTATTAACTGTCCTACAACCCTTTGTTCCAACCTCCAGTACAGAGCCTTCTGTTGTCTCTGAAGCATAAACAACATATGGAGGGATTAGGATCATGTAATGTAATGATTAGGATAATGTAGCATGAATTAGGCTTACCAATTAAACAAAAGTGGCTTTTGTGTCCCCGTTTGGGGAATCCATCTGTTATCACACACAGTGCAGTATATTCTAGATTCACATTAAATTATAATTTAGTGTTAAATCAATCAATCTATAATCACACAAGAACAGCTCCTTCCACAGGCAACACTGTCAATAACTCGCTAACACCAAAAAAAAAAAATATAGATAACATTTTCACAGATTTATATTTAAATCTGAAATTTAAAGTTGAAATGAACTATCCTGCTTTAAACATGCACATATCATCATGCACTGATATTATGAATCCTGCACACTGTATAAACATGTAACATTAAGACCAATGAAAAATCTGAATCAAATTCCTTGTATGTGAACACATTTCTACAGTATAGAATCATACAGCATTGTTCTTATATGTAAGATGGAAAACTAATGCACTGAAACAGACTATCATGAGAATATTTTCATGGTCCTGAGGAAAAATCAGGTCAGTGTTGCAGCACATCATTTGAGCCGTGCTGCAACATATTAAGTAGAAATGTAGGGATTAAGCATGAACAAAGTGCAAATGACGATGGTAAGAGGATTTTCCAAAGAGCAGCAGTGGATGTGCTTGATGCGAAATATGAGCAGTATTAAAAAAGTGAACTAATCTATATATATGCAATAAATATAGATGTTGAATAGATTACATTACATTACACAGATACATTGATTTACTGAAACATGCTTTTCAGCAATAAAGATTAAAATTTATGGGTTAGTCTGGGGCAAATTTTAAAGTAACAAAAAAGTTGGTGTGTGTGTGTGTGTCTCACATGGAGCGCAGGTATCTTGATTCAGTGCCCTCTTGACTGGCTGAGACTAAATTTGGACAGGAGGCTCTCTGGAGTGGGTGATTGCTCCATGGTGGCCCTTAGGAATGAGGTGGACGTGGCTGTATAGTGGTCTCAGCTCATCAAAGTGTGGGTGGGAGCTCAGTTCAATCAGAATTAAGTCATGACAATACTCATCCCCATGTACAAAGGTTGCAGTGTGAGATTTCCATCTTGGAAATCATTTTTACTCCAACTCTATCTGGTTTTTGAAGTCCTATGACTTCAAAAGTCCTCTTACACTCTTTGAAAATCTGAGGCCAGAACAGACATTCCCTCATTCAAATATGATTATTTAACATGTGAAGTTTGGTGCACACTGCATCATTTAATCTAAAGTTATATCAGTTTTGTGTTTCGTGGCAAGACATCAAAACTTGACGCTACGCCGCAGGCACACTGTTCATTGCTGACCAAATCTTTTAATAAGTTTTGATCAGAAAGTTGTCTAGGTGGCACAAACTGATTTTGAAGTTAAACAGATTATTTCTGTGGGAGAAGTTTGTTAAAATATGATGTGTGTAAAACATCAAAATTTACCACAACATTCAAAATGGCTGACTTCCTGTTGGGTTTAGCCGATGTGTCGAAGAAACTTTTTTGTGCAGCTGATCATGATTCATGTGCATACTGATTTTTGTTCGTGTCAATGAAACATACCTCCGGGGCTGCACTTTAAAGGGCGTGATCAAGCCATTTGGCCACTCTCATTGACAAAACTCATACCATATGTTCAGTCAGGGACGACTACTGAACATGTGAAGTTTCAGGCAGATTTGACCAAAGAAGTTAATGCAACTTCCTGCGCTTTGGCGAAACATCGACCTTCACTGTGCCGTTATAACAACAGTTTGACGATATGTCAAGATCCTGACAATATATTATGGACATGGTCTTAAGGCCTTTCTTACCAGATTTGAGTTGGATATGGTAAACCTGCGTAGAGGAGCACATCAGAGTCTAAAACATGTAATTTCCTGTTGCCATTAGGTGGCACTATGACTACAGCAGAGCATTGTCATGTAGATGTGTTCAGGGTGGGACTGTTACCAAACATGATGTTTGGTGCAGACCGGATTTGTACTAAAATTAAAGCAATTTCCTGTTTGATGCAGAGACATGCTATGCCATGCTCACAAACTCGTCATGGCGAGGTCGGTCTGTCAGACGCCAGCCAGACACAGAAGGTTGTCTAACTAAAATTCATGATATTGTCATTTCAGATCATGCTGCGGTTACGTGTGAAATGATGCCTTCAATAAATGAATTGGAAACACCTGACTGATACAGAATTTCTTAATGGCCTATCACAGCATGTTAGTCTATATCAGTATTGGCAAATATTAGCTGATAAATATTGGCTGTAATAATGTCTGAATTGACTGATGATGTCAAAACATTTCATTTGAATTCTTCAGCAAAATGTTCTATAACTTTTATAGAACATTTTGTTAAGTAAGTATGTTTGTTAAGTTTTTTTGGTGAAAAAATAAATGAATATTTGAAGAGTCAGAGTTGTTCTTTGTTTTTGTTGTAATTGTAATGTCAGTCAGATTTGGTTTGATCAGAGCTATGGAGTATTAAATTTTAGTTTTTAAATCTACAGGTTATATGAACCTATTTTAAAAATATAAACATGTGAAATCATGCTTTAATAGAACATTTTCCCAAAAAGTCAAATGAAATGTTTTGGCTAATGTATGTTGATACCAATATAGACATGCAGTGGAAGTTTAATCTGTGTGTTAATCATCCAGCTTTTGGAGACATTAACTAAAGATCATTCTACATTCTTCAGCTAATAATAACAATTAAAAAAAGGGCCACACACGCTGAAGTTTCATATATTGTTCGAAATCTTTCATGGAAGCAACAAAACCTATTTTCCTACATTTGTTTGTCAGTTAGAGGGACTTATGGATAAGGATCAGACTTGTGGACAAATGGCTGTGAATCATAAATTCCAGCAGATGGCAGTAATGCTCGATGAACAACAACAAATATAAACCGTAGAAGAAGATTGTAAACCAGCGAAACCGGAAATGTCAACCGAGTGACTACGAAGTACACAGCTTTATATTTCCACTTTAATACATGATGGACTGCTAATTTAAAGAAGAAACAGTGGTATAATAACGTCAAAGACCCAACTGCGAATATGACAAATGGTA
The DNA here is from genome assembly GCF_056507025.1 of Lutjanus erythropterus. Classification (NCBI taxonomy): domain Eukaryota; kingdom Metazoa; phylum Chordata; class Actinopteri; order Lutjaniformes; family Lutjanidae; genus Lutjanus; species Lutjanus erythropterus. Next base: position 19,082,736 of record NC_139318.1, read on the forward strand.
GGTTTAATGTATAGTGTAAGTGTAAGTAGAAGACGTGTTTGCATTAGAACAGGACATGTAAGTTAGGCTAGCTACTTTTGGACGGAATGCTAACGTGGAAGCTAACGTTAGGTTAGCTGTAGACGTGGCCTTGAGTAGCACTGCTAGTCACTGTTAAGCTTTATTTTCACAGATTGCTCCCTTTGTCGTCCATAGTAAAGAGCTCTTGTTTTCAAACCTCTTATGCCAATAGCTTTTCTATTTTAGTGAGGTTCCAATGTTTTCTTGCTAACTAGGTTAGATTAACGTTGGGATGGCGGTGGCTAGTGCTAAAAATTCCACATAGGCAAGAAAACCTGCTAGCATTTAACAACTACAATTAGTCTTTAAAGTCTGATCCTTTTTCTCTTGTCATCCACTGCTGATGTGGGTACACAAACATCAGACTATAAACGTAGTTTCATTTACAAACGGTTATGGAGTTAGCAGTCAACAACACAGCTTGTTCATGAAAGATGAGGAGGGGTAAAAACACAAGACAGGGTGTTTGTGTTACTTTTTTTACTTTAAGTAGTGGAGAATATTGCTTTTAGATATTATTATTCTAAATTAATTGGACCCGTGCCTGTAAACTCTCACATTTCTTCATAATATATTTTTGTGATTGTTTTTGTCACATTTAGTTTAGCTAACAGGTTTTGTTTTGTACAGTGTTAACAAGTTAATCTAACTGGCAAGTAAGGCAGACTGTAATATTATATCTTTCCCTTTTTCCATAGTGTACTCGTTCGATGGCATCGTGGTGTTTGGGCTGCTCTTCATCTGCACCTGTGCATACCTTAAAAAGGTGCCTCGGCTCAACAGCTGGCTGCTCTCAGAAAAGAAAGGAGTGTGGGGTGTCTTTTACAAAGGTACAGCACACACATGTAAATTGTACAACAAATGTCCACATGGAAATACTTAAAACTTATAATGCATTCTTTAATAAGTAGTTTCATCAAAATGGAACTTGACAGAGTTGAAAAAGTTAATAGTGGTCCTGATGTCTTTTGCTTGTCTTTCTGGGGAGAAATAAGCATGTTATAGTGTAGAACTGTTAATGTAATTGGCGAAATAACATATAAAGCAAAGCTAGGACTCCAGGAGGTTTGGGTCACTTTATCCCACATTCACCCCTCATGACAATTGGAGGAGAAATCTGGTCTGGGACTGTGGTTGGTACCGATGTTCAGCCCAGATTAACTGATAATGTGAGGGGTTGACAGATCAATTTTTAAACCTCCCAAATTGCTCACAGACTCATCATAGTCACCTTGATAATTTTAAACAAGTTTACATTCTAGTCCTTGAAGCTAACAATAGTTAGCATACTGCTATTGATAAATATTAAAACCGACTTCTTCCTGAAGAATAAACAACCTGAGCTGACCATATCTCCCCCAAGCATTTTGTCTTTCTGACTTTCTAAATTGTTTTACCTTTATTTAACTAGGCAAATCATAGAGAGCAAATTCTTATTCACAATGGTGGCCTAACTTGTTTAGTCTTCTACTTTACTTTTTCCTCACTACAAAGTATTAATAGAGTTCATGTTGCACAGCTTGAGTCATTTTGTTTTTAAGTGCTTCCCCGTGAGATCTCTCTTCCTCTGGCATAAGATCTTAAAGCGATAGTTCACCCAAAAATTTCACTCAATATCTATTCAACCCTGTGCTGATGTGATTTCCAGTTCACAAAAACATTCCTGGAGCTTCAGCGGAAACAGCGTTGCAGCCTAATCCAGTACAATTGAAGTGAACGGTGACCAGTTTTAAAATGTAAAAAAAGAACACCAAAAAAAGCACAAAATGTCTCCATACTGCTTGTGTGGTGTAATCCAAGTGTCCCTAAGCCACAACATTAAAATTTGACCCAAAAAGATGCCATTTACACCGTGTTTTTAGCCTAAATGTTAACTGTAGCCTCTCAGACCGGATCCATGTGCACACACCTGAAGCGGGTACACAAGCTCTCACCCAAGCAGTGCGGCTGCAGCAAAGTCAACTGTGCACATAACAAGTCACTATTTCTGAGCAGATCTCTCTCTGTTGTCTGAGTCACTTCCAGGTAGCATTTTAACACAGGTGTGAAGGTATTTCTTGTCGTGCCGCTTGGGTGAGAGCTTGTGTACCTGCTTCAGGCGTGTGCACAATGATCTGGTCTGAGAGGCTGAGAGACATTTATGCTAAAAATATTGTGTAAATGGTGTCTTTTGGGGTCAAATTTTATGTGTGTTCTTTTGTTGTTGTTTTTTTTACATTTTAAATCTGGTCACCATTCACTTCAATTGTACTGGATTTGGCTGCAACACTGTTTTCCGCTGAAGCTGCAGGAGTGTTTTGTGAACTGGAGCTCTTCACCCATCCTCACATCAGCACAGGGGAGGTGGAGATAGACAGAGCCTCACCATCATTAATGTTATTGGTTCCACTTGTGCTCTTCCTTAATGTACACCAGGAAAAGGGCATATGAGGGACACCCTGTAGCGCAGTTGGTAGAGCATACGCCCAATGTACTGAGACTGTCAGTCCTCTGCGGGCTGCTGGTCAACTCCCACCTGTGGCCCTTTGCTGTGTGTCTTCCCCTCTCTCTACCGTCTTTCTTGTCTACTCTTCAGCTGTTACTGTCAATAAAGGCAAAAAGCCCCCCCAAAATTTAAAAAAGTAAAGTGCATTAGTGGAGTTAAGTACACATAAAAATCTCAGTCATAGTTTTGTTTCAAATTTAGTCATACAGGGCAAAAAACATTAAATGTGGTACTGCTCAAATATTAATAGATCACACTGTAATGTTAGACTGGTCTTTTGCCCAGAGTTTCACGTTTACAATACTCATCACCTCACTAACTAATAACCCATCTGTTTACATGGTTTGCTGTATTTTCCTTGTTTTGTATGTTTGTAGTTGACCTGTACTTTTCTCAACTCACCCTTTCAATCCTCCATTTCTCCTCAGCTGCGGTAATCGGGTCGCGGCTTCACATCGCTGTGGCACTTTCCTGTTTGGCCATGGCCTTCTACGTTGTCTTCTTGAAATGATACAAGCCAGACTGGACTGGAAAAGACTGGACTGGTGCAGGATGGGGATGGACTCATCTGTGCGGTCATGTGCTAATCCTTGTTGTGGGACACCTCTTGGATTACATGACCGATGAAACCCCATTGGACCTGTGGACCTATGTGAAAGACTAGCCAGTGCTGCCCCCTTCTGGTGACTGGGTACAATAACTCCTCCCTTCATAATGATGTGTGTGCACTACAGAGATGAAGGGCATTCTGTATCTACCCCATGGTTATTATAGAGGAGAGAACCTGTTGGGTAACATGGTATCATTCTGTTGTAGGGTAATAATGTTGGTTGTCTCCCTCCACCCCCATAAATATTTATATTGAAGGATGCAGGAGACTGAAGGGCAGTGTGTGCATTATACCTTATATGTGTATACAACCTAAAATTAGCCTAGCTGTATATATTTGGAAAAAGATATGACCAATAGAGATTTGTCAGAGGTTATGTGTGATCAAACTGGTAATGATCAATTCTGCTTGCTCCCAACTATGCTGTTTTTTTTCTGTATCACTTCATTTGTCAAGGGTGGAGGGGAAGATAAACAAAGCTAATATATGAAGATGTTCTTCTGTACACTATGTTTTACATTTTTTGCATCTCTTATCTTTTCTTAACAGTGCTGTTTTGCATCTCTTAAACTTTGTTTTAGATTTGAAATACACATTTTGCACAAGTGAATGTTGCATTTTCTTTGACATTAATACTAGATAACGTTTTAAATGTCACAGATTGTTACAAATTGATCTGTAAGTCACACAGGAGTCAAAGTTCTCTTACAATTATAGAGCATTGCAGAGAGAAGAGTAATGACTCGACATTGTGGAAATTAGATCATTATGTCAGATTTGCCTGAAGATTTAAATGCCAAATAGGGATGGTGATTCTAATGCCATCTTAATTACATACTGTTATACTGAGTTTAATTCTGCCACCTTATTTTTTATTTTATAAGAAAAAATTGTTTTCAGAGGGGATGCAATGCAATTTTGAGTAAAACATCAATCAGACAGTTTCTGTGTTTGTTGTCTTTGAAAAACAAATTTTAATGTTTGAGGTGACATTTAGTGCCTATACAATGTGTTCACCCCAGTCCCAGGAGTTTTTCATGATTTATTGATTTACAGTCTTGGATCACAGTAGATGTAATTATGTTTTTGGTACTCATCAACAGGACTGAATCCTCCAAAAGTAAGTGCAAATCTGGAATATCTGAGTTCAGTTGAGGTATTAATAATAGCACTTGTAACCTTGAGACTGTCATACCCATTCGTCTTTGCAAAACTGCTCAATTTCATAATGAGTCACATTAGGACTGAGTGAAGAGCCCTTTTCAACTCCTGCCAAAACCTCTGGATTAAACTGAGGCCTGTTGACTGACTGACTGCCATTCCTGGACATTAACATAGTTCTTTTTAAAGCCACCTATGTGGAGCGTTGTGTTGTTGTTAAATAAATCATCTCATCGTCTCACCTCAGATTGTCCTCCCACAGTCTATGTATATCAAAGTTAAATAAGACTTTTTAATGCCACGTTTTAAGGACAATTTTGCGGAAAAATATCACATGAAAATATAGGCATACTCTTTTGAGTAAATACACATGTGGACAATGAAAAATTATACGCAACTAGTACTGGTTGAGTTAAAGAACATTTGCCCCGATATGTTTATTAGTCTGAAAAAATATATTTGTCCGCGATCATATTATGATGCAGTCTGAAATGAGGCTATATCAAAGCAGAATTCCCAATTTATTTCCTAAAAGTCTTTTAGACTCCTGTATTATTATTGTGGTTGTCTCTTATAGTTTCTGCCTGGATTTAGACTGATGATAGACTCAGTTGTTACAGCTTGTCTTTTGCCTCTTATTTACACAGCGATGTTTCCTACATATTATTAGCATATTTGGCATACTAAAGACCATCCAAAACAGAATATAAAGCCATTTAATACATTTTCAGGCCTTTATTGGTAAATGTGGACATTGTTATGACCCATAGCCACTCTGTCTCAGATATCGTTGTATCTCTGTGTATTGCTGTATTCATTTTCTCCTCACAAGCCTTCCAGGGTCTGCTGCAGAGAAATGCCAGTCCCCCATCATAAGTCTGTCCCCATTATTCATCATGGTAGGCGTTGTCTATTTCTGCTAATGTGGAGTGTAGTACTCCCACCAAACACAGCATGTACCATAACGGTCAAAAATATTCATTTGGGTCCCATCAGGCCATAAAATCTTTTTTCATTCTCTCACATATTTTTTGTCAAACAGGCCAGATGTCATCCAAGTTGTTTTCCTACAAACCCACTGGAGAAAACCTCAGATAATTGTGTTTGTATGCAGTGTCTCCCATTTCATCCAGAACACCCTGTGCCTCCATTACACTTGTCATAAGCCTGTTGGTGGCTTACTGCCCTTGTCACAAACACTCAATTTTTGAGGATAACCTCCTTTTGACTGTGCAATATTTATACTGTTTATGACTTACCTTACTGTATTGTGTACTTCACCATTTTAGAAATTGTATTGTGTCCCCTGACTGGAACTTTTTCACAACAGCAGGGGAAGTACAGTATTTTTTAATTGACGACATTAATAATAGACCTTTTTCACTGAAGCTATTTTGACATGAAATAGGGGGGTAAACAGGTGTTAGCAATGATATTAATTAAGGTTCCATTCCATTCCATTCAGGTCAGTCAGGGTGTTGATATTGTTCACTGGAAAGGACTAACAATAACTAAATGGAATGGGACCATAGTTAGAATCATTGGTTGCACCCGTGTTTACTAATTCATATTAATATGGCTGTCATGAAAAAGGTCTTTGGCTCCGTTCTATTCAAATGTCCCAGTAAGCACAATACCAGAGCCTGGAAGCTGAGGCAGCTGAGTGGAACACATGTCAACAATTTTTCTTCTTGTAAAAGGCCTGTTTTTAATGAACCTTTGTCCTTATAATGTAGTTTTACACCTTCCAGCGTAATCAACTCACAGTTCCTTTTTATCACACCTTCATTACAACCTTGATTTCCACTCAACAAATTATGCAATTAATAAAAAAAAATGACAACACATAGTAAATGCCATAATAAATGGAGGATTATCAACTATTATCTTTTACATGTATAGATATTTTTTCTTACCTGTTGATCAGTGCGATTTGGCAGTAAAACAAACTCCAAGGGTGTGGCCCTACAGACATTTTCTATTTCACAGTAAAATAAACTGACACATAGTTTTTCCCAGAAAGGATATGCCAGTTTTGTATGATGGGATAAATTAGGCTGTTAGTAAGAGAGAAGCCTGGTCTTTGTGTGATGGCTTTTAGGCTGTGCAAAGTAGGATCAGACATTGAGCTATGCAGGGGAAGACAATTATGAGCTGAAGAAGAGCAAAAGTTACACAGAAATGTGTATTTTATTCTTAAATAGCTAAAATAGGGTATTCCTTCTGTCCCTGGTAGGAGCAGCTTATGTTTACGGTTTATGAATCATTCCAACATTTCAGTGATTGCCTGATGGAAGAGATTCCAGCTGTCACCAAAGCTTTTGCAACTAAAATACAGTTACAGAATACAGTAAAATATCTTATCTGTTAATCCTGCATCAAGTTAATTTAGTTAACAAGTGAAGTTAATGAGCCAGTTAATTTGAAAATAAAGAATTTCAAAGAAAATGTTTAAAGCTTATTAATTTTGTCTGATAATTAACGTTATTGTTAATGTTTGTCCACTGACCTCTGTCATTTTGCAATTCTGCTTTGTTCAGTCATGACACAATTAGTTTCCCGTCATATATTTCAGAAAACACTGGTATGATTATAAACTGCGATTACATCATTTAAACGACGTACATTAAACAGGCAAAACATGTTCACTGATTGACAGAGGGAGATTCCCACTCAGGTCTACAGACGGGACGGGATATCCCATGGTTTCCCAATAACAGCGACACAGTTCTCGCGAGAGAATGACTATTACCGGGGAATTATTGCCGGGAGCGCGCAGTGACGAAGGGACGTACTCGTTCACGTTCCGGCGCGCCCCAGCAGAGCAGAGCGGAGACAGCACAGTAGAACAGGGTGAAATTTTCAGCTACAGCTTGTCCAGACGGAGCTTCCTGACCTGAGCAGCGCGGTTAGTAGAGGAAGTTGTCTCCATAAAGGCAACCCGACGTGCACGGAGAGTAAGGGGCTTTTGTATGCAAAACTGCACCGTATCTGCACGACAGGGCAGCCGAAGCGTAGTGTGCTGGAGGACCGTCTCAGTGTTGAGTTTTTACCGGGGAGCAGCAGCGTACGGCGGGCAGGAGAGAGCGGAGAGAGGGCAGAAGTTTCCGCTGCCTTGTTTTGTCACTGCGCGGCGGCGGCTGCTGCTGGTAAATCCGCAGGAATGTCGCAGAATGAGAGACCCACTTTCTACCGACAGGAGCTCAACAAAACCGTGTGGGAGGTCCCGGAAAGGTACCAGAACTTATCTCCAGTCGGCTCCGGGGCGTACGGATCCGTATGGTAAGCAGTTGTTGCAGAGCAGTTATCGACAGCACCATTGCACAACAGCCAAGCGGGCTCCCACCACCCACAGAGGCCCGTCAGAGTTGTCTTCCCACGGGTATCGATCTGTAAGGGGTACCAGAGGAAGAAATGTGAAATATTACTCGGGTCTTTTGTTTACATGCTTATACTTTGACTGTTTTGAATTGCGTCGTGCACGCTTCGGGGTGGCACGCATTTCTTCGGCGGGTGGGGATTATTTGTGTTTTTGTGCACATTTATGTTCTGCAGTCTAACTTAGGCTTGTGCTGTAAACACCTCTGATCTCCAGTAAGAATACTGGGCAGCTCCCAGTATCGAGTTTAACTAGATTCCCAGTGTTAAAGATGCAGAAAAACTGTCTTCTAATCGCTTATCAGTGATCAGTGGCATGTCTCTGCTTGCATCATCTGCCAAAGTGGAGCCTCGTCATGAGATATGATCTGTGCTTACTAACAGCGATCCATGATAACAACAGCAACAATAATAACAATAATTTATAAGCGCTTTTCAAAATCCACGTTACAAGCTGCAAACTGAAAATCATCAGATTTTAAAACAAAAACAATTTGGTGCATAAAAAAACAATACAGTGCAAAAGGCAAGAGGAAAATGAGAATTGCCTTCTGTTACAATAGTATTGTCCTCCTACACGTACAACCTGGCACTTTACACATCCGCACACATTGCACATGCACCACTATGCATTTTCTAGTTGGGTGCAGCCTGCAGAGTACCAGAAGGTCACGTGGTTTTCAGAAAGTAGGCCCCCTCGGTCACAGTGAGAGAGTGAGAGCTTTCTATAGGAGCCCATCCGAAGAGGATGATGACTCTAGAATGATGTCACCCTTTCTTTCTCCCGTTGTGGTACACCCATGACTCACAGTCCCGAGGTTAGGTAGTGGCCTCAGCTCTGACGCCTTTTAGTCATCACAGAGTCACGGATGGCATCGTACCGTCATTTTAACTTTACTGTCAGCTTTGACCCCTCTTACACGCCTTTCAGCTGTTGAGCATGTGTGGCTGTAGCAGTTATTAGTGGTGAATAAAGGATAAACCATGACCTTATTTTGTGCTTAAGACAATCACAGGGCATACAACTAGTGATGATGCACATGGGAGGCATTAATATGGCATAAGAGAAATCTATGTGAGACTAGGTGTGTACTAATAATATGTACATAGGCTCAGAGTGTTTGAAATGAAAAAAACAAAAAGGTGTCCTTCCCTTAAAGCTATAATATGTAACATTTATGCATTGAAATGTCTAAAAACACTAGACACGTTATATGTTTTGTTGAATTATGTATTACCTCAAATGTTTTCAACAATCTTCAGACTCAGAGAAATCAGCAATTTAATCAGGGTAGTAGTGCTTTTCCTGCTAGCCTTTGCTTGTTAGTTGCTATAATTTTCAGGAAAACATGCATACAAACAAATGCCAGATATAGAAGCTGTCAAATGTGACAAAACATAAAGTGAATAAAACTTTGAAACATTACATCGTCCACAAACATGATTTCTGTCTGAGTCATGTCAGACAGATTTTCATCACCTATGGTGTTTGTTCAACAGTGAAGATATCAACTCCCACGGTCTCATGCCACCTCACTATGAAATTAAAATTTGTCTTTTGTTCCTGTTTTAATGTGAGAGAGACCCCTAGTGGCAAAATTTACATTTTGAGAATTTTTTTTTTTTTTTATTGTTAAGAGAACGATAAAAACGGAAGTTATCATAACAGTACATAGTGCAGAATGGAATTATATTGATGACAAAAGTGTCCGATTTTTAAAATTATTTATTTATTTATTTTGTTTGATGTTTTTTTTTAGGGACGACAGATGTAACAGATGATTTGAGCACGCACAAAGAATTATGTAACTATTCGAGCCAGCTGTAGAAAGGGTTCTCGTGCTAATATTGACCAAAGCTCACTTTTGAAAGTGTGAATCCACAGAGACTAAAGTGAGAGCACAGCTTCACCTGTTCAGTTTGACCCGGAAATTCAATTTGTTGATAAGTAAATTTTTCAGCCTCTGTGGTCGAGTACTTTTCAGGCTGAGGTTAATTTAAAAGTAATTTCCAGCTGTACATCATGGTAGTCATGTTCACTTCCAGTTCACTTCAGATTTTCTGCACCAGGTGTAGGATTTACCGTGACACCATGTAAGATTTAAAAACTCTAATTGTTCAAATAAATAGTACTACCACTAATAAAATAACTGTGGGCTGCAGCTACATTCAGAATGACAGCATTTTCATAATAGGTGTGGTGCAAATCAAGCATACTGGTATGAGTAAACTAGGTTATGGTAAGAGGATCAGTCTGTAGTGCAAATACACACGCCCACAATAATTGAAATTAGCACATGCTGTCCTAATCACCATTCAGTCAGAGGAGCTTTATATTCAAAAATTGACTTTTTTCCTTCTGCAGACTTGAACTTTGAAAAAGACATGACCGTGATGTCCAGATGTAGGTGTGTCCTGTTGCAGCTTGCTTTTCAAAAATGGTTGGCAAGGGACTTCTTGCATCACACATGCTCAAAAGCTGCCAAAACAGCAACATGCTCACATCTGATTCTGCTCTTACAAATCTGTGCCTGAAATGTTGACTTGCAGACTGAGTGGGCTCAAATCTTTTGGCATCGATATACCTCCATACCTCACCCTCTTACTCAAGAACCCTCTACTGTTTTTTCAAAAATCATTTAACCAGTAAATTTAGTCAGTAAACACTTTGATGCCATTACTCTCCTACTTGACAGAAGTTAACTTTTTAAAATTCAAAAGGTACAAGTTAGATATATCATTTTACAACACAGCATTGTATATTGAGATCAGGTTTAAGTTCTCTTTTTGTTACTCAACAAAACAAACATTACACGCAAAAATGATATACCATAGATTGTTTGTTAGTCATAAGCCATATAAATAAAACAAACTATTTTGCAGCAGTGTCACAGCCTGAGGGAAGAGGTTGCTGTGTACAGAAGTGGATACTTCTGTATCAACAGCAGGCTGAACAGGTTGTAGGTGGGGTGGGTACTAGCCTTTAATATCCCTTGGGCTCTGTACAGGCACCTCACCTCACTGATCTTGGTAGATGGGTAAAAGGTTTAAAAAAGCTAGCACATCTACTACATACTAGGTGCCAGGCAGTTGCACGTGTCAAAAAAGGAAAATTACACTTTCTGAAGAATTGGTCATGCCTGAAATGTCGAACAGTGGCATGTTCATGTGAGCATTATCTAGTGTGTGAGCTTGGTTGATGGACACCAGTGATGTTCGGGGCAGTTTTATTCACATGCTACAGAGTCCTCCTGTCCTGGGGCATGCACATGACATGTCAGATTCCCAGAAACCTAAAAGCTTTAAGCTAAAACCTAAAAGCTGCATACTCACACTTTCAGTTGTGTTTTCATTTATGTCTGAAAGTGACAGTTATATTTTATAGTGCATTCAGTACAGTAAGAGCCTGAAAATAGTGCACGCCTCTCTTTGTATTCAGTTGGAAATTGTTTATTGAATCAATACATGGACCCATGAATCTCTTGTAGGATTCCCAGAGATTCCTACCCCTATGGAAAAGCCAATTGCATCACTCTTTCTGTTGTTTTCAGCCACTTTGTTGCAGGGTTTTAAGGAAATTCCCCAATGTTTTTCTCTGTATGTGATTATATCCATAACCAGAACAAGGAGCTGTCAGCCTGTCTCTTTGAAACATTATATGAGCATGAAGCCTTTTGAATACTATAACTTACAATAAAATCTGCAAGCAAAGTGGTCCGAACAGTAGGCTGTCATTAAAACCCTTCAGAAGGTATCTGAAAAGTATAAATAACCTCGCAGCACCTACTCTAGCATGCCACGACTGTTGGTCAGCTGGACACACTTTCAGTCACTCAGCCGCCAAAGTCTTTGTTGTTGCTGCCATGACGTTCCTCAGGATCCCAGCTTGAATTCTTCCAACTTTTAAATATGGAAAGCATATACTATGTGGGTTTTAAATAATTTTCCGCATCAACCTGTCAGTCAGATACAAGACAAAAAACTCACTACCACTTTCTCCTGATTTCTGACCTTTGTTCTATTTTTTAAATATGAGACTTGGAGGAGATCCAGGAGTAGGTTTGGTGTGGAAAGAAAGTGTTTACAGTGAATGCTGCTGGCAGGGGTTACAGTATATGAACTGTGTGCTGCCGAGTGACTCGTGTTATTCAGTCTGTGTGTCTCGGCTGAGCAGAAACAAGCACAAAACCCATACAGGCCCCCAGGGCATGTATGCATATTAAATCAATGGCTCATTTTCAGCTCAGTGCAGGAAAATGAATCATGGCTTAAAAAAACATCATCTAAATATTTTAGGCTTTGATGAAATCATAACAATAATTCCCAGAATGGTATTAGATATGCACAAACCAGGAAAAAACATAATGCTGATCACTATCAAGCATTTTAAAGGATGTTTTTGATCAAATCTGATTATAATCATTAAAGTCATACTTTTATTTTAATCAATACAGAAATCATAAAAGATGCTTACATTGTTCCTCAGCAGCCACACTGACAGGGCTGCCTGCTAGAGATGCACTGATTCCATTTTTCTTGGCCGATTTTGATTTCCATTTGTTTTTTGTTTTTTTTGTTTTTTTTTAAGGGTCTGACTTGCCGATTCCGATTTTGGCCAATTCTGTTTTTCAGTCTTTCTAAGCCAGTTTTAAAATGTAAAAAAAGAACACAAAGAACACAAAAATGTCTCCATACTGCTCATGTGGTGTAATCCAAGTGTCCGTAAGCTGCAACATTAAAATTTGACCCAAGAAGACGCCATTTACACCATGTTTTTAGCCTAAATGTCAACTGTAGCCACGTGCACACGCCTGAAGCGGGTTCACAAACTCTCGCCCAAGCGGCGCAACAAGAAATATATGAGATCTCACGATACTTTCACACCTGTGTTTACATGCTACCTGGAAGCAACTCAGACAACAGTGAGAGATCTGCTCATTAAATAGTGACGTGTTATGCGTACAGTTGACTTAGCAAACTTTCAACAAAGAAGAAAATGTCTGAGGACTTTGACATAGAAGAGGAACATAATTTCTTTGCTGCAGCTGCGCCGCTTGAGCAAGAGCTTGTGTACCCGCTTCAGGTGTGTACATGCAGATCCAGTCTAAGAGGCTACTTGGATTACACCACACAAGCAGTATCAAGACATTTTGTGGGGTTTTTTTGCATTTTAAATCTGGTCACCATTCACTTCAATTGTACTGGATTTGGCTGCAACACTGTTTTCCGCTGAAGCTCCGGGAGTGTTTTGTGAACTGGAGATCTTCACCCATCCTCACATTAGCACAGGGGTGAGAAGATATGGAGTGAAATTTAATTTTTGGGTGAACTATCACTGTAAGTGTCACTGTAAAAGCGCTGACTGATGCATTCATCTACTGACCACTGATCAGTGTGTCATTAAAGCAGTGGATGGAGGGGTTGGTCCACAGGTCTTGACTTGCATGGCAGCTGTTCCAGTGCATCTTGGGATTTGTAGTATGAGTGGTGAGAGTGCTATTTACCAGCAGGCCATTCATAACAGACGTGTGAAATTATCTCGGGGGCCGTATATAATTGTATCGCGGGCCAGATGTGGTTCACGGGCCTTGAGTTTGACATGTGTGCTATGAAGTATTTCATTTGAATTTTTAAAAATAAAAATAAAACTTCCATACTTTTGAACATTTTGGTGGTATCTTGGCATGCTGAACTGCCAGATCAGTCGAATACACCGTGGTTTCCATGCTCATCTTCACCAAAACAGACTGTATCTAGCTGCTAGCTGTAGATCATGGAACAAAAAGGTTTGAATGCAGATATTGTTTGACTGGAGGAGTTTCAGTACCACTTGGTACTGCGGTATTTCTGTCCATACCTTTAAAGATATTGGGTACTGATACCCAGCCCTACTCATGAGCACAGGCGGCTGAAAAATTGCCTGGCAGGTTAATCAGTCTACCACTAGATTCTATTGTTTTCTTGATGTTTGTCCAGCAGAAAGAAGGGTTACAAATTTTGTGCATTTTCCTTAACCAATAGTTGAACATGTCAACAGTCAATATTAAGTTGATTCTAAATAACTAATAAGAAAAAGGGCACATCTTTTTCTCACTTTTAGTTTTGCTTAAACAATTCTTATGTGAAACACTAATTCATAAAACACAAAGAAATGTAAACAAAAAAAAAAAACAATAAGGCTCTTGCTCGCTTGAAATGGTTGCTTTTGTCTGCCGGTCCTTGTTCATCAAAAGGTGTCCTCAAACAAAATGATGTCAAATAGGATGCAATTACTGCCATTTCGAGACTAACAATGCAGACCAAATCAAACTGAGAGAACCTGTGAAATATTACACAAAGTGTACATTGATTGTTAATACATTTTAATCCATTAAATTCTTGATAACAATTAATTGATAAACAATTAATTATTAACATCCCTAGCAGCAGTGTTTATTTTACTGGCTTTCATTGTTGCGTTTATGGCCGCCGCTCTGTCTCCCTTGCTGTATTCAGCATCCAGCTACCTATGCATTTCTTCATCAATTTGTCTCAACTCTCTTTAGGGCCTTTCACATGACATCATACCTTCATGTCCCATAACAGCCTTTTTACTAAATGCATTAGATATTTCGCTGATTAAGACAGGATTATACTGTACGATGAGGCTAATGTGGTGAGAGGATGCAATATTGTGGTGAGTTCTGGCTGACGCAGTCGGTTTTAACCTCAGAGAAATGTGCACTGACTTGTCAGCTCTCCAAACAAACAGGAGGATTAAGTTTAAAACCAGCAATTTTACATGACTTTAGCACCACATGCATTCAGTAATGTGAGGTACATGACTGAATGTATGTGTGATGTCAGAAGAGTAAAACCATTCATTTTGGTCTAAATTTACAGCTCAGACTTTAGAGCTCTACAAACATCATGGCTGCTGAGGTACAGATAGGCTGCAACATTTTTCACTTAATGTAAATCTCAGTGTTTCAGTCTGGGTGAAAATGTGTGAAACTGACGAATTAATTTGTCTTAGGGCTGAAACTAAGGATTATTTTCATAACTGATTCCTCTGTTGATTGTTTTCTCAATTATTCGATTCATAGTTGTTTGCCCATAAAATGTCAGAAGGTGGTGAAAAATGTTGATCAGTGTTTCCCAAAGCCCAAGACATCCTCAAATCAATTCAATAGTGAAGTTAACGGTACTTTTACAAAGTTTCATTAACTTCAGTCTCACTTTTAAATTTGTTTTTGGGAAAAAATTCTATTGATCACACTTTAATAACTACAAAACAAATCCAACATCGAACTAGCCACAAATGCAAACTGTGCATGTACTATTTTGCCAGTAGGGACGTGAAAAAGGTCTAAAATTATTAATAATAATTATGATTATTAACTTGTTGAAACCTGCAGAAACCCTGTCTTAAAAGTGCCTCAAAGTGATGAATCGACTATCAAAATAGTTGGAGATCAACTTTGTAGTAATTTCTCCATAAAATCATTAAGCATGTTAAAAAATGCGCAAGTTGGATAAACCAGGAGACAAATCTTTCATTAAGTGTTGATTAAAAGACTAATTGCTAACTACTCAGATAAAAAAGAACATAATTTCAGAGGCCAAGTGAAGAATTGAGGCACACATGATTTAACAGTCTTGATTTTCAAACTCTGCCTGGAAACAAGTTTATCTCTGAGGTGGATAAGGAATAGTTGAGTGGGTCACTTTCACTGTTAGCAGAACAGATGGGAAAATGAGTGTGTTTATATAACCTATGATAATTTAATTAAAACCGGATTGTGGAAATGAGATGAGGTTATTGCTACTGCCATGTAAACATCTTAACCAGGTTATTTTCCTGTTGCTGAGGTCATAATCACAGTAAGCTTGCTTCTTTTAACAGAGCTGGATTAATAAATCATCACGCTTGTCATGTATGTAGATAAAAGGTCAGCATTAAAACCAATTTAGATCTGGCATACATGAAAGCTAGAAGATGAGGGGCATATTTAACCACTTTCTGCTGAACATCAAAAATTTGCTGCGCTTTTTTATACTTGTTGGTTTTGAGTCCACAATGTTCTTACTAACTGTTATCTCACAGCCGTTGGTTCCCGTCACAACCATAAACGGATTAAAAACAGGTGTTATTAAATATAGGCCTGTACACCTTATAGTGTCCTTTTCACAGTGACTAAAACAATTCATATGAGCAGACTGAGTTTTCCTAATGTTCACAATCAAGCTTGTGGTAAAAAAAGTGAGCACAGCAGAGAAATGTGCACCCATGTTCTAAAGAAACTGAATTCAAATTCACGTCAGTCACGAACAACCTGAAATATGTGCCACACAGGTTAAATGCCACACCGCTGCATTGTAAGTCAACTAAAGTGGTAAAGCAGGATGGGTTATTATCTCCATTCTTGTTTGACCTGTGTGTGAATGACGTGTCTGAGCCGTTTAATGCTCATCAAACAGGACGTGCTTTTATTGATCTCGCTCTTAATCATTTTAACATAAGCATGGATGTTTTGGTTATATTTCCTCCTTGAAATTTTGGTTTCTTCATTATCTGTTGAGTGTATATGCTTCCAATGTGGTTCTGCTGACTTTGTCATCAGATTTAATGCTGTCGTACAGAGAATAAAAAAGGTGTTTCCTGAATTTTTTTGACGGGCAGGATGCTCATCGTTTTACAGACGTCATTTGACACTAGAGATGAAACAATATGAAAATTTCACGATTATAGTGACCAAAATTATTGTCGTTATCAGTATTAATGTGGTATTGTTAAAGTATGCTGAAAATGTTCAGAAAGTACTGGTACACTCACTGAAAGAATTTCAGCAACTTTTCTATAGAAAGCCGCTCAACGATTTGAAATGGAAGCACGTCCTTTGTGATGTCATTGTTTTCATTGGTGCAAAACAAACTCGCTGCGTCTGGGAGACTGTCGATAACTTTGCTTGATGCTGAACAATGTTTACTGGGAGTTTTTCACAGCGCGGTAATCAAACATGGTTTTAATGATAACTCAGATTTGAAAGGGTAATAGAAACCATCTGGAAGTTTACCATAGTTTATCATGAAAAAGGTAATTATTTCATTTCTATATTACATCCTAGATGACAGAGGTATTTACTGTATATTGTTGTATGCCCTGACCAATACAGGATATCTGGGGCCGATGCCAATGCTAGAAAGTAAAAAGATTCTGGTATCGATATATCGGACAATATTCTTTGCATAAACACATTTTTTGCAATGTTTCAAAAACTTGTGTCAATGATATGTGATAGAGGCAGGAAAATAAGATTTATTGTCCAAAATTATATCAGGGCACTGGAACAGTAAACTTTCACAGGTATTTTCAAGAATTTTATGTAACTATAAATTTAAAAAAAAGAAAAAGAAAAAACAACAGCAAAATATGTAGATATTAAACCAAGAACTAGCAAAAAGATCAATTATGCACAAAATGCTGCCTCTAACGCTAAAAATAAAAACATCTACATCATGGTCTGTAAAGAAATGTTTTCAAATAGGGCTGCAGCAAAAGATTATTTTCATAGTTGATTAATTGGTTGATTATTTTCTCAATTAATCTATTAATAGTTGTTTGCCTGTAAAATGTCAAAAATGGTGAAAATTGTTGATCAGTGTTTCCCAAAGCCCGAGGCGATGAGCCCACATACTTGGTGATTAATTTGATAATCAATTAATAATCAATTAATTGTTGCAGCACTCTTTTCATATTGGTGCATATCTAGCAAATAAAGACCGACCAATATATCGGTCAGGCTCCATATTGTAGTGTTACAGTTGATATGCATGTGGGAACACTTATATAAATTATAATTGCTCATACTGAAGCCACAAGGCTCGTACTGTTTGTGCCAAGATTTTATAGTGGTAGTGCCAGTAATGTTCGTCTACATGAATGCGCCCACAAGGAATCTTATGCATACATGTACAGTCCATGTGCAGTTCAGACAAGGTAGGGAGAAACTAATGTACCATCTAATTTAATTAAAAGCTGCAAAAGAAATGCATCACAGCTTTGGTGATTGGTGAAGAAGTTTATTTCTCCAAGAGAGGCTGATTGATTTATGCGATAACCTTTTATCCATTCGTCTGTTTAATTTCTTTTGAACCTCACTTCTGAAATTAAGTGAATTGATGGCAAGAGGAAGGACACGAGACTCACTACAGACATCTCAGCAAGTCATTTACATTACACATTTGCCTGCAAGCTTGCTCTTTCTGTCTGTCAGTCAACATGCCTCTGATGATCACTCCCTCCTAGTGATCTCAGTCTCATAATGTTGCTCCTTTTACAGCCCACATCTTTATGGTCGTTTGTTATTGCACTTCCATTTATTACAGACTAATTGGATGGTGCAGGCTATGCTTAGGCCCGTCTTGTTTGTCCTGCAGATTAGCAGGATTTGAAAGTGAGCGTGCATGTGACTTTACTTTGTCATTTAGCTTTGGTATACTCAGAGCTAATAGAGTAAGAGTATGGGTTTTCTTTCACAAGTGACACACGTATACAACTTGTTCTGCAAGTCTGGAACACAGAGTACACTGGGTGTGGGAGACTATCTCTGACTTACTGGAAAAAACACACTGCTTATCTTAATGCTCTTATTATGGACGTGTGGCAGTCAGGGCCTTAATTTTGTGCTCTCACGCAGATTTATTTTTAATGCTACTAGAGGTCAGATTATACAATAAACAGGTGTGCTGAAGTCCCAGTCATGTGCATGTTAAGAGGTTAAATCTCTCAATCAGTTTGTGAAACCTGTTCAGAAGAAATTATTCTCATCTCCCCCTGTAACAAGTCCTGTTGACACAACCTTCAACTAAACTCTGAGAGGCCACGGTGAAGCTGGAGACTGGGTCAGTAGTTCAGATCGTTCTAGCAGCTGGCACTAGTATGTGAATGAATTTTAAGTGCTCTCTTCAGCTCCTCTGGATTTATTTTGTGTAAAAGTTAGTCAGTTAAAAAAATCTTTTTAACCTCCCTCTTGTTTAGACCACAATAAGAGGAAATGATGCTTCTTGGTACAAACCGAACAAATTTTTTACAAATTTTGACTCATTTTGCAATCACCCATTTGCAATGCAGCGTAAGTGATTGATCTGGAAGGAATGTGGTTTATTGTAAGTGGGTTGCTTTCCCTCACAGATACAGGAAATGTAGCAACGGCACACTTCGTGGCCCATCTGCCTTTCTTACTAACATCCTCACAATGTCTGCCTGTGTGTCTGTGGACAGCTGATTTTTACAGTGTGAACAGGTTTAAATTATCCAGTATCCTGGCAAAAGCACAATTACCATGTGTCCTTAAAATATTCTAGTGCAGTGCACATTTGAAATGTGTGGCCTTTTGGAACGGCCGGATTGCTTGGTCCCTGGAAGTGCTGTAAACAGTGTTGTCAAGAACCGCAGTATGGCTACTTGCAGCCATAAGAACAAAAGAGGCTTTTTGTTTGTTTGTTTGTTTGTTTGTTTTCTTTCTTTTTTTTTGTTACAAAGGACTTTGGGGTTTAAGTAAAGCACTCTGATATGTTGTACAGTTATGTCATCTGTATAGACAGCAAGTGTCTCAATGTGTTTTTTTCTTGAGCATCTAAGAGTGTAATAAATGTTTTGAGATAAGTATCGTGCGAGAGAGTCTTGATATCAGTTTTTGGGGAGAAAAATTGTGATCCACATCTTAGCAAGAATCATGCCCTGTATGGAATATCACAAAAACACATTTTCTGCCTTGGTTCGTGTAGGCCTGGGCGATATAGCTGAAAAACCTATCACGATAGTGAAGTTTCATATCGGTCGATATCGATAATTATTGATCGTGTAAGTTGTGACTGATATGTTGTGTACTCGAAAGGGTGGAAGTGGTTGAGGAGATAAAATAAGTTTGTTTATTATATTGCAGCAATATTACAGGGATGACTATTGGTGCTTTCACAAAATTTGAGATTATTTTATAAATAATCATCAGTAATGTGGATATCTATCACGATATCTAGTGTCACATCATAATACAATATAATAACATTATATTGCCCCAGCCCTAGTTCATAGATGTTCTGATGCAGATTTTTCCTTTATCCAAAAAAAACTGCAGCTTCTGCAATTTAGATCATACACTTGGCCATACTGCAATATCAATAATATTTTGATCAATCGTGCACCCTAGTAGTGAATGAAGAGTCTCTGGGTTTTGCATGTATGAAATATCAAAGATTTGAGGGGAAAAAAGTAACTTTTTCTGGCTTGGTCAATACATATCAGATTTGGTATATTTGAAGGGCTGAAAAAACAGGTTTGAACAAAATTCAAAATCACGAAAAATCATTAAAATGCCTATCTAAATGCAAATGGGCGTGGCTTATATGGATATGGATAGACTTGGCAGGATGTACAGAGTCCAGAAAAAAAAGAAAGAATCCTTCATTAA
Organism: Lutjanus erythropterus; assembly: GCF_056507025.1. Classification (NCBI taxonomy): domain Eukaryota; kingdom Metazoa; phylum Chordata; class Actinopteri; order Lutjaniformes; family Lutjanidae; genus Lutjanus; species Lutjanus erythropterus. Next base: position 19,102,882 of record NC_139318.1, read on the forward strand.
TTGTTTTTGAGACATATAGTTCAAAAATTGTTTTTATAGCACCAGTATCTGGCCAAATTGTATTAAATTCAACACTGCATTTCCTTGAGTCCTCAGCAATAAACCCACCAAATGTGAAGAAGATTGAATGAACAGTTCTCAAGATATACAAAAGACATACAGACAAACAGAGATTCCTTTCTTTACAGTTAGATTCAACAGTTTATTTTTAGTAACGGTTCTTACTTGTTGCTAATTTTTGCATCAGCAGAAGAAGACCGCATTTCACTCTCAGCTTTATGTTACACTTTCTTTGTCTGGGTTGTTTTTTTTTTTAGCCACACCTGTTTGTTCTTCCTTTTTGTCTTCTGCACAAGCTCTACAGTATTCTGTTACACAATTACAATGAAATGAGTAAGGTATTGAATGAAAGGATGAATGATGACTAAAGCAAACACACTCACATGGACAGCTCCAGCAGAATTGCGGGAGACGTGCTGATTTTGATTCAAGTTAACTTAAAAAGGCTGTCGTATTTGCCTTGGTTACCGTCAGTTACACACCAGGAGCCAATTGGGTGATGTAGCTAAAGAGAAGATTGTCTTTTCATGTGTGTTATTTTTGTGTTTGTTTGTTCCTGTTTAATAACATATTTTGTAACATTTGTTCAAAAGATATGTTGCAGCCAGCAGTTCTTTTCTTGAATGAGTTAAGAATAATACATATTCAAATTGAGCTGTAATAACAGATTTGGTCCTCAACATCATGTGCTAAGCCAGACCATTGAGATCGAGTTGCATTTTTAGTACCAACCACCTGGAACGACATTAATATAAACAGGATCTCTGTCTGAACAGTACATCTCGTAAGCAGATATTCACTGATTAACATGATGTCCCTTTAATACTTTTTCCAGTAAACAATCAGTGTATTTTCAGGCCATTGTGTTGTTGTTGTACACAGTGCAACGTATATTTGACAGCATGTTCAGTCATGTTCCTCCATACAGGAATAGGCAGCCGAGTAGAATAAGAAGCGAAACCAAGAGCTCTGTGTTATGCAATTATTTTCATTGTTTACTGGATTAAGGCCTCCCACACAGTCTAGTGAAACATATCATTCTCAGTTTAATGAAAGGAAATGTTTTAGATGTTGATATGACAGTTGTTATTAGCCTGATGTAATGCCTTACTTTTACAGTTAAGGTCTCTACAGTGTCAAACATTCTGTAATGTGTCTTTCAGCTCGGCGTACGATCTGAAGACAGGCCTCAAGGTAGCGGTAAAGAAGTTGTCCAGACCCTTCCAGTCCATCATCCACGCAAAGAGAACCTACAGAGAGCTGCGGCTGCTCAAACACATGAAGCACGAGAATGTGAGTCACCTGCAACCACCCCCCCCCCATCCTCACCTACACCCCCTCTCGCCTTCAATCTGTAATTGGCCAGGGCTTGGCCTCTTGTGTGTGTTTCTATGCATTGTTCTATAGTTCAGCTCTAAGGCAAGGATTGCGTATGTGTGCACATGAGACTTTGCACACTGAACACTAACTTGCAGCAGGTACTTCTCACCAATAGTCACATTGTTACACTGTGTGTATCCGTGCTGGAGCTTATTTAGATCTGCCCTCAGGAATGAAGCTATGCGCGTGGAAACCCATGTGACACAGGAACTGATGGGGAGCTACAACTAGAAACTGAAACCTGTAAACACCTTTAATGGCAGAGCTCAGGCTGTCTGACACCTCAAGATGTTTTACATTTTCTGCAGGGGAGTGTTCAAATTCTGTTTCTTTAATTAATATTTTTCATCGGACATTTACAATCAAATATCAGTGATGTTATTACAATTATATGAATTGAATTTCTTCGTTGAAAACAATCCGCAGCTCAGCAACAAAATACAAATCTAGCCAGACACTCAACACAAAACACAACGCCCTAGGAAAACTACATATCAGAAAGATCATGTACATCCCCGATTCCAAAAAACAATGTTAGGACGCTGTGTAAAACAAAAACAAAACAGAATGCAATGATTTGCAAACCCTCCTCTAACTATATTCAATTGAATATGGTACAGGGACATAATATTTAATGTTCAAACTAATACACTTTATTGTGTTTTTATTGTAAATATACACACCCCAAAAAAGTTTTGACAGGGGCAACAAAAGACTCAGAAAAATGTGGAATGTTCAAAAAACACCCGTTTGGAACATTTCACAGGCAAACAGGCTACTTGCTAGTAGATGATACGATCATGATTAGGTATTAAAGGCATATCCTCAAAAGGTAATCACGAGCAAGGATGGGGTGAGGTTCACCACTTCATTACAAATTACGTGGGCAAATAGTCCACCAGTTAGAGAACATGTCTCAACACACCCTGTGCAATCCATAATATCATTAGAAGATTCAGGGAATCCAGAGCAACATATGCTGCCGTCCCGACGATGTCTTTTGTCAGAGACGTCCCTGCTTATTTCAGCATTACAATGCAAATACACAGTCTGCATGTGTTACAATAGCATGGCTTCATAGTAAGAGTGCAGGTACCAGACTGACCTGTCTGCAGTCCAGACCTGTCTCACATTGAAAAGTGTGGTAGATTATGAAGCACAAAATATGACAACAGAGACCCCAGACAGTGGGACATCTGAAGTGTATATATATATATATATTCATATATATGTATATATATACAAATACATATATACGTATATTAAGCATATATGGGAACTTCAGCAATTATTGTCCTCAGTTCCCAAACATTTACTCTGTGTTAAAAGAAAAGGTGATGTATCATAGTCGTCAATATGCCCCTGTCCTAACTTTTTTGGAACATCTTGCAGGCATCAAATACAGAATGAGTGTACATTTACAAAAACAAAGTTTATTAGTTTGAACATTGAACATCTTGTCTTTGTACTGTATTTGATTGAATACAGGTCGAAAGGAATTTGCAAATCATTGAATTCTGTTTTAATTTATGTTTTGCGGTGTCCCAACTTTGTGGAACTGTGGTTGCACCAAAAATTGTAGGAGGGGAACTAAAGCTGCTGCTCTAAAATAATTATGTAAAAAAAAAAAATCACAAATCAAAATTGCTGCAGCAATAAAGAAGAGATGAAAGGGGGGGAAAGACACCACAGAAGATGACGGGACTGCTGCTGTAAACCTGTCTGGTGACTCACTGCTCAACAAGCAGTGCAGAACAACATGCTTTGATCACTCACAGGAAAAACCTCTAACAGGACATCACACCAACCACAGTCCCCTAGTGCTTGAGGCCAGCAGTGTGCTCATGTGTTTGTTTACACTGTCACACCTAAAACCAGCACACACAATAAAAATGCTTTCCGCTTCTTAACATGTTGTTGTTATTTCATGAATCCACCTATAGCATTCAAATCCTGTTGTTGTGGTGTGGGCAGAAGGGTCTTGAAGAGCCGGCCCTGTGCTACAGAGTGGATGTCTGTAGATGCATGCATGTACATATGGATGATTAAATAGTGACCTCAGTGACTGTGTCAAATACATGCTGTGTCTCTTTATAACATTACGTTGCAATGCCTTCAAATGTGTTTACATTTTTCCCAGAAGAGTCCGTGTGAATGGAAACTGGAACTTTTCTGTTAGGTGAAAGTTTTCATTCTCACTCATTTTTTTTCTATGGTATTAAACGGCTCCTACTTGACTCCTTCCAAATTAGCAAGAGTTGAACTTTGCAGCAGAGACGCTTGTTTGTGATGCAAAAGAATGGGTGGAAACTCTGATGCATCCAAGTTATATGATTGTGACAATGTGGGATAAAGTAATTTCTTTCCTGAATGAGATGTTTTGAATACACTTCATAAAAAAATCACACATTATGTCTCTTGGGACTACAAACCAGACCATGGTAAAATATCAAAACGACAGGATTCATGGTGCCATTTAGCTATCATAATAGGATGTAGGATAACTGCGGACCACTGGAAATCTGCCACTTTATCCACTTTAAAAGAATGTATAGCTGTAATAAATAAAATGGCAAGTTGTGAGCTGGTTATTTATAGAGTGGCTAGGAGGGAACATCTATTTAATAGATTTAAAAATCCTTGCTTGTGAATGACTGCACCGTCTGGGAATGGCCCTTTCATGCCCAATCATAATAGTGTCACCTGTTATAAATTAACCTATTTACATTTTGAATGTTCCAAACAGTTTTGTAAGCATTATGCAACTTTCCCAGTCTTTTGTTGGCCTTGTCCAAATTTTTTTCAACCATGTTGCAGGCATCAAGTTCAGAATGAGTGTATATTTATGAGAAAACAAAAGTTAATGAGTTTGAATATCTTGTCTCTGTACTGTATTCAACTGAATATAAATCGAAAAGGATTCGCAAATCATTGCATTCTGTATTTCTTTATGTTTTCCACAATGTTCCAACTTTTTTGGAATCAGAGTTGTAGGTGCTGCTTATGCAGACATCTGCCCACATACAAAACACAAGCACGGTTCTTAGTTCCTGTGTGCTGTTGGTCCATCCAGGGAACACTTTGACCAAATTGTGTGGATCCTCTGTGTTATGTAAGAACAGTGGTCATGATTTCTGCAGCTGAAGTGCAGGTGGTGGGTCTGTGTGCTGCTGCGTGGGAGCCAGTCAACTGGTGAATGGTGTGTGTGAGTAAGACTAGAAGTTTCTGTTTGCGTGGAGGTCTTTTCAGGGGGAAAAAGGGGGAATTTTGCATTGTAAAGAGTTCACTCAGTAGTGTGGTGTGTTGGCCATTGTAGTTGGTAAAAAGAAAGCTTGCCAATGATTGACACCGTGAACTAGTGCTTTCTCCAGTATCATCAATCTAGAGGCGTGGTGAAGCACAACCGTTTTAGATCATGTGTATACACACAAACACACATACACACCTTGAAGAAGTTTGGAAAGTCTCAGAGGGGAAAAACCAACCAGCAGCAGTTTAAGACCAACAGTACAGCAGTTCAAACTCAGATGAACATTTTCTACATCATTTACACAAAAAATTACTTTTCCTGGATCCTGTTTCTATCTGGGTGCTTATTTCACTACTAGAACAGCTTGAACTTGTTAAGCAGTTTGAGAATTAAGAGTTGGATGGTGCACTGGTACTACTGGTTAAACACCTCAGTGCATTTATTTGAAAAACAGGTTTTACATGAGACCAGAATTATTCAAGATTGTACCAAATCAGTGCCTGTATCACTGTGCTAAATATAATGTTGTATAAAAATGTCAGTAAAAAACTTGAAGAAGAAGACTTGCATAACAACATGGAAATATAATCCATTTTTATCTGCATGCTGTGGACCAGACAGCTTATTTAAGATTTAAGTGTTGCTGTGTGTGTGTGATCATTAATGAGCATGTCGCCAGGTTCTGTTTCATCAGAACAGGGGATGTTGCATAAAGCTGTGCTTTTTGTTCTTAAATCATCAAAGTGTTTTAATACCTACCTATGCTTCATACACAGACGGAGAGGGATTCTGTGTTTTGCTCACGCTGTTGCCAGGAGACTCCCTGGGTTTTGATTTTGGAAAGCATGAGTGGACCAATCAGCTGTTTGTTGTGGCACCAGCCCACCAATCAGCTGTAGGTTTGTGCCCTGTGTGGGCGGGCTGCTCCTCTGTTTTTACAATGCTACAATGCTTCTCCACCTCAGTGTGTCTTTCTCGGGGGGGTGGGGGTGGGGGTAGGGGGGTGCACTTAGGGCTGATGTCTGCCAGTGTGCATTCGCATGTAGTGTTGATACACAGACAAACACAAACACATATCATCTGATATGTTTTTTGTCTTTGTTCTCTTTTTTGCTCTGTTCAAACTTGAAAACTCATAACAAGAAGTCTGTTATGAGCAAATAACTGTTATTTAAGTCTTACATGCTGAATTTGTAGCCTGTCATACTTGACATTATTTTTGGCTTTCCTGTTATGCAGTCACAAACTCATTTATCCATTAAAGATCTTGTAAATGGCATGTTCAACTGAGAAATGAGAAGTACCTTTATATATGTAATTTCAGAAACTTGGAAACAAGCTATTGTTGAAACAAGCGTGCGAAATGTAACTCCCAATATATTTAATATGGCTCAACACAACTTAAACACAGAAGTGGTGCCTGTTCTGTCAGCATTTTGCACAAAGTTCACCAGATAATGCTTGCCACTTCCTCTGAAATCATATCTATTGTGGCTTTTATCAACCTGTTTATGTAATTAAACAGCTTGGTGACCAAAATGTAGCACCAGGATAATCTCATGTACGTCACTGCACATAAAAACTAGCATGAGGCCTTGAAACTGGAATTGTGTAAAAATCAGTGTATGAGTTTGTCATTGTTTTGTGATGCTTACCTGTCAGAAAAACATGCTGGCAACAATAAAAGTGACTGATGAACTTGGAGGCATACCATTCTGTTGGTCGAATAATTTGGAACCGGTCCTTGATACCCATCCCTACCTGTAATAAATATTTTCTGACCTTTGACGTCTCTTTTTCCTTTCAGGTGATCAGTCTGTTAGACGTTTTCACTCCAGGGACAAGCTTAGAGGAATTCAATGATGTGTAAGTCACACTTGTTCTCACCCCCTCACTCCTTTTCTTTCTGTTTTCTTCTCTCCCTGATTCCTTGGTGTTTTACAGCGTCTTTCTCTGCCTTCCGTCTGTCCTATGCTTTCTCACAGCTTAAATTTCCATCAGTCTCACACAATGAAATCCTTCATATCAGTAGATTATTGCAAGATTAGCACGACGGAGAAACTAGAGTTACAAATGCATCACTATCTCTGCAGCTCCTAACTTCCTGTGAGTCCAGCATGTGGCAGGTTTTTACCAAGGTGAATGGGTGGACACGTGCGCTATGCACATCACAGCCAGTCTCCATGGTAACAGCCATCTGGCAGTCTCTGGGGCACCAGTGTGTGTGTGTGTGTGTGTGTATGTGCACAGAATACTCAATCAGTGTCCTTGAATTGCTGCATGGTGTGGCGTCATCAGCATGTTGCACATTTGTGGAAATGTGAGATGAAGCTACTTGCACATAAACACCCCGACAGCCAGCGGTGAAGTTGCACAATAAAGATGTGACACTTCTCTCTTCATGTGACAACTTATAAAGACAAAAAAACTGTGAAATCAACCTTTTATTGTGACGCAAGAGGAACAGATGTGTGTCGATGATCACAGGCCAGCTAATAACTGTGTCTCAAGTAGTATGAAGTTAGATTGAGTAGATGTACCATGCACACACTTCATGTATACACTTAACTATCAAAGTTGGCCTTCAGCTGATTGGTTGGCTGTGTAAATATTCCACTATCAGGAAAAGATAAGTGAAACAATTATTTCTTTATTACAAGCAAAGTTAAACAGAATAGTATGCAAACAACTTGTAAATGAACTCAATGTTTCATGGAGTAATTATTGGAGATTATTATAGCCTTGTACCCACAACAAAACATTTCATAAACCATACACCACAACAAGTACTAACAGTAAGAAAACCAGTGAAAATGAATTAAAGAAAGCTGTACAACACAAGGACAGACATACAGACATCTGATTAGCTGCACTGTATGATTTGCAGGTACTTGGTGACCCACCTAATGGGTGCAGACCTCAACAACATCGTCAAGTGTCAGAAGCTGACTGATGACCACGTCCAGTTTCTCATCTACCAGATTCTCAGAGGCTTAAAGGTCGGTGAAGCTTTCAGCATAACACAAGAATTCATCTCAACTCTGGTGCCTTACTACCTGTTGATCAGTGGGCTGTTTTATTAGACTGATCTGAAACAGTCCCCATGTACTAATTTCTCCTTTGTCAGTTTATTGAATACTAAACTATGACACTGTTGGCTGACTGAAGAAGAATTGGCCTTTTTGAAGGTTTTTTTTTCTGTAACCTGTTGACTATATCTTCCCAGGACCCAGCAATACATTTTTGTCCTCTGTGGAGTACATGACACTGAGGCCTTTATTTCAAACTTGATGCATGTAGTTTATTTGAGTCTTAATGTCTGGGCTGCTTGTCATCCTGCTTTCTAACTAGGGATGCACCGATCAACTGGACGGTTTTCGGCATAACCGGCCCTGACCAGTAACCAGCCGGTCAGCGTTACATATCTGATTCTGTGCCCGTCACTGTTACACAAGAGTTCTGCACGATGGTCATGTCATGTGCGCAGCAGACAAACTGACCGTGATATCACCACAGCACTGATCACAGCTACACACACTCAGACACATGCTTGCATGAAGTTGGTGTCAGCAACAGATTCTAAGAACAGGATAAAGAGAAGACAGACAGTCTACAACGAAACAGAGAAGCTGACAATGTTGCTGAACAGCCGTAAACTTTGTAGCTCTTCAGGCTAATGTTAGCCAGCAGCAGACTGCTGTTCACAGAGGGACAGTTAAAATCTCACCTCCTGTTCTGAAGAATAAACAACCTGTGTTGATGTGTCTCCTCAAACATTTTCTCATCCAGACTCGTTTAACTTCTGCGTCTGTTTGTCTCACTGCAAAGTTTTACTGCAGCAAACTGTTGCACCGCGTCTGTCTCCGGTTTGTTTACATCTGCTTCCACAGGAGATCACGTGAAATCGCGTCCCGTGAAATCCTGCAAGATTCCAAGATCTCACAAGATAGCATTCCCCCATTCATAATCTTAATATAAAACTATAATAAGGCCTGGCTGTAACCTGGAGGACCTGGAGAAAATTTAAATAGCATTTAATGAATATTTGATATTCAGTGTCCAATTTAATTTTTACAAGAAAAGTTGCAAAAATGTTTGTGAATGCTGTCAATTACAGTTCTTAGAAAGACTGAAAGTCGGAATCGGTCAAAATTGCAAATGGCAGGTCAGACCCTTAAAAAAAAAAAAAAATATATATATATATATATATATATATATATATATATCGGAAATTGGAATTGGCCAAGAAAATTGAAATCGGTGCATCTCTATTTCTAATGTAGAATTTGTGACGTAAACATGATCATGTCATACGTTTTGAGTGATTTTTCACTGTCAAAGCATAGTTTTGAATGACATAGAAGTACTACTTTATCAGTAAAATGTTTGTCAAAATGAGAAATGATACAAGCAAATGAAATTTGTCGTTACCAGCTTGATGATTTGTAATGTGCTTGTTGTTGAATATATTGACATGATGTCCACTACAAAGGAATGTTGTAAAGCAGTGGTGCCCAACCCTGGTCCTCAGGGACCCCTGTCCTGCATGTTTTAGATGTTTCCCTGCTCAGGCTTTTGCAGAGGCTTGATGATGAGCTGATCATTTGAATCAGGTGTGTTGGAGCAGGGAAACATCTAAAACATGCAGGACAGGGGTCCCTGAGGACCAGGGTTGGGCACCACTGTTGTAAAGCATCAACAAATAACATTTTGGAGAAAAAAAAAAGATATTTGTGATATCTTTCTTACATCCCAATTACTTACATTATGTAAAATAAAATCCAAATATTAAAACCCTTTATCTTGCAAGTCTAGAGGGTCTGGAAATAAACTCTCGTCTGACAACTGCAAACAACCTGCAGTGCAGGATGTACTGCACATGAGAAGCAGTTTCCAGTCCATTTTAGTGGTCAAACAAATACATTTACTTGCAGTTGATCATGGCTGCAACTTCTCCTATCAAAGTTCACCAGTGCTGAACTCTGGAAACTCTGGTTTTATTGGCTTCTTCACTTGCATGGAATGGAAGTGACCTGGAGGGAAATATTCAACAGTGTTAATTTCACACGTGTCACTGTCCCCTTACCCCAAAGTAAGAGGGACCAAGGTCAAGGTATCTGAGACATAAGTTACTGTAATCATCATTCTGATGGGACACAAAACTTTGTTTGCCACCATGATTGCTACATTTGCTGAACCCTGTTCTTAATTGTATAACTTGATTTTCTGACTCTGGAATTGATATATATATATCGATATATGCCGTCTCATACTGTGCAGTATGTGCAGCCGTTCACCCACTGTAGCACAAAAGAAAAGAGCAGTAGGGAAGTAGCTGACAGAACATACAGTGTTAGGTAACTATCTGTGTATGTAACACGTAGTTACACGCATATAAACACATAACTATGCTGTAAGTATTCAAATAAAAAAATAGATATACTCAGTTGTGCTGTGTTCAGATTGAGAGTTTAATCATCAGTATTTTTTTCTTTTCTCCCACAGTACATCCATTCTGCAGACATCATCCACAGAGTAAGTTCTGACTCTGTTTCATGTTCTTATACACTTAACATGAATTAACAAAACTCTTGAAGATGGTTACAGCGTCCTTTTGATAATCTCACTCATTGTTAGAAGGTCAAAATGTTGAATATCAACCCAGTTATCCCATATGATGTTTACTTAACATAAACATAAACAAAGGAAATGACAGATAAGAGACGGATCTCTCTGTTGCTTCAGCATCCTGTCTCAACTTTTCCTTCTTTCCCCCTTTTCTCTTCAGGACTTGAAGCCCAGTAATCTGGCTGTGAATGAAGACTGTGAGCTCAAGGTGAGAAACAGCCCACTTCACCATTTATGATTTAGATGGTCATGTCGGGTGGAAGGTGCTGGCCGTGCATACTGTACTCCTTCTGCCTTTCATATTAAAAACAAAACAATCTTCGTCCCTCAGATTCTAGACTTTGGTTTGGCACGGCACACAGATGATGAAATGACGGGCTATGTGGCCACCCGGTGGTACCGAGCGCCAGAGATCATGCTCAACTGGATGCACTACAACATGACAGGTACACACACACAGATTTAATCATAAAGGTTTGAGCAACAGTTGAATGTAACATTACATAATGGGCAATTTCACACAATTCAAAAAGTAATGAAATAGCATACTGTGTTCAGTTTGTGGGTGTTATGTCATAAATATAGCTTTTCCTCTGTAGCATGTCCTGTTAAGAATTTATTACACAAGAAATGATGAGGTGATTATAGAGAAACGAGGCCAGCTTTTCAATTTTTCTGTTGGATTCAGCGTGATGTCAAGGTGCAACACCAGCTGAAACACCCAAAGTACTTATCTTACATGGTTTTGGATTTTAGCAGTGGTCAAATGAATTAGCTATGTTGCCTTTTGTAAAGCACCGTTTATAAAGTGCGTGTTTCTTGTATTTTGTGCACTAAATTTAGACACAAAGATTTTCAAATAGAAGAGTGGTTTTGCAGCAGAACCACATAACAGAAACATATTGAAAATGTACTGGATATTGGAATAAAAACAAAATTCAAAGCTCAAGAACATCATCGTGATGTTTCAAGGGACAGTTCACCCAAACATGGAAATTCAGTCATTAGCTACCCATCCTCATGCTGATTGAAGGTCAGGTTTAGTTTTTAGTCCACAAAACACTGGTGGATTTTCACAGGAAAACATTGTTGCAGAATCTCCCAAACAATGTAAGTGAATGGTGACCAGTTTTTAAATTTGGCGTGTGAATTGAATAAATTGTAATGTAAGTGATACTGAAAATGAAATAGACATGTTGTATCATATTCTAAAATACTCAAAATGCTACATGTTTTTCCTCCTTCCATGTATTAGTGGATATCTGGTCGGTGGGCTGCATCATGGCTGAACTACTCACTGGACGGACGCTCTTCCCTGGCTCTGACCGTATCCTTACAACGTTGTCGCTGCAATGCAAGAAAAAAATTGCATATTGATTTAACCTGTAGTGTAGGTCTCAGGTGGTGTAGGTAGGTAGATCTGGAAGATGTGGTAGATGGATGCATACTGTCATTTCATGTATACATTTTTTTTTTAATTTGTGGTTAGATTTACAGATGTATTGTTCCTTTGATTCCAGGCTGTAACACAAGCTGTCGCTTTGTTGGATCACTTCAGTGTTTCAAACACACACATACACACACAATTCTCCCTACTTCAAGCTGCCTCAAAGCACTGCTGAGTATTGACTTCTGTGAGCTGCATGCCAGAATAGTCAAGGAAGCTTGTGTGTGTGTGAGTATGTGCATGCATGTGATAGGAGTTAGAGTCCCCTGTGGTCTATGACTCAGTGCTTCCCACTGTTGTCTCCACTGCTTCTCCAAGATACAGCACACCTTCCTGTTTCCCTCCCACAAAGCTCCCCATGCACAGCAGCACTGCATAACAATGTTTTGATACAAACACACAACAGACGTTTAATTAGGCACACACACACACACGCGCACACACACACACACACCTTGAAGTCCAAAAGTTGACAGTAACTTTGACCAGTTTAAGGTCAAAAGCATTGGCTTGCTGTTGTTTATTGAGTTTCTGATTCCTGCTCAGAAGAATCAGTCGATCCATTCAGTCCTTCGCTGCACGCTCTGTGTGTGGGTGTGTGTGTGTTTGAATGTGCGCCCTCTCACCAAAATTAAATCACAGAGCTACCCACCTACAAAAAAGCGTAGTTAAATATACAGAGTACAATAGTCTTGGTGGTCTGTCTTATTTTACTTGTCTCAATGAAATGTGATTTCTGCACATGATGGTGCAGGAGGGAGGAACTCCAAAATGAGATGCTGCATCAGTTCCTGCACACTTAAACTAAAAGTACAGTAATAATAGATCTGCTACATGTACTTTATCTGGTTTTGTTAGGTGCAGTAGATTATCAGTGTCACCAAGTCACTTCATACTGTCAATGAGCAGTTTAGTGACTTTAAACATGCAGTTTTGGAAGGTTGCTTGCTTACTTTTCTGATATGTGTTGCTTGTGTAAGCTGCTGCAATTAGTCGATTAATTGATAAGAACAATGGCAGGAAATTAATCTGCAACCATTAACAGCTAAACATTTGCACAATCCAGGTTCTCTAATGTAACGACTGGCTCCTTTTTCATGTTTTAGATCATTTGTAGTGTGAATATGTTTGGGTTTTGGGATTGGTGATAAGCATTTCTGTAACACTTTATTTGAGTGTGCATAAGGGCCCAGTAACACATGTGAATTAAGGAGAGTGCCTGTGAATTTGTGTCCTTTCTTTGCGTTGAGTTCAACTTTGGTGAACTTTGAGGGGATGGAATCAAAGATGTTGGAGTATCATTCACTTTAGCCACTCCCCTGCACGTGCATCTGTGACCAGGCTTTAAAACTGGCATGTCACTATGATAACCATGGCATGATACCTGTCATGCAGCAAGGGAGGACTCTCATACAGGGAAGGTTCAGGCTTCAGTCTTTTTTTTTAATAGTCCTGTTAAATTTATTGCAGGGCAGTACAGACAGTGAAAATGTGCATAGAATGCAAAAGTGCAAAACATTTCAGTCCATGTCGGACTTTCTTCAGAGCAAAATGAAGCATGCATGATGAGTCACCCCATTTTAACGTTACTCTACAGGTGCAACTAACTATTAAACACACATAAAGCTAATTGCCAACAGGTGAAGTCATTACAAACAAATAACATTAACATTGGCACATTCTTATAAACATCCTGAGATATATGCATACAAATATTAGCTTGTACCCTGGGAATTGGTATAGAAAGAGTGTCACAGAAAATGGGTCACATCTAATTCTTCATTTAAGCCCTTAGGATGTAGTCCACCTCCAGTCATGTTTTTATTTTCACTGGAGGGGGTCTTTACGGTAAAAGAAACATAATGCCTGTCATAAACATAAAGGAATCTTCATGAATGTTTATGGCTGTGATTAAGTGGCATGCAGACCCTTTTTAAATGCAAAGTTGACATGAAATATGACAGAATTGACAGAATGACGACAGTTTAAAGACTGTCATGTCAGTCTTATACACTACCTGTCTAATGTTGTAATCAGTAACTGTCAATCAGGCATCACAGTGTGTGACACAGCACATTTTAGTTGTTAATACCCGGGCTACATTGTTTTCCTTTTGAATGAATGAAAGAATATTTTGAGACACATATGACAGCTTTGGCTGTTGTACCTCTCATCCCTTTCTCCATCTCCAACACCCTCCATCCCTCCTGTTTTCCTTCATGTGAGTGTGGTAGCCATTGATCAATTGATGGTTATAATGAAAGTCGTCGGAATCCCAGGGCCCGAGCTTTTGAAGAAAATGTCTTCGGTCTCTGTGAGTGTCGTGTTTCATCCTGTCCAGTCCTGATGCACTGTCCTCTCCTGCCCATGATTGTGTTGCCCTGGCAAGAGTCAGACAGTCTATTTTACTACTTTGTACTGCTACTACTACTTCTAAGTTGCCCCTGGAATTGTGTTTTCATAATGGCTTTATTTACACTTGGGCTTTGGTTCATACTTCTTTCCAATATGCACTATGAACTGCAACAGTCTTCCAATCTCTGCAGAGTAAGAGGCCTCTAGTGCAGCGCTGTGTTACAGTGTCCATAAATCTCTATAAATGCCTGGACACTTACTGCAAATCACATCTCAGAAAATGTCTTACATCATCTTCACCCAACCCCCAACCCTACCCCCCCAACCCCCTTGTGTGTGTTTCACCCCTCTCTTTGTCTTCTCCATACACAAACCACCCTAACCACCCCATGCTTTTTGACATGCTGACCTCCATGCTATGATGCCCCTTGACTTGGAAACTATAGACATAAACCAGCTACAGCAGATAATGCGCCTGACGGGGACGCCCCCAGCCTCCCTCATAAGCAGGATGCCCAGCCATGAGGTGAGACACATGCCCTCCGCCTTCCCATGTGGGGGTTCCCCCCTCCCCCCTCCCTGAGCTGGAATCGAGCCACCAGCAGATACCCGCAGTCCTGTTTACAGACCAAAATGCTAGACGTGATGCGATGCTGTTTTTTAAGTATTTTTTACCAGCTGACTTGCGTATCAGCCTCTGCTCTCACTCCACTTACTCCCCTTTCCTCTCTGACTCACTGTTTGCCTCAGGGTGCTTTGCCACTGTATTCTGATGAGCTTATCTGTGGTGATGTGTTGATTCTGAAAATTAGGGCACAATGTTTGTGTAATGTGTGTGATTTGAGTCATAATTAAAGTGCTTGAAGCATGCCTTACTGGAAGGACATACAGTCATAACAAATATAAATGTTGTAAATTAATGTTTGTCAGAAGATTTTAAGCTACAACCTTTTACCAGCTGTATGTCACGATCTTTAGAGCTTTGCTGTTTTGTTTCCTTTGCTCGCAGGCGAGGAACTACATTAACTCACTTCCCCAAATACCCAAGAGGAACTTTGCTGATGTGTTTATTGGTGCCAACCCTCTTGGTAAGTTCCTGTTTCAACATCAGGCCATATCTGACCCTATTCTGGCTCACCAAGTCCCTCTAGTGGTAACATTAAGTCACAGTTAGTGTTGTCCACAATTAGTGCACATCAGTGCAATGCATGTTTGGAATGGGCTACTTGCGTGTCCCCTGGTGTTGCTGATTGCAGCTTTCTCCAGAACTGCTCATCCAAACTACCTCACACGTGACCCTGACTGTGTAGGTTTATCAAAACATTAACATTAAAACTCAACTTACCTGGCAACTAACATAGTCTTTGGCTGATTACTGATTAATGATAATCACAGACCCTATTTATCAGATGCTTGATCAGAAAAATAATGGACCTCAAATTCTGTGACACATAGATAAATTTAATCACTACATGTAAGAGAAACAGTTTCCCTGAAATGGAGAATCTGGATTTTTAACACACATAAATTTATTTCCTCACTAGAGTAATATGCAACAAGACAATCACTGACATCAGTGTGGGGCAAAGAAATGATTCAAACAATGTACAGACTGTAACAACAAAATGTAATACTAGTTTAAGGTGTTCTCTGACTCATATATGGTCTTTAAACGAAAAAAAATAAAATGAGAAATTAAAGTTAGACAGGACTAAGTGATAGCTCTGACTGTATGCATTCAGTTGTATAGTATGTCTTTATGTATATGTGTAGTTTTAACGCCTATCCAGTATCGCTTGATTATATGTTAAAGGTTTAGATTAATGATTTTTAGGTTTTTTTTGTTGTGCTCTCTTTGCTTTTCACATACTCATTGTTCTCTTGTGGCTGTGTTCAAGCGGTGGACTTGCTGGAGAAAATGCTGGTGCTGGACACAGACAAGCGGATCACAGCATCAGAGGCTCTGGCCCACCCGTACTTTGCCCAGTACCATGATCCGGATGACGAGCCAGAGGCAGAGCCCTACGACCAGAGCTTTGAAAGCCGTGAGCTGTTAATTGAGGAATGGAAGAGTAAGTTTGCACATTGTGGATGCCTGTGTTATAACCTGAACTTGCCAGGGAGAAAATGAGTAGATGGTTTTGAATAATAATAATTCTGAAATAATCGTCCTTACTATTTATTGTCTTTCAGCGTTAACCTACGAAGAGGTACTCAGCTTTGTGCCACCGTCGTTCGACGGAGATGAGATGGAGTCATGAGGAGGAGACACCTTTTCTTCCATCTTTTTGTTTTCCAAGAAACACTCTTTAAGGACTATCAGTCTCATGTGACTATCCACCATTTTTCCTCACACACTCACACAACCATGACATTCAAGTGCCTGCCGTCATTCATCTCCGGGGACGTGATATCAGGAAGACTTGACATCCTGTTCCTTCCGTCCCCTACCCTTTTGCTGTTTTTGTTACACTGCATCCCAACACGGTGAAGCAGACTTCAATCTTTGTTATATTTTTAGTGAGTTTTTACCTCAGACATAAATTTTTTATATTGATCCCCTCTTTGAATCATAAAACTAGAAACTACATGTCAGTATCTTTAAAGCAAATTGGAGAAATTGAATTGCTAATAGATATTTTATAAAACTGTACTACTTAAAGTGATAGTTCAAATTATTTGATTGGTTTGTATGAAGTACTTATCAATAATCAATGTATTACCTACATTAGATGCCAGTTGGCACGCCCCCAGTTCAGAACAGTAGAGAGGGACCACAAGCACTGAAGCTAAGCAGTGTACAGCTTTGGACGTGGTCAACAACAAAAGTTATTTTAGCCACTTAAAAAAGGTCTGCCTTGAGAAAACCTTTATCTGTTTAATTTTATACTATATTTAGAATATTTTCATCACTTTAACCTTGCTGTCAGAGAGCGTTTTCTGATGGGACACTGGCGTTATATAAGCCAAGTAACACTCTACAAACCATCCTTCACTGGCAAAAGACAGTAATTTTACCTTGCAGAACATCAGAGTTGCATGTCTACCACTGCCTCAATTTGTACGCTTGTTTGTGTTATTGTGTAACTTGGATGAATCCAAGCTATTCTTTTAAAACACCAAAGCCACAAAATAACACAAAGAAACTAACACACGAACCAGTAACTTCCGTGTTCTGCGAGGTAAAATTACTGATTTCGCCTGTAAAATTAGATTTGTTTGGAGAGAGTGATATTCACTTAAATTATGGTAGTTTCCCATCATAAAAGGCTGTCTGACGGCAAAGTAAATAAGTGAAAATATTCAAAATATAGCCTACAGTTACTCTGTTTTTATGTGGTCATTTTTAAGTGGCTAAAACGCCTTTCACTGCTGATCCCATCCACAACAGTACATTGCTGATAATCCTTTGTTTCTCCTAACTAGGGGTGTGCCGATCTGCATCTGCTGAAGGAAATAGACTGATAAGTACCTCATACAACCCCACATCAAATAATCCAAAGTATCCCTTTAATATGGAAAGAAGTTTAAAAAACTTTCAAACTGCCGTGTGTCTTAAGTTTATCTTTCCTCCATTCATTAAAATTAAATGTTATTTCTATCAGTGCATAGAGCTGTGTAAATATGACAAACAGTATTTGTACATACGTACTCCAGTAAAACCAGTTACTGTATTTGTGTAATAGATATAATTGCTGAGTCACACCTCAGCCGACACATTTGACAGTATAAATTTTATTGCTAGAGTTTAGCCTAAAATGGAATATAAAAAGAAACAGTATGTAATTTAAGACGAGTATGTATAGATTAGGCTAAAAATATGTCAAATATTCACCTCTACATGGCAAATTCAAGGCTTCATATGTCTTTTTTTAAGACTTAGTGTCCCAATTTTTTTTTTTTAACCAAAATATGACTTTGGAGACTTGACTTTTGTATCCATTTTGCCCACTTAACACTTGTTTAGTTTCTCCTGCTTTCCTCTGTACCAGTTTGTCTTTTAAGCACTTCTGATCTCTCGTTTCAGAACAATGTTGCACCATTATCACAACCTACAGCACCACATACGCATGACAAAAGCAAGGTTTGGCTTATTAGTTTATTGAAATGTGATGTTTTTCCACCACAACACCAACTGACAATGTACTTTAATCATATTGCATTTATAAAACACAGTACTATTAATGTTTATTGAATGTTGGGGGGGGGGCAATCTGCCCCATATTTATGATCTTTTTTTATTATATTGTTTGTATATCAATGTAAAAGAGAATATTATTTGTCAGAATTTAAGGTTCTTTTTATTATTTATGGTGAGCTTACTGTATCACAAACGAAATGTATCGTCAATAATCTCAAATGTCAGTTAAGCTTCGGTGACTGCAGTTACAGCTTGTGTATCAGAGCCAACAATATAAACTAAATACATTGTTTGAAAGAACAGAGAAAACTCAGGCAACAGATTTCACTAAATTATTGAGTTTTAAATCAAAATCTAACTCTTAAATTCTGCCAAGCTATAATCTTTGGTTGAAATAATTGAAATAATAATAATTGCTTCTGAGATTTTTTTTTTTTTTTTCCAAAATTTGTTGTGGAAACTCTTAAAGTAAGTCTTAGTTTATTTCAAAAAGAGTGTCAGTCAGATTCAAAACTCAAAAATTTAGTGAAGACACGTGAAATGATGAGTTTTCTCAACTACAGTGTAGTTTTAAATCAGTTTGATCAACTCATTTTGCAGTTTGTTCTGAGTTCAATTAAGTTCTTGAATGTTTGTTCTGTTCCCTGAGGAAATTGCCTTCAAAATGATCCAGTTTATAAAGAATTCTAATAGAAAACGTGCAGAAATCAAAGCAAAATGTATATTACAAGTACACCAAGTATTGACATACAAACCACTAAACAGCGGACTCCTAGTTCTGAAGTGTACTACAAACATTTATTGACAGTTTTTTTTCTTTTAGGAGTCAAATTACATTCACATGTGACATACAAGCTTTATCCACAGTTGCTCTGGCTAATGTCAACCAAACAATGTCTGTGTCTTCACTATTTCATTTGCAACCGCTTGTTTTCATGTAGTGCTTTTTCTAATGTATTACTTTATTCTTTGTGTGTTAAATTGAGATTTGATGTTATTCTGTGATTCTGTAATATTGATTGTTTTTTGAGTAATGCTAGAACTATATTTGTCATACATTTTGAATAATTTAGCAGGGGACATGTTGTGGGAAAGAGTGTACGTTTACTCACTGGATGCTGAAGGGCAATGCTCAAGCCTCATTCTTTGTAGTTTTTTTTTTTTTTTTTAAGAACTGCATAAAGTGGATTATTTATCTCGTCCATATCCGAATGTCAGTAGTTATTAATTTGCTTATTGGTTCTGCTTTCTTTGCCTGAGATGTGTTCATATGTTTTTACTACGTTCTTTACCACATGTACCACAACAGCACGCCACGACACCTGTAAATACCACAATTAGAAAATAAAGTCTACTATTTTTCAAACCTGTAAAAGTGTTGTGTATGTTGTAGTGATATTTAGCTGTCAGTATCTCACCACTGGGTGGCAGCACAGCTCAAGTGGAGTAAAACCTCTGCTAATGATGTAGGATGACCAAACCTGTAGGGAGAAAAGGCAAAGCAAGAAATTATGATTTTATTGACTTATTTACAAATTAAATGAAAATACTACGTACAAACAAGTATGGGTACCTTCAGTCATACACACAGGCTGAATCCCAATCTTATTGTTAATATTATTAATAACTGAGTCAGTGGTACTAGTTGTCAGGCACACTTCAGTAAAAATGTGAATGCAAAAGTACGACCACTGTAGCTAATGCAAAATGAAAGAAGAGTTGTAGTTCCTTCATGCTACACATGCATACAGATAATCGATTAAGTGCAACGTAAAATGGGATAAAATAATGAATAAAATAAAACTGCATACAGTTATGTATATAGATATGCAGATACACAGGAAATAATTCTAGAGGTCAGTCTTTGGAATTTGCATCAGGTTGAATTTAAACAGCAGCAAGAAGGTGGTGGTAATGATAATATAGTCAATACTCTCACATAGAAAGTTCGACATCTGACAAAAATTGACAATCAACCAGGACTGTGTTTGAGCACAAAGTATAATCGATATAAACACAGAGTCCTCCAATCCAACATGTTGTGTCCTGTCAGCTTGGCACCGGTCTGCTGGTCAAGTGCAACACCTTGATCCTGTGGCACAGGTCTCTGTAAATAATTTTTTAAAACATATTTAGTGCTAGTGGGCTGTCTTTCATTTTAGTTTTACCTGCATGACATGATAGAAATTACACTCAGAACAAAAATGATCTACATGTGAAACTGTTGAGTCTTTGATTGGGGCCCAGGGGCATCTGCCAATTATGCCCATTCAGTTTAATCCAGTACAGTTCAATTCAATACAATTCAATTCAATTCAAAATTTATTACAGACTCCAGATCCAGATAAAACCCTGTTCTTGTCTGAAAAACATGGACCAGATTTGTGGACCAAGCGTTTAAGCTAGCAATGCAAACAACAGATAAACGGTTTATGTACCAGTCCTGAGTGTAAATAGCCGGGTAACAATTACCAGAATAACAGAATAAAGCTGGAAACTGCCTCAGGTGCCCCCAAACCTCTAGGTTTACTGTGGAGTAACTAGTTGTGTTTATTTGATTAATTGCAAATTTGCTAAGGAACTGCGTAATTAAAATACAAAATCAACTTATGTGGGAGTTGCATTATTATTAGAAATTTTCAGTTATATTGTGCTCATATGGTTTATATATTACCAGAGGTGGAAAATACAATCACTCAAGCACTGTGCTCATGTGAATACTCAAGAAAAGTACAAATACCTCAAAATTATACCTGTTTTGCTACTTTCTACATCTACTCTACAACATTTTGGAAGCAAATATTGTACTTTTACTCCACAACATTTATTTGATAACTTAAGTTATATTCCGATTGATAAAACAAAAGATAAGTAACAGAAAAGTCATATACACATATCTGTAAACGTTGTGGACACATTAATACTTCAGTAATTATAATTCAATAATGTATTATTTTCAAATGGGCAATCCTGCATAATTAATACTTTTACTTTTGGTACTTGATGTATACTTTGATGGCAATTTTTATACTGTGGTATTGCCACTTTAACTTAAGTTTAAGATCTGAGTACCTCTTTCATCAGTGACCACATGTCACAAATTCTACTGGACTAGGTTAGCTGTTCACAGTTTGTACCATCGATGCTTTCTACACACTCCGCCCCCTACAACTCTACTGTGTTGGGTCGTTCATTTTCGCGCACTTTAGAGTTCCGACATTTCCAACTGTTCCTGAACGCAGCTTATCTCCAGACTGGTTACCAGCATGGAAAGAAAAGGTAACGTGGTAACTACTCCTCAATGCTTTTCATATGTAATACCAGAAAGATACACGCTTTTCTGTAAAACATTTACGCACCAAATGACTTATCATGATGGTTTTAACAACTGTAACAAGCTAGATAACAGTTGATAAAAAGTAAAAGTGCACCATGCGCTCCGCTCTGTGTGTGTATGTGTGTTTTAACGGTATGCTAGCTGTAGCCATCAAACTAGCATCTAATCGTGGACAAGTTATGTGTCAAACTTTTATTTAGGTCAGAGTAAAAAATAAGCCACAATGCTCCTAAAACTGTTAACAAATGTACCACGGCTCGGCATGATAATAAAGAGTACATGTGTGATATTGACAGTGAAAAGCACCTCGTTTCTGTTAGCAGCTAACTTAAAATGACTCTAATATGAGGCAACGCACCGCTCAGGCCGGTTTACTCAGCTTTTAGAAAGGCTGTTACTCCAGCTAAGTAACCTGCTAGCTTCCCAGAAGAGCTCATGTAACCCGAGTTTTTACACCTGGAACCCGGGGCACACCTTGTACTCTTTCTATAAAAATAACAGACACAACTGCTGTGAGCAACAACACACTGTCTGCGAGGTTTTCAGTAAGCTGTTGTATTATATATAACAGTTTTCTCTCTACTTTTTAGTACTCGCAATGCAAGCAAGGAAGAAGAGGACAAAGCCCAGGAAACCTGGCAAAAAGTAAGTAGTAAAACCACAACCTCCTGCTTCGTTGATGTAACAGTTTACTCTCTGTGGTCCGTAAACACAGCAGGAGATTCACTCATTGTAAGAACTGCTCAGCTGTACTTGGCTGTAAACATGGCAACTTTTATCAGTCAGAACCGAATGATATGATAAGAAGTTGTCCCACTTAACATCATGCAACTGTTGGTGTGTGTTGTTAAGAAGGAGCTTTTGGTGCATTTGTGACTTGCAGCCCCTTTACATTTTAAGCTAAGAGACAATAAAATAACTTCATAAATGTAAAGGCAGGTCTTTGACATTTAAGTACTGAGTAGTGTATTATGGATTATAAGAAAGTCATTTAATTCTACTTCAAAGCATGTTTGCCAGCACAATGTTGTCGAGTAGTTTGAGTGCTTGATATTCTATAATATGAGCCATTTTACTAATTGCTCTCAAAGATTCCTTAAAGTGGACTCCAAGGAATTTATAAATTCCCTGAATTTATTAGGATAATTATTTAGTTATGCATGATGTAGTGTGAAAATCATCTGGAGTTACATAGCCCATAAAATGAACATAACAGTCAATGTTATCGGCCAATAAAGGCTCTAGAATGAAATGTTGCTGTTGGCCAGGAATGAACATTTTGGTTGATATGACAGTCCAATAAGGTGATGCTCTAATTAATGCACTTTTTTTTGTAGTGTCCAAAACAGATTGCAGATTTGCTATTGCAATGATTATTTAGCATCAACCATGCAAAGAGGAGCCATATTGCATTTCTGTAACACAACAAATTTAATTGCCCATCCTGATCATTAAGAAGTTTCTGAACTATGAATTAATGTAAAGTAACGTGGAATAAATGAATGGCTTTTGCCCCATCAGAAATTGTGTTTATTCATGTTTTGACACTTGAATTTATCTGAATGTTACCTCAGGCTAATTATGGTCAGACATATTTTGATGGGCTGGCAGCTGGCAAGAAATTTAGTGACTTATTCTGACCACCAGGGAAAAGGCAAGAAATATATTAGAATATATTATATTGTAATTCATTCCCATGCATGCTGCTCAGAATAATGCAGTCCACGGTTCTTATGCCAACAGTGCCAGTGTCTCTTGCTCTCTCTGGCTGTGACTAGTTAGTCAGGTGTGACATGAGGGGCAGCCAGTCTTGAGCTTCTCTCTTACTCTTTCCCTCCAGATCTCTGGATATGTAAATAATTTCGTTTCTCCTCCCTTTGTGGACTTTTATACTTGAAATATATGATGTCTCTCTGGTCAGTTCAATTGACTGGGCATGATTTAGAAAAACACTCACCTGTCTATATAAAGTCTCACAGCTGACAGTGCATAGCAGAACAAAACCCCAGCCACGAGGTCGAGGTAAATGCCTGCAGAGCTCAGAGACCAGATTGTTAGGGTTAGGGTTGAGGCTTGAATATTGGCTGCATAGGCTACAAATAATCTGCGCCATAGATAATTCCCAAGAGCACAGTGACCTCCATAACAATTCAATGGAAGATATTTAGAACAACCTGGACACTCGGCCAAACTTACCATCATGGGAAAAGTGCCCTCATAAGGGAGGTGACCAAGATCCAGATGTATTTTCTGGCTGAGCTCCAGAGATCCTGTGCGGAGATTGAAGAAACTTCCAGAGGGACAACCATCACTGCAACGCACGCTGATGTGCACTTTATGACAGAATGAGTAGATGTGAGACCCTCCTTGGTGAAAGATACATGAAAGCCCTTTTGTAGATTGCAAGAAAAGCACCTATAGGACTTTTAGACTGTGAGAAACAATATTCTCTGGTCTGATGAAGCCAATATTGAACTGCTTGGCCTCAATTCAAAGCATCATGTCTGTAGGCATGGCTCATCACCTGCATAATATCATGTCAGCAGTTGGTGGTGAGAGCATGTGCCACACAATTGGTGGAAGTCTAGTTTTCACGTCACAGATGATAAAGAAAGGCATTAAAACAGGGATCTTACTTGTAAAACGTGTCCAATAGCTGTCTGCCGACTATCTCCGACCTGACAAAACTTGAGAGCATCTGCAAAGAAGACTGGCAAATGCAGGTTTGCAAGGAGACTTGAGGCTGTAATCTCAAACAAAGGTGCTTTAACTAAGTACTGAATTAAGGATCGTGTGAATACTTGTTATTTCAATTTTTTTCTCTGTAGGAATTTTGCAAAAACTTTAAAAAAATGACAGTTTTTTATTGTCATGATGGGATATTGAGTGTGTTCTGATGGGGGGAAAATGAATTTTAAATAAACTATGGATGCATGATATAGTTTGTTTTCAACCTGCTTGTTATTGCTAATACCAATAAGATGTTGATAGATGATTTGATATTCTGTAGCTCTGACTGAACCAAGTCTAATTAACATCACTATTACAACAAATCAGATTAATGAGATATTATTATTGCTCGTATTTATTGGATATTGGATTTCACGATTGTAATAAAAAATAATTTAAATTTTCAATTATCGAACAATAATTCAGCCCTGATATTTATTGTGCATCCCCAATTTTAGCCTAAAGCTGCAACATAAAATGTGAACAGCGAAGGGGTCTGAATGTGCTGCAGGTAATCTCTTCATCCTAGTTCCCAGTCTTGTCATTCACTAATGGTGGAAGAGAATAGTAAATTATAAAATGCTAAAGGTATATTTATGTTTATACGTCATATGCGATATTTTCCTTTTTCCTTTGCCAGCTTTTTTTCCCCAAACGAAGTGGTGACTATTACTACATTATACAGCAGCCTCAGAGCTTACCAGGGCTGTCCAAAGGTTGTACTTTTATTAGTTTAAATAACTGCATGGCTTTAACACAGCAGCCAAATCACATCCTACATTAGCACTCACATCTGTAAGGTTTGTCTCTACAGCTGTTAGTGTGCTACAGTTTCTCTTAGTTGTTGTGATAAAGTAATTTAAAGTTTATTCCTGAACAGAACAGCGGATTTAAAAGTCTGTCATAAAATGCTGACAGAAAATGCAGATTTTCTGTCCATAATCATCAAGCAAGTGGCGAGCATCCAAGCATAAATACTCTCTCTCTTTCTCTCTTGCCCTTGCACCCATCATGCTCCTTCCCTCCCCCTCTCTCTCTCGTGTTAGTCGCTCTGTTGTGGCTGCTGTGCTGAGAGGAAGCAGCAGCCACTGTTTGGTCGAAGAGCTGGGGGAGAGGAGAACGACCTGGTCCAAGTGGCACTTCTTCTGCCAAGTTAGTTCAATATAGACTGGTGTGTAACATAGCTTTAGCCTGTTGTCCTCTGGGTCATGTGGCTCCTGGACTGGATCTTCTCCATCAATACAGCTGTGGTGAAGCTAGCCAGCGGTCTCACATGCAAGTGAGTAGTGCAAGGAAGTCTCATGTTTGTGTTTGAGGGTGAAAGAAAAGAGATGTACAAGTCAGACTTGTCTCATGCTTGCTGTTTGGTGTTTGTTTTTGGTGTGTATGTGTGTTTACATAGAGTTGGGCTGACTTATTGATGAACTGATCCTACTTGTGTTTTGCGTTAGTGTGTGTGTAAGTGAGCAGAACAGAACTGACGATGTCCCTGGTGGATTTGTGCTGCCATCTTTTCAAAGGGCTCATCGCCCACCCCTTCTTTCTTGAATTTCTCCATCACAGTATCATTTTTTTTTGGCATCACTTCAGACGTGAAACCACTTGTTTCTCTAAGTCTCTGCATCTCAGATTTTCATTTTGGGACTGAAATGAATGAATGATTGCACAGTAATAGCCAGTATTGAAGAGTATTTACCAGCACAGTTGCTCTCTGTTGTATTTTGTTTTTTTTTATCTCTCTCTCCTCTCCAAGCCATAGCTGCAGTTCATTACATAACCCGTCAAATCTTTTATCATCTGCAGCCGGCTACAGCTCCATGTCCCTCTCCAGCTCTCTGACCTCACCCTGCAGGTTAACTACTTCTCTTTTTTCCCTATTCCCTCAGTTAGCAGAAATCTATAAATATTTCTGTTTGTGCTGATTGTGAAGAGGTTGCTTCAGGCCTGGAAGATGTTTGGTTTTTGTGAAGAGAGTTTTGTGTCTGTGAACTAAGAAAACCTGCAGTGGTTTAATCGGTGCTGTATTATATACAAAGCTGTAGTGTCCTCTGTCTCTCTCTCCTATTATGCAGTGATGGAAGAAGCACTCACATCTTTGGCTAAAGTAAAAGTAATATGGCTGCAGTGTAGAAATTTTCTATAACAAGTAGGAAAGGGTATTGTCAGGATTGTCATTGATAACGATATTGATACAGATACTGCTTATCCATACCAGTACTTATCAGTACTGTTACTATTTGCCAGAATTTGGGGAAAACAAATGAGGAGAAGACATGATGAGAAGATATGAAAAGGTTCAACAGTTAGTTTATTATTACTTTTTGTTGCAGAAATTACAAGTCAAATAGTTTTCTGAGTTATTAGTTTTCACTGTATTTTCATGAAATTTAGTAAATGAGGGCACACTTTTTATGTAACAGTACATGAATACCAGTATTGTTTGTCCAGGAACTTATCAATTTTGCAGTACTGACTAGTCAGGAACTGGTATTGGTTTAGTACCAGTTCTTGATACCTATTCCTAGTTATAATCAAAGTCCTGCACTCAATATATACCACCAGTAAAAGTAGCATACTCATTCTGTAGAATGATTAATTCCAGAATAATGTATATTAGGGCTAAACTTTTATCAAAATCACAATATTGCATACTGCAATTTTCAAATTGCAGGAGGCACAATAATTGTTGAGGGCAAAATATGTGTCAGAATACCATTTTAGATTGAATATTGTGCTGCAGAAATGTCCTAGCCTATACATCTTGTTCTACAGACTTAATAAAACATCTTTGTTTGGTACAGAGGTTGGGCATTGTTTACCGAATTGGCGTGGCAATTTGCATTAATGATGTCCACAGTGAAACATTATGATGGACGATGATATTGTTAATTTGGTTGTATATGTATGTTGGGATATTAATAGAAAATTGGACAGGACTTTTAAGCTGTTTTTCATTTAGTAAATCAGGTGGATGTTGCTGTTAGAGTAAACCCATGTTTCATTTTTTCATTCACTGACATTCTGGCCAACCCTAGTACTGTCCTGCAAAAGTCACAAAATCATTTTAGTATGTTTTTCAATGAAAATGAAAATAATGATCTAAACATGATCATACCCTCTAATAATGTT
Source organism: Lutjanus erythropterus (assembly GCF_056507025.1). Classification (NCBI taxonomy): domain Eukaryota; kingdom Metazoa; phylum Chordata; class Actinopteri; order Lutjaniformes; family Lutjanidae; genus Lutjanus; species Lutjanus erythropterus. The sequence goes on from NC_139318.1 coordinate 19,130,339, forward strand.
AATCATATTACACATGCAACATCAGACAAATCACAATTAGGTATTTTTTCAAAATTGTTCAGTCCTAATGAATATTATTTTATTATAATTCATGATACATTAATGTGTTCATCACTTTAATGTTAAAGCTGGTAAAGGTGAGGCCTGTAATTATAGACTGATGGGTAGCTTGTGAATTTCCCTCAACTTAACCTATGGTAGTACATAGTTTACATTATTAATCTCAATCTGCAAAGTAACTCGGGTACAAGTATCTGAAATGTAGTGGAGTAGAGCTATAAGGTAGCAGAAATGTATAGATTGTAATCAGTAGTAAAGGTAATTAGTTACTTTCCACCATTGTTATTATGTCATATAGTCTCATGCAGGCCCTCTGTATACATTAAACTTTGCTTATGACATGAAACACTGTCTTTATTTAGATAGTATTCTGCAGAATATAGTATATAATATAGAAAATGAAACCTAATTTGAAGGAGATTACAGGCAGTAAGTAAAAGACATCTCTTGTATGACACGTGTACACTTTCAGCAGGTGTTTTGGTGCCTAAGTGAAGGTGCTGCAGTACAATCATTTACACTTTGTGTGCACTGCACCCTCAGTGCCGTTTACCTAATGCTGCTGTTTTATTCTGCTGCCGAGACACTTGGCATTGATTTTTAACCAGAGGGAGGGGAGGGGGAGGAGGATGTAAACTTTCTGGCCACTCTCCATCCCCGCGACTATGTGTTTATTTTGCTCTAGGATGTGATGGGGCTGGATGGGTGGAAACAATGCAGCCAGGAGAAACCAAGAGACACTGACACACTCTGTCATGTCAGATGTGTGCACAGGAGTGATGGAGATGTCAAGTGCTTGTGCTTCTGTATTAGATTGCAGCACTCACTGACACAGTCACTTTCCTAAATGCTGCAGTTAAAGCATTTATTAACACCATTTATTAGGCTCTTTGTGTGCATGACAGTTTCAGCATCAGCTTATAAAAATGGTTTAAAGGTGTGTGTAAAAAACCAAAATGAAGAAAGACTAGATTCATTGAAGGAAAGCAGGGACTGTGTTAAATGTGGGCATTAGGATTGTTGTTGTTGGTTGCAGTTCATATCTTTGTGCACAAATGCAACATGATGCACAAATCCCTCTTTTTGGTCCAGTGTTTTCATTAGTGTTGTTTTACATTATATTACTTTAGCTTGTGCTCATCTTTGAGAGAGAAAGAGGGTCTCGGTGTGTTTGTTTTCTAACTTAACAATGAAATGTAACTGGTCTTTCATGATCAAAAGAGAAAATTCAGATCCTCTTCAGTTACCAGTGTCCTGATAGTGTGATGATGTGTTAGATGAAGAACTGGCTTCCTGTGGGGAAAAAGCAGATTTTTGTTTTCATTTTTAAATTTCATTATTTCATTAGTTAAAAAAATAATAATAATAAAAATCCATGATCCGCTCACAGAGGGAAAAAAAGTATAACTGATCACATTAATGAGAGCTCTGTTCTGTTAATTATATAAGTCCATCCAGTGAGACAGCACAATAGCAGGGCATTTGAAACCGATCCACTGAAACTGATGCAGCTGTTATTACACCTGTGCTTCACTGGCTATGCAATTTAAACATTTTTGCTATGGAAAAGTTTTATTGTCTAACGCTCCCTTTACGCTTTGCATTAAAATGCATCTTATATCCAGACTGTATCTGGAAATGATTTGACCTGATTATGTTTACACCTGCTATTAATGTGTCAACACTGTCCACACTGAGATACATTCAGGATCAGTGCTGTTAAGTTTTCTACAATGAAATTAGCTAGCACTAGTTGCAAAAGTCACCAGAGGACATCATATGCTCATTTGCATGTTGATGATGTCATGCAGTCTTTGCATAAAGTTGTGTAGGATGCAGTGAGAAAGACATCACCAGCCATGTAACAGGTACACAGAGAAATCTTAAGCCAAATAATCACAAACTCTTATGCCACACTGACTGTTGGCAGAAGCCTCTAAAGTTGTACTTATTGCTTTGTAGAAATTAAGTTGCTGAGAGAGTTTGAAAAGTTGCTAAATCTAGCGACAAACTTGCCAAGCTCCCTCCCCCATACTGATGTTGTATGTGGAGTGAAAACGCGAGTGCATTGTGGTTAATGCGGTCACAGTGCGTCCCCCACCTCCAGAAGCGGTGTGGATGATTGGATCACAATCCATCCTCAGGGTTTCTTGGGTGCATTTACACATGTGCTTTCATGTAGTCAAGGCACTATCTGATTTGATCCGATCACCCAGAACACATTTTAATGCAAGCTGTAAACATATAACAAATCTTACATGTTGTATCTTGTTAACTAACAAACAAGCCAGGACTGTATACAAATCACTTGGATTTGTTCAAAGTTACAAAACTGAACCAAGTCTTTGCTGAGAGGAGGACTGAATTTCTGAGGTGCTGTGTACAACCACTGAGCACAGCAGGTTGGTTGGTAAATACATCACGTGCACAACATGAAAGTAAGACAGCTGTGGAGTTTTTAGAAACACTGAATAAAATGTAGGACAACCCCATTTACTGTTTTGGATTTTATTTTAGACTTTCATGCTCTTTGGATTTTATTTTGTTGCGCTAATGCGTGTCTGTTGCCGTTGCATAGTACTGGTGCATACAGCTTCCATGTAGTCCTTCTCTGCATCAGTAAATGAAGTCTGTCTCAAATAATGCAAAGACGTGTTCTTAGGAGTAGTGTGAGTAATTACTTGAGGTACGCTTTGGTAAAGTAATTCCCAGAGAAAATGCTGCTTGTCACTTACTCATAAATATGGACAGTGGACTATATTGACCAAATACAGTAGTTCCCACAGTGCACAAGAGCATGGCTGCATCTGGTCATTTGGTGCACAGGTGCTGCTTATCTGCAGAAGCTGTAGATTTCACAACAGTCACAAAAACTAAATCTTGAGAGAAACGACTGCACTCTGTTGCTTTAATTTATCGGTCAGTCTGGTCTAAATTTGCTCTGCACCATTTATGTATTTTACTTATGGTTTATTTGATAGGGACAGATACAGTATACAAAGACAAACTGGAAACAACTGTCTCATGCAAGTATCATAGTGTTTATGATAGAAGGGCTTTTATGAGAATAAGACTGTAGTGTGGTAAAAAGAAGTTAAACAGAGTATAGCAAACTAAAAATGATTAAAAGGTTGGATGTACTTATGTGCTTATCAGGAGAGCAACATCACCATCAGGCTCCCCTGCTGGCATCACAAAACTAATAATAATCATTTAATGACGTGTTACTGACCAAGGTGTGAATGACTAACTTACTCAGATTGGTACTTGATGCTGGACATTTCCTCTGCATGAGGAGGTGTTTATTTGATTCTTCCTCAGCTCAGACATAAGAACAGTGCAAGGCTTATCATTTATCAAGCAAAAAATTGAGCTCTGTTTAATGAACAAAGCAAGGGAATCTAATCAGTGAACGGCATTACATGACTAAAGCACTGATAAGAAAAAGAGTCCAGGACTGTTATTTATAAAACTGCATAGGATTCACCTCAAAATGGGCTTGGGGTTTATATATTTTTCATACCTTTATACCTTCCTGACTTTTACCAGGGTATACAGGAAATAGGTAGGAGGAGCTTTGGTCTTGTGTAGCTGCTGTGTTTATTCACTGGCAAATTCAAACCTACACTGTACATTTACTGCCAGACAGACAACTTCACTGCTCATCTTTTCCTCCACTCAGCACACATTCACCATCTCTCTCTGCCACCATAGACAGTAATTAGTCTTCCTCTCGCTCGCTTGCTTGCTTAAGTTACACACTCATTACACTGTTGTACTCTGACCAATCAGTACCCTGCAGTGTTTGTTAACTTTTGTCATCACAACTAAACCTAAAATACATCCAGGGTAAAGGCATTTTTCTTTTTTTACTAATTAGTTCTGTAACTTTATCCCCGAGACACCCTGTTTCTCAGTTCAGTCGCGCTGCCTAATCCACCAGCACAGAGACTGAACTCTGCTGGCTGGTGCTGCAAACTGCAAAATGCCATCCTCCTATCGGTTTAATAGAAAGATGAGCAACTGTATTTATGTTGGTATTGAAAATCATTTGGGATGTTGGGATTTCTTAATAGCCTTATATACCAAAATACCTTGATACCACCCAAGCCTATGTCAAAAGGTCACATACAGATGAGACATAGGAAGTACGTAGGCACACCCTGTGCCAGTTTTGCTCTATAAATCACAGTCAATTCAAAATGTGGCATACCATTTGGGAGCATCATATAATGTCTAAAATTTGTTAGTGAAATACCCCTTATTAATATTCATTCTTACTGACTGCATGAAGACAGTCTTGACAAATGCAGACAGAAAGCTAAAATAACAACATTTCACAGTTTTTGTTTGGGAGGTTGAGACAAAAAAAGATGTTGTTTGGTAGACACAGTATGGAAATTACAAATGGCAAAAAGGTGTTAGAGTGGCGGCATGTGGCAGATGCTGTGAATGAAGGCTCAGATGCAAAATATAAACCATTCAACCTGTTTCTGGCTATTTATTCTTGTGACATCTGAGTCACAGTTTCTTGTTTCTCCAGTTTATGTGAGAACATGTGGGGCAGATTTATCTGTCAAGTTTATTTAGAAATCCCACCGTTTCCTTAGACAGTGGCGTAAGCTGTCTTTCGTGTGTACACAATGTTTATAAATGAGACCCCGGGCCATGATTCAGTTGAGAGGGCAGTCAAGTATTTTGGGCACATGCCTCCGATAGTGATAGATTGTCCTCTGAAGCTTCTATAATGTGCAGTCAAGGATTGTGTACAGATTGAAAAACAAAAAAATAATCTAGCAATGGATTTCAGTAAATTTTCTAATAAAAATTAATTTACTTTAATAATTAATTTCACCTAGTTTAATTCATTTAAGATTGTGAAACAGAAACACATCACATGGACCACATAGCACTTTAACATGAAGACCAAACCCCACAGAAGCTGGGGCATAACATAACATAATGAACAGTCTGAGCAGCATTGCTGTTTAAGTGAAAGAAAGAGATGAGTGAAAGACGTTCGAGATGAATGTGTGATGATGATGATGGACAGATAGAGGGGCTGAGGAGGAATGGTGTTGTTTTGGTCAGACAAGAAGGAGGAGGAGGGCTGATGTCGTCCCTCACCTGCAATGCAGTGCTGGGCTGCATCACCCAATCATCTCCCAGCTGTCAGTGAAGGGGGCCGGGCCAGAGGCTGACGACAGCCAAGGAGAGTTCTCGGTCAGACAGAGTCTATGTGTGAGAGAGAGGGAGAGAGAGAAAAAGTGAGCGTTAGAGTCAACGAGTGTGCAGTGGTGCTCCAGTACTCAGCCTACAGCAGAGCCTTTGCATTTCTCCTCTTTTTCCTCTTTTTCTTCTCTTCCAGTCTGATCCTCGCATCCTCTTTCCTCGTCTTCCTCTCTTCTGTAATTTCTGCTTTTCATTTATCAGCTCTGATCACTCTCTCTTGCTCTTCTACTCCACTTTTCACTCTCCATTCCTCTCCCTTCCCTGTTTTTGTCCTCTAATCGCTCTTTTTGTCTCCTGGCGGATGGAATGAGAGGTTTTTTTTAACACGTACACTCTCTCCTGTCCTCCACTCCTCCATCACATCCCATGGGTATCCGTGCATCTTGCAGGTAAGCGCAGGATATGTGTGTGTGTGTGAGAGAGTGGGTAGGCGTGACAGCTATAGACAGTTTGAGGTTGCCTTGAGACAGCTCCAGGTGTTTGGAGCCCTGCAGAAGTCCTTGAAGTATCCTGCTTTTTGTTTAATATTCATGTTGTCTGGCCATCAGAGATCTCTGACCAACTGTCCATGTGCCGCAGTCAGAAAAAAAAACTTGCACGTTGCATGCACGATCTTGAATGGCATAGTCATCTGCTGTCTTTGGGCATTAAATGTGTGAACCCTCATGTTGGGTTCAACATGATTCTGTTTATATGTCACGTATGTTAGCTTAGTATTTCTTTATTTGTCTTTTTTCTCCTCTCATTGGCCCTCTAACCTCTTCCATCCTGTCCCTCCATCTCTCTTTCTGCTTTCTACTTTCTGTGCATTTGGTGCCTATATTTAGATCTAGTCCACATCCTGGGATCTAAGGTCCACGTGCCACTTTTTTAGCTTAATTCTTGTGTTTTTAATGAATTTTAGTAACAAAAATGCAGAACTTTGTTGTCTACTTTTAGTCAACATACAATTTAACATATTAAGTTAACTTAAAACTCAATGAACATTTTGTTTTGTTCAGGACCAAGTATTTTAACCTCTGCATTAGAGCTGCTGTGATTAGTCAGTTAAAGAAAATTTGTTACTGACTGCTTTGATAAGGAACTGCTTCCAGCTTCATAGATGTAAGGATTTGTGGTGTTTCTTTGTCATTTTTGATAATAAATGAAGACTCTTTGGGTTTTGGTCACTAAGGTGCACAAAAGAAGCAATTTGAAGATGTCAGTTTGGGTTCTGGAAAATTGTAACCAACATTTTTCACATTTTTTTGACATTTTATAGACTAAACAATAAATCGATAATGAAAATAATTGTTGCAGCCCTGCTGCTCATATATTGTAAATGTATCATCCTCACATTAACCATGCCACAAAACTGCAGTATATACATTAGCTAGTCTATTCTGTCTGTATTTAGTGACTAGAATGCAAGGGTCAACAAAAAGGTTTTTTAAATGTGTCAATGGTCTTACATTTTTCTTTTCAGTAATGTGAAGATTTTACCTCCAGTTAAAATTTCTCACTTTTGTGTCTTATTTTCATTACAATTAACATGAAAAGATTCAGTCAGTTTTTGTTTGCTGATATTCATTTTATTTTCATCTGTCCTTGATAAATGTTTTCACATTTATTAGCAATGGCATATAGCACTTTATATTTAGTATGTAATATTTAGTGTTTAGTGTTTAATGCCACAGGTCAACTCTTTAACTTATCTCTCAACTCGTACCCCTGTCAGTACCTGACATAACATACCGGTATGTAGTGTTGTTTTGCCTTTACAACATTGTGTGTGCTGATAATGTTCTTGCAAGTTGTGAAATTGCTTAAGTCTCAATCATACTTAAATACTGCTGTAAAGTGGAGGGAGACCCAGATTTTATTTTGGTTGAAAACAGTCAGAGCAAATGAAAACTTGTCAGTATTCCCACTCCAGTGACACCTTTTTTTTTTTTTTTTTTGAAGAACTGAGAGGAAAATTTCACAGCAGATGGGAGAATATGAAGAATAATAATCACAGAAAGAACAAAGAAAGAATGCTAATCAAAATCCTTTCTCCTAAGAGGATGCTTTCTAGACACACTAGACAGACGGACATATGAGCAGGCCGATACTATTGGCTTACATCAAATGTTGTCAGATAGGCAAACAGAAGTTGCCGTAAATACTGCATGGCAGCATTTTTATGTACTTTTACTCTCTGATGTTGATGTTGGTGTCTGAAGCAAAAAAAAAAAAAACCTGAATTGGTCGGGCTCCCAAAAAACCCCAGAGGACCTAATTTATTAATTATTGTCTGCACCTCTGACTTAAGATCCACATCGTTAATTGCCTTTTTTCCTCCTCAGGGACGGTAACAGTAACAAACAGTTGAGTTCTGCAGGCGGCTGAGCATGACACAGCTTAGTAAGCATGTTTTTCCTGAGATGCATCCAAAGTGGTCCTTCTGCTTCAGATCTAAGCCAATGAACTGATTAGCAACTCATGCTAATCCTAATGACTTTAACATTGTTTGTAAGAAGATCAAGTATCCTCAATCAAAGTGACTTTTCTTTACTCCACTGTCAAATTCTAATTTTAGAAGCAATGACAGAAAAGTAGTAATCACTTTTCCTCAGAGGGTATATATACAGTGTGTGATAAAGACAGCTGCTTAGACCCTCCCATAGCTTAAGAGATAATATGTGACTTGCTTTAATTAGCTCCAAATCCTCCTCGGCACCATCCAGTGTTTACTGTTTGACTCAGTCACACCAAGTCTCACCAAGTTGCTTTAAATGGCTTTGAAAATTTTGTATGATAGACCACCGTGTGATAATTTTAGGCTTGTAATGATGTGAAGAAAAATTATGGGGGGGAAACATCTGTCTGCACTTCATGCAGAGAGCAGCATTTCATGCTGTTGACTGTTTTTACTTCTTTAATGTACCACAATGAACTCTCTGCAATAATACAGTGAAGCATCATAAGAACTCATTATCTAAAGGTAGTGGGATAAAAATGCTCAGTGTCTGTGCAGGAATGTTTGCTTAGATTCTTGGTCTTGTTTACTTATTCTCTGATCTGTCCTGGTTTAGTATTTTCTGTAGGCTTTCTTTGGTTTTTATGTTAAGACAACATTACCAAGCAAGCAACAAGCCAAACAAATAGTTGACCTTTTTTTGATGAGCGATCAAAAGAAATTTGTTTTGAAAGTTTGTTTTTAGCACATCAAGATATTCTAAAAAACTAATGTGACAAGATCTTATATTTCCGCTAGTAATTTTTTTTAACAATATCCAGAAGTTTACAAAGAACTGTATGCCTTTAATGTACAGGACAGCTGAAGGTAGGACAGAAAATGTGGAGGGGAGAGAATGGAGGATTGACATGCAGCAAGGGCCGTAGGTGAGACTCACAGCTTCAGTGCACTGGGCGAATGCTCTACCAACTGAGCTATTGAGCCACCTCAGTGGTTGAATTTTGACAAAAAGCCTTGTGTTATTCTTAAAATTGGACTAACTAGGCTATAGATGATAGCTGTTACTGATTGGTTGAAGGTTATCTACATTATTCAGTGGCTTGTGGCCACAAAAAGCATTACAATACTGTGAGCCTTTGCCATCACATTATAGTTCAACATGAGTGTCACAGTTAATGAAGGCTGTATTAAGTTGTGTTATGTTGCCTTTTCAATGTTGTTTTTACATAAATTTACATTGGGTTGACCACCTTTAAGGGGTTTTGGGGCCCGTAGGTCCAGTGCTAAAAAAAATCTGCGTCTTTTCCTGTACATTGACATGTTTGTTGGTTTGTGATTTCAGTGAGACAGTGACAGTCTCTTCTTTAAGCACCATGGACAACACCAAGAGTAGAGACAGTATAACAAACTGAAAGATGATGATGTGTCACAATATTTTGACTCAGCATGTGTAAGCACTTATCGTGTCAGGTAGAGCATGTAGTGTTAGCACATTGTGCAGCTGGATCAGGTGGATGCTCTCCTTTGGTTGTAGTTACATGCTGCACTTTCACCATCTGCTTGTTTTACTTGTTTGATTTATAATGTGAGCCCTGTGTGTCCTGTCTTCTCACAGAAATCATCATTGTCTCTGTTACTCTCCAATGACCTATTCTATATGAACAACTGGAGTGTTGGCGTTAATAATTTATTCCACCATGTTTAGATTCACACAACACAGAATGCTCATTTAAGCATCGTGGAATCACCATCAGTTATTCAACAATACAATAAATGTTTAATGATATTAGGTCTCGGTTGAAGGAGTTTAATAATGTTTGGTTTTGTGGTGATGCTTCAGGAGCAGTAGATGGGTGTGAAGAGAAAAAACATAACACATTTCTTAGCTTTGAAATGTAATTCTCCTCACTACCATTACTGACACTTTCTTACACACTGAGCTTTAAAATCGCACTTCTATTATTGGCTCTTTCTTACTCATCCATGTGGTTTTATTTGAATCCAAATTCCACTCCCGAAGTCTGCCATAATGTGTGTCTCAAAAGTTACAAAAATAGATGTAATTCATGCTTAATAATACTTCAAAAGGACTTTGAGCTGAGTTAAAGCTAATATATAGAAGAAAAAGATACTTGTTAAAAAAGAAAAGTGTTCTGTCAGCTTTTTGCTCTGTTAGTGTGAGCTGCAAACAGCTAACATGACTGGATTGTCAAGCTATGAGTGGAGGAGGAGAAGAGGTGAGAAACGATTTATGAGCTGAAAATGTGCCGCTCTGCAGCAGCTCTCCTCTCCTTAACCAGGACACTTAACTGCTGTGATCCACTTTTATACTGCAATATTTCTGTGTCCTTCATCTAGACTAATAGATCATTTTAAAGGTATACCAATACAGATTGCTGAGTAAAGGGGTGTATTTGTCAGGCTTTTTAAAGCTGATATAATCACCAAATGGTTTGCATATTTAGAAATAAAATGTCTTGTTATATTTTTTTTCTCTGCCTAGATATAGTGTAACTTGTAATTGATCAGAAATATTAAAAGGATTGTTTCAATTACTTGAAGTGGTTTTGTATAAGGAACTTACCGATAGTGAACGTATTACTTTCAGTGGATGCTGGTGTTGGGAGAAGCAGAGAGGAGTACCAGCACAGAAGCTAAGCAATGTGCTGCTATGCACTGGGTCAGCAACAAAACATATTTTAACCATTTAAAAAAGGTCCACCTAAAACACATCAATATCAGTTTAAGTCAGCACTATTTAGAATATTTTCACCACTTTACCTTGCCATCAGACAGCCTTTTCCAACAGGAAACTGCCTTTATATAAAGGAAATATTGCTCTACGTCATTCAACCAGAGTCTGCAAGCGAAATCAGTAATTTTATCTTGCAACTCCTGTGTTCTGTGATGTAAGCTAACTGATTTCGCTTAGGGAGTCAGGTTGAGTGAGAGTGAGATTTTCCTTGTATAACAGCAGCAGTTCTCCTTTCAGAAAAGATTGTGGAAAGTGGAGAAAGTATTCTGATTATAGTGTCCACTTAAACTGATATTGAATTTTTAGTTGGTTTTTTTATGGCTAAAATACCTGTTGTTGCTGACCCTGTCCACAGCCGTTCATTGCTTAACTTCCATGATGGTCCTCCTCTCTGCTTCTCCAAAGTAGTAGTGTGTTGACCTGGATCTACTATAGTTAATACACTGTCTATTGAAGAGTACCTCATACAACCCCATTGAAAATAATCCCATGTATCCCTTTAATGTTCAGGTTTATATGCCCTTATCTCTGGCATCAATGCCAGAGCATAGTCGCTCTCCACAGCCATAAAATCATCTTTTCTGTATCAGGTGCTCGCCCATCTCATTTCAGTACACGTTGTTTAAAAAAAAAAAAAAGTCAGTTATTGTCTATTATTTCTCGCTGTTTTCTTCTCTTTGCCGTTGTGCTTACATGACTCTTCTGTCATTACAGATATATTAAACTGGCTCCTGGTCTTTGCTTACTTGTACTTTTGGTGACATAAGAATTTAATCTTATGCACTATAGCATTTATGAGTTTCTACGGATGAAACCACACTGTAAGCGTTTTTGATAAATGCCTTGCTCCTGAAAATGACACATTATGAAAACTACGTTCTAAGATGTTCTGAAAATGTCTTTCTATCACTCCTTTTCCCACCGTCACTCTCACTCCCCTTGCACTTCCTCCCTCCCTCGCCCCCTGTCTCTTACATTCCTGTCTTGACTTTTTAATGTTTTCTCTCCTTCACCATCCCTCTCTGTGTGTTTCTCCTTCCCACTCAGACCAGAGCCTCATGGTCGTGGAGGCGGCTCTCAGCCGGGCCAGGCAGACTCTCCGCTTCCAGAGCAGGATGAGGAGATCTTGGGCTCCGATGATGACGAGCAGGAGGACCCCAACGACTACTGCAGGGGTAGGACATCTCTCACTGTTGCTCTTTCTTCACATCTTCCGATTTTCAGATGTGTGTATAAATCCAAGCCAACAAAACAGTATTAGTAGATTGACATATAATAGTTACGTATTGTCATTTTGAGTATTGTCATAGATTTTAGCAATAATACAGATATGACATTGAATAAAACATGATTGAATATCTGTTTTTGCAGTAGACCTAAATGCTTGTGACATCTGTGTGCATATTTATGTTTGTGATAAATGGTTTTCTCTCAAATCCACTTGTACATTTTCATAGCCACTCAGTCATGATCAATCAGCATTGCTTGATTGTATCTGCATCTTTCACTGGTCAGGTGGATATCACCATGTGAAAATTGGAGATCTGTTTAATGGGCGATACCATGTGATCCGTAAACTGGGCTGGGGACACTTCTCCACTGTGTGGCTGGCCTGGGACATCCAGTAAGTTTTACTCCTCATTTTGAATATGTGACATTTAGATGGTGATACACAGATTTGCAGATGTCATAAGTGGATTTTACCAAACTACAGCTGCTTCTAACTTGCAGTGGATACTTCCAAGTGCTTTAGTGCTTCCAAAAAAAGGGGTAAATAGGGTCTGCATCTCTAACAGTAGCCTAGAGGTGCTGTGTGCATGTCTAAGGATATAACCTAATGGTCCGCAGTGAAGGCCAGGAATGTTAACCAGGATGCTGCCTGTATATGTAATATTAATAGATTATGTACTTAAGAATTCAATAAACCTGAGCAAATATAGTCACTATCATGAACCTGTATGAACTGTTGGTTAGTTTCCAGTAAATTATCTTGACTTTTTGCATGTAAGTTTCATTGTTTAACAGTGTTCAGAGTTGAAGGCAAAGGAAGAATTTCATTGTACAGAGAAGCTTGTTTTTAACTGTGCTTATGACAACAAATGCTTTGATTTTAGATAATGTCCAGAGACATTTTATAAAGTCAAAACATTTAACAAATGTTTTTGTTTGATCTTTGATCAAAAAATAACATATTTTTTGATGTTTTATGGATATATGCGTGGAGAGATTTGATGTTAGGATTATTGATATTAATTGATACATATTTAAAAACAAGTTAATGTGGTTAAGAAAATTCAAATTGCTGATTTTGTGTGTGTTTGTTTCTCAGGGAGAAGCGCTTTGTGGCCATGAAGGTTGTAAAAAGTGCGGAACATTACACCGAAACAGCTCTGGATGAGATCAAGCTACTCAAATCTGTAAGTCACACAGTCATCATGATGCAGATATTTTCGTACTGGCTCGTACTCCAGTTTCACCAGGTCGTACAACTTTCACAGTCCTGTGTGTTTGTGTGTTTTCCAGGTGAGAAACACAGATCCTAGTGACCCCAACAGAGAGAGAGTGGTGCAGCTTCTAGATGACTTCAAAATTTCTGGCATGAATGGGACTCGTATCCTCTGTTAACAAAACAGACTTGTTGTGAAGAAGTAATTGTTCATGTATTTTTAACGTAAAGAAATCCACTATTCAGTTTATTTAATTTGCACTACATTTTCTCCACAACTGGCTTAGTGTGAATGACGGAGACAGAAAACCACATTTTGATCAAGTTGCAGTTTTTGCAAAAAGACATCTGATTTGTAAACTGAACAAAACGAGACTTGGTCGAAGCTTAGTATATTTTTCTGTAGTGGCTCCAGTAATATTTGTTCTTCAGGTTGTACTGAAGCAGTTTCAGATGTGTGTATAAATGTTAAATGTTATAAATATTATAAATGCAGAACAGTTTTCCAGTCATATCTTCTAATGTTTGGTTAGAAAAAGAACAACAAGAACTTATAACTATTTTAATTATTTATTTACTCTTGCTGCTCTTTCATTTGTTTCTATGTCAGTTGTTCTTCTATGACTCACTCTGTATTGAGTGTTTTGTCAGAGTGATTTTTATTTGGGGCTCTTCATAGAGGAGTAGATTTTATTTTTCAGTTTCATTCCCTCTTGGTTAATATCAGGTGTTGAATTGTCTCTGTGCCACTTGTGTTCATATGATGTACTGTGATGCGCTGTGATATTGGTGAGGTATGCACTAGTCATTGATATCTGATGAAGTGGGTGTCTGTTGTGTGTGCAGACCCAGTGGAGCACGGACCGCATTTTGCTTCACCCTTATCCCACTAACAATCGCCTGAGAGGGTGAAGCCTACAGGAAACAGAATAGAAGTTAAATACCGTAAGTATCAGGCGCAGTCCTGTAAGCTGTGGGCCTCACTGGCTCCTTTAACTAGCTTAAGAAAAAGCTGTTAATGGGATCTGTAGTAAGTGGGCACACACTAAGAGACTTCTGTACGTTGGCTGCACCTATACTTCTACTGTTTTTACAAATTTAGCCATATATGCAGATTTTTTTGAACAGATGTAAACCTAATATATAATGTAGAGCTTATTGGAAAATAAAGAAGAGCACATGATCAGTCAATACACTCCTTCACTTTGCTGGGCTCACACACCAGGTTGAGCCAAGCCAGCACATGTGTATGGAAAAGTAGGAGGCGGAGGCGACAAACTTTCATTGCCTGAGTGTAAGTGAAAACTAGCGTCTCCACTCAGGGGTCATGTTACATCATTGCCAATCAGAGCTCTTTTTTTTTTTAACATGGTGCGTACTGACCAGTTTTCTGACAGCTGTTAACGTTGTAGATAGTTCTGTCATTCTGTGAGGGAAGGGAACAGTCCTTTGATTTTCTCTTCCCTATTGTTGCTGTTTCAATGTGATGGATTGGACATGATGATTACACTCATTCCAGGCCAAATAGCTACTTTAGTGGTAAACATCCAAGGATAAGACTGTATCCCCTCAGATTAGACGTTCAAGTTCATTCTTGTTTTTGTTTTGTTCTTTTTTGTCTGCTTTACTTTTAAAGATGAACATATCTCTGCCACACTTCAGCCCCAATTATTGAGCTTGAATGCAAACAGCAGTGACAACATACAATTTTGAGTTTCAGTCATTTGGCAGTTTGAAGTCCACAGCAATTTTATTACACCCCCATGTTCGCACTCTGCACTTCTTTTCATGGTTCACATATGTTCCTCTGATGTTCAGCTCGCTGTGTACTTTGGCACTTTTTTGTGACAGTCCCTGATGCATGGACACTGTCTCTCCCACGCCACCCAGTCTACAGCTGTGTGTTCAGGCAACATGCCCGGACATCCTCTGGAAAATGAAGTAAACTTTTGTGGTGGAAACTGAAAGATTAATCCCCATCATTTAAAACCTTGAAAGGTCATTTAAGTCCTAAGTAAGTACCTGGAACAGGTACGGGCATAAGACTCACTGATATTTGATCATTTTTCCTCTGCCAAAGAGGTTGTGTTTTCTGTTCAGTTTGTTCATCTGTCAGCAGGATTAGGAAACACTACTGGCCTGATTTTCATGAAAGTTGTTGGAATGACATAGCATGTACTTGTTTTTGAAGCAGATCTGAATTGCAGGTCAGATACACAAATTATATCTCCCTTTTATTAACATTACAAGATAGGTCAGTTGTTTTAACCGTTAACATTTTTTAATAATCTTTTTATCAGGAAAATGTGTTTTTATGTGTGCACAGAAAACGTGTTTTAAAGTCATTTGAGACTCCATGTTCTGTTAGTCCTTGACCTTGTATTTCTTCAGATGTGTGCATGGTGTTTGAGGTGCTGGGATATCACCTACTGAAGTGGATCATCAAGTCAAATTATCAAGGCCTGCCCCTACCCTGTGTTAAAAGTATCATACGACAGGTACTGCACAGCTACACAGAAACTATTTATCTTAAAGATATCACTTTGTATGATTTTTATCATAAACAGGAAAAAATATCATTTCTTCTTTTGTTTTTAATGCAGTGTCAGTTAGAGTTTCTTTTTTTCTTTTTTACCAAACTGGAGATGCTCTGATATTCTGACTTTTCTGCACTGCAGGTTCTACAGGGTTTAGACTACCTTCACACCAAGTGCAAGATCATCCACACAGACATCAAACCAGAGAACATCCTGCTGACTGTCAACGAGCCCTACATCAAGAAAATGGCCGCTGAAGCTACGCAGTGGCAGAAGACTGGTGCTGCACCTCCCTCGGGCTCTGCAGGTCACAACCTTTTCTTTTCCTCACCACTCCGCTAAGCATCTTTCATACCTTGATCAGCATGTTGCTGACAACAGAGGTTTCCAGGTTCAGTGACTCTCATTGGTTGACTGACATGTTTCTTATTTGGTGGTTCACAACATTAACCTCAATGATTGCCATTAATAGAACAGATTGATGCTGCTTGAACAGTTAATTTGATCAATTAATTTTTTTATTATACTTGCTGTGAAGATTGTATTGTCAAGAGGCACAAACTGGCCATGTGCTGGGAATACAGTGATTTTCCAGCTCTTTGGTATAATAATCCTCTTGTGTGTGTGATGTAGGCATTCAGAAAGTTGAGGGTTTTGACTTAAAAATGTGCAGAGATTTCTAATAAAAGAAGAGCGCTTAGCCATGTGTCAGTATGACTCACCACTGGATTGGTTATGGAAATTACTGGCTTGCTCAGAGTAGTGTGTGACGCCTGCTGAGCCCAGTGCCGCTGCTGAGATGGTCTGTTAGTACAGCATGGTGTGAATCAACTCAGCCACCCGAGCAGAATACTAATTATAAAGAAGGGAGGGATATGCCACATATGTCATTCACTAATGTAATCTCTGATATTGTCTGTTTCCTACAGTGAGTACGGCCCCAGCACCCAAACCAGTGAGTTATGTTTTTTTTTTTTTTTTTGGTTTGGTTTTTTTTTTAACTAAATCTAGTGATATGAGGACAAAATACAATTAGAGTCAGATCAAAATACATTTTTTGTTTACTTGTTCTCTTTCCCAAGACGGCCAAAATGTCGAAGAACAAAAAGAAGAAGATGAAGAAGAAGCAAAAGAAGCAGGCAGAGCTGCTGGAGAAGAGGATCCAGGAGATGGAGGGAGGAGCAACACCCGAAGGAGGGGAAGAGGAGGATGAAGAGGAGACAACAACGACAACAGAGACAACTGAAGATACATCTTCCTCAGCCACCCTTTCTATGTCTGCAACGCTGCAAGACATTGCTAGCCACACAGGTGAATGACCAGACAGGTCTTAGATTGAGATGGAGGATGGCAGATAATTCTTTTAGTTAAAAGGGTAGTTCAGATAGTTTGAAGCAGGTTTGTATGAGGTACTTATCGATAGTCAGTGTATGAGCCACAGTTGATGGTGGTTGGCACAATTTTATCTTGGAGAACACAGGAGCTCCTGGTGTACCATTGCCTTGATCTGTTAGTGTGTTTATCTTAGTGTGTGACTTTTGTGAATACAAACTAACCTAGACCAGCACCTTCCATGTTGGGCTGTATCAGTATTCGGAAATGAATTAAACACAGCTGAATCACCCATTCTTTACCACAGACTCGACTCCTGATGAGCAGCCCCAGCAGACGCCAGAGGTAAATGAACGGAGAGAGGATGCGGCTGAGGAGGAGAACAGGATGGAGGTGAACTGCAATGGCCACACCTCCACGCCGGAGAGTGAGAGCAGCCTGGAGGTACAAGGGACCAAGCAGCTGACAGAGGAGCAGGAGGACCAACTGAACGCAAACCGACCAGAAAGTAACACGGAGACTGAGGGCACGTCAAGTAACAAAGAAGAGCATCAGACCTGTAACGGTTTGCCTGAGGACCCGGACACTGACCCACAGCAGCTTCCTACCTCCGTCAGCCCAGACTCTGTCACAGTGGAGCTAAAGGAGGGTGACAAGGAGGAGAAGAAGGAGGAGGAGATGGACACTCGTGAGGAGACCAAAAGAGAGGATGAAGAAGAGGACAACCAGGATGGTTCGTTAACGCCCCCCCAACCACACACACACACACACACACTTTTTTTTACCAACCATATGATGATACAGTGTATAAATTGTTTCTTCTAACTATAGTACTGATGAGTATTCTTTGATATGAAATTGCAGCAAATTAAAAAAAATATCTTTGATATGTTGTGCATAATTGTTTAAGAAATTGAAAACAATCCTGTTTACATATCTGACTGATCTGACTTCATAGGACCACTGCAGTATTAAAGGTCAAAAATGCATAGTTTTCCTCTCACCTGTAGTGCTTTTTATCCATCTAGATTGTTTTGGTGTGAGCTGCAGAGTTATGGAGATATCAGCCTTCTCACTAAAATAATGGAACTAGATGGCACTCAGCTTGTGGCGGTCAAAGCGCCAAAAAACGCATACATTTGAAATCATGACCCAGTTATTTAAATTAATCCACATACATTGTTGTGAGAACTTTCATGAAGTAACTACTTTCATTCTACCAAACTACACCTGTATACACACACTGTATCACCACACAGAGGGAGCACCACATTTCCCATTTAGTTCCATTATATTCAAGAAAAGGCTGACGTTTCTGTGGCCAATAACTCCAGTGTTCAGCAACTCACACAAAAACAATCTAGCTAGATAAATAACACTACAGGTAAGAGGAATAAATATGTATTTTTGATTTTTGAGGTGAACTGTCCCTTTAAGGATGGGGGTACACTAGAAGACGCTGCCACATGTACAAAATGATTTGCATCACACTCAATTATTAAGAATGTTTTGTTTTTGAATATATATTATAGTTTTTGCACTGCTGTCACATTTAACAGCACAAGATTATCAATAGTATGTTAGAGCATCTGAAGTCCAGTATGAATCAGAATTAGCTTTAATATGCAAAGTAACATAACATGCATTACAATGAGGAAAGGAAACGTTCAGTATAGCTTTAATGTGAGTGGCACAGTAAGCATGGCTTGACAGTTTTACAGTTAAGAACTGGAGGTGAGCAGGCTGCATCAGACCCCACTAATTATCTAGAGAGGACTGTGTAATCTGACATATAATAAACCTCCCACTGGAAACTTTTAGACCTGCTTCAGTAACAGCCTCCGTTCCGAGTTTGAATTTATCATCCACAAAATTCCAGGAGTTTTTTCCCAACTGTCAGGATTATCCAGTGCAGTTAGAAACATCCTGCAAGCTTAGATTTCTTGGTCGTCTCCCATGTGTCTAAATTTTTCTGTCATTCTTCTCCCTGCTTTTCTTTCTCCGTCTCCTCTCCTCTCTTTATCAGGAGCATCAGGCAGTATGTTAGTAAACCCCCTGGAGCCCATTAATGCTGACAAGCTGCAGGTTAAGATTGCTGACTTAGGAAATGCCTGCTGGGTGGTGAGTGCAAATATACTTTAGCACATTTTATTTTTCAATGAAGAACTCTCATTGGGACCTTGAAAGCTGTGTCCACTGTGAAGTTCACCTGTGTTTTAAATCTGACCCAAGTCAAAAAGCAGCACTTTTGTAAACACCAGCCCAGTTATATCTATGTGCCTCAGCGTTCAGGATTTTACTCGTCTTCTTCTTCTTACAGCACAAACATTTCACAGACGACATCCAGACACGGCAGTATCGTTCTCTCGAGGTGCTGACAGGAGCCGGCTACAGTACACCAGCAGACATCTGGAGCACAGCCTGCATGGTAAAACAAATACACAAACACAGTCATTGTTGATGACCAGTTACTTACAAGTCTACAGGTGACTGCAAAGACAAACTGTGAAGTTATTTAAACTCTCCAAGATAACCTGTTGAGCCTTTATTATAATCTGTGAACCATCTGTGAACTGATCATCAAAACATCACTCACATCAGCAACACTAGTGGTCATCACATCAACGTCAGGAGCTGTAAACTTTAATAAACAGCCTACTCTGTCACACCCACACACACGGCTGTTCAAATACATGTATACAAAAAGTACATAATGAAAGATAAACTATCATTAGAGCAGAACCGTCAGACTGAATCCAAACATTGACAATTTGAAGAGTTGTGACAAGATTGGTTGAATCTTACATGCTTTAATGATCTTGACCTCATTGACCATACTAATGGACTTGTGTTTGATTAAGCCTGTCAATCTACAGATTATTGAGATCATGTGTTTTTTATTCCACAGGCCTTTGAGCTTGCCACTGGAGATTATCTGTTTGAACCCCACTCTGGAGAAGACTATTCCAGAGATGAAGGTTAGTGTCTGTTTCCCCCTCACACATCTGTCCCCAAAACATCAGGTTGTAAAATAGAGCTGAAGTCACTAAAAGGTAGAAAACAGTGGCCTAGGAAACTCACAGGGCAATAAGCCAAAAGAGGAAAGCAGACAGAAAAAAACAGAGCTTTTGATCTACAATGCTAAATGTTCCTCTTTCCCACAGGTAGTTATATCTCATATGTTCCAAGACCATAGTTACAATTAAAGTGGCAGTATGAAGTGCAACTGCAAGACAAAGCAGAGAGCATCATTTGAGCAAACATGCCCACTCAAATCCAAACTGAGGGCACAGGAAATAATATATTTTGAGCACACATGCATTTACTGCCCAACAGTGTGCTATTGAATGATGGTGATGCTAAATGAATACTCCTGAACTTGAGGTATATTCCAATAGTCAAGTTATGCTCAATGCCAAATTCATATGTAAAGTTATAGACTTTATAGTATAAATGCTATAGAATGCAGTACTTTTGGTTGTTTGCCTTGGTGCTTCACCGGCTGTGTTTGTGTCTTTCTTCTCCACATCCCTGCAGATCACATAGCGCTGATCATTGAGCTGCTGGGTAAAGTTCCTCGGAAGCTGATCTTGGCAGGCAAATACTCCAAGGAGTTTTTCACCAAGAAAGGTAAACACAACCGCCTTGCCACCAGCTGTCTGCTGCAGCTAAATTCAGCTCGTCTCTCAAAATATGCTCAGGTAATTTGGTGCAAAAGTTGCTATTTCAGACTGAGCACCTGACGGCTCAAGAGAACAACCATCTGCTCAGTTTGAGGACAGAGCTCGCGAATTAGATGTAGTGCAGCTATTTCCATTTCACAGAGGTGGTGCAGTGGATGTATTCTAACATCCAACAACTATTACAAATTATCTATATAATTAGACTTTTTTTAAGGTTGCAACTTAAAGATTGCTTTCATTATTGACTAATCTGTTGATTATTTTCTCAATTTATCAGTTAGATAGGAAATGGCTTGTGTTGTTGACAGCCCAGAGATATTCAGTTAACTGTCAGAGGACTGAAGAAATAAGAAAATATTCATATTTGAGAAGCTGAAATCAATTTTTTTGTGAATTAAAAAATGACTCAAAATGATTCATGAATACCAAAGTAGTTGGTGACCAATTTAATAGTCAAACAATAATTGACTAATCATTGCAGCTCTAAATTGTATAGATTAGCTTTATTTATTACATGGCTTTAACAACAGTCTAAGGTCTGTTATTTCAGTATAACAGACTGTTGCTATCTATACTTTGATATGATGCAGTTCTGGTCAGAGACTTTGGAGGACTAATAAAATAATTTTTAAATCAACATTTTGTGCCAAATTATTTATTTATTTATTTATTTATTTTTGGCTAAGGGATGATTCAAGACCTCTCAGCTTTGCATCCAGATCCTGCATCATCCTTTGAGGGTTTATTTCACAGTAATGATCTGCTCAGTGTACTTTATCCCTTACAGATGAACTTCACATAAATTTTAAACAAAATAAATTCAATTTACTGACAACAGTACAAACAGTTTACTAAAAAGAAACACTTCTCGTAAGACCAGTCTAGTGGAATTATGATTTAGCACTATGGATGTTTGTGTTGCAGTTTCAGCCTCGGTTTGAGAATCATTACACATTTAATACCTATAGTACGTAACACACTAATATGCACTATAATTACTTGTAATGTCATATTTTCTTCCAGGTGACCTGCGTC
Organism: Lutjanus erythropterus; assembly: GCF_056507025.1. Lineage (NCBI taxonomy): Eukaryota > Metazoa > Chordata > Actinopteri > Lutjaniformes > Lutjanidae > Lutjanus > Lutjanus erythropterus. The sequence continues at coordinate 19,151,859 of NC_139318.1, forward strand.
ACATCACCAAGCTGAAGCCGTGGGGTTTATTTGACGTCTTAGTAGAAAAGTACGAGTGGTCCAAAGACGAGGCACACACCTTCAGCAGCTTCCTGCTGCCCATGCTGGACCTGGTGCCTGAACGGAGGGCCACGGCAGCCCAGTGCCTCTCCCATCCATGGCTCGCATCCTAGAGGCCACCACCCGTGCACACCTCCGCCATCCATATTGTGAAAGGATAAATTAGGTTTGAACATCCTGGGCTTGAAAAATTCACAGTAAACAAACACATTCATGTCTGCGAGACCCCGTGACTGCATCGTGCCTGCACCCACCTGTCAGAGGCAACCCACACACACTTCCATCAATACAATACAAACTGAGACTACTGCTTCTCAGTCTTTGGCCTGATATGGATTACACTGAAGGAACTCTTGGTCTTCTCCCAGTATTTATGACTTTTTTTTTTTTTTTTCTTTTCAGTGGCTGTGTAGGACTTTTCGACCTTGCTCTCTTTTTTCTTCTGAGTCCAGTTCAGTCCAGCTCTTTCTCTGCAGCCAAGTATTAGATGGTCGACTGTCAGATTTAAACGGATGATGCACTTGTCTACAAATGCAGAAGGCAGGATGTTAACTGAAACATCAAAACCACATGCTGTTTAGCTAATTAATAAGCCAAATCTTTCTTTTTTTGCAGTCATGTTAGCCGTGCCAGCTTTTATGCCTTTGGCTGTCAAATGTGTGCAAAGTGCTCAGAATTAATAAATAAAAATAATAACTGCAGAATGCTAACAGGCATGATGAGAGACTAATTAACATTCTTCACACTGTTGGCTAAAAAAAAAAAAAGAAATTTGCACATTTGTATACAGGCAGAACTACATGATTAGAAAGCATTAGTTTCAGACATTTTAAAATTGTGCATCATACTCATCTGAAATCACTGAAACTATTTTTCAGCAGATGGTGTAATTTCCAGATTTTCAGGTGTTATTGTCAATTTCAGCATTATCTTTTGTTGCTTTAAAAAAAAAGTACAAATAACTTGGTACAAAATAATGTGAAAAACATTCAGATTCCTTGAAAAAGTGAAAAAGACAGCTTCTCATATAGTTTCTCACATTACCAGTCAAATTAAACCATATGCCCAGAGTACAGTACAGTGTACCAAAGAGTTGGCCTTTAGAGTCTCAGTCTTCGCACAGTTTCTACAAGAGAGTGTCAGTGTTGCAGATTGAAGGCACAAGCTGAAAGCTTTTAGCTTTTTTTTTTTTATACACTTTTTGGAAGTTCCTCAAAGAATGTTCAGCTAACTTCAAGTTTAATGAAAATTAGTTCTTGGGTTCAAGTGTTTCCACTGCAGGTGGAGGTGTTGGATTTGAAGATAACAGATTGTACTAAAAATAAATGCTGTAATAATGCTTTGAATCCCTTCAAAACCATTTTGCTTGTTTTTCTACAAAGTCTCCTGTTCATGTCTCCCTACTTAATTTGATTTTTTTTTCCTGTAGGTAATAAATAATAAACATTTTTCATAATTTAACTTGCCTCATGAATCCACCACTGTACCGTCTCCATTCTCTATCTCACAAAAACATGCATGGATATAAATATTCTGTATTAATACACATCATTAATACACGTAATATCAGGACACCCAGAAGGCAGATACAGGGGAGTTGGACTAGAGATCCATTGTCCAAGATGATGTTTTGCAGCATATTTAATTAGGATTTCTGAACAAAGTCACTCCAAATATTCCTAAATTCCTGTTCAGGTGAATACTGATACTCAAATAGATGTGTTTATTTTACATTTTCAGTGATGTTACTTACATCTCATTGTCATTTACATACTCCAATCCCCAAAACTGGGATGTTGTGAAAAACATACATTTAAAAACAGAGAGAATGCGTTCATCTGCAAATCCTTTTTGACTTGTTTTCAATAGAACACAGTACAATTGTTTGTTTGTTTTGTAAGTATACATCCATTCTGAATTTGATGCCTGCAACACGTTTCAAAAAAGTTGCAAGCAACAAAAGTGGGAAAGTTGTGTAAAGCTTAATAAATACCTGTTCAGAACATTCACAACCAAGGGAGGGATGAGGCTCATCGCTTTGTGAAAAATTGTGCGGGCAAATAGTCCAACAGTATAACAGTTTCTCAACACACAACTGCAAGGAATAGGGATTTCACAGCTACAATCCATAATATCATTAAAAGATTCAGAGAATCTTAGGGTATAAAGGATACTACATGGGCTCAGGATCACTTTGGAAAACTTGTTTTCAAAACACAGTTTGTTGCTGCATCTACAAATTCAAGTCAAGACTATACCATGCAAAGCAAAAGTCATATATCAACAACATCCAGAAAGGCTTCAGACTTCAGACAGAAAGTGTGCTGTGGTCTGAGGATTCAACATTTCAAATTGTTCTGAGAAACTGGGGACGCCATGTCTTCCCTGCTACAGAGGAAAAGAACCATTCAGATTATTACCAGTGCAAAGTTCAAAAGACAGCATCTGTGATGTATGAGAGTGTGTTAGTGCCCATGGCATCATGGGTAACTGTCACATCTGTGAAAGCCCCATTAGTGCTCATACAGACATTGGAGTAACATATACTGCCATCCAGATGATGTCTTTGTCAGAGATGTCTCTGCTAACTTCAGCAAGACACATTCTGCAGGTGTTACAACAGCATGACTTCATAATTAAAGGAGTTCGGGTACAAGACTGGCCTGTCTGCAGTCCAGACCTGTCTCCTATTAAAAAATGTTTTGGTGCACTATGCAGTGCAAAACACAGCAGCAGAGACCCCAGACTGTTGAGCAACTGAATATGTATATAAAGAAAGAATTTCACTTTCGAAACTTCAACAATTAGTGTCTACAGTTCCCAAACACTTGCTGAGTGTTGTTAAATAAAAAGGTGATGTGTCTTTGTGGTAAACATGCCCCTATTTCAACTTTTTGTAATATGTTGCATCAAATTCAGAAGGAGTGTATATTTACAAAAAACAACAAAGTTGACCAATTTGGACATTAAATATCTTCTCTTTGTACTGTATTCAACTGAAAATAGGTCAAAAGGAATTTGCAAATCATTGCAGCATTGTTTTTATTAACATTTTACATGTCTCCCACCTTTTTTGGAATTGGGGTTTGTATGATAATTATCTCAAAGCAACAAAGAACTGCTCTTTACTGGTCACTCTGAGCAATAAAATCCCTGAAAGCAAAGTTCACAGAATGTTCATTCACTTGTTTTAATCCAAAACCCAGCAGCACTTAGCTTATCTAAAAGGTCTGAGGTGGACAGTATGTTAATAAGCTGTTACAAGTTCAAGGATGAGATGAACCTCTTGTAAGTTATTTTTAGATTTTAATTAACTGTTCTGAAGCATCAGAATACGTTTGAATCCCTCCAGTCAGCGGTGCTCCTCTTTAAGTCTTGTTCATCTCCTCTCTTTGCTGTCCACAGGGAGCCTAGGCATTATCTGTCGTGGAGAGAAAAACATTACTAAAAAGAGAAGTTCAGACAATATAGCTTTGTGTAATTATGTAACTCAGCTGGATTTTAACACATACACCCTCTATATAACAAAACTGAGAATCTACAGTCATGCTAGCAGCCATCGTCACAAAGATAATGCTGGCATGTTGGTGTTAAGCACCAAAACTGTCAACCTCATAGTGGCACAAGATAAAAAAGGGACTGCCTAAATCATTTAAACATGTTACCAAGCACGAACCAGAACAACAAGGCCCTCCAGAGCTTCCAGAGCTGTAATTGTGCCTTTTTCTTTCTCTCCCTCCTTGTCTTGGATCTATAATATTATCTAAACTCAACACTATAAATACTCAATTCTATACTATATTGTTCAGCTCTTACACCAGAGGTCCTTGAGGTTTCAAGTCCGACCATCGTCTGCTTCACCTCTTTCCATTTACCCTCCAAGCAAAGAAGTTAACCTTGACACCAAACCTTCTTCCTCCTGGTATCTCTGATCCAATTCCTTCCTCTTTCATCTTTGCTTCTAAATTAAAACCCCATCTTTTCTTCTTCTTCTTGTCTCCAGCTAAATATTCTCATCCAGGGTGTGTCTCCCTCCACCCACCCTCCCCTCGCTCTGGTACCTTTCTCCTCCACCTGGAAGTCCTCAGGCAGCAGCTTGTCCTGCCGGCTGCCTAGGCTGAAGGCCACCAGGGAGAGGATGAGTGAGTCCATGATGCTGATGATGGCCAGGATGTAGGCCCAGCGCACGGTGCAGTTGCCCAGAGTGTATTTGTCGGTCCGCTGGCCACACATGCGCTTCACCTGCTCCGAGTCCCAGCCGTCAGGGTAGATCATACAGCCAATCACCATGCAGGTGCCTGACAGAGAGGGAGGCACAGGGTGAGGGATCACCCATCAGCAGAAATTCATTTAGAAAATGTTGCTTTGGTGTTAATTTATTCAAATACACAAACTTTGCAGGATTCTGATGAGGGAAACCTACAAAACTTCACTGAAGATATACACTGGTGGAATGTACTTACGTACAAATCTGAGGTACTTTACTCAAGAATTTTCTTGTCATGCCACTTTTTACGTCCACTTAATTACTGTACACTTTAAAGGGAAATGTTTTTACTGCACCTTATCTGACAGTTTCAGTTAGTTACTTTTCAAATTAAGATTTTTGCATGCAAAATATACTGCATGAGAAGCTTATGAAATATTATGCTTTATTATGGAAACTACCCAACAATATATACACATAGAGCTGAAATGATCAGCTGATAATAATCTTAACATGTCTAATCATTTTGAGGTCTGGACTACTGGTTGGACAAAACAAGCATTATGAAGGCATCACTTTAGGTAATTGTGATGCTATTTCTCCCTATTTCCTGAATTTTTACAAACCAAAAAAATCAATTGATTAATCATGAAAATAATACACAGATTAATGCATGATGACAACAATCATTAGTTGCAGCCCTATCTAAAATAATTAAAAATCAGCTCCACCTCAGACAGCTACAGGAATTGCATGCTGCCTTGACATTTCTGCATGAGCAATAAGGTACGTCTCATTTTTATTTCATTATCCTCATTTTCACTGAAAAACATTCAAATGATTATGATGTGAGTTTCGCAGAGACCTGTGCCAAACAAAACTGTTTTCTTAAGTCAGTAGAATATGATGTGTAGGCAGTATGCAGTATGACAATATTTGATTTAATATGATATTTTAACACATATTTTACCTAAATGTACAAACGAACAATACAATATACAAACTATATTGCACCTTCTCCTTTTACTGCAGTAAATGATGAGCAGTACTTCGTCCATCACTGACTGTGTTTGATTGTTATATAATGACATGTTGACTGGTAAAAGAGCGTCTTGCTGCTGTTGATGGGTAATATTACAAACCACCTCCTCCACCTCCACCGCTGTTAAAAACAAACAACAACACAGAGAAGCCACCAGAGAAATTAAATATATACACACCACTCGTCCAGGTACACGTACACACGCACACACGCACACACACACAGACACGCAGGTGAGTTGCCTAGCAACACCAGAGCATCTCAACTCCAGAAAGATGAACTTGTTCATCCATTATTGACTCTGCAGAAAGATGAACAGACTCATGTTTCCCACCTCAGCATGTAGAGCCATGTGAACTATCAGGTGACCAGGTCAAACACTAGGACACACACACACGCCTCACTTTCACTCTCTGAGCCTCACACACCCTCTCACCTTCAGTGACACTAACAGTTCTCATGCTCTCTCATTTCAAATGAATAATCATGATACTGACAATATTAAACTAAAAACAACCCTTTCCAACTTACTGTCTACCCTCCAAAGTCAACATGGGGACCTACGAAGACAGATGAACTCCGATCTCTCAGACTAACTCAGAGGTTAGGATGAATTCTAAATGATTACGTGTGTAACATCCAAACATAGATCTAACTAAATTAGAGGCTTGAATAGATTCAAAAAGACAGCCATATTGTGTATGTGTATAATATACAGACATAAAAAGTCTGATATTCACCACACACACACACACACACACACACACACACTAAACAGCAGGTGTGAGCAGTATGAGGAGGACAGGAGAAAGTGTAACAGCACACCTCAGGTTAATCTCATTATTTGTTTCATTACAGGCTCGTCCTTTCACTTGCAGCTACATCTGTTCTCAAGCTGCTTCATGTTTCACAAACAGAGTCAGGTTTCACTTCTGTGTGTGTGTGTGTGTGTGTGTGTGTGTGTGTGTGTGTGTGTGTGTGCGTCTGTTATATTATGGATATTCTAGTCTGCCCTCACATTTGACAAGAACAAAGTGTCTATTAAGCTTCTGTCTGATCTTGTTACTGCTTGTGTGTGAGTTTTCTAGCAGGCTTGCATGTACTCATATTTTTATGTATAAACCAAAGGGATTTAGTTACTATTTACTTTTCAGATTTAAGTTTTACACCTGAAAACCTGCAAGACTTTACAATGATACACTGTGAAGGAATAACACAATACTTCTATGTGTATTCAGTAAATATGTGAATACCTCGTCAATTTCTAGCATATTCATCTTCACGTTAATGTGATTGTTTAACAATTATACCAAGTAAGGCTTTACTTTTACTTCCTATTTCTTCAATCTTTTATGTCTCTTTGAAGTCATTCATGATTGATAAGGAGCTGAATAAATAACTGTTTTTGAAATCAGAAACTGACTTTTGTTTGGGAGGTAAAATTATGGGTACAACTTTACAATAAGCCTATGCTTACAACGTGAGCATGGTCTTAATTAGTTTAGACTCACTGTCTTGTATTTTCAATATTTTATCAAAGAGCTGAATTGTGCCTGATGCAACACATGATTTACAAAAATTCAGCTGTAGCTATTATGAACATATGAAGCTTGTGTGTTTTGTAGTTTTTATATTCCCTTTCATTTTGCACATGAAAATAGGCTAGTTTATATATATATATATTTTTTTTTTTAAAGTAATATTTAAGAGGTCATAATGTGAGACAAAATATGTCTCTCTCTTTTTTTTTTTTTTTTTTTTTTTTTAGAAATTTCTATTAAGCCCCAGTACAAACTGTAAAGAAGGCGTGGAGCTCACTGGAGGCCAGCTGCATCCAGGCGCAGATCTTGTAGACGCTTCCGGCGTTGCAGAAGAAGAAGAGACTGAAGCAGACGATGCTGCCCACCACCAGCAGCATGGAGATCCCCACGAAGAACATGGCGGTTTTGAAAGCTCCGGACGGGATGGAGCCGAAGTCCAGCGCGCTCCCTTTGCAGGTGAGCTCCGAGGTGAGCGCGTTCCCGATGCAGTAGTGGAAGAGGCCGAAGTACCCGGCCTGAGGCGTGTTCACGCTGTCCCCGATCCAGTAGGGCTGGATGAACACCACCACCGTGATGACCGCGAAGGTGATGGTGAACACCGTCCACAGCACGCCCACCGCCCGGGCGTTACGCACGTAGTTGGTGTGGTAGATTTTAGCTGCTTCCTGAGCTGGGAGCATCTTCACTTGTCTCCAACGTGGTGAAAAACTTCCTCCTCTCGGATTTTCTTTCCACTCTAAACCTGGACGGTTAACAGACTTTAGTTTCCTGTTTAAAAACGTCCACTGACACAGTGCACATTTCTTTAAATTCCTCTTTACCGGGCGCAAGATGAAATATGACAAAAAGTTTCTCCACTCACTAACTTGCTGGGCACCATGGCAGCAGTGAGGAGTTTCTCCAGCGTGTTTAATGTGTGGATGGCTGTTTGTCTGCTCTGTATCAGCTGGCAGACTGTTTCCTCTCCAGGGAGGCTGCGGTCTTCAGATAATCAATAATTAATGGTTAAAAGATCTGCAGAGTAGAGTAACACAACAGAGGCTATTCTCTTTTCACTTTCAGGGGCTGAGGCTTTAATCACTTTCTCTTTTTTCAGATTTTTTTTTTTTTAAGATTTCTTGGCAGAATATGGCAGAAATTGAATATAATGTTCATAATGTTTTAATTGGCGTATCACCTGAACACAAAGTCACATTTTCATTGCCAAAAAAAATAAAATAAAATAAAAAAAAAATAAAAATTCATAGGTTCAACTTTTTTCAAGCCTATCCTAAAACAATATGGCCATATGTATAAAGAGTTTTTCTTTGACCATACTGGCCAGAAGGAAATGTGGTAACAGCTTCTATGAAGACCACATCTGTACTGCGTTATGGGGGCATTTATATAGTATTATAATGAATTCATAATGCTTTATGGCCACAGTGATACACACAAAAATGCAGGGAATTACCATTACTTATCCCACTGTGAAAATAAAGCTTTACAAAATGTATTGTGTGATTATAATGTAATATAAGACTGTGGATTCAAATGTAATGCTGTGATGGTATGGATCCAACTTCATGTTTAAATTACCAAATGTTTTTCTAATATACTCAAAATTGACACTTATTCCAGACACCCTACCAACTGAGCTACCTGGTCACCTGGCAGAGACTCCTTGAGCTGGGATTCAGTTATTGCAGCCTTCTTTGAATAAACGACCGAGCCAGTGCTAGAGAGAGACCCTGTGTCAGTCCAGACAACTCACTTGCATGCACTACAGTCCAACACTAGATGGAGCTACAGAGCTTCAGTGGATCTACATCAACATGGAAGACAAGAGACACATTATTTGTCATTACAGGCATTTAATGAAATCATATTTGATTGAACTCTCAGAGACCAGCAGCAATCGAAACTAAGATAAATGATAAAAAATACAAATAATAGGACAAAAACAGGAATGAAAGGACAAAAAAAAAAAAAGATAAAAATAGGGAATAAAAGAATAAAAGGAGAATAAACAAGATAAATAAGCAGGATAGAAATGACTCTGCCTTCTGTATCTGATTCATAAATAAAGGCATTTAGATGAGAAACATAAACCTTTGTATTGTAAAAGATCTGCAGTTAGTGTTATAGCGCCCAATATTCACTTGTTCACACACACACACACACACACACACACACACACACACACACACACACACACACACACACACACGTCAATATGATGGTAGGTGCAAAGTGTCCAAGGAGCTCCTGAGCCACAGGGAGGTGTCAAGTGTCAGCAGTGGAATGGAAATATTCTGATTTTTTACTTATTATGTCAAGAAGCAATATCCTTCCTATCCTTATATAATTTTTAATCAATAACAATAGACTATAATTCATAAACTGATGATATCTTTTGCATGTAAAACCTTAATCTGCTCTGTGATTATAAACTAAAGTTCTTAAATAATTGACATAGAGTAAACAATACAATTTCCCTCTGAAGTTCAGTGGCCTATAAACCCATAGGCTGGTGTAAGAGGATGTTACATTCTCTTCCTTTAATTCTGATGCTGTGTATCCACCTATTTTTGTATAGAATGTGTTTACTGTCCTGTTCGTGATCCTCACACACATCTCACATTTGCTGCATTTATTTCAGCAATATTAAATGATTACGTGAGAGAACACAGTGTGAAAATGCATATCTGTGGTGGCTTCTTACAGTCACATGTGTGGGCTGTAAATGCAGTTATTTTCCACAATGGATTTCACACACAACAAAACTTAAGTTGTGCTGCTGTCTGTTACGTAACACGTTAAATTGTCACATAGGCCTAGTGTTTTTCCATGTTCCTGTTCCATGCTTTTGTTCTCAGTGTTGGCCTACATACTGCTGCAACAGCACATTAATGTATTGATTTAAAGAAGCCTTTTCACATGTCTAATTCTGACATATCTGACCTTTTGGTAGCTTTCAAATATTAATCAGCCAATACTTTGATGCACAAAACCCCCAGGTCTTCTTAGAGACTGATTTTATACTTAAAATCCACATTTTCCCTGAAACATGTCTGTGATGTTTATTCCCTGTTGATATTTGTCTGCACTGTTGTTCTGGTACATGTAATATACTGATATATAGATCTGCAGCGGTGTGTGCACATGTGTCTTTGTGCGTGTGAGTGTGGGCGCCGGCGTGTCAATGCACTTACCTTTATTAAGTGATATCGCCCCAGAGTGAGAGGCGGGCTGTTTATAATCAAGTTATTCTGGAGCAGCAATCCAATTTTACGATACAGAATGGAGTGAGATTTTGTGTGTGTGTGTGTGTGTGTGTGTGTGTGCGTATGAGAGAGAGAGAGAGAGAGAGAGAGAGTGTGTGTGTGTTTGTTTGACGCTCGCAGACGAGACAGAGGTTGGGATTTTAGGCTTTTCTTGCATCTGTCTTCATATTACATAAGTGTGTGTCTTTTTTGCTGTGTGCCTAAACTGATGCATCAACCATGATGTTAAAGTGAAAATACAGTAAATCATAAACAACACCCCACTAAAACTGTCTGGTTCACATACAGATGTTTTAGATAAAATAAGTATAATCTGATTTATCGCAGCAACACTCCTTGCTCACACAAATGTGTTTAAATAAAGACTGATTTAAATATATATATATATATATATAATAGAGCTCTGTTTCTTTGGCTTTGGGGGGAATTTAGGAGTCTGCTGATGCTTCTTATCTTCCATCTTGCCTCAGGTGGAAGTCGTCTGTATGTGTGGGATTAACTCTTTACACCCTCTTCAGGACTATTTGCTCTGAGAGCCTCTGTGAGCACAAAGAGGCTTTTCTGTCAGTTCAGCATCTCTTCCTGTCCCTTTCTGCCTGCCCTCTTCAGAGGCTGTTTCCATAGAAACGAGGGGCAGGATCGCCCTCAGAGAGACGAGAGGGTAGGTGACGAGGGTAAGATGACAGAGATGTTGAGCACAGGAAATAATTACAAGTAGGTAATTATACTAATTTAATGACAGGTCACTAGTGAGTCAGTGAAACTGGAGTTAGATCTTACTTTTATGGATCATTAAAATCAAATCATAGTTCAAATGATTCAGTTCAAATTCCATTTGGTTTTATTTTAAGTTTTTATTCTATCACTGTATGTATCACTGCATTACATTAACATACATCTCAATACAAATATTTCTATACTACATGCTTCTTTCATACTTGGTATTTTTGCACTTTGTACAATACTTCGTACAATACTTTGAACACTTTCTGGACAATATTTTGCACATTTCCTGGACAAAAAAAAATGTGTTTGAACATATTTACCCTACTAATAACAATATTCATAATATTTTATAAGTTACCATTGTTTATATTTTTCTGTTTATGCCTCTTGCTTATCATCTTTATTTATATTTTCTCATACTGTGTTTATTGTTATGCACCAACATACCACATCAAATTCCTTGTATGCAAAAACCTACGTGGCAAAAAACCAGATACTGCTTCTGAGGAAGCGTTTTATTTATTTATTTATTTTCAAAATTCTGAAAACTCCTAGTAATGTGAATTGTTATCAACACATAGCTGTTATGGGTAGTATGTTCACCCAGATGTACTTTGTGTGTGTACAGAAGGTATACCAAACTTGTGAGTATCATGTAAATTGGTCTTTTCATGTTTAAAGAAGTCAGGGCAGCTTGTTCCTGGAGCTGTGTCGGGGTGAGCTGTCACAGATGGACTCTATTAGTCTTTTGTGAATGTGTGAGTGAAAGCATGCAGTGGGCTTGGGGCAGGGGACCAAATAACAACCACTCCTTGTTGACCTCCTCCTCCTCCTCTCATCCCACACACACACACACACACACACACACACACACACACACACACACACACACACACACACACACACACACACATACACACCGGCCTCATACCCTGTGATGCAGCAGTAAGTCAGTCAATGAGTGTCACTACCTCTCTGAAACACCCCGAGGCTGCAACAGCCACTCTGAGCCATCCATCCTCCTCCAGCCTCCACCCCAGCCGCCGTCCGGTCACAGCCCAGCAGGAAGCATCAGAGCCCGGGCAGAAACGGAGCAAAGCGTGGGTCAGTGTGTGCCCTGGGGATGGAAACTGGAATGTAGGTCTGCTCATCAGGGGATCATGTTCATGACTCATTACTGAGAGCTCACCACTGTTACATTCCTTGGTGACTGGTGATCTTTGTGTGAATACATGCATGATCAACTTTGAAGTACAGTGTATTGTATTTTCTACAGTAAATATATTAAGTGCAAAAGTGGCATGTAGGAGTGGTAAACCTGGGAGATACATTGATATAATATCAGAGAATGATATCAAACTACATATCATCATATTGGGATGCAGTTTAAAGGTGTGATGTGTATGATTTTTCATTAATTTGTTGGCAGAATATGGCAGAAATTGAATATATTATTCATACGTATGTTTTGATCACTGTACAATCACCTGAAAACAAGAATTTCAACTTTTTTATTACCTTAAAATTAGCTGTTTATATCCACAGAGGACATAGGTCCTCTTCCACCAGATTTGATGTCCTAGGAGTGACACAACAATAAACTCTCTCACTCTGGTATGTTTACAAACAGCAACTGAAAAATACTTAATATTCTGCCTTTAACAGACTGATATGGGAATAATATCAATCTAATTTAACTCTTGGTAAGAAAATGAAGTATGGCAGTATATCCTAAAATATATTCACATTTTTTATATCAAGACTTCAAATTAAGAATATTGTTATGTTTTTAACTCCTAAAGTCATTCAGCTTGCATTAAAGACATACTTCCACTGTAGTGAAGTGAAAGCCGAGCTCTGCAGGGTGATGATGGGACAAAGCACTGCAGGGGGTCGAGCACCGCCAAGAACTGGCAAAGACCTGCTCTGCTTTATGCCACTGCAGCTGACACACATATATCTAAAACACATACGCAGCTCTTCTGTCACAGACATGCAGACATGAAACATCAAACATCAAACATATTCCCATTATGAAGGAAATTGATGGAGCCAAACATAAAATTAAAAATAAATGTGAAACAACCATACATCATTCAACCGCCTGACTTTTCATTTTGGGCGATGCACCTCTTCTTTCTCTGCAAGCCAGTGAGTCGTCAGATGTGTTTGCGTAATCCTGGCCAATTCACAGTTTTGTTACGGTAAAGAATGGAGGATTAGTTTATGGAGCTTCAAAGCCAAATATAGAAAACGCATGTGAGGGATTATAGACACATCAAAGAATAAGGATGGTGAATACATTAGGGACCAGTTTCATCTTACATCTTCCTCTCTCTGTCTTGTTTCTTGTCTTTTTCACTGAAAGTAGACAGGTTGGAATGCTGAAAGAGAACATTGAACTTCACTGGCATTAAATGCATCATCGTTTTTGCTTAATTTAATCCACAAAGTTGACATATAGTTACTTGGGGAGTAACAGATTATGAAGGGAAAAATGTAATCAGATTATAGTTACATTTAGTAAAAATGGGGATTATTAGCAGGATTACAATTTTATAATAATGAACGATATACTACCATGCACAGTGCGCATACATTACAACACTTCAGGAGTTTCAGTGAAACCAGATGTTACAGTCAATTCATTATCATGGCCACTAGTGAAAGAATTCTACACTGCTTGGAAATGTTGCCATAATTCTGGCATTTATTTATTTAACAGGCTTGTTACTTTAGTTGTAATGCATTTGAGGGAAATTTTTTATTATTTTTTTTACTTTTGCATCATTGCACTCTGCCTTCCCAACATCAATACCGCTTTCAACATAGAAATAACATAGAAAAGACTATTCCTTGGAGTATTGATCAATGCATATCACACACAACAGACATAACAATATGAAAATGTGAAACTATAACAAGATGAAACAATCAGTAGAAATGTCCTTCAGCGGGCTACTTTTTACTTTTATAATAAGTACATTTTAGAGCCTGTACTTTTCACTTTTACTTGAATAAAGAAGTTGAATCTGTACTTTGACTTTTTTCTCTTTTTCTTTCTTTCTTTTTTTCATCCCTATTTTTTTCAATGAGTGTGTGCACTTTTGCCACCTCTGGCTACACAGTAACACAGTTAGCTAGCTAATCTGTCAATACTACTAGTACAACTACGGAAAAATATTTTGGCACTGTAGGCGGTGATGTTGGTGACCAGAATGGTGTGTGAATAAAAACACAAGCTCCAGACTGGAATAAGTTTATGTCAGTTTACTTGTCTTATGTGTGAATCGCTACTTAACAAAGTGTATTTAAATGTGCATAGTTACTACTATTAATCTAAATGTACATTTGCCTATAACAAAGGAAGAATTAGCTGGACAAACAATTAATAAACCAAAAACATTAAACATTATATAAAGCTAAACAGTTTCACCATATTTGGTATTGAAGCAATCCAAAAGTAATCAAGTACCATTACTTTAATATTCTGATACTTTAATGGATAATTAGTAATTGTATCAGAATACATGTTTAAAGTAATCCTCCCAACCCTGCATATAGGGTTAAAATGTCATATTAAATGTATGGTGTTGAAAATGTGGCAGTGGATGATGTTTGTTTTTGTGCATTATCAGTGTCTTTTACATTATTTTTAATCAGTGTGACAATAAAATATCTCTTTCGTTCAAATTGGAAAATTCAACATTTGAAAAAGATTGCAGTACATTAAAGTTATGAGTCATCTTTTTGTTTTCAGGTCAGGATATAACCACACGCTGCAGCAGAAATGAAAAGGAGTGCCATCAAGTAAGACTCATGATGGGTATTTGTGTGTGTGTGTGTGTGTGTGTGTGTGTGTGTGTGTGTGTGTGTGTGTGTGTTTGTATGTGTGCGTGTGTGTGTGTGCGTGTGCTGCTGGAAGAAAAAAAGTGCCAAATCCAAGCGGGAGAATTAATTTGCCGACTCCACCGTGACTGACAGAACCCGAGGGCGGTTGGAGTGATTGTATTTGAACGCCTCTTATGTAATTAGGCTGCTGTTATTTTGACTGTATATGTAGCTCTAAATATAGGGATTATGTTGCAGTTTGGCAATATCAATATTAAAATATCTTCAGGGTTTTATAACCCACACAGTACGGTTATGAAATGTGCTTTTAACATTGTAAAATGCTGAGGAGGAGGTGGTGCACAGGGGAGAAATCAGCTAAAGTGGATTTGAAACCTGCAAACATGCCTGGAGAGGAATGAAAGGGACTTAACAACACATGCTTAGCAAAACAGTGCAGCCTAATTATGTAATAGTTCATGAGTTGGTCTTAAAGGTTCACCAGACGCAAAGTAAGGTGAGTGTGTGTTTGTGTGCGCACCACCCTTGTTTGTGTGTTTTGTTGCCCCAGTTGCGGCGGTGGACTGTTCCCAGCAGATCTAGGAGGATTGGAGCTTTATCCTCATAACTGGATGTTAATCTTGTGTGGAATCCAGCATTGCTCCCGAGGACTGTAGCCTGTGCAGCACTAACATCGCCACCTGGTCCTCGGGACAACAACACACACACATAAACACACACACACACATGGTTAGTCATAAGCTCCTCTGTGCACACAGAATGGGTTCATGCAGCCATTCACAGACTGTGCCTCATTATATAAAAGTGATTGTGACTTTGCAGAGTACAAAATGTCACCTGGAGTTGAGAAATTTGGGAATATTGAGAAATAACTTTCTGCAGCTCAGACATGACTGTTATTGGCAAACAGTCAGTTTTCAATATGAGTCATTCATAATAAGGAGGATGATGATTTGGATTTCTACAGGTTTTCTACTGTGGTTTTAAATGTTTTTCCTCATGGGACCCCTCTTCTATCATTGAGTAACCTGGTGACCCCTCACTAAGTGACATATTTTATGGATATTTCATATTATATTCAAGGTGCAACAACAACAATATATAGCAACTGAAACACAATAACTGCAGGAAGTTTGCAAACGAGTGATTTGTATGTATTTTGAGCAGACTATTTCCTGTCAATATTGCATCAGAGATAAGTTTTCCTGATAAATTTAGGGACTTTTTTAAAATAAAATTCTCTGTATTACATATTTTTTAAAAGTACTATGTGAATCAATTTACATGTATTAATCACTTTGTTTTGCAATGTGTCATATAATGTAAATGAGGCCTTCCCCTAACAACCTGTGAACTGATTTGTGTGTGATGGACTTAATGGCCACCAGCATCATTAATAGCAAGTATTTGTGAGAGTACCTTTAATTTTTTAACAATTATACACACTTAAGTGGTCACATTTAGTAGGATCAGTTGGCAGAAATGGAATAAAATATTCATAAGTATGATATCACCAGTGTATAATCACCTGAAAATAAGAACTGTGCTTCAGAATGAGCTGTTTCAAACTACAAAAACTGTAGGTTCGCTTCCACAGAATCTGCCATGTTGCACCACCATGTTTTCACAGTAGACCAGAATGGACAAACCAAACACTGGGTCTAGACACGACCTTTAGAGTTTTGCGGGTGTTTTGCAGCCACCATAGGTTCTCCTACACACTCGGCAGGCGAGTTGGTTGAAATCTGCTATTTCACCATTACATGCCACTAATTCCTACACACTGTTCTTTAATAAGCCTGTAAGCCTAAAGTCTTAAAAGAATCAGATTTTCAAGTCGCCCAAATCACAAATTCAGACACTCTGAGCCAACACCAGCCCCAGTGCTCAGAGAGCACATGAAACACACACCTCTGCTGGCTGAGCTGACTAACTTCTAGTTTCACCTTCTGCTAACCTGAATGGGATAAAAATAATTTTAATCATGTTGTCCTTCTAGACCTCCCAAATGTTACTGGACTGAATGGATCAAAGTCTGACAGTTAAATGAGTCATTTTGCAGGCACTGTAATGCTCATTCATTGACGGTTACTGACTGCGGCATGGAGCTTGTTGGTGAGGTGTGGGTGGTTTGTTCAGCCTGAGGCAGACCCTCAGCTCAGGACTGGTCTTGTGCTCCAAACTGGGAGAGTGAGAGTGAATGAGTGATGCGTGCAGGGCGGAGCAGACAGCCCAAGCAGGGAGCATACCTTGGGCTGTGGGGAGCAGTACTGAGTTACATCAAGAGCCAAAGTAGTTGTTTTTCTCACAGGGCTGATAAATGCATTAATTAACTTGAGACAGTTCCACAAATACCGTTAATATAAAAGCGTGACTGACACATGATCTTGCCTTGTCTTCATAGTTTGTTCTAGCTACTAGGAAGAGCGGGTCAGTGAACGAGTTAGTTGAGATGAGGACATGTCACTCCTGGTTCACTGAAAAGAATCAAGTATCAAACAATTAATTAATTACTATGTGTGACTATGTGTCACTACGCGTGACCCCTGTAAAGCTTTGTTGACCTCTAGTGGTGGTTGAGACCCTCAGGTTGGAAACCAGAGAAAAAGAGAGAAAAAAATAAGAGAAAAGGTAAAGTGATAGTAAAAGTAAAGTAATAGTAAAAGTAGGTCATAAATGTAAGACTGGTCTACTTGCACTGTCTGCATCAGCATGTTAGAGGAAAAGTGAACTGAGGAGGGAAACAAGCAAAACGTGGTGGTATAGATAAAGAATAAAATAGACTTGAAGACGGTAAAGAGAGAAAGGGAAACTTTGGGGGGACAGTTAAAGAACACCATGTTGGTTTGACTCAACTAAGAGAAAGGATTTCAATTTCCTATTTTGAAGAAATCTGACCCAGCAGGAGAGGGAAGTGAGCAGAGTGTAACTTCCCATTCAAACCAGAGCAAATTAACTCCATCCTCTACGGCAGGAACATAATAACCTCTGTCTGTGTTTCGGCCTTTGACCTGAAGGTGTTTGAACCGGTGGCCCCTCCTCTCCGTCATGGGAACACTCTCCCTCTGTTTATGGCAGTTTAACGGACCTCAGATGTCGCCGCTGGCAGTCGGTCGGTGTGATGTAGGTTTGTAATCTTTGCTGCTCGATGTGGGTGTGCGGCTGGGCGGGGCCATGCAGCCCTGTGACTGGCCTGTCATGTCAAAGAAGGCGGGACTAATTCAGCAGTTGGCCGAAGTGCGTGTCAATCGAATGTGATTATGCTGCTTTCAGGGACTCCTCGTATTATTAGTTTATCATTTTGCAGGAAAACGGCATGTTGTTCGTTAATTCATTTGACCTTCGTGCAAAAGTGGAAATTAACTAAGAATAGTTGCATGAAGAACTGTATTAAAGTTAAATAAAAGTTTGAGGCACTTTAGTATTTACTTTAGTATTTATATTTTTGCCACTTCTCCAAATTTCAGTGTCAAATACTGTCCATTTTGCTCCACTTTTTGTCTGCTATAGCTACTTCACGGATATTTTGCATAAATTTGTTTGTAATAAAATCAAATATTAGGGCAGACAGAATAAAATGTGGGCCTGGAAGCATCTCCCAAGACAAAAAAAAAAAAAAAAAATCACATAAATAACAAACTTAGCAAATGACATGATGGGAAATGAGGGCTGTATTTGGTTAATTGATTTTTTTTAATTACATCACTTTTAGTGATATCATTTACCTTAGAAGAGGTTTATTGGGTGTGTTTGTGAGAGTGTGCATGCACATTTCTAACGGAGCATCTATAACCAGTTTTGGTGCCTATGATGTGGAATGGCTATTATGTAGTGATGGCTTCACAGAAAAATGATTTCAGCTCATGACTCAAGCGAACGGGAGACTATTCTGGACGTTGCAACTCTTAAACATTGCAAACCACTTGATTAAACCACTCAACAGTATATAAAGTAGCTTATAGTTACCTCCACCATAACCAACAGAAACATTAAAATGCTGTTTATATGTTAATGCCTGGGCAACCGCAAATATAGAAAAATAATCCACTAATAGGGGCCAAACTGTTTAAAAATAAACACGTTTACTTTCAGAATATTTACGTTCTTTAATGTAAGCAAGAATTCGATTATATTTTGACCATTATTGTTTTAATATGTCTTGAGTACCCCAATTTTATGGAAGTGACGTACTGAATCTCTGTAATAGCCCTTAAATAAAGGATCTGAATACTTTTTCCACTTATTCCTTTGTGTGCTCATATTACTGTTTCGGGGATGTTTTACATTTTAACTCAGCAGCTGAGCCAGCATTGTATCCATCTGTATCCATGGTGACGGGATGACTGAGGTTAATTATATATAAATATTTATTTATCACATTTTTAATCTTATCTCTATGAAATTGTCATCCATACCATCTATAGTGCACTGTTAGTTGGAGGATATTGATTTACGAGAGGCCACGGCCTTCCGCACAACGCGTCTAACGTTGAATCCAATGTTTCCGACAGCCCCTGAAGGCAGCATTACCCCCTCCAGTTTACGGTCTCAGCGCTGCTTCAACGTGACCGCGTCTGTGAGAGCAGCAGCAGCGGCAGCAGCGGTGTGGTCTGAGAGGAGCGCACATATGCCTCACTCATACGCACTTTAAACAGGATGTAGCGGCTGACACAGACGGAGCACGGAAACAGAGAAAAAGAAGCGGGTGAAACTCTGCGATGTGACAAACACCAGTCAGACAGAAATGACCGCCACCGCGGAGGAGAAGCAGAAGCAGCAGACAGAAGGAGTCCCGATGAGGCAGCTCACCGCCGGCAGGTCTTGACGGCTGCTCCCGCTGACCCGAGACACCCCGCACCGCCGCAGCACCGCACGGTTCACACACACACATTGAAAACACAACAGACCGAAATCGTCCACATCCCGTCGGTGAACCTTGAGAGCGATAATGGCGAGCCTGGGCGACTGCTGCGTGAAGGTTGCGTTGAGGTAAGCCTCCTACGTCTGTCTGCTGGAAATATGCCGACCTTAGCAGACCACATTGTGTCTGTGCCCGCTGGCGATCAATTAAATGCGTCCCGCACACCTATAGCCTTATTTTACTCTTTAATCTCCTTAATGTCTCTGCTCATTGCGGTGTACAGCCACAGAGCAGAGTATTACACCTTGTTTTGTAATGCATGGGTGGTGCTCTGCTCAGTATTGATAAGGCAGCACCACGCTATCTCCATATGATTGTTTTCATGCATGGGGGCATAAGTTCTCCACAGCACTGGTCTATGTAGTATATGTGATGCATTCAGGGTTTAACATTGGCTGAAGTGACAAGGGCAGCTGCAGCCAGGTGCAGGGAGGAGAATGGGCGTTTCTCTCCAAACCAACCAATTTTTGCATTATTATTCTCACACACTACTACCTGCAGTCTCACCTTATATGAACACCTTCTATGGCTGAGTTATGCTCAATAATCATATTTTGAAAGCAGGATTGTTATAAATCCTTTCTCTCTCTTTCTTGCAAATGAATCGAGCACAAAGAGATGCTCTCCTCCAGAGCTGTGTCATTCACTGCCTTTGTTGGAAATGCACCCAAAAGCTTTGGCAGCACAACAGCTTTTTGGATTTATATTAGGAGATATTAGCAGCCCCATCGATTATGCGTGCCAGGACTAAATGCTGATTTGAAGGAGATCATATAAATGTGCATGTGATGGCGCTAAGCACCTCTATAAACTGGGAGGCATGACTGGAGTGTGACTGGGGCTGCGTCTGTAATCATGCTCATTTTGCAGTGTGTGTGGAGCTGAGGCGGTGGTCTGACAGACCCACTGTCCTTTAACTAAGACCCTCCCAGACTCTGTCACAGCAGCTAATGAAGCCCAGTGAGCCACGCTGGGAGTCCTTTATGAGAAGATGAGCATTGTGTAGGAGCACAGAAGGATGAAACTCAGGCAATCCTTATTGTGAAAATGTAAAGCAAGTGCAAGAAAGTAATAGTGAAATTTAAAGGGATAGTTCAGATTATTTGATGTTGGGTTGTATAAGGTAGATGATGGTAGGCACACCCCTGGTTTGGAGACGCAGAGAGGACCATTACCATGGAAGTTAAGCAGTGTAGTGCTGTGGACGTGGTCAGCAATAAAATGTACTTTAGCCACTTAAAAAGATTCACCTAAAAAATCTGTCAGTTTAAGTGTGCGCTATATTTCTAATATTTTCACGGCTTTATCTTGCTGTCAGACTGCCTTTTCAGATTAGAAACTGCCAAATCTACTGTAGGTAGTACACTGAGTGTAAGTACTTCATACCACCCACCATCAATTAATTCAAACTATCCCTTTAACAATTCTTCCTTGAGGGTCTCTTTGAGGTCCTCCAACCCCACTTTGAAACCCATTGATTGAACCTAGTGGGGGTTGTGGAAGATGGGGGCTTGGCCCACTAGAGTAGCCTTTTAAGATGAAGCTTGCAACCATTGGCCCCATTTCCCCAGGGGAGGTTTTCGGACTGACTTGTCAGTCAGCCGCTGAGTGAATCTCCTTTGTGCTTGTTCACAGGGACCAACTGTAACAGGAAGTGTGTGGTGGGTGGTGCTGACAAAAAAAAGTCAAAGAAAAAAAAGGTGAAAAGGGAAGCTGCAAAGCCAGCTGGTGGCTGCTGCTCAACTGAAGTTATTGATTAAAGTCTGGAGAGCAACTCAGAGGCTTGTTGACAGCGTGTAACTGAATGAGTGAAGGTGACAGATACCTGTACACACCACACGTATGCCTGTGTATGTTTAGCTGTCTTAATTTTCTTTGTGGTAAAGCAATATTGACGTGATTATCGGTGTGTATCATTGCTTTCACCTTCTAAAGTCAGATTTACCTTAGCAAATGAGGGCCAAGCATTGTAATCACTAGAGATGGATCAGATCTGATATTATTATTATTGAAGGCCGAAACGTAATTCACTCTCCAATCCACTTATTGATCTAGATTCCTCTGTCTTTCTATGAGGAGTAAATATTATGCCAAGCAGCATGAAATGATGGCAAAGTGAAAGCAGCCATCACATCAAATTTATATTATTATTCAAATTTATAAACACGTCAAATACGGCTGGAGTGAAGATATGTACTCGCCACCTCAACAACGGTTGCAACTATAAACCAGCACAAAAATGACAGTTGACGTTTCCTACGTCCTGTCCCTCTCTGCTCTCTGCTCCAATGACAGTTGATGACAGCAAGCTTGGTACCTGGTGGAACCATGGTCAGTGTTCTCCTTCCCTGTTTCCTCTACTTATGTGCTATGTACTAGGCTCGTCTATGTTGAAAAGAAAACCAAATGTTGAAGATGGTTAAAAGATGTTGCTAGGTGACCTGCATAAGGGACAAGTATACAGTCACATCTTAACTTTGCTAATATTAGCAAAAAGCAAGACAACTGGCTATCTAATCTACAGTCAATAGCTTGCTAGTTACATCTGATAGCTAATGCAACAAAACTAGATAGCTAACCGGCATCAATTGTTAGCTAGGTAGTGACATCTGGTAACTAATTTTAGCAAAGTGCTAGCTAGCTAATATCTACATTAATTATAAGATAGCTAGTTAGCTAGTATTTTGCTAACATTTTAACTTAAGTTGTTACTATAGCACATGTCATATCGAAATACAGGAAACAGGAAATGAGAATGCTGACAGAGGTTCTTTGGGGTACTAGGTTTGCTCTGTTGTGATAGATGCAAAAAGCAAAAAGAGGTGGGACTTCAACCACCATGTTCTGAACAAACAATAAAAACATTTTTAATTTTGGAACATGAAATAGCAAACTTAACATACTACTCAGCAATGCATGATGGGAGATGAGGGCTGTTTCTCTCACTCTCTGCAGCACATGTGAACACAATCGTACAGGGCTCCACAATGGACATCACACAAGTTCAGTGCTCTGGAGCATGAATTTAACAACATGAACTCTAAACAGATGGTGAAACTCTGACTGGATGTGAACTTCCCTGGCATCAGTATAGTATTGATACCAGCACATATCCAAATTCAGGTATTGGAACTGGATCAGAACTGAAAAAAGTGGATTGGTGGATCTCTCATAATCACAGCAGCACCTTTTTAAAATCAGTTTTACTTAGCACAAGCTTCACATTGTAATTAAACAGAGTTTTTATAATTACATGACTACGCTGGTGGGTTAGTCACACGGCTCCTTTTCATCATGTGTGATCTGTGTGTGTGTTTACATGCCCTGTGAGTGCTACCAAAATGATCTGTGTGTTTGACAGGAAATGGGAAGCCTACAAATAAACACACAACGGAGAAGGATAACTTCCTGCTGTATAAGTGACGGTTTTCCCAATGACCGCCGAGCGTCGTTTTTCTTTCCTTGAGAAAGTGGGCCGCTGATAAGAGAGGATGGTGTTTAATTGCTCCCATGTTGTGCAGACCCTCAGGCTGACTGCATATAGCTCAGGACTCTGTGTTTGTGTATGTGAGCATGCATTTGGAGGGCAGCGAGGTTGTCGTGAGGGCCAACACACACACACACACACACACACACACACACACACACACACACACAAGTCTGAGTCGCCAGTATCCATTTCCTGAATGTCTGCACTGCCTTCCTCTAAACAATGTCCATATAACAGTGATATGACCTACAGCCCTGCATTCAGACCTGACAGCCAGAGGACTGGATGTGGACACAGACACACTTGCACACACTTAAAGGGATAGTTTGCATTATTTGAAGTGGGGTTGTATGAAGTGTTTATTGATAATCAGTGTATTACAACAGTAGATGGAGGTCAATATGCCTCCAGTTTGGAGAAGCAGAGAGAGGTACCAGCATGTCAGCTAACAATGAACTGCTGTGAACAGGGTCAACAACAAAAGGTATTTTAGCCACTTAAGGTAAAGGTCTTTTTAGGTTTTTTTTTAGGTGGATGCTATATTTAGAAATTTTTCACAGCCTTTTCTGAACCGAATTCTGTGTTTTAAAAGGATAGTTTAGATTCACCAAACTCAAACTGTAACACAAACTAACAGATTGAGACAGTGGCAGACCAGAAACTCCCATGTCCTGTGAGGTAAAATGATTGTTTTGTCAATGGAGTTTGGTTGGTTTGGAGAGTGTGATATTTGACTTTTATAATGGCCATTTCCCAGCAGAAAAGGCTGTCCAGTGGCCTCGTAGCTCAGTTGGTAGAGTATTTGCACCCTGTACTGAGGCTGTGAGTCCTCTGCAGCACCTGCGGGTTTGAGTCCCACCCAGCCCTTTGCTGTATGTCATTCCCTCACTCTTTCTTCACCTTTCCTGTCTTCACTTGAGCTGTCCTGTGTAAAATAAAGGCAGAAAAAGTGCAGACCTTTTTAAGTGGCTAAAATACCTTTTGTTGCTGGCCCTGTACATTGCATAGCCGGTGCAGTTCTCTAATTTTCCTAACTGTGGGCGTGCAGACCTCCAACCATTGTGGCTAATACAATGACTATCAATAAGTACCTTACACGACCCTACATCAAATAATCCAAACTATCCCTTTAAGCCAATGGCTCTGCATTGCAGTGAAGCCAAACATGACAAGATGCATGTAATGTCACTCTCTACTAACTGGCCACTGCTAAATTGTGTCTGGCTTGGCTGTTTCACCTTTATGCAGCTGTGTTCACTTACAGGACAAGCTTAGTCTATAAGAACAAGAAGATTTCCAAATTGTCTCAGTCCTTTGAACCCAGACACGCACACACAATCATAGAGATATACGTGCAGTTTCACTTCACCTCGAGGGTGCCTCCTCCTCCTCTCGTTGATCTTACGTTGAGTGCTGCATTTGCCCCAGATTGAAAGCTTTATGTCGGGGCTGGCTGTGTGCTTCTATAAATGTCAATAGTTCAGCTTTTGTGTGTATGCATGTACGCTGGATGTAACTTGACATGAGAGTTACGAGCTGTGTGTAAATTGCCATTTGCATATCGATCTCTCTCTTGCTGTTTCTCTATAGCTCTGCCACTTAGTCATCTCAGACCAGAGAGCGACTCTTGTCTTCCACCAAAGTGCTAAGTCAGCCTCCATAGCTGTGTATAAATAGACACAAAGACAAATCTGTTTAGTGCTGTTGTGGTCGTTGACCTTGTGACTGTTGCTTGATGTTCTCACCTTAACAGACTTTTCCTCAAGGCTTTCCACTCGGTCTTGTTTGAACTCTGTTGCCAGAAAAAGACCTGAGGAATCACCAAGAAATGATTCATCAGTCCTGTGTTTTTTGTGCACTTGTGGTTTAAGATGATGACAGAAATGGAAAAAAATAACACAAAATATTCAGTGTTCTTTCAGGCTCCACATGTGAACGACTGAGGTGTTTTGGGCAGTAGTGACGCAGAGCATTTTGACTTAAAGGCAATGGGAACTCAGCTGAGAAAATGGCTTTTCTTTTATCTCTCTGGTTGCCAGCTAACATGTTGATCAACCAGTCCAAAATAGAGCTTTTCACAACAACAAAGGTTTGTCATAAATTATGTAAAAATGCTGCAGATTTTTTCTCATAAGTATTTTCATTCAGTCCCTCAAGGATTTTGCAGAATTATTTGGCATTGCTGCAGTCTAAAATGCCTGAAAAATAACTTAAAAAAATGTGATATATGTTGCGATGTTTTTAGGCATTTGGGTGATGAAATTGCTGGAGCAAGTGAAAAAAGTGGTCTTTTTTGTGTAATTGATTAAAAATAAGAGGCAACTTGTTCCAGGGAGAATAAAACCACACTGTGTTCTGAGTGTTCTAAGTAACCTTGCCAAAAAAAAAACAACAAAATATACCTTATTGTTAAATGAAGAAGTGCACCCACAAAGAAGCAAAATCTATTTGGAGCTCAAACTCAGTCAAAACAGCAAGCACAAAATAATAAAATATGAAAGTACACAAAGCATTGATAAATGTCAATAACAATGACAAATCTTGTGTTCTTTCCAGTGAATAGAATAATAAAATAGTAATTGAAATAGTAAATCATAAAATATTGGGACATACATGTATGACGTTCATGTGTGGGACTGCTGTGATTGGTGGGACTTGCAGGAAGCTAAGATTATTGGTCAGTTTTGTGGAAAAGTTGCAGTGATTGGACAAAATTGCATGGGTGTGCAGAATTCATGTGTATGGGTTGTATTTGAACATCTACTTGGAGGGACTGTTTATTATAGGAGATGCAGGTACAAATATACAGTAGTATGCAAAGGTAGCAAATATAACAGGCAGAAAATAAAAGTACCACATCTCAGTCTCTTCTGTTTGCTGGAGGTTTACATATTGACGTCAGCTTCAGCAATGTCTGAGTCTCGTCTGCAGATAGTAGTTTTACAGGTACAAGTTCTGTAGACGTTTGCCACTTCATGACCAAAACACTGGCTTCAAAACAAACAGGAGTAGCGGAATACAACTCTGGAAGGGGCCCCTCACAGCTGATAGACAAAGGCTTTAAATGGGAGTTTAAAAAAAAAAACTAGTGTTTTGTTGTTGGACGCATGTCCTGTGTAGGCCACCAGTCTCGCCTGTTTCCTGTGTGTGTTAATAGTTTGCCACACAGCCTCTGTCTGGGTTACACATCTCCCTGGGGGGTTGCCTTTAAAATGACTGGACTCTGGTGGGAAACTGCATGGACTTTTGTGTGAGAGACTTATCAGTCTACAGTATGTACTGGTCACAGGACAGTGTCGCAATGTAAGCTTCTCATGGGAGCATTCTTACACTTAGTCTCAATATTCACCCCCACTCCCACCCCTGGACACACATGCACAAGACGCGTATGCTGCAGATTTACAGTCACTGGTCAGAAAAAGTGAAAGTTTGTTGATGGGAGTCGCCGCTGAAGTTGTTTCCAATCGTTGATTTGGGCTCAGTCGAGGGAAGAGCAGCAGGAAGCATGTCGGGGCACACACCCAAGCTGTCTGTCCACAGCTGTGCATCACTTCTTCCTCACTCATGCTGGCCCGCTGGTCACATGTTTTTTTGTTGTTGTCCGTCAGCCCTATCAGACTCATCAGACCTAACAGTTCAGTGTGAATGCCGTTTGTGGCAAGAGTGTTGAAGACGCTGCCTGCCCAGAATTGCTCAGCATTGTGTGCACAGTATGTACTCAGTATGCATGTGTAACTAAAAAGAAAACGTTGATGGGAACATCATGGACACATGTTAAAACCAAATGACAAAGTGAGTGCAGAAGACAAGAATCAAAACACTTCATGGCAGTAATGAGCCTCTTCTACGCCTTTTCTCCTTACCTATTTTTGACATTTTTAGGTCAAGAAGAGCTCGTATTTTCTCCAGATATTATTAAGAAGCACACCACCAAAACTTGTTTTAGGGAATTGTTTTGCCTCCACCAAAGCTCTGTCCACAGAAAACTCATAATATTTACCAGCATAAAGGGGGTCAATACATCAGTTGGAAGCTGGGAACCTGAAGATTAATTTGAGATGCAGCTCAACACTGTGTGAAGTTTTTCTAGTCATAAATCTATCTACTTTGTGTTTTATTTAGGCACCTATTCATGTTTGGACAGTTCGATCATGCCTCGTACATTTTCCCAGCAGTTTTTGGGTTGATACCATTTATTAGACAAATTTGGTGCGCAGTTTAACAATTTAAGACAAGTAAGACAATATTTTTGTATTTTTCCTCTTTATTAGACAGCAGCTGCAGTAAGAAAACAGGGGAGAGTGACATGCAACAAAAGTCGCTGGCTGGAATCGAACCATTGATGTTGAAGTCCATGAGGTCATGTGGAATGTGTGGTAACATCTTAGTTGTCAAGGCACTCCACAGTTCAGTGGTCAAAATTCCTCCACAGTACCCACAGAGTTGCAGAGGTTAATACAAGGTGTTTTGTTCTTCACCTGTTTTCTAACAGAGTAACTATGGCATAACCAGGCTCTACAGGCTCAGGGCTTTATAAGCAGATTGATGCCACGGAAATGAAAAAGGTCCACAGGACAATGAAGTTAGTGAGGTTGCTGAGCTACATCCTTTAATCCTGCTTTTCCAAACAATTACAGCTCTGCTTCATGACACGTCTGATGACAGGTGAATAATAGAGCTATTTGACTGTGTTTATGAGATGAGGTGACTACCTCTTGGTGCTTGTGTGCTGACTGAGCATGTATAACATGGCATGGGCACTAAAATGAGTTGTGCAACTGTTCTTTTGATGAACTTCTCCTTGTTTAGCGCATCAGCACTCCCAAATGGCGTGCTGCTGTTGCAGAATGACTTCCTGTGAGGCTGCTGCTGGACTATCCACGCTTTCCTGTTCACTTCCTGCCTTGTGAGCTGCTGATGAGCCCGTTGACACGATTCAGTTAAGACTGAATCCTCAGCCAGAGCATGAAACTGAAAGAAAATGGACTCGGGAGTTAAGCCTCGGGACATTTTTTGTAAACCTTCTAGGAATCAGTCTACCACTCTACAGCCTGAGAGAGAGAATCAGCTGGAGTCCTACTTCAGAAAAAAAAGACGCTGTTGTTCCTGGCTAAAAAAATACAAATGATCCCCAGTGCTGTGCTCTCTGATCACGACTTGTCATCTCGAACTTCCTTTGTAATGTTTGCCTCATCCTTTTATTTTCTGTTGCTCAAGCTTGTCTGCACCATGAGCAAAATAAAGCATGAAACCATGACCAAAATGCTGGAATGTCTCCGCCCCCCCACACAGCTCCTTCTTCCTCCTATTCGCCCACTCTTGCACGTGCATACACACATAAACATGCACACATAGATCTGTATTTATTTGAATTCATCCATTTGAATTCAGTGAGGAATGAAAGGCGCTTCAGTCTGAACATTTGCATATTTCTGTTATCAGGGTCTCATCATATGTCAGCTGGAGCTGGACTTCTATCATCATTCATGCTGTTAGGACACAACAAGACCTTATTAAGGACTGTATGGTTGGCACAGAAACGAATTAATTTCCTCATTCTTTCGCTTTTTGGGAAGAGTACATTTCTGTGGTCAGCACATTTTGATAAACCAACCAATTTGTGTGTGTTGACATTGTTGTGGTCACTTAGAAATCACAGGGGATCTGTGTGTGTGTGGGAGGGGGGATGAGGCCCTTTTAACAGAGCACCTCTCGGGTGAGCGTAGACAGAGGACACAGTGTGAATGAGTCTGATGTCACTGCGGGTCTTTGTGCTCTGTGCTGAGTTTGCACACACACACAGACACACACACACACATGCAGATAAAGACATACTGAACAAGGGCAGATAACTGGAGGGTAAATGGGGGGCGAAGAAGACCAGACCATATTTTGAGACGGGAAGATTCGAAAGAAAGTCCATTTTTGATGTCGACTTTGTTTTATAAACCGCTCTCCCTCGTCGGAAAAGAACATCGCTTCCTGCGATTCAGCACTACAAATACAAAGAGAAATCAAAGAGGGAAAGAGACTGAGGAGGAGGGTGGGGCAGAGAGTGGGAAAAAAAGGAGCAAGTGTGTCTTCTGTTGTCAAAAGGGCTACTGTAGCGTGCAAATATGAGCTCTTAGCAAAACATGCAGTCAATGTGCGTCTGCATGGGGTGTGTGTGCACGTCTGAGCATCTAGCGTATGAATAATTTGGGCGCAGCTGCACGTGTTTGCTATATTCCCGCCGAGGGAAGAAGAGGCAGAGAGATGGACGCCCTCAGGTGTTGACAGTGTCTAGACTGTGTACAGTTAAGTCACTTCTCTGTTTTAATGTGTAATGTTCTTTCTAAACAATATAAAATTATAGTCTCTTCTGCTTTTTTAATCTGTGGACTAGAAATAAATACAACGCGCACTGGCAGTAAACAAGTGATGGAAGTGTAAAATTCAAGAATCTCTTCCTTCCTCCTACTCTCTAATTAATCTCTTTCGTGTCTCTTTAAACGCACACTTGAACACACAACTTCCCTCAGCCCATCGTAAGCAGGTCAGCATTTCTGTGGAAGAGCTTTCCTGTGCTCTTTCTGTCTTTTCACTGTCCATCTGAAATGGATTTATTCATATTCACCATGTTTTTCCTCCTTAATTCATTCAAGTGAAATGTATTTAGCCCTGTGTGCCCTCCCTGGACAGCAAAATTAGATTTAGCTTGGTGAGGAAGTGTAGATATTGAGGACAAGACAAAAGATATGAGGATCCCTGAATTTGGGCCAGACAGTGTCCTGTGTGTTTGTGTGTTTGCTTCAGTAGAGCTGCTGTCAGAGTATGACGGGGTGCAGTGTGTGTGTGTGTGTGTGAGACCAGCTGGCCCATAATCACCTTCAGCGCTAAGTAGCTTAATCACTGCAGGAGTTTGTGTGTCTGGAGTTTGTTTTGTGTTGTTGTCTGTGAATGGAGAGATGACAGCAGGACGAGGTTTTAAAACCGCTGAATTCAGCACAAAATAACAAACTGATGAATTGAAACTCATCTACTTTATACTTAAAATTGTCAAATACAATTTCAGTTTGTCCAGTACATCAGTTAAGACTGAATGCTGACAAGTGCTAAATAGCAAATATTAGCATGCCAACACTCTCAATTACAACAGTTAAAGATGTAGCATGTAAGATTTCCATATTAAAAACACAATATGCTATGTTTTATGACATTGTATTCTTACATAATCATAAATGTTTACAACAACGTTAAAACTGAAATAAATCCATAATTTATTCAAGGCATCGGTGGGTTTCCTACTAGTCACTGCTAGTCAGTTGCTGGTTGTTGTAGCTCCAGGAAACCATGGAATGCATCGGATACATGAGGAAGGAAATGGCCGGACTGACTAAACCTAATGTGAATAAAACTTTAATATTGCCTCATCCATTAACATGATTCATATCCGATAATTTTCATCAGCTATGGTGGCCATTTAAAAGTAAAGACAGTAACTCCCACACTGGCTAGCCTGTTGACCAACAGCATAAATTATACACTTTTAACTAATCCCCAGTGGCATGGCTAAGATGCTCATCGGTTGCAGGAGTTACTAATTGACATCACACAGGGATGGGAATGTTATATTGTAATATTGGGAATGTAGGGGCAGTGTTCATTTACATCAACCATGTGTCAGGAGGGTTTTTTATGTTAACGCAACACCACATTGCATGAGTCTGCTGATTATGCATGGTGAAAACACTGACTGAATTGTTTAGTTTGAGTCAGAAAGTGTCATTAATAGACATTTTTCGCAGCTGTATATAGTACAATATTATCTCAACATTATAAGCTTAGCTGTTAATTTATCAGTGAGCTGCAGGGTTTCTCAGCCTTTCTCTTCACACAGTAGTGAACTTGTGTCATAGTGACGGTTCAAGGTAATGGACAGGAGGTATCTGTATTGATATGGACCTTTTTCACGGCAGCCATATTGATATGAAATAGAAGGGTAAACACAGGCGTTACCAATGATACCAATTAAGGTCCTGTTCCATTTAGTGAGGCAAAGCCTTTCCAGTGAGCCAACAGCAGCACCCTGACTCAGTTTGACCTGAATGGAATGGAACATTGATTAGTTTAATTTGTAACACCTGTGTTTACACCACTGTTTCTTGTTAAAATGGCTGCTGTGAATCAGGTAGTATGGATGAGTGAATTTGTATCCATAGAAAATGGCACTGAAGGCGTTTTCTCTGACACTTGAAGCTTGCATAAGAAAGATGCTGCTCAAAAGCATCTGCAAGTGCTCTGCAACCTCCGGATACAAATACAGACACTGGTGCTCAAAAAGACTTGCAGGATAAACTAGTCTAAAATGCCCTTTCTAGTGGAAGATTAGCATAAACTGTAGCTCATTATCTTGCCTTGCCCACCATTCATCAGATTAATAGTCATCATTCCAAAGTCACAGCCTATTTTTCATATATCTCTTAACCCCATACACCTCTGCACAGATCATTTAAGGTGAACGTGTGTGTGCATGTACCTGACAGAAAAGTGAGATCTCCAGCGCCTGTGGCTAGGTTCACATTCCTCCAGACAGACAGACAGTCGTGGTTGCTGGCTACGTTAGCACTCATGCTAAATGCTGTCTGACAGAGTGGGAGGCTGGGCTGGTGGTAAAGCTAACCAGCCCTCCAGGGAGGCAGACAGACACGCAGAGTCATGACAGCAGTCTACAGCTCAGTGGCGTGCGGCGTTACACTGTGTGTGAAAGAAAAAGGTAAACACGGCCACAGTTTTGGACAGCTGTGTGTTTGCTTGACTTGTGACCTTCATGCTCTTGAAATATCCCTTAACAACATACAAATATTGTATCATCCCTAGTATTTTGTCTGGTTCTGTGTGCTGCAGTTGAAGTCACCCTGGCCTGTTCATCTAAACCAGCGGTTCTCAACCTGCAGGTCGGGACTCCCAAAGGGGTCACAAGATAATTTCTAGAGGTTGCCAGATGGTTGTGGAGAATAAAATGAAATAACATATTATGGAAAGCAGCACAGAATGAGAACCAGGAAGCAGATATCAGCCCCATGACATTCAACATAACGGAAAGTATTCTATATAAACCTATACTATACTATAAACTATAAACCGGCACAAAAAATGGCATTTACGGACAAAAAAGCATGTTCTGGACAGACACAAACACCAACAAAAGGTAAAAGTAGGTTTGCATTGCGAAAGATAAAATGACGCTGATGGGAAATTAGGGCCATATTTTAGACTGGGTATTCATTTTTACATTACGTGGCCTGTAGCACAACCCTGATTGTTTTGTAGGGTTGTGACTCAACAAAATTGAGAAACACTGATCTAAACTGTCAGAGAACATGTGAAAACATTTTACGTTTGAATAATTCAAAGTGCATGTGGAATGCAAAATACAACATTTAATGTTATGTCACATGTTAAGGGATAATGTCCATTGAGTGGGTAATTATTGCAAAATAAACCCCTTCAG
The DNA here is from genome assembly GCF_056507025.1 of Lutjanus erythropterus. Taxonomy (NCBI): domain Eukaryota; kingdom Metazoa; phylum Chordata; class Actinopteri; order Lutjaniformes; family Lutjanidae; genus Lutjanus; species Lutjanus erythropterus. The sequence continues at coordinate 19,184,457 of NC_139318.1, forward strand.
AGTGATTTAAGTCCCCTTCATTTATTTTGCAGTAATGACCTGCTCATTGTACATTATCCATCTTATAACATGGTTACTTTCTTTTATAATAATTTAAAGATTAAGAAATAACAGACCTCAGACTGCCATAACTGACAAAAGTATTTGACAAAGCTGTTCAGCATATTCTCATATTGGTACGAATGACAGAACTGTGTTTCACAAGTGAAAAACCTTGTGACAGGCACATGTGGTTTTCAGACGTTTCATATGTTCTGCTGATATATGATATTGCACATGTGAAAACATTTATTTTACATGTGTTTTTTTGTAAGGGTGCTAAATCCTGAGTAATTAAAAACAGAACACAGCCACATTTTTGGCTCTGACTGCTTCTTGTTGTCACTTTCCTTTTGATCTTTTTATGAACTCTGTGCTGGGTCTCCCAGTGCTGCTGCCATAATTTAGTGTCACACTGGATCAATGCAGTGACCTAATTTGTTAGTCGAATTTATCACGAACACCCTTTAAATTATATGTACTCACATGGTGCCCTGTAGTAAAATTGTACAGTCATGGTGCTGAGAAGCACTTTGGCTTAAAGCATCCAGTATCCATCAAAAACAACAAATGTTGTTCTAACGGCCAGTGCTTGTTGAAGTTAATTGGCATCAAGCAGACATCAGCTAGCACCTCCCTGACCTTGACAAGGCCGTCTGTCATGAAAATGTAGGAAAGGAAGCTAATTTGATTCTTTCTCGCGCGCCTCCACCTCCCCCCATGGAGCAGCAGACAGAGCAGACGGGGGGGGGGAAGGGAAATGAGGAGGGGGAGATGAGGAAATGGGGTGGAGATTGACCCAGAATCAGCTCCGATGATGCGAACTGATGTGCCCTTGTAACAATGAGAGATGCTCATCGGAAACTGAATGATGGTTACTCGTCTTTGACAGTCATGAGTTTGTTTCTTATTGAGTAGCGCAGATGATCAGTAGTGCCTCTGTTATTACACATTTACTATTATTAATGTGAATTTTAGTTTATCTATTCAGGTAATTGCAGATTTCAGACGAGGTGTGGGCAATATATCTGTATTATATCAATATTGTGATATGTGACTAGATATTGTCTTAGATTTTTGATGTCATACTGTCATATGGTAAAAGTGTTGTCTTTTCTTGGTTTTAAAGGCTGCATTGCAGTTAAGTTACAGTAATAAAGTGATGTCATTTATCAGACTGTTCTACCTGTTTTATTATTTGCCTTTATCCACTTGATGGATATAGTCTCCTAATAATGATGTATCACAGCTGTATTGGCTTATATGGGTGCTGGTATATATGTTGTTATTATTTATTTATAATTAGACCTTCCTAATATCAGCTCCAAAATCCAGTATCAGTTGGACTCTAATAATATGTTTATTGCACATTGCGGAATAGCCATATCACCCAGCCGTATTTCAGACTTTTTCATTAAAGACCTATAAGTAAGAGGAGTGTTTTGTCTGTGTGAGAAGCCCGAGGGCAGGCCGTCTTTCACAGCTGATTTTGCTCACCACTTTGTGTTGTATTCCTGTTCGATGTGTAGCCTGTTCAGCTTTCCACACAACTCTGTCCCACTTCAGCTGATGTTATCAGCATAAAAATGTGATATTTGAGACCCCTGGAGAGTCCCACAGATCCCGATCTAAAGTCTTGGCTTCACTCCACATTTTATCGTGGATGCGCTGGATTGTTGTCACGGGACATTCATGTCTTTTCATCTTTGTTGACTGCAAGGACAATAGATAAAAAGAAAGCAATGGGGCCACAGTTGTGCATTGAGACAGACCTTCAGCTTTCAATGATGACCGTGTGTGTCTTTTGGGAATAAATTCCTGATGGAGACGGTGAGAGATTGCAGCTCAGTTAGTTGATCTTTCTTGAACAGTCGACCTAACCCTTTCCAGACAATGTAGGACAACTCAGTCCTTAAAGTCTGGCTCTGTTAAGGAAACGCTCGTGTTAACATCCATGAACCAGTTCGCTCATTTGTGCTCCAGCATGTGACACTGCATGCTAACACAACCAGTCAACCCAATGAGCACAATATATGTGAGCCCTGCTCTCCCTTATCACTGGTTTCCAATCGGCAGCAGAGCCTTGGGCTACAGGGCCGCCAGTCTGTGAGGTTAGTTCAATAGATAACGTTAATACAGAGGCTATGAGCAGTGGCTCGCGTTTATTGTATGTCTGAGTGTGGTGGTGAATAGACTTCTGAGTGCAGCCTCAGATGAGTGTGTGACATTGCCTTTCAGTCTAATCCAGGAAGCAGAGAATATCCTCTATTGATGGAGAAGTTGTTCGTGTGTGTTTTCAGTTATCGTTCTCCATGCTGCTACAAAAGACAGACTTTTCATTGTTTCCATGTTTCTAATTTGGATGGGATTGAACACCAGTTGATGAAATCGATGTCAATCCTTTTATAACAGGATGTATTAGAGTAGGGCTGTAACATCTTTTTTTCAGAACTGATTAATCTCTTTTTTTTTTTTTCAATTAACTGATTCATCATTTGGTCTATATCAGAAAATATTGCTTTAGCAAAACGTTAAAAAATATACATCAAGTATTAGCAGTTTGAATCAAACTAAAGCTCCCTACAATCTGGGGAAAATATTACACCAGACACCCTTTAAAAAATATGACGTATTAACAATTCCTTATGTGTCCGTAAATACATACCTCTAGAAACACAAGATAAAAGTGTTATATGTGGAACTGTCTTCTTGTCAGTTTGGCATTAATATTATTGAGAAAGTTGGAGAGAATGCAGCAGAAAAATATTGCTCTTCACCTGATTTTGTTCATTTCTGAGACATATTCTACAGATAAAAACCTTGAAACTGTAGTGGAAGGTGTCATTTTGCTGCTATTATGTGGATATGAAAAGATGAAGGACCAGTGCAGCTGTGCCTGAGATGCGTGGTTCACATTGGCTCTGTGGCTGCTCTAACCTGTTCATATGGGCGCCAAAATAAAAAGAAAGTGGCTCTGCAACAAAGATGTGCTATTGTGTGTCCTAGATGTGACTGTTTTAAAAGAAGATGTCTGCTACTGTCTTTTAAGGGCACAACGACCAGTTTAAAATAGGTCATGCCAAACGGGCCGTGTAGATAGAAGGGCATTACTGCCACATTCTTGAGACTCTATGGCACTGGCCGTTTGGCTGTGGTGTAATTCCAATTATGCGTTTATATTGTCCTCATGATGACTGCAAATCCTCACATTTGAGAACATGGAACAAACAAATGTTTGCCATCAGGTCTACAGTCTGTCAGACAATAGTGAAAAATTTCCATCACACATTTCTTACATTTTGAAATTGGCAGATGACTTTGTTTTGTCTAACCAGTAGTTATTTGATGATATTTTAATCTCATGGACAAAATGTCTTTAAAGTGCTCAGAAGAAATGGAAATTTGAACATCTACAATACCATGGCAGACAGGCCAACACCATCTACCATCTACTGATGAAGATAAGGTGACATGACTGAAAGCTGCAGAACAATCACTATGTGGATGTGAAATTCTCAACTAAAGATATCCATTCACTATCCTAAAAGACATAGTAAAGCATTAAATTTTCACAATTTAGCAGCTGGACCTGGTGAATGTTTGACTTGAAAAACAGTCAACAGAAACATAAACTTAACACTTCATTCATGAGTTTTAGTAAAAGAGTCATAACCAACTCCACTCTGCCTCTGATTGGCTTACCCTGATATTCTTACCCTAACCCTAGCCAATCATCTTCATGCCTAAACTTAACCAACCCAGCCAGTGAAGGGAACAGTTGCTAGCTAATTTTTGTTGAGAGTGAAGTAGTTTATGATTAATTTTCTGTCGACTGACCATTGACTCCTTCAGCTCTAGCTAAAAGGATGAGGATGATGTTCACATGGCAAGTGTGCTGTCATTACAGTGGCCTTGTGAAGAGTGGACACACTGAATTGCACACGGCATGACGCTCTGGGAGCATCGGCACGTGTGCGTCAATGTGGCGAGACAGGTGCCAAATGGGAGTGGCAGAAGGTGCTCACTCTGGGTCTGCCTGACACCACCCGGACAAGCCAGCTGTCCAAGCCCTGTGCCATCCCCTTGTGACCGCTGTCCCACTTCCTCTACACATGCTTATGAATGCTCGCTTACAAGGCGCACTGTCTTCTTTGCTCTCCCATTAACATACTCCACACTTAGTCAGCTCTCTCCACCATTTACCTCATGCGTCACTGCCTCAGTTTGTTCAAGTGTTCCTCGTCAGTGCTTTCTCTTCCGGTGCTCCCACCTGAGACAGCCATTTACTGCCTGAACCCTGCTGCCTGCTGTGTCCACTCGGCTCTTTCTTATCCTGGTTATTCTGTAGCTCTAAGCCAAGGTCAGCTACCTAAATGCAATTTCTCACCTTTTAGTTGATGCCAGCTTATTTCATTCATAGCTAACACGGCCTTACCTTGCCAGGGACAAGGCACAGTCAGGCGCCCGATGCTTATTACTGCCATGGACCAGTGTGTGTGTGTGTGTGTGTGTGTGTGTGTGTGCGTGCATGCGTCTGGCTACCAGCCTGTCAGCCTGCTGTGATGTCGGGCCCATGTGGAGGATTGGAGACTGAAGTGAGAGACAGATTTTGGAGTGAATGGCCTCCTTCCATAACCCATTATAGGAGCATGTGCGTTGTCATTTCACTCACACACACAATACTTAGCTGATTACTATAAGAGCGTGGCATTGACATTATGGGAAAGGTGTCTTAGATGGATTGTGGCCTATAGAGCAACACACGGAGAGATGAGAAGGTCGATTGGAAGCAGAGAGACGGTTGATGGTTTTATGTGCGGAATCGCTGCAGACAGCTGATCCTGGGAATCAATGGGAGTACTGATTAAATGGGAAGCGGGACAGAAATGTCAACTATAACACAATAATAAAAAAATGGTGTCTTTCAGCAGCACTGTGCACGTGTTTCATTGAAGAGGTTGGTATTACAGTAACTCTTTGATGAATAGTCTTTAATTAGTGAAAGCTTTAAGATATGAGAAGATGTTCATTAGTACTGAATTCATTTACGTTTTTAGACGAGGAAGTGCAATCAGAAATCTAATTAGTCAACATAACTGCCTTGACTAATTAGGACATTGACTAATGTGATTACATTTACATATTTTAAAATACTGGCGAAGTATACTATCCAAAAAACTTTTAACATCAAAAAATGGTGTATTTTAGGTGAGCTAGAATATGACCGAAGTGTTGACTTGTTCCTTTGACTTTTACTCAAGTGCCACAACAAAGTTAACAATTTTGGCTTTTAGTGAAAGATCTCAGTGGTTACTAAAATGGAATTGCCATGAAATTTCAGGATGAAACTTGGCAATCCCTTAACTTTTAACACAGCCCTATCATCAGGCCAATGTAATTTGTTTGAATACTTAAGTTTATTGTCAAAACTATGAGAACAAATTCCCATCAGCCTCTGCTGAACTTTGTGTTTATTGTTAATTAGTAAATGTTAGCACGCTAACTAAGATGGTGAACGTGGTAAACATCCTACAACGTTGCAGTGTAAACGGCAAGCATCACGTTCATTTTGAATGGGGATAGTCAGTTCAGGCTGCAACAGTGGGGGCTGCAGGGGACGTCAATAAAACCCCAAGACTGCAACCAAAAAGTTGACACAGTTAACTTTTGGAAAACACAACCCAGCGATCAGACTGCTCCACAGTCAGACTGAAGTATCACTGAACCCGGGCGCTATCCAGGCAGAGTTCATGGACCAAATGATGATACTCTCCCCTCGCTTGGTTTATTTCGTGTGCTCAGCTTCAATGTCCATGTCTGTCTGCAGTTTATGCTTTACAACAGTGATACCCAGAAGCTTTCTTTGCTTTGTGCCCATTTGTTTGAGAGGGAGAGAGAGCAGCATTGGTTGTGTCAGGTAGAGACTGAATGAGGAGAGGGAGAACTGGTGGTGAAAAAACCTGGTGAATCTGAGAAATAAAATGTTATTGCTTGATTATTTCATAGCAGTTATGTTTTAAGCACAAATAAACTCCCCCGCATGCTGCCAAACAAGCCTGTAGCATCACCGTAAAGCCTGATTCTCTCTGAATGCAGCCTTAGCGTTAGAATTTGGCACAAAGCACCGCTGTGCACAAGTACAACCTCACAAAACTGCTAGATTGGCTCCAGATTCGGCCTGTTTTCTATGAGATATACTGTATGAAATGACAATGACATGTTTTCACCATGTGATTTTTTTTTCACCTCTTAGATAAGGCAGTTTAACCCTGTGGCAAATAAATTAACCAGCACCATAAAAAAATCTTAGTTAAATAGATCAAATCTTCATGCATTTCTTTACTAGGATCAGCTGTACAAATTAAATAGGACAAAAACCCTTTGTAGTCTTCTAGTCAGCTAATCTTTTGGACAAGTCAGTGATCAATCGACCTTGAAACAAATGTTCTTTTTCACATGCTTTCTGTCATGTTGCTCATTTTGTTAAATGGTTTTTCTTCCAGTTTTGACCTTAGCAGCCACTGGTCTGCCTCCCCTCCATCAGTTGCCTCACCCCAGGGGCCTCTCTCATTTCATCCCACAGTCACTGATATGCCCAGAGCTCCTAACCCAAAATAGGCCAAGCCAATTTCCTGAATTCTCAGGGCTTTTCATGTCAAACGCACAACAATCTTCATGAATTGCCATATTGTCCATCTTCTCCTGATCTTGTTCTCATTTTCCTTTTCCTCTTGTTCCCACTGTCTTTCTATTGGTTTGACTCTTTTAAGAGTTGAACAATAAAGAGGTAGATACAGTGAGATAGCAACAGGGAGGTAAATGGTTCATAGACTGTTAATCAGCTCCACCTCCACAGTCTTGTATCGGGTGTTCAGTGTGACAAAGGCTGCGATCACGTGTTGCCAGGACACCTCTAAAGACATCCACACACCTACAGTATTCACCAAGTTAGAGGGAATATGAAGGAATAAAACAAACTAGAGGGAGATCATTAATTTTGGCAATTAATATAAAATGATGTAGACAGAACAGTTGCCACAATTCTCATGTCCAGCAGACCCATTGACTTGTCTTATATTAACAAAAACTTCTTGCTACAATGCAAATTATAAAGGGTTTGGGTCTGGCCAGGGACCTTTTGATATACATTAAAAAAAACTTTTCTTCTTCTTGTTCTGCTCCTTAGTGACTATGTAATTATCCAGACTGGGTGTCGTTTCCAGAAAGAGCTGTTTTCCTATTTGAAAAGACAGAGGAAAATGGGTTGTATTCCTTTAGTTTTAAGGTAGTATTTCCCCCCGTAGTTGTAAACGTCTTTCTGAGTATCTGCTGAGTTATCTTGTCCTGGTTGCCGTGGAAACATGACCTGGACCTGCTCACATCGACAGTGATAAGAGCTGCTGGGTTTGTCACAACACGTCAGCAAACACACACCGGATGTTTAGTTCAGTTGCTGGACTTTTTCTAAAGGACACTGATGTTTTTGCATTTCTCTCAGTCTGTGACTAAGATGCTTGCCTGTCTGTGGTGTGCAGACACTAACACACACTGCTGTGTCAGTTGGGTTAATCCTAATCTGAACTCTGACAATGACAAAGCACTAATCGGAGTTACGGTACAAGCAAACAGAACAGAACCAGATGGAGACACTGTGCTCCTGTTTATGTAATCTCTGTCGGGCTGGTTGCATGGAGTTAATCTCTTTCAGAAAAGGGAAAGGGACCTTTTCTGTTCTATAAATAACATTATGACACTGTGATTGTTTCAGGTGTGGCTTGTATTTGGTATTTATCATGTTGTGAACACATTTCTTATGTGATCCTACTCTGTGTGTTTGGTTAAACAGAAGTAAAATCAGAGAAACTTTGAGTATTCATCATAAAGAAATTGTGTGATTTTTATTGTGTGTAATATGGCTATGAATTGTTACTTCAGCATTGCTTCTTGGGCATTTGTGGTTGGCTTTCATTTACAACGGAGGACACTGTATACTGTAGGCTTAGAAATATGCACAGCTTTTAGTTTGGCAGCAATAAACGATTTTATATTCATGTTCATTCTAAGATCAGTTTGAGCAACTTGTTTGATAAATGGAGCCCATTGCTGTAAGTGTTTGTGCATTATTTCATTGCAAAGTGCTTTTAGGGCTTATGAGAAATCAAGCCTGTAGTGTGTGTGTGTGTGTGTGCGTGTGTGCGTGTGTGTGCGCGTGCATGCATGTGTACGTGTGTGCGTGGAACCAACACCCTGGCAGTTGATAATGTGGTGGGGCTGTGGTGCAGAGAAATCAGGGATGTATCCTGAAGCAGCTTGGAAAACCACTTGGCTGCCACCAACAGGCACCGACAGGTTCGGAATTAGAGGGCAACACCTTTTAGTACAGTTAACCTTCTGTAGAAAAAATATCCAAAGGTGGCTTTGATGCGTTATGCAGTGCAACATTTTTGTCAAAGGTTTTCTGTGGAAATGTGAAAGTGTTTGTTCCTGTCTGTGCATGAGGCTGGCATCCATTTATTTCATGATAATTATACGAAGAACATTCCTCCTGCCTGTCAACCTTCTTCCACCGTAAACTTGTTTTGCACCAATATTGAGCTGTTAGACTGGATATTTTGTGATGGACACTGGGGGTCGAGTTTTTAGGATCCAGTGGCCGCTGCATGAACACCCATGATATAAAGGAAATGAGATGTGTGTGAGAGAAGCAGGGAGCAGGACAAAGGATGCGATGACAGGTGTTACACTTGTCTCTCTGCTGAGTGGTTATTAATGAGCGGGATGACAACCAGGGGATATTAAGTCTCACCACCTCCTACTTTGTCAGCCCATGTGGGGAGGTGAAGCGAGAACAGGGAATCAGCATGGCACAGGGTTTTCTTTTAGGACACAAATGAAATGCATCTTTTATTGCACGTTATTTTTCTGATCCACACATCTGTGCCAAAACAATCTTATTTCAGCCAGTTGTTTTGTGTTTATTCAGTTCAGTTTTATTTGATTTGCGCCAAATCATAACAAAGCTATCTCAGGGCACTTTTCAAATATAGCAGGCCTGGACCATGCTCTTTATTAAGGCGCCACAATTCTTGCTAAAATGAGAATCACAATTATTCTCCTTAATAATTAAGATCATGATTCTCTCACACAATTCTTCTTTTTCAACAAAAACATCTATTGCAATCTTAGATGCTCAAGTAAAAAAATACACCTGAGACACTTAACTCGATTAAAAAATATAATGCCGATGCGTTGTGTAACATTTACAGTATTGGGGTTTGTGTGGTCTGGTGGCTGGGATTTTGTAATGTGGTTTGTTTATCCTTCAGGAGCAAGTTACTCGTTGTCATTTTGAAATGAGATTGCATAGATGTATGAATTGAGATGACCTTTTTTTTTTTTTCAGATTAATCGTGCAGCCCTACTCTTTATGCAAATGCTTCTCAAGAACCTGCAGTTTTTGTTGAAATAAAACGGGCTGGATTCCATTGAGATATAGTTGTGTGTTATCCTGCCATATAAAGCTGATTTTATTGATTTGCGGGCAACACAACAAGCTGAACCTATAGGGGTGTCCTAGTCCGACACTCAGTATTGGTATCAATCTGGCCAACATCACTGGATAGGATATCAGGGAAAAAAAAAACAATTTTATACAATGCATTAGCTTAAACTATAATTTAATGATTAACTAAACTTTGAATATGTCGTAAAGAGAAATGGGTCACACAGATGAGCAGCATGTGTCATGTGAACAGCAGCTACAACATAGTGAGACTTAGCTCAGCTTAGTTGTTTAAAAGAAGGAAAAGGGCGGTATTAGATCGGTATCATATTGGCAGATGGTATCAGACATGATATGAACCCTGTCTAACCTACACAGCATTGACATATTATCACCTTAAAATGTTGATGTTCCAATATCCACCCTTCTTTTAGTTCTCTTGTAGTCTCCACCAACTCATGAATATTTCTGACTTTTTAGGGGCTAAATGTTCATCAGCTAGTCACTAACTTTTTCTCTCTGCTGTTTGGTGCTGAGCAGGCAGAGTACAGAGAATTTTATTAGAGCTTTTTCATTGAAAACAGCTGCCTGTGTATCAGGAAACTCTTTCCAGACTGAACCAAAACAGTAAAGTCACAGGCCGTAAACCCAAAATAATACGCTTAAAGACAGTAAAATGCTGCTTTGTTTTGGGGGAGCTTGCTGAGATGTGTGATAAATATCTGTGGGTTCGCCTCTACAAACCACCTTCTCCACATTATTTATAGTAATTTTAAACTATTATTTAGGTTAAAAAAATGCAGATTTAATGCTGCTGATGCTGTCAGAAATTACAGAAATTTGCTTTATATGCAGACACACTCCCATCAACACAGAGTTCTGCTTGACTGGATTCTTCTGCTTCACATCCATATGTATGTGAATCAGGACAATGAATCTATGTGTGTGTGTGGAAACTGCAGTGTATATCTGGCTTTGTTTGAAAAAAACAGAACTGAGAGGTAAATGCGACAGGGGGTGTTATGCTATCATGTTGTGTCCCGGTCTAGGGGAAACCTTGACACAACATGAATAGGTGCTCCCCCAGTCTTCCCACTCAAAGAAGGCCAGCGACCAAGTAAGCCAAGTACAAAAGGTGCAGTTTTTATTTTGTCTCAGAGGGAGAACAGGCCAAAACAACAAACAGAACAATGTAAAATAACCCTAACCTTACCTAAGTAAAACAGAAGTAAATGAATGATAAATTATTAACCTAACAGTGTGATCTAGACAAAGTATCAGCAATGACGTTTTCAAGTCCCTTCATATAACGGATCTCAATATTGGAATCTTGGAGCAACAACGACCAGCACATAAGGCGTCGGTTACTGTTCTGCATCCGAGTCAAGAACACGAGAGGGTTGTGGTCAGAAAACATGATGGTTGGCATCGAGCTGGACCCAAGGCACACTTTGAAAAGCCAATAATAAAGCCAACAGGGGAAGTAGGGTTGGGCCGATGGATGATGCCATCGTCCATCTGGATGTCTGACAGTCATCGAAGACTGAGCCCTCTACCATCGTGACATCATGATTTAAAAGCCACCCAGAGTCAAGAAGTACATTAAAACTAATGAAAGCCAAAGAGTGCAACAACGAAGGATGGGTTTATAATTATTAGACTACAGCTCATTGCACCTGATTTATTAAAGGAAAACCAGCTTATATAGTCACACTATTTACTTGCCTATTAAAGCATTTTTTAATTTAGGATTTATGTTTTTAATATCTGGCTTTATTGCTGAAGAATGTAACAGAAATGCAACAATGATATTATCCATCACAGTGTTTCACTGTGGACATCGCAATATGACAAGGTGGCAGACACTGCCCAACCCTAGGGGGAAGGAAACAAAAAAGATGTGTGTGTTCTTCATCAATCCGAACAGTCTAGTCTCTCTGATCCTCCTGATTGAAAGGATCTTTGCACACTCCCTGCTAAGCAAAACCTAATCCTTAAAACATACAATCAATTCTAATTTACAGCCTCCCAGTACAAGATTTACTGTGCTAACATGGTTTTCCACTGTATCTTCCACTGGTCTTACAGCGCAGTTAGTCACCTGTAGAGCTTTTCTTCTCTATCTGTCAGCACAACCTTTCCTGGATGGCAGACTGACTTTTCAGTCATCTGTCAACAGTTATTGGATCTACTGTGTGAGGGGAGGAGGAGGAGGAGGGTGTGTGTCTGTGTGTTTGCATTTAAAACAGTTGTTAGGGAACAGACACAATGTGTTGCTTCTCACACCTAATGATAGATATGTGTTTTTCCATTATGAGTGTGATATTTGATCGATAGAAAAAGAAAGAGAAGCCGAAGGGAGAGGAAGTGAATCTGCAAGGAAAAGTCCACATTAGCGATTAGCCTTTGCTGTTATCAGGAGAAAAAGGAAATGGAACAGGCCCCGCTGCTGCTTCTGCCATTCAAGCTTTTGTCCCGATGGTCTGTTTTCACTGGCAACAAACTGAGGGAGGGCTACAACACGGGCAGAGGTGTGAGGAAGAGGACAAGAGCACGGAGACAAAAGAAAAGCTAAATTACTTTTTCCTGTGCAGTGATGATAAAGCAGAAAAGCAAACAAATAACAGGGGAAGACAGAGGGGTAACGATGGAATAGTTCTTGATTGAGAAACTTGATGTTGTCCCCTGATAAATGGACAGAGTGTTAGAGGAAACAAGAACATAGAGACGGGCTTCCTCCCCTGGCTCTGTGCCAGAGGAGAGACAGCAGCGCTCTGAGACACTCACAGCTCGAGAGAATACGATTAACTCTGTCTCTTCGTGTGTCTGTGTGTGTGCGCACTGTGTCTTTACTGAAGTGTTTACATTAGGGAAATGAGCTCTTTAGCTATCACCGGCCTGTTCTTTGAAGGTTGAGTGAGCATGAACACACACACACACACACACACACACACACACGCACACACACACACACAGGCATTACTGGCACTCACTGTCATTGGCAGCGATCACAGCGACTGATTTTATTGGTACTCTCTGCTTGTTGGTAACGCACTTGGCATTTGGTCCTGGCTTGTTCCTGGATTCTGATTGGACAGCAGGCCAAGAGTTGAGCTTCAGGTGAGGATTTGCTGTATAATTGGCTCATGACAGGGTATCAGCATTTTGTAATCTGCAATTTGCACAACAGCAGAACACCATTATATTTTACTAGTGTAAACACAAACATATGCTCACACACACATGCAGTCACTGCACATTAGGAGTCCCTGAGCGGTGTGTGCAGTTCCCAAGGAAACTGGACCCTCCTAAAGAGTTCCAGCTGAAGGAAAAAAAAAACTGGAAACTAGACTGAGACTCTTCTATTTCTACTCTTCTATTTCTGTTAGCATTCATAGTGTGTAAGACTGTGTCCATAGTGAAAATATTGTGGTACCAATGAAATGCTTTCTTCATATTAGAAATGGTATGGCAAGCAAAGCAGCACAGCCCCTTTAAATAAAACCTTTTCATGAACATGACTTGTACATTTCTACATATTCATTAATAAATATACTAATCCTAATATCTCTTACAAAATCTTTTTTTTTTAAATTAAATACACCAAATATTATTATTAAATACCCACATTGATTCCATGTGTTTTTTTATCCATCTTCCACACGGCTTCATGTTCCACCAGAAGAAGCGTTTCAGAAGTTTTTTGCCTGCCTGATTTTGTTGACTTGCTCAGATTTTATTTTTAGGTATTATTTTCTTTACTTTTGTGCTTCTACTATGGGTGAGTAGTTTCTTTTTTTCTCTGTTTGTAAGATCATGAGCCTGCACAGGGTCTTTTATTTTGAAACTTGATAGGATTCTCTATACCGTTGCTGTGTCTGACTCCCCGGCTTGATCTGCTCTGTGCAGCTTGAAACAGGATTCATCAAAAATAGACAAATCCTGCATTATCTACCTTTGATGCATGTGTTTAATATTGTCTTAACACAAGCAGATACAATAAAACTAAATAAAAAGGGTAAAATTTGCAATGTTTCATGATTTCCTTAACTAGATCAGGACATTTCTGATTAAAATGTGACCACACATTCAATGCCAACATTCAGTTTTGACTTATAATGCTGCAGACACATTTCAGTGTACGAGCTTAAATATCCATCTCGACACACAAACTTCGCATTTTACTGAACGCCTGCTGCCCTTTTCTTCAAACCGATATTTTTCTCCCATAAGCCACCACTACCTGTGCTTGCAACAAAAAATGTAACACCATCTTAACCTCATCTGCACATAACATGGCACTCCCTTCAGTGAGCTTAGTCTGGTACTGCTCTATCACGGAGGCAGCAACAGCGTCTCCATAAGCCTCACAGAGTGTTTTGTGATATGAGCTCGATGTGTAAATGATTGAGCCCCTCTGGCGCTTACAACGGAGGTTGTCGGACTCCCTGCTAACTGTTTCCACATGTGACTGCAGACTTTTTTCCCAGTCCAGGCAGTAAATCAAACTGTTGAGGTGAATGTGGAGACATTCATATGTTGTTTTATCACAGCTTGAAATAAGAATTTGTAGAATTTTGCAGTTTTAAAAGCAGCAATCTGACTTGGAAAGCTGCTGTAAATATCAGAAAGGTCTCAAGGATTGTGTTCAGTATTCTATGAGGTCTGCTGCCTCCACATGCTGCGGATTACTTCACTCTCAAGTCACGCATCAATGACTTCTGCTGCTATCAGGGTTTGATATGGCAATTACTGTGTGTGTGTGTGCATGTGTGTTTGTTTGTTTGTGTGTGTTTTTTTTTTAAATCTGGTCCTAATTAGCACTATTGGGTTTGATAATTAGTGTAATAAGTGAATTCCCTCAGAGCGTACAGATAATGAGTTTTTGACTTTGTGTGTGTGTTTGTGCATCTGACAGAACTGGGTTTAAGGTCCTTGACAAAAGACTGGGGGTAATGAGTGCAGATACCATGTTTGTACCTTTATGTTCATCTTTGTGTAAAGAATGTCCCAACAAAGTACAGAAAAAGGGAGAAATCCAGGTGTGTGTGTGTGTGTGTGTGTGTGTGTGTGTGTGTGTGTGTGTGTGTGTGTGTGTGTGTGTGTATTGCTTCTGTCAGGGACTCTGTTATGTCTCCGGGGTTTTTAAACCATTTTCCTATTAGTGTGCAAAGATGAGAAGAGATAGACGCCTTAATTTGCCACATCAGGGATCCACAATCTGCTTCTCTGTGTTTCTCTCTGCGCTGCTGTCTCACACAGACATTTAATCACAGCATTTTGGGCTATATTTAGCTCCTAATGTGTTTTAGTGAGTGTGTGGTCTGAGTCTGGATCTTTGTGTGTGTGTGTGTGTGTGTGTGTGTGGTGTTTGCTCTTCCGATCAATGTTATGGATCCCATCTTTTGTTGGTGCAGCTGGCTTAAATGTTCATCCAGCTGAGCCGTGGTGTGATTGTGTGTGAGAATTGATTATTTATAGCCGTTCCATTTCTTCCCCCCGTGGATCACTGTCAGGCTGTCATTGTCTTTTGTGTTACTTTGTGTGTGTGTGTTTGTCTCTTCTTATTTGATGCAGAGCTTGTCAAGACTTCGCTGAATTCAGCCACGTTTCCTCAGAATATTTTATCCCTCTGTGATACTGGAGAGGACACTGAGAAGAAGCATGTGGAGCATTAAAGCTAGATGATTATTTTCATCATCGTGTGGGTCTTTCTATGATGTTTTAGGCACATGAATTATTTAATATATAAAATGTCAGAAAATAGTGAAAAATGCCCAGCACAATTTTTTCAGAACCCAGGCAGATGTCTTTAGATTTCATGTTTGTCTGATCTGCCATCCAAAAATAAAAATACTGAAAACTCTACATGGTAAATGGACTGCATTAGTATATCACGTTTCTAGTCTCAAAGCACTTTTACACTACATCTCAGCTTTCATCACACACACATTCACGAGGAGCTGTCCTATGCTCAGCCAGTCTTACACACACGAGAAATTCAGGGTTCCATATCTTGCCCAAGAACACTTCTAGACTGGAGGAGCTGGGATCGAACCACTAACCTTGTGATTAGTGAATGAGCCACTCAACCTCCTGAACCGCAGCTGCTCTGCTTTAAATTTATATAAAACAGAGAACAGTGAAAAACGTGATTTGAAAAGCTAGAACCAAGAAATGTTTGGATTTGTTGCTTGATGAGTCACTTTAATGATAATCAGGCACAACTAGCTTTGGCCAAAACCCTGCTAACAGTACTACATATAAAGCTATTTGATTCATTTGTTATAAAGCTTCCTCTACAAATGCTAGTAATGGTAATAATCCTGCAGGCCAGAGTTAAAAACTGTACACAGGCTCAACAGTTTTTTGAGCTAAATGCTGATATCAACATGCTTCAATAGCATGCCCACAGCCAACATGTTGATGTTTAGCAGGCGTAATAGACCTTTTTCAAGGCCTATTCTTGTCTCCTCCCAGGGTCACAATTCTCCTGTATATTTCCAGATTTTTGACAAATTTTCTGGCATTGTACAGTGTCCATAAGCCCTACAAGTCTACTGATTCCACCTGACAGCAATACATCTACACCAGTGTTGTTTCATGGCATGCATGTGACACAGAAGAGAGCCGCTTGTGCCTCAGCTTCCTCAGTGAGTGAGCGACAAAGAGAGAAAGTAATATTCAAGCAAATTTCAGATGTCCTGAGAAAAGAATTTTCAGTATGGTGGATCAGTTAAATGACACACCATCACTGGAGCCAGGATGACTAAAAACTAACCAAAAACAACTGCAGCATAATGTTCACAGCTAAACTCACGCCCACAGAGTACCTTCCCGGTATTTTCCTATCTGGAATGCTTTTAAAACAACAATTGTCAATGACCACAATGTCTGTAGTGTGTCAGTGATTTGTCAGCAGGGACAAATGATGATGCTGATGTGGCTGTCCTGGAAGTCAGTCAGTGGTGATCAAAGTGAGATGAGACAAAGTAGAAATTAAATGCACTCACTGTCTGCAGGAAACATGCCAAATTGAAATTCCGAAAGTATTGCTGGGATGCTCTTTTTTTTTTTTACTGTAAGTGATGGTGAAAAGTTAATTATCTTAATGGGGGAAAGACTGATGACTGCAAAATGTGTTGCATCAATAAGATTCTGAGTTAAAGAGAGATTTAAAAATGTGTTGTCTATATTTAAAGAATACATACCCTCTACTGTAGTCCACATACTGTGTGTACTTTTCTTTCTTTCTTTCTTTCTTTCTTTCTTTCTTTCTTTCTTTCAAATATCTGTGGTCAAGTGTTACACCTGACACTTCTGACCTACAAATATTGCACACAAAAGACTGAATTGAGTGCAAATAGAGTGGAAAGGAGAGAAGCATGACCTCCAACCTGTTTATGATACAGCTGCAGCTCACACACACACACACACACACACACACACACACACACACACACACACACACACACACACACACACACACACACACACACAGTTCATCTTCTGATAAGTCCTTTGTGTGGAGCTAGTGTGCCCCTCCTCTGTCATATCCACTGTATGTTAATAATTGGCTTTAACAGCAGCTGTATGGGATCTGTGGTTTTAGATACATTAACCTCAGCATCAAGGTCACCTCCAGTAATAAAAGGGACTCATCCTTCTGCAAGCTGCTTTCCGTGTCACACTGTCTGTCAGAAGAAGGTGGTCAGGGTTAATATGCTGCTGCTGCTGCTGCTGAATTGGTCTATTCTAATGTCTTTAATTCCTTCCTGGAAGACCCTCTTCAGCGACGCCCTGAGGCCTAAATGGGGGCCAAAAAACTGCTGTTGTCAGCTGTGTGTGTGTGTGTGTGTGTGTGTGTGTTTCAGCAGCACCATAACGACGTGTGGTGAAAGGATTATTGTGAGTGTTAGCGGTGGGTGTGGTTCTTAATGCATGCTTGAGAGGAACCATGTGTGAAATGAAGATAGTACAGTAGGTTGTTTTTGGACTGTGTGTGTATTTGTTTGTGGAGTTACTGTGTGTCTTTGTGGTTTGTCCACTATCCCTACTGCAGCTGTATGTGTGGTTGGGGATTTCTCCAGCTTTTTATGACTGTGTACACTATGTGTGTGCGTCTTTGTTGCAGCATCCCATAGGGAGTCTGGTGCTGTCTCAGTGTGTGGGGGAGTTGATTTGCATCCCCTGAAGATTGAACCAGGGAGGTTTAGCATGTGGAGAGGTGGACCCAGTGCTCCGATACTGCTGGCTCATGGCTTTTCCTGCAGCTTAAAGTGATTACCTCCCCACTGTGTCCATACTGTACCTCTGAAAGCCCAAGATTAACAGTGCGCCGTGTGACAAATCTTCTGTTTTATGTACATTGCGTTATGCGAGAGCAACTTTATACCTTCTGTTTTCTCAAGAAGGCTTTCTCAGAATTAACTAGAAGACTGCACTCATTAGTAGAGAACAGATCTCCACCAGGCAACCCGGAAAGAATATCTGGATGTAACCAGACTGTAGCTAGTTACATGTAAGTTGTTACTCTCCAGCACTACTAGTATCCTGTAGGACTTTTGTGTAAAATTTTGTTTCAATTACCATATGAATTCTTTAGTCAAAGCCGAAAAAGTGTTTTGTGCAGTTACAATTCCTGTCCAATTCCTATCCTGGAATCCTGAAATTTTGTTCAAGCTTTCCTGAGAGATTACAAGTGTGTAAAGGGTGTGAAGTCACAATGACCTTTACCTTTGACCACCAAAATGTAGTCGGTTCATTCTTGAGTCGAAGTAGGTATTTGCACCAAACTTGATAAAATTCCCTCATAGTGTTCCTGTGAGATCACTCTCACAAGAGTGAAGTCACAATGACTTTTACCACCAAAATTTAATCAGTTCGTTCTTGAGATATTGCATTCATAAGAATGGGACGACCAAAAAACATAATGCCTCTGGCCACAGCTGTTGCTGGTGTGGAGGAGTGTGCATGGCAGAGATAATAAGCGCTGCGGCACAAGCAAAAAATATCACTTCATTAACAGCTACATCTTAAGTAATCAGCCGTCCTGCCTGCAAGACTTTCTGCTGTTCTGCTGGCAAACAGGTTAAAAATGATGCTATATTTAAATACTTGGCCCTCATTCTGTCATTGAGTGCAGTGGTGTTGAGACGCAGAGGCTGCTTGCCTTTGGACTCATCTGATCAGGGATTATTTTACAGTTGGGATGTCAGGTGAAAGCAATTAACCGCAATGAACTACCTGTCAGGACGGGAAGCCCAGCAGAACTCTGAGTCCGGAGCAGCAGGATTAACAGCTGATTTAATAATAATAGTCTGACTTATCATCAGAGGCCCTACTTGCACAAGTTTCTCTCAGAGGTGTCCACTTTGTGCCTCTTGGACTCATTTTCTTAATCAACGGCACAGACAAGTGTGAGGATGTAGTATGCGATTTGTCCTCTGGGTTGTTCTTTTACAGATTTCTGTGTAGTTCCACACTGTAAAGTTGTGTAAATGTTTTTTTTGTGTGAGTCAGACCACAGATTTGCACACGTCCAATCAATCAAAGGCTCTGTTTGATGGTGTGAATGGGTAAACATGTTTGACAAATATTTGACCCATTGCCTGAAACTGCTGGAAGGACAAATATAGGATTATTACAAGTGCCTATATATTTTATATATAGTAGATGTTCTAGCCCCACCATATACAGTACATTCTGGTCTTCCCAATGACATAGACGCTTAGACACATGAATTTATAATCCAGCTGTTATATCAACTTTTATAAAGCAACATAACAAAGAAGAGAAATCATATATTTACACCACTTTGCCTAAACCATTGACTCAAACTTTGACACGTCTAAGTCTGTCTATAGGTCTTAGGGGCTGTGACTGCACACAGTTAGATAACATTTTCTCAAGTGATGTTACTTGAGGCAGTGTTGGCTGGGGGTGAAAACTACAAGGTTGAAAATGAAAGAAATCTTAGGATGTGCAGATAGAATTCAGTGAGGTTACCAGACCTCTATATCTCTGCTTGAGGCCAGCGGCTCGAGGCTGCACTCGCTTGATACCCAGTATCAACTTTCGAAATAACTTGGTACCAAGTAGTATTGAAGCTTCTCCTGTCAAATCATACCTGCATTTTATCCTTTTTGTACCCAGATCTAAGATGCTACCAAAATGTTTGAAAATATGCCCAAACCCCATGCCATGCCTGTGGCATCTGAATAATCATAAAATGTAGAGAATTATTTCAGGAATGCTTCCATTTACATGATGGTTATCAAATGAAGTAGTAAAAATGTATCAAATTAATTACTCTATTGGTATTGGTATACTTAAACTGGCTACTAGATCGTAATAATGTTTTTTAAATGATATCCAGCTCTTTTAGCCACTGCTATAGTTGAATCTGTTCAGCTGAATTAGCTTAATTATTTCAATCAAGTTGCATTGTGGGTAATAGTCCAGGTCTGGACATGCAAGATGAACACATGGAATAAAAAAGATCCAAGCTCTGATTCTGTTGGATTGATTTTGATCCTTAAAGAAATTGTCTGTCATGAGTCTGACTTTGTTAACAGCACAGTGTTTTGTTTTGTGTCAAACACACTTTCACTTGGATTCACAACAGTTAGAATGGATTCCAGTGGTAACCCAGTTTCATTGTGATATAAAAGCTTCAAATGCCCTTTAAGTCATTGTCCTAGAAACAACAGAAAACAGAATACAAATTAGTTATTTATCTTGCTAGAGCCATCTTTGATTACACATCTACTACAATAAATCCTGTGGTGTTTTTAAGGTCATATCAATAGATTATTATTTTACAGTCTTGATGTAAATGTGGACGTGTTTCCATTATCCTTTAATAATGTGTTCTTGTATCCTCACTGTTTCTTGTTTACACTTGAAATGATCATGACGTCAAAGCAGAGTGTGCAGATCAGATCGTCACGGCTGATCTGCACAGGGCATTAATATATTAAAACACTTCACGCATAATCCTAATCACTGCTGAGTTGTGCAACAACGACACGCATTTTACATTTTTGATTTATAACGATGTAATCGTTTAATCCACTCACTGACCGTCTCTCTCCTTTCCCTCTTTCCTCTCAGGATTCGTCCTCAGATGGCCAAGGAGAAGATCGAGGGCTGCCATGTGTGCACGCTGGTCACACCTGGAGAACCGCAAGTCCTGCTGGGAAAAGACAAGGCCTTCACCTATGACTTTGTGTTTGATATCGACTCGGAGCAGCACGCCATCTACCAGGCCTGCGTGTACAAGCTCATCGAGGGCTGCTTCGAGGGCTACAACGCCACCGTGTTTGCTTACGGTCAGGTATGTCACAGAGATGTGGATCTTAATATTAAGGATTTTTAATCATTAATCAGAGGAATAGAGTTTCAGAGCTTTTGTTGTTATCTATCTGTCATCTTTTTAATAGAAACACTGGTTTTAATGTATTCACTCTGTCTCATCAGTCTACCATCTGAGAATAATAGATCTTCAACACACAATCAAGATAGTCCTAAACATACTTTCAGGAATATCTTGTTTTCTTTATTTATGTTTTTTTTTTTTTAATAAATACAGAAATGGAAGGGGGTTGGGGGGCATATAGTTATGTAGTAAAGGGCTGCATGCTGGACTCAAACCAGTGGCCACTGTTGAGGACTCTTAAAATAAATAGAAATAAATCTCAGATTTATTTGAAGGAGAAACCCCTTGAGGTAAACTGTCTAATTTTTAAGGGTGTCCTTATCACAAATATACAGAAACTACAGTACATAATGAAAAACAACCTAAATACACTCACACAAACACAGATGAAAGCTCCTGTATGCCAAGCCATTCCCACACCCACTAATTCCCTAAATACGTCAAAATACCTCCAGTAAATGTACGCATACTCTTATAAAGCTATGTGCATGCATTTATTAATAATTAATTCTAATGTATTATTTAAAAATAAATTATTAAATAAAAGCAAGGCAAAAAGTTGAAAGCAAAAAACGTGAATATTCTGTAATAAACCCACACTTACACATAGTTAATGAGAAGTTCAATGAGCTGCCAATAATTATAAATAACATAAACACTGGTTATTGTACATAAATGTAGGATGTGTGATATCTGGGTGCACACAGTGAATGGGATTTCATCATGGTTGATGAAATATGTTTCAGACGGGTTCGGGGAAGACCTACACCATGGGGACGGGCTTCGATGTGAGCCTAAGCCAGCAGGAGCAGGGCATCATCCCACGGGCTGTTCACCAACTGTTTGAGGGGATCCAGAGCCGGAGGACGCGCGCCCAGGAGACCGGCACCCAGCCACCCGAGTTTAAAGTCAGCGCTCAGTTTCTCGAGGTGGGTGACGCACTCATGTGGATGTAGAGCATGTACAAACACTCTGTAACACATTTTAACAATGCAGTACTGATATTCAGGTGTGTGAGTGTGCTGGGATGGATATTAGTCCATATTAACTCCAACCTGATGGGATAAAACAAGGAGATGAGAGGATCAGCCCCCTCTCCCACAAACAGGAAGAGACAAGCCAATGACAGATTGGCAGGAATGTGTGCTTGTGCTTTGTTGGTCCTGATTAATGTTGGCCATTACCTCTGACATTATTCCTCATCCCTGTGGGGTGGAGGATGGATAAGAGTGAGATACAAGACAGAGGGAGGGATGCTTATGTAGGAGCAATGAGATAATATGACAAGTAATCATTTCCTCCAGAGATTTCTGGCAGGCAAATGTCTGGGTTTGTCTTTGGGGGGCAGACAATTGTATGTGTGTGTGTGTGTATGTGTGTGTGATCCGATTACTTGGGTAATTATTCTGTAATAACAATTCTGATACAAAGTCATTTTCTTTGGAGTTTTGTTGTCTTTAGTTCTCTTTTTCCTGTCTGTCCTGCCATCTGTTCTGTCATGTCTCTCTGTCTGGTGTGTTTTTTGCCTGTTCGTAGGTCAAAAGGTTATCTCTGTTGATGGTAAACAGATGTGTGTGTGCGTGTGTGTGTGTGTGTGTGTGTGTGTGTGTGTGTGTGTGTGTTTGGCAGTAGGTGGGAACAGCTGAGCTTTCAGCTGACCTCTGTGGCCCTTTGGCCCTCATTGGTCCGGAGAGGTCATACTTTTGACCTGTGTGTAAATAAGAAACACAGCTGGGAGAAAAAAGCAGAATCCATTAAATGTCCAGTGTGGACAAGATTGAACAAGTGTGTGGACAAGAATTGTCCAAGATTTACAGGGGTTTATTGGCAGAATATGTAAGAAATTGAGTATAGTATGCATTAGTGTGCAATCATTTGAAAATAAGAATTGTCGTGCTTTCATTACCTTAGGATGAGCTGTGTGTATCTACAGAGGTTGCAAGTCCTCTTCCATGGAGGACAACATATTGGACAGTTATATTTCTACAGTAGCCCTAAACGGACAAACCAAACATTGGCTCTAGATATGGCAGTTGGAAGGGGAGGGTGAAACAAGTTGGTTGTAAGCTGAAACCTCACTCCCAGATGCCATTAAATCCTACACACTTAAATCTGCCATTCTCAACCACTGGGCCGTTGTCCACTGGTGGGCCTCAGAACGCCAATGAGTAAGTCCTGGGTGCAGAGGTACTGCCAAATGGTTAGATTAACATTCAAATACTTGCTCAAGAATCAACATAAATAATAGCTTTAATGATCAGTGACCACGTTTGAATATCACCATGACAATCATAACAAATCATCAGGTTCCCTTGGATGCAGAGACAAAAAATGATTTTCAGATTTCTTTAAACTGAAAATCTAATGTGGGAGACAACTCTGCCCAGTAAAAGCTCCAACATGTGTGGTGAGGAAATATGAGCCTAAATACATTAGATCTGGATTCATGGCAGGCAGTGAGCTGCAAACACAGTGTCTTGAATGTGGTGAAATCCTGTCACAGCTCAGTTTATTTTTTCCTCCTTTTTTGTCATGTGATATCTCTGTCATTAAATTAGTGGTCCTAATTTTTTAACAATCAGAAGTGCACCTGAAGTTACATAACATTGAGAACTCCTGCCTTAAATAATTACGTTCAGTATTTAATGTTATGTTGCAGTATTGGATATGTATAAATTTTATGGTACATGTGTCTTTGTGGCTTCTGTTCACTGCAGTTGTACAATGAAGAGATCCTGGACTTGTTTGATGGCGCCAGAGATCCAGAGAGTCGGAGCAGGAAGTCCAACATTAAGATCCACGAGGACGCCAGCGGCAGCATCTACACCACTGGAGTCACTTCCAGACTTGTGCACTCGGAGGAGGAGGTGGGTGCATGTGTGTGTGTGTGTGTGTGTGTGTGTGTGTTGGTGTTGGTGTTGGTGTTTGTATCATGTGTCACCACCTGCAGTCCTCTCTTTTTTTCCAATATGAAGTATTTTTCTACACTACAGTTTCTAAGGCAGTTACTCTTCAGTTAATGTTTCTTGGTCTAAAGGTCATTTTATGAAATTAAAATAAAAGTCATATTTTTTTAACCTGCTGCACTGCTGTGGCTTGGTCTGTATCACATTTGATACTGATCCTAACACAGTACTTTTTCAGAGCTCACTTTTGCTTTGATTCTTAAAATAAACTCATGTAATAATACACACTTATAGTTTTTGTCCAACAGTTTTAAGTGTCTTCAGACATGACTAATGAATTCAGATCACTTGGTGTAAAGGTCAAGTGTGTAAGATTTACAGGGATCTGTTGGTATGGCTCAGTATGGCTGAAATGGTATATAATATTTATCAGTATGTTTTAGTGTATAATCACCTGAAAATAAATCGAGTCATGTTTTATTACCTTAAAATTAGCTGTTTATATATACAGGGGTACTGGTCCTCCTCCACGGAGTCCAGCATGTCGCATCAACATCACTGGCTCTAGATATGGCCTTGCATGTTTTTTTGCGAGTTTTGCAGCCACTATATGTTTTCCTACACCAGGGGTCTGCAACCTTTAATCTCAAAAGTGGCATTTATGGCCAAAAAAGAGAAATTAATCTGTCTGGAGCTACAAGGACCGGCAAAATTTAGAGGAAAAAAAGATGCACATTTAGTTGATGAAATAGTAAAACATTTTTAATTCTTCTTGCATTTTTTTTTTACAATTGGACAATGTAAGAATCACTTTTGGCCAACAACAATGATAAATGAAAATTAAAATGTTAAAGCCACACAGAGCCACTGGAAAGGGGCAAAAGAGCAAGCCTTGATTGCTGACTCCTGTCCTATGCTTAGAAGGGGAGGATGAGATGAGTTGTTTGCAATCTGCAAGCTCATTGCTAGATGCCACTAAATCCTACACCCTGGTCCTATAAATTTCAAGCAGAAGCTCAAACAGAGTAAGAAAACTGGAGCTTCACAAGTTTATGATTGAATGTCAAAATCAAAGAGTACACAACTCATATCATAAATACATTGATAGGTTTTCTCTGATGATAGATCGATCTTGTAGAAATGAGTGGTGTTGCATAGCAAAGGGTTAACTATGAATGCTGACTGGCTGAGCCCGGGTATGGGAGCTGCCAGAGATCCCAAGCATCCTGAAAAGTCTGGCAAGAACCATCTGGTGGTCAGTTGTGAAAAACAAGAAATAGGTCGAGGATAATAAGGGACTTGACTTGGCTCTAACGTGCTGCCTTTAAGCCAGAATGCTTGAACCCATGAGGCTGTTTTGTGTGAGTGATAGCACTCTATAGTACCTGATGCAAGACTGTATGAGAGTAACTGTCTTAAGTTCAGGAGCGAGTCACAGTTGTCAAGAGGTGGAACATATCAGCAGTGACGGTGTGGAAGAGGAAGGATGTGATGGGGTCAAGAGGGCAGGAGGAATGTCTGCTGGTGGAGATGTGATGAGACGGTGACAAAGAAGTTAACAGAGGTGACAGGTGGTGATTTAAGTGTGAGGGATACAGTAAATGCTGGCTGGGAGGAGACGTTTGTGTTATTATTTGTTTCCTGCTCAAATAGGTGACGGAGCAGAGAGAATGATGCGAGCAGATCGTTTAACAGAAGCTGAAAAGAAGTAGAAGAAACATTTGGGAGAGGTCAACTGTGCATTAAGTTCCCAAAAATTCAGACAGCTGAGAGACAAGTAGAGACAGATGGGCACTCCAGTGGGAGGGAGGAGAGAAAATGTCCAAACAGGGTGAGCGAGGAGATGGAAACGTGGAGGTGATGGAGTGTGAAAACAGTTGAGGAAACAGGTTGAGAGAGAAAATGAGGAGAAAAATCTTTGCATTTCAAGCATGCAGACACGTAGAAAAGTTCAAAGAAATGTTAAGTTTGAGGCTGAATGACTGGTTTCCCTCCTTCATAAAATACACTGCAAGTGATCGTGGGCGGTGATCCAGCAAAACAGCACGGCGTGTCAACGGTTATTATTCATTTTTGTTTCTGAGTTGTCGACATCTTTCTTTGATCATAACCAAATTTCCTCTGTCTCGTGTGTGCGCTGCAGCTGCTGCAGTGTCTGAAGCTTGGTGCTCTGTCCCGCACCACAGCCAGCACCCAGATGAACGCCCAAAGCTCTCGCTCGCACGCCATCTTCACCATCCACCTCTGTCAGATGAGAGTGTGCCAGCAGCCACAAATGGTGAGAATCTGGGTTCAAAGTGGAGGGCTGGAGGAGGTTGACAGATGGAGAGAGGTAATAAAAAAAAAAAAAAAAAAAGAGAAAAGTTTGACAGGCTGGTTCACAGTGAGGTGAGTCTTGGTACAATCAGCATGCTCTTTTAGGGGAGAATCTGTCAGCTAGTAGAGAGTGGAGGTGTGGGCAAGGTCACCTGCATGAAAGGATAAGAAATAATGAATATTTATATATTTTGGAAGAGCAAGAGAAGAAAAAATGAAAGAAAAACAGCAATGAAAGAAAATAAATTTAGTGTTACAGTCATATTAACATTAAAGGTGATGAAATAATTGCTGTTTTCAAGTAAGATGCTCATGAACTTGCTCCCTGCTAGCAGAACGGAGGAGGAGAGAATGGAGAGCTGGATGCCGTGGACTCCAGCCCCATCGCCCAGCCGGAGTACGAGACTCTGATGGCCAAGTTCCACTTCGTGGACCTGGCTGGCTCTGAGAGGCTGAAACGCACAGGAGCTACAGGAGAGAGAGCCCGTGAGGGAATCTCCATCAACTGTGGACTGGTGAGATGGACTAAAATAGAACATGTCTGTGTGTAGGTGTAGTGTAAAATAAAAAACATGTAAACAACAAAAAGGACAAAACGTCCTTGGATGTATTTAAAAGGAGTTTTGGAGATATCCATGATAGAGACGACCATCTTCACCCAAATATATAATATTATCCTAGTTTTTGCTATAGAAGGAAAATCGTTCCAAAATGAAACTGCTCACAACGAGGTCTGTGGATTATTTTGAGTAACCAGGTCATGATTTCAGGAAAGAGACATTGCTGTTGAGGATTCCAACTTTGAGCACCACAAACCAAGTGCCATCTGGATTCATTATATTTGACAGAAAGCAAAAATCTTTATAGCCAATCTCTCCAGAAGTTGGCAACTCGCACCAAAACAATCTGGCGCTACAGGAAAAATATACATTTTTGATTTTGGGATGAACTGTCCCTTTAACTTCAATATTTTAACTTTATTATTTGCCTTTTCTCTGCTTTTTATATGTCAGTATGTTAATCATACTAGAAAACAAGTTTGTGATCAATTTCTGAATGTTTGTGTGTGTGTTTTGTAGCTGGCGCTGGGAAATGTGATCAGTGCTTTAGGAGACCAGGCTAAGAAGGCAGGACACGTCCCTTACAGAGACTCCAAACTCACTCGTCTGCTACAGGACTCACTGGGAGGCAACAGGTACACACACACACACACACACACACACACACACACACACACACACACACACACACACACACACACACACACACACACACACACAGTGTATTGATGGCCACTATTTTGATAACTGATTAACAGTTCAGTTGTTTTCCAGTAAAAGAAAAATGCCATGTCATGACAGGCTGTGGAAAATAACAATGGGCATTTTTTACTAGTTTGACATTTTGTTGACAAAATGATTAATCTTTAAAATGATCATCAGATTAACCATTATACTTATTTGATGTGAGGTTGTGTGAGGTACTCATCAACAGTACTGGCATGCCCCCGTTTAGGAAAAGCAAAGAGGAGTATCAGTATGGAGGCTAAGCATTGAACTGTTGTGGACAGGAGTGACAGGAGCAGAAAAACAGACTTCTTAAATCTGAACTAACCTTTCAAAACCCAGAAGTCACACAATAACACAAACAAACTAACAGATTGAGGCAGCGGTAGACCAGCAGCTCCCATGTTCTGTATAGTAAAATGACTATGTGATGATGATTGTTGCAGAGAGGGCGATGTTTGGCTTATATAACGGCTCCCATCATAAAAGGCTGTCTGACAGCAAGGTAAAACAGGTGACAATATTCTAAATATAGTGTACACTAAAACTGATATTGACTTCTTTTGGTGGACCTTTTTTAAAGTGGCTAAAATATATTTTATTACTGACCTTTTCCACTGCAATATATTGCTTAGCTTCTGTTCTGGTGCCCCTGTGTTTCTCCTAACTAGGGGCATGTTGACCTCCATCTACTATAGCTAATACACTCACCATTGATAAGTACCTCATAAAACGCCACTTCAAATGATCAGAACTACTCCTTTAGGCCCTGACAATGGGACCTCTGTTATACTCATGGTACCAAAAAGACATCACAACCCCCAACATTGTTATACTTTATGCACAGTTGTCTAGAACCTTCATATTTCCTTCCTCTCTAGTCGCACTGTGATGATTGCCTGCGTCAGCCCATCAGACCGGGACTTCATGGAGACGCTGAACACACTGAAGTACGCCAACCGAGCCCGAAACATCAAGAACAAGGTGGTGGTGAACCAAGACAAGACGAGCCAGCAGATAAGCGCCCTGCGTGCTGAGATCGCCCGGCTTCAGATGGAACTGATGGAGTACAAGGCGGTGAGAGATGGAGGAGTGGATATTGATAAGAGAGCAGGGAACATTGTGGGGGCAGAGAAACAAAAAAAAGATGTGAAAAAATAAAGACAAGGAGGGGCAGAGAAAAAGATGAGAGGGGCTGAATGACAGCGGGGAAAACATGAGGAATGAAATGTGGCAGGTTGAAGAAGAGAGCTAACACATGGCTGTCAGTGTAACTGATGCAATGAGGCCGTAAGAGCGGGGTGAATGGGGTGACATGATGGATGAAACTGAGAATAGAAACTAAGCAGAAGAAGAAGACAGACAACACTAATGGGAGCAAGACACGAGGGTATTGGAGGAAGAGAAAGAAAGTAGAGGCTGCGTCTGCAGCGGCTGATTTTCTATCAAATTAAAGAGCTTTACTGGAACACCCACATCCATTTATGCCTTTACTATAGTGCCTAAGTATGAAGAAGATTAATCAGTGCTACAACGCCAGCATTTTATAACATAATGCAGAGATAAATTGATCCTGTAGCTGAATGTGCTTCTGCTGAGGAGGTCTGTATGTGCTTTGTGTAATATAGTTTACCTATTATGAGCCACTGAAAGGTCCAGTGTGTGGGATATACAGGGATTTACTGGCAGAATATGGCAGACATTGATTATAATATCCATCCAAGTTTTCATTAGTGCAAAATCAGAATCTGAAACAGAATGAATGACTTGTTTATATCTACAGAAGCTACAGATCCTCTCCCACGGAGGCCGCCATGTTGCACTGCCATGTTTCTACAGTAGCCCAGAATGGACAAACACTGGCTCTAGATACGGTCTTTCACATTTTTTGTTAGTTTTGAGGTCACTTTAGGTTCTCCTGTGTGTGAACAAAGGAAGAGTGAAACAAGGTGTTTGTACCTAGAACCCAACATAAAGGTTCATGTATCATTCTGTGAAAGATTTCATGCAACCTCCCTCTTTGAAAGGTTCTGTACAGAACCATTCTGTGTACTGGTTCCATCCAGAACCCTCTCCAAGCATTGTATCCAGAATCTTTCCATCTTCTAAATATGCTGACAGGAACCATCCTAGGGGGTTCTACCAAAAACCTTTTCTTATTCCAAGGGTTTTATCAAGAACCCACCCAGAGGGTTTCAACAATAACCCTATCATATTCAGGGGGTTTTATCTAGAACCCACACAGTGGCTTCTACCACAAACTAATTTATAATCCAGGGGTTTACCTTGATGACAAAAGTGTTCTTCATTTCCTAGAAGAACTCTTTCTTCCAAAAAATGTTCTTTTTATTCTTAGAAAGAACCCTTGATGAACCCTTTCTTCTAAAAAGGGTTCTTCAGAACCAAATGGTAGTGTGTAGAACATCAGCCCTTCAGGAACAACCTTTTTCAGAGCCCCTGTTTCTCATGGTGTACACACTGGTGCTTTAAGACAGTGGTTCTCAAATAGGGATCCAGGGGGTCTGAGAAAAGTTTCCAGATTCATTAAATGTCATTATATTAAACAAAATTTGTTTTACAAAAGGCTTCATTATAGCCTGTATTTATTTTACATTAGACTTCTAACAATCATTACTTATTCACACATTTTTTGTATGAGCATTCTGTGTTGAGATGGTGCAGATATTTTGAATACAGGTCTCACGTCTTTCCTAAGGGTCATACACAAGGAGAAAAAAAATCTAGGACCACTGCTTTAAGAACGAGTGGGAAATTATACAAGGAAATGTGACAAGAAATAGGGCAAAAATTCAAGGAAAGTCTGCAAAGAGTCTCCACTTTTTCATCAGCTTTGACCTCCGGGGGAACAAGAAACAAGCAATCATTTAGCAGGGTTGTCAGGCTATTATGCGATTAAGGGGGGTTACCACGGTTACTCAAGGGAAGTGACTGCGTGACTACGATGAGGGGCTGCGAGCTGACCTCGATGTGGTAATAAGGGATGTGATGTGACTGCAGTCTGAAAGTAATGGAGTGTTGGATTGGTGGAGGTAATGATGTCTACGAGCTATGACTGGATTAAATAGTGATGCTCTGTTCGAAGCTTAAACAACAGGATTCCTTCAGCGTGTATCATTCAGAATACAACAATAGCTGCCTCATAAGCCACAGGCAGACCAACTCAGTTTAAACAATAGCCTTGTGTTTGATTGAACTCCAAGTACATGCAAGGTTGAGGATTCAAGTTCAGTTTTTTTGGCTCTGATATTTGGCACTAATTTTTTTTTTCTTTTTCCCAAAGGTGCTTGTGGTGTTCAGGGTATGTCCATTGTTGTTCATGCTGACTGTTTGCTTCTGTGTGCAGGGGAAGCGTGTGGCATGTGAGGATGGTTCAGAGGGCTACAGCGACCTGTATCAGGAGAACGCCATGCTGCAGAGAGAAAACGACACACTGCGCCTCAGGGTTAAAGCCATGCAAGAGACAATTGACCACCTCAACACCCGTGTAACACATCTGCTGGCCAATGAGGTCAGCACTCTGCTGACCAAGTCAAGTATGTGAAGTTTACTGTCTTAAAACTTACTTCTAATAATAATTCTTTCCAGTGATTCCTTGTTATTGCATTGAGTCCTTTCTGTGACCTGAGCCTCTCTCTCACTCTCTTTGCTCTGCAGGTGAAGGCAATGAGGAGATCGGGGCTTTAATCCAGAACTATATCCGAGAGGTTGAAGAACTTAGGTAAAAACTCCAAACCTTTTAGGATGCTTTTATTTGCTGCCATCACCACACTGAAACCTCAGTCAAATCATCAAACCCGAAACTAGAACTGCACTAACATTACACACATTTTGACCTGACAGTCAGTGGTTTTTAAGGGAATAATATGCTTATATACTTTCTTTCTGAGAGAGACTCGCGTTTCTGTCTGTTCAATATGTAGCAGCCAGTTAGCTAAGATGAGCATAAAGACTGTAAACAAAGGGAAACAGCTAGCCTAGCTCTGAAGATAAATAATACACCTACAATAGGCACCTCTAAAGCTCAGTAATTACCATGGACAAAAATCAGTGTGTAAAAATGGCAGATGTTGTTACCTTTGGACAGAGCTTGGCTAGCTGTTTCTCCCTGCTTCCAGTTTTAGTACCAGATAAGCTAAACATTTCCGGGTTGCAGCTTCATATTGACCTGACAGGCAAAAGAATGGTATCATTATCATGCAACTCAACAAAAAAAGTGTTTGCCAAGATGTAATTCAGCAACTCATTCCCTTAAAACAATAACAATAACATAACATAACATAATGTTTGCTGAACAGCAGCCAACTTGACAATTAAGGAATAATGGTAAATAGTAAAATGCAGTTTTCAAAGCTGGATGATGTGATTCCAGAGAAAGGTTGTTGATATCTGAAGTCAACAGCAGAACAAATACATCCCTCCCTTCAGGGCTCTTTCAGAAAATTTACAGTCTCTCTCACTTTCACTCCCCAAACTCCTCTCCCCCTCCCCTGTGCACAAGCACAATCGTGACCTGGTGTTAATCAGCTGGACTTGTGTTATGTGGCTCGATCTGAGTCGCTTTTTGCCAGGGCTGTGTCGAAACATCAGATGTTTTTTTCCAGCACGCACAGAGAACAGACAGCTAGCAGACCGTGAAGAGATATTTGCTGGACAGAAAGTATATTGGATTAGAATCACGTACTCTACCTTTAACAACAGACCAAGAAGAGAAGAGTCCTTAAGTCAGACACACCGCAACACAGATCTAAAGTTAGCTAACATGAGCTAAAATAAGCTGCTATTATGCAACTGGTCAAACCAGAGCAAGTAAGGCTGTAGAGGTAAAACCCATGAGTGTACTTAATTGAACAGGGGTTAATTTGATTTCTTATGGATTTAACTTTTCATTTATAAGAGGGAGAATGTTTTTTTTCATCCTTTAAAAGTCACAACCAGCAGCTTTAATTAGGTTTTTTGATAAGTCGATTTGAAAGTTTTCTGTCCGTCTTTTTTCCCTCTATTAGAACCAAGCTCCTTGAGAGCGAGGCCATGAACGAGTCGCTGCGACGGCAGATGGCCCGACTTTCCTCGCGTTCTCCGTTCCCCTCCTCCAATCTCAGCCCCGCTCCGGGCCATCCACCTGGGTCCTCCCCCGTCCCCATGTCCATGGAGGCTGAGATGACCGACGTGTTACGGCGGGCCAAGCTGGACATCGAGAGGCTGAAGAAGAAGGAGAGGAGGCAGAGAAGGATGAGGTGAGGACAGACGGATGCATTTGAGATGTTATCATAGATTTATATTCTATTTCCCTCTAAAATTCCAAATTAAATGGGGGACACAGTACAACAGAACTGTACTGTAAAACAAAGAGATGCCACGTATCTGCTACTTCCCCATTAAAAAACAAGATGTGAACCAGATCTACCAAGTAAAAGCCAGCGGAAGAAAGTGTGTCAGAAAATAGCAGATATGTGATTTCATTCTGGCTAATGTTTTTTCAGTTAATTCTAAGAAATATATCATTTAAACAACTCAGGACATACAGTAAGTCACCAGAAGTTCCGATTTCCAGGAATCCCTCATGTCTTCATGTATCCACACCTCTCAGCTTAATGCAAATTTAATTTCTCATTATTCCTTTAAGTCCTTGTCAATGATCCATTGCATGTTTTAAAAGCGTACATTATTGCCCATATACTCTTCCCTCCTCATTGCTTCTCTCCTCTAGCTTAAGAGCCGCAGCACAAGTCGATTAGGGCTTTGGGACGGCCAGCCTCTGAATAGTATTGGGATGCAGCCAGTGCTGAGTAGTAACGCTGGCCTGGACACAAAAAGGTCTAATTCAGTCGGCCAGTGGGTCATGAGAGAGACGAGTACACAGCCTAACAGGCTAATTGAGGTTTAATGGGATAGAGATGGAGGTAGATGGGAGTTTAGAGATAGGATGTGTGATAAGCAGGATGGTTGTAAAAGAGGGAGCAAAGGGGAGAATAAAACTGGTAATAAAATGTAAAGAGCTAAAAGGGCATGACAAGGGGTAGATGAGCTGAAGAAGACTTTGCTGATGACTTCAGAGGTCTGATTTTGCGGCGAGCACATCACTTGGCAGCATTCCCAAAGCCTTAATGTGGTTGTTAGCAGTGTGTGACATCTCACTTACATAGAGGAGAGTGTTTGTGGTGCATGGTAATGGACAAAAAACACTTGTACTACTGTTGAACTAGAGAGACGATCAAGAATTTGATTATACTTGAAAAATACTGACATTTGTGTCATTTCTCAATGCCAGCTGTTGACAGTTATTTTTTCCCCTCCTTTAGTCCAGAGTTGGAGAAAGGTCTGAAGAAAAGAGTGAAGCTGCACACTCACGAGAACGGAGAGAACGGACAGAGTCGTGAAAACGGACAGAATGGACAGAATGGAGAGATCGATTCTGACGACAATTACACCGAGGTAAGAGCTACAAGTGTGTCAGCGTTCATAAGAGTTTAAAACAAAAACAGACAGAACAAAGTCTGATGTGTGTGTTTCTGTGTGCAGGACATAATGTCTCCACTGCAGGAGGAGAGCGGCTGTGATGAAGATGAGGGGGAGGATGAGGAGGAGGGCAGAGAGGAAGAGGATGGGTTTGACAGTGACGAGAGCCTGGTGGATTCGGACTCGGACTCTGATGAGAAAGGTGTGTTTCTGATAGCTGCTCCAGCCCCTTCCCTTTAGTTTCATGTTTTTAGTCCATGTCAGTCTGTTGGTCAGTCCGCCACATAAATTCAGGCTGAAATATCTCAGCTTTTGAATGGATGAATTTTCGTACGTTCTGTAGAGGATGAATCCCAGTGACTTTGGTGATCCTCTGACTTTTCTCTAGTGCCACCAGCTGGTCAAAGTTTTGATTTATCCACAGAAATGTCTATCAGATGAATTGGCACAAAATTTCTACAGAGATATTCATGATTCCTCAATGATCTCTGTGTCATAATAAATGTTAGACCCCCTGACTTTTCCTCTAGCACCATCATCTGGCCTGAATTTCAGCTTCTCATTTCTGACCAATTACTTCCAAACCCTGTCGCATTCCCACAAGCCTCAGAAGTACTTTGTGTGTAGTGCTAGTTAAGCACATGTTAGCATGGTAACAGCAACCTGATATAGTGAACATTAACATGTTAGCATGCTGCTGTTAGCATTTAGCTGATAGCATTGCTGAGTTCCAGACAATGTTGAATGATATAATTTCACAGTTGATATTTTAAACTTCTGGCCTCACTGTGTTCTTCATGCACAATGCCAAAAGCTGACAATGACTAGATAATTAGTGTCATTGGCAAGTGCACTGACATTTGAACCCTCAGCAGTGCACCTTCCTTGACACAGAAGGATAAAACCATGCACGAAGTGACAGGTGCCATTATATGTTATATTTTATGGTACTTGATAACACTGATGACAGATTTTGACATCAATTTACATGCAGAATGATGTATACTATACAATAGTATAAGTATATAAAGTACTGTATAAGTAAGAAGAAGAATAGTAGTGGTATAAGTAGGAAATTTGACTTTTAGTGGTGTTCCATTGTACTTTTTCTAGTTAGAGGCCGGAAATTTTCAAGTTCCAAGTTGTCTGGAATGCAGCATATGTGCAGCCTCACAGAGCTGCGAATGTGGCTGGAGATTAATATTCCCTATATTTACATTTCCCTTTTATTCAAAGACTTAATCTGGCAATCTTTACCAGATGACTGACACTGCAGTGAGGACAGAAGAAGGTATTTTATAGTGTAGAGCTGAATTTGAATTGGCAGACTTAAAGAGGGTTTCTAAGAGAAGCACAAAGAGGCAACAGATGAATCAAACCTATTCAACTAGCAGCCCATGGGCCTGATAAAGCCCTTTTGATTTTTTCTATGGCCCACAAGAGGCTACCTGTAAATCAGGCTGGCACATGTGATATGATAAATTAAACTTAAATATTTAATCTATAAATTAATTTGAGACATCTGAAGCATATATGTATGACTCGAACCAATACGGTGTTGGTTACATCTTTTTAAAGTACATCAAAGCGTCACATAGCACTCTTCAAAATGTCTCTTGAAGCTGAAGAGACATAAAGTTAACTGTGAAACTTGCCAGTTCCAGAGCGAATGGATTGACAAGTATTTATTTACTTTGCCAGCCTCAAGAAGTAATAAACTGATCTATTTACTGTGCAAATTTACTGGTGTGATGAAAGAATACAATGTGAAGAGGCTCTACAAGACGAATCATGGCTCGTTTTCAGAGGGCTTGAAGGAATCGTATCTATTAATATTATACTGTAAAAGTTATTTGTAGCCATTAATTGACAAAGAATCCTGTGTAGCCCACAAACCCACAGTTATTTTCCTATTCAGCCCACTTGCAATTGAAGTTGAATATTCCTGGCTCAAGGTAAAACGGACAATAACTTAACACTTTAAGTTGGCAGCCCGTCTTTGACATTTGACTGCTGTTTATTTCATTCACATGAAAGAAGCGTATAATGTAAATTTAACTCTTCTTTAAGCAGCCAACTTCCAGGCAGACTTGGCTGATCTGACCTGCGAGATCGAGATCAAACAGAAGCTGATCGACGAGCTGGAGAACAGCCAACGCAGGCTGCTGATGCTGAAGCTGCAGTACGAGGAGAAGCTCATTTTGCTGCAGAATAAGATCCGAGACACTCAGCTGGAGAGAGACCGCGTGCTGCAGAACCTCAGTGAGTCAATGCATCATGGGATTTGTAGTTCACACGTGTGGCTAGGTTGTTGAAAGCCCAGAAGTGTCATTAAAATAAGGTGTCCTGATAACATGTCGTTAACATTATTGCATGGGTACACAGTGTCCATGGAGAATTACACAGAGGAGAAGGCCAACCGGATCAGGCAGGAGTACGAGAAACGTCTCAAAGAGATGAACCGAGACCTGCTGAAGCTACAAGCAGCACAGAAAGAGCACGCACGTCTCCTTAAAAACCAGGGGAGGTACGAACGGGAGCTGAAGAAACTCCAGTTAGAGGTCAACGAGATGAAGAAAGCCAAGGTAAGGGGAGGAGTGGAACGAGCAGGAACAAGACTATTCGAGCAGGAATACTAGTGTAGTTTAGGAAGTCTGACCTCTCTGCTCTTCCCAGGTGGCACTGATGAAGCAGATGAAGGAGGAGCAACAGAGGAGGAGGATGGTGGAGGCAAAGAGGAACCGTGAGATTGCCCAGCTCAAGAAGGAGCAGCGACGACAGGAGGTTAGACTATAGAAAACTACAGGAGATACTTCAGTCAGAAACATTTAGCACACATATTCATATATTTGCTCTGATACTTCAGCCTACTAATGTTGCAAAGAGAAATTATTAGTAGATTGAGAACCAGGTTAGACATTATGAGCAACATTGTATATGAGCCTGTTTAATATATATTAAAGCTGTTGTCTGCATGGTCCAAAGTCTAATTTCACTTTTTTTATTTAAAGAATAATTCATGCTGGTGAGTTGGCATGTAGGCCTGCATACATGTGTGCAAATGTACAGTCAGGATCTCCATCTGTTTGTCCACCCGGCACATTAACAGGCTGATTTATGTATTATCTACATGCTGCATACAGATTTTGGAATCGCTTTTATGTTTTGAAGATTAATATATACTCTGCCTGCATTAATTTGCATCTTTGTTTGCTTTCCCTGGAGGAGAGGGCTTATTAATGAGCATGGACACATTAACACTCACATAACATGGCCCTCATTCATAATCCTGTTATTTAAGGCTTCGTCTTAAGTCTTAAAATCCTTTCATGATCAACACTTTGTAAGCTTGTTGTACAAAAAGCTCAGGAATATAATTAACATTAGAAGAACAAATAAAAAATGTGATGGCTGAATAACAAACATATTTAAGAAACATTTCTCTCCTCCATGTCCATCAGTATCAGATTCGGGCGCTGGAGTCTCAGAAGCGGCAGCAGGAGCTGGTCCTGCGCAGGAAGACCCAGGAGGTGACCGCCTTGCGGCGCCTGGCCAAGCCCATGTCAGACCGCGTGGCTGGGCGTGTGGCCCGCTGGAACCAGACCCCCCCAGTTACGGACTCTGGAGCCGAATTATCAGCCAGCACTACAGCGAGCAGCTCTGAACCTGAGACTGGGAGGACTGTGAGTGGGCTGGTGAGACAGTGGAACAATAAAAACAACATGTTCGGATACATGGGAGAGAGTGAAGGCAGCATGGATGGAACCAGGGTCATTGGGTAAGTAGTTATTTTATAACCTGTACTTTACATAAGCTTTATTAAAGGGTAACTTCATTGTTAACCTAGACTCTGTTTTCCCATGTTTTTGTGTCTAAGTGACTAACAGATACAACAATTTTTGAAATTGGTCCAGTATTGAGTGAGAGTGCTGCAGCTGTCAGCCGGTGAAAAGGGCTGCAATGTAATCCTTATGGGAAATTGCAAACCATTGTCCACAAGAAGTGCTTGTTTTGCCACTGACAGGTTGAGGCTGTTATTGTAATGACAACATTATTGGAAGGATCCTTACAGAGGTAGACATTTTTGTTAAAAAGGAAGATTTTTTATTACCAGAAACAGCCAATTTATCACCAAACCCACCATACTCCATTTACACAGACACTTCTTTTATCATTGTAAAACACATTTCATTCAAACTTGACAAAAACAAAATAAAACTCACCAAAAATGTATTTACTCATCTTTCTCCTGCTCCAACAATCTGTAGTGAGTTTAAAAAAATAGTACGTGCAGCAGCAGAAAATTATCTCAATAGAGACACCAAACTGAAAAGTTTTTTTTAAGAAAAAACACCCAAATTATGTGATTTCATTTTCTACTGGTTTGTTTAGTCCTCCATGACAGTAACTTGAATATCATTGGGTTGTGGAGACATTTTAGGACATCGCCTTGGGCTTTGGGAAACACTGATAAACATTTTTCACCGTTTTCTTACATTTTGTTGAAAAACAACTAATTGATTAATTGGGAAAATGATGGTGGGATTAATAATAATGAAAATAATTGTTAGTTGCAGCCCTAATAGATGGAGAAAGTGAAGCAGTTAGCAGTTAAAGAGACAGATGTTTTCCTCAGGTGGCCACAAACACAACTCAAAGTGAATGATAATGTTGCTACATAACTTCAGAATGCTAAATAAACATGTTTTAAGCGAGTTCACCATATCACCTTTAAAGGTAATGAAAAGATCAGAAGATCAGTTATTGGTTGGTGTAATTTAGTTTCTCCTCTCCTCTCCTCTCCTCTCCTCTCCTCTCCTCTCCTCTCCTCTCCTCTCCTCAGCAGTAGGAAGAAGTTGCAGCGTAAGCCAGCAGGTCTGGGCAGCGCTGCAGGGGCGGGCAGAGCCAGCAGTTTCTCCAAGTCTGCCCGTCAGAAGTGGCTCGCCCTGGAACGTCGTGTCATGGACATTGTCATGCAGAGGATGACGATTGCTAACGTAGAAGCTGACATGGATCGCCTTATCAAGGTAGAAACAGACTCACAGTTTTTACTCTTGACTTAAGCTGGAGATAGTGCTGTTTTAGGTTTTGTTACTTGGGTTTTTACTCAGTTTTAATATCACTTGAGAGGACATGGAAAAATGCAAGCATTTTATGATATAGTTGTTGGGAGATGAGCAGCAGTTTTAGCTGTGATTAAAAGTCAAAAATGAAGAACAAAAATTACACATGAAAAATTAGTTTGAAGTCATATCCTCTTTTTGGCTGACCTCATCTCAGTAGTCGGTAACTGAAACCAGTGTGTGAGGCTCTTCCTTCCTCCTTTCGTCCTAGATGCAGACTGTTAAAATGCAGTGCAATTAGATGGTCTAAGGGTAAAACATATTCTTCTGTCTGCTATATCTGATTTGTCACATCAAAAATGCTGTAATCTTTATGCTCCTTAGTCTGAAGACAGAAAGAAATAGCAAATTGAAAAAAGTTTCCAAATGCGGAAATAGCTATTTTGTTTCTTTAACCTTGAAATTTGCAGATTTTTTGTAAGTTTAGCTCTGACTTTTTTTTTTTTTGCTGTGTTTGTGTTTTTGCTGAGTCAGAAGCGAGAGGAGCTGACAGGCCAGCAGGAATCTCTCTCACACAAGAGGGAGGTCCTGATGGCAGAGGGGGAGGGGCCAGAAGCAGAGGACCGCCTCCTTCAGGAAATTAATGAGGAAATTGAGGTGCTGAATGCCAACATAGACTACATCAATGACAGCCTGTCTGACTGCCAGGCCACCATTGTACAGATAGAAGAAACCAAGGTATGAACACACACACACACACACGCACACACACACACACACAGAAACAGAGACACATACACACGGTAATGTTTGATGCCCAACTGTAAGAACTGACAGAACTGTGTTTTGCACAGGATGAGCTGGACTCCACAGACACTTCAGTGGTGATCAGCTCCTGCTCTCTGGCTGAAGCGCGCCACCTGCTGGACCACTTCCTGAAGGCCTCCATTGACAAAGTGAGTTTACATGCAGAGCAGCTATGAAAAATCCGTTGTTCAGACTCCAGGTAAATCAGATGTTTCTCAAATCAGATCTTTGAGACAGACATCCACACTGTTATATGCAAGTAATCAGATTGGATTTGTTTGTCCAGACATCACCGTCTAATCTGCATGGATTGCTGTGATAATGACTAAATGACTTTTGATGTTGCTTTCAAATGAAGAAGCATGAGAGAGCCTGTACAGAAACCTCCTCACAAACTCCCAGCAGACAATTTATTTCAGCGTCTGTTCACAGACTGTTGTTCTCTAAGTCCTCTATACCGCTTTGATAGTAGCAGCATGAATTTTACTTAGTTATTCTGATGCACTCCCATCACTCTGAATGTGACTTTGTTGTTGTGTGTTGCATTCAAGTAACACAAAATACATTTTGAAATCAGGTTTCGAAGTGTCCTGACTGAGACACATGGTTTATTGCTTTCCTGACTTTCTAAAGATTTGGGCTAGCAGACTGATCAAGGCCCAAAAAACAGAAAAAATAATCCATAGGTGTGTTTTGCAGGCTTAAAACAGCTATTGTTGTAGCTATTTAAATTTGTACTTGTCTGTAAACTAAAAATATTTATTAACCATCATCATATTTGCTACTGGCAAAAGAAAAATAAACATAAAAATCATGTTATTTAATGATGGTGCAGTGAACTGAACTCAATGCTAAAAGTGAGATTAGTGCAGACGCTCAGAGTAATGCTTATAGTGCCATCTAATGGTGTATCATTGTACTGCACATGATGTCAGGCAAGATCAATGAACATCATTCAGAAAATTAAAACACTGTATTTACTAGGTGATACCATTTGCAGGCACATGATTTACTGAGATTTGCTAAAAAGTTGTACAGTACTGAGTGTGTGCATTATAATTTTTCTCCTGAACAAAATATACATACATTTGTAGACTGCACAGCAGAAACATCAGTGCTACAGAAACGTACACAAATATTAACAACTTTTTAAAATGATATACAGATAGTTGAAAAGAGCATGACAGATATATCAGTTTTACAGAGCACATGCATAATAAAGGAACACATACTTCATCTGTGCAGTACTACAGGAAGAAGCTGGGTTAAGGGTTATGCGCATTATCATCTTTGACTTGTTTGGTCATTGTATGTGTGTGTTTGTGTGTGCAAAGAGTTTACAGGTGGCTCAGAAAGAGGCTCAGATCAGACTGCTGGAGGGTCAGCTGAGACAGACAGATGTGATTGGCTCGTCCCACAATCACATGATTCTTGATGCCCTGCGAGAAAAGGCAGAATACATCCCTGAACTCCAGGCTCTCATCCACAATGTACAGCAGGGTGAGTGGTGGTTTCTGTTTGTCTTTCGATCAGTGTGACAGTTTATAAGACTTTATTCATTCATTCATTATGTTCCTTCATAGCTTTCTTCTCTGTTCTTCTTTTTCTGTCTTCATATCTCTTTTTCCATCTTTCTCTTTCACCTTTTGTTAGTATACTAACAGCATGTGGGATGAAATGTATAAAAGTACAGAAGGCTTATCAATATTATACTCAACCATACTGCTTTCCAGTAAACCACAGTACATCTTAAAAAAGGCACAAAATAAAGTTAAGTTTAGACTATAAGGTCTCTTTTAATCACCCACTTGCAACATATAATCTGCACAAAGCAAACTAACAGAAAACTATCAGCCTTAAAGAATATATTAAAAGTGAAAAATATTTAAATATTAGATTGGAAAATGTGGTGGTTGAGTAGGATGTGGCACGTACAGATTGGCAGTGTATAGATGTTGTGCTGGGGGCTGACAAATTCCATGTTTTGTGTGTTTCCAGAAAATGGTTACGCCAGCACAGACGAGGAGCCGTCTGAGTTCAGCCAAGCCTCTGACAGCAGGTGAGACTGTAATCTGCTCGCCCACACAACATCCTCGACACACAACATCATACAACATCCTCCTCTCATCCTGCCTGTCTTTTTAAAAATATACACCACAATCTGCTAAAATTGATTTTATCTTTGAAAAAACATCATGTTCATCCTGTAAACTCTGTACTCCAGTTCTCATTTTTCTTTGAATACATGTTTATTCCCTAACGCTCATTTTCTGTTTTCCTGCAGTGTCTCTCAAATGAAAGAATCCAACAGCCAAGATGATTTCAAGATAAAGGTACAGCTGATTTGTCTTATTGATGTGTGAGATACAGGCTTTAAATTCACATTCTTCCTGTTTCCTGTTTCCATTCTTCCTGTTTACACACTGAAGGAGTCATTTTTCTTTAATGCAGATTTTAACGTTGCTTCCATATAGTTTTGTTAGTGTCTGTGCTCAAAACATCAGGTAGTGCTGTGTCTTGCAGTGTCCAAGCCTGTCAGATCTTTATGAATCACAATGATGCTGCATGGTGTCAGATGACTTTAATGTTTTTGCTGTAGTGCATAATTTTTTTAGGTTATTTTTTTGGGCTTTTGCCTTTATTGTGATAGGACAGCTGAAGACAGGAAAGGGGTTAGAGAGAGAGGGGATGACATGCAGCAAATGGGCTGCAGGTGGGAATTGAACCAGCAGCCACTGCAGAGGACTGACAGCCCCAATGCATGGTGCACACGCTCCACCAACTGAGCTAAAGGGGCGCCCTGCTGTGGTGCATAATTACTCAAAGTGCAGCTCCGTGGGACAGTGGCAACTCTTAGAAAGATTTTGTGTGGCCCCTGAACATGCATTTTGTTTTAACCGTCTGTGGTCCATTTTAAGTTACTGCCTCAGACTACACCTGCCTAACAACCATCTGTCAGGTTAGGAATGACAACTTATCGCAGGAAATACCTTCTGTTATCAATACCAGTTTTGTTTGCTAACATTAGAAGTTTTCAGTGGACATCTTAGCAGATTAAAGGAGAAATAATTACTGTAATACATCATAAAAAGGACTTAACGAGATTAAGAAAACATGCTAAGTTGAAATCCTCACTTCTCTGACAACAAGGCTACAGCTGCAGTGTCATCTTTTGAAATTCCGATTTCTATTTTGGCCCATAACTTGAGTTATTATTTGCCCATGTCATGTTAATTAGAGTTCAAACTAATGCCGAATGCTCACACAGCGAGTAAGAGTCTGTTTATTTGCCATAAGAAATCATCAATAATCCTTTCGAAGGAGTAATTGAGTGTGTATTTTCAGACCAGTGGCCTTTTTTCAATAAAACAGGCTTACAATTAACACTTAAAAAAAGCTGACCAACTTACAGTGTAGGACTCTTTGTCACTTGTTATTGTCAAATTACAATGTTGCGCTTGTCTTGCGCTCCTGCTGTGTTCATGCAGCCTGCCTCAGCTTCCTCACGTCTGGGGAGGAGGGGACAGCGGGAAACAAATTGCTTCAACCATAGATTGTATATTAAATGGGATTTCAGCCTAGCAATCAGGAAAAATTGACCAGTTCTTACATTGTCGGACCTCGGGGGATCGATTAAGTGATCTGCCACATCTGCAAACAGGTGAATTCAGTGCTCAAGGAATTTAATGTTAAACACCATTAAAGACAAGTCACAAATCACACGACAAGTTCATTGTTTTTCCTGTGCAGCTCTCAATCATGAGCTGCCTGTCTAAATTGGTACTGACTCAGTCATCAAACCTTTAAATGAGAACCCCTGCTGCAGTGATTGTGTTTAGACCCTTATGCTAATTTTCACTGTCAAAACACATGCCACACTGCCTGTCAAGCAGCTGCAGTTCCTGTTTTAAACCATGAGGTGGCAGTAAAAGCAAACACTTAAAAAGTATTCAGCCTCCTGAAGCTTGGTTTAATATTCTAAGGAGGAAATCCTGATTTGACACCAATCCCTCTTATTCTCTGGTTAATGCTCTGTTTTCTGTCCTTAACTGTGTCATTTTAGTTAATGTTTTTCTCTATCCAGCCTTTGGTTGGCCCCACAATTGCTGATTTATCATTTCTAGCATGTTATTTACTATTTTCCTATTCTTTTTGCCCCTT
This sequence comes from Lutjanus erythropterus, assembly GCF_056507025.1. NCBI lineage: Eukaryota > Metazoa > Chordata > Actinopteri > Lutjaniformes > Lutjanidae > Lutjanus > Lutjanus erythropterus. The sequence goes on from NC_139318.1 coordinate 19,228,454, forward strand.
TCCCTCCTGTTTTCAGGCTGTGTGTTAATTTCCTCCTGTGCCTTAATTAAATTCAGTCTTTATTTTATGTCTCGGTTTTTCCTATCCCACTGTCATCCATCCCTCTCATTTCATTCTCCCTTCAATGGTCTTCTGTAACATAAATGGTGCTCATTTCTCACCCAGATGGAGCCTCGTCTGTCTGCTCAGATGAAGGCGGTGTCAGCGGAGTATCTGGGTCCCATCCTGGACCCTTCATCAAGCAGCAAGCAGCAGCACATCACCAAGTCTCTGGCCTCGCTGACGGACATCCAGGAGGATGGCCTGAGCCTGGCGACAGCGAGTTTGGGCCTCAGCCTCGCCCTACGAGACCCCTACCACAGGGAACGGGCATCCCGCACCATCAGCTTACCTATCAGGGGACACACCTTGTAAGTTAATCATAATGATCAATAGATATCCTTGAAGTGTCACTAAGAAAGAGATATGATGGAGGCTTGGCTCTTGTACTTTAGCCATATTGAATTATGACCTCATAAGTAATACTGCAGTGTTTCTGATGTTTGCACGTTCTACTGCAGTGGTTCCCAGTCTCGTTTCCCAAGTTCTTTCAACCATTTATCCATTACTTATAACTATCAACCATTTAGCTCTCAACCATGTATCCATTAGCCTTAGACTGTCATTTATCCATTACTTTTAGCTATCAACCATTTAGCTGTCATCTATGTATCCATTACTTAAGCTAGCTATCATTTATCCATTAACTACTTTTAGCTAACTATCATTTATGCATTACTTTAACCAACAGCATTTCTCCATTACTTTCATCCTACAATCAACCATTCATCCCTTTATTTTAGTAAACTATCAACCATGTAGCCGTTACTTTTAGCTATCAATCATTTATCCATGGGGAATGCCATTGTTCTGACGGCCTAATCTTCTAAAACTGAACAGTCTGAAAAATATCCCATTGGACTGAAAGCCCATTTATCTAACAGCCCTTTATCCCCAAAACAAGTCCCATTTACTCTGAAAATACACTCTCCCTGAAGTTGTTATTTCAGTGACTGCTGGGCCTGTCCATAGTGCTGAATCAGCAGGGGTTTCAACAAAATTTCAAGCCATATTAGGTCAGCCGTATTTATTACTTTAAGCCAACCATCAAATTTATCCATTACTTTTATCAGTATCAGTTATCAGTCATGTAACCATTAATTACTTTAAGCTATCTGTTTGCTTCTTGCACATTTTAACAGCATGAAAGTGTTCAGGTATTACAGCATGGATCAGTGTGTGGATGTATTTTTTTAATCAAATCATAACTTCTATTTTGTCAAATTAGTTGAACTGTTCTACAAATCCTTCCACACCACCTGGCAGAGGTACCATCTGAGGCACAAGTAACCCTGGTTGTGAATCACTGCTCTACTGTATGAGATCAGCAGGGTTGCCTGTAGGTTAGGGGCCTTGTTCAATTAGAGAACCTCGTCTCGAATTCCCATGTTGGTAAACATTTGTTTTGCTGAAGTGCCCTTCAGCAAGATGAAGAGCAGTCCTTGGAATACTGATGACGTGTTGAACTGGAAAATTTGTTACTAATTTAACATAAAATATGTTTTTTACTGAGGTAAACAAACAAGTGGGGACAGACACATGAGCATAATTGTATAGCTATAAGAAAACACCCCATGGAATATCACAATTGCATTAACAAGAAAAAAGAACATTTTTCTTACACTTTTTTTTCTAATAACGGAGACAAAGTTGTCAAGAGTTTTTGTGTCTATTTTCCACCGCACACTTCCAAACTATCAACAACTGGAAACCTGCCAGAGGCCAGACGTTTTTTAGGTTATGAAACTGCTTCAGGGAGGGAAAAGGAGAAATCAATGAAATTTGCATCAGTCCTCTGGGATAGGAAGCCTGTTTGTGTGCGATTTGATATTAAAAGAAATGAGCCTGCAAGCTTTAGTCTGCTAGGAATGTTGTTAAGTTGCATAAAACCCTTGTTGCTTATAGATTCCCAGCAGTTTACATAAATGTGTATCATCCTCCTGTGCACTCCCTTGAATATTTGCTTAGTTTGCTTCTGTATATGTGTGTGTGTGTGTGTCAGTCCCAGGCAGTCTCGGGGTTATGACACTTCCCCTATAACAAGGAGGAAGTCTTACGACCGTGCATACAGGTACATGCAATATAGTGCTCAAATTTATTTTCTAGGAAGATCAATCACATTTTTTGACTGTGTAATGTAGTTTTCATAACTTTCTCCCTCTTAACTCATACTTTCTTTCCCTGTCCTTAACCCTCCTCACCCTCCCACCCCCATATCAGGCCCACTGATGGCTACACTCCCCCCTCCTCCCCTCCTCTGAGGACTAGGAATGACCGCAACGTCTTCTCAAGGCTCACCAGCAATCAAACTCAAGGTTCTGCTCTGGACAAGTGAGTACACTCTCGCACAGATTCACACATCCACACACTGCTTTTGTCCTTTTGTCCCCCACATTCTCATCTTATCAATTCAGTCTCAGTACGACTGAATGAACCATTCCTTTATTTTCTTTTTTTCTCTTCCGTGGTTTTAAAGTCTTAACTGACCCTGTCGATATAGGCTTAAGGTCAGGCCGTTTGAGGGGAAAGTGATTTTGTCCCTGGTGTAGATGAGCCTTCTACAAGTGGGCTATTCTAGCTGTTTTTCTACAGATGAATCCCACTCTCAGACAAAGAGACTTTTTATCTGACATTAATGTAGTTCCCGGGGGACCAGATGGTGCAGACATTCACAGAATCCAGGTGCTAAATGCACTCAAGAGGCACTGAAGAGCTGATCATCCAAACCACGACCACTGGAGACTCAGAGCTGCATTTAGCAGCACTAAAAACAAGGTGTAATTGCAGTGGACTTCCAGTCCATGTATAAGAAACACCAGGAAACAAATACAAATCAGGAGCTCAGATAGTAACACCCCCTATAGGAACAAACTGGCAGGGCTGTTGTGATTGGGAGAGTGAAAGCAAGATGTGATATCATCTGTATTGAAATTGGAACCCATCCAGTTCAGTATTGGTATCGGAGTGTGATATTGATGTATGGCATTCATTGGGTATTGAACTTGCATTACTGATTCGCATTCCGGTCTAAATTACACAACGCATTGTGTTTACCTAATGTTTTTCTTTCTATTTGTAAATACTATGCTAAGCAGAGTGAAATGAGAACTGAGGTACTATTACTGTGCTATGATTCAGTGACAAAATGTTCTACCCAGCTCACTCATGGTGTATATGGGTATAAATTAGCATAAAAATGACAATTATCACCATAAAGTACCATGTTCTGAACAAACACATTATAAATACATGTCAAACAGAATATAAACACTAACAAACAGTAGCATATTCATTTTGGAACATAAAAATAGCAAACTTAAAGGTATAATATGCAACATTTTTCTAAAAAACAATGTATAGACTCATAAATAATCCCTATAATAATAATAAGATACTACTACTACTACTACTACTAATAGTCCCTTTATTTGTGGTGGTATTTGCAGATACCCTGCCCTCTACCTGTTTTTCCTAATTTTTTCTTATTGTTTTGCTGTGTTGGGATGTTTTACCAACTCAAAACATTGGTTTTGACATCCTGATGTGTTTATGAACAGTTGAACAAATCCTCCTGACTCTGCGTTTAACCTCTCAGCAATACATCATGGGAGATTTTGCAAATGAGGGCCGTCTCTCAGGCTATCAGCTGTACATGTGAATATCATAAACCAGATTCCTACAGCACCCCACTATGGTTGAAGGACATCATTGCGCAAGTTACATTACACAAACTACATAAGCTTGTCAGACTTAAGTTCAGTTTCAGCCACATGTAATCTTATTACTACTGCTACTACTACTACTACTACTACTACTACTACTAATAATAATAATAATAATAATAATGATAATTAATCATCACCAAGAAAAAATTGGTATCGGTATAGTATTGGTATCAACAGATTCAGATATGATAGTTGGATAGGATAGGAATAAAAAAAAAAGTGGATTGGTACTTCTCTAATCTAAATATCTGTTTTGAGATGACATGATGTGCATGACAATGATGAGCATGATCTGCATTAGGACGAGAGAAAGAGAAATCATCTTACAGGATCTAATCTAATCTAATCCAATAAAGAAAAGCCCTGCCATAAATCTTATCTCATAATATTCAGGTTTGGTGACACACTGTCAGAAAGAATTTGATTCAAATTTATGGTAATTTTTGAGGCTGTAGTTGGTTGTAATGGTGTTGAATTCCGCACCTTTTTAATGTTTTTTCATCCAATTTACATGCATAAAGGTAGAAGAATGTAATAATGGCCTCTTGATGTGTAAGTGTGTCGTCCAGCAACATCAGATGGAGACACAATGTGGATATGAGATGCATGTTAATGTCGGCTGCAAAGGTGCCAAGACCGGAATGAGCAACCGGCCTTTTCCCTTCCTGTTCACAATCAATTCCAGCTCTACACTTTGACAAATGTCAGCAATTAATTTCAGTCAGCGTTTGTTTTGTAATCTTTATTAATCCGGAACATTTCTCAGCTTTATTGACTCCTAATTGTTAGCGAGGATGCTGTGTGGAATGAGTTAGGATGTTGTGATTGTGTTTATATGCTGTATGTGTGAATATTTGTGTGTGCTGGAGCCTGTGGGTCCTCATTATCTGGAGCAGGGGTAGGTAAATGAGTTGGCTCTTGTCATCTTTGTATGCAGCTGTTGTCATCGGTGGCCATTTTGAATTGACTCAGGGTGACAGTGTGGGAGGGTATTTATGTTTAAGGTCTTGGGTGTAGTTCCCATAGGAGAAGTCTTCCTAAAGAGCACGGTGCAGGAGGATGAAATGGTGTGTTTTTTTGGTTTTTAATCCTTTGTTGCAGGGAGCATTTACATTTGTGAAGATTTTTAGCCAGATATTCATCATTAAACCATCATTTTATTTTTGTTTGGTTTCATTGTCCTAACCTGACCTTCTTCTGACACTTAATTCATCATCACAAGCATAAATTCAAAGCTAAATGAAGTTAATTTATCAAAAAATAATTAGAAAGTATGAATCGTCTTTATGAATTCTGTGTAACTGGTTGTCAAATGAGAAGCTGTTTGGCATGCAAAGAAGAATGTACATCTCATGTACATCTTTGCAAGTTCACAAAACCTGTTAAAATTCAACAAGACATTTTTGTGATTGTGACTATATGGATACATTCTGCTTCAGTTTTTTGTTTGATTCATATTTGAATAGATGTGTTGCCTATGAGACTGGGATCATGCATTTTTATACAGATTTGAATTGAGTAAAATTAATTTTGTACAAAGTTTTCTTGTCTTCTCTTGGATACAGAGGCTTTGAATCCTTGATCTGTTTTTTTAATCTTCACATAACATTTGCATCCTACAAAAAAACAATGAATTTAAACAGGATTTTGTCTTGAGAGTCTGAAAGAGAAGCGGGTATTACCATACTAATAGCCACCGTAGCCAGCTGTAAATACTAAGAAATGGAGGAATTTCCATCACCATTTAACACTTTTGTTCCCCCCAGTCATATCCAGAGCCAATTTAGTTTATTATTTCATGCTCATGAGTGTAAAGCACAGGCACTCTGGTGACAAACCTGAGGCTATAAAATATTTACAATATAATAACACTTTTATTGCACTGTTACACACATACCAGCCTTCCCCTTTGCGCTATTGTGGAGGTACTGTACTGGTGTGGTCTGGATTTTTCTCCCTCGACAGCTTTGAGCCGTCTCGCCTCTGATCCAGATTGACAACCTGATCCTCCATTCTGGATTTTCCTTCTGTTAACCCTGTTTGTGGTCCCTTACATGTTCTTTTCTGTACTAATTCCCTGAATATGGCTGGAAAGAGTGGAGTGGATACTGGCGTCAGATGAGTCATTCATTGGGGATAAGGACTACAAAAGTGTAGAAATTGTAATGTGCAGGTCTTTGACTTCTGTGTATGACTGTCCTGGCATCAGTGTCTCCCCCTTGAATACTTCCCTTTTTCTTTCAGTACCTTTTTTCTGCTTTGTTTAAATAATTAGTTCGACATTTTGCTGAGAGTTACATGAGAAGATTGATACCACTCTCATGTCTGTATGCTAACGACGAAGCAAGAGCCAGACGCTGGCTAACTTATCTTAGCATAAAGACTGGAAACAGGGGGACACAGCTTACCTACAGTAACAAAACCTACTTACCGGCACCTGTGAAGCTTAAACATTAAGATGTATCTCCATTCTTTAATAATTAAAAAATGATAAGTTGTGGATTTAGCCCAGCACATAACATGTAAAACCAGAAATTGTCGTCTTTGTAAATTTCTTTTTGATGCAAATGCAACATAATTTACTAGTCAGCTTTAGGGGTGCTGATGAGCAGATTTTGTTACTTTAAGACAGAGCGAGACTAGCTGTGTCCCTCTGTCTCCAGTATTCATGCTAAGCTAAGCTAACCGGCTGCTGGCTACAGCAGTAAACGCCCAATATTTCAACATCCCAAGATTTACAGGGATTTATTGGTGGAATATGGCAGAAATGGAATAAATTATTATTGAGTATGTTTTCATTAATGTATAATCACCTGGATATGATCCATTGTGCCTTTGTTACCCTAGATATAATAAACCAATTATATCTAAGGTGCCATTAGGGGTGGGTCCCAAAACCCAGTATTAAACGGGCACTGGAGCTAAATTATTAATGACCGGAATATTGATAAGTCCTCTGTTGGGGTTAATTTTACCATATAGTTATATTTAAAATATTTCATTTAAATCATATTCTGAATTTATTCTTTTTTAAAACAATCTTTTTTTTTTTTAAGTAATAATTTATTCATGATAAAGAACCAATAAAAGTATCGTTTTTTACGTACCAGATCAGTAAGGAGTATCAATAAGAGTAGTCTCACCATGTTACACCAAACTCTGGCTCTACATATGTCCTTTAGCGTTTTTCATGAGTTGAGGGACCACCACAAGTTATCCTATTTCTATCCAATTTATAAATAATAGATTTAAAAAAGAATAATCATTAATCATGAAAAATAACTAATAGAAGTACCTTTTAAGTACCAGATCAATAAGGAGTATTGATAAGAGCAGTCAAACACTGGCTCTACATATGTCCATTAGTGGTTTTTGTGAGCTGCAGGGCCACCGTAGGTTATTCTACATGCTTGCATTGGGGATAGAGACAAGTTGTTTCCAGTCTCCTGCCACAGAATCCTACATACCGATCCTTTAAATTGAGTTGACAGACTTCAGAGTGGTATCAGTCATCTCATCTATTAAGCATATTTTCCAAAATGTCGAACTATTTTTTGAAACCTTTAACCTTTAATGTTAGCTACTAAACCAGCCATTGCTTAGTGTGGGTGTACCTACAATAAACATGTTTTACCAAGGTAAACATCTGCAGACAGATGTCAAGGAGTACAGCCTGTTCGGTGGTTATATTTGACAAGAAGGCAAACTGAAGCCTGATAATCACTGACAAGTTTTACTGTTTGACTGAGCTTTCCTGCCTGTTTGCTCACTGCTTTATATATAAAACCCTTCCTCTGGTCACTTCTCCTTTTAACCCTTTGCCAGTAACCCTTCTGTCTTTCCTTAGCGTGGTTAACCCTTTCCTCTTCCCACCCTACCCTCCCCTCTCCCGCTCCTCTTCTGCCTCCAGGTCGGATGACAGCGACTCCTCGCTCTCCGAGGTGCTCAGGTAGAGGAACTGTTTGTCACTCTCTGTTCTCCCATTTGCTTGTTAACCCACCTGGTGTCATCTCGTCTCCACCGGTAGTCAGTGCCTCGCCTGGCCTCTTCTCCACCTCCTTCCCCCTCTCTCTGTGGGTGAGGTCGCTGTGGTGCATGTTTTAATCACATGCGGCGTTCTTGGCCCGCCGGCCTTTCCCACCCATGCGATGTTGTGTTTCTCTGTGGTGTTGCTCGCACACGACACTTGAATGAATCTTACCACTTTTCTACAGGCTGCAGAAAAACATAAAAATATGAAAAAAATGAATTTAAACATAAATCTTATGACTGTAGTAACCACCTGATGTTTTTATTTATCACTGTAAGGCAAGCATGAGCAGTCATTTCCCAGACATTTCATGACTTTATTTCCAGTAGAGACTGCAGTCAGTATTAATTCTGACAAGACTTTTTAAATTTAATTTCAAGTCTTATTACATTTGACCCTTTTTTATTTGTTTAAAGTCAAGATTTAATTCACAGAATGCTACGTTTCAATTTAGTCTAATTTCACTCAGTGTTTTAGTCATAGTTTTCTCAGACAGTTTGATGAGACTGTAATGTTTTCGCTGAAATATGTGTCTCCCTGCTGCAAAAATTCCAGTAAGAAGCAAACAAACAAACCTTGAACTGTGTGTTCAGTCATCTAGCCTGACTATGTGTTGTTAACACATTAAAGATTTGTGCATACATCATTATTGATGCATTATTATTGGTTATCAGACACTGATAATGTCATTTTAAATTAATTACCTGAAGAAATAGGCTTTTTATATGTTACTGAGGTAAAAATATCTAAACTGCATCATTGAGGCAGATGAGCATTATGTGGGAAACATGTTTATTCACTCTACATGGAGCTAAAATGAACATAATTAACATACATGTTATCAAATCAATCAACTCACATATTTACCTTGGCAGACACTGCGGGATGTTGTGTTTTCAGGTGTCTTTTTAAATTGGTTGTGTTTTTTCAGCACATCTTTAAACCACAAGGTGCTCAGTCTTAATTAGAAATAATAAACTGATTCAGTTTGAGTATGAGAGAAAAAATTCTGCAGACAGGTTGTCTTCCTGTTTCTTTTCTTTCTTTCCAGCTGACACGCTGGTTATGGTGAGGTACGCACTTTAAAAATGAACTAGATTTATTATTGAAATGGCTGATAACTATCCTTTAATTTAAGTTGTCCACCCAAACAGAGCCAACTATTTTGCCTTTTTTTTTACTCATCAGGGCATAATGAACAGATGATTTTGTAATCATTTTTGCTGTCAACAGTTTTTCAGTTATGTCACATTTAGTCACAATGTAAAAGGATGTCAGTGAATACCACTGACAAAATTAACCATGACTGCAGTATGATATAGGGTTAAAGGAATAGTTAATAGTTTAATAGCTTTCTTGTCAAACATTAGATGAGAAGATCTGTGTCATATTTATATTTGTCTGTTAAATTTGTAGCAGGAGTCAGCAGCCAGTTATCTTCACACAAAGACTGAAAACAGGGGGAAACAGTAGCCCACTCTTCAGAAAGACAACAAAACCTCTAAAACTCAATAATGAACATATATATTGTTTCTTTATTCTGTACAAATACCTAAGTACAAAAATGACAGTTGTGTTTTTTACAGAGGGTTTGTGACTATTTCTTGATGTGGTTCAGCGGCGTCTTGTCATCACTGTTAGCTTGCCAGGCAACCAGCAGATGCTTGGTGTACAGACATGAAAGAGGTATCCATCTTCTCATCTTTGTTTTGGCAAGAAAGTGAATCAGCATATTTTCCTAAATGTCAAACTATTCCTTCAAGACAAATAGTATAAAACTACATAATGAGAATTTTTTTTTTTTCCTCCTCTTCTGTCTGATCGCTCGTGGCTATTCCTGTGTCAGACATATGCACACACAAATTGATGCACCTCTCACCATGGCTCTTCTGTCTGTTTTTCTGTGTACTGCAGAGAGCACACACTGATCTCTCTCCATGTTTTCATTAGTCTGCTGGTCTCATGGTGCTCGGTCCTGCAACATCCATTAGCAGCCCTTACATAGCGCATAACACAGCAGACTATGATATCTTCCACAAGCGCTGATAGAATGGGAACACTTTCTGCCATTTGGACCGGTGCAGAGTGCTGCATTAAGCAATATTATAGTATGTGCAGGATACAGTATGTCCTCATAGAGAAAAACAAAGCAGAATCTATAAAAAAGAAGTTCAAATTAATGCAACATGATGTTTTTCTGGTAGGTAAACAAAGCAGCATGTGACTCTAGAGGATCAGTTAAAATAAAAATGTGAAAGAAATGATGTTTTTAATCAACTTAATAACTTAACAAGTTAACTTATTAAAGGTGTTTTTCAATCAGGACCCTTTTTCCCATGTTTTTGTGTGACACTGACTAATGGGGACAATGATTTTTGAAATTTGTCCAGTATTGAGGGAGAGTGCTGCAGCCGGCAGAGGTGAAAATGAGTTGCAAAATGATTTTTAGTCTTAAAGTAAGTCCACTAAAAGTGCTTGTTTTTCCACTGGCAGGCTCATATTGTTGTTATAAATGCCTGACAACATTATGGAAGGAGTCATTACAGAGACAGGCCTTTTTTTAAAGAGTAAGATAGAGTTTTTAAACTAGAAACAACTGTTTCGTTACTATTGCCAAACTAACCAGACTCACCTTACAAAATTAAGAATTTAACATCTTCATCTTCCTTCGTACACGACAGAAGCAAAATAAAACTCATCAAAACCATCTGCTTTTTCTTCCGTCCATCTTTCCACTGTTCCAACAATCATCAACTAAGGTTGTTTGGTTGAAATAAACTCTTTATTTACAGCGTTAAATGAGAAGATATTGTTGCTGTACACGCTGTTTCTGATGTCCGACCTCCCTCTTGCTCCTCTCCTGATATTTCTACATCTAACGCGGTGAATTACGGGTTTATTTCAATCAAACCATAGTTGATGATTGTTGGAGCAGTGGAAAAACAAGGAAATTTTGTGTTTCTGGAGAGTTGTTTTGTTTCTGTAATGTTAGAATGAAGATGGGGAAGACAAAGGTGTGGTTAATTTTGACGACAGCGATGAAACAGCTGTTTCTGGTTAAACAAAATGCATCTTACTCTTTTAAAAAAAGGTCTCTCTCTCTAGCGATCCTTTTCATACTGTTTTCAGACACTTAAAATAACAATCTGAGCCAGTCAGAGGCAAAAACAAGCACTTTATTGCACTTAGTTTGACGATGTGAAGTTGTGGCTCAGTTTCATTTCAGCTGGCTGCAGCACTCTCCCTTAATGCTGGACCAGTTTCAGAGACTGTTATCCTCATTAGTCACTTAGACACAAAAAACATGGGAAAATAGGGTCCAGGTTGAAAAACACTGAAGTTACCCTTTAACAAACTTCCCATTCTTGCATTCTAACCAATGAGGATGGAGCGTGAGACCTTCCTCAGAGAACATTATAGGGTTAACAGCCTTCAGAGTGATAAGGTTCATTCAAACCTTGAATTTTTTTTTTTTTTTTTTTAATCTTCCTTCCCCTCTCTTCTCCATTTATTAACAGATCCTATTAACAGAAAAGTAACATGTAGGGTTTTGTCCTCTTTTTACCAAAGAAATAACCTGTGTTCTATTATCAGTTTTTCCAAAATGGAATTGGACCAAAATAACAAGGGTGGGACAGATTGTATGTCATGTCCACTCTGTACACCGGCCATCATGGTCAGGTTCTGCAGCTCTGCAGAGGAGCAGGAGCTGATAATCTGACTGTGTTATCATCTTGTTATACATCTCTCCACTTACCCCACATATACCCTTTTCCCTGGGCCCCACAAGGCGATTGGCGGTGGAGGTGCTGAACTGAGAGTCAGCTCCCACCTGACTCCGGAGAGTGGATGCTGCATGTGGTGATGATGACGTCTCAGGACGTTGTGCTGTGGTTTATTTTTGAGTTGCAGGCTGCTGTGTAGTCGGTGTTCTAGGCTGTGGCTGTCGTTAACAATTGTTTTGAGCTTATTCTGTGCAAGTCGGCTCTCTTTTGTGTTTCATGAGACTTGGCAGACATGCATGCAGTCTTTTTTCACTGGGTGATGATTGACAGTTTTTGATTTTGGTTTGCATTTTTACGCACTGTAAAAAAAAAAAAAAAAAAAAAAGCTACACAGACGGTATGGTTTAGTGTTTAATTTTTGATTTGACGTCTGTATTTGTGTGTGTGTTTTCACGCTGGGACATCAGCAGGCACAGAAGAGGAGCATGTTTCCATCTTTGACAAGTTTCCAGCACACCCTTCTGTATTTTTTCTCAGAAACAAACCTTGTCCCGAGTTTTGTGTGTAATCACAGATTCTCTTTTCCCTGCTCACATCCTCAGGCTCTCTCTCTCACTGTTTCACTCTCCTTCACACACATACACACTCACTAACCACCACTGGTGTTATTAGGAAGCCCACTAGGGACCAATTTTCCCACATTCCTCTCTCTTCTTCTCACCCTCTGCCTGCTCTGTCTCACTCTGCTGACTGCTCTCCAGGCACTCTGGGACTCTGGCCTGTCAGTGGGACATAGATTGGGAGGGTGAGGGCGGCAGAGGTTCAGCTAGCGAGATTGAGTGCACATAATATAAGAGGCTGTGTGTGTGTGTGTGTGTGCATGTGTGAGTAAGAAAGACAAGCTGAATAGGAAAGCAGCTCTTACTGTTGTAGCGCCTTAATTGGGCCGTTCCACAACAAAAAGAAAAGAGGGTTGGGTGAGTGGAGGCAGGCCAGAGAGATGGTGCAGGTGGGCTCAGAAAACCAACAGGGAGCTGTGCGTGTGTGTGTATAATGTCATATATGAGTAGTACATCATCTGTCATGTATCTAGTGAGGTTTGTATGGGTTTGTATTGCGTCTCTGTAATGGAAAGAACATTTGTGTGCATGTTTGTGATCGGCCTGTGTTTTACAGTGCAAACATCTGCATATATGGAAATAAGTCACCCTCACTGATTTATATTGACACTGACGCTGTGTATGCATGTGTGATCTTTAGGGGTGTGATCAATCCCATTGGGGGTGTGAAGGGGGGTCGGACGGCGCCCCTGCAGTGTGTTTCTGTAGCCGAGGGCCATTCGAAGCCGGTCCTGTGTGTGGATGCTACGGATGAGCTGCTGTTCACTGGATCTAAAGGTACACGCGCCAGTGACTATACTGTTAGCTCTGTGTTAGGATTCGGCACTTTTCATGTGAATTTCCAGTCAGTGTTGATTGTAAATGTTGTCAGTTGAAGCAATAAATTCCTCAGTGTGCTTTATTGACAGGGAAAGCTGAGTTATCCTGCTACAAAATCTGTAGTTTTTCGTGCAGCCAGATATTACTTGATCAAAGGAAGAACTACAGACTATTTCAGCTTGGATTTCTAGTCTCGGGGTAGCCGGAGGGCGTGCTAGATGTGTATTTTTTATCACCAAACGCTATGTTTTGGCCAACAAATAAAAGCTTTAGGCTAGGGCAGGGGTTCTCAAACTTATAACTCAGAGCACATCTAATTTTTATTCATTCTCAGAGGTCCAGAATGATTGGCAATAACATCACAACATTTAATCAAATTTTACACCACATACACTCAAGTTCAATATAGTCAAGACTGTCAAAATATATTAGAGCCTTGTGAGAGAAAAGGCGATTTAGGAGCTGATAGCTGAAAGCCAAAAAACATTGCTCCAATTTATTACATTTACTATCAGCAATAACTGGACATCCACTCAAGAAGTGCCAGATGTTCTTCTTTATTTAACATAAACCTTAAATGGATCTTATTCACGTTGAAGCCAATTACATGATGACTTAAATTAAATCTGAATCCCAAATTGATAATAGAAAAGTATAGTATATACTATAGAAAAACTAAATAAATGGTGGTTCTTTTGCGCAGAGTGTTTGATCTGCTTGTCTTCTCTCCTCCAGATCGTACCTGTAAGATGTGGAACCTGGTAACAGGTCAAGAGATCGTCACCCTTAAAGGCCACCCGAACAACGTGGTGTCAGTCAAATATTGTCCGTCTTCCTGCCTGGTCTTCTCTGTCTCCACCTCCTACATCAAGGTGTGGGACATCCGCGACTCTGCCAAGTGTATCCGCACGTTTACGTAAGTTTCCTCCTCACGACCAGCCAGATGAAACCATTTGGAGCAGCTAAACTAAAAGATTGCCACTGAGGGGATATTTGATAGAAGTGATTTAGGGATATGCTTTATCTGTTCAGCCATGTGTTGCGGAAGTTGCAGAAAAGTGACGAATGGAATGAGGGAAAATCTGATGTGAAATGCATCTAAAGGAAATGACAACTGTAAAATTCTGCTCATTGCACTTCTCTCTGCCTTAGCTTCTCCTATTTATTTGTCCTTCTCATGTCCCCCTTTTATTTTATTCATTTGTTCCTATTTCTCACACAGGTCTTCAGGGCAGGTGGTTTCAGGTGATGCGTGTGCAGGCACCACTACCCGCACAATAACCTTTGCACAGGGCGAGTGTCAGATCAACCAGATAGCCCTCAACCCATCTGGATCTGTGCTGTATGCTGCTGCTGGAAACACTGTTCGCATGTGGGACCTCAACAGGTACATTTGTCCATTTATTCATTGACCTGCTTATCCATTTATAGACTAAAATATTCATGCATCTATGCATCCATTAATTCCCTCACTGATTTATATGCCAAGTCATCCTTACATTGACTGGTTCAGTCTAACAGATTCTTTACAGCTTGCTCTAAATTCTTTAAGACGTGAATATGGATGTATATATTCACTTGTCAGACATTAATCAACCAGAGACATGATTAACATCTGACTGGAGGGATTAAAAAGGGTCTTAGAAGAAAAGGAACCAGTGATATGTTGTGTGTACGTGAGTGTGTTTTCTACAAGGCACACGTTTTTGAAATCCTGTGGTAACGCCGTCCTCCCGTCAGTTTTTGTGCTTCTGGAGGGCAATGATTAACAGATCGGACCAGACAGTTTACGCTGAGGGGCTCAGACCTATTTAATGATGCAGAAATGAAAAATGAATGTATTAAACATTTCCTCAGCATCATCTCTGCGCATGGCATCGCCATGTCTCAGCAGTTTTACCTCACCCTTGAGACAGAAAGTGATTTCATTCAGTGAAACTGGCACCTTGAAAATCAAATTCTTGTAAGTAATGAATTTCACAGATCTTTGCTTCACCTCTTGTGCTGTGTGCCTGTGTGTGTGTGTGTGTGTGTGTGTGTGTGTGTAGGATGCAAGGGATGGGGAAGCTGACAGGTCACATTGGCTCCGTCATGTGTCTGACAGTGGGACAGTCTCTGCTGGGCAAAGACCAAGTGATCACTGGCTCCAAAGACCATTATGTCAAGGTACTACTCACACAGACACATATTTAGATCATACCTGTGTGTTACAGATGTAGACACTGTGTTTACAGTCTCCTGCTTTCTTTTTCCTCCTTAGGTGTTTGATGTGGCAGAGGGAACTATGGGTAACGTAGGTCCAGCTCATAACTTTGAGCCACCCCATTATGATGGCATCGAGTGTTTGGCCGTACAGGGAGACGTGCTGTTCAGCGGATCGCGAGATAACGGCATCAAAAAATGGGATCTGGAACAGCAGGAGCTCACTCAGGTGCGTGTACCTGCACATACAGTGTCTGTTTTTATTAAAGGTGTTTGTAAATACACCATTCAAAGTTAGCTGCTCCTCCCCGGCTCATCAAATGACAGACGGAGCGAGACATTAAGCGTGGATTAAGAGAGCAAGTGATGTTACTGAGACAAAGCAGTGAATCAGAAAAATAAAACTAAAACACAACCACAGCTCTGCACAATGTTGGATTTTGTGTGAATATAGCAGTCTGGTCTGCCCGTGTGTGTCTGTGTGTGTAGAACTCTTTCTGCAGCTCTCACAGACAGAGAGCAGAGCAAAGAGACAGAATGCAATATAATTGTTAGTCACTACATGTTGGAGTCCTGACCTCAAAACCTGTACATTGTATTAGCTGGGGGCTACACACCACTGTCAAACAGGCTGGAGCCCAAAAACATCCTGAGCACAGCAAAATATGAGAAAATAAGAAAATGCAGGCAGAGTGTCTGTCGATACAGACGCCATCACACACTTCACTTGGGTCTTAAGTGATGATATAGAGGGATTATATTGTATGAATCTAAACTTTTTTTTTTTTTTTTGGAAAATGCTTCATAGTATGGCTTTAAGATTTGTGTCATGGTTGAAGATGGGGCTTTTGCTTAAAGCCTTTAACATCTGTTTTACCATGCTGACCACATACCAATACTCCATAAGGTTCATTTAAAATTAAGGTTGCATGTGTTGGCTGTATGTTTCTGCAGGGAATGTGAGGTCAGCAGGGCCGAGTAGGGAGAAGAATAATTTGATATTCATGAATGTAGAGTTCATACATCAAAGTTTAAAACCCTGACTGAGCTTCAGTGCTGCTCATGACATTATGTGCTGTTAGCCTGCAGGTAGAAACATGCTGTCGTTCTCAGAGGCTATTAATTCATGACCTCTTGACCCTGATCGTCCCGTGAGCAAAGCCGCTCTGTCCATATGATATATGCAGCACAGTATCAAAAGGCTTTGGGACATTATTGGAGGAAACAGATTTAAAGCTATAATTTATAACATTTCCACATTAAAATGCCTACAAATGCGAGACATATGTTACATAATTTGTTGAGCTGTGTGCCTACATTATTCCAAATGTTTCCAACAATGTTCAAATGCAGAGAAATCTGTAATTTACTCAAGGTAACAGTGTATTTCCAACTGTTGCTTGCTAGTTGCTAGTTGCTATACCTTCCAGGAAAACACAGGATACATAGGATATCTCAGAGGGTGAGGAAGGAAGTCTGTGCATTTTCATCAGCTATGGTGGTTGTAAAACTGTGAAGACCACAACTACCATGATCCCACACCACTTCCCGATGTCATCAAACTACGTCTTTTGTTCTTGTTTTAATGTGAGAGACATCCCTAGAGGCAGAAGTTACATATTGTGCATTTAAAAGACAGCTTCACTGCTTCTAGTGTTGAGTAGTGATTTTGATAATCAATTTATTGTTTGCGTAATTTATCAAGCAACTAGACTTCTACAACTAGAGACTACAGCCATGTTAGCAACTGTGTTAGGTTGTACTTAATGTCTTATAACCAATAATGACACATGAATAATGACTTCTGCAAACATTTTTTATATGATATGACATGAAGGTTTCAGTAACACATTCACAGCCTAGATGACTAAACTACTACTAAAGAATAAAGCAACTAAGACAAAAACTTTCTTGTCAAATTCTTGTCAGTCTGGATCAAAGTGGTTGCCATCACCAGAGACACAAGCTTGGCTAAAAATGCCAAATATTTACTTGTTGAAGCTTCCAAAATGTAAGGACTTGCTGCTTTTCTCTGTTTAATTTCATTATAACTGTGTGATGGAAAAAAACAAGCAATATTAAGTACTTGATTGATTTATTTATTTAATAGACTAAATGCTTAAATGATTAATTGAACAACTACATACTTGCAAATACAAATAACCATTTGTTGCAACCTTTGACATTTGATGGAAGGAAAGAAGTGTATGAATCAGAGCACTGAAGACAGATTTTTCCGTCATGACTGACATGAAAATGTCCATCAGGGCCAGTTGTGTTGTAGTGTTGCTTCTTCTTTGAACAGCCGCACTCAGGATAACATGGACATGACAAAATACACACACGCTGTCTATGCCTATAAATTACTGCAAGAGACCGTATTTTACTTGTTAGGAAAAACCGTCTCGGTCGTGACAGTGGAAAGCTGCGCTGCCAGTTGAGTGCTCGGTTGGTGGACAGGCAGCTCCCTTCATGTCTTCCTTTACCCACAGTGCTCGCTCTGTGGAGGAAGTCAACAGAGAGTCGTCATGTGTAATGTGGCAGGAAAGCACTGTGTCAACATGAGGGCATTACAGCCCACATGCACCACAGCCACAGGTACCAGAGAGGAAAGTCAGCGTGTGTTTCGGTGTCTGTGTGTGCGTGTGTGTTAACTCCTGCGGTGTCTTCTGTGTATCCTCTGCTGCCTGCATATGTTAATAATGCATAATAATGCACCTTGTGGGTGGATGTGGCTCACTCATTTGCACGCACAGTAATATTCATATTAAACAGCACTTTCTCCAGTAGTTTGCATAAGTTGTATTTACCCTTTGTTTGTCTGAACAGAGAAAACAAGAACTGAAGACATTATTATTTCAATTCAAAGGGTGAATTAAATCAGCTCAGTCAGCGCTGTGGTCTGCGGCATATGACCTTAACCTCATTTGTGAAGCAGCCAACACAATCCATTTTACAGCCTCTCTAACTCAGTAGTCTCTGTCTAATTATGTAATAGGATCAAATTGTGGCTTGGGGTATAATAGAATATATTACAGCAGCAGACTCTGAAACTCCTCCAGGATTGCTGCTGAGAGCTGCTCTGCTGTGACCTCTCGGGTGAAATGCATATGCCATAGTGTGCTTCTTGGGAGAGTATGTGGAGCAATTTGTTTATAATTACCCAACACTGTAGTTTAGTGATTCCCAGCTGCTTGAAACATCTTAATATACCTACCAAAAACAATTCCAAGCTTGTGCGTTTTACTGGTTTGACGAGATGCTTATGCAACTGTTGTTGCAGTGTGGTGGTGCTCGCTGTAAAGAGGTGATAGAAAACATTAACACATTTTTACCCACCAGTGTAAAGTTGTTGCAGATTTTGAGGTAGATGTCATGTATGCAAGAAATTTGTTGTAATTGCTCTTTCACATCAACACTTCTTATTGCACTCCCAGCAATCAGTTGTGGATCTACAGAAACATTCATGGGATGGTGAGAGGGCGGCATGATGACTTTAAATAAATAAATAAATATATATATAGACAAGTACATATCAATATTTGCTTGGAAAAGCCCCCAGAACATTATTTTGTTGTGGTCCATGAGTGAAGCATTGTAGAGATATATAAAGGTAGCGTTAGAAAGCAATAAACTTTTTTTTTTCCCCTAAGCCCATTACTTTGCCTAAAATATGCAAAATAATTCATTAAATTCTATGCATTCATTAACACTTTATACCAAGTTATTTTTAAAATTAATTAATAAAATTTGACAGCCCTAAGATTTATAGACAGAGAGAGATAGACAGACAGTTGTCATCATGGCAGGAGCTCCAAATAGATTCTAGGGAAATGGCACTATGTATATACATATATATATATATATATATATATATATATATATATATATATTTGTGTATATATATATATATATATATATATATATATATATATATGTGTGTATATATATGTATATATATATATATGTGTGTGTGTGTGTGTGTGTGTTAAATGAGTTTAAAATACACGTTTATCAACAGTTAAGGAATCTTCTATGACCTTATCTGTGTATCAGGCAACCCCATGTAAAGTCTCAAGTCACGGTTGAGAAACTATTTTCTAGATTTCTTGAGCACATGTGCTGGACTGAGAACCTTTAAAGCCTTTTGAGACATTATGATATCGGCTTATACCAATAAAACCACATGTAGAATTGTTAGTGGAAAATACAGCTAAATAGTTTTTCGACAGGGAACCCATTTGTTTTATAGCTGCAAACTCTGAAAAATATGGCACCATTTTGATTCGTTCATATGTTACTGGTTACTGGTAAGCTGGTTTGTCTGAAGTCTTTGGAAAAAAGGAAATGCAGTTGCATTTGATTTATTGGAGGTAAGGAAAGTAATTAAATACATCTAGTTCTACACATAAATTAACAATCTGCACCTAAATTAACATCGCTGAACATGGCCTACTGTAATCACTGATGCCATTGGGTCAGATCTCGATGCAGTATTTTTGAAACAGCCAATCAGCTGAGATCTTCACACAAAACAGCATCTAGAGACAATAAGAAAAGAGCCCGACCCTCTGAATTTGTTGGCTGATGGCAGATATTCTTTTTTCTTTTTTCTTTTTTTTTTACGTAAACACATAACACTAACGTTATTGAGAGAAGATCAAATATAGTTAGGACTATTGGATATCTGGCTTTGTCTAGAGAATGTTTTCACCATTTATTCTGATGCACATGAGGTCTATTCAAGACTAAATTATTTATGTTTAAAAATCTGAAATACTACCCATAACTATAGCAGACCATGTCACCAGAATAGTTGTAATGGAATTAGATTTGAAGAGGGAACAAAGAGAAACTGTATGGAGGTTAAACAAGTCTTTACTTGGTTGTCAGTTTATCAAGGAGAAAATAAAAACATAGCATGAAGTCTTCTTATTATGAGATACGATTATGGAAGAGTGACTTGTGTAACACTGTGAAAAAAAATTATGTGGATCCCTAAAAATCCCTTAAATCCCCCAAGATGTGTACAGAACAGGGCGTTTTATAGATAAACAATAAACTTGTCAACGTTCTCTGGTGGACAAACTGTGTAATGGAGATACTGCCTCTAAATTACCTCAAGTACATCTTTGCTGTTTCTGCACTGACATTTCTTGTTACTTAACAGCCAACATATACTTCAATACTAATATATTGGTGACAAGATAATAACAGCCCAGCCACTTTATCAGTGTAGCTCTGACAGATAATAGAGAAAGTGGAGAAAACCCACTGTGTCAGTGGTAATGATCAATAATATGTCTTATTTTTTGCAATGAAGGCAAACAGGAAGGCCATATACAGTACATATCTATAACTGCTAAAAGCATCAGTTTTCTGCCAGAGATGCGTCTATAAACATTAACTTTCAAACCATGGAGATGTTGCAGCAGCAGAAACCTTTCTGGTGTCACTCTGCTGCCACTAAACAAGAAGACATTTAGACTGCAGTAGCTCATGATTGTCAAATTGTCAACTAAATGATGGAAAATGTTCTCCTGGTCCATCAAACCTTACTAAATCAGACGTATTTGTACGCAGCATGGATCCAGGGGTTCATTCTGCCTGCTGTCTCCGCTGCTGTGTGTGCAGTGTAACCAAACATTTTAATGTCTCTAAGTGGATAGTATCAGCAGGACAATATGTGGTCTCAAATCATGTTTTTGTTGTCAATCAAAGTCTTGATTGAGAGCATCTGAGTCACACCTTTTTCAAATACAAACCACTGTTTATACAAAACATTGTAAAGTCTGCACTAGATTATAGCAAATCATAGCTATTTGGATAATGTCTCTCACAATTACTCTGGGCTTGAGCACTTGTTCAGTAAGAATCACTTAACACAAAACATCTCGGAGCTCTGTGTCAAGATGAAATCAAATTCTGCAAAGTAATACTGATGCTTTCATTAAAGCATGTGGGTGTTTTGTTTAGATTGTAACGAATGGGACTAAAATAGACTTGCATGTAACTGAGGAATAGATATTGATTTTTATAGCTTACTATAAAAAAGTAGAGGAAAAACAACAGACCAACTGCAAACCACAGTGAGCAAAATATGCTCAGAAAGATATCTGCAAACAAATTAGTATGTGAGACACCTGATGGAAACAATAATGGAGAGGAACTTTATTAGCAGTGTTATGAAAAGATCAATTAATGACAGTAGCAAATAAAATGCAACAAGAAAAAAACAGATAAATGTAATAAAAGTTATCTGCCTCTTTATGTGTTCTGCTAAATGTACAGAGTTAAATTAATCTGCAGGACAGCTGGTTGAGATAAAGAAAAAGTGTGATAAAACTTTGGTGAAGCCTCATGTGAACTGTTATGTTTGGTCTGTATTTTAATTAGGGATGTACCCAACCTTGAATTTTGTCAGTCAAATTGTTTTTGGCTGTTCAATGTGAATATTCAACTATCCGTTCCTTTTTTTTTCATATAGACCATCAAGCAATGCCTTGAATCAAGTTGTCAGATTTTTGAACAGGGTTTAGTTGGATGTTCATTGTAAACTCACATTTACATGATTCAGTAAAGAATGCAAGTTATACCCTTTATTATACTCCCAAACTATTGCCCTCCGACTACTAACTACACTAGCGATGGATCAGAAATGTGCAACAGCATTGTTTACAGACACTAGATATCAAACAGAAGCCAGAGACTATATCATATTGAGCCAGAAATTCACCACTTCTTAGCAGAAGGCAGAAGATATTGTCCACAGCTGCCTGTGCCCATCTTCACGGAGCAGACGGGACGACTGGATGCAGTGGAATGATTTTACCCTGGAGAAAAAATGAGGAGCGCTCACTCTGCAGCTACTTCTGGGGACAGAAATGTCTCCTGAAGTACACTGCATACTGACTGATGGGGAAAAAACAAGTGCTCAGCTTGAAGAATCTCAGTCGACTGAGGGGTCTCCAACTGATGAATATTAGTGCACTTATAGTATTTGGACTGATAAAACAAAGCAACAAAGCAGTGGACCAAAATAGATCCATATGACAAACTAGGTCATTTAAATAGAGACAGGACATTGCTCAAGAAAACACCTAATTTACCTACTACTCTTGGTTTATGTGCCTGCAGTGATAATATAGGTTTAAACACAGACGGATGACTAACAAAGTGTTTTGGCAGGTACCTCCTTCTAAACTCAACAATGGTTGAAATTTTGCATTGAAACAAAACATGATATTCACATTCATTGTTCCTCACAGCAGAAGTGTGGAGCTGAAGTGAGTTAACAGATGAGCTGCATGGATAATTAATCTAGAAATAAAATAAAAATAGCAGAAAACAGTAGTGTTTGTTTTACAGAGTTTATTAATGGTGGAATAAAATAAGCTGTTACGTAATTTATTTTAAAGGTCATGTAGAGATTAGATGTGGCCACAGGGCTCAAATTACTCATAATTGAACCTCACACTTTGCTAAATACCTGCTCTGTAATTTAAAATGAAGACGATTAAAACACCCTGATACTTCCCACAAACTTTTATGATTTGTCTGCTATTTCTCTGCTGTTGCTCCATGAAACAGGGTCTCATCTCAGTGTTATTATCTCAGTAAACCTACTCAGCTCAATTTTGTTTATATAGCACTTTACACACAAGACAGCTGATCCAAAGTGTTTTACGGCACACACACACAGGAAATACAAGACACAAGAACAAATGAGATACAAGAGAAGAAGAAAGAGATATGATAATAATAATAATAATAATAATAATAATAATAATAATAATAATAATAATAATAATAATGACGGTAATAAAACCTAAGACAGATAAAGCCAGTTCTGAATGTTTAATGATGCTGTAAAATACTCAGACACAGGAACTAAGAATAACAACGGTACTGAGTCTTGAACTCACACGAACTTGTATGTTGCCTACCAACAATGTGCATTTTCCATTCAAATAATACACTGTGTTACTGAAGTAGATCTATATCCATTAATATGAATCAGTGAACATTTATGTTTTTCGACTTCTGTTGACTCACATTTCTATAACTGTTGGAGATGTAATATCCGTCTTTATCTTTGTCTGACATAACTTCTCTGCCTTTCCTCCACAGCAAATCCCCAACGCCCATAAGGACTGGGTGTGTGCTCTGGCGTACGTCCCGGGCCGGCCCATGCTGCTGAGCGCCTGTCGGGGCGGCATGCTGAAGGTGTGGAACGTAGACAACTTTACCCCCATAGGAGAGATCAGAGGTCATGACAGCCCCATTAACGCCATTTGTACCAACTCTAGACAGATCTTCACTGCATCCAGGTAAAGAAAAAAAAAAGGTTGTAGACTGCAACACCACTAATTTAAAAATGGTTCCTCTTGTTGCACCATATAAATAACTAAAAGTGTGTGCTATTAATAATTAATTATTCTCTATCAGTCCAGCATTCTGCAGATGTAGTGAAGGGACTAATGGGTAAAACACTAATTTCTTTAGAAGATAATTACCTGTTTTAAGAGTCAAAGAAACCTTCTATGTCTTAATGCCATTTATTTATTATTTCTTCACAACAAATTACTGTTATGAAAGAGTTTGCAGATTAAAGCACCATCTGTTTTAAACTGAATTATACACCACCATGAAAACAATAAGACTGGTGATATTCTACATTTTTCTTTTAGTCAGTTAAATCCATGAAAAGAACAAAATTGATCCTGCCCACACATATTGCCTGCCTGATATATCTTATTCCTATGTGCTGCAGAGCTTGATTCTTCAAAAACTTTTAAAAACACACCAGTGATGGTCACGTTGTACTGGCCAACATGTTCTTTCATTATCATGAACATGGACACATTGCAGCAAGATTCACCTATAGGCCCCAAAAGCATTTTCCCCGATAGGCCATCAACATAAAAGAAATGTCAGGAAAACTGTTGACAGGACTCCTTGAACTGCAAGCAAGGCCAGTTATGACTCTCTATATTATGAATTTTTGGTTCATGGAGGTTTTATATTTGTAAAATTTTCCTCAAGCCAAAAAAAAAGCTATTTAAAAATCTTAAGATGGTAAAAATAACTTTTGGCTTATGCACCAGGTAAGCAACTGTAATGGGACTGAATGAGTGCAAATCTTTGCATACACAATTTGGTTCCTTAAATTATATCTATGATATATATTCAGTATATCAGTGTTTCTGATGCACTAGTACCCCTAGGGGTTCTTTGGAGTAAATGTAATTTTACAAAGTATCAGTCATGCATAATTTGTAAAATAATTTTACGATATTAAGTTCTATAAAATATATAAATGTAAGTTCAACTACACCACATTTTATATTCAGTATTCCTATTTTCAGTTGATTACATTTACTTGTTGCTGTCGAAAACTGTCAAATACCATAAAACCTCACGGAAGAAGAAAGCAACAAATGCAATCGTGTTTCTTGTCAAAAATGTAATAAAATTGTGGTTGAAACATAGCAGTAATGCAGCTGAAAACACAGAGAAAGAAGTGACAAAGAAAGTGAAAATAGATCCAATAAAATAACGTCAGTATCAGAACAAATATGTGTTAATGAGCTTTAGCTCAGCAGGCTGATACTGATGGTGCAGTGCTGTATTGTACCTCTAAAATCAGACTTTTCTTTCTGTCAGGCATGTTTTTTGCTGGTCAGAGGGTTCTATGGTGAAAAAATATTTGAACAGGGGTACATTGTTTAAAGAAAATAATAAATCCATCACCAAGGCACTAAATGTGTGTTAATTCACTGCTGTCCCCAACAAATGCGCTGTTTACTCCTGTTGAGTAATGTTTGCTCGAGAATGAAATCCTCACTAGCAACAAACAGAGTTGGAGATGAGTGCCAGAGACAGGTTAGGGAAATCAAAATGTCTTGAGAGAACTAATGCATTTTGATTTTGGTCTTTTCATGGAACTAGTTGACAATAACAAAGACCTTATCAGATGGGTGGTTGGGGGGATTTGGAGGTTGAGAACCTGAGATCATAATGTTTAGATTTTAGTTTTCTGAATTGGTACAGACAGCAAGAAATATCTACCCTTTATCAAATGTGTTACCCTCTTCTGAGTGAAATACCGGATCGTGATTCATGCTCGCTTCATTTCAAGCATTCATCTGCAGGTGTGTATCAGCCCTCAGAGAGGGTCACTGTATCCTGTTTTTCTGAGCTCATCGGATGAGGATAATGCTTGTTTACTGTTCGGTTGTCTGAGGGAGACATTCTGCGGTCTTTTTCACCTCTCATTCAGCTGGTGGGCTCTCACTGAAGTTAACTAACTTTCTATTCCTTCTACTTCCTGTCATCTCTTCACTCTCTTGTTTCATCACCTCTTTAATCTTCATCACCTCTTGCTCTGTGGACAAATCTACAATCTTAAACTCTGCCTTCCCACTCCTCCTCTCCTCCTGTTCTTCACCTACACCTTCGTCGTCCTCGTCATCGTCCTCCTCTGCTCCTCCCTTCCCCTTGTCGACCCCAGTGACTGCAGGGTGAAGTTGTGGAGCTATGTGCCAGGCCTCACCCCATGTCTTCCTCGACGGGTCCTGGCCATCAAGGGCCGAGCCACCAGCCTCCCATGATTGCCTCTTCTCCGTTCACCAACCCTCCCTTCCTCTGGTACTCTCTTAACTAATTTCCACCTTCTTTTCCCTGCTGTGTTTCTTTTTCTCTTCTTTTTAATTTCTTTACCTGGATGGTACCTGCACTTTTCTGTTTGCTCCTGTTCTGTTTCTATAACCATTTTCATTTTTGCCCCAGTTATTCTATCATTCTTTTCTTCTGTTTTTGTTGGCTCTGTTTGGCTCAGTTTGACTTCTGTTTTTAAAACGTTTATCATGGTTGCTGGTTCCATTACAGACCGATGCATCAAACAAGACTAACAGCTTCTCATTGACTGAACAAGTGACTCATAGTTCTGTAAAGAATAACTTTTTTATGCGGGCAAATCAAATGTGTCTGCTGGTCCTGTTGCTCAACTTAAATGAGCAATTTGACATTTTGGCAAAAACGCTTATTTGCTTTCTTGCCAAGAGTTAGATGATAAGATCAATACCACTCTCATGTCAGCCCATTCGATATAAAGCTCGGTTGTCTTAGAATAAAGCATGCAGTTCCCATCAACTGGGGACCCTTGCAAATCTACTAGTTTAATCTCAGAGATTGTGAGGTTTTCTTGGACTATTTGCCTTCTTTCTTTTTTTTTTTTACTTACAACAAGCTGTTTCTACATATTACAGTCTTTATGCTAAGCTAAGCTAAGCTAATTTAAGTTAACCTAACTGCCTGCTGGCTGTAGCTTCAGAATTATCATACAGACATGAGAGTGGTATTAAGCGTCTCATCTAACTGGACAAGAAAGCCACAAACGTGTATCTCTCAACTATTTATTTGAAGATCTAGTGTGTAGGGATCTACAGAGGGCACAGGTCCTCTTCCATGGAGGCCACATTGTTGTACCATTGTGTTTCTACTGTCGCCCAGAACAGACAAACCAAACGCTGAGTTTGAATAAGGTGTTTTGTGTTTTTCACAGCCACTGTAGATTCTCTGGTGTCCTTTAACACCTTCAGACAGATTCAACTCAATCGACATTTAGCACCAACCAAAGTTCACAGCTAACTTTGTTACCTAGCGTTAATGAAAAATGTCATGTCGTCTTGGGGATTGCCTAATTGACAAGTGCAAGGTTTTTATGACTCGCACTGTGGGACTTAGTGAAAATGAAACCTAAATTGTCTGGTCAGTTTGGACCAGAGCTGTGAGCAAGTTGATTGAATTTACTTTACGGTTATGGATCGTACTTACTTATACACTTTTCTGAGAGGTTGGAGAGGTGTTTCTATTACTGCCACCATGGAGAGGGATCTTTAATGATGTGTGTGTGGCAAGTGTTTGTGAAGCGCACTTTGAAGTCAGTCTCTTTGTGTTGTGTCTGATGTACAATGAGTTGTTTTGAAAGGGAAGAGTGCCTGATTGATGTTCTGTTATTTTCGCCCTTTGTTGTGTTCTCCTTGCTCTCTGTTTCTCATCATCACACCTCTGTTTCCACTCTCTTTCTCTTCCTGTAGCGACAAGACAGTGAAGATCTGGACGTCAAAGGTGTGGAGGAAGAGGTGACAACCGAAGCGGTTCCTTTGTTGGCCATCTTGCTGAGACTTCAGTCACTGATCTGTGACCTGAGACAGGACACTGAAAACACGTTTTCCAAGGCAATCAAGGTGTTTTTTTCTTGCTTTGTCAAGGTGCAAAATGACAAAGCTGAGGTGGAATACATCTTCAAAGGCAAAAAACTATTTGCCTTTCAGATTTTTTTTACTGCCAATTTGAAAGTGCCATTCAGGTGTGATACTACTTGGACAAGATAAACTGTGGATACTCCAGGGTGAACAGTTTCTCTCCTGACATGAAAACTACCACAGCCTGGTATTAAAAGGAAAAGAAAAAGTGTCCTTCTTGAGACATGGATTTGCTCAAAGACTGATGTTTACTCATGTATCTATTGTCAGAAAGTCATGACGCTGGCTGGATTTGAGTCCCAGAGGGATGATAAATAACAACTGGGACCTCTGTTCCTCCATTCAGGATTCTGAACACGTCAGAGGATCATATAATGTGTTGATCGTGGTGGATGAACAAGAGACAATTGCTGATTCACTGGAAAATTACATAAAACATCACCACTTTTTACTCCGAAAACGCCCTCCAATCACTTTTAGTTCTCAGTACATCACTGAAACTTTACTCTGTTCCACAAGTTGTGTTCATTTTTTTTTTGATGACTTTTACTAATTTATTATTTTCCCTACCTCAGTTGTTTTGGACCTTTGCCGTGAGGTGGGAGGGAACATTTTTACGGGTCTCAAGTGTACAAACGCCTGGTGCTTGACATGTTTTAAGTCTTGTATTTAATGCCTGGTTCTTCATCTCTGCGTGGATGTGTCCTCTGTGGCCCTCCAGCTATCAGACTGTCTAGCTGCTGACCTTGCAAACAGGAAAGCACACGTCCAGTAGCACAACTTAAGGTAGCACCGGCCCCCCCAGAGGATCCTGACTGGATTGTATTATTTGCTCTGTAAAGTGCTAACTCCAGTGAAAATAAGAAACACCCCTGCATATGCACACGACACAAACAGCACACACCTACAGTATACACATTTGTGAGTCGAGGACTCCATTGAGGCCAAAGTGCCAGATCATTATCTCGACCATCCTACAGTATGTGGCCCATACCTGCCATTTATCCTCCACACAAACAGTAATAGGAACCCTTCCAGCTCCACTCTGATCTTTAAGGTTAGTGACTGTGTCAGACTGACCAGCCTTACTGCAAAGTCCACCTCCTTCCCCGCTACCGAACTTCTCTTGCAAGCCTATTTAATTAGAGGTCTCTCAGCTCTGCCGGCTGCTTTTCAGGCAAGATTATTCGGGTGAAAGTAGGTCATTTCTGAGAGGGATTTCTTATTAAAATCCCAAATTTTCTTCCACCCACTATTTGCTGCTACATTTAAAGGCAGGAAGAAACTTCCTGTACCAGTGCACTGATGTACAAATCTGTTTATGTGGCTGATTATGCGTGTGGGCAACACACACACACACAACACACAGCACACATATATGCACAAACTGTGGACTCACACAAACACAAGATTTCAGTGGATGTTGCGGTTATCCATCTTGCTTGATAGGTCTTGGCATCCCTCACTGTGTTGATTTAGTGTCTCTTTAATGAAACAAATTCAGCACTGCAGCACTCCGCTGACACACACACACACACACACACACACACACACATACATATATATGCACACACATACACACTCTGGTAAGACTTTACTTGAAGGGGTGTGCAGAAGACTGAATGATTATATCTTCTATAATTAAGTTTCATTCATTCAATTTTGTGATTTTTAATGCAAAGTTGACAATTCTGTTGATTAAGACAACAACAACAACAACAACAACAACAACAACAACAACAACAAAACACAGAAGTTAAGTTAAAAAAACAGATGTTAAGTTAAGAATAGTCTTCATCAATAATGTAAATAACTGAGCATAGTTTTCCCTGGAGCTGATATTGGAAATAACTAAGGAGTGAACAATCTAGCTCCCCTCTCATCTCTGTTCAGAAATGCACATGCACAGCACCCATCGGCAACTTCCTCTGCTTTGCTAGCATCATCGGTGTCTCGCTGAGAGGAGATTCTCACCAAACCAGAACTGAACCCAACCTCCGAGACCGAAGGTGGCCAGTTTGACGACAGGGAATACAGTACTGATGTGGTTTTCTTGCTGGGTTTGGCTCCTGGAACCGGGGGCTGAGCCGGCTAGTTAGGTGACTAGCTCTGAGCTAACTAACTAACGCCAGCTGCAGATAACAGCAGACAGCGATTAGCCTACTTGAGCAACAAGCTTCCTAACTAACTACTATGTGCCCACGTCTGTAAGATAAATTACCATTGGTATTGTACTCTGTCATCAAACTGGCCTTATAACACTTAATGACATCTTTATGACGAGTCTAAATGGTACCACTTTACTTGAAGTACAGGAAATTCTTAATGATGATGTTACAAAAGCACAGTGTAGTGAAACTTAATGACATTTTTATGTCAAGTC
The DNA here is from genome assembly GCF_056507025.1 of Lutjanus erythropterus. NCBI lineage: Eukaryota > Metazoa > Chordata > Actinopteri > Lutjaniformes > Lutjanidae > Lutjanus > Lutjanus erythropterus. The sequence goes on from NC_139318.1 coordinate 19,258,326, forward strand.
TAAAATGTAATGTAATGTAATGTAATGTTAAAACATAATCAAACAGTTTCTTTAAGTTTGATAATGTAAAGTTGTCATAACAAAGACATTGACAGGCTATGTTGTCTCGGTTAATGTCGAGTTTTCATAACAAAGACATATCAAAAAAATGTCAACTTTGCATTAAAAATGGCATAATTGACCAAATGACACCAAATGACAACAGTAATAAACATTCATAAATACTCTGTCATGTTCATGGTGTTCGGTGATAGGTGGCATGACATCGTTATGACACTGTATGCACACTGTATGCACGCCCCTTTAAATAAAGTGCTACGCACACTCCTGCAGCCAACAGTAATAACCTGAGTCTTAAAAGTCAGTTCAATTATCTTTTTGTTCTGAATGCAGATAACAGTTTTCTCATCACTTACACTTTATGAACTTGAGATTTTTTTTTTGTCAGTCTAAAATGACACTCAGCTTTTAAAAGCTTCTTGTCATGCAGATGTCTCACTGCTTGATCAAAACCAGATTCATGTCTGTCAGTATTACAATATCACAATTGAGTTGTGTTGTTCAGCTCTGAAACTGCTTCTTCTCTGTCACTGCTTCTGTTGAAAAATACTTCTTTGGTGATTTAGTGCACTTTTCCTTATAAAAGACCCAGAAATATGTAGTTTAATTAAAGGAAGCTTGGATCATAAAACAGCAGTCATTGGTGCTGAAGCTAGTTAATACTTTTCTGCAGACTCTCCTCTAAGAGGGAGAATGTATCGCCAACATTAGTCTGAAGCTGCTTACACTCTCCAAAAGCAATGATATGAGTTTTGATTTTGTGTTTTGGGGGGTAGTGAATGCAAATGTGTGGATGGGGGGTGAATATTTGTTGAAGCATTTTTGGTTTTGATATTTTTAATGTTTAGAAACTCAGGTAAAGATTGAAGGATAATGTTGGTCATATTTTAGTCATTACTTGACCCTGTGATTTTAGGTAGCTCTTTGAATCAACCAAATGCCTTGTTTGAGAGATTTTTATTTTACTTTGAGAAAAGAGGTACTATACGTGTACCACCCCTTTTTGTAAACGACTCATTTCCATGTTTTTCTTTTGCATTTGATTCCCTTTACTTATTATCTATGTACTGTGCTTTTCTGTACACAGCGTACACATCTTAAATGAAATCTTCCCAATCTGGCCAAAGCTGAAAGTCTTGCAACTCTGAAAAGTTATGCACTGATTTTTGACCATAATGACTTGTTTAAAATATGTATAAAATATGGTAATTGTATAGTAGTTTCTTCTATAAAACTGACGTGAGCGGTACAAAATGTGTTCAGTAGGGAAATTAACCTCTATAACATAATGGGTTATACAGTTCGACCTTGAGTCAGACTCCACTGGGCCCTTCACTGTACACTATGTATTTATCTGTGCTAATTAGCCAAACTGACCTTGCCCACCAGCTCTGTGGTGTGTTTCATGTGATAACAATGCTAAGACAGCCTCTGTATCTCTTTTCTCTTTTTTCCACTTCTCCAGACTCCTTCTTATTGCTAGAAAAGATGTTGTAGTGCTGTAGCTTTAGGTGCTCTCTGAGGTGCCCTGTTGCTTGTATATTTGCTGAAGGATGCATGATGTTAGTGGTGCTCATCAGTTGATTGGACAATTAGCAATTCAGCAGGCAATTCATTTATCCTTGTATTGTCGATCTTGATGTTTAACACCAGAGTGGATTTGCTAGCAATATTTTAGTGGGATTTGGCCATTTGTTTGGATTTTGAAACATTGACAGTCAATGAATTGAACGTTCCTATGTCCCACCTCTTTTCACTCTGTCCTCCAATAATACTTGTGCAAGCTTGGCACCTGTTCCTGTATTTACATATTTTATGTGCTAGAAAAACAAATTCTGAAGGTGGTTAAAAGATGGTGCTGGCAGACTTTTAAGAGCCATTATATAGTTAACTAATGTTAGCAAAATGGTTACTAACTAGCTAGCTAACCTACATCAAAAAAGTAAATAAGAGAAAAAACAAAGGGAACAAAACATTTAGTTTCCTTGATTGGGCATCAATTGTTTGCTAGTAAACATTGGATGTGATGATACCATTTACATAAACAATATATGTGTATATATACAAAACTAGAAGAATAAAGAAAAAAGAATAACGTCAATTGTTAGCTAGCTAGTGTTTTACAAACAGCAGCTAGCTTAAGATGTGTCTGTGTATATGCAACATCTCTTGACTATCTTCAAAAATTGGTTTTCTTTTCAACACAGACAAGCCGAGTAAAAGAATATATAAGTACAGGAAAGGAGAGAGTTGAGTCCATTGGGTACCAAGAGCACAGAGCAAAAAGGGGTGGGATTTAGGAAGGGTCACACAAAAATGTCACATGTGCTTCACAAAAGATGCTTGCTTGGAAGATTTATTAAAGTCCAAGCAGAAGCCCTAAATTATTATGTGGCCTTGAATCAGCCCCACCAAAAGGTGCCCCTGATGTTCTGAGTCTTGTATTCTGCTGATGTCAGCACCACTTCATGTTGTGATGATGTGTAAATAGGTGTGTTATACCTCTTTTAATATTACGGAGGAGATTTAGTTGAGGTTAACTGATTTCTTTCTCATCAGCTGGCCTCAGGGTAATCTCCGCAAATTAGGATTTACATGCACTTTGGATAATGAACACTGCTGTGAATACTCTGTTACCCGTTTTCCAGATATGTATTAAGCCTAGTTTTAGACTTAGTTTACAAAGGTGGAGTTTATGAGTCACAAATGAGGCTTAAAGTACTGAAATTGTACTGAAAAACACATCTGTTGAACTCTACAGTAGGCTTAGAAATCAATGATATTAATGTTTGTGCTGAGACAGTATGTAAAATAACAGTCGAGACATAGAAAGACTGTCCCCAGTATGTCCCTGACTTTAAAGTCCATCTTTTATAATAAATGTTACCTGAGAATGTGAATTTTCACACTCAGCAGCATGCTCACGGTCATAGACGCTCAGGAGAGTCCAGCTCCATCCTTATTTCCCTGGCTGTCTGCTGGCATTTTTCTTCATATTACTGACCACACACAGGTCGTATTACTTCATGAAAGATACAGGATGACAAGATCTAAACTTAATCTTTTTCTCCTGCAACAATCAACAGGGGGAAAACTGCGCCTGACAAAATGTCCTTTGAGGAAAGGATATTATACTACTAAGTGTACCATTGAGCATGTACAGTAGTGAGTATTGTTCAGTGAATACCCCCTCTCTGATCCTGAACTGGTGCACCAGTTTGGGGCAATGCTCTGTAGCCAAAAACATGAAAAGAACAATCCACTGCAGCCCCTTAAGCATCTGGTTTAAATTGGAAAGCTGTTTGACCAAAGCGAAAAATCACAGATATATTGCTCATTCTTTGAAGCTGCTATGTGTATGATTAAAATTTTTTGACTTTAGTGCCCCAGTGCAAACACTGACCATTCACAGAGCCCCGCCCCTCATAGCTACTATTGCTCTGCTTGTCAAGCTTTTCATTCTTGTGCCATTTACAATTATTACTTGAAATTAGCAGTCAGTCATTTCACACAGAAGTTAAAAAAAGACTTCTCCACTAAAGAAAAAATATTTTTGGACTAACAATAGTTCAATTTATGCTTTAATGTTGGTATTTTCAAATGGTGTGCTTCAGTTTTACCAAGGATAACGAACAACCAATGAGTTTGGCAAACATAATACTATCTAATGCAAATCTGGCTGGAGTTGCTCGAGTGGGTAACACTTTAGTATTAGTGATGCTATAATTTATGTTATTCTAAGTTTTTGTAATATCAAATAAGAATTTTATTTTGTATCATAACTGACAGGAGATGATTACAACTACATTTTGATTAGTATACTACTTTATTGTTAAACACATAAAACATCTGAAACAATGCCAATTATAGAATCACTAATAATTAGTAAACATTAATTATTATTTCATTATTCATTAACAGTGAAATAACTATTAACTATTATTTAACTAACTATCAGTGTGGCTATAATAAAGTGTTACCCTGGAGTGTAAACCTCCTCAAAGCAAATAAAGAGCTGCTGTCATTACTTAAAAGTCTTAAAAGTCTGATAAAGAACAGATTTTTTTAACATAACCTGTAAAACTTCATGATAATGTAGTTACTTAATGTTTTCTGGAAACAATCCTGGTTTACATCTGAGTGTAGTAAGCTAGTTAGCCACACTTGCTAATGTATTTGGCTCATGTTAAAACAGAAACACAATTTTTACCCATTTTTTTCATTCATTTTGTTTCTGTTGTGTTTTTGGTTTTGTTTTTTGTTTTTTTATGTGGAGAAATTCAGAGTTTGACAGGCATTGTGCCTAGTTATGGTTGCTAAACTATAATTGGACAATCTGTTGGGGGGCAGGGTTTGATGTATGGTCAAATGGCTGAAAGCAAAACCTAGATTGCACCAATTTTCCCCTGGCAAACAAAAAGAAAAAACAACGTACAGTATAGTGTGTGTAACCAGTCTGTCTGGTACTGTACACATGACCACATCAAGCTGTCAGTCAAACTGATTGTGTGATTATCACCTTTAGCATTTCCAGCCCGGCCCGACCATCTTAGGACTATGAGGAAATGAAACCTCAGTAGTCGGTGTCTCAGCTTCAGCCTTGTGCCTCAGCCAACAGGCCTTCCTGCCTTAAAGAAACAGAATGTGTATGTAGGATGTTAACAATCATTATTCTGATGATTGTACGTCGTCCTGCAGATTGTTGAATTCTGTTCTAAGTCAGACAACATCTCTGCTCACTTTATCAGTACGGCTGAAAAGACTTTTCAACTTTGCCTCAGGCTGCTGAGGGGATGGGATCGCATTTAGACACAATCAAGAGGGCACTTTGCTCACTATCACACACTGACACACATCTTCTCTGCGGCTGCTCGAGTAGTTTTTCTCCAGGTGTGCGTTGTCACACCGAGCTCACATATGATAACACAACGTGTGGCAGTGTCTGTGAAATATGTACTCATGGGACATAAATGCAGGGTCAAAGGTCATTTGTGCCTTTTATTGCACAGACTACTCCCTCTCTTAAATGAGTGTAAATGCGTGTACAGTTTTTTTAATATGACAATGTGCATGTGACCAAGCCATGTAAAATATCTGACTGTAAATAATGTAAGTAAATATTTAATGAAAGATCCGATGCTCCCTCAAGAAAATAAATACGTTAAAAAAAACAACTGTACTTCATGTCTTCTGGTGTGATGAATCCAGACCTTATTGTATGTTGATTTCTTTAAAGGGATAGATTGTATTATTTGTAGTGGGGCCGTATTATGACCTTATCAATAGTCAGTGTATTACCGACAGTACATGGCCATCTGCACCAGAGAGGAGCACCAGCACAGAAGCTAAGCTGTGAACAGGGTCAGCAATAAAAGGTATTTTAGCCACTTGCATGAGAAATCTGTGATATGTTTACTGTGGTAAATCATAAAATGACCATGATATGTTATCAGAGATTTTTGTTTTCAGGGTGATGGGCTTAACTTCACATCAACAGAAAATTGAGAGTTATAAAAAACCTGCTCAGCTTGCAGTGTAGGACTCATTGTGGCCATTTATTGTCAATGCTGCACTCATCTTGCACTCCTGCAGTATTCTTACAGCCTGCCTGAGCTCCCTCAAGTCTGGGGAGGAGGGGGCATGAAGAAACAAGCTGTAACTGTAGACTGTATATTAAAGAGGATCGCGACCTATTTAATATCTACAGTCTATGGCTCCAACTCGCTGTTTGGATGCCGTACTGCTGTTATGCAAGCCAAATATTACTCTCTCCAAACCAACCAAACTCCGCAAGCGAAATCAGTAACCTTTAACCTCGCAGGATGCAGGAGCTGCTGGTCATCCACTGCTTCCATCAGTCAGTTTGTTTGTGTTATTGTGTGAGATTGGTGAATCCAAACTTTTTATAACAGTGACACAATAACACAAACAAACTAACCTGATTGAGGCTTTGGTTGTCCTACACATGTCCTGTGTCCTGTGTAAAATTACACCTGTGCGGTTGGTTGGCTTAGAAAGAGTGATATTTGGCTTGTATAATGATGGTTTCCTGTCAGGTAAATTTGTAAAGCTGTGAAAATACTCTTAATAAAGCGTACACTTAAACGGATTGATTTTTTTGGGTGGATCTTTTTCAAGAGGCCAACCAGATTGATCGTGACTTTTATTTACCCAACTGTCTGCAGATTACAACACTTAGCTCTTGATCTCCTCTGTCTGATATTAAGACCAAAGCAGCTGAGAAATAACATGATCCTTTACCTTCTAGACGGACTGGGAAGTTATTGATCACTCAGGATAAAGAACATGTTCGAAAGGGATTAGATGTAGACATGGGGAAATGTTTTTCATCTAGATGGATTCTTTCTACTTCAGGGCTAGAGATACAGACTCAGAACTCATACATCTTCATTTCCTTTGCAAACTCTGATCATTAATTTGTGTCGAGCTGCGCTTGTCCCAGCAGCGACGGGAGACACAAGCACTATGATGTACGACGGCCATTAACGCCTCCGAGGAGGCAGAAACCATTTGAAGATGCCAGTCACAAACAAATAAACATCCATACACAAACCCTGTCACGTCGCAGCTGTATGTGCTCCATCTGCTCGCTCCATATAATAAACTCCTGAAATTTCATTTGAATGTCTTCGACTGTTTCATTACACTACGACGCTCCAGTAAGTCTGTTCTCACTTGCTGATCCATCAATCCTTGTACTACTCTATCAATCACCCTGTAAGTATAAAAATCAATTTGAAATTCAGCCAAATACCCTGAGGGAATAGTAAACGCCCCACATTCATTATGCTTACATGTGAGTAAAGATGAAGTTAACTCCAGTATAACAAGTACAAATACTATAATTTCCTAGCGATGGCAAAGTGAGTGGGTCAGCTGCTCAGTCAACAATTTTCCACAGTCCACAGACAGAAATATCTTGATAAATATTAGATGGATTATTACGAAATGTCAAACAGGCATCCATGTTCCCCAGAAGATATTTATCTAACACCAACATCAGGTATAAAATTTAGCTGGTCCAATTCATTTTTTAATGAACAAATACCTCAAGCTTCCCAGCTTTACTTGTGTTTCATGTTAATTACCAAATGTTAGCATGCTAACACAACAAATTTCATACATACCTGTTAAACAGTTCTTTGCTGGCATATTAGCAGGCTGATGTTAGTATTTAGCTCATAGCAACCCATGTCAAAGTTGATAAAAAGTTTATTATGATTCTCGCTCCCAGTGACTTTTTTTCCTGTCCCATCCCAGACCCATGATGAGGAGTGAAACTGACTCCCATCCTGCAGGAATCGCATGGGAATCCTGTGTCCTGCAGGATTCCTCAAAAAATGTCCACCTCTAATCTCAGTGGATGTGGATTTACAGCTGCCATTATCAATATGTTTATATCAGCAATGGATCAGACGACTCAGTGAAAGGACGTGACTCGTAGTGACATATCCACAGATCATTATCACCAACCCTGCAGTTCTCCTCAACTCTAATGAGTTTTTCAGTGCCTTAGCTCTGATAAAAACCACACTATGTGCTACCCAGTATCAAATCGCAGGCAAAGTTAGCAGCAATTAGCAGCTAAAGAGACAGATATTTCCCTTTGAAGTTAGCAGAGGGCAAAACAGAGCTAGAAGAGAGTCAACATTTTATATTGACCGTATTGCATCTATCAGGTGGACACAAACAGAACTCCAAATGAATGCTAATATTTCTCCATATCTGATGGGTAAATAAACCATTGTTTGCTAAAAATATTTATGTGTCAACTTCATATGGTGATAATATATCATGTTTACAGGATGTTTCTATTGTCACCAAGTGACTGAAGAATCTAGTGTCACAGGTTTACAACACAGTAATAAAGTAATGTTAAAGTGGCTCATGATAGACCTTTTACACAGCAGCCACGTTGATAAAAGTGTAATAGTGGGGTAAACAGGTGATACCAGTGATACTGATTAATAGGTCAACAAATATGTCATTTAGAAAAGCATAAATAATGCAATGAAAACATGGAAATTTCCCTATTCTAAATTGCTCATTATTTTTTTTGGAAAAAAATATGCTCCATGATTACATCTGCATGGTTAAAAAAGATCACATCTAACTTCAGTGATTTAATACACCAAGATTATTCCCTTCAACTAAAGGATATTTATGTATACTTGTATATTTTACTGCAGAGTTTCTATTTCCATTGCAAAACAGCCGAGGTTCTGACTTTTCAATATTCCCTAGTTAAAGGGGAGGTGGTGGTGGCTTTGGACAGTTTAGTTCAGTTTAGTTTAGCAAAAATACAAAGAAAGAGAGATGGAGATGAGATGGTGCTGATCATGTCCATGTTGGCTCACTGGACAGGTTCTGCTACACTAAATGGAACGAACCCATAATTAGGTTCATTGGTAAAAACTTTAGTGTTTACTCTACTATTTCATATTAACGTGGCTGTTGTGAAAAAGGTCTATAAATCAGTGTAGATAGCAGAACATTTACTTTCTGTCATAACAAAACACAACACATCTTATTTGGAAGTATAATCATAGTGATGCAGTGATCATGAAGAGACAATAACAGAAATGATCCAGTAACCATTTGAGATCATATCTTCATAGATGTAAAAAGCTTCTCTCTCGACTGGTAAATACGGCTCTTGTCTGTGATAACGGGAATGAAATCAGATGATGAAGAAGAAACGAGGGAAGGCAAATGAATTGAGTAGACTGATAATTAGCAGCGTCATGGAAACAAACTTGGATGCAGAGACGGATGAAGATGGATAAATGAACAACAACAAGTGGACGTCATTCAGCTTAGAGGACTGGCTGGGGAATGAGAAGAGTGATGCAGTAATAGAACAGTGGAGATTCAAACTATTTATGCTATTTTTAAATAATGGAGGATGCAGAAAGCAGCGCTGGTGTGACAATAGGCAAGTTAAACTGAAAACATATTATCTCTTCAGCTTGTATAGGAGACAGCACAAACAAGTAGAGAAAAAGAGCTGACATTTTCTTGCTTTCAGTGGTTATAACCTTGAAATAAAATAAAATGAAGCTGAAAATACAGCACTGGCACATTGGGCCATCACCTTATTTACCCTACATAAATTTGCACTCATAAGTAGAGAAATAAGGCACTGTGAGAGACAGACAACACATTCAGAAGCTGAAAATGACTTTGTACAACATGAACTCAAAGAGGATTTTAATGCTGAGGGAAGTCATAAACATCTTCAAAAAAAAAAAAAGCCCACTGTTTCTCAGATAGGCACAGCGAGCATCTGCACGACCATTGAACAAAGCCTTGGACTATCAACTAAATAGCACAGTCTAATCCCATTATACGCTCTCCCTTTGAGTCCGGTTTTACACAACACACACACAGCACTCTCCACACAAGCAGATTTAACCACATCACAGGGACATACAGCCATTCATGGACACGGGTGGATAATTAAAAAAATACAATGCTGTTTGTAATAATTTGGTTTTTGTGGAGAGATTTGCAGGCAGTGTTCATGAATGTGTTCAATGTGTTTAATATTTTATTTATCCAAAGACTGATCACTTTCATGTCGAGCTAGGTATCTACTGAGTTATGATGATGTTTAGTAGAAATGACTCATTACTGACACTAAACTACAATGTCAGGATAAGAAGAGGTAATCACATCTCTCTCATCTGTTACTGAGTAGTCCAGAGCAATGTGCTTTCATATTAAAATGTAGAATGTAATTGTAATTCAGAAATGGGAAAAAGATTTATTATCTGTCCAGGGTTTTGATCACCCATGAAGTTCTTCACTAAAAGGAACAGTTTCACATTTTGGGAAGTATTTTTCTTCCCATTTTTGAGATTTATACTAGAAGACTGATAACAGTCTCATGTGTACAAAAAAAGCCTTCTTGAACATAAGCATCCACCATGATGGATTTTTTCTAAATTTGCATAAAGTAAAGTATCATCTAATTTTTTAAATTCTGAGTCAGATGTGATAGGTTGTAAAGCATCATGGGACAGAGATACACATTTCTATTATAAATGAGAACTGAATATTGGTACTCGATACCTTTAATAATCCAGTATCATGAAGTACAGAAACAACAATACTGATCCTTTTTGTACCCAAATCTATTTTTCAAAAAAAGAGTATTTGTATGGTTTTGCTCTCAGTCAATCACCACAAATGTTTTTCATTTTAATACAGTGTGTGACTGGCTCACTATCACACCAGCAACATACATACAAGATATACAGGAGTTGGAAGTTTTTAAAAAAAGGTATCAAATTAAATATTCTGTTGGTATCGGTATCACTTTAAGGGTATGGTATTGTAATTTTTTAAAAAGATACTCAGTCCTAATAAATGAGCAAGGCTGGCTGAAACCATTGATCACCACTGATCAAAGTTCCTTTGCAAAGATTAGAGCTTAGCAGGAAATGGCCAGAATTCATTCACCGTTTGTCTAATCATCATGAAAGGCAGATGTCTTCAGGCTGTGTTGGGGAATAGCTCTACTGAAGCATTGTCAGCCTGTCTGAAAACCCAGTGGACAAAATGTCACCAATTTCAGTGTGTGCTCCGGGTACAAGTATTAACCCAAAATTTGAAGAGCCAAATTGATTGGTGTGAGTTGGCATATCATATCGTAATCAATAGTCACACATCCAGTGAATATGTAGCTATAGCTTATTAGCTTAGCTTAGCATAAATGGGGAAACAGCTAGCCTGACTCTTTCTGGGTCACAAAGTACCTTCACACATTATGCCTCTTTTCTTGAAAACTTGGTGTTTCCAATATGGCTGCCTGTGAACCTGCACAGGGTCCAAGTGCTAAAGGCATTATCCAGTACATAACCGTTTGCAAAACCACAACTTGTTTTTACACTTAAGTCTTTTTTTACAGGTTTAAGAAATGATATATAGCATGTTAATTGGTGAGTTTTAGAGATAATGGTAGGTGGCTTGTGTTGCCTCTGAGCAAAGCCTTTATATTTAATTGAAAATACATGCACATATAACAGATGTTTTGTTTTTTGTTAGATTTTTTAGTTGATAAAATGTGTCTGTATATGGTGCTCTTGCGTTTGTCAGTTCCTCCATTATGGTTATTATGTGTTATGGAAACTACAGAGTGATCCATCCATTTTTGCCTAAAATAAAACCTACTGCTGCATCAGGAATCAGAAAATGAGTCACTTCCTCTGCACAGGTGGACTGAATGTACCTGATGTACTTTTTCACAGATGTTTACAGCTGTAGATGAGAAATTCTTTTGTGAAAACTCATTAAATAACTACTGTATTTTAAGCAAGGTACAAACAGGTTAATTTATTCATATAGAAAAGGATTTTCACATTGAATTCTTATTCTTCACACAAGTAATTGTCTTTTTCACAGCCTGTTTGAATCCATAGTCTCTTCATCTCCACACAGCATATGATTCTTGTCCTCACTTTGTCTTCTTCTTTGATTCTTTTTCCTTTGCGGGTGGTGTCGCCTGCCTCCAAGGCAGGAAGTTGTAGGAGACCAGAGCTGTGAGGAGGTATGTAGCCATGCCAGTGTATCCTCCCAGCACCAGACACAGCGGCTGTGCCAACACAAACAGACAGAACACGTTCATTGACGCCCGGTCATCCAGCTCCACTCTATTGTCCTGGGTGGCTTTCATCACTCCAAAAAAGTACATCAGAGCCACCGCTGGGTAAAAGGCCAACTCCACCATGATGCTGAAGACCAGGATGCTCCCACGCACTAGAAAGCCTTTGGATTTAACACGTACATATACGTTGGAAAGTAGTTTGCAAGCTCCACTGAGATATTGAGTGAGTATTTTCAGAGACACACTCACCCAGATCCCCGACAGAAAACTCTCTGAAGTGTGAAGGTGGATTTGACAGCAAAACAGACGTGGACCTTTGATCCGTCATCACAACAGTCCTGTCAAACATTATCCACCTCCTCTCCTCCTTATCAGAACACTAGGAAGTTGTTACCTTCAAACTCAACCTGCTGACTTGTTTTTGAGAAAGAACTCTTCAAAAAACATTTTAAATGCTAACAAAATCAATTATACTGTCCTTTCATGTGTATCATATAAGAGCCACTCAATGAAAACGTTCTTAGAAATCATCAAAGTGACCTTAATTTTTCACAACACGCATGAGTTGGCTTTGAGTGAATTGAATAACAAGTCATAAATTTATTATGTCGTAAAAGCCTGAACTTTACATCCACATAGCCTTTCATATAGAGCACAGTTTTTCAATTTCTTCTCAGCCAAGGGCTCCTTAAAAGGTAGACTATATACTAGGGACCCCCACATTATACCTATTTGCACACACACCCTATGTAGTGAGAGCAGGTTTCCATCAGTAATGGGTGATGTGTGTTTGATTTAATTTAAATAAATGAATCTGAAAACTTTTCACAGACCGTTGTTTTGCAACATGTTTCAAATACTTCAGAGGGAAAAAAAAACTCTAAACTTTCTGGTCATGTCACAGATGAGCACAATTAGTTGGAGGACAAAAGGTTGCAGGCTTAAACTGACCAGTACAGTATGTCCAGTGATATTTACACTGATACATGCATGAATACTTGTAGTATGAGCTACAAGAACACAAATGAAAACAGAGGAACTGTACTATGTTTGCAGTCATCTTTTCCTTAGAATATTCAATGAACATGAATAACTGAATAGCTTCTATATTTAGTTTTTTTCCTGGAGGGTGTTTCAATGACAGGGTTTTATGTATATATATTTGAAAGACCAGTGTGTAGGATTTAGTGACATCTAGCAGTGAGCTTGCAAATTGCAAACATGTCTCGCCCTCACTTTTCCAAGTGTGTAGGAGAACCTATGGTGGCCATGACACCTGGACAAAACACAAAAAGCTTTATCTAGATCCAGTGTTTGGTGTGTGCACTCCAGTCTACACAACAAACATAACATTGATTATAAATGGCTCATTCTATGGTAACAAAAGCATGTCTATTCTTATTTTCAGGTGATTATAATGAAAACATAGTTATGAATATTATATTCCATGTCTGCCTTATCCTGCCAATAAATCCTTGTAAACTTACACAATGCACCTTAGTTATTTATTACCAAGTTATTGATTTGTGTATTTTTAAAGGCACTAATCCTACTGAACAAGACTTGAGATAATTCAACGTTTTGGGAAAAACACTTTCTTTCTTGCAGAGAGTTACATAAAAATATCAATACCAATGTCATGTCTGTGTGCAAAAATGAAGCTAGAGCCAGAAGATGGTTAGCTGATCTTAGCATAAATTTGCTAAACAGAAGGAAACAGCTAGAGAGGTTTTGCTGAAAATTTGCCTACCAACACCAATAAACCTCATTAATGTACACATTATACAACCAGTTACAGTAGAACAGACTACACTAGAATAGCATATATCTTTATTGAAATTTGTCTTCAGTTCACCAAACACAAGAAACAACAATATAAAACAAAACACATAAGCAGGTATTAAACTAAACATAGGTAAGATCACATTTCACATTGAAAACAATAAATGCCAATTGCTGTGGTCAGAATCTCATTAGTCACTTGTCATTTGTTAAGAATATTGAATGCACTTGGGATAAAATACTTCTTAAGAACATTTATAGTAACCAGAGGGACTCCATGTGGCTCCCTGAGCCCAAAGGCTCAATGTGGCTGAAGAGAAAATGGGAGCTTTCTGCCAGGATGCTCTAACAGGAAAATTCTCCCTCATCCTTTCTGTAAAAAGTTGAGTCAAGGGCTTTTGAGGTTTGCCAATTATTTTGCTTGCCACTGACACAATCCTGGAAAGTTTATCCTTAGATCTACAGTTCAGGTGACCCTAGCAGGCAGGGAGGTGAAAAGGTAAAACACTCTCAACAATATTTTTGTACACTAGTTCTAAAATCTGCTGACTGGCACCAAGGCCGCTGAATTCTCGGAGACGATAAAAGTCACTGTGAGAATCTACTGGAAATATTCTCAGTATTTTTTAGAGGCTCACCTGGAGTTCAGAGATTCACCTAGGTATTTAAAGTTTTCTACATTGTCAACATATTGGCCATCAAGTAGATCTAGCTCTGTTTTCAGATCTTGTTTTGTGTGAATAATTAATTCTTTCACGTACTGGAACCATTTCTTTGATGGGCTTAGTGAACAACTTAAGAGTAAAAACCATGCTGTGTTTTTATAGACCACTACGCACTGGAATTATGCCTTAGTTGAGCCAGAAAGTCTTGCGATACAAGATAATCAGACATCTTGCCATCTTACAATTGTCTTGGGATTTCTAAATGCAAGGTAGTTGAACGTGACAAGAACACTGCAAGAAACATTTTTACAAGGACACACCTTACTCAAAAAAATGCTCTGGCCCCATTCTCCTCAGTAGTAAACACACAACATCACTGCCCCAGTATGAAGGGCCGCACTAAAGACTAAAAAACAATTCAGTAATAGGGGTTTTAGTTAACTCTCTGATTGTTTCCACCCAGTTTTATCAATGATATATAGAATATTTCCTGCTGGCTGTAGCTCCATATTTAGTGTACAGACATGAGTGCAATATCAATCCTCTCATCGAACTATTGGCAAGAATGCAAGCAGGCATATTTCCCCAAATATTTCCAGAATGTAGCCCTATTCTTTTAAGGGTAAGATATGCAGCATTATAAATGCACCATTCAAAGTTGGCTCCTCCCACCCTGCTCAACAATAGAGAGGCAGAGAGACATAGAGATTTAAATTGGTAGAGGGAGCGCAGTTGGAGAGAACAAAGCAGTGAATCAGAGGAATATAATATTATATCTCATTGTTTCAAAGTGAGTGCACTCTAAATCACAAATAAACACTCTCACACAATTTTTTGACTGCAGCAAAGGCTAACCTCGGTCTACTATGCCTGTATATGTGTGTATCTCTCTCTTCAGCTCTCACAGAAAGAGGGCAGAGAAGAGAGATGGAAACACACTGAGCGCTGTATTGGCTGAGGGCGACACACTACTGCCAAACACCCAGAGCACAGCAAAACATGAAGAAATAAAAAAATACTGGAGTCTGTAGCTGCACAGATGGCAGCATCTGTGCAGAGAAAGACTCCACCTCACACTTCTAGTGAGTCAAGTGATGATTTAGAGAGATATGTTTATATGAGTCTATACTTTTTCTTTCTTTCTTTTCTTTTTGTTTTTAGAAAATGCTGCACATTATATCTTTAAAGGTGGGTAATGTAAGTACGATCATAAAGCAGCCTGCAACACTTAGATCAAAGCCTATAACATATTTTAGCCCTCAATCTAATGTGGTAAACAAAAGCTCAGCCGTTCACTGCCTTATTTGTATGGAGTAAGACATAGTATGGACAGTAGTTCATTAGTAGTATTTACTGTTGTTTGGGAGGCATAAGACAGAATGTTGGTCTCAGATTGACTGCTGATATACTAATGTTATCTATTAGCATTACTTGCTTAATTTAAAGATATGACCACAGGCCCAAAAGGGCTTAAAGAGGTAAAATGAAGTGTAACTGTCCATCAGAGTGGTGACATTAAACAGTCTGTGAGCAGAGCGCTCTCTTCAGAAGTCTCACCTTGCCTCTGGGGGGGTATTTTCTGCTCAGTTTGGTTTTATTTTCACTTCATTATCAGCACTTTAACTCATCCACAATACATAAAGTTATTTGCAAAGAGTTAAACCTACTCATTGTTAAAAATAAAGAGGAACAGTGTCCAGGCAGCTTCCGTAAGCAGTGAACTTCCCCCACAGCAGAGAAACTTCCGCACCAGTAAAACTTTTGGACGAGTAGCTACTCATCTGATTAAGGGCTGCAGCAAGTGTTAAAAAGTTCATAATTGGTTTGAGCGCTTGTGTGTCTGCTGTGCTGTGGACCTGCTCAGGAAAAGTGTGGCTATTTTTATTATTATTGTTTTGCAGCTTTAATCCATCATCCAGTTCTTTGAATCCCCACTGCTGCTGCAGCCTGAGGGAGCACTCGCTGGGCTGTTAGCCAGTCAATCAGCCACCCAGGCTGCTGAAGCCTTCCATAAATACTATATGCATCTATGAGTGTGTGCCTGTCTATGGTTCCTTCTGTCTGTTTGTTTGTCAAATCATTCATAAAATGTTCCTCTGTGGTGTTTGCCACCTCAGGAGGGGATTGATTCTGGATTAAACTGCTGGGCCACAGAGCAGGATTACACTCTGGGAGGGAACATGTGGCACTTTTGAACTGGGATTTATAAAACCCCCTACTTCTTTACATAAATCAATGCTGTTTGCTTAAGCTGCAACAAATGATTGTTACGGTAATAATGAGAAACTCTTTAATAAGTGTTTCCACATCGGAAAGTGTGTCCCCAGTGCTGTTTTGAGTGGACTGCTCTATCTCAGTTTCCCCAGTGAGAACTTTCAGCACATCATCTACTTCTTTTCAAGATGTTTTGTATTCCCAAATTCTTTATGCAATAAATGCATTTACTTGATTAGCTAAAGTTTTATTCAGGAATTTGGATATGGTTACTAGTGGAAGTCTTGTTTGCACCAGAAGTGATAGAGTTCAAGGAGAGGCTTCCTGAATATTAACATTTTTGCCTCAGCACCGCATAATATTAAAACAAGTCTTTTTTGGTGTATCCTCTTTTCTTCAATCCGCTGTGTTCATTTGGCAGGTTTCTACACTTCACAGAAAGACCTCTGAAAACACCAGTTGAATACTTGACAGGAGCTTGAAGCATAAAGCAGAGTCAGAGCTTTTCAAGTTGAGAAAAAGTAGTTGAACTCCTTGTTTAAAGTGCAACAGTAAAGTTCCCCAAGCTGCAGTGCGTTACAGCTGGTATGAGGTCACTTTGTTGGATAAATTAATATTTTCTTCTGCTATGATGTCCCTTTCTCTTGCTTCATTATTGAGTATATACACTCCTGCTCTTCCTCTTGCTCTTTGATTGCGGGGTAGTTAGTAGGTGAGTTGAGGGGGATATAAAAGGGAATGCCATCCTGCTTGTTAGCAAAACTTCAAAAATGTGTCTCCCTTATTAACCTGCAACCCCCCACCCTCTAGTAGCAGAGAGAGTGCAGGGGCAGAGGGGTTGTTTAGTTGAATATGTTAGTCTAGTTGGCCTGACTCATTGATCTTTTATCAACTGAGGTTTGTCCAACTTATATCAGTAGTCTAAAGCTCCTTTTCCACTGGACAAAATCTCACTAACATCTGTTTTTTGCCTTTGATGGGAAAGCGTACAATCAACATTCATTGCCGGGTCAAAAGACTCTGCAGTAATTGCAAGTATTTATTGACTCTAGTGCTGATTGGTGGTGATGGAAACCCAGGTGGACAAGCTAATTTTCACTCCTTTTCAGTGGAGGCAATGCAGACTTTTCCCCTACATTGGTAACCTCTGCGACTCTGTTGCTCCTTTTTCATACGCACGTGTTGCTTGGCTTGACTCGGTGCATCAGCCAAGCACAGCAGAGTTTCCACTCACTTGAAGGTGTGTATTTAACCAATGATGTGCCTATTTTTAGTCAAGCGTCTGTACAATGATGTATAACATTTTATATTCTATATATTCTTCACAATAAAAGGCCTCTGTTATTTTTGTTATCTAAAAGCTTTTATTATGAAGCAGCAAAGTCAGAAAATGTTGGATTTTCTTCAGCATTAACTTGACACGACTCCTATTGACCCATCATCTATTAAAAGTGACATGAAACAGTAAAAAAAAAAGCAGATACCTAAAACTACAAACAGCAATGAAGAGAAACGAAGCAACAAACAGAAGATATTCTGTTAGAAGTCACAAAAGTACAGACAGCTGAACACAAATGCTTTGCAAAAAAGTCTCTCTCTCTCCTCTGTCCATTTTATAGTTACCAGGGTGGCAAGTCCCCATCTAATAAATGATTGGTTGCATGAAAACAAAAAAGACGGCAACAACACCAGTGTTTTTCTGAACAGTTCAGAGATTTTCAACTCAAAGGGCTCAGAGTAGCAGCACAAAAAAATATGCTGGGCACAGCACCTTTTCTCTAAGTGGTTGCATACAGCCTATGGCACTATAGGAACACAAGTCCTAACTGTACTGTGTTTATAAATCCATGGTACTGTCTGTGGTGCTGAAGTAGCAGACGGATTTGTAATTGTGCCTGCCCTCCTGACAGTTTTGTTGTGGATCAATAATATTCTCTAAACTATATACTATAAATACTCAATTTGATGCCAATATGTAGCCAATATACTCCCTAGAACAGTGTTATCTTCATGATAAAAGTGACAAGTAGCAGTGTGTATTGACAGAATATTTCTATGATCATTAAGTAGTGTCTGTGCTGCTGACAAATACACTCCCAGACCCATGGGTCTTACCCTTACCCTAACCTCTCATAAGTCCATCCCCCTTTTAAAAATTAACAAATCACCTACTGGAGGTAGTGAAGTATTTTTATGTTGTAGTGTTGGTGCTCGGCAAATAGTTCAGCATGAAATCATGTCATTTTCATTTGGCCATTTACATGTAAGAATAAGAACACTTCTCCACCAAAATGGGTCCCAGAAGTGAAATATTGTCGTACTGTGGGAGATCCTTTTCTCTTAGGAAATGAAATACAAGACAATTTCCTTCACAGCAGAAGGCGCACTGTCTATCAAGAGAAAACTGTTCTAACCATCGACCGCCGATCCTTTTCATTACCTCCACCAGCAGCCACAACATCAGGTTTGACAAAGACATACTGCAGTTTGTCTATGTCAAATTTGAAGAGGAAGACTGCATTTTAGAAGTCTGCGTCACAGGCTGTCTGAAAATACCAACAGATTCCCTGATTAACGAGTATGTGCTGACCACTTCCTGTGTTTCAGAATAAGTCTAAGGTTGAACATATAATATATATTAATTAGTGGATTTTGCTGTGTTTCTCTTTTTAAATAAAATAACAGTAAAGTGAGATTAGAGGAGTAAACAAATGTCTTTATTTTCCAGGTTGTACAGAAAAAAACAAAATCACATATTTTGCTGTAAGGAGCTCCACTTGTTTGACAGGGCATTTGTCTGTTTTTGCATAATTGCTTCCAGAAAGGCGATATTTTTGGACAGCATGACGCAAGTAAGCATAAACACAGTAATTAGTGCTTAGGAAACTGCAGGAAGCCGAGAGAATAGGACAGAGAGGGAGGAAAAGGGACATTTGAACCAACCACGGTGTTATTAATGTGACCAGCAGTACAAAGCATTGACCACCTCCTAGTCCATTGCAATTTGATGGCAACAGCATTTAAAGGAGAAATCCAGAGTTTGCTTTTGATCACTCCACAACCCTGCCATAAGCCATAAACATCTTGTGGCAGGTTTTTGTTTCTTAGGAACTGGCAGCAGCCGAGTGTAATTATTGAAGTATTAAATATAAAAACTCTTTCTAGTGGTCGTGTTATTTTTTTCTCACCTTTACTGCTACAGAAAAGATTGTCATACAGTTTGGACTTGGTTTATTCTCACCACAGTGACTTGAGACTTGCTTTTGACTTGCACATGTGACTTACTCCTACCTTTGTCAGTGTTAATGGTAGCCTACCTTATTGTGCATCGAGGGCACTGAACACATCAAACCTTTCATCCTTATCTGGTCTCAGTGAATACAGATTTTACATGTTTTCACAGGTCCACTGACAGCAAAACAGCCCCAGAGACTAATGCTACCACCACCACGTTTGACAGTAGGTCTGGTGTTCTTGGGGTTAAAGACCTCATCTTCTCTCCTCCAAGCATATTTCTGGTCATCGTGGCCCAGTAGCTCAATGTTTGTTTCATCTGACCACAGAACTGTCCTCCAGAGGCCTCTTCTTTGTCCATGTGATCAGCCTACAAATTTCGAGCCTTGAGGTGCCACTTCTGGAGCGTGGACTCCCTCCTTGCTCTGCAACCTCTCAGCCCATGATGACGCAAAACACACTTGACTGTAGACACTGACACGTGTGTTCCAGCAGCTTCGAATTCATTGCAGACCTGCTTTTTGGTGAATCTTGGTTGGTAGTGACAATACTGTGCCATGCCTGCTGTACTTACAAACATTTGTTTGCACAGTTGATTTTAGGGTCTGTATCTGATTTGAAATGGCTTCAGGTGACTTTCCTGACATGTTCAAGTAAATTATTTGCTTTGTGCTGATCTCCTTGGACTTTCCCATTGTATTGTTTGTGGCTGAGTCTAATGAGTGTATCAGATGGGCCATATTTAAGTTGGCTCAGAGAAATCATCATTTGTAGTTGATCATAATCACTGACAAGAAGTTAAGAGGCAGTGGCACTGAGAAAAATTTGATAAACACAACTTTCTACATCAGCAAAACTAATTATTCAAGTTGCTGTATATTGAGTTGATGTATATTTTTGAAACAGCAGATTTTCTCATATTGCCAGAAAACCTGTAATGAATTTATGAACAAACCAAAATGCATGATTGTTTTTTTGTGACACACGTTTCAATCATTCCATCATAGAAAATTAAGAGTTATAAGAACCACTGGAAACTCAAACCTGCCATGATATACAGTACATGCTCTTTGCAAGTGTGTATAAACTTGGGTATTTATCCTGTATTTATGACTTCTGAAAATCTGTTTTTCTTTTTTATTTCATGTGTATGTCTCATTGATTTCACCTGTTATGTTTCTCTGAGTCATGTGACATTGGCTGGTGCTGCTGTTTCTGTGTGGCTACACTTCTGTTTGTTTGTTTGTTTGAAGACCTGTAGTGGTCGGAACATGTTGGTTTTTTAAATGATTGAATCACTATATAGTAAATGCTTTTTACTTTTTTCTTTCCTTATCACTACCATTTATATTTTGGAGAGGCTGAATTTCAGTTTTGAAGAAAATCTTTGCTTGATGCTGCAAGACACAAAAAATGTGAAAATCCAAACCAGCCTTTGTTTCCTAACAGTCGACGTAGCAAGTTTTCCAGCATTAATGAGTGTTAATTTTTCTGTGTTAATTATTCAGAATCATCAACTGTTGATTGGAGTGCTATTTTGTTACAGAACTGATTGCAGGAGGAAGGGTGCTTAAAGCCACCATTATGACCTATCATTAGTTCAATTCAACATCTGGAATCCCAGTTTGTGTGCATTTGCGATACCGCTGGTTATGACTCTCGGCAAAATAGCTGTTGTGAAGGTCTTCCTCCCCTTCCTCCATTTTCTTCTTTTTTTTTTTTCTTTGTCCTCTGGCCATGCTCCTGCCAACCCACTCCTTGGAACATCTGCAATAATGTGCTCACCCACACTAAACAGCGAGACCTTAAAATACATGAATCATCCTTTAGAGAAAAGGGTGTGTATGTGTGTATGTAGATGTGTGTGCCTCTTTATCTCCGCTTATGGGCCGTTCAGGAACATATGAGAAAGTGATTTGTTTTTATGTGTCCACACTAGAGCCTACGTTTGAAAGAGTATGTGTGTGTGTGTGAGAGAGAGAGAGAGAGAGAGAGAGAGAGAGAGAGAGAGAGAAAGAGAGAGAGAGAGAGAGAGAGAGAGAGAGAGAGAGAGAGAGAGAGAGTGTGTGTGTGTTCATGATCCTGAGCTGGAGGGCTGTGTGGGCAGAAGCGTCCAGTGCCGGTATAAATTGATTTCCAGAATCCAGACGCTAGGTGCACTATGCAAGAGAGCTGTGTGCTTGTGCACCCATTTATGAAAGGAGGAAAAATGGTTTATAGCTGTGTGTGTCTCTCTGTGTGTGAGAGTGTGTAGAAGGAAGGAGGGGGACGGAGAAATAGACAGAAAAACTACAATGACACCGGGAATCTGATGTCTCTGTTTCCATATCAACCAAAAAAAGTGACAACTGTGGTTTTCAAAGTTGGCCAAAAGTGATTTGTTTCTTGACGCATCAGGCAATCTGTGTGAAACAGCTGGTTATTTGTTTATTCATGATTACCAGGGCTTACGTGCGTTTCATATATATGTGTGTATAAATCCTTTGTTTATGCATGAAAAAAGACAGAAAGAAAGGTGGGGCATTAGAGGGAGTGAAGGAGTGAGATCAACAGTGAAGCAGTGGAGAGAGGATAACACACACACACACACACACACACACACACACACACACACACACACACACACACACACACACACACAGTACTTAGGAACTGTAGTTCTCCAAAAATGACAAACCCATCACTTTCTTGGCAGGCGGTCGCACCAGTTTAGCATATTCATTACAATGTGGTTTACAGGGCAGGTCTTAGCTGCATACAACAGGCTAATGATGGATGGCGGTCATTAAATCTCTCTGTAATTCCCTCCCTGTAATTAATATTGATTTTTAAATCAGCCAGCATGAACACATTTTAATTGGTAACTGCAATTCTTAAAATGTCATGCACATGACTCTTCCACATTGAAAACCACTGAATTCCACTCGGTGGGAACTTTTTAGTATCTCCAAGTTCAGATTCATTCAGTCATTTGTACTGAACATGTTTGGTTGAACATACCATTATTGCTCAGTGAGTATTAAAGATTGAAGAAGTTTTTGACAGGGTTGGGAAGTAATGATTTATTTGCAGATGATTAAAGAGAGAGAGAAAAAGTATATTTGTGTAGCTCAAACTTTTGTGGGTCTATCTACAATTTTTTGGTATAAGGTGCAATATTTTCAATGTTTGATACTGAAGTATTCCAAAAATATTCACTACTAGTTTCTGAACACTGCTGGTTTTTCACCATGACTGAGCTGAATGGTTTGTTCTGGGAGCTGTCCATTACTGTGGTGCTGAAATCTTTTCTTATTTTCTCTCCAAAAGTCACTCTCTGGCAGCCCTTCTTAACTTTTATGGCTTATGACCCATTGAAACAAAGTTTTGCCTACTTGAGAGCCTTTATCATATAGATTGATACCAGTTCAAGTAACTGGCTCCATTTCAGACTGATTTATATGAATACATTTTAGGAGGCTATTGAGCTGAACTGATCCAATCTATATGAAAAGATAAAGGAAATATAATATAAAGATGATATAAAGAACTTTAACGTATATAAAATGAAGCAATCTTTTCCTTCCCATCAATAATTTATACCATCATTAATAAATGGCAAATTGGTAGTTTATTAATCTTTATTTTGTAGTTATTTCACTGTTAACAAATAAAGTATAATTAAGCATGTTTACTAATTAGTGGTAATGCTATAATTCATGCTATTTTATCATTAGTTTGTGTAATACAAAATAATTGATAAATTATATACTGTATTGAAACAATCAAAGCTACATTCTGATTAAATTAGTGAACTGTTTATGGCAAACATACAATATGTCTTAAAGGGAAACGTCTGCACTTTTCATGTGTCTGTCCAGTCAGTGTTGATGGCAATGTTGTCAGTTGAAGCAATAAATTCTGCAGTGCATGCTATATTTACTTTGCCCGATGCAAAATATGTAGTTCTTCCTTACGTCCAGTGATGTCACAATGATGTAAGGAAGAACTTCAGGCTATTTCAACTTTGAGTCTCTGCCTCTGGGTAGCCAGGGTGCATGCTAGATGAGTATTTTTGTCACCTAATGCTATGTTTTACTAGAGTGGTGATAACAGTGCAACACTGGCAGGAGCATCAGAAGCTTGCCAGCAATGCATCCTGGTACATGTAGGCACTACTGCCCTGCTCTGCTCTGATTTCCTGGTCAGTGTAGCACATACTGAGGAATTAATTGCTTCAGTTGACTACCTTTAATTGACAACACTGTCTGGACATGTCCCAGCATTCCCCTCTACTGAATGCCTAATGATTTGTAAAATCATTACAAGGAGAAATGCACCAGATATTTGTTACATGTCCTTAATGGTTAACAATTAGTTTGTAAACTGTCTATAAACATTGGAAAAGTTTCGATGGCCATTATTAAGTTGCAATTGATGTTTATGAAACTTAACACTCTTTTTTATAAATGGTTTATAAAGCATATGTAAACATTTGAATGTTCAAGAGTAAAATAACTATTACCTAAACTGCTCCTAATTTCTGTCCGACCATGTAAACCATCTTGAGACCCCTGAGACCCATTAGGGGGTCCGGACCAGCAGGTTTGGAACCACAGCTCGGTACCACGTGCCTCAACAGCTCAGCCTCACAAGTGTCTGTTGTGACAAACTGATCTTTATTTGATGGCTTTGAAGTATTTACCGCCACATTTTCCTACCACACCTCAGATAAAGTCGTAAATATTAAATATCACCACTGCGTAATTAAATCACCATGACAGTCACTCACACTCGTTGTCAGTGAGCAGCACGGAGGCAGTTTGCGGGGTGACAGCAGCAGCAGCAGCAGCAGCAGCACCGGGGCATGCTGGGCAGGGTTGCCAGCAGTACTTGAGTGTAATTCCGTGTGGGAGGAGGAGGATGGGTGTGTTTGAGAGTATTTTTCTCTTCACACGCTCTGCTGTGCGCGCAGACTGAAGACAAAGCGCAGAGAGGAGTCCACCTCCACCTCTCCATGCGCTGAGCAGCCGGTCGGTGAGGGCGCAGCAGTCATCTCACACACTGTCCGAGCATTTTTCTTTATTTTATCCACGCTGCATGGACAGTTAAACAAGTGTGCCTCTGTCCACTCACTCACTGCTCCCCCTTCCTCCTCCTCCTCCTCCTCCTCCCTCCTCTCCAGCGCCAACATTTGTGAAGTGGCTGCCTCACCCGGTCGGACCGGAGACCGTCTGGTCTCTGATCTGGTCTCTGGAGACTCGACGCGCTCGGTCAGGGCCAGGCTGTGCGGCTCCCGGATCAGACCCGAGCCACCCCGAGATCTGGCGATGATGGAGATGATGGAGGGAGACGTTATGGACAAGCTGGAGGACATGGCATCGGTGTATGACTTCGACCCGATCACCGGCAACATCCCCGCTACCAAAGTAGAGATCACAGTCTCCTGCAGGTGAGTGGAGGGGACCGTCCGCAGAGAGGCAAGAGCGCAAAAAAAAAGAAAAAAGTTCGGTGTGAAGACTGCGCGGTGAAAAGTTGTGACTGAGCCCCACCCTTTCTGAGGGATTTAGTTCGGATTGTTCAGTGAGATGATGATCTGTGATGAATAGCGACAACTTCTCTAACACCTTGGGTAAAACGCGATATATCTGCAGGTTTTGGGTGGAGACGGTCCGTGTGCTTTGAGTTTACTTATCAAGCAAGATGTTTATCTAGTCTTTATGCCAAGACCCTTTAGGGCTGCAACTAACGAATATTTTCATTGTCGATTCATCTTTCAGTTTTTCTCGATGTGTGGTCTATAAAGTATCAGAGAATTGTGAAAAAAAAATGTCCACCAGTGTTTCCCAAAGCCCAAGATGACGTTTTCAAATCAGATTTTCAAATAGTTTCGTCCATATCCAAAGATGTTCAGTTTCCGTTCATGGCGTTCTAGTGGTTCCGTTCACATTTGAAAGGCTGAAATTAAATAATTTGGACCCCTTTCCCTAAAAAAAAAACCATACTCAAACCGATTATCACAATAGTTGGGGATTATATTAATAGTTGACAACTAATTAATTGTTGCAGCTCTCGACTCTTCACTTTTTGATTGATTTTTGCGCATTTTTGTAAGACAAACTTATAAACACCTGTCAGTGAAGGCGTTTCCGACCTGTGCCATCACAAAGGAGCTCTGCAGATGTGCACAACTTCATATTAATTCATGCATGCAAGCGTTTTCCATTGATTCCTGTATATAAGATATCAGGGCAAAAAAGGATGTGTGCACCAGAGCTGCAATGATTAATTGATTCATTGTCAACAATTGTGATAACTGATTAATCGTTTTGACTCATCTGTCAAGGAAAAAGCCAAATCCTTTGATTCCAGCTTCTTAAATGTGAATATTTTTTCTCATTTATTTACTCCTCTATGACAGTTACCTGAATATCTTGAGGATGAGGGACAAAACAAGCCATTTGTGACATGCCATATACATATATATATATATATATGTGTGTGTGTGTGTGTGTGTGTGTGTGTGTGTGTGTAGTCACAATTTTCTGACATTTCATAGACCAAGCAGCAAATGGATTAATCACTGAATCCTTTTTCAACATTCTCTGATTCCAATTTCTTAAATGTGAATATTATTTCTCGTTTCTTTTCTTCTCTATGACAGTAAATTGAATATCTTTGGGTTGTGGACAAAACAAGACATCTGTCATATTGGGTTTTGGGAAACATTGCTTTACATTTTCACAATTTCCTGACATTTTGTGAACTAAACCAATCCACTGAATGAGAAATAATCAGTAGATTAGTCAACAACGAAAACAATTGCTATTTGCAGCCCTAGTATCCACCATGATCCATGTGAGACCATTTCATTTTGATGTTGAGTGATAACAAGCACAATGACATGATGTGGTTTAAAGTGCTGTACATCATATCAAACATCAAAAAATATAAAAATCCAGGGTTTTGAGCACCTGACTGAGGCTGGTTTGTAGATATACTGTGTGTGCATGGTGGTGCTTATACGTTAGACACATGTTTTGCTGTAAGGGCAGAAGCCCCTCTCATATTGAAGCCCATACTGTACCTACTGGCTGCTTTCAGAGGACTGAAAGCCTCTCTTCTTCCTCTCCTGCATTCTTAACAAAGTACTGGATGTTAAAGATTCAGAGGTTTACATCGCATTCACACAGGGCCTGTGTCCATGACCTCGATTCTTTATTATTCAGTGCAAAGGTATTTCCCTTTGAAGACAGTACTTCAGGAAAATATATCCGCCTTCGCCAAATGAGTCTCCCTGCAGGGCTTGTTCAGTGAGAATAAACAGTCACTCCCCTTCCCATTAGGAAAGGTTTTAAAGTCAATGCTTTCAATGCCTTTCGCCTCTCAGACACACTGGCATGTGTGGATCCTCAAACCCACACACACACACACACACACACAGGGACACATCTCTCTGGTCTTTGATTCTGGGTCTTAGGTTGGTGAGCCATCGAAGCAGAGTGAATTTGAGCTATAACAAGCTGCGTGTGCATTATTGATGGGCTTTCTGACGTTCAGAGAAGCTCACTGCCACATCTCTCAGCTCAGAGTTTAAAAGAAAAGAAAAAAAAAACAGACGCTGGCAAGAAATGAGTGTCTTTCAATTTGCTGAATGAACGACCGCTTGCTTGTTTGTGTTGAGTAGGAACTGGTGGGCGTTAGTGGAGAATCAGTTTAGAGGCAGAAAGGACGGTTAGCAAAGTGTTGCATACCAGTCAAAGCCCAGCACGGTTTCGGATTTGTTTTTTTTTCAGCATGTAACGATGAGGTGATTGGGATTACATGCCTCAGTGATGCGCAATTAAGCACCATTCAGGTAAATGATGAGTCCTATTCTGACAACTCCCTGCATTTATGCAAATGATTTCTAAAACAATGAGTGTGTGCGTGTCTGTGTGTGCATCACCGCTGATAAACAGGCAGAGTAGTGGTGCAGATGCCTCCTACCAGAAAGAAGAGGAATTTGGGAAGAAGAAATCATTAATCGAAAGGGGAGGGTTGATGCTTTACTGTCCTGCTTCACTGCTGCTGTGTGTGTTTATGTGACAAAGAGAGTTTCAGTGTGTGTGTGTGTGTGTGTGTGTGTGTGTGTGTGTGGTGAGAGAGAGAGAGAGAGAGAGACTAAGTGAAAAGGAGCAAGAAAGGCAGAGAGAGTTCATCTTAGGAAACAATGCATTTGGTGCAGACTCAAACTTTCAATGACTTGTGAGTGATTATGGTGTAATATACATGTAACACACTCTGAGGTGGGTTCACACCTAAAGGCCTGGTTCCTGAATTGAATCAATGCAAGGATGATAGACTGTTTTAATTTTCGAACTTGTCCAGTTCATGTTCACAAAGGCAAAACTCAAATGTTCCGCAAATTTTCAACACAAATTATGTGGTGGTTGTTCGATTATTGGTCATATAGTCGGTGGTAAAAAGACAACAAATGGCACAATTTCTACCTTGGTTATGTAAATCATGGACCACTGTCAGGTAAAGCTGTGACATATGGGTTTTTTCTAACTACACTGCAAATGCAGTATATTAGTGTGGGATGGTGGTTTACTGCGACTGACCAAATCATTTCACTTTACTGGATTTGAAAATTAGCGTCATAAGTGCAACTCCTTTAAGAAATAGGGCAGTGCATGATGTATGTGTGGTGAGCAATTGAGGTAAAACGAGCAGCAGGTTGAGTGTGACGGTGCTGCTAGTAGAACAAAAACTTGAACTTAGTATTGTCAATCTGGCAGTAAATGTATAGTACAGGTTACAGCATGCCAGTTAATAAATGTTGCAACTTGTCAACACCAAACAAGTCGTATTTGTTGTTTCCCAACTGCTGGAAAAGTGAAGACAGTTAGCCCCAAAGTAAGCTAAGGAGGAAAGACTAGCGTTGCACCATTACAATGTAAGCTCCAGTGCGATCAGAGGCTGTTACTCACTTGTCAACCAATCAGAGGTTGTGTTCCTGACTTGTTGTGTGTGTAGCTCTGCTTTCAAATGCATTGCACCATGGAATGACATAACATTTGCAGTGATGACGATAATGATCTCAACACCGTGGGAGGCATCACATGACTGCAGTATTGCGGTAATGAAGTTATCGTCACAGCCTTACCGCCAGGTCCTGTTTGTGTTGGTGTTGAGCGCATATCAGCAGACTTTAGGACTGTGCTTATGAACATCTCATAAGACAGTGAGTATAGAAATGACACACACACAATGAGGTGCACTGCACTTGACAGCGGTCTGAGACCTCCCCTGCGAGGTGAACCAGAGAATGGTTGTCTGGTCTGCACCAGAGTTCACACCAACCTGAATGAACCATGCCAAGGGGGTAAACTAGAGTTTGATTTGATGGGAATAAACGAGGCTGGTCTGAACCCATCCTAAACATGCTTACCGGTTAGAAGGTGGGTTTACTGTGATCATGTTTGATATAAGATTGTCATAGATTGCAGTCTAATGAGCTTTGAAGACAACTTGACTATGAAAACTGTCCAATTTTCCTACATACATTGCAATTCCTGTGGTATTATAATAAATATTTGACAGTGGGCAGCTGTATCAGGTAGTCCTGAAGCAAAAGAACTCAACAGTCAAATCTTGTGTGTCACATTCAATCACTTCCAACAACAGTTCAGGGCCTCACAAATCCTCTAAATCCTCTGTACAGATGTTGGTGAGTCAGACTCCTATTCAAGAAAAGAGGCTCCCTGTTGGGTCTCCTTTTCTATTCTCCCTTTGTTATCATGTACATGCACTCTGAAACCTCCAAACCATGATGATAGCTGTTCCCTCCGGGTTAATACCCCTTATTACAGGCTACACTCCCTGCTTTTGACAACATATTATTATCAGGACCAATGACAAATAAAGGGGGGTAAGTGGGCGCAGGATCTGTGAAATAAGGGGGGACATTATAGGACATAGTTTGGCTTTCATCAAGGGAGGGGGCTGAAGGATTTTGGTGGCAGGAAGTTGCAAACGGTGTTATATTCATGTGGGGCTTCTGGTTCTAAAAAGTGAATTCAATGAAGTGCCCTAAACCTGCAATCTTCCTAACAGCCAGCAAGGGGTGACTCGACAGCTTTCAATAAGAAGTCAGTTGTATATACTATTATGGCAAACTGACCCTAATTTTCACTTGATTTATGACTTTGGTAAAAAGTTTCCCAATGAGTTTATGGTCTCAATCCCTAGTTTAAAGTCTTCTTAAATACAGTACAATGTTCATTTAGTAAATTATGGTCCCAGTTAGAGTACTTTATGTGATAAAGCAGGGTATGCTTTAGGATGTGGCTATATGTGGGTTTGTCAAGCACAACGCATGAAACTCAGATGAAACTGTCAAACTGGGTAGTGCTGATAACACATGGATCAGGGTTATGCTACTGCATTGCATATTTCTCACCTAAAATGTTTTCATTTTAGCCAAAACAAAGCACCAGAACAACAAGATTGCAACCCCGATGATGCCAAACTTGAGGGTTCAAAATGGTAACCCACAAACCAATGGGTGACGTCAGTCAGTGGATTCACACTGGGGAATTTTTCTGCATGTCAGTGTTAACGCAGAAAGACATGAAATTTTTTTATTGACTAGAACCTTTACTAAGTTTTAGCTGCCTGACCTCAATCATACTTGTATGAACAGAGAGTCCTTGGGCTACGTCTGTCACCATGTTCACATTTCTCACGATGTTTGATGTGTCATTCTCAGCACATTTGTTTTGTGGGAAAGCTTGAAACACAGTTTGACACTAGTACAAAAAAGAACTTTGTGGGGCCAAAATGTAACCTGTGGTTTTTCTTAAACTGGTGTTTACACCCCCACAGGGCTTGTCAGTCAATGGTCCAGTTCATGGGGAGAAACGGAGGGAGAAGGGTACAAGTGGCATGTGGACAGGAAAGTGGAGGTGTAAATTCTGCAGCCACAAAGCCACGCTGCAGTCCTGTGTTTAGCCCGTTGTTCAGCCCCTCCATTTCCATTCACAGTGGTCAAAATCTGCTGTCCATTTCTGCTCCACTGTCTGATCGTCCAGTCAATTCAAACATTATAAAAGAAGTACTTATGTGTCTAATGTGCATGGCCCATAGCCATTTTCCAGTCTCTCCAGTCAGCTGAGACTGTCTGGCTTGTGTATTGAAGAGTAGGTCAGTCAATGGAGAAGCACCAGCTGCTGTGAGTGATATTGATAAGCGATCAACTGTCCTGGCATTATTGGTAGCTGTGCTACTGTGTGCTGGAACCAATGCAAGAAATCCACAAAACCAAGAAACTACAATTTTGGTTTTCTAAAGCCAATAATTAACTTTCATTTCACCACAACTGTCAACCAACAAGTTCCAGTTTGTGCCTCTTTTGTATTATCAATACATTTTGAGTCAAAGAGGTGAGCTTCTGTTTTTCTGAAGAATAAACTGAATAATAATACATAAATAAAATATAATTTTCTGAGCGTATTCCAAGAATCTTTAAAGAGAATCTGTATGAGAAATTACTCCATCTAAAGCACAATAAAAAGATTTTTTCTTTATTTTTTTCTCCAAGTTACAACTCCTGACGAATGTCCCTGCTCTAGAGCTCTGCACAGGCCAAAAACTGAGACATGAATCCTGTCCATACCCTCGCCTGTCAGACTTGACCTGAGTGAACCTGGCTGGTACTGAGAACTTTAAGACCCTGCACACATTGCAGTCAATTTACAGCAAGTAATATCATATCCTGTCAAAACAATAAATTATCTGCCTTATTGGTTATTTGATGGACTCAATATGTCTTCCCCAACTGAAGTTGATGACAATCCAGCAGACAATTGCACAAGTCCCTCCAATCCGAGTCGCAAGCAAGTATCAAGTAATTTGGTCATGGGCAAGTCAAGTCAAGTCAAGTCAAGTCAAGTCACAAGGTTATGTCGAGTCAAGTCAAGTCACAAGGTTATGTCGAGTCGAGTCAAGTCACAAGGTTGTCAAGTCAAGTCGAGTCAAGTCACAAGGTTGTCGAGTCAAGTCAAGTCTCTCACTATTGTTCCTCATCCGAAAAAGAGCATGCAGTCTAGTCTGCATGGATTAAAGCATAAAGCTGTTAATTTGATCTATTCTTACATTACATGTTTGATCATTTTGACCAAGGTAGATGGGGAAAGGCTACATTCCTCGGCCCCGGTTGGAGGGTGCAGGGGGTGCCAGGACCATAGATAAAGAAACTATATACTTCTATTTCTATATCTATGGGTGGGACCTCATTAAATTATGGAGTAATTATTTAAAATATTTCAAAACAGGCCTATTTGTGGAAAAAAATCTAATATTTGAGTTATCATAATAGCTTTTTCCCCCCCTAGTTGTCCTTAATATAGTGAAGTGACTGCAATGTTCTTCAAGATCAGGAGCCATTGAAG
Organism: Lutjanus erythropterus; assembly: GCF_056507025.1. NCBI lineage: Eukaryota > Metazoa > Chordata > Actinopteri > Lutjaniformes > Lutjanidae > Lutjanus > Lutjanus erythropterus. Next base: position 19,290,326 of record NC_139318.1, read on the forward strand.
AAGGTTGGAAGTTTTAATTGGTTGTGACAACAAATTCACAATTTTTCCATACTGTAGCAGCCTCCCTCTGAATTACTGGTGATTTAAAAAAGCTCCCCTTTTGCAAGCTTTTGCTTTATTTTATCCACAACTGAATGCTAGCTTGCCAGGCTAATACTATGCATTTGCTATAATGTCATGGATGTACATGCAACACATGACATATTAATTCAGCTTTATGCAAAGAAGCAGCAGATGGGTCCTAACACACGTCCCACATGTCAGCCTCTACTTTAGTTGTTAAACTCTACTTTGCCTTAATGTATAACAGCATTATTTTCACATCAAAGTGTAAAATAATAGAAAATAACATAAATATGGAGAATTACATGGATAGTTTGTAGGATTTGGTCTCATCTAGTGGTTAAGTTGCAAATTGCAACCATATGAATTGTATCAGCCTCCCTTTCCTAGTATGTGGGAGAACCTCTGATGGTGGCAAAACTTGCGAAAAACACAAAAGGGTGTTTCTAGAATCAGTGTTTGGTTTGTCTGTTCTGGACTACAGTAGAAACATGGTGGCACAAAATGGCAGCCTCCATGGAAGAAGACCCACGCTGTCTGTAGATATAAAGGACTCACTCTAATGTAACAAAAACACAACAAATCTTATTTTCAGGTGATTGTACACTAATTAAAAATTCTTATGGATATTAGATTCCATTTTTCTCATATTTTGCCAGCAGACCCACCAAAACCTTACACACTTGACATTTAAATCTTTTTTTATCATGATGCAAACTGGTTAGAAGAGCATTTGAGGATTCTGAAAATATCTTTAAAACAGGTTAGTTTTGTTAAATGACCTGCAGGTTTTTTTGTTTTGTTTTTTTTCAAATGTCACTGGGTATTTATTTTTCAGAAAACCAGATGCTCTTTGACTCGGATGTAATGATAACACACAAGAGGCACAAAGTGGGGCAAAGCTGGACCACACAGTCGAGATCAAAATCAAAGGTTTACTAGGCTTCAGATCTGACAGTCCTCCGCTACTGGAAGAGATTCACACTATATTAAATGGCCAATCTGGACCTTTTTTGTGGCAGGACAGTAATTTTAATTTATTATAGTAAAGAGTCAAAAAGTGTCTCTAACTTAAGAGCATATCTGGCTGTATAAGACTGTTAACAAAGGGGCATTGTGTCTTACATGTATGTGCAAGAGGATGATTGATTGGAGGCAAAGATCAGGAAGGGTGAGGTGGGTCAAAGTTCACATCGACTGAACTCATTGCAGAGAGAACCAATTGGACCATTAATGGACTGTACACTTTTGACTGACACCTCATCTAAGATTTTCAATAAGGTGAAGATGGGTCTTCTAGCAGCTAATTTTTGTGGTTTTGGTATAATGATTCCTGTAGTAAGTGCACTATGTCTCTCTAACAGTGGAGATGTGGGATTTCTCAGCTTGTTGCCTTGGTGCAGGGAAGGCATCGCATGTGCTGCTATGATTAAAATCCTCTGCTAAATGTCTGGATGGTCTGCATTTGCATATAGATCTGCACTTAGGAGGATCCTGGTTTCAGCATCTGATAGGTTCCTTCACGGATCTGGGACAGATATGAAAGCGTCTCACACAGTGCAGAAAAGCCCTTGGGAGACCAAACGCCACAGCTTCTCATCGCTCTGATTTCCCTCGCTCTTTCACATCACATCTCTTTAGGTCTGAGCACTTTGGGTGTGAATATGTACTGCACTGCAAGCATCACTGTAGCTAATTAGCCATATGAAGAATGTGGTGTAGAAAACATGAGCTCAGCTTTGCAAACTGCAACATAATTATCCTCCAGATGACCCACACCCACGCCACAAAAAGTAAGATAAACCTCTTTCTTTCTCTCACACACACAGACTCATGCTGTCAGTAATTTTGTAGCACAACAGACTGGGCACGCTGCCTGATGTCACACAGACTAACTGACTTTAGCTGTTTGCAGGGAATTAGGTGTGGAGAGAGAGATAGAGGCAGGGAGAGAGGAACAATAATGTGGATGGTGAGGGAGCAGATAAACAACGGCAGACCGAGATGAGAAACATATGGGTGTGGGAACGCTTGTCATTGTATAGTTACAGGGAAGTGAATTCATTAAGAAATGCAAATAAGAGTTTAGAGAAAAATCTGTGACAGAAATGCTTAATTTCTGCTCTTGGCAGGTGATTTAGGTTTATTATCACCAGCAGCACAGACAGCTGCAGGTGAGTCATTCACATGATGCAACATTTCTGTGAAATGTGACCATGAATACTTAATGAGAGGAAAAGTGATGACGTTTCAAAATAAACCAAAGTTTTAGAGGAAAAACACAACTTAAAGAAACAGTTCACCCCCAAATCAAAAATGCATATTATTTATCAATACAATACCCCCTCATTTAACTACAAAAACCTAAATAAGGTGGCAGCTAGCTGGAGGGAGATCCTCAGGAAGCTGGCTTATCAAGGTAATGGACCATCACTAATAAGAACCTGCTTGCTGTTGGGTGTAGTGCATGTCACTTCCTGTAGAAATATCTAAATATCACAATACATAATGTGTTTACTGTTTAAAAAGTACAAACACAGGGAGATAGGAATTGCTCCTCCAACTTATACTTGAATGGTTACATCTCTCTCAAGCCACAGATGATAGGTAGATATTTTGATTAAATGATGGAAGTGTACTTAATAGATTCAGTGTGGGCAGAGAACATCTGATTTTATGCAATGCAATGTGATAGTCTGATGCTCTCATTCAGTTAGGACACGGTATAATGCTGCTACTTTAGATAGAGAGCTTGTTGGCTAGCAGGTTACTTTAAAACAAACACACTGAAAAATCTATTCCTCACTTTTGTTCTAATGTTTTGAAACCTCCAGACTCTTTAGATACAGAGTAATGCTGTGGCAAACCTCCAGCCGTACCAAATTTTGGTATTCTGTTGCGGCTCAGCTTTGATTTAATAATCACTGTCCAGGGGAGGGTTTACAAGTCAGTTGGATCATACTGGAATGAAATAAAAGCATAAGTTATATATAGATTTCACATAAAGTTCTGAAGCATAATTTCCAAAGCATTAATATCCCATTAATACTATAAAAAATAAATTGTGCTAGTTAAGCTTCATTATGGGCATATAGATGAGAGGAAGAAAATATAGACCAAAGAGGAGAGAAAATAGACTTTACCAGCAGGGAGTTTTGAATTATAAATGACTAAATTAAGCAGGACAAAACAGCTCCAACACAGCTGCATTTCTCTTCGACAAACAAATATCTGAAAATTAAAACATGCAGAAAACAACAAGCCTAAAATACCCGAAGAGAGACAGAGATTATGTAGAGTTTGGCCTGAAGCTTTGTGCAGCCATAGGGGACATCACACTACCACCTCTACCTACTGCTATTCACACTCCTGACACACACACACACACACACATACACACACACACACACACACACAGACACAAACACAATTTCAAAAACTGTGGGAATCATTTGCATCATTTGCTTATAGTTTATGCATTAAATTTTTGGTGAAACAGTCTCCTCTTATTGGATTTTTTCTCTTGTGTAGGCCAAACAGATCATGTTCCATCTCCTTTGACTTCACTCTGTATAAGCTACAGTGTTATTAAACTAGAGTCTCACTACAGACCAGGGCACTCTAACACCTGCAACACTGCTGGGTCCGCTTCTCTGCCCCTCTCTTACTCCAAACATCTCCTACACTGACCTGGCCTCTTGGGAGCTGTTGCACAAAATCTGGTGATAGCAGCGCATAGCATTTTCTATTACACCGCTTCTGTTTTGCTCTATAGACAGCTGTGTGCTCACTAGTGTGCGTTAGGGCTGCAACAATATGCTTATATCCCGATTTGATACTATCACAATACCTAGACCAGGTGAAAAAGTTGAATCATATACTTCTAGAGACTGTATACCATGAGTCATATTTTCATAAATGATGCACATCGTAAGTCAGTCGTTCTTTGAGTTTTGTTCCAGCAGCAGCATTGCTATGCTGCCAATTAAAGCCGCAAAAAAACCCAAAAACTTTTTGAAGTAAACTGTTCCATTTAGCTGTTCCTGCTCAGCAAGCTAGTGCCAGAAGAAAATAAAATTATTTGTATTAAAATAGAGCATCTGATTGTATTGTTAAACCCACTGGGAATTATAAGCTTGAGTTTTGACCACTGACTGTACATAAAAATGGACAAGATGACAGCTCCTCGAAAAGGAAGCCCAAACACCTCGGTAGCCCCCTGTTGGCTGGTTGCAGTATAGGTAACAGTACAGGTAAGGCTGCAGAAAACCCACCCCCTCCATTTTAATAGATAGGACATGGGCCAAAGTAAAACATCAAATACATGTCAAAAATATTTTTCCCAAAGATATTATCTTTTCTTTTTTTTTTTGTCTAAGTCTGCATTTTTCTGATTAGTTTGGTTTTAGTTAGTTATTCAATGCTATAATAAGGGGGTTTCGTGGCGGAAACTTGAAGGGTGGCTCCAAACCTGATCACTTCTGCACAGAGTCTGGCTCCAAATTATGTCACCAGTGCAAGAGGGCAACGCTCATATCCACCATATTTTGATTTCAGTTTTGTGCAGTGGGAGTAAGTGGGGATACGGCATCCATCTTGATTTATGTCAATGGTTTTGACCCTTGAGGTCAGCAGAGTTTGAGAGTTTTAAGAGTGTAAGAACTACATGGCTCAAAGTATGAGCACACATGTTGTTTTATGTTAAGCATGTGAAGTAAAATGGATCCATTTGTTAAGATAATTTCTGTTTGTGCATATATAAAATCAATTCAGGAAATGTAAAAAAAAAAAACAGAGAGAGAGAGAGACACAATACTGAAGATAATCCTAGTGTGTTTGTGTGTGTTAAGGTTGTTTTGTCACAGTAACACAGTTCATTTGGAAGAAAACTAAAAAGACATTATGAAGCTTAGAAGAAGCAGAAGCATATGAAATATATATCAGAGTTGTTTATGCTTATAAAACACTTCTGTATTGATCTACAGAAAACATATAATCTCAATGTGGAATTGTTAGCATACAAAAGATATTAAGATGCCTCTTTACAGCATGAAGCACTCTCTTCTCCTCCTGACCTGTCGGAAACCAATCAATTATTTTCTACCATCCTCCTTTCCTACTGCATTGTAGACAGCAAACCTCATTTCAGAGCACCATATACTATCTTTCACAGTTCAATGCTGGTATTTTCCTCTTTAAATGCCTTCTTTTCACTGCCTTCTGTACACTGACGGACAGACTGTGACTAATGCTCTCACTAAATCAATAAAACAGACTGCAGGCATGCTGAAAAGATTATAAATGTCCACATGTCAAGAGCTCATACCTTCACTTTGAAAGCAATACGTTCCTTTAGTGCTTGTTCTATATGAATAATATATATATATATATATATATATATATATATATATATATATATAGTTATCTTTGCTGTTAAACAGACCTTTTTAATTTTTTGCTTCCATTACCTTAATACTATAAAGATGCTTGATTTTTATCTATCACTCCTCACCTGACACCCAATAATCCCCTCCAGTCCTGACAGTAGCATTGTTCAGTTGTCAGCATCTTAACACAGCACTGGCTATAATCAGCCCTGTCAGCCCCGCACCCGAGAGTTAACTGTCTCATTCCTGTGCCCATTAAGTTCTTCCATCCACACTCGTATCAAACTCGTATCTATCAGCTCTTGAGTCTGGGCGAGAGAATCTCCTTGAATACAAACGAGGCCCGGCAAGGCTGCGGTCGACAGCGGCCGAACATAAGTGATGTTAAGTCCAAAGGAAGAAGGGTAACGCTCTCTGTGTGTGTTAATGATGGTTCACTGTCACGCTGGCTTTAGTGGCTGAGAGGCTGAAACGAGTCTTTGATCTGTGCTCTCTGGCTGACAGGCTTGCTGGCTGTCTGGCAAGAGCAGAGGAGTCATGGGAAGACAAAGTCAAATTTATCATTGAAGGAATGAAGGTCTCTCTCCCTCTCTGTGTGTCCCAAATACCTAAGGCTGTGACCAGTAAACATGTTAAAGGGCTAAAATGAATTTCAATTTCAGGTTTTGGGATGTGAGTCTGTGCCCTCGGTGCTACAAGAGCAATTAAATGCAACCACTGCTGTGAAGCAGACTGCCTAAGAAACTGCCAGTCAATACATGTGCTATAAATAAAACTACAGTAACATTAAAGGGAGAATTTGGATTATTTTAAGTGGGGTTGTATGAGGTACTTATCGATACACTTCTATGGTGCAGTCGTTCCACCAAGAACCCTGTCTGGACCAAACTAAAACAAGAACAAGAACCCAACCAGGGGGTTCTACCAATAACTTTTTTCTATTGTTACTCTTTGCTGTTGCTTTTTTAAAATACTGCTCTAAATATTGCTCTCTCCAAAGCAACCAGACTCCATTTGCAAAATCAGTCATTTTACCACACACAAGAGTTGCTGGTCTACTGCTGCCTGGATCTGTTAGTTTGTTGGTGTTACTGTGGGACTTTGGTGGGTCTGAATAATCCTTCTGAAAAAGCAAAGTCACAGAATAACACAAACAAACTGATAGAGACAGCCTGTGCGTGTCCTGCAAGGTAAAATGACTGATTTTTGTTAAGGAGTGGGGTGTCTTTGGAGATGGTAATATTTGGTTCATATAATGGCAGTTTCCTGTTAGAGAAGGCTGTCTGACAGCAAGGTAAAGCAGTGAAAATATTCTCCACGTAGTGCACACATGGGGACCATGTCGTGGACCCTGTCCACAGCAGTACATTACTTAACTTACGAGCTTCCAGTCTTCTTCTGCAAACTGGAGGCGTATCGATCAGTGTTTCCCAAATGTGCTGTGAGGCAAGTCCAGGTGTGCATGGGGATTTTGTGACAACTATAAATTATTACTGCAACATACAACTAAACGTAAACTTCTGAATTAAGTTTTAGTTTAGTATATCACTGCTTTGTATACAATCATTTCCCAATACTGAGGGGAATTCTACAGGTTTAAAAAGGTCATTTAAAATCCTTAAGTCAAAGTGAACCCCAGTTTTCCGTCATTTGCATGGTTGCCAGATGGTGGGAATTATTAGATTATAACACATCAAAGGCCCTGATTGATTGATGCCTTCTTCTTTTTCCCACCTGCACTGTGGGAACTTTGCATCTGATTAGCTAGTAACCATCGCCTATGTTTGTTAGGTTGATTATAGAGGCTACTTTGAATGAGTATGAGTAGAGATGTGCCTTGAGATTCTGTCTTGCCCTTTGGTGTGTGCTTTGTATAGAAAAAGTTTGAAAATTACTGCTTTAGGTAATACACCGGTTATCAATAAGTACCTCATCCAACACCACCTTAAATAATCCAAACTATCCCTTTAAGGATTTTTCACACAAAGCTCGAGTCATTTGCAGAAACCATACATGCTCCCTTAAATGATTAACTTTTGATTAAATGATTACTACACTCCAGACTACATCCTCTAAAATGTATGTTTTAGGACAGTTTTTTCCTAGAAAATATTTTAGGTGTACTTGATTCTCCAAAAAGGAATCTTTTCACGATGGCTCATAATTTATTAAATATTTGGCAGCAATGATTCATTTTTGACAACCTAAAAGACCAACCTTCAAAGTTGTTTTCCTGCTTGTGAAAGTAAGCCGGACATTTTTCATTTAAGCTTTTATCATTTCAGTTTGGCATCAAAATTTTATCATTGCTTTTTTGAAGCTATCAGTGATGTTACAGCCAGCTTTAGTGGTCTGGATGAAAGCTTAAATGTTCATGTCTACACGATCACACAAAACCAAACGCTTCAGGAGTGTGCTGATGTTTCCATGATGGCAAAAAGTGTTGAAAAAGAATAAATAGCATAGGTTTCTTTTTAATATTGTAACAAGTCCAAAATCAAAGGATTTTCAAATTCTTAACAGGCAGCAAAGTGTTGAACTAACAAGTTATAAAAAAACAACAACAACTGCAACCTGTTTGCTTTTCACACACTAACCACATTCAAAAGGGGCATTTGCACATTTGCAAACAAATGGTTCCTGCTGTGAAAGTCACAACTTTGTATCTGAATCTTACCTCAGGTCAGAGATTGATGAATTTTTATTCATGTTTGATGTGCATGTGGGGATTCATGGGTCACCTGAGTCATCTGTCTAATTGGAGGAACCATTATTAACATTTTACCGAGGGTCCGCGACTTGCTTGTCTCAGCTCCCCCATTAGCATTTTATCAAAGTTACACTGGACTGGGGGATTGCTCATGAGTCATATTATTCTATTGCATAATTTGAATCATTTGGCTTTTCAGTTGGAACTACTGACAAAGCTAAGAGGCCACATCTCTGTAGGCACTAAACATCATACAGTAGAGCTCAGAGAAAATTTATTTGTATATGCTGACCTATTTAATGTTTAAAGTGTGTAAGATTTAGGGGAATCCACTGGCAGAATGTGGAAGACATGCAATATAATATTCATAAGGATGTTTTTATTAGTGTATAATCACCTGAAAATAAGAATGGTATTTTTGTTATATTAAAGATAGAAAAAGCCATTAATATTTAAGAGGGGGTCCTCTTCCATGTTGCGCTGTCATGTTTAAATGATACTCAGCCCTATCTGCAGTTAACCTTCTCTGTCAACATCACTCATTTTAAACCATCTGACAGCACAGTGGTTGTTCAAGTGGTTGTTATGGGTGGCAATTGAGTTTCATACTTCAGTTGTCTGACAACAGAAAACTAAAATTACTGCTCCACATCACAGAGATGCCGATTCACACATGTCTAATATTATCACTTGACCTCTCTGTTCGGCCAAATATGGGAGATAATTTGCGGTGGTAATGTAACTTTACAAATTATAGATAGAAATTAGAGATAAATTCTCACAGGATTAAGATCACAGATGGCCTCCACAAATACTACAAATTACTCAAGCTCCCAAGGTAATAGTATTGTGTCAATGGAGCTTAAGGGTTAATTACAATTTCTTAATTTTTCTCGTAGAAGATGGAGGAGATACCCATTTCTCTGGCAGACAAAGTCTTTCATGCTAAATTTACATCCACAGGCAACTATTAATTATTCATGAGACCAGATGCAGGCATACTTTTGATGTACTATAGGTTCTGTGTTAGTATGATGAATGAATGACACATATACTTATTTTAAAAAATGCAAGGTCAGAAAAGTGTGAAAAATAAGTAATGCACACATCATTAAATTCTTTAAATCACAGATTTGCTCTCAGTGCTGCAACAAATCACCATTACTACTTGACACGTGAGATGTGTGAAATTGTACACACACACACACACACACACACACACACACACACACACACACACACACACACACACACACACACACACATATATATACACACTCCTCCAGCTGAGGTATTAGCCCACAGTGTTTTTTCAAAGGGTGAATCTTGTAAGCTTCCAAAGTCATCTCAAAGACATACCTGCCAAAGTTTTCATTTTTTTTGCCTGAAATCGAAAGTAAATCATAAAAAAATGCACAATGCACTGAAGCTCTGAGCATTAAAACCTTGAGATAAACAAGACAGGTGCATGAACAGTCATTTAGCTGTGTGAATTGCACCCATTGTGCAGTGGTAGAAGCATCTGTCCTCAGCATATGTGATGGAGTAATGGGAGCTTAATAGCTCTCCGTCAGAGCTGTTGAGGAAAGTGAGTCACAGCTGTGGACAGCTACCGTCACCTGGCAATTAGAAAGATGGGGCTTTGTCATCCTCGCTAGGACCACATCCACCACAAGTCATGCATCCTAATCTAACACAATAAACTAATATGTTTTGAATGGCAGGCCAGCGAACGCAGGTGACTGGACACTTCCAGTCGTTGGTGGAGGAACAGCAAGAACACTTTTCACTGTCACGACTTTTGAGATAAAGTCACTTTAGGAACTCAGTCACTCAGTGAGCTGGCAGTGTGCTTTTCTGCACATGGTGCAGTTTCCATGAATTATAAGCTCATTCTGACAAATTCCAATAAAAACATCATGCTTATTTGAACACATTTTCCTGACAAGGTGATGGAAATTTGAGTCTGTGCGGGTGTCTAGAATTAGAAACAATATCTGGTATGCTACAGTTAATGAGCTCAGCTCTCTCCAGGTACTGTGTGTAGTATAGGGGTGTAAATGACAAGTTTCATTGCAATGGATAAGAGCAGCCATATGTCATGTCCTGCGACCACGCTCCCCTTTAGGTGAAAACTAGCACTGTAAAAGCAACCAGTCAGTAAGTGTGTCAGTGGCAACCCCTTGATCACAGGTTAGGTAATGATGTTACTGAGTAAATGACTTCTGTGCTGATTATGTCTGTAAATCAAAGTGAATAAGAGAAGAGTGTTTGTGATGGTCTAAACTAAAGACTTGACTGTAAAAAAAAAAAAAAAAGGCCCCATCATAAAACACCTGATTTTAGAATGGTGTTTGGTTCAGCAGTACAAAAACAGAATAATAATAGTGTCTTAACAATATAAAATGTGACAGATGTCTGAAAGACATTATCTGAAGATTCAGTAACGTATGTCAGGTTTGTCTACTTTGATGAACGCAGTCTGACCCATATTCTTAATTTTTCTATGTAACAACATTGATCATAGATCGACAAAGACATTGCATAATTGCTCACCTGACTGGCTATAGGATTTGGGCTCATAATAGCTAAACAGTGATGCTATTTTCTTATTTGATGCGTTTAAATTGGCAAAGACCTCAGAATTTGGATTGACCAGTCAATAATAGAGTGGTTGTGTTTTCACCCCAAAATGGGTGGTGATGCAGGACGAAAGTACCCAGTTGGGCTGCTCTTATCCTTATGATATTATATCAGTTCTTTGGACAACAGTACGATATTTGCAGATGCTGTGATACGATTTTAATTTGATTTGATTCAGGTGCCTGTGATCAATATGAGATGATATAATATGTCCATTTAACACTTTCACTTACAGAAAAAGACTAATATAAATAATAATAATTAAATAATTGTAAGCAGTTAAGTGCCGTCAAGTTTATTTTAAATTCACTTCACTAACACACACAAAAAAGTTTTTTGCTAGTCACCATTATTAGCTTTCATTTTATTTTAGGCATTTAATATTGCATAAATTAGCAGCTAGATGACTTTTCTTCTACATATAGCTTCACAAATTACATGTATTATTTATAATTTTTCTTATTCACCTCTGGTTTAAGTCACTGTATCTCCCAACAGAAAACCATGGCTGAGTTTCAGCCTAACACTGTTTAAACAGAGCAGTTAATATTGGCATAGTGACAGCAAGTTAGCAGACTGGATGCCAGGCCAGGTTTGTCATGTTCCCTGATTATTTTTGTCTTGTAACAGCATTGTTTGCTTACAGTATATTTCCACACTGCTGTTTTACATATTGTCATCATCTTTTTCTTGGCTGCTTGCCATTAATCTGCCTGTGGCTGGCACTGTTTGGATGTTTAGGAAGGAGGTACGCTTGGACAGAAATGGTGAAACAGACATGCCATGGGTTTTCTAAAATAAAGGCATATCTTAAAGATGATGATATGGATGTTTTAACTTTGCATCAATGCTACTAGATCGTTGATCACTGAATCAATACATTGATCCAGATCAGTGGATCATTACACTCCTAGTATGAAGCTGGAGGTTTGGATCTGCCCGACCTAATTCGCATCTGATGAAGGCGATGAGCAGAGACATGACAGTCACCATGTCCCATCAACCAAATCACATAAGATGTTTTCTGTTGAAAGGATTTTCAGTTTAAGACACTGAACATGATTTTCAAACTGAAAGCACAATATTTTGACAAGTAAAGCAACAGTCGCTGCAACGATGCTGCAAAGTATGGGTGCAGTTAATTTGAGATGACAACTAATTTGCAATTCCTTCACATAATTTACCTGTGGAACTTTTAAAGCGGATTTCTTGACATTCCACACAAATCCCCAGAATAAATTCAGACAATATTTTTAATCCAAATGATTCATTCATTTATTTATTTTTTCCCCCAACTGAGAAATGTATGAAAACAGTCTAATGCTGTAAGTGATGCTGTCGGCTGTGGGCTAGTCAGCATCTTGTAGTGAGGGATATGTGATTGAGTTCTTTCCAGTAGATGTGGGATTGTTTGCCTTTTCTGGGCCTGCAGTGCTATTTCAGCTCTGTTTCTGTGCCCCCCGAGTACAGGATGGACTGATTGGGCGAGATCGTCCTGTGTGGTACAGCAGACCTGGAGAAGTGTGAAAGTGTGTGGGTGAGATGACTGGATTTGATTAGGGAGCTAACAACCCTGAGGGAATATAGATAATGGATGTGTGTGTGCATGTGTGCGTGTGTCTTGTTCTCATGGCTGCATTCATAAGGATGTAATTCCATTTGTAGTGGTTTAGGATAGTTACTGCTGAAGATTTTCATTCAAACAAATGACTTTAAATAAAGGTACATATACCTTTTTCTGTTAGCTCTTAAAGAAACTTTGTCTTACCATTAATGCATTCTCGTAATGTTAGAACGTTCCAATGGCTCTCAGCCAACACAGTCAGGAGCCGACACAGAAATGGAGCCAACATGGAAAATCCAAAAACCACCACCAATATGTCCAAAATTTACAGCAGAAATAAACATGGTTACAACCTGGTACAAGAAACAATTTTGGTCTCTGTATTTTCATGTCAATGACAATTTCACAGTGGGTGATTGTGTTTTACATAACACACCAATTTAAATTATATTAAGGCTTAATGTTGTGCATAATTAAGGGAGTACCCACTTTGAGTGACAGGTGGGTACCATCACAGATGGCTTCATTTGGCCGCCTCAGCTTCACTCACTTATTTGGATTACCCAGGAGTTAGCCGAGTCACGCACCACCAAGATAGCCACGGCCATAGCTACCAACCACACTGTGAGCTTCAAAAGGGCTCCTCAGAAACCTACGACTGACGTCACTAATGCTCTGTCCACTAATTACTGCGCTGTCTGTAGCTGTAAAATTTAGCCTATAGGGATCTATTGGTAGAATATGGCAGATGGTATATTTCATTAGTGCATAAGTACCTGAACATAAGCACTGTTATGTTTATGTTACATTAGAATGAACTCCCATGTCATACCGCCATGTTTCTAAACTAGAACAAACCAGACAGTGGCTCTAGATATGGTCTTTTGCATTTTTTGCAAGTTTTGCAGCCACTGTAGGTACTCCTACACACTAGGAGGGGGAGAGTGAGCCACACATTTTTCTTTTCTCACAGTAACTACATCATTATAAACTTCTTAAGTCATTTGTCTTATTTTATAAATGCTGCATTTTATTTGGGGATTTCCACAGTCTCCATCCTAGCAGTGTCGATCAAGGGATGTGTTGGTCCACCATTTTCATCCAGACTGAAATATCTATTATGGGATAGATTGCACATGAATTTTGTACAGACATTTATGGTCCCAGGTGGCAGAATCCATTGGCGATCCACTGACTTTTTTACTCTGGCACCAACAGTAGGTTAGCATTTGCAGTTTTGGAGTTAAACATCTTGAAAACTATACAGCTTGCCCTAAAATTTGGTACATTCATGTTCCCCTCATGATGAAATGTAATACTGTTAGTAATCCCCTACCTTGTCATCTAGCACCATTATCAAGTCAGAGCTGTCAGATACTTTGGTTTCTGGTGTTATAAAGGTTATTTTCATGTTTCCATGGAAAGAAGTTGTGGATGGTAAAAAACTCCCTTTGTTTTTTTTCCCTCCATTTTTACTTTAGTATTTTCATCACCCATCTCTTGAAGTTCCAAGCAAGCTCAGTCAATACTAAAATGTGGAGTGATTGGTCTTGCTGCCTGCAAAGCTGTTGTCCTTGTTGTAATAAATAACCACATCTCAAGAAGAAAGAAGCAGAAATGTGTGCATTTGGAGTGTGCAGTTGAGCAGTAAAGTGAATGAATGCAAACAGAGCAGAGGAAAAGGTTAGTAGTAAGCTGTGAATCTGGCAGTAAATGTGCAGCAATGTGTCAGTTACTAAATGCTCCAGTTCCTCAAGGCCAAGAAAAGTCTTGTTTCCCAAATGCTGGAAAAGTGAACGGGGGAAGCCTCGATAACGATCATGCCTACATTTAAGAATACTGTATGCAGTTTTAAAACAAGAAAGTGCCATTTTTTGTGAGAGCAAGTACCTCATTAGCTTAAAGGGCACGTCTTACAGAGAGGAGGGACATCCGAGAATGAGATCCTCTCACTGAAACAATCAGACATTTTACAATGACCTATTTTGAAGTGGTTTCCAAACTTTTTCTCTCAGGATATTGTTTTTACAGTATGGGCTCACTTTCATTTTGCTTTTCATCTCAAGAATCCTGCTGCATTCACTTCCAGCATAATGTAAGTCATAAGGCAGCCAGCTGGACATTTCTTGGCACTTTCTCAGTCAGAGAGAAGCGTACAGTAGGTTAGCGTTTCCTGTTTTACCAACAAAATACAAGGTGATTTCTCTTGTGTGAAAACTGTCACATTTACAACATTGACAATTTTAAAGGAAAAATATATAATATGTGTTCTGTACTAAATTTTAAAATGATCACGGTATGTCATCAGAGATTAGGTGGAAATACTGGCTTCTCCAACAACGATGCTATAGTCAGCATATTTTGAAATTTGAAATCTCTATTCTTGTGGCTCTGTCTTGCACTTACAGTGTAAAAAGCCACACTGGCTATTTACACCCTCATGTCAGAGACAAACCATGATCTTTTCCAGCCCTAAGCAAGTAGGTTTTTTTTTCTCAGGTTCGCCTGAGTCCATTCATCCACCATAGCCTGCTACCAACAGTGAATTTGTGAATTTGCTCTCTTTATAGCTAAATTAAAGGGATTTGTTATGAATGGCCAAATTGCTGCCATGTGCCTATTTAATAGAGGTGTTGAAATGAATCATTTTTGAGATGCATTGTGGTGTGGACATGGATAATTCTGTATTGATGCAGTGACAGAACATAATTGATTATAGCATAGAGACATTCTGTTTTGATTTTCTGGCCGTGGCTGGACAATAAAGTTATAACATTCAAAATAACTTCCTGGTAGCAACCAGCACTGTAGCAACAACATACTGAATTGTGGGAGAACGGGGCAAGCGCAATATGTCAGAGGGAGGTGAAAATCAAGAGCAAGTGATAAAAAACACACCTAATATTTTCAAAGCAGACCACTGGGCACTGTCACACAAGAATCAAACACAAAATACCACTAACCTGAGAAACGTTAGCCGTTTTCACTCCGAGAGGCTAACAGCTGGCACTGTAGCGATAACTGATAATGTTAAACACTGTCTGAAAAATGTGTATTATGTGTATTAAGAGCCATTTGAGGCTTTTAATCAGTCTACAATCACTGAATCGTATTTTAAATGTGCCATGCAATATGAACATCGCACATTAACCTACAAAACGTGACAATATTTCACTAAATGCTTCACCTTTTCAGTCCGAAAAGGATCACAGTGTCTGAGGGTAAACAGCATTATTTACCTGGAGCTGATGTTAGCTGACAGCCTGCTACACAGTGTGGTTAATGTTAGCAGAGCAGCAGCAGCAGCTGCTCTGCCTGTAGGTTAATGTCCGTGTCTTTGCTTAACGTAGTCACACATCACTCCAGTCGAGTGGTTATGTATCAGATTATTCTGTCACAGCCTACACTGAACTATTTCCATTTGCTATATCGAAACACTGCAAAATCGTGCAGGTTTTTACGAGATGTCATCTGTCTGACTTTGCTGATTAAAAACATCCTGGACTGAATGGGACATCAGGACGTACACGCTGGGCGAGAAGGGCTGCTTTCTGATGCAGCTGCAACTAACAATTATTTTCATCACAGATTTGGTCTGTAAAATTTTGAAAAATGTTGAGCATTGTTTACCAAAGCTCATGTTAATGTCCTCAAATGTCTTATGTCCAAAACATAAAAATATTCAGTTTACTGTCATAAGAGGACTCAATAAATCAGAGAGCATTTAAATTTGAGAAGCTAAACTTTATAATTTAAAAAATTACTGAAAACCATTAAACAAATATCAAAATAGTGATTAAGTGATTAATTTAATAATGGATTAATAATCAATGAATAATTGCAGTTCTATTAGCAATTACTTGAGCAGTTATTTATTTATTTTACAACTTAATGTTAAGACTATTATGTTACTGATTTCTGAAGCACTTTCTAAAAGGTAGTTCATATTTATCTGACTGCTTGCATTCATTGATGAAAAAGTAGCCATGTGCAGTAATATAGAAAATTTAGGATGCAATGCATCGTGAGACATCATGAAATCAAATCGAATCGAATCGTTGACAGGATAATCATAATCGAATTGAATCATGAGACCAGTGAAGATGTACAGCCCTACTATTTAAACCCGGGTACATAGAGAGACTGTACAAAATGAATGCAGAATATTCATTGAATAAGTGTCTGTCTATGAATCATAAGTAATCATCAATAATCCTACAGGAGTAGGTGTTCATAACAGTGAAGTTGAACTGAAGTTAATTTAATATGTGAATGGAGTCTGGCAGGTAGTAAGTGTGTATGTAGAGAGTGTGTATTTTTGGATCAGTGGGCTTTTGTTTTCAGGATAACAAGCTTAGCTTTACATTGACAGACAAGTGACAATTATAAACAGATGATTAACTTGCAGTGCATGACTAATTATCATTTGACATTTTCAAAATATACTGTGGTGCCCAACTTGCCTTAATGAAGGTTCAGTTTCCCTGCAATTTGCAGGCAACCTGCCTGAGCTTCAAGTCTGCGAAGATGGGGGCGGGATGAACTCGCTTCATCCACATATATTAAATAGTGATTCAACCTATTTAATCCTCTATGGTTCCAACTGGCTGTTTGCACTGAAGTTTTTGAACGCTAGGGTCTTACATATTTCCCCTTTACAAGTAAAAAGGCACATTCTGCAGCTCACAGAAAGAAGGCGAAAACCATAAATGATAAATGAACTACAGTTTGTCAGGGTTCTTAACATGCAGTTTGTTATGCTTCCCATTACCTGACCTATGTTGACTTGGACTAAATTGGCAAAATCCATTCTTTTGGGAATTCTGTGATGATCCCGAGCTTCCTTGCCAGGCTGCAAGCTCACACTGTCTGTCTGGCAGGCTGAGCAGGAATCTCCCCAGAGGAAGTCCTGGCCTGAATAATTCAACAGCTGGTGGGAAAAACGATCCTGCTTGGTTCTGCCATCGATCCGACACTACAGCAATGCCAGCACTACAGTTTGGACTTGGATGATTGAGGCTGTGAGGAGAGCTTTATTTATGAATTGCCACTGCTCGTTTTGTTATGGGCGTAAAATCGATTAGAGAACAACATTGGTAAAGGTTCAAACTTTACCACGTCAATGTTTACATCACTATTAAAGCATACACACACACACAAACACACATACACATAACACATTATTATATATAACACTATGAGCTATGCTGTGAGCAAAATAATAATAAGGCAGCTGAGTAAGAAGAAAGCACAAATGACAAGGCAGTGATAAGATGAGAGACAGTGATGAAGGGCCAGTGAAAGTTTATTTTGATACATCACCAAGCTTTAATAACACTGTGCCGCATAATGCTTTACCCAGCGCTCTTATAAACAGATTACCCTCCTCCTCCCACCTCCACATTTTCCTCTATTGCTTCCTCTACGTTACCACCCCCACCCCCCCATCTGTTTTCTCCGTTCCTTTTCATCTTCCTCTCTCACCGAGCTTACTTCTCTTTTTACCTTGTTCTTTTCTCCTCATTCCTCATTAACTCCTCCCTTCCTCTGTCATCCGCCGCTGCCATCCACACGTCCCTTTCATTTTGCCTCACTGGTGACGCTTTTTCATTCAAGAGTGTGAGGAAAACCTTCTTATAACAATCCATCCCGGCTTAAATGTCCTTGAGGAAAACACTCAACCCTTTTCTGCTTTTCTTTAGTGGCAAATTGTTATTACTGGATGAAAACCTCATATTTTCAAAGCACCTTGCTTTTAGGAGGTAGAAAAAATAGAAATAAAAAAAAAAACATGATGGTGAAACTAAAATAGAAGTATTTTTTTCTAACTGAAATGATTTGAAAGGTTTAGAATTTGCTCAACATACAAAAATATAAACAATACCAAAGCATCAAGGTATATAGGTATCTCTTGCAGTTACGTTTAGGTTTATTTTACTACAGGTTAAAAATATTAATCCCTAAGTACAGAGGTACATACAGTTCCATTCTTGATATATAAAGAGCTGATTGCTATCAGTGTTAAATTAGTTGACAAACACATGTATTTCCTGTGACTGCTTCACAATAAAAGCCTCTGACCGTGTGTTTCACAATTTAATATGATGTGATCTAGCAGAAGCAGTAGGAAATGTTGGATTTGCATTAGCAGTAGCTCTGTGCTAACCTGGAAACTCATCCATAGAAACTGTTTGGAAAAGGTCGGGTGCTTTTAAACGACACTTGGTGGGTGATTAGACCATCTATCACGTCTAACATGGACTAACTTCAGTTCACTGAAACAAAGGCAAAGGTGGCCATAAGAAGAATGAAAACATATTTTCCATCAATAAAAAACTTCAGTGCTGTTCTTTGCTCTTCTTGCAATTAAGCCATTGTCTCCGGTTCTGAAATAATTGATGCCATCACAGTATCTACACTAACCTCTTCAGTAGTCGCCATTGTTAGTTTGAGACAAGTCACTTCCATGGACACTTCTTGCTGTCAGCGCACACCCATACCATGCTTCTAGCTGCCAGTAGTCCCCCTGAGGACGCTGGTTGGCTCGCACCACCTCTGGTACAGACACAGATGGAACTTGGAGCCTGACAAGATGGATTCTTGCGTCATCTTGCTAATCCAGCTGCCTCGGAAGGTAAACTCTACACAACTCGAATATGGCATCAGGAATATTAACAGCAAACAGTTAGGATGATATCAACTGCATGAAAATTAGAAACAGTAAAGCTGGATTATATGGATGCATCAGTTTCTGTGAATCCTTTGTGTGTAGGCTAGTCATTTGAATCTAAGGAAATGGCGGACACCGCCACTGACAATGAAACCTACGTTGTAATAAGTTGCAAATGCATTGAATGGTTATTGAAAACAAACTGTTTTGCTGCTGTACTAAACAATTGAAATATAAGGTGTCTGACTGAGCAGGGTTTTTGGCGCACACTTTTAAAAAGAAGTCTTCTTCTAATAAATTTGACATCAGAAAACCATGTGCCTGTCAGGCCTAATATTGTGGCAGCTTGGTGGAGGTAATAAATAGGGCCAGTGGTCGTTGGTAGTGCAGCTGTCTCTTGGTGGACAGTGTGCGTTCTATTGTTTAGAAAATGTTGTCATATTTCATGTCTTAAATCTGCAGAGAACTTTTTGGACACGTAGGGGCAGCAAAAATATGTTGTAACATTTACATACATCTGCTTTTACACACACAATATGAAACTTCTGCCACTATGGGTCTCTCCCTCAGATTTAAAACAATAACAAAAGATGTAGCATGACATTTGTCATCATAGTATGGGTTCATGGGAGTTGTTGTCTTCATTGTTAAACACCTGCCATTGTAGACAAAATAATAATAATAATAATAATAATAATAATAATAATAATAATAATAATAATCTGACAGTGACTTTTAGACATTTTAATGCAGAAATGTTACATATTAAAGCTTTAAGTAACACATATAATGAAGTTGTTAGCAAGAAGTTGCTTATTTACACAGCAGCAGTTGCAGCAACATCATCATTCATTTGGAGTAGTGTTTGTGTTCACCTGATGAGTGCAAGGCCAATACTCATTCTGTTTTAGGTCTGTCTTTACTCTCCACCAACTCCTGAGGGAAATATCTGGCTCTTTAGCTGCTAACTGCTCCACTCTGTTCACCAACTTTGTCTGTCTGCTGTTGAAAAATGTTTTATTTTCCTTGGTACAAACTTGCTGCAGTGTACATTCTGCAAAATCCAGTTCTGTTTCCTTATTTTACACACACACACACACACACACACACACACATACACACACGCGCACACACACACACACCTTCCCCCAGTCGTGAGTTGTGCTGCATCGTGTGCAAACAAGAGGTCAATATGAGGTCTGCATGAATATAGTATAGATTCATTCTACACCCACAAACTGTCCTCCTTGAACCAGAAAAATACACCCTCGATGAAAACCTTTCACCTTCGATGCACACATGCATTTCACAATCTTTTTTGGATGTAAATTTCCAGGGAATACTGTGTTTGAAACATTATTTAAATACATGTAATAGGGTGATATGTTGGCTATATTCCATAAGACATAACAGATAGAATACAGT
This sequence comes from Lutjanus erythropterus, assembly GCF_056507025.1. Lineage (NCBI taxonomy): Eukaryota > Metazoa > Chordata > Actinopteri > Lutjaniformes > Lutjanidae > Lutjanus > Lutjanus erythropterus. Next base: position 19,310,788 of record NC_139318.1, read on the forward strand.
GTAAATGAGTACATCTGGAATCATTTTTCTGTAAGTGAGCTGTATCATTGAAGAGTCCTCATTTAAGTTAAAATCTACATGAGCTCGCAAAGTTAAAATTATCACCCCGAGGCAGCCTATTTATGCTGACTTATGCTTTATTCCAAGTCAAGAATCTCATCAGCTCAATTTTCATGTCTTGAAACGCCTCTTCAAAAAGAACCACTCATCCCTCGATATTATCACCCTTTTCTCAGTCTGCACTCCGAGCTGTTAGAGTTGCAGAGCTGAGGAACCTCCTGTAGGTTAGAGGGAAGGATCGGTGTCTAATTATTGTGGTTTGTGTCAGATCTTCGTAAATAAAGTCAGCTCTGTCTGTGCGTCTGTCTAACGGGGCTTGTTTCTTCTCCCTGTGCAAGAGGAACTCCGTTATACTTGGTCTATTTCTGATCCAGTCTCTCAGGACTTCATTTTTCTCTCCCTCACACATACACATTCGCTGACACACATTTTCTCCTCTCCTTTTCTTGTTCTTACATTTGATTTTCTCTTACATTCCTGCTCTCTTGATTTCACAAATTCCCTTGTGCACAGAGACATACATACCCAAACCCTGCCCCCGCTGCCTCCACGCACATCTCAGATCTTTTCATAACCTCATTTACATAAGGGAAGTTGAGTTTCAGGAAGTTAGTTTGAAACCCCTTTAGTATTGCCAATCCCTTTGAAATGGATTACACAACACCTAATGCAAATCTGGTGACACATTTTAAATATTTAATGTCAGAGCAGTAGTTGTTATGATGCCCCAGTGAGAAGTTTACTCTTGGTCTTAAAGGCATATTTAAAGCAAACTAACATATAAATAATAAAAAAAAAAATCCTAGCAACATGTATTTTCAAAATCATCAATCATTATCTGCTGATTTAGGATTCTTAACAGGAGCAATATGTAAGACTCTAACATTCAAAAATGAGTACTGCATTCCAAACTGCACGTTGGAGCCAAGCCATAGACGGTATATTCAGTAAGTTGAATGCCTATTTAATATATGATCTATGATTGAAGTGAGATGTTTCCCCTTGCCTCCGCCCCTGACCCGACGCTCAGGCAGGTTGCCTGGAGGCTGCAGAGACAGCGAAGCAGCACAGGCTTAAGATGACTGCAGCATTAGATTTTGATTTTTAGGAGCAACAAAGAGTCCTACACCGTAAATTGATCAGCTGTTTGTAATTGTAAATTGTGTAAAGTTAAGCCAGTTATCCTGAAAAAATAAAGCCGACTGCTCCGAAAATAAGCACTCTGAAGCTGGAGTTCAGTGACTGCCTGCTTTACTACCCGTCAAACTCATTAACATATTGATCAGTTCAACTATTAACCATATTTACTCCTTCTAAAAGATTATTAATTAATTCTTACATCTCATAAACAGACACTTACACACTCTGCATTAATTTTAACTCTAATAAACATGAAATGGGCAAACAAAACAAATGCTCTGGCCCAGAATGGAAAATTAAAAGGAGCGCATGCTGAATATAGTGTCGTTGTCAGAAATACAGTATTTCAACTTAGCATGTTTCCTTTAATCTTTATATGCATATCATGGTAATTTTATGATTTAGTATAGTAAATCCATTACAGATTTCTCCTGCAACATTGGTTTGAGTTGTATGGGGCTCATTTGAATATTGCACACTCCTCTGCATTAAAGCTCGGGGTTATGCTGTACATGAGCGCCTCATCTGATGAAATTTTGGGTGAGGTTTACTTGAAAATTTAGGGCAAGACCGTTGTTGACTTGGAGCTGGTGTGTAGGAAGGCATATGCTGTGGTGCTGTGGGGGTTGCACTTGACACAGGGTAATAAAAGAATCGCTTTGATGAGGTTTTGTTTCAGCAGACCTAGATTTGAATACGCTCAGGTTGAGCTCCTGCTGGGTGTTGGTGCAGCATTTCTTGTGCTTCTGTTTTTGTACATCCCTATGTCTATGTTTGTGCTGTACTGTAAATGGGTGTATGTATATTTTGTGTGTTCCACAATTTGCATGGTTGACACGAGGATTTAATTGGTGTGTGTACAGTAAGTGTGAGTGAGTGTGTATTACATGTACTACACTTGCTGACTTTGCAGCTACTGATCACACCACAATAATTACAAAACACTGTCACTCTTGTGCTGCTGCAACAACTGAAATTTCCCACTGGGGTCAATAAATACTTATTGCACCATATCCTGTCCTTTCCTATCGTACCTTATCAGCAAAGTGGAACGCCTGACATAAGTCTTGTTGTGCTGAAGGAATTACTGATGTGGAAATGAGCGTAATAAATTTGTCAATTATGTAAACATGGAGTAAGTTTTGACTTTGCATTAACTGTGTACAAGGGGAACTTAAAAAAATAAAGGCTGTCCCAAAATAAAAGCCTTGTTCCATAAAGCACTGAGAAAAACTATTTGAGAATTTGCAGTATTTCCCTTTGTCCACCCATATACAGAAATGGTGGGAAAATAATAGAAACATGAGCTAAAACATGAAGATAAGAGCAAGAACGTGCACGCACACACACACACACACACACACACACACACACACACACACACACACACACACACACACACACACACACACACACACACACAGACACGCACAACGGCGTCAAAAAAAGAAAACACCCGACTGAAACAACATCAACAGAACTGTTACATTTACAGAGGCAGTGTTTGTTGCAGGGCTATTGTACTAAATACAATAGACTGCACAGGTGGTCAGATCATCCTTTTTCAGACACACTGTGTGTAAAACCTTCTCCACTCTGACAAAGCCTCTTTTTGTAGCATCACTCATCTCTTGTAATTTTTTTATCTTTTTCCCTCAAATGCAATTTACGAAGCGCATTATATTCACGCTGATACTCCGTCACGTCTTGCACAACACACATAATTTATAAAAATTAGGGTCCATGCACGCAGCAGGCATGCTCTCTCATAAAGAAGCTGCAAAGATGAATACCAGTTGCTTTTTGATCAGCTTAACATCATATATGGCAATGATTCAGTCCACCACTGTATTCATGACACGTAAAATGAGAGATAGTTATAATTTATGTGTGTCATATTTTCAGAGTGCAATTATCATGCACTTCAGATTAAGTGAGCCGACATGACATTAGTCTTGTTTTAGGTCCAGAGTAGTGGTTTTAAAATGTACTTGTCAGAAAGTAGAAGCTTTTAATAATTTAATGGCACCAAACATTTTTAATTATTCAGTGGCAGATGGAAAATGACCCTTCATATGTAAAAGTTTGTTTGTTTTGGTGCTGGTGTAATTCATTTGTAATTGTTTATTAATTTTTTTCCCCTGTAAGAAATGTGCTGCAAATACACAACCCAGATTTGGTTGTGTTTTCTGTATATCTTCTCTCCTCCTGTTCTTTCCTACACATCATCATACCTACACAACAGAATAGGCCAATTGCTAATATTAATAATTATTACAGTTATTACCAGTTACTCCCAAAATTACATATGTTCCTAGTGAACAGTACTGGGAGCAACAGGCTTACTGGACCTTAACTACCAACTATCATGTGACGTTACACACGTGATTTACAGTGTAAAACAGATGCAGTTTGGTCAGGTTTAGCCATAAACACTACTTAGGTGAGTTTAAGAATTAAAACTAGTTGGGTACATTTACCGAAAGATCATGGTTGGAGTTAAAATTAAAATAAAAATATCTACGTAACGGAACTGACCAGCGGAGGTCACAAAGCTTTCACGCAGGACTCAGACACTACTGTCTTGGGTGAAAGTTCTGTGTTTGTTTGAGCCATCCATCCACCCCACCTCATCTATTTGCAGACTGCCTCGCTCTTTATACTACGCCTGTCATTCTTACTATGCCCACTACATGTTACCACATAATGATAAACTGATAAGCTGCTTCAATAATAACATACATGTTTTTCTTGTGAGGACAGGCTTGTCTTCTCTCACATTCTCTTGCCCTTTCTACTCATGTCCTTTCCTCTGTTTCTTCTTCTCTTCTTCTCTTCCCTAACTCTTCGTCTTCTCTCCTCTTGACGCCAATAGCATGACGTGTGCATGATGTGATCCATCCTGTAGCTCATGGGTTTAAAATTTGACCGGCACAAATCTGGATATCTGACACTGATTGGTCAAGCTGATTCCAGCATGTTTCTGTATTAAACTGGGTTTAACAGGAGGCCCCTGTTGACAAAAGCAGCAGTGTTCCCACCACTGTAACTACAGAATGTGGGTAATTAAAATTACCTAAAGAAAAATCTCCGACCCGGTGGCAGGCATTAAGACCAACTATATAGAAATAACAAATTTTCTCATGGATGGTCTGGTTTGCTTATGTAGGTCTTATAGAGGCATCAGTATTAAATTGTCTGTTAAGTCACAAGTTAAAACTCCTTGGAGTCGCTTTAAAGTACATAATATAATATTCAACAACCAAATCATTTGCAAAAGGTTGTGTTTGGAGCTCTGTTCCACAAAGTTATTTTAGTAGCTTGTTGTGCAACCTCTGGGCTTAAACCTAAATATCCTCCTTCATAAAACAGACTGAATTCTAAGTACATCACCATAGTAACATAGGCTGCTCATCTATCATGCTCTATAGGAAATCATGTTTAAGTTATTGGATCCAATGTATAAAAAAACCAACATCCTCCTCACCAATTATCTCTCTTGAAATATGGCAACGCTGCTCCCAAAGGACCTTGAGGCCCAAACCGCAATTGGTATACAACACCCTTTCTGCCTCAAGCAGAATACAAGAGGATGTACTGTGTTTAATTCAGTGTGTAACAATGGTTATACACAGAGCATCATTGTTTACCCAGACCCAGTTTGCTTTCCATCATAATATATTAGATTAGAGATATACTATATGTACTGTATGTGGCATTTGCTGGTCATCTTCACCCTCTGGACACTCTGACTGTAAAATATGGCTTCCAATAAAAAACTCACATGAGATCACTAAGATATCAGCTCTGAAAGACAGTTACTGTCGTCCTGAAATGTGTTCATAGGATAGGGGGAGTGATTGAACCATTAGATTGCATCGACCTTGCCTCAGCTGCACAATGAGAACGACTTTTTTTTCCCCCAGAAAATCTTTTATCACATCGATGTAACACAGTATTAATCACAAGTGGAAACTGTTTGCTTTAGAAATGCAGAGATAAAACTGTTTTTTTCCCCCACACATTTTTACCATTTACAGTTTTTTGAGATTTGATCTCTGACATGTCAGAGTGATTTAAACGGGCTGCTGGTCACATCTGAAAATACATGCACTGACAGACTGAATGTTGGGAAATAAAGAGCACTGTGGCACAGGGATGAAAGCAATCGGAGGCTACATTTAACATCAGAGATAAGAGAGAGACCATTAGAGGCATAATACACGGCCGACAGATAAACAGGAGGTGGAAATGACAAAGATAGAGAGGAGGCAGTGGTGGATGACATATGGGCTGATTTCATTTTGGATCAGTGTGCAGGAAAACATGAACTAAATTAGGAAAAACAGAGAGAAAGGAAGGGAATGCTAAAATAATTGGTTGGATGCTTGCATGCTTGGGTGATAATGTCTGCTTACACACACACACACACACACACACACACACACACACACACACACACACACACACACACACACACACACAGAGTTAAAGTTATAACACAAAAATGCAAATGTCAGCCGGCCATCGTGCACATTTCACAGACAGAGCAAAGCACCCACTGTAAATATTGGTTAGGGAGGTTCAGGGAGGATGTTAAATTACACATGAAGTTTTAGTTAACGTTATTTCCCTTAAAAGAATATCCTATCCTGAAGTCCAGTTTAGGCAAAAGATTCACAACTAGATGAGTTGGAACATTATGAAAACCAAAAGTTTTCACCAATGCTACTAAACAGGACAGTGCATCATCTCCATCACAGTGACTCTGTACTTCAGCTCTGACTGCTGCCTGTTAGGGCTTTTTCTGTTGTTGAATATAATTTGTAGTGTCTTAAAATATGAATGCACAGTGATAGTGAGTGAGTGGGTTACATTTGCATGTCTAATACTGATTAAACCATAATGACATTAAAGGTGTGTTTGTGGCGGGTATACTGTCTCTCCCTCTGCTCAGCCACAGTCTAAATAAGATGAGAGAGCGCTGGTAGCAAGAAAGAAAGTAAATCAGAGCAATAAAATGTTATTTTCTGATTGGTTTGCAGCAAGCATATTCTCAGTAAAAATACACACTCCAGCATACACCCCCATACTGCCACACAACCCTGCGGCTAATCACTGGAGTGTCTGCTTCTGAATGCAGCCTAAAGCCTGTTGTCATACAGACAAGGCTTTTCCTCAAACAAACTGATCAGATGATCCTCTCATTCCTCCCTGCAAAACTCTGCCATTACTGACAGTTTGTAACTGACTTGAACGGCAGACTTTGCTGCTGGATCAGGTGATGTGCCTTACGTTCTAAAACCAGCCACTGGTGACATGACAAGCCGAGTCGCAGGTGACGCCATTAGCTGGCTTGATTCGATCCGAGACAGGCCGGTGTTCACACTGCTGCTGAACGTTTTTGTCTCATCATGAATGTTTGGTCTGATGCACTGAAAAGAAATTGGTTATTTATTAAAATTGTTTTGCTATAACCATTTAGCTTTGAAGGAGCAATATGTAACAAATGTGTGATCAAAAATGAGTACTGCAGTCCAAATAGCGAGTTTGAGTTATAAATTGGTTGAAATCCTATTTAATACACGTTCTATGGTTGAAGCGTCCCCTCCTTTCCAGACTCGAGGCTGCAGGACTGAAAGACGTGTGCAACGTTGTAATTTGACAATAACAAAAGACATAAACACAAACTTAGTTCTCATACAAAAATCTATTCTGGTACCGAATATCATTTCAAAGGACACCGCAGCTGTGGTGTTGATTTCAGAGTTTTTAGATTCACTGGAAGCGACTGCCACATCTCTAATGTTTCTTCCTTTGCCCTGTGTACTCCAGCTGTTGATAGTTCTAGATACATGATATCTAGATATGCTAAGGGAGAGGGTGTGGGGACGTTTCCAATGGGTAGCATCTCATGGTCATTTTATGATTTATTGCTGTAATGAAATTATAGTTTTCTTCCTCAAATATATTAGGTGAAGAATTCTCCCAAAATGTTCTGCATCAAAATATTGAAACTACCCTTTGTAATAATGCACCCTGTATCTCCTATGAACATCTTAAGGCTACTTTGGTTCAGCTTGCACAAGATCTTTTACAGGATCTATGTACAGGAGGAGGGGACTGTGTCATGATCACTATACTTCTTTTTTAAACAAGAAACCGAGTGAAAGAACTACAAGAAATACAGCTCATGGCAGATCTTTGGATACTCAACAAGTCTCTCATTTGTTGTCGTATTACAGAAACTTGCTATCTAAACAATATCTGATGCACACAGCTCCTCATATTGAGACAGAATAAACTGAAGGTCAGGTAGAGAATATTTATCATGATGAATGTATCATTTTTAGACGGAGTGAGAAAAATAGCAACCTCCTCCGCTGCCTCCTCAGCAGTCTCTTTATACAGGAGAAGAAAAAATTAATCTCCCATTTACACTGATTTTTGGAGAAAGTTTCTAATTAGCGATATTATACAACTGCTCACTGATTGACTCAAACTGAACAGCAACGTCTGCAATGAGACAGTAGAAAGAAAGAATGCTTACGATAAGAGTGAGCACTCAAATAAACATTTATTTTTCAGGCGTTAAAGTTCCAGTAATATAATGTTTATAGGCCACCAGCTAACCCCTCCCATGACATTACAGGGCTCTACTTTGTTAGCTTTTAGGTTGTAGTAACTAATATGGGATAGCATGGGTTATGGTGTGTATCTGGATCCCAGTTGGACATCAATGCAGGTTGGTCAGGGTGAAGGTGAGCACACACACACTGAGACTTAAGTTCATATGCTGAAGTATTTGCAAACATCATTGAGGAGAAACAGAGCAGGGAACTTAATTTTCTGTTCATTCGATGCATGTACGTCCAATATTCACTGTATTAACTCTGACTGGATTTCTGAGAGAAATGGCAAGGTCTCTTTGGTTTGTTAACTTCTGCCATTTAATGTGAGGCACTTAGCAAACAGCTGGAAGGAGCCCCCCATAGTTTTTGTACGGTATGATATTTTGATTGTTCTTTGATCATACAATTATTACAATTCAGTCTGTGCATTTAACCAATCCTAGCAGCAATTCTTCATGCAGTTCTGACTGACTGAAGAACTGACCTAAACTGCAGCACCCGAATGAAACCCATGCAGTCAAATGCAGCATGAGCAGTAGCACAATGTCTACAAAGTTCTTGCATTTGATGAATTTCTTACTGAATTCGTATCCTGTGCTTTTGACTGGTTCATACAGGCACACCCCTATTTAATCACCGAGTTATTACTGTCACCGTTTTAAAAGATCACGATACAACAGTTGACATTATTTATAATGTGTAATGCTGCCAGAGTATTTACTTGAGGACTTACATTATAACAATGGAGCAAAAATAAACACGGATTGCTGTACCATGTTGTGTGCTAATGTACCCTTTGAGGGCTGTTAGGATGGGTTGGTGGATGGAAAGAATCCAAATGTAACTGAATATGTATTTGGAGAAGGGCTGAATAAATTACAGCAAACAAAGCATCCAATTATTAGAAACAATACATTCCTGAGCCATTTAGCATACAAGTATGATAAACTGAAAACAACAACATATTCTTTCCAAACTTCTCTTCTTTTAGTGGTGTTGTAGCAGCGTAACATTTCTGATTAGGATGAAATGACTTTTAAAGTCAGTGCAGTGTGTGCTCCGATTGGCTTATTTAATTATCTTGCTTTGATAGTGCCAAATCCATTTTTCTGTTCAATTTAGGTCAAATTGTAATGACAGGCACTTTATCCTGGACCTTGAGCTCTGCAGCTAAAATTTTCTATGCTGCAATGCTCATAAACTCAGCAAGTATTGTCTTTATAATTTTCAAGATGAAATTAAAAACACAAGATTTCAGGATTTCATGTTTTTCTTTTTTGCAGTAATTGTCTGCTCTTGAAAGCTATAAAGGGAAGAAGGAAGAATATAGAAGCAGAGAAAAGATCAAAATAGATTGAGGCTGATGGAAGAACACAGCTGAGGATTGAGAACAAAACAGAAACTGCAGGAAAAAAATGAAACAAGAAAGAAACGAGAATCAAAAGAAGCCAGCAGGCTTTGGCATCTGGAGTGAGACCTCTCATGTCACTGGAGTGACTGAGAAAACAAGAAGGGTAATAGTGTTGGGTACACAGAAGCCTCTGGCAGGCATTATGAAAAGGTCAAGCAAGCATGATGGAGGTGTAACACGGAGACTCGAAATGCGGGCGGAGGTTGAGAGATTAAATTAGAGCAAGAGATAGATTTATAGAAAATGCATTAAAATAAGGCAGAGGAATAGATCAAAAAGACAGAATGGGGAAGAGAAGAAGAAAGCGCATGAAAATGTATGATGGCGTTCAGCCAAACAGAAAATTGTAAAGCACATGTCAGGTGGGCCAACAACCTGAAAGACCTGGGTGCATTGAGTGAATAGGTTTCAATGAAAGAATCAGGTGCTGTCTTATAACACAGTTCTTGTAATATATGCAAGGCTGTTTATTGTGCGCTGACTCTGGTATGAAAAGACTTTGCACTGTCAGTTAGACTAGACTAGAATAATTCTTTTAGAGCCAGAATATTGAGTCCATTTCACCCATTTGCAACCATAAAGCGTTAGACTAGGTAAATTATAATTTGATTAAAGGAGAAATCTGTCATATATTTACTGAAATTAATTATAAAATGACCATGATATGTCATCAGAGATTGAGGAAACATGCCAAGTTGAAATATCTGCTTCTCTGACAACAACGCTGCAGGCATGGTGTCCTCTTTTGAAATTTCCATTCTGGTCTGTAACATGTGTTACTGTTTGCCCATTTTCCATTAATTAGAGTTCAAATTAATGCTGAATGTTTGACAAATGAGTAAATGTTTGTTTATGAGTTGCAAAAAATCACTAATCTTTTAGAAGGAGTGGATGTTTATAACACTTAAACTGAGCAATATGTTAATGGAGACTGGCAGGCACTACGGCCGGCAGTCACAGCTCTGAAGAGTGTATTTTTGGAGCAGTGGGCTTCAGTTTGTCAGGATAATGGGCTCTGCTTTACATTGACAGACAGTTGACTGTTATAAACTGTAGATCAACTTACAATGAATCGCTTGTTATTGTCAAATTACAATGTTAGGCTTGTCTTGCACTCCTGCAGTGTTGCTGCAGCCTGTCTGAACTTCCTCAAGTCTGGGGAGGCGGGGCCAGGAGTAAAAAACTTGCTTCAACCATAGATTGTATATTAAATAGGAATTCATACTGTCTGTGGCTCCAACTCACTATTTGGACTGCAGTAATCGTTTTTGGCTGTGCGATTGCTGCATCTTGCTTCTTTAAAGTTAGGATGATATTTTGATCATAGTTAAATACAGTAAGACAAAAGGTCTTAACTTATTGACAACTGAAACCCACAATTGCTTTTTAATCTTTATTACGCTTAGGAACACTGAGTGCTTTTGTTTGTAACTCTTGACTTCAAGGAACATTTTCATCTGAAGTCGAATATTATCCTTTTTTTGAGCAGTTCACTAAAATATTTGTTAAAAGCCATGTCATACAAATTACAAAGTCACGCCCAATATAACATCAAATATTTTGGTTAACACTGTATAATCACCACATAAACCAGTAAAACTGGAGTTATGGCTTTTGTGTAAATGTCATTGCGGGTCTATGCAGAGACGGAAATCTTAAAAGACTTAGTAGCATCTGGCAGTGAGCTTGCAGAAACACCTCGTCTCACTCTTCCCTTCCAAGCATGAAGGAGAATCTGCAGTAGCAGCAAAAGGCTGTATCTAGAGCCAGTGTTTTATTTGTCCATTCTGGGCTAGTGTATAACACTGCAACATGGCAACCTCCATGGAAGAAGACCCGAGCTGTCTGTAGATATAAACAGCTCATTCTAATGAGCTTCTAAAACACGATTCTTATTTTCTTATTTTCAGGTGATTATACAGTAATGAAAACATACTTATATTCCATTTCTGCCATTAATCTCACAGGCTGAGACAGGGACTAAACTATACTAAAAAAATTACTGAAAACGACAATCAACTGAAAAAATCATACAATTATGAGCAACAAAAGGTAAAAAGTATGTGTGCTGTAAAAACTCATGTCTCTCAGTGTTCACAGATTTGGCTTTGTTTGAGCCAAGTTTTAAACTTTCATTGAGAGATGGGTTTGCATGAATAAGAAAAAAAAAAGACATGTTTAGGTTAGACTTGAACTCCGTGCAGAAACACTTAACGGGAATGTCTTCCAATGCAGCAGAGGAAAACATGTTCCAGGCTTCCAGCACCCACACTTCAAGAGATGTGAACACCTCGCTGTCAGAAGTCAAATAGTGATTAAATGTTTAGTATTTTCTCAGATAAAAGACTCCTATATGTCTCTAAGTGCACAAGTCTTTGAGAGATTTACTACGATGTATCTATGGACATGTAAGGCACATAAAACAAACAGAGGCGCTCTGTGTTTTGATAGTAATGGGCTCTAAATTAAAGATCAAAGCATCCAAAACCAAAATGAAAACTTGAAGTAAAGTTGTGAAAGTTGTCAAACAATTTATGAATTTCTTATGAAGTTTTAAACAGAAAAATATCACGTTTCTTGCATAACAGAGAGAAAGAAAATCTACGTGAGTCAATTAAGTGTTAAGTATTTTTGTAATACAGGCTTTTAAATAACACAGTGTAAGTTTTCAATAATAATTCATAATAAAAATTCACAAACACATTTTCTCACAGAACTATGGTTAAATAAAGTACACGTGGAATGAATTAATAAATAATGCAGTCCACAAAATACTTTAGCCAGACAATATTCTACTAAGCATGTAACCCTCGGATAATAAGGTTCAGTTAATTGCCTTGTCTTGCATATTCACTAATTTCACGTATGAAGAAGATATTAGCATTTAGACAAAGTGAAAATTTGGAACATCACACTTCACAGATTAAATTACACAGACTGGATGTTGGAGTGGGGCAGATAGGCGGAGAGGCACACAGCTTGAAAGAGGCCCTTGACAATGACCTTTTTGGTCTTTCTCCTCGCATTACAAAAGCCTATAATTTTCTGTCTCCAACCTTTGCTGTAAATCAATGCTGCAGGCGCTAATCAAACTTCATGTTCAGAGGATTCCTTTAAAATGTGTCCTGTGATATGTCACCCACTGAAATTATGACTCCTGACATTAGCTGTCATAGTTACCAGCTGCTAATAAATACCATTAGTCTAGGAATTAATAGTACTAATTACAATTTTGGATAAGTGGCTTTAACAGTTTTGCCACAAAAATCCACAGGATTTTTAGTTGAAAGTTCAATTAATATTTTTTCACAGAGCAGATCTTAGACAAAAGTCTGTTACCATACAACTATTTTCACTTTAATATGAAAAGTGTGAGGTTACACACCGAATGCCATCGCAAAGAGGGAGGTGTGGTGGACGTTTGGAGGGCAGAGAAAGAGATGAGCACTCAGACATGCTGGTAATCAGGCAGCTATTGTATGAGATGCCAAACACAACAATTTCCTGCACTGATATATCTGCTGATTTTGTCACTGGTGAATGTATAAATGAAGTGTGTTTATGCACAAAGATCAGACTTGGACAAGCAAGAGATTGTAGGCTAAATGTAAAAATAATTCGTGCCCCTAGATGCTTCATGGCTGTGGTTTCATGTTTAATTGTTGTCTTATCTCTTAGACATACAGCATTTGATCCATGCTATCATCTCCAGCCATGCAGTAAAACTGCATTTAAGTAGCCCACAGTCACTGATTAAATCTAGAACATAATGGGTATATTGATTTGAACTTGTTTTAAGAACTGTAGCACTCTATTTAGTTAGACTTCTTACTCTACTGTACACTGAACAATATAAAGGGCGAGTGTAGTGTACTTCAACACAAGATAGTTCTGACAGGAGCTGCATTGTAGAATATACAGTACAGGTGTAGGTGTATTTATTTATTTGGAATTGAGGCTCCTATGTATCCATGGTACACCCACAGATGTTTACACTTTTTTCGACTATACACAGAATAAGTGGACGGAGCCCAGTGGTCACCCAGTGGTTTGTTGACCACCGCCATGAAGCTTCGAGTTTGGCATTATGAGGGGTGCCATCTTGCTCTTTTTTTGTAACCAGAGCGTGTGCAGTGCCAACGAGAGTGTGGAGCTGGTGGGTGATGTACTGCAACTTCAGAGGTGCTTTCTTTTGGCTTGCCTGTTCAGCAGGCCTACCTGGCCACAAAGTTTCTAACATTACAAGACATTAGAGCTGAGAAATAGGCTCAAATCATCTATTTGACAGTTTGATCTGAGTTTGGAGAGCCCTGTGTGTTGCATTGGATGGACTCACTGAGAATGACTTGTCAATCATGCGGTAGCTCTGCCCTAAAGCATACCATGCATCATGATCTGTTTTACTCTAAATGGGACCATAATTTACAAAATGAACATCATGTGGTATAAAGGACGACTTGAACGATTGAGACCAGAAACTCATTAGGACACAGCTTACTGAAGTCATAAATCAAGTGAGAAATAGGCTCATTTTCTCATAGGACTCCATACAAATAGACATCTTTTTGCAAACAGTGAAGTCGCCACCTGCTGGACATTAGTAAGAATGCAGGTGTACAGTACTTCCGCGGTAGCTTTAGTTTTGCTTATTTTGCTGTTTATAACTTGACTGATGTCTGATACCAGACCACCGTGCTGGCCACCGTATATACGCAGTACTGTTCCTCATGCTAACTCACCAGCGATTCCCACACAGGCCATCATGTCACAGATTTTGAAATCACTTTTCTCGGCTTGAAGAAAGTATTAATGTCAACAGTTTTGCAGACGCCTCTTATAATGGTTTTAAAATTCTTTTTGGTGCACAGGAATTATTTCCTGCAATATCTCAAGTGACCACTCGGCAAAATTGAAAGCAAGATTGAGTGGCAACACCATACTAATTATAAATCCATGTTCTGCACCCAGTGTCTCCACCGAGTATGAACTTGTACAGTGATTTGTAGCAGTTAGGAAGGCACAGACACATGATGTCTGGGCAACAGGAGTATCAGATCATGGAACGACTATCTGTTGTTTTCAAGACACATGAAAAACAAGTAATTTGTCTTTTAATTTCAGTTGCTTTGTATAATTCTCAGCATACAGTAGCTCCGCCCACTTTCATCAGAGCTCTAATCAGCCAGGATGATTACAAGCACCTGTGTAGTTGTGCAGGCCTTTAAAGTAGAGGCTAAATTACTAGTGTGAAAGTATCCTTGAAGTGCTTTAATGTCTTGTTTTGCAATCACTCACTGCTCAAGAAGCCCCCCAAAAAACACTCAACTTAACTTGAACAAATGATCAGCAGCCGACAGCAGAACAGGAGCCACTATTAAAGATTAATGTTGAGGGTGTGAAGGCCCATCGTTTTTCTTCCTTTTGTGTAAAATGTTTAATGTTACATTGCCACCCACTACTGATTTTTTTTTTCTTTTTTCCTTGAGCTATTTGCAAGGTGTTTTGGGTAGCCTTTGATGCCAAGTGTGGTGGTGAAAAATGTCTGGAGACAGGAGAGCCTCAATAGTCTTTAGAGCAAAGTTTTGTATGTTTCATATGAATCTAAAATTATATGGTTTACTACACACAACTTCAAACAGTTTTTAATGTAACTAATATTAATAATATTTTAAGTCTCCTGAAACCCTAACTATGTAATGAAGGGTCATATGTACATAAAGGGCGCAACACATAATCAATGGTAAAAATGCTTTCCGCTGGTTGTCCCATTGTTTTCTATGGAGAGAGCAGTGGTACCCGACCAAGTGGCACCACTACCCTCAGCGTGGCGTGCTGCTTGGATCTGCCGCTGACTGCTGCGTTCAGATTACTTGAACTTCAGTGAGATAACATCTGAATGTGATGATGCAGGCAGAAGAGACCACAGATGTGTCGAAGTGACACAAGCAGAGGAGAGAGAAACTGATGTTTGAGTTTTGAAGGGAACCCCAGACCTGTGGAAGATTTCCCGAGAGTGATCATTTTAACGTCACAACATAAAAAAAAAATTGCAAGAATTTCACAAATCAGGGGTTCCCTTCCAGACAAGCCTGAAGAAACGTGTTTCAGGGTTCCTCAAACTCTGTAACACAACATTAAAAGCAGACTATGATCTTGCCAGTAAATGTAATGCATGGTGAAATGTAAACAGTCAGGTTGGGTTATAAGATTAGTGAATCATATAGTTTATGAACTTGGCTACTTTCAGAGCTAAAGTTAGCTCAGCTGTTTGTATACCTGGCAGACAGGATGTAGTGGTTGTAGCGCTGTGCTTTGCCTCTCTGCGCCTTATGTGGTGGTGTGTATGGGACAAATTTCTTATCATGTGAAAGCCAACTATGCTCTCTTTAAAACCACTCCTTTTCCAAAATGGAGTCAATTTTACCTCACAGAACATGAGAATTCATTTCTAGAGGAAATTAACAGCTGTGTTTAAAATGGAAATATACATAATGTAGGCTATGCAACAAAAACAGAACCTTAAAAAAAAAAGTAATTTCACCAAAAAGTGGTTTCAAATTGACCACTTCAGACCTCTATCATAGCAACACGTCAGCATGAAAAAGAGGTTATATGTCACCGAATAACAATGGTTTCTCTTTCTTTGTTTTCTAGAAATCTGCTGGATAAAGACACATTTTCCAAGTCAGATCCATGTGAGTACAGCGACTGAATGTTCATCTGTGTTCTTCTGTCATCCCTGTGCAGACACTCTTTTCTTTAAAGAGAAAATACAGCTTTCAGTTCATCGTTTCTCCTTCTCTTCTAGTTGGTATCTGTCTTTGTGGGTATGTTGCCCTGTGATTTGGGATATCTGTGTTTTGCTCATGGAGCCATGGCTGTTTGTTCACTGTACTGGAGCTAAAAACCCTCATATTGATTTCCCATTTGGAATCTGCCTGCTTTTCTCTGACTGTCTCTCTCTTTTTGCCTCTCATTTTTTCCTCTTTCTTTCACCACATTTCATCTCTTTCTGACCCTCTCTGGTACTTTTTCACAGTGTGCGTCCTTTATACGCAAGGTGTTGAAACCAAACAGTGGAGAGAGGTGAGTGTACACACACACACACACACACATAAACACACACAAACACAAATGAAGAAAGGACTTATGTCCAATTAAGTTCTTGCTGTGCTCAGTGTGTTTGTTGTAACTGTGTGTGTGTGTGTGTGTGTGTGTGAGTGAGTGTGTGTTGATGTGTTGAGTGAGAAGGGTGAGTTTCTAGTTATGATATTTCCGTTCTTTTTCTTGTCTCTGTGAGGATGTAGTAGGTGGCTTTAACACTTCATTAAAACTGTTGAGCCGTCAGTTGTCTGAAAATATCAGGGAAATATTCTTTAATTGGATGCTCCAGTCAACAAAGAAAAAAACAGCCACAACATAATGATCAATATGTTGACACTATGGGGAATAAACAGCACACTGGGGAGACATTAAGTCAGATCTTTCTCAGCATTGTCTGCTTTATGTAGTCCATGCATTACTGTCCATGCAATACTGTACTGATCGTCTGACCAGTCAGTCTGTTTGTCCATGCATTAGTTCTTTTGTTCTGCAGATACAATAAAATATATATTTAAAAAAACATGAACAATAATGATAGCCTGTGGAAAACATTAGTGAATACTGAATTGAGGCACTAATAAACTCATTATTAATGTCAGGGAAGGTCGTTGAGAAACCGACCATTTATTTGAACAAGCCGCTGCAAAAACTGTCAGATGTGACAGATGATAGTAATCATTACTTCTGTGGCACTTTTAGAGAAAAAGGCTGGTGATATTTTACATTTGTCCAAATCCAGTGAAAATACCAACACAAACAGTGAACTGATCCTTCTAGTGAGTGACTGTCTGTGTGTCTAAAACCTGATATCTTATTCCTCTGGGCCATAGAGTGCCATTGTTGACCAAAAACTATTAAAAACCATGAACCATTACATACCCAAACCATAGATCATAGACGGAAAATCTGAGTCTGAAAAATCCAATACATCATGATGTTCAATTTGTAGATTATGCTCCAATTTAGAATGAAATAACAATGAAGCAGGGAATGATCATTATGCTGTTGTTTATTTTGAGTCAATCGTACAAAACACTGTCCTGCTGCTTTAAATGCTCACCAAAACAACAAATCCACAGATTAAACTATATATTTAGGAACCAGTCAGGCTTGGAGCCGAGAGCCACAGATAGAGAAGGAAAGTCAGAAAGTAATGAGAAATGGACTGATGCTTTTTTTTCTTCATGGGATTAAATAAAAATAACAAAAATATCAAATAATATCACCAGCCTTATTCTTTAAAAAGCTGTGTTTCAAAGTGTTTAAAGGACAATGACAATAAAACATTAAATAAGATAAAGTAGGACATACTGTAATAAACAAAAGTTTAGGATGCAAATAATGAAGGTGATATTAAAATAACATGATAAAACAGAATATAGGCATAAATAGGTTAAGTAAGCTGGGTGAAAAAATGAGATTCAAAAGTTATTAGTGGAGTTTCTGGACTGATATTGTCAGGGAGGTTGTTCATATTATTTTATATATAGATTTTATGCGTAATATTAAATACCATCATGGTGTCAGATGTTGCCAGAGTGCTTCACTTGATGTGTTCGTTATAGTCAACCAGGACAGGTCTGACAGGGAAAGCTGATCAACTTCTTATAAGCAAACAATGGAGAAAGACCACAATAAAAATGCAGACAGGGATATTTGCTAGTTTTTTAGTTAAAATTTAAAATGCTTGTGTCTACTGCATATGTCCATTTATGAATAACTGTTTTTCTGAATTACTGTGTCTGTGTGTTACATGCAAAAAATATTTATGCTTATGGACACATTTCCATAACAGACTACTGAACAGTTGTCTTTGATGTCAGCCCCCATGTTTGACATCATCACACATCCCACAGTGCAAACTGTCAGTGCGCAGAAGTGGTCACAGATATTATTTTTGCAGCCCTGGTCCAGTACAGATGTATAATGGATCATTTAACGGAATTAGTGTGTATTTATACAGTCAGATGACCCTTATATCTCCTGCTTGTGTGTTTACCCGCTGAAAGCAGATGGCTGTGTGGGCTTTCATTCAAATGTGGCTGAGGGACTGCGGGGGACTCTGTTGTATCCATGTTTGTGAGAAAATATTTATGCATACTATATGTGTATATACTTAAAGCATAGGCGTACACATATGTTAAGAGCTTCCTATCATTAAACTCGCTTTCAAAATGGCACTTTTTTTCTAGTCTGACAACCACTGATCGTGAGACAGGCCGTTATTTTTATCAAGGACACCAAACATAATTAATGTAACGAGCACTTTCGCTTTAGTTTATTTTCAAGACAAAATGCACTTCATCCTGTCATGTCCACTGGTTTTGTTCTAAAAACAGAAACATTTAAAGCAGTCAATTCCTCGCGGAGATAAACCGTCACATCCACAATCATATCGTTAAGAAGTGGTGGGTGTTGATGCGGCTGCAGGTAATGCTGTGTGAGACTGAACACTCCCAAACCTCAGACAGAACAGGTGACTCACTGAGGACTTTTACATAACACTTTATGACAGGTTCCTCTAGTGGTCAGACTCAGGTCACATTTGATGAGGATTTCCAGCTCCTCTGGTATTTGTCATGTCTTGTTAATGCAGCTGATGCTCTCTATGAAAGGCTTCATTTAGAAGAAGAATTTCTACATCACTGTTTGCAACTATGCAGCTATGCTATCTTTTGTGATTTTGGATTTTACATGTACATTTTCCTGCACTGGGGGGCGGCATAGTGGTTAGTACTGCCGCCTCACAGCAAGAAGGTCCTGAGTTCTCCCTGTGTCTGCATGGGTTCTCTCCGGGTTCTCGGCTTCCTCCCACAGTCCAAAGACATGCATGTCAGGTTAATTGGTGACTCTAAATTGCCTGTAGGTGTGAATGTGGGTGTGAGTGGTTGTCTGTCTCTATGTGTCAGCCCTGCGATGAACTGGTGACTCGTCCAGGGTGAACCCCGCCTCTCACCCAATGTCAGCTGGGATAGACTCCAGCCCCCCGCTACCCTTCGGGAATAAGCGGTTACAGAAAATGAATGAATTTTCCTGCACGGTAAAGTGCTTTGCTCTAGATTTGGTGGATGTATACTTTTATAGTGATTTTACACTTGGGCTGACTGGAAGGGTTTTTCCTGGTCCAGAGGCTGTTTTCCCTGCAGAGTTCAGTGTGTTTGGTGAAGTGTGAAAGCTGTTATGTAACTTGGGTGCAGAAAACTGGTCTCAATCTGTCATATGCTGTTAGTTGAACATAATTGTTCTATATTACATATTAACTTTGTCTGCCATCATGTATAATAATTCATTTGTTGATCAATATATACAATATCAACAAACAACCAACAGTGACAATCCCCCTGCAAAACAATAGAGAAAATGAATCTGGGTAAAGCGCTCAGGTCATAGGAGATGTTTACAGGGGACCAAGTAGGGCTACTCTCTACAAACATGTTGAACAATTTTAAGTATTATTGACTGATGCAACCACAGTGGAGTACTGAGAGCACTGTCAGGAAAACACTCTGACAAGCAGACGTCCGTCCTCAAACAAGGTATCTAAACAGAACTGTCTATCTACACTGTCCGTTGTCAAATAGAGGCAAAATGCCAAAAAGTAATCACTAGAAGAAGAAACACTCTGTCCAGCCACTCTCCTCTCCTTACTACACCTGTCTCTAAAGCTCAGCACTGCCTATTATCATTAAAAAGAGTAGCGCTAATGAAGCCAGGGATTGAATCAAGCAAAGCCCTATAATCTTGAAAGTCAGTTAGGTCAAATTATTATCAACATGAGTAAGCTAACACCTCCTGAAAATCTTGTTTTTGCTGATCTCTAGTGATTTAACTTCTCACCTTGCTGCAGTGGTGGACAGGTGTACTTCAACACTCTGTGACCCTGTGTTACATACAGAAGAAACAGATTTAATATCAGCTTTTAGAACCTGTTATCATCACTTCCAATTATCTGGTGAACTGTCCACCTTACAAAGACCCACCCTGTAGGTAACAACATGAATGTTGCTAACGGTTGTCAGATCACAACAGATTTCTTTTCTTGTAATACAGGGGTGAGGTGGCAAACAGCTGTAGGATGCGTGGCTGGTTGAGCTTTGACAGTCACCAGAAGCACATTTGTGGCCCTTTGAGAGAGACGGGTACCTGTGCTGCAGCTGGGACAGCTGCTACACTAGAGACATACAGAGACATTCTCCATTGTATATGTCTGTAGGGAAACAGTCCAACTCACCCGATTTGGACTCCATTGACTGCATGTTTCAGGTGGCATAAGCCATATTTACTATCTGCATTTTCAAAATTCTCCATTGCTTAATGAAACAGTAACAACCTCTGAGCTATCAACCTCCATGCTTAAAATGGCAAGTTAGCACCTTAATCACTAAAGGTTTGAATGTATCAGGAGAGGGAGGTAAATAATTCAGCCAAACTGAAGGAAACAGAATTTCGTGTGATTATTATTATTACAACTGAGCCAAATTTGAATGATTAAAAATAAGTATATAAAATTGGGTCTCAAAATCAATCAAATTGGCAGTTTTCTCTGCTGTTAAATGCTGGGGGCGTATCCACTCCACTATCTCAGTGTCAAACACCAATACGACCTGAAAACAACCTGCTCTGTCTAGCAGCTTTATTGGACTTTTCCAGACACCAGAGAAAGAGGACTGTGACAGGATGGTATCTTTTTACTTGTGTGTTGGGTTGTTGAAACTGAAGAGAGCTGAAGTGAACTGCTGGGCTGGTTTAAACTGAGAACTGAGTCCCTGAAGATATGTTAGTGACCACTGTGAGGGTGAAGTGAACCATGATTCAGGCACAACACCGAGCCACATTTTAGGTCCGCCAAAAAAATCCTGAACACAGAAGAACAGTTTAACAGTCTAACGTCACAATTCACACTACATAGTTCTCAGTCTTTTGACATGTTTTCAGCAACTATTTTCTAGCATGTATTATGTGTTTAGAAGGAAAACTCCCCTTTTCCTTTGAACAGACTTTAGAAATTCAGAAACCTCATCATGGATGTGTTCTGAGATGGCACCCCATTAATTCACATAAAAGCTGCTCACTGGGTGCATCCACCAAAAAGGTTTTTGGGCTTCCTCGGGTTCTTTAAACCATGCACATTAGACTCCTCATTTGGCTTCCTGCAGGCTCCCTACACACTGTTTTTCCAAAAATTCTTTCATTTGACCCAATGGTTTATATTCATGGTTCCACAGCTATTATTTTCTATTTTAATGACTGTGTTTGGACAAAGACACAACCAGGCAGCTCAGGGCTCCTCCTGGGAGAATGAAACAAACCTTATTAATTTGTCCTTATTTGGCTAACCAACCAAAAATTATAACTTCTGTTGAGCTGCAGCCCCTGCAGCACCCTGGAAACATCAGTAAATCTGTGCAGGACTGTTGCCAGGGAAGAAAATCCACACCACTTATACAAAAATGTTGAAAAGCTATTTTTCAGTGATCACGTTTGCTGCTTTAGATACAGAGCAAGAGAGAATGTGCTAATTTACAGTAGATTTATGAAGATCTGACACGACTGACCTTTTTCAGCATTTTTCCACCTTCTAATTTGATCACACACTACTGCATGCTGTTGGTGCTCTATGTGTGTGTGTGTGTGTGTGTGTGTGTGTGTGTGTGTGTGTGTGTGTGTGTTGGTGCAGGTATGTATCTGTCTATTTCTCTGTAATTTACATGTGCACACATGTTGCAGCCTCACACAGTCACAGCTCTGGTTCAAAGCTCTAATGATTTTTGGGATGTATTTTCCTATAAAGACACAGCACACTTGTCATACACAGGAGTTGCTGGTCTACCGCTGGCGTGACCTGTTAGTGTGTTTGTGTCACTGTGTGCCACAGTTTGGAGAGAGTGATATTTGGTTTGTGTAATGGTGAATTCTGATGGCACAGTAAACCGGTGAAAATATTCTAAATCTAGCGCCACTTAAACTGATATTGATTTTTTAAGGTGGGCCTTTTCTAGGTGGCTCAAATGACTTTTGTTGGCGATTCTGTCCACAAAAGTTCATTGCTCAGCTCCTGTGTTGGTGCCCTTCTCTGCTTCTCCAAACTGGGGGCGTATCGATGGGTATCAACTGTCGCTAATACACTCATTATTCTCAAGTACCTCATGCAACCCTACCACAAATAATATGAACTATCCTATAGGGGCTGTTCAATACTCTTTTAAACACACCCCAGTGCTTTTCAGTGATGTCCAAATCAGAAAAAAGCTCCATTTACACTAATTCACACTACTTTCATTTACCTCTCTGTGAGGAGACCAGACTCCACCAACTAACTGTCTGCTGAACAGGATACAAGAGGAATAATAATCCATGTTGGCCAAAAATCTACAGGACATTCAGATGGTACAAATCCCCAGCGGTGATCGCGCTGTGCTCTAGGGATAAATTTAATGAAATCTTTGTCAGGTTTGGAACCAAAGAACCACAAAGATAATGAAGGATTAGACTTGTGTCTTGTTATCGCTCTCCTGTGCCGGCTGGGGCCCTTTATTTTACACCACGCTCTCTTTTAGGGAGATGTTCACATTTCAATATCAGGCACCGCAGGTCTCTGCAGTATCTGTTGCTAGCCCGAAGAGCTCAATTTGCCATATGTGTCTGCGTGCTAGCCACTCTGCATCTGTGTGTGTGTGTATGTGTGTACATGACGAGGGTGCGGGTCAGGGACATCATGCCAGATTCTCATTATCCAGCTCCAGCAGCCCAGCAGTACCTAATGAACTCTGCAGCGCAGTATTGTCTCTTCCACTCAGCGGGGAAATCACATTATGGAGCTCATCTCGGCCATCACCCGCCTCTTTGCTAACATGTGCTCACAGCCTCATCAACACCTCAGGGTCTCTTAGAAAGTCTGGGTGGCTGACAGAGTTAACATTCACATCCTTTTCTCCACTTTTCTCCCTCGTTGGTGTTAAATTTAGATGTTCAGCCAGTGGGTTCACACAGAGAAAATACAATTTTATAAAAACACAGAGTTCAAAGAGGTGTTCAGCATTGTGTAACAGTGCAGGAGTGTAAGGTTTTACCGCAGTTGTGTTGTCCTAATTGCCCACAATGTGTTGTATTTGTTGTTTTTACTGTATTGATTGAAAAGATTTTAACTCACACATCCACCTACAGAACCTGCTGTCCACATTATGGAAAAACAAGACCGCCTCCTACCTGAAAATGTTTCCTTGACATTGATTGAAATCGTAGAGTTTGGCAGCTTTCCAGTTCAACAGGTCATGTTTGGCTCAAATACAGAGTGTGTATGATGTGAGGCATCGGACTTTACATCTTTATGGTACACTGCAGGCAGGAGACACAATACAGCAATACTCTAAATCTAATTAGTTTGTGAACTGAATTGAATCACCACTCCAGCAGTTGTGACAAAATTAATGAAGGATTAAGATGAAGATGAAGAATTCATTAAGATTAATTAAGTTAATTAATTAAGATGGAAAAGAATCAGATGTAACTAGAGAAACAGTCATTGTTAAGATTATGAAGAGTCATTAATGGCTGGAATCAAGAGTTTCTCTTTGTGAAATGAAAATGAATCCAAATGTCACGTGAAAGAAGTTCACCCAACACATGCATTGGTGTAATTATATTTTACCTTATTATGTTTTTATGGGCTCCAATAAAAGATGGATTATCAACCAGTGTGTCAGATAGCTGTAGTTAACTTCAATAATCGAACATTTGTGGCTGGTGGCCTTGCGTCAAAATCAGGACTGTTATTTTGATAGATGGTTCATATTCCTAAATAAAGTTGTGTTTGTCTGATTTCCTCAAAGTGACTGACATACAGAATTCCTTGGGCCAGTTAATACTCCAGTATAGGACCACTTGTTGGTCCCTGGGTTCCTGTGTGCATTATAGTCGATGGAAACTTCAATCTGACAGGGTAATTCCACAAAGCAACAGCACTGGGAGGGTAGAATAGTGGGCAAAAAACTACTTTTGCCCTGGGGCATTCAAACAACTTAATCCAGCTAAGGCTACAAGGACATTTTAAGAGACGTTTTTCAATACGCCACTCAAAGTCTTGGGTAGTTACCAAGGAAGGGAGAAGAACAGAGGAGGGGGTATTCTAAAAACAAACTGCTTCATATGACGTGTCATCCAACATTGTTGGAAGGCAAAAGTGTTTATAGCAGCTCTGGGTGGCCATGCTCAAAGTTGGCATGAAAGACCTGTTGTCATAGAGAGGGGCAACAAGCAAAAATCACTGAAATGGGGAAAGGGGGCACACTCATGGTGTTACACTCTTTTATTTGCAATAAACGTTGTCTTGTGATAACAATCTGAGATCTCGCTGCCCGCAAATTGGGGATTTCTAAATGCACTGTAGTAGCTTGAACAGTGGCAGGAACATCTGCTAACTAACGCACACCTGAAACTCATGGAACAAAACAACAAGATGTCGACAAGCATCGCAGCTGATGTACAAAATGTCTTAGAGTGGACAGGAATGATTCAAACTGGCAAACTGATCCACAACTTAAAACGAATGTGAGCCAGCAGCGTAAAGTGAGGGGTCCAATGTCACTTCCTTACTTCTGGCTTTCTTGTTTGGACTACACTTATTGTGGAACTCAACCTTCATTTTGATCTGATCTACATAATATAAGTTTCATTACTTCATCTTGCATGGTTGTGAGGCTCAGACATACCTGTCAGAGAGCTCAAAACTGTTTATGTGGCAGTTCCTGCTACAAAAGGTATCTCCAAGACCACATTTTGCCAAGATGACACACACACACACACGCACACACACACAGACGCACAGAGTGAAAACAATACCACACTGTTGTGGCAACCATGAATTGTGACCATATGTTCACTAACTGCTACCAACTGACTTTGTGCTTATGTCAAACCAATGTTTAATATAAATACAAATATAATCAAAAAATAATAGCATCTTCACACATTATTTAATGAAGTATTTGGTTAAATAGGACAATTCCTTCATTAAATGATTTATTTAGGCTACTGTATCTGAAACTCTTAATCAGCTTTTTGTACAGTATATGCATGTGGCATCACTGGGTCTGTGCCAGCCTTGTCTTTGGCATATCTCCCACATTTGTCACTTTGGGAGTGAGAATCCCACTAATTAGGGAGCCTTAATCACTGCCTTTCCCCTCCTCTCCCTTCCCACTCTTTTCCCACTCCCACTCCCCCCCCCCCCCTCCTTTTTTTGTCCAAACCCTCCACTGTATTTCTGCCCCCCTTTCTTCCCCCTGCTTTTCATACATCTTTGGCCTTTTTTTCATTTGCTTTTTCTCTCCCAAGTCCGCCCATGTTGTTTCGCTCTGTCTCTTTCTACACATTTTCTTCAGTCTCCCTTTATCTCTTTCTCTCTGTGGGGTTGATGAGTGAGTTATCCTGCTGTAATTAATGTGGGAGAGGAGTGAGGATCAAGGAAGCAGGAAGCACACCCCTGGTTTCCTTGCACAGCAGCAGCAGCGTGTGAAAGCACCTCCATTAATCAGGCCCCTGTAAATGTATGTGTATGCATGTGTAATAAGTAAGAGTCTGAGAAAGAGGGGAAAAGAGCCAAAACAAAGATAAAGTGCAGGGAGACAGCAGCACTAACTGTATTTGTTTATTAAACAGTGTTTTGTTGTCTTGCATTTCCTTTCATCATTTTTTCTCTCCTGACCTCCATCTGTCTTTCTCCTCCTTCAGTTTGGCAGAACGGAGGTGATAGACAACACCCTAAACCCCGACTTTGTTCGAAAGTACATCTTGGACTACTTTTTTGAAGAGAAGCAGAACCTTCGCTTTGACTTGTGAGTGATTTCCTCTGAAGTCGTATAATCATGGTATCTTCTCTCCTGCCCTCTGTCCTCCTTAACTGTGATGTCGTTTTCTGTTCTGTGCTGATTGAGAGCTTTGCAACTGCAGTCTTCGTTTGGTAACCCTGCCTCTAAACAGCGATTGCCCAATAACTGCTTAGTAACTGTACAACTGGACAAAGCAAGCCTGTCAAGCAGTGGATTTCTCCACGTGCACGAGGCTCTATGAGAGCAGTATATCAAGGGTGAATCACTGATATCAGTCACAAAACACTCAGTACAAAGCGAGTCATAGAAAAGTGAAGACATTCCACAGATAAAAGCTCAAGAAAGAACGGGGAGAAGACCAAGAAGTCGGCATCATTCCATTGTGCAAATCCGGGGAAGATTACATTTTTGTCACAGTCATGGCAAAGCCGTCACTCTGTGTGAAACAGGGAAACACTCACTTACTCATCTTTTCAAAATCTAGCGTCAGTCTAATCAAGCAATGTTTGCTGACGGTCCATAGGCAGACCTTAACCATTATAGTACAAGTCCAAGTTAAGTCTCAAGTCTGTGTGTGGCAACTTAAGTGTGACTTAAGTCCCCAACTCTGGTCCCCAAAAGCATTTTAATGATCTTTTTATACCATATTACAGTATAATACTGGGTCCAACTAGGCCTGCCCTACAATAGACCTTTTATTTTCATGTGTTCTATGTGGATCATCAACTAGTGAGGATGCTAACTTTTTGCCTTCGACATGTAGCTTGATATCATGTAGCCATCAAGTGGATATATTTAAGTGCTCTTTGTTTTAAAACATGTCAGCTCAACCAAGTCGGCTGTTATAATTAAGAAACTTGACATGTGCCCCCCTCAGTTACTGTCAAGCCTGTCAAGCCTTTTGTTCTCACACACTGAATTTTTAAACAATGGAACTTCTATTTTACACAGAATTAAACAAAAGCAGGCTTATTTCAGGTCAGCAATCTTGGATTTTTTTTTTGGTGTGATGACTGTCTCTAGCGTATTTGATCAGCTGTAAGTATCTAGCATATGCTAATGCTAAAGCACCATAAATAAGGTGAAAACTCCATCTTCAGCTGATTTTTTTAATCTTTACAATTGACATGTTCTAAAATGAGAACATTAATTAAAGGGTCCAACATGTGCACTTGATGGCTACATACATGATATCATGCTTAAAAACTGAGGCTCGGGGTGCTCCCGTGGCTCAGTTGGTGTGGCATTGGTCCCATGTGCTGGGGCTGTTGGTCCTCTGCAGCGGTCGCGGGTTCGATTCCTGCCTGTGGCTCATTTGCTGTGTGTCATTCCCCCTCTCTCTGTCCCCCTTTCTGTCATGTCTTCAGCTGTCCCTATATTTAAAAATCTATCATAAATGTGTATAATGAAAATTTATATAAATAATAATATTGGCCGATAATATATTAATATATATGTGTGCAATTTGGAAACACAATGTTTATTGTTTTCCAACCAAGTAACAGTGAGAGAAACTCCTAAGTGTGTGCAGACTATCAGGGAATTTTTCTCATGTGCTTTTACTCGTAATATTAGTTCCTTCCTGTCTATTAGTGCCTGATTAATCTCTTGGTGAACAGGATCTATCGTTTCATCAGATGTTTAATCTTGGTACATCACATATGCTCCATTTCCCCCACTTTCATAGCTTTATATTCATATGCAAATCAGACCAGGCCCACCACTCATTATTATGGAAGGAGTACAGGTCCTGTTGAACCCTTTGCCCAATTACACTGTCCCACAACATCTGACAAGATACGAACACCCTGTCCTCTTTTCATCTTGGCTCATTCTGAATTTTTACAACCTTTATTTTTATATATATATATATCTCATGATGTCTCCCCACCTCTGCATTCTGTGGTTTTCAATTTTTATTATTCTCTTATCCTCTGTTCCATTTCATTTTAATTCAAACACTTCCCCAATCACTATCATGCACTTTCCCTCCTCTAGCCATGCTGGGGCTAAATGCAGTATGAAAAGCCATCTAGAGTTTTTGAAGTAAAATGACTTTGCTGTTTTCATTTTGTTTCCTTTTAGGTACGATGTCGACTCCAAAAGCCCTGATCTGTCCAAACATGTGAGTGCACATATTTTAACCTTGAACCACAGATAAATGGAGGCCGGTCTTCAGTAAAATCTGAATTATTGCCTTGAATGGCTCAGAAAATGGATAAAGTAAACACTGCTTGATGAAAAATGTTGTGCAAATTGATTTGAGATCGGCCAAACTCCTTTTTATCAGTGGTCTGATTGAGGCAATGTTTATGTTTTCTGCATCAATGTTGCCTGCTGCATGGTTCCTTTTTGATGAAATAAAGCAAACCCCTTTTTATTGCCTGATCATAGAAGAATCCAAATACAAATGTTTATTTTTCTCCTTATTCAATGTCCTTGTTGTTAGTTTAATGGGTTATCCATGGCATAACTGTGCTATAAAATATGCAATTTCTACCTCTATATATCTGATTTAGTCCTATATAGGTTTATTATTTTATTTGTTTTAGTAGTAGGCATTGTACAATAACTATACAGTCATGTACGAACCCCAATTCCAAAAAAGTTGGTTGAGTGAAAGGTAAATAAAAACATGCAAGTAATGATTTGCAAATACATTTCCACTTATATTCAATTGAATACAATACAAAGACAAGATAATTAGTGTTCAAACTGATTAACTTTATTGTTTTTGTAAATGTACACTAATTCTGAATATCATGCCTGCAACATGCTCCAAAAAAGTTGGGACATAGGCATGTTTACCACTGTGATACATCAACTTTTTTTAAAATGCCTTTTAACAGATAGGACAGCTGAAGATATGACAGGAAATGGGGTAAGAGAGTGCGGAAATGACTCAGCCTCCACACATGGGGCACACGCGCCACCAACTGAGCCACCCAGGCGCCCTGTAATTGTTGAAGATTTGAAAGTGAAAATCTTTCCCATTCTTGCTTGATATATGACTTCAGGTGCTCAACAGTCCAGGGCCTCCGTTGTTGTAGTTTTTGCTCAGAAAGGCACCATACATTTTCAATGGGAGACAGGCCTGTACTGCAGGCAGCCAGTACCAAAGTACCCAAACACCTTTGCTATGCTGCTGGAAAAAGTGCACAATGTGGATGGCATTGTCCTCCTGAAATAAGCAGGGATGTCCCTGAACAAGACATGTCTGGATGGCAGCATATGTTGCTCCGAAACCTGTATGTGCCTTTCAACATTAATGGTACCTTTACAGATGAGACAGTTAGTCATGCCACGGGCACTAACACACCCCCATATCACAGATACTGAACTTCATACTAGTAACAATCTGGTTGGTCCTACTCCTCTTTACCCCAGAGGTCGTGTCAGTTTGAGCATTAAATATCTTGTCTTTGTACTGTATTCAGTTGAATACAAATCCAGAAGAATTTGCAGATCATTGCATTTACTTTTAACAGAGCATTGCAAATTTTTGGAATTGGCGATCTGTAGTAAAGCTTTGATTGTCCAATGCTTTTATCCATTAGTTTCCAATTTAATCCAATTTATTACATTTCATGATAATTTTTATTTCATGAGTAAAAGATGTATTTTATTTTTCCACAAGGCTGGAAACTATGGTGACAGAAAGCATTGACAAATGGTGAAAATAATCAGTTTTGATGATTATTTTTTTTAATGTATTTGGATGACTGGGGTTTGCATGTTTTCATCACTAGCTTAAATTCCACCTGCGTGCTCTGGGTTTTATTTCTGACACAGCATGTTGTCTTTCCACTCTCACGTCTACATCTTGAGCAGTGCTAGGAGTGCTAGGTATTTGGTACAGTGTTGTGTCTTGGTATATGATGTGCTCTGTTGTTGTTGTTGTTGTTACTGTTGTTGTTGTTGTTGCTGCTGCTGCCCAACTTTTCTGGAAGCCTGCAGAACTCAACGTAGGTCCCAGCATCTCTCTCTCTTCTGACACTGCATGGCTGCTGTCTCACATTAATGATCCTTTTCCCAGGAGGAAGGATGGTGTCTCTTATGAGAACAAAAAACACTAAGAACCAAGTCAACCTTACTGCGCAACTCTCAGCCATCGCTGCAGTCTCCACCAACAGCCACAATATGAAACTAAATATTCAGTCATGTCTTTTAGCAGTAGCGTGTTTTTGTAACATGATGAAGATGGCGAGATTTTCCAGGCTCTTCTTTACAGCAGTGAGTGGAATCAGTGGGCTTTAACAGACCACAGACTCACTGAAATAAAAACACATGATAACCGATGTTGAATTATTTAGTGTGCCCTGTCTGCCAAGGCCAAAGTTAAAGACTCTTTGGTTTGGATTGCCTAATATCCTCGCTGTGATTAGTTAGAAAAAAAAGACTGTTGAAACTAAATCCACATAATATATATTTTTTTTAAATCTGTCTAATGTACCAGATCAATGCTGGGTGACACTGAGAAACTTTATCTGGTTAAAGACATGATTAAGATTGAAACTACATCATTCTGTCTCTAAAAATGCATCAATACTGTCGTGCATCATGTTTCTTGTCATTGTTCATGGTGCTCTGAATCACTCCATCTTCTTCCATTTATCTGTTATCCTCCACAAAGCTGTGGTTTCCAACAGGTGGGTTGTGGTCGCCAAGCAGGACCTGTTTTTAGTGGGTTGCAATTAACTCAACTCAACTTTGTTACAAAAAAAAAAAAAAAAAAAATCATTTAAATTTATCTCTGGAACAGTCTTTTATTTTGCCATTTCTTTGTGGGCGGAGGCACAACAAGCAACTTTACAGTACAAATGGCCTTTTGAAGACGTTGTCAAGTAGACTTGAGCACTATCAGTTTTTTCATTCCCACCTGACACTTTACCAGCGTATAAGGTATTATGGTGGTATTTCTGTAAAACTTATGTAAAACAGCTCAACTCGACTCGACTCCACTGCAGATAGCAGGCTGCTCCCTCAAAGCAGGCAGAACTGACTGCCATAGCGACGTTACTCCTGCAGTTGGGAAACACTGTACACTCAGGAGCTTTGCTTTGTTCTGCAGCCTTCATTCACTGCCAAACTCAAACCTACACTGTACATTTACAGCCAGACTGACAACTTCACTGCGCACCTTTTTCTCCACTCAGTGCGCCTTCATCATCACTCTCTGCCACCAGACAGTAATTAGTCTGCCACTCGCCCTCTCTCATGCTCCCCAGAGTTACTCACTCACTATGATACGCTACTCTGACCAATCAGCAGTCAGCAGTGTTTGCTGGCATACCTTTATCATTGGGACTACGTTCAAAATACTCCCAACGCAGAGGTATTTTTATTTACTAGTAACTAGCCGTGTTTCCCAGCTCAACTGCACTGCCGTGTCGATCATATATATATATATATATATATATATATATATATATATATATACATATATATATATATAGTCTTCATTCCTCTTAACTGGCCCATAGGGGCTGCCAGTTGTCAAGAGCTGATACTTACTACTAATCAAAATGTCCTCGATTACAAAGGGGTTACATTTGAATATTCTTTCCAGGTTGCCTGGCAGAGATCTGCACTCTTTTAGTTATTAGTTTTATCAGTCATACTTCAATACTCCTTCTCTCAGTGAGCCTCAAGCCCCAGTTGTAATTACATTATTGAAGTTTTAATTGAAAGTGAAATAAGGGTTGCACAGTGGTTAGCTTTGTCGCCACACAGCAAGCAGCCCCTGACTGATAGGTTGAAAACAAACTGGAGGTGTACGTGTGAACCGTGACCTGATGTCTGGTGGAAAAGGCCCTGAGGACAGACCTGTTGGGAACCACTGCACTAAACCATGCTTACAGTGTAGACATAACCCTCATGGTTATGGTATGGAAGCATTTAAGTTCAGTTCAACAATTTTCTTTTTACTGTTCACACCGAAACCAGATATGATGTCACTTTGTTGAGCAGAGCATAGTCATGATAGCCTGGGAACCTATGATCTCATGTTTCCTTTGATCCGGCAGATATGTGCCACTCTCCCGTTCAGACAGATTTCCATCCATCTTGGATCTCCATGGGCCAGTCACAACTGTTTTCTGTATAATGTGGGGCGTGTTTGATACAATGACTGACAGAGGAACAGACAGAGGAACATCACCAGTCCAGATTAAAAAGTCACTTGTTTAGACAGCAACCGACCAGCCTCACAACAAAACAGTCAAACTAGGCGGTGCTGATCAAACAGAAACCAATATTCTGTTACTCCATTGCCTTTATCTCACATTAAATGGTTTAACAAACATATTTTAGTCTACTGTTTAGCATCTATTCAAGAAAGTTTGCTACCAGGTCCCCATTTTTTTCCTGCTTGAAAACAGACTAAGCACTGCCCCAACTTGCATGTGTTGCTCAGCACTACACCACACGTGTTATTGCTCTGATTGGCTGGAGGTCTATCTAAGGCATTTTGGTCTGGGTTGAAAGGCTTTGGAATTAGTCTGTTGATGCCAGGCTACAGTATGAGTGCACTATTTCTGTTACACAGTTAACAGAAAGACATCAAACAATACAGTCTGACGTCTGCCAGCATGATATAAAATGGGTCCATATGACACTATAATCAATGGCATATTCCATTAATCACAGATGTTGCACCGTTTCTTTTGGATAAAAGTCTGACTATTTTCTGGTTTGTTGTCTTTCCACTTCACATGCACCAACCTGTCCTCCCTCCCTCCTTCCTTCCTTCCTTCCTTCCTTCCTTCCTTCCTTCCTTCCTTCCAGGACTTCTTGGGTCAGATGTTCTGTACTCTTGGGGAGATTGTTGGCTCACCAGCCAGTCGACTGGAGAAACCACTGGGGTGAGTAAGAGTTTCAGTCAATTTTCCCACCGCCTAAGTATCCCTGAATCCAAATGTGATTGAGAGACACCATACTGTGCTAAGAGGGGGCAGAAGAAGAATGCTCTGGACACAATGTTTTGGCTTCATTTGTACTTAGAAGTTTATATGAAGGAAATAATATACTGAGAGAAACTGAGTTAGGAGTACAGAGAGTGTTAAGAAGTGAAATGACCGTAGGATGAGGAGGGGGAGGAAGGACAAGAGACACATTGGTTATTTAGTGAGACATGAGAGGAAAAGACATTGATCAGACAAAGAAGGAGAGGAAGAGAGGGGGAGACAACACATCCTACAGATGTTATCCATGGATAATTATTGTCATTAAAGAAAAGGGTGAAGTGCTGAGCAAAATTACCCAAATTACTGCTCGTCTCCTCAGCTTGTGCTCCAACGCTGGGTGAGAAAAATGTGGTGTTAATGGGGTATCCTGTAATCTGTCTATGTATCTATCATCCATCATCATCATCCTCATCATCATCACCATCATCGGTCTGCTGAGCTCTCGAGTAATTCAGGTGAAAGCTTTTAAATGTCGCAGTCAGTGAGATTTGCTGGGTCTTACCTCTGGATATTTTATCTTGGAGAACATTAAGAGGGACTATTTGAACACTGATATTCAACTTATCACTAATCTAAAATAACAAAAAATTAATTCTAAGCTGATTTTGGAGGAAAATATACTAATTTCTTAAAAGCGTTTAACATACAGAAGTTCAGAGAGGACAGCTGCAATTATTCATCAAACTATCATCAAAAGATAATTCCTGTTTAATAACTTTAGAAGAAGGAGAATTTGGAGATACATGATTTTCAATGAGGTTGTGCACCCAGTATGTTTAAAGTAGAAAACAGACTGATTATCTTACGCATTTTCAGATTCTTGCTTATCTTATTAAAGGTATAATACGTTACATTTCCACATTAAAATTTCTAAAAACACTAGACTTATGTTACATATTTTGTTGCGCATTTACATCGTCCCAAATGTTTACAATAACATTCAAACACAGAAAAAGTTGTAATTTATTCAACATAATGGTGCATTTTCTACTAGCCACTAGTTTCTATGACTTTCAAGAAACACTGGGTATATATATCAGAGTGTGTGGAAGGTAAATGACAAACATGACTAAAAGTAGCAGGAATAAAACTTGAATACATTACCTTGTATGTGAACATGATTTCCAAGTCATGTCAAATAGATTGTCATTGGCAGTGGTGGTTGTTTAACAATGAAGACAACAACGACTATCACTCGTTGCTACTTCGCCAAAGTATGTCTTTTGTTTCTGATGTGAGACAGACATACACACATATAAGAAAAAAAAAAAAAGACATACACATATATTGTACATTTAATTTGTTTGCATTACTAGTTTGCAACAGTTTTCTTTCTGGGCCTTTCCCCTATTTCAAGTATAGATGCAGTAAAAATAAGCCATACCCTATTAATAAAAGTGCACATGAAACACCAAAAATATCTGTCTCTCCCTACAGCACAATCCCTGATGATGACACAGTTGCAAAACTGTTGCAGAAACATGCTCTGACACTGTGTGCATGTACTATTGATGTTGCTTACTTAAGGGGACTTCAGCAGCACAAATATAACGGCGCCTTAAGCCTCTCTATTGAGAGCAAAACCTTAATAGTGTAATTACAAGTTTAATATCAAACCATTTATTTTTTTTTTTAGAATTTATACAGCATGGTTCGAAAGGGAAATGGAGCTCTTGCCAAATTATTTATTTTTAATTTGAGACACTCTGCAGCTGAGAGATAACACAACTGCTTGCCAAATTTTATTCTTATGGCAGCCTTTAATCTTTCTTTAAAGACTGAAAAAATAAAGCTGTTCTTATTGGGGAAACCTGCAACACAAAAATGTAAAAAAAAACAACAACAACAAACAAACAAACTTTGGTTTAGCTATTTCAACTATATAGGATGCATGCAGGGCAAGCCTGCCTTTGAAAATGCCACCAAACTAGCACACCTCTGAGTGTAACAAGCAGGTAGTACATCATTAAATTTTTTCTCATGGTATTTGTTTTATGGCCAGCAATTATCTTATGTGTACATTTTGACACAGTTTTGGGAATCAGACATTGGGATCAATTCCATTCTGTATTCTGAATGAGTGTGTTTTCTCAAATTCAAACACTGTCACATTTAGTGTGTCCAGAATTTGAGGTTGATGTGAACTTGAATAAAACCTTTGATCAGCAGCTTTTTGAGTTACACTGGAGCGGTTGTGTAGCAGCTTTGCTTTAAATTCTTTGAGAGAGAATCGCTGGGGTGGTGAAGCAGTGAGAAACACACAGAGGCCTGCTGAGTACACACACACACACACACACACACACAAACACAAACACAAAGTGCCCCGGTAGATCTGCTATCCAGTGGGGTTTGTTTTCATGTTTCTGTGGAAATGAAGAGTGATTCATGTTTCATTGCTTGGAAATGTCAAGACATTTTTCTAAGCTATGCTGAGCCAATGGGAGAATGTTTTAGAGCATGTGTTTGTTTTTCGTGTCTGTCTCAACCAGTCTGCTGCTCAGAGCCGGTCCTGGCCTCCATGGGACCCTAAGCAAAGTTCAGTTAAGGAGTTCTCCTAACTGACCGTTTGCCATTTTCACACAGTCACAGCTGACACCCCAGTGCTCCCACTATACTCCTCCCTCTTCTCCCCATTTATTGAATAGAATATTTTGTATAGAACCTTATGATTGAGTGAGTAAATATAATGAGATAAACATAAATTTAAAAAAAAAGTTTATTTTACATAAAATTTGGAAAAGATTAAAACATAACACATAAGCACACACACACACACACACACACACACACACACACACACACACACACACACACACACACACACACACACACACACACACACTCAGAGCCGTACACATTTCATTAACTGATTTCTGAATCTTGTTCCTGGTTAAATGGCATATGAATGCATAAGAGTGCATTTTATTCTTGTTCCGTGTTCTCTGTTCTCTGGCTATTTGTAATGGCTTTAATCTTCCTGAAATGAGTGCTTGTTTAATTAGGCAGCAGCCGTTGTAATTTTCATTATGAAAAGAAAAAGGGCTCCTGACGGTAAGGAGAGAGAAAGAGAGGAGGGGGAGAAAAGGTGAGTGGTTGTGTGCTTGAGGCACAGACAGAAACACCAACCACGATGAAGACAATCACAACAACACATTGCTTAGAGTAGAAGTGAAGACGATAGCAGACAATATTCAGTGAAGATGACAAACATGAATGCAGTAAACATCAGGTCTTCAAGATATTCAGACACGGGGCTTATTCATTCACCCTGAGTGAAACATGTTCAGAATAAACATGCTGTGTTTGTATTTCACCGAGCTAACTAAAATAACATCTTGACATGACTCTTACTTGTTTCTATTCATTTGTCATTTTTGAATGTGTGGGATGCTCGAGACTGTAACAGCTCTTTATTTTATAAAGGATGCTGAAGAAGCTTCTGCCTCAGTGCCAAAATAGTTGCACAGCCCTGAGGTCTTGATGTGAGCAGAGGCCTCCATGTTGATTGATTTTGTAGCTACTTGTTCATTTGTGTATTCTAGCATCACACAAAGAAGACTGGATTGTATTGTAAGCCACAGAGTAATTAACATTGACTATAATGAATGTATCAGATTGCATGGCCTCAAAGGCTCTTGTCAGTCTTTGTTTACTGCACTGCGTTATTTACAGATTCCCTTTGAGGCCACTCAGGCACACAGGAAACACACACAAAGCCATAAAAACACAGGCACCAGAGTCAGCTCAAAATAATTATGTGTACATGCCACAATATGTGTGTGTGTGTTTGCATATATGCATAAATATCACCATGAAAGCAGAAAACTGTATGTACAAGCATGCTCAGAGCAATCTCCTGTCATAAATTTATAAATAACAAATCATTCTGCCTTTGATAAACAGAGCCAAGCCACATGACATCCTTTGGATCGATGAGACACTCAGCTAATCAGACATCACTTGCTGTGATTTTCAGATATTCAAAAGCAACTAGACCGAAAAATTCTTGTTGGATAACTTCATCCACTGTGTGACGAGCAGCAGAGGGCCTGGAACGGACAGGTAGCACAGAGAAGAATCCCAGCAAGACTTGCAATAAGTTAAAGACACATGTCGTAATGTGGATGGGATTTGTGAAGTGATTCGTTTTATATTTATATTATATTAGACAAAGCCTGCACTGATTCCACTCATCTCATTAATTTGACTACAAATGCTACTGGAACTTCTTGTTTCCCAGAAGGCATCAACCTAATTTTACAGTCGCAGACAAAATCCACATTGATGTCATCAAATGGTTTCAAACTAACTTTGAAAAGTCTGAGACTATTGTAACTGTTGTGTTCAGTGTTGTGATATTATCATAATAACTTTATTTATAAAGCTGAACATATACCTTTCAAATTAAAGTTATAAAGTGCTTTACAGTAAAAACAAATATATAAAAACATAAGATATAAAAGATAAATAATTGAAATAAATTATGAATATCATCAGTTAAAGGATAAGTGTAAGATTTAAATGATTTACATGGATTTATAGGCAGAATATGACAGAAATGTAATATAATTGAATATAATATTCATATAACATATAACTATGTTTTCATTAATATATAATCACCTGAAAATAAAAACAGAATTTGCATAGCCATTCTTGGAAGGGAAGAGTGAAATAAGGTGTTTGCCATCAGCTAAATGCCACTAAATCCTACACACTGGCTCTTGAATACCATTTTTACTCCAAAAATAGCATGTATATGTTTGCGCTGTAAACACAGAAAGAGGTTTTTAAAAGTGTCTTTGTGTTCAGCTCTTAGCAATAACTGAATCTCTGTGGTTTGAAGTTTAGTTTCTCTGCTGTGTGCTATTTGTACTTTTAGGCATCTGCTTTATTTTACTGTTTCATGTTTGCTTTCAGCTGGATGGGAGTCTTATAAAAGCTTTTAGATGACAAAATTAAGGGGGACTTTGAGAGAATTTATAGGGAATTAATATGTTAATCACTGGTTTACACCATATCGACTTAAGACAAGTGTGTCATCAGTTAAATGCACGTTTGAGTGCATGCAAACTGTGCTTTACTGGGCCAATGTGCCGAGTCAAGTCAAGCAGCACAAGTTTATTAGAAAAGGGCAAAAGTGTGGCAGAAGTTACTTCACTGCTTCCACTAGAAAAGGGAGCATGTCCACCCAGGTGTGAAGTTTCCATCACTGGCGTTCGGGGCTGGAGCCGATAAATACCTGCAGTGACGACTGCAGAATTTGACGCGGGAGTGAATGCTGATTGCACCTTTTCCCATTTAAGACAAAAGTCAGATGTTATTAAGTGTTAGTGGGTTTTCTGTCAATCGTAAAAGAGGCTTAAGTGACAAGAATATGAAGCATTGGTACTTAAAAGTTCAGCCAGCAGTCCATTTGTGTCCTGTTAACAATGTTTGTGTCATTAGAAAGGACCGTTTCCTTGGCAACATCAACTACCTTGTCATCAACTCAGCAGGTGTGGCGTAAGGCAATCATAATTAACATCATTGATTTCATCAGTGTTTGTTAGCTTTAAAAAATCTTGTTGAGCTGACCTTTATCACATCTGATTGTGCAGACCCTGATCAGTATTTTAAGAAGTTTAAGTTCTTATTTTTAGCTTTATCTCAACAAAATATAAACATTACTTTTAGCTTTAACTGAAAAACAACATAACCTAGAATATCAAACCAATAATCCTTTTTTTTTAATATTATATATTATATATATATCAATTATATTGACATTTTATCGAACCTCATAAACACAAACACTGAGTTGTATAATGATAATGTTATGCACTTTTTTAAAGAAATGACAGGGATTTGCTTTTATTATCTGATGAAGCACGTGACTCCACCACTTCCTAAAAATGTTAATGAAGCTAATTCATAGAGTGAGTGTGTGTGTGTGTGTGTGTGTGTGTGTGTGTGTGTGTGTTCGAGACAGAGAGAAAGAAACAGAAAAATAGCGCTTCCGCCAAACAAGACATTTGTTTCATCTGAACATCAAAGGCACTCTGCTCTTTTATGCTTGCTTCAGATTTTACAGTCCTCTCTTGCCACAGGCCTCAAATGCATATTTCATTAAAGAGATTAAAATTCTCTTGTCATTTATATTTACATAGAAAAATCATTTATACTCAGAGTTCAGTGATGCCGCTAGCTGCACACATGACATCTGGTGACTTTGCTCTTTCACATTTTAGAAAATTTGGAAAAAAGTGAATGTGACATGAGCTACATAATTCAAAATGGTTTTCCTCTGTCTCATATTGTTCATATGCATAAAATTGCGTTGAATATTAACAAAGAAGCAAAGTATTGACTTATTGCATTTACAAGAATGGTCTGATGTACAGTATAAACAATACAGATGCACAAAACCCACGCAGACACCATTTCCCACATGTAAACTGGTACTTATAAAAACAGAAAGTAAACTAGCAATTGAGGCCATAAACTCACTAGAAAATAACTGTATTTATTGAGTTCATAAATCAAGTGAGAGGCAAGTGAGTCATTTTCTCTTATGGCTCATTACAGTCAGACTTCTTTTTGCAACCGGCAGAGTCGCCTCCTGCTGGCTATTAGAAAGAGGACAGGTTTAAGGCTCTTACACATTAGTTTCACTCCTCAGACATGCTTTTTTTTACTGTGATTTCTACACCATAGTGGACCAATCAAAGCAGGAATTATTAACTTCACGTTAATTAATTGCATTTGTGTGCTCAATTACATTATTCTTTCTTAATTAGTCCCCTTTAATTGTTCTCAATTGGACTCCCATTATATTTCCTTTCTTTTCAGTTTTATCCTTTATTTTTAAGCCTTTAATGACAAACGAGAAGTAACCGCTGAAGATGGTTCTCATATGCACGAGCTATGAATTAATGACACTGCAGTATGGTTGCTATGAATAGACCCAGATTTACATAATGGTAAGCATGAGAACGGGTATGGTATGGAGTTGCTTGAAGCCTTTGCTAATCCCACATACATAGACTGATTGAAAATGTGTCACACAGGAATATGCAAACAGTATATTAAGAGTGTGTCTGTTGTCATCTATGGTGATATACGTGTGAGTGGAGATAAGGTTTGAGCACATGTGCAGGACTGACATTTATGAATCAGAAAAGCCTGATGCAACGAGTGTGTAAACATGTTTCTGCCTTCATGTAGGTTCTAAACTGAAAAGCTATGTACAGTATACACAGCATTTGTGTGTGTGTGTGTGTGTGTGTGTGTGTGTGTGTGTGTATGTGTGTGTCTCAGAGACAAAGCGAGAGACAAAACCATTTTCCAGCATTCAGAGTAAACAGCACCTTACTGTTAGAGAGAAATATGACCTATTATATTACCATAAGAAGTACTGCTTTGAATTACAAACATCACAAACATCCCACGAGCTAATTTAACATGCTGCTGCTGCTCTGTCCTAGTATGACTGCAAAATGTTTACACAAGTGAGAAATTAATTGTGCAAAAGGCTTCTTAAGTTTTTGCTGTGCTTGCAGTGAAGACTGTCGTTGCTGTGAATAACAAACATATCAGTCAATTGCAGGTTTGCTGATAACAGCAGGGAAAAGTTCTGAATGCAGTTTGATTACGAGCTAATTTCCCTGCTTAATTTAAATCCATGCTCCACACATGACAAGAAGCAGAATTAGACTACAGTCAATACATTCAAAGACATTTGTCCATTTACATGTTTTTCTTCTTATTTCTTCTGTGTTTATTCTTTCACAGTAGTACTGCTAAAGGCAACTGTGTCTGTAGCGTAGGGTTTCATCAGTTTTCACAAAAAATCTTGCATCTGCTACCTTTGCAAAGCTTATAATAATACTTTTTCATTTAAATTCAGAGCTGTTTATTCAACTTCACCTCCTGACTTTTAATGTAGTACCAGTAGCATGTTAAATTTTTAATGTCTGATATTTTTGTTTCTGTTCAAACACGCAACTCTAATGACATTTCCATTAGCTGCATCTGTACAGTACTTTGTGATTAGCACTTATTAACAAATGTTAGCACGCTAACAAAACAAACTAATATAACAGATATATTCTACACTTTATACCTGCAGAACATCAGCATGAGATTTGGCAGCTCGCCTATTTTTCCGCATGACGCACACAGCTCTCAACAAAAAATAGGCAGAGAAAATGATCTGTTGATGCAACAGTCATATCAACATCACGCATGACATGACATCTTTCACTGCAGTTTCAATGTCTTCATCTGTAGAAAACGTTACAGACATGAAAAAATCAGATAAAATAAAGTATTCTTCCAGTGTGCTTTCTTTTTTCTTTCTCTCTTTCTCTGAATCAAGAAGATCATGTGGCTACCTTCTGGTTACAGCTCTTCTCTTCACAACTTCCTTCAAATTTGATATAAAAAAAAGGCCTGGCAGCGGCAGTGACAACACAGTCAGTGTGGACACTTCACAAGTGTAAGCCACAGCAGTTCAGTGAGGTAGCTGTCACACACAGGTACATACAGGCAGGGCGGCCCAGGCATCGCAGTGATGCCAGCGTGATGGCAAGTAGGTCATATTTTATTTCTTGCCTTCAACTGCCCAAACCTTCTTTGAACCACACATGATATAGAGTAAATACAGAAACTCTTCATCATGAAGTGCTGCCTAAAAGAAACCAAGACGACACTCATATTGATCCTTCAAAACCACATAAAGTAATAAAGGCCACAAATTACAGCAGGGCAGAATATCAACTCATATATATCATTTTGTGGCAAAAGAGAATAGATATTATCTTAGATTTTGGATATTGCTATATATGTTGTCTTTTCCTGATTTTAAAGGCTGTGTTACAGTGAAGTTATTACTGATAATTATTTATCAAAAATGTCACTGTGTTCATATTTTGTGAAAGCGCCAATAGTCATCCCTAAATTATTGTCACAATATCAATATTGAGATATTTCGTCAAAAATATTGTGATATTTGAATCTGTATTTACAGCCCAGCAATAATACAACAAACTATATTTATTTATTTCACCTCAGTCACCCCCACCTTCTGAACTATACATGTTGTTAGTCATGATTTACACAATTAACAGTCACTGATAGACCGAGATGAAACTAAATAGTGATAGGTTTGTCAGCTGTCGCCCAGGCATAACAGAAACAATCAAAGAAACTACACAATGTGAGAAGAAGAGAAAAGAAAGATAAAAGGAAGAAATGTTGGAAAGACATAATAAACCCACTTAACCTATCAAACCCAGCCAAGCTTATCCACCTACCCCAAATCCTCAGCAAAGACAAGTAACGACGT
Organism: Lutjanus erythropterus; assembly: GCF_056507025.1. Lineage (NCBI taxonomy): Eukaryota > Metazoa > Chordata > Actinopteri > Lutjaniformes > Lutjanidae > Lutjanus > Lutjanus erythropterus. The sequence continues at coordinate 19,353,255 of NC_139318.1, forward strand.
GAAAATCTTATGAGTGGAAAAAAGGGATGAATCGTTGGGCAGAGCAATTCAGAGAGGGAGATCATCAGCCTTTGTTCCTTCAATGCATTTATTTATTTGTTCAGGGTAGATTGAGTACGTACACATGCTCTTTTTCTGCGAGGCACTCCCTGCACCTGCACAGTTACTGTAGCGTCCTGGAGCTGACCGTAAACACTGCAGACAGCTCCACCACAGCAGATGGGGGTTAGATGGCTCGCTCGGGGACACACTGATGATAGACAAGCAGCCAGAGGAAAATTATTGTCATTCACTTCACTTTTTCCTCACAGCATCTCTCAAACAATCAGACAACTTGTTTGCTTTCCCCAGACTACCTACAGTCAAACACTCCAGCATAGTTTGTTTTACGCTTCAGGCAATCAATTTGGTTCATGCAGCATGTTCCACTTAAACTGTGTCACAATATCCTGTTGATGGCTATGTTTTATCAAGGGCCATGTGACACTACTGGTTCAGACAATGGATTATATAAAGTCTCAGTGTAGTGTATATGATTGCTGTGTTGCATTATGTAGACAGAATACTCAGTAAATGGCATATTGAAGACAAGCGTACAGAGGTGGAGTATCAAGTTATTAGGGATTACAGAGGCAGCAGGGATGCAGCGAAGTTGGAATACAGTGGAAAGTGGAGTCATGATTAAAAACGCAGAGAAGCCCTCAGAGAGTGATGAGGAGGAGGAGGTGTGTTTGAGCATGCCTGGCCTTTTAGCATTGTGATATTCCCTGAATGTCAGGGACGATTTCTGGAACACAGTAGCGAAATGGAAGGAAAGGATTTGTGAATGTGAACTGAGGCATGTGTGCAGAAGCATGATATCCAGCTGGGTATGATAACAAACCAAGCCTGACACCATAGCCTCGCCGTCTCCAACAGTTGGCTCCAGGCGCTCCCGGATGAAGTGACAGATACTGTGGTGTCCTGCAAGCATAATACCATTTCAGATGGGATAGTATTCTATTTACAGAGTGTACTGGGATTATTGCTGTCAACTGTTATATAGTTAACTGTTACAGATTGATCACTGTTGTGATTTCTGAGGTAAAGGATCTTCTGTAAAGCAGGTCTCTTTCATTTAAAGGGTCAGTTCACATGAATTGGTGGCAGTTTATTGCAGTCATCAAAAAATAATAACTCAACAAAAAAACTCAAAAGCAACATTTCTTTCCAAAAAACATTGTCTGGGTTACTCTTAAATCACAGACCTCTCTGGCAACAGTTTTCATTTGGATTATTCTTTGGTAGAAACTAGATCCAATGAGGCTCAACCCCAAATGTCAAATGTAATTTCTCAATGCTTTGAGCACAACAAACAAAACTCCATCAACTGAATTGTTTTGGCTACAAGTTCATCATTGCCTCATGAGTTGTGTCAGTTTCAGAGGCTGACATCTCAAAACCTCAGCACATAAAACCAAGACTAGCTGGATACCACTAAATGTAAGCTTGAGAACTTCAGAAAGTTTACTTTAGAGATTATTTTTCATACTAAAAGAACTTCCTGTTATACTTATTCATCCTCAGTACTGATGTCAACATACGACTACTTGGCTGCCAAAATCCCAGTCTTCATGACTGCATATGATGCAACACTCAGTACTGTACTCAGTAGTCTCTTTATTAGGTACTCCTGTACAATCTAATGCAATCTAAAACACCTGTTCTGACATATTGTCTAGTTTTATGAGGTTTATAATGTTCAGTAGCTGCTGATTGCATAGCGTTATATCAAATGCAGCCATTAAGTGACACAAATAAATAATAAGTAGTGCATCCTTCCTTTCTCTTATATAGCAGTATTGCACTATGATTGATGCTTGAAATGTGAAAGCATTTTTAGAAAGCACTGGCCAAGCCAACCTTTACTACACTGATGCATAAGCATGAGTGTTTTCAGGGTGGTGAATGCTGCCATGGCAGGGTAAGTGAAATAAAGTAAAGAGTTTTCAACATTATTATTATTTGGCAAATGCTATTAGCACCCAAGTGTCAGTAGCCAACAATGCTATTTGTACCCATGTGGCAGAGACAAACCATCTTTTCCTGAGTCTGGCATAGAAGAGACAATAACCCTGGTGTCTGCTGCCAACAATGCTATTTGCACCCATGGTGTAAATAGCCACAATGGCTATTCCGCCCACGATTGCATGGCAGTGAAAAACCATCTTTTCCTGAGCAAATACTTTTGATGCCTAAACAAAATGATGACTAAAAACCTAATTTAAAAATCTTCTATAATAAGTCAACTAAGTCTAAAAATTAAAAGTTAACACAGAACAAGTTTCACATGGGACTAAAACTCCACCTCCCAGTGAAGTGTCCTGTGTTTAACTGAATCATCTGTCACAACCTCCTCTCTAGAGACTTGCCTCTCTGTCCCTCTCTAATGCTCAGGTGTAAATGGCTTAATAGCTTCCATATGATTGTTTTTAACCCGGATGCAAGTAGACATTTGAGATTATTAACAGAGATGACTTTTTTCAGTTATCAGTAAGCTTTTTCCAAGCTCACCTTCTGCAAAAAACAAAAGGCAAGGATGTCTAATGCTTCTGTAGGGTTCACAGAATTTTTCTTCCAAACTCTTCAATCCCACATGTTATCAAAATATTTTCACTCACCATTTATACTGAAAGTGAAATGATTTAAATCACCTATGAAATTGGACGACAAAAATACAAGCAACTATCACATATTTGGAGTGCTAAACTGTGGGCTGCTTAGATAATTGTGAAATGTGCAACATCCTGAGCTGCTGAGAAGCCACACTGGGAGCGGAGGCTGCAAATATGGCCTCCAGCCATGCCTCAGTCCCCCAGTGTAGTGTTGCTGCCTGTGTTGGCGAAAGTGTTTGAGCTCATGTAGTCAGAGAAACTGAGAAACAGAAAAAACTTGTAAAGGGAGATGCATCAGAACATGACCTTTAAAGAGATCATTTGGATTTTTTGAAGTGGGGTTTTATGAGGTACGTATCCATAGTCAGTGTATAACCCATAGTGTTTGGCAATCAACATGCCCCCAGTTTGAGGAAGCAGCGGGAACACAGGTGTAGAAAGCTAAGCAACATACTAGTGTTGACAGGGTCAGTAGCAAAATGTTTTAGCCACCTGAAAAAAATCAAAATTACACTATATTTAGAATATTTTCACTGTTTTACCTTATTATGTGACAGCCTTTGGTTCGTTTCGTATTGGTTAGTTTGTAGGGTTGGCGATGTCTACCAAGAAATCAAACCTGAATTAGAATAATAGCAATTAGAATAGATGCACTAATTGTTGTTGCTGCTTTTTGTAAGTATTGTGTTATTAATTGTGGCTGCATGGGCATTGCTGAGGACTTTCCCCTCTGCACATGAGAGATTTTTTTGTCATTGCCTTGTGGTTAGTTGCATTAGGCGTATAGCTATTTTCTTGAATATTCTTTATCCAATTTCAATGAAAAACTACATTTACATATATACTGTTACTGAAAAAAACAGTAACTTCCTAGATATCTTGGAGCTGGCCACAGCTCTAGTATTGCATCCCCGATATCCTCTTTTTTTTTAGATGGGCCTTTTTTAGGTGGCTAAAATATGTTTTGCTGCTGACCACAAGCATCCTATACTTGTTCTCCTGCTTGTTATCCAAACTTCATGCCAACTGCCCTCTACTATGGGAAATACACTGACTATGGACAGCAAAGTACCTCATAAAACCCCACTTCTACCTACTGACACTGACTCTACACTGACTTTGAACATTAAAAGGACATTTTTTTCACACAGTGGCACTTTTGGCATTACACCATACTGCATTTGACTGTGCCACTGTTTAGCTTATATTTTACCTTTTTTATTTTCAAGACCCTGGTCCCAGATGGATCATTTTATTCCTGAAATCATTCTCATCATTGCAGCCAGGGTTGGATCCTCTCCACTCTGCCCTCTTCACTTCTCTCAGACCTAATTTTAACTCGAGGCTTGAGATCCACTTACACTAGTCAGAATAATGGATTCTACTGGCTTATTTCCCAGTTTAATACAATTGATTTGTGTGCTCTTAGTGCTACAGACTTGCCACAGTAATATTCAGTTCAGATCTACAGAAAAAGCTGCGAGTTGCTGAGACTTCTTGGCCGGTGTTGTTGTCTTTGTGTCTGTGAAAGAGATGCCTGTGTCAGCAAAACATGATTTTATTACGTACACAGTTGCAGTAATACACACCGACACCTGTGAGTCATGCATCTCAATCACACTCAACTATTAGTCAGTGAGCAGCCCTGCTGGGGAGTTGGGACCTGAGTGTCCTGCACAAGAGCAGCTCAGTGAAAGCTGTTGGGGAACAGGATTTTCATTCTCAGTATCTGTCCAGACTTCTCCAGCAGGTTTAAAAAATTGAACAATTTGATTTTCCCTGCAGCTCAGGTGTGTCTGTCTGTCTGTCTCTTTATACTCATCTCTTTCCATTCTCTGCCTCTCATCTCTGCTCTCTCTATTCCCCGCTCACCTCATCTGTCATAAAACCACACATCTCTTTCTGTTGGTATGGCTACCAGCTATTTCCAACTGAGGCTTTGAGTGAGCCATGCTCCACTGTGCCTCATCATTACCTATCTGGGATATGCAGATGCACACGGACAGACCCTGAGAAAAATGCCTGCTGTAACAGCTCCTCTTGGCTTCTTCTCTGGGTGACATTTTTCTGCGATAAGGCTCTTGTGTATTTTTGGCTTCTCGAGAAAAAAGTGACATTTTGTTCTGTTTATGAGAATTGAGTTTTCAGCTTTGTGAAGCCTGGATTTTATGTTGTTGGCTGCCTTTGTGGTGAAATTTCTTGGCTTGTACCAGGTGCAGGTGCAGTTTTAAAGTCCGGATAGCTGGTGTTGTTTTATGCCATATGCTTTGAGACTAGTGTTACCATCGTGACTGGGCCCAGTTTACAGGAAGTGATCATGTAGAATTTTGCAAAATTTTTTCTTGAGTGTGTGCATGTGAGTGTCTTAGCACCTTTTTTCAGTTGTTCCCAATGAGGAGAGCGCGTCTAGAGAAAAGGCGCTGTGCCTTTTTTGTGCAGCTGGTCTGAGCATTTCAAGTTGGAAATCTTTTTCAGAAAGGCGCTGGTGTTGTCCTAGGCACTTTTCTCTACGGAACCAGTCATATATTAGATGGGGACTCACCACGCAGGTAACCAAGAGAATGGAGGAGATTTTACCTTTCTGCGCGTGCCGAGACTCAACTCATGTCTGTGCAGCAGCCAGAGGGACAGGTGTTTTTAAAAGACTCATTTTCCAGTACTTTTGTAGCTTCCAAAGGGCTGTGTGTGAATCTCTTTGATTTAAAGTTTAGCTTCTCTCCTGAGTCACTGTTTGTACTCTGAGGTATCTGCTTTATTTTACAGTCATGCTCACGTTCAGCTGAAAGGAGTCATGTCGAGATAACAAAATATCGTGAGACCTTTATTGTGAAGAATTTATGGACATATGGACATAATTTAGTCTATTTACATGTGAATATATTGTAGCACTATTTAGTTATACATATTTCCAATACATTGTCATGATGGTCAATTTGAGAACTGAGCAACAGTCAGGTAAAAGACAAGAAGTAAAAATCTGAAAACTGATGATCACAAAAAGAAAAAAAAAATCTCTCTTTGAAGTTGCAATTAGGTTTAATCTTGGAGTTAAATTAAAGATTAGGTTAATAAATAACTTTTTAGGTTATGGTTTTGCTAGCCTATCCAAAAAGTGACAAGATATCCCAATGCAGGCCAACATGAGGCACACATCACTATGTAACTCTGTACATTAGGGACTGCCTCTGGGTATCAAGTTTTTAGTCCCACTGTGGCTGGAGATATACTTTCTTTAATATGCATGCGCATAACGGCTGCCTCAGGTATCCACGTCCATCTGGAGTATTGGTTGTGCACATCCTCAGAAAGAAATGCTACGTGTGCTTGTGGCTAAAAAGCAAATATACTTACTCTTGGAGAAAGAGATGATCAATCAGAGCTTTATAGGACAGAATGACTATCATCATCCTTCATAGCAAGCTAGCTACAGAACTTTGTTTATGATAAGTAGCAATGGGAAAATGCCTAACACCCAGGCAGAAAAGGGCAGCAACTTCAGTATCAACTTTTAATCCAAAATGTTTCTCTGTTCTTGATGAAAAATGTTGCTAGTCCTCACAGCTTCACATCAACCAGAAGTTAAGTGGATGGAACAGATATGTCATTTGCTACTAACTGGTGAAACCCCCACCAATAATCATTCCCTTTTACAAACTCAATAAATTAACATTATGTCAACCTGAGTGAATCTACTAAAAGTAAAATGGCAGTTTGGTCTGATTATCAGGATCAGTGCAGCCTAGTCTTGGTCCTCCAGAAAGCTAAAATTCACACACTACTGACTTACAGTTATCTGACATAGTGGACAAAGTATAAAGACAAAAGACAGACAAGATTCAACAAAAACAGGATGAGCAAATGTGAGCACCAGTATGTGGACACTACAAACCCATCTGTAAGAATTCATCCCCCAAATTGTCTCAAGATACATACACAGACACGGACACAGACACAGGCACACACACACACGCACGCACACACACACACATATCCATCTGTGTTTTCCTCCTCTGGCACACTGTGCTAATGGAGGTCTGGAACAGTGGACTGATAAAGCTGTCATACCGCCTCCCTCTCTGCTTCTTTCTTTCTCTAACACACAGTGATAAATCAAGTCTCTCCAATGGCATCACTTTCACAGAGAGACTTCTGTCTGCAACACGTCTGTGTGCACACAGACGTGCAGACAACACACACACACACACACACACAAACATCACAGACAAATACATTAGATCTGAGCTGCTCTGCTCTGGCTTTGAGAGTGGCTATTCATAGCTCCTAAACACAATCCCCTCACCTATCCCTCTTTGTTTTATTCTGTCATGTATCTTTCATTCTCTCACCCTCTATCTCCCCCTTACACACACACACACACACACACACACACACACACACACACTGACACACTCGTGACTCCCTCTCAGATTAGACCACATTCCACTGGATCTAGTGGCAGTGCTTTGCTCGCTCTCAGGGGAAGCCTTCGTTGGTGGCCTGGGTCGCTGTCACAAGACTAATGTCTGCTGTGGGAATAACTGCCCTGCAGAAGCAGGTTTCCTTCGAGACAAAGATCATACAGTAAATATGAGATATAAGACTTATTTCCTAGGGGGAGATTTCGGTGGTCAGAAAAGAGTAATGGCCAAGAGCGTAATTACTACTAGAGGGCTCCTTGTCCACATGAGTACCTAACCTCTTCCTCCCCTTCCACCTCCGCTCTATCTGTCTCTCTTTAAGGTCGCAGCTGATGGGGAGCTGGTGGGCTTTTCTAAGACTGCAGCTGGCTCTCAGTCTTCTGGGAGGTCTAAACTGAATATGGCTCCTGTAGATCTCTGATGAGGGAAGAAGAGACTACAGATAGTTCTTTTGCAATTGGGTCACAAGGTTAGATTCAAGTCAAATCTGGCAGCAATTCCAAAGATGTCTGCAGTTTAATTGTATTACATGTCTGTCTGGGCTTTTGCAAATTACAATAATAGAATTTGCAGGAGGTTGACAAAGTTGAGTCATTAATTACACAACTGTTGATGAATCAGAGGCTGAGATATCAGGCTTTTAAAACTCACTTCTGCACCTGTATTCTATTTTGAAACAAAAAGCTCTGACCAGTTGACCATTTGCTAGAACATCACACTGAGCAGAGATAACTTTTAAAAATGCAATTGCAGACACATCCGGCCTGTCAAAGGAACATACATGGGGCTCTGATAAGAGAGATACTCCACATTTAGAGTTTCTGAAAAACAAAAGAGCAAAGCAAGTTCAATGCTGCATTCAAACTACACAGTATTGTTGTCGGTTACGACGGTCACTGTGTCAGATTAGGAGATTATAGAGCCATAAACAGAATGCTTGTCTTTCTGCTGGGACATTGTGAGAAATCCCAGATACAACATTGGTTGTCAGACATGTCCACTAAGATACACAACATGGGATAAAAACAATTACCATTTTTATTACAGACTTGCTACATTTGTTGGGTTGGTCTGTTATCAGGCTGATATCCTGTAGTCTGAGCCAGGCATAAGAATTGGATCAGAACAGTGTTTTTATCTGCTCTAACATATGCTGCAACCATTAGCAAGTCTGGCTAACTAGCCAGCTATAGTATTAACCAAGCTTTATTCTCAAGGCTAAGCACAACACCATTTAATAACTAGTTTATTTGTAGGGTTACAGATTATGTTAAATCAGGAATTACTTTGAATATTGTAATTGTGTGAAATTTTTAGGGATGTCCCAATACAACTTTTTCACTTCCGATATGATACCAATATTGCAGCCTCGAGTATTGGCAGATACCAATATCGATCCAATACAATGTCAGCTCAAATCATACATACTTTTATTACTTATTTAGTAGTGTGGAATGTTAGAAAAGGCTTGATCAAGTGATGTTACTCAAACAGAGAACAATAGTGAGCAACCAGAGTCACCTATGGATAGAAGTGCTGGAGCGGAAAATGGACTGCTTATCGGAGCGCTTATATCAGAGATTTTAGATGCAGTCCCATAAAATCCAATACTCGTTTTTTGGCTGATATCGGACCGATATCCGATATCAATATCAGATTGGGACACCCATAGAAATTTTGTCATAATTAGTGCATGGATTTTTGAGTTATGGCACAGTGACTTTTACCTTTGACCACCAAATTCTAATCAGTTCAGCCTTCAGTCCACGTTTGTACCAAATCTGAAGAAATTCTGTCAAGGTGTGAGATACTGCATTCACTAGAATGGGACGTACAGACGGGCAAACCAAAAACACAATGTCTTTAGCCCCAGCCCTGTTCACGACATGCCACATCTACTGTAGTATTTTCTCAGTGTGGAAGCTTTGGATGCTTACCTCCATAATCAGATCATGTGTGCAGTCATTATAATCCCTTTGACAGGGTTCTTGTCTTTAAAACAAATCAGGCAGAGAAGGCGTTTTAATCCAACCCATGCAGCTAATTTTAGCTTAATTACCTAGTTAGCTACAGCTGATCAAATCTGCTAGCAACACTTCAGCAGGAAAAATTGATTGTTGATGGCTGGCAATTATGATCATGATTTCATCTACCTCTGCCTGGGTAAAACTTCAAAAGGTAAATCTTTCACATGATTATTAGAAACTGCATTATGTGCCATGCGAGAACGGAAAGTTTGACAGGTGTTGCATCAGTAACTAAGTGAGGTGAGGCTTAGCAAATGCTTGTTTGGGGGTCACAAGGTTTGAGGATGTTGCAGCTCTCTTTTGTGAAACAGCAGTATGACTTTATTGTTTGGGTCAATCACTGACAACATCAGCAGCAAGCTGTCCAGCGTTTAGAGGAGAGAGATTTTTCCATTGAGGTTGAACTGTTACTTCTTGCTCCTTCATTTCATAAATTAGTTAATGCTCTTTAATCTTTGAAGTGCAAGAGAACCCGTGTTTCCAAGAATGAAGGAAGGAAGGGAAGGAAGAAAAAAAAATAGGGAAGAAATATTTTTCCACAACCCCCTCCAGCTTCTGCTTCGCAACTGACAGGGAAGTCTTTGATGCTGTGATGAAAAGTGACGGCTGTGATGCCCAGGGCAGCTCGTGTTTGAGGGGCTAGGTGAAGTGAAACGGATGGTTCAGGGGTGCTGAGCTCCATGGAAATGTGCTCACCAGAGAGGGGTTCACCCCTCAGGAACATCACCAGATTGATCCAGAAACCTCTCTGATAGCAAAGGGAAAGGAAAAGGTTGAAACAATGCTTTGTAGAGGATCTATGCATTACAAGGTCATAATAATTTCATGATTTAAAAAAAATAAATAAATCAATGAACTTGATGAACTGACACTGATTGAAAAAAAGCCCGCAGATGGAGTTTTGATATATCTTTCATTGCCTTACTGCTGTGAGAGTGAAAGTAGTGAGGCACACAGAGAAAGAGACGACTGTTTAACTGCAGCTTCCCCTTAGACCAGGCTCATATGTAGCAGCATAGTGAACATAATGAATGGTAAAGTAGGCATTTGACTTCTGACACAGTAATTCTATAATCATCACAGCTATACTTAGTTATTCTCATGTTGTGAAAAGGTAGTTTGCTATTGAAGAAAATAACACTGCCAGAGGTTCAAGTTGTCGCTGTAAAACTCAAGATTGTGATTATTCCAGCCCACAGATTCATTCATCATCATTCATTCATTTCTTATTTTCTTTTCTCACTTTCTTGTCTTGATCAAACTTTCCACCCTATCCATGCTGACCAATATTTTGATTGGCCAATATTATCAGATGAATTTGATCTATATCAGTATCAGCATTCATGTTTTCTTATATTTTTTAACAGAATAAAATGCAGGGTTTTTGTTTGCTTTTATTTTATAGGCAACATTTTATGTGTATTTGATCATTTTTCTTAATTTATGTTGTTCTATATGTGGTTTTGAAAATGTATATTTATTTATTTATAAAATAAAAATAACAATTGAAAGTTTCCATTTTACTATGATTTTAAATATAATGGATATTGGCTGATATACAGATATCAGAATTCTGTTACTTCAAAATAACAGCATCGGCATCAGTCTCAAAAATCTAGTATCAGTCAGGCTCTAGCTGAAAAACACGTTTCAAATATTGCACATCAAATATTCAGTATCTCACCTGAGCACAGTTTTTTAAAATTAATCTCATTTTAATTTTTATTGCAGAAATTAAAACATTAATCTTAAGGTGGCAGGGAATCTGAAGTCAGCATCTCACTGCTCATTGTGTGGTTTGATACTGGGACAATGTAACAGATGCTGCATTTCATATAAGAAATGTTGCCTTCCTGCACTTCTGGTATATTATTCATCAGGCAGGTTTATGTGCAGAATGGCTTATGCAACATGACCACAATTCAATAATTAGACTATGTGAAATAAATAGAAATATCAAACACATTAAACATGATATGTGTAGAGACGGAAAGCAGCAGAGACAACAATGCTGTGGGACCTACCCAGCTCTCCATTTAGATCTATATTTTTTATTTTTTTTCCATTTTCCAAGAGGTGAGAGTAAAGAAAATAAGAGACCTAGGAGCAATCGTTTATGTTTCATGAGAAGATTTGGAAAAAAGAAACCAAGGTAATAAAACTGAAATTGAAAAAATAAATGAAGTGAGTATGATAAGATGTAAAAAAAACAAAAAAACAAAAAACATATTTCCTTTTTTATGAAAAAACAATGAACATTTGATCAGGAAAGATAACAAGGATAATAAGAGTTTTCTGTCTGGCTGCTCAGTTTAATTTGTTTTCTTGCCCTAGAGTTTGATTCGTTTACCTCAGAGCAGAAAGCAGTCTATCTCATTTAAAACAAGTAACACTAATAACAAGAGAACACAATATGTGTTTTTAACACATTGTTGTCCCTGCAGTCTGTTGGTTGTATGTACATAATGATTAACTATAGCATGTCCCGCTCAGTCAATTGAGTTCAGAATGTCTGCTGAGATAGAATCTGGAATCATTAAGAAACTCTTCATTAAATTTCATACAAATCACTGGAAAACAACTAATTATATATGACAAGATATCGAGACAAGAACTCATTCAACATCAATACTATCTGACCCATTTGCTCCATTAGTCGAGCGTATACGATTCTGTGTTTTTTAACAGTGCTGTCACATTTCAACTTTCTATACTGAAGATTCAACATGGTGGATCGTGTGGATGATCTGGTGTGACAACAGGATTATATTTTGACAATGTTTGTTCTACAATTATGTTTAAGAATGATAGGGATGAGCAGAATTCAGAGACACTGTCAGCATTAGGATCAGCATTATGTAAATGTTATAATCTGTCTGTGAGAGTCTGTGTGATGCAGCCGCATACAGCCCAAAATTTAGTCTGTTCAAACAGTATATGCTGGCTGTGCACGTTAGACCACATCTGCACATGACGCATGCATATGAAGCGATGGCCTAATTAACCCACTAGGGGACAAAATTAGCTAACGGGAACTATTGGCCCTGTGTTTGTGGTTATTTGAATTAATACAAAGTTCTTTAAGTGGTTCTTATTCCCAGTCACATTTGCAATTAATCAAATTATCATGATTGTTATGAATAATATGTGGCCTTCGTGGACCCTGAGGTCCTGGGGCAGTTGCCCACTTTGCCCAGTTGGTAAGCCAACCCAAGGAGATTCTCTTTTATGCACAAAAATAGATATATCTGTTTCAAACGGTGTAACCAACACTGCCCAAATATTTTCATGTGTCCTTATGTTGGCATGGATGTTGAGGAATTAATTCACCAAAGAGTGCTGCTCTTAGTCAGAACTTAAGTTTCTGACAACAACAAGCATGATGATGCTGGACTACGTTGTAATAATGTATGAAAGAGGCAAAGGTGGAGGCAGCACTGCAGACGGTGGTGGTCTGTGTGACCATTAAAAACATTGCCACATGTGGACAAAGAATTATCTTCACTAACTACTATTACTACCACTACTACTGTGACTACTGGCAGTACGGCTCTGTTTCGTCTGTATCAGTAAGCTTTCAGAAAACATGCACAAATACAGATATACAGGCTAGATGACGATGAATTACACAAGCTGAGCCAGGTTCAGCTTTGTTGACCCTGTGTTGGCATCCCTTCTGTGCCAGTGTAGATGACCCATAGAAATGAATAATGGGACTTTACTTTTCTGCACAGCACAATTTTTCAGTCTGAACATGGTTGGACTGTTGTGCTCATCCTAGTGGAGAGCAGGATCCTGAAGCCATCAGATAACCCCCGCAGACCCATTCGCAGCAAATGGCAAACAGCTTTTTCCTGCATGTTTCTTTGAAGTGAAAAGAGTGTTAGTTGTCTGGATGAGAGCTCATCCAGTATTGATACCCTTGTGTCTAATAACTCTGAGCAAAACTCTGTTTCCTTTTCCTGCAGGCAGCAATTGATCACAGCTCGCTCTCTCACCCCAAGCTGGGCCATCTGTTAGGAAAACAATTTTTCTGTCAGTGTGGATTGAATTGGAACTATCCATCAAGTTGACAGAGGAGGCACTGAATTAACAAATTCAGGAATGCTGTTGAGGATTAGCTGTTTTATCAGGTTACATTGCACTCTGAATTAAAACCTCGCAGGTGGGAATCGGCAGACTGCTGGAAATCCACAGAACACACTACTCCCGCACTAAGCCCAGCCTGTTTAAACATTTGGGGAGAGCTAGTTTGGCAAATAGCATTGATTTTCCTCCAAAACGAATCTGAGGACTCAGCAGCATTGATGGAAAACAAAGCATTACAGAGATTGGCTGCCATTGTTACGATGCTAATTGCCTGAGGTGTCATTTGTTCCCCGACAGAAAGAGGATTCCTTCTTTTTCCATTTCACCTTCTGTGTGTGTTTTGCGGCTATAAACAAAGGAGAAGAGGGAGAAAAGAGTCAGAGAAAACACATGTAATGAATTTGTCTGTTTAATAAGCTGCCCTTTGAATATAACTTCTTTTCATCACACTTTTCCTCATCTGGCTTGTTTTGAACATTACATTTCCAGATGTTTGCTTTGGCAGCTTCCGCTCTGACAGATGAAAAGGCTTCAGAGGCAAATGCAATATTAAGCATAAAAAGGAATAATAAGACACATCAATCAGGTACCGCTGCCCCTAATTACCACATATCTGTCTCTAACTGCCTTCATTTCCAGGTATGAATGAGCCACGCTGCCTCCTCTACCTTGACAGACATGGCAGCGCTGCCTTTTGATGCATGCTTGATGGATGCTGGTTCACTCTTTCTCTTCCAGGCAGAAGCAGAACAGAGAAACTACAGCAGCCGCTTCACTTCATTTCTTAGCTTTCCTGGGTGGCTGCTCACTCTTTCCCTCTTGTATTTGATTAATGGCGCCGTCTCTCTGGTGGCCGTCGTAATAAAGTCAAATGAGGTCTCAAACGGCTGAGGCTTTGTAGAATCAGCAGTTGGTAATTGAGGAGGTGGATGTCTCAGGTGGAGATCCATGTCTGTTTTCTGTCCTCGCAGCGATGAAATAGTGTTTCACTTCTTTTCCCTTCGGCAGAGTTAGTGAAGTCGGTAATTGTGTTAGAGCGGCCCCGCTTCACTGCACATTGTTGTGTGTTTGGATGGTTGTGCTCGTGTTCGGTTTGGAAGGTTACAGAGCTGCCGGTGTGGAAGAAACATCCCTCCTCCCTGAACGCATGATAAGTGTGCTCAGTTTGTTTCCTGAATAATACAGTGGCAGAGGAGTGATAATTTAAACGTTGTAATCCGCAATATCTTCTTTAACCAACAATGATGTTCCTTTGTTAGAGAGCCGTTTGGCTTCCCACGCTGAAATCTGTCAGAGGAATTTCCAGAGAAATCCTGCCTGAAACCTGGTAATCCTTCATATCTCTTTTCACCAGGCAAGATTTCACTCTTTTGTGTGGAGATACTTAGCTTCATGTGGGATTCTCTGTGATACCAGAGAAACTGTTTGGGAAGTTAATGAGTGATAGGTGCAGCAGAGCACTCCACTCCTAGATTCTTAGTAAAAAAGCTGCTAACTGGAACCATAAAGAGTTCTTCAGCCGATCCTCATATGAGGTCCTGGGAGAACCTTATATATATGGTGTAATGGATCCACCTAGAATCTGGGGTTTGAATGTAGAACCACTCAAACCCACCCAGCGGGTTTTACAAACTTTTTATATTCCAAGGATTTTATCTAGAACACACTCAGGGGGTTCTACTGAGAACCTTTTTATATTCCAAGTATTTTATCTAAAATTCACCCAGGTGGTTCTACAAAAAAACTTTTTTTATCAAGAAAACACCAAAGGGATTCCACCAATAATTCTTTTATATTCCAAGGGTTTTATAGAACCCTTGAAGATCCTTGAAGAACTCTTTATTCCATAAAGGTTCTTCAGATGAAAGCAGTTCTTACAACTCTTAAAAGTAGTCTTACAAAAAACACTTGGCAACAACACTTGCTTTTTTTTTTAAGAAGAAAGTAGAAGCTCAGGAAAAACCCTTCTAGAACCCTTATTTCTAAGAGTGTACTTGGAATATGTCTTACCACTTTCCTCCACTCCTTGATTCAAAATCAGTCCGTTCTGCAAAAACAACACCCAGCCAACAAAGCAGCTCAGCTCCACACACACACACACACAATATGACCTGAAGAGAGCCAGGAGAGAATGACTCATGAACGTGTCAGGTCTGATATTACAACCTGACCGACTGTTTATTGTTCTACTGTGCCAGTATTTGACGGTGTCAATCAAAAAGACATTTATGAAGTGTTTCATGTCATGTGATGAGGCAAATTTTTTAATAAGCCTGTTGTGAATCACTGCCAAGGCCATTAAAGGTCATCATCTAGCAGGGCAGAGTTTTGGGGAGATTTTAGATATTCCTGAAACTTTGATTCCTTTGACAACATCATTACAGTAAAAAGATTAAAAACAAACTATTATACATGGAACTGGACCTGCTGTGAGCCATTAGGAAAAAATACAAACTCAAGCTGTGGGTCTCTAGCAGAGGCAGTGAGGTAAAATTGTGTAAAAATGATAAACTGCTGGTGGTGCTGTCTGTGTTGTGCTGTGGTGGTGCTGAACGGACAGCTCCTGTAGAGTCATCCTGCCTACATGTGGTGTTGGAATAATCAGAAAAATGAGCTCCTGACTGGGAAAATTCCCATGACAGCCCCCACAAGTCAGAGCAAGAACTTGGAAAGTCTGCAGAAAAATCTGATACACGACTTGCCGAGTTGTCATTTGTTGACATACTGTATATGCAGAAACATGATGGACAATGTTTGGAGGAACTTTATGAATTCTTGTATTGCATATCATGTTTTGTGCTCACATGTAATTTGTAATATGATTGTATGATGGCTGTAAACATGTAGAGTGAACAAGATTAGTTAGAAAAGTTATTTATTGGCTTTAACCTCATGAACAAGTCAGTCACTATTGTTGTGATTTTAAGGAATGCCACTGGTGCAGTAAGAAGTCTGAGACAAAATCACTTGGAATAACTATATGAATCTTTACTAGGAAGCTGGTCTCAGCCAAGCCATCACCCAGATGCTCACAACAACAGCAACAACCCTACTAGAGACGCACCGTTAGTTCTTTTTTCCCCCCCAAGTATTTACACTTGGGTACTTGCCGGAGTACTAATATGAGTACTTACTAATAAAGCCTCTACAGTTCTTACAGTGACTTTTAAAAATACTTTATTTTTATCCTCACTTTTTAAATGTAGCAAATGTTTTGCTGCCTTTTCCCACTGCTAACATTAGAAAACTTCTTGAACTCTGCGTCATATTGGTTATTCAGATGTTTTTAATCAAATTGTTTGTGCGGAGGTACTGTTCATAAAGTGGTATCGGGTGTGGTGGTATCAGAGTAGTTTCATGAGTACGAGTACGAGTACATGAACTATCAGTACGGGACTGATGCCCAATACTGGTACTATTTGTTGAAGAAAAAGATTCCTTCAGGTCCAAAATCTTTGGCTGGTTCAAGATGAGCTTTGTTCACTGTGCACCGGAGACGGCCTCACAACACGATGGCATGATCCTGTCTGCTGAAGTAGCGTTGCTTTTCAGATTATATACAATTTTAGAGGAAATCACAGCAAGATCAAAATGCAAATGCCACCAAAGAGGAGGAAACAAGCTTCCTAAACCTAAATCTGAATTAAGTGTTAAACCAATGGGAGTACATCTGAGAGACCCAGTGTAAAAGTCTGTGTAATTACAACAGCAACGGGGTCTTGTTGTCAAGAAGGACACAGCTTGTGTTGTAAAGCTACCGACTGAATGGGGAGAGTAGTTGGGGACAGGTGTACATGTGATTTTGGGGGACAACTAAGTATATTAATTAATGTGAAAGGTTGACTCTCAGCAGAGACACTCAAATTAAGACTATACCAAGAATCATACTAAGATAAGAATAAAGTTCCTTTCGCTGTCTTGACTATTAGTTTTGATGCCAGGAAGGGCCACTGGATTTCAGCTTTTAAAGTACCTTAAAGGGACAGTTCAGCCCAAAATTATAATAGATTTTTTTGGTGTGAGTTACAGGGTTTTGGGGATACTGGCCTTTTCTTTAATATTATGACACCAAGTGGCATTTGGCTTATGGTGCTCAAAGTGCCAAAAAACACATTTTAAAATTCAAATCCAGTGTCTCTTCCCAAAAATCATAACCTGGATACTGAAGATAATCCACACTCTTTGTTGTGAGCAGTTTGTTGTAGGAACTATTTTATTTCTGCAGTAGAATCTACCAGAACGACTTTCTCTACAAGCAGAGTGCTCTTTAGTCTCATTATATTGGAGATAAGGCAAACATCTTTATGGTTGATATTTCTAAAACTCTGTTGCTCACACCAAAAAAAATCAAGATGGATAAACAGTACTACAGTTTAGGCGAAAAATCTGCATTTTTGATTTTGGATTTACCACTACATTTAATTTACTAATGTGCCACACTTTCTTCTATAGGTGTATTTTGCCAGTCCCTATTTTGTTCCCTTAATTTGTGAAGCTGTTCCACCTAATGCTAACTGATGATACTGATAATTTTGCTGCTGCTCGAGATCAAAATTATAACCCTCTCCTGGGAAAATGCTCTGTTCTTTATAGAGGGAGGACGGTAATTGCACTTGTAACTAACAGAGAAAGAAGTGAGTGCCAACAGAAGAAATTAAACTTAATCAACATAAAATCTAAGGAAAGTACTTCAGCAACACTGTTTTGATTATAAAATGATTCATTGGCTGAGCAAAAACATCACCAATCAATGACTGTCCAGTACTAATTATCACTTAACCACCATTTAGTTTTTTCACAGGTTTAAAGAGACCTACAACTGTACAAATCAATCAATCAAACTGTGTTTTTAGTCCATCTTGGCCCTTTCATGAATGTGCCATCCAGTACCTCCAAGCTCCAACACACAATTTCCATATTATACTGAATGAAACAAACTCAGCAGAGGCTCATGTCCCAATCATCCCTGTCCTTTTCACTTCCCTCACTTAAAGTTCAAGTAACAAAATACATTTTTTGAACCACGGAAATGTCAGTTGAAAAGAATAAAAATGCTGTGTTTTCCCATGGTATCATGTCGATACTTCTCACACACTGTATGACATAGATATAAATCACTCATATAGCCAGTACTTTGTTGCATAATCTAATTAAAAGTGAATTTAAAATAAATCCCTGCAGTAATTCCTCTTTGGCTCATTAGTGTGAATGGAATAAAAAATGAGTTGAAAACACTAATGCCAAAGACGTGTCCCTCTGCATTTCCTAATTGGTACCACTACTGTCATGCTGTGCTGAGGATGCATCACTAATCAAAAGAGGATGAGAGAAAAGACGGGGTTTTAGATCAATTAAGATTTTGTAAAGCACCTCCTATGGAAGAGCAAACCCTACTGCCAGATAAGAACATCAAGATAGGACGATCCTATAAAACTTGTTTGGCAAACTTGCTTATTTCTGTTGTAATTTTCAGCTGCAACTGTAAGATTTTGTGAATTGCTGCTTGGGAATTGCTGGCCTATCAATGCCTCAACCTGATAGCTTGTTTGTGCTATTGAGTGACCTGGTGTTAGTTAGTTAGTTAGTTAGTTAGAATAGCTCAAATTCACAAAAGCATAAAACATGCATTTTAGATGAATGAGATGTATACACTTTGAAATAAAGTTTTTTTTCTATGGTTAGGGTTATGAAAAGATTGTGGTTATGACAACTAAATTATGGATAAGATACTGTTAAGGTAAGGGAAAAATCATAATTAAATATAATAAAAACACAAAAGTTAATTGCAGGTCTTCAACGGGATTTGAAATCCAGTGAAAGTTGGATTTGCTATGCATCCATGCACCAGCCTGAACTACACACCCTGACTTCTCGCTTTGCTACAGGGCACACTAATTCCCGCATAAGCACTGAACATTGGCACTGGACATAAATCACGAAGCACATATTCATATGGATGTATTTCCTAGGGATACTGGGCTGGAATGAGCTGGTGATCAAAAAATACCCCCTGCAGTATGTTAAACAGAGGCTGTGTTACAACTCAGTGTGTTAAAACACTGACACTGTGTCTGTGGGCATCTGCACTGGGCCAGAAATCATACACCTCCTTTGGCTCAGACTATATTGTTTTAATGTGTATGCCTCACATTTTCTTACTCTGCCTCTCTGTCTCCTTTTTCTCTTAGACCTTTTATTTTACCCCTAAATGGCTTCACATTTCAAGCATGAGCTCCAGTACGAGTTCCAACACTTTACTGAAGCAAGTGAAATATTCACACCCGAGGTGCCATGTTTCATGGTTGCACAATTACATAAAATGGAAATATTCCACTTGCCTTGTGTATGTTTTTATACATATTTCTGGCTTTGAAGTTCTGAGCTCTCAACTAGAACTTAAAGTTATTTGTCTGAACAACTTTTGGCTGCGCAGCATGGCTTTCATATTATTTCAAACAGTGCAAGCTGTCCACAGATGTGGTTTGATTCATTAGACTGTACAAAGAGAACATGACCTGACAGTGCAAGGACCTGCATGTGAACCTGAAATTATAAGATGCTGAAAGCTGTGTTGAGTCAGCTGTACTGTAACCTCGTCAAAAATGTGTTGTAAAACTCTCAGCTCTATCCTCTACTGTTTAAAGTTTTGTTTAACTGATGTGTGAAACTGTTACTTGCACATTTCTAAATGACCAGCAAATCTCCTTCCTTTGCCCTTTCCAAAAAACATAACCATAAAATCAAACTGTGGTCAATGTGCTGCTTTCTTTACAAGATAACCCAATTTGCAAAAATTGGTAACCATAAGTGTCCATAAATGAGATTTCCACAAGTAGTTGTTATGGTATTCTAACAACAGCAGGCAGTATTCATCATCAGTAAGTGCCTTCTAGAATACAGCCTCATTTTCAGTAACTATATTCGCCTTTATGCCTCCCGAAACATACTGATGAGCATTTGGTCTGTTTTAATGGCAGCCGATAATCACCACCTCCAATAGGCTTCCTAAAGGACTCTCCCATGGCGCTTTTGCTTTCCTGCCTCCTACTCAACTTGGTCACAGTGTGCAGTTGGTGGACTGAAGATCAGTAAAAGCCTCCGGGAGGCTAAACGCTCTGCCTTCTTTTATTCTTGATCACCATTTTAGACAAAAGCTGTGAGTGGAATGGATTAGGTGACCTGTGGGTGGGAACCTGGGAATGAGACTAACTGAACATTGATGCAGCTGGAAGGCAATTCACTGACCAACGTGCAGTATGCATGCTGATTTGACTGTGCACTGTGTAATTTATTTAATAATGTGCTTCTTTTGTTGAATTTTTGCATTTCATAATACATTTTAACATACATGGCAGTCATCAGAGGCAAGCAGAACTTCTTATACAGTATAGAGCAAAGATGTGTAATAAGACGTTACTGTTTCCAGATGGTTCTTGTGAGATGGTGAGTCTGGGTATAAAAAGTGGCAGCCCTTGCAATGAGGCGTCTTCTGAGTTTTCGCAACAGATGGTTGTCTATATGTGTAAGTCTTATCATCCTTATCCAATCCAGAGTCATGCAGGTCCTTACTGATAGGCAGCTGACAGCAAACAACATGCTCAGGAGTGTGAACTAGGGGTGAGCGATATGGTTGAAGAATGAAAAATAGGTTGAATTTTAACCGAATTTTTCTTTGGTTGACTACAACCCTACATAGGAGGTTTAACGTTCACATAGTTTCTCTCGACTGTCTCTCAATATTACAACATTAGTCTCATTTTGTTGCACCCTTCCATACAACAGATACTAGCCACAGCCATGCAGCAGTCTAACACCAGCTGCAGCAGACTAACCTGCAAAATAAACACTACAGCAACATAGAATTGGCAAAATTTACAACTCCAAAGTTTGAAGTCAGTATTGATTGATCCTTGTGCTTCAGTTTTGAAGCAAAGCTAAGCAGTCCAAAGTTAAATGGAAAACTTAGTGCACACACAAGTTTTCCCCAGTTAACAGGCCAAAAGCTGTTCAAACTGCTGTGCTTATATCCTACTTTGTGTGCTTTGTCTGATTAAAAAGTGTGTGACAGCGATTCCACAGTAATACAAGAGTATGACACACATGAAAAAGTCGGGTGAAGGGCGGATGCGTTGTCCGCCTCCCCCTCCCTTTGTCTTTCTCTGTCTGAACGTGGGGAAAACAAAAATCCCGATGCTTTCTTCTTATTTTTTTCTTCTCCTCTCAAAACCTCTGTAAATTCAATGTATAAAGAACTACAGTTGTGTTGTCAGATGCAGCACTGCAGCGTGCTGTCTCTATGTGGACATTACACACACATGAACCACAGCAGGTCAGCAAGGTGCGCACAGGTGTGCAGTGTCCTGTAAACTACAAGATGTCTTCTTTTCATCCTATTTCTGTCAGACATTATTCATAACATGCCACAATTTGCTGGTTGTTTCTTTGTGAGCTTAAATACTCACATTAGAGGCATTAGAGGGCTGTGCATTAGAGGGCTGTGCAAACTTCTGTCAGCCAGAATCAGATTTTCCCACATGGGTCCTGATGATGCAATGATGATACAGGATGACAATCACCAAAACTGTCCAATCAAGGATTTACCTGTCAGTCTCTAAAACATTCTTTTTCTATGACTGCCTTAAAACTGGACTAAATCTAATTCTGTGACATTGAGCTTCTCATTAGTTCCTTTTCTTGATCAGGCTGATGATGTTCACAGTGTTTGATGAGGTCATTGATGGTAGTCCACAGGAACATGAAGTGATCCTGTGCCATCACCTGGCTATTTGACTTCATGTGTAAATGAGCACAAGACTTGTACTGAAAGTGAATTATGAAAACTTTGACAAGAGTTCTGCTGAAGGTGGTGACAGCACTCCATGTTAAAGAGTGAGCTACCTGTCTCCTGTGCATGAATTCTTTGTTGTTAATGATCAGATCCACTGTCATCTGCAAATATTAATAATTTTGATCTGGGAGAACCTTATAAAAAGTAATACTCATAGCAGAGTATTTTTAAAATGTGTCTGGAGGAGAACTTTAATGGTTGTCAGTGTAATCCAACAAAAGATGACCAATATTAGGCAATAAGTAATAGTTATGATAATAAAAAAAAGTTCCAGTTCCAAAAAGCTTTTCTTGCACATCCAACATGCACAATTGTTGTGCACTGACATAATGAGTTTGTTAACCAACAATTGAAAATGGCATACGCATTTACAGAAAGAAAATACACTGAATGGCTATTGTTAAAGTAGCACTTTCACTGTTGCACACATTCCTGAAACGCCTGCTGAATAAAACTGAATAAAAGCAGCAATCTCATTGATTTGGATGTGGACTCTTTTTGCTCTCTCCCCCTATCTCTCTTGCCTCTCTCTGCTTGAGTTTTTTTTAATTCTACTACAATAACACCTGCAACCTGTGCAAGAGTGAAACACCTTGCATAGCTGTTTCATGCTGTCCTCAGGCTCAGTTCTTTCTTCAACCTTTTTGCCCTTCTCCCTCAGTTGAAACCTCTCATTTTTCTGCGTTAATCACTGTTGAGTTTTCCAGGCTCTCAGTCAAGCTGTTGCACAGAGTGAATCAATGAGGGGCTATTCTTTACTGTAGATCCCTGTGGTAGAGTGCTCTTCTGGAAGGCCTCCAGCACAATCTCACTCTCAAGAAGTCTGATTATGTACAATGGCCCTTGGCCCTGGATACAAACGTATGTGCTCTGTGCTACTTGGATGCTTTTGTGCTTCTACTTCAGCCCTAGTTTAAACACTTGCAGGTGTATTAATTCATCAATATAATCAACTGGAACTGGAACTTGAATGCTGAACACTGAGAGTGTCTATGTCAATCACACACACCATGCTTCCTATTTCTGAACCCTCTGAACTGAAGTTCATCAGATTCTGTTTTTTAGCCAGTCTAGCAGCTGGTTGGGTGGTCCATCTGTCTGTCTGTCTGTCAGTCCAGAATGAAATACCGCTAGTAGCTCTTGCGGTATTTCTATCAACTAACCTAGCAACTGTTAGAATGCTAACATGCTAAACTAAGATGGTGAAAACGAGGTTATACTTGCTTAGCTTTAGCATGTTAGCATTGCCACTGTGAGCATGTCAACAGGTTGACGTCAGCATTCAGCTCAAAGCACCATTGTGTCAAAGTACAGCCTCACAGAGCCACTAGCATGTCTGTGGACTCAAAGTCTCAAATGTAAGCAGGACAGAGAACAGAGAGTAGCTTTCTAATTTGCCCAGTAGTTACACACTTTCAATCCGCCCTCCTTTTCTTGTCCGTCTCATACTGCCCTCTGCAAAATTAATTTAGCCGTTTCTTATTCACAGCAGCTTTGTTAGTTTGCTTTAGTCTTCGACTCCCTGAAGATTTCTGTAATTACAGGTTCTCACCACTGTAAACAAAAATAGTGTGTATGTGTGTGTTTGTGCCAGTGCTGTATGTCTCTGGGTCATTATGCTTTGAGGGATTTTGTGCAAGTGTAATTTCTATGTTTACATATTCTTATGAGCAATGATATGTCTGTCTCTTGTTGTTTGTTTTAATGTGCATGTGTCTGTTAATGTATAACTCTCCGTTGTTTAAAATGAGAGGTTCAAAAGAGCTCAGGTGCGTATCTTGTGGGTCTCTGAAGCATTGTGTTAATGGACAGGTTATATTAAGCATGCACCGCTTTGACTCCTCTATGAAAAAAACAGAAATTCTTTCTTTTTAGGCGTCCTAAGTTATTGCAGAAGAAGTGCTTTCTAATTTGCAGTTCAAAGAATAAAATTAGCCAGACACATTTATTAGATTACCATTTCAAGTTTTCAGTAATATGAGGGTGCAGTATCTTGTGTGTGGCACCCCCAGGAGGTCTATCTGCCGTAACTGAGGCAAATTATAAATCAAGTCAAGTCTGGGACTTTTTTTGCTGGTGCAAATCAATAGCAAGGTGCAAATGAGATCTTATTTGTTCATTTCTCTTTCTTCTTCCAATATATTCTTAAGCAACGAGATGGCTGGGATTTTTGTCATGCACAAGCATACAGGAGGGACCAAATCCAGCAGGAGACAGATTGTTGTTTAACACCAACTGATTGATTTTCTTTTCTGTGAGTTACACAGGAGCAGAATTGTGAATATTTTATTTACAAAATATTGTTGTTTACAACCTCGGGTACAGATAGCACAGAATTACCCCCTCGCAATTATATGCTTCTGCCAGCCAGTCAAGTTGTAGTTTACATCCAAGTCTGTCCAGACTCATATAATGTATGTAGTGAAGACTCTGAAGGAAGTTCATATGGAAGTTACCACTATAATGACCTGCAACTTTGAAGGAATTTAATAAAAGGTATTAAGAGAAGTAAAATACAAGTTATCACTATATTGTCCAATGAATAATTTCCAGTGAGAAACATGCCATCTTCACTATTAACAGAGGAGTACAGAGGACTGATAGAGAGCTGAACATTATGATGTCACAGTGAAAATGATCTTTAGAATATAAAATGTCTTCACTTAATCATTGTATCTATCAGACCTTGGTGTGAAATTTTGTAGGGATGCACAATAAAGACAGGGTACAGTAATATCTGACTTGACAGATCAAAAATGTGTTTTGTGAAGTTGCAGTGACCTTGACTGCCAAAATCTAATCAGTTCATCCTTAAGTCCAGGTGGACATTTGTGCCAAGGCGTTCTTGAGGTAGCATGTTCTCGAGTATGGGACGGACAACTGGAGAACCCAAAATACATAATGCCTCTGGGCCATGGCTGTCACCAGCGTGGAGGCATAAAGGTCTTGAGGATTGCTACTAACACACAGATACAGTTTAAATCTATGGAGATATACACTGGGGTGTATAAAGCAAAGCTGAAAAGGTTAATCAACAGACAGCCAATCAATCATCAAATATTTTGCTGTACAATTGTCAATTTTCAAGCAGAAATGGCAAACATGACCTAGTTCTAACTCTCAGTTTTGAGAATTTGCCACACTTCTTTGTCTGCTCATAGGAAAATAAAGCATTTTTAAGACATCACTTTTAGGAAATTTAGATTTTTTTTTTGACTATTTTCTGACAAAATTTATGCACATAAGTGCCATTTTAGAAAGGGTGTTATTGATCATAAATCAACAACAATTTAGCAAGAATTTTTATTTCAAAGTTTGGCATTTTAGGGTAACATGTAGCACGACGAATATTAGTTACAAAAAATAATATACAGTTACATCCATTTACTGAATGTGTGCCATTTTAAAAAGACACCTTCAATGAACTAATTGGCCCTAACTGATTGCCATAAAACATGTGCTTCACATACAATCTGTGTAAAATATTTAAGTATTTATCAGCCCATCAATAAGCAGGAAACATGAGGCTTATGGTTGAAAGCCTGCATTTGTACACAAGTTGTTCACTGTAGCTGCTTTTCTCCACAGTTACTGTAAAGCCACAGCTTGCCAGCACAGCACAGATTCACTTGTATTTAGCCAAAATCTTTTGTCTGTTGGTTTTTGCTTCTCTGTGGCCTTAACATAACAAGCTATTTCTGGGAAGACCTGAGAGGAAATTGATTCGGTTACATGAGGTGAAGGAAAGAATAAGCTAAGAAGGATGTAGATATAGAGTCATTTGTCTTTCCAAAACTGTGTTTTTGAGCCAGTGGTTGACAGGGTGCCAAATGTCTGTGAGTGTGTAAGATGTTAGGTGATAAAAAAAACACTCACAGTTTCCTGCATCCTTTGTCCATACGACCAGGACGATTTCCCCACCTGAAGATCGATGAGTGCTTTTACTGTGTGGATCAAAGGTCTCCATCTACCTCTTAAAACCCACTCACCTCCGTACAAAGAGCAGAAAGCACTTATACACACAGCTGGAGAGCACTTTATCCCATCTTTTGACTTCAGAAGGTTGTTTGCAATGTCAAGCCTGTCAATCTTTTGTGAAAACTGATGGAAGAATTGCTGCAAGAAATACGACTGTAAGAACAGTGTAGATGTTAAATGTAATTAGTGACGTGCTACTTTGTCACCTAACTGTCAATTGCATCTAACTCATGGAAACATCAATAACCTGCCAAGTACTAGTGAACTTTGTCTAAAGTCTTTTGGGTTTCCTTCACTAACTGCATCTCCAAAGCAATACATTCTTATGCTTCCACGCCAGTGACAGCTGCGACCACAGGCCAAAAAATACACTTAACACCTTTTTATTACATTCTCTCAAAATTGTCACTACATTTAAGTCTGGACAGGCATGGATGCAAACTGCAACTTGAGTGGTTGGCACTATATAACCAAGAGGTGGTAATTCTGTTGTTTGGCCTCTATTGCCAAACATGTTTAGGAGGAAATAAAATAGCTGCCTAGGTGAAGAATTTATTTTCATGTTCTGCAAAGACGATATAGGGAAGACAGTGGTAGATGACTGAATATGCTGCATCTTATATATTTTAGGCTAAGACTACTAAACACTTGGTTGAGGTTAGGCACAGTTGGCACATGGTTTTATTAAATATTTTAAAAGTTAATAGATCTCATCTCTAAGACTCTGACCTTTCCCTAAACTCAAATAAGTATTTTAAGTGGCCTGAACAAAACCATAAAAACAATCATGCTTTAGTTGCCTTAGTTGTAGGGAAAAAAAGAAATATGTTGATAATTAGGCTTATTAATGTTTTGGATAGAAGATAACATACATAATTATGAACATAATATTCAGGAGTCAGGACTACTCTTAGGAAGTTAATGGGATGTGTCCCATTTTGATGCAGTTGATGAAATGTGATTAGAGGCACCTCAGTAAAATCAACCAGCGCATACTGCACTCATCTGGGCTGCTGCATGAGCCATACCAGCAT
Source organism: Lutjanus erythropterus (assembly GCF_056507025.1). Classification (NCBI taxonomy): domain Eukaryota; kingdom Metazoa; phylum Chordata; class Actinopteri; order Lutjaniformes; family Lutjanidae; genus Lutjanus; species Lutjanus erythropterus. The sequence goes on from NC_139318.1 coordinate 19,380,303, forward strand.
GTAATGGGATTCTTTTAGTGGGAGGTGGATGTTATATGGTGTCAATTTCACTCTAAAGAAGAATGGCAGAAAAATGAATTTTCTGCATCTCTGAATTCCAAGAGTTCTGTAACTCTGTTCTCCCAGCAGGACTCAAATGAAATATCTCGTATATGGCAGACATTTTTAGGGAGGAAAGGGATACTGCAATGGAAAATGAATATCACTATCCTGGTTAGCTGCTTTGTAGACTATTAGCAGGTGTGAATAGTGAGCAAGTGCTCAAACAATTCATTCTGGTTTATTTGATATGAAACCAGTGACAGATAAATACTTCACCGTCTCCAGCTCACCTACCGTCTTTGGACTGTGAAAGGAAATCCATGCAGGCCACCTACAACTACTGTGCCACCATACATATAACACTTTCCAACTAATAAGACACATTCCTCTTACTGCGACACACAGCTGATGAATGAGGCAATTAACACACATGCAGAATGACCACAATCAACTTCACAGTCCCCAGTTGAGACAAATAATAGCCTGGAAGATCTGACACACTGATGTTACACGGGCAAATGAAAGGTGATACATTTCCTGAACTATTTGTTAATATTGTTATATGTTTTAAGTGGGAGCATATTTTATACAGTACATGTGCCTCATAGTGACAACAATGTGGGACGGATTTTGTCTGGATACAGTTTATGACACAGTCAATCCATACAGTACAGACACAAATAAGAAAAGACAGAATAATGACAGTAGCTTAAAATCATAAGTTTATAATGCACACACGCCCCCACACGTAACTGACCAGCCAACTGAAGACAAGCTCTGAGAAAACCCTGTCGCCAAAACCTGGACCTACTGCAGGGACAGACAGGCCTTTGGTTATCTCAGGTCTCTGACAGCATGGTACGAGGACAGGAATTCACTTATATAAGCAGCGGCAAGACTATTCACTGCTTTGTAGACAAGAAACGAGCTTTTCAGCTTAGTTCTATAACAGGGTGGAGAGAGTTGAAGTAATATGGTCTCTCTTTCATGATAATGTTAAAAGCCTTGGCGCAGCACTCTGAAACAGCTGGATACAGAATTAAAAGGTTTGAGTGACACCAGAATATAAAGAGCTGGAGTGATAGGGGTGGATATGAAGGATATGAATGCTGATGGCTTTCTCCAAGCCTTTATAGAAAGTCTTCAGATCTGGTACAAACATCCATTTGGACCCAAGGATGAAATGATCAGAGTCTGGTGGTCAAAAGTCAAGGTTACTCTGACCTCATGTCCCTTCCATTCTTGTGAAAGCAATATCTCAAGAACGCCTTGGGGGAATTTCTTCACATTTGGCACAAACATCCACTTGGACTCAATGGTGAATTTATTAGATTTTGGTGGTCAAAAGTCAAAGGTCAAGGTCACGTTTAGTTAATGTCTCAAGGTCACTGTAAACCTCACAAAATCTGTTTGGCTCTAATTCAAGAATTTATCATTCATTATCATACATTTCACAGAAATATAAAATAGGAAAAAATGGTGAGGTGGGACATTTTCTATCCAAAAGGTCACCTTCACTTGTAGCATCATTATATTTAGCTCTCTATCAGTACTCCTCTGTAAAAGCAGTCTCTAGTGAAGCTAGCATATTTCTCACTTAAAATTTCATATCATGTGACATATAATTCATGTCAGTATGGTGATAACATAAATTAATTTAATTTATTTTATTACCCTGAGGTTGTTTTTTTTTTTTTCTGGATAGGACCACCATATGTTCAAACTCTCAACAAAGGACCCTTAAGTTTATTCATGCATGTGCACGTGTCTGGGCTCAGGCACACACTAAAAGTGTTTTCAGCAGGATGTGAGACAATTATTTGAGCACTTAGCACAACTACCAGGCACCGCTTTCAACACCATGGATGTTATGAACTTAATGTTATGAATGTTATCATGGATGTTATGAACATTTGCATTGCTGGTTACTTCACAAAGAAAAGAGTAAGCTTCCTGGAGCTCTTTAGTAAAGACTGACTTTCTCTTCAGCGTGACAGCTAACAGACAGCATAATGAACCGCGAGCATCATAGCCTGTGATGTTACAACTCAGACTAGCAACAGCATTGACAACAACACATTGATTGATTGACACACAGAAAAATCAGTGTTGAATTAGGATGTGTGGTGCATTGTATATATTGTTATATTGGGTTAGGTAATAATGAGTGGGACAAGATGATAAACAGGGCTGTAAGGGCTGAAAACAAGTAGATTACGATTAGGCCTACTGTAAATTAGGTGAAAATTGGAGCAATTAGGTTGTAAATCTTCAAAACAAAGATACTTGTCCAGTCTTGAGACACCCAGTTTGGGACAATCCCAGTGAAAGCCAGGATGTCTGGTCACTGTAGGTTTGGAGTAAGAACAAGCAGTCACACCTCCTCTTAAAAGAACACAATTTCACATGAAATCATTCATTAATTTAATTGCTACAATAAATGGATTTACTCAGGGGAATAAAGTAAAAATGTAATGTTCTCACATCAAACAAATTCACGCCATTGACCAACAGCCAGCCTTCACAACAGCAGGGCTCTTTAAGGGAACAGAGAGACAGAGAATACAAAGAGAAGGAGGCTATCATAGTTTACTGTAGGAGCTGCACTTCACCACCCACTTCAGTTTAAACCTCTGTCAAAGTACAAACTGCTCCATAAAAAAGGACTAGTTTGCCGATAGTTATGAGACAGGAGTTGATGGACGGGAGTCTTCTGAATTAACTCTGTGAATGTCCAGCTGTTGACCAATAACTTGCTAGCTTGATGGTTAGCAGGTGGAAGTTTGAGACCTAAGAGCATTGGAAAGCATCTTCCTTCCCTTCTCAAGCTCTTAAGTGAATTTAGTATTGAACTGTACTATCCTGGGGATAAAATGCCAGGGGGCAGTGCACTGCAGAGAAATTAGATAGTTAGGCAATTCCACCAGAATAATCTATTGGAAACATTTAGCAGTTAGCAACTTAATGGTGTGACTGGGCCTTCAGTGTTGTGGACTCATGTTCTTTAATTAATGTGTAGAAAGTAAGTCCTGGATTCAGTTTTTGGAGAAATTGTAGTTATTTGGCTAAATCTGGGTAGAACTGTGTGTCATCAACAAAACAGTGAAAAAAAAATATTGTAATTTCAGATCATGTAAAGGTAGCTTTACCACTGAAGTAGTGATCTTTTTCAGTTTTTCCATTTTTACATCCTTTCCACTTACAACTTCTCATGTTCTAATATACGAATACCATTTCATGGGCATTACAATTCAATTCCACCTTTCACCTTGAGCAGACTAAAGGACAGAGGAGATTTAGCCTCATTTTACCACAACCCAAATACCTAAACACAAGCACACACACACACACACACACACACACACACACACACACACACACACACACACACACACACAGTACAAAGATACATACTAAGGCATAAAGACAAATATATTTCCTGTTGCACTTCAAACAATAGAACATTGTCTAGTCAAGTGAGAAAGTAAAAGAAAAAGACAAAAGAAAAGAACTGGCCAAAAAATGCAGAAAAAAAAAACATTCTTGAGGCTTCAAAGAAATGATCCATTGCTCCTCTACACTCTGTTTGAGTCGAGTGTAATAAGCGAGACAAGGAGGTTGAGCTTTTGATGGCCTCTCTGATTCTCAAATCTTGCCATCTCTTTTTTCATTTGAAATTGAGAGATATGGCAGATCTGAATAAGCACACAACCCCAGCCTGATTTAAACGATAAGATTTAGCAATGTGAGGATGTCAGAATAGCACTGTTATTTTGCCCTTAAATGAGGCCCCTTAGCCTTCACTTTCCCCAGAGCAAAACAAAAATAACATGAGCTACAAAGCAACACATAATATAACAAGAAGAAAGGAGGAAAAACACATGAAAGTCTATGTTTGCAAAGGGGTATTTTACAGTAATAGATTACTGCCTTTGATTCCTCAAGTGTTTAATATTCGATCTTGCAGGAAGTGCATGATGACCATAAACAGTGAGTTAAAAGGGAAATTAGATTAGTTGCTTTGTATGATCGTAGAATCAGGAAAATGTTAAAAGGCTTTGCCCTCTGAGTTATGAGCAGTTTAATGAGCGACTGATTTTTTGCAAGACACTGAATAATATGAGTATTTTCATGATTTGAACATCTGGGGAAACAAATTTAGATACATTCACCAAAACATACAAAACTCATCACTCCACTTATTCATTCATGACAATGAAATAACCATCCAGTTTACAAGATGCCTCACTGCACTGAGCATGACAGAAAAAAAACCCTAAATTCAATATATCATATCCTTTGTCCTGCTATCAAAAACAGCTGACACATTATAATCAAAGTAGTTATAAATTTGTCCAAACAGGTGGTCAGCAATATAAGATATAAGGTTCTTATCAGCTATCAAAGAAAAAAATTACAGTATGTTATAGCCAGTTAAATCTATGTTCAACTCTACTGAGTAATAGAAAATAGTTGAGTGAGACTTTGTTTAAACGTCAGGAAATGTCAAGTGAACTACATCAAACTGACTTTGTTGTTGAGTCTAATCAGGAGGGCTACGAGTTGGAAAATGAACGTGCTTTTATTCTTGCAGTGGCCTTTATTGATCCCTTAAGCCCTCCACCATAGGAAAAATGAAAGATGTCTTTCCTTCCATTTAGGTTCTTATTATTTTCTCTCTTTGCTCCACAGAGGGATCCCGGGGAAGAAATGTGGCACTATCGTCTTGTCTGCAGAAGAGCTCAGCAATTGTCGAGTGAGTAAGCCATAATAATCTCCCCTGTCCAGCACACATTAGCAGGCAAACATCTGTCAGCAAACCCTGGTTAAACAGTCTTTGCACATAAAGTCAACTGACAGATATGGAAGGGACAGATGAAACTTCCTGTTGACTTTTAGCCCACTTTGTGGAAGAATCCCTCAGCAATCAAAGAGCTGAAAAAGTCAATTCAATGCACCTGTCTTCAAAATAAAAAAATATTTGTTCATCTGGCATCAGGTAAGTTGAATTAAAAAGTAACTAATTACTCTATCATCACCTAAGATAATATAACCAACCAACACTGGCTTTGTAGCACTCCATGACATCTCCTGTCCTTTCATGGACCTCCATGAACTTGGCATCTACAAGGCCAGTCACAGAAGCAGTACATCCTCCTTCTTGTACTGTATATCTTTCTATAGAGATGGCAGGGCTGCCCTCTAATGATCAAATAAAACATTCAGCCATTCAATTCAATCCATTCAGGAGCTGCGCCTCACCATTAGGCCCGGGGGATTGCTGCAACATGGACCTTTTCTCTTGTAACACTGTAGTCACCAGAGTAATGCTGTTAACTGTGCTGTAGCTGCCATTACCTAGTTAGCTCAGTTAGCAGCCCTCCTAGATTGGAATAAAGCTTCAGAGATGGTTTGACGAAGAAGAGAGTACAGACAGACAGGGAGGAACGAGAACTAGGTGGGATTAGGTTGAGATAGGGCTTGAAATGGTTGAGAAAGGAGTTTGTAGCAAGTTAATTTATAAGCATATACATCCATCAAGTCCACAACTATTAGCTTTTCTGAAGTTGGAAGGTTGTTTTTTTTTTTCTTGTGTTTTGAACGAGACTTTTGTGATGTTACATTGTGTTTAAATAAATCAACAGGATGTCCACTTAAAGTGACCGACCTTTAAGGTGGATTCTCAGTTTAGTAACAAGCAGCTCCTCCTGGGCTCAGGAGATGACCACAACCTTAATCCCAGTTACCAGTTACCCCAGTTAGAAGACTCTTTTCACATCTTTGCCTGTCATGTCTTAATTTTTTGCATCAAATAATGTAAAGTAGCATCGATAAGAATATCAATATCAGTACTGTTATGGATAAAATCTTCACACTACCTGTGCCTAGTGTCTACATGTCTATCTATGTACCTGCAATATTTACTGTCTGTCAACGTACCCATCTATCTTTCCATCTGCACATCCATCCTATCTATGTACTTATCCATCTAACTACAAATACATCTTCCTATCCATCCATTCAGCCATCCAGTAATCCACCTACCTAGAGAACCAATCAGACTCACACACTCAGACACACACGCAGACCTCTGAGAAAATAACAGAAGACAGGTCAGCTGCTCTCACTCAGTGTAGTGTCCCCCGGTCTAATGAAATAGCCCAAGAAAATGATGGGGTGAGTGCTGATGGTCCCCTCAACCAACACTGTGCTGTAAAGCTGTAGATGCTTCACTGGGCTCCCAGCACGCAGATTAGAGGAGGATATTAAAAAGCACGAGAGTGCAACAGAGCAAATGGTACAAAGACAGACAGTGAGAGAGAGGGAATAAAGGAGAAAGAAATCATGGCACAATGGAAATGAAAGAGCAAACGAGCAGTGATAAGATGAAGTGAAACCGAGACGTGCGTGTGTGTGTGTGTGTGTGTAGAGGAGAGTGAGGGAGAGTCAGACAGACAGAAACAGATACAAAGACAGTGAAGTGAATCAATAGAGGATTATTTCACGCCTGGCGTGTAGCAGCTCTTAGCTATAAGAGCAGCATGGTTGATGATAGTGTGAGACCGAGCTCTGGTTAATTAAAGCGCAGCTCTGCCTGACCTTGTCCCTCGTAGCCTGTGGGACACACACACTAACATACACAGCATATACAGTCATTTCTGTACATACATAGTTACATACAAACACACCTACATTAATATGGAAAGCTGCATAATGGTTTGTCACCTGCACTAAACAAGATGGACTGATGTTGCTGTCAATTGTAATCAATTATAATTTCTAATAATTAGAAATTAAATATAATTTCTTCTGTTCCAGGAGTTTGCTGAAACCCTGTAATTGAGCCTGAGACATGCGGTATCTTGACTAGAATTTAAAACAAAGATATCCAGATTTGGAAAAATGCTCGTCTGCACAACATAAGTTTGTAATGATTCACCTGCCATCAGGTCTGACCAGGTTGAAGAGGTCAACACACATTTAGCATTCATGAACTGACATTATTCATCAGTTTCCATTTATCTCAAGAGAGGGGAGTTTGTGGTGTCTGAGTGTTTTTGTGTTTTTTGTTTTTCAGGTAGATGCATGAGTACACACATGATTGAGCCTCTTCAGCCAACATACTTTGTGATGCAGACAGTACAATACAGAATAATGTGCGGTGTGCAGTTTGATGCAGAGTCTTGTTTCAAACTGGTGAAGCACTAAAGAGAGTTACAAACAACCCTGACTGGTGCCCTTTAAATTATACTGTGATGTATTTAAAGCCTGTTGTATAGCAGTATTTAATATATTAAAAACCTCAGATGACAAAAAGATGAGCACACTTTACTTTGTCCTCCTAAATATCTCAAGGAAACAAACAGTTTGGAAACTGCATGACAAGTCAATGAACTTATGAAGTAACAACAGTGGAGCTCAAATTCTGTCTTAACCTTTTAATGACTTTAGCTGGCTTGAGATATTACTATTATGAAAAATATAAAACCACAAAGTGTACTGAACATTTTTATTGCTCAGACATCTTTTTAAAATGTCTCACTTGAGGAGCTGAACATCATTAGACAAATGAACATGAAATAAACTGAGGTTATACAGTAGCAAAAAGTTTGACAACAGATACCATCTGATAATTAGCTTTGCTAGAACTCTAAATCACTGAGTCCTCTTTAAACTTGGCTAATATGGTCTTTACAATCTCCACTGGCACAGGAAACAGGGACTGCCCATTGTTCTAATGCCTCATTATTCCAAGACCCCAATTGTTTCAAAAAATATCCCATTGGACAAAACAAAAAAACAAACCCAACAAACACCCATTGCTCCAAAAAAACACACACTCTCCCATAATACACAAAATACACAGCCTGGCTGTGTCCAAAGGTAATAAAATCTACCAAAAAGCACTTTCAAAACAAAATGTAAAAAATGTGTTAGTTTTATGGGATAGTTACATTATGGAACAATTTTCAGCACATTCAGCAGGAGTCAGAGTGGAGGCCAGTGGGATGAATCTGGCTGGGCACCTCATTTACTGGTCAGAGCTTGCAAAGAATATAATATGCTCAATACAATTCTATGGTGCACTGCGAAAGTATGGTGTCCATAAACTACATATCTCAGAGTGTACCCCAAATCTTGATATCCACACGCTGCAGGCATCTTGCTGCTGGATGTCGGTACACACTAGATAACGTCTCCAAATCATATAGCCATTTCCAGCAGGGGCAGTCGAGCCGTTAGCTGTAGCTGAAAGAAGACATGGTTGAATGTCTGCTTGCCATGAATTTTTCCTACACTTCTGCTTTCAGAGCTAGTTATTAGTTATTATGTTTTTACTAAAACCAATAATAATCAAATGAAGAGGTGATTATGTAATATGATAACAAGAAGACACATCTATATATTCTTACAATAACAACTGGCCCTTTGAAGGCAACCATAAGGCTGATGTGGATCGGGATGAAACTGAGTTTTACACCCTGTATCTCTCAAGAAGACAGCAATTAACCATATTTCCCTGTCAAATGTCAAGCTATTCCTTTAACACAGAAGTATAAATGATTAAAATTGAAGAGTTTGAAAGAAATGATGTTTGGTTAATTCATCATCATCATTTTACATGTATGACTGCATGTGAAAACCAGTCTATTCAGGAGGATGGTGCTGATTAGAATGACAGGGATTATTAAAAGAGTGTGAATTAAATACTTGTACTTAACCAGTAGCTGTCCAAGCCTGTAACTTGAAGACAAACTGAATGTGAATATTGCAGCAAGTGTCCCATGTTTTATGACCCTGCACTCTCTACCTGATGCAATTCCTGACTTAGTTTGAATTATTTCTCAGTGCAATGCTAAAGGTTACAACAGACTCAACAATCAAATGTAGGGTGGGAGAAAACATATCTGATCATTTTGAATTTACTGATTTCCATGACAGTTTGGCTTTGATAAATCTAAACCATATGGACAAAATACCATGAGAGCCTGAGGAACAGAACTGGCAATTAGGAAAACATTGTTCTCCCATGTGATCCAGTTTATGAGGCGTGCAGTAAAGTAATCAATTTAAGCATATTGAAACATTTGTCTAACGCCATGTGCTGGTTATTAAAAGTTTTTGGAGCTATCTAAACACAGTGACTATCAAAATATAGGGTTACATAAATTTGATTTGACTCCCACTTTCAAACACTAGCGACACACCCCAAGCGACCCATTTGTGGAGGCGGATACAGCTCAGTGTGAATACAACATTTTTGAGGCGGGGGCTTTACTGTTCAGCAGCCTTCTAAAAAGAGTAAATGCAACAGTAAATCCTGCAGGGTTTCTGACAAATGCAGCCCACTCCTGTTTCTTATTAAAATCTGTTTGGCTTGTCCTACAGGGAACAAACTACTCACATACTTTCTATGGACTGTTTTTAATCAGAAGAATGAATACAGTAGAATCATTCAACTGTTATTAAGCTATTTTAAAAGACGTGAACTAAAACTAAATACTATTATTGTATATGCTTTTTAAATAATACATTTAAAAAACTTTCTCTAAATTAAAATCTTGTATAGCAGAGGATACAAGCTGGGTGCCTGGATCACAATCGACTGCCTGCTCCTGCCCACATTAGACTAATTATACTGTATTATTGAATCCAACAGGACCAACAGGACCCCTGTCCAGTTGCAGCTGTCTAATGCAAAGCAATCTAATACCGTTCTGTGCAGGAATTTGTTTTTTTCTAGCATATTTGCGACAGGATATGTGAGCGGTGCAGAGTGGGGGCAGAGCAGCGCGATTTTGCCTGGAGCGTTTCTCTGTGTTCCCTCTCGCTTCGAGATAAAGCTCCATCACACGGACAAGCTGAACAACCCCGGGAGGATTTTCATTCCCATTTATTTGCTCCAATTTAACCGTTGGACTGTTTTGCAGTCTGTTTCTTTTGGCTACTAACAACCGATGGAGATGGTAAAGTGTTCTCATTCAACCACCTACCACCACACCAAATTCACTTTAACACTTTAAAGTTTCTTTGCTTAAATGCCAGCGTAGGCTGTCCGAATAATATTTATGAGTTACTTTTCAAAATCCATATGAACCACTCTTTGCATCAGCATAAAGTAGATGCACTGCACAGCACTTAAAAGAAACCATGTCACTTTTAAACTTGGCTTGCCTGTTATTTCCTTCTGCCAAAACAGTGGTGAAGTGAGTTGGGTTTTCATTAAACAAATTTATGACTGATGTGTTAACTGCATGTCAGTTTAATCAGAGTACAAAAGGCCAAATTGCCGCCTAAGTTTCCATATAACCGGTTGCTGACAAGCAAAACAGTGCCCGGTGCAGTGCTCACTCCTCATAAAATGCCCCGGTAGTGTTGTAATACTCAACATCATTCTTCACCTCATCATTTTTGCATGTGATAAACAATGATGAGACAGACCATATAAAGTTATGTTGCTATAGTATACAAAGTCATTTTACATTAACATTGGCTAAAGTCAGCGCCACAGTCACAATAGTCTTGCATAGTCTTCCCCTACAAGATAGTGACAGAGGGCAACTAGTTTTGGTGGAACACGTGCACATTGGGAGGTGTGGCCTGGAATTAAAATGACTACATAAGTGCAAAAGAAAAAGTAACGGCTGTTAGCTACTTTACATTCATACTATTAGTGTCCAGGAAAGAAATTTGCTATTTTCAGTGTGTAGGTTGCCTTTTTGGAGGTTGCTGCTGTTTCTCAGAGACTTTGAAAATGCAATGCTGACTGAAACAACTTGTTCAATGGCAAGCTAATTCCCACAGAGTGGGTATTAGGACAAAACAGCACCACCAATCTGTTTTAGCTCAGCTAAAAACACGAACACACAGAATCTGTCAGCATGTTTGCATGTCATTCAATACCGAGCCTGTTTGTGACCAGTACCATCAAGGTCACTTCACCTGTGTCTCCTCTGCTCCGCTCTATGTGTCGATGAAACAGAAGAGAGAAATAGCGTGACTGTGAATGCACTCAACAATCTCAACACTCAGTTGAAATGAAACAAGTGCACATAAATTAGGTAAATAGCCTAACATAAATAAAATATTTAGTTTGTTTCAGGGGGGCAGGCTGTCCTCCTAAGTGAATAATCTGGGAAACACTGGTCAGAGGAACTCCATTATTTTTACCCTTCTTTCTTCCAGGCGCTCTAGTTTTTTATCCTTTGATTGTGCATTTATGTCATCAGAACAACCACACATTTTGAGCAGGATCATTGCCTCAATTCACACGAGAGATCCACCTCTGTTCGCCTCACTTGCTGCGCTTCCATTCACTTTCTGTCTTCTTTGATCCCTTTAAATTTCCCTTCACATTGTGCAATAAATCAGAAGGGCAGCATTCACCACATTTGCTACGGTGCATACTGGAACAGGTTTTCTCTGAGCGTGAGCAGAGAACAAGTGGGATAGAGAAAATAGCAAATGTAGAAAACAGAAAACCTGGAGCAGCTTGGAGCGGCGCGATTAGAAGATGCTTTGAGAGGGGGAGCAGAAATTGTTCCCGCTCCAGTCCACTCACGTACACGGTTTGGCAGTCCTTATTAAATGCTTCAAACCAACAAGACAACATAAATCACAGATTTCTTTCCTGAGGCTTTAAATCAAGAAAGAAAAAAGGGAGATAATCCAGGCAAGGAATTACCTATTTGTAGGACCACACATGTAAAACAATGCACTGAATCACTGAGGATCATGTACTGTGTGCCAGCTATCATAAATTTCAGAGTGTACTCATGTATGTACACTGTGAACACACAGAGAACCACCATACAAACAGCGGGGACTTACTTGTTGATGCTTATCACATCAAGTCCACCTTCCTCATCTCCTTTCCTCCCTTTTTCTCCTCCCAACCTAAATCACCTTGGCATTTAAAGGCCCACTGTACAGGGATTTATGCTCAAAATGTGGCAGAAATGGAACATAATATTCATGAGTATGTTTTTATTTTAAAACACAGTTATACTTATTTTATTTGCATATCACCTGAAAATAAGAACTGTTGTGTTTTGATGCATGATATGGATTTCTTTTCAACTGATACAATAACCAAGAATGCTAAGATAACTGATAATTTCACATTGTATTTTTTTTATTTTATTTCATATAACCTGTAGTTTATACACACCCAGGGAGAAGAAAGGTAAACATGTAATTAGCAAAGATGGATGAGTTAATAATCCATAGTTCTGACCAAACCAAATTTAACTGACAACACTTTGACAACAAAAACAAAGAACAGTTCTGACTCCTCAAAATTAATTTTTTCTAGTAAAGTTTGGCCGTTATATAGAGAACTTTGCCTAAGAAATAAAATGCTTTGTCCGAATCTCTCAAATGGGATATAATTATAGCCTAGATAATAAATATTGGAATAATAATTAATATTATAAATGTCCAATTATCAGTCAATGATTTATTACATTATTATGCATCCCTAGAATATATACATAAACAGGGTGATCCCTCAAATGTGGTTATCAAACAAGATATTTTACAGATGTCAATCAACCTTATTGTGCAGAATGACATTGGGGCACTGAAACAGTAAACCTCTACTGGTATTTTTAATAATGTCTAAAAAACTATAAGTAAAAACAACGCAAACTGCATATCAGACTAAATATATTCTGATATCTGATATAGTATACCAGTGCCAGGCCAATATTGGCAGATAATTTATCAGTAACAATATTTATCGTACATCCCTAGCTTTCAATACATTAGAATGAGCTGTTTTACAGAGGATGTGTCTCCTCCTCCATGGAGTCCACCATGTTGCAACATCATGCTTCTACAGTAGCCTCGAACAGACAAACAATACACTTACTCTAGATATGGCTTTTCAAGTTTAGCGTGAGTTTCATGATTAGATTCATGAGTAGACGATGATCCAACACAACTGAGTCACTATCACCTCTCCACTGTCCAACCACCACCACCAACCTTAGCAGTTTGTCGTATATATCTTTTATTTAACCCCATGAGACACAAACAGGCTCACACTAGTTCATGCCTATGTGATTCTGATGCAAATGTGCTGGTTTTGCCCTTGCACTATACTTTTTACTGCCTCTTCTCCCCCACATCCTCTCTTTATTAGTTCAGCTAGAACTCTGCAGTAACGTGCGTGCACGCGCGCGCGCACACACACACACACACACACACACACACACACACACACACACACACACACACACACACACACACACACACACACACACACACACTGCTTGTTCTGCCTGTCACAAACACTTCTTCATTACTCCCCTGAGGGTGTGAATGTGTCTCTATCCAGCCTGGCCCCCCTCTTTAAATATTGATACTCTGATTCTCTCCATATTAGCAAATGGCTGTTGATCACAGACCTTTGCAAGAGTGTGTGTTCGTGCTCCAGAACCTTAATGAGGCAGGAACAGATGCATATTTAATATCCTCAACACATTCCATCACCATAAATGCTTTTATGTGCCTATTAGCTCCACAGAGATTTCCTGGTGTGTCCTTCCATTCGCTGACTCAGAGTGGCATTGTCACCAAATTCTGCTTGTTTTAACATTGACGCCTGCAATTATTTTGTGAGCACCTTTGTCAATGAGCCGCTGGAAGTCCTTTTATTTCCTGTAGGCAAACCTTGTGTTTACAGTTAATAAGCAACGCTGATATAAAGCTGACAGAATGGCAGTGCTAGTGGATCGGCTGCTTTAATACATTTCAGTCCAGTTGCAATTTGAGGAGCAGTACTAATTGATTGACTAACTGATCTATCTTCAAAACCTGTTTTCCAATAAGACTAAAAGTGATGCAGTTAACATGAAATAATTGATATGGATGTAAGGCTGGGGTGGCAAAACTGCAGCCTTCTGTCCTTTCTTTCCTTCGAGGACTTAAATTAGAAAATGGCTTGTGCAAATCTAATAAATTACACTGTATAGATAGTCTAAAGCAGTGCCTAATAACTTAAACCATCCAACCATGGTATCTTAATGCTATCTTGCAAATGAACAGTGTGACTGAAAGCAATAAAAAGGTGAGTAAATTGCATTGAAAAAGGTCTATAAAGGGAGTTCACCCACTAGTATAGCCCTGATTTTTTGGCCTCCTGATTGTTTTCTGCATATGTCCCACCATCTAAAAAGTTTGGCCACCCATGGTGTAACTCAACAACACGACAAATTAAACTCTATCTAGTTTCAGAAAGAGAATCCACAACACTCCTTCAGGGCCTCAAAACTGCAGGACAAACTAACTGTTGCCACAGTGAGCCTGCCTTTGATGTAGAAGGTGTCAAGAGTAAATCCCAGACAGCTGCAAACTTGCTGAGCTTGAGGTGGTGATTTAATATTTATCAGCCTTCATGCCTTTAAATCAGCATCTCAATCAGCTGTTATTGTTGTGACATAATAAGCATACAGTAACTAATGAGATTGATTCATACACTGCATGGATTTTTCACTGACTGCTGCATGATTAATGAATAATCTCACCTTCTCTGACTTCATTTTCTTATATACACTACTGTTTAGAAGTTTGGAATCACCTATCACAAAAGCTTTGGTACAGGCAGATGGATGAGAGGACTACTCTATATTTTTGAATGGCCTTTCATGCTGTTAGGTTGAAGAAAGAAAATAAATGTTATTTTGGATGAAGGGTTTTATGAAGGCCAAAAAAGAATGGTTTGTACATGAAGAACAAAATGCTGTGCAAAGGTTCAATCCAACTGAAAAGTGAAAGGGCAGAGAGATCCCTCTAACCAATAGTTAAATGAGAATCATCTGTCACTGGTAACAGAAAATGGAAGCTTAGCATCAAAATCTGTTCAGATTTAGAAGCGGATTCTGGTTTCTCATGTCTATACGAATAATAAGGCTCATGGGATATCAACTGAACATACTATGGACTGACAAACCAGTTTCAACCAATTCAATCCAACCACTAAGTAGACTGCAGAGGGCCCAAACAAAAACACGTTCCCAAAATATTTAGAACACACTTACGCTGTGGTTCAGTGATCTAGGATCATTTATGCTTCTGTTGACTGTAAAATGAATTAAAAAGTGAAGGATATTTGGGAGAAAAAAATGGTTTAATAGTATTCTTCCGTGCCATGCAACACTGTGGGGACATCGACTACATTGAAACGTCATAATTTACTGATTTTTCTTTTGGGGCTATAACAGGTGTAGAACAGGTGATTCCAAACATTTTGAATACGAGTGTATTTTCAAAGACCATGTAAATTAAAGAACTGGACCGAATGAAGTCTGTATCTTGCACGTCAGCCACAGGAGTGATTTAAATTTCAAGTCTGTTGATAGTTGAGCACTGAAGAAACTGGAGCCCACGGCTGTTTCTTTAATCACGTTTATGAGGTGCAGGGACAAAGACTGTTCATATAAAATCCAGTGCAGCATAAATTGTAAGCTTGAACATAGCTCTCATGTGTACAGGGACCACACTGTCACAGTCAGTACTTGTTGAGCTGGGTACTTGTTGAAATAGAAAATACACACACACACACACACACACACACACACACACACACACACACACACACACACACACACACACACACACTCGGTATACAGGGATAGAACACAGGAAGTGACAGAGATGAAATGAAATCTCTTGCTACAGCAAATATTTCAACTTTTACATGTTGTGATGACACAAACATTCAACTGCTTGTGTGTCAATCAGTAAGCAGCATGGGAGAAAAACATTTCCCAGGAGGATTACAAGCGTGTTTTTAAGAGAAAGAAACAGTGATGGAGTATGTCTTCTGTGTGTGAGGGCTGGCAGACATGTGGTGTGTATGGGTCCTCGGAGCAAGGAATAAAGATAAAGTTCCCCTCGCCGCTGGAGTGGAGCGGATGTGTTCATGAGTGTGCCAAAGCAAAGTGTGTGCGGCTCGGTGTCTGGCTGTGCGTGATAAAGACACAGAGAGGACACTGTGGCAAGATGCATGCAGGAATTAAAATGGGCATCGGCATATGTGCACAGCAACACTCTCACTCTCACTCACAGTCTGTCACACTTTTAACCTCACACACATTCTTTTGCTGATTTGCCACTCGGCACACAGCCAGTCACAAGGTGCAAGCAGCAACATTAAAAAGCTATTAAGTTATCATTAGTGGCACCATGGCTGCCCAGTGTAAGGCCCCGGGCTCCCACAATCTACTGTTATAGCATCTGAACACACTGTAATGAACCTACTGTGTTTCAGAGATTAGCCATATGCTAGAGACAAGCCAGGCTCCTTCCCTACACTGCCACCACACAGAAAGAGCCGAGAACAGGGAGGGGTAAGAGTAAACAAGTAGTATAGGCCTCAACAGCATGCAAGTGATTTATATTTGGGGTTGTTTAAAGCGCTACATTTCATGATAAACAACTGGTGGAGAAAATGCACAATCAGGCTTATTTGTTAGCGAGAGAGGGTGTACTACAGAGAAAGAGCTGCAGTGAGAATTAATCTCACAGCATCTACTTCTGGTCTTTTATTTATTTAAGCTACAAACTGTATAATGTTTTTATTGTCTTTGTTGGCTCATCTTTTGAATTCACAGCAGATTTAGGTCACCTTCAGACACTTAATATTTCATATAAAAACTGCAATTGTGTTAGCTCATGCCAAGCTAATCATAATAGTAAAATGAAATTCTAGTCATTAAATGTGAAAATTGCATCTGCTGTTTGTAACTCCTATCACTTCATTTATATCTGGGGAATGCAGATGATATTCCAGGAAAAAAACAACAAGTCTGGTTTAATATGGTCATGTAATGTACAGGGCAATTTGGGAACAGCAGAAAGGCAGCATGCTGGTTTCAAAGTACAAAAAATAATGAGGAGCCACTGTAGAGATGATTGTCATGTTTCACTGGCCTACTGATGTGAAAAGATTGAAAAGGCTGCATGCCTATGGTTTGGCAAAAACTGAATTTAATTAATCTTTGTAGGGATGACACATTTAGACCTAATTTAAAATTGAATTAAAGAGGAACTCAGTAAACAGTCTGTTTATTGGTCTCTGCAAACAATTTCTGCACAAATGACAAAAAAGTTGTACAGTCTTTCGTGGCTCCAGCGAGAGCTGCTCCAAATTGCCTCAAGTGATGTTACCTGAGTCAGTGTTTGCTGGGGCTGAAGACAAGTTTGAAAATGAAGAAAGTCTCGGTGTGTGGACTCAACTGTGGGAACTGCAGTTAATGGGTGGAATGGACAGGCCGAGTCCTAAAAACAAACACTCTGGTTATTCAAAAATGTGTTGCAGGTTTGAGTGTACCAGATCATCATTGGTCAGTGGTTTATATGGATCACCACCCACAGTTCAGCCTGCATGTGATCATAGACTTAATTCAACCATAGTGTGAAAAAGTTTTACTGCTGCTGTTACTTTTTAAATGAATAATTTCTTGAATCTCTACACAAAGTTGTGGGGAACAGACAAGCCAGATTTGTGCTTTGTTTTACTCTGAAGCGATCTGTGTGGCAGTGGAGGAAGAGCAACTGATGAATTGTCACTTTCACGTCCACTGAGTGAGATCCTGACCATGACTTTGGGCATGTTCAGTGTTTTAGCTGGGAAACTGGGCATGCTTGTTGTCATAGAAACAGATCATAAGATTGTGATGTTTATTATAACTTTGGCATTATTGGTTGTCTTAAAGCGATAGTTCACCCCTGTGCGGATGTGAGGATGGGTGAAGAGGTTCACAAAACACTCCCGGAGCTTCAGCGGAAAACAGCGTTGCAGCCAAATCCAGTACAGCTAAAGTGATTTTTTTTTTAATGTAAAAAAAGAACAGAGAATGTCTCCATACTGCTTGTGTGGTGTAATCCAAGTGTCCATAAGCCATGACATTAATATTTGACCCAAAAAGACACCATTTACATCATGTTTTTAGCCTGAAAGTCAACTGTAGCTCAGGCAGCGTGACACGATATACTGTATATACTAGATCTTGCGATACCTTCACACCTGTCTTAAAATGCTACCTGGAAGCGACTCAGACAACACAGACAGATCTGCTCAGAAACAACATGCGCACAGTTGACTTTGCAAACTTTCAGCAAAGAAGAAAATGTCCGAGGACTTCAGCATAGAAGAGGAACATAATTTCATTGCTGCAGTGGCGCCGCTTGGGCGAGAGCTTGTGTACCCGCTTCAGGCGTTGTTAGGTTCAGCCCTAGTACTATAGTATACTATAGTACAGCATAGTAATAGAAGTATACTGTATAGTATTATTATTATATAGTGTCTTTTTATTATTATTATTATTACTATTATTACATTACTATGGTGGTGACTACAGACAGGCAGACGTTGCTGCATCAAAGCCAGGTGCATTTTAAAATTAATTTACTCAAAACCACGATACGATCCGAACTGTGCATTTTGTGATCCATAGCACCTCTAGTTGCAGGTGAGAAATAGTGTGCATCTCCCAGTAAGAGAGATACTGTGTGCACATTTAAGCATGATGCCACAGCAATACAACTCATTATTTAATTCTGTTTCTACTGGAGAGTTTTCTCTGTTCTGTTAAGTTAGAACAAGTTTAATTTTTTACTGCTTAAATTGTCTCACATTTGCCGCAGTGACATTACTGTGTGCATTGAAATGTAAATCCTTCTGACATCAGTACAACACACAAGAAAGAAATAACGTGGGAAGACTGCACTGCTTGACATTATTCAAAAGCAATGTAGCCTACAGACTGTAGAGATGCAGGTCTCTAAATTGGAGAAAACAATTTTCAGTTTTGTGCATCATGTTTCAGGTCATGTAACCATACATAAATTAGTCAACTACAAATGACTGCATGATCAAATATCATGCAACAGTCAGTCCACATGAGCACTCGTTCTAAAAACAGATAACTGGATACAAAAAAGTGGCAGAACGTCACTCCATGTGCTCCAGTTCACATATCATGAGTCAGACAATGTTGTTTCAACCTCTCACTGGCACCGTATTTGGTTACCTGAACAATGTCAAGCAGTTAATAAGCTTTATTAAAGTTTACTGGCCAGTTTACAGATCTGTTTCTGTTTGGTAATTTTACAATATTCAAGCAAAAAGAAAATGTAAATTAACTTTTGTTCACAACTACGAAATAGGGCTGGTGATGAAACAAACTTGGAAGGTTAAGCCACACACTGAAGAAAAATAGTATGCAAACCTATCTAAGCATATTTTTATTTTAAGTATATGACAAGGACTAATCATGATTTATAATAGAAAAAAATCATTTACCAACCTGAATTTAGAGGTAATTACTTAAACATAGTTTTGACAATATGATGGATTAATTTTATTTCTTCTTAATAACTGCAGCAAAAGCTGTAACTAGGATTCATACCCAAAAGTTTGTGAGCATCATTAAGTGCATCATTATATTATCTGGGTAAAAGAAGAAGCAAAGCAGCCCTCAGAAACTATTAGAAAAACACAAAGCCCAAAGCAGAAACTGTGGTATGTGTTTGATGTTTCTCTGAGGCTGAGATATTCTTGAAGCGTCTGATACTTTCCAGATGCTGTGACAGGTATCAGAAGAAGTTAGCTTGATGGCCATTACTCATGCTACAATTAGACTTGGTAAGCAGCTGGCACTAATGTTAGCAGGAGAGCTGGTGGGTGGATACAGTACTATGGTTAGGGATTACAATGCCTGCATACTTGAACACACACACACACACACCATTAGCTTGTGTTTATAGATAAAGCCAGAGTGTGTGGTAGGCCGGCTGCCAGTAGTTCAAAGAGTGAGAGCACGTAAGCAGGTGACATTCACACTACACAGACTAAAACAATGTCTACACCCACATCCTCATACAAATTAGTGAAGAGCATTTTTTCCAAATTATTAATTTTGTATAATGTGATTTATTAAATTATTTTCCGAGCCTTTCTTTTCTTTTTCTAGCAGCTGTGTTACATTTGTGGGTGTTTACATGTGGTCTGTGTGTGTGTGTGTGTGTGTGTGTGTGTGTGTTCACTATCTGCACTTGTATGTTTGTGTGTAAGGATGTGCTGGAGAGGACACTGAGTCCTACTATTCTTACACTCCCGCTGAAACTAACTGTGCTTGTCTCCAGCAATTAAGTGGTGACTCATGGTGGGCCTGATGTGACGTGCTGACATAAAAGAGATTGAAATAAACAGCCAACACTGAACCCAACTGACCTGAACATTCATTAGGTCTTCTACTCAGTCATGTTCACCAGCAGCTCTGTACCTTAACCCTAATTATTCTGTGTTAGTTTATGCTTCTTTTTAATCATGTACTTCATCAGCTCATGTGCTCAGTTCCTTCACAGCGGTATAGAAGGACCATTTTTGTGCTACTCAGATGTCCACAGACATGAATATTTTTGATGTTTAAATTGAATCTCCATGTAATGTTAGAGTCACTAGTACTGCCAATCCCATTGTGAATCAACACCACGGTCTGCAGGAATTATGCTTCATAGGTTTGCTTTGCTGTGTGGCTGGGTCTAAGGGCAGGTTCACACCAGCCTTGTTAAGTCTGGCTGAACTGAACCCCGGAGCATTTATCCCCTTGATACTCTGGTGTGGAACAAACAACCCCGGTCTGAGACCGTTGCCAACCCCCGGAGTGGTTTACTTCTTGTGTGAATACCATTCAAACCAATTATAGAAGCCACTGAAATGTGTCACTGCTTCTACTGTTTTGGTGAACTAGTAGCATGTTTGCTACCAAAATGTGGACTAGCAGCGGATAAACCTGGACTTACCGCAAAATGAGAAATAGCCAAACATTGGGTTTGTTCATAAACTTACCAATATTCTAAAAACATTTCCAACACATGACTTGTGTTTACAATTTCTGGACTTTGAATTTTTGCCTTTTGTAACACAAGTCAAACCAGTTGGAAAACTCAAATGATATATCAGCATCACATTGATTTGATTCAGGAACCAGACCTTTAGATGTGGATCTGCCTTTAATGATTCACAATGGCTTTGAAATATGTAAAATACTAACTTGCTACCATTCTCTCAGCTATACTTGCTGCAAAGTACAGTTGGGCTTACAGTTTCTGTGATGTCCACACCCTAAGATCAAACGTTATAGTCTTTGCCCTGTTAGTAATAGATATAGATTCTGATAGATATAAGCAATAGCATAACAAGGTTGTATGATTTTCATCTATCCAACCATCGGTTTTCTGCTGTTTCCTGACCACTACTGCCTCACAGGTCTGCTATATGTGGCTATTATTGCAGTACTTGTTGTGAGTAAGTCAATGTGCACACATGCTTATCTTGGACTGACTTATTGGTCCTACACTTGTTGTCCCAATGTAAATCTATCAAATAAAATAAAAAGCTTCTCTGTGGAAAACCAGATATTTACAATATGCCAAGAAATATGAATAAGTGTAAACACACACCCACACATAAGCGCAAACACTACAGAATTCATGCAGTATTCATTATTTTAACGTGTGATGCACAGACAGCTGCCTCCATCTGCTGTCCCAGTGTAAGCTGTGAAAATAAAAGAGAACAGGAAGGGGAAGATGAGCGAAATAGGACACATAAATAATAACTTCTCCCCCCCAGTCTATCTCATAATTCTCTCCCTATATCTCCATGCATCTGTGTAGGACAGCGCCACAATGCAGTTCTGTGCCAACAAGCTGGACAAGAAGGACTTCTTTGGCAAGTCGGACCCTTTCATGGTCTTCTACAGAAGCAACGAGGATGGAACGTGAGTCCTTGGTGTGATTTTGTTTTGTCACTCCAGTGTTTTAAAAGGTTGCTTGATGTCTGTTGCTGTTTGAGGAAGCTCCCTGAGACACATAATCCACTGAGATGTACTCCTGGCACAGTGAAACAACTACTATCAAAAGCCACACTTCAGCCTTCAAAAACTCAAATCCACAATAGTCCTCTAACCATGTAATTTAGGCTCTCATGTACAAAAAAATTTCATCCAACGTTTTTGTTCACTTTCCTGTATTGAATTTGAATTGTGCACGCTTGTGCTTGGATTTTTTTTTTTTTACTAAAATTACACTACTAGTCAGAGTCTGATCCAAACTGACAATGGGGAGCTAAAGCCGATATATCATTCCAAGCTCCTTTGACAAAATCAGTAATTTAGCCTATATTTAGAAAACTTTCACCACTATACTTTGCCGTTAGACAGCCCTGTTCAACAGGGATTAGCAGCCATCATCTATGCTCTCTTCACAGCCACTAAGACTCTTTAGAAACAAACAGTAATTTTACCTCGTAGGACATGGGAGTTGCAGGTCTACCACTGCCTCAGTCCGCAGCACACAAGTTTTCTCACACAGATTTTCTCATTTAAAACTTTTACTTTCCCTTAGATCTTTGTGGATGCTTAATGAGAAACTATACCTTGATATCATATATTAATTTTACATTTAAACCCACATTTCCAGAGGTTTTAAAATGACAGTAGCTGAATTTTGTGTTACCAAAGCTTCCCATGGTGTGAAGTCAGATATCAGGTTGCCTTTTCTTAAAGAAGTGTAAATTAGCTCCTATGAGAGCTTGGACAACTGCTTTTCTGACAAGAGAAAATTTTGTTTTAAAAGTGACATATCATAAAGGTCACAGTAAGCTAAAATCAAATGGAAATCATTTTAGAAAGAGGGAAATGTGAAAATGGAGAAGGAGAATATATGTACAGTATGTGAGAAGAGCTGCAGTGCGTACTGAAGCATGCACAATTTAAGAGGCTGCATACAGAGGCAAGTATCCTGTTCACAACAAAACCACAACTCCCAAGACTATGTCTTACATAAACGACTCCAGGAGAGCAAATAGCAAAGAGAGGCAATTACTGTAGCAAGCATAAAAGCAAGAAAAAACACAATCTGCATTTCCCATCAATAAGAAAAACACTGTCAGTTTCTGAGGCAATTCATGGAGGGATGCATAACACTCCCCCATCTCCTCACGCTTTCCCAGAGTGCTGTTCAGCCTCCCGAGGGGCCGTGCAGTTGTGGCAGCGTCAGCCCTATTTTGCCAGGGATGCTTTAGCAAGTGCTTCATTAGCTGTCTTCTAGCTTTTCTCAGTATTTTTTTTCATACATAACAGAGTGGGAAATGGATCCCCACAGATGCGCTAGAAGTATCTCTTGTTGGTGCCAGAGGGGGGTACAAATTAGAGGCCTGTGTGGCTAAAAGAATCACAGGGCTTTAAAAGGCTTTAGGCACTTAGTGGCACACAAGTAATCCAGGGCTTTACATTTAAAAAGGAAAAAAAAAGAAGTCATACCCGTTTTGCTTTTTGAGAGGATATTTGGGGGGCATTTGATAGGAATTTATGTGGTCCAGCTCTGCAAAAAATTTCAGATATCAGAGAAATCCATTTGCATATCATTGTCACACTCGTGGTCCAGGGAAAGGATTTAAAAAGCAGACTGAAATATTAAAATATTCTCTGTGGTCTAAAACACAATATAGCTGGGAGACAGGCCAAGCGGTAAACAAAGCTGGGTACAGCCCTATTTAAAGCATCTCTCCTGTGACTGTATGATCTGACATTGTCTTTAGTCTCTTCAGTTGCATGTTCCTCCCCTTATTTATCTCTCTACAGGGCTTGTATAATTAACAAATAATTATCTCTGCCCCTTTTTGAACCTATCGTTTCCTAACTTCCCTCCTCCTCCTCCACCTCCTCTTCTAGGTTTACTATCTGCCATAAAACAGAGGTGGTGAAGAACACATTAAATCCAGTGTGGCAGCCTTTCACTATCCCAGTGCGGGCGCTCTGCAACGGAGACTACGACAGGTACAATACAACCCCCCCCCCGTGCTGCTGTTTATCCCGTCAGTGCTGCATCTGGCTCCATTTATCTCCTTTATTTCTACCTCATCACACACACACTCAGAAATACTGGCACACACACCCTGAATAATGTTTGTTAGTCACTGATGTTCGCCCCATCGACGTCTTCTGCCTTATTGTTTTCTGTTGGGTCCATCTATCGACTGCATTCATGGTCAGATCAGAATCTCTCTGACTGATAAAACACATACCTGCGACAGCCGTCATGACACCCTGAGCATCGATGAGTTTAACCAGCAGAAATCAATACCCATTCAATATGGTGCAGTGTTAAGCTTCCCATCCTTTCACATACTGTCACATTATTTCTGCTGCTGTGTACTTGGGACATCCCTTGATACTGATCTTTACTAGAATAGCACAGGTCAGACACAGCCTCCAGCTAATCTCCAATGACCTCCTTGTGGTGTTTGTGTTACAGCACTATTCTTCTCAGACATAATCTAAAAAAATATATATTATTACACATTGTTACATTTAGTTACAACAGCGTGTGTAAACTGACAGCAATCATTCAATCATATTTACCGTGTACACCCAATGTAGCTTCAGTGGCTAATGTTAGCTTATGGAAAGAGATGACATTATTTACACGACTTCTGGGTGTATAGTCTTCCTTATTGCGCATCTTCACAGTTTGATACTTCAACACTTTTACAACAAACTGCGACTGTCTTGACTTGAAAAAAACTCTTTTAAATTCACAAACATCACGTGCAATTTGTAGAACAATTCAAATCTGTCTACAGGTCATATTTTTCCAAGGTTAGATTAGGTTAGGTTGAATGGCTTGTGGTGTTTCTCTCTCTTTTTTTTTCTTTTTTTTGTAATTTCTCCTTTTTCAGCTGCATCCCAGTCATCAACGCTGTCATATTCTCAAAATAGGTTAGAAATGTTGAAGTCTGTCAATGTTTTAATTAGATGTTTGCTTGTTAACATGTTGCAATAAATTGCATACATATACTTTGACTGCATCCCTGTTGCTATGGTTACTCATTCAGCACATCAGGGCTTGAATGGTGAATTGACAGTTTCACTCAAACTACTTAGTAGGTGTCAATTATCAGGAGTTAATGGACACTCTGCAGCCAGTCAGAAGCTGTATATTCAGACAGACTATGGTATAACAGTAACTAAGGGGCACTTAGTTTAGCAAATGGTCATTTAGGAAATGGTAGTAGGGCAAAAAACAATAATATAAGAATATCAACAAATATTTTGAATTAATATAAATAAATATAAATATAACGTGGTCTATTCTATTTTGCTTTTACACTCTGGCCCTAGAAAACACTGAGAAAACACTGGATTACATTACTGACTAAATATCTAAAATAATGATGGCTTACTCTTCCCACTTGGCACATAATTAATGTAGACATGTTGTGTCAGAGGGGATATGAATTCATTTTTCTTCCAGCTTATCTGCCTGCCTCTAATTTAAAAGACAGTGCTGGGAAGAAAACAAGTTAAATCATGAAGGAGCCGTGAGGAAAGACGAAAAAGGAGTGACAGACAGATTACTTTTGTGGGGGGGACATATTTCATGTGGCATACTGTATCTTTTTTCTTGCCTCTCCCTCTGTTCTCGTCTCTCTCTCTCTCAGAGGTGTTTGTCCTGTCTTCTTTGTGTGCAGTCAAACTCTAATTACTGAGAATGCTGAAGAACCTGGTGTGTGCTCAGAAAACTATGATGAATCCCAAACAGACAGACAGAAACGCAGCGACTGATGGGTGTCTCATGGATGTGCGGGGTTGCCTCAAGAAGTATTTGATACTTTGGATGTTTTAGGTGAAATTGTGGAAGCCAGCCAATCACACATGAGCTAACAAAAGGGTCACTACCTTGTCAGAGCCAATCATACACAAGGGACTGAGCTGGACATCAGAGGCATTTCCTAAAATGTTCCTGTGCCATGCAAACATGCATACACACACACACACGCCCACACTTGGAGCATAATAAAATCTGACAAGCCACGAGCTGAAACAGCCTGAAATGCTGCAAGTCTTATCACCAAGTATCACCAAGACAGCGCTATAAACAGGTTACATACTTGTGCGTGGGCGAGGAACAAAGCTCGCTTGTTTTTTATGTCCAGATTTCTATAAAGAGGGGAGTGGGAAGGTCTGACTGTCTGCCTTTTTAATTATATAGTTCTTGAGACCCACCAATAAATAATTTTCTTCAACCTCTGCAACGGTTCGTTATCACCCAAGCTGTATTCATGCAACAAGCGCAGCTCTTAAAAGCTGTCACTGCTTTTGATCTGTGTAATTACTGTTTATGTCCATCAACTGAAAGAAAGCTTCCAGCAATTTGACAAGTGCTAATATGGTGACCCAGAAGAGCAAGGGAATGAAAAGTAAACTAAATCACTTCGGAGTGACCTTCATCACATAAATAAAAAGTCTTAACAAAATAGAGATGAAATTTGTTCACTTGTTAAAGGTCAGTTTGTTGACCAAAAGAAGTGATCGAGCATGATTGTCTTGATTAGACCCTGGCAGTCCTGGACGAATGCCCAAGACTTACTGATACGAACAAGGCGTTTAACAGAGGACACCCTGTAAGATTGTTGTTTCCTTTGTTCCTTTTGGTCCGCTGTGGGACTCAGAGTTCCTGTCAAAGGCTGAAACCAAATGTCCACGCTCACGGACTTCTGTCATACATCCTGTGACATGCTCTCCATCATAACGTCAAGCTGTGACTGTGATGGACTCAAGGGGGAAAATGCATTCTAAGACATGTCTTAAGACCTAGATTGTTTCCATGGTGATGAAATGAAATGTCTGACCCTGTATTTTGAAGTATATTTCTGAACGGTTCTTCTGATATTGGCAACTTCTGCAAGACACATTTTACACAGTATAAAAAGTATGCTTGGTATGAGGAGTTCAATTTTACATACATATCATACACACACACACACACACACACACACACACACACACACACACACACACACACACACACACACACACACATAGTGCAAAACATCTGTAATAGATGGATGAAAACAAACCACTGCCAACCTTACAGATTATAACAAACAAATCCAAACAATTCAGCCAAGAAGTCAGCAGAAATTCACTTGAGAGCCCTTGTGGAGAGTCCTCAAGACTCTGGACATTTTCAGCCTAAAACTCACATATCTCTGGATTCAGTTGACATTAACCATCCAAATGTGATGCAAAGGAAAATCTAATTTAATTTATGTTTCCATAGTATTTTATGAATAAGAGGAGTTGGATAAATCGAAATTCAGCAATTGATGTTGTTACTTCTCCAGTCTGATGCAAATTAACCACTGAAGAAGAAGAAGGTGCAACGAGATGACAAAAAAAAAACGTGCAAAAGTAGAAGAAATATGGTAATTTTTCAACTGCTCAGTGAAGTGGAAACTTTAGTGTCACATGCTTCATGTATGTCATGATATACATCTGTATATCCCTTTTGTATATAACATTGTTTTTATAAGTTGCAAAAAGGGAGATACAACTTAATCTCTTTATACAACGATGTGTGATGAATAAATCTACCTCATAACTTCATTTAAGACTTTCTCTCGTGCACATTGTCAAATGCAACTTTTGTCAACACACAAACTTTTCTATCTCAGCCAAGCATAATGACTTTTTTTGTAAGATTTGTTTATAAATCTCCAGTGTTTCCACTCAGGATTTTTTAATGCATAAACTGAAAATTCACATAAAAAACAGGTGTCATGCTTTATATGAGCTGAAGAAACACTGCGACTTCTTTAGATACTTTGTCTGCAAATCTGATGACTTGGTGATTAATGAAACTGCAAAATTACATAACCCTGAAAAGTAAGAGTTAGACAAGATGCAGAAGACTTATAATAGTATAAGAAATATATTGCCATGTTCACTGTTGTATCTGGGTGGAGACGCAGTGACTGTGGCTCCAGCTGCTTGTTATCTGGGTTGGCTCTTACTCTATTCTGTCTCACTCCAGTCTAGCACGTGGAGAAAACATCGCCACACCTCTATCTGTTGAGAGTACTAGCCCCCTCAAGTATGTCAGTGGATGACCTACTGCTGATTTACTTTGCTCTAATTAGATCTGTGCTTTAGTTTAGACATGGTCGTTAGATGCACCAAAGGGAAAAGTTGGAGTGAGTTCAACTAAGGGCTAATCTGCTCTCCCAACAGACACGTCTAAAGGAACGAAGACGAAAGGGAGGAAGACGCAATGTCTTGACTTTCTTTCTCGAACCAGACAAATAAGCACCTGAAAAATAGAGCTAAACTCTATTCCTGCTGGAACAAAGTGCCATTTACTCAGATAGAAATGTGAGATCCACTTTAAACTCTTATGATTTTATTCTTTGTCTTACATTATTGGTGAGGGGAGACAGTGCACTTGAGACTCTTTAAAAGAAACCCTCAAGTCAGAAGATGGAAAAAATAATCTTGACAGTCTTGTGTCCTACACCAATTAAAGTCCCTGTGGGGTGCATACAGAACTGACTGTAAAGATCTCCCTGACAGCTGCACTTTTACACATTTGCGCTGACCGCCTGCCCTGTCCATTCACAGACTGTTTTTAAGGTCAGTGTGATGGTGTATCCAGTTTTTTGTGCCTGTTGTGTTGTGCTGCTGTTCAAAAAAACATGAGGATGTGCATTCAAACCAGTTTCCAAGGTTAACATCTTTGATGTCCTCTGCTGCAGCCGTCTCAAACCATAAGGTTCATTTCTGTTAGACTGCTGCTCTATAAACACCTGTCATTGAATGGAGAAAGTTTGTATCTCGAAA
The DNA here is from genome assembly GCF_056507025.1 of Lutjanus erythropterus. Lineage (NCBI taxonomy): Eukaryota > Metazoa > Chordata > Actinopteri > Lutjaniformes > Lutjanidae > Lutjanus > Lutjanus erythropterus. The sequence continues at coordinate 19,409,039 of NC_139318.1, forward strand.
TTCAACCAAAAAATACTAGACATCACCTGCATATTTCTCAAATACAAACTGCCCCCCTCTGAACAGCTGTGGAACATTTGGATGAATTTCTGACATGTCAGAAATGTTGGTCTGCTGTTTTCAGGCTGTTGAAACAGAGTCGAGGGTCCAGTCACTGAGGTCAGTGCCTTTTTTCTGACTGAACTGCACGGAGTGGCAAACAGAGCATCTGTAATTGCCATGGCAATGCACTGATATATTGATTCAATGTTCGTGCAAAATCAATGGTGATGCAAAGTGACAATATTAACATATATATTATCATCTTTAAGAGACACAACTATTTTGAAATTCCCATAGCGTGGTTGTGTCACAAATTTCTGAAGTTGTTCACTTCCAAAATTGCTGAAACATGATTAAGTTGTTTTTTGTAATCGCAGACCCCTGACTTGACTCAAATCAAAATTGTATCATGGCAGACTTTGTGATACTGGCAAATACCACATTGTTGTCCAAAGAATCAACACAATATTGTATCATGATGAAACTTGTGGCAACACGATGTGTCATATGAACGGGAAATATGGACAGTAAAACGTAGCCAGCCTGCCTCCAATTTTCTTGGACAAGCAATACTGTCCACGTTTTCCTAGCCATCTGCGAGTTTTATTTTGTTTGTTCGTTCTTTTTTTAAGTTTCACCACACAGGATAGCACAGACGATCAAGGCAGCACAGTTCTGCCTTGTTAGCATTATTGCTAACAAACAAACATCAGCCTGCCTTGGAGCTTTCAAACAAATCTTTGGTTTATAGCCGGAACAGTCCATAGGGGTCAGACAGGCCATTTTCTGTTTTACACTTGCAGTATGAGCACATACATCTTGACCTTTGGCTTTACACCGCACATAAATTACTCGTACATTAAGAATTAAATAACATTTCTAAACTTGTACAGCATATGCCCAGCTTTAGACATGCACTGATCCAATACACTACTATCCAGGACATCTGTGACCTTATTAAGCAGATCAAGCATCAGACAATTAAGTTGTTTCAAATTTGTACTATTACAAGACGCTGTCACAAACCCAAGTCCAGCAGGGATAATGGTGTGTGTGTGTCCTCTTGTAAATTAGAGGTGAAGTGTAGTTATAGCTTCATCCTACCTTACACTTAATGATCCCAATCGGTTTCACACAGCAAGGTTCAAGAGTTGAATGAGAAAAAGAAACTGTTTGATTGATTGGTACCAAGTATCAGCCAATATAATTAGTTTGTTTATCATATTAGGACAGAAAGAATCCCTAACACGCATCCCCGATGAGCATTATTAATTTGGGTATTACCATTTCATTATACAGAAATTCTAATGTTAAATTCCTTTTCTGCCACAAACTGAACAGCCATAACAATGTGCACCTTCACAGAGCAAAGGTTAAATTAGGCCAAGCACAACTGTTGCTGGACAAAATCTGTCATTAGAAAAGTGTTGCTTGTTATTGCTGGGAAACAGCACTCGGAAATCCCAGATCTAAACCACCGCCAAAGGCCATCTGTCTACCGTATTTTAGTCAGATCCATTCAACACACAGACAAGGATAAAGACACCTCCACCCTCTGCCTTTGCTAGCTGGCGACAGAGTGGCGCAGTGATTAGGATGACTGTCCTTCAAGGATCCAGTTGAGTCTCTGGTGACGGCGAACATCCTTGAACAAATCCATGGCTCCACATGTACATACACTCTGCTCTGGAAGAAGCAGACTACATTTTGGCAAAGAAGAGGACAGTAGAAGTAAAGCAAATTAAGTTGGGAAAGTGACAGGAGAGGAAAAGAAATCAAGGAGAGGTGAATATCAGATAACAGGCAGCAAATGCAAGTACACTTGAAGTGTTACAGAAGAAGAAACAGAAATCCAATATGTCAAAGACCCTGTTCCAGATGAGTAAGTCAAGGGGAAGAATATGAAGGAGTGTGAAGAGAGAGGGGAAATGGAAGGTGCTTCCAAGTTGTGGTGTATTTCTCTCAACAACTGCTGAGTGAAAAAATCTTTAATTTCCTCCATGTTTCTATATACATACTTCACACCCCCTGATTACTGTGTTTCCTCTGTGTAGGTGGTATCTCTGGCTCCTGTATATATATTTATGCTCATGATTCATTAAAAACATCAAAAGAATCGATTCTTTCTTATTAACATGCTCGCCCAGGTGACTCAAACATAGTCTATTTTCATCCCTGGCAAGAGATCACAGACAGATCCGTGTAATTGGAGCTGAAGAATTGTTCAGTGTCAAATGCGGTCTCCTTTTTTTCCCTCAAGTATATGCGCCTCCATTACTGAAGATGACTCATGTTCATTAAAGACGTCTTAGAATAGCAGCTGAAGATATCTGTGGCAGATTAGTTTTGGAGTGTACGTATATTGTCCTGAGAGTCCAAGGGGCCACTCAAGGACCTGAGCGTCTGAGTCCTTTGATGCAGCTGTGCATTTGGATTTGAAATAACATGACTGCATATGCTTTGAGCCAGCATGATGACAGTTTTCTGGTGCTTTATTTTAGTAACACGGAGTGCCCTAACACACCGTTTACACCTAGCACGGCATATAGATTAGGGGAAAGTATGCCTTTCCCTGTCTGTATGTTTCTGCAACACATTCTCACTCAAAACTTGTTAAATACGTCAGATTGGTCAGTGGTTCTATAGCCTTCAAACTAGGACACTATAGGTACTAGGATTGGGATGATGGCTGACAGTCATCAATCATTGAGCCCTCTACCATCATAACATCATAATTTAGACGCCCTCTGTCCCCATGTGCAGTGTGTCCCCTCAGAGTTAGGGTTAGGGTTAGCATAGAGTTACTGCCCAAGTTCTGTTTTTGACATGTAAGAGAAAAAAAGCTGTTTCTGCTTGTTCATTGTACCAAGTTTTCACATAAGTAAGTAACACCCATTTAGACCCAGCAACAATATCATCATCCATAGTGATGCTTCACCGTGGACTACCAATTTAGTAGACATCGCCCAACCCTAATAGATAACCCTCTAGAATCAATTTCGCATGTGCAGGGCTTTGTGGTCAAGGTAAGAGTAATACATATGCAACATCTGGCTAGACTTTCAAAATAAATGCAAAAAAATTGATTGGGTAGGTTTAGGAAAAAGGGGAGGTTTCGAATGCTTTGGCTTAAAATAAGTATGTGACTTACATAAGTTCACATACGTAATGCACTCAAGTTACATACAGTATATAGTTACAGATGTTGTGATTTCAGCATTTTATCAAAAATCGATCAAAATGAGATTAGTTACTGAATCAAAAAGGCAGAACCGGTGAGTCTCCCAGTAATTTTAAAGCCAATGATCTGTTGATCTTCACAAATCAAGACTCAATAGTCTAACAATGGCATAGCCATCGATGCAACAAAGCCAAAGGTTTAAATTGAAAATCAAATCAAATTGTGACCTTAAAATCAACAGTCAAATTATGGATTTGGAGAATCGTAACACCCACACTAGTTATGTACGTATGTTAAGTCATGTATGTCTTAAAGAGTTTGAACACTGACTATAAGTTTCCAACAGAGTACAAACCCCAGCCTGCACCATCCATCCACACCACATCCTCCATACACAGACTTTCTCTGTCTTTATACTACGTCACCTGACTTTGACGCCACAGGGACATTTACACTGTCAGACTTCTAAGCATAAGGGCACTGACCAAGTTGCCGTATTTGATGAATTGGGATTGCGAATGGACTGGTTTCAGCTATCTCTTTTTGTATTCTATCTTACATCTATTCCATCTCTTTTTCCATGCAGGAAGAGAAGCATCATGTTTCTACCACCTGGGTGACAAGCACATTTTCTCTAGCTCACAGCCTTGAAGATAACCTCAAAAGAACAAACTGTCACCACAGAACGACAGGGGCCAGGTGGCAGGGAGGAAGTTGGGCTTATTTCAGGGATCTTTCAATTCCTCTGTGACAGGAAAGAGTCTCTGATGTGCCGCATGCTTCTATTTTCTTTGGATCTGGGCTGGTGTCAGTACTTGTGTAAGACGAAGTGGGGAGAGAGGGGAGACATGGGGGTGAGATCAATGTGACTCAGGAATGAAAGTGCCAAAAAAAAGTTTTTTTCTCTTCTTCACTCTGCAGGGACATTGTTTCTGCTGCATTTGTGTAAAATGTCATCAGAGTGTCTTTTTTATCTGATGTTCTTTTGAAAGTTGGGAGTTAACATGTGCTGCAGTTTGCAAGTTAGAATTTTTGGAGGGAGTGCTTTATACAAGTTGACTTTTTCTCTTTCAAAATGTAGCCAGCTGCTCCGCCTTCTTATAAAGCTGGCATGTATCCCAGTTTTAGAACAAAGCAACATCCAATTTAATTGATTTTGGGGTCCCCTTAGTGATATTTCACTTAAAACACACACTCTTCAATGAAATTATATCAATGGACTAATGCAGTGGTTCCCAAACTTTCTCTGCTGGGCCCCCCTTTGGTTGATAAGAAAATTTTCGCGCCCCCCTAAACCTGACACACATACACATATTTTGTTTTCAGACTCCATTGCAGTTTATTTCACACATTGTAATTAATACAAACCTCATAAACTCTAATACAACCCTCATAAACTACAGGTTGCAATAAACTACAACCTCTTTTGGAATAAGAAATAAATAACGAAATAACAAACCACCTTAACAGTGTAATTATGTTCAGTGTAACAGGTTTCTTTTTTTTTTTTTACTGTGTAACAATACTCAACATTGCTATCAATGCATTTTTCAAAAATTGCATCTATGTGCAAAAATGTTTTTTTAAAACATGACAACACAAATATGAACTCCCTGAAAGGAAAAAAAAAAACAACAAAAACCTAAAGGTTTGTTGTGCAAAAATGAAACCTTTAATCCTCACATCTTTTCAGTGACTGGTGTGGGCCTGCTTCATGCTGCAGATCTTCTCAAATCTGGGTTGCAGTTGCGAGACTGCCACTCTGAGTTCATTCATTCATCATTCACTCGACTAGCTATGTGTCAATTAACGCGCCATCCGTCGGACATAGACTCGCTGAGTATTCTCCGCGGAGCAGAGCGCCGAGCCGCTTCTGGTATAAATTACAGCTCCGCGGAGAATACTCAGCGAGTCTATTTCCGACGGATGGCGCGTCAATTGACACATAGCTAGTCGAGCGGGCAGGAAGTCAGGCACGGAAAACAGGGGAGAATCCGGTTGATTTTCAAAATAAAAGACCCCGTGCAGACTCGCGATCATAAAGACAGACAGAAAATAAACAATTTAACTATGTAGCCTGCTTATCCATGGTAGAAGCGGGCAACACGCTCCGCTGCTGAGACGCTCCTGAAACGCTGCTGATCTTAATTGAAGTCGCGTGCATTACGGAGCAAAACCGCAGCGCAGCCGCGCCTGGTGTCAATACCGGGTAAGCCTTACCGCGCCCCCCCTGCAATGGCACCGCGCCCCCCCTAGGGGGCGCGCCCCCCACTTTGGGAACCACTGGACTAATGTATGATATTTTTTTAAAAAAAGCTAGGCTTATGTTTTTTGAGATACCTGAAGGATGATTACTGTTGTGATTTTGATTAAGATCCATCCAACCCATTGAATTATTTAGTCATTAACAAACCAATCTGAACATCAGACTCTTTTAGCCAATTAAATAAATAAACATCCTCATAGCTTTCAATAGTGATTTTGAGCCTTATGTGTTTGGCACAGAAAACTCCAAGGCTCAAAGGGTTGGCATGAAACATGAGTAGACACTTGTAGCTGCTTTCTTTTGGACTTGTTAATTACAATTAATGACACCAATGAAGTTGTTGAAAAGGAACCCAAGGTGATTTTTTTTCTGCAAAAGCACTTTTTTTTTAAATTTCCTTCTTCTAAGACAACATTCTTGTGTATAGTGTGTCAACCAATGTCACAGAACATTTAGAGAAGACAAAGGTCATCCATGTCATATACTGAGGCTGTTGGTCCTCTGCAGCGGTCGCTGGTTCAATTCCTGCCTATGACTCATTTGCTGCATGTCACTCTCCCTCTCCCTGCCCCCTTTCCTGTCAATCTTCAGCTGTCCCTATCCAAAATAAAGGCAAAAACCCAAAAAATAATCTTTAAAAAAAAAGATAACTGCAGTCCAAATAGCAAGTTGGAGCCATAGACTGTACATTAAATGAGTTGAATCTCTATATATGATCTACATGATCAAGTTGTTTCTCCTCGCCCCTGACTTGAAGTTCAGGCACAGTGAATATGAGCACAAGATGAGTGCAACAGTTTGGACAATTACAAGCGGCAACGAATCCTACATTGTACATTTATCAGCTATCTATAACTGCCAACTGTCTGTCAAAGTTAAGCCCATTATCCTGAAAACAAAAGCCCACTGCTCTGAAAATAAACACTGTGGAGCTGGACTTCAGTGACTGTCTGTCAGACTCCATTAACACACTGCTCAATATAACCGTTATAAACATCTACGCATGATTTTTTACGTCTCATAAACAGACTCTTACACAGCACTAAGTTTAACTTTATAAATATGAAGTGGGCAAACAATAGGAGTCATTATGGCCAGGAACAGAAATTCCAAAGGAGAACCAGAATTTCAATGTAGAATGTTTCCTTAATCTCTGATTATATATCATTGCCATTTGATTATTTATACAGTAAATACATTACATATTTCTCCTTTAAAGTTGCCCTGTGGACATTTTGACCACTAGTAGTGCTGTGGAGGCTTTTATAAGTGTGTCTCCATTTTGTTTGTATTGTGCACGCACATGAGAACGCACACATGCAAGTATGCAGGCAGGCAATTCTACATCCTGCAGTAGGTTTCACACTTTTCTGCTGATTGACAGCTGGTGGCAATAATGTGCCAACAGACGTAGCAATGTGCCAGTAGCGAAGATGACTGCTACCAAGTAAAAATTGGTAAATAATGCACAATTAAAAATATTTTGAACTAGTGGAGAGCATTCAGTAGAGAGCAGATCTTTGCCAGGTGTGTCTGGGGGGCATGTTGGTGGGGAACAGGAAGTGCAGGCCAGACTGTGTGGCTACTGTGTATGCATGAGGGCAGTGAAATGGAGGGAAGATAAAATGCAGGTTACATTATTTTGAAAATGGCAACAAAAGAATCCGCCAACACTAACATGACCACCTTCTACGTTTTCTGTGATTCCAAACTGAAGCAGCTGTTGATCACTTTCAGCCTCTTAATAAGCCTGAGAAGTCAGGAGTCACTGGTAGGGGTGGGAATCTTTGGGCACCTGCCGATTCGATTACGATTACGATTCAGGGGCTATGATTCGATTATAAAACGATTATTGATGCATCTTTATGTATATTGATGCACTTTTTCACAAACACATTTCTTTTTGTCTCACTGAATAAGCATTCGTCACTTGCAATTTTTAAAAACAGCGCATTTGTAATAAGAATTCATTTCGATTATATTTTATTAAACTATTGGAAATATGTGCAAACTGGAAAGTACCAACAGTAGCCACTAGTAGCCGCAGCAACAGCAGCCTGCCGTCTCCCCGACTCCTCCGTCGGGTGGAATCGAGTTACGGCTTCTCATGTTTGTTGTGTTGCCAAAGTATTTTATTTTAGCTCGGCTCTTGTCCAGTTCGCTTCCGCCGTCGACGTTGTAGAAGCCGAAGTGTTTCCACACGGCTGCTTTTAAATTAGAAGGAGCTGTTCGGACCTCATGGCGAGGTGGCTGCCGGTCGGCCATGTTTGTTTTCCGCTGTGCGCGTGTCGCTCCAGGTGCGCGTCCCAAAGTGTCCCGGCGATGACGCGTACCGCGCTTCTTAGTTCCACATTATTTAGAAGGTTCTGTATCACTTTAATTAACAGATTTAAATAATCGAAATTTGGACGTTTGTGAATCGATTCAGATTCGTCCACGTCCGAATCGCGATGCATCTAAGAATCGGAAATTTCCCCCACCCCTAGTCACTGGCAGTATAAAACAGAGAATTCAATAAAATAGGTTTTACAAAAAATGTGAAAATGTGAAAATGTGAAAAGTCATAATGTGCAGAAATAAACATTAGGCTGGTTGGTCCAGTAGTATGTCAGACTGGCTTCAGACAGACAGATGTGCAGACACGCACACATGCACACGACCAAACACATGATCCCCTTCCAGGCTTTTGCTTGGCAGAGATTTGCAAATGTTTCATAAGGAAAAACTAACCTCAAGTGTCAGTGTGGTTTGGAGAGAAATACTGAATAAAACAAAACTTTTGCTTGTTTACAAGGAGACACCAGCCGGCACTTTTAAATGCTGCGCCTCAGAGATCATTTTGAAGCAGCAGAAGACAGACGTCAGCAAGCAACACAACTTTTGTTAAAATGGCTTTTGTAAAAAAAATTGGTCTGATTCCAAAACCAGAGAACTGCTTACTCCATGCCGAGGACCAAGTAACAAGACAGTCTGGCAGCATGTTGCAGTAAACAATCTCATCTAGTAAAATATACATCAGTTTCTAAATAGCCCTGTGTGCAAGATCCCAAATATCGTCCAAGTTTTACCACTCTGTTCTCTGTCATAGCACCACCATCATATTTGAACAACACTGAGACAATATGGAACTTTAGGAGACAGGTGAACCCAGAAATGTCGCAAATTCACTTTTGTTCCACCCTTAGTCCCTTTTTTGACAATTACTTATTACAGATTGATTATTCAATACATTGCAGCTTGATGCAGATACCAAAAAGATAGTCTCATCAAGTTTAGATTGAAAAGTTGAATTGTGACCTTAAAATTGAAAGCAAAATCTAATTTTGGATGTGGAGACTCATGACAGACCTATTTGTCATGTGGTCTCACTGCAATGATGCAAACAACTGACACACTGAGATTTAAAGTTCATTCTTGACCTTGGGGAAAAAAGCAATCTCATAGGAAGATCCATTAAGCTGTATTTCTACTACTTTGAAAGGCTCAGCTCGATTCAACTAAAATTGTTTTTTTGTACCTCTACTTCGTTCTCCACTGCAGATAGTACTCCCTCATCATATACAAAGCCGATTGTCATGGCAACGGTCTTCCAGCAGAAACATCACACAGGAGGTTTAGTTTGGTCCTGAAAAGCTGCAGCTTTTATTCACTGACAAACTGCAAATGACACTGTGCATTTACAGCCAGATTGACAATTTGACTGCTCAACCTTTCCTCAGCTCAGCTCACTGTCATCATTACTCTGTGCCGCTCACTCTCTCTTGCCCACTACACACTCATTACACTACACTACTCTGACCAATCAGTGGACAGCAGCATTTTTGTGGTTTAGTATCGGAACCTCAACCGTGGTGATACTGCAAAAAGTACCAGGTACTATCATCAATGGAAAACCAAAAAAGCCAGAGTCAAGCTGAGCTGTACCATGCAGTGGACATGCACTCTTAGTAGCTGCTCTGGAGCTTTTGAACTTTCAACTGATCTTCAAATTTCCTTTTCCCAGAGCACTTTATAGGGATTTCTTGTCCTATTTGGCTTAAAGTTTGGGAGCATTTATACCATGACAACTCTGAAATCTCCATCTTCTAAGGAAGATTGTGTTATATGATTAAAAGCTCCAGAACAAGCTACTCAATAGACTTTGTGGTAAGATTGCTTGCCAGCCTTACCTTGCCAGGCAGCTGGATTCGCGAGATCGCAAGATCACACGCAAAACCATCTTGCCAGACTCCAAGTAATATGTTTGTGCCTGCACCAGAGGTGGTGCGAGCCAACCAGCGTCCTCGGACGGACTACTGGCAGCTACAGGCGTGGTTTCAGGTGTGCTGACAGCAACTCGTCTCGAACAAACAACAGATAGCATCAGTTGTAACAGAACTGGAGAGTATTTCTTCTTTCTGAAGAGCAAAGAATGACACTGAAGGCTTTTATTGATGGAAAAGTTTTTGCTCTTCTTCCAGCCAACTTCAGTTTGGGGAGTTGATCTGATTGGGTGAAGTTAGCCCGTGTTAGACATGACCAACGACTCATCCAATCACATGCCAGAGGTTTTCTCAAAAGCGCCTGCCATTTTCCAAACAGTTTCTATAGACGGCTTCCCAGAGGGTTCTGTCTAACAAACCATCTGGCGTGTCAATTGATTGCCAGCCAGCATCCTGCTTTAAAATCTAACCTGATTGTGTATCTGATTTTCTTCCAGAACAATCAAAGTGGAGGTGTATGACTGGGATAGGGATGGCAGGTGAGTGTGATTGCCAAGACATGCCAGTGTTGGTATGGAATTAAGGAATCTTTGACCTGCAGTTCAGCATCTAATTAAAGAATCAGATATCTTCAATTATAAAATAGAAATTCAAAGGCAAGCTAAGTTTAAGGTAAAAAGTTTTTTGCAGACATATTCCCCCAAGGAACATGGGACATGATTCCATGTCACAACATTCTATTTTTTTTTTCCAAACATCTGTCCTATTATTTGTTCCTGATATTTTTTCCTCACTTGCTGGCGTTCCTCTCCTTTTATTCCTCCCACCAGCCATGACTTCATTGGGGATTTTACGACCAGCTACCGAGAGCTAGCTCGAGGGCAGAGCCAGTTCAATGTGTACGAGGTGAGCAATTCCAGCGTTTTCACAGTTCAACAGCGTGTCTGTCGGCTCCTGAGATCTGGAATCCCTCTACGCCGCATCTTGGATCCCATTTCTGACAGGAGTGACATTTCTATCTCTGACATCACTGTTGCACCGTTTTCCATTACCCTAGCATATTCTTTTCCATGGATACCTTCCAGTCCTGCAGCAAACAACTGCATTTATTCAAGAGTTGCAAGAAATGTGTCTGAAAAGTTATTCCATGCATTCCTAATTCATTTCTTTAAAGGGCATTTGTATGACATAGTATGATGCATGTTGTGCATGTTTCCCCACCATCCCCAGCAGTTATATATCCAATTAAATATTTCTCATGGCTCTGTTGTTCTTTTCAAATTTCACAATTCGTTTTGCCACTATAATCACATGGATGCCGATATACACAGAAATGGAGCTATTAGCAGCAGCGTGAAACAAGATTAATAGGAGAACAATCAGGGATTTAGAATGATCATAGCTATTTCTCAATACTTCTCATGGGATAGCTAACTGTGCCTCTTAATAGCACACAATTCAGCTATGTATGCAAATTACAAACACAACTCAGTTAAATTTCTCTTCCCTGGTTGACAGGCACACCTTGAAAATGGCATATTTGTGTCCCACATTTAGAAAAATCACTATTTACTTTGTGCAGAACAGGATTTTAGTTCATTTATAACCTAGAGCTGGACAATATAGTAAAAAAAAACATGTTGTGATTTTGTATTCCAATTTTCAATTTGTCTGAAAATAAAAACTGGCAAAATCATGATGATGCAACATTTGTTGGGGACTGCAACATCTAATTCTTACATCTGGAGAGCAAGATTTGTAGGCGGTATCTCTGCAGCACTACAGTACTTCATTATAATGCTGCAGAGCTGCAATGACTGATCAATTAATCAATTATGAATCCATTATTATATCAGTCGCCAACTATATTGATAATCTATTAATCAGTTTGAGTAATTTTTTAAGATAAAAAAAGCCAATTTTATTGGATTCCACATTCTTAAATGTGAATATTTTCAGGTGTTTTACACTCCTTTACAACAGTAAACTGAATAATTTTGGGTTGTGGGCAAAATAAGACATTTCAGGACGTACCCATGTGCTTTGGGAAATAGTGATCCACATTTTTCACCTTTTTCTGACATTTTATAGATCAAAACAACTAATCAATTAATCAAAAAATAATTGACAGATTAATTGACAATGATAATAAACATTAGACATGCTGTTTTGTCACACTACTTTATCATCCTTTATAAAAAAAACCCTGCAGCTTCTGTGATTTGGATATTGCACATGATCATATTGTGATAGTATTTCAATTAATTGTGCAGCTGTATACATGAGGAAATGTTTCAGCTGTACAATTAAAATCTAACACTTAAAAATGAAAACTATAAAGGAGGGCATGTCAATACCTTTGTGCCTCTGTGGTTTGGTGGCTTTAGCCGAAGGACAAATACCTGTCTTTTGGACGTCAAATCCATTATACGCTACTCTTGATTCCTCTGTACCTCCCAGTGAGACTGAGAGGCCCTTTAGTTTTTGCATCAGCAGATTGTTCACTGTGTCAGACAAATTGCCATCCCTCCATGTTAAATTAGGGGCTGTCACTTTCATGCCTAGCAGCCATAGAGAAACAAGGTAATGAGCTGAGACGTCTTTGGTCTCCGGATTGACATTTCTCTCATGTCGTGGAGCCGGTAGCATTCAGCTAAAGTAAATGTAAGTCTCGCAAGCTTAGGCCCGTCTCTAATCCATCGATTCTTTGTAGCCTCAAATTTATGTTGAATTTCCAATCTTGTCCCCTTTAATAGTGTGATTGACATGTATAAGATACTCAAGATGAAGTGTTTCTAAATTTGGCGATCTTATCTCATATATGCAACACTTACCCATCTGTTACTTTACGTACACACATCCTTTCTTGCCATCCTTCCTTCCTTAATATCTCCTCTGACACTTGCATGGACAAACTAATTGTTCATCCCACCTACAATTTGCATCTGTGATGTATCTATACGACTTCTCATGCCGCCCACACACATGCCTTCATGTTGCACCCAATTAGGAAGCAATTATATAGTTTAAAACTACAGGATTTGAATGTGTGTGGATGTGTGTAAAAATACACTGTAGCTGATCAAATCCAGAAACCTAGAAAACATATGGAGTTTCTAATTCTGCACTACTAATGCAGTGTTTTGCTTTGAGGGATTAATGTTCTAATTACTGTTTTATTTAATTATTGTCAAATTTTGTAACGGCTGGCAAAATTAAAATCAAAATTCAAATAATTATATTACCGTCGCTGGTTTACACACCGGTTGGGTGCCTGAGAGTTTTCTCTCTCTCTCTGGGATACTTGGACATCGCAAACAACACAGATGTACTGATTTACATACATAAATACATAATGTAGTTTTCTTAAATAAATGGATCTTACTTGAAAGAGTCATGTGTGGTCTCCATGTTGTCCTTCCATTGAACTGGGTCGTGACAAAATTGGGGCTTATCCAGAATCTGAACCCAGGACCTCTCACTATTGATCCTCAGCAGTGATATTCATTGCTTTTGTACATATGTATGTGAATAGCACCTATATTATACGAAATAATCATATATTGTATTATATATTAATATTCTGCTTTAAAGCTTCACATTAATAAGCCGTTTTGGCTAAAAATGTCCGAAGTACGTTCATTTTACATCATCTCTACCTCTTGTTTATTTTCCAGGTGATTAATACCAAGAAGAAAATGAAGAAAAAGAAATATGTCAACTCTGGAACAGTGAGTATGGCTCCAGCAGCAACCAGGCCTGGCATTGTGCCTCTTTTCTGTTCCACACCTACCTCACTTCTGTTAAATGATTCCCTCTTTAATTATCATGTAAGTGTTGGCTCCTTGGAAGGAGATGCCAAACTGTACTTTCCCATGTTGTGAAAAAAGGAGTAGATTTCCTCATTAATTCTCATATCACACGCCAGTTAATTAAAATGTTTGGTACAAAAACAAAAGAATAAGCTTTGTTAATTCAGTTGTAGACAAAACAAAAGAAGTTATTGAAAGCAATAGCTGTGTGGACATGCACAATAAACTACTTTATATGGTTCTGTCTATGATTATGCAGCAAGTTGTATACTTTGGATGGCAGCTAAGTTTGTAAGTGGTGAAAAATGAAAGATGAAGGAGCTGCAGAACCTGAAGGTCAGAAGATTTGAGAGATCAGAATGGGCGACATCACGACAAATTCAGACACCAATTTTCACACAAGTTACCCAGCAGTGAGGGCATGTGCAAGCAATGCATACAAATGCATCTCATCCTCTCTTCAAACTTGTCCTCTGGCGATGTAAATGACTCAGTCATCAGAAACAGGCCTGCTCACATCTTTTGCCAAAGTGCTGAACCACGTCAAGACGTGGAGGTTTTCTGCATTTGTGAGGAAAAGATGATTACCTCGATGTTTAATCATATGATTCTCCTTGTGTTTAATTCCAGGTGACCCTGCTGTCGTTCTCAGTGGAGTCAGAGTTCACATTCTTAGATTACATCAAAGGAGGGTGAGTGGGAATGGTTGTCTGCATACTTAAAGAAACCAAGAACAAGTCTCTAACTCATATGACCACATTTCCTGTTAAAATAAACAAAAACAGTTAAACATAACATGATGCACTATCAGTTAAGGAGAGAAATTATGTTTGACTTGATCAGAGGGGTGGAGGGGTAGGACTATTAAAATAATTGTGATGGTTTTATTGGTTACATTATGTTCACACATACCTGTCTAGGATGTGTTCACTATTAAAGATTCCTTACTGTCCCTCAAGTTAAAATACCCATTTCATGGGGTATTAAAGATCACACTGGATTGCTTAAACCTGCATTTATAGTTTTTTGTTGTTTTGTTTTTTGCTACTTGGGGGCAAAGTACCAGACCGTGAACACATCACTGACGTATTGTCACTTTAGAGGTATGATCTGCAACATTTTCCTCAAAAAAAACAAAAAACAAAACAAAAAAACCCTCATATTACATTATCCTGTTCAATCATCTTTTATGACCCACTAGAAGTGTGTGGTGGAGATCCTGCCCTCTGCCTGCATTTCCTTGTGTTTTCCTCATTGTTTTGCTGTGTTCAGGATGTCTCACCAACTTGAAATGTAGGTATTTGACGTCCTGATGCATTTACAAAGAGCTCAGACAAATCCTACCAACTCTACCTTTCAAGAGTTGTTATGGCTAAAGTGCTGGCAAACTAATCTGCTTGAACACCTCTAAAACACACTGTGCCGCATTAGCATTGGAGCATTTCAAGTCCAATTTTCACTCTCCATTTCAGCTCTGTTTTTCTCTTCATCAGCTTCTGAGGAAAACATCTGTCTGTTTAGCTGCTAAATGCTCCACTTGCCATCTTGCTCTGGTGACATTTGGATCAAGAGTCTCCATAGCAGTGATCGGGGTTGGAACTGTGGCATCTGGGCAACTCAATCGCAAGCAGGGCTCAGGTGTCAATCATAACATGAAGCCTCAAATGATTAATTAAAACCAAAGTTAGCAGAAAAAAATAACACTTGAACATACATACAGTGTGACAAGGGCAACCTAGAATGACAAAAAACATCTTTGGGAAAAAAATATTGAATGGGTACTTTGATTATTTGGTTTGACCCATGTCTCATTTGCTAACATGAAAGGGGTGGGATTTATGACCTATACTGCAGCCAGCCACTAGGGGGCACTCCAGATGCTGGCCAAAACCACTGTACTAAAAATGAGAATGAAGTTGTAGATTAAAAAAAAGGGAAGATTAATGACTCATGCACAACGTTTATGGAAAATCCTATTGATAGAAAATAATTTGCAATGAAAACTATAAATATCTGTATAGTCTTCATTAAAATATTATCAAAGTGCATATATCTCTATCCCCTTATCTCTGATGTTAGTTCACAGCAGGTAGTGTTTCTTGTATTCAAGTGCCAAAAATAGCATTTTAAATGAGCTAGCTGAAGCCAAACTGTCCTCACATCTTCAGAGAGGGTACCAATCGTTCGACCTCGGCTTCAGAGCTAAAGGTCGACATGTGAATATCAAGTATGTCTCAGGTGATGTGTGCCTCTCGGGCACGCTGGCCTGTGCTTTGATCTCCACTGTCCTATCACAGCGGGTCGGTTGTCATAGGTTTTATAGGCTGTGGCAGAGCTGACAAGTGTGACAGATCTCACTGACAGTTCCTGGCTTTGGCTGATCCATGATACAATAACCTTAAGGTTTAGTGGCCTCACTTCAAAAATATCATTCTCATCAGTCTTCCTCCTAACATTACTCCTGGCACTTACTGAGCCTCTTGCTCTTTGGATAATGGATGGAAGTTCTGGATGTGTGTCGCTTAAACTGCCCAAGCTCTTTGCATGAAAACAGGAGAAATACCAGATGTGAAAATTTTGCACAAGCTGTTAAAACACTTTTCTGTAATATTTGGTGTTACAGCCTTATTCAGGATGCAAAGGGAACTCAGGCAGCTTTTATGTCTTATTTGACAACCACTGTAATAATGAAAGACCAAGAAGAAAATGGCTATTCAAATAACTCAGCAGTATTTCACCTCAGTGTAGACTGAGGTGAAAAGAAATGTCATCAGTCTGTTGATTTTTCTGACTTTCCAAGTCTGTAGCATTGGGACAGCTCAGGAGCAAAGAACAAGATGACATAATATGCATGGACTATAATGACAAGACACACCAAAATAGACTGCTTTTAGTAGACTTTCAAAATAAATGCACAAAAACACTTGCTACTACCACTGTGCCCAACCCAAAATTTTGTCAGTTGAATCAGATTTGATGATGAACATGAAACTTCGATAAAACACTTAGTTTTTACCTGTAAGACTCATTTTAATGCCTGTCTTTATCATCTGTGATGTGAAAACGTCAGATTTCCACACAGTCAGAGACAGTAAATGCATCTGTTCTCTTCCCGTGAAATCCTGTGAGATTCCAAGATCTCATGAGATCACGTTCCCCCTATTCATAATCTTAATATAAAATTATAATAAGGCCTGGCTGTAACCTGGGGGACTTTGGAGAAAATGTAAAACAGTAGTTAATGAATATTTAATAGCCAGTGTTTTATTATGAAAATTAAATTAAATTTTTACAAGAAAAGTTGCAAAAATGTTTGTGAATGCTGTCAATAACAGTTCTGAGAAAGATTAAAAATTGGAATCAGCCAAAATCGGATATGGCAGATCAGACCCTTAAAAAAAAAATGGAATCGGCCAAGAAAATTGAAATCGGTGCATCTCTATTTTTTTTTTTTTAATTTTACCTTTATTTAACCAGATAAGTCAATAGAGAAACAATTCTCATTTACAGTGAGGCCCTGGCCAAGAGGCAGTAACAGGAGGCAAGACAATACTATAAAATATGCAGACATCTAGAACAAGTGAACAATCTCATACAAAATTAAAATATGATATATATATTATATACAACACAACACAAACCAGCTAGCCAATAGAAGCCTTATACTCCAGTGACCCTGGCTGGAAGCAAAAATGGCATTTCAGTGGCAGCACTCTTAATACGGGACTGTGGAAATTTTCACTTGATATGTTGCGCGCACACACACACACACACACACACACACACACACACACACACACACAGTGAACAGGAGTGCAGCTTCAGAGCAGAGCTCAGCGGAAGGAATAACAGACTTTAGGATATATTTTACACCAATGTTGATATTCATCATCCATCACTGCAACAAAAAGAGGGCAGTGATGATCAAGTTATCAACAAGTTGTTGAAAACAAACTGTTATTAAACATGGGTAATGGAATGAGGGTGCAGAGTTGTAGTTTCTTTCTTTCTCGCACTAATTGATGGTCTCTGACTAATGATTTGGATCTTTGACTTTCAGGGAGCAGCCCTACTTGTTAAAGTAAGATTCTTGGTCAGGTTTAGGAAAAGATTATGGTTTAGGTTAAAACAAGCAACATTATTATTATCTTAGTAACTTTCATATGTTATGTAAGAAATCAACACTGACTTTTGGTCTCACATAGGACACAAGCTCCGGTCTCCTGGGTAAAGTCCTCCATCATCCCTCAATCCTCTATACACAGACTTTTTGGCTCTTTATACTGCATAAGCTGACTTTGATGGCACTCCAAAGCATAACGCTGAAGGGGTGCCCTCAGAAATAGATGCACTGACCAAAGTGCTGTATTTGACATGTACAGCAATAGAAGATATTTTGCAGACAGAGAAAAGCATAACTGTCTCTGCACCGTAGTTATTGTAGAAAACATCAGGAAAAAAGAAAAAAGGTGATGGTAAGAAACAAAGAGAGAAAAGATTTAAACTACATCATAACCGCCGTGCCAAGGAGGCGCATTTTACAAGGGTTCAACAGAGTGACAAGACTCTGCAAAAGATGTCTGTGCTTTTATGCTGACCTTTAGCTCAAAGGCGCACACACATTCAAACACAGAGTAGACTTGAAATCCACATCTAAAACCTGTAAGAAAATCACATTAAAAGCACCTTTTTTGGTGTAGATGTTCAATTTGCAAACCAGCCTTTGCATGCAAAGATAATTATACATTCATGAGTCTTCATGAATTAATAAAATCAAGTTCAATTAATGCCTAGGTTGGCAAGGTCAGGCTGAGGCATATTCTTCGTCCCCACCGCAAACTGAAAGGTTAATGTAAATCTTTAACACACTCATTTTATTACTGTATCATTCTTTTGCCTTCCTCTCCGGTGGCGGTCGTATAGTGGATGATGAGAGGCTGTCGTTCGGGCCCCTGAAGGCCTCGTCTCATTGTCATAAATTAGCGAGAAGAGGGTAGTGCTTCATCAGCAGGGAAAATTGGATTATGATTTTGCTCTTAAGTGCTCCATCAGTCTAATTGCTTGTTACCCAGCTCGGTGTCTCAAAGGCTCCTCAGTACCTCCTGCTACTCCTTCTTATGGAGGTGAAAGTCAGATAAATGGAGGAGTGTAATCACTTAAATCTTTTTTGACATATGAGTGACTGCACTTTGTGTAATGCAGATGAAAAAGACAATATATGGCAATTAAATATTGATCCGTGTGTAATTATTATTATAATCAAATGAAGTAACTGCCATATTTTGCGTATGATATTCCTCCTCTTAGGTATCTTTTCTTGTATTAGAAAATGTGTGTGTGTGTGTGTGTGTGTGTGTGTGTGTGTGTGAGCACTGGAATTTAATGGGACCTGGCATGTTGTTATTGCTGGCTGATCTCTGTCGTTGATTTTCTTTCCATGTCCTCCACTCCATCCACCTTCTAGGACGCAGATCAATTTCACTGTGGCCATCGATTTCACAGCATCTAATGGTGAGTGATACACACGGCCAAAGTGTGTGTGCGCAAGGGGGGGGTGAGAACAGATAGTAGTGCTCTTTAAATGTGGCATGTCCGATTTCAGAATCAATCACACAAACACACACACACAAGCAGACAGTGTGGGCTCACATAATGTACACACATTGTCAGCTATAAGTGATAGCCTTCCTGGCCAGCGCTTCCATCTAAATGCTCTGTCGATACCATCTAAATAAAGGGTTCGGCAGGCATTTTAGTAAAAATAAATGATGGTGTAAATCCTTTCGCTTGACTTCTCAGTGAGTGAAAGGACCACACTTAAGTCTAATTACACTACTTATGTCATTTATTATGCTTGAACACCATGTTCCAAAAGAATTATAACCACTTTCATGGGGAAAATTGTTTGAATTTCCCAATTCCCAATGGCTTGTTCTTAAACTTCCCTGAACAGCAGTTGTAAAATCATAGCTTAACAACTGCAATTGGGTGTGACAGGTCTGCCAAGCTTTGGATTTTACACATGTTGAAAAGGTGTGCGTGGGCTGTAGTTAGAGAAGAACCAGGTTCACAAAAGGTTTGCAGGGTGAGGTCTTTTTTAGGGCTTTACCATACCAAAAACACAAGGGCAAAAGTGTAAAGTGTTAGCATGTCAAGGCTAACTACTTTACTTCCCTCTACAGTCACAACCAGTGTTACTTCCAAGGCCAGTGAGGATTTCATTAGCTGAAATGCTTTATGTGGCATTAAAAGTTTGTAGTTATGACTAGCACTGTGCAGTAATTCCCCACTTTATGGAAGCTAGCCCTGGATGCTACTTTACTAGAATTTATTTTAATGTTTGCTGTTTGCAGTTTTCTGCAAGCTGGTATTTCCACATCCTCTACATGGACCATTGACAGACGAAGATGCTGACATGCGTTGAATGGCCATAGTCAAACAACTTATGTTAATATATATTTTTATAAAAGCATAAAACACAACACATTCTTGCTAGTTACCATGACTATTATAACAGCAACATTACTTACTGATCACAGTGTCAGCAGTCAGTGAATTTCTCATTTCCTTCCAGATTTGTCATTC
The DNA here is from genome assembly GCF_056507025.1 of Lutjanus erythropterus. Lineage (NCBI taxonomy): Eukaryota > Metazoa > Chordata > Actinopteri > Lutjaniformes > Lutjanidae > Lutjanus > Lutjanus erythropterus. The sequence continues at coordinate 19,429,127 of NC_139318.1, forward strand.
CTTCATATTGTAAGTTATGTTAAAAAGAACATATTTTCCAATTTGATGTCAATTTACATAACTTCATTCTTCAACTTCTGGTGTGGATAGGAAATTAAAAGATGGTGCATTCTAATAGTCATACTACAATATTATGCTGCGTGCAGAACAGGATTTAGTATGTCTCAGTTCAAAGTATGTTAAGTGCTGTATTCAAAAACCACCAAGATATCCTGCTGCATCCATTTTGCAGTTTACTTTTTGCTATTCTGATCCTGAATTGTCCGCGCATCAGAAGATTCATGACATTGACCGAATCGCCACGAATGTACAGACAGATGACAGTTCAATGATGCTGCATTCCAAATTGAATACTTTTTGTTTTTACTAGAAATTTCGTGCTACAAACTGTAACAGATTTGACAAAGCAGTCTGTCCCAATTGCATGCATACTGCACAGACTACAGGGACAGTTACAAGTTGGAGCACTTTCTTGTTACTTAAAGGCAGGAGTCAATAAACTGTATGTGTGCCGTGTGAAAACAGAAAGCTCGATAGGCCGTGCAACAGTAACTAAGGAGAGGTGGAACTTAGCGAACGGTCAGTTTCCCCAACTGTTGAGATGTTTCCAAGAGCAGTGTTGGTCAAGGTAACATACAATTGTTGTTCCACTGGACTCCAGATAAGATCATTTGTGACACATATTGTGAATGCACAACCTGGCCACGCAAACCACAGAGTTTCTGCTATCAGACACCAGGAGCAAATAAACACATGGTGAACACATCACCTACAACCTCAGTGGATGCAATCACAACAATATTTTCTGAAACACATTCAAAATACAGTATCCAAGCTGTAAATAGTGAATGACTTCATGGCATGTTATTGCAAGGGGGGTATTTCAGAAGGTCACAGTTATTGACAAGCTTTCTATATGCACAATTAATTTGTCATTTGGATGTAGTCAGTCCTCACAATGGCTTTCCTCCCACTGTTTGTTAATGATTCATCATCTCCGAGGCCTGAACATGACAGGAACCATGTTAATGGTGATGCATGGCTGCAGCAAACAAAATTATTTTTTAATGTCATGTCACTGCAGAAGAGGAACATAAAAACAGTATCTCACATTCTAGAAGTGACGTCTTAGTTCCCCATCAGCCACAATGATCTTGTGATTGATTGATTGGTCAACAGGTAACCCCTCACAGTCCACCTCGCTGCATTACATGAACCCCTACCAGCTGAACGCCTACGCCATGGCCCTGAAGGCTGTCGGAGAGATAATTCAGGACTACGACAGTGACAAGATGTTTCCTGCTCTCGGCTTTGGAGCCAAACTACCCCCTGACGGACGGGTGTCACATGAGTTTCCACTGGTGCAGTCAACCTCTTCTTATTTCCCCTTCTGTTTATTATTCCATTCTTTTCATCTCTGACTTCCAAACTCAATGCCACTGACTTTTCTCTCTAGTTTAGGATGTTTATTATAATTTATGGACTTTATGCATGACCTGGTAATACGAAAGAAGTTAATGACATTTATTGTAACCAGCGTGCTTTCATAAAGGTCTTGGTGTTTCTTTGTTTGACAGATGCATTCAGTGAGTCTGTGAAATTGATTTTCACAACTTTTCTTTCCCTTTCAGAATGGAAATATGGAGAATCCGTACTGCAATGGTATTGAGGGCATCTTAGAGGCATATCACCAGAGCCTGAAGACAGTGCAGCTGTACGGGCCGACTAACTTTGCTCCTGTGGTGAACCATGTTGCCAGGTGAGAGACAGAGACGCAGCTTGTAAACAGATTTGACTTTTTTGGTTCTATTTAAGTGCTAAAGCAACAAGGACTTTGAATAAATTTAGGGCTGCCCTCTGAAAGTCAAAGATGTGAATCATCAGTCATCAGTCAGAGACTGATAAGAGCGATGGGGGATTCTAGGATCCTCTTATTATTTTCCTTTCTCCAGGTAGGGCTAGTATCAAACACCTGTAAGTGAAATCTCCAGACTTGGCTCATCAGAGAACAGAGACAACAGAGATAACAGAGATCAGATTTTCCCAGTTGAGCAGTCATGTTTTTTTTGGTTTCGCTTTGCAGAGGGATAATATTTTAATGAGGGATCTTAAATAAGGGGAATCATAATTGTATTGGTAGCTGGTTCACTTTAAAAACCTCATGACAACATGCTGGTGGTTAACTGATGAGAGAAGATGAAACTAGTGGTTAGTAAACAAGTTCTCAAGTGCTTTTGCTTTTTTAGCTGCATCATTTACATGCAACAATGCAACAACATGACATGCTGTAAACTTTACAAACTGAGTCTCAAAATCACTACAAACAACAAAACTTAGTGTGATAGACACAGAGAAGGGTGATGGAAACAACGCACAGGTCAATGCACTGTCAGCTACTGCAGCGCATCACCCGCACTGCATGCTCTATAGTTCAGTAAGCAGGAGAATGCAAACTTTCACTTTCTCTGACAGTGAAACTGATGTTTTCACATGACAGATGATGCGGAACGGCAGTAAAACAAGTCTTACTGGTAAAACATACCCATGTAGGTTGATAGTTTACTGTGCTGTGTGACCTGAAAAAATGAACTAATTACCAAATCAATGTGTTGAACAGCCAAATCCAATTAGACTGACAAAATTCTGTTTTGGGTACAGCTCTAAATAAATCTTTCAACTAACTGAAAGACTGCATAAATCTATAATTCCCTTTTTGTTTTATATCAGATTTTATGTGATGATTGTTCGGACATTTTTGTTTCATCCCAATGGAAGTTCCTTCTGACTTTTTCTGCTTGTAGTTCTTTGCGGTTTTTACATTATTCATTCTCATTATTATTCACATTCAAATACTACAAACACAATGATGAAAACAGTGAAACCTGTAGAGATTTTCACATGAATATATTGTAAAAGTGTTTATATGCAGAAAGCAGGAGACACTGTTCAATGCTTTTCCAACAGACCTACTGACTGAATAATTTAATTGATCTACTTATCATCAACGATTTCAGAAGTTGTCTGTTTTTGTGCCACAAAATGTTAACATACAGATTATCAAGATTATGATCTTCTATGAGACTCCAGTTATCAAAATAACACCCACATCAACATATTTGACTGCTCTTCTCGGCTGGCTTTGATTTCCTGTGCCACTGCTTTTCTGATCCAGTACATCGACAGTATCTGTCAACTGCTAGACACAACAAACAGGATGCAGCAAACCTGAATATGAATTTAGATCTGCTGACAGCTATCAAAAGAGTGGGGGATTTATGGGACAAATAACAAAACACATATAAAAGTATGCAAACTGCGATACGATCTGAGTGGATTCTCGTGCCCCCGACATCCACCTGTACCTTTCACTGTCACTGCTCGTCTCATTCGTTGAGCCATATCCAAACAATTCTCCATCTGATTACGTCAGTGCTCTGTTGTAATTAAAAATGTCATTCTGATAAAATGGAATCGCACTTTTTAAAGCGTGGCAGGGAGCCATGGCTGTAAGAATGCACAACCGGTATTGGTGTTTAGCATTTGAAAAGGTGAACTCAAGCAGAAGGAGATTTTAACAAAGGTGTTAATCTGTGAATCAAACAGTGCGAGCAGGCTTTGTTTTAGACATGATTGTTTGGGCTGATTAATCAATGTGTGTTAGTGAGGCATTTTAATGAGCGTTATCTGAGGTTCAGCAATGACAAAGAACTTTTTTATTGAATTTTCCTGCAGTGTCAGTGCATGATAAGACACGCATTTTCATGGATTTATTTTCTACATCAATGTTTAGACAATAAAATCCATCAATAAATCCTTGGGTTACATTTGTTCTTGTATTAAAGAGATTAGACAGCATCCTCTCATTTCAATGTGCACCTGTATCTTATCTGTATATATATGTGTGTGTGTGTGTGTGTGTGTGTGTGTGTGTGTGTGTGTGTGTGTGTGTGTGTGTGCAGGTATGCAGCTGCAGTGCAGGATGGCTCTCAGTACTTTGTGCTCCTCATCATCACAGACGGCGTCATTTCCGACATGGCCCAGACTAAAGAGGCCATTGTAAATGTAAGATGGGAAAAGGGGGGACACAGTGCTTTACTACAGTACATAAACTTAAATTGGGAATAAACGTCGAGGAAATGCTGAAATGAATGTTGTGAAATAAAAGGTTTAAAACTAATTTCTTTTTTTTTTTTCAAGATTGGGGTTGGGTACTGTTCATCAAATGATACCTGTACCTGAAATGAGGTACCAGTACCCAACAACATGAAAACCCCCCAAACATCTCAATTTCAATATTGTTATTAAAAATGTTAAGTCATTGTCCACCAGGCCAGTGAAATAAGTCCAGTTATCTCCAATAACAGCTTATTCAACAAGCTAATTACCTGAAGATGTCAATGCCTGGTTTAAACATGGAGGGTTAAACTTCTTTTGAGATGGTTGCAAGCGTGCCAACGTTAGCTGTGGCTGCAGGGGACCTGGCTTTCAGATTATACACGGTACAGTCTTCAGATTCTAGATATATTTTGTATTTGACCAACTGTCTCCTCAGTTTAAACGTGTTGACCTAACCAGCTTTGCATTTTGCATTACAAATACTGCAGTGAGTGTGGAGTTTTGAAAAGTTTAACCACCCTGACTGCTTTAATCTCACCATCGGCCTGACTCACTGTGTCTTGAACAAGCTACAGGGGTCATGTAGTCTTGGTTGCTTGCTCTGTCTTTCTATTCTCTGTTACTCTTTCACCCAGATGCAGTCTCAGGTACCAACTTAGTTTGATAGGCAGGGAGATTTTTTTATCTTCAGACAAAGCCAGGCTGCTTTCGGTCTTTATGCTAAGCTAAGCTAACTGGCTGCTATCTATCATTTCTTATTTACCTTACAGACATAAGAGTGAAATCAAGCTACTCCTCTAACTCTCTGAAAAAAGGTGTATTATGTGTAATTCAATTTTTTTTATTATAAGTGTACTTCCAAAAATGTCAAACTTTACCTTTGTAGTGACCAGCAACAATAAAAGACCAAGCAGCTAAGGATTATTTGTAATCGATCAATTGATCATTTATTTTTTTCAAAGTCAAAAATTAGAATTTCCTACAGCGAAAGGTAACATATTTAATATGTATGTTCTGCAGAAGATATTCCATTTATAATCATAGAAAAATGAGGAAAGCAGAGAATCCTCACATTTGAAGATTGTCAGCAAATGTTTCGCATTATTGTTTGATGTACTATATTACTAAATTCCCAGATGTTCCCTGTGGCTGTCAATCCAATTCAAACACAGCATGTGACGGCAGCAGTTGTTCTGCAATCTGCAAAGAAAAGAATCGGCATAACTGATATTTTTGTACTATAATTGCTTGTTTTCAAACTTTTGGAGTGCGTCCAGTACTCTCAAGGTCAATATATAAACTAATGATCTACCTCACAACTACATCAAAGTAACTTTTGTTCTGAAAAATGCACAGACACTATGAATGAATTCTCTACAGTATTTAAGGTAGAAATATGTTCCATTATTGCCCATTAAAATTGCATTGAACATTTTTAACACAGCATTTGAAAAGATGTAACTGTGTAAATAAAAAAACAGCATTGTGCTTTATTCCTCTGAGCTCTCCCCAAAACTTTTTCCTTCTTCGGGCTGTAAATAGCAGGTGCCTGGCCTCCTTTCCTTTCCTTTTCCTCTTCCTTGGTCCCCCCAACCCTCCTCATCAGCCCGCTGCAGGCACAGAACACCCAGCAGACTGGATTTAAAGGGAATTTGCGACTGTTAGTCAAAACATTAGAACAGCCACACCTTCCTTTTAAGATCTTGCCTGCTGCTCTATCTCACTGCCTCCTCTCTGACTGCCTACTGACGCTTTCTGCTACCACTGCTTTCCCTTTCACTCCCCGCGGATCCTGGGCGAGGGAGGACACACTGCTCAGGTTATATAAGGCTCTCCTCATACTTATTCATGCTGGAAGGTATCTTCAAGGAAGAGCGAGGGCGAGAGGAAGCCCAGCTCTCTGTATGTCAAGGATGAACATCTAGAGCAGGTTTTCATTTGTGCATGCAGGTGATTTTTGTGTGTTTCGGTGATATAGACCCATGTGATGGTACAAAGAGGGTTTATCAGTCACAGCAGAATCTACTACTCTACAGCAACCCACCTGTCAATCATCCAGCATCCCTCTCCTCAGCTCACGACTCGGGTCCCTCTGCTGCCTCGTTCTCTTTCTCTCTGCAGAGCCGTCAGACTCCCTCGCTCATAAATACAAAGACTTCTGCTGTCTCTCTCCATCTCTTACCCTCTCAAAGATCTAAATCTCTTTGTCTTCATCTGCTCTCTCTATACGTCTGTCACCACATTCAGTCCGTAAGAAAATCATCTGCCCGCTTTGATTTCTTTCCTTTCTCATCTTGAACTTGTTATCTGTCAGTGCTTTGTGCTTCATCTCTGTATCAGTGCCAGTGCCCACCAAAATACTTCACTCTGCAACCATTTTACCTCCAGTCACTTTGTATTGAATGCAGGACTTGCAAGAGGTAATGGGATACCTGGTGATGTGAAACCATGAAAACCTCAAAAGAAAAATCTCCATATTCAAAAACAGCAACAAGTACAACAACAAGCGAGAACAGTCCCCTCCATGACAGGTTACACAGCCCATTTCTCTTTTCCATCCTCTCTAACTATTCTCTGTGCTTATTCCAAACCCCAGTGTTAAGGCCTTTTCACATCAGATGCATTTTTTTCATGTGATTTATTCACACATTAATAATATTCCGAGGAACCCATATGCAGCCAGTGTGAACTTTCACATCAACAGTGGAATTTCACTGAGCGATATTGCGGCTTTAAGTTTTTTGGACCTAGGTTTTTCTAAATTTTCGCATCTGAAACGAACACATCTGACCAATCAGTCTGCATGTTCACATTCAAACATACATGGCAGATTGCTTGTTTCACAGAAATCCGCATTACATGAAAAAAAAAAAACAAAAAACTAAAGACAGCGGAGAAGAATACCAGTTGAGCCGCAGCATGACAATAATGTGTATATCAAACTTCAACGGTCTACAGAAAATGTCTTTGTTTAAACTTCTGACTGGGCAACACCTGTTCTGTCGAAGAGTATGAATGAGTCAAATGCACACAACTGGAACGTTCTCCTCTCTTTCCAAGTACTGGGAGCACCAGCTATGTCACTTTTTCTTCTTTTTATACAGTCAAAGTGTGGGTGTTTTTTTGTTTTGTTTTGTTTTGGGGTTTTTTTTGCCACTGCTTGATTTATTTTTAGAGGCTTCATAATCTATTTGCAGAATTGTGTTGCTCTTTATGTGAATAGTATGGCTCACTGAAGTTTTGGCTATGAATGGTTCATAATTTCATGTCATTTATTCTCATTGCTGTTGGTGTGTAAAGGCCTTTAATCATTATTAGACTTGCACCGATTAATCGGCAGTGCTCGGAATCGGGCCGGTTTTCACGTGACTGGCCTTGACCGGTGACCGGCCGGTCAGCGTCACAAATCCGGCTCTGTGCCCGTCATTGTCACACACATGTTCTGCACGATCATCACGTCATGCGCGCAGCAGACAAACTGACCATGACGTCAACACAGCGCTGATAACAGCTACACACACTCAGACATGTCTGCTTGAAGATGGTGTCAGCGACAGATTCTAAGAACAAGATAAAGAGAAGACAGACAGTCTACAACAGACAGAGCAGCTGACAATGACGCAGAACAGCCGTAAACTCTCTCGCACTTCAGGCTAATGCTAGCAAGCTAGCAGCAGACTGCTGTTCACAGAGGGACAGTTAAAATCTCACCTCCTGTTCTGGCTGAAGAATAAACAACCTGTGTTGATGGGTCTCCTCAAACATTTTCTAATCCAGACTCCTTTAACTTCTGTGTTTGTTTTTCTCACGGCAAAGTTTTACTTCAAACTGTTGCACCGCGTTAGTCTCCGGTTTGTTTACATCCGCTTCCACAAAAGATCACGTGAAATCGCCTCCCACGAAATCCCGCGAGATGATCTCGCGAGATCACGTTCACCCAATACACCCAATTCACCCATTTCATTAAAAAATATAATAAGGCCCGGTTGTAATCTGGATGATTTTTGAGAAAGTATTAAATGAATATTTAATAATCAATGTCTTATTATGAACACATTTACAAGAAAAGTTGCAAAAATGTTTGTGAATGCTGTCAATTACAGTTCTTAGACTGAAAATCGGAACCGGCCAAAATCGGAATCGGTAGGTCAGACCCCTCAAAAATCGGAAATCGGAATCGGCTAAGAAAGTTGAAATCGGTGCAAGTCTAATCATTATGTATGTCATGATTCTGAAATTATTCTACATTTTAGTGTTTATTTTGTCAGCTATATTTTTATTTAGTCTTAGTCTTGAGTCAAATGTCCTTGTTAGTTTTTCATAATATTTAATCAACATCATCCTGTTGGTGTTGGTGTTGTTGTTTTGTCAAGTTTCAGTTGAATACAGTCTGGGCATTTTAGTCTTAGTATGAGAAACCCTTAACTGTTTTAGTAGACTTTTAGTTGATGAAAACTGTTGACATTTTAATCTTTTTTCATCATCAGATTATCTTTACAGAAAGTGTCTGGTTTAGTGGTCTGATGGCATCAATTTAAGGAAAACATCCAGACATGGCATATGTTCTGATTTGCATATTTATTTTCAACCAACAACTGGCCTGGGGCTCAATACTCTATTTAAAATATTATAAAACGATAACAGCTGTTTGTGGTGATTGTTGATGTGTCTCTTCAGACACACATCTTACCAGCTATTTTATGGCCACATTGCTTCCCTTTTGATAAAACAACACATTTTTTCTGCCTCGTTGCAACAAAAACTATTTCCTTGTCTTTTTCGGCCTGTTGCTTTATTGCAAAATAGAGTCACAAGTCCTGACTGTACTCATTGTGTGCTGCTGGTGTAGTCCTGATGCAGCACAGCAAACAGAACAGCTGCATTTAAAAAAATGTCTATATAATATTTAATCTCCTCTTTCAGTTAAAATAATGCAATGTTTTTGTAGGGTTTTTTTCTGATCAACAATATTGCATGTTCACATAGTCTCAAATAATGTTAAAATAAGTTGGTGACTTCTTTTCATTGTCTCATCTTAAAATAAAAGGTTGTTGACGAACATTTTTACTCATATTTTTGTTAACAGAATTATTACCTCAAGGTGATTAAGTTAAGCAAACACCATCATTGCAAAGCCCTGCCACCTTAGTTACTGTTGCTATGCCTATCAAGCTTTTTAGTAAGCAGTTTGTACTTAATGAAGGTTATTACAGCCACCAAGACTTTTTTATTTCCTTTTTTTATATATAAATTTGTGTAAAAAGTAAGGCTATGGAATAAGAAATTATGTTTTAAGCTGTCCCTGAATTTACATTCATATTGCAAATGCCCTAGTTGCAGATTAATTTTAATTAATTTATATTCATAGAAAATCAAAGACACTGTGCTGTCTCAGCAGAGGTATGTGCTGTGATTTTTTGTTGTAAAATTATGTGATTAAACTTACTCAAGATCAAAGTTATTAAAATAAAATAATCAAAGCAGGGCAAGGAAAGAAACTGAATCTATCTTAATGGTGATCTATTGAAAAATCTATCTTATTGCAGATAAAATCAATGTGTGCTTGGATAGTAAAGTATGTGACTGCATTTGCAAATATTCTAAAACATTAAAAGCTTCTATTTAGATTAAATCCTTTGTCCTTTTCAACACAGTTCAGTTTGTATATGTGACAGCTGCTGAATGTCTCTGATGCTCCACTGAATGTTCTTAAAGCCAGTTAACAGTAAATATCTGCACTCAGTGGAAGCTGGTTTTTAAATGTCCTCCATCTGCTGCTTTAAGCTCTTCTCTGAGCTGAGCGCCCAGTCAGCCAGTGAGGAATGGTCTGGTGACTCAGGTAACCCCTGTGCTGACAGTCACCTAGCCAAATATATATCCATGAACCTGTTTGTGTGTGTGTATGTATGTGCATATGCAAGAACATACACACACCCATCAAAGCATGAGCGTGAGTTAGTTGGAGTAATGAGTGTTGATTGTTGCTTTGTTTTGTCATCTCATTACACTGGATCTCGGCTGCCAGTCAGGGTGACAGGAGGACGGCAAAAGTGGGGCATGGTGGATTGCCAGGTTATTTTTGGTGGCATTTGATCTTCTGATGTGTGCGTAACATGTCTCTGGCTACGCACACACACACGTATGAGTGCAAGTGCGAGTAGTTGCGTGTGCATGTGCGTGGGAGGACAGGCACTGACAGGAGTTGTGCTGAACACTGATAATAGCATTGATGTGCTGCGGCTGAGGCGGTGTCAACAGAGAGTGCTCTCAGCCCCATGGCAAAAGAGGTTGCCTGATTTGCCACAGTACGTTTGTCTTGTGCCACGAATAAAACGGCACTTGTTATAAGTGCTTTGTGAAAATATGTGACTGCAGAAAACTCATTACACATAGCAGCGGCTTTTGCATTGAGCATTTACGTTGCCATCTATTCTGAAATAACAACAGCAACAGACACCAACGAGTGTCAGAGAGCAATGTAGTCACTGCGTCTCAAGCTGAATGTAAAGAAAATCACTCTCGTTACATAATAACACAACTCGAATACAAATGTGTTTAAGAGAAGAGAAGTAGCCGTTTATCTGAAATCAATATTAAGAAACTGATTTCTGATAATGATATATGTGCATAGAAGACATATGCATTTATTTAACCTTCCCTAAGTCCCGCCCCTTTTCATTCTGTGCTCCAATACATGTAAAACAAGCTTGTCACCCCAACGGTCTAGATGGTTAAAAGACATTGCTCTGACATATATTTAAATATTAAGTAAGCAAATGTTAGCAAGATACTAGCTAACTAGCTAACTACTCTACATCAGTCATTAGTAGAATTGCACAGATTAATCGGCAATGCTCGGAATCGGGCTGGTTTTCAGGTGACAGGCCCTGACCGGTCCAGCCGGTCAGCATCACAAATCCGATTCTGTGGCAGTATTGTCACACACGTGTTCTGCACGATGGTCACGTCATGCGCGCAGCAAACTGACCGTGATATCACCACAGCGCTCATAACAGCTACACACACTCTGACATTTCTATGTATTTCTATATATGTCCATTTTCCAAGATGATGTATCCTGAAGACTTTGGTCTCTCCTTCCTTCTCCTCTAGAGTTACTTTTCTGTGAAATGGATCTCCATCATCATCATCAGCAGCAGCACCAGGTCAAAATTTTTGTGTCCAGTAGTTTGGTTCATAACCAAATACCTATAAAATGACGACATTTGGGTTTTATTTCAGGTGCTAATTAGCAAATGTTAGCATGCTAACTCTGATCATCAACATAATGATGAAACGATTTCCTCATTAAGTCAGTATACCACTTAATCAAAATATTTCCCATTTTGCTGTGTGTTTTGCTGATTTTCAAAGTTTTGTCCTTTACAGACATCAATCAAGTCTGACTTGAGGTGTGGCTTGGGAGTGGCTGGGTGGATGAGGATGGTCGCTGTACTCACTGAAGTTGGCACCTCCTCCCTCTCCCTCCTCTCCCAGCTCACAAATGCCACCATGCCTCACCTGCCATGTGAGACCTTATCAAGGGGTCAGCCAACAGATTCGTCACTGTTTTTTCCTCCACGTGAACAAACATCCCATTTTAACCTTGACCAGCTTCTTAGAGTTTCCCTGCAAAATATCAAAACACAGTTCCTTTTGCAGGCCAGCATTTCGTCAGTCAGGGCTTACTGTCCTAGGGGTAAATCTGATTTCTTTTATAGCGTTCATAACAGCTTTAGCACTGATACTACCGACCTGTTAGCCCAGTATTTCTGCCAACGCTGTTAGTGTTGTCAGTGAATTTAATCTCCACAGTCCAGGCTGATAACCAGCATTCAGTGGGAAAACATAAATTGTCATTCCACGATAAGTGCCAAGGAGCATTCATACAACAGAAAATTGGATTCAGTGATATAAAACAACTGGGATAAGGAAAACAGAGACAAAAAAAAGTTTCTATGAAAGAATCTCCGTGTTTCACCCTCTTCTATTGACTTCCTGTCTCTGACTCGCTTTCTTTTTCTGGTCTTGTATTATTAAAGGTCATTCAGCTAGTTAAACGGTGAGATGGAACATTAGTGTGGTTGTAACCTACGTGGGCGAGCATGTAACTGCTATAATGTCCGATATACAATAATGAGCATTACAGGGCAGCAGTGATGTGAACAAGCTTCTCTTCTCTCTTTGAAAAAAAGAAATGTGCATGTAAATGTTGTTAAAAAAGGTTTTTAATTTTTTTTTTTTTAATCTGTCTGCAGGGCGCCAAGCTTCCCATGTCCATCATCATAGTTGGAGTTGGTCAGGCTGAGTTTGACGGTATGGTGGTGACTCTAATTTTTTTTTTTACTGCTCCATGAGTGTAACTATTAAAGTTCCCATGTTTCCTTCTTTTTCCACAGTTGAATGTTCAAGCTTCACTGTACAGAATGATGTATAATAGGGTTGGACCAATGTAAACATATTTAAAGCGTCTTGATACCAAATTTTACCACTAGGTGTCGCACACTGAAACTGAAAAGCGAGAGGGGAGTTCATATTAACGTGCAGTAATATAGCAGGGCAAACATGATCAAAACAAGGCTTCGTACTTGCATTTCCGTCTGCTACATTACAGACTGTAATGACATGTGAAAATATTGCTGGCTAACTATCTTGCTAACAGTCAGGGATGGGGTTACATTAGATCATTGAAAAGGGCAGATGATGGGGTCCTGGTTTATTAACTTTCCAGCAGTGTATTTCACAAACTAGTTAGCATCTTAGCTCTGCACCACCATCTGCTCAGCTGTGATTCGTACCCTGCTGCATGTGCTGCAGAGACCAACCACATTTCCCATCAGCCTACCAAGTTAGTGCTGGAACACATCAGCAAATAGCAAATTTAGCAAGTATTCAAATTGAAAAAACATTTATTTCAAACATAATACACACACCCACTTGTAGACTTTACTTGCCCCAGATAAATTCATCTCCATCCAACTAGATTTAGTGACCCATTTATCTTTTTGTTGTCTGTTGAGAGAACAACAGCATCTGCAGTCAATTAACTAGGTCTAGTAAACTATCTCCACTTGCTGGGCCATGCTCTCCCCTCCTCTCACCTGCTCACTCTGCCATCATACATAGAAACATAGAAACACACACAGACTCTCCTGTTTAATGTACTATAAGCCATCTCATGCAGTTGTTCTGTTCTGTTAAAGCTTGTAAATACACCTGGTTGGTGTCAACATCATTTGGTACCACGTTCATTTCAAACATTTTCAGGTGTGAGCATAGAAAAAAGACGGGAAAAAGGGAAGAGCAAGGTGAGCAGATTAAAGAGAGGAAGTAAAATAAAACTGATGAAGTGTTTGTTTAGGAGTCATAAGAAATCACTAATAATTTTTAGAAATAGAGTAGATTTTTAAGTTAAATTAAATCAGTTAAATTGAGCAATATGTTAATGGAGTCTGGCAGGCAATCATTGTACTCAAACCCCTGCTTCAATCAGAGATCATATATTAAATAGGGAGTCAAGTTATTACATACAACGCTTATGGCTCAAACTTGGTATTTGGACTGCAACACCAATTTTTGAATGCTAGGTTGGTACATATTCCTCTTTTAAAACATGTCTGGAGGGGATCTTTAAATATTCTACTTATTTCATATTGCAGGCACATACACGTGGTAATAGTAAATAAAATGTCTTCAAGAAGCAGTGTCAAATGAATTAAACCGATTAAAACATGAGCCACAACTCACAATCTATTACTGTCATAGCCAGTACCAACCTCTGTATCACTAATTCATAGAAATCCCAGAGAGAAAACAACAAACTCAGAAAAGGGAATGCGTAGGTAGATGCAAGCATAATTGCAGAAGAAATGGCTGAGGTTAATTGCTGGGTTTGCAGTGTTTAGTACAAATGATTCTAAATTGCACACAGGCTACAATAAAGGACTTATTAGTTGATTAGGCATGCAATAAAGACAGATTAGATTACAGCTGCACAGCACAACATCCACTCTCCTTTATTGAAGCTGTAGCAAAAAATATGTGGCATTAATATGATATATGATAACTAAACCTTTACATCACTTGTGTATCAGCTTTGTGTCTGTCCTAAAGGCAGCTGTCTTTGCTTAGATCTCACTCTGTGTGTATCCATGCATGCATGTGTGTGTGAACTTCTGTCTTCCAGCCATGGTGGAGCTGGATGGTGATGACATCAGGATCTCGTCCCGGGGGAAACTGGCAGAGAGAGACATTGTTCAGGTGAGCGCTCTTTACAGCATGAAAGAAACTTTGCCTCATGCAGTCTTTGGCACTGAGATAGAGATCACTATTTATAGACAACAGTGCTTCCAATGATTTATAGTTTGTGTGCCTCATATTTTTACATTTGCATTATACATTCGCACTGCTAACTGAGCTATACTGGCACATTGAAATATCTGTTTCTGACAAAACCCCATCTGCTGGTACTGACAAACAGAGTAGGACATCTGTGTGGTTTCTGTAAATTCCCATGGAGACATGCATGCTAAAAAGTTTGCTATTGCATGTCACTAGAAAATTCACTTTCATTTCATTGCATTTCATTTCACATTCACTTGGAACTAGTATTACCAGGGGACCAATCTGTGTTTCCTGTGGTGCATTCACAAAGCAAAGACTGTATTTTAGTCAAATTTACTGACATTAACCCCTGGATATGATGGCAAGACTCTGCACAACATCAACATATCAAAGGAGAGAGTTTGTTCTTCACCAGCCACATAAATAATGTAGTTTAGAGTAGTTCTGGCCACTTTCTGCATGTGTTAAAAGCATAAATGCACATTTGCAGCTCATTTAGATCAAGTAACAGATGCTTTGTGGCTACACTTGAATATGACACCCTTTTGTTGCTACAAACCTTCCTTGACATCGTCCCTGATTTGAAACATCAATACAGCAAATCTCAAAGCACAGCTGTTGAGTCAAAAATACTATGAACACAGATGACCTCCACTATTATTACAAATTACTAGCGGTGGCACGATTCTCAAAATTCTTTCATTTCAGTTTTTTGATTTAAGCCTTTTTTGGACTGATGGCTGTGCCATTGTTAGACTATGAAGCCTTGATTTGTAAAGATCAACAGATCATTGGTTTTATTTCCCGGCAATTCTCAATTACATTTTCAAATTCTTCTTTAAAAACATTGTCTATATTAAGGGTGACATAACCGCTGGTAAGCTATGCTGTGTTGTTTAAGGATGTCACCAGAACTGATACTTTGGTACCAAAAATCCCAGAGATGCAATTCCTCCTGACCTGACAGACACAGTATATGCACCTGTAAATACTGTAGTCTACTGGTAAATGCCAAAGGAAGAAGAAGAGCACACAGTCAAACAATAACTGCACATGTAAGATAGCGACATGTGCATGTGCAGCTGCAGCCACAGCTCTGCCTTGACTCGACAAAAAGAAAAACAGTGAATGGAGTCATGTATGGAAGCAGGCGACTGTGTTTGAGATGGAACATAATTACCAGTATGAAAACTGCAATCAAAGGTTTCAGACAAAAGGAGGAAAAACTTCCAACTTACTACCTTAGTGAGGCACCTTAGAGACAGACATCCAGATGGTGAGTGAGAGTTTCACTTCCCATTAATGTTACATTAACAAAGAACCTGAAGTGTTCTCCTTGTTATACTGAAATATGTGTCACCATTAGGTTTTGTCTCAGGCAGCTGCACTGCTGTATGGCCAGTTATGTTCCATGGCATTTGCAACAGCTGAACGCTAAAGGCTAACATAATGTAGAAAAGCTTGTAGGCTACTGTCCTGTCACTGGTCATAGGAAATTAACACAGAGTGCAGCAGTATTTTAAATTTGCTGACATGGTGAGAGACAAAACGCTAACATTATGTGTTCGACTTACATTCAAAGTTCAGCAGCAGAAATCAGAAATCACTTTTGCGTTACTTTAGAGTGTGTGAGGCATAATAAATATCTTCTTCAGTCATTTGTCCTAGAAGCTCAGAGCAAAAACAACAATGATTGAATTTTATTATTGTATTTGTTTTATACTGCAGCTTTGAATTGTTTATCAAGAATTGTGGAAATTCACTGGCGCTGCTATCAGCTACTAAATTTCTGGTATTGTGACATCTGTAGTGTTGTCTTCAAAGGGCTGTTTTGTTTATTCAGACATGCACCAGAGACCACATGTAGTGGAACAGGAACAGGAAAAAAAAATTGGAGAATGGCCAATTCTGCCTTTGATTTCGATTATTAAAATCGAACGCTTCTTTTGATCAGTTTTTGATTTAATAGTGAATTTGTGACTAAAAGTCCCCAGGTAATACTAGTCCCGTGTGAATATTATATATGTGTATTACACACGTGTGTGTGATATGTGTGTGTGTGTGTGTGTGTGCGTGTGTGTGTGGTGTGCGTGTGTGTGTGTGTGTGTGTGTATTAATTCACAGCACTATTTCAACTGACAGATCAACCTTTCTGATTCTGTAGTGTCAAAGTGTTATGGTTAGCGAGTTAAAAAGTGGGCAAACAATAATGTGCAGCTTTTCCCAAAGGGGTTTCCAGCAGAGGTGAGACAATGCCAGATGGAATTTATAGCATTTAATTCCTGTTGTTTTGGCCATCACCTCTGCTAAGCAATTTCCAGGGGAAAACCTTGTTGTAATACCACAAATAATGCAAAAGACAGAAAAATCCAAACCCTTGTTGAAAAACTTATCTTTTCACTTAGGCTAATTTATTTCCTCTCACTCCCGAGGGAAGCCAGAGAACAGGATTAGTGACAGATCAGCATCCTAAAGCTTGCAGGATCTGGCAAATGTTGACTAACATGGGGGCTTAAACATGAGCCCTCTGGATTTCTCTATTCAGTGTACCACACAACTCCCAAAACTCACTTGTGCACATTATCAAGAAGTACTTAGAGCTCTTCATGAGTCACTACAGCATTAGTCCAAAAACCCAGATGGTGCTATGCTCAACAGAGGAAAACATATGTTGTCAATTCCTGTGCAGCGTTCTATTGAAATAATAAAGGTTAATATTTTGGATTAGGGTTGGGGCAATTTGTCAACAAAATCGACTCCATAGATCACGAAAACTTGTTGATTTGCATAACGTGTTTGTCTGTTTCGGATCATTTGTCGAATCACAACAGTGAGCACTAAGTTACTATTGTATATAAGCGTACTGATATTACACTTTATTCTCTCCCTCCTCAGTTTGTTCCCTTCAGAGATTACATGGACCGGACAGGAAACCATGTGTTGAGCATGGCTCGGCTCGCTAAAGATGTGCTAGCAGAGATCCCAGACCAGTTCATCTCTTACATGAAGAGCCGGGGTATCAAACCCAACCCGGCGCCACCCCCCTACACACCGCCTGGACACACACACCACCACACACAGATCTGAGGCCCTCCTCTTAGCTTTTCACTGAGGACTGACAGCATGCAGCAGCCACTCAGAGTCCAGTGGGAACTCTCTGCCTCCTGTTTTTTTTTTTTTGTGCAAACAGGAGCTGACGCACCAGGAAATGGGTGTTGAATTTTGTGCTGTATACTCCAAAAGACTACTGGAGCAGCATTTTGTTGGGTTTTTATTTTTGGTTTTCTGTGATATAGATATTTGGCCGATTTCTCTTAAAGAGAGACTGCAACCTTTCCAGGACTCAATGGTGAAAGCCTTTTAATCGACACTGAGGCAGTGACTGTTTCACGTCTGATTTGACAGCAGGTTGGTTCAAAAAGGTCATCTTGTGGTTAAAAATTGTGCCTGTCTGTGGTTGTTTCTCTAAATGTATCAGGACACGTGAACTTTGACCTAAGCCTTGCTCGTCAGTCATTGGTGTGGCCTATTACAGTGATTTTTTTAGGCACTTTTTCCCTTCTGGAATTAGTTTTTATATTCTGGGATTATCTCCATACCTGCTAATTGATTGGTTATGATGAAGTTCACAGTTTATTACGTTAATCAGGCTTTTCATACTATGAGAACTCACATCTTCTCTACTTTATTAGGTAAATGTTTATAAGAGCATGTTGTATGAGAACTGAATTGCCCATATACCAGTATATTTATTCTCGAATGTTATTCAGAGTGGCATGGACATAATGATAGATCTGTTGGAACTTTATCCATTTTGAAGTGGTCACCAGTAATTTTTAAATGACTGCATATAAAAAGCACAAGACATCCTGTCTCAAGGACAAGATTATGACGTTGCTGCCAGGTTAATCCCATTTAATCATTTTTGAATGCTGCTATTAATTGTTTCTGAAGACATTACCGAATTTATTTATGTACTGCAATTCAACATATTAACCTAAGCCTGTTTAAGGCTGTCGTTCAGAAAGGATAAATTCCTGTCACAAAGGCTGTTGTATAAGAAGAACATTAACCAGCTTATCATAACCTCTGTCTCTTTTTGTTTCTATAATCCACAAAAAATGTTGGTTTTGTCAGACACAGTAAATGCCATATAAGTAAAAGACAGACCATGAAACAGGACAGAGAAATAAAGGATAGGGATGCCCAGATCCATGGCCCCCGATCTTTATCGGACAATTTCTAGTAAAAATACGTGATCGGGATATCAGGATTGGCTTTCAATAAAACTCTTAACATAAGCCTGTCCCTGGTAACTGTCATATTACTAATGCTTACCACGTCTGTTTGCTATGTTAGTAAGGCAGCTAGCCATCTATAGTTTGTCAGTAGAGGAAGTGCGAAGCCTTGTTTTGATCCACTCACATTTGCCCTGCTAACGTTACTACATCACATTGCTGATAAAACCTCAACAGCTCCTGTACCCATTTCAAATTAAAAGCTTGCTGGTGTTTCAGTGGACAAAAAAAATCAATTTCTTAGCAACACATTAATTGTGAGACATTTGCTGGGACATGTTATGAAAACTCATTGACTTACAACTTCACTCTCATTCATCACACTGACCTACAAAACTCCTACAAACAAAAAAGGATCATATTGGCTATGTACTGGCCAATATGGCTTATAGACGATTGGGAGTTGCGATTGGCAGCAAAAACATCATCAACACATCCCTAATAAAGGACACAAAACATAACACAAAAAGGTGTATGCTATTCCTAGCTAGAGCACTAACCTGGCAAAGTGAGCAACTGCTCCACACTACTGTCTGCTAACCTGATTAGTTACTACATTTTAATAATATAATAATATTTATAATATATACTACTAAAGCACAATATAAATGGAAGGTAAGGGTTTTCAGGCAATTTTATCTACCTAATCTTGAAGACATCTTTTAGAGAAGCATTGTGTCAAAATCTAGTTTTCATATCTTTCCCATTTTAGTTGATTCATACACTAAAGCTATTACAAGGAACTTTCAGATTTTGTTGATTTTGAAGGGCCATATGGAAGAGTTTCCATCGTCATAACCACAAAATATAAGGTCAAAAATAAGATTATTTAAAGAAAAACCTCCTCCTTCCTCTTTTGAACTGCTAAAATAATACTCACCTCAGGTTTGTCTCAGAAAATGTGAACGCAGGCTCATTTCATCTGATGTCAGGGAGAATCTGGTGGCAAGCATTAAGAATATAAAGAAATAGCCAGTTTTCTTGCTGACGGTCTTGTTTGCTTATGTGGGTCATACAGAGGCATTGCTTATGAAGTGAGACTGTTCCATAACCATTTATAAATTCTTTGAGTACGTTATATATATATGGATATATTAATAAAATACACAGCCAAACACACAGCCTACAGCAAACATTGGAGAAAGCGAGCACTCAACTGTAAGAACATTGGTTGGTTTACGTAAAAATGTTTTGAGGAAACCAGCGGGGGACAGTGATTAATTAGGGCCCATATCTAATTTTTGCCCCAGAGCCCAATAGTGGGTTAATCTTGCCCTGACACTATCCCAAAACACACCAGACTCCCGTGTCAGTGCAAATCTGTAAGCTCCCAGCAGCCACGCATCAACAGCCACATAACCTCCTTCGTCATAGACTTCACAGTGTGAGTCTGTAGATCTCTAGGGAGGAACACTGCGGCTGTGATCACACTGTTTATACAGTCCAGTTCCTGACACAGTTTAATACAAGTCTCTGATGGCAGACAGTTCACTTGTGGTCTCCAGAGTTTTAGGATTTATATTCATTACATTTGGTACATAAGTAATTCTTTCATGTGTGAACACATCTGTCTGTACCACAGGGTAAAGGGAGATTCTTTTGTGCTAATCTTAGTTTCCTGAAGCCTCCTGCCATCCTTGACGTCAGTTTAGTGTGAAGAAACAAAAACAAACCGATTTCCACAAAGCAAATCTAGTTTTACCGCATCAGTAACAAAGCTTGTAATTTGAGATGCATCTTTGCAAAGCGATGCAACAACAATCCCTGACAGCCCTATGATGTGTTGCCTTACAAAAGTGCAGAGATTTTACAAGGATTTTAAAAGGAATAGGATCCATGTAGTGATGTTTTGATCAATGAGCACACAGGGTATGTGAGTGGGATGATACAAGTCACAAGGAGACTTTTTGATAAAAGTACATAATATAATATCACACTCAGATCTAGTTTTCTCTCCCATCATGCCTGTCATCTGACAAACCACATCATAATGCAGCTCAAGTTGCAGAAGTAATGTTTCTTTCATATTTGTTTTGTTTATCTTTAGAGTGACATAGCACACCAGCTACTTCATTAGCCTTTCTACTTTAGGTTTCGTACTAAAAGGAACAGGACGCCCTCATAAAATATGATGGAGAAAGGCTGAAATTGAAGACACCCATACACATGCTGCATAAAGACAGAGTCCTGTAGAATGCAGATCTATTATTTACTTGGGGCAGGTTCTCACCTGAAGGTACGGTTCCTGAATTGCTCAAACTCAAATGGTCCAGACACTAACCCAAACAAACTGCACTAAGAGTTCAACCAGATTAAACAAGGCTAGTGTGAACCTGCCTTTAGTTTACTGAATTTATATCCACATTAATGATTGGACTATAGCACAGTAATGTTGGACAGTTCACCACTTTGATCCAGACTGAAATGTTTCCTCCACTACTGAATGAATGGCTATGAAATTTGGGTTCGGAATTCATTGTTCCCATAGGACTGTGATGACTTTTCCAGTAGGTCAAAATGTCAGTTTATCCAATGAAAACAAGTGACATTCCCATCAGCCTCAGATGTCCTTTAGTGCTAATTAGTTCATGTTAGCAGACTAACACACTCAAGTAAGATAGTGAACATGGTTACCTGCTAAACATCAGCACAGTAGCATTGTAATTAGGAGTATGTTAGCACGTTGCTTTTCAGCTCAATACAAATCTTTGTGCAGCTTTACAGGGTCGTGTCAAGAAGTAAACCAAAGACTTGTGAGATCTGCAAAATTCTTGTGAGATTTTGACATTTCTTCATTGTGCACACCTTTGCTCAGGCTGTAGATACACCCCTAGTCTCTTACTGCACTCCCCCATAAAGAAAAAAGAAAACTTTTTTGTTCTTCTTTACTTTTATGGCTTAGCTACTCATTTATTTATATTATTGGATTTTTCTTTTTGAGTAGCATCAAGGGACTACAACTATCATCTCATTATACAATCCTGTTATAAAATGGTAAATAAATTAAGCTTGTTCCTTGTAAAATAGCCAAGTGGCCTACAGCAGTATGATTTATCATTTTAGGACATACCTGCAAAGATCTACAACAGAGTGGGGTGCACTGATTTCTGTTCTTACTAATGTTTTTTTTACCATATAGCCTACGCTCATGTTTGTCTTTATGTATAGTCTAAGAAGATGTTAAGCGCTCAGAATACATAAAGTACTTTAAAGTAATTCAGGCACAAAGACAATAACATAAGTTGAGACAAGAATGTTAAAAAGTGGCTCCCAGGATATCCACCAGTGCTCAGTCAAGTGATTCAATGCTGAATCAAGTGCGCTTGCATAAGAGTTTCACAAATCTAGGGCTACCTTCTAGACACGACCGCCTTACAGAGCCGCTATTATTACTTTGTCACGACAGTTATTGTTCTTCTCGTAGTTTCACTTGATTTTGTTTACTACTTTTACCTTCATGTGGCCATCGTTGTGGGTGTAATCAGATGCAAAAACAATGCTACAATGAGTATAACAGACTGTAAAAGGTATCCTTTCCTTTTAAACTGTCAAAGTGACACAGAAGCAGAATTAATCTGAGCTGAAAAGGTTCTAATCAAATGTCTAATGTAGCAAACTAAAGGCCTTAATAACATGAAAGGCAGTCACTTCATCTCATTTAGTCCTGTGTTGGAAAGCAGTTCAAGTGGATAAGTGTGGCTCTTAGATGGGGGAGAGATAATGAGTTAATGGTGGTCAAAATGGCAAACAGCAATTTGCTTGTAAATCTTTGTGTGATGTAAGAGAAGAAACGGTGATAAGACTGGACTTAGAATATAAAAGTGTATGTAACTGGTTTGCATATAGATCCCAACAGCACTTTATCCACGAGAGGAGTGCTTATTGTACATGTATGTTTGATATATTTTTGGGAATACTACAGTTTTGAAGATATTTATTTATTTACTTTTGGAGTTTGTATTACAAGCCATGACTCCCGTCGTCTATGTCATTATGGTGACTTCATTTCCTCTTAAAGCCCTGATTTTATTAGTATGATGGATTGACTGCATGTTTTCTTGGGGAACATCAAAGAGTGTTTTATCCACAGTGCCGCCATCTGTAAAATAGGAACCAGCCCAACCAGATAACATGCATGTCAGTGCCAAACATGGCAGTAAGCTCTGTGGACTGTTTGCTATTTCTTCTCTCTTGTGCCTGGTTCTCCAAACATTTCTCGTCTCACCGGTGGTTAAAAACTGTAGCTAATTAGCATGTTACAGTTAACACTTTTTTACATTTATTTTTTGTCAAATTCCGCAATTTGTTGTTTATATCTCTTGAGTTTTCTGATTTGCATGACGCCCTACTTTCCTTTAAATGGGTTTTTATTGTATATGATTATTGTCATATGGTGGGTTGTGAAATGCTTTGTATTGGATTGCCTTAACTGAAAATTAATTAAAAAATGACTACTTTCATAAAAGTTTTTGGGTGTTATATTTTGATTTCAGTATTTTAATTTGTTACTTAAAAGACACAACAACAAGGCTGATTTTAAAAATTGAGTCAGGCTGCTGGTTACTGATTAGCTGAGGGAGGCTGAGCAACTACTGCTTGAGGGAAAGTCCTCATAAACATTCATATTATTCATTATATTTATTATTCTTTCATTATTAATGTTCCTAAAAATTACAAGAAAAATGCAGGATACAAGTGTTTATATTAGTGTTCTTGTCACAACACAACGTCCTGTCTGAAACAATGTACAGGCATGTTCTCAGTTCCACGATATTTTTTTTTTAATAATTAATGCAGATGAATTCCTACAAAACCATGTGTAAGAGAGCTGTGACATCAGATGTGCTCATAGTGTCAGCAAAATTCATAAGCCGTAAATGTCATTTAGAAGTTTATTGTAATCTTACTGAGAGAAATTTGTCTCCTTGAAACAAAACATCCAAACAAAAGGAAGCAGACAAAAAGCTAACTTCCTGTGTTGGAAAGCAGCATACAACAAAGTGTTAAGTGAGCCTATAATGACTATATTTTTGCTTGATAAATCAGGTTTTAATTTACAGTCTATTTCTATGTAATGCATTTGAGATACCATCTTTAAATTGACAGAGGAGAATATAAAAATTGATTTATATTATGGCTGTAGGATATGGTAAAAAAAAAAAAAAACGTACTGTGATTGCTGACAGCTTTGTAATTGCAATATGATTCATGATTAGTGGGAATGATAATTTTGCATCACAGTTTCACTGATAAAGCCATGGTGTGACATTTGCTGGGGTTTGTACCAAACAAACATGTTTTCTTACATCTGGAAAACAAGATTAATTTGCCTTGATTTGTAAGGATAATTAATTTACTTCCTGACGCCCAATGAGAATTAAAACATCCTATTTCTTACTTCAAAATTACATCTTTTTAACACACAAATTTTGTCTGCTTCTTATTGTTTATTTGAACCTTTGCTTTTAATAAGAATGTTGTTGATTTTAGCAAGGGACAATTAAACAACAGAAATTACAGAACTGACTGTTATTTTAAGTCCTAATAGGTCATGACAATCAGTGTAAGATGCTGCAAGACGTAGAATGATGACAGCTATAACCATTATCTCTCAAAACAATAATCAGTGAGTACTATGATTAAAGGCTTTTGCAAATATCTCCAAATGAAAGGTTAAGCCTGTCTTTATTATAATTAGTCCTTATATCCCTATTCCCTGTGCTTCCAGGTAAACGTATGCTCTTGACAAGTGTGTCTGATGCAGGTTACTGCAGTGAATCATACTAGATGTCACTCCAGTGCAGTTTATGTTGTAATCCTGATACTGTAATCCTTGTCTTGACAGACTTTCTACTAAATGAAGAGGCCATCAAACAGCTATCACATGGAGAAACATGGAGAGGATAATGAAAAAAAAAAACAAAAAACTTTTTTTTTGCAGTAAGAGACTCACTGAGATTAAGTCTTTTTCAAGAGTGCCTCGACAGGAAGCAGCACAAATAACACTGTTGCAGACAGACAAGGCAAAAATAAAACAATTTTAAATAAAAACAAAGTACAAATTATAAGATATCAAAGCACTCTTCAACGTTCAGAACATCTGCAGCCAGGTATACCTGCTTCTGAGTCGTGTAGAAATGTCCAATTAGAACCGATTCCAAGCCGAGGCAGCAGCACATTTCAACACCGTTTTCACCAGTTCAGTACAGACTTTGGGGACAGTTAGTGGAAATAATTGGGAAAAACACATTAAACTAGTGTAGAAACATGACCAATGCAGATGCTTCCAAGCAGAATTGTTTGTCCCTTCAGTTCCACGGTATGAATCTCTACGAAGGCCACTTGTAGCGACTGTGGCGTTTGGTAACTCAAAGATACTTCATGTTGGTTTCTGCTTTTATTTGTCACTGATCTGTGTACAGATAGGACCATTTTTTTCTATTCATATCAAGCCCCCTTCAATGTTCTCAGTATGCATTGTCAAATATGGGTAATATAGCATCTATTAGACGATGTGATTTACTAAGTAAAGTAAAAGTCAAAGACATGCACACATTTGGCCCATTAAACCTAAAATAAAGTGCTGTTTAAAGAAAGGTGCTAATTGGAGTTCATTTTAAGAAAGAAAACAAAAACACCCTTTAAAAAATGCAGATATCTTACAACACTTAATTGCTTTGTTTACCATCATTCTTCCACTAACTACTACTTGTCTTTGCAGGTTGTAATGTAGACTAAGAGCAAAATAAATGAGAGCGTTGGATTTCCAAGTTTCCCCCTCACCAGCCTGGGAGGAAACTCAGAAATGCCTTCAGTTTCTTTTCCAGTTTACACAAGTTTGTCCTTCTTAAATTATTCAGTTTGCATCATGTCCTGTGTACATGTCTTGTCTCAGCAGCCTGTGGTGGGGATGGTATGGGTGACAGCTGTCATAAATCTGAATCAAGCCCAAAACTGAATGTAAAAAAGCAGACAGTAGCCTCTTTCAGCAGCAGAGTGCTGCTGCTTTCAACATAGCCAGTGGTGCACATCCTCCTCTGATAAACGCCTTATTATAACATGATAAACAGTGTATCATCTAATCAATATTTTCTTATCAAACATACATTGGTCTTATTTCTAAGAAGCCTGGTATTTTACTGAGCTTACTTGTCCACATTTCAAAAGAGGAATTTACTGTCTGGAAGGGATTCACTTGAACACACTCCTGAGATTTCTGGTGTATATTTAGTTTCTAGGTCAAGAAGAAATAACAAGGTAGGGAAAAAGAGTAATTTCCATTTTCAAGTTTTTGGGTAGACCTTTTTTGTACTTGAGAAGTTATGATACAGTTCACAGTGAGAGAATAATTCAGACAGACTGAAACTAATGAGCATGAAAGGTTATCCAAATAAAGGTTGGATAAAGAAGGTACATTCTGCTGATATCCTCCTCTAATATTTTTTTTGTGTAAGAGCCCTTTTCTGCTTTGCTCCTGCATGTCAAAAAGTTCCTGCACTTCCTTTCACAATAAATTTTGTATGCGTACGTCTGGAACAACAACAATCCTTACAATGTCTGTGTTCTGTTATGGTTTGCAAATAAAACTATACTTGGGGCAGACGATGGTCACAGACTGGAGCGTTCAACATGCTGGGGGATAAGGTTTGGTTAGCTTAGCTTAGCATAAAGATTAGAAGCAAGGCAGCTAGCCTGGCTCTGTTAAAGTAAAATGAATCAGTCCCTCCAGGATTTCCCAGGCTGTCTTTGGGATTGTTGCAGCCTAAAATGTCTGATTTCATGGCAGGTCTTTTTAGGCTTTTTCTGCCATGAAATAGCAGGAGCAAGTCAAAATAACCAACTTGCAAGTAACCTCATAAAAAAAGGCTCATAAGGATCAATAATTTAGGCTCATAAAGTAATAGTTTCGAACCAGGACCTCCAGTATTTGGATCAAGTAGCTCCTGACAAAAAGGTGTCCAACAGCAGTTATTTCAATCTGATACATATTTTAATATTAAGCATCACATTTGGCTCGGATACACAAAATTGAAGGAATCAGACTGGGGCCAAAAAGACTTGATTGACTTGATTATCCACTTGTTGACACGTGGTCATATGATGAATAGAAAATATCAAAAAACAAGAGTATGCACATTTGAAAAACCAAGAGGTTTTGCTCCTGCTCCTCCTCCTCCTCCTCCTCCTCCTCCTCCTCCTCCTCCTCAGATCTTCTACAATGATTATACCCACGGCAACAGTTGGCTACATCCATTTTAATTCACCCAGAATTGCTCTTTGCCCTCACTGTGTTGTCTAATGCATGGCAAACATCAAATAACACTTTGGTACAGGACTGCAGGTTATCCTTTGACCTTAATGCAGCAGTACTGTAGTCACACTCGGGTTGCTGTTGTTGTGTCCACAGGTTCACACAAATGAGATGAAGATGGCAAAGCAGCTGGGATGTTACAATAATCTGACTACTGCCAGGCAGTTATATGACTTGGCAGTCATTGGAGTCATCAAATGAGTGGCTAACATCACAGATGTTCAGCTGAATTAAGCCCTAAGCACCTAAACACACACTGTGAGCAGCCAAAACCTCACAACACCGAGTGTAAACTCACTCAGAAATGTCATCCTACAAATGTACCGGCCAATGAGCAAATTAAACATTTTCCTTGAGTGAACTAATTACTACTACAATCATCAATTAACTGGGCAGACATCTTTCTAAGTTAAACTGATGACGCAAACTCCCTGTTTGTTGTTAAATACCCAAAAGTATTGAATCCAGCCATCGTATTGATTAACTGTTCAATAACAATGTATTTAAAATGGTTTCGGACAAGCTTTACTGATTCTAATTCCACTAAAACACACTCCCAGTGGGCAATTATGTTCTGAATGCTATTGATTTTTTCACTTACTTCAGTGCTTTTACTACCTCAGTACAGCATTAGGCAGGCATGCATATCATCCCTTCATCATCATGACAGCTAATCTTAGTTGTATAAATCAGTGGTTTCTAACATCTATCTTTAAGATAAACTGACGACCCATGAGTAAGTGACAGATTTTATGGAGATTTCATACCATATTCAATTCATAAAAATTCAGTTCGATTCAGTTGAGAGCAACTGATAAATTGTACAACTGACTCAAATAATGAACAAAATAACTGGTGGAAGTTGGAATAAAATGAGCAATATGAAATTCATTTTGAGCTGGTTGTTTCTTGTGAATGCTGCATCAGAGAGGAGTTTTCATATCTTTTATATAATTCTGTGCCTCCATTATGTTTTTTTTTTTTAAATCATACATACAGACTTCTCCTTTTTTTTTTTTTTTTTACAAATTCAGTGTTTCTTCTCTCTGACTCTTGATCATTGTTCCATTACCTCTTTTTTTTTTTTTTTTTTTTAAATAAGTACTTTTCTAATGCAGGATGAGGCTGCTTAGTAAAGAATATAGCTTGTGTTCAGGTCTTCACCAGGGCCTTATTCTAGGATATTCTTTTCTTAAATAGCTTAAAAAAATTATATTTAGTTTTCTTCTCAGAAGTGAATGAAATTACATATGTAGGCCTACTGTGTATAGATTTTTAAGGTTTCTTATACCCCTTAAAATGAAGAAGGCCTCGCAACGATCCTTGACACTTTGGCAAGAACCAGTGGCATAAATTTTTGTATACTGGGTCCCTGCAGTAACAGACCTATGTTTCCAACATTTGTGATTACATAAAGTAACAAATCTCCACATTAATTCTTTTTCATAAGTGAAGTGTTTCTTATCCAGTGAGAGTGCTGAAAGTTTTCGCTGAAAGCAACTTATTTTTTGCCCCAGTCTGCCTGAGAGCAGTTTTTTTTTTTTTTTTTAACTCAGTATGGATTCAAATCTTCCTTTTTGTCATGACGATGTCTGCTACCAACAGTATGGCAAAAAATTATATTGATTATTTTGACAGATATTGTGATTGCAATATGATTCACAATTAGTGGGAATGATCATATCACAGTTCTGATTTTCACTGAATAAAACTGTTAATATCATGATGATGTGACGCTCGTTGAAGTCTGTACCAAACAAGCATCTTAACAAGACTTGCAGGCCAGTGCATCTCTGCAGCACAACAGTCACACATCAGCACAAATCAAGCTCTTTATCAAATTATATGATTTGGACATGGCACCTGGGAATTTCTTGGGAATGAGAATTAATTAGAAGGATAAGCAGTAAACCCTTACATTTGTGAAGCTGGAACATTTAGTGCATGAAATATATAAAATAATCTAAATAATTAGCTAAATAGTTGCCAGTTAATTTTCTGTCAATCATCTAATTAAGTAATCAATTAGTCATTTCAGCTGATTCAAGAATCCACTTGAAGATACCACTGGGGAGTTTCATTTATAAGAGAAGACATTTTCTAAGCTGTTCGTTTGTTTTGGGTGGAACTGGCATCACTGCGCAGAATAAAGTGAGAAGATCATGCAGCTGCTCCTCTCACAATAAGAGGAGCCAGCCGAGGTGATTTAGACACCTGGTGAGGATATGCAACCTTCGAAAGAGCATGACCTACATTTAGAGGACTTCGGGGCAGATCCACATGCAAGTCGGTACTGAAGTCATAGCTTGTGGAAGTTCTGGATATCACACTTGACAGGAAATGCTGAAACAAGGGAAAAAGAAGTTGGTTTATGTGTTCAACTTTCCGGAACAATGGATCAGCTAGTTTCTGGATTAACCGGTGACCTTTGCCTGAATGTGTCTTTGTCTACTCACAGTTGCAGGAGAATCAAGAGAAAGTTTATTTTAATGATTGTAACTCAAATAATATTAAATATTCTTCTTATGTGGTTCATTGTCAGAAACATGATGAGAAAGATTAACAACCACCTATTGAATATCACGTAATACAATAAAGTTTTGGCTAAATTAGCATCATCTTGAAATTTCCTCTATTTCAGCTTAGATGACAGATATAGCCAACGAATAACAAAAAAATGTTTTGATGTGCCATTTGAAAAGGGCACTCGCACCCAGACAAAAAGGGCAGTAGCTTTCATCCCCTGAACCCCAAACTCCCTCCCATTCTGGCCCATGTGCGACTCGATATCATAAACAACATAATACATGTGAGGTGACACAGAGAGGTCACAGTGTCTGTAGGTGTTCAACTAGAACACTGAAACCAAAAAAAAAGTTTTAGTCTCATTCACTCAAGAGACAGAAATAGCCAACATGTTCATAAACATCATGTCTTAAGTTCTGTAATGATATCAGAACCATAATGTTCATACATCTATAGTTTAACAGTCAGTAAATTTCGGCGTGATATGAGGATATGTCCAATCAACTACCACAAATGTAATTAAAAGAATAAGTCATACAGTTCCCTAATTGGTCAGTAAAAGTCACAGTTTCCTATATTTCCCTCCAATTATCTGGAGTTTTAAACGTTAAGGGCATATAAAGAGAGGAGGAACTCAGAACTGTGATGACGAGAGGATAATTAGTAAGAGCAGCAGCAAACAAGCAGTGACAAGGACTACACTTATAATCCTTCAGAATTATATTATTCTCCTCCAGAGAATCAACAAACAAAATACACGATTAAAAAACTGAGCTTCAGTCGTTACCATCAAGGGTTAGTTATCATGAAGATGTAAGCTTCCAGTCAATCATAGTTTAATCTGTGTTCAATAATTCATGAACTGCTCCATCACCACTGCATTGAACTTTGGATCCAAAAGAGAAAAGAACACTATTTATTGATACTTTAGGCAATAATGCTCATTCAAAAAGACATCATGCAGGAAATTTTTCAGGAGAGAATCTTCAAAAGTGGGACCAGTATTGGTTGTGACACAGAAAAAAGTGTTATACGGCAATAGTACGGTAAAATATGTGGTTATTGGATCAAAATTATGTATGATTTAAAGGACTGGAGTGTAGGCTTTAGCATCTAGTGCTGCGTTTGCAGATTACAAACACCTCCTCTCACTCTCAAACATGAAAGTCCATATCTAGAGCCACACCTATTTTCATATGTGTGGGAAAAGAAGCCAATTATTAGATTATCAAAACAGTTGGTGATTAATTTAATAGTTGATTAATAATCAATTAATCATTGCAGCTCTAAACCTAAGCAACATAGTCAACATGTAGCTGATCAGAGGCAGAGTAACTGGAAGGCTGTTGGGGGAAAAAAGTGTCAGTCAGGGCTTTTGATGTCTCTCCTCAACAAATTTCGACCTCAAGTAATTTCAATACCTACTTCCTATATGCATTTATATTGTGTATATATTGCCCCTATATTTATAATTACTCATGTTTGTGTTCCTATTTTAATATTTTCTCTTTTTATATTGCTCCTATTTTTCATATTTTCTCTTGTTTATATTGTTCCTATTTTTACATTTCCTCCTGTAATATAATTGCTTATTTATTTATGATTTATGGCTTTTTAATGATGCTCCTTCTGTCTTGCTATACACTTTGCTGCTGTAACTAATAAAAATCTTTAAAAAAAAAATCTTATCCTAACAGATAGATGGATGGACAGATGGACAGACGGAAAATACAGTAAGGCAAGAATATTGAGTTGACATGTACAGTTTAAGTTAAAATATTTCTCTTAGCTGAGTATAACATGTGGGGTAAACATGTCCTATGTGTAACAGAAGCCATGTTGAGTTCCTAATAAAAAACAATATTACATGGAAATTATTATGTAAATGAGCTGTGCACAAGACAGAAAGCCATTGTTCAATGTCTCTGAGTTTGAGTCGGGCAACACAAAACAAAAAAAAAATTCAAGACCAAATACAAAGGCAATAACCTGAGGAGAAATCTATTGTGCTCATAACTCACAACAGTCTACCTCACCATTAGGTTAATTAACGGGAAAGCTTCACAATAATGTGTCAGTCCACCATCAAATAAGACAAATGAGCTCAACCTAATGCAGAGTATTGCAGATCGGCAGAGAGCAGCAGTGTGAACTGCAGCCAGCAGAGGCCACAGTCCAACACCAGCAAAGAACATCTGGGGGCAGCGCAACTGATATATGTTACAGTAGGTGAGGTATGGAGCACAGTATTAGCTCCAGTGGTCTAACTGAACAGGTTCAGCAGATAAACTCAATTATTTGAGTTAATCAAAGACAAAGTGGACACTGTATTTTTTGAAAGGGAAATTTAGAGGAGAATTTAAAACCAGAATCATGTGCTTTGTAAAAACATAAGAGATCACCAGCACAAAGGTGAAATAAGGTGCAGTAATGCAGAGTGGCATGCCAGGAACCCTGGAACAAGCAATGGAGGAAAAACAACACCACCTGCAACTATTGATCAGTGTTTCATTACAGAGCCAAAGGAGAGGATCCTAGCAAAGCTAAAAAAAAAAAATTGAAAGCCTCTCTCTTTTCTGACTTCTAATTTCCTTTTGATTCAAAAGCCACAGAAATGACTCCCTTTGGTCCTACAATCACGTACCCAGAGAAAAAAGTGATGCTGCTGGCAGCAGCACTCCCACTGTCAAACATCACCAGTCTGGTTTTATGGTGACAGACACAAAAAGTCATGTCACATGTCCTCATCTCACTCTCAATTTAATGCCATAGTCCACTGAATGCTTAAAAATAAGATCTCTGAATGTATTTATATATTTATTTATTAGTTATAAATCAATGCAAACATTGCCTCTGGGTTTCAGTTACTAATGTCATTATTATCTGTAGCCAGTATACATAAGGTATATATTCAATAGTCAGTGTTAGCTCTTTGACAAATTGTCTGTACTGCTCTATTCTCTTGTCTACGCTGAGAATAGCTTTATGTCTTAATGTTTTGTTTTTTTTTAACACTCAGCTTCTGCTGAAGCTTCTCATGCTGCCTGACACCTGAGGCTAAAATCACAGCATCAACTATTATGTGAGAGGAGAGGATCCAGCAGAGAGATGTATTGGGTGCTTTATCTAACTCCTTTCACTTTCTTTTACTTGGTTTTTCTTGCATTAATGAGGTATTTTCTGTTAGGATGAAAGTGAACTTGTGAGACTATTATAGGCAAATTCCGAGTTCAGTTTTAATTAATTAAATAAATAATCTCCTTTGACAGATTTTTAAATGAAGTCACAGACCTTGCACTCTATTTATGGTATACTTAGTTTCACCATAACGCTTAACTGGGGTGTTTTTCTTACACTAACATCGTTATATTCCTGTTTTATTTACTTCTTTGTTTTGTTTTTTTGGAAGATATGCACATTTGAAGAAGCACAAAAATCTTGCTGGTTATACAAACAAACAAACGATAAACAATCTAATACTGAATAACAGGCATGGCATCCATGGCTCATTGCAGAGGAGGTGAGGACCTATAATGGGCCCTTACAGTTACCACCTACAGGCTGTGTGGAGATATAAAAGAGATCCAAGAGGAACACTACGAAGACAGAAGAGTGGACCAGAGAGAAATCCAGACTATAATGAGCAAAGTACAAGGTGTGTCATTTCAGCACCATGTACAGAACCACAGATTTAACACTGAACAGCAACTTGCTGACATGTAAGCAGCACAACTGCTGATCAGCTGTTTCAGAACCATTGTGGGCACCATGGATTTTACCAATAACTAGGTGGGTTTGAGTTGAAATGTTTCTCTTAGCTGAATGTAAAATGCTTGTAGAAAATGTCCTTTGTGTGCCATGATCCATGTTGAGTGATTTCTCCATGAAAACCAGTTTCACCTGGAAATAATCAGAGTAGGTTTGCATATGACAGAAAGCCAAAACTGAACCTCTACCAGTGAGTCGAGTTTGTAGCGAGCCAACAGGAACTTCAGCCAAAACAAAGACAAAAACCTTAGGGAAAATAAATTCAGCCCATTAGTCACAATAGTCCAATATGACTTTTTTATCACCATTAAGTTAACAACAGGGAAGCACCAAAGAGAAGCATCATAACAAATGTGTTAATCAGCTACCAAAAAAGACAAAAAAAAAAAAAGCTCATGCAATAACACATATCAATGTGAAGTACTGCACATTGGCTGACAGCAAAACTCAGTCAAATAAGTAAGGCAGACTCAACATAGCAGGGCAGACAACCAGTGATAGAAATCAAATAAACACAGTTTGACATTCAGTGATGTTGGATACTCAGCCATAAAGCATGAAATCAAGTGCGCAAACAATCCGTGGCCTTAAGTTACTACAATAACCAAGCAGGCACGAGGTCTACAACACAAGCAGCGACGAACCAGCATCTCTGACAAGCCACAAATAATGAAACACAAACAACTTACCGTTGTTTTCATCCAGCAGCTGTCAGCTTGAATCCAATCCAGCAGAAATGACAGGGAATACCAAAATGTCCAGTGTCCAATAACTCCAACACGTCTGAACAGCCAAACTTTTTGTTGTTCATGTAAACTAACCACCGCGGAGCTCCTCGCTACTTTGCTTGGATGGCAGCAAGACACTCCAGACACTTGAAGGGTTGAGCTGTTCTGAGTAAAAAGTTTGTGAGCTGAACACACGAGGCCACAACATGATTCCTCTGTTCCTTCTGCACGCACGTCACTGCGTCCGACTTGTACTTCCCTCCATTTTAGCCGACATGTTTAAGAGACAACCAGACTACAGTGACGACACGCACGCACCTGCACGTCAAGGTGAAAGATCACGTTGAATGACGCACTTTTATTTTTTATTTTTTCTATCATTATTATTACTTTTTTTATTTGTTTTTGGGGTTTTTTTTCGCAGTTTAACTGCTTTTATTGGCATGATGTTTTGGATGAAACAAAATGCCAAAGCAAAAAAGTATTTAAAAAAAATGATTGCTGCAAATCTAATTGCAGTAACACAGTGATGCAATTATGTAATTGCTCTAATAATCAGTACTGTAGTTATTATTACAGTTATAATCATGCTTTATTTGTTATCACAACACTAATTCATCTACCACAAAATGCATCACTGTATTGATTTAACACTTTGAATTAATAACTGTAGAATAATAACATACTGAATATTGCCATATTCTGAATTATTAGTGGAAAACTAGTGTGAATGTAATACACATCATTTAAAGTGGTAGTCTTCAACTGTGGGTCTGTGACCCCTCAGGTGTATTCAGGTACTGCAGGGAGCCTACAAATTTTTGTTTTTTGTTTTACATATGTTTGAAAATACAAGTTATAATTTTTCATAAATGCATATAAATGGGATATCTAAGGCTAAACAGATTTTCCAAACACAGATACTGTGGTAAAATGCAGCTTACTGCACATTAAGTCCTGGATCACCATTAAACTTTGAAATAATACAAACTGTATTCAGTGTGTTTGGCCAAATGAGAATAAAAAATATTTTCCTTTCATCAGATCACATCACCATTTACTTATAATGTATTCTGCAATTTATTATAAGACAAATAACTTTTATGTCTTACAGTTAGTGGACACATAAAGCTGATGATATGTTCTTGTTGAAGCTCTGACCTGGAGCTGTTTTATATTTTCTTCTCTCTCTGCAGATCAGAACAGGACGTCTGTGACTGTGTTCATCAAACTGAACCATATGTGGAAACAACACTGATGAGACATGTTTCTTTCTAGCAGTCTATGACTGAACTCTGACTGTATTATATGTAAACCTGCATGGTAACAATCCTGAAATCCTTAATGTGGACTGTGGTGGTTCTGCCTTTTATTCTCTACATTCAAGAAATAATTTGAAGAGTCTGCTCACTAAACTTGAAATACTAGACAGAGTGAAGCCATACCATGATATCAGCCAAGGCCCCACCACAGAGGAAACAAGTTGTGTTTAACTTTACACTCAGTGAACAGTCTGACATGTAGAAAGCCCCCAAAACAAATTGAAACATGTTTGAAAATACTGTTTGGCTCAGTTCAACAACTGAGAAGGATCAACTGTTTCTCCTTCATCTCTGCTCTTCGCCTCTGACTGAACTCAGTGGCATTTTAAACCGGCTTTAGTTTTTGATCTCAAGCTGTTTTTTGTGACTAATTAAACGAATTTTAATTTCTGTTTGTGTGCTGATTATTCATGCACTGAGGTGACCAAAATCAGTGTGAATAAACATGACACAAGAGGGAGAAAAACACAATATTTCAAACATACTTTTTTGGTGCTTTGAGCACCACAAGCTGGTTGCAGTTCAGGTCTCCCCTGCCCCCAGCAACCCTCCCATCCAGCGTCAGCAGCCCACCCCGAGGTCGGCAGCTCCCCCACCTGAGGTCGAGGTGGCCGTGCATACTCTGATTATGGTCACTTTTTTCCTATCAAAATAGTATATTTTTAAAGTTTTCCACTGGCGGGGCGAGGTCGAGGCGAGGTCAGGAACTCAGCCTCCCTCTTTCATTTATTTAATGACCTTCTTGAAAAGCACTGCGATATTTTTGCACATTCAAAAACATTTTGACATGAAATGTTTGAAAGTAGATGTGTCCTTCTGATCACAAATGTGAGATTTTCTTTTTTGCACCTATCTCTACCTCAGTCCTGCAAACTGTCGGCTATTTGGTTTGATTACAGCACAGAGTAGAAGAGGTTGTGCGTCACAAACTGCTGTAAAAACTCCCACTGAGACACATATTTTGAAGATGATTATGAAAATTCTAAAAAATCAAATTCTAAAAAATGTGAAGTTTGGTGCAGATCAGATTATTTATATTAAATTTACAGCAATTTCATATTTCATGGTGCGATATCCAAATTACACGGCAAACATTCATGCCGCAGCAAGGTCGGACGCCCGTCAGACACTGGCCGGACACAGCAGTGTCTTGTCTTGTCTCGTCTCACTTAGCTGCCTTCTTCAATGACAGCTGAACATTTAACAATCTTACACTGCAGATAAAACAGGAGCTTCAGATGTTGTTGTCTGATGTCTGCTCAGATTATGAAAAATAATGATTAGGGATCCTATTTAAAGAGTTTTTCAGGTTAATTTGGGGGCTTTGGCCTTTGTTGGACAAGACAGGTGAAGGAAGACAGGAAACGTCACAGGGACAAAGGAGGCAACATACAAAAATATCACAGCAAAAGTAACAGTTTATATCTTTTTTTTTTTTATAAATTAAAGCTAGAAACATCTGGCAGGCCAAATCAAAAATTATGGTGGACCAACTTTGGTTCGAACGCCCCACTTTGGATAGTCCTGATCTAAATAAAGACCGACAGGCACCACAGAGACCAGATTAGTCATTTCATTCTCACAAATGTTTTTTTTTTTTTTTTTTAACAAATTCTTTCTACCTCTGCTGCTGTTTTCAAGATCCACTCCAGTCCTGGTGTTTTTGGAATCCATTCTGCGTTTTTGTGAGCACCGTTCTGATCTGACTCCCACACCCATGTTGCCATGTATCACCACGCGTCTATAGCTTTTACTTTGGCCAAAACATTGTGATAGGTGCCAGAAATACTCATCCAGCACGCCCCCTGGCGACCCAGAGGTGGAGACTAGAAATCCAAGCTGAAAAAGCTTGTAGTTCTTCATTAACACCCACTACATCACTGTGACATCACTGGATCCAGGAAGAACAACAGATTTTGCAGCATTAGAACTCTCAGAAATCTGTCAATAAAACATACACTGAGGAACCTTTCAAAGTAAAAGCTTGTGCTTTTATCTGCAATATGAACGCTTCCAAAATCTACAATGCACGGCGTTGAAAGCAAAATGCTATGACAGTAACAGTCTATATTAACACAGCTTAGCTAACAGAAGCCAGCTTTCTGTATATATATAGAGAGAGATAGAGAGAGAGAGAGAGATAGCAGCAGAGGTAGAAAGAAAGATATTTAGCACATATATAAAATATATGTGCTAAGGCAACAGTGCCTCACTCGCACTGTTTGCTGCATGAGACTAGAACCCCTGACAGTGGTAGGTTCTCGTCTCTGCACACCGTTTAGGAACCGCTGCTATACATAAACTGAGGGGATAAACACTCACTAAATATCATGATGGTTTCTTTCTTGTGACATCTTCCAAGTTAATGTTTTGGCATTTCCTTAAGTTTTTCAATATGTATTTTGGGCTCATGGGGATATGAATGACTATGCATTAAACCATGCTACAACAATAACAGTGATTTCTGCCTCAGGGGCACCTTGAGCCATTGGGCCCCTGGGCCTTGGTCCAGTCAGCCCATTTCGTAATCCACCCATGCTGCTTACTCTGTACAGCAGAATAACTACAAAGCACAACTCAAACTCTAAAATTTTCAAAAAGTTTTAACAACTAATATTGTTTTGTTGAGATAATTTACTTTTCTTCTTTTGATAAACTTGAATCTTTGAGTTTTAGAAATCCCTAAAAGACTGTATTATAAAAAATGTTGAGTGAACTAATTGAAGTGAAAGTGAATAATTATAAGTAAATAATTAGGATTTTTCCAAGCTATTCGTAAACACATCAGAACATCAACTGCCAATATTTTGGGTTGGGGAAGTGTGCCAAGCTCAGCAAAACAATGACAAAATGAAGAAAATGCCGACAGAGGGAAGGGTCTCAGCATATACAGCCACAAAAAAATTGGATTCTAATATGAGTCTATACATATAATTTAATCATTTAATATATTCAATTGCAACCATTTAATTTTCAAGTACCAAAATAATGACAAATTAGTTTTACAACATACCGTGAGCATTCTTGAAAAACATTTTTGTCAGGTTTCTAAAACTCCAAGATTCAAGTTTGTCTAAAGAAGAAAAGTAGATTTATCTCCACAAAAGATTATACGGCAAAGAGTTTGAGTCTGAATTGAATCACTCATGCCATATCACAATATAAACATAAAGAGATAGCAATACCATACTGATATATTACCCAACCCTATGTGAAAATATTTGAACTGCTAGGAGCCTGGAGAGGTAAGAGAGGCTGAAACACTGAGCTGCCAAAAGATTTCACTTATCCAGAGCTGACTTGTGACATAGTTCACAGATCTTGGTTATTATTAATCTTAGCTTTAGGATTATAAGTATTGACCGAGATTCAGCAAGATAGATACAATAATGAATTATCTACATGTTCATGCATGTGTATGGTTGGATCAGTTTATAGAGTGACAGTTTGATGATGGAAAAAACGTGTGTAAATCCATTTTTGGTACTGTGGTGTTACGGTGCTGTTTGCCCGTGCATGTAATCCTCCTGATATGTGTGAGCACCATGTTCTTACATATATGCATGAACAGCAGCCGACAGCTGTTGTAATTAACAATGTGAATTATGCAGATGCTGCTGAAAAAATATGATTGTTTTGGTGATCAGCTTCAGTTTATATTCACTTGAGGTGACTGTGTGTGTGTGTGTGTGTGTGTGTGTGTGTGTGTGTGTGTGTGTGTGTGTGTGTGTGTGTGTGTGTGTGAGTTCATGAACCAGGGTGGGGCAGCGCTCATCACAAGACATTATCAGCAGGTGAATGTTGCCATCTACTGGAGATTAAAAGCAGCCTGCGTGTGTTTCCTGCAGACATAGAGTGGTCAAATGTGGGTCAAACTGTTGTTCAAATGTATTTAGAGTAAGTAAGTCAAGTGTAGAAATCAATAAAGCCTTGAGTTAACTTCCACCTCCAGCCTGGGTGAGAGAAAATTATTCATGTTGCCAGTGCTCTACTTGGACTGAATTTCCCCTGTCATGAGCAAAAAAAAAATCCAATTTTCATCTGAGAAAAGTCTGCTTCACTTTACTGCATCGCAGAAGGTGTCACCCTGACTGTTTCTATCTTTCTGTCAGAGTTTCTGTCAGCATCTTAACACTCATTTAACCAACAAAATGAAACCATGCAAACATGTTTTCCCTTGAGTTTTAGAGATGAAAACTGAACTACATTTAGGTGCATTTGCAGAATGACAAAAAATGTTGTGTTTTCATCAGTTGTTTGTAGTATCAATGACTATTATAAGCTGTTCTAAGCTCCTTGTCTATTCAGGCATTTTTAGTTGGAAATACTGAGAAAGTGTGTGTTTTATGTGTTCAATTTTAAGCCATTGCACCCAATGTGTGTACACTCATCAGAGCTATGTTACCGAGCTCTGTGCTCTCCACACTGTAAAAATTTATCATGTAGATTTTACAGTTCTCCTACTGTAATCAACCATACATTATGTTACTGTAATACAACCATCTATTGAATTACAGTACATTGCTGTATTTTCTTGATATTACAGTAGACTACTGGCAGCAGGGTTGCCGGTAAATTACCGTTTTTTTAGTTTGCTTACTGTAAAAGGATTTACGTTTTATTACTGTTATAACACCATGTACTGAAACACAGTATAGTTCTGTATTTTGTTGAATTTACAGTATACTTGTGGCATTTTTTTCCAAAATAGTAATGGAATTTCACCATGATCCCAAATACAGTACCATGTTGTATTTTTTCTAAAAAAAAAAAAAGAGCATATTACTGGCGGTATTGATGACAGCCAATCATTATGAAGTAAACATTGCCTTAACTGTAACCTTGACTAGCAATTTCAATGGGATATATTGAACATATACTGAATAACTTTGTTAACTAAAATGCAGTAATAAAAAATCTATGGAAAAGAAGAAACTTAGAAAATATGACAAATGATGTAACCCAGCATTTATTTTTTAAAAGGCAGCACCAACTGAAATACTTCATGTTGATAAAAAACAAACTGTTTTTTCCAATACAGTTGGAAATTTCAGGTATGCTTGACAGAACAAGGAAGTATATTCATTAATCAAATGTGGAGAGTGGAAAATTACTGAGGCAGAGTGAGAAGAGGGAAACTGGGAGAATAGGGGACAGGTCAAGGGAAACTGTGCCTGCAGAACTGTGACACCATCTATATGACTTATAGGCTTTTACCCTACAATGCAGTATTATGTTGAGAAAAACAACAATGATTATAATAGGAAGGGCTGAAGGATATCAAAAACATAAATCATATTGCAATTATCTTAACAGATGTTGTGATATGACACATTATCAGTGTTGATCTTTTTTGCATGACAATTTTCATTTTCACAAAAAAAAGAAAAAAGTTTCAGTCATGATGATGTGACATTTTTGGAGGTCTGTATGAGGATTTTTAGGCCAGGGCATCTTTGCAGCACTACTCTACTTCATTATAATGCATTCATAATAAGGTGCTTCCTGATAAGCAATTTGTAGATTAGATTTTGATGATAGAAATGACTCATTTATGGTAATTTTATGTAGTTTTATTTTGTTATTTGATGTTATACATTAGTTTTGTGTCTTTGGAGGAGCACCTCCTATTGCCTCAGATGGCATCCCAACCCAAGCAGCACCACGCCATGGGGAATGATGGTGAAAAATATTGATCAGTGTTTCCAAAAGTCCAAGATGACATCTTCAAATGTCTTGTTTTGTCCACAACTCAAAGATATTAAGTTTACTGTCAGAGAAGAGTAAAGAAATCAGAAAATACTCATATTTAAGAAGCTGACCATAATATATGTAATCAAGATTGCCTTGTATTCATGGATGTGGGTTTGTTTGTTATTTTTTCAGACACCTCAGCAGCACACGGTCAGAGCTGCTGCTGCTGGTCCAGCTCCTTCAGCAGCTGTGGGCTCTGCTGCAGTTTCTCCATCTAATGCTGCAGCCTCTTCTTCTACAAGTCACGTTGGACCCAAACTAAGCCTTCAAATGGCACTTAAAACTGCTCTTCTTTGAAAAATCAAATCAAAATCAGAAGCTTACACAATGACTAAGTTCCACTTTTTAAGTACATATATTTAGCTTTGACCTGCACATCTCAGTGGTTGTTTAATTTGTGATATTTTATCATTCCCCAGTTTGTCAAGTTACAGAGTGCTGCACTCAAACCTAACCTCAGCCT
This sequence comes from Lutjanus erythropterus, assembly GCF_056507025.1. Classification (NCBI taxonomy): domain Eukaryota; kingdom Metazoa; phylum Chordata; class Actinopteri; order Lutjaniformes; family Lutjanidae; genus Lutjanus; species Lutjanus erythropterus. The sequence continues at coordinate 19,470,757 of NC_139318.1, forward strand.
CTCCAGAAACCTATATTATTATTATTATTATATTGGCTTATGAATGTGGTAACCATTTTCTAATGTTATTTACAATAATTAAAGAAAAACTAGGATATGCTGTTGTGTATCTCTTCCAAGTTCCGTGAATCTCATAGTGTCTGGTTTCATTTCACCTCACTTTATTATCCCTTGAAGAGGAATTTTCTTATCTTATGTTTTTTTAATATCTTATCCATTGTGATACATGAAAGTTTATCTAATATGATAAATGACTTTGTATTGAAATTTTAAAAATGTGTTTGAATAATTTGTATTGTTATGCCTCTCATAGAATGTCTTATTTTCTATCACACCATATATGTAATTTCTCTTTTCTCTCGGCTCCCATCCAACACCGTCACAATCACATCTGACAGTTTGACCTCAACAAATCCCTGTGTCCCTGGGACAGTGTGGACAGTTTGGGACTGCAGAGACTGGGCACAGCCAGTATCAGGAAATAAACATAAACATAAAGACTTATAAATTATTAATGATTAATCAACTGTAGGATAACACAAAATTTGCAACCCTAGTCTGGAGAGGTGACATGACATCAACAGTTAAAAGTAACTGTCTGGTCCGGGCGCCCCAGTTTGAGCAGCCCTGATCTAAATAAAGACTAGCAGCGTCTACAGAGGCCAGATGAGTCTGTTTCTTATTTCCAATAACTGGATGGTTTGAGACAATTTGATTTAGAGGCATTTTTCATTCTCACTTACGTAAAGTGCCTCTAATTTGTGGGATACTTAAGTACAAGAGTAATGTACTCAGTTACATTTCACCACTGAAAAAAGCATAACATCTGTTGTTTAAGTGAACCAAACTCAAGCACACTGAGTCTGGCAGCTTTTTTGACCTCAAAGTACAAGTAATTTATTTAAAATTAGTATTAATAACAAGTCGATAAAAACTGAGTTAGGTGAACTCAGTATTTGTAATTAAATTTGATGTTAGTATTTACAGTGTAAAGTTTGAACTGCTGTGGTTAGACCAGACTCAAAAGTGGAGCACCACAGAACAAACAGCAGTCTAATGTGAACACAAATCTGTCGATGCATTTTTTCAACCCATTTCAACATTGGCATTACTTTGGAATATTATGTGTATTTACTGAGAGCATTTTACACAACATAAAATAAAACCCTTCTCTCTCCCCTCTCAAACCGTTTCCATAGTCTGCTGCCAGACATCAAGGCAAATGTCAGGTTGGAAAAACGTGATATTGGTCCTCTGATGTTATGTGTTTACCATGTGTTTACTGGAATAGCTCCCCATTAATTATCTGCAATTAGTAGTGATTTTACACTTACTAATAAACCCTACACACTGTTGTAGCTTGTTAAAATATCATGTTGGCAGGAGTTTCAGACGCAGCCATGGACTGAGTGCTGGTTAACAGTAGCTCTAGTAAACTTGCTAAGCTAACCAAGTCAGTTATCATGGTAAAAAGCCTGATTATCTTTAATAACCTCTTATCCAACGGGCTAGTTTACCGTGTAATTCAGGATTCAGATGGATGAGCCTCGATTTTCTCGTAAAGTGCAGCATTCAAATAGATAATCCTCAAAAAGAAAGTTCTGCCCGCCTCCTACAGAAATACAGTAGTGTTCTGTATTTGTGTGGCCTCTTTAATGTGATTTCTGGATCGCTCTCAGAATGTAACGTTATTAACAGTATATTACAGTATTCTATGGAAAATGCCAAACCGTCCGTAAATATTACCCAGAATGCATTGTTTTAATGGAAAACAGTATGTTACTGTCAGAGTTTGACTGTTTTCTTACAGTATTTTGTTACAGTGCAGCCATAAAAGCATTCAATCTGAGTATCAGAGAAAAATATTAACAAACTATGTCTCAGTTTCGAGTTTTGTATTTCACAGTCCCACCAATCAGGCTTCTTTTTCAACCGAGTGGGCCTTCTTTGTGAGCCCAAAACCCCAGCTGATGATACATCAATAATGTTCCATTATTTTTCTCTTTTCTTACTGCTTCCCACTTTTAAGCCAATTTTGAGCTACTTTCTCATTACCTATCAGTCCACCATGAGTTGATACTGCCTATCACTGCACACAATAAGGTTCTCAAATTTTGACAACCAGGTGGAGATGAGCCAGTGTCAGGAAAGGTGTCTGTCATGTCTATGTCCATTAAAGCTAGTAGACATAGATGTTTGTGGACTATGTTGCTGCAGAAATGGAAACTGTCTTGTATGCAGCAGAATGACAGAGCGGTTTTGTGGCTTCCTCGTATTTGCCATAACCTAGAACACCCAGTTTCAAGCTTAACAAATTAGAAGTCATATATTGATTGGAATTTCCTTGCTTCATTTCAACTGAACAAACAGATGAGCGGCCAAATGTTCTCTGTTCCTTCTCGTCTTTCAGCTCTGGGACATGCTGTCCCATTAACAGGTTTTTATAGCTGATTTATCTTCACAGACCTGGAGATCTCACAGAGGTGTGGCTTCCTATAGCCTATTTTTTTTGAGTAAGGACAAACAAGTATCTTTCTATCTGTAATTTCTATCTGTAATTCATCTGTAATTCAAAACTGAATTACAGATAGAACTAGTCAAAATTATGTTGTAGATATCTCTAACTGGAATTAGGGATAGTTGTAATTCAGATGTAGATATCTGCAGTGTGAATTGTGGATATCTGCAACTTAATTATGACTATCTGTAATGACAAACCCCATACACATGAATGAGGGAAAGTGATGTCATTTGTCCTAGTAAGAATGTTATTGTGGATATCTGAAATGTTATTTTTGAATAGGAAGAATTGAATTGCGGATATCTGCAATACATATCCAGCTATTAAATGTAAAACGGCTTGCCATAGAGAGCACAATAAGACTCAGTTTTAATGCAGTATGAACTGATGGAATGTACTGTGTGGCTCACTGATTTCAGGTAACCTACATATGTCCTTATCTGACAAATGGAACAACGCAGAAGGTTTTATTTGTACAAGAATCACACTTCATGCAAGTTTACGATATCTTGAGCTGATATGGCGCAGGACAAATTTCAGATTCATTCTGTCTATATAAAGTGTCATCATTACAAATACATTTAAATTGCAAAAGAGGCAGGCTGTGAAGGAGTATTTTCACATCTTAATGTTTGAATTTTTTAAAAAACATTCTGTAGTAATGCTGTAGACAAGAACATAGGCAGTGTCATTAACTACATTTATTCCTCTTAGGGGATTTTAAATTATAACTGAATCAATTTATTGGTGTATGGAGTCCAATAACCTAAAGGAAGCAAAAAGACAAGAGCCTCTGTTTTAAATGGGGATGGTGTTGAGTCTGAGATGTCAGTGATGTGAGCCACATGGTTTTAGCCTTGTGTTTTTAAACAATGCTGGAAACCGGTTTTAAAGAATCATCTGGCATGTGAGATTCAGATATGAGACTAAGAATGTTTTCAGGTGAAGTAGCTGTGTTAAATACACGTATTTGAAACTCCAGTGATCCCATGATGTGATGTTTGCAAGTTATTAAATTATTTTAATTTAAAATGTACAAAAACACATTTTGATGTTGTTAAAAAACAACAACAGTTCTGCTTAGTAGTTGCTAAAATACCAATATCTACATTTGTTTTTTCTAATTACGTTGTTTTCCTAAGCTACCTTTTGTTTGCATTAATTCATTCATTAAACCACGTTATTTGTGCTGAAAGCCAAGTATTGTCGTGGAGAAAAGATTTCCTTTATTTCTTTTCCTAACAATTGCTAAAATGGTTACTTCCATTAACATTTTTCATTTATTGTTGATTTGCTTAGGGTTCTTGGCCTTTTACGCCACCACAGCGTCTATGAAAGTGGGCGTGTTATAGAGGGGGCGTGTTTTAGACTCTGCAGCCGCTTACTGGGCGACGTTTGGAGGGCGTGGTTTCGACAGGCTGCAGCTGGACCCTTCTCACGGATAGACGTACAGTCTGCGCCTGCGCACAGTTTCTCCCGGCTGTTTATCAGTAACAATGGCTCCAACTGCAATCAACGTCGAATGGCAGACGAACGAAATAATCAAATATCTGTTTGAGGACGAGGACGATGTCAAATGTCGTCAACTAAGTGTTGATGCTTGTCTGGAGACTGACGGGCCGTCAGAGAGCAACGGTTAGTTCCTGTTCTTTAATGGTTAAAATATCTGTGTGTGTATGAGCTGTTGAACTGAACTGTGTGATACGTCAGCTGAGGTATAGCTAGTTAGTTTCCTTTTGCCATTAAAAAAAGACAGAGGTCGAAGAGGTCACTAGAAGATAGTCTGAATGTCTGCTATATTGAATTATTGACGATTATAGTCAATGTCATGTTCAAGCAAACATGACATAATGTTAGCTTCCTGTAACACACAACGTTAACGTGTATGGCTCAGGTGTGGTCACCGGCAGGGGTGAAGTAACTAGGTTAACAACAAAGACTCGAAGTAGGTTTTTGGATACTTTTACTTTTTTTTAAACGTAAAATTTCAAGTCTCTGCTTTTACTTGCACTTAAGTATTTATTACACGATGTGATCTACTTAGGTGAATTAATATCCACATATTTCATCAGTATTTTTGTAGCCATCAAGGTGATCTGATAGTAAAAATGCCAATGAAAACCAGGACATATGGACGAAAAACTAATGAATGTTTAATCTGTAGTTTAGAAATAGCAGTGATTGCACCTCATTCAACATCGTTTTGTCTGGAAGAATCAGTAAGTAACCATAAGTGGTTGAATGCAAATAACAGAACAGCTAAAATAGTTGGGTAAGTTCTGAAAATGATATCACTTTACTGTCTTGCAGCCTTTAAATCCAGGAAAAGACAACACTTACACCATATCACAATATAAAAATATACAAAATCTAAAATGATATCTAGTCTCATATCACCATGTCAATAAAATACCAATATATTTTCCAGCCCTAGTTCTTTGTCCTGTTTTATTGTACAATGATATGAGTTTGTATCATGGAGAACAAAGTACATGGATAGATAAATTAATACAATAAATACAAAGTGACAAACAAATTAAATTAATAGTTGACAGGTGACATTTTACTCCTGTGGGCTATAAGGCACTATGTTCCTTTACTTCACTGTTGAACTCTTTCTGTTTCACCACCTACAACTTGTTGATAAGCCAGCTGTGCTGAGAAACTCCCCTGAGTTATGTCCCTTATAAGCAGGTCCACAGTGGGTAAATAAATTTATTGTAAATTATGTATGCCTATGTAAATACACACATTTAGCCTGTGGTGACTGTTAACACTTGACATTATTCTCCTTTGTTTTTGTTTTTTCAGATGATAATTTTGACGCAGTCGTGATAGCTGATAAACTGAGACAGGTGGCTGATGGCCTGAATGACAACGTCAAATTTAAAGCTGCATTGACTGACCTGAAGAAAGCAGTAGCACAAGAGGTACACACACACACATGCACATGCTTTGTATCAATCCATCAATGGCATTCACAGGTTGGTGGGTCATGTAAATTCTTTCACATTTATGAGCAGAGGAAGAACTGCCTGCTTTTAACCTGCTATGACCTGGTGTAGTTTTACCAGCTATGTATACATGCACAGACAGACACAGACACTCAATTACACACTACAGTGGAGTAATTTATTTAGACTATACAATGTATTACAATGTACTAGAATACCAGTTTTCTGAAATCACTATTTTGTTGTGTAAATTCACCGCATATGTGTTGAAATGAAGTTTCATTCAAAATTGTGGGAATACTAGATGTCAGGATCACTTCACCCAAATGACCAGATTCTCAGCCATGCAGATTGTTTCTGTTTGTTCTGTTATGGACATTTCTTCTTTGTAAACAAGGGTGTCATACAAACTATTGACAGTAACGTATGTGGCTTATCCAGAGTAGCTGAGGATTTGTTCCTGGAAAGACACATTGCTGGCATTTTGAACTTAAAATTACATTCACACACAGTGTGTTTTGGTGATGCCCCTGTCCCAACAAGAAACACATGGATCAGATTCAGAATTTGTGTACATTTACAAAAACATGATGTGTTTTTCAGTTTCCAAACTTTGAAAGAAGGTCGACTGGAGAATTCTAGTTGTATTCAGTGTCTGTCTTAATTTCTACTGTGATGTCTTTATGTTGATTTTCCAGCTGTGTGTAATATCTGGTCCCTTGTTTCATCTGTCCACAGGCCGCAGAAGCAGCTTTTAGCAATAGTGTGGATGCCTTGTGTCAGACTCAGAGTGCTGAAGTGGTTCCAGAGATGCAACTGATCAAGGCCTCAGTTGCCCTCGGGCTTTATGTCATGAAATCATGCCCAGAGATGAAAAATACAGTCCAAAGTGCCATGGCCTCATTCCTCAACAGGCGTGTACACAAATGGGTGACTCAGCAAGGTGGATGGGTACGTAGGATTTTTCTTTCATTTTAAATTGTGAGCACTTGCACAGGTCTGGTTGCTGTTACATTACTACTATAGAGAGATAGCAATAGATACTGTACAATATAACCTGCATATCAATTCAATCTAACCACATTTTTATGTTGATCAAAGTGCTGTGTCTCAGGCTCTCTATCAAATATTTTCTTTTTATTTATACATCTGGAAAGCTACAATATTAAAGGGAAAGTAAACTTGGTATTATTCTAATGAGGTTAGATATTGATTGTTGTAAGGGTCAAGGTCGCTGCAGCCCTTTGCACCAAATGAATGTTCATATGTATGACATCTGTTTTCATACACCAAACCCAGTGTGGCAAACATTGCCAAAATACTGCACAGAGTAAATTATGTCAATACAGGAAATTACTCTTCAGACTCAGTTGCCACAGGCATTTAAGTGCAATAAAACAGTTTAAAGGAAATTCATCAACATGTCACAACTTATATTTCACAGACAATATAAATGTAGAAGCAGAGGATTTAGACCAGGCCTTTGTTGTCTTTGATTCTTTACAAACAAAGTTTTTTTTTTTTTTTGATTGAGTTCACTATTGCAGGTATCACGATAGTACATGTCATCTATCTCAAGTTTTGCTTTCCCCACCCGCCTTCATTTTACAAGAAATCATTTAAGTGCTTCCTTCTCCATTTTTGCAAACCAACATGCCTGACTGAATATTCAGTGAATGACACAGCAGCAGTCATTACAACGCTTCCCAGACATTGCCCTGCTGGTTTAATTCTTATGAAATGAAACCGCACTGAACTTATTTAACCTGTTAACTTTACTGAAACTTAACAGGAAATTACTGAATGAATAAAGCTTATTATAGTTTCACTACTATAAGTAAAGTCTTGTCCTGATTGAATTTGAAAGTTATGCAGGAAGTTCACATTGTTTTTATTAGATTAAACTTTAGCTTCTTGGGCAGTTTTAGATACTTGTTAGTCCAGTCCGCTGATGAAAATGCAGGATTGTCTGAACCTGGCTCTTTGCAGCATCATAGTGCGGCTTCATCTGGCAGGGTGCTAAAATATGTGGAAGCACAAATTCTTTGTAGAATACTTTGTGAGATGAATACTGTATGTCTGCTGTTTAACTCACACAGGGCTTCTGCAGATCTTTAAAAAAAAGGTTTAAAACCCAACAATCTGATTTTCATGCCTATAAATGTCTTAAATGCAATTTTGACAGGTCTTAAAAATGTAAAAAAAAAAAAAAAGAAAAGAAAAGTTAACATTACATTCATAAAGTTTCCTTAACATGCTTTTTAATGTGTTTTTGAAAAAAATGTATTGATTGCACTATAAGAACAACAAAACAAAAGCAACTACTCATGCAAACTGGGCAGCTTGGTCAGGATTTATTGCAGCACGCCCTGCTAGTGTGTCGTGATGTGGTATGTGGGCAACATAGCATCTCCTCTTATAAAAAAAAAATCTACCTCTTGAATAACTTAAAATTGTTTCTATAAAAATACTTTAATCTACATGTAATATTGGTAAGTGCAGGTTCAGTGAAATCTGGCTGGAGAAAATTTAGTGTTTGGTTGAAGCCTGTTGAAAATATTGAATTTGAAGGCTGCTGCTCCTTGTGAAAGAAAATGCTGAAATTATAACTTAACTGAAATGATTTATTTTGTAGATATATGTATATTAGGAACATTAAGTTACCAAAGTCCAGTCACGCACTCTCACTCTGCGCTAACAACAGTCTGGGATACTGATTTTAATTCATATACTTCATACTTTTTGCCAGTATAGACGTTAGATTGGTCTTAAATTGCATTCATAATGGTCTTAAGCTTGTTGAAACCCGCAGAAACTCTGCTTGCATTTGTCACAATGTGATTGTCAGAACGACTTCCTAGAGTTGTAAATTCCTGTGTAATAAAACCACCGTGTGTTCTGGTATCTGATAAGCCTTACTCATACTCCATGGAACTGGATTTCCTGGATCAACAGTATCTAAAACAACACGCCCCTGGTAATGAGGGCTTTTTTGATATGAACAACTTAGAACATCTAGATTTGTGTCTATTGCATGTGTATCCTGCAGCCAGTTACTATGCAAATGAGTTAAAACATCTGTACTGTACATCTGCACCCTTGCATCATTCTGTTTTATGTCACTTGTCCAGTTTCGTTCTGAGTGACTTGTGGGTTGTGTAACAGTCTAAAAAAAATTTTTTGTTTCGTTTCTTCCAGGATAAAGTCAAAATTCAAGACTGAATCTCGTCTAAAAAAATTATTTTGTTTGGTTTCTTCCAGGATAAAGTCAAAATTCAAGACTGAATCTCGTCTAAAAAAATTCTTTTGTTTGGTTTCTTCCAGGATAAAGTCAAAATTCAAGACTGAATCTCGCCACAGCAGCTTATCTGTAGTGAATTCCGCCAAACTGCACAACAACCTTTCACCAGACAACCTTGTGGATCCACGGAATTAGTCAGCAATCCTTCTGTTCAGGGTTCAGTTGTCACGTAGACAGATATGTGATGACATATTAAGTTTCTTCATTACAATTTGATCGAGCTTTCACACTGACTTTCTGGTTTAGGCAATCTGGCACTTACCCCATGCTCGAGGCATTCAAGTCACAAGTTAATGCAATCATGTGAGTTAAGACCATTTATGGAAGTTGATGAATTGAATCGTAGCTGCAATCAGGAGAAATAGTTTAATTTCCTGCTGACTTGTATTCCATGTATTGACTGATCAGTAAGGTGAATTATTCACTATAATAAAACAAACAAACAACAATTCAAATAAGTTATGTTTATCAAATAGAAAACACTTCAAATCGCAACATTTTACTACGTAATTTATTCTCCACTACATCACTGTTTTTTCCTAAACTTGATTGTCTTCAGAGAAGTTTTTGTAATGATCAGTGTCAAGGATCCAATTTAATATATTTATTTGTATCCACATGGGTTATTCTATTTGGCCTCTGAATTTCTCAGTAAATTAAATATACATTTAGTAATATATTTAATACAGATTATGATTCATTTTGCTGATATGTCTGTTTTTGTTTGCCTTACAATAACAATGCCAGAAAAGCTCTTACCAAGTTATTGTGATGTCTGCACCAATAAGTTACGACAATGAAACTGTTAAACTCACCTTTTGCACTCAGCCATCTGTGTGTATGTGTATAGTGTGTTTTTGATTAGGATATTCCATATTGGGATCTTAATGACCCTGTGATCTCAAGTGCTTTGAATGTATTTTTCTTTTGCTTGTTCTTAAAAAAAAATCTACGGGTATTTTTATGTCTTAAGTTGTTAAACCTTTATTTTCCCTCAAAGTCTGCTGAATGACATATTTGGGTTTTACTTCTCCAACATTGCACATAAGGTATGTTTACAGTGAGTTAAAAAAGAACATTTCAAGTTTAAGTGAAGTTGGTTTAGACAGTGCTTGTATACATATTTGCGATGTTGAAGCAACTCAGCTTTGTTGTTATTTGCAGCATAAGGAAAACTTGATTGAGGGATTTTTTAAAATTCTTTTGTACACAATTTCAATAAACATGTAAAAATTTGACAATAATTTGTGTATTAATATCACCTGGATATGTGGTTCAACTAGGGTGACCAGGTGTCTGATTTTATGTGGGACTGCACAGCATTTTTGTCCCTTCTCCCACTTTCCACATATTGAGATGATGTCCCACATTTTGATTGGCTCTAGTTTTCAGAAGTCAAACCATGAGGATAGACAGGGAAAATTGGGCTTCCCCCAAAGTCACAAGCTATGCAGATTCAGGGGGAATGTAGTGGAGAATATACCAAGAAAGAGGGCAAAGTGTGAGCTAGAAAGGCTTGTTTTTTAAGTTAGATAAACATATCAAAATTTTAGACCTCTTAGGATGTCGTACTTTGCACAACACAAACATACTCTTTGTCCCACATTTGGTTTGTTGGCATCTGGTCATCCTATGTTTGACATGCTTCAAAAAAGAAGGTGTCCTCTTTTAGCACACGTGCAAGATGATCATTAGAACTGGCTTTAGTCCACTGAGCAAGAGCACCCATGTAGGACAGATTAATACTGGAAGTATTTCCATGAAATTGTTTGTTCAAGTGTTTCAATCAGCCAAATTGGTGGAATTTGTCAACCAAAACTAATATCTGAAGATTAAATATTTTAATCACATTTTTGACATGACAGATTTGGTTAACTGAGCTGTATGGCCTCTAGGGAGACCTAACGGTGATAAATAATAAAAAATGTTCAATACAGCTGAGCTGTCCTTGTTACAGCGTGCTGACATTGAAGTTAAAAACAGACTGCAGCTTGGCTCTGTGAGTCTGGATGCTTTGAGATAAACTTTAACATTAGCACACTAAGCATCTCAATATGCATTCTCTATATACACATAAACATAGATATCTGTGTTTACTGTCTTAGTTCAGCATGAGAATGTCATTGGTATATCAGTCATTTAGTTATAAACCAAAACATGGAGCAGATTAAAATATTGGTCTGATGATGACACTACAGAGGAGAAGTTAAGGATTACAATTCATCCTGAAGGGGCATGAATGTGTGAATGTCGTGGTAATGCATTCAGCCAACCTCATGGTGGCACTAAAGGAAAAGTCAGAGGATCACTTTTGTCATCAGGATTCATCCTCTGGGAATTTATCTGAATTTTATGTGAATTTCAGTCTGGATGAACCACTTCGCTGAAACTGCCAGCCATGCTGCTGCTAACATGGCTAATAAAAAGCCTGTGATGAACTGGAATTACAGATAGCCGTGATTCAGATGTGGATATCTGCAACTTAATTATGACTATCTGTAATGACGAACCCCATACACATGAATGGGGAAAGTGATGTAATTTCTCCTAGTAAGAATGATGTTGTGGATATCTGAAATGTTATTTTTTTAATAGGAAGAATTGAATTACAGATATCTGCAATACATATCCAGCCTTGCTATTAAATGTTAAAACGGCTTGCCATAGGTACACAATCATTTCCAATCAATCTGTTCTGTCTTTTGAAAATAAAGTATTTCTACAGTTCAACAAGTTACCACTGTCAGTTTTATGCTGTCAGTGTGTCATTGGACAAGCAGTCCACCCAGACCAGGATCATGTCCATCAACGGCAGCCATCAGGGGACAAAAAACATCTCCATCTCCTTTCTGTTTATGATTGTTACAGAGCAAGATGCTGATTTCTGATCTGAGAAATGCAGCAAACAGATAAATATCTAAAACATCTTCATGCTCTCCTTCCCCATATTTCCAAGTAGTGTAACAAGAATTTTCACAAGCCGTTCACACGCTGCTCCAATATGCTTTATATCATGTTTCTGTAGAAGTACTGGCTCTCGTATCTGCCTCTTTATCTAAAGAAAGATTAATACAAGCAGTGAGCATGAATGCTTCCCAGACAGGCAATCAGATGGAAAAACCGTAAACCTTAAATTCAGAGGAGGAGAGTAAAGCCACCATGCAACTGGAGATATGAGAAATATCATGCCTAACAAATGAGCTTTGTGTCTCTGGCCTCTCCAACAGCACAGTTGTTCTTTTACAGTGTACATACTGTATACATATGAGACGTGTATACACAAAGAGGATGCTTCTGTGAAAAACCTGTAAGCTTGATATGGTTGATTCCCAGTATGACTTCCAATTTAAAAGTGACTGATTCTTTTTCATGAAACTTCTACCACAAATTCAATACATAAAAGTCATTAACAACCTGCAAAAAGTCTTTAAGATGGAAGCAAGACTTATTTATGTGTCTGTAAAAATGAAATTACAATCTCAATGTCTTTTTCCAATATATAACTAAAGAAAAATGTATCTTGCTTTAAGATTGAAGCACTCCACGGCCCTGTAATGCCTCATGTTGTTCCACTACTAGCAGTAACCAGCAGAGAGCAGCACTGAGCTGTTTAAACCACTAGGTGCAAGTGAAAGATGCCACCCTTAATTTTAAGCCAGCCACACATCATGGTGTGTTTGAAAGAGTCAAAAAGAAGAACCAAACTAGCCCAGATCTAATTTTATGTGGTGTTTGCAAGTTTCTCTTCCTTTTTACAAATTGTGTTTTTCTGTTTTTCTCTGCTGTGATCGCAGAGCCTGCAGGCCTTTGGCTGCAGTTCACACTGGCACGTTAAGGCATCTGACTGTAGATTTTCACCTCTGTGAGGACGGTGGAAAGTCAAGGGGGCTCATAAATATGTGAGACATTCTTCCTGACAGTCTTGACACAACACACACCTAATAACTTGCGTATTTATTTGATTTGAAGTAATATACAACCAGTGCATTCTAGTTGTTTGCACAGTAACACCTTGCTCTGTGCGTCCGTTTGGCAGTCTGCACCAGCTCCACTCTCACAGTGTGAGATGTGACAGGGGAGTCCTGCAGCCAGCACACATGAAACCAGCTGGGAGGCAGATCCACACACAGCAAAACACTTTACAAGGTGAAGAGGAAAATTAACTTTGACCCCAGAAAGAGCTGGAATCCATTTTCTCTATTTATAGGGTGGATATTTCCAACAGACATTGTGCATGCCTTTGAGCATCTGTTTCCATTGAAAAGCATTAAGAGCCTTCATTTAGAATTAATAAAATAGCCATTAAAAATATGAATGCAGCACTGTTGTTTTTGCTTCCATCTTTCACATGTTGAATACTTGCAGACAAAAGGTTTATTTAGCTCAAATTTTGTTCAGAAATTTGTTAAAATCTGTGTTAGTGAGTGCTTTGCCAAGATAATCCATCCACCTGACAGGTGTGGCATAACAAGATGCTGATTAAACACAGATGTGCCTTGAACTGGTCACAATGAAATGACACTAAAATGTGCAGGTTTGTCTTGAAAAAAGACGAGGTACTAAGCACTGAACTACAGCTAATGATGTAAAGATACAGATACCAAATTTCTTTCTCAGGAGTGCAAGGTCATGACCCTACTCTGCCTCTGATTGGCTTAGCCTGATATTCTTACCCTAACATTAACCAATCACTACTTATGCCTGAACCTAATCAGCCCAACGAAAAGGGCAACAAGTAGCAGCCAGTCAGAAGCAGAGCAGGATGGGTCATGAAAGAGAGGTCTGTTATTGTGACCTTTCCAAGGCACACCTGTGCATTAATCATCCTGTTTAAACAGCATTTCTCTATGCTACACCTGTGAGGTGGATGGGTTATCTTGGCAAAGCAGAAGTGCTCACTAACACGGATATTTAGCAAATTTCTGAACAAAATTTGAGAGAAATAAACCTCTTGTGTGCACAGAAGAATTTTTTTTTACTTCAACCAAAGAAAACTGGGAGCAAAACAAAGCTGTTGCATACATACTTTCATTGAGTGTCCAAACAAACCTCATTAATATATGGCAAAAACTGCACACACTGCACACGTGTAGTAATGAAGATGAATGGGCTTCAAAGAGACCTGTTGTACAATGAAGCTTCAGCTCACTACTGTGAGGAGGATGTTAGTCAAGCTGCTATATAAAGTCCGCCATTTTGCACTATTCCCCATTTAAAAAATGTGAGTATATGTATATATATATATATATATATATATATATATATATATATATATATATATATATATATATATATATATATATATATGTATATGTATATACATACAGTTAATCCTTCATCACTAGTATGCAATTGTCCTGTGCAGTACACTGTACATTTATATGTTCACTGGGAAATCATCCTGTGCAATAATGTCCTCATACTGTGAAACCACCCTATGATTTTTTTTTTATTAATTATCCTGCATAACCAATCCCTGTACCTCTTGTGCAATTTTATCATTTTTTGTACAGAAATAAATAATACATTTTGTCTCTTAGTAAAACGCTACACACAATGTGTATTTTATAACACTTGTGCAGTTATCATGGACAATTTCTCATATATATCATATGTGTGTAAGTGAAAGGTGTATATAGTATATACAGTTTGTGTCTGTGTGTTTTTTGTATATTTTAAATTAATATATATATTTTTAAATATTTTTATTACCCCTTTATATTTTGATTGTATTTGTACTCTATTTATGACCGACTCTTTTTCTACCTGTACTTTCTATCCTTGACCTGCTGTAATAAGTGAATATCAATAAAGTTTAATTTTATCTCTTATCTTATCTTATAAATAGACTAATTATCCCTCCAACCTGAACCTTGATATCCTTGCTTGAATCAGCACACGCATGTCTTTATTGTTCCCAAATTAATGAGAATCTTGTGCCATTTTCACAGCAGACATTTTGACTTGCAGCAAAATCACAGGTGGAAGTAATAACATTAATGCCTGCTTTGTTCCAGTGAGCAGTGCAGTGTAGTGCAGCAATTAAAGGTGTTATTAGTGACACCTGTGGTTCACCAGTTAAAATGACTGCTGTGAAAAAGGTCTTTTCAATTCAGGTTTTACTCCACATTTCCCCCAAGTTGAACTGAAAAGCTATTTAAGTCAAACAGTTCGTGTTTTACAAAAACAAAACAAAACAAAAAAAAACAAACAAAAAAAAACCTCAATTGAAATATTTTAATGTAAAAGCGGATGTCAGAAATAACCAAATAAAGATAAGGTTTCAACACATATTCTTGACTTGTGGGTGTGAATCTGTGGGTTTGACAGAAAGATTAAAGTAAAAGATTAAGTAAAAGTTATTCTTCTCAAGAAATGTCATTGTTGTTACAAACCGCAAAGAAATTACTTGACAACACCTGTGATTAAAATCTCAGTAGTCAGTGTTCATGATAAAAGCAACTTTATTTTCTTTCTCTTGTGTTTAATGTAAAAGTCATTTTCCAACAGCACAGCAGTCAACACCAACTGCATTCAAACAACAAATTCAGCTGAGATTATGTTTTTTCTATCCATTTATTCACTTATTCCTTCACAATTATAGATTAACAAAACAGCTCACCATATTCACATGTACTGCTTAGAACCTCCAGCACTTCATTAACAGTGTCTACAGGTACACATGTATCTAAACTGTAGACTTTATTTTGATGTTGTTAACCTACATTTGAGAATATTGCACAAATCATGTTTAATTTATCACACTGGTTCAGTAAAGGTAAACAGATTAAAACTTAAAGCCACTATATGCAGAATTAAAGTTTCAGTTGGGGTCCCCAGTGGTAGTAACTAAAAAGACAGTGTAAATCAATGAATGGGCTGAAGGCAAAGCACAGACTTTTGCACCTTTTCTTGTCCAGTTTTCCTATAAACAAAAACAAATGCCATCATGATCATTTGAAATATGCTATAATATCTTGTTCAGGAATTAGACGAATCTGCGAGCTCATGCTTTGTTTGCTGGGGCAGATGCGTCTGGTCCCTCTCCCGTTCAGACAGATTTCTGGCCCTAGTTGGGCTAATCTACTGGTTTGATAGGAAACAACCAAGATGGCGGTGAGAGGGAGGTTGGGCATCAGAAACATAGAGAAACAGCATGTAGAGCCACAATATTTTCACATCTAACATCATGAGTTAAAGGTTCATATCAACCAAACCAGAGTTGGAGATTGTTGGAACAGTGGAAAGATGAGCCAAGGTGGTTTTAGTGAATTTTATTTTGTTTCTGTCGAGTTTGAACGAGGTGTGTTTTACAAGGATCTGCAAAGTAAAATGATTGTTTTTTGGCAATGGAGTTTGGTGGCTTTGATAAAACAGCTTCAAACAAAAAGTATTTTAATCTTAGACAAAAAGGTCTATACCTGTAGGTATTCTTTCCATAATGTGGTCAGACACTTGGAACAACAATCAGAGCCTGTCAGTTACATTTACATTGTTCACAGACAATATCGATGCTACACCATCTCAGCTAGTCTCTGCATGCAATAGTCCATTTAGTTCAACATCGCTTAGCACTACATCACATATTTTGTTGCTCTGGTTGGTTGTAGGTCTTATCCAATTGTGTCAAGAGGTATTTTGGTCTACACCGATGATAACGGTGCTTAGAAAATCTAAAATGAACTGAGAGAAGTTCCAGACTAATTTGCATTTGTGAGTTGGTCTGGCGATGATAGGCTATTACATATCTTGATAATATCAAATTCTACACATAGTGGCTTTAAAAGCATTTCACATGAGCACAAAGTGAGAAAAGAATCACATTATTACAAAGCAGCATTGAAATTCAGAGACACTTGTCCGATGAAGACATATGTATGTGCATACTGTATATACTGTAATACACAGTAGTACCACAGCAGGTTAGGACAGAGATCAACAGGGTCACATTTACAGGCTTCTTTATTTGATGGGAAAGCATCTGGGCGGCCTCAGCGTTGACCTCCACAGAGACATAAACTCCTGATGAGTTTCTCAGCTGCACTCTTGCCTTCTGGTTTCCTTGTCAACAGAATAATCCTTTCTCCCAGTCCACCCTCACCCCTGAATTTCATCATAAGCTACACATGAGCCGCTCTCCGTTTAGAGGCACAAGATTGATGTGAGTGCACAAAAAATGGCCTCCCACTACTGATTACTTCAGTCTTGATTCAGAGGAGCATGAGAAGAAGGTGAGGATGGATTTTGGTGCTTCCACGTGCTAATACACATACAGCGTTATGAAAACCGTGGCTCACCATATGCTGTCACATTTCATGCTGATTTTCCTCCCATTTATGTATATTTAAAAAAAAAAAACTCTAATGAGATGCTTAGAGCGTGGATTTCCCAGTCTGCTCACTCAATCGTTTCAGAGATAACAGCGCTTAGCTCACTGAGGTGAATTGTATACAAGAGCGTTCATTAACAGTTATACACATTAGTTATATACAGTACATATTATAAGTGTGAGCATTCCCATCTCAACATCTATCTTTCATGTCAAATCTGATTTGTTTAAAAAAAGCACAACACTTGTCAGTTTAAGTCAGCCCTGTAACAAAAACAACAGGGAGGATATGATGATGCTACATCAGTATATCTACGTCATTGCAAAGAAATGGGGAAAAAATGTGAAAAGCCTGTGAGTAGTGGGAAAGGCCTGGTGAAACATGTAGGAGAGGTACATTATAGAGTTAAAATGAACATCACGCAGATCAAATGAACCTTATTGGATGGAGGAGCTCCAACATTCTTTAGATTCACAGTTCTCCTGATGTAGCTACAGTTGCGTAGTTACTACAGGTGACTCCACGATTTTTACTTTTGCCCGTGTCCACAAATATGGAGGAGCAAAAGGAGCATTAGATTTTTTTTTCTTTCAGCATGGACGCTGTTTTCAGCTACAGATGTTAGCTAGTACTAGTCATTCTATCAGTCAAATAGTCTCAAAATGTAAAAACAAAAAAACGAAAACATGACCTTCATGTTAAGGTCAGGCTACTGGACCAGCATCAGTATTTTTGGTGTTTCCGGTCAATTTATTTTGCTAGTTTAATGGTTTGCTTATGAAAAGCGAGACAGAGTCGCTGTTCAGCATCAGTCTCTTCTTTCACCCAGTGGCACAAAGAGACCAGCAATGGCATAAAGCAGCAGTATGAGACAGAATATTTTCACATCTAAATCAATGAATTACAGATGCATTTTGACCAAACCGGAGTTGGTCATTGTTATAACAGTGAGAAGACTAACAAAGATGGATTTTTACTTTGTTTTTGTCAAGTTTGAATGACATTAATTTTATACGGGTTAACAAGGGAATTATGCTAGTCATAGTTTGGTGAAAGCGAGAAACTTGAATTCAGAAGGTACAGTTTTATATTTGTATTTAAAAAAGAAATACAGGTGTAACTATATTTCTTTTCTTGACATTTTGTGAGTTTATTTAATTTTTTTTATTAAATGGCTAACCCGGGATTTACACCAGGTGCGCCTGCGCCGCGGAACGGCTGTGCCGTGGTTTTGCTCCGTCATGCACACTACTTCAATTTACACCAGCAGCGTTTCAGAAGCGTTTCAGCAGCGGAGCGTTTTGCCAGTCTGATTATGTTATTTGCTCTGATTTTGTTGATTAAGTCCTCTTTCCTTGCTCTTTGTGCTTCTACTATGGATACGCAGGCTACGTAGTTAAATTGTCTATTTTCTGTCTGTCTTAATGACCGCGAGTCTGCACGGGGTCTTTTATTTTGAAAACCAACCAGATTCTCCCCTGTTTTCCGTGCCTGACTTCCTGCCCGTTCGACCTGCTCTGTGCCAATTGACGCGCCATCCATCAAAAATAGACTTGCTGCGTATTCTCCGCGGAGCGGAGCGCCGAGCCGCTTCTGGGACGCTGCTGAGATGCACCGCGGTGCTTCTGGTGTAAATTACAGCATGGGTTCTATTTCCCTGCGTGTTGTGGCGCAGCCGTTCCGCGGCGCAGCCGCGCCTGGTGTAAATGCGGGGTAAGAATGGTTATCGAACTTGTAGCAAACTCACTGACTCACTCAACTGTTGTGCTGATGGCAGCTGGCTGGAAAACTTTATCACATCACCAGCCCTACATCACATCCACTGGATTGCACCACACTTCTGTGAAGGCCATGAGTTAAATATCATTGACACAATTCCAAGTGAGTCAGTTTCACATTTTTTCATTCATGCAGCCAGCATACAGTAAGTCCTGCGTCCTGGTCCACCTCCACAGACCAAGCTGGTTGCGAAAACTTCCTGCTAGCCATCACTTGTTGACCAGATTTATACTGTTAATACAATGACTTAGTTCCTCTTCATACATTTCCTGTCCTTAAGGCCACAGAACTAAGCATGTAAATGTGGAACATAATACGATGCTTAACTATTTGAGATCATTCACATGAAAAAAGGCCATGAGTTTTAGTTCAGGTCAAAAATACAATACAGCATACACTACTACTGTATAGCATGTGCTACAGACATACACTTACTTATTCAAGTTCAACAGGTTGGTGTTGAAACTGATGATAAGCCCCTTATCCCATACGAAATCATCATCATTTTGTCAGCCAATGGAGAAACAATCTTATTAGTCTTATTTAATCAAAGTCTGATTTAAGATGTTTATCCCGTCTCCATGCTGATTTGTCATCCTGTCCTCTAACATTGTGTTAGATGGAGGAAATTCGTTAGTCCAGGATGGAGTTTCCTCATCTCCTTCATCCCTCTGACATCCTTTGATGCCATTAAGGCCATTTTGACCAGTAATCCCTTCAGCATGAAAATAAAGCCAGAGTCTTTTCCATTCTGTGACCCAGTGGAGTGAAACTTAACAGTTACACAGCAATCCAATTAGTTGCCAAAGGTCACACGTCATCATCGTCATCATCATTCTGCCTCAGCCTCCTCTCATGGCTCTGTCCTCTCTGGCTCCCTCTTTGAGGAAGCCGACCGACTGGATCCTGACAAAGCACGTACAGTTTCCATATTTTCTGGAACGCTGTGCGGAATTTCTTGATGCGGAAAGCATAAACGATGGGGTTGACGGCTGAGTTGCCGTGGGTGAGGATGATGGCAATGTAAATGAGGAACATGGGCTTATCACAGGCAGGGCAAAAGAGGGTGATGCAGTTGAGGATGTGAAGAGGGAGCCAGCTGACTGCGAAGAGGAAGAGAACAAGGGCAAGTGATTTGGCTAGCTTGAGCTCCTTGCCAAAGTAACGGCTGGGGTCTGTGTGGCTAGCTGTCACCTATGGAGGATAAAGAAGAAGATCATCAACATATATATTTACCTTTCACTGTTCACATTAAGTTTTAATAGCAAAACAATCGGCTTTTGTTTGCTGCTTATCAAAAAACAGTAATCAGATTTGAGAAGTTCTGACCTTCTTGTTGAGCTGCTTGTGGATCATGTAGAAAATCTCAACATAGATGGCCAGCATGAGGAGCAGAGGGGGCAGCACCCAGCCGAAGAAGTTGAAGTAGACCATGTAGTCCATGCTGATGACCGTCTCAAACTTACAGGTCACCAAGAGGTCATCAGTGATCAGGGAGCCATTGTCACGGAGATTCTGCAGGTTATTCCAGCCCAACATGGGTGTGAGGCCCACTATGATGGACACCAGCCAACACAATAAGACGGCCGTTCCAGCTCGCTGAGGGGTCACAACTCGCTTGTAGCTATAGCATCGAGGGAGAAGATAGAAGTGTTGAAGAAGAAAAACTCAGTGGTCTGACAGACATGTTTTATTTTCTTTGATGCTATTTTTGCAACGTGAATATCATATTTCAGCGTGCATGTGCTTTTACTATCAATTCATATACTTCATTATATTGATGTGACATCTGCTGAAAAAACATTGTTGCGCTGTGACACCTTAAATATTAGGCAAAATAACAGGAACATCTTGTTTTTAATTCAGTTCAATATAAGATATAAATCACTGCGAAATATGTAGAACAGATACTCCCTTTGTTAAGCTGGAGATACACAATGATACATTTTTTTTATCTTGGGTGTTGTTTGAACTCTTAAAGCGAGACTCCATAACTTCAGTTAAACAGTTTCCACTGTTGCCACAAGTGGTATTTACAGGATAATGGTAAATGCTAGAACACAGCGAAAATGCAGCAAAGGTGAAGTGTTATAAATCAACTAGGGTTGCATATTGTACTTGGTACTTTTAAGGGTACCTACCAAATTACATTAGTATTACTGAGCACAGATTCACATTGAATCAAACTGTGCCAAATTCACCTCACCTACATGAGAGCACATCTCGGTGAGAAAGCAACATAAAGTAAAGAGAAGAGATGCACTTATTTCAATTTTCTTGGCTGATTCTGATTTCCAATTTTTTGAAGGGTCTGACCTGCCGATTCTGATTTTGGCCGAAGAACTATGATTGACAGCATTCACAAACATTTTTGGATTGGATGTTCGTAACAAAACACTGACTATTAAATATTCACTAAATACTACTTTACATTTTCTCCAAAGTCCTCCAGGTTACAGCCAGACCTTATTATAATTTTATATTAAGATTTAGGATATGAGGAACGCGATCTCACAAGATCATGGAATCTCGCGGGATTTCACGGGATGCGATTTCATGTGATCTTGTGTAGAAGCAGATGTAAACAAACTGGAGACTGACGTGGTGCAACAGTTTGCTGCAGTGAAACGTTATCATGGAAAAAAAACAGACGCAGAGGTTAAATGAGTCCGGATAAGAAAATGTTTTAGGAGACACACCAACACAAGTTTATTCTTCAGCCAGAAGTGGAGGTGAAATTTTAACTGTCCCTCTGTGAACAGCAGTCTGCTGCTGGCTAACATTAGCCTGAAGAGCTACAGAGTTTACGGCTGTTCTGCGACACGGTCAGCTGCTCTGTCTTATTGTAGACTGTCTGTCTTCTCTTTATCCTGTTCTTGGAATCTGTCACTAACACCAACTTCATGCAAGCATGTGTCTGAGTGTGTGTAGGTGCGATTAGTGCTGTGGTGGATGTAATATCAGGGTCAGTTTGTCTGATGCACACATGATGTGACCATCATGCAGAACACGTGTGTGACAATGACAGGTCAGGGCCAGTCATGCTGAAAAACGTCCGGTTTCAGTTGCTGGCCGGTCGGTCGGTGCATACCAAGTAAAGAGAGAACAGCTTGTTCAAGTCACAAAGAGTCAAGTCCACTGTGAGCTGAAAACCACGGAAAAACGATATAGTTGGGTATCAAATTCCAGGTACTGGTACCATATCAGTTCAAATGTGAACTACTCAACACACTAGCTTTGCAATGGCAGTAATAAAGACATATCTAGTTAATGTTTGCTGGTATTAGTTAAAATTGTTTAACCATGAGCTGCTTATCATACCAGACCAAGTAAGGCTATGACAGCAAAGCCCTTGAGTATATCGAATTGTGTAAGAGGGACTTGGATACAGACCTCTGCAAAGAGCATACACAAGAAGCACTTCAGCAGTTGACTGGAAACAGAAACGGTTCAGAGCATCTTTGCTGGAAATCTAGTGCCAACTTCCATAAATCTCAACAGAAGAAAAAAAAAAGACATCTGATCATATTTTACAGAGCAAATGTTTTCTGGTTTTCCCTCTGATGTCCTTCTGATGGACAGACAGCATTACTCATTGCTAAAGTAGCAAACCATGCAGTACTTCAGGAGCTTTGAAATATTGGGATGAGGTTTTCAGCCCTGGGAAAGGGTCTGACAACATATTAAGCTCAGTTATCCATGCAGCTAATGTTAGCAGTCTTATTAGGTTACACTGCCTGGACAAGGAGTTAGCAGTGTTGCTAGCACAGGAGCTTTGGACCACAGAGGAGTGTAAGAATGGACACCACAACCAGATCCCTTCCTCCAGAAACACTCTCCTCCAAAGGTACCTTTTGGACATGCCCTTGTATTGGTCTGCAATTTCTTTATCTCTGTCGTGGATGTTATCAGGTGACACTGTTTTTACTTATTTTCCTGGAAATCTCCTCTGTGTTCTTACAAACATTAAGGTGACACAAGGTAAGACATCTCTGCTGTTCAAAGGAATAATACTGTTGTAGTTACTGCCTGACGTAAGAGTCTGAAATTCTTTGGTATCTTTACAGGATGTCACTTGTCCTATCACTCCCACGCAATGCTCTGCTACTGGACAGGTCCATGAATTAGTCATTGTTTGGCAGACATGAAAGATTTCTGTGGTAGACTGGACTGCTGATTATTACTTTTAAAGAGTGGGTGCTTACTCAGTCAGACAAAAGTGGTATCTCAGGGGCTCTTGCACATATAAAGCAAATGTTGTCTCTCCTCTCATCATGCCTCGTCTGTAGCAAACCTCCCTAAGACTGATGCAAATGCATAAACACACACTGAAATATGTGCCAAACTCATATTTTTGTCTTTTTCTATCATTTGTTTTCTCTCAGCTGTTCTTGCCTTTCACTCCCTGTCTGATAAAGCACTTACATTCTCTCGAATACAGTCAGGGTGAGGCAAACACAACACAGGACAAATGAATGAACACTCAAAGGATGTTTTAAGAGACTCTGTCTGGAGTAGATCCCATACGTGACGACAGTTTTTGTTTCAACTTGTGTAACTCTGCACAGGTTCTTGGAAAGCTATCTGCATACAGATCAGCTGTCTGTCTTCCAAAAATTATTTTCTGGATTCAGTTGTCTTCCACCTATCTCTACTTTCTGCAAAATTAAATTTACACCTGGAGAGCATGTGATCACTTGCATGTGGGTATGCATGTCCAACAGGAGCTTGTCCGCTCTGATCTCGCATATGACTAGGCCGATCAGCCTAATTTTTTTGTGCACATTCATGACTGCATGCTTAAGGACCTTGTTTTCATGGCTCCATGCAGGCAACACCTGTGGCCAGATGCTTTATGTTTTAGGATCATCCCATTCTTGTGAGCATGATATCTCAAGAACACCTTGAGAAACAATCTTCAAATTTGGTATGAACGTCCCCTTGGACTCGAGGATGAACTGTTAACCTGTGAACTGTGACCTTGCAAAACATGTTTTTTGCCATAACTCAAAAATTCACGTTAATAGTGACAACATTTCTTGAAAATATCTAACAGGATACTAGCAAAACTAGAGAGTAAAAAATTATATGTATCAGGTTGCATGTAATTACATTAAAACTAGACTTGCACCGATTAATTGGCAATGCTCCGAATCTGGCCGGTTTTCACGTGACCGGCCCTGACCAGTGACTGGCCGATCTGCGTCACAAATCTGATTCTGTGCCGCTCACACATGTTCTGCACGATGGTCACGTCATGCACGCAGCAGACAAACTGACTGTGATATCAACACACCGCTGATAACAGCTACACACCCTGACACATGCTTGAAGATGGTGTCAGGGACAGATTCCAAGAACAGGATAAGGAGAAGACAGACAGTGACAGAGCAGCTGACAATGTCGCAGAACAGCCTTAAACTCTCCAGCTCTTCAGGCTAATGCTAGCTATCTCACCTCCTGTTCTCGCTGAAGAATAAACATTCAAATATTTTCTCATCCAGACTCGTTTAACTTCTGCGCCTGTTTTTATCACGGCAAAGTTTTACTGCAGCAAACAGTAGCACCACGTCAGTCTCTGGTTTGTTTACATCTGCTTCCACAGTAGATCACATAAAATTGCGTCCCGCGAAATCCCGCAAGATCACGTTCACCCGATTCATAATCTTAGTATAAAACAATAATAAGGCCTGGCTGTAACCTGGAGGACTTTGGAGAAAATGTAAAATAGTATTTAATGAATATTTAATAGTCAGTGTCTTATTATGAACATCCAATTTAATTTTTACAAGAAAAGTTGCAAAAATGTTTGTGAATGCTGTCAATAACAGTAGGTCAGACCCTTCAAAAAATCGGAAATCGGAATCAGCCAAGAAAATTGAAATCAGTGCAACTCTAATTAAAACGTAAATGAGATTGTAATCTATTACAGTTACAGAGAAAATATCTAATTAAATTACAGCTACTTATCAAAATCTTTCAAAAGGGTTATATCCATTCTTTTCTGGTTGCCAGGTGGAGATCTGCACTCTACTGAGTGACCTCTTCTAGTTTTTTTCTTTGCTGAGGAGCATTTGGCCACTTTTTCTGTTGTACTTGTCAGTCTTGAAGAGAAATATTGCATGACCCGCTACAGACTGTGATTTCAACTCATATTTAAAAGAAAGGAAGTATAATCATTGCAACACAGCAGCAATTTTCACATGAAATTGTACAATAAATACTGGTGTTGCCAATGATACTAATTAAGGTACTGCAATTGAAAAAGGTTTTATTGTCTCCCTGGCTGAGAAAAAGTTCTATATAATATTAATACAGATATTTTCTGTCTATTACCTTGTGCTGTCACTACTATAAAAGTAAACCAATGTGAGATGAAAAGAGCTGAGAAGCCAGCTGCAGCACACTGATAAATAACAGTTAAGCCCAAAGTTTTTGAGGTAATACAGTACTACACAATATATTTTTATTGCTTCTGCGTATAGTGTCACTACAACCCGTGTAAATGTGCTGTAAGTGACAGAGTGCAGTGTGAGTGCATGTTTCTGTGTGTGTGCTGGTTGCCAGCTTGAGAAATTATGCAATCCATCAACCAGCCACCATGAGCCCATTGACCAATCATGCATTCTGTGCCAGACTCATCAGGCTCATTGTTAAATGAGCCAACTTAAAGTGGAAACTTGAGTTTTCACTAAAATTAGGCGAGAGTAGAAAATCTCTCGTTACTATGCAACCGAGATGCCAGTTTACCATCATGTTAGTCATTAACAATCAGATCAGGAGGAAAAAAGAAAGAAATACAACATGTGTGATGTCCACATGTCTCTTATATGTTACTGTAAGCACCAGCTGGAGAGCAGCTTGTCTCCTCACACATGTGAAATTCAACAGCTTTTAAAGTGTCAAATAAGTCTTGACCATTTTTGGACCTTGAGGGAGACAATGTAAATCTTTAGTATCTAAATAGAGTAAATTCTCTTTTTTTGTACAACAAAATGTTTCTTCATCTATCTATCTATCTATCTATCTACTTTATTCAAGTTTACATCTTAAAGTTTGGGGTAAAATTGTGTGTTTGAAGTGTATGCTTAAGTAGGGCTGCAACAATGAATCAGTGAGTTGATTAATTGTCTACTACTGAATTATTTGCCAAATATTTTGATAATTGATTAATTGGTTTGACTATTTTTAAGTCAAAATTCATTGATTTCACCTCCTTAAATGTAATTATTTTATTGATTTCAGTAGTCCTTTGTGACAGGAAAGTGAGTATCTTTGGATTTGGACCAAACAAGACATTAGAGGTCATAATTGTGGGCTTTCTGAACACTGATATACATTTTTTCACCATTTTTCAACACTTCATAGACCAAACAACTAAGAAAACAAGAACATCAATGACAGATTAATCAACAATAAAAAATAATCATTAGTTGCCCTAAATGTAAGGAAATTAATAAATGACGAATTAACAATTTTAAATATAAATTGAACTCATATTAAAGTCAGTCAATAAAATTGTAGAGCCTTAAATATCTCTGAATAAATCAGTGACGCACTGTAATTCCCAGGGGAGATGTTAGAGATGTCAAAGCAGATTATTGCAGCCCCTCATTAAGACTTCTGTAGATTAATTAAGACAATTAGACACACCTTCACACTACATATTACAGTCATTTCTGGTTGCATCTGAAGTGATCATCCTGTCTGA
Source organism: Lutjanus erythropterus (assembly GCF_056507025.1). Classification (NCBI taxonomy): domain Eukaryota; kingdom Metazoa; phylum Chordata; class Actinopteri; order Lutjaniformes; family Lutjanidae; genus Lutjanus; species Lutjanus erythropterus. The sequence goes on from NC_139318.1 coordinate 19,497,353, forward strand.
CCGTTTTGGTGGGTGCCCTTGGGTCCGAGCAGCGGTCCAGACACAAAGGCTTCACGTGCAAACGAGACAAGGATGTTGAAAACTAGAAGGATTCACCTTTGCGCCTACCTCATGGGGATTTTGACTCTCAGATAGCGGTCGATGGCGATGGCCAGCAGCGCCAGGATTGAACTTTGCGTCAGGACAAGCACCGTGCAGGCGACCAGGAGACAACTGTAGAAGTGCGTCTTGAATCCGATGCTGATGGTGATGGCGAGCGGGATGACAAGAGCCCCGACCGCAATGTCAGCCAAGGCCAGGGAGACGATGAAACAAAACGTGGTGTCTCTCAGAGAGCGGTTAATACGCACAGCCAAAACCACCATCACGTTCCCGATGACCGACGACAAGGCGATCACCACCTCCATGCAGATGTAGAGGGCTTTAGAGGCAGGCTCAGCCGGAGGCATGTTCGCGGATGCTGGAGGAGTGAGAGTGCGCTCAGCGGCGGAGAAAACAGCCTCAACACGTCGAAGGAGTTCCCTGTTTGAGTTTGAATGAGACACCCCGAGTTAGGCTTCGCATGTTTTATGTCCCCACAGAGGTAGAGGTAGTGTCTGTTACTCTCAGTTATTTTAGGATCTGGTCCAGGACACCGAGCTGCGCGCCTGACGCAGAACTTGGTCTCCATACGGTCTCGAGGCGGTGATTCCGAGAATGAGGTGTCCCCTGCAGTCCTGCTGCTGGCGGAGGGACAGAACCGGGCAGGACGAACCCCGGGTCCTACTGTATGAGTCACCACAAGCAGGTTCCCACAACTCGGATTAAAAACAGAGCTGCTCTTCTCAATGACAGGCATGTGTCAAAGGTCGGAAAAATAAATAGAATTTCCTGATAAATCTAAATCTGACTCTTGTGCGCAATCAGACACATCCTTCAGGATATATTTAGCTCAAGACAGAGAGATTGCTTTCCTGTTTGTTTCTTGTTAAATGATCCCAGTTTAATTATGGTGACACACACACAAAGACTTCAGTTTTGTTGTTTAAAAAAACCCCCAACATCTTTATCGTCTTTCTGCAGAGTCACATGTGTGACTGAAAGCTCGCCCTCTATGGGAGTGGACCAGTGGTGGAGTGTAACTGTAAAGTTCCTTTTTTACCATGCTGTACTGAAGCAGGGGAGACCCGGGGTAATTGTAACATTATCATTCATAATTCACATTCATCTTTTGATATAAGAAATACACATGTACACACTAATCAGTTAATAATACAACTGATATATTTTCACTTCAGAACAAATCAACAGTATTATAGCTACTAAGGAATTTTCATATTGTGTGGATTTTAGAGGCCCCCATGGACAACAAGTGGCATTTTTGATGAAATGACAAAATAATTAAAAAATAGATTTATCTAAATAAAAATGCCCTCTTGCTACTTTTAAACTGGCTAATGTTACTGTCGCTGTAACTCTTCATGAAACAATGTAAACAGGCTAGTTTCACTCGATTTCAATAAGAACCCCAGTTATGTATAATAACTTTATAGAAATAGCCAATCTTCTTCTTTTTTACTTATGTAGGTCACATAGAGGCATCAGTATTAAACTGAGACTGTTACATAACCAGTTAAAAACTGTTCACTGAACCAAAGTCGTATATGTCACTTAAAAAAAAAAAGTCAGGTTTTCAAGTCACTCGAGTCACCAAGTCAGACACTTAGAGCCCACACTGGCCCCAGCTCAGTAGAGCAGTTTAGCACTCCACTAACTTGAATGGGTCAAAATAATTTGAATCATGCAGCTCTTCTAGACGTCCCAATTTTCTTTGGACTGAATGGATCAAAATTTCTCATGGAACTGGGGGGGAGTTAGTGATTTGTAGAATGTGAGGCAGACAGCTCAGGTTGAACACTCTGAGCTGGGAGAGTGAACAAGAGTGAATGTGCCTCATGCAGACCGGGACAGACAGCTCAGGGCAGAGAGCCGCTCCAAGCTGATTGACCACTGACTGAGTGAGTGATTCGTGCAGCCTTGGGCAGACCTTCAGTTCAGTACAGGAATACAAGCACCGTACTGGGAGAGCAGTACTGAATTAAAACTAGTGCAAAAGCAGTTGTTTTTCTCACAGGACTGGTGAGTACAGTAATTAACTTGATACATTTCCAAAAATACAATCAATATAAAAGTGTGAGCGACATGTGATGTCACCTTGTCTTCGCAGTTTGCTCTAGCTACCCGGAGACAGGAGGTGCAACTTAGTGAACAAGTTAGCTGAGATTCAGACTCCTCGCTCCTGATTCACTGAAAAGAATCTCAAGTTTGAAACGATTAATCCATTACTCACACATCACTACCCCCTTGGTGGGGGCATTTGTAACACTGGTTGGGGTCAATTGCAACACTGAAAAAACCATCAAATCACAAATAAAAGCACACCTCAAAGTAATCACATTACTGCTGTCGTAGCTAATAATGTCACGTAAGATGTTTTTTGTACATGGTTTGAATTGTTTTAAATGTCAGGCATTGTATGCATTCAGAGCATTTGTATTTTTCCAGAAGACTGAACAGCTATTCAAGTGTTGAGTTAGAGGTCATTTAAATTTAACTTTTCTAAGAGACATAATATGTCAACACAGACCGACAATGAGCTTTCTTTGGCCCATGGGGCTCGGGAGCAACACAGTGTTGCAATTGAACCCAGTCTTAGAGACATGGTAAAATCTCATTTGCTAACTAGTAGTACCATATATAATATTAAAACACTGGGAACCGTTATACTGCACAATTACAAGTTTTTGTTATGATACTTTATATACATTTTGCTGATAATACTTATATAAAAGTATTTTCACTCTGTGGTATTGTTATTTTTACATATCTGAATACTTCTTTCATCCCAGGAGAGAACACACTGAGTCCTTAGGAGGAGAATATCATGAATTCATATGACAAGTCCATCTTGTGGCCACTGTCAAAGATACAACTTAACTTCCCGCAACATAAATCACACAAAATCTTCCACATTTTCACCTTTATATGATAAAAAATTACCAGCAAACCTATTTGGTCTATGAGGCTCACAAAAAGTGATCATGCATTCCTGTATATCCCTCTTTCCTCAGTATGACTGTACTTGTAAGCTGAAGAGAAGAGTGGGTGAAAACTATAAAGCTGTGAAGCTCTGACGCTCTGGAGAGGATGCACAGAAAGAACCTGGATGAAGACAAATGTCCAAATGCTGTGTGTTGGAGGGAAACAATAAAGTGATACTGGACAACATCAGCTTAGTATTAGTGGAAAACAGCAGAGTTCTGCTGCACGACAGATGCATGCAAAGAAACCCATACAGATGCAAATGAGACTGATAAACAAGTGGCGTTAAAGCATGTGATAGCATACATATAGGAGACAAATGCACACACTGTTCATGTAGATACATGCAGGGACTTCATCTACATTGCATTTGATTGCACATGAGACACACTTCTCCAGTCAGGGAGGAGATCAACACTACTACCTGTGCTGAGGCAGTGAAGTTTTTTTCCCCCTTGAAAAAAACCTTCCCTTAAGACTGATTTATGTCTGTCTCCATCTTCAATCATTCATGTGTCTGTAATGTTCATCAAGCCTACAAGATCATTTCCACCACTGTGGACCCTCAACTCATGACTGCTCACAGCCAGATATGCTTTTAGATACTTTCCTAGCAATGTCTTGCTGATAAGTAAGTACTACAATGCATTCCTGACCTGGTAAGAATTCAGAAATAATGAGGACATGCCTAAAATACCTTGGCTGTATGATGTAAGAATGTGCTCTTTTTGCTCTTTTTTTAAAGGTATATTCTTACTTTTGACATTCAAAGGGTATGAAGTTGGCTGAGCTGGTAGTAAAAACCCTCATACATGGGCTCATTATAACCCAGTCATCTGCTCCCTTTTTCTACCTTTATTTTATTTTTCTCAAATTTTCAGTTACTATACAATGTATTTTCCATCATTTTATAAAAAAAACTTTTTTTGATCATATACTCTTTGGCAATTAAAATAGGATAACAATCTGTTCTCCTTTTTGCTTAAAATGACTCCCAAAAAAGTGTCTGCTCTATAAGTCACTGACTTTCTTAATATTCTTAATATTTTTATCCAACCATGACCCATAGTTAGTGATTGATTTTTTTTAAAATAAGTAGCCATATACTAAACAGGATAATGTACAGTGAGTGATCATTATTGCTAAATAAACCCCCTCAGTATAATTCAAGACCCTGCAAAGTGTTTATTTTGCAATAATGACCATGATCATTGTACATTATCCCTGACTTGGAGTAACTAACCAGCTAAACAGTTTATGTTACAACTCTCGTAGTTTTCGACAGGAGAGCTTCAATTTGTTCACCAGAAAAAGAAAAGCTTCAAAGTTTAAACAAGTGAATGAACGGGTGCACAAGGGTGCTGTCATACTACACCATCACCTTTTAACACTAAATACATAATAATTTGAGCTTAATGACAGTTTTATAACTCTAGTATAAATTATATCTATGTATCATGAGAAAAGTTAAGTGATGATCATCATGCACATGAACATGACTACGATTGCTACAACTGCTACAAATATTTGAAAATAGTGAGATAATGACAGGTAATAATCCTGTTAGGGCTCATGTCCATGTTGTATTTGCAGTTTATTGGTTGAATGTTTCTACATAGTTTTGTGTATTGTAATCAGAGTCATTTTAAGAATCACGCTTATATGACATCTGAAAATTCAACTGAATCACTGAATCTGCTCTGTGTCTTCCAGGCAGCTTTTGGGTGGTCTGTCTGTATCAGTGGCCTCCATCCTATGACTGTTCTACATTACTGAGGTTTCCTGTGATAGGTTACAGACATCTGTATGTATGATGATGCAACCTCTGACTGTTGCTATGTTTGGCCATTATCTTGGTGTCAAAACATAAACTTTGTATGTTTGCCATCTCTCCTTTTACCGTACATAGAGACAGTGTAGAGTTAATTTCTTCAGGCATTACCTCCAGAGACTTGCAAAGTCTTATCTTTACTGGAACAACTTAAAATTAATGATGGATAACTATTATTTATATGTGATTCATAGAACGTGCTGACCTTCTGCATCAGTCACAGCAGAAATATCCGAAAAACTCCTCTGGAGATGTCTTCTCTGGGGAACAGTGCTTAACGCAACACCACAAACACTTTTTTGATTAGAAGAGTTGGAGAAATGCCAAGTCTAGATGTATTTATTTTTCCTGCAACAAGAAAATCATCACTCTCTTCTATGCACCTATACATATGTTCAACAGCACTGCACAGGCTAACAAATAAGAAGGAACCTCTTCTATTGATTTAATGTTTTTCAGGGTTAGCTTACCCTGTAAAGTTTAAGTGACAGTTCGCAAAAAAAAATGAGTTTCAGGAGTTTCAGTGGACACAGCGTTGCAGCCAAATCCAGTACAATTGAAGTGGATGGTGGCCAGTTTGAAAATGTAAAAAAGAACACAAAAAAATGACAAAATGTCTTCATACTGCTCATGTGGTGTAATCAAAGTATCCGTAAGCTGCGACATTAAAATTTTACCCGGAGATGCCATTTTTACCATGTTTTTAGCCTAAATGTCAGCTGTAGCCTCTCAGACCAGAGCCTAACCGAAGTTACGCCTGTCTCAATCTGGAAACGATTTTGTACAACTACACCACCACATTTTCGTTGCTCTCGCAATGTAGTCCATGGCTGAATGTGGCTCTTTTTGAGCTGCGACTGCCTCGTCCATCTGTCTGAGTTCCTCATCAGTATATAGTAGATAGTAGTAGATCTTGTATATCTCGTGTTGCTGAAGCTCTTGAAGTGTTTTGTGAACAGGAGATCTTCACCCATCTTCACATCAGCACAGGGGTGAGTAGATATTGAGTGAAATTTCCTTTTTGGGTGAACTATTGTTTTAACTGCTGCACCCTCTTCAGGATTTTCCATTGTTTAGACTACCCATTATTCTGTTATCTCAGTAATCCAAAAATAGTGTTCCACTGCACCACAAGCCCTTTTGTCTGACCACGAGTTATTTGGAAAACCAATGCCCACTGCTCTGAATGTCACTTAGAAAGTTTAGAAAGTGCGAGTTTTTTCCCCTTAATGTCTTGTATATTTTGATGTGGAAAGATCAGGTGACCTTCATCTGTTGGCCTTTGTCATCATGGTAACAGGAATCACGCGACCTTTGATCATAGTTACTCAGACTTAGAAAAACTTAAATGTCCTCTGAGAGGCAATTGACCCTTCGCTAAGCCATACCTCCAAACAGAAACTGTCCAACATTTCTCAGCAACTTCTCTACATGTTGAAGGTGTGCAGGAGGCTCTGAGAAGAGTGATACCCAAAGTTTCATGAGTCTGAATGGTGGTGTGACAGCTACACTTAGGAAATCTGCATCTGAGTTATTATTTTAGCCAACAAAATCCAGTGCACAGACATCATGTTTCAACAAATACTCCTAATTTCTATTTTAAATCTGCCACCATAAATGCAGTGCAAGAATGAAAAGCTTGACGGGTGAAAGAACAGTACTAAGGAATGTGGTGCTTGACGGAGGGTCAATTTGTGATACAGCACAGAAACAGACAAAAGCAGCAATAATCTAAGATAATCTGTAACAGCTGTCAAAAAATATTGTCACAGTCAAGGCAGGCATTAAAGTGCATGTCAATACTTACATACCAACAATTATCGTAAAAATAACAATGAGTACTCTGCACAACTCCTGCATAGTTTAGGTTTAGGCACCAAAGAAACTTGGTTAGGTTTAAGGAAAATATTAGCCTGCCATCACCAGTATAGTGTGAATTGTCTGGAACCTCTCAGTTTATTTTTGATTTCCAGAGGGTGTTATCAATTGGATAGCTCTACACCCAATCAGAGCAATAAACATGTGACGTAGTGTTGCTTGGTCTTTTTCCAAACAGGACACAGATACGGCAGCCACCTGGATGCAATCTTTCTTGTATTACAGCTAAACAGTACACTAAAATGTGTTTCTAAAAAACATTTTAGTTGAGAAATAGGCAATGCTGTAACATAGTCTTGCTTCACATTTGATCACCTCTGTTTAGTTTGACAGTTTGCGCTGATCTGAGTTTCAGGGGCCTGAGTCATTGTGCTGAACAGAATTACAAAGAACTACAATCCAACAGAGCAGCAAAACGTGTCACATGATATTTTAAGTCTGGATCTGTATTTCTCTCTGTCAGTCATTGAAAAGAACCCGCCCTGTATTAAATGAATGACTGTGATTGGCCCAAACAGATTTGAAGCTGGTGGAGTTCTGTCTAAATGGAACGGTGGTCAGACCTATCTGTCAATGAAAACATAACTTTGGCAGTTTCATCCCATTTCAAGGCTAGGAAAAGACCAGGGTTTGGGTTCAAATTACTTTCAGAACATTGGATATTTGTTTTCAGCTATCGGACAAATTAGACATTTTTCAGACTATTGGGGTTTCAGAGTAATGGGCCAGTGCTGTGTAGGACAGTGGTCCAACCTTTACCACAGGAAGAGGGGTCTATGCTAATCCCAAGAGTGTCTCACAGTATCTGGGAGCTGTTTTAATTAAGACAGATCAAAGCGAGGACTATTTGTCACAATGGCCCACTTTAGACTGCCTGCTCCAGTCTGTGTCCTCACTGCTGAGCCAACAGGTGCAGGTAGCCAGTATTAAAGGACTATAAGAGTCTGGATGCAGCTGAAAAAAAAACAATTACAGGTGAACTGAACTTAACCAGTTCCTCTGTCTCAGTCAAAAGACTCTGGGTTTGGAGCAGACAACAGGTTTAGATAAGTCCGTTCTTCAGGCAGAGTAAAATTGCCCTGGTACTTGTTCAACTTAAGCACATGCAAGTGGTGAATTCATCAATACACACATAGTTTTGGTGCACCTCAGGTTGAAACCTACATGAAATAGTGATGCACTGTTGAAGTATTTGAAAATGGAGAAGTTATCTGTATTTGACTGTACAATCACCCTGCTTTGTATAACATTACACTGCCAGACTGAGAGCAGTGTTGTTCACTTACACTGTTACAGCCTATGATGACTCTGCTAAATATTTATTTACTGCCCACGTTGGATACGTGAGTGACATCACATCCTTTTTTACTGCTAAGTGCAGGGCAGTTTCACTGGACTGGGTTTTAATGTGATCTTAATGCAAATACAGAGGCCGAGCAGGTCCATAACTACGTGATGAGGCAAGATTGCATCATTGCATTATAGACTCATTTACATCTGTAATAAAGCATTTTACTCATTGCCTTCAGACCACATATTGAGTGAAACAGTTGTTTCACAGAGACTGTCCACAGTGTCTGTCAGGCTTGGGGCGGGGGATTACTTGTTAGGTGATTATGTAATGAGAATACAAAAAAGGCAACTGTATTCATGATTACGTATACATTTAGTAAAAAATGGGGATTACAGACAGGTATGTATGATCTATTGTACATTTTAAAATAAAGAATTTGAGTCTCACAGCACCACCCTGGTCTAAGTAAAACTACTTCACAGTCAGATCAGTATCATGGCCTCCAGTGAAAAAAATCTTCACTGGGTGGAAAGTCCAACATGATTTTATCTTTAAATCAGAAAAGTGAAACGACATCACAGTACAGTGACAATTCATCTCAAACTCAACATCTAAGTTAAAGATTGACACAGGTGAGATCAAGCGCTAACCTTAGCTACACCGCCAACAGTAGCTATCAGCTGCTAATGTTAGCTACATTCCAACCGCTAATGTGATCCAACTGCAGACATTAGCAACACAGACCAGCCTCTAGTATCAGCTACTGCTACACAGACCAGCTGCTGAGGGGTGTGACGAAGCAGCATCCACAGTCAATGACCAATGATGAGGAGGTATTGATGAATTAATACAGGTTTGGGGCCAAATATTTTACAAAAAAGCAAATATCAGAGAAATGTCTGGAAAACACAATTAAAGAATTTAATTTTTTCTTCTTCTCTACCCCACTAATCACCCCACTACCCAACAGATATTCTTACCCTCTGAAGTACCCCAGCCTGTAGGTTAGAAACTGCTGGACTAAATTATTTGATTGTATATAAAGTAAATAAAGCTAGTTGCACACTGACCAACCTAGACAGTACTTACATAGTGATGCATCAGTCTTAACAATAAATAGTATATCAGACACACTGGACATTTTATTGTGGAACTAGTACTTTTATTTTTATAATTTAAGTACATTTTACTGATAATACATAATCTCACTTTCTAATAAAGTCTGACGAATTGCAGAGGAGGAGCAGGACTGGGTCTTCTTCACCAGTAGTTACATAATAATAGATTGATTTTTGTGAAAAAATTACAATCTCAGTATATTTTTTTCAGAATAATGAATAAGGCTGCCTGTTTTTGTGTCATTAGCTACAGTTTGTCGTTTATAATATCTGATAGTTTTCATCACATATTTTCTATACCCTGGATATAAAAACAATATTTTGCTTGAAAGCAACTTTTTCTCTGTCTTTCCAAGAAATGAACCTTCACCACAGGCCTGCTGAATGTTTCCCAGCTTGCATTGAGCTCCATTGTGTTGAATCTGTGCAGTGGCTGTTGAAGCATGATAATTTAGGGAGAGAACGTGCAGCTCCTCATCAACTCTCTCTAGCCCTAAATGGAGGGAATTGTTCAGACGCTTTAGTGCTGGCATGAGCCTCAGATTATGAGCACTTCATTTGCTGGCCTACAGGATCCAACAGAATATAACCTGAAGTTGAAACCTGCAATATGTGCAATAACTAAAATTGGTGTTCCTGTTGCTCAGCCAATCTCATTATGGAAGCCAAGCAGTGGAGCACAATATTGAATTTTCATTCTACATCAGTCTAAATTAAGCTTTAAAAGAGTTCAGTGTGTGCGGGTAAAATAATCAATTAGATAAACAATCAAACTGAAACTACAAATAGAACAGAAAACAATAGCAGAAGCACTCTTATACCTGCACATACAGAGGCTGAACAATTAAATGACATAAATCAAGACAGGAACACTAAATCAGGGAATAAATACATGTGCAATGCAATCTGTACGTAGTTTAGTCCATTTAACAAATGATTCTGATTGGCTGCCAGATAAGGAAAAAAAAATCCATACTAAAATGCTATTAAGTATACTAAAATAAAAAACAAAGTGAGATTTTTCAGTATGTCCAGAACCTTCAACATCTGAAAAGATAGATACAACTGTATTTTTACACAAAAGTATGTTTTGTGCATATGTGATTTCTGACACTGCACAAGGAAACTAAAAGTGAAGGGTCATTACAGCATTAGAGAACATCTTACAATGTCCCAACATATCTATGTTGTAGGACCTTTAATTAAAAACAAATAAAAGAATGCACCTCAGAGAATACCATACTGACTGATTTTCCCAAATGTGTGCATTTGCTTATGTAAACAGCTCTGTAAACAGAACTCCCTCTGCACAGCCAGTGTAAGGGAACAGGTGTTGGTCGGTCATACGATCATCTCAGGCAAAAACACAGAAACAAACAATTTAGAGTCGAATTAAAATGCTCACGCTGGCAAATTAAAAAAAAAAGTTGCAAGTGAAGTGTCCCTTGAAAATAGTTTGTAAGAGTTGAGATGAATAAATATTGTGAATCTGTATTATTTCTTCTCTCTTCCCTTCATTATCCTCACCAGGCAGAGGTGGGGAGGAGATCATGAAATTGTGTGTCTGTGTGTGCATGTGTGTGGGATCACTGGAGCTACATCTTGCTGCAACTTTCAAACTCCTACTACTGGATGGATCAGCCTAATGTTTTTTTGTGCACATTCATGAGTGTATGCAGGAACTCTGTGATTCAGAATTCTCAAAAAAAGTTAAAAACCTTTTTGTACTAAATTTTGCTTATGTCTTTATGTTTTTATGGCTGGGGGCATTATGTTTTCAGGTCTCTCTATTCTTGTGAATATGTCTTATGAATGCCTTGAGAGAATTTCAACAAAGTTGACACAAATATTTGCTTGAACTCAAAGATGAATTGAATAAATTTTTGTGGTCAGTGGTCTCTGGACTGCAGCTCAGAACTGCTGCTCTCCTACTCTTCCTCTTCTTCCACTTTTTCCTCTTCTTCCTCCTCTTCATGTCCTTGTTATTGTTGTGGTCATGAGGCAAGGCAAGGCAAGTTTATTTATATAGCACCATTCAGACACAAGGCAATTCAAGGTGTTTTACAAGAACTTAGAAATACATTAAAATGAAATATTGAAGGAACATTAAAATTGCGTTTGAGATCATTAAAAACAAAAGCTAAAAGCAAGACAATAAATACGTAAAAACATTACAGAAATTGCATTTAAAAAGCAAACATAAAACAAAAGCAACAGCAGGCAAATATAGGTAAGTTACATATCTACTTCACTGGAAAGCTGCAGTAAACAGAGATGTTTTAAGTCCTGATTTAAATGAGCTGACAGTTTCAGCTGACCTCAGATATTCATGAAGTTTGTTCAACAGGTGGGGAGCACAGAAAATAAAGGCTGCTTCACCTTGCTTGGTTTTGATCTTGGGAACACTGAGTAAACCTGTTCTAGATGATCTGAGGGGTCTGGGTTCTTCCTACAAGTAAATCAGAGATGTATTTAGGGCTGAGACCATTTAGTGCTTTATAGACAAGTAACAAGATTTTAAAGTTTATCCTTTGACACACAGGAAGCCAGTGCAGTGATTTAAGCACTGGTGTAATGTACTGCACTCTCTTGGTGTTGGTGAGGATTCTGGCAGCAGCGTTCTGGACAAGCTGCAGTTGTCTGATTGATTTTTTACTCAGACCTGTGAAGACACCGTTACAATAGTCCAGCCTGCTGAAAATGAAAGCATGAATAGTTTTTTCTGTATCTTGTTCAGACAGAAATCCCTTAATTCTTGCTATATTTTTATGGTGGTAGTAGGCTGATTTAGTAACTGTCTTTACATGACGACTGAAATTTAGGTCCGACTCCAGAACTACTACTTGATTTGTAGGTTTTAGTGTCATGGATTCAAGGTAAGCACTGACTTTTGATCTTTGTTCTCTGGGGCCAAAAACAAGTCAGTCAGATGTAAGCCATGTATTCAGGGCAAGGAGTCTGGTAAAACACTCAATTTCTTTCCCCAGGGTTGGAATGGGGCCAGAAATGAACACATTTTGTGACTGACAATCGCTCAGTTTCTCCAGGAGCAGGGAGAAGTCTTTTTTCAGGATCTCAGAATGAATGTTAAAAGACCCAGCATAGATAATGATCCTCATGTTACTTGGGTATGTAGGGTGGATTACTGGCAGCAGCTCTGTTAGATCCCTGACAGACATGCCAGCCACTGTTCGATTTTCAGTCTTTGCCATTCTTACATGCTTGGTTATCGAGTCCCCAATCAGGATGGTGTCTGGCTGATCAGATGTGGTGTTGGGGATATTTCTCTTAGCTCTTGGTTTCTCAGGTGTGGTGTTAGCTATCTCTTGACTAATTTCCTGCTGGATTTGCCTTTCTGTCTGACAACATCAGCCAAAGTCCTGGCTGGAGTTGATGCTTTTGGTCGAGCACCAGTCCTGTGCCAGTAGGAAGGGTTGTTAGGGAAAGCCAGTTTGGGAGTGTTTGCAGCTGATCCAGTACTGTTAGGACATATCCATGAGATTGTGTCAGCCAAGTCACCAATGGTATGCTCCACATTCGATGTAGTCTGTCCATCAGCACCTTGTATAGTAGCTGCCACAGAGTCAGTGAAATGCTCACTCTCACAAATTTGTTGTAGAGTTTCATTTTGAAGCTTCCTTATTGTCTCGGTTAGTTGCTCACACTCATCTTACATCTGTTTCAGACCAGCAGTGCTGTTAACTCTTATGAAAGAAATGTGTTTTTTACTGTCTAATTAAGAATATATTATTTCTAATTTGTCATAAAAAGTATGGCTTGTTATTATGGTAACATGTTTTTTACCTGTTTATATATTGTTTCTACTTTTTGTCTAATTTGTACAAATTATGGCTTGTTACACCTGATTAGTGTACTGTAAAATAAAGTATGATTAAATTTCAAGCTTTCAAATACTAAGTTTAAATCTTTAAAACATTTTTTTTGGAATAATGGCATGATATAGAGGGATGTAGAGAATGGGATAAAGGAAATGAGGACCAATACTACAGCATTCAAAGGAAAGCAGGAGAAACAGGAGAAATGGAAAGTTGGAAGACATCAATACAGTGGTGGGCCACCCTGGAGAGCTGTCAATGTGAGAAACAGAGCAAAACAAAGTTGATGATGATGATTTGCATTTGGTTTATTTCACTAAAATTCAACTTCAATCCTTTTTTAAATTACTTTCCCAATTACTATTACTCATCGATAATAATTGTCGAGTGGGGGTGGAGGGGCATGAACTTGGTTTCTGACAGGGCGGCATGCCAGAAAGAGTCTGGGAACCAATACATACATGTGAACATTATGGCGTGCAGGAGGAAACTGTGGAGGATGTGCTTTTATATTGCCAGAGATAAAAAGATAAAAAGATAAAAAGAGACAAACACTTCAAACTAGACTTCGAAAGGAACCAAATGACACTAGAAGAAGGACAAAGTCTGCCTTTTTCTGAGGCCTTTTACACATGTAGGTGCAGTTTAAGAGCTCCACTAACATTTGGAAAAGCTAAAAAAAAAAAAGTAAAAGGAGATAGCCTCTATTTGTCACCTCTAACATTAACGCTCAAACGTTTTACACAGTTGTAATGTGAGGGTTTGATGTGAGGTGATTGGATTACTCTTATTAAGAAGAAACAGCAGGGTGAAGACTGATAACTTTAATCAACTGCTGTCAACACTTGAGCAGCTTCAAAACAAACATGACTCATGACTCACATGTGACTGAACTTAACCAGTGAGAAGCTAGAAGGACTTAGACTGAGGTAAATGTGTGAGAACCTCAAGAGGCAGAGACAGCAAATTATTCCAACACTTACATATGCTGCTGTATATATTTAAACATGCAAATAATAACCGTGTGAACATGCATTTGTAAATGCTGAAAACACTGTAAATATGTTTTCAGCAAATTAACTCAAATAAATGAATTCACTTTATGTCCAAATCTTACAGAACTAATGCTTGAAGGTACCTGCATTTCCATGAAATGCCTTTTCCATGGAACAGATTCATCTGTCGCAGAGGGAGGTGATGAATACGGGGACAAAGTCGTGACGCAATGAGGAAAACAGGGCAAAAACTAAAGTCAAATCCCCCCCTGACTTTGCAGCACAAAGTTTGGCCTGATGAGCTGGCTCCAGGATTTAAGCATCCTCAGCCCTTAGCGACATCTTTTGCTGTTCCAGGAAGTGAACCGCTCCAACAACCAGGTAACTCAAACATAAAGAAACACATGGTTAATGTAACAGCTTGTTTAACCCTGCAGTGTGAGAATGTGTGTACTAGTGACAGGCAAATGAAGCCTGTGTGAAGCTTTGAACCACTTCAGCCAATTATATTGAAAATAGATTCTACAGAATATCATGTAGGTTCTTTGTGTAAATAAAGATGGTTGATGAATGTGTGTATTTTCGCACTATACATTGTTGTGAGTGCATACGTAGCAGAGAAGCCCTTTCAAAATTCAAACCTTTCTGTGTCTGTCAAAATCGGTACATGTAAAACCAAACCACTCAGCTGCTCTTATTAAAAGTTTTGAGGCTTCAAACTCAGCGAACACGTGGACATTTGGTGGTTTGCAGAAATTTTAGCAGCCCTTCAAGACTGGGGCACCAGCACACCTCATTGATATTAATAGTTTTAATCTTATATGTGTGCAATAACAGTTCAAAAAGCCTGCCTGTTATTATGTATGTAGACCTACTTTTGTTCAGAAGTGCTGCATTACATATAGATATTATTATGCAACATGTTACAACAAAATAATTATGCGTTTCATTATGAGTTTCATGTTTTTAAATTTCATCATTGATATTTGTGATATCTCATATAAATTGCAATGGAGGAAGGAAATGTTTTCATATATATGATTATATTTTTCTAATCTAACCCACATTGTCACATTTCTCAGTTATTCCCCTCCTTCTTATCCCATGAATGTGCAAACCACACAGTTAAGGTGTGAAACTTTCAAATCTCTCAAACTGAATGAAGCACTTTGTGAAGCACCAGTGATGTTTGAAGCTTTGTATGTCATCAGTCACGTGATATTATTCATTCGACACAAGCTCCAGCACAATTTGGTAAACCAGTGCACTGAAACAAGCTTGGGTATCATCCACCCTTCTCTAAATCAAACTAGAATTACTGTCTTGCACTTGTATGGCTCAATCAACCAGTCAGGTTCCACTTTACATCCATGTCTTTATAAAATATGTAGTGAAACTTTAAGGAACTTTATAAAAGGTATTAAGTGACTGATAGACAACTGAAAATTATGTTACAGTGAAGATGACCTTTGACCTTTTGGATATAAAGTGTCATCACCTGGTTATTTTATCTTATTATAAATAAGGTTATGAATTCTTGACTTATGGGCAAAACCATGTTTTATGAGGTCACAGTGAAAACAGTGATCTACTCAGTTCATACTTGAGTACATGTGGATATGTTTGCCAAGTTTGAAGAAATTCTGTCAAAGTGTTCTTGAAATATCATGTTCATGAGACAGTCTTTAGGTCACAGAGTCCTTGAACTTTGATCTTTCACCACCAAAATCTAATCAGTTCATCCTTGAGTCCAAGTGTTCATGTGTACCAGGTTTGAAGAAATTCCATCACATTCACCGCTGTCACCAGCATAGGGGCATAAACAAACTGCAATGTCAGTTGTTTG
Organism: Lutjanus erythropterus; assembly: GCF_056507025.1. Taxonomy (NCBI): domain Eukaryota; kingdom Metazoa; phylum Chordata; class Actinopteri; order Lutjaniformes; family Lutjanidae; genus Lutjanus; species Lutjanus erythropterus. The sequence goes on from NC_139318.1 coordinate 19,513,232, forward strand.
GTTGCGGCTGACTGTGAAGGAAATCAACCTGTGAAGTTTACAAAGTACTGCGGTGAGAGTGTGAATGGCTGTTACCATGGATGTGGTCATCACAACATGAAGCACTCTTTTTAAGGACAGATACAGCACTTGCACAGAGAGGTGTATAGATGCGTTACCAATATATTCTCTGCATTACCAACTGTGTACAGAAATGTACACCAAAAATGGTTAAACTACTGGTGGTGAAAAATACTTAAAGGGATATTCATCCCTAAATCCAAAATATGTATTTTCCTGTTATCTGTCCTGTTATTTATCCATCTAGATAGCTTTGGTGTGAGTTGCAGAGTTTTTGAAATATCAGTTTTCTACTGAATATAATGGAACTAAATGGCAGTTGACTTGTGGTGATCAAAGCACCAAAAAATACATTTGAAAAGTTCAACACCAGTATCTCTTTCTAGAAATCATGACCAGGTTACTCAAGATAATTCACAGACCTTGTTGTGAGCAGTTTCATGTAGGAACTATTTTCTCTCTGCAGTAGAACCAAAACTACTTTCGATCTACATGGGGGAAAAAAAGTACTTCCTGTATGAAATTGCTCTCCACAAGGTCTCTTGATTATCTTGAGTAACTATGTAGTCCCATTTAGTTCCATCATATTGGAGAGAGGACAGACAGCAACTCACACCAAAACTATCTAGATGCATAAACAGCACTACAGGGGAGAGGAGAAATATGCATTTGTGATTTTGAGGTGAACTGTCCCTTTAAGCACAAAGTCTTCTTCTCAAAAACTACTCAATAGTATTAGTTGCTTTTTATCCATTGTTGTTTAATGCAGTATTATTCAATAAAATGGGGCTATGGTTTCTCTAAATATAGTCTTATTGGCTACAAATATGCAGATGAAAAGTTTGGATATTAATTCAGGCTGTAGGCTACTCAGTAGTGAATTATGATTTTAACAGTAAATAAGTCAAATACATTCTGTGATGCATACTTACACATAAAAGTACAGCAACCCCCCAAAATTGACTTAAATACAGTAATTAAGTCTCACCATTTTTACAAATTCACTATGATGTACTGACTGCCAGTGAAATATTCCATCATGGCTTGTGGTGTATTGTCTGATATGCGTTTAGCCACGAGTAATCCATCTTTTCCAAAACAAATCAAACTAGAAGAGTGCACTCAGAGTGCAAATCTCTGCCAGGCAACCCCAAAATAAATAATATTAACTCTAATTTAATTATCCTTGACAGGCATAAGCTGATGGTCGTGTAATTGATCTGTTTGTGTGTGTGTGTGTGTGTGTGTGTGTGTGTACATGTGTACAGTGAATGAGTGATCACCTGACCTTCATCATCTCTGCAGCTAATCTCTTCTGCACAGTCGTGACTCTATGCTGAAGGCATGTTTTCATGGCAGAGAACACCTTGAGGGAATTTCTTCAAACATGACACAAATGTTCAGTTGGACTGAAATACTGAATTAAAAAATAATGGTATTTAATTTTGCTGGTCAAAGGTGAAGGTAACGGTGACATCACTGAACACATGTTTGGCTATAATTTACACTAATTCTGACAAAGATAAACACAAATATCAAAATAGGATAAAATGATTAGGTGATGACATTTCTATCCAAAAGGTCAAAGGTCAGCTTCACTGTGACATCATCCTCTGTACTCATCATTAAAAACAGTCTAAGAGAAGATGACATATTTCTCACTGGAAATCATTCACTGCAATCATACATTCCTTCAATACTCCATACTTTACTGCATACATGATATGATTCTGCACATACATGGATGTAAACTGGAACTTGACTAGGCGGTGGAGACATACAACTGTGAGGCAGTAATTTGATTTTTTGGCTGCTTTTTTATACAACCATTGAGAACTTTTCACTCTTCTTACCAGACTGCTAAGGACCACAAGTGATCAGCAACTGCTTCACTTTGAAATCTTGTTCAAAGTGACATGCGGAGGTCTGTATGTTATGACAAAATGATTGCGTTATGGCTCCAACAGTCAGATGTTTTCTTATTATCTCGTATATTTTTCTGTTGTATGTGACGTGTATAGACCATTATCTGTTAAGGAACCTGAGGTTATAGGTTTTTATGGTTTAGCCATTGGTTTTAAAAGTTTACAAGAAGAGTGAGGGGCAGGAAATAGGGAGTTAGCTGAATTTTTTGGTTGTTGCTTTTGCAAAGCTGAAGTACCTCACCAAACAGCTACTTCCTTCCTGCATCTTTTGCAACTTTGTCCTCTTGTGTAAACCTACAGAATTTTTAAATCATGCACACTCATCGCTGTTCCCACAACACTGAATCAGCACCATCTGTCTCACATCAGTCATCATGAAGCCTTCAGACAGATTGTCCTGTCCCATGGAGAAACTGTGCATGAAGCTGATTTATTTTCATGCACCGAGTCTTGAGTCTCCTGAAGCCCCTGGGACCTGTTTGTACATTTGAGTCCAGTATTCCACAGAACCATTAGCATACCAATGTATAACATGTTTTGTATAATCCATCAACTGGCATATGCAGTGTCTGTGCATGGGTCTGTGCCATCACATCAGCAATAAGTGCTTTGTGTATGTTGTATGTAAAAATGTATTTATGTGTGTTAATATTAATCAGCACACAACACAGTTTCTTAATGAATAAATTAATCTTTAAAAAATTAAAATTATTCTCACAGTGCTAATTGCCCTTTATAAAATGAAAAGATATTATTGCTTTTGAGATGAGATACTGTAGTGAATCTAAATGTAGGTTTTCCACAGCTGATTGCCTTGAAATTGTTCCCAGAGGGCTGGTGTGTGGGCATATTTTGAATTAAGTATGGTTTTGTAGACATGATGCAATTGATTGGTTAGGGTGAGATGCTGCACTGTGGGGTTGACACTTACACTTCATTTAGTGTGTTTGGAAACCTTTGGGTTGCCTAAAGCTTAGGCTAAGTAGTGAGCCAACATGGGCATTTCATCATATACTTGTATGCTGTATACTTGTATATCTCAGCATTTGTTTAATTTATTTTGATGTTTCTTTTCTCCTGTCAGTCAGTCAAATACATGGAAATTCAATAGTAAGTTGCTGCAATAAAAAATAAAACTCAAAAACTTGAAAATGGACCAAACTACTTTCATATACAAACAAACTGCATTGAACATATATATTAATCTCTCTTATGTGTGCATTTTGTTATTCCCCTTTTGTTTTGTGGTCTTTTCTTGACACTTGATACATTTCATGTCAATTAATTTTTCAACCTCAACTTCTTCAAAGGTACAGTTCACCCCAAAATCAAAAATACATATTTTCCCCCTGACCTGTAGTGCTATTCATCCATCTATGTTGTTTTGATATTGATATTTAGGGATGTCTTCTCTCCAATATAATGGGACTAAATGGCTTGTGCTGCCAGTGTCTCTTTCCAAAAATCATAACCTGGTTAATCATACCATGGGGCTGCAGGGCTGGGGAGTTAGTAGCTGAGGCAGGGCCTTTCTGTGTGTCTGTGTGGGTTCTTTCTGAGTACTCTGGCTTCCTCCCACAGTCCAAAGACATGCAGGTTCATTAGGTAAATTGGTGATTCTAAATTGTCCATAGGTGTGAATGTGAGTGTGGGTGGTTGTCTGTCTCTATGTGTCAGCCCTGCCATGAACTTGCGACTCGTCCAGGGTGTCTGTGTGACGTAAATTCAGAGGGTCTGCACAGATGATGTGTGGACATACTTCCAATTTGTTGTGAGTGTGCAACTAGAACTTAGAGAAAGGGCAGAGGGTAGAGAGAGCTGATGACACGCATCAAAGGGCTGCAGGTAGGAGTCAAGCCAGTGGCCATTGCAGAGGATTGATAGCCTCAGTACATGGGACTATAAGGGCACTCCACTACAACTTCTTTTGAGGCTATTTTTGTGCTGCAGTTGAGTCAGTCATGAGGCAGAATGTACTCTAATCACAGATTCTTTTTGTGATAGCGATAGATTGTGCAATATTCTGGTAAGTTTGTTTTGCTCAACCCCTTTTCTGCAGTTGGGCCACTCGACTGGGTGGATGGGTCAGCCTGCTCCTCCTTTAAATGTTGCCAACTCTGCTCTGAGCTGGTTTCAGTTCATTTCAGACAGAATCTGATCCACAATGCCTCACAGTGTCCCAACAAAAGACTAGCAAGTTGAGCACTCCTCCATGCACAACTATGAACAGAAGGAAGGAGGAATGATGTTTTTGGTGCTGTGAGGTGGAACTGTGAAACAGAGCAAAGATAACAGTTGTTTTTTTGTTTCTTTTTTCTTCTTTTTTCAAATTCAAGACCACCAGTATTATACACATTGCTTCATGATTAGATGCAGGTCACGACTCTATCCGATGACCCATGGCTGGGGCTTTATCTCTCTGTGTCCCATGCACCGCTGAAGACAAATTTTCATTATTGCCTGCGATCTTGAATCACACAGGTGTGGTGGGGAATACTCCCTTAGTGCAAGTGAACATGTTGTGCAGTGTTGCTGAATGCAGCCTTGGCCTGACGCCTCCCCCGACCAGGTCCCTCATCAGAGCCGGGTTATATACAATTGTTCTCTCCTTTTGCCTGCTGCTCTCTGTCCTTGCAGTGGATAGTAATAGCCTTGTTTGAGATTAACTTCACCTTGCCAGGAAAGTAGATGAGATCAAGCGGGCACAGTAGGAGATGGTGACAAAAAGCTCCTGCCCACCTAAGTGATCCTGTGAGTTAATGCTGCATACCAGAGGTGGTGAGTAGGGTCACAACGCCAGAATATATTTGTATCCAGTATGGTGAGCCAATTCAAGTTTCCCCTGCTGCCGTTTTGCCGGTTGTTTGCTCTTGTGGTTTGTGTTTTTTTTGCTCTTACCTTATTACTTAGTTAGGTTTTATGGTTTGTTTTGTTTGAGTTGTTTCATTTTGGCATATTTTGCCTTCATCTTATTGTTACTTCTTATGGTCTATTTTCTGTCAGTTATACTGAGTATTTTGTATATTTGTTAAAGCAACTTGATTGCTTATTCTAATTAATTTATATAAAGTTTTTTTCTGTCAGAAGCAGAGTGCCATGATGTTGGGAGGCTAGGCACCCATGGTGAGGTCTCTTCACTTTATGCATGTGAGTGAATGCACTGGGACGCAGTATAGACCGCACCATTTTTGCTGTGAGGTTTGCTGTGTTGCACCTGAGGTAAGTAATGTCAACACCCCTGGACATTCCTCTCAGCTTAGTTTTCTACTTTTTGTTCAGTTTATGTTGGACTGTATTTTATATACTTTAATGTTCACTGACACAATTTATATCAAGGCGTTTTCTAGTGATAATTCTAATAAAGTAATATTTTAATGCAGCTTATTGTTTTCAGTAATTTTCATTTGTCTATTAATATTATTTTCTGCCCAGCAGCTCCAGTCCCTGCCTGTTTTATTTTGATTATTTAAATAAAACCATCAATTTACTTGCAAAAACACATCTCTGCCTCATCAGTAACAAGCCTGTGTGCCTATATAATCTATTTTCCAAAAAATATTCAAGGAGAAGTAGTATTTCCTGGGGTGCAGATCTCTTGGTGGTAGTGTTCGGCTTGTTTCTTATTCTCTTTTTATTGCCTCTCGCCACTCAGGTCTTAAAAGATGGCAAGCTACAATTTTTCAGGGTACTAATGTTTAGTTGGTCATATCTCCCAGCCAATTCATGGCAAGAATTTGACTCTATAATCACTTAATCTGACACAGTGACCATCTTAACAAAAATACTGTGAAGTCTGAAATGTTTATTCAGCAGCAGAACATGACTTATGTTTGGTGTCCAGACTCCAACTTCATCACTCCCTGCAGGTTAAGTTACATAGAGACATGAGGGGAGTGATGAGCAAATTCTTGAAACCCCCCTGTCGGAGCCTATAGGTGGATGCTGGGGTGAAGGTGGGGTAAAAGAGCAAGAAGCGACACTGTGTGGGGCAGCAATGCATGCAGGCAGAGGGGGAAATGGGAGGTTCAGTAGTTTAAATAGACCGCCAGATTGGAAGGGTGCGTTTGGTATGTACTATCTAGAGTGAGGTATGTCACGCGATTGGCAATGCAGCTCGAGTTGTCTGACTGAACTAACTCGCAGGCGTCGCCGCATTTGTTCTTCAGTGGTCTGTATGAGTGATTTAGAAGAACTTGTCGCATTCACTCATTGTCTCGTATTTCGAAATTTATATATGATTGTAAATTATATATTCTTGTTTCGTTGCTTTAGCAGGTCTTTTAATTCCACTGCTGATGCTGATAAATGTCTCTGAAAGTAGAATGTCAATCTTCTACCTCATAAAGTTCTTTTTTCTCTTTGATGCCATTTTCATGAATCAACACTTCTTGACATGTGCAGTGGGAAGCGTAGCCTTATATGGTTAATCATGCTAATTTACAAGTCTCATGCACTCAGATATGCACAGGAAGATCATTTACACACTTATCTGAAGTTATGAGCCTTGTTGAATCTGACATGGCATAGCTGTCTTCCTGTGAGGCTGGTGGTGATGACAGCTGGATAGATTCTCTTGAGGCTTCCAGTGGCTCTCCTCTCTCTTGATGAATGCAGTCAGGTTTTATTTTATGGATAAAAGTTGGATGGAACAAAACAGCAAATCAAACAGCTCACCCTCAGAGGTTTGTCTTGGCATTTCTCCACTCAACATCTTCTGTGTTTGCTCCCCTGGCATCTCCCCACTACTGCAAAATTCCTCCACTGAAAGACAGTTTGACAGTTCGTCCAGACACTAACTGACTGTTTTCATCTCACTTGTCTGATGAAAAAAAAAAAAGCATTTTCCCATTCCTTATACCTGGATACCAGATAAGTGCAGGAGGATTGTGACAAAATAACATAACACACAGTTTTATGAGTGCTTTAATGCACTATGTTATTACAACATAATTCTCTTGAGAGAAGGACAATAACTGCTATGAAGTTCTAGCTTTGTTTTTTTTTCTGATTTAAAAGGATGAAGTTTTCCAGAGGGACATGTTTCAGTCTCTTGGGGCTGTCGACATACTGAACACTTGTCTGGAATTCTCTTGGACATAATTTTGTTTTGGCAGACCAGTCTGAGAAAATACCAAGTGTGACTGCTGTAAAACAACCAGCTCACACTGTACCAATCCATTACACCATATCCAGTAACAAACAAATATATAGAGAACATAATGTCAAAACTATTAGTTCCTGCGACTGGATTGAAAGTTGACCAACTGACCCTTCCTAAATCCCATCCTGCTCTGAGCTGCAATAACAGTTGATACTCTTTTTTTTTCGCAGAACGATGAAGACGTAACCATAGACATTTATACGTAGACGCTGCATTGGCCTTTCAATCATACGTCAGTGTTGCCAATGTATACCGCATCATTTCTGCTCCACTTCATCTAATGGGAAAATTGAAAAGAAATTTTTCAAGTGCCACTGTGTGACCTTGACTGTGGCTCTGATGTCCATAACAAACACCATGCAATTTTAAAAAAGAGGGGTAGGAGAGCAGGATGCAGCATCAGGCTGGATTAAAGTGAAGATGGAGAGGAGATTGAAAACGTCGGTGACTGGAAGATCGAATTGGTTGAGGGCAGATGGGGAGCGAAGGGATCGTTGACGACAGATGCCAAAAAAGTTCTTATTAACTTGCAAAGGTAGATCAAATTGATTCTGTAAATACATACACAGATTTAAATATTTAAGATTTTAATTTCACTGCTGTTATGATGCAACATTGGCATGACAGGTGATTGCTGAAGTGTTAGAAACAGTGATGCAACGTTCAGTGATGAATGAGTGTTTGAGGCGGTGGGGCTTGTTAATCCAGAGGGAGGAGGATGTCTGCTCCTGATGGAAATACCAAAACATTACTACATGAAACATTCTTGGCTGGTGATACCTCACAGTAGTTTTCATTCATTTTAAAAGGCCATTCCACTCATTTTATTTCCCAAAAAGGAGCACTACACAATGAGTGAAACATGTTGCAGATTATAGATTCAGTGGTCATTTTACATCTTTACAGTCTAATGCAATCCTACACAACTGTTCAGCCAGAAAGAATACTTTTACCTATGTTAAGTTGTTGGCACTGTCACTGAGGTCATATTAGGTGGTGATGTTAGATATCAACTATATATGTAACCATAATATTTAGAGGTGTTTCTCATGTTTGGTCCCCCTGATCTTTGTAAATAGGAAAGGCAAAACATTAGAAACACCTTACAGTATAATGGAGCCCAGTACAGCACCACATGCAGCTATGACATCAGAAATTAACCTATGCGGTCATTGAATTTATACATTTCTGATAATGTCAACAAAAACTTAATGTTGTAAACACTTTTTGAAAAGTCAGAGAAAATGACTCAAATGATATCACTCAAATAATGTCAGCTTGGTTTTAGAGGCCAAAAATTTAAACAGAAAGTCTGCATTATAAAGTGGGGCCTCAGAGTTTTAATTATGTGGCTATTTATCTGTGAGAGTGCTTGTGTTCATGCCAACTGGCCAATTGGCACAAAGGAGTTGTGGCAGTAGGAGTGGTCTATAACAAAAAGCAAAAATGCGCATAACTTCTAAACAGAGTCACGGAACATTACATTTGTAGACACACACCCACACACACACACACGTAGACATAAATATATGTACAAAACTGTAACTTTTGATCTATGAAGCTGAAATTTGCCATGGGGGTCAAGAGTACCTGGAAAGAACCCACACTGACACAGGGAAACTCCACACTCCACAAAATGTTGATGATAATATGGTCAACATCTTCACATAAAAAGTTCAACATCTAGGAAACACCATCCATCTACTTTTGCCAAAAACAGTTTGTTTTTGTACTGAACTGACAATGTAACTGCTTGGCTTTATTCTTCAGCAGATCACATTGTTAAGAAGAGAGGAAGAAACATATCAGTATCATTGTTCTGACACAAAGTCCCAACCACGCATGCTCTTCTCCCTTTATAGTCATTTGTATTCACTACTGGAGAAAGGCTGTTGTGTTTGCATTTAGGAAAAACAAATCCATATTAATACATTTCTGTCTTTCTTTGTAAGACAGAGCAGAGAACCACCAACTATTACTGAAATGATTTTACCTTCTTTCAACTCTTGAGTTTTCACATTTGAGAGACATCAGAGAGAATCAGATATGAGCACTTGGCATCTCCACTTCAAGTTTTAATAAAAAGTCTGGCAAGATGTCCCAAACTTCTTTATGACTGTATTTTGGAGGGTTTTTTTTCAGAAATTGGAAATGTTTGACAAGCATAATAATATAGAAAAGATACAGATACAACGTCTGTTACAATTTTCTTTTAGATGTTAAGCTGTGCTGCCTCTTTTCCATTAAAAAAGGAGTCACGGTAAATCATCGACATCACTGAAACAATTCCTGTACACAAAACAAGCCTTAATCAAGAACACATTTATGACTTCTTGATAAGTTGTACACAGTCAGTGGATTCTTGAGATTAGATACAGAAATCTTGAAGGGTTTTGGATAGACTGACATTTAATTTTTAACAAAATTTCCCCTAAACTACAATAGTTCATGGATGCAATACAAACTTGATTGCAAAATCTAATTTAACTGTTTTGGAATTAACCTTGCATGTTGCTTTGATGTCTGTTAAATCAAATTGAAACCTGCAGTGATATCCCAGAGAGGAAATGTGGCTCATGTACTGCCTTTCTTATTTTTGATTATTTTTTTCATGCCAGTAATGGATTTTAGAAATCATACAGTTTGAATTTACAATTCAATTTCCTACTTTGCACTAATTACACAGCCAGCAACTTTCTCATGTCTAGCAGACCAGATGTTATTATATCAGTCAGTCAAAGTATGACTCACAAATGACAGAGTTTGCATAGAATAATGTCATTAAAAAAATCTGCATCAAAACTGCATCCATCAGATCTGGAGTTAATAATAAAGAAATACAGCAAATACAACAAACACAACAAATTAGATCATGTTGATTACAGTGGGTTTACGGACCCACTGATGATGCATTTACATGCTGAGGGCTTCATGAGCAGAAAACAGGGAATTAAAGAACAAATGAGCTCAGATGTTTATGGGCATGATCTCCCTCCCAATCCAAAAACAGCCATTCAACACAGGTCACAACAGTGAAAAACTCTGAGGGATTGAAAAACTTTTTCGAAAATCATTCTTGACATCTGGAACAAAGAGAAATCCCCTGTTTAGAAACCTGGCACATAGAGTTCTGTAGTATTTTTTTATATGGATGAAGTACAGTATGAGATATTAGATTAGATATAAGTAGATTTAAACAGATTCCTTGATATTATCACAGTAGTAAGAGAAACCACACGACACCTCAGTGACTTTTATTTTCAGTTAAACATTTATCTCAATATACTCCAGAAAACTGTAATCATATAAGTGGATGACCACAGAAATCTGTGTACACCAATTGTTTTTTTTTCTTTTCCCTTTTACATGTGAAGGAGGGGTGAGCAGAGCAGAATAATGTTCCACTTTATTGACTGCCTCAGTGTTCTGACTCTTTTTCAATGAAAAAGTTACAAACATTGTTTTAAAAGAACAAATCAAATGGAGATGTAGTGATACCAAGCACTCAAAGTTCAATAATTAGATTTTGAAAAAAAGAACATGAGAGAACATTTATCTCAGTGTTAAAAAACAAAGAAAAAGAAACTTTTTTTTTTTTTTATCAACATCACAGTATTTGATGTATCCAACTGGTAAATCAAACAACATCTGTTGGTGCTTCTTTAGTTGAAAAATACAAAAAATAGGTCTGCACACCAGAAACTGCTCCTTTTGGAAATTTAATAGTATCACCACATATGACATTCACATGTGGTGACACTATTAAATTTCCAAAAGGAGCTGTTTCTGGTGTGTGGACTTATTTTTGTGTTTTTGTATTTGTTCTTCAGTCCAGCAGCCAGTATTTATCGTTTTTGGATGTGCATGCTGTACTAGTCAAGACATTTAAGTAACAACAAAAAATGTCAACCTCATGGTAGCACTAGGATTCATCCTCTCAGGACCATGAATGTGAAATATCACGGCAATTCATCATGTAGTTGTTGGGATATTTCAGTATGGACTAAAGTAGTGGACCGATCGCTGTAAGTGTGGCTAAAAACTTCATGTGAATCCTTAATAATCTGTTAATAATAATTCTGTTGCAGTTTAGTTTGTATTTTATTCTTAGTTTGCATGTTCTTGCTCTGTTTTGTGGTTCCTCTCACTGTCCAAAGATAAGCAGTTTATATAAACTGAAACCCCTTAGCTTCCTGAAGACGTGAATGTGTTTGTCTGTTTATGTTTGGTTGTCAGCCCTGTGATGGATAGGCCACCTGTCGAGTGCATGTTTGGTTAGAGTCCAGCCCTGCACAGCCATGAAAAGGATAAACACTTTAAAGAATGGACGGACTGTTGCATTAATTCTTCTTTGTTTATTAAAACTGCTACAAACACATTAATCACTGACAGTCTGCTGAGCAAAGAACAAATAATGTGATTGGTAGGGGAATCTCTATATTTGTCAGGTTTTAATGCTTGATTATAACTTTTTGTGTATTTAGTAAATAAATACCTAAATATTTTGTCACTGAGAACAACTTGAACACAGGATGGCGAGTCAGTGAAATAATGAGTGTGATATGTGTGGGAGTGTGTGTTTCCACACTGCTTTTCTCACTTTTGTTCCCCAAACCCTTTGGAGCACTGTATAATTCTAACTGCACTGTATAATTATTTATTCGAATATATGTAGATGGAGATATCTATTTGGCATTTTCAACAAAACATTTCACACTTGAGTGTTTTTTATCACCGCATTTCATTCTCATTATACAGTAAAGCACTTGTTTTATGTCTCTGGTTGTGGTAAACAGCATGCTAATTATACATTTCAGAGCCATGCAGTGTTTACAGTATCTCCTTTAGCAGAATCCACATGGAGCATGATAATGAATAAACACTAACATTTCAGGGGTTTTTTTTGTTTTTTTTTTACACATAAAAGAAGTAAATTGCCTGAGTGTGTGTTTGTCTCACGTCTTCAAGCACCTCAGGCCTCCTCTGTCAACCTTGTCTGTGTTTACACAGTTTATATTCTAATTTGTTTTTTACAATATGTTTTGAGGAGCCAAGGCGGCCTTGGTAGAAGCTGGGGTAATATAACATCATTACCAGAGAGGGGCTGATGGGACTTCACAGCTAGTGTCTGCATAATTAAACCAGTTAATTTTCTAACACTGGAATCTCCTTGACAAAATATACCCAGCTGTTGTAACAAGAGTGAAGTTATGCACTTCAGGAGATATGTAAAAGCTGCGGTCTGAGCTAAGGCTCACCTCTGAGCCATGAACTTAATGCTTTGGATCAATAGTCTGTGAATATGGGATCTTTAAATCCCTCGTAATCTGTTTTCACTCATCTATAGTATATGCCTCTTGACAGGAGAGGAAATATGAACACACATATATCTGCTCATTATCATTGTTCAAATGCTTGTTATAGAAACCAGTCAACGTTCTGCTCTGAGGAAGAGATTACCGGCTGTCACTGTGCAAGTTCATTAATGTCTATTTGCACCTGCGAATAGGCACACGGCAGCTATTTGGCTATTTACACCCGAAGTCCTTAGTTTTGTTATAAAGAGCAACAAATTCATCATGGGTAAAAGTTTATGGTGGATGAATGGGTTAAGCTCAGGACTCTCTCATGGTAAAGGCAGGTTTTTCCCAGGAGATGAGGATTTCAGTTTAGTGTGAAATTAGAAGAGATGCAACAAAAGTACTTGGTTAAGTTTGGGGAAAGTTTGTCTCTGCCATGTGATTGTAAACCAGCTATTTACACCCTGGGTACAAATAGCTGGGAGCTTCTTTCTGCCATATTAAGGTGTGTAATGTGTGTAAACAACCACACTGGCTATTTAACCCAGAATGCAAATAGCTACATTGGTTCACCCTGGGTGCAAAAAGCATCAGCAGCATTATCCCATGTGTGTTTTTGTTTTTTTTGTTTTTTTATGTCAGCCTCTTTCACAGCCACTGTGACAGGACCGAGCTTTAGTCGGACGCAATCTGCCCACTGTGCCCTCATCTGTCAGCTCCAGTCCTGGTGAGAAGGAGCTGCCTTTAGGTGTGTGTCCTCTCTTTGTTGTTTGTCTACCTGAACACAGTGCACCTCTGGTGACCCGTCCATCGGTCTACACTGTCTCAGTCCCACACGGCGTGTTAACAACAAGCCAACAATAGTGTGGAAGTGATAAACCCCTGATAGAGGAAGCGGGATACATAATAATCAGACACTGATAGTCTCAGCAGGACCTGGCTGATTATTTTCAGCCTGCCTGTATTAGACATATTTTACAGTAAGATGTCTCAAAGCAGTTGGAATATTACACCATCAGCGTGATGAGGGAGATTGTTGCTAAACCAGAGATTTCACAGTCTGCATACAAAGAAGTATCTGGATGGCTGCTGCTGTTTGGCATGATTCATTGCTGGGCTGTTAGCATAGTGTTGTCAAAGGTTTCAGATACAACTGCCACTGACATACTGAGCAAACACCAAATCTCTGCTTCAGATTATTGCCAGATCCTTCACTGCATTTTGTGGTTTACTCTCATGTTATTCATTCAGTGCATTTAATACATCGATTCAATGAAAGATGTCCAAAAATTAAATTATAAAGTACAGTTAGGACCTAACCTGGATCTGAATATTTGGTGTATTTTATCATATTATAATGTCATATATCATTTCATAGCAATAAAATTTTTGCAAAAACAGTTAAAAAAAGAAGAAGAAGAAGAAGAAGAAGAAGAAGAAGAAGAAAACTAAAAAGCTAAGCTAACTACAAACAACAGCCAACTAGACAGCTGGGCTAATGCTAGAACTGTATCAAGTGAAAGCTAGCTGGGGCTAGCATTAGCAGAGGTCTGCTAGCTTTCTCTTTGCATATGGTTCGATGAGTTAACCTCAATTCAGATTGTTCCACACAAATAAATGCAGCAGTAGGTAAATCAGGATGATGAATAGAAAACAGACAATTAAGTTTGGCTAAAGGTAACTAGCCTAGCTGAGCAGAGTCAGTGCTATCTTAGTGTGTGATCTGTTGTGCTAAAGCTATCTTTAAATAAATGACATATTTAAATGTATCATATTATAGAATCTTTATACACATTTCTATCCATAGTAGACAGACAGCTAGCCAGTAAAACACACATTTTTAATTGTGAATAATCAAAACAAAAGGAATTCCCTTTGTTTGTAGATATTCACAAATTCACTTGAGATAACAATGGCAGACATCCTAGTTTGTTTTTCAACTTTCACTACTTTTTAGAATAATAATTATAATATTATACCTGTTTCCAGTGCTTACCTAGAAGTTTATCATATTCTGTCCAATTAATTATTACCTCATCCAATATATAAAAATATAATACACCAAACATTCAAATTTAAAACTTAATTGTCTATATGTTTCAGTCAAACAGTCTGTCTTTATCAAGACAGTTGCAAACTTATGAGTCATAGGCAAGTGACATAGGCTATGAAGCATGCAGCTGTTTCTGACAGAACCTGCAAGTATGCTAATGTTAGCTGTCATGCCAAAGAGGAAGTCTTTTGTAAAGAGCTCCAGGAGACTGACTCCTTCCTTCATAAAATACCGGACAACAAAAATGTTTGTGGTGTTGAAAGATGCACTAAGGGCTAAAACAAATGTCAGTTATCCTGATGAAAACGCCTATGTTAAAGACATATATGTGCGCACGCATGAACGTGAAGTACACTTAAGGGTCAGGGTGTGTGGGGTTGAAGATATGATCACCCTTAAGATAACCCAATGGAAGACAGCAGCATAATCAGCTTAGAAGGCACTGCAAACTTTCTATCTATTGCACAGTTTTCCGGTCATATTGGAAGTGTTGAACCCTTTTTCTTTTCAACTTCTCTGCTTCTGCAATAACTGCTGTCTGCTTTTGTACGGCAGAATCAAAAGTTGACAACATGTTCGGACAGGTGTTGACCAGATACAGAGCACAGAATTAAATTTAAGCTTTTCAAAATTCTGATGGCTCATACAATCACATCTATTGCACAGACTGCATTTGATTTGTAGAATCAGTATGGTAGAACAGCTGTTCAGGCTGTATACATGCACTAACAACCTAACTTTCTTTTCTCTCCAAAAACAGTATAAAATATCCGCAGTTATACTAAACACTACACTATTACATGAGCCCATAGTCATTACTGTGAGTGTGAGTAAGTGTGATGAACTGGAGACTTGCCCAGTATATGTTTCTGGACCCCAATTATGATCGTAGAGAAAAAAAAATAGAACAGTGCCATAACAATGCTGGTTTTTATTGTGCCTATTACATCATCTTGTGTTTGGCTCATTGGGAAGGGAAAGTGGCCCGGGCCAATCAGCCAGCTCTGCTGGACTTTGTAAAGGCTCTCTGCCACCTACCAGCCTGTTCTTGTTTGTAGTTGTGGAAAATATGAGGTCTGTGCTGTGCCCTGGAAAATTGAAAGGCTTCAGCATCTGCTTCTGGTCAATAGTATAGCTGTGATTGTTACACTTTTTTTTCCTTTTTGCAATCCAGGACCTGGGGATAAGAGCAATGTTTGGATTGCAGAGGGGATTATTCTCCATGTCTGCTTGTGGAGAGGCAGATAATGTTTGCTCTCAAAGAACCGACACAGATGGGGAAGTTTTTAAAATGTAAACATTGTAAATAAGAATGGAGCAAAATGTTTGTCCTGTCTGCTTGTTTCTGCCATTCAGCTTTGGATTTCAAGCTTTACATTAAATTCTTATTATTATTAATCTATACTAATGTCAAGGGACATCATCCCACTTTTATTATATTACATTACTTACAATAAGTGCATTTAACCATGTGAATACAACCCACAAATTGAAGTGCATCAGCTTCATCAAATGAACTGCTGCAAGTGCTACATTTAGAAGGGGACATGGCTCTTTTTTGTTTTGCATAACGTTTAAGTAGTCCTATTTTTCAGTCGAGACATTCCAATATCTCCACTCATTACTTTAACACTTGAAAAATTACAATTACAAGATTGCACACATAAATAATAAAAGTAATTTAATCTTTAATTCATCCATTTGGCCCAGTATCACACCATCTATTGTTCCATCCTCATTGCTGCTTTTTGTCTGCCAGAATAAATTTAAAAAGCCTCAATCACTCCAATGTTTGAAATCATGATCAGTTTATTTATTGCATTGAGAAATAAAATTCAAAAACTTTCAACCTCCGTAGCCCTACCAGGTGGCCCCACCCCTCCATTTTGCATGTGGATGTGTAGGGTTGGGTGTCCTGTTCCTTTTGGGGATTGAGGGATAGTGGTCATCTAGTCTCCCTCCAATTTGAGAATTTTCAGATGCAAACTCCAAATGGAGTGGGAGAAGAAAACTCACAGAGTGCTTATGAAACATGGCTCCTGGTACGGGGAAAGAAGCCACATCTTTGCAAATAACCATACATTTTTTTTAAATGTGTTGGAATAACTTAGTTTAATGTAGACGCAAAGGAATAAGTAGTTGGACTGGTATGACAAGCACTTCTGAAAAACTACCATTCACAGTGTTGATAGAACAACCATTTGCGAATGACAGGTTTTTTCCATCTCCTGTGAATAATGCTTGAAAATTATCTAGCAGCTAATTTTCTGCACTTCTCCACTCATATCAGTGCAGGCTATTGTTGATTGATCCATCTGTCTTGTTCTTTCCTGCAAATTTAGTCAGACTTATCATCATAATAGTTGATAATGGTAGCAAGCAACAGGCTGTAATGTATAGTACTATTACTATAATGTCATAATCATGAAGCATTCTTTGTGAAAACCTGTCTAAAATGGGCATGCCTAGCCTTGTCACTGGTGTGTGTAATGATATAACAAGTGGTGTACCATTTCCTGCCCTATACCCTCAACATCCTCTTCTAACTATGCACCGTTCAGCATGGTTGTTTGTGCTATCACACCATCAGTCAGGACAAATATATTGACCTTTTATGAGTTTCATGTCACGCTTTATTTCTTTCCTCTGACTTGTTAATAAACAGCCCATGGATAGTTTGTCAAATTAATTTTGGATAACATCTTGACCTTTGAGCTGAAGTCTTACTAGGAATTAGACTCTGTAGCATATGCCTTTGTACTGACTAATCTCAACATCATAATATTGCAGCTGAGCAAATCTGTGGTAATAATGAGAGACAATAACTGTGTTATCAAAGCAATGGGATTTAAAGTTGAGAGTCATGCCCCAAAATAGGTTTACGATCCCGTGAATTATGTGCCTGTGTTCATAAAACTGAACTGAACTGAGTCGAGCTCTCACTACAGCCTGATCACAGTTAATGAGGCCAAAGCAACCACAACTCTTTCTCTCTTTTTGAAAAACTGCTGTGAAAAGTCATCACTATAAACAAGAAAAATTCCTTTGCTGCTAGGCAGAGTTCATGCTTTTGCATTCTTTAAATAGATGTAATATTTCTGGGTAAATTCTGCACCACCCTGTCCTCTCTCCCACACCCGCAGTGAGCTACGAGTCTGCGGTTTACCTTGGCACTGTCCGTCTGTCATTCAGATGAGGCCCCTGGGAAATGAGTTTGCTCACAATAAAGGATGTTGAGCATTAGTGGAAAGATGTAAATAGATTTATATTCTGATTGATTTTCTCTCATTTCTCCACTGGGCCTTCCACAGCCTTAATCTGCAAACTCTCACCCACAAGGCTTTAAAGTTCCAGTCCAAGACATCTGAAAGTAACATCGCTTGAAACGTGGGCATTTGTATTAAACTGATTTTCCCCGAGAATTAGATTATTCACACACAATTAGGCACATTAACACTGTCAGCATTGTAATATGTGTTGTATTTTCAAATTAACATGAGAATTGTGTTAGATTGAGGCATTTAATATCAAGCAGACAGTAATTCAGCTTGAAAGATGAATCCAAAGATTTATTTGGCACTTAATCTGTACATTGCAGTTCTTCACTGTGTAATAACAAGAGATGAGAAGCTTCCTTATCTTATGCTGCTGTTAGATTCAGTTAAAGCTATTTTCTTCTCCCCTAATACCAAATCTCAAAATTGCTCCCTCTCAGTGGTGTACTTTTATAGCCCTGCTGCTGCACCAACATATTGCCTCCTGGCTTAGCGTGAAATCCTGTGGCAACCTTTCTCCTTCATGCCACATCTCTCTCTCTCTCTCTCTCTCTCTCTCTCTCTCTCTCTCTCTCTCTCTCTCTCTCTCTCTCTCTCTCTCTCTCTCTCCCTCCCTATAAAAAACCCCATAAAGTCAAGCTTGTTGAAGTTGAAGCATGTCTGTTATACTGAGCAAATGACTGTTACTTGGTAACATCTGCTTGAAGCCTCTGTGGTGCATAGATTAAGACTACAGGCTTGATTACTGAGGCTGTTATCACAATGAAAAAACACTTGCATATTTAATTGCCAAATTATCTGAGAAATAGACTGATTGGAGATTGATTTGATAATGTTCCCACTGTAATTTGTGGCTGGGAGAGCATCTCAAGAAGGCAAGAAAAACAATCCATCGCACCGGATTGTTCTTTAAAGCTCTCCTGGTACATCATCAATTGCAGAAAGACCTTAAACTGCAGCTAAAGGCACGAAATAAAAGCATAAATGGAGTCTTACAAGCTTCTAATTCACAGAGACAATTTATTTTCTTCTCTGTTGCTGAAACCAATATCATACTTTCCATTTTAATCAGACATGTATGCAAATCAAGCTGTAGAACAAACAGAATCTCACTCTGCATGGAAATATCTCACCTCGCAAGGTTATTCTGTACACAGCATCTTTCTTATGTATCTACTGAGGTCTTCCAGAATATAAATGAATAAGGCACCACCAGCATTATACTGCCCTCTAAAAGATATTGCTGGATGGAATAGATGCTGTGCTTTTTCACTTTTAATAAGATCATCCTCTATTCATTAAGGATTTTTAGGACACAATGTGACATTCACTTTGATCAGAGAGGCTGTGCTCCTGTGCAGCCCTTTGAATGGATTCTCTTCCTTGTTCAGGCTGTTTGAAAGGAAAACATATTTTTAGCCCCAGACATACCACCAACATTAATCTTCTGGGTGAAATCCACTTGAATATATTGGAATAAAGCAAACTGTCAAAAATTTAGTTGTCATCAACAGAAACTCTTTACTTTAAATGAGTCTTGGTGGTAAAGTAAGCCATTGTGAATAAAATAGGATTAGAGGTTTGTGTGTCTGCAGAGGCTCTGGGAATGACTTGTAGTTCAAAGTGAAGCTGAATATTAATTCATCAAAAGGCAGCCTGATAAAACATGTTTTTGTGGGTCTGTATTTTCTTTAAAAGAATAGTTTGACATTTTGGGAATTATGAATCTGGTGTTGATCACATATGGATGTATATGGATATTCTATTAGTACATTGCCTATGTCTGGCTTAAAATGTTTTCAGAAACATATTTTAGTGACTGATTAGTTGCAAGACGATAAATTTTGCAATCAGGCACCATTGTTTCCTGCAGAATGGACTAACCAAACCAAAAACCCCTAAGATTCACCCATCACCTCCATGCTCTTGTCTGTTCTGCACATACTGTGGTTGCAAAAAACCAAGATGACAACCACTCAAAGAGTGTTGTGCAAGTTCACACTTCCTGAGAGCCAGCTCAGAGTTCAGTTCCCAGAGAAAAAAATGCACTAGTTGACGTTCATTTATTTTGTTTTTTTAATATTTTATTTTAACTAGAACCTCCTCCTGCCAGGGACGCTTGAGTCTAATGATGTCCTACCAAATGGTGAGCAATATTAATACTTTTTGTATTAATTTAAATTGCCAGTTATTAGTAACACTTTGAGAATGTCTTACACTACAGCAGAGAGCAAACTTGAACACCATCACACTGTTGACTGACTTCAACTGGGATCTCAGAAATTCTGACTTCAGATCAAACTGAATGTACCATGATGCATTCTGTTTCTCACTGTAACAGACTCTAGTCTGCAGTTCATACACGTCATGCTGCATGATCATAGGCTATAGGCTATATCACGTTGACACTTCTGCTCATGTTTGCATTCACTTTTACTCTTTAATTTTTGTACAGACATGACAAACACTTCCCAAAATGTTAAATCCATACAACAGTAATACCGAATGAAATCAAGCAGAGGAAACAGCGGGCAAATTTGCTTAAGGTCAGTTTAATTAAGAAAACTGCTATATTACAGGCAGCTGCATCAACACATGGCCTTGAGTCACCATGTCATGGCACACTGATGTGAGAATAATCACAAATTGCTGCCCACACAAGTCCTTGCTGTCAGCAGATAGTTTAGAGGCTTTGTTATGGCTGTTCACTAAAGCAGCTGCTATAAGTCAGCCAGGGGTTAACCAAGCCAGGAGATCAATCTGGTGGATAGACTTTATGATCATTTCAGCAGCGACAGCAGCATTATGGCTACAAAACTGTGGATTTTTTAGGTATTAAGAAATAAGGCATTTCATTACCAAACAACCGATAACTTCTCATGTAGACAGAGCCCCGTCTTTACAAGTGTGTGAAAAAAAATGCATTTGTGTATTTTACAAAGTCCTGAATTCCAACTAATCTTTACCTTCTCAAGCTTACTAAGCAAGCCTGTGAGAGAGACTTGGGCATTTCTATTGACGATTCAGGCTGGCAGGAGGTGAGGTATAGAAATATCCATCTGTAATTGAAATAAATTTACCAAATTGATGCTCTGATGTAAGCAGAACCCTGAGATTGGCAATAACATTCACTGTCTCTGGTCATGTGTAAAGCTGCAAAGGTACTGGTCTGGTTTTGTGGATGAATTGTGTGTTATTTCTGCTGTTCCAATAGACCTAGATCCAATGTGCCTCCTCGTTGGTCTAACAGATTGTCATATTGTAAATGTCAAACGTAAGAGATTATTCAATTTACTGACTTTTGCTGCTAGGAAGAATATTCTGCTCTTTTGGATCAAAGACATGACACCAACTAAAAAGTCATGGTGCAATCATATAATGGAGTGTGTGTCCAGTGAATACATCTCATGTATGCTTCACTCTTCTGTGCACACCTTCTATAAAGTTTGGGACTCTTACTTAAAACATATTGGACCTACACTCTCATCCTTCATCCTACAAGGACTTTATAAACTTAATAAACCTTGTCTGCCCTTATACATTGTCTATTGTATAACCAGCCTAACCTTGAAATTTGTTGACTCACTTATGCATTTCATGTTGTCTGTTTCTACAGTAAGGGATGTGGAGGGTAGGGGATGGCCATAATGCCCTTTTATTTTTATTTATTAATTCTTGTCATGCTATCTCTGAGCTGCTTTGTTCTGTGTATTTTGTGGAAAATCTAATAAAGATATTAAAAGAAAAAGCTGCTGTCCAACATGTGTTTCATTGTCCTGCAGTGTCCACCCACCATGAAGACCCCGTCACAGCTGGCTGCACACATGTATCAGAGACAACCAGTGAATTGAAACAAGCTTTAATTAAAGCAGTTAATCAAGATATGAAGGTGGATTTAAAAAGTGTATCCATTTTGAGAAATTATTTCCTAATCACTTAATTTGTCACTAGAGATTTAGTCAGTATGAAGAGAAAACAGAGAATAGGTTTCTTTATCTCAGGACGCTATGAAAGCTTACCTGCCTCACCCCCACCACACACACACACACACACAAACTAACACATGCCTTTTTTTTCTTACCACTCCCTTCGTCATTCTTTCTCTTTCTTCTCCTCAGGCTCCAGTATCGACTCAGACTGGCTGAGACCCGGAGCTCATTGTAATGCTGCAGATGGCAGCCCTGAAACAGAACACAGTCTCTCCTGACTGAACTGTTAGAGTGACCTCCATGTGTATCTGTGGTGCATGTGGATGTCATTTATTGTTTTTTTTTATCCTCTTGGCTGACATTTGTGGCCAAACAACAACAGAGTCACAGCTTTGTGATTTCCTGGAGACGTATAAATTCACATATCTGACACCAGTATTCATTTTCTCAAATAAGATGTGACAGGGTTTAAATTAGGTTTGATGTGGCCTCGCACCTTTACACATTAAAGTTAAGATCACTCAGAAACAGCGTATGCTCTTCAAATTAAATAAACATGTCACTCACCAACAGGAGCTGTGCTGACAGCAACCATCACTTATGCATGATAGTGTTGGTTGAAAGGCCTTGTTATTTTTATTCTTTAAGTCCTAAATGTTGTAACTCAGCTCAGACAGGAGCTCATCTAAGCTGAGTGGATATTTGGCATGTTGACATTCTGCTGACACAATGCCACAGATGAAAAATCAGAATTAGCATTAAAAGAATAGTTAAACTTTTAAGAAATGCACTTGTTGACTTCCTGCAGGGAGTTAGGTCTTGTTTGTGTAGTCTAAATGTAAAGCTACAGCCAGCAGATGTAAGCGTAGCTAAGCACAAAAAACTGGGAGAGTTCCAGGCTTTGAAACCAATTTGATTTGAAACCATGTAATGACAATGACAATATCACACGATGAAAAACTTTCACAGGTTTACACAAAAAGAAACAGTTGTATAATGGTGGACAGTTTTGTGGAGCTTCACATTTGAGTAAAATGACTTGACAAAATGACAGAATTGAATCCATTTGGTCCAATATAATTTTGAAAGTTTTGAGAACCTGCAGTATTAAATCATTTTATACCCATTCAGGTTAGCAGAGGGCTTGCTCTATGGGCCAAACAACGCAGGAGCATATTTGGAAGATCCAGCCCAGTCTCACTCCTATCACAATTTGTCACTGCCCCTCTGCGGCTTATACAGATGTGGACGGGACCTGTTTGTGGCTGAAATGGACACATCGGGCTTTTCAAGTGACTTCAATATGAACCCATCCACGGCTGTGTGAGATGCTCCAGGCTGATGTAGTATAAAGACAGAGAAGTCTGTCAAAAGTCTATCAAAAGTTGTAAGTCACATAATATTACTTGACTTTTGTCATTTGAGTTTTCTGTGGCAAGTCTCGTCAGTCATGTCACATAATGTGACGTGTCCAGCGTAACTTTGTTATGGTAACCCCAAACATGGTCTTATCCTAAACCTAACCAAAGAGATTTTGTACCTAAACCTAATCAAACTGTGGCCCTTTCACAGCGTTAATCACATGTTTAAAGGTTGTTTCACTGCATTAATCGTGTTAAAAATGGCTTTCTGACCGTGTCAGATACTGGAGCTACAGGGTATTCTTTGCTTCAGTATCAGGGTGGTCACAAATCATCAGTACGTGACGAGTTGGGATAAGAAGGCATTGGAAGATAATATGTAGAAGTTGGCTTCATGCACCACTGAGCAGCTCTCATAGGAATGAACAGAGGTTCACCTCCAACAGCTAGCCTGGCTCTCCATGTAGGTAACAAAATTCCTCTAATAGCACCTCATACTAACACATTAAGTCTTGTTTGTTCAGTCCTTTATAACACTTAAGTGTAAAAACAGCAAACTGGTTTTTTTTTTACCTTTGGACAGAACCAGACTGGCTGTTACATCATTTCCAGTCTTTAAGCTAAGCTTAACATGTCTTGGCTCTGTGTAGGTTCGTATTTTCCTGCTTTCACATGGTGTGGGGATGAACAGAAAAATGAGCTCCTGACTGGAAAAATTCATGAGAACATCAGCTCAGAAAGTCAGAGAAAATTTTGTTACGGAAATTTGTTGACAAAAACATGGCGGGCAAGAGTAAATGTTTGGTTGATAATATGATATTAGGTTGTAACTGTCAGTTGCTATCGATGGTGAATGAAGTAGATCAGTTGCAAAAGTTCTTTATTATTATCAAACCTGATTACAAGTTAGGTAAAGCAATATTTTAGTGGTTTTAGGGAATGTACTGATGCAGCATCCATGTTGTTTCCATATTAAAACATATTTAAACAAAGTCAGAACAACAACTTCCCAGCCCCAGAAATCGGACCTTTGCAGGAACACGAATGCGACATTTATCATACAGACATGAGAGTGGTATTGATCTGCTGGTCTAACTCTTGGCAGGACAGTGGCTAAGTGGATTCCCAATATGTCAGTCCAGTCCTTCAAATGGATGGATATGACTAGTTTGTACTGTAAATTCTGTTACTGGAGCTTCCCTTTGTTTCCACAGCCTCCACCTGCTTTGATTTGTCTTGATTTTCCAGAGAGGCTTTCTACTGTGAATGTCATTTTGCTCTTTGCTTGTCATGATTGTTATGCTGTGTGAAACCATCAGGAGGCTCTGTGTCTGCTTTTCTCGGATTTGTATGCAGCCATAGGGGGTTAGTGTTTGTTGTCCCTGCTGAATATTTTGGATACTTGGGAAACTGAAGTCCGTAAATGATGCTGTCTTTCATTAACATGATATTTCAGTGACAATAAATGTCTTTAAAATGTTTGAGTCCTTCTCTGTCCAGGTAGCCACTGTGTCTGTGATACAACACTTTTGCAGTGACAAATGTCAGCACTGCAGGCTTTCAGACACCACGCTGGTTATAGACTGCAGGCTAGGAAAACTTACTAACCCCAATATGAGGAGGATGACGTACATTTAACATCCATTCAGGTGACTTAAAGAAGAAATAAAAACATAAATCATGTCTTCGCTCATCTGAACACAAAACGGATTATCTCAAGTAAAAAAGTAAAAGTTGCAGGAAAATTAGCATTTGACACCAAGGACTGTTTTACAGAAACTTCCAAACTTGCAGAACCTTTTTTGAACTGTTTGGTAACCATGGTTATGGTAATGGTTAGGACCTGATTTAGGAACAGTAGCAAATGTAGTGTCAGCTAATAGTAGCTAATGATAGTGTTACTTTACTTGTTTAATCTGTATGGTTGCTCTTTCTCTTAAGCCAGCATTGTTATAAATTTCCCAGAAAGAGCTTTTTTGGATTTCTCTCCTCTAAGTCATCTGTCTTAAAGTTCCTGTAGTCATTTTTGCTCCTTTTTTTTAATGTTTCAGTTGATGTTTCAGTAAGTAACAGGTACATAGTAAGCTAAGAGAGATGAGAAAAGACGCGCTGGTTGCCAGGTAACAGACATCAAAGTTGCTAAGTAACGTTGGATTGAGTATGTAGGATTTCCTAACCTGAGATTAGATAGGATGACGTAAAATAAAATGGGATTCCTACAGTTAGTTAGGATTTGCTCCTGTAACACCAAATTATGAAAAACCTAATCTGAAATTCCTCCTGTTTTAACTGAAGACTGCTGAAGACTTAAGAAGTTTCTGTAATACAGCTCCAAGTGCTCATAAATCATCAGAACATAAGCACTTCTTCACTTTTCATATTGTGTCCCTCTGGAGCTGCACATTTCTCCATATGTAGTTTGGAGCACACAAAGGAGAATTGAGATATTATTCTGAGAAAAGAGAAGAGCTGAGATGTTGTCAGCTGTGTGGGCTCCAGGACTGTTACTGCTATAAAAGTGGTGGCTGGTGCGCTGACATTTGTTTGATACGTCACTGCCTCAAAGAAACAGTCTGGCCGTTCAGGCAGAAACACACAGCCGTGACTGACTGCTCCTCTCTGAGGAACAGAGCCGAGACGTTCACTGACTCCAAAAG
Organism: Lutjanus erythropterus; assembly: GCF_056507025.1. Lineage (NCBI taxonomy): Eukaryota > Metazoa > Chordata > Actinopteri > Lutjaniformes > Lutjanidae > Lutjanus > Lutjanus erythropterus. Next base: position 19,538,953 of record NC_139318.1, read on the forward strand.
GCCTCCGTGTGTCTTTGCTTCAGCTCTCTCCTGTGTTTCTCTCTGACATTTTGATCGACCCATCTCAGCAACTGACTGAACTAAATGTAGAATTACCTCTGAGGATACACTGAGGGAGATATTTGTATCGACATGACCAAGCATATACTGTAAACAAGATTGTTTTTACTTTGTCAGCTCATCGCGTTCTCACTGTGTGCATTTTATGCTCATTTTAAAATGGCACAAAGTTTGTAATGTAACATGCTGTGAAAACATGGATAAACTGGCAAATGGTAAACTGCAATGTGAGTGGTAAAATATGTATGTGTCACATTTCATTAAATGAATACTGTGAAGGACTGTGTACTACAAAACATGAGAAAAGATGCCTTGTATCAGCTGAACTAAAAAGCCTTCAATACAAAAAGAACCATAAACTCCAATCACAGATCAACTGTGCCCAACACAGATACTACTAAGTCACTGTTTTGAAGTCACAAGTAAGTGTTAAGTCTTCGTGCTCAAGTGTCAAGTCAAGGCCAAAGTGCTATGCAAGTCATCGTGTGCATTCATTATCACAGATTTTGTGAGTTCACAGGATTGTGGTTTACACAGTAGCCTAGTAACTTAATTTAACACAAAGAAATGTATCTGTCCAAATCAATTTGTATACAGATGTATTTTACAAATTGTGATTTTAGTTAACATGTGCAAATCTAATTTTGATGACCTCAGAGCAGACAAAGTCCTGCCCCCCACCTTTCTTTGTGGAACTTCAAATGTCAAAGTTGCATCTAATTTTCGACACACACACTGGAATTAATTTTAGCATAGTTTCTGACTGCAAATGAAATTATCGTAAGTGTAATTTTTTCCAATTGGACCTCAGTAACATAACATTAGTTCCCCATGCTCTTTTCCAGCACCTTGATTGGACTGGTTAAGTGGAACTGGGAGAGTAAGTGTCGACTTGCTGAGAATGAATAGTTATAATGTTAGTTTATTCAGGAAATAAAATGATTCATGGCACATATTTTTAATAACATACTTGTTAATCTTTGCACTTGGGGAAAAGGTATCAAGTATTGTCAAAGTATAGAAAAAAAAAGAATTATTAAAAATGGTGTCCAAGTCAAGTCTTTTTTTTTTCAAGGGAAATCTAAAGTTAGCTATTGTGAGTATATATTTAGCTTCAACCACTTTGCAACTGTAAAAGAAAAAGAGATCTCTGACAGATAATGACTGAATGGACACAGCATAACAAAACTGAATTATATCCACTCCAGTTGTCTGAGGACGCTCTCCTGAACTAAAGTCACTATAAACCTGCTGTGAGTGAATTTATCATTTCTAAATAAATCTCTCTAGAGCTCTTACTGCACTCCGTAAAGTGTGATAATGTGTGTTTGAGTATGTGGAAATTTTTCTGCGTACTGTCAACAGCCACACAGAGGAGGATGAAAGAGAGATGGTTGTTTTGATGAAGAGGGAAAGCTTTGATGATCGAGCGTGTTTATCTTGATCAGTTGTTTTGAATATTTTTCTAAACGGCCTCTAATTGCGTTCATGCGTCACAGATGTCAAGACGTCCACGAACCCTCCCTGCCACCATTACTAACGGATGTTTCACTGCAACAGCTGCTGTCTGTAAGAAAGTTTGTTCAAAAAGACCTTATGTTTGAGCCTTATGCCTTATGTTTGAGATGTAACTGTTACCTCGAGTTCAGGAACCCTAATTTCAAAAGACAGATGAGTGTAAATTATATATTTTTTCCATATAAACTTTTAAGATAGCTATTATCCCTTCAATTTTAATTTATGGTGGCAAAAGTAATGAAATTGTTTCTTTTTGGCTTGAAACTAATAAAGTTCTAGGTATTATCTTCCAGTCCTCTTCCAGCTCTCAGTAGTTTTTAAGCTTTTGGCAGGATGCTGGAGAAAGGCGTGCAGTAAATCACTTCCATCACTTATTGTGTGCCTGAAATCTTTTCTTCTTTCTTGGAGCTTGGCCAGTTCTTTTAATGGGTTTGTCTATTAATGTTTCATCAGGATAAATAACAACAGAGGAGCCCCAGAGACCCGAGCGGGGCACCCCTAATCCTGATGTATTCATCCAAGCCTGTCCGCTCTGAACTCCATCGCCTCACCGGGGTCAAAGCACCAGGTTGTTAGTGGGTATCCTCTTTTATGAAGCTTCATCTCTAATGAGGCCCAGTAAACTCAGTGCCAACTGAACCAAGACTCACTCAGCCTCTCATTTGCTTTCTCTCTTTTTCTCCTGTCCACTCCTCTCCTCTCTAACTTTTACAGTATCAACATGAAGTGGACAGGCTAGGCAGTATTATAGTGATTTTTGTACCTACTGTAAATTCTGTATAAACTGGTAAAAATTTTCCATTGGAAAAACACGTTATTCATGATGGTAGCTACTTATTGTGGTTACTTTTATCAAGTTCCACATAATCCATGTATTTTTAAGCTTTTTCCCCGGAAATAATTTGCTGTGACTGGAACTGATAACGAAGTTAAATTAAACACTGTGACTGCTGCCAAATTCAAAATGGCTGGAAAATATGACACACAGAACTGGTTTACAAATATTACCAGTATCCAAATAAGAATTTAAGGAATGCTCCATATAAATCCAGACCAGAACAAACATATACAAGCAAATTTTTAGAGAGACCAGTGGTACTGCACACCAAGGCTGGTGACTCATACGTTGCATGTGACCTGCTGATCCCTCGCTCGCATCCCTCATGTCATTCTCCACTTAAAACTGTCCAGTGAAGCAGAAAGGCCATAAAAAGAACTTGTAAAAACAGCATGTGATGCTGTGAATGAACACAAAAGGTTAAAAAAATTGTGCGTGTGTGTGTGTGTGTGTGTGTGTGTGTGTGTGTGTGAAGGGGGCGGAGGGTGATAATCAAGAAGATGTATTTGGAGAAAGCATGAAGAAAGAAGTGAAAAAGAAAATGAAAACCAAGCCAACAAAAAACTGTCTATGTGGAAGAATATGTTTAATAAGATTTACCTAAATAAATTGACCCTGATGGTGCAGCACTGGATTGAACCTTATACAGGCTTTTTTTTTACACAGACATGACTTCTCACATTCGTAGATTTTGTAACCTGAAATGATGAGGGTTGCTAGCATATTTTGATTTATTTTAGTGACAAAAACCTGACAAGTGTTCTTTAAATTGATGGCTAAATGACACGGGTGGTCATTTACCCGTGGTTTGGAAGTTACACTGATTACTGCGGTAGTAAGCTAATTAGCCAGACATGCTAGCGTTTGCAGCCTACATTAGAGCAGATAAAGACACTGTTTAATTTATTCCTGACAATTTTTTATATATATCTATTATATTAGCTATGTTAAACATACTGTAGGTGTTTTAGACATGATATTAGTACCTTCTACATTGTTTTCTTCATTTTTTTTCTGTTTCAATCTGCAAGACTCTTAAGTATTTGATCTGCCTTATCAGAGCAAGGTGGTTCTATGGAGAGCGAACAACATGTATGACAACCAATGCTTATTTTTGTCACTCCTCGTTGAACCGCTATCTCTCACAGCATCATAAACCTCTAAAGCTGGGTGATTTATTTTGCCACTTACAGGCGATCACTGCCAGTAGGTGGAAAAGCACACAGATTTCCCCGTTTGCCTGCATAGTGGCATCAGAAATATGACTGGGCATGTAATCCCGGAGACTTATGGCTCCAGACAGTGCGTGTGCACGTAGGCCGATGTCAACATTAAAAGGCCGCTGTGAAATATGATGGCAGTGTCAAGAGACAGCCAGGTTGCAACAGTGAGCAGGGAGGAGGAAATGATGGATGGGGGAGAGAGGAGGGGCGTGGGAGTCGGGGTGGAGCGTTGATAAGTAAATGGATATTATTGTGTAAAGGGAAAGATGTAGGGAAAGGGACAGTTCAGATTTTTTGAAGTTTGGCTGTATAAGGTACTCATTGATAGTGTATTACCTGCAGTAGATGGTGATTGACACACTACCAGTTTGGAGAAGCAGAGAGGAGTACCACCACAGAAGGTAAGCAATGAACTGCTGTGGACAGTCAGTAACAGAAGGTATTTTAACCAAAACTGCCACTATATAAGCTAAATATCACTCTTTCTAAACCAACCAAACTCCATAGGTGAAATCAGTAATTTTACCTCAAACAACACAAGCATTGCTGGTCTACCACTGCCTTGATTGTTCGATTGCTTGGGTCATTGTGGTACTTTATTGAATCCAAACTATCCTTTTAAGACACTGAAGTCGCACAATAGCACAAACAAACTATCTGATTGAGGCAGCAGAAGACCTGCAACTCCTGTGTTCTGCGAAGTAAAATCACTGTCTCAATCTACATTCAGCTCCTCTGCTCCCAGTAGTTTTTCATTCACCCCGCCTCTGCCTCACTCCACCTGTCAACCACTCCCACCTCATCACCTGACTCCACTCACCTGGTCTCACAGCTGCAGCTCAGATTGTTCTTCACTATCTCCAAGACTCTCCTGTCTCTCCTAAATCCCAGAAATCACCTCAGCGCTCTGTCTCCGAAATCGAGTTCTGCCCCAGTATCTTTGGTTTCTGTCTGCCTGTTCCTGTGGCCGAGGAACATTACAGAGTGTTACAGAGTGAGTGACTCTGTTTGCCTGCCTGTGTATCCCTGTGGAGAAAAATCTACCTACCTCAGTGTTGGTGCCTCCGCCATCTTGTGAGTGCCTTGTGGATGATTCTCCTTCTTCTCTGGTTCCTCGCCTTGTCTCCTCGCTCGGCTCTGACTCCTCTCCCATCTACTCCCTTCCAGTTTGTTCGCTTGGACTGCAAACCTACCTGGCTCTCTACCCCCTGCCGGCCTGATGATGTCTCTTACCTGCAAATGAACTATACTGTGAGTACAAACCTGTTTCATACCTTTTGCTGCTGACCCCATCCACAGGAGTTCATTGCTTAGCTTCAGTGCTAGTACTCCTCTGTGTCTCTTAACTGGGGGCATGTTGACCGCTAACTACTGTCACTAATATACTGTCTTTGATAAGTATCTCATACAACCCTATATCAAATAATCCAAACTATCCCTTTAAGCAGAAAAAGAGGGGGAAGAGGAGGAATGACAGAATTCCTATTATTATTTGCCTTACAGTATTACTTGCAATATATCAGTGTGTCTGATCTGTCAAGCACCTGAATGAAAAAATAGATATTTGACTGTGCAAATGAACAATGAATGGGATCGAACATTGCAGAATGGGTAACTCTACTATGGGATGAAGATGTGAGTCAGAAGCCAGAATACTGTGTCCTTTTCGGCTGTGTTTTTTCTCCATGTCTCTCCTGCACAACAGTAATTCTGCAAATACCCCCAGACTTGTTTTTTTCAAACACATTCTCAAGTTTCAATTCTATTCCATTATTATATGTTTCACCCTGAGGAGCCTTTGAACAACTCAATTTCTAGTAGCATTTTACACCTGAGCATTTCCCTCCAGCTCCTTCCTAAATCTGGCAGTAAGAGGAGGAAACACAAATAAAGTGGGCACTGCACTGTTGATGGTATTTGTGACTGAGGTCTGTAATCCTATTATGGGCAAATTAATTCCCTGTACCACTTTTTATGGGTTTTCCAAAAGATTATACATAGTAATTAGTCCACACATGGCAAATCATATTAGTGTAAAACTCTTTATAGCATGAGAGGCTTTAGCCCCAGTGACTTATGAGGTCAGAATCAACAGGAGGGAATGACTTTTCAAATCATTATATGGAGGCCTAATGTGAAAGAGGTCGCCCTTGGTGACGACCCCCCACAGGAAATATGATCAGACTCTGTAGTTCTACGGAGCATTTCAGCATCTGTCAGCTTGTTGTAAGCAGCCCAGCCTGCAACTCTACTGTTTTGTGTCACGTTCACTGCTCTCATATCGCAGTTTTTGGCCACAGCATGCCGCTGTTTTAGGCTCTAAAAGCCCACTGCACACCACTTGCCCAGCACCAAATGGAAGATGGATAAAATGAGCAAAGTATCTGGTGAACATAGTGGAGCATTTGGCAGCTAGAGTCACATATTTCCCCTCAGGAAAAGGAGAGTGAATATTGGACTTGTGGATTCATGACAAGAAACATGACTCAACATGAGTGAAAATGTTGCTCCGAATCTGCTGGATGTTAGCCCACTGTTGTTTACAAGTTATCGAGTGTCATATCACGTTAAAAGGTTGAACAGGTTTGAGACATACTACCAAAACAATCAGAGGAGTGAACTCAGTAGGCAGTCAGGCAACAGATAGTGAAGCACCTGCTGCAATGAAACCACAACTGCCAGATGCAACCGGTTAAGATTTTAAATGAAGTATTTTTTTGTAGTGTACTTTTAATATTCTTTAAGATGCATAGAACGGAGTAATGGCATTACAACCAAGCATCCTGGATTCACCCAAGTGGACAAACTTAATAAGAAACCTATGAACATGGACGTTTTGCCCTCATATCTAGGCCTCTCGCTCACAGCCACACAGACCTGGTGCAAGTGCATTTGCTATCTTGCAGATATGGCAAAATGTCACTTGCGCTGGTGTAAGATAGCAAAACCACTTGCACTGGCACAAGATAGCAAAACCACTTGCATCCTGTCTTACACTCGGCTTTGTGTTCGGTGTAAGATAGGGCCCTAAAACCTACAAATCAAGCCAGAAATCTTGCTTTCATTTTCAGCAGGCTGGACTTTTGTAACGGTGTCTTCACAGGTCTGAGTAAAAAAATCAATCGGACAGCTGCAGCTCGTCCAGAACGCTGCAACCAGAGTCCTCACCAACACCAAGAGAGTGCAACACATTACACCAGTGCTTAAATCACTGCACTTGCTTCCTGTGTGTCAAAGTATAAACTTTAAAATCTTGTTACTTGTCTATAAAGCATTAAATGGTCTCAAGCCTCAACACATCTCTGATTTACTTGTACGTTATGAAGCTCCCCACCTGTGGAACAAACTTCATGAATATCTGAGGTCAGCTGAAACTGTCAGCTCATCACTGTTTACTGCAGCTTTCCAGTGAAGTAGATATGTAACTTATTGTTAGAATAATCTGTAGCTATTGTTTCTATATTTGTCTGCTGTTGCTTTTGTTTCATGTTTGCTTTTTAAATGAAATTTCTGTAATATTTTTGGACTATTTATTGTCTTGCTTTTTATCTTCATAATTCTGTTAAACTCTATTACACTCACAATATGTAAGAATCCATATTGCTGCAGCAACAGTCAGTTCATTGACCCTCTACCTCTACTCTGTTTCAGGGCATCACATTAGTTACTCAGTATACTGTCAACGCATTATTGGCTTACTGCCTATTCATTAGTAGTTACTGAGGAAGTATTAGTCATGCAGCCACAACTTTTCTGGCTGGCCCTCAAATCACTTAAGCTCCTGCCAGCGTACAATATATGCTTTCATTTCCACAGTGCTCCAGAGGCGGTGTTGTATCAGGGATCAGATACAGATGGAGGCGTAATCCTGCCATCTCCTCTCTTTGAAGAACACGTCGATGTGTCACAGAGTGGTCAGACAGAAGCTGCAGGATATGTGAGGTGTGAGAAACTAATGACACATCATTATTTTTTCAGCTGACACTTGTATGTGTGAGTGTGTGTGAGTGTCGGGGGCGACAGCAAAAGATAGCTGGAAAATGAAAACATTTCCAGAGATATCATGTTTGCCACTAGAACTATTGGATCGATTAGTGTTGAGTTTGAGTGATGAGTTTATTTTCACAAGGAAATAACTCATTATGAGCACAGATGACAAGATATTTATTTCGACTGAAAAGCAAAACTGTAATCTGCAAAAAAGTGTGATGTTGATAGTGTAGAGATACACAAAACTAATAAATAAATATCTAAATAAGAGCATCAACATGATAATTTCTATCATGGAGTTACAGTTGCAAGATTATTGTAATATTTGCTTAACATTAAGACACTGATCAATTTTTAAATCTAAAATGTTGAACACTGTCACTTTTCCATGCCTCTTCCAACAGTTTTCAAGGCTGCTCTGAATCATCTGCTCAGTAACTGTCAACAGGAAACTCAAACTGAATCAGTCAACTGTTAATTTGGGCCTGAATCAGAAGTATTAGCCTGCTGTCCAAAATCTTTCTGTAAACATTTTTCATGACATAAATTAACATAACTTAACAAAATAGTCTCTTTTCTCTATTAAATGATTATAAGCAGGTGAGCATAAATAGTTTGACATTTGGAAAAAAATGCTTATTTACTTTCTTGCCAAAATGTGAAGCTCAGTACCTGTCTCTTGTCTGTGTGGTAATTATGAAATTACAGTTAACAGCTGATTAGCATAAAGCAGTGGTTCTCAAACTGTGGGGCAGGCCACTATGGTGGGCCATAGAGCCTGCAGGAGGGATGTGGACGAGGAAAAATATGGTAAGAAACTAAGTTGAAATGAATGTGATTCATGAGGGAAGATAAATAAAGTAAACAGATGAGTTTTCAGATGTTCTTGTGTTGACCTTTATTTCACTAGAATTTAACTTGGATCTCTTTTTATTAGTTGCTTCCACTAGCGTTGTTAAAGGTGCAGTAAGTGATATTGGAGAAAGATAGTTGTTTGCTGAGTCTCATTCCAAAGACATCCAGTTACTGATACTTTCTATTGTTTTTTGTTTCACACAGAAGTCAAACCCTGGCCTTCTGGGAGAAAGTCCTGTGTTTGATTGAGCCATCTACCCACCTCCTCTAAATGTGAACTTTCTTTTTTCTTATACTTCTCCTGCCATACTTTGGACATATCGGACATATCTGTCAGAAAAAGCTGTTTGTTCCTGAAATCAACATGCACAGTTTTATGGTGAGGACAGGCTGAAAATAAGCTATAATGATTGATAAAAAATTGTCGGTTGGACCAGAAAAAGTTTCAGAAACACTGGCTTTAAGGATCAGTGTAGAGTTGCTAACCTCTTGTAGTGGTATGGAGCCACGTCCACATCTACCATCACCTCTACAGCTCACTAATCAATGTACAGTAGAAGCCTCAGTGATTAAAGTGATCAGCTGCTTACATGACCAAAAAGCTTGGGATAGAATCATTCCTTGACATATCTAATAGTCTGCTTCCAGTGTTTATGTTGGGTCTTTTCATTCATGACAGCATATGGAAAAAATAATCTAAAACTACAGTATCTTAATTTCTTTTACTTTACTCAAATAATACTTTGCTTTTCCAGAGTAACCTGTCTGCTTCCAGCTGGCTATCTGAGGCCGCTGCCGCCTGTGTACTGAAATCATGACAGGAAAATTAAAATAATTTTCTCACAATGAAAAACGTAGTCTCTCCAAAGCTGCCAAAAACAAGATGCAGCAGCAAAACCAAAAATACAAAGAAGTCAATAAAATTCACTAAAAAGCAAAGCTGTCCATTTAATTACTTTATATCCATGTAATAAATACACAAATGTCAATTAGATGGTAATCTGCATGAGAAATAAAGACAAAAAAATCAGCTCATAGTGATCAATTTGATCAAGACAGACGTGATTACTATAAGAGATTTCCCTGGTATCTCTTTTGTTTAACCCATACACAACTGAAACATAAAACAAACTGTACAAAAGCTTGTGTGTCTTGGCCATGTGCATTGACTTCCTGGAGTCTGAGTCTGGAGCGACGACATGGTTAGGAAGTAAGTAAGCATTTTCCCAAAAATGTCAATTATACCTTAAAGGCTGTCTGACATTTAAAAGATTAAATTTATGAGACTATGTTACCTTTTTAAGTAATTTATTTGAATTAAATCAGGATACAACTTGACCATGAACCTCATCACAAAGTTGAATTAATGTTTTTTTGTTCTCATTATAACTATAATGATTTAGCATGGCCATGTGTTCCAGTAAATAACAGCACAGACTGGGCTAATAGCAGCTCTGGTCTCCTGTATAGACGTAGAGTGGCTGCCTGCAGGCCACAGGAAAATAAGTGTGCAGGCTCCCTGCAGGCTGCTGAAGAGATGAATGCTGTTCCCCTGGAGCGACAGAAAATTCAATACGTGTCTGGAAAACTGACTTTTAAAGACAAATTAGAGACAATAACGGGGACAGAGCACCACAGTCCTGTACAAGTAAAGCAACAAGTGCATACAACATACACACTACTACAATATTTGCAGATGTAGCTGAAGAAAACGTACCGGGGGTAAAAGAACCAGCCTTCTTCTCATCGTTCTCATCGGTATGTCTGCTGCAACTATCTCCCTGTTCTCTTTCTGTGTTGTTGTGAAGTTTCAGTGTGACAGAGACACAGAGCATCCCCATAACCATAGTCAGTCACTCTCACTCCTGTCTGTATGTGCATGGTGTGAGTGCTGCCAGAGGAGCTGCTGACTCAGATTACTCTAAGCAGCGTGCATGGAAATAAATTACAATTTAACCAAGTTCCAGAAAGCATTGTATATAGTATTTTTAATGCTCTATTGTTGTTATTCTAATGTTAATTTTGTCATTGTTAATACGTAATTTTTGGAGCAATCTGGCAAGATTGAACAGTTTTCTTTAGAAGTTCTATCTTAGTAAGTTAACAACTATATGTGTTGCTGCATTTTCTACAAGAGATTCAGTGATTGTATACAGTCATAATTCATATTCATGCTAATATTAAATATATATTTTGGCAGTAAAAAAAAATGTACCCCTGACTATAGGTAGGCACGAGGCAGTGGACCAAACCACTGTGGTGCATATGAGGGAAGGGGGCATGGTCCTGGATGTTGGTCGGGATACGTCCCGACCATCCTTACTACATTCTATGTGTTGTTTAACGTCCAAGTTTTGGGCTTCTCAGTAGATCAATGACTGAGATCAAGACACACAGACTGCTTTTCTCTGTCCTTCTCTGTCTGTTAAAGATGAGAGTCTTCACCTAAATTGGTTGTAATTGCAGCGAGTTATGAATTGCCGTCCTGAAGCTGAAATATATTCATCTACGATCAGAGATCAATTTACAAATGTGACATAGAGACTTGGTGGTGTGCCAACTGCAGCCGTGCTTTCTTGCTCAGCCACATTAAACTGCTTTATAGACCTCTTGACTGATATTCATCTCCAGTACCCTCCTATTCTACCCTACATACAGCCACAAACTCTATTTGTGAAACTTAATATTAATGCCAGCCTCATGGGTTATGAGCTGCCATCTTCACTGAATGTTTAAATGGAGATCAGTCAACGTTTGAAAGAGATCCCTGGAGACCACTCTCATCCCACCACTCACTCCATCAATCATCAGCTGTCAGACATTCAAACCTCTGTAGCTCATAAAGTAATGATGTTCTCTGCTATTTTTAGACATTAAGGCACAGTGATTGATCAAAAAGTCGCCTTCATGGAAGTTAGGAAACCACTCTGTGTTCTGTTCCTAGAAGTATTTTGGATATAATTGTCTGAAAAATAATTGGGTACAATAGCTTTTTGGTGTTTGTTTTTAAGAAAGCAATTGCAAAGGTACATCAATTTACAGTACATGAGTTGTGGTATAAAATATCAGCTCATTAGCTGCATAGCAGTTAAGTTTTATTAGTTTTATTGGTAATGTTGCTGTGCTGTTCTCCATTGAATGTCTGCTTTTCTTCATTCTTCACATTTCTTCAGATATTACTGAATGTTTTCCTCCATCAAGCTGAATCAAAACAAGAGAGGCTATTTTCCCTTTGGAAGGCCTTAATGCGCAGGCATGTTTTAACTAGTAAAATAGCCATGAGTCAAAAAATTCTTATTAAATTGTTACTTTCTGTGTGCCTCAGATTGTTTCATAACAAGTTATGATTACACAATATACTTCATAATTCTACTGTTTGGTATTACTAGCTTCAAAAACTGGGCAAATAAAATAGATAGAAGCACAGTGAGTGAGAAGATTTAATTTTCATTTGAAAATGTATCACATATTTTAGGTCTCAATTACTTGTCACTTTGTAATTAACCTGAAAAGCCTCCAGGTAAAGCTCACTGTGAATATAATTAACCTATTTCCTAAGTCATAAAAGATACAGAAACCCAAATATTGAGAGAAAAATGTCATGAATGAACTACAGAAGGAAGTGTGGCAGCTTTTACAGTGACAATAATTGTTTTAAAATAGGAGTGTAATGTATATTTCTGTAGTATTTTATTTAGTGGGAGAAACCAGCGCTGGTGCTGGTTGGATGATATGGACACATGATACCCGAGTGAATTTTGATGGCTGATTACATTACAGGGTTCTGATTTGATTGCCTGTGACTGAGTAATGTAATCATATGATAACTTGATAAGCTTGTAACACTTGGTAACTAGACTGATCTGCCTAAAAGGACGTTTACCTGTTGTTTGGCAGCTACTTGATACAAGTAAATGAAATGCTGTGTATCAACTGCATCTTCCTTCAGTTTCCTGGCATCACAGCATCGGACCTCTTATCCTTCATTCAGCGTGCAGCCACCATGTCCTGCCTGCCCGTCGCCTGAGGACATGCAGCATCTCCCTGCAAATCACAGGACCGTGTCAATGTTGGGTCTGCTTGATCTCCTTGATTTTGTTACAAGTCTTAGTATTCATGGCTGCTGCTGGCTGCCATGCCTTTATCTTTGACAGAAACAGAATACACTGTTATAAAGGAATGGCTTCATAATTTTCCACATCTCAAGAAACATGAAGATGTCAGTAGAAACATTTTGTTGTCTATTCTAAATGATTAACTACAACATAAACATTGTGAGAGTCTCTCTCTTGCTGGTGTTTCCGCTTTAAGGATGTTAAGCTTGTAGACTACCATGTGTAAATACATGGTGCAGTTCAAGGTTGCATACAGCTAAATATGTTTAAATGACCACTTATCAATAAATGTATGTGTAGAACAAGTAAACATACAATAAAGCAATATATTACATCATCAAATCCCAGTAAACAATCATTCCTTTAATCTAACACACACACACACATAAAATATATATTCAGATGGCAGTTTTAAATAATAATTATGAAAAACATTCCAATGGAAAGTACCCCACCAGGTGTTGACTATCTGTTACTACACAATAAAACAAAGAGTGGATCTCTTACTATGCATCAGTCATTTTTTACACAATGTATGTTAAAATATTGACCTGAGCATATGATGGGTTGGATGATTTTAATGTGGTTTGAATATTTAGATTTCTTATGGAAATTGGATTTTGAGTCATTAAAGTACTGTTGATAAGAGTCTTTACTTCATTAACCCCCCCAACACAGCTGAAATGAAGCAACCCTGATTCAAACAGTTTAAACTCTTTAAGAAAAATTTTCTTTTATTAGGAACATTTCTAATGAACTTCTGAGATAACCACACGAGTCTGTATAGTACGACCTGCCACAAATACAATTTAGCATCTGTACTAGTAAAGAATAGGGCTGAATGATATGCCAAAAAAATATCACACTGCAACTAATTTAACAAATAATGTGATTGTCTTATAAGTTATGATTTTAGTGGGAATAGTAATTTTTGCATTTCATTTTCACTGAAAAAATAGATATAAAAATAAGGAAGTGAGTGATTTTTGCTGGGATGTGTACCACAAAGCTCCATTCTCTCTGCCAGGTGTGACCCTGAAGGGGATCATGTGGTCGCTTGCATGAGTGTGTGACCAATGCTTGACTGCAGCTAATCTTGCAAGCAACGGGACGCATCGGCCAAATTTCATGTGCACATTTATGACTGTATGCTCAAGAGCCTTGTTAAGCATTCACCTTTTTCTATGGATCCACACTGGCAGCTGTCATAGCCAGAGGCTTGATGTTTTTTGGTGATTACAAATTGGTTACATCCAGATATTCTTTTCAGGTTAGATGGAAGAGATCTGCACTCCATTGAGTGCACTCTTCTAGTTTCACATTGTGGTTTTGGTAATATTATGATTAATGGTTCAGTCTTACCCAGAAGCATCAGTGATGTTATTAGTAACACCTGTGCTTTCCCTTAAACAACAGAAAAGAGAGGGACAGGTTTTGTTTCTTTTGTTTTTCGTAGGTATTCCAACTCAGCTGATTAAAGTTCAGTCTGAAAATAACTTTTGAGATAACAAGAATAAAGTCTGTTTACAGAGACCTGCCCCAAAAGCAACTGGAGGTCAGCCTGTGTATGATTTATAATAGATTTGATAGAATAGTTAAACAGCATATCAGCACCATTTGTTGACATATAATATAAGACAATTACAGATACTCAATTACTACTTTATTAAAAAATAACATTTAATACACAATGATACAACACTGTACAGTAGAGTGTGTGTGTGTGAGTGTGTGTGTGTGTGTGTGTGTGTGCACGCAGGGGGAACAAAGGTGTCCCAGAGAAGACAGTGAGTGAAGGACTGCTGGTCAACTGTGAGGACGTGCTGTAGTTGTCTCATGCTGCATTCATCACACATGGAGGTTTCAAGGTATCACATCTAAAACTTGTAAGTTCATCTTTTTGCAGGATTTTCAAATGAAATTTGTTTTTTTTTTTTGTATGTTTTTAATTGTTATTGTCATTTTATTCCTGCAACAAGCAGGGTCTAATCCCATGGGGAAACTCACAAACCCTGAGTTTCTGACTTAATAAGAGCTATTTCAAGTCAGACATTAGTATTTCTGGTATGCCCTTGTGTTATGAATGCAGCATTAGTCCTGAGAGGAGAAAGGTAACCGTAGGGTCTACTGTTCAAGGGGTCAGTCCAAGATGTGCAGAGGAAGTACCTGATTCTATGAGAAACCAACCAATCACCTCTGAAAATCAACCACAACTGAGGCCACTCCAAATATACCTCACATGTCAATGAATGCTGTGATAGAAACACAGGTGAACATAAATCTTTGCAGACTGAGACCCCTAAAAAACCACAGAAAGGTTCAGCTAATACTGTATGGCCCTATTATAGAGTGAACTTCTGCATCATCTCAGACAGATGTCATAGTGCATGTCATTAAAAAAAAAGACACCACAAAATTCCTAAATGCATGGTTGATCGAGACTAGTGGTATTTTTTTTACAGAATATCGCATTATTTCACAAAATAGTGGAGCAGTCTCACGACAGATTTGTCCACATTTCAATGGACAACATGAAGCACTGACGATAAGAGATGGCAGTTTTCAGCTCTGCAACAATGTAACAGCACTCACAAAGAAAAGGAAGTTCATATAAAGACTAAAATAGAGATAAGTGCCAGGTCAAGTCCACAGTTTACAGGTAGAGCTGCAACAATTAGTCAATTAATCGATTAGTCAATCAAAAGAAAATGAATTGCCAACTATTTTGATAATTAATTGTTTCAGTTATTTTTCAGCCAAAAACGTCAAACATTTGCTGCTTCTTAAATGTAAGAATTTTCTGTATTTCTTTGTCATCTTTGACAGTAAAGGAAGAGTCTTTGGGTTTTGTACTGCCAGTTGGACAAAGGGACAATTTGAGGATATCGCTTGCTCTGGTAAATTGTAATGAGCAATTTCACAATTGTTTGACATTTTAAAGAACAATTAATTGTGAAAATAATTAAGATTAATTGACTAATCGGGTGTCACAATTTCAGTTGTAAAATCAAAAACCGATCCAAATGAGCTAAATCGAAGATGGATCAAAATCAAAAACAGGATCCACAGTTCTATTAGTATTTCTTTTCCTGTCCACCCCCGTGTCCATGTCCAGCACATGAACGACGGGAAAAACAAAAAACACTTCAAAGATGACACAGTATAACTTACTCTATAGTCTAACAATGGCATAGCCATCAGTGCTAAAAAAATGTTTAAATTGAAAATGGAAGGAGGAGAAAAGGAGAAATATGTAATACATTTACTGTAATAAATCAAAAGATGACCATGACATGTCATAAGAAATTGAGGAAACATGCCAAGTTGAAATATGGTCTTGCCCAACAACAAAACCACAGTCAGCATGTTCTTGTTTGAAATTTACATTCTGGTCCAGAACTTCTGTTTTTATTTGCCTGTTTTTACTTTTATTAGGATTCCAATTAATGCTGAATGTTTACAGAATGAGTAAGTGCCTGTTTATGAGGGTATATAAAATCATCAATTACCTTTTACACAGAGTAGATATTTATAACAGTTAGATTGAGAAATACGTTAACGGTTTTGTTTGGCAGGCAGTAAGACGGGCAGTCACTGAACTCAAACTCCAGAGTATGTATTTTCACAGCAGCTGGCTTTTGTTTTCAGGATAACAGGCTTGACTTTACATCAACAGACAAGTGACAGTTATAAACAGCTGATCAACTTACAGTGGAGGACTTGTTGTTGCTTGTTATTGTCAACATATAATGTTGCTCTCATCTTACACTCCTGTTCAGTGTCTCTGCAGCCTGCAGGTAGACAGCCTGAGCTGTGAGTCGGGGGGTGAGGAAAACAACCCACTTCAACCACAAATCGTATATTAAACACAAAGTAAACCAATTTAATATACTGTTTATTTAATTTTTGAATGCTAGGGTCTTACATATTTCTCCTTTAAAAACCGAAAGTCAAATCATATTGTGGATTTGGAGAATTGTGACACCCCTATTCAATAATGAAAATAACAGATGCAGCCCTATTAATGGGGGCAATTCAGTAGCTTTTCATTTGCCTAAAGTTTGTGTCACATTTAAATTGCTACATAAAAAACAAAAGAAAAACTACCGGCAGTGTTAGACTGAGCCAGATGACACGCAGGCTTCATTTGTCAGACCATCAATTCTCTAGTTAATTGAGAAAATGGATTTCATTTCACGCATACACTGACTCTTAATTTGCAGTCCTAAAATAATGATTACAAAGTCCATGTCAAGTCTGCAGATTTTAAACTCATGGATATGAAGTGACTGGTTGATAATGAGCCGTGACTGTGCTGAACATTGTTGCATTTCTTAATGCATCTTAGTTCCAAGGCATGTGTGGAAGACTTCATCATGCTAATTATATGACTAAGAAAAGGCTAGATAATTCAGAAAGGCTAGCTAATAACTCAAATTGTGTCTTAGAGATTTAATACTCAGTGACAAGTACAAAAATTAAGTAAATGACGTACTAAACTGGCTAATACAAACTCTATTGAGGGACTATGGCGTGAAGAAGTATTAGGTTAGATAAGAAATTTTCTCTAAGAGTTGCAGAATCCCTAGTTCATGGAAAGTAGAAAAAAACCTTGTCCTAATGGCAGCAATTTTAGCTTCTTGTAGGAATATGATTCACAAACTGGGTTGTTTAACAACACATGTGCATCATTGCCCTGAGAAATATGTTCCCTCACGGCTATGGGTCTGGAGATGCCTTTTGATTTTGTCAGAACGGCTGAAGCACTTGCCGCACACAGGGCAACTGTATGGCTTCTCCCCAGTATGGATCCTCATGTGAACCTTCAGGTGAGCCATCTGTGTGAATCCCTTCCCACAAATCTGACAGCGGAATGGTTTTTCTCCCGTGTGGCTACGCTGGTGCTCCTGGAGTCTGCCTGAGGAGCTGCAGCATTTCCCACATACTCCACAGCGGTAAGGTTTTTCTCGTGTGTGCACTTGTACGTGCACATGCAGGTGGCCAATGTGACTAAACGCCTCGCCACAAACCTTGCAGCAAAAGGACGACATGTGGCCTTGTAGAGGGGATTTCTGATGGGGGCAGTCCACAGCATTGGCTCCTTGGTTGCGCATATGAGAGGCCTGTCCTCTGTTAGCTCCTGTTCCAGTTCCCTTAGAACCAAGCATCTGCCCTCCGTTCTCCACCCCAATAATGTCAATGTTGTTCTCATTTGAGCAGTTTGGGTTGACTGGTGCGAGGGGCTGGGCGCCGCTGTTCGAAGAAGTCGAGCCTCTGTGGCCTCCTCCACTCTCTACCTTCACATGCCTCGAGGGGCCTCGAGATCCAGGGTCCCTCTCTCTGTTCTCCACACCTTGACTCTGAGGCAGGTTGGATGTGTGGGGGCCCTCCTGGGGATATTCATTCCCAACACGCGGAGGGGTGAACATGTTCTCTGGTGTGCTGCAGGAGCCGTGGCCACGAAGCTGATCATCTCCTGGGTTGGGCCGGAGATCTCTTTTATCTTTAATCTGAATAGGGATACGCTCTTCGTGGCCCATGCTGGGACTCCACTCACGCCGGGGATGCTCACCATCCTCCTCGTCCAACAGCGCCATGGACGGACGATCTGAGAACACAACAGGAGAAAGACTCTCAGATTAAAACGTCAACCACGTTGCTGCAAACACAACTGTGTCCATGGCACAGTGCAATACTAGTTGAAATGTATGTCATATGTCACTTGCAGTTAACAGAATTTCAGGTCATTTATATATAGGGATGCACGGATAGTGAAACTCTAGACTGATACAGATGTTTAAATTAACAATTTGTCTGATAGCTGACACCAACATGGATGTTTTTGTTATTGCAGCTTATTTTGTTTTTGTTAATATTAAATCCCCCTTTGTGCCAGGGAAATAAAAAAATCAAAGTTAAGTTATAGAAAATAACTGTTTTACAGTAATTCAGTTCCTCATTACTCCATCTTTGAATGAGCACATCGTACACATGTTTAAGAGTCATGTCCAGTCAGTGGCTTCTTCTCCACCTTAGCAGCTGTTATCTGAGTTGCAGCATTTTACCACCACAAAACGGACGCAACACAACACATAAACACCTGACACTGCCATCCATTAATGTTCTCTTACTTGCTGATTGTCGTAAAAAAGGCAAATATCAGTTGAAACCAGCATTAAGCCAATATACCAATGCATCCTTACTTGTAGTAATGTGTTATTTAAATATCAAAATGGACTTGGTTGTCAACATAGTTGTTGTTGGGCACAAGGGGGAGAAACTGGCAGAACCATCAGAGCATGTGAAAATGGTAACAACAGTGTTCTTCTGTGAAACACCCCTTTACTTGACAAGATTTTTCTATCAAAACTACAAAGAGATGAAATCACTACCTCACTGATAAATTAGGCTGTTAGGAACAGAGACGGCTGATCTTTGTGTGATGGGCTTTCAGTCTATGCAAAGTGCTAAAGGATCAGACAACTACTAGCTGAGAAGGAACAAAATATTAAAATTAATTCCAATCCCATAAGTATGCACTCCACCCTAAATGAGCTCCAATATGTTATTTACTCTGGTAGGAGCAGTTTATGTTAATAATCCATTCCAACATTTCAGCAATTGCAATGGAAGAGGTTCCAGCTGTGTTTAATGTTACATAAACTTTTAAATGTCCCCAAAGTTTTTACAACTAAAATGCAGTTATGTTATTTAATGCAGTAAAATATCTGATTTATCTCTAAATCCTTGTACCAAGTTAATTTAGGTAAAGTTAATGCGTTAGTTAATTGAAAATGAAGAATTTCAAAGAAAGAGTGAATGAGTTATTAGTTTAATATTTAATGATTTTATCTTATAAATAACGCTTTTAATGTTTCACAAAACGTTCACCCAGGCCATGTAAACTGAGTGTCCCTGCTGTACGTGATGCCTGTTCCCTTGGACTTGTAAATGTTGTATAACATTACTTTACATCGTGGTGAGAATAAGTAAGTGAGATATTTGACAGATAAAAGAAAGTGTCCGTAAAGAAATTCTAAAAATATATTGAAGTGCATGAAAGAATGCATGATATATTTACACTCATTATAAATAGTGGCACCCTTGCTAACACTTTGACAACACTTTGAGCCATGGGTCTGTGTGGTTATGTGGTTTTAAAATGTGAGCAAACAAACATAAACACTGTGACACAACAGGTGAGGAGCGTGGACTCATTTAGGCAATGTTCATTTCTATCTATCTGTAAAATAAATAATGAACTGGTTCAGTGACCACGTCCAAATGCACACAAGTATCCAGACATAGCTGCATGCTAAGTGTAGGCTAAGTTAGTCTGCTAACTATCTGGTTGGCTAACGAACAAAGGTTGCTAACGCGCTAGCCGCTCCACAACAACAGCAGCTAACGTCAACTAGCGTGCTAACAGCTAAAGTTAACTTGCTCTGGAGTGGGCTGACATTATTATCAGGGTATTTATTGTGTTGTTGCAGTTTCTGCACGTAGTCATTTACATTTCACTGCTAATGCCATCCCACAGACCGGGCTAAGAGGACATAAAGCTGCACCGTTAGCTTTGAGCGGAGCTAACCTGGCCATATTTCAATCCCAGCGTCTCGCAGCCTGCGTCTCAGATGGTCGTTCTCCCGCTCCCGGATCGCGATCTCCTCCTGATACTCCAGGATCGTGTCCTCCACTGATTTGTAGATCTCCTGCGCAGCAAGCATGAGACGCTCAGTCAGAAAGACGTTTAAAAACTGCAGTTTGGTCATTTTCTTGGGTTGCACGGAGCTCTTGCTATCATCCAAAATGGACCAAAAAAGATGCTCGACCCAATCACGTGACCCGGAGTTGTTTCTTCCTCTTCTTCTTCTACTCCTTGTGCCCCTACTTCTTTCCTTCAAGATTCCCTGTCATGACCCTGCTGATTCTCCTGCATGAGTCATTCGTTAACTTTTTTCAGTTTTGCCTAAATCCCTTTGCGGTTACACAGATCAGTTTGGGTTACTTGAGGTTAAAACAAGGTAACATAATCTGGTGTAACACCTGCTACCCAATAATAGTGTGACATTTGTCACAGTCTGTATAATGTGTTTGTCATATGGCTGCAAAAGATACATTAATATTAAGTCGCAGTGTGCATAATTGTGCATGAGTGTATGTGTGTGGGCATCCTAATAAAGACGTAAATCAGGGATAATCAACTTGCTTTTTCTTAGGGCCACACAGGAGACCAGGGGCCAGTTAATAAACAAACATTCATAATAATGTTACTTATCAGATAAAATTAATACACATTAAAAGGCACTTAATGGGATCAGAATTATCCTAAGTAACTTTTGTAACTTTTGCTCCTCTTCAGCTAATAGTTGACTTCTCCTGCATAGCTCATTGTTTGATCCTACTGAACTCTGTCTGAAAACCACCATGCAGAGATCAGATTTCTCTTTCATATTAATTTATCACATCGTACATAACTGCCAAATCTGTGAATCAATTTATTTTCATTGTGAATCAGGAGGGCCGACCGGCACCCTGTCAGGGGCCAGATTTTGCCCGGGCTGCAAGTTGAGTATCACCAATTTAAATGAGGCTATCAAACATGTATAACACAAGAGAAATCACATTCTTTAAACAGTGAACATACATACACATTCATACTAAAACTCATCAGTATAATTATAAACATCAGTATAATTGTCAACGTCCAGAAATACATTCCTGCACCAGCCACCAACTGAAGTACAACATACCGTTTTTGTATGGTTTACTTCAGTAAGGCTGTGTTATTATTTACCTTGTCAAAGTTTTTATTGGTTAGGGAATTCAAAATACAGCAGATAAGTAAAAAGGTATAAATGGGAAATGGTTTGGCATCAAGCTCAACAGTTGAAACAAAAGTTAGACAATTTAGGTGTGGGTCCTGCAATAATCTTAACAGGTTGTTGTCACTTTTGAAGTAAACATAGAGGAAGTGAAATCATGTACAAATATCTGGACTCTGTCAGCCAGCTTTGTCATTATTGCATTATTGCATAAAGGCCAAACTAATCATTCTGTATCTTTAGTTGGAAACCAATTATATTGTACTATATTATTAAAACATAACTCAAAAAGTTCAGCAACATATTATTTTTGTAAAAATTCAGACCCATAACGAAAGGTCCTGCCTACTATTTGAATCTTTCTGAACTGAATTTAAGAAATATTTTGAATCTGTTCAAATTATAAACAACCATAGATGCCCTCATATAGATAATACGATACAAGAATTGCCTATTTCTTCTGTTAAGTTACTGTGTATTCTATTGATTGATTGATTGATATATATATATTTTATTTTATTTTTTTAAATATCCCATTTACCTCATTATATACTGAGTTATTACGTCCTCCAGCTCAGCAGGTGGCGCTACTTGTGCTGACAAAAGCGGAAGTGACAAAATATGGTAACATGCTCGGTTCACTCCTCCACGTGTGAGAGTAGTTCAGTCACATTGGCAGATCCACAGCTCCACGATGAAACGACCAAGTAAGTCAACGCTGATAGCGATGTTCTAATAATATATAATCTTATAAAAGAAGAAACAGTTGTTTAAGGCTTTAAAGCTTCCGGTTAATCCCTCGAGCTAATGAGCTAACTAGCTAACTGTTTTATTGACTAACAGCCACCGTTTGTCACACAGCATTAGCCTCGTTTTTAGCTAACAATTCAACCAACGTTAAACTTCAGTTTTATCTGTTTTTTTCTGCAGAGCTAAAGAAAGCGAGTAAGCGGGTCTCATGTGCCAAACGTTATAAAATACAGAAAAAGGTAAGAATGACTTTATCACCCATTATTTGAAATATGAACGTTTAACGTTTCACGGGCGATGGGGCCTGAGTGAACGATGTTACTGCTGTTACTCTAATGTCAGATGTAGTTTAATGTCCACAAGAACTTGAGTTACACTTTGGTGTTGTGTGTATTTAGGTCCGGGAACACAACAGAAAGTTAAGAAAAGAAGCAAAGAAGAAAGGAGTAAGCAAAAGACCGAAGAAGGACCCCGGTGTACCCAGCAGTGCTCCCTTCAAAGAGGAGGTCCTCAGGGAGGCAGAGCAGAGGAGGCTACAGGTGGGCAGCCGTTTACTCTTCTAATGCAGTTCATCATAACAGCTGTCATTGTTCAGATTGATGCATTGATCTGATCTGGTTCTTTTCTCCCATAAGTGGCTTATTTTTTTATTATTTATTTATTTTTTTTGCATATCTAGATTGATTTTAAGAGAGTCTGGGCAGCAGGAAAAAAACACATTTGGCGGTGGTTTGAAATGCAATTTCAATTGGATTTCTATAGATGTCACATGCTGTATACTCAAATCAAACTTGCAATGTCAAATCCAGAGTGATGAAAGTACATCACAGTGGGTGAGCTTTGCAGTTTGTACCAGCTTACTCCGTCGCCAAGTTTGTCTACTGTGACAAAGGAGTTCTGCTCCATGATAGAGACAATGGCTCTCGATTCCCCATGATTCTACATTGGAAAGCCGCATCACTTGTGTATGTAGTTAACGTAAGTGTATATTGTTACCACGGTAACTCATGCAGATAGGTTGGTGATGCCAAAACACACAAACTTGATCTGATCATTTGCAAATAACAGAATTGATTTGGGTCTTAAAGTTGTGTTTTAGGAAATAAACCTGATGTACCTGCAGTCTGAACAAAGCCCTGTTCTCATTGTAAGTCTCTGGATCAAGATCATCTCAGCTGGACAGTGTTTTTAAGTGTCTTTGTGTTGGCACAGTCTACCACTGGTGGCACGGTTTTCAAATTTCAAAGTTTTTTTTTCTCACAGATTGAAGAAGAGAAACAAAGAAAGAGGCAAGCTAAAAAAGAGGAGCGAGCCCAGAAGAGGAAAAAGGAGAAAGAGGCTACAAGTAAAGAAACAGAACCCAAGGCCAAGAAGGCTCGGCAGGTAAAAGACAAACAATAAATCATGTGTTCATTCAGAGTTTTTTTTTTACTTTGCTGTTGACTTGACTTTTATTTTTGGGGTGTCTTGTTTTCACAGGATGAGGTTGAACAGCATTCAGAGAAAAGGACTGTCCCAGACAAGAACTCCAAACAGTACCTCTGCTCTGAATTAAACAAGGTAAAACTATGCAACCCCATTCAGTGTTTTACTGTAGAAAGAAATGTCTTATCTGATAAAACCTCAACCTGACCTCTTGCTCCACTTTTTTAGGTAATTGATGCATCTGATGTGGTGATAGAAGTCCTCGATGCCCGTGATCCACTGGGCTGCAGGTGTCCACAGCTGGAGGAGGCAGTGCTGCAGAGGACAGGAAACAAAAAACTGCTTTTGGTTTTAAACAAAATAGGTAAATAGACACAAGACACTGCAAGTAAAAACTCACTGTTAAACAACTTAATAGAAAAAACAGGTTGTCTGGGCTCATAAGTGTTGTGATTTTTTGTGTGTGTTAGATCTGGTACCAAAGGAAAATGTGCAGAGATGGATACAGAGTTTACAAGAGGAGTTTCCAGTGGTGGCGTTCAAAGCATCAACACAGATCAAGGACAAAACAGTGGTAGGAGGTGCATTTTACACATCAGTGATCAAATTTGCACCGTATGATGCTTTATATGGAGAAAATTAAAGTTTCAGTTTCCCAACTTTTTAGCTTGAGGCAGAAAGTGAAGTGTTTCCCTCTCCTCCCCTCCCACAGTTTGGATTGTTTTATCACGAAGAATAAACTGCTGCTAATTTTGTGTTTATACCTCGGTATAATATGGAGGACTGAGAAGGTTGAGCAGCTTGCTGTGCTGTTGTAACTGGTTATAACCTCCAAGAGTAACAAACAAACCACACAAATTAAGAGGCTCTGTCACAAGCATAGCTGATGTGTGTGTTTGTGAACAAAAAGGTTTCCAGTATGTTCTTATTGTATTATTCAGCCACTTGAGATACAAACCAAATATTTGTAGACGGTGCTTAAAAGTTAGTTTACATGTTTGGTTCTGTCTTGATCAGCAAGCCAAGAAGAGGAGCAGGATAGTGCCCTCCAATGAAGTCCTGGACAGATCCAGAGCAGCAGCCTGTTTTGGAAACAGCTGTCTCACTGAGCTCCTGACAAGTTTTGCTGCTAACAGACAGAACGAAGCTTCACTCAAAGTGGCCATAGTTGGTAAGCACAGCTTTATCACTTCATAAAGTGACTTCCTTTGATATTCTATGTCAATTGTGGATTTAGTTTTGAGGACTTAAAGTCATTCATTGTCTTATATAAGCTCTGTGGTAAACACTGCATCGATTCTGGTTTTGTTCATGTCTTTGAATTTGTCCATTGAATGCTTGTCCTTCATATGATTTCCTTTTCCTGTCAGGTTTTCCTAATGTGGGGAAGAGCAGTGTGATCAACAGTTTAAAGGGGATCCTTGCATGTAATGCTGGTGTCAAGAGAGGTATTACAAAGTGAGTGACAAACATTAAAGCTCTAAACATAAGAATAGTATTTTTTATTTTTAGTTTTTGAAAAAGCCATTCAATTATGAAAATTAATATTTAAAATAAGCTGCCTGTTCAACTGGGATACTGCACAAAAAACAAACTGCAGCAGAATTGAAGAGAAAATGTGGAAACTGTTTGAAAGACGTGGAAACTGTTTGAAAGACATGGAGAGACAAAGAAGGATGAAATTGAGAATTAAGGAGAAGAGAATTAAACAGAAGAGTTGAAATCTGCTGAGTTTTGTAGCACACAGAGAGACTGGGGAGACGCTACATCCATATGTTTTCATTGTAAAACAATATTTGTCCAGGTGATCTTTGAGCACAGTTTCAGAAATAAAGCACTTGCTGTATGGTGGGAGTTAAATTATGTCACTTTCATTGATTGAAAATGAAAAATAGGTTCAGCAGAATGAGTGAATAATTACGCATCAACACATGTAATGATTGCAGAGAACTGGGCCTGGATAATCGAATTCTCAGCAATCTAAAAAGTCCTGGTTAGGACACTTCGAATTTTTGTCAAACAGCAAAATTGTGGCGCCTTCAGATAAAGTTGTAATCAAGCTGTGAAGCTAATAACATCAATTACTAATCATTCATATGTCACAAGTGGCGTAGACCGAGGGAGGTCAGTGGTCTTTAAATGAAATTTTACATTAAAAGGACATTATTTTGTTTATTTTTTAATGTGTAGGTATGTAGATCTTTTCAGAGACATAGTTTTGTTGAAAGACGTATCTTTATAGATTGCCCCCTTATGGATATAACGCACAAAAATAGGTATTTGAACCTGATATACCTGCTGTTTTTTTAGCAGGAATAATCAAACATAATTTTTTGCCAATTTTGACAGCCCTAGATCTGTATGATCTGTATTTACAGAATTGTTAAAGTTGTAATAAACATATCAACAGATTTCATAAGCCTGTCGTATTTGTAGCATAATTCCAGTTTTAAATGTTATATGTCACCATCCCCTCAGATCCATGCAGGAAGTGCATATCTCGAAGACCGTGAAGCTAATCGACAGCCCAGGTGTCGTGGCCTCGCCGTCCAACCCACCGGTCTCGATGGCTCTGAGGAGCCTGCAGGTGGAGGAGGGTCAGGAGAGCGTGCTGGAGGCAGTCAGGACTCTGCTCAAACAGTGCGACAAGACTCAGGTGAGAAGAGTCGAGTATGTCGAGTACTGTTTGAACTAGGGCTGTCAATTGATTAAAAGTTTTAATCGCATGAGTATCTGTAGTAAATTGCGATTAATCGCACATTTTTTTTTTGTTCAGAATGTACCTTAAAAGGATATTAACCAAAAACAATGACAAATATTGACCAGAAACCATCAGAGGTACTGCATTTGGCATAAAAATATGCTCAAATAATAACATTACAAACCCAAGTCTATCAGGCACAGATGAGCATAGTGACCACCTCAATTTAACATCAAGGCCAAACTGCACCTAAAGCTTCAATAGAAAAATCTATTGAAGCCTCTATGGAACTGCAGGCTTCACATTTAAAATTTCAACACCACAGCACCAGCAGTATTTTAGGAAAAGGTTACCATATGCATTTATTTGTTTCTTTAGTATTATTATTGTTGTTAATAATAGTTTATTTCTTGAATAAAATATTGTCCTCTGAGAGAAAAATCCTCACCTTTATTCAGCTCAGTCTATATAATGACGAGACGCTGCGCGACATTCATGTTTTTGTATTAATGCAGCAGGACCATTTACATCAGTGTCACTCTGACAGTTAACATCAGTGAGGATGTTTTAGACAAACGGCACACCGACACACACCGAGGAGGTGAAGAGGAGAGACAGAGTCTGGACTCTTCATCATGATTTACAATAATGCAGCACAGAGACAAACGTTTTGTGGTAGTTTGTAGTCTGTAGTTTAAACCACAGAACTGTGGTGTTATAATTGATCGGTGTGGAGTAATTATGATTCAAGATCATAAAAAAGTTTTAATATCAGGTTGACAGATCTTTCATTCACACACGCTCTCCCTCTCTCTGCTGTGGGTCAACTTTTTTTCTTCTTTTTTTAACATTTACCTGGTTTCAGCTTGATGAGCACTCGCTCATATTCCTCTATTTCTTTGCACCGAGTCAGTCAGATGACAGAAGCTCACGTCTTCACGAGCTGATTCAATTCTGGCTGCTGATTCAAACTAAGTGTCAGGCCAATATAACAGACTGCGCGTTAATCGCGTGTCAAAAAATATTAGTGGTGTTAAAAGGAATTTGCGTTAACACGTTATTAGCGTTTGACAGCCCTAGTTTGAACTGGTTTGATGGGTTTGTGTGCTCTGTAATTTGAAATGATTTAATAACTTAATGTCATTTGCTCTTGTTTCAGATTATGCTTCAGTACAATGTCCCTGACTTCAGGAACTCTCTGGAGTTTTTATCCTTGTTCGCTAAAAAGCGTGGATATCTGCAGAAGGGTGGTGTCCCCAACACAGAGCAGGCAGCCACAGTTTTCCTTGGTGATTGGACAGGGTGAGTGTTTGTGTTTTCCTAAAGGAGGAAGCTGTGCATCAATGTGGAAATGAGGACAAAAACGCAATTCTAGACTTCTTAGTGAAGACTTCTAATCCAACTCTGATCCCATCACTGTGACAGGAAAAGTCAAAATATGTCTCTCTTAGTTAATCTCATAGCAGCGTGTGTTTCTTTTTTGACGTCTCTCAGAGCCAAGCTGAGTTACCACTGTAAGGTGCAGAAGAACAACAGCCTCCCCACCTACATGTCTGATGCTGTGGTTGCTGAGATGCAGAGTGGCTGGGATTTAAACAAACTGAAAATGGGCAATGAGGAAACTCTTAAAGGTACTGGTGCTTAATTTGACTCTTTAAACATCAGGTAGATATTCAGTTCATCAGTCAGTGTTGGTGAAGATCCACCTGTCAACACTTCTTGTTTTTTTTTTTAATTCCGTGTTTTCTGTTGGCATATTTCGTCTCTCCACATTACACTGTAATACACTCAATGTACTCATATTTGCTAATGACACCCAACTGAGAAGTCCTAAAATTAAAGTAGTAGATTTTAACTCATCCCCTATCCTGCTCCCACAAAAATACACCTGTCCTAAACTTTGATTTAGTTTTAGTTAGTCTTTTGACTAAAATTCCATTTAGTTTTAGTCATCTAAATTCTTGTAGTTTCTGAATGTAAGATTATAGTTGACTAAATCTACAGGAGATTTAGTAAAAAAAAAATAAAAACCCAAAAAACTATTAATTAAATGTTTCTACAGAATTTCAAACACTATATACTCCTGTGGGAACATCTATTAACCTGTTATTAACATTAAGTATACCTCATTTCTGCTCCTTTCTTCAATCATAATTGTCATCACAAGTTACTGTTGTTAGTTACAGTTACTAGTTTCCTGTCTTGTAAATTATGGGTTTAATAATTACTGCATCTACGAGTAATTAGTTACTTTTTTACTCTTGTGTTACTGTCTGTTTTATGTTTTATTAATGCAGTGTTGTAATTTTAGTGCAGCCATAATTTATTTTTTTTTATTATTCATATTATATATATATTTTTTTAAAACAATTTTTGCTTTTGTCTTTATAGGTGTTAAATTTCCAAACCAGGCCAGCAGTATAAGCTTCATCTCTAAAGGCCTGACTGCAGGCCTGCTGAATGTCAGTGACGTCTCTGAGGAAAAACCTGCTGCTGCAGCTGCAGACAGAGAAACCGAGCCAAACGACGAGAATAATGAGGTAACTTAGAAACAATGCAACTGCTTGAAATAACGTGAGCAGTCTAGTCTCCTGGAAATGAGGACAAAAATTCAAGTCTTGATTTGTTTATGAAGACTTCTAATCCAACTCTGATCCAGGCTGGACTTTTTTTTTTTTTTTATTATGAAATTCTTCTGCGTATGTTGAGAATTTTTGGACATCAAACATCTGCTCTCCTTGCAGCCTGAACAGACCACTGAGGAGGCAAATGGAACAGAAGGAACAGAAGAACCAGAAAAACCACAGAAGATGTCACTCACAAGTAAATTGCCTTAACCATGATTAATTAATTAAAATGTGTATGTATTAGGCCCTATATTTATATTTCTCCTTGTCTTGCAGAAAAACCAGGCCATGTCCAGTTCCACTCTGTCCCCATTGACATCAGCCTCTCTACACACGACGCCTATGACTTCAACACAGATTTTAAGTGAACTCTGCCTTCACTCTGTTTCTGATCCTGTGCCTGAGGTCTGATGAACATGCAGCCCTGAATTTGTCAACATACACAAACACGCTGACTTCAGGAATCACTGTCCGACAGAGTTGAGTCAGAATCACAGTTTGAAAGGCACTGCCTGGTTGAGTGGTGTCAGGCCTCTTATTGGCATTTGTGCTCGTCTTCAAACTTTGAATCTGGGTGACAGTAGGACAGTTTCCAGACAAGGAGTAACCTTTGACCCTAGACTACAATTTTTACTTGATGACTCACTTGGAGCTTGTATGTGTAGGACTAAGCCCTGCCCAGGAAATGGACTTTGTGAAATGTTTGTGCGTGACTTCCTGTGTCAGTGTGTGTATATATATACGCTGGCTTCTTCCCCTAGATGATGTTGATGAAACATCGCCCATTTTAAATGTCCAGGGGTCGTTTGTAATATTTTGTGTTCATGCAGAATACTGTATATAGACAACATGCCATAAATTTAATAAACTCCCTACAAAGTCTAAATTTGTCATTGTTTATGTCCCTCTACTGTCTTTCTGTATTTAATTTAACCACAAATTTACACCATGCTGTGTTTATTTTAACAGCATTTTCTTTGCTTGTAGCTCTTATTTAACATTCATTATCAGAAAATATAAATGACAGAAAACTGGACACAGTTGTGGAAATGTCCATTACAAATAAACAAATCACAAGACTTAAATGATAAAAATGTAAACTTTATTTCATGTATTTTACAAAAGATGACAAACATTTACACCAGCAAGGTGAATACTTCTTCAATATGTATAAAATCCTGACAGGGATAAAGCATGAGAATTTTGTGCAAATGTATGTTCCTCAGTTTCTGCAGTGGTGCAGTTCACGTAGTGGTCTGAATTAGTTACTGAAATACCAACACCAGTACAAGAAATGGAGCTGCAATGATTTATTGTATACAAGAAAATTAATTGCTAGAAATCTTGCTAATTAAGCAATTGGTTGTTAATTTTCAAGTACATATCAAACATTTGGTGGTCCCAGCTTCTCAGATGTGAGGATTTTCTTCTTTTCTTTGTCATTTGGTTGGACAAAAGAAGCAATTTGAAGATGTGGCAGCTCAGGGAATTGTCGAGTGTTTTTTTTTTTACATTTTATTGACTAAATTCATAAATTGTGTGAATAATGGGCAGATGAATCAATAATGAAACCAACTGTTAGTTGCAGCCCTAAGAGGAAATTCCTCTAATAAATAATAATATATAGATTTTTTTAAAATGCACTGGTATTGGATCAGTACTGGGTATCGATCGATGTGTAGTTCAGGTATCAGAAAGGAAAAAAGGTGTCAGAACTCTTAATATAAAGTCATTAAGAACCAAACTAATAGTTCAGTGAGAGGCAGTACAATGCTGAATTAGTATTCATGTATGGCACAGCTGACTGATAGGTTGGACATATCGAATGGTAGTGTATTAACTGTAATTAACTGTAGCTGCAACTAATGAATTTAAGGATTCGTATTTGTGAAAATGTCATTCAGAATACTGTCATAGAGAGTTTAAACAGCATTTTCTGACTGATTGTAGTGAAAATGCTCAACTAAGTACAGATCACTGTTAAAAATGTCAAAACATGGATCTAATTAATAAACATATGTGCAATTAAGTATAAAAATGGATTACTTTTCCACAGGGAGTGCTGAATTGAGGTAATGACAGGAGGCATCTGCATGGCTGAAACAATTACAGTTCAGAACCAACTGTGGAGAGGATTGTGTTGAACCAAATATAAACTGTGGGGTTAACTGTGCTACACCATTAAAGCTGAGGTAACTATTGACTGCTGTGGTGTGCAAATAAAGTCAGTCAGTCATCATTAAGCTGCATGTCATCATTGCTTTGACAACCATGTACAACTTGTACTTTGTTGTCTCTGCACTTTGTAACATGGTTCCTCAATACTTCTGACTGGGACTGATGCATATTTGTCCATTAATGGTCATGCAGCCTTGAGAAGCAACAAGTCTCATCATGTTCAGGTTTGAACACTGCTCTTATTATAGGGAGGAAACTTGTGCTTCCTGTGTAATAATCTGCTTTCAGACCATTTTGAGAAGCGCATGTTAAAGTAATCTCAACAACACTGAGTTTCTGGGCAAAGGAAAAGTGACATACTTGTGTTCTCCAAGCAATAATAATAAGATACAGTGGCAGTGGGTATAAAAAACGTCAATGCTGTGTTCAAGGGAATGTGAGAGTACACAGGTCTACATGTTTCAAGGATGACAGAACTTAAGGGAGTGAGAAATGAGAGGGCTTTACGTAGTTCCTGAGATATCACGAGCTGTGGTCCTGCTGGCTGGTTGAAAGTTCCTGTAACCAGTTTTTCAGTCTAATTGTCCCCTGTGTGTCTTCGCACAGGACGAAATTTTCCTGTGGGGTCTGGGATGAACCACTTGTCCCACACGTCAGAAAACGAGGATGTTCTCCCCCATGGCTTATAGTGGCCGTTCCAGTGAAGGAGTTTGGCAGCTTTCACAAACTGTGCTGAGTAGCGGTTTCCAGCTCCACTAAGGCCTGAAAAACAAGGTTTAGCCATCATGGCAATTTGGATTAATGTCATTTACATATGACACTGTACTGTACATACGCACTTATGTCATATGTACAAAAACATTCAAATCAAGCAGGAATCACATTCTGGCATCACTATGCATGTGGAGCTTTAGGAGACTTAGATTGCACCAGACCAGCTATATGGAGGCGATATAGGTTTTTTCCCCAGTTGTTTTTTGTGTTTGAAAACTGGTCACCATTCATTACATTGTTTGGGAGATTCTGCAGTGCTGTTTTCCTATTCAACTGCAGCAGTGCTTTGTGATTTAAAAATCTAACTAGTTCAATTTTCATTGTGGGGTGAACTATTCCTTTAAGTTAGTTGTATTATCTGGTTCAGTTAAACTGACAAGACACTTTTACCAGGGACAAATTGCCTCAAAAAATCTGTTAAAAGAATTTAAATTTAAATATCTGTTAAGTATGAAGCTACAGCCAGGAGATCGTTAGCTTAGCTTAGTTTAGCGTGACAACAAGGAGCAGGTGGAAATGTTGAATCATTCCTTTAAAAAAAAAGAAAAAACTCTATAAAAGCTTCTCAAAAAGCTCACACCATACATACTGTGTGTATATACCCAGTATATACCCAGTGTTGTGAATACATTAACACACAATCCTTCACAAGAAACAATAATTGTTCAGGACTGTATACAAAATCATTTTGATCTGCAGTCAGTGATTCATTGAGAAAAATGTGTTATTGTATTCCAGTTTACTTTTCAGAACTTACCGAGGTGCCTGATATGCCACATGGGGTCGATGGTGGAGTGACGTTTGTAGAAAACAATGAGGAGTGGGGGCGTAGTGATACTTTCTGCCAGAGTCTTACTGTACAGATCCTCCCTGAGGAAATCAACAGATTCAGCTTAATATGAACAGAAAGAGTCCACTATATTATATTTGTTCAATCAATGTAAGATGCAAAAAAACCCAACAGATTTTTGCCTTCAGTTTGTGTGTATTTTGCAGGACAGTCTGCCTCATATTCACTCGCCTTTTCACAAGTGTGAGTAACGTACTGTGTGTTAAGCTCCATCCAGTGCTCAAGCTGCTGGGTGATGTTCTGGTTCCTCCACTCAGTCAGGTTGGCGATGATGACCCCAGGGTTAAAGGAGCACGTGTTGGCCCTCATCCCCAGCTTCATTATGGCCTCTTTCTTGAAGTCCAGGAAACCTAAATAGTTATTCTATTGAAAGAGATTCATTATTTAATCATACCCACGACACAGCCTTCCATATTACATTTATAGATAACTGACAATAGTCGGCTCATGCAAGAGATGCCAACCTGATTTCCAGCTCCTCGAATGATTCCCTTAGCAGATGCTGAATCACAGTCATCTGAGAAGGCGGCAGCGTGTCCTGGTTTGAGGTTGGTTTCATACAGCTCCTGAATGTCCCCTGAAATTCAATAGGACAGGCAAAACCCATTCATTAATTCCCTTCCAGGAAACTTTTTTTTTTTTACTATCATAGCATGTGTAGAGTTAATGAGTGAAATAGTGCATCAAAAACACATTTTGTGGATAGAAGGTAACTGTAAAATGTGTTTATTAAAGGATCAGTGTGTTACATTTACAGGGATCAATTGGCAGAATATGGCAGGAATGGAGAACAATATTCAAAAGCTTGATTTCATTCATGTATAATCACCTGAAAATAAGAATCATTGTGTTTTTATATCTGCAGAGGGTGTGAGTCCCCTTTCCATAGTTTCCAAGTAGCCTTTAATGAACAAACCAACCACAGGCTCTAGATTCAGCCTTTCATGTTTTTAGTGAGTTCTGTGGCCATTTTAATTTCTCCTGTACACTTGGAAGGGGAGGATGAGATGAGCACTATTCGGTTGGTTGCAATCTCACCACTAAATCCCACACACTGCTCCTTTAGTTGATGGCCATTGTAATTCTCTTCTTTTATGGTGGTGTCTTACCTTGTACAATGACATCATCATCCAAATAGATAGCCTTCTCTGCCTCAGGTATGTACACAGGAAGATAAAACCTGGCAAACGTCAACTGGAAAACAGATAATCAAAACAAAGTTTGGAAAGACAAACATAGGTAAACAGCAGAACAAATATTCATTCTGTCCCAGTGAAAAAGCATTAAGTTGTTTCACCGGTTTTGCAGCCTCCAAAGTCTGTGGATCTTTAGAGATCTTCCCGTTGAGGAGGTCAGGCTTGAAAATAACTATCTTATATTTGACATTTTTTAGCTTTGTCTTACTGAGCCACAGTCTGTGGGTAAAACAAAGAGAAAACATTCTGTCAGAGAATGGCTTCTTAACTCAAATATGATTAACATTCCACAAATTCTTCTTAAAGACAGATATGCACGCTGCTGCCAGACAGACTTGCTTCATTATCTTACGTTAGGTGTTCCACTGTGTCATTCAGGGTCACTATGGTGAAGACGACATTGGCTTTACTGTTCTGGTGGACACTGTTCATTGCAGTGACCACGGCGCCGAGTCTCTCCTCAACAGCAGTAATGACGACAGGGATCTCTTCTCCTTTCCGCTCAGGCTCTGGTTTGAGGCCAGGAGACAACTCGGATTCAAAGGGAAGAATCATTCCTGCATCTGGATAAAGACATACTTGGGGTTTTATAAATTGCTCCCATGGTTATCATTATTATTGTCATTATTATTACTATTATTATAATCATTATAGGCCTTTGTTATGTGCTTAGGTAGAAGTGCCTAATCATTTCTAGTAACAGAGAAAGTAATGTAGCATTAGTTATTATTTGGAGTATGTTAAATAAGCAAATGGATGGCAGTTTTTGTTTATTCTTATTTCTTTCTTCCTCTCCTAACCTATGTCCAACAAATGAGAACCTTTTTCAGTTATAATGATATAGAACTGTTTATTCTTAAGAACTTAGTTTAGATATTAGTAAACAATAAGACAAGGTGATACAGCTGGAGAACAGATAAAACAGTTAACAGTTTATCTCATTGCCAGGATTATCCCAGTTAGTATAGGGAGGAAGAATATAGTGATTAAATACTGTCTTCATGTTGTGATAAGTATAACTGCCTTGCCTAAGGACATGAGGAAGGTGTTATAATTTTGTTTTGTTTTATTCTAGATGGTTTAACAGTATACTACAGTCTAGGAGACTTTATTTATTTAGATGTCCCACATAGTTTCATTTTAATGCACGGGGTTTGTCTGATGAGCTGTTAATAACAATACAGCAGATACTCTGAGGGAAAAAAATGTACCACAGATATTTGTACAGAGCAGCTGACAGAAAGTATACTTCCCCATCACAGATATGAACATACCTGGGTTTTCCTTGTGCAAAAAGTCGCTGAGGTTAAGAAGATTTCGTTGAACTATGATCAGAAAGGCCACAGCCAGCAGCACAAGGATGATCACGTTTACTAAAAGAAACAACGAAGAGCTGATGTTAATCATAAATGTGGTACACGGGGCAATAGTGTCAGCGAGGGAGCTGTTAAGGCCACCCATATGTTGGTAAGTAGTGTTAGATGTAAATGGCAGTCAGTTTGTCTCAGTATTAGTCTACTATTTATTTGTTTCTATGTAACTGCTGTTTTCCATTCACACTGCACGCTGTAGACATAATCAGTCATGTTTCAGAACTGCAAACAAGCAACAGCCTCATCAAAACTGACTCACCTCTCCTCAGTGTCATGACAACGGCCTCATCCGCCCCTCCAGTACGCCTGAATAAAAATCAAAAATTAAAAACAAATTTAAAAAAAAAAATCTTAAACTTGACCTGAGTGCAGCCGAAGATGTAGGTATTTGCTGGCTCGCTACTGAGGACTGAGGTGAACCCGAGACACTGCCGCTGCACCACTGCGAGGCGAAAAACGTGCAACGAGACCTCCAGTAAACTAGTGGCTTATAACTGTGTGTTCATAAACTTAAAATTAAAATGCACGCAGCCCACGTGAAGTCAGTTCTAAAAAGCAACCTGGTGAGACAGCAAAAGTAATTTACGCTGGAGCCAAACTGCCAACTCAACATCAACAAGTTTATCCGTTCGCAAAATTGCACGTAGTCATGGCTGCCCGTAAGTTTGCCTGAATGTAAAAATACATTCGCTCGCTTTTTGCAATATTTAAAAACGATTATGAGTTAAATATAGTGTGTAAGTATGATTTCATGGCTGTAGATGCAAGCTAAAAATTTAATTCTTAAAATATAATATGTAAAAGTAGCAAGATATATTGACAGGCAGTCATTCAGGCAAACATAGCTTTCCACTAACATCAAACCAAATGTAGCCACAACATGTAGGTCTTAAACATAATCCCGATGTTATATATATCTGGGAACCTGCGCAGTCAACACGAGTTATAACCGTCAGGAGGAGCCGGAGGGGTCCTTCACAACACGACGTATCTTTTTGAAACAGGAAGTCAAAGTGCTGCGGTTTGAGCCAAATTCTGTTTGCTTGCTTGTGCATTTGAAGTGTAAAGATGCTGTCTATATTCAAGAGCATTCCCACGCACATGGTGAGAGCTGATTATTTTATTTGATGTGGAACAGCATAGTAACGCTAGCCGTTCGTTCATGGTTTTATACCAAGCTAACGTTAAGGATTTAGCTAGTCAATGTAACGCTAGTGGTTGGGTTAACTTACCGTTACAAAGGTAGCCTAACAGCTGCTAGCTAACGTTATGATATCCTTCAAATAAGTTTTCAGATCCATCGTAACTTTTAATGCCAGGCACGAACTTAACCTAATCTACCAGCTGTTGTTTGTCCATGTTTTGCTGCGTCTTCGATCTGACTACATTTGGAAGTTGTTTAGCAACGTTAGCTTGTGGTCTTTATACAGCATACAACGAAATTAGTAGATTGGTGCAATTAAAACGACACACAGCAACTGGAAATAGAAAACGGAAATGATAGACTAAAACCAGAGTAAATAAAGCAGAATTATAAGTAAACTTGAGTGCCAGAATAAAGCTAGCAAACTGGAATAATACGTAAAATAAATATATATAATGCAATTTACATTATAATAGGTGTATTATTGAACAAGAACCGCGGCACTAATGTGAATGTAATTGCTGCACAAGAATAAATGTAATATTGCACTAGGAATGCACAATTAATCAAAATATTATCAAAATCGCAACACTGATAAAGAAAAAATATTGACCAAACCCCATTATCATAAAGACCTGTAGTGCTGCTGAGATGCCTTGGCCTACAAATCTTTTGTTTTCCAAACTACAAATCATCATGATTTTTTTTTTTCTTTCGATGAAAACGTAAATTAAGATTTAAATTAATCATTAAAGTAAATTAATCATTCCCACGGACCATGTGTCATGTCGTAATATTTGTTAACCAATCAAAATAATCGTAATATGTTTTTTATGCCATATTGCGTGTTCAGTGGGTTTACCCTAGATAAGACAGTCCTATTGCATGTGAGAGATCATTCAGTGGTTGTTGGAATGGATTGTGTTTAGTGTAACGTTAAAGAAAGGAATCAGACAATACTCCAAGTTTCACCTGCAGTTTATTTTGTAAAGATGGACCAACTTACTATCCTTACCATCAATGCGAACTGATTTTCTGTCATTAATGTTGTTTTTCCCTTGTGTTACAGGACTATAAAGGCCAGAAGTTGGCTGAACAGATTTTCCAAGGAATAATCCTCATCTCAGCGGTAACTAACCATGATACATGCAAAGTATCAATTCCAGACATCCCACTAAAATGCCATTGCATTTTGGCTTGTAATCAGGTTTGCTCATATCATCTGTATTGTCCTTCCAGGTGATTGGATTTGTATACGGTTTGATCATTGAACAGTTTGGGTGGACAGTCTACATAGTCTTGGCTGGTTTTGCTGTGTCCTGTGTGGTAAGTAATGTTGCACATTGTTTGCTTTATTTGTGGGGAAGAAACAATATTTAAATTCATTGTGCACCCAATAGGGATCTGCTATTGTACAATTGTCTATAGAGTAGGAGAATTAGACAAATTTCTTGCACATTGGTGGGTGTCTTGCAGGTGTATACCATGTAAAAATATCTTATGTAGAGCCGTAAACAACACCCAGCATTATAATGTCTTCTGTCTCTGTCCTTGATTTTAGTTGACCCTGCCTCCATGGCCTATGTACAGACAGAATCCTCTGGCCTGGCAGCCAGTCATACCAGAGACCAGCGGCGAGTCCAGCCAAAAACCTCAGGAAAGTATCAAGAAGAAGAAGCACAAATAACTCAGAACTATCCCTGCCCAGTTGTTCATACATCCTTTTATATTGGAAATTGTTTTGAATTTTGCCTCACAGTTTGAGTCACCATTCATCAGCATTGTTACAATGTTTATCAGTCAATAATGAAATACTCATGTGTCCAAATAATAAACCTCTGATACTGTATATGTTTTATAAATGGCATGTTTCATTTGCATTTATATTTTTTTTGTTCCTGTGTTATTGTGCACAAAGATGCATTTCTGCATTTTACTTAGTGCTCTTCTTGTTTGGTGCTATCAATGAAATGTTTGTTTCGTTGTGGTTCCCAAAAATATGAAAAATATGCATGAACAAAAAAACATTTGGGATTTATTAGAAATAATTCAAATGTTAATATCTACAGTCATCTACATTACATTATTATGTGTGTAGAAAATACAATACAGCAGAAGTAAGATACAAAGATACAGCAAAGGTAAAACAATTATTGAAACTGTCCTGCATTATAAACGAATGACTGAGTATCTACTAAAGAAGGTAGGAGAAGGAGTGCGTTAACATTAATGACTCAAACATTGCATAGGCATCCTGAAAATTACAGGAATAATTACAGATTTGCCATTTTAAGAATGAGGTAAAAAAAAAAAAAAAAAACTTTACACAGCAATTTACATAAGATTGGTCACACGGGCAGCTGAATTGTGATATTTCCATGACAAAACCTGGAGGCATAAATAAAAAAACATGACAAAACATTTCAAAAGATCCAAAGATGATGTTTCCTGTTGTACAAGATGTGTTACAATGCTCATCTCTCATGAATATGATCTCACAAGTAGTGTCATGGAAATGAACATGTATACTCCCTTATATACAGTATTTGCTCTAAACCTTGAGGGCAATATCCTCAAAAAATTTAAGCTGCCTCACCATCACAGCATAATGTTGGTACTTCTCATCTCCCATCTGGTCACGAAGGCACAGCTGTAATGAGAAAAAGAGATGCCAACTGTCATCATTTTGGAAACAGGACAGATGGTTTAAGTACCTGAGTTATACACAAACTGGGCTTTGAAATTTGAAGACAAACTGATTACAGTGTGCATGGAAAAGTTAAAGGTGTGATAAAAAGTCAGCATAGGTTGGTAGATTAGCCAAAAAACTGCACTCAAGTAAAAGTACAATTACTTTGCAAAAACAAGTACTCCAGTAGATGTAAAAGTAGTCATTAAAATAACTACTTTAGTAAGAGTCCAAAAATACCTACTGAAAAAAACTACTTGAGCTGAGAGTAATCTGAGTAGTGAGAAAAAAACACTGGTACACTACTGAGCTCCACCATCTCAACCAGAGATGATCCTCCTCAGGTAAAGGTAAAGAAGTGAACACATGTATTTATTTGTGATGGAATAAAAGACTACCTGTCACATATATGCCACGCAATCATCACAAAATAATACATAATTATACTCTATGAAGTACAGCAAATATTTTTTATGGCGTTCTTTGCATTTTGTCTTATATTTTGATTCTGAAAATAATTGAGCAAATAATATGCATGTGCATAATACACATGAGTATACTATTTCTGAAAATGTCTCATATCAGACTCTTAAACTCAGTAGGAGATGATGCTGTGTTGTTTCATCATTAATCAAATTATTTAACACAGGAGTGTTTCGTTTCTTCACTTAAACCTGAAGAAAACCATCTATGGTTGAAACACATCAGCCACGTCCAAATGAAATAAAAGTAGTTTGGTCTTTCTTTTTGTGTGCACAATTTGGTCTCTGCTCTTGTGTCCATCTTCATCAGGTTACAACAATGACGACAACTAGTTAGATCCACACTGCTTGCACACCGTTAGGTTGAATATTTACATTATGACATAAAGCAGGAGGAGGAGCGGTTCTGAAGCGTGATATACTGTGTGAGCAATAACACAAAAGACGCACTTCCAGGTCTTTGTCAGCTCAGTGTCAGCACAAATCTCTGATGTATATATTAGTTGCTAATGCTATCTGAAAGCCATGACATGAACTTTCCTCCTGCTTTCACGATGCTGCCTCAAATGGAAGTGAGGCTGAGGTGGGATAACGGAGCGCCAGCAGACATGCTCAATGAATCATGAATACATAAAATAAATAAATGAATGAATGAATGTAGTGTCTTGGTGGTATCTAAATTTAACAGAGTAGAAGCAATTTTTCAATTTTAATTTTAATTTAAATTTCAAGTTCATATAATGGAATAAATGTAACTCGTTACTACCCACCTCTGGAAGTCAGCACAACTTACCCAGTCAGATCCTGTCTCAATGGGCCCCATTTTTTTTGTGAACACTTCGTGTCTGTGTGTACACATCACTGCAATTTCTGCATGTAACTTCTACACCTGGCTTACATCTTTGTGACTGTGCACTTTTATACCAGGAAGTATAATGGCAATGTATTTCACTTACAGAACCATAAATCCCTTAAAAACACATTGCAGCTCCTTTGTGTTATGGGGATAGGTACAGTACATATGATATGATGTACATACTTCTCGTTTGGTGTCATCCTCCTCCTCCATGATTTCCAGCACTCTGTCCAGCAGCTTGACCCCCAGGCCCTTCACCACATCTGTCCTCAGCTGTTCAATGGCTCTCCTGATCTTGGCTGGACCAGATGGGGAGCCTGTTAGAAAAACAAGCTGGTTCAACATAAGAAAGCTACAGAATGTCAGACTGAGGAGAACAGAGTCTGATCAAAGTATCTGACCTGTGGGTATTTCGCCGAGTGACAGGCTTTCTGCTTCCTCTCGAGCCTTCCCATGAAGCACAAGGGTATCCCTGTACTTCCTGTTCAGTTTAAATTCTGGCAGTGCAGTAGAACCAAATCTGCTTTTGTCCATCTCTTTCACACCATCTCCAATGTCCATTCTCAAAGTTTGGGTCATCATGTCGACCAAGTCTAGCATGTCGCTGGATTCAATCTTCCTGCAGATGACCCATAAATCACAGCAAATTTACTCAAGAAATATGGAGCAGAGCATATGTTAATATACACTTTTCAGAACCAAATATTCGAATTGCAAAGCAAAGATGGTGATTATATTTGAACTGAGGTGAACTGCACTTTATGTTATTGTGTTACTGGCTCTCACCTCTCCCTGCAGTCTCCCTCTGAGCGTTCTGTGGAACTTGTGGATGAGTTGCACTCATCTTCATCTGACCTTCTCTCTGCCTGCTTATTCTGCTGTAATGAAACACATCCCATTGTTGTGACACAAGTTTTGACACAGACCTCTGTTTCTGTATTATCAGGTTAGCTTCACACAGCACCTCTAGCCACTTTTGTCACACTGGTAGACATTCAGAAAGTTCAGTTCTCTTTCAGTGACTGTATGAAGTATAACTGAGTGTCACAAAAATGGTGTGTCAGTACCTTACTGTTGGTCTCAGTGATAATGTCTGAAACAGATCTGGAAACTGGGATGTTGTAGTGCTCATCCTTGGTAGAAGTGACGTCATAAGATGCCCTTCTTACACCTGTGGAAAGACCAGAAACATCATTAAGAAAAATAAAGTCAACTACTTCATAGCTACATTTATGAAGTAGCTCTCCTCAGCCAATCTACTGCCATTTGCTTTTACTTTAGATGTTTCAGTTTGGAATTAGGAGAAGACAGTAAGTACCTGGTTGGCTGGCACTCTCCTGGGACTGCCTCAGTCTTCTCCTCTCCCTGGCAGATAGAGGACGATCCTGAAAAGAACGTTGACACATTTTCTGTGACTGATAAACTGAATCAATGAAGTCAATCTGCTGATTTTAGCAAGAGTGCACCAATATACCAACTCCATTAGACTTGAACACAAAAAGAATAAGGACAGAGAGAGAATGGTTTCAGTATCGTTTTGGACTGTTCAACTTTCACATTTACTTAAAAAAAAGCATACCTATTTGTGTTTTAAGATAACTGAAATGTTTATACAGCTTACTAATTTTACATTAAAAATGTGTCATAGGCAGGGTGAATATTCAAAAATATACTTTGCATTCTCTGCATTAATGTGGCTGTATACAGTGTAGTAGTAGATAAGCATCGCTACCTGTAGCAGTGGTAATAATCCGTCCTTACAGGAAGTAACTGATGTGGAGGTTGCAGCTGCACTAGCCTTCTTGCTCTCTGTGCTCCTCCTGCTCCTCTTCCTCCCCTCCACAACAATACTCTCAACAGGAGGCGGAGGTAAAGGTCTAGGAGCAGCCACCTTGGACTATCGGAAGGCAAAAAAGATTAAAAGGAAAATAAGACAAAGCCAAATAAAAAAAAATAAATAAATAAACCTTACTGACTGCATCTTTACCTTGTCATGATTCCCATGTGCTTGTTTTATGTCCCTCGCTTTGTGTTGCTTTAATACAGATGGTTCTGATGAAAGGTACGGGGGGGTTCGGCATGGAGTGATGAGACCCAGCTTATTGGCTGGTAAGAGAGAATCCTGAGCAGGATCCTAAACAGACACAATTACACATTTTCAACTCTGGCAAAAATCTTCCCACATTACAAAAAACCTCCTGTACCATGTGTACCATTTGGGCAGTGATACACAGTCACCATACGGCGGACCTATTCAATTACTTTTTAGAAGGGGCAGATGCAAAACAAGTCCCAAGAAGCGGTTTGCTTAGAAAGTTAGATTAGTTTTTACAATTGGAAAAGAAGCATTATGTATAAAAGTATGGGAAAATGCACATTTGTAATCCTAGATTAGAAGTAGCTTGTTTTAATAAACACAGTGTCGCATTTGA
Organism: Lutjanus erythropterus; assembly: GCF_056507025.1. Taxonomy (NCBI): domain Eukaryota; kingdom Metazoa; phylum Chordata; class Actinopteri; order Lutjaniformes; family Lutjanidae; genus Lutjanus; species Lutjanus erythropterus. The sequence continues at coordinate 19,581,854 of NC_139318.1, forward strand.
CATATTTTTTAATTCAGTTAATATTTTTTAAAATGATAAATGTCTCTGTGCTTGACAGCAGACATAACCAATGAATGGACTCTTTGGCCATTCACAATGTAAATACATGTAAACTCAAAATGTTAGCAGGTTATTGAAATAAAATAACAATAATATACTTTTTTCATTTTTATAAATGACCAAAGGGCTGGATTGAGGTTTATGTTGAATAGGGCTGGCAGGAGTTCACAAAATGAGTGCAAGAACTTTAATGCTCACCCGGGATGGTGGGAATGGTTCTAACAGCTCTGCAGTAGATTCTAGGTTTTCCTGCAAAGACATAAATGATCACACATAAACAAACAGACAAGAATACATCATAAGAAAAGAATAGACATACCTACAACTACCTATATTACTAAGAGCACTTACTTGGATGTTTGAGGTTTGGTGTTGTGTCACAGCTGCCTTGAGAATGGTCACAGTGTCATTTTTATTATCTTTATTCACCTCCACCTCAACATTTTCTATATTGGATTTGTGTCCAGATCTTCTCTCAGGGATAAAAAACAGAGCCTCTTTCTCCCCCTCAGTGTTTGGGTTCTGCATGTCAGCCTCTTTAAGTAACTCCATGGTATCATCCTTATCATCCACCTCTGACATCTGTTTTTCCACACACAGAGAAAATGGGTCCCCTGGGTTTGGCGTGGCCTGTGGATGAATGTCTAACAATCCATTGGACGGCCTCCTCTCCTCTCCTCCCCTACTGGCAAAACCTGATACAGACTTCAGAGGGGGCTTAATAGGGGAGGGAGGGGGAGAGGGATCTGGTTTCCCTCGTCCCTTGCTGTCTTTGTATGCGCTGTGAGTCACAGGTTCATTACTACTTGCCCGGTGGTGTGACACAACCGACTGGGTCCCCTGCACCTGTCTTTTAATCAGGTCCTCATCCTCCTGCGGTGGCACATCAATATTAATGTTGCTGATGGTTGCCATGGATGCAGTGCTGGCTTTGAGATCATCAGGTGAGGAGGGTTTGGGCGGTGGAGGTACGTAGACTGGAGTGGGTTCGGGAATGCCATTCCGAACTTTATGCTGATGTGATTTCTCTTCTTTCTAGAGATGAAGAGGATAAAACAAAAAGCACAATAAACATGGATGATTTCCTGCTTGACATTAAGAAATGCAAACAGCTTCAACTGTATAGTAAATAAGCAGTGCAATCCACTGAACTTTTTTGGACATCTTGCTATTTCAATAGCCAGTATAAATCTACACATCATATTGAGGATGAATATACAATAATGGAACTTATTCAGGAAAATCTTGATACAGTGTCATGTATGTTATGAATCTCAAGACAATGCAACAAAAACATGATGTATTTTCTATTGGCTCTGTGTCAAAAGGCTCTGAAAGGTATTTACATAATATTACTTTAATCCAAAACTTGCTTTCTGGCTGTACTGTGGCAGCCTCTCTTAAACTCAGGGTCACAAACCAATTTTAATTGGACCAGAGAGGCTGCAATGTGTTTTAATGAGCACTCAAAAATGAACGCACTGGACAGAAATCTCCAAAAACAGCACTTCTAAGTATTGGGTCATGTCAAATGAATTTTAAGATAGACAGTGTTTGAATGGCTGAAAAGTAAGTCAGTTATGGGGTTTGTTGTATTCTTTATCAGTAATTTAGAAATCTAAATCTCTGCTATAGAAATTTGTGATTGTGTATTTTTGTAAGTTTGGGTCCTAAGCCGAAAAAGTTGGGAAACTCTGTACTACAGTGAAGAATTGTACCAGTAATGTGTTTTTACCACAGAAACAAAACCCCAACAACTGCTTACTGTGACCAAGTAAAAGTAATTTGATTGAGAAAGCAAACAGAGATATCAATTAACTAAAACAGATTTGTTACACTTATACTTGATGATACCAGTTGTCCTTATTGCTGGGTTTCTGCCAAGCACAGCAGCCCATTATTAGCAATAATAATAACCATAATTGTTCAATTTTGGCCTATGCATTACTGTTCATATGTAAGGGGCACACAAATACTGTTTACTGAGGAGATAAGGAGAACATTTTATTTTAACAACTAGCCTGATTTGAGTTGGCAAAATATAATGCAGTAAAAGACATGATGACAGGCTACTTTTCAAATCAAATGTTCCTTAAGTTCCTACTAACCCTAACCCCTTTATACTAAAACTTGACGATAACAGAAAATACCTGTATGTTAAAGAGATATAATATAGGAAATGCAAGAAAATCATAGGATACATTTCAATAAATGACAACACAGTAATTCAGTACTGAGTGACTGATATCATGGGCTACTATGGGAATACTGTAAAATATTACAGTATCATAGCATAGTTGTTTGTGTCAAACCAGCCTTGCTCCCATCACTCACCCGTTTCACCCTGGGTAGAGGTTCAGGTTGGGGACTTCTCTCTGGTTTGGGCTGAGATAATACCACAGATGATGCACTGTTGGCCCTACAATCACCACCACCACCTGCAGCCTTCTTCTTTGACTTTGCAGTTTTTCTGTTAAGAAACAAAGCAAGAGGAAACAGAATGTGAAAGTATTCAAATTGAAGTATACAGAGAAAGAAATGACAGCAAAAGATTAACAAAAAAGCACCGGGTGAAGTTTAAAGAAATAAGAAATAACAGTGAGGCAGTCTGTTGTCAGTGCCACCTACTCTTTAGTAGCCTCAAGGAACATGGCAATTTGACGTTTGATGTAGGGTTGCCGGAGGATAAGTTTGACATCAGGCCTGTCTTCAGGTCTCTTACACAACATGCTCTTGATCAGTTCTCCCAGCTGAGGATCATACCTACTAGGCATCTGTGGCAGCTGATAAGTAAATCAGGGAAACATTAGAAATCATAGTAGGGCTGTGCAGGATGTCATCATTTTACATTTAAGGCTTCTAATGTGGTTTTTGAATGAAGCTTTGCATGGCTGACATATTTCATGATGTCATCACCCTAAAAATGTTTAGAACCTCAAACAAAATCCTCAATTTGAAAAAAATTATTTAGATTATATGAGTTAGTATTTTTTTCAGAATCAACTTTCTTAAATGAACTCTATCGGTTTTGTCAACATTAAAGTAATATACACCAATCAGGAATAACATTATGACCACCTGCCTAATATTGTGTAGGTCCCCTTTTGCTGCCAAAACAGCCCTGACCCATCGAGACATGAACTCCACTAGACCCCTGAAGGTGTGCTGTTGTATCTGACAACAAGATGTTAGCAGCAGATCCTTTAAGTCCTGTGGTGGAGCCTCAATGGATGGATGGACTTGTTTGTCCAGCACGTGATTCATCAGACCAGGCCACCTTCTTCCATTGCTCAATGGTCCAGTTCTGATGCTTTCGGTGGTGCACAGGGGTCAGCATGGGCACCCTGACTGTGGCTAGGCAGCTCCACTGTGGTGCACTGTGTATTCTGACACCTTTCTATCAGAACTAACTAACTTCTTAAACAATCTGAGCAACAGTAGTTTGTCTGTCAGATCGGACCACAAGGGCCAGTCTTCACTCCCCATGTGCATCAATGAGCCTTGGCCGCACATGACCCTGTCGCCGGTTCACCACTGTTCCTTCCTTGGACCACTTTTGATAGATACTGACCACTGCAGACCGGGAACTTCCCGCAAGAGCTGCAGTTTTGGAGATGCTCTGACCCAGTCGTCTAGCCATCACAATTTAGGGCCCTTGTCAAACTCACTCAAATTCGTGCACTTGCCCATTTTTCCAGCTTCTAACACATCAATTTTGAGGATAAAATGTGCACTTGCTGCCTAATACATCCCACCCACTAACAGGTGCCATGATGAAGAGATAATCAGTGTTATTCATTTCACCTGTCAGTGGTCATAATGTTATGCCTGATCGGTGTATGTTTCTCTGGTTCTAAATTTATGATTTCTGCTAGACTGCCCCATTAATACAGGCACGTGCCTTTGTGTGCAGCAAGTGGAGGAGCAAACAGTTTTTTGAACACATTGAAAATTTTGTTTTTGAAAGACTAACAGCCAAAATATGGACTGAAGCAGAATTTTTCATTAGATCTTTTTTCAATAAATTCTGGATTTTGGACATTACACTGCTCTGGAGTTATTGGAAATGTATGGATCACAAGAATTAGAAACAATCCTACACAGCTACTGCTGGAATCTAATTCTACCAAAAGTATAATACTAATAATGTTAGTGTGGCCTAATCTCTATTGGAAACTGTGCATTAATACTGGGTTTAAAGAAATTGAACATGCAATGAAAGCTGTGGAGCATTCAAAAGATGATTTACAATTTGAATATCAACCTTTTGCAATAAATGATATTTCAAGATCCCAACCTCAGCGTGCTCCTGGAACTAAAAAAACACCTGAGCCTCTGACACAATAACTGAATCATTAAGAATAAATACTTTATCAGAAATAAAACCATTCAAACTTGACATTAACAGAATTCTAATGAAATAAATATAAAAAGATGAAACCCACCTTTCCTTCTACAATGCGATAGACCAGTGAGTTCATGTCCTTGGCATTGAAGGCATGTTTTAGCGTGGACATTTCATATACACAGCAACCCAGTGCCCACACATCTGACTGGAGAAAAATAAGAACATCCATTTGTAAAGTTCCTTTGACTATTCATAAGTAAACTACACAGAGTAACAGCTGCCAACCAAATTACCTTGTGGTTATAGGGTTTATTAGAGAAGAGCTCTGGACTCATGTAGTAAGGGGTCCCTATGAGCGTGCTGGCCATATCATTCTGGTTCTCCAATACTCGCGCAATGCCAAGGTCCCCAACTTTGATGATGTTGGTCTTTGTCAGGAAAATGTTCTGTGTTTTAAGGTCTCGGTGAAGAATGTTTCTCTCATGCAGGTACTGCAAAGCAAAATCACACTTCCAATGTCCTGTATTTCTACAAAGAAAATAAATTATGACTGAGCCTCACAACATACCTGGAGTGCCATGGCTATCTGGACAAACCATTCCACCACCTGCCTCTCAGGTAAAAGTTCTCCCTTTTGTTGTTTGAGTCGATGATAAAGGTCACCACCTTCACAGAAACCCATCACAATGTACAGCTGGCAGTCATCTCCTTCCCAAGACTCCCTGTATGTCACAATGTTAGGATGCCGCAGCTGAGACAGAAGCTGGGCCTCCTGCTCGGCAGCACGCCGTTCCCGCTTGGAGGAGGTGATTAAATTCAGCTTCTTAATAACATACTGGGGGGGACAAAAAACAAAGAACAAAAAAAATAAATAAATAAAAAAACAGAAAAATGGCATAATCACTTTTCCTGAATTGGAAATGACATAAAATATGTCATTCTATATCTGTTAAGATGCACAAATTCAGAAAACAAGGTCCTGAGAATCAAACATATAAAGTAAGGCTGTCAAAACACACTTTTTTAAATACCACATTTAAAATAGTACAATATCTGTTAATTCTAGCAATAAAAGTATTGAAGCTAGAGAAAAAGGGCTCATTCAAGTTCAGTTCATTCTTTGTTATACCTGAAATTTGACTTGCATTTGACAAAGCCAGACACTTGGAATAACTTTTCCTGTACCAGCACCATGTGAACTTTTTTTCCTTTATGCCATAATATTAAAAGAGGTGTCGACAAGTATAGTTTTTATATTAGCATTGTATTGAAGTTTTCAAATTCTGGTATTCTGGAAAAGTAGTTTTTAAACTCAGATTGTATTAATATGGTTGTCTGTTCTTTATACTATGACAGTTTCCCTAAAATTCGATTGACAAAATAGCTGTATATCACCTTTCTTAAGGTAATGCAATATACTGCATTATACTGAATCATAACCCCTGTATCATGTTACATATCGTACAGCCAGATTCTTGCCAATATACAGCCCCATCACAGGATGGAGAAACTGAAGCATTTCTAACCACATTTCAACCAACATAATAACAGTATTGTAAACAAAAACATGACTACTGTAGACCAGGGTTTGACAAATCCTGTAAATGTTATGGTCATCTACGTGTGACTGAGTATTTTTCCAACCATGAAACACTTACACAGGAGTTCTGCCCCTGAAGTAATTTTTGTTGTTTTTATGGCTCAAGTTCAAACTACAGGATGAGGATAACAGTCAGTAGTATTAATAATGCGGCTATGACGTCCTGAGGTTGAATTAGTTAAATCAAATTATCCCTGTTGTCTCAAACTTTCAGTGACTCTGTAAGAACCCCTGCAGACAGAAGATAACTTGTATTAACTGTGTAAGCTGTGTAATAGCCCTGTAAATAACAGACATTATCTTTATTAACATTTGACTTTGATTTGTCTTCTAGTGTAGTGGTTGTGTTAATATTATATATGGTAGCTTTAAAAATCTCTAAATAATGTAAATGATCGTAAATAAATCCGTGATGTTTTGGTTATCCGACTTTAGCTAACTTTAAGCTAACAGTTGAACCTTAGCGGGTCTTTGTAGCTGCAAGCTACAAATTTCAGGCGACTATACTTTTTAACGCTGTATGTTGTTTATTTTAACAGCTATGGGTTGTGCTGAGTTCCACACATACTTTTCGTTTCTTACCTGTTTTCGGTCTGTTTTGTGTTTAACCAAGTTCACCTCCCCGTAGCTCCCCTTCCCTACGACCCTGATGAAAACGTAATTATTCATCATTCCTTGAAAGGCTTCATAACGCGACCTGAAGCGCTGAAACGTTACTCTGCAGTCACCACGAGAATAACGTCTTTATTTCGTCCCATACTGCAGCTGTAGAGACGAGATAAACACACACAAATCTGTGTGGAAAACTTCGCACTGATTAGCTCAGTGCCAGCGATGGGATTTTGAAAACACAGGAAATCAGCAGCAGTCGATAGTTTTTCGTCACTAGGCAACTGTCAGCTCATGGACTGCTGACGATGGAGAGAGCGTCTGAGCAGACCACAAACACTGCAGCGTCTACAGCACAGCGACACCCAGCGGCGATATGGAGACACTGCAGCAGCTTTATTATAAGGGCGGTTCGAAACAGCTATACTGAGAGTTCATTCCCATCATGCTTTACTAAATGTGGAAGTTTAGATGAATTAATAATTTTCCCGCTGTTTTTGATATATCAGAGAAACATTTCTTGGTATTTCTTACCTGGAATGTTCTCAAGCTCATATGTCTTATTGGCAAATATCACATCCATAGTAGTATTAGTATTAATATTATTGAATAATTGGAATACTACTGTGTAAAAAATATAAGTTATATAATTTATATTTAAGTTTAGGCTACATTTCCCTTGTACTGTTATACTATGCATTATTAGATTATATTATTTATTTTTACTTTCCCTTTAATTATGTTCCATGGCACTGCTTCATGATTGTTGTAAAATGTAAATTGATAAAATTTCAGTAAGTTTGAATGCAATTTACATTTCTTTGTAAACTGTGATCAAAAAATGTGATCAATTTAAATAAATGAATAAGGCACTATACGAGGCCTGGGTGTAATAATAATACAGTTGTAATTAGAAATTTTAATTATGCTCAATTTTATTTAGGCAGCAGATACAATAGCCAGCCCTGGAATTAGTACATGTAAATGAGATGCAACCTCCTTTAATTAAAGTCATGGGTTACACCTGCAGCTCCTCCTGTCATGAAAAAGCCAAATATCTTAAGGACATAGGAAATGAGAAAAATAATAAATAAATGGCAAATAGTCGATATCAATATTAACGACCACTGGGCACAACAGACCTGTTTCACAGCAACCATTTTGACATGAGGGTAAACACAGGTGTTACCAATGATACTAATTAATGTTCTGTTCCTATCAGGTCAGACGGAGTCAGGGTGCTGCTGTTGTGCATATCAGCTCACTGGAAAGACCCAGAATGAAAAGGGACCTTAATTAATATCATTGATACCACCTGTGTTTCCCTACTGTTTCACATCAACATGGCTGATGTGAAAAAGGTCTAATGTATGAATATCTTACCTTTTAATTTGAATCACATAAAAATTAATGCAGACTCTACCTAGCCTGAGATTACACCTAAATTGTTGTCCATGGCTGTCTTTCAACATACCTACATTTTCAGTTAAGGTTTAATTTCAGGCACATAAATAGACAACTCCATGTCCATTCACCGTGCCTGCCTGGGGCCACACAATCCACTAGATGGAGCACTGGACCACCACAAGCTGACACCACACAAGCTGTATCAAGTAAGTGTATGTATGTAAGAGGTGTCCATTTAGGTAGGGTGAATGGGCATGGAGATGTCAGTTTGTGCTTTCTTAAAGACTTTTTTTGAAGCATCATTGCAAATAAATTACTTAAAGTGATTTGGTACAGGTTTTGTTTGATATAAAACAAAGGTACAACACATATAACACAGATAACCAGGACAAAAATGCAGATTAAATTGAGAATGGATATGAACCAAAAACAAACAAAAAAACAATTGCAATAAGATAATGTGAAGTTAAATCAACAAAACAATACAGAACATGCTTGAAGCAGTGTTACAAAGTGTAGCCACTTTTGATCAAACTGTAAGATCGTCTAAGTTTGCAACTACTAGCAGTCTACTACTGTTATTACTACTGGTATCAGTAATGACAGCTGGTCCTATGGCATCTCTCTGTGTGTTTGTGCACCTTACCACTATATCTTAGAGGGATTATGTCTATGTGGTCCAGAGTCTGAAAGATAATAGGCCTACCAAGCCTACAACTGCAAGCCCATTAGCATTGTCCCTAGACTACTAATGCCATTACTCTACTACTACATGCTGCAACCACTAACTACTACTGCTCATGACTGTCATCACCAGCATGTTTAATATTAATTCATTCATTCATTCATTCACTCTTTTGCACAATTTGTATTTGTTTTTGAAAAAGTCTAATTCCATATATGTGTGTAGGGGAGAGCAGGGGCAACTGCAACAGAAGGAAATTCTAAGACACAGTTTCTCCAGTGTGAAACCATGCAGAATGATGGTGAAGAACTCCAGTTCACAAAACACTCACAGAGCTTCAGCTGAAAACAGCCTTGCGGACAAATCCAGTACAATTGAAGTGAATAGTGACCAGTTTTAAAATGTAAAAAAAAGCAAAAAACACAAAATGTTCGTGTGGTGTCGTTTGGTCTCCCCTGCTAATACTAAACAAAGATAATTGTTTGATTCTGTTAAAAAGAAAAAATAAAATGAGCAGGGGTTACACCTTTATATTAATAACGACTGTCAAAACTGGACACCGACATCAATTCACCTCCCACCCTCGTTAGCTGAAGTACAGCGAGGGAGTCATCGATGGAGAGAGGTGACCAATACTGTCACAGAACTGTTTACCTGTGCGCCGCAGCTCGGGCTGTGATTGGTCCGTTGGCCGCTCAACCCTGAGGTGACGTCAGGAGAAGCGCTGCTGGTGAGGTTGCCAAGTACAGATTCAGCCGTGTGTGTGTGTGAGAGAGAGAGAGATAGGAGAGCGCTCAGAGCCGGAGAGACACACAGGCGGACACTGGACACGGCTGTTGGACCTTACTAACTGTCAGATTTCAGGTAGGAACAACTACTGCCGTACTGTCATGACAAACTTTTGTTTTCTCCTTCACAGATGTGGGAGCGAGGTGTCTTGCTAGGGGAGGGTTTGACAGCTCGTCTTCAAGCAACGTTTATCAGTTAGCTAACATTAACCGGCGCTTTACTTTCACTCAGAGGTTATAGGCACTTTTTGTTTCGAGAAACTCTTGGACGGAGATTTAATGACTTTAAAACAATAACTATATGTAGCGTCACCGTGAAGGAGACAGCTGAAGTTAACAGCAGCCATCGGTTATGGAGATGTAATACTCTCATTCACACCAAGAGCACCTCTGTGTAACTGAAGCTGCAGTTTCAGATCAGATACTGACATGGAGTATGAGGCTGAGGCGAAAGCTTACCTGTCCTCTTCCATTCAAATCAGCACACTGCCCTCTGAATTAATTTAATGTACTCAAGTTAAGTTTATACAACATGGTCTGACCATCTGCAAATAACTGAGTTAGAACTTAGAGGTACCACTTCTCAGGAGACTACCCTTATATGGTTTATAATTAGGTTTTATATAAAGATGTAAACCTTTATAAAACATTAATAAGCTGTTACAACACATTTGATAAAACATTGAGCTGTATCGGTCTATATCAGTATCATGTATGTTGTCCAATATGCTCATATGTTATACAGGAAGTTATTAATAATTGTTTAAAAAAAAAACTAGTGAAAATTTACTGTTTCAGTGCCCTCATATCACTTTACAATAAAGTTTAATGTTAAAGTGAAAAATATCCTGTTTCCATCACTGGCATTTAACCACTGTCATCATATCTTAATAGTCAAAAAGTTTCATTTGGCATCGAGTTGCCAGATTAATACACTAAAGGTCTGGCAAAATTGTTTATCTTGATATTTTCAGCATGTAAGGCTCCCTCTTGCCAGTTATAAATGGTAGTTATTCTTTAGTAAGATTATTTAGTATTTAGCAGGAACTGGATCTCGGCAAATGGTGAGCCCACATCAATGTATGAAAACTGTTAAAGTGTTTACAACCTAATTAAAATTCTTATTATAACCTATTTATAAATCTTTTATAAGGGTTGTCATATTGTAGAGTGGTATCAAACAGTGTCTTGACAGAGCTGTGGTGATGTTATTATTCAACTTTATAGCAGAAAGGTTTTCTCAACAAAAGTGGTATTAATGTATCTTTTCCGACCACTTGAATATTTTTACCGCTTCCCTCATTTCTCATTTCTTCTTCCTTCTTTCTCTTCCTGTCTCCCTTTCACTGTCAACTCTCCCTCTTTCTCTCTCTCTCACACACACACACTTCTCGTCTCTCTGGAATCTTGTAAGAGAAGTCTGCTTATCAATTAATAAGCTCACTTTGAGAGGAGATTTGTTGTGCGTCATTGGCAGCAGCTGACCAATCAGACTGCGGTAATACATTTCTCAGTCAGCCAATGGGTGCATGAGGGTTGATGGATAGGGAGCCACGCAGTTTTTGCATATGTAGCATGGCAAGTAGGGGGAAGTAGGGTGAGTAGTTGCATAGTTTTCTGATTCCTTAACTAGTTAATGTTGATAGACAAGTTAATAAGCAAATATGTCTCTTCTCTGCTCTTTCTCTGTGTTCATGCTTTTACATGTTGCTCTTGGCACGCAGGAGCGCTCACCCACCACTGCATCAGTTCAACCGTTTGACCCAATGAATCATTTTTATTTGTGGTGCTAAATGTGTGAATGGAGTTTTCTTGTGCTGGTTCTAGCTTCTTTGAGCTGCATTTCACGTTTGTTGATGTGTGTCAGTTTCATTTGTCTACAGTTTCCTTAGATTTCAAAGAAAAAAAAAAGACATTAAATCTTGTAAAGAGATAGTTTGGATTATTTGAAATGGGTTTATATGAGGTTCTAATGTACAGTCAGTGTATTACCTACAGTAGATGATGGTTGATGTGCCCCCAGTTTGGAGAAGCAGAGACGACTAACAGCACAGAAGATAAGAAATATACTGCTGAGGACAGGGTCAGCGGCAAAATGTTTTTTAAAAAGCCCACCTATAAAGATAGAAATCAGTTTAAGTGTATGCTATATTTTTCCATCAGGAAATCGCGGTTATATAAGCCTATATCACTTTCTCCAAAGCAACCATACTCACTGGCAAAAACAGTGATTTTAGCTTCCTGGTCTACTGCTGCCTCAATTAGTTAGTTTGTTTGCATTGTTGTTTCACTTTGGTGACTCCAAACTAAAGTCACACAGTAACACAAACAAATCAACCAATTGAGGCAGCAGTAACTGAGCAACTCCCATGTTCTGCGAGGTAAAATTAATGTTTTTGTCAAAGGGTGATATTTGGCTCATAACAGCATTTTTCTGTTAAAGAAAAGCTGTCTGATGGCAAGGTAAAGTGGTTAAAATATTAAAAATAAAGTGTACACTTAAACTAATATATTTTTTTTTTTTGCCATCTACTGTAAGTAACACACTGACGATGGAGGAATACCTCATACAACCCCACTTCTGAAAAATATGAACTATCCATTTAAAGTAAACAATAACAAATGTTAGAAAACAAACTAGCAACAAAAATGCATCATACTGTAAATGGAAATGGAATTCAAAAACCAGGGCAGCAGGATCTGAAAAAGACTGCTCAGTCAAATAAAATTATTTAAAGAACTCTTTGGCTTCCCGACTGTGTAGTGAATCTGAATCTGGAGCCTTTGGGCTTAAATGTTTGTTCATAACTTGGCAGCAGAATTCCTCCACAGTTTGGAGCTGTGCCATAGATTGTCTGCTGAGTTCTGAAATAATATTAGTAAAGGCGAGCCAAAATCAATATTTGTCTGTGTTTAAAGACAGAGGAAAATCAACTTGTTAATGTGTTAGTTTGTTATCAACACTTTTGAAGAGATGTTAGCCACCCAGTTTAAAGAAGAGGTATTAAACTTGTGATATCTGAATTTAATGTTTGTTTGATTCTGTGTGCATGCGTGGGTGTTCAAGTGTTGCCAAAATGTTTTAACACCACTGCAAATTTGAATTTCATGCTTGAACAACACACCTTTAAGAGGAAGTTCAGATTATTTGAAGCGTGGTTGTATGAGGTATGTTTTCATAACCAGTGTATTATCTAGAGTAGACCATGTCCCCAGTTTGGAGAAACAGCAGTAGTGCCAGTGATTAATCAATTTAATTGATTTTAGATCAATTGTTAAATTAATCTCCAATTATTTTTGTAAGTGATTAATAATTTTGAGTAATTTTACTTTTTTTTTTTTTTTTTTTTTTTTTTTTTACATTTTTCACCATTTTGTGACATTTAATAAATCAATAATTGAGAAAATAATCGATACAGTAATTGAAAATGAAAATAATCATTAGTCGCAGCTACATAGGAGGCTAAACAATGTACTGCTGTCGACAGGGTCAGCAAAAATGTATTTTTGTCACTTAAAAAAAGGTCACTTAAAAAAGGCCCACCTAAAGAAGGTCAGTATCAGTTTAAGTGTATATTTTCACTGCTTTACTTTGGCACCAAACAGTCTTTTTCAACAGAAAACCACTGTTATATAAGTCAAATATCATAGTCTAAAAAGGCACCAAACTCCTTTGGCATAAACTGTAATTTTACCTTGCAGAACACAGGAGGTACTGATCCACCACTGGCCCCATCAGTTAATTTGTTTGTGTTATTGTGTATGTGTTGAATCTGAAATAACCTTTTAAAACACCAAAGTCACACAATGATAAACAAACTAAGTGATCAAGGCAGTAGTAAACCAGCAACTCCTGTGCTCTGGAGTGAATAACTGTTTTTGCCAAAGGAGTCTGGCTACTTTGGAGAGAGTGCTATTTTGCATATATATATATATATATATATATATATATATATATATATATAATATAATTTCCCATCAGAAAAGGCTGTCTGAGGGCAAGGTAAAGTGGTGAAAAAGCTCTAAACAGGTTTTTAGGTGGTTCTATATTTAGGTGGCTAAACACATTTTGTTGCTATCGACAGCAGTACATTGCCTAGCATCGCACACTGGTAATCCTACAGCTTCTCCAAACTGGGGGCATGCCACCGCCATCTACTGTAGCTAATACACTGATTTTGTCATGTTTAACTGTGGTCGCGTGTGTATGTGTGTGTTTCTTCTGTCCACTGCACATCACAGGAATGGGAAACCAGTGAGTACAGCGACTCTCTTCTGTGTAAATCTTAATCAAGGGTGAATGCTGCATGTCACAAACTACTCAGGGAATGTGGTCATGGTGTTGTGCATCTCCCTGCCTCAAGCCTCTTCAATCCTGTTGCTTCTTGGGTTTTTTTGAGCAGCTTGTCTTCACCTGCTGGCCAAAAGTCATGTCATCAGTGGACATGGAGGGGCTGTTTTTGGCCTTCTACATGCTCATAACAATACCTGCATGTGTCTCTGCCCTCAACTCTCCCACGTTTTTTAAAACTTGCCCCCATGATCTGCCCCTGCGTGTCATATACTTGAACCTTGTTCTGCTGTTTATAGCATTTGCCTGTTTGAAAAAAAAAACAGACCCGCCTTGCTCAAGTTTGTCCTCAAAGCTCCAGTTGCTTGAAATGCATTACTTGAAATGTAATGTGAAGCTGCCTAGTCCAGATGTTTGTCCCGCTGAAGGGAAATCCGAGTGTTATAAAAGAGATTATGGTGCATGCTGGTATTTCCTGGTACATAGTTGCTACCTGTAGATTCTAAAAAGAACACAACCGGACCAGTTACAAGCAATGGTTGAAGCATTCATAGATTTCAAATGACTTTGATGTTTAAATGACTTTGATGTTCAATATCACCCATTCTCAGTGCATGAATTAACATGAATCTCCATGAATCTCCATATGAGCAAGGTGAGATGCTACAAACAAGCAGTATGTGAGAGGTGTTTTCACTCTTTCTCCAACTTCATTGTCCTCAAAACACTCTTGTGCTGTTGCAGTTATTTTTAGCCTAAAGGTTACTACTCTTTAAATAGGACAACTGTGATGTCCTGCCTAAATAATAGTAGTCAGGAGATGAGGTCAGAGTGTATTTTTATTTAATTAATCTTTCTTTTCACAGTGACAATATTTCAGTCTATAAAATGCTCCCAAAATACCAAAAAGATCTCTATCACAGTTTAGCAGGGCCTAAAACAAAGTCTAAAAGGTGTTTTTTGTTTTTTTTTTTTTTGAGTAGCAGTTAAAAAGTGCTTTAGGTTACAATTTAGAATAGAGAAAAGCAAGCAGATCTTCATATTTAAGAGGCTGTAATCATACAGTACTTCATATTTGTTGTTAAAGGTCCAGTGTATATGATTTACAGGGGTTTGTTGGCAGAACATAGCAGAAATGGAATATAATATTCAATAAATAGTATGGCCCAGCCGATACAGGATTTTTGTGACAGATGCTGATAATGATTTAATAGAGTAAAATAATTCTAATTAGATTTATGTATTTGTCTAACTCTAATTAGTATGGTTTCATTGGTGTAAACTCACCTGAAAATAAGAGTAGTTGAGTTTTCATTATCTAGAATGAGCCACATATCTACAGAGGGTGCAGACCCTCATCCACTGATGCCGCCATGTTGAACTGCCATGTTTCTGCTGAAGCCCAGAACAGACAAACCAAACACTGGCTCTATTTTGCACAAGTTTCACAGTTTCATCTACAAGCTTGGAAGGGGAGAGTGAAGCAATCTGTTTGCAATATGTAAGGCCACTGCCTGATGCTAGTTGCTGGTTTCAACACTACAGTGCAAAGTCAATGTTTTCTCCTTGCAACCACACATTAAAAACCATAAAGAATCTCAACCTGAGAAGATACAAAAATCACGCTATTCTCCACAAAAACTGACCTGTATTCTTTTGTATTTTCAGATTAGTACGCACTGACCAACTCCAGCTCATTTTTCAGTGAAAATGTTGGTTGGAAAAACTTATGCTCTGTAATAGATCCTCTATATTCCACAGAAAGAGACTAGTGTCAAGTTGAAGATGCACTGAGGAATAGAGTTACAGTCTACCATGTATTGTTTGTTTGTCCCCTACAGTAGTTATTAGACTACAGGAACAACAGCCCCAAGTTTTACCGGCAAAGGTTTTACACACATTCAACTGGACTTCCTCTTACTGCTTCCCCTAAACACATTAGTTTGCATGCTGCTGCTTTTTCATGTCTCGTTTAGAAACACTTCCTTTTTACCTCAGTTGCTTTAAATGACATGCAAAATGCAGTAGAGGAAAGGATGAATGACTCAGATATCAATTTAAGTGTTCAACTGTACAGTAAGCTTTGTTCCTTGTTTACATTGATATAGTAAGTTTACAACAGTTGCGTGCAAAGTTGTACCTCCAATTATGCATTAAAGAGTTAGGGTTATATGGAAGCATAACTAATGAAATGTACTGTATATGTAGTGTATACCTAATTTGGATATATCATTTTTCTGTTTCGTGTGTGTGATATGTGCTTCTAATCCATATCCAGTAACCACCAGATGTTTACATGTTATTATTTCTTATTTTTAAAGTGATCATAACACACTGCAGCCAGCCATCAAAGCGACTAGAATGATTTTCACCTTAGCTGCTACTTGCCATTAGACACTAAAGCAATTTAGACTCTCAGATACCATAGCAGCTCCTTTTGGTTTCCATGACAACAGGTATGAAGCCGACTTCTGACATTAGTAAAGGCAGTGAGAGGGCCACCACATTTGTGTGTGTGTGTGTGTGTGTGTGTGTGTGTGTGTGTGTGTGTGTGCGTGTGTGTGTGTGTGTGTGTGTGTGTGTGTGTGCATAAGACATAGCACGTGTGAGGCTCTAAACTGCTATGTGCATCAAATCAGTGGTTGCACCTCAATGCAGCTAGAAGAGGCCACGTCCTATTAACATTTATTCTGAGATAACAGCTATCGTTTCATGTCACTCATACACACGACTTGCCATTTAAATGAGTTGACTCTGAGCTGATAGGGAAATGATTAACTGTGCTATTATATTGAGTTTAGCAAAATGGCTCTTGTACAAGCCAGAACAATATGTTACATCATCTTATGTAGACAGACTGTGAAGTTGCCAGGCAGGCAGGCAGCAGGAACAGAGGAGGAGTGAGGCATGCTGATATGAACAGGGCTATTTTAGTCATCCAGGTCTGGAGTTATAGGCACTTTCTGGGTTTAGATGATGATAGCAGTGACAGCAGAGTCCTCTGTGATCACTCCGTCTCTGGAGAATATGGTGAGAGACAAACATCCGAATGTTAACTTCCCCTGAGAAAATATGAATAAGTGAGACAAAGTATCAACATGATTTGTGTCTCTTAAAAGCAGAAGTGCTTTTTACCCAATATCTTGGTACGATATTTGAAATGGCCCAGTTTGCAAGGATAATTTCTATCACACCACTTACTTGAGCAATACACAAGCTCAGTAAAGTCACACACATTACAGATAAACTGACATTTTCTATATATCTAAAGCCTCTGAGTGGTTGGTTGGTTGTTTCCTCACAACACTGTGTCCCCACCTTTCCTAAATCCCGACCCTGTCTGCCTTGTACTCCAATGACAGTTGAGCAAGTTTTGTACCTCATTCAACTTTGTCCTCTCTTGTTTCCTGTAATTAGATATGCTATGTGCTAGGCTGGTCTGTGTCCAAAAGAAATCCAAATTTTGAAGATGGTTAAAAGACGTTGTAGGGGGACCCTTAAAGGCAACAAATATTTATATTTTAATGTTAGCAAAACATTAGTGAATTAGCTAGCTAATCTACATCATCATCATTAGCTTGCATTTTGCTAACAGTAGCTAACTTAGGATGTGACAGACATCTACTGTCACTTTTAAAGGAAAAGGAAAAAGTTGACAGAGGTACCAAGTTTGCTCAATTGTTATTAGAGCACAGAGTGAAAAGGAGTGGGATTTAGGAAGAGTCAGTTGGGGAAAAAATATATTGCATTTAAAATGTCTGCTAATCAATCACTAATATTTTAGTACTGTCTCATCTAGATCTATTTTTAGCTTGTCAACATCTCATTGACAAATATTTTTCATCATAGTTTTCATTAGCAAAGTTTACACCGTGCTTCTTCAGACAGGTCTTAAAGTTTGTCATACCATTGTAAATTTGAAAATACCATTGTTACACCAAAGGAAGCGCCAGGAAAAAAAACCCTTGTTGTTCTTACGAACTTCAGTTACATAAAATTGGGCCACAGTCCTGCTCACAACCAGGGTTTTATGCTGCTCTGACACTTGAAGTCATATAATTAAAGTTTATGACTTGAAGTCATATACTTCTACAGCAACGGTCGTGTCATCAGAGTGAAACTGTAGTTTACTTATTAACCTAGTAGAGATACTGGCCATGACTTTTAGCATATAATCCACTCCTGTTGATTATAAAGATACTTGAACATGACTGCAGGACATGTTCTCATAAAATGTCAAAGTAAAGAAAATAAATGATATAGATTTAGACCAGATCGTCTGTACTTACTGCCATGTTGAACATTGCAGCAGCCACTTGGAATGATGCTGAAAGACAGCCACCCTGAGGTTAGAGGTGCAGATTTCAACAACAGTGATCTAGTATTTACCTGTGACAGCTATTTCAGTATAATGGATGAAATACAGCCCGAGCCTGGGCTCCATACTTCTTGTAATATGATATGTTTTGTGTGTGAAAATTGTTTGAAAGAGGAAGCCAGATTTACCACATTCTTAAGTCACCTGAGACACATGCAACAGTCTGTGTGACAGACTGACCAAATTTTCGCAACTGTCTGTTTGTCAAGCTGGTTATAACATTGTAGGTAACTGGTAAGTTTGGGACAGTTCTTTGCCTGAAGAGTGAAAGAGAAGATAGCCTTTCAGCGTCATGAAATGTTATTGTGTTAAACAGTTAGTCAGGTAATTGATATTGTTATGCAATTCATACCTGCAGGAAGTTCTCCAGTAAACACCCACAGGGCTAATGTGAACCCTAGCCATCAAGCCCAAAAAATAAAATAGTTGCTTGTTGCACAATAACAAATTAATTTTACATGATATTAAAGTAAAGTAGTTTGAATTGCCTCTGTGTTTCAAAGACACTTTATAAATAAACCAGCCTTGCTTTATTAGAGAGAATATGTCAATGTATTTTTTCCCATATTGCATTTTATCAGTGTTTCATCATAAGCAGAAAACACCCTAAGTAATTCACAAGTGAGTAATACAATTTGTAAGGACGAAAAGTACAGTATTGTATTTATTGCAGGTGGGGGATGGGGGAAGTTAAACTGCTGCTATTAATGAGCTTTTCATCCTATCCTCTTTTTTTTCACTAGTATTGTTTCTGACCGTAACAACAAGAAGATGCCACTGGGCGATGATTGCCATGCCTGGAAAAAGAAGACCACAGATGTGAAGGATCAGTATGACTTCAAAGAGATCCTGGGAACGTAAGTGTGTCAGTGCCAGCGGCAAAAACTCCTTGTGTTTTTTGCTTGGTATGATTGCTTTTTCACACTCTGTGAAACATTGCTACAATTTGCATAAAGGGTGTGTGTTTTTACATATATAGTGATGCATGTAATGCACATTTCTTAACTTTTATCCCAGATGGACAAAAGACAAAAGACAGAAAATTTGCATTTGTTTCATTTTCAAACCCCAATGCTTTTATTTGTGTTGAATTTTTTAAAATATCATGCAAGTATTTGGACAAATAATTATTGTTGTTTAATAAGTGGATTTGGTATGAAGTGATTTGCCATTAATTTATGACTGTGCAAGCTTTGATCTATTTTGTAAATGTTTCACTGTTCCAAGTATATTTATGCTGGGCTGCTCTCATTAGTGTCCCTAGATAAACAGCTTGATGCTTAGTCAGAACATAACAGTCTCTAATGTGAAGCTGGTGTGGTGCAAGCAACACACATGTATGTAGCCACATATTGGTTAACTGTGTCAAACACAGTGGTAACAGCACTGCTGTTTTTCTCAGGCCATTTTATTTATTTATTTACTTTATTTTATTTGTCAATTTGGTAATTTCCTGATTCCAAACAAATCGGCTTATGCCAAGGTAGGTGGAAAGGCACAGATGAGTTTTTATTAATGCAGATCAGGTGGGGGAAGTTGCATCTGAATTTGTGGCTGCTCAAATAATCTCTTTTTGCAGTGTTAAAGGAATAGTTTGGATTATTTTATGTGGGGTTGAATGAGATACTTACAGTCAGTGTATTACCCACAGTTTGGAGAAGCAGAGAGGAGTCCCAGCATTGAGGCAAAATAATGAACTGCTGTTGACAGGGTCAGCAACAAAAGTTTTTTAGACACTTAAAGGTCCACCTAAAAAAAAATCAGTGTTGATGTAAGTTTATGTTATATTTAGAATATGTTCACCATTTTACTTTGCTGTCAGACAGCCTTTTCTGATGGTATAATGCTGTTAAATGAGGCAAATATCACTCTCTTCAAACCAACAAAACTCCACAGGCGAAATTAGTAATTTTACTTTGGGAATTGTTGGTCTACTGCTTCGTCAATCTGTTAGTTTGTTTGCATTATTGCTAGACTTCTGTGAACTATCACCAAAATGCCAAACTATCATTTTAAACCACTGAAGTCACACAATAAAACAAACAAATGAACAGACTGAGGCAATTGTTGACCAACAATTCCTGTTTTCTGTGAGGTAAAATTTCTAATTTCGCCTATGGAGTTTGGTTGGCTTGGAGAGAGGGATATTTGGCTCATATAATGGCAGTTTTACATCAGAAAAGTCTGTCTGACAGCAAAATACAAACAGGTGTTCTTGTGCTTTAGGTGAAACACTCAAAGACCTCTACATGTAAAAGTACATTTAAACACAGTATTTAAAGCAATTAAGACCATCATCTCTCCATGTTAGTAAAACATCTCCTTCAGTAAAGGAGGTGTCTGCAGGACATGTCCCAAGCAGCATTACGGATCTGGTGACTTTTTTCTTTGGGCAAAACTCCAAACACTACTTCTCAGGGTAATTAAAAGGATATATTTCCGTCAAGTAAACAGGATTATTTGGGAGCGGCCGGTGTGTGTAGTCCAAGTATTTTAATACCCTATGCCTGCAGTAAATTTTCAGTAACAGAATAGCACTCCAGTTTATCTTTGCTTAGTTTCTAATGTTAACTTTTGTTGACATAGTGTCATCAGAACCCTTGTTGATATACCTCTCTGACACAGTGTCAACAAACCAGCCACAAAGCATGACACTGCTGATATTCTGCTCCCTGCATGTAAATAAGTGTAGACATAACATTATAAAACACCTCTTAAAGAAACACAGTTCACAACGAAACAGTACACTAAATCGGTCTCATAAATTTCAGAGTTGAGTCACCTCCGACACAAACATGATACACTTCATAAAGACGACAGTTATTGCTGGGCTGCTGTGTATTACATTGCATTTGATTGTCGAGCTGTACATGATAAACTGTTAACTCTCAAGGACTTTACAAACACAAAACTGCTAGACCTAACTAATCAACAGTAAAACACTAGAGTGGCTGAGAGAGCTCAAAACAGTGCAGTTTAAGAAAACACATGCAAATGGACAAACCTTGAAAGCATGAACTAGTGCTTAAGTCTTTTCATTTGAATATCTGCATTTTTTCTTATTTCCAACACTTGTAGTTATAGTCAAGTTTTACTTCAACATTGGATTGTAGCTTCTGTGTCTCACTGTGTTTATGTCTGTGTACCTGGTGTGCGTGACATTTGGGGAGGGGGTGGTGCTGTTTTTCACTGTGAGGCATGAGTTTTATTTTTATTTTGAGGATAAGAGTTTTTTGTTTTGTTTTGTTTTTTGCTATGGCAAAAAAAGTCAACACAGACAGGCAGGAAGCATTTCGCTTCACATTTTGTTTTGTTTTTTGGGTGTAGGTGGGCATCCGTCTTTTCTGTGTCTATGTACTGGCGGCACATCTGGTGGCTGTAATGATTTCCTACCCAGGTGACAATGCATAAACAAAGATCCTTTACCCCACAGCAAGCTGGGAAATAGTTTTGTGCAGGGATATATTGAGATAGTCATTGGGATCAGTCCTGCTGTAGGTCCACTTTGGTTCTACAGTACTAAAAAGGTCTTTGTGTGTATGTTTGTTTTTGGGTCAAGATCCAAGTCACATTTTTGTCTTGATTTTGATATGCAAAGTTTTCATCTTTGTTTCAGTCCTGAAAATGAAAATTGATGACAATGCCTCAGTGTATGACAGTGCTTGGCTTGTTTCAAGATATTGGCAGTTTAAAGTTGATATCAGGAGTACTTTATGTGAAGAACATTATACTGTGGAGTACTGCTGGGATATTTTGTCCTGTGTTGCATTTGATGTCTGTGTTGTGCCTCCTTATTCTTAGTTATCCTTATTCTGCTTTTCTGCTTTGGAATCTTACTTACACCTCTTTTGAGAACATTGTATGAGCATGTGTTTATTTATGTGTGTGTGTGTGTGTGTGTGTGTGTGTGTGTGTTATTCATTTGTTTCAAAATGGTCATGCTTGTTTTTCAAACTGCATGATGGCATGCGTACTGCTTGTTATTTGTCAAACCATAACTCATTTGCTGGATCTCTGAAGGACTTACTGTATATGGCAGTCTTATTCTACATTTATGCAAGACAGCAGAAGCACCATTCTGCTAGCTATACAGTACATTTGTCCAAACTCAGATGCCATTTGGCACTCGCAACAATACAGCATATTCCATCATCACTAAGACAGGACCATTTCTGTCCTCCTGTGGTGTATGTGGTCCTCCTGTCAAAATGGCCCTGCAATACATCCTACAGTGAAACATTTGCCCTGGCTCTCCCAAATTGGCAGCAGCAATTTGGACACTAGTTTATTCTCATAGAACAATGAGTGCACACTATTTAAATGTAACTTTTAATCCCACTACTCTTTGTGTTCTGATCCTGATCATGGATACTGAAAGTCATGAGACTGGATGTTTATCCAAGGTGTCTTACTTGAAGCACCTTTTACATACACCCACATCCTTGTTAGTCCGGGATTAAGTTGTGTGAACACTGAATCCAAGACAAAACCTAAGCTTGTTTTGTGAGTTTATGAAACTCTCCTTAGCCTCTTTAGTCACTGATACACAGAGGGTAGAAGAAATATTGTAAGTACCTAAAGAAAAGGACTTGGAAGGATCAGAAGTAGCTCAAAGGGTTACTTGCATATTTTTTCTCATTGGACCCTATTTCTCCATGTTTTTATGTGTTAGTGACTAATGGGGAAACAATTTTTGAAATTGGTCCAGTATCGAGGGAGAGTGCTGCAGCGGGCAGAAGCAAAACTAAGTTACAAGGTAATCCTAATGGGAAACCACGCACAGTCCAAAGTAAGTCCACTAAAAGTCTACTGACAGGCTCAGATTGTAATTCTAAGTGTCTGACAGCATTATGAAAAAGAGTAAGATACATTTAGTTTAACCAGAAACAGCTGTTTTATTGCTCTTGCCAAACTTACCAGATTCCCTTGGCAGAAACAGTAATTTTATCATAAAACACTTCACTCAAAGTTGACAGAAACAAAATTAAACTCATCTTGGCTCATCTTTCCACAGCTTCAGTAATCACCAACTCTTGGTTGTTTGGTGAAATATACCCTGAATTCATGGAGAGGAATGTGAAAATATTCTAATTAACTAACTAACACTATACATACAAACATAATAGCCAATCAACAGTGATGGCTGTGATGGCTGTGTCACAGACAGGCTGCAAGCTGCTTCTGCAAGTGACAGCTGTCTGTCAGAGGGAAAGCAGCAGCAGCAGACATCCCTGAACAGCACTTCAGAGTAAAACACAGCACGCATCTGTCTCATTTTTGTACTGCAACTCTGCATCAAGATTGAGGGAGTTATTACTTTAAAAACCAACAGCAACAGTAAAACTACAAATAGTACGTGGATCACATACAGGCCAAACTGTGGGGCACAGTCCATATGGGCCATGGGCCAACAGCAATCCATTGCACCCCTGTTGGTAAGAGTGATAAAAACAGCTGTTTCTGGTTTAAAAAAAACACATCTTACTCTTACTCTTACTCTCTCTCTAGGCATCCTTTCCATAATGTTGTCAGACAGTTAGAATAACAACTTTAAACTTTAAATGGTCTTACTTAGGGAGTGTAAATTGCCCAAAAATTATGCTGCAGCACAGTTTCACCTCTGCTCAATACTGGACCAGTTTCAGTACTTGTTGTCTTGATTAGTCCCATAAAAACATAGGAAAAGTTAAAAAACACTGAAGTTACCCTTTAAACACAGTTACAAACATTGCCACTAAAGTTTTGGCAGCTTGATGATCACTTACCATTTTTCCTGTCTGTATATCTACTGTAAAATCTCTAATTAAGGCAAATTGTTAGTTACCTCCAAGTTAAAGCCTGATTAATGAAATGTTTAGATTATTTTGCTAGTATTCTATGTACATAGATAACAGTAGGATATTATGTACAGGTAAATGTGGCAAAACCACTCTAAATCAAAGCTGTATAAGTGTATAAGCCTGACTGATAGGTGCATACATGAAAATGATTTCCCTTTCTTTCATCCCCTGTCATTGTCGTCCCTCGAGTTTTCCATCTGGCCCCAGTTTTGGTGCTGAGCTTGTTTATGGAGCGATCACCGGCTCACCGCATCACTCAGCTGTGTGCCACATTCATTTGCCATTGCTGGATTGTTGTCTTGGTAACAACAGGAAACACTTTCCATAATGGACTCAAACAGTCACTATGGAAACAAAGTTTTTGATTTGCTATTAATAATCCAGCACCGGGTGCATATGTGTGTATTGTGCATGAGATAAACTCGCACACAGGAAAAATGACACACATACAGATGTTTCTCTACAAATGTGCTCATGTTTCTGGAGCCTCCATCACTTACATTTTGACCATGAAGGAGATGCACTGTAGGTGCTGCAAATCATCTCATTGCCAAATCAAATGTTTATCATGTCTCAGACCAAAAAGCTCACCAATCTACCTGCCCTAGACTAACATAGAAAGTCCAATTATCAAATACGGAGTACTGTAAAGTATACTTAAAAACAGTCAAATCTATACTTTAAATGGTATTCTTTGTGGTAAATCAGTGAACATTATAAGAAAGAGTGAGCATATTTGAATCTTTCTATTACTGTAAGTACAAAATTAGTTGTCTTATTTCTATCTTATTTCAATGTTTAGATGTAATAAATACTTAGTATAATTTTCAGTGCATATTAACATATGGCAAATACACCATAACAAACAAATAGTTATTATATGTGATTATTTCTTTCACGTCTTTAGTCACACAAATGATAATGATAGTGAGACTTTAAACTGTGTACCAGTGGCATGTGCGGGTTTGCACTGTGAATCCCCAGCTACTGCCACATGCTTTTGTAATCAAAACAGATGGGAATTAATAATGCACAAACAGGCAACGGCACTTTCACTGCAATCAACTCAAATCCTCTTTAGTCATCCTTCTTTTCTCATTTCTGTTACTTATTTTAATCTACCCCCGTGCTTTCTCTCTGCCTGTCTTTCTGTTTGTGCCTCTGTCCAACACAGCCACGAAACCACCTCCCTGCTGTCAGAAATCCAGCTCCATTTTGGCTCCTCATCCTTGTCACCTGCTCTCCAACTGTTTCCTGGTTTCATGCTGTGTTTTTTGTAAGAAATGGGGATCCCAGTATGTCATGTCACCCTTTCATTTTTAGCTGAAATTAAAGCTTTCATCATACAGAAATCAGGACACAAACCTAAGCATAAAACTGAATCATTAATGTCAGTAAGCAAGGTTAGAAATGCTGGAAATCCGTGAAAATGCTTGAACTTTAATGTGGCCTTTTCAAGGTTTGAAAAGTAATTGGATTTTGGATAAAGTGCTTGAAACTGCGTGAAATTGTAAGTGCTTTACTTTCATAATAATTGCTTGCTTTCCACAAAAGAAGATAACTCACTGAGCCTCACTTGCCACTGTGTGTGTGGTTAAGCTTCATCTGTCAGATTTTTTTATATGTCCCCTACCATGGAACAGTGAGTGATGTCAGACAACAACATGCTGGAGGTTGCCGCTTTTATGAATTTTGGCTTGAAAATGAAAAATACAAATTGTGGTTGGAATGAGGACCAAATCCTTGGTAAGTCTCCTGTGAAGTCTGCAAATAGGATGTGCAGATTGTCAGCATGGGAAAGTCTGCGCTTGCGAGCCACACAACAGCTAGCATTACCTTTTAAACAACATAGCTAAGGATGTTGGTTATAATTAGAAATAGTCATTTTGAGTATATATAAATAGGTGATTTACCACATCTGTGAAGTGCTGGAAAAGCCTTAAAATGCCTGAGAAGTGCTTGAGTTTGACTTTGGAAATGCATAAGAGACGCAGAATATAGTCAAATAACAATAAACTCTTACATTTAAGTAGTTGGCAACATTGAAAATGTCACAATCATCTGTAAGATCAAAACTAGCTTTGCTCATAAAATTAAAAAAGGGATCTAAGTAAAACCCTTCTCATACCATTCAATGCACACACACACACACACACACACACACACACACACACACACACACATACAAACCCCCCAGTCAGACCTTTTTGCTTAGAAAGTTTGGATTCTCCTGGCTTCCCCGGCGCTTCCCTTGGCTTTATTTCAAGTATTGACATACCAGGCACTATCCGGTTTATGTTGTTCAGTATGTCATTATTGTAACCTGGTTGGTTATAGATTTCCAGATCACATATGTAGAAAATTGATATTTTAAATTGATATTTTCTGTATAAATGCTGTAACTCTATTATGTTAGAGCAGGAATTATTTTTAGCATTGCACCAATTCTGCTTTGATCTCCATCTCAAACAGCTCTGCCAGCTCACAGATCTATGACAAATGTAGTCACTAGGAATAAATAATTACTCTAAATCTGTATGTCCTGTAATACTGGTGTAACATAATATGTAACAGTATTATAAAGCTTATTGAATCCAAATCAGCAAACAGCAGCTGTTATTTGTTGTTGTTGGGTTTCTCAGTTCCCATACTCAGCCACCAGCTTTAGGTTTTCTCTACTGATGACAAACTGCACAAATGAGCCTTTTCTTACATTTCAGTGATGCACATGTTCTCATGCCGAGAACAGCAAGGGGACATTCTCAGCATTTTCAGCCCAGAATATACTGCAAAACACAGAGACGGGGCATGGGAGGGTTAGGAAGTGGAGGGTAGGGTCAGGGGAGCGTGGTGTAATCATCTAAAATCGTTAGGCCTGATGGATTTGCCCCACCCGTTTCTGTCACTCATGGCGAACCGTGACCCAGTAGCCCTTGCCCTCGCCAGTCAGATGATCAGCTGTTGGACACAATTGATTTGGGAAGAGGAGTGTGTGTGAAAGAGGGAGAAGGTTCATAACAACACTTGTTTTGGATATAGTTTTTCTGCATTGGTGTGTGTGTGCTTATGAGCAGCACATGTGTTTGTGATTGAAAAGTTGTTCTGTGTGTCTTTCCTCTCTGTTTTTCTTGAAGACCTTTGCCTCCAGTGTTCCTGCCTCTCTCCAACTCGCTGAATGAACACACAGGACCCATTCACCACACATCTTCTCTTTTTACAAAGCAAGGAGCCCTCTCTCGCCCACGGCCTGTTATTTCTGATTTGACAGACTGAAGATCTCTCATTAAAACCTTTCTCAGGCATTTTTGTGCATCACGACTCCAGAATGAGCTCATCTTACTCATTGCCTTTTCATACTCAGCGGATGAAAAACCACAAAGAATTGCTGATATTTTAAATCTTATACACAGAATCCAAGCGGCTTTTTGTTGTTTTGCGATTCACAGATAGTAGTCTGGGTTGGGGCATTTTCTGTCAGTCAAAAGAGGAAGCGTTTGCTCCACTTGTTCCCTTACACTCGTGCCTCTCTGCTACATTATACGGGTTTTAACACCGATTTACCACTTTGTGTGAGGGCTCTCTGCTTCTGAGTGGAAAGGTTCAATAACTCAACACTCGTTGTGTATGTGTGAATGTGCGCGCGCGTGTGTGTGTGTGTGTGTGTGTGTGTGTGTGTGTGTGTGTGTGTGTGTGTGTGTGTGTGTGTGTGCACTTGTACTTGGAGATGCATTTGTAACAGGGACTATAAATTGTGTGCGACAAGAGACAAGGTTTTGACTTTGCCTTTGTGTCATATCCACTTAAATGAAATTATGACATGGGCTGTTATAGAGACAATGGGGAAAAAAAGTACTGGACAGCTGTCTTACAAATCTCCCAGTATCGTGAAACTTACCTTAGGACACAGCTCCAGTTCATGTACAGTATATCTTAATTCCACAGGAGTTAAAAAGATATAGTAGTAGACTTCTGAAATATACATATATATATATATAGACTTCTGTGTATGTTGGACCTTTTCAACAAGCAAAACAGTTCCTTCATTCAGACAGTATTTATGCCTGTGAAGCATATGGGATTCCTGGAATACTGTAACAGCCAGGTGATACATGTTACCATTAATAAACTGAGGTGCAAGACACATAGCATTTGTACTGAGTCCCTTGATCTACTTTAGCTAGACAGATTTAAAGGACAAATGTGATATATTTGATATAGCTGGAGACATTGCACTGTCAAGTCAAATTTATTTCAATAGCACATTCAAAACAACATGAGCTGACCAAAGGGCTTTACAAATACAGGGAGAAGAAAACAGGTCAACAAAGCACACAACAAAATCATGTATATAACCAAGCAGAGATGAAGACAAAATCAATCAATGCAAAGACTTAAATACAACAACCATTATAGCAGGACAATAAGCAGTAGCAATTCAAATATGTTCAAAAGCCAAATAAAAAAGGTGGGCCTTGTGTTGTGTTTTGGATGACTCAGTAGAAGGGGCAGATCTAATGTAATGGGGCAGTTTGCTCCGCAGACTTGGGCTCTGCACCCTTGAGCTTCTGCTGAGGGACGACCAGAAGTGACTGGCCAGAAGTAACTGTTCATTTTGCTGATAAGTTTGATTTAAATTAGTTATTTGATGCTATTAAAAGGGGGTTTCACATCATGATTGATAGCTGAGCCCTTCCCACGATTGAGTCGACTGAACATGTGGGAAGGAACTCTACAGCAGCTCCAACCCTGATCAGACTCCAAATGACATCACCAGTTTAAGAAGGCAGCACTCGTGTCCAAGATATTAGCTTAAATTTTGTACATTTGGAGGAAGTGGAGAGGCGTCGGCCATCTCTATTTACAGTCAACGACCCAGATAGGTCAGAGCGATCCAATCCATGAAGTGCTAGACAAATAATAAGACTAAACTCTAAACTGAGTACAGACCTGGGTGCCACTTCGACTCAGTAGTAGAGGACACTAAGTTTTTGTCTGCAACAAACATTTATGTTTGTAGACTCTTTACAGTCAGTTATTAGGATTGTGCTGAAAGTTATATATTAACCACATCTGTTCAGACCTCAGTTACTGTCACACACACAAGCAAAATTAAAGTATTAAGTATTAATTAATTTAAGTATTATCTAAATCGCAATATGGTCAAGTACAATATTCAAATCAAAGAGGCTGCAATTTTCTGATGAAAGAAAAATGTTACAACACAGCATTACAAGTACTTTAGTGCATTTTTGCAGTGCAGATGGATATTTGGATGCAAAAAGATCATTCTCACTAATCATGAACTATATTGCAGTCATATTACCTGTCAAAATAACTGCGATATAATTTTATTTTTACTATATTGTGCAGCCCTGCTCTATTGATACTATTGCCTAAATCCAATTAAGATATACTAGACATTTTCTTTAGATAATGACTTCGAATCCCCATCTTTCTGTGGTTAATTTGGTTCATTGCTGTGATGTCTATCTTAATGATTTCCAGATAGTAAGTAGGCAAAGCAGCTCATGCTCATTCATTCCTCTGTTACCGTACTTCAATGTGCAATTAAAAGATTTTGTTGAGGCAAAGACACAGCGAGGAACCCAGATATTGGGGGGTTTTGGGGGAATTTTAGCCCATCTCAACTATTCAGGTGCTATTTTTGTCGGTTCTTCATTATTCAGTGTTTGTATGCTGAGTCAGAATCAAATGAATTCAAAATGATGATTAACAAAGTAGTTCAGACAAAAGGAAACAGCCACCTTTATGGAGCAGATGAGTCTCCCAGCGTGAGAGCTGTCCAACCTCATCTATTTTTCATCTCTGTCTCTCTCCATGCTTCTCTTTTTCTGTCTCTGTCCTAACTCTCCTTCTCTCCCCATCAATTACTACTAATCATATTTAGCATGTTTTATTCCTATGATATTACACTTTCTCTTGTGTCTATCTTTCCCTTATCAGGCCTTGGTTTGGTGTCCCACATGCATACCATTGACTTTCTGTTTTTACTTTTCCTTCCTTCACTTTTCTCAGCTTTTCTTTTGTCACAAGCTTTTATTTTGTCAAAGCTGTAGGATGAAATAGAGCTTCACTACAAAGAGCCCTGCTTCTGTACTGCACCTCAAAGCACAGGACAACATGTTACTGTGTCTGCCCTTGTAATTCTGTCTGAGCCACTGATAAAAACATACAGGAGTTATGAGTAAGGCTTGTGGCACGCTACCCTGTCTCTCTCTCTGTCTCTTTCCATTTGCCTTCTCATCTCTTCTCTCTGCATCTTTTTTGATTGGGTGCTCAGACATGATTTGTGTTTAGAAAGTATGCAGTTACCCTCCTGGTCAAATTTAAAGGGATAGCTTGGATAATTTGATGTGCAACAAAAGAAATTGTAGCCACTTTTAAAGGGTCTACTTAAAGAAAATCAATACCAGTTTATTTTGCTGTCTTTTCTGATGGGAAACTGCTGTTCTATAAGCCAAATATCATTCTCTCCAAACCAGACAACCTCCAGAGGCAAAATGAATAGTTTTTTTTTGCAGAACATGGAAGTTGCTGGTCTAACACTTCTTCAATCTGTTAGTTCAGTATGTATAATTGTGTGACTTAAGGATAGTTTGGATTCAGTAACTCAGATCAAGGCAGTGATAGGACAGCTATTCCCATGTTCTGCGAGGTAAATTATTTTGCCTGTGGTGTTTGGTTAGCTTCGAGAGAGCAGTATAGGACTTGTATACTGGCAGTTTCTCATCAGAAAAGGTTGTCTGACAGCAAAATAAAGTGGTGAAAATATTCTAAACATAGCATACACTGGTAACCTCTGTTTCTCCAAACTGGGGACGTGCTGACCAGCATATACTAGATAATATGCTGACTATTGATAAGTAACTATGCCTTTAAGCTAATTTATTAAGATACGTTACAGAAATTTTCAAAAATTCAAGTGGCCTGATTCATTCTGAGATTAAATCACATCATTCTGACGCTTAAGCATTCACAGTCATGAGAGTTTAACCCTTCTTTTGAAAAATGACAAGTTAGAATCGTTTCCAACTCTGGCACACTCCAGAAAATCCATCCCTGCTTATGGCACCCTCAGCCCTTCAGCCCTGCCCTGACCTAATTCGAACAGAAGCCTGCGTCTCAGCACAGCACAGCTCAGCATGGCATAGCCTGCTGTTCCTGGAATACATACACACACGCACATGCACACACAAACACACATATACTGTATATGTCCACTGTCTGGCCCATTTATTCATCTCCATCTGCTCACAGCAACATATCCCCCCGCACAATTTTAAGTACACTTGCAGGCTTGTCATGTACATCTTCCCACAGTCTTTCTCCATTGTTATAATCCCTTTTTGCTCATATTTCCCCATCATGACAACCGTCCACATATCAGCAAACTGGCTCGAGAAGACTTTCCTTCTGCTTTTTATCTCCAGTCCTGGAAATCCTCAGGGAAACATGTTCTTTGCTGTGCAGCTTAATTACAATCCGCAATACGATTTAGTTAAGGATGCTGTTTTTTCATGGGTGTGTTTCAAGGCAACTCCTCTCAGTGAATGGACTTGGAGAGTTGGAGAGTTGGATCTGTTCTTGTCTGACATGGAGAATAAAGCACTTGAAGTTGTATTAATTGAGTTTTGGCCCACTAAACGGCTAATGTGTTCACACTCGATTGCCTTCGTCCACATCCAAACATTCACTGTGCTTTTAGCTGCATTTTTGTTTCCAATCCTGAGCAAAATATTTGTGTTTAGCTCGCTAGATGTGCAACATTCTTTAACAGCACCTCGCTAAGTAGGTTTCCCTTTTATGGCAAGCAGATAAATGACAGTGGGTTTATCAGAGCTTTTTCATCTGTGATGCTGCTAGAAATAAACCAAATACAATAAGTTCAACCTTCCTAAGAATCTGCTTAAGAATTCTATGTGTATAGAGTGCTACAGCGATGACATATTTTTGTAGGCCAACCCAGAAGTTAACATTGCTCTAGTTCCCTCTGTGAGTAGGGTTTCTGCCAGTATATCACAGGCCTGGTGGCACACTGGGCCTAAGCTGACCTCTTACTAAGTCTGAGCATTGGAAATTTTGTTTTTTATACTACAGTTGCTGGGGGCTTCTCAGTTTGAAACATAATGGTTAGAAAGTTCCATCTGTTGGTGAAAATGTGAATACAGTAACAATTCTGAGATCAGTATACTTTCATTGTGTGTAGAGTGACGTTCAATGCTTGACATTTGACTATCACAAGCTAATGTGACCTTGCAACCTTACATAGCTAGCCAAATAGTCAGTAACACAGATAAATTAGTTGTGACATTTAAGGATAATGCCAAAGCCAAAAAAACAGGGTAATTTCTTCAGAAAGCCAAATACTGGAGGTGATGGCAATGAGGAAGAGACTGCTGAGATTAGTGGTTCTACCAAGTCAACAACACTAACCCAGCCTTGGGTCCACAAAGCGCAAATACTGGGCCTAACAACTTTTCTGGGCAAAGTCCTGCTCTCCAAAAAGCCAATAGGATTCTTCCATTGGCAAGACAATCTTCACAAATGGCTACAAAGGAAATACACTGTGATCACTGTGATTCAACGTCACCACCACTAAGTGACAAGTTGTTAAATTCCTGACAGCCTCTGTAGTCTCATTTAAGCATTTGTTCCACATTTTTTAAGGCACGCGAAAGCTTCAAATTTCATAAGTAGGGTGTTCACTGATGTGTGACTCTCTCAAGGTTGTATTAACCACAGATCTTATTTCAGGCATCAAACCAAAAATCCATTCACAAAACCCACTGGCTTCGAGACAAGGGGTAATCAAATCAATTTTTACTGTTTGGACTTCTCTCTCCTTAAGAGATCATTCCTACTAAAACTATTCACCACAAGTTCTGTAAACGATTCCAAGCAGTCAAGGCACAGAAGATCCTTTCACCCACTGGCCATTAATGAAGTCACTGCTCAACACTTATCTATGCCTATATTTAACATTGCTTGCATGAAGCACTGTTTAAGATGTGAAAATGCATTTCGTTAATAGTTCATGGTATCTGATATACACATTAGATGTCAAGATGTAAACTGTTAGTCATTCTCACATTCAGATTTACAGATGGACAGAAATGTTTGTGAAGTTGGTTGCGGAGGCGGGCTGGGAGAAATTGTGGAAATCCAGTGTCACCATCTGTCTCACCATCACCATACTCCTCACTGGAGCTGATAACTGTACACAAGTATGCAAGGGCCAATATTTGTCTTTAGGTATTTGATTGATCACTTTACTCTTGTCAATGCATCTCTTGTTGCTCATGTTTCTTAATATGGTCACAGCACTGAGGTCTTCAGCCAAAGGGCACAGTTACTGGCAGCGAGCCAAACATACCAGCACCATGGCAACACTCATATTAAGGGATATTAAGATGAGAATAAAGAAAACATGATGATACCAGCTGATTACATCTGTTATCAGTTATAAGTAAATGTAATTAATCCCTTTTTTATTACAGTTGCAGTATTTGGGGTGTAGCAGTACATGTATTCATCCGAAAATATTTTCAGTTCAGTACACAATCAAAGCGATAATCAACACTAGGAATGTTTATTATTGCACATATGTGACTTTACCTCCGAGGAAAACATGGCATTCAAGCATATGCTCAAAGTACGTCAGCAGCACTATAATGTTCCCTCATCAGCACATATTATTATAGATGGATTAAAGCAACGCTTGCATTGTTACATAACATATCTGGTCTGCCAGCTGCTAAGTATTTTTCCAGATAAATGAAAAGAAATTTCCTGCTTCTTGCACTGTACCAAAAACAAACTGCACCATGACCCCCAAACGGTAGCATGTACTGTATATTGGTGATTAGACCACTTACAATGACTCTGTAGAAAAATGTTTGGTTACAATTCCTTAAACCTATCTTAATGGATTTGTTTGGTCTATTGGGGTCAGCACAGCAAGCTGGAACTGCAACATTGACACACTGACTAGAGCATAGCATTAGGTGACCAAAAATGTCACAGTGGAAACTAAAAATCCAGGCTGGAATAGTCTGTAGTTCTTGCATCCAGTGACACGCACTGAGAAAAAACACATGAAAAGTGCCAGGTTTTTCCTTTAAGGGCTCACCTTTTCACCCCAGGGATCACAATTATTATGCCCATGTAATTATTTATCTCCCTGCAATATTTCAGAGAAATGTCTCTAGAATTGAAATTGCTCTATATAGGCCATTTCATTGGGGCATTAATTCTAACTCATAGTGCTAGCTTACACTGAGTTGTTACACATTGTTTTCTCAGATCTCAGATAAGGAGAACAACTGTGGTTGTGTTTGGAGAGCCCACAGAGCAAAGATGGTCTTTTTATGTTTCAGGGCCAGTATCACAGTTGGGTATCTCTCGGCTCTGATTGGACCAGATGGTCCTTCCCTATGTCTCTCTGACCTTTCCACAGTTACCATTTTGTCATCTGCTTACATACCTTCTTGACCAACTTCTCAGCAGGACAGATGGCACAATTGGTTGGAGTGGGATAAACGTGGGATTTATTGGAAAAAAAAAATACATGGCAGAGAATCAAGGAAGGTCTGTATTCTCAAAACACCACAGCATACGAGGGAGGCTTCCTTGTTTATTATCAACATGGATGTAAAAACATTGCTTGTTTGTATTTGAGTTTACTTTAACACTGCATATGTGCTGTACATGACTACATTGGCACAGATACCTTGCACAGCAGATGGTAACAAAGAACAAACTGTTTTCATTAAGAGAGATGGGAGACTAAACTCCTGTTAAATCCAAGAACAAGCTACAGCTGTTACAGGAAAATGGCAGTAATAGCATACAGAGAATGAGCATTTCTTAGCTTTGCAGAAAGGTTGCATTTGTCTTGTGATGATTGTATATAAAAATGTGTCAGGAATTGTTATCAATGTGTTTATGGTTTTTGTTGTTGTCATTAAATTCTGCTGCTTTTATCCGCATGGGAGTGAGCACCCATACATGCATGATGGCATTTGAGATCCTAATTCCTTGGTTTTAAATTCCTTTGATGCACTGAGTGAGGCATCGTGGGATATGCACATGAAAAGGTTGCTTGTAGCGACGGAAACTAAGCAACACCAGGGTCTGTATTTTAAGCAAGCAGCAGCTTACTCATAGACAGAAAAGAGTGATGTAATGAAGAGATTAACTGAGTGGAAGAACTATGCTAATATTTGAACTTTTTAAGCAGTGAAAGTAGAGATGCTGCCTCTTATGCACTGTTTGGGCAGGATACAAAGTGTTTGGATATAGGATTTGTGCACAATAGCACAATGTCGATCACTGCAATATATGTAGTTTCATTGACATGTAAATATTTACTCTGTTTGAGGCCCCAGTCAACACATTTAAATTCTGTTCACCTGTCTATATTTAAACTCTTGTGTAAAGTATTTGCAGAGGGAATTTCTGAGAACACGCCCTACTGTTTGGATAGTGCAGTAAGCATGTCTTTATTGAGGATTTAGTGGCTAGCTGTGTGTGTGTGTGTGTGTGTGTGTGTGTGTGTGTGTGTGTGTGTGTGTGTGTGTGTGTGTGTGTGTGTGTGTGTGTGTGTGTGTGTGAGAGAGAGAGAGAGTATCCTCTTCCTGGACACAGGTCCCATGGTGTTGATAAGAATGTCCTGTTAGGAACAGGAACAGCTCAGTAAACACAGTTGTTTACTTTATAATCCAGCTGAAACCTTCACTAGGATTAAGCTCTCAGAAAAATCTCCATACTACTCAGCACCTATCAAATATTCATCACAATTATGCTTCTTAAATTTTCTGAGTGTGCACTTTGTAAGTGGCACTGTAAAACTTGGCTTTTTGGGAGGGGGGTCTCCACTACAAGGTATTTTCTGCCCTGTCTTTCTGATTTTCAAGGTAAATGATGTGTTTCTGGGGGGGGATTCTATACAGATATCAAGTAATCATCTAAGCTTAGTACAACATCTGTCCCCACAGCCTCTTAAAAGACTTGTCCCTCTACTGTTCCATCCATATAGTTGAAATATATTGGCTTTCCACAATATAGTCTACAGGGCTCAAAACTAACTCTAAAAAGTGGTTGTCAGGCTGGCAACCAGTTATTAGCTATTGGTTGCCAAAACTGAAAATGTGGTTACCATCTTTAGTCACCTCATATTTTGAGTAATTAAAATACTATGTAGTTATACTTTACATCAGCTTTATAATGAAAATATGACATAAAAGGCTTCATTTAGTTTAAAGGCTTTATTACAATAATTAAACAAATTTCTTTGTAGTTTGTGTTTCGTCTGATACTTATACTGTTGTCCTGTTCTTCACAAATCCACCCCAGATCCACTGCCCCATCAGCACTGATGTATTGGATTGCGCTTTCTGCCCTCATGCATTACATTTGCTTGTGAGATTAGTTGAACTTTTTATATTTCACATGCAGCGTTGTCTGGTTTCTGGTTCGGAACGTAACAGAATCTTGGGGTGTATGTTTTGCTGTTTGCTGTCCTTATTCTTTATATCTCAAAAAGTGGTTGCCACTGATGGCAACCAAAGTGGTTGCCAGTTTGTCAGAAGGTTACCTGGCAACTATTACTTTCAAGCCCTAGTCTGTAGAAAGGTACTGAGCCTGTGCTACCAATGAGAGACGGAACAGGGCTTTAAGTATGGTAGCATCCCCCTCCTCTTCATCAGTGCTGTGAAAATCTGTCTAATCTCAGAATGTATCACTTGGATAACACAACAGTGAGTTGTTATTGTAGTCAAATGTGTTTGGCAGTAGAACTAAGCCAACGATCAGTAGCCAAAAGCGATTTAATTATTGCTATCATGCCCAGAATAAACATCACTATTGGCAGAAAGGCCTTGTTTTATGGAATGTGTTGCATAGTCCATATAATGCCAAATTCACCTGTTTTAAATGGTGTTGTGTTAGAGATGAATTGAAAATGTTGCCCTACAGTTCACTGGCATTTAGAAAGAAGGAAGTATCTTCATGTAAACAAGTACTAGTGCCACTTGGTGACAGGAAGTAAGGTGTAATAGGCTTCTGCTTCTGACAAACGACTTTACACAGTCTTCAAATACAGTCCAGATGAACTAAGGCTGTTGCAAGTACAAGCAATGATATGCCAGAGGTTCAACCAGCTTTATCACATATCGCTTTAAAATATTTTAAATAAAGCCACCTTAAACTATAAAAATTGGTAAAACATTTCTGTACTATGTCATTATTTTGCAAGACAAATATGTGCCACTGGAAGGGATTTGCTTGTAAAATAACAAACAGACAATGGAACTGAATCCTCATAGTCAAAGACACATTAGTGTTCTCAGATTTTTCCCAGTGTTTGTGCGAACCAGTGTGTGACACTTCCCCAGAGCCCGTTGCTCTGTCAGTGGGTGCATGGTGAATGTCAACTAAATCCTCCAGATGCTGCACAGGAATTTGCAGCACTGACAACCTCCTCCACACATCTGGATTTCTGCCAAAGCTAATGGCCTTTCTGTGGCAGTTTTACTTTGTTGCTGAAATGTGACCATGAGGTCTCACTCCCAAGATAATGATTACTTTGATCAGGGAAAGGGTTCAGTGTTCTGTCAGCTTTGAGGTTAATAACACCAGAGAAGCTGGTGGTCACTCTCAATAAAGTATGTTATGAAATCAGAGATTACATATACTTTTTGAATACTGTAAATTAGGTAGTAGTAGGGAGGTAATTGTATATTAAATATCCCAATGTCACAATCTCAGTGCTGTACTGAGTTGTGACATTATCTACCACATTATTATATGATTAATTATTTAATTTTATCATTCTTTTTTTTTTCATTGTCTATAACCGCTTATCCTTGTCGTGGGGGGCTGAAGCCTATCCCAGCTGACATTGGGTGAGAGGCAGGGTACAGGGCTGACACATAGAGACAGATAACCGTTCAGCCCCACATTCATACCTATGGACAATTTAGAATGACCAATTAACCTATTTAATGCATGTCTTTGGACTGTGGGAGGAAGCAGGAGTACCCGGAGAGAACCCAGGAGAACACGAGGAGAACATGCAAACTCCCCAGCCCCAAAGTTTGCTGGGGGATTTGAACTCAGGACCTTCTACATGATTTCCTATGACACCTTTTACACTTTTGAGTTTCTTAGTCTTGGTGTTGGGACCTTGATCTCCTGACATGCAGCTCTGGTTGTGGGACATTTGCAAGAGTCCTATATTGGGGTGGATTGGATGTTGTCTATAGCTAGTACAGGGAACTTTAATATTTTGTTGCTTTTGTAGGCCCCTGTGGACAAAAGCGGTTTCCACCACCTTGACCACCAAATGTAACATCAAAAGTAAAATTATATGAGGAAAAATCTCCTGCCTCATGTAAATCTCCTCCATTTTTAACTGCCTAATGTACTACTCATTGTATACTCTGCCTGGAAAAATTTAAACACAGTCTAGTTTTATCTGATTTCCCAGACCACTAACTCTGTCGCAGCCGCAGTCGTGAAGAACAACTGTACAGAAACCGATACCGACCTTCTCACTGATAGAGACATCAGTATGAAATTGATACTAATTCATAACCAGTTAAAAAGGCCTTGTAGTAACTTTAAATGAAAAAAGGTACTTTTCTAAATGAAGTATAAAATAATGCAGTACCAGAAAACTACTACTACCAGAGCAGAAATGTATAAAATTCAAGTATAGCTGTAAACACACTAAAGACCAGTCTACATTAGCTGCTTGGTCAGGGAGCCAGTGTAAATACAGCAGCAGTGCTCACATATCAAATTTATTTTGTATACATGTAGAAAAACATTTGTAAGTCAGAAAGTACATACTGTGTGCATGTTGCGCTTTCAGAAAATACATGCTTATTTTCCTGTTAAAGCACCCAGAGGGTCTATCAGAGGAGAGGAGAAGATTTTCCAGTTCAGACCAAACAGAAACACAGTTGTAGAATAAATATAATCTGCATATAATCAGTCAAACAGGCTGTGGATGCAAAACACCCTTTCAATATTCTGGTTCACACGTATTTGTAGGGATACACAATAAAACAAATACATCTGAATTCATCCAACTGAGTGGTTTCCACATTCAGTCAAAGTATGAGTTCGCGAAGTTAAGCTACTTTCTGAAACATTCTTCATAGTGGAGTTGTGGTCTGTAGGTCACAGCCTTTCT
This sequence comes from Lutjanus erythropterus, assembly GCF_056507025.1. Taxonomy (NCBI): domain Eukaryota; kingdom Metazoa; phylum Chordata; class Actinopteri; order Lutjaniformes; family Lutjanidae; genus Lutjanus; species Lutjanus erythropterus. Next base: position 19,621,080 of record NC_139318.1, read on the forward strand.
TTTCTGGTCACACTGGCAGGGAACCAGTCCTTCCTTGTTTGTAAAGCTGATAAAGTATCAACAAACCGGACTGACTGGGCAGTTGTGGTTCCTCTCTGCCCACACATGCAGCTATATGTGGCAACCCCCCCCCCCCCACACACACACACACACACACACACACGCACAGTCAAACACATGCAGATACCAAATACACAGTACATATAGAATACACACACATGAATTTCTTTTTTTGTTTAAATGACATAACTGAAGGAATATTTTTAAATTTTGCCCCAACAGGTACTTGTGTAACACTGCTTTAGTGTTCTTTGTATGATTCCAAACAGAGATGCAAGAGGTCTATGTGACTTCCTTAAGGATCCGTATCAAGTTTTGTAAGGTTTGTAGTAGGCAACTGGACTTGATAGACTTTTTGAATGGACTTGATGAAGACGTTTCACCTCTCATCCAAGACGAGAGGCCAAACGTCTTTAAGAACTCTATCAAGTCCAGTTGCCTACTACAAACCTTGATACGAATACCATGACCTGGATGACTGAGAATATTCACAGACTTCTTTAAGGATCATATTGCAGCTTTAACAGTGGTGCCACATGAAGATGTTAAAGCTGCCATCAATTACTGGCAGCACTTTTGGTATTCTGATTAGATAATGGCCTGTTCCAAAACAAACACGCATTCTCACCACAAGTTGGTGTAGAGTGAATGACTGCTTGGTAGAGGAAGCAGAAGTAAGATCTGATACACATACTTCCCTGTAGAAGTAGAAATGTTATTCTGTTTAAATGAGGTAAACCATGAAAATGGAATGTTTATTTTCTGCTTGTACTTGCTCTTGGTGGGAATTGTTAGGTTTAAGATTATAAAGTATACAGTCTAGACCTGCTTTATTTGAAAAGTGTCCAGAGATGATTTCAGTGATGATTTGGCACTGTAGCAATACTTCAGTTCTGTATTTTTTTAACCCAGTGCAGCAGATTCATTTCACAAGGATTAATTCTAAATTAATAATCTCATAAAGACTTTATTGGCCTTGTAGTTGGCACTTGTTCAATCAGGAGGAGGCAGTAAATTCAGATGCCAAGAAGAGCAAGTCTTCTTGGCATCTATGGAATAAATGTTGATTACTAACCTCATTTTGGTGAACTGATTTAGAATAGAAATGTAAGATTGGTTGTTGATTAGTTTAATCTTGTTGTTCTAAGTAAAATCATTTGACTGTTCATTGTACTAGCATCAGTTTTTCATAGACAAATTGTTTATAGCACAGAGCTGTTCTTTGTAACTTAAAAGATGTTTTTCCTGGTTGGGACTTAGTGTCCCATCCACATTTGTAGACTATAAGACTAAAAACCTTTATGATGTAATCATGACTTGTATGACAGCCCCCCAAAAAAAATAACAATAATACAGATACCCTTTCTCTGCCAAACCACAGTATTTTTAATCCTAAAATGTTCAACTCTGCGATCACACAACCATCTGTGGCCTGTAGCCACGAAGTCTTACTCTGTGGCCATCAAATATTCCGTGTGGGTGGCCCCCAGGTTTTATTGCCATGCTGCAAGCCTTTCCCAACACAACCTTACATTTACACAAACATCAGCTTTTAGTTCAACATCGTATGAAAACAGCAAACAGTACTTGACACTGGCTAGCTGACAATATGGCCGGGCCACTTAAGTATGTGTGTACTAAGCCTACTTAACCTGCCATCACAGTCCTTACATGAGAACAGACAGAAACAGACAAAACAGTTGAGCTGAAATGGAATTTAAGTGCTGCCAGTTTCCTCAACTAGTGTCACAGTTAAGGAAGGTTGTGTTAAGTTATGTTAAATTGCCTTCTCTGTATTGTTTTTTATATAAGTCTACATTTGGGCCACCAAAAATGTACTTTGACCACAAAGTTTAGGAGCTTGATGGCCCATGGGGCCAGTGCATAAAAATATCAGTGTCTATCTCTGACATATGACTTGAATGCAGCACAGATGTTTTGCATTGGGGCTGTTTAGTGGAATGCCTTTATATACACTTGAGTGTTCCCTCGTTCTTTATTTGTCCTGTATGCCTCAAGGAGGTTTATGGCCAAAAGTGTATGTATTAAAATAGAGTAGGGAGATCCCAGTGTGTGAAAGCTCCTCCTCCTGACCTTATTTACAATCAAATCATCTGTGTGGAGAAATGTTAATGCAGCCCGGGAGTATTCTAGGCTCTTGTGCTGCTACCTTCAACAACAGCAGCATTTCTGTCACATTTTGTTCACACTTGACTAAATCAGTATTAATGTTCGAAGGTTCCCTTTCCTCCTGTCTCATCACAGTTGTACTACTACTATAACTACTACCACCACTGCTACAACTATTGTATTTGCGTAATGTTTTGTTGAAACCTAGGATTGTGGGTCAGGGTTCCATATAGTTACTGTGCAGCTTTGGATCTTAGTCAGAAATCTCTGGCTCTCTTCCAAAATGCCAAAGGTCATAAGAAATGTCCGCCTCTACTGTTAAATGGGTCATGGGAAAATGCTAAACTTTTTTTTTTTTTTTTGCCAGTTTGAGTTCTGTTGCTTTGCTTGTTTTCCATTATTGGTTTTAGTTGGTAGGGAGACAGAGAGAGAAAGAAAGAGAAAGAGAAAGAAATGTGGTTGTTTATTATAGAAGGTGTTAGGCTTAATGTAGTATCTGTGCATACTTCATGTCACAAGCTAGCGTAAAACTGTTCACTGTGCAGTGTTATCTGTACACGTACGACAACATACTGTACAAGATGGTTAAAATGTTATTACTAGTCTACAGATATGCTAACTAGTCTACAGATATGCTAACTAGTCTACAGATATGCTAAAATGCAAATACATGGAGTTACATTATGTTGTTCTATGTCTGAAATACATGGAGTTACATTATGTTGTTCTATGTCTGACCCGTTTTTTTTTTAATTAACAATTTCCTCACCATCTGCACTTTTTTCTTACTCCACACTGTTTCTGTTGTGTGGTGGAGTTGAACAACACCCGTTCAATAATTGGCTGTTTGAATGTCACTCGTAGCACCATTATCAAGGGATTTGATAGGCTGTTCATGAGCCAAGTCTTTTCGTCATGGCAGTTTGCATTTAATGAATTTACAATAAACTTTTAAACATTTTCTTGAACAATTTTCTCATCATCATTGATATAGTGTCTATTGTCAATATATTGACATTGATTGATGGGCGTCACATGCGTGAAATTTTGAATTTAAATCAGTATTTGGCCAGTATCAAAACTTGGAAGATAAACCTGTGTTTCCAAATCATCCCACTAAGTTGTTCCCTCTCCAAAGCTTGACTCAGCAGCAACCCAAAAACTTCAGTAGGAGGCTGAAGTTAAAAATAAACACAACCTGGCATCAGCAAGCTGCAGTTTCTACCAGCACTTAGATGTAAGCTGCCAAGTTATCACAAAAGTTAGGCCAATTTAACGTCAAAGTAGGAGTTTTTTTTTATCTTCCTCGACAATGTTACAGATGCATGTGGAGAGCTCTGGCTAAACAGCCAAAGATAAATGGACTGAGGTCTGACAGAGTGACCTGTGTGTTTGTGTTTCAGGGGAGCTTTCTCTGAGGTGGTCCTGGCTGAGGAGAAGAGGACCCAAAAGTTGGTGGCCATCAAGTGTATCCCCAAGAAGGCTTTAGAGGGCAAGGAAAACAGCATTGAGAATGAGATAGCAGTCCTGCACAAGTAAGTGGACCACTATGATTTGAAAAATGTACAATAATAAACCCTATCTCTCTTTAGTAATATAACATGATTTATAGTAAATGCATAAAATAAAACTACATTTATTGAGCCAGTCTGTACTGTAAGCAGAAACCTGACAAAGATGTCTGTGCAACATTAGTCTGCATCTGAAATACTAGCCACAAGGTTCAAGATGGTAAATTTTTCATCACTGTATCTCCATTACTTCATCATGCAAGATGTATCACATTACTGGATTTCGTATATGTCGTATATCATATATACTGTAGTAATATGAATCATATTGAGACTTCCATATAGTCAATAAAGAAACAACAATTTATGAGTAGGGTGAATTAAAGGACCAGTTCAACAGATTTTTCACCACCATCTATTGGTTTGTAGCCATCTGAATAGTTTTGGTTTTATTTGCCCAGGTGCAGGTGCAGCAGGTGCAGTTCAATAGCAGTGAATATAATTTCATACGTGGTGCTGGTACAGCTTGTATTTCTGGTTACTCTGAACTTTTTTTTTTTTTCTGTGGGAAGCAGGTTTCATTGGAACTAATTTCTTCTTTAGAAACAGTCTCTATGAAAACCGTTTACAACATGTCATGTGGATTAACCTGACCAGCAAGTTCTGGAAAAGAGATACTGCCGTTGTTTTCTTACAAGCGTTTTTTCTGTGGTGAGCACCATTGCTTTAAACACAATAGTTTTTACTGACCCTTTAATGTCAGCACATACAAATTGCGCAGCAGGCCACTAGAGGTCTCTCTCACTTAAAAACAAAAACAAAAGACATAGTTTGATGTTATCAGGATCTAAAGGTGCACTGATATTTCATTATCTGTATCTGATAGAAGACTGGGTGGGTGTGGTTTATACTAAAAGACATGGGCAAATGTTGTATTTTACAACCCAGTATTCACTGACAATGCAACTGTGTTTTTGAGGTATAAAGTTGATTTAATATTGGTATATAATTATTATGAAATATATTTCCACATTATCATTCTGTACTTTTTATTTCTCTCTTTTTCAGTTTAAGGGAAAAATCTTAATATTATACTTATCTCAATATTATACATATGTGTATATATACATATATGTGTACCGTGTTAAATTTGGAAATACAAGAGATATCTGTTTTTATCGCATTATTTGTGCTTTGCCTTATAGTGTATTTGGATTTCGGTGCATCCCTAATGGGATCATGTGAGTTGTGTTCCTTGTTAAACAGTCACCATTACCAATGAAAATCTATGACTCAGGCAGAAATAATTTTCTCAGTCGACGTAATGTATTAAAGTTTTAGTCATGTTATGTTTAATCACATTTGCCTACTTTCTTCCTCCCTCTCTGATATATTCCATGTTTCTCTGGAATTAATAGGAACTAGAGGCAGTTACATTGAATAAAATTCTGTATTTCCATTTGGGATAATGTATCGCAAGAAAATATTTTTATAATTATTAATATTTTTAGACATTTTAATGTGGCAATGTTATTACATAGCATTTCTTTAATTTTTTCTCAAAGATCACAGTGAAAATTCTTAACTCTTCTAAACACTTGAAAATGCAATTAATGTATATTAACATTTGTTTCTAGTCTTATCATGTTGCAAATATAAGTGGTATTGCTTGTATTCTGTTATTTGCTTGTAGAGTCTTATACCCAAGACATATAATGTTTTATTATGTAAAGACAAAGACAAGAGACAATAAGACTCAGTGTAATTGTGAAGCAGTTGAAACGTACTTCTCTTTAGATGTGGGGAATTACAGGCCACGGTAAAAACGACTGATCTACATTGGGTCCCAAGTTATTTTTAGAGCTCTTGTTGCCTGGGTTACAGGAGACACAACTCTAGCCAATATACAGCTATGATCCCTCCTGAGGTGAGGATGGTGGAATGAGAGTGGTGGGGTTTTGTTAGCACTTCACTTACAAATCTGACAAATGGAGTAAACTGAGGTAAACTTGGCCTGAAAATCATGTCTCGTCTGCTCTGTCTGAAGTTTGTATAGACTCATGCGACTGTGTCATTTCTCATTTTAACACGTCACCCTTGACAAAGACAGGAAAAATCACACGTCTTGTAATAGTTTTATATTAACAATTGATCAAATGACTAAATGTAACCGACTAAATGTGATGTAAATGTAACAAAGCTGTGACTCATAGTGATGAACTCACAGAGAATTATCACCCACCTCTGCAGCTCCCCTCAGCTCTGCAGTCTATCAGATCATTGTTTTGTTGGTTTTACAGTTTGTGACAATAATGTTTAGATTCAGTCTCAGCAGTCCCAGCTGTCTCATGTCCAGCAGTATTCAAGAACCAGAACTATTTTCTGTTGTGTTAAACAGGTGTAATTTAAAAGAAATGGTGCAGTATCCCAACATTTGCAGACTTCCTTTGATTTGCAAAGTCATGAAGTCATCAGTGAGGACCAATGACACTCAACATCTGTAACATTAGAGCACTTCCTTTGATTTTTAACATTTGATCTTTAGCTTTTCATCTTACTTAGAATAAAACAAAAGCTTAGAAGGTTGCCAAGTCTATCGGTCCATAGTCAGTCCAGTTAAAGGTGTTATCAAAGCCAGCTAGATCCAACTAACAATCAGTCTGAAGTACTAATAGCATGAAATTGATCACGTACAGTGTAAATGTTGAAAATCAAATCCCACTTTGGGTCAACTTTAATGACCCTCACTGTAAGTTTATTGGTGTTTATTTAATGTTTCCAACCTGTGTAAAGTGTTTGTGACAGTGTTAATTTATTAACAAACTAGTGTCTAATGGCCTGGTTTGTGTTGGTTCAGATGCAGAGCCAGATGATCCTCATTGGATACCCTCATCTCTGTTCTAATGTCTGTAAGATGGCTGCCCAGCCTAATGTTAGTTTGATATACCCCTAATGTGGCCATATGATATCATCATCACATTGGTTAGCTGGCTGTTCATCCTCCTCATGTTTTATCTAGACCAAATATTTACTCAAATGCAGACATGTGCAAATACAGTGACTAATCATCACATGCTGCTAAGTCACTTGTAGCCGTGCCAATCAGAGGAGTTGGTGTGAAGTTGCGGAGGCACTGTTGAAAATCTGACAAGACTTATTAACATGGCTTAACAGCATACCTGAAATGTGTTTGAACTAGAAATGACAAGTGGATCCATCTTAATTAATATGGGACTAAACTAATTATGTGTTTCTAACCACAAATTTATTACTTGTCATTCTTTGAGCCTGATAACTCCAAAAGTCCCTTTTTCCTAACTGAATCTGCATAGTTAAAAAAAAAAGTCAAATCCTTTTTATTTAGTGCAAAATCATAACAGAAGTTATCTTAGGGCACTTGGCCAATGCCCACCAAGAGCAAGCACAAAGAAAAAAACTTCCTTTTACGAAGAAGAAACCTCGAGCAGAACCAGGCTCTAGGGTGGGCGGCCATCCGTACATGTGAGATGAGGCATACAGCGAGTCATGTCATTATAGATTCTTTTCGATGTCAAACAGGGTAGTGTTGCTTAAAGTTGTCTATTAGGCAAACGAGTTGTGGAACACAGGGCATTCATTACTCCATAGCCTGAAGAAAAGCTATGTAATGTATCATTCTGTGCACTTATAAGAACTACATGAAGTTCTACTGCATGAAGTGATCGTCTGACAGATTTCTGTAGTGTGCTTTCTGTGATGAAACACTCCAGAGAAACAGAAGATTTTTAGAAAACATTCCTCCCACCACAACAACTTTGAGATCCTACAAATGTTGTAGGAAGCACCCATTCATTCATAAACAGCCCACTCAGTGCTCTGAAGAAAATAAATAAATTGTCTAAAAGCTGTGAAAAAACAAAAGCAACCATGTAAAAACTAAAATAATAAGAATGATGCCAGAGGACCTGAGGCTGTGTTTCAACTCACAGTGGTTAGAAATTCAGAGATTTAGTGAGACACTTATCCAGACATTAAATAAATCAATCAACTTTGTAATTATTTGTTGAGACACTCATTCAGACGATCTGCTAATTTCACCCAGACGTCAGATGTAGTGGTTACTGGCTGCTGAGCTGACAGCCCTCTGTTCTCTAACTTGCTGACTTCTATGTTCTGATGCCCTGTGAGACCTATGGGTGCTGACAGAGGTCAGCACATGACTCAGTAGCCTTCAATAAACATTTCAGCTCTCTGAAATCACCATGACCAGTGTCCATCATAGGGACATCACCTGCACAAACACAAAACTCACCTGAACAGAAATTCAAGTTAAATGCAGTTCCTGCACTGCATGTGTCTGACCTTCTGTAACAGTGTGTGAAAGTACACACGTGTTCTCACGTGTCTGTTCACTCTGCAGGTTTAATCCATCATTCATCCTTCAGTGGGTCCATCTCTCCTTCCTCACTGAGCTAAGCAGATGAATGAAGGTGTCCATGCATTGTTACAATCTGGATAAGAGTCATCGCTGTAATCCAGCATGAGCTGAGGCTGACGCATACACAGTTACCTCGAGTACAGCTCACACACGTGGCTTTGTGTTGTCTTTGTCTTCCTACCTGCAAGCCAGTTCAGTAACCGTCAAACACACTTTCACATTCAAGGTATAGAGGTAAATTAAATTTCATTCAGCAACTAATGATTTTATTAGCAATTTATTAGCTATGTTTTTGTTGTTCTTTCACTGGTTTAATGCTTTTCCACAGTTGGTGACAGTAATGTGTCAACAAACTTCTTAATGCCCCCTTCTTAATGCAGAGAATGCAAAGAATGGGGCTCTTCTTGACACTTTTGGCTGCAGAGAGTCAAACTGTGTTGCACCTATTTGGATTTCCATTAGCATTTATAACTCACCAAGATGTGGCGAGTCACCTCATCTCTGGAGCAGGGCCTGACCTGCCTCCAAGGGGGTTGCGCTAACATCAAACAGAGGTTTTTAGCTTTCAGTATTTTTGTAGTTACTAAATGGGTCTCTGTGGTTTGAAGTTTAGTTTCTCTCCTGTGTCCCTGTTTGTATTTTCAGGTCTCTGCTTGAATTTTATGTTTGGTGTTGTGCTTTCAGCTGGTTAGGAATCATATTAAGTTACTATTAATTAACAGAATAAGAACAAATGAAGAAAACCCAACATTTCCTGATTTTGCTGCTTCAGAATAAACTGTTATTGTGAAGAATTTGTAGCAGATGAAACATGTTTATCCACCGTTTTACAGTCACTAGAGTCAAGACAAATACGCATCAGTTACAAGACAAACCTTCAAGAGGGTGGCCTTACTATAGAAATACAAAGGATAGATGTTTTGGTGAGAGACATTGAATGTAAACATAACTTCTGTTTGTTTACAAGAAAACTCCACAGGGAACCTTTAAATTGAGAGTATCAGTAGCATTATTGTATAGTTGCATCAAACAAGCAAAACTATATATTTGTTTTGTTTTTGTTTGTTTCTTGCAGCAATACAATAAATGTTCTTAAGAAGGTAAAAATCTGCATCACTGACAAATATTGATTTGAATTTTGAAATATCAGATGGAAGATTAAGTTAGATTAAAATTATGTAAACACTTTTTTACCCCTGTGCAAAAAGATACATAACTCAGTTTACAATAAACAAGGTCCTCTTGTGAAGAGCAGAAAGTGCTTCAAGCAGAAACACATTATGCACCGCAGTTCCACTATGAAAGTAAATATCAGTGAACAGTAAATAAAGAAAAAATGTTTGCAGTGTCATTCAGTGTTGAATGTTAAAGTTACATGACCACTGTATGAGGTGAGCTGTTGTATTGGATTGCATTAAATTGTTCAGGTGCACCTAATAAAGTGGCCACTGAGTGTAACACAGGTATGGTAACAGTACACACTGGTCAGGCAGAGAGGGACAGTACTAATCTAGATGTAGTGAGTCATCTTCTCACCCCTGTCACTGCACCCACGGGTCTCAAGGGGCAGCAGAGCACAGGGTTCAACCAATTAGGGAGCTGCATGCCACCACACAGTGCAGCCTCCTGTACGGACAGTAAGACGTACACGTGATTACTGGATGAATCTCTGTTGTGGGTACATACTGTACACTGACTGTCCCAACCCTGCCTGCTTCCAAAGATTCCAAGAACTCCAAACACGGATTTCTCATAACACCCAGGGAGATTATTTTTGCCATCTCCATCTTAAATATTAATTGCTAAATAAAAATGACTTGTAGAATTAATAGCATAAAATTCTTTCTTATTCCTTTTCTCTCCTTCTTCGCAGGATTAAACACACCAACATTGTATCCCTGGAAGAGATATTTGAAAGTAAATCACACCTCTACCTTGTCATGCAACTGTGAGTATTCACATGTGTGGGTTTGTGTGAGTCGTTTTTTGTACGTTGTGTGTTTCAAACTCCCTGCTTTTGCTGTCTCCCACACACTGTATGTCACATGCAATTAATTGCACTCTGTAACACACTCGCATGTGCATGAACACACACACAGAAGCAAACACTGTATTCTGCCTGTTTGTGAGCACCAGTGGGGAGTTTGCCCTCACACCTGCAGCCTGTCAGCCTCCCACCCACCTCAGCCACTGAAATGTCAGACAGAGAAAGGACAGATCAGGATCAGGAACATTATTAACTGAGATGCTCCAGAAAATATAAATCATTAATGTATTAATCACAGTCAACGGCAAATCAGAGAGATAACAGACAGAGGCAGCGAGGGAGAAGCTGCATTTATCAAGGAAAGGGCTTCTTTTCTTGAGTAATTGTTTTTCATTTCCCAGGAATATATTTGTGTTCCCTCATTTGTCTTTTTTATGTGTCCTTGCAATATGTTTTATGTACCCTCTGATTCATACAAAGGTACTGGCATGCTCAACTCAAATGTCTTTAGGGTGTGATGGGCACCAACCCAGAAAAATCACAAAATAGCAAATTATGTCATCAGTACTTACAAATAAGTATTAAACACTTTTATTATGCACAACGGAAAAAAACAAATATGTTTCAGTGTGTCTGAGACATTTGTGCATGTGACTCTTATTAAAGAGTAGCCAGCAACTTTCTGGTGATTTATGCTGCATTACAGACAATTCAGAGCTCAAAAATTTCTGACCTCCCACTCAAAAAGGTACAATGGATTGCCACTCGAAGTCACAATTTTTCTTCTTGTGATCTCAGTGCAAATGCATCTACCTTGAGTTCATGAGGAAGCAGTTGCATGATGTCACACAACAATGGCAGCACCTGTGGAAGCCTTAAATAATGTATACTCTCATATAGCAAAACCTGTTACCTGTGTCTGTTACTTTACACATTGTTTTTCCCTCTCTGTGTTGTTTATGCAAGGATTGTGCCCTGCTGAGGGCTCAACTGGATGAATGAAACTCATCAGTTTGTCACGATCAGCCATGTTTTTTGCTTAATTTTGGGATTCTGCACCAGGAACACTTTGAAATCGGAAGTTGGAAATTTCAACTGGGAAATTCTGACCTCTGACATTAACTGGAATGCAATACAATCGACTAATTGCCAAACAACATCAAAAAACAAATACTAGTAGTGTGTGTGTGTGTGTGTGTGTGTGTGTGTGTGTGTGTGTTAATATTGGAGGCTGCTATTAACAGCTCCAGGTTTTCAGTAGACGGAGTCATGTCTCCCTCTGGTGGTTAATAAGTGTAATATCAAGCAGACATCATTACATTCTATATAGTTTCATTCACACCACAGTTTGACTCCCAAAATAAAATGCTTTGTCTGTCTGTGTTTATACATGTGTTTGTTAGAGATGTATATCATGTAGAGTATTAGAGCAGGTATTTACAATGTACAAACCAAATAAACAAGGTTCCTTGGTCAAATTAATAGGTATAGAAGGAAATCCCTATTTCATATTTCCCTCATGCCCCTTTTCTCTCAAACTCTGGCAGTTTGAAATACTATAGACAAAATAAATGTTCATGTCATGAGTTTTCATCCTATTTCTCTGTTTTTGTTCATCAACAAGTAAAATATTTAGCTGTTTTGATCAGTGGACTCCTTCCATCATTTCCAGAAATTTCAGTCTAGTCTGATTTTGTGGGGGTTGTCTCCATTCTGTACTTTATCTCTCTCAAGCTTCACTTAAGAATCTCTTCCTCTTTATGCAGGGTGTCTGGCGGGGAACTCTTTGACCGTATCATTGAGAAGGGCTTCTATACAGAGAAGGATGCCAGTAAGCTAATTCAGCAGATTCTGGATGCTGTCAAATACCTCCACGACATGGGCATTGTGCACCGTGACCTCAAGGTCAGTCAGGGGTCAGGGATGTCACTGAGAAATTTTAACTTCTCAGAAAATCCGAATGAACTGTTTTAGACTGAATCTGTGTACTGACCCCCCCCCCCCCCCCAAAAAAAAAAAAAAAAAATTGAAAACATGTACAAAGTATCTGTAATTTTCCATCGTAGTTTGGTGATGATGGAGGTGCATGATTTGTATGATGGTACTTGATTAACATTTCTGGTTTTGGGTCTGTCCCTCCTCGTCGCAGCCAGAGAATCTGCTGTACTACAGCATGGAGGAAGACTCCAAGATCATGATCAGTGACTTTGGTCTGTCTAAAATCGAGGGCTCTGGCAGCGTGATGTCGACAGCATGTGGAACACCAGGATATGTTGGTAAAGACGCCAGATACTTCAATTAGACAAATCTGCTTCTAATTAATCAGTTTAAAATGACAGGGAACACCATGTTATCTAAGTACAGTGCCAACATCTGACTTGTACTGTGATGTAAAGTATTTGTCTTTTTTTAAAACACCAATTACATTCAGCCCATTTTAGGCTAAAGCAATAAATAATATGCAACCATTCTGACTTGATTTTATCTGTAAACTACATTGGAACCGAGGTCACACTCTTATTTCACGAAATGCTGAACATGTGTCAAACATCAGTTAATATCTTCTGTGACCTTGTTTTGTTCTTTCAGCCCCTGAAGTGTTGGCTCAGAAACCCTACAGTAAAGCAGTGGACTGCTGGTCTATTGGCGTCATAGCCTATATTCTGTGAGTTCACTTTATAAAACAAGATGAATATTTTAATTCTGTGCAGACTTTTGTATTGAAACTGTAATAGACAAGTCATTTATACCTTGGTAGTCATAATTATCCTCTTTGCTCGCCTGCTGAGTGCTGTTATACCTTCAGTGATTCAGTCATTTTCAGTTCCTGGGATGCTCCTAGTAGAAAGGCTCCTGCTTGTCTGTGAGGAAACATGACGTGTGCTCTCCTGTGTGTCTCAGGTTGTGTGGTTACCCTCCGTTCTATGACGAGAATGATGCCAAACTGTTTGAACAGATCCTGAAGGCGGAATACGAGTTTGATTCTCCTTACTGGGATGATATCTCTGATTCAGGTACAGCACATATCAGGCTATTTTTCTTCAGTCCTCTCATGGTGGCCTTGGAGTAGATTTTTCATACAGACACAACAAAAAATTATATTGCTTTACGTGTGTAGGTTGCAAAGGTCAAATGTGTAAGAGTTTTATTGGCAAACTATGGCAGAAAGTAGGTTTTCATTGGTATATAATGACCTGAAAATAAATAAATGATTGTTTTGTTTTCATTACGTTATATCTACAGTGGGCTGCATATTCCTTCTAGTTAGCTCGGTCCAATATCTCTGAAGTTAAACCAACCTACTAAATTTCTCCAGATCACATAAAGTGATGCCAGCCACCTCATGGGATACATTTTATTTCCATTACGTTTTTTTTTCTTATCTCTGTGATGTCATTCTTTCAGTTGCAACCCAAAGCTGGTGATCTTGTGGGTTAGACTCCAAAGCCCACAGGTATCTTGGAAAAGAAAACCTGGAATTCTTCAACGCATTTTCCGTTCGTGAAAACTATGTAGTCATATGAGTGCCACTCTAAAGTGTAAATTTGTAAAAGAATAGGAAAATAAATGCAGAAATATAATAATAATAATATAAAAAATGTGGAGATAAAGAGAAATAAATAAAATAATAAATAAGTAAATAAAAAATGTGGATATATAAAGAGAAATATATTTTTTCTGTACATTTAAAAAATAGGGTGTATATATTCATTTTAATGTATGCTTTGGCAAAGCATTCATGTGTGCAATAAATGACTACTCAGCCTGGACAGGAAGGCCCCACCCAAAGGAAATATAAAAGGATACAAATAAATAATTTTTATTATATGAAAATAAATAAATGTTTAATAAAAAGAAAAGAGAAAACAGTCATTTATATCCAAAAAAATACATAAAAAACTAATACAAAACCTTTTATGTATGAAACAAAATTGCAATCGACTGAAATGAGATGTTTGAGCAATAAGGATACGATGACATGTTACATGTGCTGATATGTACCTTTTCAGAAAAGTTCTCTCTCTTAAGACAAAACATCAAAGGACTGAAACATGTCAACAACCTTAAACATTTTTAAATAAATATACGGCACATTGACATGCAAAAAGTTTTCATTCTGCAACACACAGACCCTCTCATCCAGCAGGAAACAGGCAGCCAGGGCTCGTTAGCATCCACTCACCCACCTGACGCTTCTCACCTTGAGCGAGTCCTGAGTCTGAGACCACCTTTTATCCCAGAGTTTGTTTCCAGAGCCAGTCAAGCTCTTTCTCATACAGACAGAGTGATGTCTCAAGTTTTCTGTGCCAGTAAATATTTTATCCAGTCCCTACCTTTCACCTTGCGTCTGTTCAGCCAGTAAGCCAAGGCAACGATCCCATGTTGATGTTTTTCCCAGTCCTGGCTCTTGGACTGGGTCCCTGTTTCCCTGCTCTGGGCAAGAACCTCTCCAACTTTTAGAACAAATGATACGACTGAAGCAGCAGCCAAGTTTCTGTCATGCAGGAATTACCTCAAGATTTGTTTTCTCTTGTTTACAACAGTGAAATACTGAAATGTAATTGCATTAATGAGTTTCCAGTTTTAACCTGATGTTGAAGTGTAGGCCTTCATCAATAATAGATTGCATCAATTTTGTGCTGATGACATTCGTAAAAAAATGTAATCTTTATTGTTTCATTACAGCTAAAGACTTTATAATCCACCTGATGGAGAAGGACCCCAACATACGTTACACCTGTGACCAGGCTCTGCAGCACCCCTGGTACTTTTCCTATACTCCTCTATCATGATGCACTAACATTACAAAGTAGATTTATGTTGTCTAAGTTAAACTTTGATGCTCCAACTTCAGTGATTTACTTGATTTCAACTGATCCAGGTTGAGAATATTATGCAATTCTCGGTGCTCATGAAATTCTTATTCTGACTGGCTGTACATGTGACTGCTACCTATTGCACAGACACTCTTGTGTTTCCTTACTTCATTTTTCAGGATTGCTGGGGATACTGCTCTGGATAAGAACATCCATGAGTCTGTCAGTGCTCAGATCAAGAAGAACTTTGCTAAGAGCAAGTGGAAGGTGAGTCAGATTTCCAGTTTATCTTGGATGCACTTTGATTTTCTTATATGCATGATTTATACCAGTGGGTTTATTTGCCCTTTGGTGCGCATGGAGAGAATACAGTTTAGCTACCTTAAAAAGTCTGGTCTTGGTCTGAACTTCAAGAATCATTCCAGTGCAGCCTTTTTTAATTTTAACTTTTGGGAATGGATTTGAGCTTTCAGAATGAAAGACTTGGGACTGCCACAAATCTTTAGGCCTGTGTTGTCCAACCTGGTACAAACCTTAAGTATGGGCTGATACTGATTCCAATCCAATGTGGTGTTTTTCCTCTCTTAAACAACTAATCAGTCTGTAAAATTTGTATGGATGCACTTTGCCTAACCCAGCAATCTAAAAAAGCAAAATGCTCAGACCATGAAACAAATATTCTACTAATATGAAGGGTCAGTTATGCAACACTGCAGCTTCTTTCTTTTTTTAACTTTTCACACATTGAACTAGAGCAGCAGTTTTGATTAGAATCAGTCAAACATTCGAAATGAAATTTCAATAAATTGCACCCAGCTGTTTTGTTTCCTTTCATGAGTTTAAAATAACTGCACACAGCTGACATCTCCAGTGACTTTGGCCAGTATTGGACCAATACAGATGCTAAATATTGGATTGGCACCTCCCCAATTGTAATCTGAACCCAAATCATGCTACCCTAAAGAGTCAATTTTAAAGCTTTTCTTTGAACTTTTCTAGATAAATATTATACAATTTACTTTTCTGTCCTTTATTTACAAGTAAAATTAAATCACCTAAGAAGGTAAAAATCACTCCTTCAGTGAACTGCCCACAACTCACAGACATACAACTTGTTTTGATGAGTAGAAAGTAGAGCAATTGCTTCATATTAAGCAAAAAATGTCTGGAACCACTGCTTTAGGCTGCTTTCTGAGTTGCTGTTAACTGTCAGTGTCAGATGAATGGGATTCAGCAGTTTATTGAGTTATATTGTGTTTGTCAAAAAAAGAAAAACAGTCTGCACACAATATAATGCTCCCATGAACATTTATTTTTATACCACCATGTGTTGTTTTGGGTACAAATGCTTCTTCTGTCTGATATTTCACATGACGGTCTAATAAAAATGTTCATGAGAGCATTATCTAAAGTTCAGACGCTCCTTTTCTTTTCTGACATGTACTTCTGTCAGGAATCTAGTATTTATAATGTTCGGAGGTGCATGCTTTGCTAACTCTTCATATTGCATTTGTGTCTTTTGTTCTTTAGCAAGCATTCAACGCCACGGCAGTGGTTCGTCACATGAGGCGTCTCCAGCTTGGCACCAGTCACGAGGGACCCAACCCCACTCTGCCCAGCCCGTGCCGAACTCACCTGCTAATGCCAGAGGAGAATGCAGGTAAAGGAGTCATTTGTTTACCTCACACGCACAAAGACTGTAAATGCAGCAGTAAATAGGATTTGTGGATATCACATTTTAGTGTGTTTGTTGACAAATAAGACTGACAGTTTGTCGTCTTTGTCTCTCAGAGGCATGTTGTGAGGGAGACAGTGGAGCTGACCCTCTGTCCAGCTGCACCTACCGCTGCCACCCGACCAGTAGGGTGTGATCCCTGGCGCCCGCTCCACCCACCTGTCTGATCAATCCCAGCGACTTTCCAATTTTAACCCCCTTGGTGGAACCAGAGGCACCATCTCCCCCTTTATCTGGTTAGGAATACAGCGTCATTCCAACCTCTCGCCTGCAGGGGGAGCAAGCCTGTCCAGCCTGAGAAGGAAGACATAAAATGGGATGAAAGGAGGAGGAGGAGGATGGAGACTTAATGACAAAGAGAGGATCATTTTTACTGACTGGGCTGGTAGTTTGGGATGAGTTGAAATGGGGAGATGATACAGAGAAAGGAGGGGAAGATAACCTCCTCCACCAGGATGTCAGGGGGATTGTTTTTGCCGAAGCAGGACAGAGCTTGTTGGACACTGTTTTTACTCATGATTCAACCTGTCTCTTTGTTTGTTTTATATATTTTTGTGTTGTCTTTTTAACTTCCTATTGTTAGACTTTGGAGCTTAAATCCAGAAACAATATCTGCATGATCAGGAGAGAGGTTCCCCCTCATGCATGTTTTGTTATCTTAGAAAAATACCCTGTTGCAGAAATGCAGTAAGATGCAAATGATGGAGTGTTTTGTGCAAATTTTATTAAGGTGGCAAGGCATAGAACATTTTGATATGCTGCCGTATTTGAAATGACATTGAGTCAAATCATGTAATTTTCCAGATGTGCGTTCTTTGTCTTTAAGGCGCGCTTTTAGACAATCAGTAACAGAATAGTTTATGCAATGAAAACTCCATCTATGTAGCCTCTCTTGTGGCAAAATATAATGTTTCCATGCAGTGGTTAGACTTCTCCCTTCTATTTTTTTTTAACCCCAAACCTCTTTAACCACTCAAGCACAGGGATATATCTTTGTCTAAGGTGCCTTTAGGATATACAGTATGATGGGTTTATTTTCGTGTAGCTTCTGAAATGTTTCATCTCTTTCTGCAGCACAGACTCTTGCTGTAATTTCATATTTATATGTATCACGTTTTTAGCTTAAAAATACAGTTTTATGCTTTTTGTGTCAAAGTTAAGTACTGTATTGTCAGAGGGAAAGCCTACGCACATACTGTACACTGGCATTAGGGTGTATAGCCATTATAAGTGTATTTTCATAATCACTGAATCTGCTCTAAATCTCTAAGAAAACATCACTTTTTACAATATGAAATGAGTAAACCAACAATGATGGGTGTTAAAACCTTTCTAGAGGGCTTCACCAGGAGCCTTTTTCTATTATTTTACCTGCTCCCTGAGTGATACATATTAAAGAATTGTTTTCATGTATTTCAATTCAAATCCTAAAGTACATTTTGTGTCAAAAAAAAAAAAAAGGTTTATTTGCAAACCTGAAGAAGCATTGATCAGTGTGCTTAGCCACCCTGAAGACTAGGCTGAGTTTGTAGGATTATGTAGGTTGTGTAAATGCAAAAATAAAAAACCTGGAATCAAATTTTGATATGCATTTGTCACCATGTACTGTAATCACAGTGTCATCCGTTTACAGGCACATTTCCTCCACATGCAGCCTGTAGAGAAAGAACTTGGATTAAAGAATGTGAATATGTATCAGATTGACTCACTTCATCTTTACTATACATCCATCAGTGCTTTTTATGTTTGTGTGTGCATGAAGAGTGTATTTATTCATTCACCCAACTCTTTTTTAATAACATGCATTGACAGACACAGTGATGTTGGTTCTTTCATTGGATTTTATATCTTGCACTGTAAACTGTTCAGGGGAGAATGGGTTTGAGTATCAGATGTAGAGGGGCTTAATGCACATTTGTTTGAATCTCCTTAAACTGAAGGACTGTCCTGAATGGCTCACAGTGAAAGAGATGCTGAGATCTTCCACCAACATGAGCTTCATCCCTCCTCTGATCACACCGTCCACAGTTTTGTTCTCTCTCTGATACAACAGTGTGGGCATTTGGTAACGATGTGATTTGGTACTTACTATGTTTGCATGAAATTTGTGAATCCCATGATCAACAATGATTTATGTGTACTCAACTTGTGATGATTTAACATTTGCCATGAGTGCTGGCCAAAGAAGAGATATTGTCAGATGTAGACAAAGATCAAAATTCTCTTCAAAAGTTTGTCTTGCAGACGAGGAAAGAGCAACAATGTTTTCAACAGGTTTTGCTGCTTCAAAAAGTCTTGGTGAGTTTTATTCTGCATTTCTACTGGGTAGACATTGTAGTATGCTTGGACAGTAATGTAACTGGTGACTCCAAACTGTAAAGTGAAGTTAAAAGAGTGATTAATTTTCTGGAAATTTCAGTGTAAATTGTTTGAACGTCATGAATTAATTTGTGACAGATTAAGACCCAAACAAGCACAGGCAAGCTGACGCTTATTATTGTTGGCAGACTCACAATATCACAACTAATCTCCTGATAATGAAAACAGCTCTTCTAATTTGACATATAGCCACAAACACTGTAATTAAACGCCTGCAGTCTCATTTAGCTTCTGTAATTGGCCTACAAATGATGACTGGTGTTAATATACAAAGCTTTTCTTACATACTGCTATTCCTTTTGGTTCAGCACACCCAATCCCAGAGGTACTCCAAAGAAAATGTTTCCCAAAAACTGTAAAAGAAAGAATTTTTCGATGCAAAATCTCAGTAGAGAGGATAGTTTGTTATAATTGAGTGTTGTCAGAGAGGATGGAACAAACAAAACAACTCTGAATGTTTGTTCTTGTTTTGTGGAAACGGAAAACGGAAGATTTTTACATTCCAGTGCAATGAAACAAGTGATGAAATACACAACCAAGTAGTGTCCCATTACCTCACCACTCAACCACCTTGGTATGAAAATAGCAGAAGTGATATTGGAACCACAGTTATAGAAAGGAAGAAAAACTGAACTAATGTTTAAACCAATTGCCACACAGCTTTTAAGTATTTTTATAGCACATACATTTCATTCATGGAGGAGATGATTTGTGTGACAGTCCTTTGATCGGTTATTAACCACTTTTAGAGGGTAACTATTGTGTGATAAGACTTGTTGTACAAATGTGTATTTGTACCATAAATGCGTTGCCTTTTAAAGAATGCTTTTTTGGTCTACAGTACCTAACTGTACACACAGATGCAATGCATCATGGGTTGTTGACAAATGATTACTGCTCAGTGTGAAAGCCAGTGACTTGTGCTTGGAACAGATCTGTAAGTGAAACATACATTAAATCCCTGTCTATGCATTATGAATTATTTGTCTGAGTCCATTTTTAAGAGAAAAAAACAGAACAGAGAAACACTAGGTCTAGATAAAGCCTTTTGCATTTTATACAAGTTTCACATCCACTGTAGATTATTTGCAGTTAGCCAAAGACGAATAAAGCTAATTGTTGTACAGTTTGATTCTACACTTTAAGACTGGGTATAAAAATGTCATATTTGAGAATAAAATTCCATATTTAATAATGTATTTTAAGTACTCTAAGTACATTACAACTTATTTTTTTCTGTCCAGCATAATAGTAGTATAGTAAGTAATTAAATAAATATTTAAATAAATATTTTAATCTTTAATCACATATTTTAAAACTACGTTCCAATAAAAGGATTCATAATGGTGCGTCTTTCTCTTCCTAGAAAATACTGTTTTTAAGCAAGTGTATCTATTATTTCAAACAAAATGTGTCCTTTCAGCTTTACATCTACCAAAATACAAAGCTGCAAAACAGATGCCGAGCTGGCATTTTTGCCATTGGACTAATTAGCAATATTAGCAGATTTGCTATGTCTTGATTGCACTTGCTTGGTGTTTGCTTGTGTTAGCAAAGTTGTTTGCTTGCTAGTTTTTTACCATAAGTAATATAATCATAACAAATGCACATGTACAGTTATGACAGCGGTGTATAAGTGAATTGCACTTGAAACTGTAGGGGCACCTGTTATGACCCCTACCCTTAAGACCTTACACACCGGACACGTGTTTTCATGTGATTAAGCTGTACATTAAAACTATTTTTCAAACCTATTCAGCCAAGTCAAACTTTCACATGAACACTTGAGTTTTGCCAGTGATACTGCGGCTTTTATTTTTTTCAGACCAAGCTCAATTTTTCCGAAGTTTCGCTTCCAACGAGTACACAGCTGACCAGTCAAACTGCATATTGTTGACAACGTCACATTTCGAAACACTGAAGACGGCAGACTGCTTCTTTCACAGAACTCTATTTTATATGATAAGGGGGAAAGAACTACAGAGATGGCCATTTCAAAGGCAATGTGTGGAGAGGAACAACAAATGAGCTTCAGTATGACGATGGTGTGGATATCAAGCTTCAACAGTCTATGTTAAACATCTAAACTTCCAAGCAGGCGACCCCTGTCCTATGAGGAGTTTGAATGAACCAAATGCACACAGCTGGAGCTGTTTACAAATCACAGCTAGCCACTGCTCTCGGTCAGGCAGCTCTCTAAAATTACTGCCTTGCTGCTTCAAACTAGGTGACGTCCTGAAATCCATTCTGAAATGCGCTGTGGTTCAGTTTCAGCTCCTGAACACAAACTTGAAACTTGCCAAGTTCTCCTCTCTTTCGCAATATTGGGTGTACACAGGTATGTTGTTTCTCTCTCTCTTATTTTATTAAGTAAAAAACCCAGGGTCATCCTTACTGACATTGATGACATCTGTTTTTATTAGTGGTGCGTTTTGTTTTGTTTTATTTATTTTTTTTCATGAGCTTGATAATTCTCAAAATTGTATCATGCTTGATGTGAATAGTCATAGACATCAAATTATTTGCAATTTCATGCTGGGTTTTTTGCTGTCGTTAGGCAGCCCAGTGGGGCGAACAACACTGACCCAAATCAACCACAGAAAGACATCTTTATTACAGCCAAATCCATGGGATTTATTAACATAACATACAAATTACCAAGACACTAAATCAATTTAACAAAAGGCACACAGTCAAAACATAAGTTTACAGCGACACACACACACAAAAAAAAAAAAAAAAAAGGCTGGGAGGCAACTGGGAGCAACATCAGCTGTCCCCACACCAGAAACCTCTTTTCCAATCCTGCACAGGAGCTTTAAAGCACTTCATTCAGGCCAGGTGCTCCTCATTAAGCAATCAGACATGGACAGAGCCAGAGAGGACAGAAGAAAACACTGTCACAAAGCAAACAAACAAATAAATAAATAAATAAATAAATAAATAAAATAAAATAAACTTGCATAACGTTGCCTTAACATGCTATTTTCTTCTACATTATCTATTTTAATACCATAAAAACATGTGGTCAAATAAATGTCAAGTCAGATTCTGGTATCAGCTGTGTTTTGACTAAATGTGTAGTTATTGTGTTTTAGCTTTGTAGGCCAGAATAGTCATAAGTTTTTTTTTTAAGTTACTCTTCAGCAAAAAGTTACAATAGATCTGATACTTTTCTCAATGATGAAATTCTGCAACTGTTGCTCTCATGAAACGGTTTTGTGGCTTGAGAGGTTTGTCATGAATGTTAATTTCATAGTCTGCTACATGAGGCCTCTCTCGTCCTTTCCAAAGAATGCTGGGTAATTGAGGCTTGTGGTTTGGCTGCTGGGAGCGCTGAGCTGGAGGAGACCGGGGAGCAGAGTGAGAGCGGGAGTCTGGTGGTCAACCTCATTCAGGAGACAGTAGACAGAGTAAAAATTATGCGGTCAAACCAGGAACAAGGGACTGATTCAAAATAATGGGAGAGAAATTGCACGGATCAGAAGGTAAAGAGTGCTGAAAGACGCAGGCGGTGTTGAGATGTGGACGAGTGGGAAAAACAAAGCGAAACATGGCCGAGGGTGAAACCTGGCACCATGTAGAACAGTACAACTAATTCGGGGATGGGACCAGAAGACAGTGGGCCTACATTCTTAAATCTAACACACGTATCTTTGTGTCTGGGTTTAATTTCTCCGACAATATGAGAACGGAAGCACGTTGATGAAGATTGTGCTTAGTCCACATCCTCCTCCCAGCGTGACTTTGGAGTGCTGTTGCCCATGCTTGCATGGAATGTGAAATAGAGACTCGATACACTGTGATGAGCCAGAAGTGAACCACACTGGTATGACAGACTCAACTCCATCGTTTGCATGATGATTTATTTGAGCAGTGTCAGTAATTAAAACCTGCAGTCAGCTCTGAAAACAAAATGCTGATCTGGAAGTCTGCAAAGATTTATTAAGTGCATGGTGTCGTATCAATAAGAAAAATCCCACCTGCTGTGAATACTGGATGCAAAATTTGAGCGGGGTGAAGAGCTGCTTAATCTTCTGGTTGGAGGAAGAGTTACATGTTTGCTTACATATTTCACATCTCCATTATAGGCAGAGATGGTATAATTATTAGAAAACCCCTGAAGTCTTTCACATGTGCCATGCTAGCAGCTCTGAGGTTGTATTTAGGAACCGAACTGCCCATTGTTCAGAAGTACCATTTTTGTGAACCCTGACTGAAAAATGTCCCACCGGACCAAAAAGCCAATGCTCTTAAGGCCTGTTGTTCCAAAAAAACACACTTTTCCTGGAGTTTTTTTTTTACTGTTAGTATCTTAATGTATTCTGATGTGCAAACAAGTGACCTTCATTAGGTGATGTTTGTCGTCATGGTAACAATAGTCATTCATTGTTAGGTTTAGGCACCAAAACTTCCTTTTTAGACAACAAGATGGTTTGAATTCCAGTAAATAAGTTAGTTACGTTAATTAAGTTATGTTCTGTGGCTAAGTTCGGAGCCATGGGCCTTCAGAGCATTGGGTGTTTGTTTTCAGGATAATGGGCTGTCAGACAAAGTGGCTTTCAGGCCAGTGGACCATTGGACATCACAACACTGGCATGGCACCACTTAGCCAAAGCATTATTTTGAGCTAAATGCTAACACCATCATGCTAACATGCTCAAAATGATAATGGGGATGTGATTTTAATTTCACCATGTCAGGTGGGTATAACTAGACAGATTCATCCATGTTCACCATCTAAAGGTGCGTTCCATTCGGAAATTCTGACTTCCCAGTACAAATTGCACATCAACAGTAGTAAAAGCTGTTTATTAGCGCTTCTATTTTTATTGTTTTATTGTTTTTAAGAAAATATGTTGTATTTATCTGCTCTAAATGCGTTTTTAAATGTTTCAATATGATCTTTATGCCTTTTTCCTTTTATTCTGTAAATCTTTTAATATGGAAAGCACTTTGTGCGTAAGCTTGAAAAGTGCTATATAAATAAAATTATTATTATTATTATTATTATTATTATTCTGCTAATATAATACTGCAGTGCATTTGGCTTTTAGCCATGCTGTTAGCATGACCTCAGAGACTTTCTGATCTTACAGGTCCACAAATCTTTGTCCCTACTGTAGAAGGTGACCTACTGGACCTGGCATAAAATTATACTCCAATAATAATGAAGATAAGTGTGATAAGATAAGATAATTGACTGTGGGTCATTGCAGATGACTTTAATGGGTTTATAATGACATCTTTGGGGGTAATAGTATTCTCTTTATGACCCTTCATTATTCAAGGTTAACTGTTTCGCCTTATGTCAAAGTGTTGAGTTAAGGATTGAAATGAAATGTGATGTGTGCACAATGAAAGAGTGAGCACACACACTGCCCTCCTGTTTGTCTGTCAGCAGGAATCTATTGTGCGTCTGTCTGTCAGTACTCTCAGGAGGTTTATGTATGTGCCCATTAAGTCCATGCTGTCCTTCAACAAGTGCTGTCACAGTTTTCACAAGTTGTTTGAGATTTTCACTCTTTTCCAGCCTTTTGTTTGCAGTACAGATTGTAAATCCTTCTCAGGCAATTTGTGATTCTGTCTAATATAAGTAAAACTGTCCCGACTTAATTTCGCTAGTTAAAAATTATTAATTACTTAAAGGTAAACTATGCAGGGTTTCTCCCCAAAAATGTATCAACTCATTAAAAGAAATAATCCCTCTGAATCGCCACCCACAGCCCACCAGCAGAGACCCCACCCTCTCCTCATAACTTCTTATTTTCAAATTAATTTGGTGTGTTTAGGAGGCTTTAGCAAGCCAAAATGTTGGTATTTGATTTCCTGGGAATAAGACCTAAAAACTCAACTGTCCTTCGGGTGTGTTTTCAAACAGCAATAAATCCTGGTGTTCCTCCGTCAGGCTTTTTGGGGATGGAAAACTGCCATTCAAAAAATTAATGATGTTTAGGTCAAGATTAATTGAGTAACATTTCAGATGAGTCAGACTCATGACCAGTGAGTTATATAAATTCAGAATGGTAGTGCCAACTATGAGTTGAATTTTACAGCATCTGTAATATGTCAACACTGTCTCCTAAAATTGGTTCATATGGTACAAATTTGTTTTGCTGGTTACATTTTAGAGGGAAATGTACTGCAAACTGCTACCTGTGTTATGTTCACCAGGAAGGTTTTTCTAGTGAGCGCAATGCTGTGCGCATGGTTACACATATGGTTGTAATTTGTACAATGCTCTAAATAATTGTGCAATTTTACGTTAAATGGTGCATAGAAGAATAGCAGATATGGAATGTTAAATAGCAAATGGATAATGTGTTTGTTAGGTGCAATATGGTGAAGAATTTAGCTTCTACACCTCACAGTTCATGAGTTATGAGCAAATACATGCAAAAGTGCTTTACGGCGTAAATGCCTACATGGTTGATTTGACCACTAATCTTTAAAGCATCTGCACCAAAATCAAATCAGCTCTTCCTTGGTTCATGGCTGAACTTCACAGCAAATGTCACCAAAATCTGAGTAGAAACAGACAAACAGAGACATGGAAACATTACCTCCTTAGTGGAGGTAACAACAAATTCAATGACACGCCACGTCTTGTCAGTTGTGCTGTTTATTTTCATAAAGACACACAGGAGGACGTCCAAAGTTTAATCTCATCATGTAGTCACTGCACAAACACTGAATAATGTCATATGACTTGTGCGCTATATGTATTAAATTAGATATTTGTACGTGTGTTTTGATTGTAACAAGATTTAACTGTCTCTCTCACACACAGACTGTCACACAGGAACAGGCCAAAACACACACACACACACACACACACACACACACACACACACACACACACACACACACCGGCATGCAGCCTGGAAGCTTAACTAACAAATAGTTGTGTGGATAGATTTAGAGTGGCTTTATGAAGAAAATACCAAATAAATACACGCATGCACACTTATTTTTTCTTCTTTATCTAATCACTGAGATCTTTTCATTGTGCATTTGCCTTTGGATGTAGCGTCATACGGCTCAGAGCATCTTGCCTCAATTTTTTTTCTTTGGACCAAAACATGGAAAAACAGACACAAACCATTAATGTAAAAGGATTTTCCAGTTTCATTTCTTCTCGGTTCTGTGGCCTCACATTGTTTTAGGAGTGAAACCAGGTTGTTTTAGTTTGAGCAAGTCAAAGTCCCTGAGGTGCTGGAGCACAGCGGAGGGTGCGAGACTTAACTATACAGTGAGATCACCCTCCTCCTCTTCATGCCCCGGAGATGAGTGACGTGCAGTTTATGAACAAATCACTCACTATGAGTGACTCATTTTAGCAGATCTGGTTGAGAGAGATGATGTGAAGGTGCTTTGCTATAAAGTTTCAAAGGCTAGCTCTTCAAACCACAAATCTGACCCAGTTTATTTGAATCCCAAAAGATGTTCTGAGTTGTTCCTCTGGAAAACATGGACTGAATCCTGAGCCTTCTTAGAGAATCAACACTGCAGCTTCTGAAGTCAAAGCACCGCAGTTTATGAAAAGTTGCAGGCCCTCAAAGCCCTGCATGACTGTGCAAACCACAGTTGGTAATAATAAACAGGATGGAGAGCAGGATGGAGAGTATCTGGCAGCATGAGGAGAGCCACTAATTTTCCACTTTTGGGAAAATTCAACCTACAATTAGGGTCAAACATTGCCAGAAACTTGACATCCATGTTACTTGCATTAGTATTACATCTGATATCGGCCTGAGCTGGGACTCTGTCCATCAGACAACACAGTCCCCGAGCATGGCAGATGAAAGCAAAGACACTGTCAGGAAAGAAAACATGAAAGGAGTAGGACAGATGGGGAGGAAGAGCATGAAAGAGTGTTGTTTCCACACCTTTGCACATCTAGAATGGGATCTGACTGACTATGGAGACAATGGATCAAAGAGGACATCAGACAGGATACAGAGAGGAATTCTGGGTCGTCTGAGGTCACACTGACCAGAGAAACGTGTGAAATGTGTGTCAATGTGAACGACTAAATAATGACCCAGTTTCATTCATTCATTAATTCCTCACTTAATGACCAGTTCACAAGTCCAACACAGCAGCAGCATTTCTGTTTCTGTACAAATTTCCGCAGATTTTTATTCTTGTTTATATACTAAAAGTTTGAAATTGCCCCTTCCTAATGTCTTGGCCCCTAAACTCTTTATACCAACTAGGATGGTTTCAGAAATAAGAGCCGTTCTTTCAGTTTTACTGCTTTCCATTCTCAACAAAACCATCTTGAGCAACTACCAAGAACATTTTTGATTTACTGAAGCCCCATCGTCTGCCAGTCCTTTACATGCAAATGCTCACACACTCATACTGTGAGTCTGAAGACTGCATGGCCGTGCTTTCGGAAACCTTTTCTCGAACAGTAATTTATGCTCAAATAATAAGCTCAGGCTTATTTTACAGGATAGGTTTGCACCAACGTGTGAGGAGCACTGCTGATCAAGAGAGCTGCAAAGTAAATCTGCTCTAACACGCCCGGTGAGTCACATCCAATGGAACTTTGAGAAGATCGATTTCAAAACAAAATACCAACAACAATAACATTAACGGTATTTCC
Organism: Lutjanus erythropterus; assembly: GCF_056507025.1. NCBI lineage: Eukaryota > Metazoa > Chordata > Actinopteri > Lutjaniformes > Lutjanidae > Lutjanus > Lutjanus erythropterus. The sequence goes on from NC_139318.1 coordinate 19,648,730, forward strand.
ATTTCACCCCATATATACATTTTATTTGATTCATCCAGTATTTATTCTTAGCTTTATAATCAAAAGATATGACCTCTTATCACCGCCGTGCAGCATCCTGCTCCACCACTGTCACACACACTCGTCTCCAGACCTCATCACCATTCAGCTTTGACTCAGCTAATGATCCTCTGAATCAGTGAGCCACTCACATCTGACATGCACACAACACCTCAGTGTTTACCAGAATAGTAACAGCAATCTCCAGTGACCCATACAACTGGTGCATTTACAAACAATAGTCAACCCACAGCAGGATGCTCTCCTCTCAAAACTATGCAAAAACTTCAAATGCAGTACAGAAGAAAACACAGAAAAGCCTCAAATCCTGAACAATCACTCAGAAACGCTGTAAACATGCAGGGTGGAAAATATACCAACACCCTTGAGTATAAAGATAAGATATAAAAACAGCTCGGCGCTGACAAAAAACACATGAAGTCAGATTCCTCCTGCATGTCTTGTGGACTTCATCAGTAATTTAGACAAACAGGGGAGTAATTACAAATGAAATATGGAGGCAGAAGGATGGGGGAAGGGAAGAAGAGGGAGAAAAAGAAATAGGTTCTTCGTAAATGTTAAAAGCAGCGGTTTACCTTTAGCCAAATGAGAAGGACAGGAAGGAAAAGGACTAAAACAATGAATAGGTGACAGAAAAACTCGACCAAGTAAAGTAATTTCCAGGGAGAAATAAAGTGTGTGTGTCATGGTCTTTGATCAGGAACTGTGAACATTATTTTCAGAGTGAAAAAACAACGGTGAAATCCAAATTCTCAAGTGTGAACCATGGCCCTTTTGCGTGCCATAACGGAGCTGAGGAATTTAATCTGGTGTTATGGTCATTACTGTAGCCTTAAACTAAAATACTGAGCTCACTCTTTTTGGCTCGCTGAGATACTTGTACTGAATTTCCCTCTCTGGAGCTTACAGTACAAAGTCGAGGCTAAAAGCACGGTATTGTGATTTTAGTTAGACTGGAACAGCAGAGGTCTCTGAGGGCAAACACACACATCAGTCATCCTTATTGAAACAGACATGGACAGGCAACAATGAAAAATCACCTCCTCCTCGCCAGAGTACAGCTCGTCAAGAGTGAAGAGATGATGAGGAAACGTTTCCACTCAAATTGAGGCCATGTTCATGGAGGTGTTGGATAATGTTCTCTTTGTGAAGCAGAGGACAGAGTGACAGCGCTGTGAGGAAGATGCAGACTGTCAACGTGAAAAGGTATCGCTGACTTGCACTTAAGTTTGATATGAATTGGAGATGCAGGTGTTACTACATGCATTTCTCCCACATGCAACATGGCTCTAAGGTTGGTCAGTAAGTCCACAGACTTTTCCTAAGGCATCATTGGGGGGGGGGGCTGCCCTTTTTTTTCATCGGCCCATTATTCTGAAACCCAAATAGTCCGAAAAATGTCCATTGGACTGAAATCCCATTTGTCCGACTGCACATTATCTTGAAAACAAAAACTTACTGCTCCAAAGGCCTGTTGTTCCAAAAATATACACTCTTCCTGGAGTTTTCTGCCCTTAAAGGTCCAGTATGTAAGATTTACAGGAATATATTTGCAAAAATGGCAAAAATGAAATATAATTCTCTTAAGTATCTTTTCATTAGTGTATAATCACCAGAAAATAAGAAGCATTGGGTTTTTGTTACTTTAGAATGATCAGTTTATTTCAAAAGAGGCCGTGAGTCCTCTGCTGCTGAGGTCACCATGTTTCACTGCCATGTTTTTAAAGTAGCCCAGAACGGACAAGCCAAACACTGTCTCCAGATACAGCCCCTCCTATATGCTTGGAAGGGGAGGGTGAAATGGGGTGTTTGCAATCTCAAGGCACACCACTAGATGGCACTAAATCCTACACACTGGTCTGTTAATATCTTAGTGCATTTGGACATGCAGGAAGGGATGAAGTCAGGTGGCCTCAGTTGTCATGGTAAAAATAGTCACGTGACCTTCATCCTTATGCTAACAATACTAAAAATGTAATTAATGTTGGTTTAGGTTTAGGTTAGGTATAAGCATACATGGTTTGTGTTAAAATGCGTACGCTGATGTATTTTTGGAGCTTCGGGCCTTCAGAGATATGGCTGCTGGACAAATGGACTACTAAGGTTTCAGAATAATGGGCCATTGGAAACTTGGCATTGCATCACCATCATTAACATTTGTGGTTTTGAGCAAAATGTGACAACTGCTGGATCTATTTCCATGAAATTTTATACTGGCATGCTCGTCCTCCTCTGGATGAATCTTAATGACTTCAGTGATCCCTTAACCTTTCATCACCACCAAGTCAAAATTTGATTTCTTCTTGGGTTTTTCACTAAATACCTCCATAACAAGTGACATTCTCATGAGCCTCGGCTGTACTTTAATTATGCTAGCACACAAAAAAACTAAAATAAGATGATGCTGGAGCCATGGTTGCCCAATGCTATGTACGAGCCCCATGAACTGACACACAAACAACACCACCTCCCGCTCCTCCTCCTTCAGCGACCAAGTCCAAATCAGCCCAGCAGTTCACTCCAGCTCACCTGATTTCCAACAACCCAGCATAGAAGAAAAAAGAAACATCCTGTTATCCTGTCACCACCCTCTGGATCCAAATATGTCTGGACATGTTGACATGGACAAGTTCCATGTGTCAGGTTGCGTTCAGGTTGTATTGGTGTTTGACACTGAGACGGTGGATGGACATGCTCCTAGTGTTTCAGAAAAAAGACAACTGCTTATTTTTTCATGATTTTGAGACCAAATTTTATATACTTTGGTATTTTTTTAATAATTCTATTTTGGCTGTGTGGTAAACACGTTTCTGTGGTGTAACAAACTCAGAACACACATTTATTGTCTGTTTACACAATCTTAAAGCTCCTTTCAAATTAGCAGACTCACAGATTTTGGTGTGCTCGACAAATTAATACCATTAAATACAATAAAACATTTGCTGTGGTGGTAATTAACATACATAAAACATATTTTTACTAACAAAAACAAAATTACTGAAGTATGCTGTATTTAAGTAGAGCTTGCAGGTCAACGTACCACAGGGACCGGATATAGCTGATGGAAATCAGAGTTTGAGGCGTGCAGCACCCAGTAGACCAGTCCCAATGGAAAAATGAACATTATAAACAAGATTAAAGGGAAATTCACCACTTTTATGTGGATGTCCAATCACTGTTGATGGTAAATGTGGTAAACAGAAGCAACAGATTTATTGGTCAATATACAGTAGCACGCGCTGAGATATTTATTGCTTCAACTGACTACATTTACCAGCAACACTGGTTAGACATTCACATAAAGGATGTTGAATTTCCCCCTTAACAAAAACTAATGACTAATGACTAAAAATGTAATTTAACAGGGACAACTGACAGAGGTGACAAGTGGAATCATTAACTCTGCTATTTTTGCTTGCTAGCATTTTACATTTAGCTCAAAAGCACCACTATGTCGTCTCACAGAGCATCTTGCATAACTGTACATTCTTAGTCTTGTTTTAATGTAATAGGGGTGACTAATTTGAAACACAAAGAGCGCATTTTTTCTTGAAAGGAAACATTGGCTCTCCAAGTGCAGACTCAAGTAACCAAAGGTTAGAAAGTTAAAAACCTCTCTGGTGTATTTCTTCATGCAGAGCGATGACAGACGGACAGACAGACAGAATGAAAGACAAAATATAGCTGCTTAAGAAAATGTGGACAGAAGTGGGAGAAAAGGAATAAGATCAACTCTATTGGCCAATCAGATGCTCTGGGATTATCAATACAAAAAAATGAAACGAGAGCAGCCAGAGAAAGTAACAGCATTTGAAAACATAAAACAAGGATAGATAAATAATCCATGTCCACAGATAGCCAGGTCTTCTGAAAGGGACCACCACTGTGCAGTCGTATTGCTTGACATCTGTTTTGCAGCTTGGCTGTGCACGGTGGTTTATGTTGAGAAAGCAGTGTGTGTATATCATCTTTGGCCCAGGTCCATGGGATTTTGACAGTTGGCTGCAGGCAAGGTTGTCTGATGAAAAAGTTAACCAGGAGGCAAGATGAGCTGTTCTCTGTAGCACTTTCTCTCTTTGCTCAAGAGGTCAAACGATACGCAAGAAGAGCACTCGTAAATGTCCCTTTCACATCCAGCTTTAACAGTCCTGCAAGAAAGTTCCTGTCTGACATGTTTGAAACACGTCTTGTTTCTCCTCTCGCCATGCATACCCGGCCCCTCATTCCCTCGGTTTTATGCGACAGCACCATATGGAAGAAATTTGGTTCAGCTCTCCTGGAAATTGTGTTGAAAATTTCATCTGCCAAGATGATTTTGTGTCTGAAATGGTCCTGTGTTCTCTCTGAACGATCACCGGACGTAAACTGGAGAAAAGCTTCAGGGAAAGAGGTCAAACAAGGGTCAATTTATTTTTAGGATTTATGTTGCTTTTGAACTTGCACCAGTTCTTTGAAAACTTTTGATTTATTAGCCTTGATTCACACAAAACATGCTGTGTGTGCCAAGAAGCATTTATCATTTCTGACTGAAATACATGGAAAGCAGGAAACCTTACAATTGAGGTTTGAAACTTTCAGCTGAATTCATTACCCCTCTGCATCTCAGTAGTCGCTTTGTTCTGGTGTTTGGCTAGACACATTTAACATGAAATCTCTTTTCTGTCGCTGACAAGTCTGGAAGAATCAATGAGGCAAAAAATACAAGCATAAAAAACAACTCTTTAACACATTCAGACTCCAAATTCTGCATTTCTAGATTGTAACTGTGAAAGAGCTTCATCCCTTTTCTAACTGTAGGGATTATATGCTGCATAGGAAGCTACTTTTACAATTTAACAATTTTTGTTTAATTTATATGTTATAAGCTCCTTAGATTCAGATTAAGAACGTGGATTGATCACTACTTGATTTCTTCCCCTAAACCCGAAGATTAAAAAGTGCGCAATGAGCCAATTAATTTCCCTTCATTTCCTGAATCAACTAACGTTAATGCTATTCAGTTTCAACAAGTCAAGATAATTTTGTTTACATACAAAAACTATGAGGTGGTCAACAAAAAACAAATGGCTGTATGTAAAACGTGGGTTAAAAATTACAGATGGCCACGCGACAACTTCCAACTTTGTTCAACATTTTAAGTTGTGCAAAGAACGCGAAGTCAAGGCTAATAACATAGTTGGCAAGCTAATGCTTATTATTTTTTGTTTTTATACTTACATACATGCAAACAGGAGGAATTAAGACTTACTTGTCATTTGCATAACAATTATTTGGTCCCATGTTGTGGAGATGAAAACTATGACATAGGAAGTTTTGTAAAAGTTCATTTATTTATTTAAAAAACACAATAACTGTAACACAAATGATTATGCTATTGGCAAGCAAACCAGATGTTTATAGCTTAGAGACAGCAAAAAAAAAAAAATAGAAGAGCAAATGTAGAAAGTATAAAAAGCAAACTTTGATTTCTGACACAGAAAAAGCCAATCCTGTACCATGCCAGGCTCACTGGCTGGACTGAGTGCTCAGCACCCTGTTTTCAAATACAGAAATTATACTTTCATTCAGTACAATTTGCATAAAAAGCACTCCTGGGAAACAATTCATTGAATTTAAAGTATCACTACACTTTGGGATAGTTTCTTGGGTATAAATAGATCAAGCATGTAAATGGAAAACAGGCAAAGGTAGAAAAGAATGATGTGACGTGATGTTTGCTCATCAGGAGGCCAGCTGCTCCTCTGTAACTGTACGCTAATATATACTGTCAGAGCATTATGTAGTGCCACACACAGGATTTTTATTTAGTGCTCACAACTTGTTAATTCTGTACTTTACACCTATTGAAATTAATAACTAGTCATTGTGAATGATAAACTCTTTGATTTCTAACTTAAAGGCCTTGTCCAAAAGTGGACTCTCACAACACAGAGGTTGATTTGGAGCATGTAAGTATGCACATATTTCGGAAGTAAGCAACATAGCTAATAATATTTATACAATGCATAATGTGTCCAGCACAGAAAAGGAAAGATATTAAATTTTCAATGCTTTAACATTGTCCACATATTGTTCAACAGTGCATCTGCCAGCTATGAGCTCTGCCCAATGTTTGGAAAATGTTTTGTGCTGCCACTGAATTAAACTAACAAAAGGTAAAAGTTCGGTGTCAAGACAAGAAACAACAACAGTTATTCAGAGAGTACGATCTCATTGAACTAACGGGGTGAAATAAGAGTTGAGGAGACTCAGGTGAAGATCTCTAACGCCTGTGAATCCATTCAAATCCTTTATGTCAGAGACAATTAATCCTTCACTTTTGTTCATCTGTGGACACAAAATAGGTCAAGTGAAAGCCCTTTTCGCAAAACACACACACACACACACACACACACACACACACACACACACACACACACACACACACACACACATAGTCCTCAGAAGTATACGGATAAGGAAGTAAATGGGCATGAATGGTCTCTTTGTAGCTGACAGTCTCAATGCCACAGGTCAATTTTACCACAAACTGAAACAGTGTTTTGTTGGATCAACTAAATTGTCAAATTTAGTTGTGAAAGTACTTGAAATATGTTATGTTCCTCTAGAAATAAGCATTTTAATTAGGTTGAAGACATGGAGGATGTAATGAAATTACAATTTAAGTCCATCATGTACTTTATTAACTGCCTGCCACTGCTGTTGTTGCTGTCTCTTCCACCACAAGCTTTTCAGTTTGCTCTGTCTTTGATGTTTCATAGAGAGCAACGGTTGGTGTACATAAGACTAAAAAAGACAAAAACTCTACTTTTTTAGTCTCTTAGAGAGGACCTTTTTAAGTGGCGGGTTCTTTCGCTCTTGGGTAGTGTCCTGATCAGGGTGAGTCTGGGGCGTCTTTGGCTCGTAGAGCTGCTTGAGGCTGAGGGTCTGTTGATCCTTCGTTATTTCTCGTTGGGCCTGTCGTAGCTGGCGTTTTATGGTCTTAACCTTTTCCCTCAGGTGGTCGTTGGCTTTCTCCAGGGAACGCACCTGCTGGGAGAGAGTCCTGACCCTCTCCTCCTCCTCAAACAGAGCCTTCTGCACTGCAGAGCACAACAGCTGTGAAGAGAAGAGGAAAAGATATGTTAGTTTATTCCATTTTTACAGTATATACATTTGAAATATCAGAAAAAATATATTGGGATTAAATTTACTTCAGGCAAACATGATTCACTGCCTCATGTCAAATTCACGTTACAAACAAATAGGGGGCAGCATATCACCAGAGTAACCACTAACTGCTGCTAACTTTTAGACGTATTAAAGACCTAAACACTGAATGCAAAGTGTTCAGGCCAAAAGGTGTTCAGGCCAAAAATCTTTTTAACTTCCAGGTTTACTTCTGCGGTATGCTGCCCACTGAATATGCATAGTAGTTTTACTCTTGTTGGCCTCGCCCTCGACTTCATGCTCAGCCCATGGACTTAAAATTGAGATGACCTCAAAGATTTTTAAATCACTTTTCTTGACTTGTGGAAACTTTTGCAAATATAAAACCCCCATGGATCAAAAATTCATAATAGAAAGAGTTATAATTGACCGTGATAACAGACCTTGTTCACAGTTTGAGGTGTCCTGTCAACAGTTTGACAGACGACTCTTTTATAAAGGTGGCTTTTGGGGAAAACGTTCTTTGGGCCATAGGTGAATTTTTTTGCTACGATACAGCGAAAGTGGAAGCAAAGCCGTGGGGCAATGCCCTGTCTATTTTCTTTTACATATCTATGGGCTATCAGTAGCTGCCATTATCTAGTTAGCTCAGTTAGCTATGGAGACTGCTGCTGCCAGTGGCACAGAAATTGGCACCAGAACTGGGGTTAGGGGAGTGGGCAACAGAACCGGGCTCAACCGCCTCCCAGTTGACATGGCCAGGCTGGGACTGAAGACAGCCTCAGAGACCAATGGAGGCCAGTTTGATAACAGGGAATACAGTGCAAAATGGACTGACAGCGGTTCCCACCGAGACTCTGACGAGGACATGGTGGATTCAGGAGAGGTGTCGAGAGGGAGAGCAGCAAGAGGGAGGGACAGGCATCAGAGAGGCAGGTAGAAGCCAGAATATTTTCACATCTAACATGGTGGATTAAGGGTTAAGAACCAAGATTGGTGATTGTTGGAACAATGGAAAGCAGAACCAGGATGGTTTTGGTAAATTTTATTTTGCTTCTATCAAGTTTGAATGAAGTGTGTTTTATGATGAGTTAACAAGACAATTAAGCTCATCTTAGTCCTGTTAGACAAATGCTAGACAATAAATGGATATTCTTGCATATTGTACCTTTAAACACTGAACTCTCAAATTATTGATTACCAATTACTTCCAGGTTACTTGCAAATCCCTACTTGATGAAGCCCAGTATCGTCTTATATTCTGCAATATTTCCAACAGATTTTTTTCTCTTGCACTGGCTTTTTAATGAAATTCATATTTGGGGCTTTATCCTATAACATCTCATACTAAATACTAGTGTCAGATTTTATATGTTTTTGTAACATTTATGACGTAGCACCTGACAGATCTTCTGTTTTTGAGACTGGATTTCCTTTGGACAAAAGTCAAATGAGAGAACGCTTTTGGCACGCTCTCTGGGCTGACAACCCGTGCCAACAGCTCATAAGTCTTTCAGCGTTTTCCACTGTTTGTGTTTGAGTTTTTTTTGCTTCTTGTAGCCTAAAAGAAAGTGGAAAAGAAAAGTCAGGAAATTATACCTTTCTTGCTGTGGAACAATTTGTGGAAATGTATCTATAGACATCAAGAGTTACCATTTTATTTCATCCACTGCTGTTTATGTACCAGTGAACTTATATAAGTCAAATACAACACACGCTGTAGCTCAAGATAGGGATCAAGAGGAATCTAAAGGCAAAGAAAATGGTTACACAACATGCACCGTCTGTTTCAGTGAGATGCCAGACGAACCTGCAACACACGATCCAAAGGCCCGGACCTTCCCTAGGTGAAAAAATTAGCTCCAGCTGCCTCTGACTGCATGCCTGTCTGCCTGAGTGTGGATTTCCTTCACAGATCCTAAAGCTTCCACATGGGCCAGCGTGAAACACTGATGTATATTCCCTGCCATCAGATAACAACCACTGAGGGTTTTGAGGAAATGTTAAAAATGTGCTGCTGGCTGGCAGCCCACATCACTGGTTAGTACATTACCCAGCCGCTGTAATATTAGCTGTGGATTTTTTCCCATGTGTGCTTACTTATGTCCCATAAGGGATTTTAAAGGGGTATGAAACTTTATAATGCAAAGGATGAAGTTAAGGAGCAGAACAACCAAGTCATGTACAGCAGAGGGTGTCAAATGGCACATCACTGATCCGTGCCTTCAGGTATGACTTTCATTCAAACACAAGACACCTTCAGATGGTTCCTAACAGTGTTGTTTCAGGCAAAGCTGCACTGCGGACAAATATTTGGATAATTGCCCTTGAAAAAGTCTGAAACCAACACAGACACAGAATATAAATCTGCCTCTGTGCGGCAGAGATATTTTACTAATGATAAGCTTTTGTGCTTTATCAATGTGACATGGATATTCAAACCATCAGACAAACTACAATTAGGCGTCATGGTTGTGTGCCTCTACCAACCAGTTGCAGTTAATATCCATGTCTGTCCAGACTAATACAATATAGTGAAGACTTTAAAGGATTTAATAAAGGTATTAAGTGTTTTTTGTGTCAAAATGGAAGTTCTCACTATACATGTGTGATTTCAGTAAATAACGTTCATGAGAAATATGCTGTCTTCACTTAGAGACTATTTTTACATGTCAAACTGAAGTTCTCCTTTGATATTTTCCATACAAAATGTCATCACTTTAACTTTTTATCCTATTAAGTATTAATGTGAAGTTTTGTCTTAATTAGAGTGTGAATTCTTGAGCTTTGGCCATAAAGGTCTAAGGTCACAGTGATCTTTGACCACCAACTTCTAAATTCTAATCAGTTCATCCTTGAGTGCTAGTGGATATTTGTGCCAAACTTGAAGAAATTCCCTGAGATATTACGTTCACAAGAATAGGACGGAATTCAGGTCAAAGTGATCCCGAAACCACCAAAATGACCACCGAAATCTAATCAGTTCATCCTTGGGACGGACATGAGGTCACAGGGACTTCAACTTATGAGCACCAATCATTTCATCCTTGAGTGTGACTGGATATTTGTCCCAAATTTGAAGAAATTTCCTCAAGGTGCTTTAGAGAGTTCATGTTCACAAGAATGAGAGAGACAGAAGGTCAGACAACCCGAAAACATAATGCGTCTGACATTCGTAAGAAGACTAAGCAAGGCCAAAGGTCCCTCTTCCAGCAATATTTTCCAGTTCCTCTTGGGGGATCTTGAGGTGTACCAGGGCCAGATGACATATATCTAGACATCTAGATCTACCTACCTACCTGAGTCTGGAACTCCTACCATTTGGATCCATCTGGAAAGCCTCCTAAGGAAGGCGCCCTGGAGGCATCCTGATCAAACGCTTGAACCACAGATTGGGGGCCTCAGAATTGCTTCCCTGCTCTTGGCACATGAAGTTCTGTTGGCTTCATCAGACCGTTGACGTTCAGCACGCAATGAGGCAGTTGGGATGAGAGTCAGCACCTCCAAGTCTGAGATCATGGTTCTCTGACGGAAAATGGTGTATTGCTCCCTCTGGGTTGGGACTGAGCTGCTGCCCCAAGTGACGGAGTTCAACTGTCGGGGTTTTGTCCATGAGTGAGGTTAACATGGAGCGTGAGATCAGCAGGCGGATTGGCGCGGTGTTAGCAGAAATGTGTTGTGGTGAAGAGGAAGCTGAGTTGGAAGGCAAAGCTTTTCATTTACCAGTCAGTCCTTGTTCCAACCCTCACCTATGGTCATGAGCTTTGGGTAGTGGCTGCGATTGCAGATATACGTAGCAAAGGTTAAGTTGTGGACTTCCTTGTGCCACATTTTAGTGCATGGTGAAATTTGGTAAAAGTCCCTAATAGGACAGAATAATAGATGACTAAGAGCAAATAGACTCAGTAAAGCAGCTATAGGCAGGCGGATAGATTTGGGTATTATTGATTAATGGCATAAACTTGGTTTGGTTGACATTGCAAATTATTCCCAGCAACTTCTGCACAAACAGGAACAGCAGTCTTTCCCACATTAGTTCTGATATACTGTTGCATAAGCATTAACCAATCATTTGGACCGGTTAAGTATGGATCAGAGTTTCAGAGCAGCAAAGATGAGATATGAGATGGCAGTTCTTCAGCAAGGGGTTTGTAGATAAATATGTATCAGTGGTTACTACATCTGGCAAAGCGATCTTATTTATCATGTAAAATGCAGCAGGGAGTATTTAAGTTACATCCAACCATAAACTTGAGAATGGAAGAGTCTAAAGGCTTATGGAGTCACAGTGTCACAGTTAACCAACAAGATTTTCTATGTGACATTTAAAGGTAAATTTGCTATCAAGCCTGATGCCAAGATATCTGTCCTCTATCACACCCACAATATTAAAGAGAGAAAGGAGATATGCAAGTTATTGTCATCTATATCTCATACATCAACTAATATAATGTTATTAAGAAGTAATGCATAAAAAGAGAATTGTTATTTCTTAATGGCTGATTGGACACAATTAGAGATAAAGTATATTATGGACAAGTTGCCAGTTCATTGCAGGGATCACAGGAATGTATCAATCAAAAGGAAATGCAATCAAAATGCTATAAAGAGTAAACAGCAGTAGACTAGATTAATCTTTAGAAGACATAATGCAACTGTTTTTACAGGCTCTGTAGCCCTGTGACTTCATAAAGTGCAGACAGACTAAAAATGAAAGGTCACAACTGAATGAGTTGAAGGAGGAATATCCTGAGTTTCAGAGCACTGTTCAATCTGTTACATAGCACGTTATTAAGACCCTCCAGCTTGGTTAACGCACACATCTTAACTCCATGTTCCCAGTATTTTAAAAGCCCCAAAATGGATCCATGTGGCAAATCTTTAGTGCCCAGAAGGATTTTATCAACTCTGATGTCATCCAAATACAACTGCAGCATGGACGAAACAAATGTTTCATATTTTGTGCAGGACTGAAGCCTACGTTCCCATTACGCAGGAGGCATGTTTCAAACCTGTCTGGGGAAAAACAGATAGGTGTTTGCACATCTTGGGTATACAAGAAAAATGGAGTTAGACCATGTTGACTGAAGCTGAAATCCTGTGGACAGCAATTAGTTTTGTCCAAGCTAACATTTCTGCATTAGTGTGGGGACCATAAATCTGTGGAAAAGACCCTTGTTACTTGTTAAAATAATATTTTCATTGCTGATACTGCATAGTGTTAAATCTTGAGATGACCACATGTCATTTGATTTACTTTGGTTGATTCTGGATTATAATATGTTATCTGTTCTGATGTAAGTTTAGGTTAGTTGTCCAAACAACAGTTGCTCAGTACCAGTGAAAACAAAGTCTGTTTTTATTTTGTTAGGAGGAAATCTAATCATCATGAGAATGATGTAAGAAAGCAGCGCTGATATCTGAATGTTGCTCTGTAATTATAATCACAGGCCTGACCCAAAAGTTTAATGGAAACACAAACCATGTTTTCATTCTCTTTACCCATGGCAGATTTTTGCTTTTATGAGTAGTCAGCAGATGATTGGAAACAGACAGAAGAAGACTGACCTAAATCAGGGGGATTATGCCAAAGGTTTAGATTCATTAAAGGGGATAACACAGTGGTGAGGGACTGGAAACCATTTATGTATAGACATATGGGACGAGATGCAGGAAACTCAGAGTCATGGAGCACCAGGTGTTGGTGTTTGCCATTAGTGTTCAGGGGAAAATGAGATTTCTTCAGTTAAACATGACAGCAAGGTGTGAACTGGAGCTAGAGACTTTTAATTAAGGTAATTTTCAAACCTGACATTCATCAGTGAGTGCGATAAGCATTAAAAAGTGTAGTGACCTTTAGAATGTCTCACACTTTAATCAGTCTGCAATGTTCTGTGTAATCCAGGAGCTGTTTTGTGTTTAAGAGTTGTAATCTCCTTTTTTTTATGATGAATCCACTTTCCCTCTATATTTTTGTTTCAGCTAGTGGCTTTCTACATTTCCATAAATTCCTTTCAGTATCCCCCAGAGGACGGACATTGTTGCACTGGTTACATAAATTCATGGAAAGTTAGTTTTTCCAGTCAAAAAAAAAAAAGGTAATGTAAGTCATGCTCTCTACTCAATATTCATCAATGTCTCGTGGCTACACCTGTGCTCTGGTCCACCAGTGTTACTGTTTCATCTGTGATGAAGTTCACTTTGCTTGATTTTGTAAGCTATCACAGAGTATTGTTGTCCGAAGGGCACGATCACAAAAAAAAAAAAAAAAAAAAAAGTGCACTAGCTGTATGAGCAGAAAGTGGTGATGCATTTATGGTGAAACTGTTCCAATTCAATTCAATAATTCACATTAAAATTAGTTTATGATGTGACTTAAGCAGCAACTATGTAACAAATTATTAATATTAATCGATTATTAAATTAATTGTCAACTATTTTGACAATCGTTTAATAGTTTGAGTAGATTTTTATGAAATAGGTCAAAATTCTCTGATTCCTGCTTCTCCTCTATGACAATAAAGTGAACATCTTTGGTTTGTGAGCCAAACAAGACATTTGAGAACATTGTCTTGATTATTTTCTGACATTTTGTAGACCAAATAACTATCAATTGACTGATTAATTGACTATGAAAATAATCACAGTTGCACCCTACAGAAAACTATTAAATATTTAACCATTGCTTAAAGGTACTTAAAGCCAACTAATTTTCTGCATGAAGGGCAGCCTATATGGCAATGTATTGCCATTTCTCCACTGGAAGGCACATTAGACGGCACTTTATCATGTTTTATCTACATTAGGGGCATCCAAGGGCACAGTTTTTTCAAGCATGGGGACACCAGGGGGGCAACTGCCACATGATGCCACTTACATAAAGTATATTAAGGCTCTTGTCTTTGAGAAGAAGTCCATTAAACAACAAAATGGTTGGCCAAAGAGTTGGCAATAACAATGTTTTTTTTTAAGTAGATTTTTCCTATAAACATGGGGAGTTCTTTGTCTGGCAAAAACCTCAAGAAATGTGTGTTTGGTTTCCCATGCATTAAGAACATATTTAACTTGCCAGTGCCTTCATAGTACCCCTTTGAAAACAAGAGGACGTAATGTGCAATCCTTTATGTGTGTACCACAGTACTTTTGGTGCTCACTCCATTCCTTTTCCCAAATTATTTGTGTAGCCACCGCGAATAAAACAACAGCTGAAACCAAAAAGATGTCCTCATCACTAACTGAGTGTGAGAAAAACATATCAAATGTTTTTTTCAACACCAGTGTCTGGTCTACAGTGGTGGTTTTGATGGGTTACATACCCGGCTGTCCTCCTGAGCCTCCCACTCCGGTGTGTAGCGGTGGACCTGAGTACCAGGTGTGCAGTTGGAAAACTGGAAAAGGCTGGCAAACATGCGGTGGTTCTCTGCAGTGTCAGGGAAGATGGGGTCCTGGAAGTTCACTCCATGAGGGACAATATTATAGTTCTCATCCATCCTAAAAACAGAAGCAGATGCACACACACATCAAATTATTTATTAATGCCATATATAAATAAATATATATAAAGTTGACATGTCAATAGTCAAAGATAGAATTGTTTGACAAAAAAAGACATACCTATGCAGAATTGTTTACAGGCCCTGGTCTATTTTATGCAAATTCAATCATTGTGTGTATGAGTCAAGCCAGCAGATTACAAGCCAAAAGGCTTTACTGTTCATGTTTCATGTCTTCTCTTACGATGTGAAGTGTGTGAAGGAGGAAGTCTTGAAGCAGCATGTTTCCATACATCTGGACTCCATCTTGTGTCCCCCGAGGGACATCAAAAGTTTGGTTGTCCCTAGTTTAGAGGACTGTGTGTGTGTATGTGTGTGTGTGTGCGTGTGTGCATGGGCGTGTGTGCATGTTGAGGGAGCAAAAGAAAGCTGATGTTTTGCTTCAACAGTGGAGGTCAAAGGTCAGGGCTAAGCACATGGAGACCTGGAGGTCAGAAGGATCCAGAGGAACTTGCCTGGACTCAGCAATTTTGGAAACAACAATAAATAAAACAGAATCAATAAACTCAGCACAACAATAGTGACATAAAACACTTTTGACATTTTCGTACATGTAACACAATACGAAAGCAACACACGCACACCTCAGTATATTACAAAATCTCAATTTTGAATGACAGTTTACGTTCCAGACCTTTAAGGTTTGGAGTTCGGTTGTTTTCTTCTGACAGCGAAGTTGAAAATCTTGAAGTAGTGAGATATATTGTTTCAGTGAATATATGGCTCAGGCAGAACACTCAATCTGTCTCATTTAAAGGTCCTGAGGGAGATCCTCAGTTCCATTTTTCTCCATGCTAGACTGATTAGTCCTGTCCAGGGAACTCATACCCATGATTGATTGGAAAGACTATTTTGGTCTGAGACAGTGGAGTTTGGGCTTTTATAACAGGAAATCGACATACACTAGAGACTGCGATGGGAACTCTTCAGTTCTGGCTTGTTCAGACAGCGTCTGGGTCTCAGCACAACAACACGTCTTTGAAACTCGAAACTGATCTGTTTTGGGTTTATGACAGGGAGTATCACGTTAGTGAGAATACCACAGAGCAGGACATGTGAAGACAATTTGTTTAGCTATCTTGTTTCTTTCAACCAACAGAAGGGCAATTTTCATGAAAGTTATCATTTTCTCTTGAATATTTGGGTGTTCTGGTGACAAAACACGTCAGGTAAAAGCAAGCACTTAAATTATAAAAAACTTAAATATTAAATTAGAAAAATTAAAAATGATTGTGATACATCTCTACGAGGCTCCATGTCATGTTAAAAAGCAGAGATAGACACCACTACTGTACCTGTACAGTAAATATGATGCTGGAAACTTCCGGTTATGGTGGCGAGTTAGGCAGACGCTTTACTTGAGTCCCTTGATGAGCACTACAATGTACACACCACGTTTAAGTCCTGAATTGCACTCATTGGAACAAAGAAAGCGGAGCAAAGTTGCCTCGGGAGGAAAAAGAGAAGAAAATGTCAACAAGAGCAAAAGCTGAAAGTCTGTTTAACCCTAAACCAAGAGTAACAAGGTGGACGCCGGCTAGCAACAAAATACAAGTTAACATGGACCAGGCGATTCTAGCTGGTAACAGCAACAAGTCTCGGAAGATGGACAAGGCCACACTCTCTGATCTACCCAACTACCTGACAAGAAGCACACACCCAACAGCAGGATGCTATACTTCTGGCAATCAATTCTCTCAAGGCAGAAAGTCTGGCGAGGCACAAGGAAGTTATCGACGGCATCACAAATTGTGTTTCTCCAGGAGACACACTTAACTTCAGGTGAGGTTATCAGATTAAGGAGAAGATGGCCAGGACAGATCTTTGCAGCTATTTTCACATCCTGGGCCAGGAATGTGGTTATACTAATTCATAAATCCATCCCTTTGCACGTAAGTGCCGCCACGCTTGACCCTGGGGGTAGGTTTATTATTCTAAAGGGTAATTTATTTGCCCAACATCTCAACTTGGTAAATGTCTACAACCCTAATAGAGATGATCCCAAATTTTATAACATTTTTCTGACACTTGCCACATTAAAAGGGGACATCATTATGGGAGGAGACTTTAACTGTGCATTAAACCCCAGCATTGATCGAAATGGTGACCAAGATTCTTCCCACAATCAGTCGAGGAAGGAAATCCTTACCTTCATGGACAAGTTGGGCCTTTGTGATGTCTGGAGGAAGTATAACTCAGATAAAAGAGAATTCTCCTGCTATTCAGCCACACATAAGTCTTTTTCACAAAAAGACCTTTTCTTGATCTTGACTTCAGTGCCATAGCAAGAAATGTTATTACAATGGCTTAATAATCTCTGATCATGTTACAGTATCTATGGAGTATAGTACTGATAAAGAATTTTGTGGGCCTCCTTGTTGGACATTTGATACCAAGTGGTTACAGAGTTTGTCTATTTCATTGACCAAATATATAATTGTTCTTTGAGGTTAATACTTCAGAAACATCATCATTAATTAGATGGAAGGCCTTCAAGGCTTATATCAGATGACAGATAATTTGCTACTGAATCCAAACAATTCAAAAACAAAATGCTGGAAACTGAAAAAGAAATTAAATCATTAGTAAAAAAGAGAATATTTAATAAGACTCCAGAACTTGAACATAAACTAACTATACTCAGGGCTCACTATAATGAACAGTCAGCAAACAAGGCCCTAACAATTTAAACAAACTAAACCAGGGGGGAAAAGTGGGTAGACTGCTTGCCTGGCGAATTAAAACTTTTCAGAATTAAAAGTAACTCATGAGATAGAGAATTTGAATGGTGTTATCACAACAGCCCCAAAGGAAATAAATGAAACATTTAAAATATTCCATGAAAAACTTTATAAATCAGATCTGTCCACCAGTGAGAGCATACAAAACCGTTTTCTTGATGGCCTTAAATTCCCCACCCTCTCCCCGATGACCAAGAAATACTGGACAGGCCAAACAGCATTGCAGCCAAATCCAGTACAATTGAAGTGAACAGTGACCAGTTTTAAAATGTAAAAAAAGAACACAAAAAAACACAAAATGCCTCCATACTGCTTGTGTGGTGTAATCCAAGTGTCTGTAAGTCGCAATGTTAAAATTTGCCCCCAAAAGCCGACATTTACACCATGTTTTTAGCCTAAATGTCACCTGTAGCCTCTCAGACCTGATCCTCATGCACACACCTGAAGTCGGTACACAGGCTCTCTCCCAAGAGGCGCGGCTGCAGCAAAGAAATGATGTTCCTCCTCTGTGTCAAAGTCCATTTTCCTCTTTGTTGAAAGTTTGCGAAGTCAACTGTGCGCGTAACAAGTCACTATTTCTGAGCAGATCTCTCTCTGTTGTCTGAGTCGCTTCCAGGTAGCATGTAAACACAGATGTGAAGGTATCACGAGATCTCGTATATCTCGTGTCATGCCGCTTGGGCGAGAGCCTGTGTACCTGCTGCAATACCCTGGGTCACAACAGAACGTGCCACTACATCTCTTTTACCCCTAAACCTATACTTGTATTCAGACACATGTTAAAAAATACCCATAATCCATTTGTCAAGAATACAATAAGAGTCTGGTATAGGGTACAAGCACACCTAAATACTGTGTCAGATTTATCATGTTTTACACCAAACTGTGGATTTCCTCTAGGCGGAGCTGATCCTGGCTTTACACTGCGGGCAGAGAGAGGGATTAGCAAAGTTATGGATATGTATGATGACAGTGATGTACTCTATAGTTTTAATGATTTGCAAAGAATCTATAACATTCGTTCAAAACATTTTTTCAAATACCTACAAATAAGGAGTTACATTTTGACAGCACTTTAGTCCCCTTGTAGACCTCCTCTGTCTAGCCTTGGAAAAAGCTGGATTAGATTATCTTCAAGGCCATGGCCAGGTTTCCCTTTTGTATAAAATGATTGAAGCTAAATCTAAAGAATCTTCAGATAACAATAGATTGGCCTGGTCTAATGACTAAATGGTATAAAATGGTAAAAAATCTCTGAAGATGAAGCTGAGAGTCTGTCAAGCTGCACAGAGCCAGACAATCAATACCAGATTTAAGCTTATACAATTCAAATGGATGATGCATACATGCATAACTCCCTCCATGCTACATCGTTTTGATGAAAATAATCTTGATTCATGTATTAAATGTGGCCTAGAAGAAGGCACATTATTCCACTGCCTTTGGAACTGCCTCAAAATTAAAAAATTCTGTGAAGAGGTCATACAAACTATTTGGGGTATTATTTCTATTAAATTACCTGTCTACCCTCAGTTATGTATCCTTGGAATACCTCCACCAACATTAAAACTGACAGGTGCAAATAAAAAAAATTGTCATTTTATGCTCACTTCAGGCTAAACACTGTATTGCAACTGCCTGGAGCACCTACAGTTAGACACTGGTTTAAAAGTATTTCTAGCTGTTTAGCCATGGAAAAGCTGACTAATGCCACTAAGGGGAAAATACAGAGCTTTTTTTTTTAATATGGGGACAATTTATTAAATATCTTTACTGAGCATTAAAAATTAGGAAACAATTTTGTTTTTTGTTTGTTTGTATGTTTTGATTTGTTGTGTTTGGTTTGTTTGCCCATTTGCCTGAGTATGTGTATGTAAATCCTTAGGTTTACCTATTGTTTTTTTTTTTTGTTTTTTTTTTTTTAAAAGGGAAATATGATGCTAAAACCAGCACATGGTTACCTTAGCACAAAAGCTGGAAACACCTAACCTGGCTCTGTCCAGAGGTAACTAAACAGACCTACCAACACCACCAAAGCTCACGAATTAACACATCTTTAATCTGTATAAAAACTAAAGTGTAAAAAAAACACATTACACAAAACAAGTTTAGCCATTTCCTCCTGTTTTCAGTCCTTATGCTATGCTAAGCTAATTAGTGGTGAGTGCTGGTTGTAGCATTATAAAGGCATACTATGCAGGATCTTTGTATAGACTCATGTAAAAAACAATCCATGTCAGTCATCACTGATGACTCATTTGATGTGTGTGCTGGTGTTTGTGTCTGCAGAGAACCTTTGGGCAGTGGCAATATGAGTATGCAGGTTGTGAGGTCGGGACACTAAAAACCTATGGATGAACATTAAGATCAGTGTCTCTGTCTCTCTCCTCTGCTCTCTGTCTGTGAGAGCTGCAGAGCGAAATACACACACACACACACACACACACACACACACACACACACACACACACACACACACACACACACACACACACACACACACAGGTGGAACAGACTGGGGATCACGTTGGCTGCATTCACACAAAATCTATCATTGTGAGGATGTGTGAGCCCATTTATGTGTGCTTTAGAACGCAACCACCGTGGAAAAAAATATGAAAATAGCCTGATTCACTGCTTTATTCTTGCTAAGACTGCCCTCTAGCCTAATTCATTCTCTAGCTCTCTTAACCAGCAGCTGGCTCTCTCACTCTCTCGTTAGTTGAGCTGGAGAGGAGGGGCAAACTTTTTAAAGAACAACCAACAAATCCTGCATAGTCTATCTTTAACAGACAAACGTGACAAAGGTATCAATATCTTCATCTACCAATGAGCAAAAACTGGCAACGGACATGCAGATGTCATTATTTGCATTACACAATATTTTAGAAAAAAAAAACCTGGAATGATCTATTTGGTAATAATTATTATACAATTAGAGCAGAGTCAGTTATAGGCCACATGAGCAGTGGGCAATGTTAAAAAAAGCATAACAAAACTCATTAATCATTCAACCATATTTCATACCCATCTCAACTATGTTTTGTCTCCCATAGTTCTACATCCTTTGTGGGCTAAAGTCTCTGCAAGGGGAGGAGGGAGCGTTCTTTCTCCATTATAGGCTATCCCTGGTAAACCCTGAGAAAAGATTACTGCTTTGGTTTACTGGAGCAATTGTTGCCTCTTAATTATAATC
Source organism: Lutjanus erythropterus (assembly GCF_056507025.1). Lineage (NCBI taxonomy): Eukaryota > Metazoa > Chordata > Actinopteri > Lutjaniformes > Lutjanidae > Lutjanus > Lutjanus erythropterus. The sequence goes on from NC_139318.1 coordinate 19,669,429, forward strand.
AGGTCTGCATTTACACAGAGCTCTGTTGTGACTCTAGCTGCAGGAAGTTTCCGATGGTGGTCGCCTGGATGATTACAGGGATAACGTCCGGATGTTTTCGTCATCACAACAGGGGAGACAAAGTCATCTAATTAACTAGAACCAGTGAAATCATCTTTAAAGTCTTTAAGCCGTTAGCGATCACACATGTGAGTATGATTCTGTGCATATGATGTGTAACATGTGCTTTAAGCAATACTATTGTAGTTGGCCCTGCTGCTGCAGACCCTCATGTGGGACCGCCAAACATTACACTTCAGGAATGCTTTTCAATGCCCCCCTCTGAATATCTAACTTGTCATCTGTTTGAGAGAAAAGGCACAATATGAGAGAAATATCACTATAGGGCCTGTCAGTGCACGTTCCTTCATCGAGCAGGAAACACTGGTGTGTTTCAGCAGGACAAAAGGTGGTCCTACCAACCGTCGGCGAGCCGATAACTCTCCTGAGTGAAAATTCTTTGTAGTTTTACCTTCAAGCTGTTGGGAAATGTCTGGCTCTGTAATTACACTGGCTGGAATGCAATAGACGTTTCCTGAGTAACCATGTTGTTTCTGTCCAACACAGACATTTAAGAATTAACCTGCCACATTCATTTTTGAAATCTGAGCAGAAGGTTTGGCAGGTTATTAAATATATTATTAACCTGGAATCACACTGGTAGATATTGACTAAAAGAGAACATATGAGGATGGTGCCAATCCTCTGCTTTGGACTGCAGATTCTTCCTTACTGGCTGCTGATTGATTGAACCCTCTTTTGCTTCCTTGCATGACAGAACTCTGCACAGGTCTGATGACAGGCCAGACACCGAGAACAGGCTGAATCCATGAATTTCACTTATATTATACTCATAGAAAACACATTATTGGCTTTTCCTGGTAGTTCAGTCACATACAATATATGGTGATGGCAGCATGTAGGGCTGGGCAATATATCAATATCATGAGACTAGATATCAAATCTCATTTAATGAATATATACCCAGCCCTAGCAGCATGGTTGACTTCAATGTCATTCTCCCTTTTCTCCCTTATTTTCCATCACCTTTCAAAAATTATAATATAATAATAAAAACAATAGTAAAATTTCACTGGATGTGGATTTCAAAATATTTGGACTTATGGACAACTAAACTACTGAATACCAATCATCAATATTCTGTCAAGACTACTCTTTCTTCAGATCCATGTTTTATTATCAGGGGTTCTCGGCCTGTTTAACATTATGTGTAAACCTGAGTCGATCTGAGAAGATCCGAGAATGCCGTGATGAGACAGTGCTTATCATGATGGAAATGCTGTCATGAGTGGATTAGCCATGCTTCTTCAATCAGCAAGAGAAGAACAACAGAAAACCTAAATGTAACCAACTGTCTTTGCGGGGAGGATGGATTACACCTGTATGTGAGTTGGCCAGGCACAGGGGAAAGGCTACTAATGTTACATTAAGACAAACTGTTTTGTTTTGTAAATTAACGATAACTTGTTAATAGCAATCAGCTGTGATATCGGTGCTGATTGGGTCTGTCTCCTGGTATTTGACAGTTCTTAAAAGGTCTGGTTCCTAGTAGACTTTACTGTGTCAAAGAGGTCTCAAGCCCAAAGGGAGAAATAGTGGAGCTAACAATGACGTAGTTCAAGTGTCTCACTGTGAGACCTGCAGACAAGCTGAGGTCCTTAATGCCACAGTCTTATACCTCATGGTCTAATCCAAAGTGAAAGTGCTTTACAATGAATTTCCAGTATGGATATCTCAAGTATGAAGAGGGACTTATGGTGGAGTTCCACATGTTGTATGTAAAAATAACATTAAGCTTTTCCAAAGACAGCTCCACATCACATGCCTAACATTAGTTACCCCATTGTTTCCTATGTTGTTAGAGATTAAAACATAGCATGTTGTTTCTTTTTGCCATCAATTATTATCAAATCATAGGATCACTCATTAACTTTTCACTAAAAAAGAGGTACTCCTCCTGACAGCTATACGGGCTGAGTTTATAAACTGTCTCCACAAACCCTGGCAAAGTTGATGCATGATTCACAAGCACACAGTGACATTTCTGCAACATTTTTCATACAAGCATCCAAAACAGAAAATGTCTAATTTGCATGTACACATGATTTGGTATAACAAAGAGAGGTTTGTTCCAGCTGCAAAACACATTTGGACAAGAGGGTACAAGCGGGTCATCCATCTCATGTCATCTTTGTGCATCATAGTTACACAGACCAAACTTGGTCATGTCAAGGACCCCCAAAACAGATGGACATTACACCACAGACTCCAACTGAGAGGTACTGTCTTAAGGAATCCTCTTTGAGATTTTTTTTTCTGTTATAATATAATAAGGACTTCATTTTCAATCTATGATCAAATTAGGATCAATATATTTTATAATCTATAAAAACTGCCAACCCTAATTATTCCCTTGTTATCAGTTTTCAAAAAAAAAAAAAAAGGGATATGCTGGGAACCCCCTAAAACCAAATCCAGGACCCGTGTTGGTCCCTGGAGCCCAGTTTGAAAACCAATGACATAAACAAACTTTTAAAAGTTTCAACACACTTTAAGATTATCGTATTTTTGGAAACTTGATAGGGTAAAAGTACAACAGGGTATAAATCTTTGTAACAAAACTTAGTTTATATGGTCTAAATAAACAGTTGATTGTTTAAAATTTGTTTTAAATCACCTTATTTACTGATTGATACATAAAGTTTTAGTTTGTTCAGAGGAACAAACAAATAAAATCTCCATTCATTCTGTAGGGGGCGAATACAACTGATTGGATCAATATGCAGTACCTGTGTTTCTCACCTGAGAAAGAAGTAGTAGTTGTTGTTTTTGGTGACACTGTAGGAGAAGCAGGGGAAGTAGCCCAGGCCGGTGACATTGAACCTGGAGCCAGCAGGGACCTCGAGCATGCTGCCCCACGCCTGGTCGCACAGCAGCTCGATCTCGGCGGAGAAGAACAGGTCGGTGTCATACTGCCACGGCAGATAATTATACACACTGTATGACTCCTCATGCAGTGCCAGCACCTTGGCATAGACTATGATCTGCGCCAACTCGGCACGGCACGCTTCTGTCTGCGGTCTCCAGTCGTGGGGCAGCTGACATGCCCAACTCCCACCAGGACCGGCCAAAATAAACGCCAAAATAATCCACATTATCCGGCAGAGAGAGGACGACTGTGATGGGTCAAGCGCACCGACGCCCACGATGCTGCTGATGGGTGAAATCACGAAAAAAAAAAAAAATGCAGTGCTCTCACACCATGCACATACTTCCACCAATACGGACTCAAGTGATCACTCAAATAGGTCCATTTAAACTTGGGTTTTAAACAATAAAATAGTCCCCGACAGTTGGTAACTTCTCTGCTCTGTGAGGTCTGTGCTCCCTCCTCCAGCCTGCGATACCTGCAACCAGTGGATCAGCCCATTCACAGCATCATCCCCTGCAAAAAAAACTGCCTCTCACCTCTGAAATGAGACCAGGAGGACCAAACATAAAGTATGCATTCAGGCGTGTGAAACTCCCACAGCAAAACTATGCAAAATTACAACTAAAGTTCGAGGTCCAAGCTTATGAAATTAAGCGGCATCTGATACAACAAAAAAAACGTCTTTAAGCAAATAATAAAAGACTGAGATTAGAATGAAAATGTAGGAAAGAGCAGTGGCGCCCTCTAGTGACCACATGCAAAGACACAAGGCCGGCATATGAAGTAGTGCTTTACTTTTATTTAGAGATTTTTTTCACGGTTATTTCACTTTTATTGATTGTATTGAAATGCATCGCGGTGGCACACTGCAGGGCGCAATATGATGAGGTAGAGTATGGCTGATTATAACTCTGAAACCAGACAATCGGCGAGACAAACTGGGCCTGTGAGTCACGACCCAGGGAATACATTTTATACTACTTATTTGTACTAAAGCACACAATATACGAGCCTTACGCGGACTATCGTTTCGCTGAGCGATATGACTGAAACCTAATTACACCGAGCAGGAAATTATCCTAAGAGTCAAGACCCGGGGTAACAATACTTGTCGATTCCTCATAGGGCCAGTGGCGCAATGGATAACGCGTCTGACTACGGATCAGAAGATTCTAGGTTCGACTCCTGGCTGGCTCGATTTTTCTATGTCATCACATAACTTTGATCCAGAGTTCTTACTTAACACAATACACGACAAACCGCCAGCACACAGGATATTTTACTTTAGTCAATTATCAAGCGCAGCACACAATCGATCACAATTTAGTTTGGAAAGTTGGCAAGGGCATCAAGTAGGCTGTAACCTGAAATCCACAAGTTATCACAAGTACAGATGGTGTTTACAGCAAGAAAGCAAGGATAGTGTCTGAGCGCCAAGAAGGGCTATAAAACCATTAAGAATCCCACACAGAAGAGGTTTCCCAAACCTGCCACTTAAATGAAATGCTAGTGCTCTTCTGTTTTTGAAGTATTGAATCATAGGCGTGGACATGGTGTCAGAGAGGTCCCATGTGGGAAGGACAGCTTGTCACTATGTCATGATGTAATTCAGTGTTTGGCTGAGAATGACTTCTGCCTGCCCAGCAGAGGAAATCAACCTGGCAGTCATTACCGAGGGTTTACAGGTACATCTTTAATATTGCCTAGGGCCAGTGGCGCAATGGATAACGCGTCTGAAGATTCCTGGTTGGACTCCCGGCTGGCTCGACCTTTCTTTATACCCAGAGTAAACACACCACTTACAATACACTACATAATGTTCATCTACACGATATCACAATGTACTTATACTGAAATATAGATGAAAATGTGAAGATACTGAATGTTTAGTATAGGTCGAAAAGATGCAGGGCATAAAGACTGGACAGGGGCAGGGAAAAGTTCAATTTCAGCCCTTGAATTTTAGATTATACTAACAACCAAAAGTTACGGAAGTCTACATTCAGAATTTCGCTCACAATTCTGGTCCTTATGGACTCATTTAGAGTTCCCCAAAAGTTAACTACCTCTTCAAGGGACCACAATTATGAGATACGGGGACAGATACAACTACCAATGTGTGACTGCTGAATTGTGTTATCTATTATAATGTACTACCACTACTGGACATATAACATAGATATATACACCTGTATATATCTATGGGACCTATAAACTCTAACTGTTCCCATTTGCTAATATGCACAGGAGCTAAATTAGCACATTCAGCAAAAAACCCAACCCATCTTTTCTGCCCTGTTTTAGCTAACTGACGATCAAAATAAAGAAAAAAACAATAGTCCACAGTTTACATTGGTAAACCGACTGTCATTTCCATCTTGTATTAACAATTCGGTAAAGTTAAATTACAAAAAGCCTGTTGTTGACTTAATCTTGATGCCCTATGAGCAAATAAACTAACACAGTGTTTGCCCAGCCTAAAATAAAGCACAGCTAAAGCTAGCTGGTTATGAATGGAGAATTGTTTGAGACTTTGCTAATTGTCATTGGCTTTTGTCTGAAAATTAGTCAGCCACTTTGGTCATGTGCATATGAAGTCTAGTTGAAAATCTATCTTATCAACTGTATAATATGATACCAAAACTTCGAGGCATTAGTTTTTCGTAAAGTTAGCGATTGAGATTTCCGAATAATGACCGCCAGTTTGGTAGTTCTACAGATTATGATTGGTCAAATCGTGGATGGCTCAACGAAAGGTGATTGGCTGTCACAATTGGTACGGCACCTGACTGGTACGATTTTTGGTAGCGATGGGCAACGCGATTGGCTCTCACTGACAGGTACAGAGGGAGGCAAAACTTCAGGGTATTGTTTTTCCCAGTTTTGACTGTCAGGATAATTTTCACCGCGGTGCAATGCAGAGCAATGTGTGACTGCTGTGTTGGATGTCTGTACATTGTGTTAGAGAAAACATAAGCTCGGGTCGTGCTTACCTGAGATGAGAGTGAAATATGACGGTACCTTAGGAAAAAAAATAAAAATAAAAATAATAATAATAGATATCCTGACAGTCAAGGTTGTGGGTAAAGCGTACCCCTTGCTGTTTTCGTAGGGCCAGTGGCGCAATGGATAACGCGTCTGACTACGGATCAGAAGATTCTAGGTTCGACTCCTGGCTGGCTCGACTTTTTAAAGTATTTCTGCCGAGTGTCCAGTTCTCTGGTTAATACCTACGTAGCTAACGTATACTATCATGGAATCATATCTTATCTGGTAATAAAGAATACACACGACTTTCCACTAGCAGCTAGACAGTGTATCTTATCTTATCTTATCTTATCTTATCTTATCTTATCTTATCTTATTACCTAATCAAACTACTGTGTAAATTCAGCAATGAATGTATTTTACTTGTAACAGATTAGTTATTCAGTTATATGTCTCAGCTGTAATTGAAACATTTATTGTTACCATGCGTGTTTATCAAGACAAAATTCTCATGTGAAGACATCTTGTCATAATGACTGATGATACGTGTGCCTGAATTAGGCTGCTGTAATAACAAATTTGTTAGTGTCAGTTATAAATGCTCAATTTAATTATATAACCTGACTTACTAAACTTAACAGGAATTGGATGTAAGTATCCTGTGTCCTTGTAAGTTTGAATTCTACAGTAACTATCATGACTCACATGAGGGTGACTGCAAAAAAGTAGAAGATGGTTTGAAATCAAATTCACCTCAAGGTGGCAGCATCATCAGGCACAAAGGCCTTCATGCTTTGAGAGTTACCAAACAGTTGTTTCCATCAGTAAAATGTATTGCAGCAAATCTTTTCAAATGCACTCACTTGAATTTTAATATTTTCTGCTTCTCCTCTTTCAATTGACCTACCACATATATGATTTATGAAGATATCTAATGCAAGTAAAGGCACTGATGACAGATTTTTTTTTTTTTTTTTTTTTTACCTTAGTTTAGTTTAGTGTAGTTTGGTTGGCAAAAGTTCAAATACACAACTTTATTTGAGGGCCCTCTGATAATAATTTAGTTAAAATTCAAAGTAAAACTAAAAACATGTTTAAATCACCCTTATTTGACCACTGGAATCTATATCTATATCTATATCTATATTGTTCAGATGCCTTTTCGGCAAATCATAGTGAATCATAACCCCTCATACTACAAGAAAGGTTACTCATCACGCAAAGTTACTAGATTTTGAATAGGCCTAGACCTTCAACATGTTAAAACTCTTTCCAAACCAAAAGCTATTCTTAGCACTGCACACAAACAGACACACAAACATGTTTCTCATCGTTCACCATGGTTTCTAGTACCGTCAAAACACCGTAATGACAGTCATAACATGTTCTCCACACACTCACACATTTGTTCCCTCCCCTCTGCTCAGTTCAAATTCATCTGATGCCTGCTGTCTCCTTGGGAATGCTGCTGCTGGGATGGAGGTGGGCGTGGGGATTTCTCAGGTGACAAACACAAAGTGCCAGGAGCTGCTGCAGGGTACAACACTCAAGTGTGTGATGGTCCGCGTGAAGGACATGGCTGCAACACTGCTGACTGTGATGCTCGTGATCCCCTACATCTGTGAGGGAGGTGAGATGTTTTTTTTATGGCACTGCATGACTGATATTTCAACCTCTCAGCTGTTATCTGGGTTCATGGGGAGATTTATGTACATGTGTCACATTTTTGTGTGATAGCACTGCTGAAAAAATCGACAGCGACGGACTTCCTTCAAAAAGCAAGAGAGAAGCGTTCATCGGAGTGTTTTCCAGGAGGCTGCAGCCCAGAGGTCAGCGAAACTGCAGAACTGATGGAGACCAACGTTGGATATGTAAGTTCTCCGTCCGTTGTACTTTCTTTCCTGATTAATGCCATGTATCCAGTTTAATTACAATTTTGAGGTAACTGTACTTTACACAAGTATTTCCATTCTATACTAGGGAAATACTGTATTTTTTACCCCTCTACATTTATTTGACACATACAGTTCTTGGTTACTTTTTTCAGATTCAGGTTAAGACAAAATATAACTAATATTCAATAGCAATTAACTAAGAAATTATGATGTATTATTATAGATCAATCAAATTAGCCCCACCTTTACCACCTGCAAGATTAATGATGCATCAATAATTGTAATCCTATTATATAACGTTTAACGTTTATTATTGTAAAAAAAAAAAGGATATTCTGCTTAATTAATACTTTAATTTTTTGCACTTTGAGTATATTTTGATGCTAATACATACTTAAGTATGGGGGAGCTGGTCTGAATGGTGGAAAGCTACAGAAGATACGATGATGGGTCAAATTTGCAGTATTTGGACAACAGATTCCTGCCAAATGTTTTGTTTTGTCAACCTAAATATATTTATTTTACTGTTTTAAACAAGTTAAGAAACCAGAAAATACACATTTAAGAAGCTTGAATCAGAGAATTTTGACTTTTTCTTAAATAAAAAAAGTATTCAAACCAATTAATCAACTATCAAAATAGTTACTGATTAATTTAATAGTTGATCTAACTGATCAATTGTTGGAGCTCTATCTTTCACCACTGCATGTACCAGAAAACAGATGTTACAGACACTTTGTGTGTTTCTGAACTCCTTAAACCAGCCATGTCGAGGGAATAGATATCATCATTATTTTGTGTCAGGCAGACAGAGTAGTAGAAATAAAAAGTAGTGTCATCTGTATTGTTTTTGCACATTTTTTTTTACATTACCAACCATCAAAAAGACTTTGATTTGTTTTAAAGTTTAAGAGAACCACATTTATGTCATCGTACGCTTTGTTTCTATTAAACATGTCTCTATTACTGTCTCTCAATATTTCCTTTTAATCAACCTAAGAAAAAGCTCTTCACTAAATCACAGTTTAAAAGAAACATTTTAAACCATGTTTTCAAACCAAGTTAGATCACTTTAGAACCATCACGCAGAATTCCTCTCTGCAAGTAGAAAAGAAAAGAAAACAAGTGTATATGTCAGTAACCACAGTCGCAGTCAGCAGCAGGAAGGTTTTCCATTCAAAGTGGGCCATCAGTCTGTTCGGGGTGTTGGGTCTCTGCACAGAGGGAGAGCCTATCTACATGATACTAAACATCATGAATAAAGAACATGTCCAGAGACTCGAGCGTTGAGAAGCACTCCTCTGTTCGACAGGGATAAGGTGTAACCAAATCAAGCGAGTCACTGAGGCATTTACCATTACTGTGTTCTTACATACCAGGCCTGCAATCTGAAGACACAGTGAAGGGAGGCCATTAACATCCACTTTGTTACTTAGTGCACCTGCTTCAAATATCAGGTGACCAGCATGAAAGCCAGCAGAGAGGTGGAATGTGACCAACTGGAGTTTCTGTCATGTTGTCGTACATTTAGGTACATGTTGTTTCTTTGTTTCGCATAAAGCCGAGCCATAAAGACAGACCTTCACTGAAGAGCACACCTCACTGATGCTGTTAGATTGAGTATTGTTGTGTATTATGTACTAAATCTAGAATAAATATGACACCTTATTTATAGGAGGACAGGTCCAGCCTGTTCTTTGATGGAGGAGCTGCTCAGAAAGAAGCGAGCTTTGTAAGTTGTAAGAGTTTGAAGTTGAGTCTTGACTTCATTGTGTTTTAAAATGAATAAATAAATAAATCTCATCTTACTCAAGATGTTTATGAATAAAAACCATCACAGCAAAGCCTAAAAACACTTTTGTCTTGTAGCAGACACCTGGAGGGGAAGCTGCGACGGATGAAGGATCTGGGATGTAGCCGAGACGGAGAGCACAACACGACAGTGTTGTTTTTGTTGGGTCAAGGTCAACCAGCAATGCAGTGTAAATATAAAATATACAGTATAATCACCAAGATAAATCATTAAACAAAGGAGTTAACCAATGAAGATGTATTGTTTAAGGATTAATTTGCATGCATAATTTCCTTTCTTTTATGTTAAAAAAATCAAGAAACTGTTTTACTTGATACTTCTAGTTGTCAGATTAGTGTTTGATATTTATACTGGTACTGGTACTTATCTGAGTTAGAAATAAAAAAAAAAAGGTCTCTTGGAAGATAGAATTGAGAATATCTTGTTTCAATAATGTATAACCAAATATTAAAGTGTATTTTCTCAATAGTTTAAAGAGTTCTTCAATATTAAGTTAATTTTGTGGCATATTATACATAGCATTTGATTTATTGGGAATATAGCTAAAATTTAAAAATGTATTGTCACTGTCCACTGGAAAACCACTTTGATTTAGATTTTTTTGATAAAACTAAATGAGGGAGTGTTCTGTAATTAACTGAGACAAGTCTCCTATTTCTTATACCAAACAAACCATTTACAGAGCCACTGGAGCATCTGTAAAATGCACTGCCACAAAACTGAAAACATGGTTGTTTTTCTTGGTTGACATTTTGGAGATAAGTGGTTTTCACTGGACTGTGAAGATATGTTCATATATGTTCAGTACATGTTAAGTGCAAACTAACCATTGTCAACGAGGAAATTTCTGTGAACATTTCAATAAATGTATATTACAGTATGTTCATGTTTGTTCATTATAGATGGGTGACAAATTAAAGGAAAACTATCTTAGCGTCATAAGACCAGTGTGTAGGATTTAGTGGCAACCAGCAGTGAGCTCGTCGAACATCGTCTCACCCTCCCCTTCCTGGCCTGTAAGAGAACATACAATGGCCATGAAACTCAAAAATCTATTTCTAGAGCCAGTGTTTGGTTTGTCCATTTCGGGCATACTGTAGCAACATGATACAAGGATATAAGGATATATCATTCTGAGGTAATGGAAACTACGAACTACGATTCTTGTTTTCAGGTGATTATTCACTAATGAAAACAAACATTGGAGTTTTTTTAATTTCATTTCTGCCATATTCTGCCAATAAATCCCTGTAAAGCTTAACCACTGGACCTTAAATTGAGTAAAAATAAATATTTAGAAAAAGTGCCCAGACGAAGCTATTCACAGAGACAGATAGACTGCCTTTTTGCTGCTGCCTTTTAACACAACTCTTAACCCACATTAATCATTTTGTGCTGTGATAACTTGTTGTCACAGGGTGTGTACAAAATGTAGAATTTAGGGAGTGTAACATGTTTTTTTTCAGCGGGTGGTGTACTGTGTAGTTATCTGTTCTGCAATTTGTACTGGTGTGTAATATGCTTTGTTACTGTTGTGTTGATATTGGTAGGGTTTGGATCCATCCAGTTAACACAATCCAGGGAATTGGCACTAGCTCACTTTAATCTGCTTAATCACTTTAGACGGAAAAAACTCACTGCTCATACCCTGACCTGTATCCTGCAGCATTTAATTTATATTTGTAGATGGTCTCTAAAACAAAGAATATCATTGTCCTCATATCAATGTTGTTTCTATTTAGAAGTCAGTCTGTTAGGAGGACTGCAAGTCTGCAGAGAACCGATTCAAATATTGCTGTATTTTAAGTCTACAGGCATAATTTTTGTCCATGTGGACTACTTCAAATATGCCTCACTCTTGCCAGTCAGACTTTTTTCAGTTTAAGTTGTGAAAGACATGTATGTACACTTCGAAAATATGCAATGTAAAGTGTTAGTTCCCACAGTCACATGCTGATCACGGGCTTTGCTGGTCGCTTTCTCCTCGTTTTATCTGCCGGACAGATGACCTATGGAATGAATGAATGGTGAAAATACGCAGATTTGAGGCGTTACTCTTCTATTTGAATGACCAACGTAAAATCTCGCCCTATATTTTCGAGTAGCAGCTTCCTTTAATGTCATAATCTAATATTATGCGTTGATAATTGCAGTTATGCACAGAGAGCGTCAGGGTACTGCCTCTTTAATGTTGCCTTCAAGTGTCTATCGTAAACTCAACTTCAAGTAGTAAATACAGTATTTGTAATCTAATAACAAAATTGAACACATATAATGAGTTGTTTTTTGGATGATTTTTTTTTATTTGGGAAAGTATTCATTCACTCAACCTCCATTTTAACTCGGATACTGAGGTAGAGGCCTCATTTATTATTATATAACCAAGTACCACAGAATTGCTATGTGCTTTTACTGTACTGTTGGACTGTATAGGTTGCACAGTCTCGAGATATTTTTACATTCAAATTTAACGCTAGGATTAGTTTCACACAATATACAACCCTTTACTCGAGTACAAAAAATAAATGTATGTGTACACTGGTTTTATTTATTACATAAATTATCTGTCGCTTGTATACGTTTCTCATTTCCCATTTTCCGATAGCACCTGAATGCAGCGTAACAATCGACAGCAGTAACAGTTACGGCTTGACACTTTAGCTTGTAGCTTACAGTCAAGAAACAGCGGCGGTGTCGTCCAAAGAAATTTCCTTTCACAATGTAAGTCTATTATGTTTCTACGTATAGTTTTACAGTAAAGTGTTACTCGCTCAAAGTTGTCTTAGACAGAGGCCTTCCGGGTAGTTTGTTGAAACAGGGTCACAGAAAAAAAAAGCAACGCCCAAAACTTTGATGCTAGCATGCAACAAGTGCTAGGACGGTAGTTTTCCAGATTCAGCTAGGCTAAGCTAGTTTACATTATGTTAGGTTTCATTAGAGCATAGTAACTCTGCCTAACACAAACTATGTCAGCGGTTCTAGTGAATTAGGCAGTAACAGAAAACATACACGCTGCGCTTATAACACGTCTACAGCTGCGTAAATATTAATGTTGGACAATTAGCTTAATGCTAACATTAGTTTTGTTTTCTATGGTCGCACGCTAGCCTTTTCTCTCCCGGTTTTCTGTTAGGTTGACCTAGGTACTACATAGTAAGCAAACAAACTAGTGGTTCAGAAGTGAAAATATTGCCACTATAAATGAAAATCACTACAATTTGAGCAAGGTACAAGTAGTGGCAAAATGTCAATTTAAAACAGGAAATATATTGGTGGTTAACTTAGCTGTTGTTTGGTATCAGTAATTGTAAAGATAAGAGCATAATTGAAGTGGAGTAACTAGGACTTAGTTATGTTTTAGTTCTACTACTCAGGGTTTATCTGAGTTTGGTCATGTTACAATAGAAATAACAACTGTTGCAGCGCAAGCCAAATCTCTTCTTAAAACCCCTTATTTCCATTAACCTCCCCCAACCCGTCATATCCACTCTGCACCAGAAATCTGTTCAAATAAAATGAATGAAATTGAAAATGGACAACTGCAAACCAAGAACCTTGATGTGCAAAAGTTGGTTTGCGGCCCTGATCAAATTTACTCACACTTGCATAGTACTTATTTGAGTGAGTCCTGGTCAGACAAACATTTAAGACAGATTGTCACCAATAATGTTTTTGGGTTTTTTTGTTTTGCGCAAAGTTACTCAACCTTAGGTGATGAAATAAGTTAACGGTTTAGTTTGATGTGCAGTACAGTTACACAGGACATGATACATGACACATGACCTTAACCACCTAATTTTGCATGCTTTACAATATTTTTTCACTTCTGCTATGCAGTAGAGAGGCTGTGGGTGTAGACAAATTCCCCTATCTTTGATGAAGTTCTAAAAAAAAAATAATTATTGATACAGTATTTAAGATAATACTGGAGACAAAGTTATTTTGATTACTTTCTCTCATTGTTTAAGGAAATCTCATGTAGTTTGGTCACAGTTTGGATGTTATGATGTGAAGAAATTATGTATGACATAAGGGAAATGTAAAACATTTTTACTATACATTTTCATGAACAAATAAATGGAAAAACGAACTAGGTTATGAGAGATTGGAGAAACTTTCTTTAAAAAGTCCTGCTGTATTAACCAGGAGATGGACATTTTGTGTTTACAGAAAGTCATAGATTTATTTTAAAGTGAGAATTCAAACTATTTATTTATTTATTTATTTTTAATTTAAACATAGAGACCTTGCTGTTACATCAAGAATCTGCAACACTAATTAGATGATTGTGATGTGTTCCTATGTTGACATTCTAGACAGTTGGACTGTACTGTAAGTGACCTCTTGTATCACTGTTTAGGGCTAAAAGAGCTCAGGATAGCCTTGGGCTAAGAGTATGCAATGTGTAAGGCTTAGTGTGGAAGATATTGTTCCTTGTTTATTCATAATCATTTATTTGATTTTTCTTATTTATGTATAAGTAATCAAGTTTAAGCATTTTAATTGATTTTTAATAAAAGGGCTTAGTTATTTTTTTTTATTGCCTAGATGTGTTCAGAAAATAATGGTGTCTGTGACCAAGACAGGCATGGGAGAAAAGCATGCATAACTAAATCCCATGAAGACATATGAAAATGTATCCACCAGTGTTCTCACCCTGTGCACCCAACTCCCATGCAGATAGACAAAAATGTAACCACTAGTGTTTCAGGGAATAGCTAGTTTTGTGGAAAGCATCAAGGACATGAAATAAGTATCTAATCTGTCTAGGTAAAAAGTAATGCTGGGGGTATAATCATATTAGGACTCACAATAGGAGAAAGGATGATCCAAAAATGTTTGTACAACTGAGTCAGTCTGCTCCTTGGGCCCAGCTCGGTTTCGATGTACCTTAAACCTGCCTGGCCCTGGTGAAGACTCCTCACCACACTAGACTAATGCTATCTTTAAAGGGGGCATCAGCCAGCCAGAGTTGACTGCTAATGCTGACAGATGTTTATACACTCAGACTGGTTGTGATGTTTGCATTCTCTCTCAGCTACTCTGCTCTGTAAAAGTAACAGCCAGGTTATAGGATCAACTGGCTGTTGGACAAATAGGTTTGTTTTCTGACTTTGTTAGGCAGCCGTGTACATCAGGTTTGTTCACATATTGATACTAAGCCAAGAAACTAATAGTATGCTCCATCATCTTTTGTGTTTCTCTCACATTTTGATACCTTTCGTAGCCCAAGTTAGGTTTGTGTTTGTACATTCAGGGGGATTTTGGAGAGAGTGGAGGAAGTAGTTGGCTAGAAAATACGGAAATGCATCCTTTGTTACTGCTGCACTCTGCTTCCTCAGTCATCACCACCCACTGACTATTATGTATTGCAAACAAATACAGTATACAGAATGTTTAATTGGGCTGTTACGATATCAGTTTCACTATATCATTATTGTTGCCAAAACAATTGAACATTTTGAAAGTAAGACAAGCCCTCTTTCTGTAATATCAGCATAAATAAGAGATAGGCTGGGAGGGTTTGGGTCTGTCAACAGTTTCTTGGTCAGAAGGTTAGCAAAAGTCTAGTTTAGGTGATGATTTATCAGTTTGTCAGCCTCCTGTGAGAGTTGCTGCACAGCAGGTCTAGCCTGCAGTTTAAGGGACAGTTCACCCTAAAATTAAAAATACATCTTTTTTTCCTTTGACCTGTAGTGCTATTTATCCATCTATTTAGTTTTTTGTGAGTGAGATATTGGCTGTAGGAATGTCTGCCTTCACTCAGATATAGTGGCACTCAGCTTGTGGTGCTCAAAGCACCAAAAATAACACTTGAAAAACTCAAAAGCAATGTCTTTTTCCACAAATTGAGCGTGTTTCTCAAGATAATCCATAGACCTTGTTGTGAGCAGTTTCATGTAGGAACTACTTTGTTTCTGTCGTTTAAAGAAACTTTGATTTGATGAACATGTGTTTATCAAAAAGGCAAAATGAAGCTACTGCCTATCCTGCACTAGCAATTTCATTGGTGACTGTTTTCTCTCAAGGAATTATAAATGATGTTTTGAACATCGTTGGCCTAAATGTTTTGCAGGTTTTGTTTGTATTTTTGTCTGCATGGGTGTGCCAGCTTGCTGTGAGCAATAATTGTATTGCATGTTAAGGAAAAGGAGAGATCCATCTCTGGCTTTCTTTAAATGTGGGATGAGTCTAAGTATATGCTATAAAACTGCCACACTGGTCTCTTTTACTGAGTTGTAATAAATCCAGTATAATCCCTGCAGTTCAGTGTAAGCACCCTCAACCCATCTGCCCAATTTCAGTTATATCTTGCCTTTGTAAAGATGAATGTGGTCATTGCAGAGCAATGCTGTCTTGAGTCAGCGGGTGGCAGTAACTAACCACTCTTAAAAGGACTGCAGGGATAAGGAATGCATATCAAATCTAGAAATCCCAAATAGATGATCAAAGTAAAAAGAAAATAATAATAAGCAGCACAGTTTCCTTGTTCCTTTCCATGATTTGTATTTGTTTTATTGTAGAGAATAATCTTCCCAAATTGCTATGAAAGAAGGAACTTAAGAAAATAAGAATTCAGTTGCATGCTTGCAGTTTAAGATGGGCAGGGCACACATTGTTAGGCTCAAATTGCACAGCTGGTCATTTTTTCCAAATGTGTAAGCTATCATCAGCTATTTAGCAGCATTTTAATACTGCAGCAAATCTCATTTATTTTTGGGAATCACACTTCAGTCACCATGCAGACATGAAAATTACATTTGGAAAGTAAAAGCACACCGTTGTGATTAATGAGTGCAATTATTGGCAGAGGGACAAAATAGAGCGTGAATTCAATATCAATTTTTACACACAAACACATGTCCTACCTCTTCCCCATCCCAAATTTAACTAATTATTCCTTTCAGGAGCGAGTCATCTCAGTTCTATAACCAGTCTGTGTAACAGTCTTCTATATCAGTGAGAGATTTTCAATATATTAATATGTGAAGTTTTGGTATTCACCAACCATTCTTTAGGTAGGTGCAGTTTTGGATGCATTACTTTAATATAGTTTGTAATTATCATGTAATTGCATTGCCCTCCCCAAGACCACCCTCAAATTAGGCTGGAGTTTGTGCTGTGTGGTAGACATTCACCTCTAAGACAGTCAACCCTCCTTGCCTGAGAAACCTCAACACATTTTAAACAATTTGGCATTTTATGTCATGTAACAATTTAATGATCACAAAATGGCATAATGATGTGTCGGGGTGGGTGGAATATTAAATTAAGTTTTGTTTCTCATCAGAATTTTTTCTTCATACTGAATTCTGTGGTGTTAATTCATATTTATCTGTAACAAAATTAAAAAAAATGCAGCATTTTCACAGAGGGAAATTAACAGCTATGTAGGCAGAAGATAATTCTTATCTTATTTTTAGCTGAAATGTGTCTTTAAATTTACAAATTATAGTGTTTTCAGGTGTGTAATCAGTTCATTCATCTTTTTTGTTTGTTTATGCTTTGCTTTGTTTTTTTCAAGAATGCCTGAATTTAAGAAGATAGGATAGATTTTTGCTATTGTGGTCAGGCTGTTTACTTCCACTTATCACCAACTGCATTAATCATTGTCTCATTTAAGATACATATTAAGTGAGATTGTATGTAAAATATTTTTTGTCAACTCTTGCAGAAGGCTAATATCTACACTTAATTTTCATAATTTTACCAGGTCAGCCATTGGTCCAGAAGGTTCTGGCGCAACGTCAGGCAACAGGCGCCTGCAGCAGACCCAGGCCCAGGTGGATGAGGTATGATATGTCTCTGATTACTGGTTTACAAGGTTCAGTTAAAGCCCCAAACATATTTTTTTATACTGGTTGATATCGATAATAATCCCAAAACATAAATATAAAAATCTCAGTTTATGTTTTTTTTCTTTTGAATGTATCCTGGATTTTGACAGATATGGTGGGCATTTTGTATTTTCCTACTGTTCACTTGGACTGTGTATTGGCAAGAATCTGGTGATATGATAAGAATCACTATACATACGATTCAGTATATTGTGATCCTGTAAGCAAGGTGATATACTGGTATTTTTTTAATCTAATTTCAGGAAAACTGTCGTAGTATGAAGAACACACGGTACCACATGCTGAAAATCTGAGTGTAAAAAGTTTACTTTTTTATGTAATCAGATTAGTGAAGATAACAACACTGCTATCTAGCAGTTGGGGATTTAAAGGCAACACAAAATTAACCACTCCATAAATCACAATACAGTGTTTTTGAGAATCAATCACAAAAAATAATATCATGATATTCAAGTGTATTAATATTTTCTTTACCCCCCACTGTGCACCATCCTTTCCCGGTGTACCTTGTTTATCTCACTTAGCCCACTCTTATCATTGAACTCCAGTCTTTTCCCCCCTCTCTGTTTTCAGCCACGCTGAATGACTCCGTTCTTCCTTGACATCTGTCTTTAGCAGAGACTTGCATAACCCTTGGCAGCAGTATCATGAATCATCACAATGTGGAATCAGCAGCTCTCTTAACACTCTACCTCCACATGTCATCTCACATGTCAGAAAACATTCAGCGACAGCCATTTGTTATTCACTTTTTCAAAATTACATTCAAAATCGTGTCAGTGAGGTCACCAGGAAATAATGGCTGCCAGGAATCGCTCCTCTGGCGGTTTCACTCTTAATCCCCTTAACTGTTTTCCCTCTGTCTTTCTCAGTTGTGGCTTCCTTGATGTTAGTCCCTCCTACGCAGAACTTTAACCTTAGTGTGTCACATTAAGCCTCCGATTGGCTGTCAGAAGTTTATATAATCACTGTCTCCAGGGTTATGTAAGGCCTGCATGGGCCTACACACTCCTCCCCACCCTGCTGCTACATCTGAGAGGAGGGGCAGTAGTGGGGTTTGTGGATCAGTGGAACATATGGGTTATGTGTATTCTGTGATACTGCGTGTATGCACATGCATGCCCCTCAGTGAACGCTATTAAGCAAAAGTGTGTCTGTAATTTTTACCTTGTAAGGTGTGATCTCTCTTGATTGGTGGTGTTGTTAAGTAACATTGTTAGAGGTTACTTCACACTAAGATCATTTATGTCATCCTTCTATATGTGAAATATTGAATCTTTGTTTCTGTTCACTACAAATGCTTAAACTAATTAAGGCTGTGTTTGGTTTAGTCAGGATTATTCAGATCCAGTGCACTGAGGAACAGGCATTTAAAAAGTACTGACACTTAATAAATGTTTTTTTTACTTGTTGTATGTGTGTAGGTGGTAGATATTATGCGTGTTAATGTGGACAAAGTGCTGGAGCGTGACCAGAAGCTGTCTGAACTGGATGACCGAGCAGACGCACTGCAGGCTGGAGCCTCCCAGTTCGAGACCAGTGCTGCTAAGCTGAAAAGGAAGTACTGGTGGAAGAACTGCAAGGTGCTAAATAGAATTTATTTCAATAAAATGCACCCTCTTTCCCCCCACTGTAAGTGAAAGTAACTGACCTTACATGAACTAGAAGTCTCAAGGCTACAGGTGATCTGAACTATATTGCTCTTGGAAAAGCCTCAAATGGTGTTTCATGTTCACCTAATCAATAGCTTAATTTTAACAGTATCAAAAATACGATGTTTGATTACACACAACTTACAGACAAGGTAAGTAAATTCAGAGTGCTTTACAAATGAGTAAATCAAAGAATACATTGAAGAGAGAAAAACTTAAAAAGAGAAAGGAAAAATAGTACATTCCTTAGGAGAAAGTAGCATACTGAGGTGAAACAAACATACAAAAACAAAAAAAGAAAAAGTGCTACAAATGATAACAGACTTCTCTTTCAATAAATGTTAAGGTGATTTATGGTTCATTTGTCATTTAACAACATGGGGTTGCACAGTGAAATGTAAGTTTCAGCCCTGTCATGCTACACGCACTAAACAAATATTTAAATCAGAGTAAAATAATATGAATAAAAAAACTGGCATCCTAATTCCAGCTGAAGTGTGCAGAAACTGAATTTGCTGTTCCTTTACCCCTCACAGATGTGGGCCATCCTGATAGCTGTCATAGTGATCATCATCATCATCATTGTTAGTGAGTATCAAGCCTTGTGGTTAGTCATCAACAGTTTTGAAAGTATTGTTGCAATATTAAGTGTAACCAAATGCATATAATAACTTGACAGTGATTTCAGCTTAACCTTTGTTGATTATATACACTGTATTTGATATAGTATATATATACATTGGAAATATATATATATTTTTTTCACATTTATGGACATTCCTCTGCAAAACCAATAAGTTTATGTAAGTCTGTCATCTAAAAGTTCCTCCCTACTTCACTCACAGTTTGGAATTATTCGTAAAACTGCAACAAGAGGAGGAGGAGTGGAGGCAGTGATGAAGAAGAGGAGAAGAGCAGCATGCACAATTCATGTCTTGGAGGAAGACGTCATATGATTACTGGCTACTGAGCTCCACAACATTTTTCCCCTCCTGCCGGGGGTCTTCATTCCTTGTCCTGGTTTGCCCCGTGTGTGCGTGTGTGTGCGTGCGTGCGTGTGTGTGTGTGAGAAAGAGAAAGAATGTGTGTGTGTGTGTGTGTGTGTGTTTGTGTGTGTTTAGCCTGCATTACCACACCATATCAGTCATCACTAAACCTGTATTTGAGTGCCATATCATGTGCCAAAGAAAAAAGAAAAATAGATACAGAAACAAGTTGATAACTAAACTCATCTAAAACCATAAGAAAAGTATAAATTCGTCATCTTGGACTGTATGACAAAGCAAACAAACACACACTCCAACCTCAGGACTAGAATGAAGAATGTTGTTGTAAACTCTCCTCAACTTATATTTACTTTTTTATGTTTTATTAATAGCCATTGATTTTGTGTTCCAGGTTAAGAAAAGTGCCTTTGAAGATATGTGTTAGTTAAGAGTGTAACAGTAACCCTACATATCATTGAAGAGATGCCCCTTTACAACAAATACACATTTGTACATTTCAGAGTGCCAATATTTTGATTCTTTTCCTCATTTTTAAAAGAAATGTGCTGGTGTGTCATCTTACGAATGGTCAAATTTGACCAGGGAATGATGGGATCTGATGCCTTATTTTATCATGCACATGGTTGATAGCTAATTAGGTGCTTTGTACAAAACATTTAATTTTGTATTGAATAAAGAGACATTTCATTGGTCACTCTGCAACAAAAAGGTAACCAGTAACACATTGTTGAACCACCTGATCATACCTATCCTTGTACATCCTCCTTGAGTTTCTACCTAGATAAGTGCCTCCATGCTATGGCCAACAGCCTCACAAGGTTAGGTTAGTGAAACAGCTACAAGGATTTTTTTTTAAAGAACAAAAAAGTGCTACACTGGGTTTAAAATCGTGAATTATCTCAATCACGCCTCAAGGATGGGCCTTTGTAAAATACAACAAAATAAGAAAATAGTAGTAGACAGATGCCTTAATTGGTTTCTCCAATGGAGAACAGCCAAAATACAGACATGCCTTGTTGATGATATTTACCAGCCAGTAAACAGTTGTGCCTTCTGAATGCTCTCACTGTTCAAACAAATACTGTGCTGCTTGCTTATTAACCTTTAATGAAGTCCTCTGTTTAGTCACACTGGTATTTACCAGATCAATGCCAAGTACTTCTCGAGTGTGAAATTTTGGTTATTATTCTTAACAACAGCTTTTTTTTGTTTTGCTATCTATTCTATAGTACTAACCTTAAAGCAACTGTATAGTATCTTTTCTTTCAGCTGTTCGCTCCTGCTGAGCATCAGAGTGTTTGGAGAAAATCTTTGTCGGGCAATGACAGTGTGATATGTACTGTAGCAACACTGGATGATTATATGCCCCCCTGTTGCCTCCATCCTAATAAAATGAAAGTATTTTAATGAGACAGAATTTGGGATCACTTTCTACTTTCATTTCACTCTGAGAACTGTTGATGTTACATTGTTCAGTAGTTTTTAAGACATTAGCAGTTGTTTGACCTTCAAGGTGCACGCTTGATATTATTGTAATTGTAACACTAACACAAGTATGGGCTCTTTAGACATTTGGGTAGTGTATGGCCACAGTGTAGCCATTAAAGAAATTGTGTAATATGTTTGAAAGTGATTTTACTGGCCAGACCTTTATCACAGATGCATGGAAATGTCATCATCCTCTCCCATCTACCCCTGAAATTTGAACCCCAGAAACTTCTGTGCATTGCTCATGTCTACCTACTGGTTATATATTTGGAAATAAGTGCAATTCTACTCTTTGACCCTACATGCCTTTTGCTTGAATAAAATCGATTTAACAGAAATGACAAAGCCTCATCTGATTGTTTATTTCTGATATGTGACAGAATATGCATTTTTAGTCTTGGTCTAGCTTTTTAGATGGCCATATAGTCTGTTGGAGTCAGATAAAGCTGTACCTTTTACTTAAGCAAAGATCCAGTGGGTCATTCACACTGCTGACATCTCATTAGCCAGAAAGCTTGGAAGAAAAACAATTTTCTACTAATGTTACTGTGTTTCATTGCTGAAAGGGGTGTGATCTATTATTAGCAACACCACCTTGTTTACCTCAGTAGCTTTGTCCCTGACCCACCCCATGAGACCCAGTCCCAATAAACTTTCCACAGCAGGACGGCTACCATGTTTGCCAGCATCATTTAGTTTTCTTAACTTAGCTACTTTCACTGTTATTATTATTATTCTCCAAAAAGCATTGGCATAATTCCTTTACTTGGGACTGGACTGGCCATAACTTTTTTGTTTTTTGCAAATGGTCTATTGACTAATGAAATGTTGGGAAATAGTCTGTTACAATTTGTGAAATAACTTAATAGGTTAATTATCAAAGGCCAAAGTTTAACAGAAAATATTAACATTTGAGAGGCTGGAACAAGTCATATCACATGTAATCAGCATTATGTAATCAGATTACAAAAAATAACTGATCAGCATAGATTACATTTAAAATTTTTTATAGTTACATTGTCAAGCTTTACGTGATCATACTTTCTGATTATTTATGTGTACACACATACACACACACACATATATCATTTGATTTGACAAACTGTAAATGTTGAGTGAGTCAAATTTTTATGACTGCATCCATTGTTTAGTGTAATGTGCAATGTTTACAATGTTTGATTATGAAGTAATTCAAAAGTATTTAGATTAGATTACACTTTTTTGTAATTCAGTAGTTTAGATTACTAATCACAAAAATGACTGTGTTATTTCTATTGAGTAACTTACTTGGCCTACAATTCAAAGTAATCTGACCCAACCTGCTCAGGTAAAGAAAATGTAGCATACTTTAGCATGTTACAAATATAATTTAAGAATACAAAAGTTACTACAAGTATACTTGAAGTTTTATGCTTACTTTAAAGTAAGCATAAAAAAACAAAAAAAACAAAACTGTATTTTTAAAAAGTGTGCTTTAAAAAAGATGTAATTAAGTTTAACTTCAATTTACTAAAATTAAATATGCTAATTATGCAATACTTAAAGAGCTATTTCAGCATACTTAAAAGAAGCATACTTTATTGTAAGTGAACTGTAAATTGTACATTAGTGGATTTTTTTAAAAAGTATACTAAATTGCAGATACTTGTAGTGGTAAGTTAGTTTACTTTTGAAAAGTATAATTTTTTTTTTCTTTTGTAATACACTATTGGTATACTTTATTAAAGTGTACTTAATTTCACTTAATTAGAACTATATGTAAGTATGTTTACAAGAAGTACACTTCAGCATAAGTTTATTTCAAGTTTAAAGTAGCACAAACAAGGTTAACTTCAATTTCCTTAATCGAGCGTGTACTTACACAGCACTTTAAGTGTCCTAAGTATACTTAAAGCTGTTTCACCTGAGCAAATAAATTTATATTAAATTAACTTTAAACTTTGCTTTTCTACAATTTAATTACAACAAAAATATTCTTGGTACAAAATTAGTTGTTCCAAGTTGAAGTTATCTAATCATTAACACACTTAAGTATACGGATGAATAGTCTGACTGCAAGTACACTAAAGTATGCTAAAAAAAAAAACAAAAAAAAAAAAAAAACAAGAAAAACATAATGATATGAGGGTTTTGGCATCCTTGCTTTGAAAATGGCTGAAACTACTAATCGATTTTTCAAATTGTTAATTCTTGTCATTTGCTTCAATAAAAATCATATTAATATATCAAATGAACAACAAAAATAGTTCATAGCCAAAACTTCATCCTAAAGGCAGCATGATGAATGACCTGCATCATCAGCTGTACTAGGAGCACAGCGTCTCTGTTCATTCATTCAGTAGTAGAGGTGGATGCAGCTTATAGTGAGTCGCTGCTTGCGCATTCTGCTTGTTTTCCCTCTGTTGTGTAACATGGATGTCCACGTGAACCGCAAGCAAGCCGCTGACAGATCGCTGCGTTTAGACACGCCCGCTAATAGGCGTCATATCCAATCATACGCTACATGCTAAATTGTCCTGTCCAATCATCGTGGAGTGGGCGGAGTTACACGGCACCGGCCTCACGTTGCACAAATGTGTCAAGCGCTCCAGAGTGGATGACGATTTACCTCCGTGACTGGGACATAATTAAAAAAAAATATTGCTAATACGGCCTGTTGAACAATTTGAGACAAATTCAATTGTTGGATATTGAAGCCGAACCACACGCGGAATCGGAAAGGTGAGAATTTAATCAGAAAACAGAAGATTTGAGGTGTCGTTAGCGAGTTTGCTAAAGCTAGCTCACCACCTCGCCCACGGCACCAAGTACAGAGAACGGTGGATGTAAACAAATGAAATTTAATGCTTGTCTTGCGTCCTAGTATATTCTTTTGAGTGTGTATTGTGTAGTTTCAGCTGAATGCTTTACATTTCTATGCAGTAAGTTATGCACTGGTCGCAAGTAGTGTAGAGTATTGTGCATTGCTAATGTGTTAGCTAGCTAAATGACATGTCTGCCATAAGTCAGGGGGTTGCTGTTAACGTTAGCGAGGGACGCTTTCTTAGCGAGTTATTAACGAGTTGCAGCTACTGTTGCTCGGGGACAATTTCATTGTGTGAGTAATAACTGAATATTAGCTCATATCAGCTACTCTACAGACTAGTAAGACATCAATTCACGTTACACTGTAATGATTAAACTTAAACTTGGAAGAGCACTTCTAGCCTCATGGTACTGCTAGTTCTATGAGTTACGTTCTTACGTATACGATAATGTGTCATTAAATGTTGTTTTTAGCTGGCCAGATTTGTGGCAATGTACTCACTAATGCAGTTTTAATGATGTCATAATGGCGGCTGTGCTTCACATTTCGGTGAAGTGGTAGTATCTGACTCTCCTTAAGCCTTAAGCTGAGCACTGGTTACTGAGGTTATTGAGGTTACTGGGTTCATGTGGGGAGGGGGTGGTGACCCGTTAAGAGTGTCAGGTTTGTTTTGAGTGGGAATGGGTTGTGGGTTGTTGTCAAAGTTTGAAAGGCTTTTTACTCCCCAATGAATGGAGGCATGAAAAACAGGTATCAGTGTGGATTTCCTTATATTTTTTCCCAGCATTTGTATTTGTGTGTGTTTATTTAGTTATGCTGATAATCTTGATTTTTGAGGTGACCTATATATACTCAATGTTATAGTTTGCTGTACCTACAAGCTTGCTATGCAACTTTTGGATGTACGTAGCTCAAATCTATAATTATTTAACTTGTTTTAAGAATTTTCACCTAAATCTGAGTATTTGCCTCATGAAATAAATGTTAACCTTAAAGCAGGGCTGCACAAGATGATAAAAAGAAATCATTGCAGTTATTTTGATTGAAATTGTGAAATGTGATTCAGTTAGTGGGAATGGTCATTATAGCATTCAAATTTTCTTTTTTAGTGGAAAAAAATTTAAATCATGATGATTTGATATTTGTTGTGGTCTTTTTCCTTCATCTAGTGAAAAAGATTTGGTGGCTAGGGCATCGCTGCAACCAGAACCAAATTGCACCAAATTGTGATTTGGTTCTGGTTCTGTGGTTTGGCTGTTGCGTTTTGCTATACTGCAATTTTGATAATATTTTGCGATTAAATGTGTAGCGCTCGTGGAAACGGTCATTTTTGCATCACAGTTATCATTTTCATAGAAAGAACTAGAAAAATCGTGATGATCTGACATTGCTGGGGTCGGTATCAAACAAACAGGTTTTCTTACATCTGAAGAACAAGATTTGTAGGCCAAGGCATCTTCAGTACTTCAGTTATAATTCAATTATAATGCTATTTTTGGAAATTGCAGGCTTCTGCAAGTTGGATGTTGCACTTGACCTTGATTGTGATTTTTATAATATTTTGATTAATTGTGCCGCCCCACCTTGAAGTGCAGTCCAATCATGTCAGCATGCTGCCAATGTCATTATATAATATTGTGATTTCATAACTAACTGCTGTTGACCTGGGGATGTATATCCTGCCAGGCTTTTACTTCCGTATTGGTGGGAATTTGGTGTGTGAATGGTGGTGTGATCCATCTACAAAAAATTGGAGCCAGACAGGACATTCAGAAGACACAATTCAGTTAACTTGAGCATAGACATCGCATAGTACATGGCTGATCTTTGACTCCATGCACATGCACAGTGGACCTACTTAGTCTATTTGTCTTTCACCACTTATGAATACTGTGTGACAAGCAGGCTTCCTAAAGGGTATTGCTCCACTCAGAAGACCCATTGCCTAAACAGTAGTTTTCTGCTCAAATTAAAAAATGTTGTCATTGCAATGTGGCATTAACCTCATATTTTGTGTTGGGCCCAATTTTGACAAGACAACTAGGCATTTTAGTGTAACAGTAGGTGTTTCAAATTTGGCCTGCAGTGTGACATTTCTTTCAGAAAAAAATATAATGATATGACCTCATATTATTAGCTGTGAATAAAAACTAACAATTAGTTTTTGTTGTTACACATATGAAGGGTTCGGTCTTGTCAAACTTATTGCAGTGGAACACATATCTTTGCTTTGAAAATCAGTTCTTTTATTTTGTCTGTGATGTTTTCCAGGCTGCGATCACAGCGGTGTTGGAAAATATCATCATTAACATTATTTGTGGCCATAGCATCCTTTTTTTAACCTTCTGACCAGCTAAATTGTAAAAAATGCGATCCTATTAAAAGTTATGATGCACATGCCATTTTTGTTTGTTTTTCCTTAACAGTCAGTATGATCAAGGATGTTTTTTTATCCTCAATTATATTATAATGTGGATGTTATTATAAGCAAAACCACTGATAATGACAATAGCTTTTTTTAGTATTTTGAAAACAGCTCTGAAGACATTGTCCCAAATAGGCTTGCACAATGAAGCCAAATATTGTCAAAATCACAATATGGCCAAGTGCAATATCACACTTGCAGATGCTGCAATTTTCTGATAAAGGTAAAATGTGTGACAAAACAGCATTGTAATGATGTGCTGTAATGCTGCAGAGCTGTCCTGGTCTACAAATGTTGTTCTCCAGATGTAAGAAAACATGATTGTTTGGTAAAGACCCCAACAAATGTCACATCATCAAGATTTGATTTGATTTTTTTTTTTTTTTTTTTTTGGATGAAGAGACGTTGTCACTGCAATGTTGACTAAATGTTTTGTGTTGGGAATTTTAGTGCAACAGTAATTGTTGTGAATTCCCATTTGGCCTGCAGTGCAATCTTTTCTTTCAAAATAATTATACTGTGATGATATGTTACCTCACAAATTCTATGCAAGCTGTAAATGAATAAAAACTAACAATTTGCTTTTTTGTTGTTACATGTATGAAGGATTTGGTCTCATGAAAATGATGCATAAACATTAACAGTGGAACACAGATCATCACTTTAAAACACTGTTTTTTTTATTTTATCTGTGATGTTGTGATCATAATATCCAAATTACAGAAGCTGCATTTTTTTTGAAGGATAAATTGGTGACAAAACACCATTATAATGAAATACTGTAGTGGTACAGAGATACCCTGTCCTGGAAATGTTGTTCTCCAAATTAAAGAAAACATATTTGTTTGGCACAGCACCTAACAAATGTCACATCATCGTTGTGTCTTTTTTGTTTTCTAATGAAAGTTTTGATGGAAAATTCATCATACACACTGCTTGTGAAGCATCTTATATCTGTCAAAATAATTGCTGTATAAGTTTTTAGTGTATCATGAAGTGCTAGTCCCAAATTATTATGCAAAACTTAGTTTAAAAAATACAAGAGGTCATAAAGAATTTGAAAGAGAAATGTGTTTTGTTTGTTGTATGATGATGATCATGACAGATAATTTCCCCCCAAATGCAATTCAAAAATACACATCAGGTTACATTTTAATAAATGACAGGCACAGTTCTTCCTTACCATGGCAGGAAATCATAGGTTAGGAACGCAACATATTTTGCAGAGGTAATTTTGATGCCCTCAAAGGACCCTAGTGGGACCCACCATAAAAACACAGGTGTTACCAGTGATACTAATGAAGGTTCCCTTCCATTCAGGGTGCTACTGTTGTGCTTGTTGGCTCACTGGAAAAGCTCTGCTGCACTAAATGAAATGGAACATTGATTACTATCCATGGTGCCACCTGTATTTACTCTATTATTTCGTGTCAGTATGGCTGCTGTGTGCCAGGTCTATGTGTATTCGTGGGTTTCTGAATCCACCATAAATGCTTGTCTTTGTGAGCATTAGTTGGGTGTGACTTTACACACAACTGTAAGCGTCTTGAGGATTCTACATTGAGAGGTCCTTGGGCTCCTGAGACACTAGCTGCTTCAAATGTTTGCTGCTCAACAGCGGCTTTTTATAGCTGTCCTTTTAGCACTATTAATTTGCCTTACAGAAACTTTCATTTTTATCTGTGCTCTAAATTGCATGTAAAACTTTTAATAGTTCAGTAATCTCTCCTCAGTATCGATTGTTTTCATGCCATTTGCAAAGCATTGCACTATTTCATGCTTGTTATCCTCTGAAAGATATCTTCCTCCGCATATTGCATGAGAACTGAGACTTGCTTAATGTCAAACAGCCTCTTTAAGTAGGTTTCCCTTTAATTGAGTTCACCTTGCAAACTAATTTTTTTTTAGTTTAAGTTAAAATTTTGTTTTTCAGCTTTTCATAATTATGAATATGGGACAGTTGTACTGACCAGTGTCATCAAACATATGCAACTTACATTTTTTTTTGCATGATAATCCTTGTATTTATTGACCAGTCAATCTATTTAGGAGTGAGAGTGTGTTTCAATCACCAGTTTTAGTACAATTTTGGTACAACTAATCTTTTATATACATTTGAATCACAGTGTGCTTAAACAGTTAGTCAAACTTGCATATTTCTTCTCTGAGGATTGGTGAGAAAAGTACAGATTAGTAACCTGGCATGGCCTTATCTAGTTTGTTTGTGTGCTGTAAAAGTAAGGCAAGGCCAGAGCATCATAACTGCACCACCTTGACCATGGGTTTGTGTCAGAGCCCTGCACAGACACAGTAGTACACGTATAATAGGAGGATGGCTTATACGCTCCGAATTGAGCAAGCTGGTTATGTAATCCTGCAGTGACGACCTGTTGAACAACGCAGGATATTTTCATTGGCTCCTGCTTGTACCACTCACTGTGTCTCTCTCTGTCTCTGTCTCGCTTGTCTTGTCTCACTGCTGTGTGTATGTGGTCGTAGGTGTGGTTTGAGTCTATTTGTTTGTAACTGATATTATGATGGCTGAACAAAAGCTAGGCAAAGGCATTACCTCTTTTTTCATTTAAAGTTTAATGCAAGATTATGTTGAGTTTGAGTTCTGAAACATTCACCTTAAAAACAAGTATGTTGAAATATAAATTCTGTGTCTGAATTTAAAACCATTTGGGATGTTCATCTGCATTAATTAAGATGTGTCACTTCTACTGTCTGCATTTCACTTGGACAAAAGACAAGGAATATATCTCTGTCTGCATCAGCTATTTCGCTGCAAATGATCACATTGTTATTGTTTTATTGGTGTTGTGTAAAGATGGGCATTTGGCAGAGTTACACTGGTGTTGGCTGTATCGATGGGTGAAATGTGCTCATGTGTAGATCATAGAAGATTGGAGTGAGTCAGACAGCAGTGAGTCAGTTTTATGGTCAGATAGTCTGATACTATTAGATAACAAGGCAGATTGTGTGTTCTTCACATTTGAGTAATGAAACACACTATTGCATGGAACATTTTCTTTTGTTTTTTCTTTTGTTATTATATTATATTATGTTATAATGCAACTAGTGTAACTTCTTTTGTGATTTTTACTTTTACATTTGGGGATTTTGCCACACCAGACTTGGGACAAGTTTTACCAACTGTATTAATTAAGGAAGCGCTATCAGTATCATTGGTAACACCTGTGTTTTACCCTACTGTTTCATGTCAATATGGGAGCAGTGAAATATGTCTATTTGGGTTTTTCCTGCATCAGTAGCCATTTTTCATAGCAGACATGTTTGCATTTCATGTTTGCAGAATAGCACAGGTATAACTAATTGCACTCCAAAGCTGTAGAAATTGGCACACCAAAATAGAATGCAAAATTATTATTATCATTAATTACACCTGTTTTTTCCTGCTATAAAGGGATACATTTGCGTCATGGCTGTGTCTTAAGGCCCAAACATGCTGAAAGTGGCTAACACACATTTTTGAAACACACCAACTATTATAAATGTCTGAGCATGCTTCATAAGCGTTATGAGTTACATCAAACTGCCTTGATGTGCCTAGCCCAACCTTTTTTCAATTCTGGAGCATCAAATGAGAGTCAAAGCTCAGGATTCATCAGTATTCAGTCAGTGTGTTCACACTGGAAAAATGTATGTAAGAATATTCAAAACATTCAGTATGCATGAAGCAATTGATTTTTGGGTGTGCTGCTGATGTATGTATACTCCTGGCCCACAATGCAGTGCAGGAAATGGAGCTGCAAAATAAATTAATAGATAAACTGTGAATGGTGAAACCTCAACTTCTGAAGGACATTGGAAAGCCAAAACATCTTTAGGAAGACATTTTTCTGTCTCTGTGATGATCGTGATTGACATCTTAAAATCTACTGTCTGTTCATGGCATAAAACCCAGGAAAACCTACTAGCACAGCAAATTTAGATTTATATGTTCATCAAAATAGAAACTGAGTTTGCCTGCCTTATTCCAACAACATAAGAGTCTTAACAAGAATTTTTAACCCATTTTAAATCCATTAACAAAATGATCAATAAGTATCACTTTTAAAGTAACATTTTATTGTCTGAAAGCTCGAAATAATCATAATGTGTCTGCAGGGGTTTGAGCAGGCTGCTCAGCAGGTATTAACTCACACTGTGGTCACTACTGTTTTGAGCAAACACATCTCCAACTGAGAAAGGGTAGAGGGCGTTGCTGTTATCATATGTCCCCTTTTTTTTCTCTCAAAACCCTTGAGGCTCTGTCATCAAAATAAAGTCTAGGCAGGAGTGAATTCTTATTCTTTTGTCTTTTTTTGGAAAATATGTTTTAATTTAGATTTTTTTTAAATAATGTATTTTACTGCAGCCTGACACCTCAAGATAGACTATGTTTTTTCTGTTTCAGAGTTATGTAAGAAATCAGCTGGTTGGTTACCACCTGCTGCTAGTTCTTCCATGTTTGTTCTGGTACTGTTTCTAATCATCTCTCTGTATTTCCTTTATCTTGCAGTGCTCAAGACAGATCCTTCAGCAATCAGCGCTGACTGAATGAACACTAATTTATCGTCACCACATGGAACCCATTCCTCTTGTTGAACATATGATGACCCTGACTGACCAAAGCAATTGGACAAATTACTATTGATGTGTGACCAAAGTGTGGTGATGCCTGGAGGTGACAGCGGTCCAGATGGGGAGGAGCCTGCGTTACCGTCAGCCACCGGACAAGATGGAGTGGAGGAGAGGGTGTCCTCAGGGCAGCAGGACAGAGGGGTGCAGTCGGAGACCCTCAGGGGGGAGGAGAGCAGGGCTTCAGGTGGAGAAGTGGGACAGGAAGATGAGGAGATGACGAGTGGGTCACATGACCTCTCTTCCTCTGCCAATCACAGCCCTGGTAGCGCCACAGGTTCCACCTCAACTTCAACAAAGAGGTATTTGCCTAATTGGATGTGACCCTTGACATATCTCCACATCATACCATAGTCACCTGCGTTTCTACAACGTGTCTTCATTAATCTTAAGTTTTAAAATGCACCACAGCGTCACATCCCTATAAACATATTGACACCTTTTCAGATAATTTAACTTATTTTTTATAAGGACAACAAACATTAGTCAGCATTTCTGTAAATGTACCAGTGTTATCCAGCTAGCTAATTTTCACTTGCCATGCTTTGGCAAGATGTTTGAAACCTACTAAGTGATTTTGTGAACTGTTTATTACTGTAGGTTATTTATTTATTGATTTGCTTATTTATTTACCTCTGGTTGTCCCTGTTTTAACCCTGTTAAATGTTAAAACGAGAACTCAGACTGCAGCATCACTTCTAGAAGAGGTCCAAAGGAGTAAAACAGATCAGTAAGACCAGACAGATGATCAAACAGCTTGTAAAAAAGTTTAGTGTTGAACCAGATTATTGTAATTACTACAGTCACATTTCTGACCTCCTGCTCCATTATGAACCATCTGGGACATTTCTTCTTTCTGTCCCCAAGTCAAAACTGAACACAGAGAAGTAACATTTCAGTTTTTATGCACCACATATCTGCAACAAACACATACCAGAAAATATGAGCTCTGCTCCAACTCCCAGTTATTTGAAATTTGGACATAAAACTTTTCTCTTTACTACAGTATTGTTTCAAGTTAAGCTCTCTGACTCTGTGTGTGTAGCAGTGAGAATGCAGACGGTGGCAAAGGGCAGGCCCACAAAGAGGTGATGATCACAGTGGCTGAGATGAAGAAGAGGCTTCCATCTGACAAACGCAGTCGCAGCAAAGCCAGCACTGTGGAGGCCTTACATTATGCACTTAACTGTGTCAAACAAGTACAAGGTAACTTGACAACTCAAAACTCTTAATAAACAGCTTTGTTTTTTCTTTGAAATCACAGACACCACATTTTCTGACATCATCTTGTTTTGTCTGTTTCTTTTTCTCTGCAGCCAATAGTGAATACTACAAACTGCTGATGCGAAATGGCCAGGATGAGAGGAGAGATGCCAGTGTTTGCACCCTGGAAGAGTTGGACAGAGTCACTTCTGAACACACCCTTAAAAACACGGTATATATACAATCACTCAACTGATGCTGTCGCAACTTTTTTCTACCATAATTGTGTCATACATTTATCACTGAAAACACACACTCTCGAGTGATAGAAGATTTGTTGGGAATTGTTCTTATATACAGTTTTGATACTCATTCAATGCTCCATCACAGTTGTGGACAGTCTTAAAGAAATAAACACATCTGCATATAGGGCTGGGCCATATATTTAAATTATATCAGTATCGTGTAGGGGTGGGAATATTTGGAAATCACATAATTTGATTCGATTCCATTTCTTTGGTGTCTGATAAGATTCAGAATTTTTTTTTATTAAATGAATAGGGGGCACAATTAATGCTGTTTAGAAAGAATTCACAATATCGGTGCTTCACTGCCCTCACAGTTGAGTTCCGCCCTTTTCGTTCTGTCGAATTCACGTTATTAACAAATATTTAGAAAATAATTTTTTGACGTTTGTGAATCAACGAAGAATCATCCATGTCCACACCGCGATGCAGCTAAGTTAGATTTTTTTCTCCCACCCCTAATATTGTGATATGGACCAGATATCCTCTTAGATCTTGGATATCGTTATATTGTGATATGGTAAAAGTGTTGTCTTTTGCTGGTTTTTACAGTAAAGTGATGTCATTTTCTGATCTTGCCAGACTGTTCTAGCTGTTCTGTTGTTTGCCATTATCCACTTAGTCATTATATCAACATTACTGATGATTGTTAATCAAAAATCTCATTGTGTTATCATTTTGTGAAAGCACTGATAGTCATCCCCACAGTGTAGCTGCAATTTTTATAAATGATCGAGGTATTTAGTAAAAAATATTGCAATATTTGATTTTGTCCATATTGCCCAGCCCTATTTGCATACATACGTGCACATGAGCGTTTATTTTTGCCTCACGCCTGGGCGTGTGTGTGAGTGTATGTGTGTTTACTGCTTTGTGTGTGTCTGTGACCTGGCTTGCTTGTGTGCTTGTGTCTTTCTCCATGTCCGTCTGTCTCTCTGTGCCTGTGTGTGTGTAGGACTCCTTTGTGGTGGTTTTCTCGCTGTCGAGTGGCCGCGTGCTGTACGCGTCGGAGCAGGCTCCAAGCATCCTGTGCTGCAAGAGGAAATTCCTGGAGTCCGCAAAGTTTGTGGAGTTGCTTTTCCACCAGGACGTTAACGTCTTCTACTCTCACACGGCTCAGCCACATTTGCCACCCTGGAGCAACTCACACACAGGTTTGTTTGGAACACATTAATTATATTTAAAATAGTTTTTTTTTTTTTTTTTTGACCTTATATTACACACCTTTAGCTGGAAAACCCTGAGGTTTGTGGCACTTGTGTCTGGGTTTTCTTTATTTAATTTTAGTGAATTATTTATCTTGACATGCTGGCTTGTGTTTTATTTATTTATTTATTTTATCAAAAATGCACCATGAGATTCAGTAGCAATCACAGAATTTTCAATCCAGATGGCAACTGTGATTTTTACAAGCTCAGAGATGCTACCCAACATTTACTTTCATTTAATGATCCTTTTATGATTTTTTTATGATCTCTTTTTATGATCATGGAAAAATGCTGACAACACTAATAACAGAACAAACACAAGCAAACAAATTCTAAAGTCCTTTTCCTTTTCTACTACCTATTTATTTAGGTCATTTCTCTGTTTGATTTAAATTTGATCAACTTTAGAAATTAGTTGTGTTTAACAGGGTTCAGAATTAATTTGTTTTTTTCTACTTGCCTGGTTGGACAAGTGGGTCAGAAATCTACTTGCTTGAAATAAATTTTTACTTGCCCCTGTACAAATTGTTTTATTTATTAGTGTCTAGGTTTGTAAAACACACACAAACGCTCTGATGAAGGATTTGTGCCGAAACACGTAAGCGTTTGTTTGTGATGTGAGCCAAATAAAAAACTCAAATGTGAGTATTTTGTCCTTCCAGACTTGAGATGTGCTACCTTTTTTGATTTTTTGGATTGTTTATTGGATTTTGGGTTTAGCACTCCACTGAGAATCCCATTGTTGAAGCGCAACCCCCTTCTCTCAATTTATCTAATTTTTCTCTTCTCTTTGTGTCTGCAGCAGGGGTTCTGTTCGACTGTGCCCAGGTCAAGTCTTTCTTCTGCAGAATCAGGTCAGTATACATACTGTATTTTCCCTCTGTTAAAGATTTCCTAAATAAACTCTGATTTCACAATAATAAAATATTTTTAGGAAAAATAAGATGTGCTCATAAAAATATGAATTCCACCAATTCATTATCTGAACTGATCAATAAATACCTATCTTGACCAATAGATATCAGTAAACCACATCTGAGCTCAGCTCCACAGACATCCTGGTGACCCCGTGGGGCTTTGTGAGCCATACAGCTAAAGATAGAACAAGTTCCCATGTTGTCGTAACAGAGAGATGACTAGATATGATCTGCATTTGTTTACATCATCTCCAGTTTGTCATACTTTTCCACAGATTAATATTAGTTCAGTAAATTGGCTCATGCTTTATCCATACATCACAGTAGAAATGAAAGATTTCTATTTATGTTTTAGGGGCGGAAAGGACCGTGAGGGTGAGATGCGCTACAACCCATTTCGGATAATACCCTACCTGCTGAAAGTGCAGGGTAAAGGCGGCAGCGGGGAGGAGGAGGAGCCATGCTGCCTGGCGCTGGCTGAACGCATCATCTCTGGATACGAGGGTACAATTATCAACACCACAAACTGCACATAACGCAAACAGACTTGCCCAAGGAATAGTAAACAACAAGCTGGTTATGAATTTACTTGTTTTTGCTTGTCTTCGAAAACGAAAAAAAAAGTTTTGCTAATGATGCTGATAAAAATGTCTGTCCAATTGCCTGCTTATACATGCCCACCACAGAGATGTGTCTGAGGAAGTTGTGTACAAAACATTATGACTTTCACTTCTTTTTTAGTTTCCCTCTTATTTGTTTATGTGAGTCTAGACTATGGTCACATGGTGTGGAGCACAAACAGAACAGACAATAATAACAAAACAATGGCACACAGCATGACTTAAGAAATGTCAGCTAAACAAAAGACGGATATTCTTCAAAAAGCACCTAGTTTATGGATAATTTTTCATTTGTCTGATTGTAATAATAAAATTTAACAGAGATTGGTGGCTGACATAATAAGTTGGCAAATACTTCTCTCTTTCATTATGCTTACATTCTTACTTGCAAACAAAATATGATAATTGCAGGTCTTCTGTTTTCAATTCAGCCTTTTATAGCTGCCAATGACTGTATATGGATTCTATTGTTCACTCTAAAATAAAAAATTACAGCCTGTCTGTACTTTGGTTTTCATACAACAGATACTTTATTCACTACCTCTTCTTACCGATGCTATGTGGTCATCAGTATGCAAAGACATTCATGTACATGTAAGAAAGGTCCTTGTGACATTTCCCTGACATTGGTATTTTTCACTTGTGCAGCACCTCGGATCCCCTTGGACAAGCGCATCTTCACCACCACACACTCCCCTGGCTGTGTGTTCCTGGAAGTCGATGACAGGTCAATACACACGCACACATAAACATGTGTTCAGTCACAGTACACATTCAGTTTTTTTAACTGACAGTGTGTTCACGAAGCTAATTTGATGGTGATTGTCCGCAGGGCTGTGCCGTTGCTGGGATACCTCCCTCAGGATCTGATTGGCACGTCACTGCTGACTTGCATCCACCCAGACGACCGTCCTCTCATGCTGTCTATGCACCGGAAAGGTACATTTTATGTAAATAATTAGTTTTTTAATAG
This sequence comes from Lutjanus erythropterus, assembly GCF_056507025.1. Taxonomy (NCBI): domain Eukaryota; kingdom Metazoa; phylum Chordata; class Actinopteri; order Lutjaniformes; family Lutjanidae; genus Lutjanus; species Lutjanus erythropterus. The sequence continues at coordinate 19,706,224 of NC_139318.1, forward strand.
ATCTTGTTAGTATATTTAGATGAAAAATTGTCATTGATTTTGAGTTTGAGCATATTAAACAATTAATTAAAAGCAATGGATCCACTCAAGGTTTCACCTAGTGTTGTTTATAGTGACCAATCAGTCACACAGTTTACTACATCTTCACCCCTCTCATGATGTCTTTTTCTTTTCATGCCATTTGTAGTGTTGAAGTATGCAGGTCAGTCTCCGTTTGAGCACTCTCCGGTGCGTCTGCGCTGTCAGAACGGAGACCACATAACCTTGGACACCAGCTGGTCCAGCTTCATCAACCCTTGGAGCCGCAAGGTGGCCTTCATCATTGGACGGCATAAAGTCAGGACGTAAGTAGCAACGGCACAAACTCAGAACCTCATGAAGACTAAAAAACAATTTACATGTTGCATTCACAAATAAAGTCTCAATGCTTTCTATGTGATCAGATGCTGTAATCCACCTTTTTGTGTTTTATGTGTTTGAAGTGCTGTAGCAGCACTATAGTTCCTAAAAGTTTCTTATTAAGTCAAATTAAATGTCCTGCTGTCTTTTCTCACCAGGAGTCCACTGAATGAGGACGTGTTTGCTGCTCGGACTAAAGACGATATCCCAGTCACCCATGAGGAAATAAAAGATCTGCAAGCAAAGATCTACAAGCTTTTCCTGCAGGTTATTATTGCAGTGTTGAAAAAAAGTATAATTCAAATATTTATCATAATTTATCAATAGAAAACAATCAAATGCTAGCAGGTCATAAATACTAAAATTAGGTTGCCTTTTTGTTTTTCATATCAGTTTGAAATTAATTATTTTGGGAGGTTCACATCAAACACCATAAGACAAAATTTTGAGACTTTGATGGCCATTATTGGCTTTTTTTTGGACATTTTTATTGTCTTATTAGATAATTGATAGAAGATGTTGAAGTCCTAGACCACATACTACCACATGTGTAGGCAAACAAACCTACAAACACGTCTTAAGGGATTAAATCGATCGCAACTGGACTGGTAAAATTGTCTTAGAAGACGTTTCGCCTCTCATCCGAGCAGGCTTCATCAGTTCATGCTCATCAGACTAGATAGGACAGCTCTAGTCTGATGAATAGTAGTTGGACTTCAATTATTTATCCTCTAAGAGAGGCCGCCTCCAGACCAAGAATGGTTTCACTCCCTATTGTGAGGCCTAACGACAGTCGTTTGGGTTGAGTGGGGTGAAACCCCAGTGAGCCAACAACCGTCGTTGGGGGGGTCTCACTCGTTAGTGTTCCATTCTGTTCTAACGATGGTCGTTAGGGGCACCTGGAGCCAGGTGTGGCTGGACTGTGTTGTTGGTTTTTAGAGGCTAAATTATTGAATCTTTTGGGAAGGGATGAAAGGACAGTTTATGCTCCAGTGGATGGTGTGAGTCAAAAAGTAGGTACTGGTCTGTGTGTGTGGCCTTTGGGGGTTATCAGAACTCTACAACACAGAGCTGATAATGTTCCCACCAGCCGACAGGCCAGAGAAAAAGAACCCAAACACCTAAGGGAGGCCCTAAAAACCTGTGGTTATCCCAGCTGGTCCTTTGCAAAAAGCGTGGCTAATTCCAGGAGGAAAAATGACATTTTGGTGGAGAAAGAAAAGAAGGACAGACGAAACAACATTGTCATTCCATATGTCTCAGGTTTATCTGAGAAACTCAGAAGGGTTTTCAACAAACACAACATCCCAGTACATTTCAAGCCTGGCAACACCCTCAGACAAAGGTTGGTACACCCTAAAGACCGCACGCCTCATACCCAGAAGAACAATCTGGTGTATGCGGTCCAGTGCGGCGGGGAATGCTCCAGCCTTTATATTGGGGAAACTAAACAAAAACTAAGTATGCGCATGGCACAACACAGACGGGCTAACGCTTCAGGTCAAGACTCTGCTGTTTACTTACACCTCAAAGAGACAACACACTCTTTTGAGGACAAAGATGTACATATTCTTGACAGAGAAGACAGATGGTTTGAAAGAGGAGTAAGGGAAGCCATCTATGTCAAAGTTGAGAAGCCATCCCTGAACAGAGGGGGAGGTCTACGACACCACCTATCCCCAACTTACAATGCTGTCCTTTCATCCCTTCCCAAAAGATTCAATAATTTAGCCTCTAAAAACCAACAACACAGTCCAGCCACACCTGGCTCCAGGTGCCCCTAATGACCATCGTTAGAACAGAATGGAACACTAACGAGTGAGACCCCCCCAACGACGGTTGTTGGCTCACTGGGGTGTCACCCCACTCAACCCAAACGACTGTCGTTAGGCCTCACAATAGGGAGTGAAACCATTCTTGGTCTGGAGGCGGCCTCTCTTAGAGGATAAATAATTGAATTCCAACTACTGTTCAAAAAAAACTCCTCAACCCCTGACACAATGCCCTGCTCTGCAAAATGACCTCAAGACTCTATGCCAGGATAAAAAACAATATGAAGCCATTTGGAAATGCCTCGAGAAGCATCTTCAGTAAACAGTTAACTCATTTATTCCTTTATTGTATATGCACCAACTTAATATTTTACATATAAACATAAGGGGAATCAGATCAAACAAAGAAGAGCTTCTCCACATCCTACAGGAAAATGATGTTCATGCAGCTTCAATAAATGAAACGTTTCTCTCCCCGCTCATAGACTTCTCCATACCAGGCTATGACATTTTAAGAAAAGACAGACCTCAGGGGAAAGGTGGAGGAGTGGCCCTGCTCATTAAAAAAACAATTGCCTACGATGAGACCATTATCTCACTAAGCCCAGATCAAGTCCAAAGCAATGAATATATAACTGCAAGAATCAAACCCTGCCCTGACTCTAGTATACTCCTGATGTCAATTTACTGTCCTCCTGGTGTAATTCCTTCCATTTCTCTTTTCCAAAAGATTCTTCTCCAGGAGAAGAAAGTAATTATCATGGGAGACTTAAATGCAAAACACTCAGCTTTTAATAATAATAGCACAAATCAATCAGGTACTATACTAAACAATATAATTGAGCAGAGTGATCTAGTTGTACTGAACAATGATGAACCAACATATTATTCCACAACGCACAACTCGGTGGACATCTTAGATCTTTGCCTCTGCACCCCTGAATTAGCTGGAAGAGTAACAGTGTTTTCTGTCTGTGGTGACATCGGCAGTGACCATTTACCAATACTCACCTCACTCAGCCTTGAAGTCCAGGCTATTAAAAAACAGCCAAGATATGACTATAAATCAGCAAACTGGCAAGCATTCAAACTCTCTACCACCAACCAAAGTGTCCAACTTCCTCCATGCGACCCAGAACCTTCTGCCATGGACCAAAGATCCATCTTGCTCGGACAGATACTCCTCACTGCCAGAGAAAGCTCTGTGGGCCTCAGAGGAGATCCTAAAGGCCCAAACAACCTCCCCCCTTCTCTGATACGCCTTATTAAAGTAAAAAGAAGACTAAGGAGAGAATTTATGAAAACAAGGTCTCTGGAGATCAAACAAAAAGTCAACCAACTACAAACACAAATACGGAAAGCAATTAGGACGGAACGAGAAAAGACATGGAACAGATTTTACACAGACTTAAACAATGACCCAAATCCCAAAACATTCTGGCAAAAGATCAATCAGCTTAATGGAAGAAAAAATAATTTGAGAAGCACAATTTTAACACACAATGGCCAATTGATTGATGAAGAAAAAGAAAAGGCAAAGGTTTTTAAGGAACACCTGCAAAATGTCCATTCATGTCCAGATGACCCCTTGTTTGACCCGGAGTGGAAGGAAATAGTAGAGCGTCAGATCTGTCTACCCACCCACTTACCACTCAAAGATTTAGAAACCAATCACCCTTTAATGAAGATGGTTACAACAACTGAACTCCAGGAGCACATTAAGAAGCTCAAAGTGAAAGCCCCTGGAGAAGACACAGTGGACAACCGGCTTATCAAGGAAGCATCAGCAGAGCTTCTCACCGTTCTTGCAGATTTGTACACACTTTGCCTCCATGTTGGTTACTTCCCAAAACCCTGGAAATCAGCTCTGGTGTCTATGGTCCCCAAACCACACAAAGATCCCCACCTGCCTGTCAATTACAGACCCATTAGCCTCTTGAGTAACCTTGGCAAACTTTTTGAAAGGGTTCTGGCTGACAGGCTCCAGAGACATTTCGATGCCCTAGGAGTTTTGGGGGTTCACCAGGCAGGATTCAGAAAGGCAAGAAGTTCAACCGACAATATCCTAAGGCTGGCAGAAGACATCCAACGAGGTTTTAATAAAAAAGAAGCAACTATCGCAGTATTCTTTGATATTGAAAAGGCTTTTGATAAAATGTGGCATCAAGGACTCATATACAGGCTGCTAGACAGTAATTTACAACTCCCAAAACAAATGGTTGTACTTTTAAAAAGCTTTTTAACCCAGAGAGAGATTGTAGTGAAAGTAGGAGCATCAATCTCCAAGAGATTTACCCCAGAAGCTGGCGTACCACAGGGCTCAGCACTCAGTCCTCTGTTGTTTTTAATATACATAAGCGACATCTATTACCCACCCAGAGGAGAAGGACAAGTTTCCCAGTTTGCTGATGACCTCTGTTATTGGGCGTCATCAACAAACCCTTTACATGCTGCAAAAAAACTTCAGAGAAGCATCACTGAGATGGAATCCTGGGCAAATATGTGGAGGGTCAAACTAAACCCCTCAAAAACACAATGTGTGCTCTTTTCTAAACATTCTCGTAAAAATAAGCAGGTAAATCTTAACCTATATGGACAAACTCTCCAGACCACCCCCACAGCAAAATTTCTAGGTGTAACATTTCAAGAAAATATGCAATGGACAGCACACATAGCTGAAATTGAAAAAGAGGCGCGAAGGAGACTCAACCACCTGAAAGTGCTCTGCAGAAAACAAGGAGGAGCCAATCCTGAAACAGCTGTGAGGGTGTATCAGTCATACATCAGACCACTGTTTGAATATGCAGTGCCTGCCTGGTGCAACGTAGGGACAACACAGCTCACAAAACTCCAGGTTGTCCAAAACATTGCTATAAAAATGTGCTACAGACTACCAAAATATACAAGCAATAAATACACCCACAAACTATCTGGCCTCATGACCCTGCAGGAAAGAATCGCCGTCCTGGGAAGAAAATATCTACAAAGAGCTGAAAACAATCCTTCATTACAACAGACCATACAGGAGGAAAAGACTGACCCACCAAGATACCTCTGTAGCACTCCCCTGTCTGTCTTACTGAAGTACTGACACAGAAGACTGACACCATTACATAATATTTTAAGGGCTACAATTTTTAATTTTTAAGGTTCTTATCGTAAAAGTTTTTATTTAATTATTTATTCGTTTTATTCTTTTTATTATCATACTCTCTTTTATTTTTAATTATGGGGCAATTGTGGTGTTCTTTTATTATTTGTACCACTTTTATTATAATCAAGAAAATGGGGATAAAAGGAAAGAAAAAGAAAAAAAAAAAAAAAGAAAATTGAAAATTAAAAAATTATGGTGATTGAGGTGAGGTGATGGTGAATTAATGGTGAATTAATGGTGAACTTGGTAACCTCTTCTTCCCATCCAATCCCCCAGCCCAGACCAACTCCAATTGGAAAACAGGGACTGGAGAGGACTGCTAGTCCTGAGCTGTCCCTACAGGAACCAGGCTTATCTGTACTGTACTGTACTGTTCATCAGACTAGAGCTGTCCTATCTAGTCTGATGAGCATGAACTGATGAAGCCTGCTCGGATGAGAGGCGAAACGTCTTCTAAGACAATTTTACCAGTCCAGTTGCGATCGATTTAATCCCTTAAAATAACTATGACCTGGATGAATGAGAATATTCACAGGCCTACAAACACATGCCTCTCTACCCCAGAGTTGTTATTATTTTGTATTTTTAATTCGTTTTTAGTTTTATTTCATTTTTAGTTTGCCGTTTCAGTTCACTTTAGTTTCAGATATTTTTCAGAGTGGGTTTTCAAAATGGTTAGTTTGGTTTTTATTAGTTTTAGTTTTTTCAGTGCCTCCTCATGTTTGTTATGTTGACAAATTTGACCAAACTGACAAATATTAAAAGACATTTCCTATTTTTATTTTATTTTACTTACACTATAATTTTAGTCAAGTTTTTATTTTTGTTTCAGTTAACTGAAATGATTTTTCCACACTTAGTTTTAGTTTAGTTTCAGATAAGTTTAATAACCTTGGCACACACATACAGACACAGATGTCTTACTTTATCTTCTGTTTTTATTTCTGTTTGTGTATCACAGTTTCTCCAGAGCCTTCATTACTTTGTGTCTCTCCTCCACAGCCTGTCCATAACAACGGTTCCAGTGGTTATGGCAGCTTGGGAAGTAATGGCTCTCATGAGCACTATATCAGCGTAGCTTCTTCAAGTGACAGCAATGGTAACCTGTGGGAAGACTCGCATCGGGAGCCGGTGAGACATCACAGTGATATCACAGTCTAGGAAGCCAGAGGTAACCCAACATGAATCATGCTGATCTTGTGTGTGTGTGTGTGTGTGTGTGTGTGTGTGTGTGTGTGTGTGTGTGTGTGTGTGTGTGTGTGTGTGTGTATTATTGCAGATGACTTTGCAGCAGATCTGTGCTGATGTGAACAGAGTGAAGAGTTGGGGCCAACAGGTGCATCTGGGTTCCAGCCACAAAATTGCTCTTCTTGGCAAACCTGCCACAGGTAGTTTAGCCCAACACATATAATATACAAAACATAAAAAACACAACTGTGACAAAATGTGTCTAAAATGACCCTTTTCATCCCCCCAGCACGTCTGCCCCCCGCAGCCTCCAACCCTGAGGTCAGAGATCATGAAGAAAGCAGGAAGCAAACACACATTCCCTCCTATCAGCAGATCAACTGTGTGGACAACATCATCAGGTGTGTGCTGATAGCATCATCATGCCTCTCTTAAATCACTTCAGAAGATAATGTTAAGTCAGTTCTGAAATAGAAGTCCAGTGAGCCCCCCGGGTCCTTGCCACTCTGTGAGGGCTCTGTAAAAAGGTTATAGATTTATTGATTTAAATTATCATGCGATAAAAACATTTTTTTATTTTCATGAAAGACTTCATAGTTTAGTGAATAATATTTAAAATTTTAATCAAAAATAGTTCATCAGTTATTTTCTAACAATCTATGACTCTAATATTGACCCACTAATGGTGTAAACAGGCTCGCTCTGTCATATTCAAGTCCTAGGGTAGGCTTGTTATTGTTGTTTTTATGTTACTTATTAGGCCTATTTTATATCTGCTCTTATTTATTTTTCATATACAAGTTATATGTTTTATCATAAATTGTTTATAATAATCAGAATCCACATTTTATGTTATGTATGCATGTCTAATAACTTTTTGATACATTTATCTTGTGTTGTTCTTTCACATAACTAAGCAGAAGTGTAAAAAATAATAACATAAAATTATTCTAAGGGACATATTTTCTATCTTGCAAAGGATCCTTACCGAAAAAAATTGAGAACCGCTATGTTAAAGTAACTAACTCCTGTCACATGATTAATTGTGCCCGTGTTTGTGTTCCAGATATTTGGAGAGCTGTACGGGTCCAGCCCTCAAGCGAAAGAGTGATTCTCATTCCCTGGCCACCTCTTCTTCTTCATCCTCTACCTCAGAAGACGACAAGCCTGCTGGAGCCACTGACACAGCTCAGGCCAGCTCAGATGGTATAAACATACTACACAATTGACTACTTGGGTGTCATTTGGGTAATATTTTCCTTGCAAAATATTTATCTTGTTTCCCTTAACTTTCCAGTGGTGTTGGACAGTGGGGTGTCAGTGGCCCCTACAGCAGCAGCAGTTGTTGGAGCGCCTCTGACTGACATCACAATGTCCACTAAGGCCATGAGTGTAGTCTCTGTCACCAGCCAGTGTTCGTACAGCAGCACGATCGTCCATGTGCCACAGCCTGAATCAGGTACATAAACATTCTCTTAGTCAGAGACTTTTCTATAACTGTTCTTTAGATTGTGCAGTTTAATAAACTGCGTATGTGAGTTATATATCTAGAAAGCGGCATTGGATCACTGTTACTTTGGCAAACTGTCTCATGAACACGTTTTTTTTCTCATTGTTCACCAACAGAGGCCACGGCACTGGAGGATGCCCCCATGGGTAGTGAGCCTGCCGATGGTGCTCCAACCCCTGTCCGTCCCACTCCGAGCCCCGCCACAGAGGAACGGAGGTTTGTAGGTCTCACCAAGGAGGTGCTGTCAGCTCACACCCAGAAGGAGGAGCAGGAGTATGTGGATCGGTTCCGCCATCGCATCCTCCAGAGTCCCTACAGCTCTTATCTGCAGCTGGACAACAGCTCCATGGCTCACTCCCACCATCCAGGTATGTATTCACTTATAAAAATGGATTGGTGGCAAATTAAAGGGAAAAAACATTGTCTTAGACAGAGTGTAGCCACCATGAACTTGGCAAGTCTCCATTCTTCAAAAAGACATTTGCTTATTTGGTGTTTTGATTACGGTGTATGGTGATATGGAGTATTGTGTAGCACATTTGACCAAAATCTCTCATACATGGGTCTTCATATGGTTCAAATGACTTTGGAAACCATAACTTGTGATTCATATAATTTTCATGCTCATCAAACCATTTAGTGTCAAGTCTTCAGACAACGAGGGATTATAGTGTTTCAGCTGCAAGATTGCTGAACAAACTTCCCCTCAGTATCAAATCTGTGCCAGATCTTAAAATGCTTTATTTGACCATTCCATTGTAATTCTGAAATTGGGAATAAAAATAAAATTATTGACTTTCTGACTTATTTACTTACTTGTATTCTCTGTCTATAAGTTTTAAAGGAATACTTTGGTACCTTCTATCAAACGTATTCTGTAACCTGTGTCCATCTCACCACAGGTGACTATCTACGCCCGTTGAGTGCTGGTGGGTTGAACCGCTCTCGGAGAGGAAAGCCCAGACCCAAGCGCCCCAAACCCCACGGTTCCTCAGACAGCTACGCTTCCCCACCTGGCCCTCCTCGTCGAGCCCAGAACTCCTCCTGGCCCTCCTCAGAGTCCTCCCAGCCCCAGATGGGGGCTCCCTACAGCCAAACGTCACAACTCCAGGCGCCGTTTTTCCCCATGATGCAGACCCAGCCTGGCCCGGAGGAACAGCCCAGGCCGCAACAGCTGCCTGGACCAAGTCTCATGGTGCTGCAGCCTAATGATCAGACCCAGTTCGGCTACAACTTCAACATCATGCAGTCCGCTCAGAGCCTGCCAGGCATGCAGTCAATCCAGATGGAGCCCATTCAGAACCTGCAGAACATACAGAACTTTCACAATGTGCAGCCCATGGCGCCGGCCCAGACCATCAACCCATACGTGGCTCCGGTCATTGCCGTCATGCTGCCCAACTACCCAACTTTCACTCCAGGTTACCCGTCCATTTACCCTTCGTCCGCTCCTCCTCCCATGCTGCCCCAAGCACCCATTGCTATGACAGGCTTTGTCCCTGGCGCTGCCCCCTTCCCTCAGCCCATGTTCCAAGCCCAGCCAGGCTCTCACACTCCGCTGGGTCCTCTGCTCTGCTCACCCAGAGCAAGCTCCTCTGTTGGGGAAGAGGAGGAGGGAGCCGGACCCCGGGCTTTATTCTCCAGCTCTCGCTCTAGTTCTCCGCTGCAGCTGAACCTGCTGCAGGAGGAGCTGCCGAAGCCAAGTGAAGGGCAGAGCAGCACCGGGCACAACCACGCCGAGAGCCTCCATGAACAACACGCCAACGAGGTGAGACCTTCACATTCAACATGCCAAAATCTTTACTTTCTTACAAATTCCTTCTACAAGCGCAATTCCTTTCATTCCCCAGTAGAATTATGGTCATATATACCTAGTATGTGTTGATGTACATTACATGTCTCTACAGTTGTACTTAAATATGCTATGTCCTAGGTTCATCTATGTTGAAAGGAAAAACTAATTTTGAAGATGGTTAAAAACTTGCACTGGGTAAAAGAAAGATTCTTAAGTCACAGGTCTGAGGAAGAGGAAATTAAACAGGCACAAGTCGATTCCTGATTCCTGAACTGATTTATTTATATGTGTGGTCAGAGTCCTGGTGCACAGAAGCACATCATAGAGTCTGTGTGGAACAAAGGAAATGCGTGTCTTTTATAGGCAATGTGTGTGTCTGTAAGTGTAACTGGGATAGTAGAGAAGTCTAGAGGTGTGTGTATTGGAGGTTGCTGTAGGTTCAGACTGTCCTGGCTCTTAACCGTATAAAGTCATAGAGTCATTCTATACCTCTGTACTCTGTAACAAACGTAAACATTCTTATCCTTACATGGACACTCAGAACTGATGAAACACTATGGAGTTGAGTTCAGCCACATACACATATAAAATGGAGCTAGCCTTGATTCCAATTAATATGGATATAAAAAGTATATATATAAAAGTATATACAAGATCTTAATGTTATATAGAATTAGTATGATAATACAATATATATAACATATTAAATCTCATTGTTTCAGGTTAGCATACAAAAACCACCTTTCATCAGGGGGCCTGTAAAAACAACCCATAGTTAGATCTTATGTTAGCTAATGTTAGCAAAATGCTAGACAACTAGCTAGTTATTCTAGGATGTGTCTGTATGTTACTTTTACAGGCACCCCAGCAAAATCTTTGAACCATCTTCAAAATTAGTTTTTCTTTTCAACATTCACGAGCCAAGCACATAGCACTTCTAAGAATAACAGGAAAGAAGAGAGTTGACCAAGATACCAAATTTCTCAACTCAACTCAACTACTGTTTTTGCACAGAGCATAAACGAGCAGGGCATAGGAATAGTCAATTGTATTCACACAATAAGTACTTGATTTCATTCTGACTGTTAAACTTTTGCTTTGATCAGGGTGATAACCCCAGTGAGTCTGGGAACCACGATGCCCAGTCTACATCCAGTGAGTTGCTGGACCTGCTGCTGCAGGAGGACGCCAGGTCAGGAACCGGCTCCAACGCCTCAGGCTCTGGGTCAGGGGAGTCTGGAGGTTCCCTTGGATCTGGATCTGGATCTGGCTCCAATGGAACCTCCACCTCACACACTGGTAAGAGAAAACACACCCAACAGTCTGCATAAAACTTTTTACACATTCTCTGTGCTGGCAAATAATATTTCTAATATTCCAAAATACACTGTGCTGTAAAAGTGATGGTACATTGAAAGTGAGTTAAACAATCAAACTTTTGAAAACTACCACATTGAGGACAATGCAAGATAGAGGAGCAACACTTTGACTTCACAGTTGGCTGAAGTGGCTGATGCAAACCTCTCTTTCTGGTTTACAGGCAGCAGCAACAGCAGCAAATATTTTGCCAGCAACGATTCATCAGACACATCATGCAAAGCCCGTAAGAGCCAGGAGGCTCCGGCAGAGCACCAACAGCATCAACATAACCAGCACAGCTTCGACACTCGAGTGGAGAATTCACTGTGGAGTATGATCCAGCACACGCCCGAGCATGTCATGATGACGTACCAGATTCACACCAGGTACACACACAACACCACTCTTACTGTTTCTATTCCACTCATGTTGGAATAGAATAAAATGCCAGTCCTGACAAAACCTCTCGTTTTGGCATCACACATTGAGATGTGGTCATAAAAGCAACATACTACAGAAGTTCAACCCACATGCAGTAGAGCATTAACATTTTCCTTTTCCTCACGATTCACATTAGAAATCGTCATCTTTTATACTGGTTAAAAGTTATTGCTAATGTATCACTTGGCAACAGTTTTTGGAATTTGCCGACCTAAGCCCCCAAGCCAGAGGCTAATTGGAGCTTGCTTGGTGCACGCAAATCAGTGCTCAATCACTATTTATGAACTTCTCAGAGATGTGATCTGAGAGCTTGCAGAGAGCTTGCCAATGCCTCGCAGACACCGTAAAGGTATTCAGCAGGCTGAATATCTGGAGTCATGCAGTGGGCTATAGTCAGACAGTCAGAGACGGGCCCGGGGAGGAGAGGCGTCAAGATGGACACTCTCAGACATGTAAGAGCACTGGAGCAGCAACCAGAAAAGCCCAAATATAGAAAAAGAAAATGAGCAAGAAAGTAGTTAAAAAGTAGTAGCTATTAAGTAGTTTGAATTCTCTCCTCCTCCAGTAGCAGCAACAGTAATGTGTGGCACAGTGTTGCTTCAGTATTAATAATTTAATGTCACTTCTCACATCTGTTTTCATGATAAAACATGTTTGGAGAGCAGGCAGACTTGTCTGATATCCCTTTTGGTCAAATATTTTGTTATGTACAACTTCCAAGACTCACTTTTACAAGACAGAAAGTTGTTGAGGGTGAACAGTTCAGTGATCTAATGACTTTGAACGTCATGTAATATGCCCAAGTTTAAACCAGCTCTTTTGGTGAGTTCAAAAGTAGCAAACAGCTGTGGTAAAATGCATTCCTTTATTATGTTTTCCTCCTGTCAGGCTCTTCGAAGCCCTTAAAGTCAAAACCGTTTAAACAGTTGGGGTCAAAATTCTTTGAAGCTGCTGGTTTTGGGACCACAGAAAGATTAGCATTTTTAAGACTTTTAAGTCTTTTTTGGCTTACCATCACTTTAATGACATTCTGTGGCACTGTATGACTGCTTGGTATTTGTTTGATGACTTTGCCTCTCATCCCTTGACCTTAAAATTTGTTTCCTAGCTCCTTCTCAAACCTGGTTTTAACAAGGAGAACTGTCACTTTTTTGGACTGTGCGTGCATGCGTGTGTGTGAGTACGTGTGTGTCATTGTCATTTTGTAAGGCAGACATAAACAGTAGTTTTATGGCTGCCCTCTGCTGATTTGATTGCGTAATAACATCATCTAATCCTTCAGTGTAAGACAGTCCCACATTTTTATATGTGATTTCCAGAAAAATGTGTTGCCTTACATTTGTAAGATGTACATAAGATGTTTTTTCTCTCTCTATTCCCATGTTATTTAACCCTTTGTCTTTGCCATACATTGTGTCTTTCCTCTCCTGCAGGGACCAGAATGAGGTGTTGGCAGAAGACAGGGAGAAGCTTCGGGTGCTTCAGCCCCTGCAGCCCTGGTTCACCCAGGAGCAGAAAGAGGAGCTGGCTGAGGTTCATCCCTGGATCCAACAACATACTATCCCACAGGAGATCGACACACAGGTGTGGATCTCCCATCACACACACACTACACACCTACGCACAAGCTGTTTTTAACTTCTTTATGTCTTTTTTATTGGTATTTAAAGTTATGCAAAATGCAATAAATCATAGATACAGTTGGACAAACACGGTATACTCCCCCATGTTTCTGCTTTAACAGAGCCCCATCTCTATTATATGTAGTATTGTACAGTTAAGTTCCTTGCAACTCATTTCCCTGTTAAATAAATGGAAATTTTCATTTAGACTAGTAAGTTTGTCTAAAAGAAAACAGTCAAAATTGAGCACAATTTATTAAAGGTTAAATATTGTCCAAAAACCATTGTGTGTGTTAAGAGGTATTTGAAGCCATTTATCATTTGAATAACCAAATTGTATATCTGGCCCTTCTAAAAAAAAAAAAACAGTATTTAAATCCGCTTCAAAACTTCATCAGGAAACTGTGTCCCCACATCTTCCTTTCACTGATTCCTTAACAAAATCAAGGGTTCCCAGTGATGTGATTTTATTAAGAATAAACTGCCCCAAGAAATCCTTTGGAACATTAATTTCAGAATGGCATCTAGAGAGCTGTGTGGTTGTGATGGGAAACCTGATCATGTATCTTTGTGTCTCACAGGGTTGTGTGAGCTGCAGTGCAGGTGCAGGGGTCGCCCACTCCCCTCACCCTCCTGCCCCTGACAGCTCGTCCCCTCTGGAGAGCCCTCATCAGGACCCCATCGGACCAGTGGTCGACACTTGAGCGACCAGGAAGCCAAAAGAACCAACCAACCACCCAGCTCACAGCGAACCAGCCCTGCCAGAAACCTCAACAAACTCCCACCATGCATTTCTTCTGACCAATCTGGAGGAGTGGGTCCCTATGCTTTAGTTCAACATGTTTTGTAAAGGTATCAGTGGCTGGACCAGGCCCTTAGGAGCAGAGGAGGCAAGAGCGACGGGCATTTTCACTGTCATTATCTCTTAGTCAGCCTAATGTGACTGCCTTTATCGGACCATAAATATTATACCTCTCTACTCTTTGTCTTTATCGACCCCTGTAGGGGTTTAGTCTGTACTTAAGACTGACTAGATCCTTCGGCACTATGAGCCACTTGACACTCAATTATAGGAAGAGGGTCCCATGGCTGCAGCCCCCAAACATGAGCACTGTGTACACACACATCTGGATGCAACTGGGTGACAAGACAGTGGCGGTGCTGACCCAGGACATGCACCAGACTCTTCTCCAGAGACGTGGAGCACAGGTTGTACAGTGTGTGTACCACATCAACTCCTTCAACTACAGAGTAACGCACCATGGAGGACACATGGTAGATTGTTTTGACGGACACTGAGACAAAGACAGATTTGCTGCTCTGTGTTTATAATGTTCTCTGACTCTAAATTCTTGTGAGTTAATTGTTGTTGGAGTGTATTCTCTTATTCCAGTGGTTGGTTTCTTGACCAGAACATCAGTTTTTATGTTTATCTGACCGAGGAACAACAGCAAACATATTGATTATTTCAAATTGAATTTAGTGCTACAACACAAGTCCCCCCTGATATCTAAAACGTCCTGTAGCAAACCCTTTCTCCACCCATTACCCTGCCTGACAGTCACCCTACAGAACCTGTAGCTTACCTCAAATTGTAAACAAACACAGCGCTGCCCCAAATTTCTCTTGATCCTGGGTTTACTTACTGAATGAATTTCCTCTTAGTCTCTGTGTAGCTGTCTGTTTGACTGGCTGTATGTGTGAATGTGTGTGTGTGTGTGTGTATGTGTGTGCATCTGTGTGTGTGTGTGTGTCAGTTGACTGATTGAAAGCTGCTTCCTTCGATACAGTTGTCAAACGGTGCAAGACAGACCAGGGTTTTCTACCGTTTTTAGATTCAAAGTATATTACAGTACCATGTATTTTATAGAAAAAGTACACAAAACAAACTTCACAAAGTGTATAAAAAGCCATTTGTCTTGAATTCAGGGACTGTTTGTTTGTGACACAAAGGAATGAATAAATGAATTATGACCTACCATGAACTCAGGCCTGACTGTCTGTTCCGTACAATGCACACACACACACACACACACACACACACACAAAAAAAAAAAAAAAATTGTGATGCTAATACTTACCATCATGGACGCCATACGGCTTATACCCACAAAGCGAGAAAGGAAAGAAAAGTTATTTAAGACCATACAGTATGTTCAAGAGGATTGTTGGATTATTTACATGATATTATCATTTATTATTAACATTGATTAAAGTATTTCATATTTAAACGTCAAGGTTATCATCAGTTCTTGTATATCTTGACACTTCTACTTTAAATCTAAATGTTTTTTGTGTGTTTTGCATTGGAATTATACAGTCCTACAGTCCTAAAAATGTTTAAAAAATCAGAAAATTATATAAAGTTTTTGTGGAAGAATGTCTTAATTGGGTGGGGTTGTGTTTGGGGGTTGTGACTAATGACCTCAGCATTTCTAAATTCCTTGATACTGCTCTGACTACAACACAAACAAGCTCAGCTACATCAAACTGCTTCCCTCACTCCAAAAGCAAAGTGCTCACACAATATTGATAACAAATCTTTATTATACTTTTTAATGTTAAATCCTCTGAGTTAATGTAGCCCTTCTCTAGAGCCTTTTCACAGCAGCCTTGTTGGTATGAAATAGTGGGTAAACAGGTGATAGCAATGATACTAATTAAGGTCAAACAGAGTCAGGGTGCTGCTGCTGTGCATTTAACAAGACCTTAATTAGTGTCACTG
The DNA here is from genome assembly GCF_056507025.1 of Lutjanus erythropterus. Taxonomy (NCBI): domain Eukaryota; kingdom Metazoa; phylum Chordata; class Actinopteri; order Lutjaniformes; family Lutjanidae; genus Lutjanus; species Lutjanus erythropterus. The sequence goes on from NC_139318.1 coordinate 19,722,189, forward strand.
GTAATGACTGCGTTTACCCACTATTTCATATCAATAAGGCTGCTGTGAAAAAGGTCTATTAATATCACAACAAGACATTTTGACATTTCAATCAACTAAAACAAGTCTTATCCAAGTCTTCTAAAGCCCAGATGTGTCATTCCATGCTGTAAATGTTGGCTTTCAAGTAAACTTGGTATGTCAGGGCTTTAGGAGACTTGGATTACACCAGATGAACAGTATGGAGGCATTTTATTTTTTTTAATTTGTTTTGGGTTTTTTTCATCTGAAAACCGCTCACCATTCACTTTGTTTGGGAGATTCTGCAATGCTGTTTTCCTGTTTTTTGGACTAAAAAACTAAATTTGATCCTTCAATCACCATGAGGGTGAGGAGATAATGACAGAATTACTATTTTGGGTGAACTATCCCTTTAATTCCATTTAGTTGTTTCAGCTTTAGGGTCCTGATATTGTGCATGTTGTCTCAGGACTTACTAGCACTTGAACAGAGTGAGTCATTGTAGTAACACCTGCGTTTCTTCTACAAGCACTATGACAAGTCATTATATCTGCTGTGAAAAAGCCTATTCACTTAAGAACTAATAATATTTCCTGTATGATATTCACAAAGTAATCTGAATACAAAGAGACATCTCCTGCACTGCATGGAATAACCAACTTAAGTTAAACGTCAGCATCAAACTTTAATACATGAAAAAAGGAACATTCCACAAAAAAATACAGTCTGAGCATCAAAATAAAACATTTTTACAAAGGCAGCATCATTTGTCACTTAGCATACAGTTAATCATAGCCTACAAGAAGCAATACACACTGATGGTAGCACTTCAGCGGTGTTTCAGTCCAGTCACTTAAGACAAGGTGGATATAAGAATAAAGAACAAGTGAAGATAAAAACATCATATGTTTTTCAATGATCAAAGCTTTAATAACTGATAATTCAAATTCACTCAATCACAGCTGAGTAAACTTCATTCAATTTATGCGTATGTTGCTCCTTCATTTTACAGTGAGGGCTTGGTTGAGACGCAACTCTGGGTGGCGCTATTGTGCCATGCACAGTGGTCCAAGTCCGGTCTGTTAAGTTTGATCAAGTACAATGAAAGAAAACAAAAACAGTTTTTCTTTGTCTCTAATACTGACAATCTGAGGCCTCAATGTGAGCTGTTTTTTTTTTTTACTGGTTTCTGCATTTCACAATATTTTCTCTCTTGCTGCCTCTCCTGCCAGGACAGAAGGCAGTGTGGAGGTGTTCAGTTTGGAGTGCAGCCTCTGGACCAGCCAGTGACTCCAGTTTCACTTTTCATTTGTAATTTCCTCACTTGGAAAATTTCTCCATCTCTGTAAGGAGACGAATTGAGGTTAAGGAAGACGAAAGAATGAGAAAATTCAAGATGATCGACTTTGCAAGTGTGCGTATGTTACCTTTGTCAAGATCGATGACTTTAGGCTGAGCGTTCAGGTGGACCTTCTCTTTCAGCAGGTTGTTTTTGTAGTCTAAAACCACACAGGAGGAAGTCAAAATACACACACACACACACACACACACACAAGACAAAAAACAGTATCTGTTCACACTGCACTCTGTCCTCTAACTCACCAAATCTTCTCTCCTCCCAGCTGCACATGTTCACTTCAGTGACATCCATCTCAAACTCCTCCGAGCTGCTTTCACTTCTGCTGGACCTATCATCGAGAAAACGAGTTTATTTTACAAAACACTAATAAGATGTAACAAGTTGTACTTTGTATCAAATTAGAGAAAAATAGTATTATATTTTCTTTATAAGACAGTAGCTAATAATGGGGAAGTAACAAATACATGATTTAACTTTAGCTATGAGTACAGTTCTGTTGTAATGAGTCCCAAATTACCCGCTAATAAAGTCTAATAAGGTCTTATAAAAGATCTAATACTATCTAATAAAGAACATATTATTTCTAGTTATATATAGTGCATAGTGCAGCTTGATATGTCTTATTAGTGTAAAGTACAACCAAGAAAGACATCTTGATGTGTATTTAAGGGTAATGTTTGAGGGACAGTAATTATTGTGTTTGTGTGTTCTCACTCACCTCATGGATGCCTGTGGATAAAACTCTGAAAACACAAGAAAAAAAAGAGATGAGATTCAGAGACACTAATTCCAGCGTGATCACCTATAGTCAGACTGAGGTGCTGCAGGTCAGACCTTTGGTTCTTCGTCTGCGTGTGATGAGGATGATGATGAGGATAATGAAAGCCAGGAGCAGGAAGGAGGTGAGGACGTAGCCCAGCGGCAGAAGAAAGTGGTGTCTCTGGTCAGGCAGAATAACGTTGATGACTCGCGGTGATTCAGCCTTAGTGGCGTCTGAGTAGTACAGAAATCACGACAGTCAGCAGTTAGTGCTCCTCTGTTCTTCATCTTTTCTCTCCCAAACAGACTAATGTGTCATCCTGAGGTTTGTAAATCCAATAAACAAGACAAAATCTCACACTGAACAGACATTACACACCTCATGAGTAATATAAAAACAACTCATTTCATCCAATAATAGATTTCACTTGTGCTTTTTCTTCACTTTCTTTTGGAGGCACTTTTTGTGGCTTTGCAGATTTTCAACACTTTAACTTAATAGTGGGAAACAACATCAAACAAAATGTTTTCCAAAAATCATCGTATGAACAGTGTGTCAATTTATCATCTACCATATTTAGATCTATGTCCCATTTAACACTATACTGGTTTCAAATCCTCTGTTACAGTCATACAAACATGTTCATCACTGTTCTGGTCCAGACTGAAATATCTCAACAGCATTAGATGCTTTCTAATTTGGTCCAGATATTCATGGAGCTCAGAGGACAGATCCTGCTGACTTTAGTGACATTTCCTCTTGTGCCACCAGCAGGCCAAAGTTTTCAATTATCCCATGAAATACTGCAACATCTCCATTGTGGACTGGCACAAACTTCTTTTCTTTTCCATGAATTTGACATTCGCAGGTTTAAGTGATATGTCTCAACGACTATTTGATGGATTGTGATAGAAGTTGGTACAGATATTGAAGTACCCCTCAGGATGAACTGTAAAAACTCAAGTGATGCCTTTAAGGTCCAGTATGTAAGATTTACAGGGATTCCTGCATTTCTATGGCAGAAATGTAATATAATATTATGCATACACAGTATATAAGTATGTTTGCATTTGTGTTTAATCGCCTGAAAATAAAAATTGCAATGTTTCTACAGTATCCCAGAACTTGACAAACCACATCAACACTAGCTCTTGATACTAGTTTCTGTACTGTGACGTATATTTCCAAATGAAACAGGACAGACAGACACGGCATCATGGGAGGTCATTTGAATACTGATAAATGGGCATGTCATGGACTGATGTAGCATGCTGTTCATTGCTAGATAACTAATGTACTTTAGCTCTGTGCTGCTAAAAGTTGAAGATTGTTTGTTGGGTGGATGCCATGATATTATTCATTACAATTAGTTAATTTAAGTTAACATAAGCAGATGTCATATTTTGTTTTACAGGGAGAAAACATGATTGGATTGTGATATTAAAGTACAAAGAAAATGTTTTTGTGTGTTTTTTAGCATATATTCTTAAGTAGGTGAACAATATGACTGTGGACTAAAACTAATTGTGAACTAAAATGTTTGAAAAGGTATTTTTCATTTCATCTCGACAGAGTGACATTTTAATTTCCCAAGTATTACATTATAGGGGTGAATACCTGCACACTGGTGACATTTCCTTCAAACTCAGCTAAAAGTTGTTTGACGTTCTCAAGAGAAAATTGTAGCATTATAAAATATAATATAGAAACAGTGTAAACATTACAAAGAGCAATAATATATCTAGTTTGTCATCAAGCCCACTGTCAGTTTCTGATCTCCATAACCTAATTTTTGTTATTTGATTTGGACAATCAACAGACTAAAAAGGTGGACCTCTGAACTTCATTTCTACTAAATTAATCTCGTCTTTGTTCTCTTGGCATTCAGTGGTTTGTGTTAAATGTGTGTTTGCAGTGGCAGACTACATCTAACATATGAGTTCATTGGCAGAGATTTCTCTCCAAGCCCAGTGAAAATCATTTTCAGGCTGTACATGTGCCTGCTTACGTGTGTATTTGCTGTTGCACGTGTGTGCCACGTAAGATGGTAACAGGTAACACCTCGCAATTTGTTTTACGTTGGGTTTTTTTGTAAATGCAATGACATTTCCTGGCTGTAAAAAAAAACAAAAAAACGCTGAACACCTTTCCAAGGCAGTGAGAAATAATAATTATCCGGTCAGCACGAGGTGATATGTGCAGTTCTGCAGAGTGTTGAGAGGCAGAGGAGGAGGAGGAGGGGGAACGCCTGGTTTCATTTTGCTTCATTAAAAAAGTGCAAGGCAAGAAGCAGCTGTGCGGACCTCAGACTCAACATATTTGAGCCAAAATGAGATCCAGACAGAAAGTCATGCTGTGATTTACTTTTCCTGGCAGCAAAACACAGAAAAGTTAGGAGGAGAGGAAGAGGAGTGAAGGAAGGACAGAGCGGGGTGGAACAGAGGAGGAGAGCCAAGGGAGAGGAAGGGGACGGTGAGATGTTTCTCCAGAGGCCTGCCTCGCAGAGTGAAGTCTGAAAAGCCCTCGCCCAACAATCCCAGACACAAACACGCAGCACATACGCAGCTGCAGTGTACATGAAAACAACATGTTCGTTAACATTACAAATCCTCTGATCCTTTTGTTCAGGTTCAAGCCGTTTTCTCCTGACCCGTGCCCAGATGGGAACATATGTGTTTGTGTTTAGACTGGCTGCCCAGTCCTCTCCCTTCCCAAACTGCATGAGAAATAACTCTGATGGGAGGGAGGGAGGGAGGGGTGACCTACATCTTTTCCACCCTATTTCATCAACAGATTCCTCACCCCCTTCGTTCCTTCTCTCTTTGTGTATCTCCCTCTGTCTTATAAACCTCTCCATCAGTCTGTGTTTCTCTCTGTGGTGTCAGCTGCTGTGCAGATGAAGCAAACTTTATGTTATTGTCCATAAACTCTGCAGAAGAGCTTTCTTTCTTTCTAAAAAAAAGGCATAAAGAGAGTGACAAAAGTGATGGAAAAGTGTGAGTGAAAACAGTGATGAACATAAACAAACCTGAGCATGTGGGATCCTCAAAGGAGGAAGAAACAGAGTGAAAGCAGGACAGAGGGAAGATGAAGGTGGGGTGAGGAATGTCTCCAGGAGAGAGCCAAAGTCAACAGGGCAGCAGACAGTCAGAGAGGGCAAAACACAAGTTGATAAAAAGTCTAAATCTGCAGAGGGCTTCTAATGTTTGACAGCACAGAGGAGGAAGCTGTGCAAACTCCATCCTGTGCAGGAGAGAAATCAGTTATGTATGGAAGCACATTCCCACCACTGTGAAAGAAGAAGATCCATGAAGACATTGTAATGAGAAACTTTCTCAAAATAATGACTTTGTATCTCAAAATAGCAGAGGCGTATGTGGAAGCTTATTGTATTAACTTGTTTCTGGTTATAAACTTTGGGGCAGGGAGGGCTGAGAACCAGAAGAACTGATTTTTTTTTTTAAATGAAAAAAATTCTCATAAATTCAAAAACCAGAGCCAAATTTCTTCCACGACAAACATATCTCATTAATCCATTAAAACAGAGCAGATTTTTTCCATGAAAAAATTATCTCAGTAATTTAGAAAAACAGTGCCATTTTTTACATGGAAAAATAATAAAATTCAGAAAAATAGAACATTTTTTAACATGAAAAATGATCTAATTAATTCATAAAAACAGAGCTTTTTTGCCAATTTAATGCATTAATCTTTCATAATACACTTCTGTGAAATAATGAGTTAGTATCTCAAAACAGTGAGAAGCATTTTTAAAATAATGAGAACATTTCTCAAACTAAAGACATAGTATCTCAAAATGTTGAAACTTAAAACTTAAAATAATGACTCAGATACTAAGTTTTTTGAGATGTAAGTCATTAATTTGAGAAGGTTTCTCATGATAATGACTTACAGGATCTCTTTTTTTTTTCATCACATTGGTGGAAATGGGCTTCCATAGTTTCGCATCTTGTTTCCAACCAGTAAAATTCCCATGGTGCAATCCTACTGTATTATTACAGCTCGGGGAGTGAAGGATTAATTGTGTGGGCAGAGCTGGACTTCAGTCCAAAGACTGTATTCGTTAGATTCCACTGAAATGAGATCGGACTTGGCACACTCTTTCACACACACACACACACACAGACACACACACACATGCAGAGGCATACACACACAGCCACAGGCATTTCTTTTTTCTAAACCTCTCTCAATGATTTTCCCACATTGATACATCTGCCATTATCGGCTTTGCTTCAGTTACCTACTGGAAACACAGACACATGCACCAGAAACTGTCTCATTCTGCAGGAATTTGAGGTAGGCAGCTGTCATGCCAACATGCCAATCCTCTCCTCTGTCTTCTCTACCTCTCCTCTTCTTCTTCTCTTTTCTTTTCCTTTTTCTAATATGCACGCAGAGAAAAGAATCTTCTCAGGCAAGTCAAAGCACAGAGAAATGGGAACAGAGCAATTCAGAAAGAAAAGAACATAAAGAAACAACATACACAACTAAAAACACGTCAAAAGTGTGTTCAGTAGTGCCGTAATAATAAGACAGTGGAGAGCGGTGGGTTGAGAAGAAGGTGAAAGGCGATGAGGGGGAGGTTTGGAGAAGGTTGTGAGAGAGTGTGTGTGGTTTCAGGGGTCTGGCATCAGACAAGCTGACAGTGCAACAAAAACTCTCTCATGCGACAAACAGAAAACTTCAGAAATAAGGATTTTTTTTTCCTCCCTCGCCTCGACCCTCTCTTCCCTTCTTCCTCTGCTCTTCTTACTTTGCTCTTTGGAGAGTCTGAGACACCGAATGAGACAGAGTGAAGGAAAGAACAGATGTGTGTGTGTGTGTTTATGTGTGTGTGTGTGGAATTTTTTTGCGTAATTGTACACATGATACACATGATTTATGACTTGATCCACTAAGTCATAAAACATCCGCTCTGCTGAGGCACTCACACTGACCTTCAACAGGAGCAGGAAGAGATCTATATTTATGTGTGTGTGTGTGTGTGTGTGTGTGTGTCACCTTTGTCTTCTTTGTCTTCACTGGGTAGAGCTTTGGCTGGCAGGGTGGTCTGAATCACTGGTGGCTCCACTATGACCCGAAACTCTCTTCTCTCATGCAGGCCACAGTAATGATGGTGGAGGTGGCAGGAATACATCCCCTGATCTGTGGGCTATTCAGTGCAGACAAAACAATCAAACACACACATGCATTATTCTGTATGGGCTTTCTGATGATACAATCTGTGAGCTAGATGTAAACAACAACAACAAAGGAAGGGAAAAACATGTACATACTGTGGTAGAGTACAGTACAGTAGAGCTAAATGCTAATGTCAACATACTAACATGCTCAAAGTGATAATGCTAACAGGCCATGGCTTCACACATACTGTATACAATGTTCACCCATAGATTTATAATAGTACCTAGACAGTGAAAAATTCTCCACTTACCCAAAAAACATTTTCCCCATAAGCCACCATTATAAAAGATAATCCTGGTGTTTTTTTTATATTTTTAAAATTTTCCTACAGCTGAGATAAAATATTTAAAAAACAAACAAACTGACAAAACCACAATTTAAAGCTTGGACCGAGCAGGAAATCACTGCCGGCAGTGCTGGGAGAAACACTACTACACATATTCTGTGGGCTGCATACCGCAGAAGTAAACCTCGAAGCAAGAAAACTTTTTTGGTGTTTGCACAAAGTGAACATTTCTCTTTGAACTGAAGGTATCAGCTTTGTTTTTAATTATTTATTTTACCATTATTTAACCAGGCATGTCATTAAGAACAAATTCTTATTCACAATGGCAGCCTGGCAAAAGGCAAGAGTCTCTTGAGGAAAGGGGGCATTCAGTATCCAGTTCTGAATAGTACATGTGTTCACTATCTTGGTTTTGCTTTGTTTGCTTTAGCCATGTTGGCATTTGCTATTTAGCACTTCAGAAAAAGTGCAGCTAATATGCCTAAAAATCACTTCAAATGCTGAAAAATCTATCTCTAAACATATTACACATTCATGTAGGAAACGTTAAATAATCATTACTGACCTATATTTAAAATTTGTCAAAAAAAAAAAAAGTTTTCATTTACTCATTTATGCAAAAGGCATCATTTGAAAATGTTTTTTTCCCAGGATGGCAAAGGCATGACTCACCCTATTCTGCTCCTCATTGGCTTCTCCTGATATTCTTACCCTCAGGCCTCAGATATACCTGCCTTTAACTATGCATTCACATAGGCATATATACACATCATGGCTGCCTCATGTGTCCTCCATCTGCACATGCAAATTTGATTTTTTTTTTATCATTGAGTTAAATAAATACTATTTACCTATATATAAGATTTGTTAAAAATGTCCTAATTGACTTATTCGTGCAGCAGGCATAATTTCAAAAAACTTTTTTCCACCCTGTTCTGCTTCTGATTGTCTTATCCTTTAAACTTCTGATACAGAAAAAGTATTATCTATTGATGTCTTGCCATCAACATAGATTTTCTGTTGTGTCAGAGCTATTTAATTCTACTTTTATATTTTTCAAACCTAAAACGAGAACAGAGTTGGTCTTACAGTCAGCTGAATGTTGGCTATAGCTGACTGGAAAACTGGCCCTGTTCCAAAGTGTGGTCATAAAGCCTGTATTTAACCTAAAATCTTCTGATTTATGAGCCTTATCAAACAACACCAGGACCCTTGAGATTCCTAAAATATATGTTAACTTTTCTCTGCTTGCAAGACGGGGTGGCAGGAAGGAAGTCCTTTTGGACAGATCTTGTCTTGTTTGTTATGGTTCTGTTGTTGATGTGAGCTTTACTTACTGTAGCTGCCAACCATGTTCCCAGCGGAATAATAAAGTTTTACTTGACAAGAGGTGCACTACAGATGAAACTTCCATGTGTTCTGGAAACGTGTGTACATGTACACACGCTTGAACACTATCCAAAGTGCGTGGGGCAGACGTTTAGAGTAGGGTGACCCCAGTGGGAAGTGTACCTCTTGCCACGGCAGTATAATTTTACTGTGTGTAATAGAACTATCAGGCTCCTGTGGCGTTTTCTGCTAAGTTGCTCTTCTTTCACACACCTGCAGATCAGATATGGCGAGCGAAAAATCTCCCTCTGAGAAGGCGTGGTTGCTGATGTTCATCTTCCTCTGGAGGAACAGTGGCCCGTAGCTACGCTGCTCCCCAGAGGCGTACAGGTCCACCAGTCGGTCAGCGCGGTCGTGGTGGATCCCTGGGGACTGACGGTCCCAGTGGACCACCTGGAGGCCACCAAGGTAGGGAAGGGAGTCACATTTTACGGTCAATATCGTGTAATCCCTCTAAATTAAAAGTAAATATATACTGAGACTCCACACACCTGCTGGTCCTCCTCCTCCTCACTCCAGTCTGTCCACACATTACGTCGGTTGATGCATGGCAGCACCACGGTACTGCCGACCAGCACCACATACACTGCCTTTTGTCCATCCCAGTAGCGCTGTTCTTTACGGCCTTTACAATAATTGTGCAAAAAAGACAAACTGATTCAGCTTTGATGCCGCTAAGTGCTGAAGATGGTGCTGGTTGTTACAGTGTGGTACATACGTGATTTAGTGACGTTGAGCTGCACTCTGACTGTCTCGTACAGGTGGCAGTACAGATGGTGGAGGTTACAGGAGTACAGACCTCTGTCATTCATTGTCACATCTATTGCAGAAAAACAAAAGAGAGTTATAGACAGTTATACATCATGTATACTTCACATAACTGCCAAACAATTTCCAGTGATGTTATGAAAATTATCACTGTAGCAAGAATACATGAAATAAATAAATAAATAAATGTAGGCAGTTTTACAGAGAATGATAGTAAAGCATTTTTTTTTACTATACTCTTATTTACTGGTAGGAACTGAAGGTGACAGCTGGTCCACTGTTTGGTTTGAAAATGGCTGACAAGTTTAAACAATTTGGTAGGCAGCTTATTTTTGGCATCATTGGGCAAAAATTCCATAACAACCCTTGTTGTAATTCAGGTGGTCTGAGAGAAAATTAGACTTCTGGGGCCTTGATCATTAAAGAAAGTTTTCCTAATTGTTTGTCCTATCTTAACTTTAGTTTCAAGGACAGAAAAACTTCTCTTAATATTACTGAAGCAGTTCCTTAACTCATGGATATGTCCTATCCTAGCTCAGACCTCATAAGTTATTTTAAGAACTTGATTCTTCTCCTCGTACTCATCCTGTGTTTAGATTGTACTCCAGACTGACTGACTGCATGAATGATGATGGCTATCTACACGTCACTAACAAGCTAGCTCGCTATAACAGACAAGAAAAGACTGGTGTTTAATTTTTGCTTTGATGAGTTGGAAGGATTAATCATGTCAGTGAGGAAGAGGAAACCCCCACGTTTTTTGGAGGTTTTCGGACTTAGGAAGTTTCTGTAACGAGGCCCCAGAACCTCCTCCTGGCTCTGTTTACAGACTTTAGAAAATCTAGCTGGTGATGAAGGACTTTGCCTAATTACTGGTCCGTTATGGTGATGCTTTGGGTTGAGAGACACCAACCCAAAGTGTCAGTAACTGCTGACGTGGGAATGAGACTCAACTATCTTTCTACAGACTCGCTTACTGCACCTTTAAGGAGATCCGTCATGAAAATTACATAAAAGCAGAGCTGTAATTAATCAGACAAAGCAACTTATGAATTCACCAACAGCTACAAACATGAAAGTCAAAGACAGCGAGTGTGACCTTTAATGACCAGGGAGAAGTTTCCATCCTTGAAGGCTGTTGGGCTGAGGCCGACCCTGCCCAGGTTGTAGGAGTTGTAGATTCTCTGGTCCCCTGCAGAGAACATGTCCAGCACCCTCTCCATGGCATAGTCCGGACGGGCCCGGTAGAGGTCCCAGTGGAGCACCCTCTGTCTGTCCCTCACCCTGTCCCTGGTCCACACCATGCGCCCACTCACACACTGCAGCACCACCCTCGACCCAGCGGGGGCGCTCACATTATACCCTGCTACCACCACACTGCTGCTGCTGTCAGATTGACCTGACACTGAAAGAGGACAAAGAGGGTGTGAGACATTCAGTGTTCACTAAATCCCTGAATAGAATAGATAGATATGAGATATAAGTCACGCCCCTTTTTGCTCTGTGCTCCAATAACAGTTGAGCAAATCTGGTACCCAGCAGAACCTTTGTCAACTGTCCCCTTACCTGTTTTCTGTTCTCAGATATGCTATGTGCTGGGCTCATCTATGTTAAAACGAAGATTTTGAAGATTTTGACCTGTGAAAGCAACATATATAGTCACATCTAAAGTTAGCTAAAATGCTAGATAACTAGCTAGCTAATGATTTATGTAAATGAACTAGCAAGTTGGCCAGTGTTTTGTTAACATTAGCTATCAGCTATAACTAGTTAGCTAATGATTGATGTAGGTTAGCCAATTTGCTAGAGTTTTGCTACCAAACAAAACACTAGCTAACTAGCTAGCTAACAACTGATGTAGATTAGCTCGCTAATAAGCTTACGTTTTGCTAACACTAGGTAACTTTAAAGATGACTATATATACTGTGGACCAATATGTCCCTTTTACGGGTCACCCCGCAACATCTTTTAACCATCTGCAAAATTGTTTTTTCTTTTCAGCGTAGATGAACCCAGCACACAGTATGTCTGTGCTGAGGTTCCATAAGAGGCGGGACTTAGAAGGGATCAATACACACTCAAAGAGAAACATACCTGCACTGAAGAGGCAGGCCACAGGGACTGAAATAGAAATGGTAAGGAAAGTGAACAGGATAATCACTTTAACAGAGCCTGTCTGACAGACTGCTAAGCATGTTGTGTTGAGAAGTTTAAGTCCTGTTGGAAGAAGGAGTGTCTAAAGTCAGAATAAATTACACTCACCCAAAACATAAATGCAACACTTTCTTTTTTTTTCGCTTGCGTTTTTGCCAAGATAATCCATCTACCTGACGGATGTGGCATACAGCCATGCTGATTTAACAGCATGGCTGTATGGACTGGTCACAATAAAAGACCTCTCTGTAATGTACCATTTTATCTTGAAAAAAGCACTAATTAGACACAACTATGGATATTTCACATAGGGCTACAGATACTGATTTTCTTTTCCCAGGAGGGCAAAGTCATGACCAGCCCTACTCTGCCTCTGATTGGCTAGGACTCGTCTTCACTGATTGGGTTGGTTATGTTAAGTCATAAGGAGTGATTGTTTAGGGTTAGGGTAAGAATATCAGGGTAAGCCAATCAGAGGCAGACTAGGGCAGGTCATGACTTTGCCCTCCTGGGAAAAAAAATAGTATCTGTGGCCCTATGTAAAATAGCTCTATTTCTTCTTCTTCTTCTTCTCATTATTATTATTATTATTATTATTATTACTATTAATGTCCTTTTTTAAAAGATAAAACTGCACATTTACAAATGGCCTTTTATTATGACCATGTCCACTCCATGGCACACCTATGCAATTATACAGTGATATGTATACATAATACATAATAAAAATTTAATAGCATTTCTATATGCCACACATGACATGTCTTTGCAAAGGAGAAGTGCTCACTATCAGATTTGTACATACCTGTGGCCAAAGTTTAAGAGAAATAAACCTTTTGTGTGCACAGAAGAAATCTTAGATTTTTTTTTATTTCAACTCATTGAAGATGGGAACAAAAACAAAAGTGTTGCCTCTATGTTTTTATTGAGCAATTGAACTTTGTTCAATTAAATCATTAAAGGTCAATATAGTAGCAAAAGAGACCAACAACCGATGATTTGCTGCCACTGTTAAAAACAAAACAAAAAAACAAACAAAAACATGCCCTGTTAAAAGCAATAGTGGAAAGTTTCCTCTGACTAATATACTAATTTGCTGTCATTTCACTGTCTTAATACTGACTCAGCTAAACTCATCTGACAGGAATGTGTCTCTGTGTCAGTGTGAAGCTAAAGGTGGGGAGGAAAGAAAGCATCGACTCTGGCTTTAATAATAATATTCTGATGAAAAATTTCTGTCTCTACATGTCAGCAAATTGGATGATATTTTTTCGATACCTTAACAAGATTAGTAATTAAAATCTTAAAACATGACGCTTAATCAATTCAGAGAAAAAGAGGAAATTTGGAGGAAAAAAAGCTATGCTATGCGATTTTTTTTTTCAAAGTAGTGGTGCTGATTTAGGCCTTAGTTGGCTTCTTTTTCTTCTTCCTGATAATCCTGATGCTGCGCTCACACACACCTGAGATATACACAAACAATCCTGCACAAACCAGACTCCAGCCTACTTACTGTGGATCAGGAGCAGAGCCTGCAGAACGATGTCCTCCCTCTCGATCTTCATGCTGACAACAGTATTAATGGTTGAGAGACTTGTCAGGGCTGATGTACACCTGAGACAAACTGAAGGTAAGAAGGTAAATAACCTGAAACCATCCACACCAGCAGCAGCAGCAGCAGCAGCAGCAGACCTGTTTTTGCTCAGATTTCAGAGTTTGGAGACAAACAGCAGCGCCACGTTAGGACTTCAAAACCGAACCAAAACTAAACTGATCCCACCCGGGAAATGAAACCCGACACCACCGGCCTGCACGTACAGCCCCCTCTCCTCCAAAAAAAAATCTTCATTTGAAACAGTGCAGCATCACAAGAGAGAGATTTGCGAGTAAAATCCGAGTGTATTATTATTTATGCTGATACTTCTGTATTGTTTGCTTCTTTTCTTTTTTCTGCTAAGATAAAGTGGCTTTGAGTACCCTTTAAAGTGCTAGATAAATAAAACATATTCTTCTTCTTCTTCTTCTTCTTCTTCTTCTTCTTCTTATTATTATTATTATTATTATTATTATTATTGTTATTATTATTATTATTAGCCATAGTATTTGCAGCAGTAGAAGTATAGGCCTATTAATATTTATTATTAATGTTGCTGGTGTTTTCAGGCCCATTTCTTTTTTTTCTAGTTCAATGCCCTTGCTGTAAAACTAAAGTTTTCGTTTTAACGCGGTAAAATGGATTTGATGAATTTGTGTTGCAGGTCATATTGTATAATACTGTGTGTTCTTTATACCTCTATACATCACTGCATTTCAAAAGGTAAATACTAAGCTTAACTCTACTTAATTTGTGTGACAGATATGTTTACTGGTTACTTTTCAGATTAAGAATTTCAAAAGAGGTGAAATTAGATAAAATTGACTGAAGGATAAATGGTATAACAGACAGGAGACATTCCTGAAGTCTTTTACTTTGAATACTTTACTGACCACAGCTGCACTTTTAAATAACTCATGATCAGAAGACATGCCCAGAAAGCCGTTTGTATTTCATGTCATAAATGCATAAATGCATCCTCAGCACATGTTCTCCACATGTCTTCATTTTAAAATGCACCATATTACATTTAATATTCAGGGTAATTACCATGTAACGGTGCTCAGACTTAAATGTCCACTGGTCCTGCTGGTACCTCCTTATTCAACTCAAAGACGACCCCCAGTGACTGTACCCCGATACGACATGCACCATTACTGTACAACCATCTAAGCTCTGTTGTTATCAGTATTTCTGCATGTTTTAAGATCTACTTCTGCACTGCGTCTGAGTATTGATAATACCAAGCACAGTCAGAGTGATAGTAATAGGGATCTTAACGTTATTATCAGGCCGATAGAACATATTGTACTGGAACTCTGCATACATTAACCCCATTTTACTTGTTTTCTTACCTCAAAAGCGTGTTCCCATACCGGGAGTCGAACCCGGGCCGCCTGGGTGAAAACCAGGAATCCTAACCGCTAGACCATATGGGACTTACATTTTTCTTCATATCTAAATTTGATATTGCAGTTGTGACTGAATTATGGGACTGCTTGGTCTATTTAAGATAAAATTTGCTTGATTTTTTTTTTTTGGACACTCCCTCCAACTGTGAAAGAAATGTCGTTCATTAACAATAACTATATTGCAATAACAACAATGTCAATGTTATAAGATGGGCTGTGTGTACCTAAGTAAGTGTATAGCATATTCGGAGTTTCCTCTGTGATTTTCTAACCCATCTACCTAACCTGATTTCCATGATTGGGATCTATTCTTGATCAAATACAGATACAACAGGATCATTTATATTAAATCCCAGCTACTGTGTCTGTGCAGGTGTTGTATACACGTAAATTAATAAAAAAAACATTTTTATCATCCGTGTTTTTTATTGTATATTGTATCACAATAACCTGCTCTCTCGTGTAAAATGTTAAATGAATGATCATTTTGTTTTTGTTTTTTGTTATTTTTTTATTTATTTAATGTCAGTATCGAGTTATTTTATAGCAGACAGTATATAGTCTCCTCGTTGCAAACATTAATATTTAAAATCTATCACTTTGTGGTGCTCAGACTCAGGTCTGCATATGCGGAACCTTCGTTTCCTATTTGTTGACAACCGGGGACATTTGGTTGTTACACTCTAGACTCTTCCCCGAAACAAGCGAACTCATTCAAGGGTTTGTGGCTGGAGGTAAATGAGTCTAACAAGTGCTTTTATTAAGACGATGACACTGAATTGTTGATATATGTTATCTTAAATATTATTAACGAGTAATGCTAAGTAATAGTAATATTGCTGTTAGACTTCTATGAACATTCTCCGTGCAGTTGTTTTAGTGATTAGCCGCGTCAGTTAGCTAGCATGCTTGCTCGGTACCATAGCTAACTCTAGCAGCTAGCTAATCACCCGGTGTCACGGAAACTCGGACCCAAGAGTCGCCCTCAGTGTTTAGAATTACTTTAAGTTATTTTCATGATCCAGTTGTCTTACGTAAACCGATCTTTTTTGTTTGCAGGTCCTGCGTTTAACGTTAAAAGATGTTTTTGACCAGATCAGAATATGACAGGTAGGTGCAACACAAACTGCTTTGTCATTTATTGAGCGCTTCTCAGTGGGTATGAGCAAACTTGATTTAACTGAGCAGTTATTCTGTGAAGTTGTTTGTGCAAGCAGTTTTTGACTTTGACTGCTCAAGAAAATCAGGAAGTACTTTTGTGTCCAACTCCTGCTGTAACTTTATAGTTGTTTGTCACAGGTAGATAGCGAGCAGCAAGTCACTTAGCCACAAGTTATTGTGCTTTCACTTTCGATACCATTTTTTTTTTTAAAGAAACCTTTATTTAATTAGGAAAGGCTAATTTATACTAAAATGTGGTGTTTCAGAGTGTTTTTCTCAGGATAGGCAGATGAAACACAGCCTTCAAATTGTTCTCTCCTCAAATGGTGATTCTAAACACTCAAACTTTTTTTTTTTTTTAGCTAATACCGTTAACTTAACGATTACCTGTTTCTCATGACGGACACCGATAAGATAACTGATAATATCAGATTTTATTATTTTTACATTATTATATTATTATTTTAACATATAGTTAATGCATACCTGAGAGTAAGAAAGGTGAGGACCTCATCCCTATGACAACAAAAACAAAGAACTGGTCTCACTTTTTCCTAGTAAAGTACATCCAAAAAACTTCTCAAATATACTTTTACAGAGTATTTCAGTTAAAAATACAAATGAAATGCTTGTCATAATATGTCAAATTATGTAGTATATTATTATCATTAGTAGTAGTAGTAGTAGAATAATAAATAAAAAATATACATTTTCCACATCGTGCATCCCTACTTACAAATAAACCTATCTATTTCTATTTGTTGACAACACAAAGAGTTTTCCAGAAACGTTGACCATTATTAATGATTATCATTATTTACACCCGTCTTCCAGGGGTGTGAACACATTCTCTCCTGAAGGAAGGTTGTTCCAGGTTGAATATGCCATTGAGGCTATAAAGGTGAGTATTACATTCTGAATCATTTCAGATGTCTTGATAACTTTCTTCTGTGTGATATTTTATATTAGCCTTGAAAACAATGCTCATAAGTTTTCTTTGGTCTGGTCTTGCTTCCCCAGTTGGGCTCCACAGCCATTGGCATCCAGACATCAGAGGGGGTGTGTCTGGCTGTGGAGAAGAGGATCACCTCTCCGCTGATGGAGCCCAACAGCATTGAAAAGATCGTGGAGATTGACAGTCACATCGGTAATTGGAAAGACACACTGAATGACCGCTATCACCTACACGGATTACCTGAACCTTAAATTGAAATGCTGAGTGGAAATTAGTATGTAATGTAAGCTGACTTGAGAATGCTGGCCTCTTTAGTAAAAAAAGGTCTTTATCATGTTTTTAAAAGGTGCTTGTATCCTTCACATGTGAATTCAAAGTTTGATCAGCAGCTATTATTACATTACATTACACCATTATATCTTGGATCACAATGTTTTCATTGATAATATCACATTTTATTTCCCTCAGTTTGTGCTAAATGTTGCTCTAGGCTGCAGCATTTGCAGGACCTGCAGTTTCTTAATTTTCTTTCTCTCTACTTCAAAGGTTGCGCCATGAGTGGCTTAATAGCTGATGCCAAGACTCTAATTGACAAAGCAAGAGTGGAAACGCAGGTATGAACGCTGAGCACAATGTAATATCAGCAGTACACTGACATTGTGATTTACGTGTGATTAATTTGTTTATGTATTCCTCCTCAGAACCACTGGTTCACTTACAATGAGACAATGACAGTGGAGAGTGTGACTCAGGCTGTGTCCAACCTGGCGCTGCAGTTTGGAGAGGAGGATGCTGATCCTGGTGCCATGGTCAGTCACTTAGTTCATCTCTATGCTGAAATACTCATGTATTCAAGTATTCACTTGAGTATTCACTCAAGCCAACTGAATTATTTGCAAAGGCATAATGTTTTATGGTCTTTGATGTCAACCAGCATACCCTGCTTTCTCTTTGTGTTTGTGTCTGTTCAGAGTCGACCATTCGGCGTAGCACTTCTGTTCGGGGGAGTTGATGAAAAAGGACCCCAGCTGTATGTTAAGATTACTGTTAGATTACTAAGGATAATCACCTTCAGGTCTGACTTCACAGGAGACTTATATGGTCTTTGTTTGTGAATGCAGGTACCACATGGACCCATCAGGGACCTTTGTGCAGTGTGACGCTCGGGCCATCGGCTCAGCGTCTGAAGGAGCACAGAGCTCTCTGCAAGAGGTCTACCACAAGGTACTGAACACTGTGTATTTAAATTAAACAGGAACAATAGCTAGGAAAAGAAAATGTTTGGGTAGGAGGGCTTTCTGGATTTTTTTTTTTTTTTTTTTTGGAGGTACTCTTTGAATAGGGGTATGTGTGTACTCAAAATCACAAATAACTCCAAGACACTCTGTTTTGAAACAATTAAAATGACTTTATTATCGTGACACGATCATTTTGGACCTCAAAACAAACAAATTCCATCTTGTTTAAGCATCAAGCCGTCATCAGCACCAGCCTAGCTAAGAAAATTGTGATGTTTATAAGCTGCTATCTGGAAAATTTTTAGATTTTTCTCAATCCATATATGCAGAGTCTAAAGTAAAGACCTGTAAATCATCAGGATTGAAGATCTAATATGTTTTCTGTTTGTCTCTCTCTCCGTGGCTAACTGACAGTCGATGACATTAAAAGATGCCATCAAGTCGTCTCTCACCATTCTGAAGCAGGTGATGGAGGAGAAGCTCAACGCCACCAACATTGAGGTTTGTTCTTCATATCTCAATCTCAGTTTCTGAATAAGTGATTTTAGCACGGCTAGGTGCACATAGCCTTTTAAAAGTTTGATTTGTCTGTGAAAATGTAGTTGAAGCCACATCAGCTGTTTTATTTTGACTTTTATTTGGAAAAATGAATAAACCACAGCAGTTTTAAGTTTGCTCAGAACTGCCAGGGTTTATGTCCTTGGTTTTAAGCTGTCTCTTCTCTTGTGTAGCTGGCAACAATAGAGCCTGGGAAGACCTTCCACATGTATTCCAAAGAGGAGCTGGAGGATGTAATCAAGGACATCTAGAGAGGAAAAGATTTGAAAAGTCTTGGTTTGAGAGGACGTGGAAGTACACCTGGGCTGAATGTCACAACACAACCACAACTTTCCATCAGCACATTTCTCCACATAAGAGGTTTCTCTTTGTAATGTGCTCATTTTTACTTCTTGTCTCTCAGTGTCTGTACAACTCTGTACAGGAGTCTGACCAGCACTTCCGACTGAGTGACAGGAAAACAGTAGGGGCGGGGGGGTATTTTTTGTTACGAATCAGTTCTACAATTAAACTCTTGTATTCAGAAAATGGTGCGACTCTTTCAATTTTTGTGTATTTCTTGTTTTGTCTTGTTTCAAGTATGATAGTTAAAGGTAGAATATGCAGCATTGTTTGTAAATGCACCATTCAAAGTTGGCCCACTCCTCCCTGGTTCAGTGGAGGGAGAGAAATCTACAGGCTGAGGGAGCACTGTTAGTGAGTGCAACACTGACACTGAATAAAAACATTATTTTCTGGTTGTTTCACAGTGGTTACATTCTAAAGAACAAATAAAAATGCCCACACCTCTGCATAAGGCCAGATTTTGTGTGAATACAGCTGAAGTGAGAGTGTCTGTTCTGCTTGCCTGTGTGTGTATGTGTGTTAATATCCTCTGCAGCTCTCACAGACAGAGAGCAGAGGAACGAGACAGAGACAGTGATGCAACCTTTGATTGCCACATTTTTGTAGAGTACAGACCTCATATGAGAAATAAGAATTAACAAGCAGAGGGGAGGGTTTCTGCAGATACAGACGGCGCCACATACTTCAGTGGGCCATAAGTGATGATTCATAATGATCATGGTTATATTTTTTTTAAAGGAAAATTCTGCCTGTTATGCCTTTGAAAGCTGGGGACTTATCCTAGACTAAATATTGTACTTTGAAAACACTTATGGCTCACATCACATTATTGTGAAACCCATGGTAAAAAAAAAAAAAAAAAAGAGGAATGTTTGATTTTAACAGTGGAATCTGGAAGTCTGAAGTCAGAAAAATCAAAAATGTATTTTAGGGGTTTTAGGATGCTCGCCATGTAATTGTAGTAGGTGTTGCATGTTGCTGCCCATCTTTTTCTCCTCTTGTTTCCTCTCACCATCTATTAAAGGCAAAAAATGCCCTTTCATAATATTTAAAAAGAAAATGTCATGTTATTTACATTCACAGTTTTGCTTTTCAAAACTTACTTAAGGAATCTTTCAATAACTCATTTTATTTTCCATCATCAATTTCCTTTTTTGTTTCATTTTCACATTGGCACACATCAATCATTCATCTATTTACACATTAAAAATGTAAAATGTTCAATTTACCTCATCACATTTTCTATTTATTGGGAATAGAATAAGCTAAATTAATTTTAATTTTTTTTTAACAAACTGTTGACAATAGAAGGGAAGGAAATGTTTCTTTTTACACCCCATTTTGATTACCTCTTAGAGGTGATATTTTTGTCTTGTCTGGTGACATTTTAGTGCCTTTTGTGTCCATAATCAGGTAAACTAAATGCGGTACAAGTAAGATAAAACAAAATAAGATAAACTTTATTGATCCTGGTCACAGCAACTCAAGGATTGAAAGTACAGGTAAAAAAAAGAGTAACTGATAGAAACGCAAAATAAGATATAAAAAAATAATAAAATAATGATTCAAAAAATAAGCAATGCTTATGCACTTTTCATTTTTAGAGATAAAGTTACAATTGTACAGAAAAATTGCACATGCTGTAATATACCACACATTATAACTACTCATGTTACTATAAATAAGTTTATTTTAGGAGGGTACTCTTTTTTTCAAGCCTGTAATTTTACTCTTCTCTAAGCATGCAATACATTATGTAATCTACTTCAGTACTTTTAATGTTTTCAGCTCTCTTTCCACAACTGTTGCAAATACAGTGACTAAAGTGTAGAATACAACTGAGCCTTTTAAGAGTAAAAATTAAGCTATTACTGTTGTGGACAAATGTCTTATCACCCAGACTATTTCTCGGAGTCTTTAACAAATTCAAAGAATAAATTCACCATTCAAAAAAGGAAAGAAAAAAAAAATCTGCTCTTTGCGCGCTCTTTCCACCAGGGGGCAGTGGAACATCTGAAAAGATTTGACATCTCATCGAGGATGATTCCTGTCGTCCAATCAGATTGCAGGTTATTCTGGTCCTGACCAATCGTGTGCGGCGGTGGATGGGCCGTCACTGAAGATGCATTTGGTGATGAGGGGGGCATGAGGAGCCAAGTGCTGGGACGCAGAGTTGCTCGCAGACTCCAAAGTTAGACAGTCTTCCAGTAAAGATGATCATCGTGTCTTATATGTTGTTGCTCGGGTTGCTTTGTTCTGCTCTGGGCGCAGATGATCACAGAGGAGAGAAGTCGTCAGGTCTGAGGAGGCTGCAGAGGGAGTTAAAGAGTGATGAAGAGGAGCGACAGAGTTCAGAGGAGTCGGAGGTCTGGAAACGCAGCGCAGGACTGAATGAACAGACTTCATGTACAGACCTGGCTGGAGCAGAGACAAGCCTGCAGAACAACACCCACTCTGTAAGTCACTCATTCAGCCCAATTTTAAAACTTTATTCTCTCTGAAGAAGAAAAGTTTGTGTTTGTTTTCCTCAGTGTTTGAGTAAAATCACTCAGCACATGGAGCTGCTCATAATGTCCACACTGTAAACAACTTGAGGACACACTAATAACAGCTTTTCCAGTGCAACAGTATGAGTGTTTCTGCAGTGATGATTTGACAGCTCACTGAGATTTGAATGAGGAAAGAATCTTGCAGTAAAGCCATATATTTAAGTCAGAAGTGAAACTATTAGTTGATTAATCTGTAAACAGAGATTTATTTTGCAACTATTTTGATAATCAATAGTAGTAATACGCCTATTTTGGGGTTCTGGGCAAAACAAAAGTTAGTTATTTGATAGAACCCTATCGATACTGGATTTTTTTAAGGCAATGGGAATAATAGGGAATTTGAAAAAATCTGATTATTTATCTGAAATGACATCAGGAGACTTAAACAGTAAACTTTGACTGGTATTTTCAAAGAACAACTTGAATTAAGAAAAGGGATCAAATATACATGAAATGCTGTCTATAAAACTAGACAAATAAAAAATACAAATATTTTGCATTATGTTCTGTAAATAAATGTTAGACAGCATATATGCTGATATAGATTGACCTGTGCAAGGCAAATATAACGTATACAACAGTGATATATTGTATATATACTAATACTATATATATACTCATATCTGTCTCGCTCTGCTATTCAAAGATGTCAGCTTGAGCTCTAGGAGCTTGTGATGATCTTTTTCACAATTTTCTTATGTTTCATCAACCATAAGATGATTTGATTTAATAAATAACCTACAGAATAATTGACAGAATTACAGGTAGTTGCAGCCATAATTAAATTGTATAAACTTTGTTACATGGGTGTAAAATAATGAATCTTTATCACTGATTTCTTTCTCAGAAGTTTTGTCTTTAAATGTCAGAAACTAGCTTCCTGGATTTCCAAATTAGGGCTGCAATTACAGATTATTTCCATTTTTGATCTATCTGCCAATTATTTTCTCAATGATCAATTCCTTTTTAGTCTCCAAAATATAAATAGAAATGGTGGGGAAAAATGCCATTTCCAATTTCTCCAAGCCCCAGGGTTATATCTACAATTTGCTTGTTTTAACTGAACTGTACAAAATCTAAAGATATTCAATTTGTCATTTTGTTTTTTTTCCTGAAACCAGGGAATGTTTTTAGTTTTTTACACTATTATTGAAATAACTGAGGATTATTTTTTTGTCGACCATCAAGTTCACCTTGCTAGTGACCGCACACTAACTTTTTAAACCTGAAAAATAGAGAAAAAAAGCAAACATTAGAGAGGCTGGAACTGGTTAATATTTTGCTTGAAACTTCATTTGAGTAATATACCATTGAAATAGAAACTGGTTTATTTCCTAAACTAAACTCAGCTTCACCTTTATTCATCCTAATCAGTGAAATTAGTTTTGCAGCTAGACATAACATACATAAAAGAGAAAAAGCCAACATAGGGGACGTCACATCCATTTTATCTGTTCCACCCTTTTTTAATTGATCTGAATTAGTGTAGGTCGTCGTTGCAGGTCAGACCCATTAGACCTGCATCAGTTATCACACTGTGATGGACTAATGATGCACGCTGAATGGAGGATGTATTGACAGAGATTCATATATATGTAGTCGTGTTCTGGAGAAGGAGTCAGGTGATGCCTTCATGATGATGTCTTCCACACAGGGCTCAAAGATCTTTCACAGAGGAACAACTTGGGGTGTTTATCTTGCATTTTGTATCTTTGATCAAGGTCAAATGAAATCCTTCTCATCTAAACCCTGATTCCATCTTATAATAGACCAAATGACACCTTCTGTTGTTTTAGTCCTCAACTTGTTGTAATAGGAAGCACAACAAGAACAACCCAGATGTCCAGAGGAATGTTCAAGAATAACAACGTGGTCCAAAGCTACAGAGCTCCTCCACAGGACAGTCTTTCTGTTGTGTGTGTGTGTGTGTGTGTGTGAGTGATGGAAGAAGTGGACGTTACATCATTTCTGTGGCTCAGACACCTGGACTGGCTTTTGAGCATGAAAACGATTCGGCGTGCTCACAGAGGACAGACTCCTCCCGCCTCCTTTGGACTTTTCAGCCTCACAAACATTCCCCACGTTTTTTCAGCTGGGCTTGATCTGACTGCCAGTGCGGACGTAAATGAATTTTCTCTTATCAGAGCTGCAGGCAGAGATCAGACAAGGTCGTGTTAGCATTTAAATCAGTAGTATACGCTCTAAATGAGCAGATCAACTCAGTCCAACCCACTCCTACACTTCTTTTTATGCTATTTTAGGCCTGATAGAGCACACAGGATGTGTTCTGTCAGCCGGCCCAAGTTTCTCTTATTTTCCCTTTTTTTTGTATGTTTGTGTAAGGATCATTTAGCTCACTCTGTCTGGTTTACAAACTAGCTTGCTGTTTCTTTTTTTTTTTTCCTTCTCCTCCCTCCATCCCATCCTCTATCCCCTATGGCCAAAAAAACGTAGAGAAAAAACATGTTCTGTTTTGAGGGTGAAGCGTAACTGGGTCGCAGCCAGCTGTTGAAGCACCAAGAAAAGCAGCGGAGTTGATGTTCCACATAGAGAGAGAGTTATGGAAAGTATGGGTTTGTTGATGTACGTGGAGACACAGCCAATGAGATCAACAAACTAATGAAAATAAAGAAGTATTTGTAGACTTCGAGGTCCTTGAAAGTTCTCATGTTTAGTCATCAAAGGTGAGGAAAGGATCAAGTAGGTGTTTAAACTGAGTTTGCATTTAATTGCATCCACCCTCCATCAGTGCAAACAGTTCATCAGTGTACAGAACATTAACAACAGGCTTCACTCACTCAAATGTTAAAGTCATCTGTCAAGCAAAGATGTAAAAAATCTGCTGATTCTAGCTTCTCAAGTTTGACGACCTTCTGCTTTTCTTTGTGTCAAATTACAATTTAATATACATGGTTATCTTACACTGTAACATGTTGTTTTAGATGGAATTTTTATCACTTAATGAAATAAAAAAAATTATATTAGGTAATGCTGTAGATTTCAACATGCAACTGTTATTTAACATGTCAGAGCAAACATCATTGAACTGCTTTGTTCTATACATTATAACATATTTATTGTTTAGATTTGCTCTGATGAAGAATAGGATAAACGTGTTAATGTTTAGAAAAGACAATGGTGACTGAGAAAATTTAAGCAAATATTAATGGCATGAGAGTTAAAGTACAGGGCTCCACACTGACAGGGCTGACTGCAGATGTGCAGATGAAATGTTAAGATAGGGAACTGGGAAGATGCCTGTGCCAAATAGAGTGCCAATCCATTCCAATAGTTGTAGAGACATTTCACTAAAGCCACAAATGTGAACCTCATGGTGGTGCTGGGGGAAAAGTCAAGGGATCATCAAAGCCTTTGAGATTCATCCTGAGGGGAACATGAACGTCTGCAGAAAATTTCATAACAGTCCTTCCAATAATTGTTATATTTCAGGGGACCAAAGTGGTGGACTGACACAAGAGCCATACTTCTAGCAAACAAACTAAACAATTAGTAGATTATCTGAATAATTTTCTGTCTATCAACTAATTGATGAAGCATCATTTCAGCATTATATTGAAAAAGTGATGGACATGTTTTAACTTTTCTTAATTTTCCAGATTGAATTGGTAATCAGCAAATCAAAAGTAATAATCAGCACGGTTATTTCCAATCCTCCCCTTCTGCTCTGGTTTTCTTGAACAATAATAACTGAATGGACTTGAATATAATACAGCTTACAGCTTCATGTGTTAGATCAGAGCCGAGGGTGTTTGACCTCCTCTTCTGAAGTTTTATGTGTGTAAACAAGGCTGCAGCAGAAAGGTTAAAACCCCGAGCAGGGCGAAGAAGGGGCTCATTGTGTTGCCATCTGACCTCTGAGAGAGGACTTCACTGCGCTCCCACCCACCGACACTGTGTGTTACTGCACACGTTTATGAGTGTCTCTGTTCGTGTATTGCGTTCTACACACTTCATTGTTCAGTTTTGAAAAACGTTCTCACATACCTTGAATGTGAGGTTCGTGAGTTGAGGTGCAGATGGAGCTTAGAGGAGCCTTTTCAGAGCAGATGTCAACCCTTAAATTCAACACGTGATACAGCATGAGGTCATGTCTGGTTTGTGAGGCCATGTCCAACCGGGTCAGACATTTATCTCTTGATTTTTTTTTGCTGACTAATAGGTGTCTTTTCTTCCCCTTCGCCATACTGGCCTTCTGTTTTCCCCATCATCACAGAACAGGACAGATTTTAACATTTCACTTTTCCTTTCCCTGTGTTACCCTTCTTCTCCAGTCGGATGAAACAGAAGTTTTCACTCAGAAACAGCTTTCTCAGCCTTTGCTTGAACTGACGTGATTTATAAAGCGATTGTTGATTGTTTGGGTTCCAGACTGAGTGAAGTGTAGCTGGTCAAGTCAGCGTTTGTCCTGTCAGGGTTCCAGGGAAACAGATGTGGAAAACACCCCGCTGGTTAAATGTAACACAGGTGTACAAGCAGCTGCTAGATACATTTATAAAGGCCTGAACCAGGAGACAAAACACAACATGATACCTGTTGACCTGCACTGAGCGGATTTTCAAAATGGGGTTTTTAAGTTGGATTTCATGAGGTCGTGTGTCTGTAGCTCCTGGCATGAACTGTAAGTGGCTGCTGTGCATCTTCTGTGGTTGTATTTTTATTTTATTCTATGTTTTTTGTCTAGATCATTTTGTTTCTGCAGGTATAATGTTAACCATCTTACTTCAGCATGTTTCCATGCTAACGTTTGTTACTTAGCACTAAATATACACATGATATGTAAATATTTGATCATAAACCAAACAGTCTTTCTCCTGCTGTTCCTTTCTTTGTATTTACATTGTTTGCATTCTGATTACTAAATTGGTTTCCTCAGTTGCAGCATAGGCTTTATTTAATATAGTATGTCCCAGCTGATTTTTGATTTCAGTATTTGAGTTTTAAAAATCTAATTACAATGTATTGGCCAGTAGTCATTTTAAGGTAATTTTTTACAGAGATATATCAGCATTATTCTCAGCTATACTTTGTGTTTGCTAACTAGCAAATGTTAGCATGCTTACACATTAAATTACACTGGTGAATACTATACCTGCTAAAAATTCAGCATGTTGACATTGTGAGTAGGGTTGCAACGATAATATCTAGTTTTGTGTTATGATGGCATATGGTATAATACAGTCATTATAATTATTATCAGTTACAGTGACCGCAAACAATGAAAAAGAAGCGTTCCTGATTTCCAATATATTATGTTTTTAAATAACACAAATACTGTAGAATTCAATGTGTTTTAATTGCGCTGTTATAACAGAAGAAGGTAGGTGGTAGGATTATAACATAGGTAAGCAAATGTACATGGTATTATAACTGTCAATTTTCATACCATCTTATACTGTGAAACTGGTATACCGCTGCAGTGAGTATGTTAGCATGCTGACGTTAGCAGTTAGCACAAAGTACTGCTGTGCTTACATACAACCTCCCAGAGCTGCTGGTAGTGAAATGAGTTCACTGGATTTCACCCATCCCAAGTATTAGACGTGGTGGGTCGTCACTGTGTTGCAGTGGCTCAGTGCCACTACCGTTCTGCCCACGTTGTTGTTGTTGTTGTTGTTGTCACTACTACACAATGGCATTCTCAGTGACAATTAATATGTATTATTAATGAATCTGAACTTTTGTTTATCCAGACCTTCATCCTGCTTCAACCTCAAATGTGACCGTAACACTGACATTCAACCCATAAGCCTTAATAATGCTTTGCTTTTTAAGTTTTTTATTTGGCAGTCATGCGTTCTATCACATATATGAAAAGGGAGAAAATAGGACAAATGTTTCTGGATAGATTTGAAGCCAGAACACTGTGGTTTAATGGTATGAAACTGTTGAGAAGACAGGACCTGTTATGCTTTATATTTTTGACTGATCAACAGACAAATCAAATGTCTGCAAAGGAAGGGAGAAGTAATGAGGAGATGAAAGAAAAGATGGATGCAGCAGTGAGGCTGTGATGAAATGATTAATGTAGAGGAGAGATGGAAAGTTGTGTTCACACACTTGGACGGCCGGGCTAGGCCAGTTTCCACTGGACCTATTTACAAGGAGTTTCCAGCGAGCAGACCTGGCCCTCTCCTGTGGCTTTATGGAGCTGTATGCAGACTGTGCGGGGCTGGGCTCACCTTGTAAACATCTCTGCCTTGCCAGCAGGAGGAGGAGGAGGAGGAGAGGGAGGAGGAGGAGGAGAAACCTTCCTCAGACGCCAAAACAATGTGAGCTGTGGCTGAATACGCTGCTGCAATGACCAAACACTTGAACGTCACTCTAGATAAATAGACTGGAATGTTGTTTGTTGTTCGTGCACTTGTGAAATAAAAGTTCAGGTCCGAACTCTTTCTCAGTACCTCTGATATTATGCAACACTGAGGTTTTTTTGTTTTTTTCAGATTTTTTATTTTTTATTTTGAACATAAGCCTGATAATTGTATTAATTCATTTGTGAAAAATAAGATAAACATTCTTATATTTTGTTTATTTTCAGACTAGAATATGTTCAGTCTGCACTTACTGTGTGTGTGTGTGTGTGTGTGTGTGTGTGCGTGTGTGTGTGTGTGTGTTCCTGCTGTGCTCGGGGCATCAGTAATTGTCTTGTTCTCCAGCCTCAGCTTTGTCATTTAGGCAGGAATGTAGGTCACACACGCAGAGTGCATCCAAATGGCCGAGTTACTTTGGACAGTACGGACAATTCATTCTGTCCTCTCGGCCGCCATGTGTAGCATTCAGGGAGAAATGTACACACAAACTCTCTTGTTTGTTTTAGACTAAACTTTGGAGTCTTTGATGTGTGTATGTTTTTTCAGTTGATGTCCTGACACAGTATTAAGCAAGGCGATATCACATCAAATTTAGAAAGATTTCAGATATTCCCACATGATAGTGGTCAATAACATTATGACAGAAAAACTGATTGATTGATCTCTGTAATCACTTTTCTTTTTTCAGTTCACCTTCAAAGTGAGGACCATGGGTTCACTGTCACTGGCGTGGGTGGGAGATGGATCAGGGGTGAGTTTGCATGAATGAAAATTAGGGGTCAACTGATTATCAGCCTGGCTGTTTATTGGAGCCGATGTTAAAGGGGCAATTCACCCAACGCATACTTTCCCCCTGGCCCACAGTGCTGTTCATCTTAGTTTGTTTTAGTGTGTATTGCAGACTTTTGGACATACCAGCTGTAGGGATTTCTGCCTTCTCTCTAATATATTGGGACTAAATGGTACTAGTCCTGTGGTGCTCAAAGTGCCAAAACATGCATTTGAGAAATGGCCAGTTTCTGAGATACGTCAAAGTTGCCGCCACTTTGGTCTAGTCAAGCCTGGCCCGTGAACAGAAACTTATAAATGGGGGAGCTGCAGTTTTTCTGGATAAAAAGCTCTTAAATATTTAAATTTCTCAACACATTTCAAGGAGTCATGTTATGTTCAAGAGCCTACATGGAGTAGGGAAAAAAATTTTTTTATCATTATTCCATGTAGATCATGAACCCATGACTATAAAACAGCTCTTTGAAAATAGTTGAGAAATGTAGAAGTTTTAATGCTTTTTATCCAGAAAAAATGCAGCTCCCCTTTTCACTTCTTTATATTTACAGGCCAGACTTGACCAGACAAAAAGGCAGCATTTTTGATGCATGACACAAAGGCCAATGTGGCATCTACGTATGATATGTCTATGGTCACCACTCTGTGTCCCGTTATAGGCCACGGCACTGTATGATTAGTTACATATCAGAAGTAACAGCCAATTAACACTGACTGCTTCTGAGCCACAGATGGGCAAAGCCACTGGAGCTGCTCTGGTGAGTTACTCGAGCAGATTTTGCCAAAGTTGCAATTACCATCACAATCTTATGATCTATTTCTGTGATGACAAACACGCCCAGTTTCCCAGTCACATAACGGAAAATGCACAGTCTACAGGATGTCACTCAATGGAGGCAAAGGCGATGGGTTTTAAATCAGCCGAGGAAAAATAAAAATACCAAGGAAGAGCTGTTGTACAGATTGTTGGTATAATCTCTGCTCTCTTCTCCCAGGTGCTGCTGGTCTTGACAACATTTCAGGTGCCGCTGTTCATGATGCGTTTTGGCCAGTCGAACCTCTATAGGAGGTGAGAAATGCCTGATGGTTGATGGCACCCTTAGTAGAAATGGAGCAGTAAATTATTTGTGGTCTGTGGGACTAACTGCAGCTTTGTCACTGTGTCAGTGAAGACTACGGGAAGACATTCAAAGATGTGACTCACCTGATCAACCACACCTTCATCCAGACTGAGTTCGGCATCGCCATCAGTCCCGACCACTCTGGCAAGGTGAGCCGTTTGACGACGGCGAAAAGTCTTACGGTATTTCTTAAGTGGTGAGGATGCAAAGCTCCACTCGTCTGCTGTGGAAGGAACTTCTCTTACGGCCTCCATCTATGTTTGGTTTCAGGTGATGCTCACAGGTGACGTGTCGGAAATTGGTGGGTTCAGACTGTTTCGCTCACAGGACTTCGGCATGACCTTTGTTCCAACTGACCTGCCGTTTGAGCCGCTCATTCAGATGCTGTACAACCCCGGAGACTGCAACACGCTAATGACGCTCAGCATCACGGTAATCAAGCTTTAGACCAAACCAAACCTCAAATTTCAAAGTTTCTGTCAACAGTTTTGAGTTGTAATAAGCCTTTTCCCCTCCAGCTCGACCTGTGGCTGTCTGAGGACTTTGGTGCCACCTGGAGGAAGATTCATGACAGTGTTTGTTTGGTCAGATGGTGAGTATCATCAGTTCAGTTTTGTCATAAGTTATAAATACACACAAGACTTGTGGGTTGATACTGGTACTAAATATGTAGCATTAGGGACTGTAATAATATTATTGAAGTATGTGTGTGTCGGGAGCTGAACCACATGTTTTTAAAAAAATATTTGGTTTGGTCTCTCATCTTGATAACCTAGGTGTCAAGCTCAATATTTAAATGGTACAATTTTTGCACAACCCAAGTCACACAAGTGAAATTAGCCAATGCCAAAATGATTAACATTAACAAATGGTGTGATTCATTGAACAAGCATTCCTGCTTTCTATTTTTTGAACAATGGACCACTAAATAAACAGTTATTGGACCTGCATGATATTATAGGTCAGCTCTTCATGATGCATTTAGCTTAGCTCTAGTAGGGGTGGGAAATCTCACATTTTTATTTCTTTTTAAACTCTATTTGTTGTCTTTTTGAACACATATCATAACAATACAGTGCATAGAAATATCTACACTCATACATGCAAACATATTTACAGACAGTACCGTGACATTAATAATATAAAACAGCATAAAATAAATTGAGCAAGAAAAAGAAAAAAGAGAGAAGAAAATGCTGGAGGATTTAAATAAATAAAATCAAAAAGGAAGAATAATAGCACACATTTATGTATAATGTCCACTGGATCAAAATAAAATCAGTTTTCAGTGTCCCTTCTTTACAGTCTGACAGTTTAATCAGAGACCATGATCTAAGGCTCCCACAATCTAGAATCATAGAGACTATAGTGTTTAATGTCTTCTGTTTTCAAACTTCTCGTAACCTCACTGACGAGCAGATCCACCTTAAACCAACAGAGTGATGTAACCAACTCAGTGGCTTTTCTTATTGGACAAATGACCTCACATGGCTCTTCCTTGGATGACTTATTGTAAACAATGAAACTGACTTGTGTCTACTTTAAAAATGTTATTTTATGATAGTGTCATCTTTTGGTTTCTGTTTACAGCTTAGAACAACATGAACTCTTCTAATGCAGGATCGTGTGTTAATGATAGAAATAAAGAAATTTGTAGGCTACTTTATGTCTGGCTACAGTCTACAGTGTATTTGAAAACTGAGAAAAGAGATTGCAGTTTAGTTCATGGACCATGCTTGGGATTAAATAGATTGTGATATTAGTTTTTTGGGCAGATTGTCCATCCCTAATTGGAATTCTGTTATAGTACAAAAAAAAAGTGAAGGCGACTGTTGGCTGGTGTAAAAATGGTGCACTCTTTAGTGCAATAATACCAAACTGTAAAGATCTGCCCCCACTGTTTCTCAAAATCGACACAATGGTCTTTATAATAAGTACTAGAAAATAAAGATCTGATATGGAGTCAGTCTCTTTAGTAAAGGATGATATTAAATATTTATCTGGGGTATCTAAAACTTAAAGACCTGGTCCTATTCTACATAACATAAAATACATAACTTTACGCACAAAAAATGTTTATACAGTCCCTTTACAGATGTTTACTGCTTTTCTACACATTAACTTATAGTCTAGCAGAGTGTGACCCTTCAGTATCTTCCATGTCAGTCATCTGTATTCGTGATTGGTTTAGAGTGAAAAGGAAGTTGTCAGTAGGGGACATAAACCACTGTCTGCCACTGACAGAGTGTGAAACAGTTTTGTCCATGTTTGTTTCCACACAGCCTGCATGTGTATCTTTTGATTCTGGTGTGACGGGAGTGTGTGAATATGTGTGTGTTCTTTGTCTATTGTTGTTATTCCAGCTGTCTTTCTCACCACAGTTCGGATCGCTCTCCTGACTCTGGCTTCCTTTGGGCACCAGAGTTCACATGAGGTTGTGGTGTCAGCCTGCGGTTGTTAGCGAGGCATTGTGGGAACATTGTGATAGCTCTGCGTGACCACAGCTGTCATTTAGGCCCCAACCTAAATTGACTGCAGGAGCGATGGAGCCGAGGCTGCTGTCAGAGCGAATCATGAGTCAGCAGCGGCATTCTTATTCAGCCCACAGTCCTTGAACCGGCAGAATCTTTGCAGTGTGAAAACCTTCGTCCCCTTTGGCAGCGAACAAAAACCAGAGAGGGCTTGGAGTGTGGCCCGGGGGGCGATGTGCGCCTCGCTCACACAGCACTTAGCAGGAACCACAACCATAATCTGTGATCTCTACAAATTCCAAAAGTGGATTTACATTTGAACTCAGACGACTTTCAGATGTTAAAAAAATGTGAGCACAATTAGAGCTTTCCTTTCTCCTCATTCCTTCACGTCACTGTGTCTTTTTCTCATGTGCAGGGGTCCAAAAAACAGCATCTACTTTACAACAAACAACAATGGATCCTGCAGTAAGTGACAACAGTAAAATCACCCATACAAATATATACATTTACATATAAATATGTACACACACACACATATATATATATTTATATATACTGTATATTTGTAAAATTCAGCAATGCATCCACTAACTCAGCTTTCTTTTTGTTAGATGACAGAGGAATGTTGGAGTTAAGGAAGACAGCAGACTATGGTCGAAGTTTCCAGACCATTGCGACAAGAGTTTATTCCTTTGTACTGGGAGGGCGTTTTGTTTTCGCTTCCATCATGACAGGCACGGTATGTGTGTGTGTCAGGATGTCTGCATTTGCTTCTTTGTTTTTATTGTTTCGAAGTAGAGCCGCAACTAATGATTATTTTCATTATCAATTAATTTGTTGATTATTTCTTCATTAATCGTTTAATTGTTTGGTCTATAAAATGCTGGAAAAAGGATGAACAATGTCGATAAGTGTTTCTCAAAGCCAACGTGAGGTCCTCAAATGTCTTGTCTTGTCGACAACTCAAAGATACTCAGTTTACTGTCATAGAAAAGTCAAGAGACCAGAAAATTCACATTTAAGAAGCTGAAATCAGAGAAATTTCACAGTGTTTTTGACGCATGCTGGATCTTTTTCCTCACACATCACTCTATGTATAAAATGTTTCTTTATACACATAAATAACAATAATAATAATAATAATAATAATAATCTTTATTCATAGAGCACTTTCCAAAATCAGTGTTGCAAATCTCTTCACAAAGGCTGCAAAATAAAACAAATTGTAAGATTAACAGGTTAAAGAAAACAGATTAAAACAATTTGGTATGAATATGAAACTCTTACTGTATACAAGGCAAGAAAAGGAAAATAAAACATTTTTGAGAAATAAAAGATATTGGGCATTTTCCTTAACAGATAATTAATAAGGTACAAAACACACTTTTCCCATTCCCCCCCTCATTTTCATTTTTTTCTCATTTTGTTCTCATTTTAAGTTGCAATTTAAGTTTCATTACTCAATGAGTGGCTCCACCAGACCTGACAAAACAATGTCAAATGGGGCACAGTTACTGCCATTTCTGTACTATTGATTAATTATCGATTAATACACATTTAATCTGTTTAATTCTTAACAGCAATTAATTGATGGATGATTAATCATTAACATCCATATCAAAAACCATTTGGACTCAGGAAAGGCTCTCCAATAAACGTATCTTTTAAGAAGAGACTTAAAGGAGATCACCGATTTGACCGACCCGATTTCCTTGGGTAGATTGTTCCAGACAAAGTGCAAATGTGCCGGTGTGTAACGTACTCAGAGGTCAGTGTATATAGAAGGGAAATCTTAAAATTTATTTACAATAACTGGAAACCAGCGTAAAGAAGCTAAAATAGGAGAACTGTGATCACATTTCTTATTCCTGGTTAGAACCCTGGCAGCTGAGTTCTGTACATTCTGAAAAACAATCAAACACTCAAAAGATGAGTTCACCCACATTACAAAAAACATTTTTCCTCACTTAACCCCAAGTGGTATCCAGCCATTGAAATAGTTTGATCCCATTTAGACCTGGCATTAGCTTGTGATTTGTGTCTTGATATCCTGTTTGAATAAGGAAAAACACACATTAAAGCCAGCTGTCAATGCATTGAGGTATGCATTGTGATCAGAATGTGATCAAATCAGCCAGACCACGTCTGGGAGTGGTCTGGCTCGTACTGTGATCAGATCTCAGCCAGGTATGAAAGCAATCCGTACAACGTGACCACATTCAGCTGCTGGCTAAAGATACAAGACCAAAGCTCAACATTTAGTTGCTGCAGCTGGCCAAGTGTTCCCTCCCAAAAACGTTTAAAAATGAATAACCCCTGTCTGTGGCATTGCTTTCCCTCACCTGGGATGAACCACCAGACCCATCAAACTCATTTGAATAGTTAGTGAAATAGGCTGCAGTGTAATCCTCATGGGCAATTGCCCACCATCGAAGTACGTTCAATGAAAGTGTTGCCACTGATGGGCTCAGAATGCTATTCTAAGTGTCTGATGACATTAAATAAATGATCCCTTTTGAAGAGTAATATCCTTTTTGTTTGACCAGAAGCAGCTCATTTATTGGTCTTGCCAAACTCATCCAAACTCCATTTACAGAAACCGTAATTTTATCATTGTAAAACACGCTTCATTCAAACTCAACACAAACAAAATAAAACTAACCAAAAATATCTTGGCTCGTCTTTCCATTGTTCCGTTCTGTCCTTAATTCACCACATTACATGTGAAAATATTGGGAGAGGAGTGAGAGGGAGGTCAGACATCTGATAAACAGTGTTAAGAAACGGTGTGTACAGCCAGAATTTTTTTTTTTTTTACCTCTAAGTCAATGAATAAAGGGTTTATTATGACCAAACCAGAATTGGTGATTATTGGAGCTGTGGAAGGGCAAGCCAACGTTTTTGGGGAGTTTGAACAGTTTGTTTTACGATGGTAAAATTACT
The DNA here is from genome assembly GCF_056507025.1 of Lutjanus erythropterus. Lineage (NCBI taxonomy): Eukaryota > Metazoa > Chordata > Actinopteri > Lutjaniformes > Lutjanidae > Lutjanus > Lutjanus erythropterus. The sequence continues at coordinate 19,757,583 of NC_139318.1, forward strand.
GTTTCTGTTAATGAAACCTGGTTGGTTTGGTGAGAGCAATAAAACAGCTGTTTCCGATTAAACAAAACGTATCACGTATCACTCTGTAGGCATCCTTTCCATAATCTGGTCAGACAGAGCAGTGGTCTTGCTCAATACTGGATCAATTCAAAAAAGTCACTTAGGCACAAAAACATAGGAAAATCCAGAGTGAAAAATACTGGTTACCCTTTAATAGCAGGTGTAAAGGAGGCCTTTTATTTTTATATTCTTATGATATATGCATATTAAATTCCTGCAACCACTCCATCATCTTGTTCTCTTTTGGGGTTTTAGGTAAACTGACCCTTTAATGTGTGTGTGTGTGTGTGTGTGTGTGTGTGTGTGTGTGTGTGTGTGTGTGTGTGTGTGTGTGTGTGTGCGCGCGTTAGGGTACAGAGCGTATGATCCATGTGTCAGTGGATGGAGGTGAGGTGTGGAACATGGCTCAGCTTCCGACAGTCAACCACGAGCAGTTCTACTCCATCCTGTCAGCCAATCAGGACATGATCTTCATGCATGTGGACGACCCTGGAGGTCAGGACCAGTGAGAGATGATTGATGTGGACAGTGATGATGTTGACAGTGTTGGTGATTACAGATGATGCTAATGATTAATGATAATGTAATGTAATACAGAATGTCCTTCAAGCACACGCCTGCTCTGGCGTCCTTGAAAAACAGCCTGAAGCTGTAGAAAGTTGCTCTACTGTATTTTATTTTATTTTTTTGTGTGTGTGTGTGTGTGTGTGTTGACCAGACTCTGGTGTTGGAACCATCTACGTGTCAGACGACAGAGGAGCCGTGTTCTCCAAGTCTCTGGAGCGCCATCTCTACACGACCACAGGAAGTGACACTGACTTCACTGCCATTACCTCACTCAGGGGCGTCTACATGACCAGCGTACTTACAGAGGGTGGGTCAGAACTCCGTGTAATACGCACTTAGATGTTTAAGGAATCTTCTGGCTATTTTTTGTTAAAGTTTTTAAAAATAATTGTATTATGTTTTCATTTAATTACAAAAAATGCATTTCACACTAAACGTGATGTAAAAATGGTCATGTATATGGTGTGTATGGAGCAAAACCATTGAAAATTGCCTTTACCTTGCAGTGCTGCCTACTAATTTTCAGAAAACAACATACATTGCTATTTTAATTATTTAATTTTTTGGTTTTCAATCAGTAAAAATGTATTAAAATGAAAACTAACTTAAGACACACTTGTTTGGTCAGCTAATTTATCACACTGAACATCCAACATACAGCACACTTGCATGGTAATGCAGTTGCAAGGAAGGAGCTGGTTGGAAAACTTTTCCATCTTGGCACATGAATGTACATTACTGTGGGAAACTCCAGCATCCAAGAATTAAAGGTAACGCCTGCACACTCACTCCATGCCACAACAGTTTAATAATGATAACCTTTAAATGGAGGGAAAAAAAGAGGAGAAATAAAGATATTTTTGAACTTAGGTCATGTAGATTCTGATTAATGGGGTAATGAATCTGATTTAATGTTTACATGTACTGTACATGTGATATATGGTGTATGCCTTTTGTATTACTGTTTTTCTTTGTGTATCCTTTTCTGTTTTTTTGATTTGTTAAATGTCATGGAGGTCATTCTGACCTGACGAAGATCCAAATGGGATCAAAACGTTGTCATTTTTAATTTTATGTGGCATGGAGTAAGTGTGTAGGCGTCACTTTTGTTCTTTGATAATGTTTTCTAATGGCCTTCCACCTACATGACGTGTGTAAAATTGACCTCCCTCTAACTCCAGCATCGAAGCATGAGTCAGCTGCTGCAGTCTGCAAACACTTTGTCTCAACAAACTACCATATTCATGTCCTGTTTTACATTCTGGCTATCCCTGATTTTCTGACAGTGTGGCTTGTGAATGCATTTTTTTTGCCAGTTGACACTGAGAATATCTTTGAATGCATAATTAAGTAACACTTTCTTTGAGAGTCCCTGTTAACCCTTATTCTTTTCTCCAAATCCTTCCACTGATTTTTTAAAGTATTTCAACTATCAATAAAATACAGACATTATGAAATAAATTTCCTGAACTATACCAAACCCTCATCCTCTCATGAAGAAGAGAGAAGAGAGAAAGAGAAAGATCCTCAACTGTGTCTGGTGAGATGTACAAAAGGTATTTTCTGAAGGAGAATCTGAGTTTCTTGAATTTGATATTATATAGAGCTTTCTTAATACATTATTTCAGATTTTCTAAACATGGGGACATGAACTAGAACCAACTGCAGCCTAGAAGGCAAGACATCATTCTAGAAAATTAAAAAACATTTTGCAAAATATTAGAAGAAGTATAAAGTTTTGTTTTTTTTTATTTCCCGCAGCCTATAGGCTGAACATGCTGAACACACAAGTATCTACGAGTAATTTAAGTGAATGTTTTTGACCTTTCATTGTGTTTTTTGTGCAGACGGTGCAGTGGAGACAGTGATCACCTTTGACCAAGGAGCAAAATGGCAGACCCTTCGCAGACCAGAGAACAGCCACTGTGACACTGAGACCTCGACTAACAGGCCGAACAGAGTGAGACACACACACACACATACACACACACACACACACACACACACACACACACACACACACACACACACACACACACACACACACACACACACACACATACAGTAGATTTATATACAGCGGGTAAAATAAGTATTGAACGTGTCACCATTTTTCTCGGTAAATATATTTCTAAAGGTGCTATTGACATGAAATTTTCAACAGATGTTGGTAATAACCCACGAAATCCACACATGCAAAGAAATCAAATCATAGATGTCCATAAATTAAGTTATGTGTAATAATGTCAAATGATACAGGGAAAAGGTATTGAACACGCTTACTGAAATTTATTCATTACTTCGCACAGAAGCCTTTGTTGGTAATGACAGCTTCAAGATGCCTCCTGTATGGAGAAACTAGTAGCAAGCATTGCTCAGGTGTGATTTTGGCCCATCTCTCCTCACAAACAGTCTTCAAATCTTGAAGGTTCTGTGGGCCTCTTCTATGAACTCTGATCTTTAGTTCTTTCCATAGATTTTCAGTTGGATTCAAGTCAGGTTGGGTGATTGGCTGGGCCATTCTAACAGCTTTATTTTCTTTATCTGAAACCAGTTGAGAGTTTCCTTGGCTGTGTGTTTGGGATCATTGTCGTGCTGAAATGTCCACCCTCGTTTCATCTTCATCATCCTGGTAGATGGCAGCAGATTTTTATCAAGAATGTCTCAGTACGTTTTGCCATTCATCCTTCCTTCAATTATATGAAGTTTGCCAGTACCGTATGCTGAAAAACAGCCCCAAACCATGACGTTCCCACCTCCAAACTTCACTGTTGGTATGGTGTTTTTGGGGTGATGTGCAGTGCCATTTGTCCTCCAAACATGATGTGTATTATGTCATCCAAAGAAACAACCTTCAACATGCTTTTTCTTCAGCAATGGAGTCCTGCGTGGTGAGCATGCATACAGGTTGATTGCATTACTTATTGTTTTCTTTGAAACAATTGTACCTGTCTTTCTCAAGCTCTCCACAAGTGATCCTCGGCTCTTGGACAACTCTTCTAATAATTCTTTTCACTCTTCTGTCAGAAATCTTGCGAGGAGCACCTGGTCGTGGCCGGTTTATGGTGACATGACATTGTTTCCACTTCCTGATTATGGCCCCAACAGTGCTCACTGGAACATTCAGAAGTTTAGAAATCCTTCTGTAACCAATGACATCAGTATGTTTTGCAACAATACGGTTGCAAAGGTCATGAGAGAGCTCTTTGCATCATGAGATGTTTCTTCTGTGGCACGTTGGTATTGAGACACCTTTTTATCGGCCATCAGTTGGGACTGAACCAGCTGATATTAATTTGCACTGACAAGGGGCAGGGTTGCTTTTTAATTACTGATTAATTTCAGCTGGTGTCTTGCCTTTCCATGCCTTTTTGCACCTCACTTTCTTCATGTGTTCAATACTTTTTCCCTGTATCATTTCACATTATTACACATAACTTAATTTATGGACATCTACGATTTGATTTCTTTGCATGCATGGATTGCATGGGTTGTTCCCAACATTTGGTGAAAATTTCATGTCAATAGCACCTTTAGAGATATATTTGCAGAGAAAAATGGTGACGTGTTCAATCCTTATTTTGCCAGCTGTATTTAAATATGTATCTGGACTGTTATATGTGTGTAAATGAGCATTTTTATCAAATCTGTAGTAGGTGTGTCTGCAGTGAGCATGAGACTTGGTATCAACATTAGTCTAATTATTGTGTCCTTACAGTGCAGACTTCACATCCATGCCTCCTACAGCACCACCATGAAGATGAATGTCCCCATGCTGCCTCTCTCACAGCCCAACGCTGTGGGCCTCATTCTGGCTCATGGTATAAAAACAAAACAAAGAAAAGCTCACAAAAGTCTGTTATCCCAGAAATCATTTCACTGCATGGTTAAATGTCTCATAACACCGCTGCCTCCTGTTTCTTCAGGCAGCATTGGAGATGCAGAGTCAGCTCTCTCCCCTGACGTGTATGTGTCTGATGACGGCGGCTACTCGTGGCTGCTGGCTCTCAGGGGCCCCCATCATTATGCTATTCTGGATTCTGGAGGGCTACTGGTCGCTGTGGAGCACACCAACTCACCTGTCAACCAGATCAAGTGAATATACTTGACAATGTATTAATTGTAGTATTCTATTTAATCTTGTTTTTATCATTTCTTAGTTTTACAGTTAATTTTTTGCTTTATGGGTTCTTCCCCCCCATTCTTTGCGCTTTGACACCATCAGGTTTTCAACAGATGAGGGGCAGTGCTGGCATACATATAACTTCACCAGCGACCCGCTTCACTTCAGCGGTATGGACAGCGAGCCCGGCTCTCGCTCCATGAATGTCAGCCTTTGGGGTTACAGGAACGACTTCAGTAAGTGGGTGGTGATCACCATCGACTTCAGGAAGCTCCTCACCAGAGACTGTGAGTATGTGGGACTATGCAGGTAGTGACTGGCCAGAATAACAAGAAGTACTTAGTACGTGTGTGACTGTGTGTGTGAATGTGTGCAGGTACTGAAGGGGACTACGTACAGTGGCTGGCTCACTCTGCAGACCCTAGTGGATCTAGTGACGGCTGTGTGTTGGGCTATAAAGAGACCTTCTTACGCCTGAGGAAAGACTCTGTCTGTTGGAACGGGAGGGACTATGCTGTCACTAAGAAGCTGTCCCCCTGTCCATGTACACTGGAGGATTATCACTGGTAAGTTTTTTTGTGAAATACCAGATCAAGTCTATTTTTATCCTGCATTTAGAGTAACCACGAGATTAACTGACACCAGACACTTAATTAAATCCACCAGGCGTAAGCCTCGTGGGTGTGTGTGTGTGTGTGTGTGTGTGTGTATGTGCATATGTGAGTAACCATCAGGGCTAAAGCTATGATCCAAGGCTTATCTTGCATATTACTGGACCCATCAACCTAATATTTCTTTGTGCACATTTCTGACTCTGCATCTTGTGGTTGCATTGAATCAAACCCTTTGAAAAACCTTTTTTATTAACTTTTTTGGCTCTCTTCTATACCAACTGGCGACTCCTTTTTTGTAAACATTGTTTCTTATTATCAGTCGATCAATAAAATGTCAGAAAATGTTGATCAGTGTTTCCTAAAGCTCAAGATGATGTCCTCAAATATAGTTTTGTCGACAACCCAAAGATATTCAGTTTATTGTCAGAGAGAAGAAAAGAAACCAGAAAATATTCACATTTAAGAAGCTGAAATCTTAATTTTGACTTTTCTTCAGGAAAAATTAGCAAAAATATTGATACTTATCAAAATTATTAGAATAGTTGGTGGTAATCAATTAATCGTTGTAGCTCTAATCCATAAAAATCAGCCACAATTTTTAACAGGTATTATTTTAGTTTATATGAAAGAATTTTATCAGGAGTTTTCCAAACTCACAGAGCAACAGAAGTTCTTTCCCTGAGGTTTAAACTAAAGACTGGACTTTTTATATGAAAACAGATTAACACAGTTTATCTCAGTAAATTTGTAAGAAAGCCTTATGAGCTTTTGCTTTGTCTCGCAGTGACTTTGGATATTACCGTCCAGAGAACAGCTCCGAGTGTTTGGAGCAGGAGGAGCTGAAGGGCCGTCCTCTGGAGTTCTGTTTAAACGGGACCACTGAACAGCTACAGACTAGCGGGTGAGGACGTATGTTTTTACTTTGGATCTTTTCTCTCCCACTTCAGTGTTTCCCCCAGGTTCCTGTTTCAAATGATCGCTGGCATGTAATGCATGTAAGGACTGTAAAATGAGCGGTGCATCCTCTCTAGGTGAATGCTTAACATCAACTATTACAGTAACATGTTACAGTATGCAGGCTAGTTTTCAAACAGGCTAATTACTGAAACAAGTCTTTAATGACATTACAGCAGTACAGTTAATACACTTAACATTGACAAGACAATGCAACACCGTGAAATACAGAGGGATAATCAAGTTATTGTGCTACATGGACCTAATAGCAATAATATTACAAATTACATTGTCACTTCTGCTCTAGCTTCTAGTGTCCTTGCTGCTATTGCCAGATTTAAGTTGGGTGTGTTTAAAAGAATTCAGATGTTTGGTGTCAAGGTCTGGTCATCTTTGATTTTAGAGAGATTACATTTATAAATGTTTCCTGTTGGTAAGCTTTTGTTGCAATTACAGTAATGTAACAAGTTGTTGTGAACTTGAGTAACGTTATCTTCACTTCACTTGTCTCCCCTCTGCTCCACTCAATGTGCATGTGACTCAACTTCGGTGTAGCACAGACCAGACGAGAGAGAAGGCATTTAAAAAGATTTTTTGGCTTAGTGTGGGTTCCTGTACAACACTTCCATTTCCCTGGCTGTAGTTTAGGAGACGCAAACTTGTACAAAATATTGAAATGGTAAACATTATTTTGATAATGTAGGTTACTATGTTTACAATGGAGGTTAGGGACCATATGAAGAGCAAACAAGCCAACAGTAATTCAGGTACAAGCACTGAAAGAAACACCTCACTTCAAGAAGCTAGAAGCCTAGTACAGATTATTAATTTCAGTCTTAATTGTTGAGTGTTATCACAGGACTCCTGCACAAAGCGATTGATCTATGAGGATGTAGTTCCAGAATAAAAAGTAAATACGAGTCAAATAACACAACATAATTAAAAGCTTTCTGAGTTTCATCAAAGGTCAAAGCAAATATGAAAACCTGGATGTTATAGTCTAAACAGGTTAGTTTTTCCATCTCTCCTTGCATTAGAGGTAAGAATCTCATCTACCAGCTGTCTCATCCTTTTTTATGTGTCCTTACGTGTCTCTATGTCTCTCTTACATTCAAGCTACCGGAAGATTCCAGGAGACCAGTGTGAGGGAGGTTTCCAGCCAGACAGGAAAGAGACAGACCTGAGGAGGATGTGCACCAGCAACGCCCTTTATCCAAATTCTCTGGTAAGTTTTGCTCATTCTGAGAAAGACACTGTGAGGCACTAACCGAGTTTGCAACCACATGAAAGTGCAAATTAACATTTTAATCCACTGTGATTATGTTTCCATCTGGTGCTATTTTTTTGTCTCTTCAGTGTAAGTCACACACTTCATGTACATCATGATTTATAGATTGTTAAAGTCTGTTTACACTATGTTGTATTTTGCTTTTATCGATACATCTTCATGACTTTTTTTTCCTGAATTTCCTGCATTTCCACCCAAGTTCTGTCACATTCAAATTTAAAATGTGCATGAACATAAACACTCTCAGATGTAGCTCAGACAACCTGAGCTATATCAGTATTGTCAAGTCTTTTTCTTTTACAACCTGACAGGCACCTGTGCAAACTGTGCATACAGTAGCACCCAGTGATTGTTTTTTTCAAACAGGGATGCTAAAGAGCCAGTGAAGCAGAATTCACACTGGTGTCACACAGTGAGTCTGCAGTGGTTGTTCGCCTTATATTTGTTCGTGTGAGATTGTGTTGTCACCTGCAGCGCGTCCAAATGAAACAGTCGGCTATTTTCAGTATAACTATTATGCTAATATTTTGCATTAGCCCTGTCGATTGTATTATTTGGGATGTAGTAGGGGGTGAACACGCAGCAGGTAGTTGGCCGTTTCTTAACTTAATATAAAAGTTTAGGTGGTAGCTTAAATATAACCAGGCGCCCATTTACCCCACTCTTGCCTGATCATACAATGTGAGCATGTGTACAGCTGAGAGACATGAAATCAGGTGAATCTTTTGCAGCATATATTTTTCAAAGTCTGTTTCCAGCATGCAGTTTCCTCACATTCTGTTTCTGCACCTCCAACAGAGTGAAAACAGTTCACCGAACACTGCTGTCATAGTGATGGTTGTCATAGCGATCCTTCTGATGAGTGCCGTTGCAGGCGTTTGGCTGGTTAAGAAATATGTCTGTGGAGGACGGTCAGTTAACTGTTTCATCTTTTCACACATACATAAGACACACAAACAGTGTACTTACTTGATTTCAACCGTTTGTTTATGCTCTTCTGTCCTCATGTCAGGTTCCTCGTGCACCGATACTCTGTTATGAGGGAGCACGTTGAGGCTAATAAAATAGAAGGAGTTGATGATATTGACACTCACTACATGGAGACAGGAAAAGCACAGTACAATGAAGACTCAGATCAGGTATCTGATACAGTTTAATAGGCTCTATTTTTAGTTAAACATTGATTATCTATGAACTAATATGTGTTGTTTGTGTCTCCCTGCAGGACCTCTTAGAATAAGGTGGACATTTCACCCTGCTCAGAGACTTCATTTAACAAAGTCTTTCATGATGCCTGGGCACTCCTGTTGCTCCCACATGCTGATTAACATCTTCTCCTCACTTTTCCCTGTCCCCTGGTGGCTGGAGGACTCACACTGGTTTCTCGTGCCTGTTGAGTCTCCCACGAAAAGGCGAACCGGTGGTTTGGGGAGGGAGACAAACCCAGCACAGAACAGAAGAAAACCCTCTGGGGTCCCTGGAGAGCTTTTGTCGTTTCTGTCACAAAGAGTTCTGTAAAGACCATCGAGTCTGAATATGTGCTCTGTTGTGCTCCACATGTTTCCTTCCATGCAGACCTGAGAAAAGACGGTCTTTCATCGTGATGCACAGCACTAGCACTACACGGAGGCTGCAACTTGGATATATAGAATGAGTTAGGGAACAGCCAACGAAATAATAATCAGTTTTTTATCTCAGAGATGATGTCTGCTGTCAATTAAATAGCTTTTGTACTCAGAAAATTTAAAACTGGCAAGGTGCAGCCCTGATGTGCATGGCAGCCATTTTAACATTAATTTATGTCAGTTTCACCAGCCACTAAAATTAGGAACTTCCACATTTTTAAAGATGGCTACTCACTGTGAGTCACTTTTTAGTCACAAGTTCTTCTTGTTTTTCCAAACAGTACAAAGCATGGACTCAGTCAGTCAGTCAGTCTCCAGTAGTACGGCCTCTTTTAATGTTTTAACCAAACATAATCTCTGCTTTTTACAATAAAAAAAAAAGTTACCAGACTTTTAATAGAATCCTATCAGGTAATGTCACTTTAGATATGAATTTTTCAGTGAATATATTTGTTTTTTGTATAATAATAATAATTCTTAATTCTTTCACACCACTTTCCAATTTTAAAAGTAGTTACTATAAAAAATTGCTAATTTTTTAGTAGTCCAATATTATTTATAAGTAAATAGACAGTTTTGTAAAAGAAAAAAGAAAAAAATTCTAATTTTAAAGGACCAGTGTCTAGAGTTTAGTGGCAATGGTGAGCCTGCAGATTGCAATCACCTTGCTTCAGCCTTTCCTTCCAAGTGTGTAGAAGAACCAACAAACTCATGAAAAATGGAAAAGCCCTGATCTAGAGCCAGTGTTTAGTTTATCTGTTGTGGTTAACTGAAGAAACATGGCAGCCCCTGTGAGGAGGACCCACTCCCTCTGTAGATAAAAAAGGCTCATTTTGAGGTAACAAAAACAATTCTTATTTCCAGGTGATTACACACCAATAAAAACATACTTGGATATTACAGTCGATTTATGCCTAACTCTGTCAATCAGCATGAATCTTACACACTGGACCTGATAATTATTATCAAACGATTTAATTTGTCAAATGAGTCAGATTAACATGTTATAGTAACCAGGACATAAAGATAAGAATAAATACTTTCCACAGTTGCTATAAAATACAGAAGTTATAGCAAAACTCTTATTTTAGACAAACCTGTTGCTGTTATTAGCTAGTTATTAATTATGTTGAGTAACAAGAAGGATGATAAAACCAGTCACCAAGAAATAAATGTCTGAATTTTTTTAGTGCCTTGGGAAACTTTGGGAATCAGTGTTTAAAGGGCTTGCTGTTGTCGTGAAGGTATAACATGTAATTGTTGTATACAGTGTAGCTTCTTACAACCAATCTCTTCTGCTCCCCTGTATGTGTGGTGAAAATGAAAGACTTGAATTATTGCCAAAGCACTTTTATTGTTTAGTTTTCTAACTTTAGAGATGAGGTTGTAGAGGTGAAACCTAACCTTAGCCCAGCATTATAGGAGTATGAAGGTAATGCTAACCCAAACCCTTTACTTGAACTTTCTGATATTTTTGCTTAACAAGATGCACCAATATATTGCTGTTATTTTGTTTGTTTTATTTTTGGGCTGATATTTTCCCTTTATTAGCCAGTAAGAATATGCATTTGTCTAATGAGCTTAATGCAGGTGCTGGCATAATAACGATAATCAAATGTTTTGCAGAAAGCAGAAAAATAATATCAGTACAGACATTACCAGATTTTTACTGATACTGCTTTTTAAAGGTACTATTAGCCGGTATTGATAATCTGAGATATTGAGATATTGGTTAATCCCAATTTAATCATTTCACAAAGTATCCACAATAACAGAACTAATTGATCTGATTAATTTGTCTGGTGGCCATGAGGAGAGTAAACTGTATTAAATTAAAGGAGTTACATCTTTTAAATGAATTGTTCAGATAAGATGTTGGCTGGTTACTATTTCCATTGTTAGAGCTGTAACTTATAACACGTGCAGGGCTAATAATGGCCAATCCTTGTTTTCTCCAGAAGAGTCAATAATATCCCAGCGAATAAGCTATTGTAATAAGCTGGCCTAATACAGAGGCATATTCTCAAGGACTGTTGGGTGGACTTAGTCAGATATGAAAGCAACTCGTATGCTTGATGCTTCTTTATTTACACAACTGGCAGTAAGATCAAACCCAGATATTTACTGGATTCAATGATTTATTTTTGCACTGTATCTACAGATCTGTGAAAAAGTTGCATTTGTGCCTCCTTTTACATCTGATGTTTGTAAAGTTTTAGGGCCATGATGAGTGTTGATCCTCGTTCCATCTTGTTTTCTTTACTGTTTGCTAGGATATCAGAGATGAGTATCTCTGAATTAAACTATTCTGTAGCACACTTTTCTCAACAATGTTTGCATTTATTGAATGAAATAACACTTGCTCGTTTACATCAGTTCAGTTATGTTTTGGTTTTGTCAGTGTACCATTTTGACAAATGGACTAATACTGAACTCAAAGTCCTGCAATAAAGAATGATGTAAACCATATGGTCATAGCAAAATACAGTCTGCTATAATGTAAAATATACAAGTACACATTGTGCAGATGTATTTTTTTGTTTGTTTTTTTTAAACAGCTTTTCATTATTATTGCATTAGTGGGTGAGAAGTATAACAGGTGGGTTACTGCACAATATGTTGCTGGTGTTATTGATTCCTTGAAGGGGGAAGATCATTTGCAAGGACACAGTACTCTCCTCCCTGCAGTCACAACACACGATAGAGCAACGCTAAGACAATTAACATAATAGATCAATCAAGATTTAAAATATTGGCGTTAATTTCTAACTGAAGACACTGATTATAATATGGTATAAGGAAAATAAAATGTTGGAACCACTTAAAATAAGGCACACTTTATAAAGTTGCAACTCTTGGCTTTATTAATGGTAAATAAATTAGTCTTGAGCCATTTCTAAAATCTTTTGGCTGTCAGGACATGAAAAATCACTCTTTTTTAAAAAAAATCTGTTGATCTATTTGTAACCTAATTAGTGACTTCTTAACCAAAAATAAAGCTGTTAGTTTCAACTTATAAGCCCTTTAAAGTGGTGCATTATTTGAAAGAGGAACCCACATTCATAACTGTTATGTTTAAGTTTTTTGACAGAGCATAGTATAGGATGAGAAACGTAACAAAACTTAAATTTGACCACAATATCTTTACTGGAAGAAAAACTAGCACATAGCACAAATACTATAACTATAATAAACTGTAGCCTAGTTAATTATCTCTTCCTGTTATCAGTTACCTCCCATCTATGTTAAAGGGACAGTTCACCTCCAAATAAAACATACATTTAACATTAGTTGCAGAGTTTTGGAGATACATTCCCTCTTTAAATATAGTGGATCTAGACTGCAATCTGCTTGTGGTGCTTAAAGTCCTAAATTAAAAAAAATCCAAAATCCAAAAATCACAACCCAGGATGTAAGTGATGATGAATGGCGTCCTCCTCAGCTGTAACCTCCCATCCACGAGTAGATGCACACTTCCTTCTGTGCTGTGATACAGTTGGCAGGTGTAGTTTGGTAGGAAGAAAACAAGTAGCTCCTTCATGAAACTGCCCACAGGATGCAGGTCATGATTTTTGGAAAGACACATTGCTGTTGAGTTGTTCAAATGCATTTTTTGGTGCTTTGAGCACCACACGCTGAGTGTCATCTGCTTCTGTTATGTTGGAGAGAAGTCAGACATCAGCCAATATCTCCAAAAGTCAGCAACTCACACCACAACTATGTAGATAGATAAAGCGCTACAGGTCAGAGGGAAGTAAGTACTTTTAATTTTGAGAGTTAACTGTCCCTTTAATACTCTGTTAGACAATAGTGCTGTGTTATTTCTCTAACAGTAGGGTGCGCCACACTCTCGGCCTATGTAGCTGCGCATCCGGAAGCTGTGTAGCCATTCGTCGTTTTGAATCTGTAGTTCAGCCTACCGCATACCTGTTAGTTAACTAGTTTTGTAAACCTTAAATGTATTTGTTACATGTACATTTATAAGATGTGGACTGTGTGTTAAGGCAACAGTGCGTGTGGAACGATGTAGCATCTGTGAAGTAATGTCAACCCATCACGGTGAGAGCTTTGTCAGCGAACGTATTGTTCAGGAAACAGCTAGCCAGCTAACTTAGCTAACGTTAGCTCTGTCGTTACGTTTGCTAACACGTTTGGTAGTAACAGATAACTGATATGTCACCAGCCAGCAATGCACAGATGTTAATTTTCACATGCCACTGGCTAGTTATGGTTGCAGTTGTGCTTTATTTGTAACAGTGCTCCAGCAGTTTTGTTCATTGTTACGTTAGCTCGGCTTGCCACAGGAATGTTGGCCTTGTTATTTGAAGGCAAAAGAGAAAGCAATGGACTCCATCCAGGCAGCTGAACGTGTTTAGAAGGGAATTCTTGATTTGCGAAACTATCGCGAGATTTGTTTTCTTTCTCGCGCACACTGGGTAACTTAATCATGTTTTACAACGTGACAACGACGTGGTTACGATCTGGGTAGTTTTAAGGGCAGAATACACTTTGGTAAGATTGGGGAAAGATCGGAGTTTAGTTTAAAATGATAGCTCGCGCGAGATCTTTCGCGTGATTGGGGTTCCCTTCTACCACGACAAGGCAGCTGTCTGGTAGCTCATTTGGCGCAGTCTGATTAGCTTCAAACAAATTAGGCTAATGACATGAACATTTTTTAATTTTGTCGACCTCGTATGCGCTGCCGTCAATTTTCTTGTTATCACATAATTCAAGCTAACATTAATTTGACACGCTTACGTTGTTTTGGCCTCGTGGGCGTTGGTATTATATCAGCGTTATGTGTTGATATATTTAAAGGCTGGTTGTCTTACAAGTTATAATTTTGGATTTCAGACTTTGTTCGTTTACTATGAGCTCCCTATCAGCCCAGCCTGCGGCATCAAGCTCATCATGCAGGACATTGCCTGGAGATGGAAATCAGGTACAAAATTTATGATAGCTATTTGGCCTGTATAATTAGTCAACATTACATAAATGATTCACATTTGATGCTAAGTACTGTTCTCCTCCCTCAGGTACAACCAAAAGCCCCTCTCCTGCAGATTCTGCGTGTTGCTGGAGCCCAGGAAGAAGTCTTCACACTCAAAGAGGTGAGCTGCCAGGTGAAATGTCAAGCAGGTTTGTCAGTATGACTGACAGACTGTTATGCTGGATCATAGCAAGGTGTTATCACAGAAGTGGTCACAGAGTGGTGCAGGGATGATGTATTGTTGTAGGCCAACCCAGACGTTAGCATCGCTCTGATTCCATCCAAAAAAGCCAATGGAATATTTTCCATTGGACTTTGGTTAAGTGCAGAAAATAAACCCTGTGGCAAACAAAAGTTTATGATATTTACAGTCCCTGTAAAAAGTAGTCACCTCCTTGGATATTTTCCCCTTTTATTGCTTTTATAAATGACAAAGTGAAAACTGATTTCTACAAAGAAGTGTCAATTAAATATGTAAAATTAGGGATTGCATAAAAATATTCATCCCCTTTAAAGTGACTGACCTAATTCCAGCCCATTGGTGCCAGTAGTCTCACAATGAATGAAATGGAGATAACTTGAATGCAGAAAATGTGTCTCCGGCGATTGTAGTATGAAGACACCTGTGTATGGAAAGTCCAGCTACTGGTTAATCAGTATTCCTGGCTACAATTACACCATGAATACAAAAGAGCACTCCAAGCAACTCCAAGAGAAGGTTATCAATGTTCTGGAGTTACCAACTTAAAGCCCAGACTTCAATCCAATGAAGAGTTTGTGGCTTTCGTTGAAAAGGGCTGTTCACGCCCGATCCCTGTGCAACCTGACAGAGCTTGAACACTTTTGCAAAGAAGAGTGGAGTTAAATTGCAGTGTGCAGATAGACCTATCCATGCAAACTCGGTGCTATGATTGCAACCAAAGGTGCATCTACTAAATACTGTCTTGAAGGGGGTGAATATTTATGCAGTCACTTATTTTACATTCCACATTTTTATTTGACATTACTTTGTAGAAATCTGGTTTCACTTTGACTTTATTTGAAAATATTTAGTCCAAAAAGCCAAATTATATTGACCATGATTCCATTTACAAAAACAATAAAAGGGGAAAACATCCAAGGGGGTGAATATCTTTTGTAGGCATTGTACATGGTTTGTTCAGTGAGATAAGAATTTTTTAAAGCATATATACAATTGCCAGAACTTAGAACATTTCATCGTAAACAAACTACACCAGCCGCATGACTTGACGTTGCCACCACTAAGCAATGTGATGGTCCTTAATGTCTCAACAAGGCTGTAGTCTCAACTGGCTTCTAGCTAGCAATCACCTTTGCAAGATGTGAGAAAAGCTTCTAAATTATTATTTTTTGTTCTCCTGTGTAAAAATGTTCATATTTTATGTTGTAGAACAAAATGTGAAAATCTCTTAAGCTTGTTTTAACCATAGACAGGCATTAACCAAAAACCCACTCACTTTGAGACAAGAGAACCTGGTTATTTACAGGTTTTAGGACTCGGTCCTGCAGCACTCCATTTCAAATTTCAGTAATCCTTTATATTTAGCTCCTATAGGTAAAAATGTACCCTATAGGTGCCTTGTGATGTCTGATGTCCAGTCTTTTGTGTAGGTGATGCACTACTTGGGTCAGTACATCATGGGGAAGCAGCTGTATGACAAACAGAGGCAGCACATAGTCCACTGTCAGGATGATCCTTTGGGAGAGCTGCTGGAGGTGGAGAGCTTCTCTGTCAAAAACCCAAGGTATTCATCCACACCAAAAATGATTAACACTCTGTAATGCTGAACTATACATCTAAACTCGTATATATAAGATAAAGAAGTCCGTTCTTAACACTTCCGTTCTTGTTCTACAGCCCGGTGTATGAAATGCTCAAGAAGTATTTAGTTGTGCTCGGTTGTTCTGGTAAGTTACACATTCATTTGATTTCATTCTTTATGTATGTTTCTGTCTGGGGGCATCATCAAATAACAAGCAATATATTTTGTAGAGGTAGTACACTGAACATTTGTGATGACCTGACATTCATTTTTGTCTTTTTTCTCTTCCCTTTGTGTTTGATTAATTCAATATTTTTGCATCTTTAACATGGTCTGAAGTGAAGATCCCTGCAAATGTGGTGATTTTGTCACCATCATATTCCCTCTCTGTATTCTAAAACCAGCATTCTTGTTGCATACATTTTTGAGTGTTTGTGATAGTTTGTGCATCTCTCTGGGATGCGGGGACCAGAATAACTCTTATTTTCCAGCTTGTCCTACAAAACCACAGCAGAAGGCCTTAGTGAGAGAGTGTATTATGCTATAATTAAAGGGTGGGGGTGTCCTTTTTTGTTACTGTGTCTTATCTGAAATGCAGACGCTGCAGAGAATCTTTCTGTGGGCCGTGAATGTGTAGAGGGCGGAGTGGAGGATCGTGGTCAGGTAAAGCTGAAGCATGGTGCTCAGGAGAAACAGAGACCCCCAACCTTTCTCACCTCACTACACACAACACTAGTGAATACAAAGGGACAGGAAAACCTGATAAAAGTAGAGATGCCCAGATCGATTGGCATGTCAATTGTTACTGATCACTTATTTTTACAGATATTGAGTAAAAATATGCAATGGGGATTAATGCCCTATAGTTGCTGATCGCTAAAACCAGTCTGATGCAAAAAGTTGGAGCCAATTCTCAGCTGACTTGGTGTCATTGTTGCTTGCTAACGTAATGAAGTGCTTCACTCCCAAAATGATTTGTGTATCAGTTACTCACCCCATGTTGCCTTGAATTTAGGGCTACACGATTAATCAGAATATTATTGAAATTATAATATGGCCAAGTGCAATATCCAAATCGCAGAAGATGCAATTTTTTGATAAAGGAAAATTGTGTGCAGAAATAATGAAGCACTGCAGTGCTGCAGAGATTATTCTTTTTCTGTGAAAATAAAAAATGTAATGCAAAAGTGATCATTCCAACTAATTATGAATCATATTGCAATATCTGTCAAATTAAGCGCAATCCAATCTTTTTTTGAAACCACATTTTCCTTCCATGCCACAAATTAACCCAAAACACGCTGTCCAGACTCGTTGATCTTGATGACAAAACAGCCAAACTATTTCAAAACATTTGTTTAAAAACTCACACACCTCAAGCTAAAATTGCGTGTGTGAGTAGTAAATGCTCAGGTGTTGTACAGTCACACAGAATTTATAGACTAGGTTACACTGCCAGCTGGTGGAGATCTTAATACACCACACAGCAGTCAAACTGACCCACAATACTGCTGTACCAGCTGCCATAACAAAACAAAAAAGGATTGTTATCAGCTGATTTGGCTCATAGACGACCAGCGATCTTGATCTGCAGCATAAAAACATGATTGGGCATTCCTTAGATAAAAGATCATATCTTTTTTGCCGTAAGGCGTATGATGCACTGATCAGTGTTGGATTGAGACTTTGAGGCTTGTGTGTAATGAGGAGGGGAGGTAAGGTCCGCTGTCTTCGTTGGTGTGCATTTGTACAGAGTGGCACCGTCTCTGTACGACCCCATCTTTGGTTTGGTCTGGTGGCGTTTTTCAGCACTCTTTTGCGATCCACCAGCACCACCCAGTGGATGGGGGGGCAGAGTCACTCTCTCTGTCTGTCTCAGAGTTCTCTTCTCTGCTCCGAACTGGGGGATCGCAGCTCCCATTTCAGCCACAGGCCTAACAATAACCCTAAACCTTTTCACCCAGTCCCCATGTTCCTACACCCTTCTTACCGATTCCCTCCAAAATCCACCTTGAAGGATTGACTGAGTGCCCACATGTGTGTAAGACTTAGTCAGATTTAAATTTCTGATCATACTTGGAATATGTTTTTCAAAAGAACATAATCTGCTGTGATTAATAGTAAGCAATGGGAGACATTAGATTTAATTTAACATATAGATTTTAATTTAATAATTTCTTTTTGCTTCTGTTTCCTTTCCTTTGTTAAAACATCTTATATTATGATTGTGAACACTTTTTCTATAGATGTATACTGTACAAGTCTCGAGTGTCTTGTGCATACCCATGGATCATATCTTAGAAAAATTCATCACTTAAATCCTGTGATTTAGTGTGCATATGCTACATATTAAAACTGTTCTGGACTTTTAAATTCTTTGACTCACTAGATTCATCACTGAAGGCTTTCCTACCTGTCCTTTTTCTATCTGTCTCTGCTTGTTTTTTTTTACCCTTTACACAGTTTTGGTGACCTAATTATCTCCTAAATTTGTTTTGACCTCCCTCCCCACTGGCCCATACCCTAATTGCCCAGCCCCTTGTTCCCTGTACCACCACCCTATATTCAGAGGCCACCTTGAAAAGGAGCTGTGAGTCCTCCAAGTATCCAGTTATGGCTCTGTGTTCTAATTTTTGTCCTTCCTCCCTCTGTAGATATGTGGAGGTGTGGTCAAAGCAGGGCTGGAGGCTGTCAGTGATGGGCCTCTCCTGCAGACCCCCTCCCAGAGGCGACCTCGGGAGCCAGACGATGGTAAGCAGATGGTCTGTTTTGTGATTAGTTCGATACCAGTATGCTGGTGTATGCTGCATACTGGTACTACTACAGTATGCTGGATTTAACTGTGTAAAATCTCTCCAGACTCCCTTGAAGGCCTGCCACGGTCAGCCTGCAAACGTCCCAAACTGGATGTTACTCTAGATGAGTGGGACCTCTCTGGCTTGCCCTGGTGGTTTCTGGGTAATCTCCGTAGTAACTACAGCCGTAGGAGCAATGGCTCCACTGACATCCACACAAACCAAGTAAGAAACCTCATAAGTTAGTCTAATAACACCAGTAACAGCTGGTTCAGGGCAAACTTAGGAGATTTCAAGTTTTTACACCTAAAACAGATATTATTGCTTGTTGGTAAATGGCATAAATTGGAGTGTAACAGTGGTGGTCTGACTGATGTGTCAGCTGTCTCCTGCACAGGAGGAGGACACGGCTATTGTGTCGGACACCACAGATGACCTCTGGTTCCTGACAGAGGGCGAGAGTGAACAGGTGAGCGTGGAGATGAAAGAGGCTGCGCTGGAGGAAGGCAGCGGAGGAGAAGGGGAGGCTCCACCTGAGGAGGATGACGGAGGAGGGAAGGAGGAGAAAGCAGATCGGGAGGTAGGAATTTTCTAGGACTTTGTCTTCATGTGTTCCAGTCAGGCTCATACAACCAAATAAGTGGGTTTTTTTTAGGAGAAATAAATATTTTTATTCGTCAACTATGAAACTATTTTGATTTTGATTTGGTAAGTAAGAGCAAAAAGCAAAAAATCACTGATTTCTGGCTTCTTTACTCCTTAATGACAATAAACTGAATATCTTTGATTTGTGGACAAAACAAAACTTTTGAGGATGTTATCTTGGGTTTTAGGAAAGATCAGCATTTTTCACCATCTTTTTTAAGACCAAACAACTAATCTATTAATCAAGAAAATAATTGACAGATTAATCGACAATTAAAATAATCAATATAGCCCCAGACATGAACCATTTGACTGGTGGGCGGTGACATGGCAACATCTCGTGCTCAGGAGAATGAAGGAGAGCATTCTTTCCACCAGGGTGTGTCCTTGATGAGATTCAAGTTGAGTGGGTTGGTTAGCGATCGTTCTCTGCACTGTTCAAGTGCACTGTTGATTTGACATTTGATGTTGCATAAAGATTGCTGATATTAAATGTACTACATGGTGTTTTTAACTGATTATGTCTAAATTTAATTCTGATGCATAGACAAGAATGATTGTATAGAAATAGCTGATCTTCTCTCCATCTTATTTAATGCCTGCCACCCAGTTGTATTCTACTTAAAGTCAGATGAAATGAGCCTTTGTTTATATGTTCAGACAAAATTACTGTGAGTAGTATGTTAGACAGTTAAATAGAGAAAGGAGGTGATTTTTATTTAAATTTTATTTTTGATGTTATATTTGGTGGTTGTTACTGTGGAAACACTAGCTGCTTTTATGCACTCCAAAATCAACAAAATGTGAAAGTTCCTTGTAGTAGCCTTAACATGAGACCAAACTCACTGTGACATTATGACTTATTTAAGGACTTGAAACTCAAGTCAAGTCACGTGCTAAACTTTGAGACTTACTGATTTGTAAAACAAGGACTTGTTCCCACCACTGGTATTTACTGTTTAGAGTGAGGTTAATGTTATGAGATCAATTGTCTTATATGTTTATCCAGATGCAGGAGGAGCCAGATGAAGACTCGCAGTGTCTGAGTGATGACACTGATACAGAAATCTCCACACAGGTTTGTATTTTTTTTTATTTTGTTTTGGTTTTTTCTCACTATATGTTGTAGCTTTAGCTTGTTGTAGTTACAGATTAAGACTGTATTTACCTCAATTATCCACAGGATGCATGGCAGTGCTCAGAGTGCAGGAAGTACAACACGCCTCTCCAGAGATATTGTGTCCGCTGCTGGGCTCTACGTAAGAACTGGTACAAAGACGTCCCCCGACTTGCCCATTCCCTTTCTGTTCCTGACATCCCGGCATGCAGCTCTCTCACCACCCATGACGAGGAAGACGACAGCGACACAGGCATTGATGTCCCAGACTGCAGCAGGACAGTGTCTGACCCTGTCATCCTGCCCTCCCACTCCACGGCTGACCGACCCCTGCCCACCATGATTACAGGCAAAGGCAAGACGCCGTGGCCCTCCAGCTTCCACAAGGATGAGCAGCTCTCAGAAGGTGAGAGTCAGGAAAATCTGGGCATGGAGGTTGAAGAAGTTCGGCCCGAGGCACTGCTGGAGCCCTGCAAGCTCTGTCGAGTGCGACCACGTAATGGAAATATAATACATGGACGTACGGCTCACCTGCTAACTTGTTTCCCATGTGCAAGGAGGCTACACAAGTTCCAGGCTCCCTGTCCAGGATGTGGGAAGATCATTCAAAAAGTTATTAAGATATTTATCCTCTAAAAACACACATGCACACACGCATCTGTCAGGCTCTGGGGACCTAAACAACACATAATACAACGCACATTTTTAATCACATTCAGCCATACAGCTGCATGCACTCTGGTACACACTCTCTGCTTGTAGACACACACACACACACACACACACACACACACACATGTGCGCACGCACACACACACACACACACACACACACACACACACACACACACACACACACACACACACACAGAAAAACAGGCACCTTACCCTCCAAACCTACACAGATACACACAAAGAATAGCACTTGGTAAAGCTTGCTCTTGGTTGCATGTTTTTTTTGCATCACACTGCCTCTGAAGTATTGTTAAACACAAGAGTTTGTCATACCAAATGTTTATTTTGGTGCCACATTTAAATAAGGGACACACAAAGGCAGAAGTATTTATTTATTTATTAGAAGATCACATAAGAGTGCAGTTTGTGTGAGCTATTATTTGATTTCATGAAGGCTTGTTTTTTCAGGCTGTGTGAAGTTCCTCATTTGGTTTTGAATGTGCCATTTAAAAACTAGTATTGCTTGCCTCGTTTCTGTTAGTTTTGTTTGATTTTCATTCTCAGTAGGTTGACTTCACCCAGTCTTGACAAAAATGGAAAAGTCAGCCCAGGTATGTAACTACAAGAACATTTCTTCAAGCTTCTTCTGGGCTGTTTTTCTCTTTTTTCACCTGTTTTATGTCCTTTTAGGTTTTGTGGCTCTGAAAGTTGAGTTCTTAAGACAAGATTGAAGGAAAAACTCAGTCTTAAAACCATGATTTTCCTGCAGCTTCATGAAAGTATCCTCTTTAAGCTTTTCTTTTTCTAAACAATGTGTTTTCTCAGCATAAGTGAATGTACTGTATAATACAAATATGGTGGCTTAAGTCCTGTTTATCTCGACATAGTATTTTAAAAATGTAGAATTGAATTTAACCTGCTTGAGAATGCACAGCTAAAGTATTTACTGTAAATTTTCTCTGAGGGTAGTAATTTGATATTAATATGTAGTCAATATTTACAATTGCCAAGCCTCTGACAGTTGTGCCTGCAGTAACTTATGTCATAAGTAGTGTTTAAATGTTATCATTCAGAGAGGGTACTTGACTCCCATTCCTGAACTTATGATCAATGAACAATTTCTGTATATTTTGTGTTTAATTTATTTATGAATCTGTTTTAATTGTTTAGATGACCACCTCTTATGAAGCAGAAAAAGGCTGCACTTGTTACAGAGCTCTAAAGTGAAATTTAGAGCAAATTTTTTCTGAAAGTCTTTAAAGTGACACTTCACCCCAAAATCAAATACATATTTTTCCCCTGGCCTGCAGTGATATTTATCCATGTAGATTGTTTGTGGGAGTTGCTGCATGTTGGAGATGTCAGCCAAAGAGTTGTCTGCCTTCTCTTGAATATGATGGGACTAAATGACACTCGTCCCAAGGCCCTGTTTCTCAGGATAATCTGCAGACCTTATTGTGATAAGTTTTACGTGTAAACTACTTTCTTTCCACGGTAGAATCTACAAGAGCTCCTTAATTTCTACTAGAAAGAAAGTATTTCTTGCCTGAAAATGCTCACAACAAGGTGTGTGGATTATCTAACCAGATCCTGATTTTTGGAAAGAGAATTTGGTGTTGAATTTGTATCTAACTTATGTATTTGTGGTACATTGAGCACAACAAGCAGAGTGCCAGATCCATTATATTTGATACCAGGCAGACATCTCAAAAATTCAGCAACACACACACCAAAACAATATAGATGGATAAGTAGCACTGCAGCCTGGAGGCAAAAATATTTTTTTTTCTCCAGTTTTGTGGTGAAGTGCCCCTTTATGGAAGCTAAGTTACCAAATGTACCCTTAGTGAAAATGCATAGTACTTATTTGGAGTTGGAGGTTTGATTTAAGCGTTACACTGCCATGTAATGATGTTTCATTTGTATATTATAGATTTTAAATTGATGGCTCTGCATTATTTGAAGATTGTATTGCTGGAGCATGTTGACTGCTCTTCACTTTCAGTGAGTGTGTGAGCTAATACAGTACGCTCTACAGTGCTCACAAGTAAGACGTCTGTTGACCGTAAGCGTTTAACTCTTGGCTCTGCTTTAGTGTAGAGGGAATCTTCTAGTTCTCTGATCTGTTCTTTACTTGTGCTTAATCTTTCTGCCAGCAGGTGGGGAGATGTCTCAATATTGTATCTGGTGCCCTCAGAAGCTGTACCGTACCAGTGATAACATGTAATGCATATACAGTATAGAGCATGCCTGCTGTCGTGAATTGAGCTGGCCCAGAGCTGGTGTGAGAGCTATATTAGCTATATAAATGCTATAAAAGATTAATGTAGCCTGTTGTATTTATCATCAACCATTGTGAATCGAGAGAGACAAACTTCCTCTAAATACAGACCTCATTAAAATGGCTCATTATACTATTAATACTGGTTCAGAATGACAGACTTAATTGTTGTAAAATACTAAGACTAATGTTCTCAAACATGGTACAGCTAATATAGTTGTTTTTTTTTTCTACTTGTTATGGAATAAAAAGTTGTTTTGTAAAGCAATTAAGAGTTCAGAGTTAATTGTTTCATTTAGTTCACTTGTGATCACGGGACGGTTGATGTACAGTGCCCACTGGTGAAGAGAGCTATGTGTGGGTGTGGTGTGTGTATGTGTGTGTTTTGGCTGAAGAATAAGTCATTGTATGACAGGCCAGCTGTCATGTGTCCTCTCCTTCTTGACTGGGCTCCAGCACCTGCAACTCTCCTCTGCTTGCTCACTGTTCTGCTTACTTGTGTCTGCCTTATTTTTGTCCTCTTGTCCAGAGAGGTGGGACAGACACCCTGCTGTCTTCAGTATATGTTCCTTTGTGACGCTGCTGCTAACTAAGTTTTGCATAAATACTGCAGCTATGTTGCCCCAGAGTGTTTTTTATGCAACAATTAATCATTAGGGAATTTTCCCTGAGTGTGGAAAGTCCCTTGTGAAGCTCTCCACCATCTGAAACACGCGCAAGGGCCCACTGAAGCTGACAGAATAGTTTGTTCAGACATTTCTATTAAATATGAGTATTTTCATATTTATAAAGTCCTGATGAAACAGTATAAGCCCTGCATTGGAGATGTTACCAGAGTAACCAAGTTTGTTTTTTTTTTAATTATCAGAAAAATGTATGTAGTACTCAATACATAAAACTTGAGATCCAAAATAGAAATTACAAGCAAAGAGAAGACAAGACAGAAAATAAAGACAATACACAGAATGTCTGTATGTGTATCTAAATACACATAATCACACATACACATATAAACATATAATCTGTCTGATTAAAAAAAAATACAATTTGGAAGGAGTGACAGTATCCCACAAAGTGCACATAATTCCATCAGATAAAGAGCAGCTCTGTCTTTCTGCCTGTCTGTCCAGCCCGCAGATGGTCACCAGCCACATGGCTCTGTGCTTTTTATTCCTCTATTAATTCAATTAATTTAAAATTAGGAATCTGTGCTGAACCAGTCGGACAGCAAGGAGCAAATCAGTGACATGTGTAGACCCTTTAACTGTTACATAACCAGATTCCCATTGTCATCAGTCTGTAGCATATCAGACACATTAACATTCCTCAGCAGTTGGGTGAAAGGGTCCTAAATCTGTTCGAAACCTTTCGAGGATAGAAGTTACCTTCTTCATAGAATAACAATTACTCATTTCTCTAAGCTATTGGCCCACCTGTGTTCTCTGAATATTTTTCCGTGATGAGAGGCCACAAGCTTTGCTAAGAGTAAACACATGTTCATAAAAAATGGTTTATTCCTTGATATGACTAGGATGGCAGGATATAAGCCAAAATAAACATTTTAGGAGTTTGTGACTGTTACACCATTTTATATACATCATTAAATTGTTCTTCATCATGCTTTAATGTGTAAACAGCATTTAATTGTTGTAGATGGTTGAAGTGGACCAAAATTTTATTTTATGTAGGGCTGCCAATAGTAAGTGTTATATTGTTTAAGACAAATAAAGGATGAATTCTTACTTTTCAAAGCATGGAACTTAACAGATGCCCATTTCTGCCAATGTGATGTAAAACACGCAACAAAAGATTCTGTAAGTCATTTTAATTAGGAACCTTTTCAAAATAATGAGTAAATTATCTTGAAAATAATGAATGAGTATCCCAAAATAATAAGAAACTTAGTCAAAATAACTTGCTTACCCGCAATGACTGAGTTACTAAGTTATTTTGAGTAACTGTGGATCTTTTTCTATTACTTGTTGTAAGGGGCTTCCATAGAAATGGGCTTCCACAATTGACTAATCAATAAAAAAAGGTCTTCCAGTTCTAATTTAATATGCTATTGGATAGTTTAATACAGCGATGCTTCATTTTTTTTTTTTTTTAAGCTTTTCATAATGTTTTGATGTAAAATCATCATTTTGAAGTCTAAAATAATTGTGGTGGAATAAAAACATTTCCCTATAAATTTTAGTGCAAATGTTAAGTATCATAAAAATTAAAAGAAATAAAGCACAATTTTCTTTGATTTGTGGTCACATACAGAACTTAAATAAAGCACTTAGCTACATACCACCCCTGACAAACATCACACAGTATGAAGGTAGCTGGGTGCTCATGTCCTCCCTGTGATTTGCACTTCAGTATTAAATGCTCTTAACAGCCATACTAAAATGCTCTCCCTCCCTCTGCATCTAATTCAAGAATGGCATACTGGCTTGTCCGCGGTGTCTGGCACGTCACAGAGCGTAGAGACGAAGAATGGCATAACACCCCTGGTGACATGGCACCCGGAGCTTGGCAGCTCTAGAATGGCACAGTCTAGGGAGTGGTAGGGGATCTGCATGTTTCCATGGCGACAGTGCCTCCATCCCAACGTCCCAGAATAACTTAACACATTCTCCCTTTATCCCCTATGGCGTACGCAATACTTCCTCGAGGGAAAAATAGTTAGGATAGAAGCTCTCAGCTGAACATTGCTGCCATATTTTTGTCGATACTTATCATTTTATAGCTCCTCCTGACTTTTATCTGTTTATTTGTTGTCACACCTTTATAAATATACGTATTATTTCTGTGTTATTCTCTTCCTGTGTCCTTCTGTGTCTGCATACCTCCAGGATGGTGAGCTACAGCTTGTTTACCCTCCTTTGCTTTCTTCTGGTTATGTGTCTGGATATGTGTAACTGTATCTGCGTGGCCAGGACCTTTCTCTCTCACTTCCATGCACACACACACACACACACACACACACACACTTTCCCCTCTGTTGTGTCCGACTATTTGGTCGCTCCAGAAACCAGGCCTGCTAAATTTGTCCCACTGGTGACATGGGAGAAGGTCAGTGGAGCCAGAGAAAAACAAAGATAGGAATATGGAAAAAGACATAAAGACAGAGAGAATTTCAAAATAAAAGTAGAAATAGAGGGGTTAAACAGGTAATGAGACGTGACATATTAAAATGAGATT
Organism: Lutjanus erythropterus; assembly: GCF_056507025.1. Lineage (NCBI taxonomy): Eukaryota > Metazoa > Chordata > Actinopteri > Lutjaniformes > Lutjanidae > Lutjanus > Lutjanus erythropterus. The sequence goes on from NC_139318.1 coordinate 19,784,292, forward strand.
AGAGAAGAGCTTAATTGAGCTCTTATCCTCTTGTAGCCACAGCAGGAGGCCAGATATGGAAGATGACTCTGAGAAATTGGGCTGACTGGGATCAGGGCGTAGTTTCTGCATAGCCATCCACTCATATCTCACAACACTGAAGTCGTATACACATCGCTGGCATCAGACAGGATTCAACAGTGTCTACTAGAGTAGTGGTTCTCAACCTGTGGTTTGGGACCCCCAAAAGGGTCCTGGGATAATTTGCAGGGCTCACCAGATGATTTTGTAGAATAAAATAAAACTATTGTAACAAGCAGTAATGTAACAACCATCCCATGAATGGTTAAAACTAATAACTTTTTTTCATTATATTGCCTGCATCAGTGAATCAATTTAACTTAGAATAGATTTTATTAAGTGTGTTTGTGACAATGTGAGTGAATATAAATTCTGATTGGACACACACACAAATAAAACAAATAAACAACACAGTGACACATTATTTAAAGGTGTGTGCATAAGATTGTCATTACACACTCATAACCATGTCGTGACACCTTTCATGAACATGAATAAGTCTTTATGAATGTTTATAACTGTTGTCATTCAGTGTCTTTCAGACAATTATGTCACTTTTAATGCAACAACTAAACTAACCACTGTAACTCTGTAAGCTCAATCACCTTGATACTTGTCATCAAACTGGCCTTATAGCATTTAGTGACATCTTTATGACAAATCCAAATGGTGCTACTTTTAAGGTCAAGGGAATTATTCATGAGTTATAACGATCTCATGACGGGCATTGTCAAAACCAAAAATATATGACAGTTTAATGTTAAAACATTAAGCTGATCAGTTTCTTTAGGTCTGATGTCAAGTTGTCAAGACAAAGATATTAACAGGCTATTTTGTCTTGGTTGTCTAAGTTGTCATAACAGAGACATTTTTGTATTGGTTACTGTCAAGTTGTCATACCAAGGACATCTCAAACGATGTCATCTGAATGACAACAGTCATAAAGACTCCTTTATGTTCATGACAGATGTCCTTTCATGGGTATGACAGTATAATGACAGCCTTATACACACCCTTCAAATAAAGTCTTACAAAAAAAACCAAAAAACTTTTTTGACAGTGCAGCTATATCCAGTTTTGCTAGCTACCATGAGTGATGGGTCACGCAAGAGCCCACTAAGTTTCGGAAATATCACCCTGACTTTCTGCCATATGGATTTTATAAGGGGGTTGCAAACACCAGCCTGATTGTTCAGGGGGGTCATGACTTGAAAAGATTGAGAACCACTGTCCTACAGTAGCCATGCTGATTGTGGTTTACACTTGGCCAACATCAAGGTGTAAATTGCCTTTGAATTAAACCGGATAGACTTTATGAGGGCCCAGCTTTACCCTGCCAGATACCTTCCTGATTCATGAAAGTGAAACTGGCAGTCTCAAAAAGATGGATGCTGTTGGTTTTCATTATACAACCTGTGCCATTATTGGAATATATGTCATGTTAATAATCTGGTTGTTTTGCAGCCATGGAACACAGGTTATTTACAGTGAATAACTTTAGGGCTCCATGTGCTGCAAAGTATGTTAGTGGGAAGTGGGTTATGTTTGTAGGTATGAGTATGTATGGTTGTTTGTCCATGTGTGCTGGAGCCTCGCAGTGAGTGGGATGCCAGTGAAGGGAAGGGCAGTGGATGGCTCAGGGGCTCAGTCCATTCCTGTGATTTAACATGACACCACTTGCACTAAGACGGCAACAGCTGCGTATGCACATGCCGGCCATTCTGTTTGTTGTAGGGGATTACTCTGCGATAAAAGCCCCAGTGAGCAGCAGCATGGCCAGGCTACAGAACTACTGTTTCCCCCTCTGACTTAGAAAGCTTTCTCCAGGCCTCCAGAGCCCTGTGAAAACACAGGTGGGGGCACTTCATTCTGAACAGGAATGAATGGGAGTATTCTCCCGATGATTAGCTGGGCCGTAGTAGTGTCACATCACCTTTAGACATCAGTCAAACGGTACAGCTCTGCAGCTTATGTAAGGTTCATTACTCAATAGAAATATTTGGCCATAGTAGACTAGTAATCAGCTCCCATTCATTTGCCCCAGAGAAAATTGATTTGTTTTCATCGTGTTGTGTTGATGATCATCTAGGAGGAGGTCAGTGCTTTGTCATCTGTCACCATTGTAGTCAGTATAAAACCATAATCTGAAAGAGGAGAGCTCTGCATTGTGTAGTAAAATGATGTCCAAGGGTTCAGTAATGCATGTGCAGTCATCATGGCGACACACTCGGGCATCTGTTGCTGTCACTATGGTGACCATGTCCCCTCCAAAAAGCACTTAACCAGTCCATAACATTGTGGCATGCGTCCAGAACAATGCATAACAGTAGTAATCAGGGTTTGTACGGGTGCTGGAAATCCTTAAAAACACTTGATTAAAATTCAAGAAAAGTGCTTGGATTTAGGATTAAGTGTTTGAAACTGTAATTGCATTACTGTCAGAATAAACGGCTACCTGACTGAATAGTTAACTTTTTAGATGAAGAAACAAAATAAGTTGGATGTTGACCCGGCCAAGTCTACTTACAGAAAGGTGACACATAGAAACATAACACTTTGTTTTGTGTTTGCCTTCAATTTGTTACCCCTCTGTAAAACGCTGTCATGGAACAGAATTTTGGCTGCTTATAGCACAGCAGCATGTAGCTGTTTTAATATGATAAGGAAGTGAAATAATCATTTTGATTATATGTATATAAAAAATATGTAATTTACCACAGCAGTACAGTGTTGGAAAAGCTTGAGAATAGAGTTAGAGTAAACTTTATTGTCCCCGATGAGAAATTTGTCTTGGGTATAGTACAGTCCCTTGCTTCGCATTAATGAAGATACGATATCACAGAAACATAAACATTTGACACAAAGCCAGACAGGTGCTTTACATAAAACATACTAGAAACATCACATGCACCTTGATATTTCTTGAGAAGTGTTTGAATTTGACATTGGAAAAGTAGGAACCTGAGTAATACAGAAACCCTCCAGTTTATTCCCAGAAATTAGACGCATGTTCCTTCCCTTTTCTTAAACTGGACACTTTTTAAAACCTGTATCACATGTTTGAGTTGTTACTACCACAATCACATTCATCATATCTGCAAGGATGTAGTGGAGAGTAACCAAAGTTAAACCTGCCCACCGTTTTAGTAATGGATTAGAGGTTGACCATGTTTTTCTGTTGCCAGTAACTTTACTGATACCTTTATTATCACTGTACATGTATGAGATTCAGTACAAGCAACATAGGAGAAGTTTTACTGTAAAATATAATAATATAAAATATAATTATAAGGTATAAAGGGTAAATAGGCATGGAATAGGATTTAATTGCTTTAAAGCTGTGGTGGACAATAATATTCCACTGCAATTTTGGTTGAAATAACTAATTTTGACCATTTCAGATTATTATAAATATTGAATTGAATGGTTCCTTTAATAATGTGTATCTGTCCCTTAGTTTTTTAGTTGGGGGGGAGTGTTTTTTGTTTGTTTTTTTTGTTTCACCATTCTGGGCTATGGTGGAAATATAGCAATATATGGCAATATTGCAGCCTCTATGGAAGAGGACCCGTGCTCTCTGTAGATACAAACGGCTCATTCTACAGTACAGAAAAAGCAACTATTATTATTTTCAGGTGATTTTGCACTACAGAAAACATTATGAATATTATATTCAATTTCTGCCATATTCTGCCACTAAATCCTTGTAAATCTCACAAACTGGACCTTGAAGTATTCGTGAACAAGTAAAACTTCTATAAAAATATGTTTACAATTTTTTAAATCAAAAATAGTAACACCAAAAGTCTCATAGTTTCCCATTAGTTTTCAAGAGAGAAACTGAATATTTGTTGTTTTTTTTACAGAGAGTTGAAAAGGAACTTGGGGAGGATTTTGGTTCTAATTTGACAGTTGGTACACTAACAATTAATTAACTTCAAATAATTGCCAGCTAGCCGAGAGAGTCCTTACATTAGTGTACAGAAGGAAACACTGCTGAACACACACACACACACACACAAAAAAAAAGGAACACTGACAAGCACACAATTTTAACAGATATGATGTTTCAGATGATAAAGTAGTATTTACTTGGGTTTAAATAAATCTCAGTCAGCTTTTCATGTAATTAAGATCATAGCTTTAGGGCATTTCTCTGGAAGACAGCATCTTATAAACTGAACACAACTAACCAAACTCAGATAACTGTATTAAAACGTTGTCTCTTATTTTCCCTATAAATTGTACCAAATCATATATATATATGTATTTTTTAATGAAAATGTTCAAAATAGAAGACCTATAAAATAAATGTAGTCTGCCTTTGTGGTCATTGTATGTGATATTATATCTCGCTGGATAGAGGTCCTTGTTTATCCACCTTTAATCAACACTCTGTCACTCTTGTTATGTTATTCTCCTCTTACATATCTGAGATTTCCCGACTGCGCTCAGATGACAGTTCTCCAGGTCAGTGATGATCTTGAGGCTAACCTGGGGTGAGGAGGACTGATCCCTCCCCCCTCCTCCTCCCTCCTGCTCAGCTGTCCCACAATGTGCTGCTGCTTGTCACTGAGGAGAAGTGGAACAGTGTTACCAGTGACAGGGCAATCCCCGCTACACACACACACACACACACACACACACACACACACACACACACACACACACACACACACACACACACACACACAGTGTATTATGTGTATATGGCCTCTACCTTTTTAAATCCCACCGTTATTACACCATTACATTTCTGGAGCATCACTACTGATGTATTATATAATCGATACTTTAATGTTGACGTATGTCAAGGTGGAGTTAACTTACTTAATACTTTCAGTAGTTTAATCTGTAACAACATATAATTTTATAAACTGATCATATGTTTTGAATGTAAAATCTTAATTCAAAAAGTAAAAGTAAAAAGTTCAATATTTTTCTGTGAAGTGTAGTGAAGTAGAAATGTAAAGACATATTCTTCTTCTCACTGCTGTGGACTCACTAGAGGTTCTCTTAAGAATAAAATCAAATGTGATGATAGATATTTGAATTCTTTTTATTTTGTGTTACCTCTTACATGTGACTGTCACACTGTAAAAGTAAACTATTTGCTTTAACTTAATTAATTAATGTTAATTCAGTTGTACGTGAGCGATCATGTTCAGTGTTTTTATTATTGCAAAAAACAAGAAACCATGAATTAGTAAGTGTCCTAAAGATACACAACAAGTTTTCATCATATATTTTTTCTTACAAGGAGAGTTTTAGCTCTCAAACAATGCATGCTGGGAAGTTGACTGAACTCTGTATAGTATATTAATTCAACCTATCATTTCAAGTCAAATAATGTTAAGACTTTTGCCTAGAAGTTCTGAAGTGTTCTTAAAATAATTATTTGTAATTCTAAGCTCAAGTAACTTAAAGACATTTACATTGCAGGTACAAACAGCTAAAATATTAAGTACCAGTCTCAAAAAAATAAGGATAAGTCAAATCTAATTACAGTCCTAATTATCATCTGGATAAATATTTGATCTGAACTTTAAATTCCTTCACTAGGCTGATTGAATTTTGGAAGATCCAGCATGTTAATATGCTGACCATGTTTCTTTAGACTCTTAATTCAATGTGTTGTTTGGATTCTGTACAGTCCATTCATTCAGCACGTCTCATGTTTATAAGTTCTGAAGTGTTCTGTTTTAAGCTTAATTAGCTTGAACAAATAACGTGTATATTTACATTCAGTTAATGAGAAAGCATTCGCTGATTTACCTAAAATCCTGTATGAATTTTACAGTGTACAGTCTGTGCAAACAGTAAATAAACACCCAACCTCTTCTAGTTTACTGCATCTCAAGTGCTCACTTCAAAATGCTGAGAGGGGACTTGTTCCTTAAACAAGACACAAGTGTGTGCCTGAAACTACATCTCACGCACACACACACACACACACACACGCACACACACACACACACACACACACACACATACACTTTGAGCAGTTCTCTCATTCTGCTGACAATGGGTTAAGATGACAGAGGGTTATGAGTGACTCTGACACACTGCAGACCCCCTCCCTGCTGTACCCCTGAGAGCAACACAGGCGTCTTTGTACTCGCTCCACCATCAGTGACTATCCATCACAGACTAACCTGACAGCCCACCGCAGCCCTGCGCCAAGTCTCGACTCTGCACTCTGCCTCGACCCCAAACCCGAAGCCCAAAGCCCAGGACTCTAGACCACAATCCACGGCCCAGTCCTGCCAGACCACTGCCTGCCTGGCACCCGGTCCCAGAGCTGACCCCTCTGACTGTATCAACAAGATATCTTATATTGAGAAGGATAGTTTCACTTGCAGGCAAAAGATTTAAAGCAACCTCATAATTCTTGCCTAGATGTAGTTATAACTTCATAGTTAATACCATAAAATTAGGAAATGTAAGTAAATAAAAGGTAAGACTAGGTAAAGTACTGGAACAGGTTACATAAGTACGGTAATAAGAATACATAAAGGTAAAAATATGAACTACTGAAAAAAGAGAATAGTGAATTGACTTTTTCTTGCGAATAGCCTCCAGCTAAATCACTTTAATTAGGCACCTGTAGAAGTTTTGTCTTGCTTGCACTTAGCACGTTTTGTGTTTTTACATATATTTAGGGTTCCTGTGCACCTGCCTTTGATAAAGCAGTAATTAAGAGCCCCATTAAGATGTGAGAGCTCTCTAAAAGACATTTCTCTCTATACTTGTAATGGCAGGAGAAGCACAAGCGTAATTAATTACAATTACAGCTCACTTCCATTTAGGTGTGCCAGTAAAGTATCCCCTTAAGCCAGAATGCATACTAATATGCTTTTTACACGATGTGTTTGATAAATCAGCGAGAATCGCACGAGGCAAATATCAGTCCACACCAATGAGAAGACACTGTGACTCAGAATAATTAAGGTTTGACTTATAAATACCTAAAAAAAAAACAAAAAAAAAACTGAGCACTGTGCTATACTCTATCGAATGACAATAACTTAGGTGAAGTACTCTGATTAACAAACTGCCACAGGAGTCTCATCAGGCTAATCAAGAAATGAGCTATATTTCCAACATTTACTGACGCCATTATACCTCTGTACTTACATTTCTGTTCTAGTTTCACAACTAAATGTAAAATTGCACTGCTTTAACCAAAAGCCACCTGTGCTCAGCTACTATTTCATGTCAGAACGACTGCTGTGAAAAAGGTCTGTATGGATGATAAACATAATCAGCACTATCACTATCCGCACTAGCTTGGGTAGTTTTATGACTACAGATGTAGCTAGGTATCTAGCTGAAAAGGCTCAGTGTGTTGAATTTTCACAGTTTTCAGGTAAGCTAACAAGCCACACAGACTTCTCAATGCCTATGTTCATCTCCTTACATCTGTAAGCATAAGGAAAGGATCGGTGAAGAGGATTGGAAATGTTGGAAATAAGCTAGTGAATGACAAATAGAAGAGTTCAATAAATTGGGTTATTTTATCAAACAGATGGGGTTTAAATGGAGATTAAAGGTATAAGATACATAGGTGCAACAATATTCACTTATATTTTGTTTTGTAGGTTTTGGGGCTGCCAGAAAAAAGCACCATACCCATTTTAAGAATTTTGTCTTTGTCTAAGAGTGAGTATGAACCTATGCCATTTTGTTTTAGTGCAATTCTCTAAACATTGTTTTTCTTTCACATTGTGTTGTCTCTGTTAGAAAGCTAAGAAAGAGAAAGGGACAGCATGGGACAAATGTCCCAGGCCTGACTGGATTTGTCATGGGCAGTGGTATGCACCAGACCCCTGTGTGTCCCCTCTGCATAATATGTTGTATGGACACAAATCAGAGCAATCCTCCTGTCTCTGGCAAACATTTCCTGTCAGGTATGTGTATTACTGAGATAAACCTATGTTGGTGATACGGGATATAGAGGAACGTAACACTTTTCACACTATGCCTGTCATTTAAGGCCGCTTCTCTGCTGACAGAAGTGTGTGTTTTTTGGCAGTTTGTCCATGCTAGCGGAAGCCAGTCTGAATTAGCTGGTGAGCTATGAGGCGAAACATGTCCTGGAAGGATTAACACCTGGTGGCTAGGCTAAGACTACGACTGACTGGAAGAGGTCAGGACAACGAAGGCCATACCTCAGTGTGCTCGTCTGATTATTGTCCCCTGATTTCTGAACGTAACGGGAGACAGTGTCAACTTGGTTCTCGACTTACAGTACAGTACTCTGTCCATTCCTGCACAGGCTTGCCTGACTCAGAGTCCACTTTAGCCCAGAAGGTCACTTGCATCATTCTGTGCAATCGTCTTAGAAGGAAAGTCAGTAGATACGAATGTGGTTATGTAAAACCGAGCCCCAACAATGATATCAGCCTTTATGACACCTAAGCTTTCATATATTTAGTATCAACCAAATTGGGACTTCCGGTTAGCAATGTGGTATTAAATGCACTACATGAAAATTCTGTCACTAGGAGTCTCTCTTACATTAAAACAATAACAAAAGATGTAATTTGATGATGCTGCAGAGTGGAGTAGGATCATGGAAGTTGTTTTCTTCACTTTTAAGTAACCATCATAGCTGATGACGATCTATCTGACATCTATCTGCCATTTTTACTGTCTTTCCATACAGACGTAACAACAGTGGTGCTGCCAAGTTTGGTAGTTATTTTGAATTTTGGACAGGGTCTAAGCCATCCTTGGGATTCCTGAAAGTCTTCAGTGAGGATGGTTCTGTAATAGCTGAATTCCTATCCAGAGATAGGACAGGATTTTTTCTGAAAAGCTCTTAGGAAACTTATTCTTGTAATACCAAAAATCCTTTATCCCAAAATAACATACGTTAGGAAGTTTCTGTAATGAGGCCCAGGTTGATCGTTCTGAACCTTCAGCCACAACAGAGAACGAGTATTCACCTGACCTAGTTTTGACTAAACAACAATCTCTGGCCTCATTTCCTTCCCATCTAGAACTAAGAGTCAAACAACTTCTTGACATTGCATATCATTGGCTCCTAGTGGGAGTGACAGCTGTTTCCAGACGGTCCCCACTGCCTGTCCCCCTCCTCTATGCCAGGGGACTTCATGTATGGTGTCGTGGAGGGAGACGCGAGTCTGGGATTAGCTCATTAAGACGGACATCTTTGATCCGAGGTTATCTCTCCCATTTCCACGGCAACTTGATCATATCCTGGCCTCTTAAGACACGCACGAGCGCACAGACCCACACAAGGGCACACATGCACACACATAAACGGGCCTGAAAGCCCTAGAGAGCAGGGCCCAACAGAGATGTGAAGTGTAGATGTGCAGCAACAGCTAAACGTCGTGTCAGGTTTCTGGGGGCTCGTGCTAAATTTAACCCTGTGATCCTGCAGCAGGCAGAGGGGTTTAAATGCCAGCCTACAGTTGCTCCACACCAGTTGTTCTCCACACGTCTTCCACTCATCACAAACCCAGGAAAACCAGCCACACACACCTACACTCCAACACACGCTCCAGGCACAGGACAGAAGACCACATACAGTAGAGCCGTTCCACGGGGAAGCAGGAATCGTTGTCCCCTCTCAGACCACAGCGTTGTCCAGTATGGAGCTTTTTGAGACCAACCCTTACTTCTTCCCTGACCAGCGCTTCTACGAGGGAGGGGACAGCTACTTCCCCTCTCGCCTGCCTGGGGCGTACGACCAAGGTGCCTACCAGGATCGGAACTCCATGATGGGCTTGTGCGGGAGTCTGTCTGGGGGTGTTGGAGTCGGGGTGACGGGAACAGAGGACAAAGCCTCTCCATCCAGCCTGTCACCTCATTCCGAGCCCCACTGCCCAGGCCAGTGCCTGCCCTGGGCCTGTAAGCTGTGTAAAAGGAAGACAGTCACCATGGACCGCCGGAGGGCGGCTACTATGAGGGAGAAGAGACGTCTGAAGAAAGTGAACGAGGCCTTTGATGCTCTGAAGAGGAGCACCCTGATGAACCCCAATCAGAGGCTGCCCAAGGTGGAGATCTTGCGGAGTGCCATCCAGTACATCGAGAGGCTGCAGGCCCTGGTGTCTTCCCTCAACCAGCAGGACACTGAGACAGGACAGCAGGGACTGCACTACCGACCCAGCACGGCCCAACCCAGAGTGAGTAGGACAGCGGAGGGATGATTAGAAGTAGAGGGGCACATTGAGAGACAACCCAAAAGTCAAAAAGAAAGAACAGACAGGGAAAAGAAGAAAAGACATAATGCGCTAGATGGAAAGAGGTGGAGGATGTTAAAATAAAGATGAAATGTAAGTATAGACAGAGAGACACTATAAAAGCAAATATTGAAGAAATGGTCAAAGTTTTTCATAATGTGTGTCTTTGACAAACTAATACAGCCTAAAGTCTGTTTGAGAATTGCTCACTGTGGCTCAGTTTTGAAGTTTCAGTTGGGGACTTTGGTGGATCCGTTTATCTATTTAGGTACAGAATGAACAGACAGACCTTTCCTGTCCTTTTAATTATTGCAATTATTCAAAGAGATTTTTAAGATTATATAATCTATTTCTTAGTCGCAATTTGCCAGAATATAGGAATCTTTTGATTGTTTGAAGGGTCAAAGAGATGACAATAACAAACTGATGAGAGGTGCCAAAATGTAGTGAAACACACTCAGAGGCCACAATCTGACAGCTGTCTCTGTCAAGTGGTTTATTACAAGGTCTCTTTTATATTTAGTTGTATTTTCTGATGTAAAAGTCTTGTTTGTCTAGTTGAGATTGGGCCCGTTATGTAAGTTTGCCTCTGAGGGGTCACAGGCTGCACTGGTGGTGGTGTGAGAGAGTGTGTGTGGTATTACACCGTACTGTAGTGTGTGCTTTCTGTGTGGGGTGGGGTGTGCCGTGTCATAACACAGAGTGACTGACAGCGACTCCTGTGTGTGTATCTCCATGGTAACAGGTGTCGTCGTCAAGCGAGCCCAGTTCGGGCAGCACCTGCTGCAGTAGCCCAGAGTGGAGCAGCACTCCCGAGCAGTGCACACAGAGCTACAGTAGCGAGGGTGAGTACAGTTCAGACTCATTATTAGACAGCACAAGAAGATCAGTGCTCTCGCTCAGATACTGAACGTGTGTCTGCGTGTCTTTGCAGATCTTCTGAGTGCTGCTGACTCTCCAGAGCAGGGGAACATGCGCGCTCTGACCTCCATCGTGGACAGCATTTCTGCAGCAGATGGAGCTGTGGCCTTTCCCATGGACATTCCCAAGTAGACCCTCAAAACAGCGGACCCATAGAGCCACAGACAGAAAGCAAAATGACAATTGGCAAAGCAGGCTGACAACAACTTCTAACTTCCAGTTTAATTTATTTTTTCAGCTCCACTGATCTGAGTGTCTTATGCTAAAAATAAAAGGAGTGATTTATTTGAATTGTACGGAAGCTTACATGAGAAAAAAAATTGTAATTTTCTGATATACTTAGCTACATTTTAATGTAAAAAAAAATCTGTTTTTCTGAACTAATGAGAAATTTTCATGCATACATACAATACATAATAAAATCTCGTTAATTCAGAAAAACAGACATTTTTTACATGAAAAATTATCTTATTAATTCGGAAACAGAGCAAATTCTTATTCCTCAAATCAATGCAATAAGCTTCTGTAGATTTGTAACAATGGGTCTGCTATTCAAACTGAATTCCTCCTGTTCTCAATGAGGCCTTATTCCCATTATTCCCTGCCTTATCCCATGGTCCAGACCTGTCTGTCAGAGCCACAGGAGCTTAGTCTAAGTAGAGATTCAAGGACTTTGCTGCATGAACTCAATACCTAGTTACTAGAGTGGATCTCTCAGTCTGATAGAGCCACAAAGCCTGGTTTTCTCCTTACTTAATTTAAGTTTTCCTCTTTTCGAAACCTTTCCCTGACCTTCTTTCATTCTTTTTTGTGTGTGTTTTTATGCTTAAAAGAACATGAGTTTATTTGTGGGGCCAATATGTACCATGGCAGTTTTGACCAAGATCTGCTTAATTTAAACTGGTTAATGAATGCTAGTGATGTAAATACGTTCCCTTTTTCTACAGAGTGGTTTTGCCATTTTATTTTTTATTTTTTGCTAACTTATTTTTGACTTTTATAACTAAGATTGTTGTGTATTTGTAGATGTTCCAAAAAGTGATATTTTCTGTTCAATTCTTGCAATAAAGACAATTTTCAATATATTGTTTGTCATTGTATTGTAATGTATGACAATGTATGGAACTCTCGGCCAAAGTAATGAAAAAAAGATCCTAAATCATTATAATGAGATACTTTCTCAAAGTAATGACTTGATATCTCAACATAATGACTTAGTACCTCAAAGTAATGACTTAGCATGTCAGAGTTATGACTTGGTATCTCAAAATACTGACTTTGTATCTCAAAATGATGTGAAAACTTTCTTAAAATAATGTTTGTATGTCAAAGTAATGATTCGTACTGTAAAAATGACAAATTTGCAATTTTGTAATCAAAACAAAAACAAAAAACAAAACAAAAAACAAATAAACTTTGAGTCAAATAAACCAATTAATTAAATTGTAATAATTAATAATTAAGTTTAACCAGTACATTTTCTCAGTTTGGAGAGTCAAATCTTCCTTTTACACAAAGAACTTACTGCTGCAGCTGCTCCTGTTGTCTTTGTGCAGCGTTGGCACAAAGACAATATATGAAACTGCCCCCACTGAATTTATATATTTTAAGTGCATGGGGGTAGGAATTAAATTCAACCCTAACCTTCATTGTGATGTACAGTTTTATGAACAAGACTTAACTTAAAGTGCATTAGAGACATACTGCAAGTTTTCATCACATATGTTTTCTTCAAGCTAAAAATGAAGGATCTCTGGAGAGCTGAAACTCTCAAACAGTGCATGCTGGGAAGTCTGCAAATATGCTGATCATGTTTCTTTAAAAACTTAAGTTAATAATTTGACTGAACTCTGTACAGTAGATTCATTCAACTTATCATTAATCAAAAGACTTCAAGTTAGAAGAACTGATGTGCATAAGTTCTGAAGCGTTTTGAAAATAAATAATTGAAACTTAGCTGAGCTTCTCAGTTGAACTGAATAAATAAAGGTGGTATATTTACGTTGAGTTAATGAGAAGTGATTCACTGATTCCACTAAATTCCTGTATGACTTTTTTCAGTGTAGTATCTCAAAATATTGAGACACTTGGAATCTCAAAATAATGAGAACCTTTGTCAAACATAATGGCTTATGGCTTACTCATTGTTTTATAAATACAATTTTTAACACCTTGTTTATAATTGTACTTAACCACCCATGTATGGAAACCTATTCCTACCAATGTGATGGAAAAAAAGATTATTTTTTTTTATCATATTGGTGGAAATGTGCTTCCAGACCAATGAGGTACTTTGCCTGCAATAATCCCAAAAGGAACACAACATCCAAATCTTTAAAAAACAGCTTTACTTATGTCTATATAGTGTCATAAATACAGTTCACTTTTTTAAATAGCCAAATAATAAAATCTTGATTTGTCAGCATTGTTTCACACCTGGAATAAAGACACAGTACTCATAGCTGCCACATAGCACGTTACACCTTTTAGACACCTTGGAAAAAACTGTAAAATAAAAAATAAATAAAAGATTGTATACACCCATCCAGCGCTTCACTGGTTCATATGCTGTGTTCTCATTGGATGAGGAGTTGGTCAGCCAAGAGTACTGACTGCTCACTGGCACGTCTCCATGGCAACTAAACGGGAGGCGACGGAGCGGGATCAGACGAGTCCAGTCCGTCACTTTGAGCAGTTGTTTATGTGTATATCATTGGCTGATGTTTGAGCAGCAGTTTACAGTTTTGATTTGAGAGAAAAGTAAGGAGTCAACAGAGAGGAGCTACAGTGTTCACACTACCCATCCACAGAGAAACGTCATGGTCACACGGCTGGGGTCGGCCTTTTTCCACACACGACCAGAGAGACTCATTTGCTCACTCACGCAAACACACGCTCACGCACTCACTCTTCATATTAAAGGATTCTCTCTATTCTAGGCTACATAGTGTCATACTGAAGGCGAGAGAGGCAAAGAGAGGAGAGGTAACAGCTACATAGTGTCAAAAGAAGAGAAAGAGGAGGAGGAGGGGAAAAAAAAGGAAAGAACAGGAGAAGAGGCAAAGAGAGAAGAAGTCTGAAATTGGACCCATGAACCTGTGAAGAGTCCTTGTAGAAACACACCCCCTCTTTTAGTGAGACCCTCCCACTAATGATTCACACACTTACAGCATACGGCAAAAGACACACAAAGGTCCGACACGGAGAGAAAGAGAAAGAAAGAGAAAGAGAAAGAGAAAGAGAACAGTCACTATTGAATACAGGGCATTGGGTTTCATACAGCAATGATATTATATTATTTTCCATATATATTTCCAATATATATATATTTATATATATAATATTTCTATAAAAAACATAAGTCATCCATTTTATGTACAGAGACGATAAATGAGTAATACCTTGCATAACCGGTAGAGGGGCAATGTGCAGTGGGATCTGCCATTTATACAAGTATTCATCATTCCCAAAGCCAAATCAACCACTTGATCATCTTTTTTTTTTTTTTTTACACTAACCAACGTTTGAGTTGCCTTAGAACCGTGACAAGAACCCACAGCTGAGACCAGGAGGAGCAGGAGCACAACACCACAACAACAAGGCTACTGGGAGCACTGGGGGTGAACTGGGAGAGACAAGGATGAGTCTCCTTTACAGCAGCGAGCGCAGCCAATGAGCACTCTCAAATAGTTCAAAGGTCAGAGTTGGCCTCTGTATTGCACGTGTCCGAAGGAGAGGTGAGAGGTGAAAGGTGGGAGGTGAGGCTGGGCAGCAAGTGGCACCCAGGACTCCCTCTCCAGATTTGGCATATCACTCTCAAAAGGCCGCAAGCATGTGTCCGTATAGGTAATGAGAATGCACTGGAAGAGAGAGAAGAGGTGAGGAATGTTAGTGAGGAAGTCAAAGAAATAGTTTGTATTTGCTACTTGGTTTTACTTCGACATTTATAATAGAAACAGAATTTAAAATGACATGAGACAAAATTAGTGACAGCCAAAAAAAAAAAGCCAAAAATTAGAAAAGCACAAGAATAGATTTTTTCCGATATGATCTGATATGCCAATATGTCTTTCCTTTGGCAATCTGCTGATGTCGATACCCATATATGGCCATATTTTTTTCCACCTGATTGCAGAGAACAGTAAGCCTCTCCTATAGTGGAATTGACATATTATTATGCCTGCTGTTATTGCAATGGCCCACTATCGGATGATATAAATTCCTTAAAAATGTACACATTCACTGTGCAAAATAAGAAATCTACTGCAGACAGCTTTTATTTTTCCACTAGTGCCTGTTACTCTATGTTCTTCACAAATTCATCGTAATGATTGGGACTATGGCTCTTAAAATGGAAAATTAAATTTGTTGTGTTGAAAGAATGTGATTTGGCTCCTCCTCACATGATCAATGATGAACAATAATTACAAATATCAACTCTGCTATCTGTTTCAGAAACAAAACCTCTACAACACAGACATACTCACATCATGTGTGCATAATTAAAGTGTCATCTTGTCAGCCTGTCATACTGGCAGAAATGTTCATTTATTTTTCATTTTAAAGCCTTCATCAGCTGATACCATTGTCGTGCCAGTATTGTCACGCATATCTAACAAAAATTCTGTACTGATTCTGATGCACAATAACTGAAGAGAATCAAATTGAATGAAACCATTCTCAGAGGAAATTATCTTATTTTTGGAGGGTGGATGACACAAAATTCTGTTGTGTAAATTGATGATTTAATGTCAGGAAAAGGCTGGTGTTATTCAGTGTTTTTCTAATTGTCAACAAGTCCAAGAAAATACCACCACTAAAAATGGTTAGTCCATTGATCTTCCTACACTGATTCATTCACTGACTCAGCCCATTGGTTCTGACTGAAGAGAAGGTGCAAATACAGAAGAGCAAAAAAACAAAGAGCTTCATTGGTCACAAACACAATCATACACAGTAAAAATTTGATCTTTGTGTTGGCAGTGGGAAGCCATTTGCGGCCCCCGGAGACCAACTCCAGTTCTATACCAGTGCCTTGGTTAAGGGCACTAACCTAATGTACTTCCCTGCCGTCCTATGAATACAGGACCTTACTGTGCAGTATCCTTTACAGCAAGGACTGCAAATGATAAACTTTGCACTAATGTGCAAGATTGTGGCTCTTTCGTGTGTTTTTAACATGTTTTTTGGATAACAATGGGTCTCTGTAATACAGACTAATATGATCTATCAAGATTTGGACACAGAGACGTTTTTGTGTTTTTTGTTTGTTCTGGTCTTTTCATTGGATTTCTTGAAAATAGGAAAAATATACAGAACGCCAGCCTTGCCCTTGAGATTTTTTTTTTTTACTCAAAAGTGACATTATCACACCATGAATTTCTTCTGACAAAAGTCACAAGTTTAAATAATCTGTCAAAAGTTTGTATCTGGATAAAGTCCAATATTAACTCTAAAAATATCAGACCTTATTACTTAATAGATTCTGATAACTAAAACAGTTATCCATAAAATCCCATCACTCCTCATATTACAAGATAAAAGGCTCAAATTAGCCAGATGCATATATCAATACATTAGCCTGGTTGTGTAACGTTAGTGCCACATTCCCTCCTCATGCCACAAAGCTGGCCAATGGTGGTTAAAAGCGCGCTGACCTGTAAGTTTAGCAGTTTCAGGTGGTGTTTCGTTAGCTTACCTGTTAGCATTAGCGCTCCTGTTAGTAAGCAGAGAGAAGTTAGCATGAATAGGTCCGCACGGCCGAGGGGTCGAGTCTCGGGGGCGCCGGGGGAGGAGCTTGAGAGGAAGTGGCACAGAGGGGGTTTGGGCGTAGCAGGACAAAGAGGACATAGCATGCAGTTAGTCAGTCAGGACAGGCAGACAGAAGCCAACAGATACACACAGAAAAAAATACATGAAGTAGAGGAGTTTGGTTAGTATTGTAACGCACCTTCAGGCTGAAGTTGTTTCTTGGGCATCAAGTTCACAGAGGGCGGCATGGACATGGAAGGCATACGGAAGCCAGCAGGCAGCGTTTCCATGGAGCCTGCCATCATGCCCAGCCCCGCCCCTCCCTCTCGTGCCCGAAACCTTTTGCGCCAAGATGGAGACCGTCGAAAAGACTTGTCATCCCCACTCTACAGGGACAGGGAGAAGAAATAAGGTCAGAAAATTGGCTCTTTTTCAACGATGTTGTATTTGATCACAGCAGCACTTTCAAAGGTCACCTCCTCGAGTCGACGGTCGGTCCCCAAAGCTAACAAGTTGTTGAACTCCCTCTCCAGAACCTGCCGAGCCTGAAAAACAGCACACACAATGTCTGTCAGCAGGAGACGCAGTGAAGCTGAGGTTCAACCAACCAGGGTCAGAAATGAACAGGAGCTGATGGCAAAAAGCTCCGGTATTACCTGTAAAATTAGAATCAATTCCTCTGATAAACCTGTTCGTGTTTTTTGTTCACCAATATGAAATATGAAACTGTGGGCAAGTAATCTGTACTGAAGCCGGTGGCCAGGAAATTCTCTCAACCGAATTCTGAGCGAGAACAACAGAGCCGCTTTTGATCAGAGAATAACTGATGCAGACTCTGAAGCAGGAGAAAATGTTGGCACTGTGTCGCCAGCAGCAGGAGGAAATGCTGACTGCACACAAACCACGGAGTCACCAAAAAATAAATCAACCAATCTCATTAAAACCTCAACAACTGAGACTGCTGGAAGACGGACTGCCTGTAGAAAGGCCACGAGCTTAGCACTGGGAAAGAGAAGTGTTGAATGTGAAGGATATTATGATACAAATTAAAACTGATCTTATTAGTATAAACTCCATTGGTGAAATCAATAATTTTACCTTGGAGAACACAGGGTTTGTTGATCTATCCCTGCCTCAACCTTTTAGTTTGTTTGTGTTATTGGGGGACTTCATTGTTTTAAAAGCATAGTTCAGATTTACTGAAGTCACACAATAATATATATAAAAAACAAATCATGGTAGCAGTTGATCAGCAACTCCTGTATTTTGTGAGATAAAATGATTGATTTTGTCTGTGTAGCGATATTTGGCATCTAATGATGGTTTCCCATTGGAAAAGGTTGTCTGACAGCAAAGTGAAGTGGTGAAAATATTCTAAATATAGCATACACTTAAACTGATATTGATTATATTAGGTAGACTTTTTTTTAAGTGGCTAAAATACCATTTGTTGCTGACCTTGTCCACAGCAGCCTATCTTTTGTGCTGGTGCCCCTCATGATGACTGTCATGTCTGCAGTACACTGACTATCGATAAGTACAACCCCTCATTAAATAATACAATCTATCCCTTTAAAGCTACGGCTAGGAAGTATATTTTTAGCTTCACTGGGCAAAAAATCTTTAATAACCTTTCAGCATGATATCATTCAAGTGGTCTGAGAGTAAGCTAGATTTCTGCTCTTCCTCTTGGCTGTTTTCAGGCTTTAGAACATCGAGCCCCTGATGGGAAACTTTCCAAAAGTATGCGTTTGGTAACAAGACTCAACAATCAACTATATTCAAGCCACCAGTCCGAAGTGTCCACAACCTTTGAATGAGACTCAGCAATCAACTATCTTTCTCCAGGGTCATGTACTGCCAACAAAACGGACCAAAGCACTTTTAAAAATCAGATCATACAACGTGTATTATCTTCCATTCAAATCAGTTCAGCCATTGCATGCTGAGTGCAAACCAACTGTGTTTTCCTCTTTAACCACCTGTGTGTTCTGCATAGGGATCTGCAGGATGAGCGCCAGGCTGCTGTAGTCGAAGGTCTCATCCAGAGCGATGAGCGCTCCATGAACGCCGCTCTCCAACAGGTTGCCGCTGTACTCCCTCAAACCAATGGACAGGACCCAGTGGATCACCTGCTCATTGGTCCACACCAACACATCTAAAGTCAAAGAGAGCAGTTCAGAATCACGGTACTGTAGCACAATCAGTCTACTGGAAATGCCTGTATGGCCCATGTAAAATCAAACAATGTTGTTTCCCATTTATATTTATAGGCTTATTTATATCTCATCTGCTAAGCCTATATTTATAGGCTTAGCAGATGAGATTAAGCTTAGCTGCTAAGAGCTGCATGCTGGGTAATTTGAGTAATTAGCATAATGAGGTAATTACTTCCCCAAAACAGGAAATTGCTATACTTTGCTTTTAGTTCATTTAGAGAGGTGATCTAAAATGAATAAAGTCCATCTGTACGATGTTCAGAAACATGTAAAAGATTTTTATAAGCAATGATGATGTGCACCTAGCTAACATTAGCCACCTGTAAGATTTTTCATCAGAACAACCCTGTTTTTCTTGATATTTGCCAGTAGTAAGTTAGCCCACATAATAATCTTAGGTATGATTGATACAATGATAGTTTTTTTTTTTTTTTTATTACTATTATTACTGCTAACACAGTAGTATAATACTAACAACATACAAGTAAAAAATGTCTCAAATAAGGCTTTTCATCTTTTTGTCATTAAATATGGAGTATTTAATTTATTGATATGCTAATAAGGGTACAATAATGAGAAAATGCTTTCTTATATCTTCTCTGCACTATGTAGTTCAATAACAATAAACTTACTTGATTTTTAATATCTTCTTTATTTTTCTTGAAATTGCCCATCATGCAACTCTTACTAACAAATTGAATTTCAACCACTTGGCCTATAGATGATGATGATGATGATGATGATGATGATGACATAGATGATTTCAATCATAAAAGTTTAAAGACAACACCATTACTGGGTCCAAGAAGTTTCCAATAGACTAAATGTTGCACAAAGTGTCAGCACGTCACTACCAGTAAATACGATCAACTTCGAGTACGAGGTCTAGAAGGAGAAAGGAAGAACGAGAGATAAAGAGATAATGTGCATGTCCACATAGTGTCAACTCACTGGCACACTCCCTTTGTTCATTTAAAGCACAGCTGTCAGCCAGCTTTCCAAGTTTGAACAGGCGGTGTGTGTGTGTGTGTGTGTGTGTGTGTGTGTGTGTGTGTGTGTGTGTGTAAACGGGGCAGGATTGTGATCTGACATGACAGCTGAGTCAAGTTCATGTGCAGAACTCAAGGTCAAAAGGGCAAGAGGGCTGGCTGAATCTAAGTGTGTGTGTGTGTGTGTGTGTGTGTGTGTGTGTGTGTGTGTGTATACTGTTGGTATGTGGAGCTTTGGATCAGAAGATTGCAGCCTGCTTCAGCTGGCTTTTTGACAGTCTTCTAAGGTGCAGCTGTTTCAATGTTCGGGCCAAATTGACAATATCACGCATAACCACTAGGTGGTACCCTGGCCTGATGAGTCTGCGGACGTGTGCATGGCTGTGATCTAGTGTTGGAACGCGCGTGCTTGTGTGTGTGCTTGCTTTTTTGTCACTTTTTTTTGTGTTCATCAGGGTGTGTGTAAAAGTGTACCTTTCATGTCATGTTGGCTGTCCTCTCTCCGGCGCTCCAGGTCTTTCCTGTCATAATTGAGTCTCTTCAAGCACATAATCCCATACTGCAGACTAGCCCTGGTACACACACACACACACACACACACACACACACACACACACATGCACACACGTACATGCACACACATTGAAAAAAACACTCAAACATGATGGAACAAACAAGCTCACACACACACATAGAAAAGCACAGGCACATACGCATCATTAGCCTTCTCATCTCCGTTGCTAATGTATCCAGTGAGCAGGAGGCTGATCAAACAACGGCTATGCTAAGCTAACAGACCTATGGAAGCTGTCCACCATCTTGAGGTGGCTCCTAAGGTCCTTCTTGGTCAGGTGGTCCAGCATGCGTGCATCCACCAGACACTCCATGAAGTAGGAGCGGTACTGAGGCAGGCCAAGGCTGGGCAGCCACTCGTTCCCGATCCATTCGTGATTCATGTCGCCATACGCCAGAGTCTACAGGGAGAGGAGGACATCATGTTACTAATCTGTGCAACAGAAACAGAGAGGCTGCTCTGTTTCAGAATTATGTACTGTACATGTGAGCACAGATGTAGGACTGTATGTTAAAAAAAAAGAAAGAAAGAAAAGCTACTGAAGTGGTAAGACAAATGCTATTTCTGTCATTTTAAGTAACTAAGGTAAAATAAAATCTGGCAGATGATATTAGCACCTGTGGTGGAATAGCCACTGTCACTATTTACACCTACATGACAGAGACAAATAATCTTTTCCCAAACATGACCATGTAGTTTTGTTGCCTAACCCAGTCAGTGTGGATAAGGGGATGCTGTTGGGCCTGCATCATTACTTTAACCTGTCCTGCCAACATGACATGATTGAGATTGTTCAGTTTGTATTTTACAGTAGTTTCTAGAGACAAAACACTGTTGTTATAACATCTATGGCTTAATGCCTTTTAATCTAAATTTTGCTGGTGGCTATTCTTGAGTCTCCCTAGGTTGGCCATGGATAGCAAATCCAAAAAAAAAAGTTTCAGAGGAAAATAGAGAATTTAATAGTTGCAGCTCCAGACAAAAGTAAATTATTTTTGGACAAAAATGGCTCTTTTGAGAGTAAATATTTCAGACCCCTGGGTTAGTGGAACAATGGTTAAATAAAAGCATGTGTCTGGATGCTTGTGCCCCTACGTTATTTCACTATTTCACAGTGTGGGACTTTCAGTGATCATCAGATAACATTCTGTTACATTGTGTTACACAAACACACAAAACGTGACAAAGGAGGTACAAAATCTAATCAAATAGGTGCTAGTCCCAATCCAGGATCCTGTTTCAGCTGGATCAGCACAAATTAACCCGTGTGTTTAGTTGATAACTTCTTATTAATTCACATATTGCATATATTTTTTTGTTCGCATGTAATTTGTAATATTGTATCAGGTCATAACCTTCAGTTGGAAAAGTTATTCATTAGCATTAACCTTGGTGACAAGTCAGTTAAAGCAATGTGTTAGTGGTTTTAGGGAATATGCTGGTGCAGCATCCATGTTATTTCCATATTATGACTCAAAAGCTCATGAAAACACCAAAGTATTGACTTTCCCATTTGGGAAATGGGACCATCAGAGGAACACGTGACTGCAGAATTTCTATTAAAGATGAATTGACTGCCCTCTTTAATTCAAATACACGTATGTGTGTAAGTGTTAGAGACGAGTGCTCAGAGTGTGTGCAGACAGATGTTAGCAGATCAGCGACCTCACCTGTGCCCAGCTGCCCTCCTCATTGTCCTGAGTGGCAGCATGATAGAGACAATATGCAAGGTTAGAAAGACAGAAACACACACTGCACATTTAGAAACACACACAAAGCTCTGACTCTGCAGTTAACGTTCAGTCATGTCAGTAAACTGTAGACAAAGACCACATGACCACAGGTTATAACAGTTACATCCAACACCCACAACAATACCAGCATGAGCACAAAAATGCATCAGTGTGTGATGTCATGGGTGTTTAAAGGGGTCTTCCGGGAGATGACATATGTGTGTCGCAGTGGGGACGGCGTGAGTGTGAGATAGTGTTTGGTGGGGGGGAAGGGGAGGGGAGCACCCAGATGGTACTGACCGCTTTAGTGGAGGAAGCCAGGTTCTCCATCTCTTCATGAGTCACCCACACATTTCCGGAGGACTGCTCGGAGGACAAAAACACACCCAAACACACATACACACACACACACACACAAACACACACCAAGAATCACTCATGCGTATATTTTCACACATATTGACCCGGCCGTGCACACACACAGACGCAGACAAACACACACACACACACACACACACACACACACACACACACACACACACACACACACACACAGACAAACTCTGTGTTGAGTGATGCCAAGGGAGGGAGTGTATTTCAGGCAGGTAGCTTGTCGCTATATCTGGCACTATTTCTGTGTCGTTTTCCCACAGAACCTCATGCAATTTATGGCAGCAGTAAAGGACAAGTCAACCTCAGTCGAAAGACATAAACCAGGCCTCTACTGTGGTGTGAACGGAAGAAGAAGAAGAAAAAGGCGAAAAGCTAAAAAAGAGAAAAAAAAAGTGTGAGGATTCATCACTGCAAGGTGCAAAGTGAAGGTTAAAGGGATAGTTCAGATTATTTGAAGTGGGGTTGTATGAGGTACAGTGTGGGAAGCAAAGCAGTGTACTACTGTGGACAGGGACAGCAGCAAAAAGCATTTTAGCCATCTTAAAAAAATCATAATCAGTTTAAGTGTACACTATATTTAGAATATTTTCACTGCTTTAGCTTGCTGTCAGACAGCCTTTTCTGACAAGCAACTGACATTATACAGGCCAGATATCGCTCTCTCCAAACCAACCAAACTCCTAAGGCGAAATCAGTAATTTTACAATGCAGAACACAAGGTTCTGGTCTGTCACTGCCTCGCTGTTGGTTTGTTTGTGTTATTGTGTAACTTCTGTGTTTTTAAAGGATAGTTAGATTCACTGAAGTCACACAATAACACAAAAAAACTACCAGATCGAGGCAGTGGTGGACCAGCAATTTCTATGTTCTGTGAGGTAAAATTACTGACTTTGCCTTTGGAATTTGGTTGGTTGACTGGTAGGTTGGTAGGCTAACTGGTGAGAAAGTAAAGTGGTGTAACCTTTTGTTGCTGACCACCATCCAAAGCAGTTCATTGCTTAGCTTCTGTGCCAGTGCTCCTCTCTGCTTCTCCAAACTGTGGCTGTGTGGACTGGCATCGACGGTAGGTAATACACTAACTATCAATAAGTACCTCATAAAATACCACTTCAAATAGTCCAAACTATCCCAAGTAGTGGAGGAGGTTTTTGAGTGTCTTGTGTAGTGTAATGTTCTCATATTTATAATCTCGGATTCAATTTGTGTGTGGGCTCACATGCTCAGTTATTTCTTTATGTATTAATTTTTACATGCATGAAGAAAGCCGTGTGTGCGATCATGGGGGTGTATTTGTTGTATTAGTTTACCGTTCTGGAGGTAAGCGGTGCAGACGGGCTGGTGAGGGAGACCATCTCCTGGATGGCCAGGCGGAGTTTGAGTCGGTGCAGAGGGTTGCTGATGCCAATCTCCCGCTGGATCTCTGTGTCTGACAGAGCGGACATGATGGCTCCGCTCTTCACGTTGGCCCGGCAGGCTGCCACATACCACGCCGGCATACCCACCCACAGCTGGTGAGAGCCATCAAGACATTCAACATCACCACCATTGTCGCCATAAAAGGTCAGAGAGAAGGGTGAAGGGAGCGCAAATGGGGCAGTAATGGTCTGTCTAGTATTTGATATCAGTATATTAGGTTTCGTATTAGATGGAGTAGCAGAAAGAAAGATAGAGGGAGGTGTTGTGAAAAAAAAGTACCTCTAGCCAGGAGACAACAGTAGGGCCGTCCCACTGGGCAAATGCCAGGCCTCTTTTCCTGGCATCTTCCAGAAGCTCATGTCTGAGCAAAGAAAGACAGAAAGACCACAGAAAAGTATTTGTGACCATATTAAGAAAAAAAAACCTTTAAAACTGCTTTAAAAGTTGGGTGTCCAGGCTGCCTTAACAATTTAAGTTGACTGGATTTCAAAAGACAAATTGACTTAATTTTGTCATGATTCAAAATAAATAAATTCTTTTAGTCAAACGATTTATATGAATTCAGCTGCACTTGAGAAAACATGTTTAATAAGCTTAAGATATTAAGTTGAACTAACAACTCTTCAGTCACACTAACAAACATTTCAAACAAATTTGATGTCCTTTTACATTTTCTCAGTGTGGAGAGTCAGATCTTGATTTTACACAAAGAACTTACAGTTGCAGCTGCTCCTGTTTGAGCTGCTTTGTTCCAGCATTCACAAAGAATATGAAATGAAACTGCTCCCAGTGGATTTATTCAATTGTAAGTGTAAGAGGAGGGAACTAACCTTCATCATGGTTTGTAGTGTTTTAATTATTGTGAAAACACACAACCATGACTTATCTTAAAGTGTATTAGAGACACACAGCATCTAAAAGAAGGGTCTGGGTGGGGGTCTGCATGCTAGGGAGACTGGAAATATGCTAATCATGTTCATTTAATGAGCTGATTGTAGAGTACATTCATTCAACTCTGGTCTGAAAATAAATTTAAAATAAAATTTTAAATTTAATTAATTTGAGCAAATAAAGCATGTATATTAAGTTAATGAGAGATTAATGAGAGAAAGATGTTGATTCCACTGAGTTCCTGTATGATTTTTTGCAGTGAAGGACAAGAAATAAAACACATTAAGTCAAAGAAATAAAGGATTCTTTTACTTTTTCTTCATCCTGCGGTCCCTCTCAGCCTGTGTGCCCAGTTTTCCCAGAGTCATAGTGTCACCGATGCCCATCTCAAAGTCTGAAATCCAGCAAAACGTTAGTTATTAATACTTCTGTAAATCACTCACAATCTCATACAGTCTGCATGAGAGTGGGTGTTTAAACTGCAGTGTACCTGATAGGGCCTGTAGAGGCTGTCCATCCCTGCCTACAGTCTGCTCCATTCGACCCCCCTTCTCCTTCTTCCCAAACAATCGGCCGATAGATGACTTGATGCCTTTTTTCTGCTTTCTGCAAACAGAAAAAACAAAGCAAATTGTGTTACAGTAAAATCTATAACATGATTTAATATTTTGTATGAAGAAAAGACAAAGATTCATGATTAAGATCCCACTCCAGCCACTACAATCTGCACCATATTAAGGATCTCTCAAAACTTGCTGATTTATCTGTGTGTTTGTGTGTGTGTGTGTGTGTGTGTTTTGTGAGTGTGTTTACCCTCGTCCATCCTCTAGACTGCCTGTGAACTGAGCGAAATTGGTTTCCAGGCGTAAACTGCGGGGGGACGAGGGAGGCGATGTCTCACACTTGATAGTAGCTTTGTCCACTTCCACTGGAGACTAGAAGAGTCACAAAAGCAACTCAGCTCAGTCACAAAAGCCACAGTCAGGCAACAAAAAGCTGCACAATATGAGCTGTATTCGAAAACTTACTGCTACTTTCCTACGATGTTTCCTCAAGTCGCTTGGCTGTCGGACAAAATAACACATAATTACATATATAGCTTTTTACAAAGAACATTCTGCTGTTTGTGTGTGTGTGAGACAGAGTGTGTGTTCTCTCTGACCAGAGTCATGATGCCTAGATGATGGCTGGTGTTGCGTGAGTGATGTTTAGGTGTGGAGTGGCCACTGGTGGGCGGGGAGGAGGATGAGGCCAGGGACTGGGCAGTGGCGGAGGTGGGGAGGGCCCGGGGTCGAAGCGTCACGTTGAGTCCGTCCATGCTGCCGCTGTTCACACGGGACTCAATCTCATCTGAGCGGAGGTCCGCTGACTCTCTCTCCACCTGGATCATCCTGCACACACACAAACACACACACATACATAGTTCAGTCTTTGGATAATCAACATCTCATCCATTAATGCACAACACACACCTTGTATTTCTGTGCTAATGAGTTAAATTCAGTCCATAATTACAGTATTTATATGAAATTAAAAAACACAAAATAAAATCAGTTAGGCTTGGTTGCACTAACTGAAAAATAATCTTTAAATCTGATTAAATCATGGCTTTAAAACTTTAAAAGTAGCTTAAAATTTTGAAAAAAAGTTATATTTAAAACTCTCTTCAAACTTATTTTAATTTTTACTTTAAACCTAGATTAAATTTAAACTCAGTTTAGAATGTTATCCAGTATTACCCTGAAACTTAAAATTGAGTAAGTTTTAACTTTAAAATTACTGCCTTTTGATATGAATTCAGCAAATTACTCATGCACCCAGAACTAAGTTAAGGGAAAAACTTAACCCAGTTAACTTTTATGATGCACCTCGTCTCCACTTGCCAGGCACGGCCAGGCAGTTTTTCCCATATTGTGCTGCTGTACTAGGCTAACTAGGCTAACTAACTTTTTAGTTAAAAAGCAAGTAGTATAATTTTTTTTTTACTTTTTAGCTCAACACTACTGTTTAAATTACAACCAATATAACATTTTGTTAACTTCTTAGCTAAACAATTTAATATTTGGTTAACTTTTAATTAGCTAGCAAACAATGCAATGTTTATGTTTTGCTCCCCCTCTTAAGGCCTGCTTACTAGGCTTATTTATTTATTATTTAATTTTGTTTGTTTTATTTTAATTTTGTTTTGAGATAAGTTTTTAATCGTGCAATAAAGTTCTGCTTAATTTTAAATCTTTTTTCTTTTTTTTATCTTTTGTTTTGATTTCTCATCTACTCTACTCTACTCTTTTTTTCAATGAATCTGTGAAATAATCCACAATTCTAATTTATTTATCATTTACACTTGTATATGTAAAAATGCAAAGATCTTGGCAAATATTAGATAATAAAAATACAATTTATAATAGGGACATTATTTTTATTACTTCGAGGGAGGCTGGCTCCTCTGCAGCATAATCAGCATCTATTTTGCATCTCCTCACCACAAGCATATTCTGAGGTGTCACAGGAGGACTTCGTTTACTGTAAACTGCAATAAACAGCGTCCTCTTCCAGCTGGAAACTGAATCGAGGAGTGAGGAGTCTTATCTACATGTTATCATCTCTGTATCTAATGCCACTATCAGCTCTGGTGCATCCTGTCTGGCCACAGGCCTTCATGCGCTGCATTAACTAGATGAAGCAGCGGCAGCACCTTTATTTTTTGTGGTATCTTCAGAATGTCCCTTTTCTTGTAATTATTTGTTTATTATCTCTAACACTTTGTTCTCCTCTTATCTGCATCCTGTTTCTTGCTGCTGCTGCTGCACTGACCCAATTTCACCACGGGGATCATGAAACTGTCATGTGCTGTAATCTAATGTGCCTATGATTTGGCACCTTATCTCTTCATTGATAGCGTCAAGCTGCTCCTGCAGCATGAGAGCGAGAGTCTGAGCATCTGATTGGCCGCTGGGTGAAAGTAGGGCTGAGCTAACGTCGTCATCCAGGTCCGACTCTGCCTCGATGTCGCTGCCAAGGAGGTGGCTGACGCTGCCACGCAGAGATGGGTAGTCCTGCTCAAACACCGCACACACCTGGACACAACCAACACACGTAAGCTTTAACATATGTAGGCACAACGCACATGTTAAAAACAATGTGGAGTGATCAGTTTTTGATCACAAATAAATTTACTATGACCTGTGTTCATCCCAGTGACCAGTTGCTGCTGATCCATTGCCCACTAATGGCAGCTAACCACTAACAATAAGAGTTTGCCACTTTAGCAAGACAAGTAAAGCTATCTGTCTATCAGGACGTTAATTAAATAACTGGGAGTTCAAACTGAGCCACTGGAGGACATCAGGGGGAAACTAGAAAATATTCCCTCCATAAAATATGATCCAGTTTCACCCAAATCATTGAATAAAGTTGTGAAGTTGTCCTTTTCTACAGGGAGGCCTGTTCCCCAGAAACACTGAAGTCTGCAAATGTGATAAGAACTGATATATTGTCCTTTTATGCTTATGCTGTGTCATAAGTAGCACCCCACTCCCACCCATTTAGCAAGTGCAGGATGAATCATCAACAGTTTTTAATCATTTTCCAGGAAGAGACAAACTGAAATACCCAAGAATATTTACAAAATGTTTTTTTTTTTGTTATTGCTGGGCCGGATAACGATGTATAGGTGACATATAGTGCAGATAAAAACACTTAAACACTGATTTTGACTTCATGGGAACTTTGATTCTGATCGAATGTATACATGTAAAAGTACAATATGACTCTTGTGGAAGTATGTGACCAGTTATGAGAAGAAATGGATGAACGAGGAACTTACATCAGACAGCATGTCCATGGCAGCAGGTGAAAGAGAGACAGAGAGACAGAGAGGTTAGTAGAGAATGGTAAGTTAGGCATGGAGATCATCATACGATAGCCAATGCAGGCCAAGCACTGACACTTATTAGCAAAGCAGGCATGGACTTGGATAAAGCTCTGGTAAGGAGCTGTATGTGGTTAGAAGAATAGGTGACATGTGATCATCCTGCTTAGTGTATGTGTCTGTGAGGAACTGTGGTGTTGCTCCGGCCTAAAAGAACACATTATTAGCACCTTGTTCGGGTCGTCTCGTAGCGCCGACAGTCTGCCCTTCTGTGCCCGCCTGATCACAGTTGTGCTGTAGTGGCCATCCTGGCCCTCCACCACAGAGAAGCGAAGGTCGCTGGAGCTACCCAGGTGAGACCTGAGATTATGTACACAAAACAGCTTACCATTAATAATGAACACAGTGCTGTTAGAGAGGGCCTGTGTACGAGGGGGAACGTGTGCGGTGGAGGTGTAAGTCTGTTTGTACCGAGGGTGAGTTCCATCTCCAAATGCCCCACTGCGGCGTTTCAAATGGTCGATCTCATTCCTCAGTTTCTCAATCTCTCCAATCAGCCGTTCCTGAGTGAGAGAGGGGTATTATGAGCATTGTATTTGAGTTGTTTACTTTATTAAAAGTATATACCTATGCTATAATATTACTCCATTATAAGAAAAAATAAAAATCCAACTAAAAACTAAAAGTCCAGAAGTATTATTGGGTAAAAAGTACTTAGTATCAAAGGCAAAAACAGTCATTATGCAAGAGAAGGCCTCCAGTGTCACTGCTATATTGGTTTGACATTTTGGGAAATATACTTATTTGTTTTCTTGCTGAGAGTTAGATGAAAAGATTGAATCCACTCTCTTGAGAGTGGAATCAATCTTCTCATCTAACTTTCAGCACAAAAGCAAATACACATATTTCCCAAAATATCAAACCATTTCTTTAAGGTGAAAACATTACTTGTATGTTATACTGTAGATGGTAGAGCTAAGATTATTTTGGGTACTCTATGTGTTTACTGTTGGGTAGCTTAACCTATAATCATGATTTATATTTTTATAAACTCATCAATGTTTTCATGTACAGTCTTAATCTACAAAGTAAGAGTAACATGGAATAAAAGTATAACGTGGCATAAAATCAATGAATAATTAATGAGTAATTCCTGACTAACTGTGATTCAAGGACTATATATAATGTGATGAATTACTAGAGAACAGACTAGGAGATTCTATATTAATGAATCTTTAGGTAATGATTAGTTTATGAGTCATTCCTGATTAGTTCTGAACCAAGTACTGACTCATTAATTACTAATTACTTAATCATTAGTTACTTTTTGTGCCCCTTCAAGTGACGTGATACATGATACTGAGTTGTTGCTAAGCAGTCCTTATCATGAAGTAAGTAAGAGGAAACACTCGGTGACTAATCAGTATCATGTATCATTTTAATTGAGGAGGCGCAAAAAGCGAAACTAATGACTACGTAATAAGTGATTAATTAGTCAGTGGTTGGTTTCAAAATTAATCAGAAACAACTCATGAAAAAAGTGGTCAGTGTGTCATTTCACAGATATTTATCACATAGTCATTACCTAACACAGTCTGTTCTCTAGTAATTTATCATCATCTACTTTATAATCCTTGAATCATAGACTCCTTAATTACTAATTACTTAATCATTAGTTACTGTACACCCTACTCTGCCCCTCAAATAAAGTGATACATGATACTGAGTTGTTCCTTATCATGAAGTAATGAAGTAGTAATGAAATAATTAATATAGGATTTCTCATTCTGCTCTATGGTTTTTCATCATTATCTACCGCACAGACCTCAAATCACATTTGTTATTCAGGAAATACTCATTAATTATTCATTAACTATCAGGTCATTCCTCATTCCATAATAAGTATCACATTTCTGTGTACTATATTGTCACATGTTACCAATAAAAATTGTAGACTACAAGTATAACAAAAGTGTATTAACGTAAAACACCTGAGTTAATACTTGGTTAGGCAGTGTTCACATCAGGGACCCAAGTCTCGATCTGAGTACACTTGACCCCAAAGTCCAGTCCATTTGATTAGTGTGAACACTGTGTACTGTATGGATCCATGAACCATGCCCAGGTACGATACGCAGAAAAGTCATGTGTATGTATGGTGAATTAGTTGAAAACACCCTTACACCACTACTGATATGGGGAATTAGTAGTAGTAGTTAAGTGAGGAGACAGTGATTAGAGTGATTCATTTACTGACCCTGGTGTGGTGGAATTCTTCAAGCTGTTTCTGGCAATTCTCAAGGTCCTGAATGAGGGAGTTCTGGGCGAGAAAACCACGAAACCATGTCAAAACAAATCTGCGGTCCACGTAGAACAAGTGCTACTGTACATTCATTTGTTTTGCGAGGCCATAACAACAGCAATATGAGCCGCTGCTGCTTAGATGAATGCGTGTGCGCGGGCCTTGCCTTGTCCTCCAGGGCAGCCATGCGTTCTTTCAAATGGAGCTGCAGTCTTTCATTGGACTCGGTGAGCAGACGATCTACGGTGTCTGACAAACGCTTGTTGTGCTCCTCATTCATTTTCTCTCTTTGACGAGCCTGCAAGAACCAAACGAGGCGGTGAAATGACATCAGCAATTTTTTTCTTTTGACATAGACTCCATTTGGGTGTATTTATGCAGCTAATCAAGCATCTCTGCATGGATTAAAGGATGAAGTGTGTATTTAGCCCGAGATCACCAGCTGCCAGATTTAGGTCTTCTTGGCCAACAATGGATCTCTTGCAGCTAGGATGATTTAATTACAGTCATTTACGTGATGATGAAAAAGGGTTAAACGCCTTCTCTTAAATGGGAAGTGCTGCACTTAATGTGTATTCTCCAGTAATTTCATTAAAGTAAATTAACACAGACACACACAAACACAAATCTGCATCCTTAGAGAGCTCCTTTAACTAAATATAGTCATGAGATCGCACAGAGAGAGGGAGAAATTAGCCTTGCGTGAATTATTCAGAGTCTAAAGATAGCAGCCAATCAGTCTTATAGAAAGGAGGGGGGGAAGGGGAGGAGGATGTGTTGCAGCAAGATATGTGGATTTGGTTCAAATTCATGCAACAATGCACTGGGAAAATGGAGAGCTCTTCATATGTGTGTGTCTGTCCTGTGTGTGTTTGTGTATGTACGTGTATGCATGAGGAAGCACAGAGCCAAGAGTCCAGGCGTCCGACAAATGTGAAGCATCGGACCACACACACACGCACACACACACACACACACACACACACACAGAGCAGAACACACACACACACATCACAGTGAGAGGTCAGAGAAACCCTGCAGGGCTGGTGCACACTCACTCTCTCTCTCTCTCTCTCTCTCTCTCACACACACACACACACACACACACCCTTCCAAGCTCTTGGTTCTTCTCCTCCAGTTGTGACTCCAGCTGTCTGAGCCGCTCCTCCACGTTGCCATGGCGCTCCTCAGCCTGCAGGGGGAGACATGTGCATGTAAGTACAACTGCCTCTCTCAATATGCTCTGTAACTGTTTATATGTATGCAGCAATTAATTGAGTAATTGATTAGTTGTCAACTAATAAATTAATCAACAACTATTTTGATAGTCAATATATTGTTTTGAATCATGTCTTGAGAAAAAAGGCAAAATTCTCTGATTCCATCTTCTTAAAGGAGCAACATGTAATGATTGCATTTCCAGAAATGAGTACTGCAGGCCAAATAGTGAGATGGAGCCATCGGTTGTCTGTCAATCGAGAGCAAAGTCAGTTATCCTGAAAAGAAGCCTGCTGCTCTGAAAATTCACACTGAAACTGAAACTATACTGAAACTTCAAAGACAACAAGATATTTCTCAATTTAACCGTTATAAACATCTACTCCTTCCAAAAGGTCATTCATGATTTCTTATGACTCATAAACAGACACTTTTTTTTTAAATTATTTTCTGAGATTTTATGGAGCAAACAACTGATCAATTAATCAACAAAATAATTGATAGATTATTCAAGCGATGAAAATAGTTGTTAGTTGCAGCCCTAATCAGTATAATTTGCCATGTTTTCTACAGCTGTGTGTCGGTTAGTGTGTGTGCGTTACCTTGGAGAGCGCTGCCACTCTCTGTGCCAGTTCAGCCTCCACCTCAGGCAGTGTTTCAGCCTTCCTCATGGTCTGAGCCAGCCTCTGCTCTGCCATCTCCAGCATCTCCTGCAGCTGGCGCACCTTCTCCTCGCTCTGACACACACACACACACACACACACACACACACACACATACACACACGCAAAGACAGAAGAGGGACATAAGTGCGATCACTAGAGAGGTATAACCAGTGTAGTGCAGCCAGTGAGTAGCAAGGACACAACACACAGGCACAAATGGAGCTTGTTCCTGGTATTCCCCATTTGGAACTGAACCCAGATTCACCCTGAACTACACATGAACCTTTGAGTAGGATGCTCAGTCGCTGACTTGCTATAATATTCTTCAATACCATAAGTACATTGTCATAAAGGAAAAGGAAAGGGAAAGTGGTGTATCAAGAAAACAACACCATACTTCACTACCCAACAGGCTACAAAAAGAGGAATTATATCTTTTTTGGATCTTGAGAACTGCAGGACTTAAACAAATAACAAGAAGTTTGAAAAAACTGGAACCTCACAATGTTTGTTTATATTAAGTAAAGGCAACTCACCTACAATGACTGAAATATTAGATGGATTATGTTTTGAGAAGATTTCTTTGATGAAATAGTGACAGAAAACTGTAGAAGCAGTAGCTTTGTTATTTATATTTCCTTTTTTCCCTTTCAAAAATGAATATATATAGATATGTATGCCCTGTATATCTGTATATGTATGGAGGGGATCATGCAATCGCTTGTGAGTCTGTGTAACCAGCTGACCTAGAGTTTGTCTGTTACGGGACTGTTCAGCCTCATTTTTTTTGTGCAAGTCATGACTATATATTGAAGAGGATCTCTGTGATTCAAAATTTTTAAAGAAACCTTTTTCATGTCTCCACGCTGGCAAAGTCTGTGGCCACAGGCATTTAAAAAAAAAATCTTTTTTGGGTCATGACATTCTTGTGAACAAGATATCTCAAGAATGCCTGGGGGGAATTTCTTCAAAGTTGGAATAAACGACCACTTGTACTAAAGGATGAACTGGTTGGATATCCACGGTCAAAGGTCACTGTGACCTCACAAAACATGTTTTTGTTATAACTTAAGACTTTATATCCTTATTATGACAAAGTTTCACACAAATGTCTAATAGAACACTACCGAGTTGGGGAGTAACTACTTACTTGTAACTAGTTATATGTGAATTAATTACAAAATAAATGTAACTATAATCCTTTACAATTACTTAGAAAAATAAGTAATTAAATTAATTAAATTATAGTTACTACACATACATTTTCATACTTCTGAAAAACTTTAACTACTTTCCCAGCATTATTATGGGGTGACATTGTTGGGGCATGAAATATGAAAATGATACAATAGAGACAGAGACACACAGAGCACATTAGATGTAATGTCACCTTGCATCGAGACAAACTTGCTATTTTTGGTGTCACTTAACAACACATTTGGATTGTAACACATAAAAAAAAAAAGCCTGAGCATAGCAGAATGACAAAACACATTCACAAATATTGATTTAGTCTTTAGGTTAGGCTTCATTTGTGACAGAGTCATTTACTGTGTTGTCAGTTTTGTTTGTTTTCACACACTGTGCTAAATTGGAATTGGAATAAATTGGAATTCACTTGGTTTATATAACGGGGACGTTAAATGAGGCAGCTATCATCCATTTCAAGTTAACCTTTTTCAGTTGTCTCTGAATGACAATAAACTGTGTTGAAAACTCAGCCAGTAAAAAGGTTCATTACGTGATCTTTTCAACCTTTTATAGTCATTGGTATTGCTGTATAGTATTGACAAGTGTTGTGCGTATGTTACCTGTCGGTGCAGCGAGTCCTTGGTGGCCAGCTCATTCTCCAGTTTGTCGTTGAGGTCGTGGATGTGTGTGGTCTCCCGCTGTGCAGCCAGGTAACGTTTTTCTAATGTCGTTATCCTCTCCTCCATATCCTCTCTCTGTGGGTGCAGAAACAAAACAAAACAACAGCAACAACAACAACAGGAAAATCATGAGAGAAAAGCCTGCAGTATTGTGCATGGTGAGGCCAAAAGCCATAACCAGCATGCTTTATCTCCACATGTACAGCCAGACTCTCCCATTTAATGATATAACAGACATTATTTATAGAAACCGTCATAGTATCTTGTGTTTTTTGTGTTTTGCTATATTACTGTTATAATAGTGTCCATCAAATCAAGCAAGTATAGCATCTAAACTGAAAAAAATGTCTGAGCTCACAATCAGCACTGCTCCTCGTAGACCCACACTCCAAACCAACTGGGCAATAGCATTTTACTCAGGTGTAATATGATACCAATATTTCCTATGTGAAATGGTGTAAATGCAACTGTTGGGTCTTTTTTATTGTTTACATCTTTCTTGGTGTATTTATTTCCTCTAGTTTATGTCTTGCTTTTTCTCTTTTGTTATCCACATTGCTGTTGTCATATTGCAAATTCCCCTGTTGTGAGACTAATAAAGTTTTATCTTATTTTATCTTAGAATTCAACAGATGAGCTTTCTTAGAAGACTGCAGTGTGTTATTTGTTGTTTTGCTTTATTATCAAACAATAACCTCCAGTAACAATAAAGAGAATTAAGCTCAATGACTGACTTAGCTTTAGAGAACCACTTTCAATCGCCCTGCTTTAAAAATAATCCAGTATGTCGGTATCTATTGTGTGTGTGAGTTAACATGAGGGCAGGATAATGAAGAGATAAGTAGATGCTGGGAATGTGTTGTGTGAATTTATTTTATTTATATTTCCTTTGCTTTTGGAATATTCTGCTTTGCAACATACATTTCTTGCTTCTTTGTCATCTGTCAACAAAATCTACTTTGTTCCTGCTTAAAACACAAACACATAATACAATATTGTCAGTATTGTGTCTCAGCCATCTGCTATCACGTACAATTTCTTTGTAGGAGTGAGAACTGTATTTTTTCTTAAATAATGATATAGTAATGTATTAATACAGATGTGTGTTTGTTCAGACAAACCTGCAGAATGTTAAATTTTATTTGCCAAGATTTTGTAGCCTGCTGCTTTCGCTGCTTGCTCCCAGAACAAAGGCACATTTATCCTTTACCCTCACCTCTCTCTGTTCTCTCTGTTGCTTGATTGACAGCTCCTCGCTGCGGCTCAATTCTCTGCGTGCATTCGCGAGCTCAGCCTCGAGCTCAGCCATACGGGCATTGAGAGTGGCAGAGTGCTCGCGGCTCTGTGCCAGCTCCTTATTGGTCCGATCCAGCAGCTCCTGAAGCTCAGACACCCGGCTCCCATCGTCGTGAGCATCTATGGAGCCGTTGGGCAGTCTCTGTAAGGTGGACACACAGAATTAATGGATATGTATGCACATGAAATGCATTTTAGGACTGAGGCACAGACACATACAAATATGTATGCTGTGGGTAGAGGGTATTGAGAGTTGTTGTAGAACTGATAAAGTTGGATGACCTAGATAAAAAAGTGTTGAATTTTATGCATAGGAGGGTGGGCTGTGTGAGGTTGGGCTGCCATGTTGTTGTTTTGATGTTGTTTCTCTTCTCTTCTCCGCTCAAAGTGCAGTTAATTCTAGGGCTTTAATTAAACAAACCTTCGGGGACACATATTCCGACTGGCACAACAGTGGGCAGCCAAAGTTAGTAGGGACCCCCTCTGCTCCCTCTTGTTCCAATTTTGCCTGCTCATGAATACCTCACAGAAACATAAACATACCATGAAACACTGGGGAAAATAGGGCTAAATGGTCTGAAGCCGTGCAATAAAACACACCTGGTGATTTGTGCAATTGTGTGTAACTCCAGTTTAGCCACATAAATTTATTAGATTTACTCCCAGGGACTTTTGGAAGGTTTGTAGAGCCCCATCTGACTGACAATGTGTTGTAATCAGGTACAACATGCCTCTAAGGTAGTCACAGTTAGGATTCCTGATAATTTTATAGTGTTTTGAATTAAAAAATACCCCTAAAGCGTGGTGGCTGCAACATCCAGGGGCAGTGAGAGTCGGCAGGGGCAGTGTTTTCACAGTTTGTTCTTCATCAGCCTCCTCCACAACATTGTTCTGGCTATTTAAATTGCCAGGCTAATCAGACACCGCAAGTGATTTTCACTGTTCACACACGCAGCTGCATTCAGGAACATTTCTGTCTCGCCTGTTTTCACACATGACGTGGCAATTCTGGAATACATGGGACAAGGGACAGTCCAGCAGATGGCGGTAATGCAACAGTTATGGATGCCGATCGCCATAAAACTCAACAGAAGAAAAAGAAGATGGGCCAAGGCTGCACATATGTGTACGCAATACGGATGCATGCGATTAGCAGTGTTGAGCAGTAATGCATTATTTATTTATTATTTATTTATTTACCCCTTATTTAGCCAGGGAAACCCACTGAGATCAAGGTCTCATTTTCAGTGGTACCCTGGTTACACGCAATACATTTTAAAATCATGGAACAATACAAAAACAAAGAATAAAAAATAATTTGGGGAAAAAAGTAACAAGTAGTGTAAAGGATTACAATTTCTAAGCAGTAGTTACAGTTACTAATCCAAGTAATTCTGTGTTACTTTTTGACCTAGGTAGGGTATCTTATGATGACATGTATGTGCAGCAGGTCAGGTCACTTCAGCTGCTCACCAAAAAGCTAAATCAAGGATGGAGGATGAAGGAGAGGGAGAGAGGCATACTTTCCATTCGTGGAAATATTGTCATTATTTTGAGTTTGTTTGGCTCCTTGAGAGAGAATATGCAGTGATATAATCTGACACCCTAGCTGACATCTGGACGGCTAACAACAAAAGCTCACTGGATCAGCAGTTCAGCTGTGGAGTACAACAGGGCTGCCAACAAAGGTACAAAAGTAATATAACAAGTACCATAACTAATTACTTTTGATATAAAGTAATAAAGGTGTAATGACTAAAAAGTAACTTATTAGACTTCCTCACTACTTGCTCAACACTGCCAATAAGATTTTTAAACGATTAAACATTGATACCCTTGCTAGTTAACAACAGACTTGCTAGTTGGTTAAACTAACACTAACACTGGTTCTACGATGTTAAACAGCCACCCACCACTAGTTGGGGCTGCAGCCCTGCTCTCTGCTGCTGATGCCTGGAGCTTGTAATCCAGCAAGGTGGAAAGTAGGAAGGATGATGTCTCAAAAAACAGCACAGTTTGTCTATATTAAGATCTAAAAAATGAATATAAGGTTGTGTAAAGACTGTCTGTGACTATACAGGCATATAGCCACTCAACTGGAGAGGTGATGCATAACCACATTCCATAGCACAGGCATGTGTACGTTAACCTACAAGGAGAGAAGGCTGCCGGTGTGAGCAATGCTAACGTCACTAGCTAATGTTAAGATGTCATACATGGCATTGTTTATCCACACACTCTGGGATCCTGCTCAGTCTGAAAAGTGAAAACTATGAGTGAAAAGTGAAAATCAGTTTAGCGAGTTGTTGTCATGTTTTCGTCTGTGTGTTTTCCGACTATTGTAAATTAAACTTTCAATTTAATTAACAGGGAAACGAGTTGTCAGGAGGATCGCTAATGTGCTGCAGAAGATTGTTTTCAGGAACATGGCGGGCGAGGAGCTGTTTTTGTCCAGTGCTCACGTAGTATATTTAATATTCAACAAGTTTGTGGAACAAATAATGTTTTACTTGAATCAAATACACGCATTCAGTACATTGAAAGGAGCATTAAAAGAGAGTGTTATGTCAGGGAACCTGTCGTTGTTGGACTGTTGAAATAGGTTCGCTCACTCCATGTGAAAGCTCATCAGACAGACAAAACTCTTTAAGTGCTTGTCCCTGCAATAATACTGCTGCTGCTCACTGATATGTTACTAGGTCTTGAGGTGGGAAACTGGCAGCACTGCATGTGAGAAAGGGGCAATCTCAACTACAGATTCCCTCCTAATGATCTTCATTTTTCTCTCTCACTCTCTGTGGCCATGCTCTGATACAGTCTTCTCCTTGCTTTCACCTCTTCCCTAAGTTATTGATTTTTCAAGTTTAATTATTCCTTTAGATAACACTACTGTATACTGACACTTTTTTTCTGGTTCCACAATCCTGAAGCCAAAGAAACTGGAGTACAGTAAGTGGATCTTGTATTGCTCCTCCTTGGCTGTACAAATGGAGGTGATTTCTATCCAGATACAAACAGGCTCTGCTGTTTAATCGTGGGGAGGTTTGTTACTCCCTGTGGACAGACCCAGACACGGTTACATAATATGTGCTTGTTTCAGGGCCATGAAGACAGGGCTCGAATAGGGAGCAAGAGTTTTAATGTTATCAGAATGATCGGAAAGGTAAAAGGAGGATTTGTGCTACATTTAGCCCCATTAACATATTGTGTATGTATGTATGTGTGTGTGTGTTAATGTAAGAAAGACAGTAATAAGATACAAAGACAGCGACCGACAGACAGTATAATACTATAGGCAGATATCAGATAAAGCACAGAGCAGAAAAACAATCACACAGCCAGGAAGACCTTCCATGTAGGTTTGGATCCATCTGTTCGCTCCACTGAGTCACCGTCCTTCCTTTGTCTCACCATGTTCAACTGAAATGTAGATTAAAGAAGAAAAAAAAAGAAAAAGAACAATGAGCAAACTCACACATTTACTATCTTTTCTTTTCCCTCTGTGAATCCAAAAACAAAACTCAGCCTCCCAAAGGGAAGCCAGGCGAGATCTCAGGCTGCCAGCACGCTTCAGACAACATGCTCTACCATATTTTACATAACTACAAATATGAATTATGCTCAGAATAGAGGAGGAAGGGTCTGCTCCTCTTATAAAACTGTGTGATCAGTGCAACTTAACAAGCTTTGACTTTAAATCTTATATAACCCTCTGGGGCTCTGCCTTCACTGAGCCTGCGATGAATATTTAGCATAATTTTAACTTTAGAATGATTTCTTTAATGACATTTTTAAATAGATGAGTACAGAGGGCAACTGTGTGTGTGTGTGTGTGTGTGTGTGTGTGTGTGTGTGTGTGTGTGTGTGTGTGTATGAACAGAGGGCTGAGAACACAGACACTCTCACCCAGCGTGACACTTCAAGCATATATCAGATCAGACTGGAGGCTTCGACAGATGTCTACAAGGGACTGAACAGATGTTTCTTTTACCAATAACCACATATAAGCACACACACACACACACACACACACACACACACACACACTCCTTACCTCTTGTGTGGTTGTTGCTAGCTGTCCCTCCAGGGTGGCCACCCTCTCCAGAGCCACCCGAAGCCTCTCACGTACCTGACAAACACACCGAGGACACACACATCCAGAAGTCCAGACACATGGGAGACAAAATAAATATAATTTAGAAACAGATCATTTTAATCTGGAAACAGAGAAACTTGTTTTGTCTTCGTTTGTATAGCATATAGTATTTTGTATGAGTAATTCTGAAATAGTGGTTGTTTTGGGTTTTTT
Source organism: Lutjanus erythropterus (assembly GCF_056507025.1). Classification (NCBI taxonomy): domain Eukaryota; kingdom Metazoa; phylum Chordata; class Actinopteri; order Lutjaniformes; family Lutjanidae; genus Lutjanus; species Lutjanus erythropterus. The sequence goes on from NC_139318.1 coordinate 19,824,985, forward strand.
TTTTTATGTCAACTGTACACAGGAGTAGTTTTATAATTTCTCTGATACTGCCTAAAATACAGGATCATTATCAGCCAGCGTGCGAGTCTATACACTGATCCAGTACCTTGTAATTTATTAGCCCCAAAACAGGACCCTCCTACTTTCCAGTATATCAGACAATATAAAGCTTATGTGCAAAACTTTACATGGTCAGTGGAAGAGTTGGCATCAATTTGTGTTGTCACCTCCAAGTGTTACTAATATTTAGCTGAACTAAGGCCAACACTGCTAACCTAACTGACTTAATTACTGACTGGATGACTGGTCATTGGTACCGTGAGAACCTGGTGTGTACATTGTACGTAATTTTGTTAAGCGAATACAGGTGCTGTTATTTAAATTTTTACTTGATTTGGTTTTTGTTTCTGGGGATATGGTAACAGACAAAATTGACTTTTTGAGCTGTCTTTCTGTTGTGATTGTGAACTGGACTGAACTGTTTTAATGTTGTGGGAAACAAAATGGGCTTCTTCCAGAGAGGACTGAACTTTGATTTTTTTTTTTTTTGTTTGTTTGTTTGTTTGTTTGTTTAATATGTGCTGGTAGCAGATCAGTCATCGTTATTGGCTGATATACACAGTTCAGGTATTGGAACTGTATCAGGAAGGAAGACACCATATCTGGACACCTATTATTATGTCTAATTTCTACTAGTATGCAACCATATTATGATATCATTTTAGGAATTTCTGCTCTCCTCTTTTTCATTTGCAACTGTTTGCTGTTATCTTCCTCATTAGGTTACACATGAAAAGCCTTTTAACAACAATAGCCTCCCTTCAGTGGAGAACTTTTACTCTGAAACTCTGAAGTGCTGAGGTTCATTAACAGCTTAATGATGAGAAAACAACCAGCAAAACCCAGTTGATCCGAATTAATTAGAGCAGGAGGACAGCAATTCGCCTAAAAAGACAGAGCAACAAAGTGGCGCGTATGACAGGACTGATGGAAATACCATGTCGTGAGGCAACTGTTTCCCCTGCATTTATCTCTTAGATGTGTGTGTGTGAGTTTGTGTGTCCACCTTTTCATCCAGAGCCTTGTGGTGTTCAAACAGCGACTTGAGGGCTTTGAGGACCTCCACCTCGCTGGAGACTCCAGATGGTGGGGGTGCCTGTCTCTTCACCACTGTCATCCTCAGACTGCGTTCGTGACGAGACACCAGACACTCCAGGTGCTCCAACAGCAGCTACAGCACACACACACACACACACACACACATGAATGCATGCACGACCAAAGAGAATACTAATTTCAAGCTTAGAAGCATTGTTTGTTTTCATCAGCATCACTTGCACTCACACACACGCAGGCACGTACCCTGGTGTTGTTCCTTTCAGCTTTCAACTCAGATATTTCCTCCTCCTTCTCCAGCAGCTGCTCCCGGCATATGTTCAGCTCCTTCGTCAGGGTGGCAAACTCCTACACAACACACACAACACCCATACAGAGGTTAATACTGCATAAATGATCAACATAATGGGCTCTACTTCTGTGAAAATGCACACATATGCAGCTGCAATCTCAGGGTACAAACACATGTGGGCGTGGTTGACAAGTCTTTGCCATTCTGGTGGCACAAGCACACTCCTTGCGCAGAGCAGCACAGGATGAGCACAGGGGGACTACTTTATCAGCAGGTGAAGTTAGGACAGACTTAAATAATAGGCAGTTCAGGCTGGCTTCTCCTAAAAGAAAACTTGTTGTCCGAGGGACTCTGTCTGAGAAATGCTTTCTGTGCACCTGCGATAAGAGGTGGTCTGGGTGGCTGGAAATGGCCAGAATGGTACTGTGCTATCTGATCTGCATAAACACAACCTCAGCTGTGTCACTCTGCCCACCGCAGAGCCTGCCTTTGGGTTTGGGGGAGCCATGAAATTACAGTAGCAAGTGCAAAAAAGAAGTGGACTTGTGCCTGATGGCATTGTGTCTAATCAGACAGAAGAGTCGAAACCAAAAAGCAGAATAAAGTGGCTCGGCCAACCAGTCAAGTCACAGTTTATATTAATGTCTGTGTCCAAACTCCTATAAAATATGTAGTGGAGATGTAGGGAAGTAATTAAATATATGGTATAAAGTGATTTTTTTTGCAAAATGCTTATATATAGCTTATATCACTATATCAATGAGACATATATATGATTCCAGTGAATATACATTGTTGAACTGGTTAATGAAGGAATATCATAGATGTACAGGCTAAACAGAGCTGTTGGTGAAACTCAGTCACTCAGACACTTACAGGATCACAATAAGCTGGGTGCACTCCAAAACATTGGATCCAGACATGTGATTCCTATGATGCTCAAAATTCAGAATGAGACAGGAAGTGAAAGCAGAATCAACACGACTGAGGAAAGTCCATACTGTCCTAGTTACTGTTTACCCATTGTGTCATCCTTGTCAACTTTTCTGTGAAATGTAGAATCATTCAGTTCATTCTTAAATTTTGAGGTAATGATGACCTTTTATCTTTGAGACAAAAGTCACCTATTCTGTGTCCACCCAACTGTGAAATATGGTCGTTAATTCTTCATAATATTTTGTGAGGTGACAGTGACATTGACCTTTGACCTTTGTCCACCAAAATCTAATCAGTTCATCCTTGACTACAAGAAGACATTCGAAAAAGAAATTCCCTCGTGGCATTCCTGAGATATCGTGTTCACAAGAGTGGGACAGACAGACATAACACATCTGGCCACAGCTGTCCAAAGCACAGAGGCATAAAAAGATCAGGATCTTGACTCTTACTGGTGCTGAGACTCTTCCACAATGTATTAACTGTGTTTAAATGAAAATGTTGCTGCTGAAATGGGACCAGTCACCAGAATATAACAAATCCATTAGAGTAATGTAATTGGAAAAGAAAAAAAAAAGGTAAACATTAACTGCAGAGACTATTTTCCCATTAACAACAGGCTGAGTTTCCTTCACTGCTGCAGAACTGAGCATGGGTGGACAAGACTGTCTAAACATCCTTGTTGTGACTGCAGTGTTATGACAGGTTTCATTATATCTTCTAAAAAGCACAGACAATTAAGTGAAAACAGTGTCATCTTACGCCGACAATCAACCACATCCATAAAATCCAACTCCCAATGATGATACAAGGACTTTTCATTATCAAACTGAGAACAGATTATTGATTATTCAAAATGAATTCATAGCTGTGTGAGAAAAGTGTATTTCACTTGAGAGCCATTTGATTTATTGATGTTCATTCTTCACACTCGTCAATGATGACAGATGGCTGTGCACTTCACTGAAGCTTTTAAGCACTTGTGGTGTTCCAGACGTCCTTTGCAGCCACATTTGAAAAACTCGATTGGGCGATGAGTGACTTGAAGTTGGACCACAATGGTTTCTGGTTGGTTGGGATCCACTCAGTCTGTCAGAAATGGCATGTTTAAAGCAATTTTCAGTCTAGCATTCAGTCATTTTGCACAACCATTAGCACAGCACAGAGCACAGGAGCAATTTTGAATTTTAATGTAGGGACAAGATCACATCAAGTTGTTGTACTGAGTAGGATGAATACATAAAATAAGCTTTAAAATAACATTTAAAGGTTTAGTTACAGAACACACCACAACTAGTTTGACATTTTGAGAAGCAAAGCTTATTCACTTTCTTGTCAAGAGTTAAATGAGAAGATTGATACCACTTTCATATCTGTGCACTAAATATGAAGCTAAATCCAGCAGCATATTAGCTAATCTTAGCTGCACACTGACTGGAAACAAGCTAACATGACTCTTTTCAAAATCCCCCTGCCAGCACCTCTAAAGCTCACTAATTAAACAAATGAGATATAATACATTACTTAGTGAGCTTTGAACAAAGTCAAGCTGTTTCCCTCTGTTTTCTGTTTCGGTAGTGTATTTTATCTTTTTAAATATGTATTTCCCCAAATGTTGTGTTATTCCTAAATAAAACAAAAATATATCTGCACCTTATGTGCCTGTTGTGATAACTAAATGAATATAGCTTTACTAGTCAGTACAAAAACGTAGGCTAGGCTACTTCTGTCTTGCAGTGTGTTTCTCAGGAGTGGAGGTACCGAATTACAACTACGCAAATCACCGTAATTAAGCCATTTCTTGGGTACTAGTACTTTTATGAGTATTTTTTCAAGCATGAAGTTTTTGTCACACATAAGAAGGCCAGGCTGTGCATTACACTATGTAATCTACTAAATTACTTTAAAAGTCACAATTCACTACTGAGCTGGCCAATAATAATATCCAAACCTTACATCTGCATTTTTGTAGCCAAAAAAAAAAAGCATTGCAGCAAGAACAGGTTTGGAGAGGTGACTGATTTGCACAGGATTTTGGAATAATTCAGACTGAAGATTTGGAGAAAGAGTAACCCCTTTTGATTGATTTTCTGCTATTGATAGTACATTAAACATCTAAATACAAATTATAAAGTAACTAATACTTTGAGTAATTTCTGAGAAGCAGAATACTTTGTACTTTTACTCAAGCAATTTTAACACAAGTAGTTTTATGCGTCAGAGTTTCAGTCCTCTCTCCAGCAATAGTTTTGCTTCTTGTAGTTTCATCACAGCCATCTTCCACACAATTCAACATAGCAACACCTTTTCACAACTCTGCAAACAACCACATATGGCAAATTTGATAGACATTTTATGCTCTTTTAGAGCTGTAAAGAGATGGCTCCATTAACTTTAATAGTTTGAGAGAACGGCATGATGGAACTGCAGCTCTAGTCTGCTGTGTGTTTGGTTTTTACAGTATATAAACTTTAATGGCATTTCACCTGGATGCAATCTTCCATTTTGGGGTGAACTAGACCTTTAAAATCACAGTGGTCAAAGGTCCATGATTATTATAACATAGTTCTTGCAAAACAAAAGTGATCTTAAAATGGTTGTCTGCAAACGAATAACAGAATTTTAAAATGCAGGAACAGACTTCTATGTAACTGACAACATGTGGTACCTGACTGATATCTGATACTTATCAATGTGATGCAGCAGGCTACACCTCAACCACTGCAAGACAACTTTTAAAACATTTATAGAGTTTTACAAATCCTGACAATGTCAGGCATCTTCAGCTGGAAATGATAAGCTTCACCTGCTCTGGTCTGGGATTATAAGGTCTCCAAATTCTGTCCTGCTCAGACAAATTATAGCAGTGAAACCTGATCCTCACACAAGTCTCCTCAGGTCAGTGGAGGAAAAGTGGTGAAACATTAGTCCCTGTTTTTGTCCTTGTACAACTAAAGCCACGTTTCCTCTGTGGAAACTTTCCCCAGGGACTAGGAGCCTTTGGAGGAACTCAGTGTGTTTCCACTGCAGGGAACAGGATATAAAATTAAGTTCCAGGGACATTATTTGACAACCTAAAAAGTCTCTGCCTGGGGGTGAAATACTTTCCAAACGTACGGGAACTTTGGGAGTGGGGCTTGCAGCACTTAACATTGTTCTTAAAGACATCAACCTGAGTTACAGAGAAAAGTGTACGACACATGGACTGATGAAGGTCTCCTCCATGCTCACTGTTGTTGCATTATCGCACAAATAATGTCTGTCCATTATATCGTTTTATACTGCTAATGCTTTTTCACATGTTAGCGAACTAATTTGCCCAATTTTTGCAGGTTGAAATACAGACAACAACAGGATAATGGGATCTTTTAGTGCCTTGAAACGTAGTACCTCGGACTTCAAGTTCCAGGTAAATTGGGTGGAAATGTGACTTAATATTTCAAGATTTATCTTGCTGCTTTGTAAGCAGTCAATTCTTATGTCAGAGGGCATTTCCCAGTCTGCCAGCCTCATACTTAATCCACTTGCCCATATGATTTTCTGTTATTCTATCTGCAATCGATTAGATTTACACAAGATGAGAAGCTGCTGTTACTGTGTACACCAGAGAGCGAGCCAGTGACTCACACAGTTTCTGCTGGAAGTTCATTTTTAATATTTTCTGTGGTTTGATCACACTGGATCACACAGAGATTGGGTGGCTATTTGTTTACTGTGTGTGTGTGTGCATGTGTGTATGTTGTTTTAACGTCTCTTGGTGCTTTGTTGGCATTTCCTGTAAGCTTGGCTTTAGTCCAAACCAATACCCAGAGGCTCATGCGCTCTATGCTTGTCTCAAACACAAACAAACACACACACACACACACACACACACACACACACACACACACACACACACACACACAGTCCTGATATTCCCTGCAGCCATGACACTGCACTCCTGGTCTCTCATGCCGTTCACTGATGACCCAAACACTCAGAATGACTAAGAAATGCTTCTGTAAAGTTAAACATCTGGGAACTTTCCACTTTGCTGCGATAGCTAAGACAGCTGAGTGTGATGTGCCAGGCCTGGTTGAAAATGTCACCACAGCAATGCATCTGTCAGTACACCTGACACCTGTCTGAGCCTATCAAGAAGACAGGTATGATTGGACCAAGAATCAAGAAAATAATGGAAATAATCATTAGTTGCAGCCCTAAATATTTGCTTAGCAAAAATACAAAGCATAAAATGGAGATACTTTAGAATTATGCTTAAGTACAGTATTTGATTAAATTTATACAGTTATGTTCCACCACTGACTGTAGAAGAGATATAAAAACAACATTAAATCAAATGGGACAGGCAAAACACTAGTTGAACTGAGTTGATAATAATGATCTAATTTACAGATGTCAGGTCTTAGACAAACAAACGCACTTGTACACATGAACACACAAACTTCCACAAAACGATCTTGGTTCCTGTTAACCCTGCATATTACACTGCAGGCAAAAAACAAGTCAGCTGAGAGAGAAGACAGAGAGGGAAGGAGCACTGGGAGGAAAAGGGGGAAAATGGGTCAACGTGTTCATTTTACTTTCCTTTATTCCACAGGGGTGCACCAACAGACAGGAGCTCAGCCCAAATCCACCAACAGATGTTAGAGCTCGCTGTCTCTTTAAATCACAGCAAAAAGGCTCAACAGGCCACCTCTCGATCTCCTCATCCCTTCATCCCTCTGCCTTTTAGATGCATCGCCCCATAAAAAAAACAAAAACAAATGTATTGACAAATAACTAAGAATAGATAAAGGTATGAATACATAACCTTTGTCAGGAGTATTATATAACAGAACAGAGACATGTTATATATAAAATATAACACATCACTGTCTAGACAAAAACTTTTCTATTTACTTTCTCATGAAGGCTTGTCTAACGCCTTCCCTCAGGCAGCTTCAACACACACACACACACACAGAAGCTATCACTGTGTGCTCTATACAGTCCTAACCCCAAAAAACCAATGCGAAAAATCCCAGGATGTTTATTCAACTTCACACAACAGTCAGATACAGACGCGCCTCTTTGACAACACCACCTCGACATCTGTCAGAGTGTATATCATATAGAGTGAAGAAAGAGAAGGTTCTGGAGGAACGCCGTTCTTCTGCCTCCAACCACAATGTGAGATAGTGAGTGGTTACCAAACACTGCTGAGCCCGGGCATTGTAAAGGGATTTCTCCCCTTCGCTTCCTTAAGCAGTTTGGGATTAAAGGATGAAAAAAAAAATGCTGTGTGTGTGTGTGCATGTGTGTGCAAAGAGAGAGGGTGAGAGATTGGAGTGCAGTCGGATATAAAAAAAAAAGTCTCACACACATGCAATCCCAAAAAAATATAAGGTTTATTGAGAGTGTGCTTATCCTTCTGTACTTCTCTGTGTGTGTGTGTTGTGCTCAGAGGTCAGCACTGTGAAGCTTTAAAATACCTAACACACACCTAAACGCTGCCTGAAATTGTCCCCTCCCACACTGTTGCCTAAATGATAAAGAGTATGAACGGTAGAGGCTATGCTGTACAGAAGCAGTAGAGTGTTTGGATATCAACAGTGTCATCTCAAGCAAAGGTAAAGCACTGCATTGTTGGTGTGATGGCCAAGGCCACACAAATGGACAGTTGAGGGTAAAACCATGCACACACTCACCTCACTTCTTTGTTCAATGCACAGTTTAGTTTAATTTGCAGTCAACCACACCCCAAACAATTCAGGTCCACACTACAGTTTATTTGAGTTATAATTTCTTTATTTTCCTTTAGGTTTACACTGTTTAAATGGAGTGCACACATTTTCACACTGTAAGGTTAAATTGAGTCATTTTCTGTTGTATTAGTCATTTTTCTTTGTGTTCTTTTGAGTTACCATGCTGGTGGGGGTGGTTTCCTCCTGGACAAGCAAAAGGTGTGACCAAGGAGTGCAACCTGTTAAATCCTGTGGCCAGCTCATCAGGCTGTACCATCTCCAGCCATGCCAGAGGGGGGTTTTGAGTTTAGTTTGAGTTTTTCCTGTGTATTAGTTTTAGTAGATACCCATTTTGTTTTCCCCTTTTATGTTAGTTGGTTTGGCCAAGCCAGTATATATGTTCCCTCATGTTTCATTTTGTTAGGTCAGTTTCTTCAGTTAACACCTTGTTTTGTTGCTGTCATTTTTTGAGTATAGTTACATTCTGTTGACCTCTTTTATAGGCCTAGTTATTAAGTTCTTGGTTTATATTGTTTGGCATTATTTTTTGGGTAAATAAAAACCCTCTTTTCAACAAATTCCTGTTCTCCTCTTTGCCTCACTGCTTGGTCCCTGACAGTTGGATTCTGAGCAAAAAGTCCACACTGCACCTACATACAGTGCTACATATATCTTGCACTTAAAAAAGGCTCAGATGCAATGATGGAAAATTAATATGAACACTTACTATATTGAGCACAACCCCACATTATATCTCAACGCTATTTCTGCACTGTCTGATGCCAGCACAGTAAGTGTGAACTTGTGCTTTAGCAGTCATCAAAACTGATGTGACCATTTTTCGGTTCGTCAGTTTTGTTATTAAGCACTTATTGTACTTCTAAAAGCTTCAGTTTAACAAGAGGTAGTGGAACTGTTGATACTGATAATTAACTGTTGAACATGGAAAGACTGCTGAGCAGTACTTTGCACCTCATAAATGGAATAAATTGCATTGATTTTATCTGACTGGAGTAAATCAAACTTCCAACCTTTTTAGAGATGTCTGTGATTGTTTCTGGTGCTGTTTGTATGCGCATGGCTGTGTTTTATCATGTTTAATCATGTCTATATATACAAATGTCAAAGGCATACAGTACATAACCTGTTTTTAAAAGTGCTCAGTGTAAGGGTGTCTCTCAGGTTCTGAGGAAGGGCCTTCTATCTACTTGGGGCAAAGAAACAAAAGGCTGCCTCCCATGCTTCAGTCTTTGTACGAGGAAGGGTTAAAAACATTCAGCAGACCTTAGCGTTCAGTGCAGGGATTTAAGAACAGGTCTAATACGTTCGTACGTGTGCAGTCGTAGGGTGACTGAAGCTGTAGTAGCATAGGGAATCCCCCTTATGGAGTCTGAACAATGGTGGTGATGAGATGAAGAGGATGCTGAATACTTCACATGAGCCTGACATGGCACTGGATATGATGAACTGGAGGTGAGTGGGGTTGAGGAGGGCCTTAACAACTGTCTAAACTGACAGTTTAACACACACATAGAGGAGAGGAGATTTAAAGTGTGCCAGCAGCAACATGATTGGCTGATGAAGGTTGTGGCAAAATCTGATTGAACAGAGAAAGTGATGACCATAATCAGCTGATTAAGTGGGAGGGAGAGGAATGAGAGGAAGAGAGAAGATTGTGAATGAATGAGGTGTAGAGGTGATCTTCCTGATTGAACTTCCACTGAGCTTCATTAGAATGTATGCAAAAAAGTACTCGGTTACAGTAACAAAGGATGTAACTTAAACTCCTGACCACATGACCTGCAGTGTCCAACCCAAGCTTTGTTCTTGCAGCTCAGAGGCTCTGAAAGCAAACAAATCAAGAAACCAGGACACACAATGTCACTCAAAAGAGAAGCTTGGAGGAAAACAACAAAAAAAGGACTGCTGAATGAGTGGGAGATTTACTGAATGAATACAGAGGTGCTTTGAGATACAAAGCTACCTAATCATACTTAAACGTCATACTTGCCAACCTTGAGACCTCAAGAATAGGGAGGACGTCGATACAAAAATATCTGAGTTTCATTCTTCCTTTATTCTGCTGACTTTTAAAGAATGAAAATAACAAAACAACACCGCAAAGGTACAAAATTCACTCTAAAAGCATCCATTTTACTTTTAATTTTCAGTAAAGAATACAGAATACTTTGCCCCCCAGTGTGAAACTAATAAACTAAAACTAATAAACAAATATTCATCAGTTTTCTTTTAGTCATTTATTTTTTAATGTGGCAGATTTGACAAACTTTATCTGGTTTGGTGTAGCTGTATTGTTGTCTGGGCTGAAACAGTATATGGCTTATACACACTGTAAAAAGTGTCAGAAACAAGTTGTGATTATGAAAAGGGAAAAAAAATGTGTGAACATTTGTTGGAAATCTGGAGAAATACAGGAGAATTGTGATCCCAGGAGGAAACAGAGAGGGGGCAATAAAAAACAGGAGCCTCCTGGGGAAAAAATAAGGGTTGGCAAGTATATTTACTGCTATTATACTAACAAAATAGTAGTGGATCTTGTGCTTTCTCATTTTGACACCTATTTTTTCAGTTTTTCCTTGTAAACTGAGTAAATGTTGTTTCAGACAATCTGCTGTGCTTTGAATACAATATTTACTATTCACTTCTTTTCTTTCTCAAGAAAATGTCTCTCCCTCTTACCAAACTACAGCTCTCACAACTGCTTTCTGCCGACACTCACTGTGTAACTCTGCACAATGGAACAAGTTCTCTGCAGGTTGCTGAAGGTCATTTGGAGAAAAGTAGAAAAGCACTAAAAAAGTAGATTTAGACAAGGCAAAAGATGGGTTAGAGAATTGCATAATACCACACTCCACTGACAAACAACTCCAGGAATGTATCAGAGATTATAGATATGGTGCCTTTAAATGGATTCTACACTCAACAGCAAACAGCCTCTAACTTTCGGGAAACTTCAGCTGCGTGTGGGTAGATTAACAAGACAGGAGGCTGAAGCCAAAACAAATATAAATCGATGAGACCAGCAAGGCGGGGCATCGTCTCTGTGAGCGTCAGTTGGTGGGAGGAGAAGGAAAGAGGAAAATATATGACTAAGCATGAAAGGAAAGAGATGGAAACTGTAAACACGATTATTAACTCATTCACACATCATTGGCTATGATTCACAGAGTAGATTTGTGGTATTCAGCATCATTTATGGTAACCTGAGGACGCTCACAGCGAGTGCACATCACCAGCACTCAGACTGCATTTTGAATCTCTGAAAAGAGGAGCACAGTTAAATTTAGGTGGATTTAAGCACAGTATTTAAATTCTTCAACCACAGGTCTCTCTCACATTAAAACAATATCAAAAGATATAGATTAATTGCATCGTGAGGTAGTGTGGGATCATCTGAGTTGTTATGTTCACTTTAAAAAAGCCACCGCTGCTGGTGGAAATCTATCTGCATGACTCAGGCAGAAATCATGTTCACAGACAAGATAAAATAAAAGTTTTATTTATATTATCGTAGATGCTGATGCATAGATGCTTTCCTCACTCTCTGACATATCCGATGTGTCCTGCGTTTTCCTGACAGTTATAACAACTAGCTGGCAACAGGTTGTACAAAACGCCCCATTACCCTGCATAAATGAATTTATCTGTGTTTGAACATTATTGGAAACATTTGGGATCATGTAACTACACAAGTCAACAAAACATAGAACATATGTTAGACTTTTTAATGTGGACACTAAAATCAGTAGTTACTTAAATTCAGTGATGGACAGTTACAGTCTTGAAGTACTTGTACTTTACTTGAATATTTCCATTTTATGCTACTTAATACTACTACTACACAGACAGTTTAAAAGAAAATATTCTACTTTATATTCCACTACGTTTATTCGGTAACTTTAATTTTGACTAACTTTTTAGATTTAGATTTTATATCGAAAGGATGTGATCAGTTTATAAAATATGATGCACCGTTATAGATTAATAAACAATTTATTCTAGAGATGAGTTAAAAATGGCTCCACCTTGACAAACTGTAATAGCATAAAAATTATTCACACATTCATGCATTAGAATTATGAATCAAACAATATGATGCATGACAACACTAGAGGAGCAGTTCAGAATATTCAGATGTAACCCCTTTGTAATCACCAATATTTTGACTGTAATTTAATTACATACTTTTGGTCAGTAACTGTAATTACACCTAACTAGTTACATGTAAATAATTACTCTCTGGCACTGCTAGCATCCTATTAGACATCTGCATGAAAGTTTTGCATAATTTACATAATTTAAGTTTGAAGAAATTCTATCATGACTTTCTTGAAATGTTGCATTCACAAGAATGGAGTTTTGCCTTATGAAAACATAATACCTGTGGTCACAGCTGGTGCCAGCGTGGAGCCAAAAACAAAGGATTTTCCAAAATTGTGACTTTCCAGAGGTCCTTCAGAACACAGTCGTAAATATGCACAAAACTAATTAGGCTAATCGGTCCAGTATTGTGCAATATAAGCTGCAGACAAGCTCCAGGTTCAGGGTCCTGGGAAGCAATCACTCACACCTGGCAAAGATAATAATACTCACAGGGGGCATTTTTCTGCATTATAAGTACTTTTACTTTGAATACTTCAAGTACTTTTAGGTGATAACACATCTGTGCTTTCAGTTGAGTAAGTTTTTGAATGTACAACTTCTACTTAGCACTAATGTTTAATAGTATTTTTCCATTAGTTCATCTATTACTTAAGCAAAGGATCTGAATACTTCCACCATTGCTAAAATTACTTAAAGGCATAATATGTAACATTTTCCTAAAAAGTACCATGCCGTGTTCCTGTATTTCCTTATTTTCTCTTTGTTTTGAGGTGCTTGGGATGCTTGGGACTAACACAAAACATTGGTATTTGATGTCCTGGCATCGTTCAGCTGTTTTTACAAACTGATTCTACCTCTAATCAGTTTTGCTTCTCCTGTTTTTCCTTCTGTCATTTAACAATAACGACAGTGAAAGTGTCAGTTCCACTGAATACTTAGGCCTTCATTCAAGTATCTCACTGCATTGTAAACAGACCCAGAAACCAGGGTGGAAACTGTTTATTTGAGCGATTCTGTGGGAATGTGGGACAAAGCATCCAATGCAAATGCAAGATAGAAATCACTGGAAAGATCAAGCTTCCCTGGTAAACCCACAGAAATGATTGTGAGCTGTGAAGCGACAGAGAAGGAGATACCTCATCACAGATCGTATATAATCACTAAGCTCCTTTCACTTGCGTGCACCAACAGAGACTAAATTAAGTCCGATGTAAATCGTGGTAATTCACTTAGAAGTGCCACACTGAAGATGAATGCAGAGTCGGGGACTGGAGAATGAGTGAGTCCCCGGGGAGACTCAGATATCACAGCTCTGTAACTCTTCACCACTGCAGAGAGAGCGACACAGAGGTGGACTCGACCTTCCGCTGATGAATTTTAGTCATCACACACACATACACACACATACACACACGTAAGAACTGTGACAAACACCACCACCACCACAACACCTTGCCTGGGTGTTGGCCCTAAGAAGGCAGTGAGTAATCTGTTGCCATGACGCCACCCAGCACATTGCAGCCATTACTATGGCAACGGCTCATTAGGAAAGTGAAGTGTTTGAGCAGCATACAAACTTTGCATGAACGTTTCATCAGACGCGCACAGACTAACATGGTAAAACGCAAACATGCACAGAGGCCGTGGAGAGACGGTGTGACAGCTCCTGAGACTCTGGGAGTGAAGCAGCTGACTGCAGCACTTGACAGATGTGCTTCCTGACTCTGGAAGAACAACTCAGACTGAAAACTTTTCCAAAAGTTTCCCATCAGAATGCAGAACATGGGACGTAAATACAAAGGGACAGTTCACCCCCAAATCATAAATACATATTTTTCCTCCAACCTGTAGTATAGATTGCATTGGTGTGAGTGGGGGGTTCAAGATATCTGCCTTTTCTCAAATATAATGGAAGTAGATGACACTTGACTTGGGGTGCAATTACAGTAGAGTCTGGTTGACCAATATTGTCAGACCGATAGTGCCTTATCACAGATATGTCAGTTTACATCATTATCAGTGTTTATGTTATCTGATATGTGCCTGTATGAAACTTGTTGTTAGGGTGGGCGATTGGATGAATATATTGTCTTTTGACGACATGTTGAATCCATCGCTGGTCGCTTTTTTGGGACGTTTTTTGGGGCGATATTTGTCATTTTATTGTGCTAATGAAATAGTCTGCAGAGTGATAGCTGCTGCTCTGCGCCATGCTCTCATCCAGCGGCAAAGTACACACAAACTTAGCCAGACCATGAGTGTGACAAGCTGGATGAAGAGTGGGAGGTAAACAGCCTGCAGAATTAGATTCTTTGCACCCTTTTCACACGGTTAATTCGACCATACCAAAGTTGGTGGTTGTTGGAAGAGTGGGCAGAATAACAAGGATGATTTTGGTGAGTTTGAATGAAGTGAATTTTCCGAGGATTTAACAAGCCCATTAAGCTTGTCTTAGTTCGGTAAAAGAGAGAAACTTGAATTGAGAAGGTGTATGGTTGCATTTCTCTGTTAAAACAAAAAATAAGTGTGAGAGTATTTAATTTCTTGACAATTTGTAAGATCATTTTGTTTGTTGGACATCGGCGCTTACGCATATTTTTTATCTTTATAGGCAGCATTTTATTTACATTTGATCATTTTTCGTAATTCAGGTTTAACATATTTTGCCCTATTTGTGTTTTTTTTGTGTGTGTGTAGTTATTTACAATTATTAAAAATACCAGTGAAATTTTACTTACATCTTGGACAATTTATTGTTAAACTGTAAAATGTCCCTTAAATAGCTTTGTCACATGTGTTAACCACTTTTCATTACCATCATCATCAAGTTTCATGATATTATATTGATTCTTTGGACAATGATGTAACCGCTTGAATGCAGAAAAGGTTACATTAAACTGACTTCACTAATAAAAAAAATAAAGCATGGTTTAACAACACAAACAACATTAACAAAAGCATAAGATTTCCCATGAGAATTTCAAAATAAACACGTATCTTAAAGATGATGATATGGATTGATGGGGATCTCTGGGATTGTTGATCATAACATTGATATACTGTTCTAGACTGATGTCTGTATATATATTCTATATTATATATATTACATTCTGTATTTTACTTGACCTAATATCAAAACTATGGACATCAGCATAGTATCCGTGGGGCCCTAACAGAAATCATCACCTGCTTACTCAAGCTAATCCACAGGGTTTTTTGTCAGCAGTTGCATATTTTATCTACCGAACTACACCCAGCTCATGCTTGTGACAAAGCGGGATGTAAGCATTGATGGCGTCCTCCTCAGCTGAGCTATAATTTCTTAACCATGAGTAGATGCACGCTTCCTTCTGCAGGGTGATATGGCGGTTGGCGGGTATAGTTCGGTAGAAAGAAAATAGTTCACAACAAGGTCTACTTGGGTAATGATTTCTGGAAAGAGCCTTTTTTTTATGTGTTTTTGGTACGACAAGCTGAATCTGATCTAACTCCATTATATTTAAGAGAAGGCAGAGATCTTTACGGCTGATATCTCCAAAATTCTGCACCTCACACCAGATGGATAAATAACACCACAGGCCAGAAGAAAAATATGTATTTTTGATTTTGGGATGAAGTGACCCTTTAAAAAAGCAAACGCATTAGTTATTTTTTTCATATTCTTCGTGGCTGAGACAGACGTAGTCAAATTAGGCTTCTGTGTAATCATTGTGAGTCATGAGCAAATCAGCCTAAGTGAAGCACATTAGGGATAATGCCAAGACTGACTGAAGCGGTGCCAGCTCTGGACTCACTTCTGGAATGCTGATAACACGACAGCAAATACGGCGTAAATACAACTCAGTAAATCCCTCTCCGAACACCTTGGAAAAAAAGGGATTTCTTCGTGAAATCCCAGGCATAAGTGAATCTACAGGAGTTCTAACCACTTTTGAAGGGATTTAAACGAAACCTGGCAAAAACTCAATAACCCACCACTGTGCAAACATGCATATCAAAAGTCATTTAATACCTTGATTACTGGCCATGAAGTTGACTGACGCAGCAAAAGCGCAGGAGTGCACATCAGCTATATCTTTCTCCCCGTTTTTCAAAATATCCTATTCTTATGGTTCAGCAAACAAAAGGTGTCAAATCCTTACAAGTTTTCCGACTTCCTCTGCTCCTCTGTCTGTGCCCATTGAAGGCCTGCCCAGAATAGCATCCATTCATGTATCCCAGTTTTCTTCATTAAAGCAAAACAAAACCTGCACTAGAAAGAGGGACAAAGAAAGAGAAGAAGGAAGAGGGGGGGAATACTTCCTCTGCTCAGATGAAAGAACAAACACAAAGAGTTTATGTAGTGCATCAGTAGAGTCAGAGTCATGCACGCATGTTGTAATAAACCAAGCACTAGTGTTGTCACGATAGTAGAATTTCTAACTTTGATAACAAATACAGTAATTAATAAAAATAGAAAATAGAAAATTAATTTTTAATTACCATGGGGAAAACTGACACAACACTTTTTTTTATTATTATTATTATTAAAGATGAATATAACAAGGCTTTAATATGACAGCAGGAAATCGTTTCAGGAGCAGTTCTATGTGTATTTATCAATGTGCATGTCATGGTATATGTGAACTGTAATGATTCAGCAGTATTTTTCTGGAGGGTAATATAACCAATGATCCCATTCAAATTCAAGATTACTCATAACAAGAAACAATTAAATGTATTTTATAATATAAAGGATTCTATTTTAACATTTTATTTTAACATTGACAAAATTTCTTCTTAGAACCTTCACAGAAAGAGTTGATCTAAGAAAATATAATATAATATAATATAATATCAAATAATATAATATATAATTTTGTTCATCTTTCATCTTCTCCAAACCTGGCAGTGCCTCCAGTTTGGTGGCTGCTTCTGCTGTTAGGTGATGAGAAAAAAAGCGTGACAACCATCCTGGGTCTCCCCTACTTTATGTTCCAATTTATGATTCAGTCAAAGTATTTGTATTTTAATGTAGGCAAGAAATGGACATCAAGGCTGCTTGCAAAGTGTCTGACAGAGACAATGACAGTAGCTAAGCAAGCAAGATGTACAACATCATAACTGCAGCTATTTCTAATTAAATTATAGCCTACCTTTAAATAGTGCACCAAAACACTAGCTTAAACTTAGGAAAGACTGAATTTAAATCTCACTTTAAACCTCAGTTTTGCTTTTATACTGAAGAATAATTTTAATTCTGTTGTACCAAAACCTCAAACTCCAGTTTAATATACCGTCCAATTTTACCCTTAAACTTACACCTGAAGGGGTTTAAATTTTAAAATTGCTAGCAAATGCAAAGATTGTTAACTTTTTAGCTAGCTAGCAAACACCAACATTTTGTGAACTGTTTTAGTTAAATAATGTAACTTTTTGTTAATTATTTTGATTAACAGTTTGTTATCGAATATGAGCAGGGAAAGTTAACAGCTCCCCTCTCTTCTATATCTAGTAAATCCTGACAGCACATTTCTTTAAAAGTGTATTTTTATGTTGGTAAGCAATTGTATCCATATTAAACTCTATTTCGATTAGATTCGAAATCAATTCAAATCCGTATTTATTCATTTTAAACCTAGTTTTGCTAAACTCTGAAAAGGCAGTAAAATACAACCTTATATTAAATTTATCTTTGTTGGTTCAACCCAGTCTCAGAGTCAATATGTATCAATAAAACTAAATTAAAATAACAAAATAAAACACTAAGAACCAAGCAGGCAGAGCAATCACACAAAAAAAAGAGAATTCCCCATCAATAAGGGAATGACAGATATTTATCTCTGTCATCTTCATCTCTGTTTATCTGTCTCTTTGTTTTCTTGGACAATTGGAGGTTGGAAACATGCAACTTGCCACATCAACCAGTGAAAAGCTTTAGAGGAGGAGGTGTGCCCACATTTCAAAAACGATATGCAATTAATCATTCTTCGCAGTTTGATTGAGGCATGGTGGTAAAAAGGAGGGAGGAGGAGGAGGGGAGGAAGAGGAGGAGAGAAGGCCATATCTCAGTCCTAGAAAAGAGCCATCAGCACTGCAATCAATACTCAGGCAAGGACACGTGGAGACCACAGAGAGAGCGATCTGAGCTGGAGACAATCCTTCAACCGGTAACATCCACAAACTGTACGGCTGCTGGGTCCCTACCTGGTACATGTAGGTGTTAAAGTGGGTCCCATTCTGAAGGTGGATCTTCACTGTTGGGTTCATGGTGGAGGTTAAACATATCAGATCCCTCAGACAGACCCCCCATAAAAAGACAGAGAGACAGAAGCAAACAGAGGATGGAGGATGAGGACTGAGAGAAAGAGGGCTAGCTCCTCTGAGTCGCCACTGAGAGTGCAGCAGGGCTGAGATGAGATTCCTGTGCTGCTCCCTCTGCCCTCCTCCTCCAGGGACAAACAGCACTCCACTAGTCAGCCTGCTCTAACTGCAGCTGGGATGAGAGACAGCAGTGACAAATGGTAAGGAGAGAGATAGAGAAGATAGGAGGGAGGGTAAGGAGATGGATGAACAGGGACAAGCAGAAAAAAGCAGGAGAGCAGGGGTCGGTGAGGTAAACATGGATGATTTTGATCAGCGAGAAAGACAGAAATGATGAGGATGTAGGGAGGAGGAGGAGAAGGAGGAGGAGGAGGAGGAGGAGGAGGAGGAGCAGAGCAGCTCATAGTGATCAGCTGATGGAGGAAGGAAGAGGCAGGATTTAGGCAAGGACTGCTGGTGGCTCAGGCCACCTGTTCTTACACACATGCTTGCAAACATACTCACACACACATGCACACAAAAGTTCAGGGAGTTTTTAAGTCACATTTGGAACTAATGCCAAGAATTAGCATGAAATTAAACGCTCTATTTCCTCCTAATAAAAACTCCAGTCACTGCTTACTCAACACAAATTCAAGAGACCCATTTTCCTCCAGCGTGACATTGTGCGTGCTGATTCTTTCTATTTATAAATGGCAGCCGGTTTCATCCCTCCTCTCTCAGTAGGATTTCACAGTGCGTGCACTTGACTAGAGTCTGAAACACCTTCCGGCGCTTTAATACAGTGAAGAATATTGAGTACAATTTTATCATCATATTGTTAGTGTTGTCTGCACTGCAACGGGTGTCATATGTTTTATTCTCCTTTTTGGTGCATGACACACTTGAGCATCTCCATAAATAATACTGAGATGTAGAAAATGTGGCACAAAGTCATTTTACTATAAGTTGAGTATTGTACGTTTCAAGTTTCTGGCTGAGTGATACTGTTAGAGGTTACTGTCAGAGCAACAGCCCACCATCGGTGAAGTGCAGGCCAGAATCATTTAAAAAATTATGATTACATTACCAATGCCAGTACCATTAACCCCTTCATACATAAATTCTGACAACTTGAGTCAGGAATTTTTCTTAAGTGTTTTTATTCCACTTTAGGCATGAAAAAGAACATTTTTTTAAACACAATTTTTTTCAAGCAGTTTTTCACATGCCCACTCAGGTGGATAGCATGCATTTGCATTTTTGACTAAAGAAATATGTATTTTATAAACCAGTGAATAAAATGATGAAATAAAATAATATAAAACACATATTTGTAATGCAGTTAAACTAGTGTTTTCACATATTATATCATATTCAAGTACAGTTTAATACCTTGCTCTTGACTCTTGACTACTGCAAGCATTTGCTGATCCTTTTTCTGGCAGCCATTCATCATCACTGCCACTAGCATCATCCTCACTTCAGTCAGATGGTAGTTGCTCCACTGTCCTGTACGCCTGTCTATCACGCACTGCACGTTAGCTCTACAAAATATAAAGACACTAACTGTCACTAACATAATGTAACTTATAATGCAAAAAATATTGTTTTGTTATAAAAATTGCTAATTATGTTCTAATAAAATTCATCAATTGATTTACAGACAAAAAAGTTAGTGCAGATTATATATTTTCAAAAATAACAAAGTGGCAGTAATAGTATGAATTGTGGTTGAAATGTGGCCAGTGATGCATGATGTCTAATTTAGCTGACAAATGATAAATCATAATTTCCTCCCAACAAAAAATCAATACTTGGAAATTTCTTGAAAATTCTATATGACTCATCAGTTGTTACTTCATGTCAAAACATTTTTTTTATCTGCAAGGGTCTCCTGCTATAGAAGGATTGTCAAAATATTCCTGAGCTGCTTGATATTCCTGACTCTCTGTTGGCCATCTTGGATTCGTGAATATTTTGTTGCACATACAAGGACTGGCCAGTGGGTGGCAGTGTATGAGATGATGCACTAGCATGCATTGTGGTATCTAATGTGCAACTATATCATCAAAATCCATGCATTTACTAGAAAATGGCTTTTTATTAGCTGTATTGTCTGACTGGAGACATTCTGATACTTGGTACTGGGTTATTTTTGAGTAGGGATGTGTGGAATTAGTTGACTATATGATTAAACATTGCCACCCTCGCTAGTGGGCACCAAAAATACTAGGTGTTTAAACTGTCAATATTTCATTCATGCACAATGCCAGGTAATTGTTGCCTCTATGTTGTTATGCAGCCACCTGCCACTAGTTGAGGCTTTGGCCCCAGAAGACAACAGCCCGTCTCGCCATAAACATGTATTACCTGATGGTCCACACAGCCCTAGATGTTTTTATCAGCAAAGTTGGACAGATGACAGCTCGTAAAACCAGTGCGGTTTGGCAGTGTTTTAATTTAAAGAAGAGGAAACTATGTTGAAGACTGACAGAATTAATTGGTATATAATCACTTGACTGGAGCAACATGTGACCACATTCAGCACAGACATGGACATTAACCTGCAAGTAGAGCAGCTGCTGCTAGCTCTGCTAACATTAGCCATACTGTGTAGCAGGCTGGCAGCTAACATCAGCTCCGAGCTGTTTACCTGCCGACACTGTAATCCTCTTCAGACTGAAAGGCTGAAGCATTTAGTGAGCTGTTGTCATGTTTTGTTGGTTAATGTGTAATGTTTGTGTGGCACACATTCAAGTCTTCAAATGGCTCTTAATATGCGGAGTATTTTTTGGACTCACTGTAAGTAGTTATGTGCCTCGGATGAGTGTTTATGGTAAAAATATCATCATGAAGCATGTTACATTCTACAAAACTAACTGGAGCACACTGAACAAAATGTATATACAGCATACATACTCTCAATATGCTCATTGGCCCACCTCTAAATAGAGAAACTTATTATTTATACACTACCTGACCCTGTAAAATCTGACCTGTATATAGAATATTTATTGTCTGACTCTTGTCTTTATATAATATTATATGTTTAAGGCTGCTTATCTGTTAGTTTGATATCATTCTTTAGCTCTATCTTTTATCTGCATCATCCTGTAAATTTGGTCTCTGCACTGTGTGGAAGTCTATTGACTTCTGTTCAGATCCACCACAGCTGAAAAAGCTAAACAAGTGTTTTCCGTTAGAGTGTCTCTATGATTAAGTTACGAGCAGGGTCTAATTAGTTACATCTCATCTGACTGTTTATTAATTTCATTCTGTATTGCTCTCATCTTTATTCATTCATTAATTCTCATCCTTCCTATTCTCCTGTGCTTCATCACTGACTGAGCTCTCCCACTCACTGATTCTGTGCTCCATGTTCAGTGAGTAAAAAATACTCATTCAACATCACTGACAGTGCATACATGTAGAAATAGAAAAGAAAATGGTTCCTGTCTGCAGGTCTACTCGCTCACACCTGGTTGTCAAGGAAACAGGGTTCACAGGAGAGAGATGGAGAGACACAGCGAGACAGACACGTCCCCACGCATTAAAACATCCTTTACTGATTGTGGTGACTTCTACCATTAACTGACAGCAACTCACTGCTGGCTCCAGCTTCAGCTTTACATCCGCTGAGTAGCCAAACACAGCGGTCACAGCTGCCATCTGGGTTAGTGGGGAGACAGAGACCCCTACTGGCATCACAAGGTCCTCACACAAAATAGTAAAAGTCATCATGCTTAAATTTTTACACAGGGACAGGCAAAACATTCATGTGAGCAGGCCGATTCACAGGCTTTAGAGTAGCTAGTGGAGAGGAATCTTTGACATGAGTTTGACTGATGCACATGCAGACATTGAGATCCATGATTTTGATCATGGCGCCCAAACTTTTTCCCTTGGAGGGCCAAAACTTAAATTAAATGGTGGGCCACAGGCTAAAAGCAAACACCTATTGTTTGTATTGTTAAAATGCAAAATGATACTATCCCAGGTTCCCTTAATTGATTGACATTCTGCAGTGTCACTTTCAATTATTACAACAAATAATCAAAAATATGAAAAACATACTTAAAGAGCATTTTTACCTCACATGAAATAATAAAAACACACAAATACCAATATATATTATATATTTTATCATCATTTTTTGTTTTTAGAAATGTCTAGCTGGCCAACTTTGTTGCCCCAAATCCAAAGATATTCAAATTACTAATAAAGAAAAGCTGCAATATTCACATTTGAGAGGCTGGAACTCAAACAATTTTGGTATCTTTGCTTGAAAATTGATGGAAAACAATTAATTGTTTTTTTTTATCCTGCCTTCTGACAGGAGACTTTCATTGTACGATAGCACTATTAACAGACAGCCAATCTTATGGCGGATCAACTCTGACCCGCGTTCCTAACTTTTGGCGTCCCTGATTAAGATGAAAGAGAAGTAGGAAAACAAGAGTGACAAACAATTCATGTATGGTAATAAATTCTCATCCTTGACACCAGCAGTAGGAGCCAGACTTGGCAGAACCTGAGATTTATTGTTAGAGACAGAAACAATGAAAAAAGCATTCAAACAAGCGCTCGACACACCCCAAAAAAAGCCCCCATACACATCAGCAGTACTGACAAAAACACCAAATACCTGACACATTTGAAACCGCGATTTCTGCAGCAGAATTCACAGAAGTGGGAGACAGACCTCTGACTATTTTTTTTTTTAATCTGGCAGCCTCTCACAGTTTTTTTCTCCTTCTCTTCTACCTCAGTCTGTCTCCTCTTGCTGCTGCCTAACTACACTTGATTACTTCTTTCACACTCTATCCACTCCACCTCCTCCATGCTTTGCTCTTCCATCTTTTTTCTCCTCCTTTGCTCTTCCTCTCTTGCCTATTTTTCTCAAGCGTTGCTAATCTCAGCTGAACCTTGCCTCAACGGAGAGCAGCCATTTTACATCATAACATAACATGGAGCAGAGGGCAGCTCTCCATCCCACCACCTCCACTGTCATATACAAAACACAGCCACAAATACATCCATACACATATACACAAAAGGTGTGGTTTTGGTTTTAGAGGAGGGTAGCACCTAGACGCTGAATCCGAACCACAAACAACATTATAATAAGATAGTCATCAGTTCTTCTATAAGTCTAACAAAATAACTGGAAATGCTAAAACTGTTTTTGTATTAATGTCATACACCCACCCAACTGAAAACTACATATATTGTTACTGATAAAGACCTGAGAGAGGGTTGGCTGTGGCCCAGGTGGTAGACTGGGTTGTCTGCAGATAGCAGGGTCGGCAGTTCAACCCCCTAGTGGGTGTCCTTGAGCCGTGGGTTGCTCCCCAACCTCTGCTGCTCCCAAATCCAGACTCATCCGGCATAAAAAGCCTGTGACAAATCATATACACGGATCCATACCAGATTTGGTTGATTACAGTAACAAAATTGCTCTCTTTCTCTTTATTTCTTATGCAGATTACCATCTAATTGACCCTTTGATATTTATCACATGTAAATACAGTAATTAAACAGACAGCTTCATTATTTTTCCATCTCTAAGGGCCAACTGAAGGGGGAATAACATGACTTTTCTGTCTCCATCACTAGCACATGGTTTCTTGTTGTTTGAGTACATTACACAGCCTGAGGAACACCAAGTTGCCTTGCTGCACTGGCTCATTTTTGGGAGTTTGTCATAAGTTTTAAGTAAAGTATGTCTCTCTTGAGAGGAAAAAGATTCATGAATCATGATTTCAGTGTGCTCCCACCACCAGCCTCAGGTAGCCAGCTGGAAACAGACCACATTCTGTGAAGCAAAGTATCATGGAAGTACAGAAAAAAAAAAAAGATTTTTTCTTTTCATTTGGTTATAATTAGCATAATTTTGTTTTGTTATTTTGATTATTTCCATTTTACATGTTGTTTTGTTTACATAAATATCTATCTATCTATTACAAATCAATGTAGTTGTACAATTGTTTTTCATATGTCATCATGTATGAAAAGACCAAGAATGAATGAATGAACACTATAGGCTGACTCAACACAATATTTAAATAGCATTTTGAATTATTTTGTCCTGAGCTTTTTAGTCCTTGTAAGTAGTGGACCAGTATAACAGCGATCACTTTAAAAGGTTTCCACTATATTGTACTATATTGATGACCCATTAAAAACCGATTTGTGGTTCGCGACCCCAAGTTTGAGAAACACTGGTCTATAGGTGAACATTTGCTAATTAGCACTAAACAGAAAGTACAGCTGAGGCTGATGGGAATGCTGTTAGCTTATCAGGTACATGTATTTGATCATCAAAAAAGTACTGGAAAACATATTTTTTTGATTAGTTGATAAAAAGTCACATGGCTGATTAATGAACTGACCAATCATATCAGGTCTAATTTTCTAAATGCTGTGTCCAGCATCCAATAAGATGAGGAGGAGAGTGTAGCCTGAGAGGCGAACTCAGGGCAGAGTAAGCTCTGAAGTTTGTTGAAGCTGTTCACAAAGCTGTGAGCAGTGTTAAAATTGAAGCGACCTAGATGACGAGATCTGCATTTCTATCAGCTCCGAGCTCCTCTTGATTATGAGAGTCACTCAAACTGCAACTGTAAACACGTAAAACTGACAGGGAAAAAACTGGGGAAATTTGCATATATGCACACTGCTGCTTCTCTTTGCTAACCAGACATCAGACAGAGTCATCACTCTGGGAAGATTTATCCATCCTTCTAGGTCACCACCTTCCTCGTCACCTCATTCTCTTCCTCCTCCTCCTCCTCCTCCTCCTCCTGCTGCTCTCCTTATTTGTTTTTTCAGTCTCCTCTGTCACCTCCTCCCTTCTGTTCTTGTCTAAAGCACCTGTGTCAGCTCTGTCTCTCTCTCCTGCTGTCCTCATCACTCAGCCTACCTCCCTCCATCTCTCCTTCACCGTGTCCTCCTCCAGCTCCTGGTCAGCCCAGAGGGAAGCCTATTACTACCACAACGCTCACAGTCATTGGAAACAACAGACACTGTTTGTACACATTCACTTCTGAACATGCAGCCCTGACTAGTCTCTTCCCGAAATGAGAAAATGTTCTTCTCTTTCTATCCATGTAAAGATATTTTATTCTCCCATCCTCATAAAAATATGTTAATCACATTCTGTTTATTCAGAATAAAAAAATTAAGTCTACATGAAAACAATGCTTAACCAATCTATGATACACACACACACAGTTTGGCCAAGTCTGGCTGATTATACACCCCTAATATACACAAACTCACAGCCCCATTTGCTGAAAAATACACAAACTAACACATGTTCTCCAGAGACCACACACACACACACACACACACACACACACACACACACACACACACACACACGGTCCGTCGCAGCTGCTCTGTTTTGCAGATGAAAGTGTATCGTGGTTCTAGAGGAAAGCAGGAGATGCATCAAACACAACTGTATTAATATTAATCTTCATATTCAGAGTAAATAAACTGCTCCAAGGGTACAGCCAGCATAATTTTCAATAATCTCTTCTCTTCATGAGGCTAAAAACAGCTGTGAGTAATGAGTAGCCTAGGTGTTGTGTGTTTGTGCGTGTTTGTGGAGGTCGGGAACACTGCTCTTGCCCTTGACAGGGTGCAAACTGCAGTGGCAGGATGTAACTCTACACCATTGAGTGTGTGTGTGTGTGTGTGTGTGTGTGTGCGTGTGTGTCTACAGTCAGTCTACAATAACTGTAACTGTAATGACAGAGGCACGACAGGCACCTCTCATGGTGCCTGAGAGTGAGGCGTCACACTGCTGTCCTGTCCTTCTCCTACAGCCTCTGTCCTTTTCACACTGGAAAACATGGATGGAAACATAGAGAGTGGGACTGGATACAAAAACACTATTGGTACAGAGCAGTATTTTCACATTAGTAAAAGAATATCATTTTCTAATGTTAATTATGAGTAAACGTATCACTTAAAATGGGCAATAAATTGATCCAACAAGGTTTCTTCTTCAGGACAATCTACTAGGTTAAAATTATTAAACCGCCACTTTTGTCTCTGCTATGCTGGGGCAATATAGTCACATTGGCTATTCCACCCTGTGTGCAAATAACATTGTTGGCCACTGATACCTGGATGCAAATAGCACCTGCCTTCATAGAAACATTGTTTATGAAGAATGTAAGTGCTTTTTATTCCCCTTCTTTGTTATATACATTGTATCCCCTTGTCCCTCATGATTGTAGTCCACACATCCCCTGGGACTTCAATACCCTTGAGTTTGATTTTCAGGTATACAGAGGTCTTTGGCATTAGGACTAATTACCGGAATGTATATATAAACCGATCAGCTACAATATTAAAACCACTGACAGGTGAAGTGAATAACATTTATCATCTCACCTGCCAAGTGTTGGGATATATCAGGCAGTAAGTGAACACAGTGCATAACAGCTTGCTGCATATAAGGCTGTGTAGCCGCAAGCTGACCCCTGTCCACCACCAAAAGTGATAACAAATGGGCAGTACAGAACCATGGAGCCATGCAAGCAGGTTGGGCTGGCACTGACAAGGTTTTGACTTGGCCTACAGGACAGTGTCAGAGATCTTGTGTAGTCTATGCGTTGACGGGTCAGAACTGTTCTGGTAGCACAAAGAGGACCTACACAATATTAGGCAGATGGTTTTAATGTTCTGACTAATTAGTGTATATGTACATGGACACTATATCCCTGCATTCTGTTTGCATCATATGCCTGAAGAAATCTACTGGTGTGTTTGATGAGTACTTTCACTTTCCCTCATTCACTTACAGTCAGCCCCTGGTGTGACATAACAGCATTCGTTGCATGGATGCTATGTGGAAAGCAGAGGGCAAGGCAGGAGCAGAGGAATTTAATCAAACACATTCGCCCTTGTTCTCTTTAAGCCCAAACTATCATGGATCGACTGCCAGTTGTAACTTAGTGTTAAACTTCTTTTTACAAATCATCAGAGATACCTGCAGACACATTTCAATGAGGCAAAAGCATTTTCTGTTCTTGGTAATGAGCTGCATGAGTTTCTGATTTACAAATGTCTGTTTATGATATTTCTCATGATTACCAGACCTATTACTGCTGCAGATTTATTATGGCTTGTAAAACATTTTTTTTTTCTTTGTGTGAAATTTTGACTAATAGACATGTCTGGTAAAAAAATAAGTAAATGTATATTTTTGCACAGAGGTAGAAGCAGTGCATTGTTGGTAATATACACCCTAGAGTGACCACCATTGTTGACCCTCTGATGGTCAATCTCACCAAGTTC
The DNA here is from genome assembly GCF_056507025.1 of Lutjanus erythropterus. Lineage (NCBI taxonomy): Eukaryota > Metazoa > Chordata > Actinopteri > Lutjaniformes > Lutjanidae > Lutjanus > Lutjanus erythropterus. Next base: position 19,852,774 of record NC_139318.1, read on the forward strand.
ATGTCAGTTTTTCAGGCCAATGGAATGACACTATCAGCAGGAAGCCCCCAGACGCAAGTGCCAAGGGGAGTTGAACAAGGGCATATTGAACAACTAATGAAACACAGCCTTTGTGTACCCTGTGTAATTAAACACAGCATGCAGATTTATGCATGATGAATTAACATGTTTAAGATAAATAATAGTCACATTTTTATGGACAAGATGAACACAAAATCATAATAAGATTAACATTTGAGTAGTATGATATATGTATGTAGAAGTGAAATGTGTGTGATATACACAACAACAAATCAGCCAGCCAAAATAAACAAAAGCTTGGCATTTGGCAAGGCATTGGGAGGTGCGTTGTGGCTTCTTTTCATGTGTAAACCGGCATTCTCCATAGTGTGAAAACATGATTTCTCTTGTTTTTTACCTTTTGCAGGGACGTGTTATTGGTACAGCATGTATATTATGTTATGTGTGACTGTATGTCTGACTTTTGAAGCCAAATCATTTCCACACGCATTATTTTTTCAGACCAAATCCACACTGTGAAGTATGCTTTGATGCAGTATGGATGAGATTAAACTGGGTTCAAATTGAGTAAATCTGTCCATTTCATTCTTCTTGAGTTTGTTCTAGATGACATTTTAAGTGCACTACACAAGATTTAGATCAGTCTGCTTCACATAATCGGTTAGAACAAAGAAAAAGTGGACAAAATAGATTTGTTTGACACTCAAGTCACAGAAAAGATGTCAAAACATGTTGAAAATCAGCACAGTCTACCTCATTGTAGTAGCTGTATTACATATTCACACCACAAAAGCACACAAACATGTCACTTTTGACATTCCTGAAATTAAAATATTTGCTTCGAGTTCTGCTATTTTTTGTGAAAACTTATTTGCTCATTCCACACATGCTCATCTGGGTGGTGTCAGCAGCGCCTGCATCGTCACAACTGATTTGACTGCATTATTCCTTCTCTCTCCATCCATAAATTCATATCCCCCTATCTGCCTTCTACACTTCATCACTCATCGATTCTGCTGTGGGCTCGTCCTCGTCTTGAGTCGTCTCTCAGACAGTGAAACTGCTCATTCAACGTCGTAGCCTTTGGGAGTGCCACAGTGTGTGACGGAGGCAGAGGGAGAAAAGGAGGAGAGTGAGAGACAGGAGCATGGAAAATGCATCACGAAAGATTTTCTCTCACGCAGGTTCCTAAAATACTCAGCTTTTCTTTTCATAGCTCATAAAACACACACACACACACACACACACACACACACGGAGAGAGAGAGAGAGAGAGAGAGAGAGATATGATGCACTGGCCCCCTGCAGAGTCATTTTCTCCTGGATATTTATACAGATACACATATTAAAACAATATAGCAGGTATTAAAATTGAGATATGAGCTTTATTCACATATGAATAGTGGGTGATACAAAAAGCCCCTCCTGCAAGTTACTGACACAAACACACACTTACAACACACCTTTCTACAATTACTGTAGAGAGTTGTTTGCCAAGATTTTGAAAATAAATGCAGTCAGACAAATTTAGGCAAATTAATTTTTAACTTCTACTGTGCAAGGATGAGTGTGTTTATTGCGCGTTTTGTCTGTTTTATGACAAATGAAGTATGGAGTGAGTGTAGGAATGTGGAGAGAACGTTAAGTAACCACAACTGTACAAAAGCATATTGATAATGCATACGCATGCAGATGGGGCATGGACCAAACTGAAAAATCAAAGTACACATCAAATATTTTTTTCCCTAACAGGGTTTCTGTCATTTTAGGTAATTATTATCACCCTGGTGTTTGGTTAAGTGTTACATTTTCTGAAAAGTTTGGTTTTACTTTGCAATTTGATGGTACAAAAAGTGGGTTTCATGTCATGGTTGACAGCTTTGCTCAGCTCATAACTGAGTCAGCCGCCTGTAGGGGCAGGAACTCCAAAGTGTGGCTCCAACCCTGATCACAGCTACGGTAGCATGACTCAGTGGATATAGACTGTGGGTATAAGCCTGTCATTGAATGTATGTGTCAGTCTGTGTTTTCAAATTCCACTGTTGATACAAGAAACAACCACAACCTCTGAGCTAGCAACCTATGTATGGCAAGTTAACCTATGGCTAAGGTAACTCATTTGCTGAAGTACCAACGTAAACAAGCAAACAGCCATAACCCCTCCTTTCGTTGAGAGCGGTGGAGATACGTCTGGCTATACAAGAGGACTACTGTGCAGACTCTGGCTTTAAATGGTAACAACAAGGCAAGATGGCAGCACTTGTATCACGGACATGCTGGTTTCATTTCTGTACAGTGGGAGGAAATGGAGATGCTTCGTCCATCTTTATTTACATGAGTGGTTGGTATAGAGAAAATGGAAGAATGGAAAAAATCCAAATTATTTAAGAGCATACAGTATGTTTAAGAGGTGCTGAATTGTTTACATGATATTATGATATGCGTATTTCAAGTCAATTCAATTGAATTCAACCAGCTTTGAATGAATGTCATCTAAACAATATTGCCAAAGCAATATCAAGAGTCAAGAGTAAATTTGGTTTTGCATTTGTTTGTGTGTATATGCGTATGCATGTGATTATGAGTCATTGATAATTGAAGATCAGCTAAGCCAATTTAGTCGTGTGTGTGTGTGTGTGTGTGTGTGTGTGTGTGTGTGTGTGTGTGTGTGTGTGTGTGTGTGTGCCACACTGTTCTACTGTTCATAGAAATAATTTATGTTTGTTTAGAGTAATTTCATCAATCAATTCAAATCAAGAAACAATTAACTATAATAGAGTAATACGAAGTCAAAGTAGATCAAAAGTCAGAGTGTGAGATGAGGAGACTGTCTGCTCTATCTGAAGGGTTACCACTGCGCTCCGGCCCTCCTGTGCATTAAAAGAGGGTTGCACTCAGAGGATTGATTTTATGAGCTTTTACTTATAGGCTTTACTTTGGTGTGTTAAGTAAAAGCTCATGAAATCATATTTCCTCTTTGTCCGACCCTTTTTTCTTAATTAAAGGAGACCAACTTCTGTCATGTGTTGTTCTGACTGTCTCATAGGCTGTGACATGCACTGACATAACTCGCTGCTTCTATGGTGACGACACTACTCTTTCCCAGAGGATACAGCATTTTAGTTTGGTCAGAGAGTGTATCAAAATCTTGATAGCAGGAAATGCACCTCTGTCTCTGCCTCACCTGTGACCACAGACTCTTTCCTTTACTGGCAGCCAGGACTTCTTGTATCGTCGTCTCTCTACGGCTAGTCTCACTGAGTCTGTATTTGGTCAGAATCTGTCTTTGCTTTGTACCTCTGACAGTAACTAGATAATCTGCCAATTTATATTCATGGTTTATGGCCAAATAGCAATTAAATTTGTGTTGAGTTTTGGTTTGATTCATCCAAAGCTCCAGATAGGCGTCTTTGGTTATTTCAATAACTAGGTTTACTCTGATTGGTTGTTGGAAAGCAGTACTGGTCTGAGGTTGACCTGTAGTGGGTGTTATTTGATCAGTAAGTCTCAGGACCCACTGACAGAAGGGGATTATTAACGTGGTGTCAATATCACATATTTAAAAATATCATCATTACCGGTATATCATAACGTCACTCCTCATGTGGAATAACACACTGTGAAAATCTTCAACTTCATTGTACATTAGAGGGTAAATTCTTTGGTGGATGTTTGTCGTGGTTCTATAGAGCTCTGGACAACAGGACACATACAGTAAGGCTCTGTCACTGGCTTAGGAGCATGAACACACACACGCACACGCACACACACATGCACACACGCACACACACACAAACGCGCGCGCACACACACAAAGGGAGCAGCAGTACACAACTCTTTAAAAATGATTCGCCTCTAATCTGGTCCGTACTATGATGGCCATGGTAAGAAGCATTGCAGCCTTGTGTGTGTGTGTGTGGTTGTGTGTGTGTGTGTGTGTGTGTGTGTGTGTGTGTGTGCGCACGAGCACGCTCATCCATCACAAGGCCATGGATGATTTATTTATGAAATGTGATTTTTCTTTCTGGTGCTCTCCAGCCTTGTAACTCAAACTCACACATACGCACACACACACACACATTCACTCAGTCACACACAGGGACACACATCCACACACCCACGCACACACAGTGGTCACTCTCAATCATACTTTGCTGTTAGACTGATGTACAGTATTTGCTCTACCAAGAAATGATTTTGTTTATTTTGGGATATGAGGATTTAAATCCTGTGTGTGTAATATGAACATGTTTGGTGGGGGGAATGGGGTCATTTATTGCGTGTGTGCGTTTGTGCCTATATTGTGTGTATGTAAGTGAGTGGTTACTGTGGCAGTCCCTTATTTTTCCACCGGTTTAATCCCTCACAAAGTACCATTCCCTCTCCTTATGACTCATACAGTGGCAGCTCATTTTCACACAGAATACAGGCGCTTTTTATGCCACATCGTGTGTGTGTTTTCTCATATTTTCCTCCTAATAATAATCTTGAGCTGTGTCAGGGTCATTCTGCATGTAGTTTAATTATTGCTGGATGTATTGTGTTGTCTGTGTGATCACATTGTATGCAGTACACTCATCAAGGCCACTGGGTTAAAAAATGGAAGCGAGAGGAGGAAATATTTATGCGAGTGGGTGTGGCACGGATTGCGTGAGTAACTTCTCTGCCACTTCTTTGCTCTTTGTGTGTGTGTGTCTTTGTGTGTGTGTGTGTGTGTGTGTTTGTGTGTGAAGTGAAGCCAGTCACACTGAGTGACTGAGTGAGCTCATCTGTTCTGGGGGTCTATAAATATTGTAGATGCCATGTGCCTGCAGTAGACCTTCTCAGCAAGCTACTGTATGATGTCATCCTGGCACACCTCAAACCAACACACACACACACACACACACACACACAGCTGTTCTGCCAAGGCCTAATATCCATGGCAACACTGGGGTGTGGTAGGTAAGGATGCAGAGCCCACGGCTGTTTAATGAATCCAGCAGCTCAAGCATCTTCAAACTTCAGTATTTCCTTCTTTTTCCCTACAGTGTTCACTCCCTACAGTAAGACATCCACAAATCTTTTCTTCTTCCTGTCAGTCATTCCTTCACCGTATTTCTTTACATTTACCTGTTTCCTTTATTTCTACTGTTTACCACCTTCACTTCTTGTGTTGGATGTCGGTTTGCTTTGTGAACTATAACCCTGTCCTCTTTCCCCTGAAGAAGTGGCAGACTCAGGTTGTCTGAGGGGCAGGACAGAGAAGAATAAAAAGGGTTTTTACCTTTTTATTCTTTTCAGCACCAGCTGCATGTGGTGGGACACCAGCGCATTGAAAGTCTGGATGCATTTTTTCGTGTTTTGTCCACTGGTAGGGCACCTGTACTTCCCAACTAGGTCAAAAAAACAAAAACAAAAACAAAAAAAAAACAGTGGTGGGTTATGAGGCTGTACAGCTAATTGTAATTTTGTTGAAATCGCAATATGGCTTTCTGTAATTTTTAAATTGCAGGAGATGCAAAATTTGTTAAAGGGAAAATGTGTGTCAAAAAACTAAATTAATGAATACAATGAGACACACATGTCCTACAAATTAGATTCTATAGACTTCAGACTTCATGTGGTACAGATTCTTGCAAAAAATCACGCCATAGTGATGGAGTTTTTCAATCAAAATAAGAATAATGACGTAAAAATGATTAATACCTCTAATATCGAAAATCATACCACAATTGCAATATCAGTCAAAATAATTGCAATTAGATATTTTTTTCAGAATCATTCAGCCCTAGTGGGTTAGTTTGACCCAGCATATTAGTATAATCTGTCTACTTTTACCATTGCCTCTGGTTTCCTTGACCCAACATGTTGGATTGATCGTACAACCCAACATGCTGGGTCAAAGTAACCCATGTTACTTGTAATAGTACAATCAACCGAACATGCCGGGTTGATCAGCACCGAAGTCAGACACAGCCTGTTCACCCTGCTGTGCAAGAGATACAGAAGTATCCGCTGCTGTGTCATGACTACACCAGACTACAAAGCAGCTTCTTCCCTCGGACTGTAAGACCGTTTAATTCATTCTCAGCACCTCATCATATAAAATAATTATTCAACTCTGTTGTATAATAATAAATAAGTCAATGCTTTATCTTGATAAGATTCTCTATCTCTTTTAGAGAGTGTTTGCTAAAATAGAAAATCAAAGAATACTGTAGGCTCTGTTTATCAAGGTCAAAATGTCCTCTTGTCATATTGTATAACATATTAATGTTTCAGGCGATGGATCAAATTGCTTGCTTCCTCTGGAAGCAGCAACTATTTTCTACAGTATATAAATTTAACTTCATTTTGATTTTCTATCATCTTTATTCTGGCCACACCTCTGACGTGGCTTTTTTTTCTGTGCCACCTCTTCCTCATCTGTACCCTCAGCCCCAGTTGCAATTTCCTGCAATTTCTACAACTATTCAGTCATTTCTCTACCTCCACCTGTAGACTGAGCATTCATGGTTTATTAAACTCATGGTTAAAGGTGGAACAATGTCAACTTTAGGACTGCATCTAACAATTATTTTCACTGTTGATTGATCTGCTTAGTGTTTTCTCAATTAACTTGTTAATTATTTTGTGGATACAACATAAGAACGTAAAGAAAAATGGTCCTTATAATTCCTCAGACTCCAGGTTAACATTTTTAAAGTGTGTGCTTTGCCCGATCAGCAGTCGAAAACTCAAAGGTATTCAGTTTAATATCATAGAAAACTAAGAAAAAAAATCACATTTGACAAGGAGCAACTGGTGAACTTTTGTTATTACTGCATAAACATGACATCTGACAACTGATTGGTTATTAAAATAATTAATTTCAGCTCTAGTCAACTGCAGTTCCTCTGTTTATAATGAACCAACACAAAGGATGCAACCACACACTGGCTGATGGTGATAGGATTACTTCCTTCTACTTTTAGGTGCATTTCAGGATTGCTCTACACATTTTGATTTAACCATCCAGCCTTAGGTGATGGGACAAAGTAAATAGAGTGTGCAACATGCAGTAAAGTATCCACACAAGCTTCTTCCTGTTTGTTCTGTCCTGGACCATCACTGCTTTCATCATCTCGTCCCAATGAACAGGGGATTCCTCCACATACTGTAGACCTTCAGCCAGACACACTAACACACTGAGCTGCTCGGCTTTGGCAGCAGATAAGAAGCAGCCATGAAGGTTGAAGATGCACAAGCCAGTGAATACACACATGCGCACGCGGCACACACACACACACACACACACACACACACACACACACATGTACCCTTCACAGTGTCAAACTGATATCACTTGTATCTAAAATATTGTCTTTTGTACGTAGGTACTCGCACCTTCATGTTTTATGGCTCATGCAGGTCAGGTTTATATAACAGATTAATCACATGTGAGAAAATATGCATACACATTCACACATGCACACAGACACACAAACATAAAGAGTTGCTGACAGTTGGTGTCCCATGGGACAGAAGGTGTCAGGAAGTCAACATCATCCCCTCCCTCTCCCTCCCCCCGTTTCCATGGAGACTGAATTTGCAGGGCTCTGAGAGGTGAGGAGCAAGAAAACCCTGAGTCTGCATGTGAACACACACATAAACCCGCGTGCACACACACACACACACACACACACGTGCACACACACACAAAGCATGTATGGAGACAGACTCTCCAATACACTGCTGAGCAGAGATGTTGAGTAGGTAGAATCATAGACGGACAGAGGGACAGCAGGATATGGATGAATTTGCAGTATATGTTGTGTGTAGATGTATGTGGCTGATTGCGTGGGACTTGCTGGCGACGTGCCCTCAGGGTGAGAGGGGAACACTGGAGGGACGGACATATATTCCGTTGGGTCAGCATTAAACAAGCTCCAACTGGATCTGTTCCCACCGGGGTGTTGTGTGTGTAGTCTTCACGTTTGCGTGTGTAAGTGTGAACGTGTGTGAAAACAATGATGCACTGCAGGTATGAAATGTCATTCGGGAAGGAGAAGTGATTTTGCAGATGACAGGAATAAACTAACAAGATGAGGAATTTAGATTATCTTTGCAACAATAAATGCTCATTATTTGACACGGAAAAAAATGACATCAGCTCTTAATACTTAGTTATGAGCTTATTTTCATGAATGAAAATAAAGAATTGCAGAGCTGTGTACGCTTTCCCCAGGGCATGTCAGTTCAAATGCTCTAAATCAACCAGACTGGAAGGATTTAAGCAGCTGTTTATGGAGGTTTGCCAATCAAGAGCAAGTGCAGTTGTGCTGCATTAACAGTTCATCTGTAACTGGCTGTAAAGATGGATGGCTTGTTAAAACAGCAGGAATATCACAATAAATCTTAATGATGGATCAAAACAGCGCAGGGCCTCCATTAAAGGGATAGTTTGGATTATTTAAAGTGTGGTTATATGAGGCACTTATCCATAGTCAGTGTGATTGCAATAGTAGATGCCAGTCAGCATGCCCACAGTTTGGAGAAGCAGACAGGAGTCCAGACACGGAGGTTTGGCATTGTACTGCTGCAGAAAAATGTATTTTAGCAACTTGAAAAAGGCCTACCACAAAAAAGCTATTTTAGCCCATTGTACTTCCATATTACTACCCATAAGCATGCCTGTCTGTGTTATGCCACAGATCAGCTGTTTGGGTCAGAGTTATAGCTGTTTTTGGAAAAGTCAACGAATATAAGAAAATAAAACTGAGTGACAACAACGACCAAATGCCATTCACTGTGGAGATAGGAGAATACCTTTATGAAGCAGAGGACAGAAAGAAGAAAAAGAAAAAGGAAAAAAAACAGAGCAGGCAGAGACATGGGGTGGGTTTTCATAATCCTCAAAAAGAAAAAAAGACCACTGCAAATAGTGTTGTACCAATCTTGCACATAGAGTATTTAAGCACCTAGCCACAGATTCTGAGGCTAATATAACTCAATGGAATACACAGAAATACACGACACCTGTTTGTTTGAATAACTTTCTGCTGACCACAACTGCAGCAGTACAATGCTGAGCTTCCATGCTGGGACTCCTGTCTGTTTCTCCGCTGGCTGGCATCTACTCTAGGTAATACACTGACTATGGATTATGCCTCATAAAACCCCACCTCAAATAATTCAAACTGTCCCTTTAAATAAGCACTTGATCTCATGATAACAGCAAAATGGTCTCCATTTAATATTGTATGCAATGTTACTATATATCCTGTTTTCTATATTCTGTTGTTATCACTTATCCCCACTCTTCAGTATGTTGAGTTGTTTATGAGCTGGTCTATCACTGTAGTTTGGCAACCATGGAAACAGTTACAGAACAACAACAGACTGCAGGTGACAAGACGCACTTAAAGGAGTGAAAATAGGAAAGAAATACCAACAAGAAATACCACTACTATGGCAGAAAGTCCACAACCGTTCCAGACCAATTAAAGCATAGATCTGTGGGTGGCCAAGTGTGTGTGCTCGAGTGTATGCTCCCTCCAGGGTAACCCCCTCTCCCACAATACGTGCATCACTCACGATGGGAGAGAGGAGAGAAGAGAAGACAAGAGAAGAGAAGAAGGAGAAGAAGAAGAGAAGACATTGCTGCTGACACAAGATGCTGACATGCCAGCACTGGCTGAGGGAACGAGACATGGGGAGAGGAAACGGAGGATCAGATAGGGGAAAGCAAAAATGAACCGATCGCAATGACAAAAGGATGTGACTGAAACTGGAGAGGCACAGGATGGAGAGAAATATTGGAGGATGGCAGCGGAAGTGAAGAGCGGGGGAGGAGAGATGGCACTGTCTGATGCAAGCTGAGGAGCTTCATATGACCTTTATGTAACTCAACAACAGGCACTTCCTCTGTCTCGTCCATCTCTCATTCTCTGTTGTCTTCCCTTATTCTCTCATTCATTTGCAGGAGGACACACACGCTTAATGGTGTCAAAATTAAAACAGCTTTCCATGGGGGCTTTTAGCAGCCTTCACTAAACTTGAGCAGAGGGGATGAGTGCACGCCCACTCCTCCACTCTTCACTGCACTATTGTTCACTGTGGTTGCAATTAAAATTTTAATTTAATTTTTATGTTTCCCCTATGAAACTTTAAAAGGTGTGAGCTCACAGCTGTCACATCTGGAAAGCAGGAGTAAATGTTAAGTTCATTATTTTGCCAAGGTTATGCATGCAGTGCTGTTTGGAATTGTGAGACTAGTTCACATAATTCTATAAAGGTAAACAATACTGGTGTAATATTTATCTCTGAAAAACTCAGAGGGGCTGGTGTAATGATTACATGTAAAATAAAGCATCAAACTGAGATTACACTTTTATGTCTTGGGCCCTATCTTACACCGATCTAAAGTGCAAGTGGAAAGCGCAAGGTGCAATGGATTTAAATTATTCAAGGTGTGTCAGAATCCACCTTTGCTGTCTTGCGCCAGGGGCGGGAGTGGTGTTTTGCCCTGCCCGGGATACACCTATCAGACATGCCCAAGTGCCCCCATTAATTCACAGGCGAGTTTAGGCCGAACATGCAATAAACCAATCAGACAGTCAGCTCTCATCACTTTTAAGAAGCAGGTGCACCAGCAGCGCAAGCTGCGGCAGCATGACGCCGGATTTACCAGGAGGAAACAAAGCGAAAAGATTTTCAAAGCGAGGAGACAGATCTCCTGGTTCGAGGAGTGAAAGCACGTAAGTGTACAAGACCGCTGGACATCTCCAAAGGAGCTTCATGTGGAAATTATTTATTTAACATTAACGTCTGCAAAAACCAATGCAATAAATAAACTGCAAATGTCATGCAGATATGTAGATGTTTTACACTGATGCACCTTGAAATTGTGTTGTATTTTATAATTAATTATTATCATCATCATCATTATTACGCAGGTCTGCTGGCTGAGGAGCGGGGGAGAGAGATGGTAGAGAGGGGAGGTGAACTGATCCAGTCTAGCCACAAAGCTGCCTGGCTCCGCTGGCCCACCTGAGCCAGGTGGAGGAGCAGATACACAGCGGTCTGTGCTCCTCCTTCTTCTCCTCTCCCACCTAATCCTCATCTCCTCCTCCCATCCTTGCTCCTCTGTAGCATGACGAATCAATCTGAGAGAGTTTCTGAAGTTTGAAGTGCGCAAAATTATGCACAGATATATCCAACCAGCTCTGACAGAGGCACACATACCGTTCTCTCTCCGGGTCGGGCCGGACTCACGGTCAAATATAGTTGTACATTTTGTATGTTACAGATCATAATTGATTAACCCTTGATTTTCTGGATCACAATAAACACGCAGACACAAACACTACATCTGCTCCAGCTGTCATGCTGACTAATCTGATAAAGACGAGCTGACAGCTGTGATCCTGTCCCGTGTGCACTTTGCAGGTGTGTTTAGATTTATTAGGCTTCATAATTAAAAATAATTTCTTCTTCCTTATTAGTGAGTTTATCTTTAAAGACACACTCACGCACACGGCTATTTAACATTAATGAAAAGTGGTCTGTGATTGTGGAGATGTGTGTGCGCCTCAGCCAAGTGTTTGACACATGCACGCTTTTAACTGAAATATTTACACTTTATTGCTGATAAAAAATATGTTCAAGTAACATTTAACTAATCCACATTCCCGTGCGAGGAAGAGAATGACCATAAATGAATGTGTTTTGTGATTGTGAAGACGCCGGGTGCTATCTTGTGCTGAAAGACCACAAACTTTGCACTTCGACCAGGTTTTAGCTGGTCTAAAGCACAAGTGGTTTTTACTCTTATGCGCTGAGCACAAGATAGCGAATGCGCCGCACCATGCCTTCGTTTCGTTCATATTTAGACCTCCCGACCACAGCCGCACAGACGCGGCACAAGTGCATTTAACCTAACCTCAATCAGCATGAGGATGAGTAGATAATGACTAAATTTTAATTTTGGGGTGAACTATCACTTTAAAGGCTTAAATGGATATGAAACTCTGTCCGTTCAAAAGGATAAGCAGCTCTGTTAGAGAATAACTGTGTTTCAATCATTCAAATGTTAAAGCTACAAGACTGCAGAGTTTTACCTAGCGAGTCACTATTGGAACCCCCGGTAGGCCCCCCCATAATTTTTTTTTGCAAAAAATATTGCCAAATACCCATTTATATGGAAATCAATGATTTGCATTGGATCTGTGTTTCATGCATGCTATGTTCATGGTGTATTTCAAGGTCACAGGGCACAGGGTTTATTTTCATGCAATGAATGCAACTTATGAAGTCACTGTGTCCTTGTGATTACTTTGTTTGAGGTCTTGACTATATTGAGCAAACAAAAATTTGAATGCAGTTATAAGTTGCATACCACCTGAAAAAATTCCAGGGGAAACACTTTTTGGGTGGATTCAGTAATTCAGTTTTCTCCAACTGTAACTGCATTTTTAATTTGCTCCTGCAATGATGGTGTCTGGGTAACGAGCCATCTGACCACACACAGAATAGTACTGTTGAATTATTTAGGATAAACCAATGTTTCATTCAACATATTATTAAACTCCTCCCACCTCACAACTCTATTGAAAATGCTCTTGTCTCACTATTATCATCCAACAGCCACCTGTAGCAGAAAACACACTGTGTGTTTGTCTCATAATTGATACTAGCACAATGTTTTACATGCATACACTTAAGTGGTTGCCCTTTCCAGTGCACCTGCATTTAATAAAGCACCAACTGAGAGCCCTATTAAGATCTGAGAGCTTTCCAAAAAGCTCAGACCCATTTTACTTGCAAGAAAATTGTGCCACATTCATGTTCAGAGTCTTCTAATGGGAGCTTGAGTAATACATTTTGAAAGCAAATCAAAAATCCACACAGATCACATTACCAAACGGATGGTAATGGTAAAGTTTAATGTTGAGTGCAAAGTGTTCGACATATTTTAACTGAATTTTTCCCAACAGAAAGTAGAAGATGATGACTATTTCCCAGTTTTCATTAAAATATACACTAAAAATTCTATATTTCCTTACAGTGCAACTGCTGCATACATGCACATTATGCACTGTGTGTAAAGCACCAGATGCTAGAGGGGTAGCTACAGTCTTGCTAAGGTAGAGAGCGAAATAATGCTCTAAAGTCAGGCAAAATTGTAGCAAGGTAAAAATGTCTTTAATGTTGTATGGGTATCCAAGAGTCTCTCATGCCCACTTTGTGCTAATATCATGCAGTTTGGGGCAAAAACCATGCAGTTTTTCACATGCAGAAAAATGTGTTATTTATGCCTACTTAAATATTAGATTTGAATATTCCTGCATACTGGGGTCCCTAAAAAGCATTGGAACATCATATATTAGGTCTGACTGGTAAGCTGAGACTTTTGTGAATTCAGTGAGCCTAATTGTTTTCATGTGTGATGATGTCAGTCTGCATGGTGATACCTTTTTTGGAAACTTGTGCCCTTGTTATAAAATCGCCTATTGTGACCTGGGCATTCAGAGGATGAATCATGCTGATGGAGCCGTGTTGTAATTAGGCAATCTGAGCAATCCCCAGAACTGAAGTGCTCGCTATCCAATCACTGAAAAATGCAATTTTTATGGAAATCTCCAAATGTCAAAAATCAAAGCAGGAATTTTTCAGTGGTTATCCTCAAGGTCTTTGTGTCTTAACGTGGTTTGTGGATATATCTTTTACCATTTACAATTCTTGATTCTTAATGCTTAATTTTGCACATAATCATTGTGTAATGAATGGTATCAACTGAAAAATCATATACACACTCTAAACACTAAGCACCTAACCAAAACACATTTTTTTTATTACAGATTTATGACTGGGAATTGGGGTGGGCACCAAAATGGGCAACAGCAGCCCCGTTTCCTTACTGAACAAAAACAATTATTTCTACAGCAATAAAATACTAAATGTACCATGAACTGTACTGAAATTATGAAGTTTACATGTGAATTAATTAAAACTTTCTCTCCATGTAAGGGTCATTCTTGCTAGCACTCTTACAAAGACTGCCAAGGAACTTTGTCCCTTTGAGGCGTGGGGTGTACACTATAGTATTTAAAGGTGTGCAAAGACTACAAAGAACTCCTCATGAAGAAGTCCTGGAAGACTACTGCACTGTATGTTAACAGCAAACAGACAGAGCTGCCATCAAAGTCAAACAGAATGCTGTTGACTACAGGTGCCTAATTATAGCGATCCAGATCTAGGCTATTTCTGATTGCATATACCGCAGGCTATTTCCAATTAAATAGTCATAAGCATTTCTCAGTGCACTTATATTCTTTGTTTATATTCATGACTGATATTTACAATGAGTGCATTACTTGAGTTTTAATCTAAATTCAGGGTGTTCAAAAACATCTTAGGGCCAGCTGATGTGACTGACACTGAGTCTCTGTGTAGTTTAAGTCTAAGTGTGTGTGTGTGTGTGTGTGTGTGTGAGAAAGATGGAGTGTGTGAAAGTTAGCATGAGTAAATGAAAGGGCTATTGGAGTGTGGAATTGAGGGCAAGAAGAGACGGTGCAGGGCATACGGCAGTGGAGAGAGAGGGAGAGAAAAGCAGCTAAGTGTGAATGATGTTCTTCTTGCGCTGGGGCAGGCCACGTCACAGCCCCCATTATTCTAATGGGGCACCACAATGCTTACTGACCTTCATCATCGACAGACAGAGCCGGCCACCGAGATGACAGCGAGTGTGTGTGTGTGTATCAGTTATTCATACAATTACAATATGTGGGAGCAGTGCAGGCTATTAGCGATGTAATTAGATGTACTACATGGACTTTACAATGCAATCACAAAACAAATGTTTCCTTGGTACCAGTGAAGCAGTGCAATACTAAGACATGTGGATGCACGTGTATACACGAACACACACACAAGCAGATCCTCATTTAGGCAAACTAAAATGTTCTCCGGCTACTATGGAGATGTGAAGGCTCACCAGAGCTCCTAGTTTAATGAGCTGATTTAGGTCAGTTCAATGCACACACACAATTGCTGAAGGACATATGCATATACACTTCCACTTGATATGGTATGTTAATAAAGCCTCTTAATAAAACCACATTTTAGGCTCTATCTTCCACACAGCACAAAGCGGTGCACAGCACAGCTGTCATTGCTGTTTTCTGATGAATGCAGTTGTTTTCACGCTCAGTGCCCAATGCTGTGTAGGTAGCAAATGCACTTGCGCCCTTCTGTGTTGCCCATGGGTGTGTTGGTCTTAAAATGAGGTGTGGTCAGTCACATTGTTGGCACATAAATACCTTGAGGCAACAGAAAGCAATTGCGCCATTGACCAACAAAAACCTGGTCTAAAGTAAATGGTACCTTATGATGCACCTGCATAGGCAGGTTTGCAGCACATGTACACTCTGCTTCTAGGACACTGCAGAAATTTGTGGGTCATAAAAATGAACATTCGAATTAATAGGAGATGGATTGCAGGTGGGTGAAACTGAGTAAAGACTGAAGAGTGACATGGCACAGCAGCATAATTCATACAGTGAAATTGTTTGGACTTACTTAAACATCAACAAAAATCGACGTAAATCCTGATTTCCACCAGAGCTTTCTATAAAATGATTTGTTCTATTTCCTCTGTCCTGTCAAATTTATAGCAACAATTTTGCTGCTTAAATATTAAGAATATTTGGAGCAGTGACGTTACAACATGCACAGAAACATTTTACATGTATGAAAGCAGCCTCTCTCATCATTAAATCATCTTTCAAGTGATGTCAAGTAGCTGTCGTTTTCTTTAGCGATTTACTTTCATCATGAGAGAGGTTGCAGAAGTCATGCTGCTGTGCCTTGTGTGTAAATGAGCACAGCGTCTCTCTGAGAAGAATCATTTGATTTCACCCACCTGCAACCTCTCGATCATTAATCAGAATGTTAATTTATATACACTGTCCTGTCCGAACCGTAGATTAATTAAGATGTGGGTGCCAGTGGGTCATTTCATTTCATTTTGTTTACTTCCCCAAGTATGCCATTTAAATAGGAATGCACAAGAGACAGGTGCACCTGGCTCTTAAAGCGAATGGGAGATGGCATTTTGTTAGTTTTCATTCATGTTACGCCAAAAACACACCTATGCCTAAATTAGAGAATAAATACAGCTCCTTACTTTGGGCCCAGATTATACGCTATTTAAATAAATAGTGGAATTGGACACGCCCTAAATGTACTTGTACCATTTTATACAATGTGCAACAGATCATCTAAATAGGGCCCTTAGAGATTCATCCAGCTTTGCTTCATCAAACTCACACCAAGTGACTGAAATCAATCACAAGCTGAATCCAAAAAATTATGTTTTTAAAGAATGCTGAAGTTTGTTACCCAATCTGATATCCCAGCGGCTGTGTTCCCACCTCATGCAGCCAGAGCAAAGCTCTAAGTACAGTGAACTGGTGGAGAGATATGAAGCATTATCTGACGGAACGATAGCTAACTAATAGACCTCTCAGCACACACGCTTAAAGCCATCAGCACTGATAAGGCAGAGAGCGAGGGAACGCAAGAGATAGACAGTCAGAGAGACTGAGGAAGAGGAAAAAAGTGAGGGGAGTGAGACTTTGAAAGGAGAGAACAGATCAGAGTGTCTGTAATCTTAATATGGATATTGAATCTTCACTGAGTCAACTGTATATTCACACAGAGAGTGATTTTAAAACAACAGGTTCTTATGCTTTATGGAGGACAAGGAGACACAAAAACTAATTAAAACCAAGATGATAAAAACGAAGCAGCACAACAAATTCACCACGAATTGAAAGCAACAGGGAAAGTGCATGTGTATATGTGTGTGTATGAAACAGTGCACACGTTTGAGTGTCTGCACCAGCCCACGTGTCTGTGAATGGAGCTGGAAGTAAATGAATAACAGACTGCAGCTGAGAACTGAGGCATGTTTGTAGGTGGTGCTGAATAAACGGGTCTTGATTTAATACCGAGACAAGATGATCTGAGAGCTTTCTGTGGAAGTACGTCGTGCTCCAAAAATATCTTATTAGTTTCTCCACTATGTACTTAGTGAACTCGTGCTGTTTAAATCTGCCTCAGATAGAGTCTATTCAGTAGTTGTATGTCTTCTTCTATCTATCAAAGCCACAGTATATTTTGGTGTCCGGTTGGTCATGATTGTGCCCTGAGCTGAACATCTCATTCACATCAGCACATACATCTTTCTCTTAGCGTTGTGTGTGTGTTTGTGCACATGTGCATGTGTGGCTGTATGCGTGTGTGATGTATCAGCCCAGTTGGGCACTTGCAATACCAGGAAGTGCTGACTCTGTGTGGGCAATTCATCACTTGAACCATTTTCTTATGCATGAAATCAACACCTCCAGCATCTGTTTAATCTGTGTGAGTAACTAATTGAGTGAGTACTACAAGCAAATTATCATATTCTATGTTTCATAGACTGGGACCATTTTTTAATATTCACCAATCAATTACATGAACATTTTACCCAAATATGGGCTCCGCATATTCACATTTAAAGAAAAGGTGATTTAATAGAAGAAAAAGAAGACGAAGAAGACAACAATGACAATCTAGTTTAACCCACATATCTATAGACTAATGATTTGAGAAAACAAAAATGAACATGAATTATTACCCAAACGCTATTGTACTGCAGAATTACTTCCTGATTCCCAGCACTTCAATATGTTGAACCCTGTTTTCATTTCTAACTAAGTAGTTAAGATAAGAGGGTTAAAGCTGCAGTAGGGTTTTCCTACATGGAAAGAAGATTTGGAGGCCACATCATCTCTGCAGCACTATACTACATCATTATAACAGTGTTTTGTCACACACTTTTTCTTTATCAAAAATTTTATAATATTTCGTTTAATTGTGCAGCCCTGGATGTGCAATATGAAAGGTGTCTCACAGCAACCTACAGACAGGGGCGCCATAGGTGGGGTGAAAAGTTAAGACGTTTCTGGTTTGGTTTCTCCGCTCTCTTCATTGTTGTTTCCAGCTGCAGCAGGCAGCTCTTTTCAGTAAAACGCTCCAATAAACTCAATATATACTACCTGCCAACCACCGAACAGCAGACACAGTTAGCAACTACCTGGTGCACTTGATGGAGCATTTAGCAGCTAAAGAGCCCTCAAAGGTTAGTGGAGAGAAAAAATAAAGCGAAGAGAAGAATGAGTTTTGATTTGAATTTGTTAGATGTACAGAAACACAACTCAAAATTAATGCTAAATTTTTTGATCTGCTGGTTTTGTAAATGGGCAGGTGTTTTCTAAACATGTTAACCACATTAACTCTATTGTTGTCACTTGTGATAAGTGTTGTGTTTTACAGCTTCTTCTTCTCCCAGTTGGCCAAAGAATCCATTAATGCAGGTTAAAATAGACTGAAAACTATTCTTCTCATTTTGCTGTGTCCCATTAATTCAGTTAGACAGCTGTGCTGCAGGGTGTCACTTGTTCCTGATTCTATGACTTAGTTGGTGAATAAAGTGATTTTATAACGAATGGAAATTAATGCAAACACTCCAAATAATGAACCAGTTTATGAAAGAAATTGATTTCTAACTTTGACTTTATTTTGTTTCATTATATTGGGTAGTCATCTGAGATTCATTTGAATTAAAAAGTTTCCACATCACTAACATTTTAGCTGCTTTCCGCCTCATACTAGTTCATAAAAGTTAATTTTTCTATCATGTTTAAATGTCACTCACAGATGCACATTTATATCCTGAAACCAGTTCAGCACAAATGATTAAACAAATACAGATAAACACAGATTGTTGTGTTCTGCAGAACACACACATGCACATGGAAAAATGTATGCTTCATGGGAGCCGTTAGCTATATACAGCAATATTTGTCCTACCACTGTGTCCTTTTCCCCAAATCCTGCATTTCACTTGCATCGCCACACTCTCTCAAATCTCTGTGCGTGCGTGCGCGTGTGTGTGGGCGGGTGCGCGTGTGGGTGTTATTGACAGTCAGCAGCAGGGGGTGTGTGCTGTGTTGTGAGACACTGACAAGCTGTATTTCATGGAGCAGATGAAGCATTTTGAAGTTCTTTAAATCCCTTTAAGGGTCCAGCCAGGGACTTAGCTTCTGATGCTGCCGCCTCTGCTGCTGCTGCTTAAGTCTCTTGCTGGGAAAAACTGGGGTCTAGAAGATGTCGCCTCTATTACTGTTTATGGGAGGGGTGTGTGTGTGTGTGTATTGTTTTCATGGTTTCTGCAAGTTTCAACAAGTTAAATTCAAGACTTTTTAAACACATTTTAGGAACATTATGAATGCAACTACAAAAATGTCTAAGCTAAATGTTCATCTCTACTCAATACAGAATAAACCAGGGATGCTAACCAAGTAAGAGCTAAAGTAGGTAAAGACCTGTCGTATGAACTGACAAACATTAATGCTAGGAGCTAATGAAGCTAATATGAAATCTGATAGAAATTTCAATTAACCCTTTGCATTGCTTTGTTATTTTAAAGTAAGCCCAATTTAAAAAAATGGACACAAACATGCTCTTTCCTGCTGAATAAATGTTAGCTTAAATTGTAACACTCAGGCAACAGGAACAGAAACAGTGATTTCTAAAACCATAACACTGAACCATAATATCTCAAATATGAGCAACTTTGTCAGGGCTCCTCCAATCTCTGTCCACTCCGGGGATTTCTATTGCAGAAGTTTTATATTTAATTATTTTAAATAATAGAATAAATAGAATATATACAATAGATGGATAGATATAATTTTATTCTATCTAAATTTTTTTTTAATTAAGAGTTCAATTGGTTGTGTTTGGAATTTGAAAAATAAATGCATGGTTCACATTAGTGCTTACTGATTCCACATTGGTTTTGTTTTGTAGTTTTGTTGCAGCATGGTCAAATAATTTTTTCCCAAAGCACAAGTTATGTTAACTTCATAACTCAAGTAAATTTTTAAGACCTTTCAAAACCACATTTAAGGCATTTATTATTTTATTATGGCCTAAAATTCAGATTATTGGATTTTTAAGACTTTTTAAAAGTGCTAGTAAAGATATAGCAGACACTAAAATATGAAAACATATTAGATGAGAAATAGGTCATGCGGTAACAGAGTCTTGACACTGCCTATTTTGACTGTTTTATTTGAGTCTCAAAAGCCTCAGTTTATGTCTATAAGGGAACCCCAGATTTGTGCAGTTGTGCAGTACGAGTTGTTTCTTCATTTTACACGCTGTACAAAATTTTTTAAAAGTTTTAGAATGTTTTGTTTAAGATCTGGGGAGGTTTAGGGACAGAAAACACTTGGTTAGGGTTAAGGAAAGATCCTGGTTTGGGTTAAAATTATCACTCTAACAAAATATTGTGCGGGTCTGAGGTTCCCCTCTAGACATGATGGCCACAGTTACAATCTTTCTTGTATTACAACTACGAAAGAACTAAAATATGTTTCTGGAAACATTTAAAGCAAGAAATAGGCAATGTAGTAACAGAATCTTGATCTATATTTGGTCAGTACTCATTTGACAGTTTGATCTGAGTTTTGTGAGAAGTGTGTGTGTGTTCAAGTTACAATTTTAGTGTATACCTTATATCCTACCTCATGGAGACTCCTATACTTTTCTTAAACTCGCACATTCTGCCCCCGACCTCTATACCTCAACAGCCACATCTCCTCCCACACACTGACTTCTTATCTCCTATTCTGAGGGAGGTGCAGGAGGGAAAGTGAACTGACAGAGTTCCAATAGTGTAGTTGTTAGACATGGCAGGGCCGCTGTGGGCTTACCTGCTGGCTGGAAAACTTCATCTCACATCACCCAGCTCCTCTTCCACCTCCTCTTTCACATTCTGTCCTTCCCTGCCTTCCTCCCTCTGTCATTACTCTCGCCTTCCCCTCTGGTGGTCCTGTAACTTCAATCACTTTGCTCTTATAACCAGGCAGAGGGGACTCACACACACATACACATTCACTGTTAGCTCTCCCCATTACCGGAGCATGTCCTCGCTGCTGGGGAACGTCAGGTGCGCTTGATTCTGCTTTATTTCCTGACTTACTCTCTTTGCTAAATCTTACTCCTTGTATCTGTCTGTCTTTCCCACTCCTCCTCTTCCTTCCCTCACTCTCCTTCTCTCTCCCAGGCAGCCAGGGGGACAAATTGGCGCCCGGCTGAGCTAAATGTGCCTGGTGCTGAGAGCCAGATGGTACTGGCAGAGGGATGGAGGGAGCGAGGGATGGATGCTGCTGAGAGATGGAGCGCTGAAGCCGTGGTGTGGCATGGCAGTGTGGGGGAGCTAGCTTTGCACACTAATAATCTATTAGCGCTCAGGGGCCCGAAAGCTGTGCACAAGCCTCTTGCCAGGGGCCAGTTTGACCTGGTCAGACCATTTTGGGTGTACTTGACTCAAGACTGGACAACATACTGGGGAGGAAGAGGGAGGATTGTGGACTGAGCTGCTGAGGAGAGGAGAAAAAGAGATTGACAGATGATGTAAAGCTGTCATGATGGAGCAGGAGAGGAAGAGAGGATAAGGAAGAGACAGACAGAGAGAGAGAGGTGTGATGTCAGTCAGCTGCTGGGAGGTGGATATGTTGTTAATTAGACTCACTTCTCACTTCCTCAAGGGGTTATTTGAGTTTGTCTCCTTCACTCTCGCGAAATTATGGATCTGACCACGCAGAAGCGCTCTGACTGGTCTTTTAAAATGTAAAGCAAAGACATGAGATTAAAGGATCATTTTTTGTGACTTTGGTCTTACTTTTGTAGTTTAGGCCTTCATATCAATGCATACTAAAACTTGACAAAATATGACCAGGCAAAAAAAGTCTGATGAGGCAGGAAACACAAGCAATCAGACAAGGGCCCCAAAATGTACTTAAAAATGTAGGTTGGAGATGGTTGGTGATAAGCTCAAGTTTAGCCAAGGTTAGGGTAAAAATATGGGATGGTCTCTCTCTGACTCTGTCCCTCTCTTTTCTTTCAGGGTTTCTTGGTGACATTCAGCTGCTCACTTCATGCTCCACTTTCCTCTCACACCAACCCAAATTCCAGTACTTGGTTCTTACATAACACATAGCACAAAATTTAGACTTCAGCAGCAGACCAATGGGAAGTAGTAATTTTTCAACTGACTTCGCCCACCCTCCTCAATATTCTCCTATGATGGAGCACAAAGCTGCCTCAGCCATCCATGCATAAGCAACACTAGCCGTGGGCATGCTCGCTTGCACACATACAAACACACAGACCCAGGACGACATGTAGACAGCGCATGCTGCTGACATTTAAGAAAACACAGGCAGTGTGTGTGTGTGTGTGTGTGTGTGTGTGTGTGTGTGTGTGTGTGTGTGTGTGTGTGTGTGTGTGTGTGTGTGTGTGTGTGTTTGTTTGTGGCTAGCTGCAGATGTGAGTAAGGGTGTTTTTGCCTTGCTGAATGTGTGTGTGTCATGATAAGCTCAGGCCACCTCCAAACATTGTGCAGGGGGACCTTGGAGCTCTTCTTGCTTCCTCTGCAGTGTAAGGTCTATTAGCTTTGACATGCACTCCCTCTCACACTGTACCTGTAAGCAAAACACACCTCTAGTACAGTAACTAAGATGGCTGAGTACCAAGCCTGTAAGGCTCGCTTCTGCTGGCCTCAGTTCAAGTAGTGTGAAATATCCTGCTCTCTACTGGCCGACCAAACTATTACCATATAATAAGACTGAAGGTATTAAGCTTGTATATTTATTCATTGCAGCCCTGGGGTTGATTAAGGTCTATGACCTGTTTCTTTCTCTGTTCTTTATTAGGGCTACATTGATACATATAGACCCTGGGAACACATCTTTTATGTTCATATCTTCATAATGTAACTAAACTGCATTCTTTAGGATTTAGAAATCAGTGAAAGATGGCCTCAAACCATTATGAGCTTTGTAAACAAGTAATAGAACTTTGAAATGCTAACAGATACCAGGAGACAGTGTAGTTTAGCTATAAAAAGCTCTCTTTTTGTTCTAGTTAAAAGCCTGGCAGCAGAATTATGAATTAATTGTAATTTATGAATGGATTGTGTTGGAAGACCGGTAAAAAGAGTATTACAGTAGTTTATTCTACTTGAAATAAATGCATGCACTAGTTCTTCAGCATCTCGTTAGGCCTGGAACAGCCATACCTTTGCAATATTTCTCAAATTAAAGAAAGATGTTTCCATCACCTTCTTTATGTGGGATTTAAAAATATAACTCTGAGTCTAGGATAATGGCCAGACTTGTGACCTCAGATTTAACCTGATGCCAAACTGACACAGTTGGCAAGAGCTAGTTGTCTTTTTTATTAGTGGACCAACTAATTTCTGTTTTCTCACCATTTAATTTGTAAAAATTGGTCTGCATCCACTTGTTTACTGCAGCCAACCCAGTTGTTGGCAAATGGTTTGGTCATTTGTTGCCTTCAATGAAATACACAGGACACATTGTGTCAGCACGGCTGTGGAAATTAAGCTTATGTTCTCTGGTAAGAAAAGGAAGCACGTTCGACGAACAAATCAGAGGACCAAGACAGCTTCCCTGAGTAACACCAAAAGGTAACTCTTATTTCTTTAATACAGGATCTACCATAATGACAAAATAATAGGGATATCACATATATATATATATATATATATATATATATATATATATATATATATATATATATATATATATGTATATGTATATATATATATACACACATATATATATATACATATATATTTATATTTATATATATACAGCACGCTTTCAAGGGGCTTTAAACAGTGAGCAATTTGTGTCACCTTCTAGACTGTGTTGTGCTGCTGGCTAAGGTCAGCTGCAGGAGTAGGAGGAGACAAGACCTGTCTAAGGGACCAGATAATGGACTACTGGGTTATTGATGAGTTAGATAAACAGAGAGAGTGTCAAAGAAAGAGGGAGAGACAGAAAGAGGTCAGACAAGATACAGGCGGAATAACCTAAGGAGGAATGAAGAACCAAAAAACAGAAGAAATGCAAAGAAACAAACTAATGTCACATCTAGATTTTGGAGAACGTACTCCAACCTGAGAACACTGATACCTGAAACAGGAGGAGAGGTTGACAGAGAGGCTCATACCCATAAACACAGAGGTTACACATGCTACTTGAATGTATGTGTATGCATTTGTGTGTGAATTGTTGTTCATGTGTCTGTACAAGAGTGAAGTAATAAGATGTCAAAGGACAGGTCAGTGGCATGTGTAAGGTCAAGTAAACAAAAGGTTGTGCGTGTGTAGATGTGTTTGTGTGTGGACAGAGGGGTTAGAATATAGAACAAGTAGCAGTTGTTGTTTTGGAGGGGCAGTGAGGTGTGTGTATAGTGTGTGTATGTGTGTCTTTCTCTCTGTGTATTTGTATGCTGGCAAAAATAGCCAGTGTTGTGTCTGACTGGAACAGGTGTCCAAACATCACAACACACACTCATACGCCATCAAACACAACATGACACTCATGTCACATCATAAAGGCGCACACCTCAAAAAATTGAGGATTAGAGGTTGTTGGTATGGTCTTATCTCACAGAGAAAATTAAATAACAAATATTTGGTGTTTTCAGAGGAGGTCTCTGACTGGGACACAGCAGCCACAGCAGAAAATCATTCATAAAAACTAACACTTTTTAAAGCACTAATGTGTTGGATTTAGTGTGTCTAACAGTATTTTGTAGCAAATTGTAGATTGCAACCAACTTGCAAGGATGTCAGCTCTGGCCACACTTCAAAAATATAACACTACTAAAGTCAGTAATTAACATTTTGTATCTCAGTTGTTTGTACCGTACCTCAAAAGAGATGTAAAAAAAAAAAGACAGAACATGGTTTTTGAGAGAATTAAGTTCCGTGCTCCAAGTAACCAGATGAGACTAAACTGTGCCTTAGTGATAAAAAAAAGTAGTCAACAGCTTCATAAAAGAAACTGTCATTTTTACATTTATATTTGTATATGGATTTATTTTTTTCACCTTGTTGCTAAGCTGAGCTGAATGCCTCCTGGCTCCAACTTCAACTTCTCCTTCTCCAACTACTTAACTCACAGACAGAATGGTATTGATCTTCTCATCCAATTCTGGGCAAAAAGCACATGAGTGCACTTCCTAAAATGTTGAACTGTTTCTTTAATTTTAAAAATGGACAAAAGAAGTCCGTCTCTCACCAGCCTCCCAGAAGGTACATTACTATATCACTGATAATACAGAAATATATTTCACAGAAATATTTTGATAGAAGAGGAGCAGTGACCTGCTTTGTTTGACACACAGTGTTCACCCACTGCCTGCTCACTCTCTCTCTCTGCCTTACACACACATATGTACACACACACGCCTCACTACACATTATATTTGACAGTGTCGGAACAGTTTTTCTCACACAGAGAAACAGGCGTGTGTGTGTGTGTGTGTGTGTGTGTAAGTGTGTAAGTGTGCTTGTGCGTGGAGGCTTGCATGCCTGGGTCCCTGTGTGTGTTTAAAACCTAATTTGTCTATGGGCAAACCCATCTCTGAGGGCTGTATTAAAGGCATTTTGCACTGTAATGGGCTGACATGTTAATCTGAAACTCTATTCTCTGTAGCTAATGAACATATCCATCCTAGTCTCTATGTGTGTGCATGTGTGTGTGTGTGTGTGTGTGTGTGTGTGTGTGTGGTAAAATGGCGACATCGTCCCATTTTTCTGTTGCTGCTGAGGCAAACATAAACTTGAGCACTGACGCCAAGGTGATGTGGGCTTATGTATTTTTAACAATAAAGACATTGAAGAGCATTGAATTCTGAATCACTCACACAGTTTGTCTGTATGTGTTTGTGCTTGCATGTGTATGTTTATGTGTGTGTGTATGTGGAAGAGAGACATAGATCTGACAGTTCTGGGTCAGACCAGTCCCATGGAGTCAGGAGACCTACAGAAGACAACAAAATACAGAAACACACACACGTGGTGATGGTGAAGATGACAAATGTTTGTTAGGCAAACGGAGGGAGAAGAGTGCTTGGATTTGGGCGAAAAAGGCCGTCCTGCTGTGCCAACACTCATACATCAGTCTGCACCTTAGGAGCAGAGAGAACTGAACACACACACAGAAGAAAAACACACAAAGCCATATCGACACTGCTGACTGGAGGGCTGCACAGGAAAGGCGGCAAGAGCAAACGGGGTGCTGTGATATTTTATTGTAGTTGAGGGCATATACACAACACAGTATGGTCATGTTGAGCACAGCCGTGAATCAACCTAATTACCACTGACACATATAGGATGGTGGGGTCAGCAGCAGCATCGCCAACAATCAGGCTGGGGGAATAACGGATTACATGTAACAGAGTCATGTAGGATAAGATAAACGTAAGATACATCTATTCCATTACAATTACAGAAAAAAAATATGTAATTGGATTACAGTTAGTCAGCTAAACAGATCAACTGCTAATGTTAGCTACACAGGCCAACTGTAACACTAGTGACACAAACCAATCACTAATATTAGCCACACGGATTAATCACTAATGTTAGCTACACAGAAATCCAGGTAGCTATCTATCTATCCTACCACTGCTGCTACTGAAAAATATTTGGAGACACTGCTGACCGGGATTGTGTGTGTTAGAGTCCTGCATCGGGTTGGTGGCCATTACATTGTTGAAGGCCAAGTTGGACACTTTGGAGGATTTTGGTGCAACTGTGAGAATAATGTTGCCAGTGTTTTTTTTTACAATGGAAACATGTGGTCAGCTGCAGGACTACAGGTACGGAGCAGGTTGCGGGGCTTATATTCGTAGTTCCAGGTGGGTGTGGATTTGTCTAATAGTAAGTAATGGGTCGGTTCTGGTTCTCCGCTTACCAAGTTTGAGTGTGAAATGTTAATATCATACTCAACAAAGCACATTTAAATGTAAATAATTATTGTTATTAATGCTAAATGCAAATCATTAAATATGCATTCATAAACAAAGGAAGGAATAGCCGGGAAAACATTAACAGACCTTAAAATTAATACAAAACATTAAATTAGGTTAAATAGTTTCACCATATGTGGTACTGAGGTGATCCAAAATGGAAAGTAATCAATTTTCATTACTTTAAGATTGTGATACTTGGATTAGGTTACTGACTACATTTTTAACAGTTAATTGGTAACTGTATTGGAAAACATTTTTAATTAACCCTCCCAACCCTGCCAATGATGCTCTAATGTATTCATCACACTCGAACTTGAGACATTTGATACAGTATGTTATTTTTTCCACACTTCCCCCTCATCGTTATGCGATGCAATTTCCACTAATGCATCAGGGCCAGACTCTCCTCTTCCTTCAGCTGAGCAAAGAAAAACTGAGCAGAAATCAATTCCAACTGAAGATTTTCTCATTTCTCAGTATTGCTTCACTACTGTACTGTCCATTGCATCATCTCTCTGCTCTCTGTGGCTGGTGTGGAGATGACCACTGCTGTGTTTGCCATGAGCGCATGCACGAGTGTGTGTAGTGTTCTGAGACAGAGCAGGAGACAGCTTATGCATGTGCACGCCAGTCATAATGTCTGCATAATGTCCCTGAGGTCTATGACTGTATAACTAATACTTGTATTATTGCTAGAATAAAACATTACGCTGAACCAAGTAGGATTAGAAAACAAGCATGACAGCCTCTTCCCACTCTCTCCTCTCTGTCTCTGACACACACACACACACACACACACACACAAACACACACGCATATGCATGTGTGGAAGCCAGCAAGCAGCCCAGGGCCATGTACACTAGCAAGCGGCCATGTTTCTTTCACAAGAGGCTGCAGTGAGGCTGTCATCGTCAGCATGGTTCTCTCCCACACACTCAGGCACACACACACACACACACACACACCGTACTGTGACATCATGCCTCGCATTTAGACCAGAGGGTCAGAGGGTAACACAGCTTTATGCGCTGAGGCTTCATTGTCGTCATGCTTGGTGACTGCAGCAGCCCTTTTTCAGCTCTCTTTCTCTCAAATGCACACATTTATACACACACACATTAGCCATAGATTAAGGCAATATCCCAGTATGCCATACAGAGGTGCGGCTCTTTAAATCCAGATAATGATAGGTGGAGCTCTGCCTTCCTCTCTGCCCAGCAGGGCTCCCAACATCTGGCAGGCAGAGTCAACATTCCTCTAGTGAGTAAAAACCCTCCTATCCACCTTTCAACCTACTACATTACCTTTCTACCTCCTAGACATTTAGATCCTCCTTTTTGGCACACTGCCACTCATGAGCTTTTGAAGTGGTATGTGCTTGTACACCCCCATCATCTTCACAGTTATTCTCATGGTGATATCCCGCGACATGCAGGAGTGTTAGAGGGGTTCCCCAGCAGAGGTGTATGTGGTGCACAACTAGGAAATACAAGCTTCCATTAGACATACTGCTCTGGCCCCCCTCATTAGAAATTAAGGTCCAATTTATTTTTCATTGATTCATTTATAATTATATAACAACATTTAGTTTTACTTCCCTTTTAAAACAATATTAAATGTATATACAGTAGATACAGTAGATAGAGAAATAAAAGCAAAACAAACTATTTTATAGAGTGTTGTGCTAAGAATAAATTAAGCAGTCTAACAGCCTGAGGTAAGAAGCAGCTCTGTAGTCTGGGAACAATCATATTAAACTTTTTCAGGTCTAGAGTTTTAGATTTAGTTATCCAGAAAAAAAACAACATGTTAAAATCAGTCAGCATCAGTACCACCATGGTCACGTTAACCTGTTGGCTCTGGGGCAAAATAAAGTGCTTGTTTTTGGGATGTAAGAAAATAGTGATACACTTGAGTATTGTGAGATTCTGTTATATGCTACTGTGTTGATTCATGTTGATAATGTTTTTATCTCACATTTTATGTATGTGGTCATGTGTTTGTTATACTGTGAGCAGTGGTAAATTTGTTAGGTTTTAACAGGGGGAATGGACCTGGTTTGTTTTGTTCACCCACCATTAGCTAACCAACTCATGAAAAAACAGAATATATACATCCGAGACGAAACTGGCACAAGCAGGATTCAGATAAAAAGTTGCAATTACAAATCTGTCTGCTACATCAGCACCACTAGCCATGGATTTATCAATATCACAGCACAGGTAGGCTAATGATATTTCAGAGCTGGGGTCGTTGCCATAGATTCTACCCTGCACAAACATCATTCAGATAAAGCAGGTCAGGCAGACTAGACTAATATATTCAACAAAACTAGGAGATTGAGAAGGGGATGGCAGATTAACGTGAAGGATGCATTTTGGTCCTTTAACTAGCAATGGGGATGGCATTCCCCCATCTTTGCCACCTCAAATCACCTACTGACCATGACACCTTTCATAAAATTAGATTTGAAAAATAACAATTTATCATCCTGCTTATAGCACCACAATATGCTAAATAGTAATCCCTGTATCATCTCGCCAGATTCTTGTAAAGACACGCCCCTTTTTTGTGTTCTAGAACATTACCTTGCAGATTCATGTTGAAAAACGATTATGTTTCGGAATATGCAACATAAATTAATAAATTAATAATGAAATATTATGAAATGAAATAACCAAGATGTTAAAATTAGATTGTGACATACAGACCCTTTAAAGGATCAGTGATTACAATTTAGTGGCATCTAGTCATGAGGTTGTAGATTGCAACCAAATGAATACCCCTCACCTCCAAGTATGAAGAGGAACCTATGATGGCTGCAAAACTCAACCGTTCTGAGCTACTGTAGAAACACAGCAATGACATCAATGAATGATATAAATTCTAAGGTAATGAATACACAATCACTGTTATGTTCAGGTGATCACAAATTAAAGCATACTTGTTGCAGATTGCAACCAACTGAATACCACTTGCCTTACCCTCCACTTAACACTCATGTAGGAGAACCTATGGTGGCCATGAGATGTGAAAAATGGGATACGCCGTATCTTTTCCATTTTGGGAGAAGAAGAACAGAAGAATTCTTATTTTCAGGTGATTATACACAAATTAAAACATACTTATGGATATTATATTCCATATATGCCGTATTCTGCCAATAGACCCCATAAATCTGGACCTTTAAACAATATAATTAATGTCAGGTTTAACTCTTTCAATTTGTGTCCATGGTTCAAGCCACTGGCACTATTAACCAGAAAAAAACAAGGAATAGTGTCATTTGAATGGCTCCAAATCAAGACCACCATGGCCGCATTAACCTTCGAGTTGGCCCTGGGGGAAAATTAGGTGATCTGCTGTTATTACACACCCCCTGTTACACCCACTCTCTGTGCCATTCTCTGCAATCTTGTGATACAGGGACTGTTGAAGACAAGCAGGGTTCTCCGTAATGCTCTGATAATGTAGCCCGATGCATATTCCAATAAAATTTCCAGTCACATTTGCACAAACCAGATGATACACAGTCAGCTTGGAGGTTTTGGGGCTGTGGTAGTTCTGGGGCCCAGCAGGTGCCCTCACAGACCAGTTGGTAACACAGCCTCAGCATCAAAGGTTTCATCTCCTGCCACAGGTCTACAGTGAAGACAGCTGTCCAATCCAAAACCATATTCTAAGATCGGGACAGACGACGGATGCTGCTGTCTTGGACCAACCCTTACTATCCCACCCCACACCACACCACAGCCCGATCCCCACCTCCCCCACCCTCCAGAGGCCGACCGACTGCTCCTCACCTGAGGCAGCGCGGCGTTGATCTGCCGCTGGAGCACGTCCCTCTCGTGCAGCGCCCCCTGCAGCTTGGTCTGCGACTGAATGAGGGTCTCCTGAGTCTCCCTGAGGGACTCCAGCAGCTTGTCCCTCTCGTCCAGCATGTTGACCATCAACTGTTCGAAGTTGGCCTCCTGGTCCGAGCCGTTGGGGACGCCGCCGGTGCCTCTGGGAGGACCGGCCGAGTCTCCCTCACTGATGGTCGGCATCACCTCGCACATCATCTTCCCCCGCGCTGTGATCTATAAGGCAGTGTCGCTGTCGGGATTCAGAGGGGGGTTATGTGGGTTACAAGCCCGATAAACAGACTTACAATAACTGATAAGAGGGCCTATTAACGCCCCGTGGCAACGCACAGCCTATGCAAGCGGAGATACGCGCCTTCTTCCCTTTGCATTCAATTTCCCGTGCATCCCTCAGCTTTCTATCGCCTTACCTAATCAGAGTGACTGGATTGCTGAGATGATGGTTGACCTTTCATCCATATTAACCGGCGTTTTTTCACCCCGTGAGCAGCAGATCCGCCCTGCCCGGCGAGCCATGCACTCACATGTAGAAATCCCGGCGTGATATGATTGACAGCTCACAGATAGACGGGTGGATGTGGAGGGGTGGTGCCCGAGAGCACGACAGAGATCACAGCACATTGGCAGAAAAATAAAAAAAAATAAATAAAAAAAAAGCAGGGAAATATCCGTTTGATCTGCGTCCTTTAGTCTTGGGGACAGTGAGAGCGAGTCTTATCTGCATCCGCCTTCTCCGCTTCCATCTCTCCTCCACACACACTCACACTCTCTCTCTCTCTCTCTCTCTCACACACACACACACACACAGCCACCGAGCCGACGTTCATCGCTCACTCCTCCTCCCACACACACAGCCGCTCAGTCACACACACACACGGGAATCTGCAGTTGTCACTACCATGCTACACACACACACACAGCTCTGTGGAAAAAAGGGGGACCAACTCCCAGCGTTCAGCCTATAAGCGTTTTGCACCACATGCGCATGTGGTAGACTGGAATTAGCTGGACGGTCATTAATGTCGTTGCATAATCTCTCAACTCTACGCCGGTATCATGTTTCTACAGTTAGCGCACACTTGACCCTTGATTGGTAAAATGTAATTAACTTTTCACATCAGCACCACTAAGCTCGTTCATGATCTGACAGCTCCCGAGACGTGATGCGCGTTCTGGAGGCAGCAGCTTAACCAAACCGCCGTGGCAGGTTGTGCACAGCGTGCAGTGCTCCCTGCAGGATCTGACAGGAACCTTAACATTATAAATATTAAGATTAGAAACATTTGGAATAGTAGAAGGGGAAGACTTGGTTTTGTCTGTGCATTATTCTGAGTAACTAACTCTGAGAGAGTGGCCTTCCAGTGGAGAAGCCACAGTGCAGTGCCATATAAGCTGCTTTACATACTAGAAAATTATTTGGCTCCTACGTGCCTTTAATTGAATAAATAGTTCCCTGTGTGTTTTTAGTACAGAGTTGTAGTTGTTGTACAATAAAACAATAATCAAAACATAATCTAAACAACAACTTAGTACAGTTTCACCTTAAGGTTTTTTGTCGAGCTTGTGCCCCACCATCTCTCTCTCTCTCTCTCTCTCTCTCTCTCTCTCTCTCTCTCTCTCTCTCTCTCTCTCTCTCTCTCTCTCTCTCTCTCTCTCTCTCTCTCTCTTTCCTCAGCCCCTCAGACAGCCTGAGTCTGCTTCTAGGCCTTGCAGAGAATAGGCCCTTGTAAGTGGCTCAAGCCTTAATCTGTTGCTATCATGGTTTTCTTTTTCTTTTCTTTTAATTTTTTGTAAAACAGTAGCATATCTATCACATTTATATGCTTACTCAAAATAAACTATAAAAGCAATTTGAAAACCTCTTCAAGTAAATGAGTAATTTCTTACTTTGTTTGGTGTTTTTGTCATGTACACATATGTAATGATGATTGACAAGTAATAAGCATGTTGATGTTGTCCAGTGTTAAGCCTAAGTAACTAATTTGACTGGGAAATTCAACATATTATTGATGAAACATATATATACTGTTCACATAAAGATGTGTGTGTGTGTGTGTGTGTGTGTGAGAGAGAGAGAGAGAGAGAGAGAGAGAGAGAGAGAGAGAGAGAGAGAGACTTTGTGGCATGTGTTACAGTGTTCAGAGTTTTGTTTGCCATGATCATCACACAATATACAGTACTGACACTTAACTGTTCATTGGTGGTGGTATGTATATTTACTGAAGTAGTAAACTTAAGGACAGTTTCAAGATACTTGCACTTGAGTACTAAATACTTGAGTATTTTAATTTTACACCATGTTATACTCCATTACATTCCAGAGGCAAATATTGCACATAGCTTTAATTACCAATTACTCTTCAGATTACCCTTTGTCATACCCTTCCTATCCAATGAAAAACATTTATCTGGTGATTTTGAATTTGAATGTTTGTGATAAACTGACAGCTGCAGTGTTCCTCTATGGCTAAGAAAACTCTCATACTTCTTTAGCAAAATAAAATCCTTTTGGATTAGCTGGAAAATGCATTGTCACAAGCTACCTTAATTAAATACCTTAATATTTAATTATTTTTTTTTAAATCCTATATCTTCCTTCATTATCAGATTGTGTTTCAGCACTCTTTGTCAAATAACTGTTGGTGAAAGGAGCAAAGCCATTTCTAGAACTACTTGGCATGATCAAAAAGATGGAGAAGTCAGGGGGGCTCACACATTGGGATGAGCGTTATAGTTCAAGTAATAACTTTGATTGTTGTTGGAACTAGTTCTGTAAATTGAAGTTCAGTGAAATTGTGATGGAATGAGAAAATTATTCATTTACATGGGAAAGTGATGACTAAGGACCTACTTATGCCTGACAACGCTATGTTCAGATTTGTATTTAAATGATACTGTGCTGATGAAGTTCTGCAGGGGTCTGGCTGCTACAAATGTGGGAGTGGATGTCATTAAGATAAAGGGTGTGAGAAATTGATGGAAGAATAATTTCATACATTAAAATCAATTTATAAAGGAAGTAAAATTGATTTAAATTGTCATAGAAATATTATGGAAATTATTAACTTAAGGCAAATTAAATTAAACCAGATATTGTTGGAGCATGACCATATTCTGTATTATATTTTCACCATCCAATATTATTTACTAATTGTGAAATAGGTCTAAACCCTTACAAATGCTAAATATCACGAAAGACATTCATTTTATCAGTATGTACCAATTTTGATTCGAGTTTAAAAACATTCCATCACATTGAATTATATTTCACCACCAAGATAAGATACATAAAGTTATTTGTCGCCACCTAGTGGCAGAATTTGACCTTCGCTTGATGTTTTCTGTATTTTGCTGTAATCAGTGGTGGAACAAGTACTCAAATCTTCTTATAAAGTAAAATTAGTAATACCACAGTGTAGAAATACTACACTAGGAGTTCCACATTTAAAAGTATTAGCATCAAAATATACTTAATGTACACATGTACTCATTATGCACAGTGGTCCCTTTCAGAATAATGCATATTCTATTGTTATTATTGATACATTATGTATCTTTAATGTTGCGGCTGCCAAAGGAGGGGCTTTAATTTTACTATATACTTTCAGGTAGCTTGTGAATTTCACCAAGGAATCAATAAAGTCCTGTTTTAAAGGTCCAGTATGTATGATTTGGGGAGATTTATTGGCAGAATATAGCACAAAATGGAATATAACATTAATAAGTATGTTTTCGTTAGAGTATAATCTCCTGAAAATAAGGATCATTTTGTTTTTGTTGCTGTAGAACGAGCTGTTTGTATCTACAGAGGGTATGGGTCCTCTTCAATGGAGAGTGAGGTAAGGTGTTTGCAATCTAAAAACTTATCGTGAGATACCACTGAATCCAACACACTGGTCCTTTACTAATGATAATAGTCATC
The DNA here is from genome assembly GCF_056507025.1 of Lutjanus erythropterus. Taxonomy (NCBI): domain Eukaryota; kingdom Metazoa; phylum Chordata; class Actinopteri; order Lutjaniformes; family Lutjanidae; genus Lutjanus; species Lutjanus erythropterus. The sequence goes on from NC_139318.1 coordinate 19,887,517, forward strand.
ATTTATTTGATTATTATGATTTGCAACCTGAATCTGCAAAGTAACTAGTAACTAAAGGTATCATATGAATGTGGTGGAATAAGAAGTATTTGCCTCTGTAAAGTAGTGGAGCAAAGTAGCAGAAAATGGAAATACACGTCAAGTAAAGTACAAGTATTTAAGTGCAGTAAATGCAGTATTTGATCAAATGTGGTTAGTTAGTTCCTCCACTGACTATAATAAGTACTTTTGCTTTGAATAAAACTAACAGTGTTTCACTCTGAGCTCACTATTTAGAACTCTACAACAGTACTGTCAAAAATAAAACAGAAAAATCAGACCAAAGCAATTTTATTCAAATTCTGATAAACAGTTACATTTGAATTTGTGAAACATTTTGAGTGTCCTGACAGCTGGCATGTTTTTGAACACTGACAAAAATAGCACAAACTTTACACATTAGAAAAGGGGCTAAAAATCCATTTAAATGCACTTCAAAATGGCTGCCATGGATTTCTGATGTTGCAAATGAATAATTACTAAGTAGCGTTTGGAAAATTTGGTTTTAGTTGACAAAGGATCAGAAATAAGCTTACAACATGAAAAGGTTTTCAAGGTTTATGGTCTAATGATAATATTAACTGTTCAGATTGCAATTATATTTTTTTCATTTAATTGCAAAGGGTTATATTTGGCAGTTAGATAAAACTCAATATTCTATGTTTGAAGAAAGGTAAGTTATAGGGCATCACTGCAAACAGTACAGGACTTGATGAAACCACAAACAAGAAGAACCTGATGTCTCCTGACATCAATGACCCATCTCTACAGTGCAAGAAGACGAGACAATCACTGTGCAGATGACTTAATTGTCAGAAAGTAATTTCTCATGGCCAGCCATGAAAGTGTCACCTCTGCTTTTTTGGTCTTCTTTGAACTGCAGCAATAATTTTGCTTTAGTTTCATAGGAACATGCCTCAGGAGATGTTGGTTTCTGCAGTGTAGTTTTCAAGGTCTTGACAACAATGTTGTGAACAGTCATTCTGAGATGGTGCAGAGGCCTGCAGCACTTTTACGAAATACTTACATAGGTCACTGAACACAGCAGTGTGGATCTTTTTAGCATTATGACTCTTGGGTCTGATAACATTGTCAGTGATAACCATTCCTGCCAATGCCCTCCTTCCCTGACTGATGGTTATTGTCTACATCTACCTGGCTCAATGGTGTCTGGGCAGCTCTAATGATGTGCATTAGTAACCCTATGACAGGCAGCGTGACAAAGCACCTTCAGTCTCTTTCTGACATTGCTTTTAAGCAAGAAGTGGACAGACAGATAAAACAAATGGTAGGAACCATTTCATGGCTCTTATATCAAATTAATAAAGCTCTAATAATGAAAGTATTATGTAATACACAATATTTACACTGAACTGAAACATAAATTACTTTGTAATAGGCCTTGGCTTTTATGAAGCATTATGGAAACTGCATATATTATATATGAAATGGTTTACATATAGCTCTACACCTTGCCTTAACTTAGTATACAAGGATTTGTGAATATACATAAAGCCCCCTCCACACACCACACCGCCAACCCCAACCCTTACTCCTAAGTAGCTGCCCCTGACCAGCCAATCACAATAACTAGCTACATGCAGCTTTCCTGTGGTCCTGGGCGTTGCTGCTAATAGTATGTATCGCGCCACCCACTTGATTAACAGGATTGATTCCTTAGATTTATGATGTCATATTCCCAGCCTCTGACTAAATTTGTTTGTTTGTTTTTTGAGACCGTGATTGGTCACAGAAGTTTTGAAGCAATAAATGCTCAGACATTGGTGTTTACTGCTTATTTAGCTCCCGATGTCTTGTAACACAAGACAAACACCACATAGACATATTAAGAAGGTTAAAAATGTGATTTTCACCGGAGGGGGTCTTTAATACTGTATAAATAAGTCTGGGACTCTGAGGTGCAATATTGGTGCACCACATTTGGACCAGCTGTGCTGTCTGTAAAGGGAAGTAAATATTGGAAAGGCTCACCACTTGCAATAAGGGAGAGCAGCTATATATCCTGTTGTTAAGACCTACCTCAAACTATGGCTTAGTAAAGCAATTCAGAACTGTGGTCACTTGAATGTGACATGTTGCACGATGTATTTTGTCCTTTAAAAAAAAAAACAAAAAAAAAACTGTATTGAATATTTGTGGGTCTGCTTATATATTGTCACTTGTAATATCTCAGTGTCTATGTTAACTGCCTGGTGACATTGGATGTAAATCAGCGTTCTTACGAAATTCCAGCAGTGTAGTTTTTAATGTTCTTAAAATAAAGTTCAATGGCTGGTAAAATTAATGGAACACGCCCACTTTTCCTACACATTTGGTCATGTGAAGTCATTGTAATTCCCGCGCTCTCCGGCAGGTGGCGGTAGTGTAGCACAGGAAAATCTCTGACAACGATCCTCTCGCGTGACTTGCAGCGTTACGTCATTCCATGATGGCTGAAGATCCTGGCGGAACCTTTTCCAATTTCTCTTTCATTTTTCTTTCTTTCTCTCTACCTCAGCTTGCCATAGAGACATGGCAGGACTCACAGGCCCGTTAAGTGTCCACAGATCATTGGTGTCGACATGCCCAAGAAAGGGAACCGAAAACGGCTGAAATTTAGGGCCGGGGATGTTTGCTCTGAATCAGGTAACGTTAGGTTACGTTTACATTAGCCAGCTAGCTTAGCTAGCACGCCCACTATTAGCACTCCGTTGTAGCCTCAAATTAAAATAATTCCCCCGCCTTAATTTACAACTTTGAACACAAATTAAGTAACAGAGGGGTTATGTTACGTTAAGTGCTATAGGTGGTGGTCACAGCAGGCGTTAATGATATATATGTGTTTTCCTAGTGACTGTTGCTGATTATGCTGATGCCGACCCAGCCGTTGTGAAGTCAGGGAGGGTAAAAAAGGCTGTTGCAAATGCAGTTGAAAAAGAAGGTACGTGGAGAGAATTTATAGTTAGACATTTATTGATGAGTTGATTACTCGTCTTTGTGCCATTTTAATATTTGACATTATGTTTCAGTAAAATTACTCTGCGGCCTGGAAGCATCTCAGGGAGCTGTAGAGGAGGTCCTTTCGTCTGCAGCCAGTGTCAAAGCAGACGCTTTAGACAGCAGCGATGATCTAGACCCTGAGGAAGATGGAGAAAATGAAACTAAGGTGGCCCACAAGAAGAAAAACAAGAGGAGAAAGGGTATAATTTGTTATTCATTCATCATATTCTCACAGAAGAATGAGTTGAACATGGGGGACTCAATATTTTGGCTGCACAACCACTTGACCAGGGTGTTTACTGTGATGTTTGAATTTCTTTTGCAGAAAGCAGCGAGAGCAGTGATGGGAAGGAGTATCCTATGGATATCTGGGAAGTGCTTGCCTCTTACATTCGGCCAGAGGATGTGTGCCGATTTGCTCTAATCTGTAGGAATGCCTGGACTGTCACTTGCACTGCAGCTTTTTGGACTAGGCTCTACAGAAGGTGAGGAGATTTATTGATCAACTGTATGCAGTCGGTTATGAAAATAATGCAATAGAAAAGTTGTTTCTTTTTATTACCAATATTTGTGCACAAAAATGTTATTTTGAAGTCGGCTCTTAAAGTCCATTTTTACAATTTTGAGATTTTGGTTGATTGATGTATTCTTTCTAAGACTGATTTGCTGATTCACTCAAGAGCCAGATGTAGTGGAAGCGCTTAAGCTGAAGGCACTGCAGTTTGGAATAAATCCTGGCTCTCTGTGCCATCCATGCTGTCATTTTACTTAGTGATTGGAGCAGGGCTCTCAACAAGGATATGGAGTAGTCAGCAAAGAAAGTAATGAAGTAAACACTGACATTTTGTCTAATCACCATGGTTTCTTTCCTTTCCACCCTGTCTGTCATTCAAAGACACTACAAGATTGATGTCGACCTGCCGTTTCGTCTCCAGCCTGACTCTATTGACAGGATGCGCTGTTTGCGGGCCCGTGTGATTCGCTCCCTTTTCCATTTGTATGAGCCATTCGACTTGCGTGTCTCGAAAATTCCTGCCCTGCCAGAATCCACGCCCACAACTTTGCTCAACTCCAAGGTAAATTAACTCATGTGTCTTCAGTCACCTAACCATACGGATATGGAGATTAAGTTTTGTTTCTATGTAATTAAATTGATGATCTGTTTGTATTGCAAATGACTGGCTTCTAACTAAGAGTTTTTTGTGTGCATGTGCTTATGGCTAAATTGGCTACCTGAGACTGTTGATAACCAGCTTTGTGATATCCTGCCTGTCCATGACTGCCAGTGTTGGGCTGAATGGAGCCAAGTGACTTGAAGAGAGCCATTTTAACTCTCTTCATAATAGAGGCCTTGCATAGTGTTCAATTGGACTGAAAACTTGAACTTGACCCTCCATGGCACAGAGTTTGACATGTCTGGGTTATACATTTCTCATTTTTGCTTTTTTATTTTCAAAACAAGAAAGAACCCAGGAATAATCACATGTATGAATGTACATAAAACTTAAACTAGCCTTTCACAGACAGGAAATGTTGACTTTATGTGTTTTGTATTTCTTGTTGCAGTGTTTACTGTTCTGGGTGAGAAAGGTGACAGGGACTCGGCCAGAGGCATTGTGGGAGTTCAATTTCAAGTTTATAAAGCAGGTAAAAAAGGTTGCTTAAAACCAGCTCTCTTTCCTAATACATTATCCTTTAAGCCTGTTGTCGTTGTTGCTGTCATATTTGTCTTTGTGTATTTCTGTGATCATCTAAATCCCAGCAGGGACACAATAAAAATGGTTGTGCCAAGTCCTTGCATTTGCCCAGACAGTATGAAGATGTCCACATGAACCCAGACTCTGACTGCTACATGCTTCAGGTCACCACCCTCAACTTCATCTTCATCCCTGTAGTCATGGGCATGACGCTGACACTGGTTAGTAAATATTGTTTTTTGGTGGATCCTTGCTATTACCTCATATGGTAGAGAGCACAGACTGTCTTTATTTAACTGTTCACAGCTCATCTGTGTTGGTAGTTATAAGTAATTAAAAAGGGCATTTTGTACAGTTTAGGGGATTCATGTTGACCATTAACAATTGTAGATGTTAAAATATTGTGTTGTAATTAAATGTCTAACCGTGTAGTGATAAAATGATAAACAGCTATAGCTCTGACAAGCAACAAGTGTGATTTTATTTAATGCTAGTCTCCAACTCCGTTTTCAGTCTGTAGGAACACCACAGTTTATTGATGCTAAAGATTAGGTAGAGCTCCACATGCTCGTAACAAAAGACCTTCAATAGAGCTGTTATATTTTGATAAAAGGAGCTCTTATCTGTTAGCTGTTCACAAATAGACTTGGAAATAAAAGGAAACATTGGTATGATAAGAGATAGTTAAAGTCAGTACAGTAGATAAGAATTTGTCGGTCTTGATTATAGTAATCTGAAAATGAACAAGTGTATCATTTGAAAGGCGTAATAAGCAGTATTTCCCTAAAAAACAAACAAAAAAATATATATAGACTCATCTAAACATCAACACAATCCCTTTCAATCATCACTTAAGGCCACTAGAAGAGTGTGGTGCTGTCCGTATCTGCAGAGACCCTTCTCTCTGCCTGTATTTTCTTAATTTCTCATAATTTTCAATTCAATTTAAAATCAACAATAAACTATGTTTTTGTGTGTTTACCAATAGTTTGGACAAATCCTATTGATTCAACCTGTAACTCCTCACCTAATCCAAACTGGTGTGTCCCTGTCTTTCTCATAGTTTACAATCAACGTTAGCACAGACATGCGCCACCACCGTGTTCGTCTGCTGTTCCAGGACTCGCCACTCCAGCGGGGGAAGAAGAGGGGGGATCAGAGCGGGACCCAGGTGGTGTTGGATCCCGTACAGAGTGTGAGACTCATGGACTGGTGGCATCCACAGTACCCCTCCTCTCCCTACACATAGAAGTCCTGACCCCTTCTTACTACAGCAGAACCCTGCTGTTACTTCATCCCACTTACCAAACAGAAATATGATATTGGATGATTCTGCAGAACCCTATATTATGTTCAGTGACAAAGTATTTGCACATTTTGATCATCAGTGTTAGGTGTTAAAGATGCCAACACTAACTCACCTGAGATGGGACGCACACTCCACTCTCCAATGTCAAAATCAAATCTGTCGCATGCCCATCCACCACCCCAACCTCCACTGTGAACATCATAGTTCTTCCTGCATTTGCAGTGGATTTCAATCATGTACTGCAGAATGGTCCAGTATGAACATTATTCCTAAGAAGAATGCATTTGTTATCTATGTATACAAATCTGCCAAGTCCCTCTACTGTTTCAACACTCATCAGCTTTAGCGGGTTGTTAGCCTTTCTGAAAACATGGAAAAGCAGGGTTCGGCAGTTTATACAAGAAATAAATGTCACAACTACAAGATCATCATCTGAAATCAGTAACTGTTTATATGTGGAAAAACTACCATCAGTTTTTCTTTTTTTTTAAAGTAGTTCCTCACTTTGAATGGCATAGTAATGAAAAGTCAAACTGAAACTGAGTTTGAGATGGCATACTCAAGAATTTTAGAAATTGTTGTGGGAGAAATCTAACTTCCAGATGTTTTGCATAGTGATCTCAGACAATGTTTCACATAATAGAGTGTTTTCGTAGTGCGTCATCACTCCGGAGGTCAGCCATGTTGGAGATACTGAACGTACCAAACAGTTAATAATCAGGAACAGTTTTCTGTGTTCTGGATTATTTGCTGCCTGGAAATGGGATTGCATTTACAGTGTTCAAGAAAACTGTCCAACTCATGCCCAGTTCATGAGTTGTGTACACGACTTCCAACCTTGTGCCTCTCTTACCATTCACACACCATCAAACCCTTGTAACATTGAAGCCCTTCAGTTGTGTAAAGGGTTGGCAAACAAATGAAGTAGTTCCTGTTGTTGGGACAGCCTGTTAACTCAAGTTTCTCAAATTATTGCACTCTTTCCTGTTTCCAAGTCCTTCTCTATAATAGCTTTCATACATTTCTTGAACCTTGCTGTGGTTTAGACATCCTAAAGTTGGCTTGCATTGACTGTTCATTGTGGAGTCTATTCTGTTGTTTATATCCCAGTATCTCCATAATGGCTGTGTATCCAGGCTATTGACCAAACCATGATGTAGGTGCAAACACTCTATAGAAAATACAGTGATACTTTCACAGTGAAGGCTGATAGATGATGAATGTGGGTTTGCTTAGCCCTACAGACATTTGGAGCTAGCAGTTGCGTACAAAGATTGTCTGCCATTTTTTTTTTCATAGACAACATTACACATAAAGTGTACATGTGACACATAAAGAGAGTTTTTCAAACTCATGAATTAACAGGGTGCAGCATATGTACCATCCTCTCTTGGTTTGTTTTTATGGTCACTTGAAAATTTACTCAGAAGTATTGATTTTGCTTTGATTTGAATTTTGACAATATTGTATCAACAGTATCCATTATTATTTTCAAACTATGTTTTTTTATGTATTAAATTCAATGCAGCCTCACTTAGTATTATATAACTATGTAGTGACACTGCCCTGTACTGAAAGGGGCCAAAGAGATGATTTACCTCAGACGTCATCCACTCATCTGCTGATTTGGGCAGTGTTTGTTTTCTTTCTTGGCTAAAAACGTCTTGTCTCCTTGCTGAGCACTATGTGAACAGTGTTCCTTTCTGCCTCCTTTAGGATCTCAGTCTCAAACTTTGAATGGCTCAAAGTGTTTAAAGTGGTCTGTCTAAGGAGTGTTGATTGTGACTAGAATTGCACCAATCACATGATTGATTATGATGGAGAGCTACCATTGATATTAATCTATCTATCCAACAGACACAGTCAAAATCATTTTACCTGAACTGATTTGCACATATCCATCTATTGTGAATGAAAAAAAAAACATTAGATTAACCACATCCAGTTTACACCTCTAGAAACAAAAAGTTGACAGTGCAGTTAGCAGCAGTTGATTGTTTTAGTTGGAGGTCTGATTTTATCAGACAAGTGTTGCATTGATAAATAAACTGCACTGAAATAAAAACTGAAACTGCCCATTCAAAATGCCTCCAGTCTTATGTCCTGAAATGTTGATGTACTAAGTATGACTTTGGATTACGCTTCCCTCTTGTGGTAATACTGGGTATTACCACAGTTGAACAATCTGCTACTCATGTACTACATAAATGAAGTTAGTTTCCAATATGTCCTAGTTTCAGCTGTCACTGCATCATACAAGGCCCTACTTTACATCTCTTTATATGTATGAGTTCTTTTTGTGCTTAACCAGTAAAACAAAACAAAAACATACTGAGAAGTGGAGAACCGACTTCCTGAAACACAGCAGTCGCATATTAGATGATATTTACAATCACAGAGATACATGTGTGCCTGCTCTGCCTGCAGTGTCGATGCATTTTTAAACAGGATTGTGAGTTTGGGAACCAAGCATGGATCCAAAGTATGTGGACTCTGTGGTTAAAGATGTTTCACACAATATGACAAACAAGCTGTGCAATCTAGCTATTACGTAACAACTCAAACTATGGCCTCAAAAATACCAGGCCACCTCACTGAAACAGTCTCCCCTTTTAACATGTTAAGCGAACTAATCTTGAAAATGTAAATTGTTTCAGAACTGTTTATTGAATTACATTGTGCTGTACAGTGATGGAAGAAATACTCTTGAGATTTACTTAAGCATAGTAGAAGTACCATTGTCTAAAAATTCTCCACTTAAGTGCTACTTAGGTAAAAGTCTTATCAGCAAAATGTTTTTAAACTATCAAAAGTAAGAGTACTCATGCATGACTCGTTTCACAGTGTTATGATAGAATACTTTTCTATTTTTATCACTAATGAATACATGTAAGAGCATTTTAATGTTGTAGTTTGTTTGTGGAGCCTTTTTTAGATCTTTATACCACTGAGTAGATCAGTAATACAGTGTTACATCACATATAAGCAGATTGTGTTTATTTTAAATTAATCTAAGAGTAAAATACATGTATTGGAGTAAAAAGTACAGTATTTACCTCTGAAATGTAGTGAAGTAAAAGTATGAAGTAGCATGAAATAGATCCTTATTATGTTGACTTCTAAGTCACATGGTTAACGTGTCTATATGGCTTGCGATGTTCCATTATGCCTGATAGGATGGGGACAGTTGCAACATGTCATTGCAGCTGTCCCCAAGCTAAGCACCAAAGACTACATCACAGTATTTTTTAACTTAACCAAATGTATATAGGTTACATAAAATGATATACAAATATACATGTTTAATAAAAGTTTGTTGCATTGCAAATTGTTCCATTTAGCCTGCCCCACAGTACACACAACATCATGCTAATTGAAAAGAAAAAAGTTAATTAGAGAAATTTAATGTGTTATTAACATGTTGCATCTGTCCTCTGATTTTGTTGGGTCAGTTGTGAGACCTGACTTCTCACTTTCAAATAAATATTGTGAATGATATGTCATAGAAAATCATCTTTAAATAGTATGGGTAATTAGCAGAGAGATTTAAGTTTAACATATAAACATGAGGCTGGTCTAGTCCAAATAGTTTCTGAGTAATTGAAAGAAATGTTAAAAGGATTGCAAGTGTTGTCAGTCTCCCCTACTTTAGTATAGTTCATAAAGAACATGTGCTTTCCACCACTGGTGTTGCACAGGGTGTCATGAAGAGTGTGTCCAACCCCTGCATCCCAACACTGACATATTAATTTGGGACAAAACTAAATGGCTCATAAAAAGGTCATAACTGTGTAAACTCTAATAGAAGCGTCTCTATCGCAGACGGTGATTTAAACGACAGTCGTGTTGGTCTTGGAGGTGCTCTGTCTAAACTTAGAGGACCTCTTAAAACTCCCTTTGCAGTCAACAGGCATCACGTCATCGCCTCAAAATACCGCTGTCTGTCGAGGATACGAGAACACTACATTTCCCACAAGCCCGTTTGCGCTGCTGTGCCATTGGTGGGGGCACAGGTGACCGCAGACGCTCCGATTTGTGACAACATCTCGTCGGACAAAACGAAAACAAATTAGCCTGCGAAGTGCCAGGTTGAACACGCTGTAGCAGTCTGTGGAAATACACAGAACCCTCAAACTTTTGAGTTTTTTTTTTCTTTTAAAGTCGACTTTTTTTCTTCCGGTAGTGTGTCTGGCAGGTTTGCTGTTATTAGAGCGCAGGAGAGAAGTGGGCACGCACTTTTCCTGAACCTGACTACCTCGTTCTGTCTGACCTTCAGATCGGGTAAGTGATATTTCACCACCGACACTGAAATTTAACGTTAGCTTCTGCTACAGCACCACCACCTCTGGAAACACCGAGACTGCGCGTTTCAAGTGCGTATTTCTCGCCCAAAGTCTTGTCATTCATTTAGTTTTAAAGGAAAATTAGCCAACTTTTTATTTGCTCTTTGGAAATTTAAGGCAACGGTGTCCTTTATTTATAATTTAAATGTTGCGAAATAGAGCAAAACAAAGGTAACTATTTCTGCGTTTTTGAGGACACATGTAGCTGCATGTTTTCAGCCATACTTTGGCCTTACACTTAAAACACAGGCTGAAGCATCATAAATCACAGTGCAACTTTGGTCCAATTTTTTGTCTCAAATTCATGATGATATTATTATCAAGAAGAATAATTGTGGAGACATGCATGAACAGATACTAAAGAAGAACAAAACAGACAACCAAAGCAATTTTACATTGTCTGATTTGCAGGTTTCTTTTCTTGGATACATCAAAACATATGCTGTTACAACAATAAAAAAATAAATAAATCAATAATTAAAAACATAAAATATGCCTAACACAAGTGTGTGACATAAAGTAGCTCTGAAATTCTCCTATTTGCTTTTGGGTGAGACCACAATGCATCACCACCCCCCCTTACTGTCATCAGTGAGTCTCTGCTGAGAACTGCCCCTCTTGCCATTTACAAGCAGTGGCCAGGCCAGTATCAGTAACAACACCTCAGCCCTGGGGTATGTTGCTATGTATAAGCTGTGACTGTAAACTCTACAGACCATAACACTTCGCTGCTTATTCGACTTTGTTGCTTGAAAGTCCTGCATGGTGGAAACACAAAATTAATCAAGGCAACAGAGACTATTTATGCCCTATTGTCCCCTGTGTGGTGTGGGTTTTAATGACATGCTGTGGGTTTATTATTAGTGTGTGTGCGTGCTGAATGTGGGGTACAATTCATTATGACTGATGCAATCCAGTAATGCTTTCCAGCAACATGATGACTGTTTTATTCCAGTGATTTTTAGAAGGAATTCCATGTTTTGATCAAACTATGTTACTATGTATACGTATGCCATACCAAATTATTTACCATGATCAGTATAGATGTGAAGATTTACAGCTTTCTGAGAGACAGCAGTGCTTTGAGTACTGGCATGACTGTCTTCTTCGCTACTACCCCAGTTAAGTTCAAACTTTATCCCCTCCACAGCTCGTCTGTCTGAGGTTTGTAGACCAACATGCATGTCTTCTCAGAGCAGACCTGGGCAAAATGTGACCCACTGAAATCTTCCATGTGGCCCACAAGGCCATCAAGAGCACTTGGAAATACTGCAGTTAAAGTCTAGCTTACCATTTCCCCACAAATGGGCCTTTAAGCAGAAAAGGGTCAGTGTTGTGTTAATTGGTAATGATAATGACCTGTATTTTTTATTTCAAACTGTAACTATATAATTTGTGCAGTACAATTCTATACTATGCTACAGAAGTACCATGTCCATAAACTACGTGTCCAAGAATGCAGGCACTGAAGTTGTCTAGCTGCTAGATGTCAGTATACTCAAGACAGCGTCAACATAACACAGCTGTGGCACTCTAGCCAAGTGGTTATAGCTAGTATCGTTGATAGCAGCTGCCTAGCAAAGCGAAATTGAGGCAAGCTGGTCTGGTCATGTTTTCTTTGTCTTCTACTACTTTTCATTTATTTAATAAATTGTACAATAGTTGTACACTTGAACACTTGCTTGACATGATTTTTCCTATATATGGAGGTCTCGCCTAATAATTAAATTACGACTAAACCCAATAATAATCAAATGCAGAGGCAATTATGTGATGTAAGATTACATATAAGATGCGGCCTGGGATGAAATTGAGTTTGACACATATGCCATAGAACTCTAAGTATTGGACCCTGCCAATAGAAATAATTCGCCCACAATTCCATCACATGACAATTCAGACAGAGTGGCCATCGGTTCATGTGCTTTACTGTGTTTGCCAGCTATTGGCACATAGATATCTACATGCCACTGTGCCCTATATAGGACACTTGTTACTATTCCATTATTAAAAATTCTAAAATCACTGTCTGGTCCCCGACAGCTTGATCAATGTCTCATGAGGCCCCGCCATGAAGAGTGATTGCCTCCCCCTGCCGTAATACCCTGTCTATGTTTTATTCCAGTAATGACATTTCATACATATCTGGGATCAGGATTTTTTCGAAAATTCAAATTTTAAATCTCACTCAATAGATCAGCACTGGTTTGTTTGGCTGGTTAGAAGCAAATTTACCAGTCACATGCATATTTTACCAGCATTTTGCTGGTGGCTAGTGTTAATATTTTCCCCTGTCAGTTTATCTTGTTTTACTGTGGAATATGGTCAAACTATTTGATTATATTAAATGCCATTACCAACGTATTGAACCATGATTTGAAGATTTACATCCTTTTGAGTATGAAAGCAGTGCTTTGACTGACCAGACTGTCTTGTTCACTCCTACCCAGTTGGGGTGTAACTTTATACCCTCCACAGCTAGTCTGTCTGAAGATTGTAGGCCGACTTGCATGTCTCTTTAGAGTATGTGGGTCACTGTCCATCCCAACAACCAAGTTTAGTGTCAAGTCTAGTGTCCGATACGTTACACCCTGACCCCTGACCTCTCCGCCTGGCCTGTGTATTCATCCATACCATTCTCCAGAGAACACAGACTTCAGAGAGGAGAGGTCAATAGGTATGACCTAAAGAGTACCTTTTTTAAAAAAAAAACAAAAAACTTCTGCTTATATTCATGACCAGTCTACTTTCATTCTTAGTGCAATACAAAGAAATTTCCCTTTAAGCACTGCCACCAACAGTAATCCAGGAATGATCATGTTGTGTCAGGAAACACTGTCGTGACATTTTATAAAGTGACTTACCAGAAATAGAAAATCTAGAGCTCGGCTATGCCAGTAAACTATATATGATTGCTGCACTTATGACAGATTGTGAAAAGAACTGCTGCCACAGGAAACCACAGAGTGATATGTAAACAATCAGCTGTTAATAATCTATTTGAGCGGGCAGAAATATGTTTGTATGTTAAGGTATTCCTTTTAATTCTGCTTTGCCTTCAGTTGCTTCCAGTAAAATGAGTTTTGCAGGGAAGTTTTACACAGGTTAGTGAACCCCACTGACAATATAGGCTTCTTGGTGACATGTCTGTTTTTTTCCTATGTGGGTTTCAACTTAAAAGACAGAGAGATACTAAAGGACACGAAAACCTCCACCTCTTTTTTTGTCCTCTTTTTTTACTGAGATGCACAGATGGGCATTCACATCCATGAGGGCAGTTTAGCTCCAGGTCTGAGGTAATAAGACCTGCATTTACTTGTGTGATGATCACACACACAAACACTTAGAGTACGTGTTGTTGACGCGTGTTCATGCCGTATGACGGGAATATTTTTCCACATTACATTGATGCAGAAGAGGATGTGAGCTAGTGCAACAATAAAGTTATGCCATTACATGGCAAACCTGAAAAACATTTTCCTGGAAATACACTGTCTCTTTTGGGGTTGTCTCTGTCTCTCTCTTTCACTGTCTTTTATCTGCCCCCTCTCCGTTTCTGTGGATTCATGAATGAATGCATTAAAACATTTCCATCATACAGCCACATCAAAGCAATAGGTCTGCTGTGCAGCAGCACTACCTGCAGTTTAGCTGCAGTGTTGCCACATGTCAATTAATTAATTACATCCAATTATTGTTTTATAATATTATCATGCGCCTTGTGGCTTGTTTATTTAATGTAGCTGAGACTGTTTCTGAAACATAATGAAATTAGAAGATTGCTGCTGGTTTACATACCTCTACGTGCTTTCTCAGGTTGGATGGCAAATTTTTGTCGGCAATGATGAAGTTTGTGCAGAGCAGACATGTCAAACAATATGAAGCTTTTGTCATTTTATTCTCCAGTATAGAGTTAAGATATGGCCATGGTTGCATCATCATCTTTAACAGCTGTAGCCAACGTTACCACTGCTAAGTAGGGTTGTTTGGATACTGCCTAAAATCCTGGTATTGCTGTCAAGTACACGTCTGTGCACTAGTCTGATATACAAGGTGTCTGTGTGGCTGTTTTGAGCTCTACCTGCACTGCACTCACTCCCTCTGTCTCTCATTGCCAAAACAAGTTTGTAGAGGCCGTGGGGTTGTGGAGTGCATGCAGTACAAGGGGTTAGAGGTCAGCTAACATACTGAGCTGTGAGGTCACTGTCAGCAAGGTCAGAGGTGAGTGGCCCAGTATGTAGAGCAGCGGTGACGCCTGACAGACTGATCGCACTCTCTCTAATAGCACAGTGGCAACCTGCTCTGATGGCCAGTAAAGGGACATGGGCTCAAATTTCAAGCACTAAAACTGCACAGCAGAGGTGACCACTTTGACTTTAACTAAATGATATCCTACTTACCAAACTACTGGCTCGTATCAAGGTCTTCTTGTTTTTAAGTGTATTTTGAAAAGGTGCACAAATTAGTAGAAGCATCCTGTGTGCTGTGTGTATGGAAAGGTGTGTGTGTGTGTGTGTGTGTGTGTGTGTGTGTGTGTGTGTGTGTGTGTGTGTGTGTGTGTGTGTGTGTGTGTGTGTGTGTGTGTGTGTTTGTGTGTGTGTGTGTGTGTGTGCGTGTGCCATATTTTCAGCCTCATTGGATTCATGTCCGCTTGTAAGTGTTGGGCATGGGGTTAATTTTCCTCAGGTAAACAAAGACAGCAGCAGACACATGCACACACACACACACACACACACACTCACAGAGGCACACTGACTTGGCTCAATTGATGTACTCAAGTGTGAAAGAGCATCAGGTGTGTGTAAACACAGCTCCGTCCGTTTGCCATATGGACAGATCTGCCATGATGACCTAGTGGACAGTTTTTCTTTGTGACTACACCAAAGGAAAGGTGAATGAGGAACTGTCTTTATGGTGGACTGGATTTTCCTTAAAAACAAAACAAGGTAGACAAATTATAGTTTAAGTTTGTCACCAAAAGTCGGACTTTTTAAACCACAGTAATGACAGCTTGGCATGTGCTGTATGACAACATGACCCATGATCTATCAGAGGTGAGTGTGGGTGGGACATTTTAGGGCATGTGCTGAATGTGTGACTCCACTTCCCCATCATATCTCCATTCCACTGTTTCACATCCTCTTTTTGACTGACAGACAGTAGTGAAGGTCTTGCGCAGTCTCTCTTCTCTGTCAGAATGGCGTCTTGGCTGAATCTGCAAGTGAACACACTCTGCAGCTGCCCTGTTGTGTATGTTTGGTCAATGTGCTTGTTAGTGTGAACTGCAGGGGTCTGCAGTTGTAGCTCTCTGTGACTGTAGCTCTCTCAGAGGCCCACAGCAGATTTCAGAGTTATATTTTTATCTTCTGTTGTACATCTGTATCCCCAGCTATGCTTTTAGAAATATTTACTGTTTTTACACTGTAATTTGACATAATAAGATTTAGGGTTTTTTTTCATTAAAAGTATGATAATATTGCAAAAAATGTTCACTTAATAATTTGTCAAATCTCAGTGTAATTGTCTCAAAAACTTGATTTCCTTGAAACAAGTGAAATATATGAATAATGTGACGCAATCTCACTTGTTTCCCCTATAGTTTCACTTCCCCTGAGAAATTGTGTCTCTCGTATTGTAAAAAATCTTGAAATAATATTGTGATTTCAAGGCTTTGTACAGCATTGAAGATTTTGTTTTGTCTGCTAATATTTAACTTCCAAACATTTAACCCCCAAACAAAATCTTGAAAATCTGGCATGAACTCTTCAGCCTGCTGCCGAAATATGATGCCCTCAGGGCTCCTTAGACAGGTGTTGCACCATGTAATTCCAAGTATTTTTTCTGTTGCCAGTAGTTTTAGAGTAATGGTAATAAAAAAATAAATGCTTTCTTGACATTTTTTAAAATATTTTTTGGTTTAGTTTCAAAACTTTAACAAAATCAGATTTTATGAGGATGTTAAATGACTCATTGATAACTCATGACATGAGTGTACTGATATGCTCATCTTGTATCTCAGACATACCTTTGATTTGGCAACCCTTACTGATTGTCTTCAGCCTATGGCTGGTATTAAAGAACCAGTTGGTAGGATTTAGTGGCATCTAGTAGTGAGCTTGCATATTGCAAACACCTCATCTCTCCCTCCTCCACTAAGAGTGTAGGAGAACCTATGGTGGTCGTGAAAATTGCGAAAGGTGAGTCAGTGTTTGGTGTGTTTGTTCTGGGCTACTTTAAAAACATGGCAGTGCAACATGGCAGCCTTTGTGGAAGACATTCTGCCAATAAATCCTCCAAAGTATAACACACTGGGCCTTTAATGGCAGAGCCCTTGAACTGGTTTTCATCTTTTTTAGTGTCAACTGCTTTCAGTTAAAATGGATGGTTTTTCTGTCCTCCATTGCTAATAGCTCCTTTGGCTCTTTTGGATATTGCTCTACATGTTTCCTCCTAGTCATTTAGGATATAATGTTTCTCCCACTTACATTGATGTCATTTAGCTTTTTAATTTCATAATTAAATACAAGGCATTACTGTTTGACTCCAATATTCTTTTTTAGCTTTTTGCCTTCATTTTAGGCAGTGACAGCTGAATATAAGACAGAAAAGGTGGTAGAGAGAGAGGGGATGACATGCAGCAAATGGGCTGCAGATGGGAATCGAACCAATGGCCGCTGCAGAGGACCAACAGCCTCAGCACATGGGGGTGCACGCTCCACCAACTGAGCTATAGGGACGCCCCTATTACCCCTGACAAGATTCTTAATAGCTTGGCTCCTTCATGCGAATTAATTTGTAAATGCATCTTGATTTCTCTATGCTAAACTGCCCCTTCATGTCTTGGAAACATTCTAAAATGTCTGTTTTGGGTTGTTTGGGTGGCAGAGGAAAGTTTTTCACCTTGTCCACCTTTCACAATGTGGCCACAAACGTGCAGATTATCCATATTTTTAAGAATCCAACTTTCTGGCACTTCTAACTTTCTTTGTGTTTGCATTAACACTGGTGTTTCAATTTCATTGTTTCTGTTGTAAGATGACTGATGTAATCTAAATCAGGATGTCTTTCAGAGTCTCAGTGCAGTAGCCCAGGACCTAGTCTGGTCTTTGTTACCAAGTAGAATAGATTATCTGTAATCAAATCCTTTTTGTAATGTATCAATTTTATTAGTTTTTTTTTTAAGATATATTCAAAGGAGCTATATGTAACAATTGTACATCCACAAATTAGTACTGCAGTCCAAACACCAAATTGCAGCCATAGATGGTAATGTGGTGAAATCCTACTCAATGTATTGTTGAAGTACGTCATTTCATCCTGCTCCCTCCTCCCCAGACTTGAAGCTCAGGCAGGTCACAGGAACACTGTAGCAATGCAAGATGAGTGCAGCATTGTAATTTGACAATAACAAGCCAGGACTAGTCCTACACTTTAAATGCTGTTTATAACTGTCACTTGTCTGTTAATGTAAAACTAATCCTGAAAAAAAAGCTCACTGCTCTGAAAATACACACTCTGGAGTTGGAGCTCAGTGACTGTCTGCCTCACTGCTGCCAAACTCCATTAACATGTTGCTCATTGGGAATTCTAAAAGACTATTGATGATTTCTTACTCATTCAGGAGGACAATGATGGCTGTAGAAATGAGTATTTTAATTTAGCATTTTCCTAAATTTCTGCTGACATATGGTCATTTTAGGATTTAATATAGTAAACATATAGCAGATTTCTCTTTAAAATCTAGTTGGAAATCACATTTGAACATCAAAACATCTGTTTGCCAAATGTTTGTTTTTGAATTAAAAGAGGAAGAAGAAAGAGAAATGTAATCTGATGCACTTTCAAAATCAGTAACAACATCTGCTGTTGTCACACATACTTTTTAAAATAACCAGCTTGACTGCTTTGGTTTTGTTCTCAGATTATTATTTTTTTTATACACATGACAGGCTTTGATCAGTCTTGAGCATCTTTATATTAGGAGTGAAATCATTTCAGTGCAGATTATGTGTTTGATATCTCCGCTGCAGGTCTGAATGGATGCTCCCTCTTCAATCAACATCAGGCGCTCTTCTCATTTTAGACGGGCCCTTATCTTCTGGGATTAGTAACTCTGAAAACCACAGTAGTTTTAGTAGCAGCACTCTGTACCCTGCCTGAGTTTGTTGACATTATTTATTGGATAATCTCCTCCTCCTCTCCGTTAGTGTTAGCCATAATCCATGGCAGAATCACCTGTAGTGGAAATTCAGTGGTATACTGTATAAGGTTGTGTGTCTGTGCGTCTGTGTACAGAGATACAACATTCCTTTGTCTGCACCCCATATTTGGTCAGAAGGCAAGAAATGGACGCTGATGTGACAGAAAGACAGACAGACAGACACATATACAGAGGAAATTCTCCTGTAAACTTATTGATTACTGTCATCTTGACCTCTTCTTGAACTCTTCCCTTTTTGCAGTTGTTTCTGTCCTCGTTCCTCTTACCTCTTCTTTGCTCTCTGTCCCTCTGTAGTTGTTTCTTTTTTTCCTCTCTGAAGGGCTTAGTCGGCCACATTCTTCATACTAATGGTAATTAGTTTTCAACTTGTCTGCTTATTGAAAATAAAAAGTAGGAGAGAGAGAGACCAGACAATGAGAATGATAGTGAGGCAGAGCATGAAGTTATGTAAAGAAAGAGTTTTGGTTTTGTAATGTTTGTAGTGAAATTTATTGTGTGTGTGTGTGTGTGTGTGTGTGTGTGTGTGTGTGTGTGTGTGTGTGCGCACGCTTTATCTCACAACTCATCTCTCAAATGCCTTCCATTCCACCTCACTGTACATGGTGACTCTCACCCATGCAAACAGAAATGTTGTGTGGCTGGTTATTGCGCTCCTGCCTCTCTATCACAAACACACTCATGGACCACCTCTTTTGTTAACTTTAATAACGGTTCATTTGAATGCGTAAAATAGAAAAAGTGTGTTCTGAAAATAAACATTAGTGGCTTAGTGCGTTGTGATGTGGACATCCAGCCATAGCAGCCAACGTAATACATCAAGATTATCTACATACTTGTGTATTTTTCTGCTAATACATTGAGGCACAATACAAAGATCCAAGGAATTGATAAAACTATTCCTTTAATGTCACCAGGGATGGCAGGTGGTATGTACCATAAAAGCACAAAAGCAGACTTAAAACTCATGAGCACAATTTGAGATCACCTCAGGTTGTATGATGTAACACTTACAGTATGAGGAAGTGTTTTTTTTTTTTTGTGAGCATAAATTATTTAACAGGTCTTGACAATATATTGAAAACAGCAGTATGTTTGAACCCCTACTGGTGGAAACATGCTTGCAAACTCAATGTTGTGTGGCCAAGGATTGTTTAAACATGTAGAAGTTTATGAATAGATACCAAATATTGAAGGATGGTGTAGAGGATAACATGTATAAAATAATGTGCAGCATAAGTCCATTTGATGTGAAGCCATAAAAAGTGTCATCTTTATTTGATTATTTCACTGTCAGCAGCATAATATAGCATCATATACACTATACTGTATGTGATAGATACAAGCCCAATGCTAAAAACGTTGTTTAAAAGTTGTCTAAACACTACTGGTAATGATTCCAATTTTAAGTTTTAAGTAAATGCAAGGATTTCACTGTCTATAATATTTAATATCATTAAAAAAATCAGAGAATCCAGTGAAATCTCTGCATTTAGGGGTGAGGGCTGAAAACCAACTTTGAATCCCCCTGACCTTTGACCCCTCAAACGGCACTGCATTAAAAACCAACATAACTGCATAAAGGATATTATTTCACTGGCTCAGGAAAACCGTTGTTGGCCAACATAGTTCGTTGTTGCATCTCCAAGTAAAAGTTACGACTATATGATGCAAAGTTAAAGCCATATATCAACATCATTCCAAAATGCTGCTGACGTCTCTGAGCCCAAATTTGTCTAAAAGGGACTGATGGAAAATGGAAAAGTTTGCTGTAGTCTGAAGAGTCCACAATTTAATTTATTATTATTATTATTATTATTTTTAAATCATGGGCATCGTGTCCTTTGGGCTAAAGAGGAAGAGAACTATCTAGATCGTTACCAGTGCAAAGTTCAAAAGCCAGCATCTGTGATGGTATGGGGGTGTGTTAGTGCCCATGGCATCATAGGTAAGTTGCATATTTGTAAAGGCACCATAAATGCTAAAAGATGCATACAAGTTTAGGAGCAACATCTGCTGCCATCCAGACAACGCCTTTTTCAAGGACATCCCTGCTTATTTCAGCAAGACTAGACTGGCTTGTCTGCAGTCTAGATCTGTGTCCCACTGAAACTGCATGACGCATTATGAAGCACAAAGTACAACAACAGAGACCTCAGATTGTTGAGCACCTGAAGTCATGTATCAAGCAAGAATGAGAAAGATTTTTGCTTTCTGAACTTCAACAATTATGTCCTGAATTCCCAAACTCTTAATGAGCACTGTTAAAAGAAAATTTGATGTATCACAGTGGGAAACATGCCCCTGTCTCAACTTTTTTGAACGACATCAAATTCAGAATGGCGGTATATTTACACAGAACAATGAGTTTATCAGTTTTAACATTAAATATCTTGTCTTAATTATTCAACTGAATACAGGTTGAAATGATTTGCAAATCATTGCATTCTGTTTTTATTTATGTTTACCCAGTGTCTCAACTTTTTTGGAATTTGCATACCAAAATAGGCTGTGTAGGCGATACACACAAATTATCACATTTCTATTATTTATTTCTGCTATTACACAGTTTCACATTTTTTTGGAATCAGCGGTTGTATATATCATACAGACAAATGTTAGAAATGTTATGTGCAAATCCATGTTTAAATGATTTTAGATTGTTGACCCGTTGCGTGCGACCCTGCCTATAACTTGTTGGGTATATTGACAACTCTGTTTGTCCTACTTAACAGAGAGATAGCCTTAGGTTAGCATAGCTGGGTCAAACTTCACTCAGATATATCAACACAGTCGTCCAACACTTTCAGTTGAGCTACAACAATGGTCTTGTTTGTTGTTGTATTTGTTTCCAACCTCTTTGCAACCATGGTGACCGAGGGAGTAAACGACGGCAAACTTTCCCGGTGGACGAGTAGAAGGGGGTCTTCGGTGGTGTATTTGTGTGCGTGAACATATGAGTGTGCGCATATGTGTGTTTGGGTCCTGCCTCCACCATAAGCCATTGTCAAAAGAATACAAGGCTGTCTTGGTCAATGATTTCCCCTCCTACGCATACGCCTTATGATTGGCCAGAGTTGACAGGACTGCAGTTTTCCCAGCCAATAAGCTGAGGGCCTGGAGGGGTTCTGCCCCTTGACTAAAATAGCCCAGTAAATACACTGCGAGCACTATGAGAAGTGGGGCTGGCCCACTGTTAACTGCTTTGTGTACAAACAAGGGATGCTTGTCAGCTGGGTACTGCTGAACCACGCTGGCCTGTGTTCTCCTCTGTTGTGATAGGCACAACTAGCCGAGTGGCACTTTGATACCAGTGTTTGTGTTCCTGCATTCAGTGATACAGGATGGGTGGGTGGGGGGGTGGGAGGGTGGGAGAGTATGGATGGAAGGGTACTAATAGTTGGGTTACATGCAGGAACGGAGGGAAGGCCTGAGACAAAGTTTTATTAACATGGAAACGCCCATTTTGCCCAACACACATCACACACGGGACGATTCATTGAAAAAGTTGCTGAACATTCTGCATGTGTTCTTTACAGTATGTTTGTGTGGACATATGGCAGATAGGAATTGATTTGCTGATTGATTTTGAATCTGGTCACTCTGTATTCTAGTTGAGCTAATGAGTTGAGCTCATTGTAAGTCTCAGTGAGGAGGAATTACTTCAGTGATAGGTCCAGTTTTCTGTCTCACTCTTGTGAAGTCAAGACCACCTTGTAGGAATTTATTCAAACTTGGCAGAGATGTTCACTCAAGGGTGGACTGATTAGATTTTGGAGGTCAGAGGTCAAGGTCATTGTGACAATTGTGCCCCATTCCTGTGAA
The DNA here is from genome assembly GCF_056507025.1 of Lutjanus erythropterus. Classification (NCBI taxonomy): domain Eukaryota; kingdom Metazoa; phylum Chordata; class Actinopteri; order Lutjaniformes; family Lutjanidae; genus Lutjanus; species Lutjanus erythropterus. Next base: position 19,909,948 of record NC_139318.1, read on the forward strand.
CATGAAATCTCAGGAACATTTTGAGGGAATTTCTTGAAATTTAGTACAAAGTGTCACTAGACTCAGGATGATGTGACTACATTTTGGTGGTCAAAGGACACTCTGGTCTTACATTCATGCTATTCCCATGTAGGCAATATTTTAAGAACACCTTAAGAGAATTTCTTTAAACTCTTGAAAACAAGCATCCCCCTTACTTGGCACCTGTTCTGAAGTGAAAATATTCTGCTGTAATGCATGATCTCATTACTAGGAGGCTGATTATGGGCCTGTTGGTATGTAGTCCTCATGCCCCTCTCTGTTGTTTGTTTAGTGTGTTGTTGGAGTTTCTGTTGTTGGAAGGATGTGCTTGTGTGTATCTCTTTGACTGAGAACGTTGAGAATATTTAGACCTTAATGTGTGTCTGTTTGTGTTTTTGCACGTGCATACATAAAAACAAGGGCACAAGCATGGCGGACAGGAGAGGGAGGAGTGATTCACCCAATGTGAATTGTGTTTCTGGTAAACAAATCTTAGAAAACTTTTTCAGAAGAAGTTTTATTACCTGTGCCAAGGAGATTATGTTTTTGGTGCTGTTTGTCTGTTAATCAGTGGGATTATGGAAAAAACTACTGGCCCGATTTTTGCCCGAAACTTGGTGGAAGTTGTAGTATGGGCCAAAGAAGAACCTACTGAATTTTGGAGCAAATCCAAATCATGCCATGGAGGAGCAAGTTCAATACATCTTAAAAACCAGTAGATCATAATAAAGTAAAAACAGTCAATTGTAGCAGTAAAATGACTCCATATCACCTTCCACATTCATAGGCACCAGTAATCCTCTGGAGTAGCCTACATGTAGTTGCTTAAACTTTATTCAGAAAGCACTCCATAATTGTGGCATCTCAGAATTTCTGCATATCTTGTGCAATGTCACAACTAGTCAGTGGTGTCTCACTGGTGCCTCTGAAATATATGAAGACCTATTTGCGTCAGTCATTAGGTATCTGCCGTGATTCAGAACTCTGTGGTTGCTTCACCTGTGCATATTTTTCAAAATGCATCCATTTTATCTTTTAAAATAATTCATACACCCATTAAATAATCTCTCAAGAATGCTCTGGCCATGACCTTCAGTAACAACTGTATTACTAGGAAATGAAGCTGAATGATCCAAAAAAAAACTATATTTTGATTGTTTTGACAGATATTGTGATTGTGATATGAGCTGCTTTTCGTTTAAAAAAAATGTGATTATCGTGATTTTTGCTGGGGTCTGTATCAAATAAGCATGCTTCCTATGTCTGTAAAATATGATTTGTGGGCTGGGGCTTGTTCGCATTGCCACAATGCTTAATTTATAATGGAATGTCTAACACATTACAGTTATCAAAATATTGCAGCGCCTGCGATTTGGATATTGCACTTGGCCATATCACAATTTTGATAACATTTCAATGAATTTTTCCACCTTCCAAGGAAATGTTTCCTGTTATCACAGTAAGTGTTTGATAACTAATACAGAGTGGTCACAGGTTATCCATGGCAATAAATATGGTGTCATTTCCTGTCCTCAAGGCTTGTTATCTCTGAAGTCTTATTGTCCTCTCAGCATGCGGGTTTGTGTGCGGCAGGGTGATGGTGCGTGGGAGTGCATTTGAAGAAGTAAATATGCTGAGTCACAGCCCTATAGCTCAGATAAACACATGCATAATGACCTGGCAGGAAAAAAATAAGGAATTACTTATGTTGTTTGTGTGTGTTTAATCACGCACACGTGTAGGTGTTGCTGCATGTAAATGTTGCTCACTGCTGTAGAAAAGAGGCTGATCTGAAGGAGGAGTCCCACATTAGAGACAGAGGGAGATGAGCTCACTGGACACAGGGCTCCTGTTGTTGTTGCCCCAGACTACGGCATTCAGGCTAATTTAGGGGAAGGGGAGGGGAGTGGAAGGAGGAGGAATAGGAAGCTGAGCTGGTGGTAAGAGAGAGGGAGGAAGGTGACTAATAGTGACTGTCACTCAGTCTACTGTAACTCAGCCGGTGGAGGGAGGAGGAGTGGCGTCACAGCCAGTCAACCGGCATATGAGTGCACTAGCTGGTCGGGCCCATCCAGCACTCTGTCTCTGTTAGTGAGTGTGTGTTGTTCACACGTGAAAGAGCAAATTTCTCTTGGATTACACTATGTTGTCTATGGGATAGTTGGAGAGTTGCTGGTAAGAATCTTAACTTTACAAATGTTGTGCTACACGCATCAGTATGAGTGTTAATCACTGCCTGGCTGTCAGATACAACTCTCAATCTGAGCTGTGTTCATGCTGATATGCTGTTAAATCAAAAATGAAACTGACGATATCTAGTTTGAAGTGTTTTCAGTAGTTCCTTGAATAGATGCAGTGGCAGCAACAGAAGCAACACTGGTTAATTGGGTATCGACTGTAAACAGAGTGTTACATACAGTTTTTTTTATTTTAAAAATAGAAATAGGATCTAGAGTCATCACTGTATTGTTTAGCAATGTAATGATTGTTTGTTGCGTGCAGAGCTAAGTGGAGGCAGATCGTCAGAGTGATGGTACTGATTGTGTGGCGTGGAGACAATGAAAGTTACAACAGTTCTTTAATGTTTGCTTGTATGACCAAAATGCACCAATTTAAAAGTGCAGTAAGCAATTCTGGAAAGATTGTTGATTGTGGAGTCTGATTGCAATGTTGGAAATGGTATGAAAATTTAATTCCACAGTTATATTGACCAAAATTATCATGGTTATTATTATCACTGAAAATGTTCAAAAACTATTGATCATGAAGTCATTTTGAGTTTTAGATTTAAAACCTCTCAATGTTTGAAATGGCATCGTGTACTTTGTGATGTCAGTGTTTTTACTGACACTAAACAAACCCTTGTTGCTGCTGCCGCTGTTGCCTGCGTCTAGAGACTATTGCTAACTTTGGTTGATGCTGGACAGTATTAACCATGAGTTTTAAAGTGTACTAAATCAGTAATCGTTTCATGCCGAGTGTCTGTATTTGACCACCTGGGAATGAGACCAGCGATCTTTCTTCAGAATTGCTTACCTCACCTTCAAGAAATAAAAATGGTGAACTGGGATGTGTTTAGAGATCGTTTGTGTCTTTGGAGATACTGTCCTAGTTCATAACATGCTAGCCTTGTGCCTGTGCCACTAAAAAATTAGCTGAGTGTGAATACCTGTTTTCACAGGTGCACATGGTTCTGTCTCTACATATTCTGTATGTGACTTGTATGCGCACCACATGGCCTTGTATGTGTTTAACCAATTTGATTAGACTATTAGAATAGACAACATTTACTTTATTTTAGAGTTTTCAAGTTTTGTCTCAAAAGAAAGGGGAGGAGAGAATATGGATATCTTTAAAAGAAAACTAATTGCACCCTTTTAGCCTTGCCTTTATCTAGTGTTGTTGATTTTGACTTGCACTTAATTGTTTTTATCTCCTATTTTTATTAGTTTTATTTTATTAATTTAAACATTTTATTTGTTCAAATGTTTTTATTTAAACATATGCTTTTTTTATCTTTATCTTTTATCTTACTTGGTGTATTTAATGTATGACTTATGCTATATAAATAGATTTTGATTGATTGATTGATGTAAAGTCAATATCAAAGCATTACAAGCAAAGATTTTTTGCCTCAGTCCAAGAGCCTGTGGCATGACAAGAAGCTTTTGTTCTTTCCCTGGGTTTCCTGCAGAGGAAGTTGCTTCATCGCTGACAAAACTAGGAGTTGTGAAAACTGATGGAAGGAAAGGGGAAGTGATGCATTGTGGTTCTAATTGATGATACATGTCTATTGTCCTTCCTGTATCATACCGTGTTGTACATTGATTAGATATGGTTGAAGGTGTGTTTGTGCTGAGGGCCTATTGTTGTCCTTTCCTCGCTTGTTTCACATCACTCTCTATTTCGTGATCAGCGAAGTGGAGCGACCCGGGGAAAGCTGGACTGAGTTGGCAGATTGACTCTGGACAAGGGTCTCTCTTGGTCAGCTATATATAGACTGTGTTTAGAAGGTGACAGGCATTGTGATTCACACAGTGTTGATGAGTTGTGGTGATTCATTCAGATGACCTTCAGAAAGTTGGTTACTGGGCAGAGGTGTGTAGCTTGTTGATTTCATGTTAAGTGAAGACACTGTATGCCTGTAGTCAATGCCTGTAAATTACACTTAAGATCATATTCACCTTAACTTTACTTTAATCTAAGGACTGTGATCATTTTACAGTAGTTGTCATGCATTCAGCCATCAAAGGGATTATTTGATGTGGGGTTGTATGAGATATTTAACATGTGTCCGTGTTTTATTTACAGTAGATGGCAGCCAACACACCCCCAGTTTGGAGAAGCAGAGAGCAATACCAGCACCGAAGCTAAGCAATGAACTGCTGTGGACGGGGTCAACAACAAAGGGTAGCCACTTAAAAAAAATCAATATCAGTTTAAATATATGCTACATTTACAATATTTTCACCACATTAATTTCGCTGACTTTTCTGACAGAAAACCACTGTTATATAAGCCACATATTGCTCATAGACTTCATAGGTGAAATAAGTGATTTTACCTCACAGAACACAGGAATTTCTGGTTTACTGTCGCTGCAGTACGTTTGTGTTATTGTGTGACTTTGGTGAATGCACAGCTCCTGTGTTCTGTGAGGGAAAAAATAACTGATTTGCCTATGGAGATTAGTTGGTTTGGGGAGAGTGATATTTGACTCATACAACTGCAGTTTCCTGCCAGTAAAAGCTGTCTGACAGCAAAGTAAAGCGGTGAAAATATTCCACTTATAATATACAGTTAAATTGATATAGATTTTTTTTTTTTAAGGTAGAATTTTTAAGTTGTTGATACCGTTTGTTGCAGACTCTGTCCTCAGCAATATATTGCGTAGCTTCCATTCTGGTGCCCCTCTCTGCTTCTCCAAACTAGGAGCGCGTCACAGTCTACTGTAACTAATAGACTGACTAGCAATAAGCACCTCATACAACCTCACTTTAGATAATCTGAACTATCCCTTTAAGTTTACCAATAATCTATGGACATTCAGCATTTTATAGCAGCTGTTAGGCATCTAATCCTTAAGCTCAATCATGCTAATATGTGTAACAAAAAACAGGGTGCAGTGCTTTGAGTATGTTACTTGAGTGCATAATTCGATTAGTCTCTACAAGAACATGCTTGAACCTGTACTCATATGAAAAATGTGTTGAAATAGCTAGAAACTAGCATCATGATGGCAGCTGCAAAAGAGTTACCGTTTGGAAAAAAATGAACCAAACAACTGAATCTGTTGTCTCCTGCAACAGAATTACAGAATTAAGCCTCAAATTAATTGAGAATATCATCCTTTCACACCATTTAGTTTGTGCTCATATTCAGGTCTAGCCATGGTCTGTTGCTTCCTTTGCTTCCGCCGTGGAAATTCTCTTCTCTAAGTTATTCAGTGTGTGTTGCACACCTGCTTCTTCACCCTCTTATACACTCCACTGCCTCCTCTGTTGCTTTTGCGCACATCTGTCACAGGCAACATATTTCATGTTACTGCTGTTCATTCCATCATTTATAACCAATCATCTATTTTTTCTGTTTCTTTCCTTGTTTTTCTCTTTGTTTCTTTTTCTCTTCACTTTTCCCATCACCCCTCATCTCTCACTGCCCCTTGACCTCCACCCTGCAGATTGCCATCTACTCTCTCCAGCATCCAGACATGTAGACAGCAGCATAAGCACAGCAGCCCGTATTCCTCCTTGTGAACTCTTTTTCCTCTCAAACAGGTAATTGAACATGTATCTATACAGTATGTCTGTCTCTTTGCATTAATGTACTTCTGTGTATATTATACTGTAGACATCCACCCATTCAGTGTGATTGTGGATCCTTCCTGCTGGAACACAGCAGCAAATGCTGACTTAAATGACTTAAATAGAAATGAGAGTTCATCTACTCTGGTGTGCACACACAACCTTGTATGATGACAAAAACTTTAGTATCTGTTGTACTAAGTACAGATGTGAGCTGGCAACAGGAAGGGTTTTTTTTATATCTAATTCAGAATACCAGTCCTGACTGTTTGAAAATGATCTGACTGTCCATCCATCCGTCTGCCAGTCTATCTGTATGTCATTGCAGTTTGGTGTGTTCTGTTGCCAAGGGATACAGCTGTTTGTGTGCGTGTGCATGCGTGCGTTTGTGTGCATGTGTGTGTGTGCATGTGCGTGTGTGCGTGTGAACGTGTGAGAGAGACCAAAGAGGAAGGGGTATGTACCCCATAGTTGCCATGCCAGCTCTGTCACATAATCCCACCAACCTTCCTCACTGAGTGTGTGTTGCCAGTGATTGGTACTGTAGGTCTGTTTACATGTTGTGTAACAGTCTACTTCAAGGCCGACAGGCTCTGTATAGCAGAAATACACGGGGACACTATATGTGCACCATTTATGTGCATATCATCCTCTCACCCTGATCTGCCTGCAAAGACACACACATGCATATACATAAAACAAAAAAACACACCGTAGCTCAGGGGAACAGGGTGTTCCTGAAAAGGAGAACAGAGAGCAGGGGGGTTTATTTTAGTCATAGAGCAGGCAGACAGATAGCTTAATGCGGAAAGGGCGTGTGTGTGTGTTTGTGTGAGTGCGCATGTGTATGTGCAGTGATGGAAAGGCTGAAGTGCACAGTGCAGTGTCACATTTGGAGCCTTCATTATAATCATAGGTAGTTGGACTAATAATAATAATAATGACCTGAAACTTTTTGTGAAAATATCACAAATAATTAGCAATGGTTATACAAAGACTTAAAAAGAATAACTTAAACTTGCATGTTTTTACCTTGTCACAACTGAGCAACAATGTTTATTTACTTGCCCCATGTACAATGACTTAAGTTAATTGTTGAATGTTTAATCTAGGGCTGCAGCATCTATAAAAATAGTGCAAAATATCCATCCAAGTTTTCAAAGTCCAAGGTGATTTCTTTAAATGCCTCTTTTTGTCAGTCTAAAACCCAAAGATGCTCATTTTAATATGACAATAACAGAAGAAGGGCTCCAGAAATCTCCATTTTTTAAGGGGCTGAAAACAGCATTTTCTGCCACTTTGCTTGAAAAATCACCCAAATAAATAATCTATTATCAAAATAGTTTAATGGTTTAATAATTTTTCACCAGTTGCCCAGTCAGACATGTGAATTGCCAGATTTATTTCCCTGGCAAGGCATTTTACTTGCTCTAGGCAAGCAGGCAATCTTTATTGTTGAGCTCTGCATTTGTTTGACCTTGAGGGATTTCTTTCCACTTTTACTAGCGGTGCAGAAATGATGTGATCCTAGCACAGAAATAATATATTTCTGTTTCTACACTTGTCCCACAAACCTTTTTCAACATCTCTATAAATTGTCTTTTAATTTTGTTAAGCAGCTGTGGCTGCATACATGTGGATGCACATGTCCGTTGTGTTGTGAGAGAGCGCCTAGGTTTATATGTGTATGCAATCTTTTTTGGCATCGGACAGTCGATTCTAAAAATACACACTCCACAAATTAACACCATGTCACTGAACACAGGTGCCGTGGCCCCACACTGCCCCCAAGTGTGTGTGTGTGTGTGCTTGTGTGTTTGTACTTGTGCGTTTGCATCAATACATTTGTCACACTTTGTGCATGTATATATAGGAAGGACCTAAAACTGTCATCACAGCGTGCACAGCATGTTTCATGTATTCTGTGTTTTGCACACGTCTGTGCATTGTGTGATATAGTTGGCATGTATGTTTGTGACTAATCTGTGGCACAATCCAGAGTTGACCTCTGACCCGGGCTTCCTCCGCTCTATATCCTCCCACTGGCTGTCAGTGTTTGAAGTGAAGGGGACGTGACATCACAGCACTGGACACACAATGGCCACTGTGTGCTCGTACTGCGTCACAGATGCCTGCTTACTCCAGTGGATGCCAGGCAATGGGAAGGCCCATGTGGGAGATCATGCTGCCTGGTAGCAGTGTGTCACCATATGATATTAGGAAGTGATATCTTGGCCGTGCGCGTGTGTGTGTGTGTGTTGCTGGTAGTATACATTATGTATCATGGCTTAGTCACAGTTAGAGGCTATATGATACATACTTTAAGTTAGGTAGTGTTATGTAAACATTGGAGGTACTACATCTTGTGTCATAAGTAGTTTCCCCTCTGCAGAGCTGGGGGAGTGTCGTCATAGGGGATTCAAACATGTCATAGAGCCAAACTCTGTCATATATGTGCATTCTTTTACAGACAGTAAATGATACTGTTGTCTTGCAGCACCCCTGTTTCAGTGCTGATGTTGTGTTATGGACTAACAGCTATGGATAAGTTGGAGAAGTGTTGAAGACTAAGGGTGAATCAAGCCTGATGTTACTATATATATTATTGAGAACTACAGTTTTGAAGAATTGAGTTTGGCATTATGGGGGTTGCCAGCTTGTTTTTTCATTATTTTTTTTTTTGCAACCAGAGTAACAGTATTGACAAGAGCGTGGAGTTGGTCAGTGACACACTGCAACTTGGGCGGTGGTTGGTTTTTACTCCATGGCGGCCTGGCTGGTCACGATCTTTCTCGTATTACAACTAAACAGGCACTGAAATATGTTTCTGAAAACATTTTAAGTGAGAAATAGGTAATGTAGTAACAGAAAATTCATCCATATATGATCAGCACTGCCTAGTTTTGCAGTTTCGTCTGACTTTCCGGAGCTCTCTTTTTTACACTAAATGGAATCACTGTAAAATATAAATAAAAAAAAAATAAAATATATATATATATATATAAAAAAAATCACAATAAATTGGAATATTAAATTACAATACTCGTAGAAATGCAATACCTAGGAATTGCAATACATGTTGAACTGGCACCTAAGTATCCTGATAGTATTGAATTTGGGGATAAGTGTATCGTTCCAGCCCTAGAAGTTTTATATGATAGGTGGCTCCCATTGCCACACTCCCTTTTTGATTGGTGTGAACACAACACACACACAGCTAAATTTCAACCTCCTAGAGCGAAATTCCCCAAATAGTGGGGAACTTTTTGCAGACCAGCAGAATGACCAATGCAGCCACTAGTTGCAGCTAAAAATGAAATGTTTGTGTTTTTTTTAAATAAAATTAAAAATGTGACTCAAAGGGCTTTACTGTCTGTACAGGACATGGATCTGTGTGTACACTGTAAGCACAGAGCTCACGTCCTCCTCTGGCCGGCATCCCTACCTTGCTGATTGAGTTTGGAGATGTAATCACGCCATTTGTCAGACTATAAATACACTGCAGCATTCCACCACTGTGTGTATGTGTGTCTGTCAACACACTTGTTTGTTTGTCAGTGTGGGTGAGCACCTTGAAAGAGACAGCTATCACTGTCACTACCACAGGAGGTACTGATGATGTGATGATGATGAGCAGTAGTTGAGAAAGGTGTTTCAACAGCATCAGTAGTTGTGAGTGTTATAGATTATTTTAAATACTGTCATTAATGCTTTTTGTTTATGGATATGAGGGTATTTTAGTCAGTTGAGTTTTGGAGCTGCTGGTGTGGAGTCGGCCTGTCCTCCAGTCCAAGTTCTGCTACATGTTTGTGTTGGAATGTGTGTGTTTCTATGTGTTTCTCTGCATGGGTGTGTGTTTTTCATGTGGGCCATCCAATGGGCACAAAGCGGGCAGTGTGTGCCTCCTCGGGTGCTGAAATGTACACTTCGGACAACAGGCGGCTTCAGTCCTCAATAGGAGCTGCCCTTCTTATTGTACCTCACGCACAATGAGCTTTTCTCTCTGTCTCTGTCTTTCTCTCTGTGTCTTTCTCTCTTTATGACCATATACAGACAGTGTCTCTGATGAGAGACTGGAAGAATCAGATTCTGATTGGCTGTTTAGACCCTGATGTCCCTGTCACTGCTTCTCTGTACCTAGTTGTATCACAGCACATTATCATCAGCAGAAACAGTAGAAACCTGACAGTTAGTAGGTTTCATCACACCTCTGTGGTTCTAGACAAGCTTAGTCATTCAGGGGATGAACACAAGTCATTGCAGAAGGGGAACTATCAGTCCTGGGAGTCCCCACTGGAGTGTGTGTGTGTGCGTGCGTGCATGTGTATGTGTGCATGTGCATGTATGCATGTTTGGACGGTGTTCCCCATAAACTCACATGATGACCCAAGAACAACAAGACCTCATGACTCCCACAAGACCTCTTCATTACTATCAAGGAAGTACCTCATAATTGACCCTTTTTTTTTCAGAGAGCATTACTGCTAACTTCCTTCATCCCAGTGCCCTCTTTCAACCATTACATTAGATATGATGACACCACTTAATGGATAAAGTCAGACCTACACAGAGAGTGTATAGATGTTAGCTTGCAGATGAAATTTGTTTTGCTTTTGGACCCATTGCAATATTAAGATATTCACGATATAAACTGTAAGGCTGGCCAATATATATCAATATATATATATATATTTTATATTGATATTGACATATGAGATCAGATATTATTTTAGTTATATCATGATAGCACATAAGAGTTGTCTTTTCCATGTATAACAGGACAGTGTTTCTCAACTCTTTTGAGCTGCAACTCCCATAAAAAATCCATATAGTAGAAAGTCAAGGTGATACTTAAGATCTGTGGGAGCTTGGGGTCCTGTTGGAAAAGCTGGCACTTTGTATTTCTCAGTTGATGGTCTTGCTGTTGGACTCAGAGACCTGCCCTGGGACATGGTCTCCATTTCCTATCTGGTCTCCTGTTGGCCTGAATCCTGAGCTAGAAGACTTTTTCTAAGTTGCCATTACTTAATAGTATTCGTTCCATGTGATAGTTTACAAAACTGGCTACAGCTGCTTGGTGAAGCACGATGCTGTGGCACAAAAGTGCCAAAATTAAGATGTTTTATGTGTGATCGATCAGTAGTCATGTGCACACACACTTTAACTCTCACAAACACACTGAATAAAATGTGTTCCGAGGCAAAATTATATCAGGTGATGTAATGTAAAATCTATTGCCCAGTCTAAAGTACTTACCTCATTTCCCTTCATGCTTGCTGGACTGAGTAGTTTGTTAAGTTTGCTATGTTATATTACAAAACGCAAATGCTACTTTTTTTGTCTTTTCAAAACATTGTTGGTTTATAATGGTAAATGTAATTTTTGTGTCGGCTTATAGTTTTAACCATTAGTGAGGCGGCTGTTACACTTCTTGAGTCCAGCTGTTGAACGTCATTAAGTGCTTCCTGGCTCTGAGTTTAAGAACACCTGCTTCAGAACTAAATTACATCCTGTATCTCTGTGTCTGTCATTTGTCCATAACCACTTGATTATTTCTTTTATGCCCTCTCACTACGTGACTTGAAAACCAAATTCTTAAACTACAGGTTTCTGCAGTTGTGGGATGAATTAGTATTATAGTCTGTAAACGGGGATTTACAAAGGACCATTGAAACATCAGAAGAGTCATTTGATGTGTGATTTCTGGAATGGATGTTAAATCCAAATTACACTGACAAAAGAGACAAATAATTTGTAGCTATAAATATAATTTCATAAAGAATGGTTGGATACATCCTTAGTTTACTTATTCTTTCACTTGTTATTATCTGACATAACTTTAAAAAATCTTTTGTATTTTATACAGGGAACATCCTTTATTGTTTGTAAAGACAGGCAAAAACTCATCATAGAGTATAGACTGTGATGTCTAAACATGATGCAGCCATCTGGTGTGTTTTCCATATGTTTATGTACAGGACAGACATCACATGAGTACCACTGCACATCCTTTAAACAGGCTGATTTATTCTAGAGGCTGTCCTCTGAGGCCTCATACAGACAGAAAGAGACACTGTTGCAGTGAGTGCTTGAAGGCATATATATACACTTGGTAAATAGGATTATGAGTCTTACAACCTGTTTTTGAACAAGTTGTAAGATGTTGACTGGGTGCCTTTGATTCAGTAGCAACATATAGTAGAGTGCATGTGAGTGGCAAACACAGCTTACCCAGCGGTCGCAGAGCTGACAGGTGGCTGTTCATGTTGAAAACATGCTTGTTAAATGTCTTAACCAGGGTAAGATTGGAATCTGTTTAATCTCAGTGCAGACAATGATAGATCCATGATGTATTTAGCCTAGTTTGAGTGAACATAGTAGTGTCATAATTAGCATGAAGCAGCGTTATCTTTTGTGATTGTTATCTTGAAATTAGGAAGGTGACATTCAAACTACAGCTGAAAATTGATTTCACTTTTAAAGAACATGGGTTTGCACAAAGTCTTGAAAGTTAATTTGATCTGTTATATTTTCAAGATTACGAATATACTTGACTTTCAATATACTACTTGAACTGTTTGCTTTTTAAGATAATCTGGTGTTTCATCTACACAATCTCTCATGTAACTCCAAAAATCTTTTAATATTTGAAATGAAATGATCCTGAAAGTGACAATATACAGTAATTGCTTTGGGCATGAAGAAATTCCCTTAACTTTCAAGTCAAGTGTAGCATAAAGAACACACAACCACAAAGACACAGCACGGTTAACATATTAAAAAAAAAGATGTATCAGAACATTTCACACTTCCCCTTCTCTTCTCACATCTCTCTTCCTATCATTAATGCACACAACAACAATTACACGTTGACTCAGACTTCTCTTCAGAGAGTCTGTCAGTTGAGGTGGATGCATTTACAATTCATCCACTCTTGGTATCCAAAATCCCTGCAGACCACTGATAGAGAGGATTACTTATGCAGCAATCGGATGTAACTAATTTCCACCATCCTGTTTTCACCTTGTTTTTTTCTCTTACCTTCTTCTGGCCTAACTCAACACATTTTTCTCCCTTATTTTCCCCTCCTCAGCTTCCTCTACCTCTCGGGCTGGACTGCGGTGCATTGACGTCGGCTCGCCCTCCCCTGCCCCCTCGCCCCCCAGCAATGGCCTCACGCATCGGGCTGCGGATGCAGGTACAACACAGCTACCCTCCACCAGCCAGTGTGCAGCACATGAGAGCCTTTGATTAGTTATGAATATCACAGTCTGTTTTTAGCATTGTTTCATGGAGCAGATGCTGAAGAGGACGGTCAATGTCACAGCATTTTGGGTGTGCCATTTATTTGACGGGCATCTCCATACAGCAACAATTTTTCCAAAGATAAATTAGGCCTTGCTATTTGGCCCTTGTTTATACTGTACATACTTTTCTTGGAGGGTGATTTTATAGTCAGTCACCAGTTGTTCTCTGTAAACAAGCTGCCTGTCTTGAAAAGCAGAAAGCCAAAAGCAGCATCACCCATCACAGTCCGTTTATAGGTCCAAATGCTTTAATGAAAATCCCTGTGATATGTGTCTAGCTGATGCGAGACCAGCTGCAGCAGGAGGAGCAGCGTGAGAGGCAGCAGCAGTTACAGCAGCAGCAGCAGCAGCAGAATGCAGCCCTGCAGTACATGCAGCATCGCATGGCTGGGCCGCCTGCACCCACCCCGGCCATCAGCACCCCACAGCATTACCAAAGTATGCAGGTCCCCATGGAGGTTCTCAAGGTCAGTAAGGCTGCAATACATAATTATTTTCATCATCAATTCATGCTGTGTATTTTTTAAGCTGACTTCTTCTCTAAAATAAATGAAGGAAAATGTCAGAACATAGTGAAAATACCCATCACAATTTCCTTGCGCCAAATCCTCACCTTTAAATAGCTGGACAGATAGAACAATTAATTTTTATGTTGATAAACTAATCACTGAAAGGGATAGTTTGGATTATTTAATGTGGGGACATATGAGGTGCTTATCCATATTTAGTGTATTATTTACAGTAGATGGTGGTCGTCACGTCATCGGTTTGGAGAAGCAGAGAGAAGTGCCAGCACAGAATATAAGCAATGTACTGTTGTGGTCAGGGTATTTTAGGCATTTAAAAAAGGCAGCACCTAAAAACCACCCATCAGTTTAAGTGTACACTATATTTAGAATATTTTTCTACTTTACTTTGCCATCTGGTAACTTTTGCAGATGGGAAACTTTAAATTAGACATTAAATTACAGATTTCACCCATGGAGTTTTGTAGGTTTAATGGAAGTTTCCTGATGGAAAAGGTTGTCTAACAACAGGGTCAAACAATATTAACATACACTTTAACTGATAGTGATTTTTTTTTAGGTGAACCTTTAGTAAGTAGCTAAAATATATTTTGTTGCTGACCCTGTCCACAGCAGTGGATTACTTCTCTCTGTGTCTCCAAACTGGGGGAAGTCCGACCAGCGTCTACTGTAGAGAAGTACCTCATATAACCTCACATTAAATAATCCAAACTACCCCTTTAATTGAACCGTTCTGTTTCAGGTTAGTGTGTGAATAGGTCTGTACTTTTGGTCATGACATGATACATAATCTGAAGGATGGAAATGGTTTATTGAGAAGGAAGTAATAAGAAGTATTTTGGCAACGAACGTTATTCATTAAATCGAGGATCACCTCCATCCTTCTACTTGTTCTCTTTTTTTGGATCATGTAATCTGTGGGAATAAAATAACAGGCGCGCTAAAATTTGTGTGACTCACCTCCAGTCAAAATGCAAACATGTTGGTTAGGGGTGGGGGTTGAGGGGGTTGAAAAGGACCGAGAGGCTGCGGCACTTACACTTTAATCCCCTCACATGTTGCTGAGAAAGAGCAGCAGACGTGGTTGTTGTGGCCTCTCACACAGCAGCAGCACTGCCACACAGGGGAAAATCAGGGATCAGATTTAAAAAAAAAAAAAAAAAAAAAAAAGGCAGTGAGAGAAAAATGCGGTGGAGCAGCAAACAGGTAGGGAGACAGATGGAGGGGAGGAGGACGGGCAGATAAGAGAGGTTTGACATGTTGTGCGATAGGACAGACAGGAGTGATGTAGATAGTCTGAGTCAGACAGGGACAGATAAGACTGAAGTGACATTTTGCCTGATTCCTAAGATGTTTGTGTGTGTCCTTATCTTTGATGCTGTGTGTTTGCATGGGGTTGTGCAATACTCCATCCTGTGCGTTTGTGTTGTGTTATGGTATTTTGAACTGTAAATCTGTGCAGTTTGTATGCACTGTAGACTGTGTGAGGCAATTTACTTTAACAACAGTTTACTCTGTGTGCATGCATGTGTGTGTGGGTGTTTAAAGCTGTCAGAGTCTTTCCTTTCGTTCTGTAGATAAGGTGAGCTGTCGGTCCATCAGCCTCACCGAGCCTGTCACACCTCCTGCATTGTGTTTCTTTGGACTTCATCTGTGCTGACAGAGTTTGGCCTGATAGGTCGACAAGTTGTTCCTCTGCCTCAGGAGGCCTAGACGCATTAAAGCTCACAATCAATCATGATGAAAGTGTCACAATTTAAAGACGTGTTTATACAAAATAGCATGAAGGTGTAAAACCATGTATTTATTTAAGAGTTTCTGGTTCATTTGATATAATCCTGCTGTTGGTTATAAAACAGAGAGGGGTGGGGAGGGGGGTCTTTCACTGGAGTAATGGGGAGCAGACATGCTCTCTACTGAGCTGTACTCTTTGATGTGAAGGAATGAGGCCAGCCCACTGCTCTATGTGGCCACACCAGAGGATTTAGTGTGGTTTTACTTCTGTAGGCATTACTACTGAATTAATGCTGCTGTGTCCTAGTGCCATCACAGCATTACGGGACAGGCTAATGAGGTGTATATCTGAAGCACATACTCTTTGTTATGTGTTTTAAGTGTTATACTGAGCTTATAAGCTTATATACCACAGTAAACATTTCTGTATTAATTAAAATGTAACTCTTATGATAATCCTGTGCACCTAGGAATGGAAGAAGTAAGAAGTAAGTTTTTCTTTCTGTTTTGTAACTTAATAAAGGGACTACAATGGCAAATTTGAATATTTGCCGTGAAAATACTGACATGCTCACATAAAACTGTGCTGTTTTTGCTGGATTATACTTAAAGGGATGATTCACCCAAAAAGAAAGTTCAGTCATTATCTACTCACCTTCGTGCTGATTGAAGGGCAGGTTTAGTTTTTTAGTCCACAAAACACTCCTGGAGTTTCACAGGACAACAGAACAGAATCACCCAAACAATTTAGGTTATTGGTGACCAGTTATCAAACAAAAAAAAAAAACAAAAAAAAAAAACAAGAAAAAAGCATAAAATGCCTCCCTACTGTAGGTCTGGTATAATCCAGGTCTCTTAAAGCCCCAACATGCCACACTGAGTTGAAAGGGATCATTAAAACCATGTTTTCAACCTAAATCTTCACAGAAGATCCTTCGCTTGGAGCCACATTCACATGGACATGCACACTGTCTGCTGGAATAAGAATTGATCACTTCTTTTTATTGTCCGTTGCTAATACAGGTACAGACCCACCTCGAGAATCCTACAGACTACCACATCCGTCAGTCAATGAAGCAACAGGTGAAAGAATACCTGTCCACCACCTACGCCACCAAGCAGGTAGCTTTCTGGATGCATCGACTCTGTATATCTGCTTATGTCTGTCTGTTTATCATTAGATTAACTCGTTGTATATACTGTATGTATCTTTCTGTTTTTCTTTGCTGTCTAATAATCCACACAGTACTCCAGTCATGAACACCGTCTCTCTCTGTCTGTAGACGGTCCATGCAGTGGCTGGGCTGGTGCCACCCTCTCCTCCCGCTAACATGGGACAGACAGGGGGTTCAGCGTCTGCCCCCCCACCCCTGCACTCCCCACACATGCGCACCGAGCAGTTCATGTCTGGAAACAGCGCCCCCAACAGCCCCATGGCCATGCTCAACATCGGCTCCAGCCATGAGAAAGAGGTAGGCACAAGGGTTGGGCGCTTTGAGATTTAAGCCAAATTCTGGACTTGACTGGTAGTACAAAATTTTTACCACCAGGCGCTGACCATGACTCTGTGACAGAGCCCCTGCATCATAGTGGAGCTGCAAGTCCATTAGTTTTCCACAACACATTCCTGGAAGTATTTCACAATAAATGTCTTGTTAATTAATTTTAATTTGAAACAGATAAAGGAAGTTTTGAGTTTGTATCAACAGCGTAATGCAGAGGCAGCAGAACAAAACAAGGCTGTAATGATGAACAATAGTACAATACAATTTTACACCAAAATTAGTGCTTATGTGCAGGTTTTTTAAACGTGTTTAAACCTGGTAAAAACAGGTGATTGACCCTTTGCCAGTAACCCGTATGCCTCTCTTTTTTTGTTCAGACAAAGAGAAAAAGAGATTTTTAAAAGTGCCTGTGTTCAGCTCTCAGTACTTTTGTAGCTTCTAACTGAATTTATGTGGTTTGAAGTTTAGTTTCTCTCATGCATTGCTGTTTGTACTTTTAGGTATCTGCTTTATTTAACTATTTTATATTCACTTTCAGCTGGATAGGAGTCATGTTAAGTTACTGCTGATGAAAACGCATATCCTGATTTTGCTGCTTCATAATAGCTAACGATAACGAAAAACAGTGGTTAAGAATTCATGGAAAATAACATGTTTATCCATGTTCAGGCCCTTGACTAAAGACAAGCAGACACCAGTAAGTACACACTGTCAACCAGGGGCAAATTCTGCTGTGCTGAGCTTGTGCCAAGTAAAACCAAGTCATGCCAAGAAGAAGGAGCAAAAGAGGCAACAAGCCTTCATTGACTTAATTAGTATGTTCCAAAATGCAAATGTTACTTCTTTTTAGTGTTTTCTAATGTGTCTGTTCAGAACATGGTGGTTTATGTTGGTAATTGTCATTTTTGTACTGGTTTTAACATTACTGAGGTGGCTGTTACATTTCTTGAGCCCTGGTGTGTTTTGCTACAGATTTTTTGAGTACTTGTCTCCTGTGTTGAATTCCATTAAATGGCTGACATCAGTGAGAGCAACTTCTTGTCTCTCTGTACTTGGCCAGAATGGTTCATGATGCAAATGCCAGTTCATTTGTTTTGCTTAAAATCAAGCTGGTTTTGTATGCTGGACGAGAGTGACAAAAGCAGTTATTGACCCAACCCTCGTAGGCGTCCGCAAGCGTGTTCAGACAGTGGCAACCTCATAATAAACCCATATACATTCATTCCTGATACGTTATAAAGTCCAATTTGCAAGAGCCAGATTGACCAAATAACCATAAAATATGACTTAATGACAGTCCTATATAAAATTATGAGGATTGAATATTACCCCCAAAGTGACATTATCTCCACATTTTATGAAAGCATCATAATGATTTTATTGGTCTTTGGTAGGCTGCAGCAGCGTCTGTAAATGCATGGGTGTTAATGTTTTGTGCGTACAGTAGGTGAGTGGATGAATGTGTTGACTAACTTGCAATAACTGAGAGTGGCTATCATTGGAATTTAAATGCTCCATTATGGCCTTGCAAGAGTAATTACAGCTTAACAAGTGACAGGGCAGCGGCAGAATGTAAGGCCCTTTGAACCAGGCAGACTTTGACCAACTCTCGACCTCTCTTCTTTTAGTCTTGGAGAGAAAAAAGTCTTTTCAGTTAGCCTCCATGACATACAAGTCATCTTTTAAGTCTTTTCATGATTGAGCCATGCGCCTGCAGACAAGATCACCCAGAGGCCTACATGCCAGCAGTTTTCAGGTGCTTTCAGTAACATATGAGTAATATTGAGTGGTAAGAGTCTTCTCTGTATGGATTTGCTAAACATGGAAATGTAGGTTTTTTTTTTGTCTTAATGTTGGACATTATAGGTGTAAACACAACTAACTCTTTTCCCCTGCTTTTTTCCCCAGATGGATGATGTCATTGAAGACATCATCGGCATGCAGTCCAATTACGATGACATTCAGGGATACACTGACCCTGTCCACATGCCAAATACAGTAAGTGGAGACAACCCACCTACAAGGTGTCATTTTGTCTGTTATACAACTAATTTGCATCCAGCCAACTTCTTTTTCAGGTAAATATTTCAGATTAGATTTTACCATGGACTTCTACATGCTTCAGAGAAGTTAAAGGGTTTTTTGGGGAGAATTTTTCGTTATTTAAGTTGAAGGGATGAAGTGCATCATATGCTCTACAGATTGTAAAGACCTTTGAGGCACATTTGTGATTTTAAAGGCTTTTTCTCACAGTGGCCTTGTTTGGTCCAGTTTAAAAGGACCATGGTCCGTTTTGCCTGTTTGGTGTGGTGTGTTTGGGCTGGTGTGAAAGCCTGGTGCGGACCAAAGAACCGGACCGAGTCCACTTGAAAAGGTGGAAAAGGTTTGTGATGTGAAAGCAAACGAAGCAAACACAGGATTTTATGATAGAAGATGTGATTTTGGCACAACGTCAAAAGCTAAATCCATCAGCTGATCATTAAATGTGTTAAGGGGGCGATCGTATGATTGATAAGACATGAGGCAGGTACCTAAGCGAACCTGTTTTCCTCAGTTAACAGGCCAAAAACTTTTCAAACTGCTGTGCTTATATCTTACTTTGTGTGCTTTGTCTGATTAAAAAGTGTGTGACAGCGATTCCACAGTAATACAAGAGTATGACACACATGAAAAAGTCAGGTGAAGGGCTGATGCGTTGTCCGCCTCCCCCTCCCTTTGTCTCTCTCTGTCTGAACGGGGGAAAACAAAAATCCCGATGCTTTCTTCTTATTTTTTTCTTCTCCTCTCAAAACCTCTGTAAATTCAATGTATAAAGACCTACAGTTGTGTTGTCAGATGCCGCGCTGCAGCGTGCTGTCTCTATGTGGACATTACACACACATGAACCACAGCAGGTCAGCGAGGTGCGCACAGGTTCGCAGTGTCCTGTAAACTACAAGACGTCTTCTTTTCATCCTATTTCTGTCAGTCATTATTCATAACATGCCACAATTTGCTGGTTGTTTCTTTGTGAGCTTAAATACACACATCTGAAGCATTAAAGTGCCTCGCAAACTTCTGTCAGCCAGAATCAGATTTTCCCACGTGGGTCCTGATGATGCAATGATCATGCATGTTTCCTACTCTTGGTTCGTATTTAAAAAGTAAATGTGAACACAAACCGGACCAGGACTAAAACGCAGCAATGTTTCTTTTTATTTTCTTTTGGTCCGGCCCAAATAAACCGAACTACAGGTGTGAAAACGGCCTAAGTTACATAAAAGTGGCATAACTTGATACGAGTACTTTGTAGTGACATGTCTTTTACTTAGAACAAAAGCAATAGGGGTGGAGGAAATCGTTTATTCCTAGCTGCATCGCAATGCAGCCAAAGAAGATTCTGCATCAATTCATAAATATCAGAAAATCAAGTTTGTAAATTTCAATTAACAAGATGTTGATGGAGCAAAAAAGGTGGAATCAGCTGCAAGGGCGGTGCAGTACCTGGACAGTGTACAGCGTGCACATGCTAGAGTTACCAGCATTTAACAGGGTGATTTATTTCATCTTTAAAGGCAGTGGTTGCAGCTTGTTTTGATTTAGCATCTACATAATGTGTTTGCAAGACAAATGTAAATGTATTGTGAATACTTTTTACATCATCACCCAGAGTCTAACATTAAGACTGTAGTGGTGCTGATGTGATGTGCTCATGTCACAGTTTGTTTATGGCCTAACACCTAACTTTTGACATTGGCAATTGCATTTACGCTTCAAAAATCATAAAAGTCGTTTGTGAAGATTATCTTGCTGAACAAAACATGCCAGTGCTGAGAACTTTTCTTTGCCACAGTTTCTTTTCTGCACTAATCCATAATCGAGTGGAAAAATCCCACTGACTTTTTGTGGAAGGAACCATAACGATGCGTCATACCTGTAGTAGTCTTTAGTATACCAATAGCATGAGATGATTTTAATGTTAAATGCAATTCAGCATCTGAATAAAATCTTGACTGGACTCTCTGACCTTATTTTAGCTCATTATCAAATTATTAAAACTGTTAAACTGTTAAATTAGCAGCTAATTTAACTTGTTCTAAGGGAAATAATATTTTTTAGATTGAGAAGTACACAAAATTACTCAATAACATAGACTTTTTTTACTTTGCACTGTTTGCATGATAATATAATTTAAAAGGAATACATCAAGTATTCACAAATAGCAATATAACATACTATAGGCCTGTGCATGTTTTGTGTTGGCCCACACAAATTCCCTTTAAAATTCAACACTAGAATTCTATTAATGTTGTATTGACTCAACATGTAGTTGTCTGAAACCTTAATCCATTTGAGGTTATATTTTGGGCCCAGTCTGCCCTAAATGAGTCATAGCGTTGGATATGCAGAGTCATCAGTACTCAGACGTTGGCTTTTCAGTAGTTCCTGTAATCGCTGTTCCTGCATCTTTTCAGTCTTTCCCTGTCTTGGTCACCCATCTCATTTAATGTTAAATATTAGTTAGTGTTGTTTGGCCTTCCAAAGGCAGCCAATGTAAATTTGCTTTAAAACTGCTGTCTCGGTAGACACTTGGTTATTTCTTTATACACCCATACACAAACACATACACAAGTGCACATACACACATGCAAAAGTGTATAATTGACTTAAACACTAAACATTCCATCCCTAAATCATGCTGGATGTAGTTAGTAACTGCAGGGAGGACATGTCAGACGAGGACTGTACCGTGCTTTGTGTTTGAGGCAACAAATTAACAATTAAACTGCCAGCAGTTAGAGTTCAACTTGTTTACAAGACATTCAGAGGGAGAGAGAGAGGGGGAGGGGGAGAAGAAGAGGGGGAGGAAAAAGAAGGGAGGAGGGAGAGTGGGATGAGGGCAATTTGTGCAAGGGGAAAACAGGCTGAAAGTCCAGTTAGGGGAAAGTTCACTCTTGTTTGGTGGAGAGCGAAGGTAGAAGAAAGACGGTGTTGGTGCTGCAGAGGTCAGTCTCACAGGACAGGGGTGGCAGTGCCAAGAGAGAGAGAGAGAGAGAGAGAGAGCGAGAGCGAGCTGCATGTGCTGCCGGTGCCTGAGAGAAGAGAAGAAGGAAGAGCGCTGGCTGAGTGAGAGAAGGAGTGGAGGATGAAGGAGATGAGTAATAAGACATATGCAATTGTGGAAGTTATTGAAGGAGATCAGATTCAGCTGGTAAGACATTGAAATGCTTGTTGTTTGTCAGGATGTTTTAGTATGACTTTGGTTAGTGTTGTAGCTTTTTCTCTGAGTGAACTACAGTTTTGACAGATGCTGTGATTGTTCTAACTCCCAGCCACGGGTCACTGATTATAAAATGAGCTGCAGCAGGGGCGATGGGATGGGTGAGGTTTTCAGTTGTAGAACTTCTTTGTCGTTTGTGCATATGATGGTTGCAAAAGTCTTGCACATAGGAGGTGATGTTGAACGTCATGTTGGGGTTCATCATGCAACTGGAGAATGAACATTAGCTCTTTGAAGGTGCACGCTGAGCTCAATGTGTGGTCGTTCTCTCATACACACACTGCTTTAAAGCAATGTGTGTGTCCAAGTCATCCAAATAATCTCCTGTAGCTTTATCTCATAGTATGTCCTCTGTGGTTGATTGGTTTAATCAGCATGAGATTAGGCGATTGATCAACCCTGAGGATGATCAGTATGTGTAAGGCAACCACAATAAATTAACTCAAAGCACAGATCGATATGTTAATAAAGTTGTGTGAACTGTTCTGTGTTAAAACACACTGGAAACGAAATTCAGAGCTTTATTCCCAAACTGACAGCCCAGTGAGTAAAACTCACCTGCTAATCCTGATGAGGATTAAAGCTGCAAACTCCATGGAATTCTTGGAATCTCAAAGTTTAGTAAAAGCACCACTGAATACCAGGCACAAGTTCCACTCTTTAAATGTGTGTGTCTGAGTGTCTGTGGATGGTTACACAGAGTCCCAGTCACGCTTGCTTGTGCAGTTGAGTTAGAAGGGTTGTTACTGGAGTGGGGCATGATGAAGAAGGTAGTCTGCCTGGCCAGGGCATGGGAGGTCATCACAGGGGCATAGAGGAGGCTGGGAGTTAGAGTTTATTGGAAACAGTGTGTTTTTGAGCTATCAGGACAGGGTGTTGAATTATAATCTTGTTTTTATTTGGGATTTTATCTCTTACAATGGTGCATAGTTTTTTTGTTAAAACTTGCAGTAAGCAATTAATATGTCGTTTCTTTCCAAATCACAGGTTAATACCATCTGTATAAGTTGTTGAATGTGATAATAAACTACAAAGAGCAAGGTGGCACACATCCAGGCAAAAAAAACATAAGACAAAAATATCACTGGAGGGTACAAAGGAGAAAATTCCAGACACTGTTGGGCTTGAATATTTTTTCTCCTTTAGGACAATCTCTGAAGAGGCAATGCTTCAATTCCAAGATCAAAACACTCCTCCTTTGTTCCCTCCAATGAAGATACATTACACAATTTTAAGTGATTTTCCATATCTTAACAGCTCAACATGTACTTAGCATGTAGCCGACACAATATAATGCACCAGTACTTGAAGAATGGCTTGTTTTTTTAAAAAACATTTTTTCTGAGTGGCAGGTTGTAAACCACAACAATAATCTCCTCACCAGTGAGGATTTATACTTCATCTACACATTCCTTTACATCTTTTGTGAGATTTTTAACAGAGCATATCATTTACATACAGAAGTGTGCCTGTGGAGGTCTGTGTGTGTGTGTATTTATGTGTGTGAAGGTGTTTGATCTCACAACTCACACAGTAGCCAGCAGATAAGGTATCTCTGCGTTTAAGTTCTTTATCTTTCAGGCCTCATTAGCAGTGGCACATTTGCCCTCACTGCAGGGAGTACGACAGGATCGGTAACGAGGAGGCATAAAAAGTCCATCGCACTTGAACTATACAGTACAATTAAAATGAAATTACGTCTTTTTAGGAGTCCACACAAAACTAAATTACAGGTGTTGTGCAACATCTAAAGTGCAAGAGACCAAGCTACAAGTGTGAGTTCAGAAGCTGGAGGAGGCAGAGGATGAAGCCATAAAGAGAGATAAGATAGAAAGGATGATGGTCAATGATTACTGTGTGTTTGGTAGGCGGATCTCAGGTGTTATATTATTGCATTATCTCATGCTATCTGCTCTTTACAGCACACTAAACCTGACCACTGACTTTATAAAAGTGTATGAAGCTGTAAATGAGTAGTCTAGGATGATTGAGAAATAATCTAGATTTAACACCAGTGTGACCTCAGTTTGATGTAGCATTGCTTTCTGTTTTAATTACCTTTTAAATGTGATTCAACATAGTTAAATCACAATTAACTCTTATTTTATGCCATTGTGTTAATTATATTCTTTGCTAGGTGTTTTGGGGGGTTTTCACTTTGTTGAACAGAATCAGAGCAAAACTCACTGAACATCTGAGCGCTGAGCCAAGTTTCATTCATCTGTTCATGGACGACAAAGCTTTCATATGACTTGCTTCCCTCTCTAATACGGTGTTAGATAAGACAACTGACATTGCATAGAGACATACACTCTCCTTCCTCCTTCATTTGTATCACAGAGATCAATGCACTTACACTGTGGAGTGATTTTCTTCGTAATTTCATATGTAGCCTGTTGGTTTTCTAAATGTGTTTGTTGTGTGGCTTTGTGTGTGTGTGTCCCCCAGCTCCCCCTGTCTAGCAGTCACCTGGATGTGTACACAGGTCCTGGGATGAAGGGGCCAGCCATCGCTATGACCAGTAACTCCTGTCCTGCCAACCTGACCATCAAGCGAGAACTGTCAGGTGCGAAAGTCAAAGTACTTTGTTGTCTGTCAGACTATCAAGATGTTGAAAGAGTTATATAAAACTGTCATGAGTGAAAGTAAAGCACTTGCTTCCTACCCTGTTCTCTAACTCATGTTGTGGCATTTGTTGACACCACTGAAAAACTGTTCTTGCAGAGACACGCCACAGTCTCAGCCGTTAGTTAATCACTTTCTATTATTGCAAAGATGCAGAAGCCCGTGCACTGGCCAAGGAGAGACAGAAGAAAGACAACCACAATCTGAGTAAGTCTTTTCCTCCTCAGCATGCAGTTCTACCAGAATCATGTACCATCTTTTACTCTTTCTCATCCCAGTGCTGTACATGCTCTTACAAACACACACACACACACACACACACACACACACACACACACACACACCATAATCTGTGTCTTGCAAAAACAGTTTTATACAGCCAAGCACCGATTTAGCTGACATAGTGCAACTAGTGGGTGGATGGTTAACTCAGTCATTTCTGCTGGTCTGGCATTTATGTGTAATTGCCTGTGACAGTGTGCATGTGTGTGTCTGTGTGTGTGTGTCCCTTTTAGTCCTTTACTGTATATATACAGCATACTCCCAAAGGTGCGCTATTGGATTGAGATCTGGTGATTGTGGAGGCCATTTGAGTACAGTGAACTCATTGCCATGTTCAAGAAAGCAGTTTCAGATGATTTGAGCTTTGTCACAAGACATGTTGTCCTGCTGGAAGTAGCCATCAGAAGATGTGGACAGTGTGGTTGTAATGTACATGATTAGAAACAATACTCAGGCAGGCTGTGGTGTTTAAACAATGCTAAATTGGTACTAAGTTTGCCAAGAAAATATCCCCCACAGGCTGTTGGTTATACCACCACCAATTGCTGCTGTAGCCCAAATGCTCCAGGGCTTGACATATTGTGTGTTTAGAGATGTTCCTCTACACACCTCAGTTGTAAAGAGCGGTTATTTGACTTGCTGTTTCCTTTCTATCAGTTTGAACCAGTCTGGCTGGTCGGTCAGTCTCTCCTCTGACTTTTGCAATAGAGAAGGTGGCAGATTGTCTTAACCATGCCTCCTTGCCTAAATTCATTGAGTTGGTGCCATGTGATTGGCTGATTAGCATTTACGAGCAGTCAAACCTAATAAAGTGGTCGGTGAGTGTACATGCACTGATCTATAGTTTTCTCTAATGCACTATAATGCCAACTGCTGCAGAATGAAACCCTTTCTGTCACTTTTACCATTTGAGTTGATGTTGTATATACATGTACTCGATAATATACTTTTATAGATCCAAAGGCACATGAGAGAAGTTACCTTCTGGCAGAAATTTTGCTATTTTAACTCCAGATCTACCACAGGACTTCCACGGGCCATAATCTGCTTTGAACAAGTCCTCTTTTATTCCTTCTTTCATGCCTTTGGGTTCTCTCTATTATTGTCCTTATCATGTTTCCCCTTTGTCTTTCCTCTTCAATAGTTGAAAGGAGAAGGAGATTCAACATCAATGATCGTATCAAAGAGCTGGGCACCATGATCCCCAAAACCACTGACCTGTGAGTTGATTTTGCTGAACTGTATTTTCAGTGTGGTTAAAGTGTTTATAATGAAATCAGTACTACCAGTGACTTACCTACAGAAATTGCCTGTTTGTACGTTACTGTGTGCATAGTGATGTGCGCTGGAACAAAGGCACCATATTGCGGGCATCAGTGGAGTACATCAAACGCATGCAGAAGGATGTTCAGAGGACCAGAGAGGTGGAGAACAACTTCAAAAGGATGGAGATGACCAACAAGCAGCTGTTGCTACGCATCCAGGTAACACATGCACACACACACACACGTACAAAGAAACACGAACACATAGGGTTCTTACAGATGCTGGAAATCCTTGAAAATGCTTGAATTTTAAGGTTTTCAAGGTTTGAAAAATGCTTGGATTTTGAATGAAGCGCATGAAACTACTTGAAACTGTAAATGAATTACTTTCAAAATAAATTCTCTTCTCCTCTAATAGAGCATGAGTGGGAGGCGAACAGACAGCAATATGCTGGGAGGTTGCTGATTCAATGAGTGGTGACTTGAAAACAAAATTTACAAAAGAATGAAAAGTTATTTGTCTAGTAATTGTCTGAGTGATTGTTTTGCTCAGCCACATTATATAGGATACCAAGTCTATTTACAGACAGGTGACACATTTTGAAACATCCTTATGAAGAATTCTATCACAAAACACAACAATTTTGTCTGTTAATAATAACACACATAAACAGATTTAATGTGATAAAGAAATTGAATAGTGCCTAATAATTTTGAGCTTATATTTGTATATAAATATGTAATTTACCACAGCTGTAAGGTGCTGGAAAAGCTTTGAAATGCTTGAAAGGTGCTATACTATGACTTTGGAAAAGAAGTAGGAACAATGATAATAATGTGAAATAACTCAGCTGCAATAATTAAACTGTACAATACATATTATGTACACTTTATATTTACATATTGTAAATACATCTTGTTTATATTTCTGTTATACTATTGTATTTTTGTTATATATTGCAGTAGAATGTCTCTATGCTTATATTTTTCTGTTCTTGACTAATTTCAACCCTGGGATCATTAAAGTATTTCTGATTCCGACAATGTTTCTCTCTGCCCACTGTCTGCAGGAGCTGGAGATGCAGGCTCGTCTGCATGGCCTGCCCAGCAACTCCCCCTCTGGCCTGAACCCGACTGAGCTGATGGGTCCGTATATAAAACAAGAGACCAGCCCAGAGGAGAACCACTCCCAGCCCCAGGTACAAGCCCACCACCAGCCCCAGCACTTACCCCAGAACCAGGCTCATCCCCAGGCCCAGCAGCACCACTTTCTCCCACAGACCCACCTCCACCACCAGGGCCAGGCTCAGCATCAGCACGGCAGGCAGCTGCCACCGCTCCCACACCACCTGCAGCCCCAGCCGCCCATCCAGTACCCATCTGTGGGCAGCTCCCAGCCCTTTGACTTTGCCACGTCGCTGGACTTGTGTGATGGCATACCTGGCTTTTCAGACGGCATGTCAGGGCTAGGCGACCTGGGCGGACTGGATGCCCAGGGGAGGAGAGGCGAGCTGGGCTTCCTGATGATGGAGGAGCCCCTGTCCCCTATGGGTGGAGACCCGCTGCTCTCTGCGATGTCCCCTGAGGCCTCTGTTGACTCCAGCCGCAGATCCAGCTTCAGCATAGAGGATGGAGACATACTGTAGACATGTGCACTCACACAAATGCACATGCGGTGGTTTGAGAGGTTGCGGAAAAACATGTAAAAAGGCATAAAAAGTGATGGTAGATCAGCACAAGGCAATACATTTACAACAGAAAGGAATCAGCCACTCAGCACATACACATCACACTGTTTAAACTTACACCAATGACATTCATTTGTGGTACAATTAATCCCCCCTTATGGGGATATTTTGGATTATTTGAAGTGGGCCTGTATGAGGTACATCTATCCATAGTTAGTGTATTGTAAGAAGTTTCAAAAAGTAGGCTCGTCGACATTATTATTGAGAATGCAAGTGAAGCAAGTTGAGGGTGTGGGTCAGGTTGTGGGCCTTGTATTCACAGGTCCAGGCGAGTGTGTATTTGACTTACAGATAATTGTGGGAAATCATTGCAGGTGCGGTCAGAAGCAGGTTTGCAGAACTGGACCCATGCAGAAGTCTGGGGAGGAGTACCAGCATGGAAGCTTAGCAATGTACTACCGTGGTCAGGGTCAGCAGCAAATTGTGATTTAGTCTCCTAAAAAAATGTTTAAGTTTAAGTGCATGCTATATTTAGAATATTTTCACTGCTTTACTTTGCTGTCGAATAGCCTTTTCTGACAAGACAAATACCACTCTCTCATGTGCAGCCAGACTCCATTGGTAAAATCAGTCATTTTAGTTTGCAGAACACAGAAGTTGCTGGTCTACAGCTACCATGATGTTAGTTTCTTGTATTTTTGTGTGACTTTGGTGAATCTGAAGTAAACTTTTAAAACAAAGTCACACAGTAACACAAACAAACTAACTGATTGAGGCAGCAGTAGACCAGAAAGTCCTGTGTTCTATGAGGTAAAATAACAGTGTTTTCTCATGGGAAAAGGCTGTCTGACAGTACGGTTAAGTAGTGAAAATATTTTAAATATAGCGTACACTAAAACAGACCCTGCCTTTTTAAAGATGTGTCTCTGTGAGCTTCTGTGCTGGTACTCCTCTCTGCTCCTCCAGACTGGGGGAGATGTCAACCGCCATCCTCTGTATGTAATACACTGACTATAGAGAGGTACCTCAAACAGCCCCGCTCTCAATAATCCAAACTATCCTATTAATGGAACAAGCAAAACACGGTACACAATACTGGCACAGTTGAAATATTCTGTATGGCGCACACATTCACACATACACAAGTGCATGTGAGATAAACTGAGCAGCTTGAAACTTTGCCTAACTGTGACTTAGCATTTACAAGAGGTGAACCAACACACTCTCACACTGAATCATAATTGAACAAGGGACAAAACCAGCAGTTAATTAGATTGAAGTTATCAGATACAAGGACAAGCGAGTGCATTGTCTCACTTGATAGAGGACAAGTTATTTTCTCCTTACATCAACCTCTTTTAGCAACCATAAATGATTGAATGGACGATAGTGAATAAAATGGAAATAGCTTTATGGTCCTGCATGCATAATTCATCTAATGGGGAGTCCAGTCACATTGTTCTGTTCATCAATCTGTTATTCCACCGTTTGCTTTGGCCTCTAGCACTAGCTGTTTGATGTTTGACAAAGATCTGTGTTAGCCTGCTAAGCCGAAGTGTATTCTTAAAAGTGTCCACATTTTAGGAAATATTTTTAAACTAAGTGGATGGACAATTTTACTACATGAGGCAGAAGCCCTTTTCATTTATTCTAGCTGTATGTTGTCCTTTGAAAAAACACATAGATGTGCTTACACACACACACATACACATTGTTGTCCCCCAGTTTCTACACATTTAATACTTGACACTGTCATGGCCTTTACCCGGAGAAGACACTGTAAGTTTAAAGAGAACCATTTTATAGTCTTTAAAAAATAATGTGTCATCCAAATCTGTAAACGTGTCAAAATACTCAGGTACTGTCACAGAATACACAAGCAGGATCATTTTTAAGTAGAAGCAGATGTTAACCTGAGCTTTGTCAGGCTCATAACCCCCACCAATGTGCCTTCAGATTTCTGCAGCTGCTGCTTTTGAAAGGCATGTTTTTATAGTTCTGAGGTCACAAGCAGGGTTAAGACTCGGTATCAACTTCAGCTATGCTTATAATATAAATGCTTTAAAGTTTGTTTCTGTTCCAACTACACCTTTGTTGCTGCAGGAGACCAATTGACCCTTTCTAAGTCCAGCAGTTGAGCAATCTTGGTAGCTGGTGGAATTTCAGTCAACTTTCTCCTTTTCTGTTTCCTGTACTTGTCATGCCCATCTATATGGAAAAGAAAATCAGATTTTGATGATTAAAAGATGTTGCTGGCGGCCCTGTAAAAGAAGTCACATCAAGTTAGCTAATGACAGTAAAACGCTAGCTAATGAGTGAGCTAATCTACATCAATCATTAGCTAGTATAACTGCTTTCCAGTATAAGCGCGATGTCACACCCAAGTTGATCATCTTCCACTTGTGTGTGTGTGCTTGAGATACAAAAGACAGACTTGCTAAAGCACATTTTTCACTATTGTTAAATGCATAGGCCAGACATCTTGGATTTTGTAGCCGAGGGGGTATTGCAGTGGAAATTTTCAACTGAGAGCTTGAAAATTCTGACTTCCCAGTTCGAATGGAATGACCCAATACATTTGAAAGCTAATGTTAGCAGAACTCTAGCAAACTAGCTAACTAATCTTGCTAGTTAGCTAACATTTTGCTAGCACTAACTAGCTTAAGATCTTCTATAGATCCCCTTGCAACATCTTTAAGTCATCCTCAAAATTTGCTTGTCTTTCCAACATAGATGAGCCTAGCATGAATATGAAACAGAGAGGGAGAAAGTTGACTGAGGTACCAAACTTGCTCAACTGTTATTGGAGCAAGGTGCTAAAAGGGCAGGATGTGAATTGACTTTTTGGGGCCCAACCTGTACAAGAGGCCTAGGTGAGGAAGAATATAGGGACAGGGTGAAATACCACAGACAGAAAGAGGTAGTTTGTCGTGGCTGATAGCAGAAGTAGAGTAATCTGCTGCTGTAAAAACACAGCATTAGCACACACACTTGCATTTCATGCATATGCGCTCTCACTCCATTTACAAACAGGCATGCATTCAACCGTGAACACACGTGTAATAGCGCTCACATACATACAGTACATATGGTACATACAGCGCAGCCTTGAGGCTGTTTTCAAATCAACACGTTCACAAGTCTCCTGTGCTTCAGTCTGAGTGGAATGAAGCTGCCAGCTGCACAGGTAGAATTCAGGTCTGCTGCTCGAGCTGCCACCTACAGTAAAGGGAATCTGTTGTTATCCCACTGGCTACAGTGAAGGTTGGCAAGCTGAGATAGACCTGAATTGTATCTCTGCTGTGGTAAACCAAGGGCTTGGCTTTGATTTGATATAGTTTATGATCAGTACAGATGA
This sequence comes from Lutjanus erythropterus, assembly GCF_056507025.1. NCBI lineage: Eukaryota > Metazoa > Chordata > Actinopteri > Lutjaniformes > Lutjanidae > Lutjanus > Lutjanus erythropterus. The sequence continues at coordinate 19,941,324 of NC_139318.1, forward strand.
AGGTAGACAAAAAAAAAAAACTTTGATGGTGATTTTTTTTGATTAAAAAAGTGGTTGTTTTCTTTACAATATAGTTTGTTGTTTATTTTACCTCCCAAAGCACTGGAAACTATATTATTGTTTTTACTTTGTACATGAAAGAATTATGGGATAAGATTTATTTCAGATGTTATATGCCACTAAGCCACTTAAATGTATTTTATTTGTATTTGTTGTTTTAGTTCTGTTTCAATTTTATTCCAAAACTACCCTTTCTTCTCAGAGCCATGTTCAGTAAGCACACTAGAAAGGCATTTAAGCCACCCATGTTATATTGGGGAAGGGCTCATTCATGAACTTCCAGATTTCAACTGACTGTAGAGAGATGAAGAGATTATGTACATTTTTGATGCCATTTTTATATGATTGGGATTTTATTTTTCTCTTTGTTTTAACTTTGAAATTTGGAGCCAGATGTAGATGAAAGGTGATTCTTTGATCTGATTGAATTCAAATTGCTCATTTTATGAATGTAAGCTTTGCCAGTGGTTCTGGTCAGACTGAAGCAGGTCGCTGTTTTTCGCCGTGCCACCTCCCTCCCTGACTTTGGTTTCCATGGAGACTGGAAGACGACTGACTTCACATAAACTCTGAGCCGAGGAGTTGTGGTTGCTATGGCGTTGTAGCACTGACTCTGCGTTTCTCTCTGTCTGTCTGCTGGTGCCTTTTTCCCGATCGATCAGCCACAGTTTGACTGTTGTTGTACTGTCACCCAGCCAACACTCCAAAGAGCTGCTCAGGCCTCCTCTACTCTTCCACTAGAGGGCGTTCTGCAGAGCAAACTACACAGGGAAAGTGGTTCTGATTTTACTGAGAATATAAAATGTTTTACCAGAATCCATTTACTGGCTTTTAGTGTTTCTTTATTGATGTGACTGGAGAAATGAATGTGTGTGTGCGTGTGTGTATATATACTTATATTAAAGTTGGGGTAGGCAGTTTACTTTTAGCATCATTGAGCAAAAGTTCCATAAAAACCTTGAACAGTAGAACTAGACTAGCCTACTGCACCTCCTCTTGCCTCTGTTGGTTTTAGAAAATCTAGCCCATGACAGGAGACTTTCCCATCACCATTACCAAAATGTCAGTGTTTCTCGACCTGGGAATGACACTTAACAATCAACTTGCTTTCTCCAGAATTGGTTATCGTCACCTTTAATTGGGTCTGGACAAAAATACTGTTTCAAACAGTCACATAATGGGGACTCGACTTCTCTCTGGGAGGAAAAGTCTGGTCCCCACAAGGTTAAAGTCTCCATCTTCTCAAAAGTGTCTTCTGGTTATTGTTAGCCAACATATTGGACATTTGAGCTTAACTGTGCAGAATTATGTATGTGCAAATTTTGACTCTAGAAGGCTGTTTTTATATTTATCTGATGAAGGTGGAAAGTTCCTTTGTGCTCACCGTAAAAATCTTAGTTTAATGTGTACATATGAGCTGAGTTTAGCATCACAACTAGTTTGGAAGCCAGTATGAAAGACTTAAGCAAGTATTCTACGGAAACTTGAAATCTCCAGTGCAAACAAAATGAAATGAAAATGAACATTTCAGTGAAGTAGGAGACATCTTGTGTCCAGCAGTTAAACTTTTATAAGGTGCCATATATGGCACTCAGCGACATCGAGCAATTGCAGCATTTTGCAGATTCAAATTCATAATGTAACAGCCAGTTAGCTACCATGTCTACTCTAGCTCATTACTAATGAAAACAGGCATGAAACATTTTGTACCAATCAAGTTACTTACACATAGAGGGGACAAAAAAAGCCAGCTCCGTGTCAGGTTGGAGGTCTTTAGGAGCTTGTAGTTCAAATGCTTTAACATGAATGTGCAGCCAGGTCACCTACCAAAATAAAGAACAGACAAGCTCGAATTAGAACAGGGATGGAGTGTGACTTCATTCTCTAGTCAGGACGCCATTACTTCACCACATCTTTACACTGCAAATAGTTGTTTGCTGCTACATTAATGTTAAATGTCTCATATATAGAACCTTTAAAGGTTGCTGTTTGTAAATGCAGAAAGATAGACGATTAGTGATTGTCTCATTCCCACTTTGTCAAGTACCAACATTTTGGGGTTGTAAAGCATCCAAATCACAGGAAAACGATGAGAAAATAAGAAAATACTGACAGACACCAGCATACACTTGTTATTTTTATGAGTTTATACATTTACTTTTAAGAAAATCCTGCATAGCATGCCTTTAATTGTCCAATTTTTGCATATTCATATATTTTTTTTCCAAATCTAGTTTACTGATTTTTTTTTTTAACCTGAAAACGTGTCTGGCTTATCTTTAACCAAGCAATTTTAGGCCAGTGCAAGTCTCCTGGGAATGAATGTAAGTCAGAGAAGAGAACAAACTCTTGAAGAAATCAATTAAATTTGATGAAGCACCTAAATACATAAATAAACAACATCAGTGTTTTTGACAGTACAGTTAGAAAGTTGGTGTGTAATTGATGAATAGATATGTACGGACAACTCTGCAAAGGTAGGACAATGAATACTATTTTCTGTGTTAGTGTTTGTGTTTCACTGTCTTTGCTATTTCTGGTATGTACCGCCACTTTTTGAAGTGCTATATAAATAGAGCTTTACTTCTACAGGACAGAATATATGAACCTACTAAATGTTGTCACATAATATGTCCACCAGGGAGCACCAGAGATCTATAATGCAAAAGACAGTCCCGGCGTCTTCTTCGATTCTCTCCTGTGATTTTACTGTCACAGCGAGTAGTCACGAAAGGACTGAGCTGCTTTGCAATTAACCTCTTTGAAATACTGTTTAAGAACCCAATCTCATTTTTGCTTGTTCACAAATGGCCAGCAGAGCTGAGTGATGCTCAGTATGTTTTTTGTGCAAAAAAAAAGAGAACTCTTGGGTATATTGATTGCCTTTTTTGTTATTGGAATTAAAACCTTATAAAATCCCTGCATATTGTAGTATGAGAGCATTCTCAGCACACACTTTTAACAAGAAAATATAAAGCTTCTGATCTGACAAATTACATTTACTGGTGCCAATTTGGTAAAATTTTCTCAACGCTGGTGGCCTTCACATTTCACCGGCATCTTTCATCTTTTTGGCCTCTTTTCATCTCTTTTGCAGCTCTTTCCATCATCTGCTGATATATTAGTCCAGGGGCTGCTTCGGGATGATCCATAAACCATTTAACAGCCTTTCTTAAGTTAAATCGGGGTAATCTTATTCCTCATCCTCACACATACACACACACACACCAAGTGATGCCGCAGAGCATGTTAAAGTGTAGTGGTGGTGTCTGCAGCCCATCCACAGGCCCATTCTCCCGGGTCTTTATGATGCTAATGTACTCCCCAGTCTAATAAATCCCTGTAGAGCTGCAAGGAGTAGATCTTATGGCTCACTCCGATCACCACCTTTTCGCCCATCTCCCCCCCAGCACACATACACGCACAGCTATTATCGCAGCAGAAGTGCCTGCCTTGCACTTCCACAGATACTTGGGTGGCTGTTTAGTAAGAGTAAAAGAGGGGAAAGGGTTGAGACAAATCAAACATGAAGGTGCAATTTAAGAGATGTTGGCACGGGAACGCAGAGTTCGGCCCTGGCATAGAGTGCTAGGGGGAGACGCACTGAGAAACACTCTTCACCTCTTTTTCTGATGGTCAGGCCTCTTGAAGTGGGCTTGGCACAGCACTTTGAGGACCACCGTACCCTACGGGTTGGTGAGGAAGAGGGAGAAGTAAAATAATCACAATGTTCAACAAGCGGTGAAGGAGCTCCATTCAGAGCTGAGGAAATGAAGCTTCATTCTCTCCTCCTCACCCAAACGTCTCCCTCCACCTTTCCCTCCCTCCCTCCCTCCCTCCGCAGTCGTCTTCTGGCTGCTGGGCTTGGTGTGTATGTGTAACTCCTTCCTTCTTCCCAGGGGAGCAGTGTGTCACTCAGCTTGAAGCCCACGGAAGAGAGGTGAAAGGGGCCTGATTGAGCTAATTTAGCCCCTGGATGTGAGAGCAGGAAAGGCCTCACCCTCTGCTAATAGACAGACATCAAAATGGAGATGAGGGGGGGATGAAAGGAGGGAAAGAAGAGCAGGATGGAGTGGAGGGGGGGGGGGCTATAAAACTGAGACGACTTTTTGATGGATTTATCTTTTTTTGTCCGAGGGGATGTGAAGAAAACTTTTATGAACACTGAGTGACATTGTGAAGTTGGTAAAGGTTTATGTGTGTTGCCTTGAATTAAAACCTGCTGATATTACTTATTGATCCGTCCTCCTCCATTAAGATACCGTCAATCACCGTCTGCTTTATGATCTCTCCTGCCCGGGCCACTCATCGTACATCGTCCCTGACAGGCAGACTGGAAGTCACACCAAAAATACTGGCTTTTACCACACGGATGGAGATTGGAGACAGTTTTTATGGCTTTTGCAGGCATACATACTCCTGTAGGAGCTGATGGCCCACTATCAAAAAGCCTCTAATGAAGATGGCACAATGACACAACATTGATTTTAGTTCCATAATTCATAAGCACTGCAGATTTAAGTTTGTTCTAAAGTTCCTATAAAGCTGGGTTGTACCAACAAGGACTACGTTTTAAAACAGATTAAATCATGGTTTAACTTTATATTTTGTAGCACCAAACTTTTAAACTAGCTTAAAATTAAGAATGCGTAAATTTCAACCTCTTAAAACCTCAGTTTAGTTTTTAATCTAAACCCAGATTAAATTTAATTCTGTTGCACCAAAACTTAAGGGGTTTAACTTTTTTAAAAAGCTGCCTTTTTAAGAAAGACTGACAAAAATAATCAAGTTCCTCAGAGAAGTTAAGGGACAGACTCAACCCAGCTGAGTTTTATTATTTGTCTCGTTTCTTTCTCGCCAGTTGATAATTCGGGTTTTTCTCAAAGGAGGAGAAATTAGAGCTTCTGTGCCAAGTCATCACAAATAAGATAACTAGGCTAACTAATTTTTCAGCTAGCTAACAAAAATATAACGCTTTTTTGTTTTACGTTTTAGCCAGCTAGCAAACAATTTACTATTCAGTTGATTTTTTAGCTAAATAGCAAACAATTCAACATTTTGTCAAGGAATACAGAGCAGAGAAATCTTAATAATTATCCCTCCCCTTTTTTTATTTATGCTTTAAATAAAGCATAAAGTGCTATTCAAGTGCTAATGGGACCTAAATAGGTCCCAATAACACTTGAATTTATTTTGTATTTTTAATTTGTTTATTTATTTTAATTTGGGTAAGCAAATATCTCCATATTGATTGAACTTTATTTAATTTAGGTTTACATCAATAAATCTAGATTTGTTAAACTTATAGTGAATTTTTAATTGTGTAACAGAGCTCTGCTTAATCTTAAATCTGGTCATCTGAGATTATAACTAATCTCAGATGACATGAATTTTTGTTTGTGCAATCCAGTAAGCGTTTCTAGTTTAGAACCATTTTAATTTCATCTATCCAAGATCTCAGGTGTGTGTTAAAAAGGGTTCAGAAGGTTGTCACACACAGTAAAAGTGGCGTCAGTCTGAAAGGTCAAAACTGAGAGCTCACAAACATCACATAGGCAAAGAAGGAGGGAAGGCGCCCACTCCTTCCTTTCTCCTTCCCTCACATTCTCTCACTAACTAACTCAGCCTAGACACTGTGGCCATGCACCTCCTGTCCTTCTTCATTCCCACCTCTCCTGCCCCTCTTTATTCTGCCACACCATTGTCCATCTTCCTTTCTACATATTTAATACTCTTCGCTGACTCCCCTCAACCCCTCGTGCCTCTATTCCTGAAAGAAAAGGAGCTCAAATTGGCTGGAGAGATGAATAATGTCCCCGCCATTAACAGTGGCATGGAGGGATCAGTCTTTTCATGTGTGTGGGGGTGAGGAGATGGGTTGCAGGAGAGGTGAGGTGGTGGTGGGGTGGGCTGTGGTCTTTATCGTTCTTTCTAACTTTTGCTCTGACCGCAGCAGTGGAAGAAGCAGCAGAAAAGAGAGAACTAGTGACTTGAATGGAAATTTTCTATATGCAGCCTGCGCAGAATAAGATGGTTGTTGAGGAAAGTGTGGTGGAGGTGGTGACACATGCATGTGAGCCTGGAGGCACTGACAGAACATGAGTATACTGTAGCAAGTACTGCAGTTTAAGGCTGCAACTAGCAATCGCTTTTGTTACTGATTAATTTGTCAGTTAATTTCTTAAGTAAGTGATTAGCTTGGTCTATGAAATCCCTGAAAAAGATGAAACCAGTTGACCAGTATTTCAAGATAACATCCTCAAATGTTATTTCACCTCAAATGGTGAAAATTTATGATATTTTTTTTCCACAGGTCAAGGTGATGTTCTCAAATTTCTTATTTTGTCCATAACCCAACAAAATTCAGTTTACTGTCATAGACGACAAGAAAAAACAGAAAATATTCACATTGGAGAAGCTGAAATCAGAGAATTTTTAATTTAATAGTTGACAAGTAATCAATTAATTATTGCTGCTCTGTTCAGTTTACTGTCATAGATGAGTAAAGGAACTAGAAATTTGTCATATTTAAGAGGCTCAAATCAGAAAATTTTGACTCTTTTGTCTTAAGAAATGACTCAAAACAATTAATCAATTATTAAAAGTCATGGCCATAAATGTAATAGTTGACAACTAATCAATTAATCATAGCAGCTCTATTTAGTTTACTGTCATAGAGGAGTAAAGAAACTAGAAAAAAATCACACTGAAGAAGCTAGAATCAAAGAATTCTGAGTTTTCTTAAAATATTTATCCAGCCGATGATAATAGAATATTAAGGCTGGGTATTGGTACTCAATACCTTAAAGGTATTGACTGAAATAACCCAGTATCAAAACTTCTCCAGTCAAATGATACCTGCATTCAATCCATCTGGTTCCCAGATCAAGGAAAAATATATATTTATATGGTTTTGTTTGCATACAATCAAGCAAAAAGTTCTTCTTTGAGGAAAAAAGGTATAGGAAAGGTAAATGAAGTATTCCACTGGTGCTGGTATCACTTCAAGGTACTGGTGTTGGTACTGGCATCATTTTAAAAAAAATGATAACCCAGCAATATGGATTAACAACATAGTTAAATTAATAGTTTAAAACTAATTAATTAATCTTTTCAGCTGTACTGGAATTATATCTATATAAAACATAAAACCTAATCTATGATAAAACAGTTGGAAAACAGTCTATGACTTTTGGTTCTTTTGAAACAGGAGGGAAAAAAGTACATTTTGTGAATGCTATAATTCTGATTTTCTCCCAACATCATAAAAAATAAATTAGGAATCATTCCAGAGTGGCTTCTTTATTAATGGAGTTCAATTTTGTACCGAAATGAAGTCCATGTATCCTGGATTCTTACAGTAATTTCTCCCTAGATGCTATGAAAGAGTGTCTTTCCCACCACATGACCAGTAGGGGGAGTTAATGGTCCACAACACAGTCGGGCACAGTTAAGGCAGAAGACAAACAAGGCCTGCCTGACATTTCTTAGCACTGAAAATGAATATGTTGTTTGGAATTGCAGTGAATGTCATCCGCTGACAGAAGGAGCGTCTGGTGCAACCTCTGTAAAATTAAGACATGGTGTCGTCTCTAAATTCCAGTGGCAGACAGGCAGGCAGGCGGGAACATATAGGCAAACTGTTGTCCGGCCGTTTGAATGATCAGAGATGGAGCACAAACAGTGTAACATCTCCCAGGTTTGTGGGCTGGTTAGAGAGCTGCTAAATTAAGCTTATCATTATTAAGATAAATAACACGTCCGACATAGAATTTGTCACATTTTGAAGGTTAACCACTCCATCCTTTTCTCTGGCAGCTGATGGAGTGGCTCTGAGAGTGATGAATCCAGCATCATATCTTCATTGCGGGGTTTTTTTCCACACTGGGACATTTATCTTGAGTGAGACCTTAAATGATGGACAATGTTATCGTCCTTGACGACCAAAAAAACCATGAAGATTACTGACTAACTAATGGTCTGGTGCACAGGATTCATTCTAAGCTCCTGATGTCTGTTTGTTCTCTTGCTGTGTTTGTTTCTTTATCTGCCAATCCATCCATCCATCCATCCACTCATCCATTCATCCATCCATCTCGCAAATCCTCTTCCATTTGTTGTGAGTGAGAAGCTATTTCACTGAACTTAAAATCTGAAGGTCGCAAAGATTTGACTTTTTTTTTCCTTCTTCTCCATACCTCCCTGAAAAGCAGCATAGATTATACAGCCTACAGCTGTTATCACATTTATGCCCTCCTTCAAGCTTCTTTTTATTCTCATCCTCTCGTCTCCCGCCTTTCAGAGACCTGAAGATAACGGCACGCCACATGACGCCATTGTCCTCCTTCTCTCTCTGTCTCTCCCTCTCGTAGGTGGAGATTTAAAGTTCTGTTTTAAAACTGCCACTGTTCCAATCCTACTTAACCCCCCCTCCTCCTCCTCTTCCTCTTGTCTCCCCTCTTTCTCCTGAGTATACTACCTAACCCTTCTGAACTTCAGTCAGAGTTACTGAAGACCCGGAGTACACTGGGGAGTCAGCTACACCGCTGAGAGAGAGACAGAGATAGACAGAGACTTAGCTGCCTGCTATTCTACCACTCTCTCCGGTAATAAGAAAAGTTTCTGTTCTTTTCTGTGTTACAGCAGGGAGATAAAACTAGGGATCACTCACATGCACTTTTGCACAGACACACACACACACACACACACACACACGTATATATGCTCGGTAACACAATTTCGGAAAAAGCATCAATTCAGACACAAAATGGAGGCACAATATTGAGACAAAGTTGTGCTCTCTCAAGCTTCACCCTCGGCATGAAGCTCCCCGACTTCTTCTTCTGCACAAACTCACACGGACAAAGAGAAACCAAAAGATGGGCGAGGAGAAAAAGAAACAAGTTTAGTCTGTAAGCGGCTCGAAAACCTGATTCGAATTAGAGGGCGATTTCCACAAAGGTCAATGTATTCAGCTGATATCCTAAGAGGGAGGAAATTTAATACCCCTTTTTGGTTGAATTAATTAATTATAATATTAGGCTAGCTCTAGGGGCCCTTTTCTTCAGTGATTAAGTGAGCACATATCTTTAAAAGACTGTGTTGGTCTCTGGGGCCCTGGGCTTCTGAACCTTGGGGTGAAACAGAGAGAGATGTATTATACATGAGAGGACGGAGAAACACAGACCCGTCTGCTCACCTCCACGGCAAGACATGCCGTGTTCCTTATTTAGACCTTCAATAGCACTTGTCTTTTCTTTGCAGAGGCGCTTCTCTATCGGCCCTCTGCCCTCCTCTGGTCCCTTCAGTGTTCAGCTCAGTGGGGCTTAAGTTTAAAATGTCTTTCGAAACAGTTCGGTGCTCCCCCGTGTCTGGCCTGCATCTTTACATTTGTGTGAAAATTTTAACAGGATGTATATAAAATGTATATATTTTTACCATATGATATGGTATGGTACAATATAATATGGTATGGCATGGTACGATATGGGCTGATATAGTTCAGTCCAGAACAGAATGGTATGATACAAAAATCAACTTCATTGTCACTATACATTGAAATTCATTTTGCATCTCTGGGCAGCTCTGTTCAAGAGATTACACACAGATTAAACATACACGTACACATGACATTTTACACAAATTTGCAAAACACATCAGACAGTCTTGACAAATATAAAGAGCATATCATCACTGCATCCCCTGGATTTAGATCTCAGTTAGCAGCACGCTGATTTTGGTTATCATGTATTTTACATGTAGCTGCAGCTTTCATTAAGTGAAACCACAGTGTAAAAGTTCTCTGTTACAAGCAGAAGTCCTGCATTCAAATTCCTACATAAATAGAAGTACAAAAGTTTTAGCATCAAAATATACAATATAAAATAATGAAAGTATAAGTGCTCAATAAGCAGGATCGCCTCTTTCAGAATCATGTATATTACATTATTGGATTAGAATTCCTGATTCTTTGATGTGTTTACCACTTTAATGTTGCAGCTGGTAAAGGAGAGGTTCATTTTAAATATTACCACACAGTTAATAATAATATTTTATTAGCAGTTTATAGCAGACCTGCAAAAAAAAAAAAAAAGCTCTAATGCGATTATTTTGACTGAGATTGTGTGAGATAACACGATTAGCGGGGAAAAAAATGGAAAAAAAATATATTAAAATTTTGATGATGCAGTATGCAGCTTATAGTTTGAAGTAATAATCTAAATCTGCAGTCACCATACTTACTTACACATGTAGTGAAGTAAGAAGTAAAATATTTGCCTCCAAAATATAATAAAGTGCAAGTAGAAAGTAGCATAACATTTAAATACTTTAGTGAAGTACAAATAATTGAGTAAATGAATTAGTTACATTCCACTACTGAATGTACCTGTATAAAATGTACTATACAAATCAAGTCTGATTGATTGGTTTGTTTGAATCCATCTTATTTTCTTGAACTGTTTTAGTTACATAAAATAATGATTTAAGTACCATAGCATAAATAAACCTAGAGACTTTCCACCTTTGAAAAAGTAAATGTTTATGTACACATGTGTGCAGGCACAGGTGTCTCTCTGAGCATGTGTTAACCCCTGAGCTGACCCAGCGAGGAGCCTCCTAGCTGTCAATCATGTTGAACATGTCTGTGTATGCATGTGTGTGTGTGTGTGTGTGTGTGTGTGTGTGAATGACACGTCTTTGACATCACGTCTAAATCATGGTTACTTAATGGCTGTTACCCTCTCCAACAGAGGTTGATGATGGAGACAAAGAGGAAGGGCAGTGACGACAAGAAGGTGATGACAGGGTGGCAGAGAGAATGATGGGATGCAGCTAAAGGTGTGTGTGAATAAGTGTGTGTGTGTGTTTGTGTGTGCGTGCTATAAACAGAACAAATACATGTGGGAGAAAGGTGACTCTAGCTGTCTATATATTACATGCATCTCTGTACAAAAGTGTTGTGGTGCAAAGCTAGAGTGCTTGTAACACACACTCACACACACACACACACACACACACACACACACACACACACACACACACACACACACACACACACACACACAGAACCGTAGGCATACTGCCCCCACTGCCTGACCCCACTAAACATTCAGGTACAATTAATTATTCCTTCCTGATCTAACGAACGCAGTGCACTGATTGGACACCCTCAGGGTGCAAGGGCACTATTTTAAAAACACTTTCTGGTCATGAATTTTAATCACTTCAAATGTATTGATAAATTATTAATTAAGTGACTTTAAGTGATGCCAGGTGGGCATAATTTCAGGAGCAGTAAAATGCTTTTGGGGGTAAAGTGCTGTGATGTGAAAGCAGAGCGGAGGAGCTTGTTATTTTTCTCTTAAAGCAGCTGTTTTATTTAAAAGGGATTTCTCACAAAGTGTTCAACAGTCTATGGGGCTTATTTGGTCAGACAGTAAAGGATCCGCCATTTTGCAAAAATTAAGGCCACTTTTCATTCTTTGTTTTATTCCAGCTGCGGGGCTACAATAGTAGTAGTAGTAGTGGTAGTAGTAGTAGTAGTAGTCGCCTTCAGTGAAACAGATTTTTTGCTGGATTGAATATCTTCTATTTGGTTAGTATGGCCTCGATCCTTATTAAAGGGTCATACAGTACATATTTTCTGGATTTAAAATGCAACACATCAGCACTTTCAGCTCATATATCTGAAGTTTTGGAAGAACAAATACAGCTATGGTTTAAAGCCACAAGAGGCACACTCTCCATCATGCTCTTTCTGGGGTGACATCCAGCATAAATTCCTCATAACATTGCTAATATTAGGCTAATGTTCAAAAACTGAGACTGAATATGTACATGACTCCTGCTGCTGGCACCCGGCAGGTTGGGAGTAAAAATACAGTATGTTTAAGTGTGGGCTTCCAGCGTGTGTCTGTTTCATGCGTGTGCCTGCCTGTTCTATAGGTTAACCTGCCGAACAAGACCCGAGCGGGAACAGCGCAAATTACAAATTACCTCCCTTATTAGGCCTGACCCCAAATTTCCTTTCATGAATATTCATTATGGTGGCCGCTCGGCGCGCCAAGAAATGAATTTGCCCTCTTCTCAGAGTGGACTGTGAATAAGGAATGATTAATGGAATTCTGCGTGGTATGAATCCATCATTCCTGGGATGGAGGCTGGCCTGGTAATAAGGATCCAATTAGAGCCACAGTGGGTGGGACACAGCGGGAGCCACGGCGAGGCAGACCCTATAACACCTACACCTACACACACAGACACACACACACGCACACACACAGACACACACACGCGCACACACACACAGACACAGACAGACACACACACACAAACCCACCAAACACACTCACTTTTTGGATTTTTTTAGTTATAGCTCCAAATTTCATTACAAGAAATTGAGTAAAAAAGTACTAGTGGCCGACTCATATATCAGCTGATATTATCAGACTGATATTGGTCTGTCACAGCTGTATTAGTCTACACTGTTCTCAGCATATGGGTTATTCAATAAATGCCAATATGAAAATGTCCTTTTTTAAACAGAACATAATGCAGATGTTTTTTTTTGTTAGCTTTATAGGCAGCATTCTGTGTTATTTGATTCACTCTTCTTAATTCATGTTTCTTAATATATACATATGTTTTGCTCTATTTATTCTATTTATTTTGCTCGTGTTTTTTTTTTTCTTTTAATTTATGGTTAATTATTAAAATTACCGGTCAAAGTTCTGTTTCAGTGCCCTGATGTCATTTTGGACAATTAATTTTATTGTTACACTAAAATATCCTGCCTCCATTACATAACTTTGTCACTACTGTTAACCACTTTTGAGGGATCGCTGCAAAAAATGTGTGTGCATGTATATTCTATATATTATATACTGTATAAAGAATAGACCCAGAGGTATATCAGCCCAATATTGATTTATCACAGCTATATCAGTCTATATCAGTATGTTTCCAATTTGCTCCAATATTAAACTTTTTTTAGCAATGGTGATTGATGTGGATTATTAATCCAAAAAAATAAAAATAAAATAGAAGAAGAGAAAAAGAAAAAAAAAGAAAAAGCAACGTACCCTGTGGGATGACGGTTTAACATGACTGCCCAAAAACTTCTGTTTTATTGGCCTTCACTGAAGTTGACCGCCATAAAAGTAGTGTAATCTCTTTAAGGAACAGGATGGCCCTAAAGCCTTAAACGTTAGTGTTTTTTTTGTGACTTTGTAAAATGAAATGTTGAAAAGAGCTTCTGTTAGCATGTTGTTAGCTGTCCACTGGCAATCTCATGATACTCTGGGTTTAGTGTCAACCAATCAGAGGCTGCCTTACTGACTTTTCCTGTGTGTGCAGCCCTGATCTCACATGCATTGCACATTGTAATAACATAAAGTTTGCATTAATGAAGGTAATGAGTTCAACCCTGCGATAGGCATCACATGACTGTGGTATTATGGTAATGTGTCTGTCGGGCCCTAAAATGTACAAATTAGCTGCAAGCAGGACTAACTTTTCTAGCATTTCTCCTCCTTTGCTTTGTGTTTTCTTTCTCTTGGTCTGCAGCAGAGTTTTGGGTGGCACCGACCGAGCAGCCACCTCTCCAGCTCTTTCTCCCAGTGCACCTTTCATTTCAGCTGGGCTGCTTTAGTTCTGCTGGCACCTCCACCTTTCCTGGTTAATTTCATGTTCCGGTGCGTCCTGAGACAGCTCATCCTGCTGCCAAATATTTGTGTTGGGAGACCAGCTAATCTGGAGCTGCTGGGTACATGCTCCTATCCACATGCACACACACACACACACACACAAGCACATGCAGGGTTATCAGTGCACAAGTTGTGTGTGCTGGTGTGTGTATTTGTGCATGTGAATGATTGTGGAGCTGCTGATACCACTGTGTATCTTCCGCCCTCTTGACCGGTGTATCGACCATTTGGCCAAGTTACAGCAGATTAACGCCACAGCCGTGTTTACTGCTGGAGTGCAACTGCTGTGTTTACAGATGAATGGATGAGTGAAGAGATGAAGGGATGAACTTATTGAGAGGAAGACAGAGGCGGCAAAAGCACACATTCTTTACTCAAGTAGGAGTACAGATACTTGTGCAAAAGCAGAAGTACTGATTCAACTTCTGTAGTCAAGTAAAAGTGAAAAGTACAGGCTCTAAAATGTAATCAAAGTATAAAAGTACCCCTCTGAATAAAGCTGGGTATGTTTATTTTTGATAGCAGCACTGGTGGTAAAAAAAAAAATCTAAACAATGATCCTCGTCTCAAATGATTTTCCTGCATGCTTCTACAATGTGTGACATTAGGCAGTTAATCACCAGCACCAGATCTTGGTTCAGGCACGCTGTGTGCTTATCGGCTCACTGACGTTGATGAGGTTTACTCTTAAGGTACTGAAATTTGGAATCGAACAACATTTTTCGATATTCAATGGTATTGAAGCAATTCAGTCAGTGCCATTATCCTAGACCTAGGTATCAAAAAAGTTTGGCACCCATTTCTATGACTGAATTCATTTGTACTGACTCTTTGTGCCATGCTAACTGAACCGCACCTTTTCTCCTTGTTTGAGTCTCTTTTTGTCTTGTTATATAATTTAGTCATTTTCATTTTCTTATTATCATGATATGCACTAACGGATACACCAAGGATTCATCTTTTCTATGTCTTATTGGCCAATCCATTTAGGTTGAAATCTGTCTTGATGTTGAGAAGGCGGCACGCGGTGATGCAAAATAAAAATAAGTAATAACTCCCCTCAAATGTACTTGTAAAAAGTACAAGGTTTGGGTACCTAATGGTACGTATTTTTGACACTTTCCTTACTCTAATTACAAAAATTTTATTTGACTAGATAACCTTTACTTAGACAGGTAATCTTATCAAGACAGTTGTAAAAATAAGTCTAAACGTCTCAATTTCAGCTAATTATGTTATTTATTTAGAACATTTTTTAAATTTATTTAGAATGTTTTACACATAAAATAAGATCCCTCCCTACTATCCTCTCCCCTCTCAAATCCGTCCCCACAACCTGCCAACTGTATTTAATACTGCTGTTTGTGTCTCGGAGGAAACATATGGAATATCCTTCCTGTTATGTTGTTGATGTTGTTATCAATGCTGTGCTTGCATACTGTAGTATTTTCGTGTAAATAGCATGCAATTCATGTAAGATTGGTATCTGACATACTGATAAACTTCATGCACTGTTTTAGCGGACTAAATATCAGGAATTTTGGGGGCATCCAAGCTTGTAAAAATGCTAAGCCCACATCAACCAAGAAAGTGAAAAAACAAAACAAAACACACATAATTATCTCCAACAACTTATCCATGGGTTGATGAAGCTGTCAATGCTTCTTTTAAAGTTTTGTCATACCTAACTCATTTGAACAACCTGCAGGGGCGACGCCGCTCTCTCTTACTTGAAGTTACTCTCTCACCCAGATCAGGTACCAAAATTTGCCACAGTTTGATTGAACACGAATTGGAACTTGGTAGTACTGATGTAATTTGATCAGTACCTTTCAATTGTTACCCGACCCTAGAAAGTGTAGATATTTGTGTTAAAATGTAGGGAGAAAAATTAAAAGGTTGTAAGAAAAATAAATACTCAAAAAGCATCTGTAAGTAAAGTACGGATACTTGAAAACACTACTCAAGTACAGTAAAAAAGTATTTGTATTTCATTTCTTTCCACCTATGTAGGGAGAGATTCCCAGTTCCCGTCTATCTTTCAAGAATTGGCTGAGTTAGCCCTCACTTACTTCAGGTTTGTGTGAGAGTACTGTGTAAATTAAATTTATTGTTCTGCTAAGTCCATCTTAATTGAAAATAAGCCATGTTTCACCTGTGGCCAATGTAAATTCCACTTCCTGGAACATCTTTATTGTCCGTTCATCTATTTTCCCGTGTCCTCTCTCCTCTCCCTGGCTTTAATGAGGTGTTCTGTTCCACTGCCTCATAAACTAAAACCTTTTAGATGAATTACATCTCCTTAAGATTCATCTCCAGCACCGTGGCTTCTTCTCCCCCTTTTATGATTGTATTTAATCCACATCACATCTTTATTCAGAACAAATACCCCCATATGACACTTTCTCGTGGAGCGCAGGCGGCGGAGGAAGAGGAATGTTTCGTTCGGCGGAGGTAGAAGAGAGACATGGAGATGTGCCAGCGTGGCTCAGCCCGCTCTCTGATGATATCCTCGATAAGACTTTTAGCTAATTACTGACTGCTGCCTCTGAATGCAGCTCCAGTGAAGAGAAAGGCAATGAACCTGCCTGCTAGCTCAATAGAGAGGCAGCGAGAAAAAAGAAAGGGGACGCGGCTGTTGAAAGAGAGACAGATTAACATTTGTTCTTTTACATGCCTCCCTCTGCCACACACACAATAACTTTGCTTATACTAATTAACAATTAGCAAAGACTGGTTGGCTAATTGTGTTATTGCTCCTAATCAAGAGGCTAATTACCAGAATGTCAATTTAGATTTAATTACTAAGTGCTTTGTTAATTCCCACTGAGCATAAGTTACCCTTTCTCTCCCTCTTTCTCTCCCCCCTCCCCACCCTCCCGTTCTCTCCTTCTCCATTCCTTTTCCCCCTCGTTCCATGTTGAACCTTTGCTGTGTTCTGGGTTCCTGTGTTGGGATTGGGGGGAGTGGGTAAATACAGAGATAAATGAGGCAAGGTGTTTGAGCAGGGGGACCGAGAGGCAGAGGCATTAATGAACAGCTTTTACCGCCGGGCCTCCAATTAGCCAACTCTCTCCCGCCAACATCACAGAGAGGAGAGATCCACTAAGATCCACTCAGCCAGCCCCCTCCCCCCCCTCCCACCACCACATCCCCACCTCCCACCGGCCCCTCACAGCTGTCCCTGGCTCTCCACACACAAATCCACTGCACTGAAGCCACAACTACAACCAGCACCGACAGCAGCTGCACCCAAACAATTTATTTATTCGACACACTTTTTTTTTTTAGCTTAAAGCCTTTTTGAGCTTTGTGATAAACAGTGTTTGTTCTCCCACGTATTGTGTTTGTGTGTGTTGACCCACACAAGCAGAGAGGAGCACCGACATGGAAGTTAAGCAATGAACTGCTGTGGGACAGGGTCAGCAACACAAGGTATTTTAACCACTTAAAAAAGGTCCCCCTAAAAATCTATATAAGTTTAAGTGTATGGAATATTTAGAATAGTTTCACCATGTTATTTTGTAGTCAGAGAGCCTTTTCTGACAGGAAACTGCCAAATATCACTCTCTCCAAACCAACCAGGCTCCATCAGTGAAATCAACTGTCTTCTGCGAGGTAAAATTATTGGTTTTGCCAGTGGAGTTTGGTTGGTTTGCAGATACAGTAATATTTGGCTTATATAACAGCAGTTTCCCTTCAGAAAAGGCTGTCTAATGGCAAAGAGTTTAAAATATTGTAAATATAGCATACACTTACAATAATATTAATTTTTTGTTAATGGACCTTTTTTTTAGGTGGCTAAAATAACTTTTACTGCTGACCTTGTCTATAGCAGTGCATTGCTTGGCTTCTGTGCTTGTTCCTCTCTCTGGTTCTCCAAACTGGACCACCATCTACTGTAGCTAATACACTGACTACTTATAAGTACCTCATACAATGCAGCTTCAAATAATTTATTATTTTTTGGTAGTTGTACTAATAAAGGGGTAAATATTGATTTTCTAGTCTTAAATCAAGATGTATTATTATTAAAACTATAATGAAAATAATGAGAATAAAATATATTTTTCATTTTCTGTTGTATTTATTGTTATTGTTTCCATGCTTATGAATGGCTTCCTTTTTTCTCTTCTTTTCTAATTCTCTCCTTTGATCTATGAGGCTCTTCCTCGCAGCTCAGGTCCTCTACCATGGACTTAACGGTCATTGCTCGTCTCTCAGCATTAGACAAAGCAATAATACATCATACACATGTGCATACTTAATCACTGCACCAAAGTGCACTACATTTGTTCTGTCAAATACGGCCATGTCTGTTTTATCTCTGTTATTTTGTTTAATTCATTCAGCAGCCTCAGACACTCAGTGCTCAGTGACTCTGAACGTCACATTGTCGCCTGGAACAAACTGTTTCAACAACAGAACACAGATGTTGTGAATGATGCTTATCTTATGTCTGTCTCTTTATGCAAGCATCTTGTTCAACCACTGTTTGGTGCTATTGTCTTACTATTATTCATCCCCTGGACCAGTGCTGAAGATGGGGGGTGAACACATGGATGCGCGTGCACACACACAAACACACGCATGCACATCTCTGTCTCCAAAAGAGCAAGCGCTTTCACTCTCCTCTCTAACTGCCTTGCTCCTCATACTCCTGCCAAAATACCATAAGACAGGGTATAATATATATAATTATCCCCACTTACATTAGCCATTATGCCAGTGGAGCATTGCCTGCAGAATGACACACGACCTGTCAAGACTTCATTCACGCCATTAATAAGCGTCATTAGTGTCTGCTTTGAATACCCCTCTTGCACACTGCAGTCATTTCAACATGTCATAGATTTTAATTTGAGGGTAAAAATAGCTGTGAGGATATTATGCACTCTCCCAGCCAGTCTCTGTGGTCTTCTGATGGGGAGGAAGTTCACAGTGTGACCTTGGATTTTCTCTTTATTGGAATTAGAACCATTACTGTTCTTTAGTGCTGTGGGCCAGCCACTAGCACAGAGGCTGCTATGCTCACTGTGCTCCTTCCTTTGTGGTGTCCATCAACAGCGTTCACAATCAAGATTTTAAACCATTAGTTTGTCACAAATGACGTGGAGGCAATCGACCAGCATCTTATGCAGCCTTAAACAAAGTGGGTTAACGGCCTAAAATTATTTCGAAGCAGAATGCACTCAGGGTACTAATGCCACAGTGACCTGCTGAGAAATGTCAACTGCTTATCAACTGTTCCCACCACTATATAATGAGTACCTTAGAAAAGAAGGGGTTGTGATCTAATAGCCAGTTCTGTCATGCTCAAGTACAAACAATATGAAAAACAGGGAATATTTAAAGAACAAAAATGTTATCTTTGCTGTGCATTTTCAACAAAATAACATGCTGGGAACGTATACAAGTCTTTTTTGATGAAACTTAAATGGATGGTTTGGATTATATATTACAGAACATTATAGATCCAAGCAAAACTGACCGAAGGGTTGAACAGAGATTAGAAAGCTCATCTCAAATTCATCTGCTACTTCAGCACCATGGACAGAGCCATGGATTTATCAGTACACAGGACAGTTAAGACTACTGATATTTCAGAGCCATGGTCGAGGCCATAGACTCTAACTTCCAGAAAGCTCAGTCAGATAAAGGATCAATAAGTCAGGCACACTAGACCCCTCTGCCCCTGCAGTCCACAATGTGGCATCCCCCCTTTAATTCCTCTCCCACGACAAAAACAGAACTTCACTACCAACTGCAGCTTTACAGCAACTCTGACGGGGCACACTGCCTCAAATATATAATCCTTCACAAAATGATGATCATACACTGGTAAAGGGCTCAGCGGTTGACTGTCAGCCATTGACGATGGACGATGGCATCTTCCATCAACTCAAATCCAGCTGTGGCCACACAACAGTTTCAGTACAGGTGTTGGGCAATTAGATGCCTCCACTGATGGAGATGAACCTTCTGCTCCTCATATCAAGATCAGATCATAAATCTGCCTTTTTAACTTAATTTGTGTTAACTCACCCACAACAGTTCTATAGACTGGAGCTGCAACGATTAATTGATTATTAAATAAATGAATCAAATCAGTTTGAGTAATTTTCTGTGAAAAAAAAAGTCAAAATTCTCTGATTTCAGGTCTTTAAATGGGAATATTTTCTGGTTTGGTTTGATTGTGGACACAACAAGAAACTTGTGGACACAATCTTTGGTTTTGATTAACACTAATCAACATTTTGCACCATTTTCTGACATTTTATAGACCACATAACTAATCAATGAATTGAGAAAATAATGAACAGATTAATCTGCAGTGAAAATAATTGCTAATTGCAGCCCTACTATAGACCACAGTATATATTTTAAAAACCTATATCCTCTTGGGGAGACACTGTGGGATAACAAATAGGCCGCCCTTTTTCTCTTGGCCTCTTTTCAGTGCTGATTAAGTGTTTAAAGTGTTTGCGTCAGTATCTCAGTGAAGAGAGTGTGTTCTCGTTAAAACGTGTCCCTGTATGTGTGTGTGTGTCACTTCAACTCAGGAATAAGAAGAGACACGGGGGAATCTCCCACAGGTACGATACATGATGAGTGTCTGCGAATGTGTGTGCCTGTGTGTGCGTGAGACAGAGAGAGAGAGACCGTCCCACAGGTACGACAATGTGTGTGTGAGTGTGCGTCTCTGTGTGACTGTCCCACAGGTACAGCGAGTGTTTGAGCCTCCTGACAGGCTGTGTCTTTGATCGTTTGGTGAGTCGGTCCTTGTTTGCCTCGCCTGTGTGCAACTGCTGTAGGGGCTAATTAGCCAATGAAAAGACTTAATCACTAGAGCCTGCTGTCAACTGTACACCTTGGCTTGCTTTCAGGAATCTTTAAAAAGGGAGGTTGAAGGGGGGGGCAGAGGAGTTAACAGTGCAGGAGGAATTGAGGGAAGATTTTTTTTGGATAGAAGGGAACATATAAGAGGTGTTTGTTTCCATTTCATCCTCTGATAGGTATCTATGTGTTCAAATTAAACGATTAAAATGATTATTTCTGCAGTTAATCATGCAGTATGCCTAACTTTCTTACATAAATTGAATGACAGGGAAGGGATGCACTTTATTTTACAGTACATTAATAAGACAAAAACTAGAAATATTATGTTCTTAATTATTCACTTTTAGACCATTTATTAGACCCTTATTACACTTTATCAGAGGGTAATTGGGGACACATTACAAAAGAAATGTACTGTAGACTAAAGAGTAGCATTCACTGATAGGCCCTTATAAGACACAATGTTCCTCTACCTCTATAATTATGGCCTTTACATGGTAGATCTGGTTTTCGTAATGTTTTAGATGGAGGTAGCAGATATGTGATTTCATTTGAGTTTATAGTACAGTTCTGCTGTAATGTGGAATTAATTATCCTCCAATAAAGTCTAATAAAGGTCTAAGTGTGGAAAATAATGCACTTTAGTTTACAGTACAATTCTACTGTAATGTGTCCCTAGTTACCCTCTCATAAAGTCTAATACAGGTCTAATATTGTCTAATAAAGAACATAATTTCTCTATTTTTTGTCTAATTTAATACAAAGTCTGACTTATTACATCTTATCAGTGTACTGTAAAATAAAGTGCGACTGGAAGATGTTATAAATGGATGAGGTAAAGAATCAAAAAGACATGGCCATTAATCCTGATCAGTGACCCATCACAGCTCCCTCCTGAGGAGAGAGGAAGAGGAGAGGACGACTGACACACCATGAACCTCTCCTCCATGTAAAGAGCCAATTAAAGCCAGGAGAAGCCTCTCCTGTTGTCCCAGCCTCTCCTCCAACCCTCCCCTTCACTCACCTCCCATCAGCAAACTGCTCGTCTGGCCTTTACGCTGTCACAGCTGCTTACCTCTGGCCTCCCGGTAAACAAGCATTACATAACATACACAAACTGATGTGTGTATGTGTGTAGGAGTAGTGTTGATGACCTGCAAGCTGCCACTAAAGTTTACTTTTTATTCACCAAGACCCTGTAATTATAGAAACGGCATCAAGCACAGAGCTGAGTGTTTTCACCCTGGATGTAACCCTGCTGTTCAGCTCCAAGGGGTTATGTGTGTATGTGTGTGTGTGTGTGTGTGTGTGTGTGTGTGTGTGTGTGTGTGTGTGTGTGTGTGTGTGTGTATGTGTGTGTGTGTGTGTGTGTGTGTGTGTGTGTGTGTGTTTTAATTGGTTTATGTTGTCAGTGAAGCTGCAGTGTGATCTTGTCACTATCTCCTCACGCAGATCTTTCTGCCCTTTGCTTGCCTTCCTGACGTCTTTCTCCGGGGTGATTTATTTATGTGATTTATGTGTCATGACCTTGCACAGTGTTTCTCAAACTTTCAACACCACATGCCACCTCAGAAAATATTATGACTGATGTTAAAACACACTATTGTAGGCTTATTCAGCTATGGACGGTTTATGGCAGGAGGGAGGTTTATTCCTAATTAGAAGATCATTTATTGTTGACTGTTGCCAGCCACAGCCACACTGTACGAAGAGGTAGCACAAGAACTGGCACTTAAATTCATCCATGCAGTTCTCATACACCACAAGGGGCAGCCCTTCAACACACACAAACATTCTCTCTTTATTATACCTCAGATTACTATCTTTCCATCATGGGGGTGTCACAATTTAAATATTAAATCAAACATTGATTGAAATGACCTGTCAGTTTCAATAATCAAAGTAAGAATAAGAGATTCTTCCAGTATTTTTTTTTCTCCACAGCACTTTGAAGATGACACAGAGGAGCTTACCAGCCCTTATATCGCACTTCATACTATAAAGACTATATTTTTGAAGAGGAAGGAGCACGTAGAAGAACCTATGGCAGGCCAAAACCTGCACAAAATGAAAGGTCATATTTAGAGCCAATGTTTGGGTTGGTCATTCTGGAATAATTTAGAAACATTAAGGCCCAAAATAGTAGCCTCAATCCCTCTGTAGATACACGTCTAAGGCAACAAAAACATGACAATTCCTAATTTCAAATGATTATACACCAGTGAAAACATACATACATAATATTATATTCCATTTCTGCAATATTATATATTCCATATTCCAAAAAAGATCCCCATAAATCCTACCTTTAAGAGAATTAATATTGTATTCTACCATGTATAATAACAAGAACCATAAATCAAACAGCAATATTTTAAGGATGTGCTACCACACATAAGTACTAAAATAAATGCAACCTAACACAGAGTGGTCACCTTGCAAAAAAGGCTGCAAATCCAGAGAATCATCAAGAAACTTGCAAATGGAAACATAGTTATGGAACAAACAACTACACATATTTGGGAATTAAAATCAAGTCAACAAGAAATTCTGAATTGGCCTAAAATAAAAATAGAAAAGAGCTATGCAACTCAAACAGTAGAAATGCAGATTTCAATCAGACAACATTGATTTTTCAAAGCAGGAGCTCCATAGAGGAGTCATTCCAGTCAAATTCCCATAACTCATGATTTCACACCCTTTATTAAAACTCCAAGGCTCACCTGAACAACATACAACATTTCAACACAATTATACACAACAACAACAACAACAAAAAAGATATACCTATTGGATAGAAAATACTAATACAGTAATACAAAGCCATTTGAATAGTTGTTCAGAACAAACGTGCAAACACTCAATACAATGCTAACTCACTACTGGACAAAAGGCCAGACCGAATATACAGACTGAATACAGCCTGACCAGAGAGACGGGTAGACAAAGGCAAATGTGGAAACCAATAGATGACAGGCTCTGAGAGTAGACGAGACTTCACATTTTTACAACAATTAAACTGACTTAAGTGAACAATTGTTATACATTTCAAGCCTCATACAGAGTGCAGGGACTAAAAATTATAGTATCTGCATACCACAACTGAAGAGAAAATCTTCACTTGTTACATACAAGTTTTAAGTTTGCTCTTGTAAGAGAGTTTGTAAAGTTTCTTTTAGTTACTATGACAGTCTTACACTGTAGGTTAACTGTTTTTTCTTATGATTGTAACTTCAACTATAATTATATTATATTTTTTTGTTCTGTACAAGTCAGTCAACAGAAAGTTGATCACCAACATTTTGACATTTGTATGAGTCCTTTATCAAACACAAATTCTAAATACTTGATAGGTTCAGCTTCTCAAATGTGAGGATTTGTTGAAAATTTTAAGATGTTGCTTTGGACTTTGAAATGATACACCCTGTATATCACTATTTCCTGACATTTTGTTGTCTGAATGATAAATTGAAAAAAAGTATCAACTGTTTAATCAATAATTGAAAACCTGAATTAATTACTGTATTGCCTGTTGCAAAATGTATTAAAATAACTAATAAAAATGAAACCTCATCATTTACTTATATCTATAAACACTGATTTGATATGCTAGAGAGAGATTAACTTCATGAAAACTTTGTACAAGTCTATTTTATTTTTCCTGCAGTAGAAAAAAAAATAATGCTTTAAAAGTCTACAACTTCTTGTGTAACTTGTTAGATAAAAAGAGGTAAAAAAGGAACCTTTTCTACTGCAGACATTCTGACTTGTCAGAGCAGGAAGATCGCAGATTTAACTAATAACATTAATGACAGCCCTGTTCTGCCTAAGTGTCCGATTAAATAAGCGAGTTAGCATGTACAATATCAAGGCCCTAAAACTGGGAGTGCTAAATGGAATGCAGCCATTACTGTTATAAATTACAGTCTTTCGAAGTCAAAATGTCCATCATGTAAAAAGTCAATTGGGACAGTGCACTGCTAGTCTGCATGTAGTAGAACTACACTGTAAAAAAAAAAAAAAAAAAAAAGCCACGTTTTAACTGAAAAAAGTTAGTGTCCAGGATGGCTTAAGATTTTCAGTTGACTAACTTTAAAAAGACAAGCTGAGGTCATTTTGTAATAATACAAAACAAATAACTTCTCTAGTCAAATAACTTGATATTAATTGTATCATAAATGAGAAAACACATTCACTAAGCTTAAGATACTAAGTTGAATTGGCAACTCTTCAGTCACACTCACAAACATTTATACCATTTATCTAAAAGTGTATTAGAGACAGTGCAGATTTT
This sequence comes from Lutjanus erythropterus, assembly GCF_056507025.1. Lineage (NCBI taxonomy): Eukaryota > Metazoa > Chordata > Actinopteri > Lutjaniformes > Lutjanidae > Lutjanus > Lutjanus erythropterus. Next base: position 19,966,224 of record NC_139318.1, read on the forward strand.
CATCAAGCTGTAGAAAAGAAGGGTCTCAGGAGAACAATGCATGCTGGGAAATCTGATGATATGGTGACCATGTCTCTATGGAAACTTCGGTAAAACATTAATTCATCTCAACATTTCAAGTCAAAAGACTTCAGGTTAGAAGAACTCACATTTCTAAGTTCTTAATTGTTCTAAATACTAGAAATCTGAAATTAAACTAACTTGAATAAACTAAACATAGTTGATTCCACTAAATTCCTGTGTTTCTTACAGTGTAGAGAAAGTTTAGAGCAAAATCACCACCTCTTCTCCCCAAATAACCTCTACTGATTTTCGGAGCACCAAACCACTCACTTTCAACTTTCCAGTGCCACCAGTAGTGCATCTATAATAGTGAACCTTGGAAGTAAAGAAAAGAGGGAGCGGGATGATGGGATTTGAGAAGAGAAGTGGGGAACCCATTTAGGAAGGCAGACAGATAAGAACAGATGGTATAGAGGAGAGGACTAAGTGGAGAACTAATAGACGGTGTGGGAAAGTGATGAGAAATGAGTTGCAGGCTAAATACCCCCTCCCCTCGGCCCATTTCCCCTCTCTCCTTCAGCTCTCCTCTGAATATGTGTGACTGACAGGGATGTTAAGTGCCGTTTGACACCAAAGACGGAGGTGACTATGTGAAGGTAGCTATCTGACTGAGAGGTTTTTCACTGTGTGTGTGTGTGTGTGCGCGCGCGTGTGTCAGGATGGGTTGTGTAATGAATTAGAGACGTGGGTCCGATTAAAATGACTGGTAATTTCTCCAGGGAGATGAGAGCCTGGAGCAGCATGAATCAAACGACTGCCGGGATGACTCACCAACACCATCTCCGATCAGACGGAGACGAGGGATGGACGGAGAAAGAGGGGCTGGAGAGGAGAGGGTGAGGGTGCAGGGGGGAGGCACGGGTCATGGGGGACACAGGGATACAGAGAGGTGTGCAGGTGCTGTCCAGAGAAGAAAGGGAGATTGAGACAGAGCTATTAGCGTTTATGAAGAAATACAGAGAGACGGAGGTGACAAGATGATGGTGGTGGAAAGGAAAGGTCTCAAGCATCACTAGTTTCAATCTGTTCTCACCGTTCCCACCCCTATCTCTGGCCTCATTGCAGGTGACAGCAGTATGGCTAAATTACCTCCCGCTGGCACTCAAATTAAACAGGGCATATAGCGTTAGTGAGAGACAGTGAGAAAGAAAGGGACAGAAAGAGAGAAGGGGGGGGTGCTTATGAAAAGAGTGTCCGTGGTCACATTAATGCAATTTCTCTCTCTCGATCCCTCCGTTCCCTCAGCCCGGCCCTGGATAATGAGCTAGCGAACACTCTCCCTTCCCCCCCACTGGGCCTACCTGCTACGCACAAAAGGCTCTGAACGCTATTTTTGGAGCCCCTCTTCTCATTTATTTCCTTGAATTGGTGATGATAATGATCATTGTGGCTTGAGGTGCCATATTCAAATTAACTGCCATTCCTCCAGTGCTATCGGCCCGGCATCACCCTGCCTGCAAAAAGTGTCCCTACGCCTCCTCTGTCTGCTCCCCTCCCTTCCTCACCTCTCCTCCTGGAAGCCTACAAAGAGCATTGAAGCAGCACCAGGCTGATATGTTTCCTTGTTGAGCTTATTCAAATCAGGTGTTTGAAAACTAACCTTGTTTGCATTGTAATGTTGCGTGGCAGAGCATCTACAATTGACAATTTACTGATACAGGCCTGTAAAGACGGGCTGGGTGCAGCGACGCTGTGAATATGAAATGAATGAGATTCCCGCCTGTAGTTATTCAGATCAGAGTGTAACATGATAGCTTACATGAGTGGGTTTGAATGGAGGTCTAACTAAATAAATTTGATTTGGAAAGGGTGTGTTTGGCAGATTGTGCCACTCACCAGGTGCTGCCACGGATAAAGCAAGCAGTTTATTGTACATAATAGGATGCAAGAATCGTTACATATACATGAATTCTATTAGGCAGCATCGCCGGCACTGGAGGGAGGCACAAAAGGCAGCGGTGCTCACTGAGAGGAGGTGAGGGAGCTGCTCACATCCATCAGGCTGATAAAGAGATTTGTATGCACGAGTCTGTGTGTGTTTGCATGTGTGTGCGTTCTGTTAAAAAAGGCCATCGTGCTGTCACTCTCACTTTGCACTTTTTTAGGAACAAAGAAATTAAAGTGTTTCTGTGAACAAAAACACCTGGGGGATACCTGTCACTGCAGAGATTCTTCTCAGTACAGCAACAGATGTGTGTGTGTGTGTGTGTGTGTGTGTGTGTGTGTGTGTGTGTAGATTTAATCTAGGGCTGGCTGAAACCTTGGCTGATATCAAAACTTTTTTGTCAAAATATTTGTGCAGGCTGCTACACTACCAATGGAGTCTTAAAGTGGAAGTTTTCAGAAGAAGTAGTCTGTGACACTTCCACTGATTCGTGGGTGGGTGGAGGGTTGGGTCAGCTGTATAGGAGTAGTGTTAAAATACTGGCGATGAAAACTAGGGATGCTTATATCGATCGCTGCTGATGCTGATCGTTAAAAGCTGATATTCAGTAAAAATATGTGATCTAGAGACCGGGATTAATGCTTTCTAGAAGCCAATTGCAAAAAAAGGATGTTGATGCAAAAAACTTGAGGCACTTAAGAACTGAGCGCTTCACTTCCAACATAATTTGTACATCTATTATTCACCACATTGCCTTGTGTTGCCACCACATGAACATAGAATGAATCCAAAACATACTATCCACACTTGTTGAAGTTGATGGCGCAAAGCTACATCAAAACATCCATTTAAAAGCTGTCATACAAGTAATGCAGTAGTCAGAGCCTCATTTATCTTGTAGTATGTTCAACACTTCCAAAAAACCTAATGAAATCATTTCTGTCATAAAGCAATGAAGGCAAACTAGTACCACACCTACACACTGTATAGCGCACTCTCCTGCATGTTGCTGAGAGCAACAGGAGGTGTGTGATGGTAGAGTCATGCGGTGTCTTTACAAACGGTAAGTTGCTAACTAGTTTGTGTTGGTGGAAAATTAATAAAAAACAATTTTGAGTTTTTGATATAACTCCAATATAACCCTGTTCTGATAACCATCATGTTACTCATGCTTATTACTATGTTAGCATGGTTGTTATCCATACTAGCTATAATTTGTTAGGAGCAGATTGAAGCCTCGTTTTGATCTCCATATGTTAAAGTTACTGCATCATGTTTCTAATACAACATTTATCTCTTTCAAATTAAAAGCCCCCTAGTGCATCAGTGGACAAAACGCCCATTTCTTTTCAGGCTTTTATTGTGAAACATTTGCAGAATGTGTTAAACTCACCGACTTGCACCTCCACTCTCATTCACGGGCTCATTATGTTCGACTGAAGAGCAGCTGAGTAACCTGCAACACAAAGTGGTAAAACTTGGTATTACCCATCAGGTTTGGCTTATTATTAGTCTGACTCACTAGATGTGCACTGTGTACACTGTGCATTTTCCCCCCTATTGCATAAGATGTGTGAAGTCAGACCTTTCTCCAGTGTTGAGCACAGCGGAGACAGTTTTGGCTATGTAAGACTATTAATTAATATTAAACTGATCTCCAATACTGCTATATTAGCTACTATAACACAACAAAAAAACAACTGTATCGATCTTGTATCAGTTGATATGGCTTATAAATGTCCGTCAATCCCTAATGAAGACCCATTGCCTTTTCATATAGCAAGCTTTAACAAAGACCTTTATTGTGAAGAAGTCATATGAAATTAAATGTTCTAACCACTATTTTACAGCCTCTCAACTCAAGACAAGCATGTCATCAGTTAAAATAAAAACACTACCAAGTAGGCAACACTCTTATAATGGAGATGCAAATTCCAGGTGCCCTGAGCTGACGTGCCGAGTCAAACTGAGCCAAGTGATGTCAGCAAATGTGTATAGAAAAGGGGCTACAGTCCCATACCACACCACATACAGCTGGTGCCCCTTTATATATGCTCCTGCTCCTCTAACAGTCTCTGTCCACGTCTCTGTCCAGCCAGGGGTTTATCTAGAGGGGTGGCATAGGTTGGCAGTTGCCACCCCTACAAGATGCCTTGCCACCCCAGTTTTGGGTGACCTAAATTAAAAAATACACGAGAAAAGTTGTGTCTGGTCAAAAGCTTGCAAGTGAAGCTCCGATGTCCAAGTGCAAGTGAATACAGCAAGAGATGACGCTCCCTATAGACCCTCAAGTTTCGATTTCACCCAGCTGCTGATGACTGCTAATGGCTTTTTCCTACCAAATGCATATGTGTAGGGTCGCCATCTGCAACTATATAAAACAGCCACAGATCTATAGTGATGTGGTTGTTTTGTAGAAGCATGTTTTGTTTAGTAATAGCAACTCATGTCTGATTGTGAGAGAAACTTGACAAAACCCAAATAATCAGCCATGCGTCTGCAGACAAACATGTCCACATTTCAAATCAGTCATGCAAGTGGAACCTAGTTTTAAAAGCACTAAAATCATTCTCTCTCAGCCCCAAACAAACAACAATGACAACAAACAAAATAAAACACCATTGTTGGGAATACTGTAACTCCTCTACTTTTTGCAGTAACTAGTAGTGTATCTAGTTACTTCTCAAATTCAACAGTGCCAAAAACTGAAATTTAAAAGGGCTCGTTTCTCAATATTTTATGCGAAAAATCCGACAACTTCAGAGGACTAATGCTTATTTTCATATGACCTTATAACCATATGGATCTGGCGTGCACGGCCACAGATGACTGCGGCAGCAACAACAGCTGCGTTCACCTGCAGCTGCTGTGGCAACCTCTGTAATAATTTCACACAAGGCAAAATATCAAACTTTATCACACACCTGGCAGCACACCTGAATGGTGAGTCTTGGTCTGCTCCTGCTCTTTTATTAGTCTTTCATGTGTGGGATGTCTCCATTTTTCTGTGACTCATTCTGCACTGAGTGTTTTGTGATTGGTATCGGGTCATTTGGTCGTGTGCTCCGCTCTCCATCCTCTCTGCTGGCGCATGGAGAGCTGCCTTTCTCCCACTCTGGTCTTCACTGGACTGTTGCAGTGTGTAACCTTCGTCTGAGCTTTCTCAGCCCAGTCGGCTTTATTTGTTCCTAGCCTTCATCCTCTCATGGAGAATGTTAGATATTCTAACTCTGCTGTGTGACTGGGCTCCATGAGTTTCTGCGATGTGTCATAATTTCATACTGCACTGAAAAGTGATCATACGCCAAACAACTAAACAATGCTGATACTGTGTGTTAATAGATAAAGGCGTGAGTTAGGGGAGAGTGGGGTAAGATGATTCAGTGGGCAAGTTAACCCAGTCCCTGTAACTGTGCACATTTGTTGGCATATAACCATAAATTTAGGAAGCAGTCATCATTTCCATCTGGCTGCACAGTAACTAATAACTGTAACTAGTTACTAGTTTTCAGTAACTTGACCAACACTTAAGACACAGTTCATTCAATCCATCTATTCTATTTGTTTCTATCTATCTATGGGCTGTCAAATTTAATTAAGTCTTTAATTTATTTCTGATTTAATTAAAACTTATTAAAACTGTAAATTAATGCAATGATTTAATGATCTGTTCAGTATATTTTAGGCTAAGTGATGTTTTTATGTTCAAAAAATGTTGGAAGAGTGTGAAATAAACATTTTTTTTTTATTCCTAATGCTACTGTTATATACTTCAACAATACTTTACTCCTGTACCATGATATTGTAAATTTTAAAGTTGAAATATCTTCCAAGCAAATACTGATATACGATTAAAAGTGGCATAAATATTTTTTGCCACCCCTTCAAATCTCCATGCCACCCTCTTGCCGCCCCATGAATATTTCTCTAGATTCGCCCCTGTGTCCAACACTGGACTCTTCCATATGTGGGCATCTGCGTGTTCTCTCTACTTGAGCTCAGCAGCTGTTGTGGGTAATCTAGGCTGGTCGGGGCTAATGGCTGACTTGTTTTCTGGTCCAGCTGAGCTCTTAATTACATGATTGAGCTTGTTATGGCCTAATTAAAATGGTAAAACACAGGGCAGGCAGAGAGAGGGAATGAATGAAGGAGCAGGGAAAGGGAGACAGAGAGAGTTAGACTAGCAGCACTCAATCTCTCTCTCTCCCTCCCCCTTTATTGAACTGTTAACCCACAAGGCCCCTGTCTCCCCCTCTCTCTGCCTCCGGCTATTTGGAATGGGCCACGAACTACAGCCATAATCAGCAGGCCTACATTTCAATAACACATTTTATCATTTAACCTCTAGTTATACACATCAAGGTGGCAGAGCATGTTCCATTTGGGGAATTGAGAGGGGGGGGCTGTGCATGTCGATAAGAAAGTTAAACACAAAAACAAAATTACCAGCGAGTTATTACATGAGCCCGAGGATGGAGGAAAAAAAAAGTTGACTAAGTTTGTATCAGAAACTAAGACACAAGAGGGAGGGGAGGAGGGGGACAGCGGGAGAATCAGGCGATGAACAATGTTTTTGTTGTTCAGTTTTTAAGAGTATACTTTTGGGTCAATTAACAATAAAGATCAATTGATATCTCCTTATCCTTTCTTCTATGATTTTTTTGCCCGCAGTAATGAGATAAATATTTATGAAGGCTGAAAGTCCCCTGCCTCTCCTCCTTGTGTCAAATGCTCAGCGTGATCAAAGGCTCAGCCCAAAAACACACGACACACTAAAAGCATCAAGGCTCTGTTGGCATTGTTTTTCTACTGTCCCACAGCTCAAACACAGAAAACTGAACACTAACCCCCCCCCTCCATCATCACTATTGCCTCTCTTCTCCTCCCCACACCCTCCATAAGACGAAGGAAAAAAAAAAATCACAGATAGGTTTGGGACCAGTGCACTGTCGCTTTAAGATAAAATATTCTATCTTCTACATCATAATTATCTCCTTAAGGTAGAAATATTAGCATATCCACCAATCTTATTATCTGAGAAATTGGCTCATTAAGTCGGCTGGCTCCCCTTGCGCCCACCTTGTTCTCCATTGTCCATACTTCATCAGAGAGGGAGGCTGCTGAGGGGCATTCTGACTGACAGGAGGCACACAGCACTCAGAGCGGGCCTCTGTGGGGACCGGGCCTGGGCCAGCAAACGCTGACGGGACAGCGCTCTAATGTTCTGCGAGGGAAGAAGAAGAAGAGTAAGAAGAGGGCATCCTCTCTGCTGCTGAAGTCTCAGAACAAGCCGTCCCTCGAGACTGGGAGAGACTGAGATGTGCTGTGACCTAGTGCAGCTTCAATAAAGCTTTGTGATTACAGAATTTCTGGGCATTTTAGTTGGTAATTTAGTGAAAATTGATCAACATTGCTTGCAGCAAGATAAAAGTCAGTCCCTCCAGGATTGAATGGCTCTTTTTTTTTTATTGCAGCCTAAAATGCCAGCTTTTCTGAAAAAATGTGACATATGTTGCAATGTTTTTAACCATGTTTTTTTCTTTTTAATTATATTTAATGAGCAAGTGAAAATTGCAAAAAAAAATTTGATTTTATTTTCTTGTATAATTCATTAAAAATCAAAGGCAATTTGTTCCAGGGATTGGTTGAATTTGCATTAATTGTTGACACACACACGTTTGACGTTTCCGCGGGGGATTGCTATGATTGGTGGAATTTGCTGGAAGCTACAAAGATTGGTCAATTTTGAAAAAAAGTTTCAGTGAATGAACAAAATTGAAAGGTCATGCAGAATTTATGCTGACTGGCTGAATTTGTATTTATATGTGCAATTTCAATATAGCGACTTCCTGGTAGGACTGAGAGATGTACGCATATGACATTGGCACAGGGGACTGCTATGATTGGTGGAACTCACTGGAAGCTATGATGATTGGTCAAATTTGTTGACAATTTCAGGTGATTGGATAAAATTGCAAGCTCATGCAGAAATCACAGGGATGGAGGCGCCCCTATAGCTCAGTTGGTAGAGCACGTGTCCCATGTACTGAGGCTCTTAGTCCTCTGCAGCGGTCGCTGGTTTGACTCATGTCTGCGGTCTAAGTACTGCATGTCATCCCCTTTCACTACCCCTTTCATCCTCAACTCTCTCTATTAAAATAAAGGGTAAAAAACAACAAAAAAAGAGAAAGAAATTACAGATTGATTCGATTTGCATTGATTGCTGCAATCACAACACTGCAACTTCCTAGAGAGACGTACATATATGACATTTGCATAGGGCACTGCTACTATTGGTGTGACTCGCTGGCAGCTGCAATTATTGGTTTAATTTACAGACAAGTTGTGCTCAGTGAACAAAATTACAAGGTCATGCAGAATTGACAGGGATGAGTTAAATTTGCATTAACTGTTGCGATTGCAACTTCACAGCCAGGGACCGAAAAGTTGCTGCACATTGACCTTCCTGAGTTGTGCGGGGGACTGCCTGTGTGACCCTGCCTAGGGATGAGGGCTAAACCCTGGACAGAGACAGTGTTCAAAGCCCAATTTACGGTCTTAAAGAGCAAAGCATACATATGCTTAGTAATCAGAAAGACAAGCTTTCCAAATTACATTTCCCGTGCTATTAGATATTAATGAGATGCCGGAGAATAGCCTTGGCCTCTAATCTGCAGGATTTAATCCCTAGATTGAAACCTGACACCCGTGGAGGCTAATGAAATCATCCTTTTAATCCAGGGAAATGTCCCCCGTAAGCCTGCAGCTTTAGAGAACGACGGGACGCACGGCGCTCTGTGCAGCGGACAGCACAGTGCAGGATAATTTCGGGCAGAGGTAGAGGATTGAAGGGAGAGACACAGAGCTCTGTAAAAGTAGATGTTTGGATATTTTTTTTAAAAAGAACAAACAGACAGGAAAAGAACAGGGGATCTGAAAAGGCTGGAGGTTGCAAAATTATAGTGTAGCTCTGGTGTGTGATTAAAGATGAACCAATCTTTGTGACATTTCTTCAGAACAGAGATGCTTCCACACAATACAGGAGCTCCCTCTCCCTCCCCTTATTCTGTCTGTCTGTCTGTCTCTCTGACTGTGGCTGTGTGGGATTGAGCTGTTAATTAGAATCGTGGCCAGGCCAAATGAATTCAGACCTTCTTCCTTCTGTAATGGTGCTGCAGACCCCAAGCTGTGGGCTTTAATTCTCCTCTCATCAGTCTGATGGAAAAATCACCTCGCTGCCATTCAGCTCTGCCACTCATTAACCAAGCCAAGAAAAGGTGATCGGCACAATGGACAATTTTATTATGATTTTTTTTTCTTGTCTTTTTTTTCTATTGATGGTATGCATATGCATATAAATCATTCTGTAACCAAAATGTGTGCATACGGTAGGAAAATATCACATCTGTACAAAATCACATGACATTTTCTTCATTTTTCATGCCAAGAGAAAAAATGTTCTGAATTAGTGCAGCAATGATTTTATGAGCACTGCATCTATGGATCATAATTGTATATACAGTATATCTGTGAACAAAACAGGACATAGTAATGCCCGACTGAAATATATCTGTTGATTTATTATCTGCCCAGTATTGGACTATCACAGCTATATCAGCACCGGCATATATGATGTTACATGTGCACCTAAAAAAAAAAAAAAAAAACTTTTGATAACAGAAAATAATGCAGTTTGATTTTACTTGTTAACTTTTGCTGGCAGCTTTTTATGTGTATTTTATAATTTCTCTTCATTTAGGTTTGATATATATATATATATATATATATATATATATATATATATATATATATATATATATATATATATATATATTTGCTCTATTTGTTTATCATTTATAATTATTTATAATTATTTTAAGTATTGGTGAAAGTTTTTTGTTAAGCGATAAAATAACCTACCTCCATAACATATATTTGGCACAAATATTAACTACTTTTGAGGGATCACTGCAAAAAAATGTATGTTTATATATGTATTTTATATATTATATTCTGTATAAAGGATATCAGACAATGTATCGATATCAGATTTTTTTTTTACTCCCAAATGTTGATATCATCATGTCTCTAAAAATCAGTTAGGCCTTCATCCACATCTCTAAAAATATTTGCATATGCGTGTACTGTATATGCATGTACTGTATATATGTGTGTGTGTGTGTGTGTGTGCGCGCGTCTAAGTGCCTAATACTTGCGGGTGTGGCTGCCCGGCTTGTGTGTATTGACAGGCCATGTGGGAGGCATGAGGGTCGAGTTGCGATATGCTTAACAGCCAATTTACAAAGGTCAGGTGAGTGGGATCAAACGGGTGGGAAGATCACACCTCACACTCCTAAATGAGAAACAATCATCCCTCCAAAGGTCACCCAGACACAACCAAGGATTAGAATAATAGAGCAGGCCTTCTGCTCCCCCTTCTCTTCCTCTCTCCTCTTCTCCTCTACATCAGCTTCTCCTCTCCACAGGGGGCCTCAAAGGAAACAGAATAAGAACACACCTCTCTTCATTTATTTCTGCTTCTTCATCCTCATGTTTGCCATATGGTCTCAGTAAGAACCTGAGCATCTGTTTGTAACTCACTATCAACATCTGAAAATAACAAATTGTTAGAGCTACAACAATTAGTTAATTAACTGGCAACTACTTTTCAGCTTCTCAAACAGGGAACCTTTCTGGTTTCTTTAGCTTTCCTTGACAGTAAACTGAATATGTTTGGGTGTGAGGACATCATTTTGGGCTTTTTTGGGACAGTGATCCACATTTTGTCTCCATTTTCTGATATTTTTTGGACAAAAAAACCCCTGATCAGTGAATGATCAACATATTAACCAATAATTAAAGTAATCATTAGTTGCAGCCCATCTATTGATTATTAAACCCAGCTGGATACATATAAGAATTTAGAACTGCCCTGACTGTATGCACTCTAAAAGAATCAAAAAGAGTAATAATCTAAAATTTGTGATGGTCTTTTATATTTTTCCAAAACGTGGTCATCATTATTATTTTTAGCAACTGATTTTTTTGTGTTAACTTGTGGTAAGTGGTAAAAAGAGTCATTTTTCAAGCAAACATATCAAACATTTGTTAGTTCCACCTTCTTAAATGTGAGGATTTTCTGCTTTTCGTTGTCATTTATGACATTAAATGAAGAGGCTCTGGGTTATGGACTGTTGGACTAAAGAGGCAGTTCTTTGAGGATGTCACTTGGAGTTCTGGGATATTGTGATGATAATCATTGAATCAATAATGAAAATAATCAAAAATAATCATTAGTTGTGTTGAAAAGTTAGAATATATATACAGAATTATGAACAATATAAACATCATCCTTATGGCTAAATGGTGTGTATGTGTGTATTTTCTCATACGAAAAAAAATCAAAATTAAAAGCTGAATTGTTTGTTTTTCAGATCCTTGCAATAAAATAATTCCTTTAGTGTGATTTAATTATCTAAGTACTGAGAAAAAATATTTAAGGCTGACATTTTAGACATGTAGTTGATAGATGAAGAGGAAAAGCAGCAGCAGCATCGTCCAAGCTGCAGGGAGCTGCAGAGATGCAGTGAAGCAACAACAGGGGGCAGTGTTGGGTCACACTAAACACGCAGCTCTCTCTCTGTCCACACCTCTGTCTCTCCGTCTCTCCACCTCTCTCTGGCCAGAGTCCAGTCTAACCACCTCTCAGGATTAATTACACTTTTTCAATTAATGTTCTAATGAGAGCTGCTGGTGCAGAAGTCTGATAAGGCAGTTAGGAACTGAATGAGAGCGAGACACACGCACACACACACACACACACACACACATGGTAGAGACAGAGAGATGCACTAACTACAATGATCGATGGGACACAACAGACACTGATGGAGTTGATACAGTGAAGACAGTAGCAGAGATCAGCTCAACCAAAACTGGACAGAAACAGACAGACACACACACACACACACACACACACACACACACACACACACACACACACACACACACACACACACACACACACACACACACACACACAATCACTCGCATCAAACATGCAAACGTACAAGTTGGGTTTGGCATCAATATATACTGACATTGTGATGAGACGAGATATCGTCTTTGATTTTGGATATTGTTAAATCTAAAATCTAAGAGCAGCCTTTTCCTGGTTTAAAGGCTGCATTACAGCTAAACAAAGTAATATTCTGAACTTACTGCTCTAGCTGTTCTATTATTTGTCTTTACCCACTTAGTCATTATATCCATGTTACTGATGAGTATTTATCAAAAATCTCATTGTGTTAATATTTTGTGAAGGCACTGATGTCCACATCACTCAGGCCTAACAACAGCAATAAATCATATTCTATAAGATCATCGTATGCTTGCACTATTTGAGAATTTAGGGTATGTCATTTTAAAGAAAATCTTTATATTAGGGCTGCAACTAATGATTATTATTTTTAACGTTGATTGATGTTGATTAGTGTTTTCCAAAGCCCAAGATCGCTTCTTAAAATGTCTTGTTTTTCCCAGAAGCCAAAGATATTGAGTTTACTGTCACAAAGCGGTAACGAAAACCAGAAAAGATTCACTTAAAAAAAAAAAAAAAGACTTTTTTCTGAATTTGTTAAACCAATTAATCAATTATCAAAACAGCTGGTGATTAATTTAACATTTGATTCATAATGGATTAACTGCTGCAACTCTAGTGTACGTCAAGCTATATACTATATATCATAGAATAGTCTAAAAATGTTGAGATATTACTCATAAGCCATATAATCCAGCCCTACGTACAAGTGGGATGATGTACAAATGGAATTAAGAACACACACATGCAGTACGTTGTGATGAGGACACTTGCTTTGGTGACACAAACCTCACACATCTGCAAACTGGGTTTCCATGGTAATGAGCTCAACTGGTGCAGAAGGGGACCTCAGAGATACACACACACACAGACACACACAGACACACACACACACAGACGAACTTTGCCGGCACGCACCAGGGGACCTGTCAAGTATAAATTAGTGCCGTTGATGTGTCACAAGATGCCCCCGAAGGTCATTAATTGGTCAGTGATTGGAGGTTGGCATGTCATTTATATGAAGATAATTTGCATAAGGCAGCAGAGTCCTCAAAAAGCGTTTTACAGATTCTATATGTTGAAGCCTATACTTATTGGGGCGTCTTCTCCCTCTCCTCCTCCTCCTCCTCCTCCTCCTCCTCCTTCTCACAAAGTCTACTCCTGAGGGCTGTAAGCAGTGTGTGAAATACCTGGTTGCAATCAGTGGATCCCCCCTACCTAATGCTTCAATGTTAAGCTGAAGTCTTACACACAATAAAAACCTAACTTGAGTCTGCAATTTTGACAAGTGACGTCAAAGCACGGAAAAAAAAATCCACTTTTTCAGGTCGCAAAGAGAAACATTTGATTTTCTAAACTACACAACTTTTGGATTGTGGACTATTTGCAGCAGCAACCCATGAATAACATATTTCAATGGTAATATAAGATAAGTCACCACAATGTAAATGTTTAGCAATTTGCAATTAAAAAGATATTTTAGTGACTACTGCATGAGACAATTTTTTTTTTTAATTTTTTCCAGAGACCCCTTATGATGCTTTCAGGGTGTCCTGTGTCAATCCAGAGGACTGTAACTAATACATTTTCATCGTCAGTTAATCTGTGGATTATTTTCTCGACTTATCAACTAGTTGTATGTTTTATAAAATGTCAGAAAAATGTGATAAATGTTGATTAATGTTTCCCAAAGCCCAAGGTGACATCCTCAAATGTCTTAATTATCCACAACACAAATTTAATCAGTTCACTGTCATAGAGGCGAAAAGAAATCAGAAAATATTCACATTTAAGAAGCTGGAATCAGACAATGCTGACTCTTTTTTCCTTAAAAATGTAGTCAAACAATTAACCTGGTATCAAAACAGTTGGCAATTAATTTAATAGTTGACAACTAACCGATTAATCATTGCAGCTCAATGCTGGAGCTTTATGTTTCAGTGCAGAGTGAACGAACAAGACAGAGCTTTGTATAAGAATGTGCATTCCTTTTTTATCTACAGTAATAAATTCAGCCATTTCATCTGAATGTAATGCTTCAAGGCCTTCAGCAATCCAATATAATTACTTATTGTTGAAAATATTTCTATCCAAATGAAAACATCTGCGGATTCAGGAGCCTTTACAGCTTCTTAAACTTTGATACGGACAAAATGATTTTGAATATGCATGACCGTCCTGTCAAATATTCATATTATCATTTTGAAATAAGTCACATAAAGAAGAATGAGCACATTTTGAACTGTGGGAAATAAAAAAAATCAATAGAGATCTGATGAATCTTAAAGGGGGCCCATTGTTTAAGAACCAGAACCAGATTGAAGGTCAAGGAGAAAAAAAGGAAAATCCCTGTCTTTTGCCGAAGACATCCTTTTGAAAGTGCGGAGGCTGTTCTTAGAGGACAAAGGAGAAGATAGTGTATGCTGTGTGTGTGTGAGAGAGAGAGGGAGAGAGAGAGTGTGTGAGTGTAGAAATACAGTTTTTAATTTAAAAAAAGAAACCGCTGAACGTGATTTTTGCTCTCACTAATCAGAGCAAACCATTACATTACATTTTACACTTTTAAAGATAATAAGAATTAATAGTGTCTTGTCTGTGTATGCATTAGTCCATATATGCATTAGTTAGGAGTTTGTTAAATTAGAATACCATTTTCTCTCATGTACTTACACAGTCTCCACCAAAGGAGGGTATGAAAGTACGAGTGTGAGAGATTGCTTTTCTCTGCGCTGCTGCTACACACACACACACACACACACACACACACACACACACACACACACACACACACACACACACTTATTCATTCACTTTCTTTCTCCCTCTGTTTCATTCTCTTTCTCTTTTTACTCTCTCCCGCTCCGTCTCATTGCCCCATAACCACAGAGAGATGAGTTCAAGCCACCATTAAAGCGTTAAAAATTTAAATATAAAAAAAAAAAATCTTAACGCTCTTTTTAATTAAAAAGGATCCTAATAATCCACATCATATTATACGTCGCAGATTCATCGGTCAATTTAATAACAGTGAGGCTTTTGGATCTTAATATCTCTGCTACCAGGTTTCCTTCATAACTGAGAGCCCGTGTTAATTACAGCAGAGCCTAATGGTGGGGAATATTCAGGGCCTCTCCATGTTTTGATAAATGGCTTTCCACTAAGATTTATTCCTAATTATCTCATTTGTCTTTCTCCATTACTTTTTATAGCTTAAATTTATGAAGTCATTAAGACGTTAGTGGGCCTGATAATGATTAGGAGAAGGAATTGTATGAAAGTGAATTATATGAAAATGATTATGGCTAAAGGAGTGTTTAAATGAGGGCTGCGGAAGCCTGGACGTGTGTGTGAGTGTGTGTGTGTGTGTGAGGCTTTTGTTTGAAGGTGGTGCATGCCCCCCCCCCCCTCCCCAACTAACCAGCCCCCCCTGCCCTGTCCTGCCCAGCTGATGCTACCACCTTTACACCAGTGGAAATAAGCATGATGAAACATCTTTGTCACTCTCCTCATCCCTCTGCGTCTCTCCTCCCTGCTGGCCCCCATCAGCTCATATCTCTGCTCCATCTATCTGTCTGGTCTGACTCTGTTAACGCGGGGCAATGTTCTCTCCGAGTAATGAGAGATGATCTTGCTCTGTCTCCAACACACTCCCACATGTACACACACACACACACACAGTGAAGTTTTTCTTCCACTGCATTTGGCTTTTGTTTAATTTCATTTGCCTTGGAAGATAATGAAACATATAAATACAGAGGCCCACGTGTGCGTTTGGGGTTTTTGGAGTTATGACCATTTTATAGTGCGAGAGCTCCCTGGCACCGTCACTGCGGTCTAATCTGTTTGATGAAGGCTTTCAGCTCCAGCACAATGGGAAATAACAGTCCTTCCCTCTGTGCCACCAGACACACTGTTTGGTCTAAAACGTATAAATGCATGTGTGTCTATGACAGATGCCATCCTGAGCTTGAAGGGATAGTTTGGATTATTTGAAGTAGGGTTGTACGAGGTACTTATCTAGAGACAGTGTATTGACTACAGTAGATGCCAGTCGACACGTCCCCAGTTTGGAGAAGCAGAGAGGAGCACCAGCATGGACTCTAAGCAATGTGCTGATGTGGACAGGGGCAGCAACAAAAGGTATTTAAGCCACTTACATAAGAAAAATGAATATCAGTTCAAGCGAATGTTATATTTAGAATATTTCCTCCACATTACTTTGCCATCAGACAGTTTATTCCAACAGAAAACCACTGTTTTATAAGCCAAATAATCCTCTCTCCAAACCAACCATACTCCACTGGCAAAAATCAGTAATTTTACCTTACAGACCACAAGAGTTGTTGAGCAGTGAAAATATTCTAAATATAGGACACACTCAAACTGATATAGACTTTTTAGGTAGGCTTTTCTTTTTTTAAAGCTAATACAAGGAACTTTCATAATTTGATGATTTTAGAGGCCCCTGCAGCCACAAGTGGTTGTGTTTCCCGTACCATAACCATAAAATATAACCTCAAAAACAATATTATCTAAACAACAATCTCCCCCTTCATCCTTTTCAGTGTCTAGCGTACAACGTACTGTAACTCTGTCTGACAAAATGTAAACGCAGGCTTGTTTCATCCAATTTCAAGGAATTAAGTGAAATTAAAAATAACTGTATAAAAATAGCTGATGTTCTTGTTAACTTATGTAGGCCATATAAAGGTGTCAGTATTAAATTAAGACAGTTTCATAACCAGTTAAAAACTTCCTGTTGTAGCTTAACATTAGCTTCTGCACATGTTCTCCTCTCTGCTTCTTCAAACTGTTGGCATGTTGACTGGCATCTACTGCAGCTAATACACTGACTATTGATAAGTACTTCACGCAACCCCACATCATATACTCTGAACTATTCCTTTAAAATACACCTTTTTGGCAGACATGCTGAGTCTCCCTCTTGTCATTCTGGCCCTTCCTTGTCTCTCAGCAGTCTGCTTCCCGCCCTCCTGCACCTCGTCTCCCCTCTTCTTCCCACCCTGGCAGGCTGTGTGCCAGAGATCATAAGAGGCAGTGCAAGCCCTTGCTTAATGAATTAATTATTTGATTATTTAATCACCCAGATGAAGACCGTCTTTAACACTGGTGTTAATTAGCCAACATCTGGGCCAGTCAGCGGGCCAGCCACACAGAAACACAGAGAACAGCAACACACACTCTGTCTCTTCCGCTCTCTTAGGTGTCATATGAGGCATCTTTTTATCCATCTCCTCTGTCAATGATGTGTTCATTGAAAAATGTGCGGAAGTGTGATTTTAAGAAAAATAAAAAACACCAATAAAGGCAAAAATAAAAAAATCCAGAATTTCATTTTACATGTTTCCCTTTGATTTCATTCTGCCATCAACATGCTTTTCTGACAAAATAAAAGTTCATTAACCATCTGCTTTTTGTATGTCTCCATTAATTTCTCTCTCACCTTTACTTGCTCATGCAATGCTGCCTCTTGCCATTGGGAGGAGCAATGTCTTTTCCTTTGACCTGAACTCCTTGATTTCACTTCTGAACAGAGTTGCCACACAGCTGTCCAAAATATGATTTCTGGTAATGCATTCAGGTACAGTAGTGAACACTGTTGTACTTTATGATAATAACGCCAACTGCTCAACATGGGGAACACAAATTGCATACATATAGGCACCTGTGTCATCATTTATTGTGAATGGGCTACAATAAGATTCTAACAGACAAAGTCACGTATTATATTTTGTACATAAATGTCTTATAATGTTCATATTGTTTGTATTTTATGTAAATTTCCATCATAGGAATTCACATGTAAAGCAAACCTCAAGGTCACATATGTGCTCCTGTCTTATTATTTCTTCTTTTCAATCATCTGTGTGTTTAGGAAAGGAGAGACAGCAGACAGTGAAGGAGGGATGAAGGAGGAGGAGAAGAATGAGGAGGAAGATATTTGTGACTCTCCAGTCTGATTAAGACCACTCCAGTCTGGGTGGTGCTACTTCACACCAGCAGCAGTAGCCTTCAAGAGAACAGGGAGAACTGGAGAGGTGTGTGTGTGTGTGTGTGTGTGTGTGTGTGTGTGTGTGTGTGTGTGTGTGTGTGTGTGTGTAGAGAGAGAGAGAGAGAGGTGGAGAAGGAGGGTAGAAGAAGGGATTCCCTTTAATTGCAATCATTCTGGCAGCACTGCAGGGATCTACATGCAATGCATACAATTAGAGAGAGGAGAGTAGAGGATAGGAGAGGAGAGGAAAGGAAAGGATGCTACTGGTCCTACTTTCTTTCATTGCAGTCATACAAGGGATGTGTGCCATTTAATGACCACATGATTAAAAGTTGCTACGATTGATAGTCAGCACCACAAATAATAGTTGGTCAAACTGGTAACTGTGTGGATGTTAACCTGCAAGGAGAGGTGGCTGCAGGTGCTAGTGCTGCTAACATTAGTCACACTTTCTCCTAAAACACATATGTGATTTGCTTTGAGTTCCTTCTTTTTCGTGTCATGCACAAAACGTGCCCAGCCGTCATTGGTTTCTACAACACCAAATACAGTTGCAGTGCACAAACATTTTCCTTTCACTACAAAATTACAGTCCATTTCATAGCTCAGTCTTTAACAGAGTACTCTGCCTTCTCTCCCAACCATGACAAATAAAATCTGCTACAATACACAATATACACAATACAATAATTTACCTTATTGATCCGGAAATTATTCACAATTTTGACTGGTTTGTGGGGCCCCACCAATACTGGGTTTTTGAGGCTGATGCCGATACCAATACTATGGTCTGAAAAAATTCAGATATCTATATGTTTGCCAATATTCTTGATAAAGAATATAATGTACAGAATATAAAATATATCATTTTTTTCATAAAGTTTTGCAATGATCCCTCAAAAGCAGTTAACACTACAAAGACAGATAATAGAGGCAGTATATTTTACAGTTTAAAAATTAACTATTGGTCAAAATGGTATCAGGGCTCTAAAACAGTAAACTTTCAGTGATATTTTTTTATAATTATAAACAACTACGAACAAAAAAACAAAATAGAGCAAAATATATGTATATATATATTAAACTTGGATTGAGAAAAAATGGATTCAATATACATAAAATGCTGATTATAAAGTTCATAAATAAAAACATACAACATATATGCCGATACCAATATAGATATAGCTGTAATAGGTTAATACCTGGCCCGTAATAATGCTCAACCAGTATATCAGTTGGGCTCCACTGGTTCTTGAGTGTTTTCTTTCTTATAGCCTCATCGACTAGTCTAAATTTTAAAAAAAGAAAATCCTAGTTTCTGTTTTCTGTCGGCACAGAAATTAGGTACAAGGAGGATTCTTAAGTCATAAGACGATTGTATGCACTAGCAAACCCTAAACAGATACATACACACACACACACACACACACCATTAAAGATGTACATAAACAATGTTTGCATCTGTTTCTTAATGTTCAGCGTTTGTTAGGCCTCTTTGTCTGAGAGGTCTGATCTCTAGCTCGATTACATCTGTGTATCAGTGCTGTGTTTTAGCAGCAGCAGCATCTTGATTTGTGTGTGTGTGTATGTTTGTATATATGCTTTCTGTGTGCTGCCGGGGTTAATTGAGATACACAGCTCATCTCTGCCCTGATGAGGGTCAGAGCACAGAGGCAGATCTGCATTGCATTAATCTAACCCCAATTTATGCTGCCACACACTGTCAGTTGCAACCCTGCCCCCCAATCGCACTCACACATACCCATTAATTTAGCCCCAATTTGTATTGTCTTCGGCTGCTGTGATGCATGGCACACAGTCTCGGATTCACCATCACAAACACACAAAGCAACAACCCCACGCACACTCACACTCACAAATGCCGTAGCAGCTTGTGCAGAATTGATTTACGTTTGACGTCAGTAAAGTGTAGGATCAAATCAGGAAGGCAAAAATCTCCAAACATCCACCTTGCTAACACACATTTTGCCTAGCAACACACACAATATCTCTCATCCATGTGGCCTCTATTATTCCTGCTTAAGTTCCTCACACAACGCTGGCCTGACAGAAGCTAAACCCTGCAGCACCCAGAGAAGGAAAGGCAAATTAACCAGCTTCACTCCAACACTGAGGGACCATTAAAGTCGAAACGCCTGATCTCCCTGGACGGTTTTTCCTCTCCATCCTTTCCCTCGTTCCTCTCTCGTTTCCTCACTCTCCAGCTGGAAAGGTTAACCGTGAGAGGCTCTCAGAGGCACTCCAGCAGACACACAAGTGATCTTTCCTTTAATTGGCTTTTCCACTCCCCTTCTCCTCCTCTCTTTTCCCTAGCAGGTCAGCACCGTCCACTGCAGGGCCCGACAGAGGAAACACACAGACGCACACATACACACACACACAGAACGACACAGAGGCAGTCAGGCTGAACTGAGGACTTGATGCACTGGGCAAGGTGTGTGTGTGTGTGTGTGTGTCTGCACCCCTTTAAATATCTCCATCCGACCAGTCAATCTGTCGTTAGTAGTACAGGAGTAGCGGTGCTGTGTAATTGAGCTATCTGGCTCTCGGGCCTCCATGATGTCCTCATCCATGAAGCAGCTGACACCGCAGCTCTGCTGCTCACTGTCACACAGACAGGGCACACAGAAAATTCATAAGGAGAACACTGACAGGTGTGGAACCAAAGCACAGGCTGGCTTTTTATACCACTTTACATTAAGACTTCCCTTATAAATGATTTAGAAATTATGTTTAAGTGACCCTTTCTAAGTCCCGCCCCTTTTGAAACATCTGTCAACTGTCCCATTTTCTGTTTTCTGCACGCAATATGTTTTTCCACAGGGTGGCATAGTTCCCACTCTACTCTGCCTCTAACTCGCTTAACCTGATAACTCTACCCAATCACACTCATGCCAAACCTACCCATAACCAACCCAACCCAAACAACCCAAACCAATAAAGGAAGTGAGCACTAGCAAATCAGAGTCAGAGGAGGGCAATTCATGACTTTGCTATCCTGGGGGAAAAAATGCCTTATATATTGAAAAGAAAACCCAAATCTTACATTAGCTAATGTTACGCTAGCCAAATAGTTAGCTAATTTACATCAGTTGTTAGCTAGATAGATAGATACAATTGTGCTCTGTAGCAAATCACTAGCTAACCAGTTATCTAATCCACATGAATTGTTTGCTAGCCAGTAATGTTTTGGTAAGTTTAGCTCACTTCAGATATGACTTTATGTTGCTATTACATTTGCCCAACATATCTTAACCATCTTCAAGATTATTCTTTTTTTTCCAACATACACAAGCCGACACAAAGCATATCTAAGTACAGGAAATAGGAAAGAAGAGAGCTGACCAAGGTTCCACCGAATACCTCCGAACTTTCCTCAAAGACAAGGAACCTCTGGGGGAGCCCAGTGCATTTCCACTGCAGGAACCAGGAACTAAATTAAGTTCCAGGGACATCATTTCGCCCTGGGTGGCAGTACTTTCCAAAAGCACTGGAACTTTGAGGGTCGGGGTTGCAGCACTGAATATCTCTGATTTGGCAAGTACTCGCAGCATTTTATCTGCAGAACAGTTTTGTTTTAGTTTCTTGTGCTTCGACAAATCACCATGGAATTAGAGAAGAAAAAATACAACATATGGACACTGTTACCAAAAAAATGTGCAAAAATAACACAAAACAGCTGTTACTTTGTTGTACATCAGCATACTAATTTTACAGCTTAATTGATAACCTAATTATAAATGATTAATACATTATTTATGAGGGCAGCCTTACTATAAAGCCTTACCTTTTTATAAACAGCAAAACCAACAAACCCTGCTTCCTCCTGAAACAGGATTTCACAAAAGTATTATTATTATTATAATTATTTTTTCAAAGGTACTGGCATACAGACATTAGGCTTGTCAGAATGATAAAAGATGCATGTATTCTGGCACCATGGATGCTATTGTTTCAGGTTTGGATCTGAGGCCAAGCTGAACTCTTGCCATTAAAAACAGAGATAAGTTTTCCAATCCTGTAACTTCTCATCACATCTGGAAAAAATACTTAATTGTGTCCCTCTAAACTCAATCTGGCAGCTAGCAGATCTAGATAGGAGAAAGAGAATCACAGTGTGAAATGAGCTACACGCTACGCTGACTTACACATGGTAGCTTGGAATCAGAGTGAGATGACTAGACAAGGCAGTTCAGACGATTGCACCCTGGACTCAGTTACACCGACTATTCTGCTTCATCTTGCCCAGGCCTCGCCACAGCCATTATCCACAGGGTGCGGCGTGTGAGAGGACATCATTACCAGCTGTCTGCAGAGCTGCCTCCTGGCCCTATCTCCACTGACACCATCCTATCTAACAGCCCGGTCCGAGGAGAACCAGAGCACGGCCAGAAACTGAGAACAGCCTCATTCCCACCTGCCACAGTAACAGATAGGACAGAAAGATAGCTGTGGCCTGCTGGTGGCTTGCGAGCCTCCGTTAGGCTGATAATGGAGTGAGGCTCTTGACTCATTAAGACACAAGTTCAAATGTTCAGTCCACATCTCAGTCGTGAGACTTACTGAGATACATTTAATCACAGCAGTTTTGAAAGAGAACCACTGTGATATATGTGAGGCAGACCAGACTAGTCTGAAGCCACTGAATGTTGAAGGGCCCTTAAGAGGTATTTTACCAAAATTTCACCCAAATGTCCGAAAGAATTACTGTCTCCTTGCAATGCCTAGCTATACTGGTAACTTTCAGTTTGATTTGCCCAGGCTTTAAGATATCAATCTTTAAGATATCTAAGTATTTTTTGGGCTATTGTGCATTTATTAGGATAGGACAACTGCAGAGAAGACAGGAACGGAGGAGAGAGTGAGGCGATGACAAGCAGCAAAGGCTGCAGTCGCACAGAAAGCATAAATCAGATTGAGTGGGTGTGTCCTGTGCACACCAAAGCACGCCAGTGACCAGCAGCTCTCACTCTGTACGAATGTCTGTATAACATTTTGTTCCCATCTATCTGGCATCTCTATTTAGTTGAGATACCAGTATTGCACAGGGTAAGTGAAAACCTTGATCTGCTGGGTGTGTAAAGGAAGTCAGCATCTCAGTAAAGTTACCAAAGATTCAACCTTGGAGTACCGTGAATGTCTGTACCAAATTTCATGGCAATCTATCCAACAGTTGGAATATTCCAGTTTGGATCAAAGTGCCCAAAGTGCTCATAAAGCCCTTTCTAGCTAGCTTCACTAGACACTAGAAGTTTTTTTGTTGTTGTTGTTTCAGTGACCTGACCCTTTAAGGGCCAGTGTTCTGTAACAGTAGTGAATGTAAGTTATGAAAGCCATCATATAAAGTACATATAGGAAACAGAAAATAGACTTACACGGGGTTAGATTTCAAGTTATGAATGAAAACACATCTGAGAGGTTTGTGATCTTTCCTTGAGAAACCTTGATTGTGATTATGGTGTTTTTGATGGAAAGTCGTGATGTGCTGCAGTTTGACTGTGTTTGAAAGCTTTCTGTGCTCCGAGGTGGACATGTGACAGCAGGTGGGCAACTACACAAAAGCAACAAGCACACTAAAAGGAAATGGGCTTTGAGGTTGTCATGGTAATGAGAGCGTTATGACCCAAACACTGTGGGTTATTACCCCAACCCACGCTGCTGCCCGTCTCCTGACCCCCACCACACCTCCCTTCACACTCACCGAGGTGTGGGTCTTGCGTTGAGGTAAACTGGACTGGATCCTTTTTTAATCTCTGCCATCGCACCCACCCACCACGCTGTTGCCGGCTCCTTTTTTCTTTGAGTCACACACACGCAGAAGCACACAGACAATGGTCCAAGGCGCTCCATCTGACACAGGACAGGAAATAAGTGTTTATGTGGACAAGGCGCCCCTTCCTGTGTGTTCCCGGAGGGCCACCTACCCCCCAATCCAGGCTCTATGAGTGTTTCTGGATTTTACCTTCCCTCAAAAACACCAACTCTGGACATAATTCTGTCTGAAAGCTTCACTTCATGCTTCTCTCACACTCATTCTCTCTTGTTTTTAATCCTCACTGTGTCACTCCCACCCTCCTTCCCTCTGCTTTTACTGGCTGTTGAAAACAATGGAGTTTTGTTACTGGATTTTACCTTAATGGGCACTTTCACATTCATTTTTTCTCCAGATGACCCAATAAATGTGTTCACGTTGGGTTTGTTAACTGGCAGCACAGGGCTGCAGTTCTGCAGTAGGTCAACGGTGAAGTAGACAGAACTGTGTGTATCAGAGCCAAACAGAGACGTAGCAGAAACCAGAGCGGCTGTTTAGACCCGGGAGATGTTGACTTGTTACCATTACATTCTATGTGTGTGTCTGTGTATGTGTGTGTATAAGGACAAGGCTCTGGTCTGTGCTGCCTGTTTGCTTAAGGTGGCATGAGTCAGCTTGACTCAAAAACAGGAGCCTGTTTTCGTGTGGCCTGCCAACTGCCTGTCTGACATTTAGCTAGCTTTCTCTCACACACATTCACACACACAAAACACGCACACACACACAGAATGTACACACTTAGCCGCAAGTCAACATCACTCTGCGGAGCAAAACTGGCCCTTGGCTCTCCATCGACCCAATGTTCACTTCTCAGCTCTGTCATTTTCTGAGCTCATGTTTCCACCAAAAGTAATAATAGGCAAATAAATACTGTTTAGATTCACATTTCTCATATGGAACCAGAATTTTTGACTAACAAAGTAAAGAGTATGGCCCGAGTGGGACTTACTGAAGGTGTGGGGTGTAAACATAGGTGGCCTGATGCTGGGAATTAGGATTTATTCCCAGGAAATGGGATTCTTGGGAATTCTCATTCAAACCATTTCCTGTTTTCTGGGAAATACAATGGGAAAACGTTTTTTAGACATTAAGAACACATGGGAATGTATTTATAAAATGTGTAGAACTAGTATGTTTTCTTAAAACATATCCAACATATTACATATTCAGCATGATGAAAGCTTTGATTAACTATTTAATAAACACAAAGCACCATCTAAATGAGGCTTGTATACGATTTCTTCCACCAGCTTCATAAGGAGATACTTCAAAAGACTGAACAATGAAGATGCCAATTACTGTATGCACTCTGTGAACAAGTGATCAAATGCGCCAAACTAAGGTTCAACAAGCAGTTTCCTGCAACATTTGGAATCTCAGATAAAAAAGTCAAAGCCCAAAGCCTGTAAGAACCCTGGATTCACACTTTATGCAAAAATAAAAATTAAAATAAAAAAATTAGGACTTAAATATAAATCAAAATTTTATAACAACTACATTATGGCTTTCTGCAGTTTTTTTATTACACAAGAAGGTGCAATATCTACTAAAGGAAAAGTGTGTCAAAATACCATTGTAAATAAATTATTGTTGTGCTGCACCAATGTTCTGACCTACACATCATATCATCGCTGTCCAAGGAAAAAAAAACTCATCTCAAAAATGTCAACTTTTCAGAAGCTAAGATAAATGGCCATGTTTTCAGGTCTGTGGTAATGCAGCTTTCAGATGATCCAGTGGCTTCGTGAATGGATTCTTTGGCTAGAGAAACAGAGAGCCCAAGTCATGCCTCTTCCATGGGACCATAGGACTTAACTGTGGAAAAAATATGAATGGAAGTCTTTGGTGAGAGACAAATTATTTTTATATCCCATTTGAATTGTGCCTTGAATCAGACATATGATGCCTGCCACTTTAAAAGATAATTTTAGAAGTAAAAAAATTTGTATTTTTGTCTGTATAAGTATAGGGCTGTGAGGATATGTAATCAGAAAGACTACACAGCCAGAAAACGCGCAAGTGACATCATGACTTTAGTTCTTCCAAACGCTAAAGCTAAAGTTAGCTGCTAAAGCTATAATGCATGTGTGTTTTTGTACCGTAATGGAGTCACACAACAACGGATTCTCCTCGTTCATCCTCTTCCTGGCTGATCAAAGCACCAGGAGTCGCTGGGTAAAACAATTATATTGTGCAAGACTAGAGATGTAGCTCACTGAGTGGTTTCACACAAAACTAAACAACAAACCAACGACAAACAGACTTTCCTGACATGAAAAAATATGTTTTAAATTGACAAACATCATGTGTAATTTGTGGCATAATTCAAATGGAATTCAAAAACAACTTCTCTCTCGCCATAGACTACCGCTCACAAGAGCTCCCATCTTTCTGAGGGCTGCCTAAGAGCAGCGGCCATAATCTCCTGAAGAATCCATCTGAAATCTCACACAAGTGAGTGAAAGCTTTTTGAGAGCCACTAACTGAACCAAAATTTGTCTCATCTTAACGGAATGACTTTGAATGACTTGTTTTTAACAAATTTTGTTTCTTGTTTATATAATGAAGAATTGTAAAACATCATTTCCATGAGGCCGTTCAATCAGACAGTGACAGACACAACAAACTTGGCGTTTCATCCACGCAGTTGCAGTTTTGTTAATTGACAAAGATTGCATTCTTCTTCTGCTTCAATAATTATTACTATGACCAAATAATACACTAAAGCGGTCACATTTGGAATTGACATTTCTCCTTGCTGCATTTAAGGTTGCTTTAAAAAAACCTTAAAAAATATATATATATATTTCCTGAGAATTCTGGGATTGTGTGCTTCTGTTCCCAGTATAGAAAATGGCTCACTTTGAGAAAAACATTAATCCCTACTGGAGCAGGGGGGCAGCTGTGATGGTGAAACCTGTTTGATGGATTGAGGGCACATTTGGTGGCTCAGGCAGGATGGGAGAGAGCTGAGCGTTTGGGCTGATGTAGGGGATCTTGGATCAAGGATGGGAGGATATGGAGGTGTTACGGGGGCGAGTCTCCCTGTCTCCTCCTCTCCGGTGCCCCTCAGAGCCACGTTGCTGCGGTTATGAGCAGCCAGAGGTGTTTGGCTTAAAGCCAGAAGTTGCATAATCATGCCCTTAAACCAGCGGGGTGTCGAGCCTCTCCTCCCCTCTCTGTCCCTCTCTTCTCTTTAGTTTTATCACCTCAGCTTTTAATCTCTTCCTGTTGGTATGTTTCTAGCACCAACCATTCGTTTTTATGTTTTCATTTTGTTCATGATATTCATACATTTTTACACATTCATCCCTCTGTCAAACAAAGCATCCATGTGTCTTCATAAATTAATATTCTGAGGGCTTTTTTAGTATCTCTGCATAATGTGTTGTGTCATAAACAGCCCTGACATACAGCATTTAGCTGGCCCATGTCACATGACTATGGAAATGAGACATGAGAACTGAGCCATGCACAGTCACATATTTGCATATTAAACTTGTGAGAGATGGCCAGTCTCACTTAATGCATTCTTGGAGATGGCAGAAAGGAAATGTAGAGTGGTGCAACTTTTCAACTGTTGATAAAAATACAGCAAGATGCAACATTTATTACAAGAAACTGCCACACACCAGTAACTCGAGTAACCTCGTCAAACATTTGAAAACAACACACCCTGCAAGTTATAAGGACTCATATTTACTTTTGTAATAAATTTGTTATTAATGGCCAGTATGCAAATGTGATTTTCCGATCTTTTTTTCAAATCACCATTACTTTTTAAAAAAGCACATAATTTAAAAAAAATGGCAGTGGTATTTGTAAAAGTGTAACAAAAAGTATCAGTACCATATAAAATTTACAAGGTTTGATATCACCCATCCCAGTTGACTGTTTCATTAAACGCAGTTTTATCCCATCAAACTTAATTTATGTCTTTAACAACAATAACAATTCATCATGGTAGTTAGAGGAAAAGAAATCATAAATTTGAGGCAGTGAAAATTCAGTGAAATGATAAACAAATCCCATAAATAGACCAAAAACAACAATTAACTGATGCCACTAACAAGATTGTCTATGTAGCCAAAATCATAGACTTCTATTGTTGTCCAAAAACCACAATCGAAACCACATCAATGAGCAACGTTCTTGCACTGGGTGCCTTAATTACAAAGAACATGGGAACTGTACTTTATTTTTAGCGGATTTCACATAGACTGTGCTGCTGCTGTAAATAATCTCTATCACACCAAATTACTCATACACAACAATGTGCTATTTATTCCTGTTTGAGCGACATTTGCTCAGTAAAAATAACTGAGCCCTTTTAAAAATGAAACTGAACATTTGTGTCCACTTTTTAAATTTGTGGAAATGAAAGGGAACACATAGGGAAAGAGAGTCAAAGTATTGAATAAAATGTTGGCTTTGGCCCTTTTCAAAAGGACAACTCCATCTTCATTCTCTTCCGGTTTTGTCAAATAGAAACTCCCACTGAGCCACTGCAAAAAGTAGTGACGTAGGTTACATCGTAGATACCCTCCCTCCTCTCCCCTCTCACAAAAGCAGGATGCCTGACCTCCCTCTCACTCCAAGGATCTCTGAGGATCACTCTAAGGATCGGAGCTGTTGCACATGAAATTGGCACAGTATTCCTTTGTTGTCAGGCTGGTTCCCGTCTGTCTCAGACTGTTCTTGGTCCTGGTTCGGCCGAGGCTGCTGAGCCCAGTACAGTTTCCTGTGGCGTAAACCTCAGCAGCAGTAAGTGATTATTCTGGTGATACACTGCCCACATTTGTTTTGAGTTCATTTTAACAGGTGGCCATATTTTACATGCTGTTCCTTCAGCCTCAAGGGGTTTATATGACAACATCATCATGCAGAAATCTACGTCACAAAATACAAACTAAGACTAAAATGTTAACGTTTGGATCAGAATACATAATGAATACTACTGGAAAGCTACAGAATGATATTAAAACCTAAAAATAAAGAAACAAAAAATAATGGAGCCACCCTTTCATAGGACAATATGGAATATATGGGATGATGGCTGCCTTAAGCTTGAAGTTCTATTAACCACTGGTATTCATAGATGGTGGATCGTAATGTTATATAATGGCTTATCTTCACGAGACACAATTGGTTTTTGTATTCTGATACAAATAGCCTCACTGACATGGCTGACACTAAAAACTGAAAAGGTGCTGTTCGACGTACACAAACTGGAGAGAGAGTCGACCCAGCTGAGACTAAGCAGCTGGAGCTCTGGAACAAAATCAAAAATGCTGCCCATGATTATAGCACTCTATGATGGATGAGTATATCCACCATTTGAATGCCCGTGTGTTTTGACACGAGGGCTCCTTCCAGGAGCACGTGATGGTCCAAAAATGACTTCCCGGCCTATCACCAAGCTACTTTGTTGAACGTGAAAATAAGTTGAGCAAATTAGCCTTGATTAATTATCTATTATTAAAATCAATTATAATGTCAGTAGCATGAGTTTTACTGTTTTTACAAGGGCTTGGGTGAGTCACCAGGCCAAAAATACAAGATTTATAGCAGGAGCCAAACAGGAGGAATACTCCTAGCTAATGCAGAGCCAACATTTAGCCAGTGCTTTATTGCTGTAGTGCCAGCAGTGGGTATCTGGCATCTCCCACCCACACAGATGAAAGCCAACTCTTAAGTGGCAGTGTCTGCTCTGTATGCACCTCCCCTGTCTGACACAGGAGCTGCCTTAAGAGAGAGTGGAGAGGAGCGCCAGCACTGTGATGGAGCTGATTGCGTGTGTGTTTGCTAACATGGCATTCATTATGTATTCAGTTAGGAGTTATATCTCCCAATTTTTCAATTTCTCCCTTTTTATTGTTTGCCTTCCTCTCCCTTTATGCTGAATTCACAAGCAGCTGGGATGGATAAAGCATTTTAATGATCCCTAACTGATTTCTGCCTTTGCCTTTAAACTTGCCTTCAAGTTGAAGCAAGGGTAAAGTGTGGTTGAATTGATTTGCACGAGTGGTTGTGGCCGGTGGAGTGGGAATGGATTATTACCCCAAGTCCTCCTCCAAAAGTTCAATAATGTTCATTGTTCTTTCCCTGCACTCTGGGGTTTCTTTCATTCAAAACTGCCTGGCATCCAAAACTCAGTGACAATATTTGTAAACCAATAGATATAGATAACGTTTGGCTACTATGGTCAACAATTTCTCCTTTATTGGTTTTTAATATGGTTTGAGACACGGATAGAGACGGAAATAAACCTCAGGCAGTCTTAGGGAAGGTTCACATCAGCCTTGTTTAGTCTGGTTGAACTGAAACCTAAAGTGTTTACCCCGTATGTGCAGTTCGTTTGAGCTGGTCTGAACAATGGATTTGAACTCTGGTGCGGGTCAAACAACCGCTCTCTGGTCCGCCTGGAAGGAGTGGTCTCTGACCCTTGTCAAGTCTGTGGAGAAACTGATTTCTGGCTAGAACACCATTCAAACCAATCACAGAAGCATGAGTCTTTTCGCTGGTTAAAATTTTTTTCTTTCCATTAAAGTGAGAGGTGAACTTTTAGGATGTTTGCTACTTGACAGTGGCACAATTCAAATGAGATAAACAAAAAAAGTCTCTTGCTGTGGACTACCATACATATTTTTTTCTGAAATAAGGTCCCATGGGGAACACCAGAAGGAAGGAACTTCGCCTTTCCATAGTTCATTCACATTTTGGCTGCTAGTGAGCTCTCCAACCATTGTCAAAAGCATTTCCAACCAAACTGCCCCAGTGTAACTGTTGTTTAAACATCATTAATATATATCTCCCAACATAAATATTCCCAATGCTTAGGGCCAATGGGCAGCCAACTTAGGCCTGGTGGGCTTGGAATAAACTGGGTGAAACCCTGCCAGTGTCTCATGAGACGTTCATATGTATAGCCCTGTTAAATCTGCTGATATGCAGTTGAAATCAACACTAACATGAACAGTACGATATTCGTTTGTTGTCTTTTACTCACCAACTGTATAATCAATAATCAAACATTTCCACCAAATGACTTTACAGTTTCTGGACTGTTTGAGTTTTGGCTTTGTGAACACAAACAGGACTAATGGGAAACAATGCATCATATCCGCATCAATTCAATTCAGGAACCAAACCTTTAGGTGTGAATCTGCCCTTTGCCTCAACATCTGTAGGGAAATGACCACACTGACCCACATCAGCCCCTCAGATTCACCAGGTAATGCCTGCTTCAGTACAGGTATGCAGCGCCATTACACCAAACGACTTTACTCTGTCTGAAAGTGAGATCTTTCAGGTGATTCATCAGTGATTCATTATCTAACGGATGCTCTGACAGCAGAGAGATCCAGCTCACTAGATTAATCTAACTGTCATCGTCATATAAGGAAGATATATGGGTCATTGTTCGGCAGAGCAGGGATGAAGTAAGGGAGCGGCTTTGTATTAGCACTGGACATAGATTGTAATAAGAACATCACTCCAAGACCATATTGGGAGTGAGGGGCTATTGTGTTTCTGTCCTCTACGGAGACATTCAGCAGAAATCCTCCCATTTTTAAAGCACTTCTACAGCAGCAGAACTCTAACTGCTGCAGAAGGCTTTTCCTTGTCTCGTCTCTCTCACACTCACTGACGTCAAAACGCATATCAGATGGTCTGGGATACTTTTTAAGGCTCACACATGCAAATGGTCATCTATCCTCCACCCAGGCTGTGTTCCACCCACTCTCACTGCTCACTCGGGCCCACCGCGCCGCTGCTTCTGCTGCTTCCGTGAGACCGAAGCAGAAACAAATGTCTCACTCCTGCCAACTCTGTGCGTATGTGTGTGTTGTGTGAGTGTGCATGTGTGTGAGTGTGTGTTCTATGGAAGCCCACTGGGCTGTGGTTCCCTCAGTAGTCCTGCAGCGGCAGTAACTCGATACAGTACACACACATTTTTGTTGCTGATCCAAGCTTGTCTGTGTGCCATGATTTTGGTTCAGTTCAACTTGTTGTAAAACACTGTGTGCACTGTTGAAGAGCAGAACATGTAATCAGCATCTAATGAAGGCAGTGTGCCATGTTATGAAAGATGGTTATATGCACTTTAATGAAGATGATTTGTTGCTGTGGGCTTTGATTTAGCGTTTAATGGCTCTAAATCATGTTTTAATGCAGCCTTTTTGTTTCAATGTTTCAGAAAAGTAGAGCTGAAAATCTTATCTGAACACCAGCTAATCTCCGCAACTCCATTCCAAAAATTATAGTATTTTGCACACGATAAAAGCATACGATAAAATAAGATACACTTTACTTTATTGTCTTTATATTATACATACATACATACATTCATGCATAAGTGATGCCTTTTTCTTTAATACTCTCTTTCTCGTTCTTTCTGCGTCTCTGCCCCCCACCCTCCTCATCATCTCTGACTCTCATGTAGGAGGAAAAGATGTTTCTTTGTAGGGACTCGCTGGCACTAGTTCCACTGACTCACACAGCTGCCCCAGTAGAGCTCTTCTCCCTCCCTCTGATTTGCAGCCAGTAGTGGTATTATAGATTTCTACTTGTTTTCCAGAGTTATTTACTGGCACTTTCAATCCATCCGTGTGTGTTTCTGCAATTTGTGCAGCGACGTCTGCACTGTTTTAATTTTGACATTTAGAGAAACATACTTGATGGGATGTGATTTATGGTGGTTAGGAGAAATAATAGCATGTTAACCCTATCCTTAAAGAGTTAAGTTGATTTCTCTGCGCTATTGTTTGATTTGAATTGAATAATTCTTCTTTTAGAGTGGATATTTAATACTTAGTAGGAGTTCTGGACCACAGCTCAGACTAGTTTTGTATTTTTTAATGGCCATTTAAGTTATGGCCCCATTTCTAACCATAGTCTTATTAAAATAACTGTGGTTAAGTCTCTGCACATGACATGTGAGCCTAAGTGTTGATGGTTAATGTGAACATGAAGGTGGTGAGGTGTCATATGAATGTTATTCCAGAGTAAAGGCTGGAGTGTGTTGTTGTCCCTAAACCAGTGTGAGTGACTCTGGATGTGATTTTTTTTGGTGGTTCTGTTTTCACTGTGTAAAGATGATCTGTTGTATATAGTGCAAACCTGCACTGCATAAATATTTGTCCTAAAGAATTGAAATGTTGAAGCTCACATATTAAAGGGACAGATCACCCCAAAATCAAAAATACATATTTTCCCTCTTACCTGTAGTGCTATTTATCTATCTAGAAAGTTTTGGTGTGAGTTGCATTTTGGAGCTTCGTTGGTAGAGCTGTGTTGTAGATGACGCTTGGTTTATGGTGCTCCACCGAAAAATACATCCGAAAAACTTAACAGCAATGTCTCTTATCAGAAATCACAACCCGGTTACTTAAGATAGTCCACAGACCTTGTTGTGAGCGGTTTCATGTAGGAACACTTTTGTTTCTACCAAAATACATCCACCAACCATATCACTGCACAGAAAGAAGTGTGCATCTACTCATGGAGGAGAGGTTACAGCTCAGCTGAGGGGAAACCATTATACTGATTACATCCTGTCACAAACACAAGCTTCTCGTCTGTGAGCAGACGCTTCTGAGGCTGGGTTTAAAAAATTAGATTTTTCACATTCAAATTGATCTTCATTTGGTTGGTCCGACATCAATTCATCAAATCTTTTATACATGCCTTTTAATATGGATGTGTGAAGCTTTAGGTTTTGGATCTATACAGATGGATCTATACAGATGGATTCTGCCAGCATGACGGACTCTTCCTCTGAGCTCAAAACATCACATAGATGCAACAGTATGTTGATAAATAATCACACACGTAATTTAAGCATGAATGGCACAAAACATAACAATTAACTTATGTATCATGGAGGTTATGTGAGGCAAATGAAAACTTTATATTCATGTATACACATTCCCACCACAGACTAAGCGAGCAGTCGCTCACAAACAATCTATGTCTAATTAATCAAATAATCTCTTTGTCTTTTTGGTGTCTATTTACAATACAGCTCTGATCATCTGACAAATATAAATACTTTTAGTGATGCACCAGGTCAGTTTCCTGTACAATTTACATCATTCTCTTAAAATCTCTTTAATATCCAAGCAAACAACTGAAATATCTATAACAAATAAGAACCTTATGGATTAGCTTGAGTAAGTGAGTCATAACTTCTAGAAAGAGACATTGCTGCTGAGTTTTTCAAATGTGTTTTTTTGGCACTTTGAGCACCACAACCAGTGTGTCTACAGCTGATATCACCAAAGCTGGTCAACTCACAACAAAACTATCTACATGAATAAATAGTGCTACAGGTAAGAGGACAAATAGTATTTTGGGGGTGAAGTGTCCCTTTTATCAAAATGTAACCAACTTTAAAAGAACTCTATTGGCATAATTGTGTGCAGGTATATGAACCACAGAAAAAGGTAACGGTCTCCCTGAGAGAAAAGATTTTGCTATGTGATTAGGCGAGATTGAAAACACAGTCCATTTTATGCTTCATTGCTCCTTATGAAGATTTAAGAGCTGTACACTTCAGAAAAATATCCTCCCTCCCTGCAGATTCTTCTGGTTGAATGATTATGAAAGACTTGAGCCGTATTATAGAGAAAGAGATTTTTTTTTTTTTTTTGAGACAGAATAAATTTGTAGAGTTGCAAAGAGACATAGTACAAAGTTGTTATTTGCACTTACCTATTGTAAGTTTCTTGCAATATATTTTGTGAGAAGTGTTGTTTCACCTTTGCAGGTTGTTAGCCCATGAATTGTGACATTTAAATGATCAATACATTAAACAGTCAAGGTGTAGTTTAAGTTTAATGGGTGGGAACTAGTGGCCTGACACATCTGACACTGGACTCTAAAGCTGACACTAATGATTGTGTTTTCATGAGTCTCATACTCGAGCACAAATGAGCTGATCTCAAAGTCTGCTTGAGAGCGGCTGAGTGAAAGAAAAAGGAAGAATCATATTCAACTTTGCAATTGAATGTAGTGTTCTTTTCTCTGTGCCTCGCAACTCTCACTCATCTGAAGAATGCATTTGCACCACAATTGTTATTCAGAATCATCACAAAATATGTTGCCAAAGTGCTTATTGAAAGGCACAGATTTGAATGGTTTACAAAGGATGCTAAATAGCAGACATTGTAATAGAGGTCCCTGGGGAGAACTTTAACAATAACCCCTTTAAATGTAGCCACACATGAAGGCTACATTGTTGTCGTCTCATACAATAGTCACATCAGAAAAATATCAGGCATATTGTATGAGTTCTGTGTCTGTTGTGGCATTCCTTTGACCCAAAATTAATAATAAATCGAGTATTGCCTTCTCTAGGTGTCTTTGTGATTTCAGTGGAGGAGAGGAAAGCTGTGTTTGGTGGGAGCCAAGGGCGAATGGCTTGTCATGTCAGGGGTATTAATTTATGATTTCCATCCCAGCTTCTGACCTCATCACCTCCATTAGAATGCAGCCTTTGTAATTTCATGGTTAATATTCAATAGCCACTTGTCCCCTGCGCCCGCTTTGTGCATGTGAAATTTCTGCAGGGGGTGTGTATCATTTTGGATTTGCTGAGTTTGTGCATGCGTGTTTGTGCACACCCTTAGAAACAAAAGGGCTAATTAGAACCATAAAGGGTTCTTCGGCTTGTCCCCATAGGCGAATCCTTTCTGATTTTATAAAGGTTCCACTCTTTCAGAAGGTACTACCAAGAACCTAATATAAAGGGTTATCCCTAGAACGATCTGTGAAAGGTTACACCCAGAACCCCTTATGAAAGGTTCTAAAGGAGGAAGCTTCTATGGTGTAATGGTTCAACCACAAACCCTCTGGGTCTGTGAGGGGTTCTATCCACAATCTTTCCAGCTTTTTAAGACTAAAACACGCCACCAGCACAATGGTGCAGCATGTCATGTGCTGTGCATCATGTGCCGTCATGTACACACATGGGAGGCGCAGCGGCACATCACCCTCATCCAGGACACTGAGCTCCCATCTGTGCAGGAGAGCAGAGACAAAATGGTCTGTAGCTGTGTCTGTGTGTTCAGCTGTCAGTACTTTCTAGCTTCTAAATGAATATCTGTGGTTTAAAGTTTAGTCGTCGTTTGCACTTTCAGCTTTCATGATATTAGTTTTCAGCTGACAGGAATCTTGTTAAGTTACTGCTGATGAAATCAATACTTCCAGAGTTTGCTGTTCCATAATAAAAGCTTTCACATAACACCACAATTGGGTACTTTTATGATGAAGAATTTGTAGGAAGTGAAACATCCAGCCAGCCGCTTGACTAAAGACAAGTGCATATCAGCCAAAAGACACCCACCTCAGCAACACCACGCCATGCTGAGCTGATGAGTCGAGTCAAATCAAGTCAAGATAAACAGCACAAGTGTATGTAAAGAGGCTCTAGTCTCTTCATTATTCTACACACGAGAGACAGAGACGAGCAGAGGAAGCTGAGCTGCCATGTGAGCAGAGGGAGAGACGAGCTGGTAGGGGAGACGGGGTGCAGGCAGCTGCAGGCAGAGAGTTGGAGCGCAGGAGAAACAGTTGAAACTACAGTGAAAAGCAAGAAACACAGTAAATAAGGTCTATAGTCCAGCCACCTACCTACTGGATTATACCAAGAACCATTTTATATTCCAAGGGTTTTATCAAGCACCACTCAGGGGGGTCCACCGTGAACCCTTGATGGAGAGGGTTCTACCAAGAACCTTTTTAAGTTATGGTACGAAGAACACTTCCTCCAAAAAAGGTTCTTAATGAAAGCCTTAGTCTTACAAAGAATCCTTAATAAACCCTTTCTTCAAAAAAGGTTCCTCTGAAGCAAATGGTTCTGTGTAGAACCCCAGACCTTCAGGAAGAACCCTTATTTGTAAGTGTGCGTGTGTGTACATGGAAAAGGAAATGAGGGTCGACTACAGCACGGCTTCCTGCAAAACAGTTGCAGATGTCCAGAGATGTCCTGTGTCTCTACTCCAGCTGAGGAGCTTGAATTGCTTCTCTGTCTGACCTGAGTCATGTTAGTCGCCTCCTTCATGCACACACAGTCTTCATACACACACACATCTACATGGCTGTAGGCACACACTCACACAGAAACATACAGTAGTTGACCTCTTTACAGGCACTTGCTGCAGGGCCAAATTCTGACCCTGCTATCAGTGAACTTTGTGCACACAGTCTACAAGAAACAGAGGCTGGCCAACATTTCACACCCAGGGTAGAGCGCACGCACACACACACACACACACACACACACACACACACACACACACACACACACACACACACACACACACACACACTCAAGACACGAATTGTGCTCATGAGACATAGCCTAACTGGCCACTTCCAAGATGCTATGAAGAAAGAGAATGAAAAGGGAGGAAAGATTAAAGAAGAAAATCTCAAACAGTAAAAGTCCCCTGCATTTCTCCACACACTGATGTATTGGCCTGAACACACATTCCTACTGAACGACTTTGGCAAGCCTTTAAAAAAACACATTAAAGGGCTCTGTTCTGCATGAGCCCAGTTGTTGCTCTGTTTTCTCCCTTTTCGCCCTGTTTTCTCTCTGCTTCTCTCAGCTCTGAGACAGCTAATCTGCTGGGGTTATGGGAAAATCTGCAGATGCTAAAAGATGATTGTAATAATATATTAATGGAGAGATAATAAAACACAGCGGGAAAAATGAGTAACAACACTGTAAAAAACAAGAGAAAATTACCCTGACATAGAGCTGCTTCTACCACATGGTAACTTTATGTAAACACTGCACATGTTGGGTATAAACACTAATGGCTGCTTCCGCAACATTTTATCCCAGTTCTTCATTAAATTGTATATTGTCCTATAAAGTCAGCACAAATGTTCCTCCATCAACACAACCAATCAAGCTCCACATATCTTTTTTCATAGTGTTATAGATGTTATTTATTACTATTAAGTATATAAAACTGATATTATAATTTTTCCCCATACAATTTAATTGTCAGTGCTCAGGATTTCTTTATTGGTCAAGTTTGCTTTTGTACATCTAAGTTGCCTCTTACAGTGGCAGAAATGCACGTTTCAGCTTATCCAATACCTTTAGTTAACTATACTTAAAATGCTTATCCACTCCTTTCAGCTAACAATTTCAACATTTTATCCATAACTTTTAGTTAAAATTTAAGTGTTAGTTTTAGCTAACTGTATTAAAATGTTTATCCATTCCTTTCAGGTAACAGTTTAAACAGTTTATCCATGTGGTTTAGCAACTATTCAGCTGTGTTTATCCATTACTCTTAGCTAATTATTTAATGTTTTACTCATTACTTTTAGTTACTTATCTTTAAAACTTTTATGCACTCCTTTTAGCTATAGCTCCAGGGTATTGTTCAAATATTTATCCACTCGTTTTAGCGAACTATACAACAATTTATGCCCCCCACCCCCACCCTTTTTTTTTTTTTTTTTTTACAATTTCAACAGTTTGTAGCCAAGTATTTTAACCATGTATTCATTTGCAACTTACTGAAACTAACTAACTTAAATCTGTTACAGTTTGGTTTGTGAAAGTATGCATGGTGGAGTCATATTCAAGCAAGGAAGGATGCAGAAACTTTCTGGCAGAAATCTTTCAGAATGGGCTTTCTGGCTGCTAGACTTGAAAGCTAACTTTCCCCTGTGCAGTCTAACTTACTGTTACAGGTTTTTAGCTTATGTTATAATCTGTTGGAAACAGCATACAGGAAATACTACAGCTACAATCACATCCTGAAGGTCAATATCAACACCTGTAGATATCCTGTCACACAGGATTTACATTGCATGGTACATACAGACATACAGGACCTCCACTATATCACACATCCTGGTATAGAGATGCAATGATATAATAGAGTAATGTTTTCCAAAACCAACCAAACACAACACCTTGGTGAAAGGAATGTATACCTTAAATTAGGATAGTCAATTCTGAGGTCAGAGAGATGCATGATGGGTCTGATAAATTATTGGCCAATAATGACGTACTTGTATTATTTATTGTTCAGAGTCACCAGAATAATAAATAATATAAATATCTGCTGTAAAAATATCTGATTTGACTAATTTTGTTAAAGCAATTTAAATTCTTAGGCAAAATACCCCCAAACAGCCAAAGTATATTTATTTATTTATTTATTTTTTATTATAATAAAAAGACAATTTATAGGGTCAGAACTGTTCTTTGGTTTTGTTGTCATGGTGACAATAGTTAGATTTGGTTCGGTCGATTATTTATCTTTGCTTACCCTCAGGTGTGCATAACATACAGGTTATACTAACTTCAGTTATGTTATTGGTATCGGCCATGAAAAGTAGTTTATTATCAATAATTGATATTTGCTGAAAAAAAAACCATCCATATCGTGCATCCCTGTGTGTCTGAGAGCCAGCCTACCTTCTGTGATGGCTTTCTTTCCGGCCTTTCTCCCAAACGTTGTTGACTCCTTATCCTTGTTTGTGTTAATAGTCGCCATGTTTTAAAACGAGCGCTCCTCTTCACAGTTTGTCTCCGGTAACGTGAGGCTCATCATCGAACACATAAGGCAAGACGGACTGCAGGCTATCTTTTAATCCGTTTGTTAGTTAGCAGCTAACTTTAGCTTCGTCTGTTCAGTCTCAGCTGAAGTAACGTTTGTCAAACGTACACACCTGAAGCACGTACAAACTGACACCGACGTGCTGCTATCCAAATTCCCACGGTCACCTGACTCATCGTCATCATCACGACAGAGACACAGCCGGCAAACCAATCATACTATTTTTCTTATTTCCAAATAAAGCACTCCACATTCATTAATTCACACATATTCATACTCAGTTAATTAATCTGACTTGACTTAAAAAAAGAAAAATGCTCCTAGACTCAACTCAACTTGCTTTTGCAAAATGACAGGAGGCCAAGGGCTAATTAATAAACAAACAACAATAATGTTATTTATCAGATAAAATGAGTACACATTTAAATGCCATCAACTCATCTGTATTTTAAATTCTTTACTTTCAACTTAACTGACTCATTAACTTATTAACTCCATGAACTTGGTGCAAGTATTGACAGATAAATCAGACATTTTACTGAATTTAATAACTGCAGCTGCATTTTGGTTGCTTTGGTAACATTTGAAAGAGTTTCTACAAATTTAAACAGCTGGAACCTCTTCCATCATGCAATCACTGAAATGCTGAGATGATTCATAAACATAAACCATAAACATAAATGGATCCTACCAGAATGAATAACATATTTAAATACTTTTGGTATGAAATACACAGTTGTGGGATCAGAATTATTTTCATTTCTGCACAACTTTGCTCCTCTTTTGTAGTTGTTGTCCGCTGCATAGTTCACTGTCTGATTCTACTGCACAGCTTGAAAGACCATCAAACAAAGAGCAACCTCTGATCTTCCCTTCTCTGTTAATAACAGCCTCATTTATCCCATCATACAAATCTTCAATAACTGTCCTTCCTGCCTGGAGAAAACCATGTCAATTTATTTTCATTGTGTGTTAGAAAAAGGTGGGAGGGTCAACCAGCATCCTATCAGAGACCAGGTTTGGCCCACAGGCCACAAGTCTCTGGGGGCACTAGCCCAGTCAGCCTGGTGGGTAATTTGTGCTTAATAAAGATCAGCAAGTCACCAATTTGAAATCTGTTTGGCTATTTTTATTTTTAACACAAATGTTAGTCAAATCATAATTTCTATTTTTTCAAATAAGTCAAGCTTTGCAGCTGCTAAAGTAGGCTAGCCCCTGAGAGCACAAGTACCCCTGGTCAGGTATCAATGTTTTATAAAATGTGACAAAACTAGCAATTGTAGAAAATGACACACTTTGTATGACAATGTTGAGTACATTCCCTTTTAAATATTAGATCACGTTGTTGAAAGCAAGACTAGTGCTGGATAGAGTTTGCTTTGAACTGAAGAATAAATCAATGTATGCATCTGAGAGCAGTGAGACGCTAAAAGAAATTGTATCCACACTTAAATCAGCTGCACAGCAGTTGTCGTGTATGAGGGTAAAAGAAAGGACAAGTAAAGAGTAGCCATGGAAACTGATCTCTCCAGCTCGCCACTGGTTAAGTAAATTTACGCTAAATTTGTGCCCAAAGAGAACACAAAGAAGAAAGTGATGATGAGTGGTGATTATTATCAGAGACAGCGTATTATTTCCTTGTTTGTAGTTGGTACATTTAGTCCTGGAGAAAATCTCAACAATAAGTGTGCTGAGCAGTGCAGGTGGGAAGGTCATATGTTTAAGCTGCATATTGAATTTCAGTAATTCAACACTGCAGGTGATGACTGAACAATTCTATGTTGTTGTTAGATTCATTTCATAGCATTGCAACATGGACATGTTTAATAGCCTGGACTACAGTACAACAGGAGTATTTATGTACCCATAATGCAATAAGGCCATAATGTAATAAGCTTGGAGCCTATGAGAAATTAAAGACAGAATGATACATGTAGCCTGGAGTTCACATTGTTTATTCAGTATTAAACAAAGAGATTTTAATGTGACTTCCAGGACAGCAATTCAAATTGACATTAAATGGGGGTAGTGTAAACAAAATGACATTATAGTGGACTACAGTCTAGTAACAATTCAGCTGGGCTAGGATAACTTTCATAGTACAAGCAGAGGTGGCCTTAAAATGAGCCCTTTAAATCAATATCCAAATTCCATCTCATAATAAGACAATAAATCCATGAAAGTCAACAGTCTGAAATTTCTGTGGTCAAAGTAATTGTAACAAAAACACTGATAATACTGAGTATGCAAAACATTGAAAGTAAACTTGTGTTTTCTTCCAGTATTACTGAAATAGCTTGACTGAATACCAAGGAAATATTGGGAAATGAGATGATGAGGAGTACAGACACAACATCAAATCCATATCTCCAAAATCATCTCTAAAATCCAGAAAATGGTTTAAATGAAAGGCCGGTGTTCATCCGGGGACTTTCTGCGTCTGGTCCAACCAATTCTATCACTCCACACTGCCTCCATTCCCTGTGAACTGTGAGGCACTTCTCAGTATAGACATAAAGCATTATTTAATGACTGAAGTCATAAAAAATATTCCAACATCATTAAATTAAACTTAAATGATGTGTTCACTGTTTTTCAGACCAATCCTTATTAAAATGCTGTTTCATGTGATTTATGTTGCACAGCGAACCCTTGCTGTTACTTTCGGAAACCAGGAACCTCACAGTAGGGCCAGACAGATGTTTATATGATCTACTGATAAACGAGAGATGCAAAGCCTTGCTGTCTGTCACAGGTTGTTGACTTTATGTCTCCAGTTACATCTGTGCTAAGAACAGGAATTTGAGCAAAATAAAATCAATTCAACTTCACAGAGAGCAAGGGTTGAGACCACTGTCTGTGATCTTCCCATTTATGAAAACTAGATTTATGGTGGTTTTGAAAGCATAAAACTTTGACCCTTCCGACTGTGTTTGAGCCCAGTGGGAAGCTGCAGCAGAGTGGTAAGAATCTTTAAACTTGAGCTGGACTGAGTGAGGTTGTGGTTATGGGAAGTCATAAATGATAGGAAACAACATGTCAATTGGGTTGGGTTAAAAAACAGTGAACCTATTGTTTAGCAGTAAAATGAGCCAGTAGGAAACATGATAATATGTATTCATATTCCTGCTTGCCTTAACAAAGCAGTTTGCATGAAAGCAGGGTGAACTGCTTATTTTAAGACTGTCCATAACAAGCAGAGAGGCCTTGTCACTGTCATCAGTGGAGACCAGGCATTATCTCCACTGCCCCCCTGACTGTTCTGCCCAGTCCCACCCCACTGTGCTGTGATTGGCTTTTGACTACTGTAATACTTGCTGCCTGTGGCACGTTCAATCTGAAAACGTTTTGCTACGGTTTCCAGATTGAACACCACATTTCCTCAAAACAGTGTGCAAAAGGCTTTGAGATACATTTTCTCTCATTTGGTGGGTGTGTCACTGGTGTTACCCAGTCAGCAGGGATGTATATATAAACATGAATTAAAAGGCAGTAAAGTGCAGTGTGCTTGCGTACACAACAGGGTGTTCAATGCAGCACCGTTTCTGTTTTAATAAACGCTTTGCTACGTTTTGTCAGGACCGAACGCAGCCCTGTTGCCAGCTGTCAGCACAGGTCCCATTGACTGTACTGTGAGCGCCTGTGAGGAGACTGGCAGTTGTGTTATTTTTTTTTATTATTTGCAAATTTCAGTTGTACTTTGGTTAGGTTCGGCAAGAAGACTACTTGGTTAGGGTTTAAGAAAAGATAATCTTTATCCCCTTATACCCCATTATTAAAATTAGTAGCAATTAAAATGTTTGGAGCCTGATACAAAAAAACGGTTTTGGTCTCTAAAGCTAATTTCATCATTCATGACAACTGTATGGGAGGTAAATTTTTACATAACTAACCTGTTTAAATTACATGAAGGTGTAAAGTTCTGCATAATTAAAGGTGTAATCACTTTGAATGATAGACAGACACTGTCACAGATGGCTTGCCGCTATGTAGCCCCTTCATTCGGCCGCTTCAGCTCCTCTTATGCTCCACGTCTTTGCCCATTTTTGGATAAGAAACAGGCACTGCCGAGA
This sequence comes from Lutjanus erythropterus, assembly GCF_056507025.1. NCBI lineage: Eukaryota > Metazoa > Chordata > Actinopteri > Lutjaniformes > Lutjanidae > Lutjanus > Lutjanus erythropterus. The sequence goes on from NC_139318.1 coordinate 20,009,786, forward strand.
TGGCAACTGGGAACTTGAAAACAGCTCTTAAGAAACCTATGGATGACATAACATATGCTCTGTCCACTATTTATTATACAGCTTATGGTACTTGCCAATCACAGCACAGTAGAGCGGGACTAGGCGGAATGGTATTGTGAGAAAAAAATGACTGATGATGAACAATTATGCTAGCTTGATTCTGTAGCTTACTAACATTTGTAGGCTCGTTGTGTACAAACTGTATTCCAGTGGTATGAATCTGTTTTTACAGTTTGTAATAATTGACCTCTGCCGTTAACAAACCAGTGCTGTTAATGAAGGAGTTTTTATTTTGGTTTCAAACTCATATGAGTTAGCCTTGAACATCCCCAGATATTTGTCACAGAGACCTCCTATTTTTTGCAACAAACTTTGTCTGGTGACAAAGAACATGTCCCTAGATGAAGCACCAACACCAGGATCTGGGAATATCTTGTAAATCCAAAAAAGTGACAGTTTATCATTTCTATACATAACATTATATAATCCAGTTCTCCCTTCATAAATCTCTCTGTGTATTGTAAAGAATTGCATTGTTTTCCAGGGCTCTCCAGGAACATGGATCCAATTAGATATATACAGAAATTAAAAGTCTTAATGTCTTCTCAAGTTGCATTAGTTGATTTCCAAAAACTTACATTTCTGCTTTGGTGTTATCAGGTTGATTTACAGCCTTTAGTGTTTATTCTTAATCAACAGTGTTATATATCAACCCTTAAAATAGGGTTTAATCAACCACAGCCACATTAACATTGTAAAAACCCTTCAATGTACAAGTAAGAGGGAAACTAACATCCAGTAAGAGGAAAACTCTTTGGTATTTCCAAGAAAAAAGGATTGCACAAACAGTATTTCATCAGAGAGGAGAGAGATTTGCATCAAGTCATTTTAAAATGCACAACAGATCTAGGTGACATCTTGAGAGGTATTGGGTTGGAGCAGGTAGGAATCTGAGCATATGAGAGTGCGGGCCTGTTATCAAAAGCGTACCATTCATACTACAAGCATATGGATCTAACTTAGCATAATGTTGTGAGATTTTCATTCAAGGAAGTAAATTAGATGTTGAGCAATGTCTGCTTTAAAGAGAGCCCGGCAAAACCCGATAACACAGAAATGTGATTTTCACATTGGAGGAGAAATGCAAATATCTTAACTAAAATCTACAAAACAAGGATTAATAGAGATTTGGTAAAGGCAAGGAGGAATCTACTTGGAAATTCAGGCCTTAAGCTAAGCCAAGGCCATTTGTTCACATAGCAATAATGACAAAGAAAAATGAAATTTATTTAAAAGAGAGATGATGGCCTTCCAATCCTCTGCCAGTCTTTTGCCAGTTTTGACCACTCAGATGAGGAACAATTCACTGAAAAGTCCCTCAAAATTAAAAAATGTAAAAGTAAACAGAATGTGAAAACTTAAACGAGGAGAGACTTTTGATTAAGAACTCTCTCCCTTCACATGTTAGAGGAGAGAATGTGTCCACGACAGATGCTATCAACCATTCGCTCTGTTATGTCCATCACTTACAGTACTCATTTAATTCATTGGGTCCCCTCTTCAGGCTGATGCATGACGCTCTCATGGATCTTCTCTTAATAAGTCTGTTAAGTGAGATGCAAATTAACTAAAGAAATCTGTAATATTGCCACAAGCCACCATTAATGTTTTCTCTATCTTGTACATTGCAACAAGGACAAAGACAGCAGTGGATTCCTCCACTTAGAGTGTGTGTGTGTGTGCGTGTGTGTGTCGCAGAGGCCGCTGTACGCAATCAAACTGGAAGACTTTAACCTTGCCAAGGACAGGCGGACAGACTACATTTCTACTGAGATCTGAACGTCCATTTTCCCATTATGCCGCTGCTCTTATCTACAGAAACACTAAAATCCGGTTAAATGGAGCCATTTTCTCATTTGCCTTTGGAGGTCATTTTTCATGCTTGGAGAACTCAAGTCATTCAGACAGCACAAGGGGCTCCATTGTAATAATAGCTTGTTCTGTGAGGGTCCAGAGGCCCGGTCTGCATGGGCTGGCAGACGCTCGTGGACCACAGCTGGAACTCACTCTGCACCGTCCACCCAGCTGTGTAGCAATGGACTAACAGCAAAGACAAGGCAGGGGAGACTACTGTCCCATCGTTTGATCAATAGAGGAAAGAAGAATTCACCAGTGACTGCTCTCGGCATTAGGTCACATCTTTTGCTTGGCAAACCCTGTAAGAAACATAGGACGTATTGTGGAGCCAACTAGGCCAGCCAATAGAGTGTAAGCCACAGAGCCCAGGCAACAAAGACTGGACGGAGATCTTCTCAGCTCTGATAAGACACTGGTCAAAGTTGTTCCTGGGCTTGTGGGAGTGCGTAGCAGACTTTGCCCCCCCATGGTGGTGGTGGTGGTGGCTTGGGGGCCTCAGGAGGAGAAGCAAAGGCTGCAGCACTCCATACAGATCTCCAGGCAGTCTGCAGACTCACAGCAGGCGTCGATGATGCCACAGTCCATGTCGCAGGGCAGGTCACAGTCGCCGCACTCCTCCGACACACAGCAGCAGCAGAAACACGAGTCGTCCCCCGCACAGGAGCCGCAGGTGGCACAGTCCAGCACGATGTTACACAGAGTTAGGAACTCACAGAAGAGGCAGGCCAGAATACAGTGAACACAGCAGTCTGCAGGGAAAGACAGATGGACAGAGTGAGAGAGTTTCTTAACATTAAAGGGATGATTTGGATTATTTGGGTTGTATGAGGTATTTCTCATCAGACAGCCTTTTTTGATGGGAAAACACTGTTGTATAAACCAAATACTGCTCAGTCCAAACCAACCAAACTCCATGGGTGAAATCATGATTTTAACTTGGAGAACACTGGTCTACCACTGCCTCGATCTGTTAGTTACTCTTATTTCTCTATATGCTCTATCAACATAAATGTTTTTACATGTCAAGACAATGAAGCAAGTTGAAATTGGAAAAATTAAACTGAGTTTGTCAGAAACACTTTAGGTCAGAAACCATGAGACGTGATTGAGTAATTAGTTCACAGGACAATATTTTTTTTCAGTGCTGGGCCAGAGACTGAGGGCTGCCAATGTCCTGGTGGCATTAGCACACTGACTCATGACATTTGCTCTTTAATAGGGAGTTTAAAAAAACAAACAAGAAATTTCTGGTGTTATGACATCTCCCTCAGAAATACGGCTGTTATTTTTACCTCCCTGCTCAACCACAAAAACATTCTTCTCTTTGTTAAGCTCTCAGTATCAGTCATGTAGAAGACATGATAATCTGTGTTTTAAATTATCAGAAAAAAGGGATATTTCACCATATTACCTTGAGCTGAACAACACCATGCTTTTTACAGTTTGTAAAGAGTTTTCAAGTGTAGTGGTTCTAGCCCGCTTTCTTTTAAAGACACAGAAGCTGATACACCCACTGAAGCCTTGACAAGAAGTGGTGGAACAAACCTGCATTCCAGAGCAGCCAACAGAGGACTGCTCATCATGAGTGATTAAAGAAGTGACAAGGTTAATATACTGAGATATTTTCCAGCCTGATTAATTTTAAGTTGGCATTTGCATTTGGTAAAGATTCATTAATGCAATTTACATAAAAAACCGAAAGAGTCAGTCAGTGATGTTTTTGCTCACTTTTTCATTATTTTTCCTGTATATTACAAACCACCATTCTAATTTATGGCACAAAACTTCAAATTACAAAAAGAAGTGAAGAAGAAGTGATTTCCATTACTTTTTTTTGGGAAACAAGACTTCTGATCTTCTACTCTGACCACATATGTAGAAAAGAAATGATGTTGAACCTTCTCCCTCCCTCCCCTGCTGCCCCAGCTCCTCCGTCAGTGTCTGTAGCTCACCGTCCTGTGCCTCTGTGGGAATCTGCGAGCTGTTGCTCTTGGAGCTGCTCTTGCTCCTCTTGCTGCTCTGGGAGGTGATGGAGGGGTTGGACTGCAGTTTCTTGGTGTGTTTGGGACCCCCTGAAGAGGACGAGGAGGTGGATGAGCCGCCTCTCGGGAGGGAGCCCAGCTTTGGATGCTCATGTGGGCCCCCATTCCTGACCCCGTTGGACTGAAGGGCATGTGTGTGAGGCGTGTGCGTGTGATGCGGACAGTGCGTGTGATTGGAGTGTGTGTGTGCGTGGTGCTTGGCTCCATTGCGCAGTTGGCTGCTGGGCTGGGTCCGACATGGCTGGGTGTGGTGGATGGGTGTGGACCTGGCTGCTGGTTGAGCTGGGAAGCGAGAAAAATACATTCATTTACAAAAGGCAATCCGCATTTTTTAATGAATACAATCACAAATGTTTACATTATTTTTACAAGAAGACAACATCCCCTCCACAATTGTGGACTGTTTTGAAGTGTACCACAATGTGCAGCTGGCCCTTTTTTGATCCTATCAGGATTTTGAGGCCCACATGAATATGATAAATGATTGACACAGTATTCTAGTATTGACATTTTGACAGAAGCTTCTCTTATTTTACATGTTTAGACTTCTTGCCTGTCAGGAAATCCAAAGCCTAAAGATGTTCAATATATGATATAAAATAGAGACAAACATCAAGATGGAAATAAGAAATGTTTGACATTTTTGCTTAACAAATTTATCAAAATGATCAGTCAATTATCAAAATTGCAATCTTGGTCTGATGACAACTTAGCCTCTGGGGGAATTGGCCAGTGTTTTGGGACTTTCACTGTAGCCAATGGATTTCAGGATAACATATATGTGGGCCAAGATTTCTACCTCTGTCCACCAGTCATTGTTAACATTTGCAACTTGAGACATGAGAATGAACGTGGACTTGAGCTTGACTACTCTTTATAATGGAAGCAGATCAATAATAATTAAAAAATTAAATTGCATTTCAGCCAATGTGTTCTGCCTCTTTTGCTCTCCACGTGGACTATTCACCTACATGCAACCAAAGCCCACTCAAACATGATTGGTCCATACCACTTTGACTACAAATAGACTACAAGTGGAAACCAGAACGATTCAAATACCAAAAGCTTGTCTCATGCCTACAGAGTCTGCATTCATATACAGATATCTATTTGTAGACCTTATCAGACTTGTTTATGACTAACTGGGCAATCAAATTCAGCATTAGTCATGTTGTACTATACTGCCCAGCTGAACACTGTTGCTGATGTTTCTGGTAAAGATGGATACCACATGTAGGATGAGTCATTTCACTAAGATTGAATACACTCACATTTTTTCATGTCTGTTTTGAAACAGAACTCACATGTCTATACGGTTAGTGCATTAAATGCACCGTTGGTTGCTTTAATTGTCCATCCTGTCCTTTCAAAAGCAATTTCAAAGCAAGAGAGTTCAGCTGAAGCTAAAATGAGGCTTCAGCAGTCTGAGTTAGACAAATCAAGCAGATATCTCCCAGGTCTAGTCTCGTCATATTTGCTTTGGCTTTAAGAAGGCATCTCTTTGTGGCCAGTATAGTCAGGAGCAACAATTATAGTGACCAACAGTGCTTTCAATTTACATATGGGCAATGTACATAATGAAATGTTAATATATCCTTAAAACATTTATGTAAGATGTATTAATAGGACTTAAATATGTATATAGTGTGTGTCCAAGTGTGTGAGCAGGCTTGCCAACATGTGTGAATAATGCAGCTGATAACCCAGCAGCACTAAGGCAGGGCTGAGGCCCTTGTCAGTGTGTGTCTGCAGACTTATGCTGATGCAGCGTCACGGACAGGGAGGCTCTGGGAAACTGAGTCCAATTACAAAACCCTTCCCAAAGGCAAAATAGCTCAGGGGAAGAGCTATACATTTACTGAACTGACCCCTGAACCTACTTGTCTAGACTCTTACACAACTACAGAGAGACTGCAGGGAAAAAAGACAAGATAAATGAGAAGAGTGTGAGAGAGGAAGAGAGGAGTGTTCGCCTCTGGAAAAACCTATCCTTTCAGTACCTGTGCCCGAATGCATATAATGACTTAACGTTTCCCTTAAACTTTCATCTAAGGATGCCTTAGGGAAAAAACTGTTGCATAAAATCACCATGAAGATTTTTTCTTAGGATGTTGTTAAAAAAAACTTTAATCTCTAAGTTTTTACCCTTAGCTACTTAAGTATCCCTTTATGCATTGTGACAAGATCCTTAGTGATCATTTTCCTCAGAAAATTTTAAGTGACCCATAACAGTCCCTGTATGGTGATTGAAGAAGAGGAAGAGATGCCAGGAAGTATTTTTCAGGACAGAGAAAACACAGTGGACATTAGTCCACTAGTAGAGAATTTAGTTTTCACGCAGCAACTTGACGTAGCTACTGGCTGGCTTGCCAAACATTAGCATAACTGTGTCTTGTATATTTATTTTAGCAATATCACTTTATTCAAACTTTTTACAATTGAAACTTGCTTTTCATTATCTGTCCAGTTTAACTTTGTTTTTCTTTTTTGTTTCTCTTTGTTGTCTGTTTTGCAGAAGCCAGCTAACACATACTAACTAAGGTTGTTAGCTAAGCTAGCTAACACCTGCTGTCTAATAAAGAATGAGTGAAATGTAACCATGGCATTGAAGTGCATATGTGCTGTATTATGACATTACGATACTGTGACAAACTGGTGACAAAGCATCAGGCCACAAGTTATTTTCCATGGAAGCTGGCAACATGAAGCCAAAAACTGACTAACTGTTTTCAGCGCAACAATTACCCAGTGATGTTTCAGCCAGTCGTGTATTTTTGTTTTGCCAGTTCTGCTTCCCGTTTCCCAACAATTCCTGTGCGATGTAACCAATGGACTTATCATTCGCCAGTCAGTTTTATTCAACCTGATTCTTTTTCTTACCGCAACACAAACAAAAAAAATTCAGCTAACTCTACACACAAGTGCTCGTTGGCATCAATAAGCATTAAGCAACATTTCACTGGCAACTGGGCAACAAAGTACCCAGTCACATTTGGCCATTTTGTTGCTATGTCGTCAGCAGTGACAACTTCAGGGGCTTTATGCAACACTCCTAAGGGAAACCCTTAGGTTAGGGAAATATTTTGCTCAAGAGTTAAACTTAAGTTTGAAATTTAAGGTATGCAGTTTTGATACAACATAACACATGCACATTTGTTAATCTTGGCTGAATATATCACTTGATATATGTTACCTTCAAGTGCCACCTAGCTACCTAGGTGGGGTACTAAACTACTCAGCTAGAGACAGGGAGGCAGAAGAAAAAGCACACCTTTGCTGCCAAATCAAACACACACCCTGAAAAGAAGAATAAAATGGATGCCTGGTTTTTATATATTATGGTAGTATTTAATACCATCCTATTGAGGCCCTAAATATTTTCTTGACCTTAAAGCATATGGTGTCGAGAAGTGTGGTGAGAATTAACAGGGCAGAGTGGAGCACAGCAGACCCACATAAAATCAAAGCAGAAACTCTGTACCTCTCTGATACACACACACACACAACGCACACAGACAAACAGAGTGTGGTCCTGAGCACTAGCTATGAAACACGACTGGTAATAAAAGCGTCCGTTCGATAACCGCTCTGAGATAGATAACCTATCCAGGCCTGTTTTGATTGGCTGATGGCCGTGGTCACACAACCAATCCAGTGTTATTAAAGATTCTTTCATTCAGCATTTTCTAACTTTGCTCCAGATGTTTGGCAGGCTGCAGGGCCAGTGTGTGCGTGTGTGTGAGTGTGTAGGCGTGCATGCATGTGCAGGGCTAGTGAGAAGAAGTCATACTTTCTCTGCTAAAGTATGTCAAAAGTCAATACCTGCTGCTCTCCTGTGTTATGTCTCTCTCTTTTCCTCTTTTCCTCCACCCCAATTCATCTCCTCCCTTTCTGTGTCCTCCCTTTCTGTCTGTCTTTTTTTTTTTTTTTTGCACAATACTGTATTTTAACACTCTGAGCTGGCCAGGATGTAGGTCGGTAAGAGGAGAAGGGGATTAGCGAGAGGGGAGGGAAGCTGTGCTCAGTTTTTCAGTATTCCCTCTAGGTCTGTATTGTCCGGGGGATTGTGAGCTGTTGAGAAATTCATACTTCTTGCAAGTTTGCGGTGTGTCTGAGCGAGTGTATGAACACAGTACATAGGCGGATCTGGCAGGCAGACAGACAGACAGAGAGAGACGGGGAGTCAGGACTGTCTCCAAACAGAGCTTGAGGTTAGGCCCACTCAGACACACAAATATATGCATGCGAGAACACGTGCGGACACACGCAAAAAAAAACACACAAGGTCCCTTTGTTTGAGAAGCAGAAAGAAAGAGTGAGAATGAGAGAGAACAAAGTTGCAGAAATGGGTTGCTGCTTGTGCATATTTGGAGCAGGAGGATGCATGGGTGTGACTCATAAACACAATGATTCAGCAGTGGGAGCTACTTAAAAATAACAGCAAATAACGAGCCAAATGGCTGTGGATTAACATGATGAGACAGGGAAACCGCAGAGTGCACGTGTGTGGCGCTAAACACAGCAGCACTGGCCACTGGGGGTCCTGCAACCTCGGGTATGATGTGCTTATGTAGGGTAGACTGGGGACGGCTGCAGCAGGGAATGGTTGCAACTTTCTCACTCCTACATTCAGAAACATGCTAGAGTGATGATACTCACTGCACACGCTCAGTTAGACTGTCTCCCCACCAGGAAGACAGACGACAAGCTGAACATCTGCTGCTGCATTTATAGACCAAAAAAAAACAAAAAAAAACAACCAAAAAAACAAACTTGTTTTGGAAGTATGAAAATATTTTTTTCATGAGCTTTGTTTTTGTCACACTATCCTGACTGTTTTTTTATGAATTAACCAAAACTTATTTAGTTTGAATCCTTGTTTTGTTGACTTCTAAGTGAGTGTGTCTGGCTACATATAAGTTGTTGCAACTGCCCCCAATCTAAGCAGCCATATCACAAATAGACCACACACCAATATTTTACAGCATACACTCGTTACTGTTGCAGTTTTGTATAATATACACATATTTAATAAAGGTTTTTTGCATTGCAAATTGTTCCATTCTTGCTGCCTCACACTTAACATCTGCACATTGACTCAAGGTAGATCTATGTTTTATGCCTAAAGCAACAAAGTTCAATAACTGTTATTTAATAAATATTATAATAAATATATAAATAAATAATAAATAAATATAAATAAATATTAAAACAATGTAAAACAATGTATCTTTTCAGAATTCTAGCCTGTTGAAACAAAAAAGCAAAAGTTTATAAGTGAAATTTAATTTATATTGAGCATGTTGCAATTGTCCCTGGGGTTGGGGTAAGTTGCAATATCTGTTTTCTTTCTTGTGAACAATATGTTATATGTGATCATCTTCAAATCATATGGGTGGTTAAAAGACAGATCTGTAAGAGCAAATGCTCAAATTAATTAACTTTAATAGTGGTGAAAATTTCTTTAGAAGTTCTACTAACTCAAACATTTTGAGTGCTAGCAGAATTCCCTTGTTTTTAATTTTGATTAATGTGAACTTAATTGAACATGAAATAATGGGTTTTTATAAAATTATTCAGTCCTGTTAACAAAGCAGTGAGAGATGTGAATGTAAAATTCAGAGTTGTATTTACTGAAAATATTTGACTTAGCTTCATCAATAATTTAAATTTAACTGTAATCAAAGAGCACTTATAAATGACACTCCAAATATTTATTTTATTTATGAACTCAGAAAAATCTGGCAAATGACCGCCTGAAGTTTTTTGAGCACTGCTAACTTATTTGGATTAAGTTTAATGCATGAAGATTTAGTTGGTCTAGCCCAGATAATCTCAGAGCGAAATGCAAAAAGGGTTGCAACTATCCCCAGTCTCCCCTACATGTATATCTGTGCAGATGTATTGGGCCCTTGAGTGAGTCACCATCAGTTTGCACACCCTCCTCCACCTCTTTCTCCTCTCCTGGCGTCTCTCAGCTACCCTGTACTTACACACCTCCCCCCCAGACCAGAGAACTACTCCTCATCTCTCTCTCTCTACTTATCCTCTGCTGGAATGAGTCACCAGAGTGACGGTGAAGTCTGACTGTCTCTGTTCCAGCTGCTTTATCCCACCGTCTCCTCTGGCGCAGTGTGTCTGTCTATGTAGGTTAAAGTGTTGAAAGTGCTGAACCATATAGACACGAGATTTAAGTCACACAAATTCAAATGTTTTTTTCATCAGATCAAATTTGCATTCCCAATATATAACTTTAACAGATAATTTGGATTATTTGAAGTTTGCTTGTATGAGGTATTACCTGGAGTAGATTTGGAACGCCCCCAGTTAGGAGAAGCAGAGAGGGGCACCAGCACAAAAGCTAGGCAATGTACTGCTGTGGACAGGGTCAGCAGCAAAATGTATTTAAGAAGGGTCCAACTAAAAAAAATCAATATAAGTTTAAGCATATATTTAGATAATTTTCACCACTTTACCAACAGACAGCCTTTCCTATGGGAAAATGCCATTATATAAGACAAATATTGCTTTCTCCAAAACAGCCAGCTTCCATGGGTGAAATAACAAAACATGCATTGCAGAACACAAGAGTTGCTGATCTACTGCTGCCTTGATCTTTTAGTTTGATGGTGTTATTGTTGTGTGTGACTTCTGTGTTTTCAAAAGATATTTTTTTCTATTTTTTCCCATTAGAAAATGTTGTCTGATGGTAAATACCTCATACAACCCCACATTAATTACTCCAAACTATCCTTCTGATTAGAAATCAACACGTAGAAAAAGGTAGATGGGTGAATGTTGTGTGCAAATCTGCCTCACTACCAACTAGAGACAAATATACATAAATGCCTTTGCATTATCAAGCACAACAAAGTCAAAGCAAAGTATCTGGGAATTCAACTAAATAATTCCTGCTCACTCTGAACACTGAATAACAAATGCAAAACTAAACTGAAAATCTGAACTGCTTGCTGTGTACATTTTGGCAATAAAGACATGTATGCCATTAAATAAAGAATAATGAGGACTTGGCTAGATTAGTATAAAGAAAGGTTCAAGTTTCACAACATTTACACAACATTTCAAAATCCACAAAGTATTCTGAAGTGCCTCTAAAACATCCATCCTCTAGAAACATCTCACCCACTGACTCCCTTCTGGGGTTTTTCTTGCATAGTTGAGTTGTTTTTAACTGTGAGCCAAAGCCTAAGTGTCAACTACTAAAACTGTGAGAATGAGAAAATGATAAGTTGGTGCTGTATAATGTTATTTAAAACTGTTTTCAATGACATGTCCCCGCATTTCTGGCTGCTATACAACACTCCAACCAACACTACAGTGTTAATGAGGCTTGTTTAGCTGCACTCACTCACTATTTTGAAAAAGTCATGTCAGTGCAGAGTTCAGTCAGATGCACAGCTGAGACTTTCAAATTTAGGTGTGGCTGCCAGACAGATTTGGGACTCATCTTTGGCCAAAAAAGGCAAACAAACAAAAGGCGGGTCTGATTTTATTATCAGTGTAATTGTGTTAGAAGGAGATCTCTCTGTTGCTTTTTAGGTTTAGTTGTTGGAGCTTGTTTTGGCCCCTGAGGGTTCATGAGAGAGCTGCACTTCTAGTAAAGCTGTGACAAAATCTGAACATCTCAATTTATAAATATAATATTTTGTGTAACTTTAAATAACCATGGTGGTCATCATGGCAATGAATATACACATCATTTTCTAGATAAATAAACGTGACAATTGATTGCCACACTTGTTTCCCAGTGGTTTATGGTTCCTGTTAGAACCTTAAATCCATAACAGTGTTCTTATTCATAAAGGAAAGACCTGTCATTGATGGAAAGTTCTTGTTTTGTTTTTTTGTTTTGTTTCTATAACACTGAAAGCGACCAACCAAATATTTATCCAAACGTGATATTTATTGATTCATTTATTTATTTGCATCTATTTTTTTTCTTTATTGTAAAATGCTGAAAATGTCAATTATTGAGATATTCTTATACAGCTGTCCCTAAATATACCCTAAATATAATCAAACAAATCTCAGCACTCAAATGTTTGACTGGTTGCAAGCTGACTGATGTGCTCGTGCCTGCACATGTTTGCAGAAGAGTCTTTTTTCTACCAGGGGAAACACAGCTGTGCCTGGGCATCAGTCTTTTGTGTTTTGTTTTTGTGTTGACATGAAACATGAAAACATGAAATATGACATTAGCTGGCGCAAAAGAACAACAACAACTGGCCCAAAACTCAAAGGTTCTGGGAAAATTCTTCCATTTTTCTTGTGGGTTTTTGACATTCAGACACTCTGTTTATTTCACTTCTACCCAGCTGTTGGAAAAGCTCTCACATTCACTTTTTATTTTTTATTTTTTTGCAACATTTGACTCATTCGTGTGGATTTCACCTGACAAATGAATGGAAACAGTGTGCAAATATTTCAACAGGATGACTAGCCCTTTATTTTGAAGAAAACACAAAAAGGCAGCTAACTTACAAGAAAAACATGACACACTGTAACACTCATCCCTGACCTGAGACATCAACCAATTGCACATGACCCCTAACATGACCCCTGTGACACACAGCTGGACTTCCCAACACTTAGCTCTATGTCACAGTGTGTCACAGTTTTATCTGACAGTAAATGTAAAATACGAGTGCATATGGTTAAATGTAGAAACAACATGGACACTACAAAGGGTAGAGTAGGGTTTTTGTTGTACTTGTTGTAGCATGGCTGAGACTAACATCCCCGTGTTGCTATCCAAGTATGCTGAAACAGTCTGAAACTTTATATTACAAAGTGATTTTGTCTCAGACTTGTTGCTGCACCAGTAAATTCCCTGAAACCACTAAAATACTGCTTTGCCTGTCTTGTTATCAGGATTAGTGCTAAAATAATTCACAATAAATATTTTTTCTAACTAATATAGGACACTCTATGTGGACAGCAACTAACACCATATTACAAATTAAACATGAGCAAAAAATTTATATGCAATAATACAAATTCATAAAATCATCAACTTAATATTTACTTTCATATATGACATCAATAGACAACAACTTGGCAAATTGTGTACCAAAACTGTTGTCAAGTTTTTGTTCTGACTTGAAGGGACGTTCAGGTAAATTTCCCTGATCGGGAACTTGATATGTTCCAATGCTAGTTTTTCCTTCCCACTACTGATTCTGAAACCTGAACTTTGCGTATAGGCTGATAATGAGTACCAGTATAGTGTGTTAAAAAAATCACTCAGTAAAGAAGCTGCTCTGTTTTCCCCACACCATCAGTCCAATCCAGTTCTAAATCACAAAGAACGGACAACTCAAAAAATCTGCTCTAGGTTTTACTGCAGATCCCCACAAACCAAACCGAATCAGGAAATAAAGACTGAAATAACAGCATATACTGTACACTGTATTTGCAGTTCCACAGCCAAGATTATGTACAATATATACATAATGGATTCTCCTAAGTTCCGCAAAGACACAGCAATGTCTTGACGAACTCTGAGTAGGAAATACACAATCCACCAGATTACTTTTCCTCCTTACAAAGACTCCAGAGACCTCTATCTACCACAAGCTGGCTACAATAACATGGACTTTGCAATGCGGTCTGATGCCGAGGTAAAGGTACTGTTTCTCTCCCCCCACTGACCATGAAAGTTGGCGTTTTCTGTTTGTCTTATTTCTGGGCTAATACATTACGTGGTATTGGAGCGTGCGAGGACTCGCATAGTCACCAATACCCGATACTGCATTTCAGGCAGTGTCAGAGCCATTTTCCAATACTTTTATCCAATTATTCTGACACCACATGAACACACACTAAATTCAGAGGAAGACAGTCAGAGAAACGAGAAAGACTAACAATATTAAGGCAGAGGGACAGAGATGGAAAACAGTTTCAGCGCAGCGACTGGTCTCTAATTAAAGGCAATGTCACAGTCCTGTTAGATTTCCCACCAACAATACACTGCACACTCCTCTCCTCTGATGACAAGATAATAACAAACAGCTCCTCTCAGCATTTCCTTTGCAGTACACACACTTTCATGGCCTCATTCACACATGAATGAGGACAGTCGCCTTCTGTCTCACTCATGTTCATCTCATTTAGTGAAAATAGTCCAAACTGATAAAAATAAACAAAGTGGAAGTGTCATAAATGCTACTGTGATGCTGTCAGTGATCAATTACATGTGTCATTGTTTCCTCATGAGTCCAAGAGAGTGCAAGCAGTTTAACATCTGTGAACATGTGTATCCTGCTGCGACTGTGACGTCAAAGGCAGCAGTGTGTTCATGACATCACTGTGTGTGCAGAAACACACACTCACATATGTTAACAGCTCGCTCTGCACATTGTTCTCAGACAGCCTGTCACAGGCCCAGGGCCAGACACATACTACAGCTCTGATGTCATCACTGCGAGACGGGCGAATTGTCTGTTTTTTGCTTCTGTTTTCTCACCTTCTCACTCACGCACACATACACAGATGTCACACAGCCATGACCTCACCACAGATCTGAGTCACAGCTATTTTGTTGATTCTTCACGCTCATTATGAAGCACAGGATGATTGATTGATTACAGATGAAGCAGCACGGTATTTAAACCGCATTCAGGCTGATAGCAGCTGGCAAAAGATACACAAACTGGCTCACACAGTCAGAGGCAAACATATCATTATGCAGATGAGCAGACATAGGCTGCCTGTGTTCACCTGAGAGAAACAGGTTAAGTTTAGTAACTGTTTAGCTTGCAGTTAAGAAGGGCTGTGTCAATGACTGCCTTACCACAATACTGTGGTCATGCGATACGTATTATGGAGTTGAGCTCATTACCGTCATCACCGCAACATTTATTTTGAAAGGTCAATATGATGTTATTTTATTGTGCAATGTGTGATATCGGTGCATCCATCCCTTAAAACATTTATGGATCAGCGCTGTCACATACAAGTCAGGGACAAAGCCTCTGATGGGTCAACACTGAACACAGTGGGTAACTAACAACATGCTAACAACGGCTCTTTTCAACATGGAAAAATGTATAAATTATCCCAGAAGACATTCAGTGTTATATTGTTGGATTGCTGTTCAAGGCTGAATTACAAGGCTTCTGAAAGGAATGTGATCACACCGGAGTCAACATTGTAAAGATACAATGCTAGCATTAGCATTAGCTTAACGTTACACTTTCCTGCTCATCGTACTTCAGGGCTAACCTGCTTCAGCTTTTTAGTAGTTGGGAAACAGGGCTGTGACAATAACCACATGATGCCTACCACGGAGTAGAGCAAGCTACCTTTATGACTGCAAATTTTATTTTGAGGGGTCAGTATGTTGAGATCAGTGCATGGATCTAATTTAATACAACTCACTGTGCTGTCACAGACGAGGAACCTAGCCTCTGATTGGTTGACAGACTGAACCAAAGGCATCTTGGGATTGCTAGTAGGTGGCTAACAACATGCTAATAACAACAACTGCTGTAAGAGATGGAAAAATGGATTAATAACTACTGAAGATATGGACTTATTTTACCACTTGTCCAAAAAGATACTGTAGTTCAAGACTAGATTACAAAACTTCTGAAATGGATATGATTGATGAAAGATACAATGCTAGCATTAGCATTAACTAGCCATTCCCACTCAGCTTAGTTTGGAACCTTGTCCAGCAGTTGGGAAATAACAGATGGCACTTTTCTTGGCCTTTAGAAACTGCACCATGACAGGTCATACTGTAATCTCTACTGTACATTTACTGCCAGATCAATAAGTCTCTGCTATGAGCAGTCTGCCGGTTGCTCTCCTTCACGTCACACTGCACACATATTACGCACTGCCCTATTCTTTAAAGGAGCTACGCTATGCTTAAGATAGTATGCTTCAGGTCAATGAAAGGTAATTATTAAGGCAGTTGCGGTAAACTGCCATCAGTATGTTGCTTTGTCCAAATCCATTCCATCACAGCCTGAAGGAAAAAACACACAAGACTTTTCTTGTTCTGGAGAAGTTTTTTTACCTGACACACTATAACTTGTACTGTACATTCACTGTCAGACTGACAACTTATTGCCAAGTTTCTGCTCTGCTAGTAGCACTGTCACTCATCTGTTGCTCGCTCTACTTCACTTGCACACTGCACACACTTACACAATATACTTTAGCAAAGTCTAATAAAACGTGATTATTTAGTTAGTCTAGGTAAACCACCATCTTGCGGGAAAACATTGCTTTTTCACTACAGTCAGAAAAAAACATCACAGCCCAGGGTTCTGATCCCGTTAACACGTGTGATTGTGTAAGTTGTTGAGGGAGGAAGCTATGGATGAAGGGAGGAGGCACATGAAGGCAATGGAAGGCCAGTGAGGATTGGTGTGCATGGCGGTACATTTTGTCCAAGCCTACTGTAGTTGCATAACTCTTCCCGCACAGCATATGGAGCTGGTGGGTTTCATAGGTTTTATAGGGATGTAAAATAAAGCAGAGAGAGCGCAAGCGGGAGAGGAGGGAAGAAAAATCAAACCCAAACCTCGTAGCCTTCCAGTCAGAGGGCCTGAAATAGACACACACAGGCAGCAGACAGGACAGGTAGAGGCCCAAATATAGTCAGAGACAGCAGACATTCACACACCTACTCAACTCCAAACACACTGCATTCACCTACTTATCCACTTCCTGACTGTTGGTTATTCAGTTACCGCAAACTAGTTATTATGAATGGGGCAGGTTTGTGTGTTTATGCATGTCACCCATGGCTGGCCCTGGATTTCAGGAAAAATACTCATGGCTTTCTTCTAACACATGCTCACATGTCAGGCTCGCTCAACCATCTTCTCACCCCTCAATTCCCTCCGTTCATTCACTGACACCATCTCTCCTTTTCTTTGTATGACAGGAAGGACAGATTTAGATCAGTTCCTCTAGGGCATTTAAAAGGTTTTACAGCACTTTTAGGGTAGTGGCCAAGCATGGAGACAACTTAGCTAGATTTTTGTGGGTGTTATTATTGTGACGCTTGGTCTGCTAAGTGAATAAATGACATACTAGACCTAGTTTGAGAATTAGGTTGAGATTATTTCAAACTGGAGAGAGAGCAAGAAAAATATATGTGGTGGGGTAATGACATAGCATACTTGCGTAACCTTTGGCTTTGATACAGAGCGTTGGAGCGACTGCACATCAAGAAGAGTTATGTCTCTGGCTGAGACATAACCATGAGACTTGTAATATGAGGGAGGGAAATGGGTGGTGGCGCTTAGTGATATGACTCTGGAGGAAGAACTTCCAGGTGTTGTGACACTCCTCAGCAGCAAATTAAGGTGGAGAGGTGCTGATACATCCAGCAGGGAGTGTAATGACTGGACAGGTGGACAGGTTGGGGCAGTAGTTTAGACTTGGAGAGGTGAGTGTAAATAATGACACATTTATCTCTCCTGTAATTTTCTGCAATCAGTAAAACTGCCAACCACACTAGCTATTTTATGTTTCAGCAGTGAGAAAAGTTATTGAGACAGATTGTTTCAAAAAACTGTGTCACCAGAGCCCAGGTCAAATAGGGACTTCTGGAAAATCACATTAAAATAATATCACAAATTAAAAAAAAAAATGAAAAACTTTCTCAAAATAATGAGTTAGTATCTCAAAATCCTGAGAAACTTTCCCAAAATAATGAGAACGTTTGTCAAAATAATAACTTGTGCAAGCAAATATGGAAATGTCAACGACCTGATATAAACTTTGTATGATGAAGCCTGACGGTGCTCTACATTTCTGTGGTTTACACTGAAGACTGCCCCTGTTAAGAGTGACAAGCAGACAGAACCACATTAAATACCTTCCTCTCCTCCTGTAAGTCATTATCATGAGAAACTTTGCCAAAATAATAAGTTAGTATCTCGAAATAACAAGATAGTATCTCAAAATAACTAGTTGGAAACTCAAAACAATGATTTAGTATCTGAAAATAATGAGAAATCTCAAAATAATGAGACAGTAACTCAAAGTAGTGACTTAGTATCTCGAATGATGTGAAACTTTCACAAAATAATGACTTAGTATCTGAAAATAATGAATTAGTATCTCAGAACAATGAATTAGTATCTCAAAATAATGAGCTAGTATCTCAAAATAATCATTAACTTTGTCAAAATAATGAGTTCGGAGAAGATCCAAAAGTGCCTGTGGGGGTAGCTAGTTAGTCAGTGAGCATGTCTGCTCACAGAGCCCTCTTTCCTCACAGTCACACAGACCACTGCAGCCAACACAGCACATGACTTCAGCAACAATGGCAGAGGAAAGCCAGGCCCAAAACCACAACTGTAATATATTTTAAAATTTCTCACTGCTGTTATTGTCATTTACATTTTGATGTATTTTATGGCAATTATGTTGTTATTACCATGGGGGATGTTCATAATATGGCCAAACCAGCAAGAGCATTAACGTGAGCAAAAAAACAAACAAAAAAACACCAGTTAGCAAGTTTTATGAAAAGGGATTCAGTAATGAAAATCCACATCTAAGACTTCTTCTTTTTTGAGCTTAAGGGGATGCTGCACAGTAGCAGTGGTTTGCCATTAGCCATGCTATTGTTTATTTCCACTTTCAAAAACCAGAAACAGTCTAAGCCTGAGCCAGCGTACTGCAAAATAAATAGTAGTATGTTATAAGCAGTTCCAACTACAACCCAAGACCTTATGGGGTTATTTACTTTGATTTGACCAGTGCCAAGATGTCCAATGAACCCTAAATAATTAATAATAAAATAATAAAAGGTGACTGGAAAATCAAAGTAAATTCCACAAAGCTGGTCACACTCACCTCGCATTGTCACGATGTTAGTCTAAAAATCCCATTCTCAACAGACAGGCAGACAGACAGAGAGAATGAACTACAGATAAGCAGAAGAAAGAGGAAAAGCGGAGGAAAAGTGTTTCATTCACGAGAGATTGGGTGCAGACTCGCTTGCGTTCAGAAACTTAACCCACTTAGCTGACAATGTAGATATTTCTGTCTGTGTGTATGATTACCTGACCTATTTCTGCAGGGTGTGTAGAATGTATTTGTTAAAGGTCAGGACAATGTGACTCATCAGACCAGTGATCTGTAATGGAAATAAAACTCTCACCACTCTCTGTGAGCATGTGTCCCGATGTGTGAATGTGTGTGTGAGGGTGATATTTACTCACATGTGATATTCTTGCCGGGTGTTGTGAGCTCCGTGTGCGAGAGGCTGTTGTTCCACTTGTCCCCGTCATCGCCTAGCAACCTTTCTGGGGTGCCATTTACCCTCAATATGAGGGGCTCGGTATAGGTGTGGGCCACGTCTAAAAAAACACAAAAAACATACACAATCAAAAAAGTTAAAACTATTTTATGTGAGACCACAAACTTAATGTTCATGTTAAGTTTATTTTGAAGGTCTTCAGATTCCTGAATGAGTCACAGCTTCCCATGTGGTTATTATCAGGTATCAGCAGCAAGCTGTTTTCCCACTTGTAGTAAACTTGTCTTCTCCTATGTCATTTCCCATCCACAAACACTTAATTAATTTAAACAGAGTAGTTTTGCTGACTTCAACAAAGCAGAAGATTTTGTCTGTATTGTGTTGGTGTGTGCGCTGTCCTGAACTTGCATCTGGAAGCAATTAAATCTCAACCCCTTGGGACTGTTTAGGGGTCTATGTGCATGCTTGTGAAACCTGAAATCTGTGTGGGTCTATGGCTGTTTGTGTTTCAGAGTGGATGCGAGTGTGTGTTTAAAATTAAAACATGAGAGGATGTGCACATAATATACATACAGTAAATACATGTCTGGGTGTTTTATGTGTTCACCGGTACCATGCAGTGACTCTAATGAAGCTGTTATTATGCGCACACACTCTGACATACATACACACCACACAGAGGCCTTCAAAGCAGAGCAGGCTTGGGCCTCAGAGAGGTGCAGACTCATTCCTGGGCAAATGGGAGCCAGCTGGGTTTGATAAACACACACATACACACACACACAAGCACACACAAACCAAACCACGTCCTGTGCGTGGACTCAACACTTCCCGGCTCTGTTTATTTACTCTATCCACTCTTGCTCACTTCTCTATCTGTCCTCTCTTTCCTGTCCCCTGCCTTTCACACTCTCTGTCTTCAGTTCACGTTCCCTCTACGCTCTTAAAAATAAATTCCTTCACATATTTGGCACAACTTGATGGATTACAGCTAAACCTATATAATGTCCATGCAAAGTTATCTCAGCTGTAGAGAGTCAAATGAAAAAGTAAACAGTGTGCTTTGATGAAGATGTAAATAGATAATAATAAACAAACAAACAAACAAACAAAAAAAAGATCATTTCTAGGGAACTGAGTAAGTGGTAGACTCCACTCAGTTATCTGGTTCTGATATGTGTTCGTATTGATACTTTGGACTGTTATCTTCACAGTAGTTGGAGAGACATTTGCATGCTTCATTCATTATAAATGAAGGGAAGCAAACATGTAACTTATGGAGGTCCAGGCGAGTGCATGAAGTCATTAGAACCACAAAGGTAAGCTGCTCATCAGCTGATCTCACTAAGACCCACATAAAAATGAAAACAGTTTTAAAGTCAATTCACATGACAGAGCTGTCTATTTATACTTTTTAAATAAATCTAAAATTCCAATACATGCATTTTATTACTTCTCTTTAACTAAACAAAATTTAAGGCATAATCTGCAACATTTTCCTAAAAAAAAAAAATAATGTTAAGACTTAGAAACATAATCCCTTTAAAACATCACCTATGACCCACTAGAAGTACGTTCTGGTGGCTGTATCTACAAAGTCACTGCCCTCTGCCTGTATTTCTCATCATTTTGAAGTGCTCAGGATGCTTTACCAACCTAAAATGTTGTTATATGACATGCTGGGAATGAGACTCAACAATAAACTATCTCCTGATGCATTTAACAACAACATTCGAACAGCTTGGACAAATCCTACTAATCTAACTTTAACTAAAGGAGAGAGAACCAGTTTAGTTCCCTTTTACTAAGATATAATTTTAATTGTATACTTTTAGGGCTGTGCTATATCTTAATATTATAGTTATATTCTCTGCCTTTAATCAAATGGCAAAATGACAAAAGATTCTCATATTGAAATCACAACTCAAATGAATCTGTGAAACCATTTTTAAATTACTACTTAATTTTAATCGATTTCTTTTTGACAGACAATCAGCATCTATTTTGATAATTAAATCCTTGTTAATTTTGTCAGCAGGACTTTCTTCTGTTTTATATAATTGTTAACTGAGCTCCTTTTTGGTTTTGTACTGTTGGTCAGAGACACTGTAAGATGTCATCTTGGATCCTGGAAAAATTAGATGGACGTTCTTCTCACTGTTTTCTGAATTTTTAGAAACCAAATGACTGATCAGTTATTCTAGGGAATAATTAGATTATTCACTGATATAAATAATCACTAGTTGCAGCCCTACATCATTCAATTTTGTCCTTTTTAATTATTTCATTTCATTTCTGAACACAAATGTAAACACACAAAAGTGAAAGATACTTGTTATACTGCTGCTATAATGTTATTTTTGATACAGAAGAAAATAATCATACTAATAGATGAACTTCTGGTAATAGCTGATAATTGTTGCAAAATCTTTTGCCTACCTGTAAGTAATAAATACATTTAGAAAAACTATCATGATGACGAAACATACTGTTTGACGACAGATGACAACTACATATGTTGTTGACTTATTGTAACAATGAGTAACTACCAGTAAGTTCTGTCTCACACAGTAAAAGCTGAAGATGCTGATACAGTGAAGCCTTACCACATGTTTTTATTAAATTCCATTAAATAGTACGTGTCTCTGTTTGTGTGCTCTGTGTGTCATGTCTGTAATACACAGAGAAAAATAGACATGGGACCAAAAACTCATGCCAATTTTGTTATTGATTTATTGATTATGGATTTTAATATGGAAACACTGGTTTGGCAAACAAAAGATGATGGCTGACAGACAAACATTTTTCAAATCTATTTTCAGGCCCTCTTTGTGCTATTGTTTGGTTCCACATTTTAATTAACATCATATTCATTTGCAACCCACACTCCAAAAATAAACAACTAAGAGCTGACAAACTAATTCAATTAAAGTCTGGAGAGTTACTAATTAAATAATGATTGAGGGATACACATTGGAATTTGTTTTGTCTTTGCAAACAATGTTTGTTATGTTTTTTTTTTAATGTTTGAAACGCTGTTTTGTTGAAACAGTGAACCCAGAACCATCACTTTGTATAGCTAAACAGAATGACTCTACAACAATTTACACTTTCATAAAGTTTTAGCTCAAGACATCAAAAATAAATTTCGTGTCTCCCTGGGACGCAAACTTACAAAAACACATCAAGAATTGCCATAATATCTACAAAACTGACATAGAATCTAATCTAAAATATGTATGAAATGTATATTTTTCATTCAAAGCACTTGCTAACTAGCTAGGTAATCTACATTAATCATCATCTACATAGTTTTGCTAACATTATCAAGCTAATTAGCTTGTGTTTTGCTAACATAAGCTAACTTTAAGATGTGACTTGTGTCCCTTTTACAGGAAAAAGGGAAAGTTGACTAAGTTACAAAGCTTGCTCAACTGTTATTGGAGCACAGAGCAAAAAGGGGCGGGACTTAGAAAGGGTCAGTTGTTAATTTTGTGCTGGTTAATAGTTTTAACCATTAGTGAGGAGGCTGTTACATTCTTGACCTCAGCTGTATATTGCTATTCTGCTGCTGAGAGCTGCTTACTGTCTTCTATTCTCTGCTGCCTATTATTTGTTTTATTGCTCATTTGAGGAAACTGCGGTAGACATTTTACTCTGCAAATTGGTGACCCAATAAAAACGGGCCTGTGACCCATTTTGGGACCTAACCCTAAGTTTGGGAAATGCAGCTCTGCAATATTACCCACCTGCAGAGTTTCTTGCACCCTCGGCCTGCCTGAAGGAACACTATCTTTATTTTCTTAGAAAACAAAGTATATCAAAGCTCAAGGTCTGAATCGCTCAGTTATGTACGGTGGTCTAACCTTAATGAAGAGGAGCAGTGTTTTAAGCATTGGCAGATTTGTGTTTGCCTTCACTTTCATGAGCTGGTGTGTGTGTTTGTGTGCATTTGCGGGCTATTTTGTGTGTAGCGGTGGTATTTCTGTGCGTGTGAAGATGGAGACGTAAACAGGACCTGAAGGAATGGGAAGTGCTTCCTGCTCTTCCGTTCTATTAGACAGTGGTACACAAACACTACACACATACCTGTACACCAAAACACAAACTCACATAAAACACATATACCGATACTCCAGCATTCCTATATCTAGCACCAGCTCTCTCTACACACATTTGTCTCCTACATGTGGAAGTCATTTCTCAGGCCCATGTTGTATCCATTAGTCTCAATCAGCCGGCTTCAGATATGAAAGCCACTAGTGAGAACTGCTGCCCTCGACACTGCCAAATGTCTAGTTTAGAGATATGTGTGTGTATTATAGGCTGTGTATGTCACTGGCAAGCAGAGTATATGTCTATTACATCCATTCACCCATCCATCCTTATTTTACTTCAGAGAACACTCAGCATTGAAGAGGTTTCAAAGAAGACGATATCCATACATTTGTCCATAGGCCCAGTTAGCAAACCAGCCATGCTCATTTATTTTTATTTCTCTGTTCAAACATAATATTTAATAGTCTTATAATCAGTTATCAATTAGCCCATCAAAATCAATCAGTTTAAAACTATAATCGCCCATTGTTCCATGCAGCTGGTATTCATTTTATCCAAATATTGAGGATGGACCATAAAAAATTAATATTTCACAATGTGCTGGCGGGCAACAATTGACTTTAATGACTGTAGACAGTTGGCAGGTTTTTGAAACTATCTAGATCAGTAGTATAATTCAAACAAAAAGTGCTTTAGGTGGCATTTATCGGTTATACTCGTCCTCTTTTTCATGTTGTTTTGTTCCCATTCTCCAGGAAGCTGCTTTTGGGGGCAATTATGTCATTATCAAAGCCACACGAAAGCCTGGCGTAAGCAAAACTTCAGGAAAGGAAAGGACAGTCCTCTTCAGTGGAAGGTCCATGACTGCACAACATCATTTCAAGAAGAATCCGTTATTTATACATCTGAGAAATTCATGTTTAGTTAATCTAGCAAAACAACTCCTTAGATGCATGACAAAAGTAGTAGTAGTAATAGTAATAGTAGTCCTAGTAGTAAGGATGCCAGAATATTACTGCACTTCTTAGAAAAGTTAATATTTAAAGGATAATTTGGATTATTTGAAGTGGGGTTGTACGTGGTTATTGATTGTCAGTGTGTAACCTACATTAGATAGTTGACATGCACCCTGATTGGGGAAGCAGCAGGAGCACCAGTGTAGGAATCTCAGCAATGTACTGCTGATTCCTTAGGCAAAATCAGTCATTTTACCTTGAGGAATATGGGAGTTGCTAGTCTCCCATTACCTTGATCTGTTTGTTTATTTGTCTTATTGTGGGACTTTGGTGTTTTAAAAGGTTATTAACGAAATCACAAAAAAGTAAAATTACTGTTTTTGCAAAGGGGGTCTCGATGAGCGAGAAAGAGAGTGATATTTTGCCTCCATGATATAAATATATTATGAATATGTGTATACTTCAAATGATAGTGATTATTTTTTAGATGGCTAAAATACATTTACACGCTTTCGTGCTAGTACTCCTCTCTAGAGTTGCAAATTCTGTGCACTTTCCTTAACTGTCAGTTGAAATGTTAACAATCAATAATGAACTCATCATTAATAGTTAATAAGATACATAAATACAGTTGAATTTAAACAATTCAAGCAGGATATCAGTGAAAATGTTAAAACTGAATTTATCAAGCACAAACAATTTAAAAGCAAAGAATAATAAAACGATACAGGCTCAATTATTGCTATTTCTTCACAAACAAAACAGACCAAGCCAGACTGTGAGAAAATATGAGAGCTCTGGAGAAATGGTTCACAAAACATATTATTGGTTGATACATTTTTAAGCAGTTAAATTCTGAA
This sequence comes from Lutjanus erythropterus, assembly GCF_056507025.1. NCBI lineage: Eukaryota > Metazoa > Chordata > Actinopteri > Lutjaniformes > Lutjanidae > Lutjanus > Lutjanus erythropterus. The sequence continues at coordinate 20,034,894 of NC_139318.1, forward strand.
CTGCAATTAATCTGCTTCTCCAAACTGGGGCATGTTGACTGCCATATACTGTAGGTAATAAACTGACTATGGATAAGTACCTCACACAACCCCACTTCAGATAATCCAAAACATTACTTTAAAGGCATGCAATAAATACATACTCCAAGTATCTGAATATCTGTGTAACACCTGCACATTCCTACAGAGCATGTGTTCAATTATCAGGTCAGCTGAGCGCCTCCATACTTCAGTACAGTAGTCTGCTCTGTACTCTCGTTCAGACCCCCACTGACAGCGGAGTGCTATGGGTTAAAAGTGTGTAGGTCTTGTGACTCACTCAAAGCTTTCCCTCTGTAAACGTTCAAAACCACGATTGTTGGAGCTAAACACATCCCCACCAAACCCCTAGTGCCATCCAAGCAGGCCTTCAACCAATTGTGTGCTGGCATCAGCATCAAACCGCCAAACCGCGCAACCTCAGAGTCATTTCTGAGATCTGAGAAAGATGAGCCTCTAATTCAAATCAGACCAGAGCAATCAAGAGCCACTGAGGAGATCTGGTTGTGTGTTTACACGTGTGGGTGAGTATGTGTATTTGTTCGTGCTTGCTTCTCTGTGGAGCTGTGCGTGTGTTCATGTATGTGCGCGTTCATGTGTGTTTGTGATTTGGTGTATGTACACGTGTCAGTGGGCCTGAAGGGGCCATCCATAGGAATTTCAGTTTCCTAGTAAATAAACAGTTAACCATTAAAACAAAACATGTGGATCGCATAGGGCGATGGTTATAACACAACACACGCAGTCACATAGGGTATATGAGCTGGCAAATGGAGTGACATATCCTGGATCACCTGAAGGGGAGCGCAACCTGCTGTTCCTCGGGGTATGATCTCTAAGGGGGAGTGTTGGTTCACAGAGAACAGAGAGCTGAGCTCTGAGTTTACCTGCTGCTTTTTAAACTACCTCCACCCAGTTTCTCTTGCTTCACTGATGACTTCTTTAGAGATTCACGCTTCTAATGTGTGTACGAAAGGAGGTCTCTCAGGTGTGTACATCCCTTTGGCAAAGGCATACACTACACATGCACCCCACCAGACGACACACAGACGGGAGCAAACAGGCATCCAAAATACACCAGATGAGTTCATAAAGTGAAACTTTTATCATATAGACTTTAGTGATCTACAAGGGCAAATCATGTGCTAAAGTAGCACAGAGACAGGCTAAGAGGTAAGAAACATAAACTAGAAACCATTTAAATGGAATTAAAGAAGACAGATTAAAGAAATAACGGAGGTGGCACTAAAATATACATTTATACATTACAATAACTTGACTACATAAATTAATTATTATTTGGGAGAAGTTCTGCCACGATGTATGAACTACATATGCAATATACGTATATAGCTTTTAGCAAATACAACAAAATATAGTAGATAGACAATGTATAATATAAGAGCAAGACACATACATCAGTCAGCCAATATTATAGGCCCCATATTGGCCTAATGCAGCTATATTGTATCAGCGTGCATAAGGGAAAAGGGTAGAAAGAGTGGGGGAATGACATGCAGCAGTCGTACCCACGGCTTCTGCAGAGGACTATTAACCTCTGTGCATGGGGCAAATGCTCTACCAACTGAGCCACCAGGGCACCACAATTTTAGATTTTTATTAAGAGATATACTGTACATAATAGAAATGCACCGATTTAAATTTTCTTGGCCGATTTCTGATCTTTTTAAGGGCCTGACCTGCCAATTCTGACTTTGGATGATTCCGATTTTCAATCTTTCTAAGAACTATAATTGACAGCATTCACAAACATTTTTGCAACTTTTCTTGTAAAAAATAAATTGAATGTTCATCATAAAACACTGACTATTAAATATGGATTAAATACAATTTTACATTTTCTCCGAGATCATGGAATCTCGCGAGATTTTGCGAGACACGATTTCACATGATCTCATGTGAAGCAGACTAAACAATCCGGAGACTGATGTGGTGCAACAGTTTGCTGCAGTAAAACTCTGCCATGAGAAAAACAGACACAGAAGTTAAAGGAGTCTGGATGAGAAAATGTTTGAGGAGACACAAGTAGTTTATTCTTCAGCCAGAACAGGAGGTGAGATTTTAACTGTCCCTCTGTGAACAGCAGTCTGCTGCTGGCTAACATTAGCCTGAAGAGCTACAAAATTTATGGCTGTTCTGCGACACCGTCAGCTGCTCTTTCTCATTGCAGACTGTCAGTCTTCTCTTTATCATACTCTTTGAATCTGTCACTGACACCAACTTCATGCAAGCATGTGTCTGAATGTGTGTAGCTGTGATCAGCGCTGTGGTGGGTGTGATATCACAGTCAGTTTGTCTGCTGCACGCATGACGTGACCATCAGAAGTGCAGAACTCCTGTGTGACAATGATAGGCACAGAATCAGATATGTAACGCTGACCGGCTGGTTACTGGTCAGGGCCGGTCATGCCAAAAACCGATTGGTGCATCCCTAGTAGATAACAAGACAAAGGACAAGAAAATTGTACTGTGAGTAAGTGAGAGGAGGCGTGACTATGTGGGAACTGCAGCAATGTTTTTGTCAACCCACTGTCAGAGAGAAGAGAAAGAGAGAAAGTGTAGCTGGTATTGTAGTATCGATACTGTGAAAAATTATACTGAGAGAATTTCAAATATTAAGTATTGGTATTTATCGATATTTCAATAGTTTTGACAACACCAATTCAAGCTATTCTATTTGTGTTAATTATACTTATAGTTATTTATAATTATTAAAAATACTACCGAGTTTACGGTTTCAGTGCCCTAATGTCATTGTTGATTTTACATGTAAATAAAAATATTGACTAATACAAATCATTATCAGAATTTATTACCACCTAATGTCGGTCTCAGCATCAGCTGATAAAATTTACTAAAATAACAGTAAGTATATATCATGTATTTGAAGAGAGTACTATGACACAGCAGACAAAAAGCACAACAATAACATCTTAGTAATGTAGTGTTATTATATAATCATATACGATGTAAAATGTACAAAGTAATGCAACATAACACAAAATAGTGTAAGATATGTTACTACTTAACTCTTTTTTACTATTTCTGAAATTCAATTGACCAAATTAGGGATGTTAATGATTTACGTCTAACAAATTAAAAATGTATTAATCATGTACCATTTCTCTAGAATGCAAAGGTTTTCTCATGGTTTGTTTTGGTCTGCCTTATTAGTCTCAATATGGCAGTAGTTGAGCCCCATTTGACATTGTTTTGTTTGGTGGAGCCATTTGTTGAATAAGGACAGTTATGTTTTATTATTCTGTTCATTGAAATTGTTTGTGCTTCATGACTTAATGTTTTATATAATTAATATGCTGCTATAATAATTTAAATAAAACTTTAACTGAGAAAAAGACCTGAAAGACCATAACAAGAGTCAGGGTTTGGTTTGTCCGTTCTGGACTGTTGCAGAAACATGGCAGTTCAACATGATGGAAGAGGAACTGCCACACTAATGAAAATATGAAAATTATATTCCGTTTCTTCCATATTCTGCCAATAGATCCTCCTAAATCTTACAAGCTGTACCTTTAATATAAAAAAACACAATTTGCAGATTAATTGATAATATAAATGATCTGTACAGTTCCTGCCCTTCTTGAAAGAGCACCATTCAGGCCCAAATGGGCGCACACATTCACATGCTGCTGACTCATCTCTAAACACATAACGATAGTGATAAGAGTCAAGAAAAATTGGAAAGAATTCACAATGAGATGAGGTGAAGAGCAACCGAGCAGAATAATGTTCAGCGGAGCGGACTTAGTGGAGGCGACGCAGTAGCAGCTCTCTGGCCAGCACTAATGACTGGAACTGATTGAAACCACACACACACAACCGCTGGGGTTCTGACCAGAACGAAGGATAATACAAAGAAAAGAACAAAACTGCAGCAACGGTGTGGTTTTTATTTGTATCCCTCAACAAATACACACACCCATACATGCACACACACTCAAAGAAAAGGAAAGAAGAGGCAATTGTTTAGCTGCAATCCAGCCAAAAGTTGGAAGCACACACGCATAGAAACACACACACACACACACACACACACACACACACACACACACACACACACACACACATTGCACACAGGGGCTGTGAGAGTGCAGTACTGGAATATGTCCAAAATCAGAGATTATAACTGCTGAGAGAATGAAGCAGTGTAAGCTCATTAAAGACAAAAACTGTCTGCTGTTGAACAGGCTTAAGGGGAATTTAATTGTGTTACTTTGTCTCTGTGATTCCTTTGGTTCCTGGGAAAATACTGTACAGCTGCTCTACTGACTGAGTGCTATACTGCAAGGAACCTGAGACACCAGCACCACAAACACACACTGTTCTGTACAACATATGGAAACCAAGGACAAACAGTGGTCATAAGACGTAGAGAATAGGATTTCACATTCAGGAAGAGAAGTAAACCGTGACAAATGTCCTGTCTATAGCCTGCTAATGCACACTTTGGCAGGATGAGATACACTGGTATTAGCATATATGTTGGCAAACAAGCAAAGCAAATACAGCAGCAATGAATATTTTACTAGCATAAAACTTGTTGAAGTCAAGTAAATATTCAGTCATGACATTCAAACAGTTTTGCTAATGCTAAACTACGTTATTGTAAACAACCCACTCTGCTCCTGATCCACTCTCATTCACGCCTCCATCGTTGTTCTCCTGCAACACGTGAGGTCCTGCAAGATTTCAGAACTTGACTTCTCCTGGAGTGAGACTACATAACTTTAATGTTACATTTACAAGTAAAATCATGTCATTTTTTTATTATAGGGGTTATTGTTTTGTAAATTTCTGTCTTTCAAACATATCCCTCTCACAAAATGTTATGTTATGCATTTCTCTACAAAAAACAGCATGAATATCGATATATTCTGATGTAGTCTGATTTCTTTTACTCCTAGTATCAATATCTACCTATAACTGGAAGACAACAACAACCACACACCTGGTCAGTTACCCATCAAATCTGTCACTGCAGCAGTAACTCGACAATAACAGGCCCCTGGCTCAAGTGCCTCCATGACACAGACAGTTTGCTCGGTAGTTTGTACGATCCCATCATGTCGACACAATCTGTCAACAGTATATGACACGGGTTATGAGGGTTTGGAGACTCTCAAGTCAGGAGTTGGTGAGAGAGAGAGAGAGAGAGAGAGAGAAAGAGAGAGAGAGGCCACCGGAGCAGCAATACTTTCTCAAATGTTTGCGAGGTGGTGAAGGGGAAAAAAAAGCACGCTCATTTTCGAAGTTCAAATATGCTGTAAAAATGCCTTGGATTGCTCCTAGTTTATTTCAATCTCTATGAGAAACCAAATTAGACACAAGCCTCAACAAACCTCAGGGACTAAAAAGGAACAAGTAGGCAAATAGCTGCATCTACAGTGCAGTGATGAGTGAGACAGAGATTAAATAAACAGAGTTTAGACTCTGATGTAGACAGAGGAGTTACTCTATATAAGACAGTAGGGTGAACAAAGAGACATTAGCAAACATCTAAACCTGTGAAAGCAGGCTAATATGTTGACTGCTGTGCTGAAAGATCTGATGAAAATGTCTAATAGCATGTTGTTGTGAACAGTGTTGTGATTATACTCCATAAAATACACAAAAGGCCTGTGTGTCTTGTCAATGTTGTTTTCAACAAAACATATTTTTACCAGGCATTATCTCAAGCTTCCTATTGTATTTTTACTTAAAGATACTGTAAAGCAACAATAAATGTATTTTGAGTTTGTCACACCACAGAACTGTGTGTTATTAATCACCCAGCCAGATGAGAATGATTATAAAATTGCTGCGTATATAAATTAGGTCTCAAAATCATGAAAAAATGGTCAGTTTTCTCTGCTCTGAAAAGCTGGGGGTGTGTCTGCTTCGCTGTCTCTGTGTCAAACACCACTATGACCTGAAGATGACCTGAAACACTTCTTCAGTGTGAATTTTTCTGGTTTCTTTACTCCTCCCTGACAGAAAACTGAAAATCTTTGGCCTGTGGGTAAAACAATGTATTTGAGGACATCACCTTGGGCTTTGGGAAACACTGATCGACATTTTTCTCAAATTTCTGACGTATTATTGGCAAACCACTATAAACTGATTAATCAAGAAAACAATTGACTGATTAATCGACTGTAGAAATAATCGTTAGTTGCAGCTATAGTCCAGACATGTCTGAGCTACCAGAGCCAGAGGACAGTGACAAGACTGTATTTCTTTTTCTTCTGTGTCAGGTTGTTGGAACTGAAGTGAGCTAAAGTGAACAGCTGATTTGGACTGAGGGAGTCGCTGAGGGTGTGTTTGTAACTGACCATTAGGAAGGATGAAGGGGAGGCATTGTTGATTAGTCAATTGGAACTTATTTAGTGTTGGCTCCAGCACACCTCCGAGCCATGTTTTAGGTCCACCCAAAAAGTCCTGAATACAGAAGTCATGACTAACAGTCTACCAGTACTAAATAGTGTTCAGTCTTTTCACACATTTTCATCAACTATGTTCTAACATGTGTAATGTGTTTAGAAGAAAAACTCCCTTTCTCCTTTAAAAGGAACGTTTGTTGTTGAGTTCAAGAAATACAGTATATATTTCACTCAGACAACTCACGTTTTAGAATGTTTATTCAGCAGCAGAATATAATTTGAGTTTTGTGTCTAGGTTCCGACTTCATCACTCCCCGCAGGTTAAGTTACAAAGAGATAAGGGGAAGTGATGAGCAAATTCTTGAACCCCGCCGTCAGAGCCTGCAGGTGGATGCTGGGGTGGTGGTTAAAAGAGTTAAAAGAGCAGGCAGTGATACTAGTGCAGGGCAACAATGCATTAGCAGGCAGAGTGAGAAATGGGAGATTTAGCAGTTTAAATAGACCGCCAGATTGGGAGGGTGTGTTTGATATGTACTATTGAGGGTGAGGCATGTCACGTGTGATTGGCGGAGCAGCTTGAGTTGACTGCCTGAACTAGCTCACAGGCGTCGCACATTTATTGGTAACAAACTAAAGGTCACATTTGATGAGGCGGGTAATCAAAAGTTTTTATTTCTGTCTGATGACTCTAATTACACTGCACACAGCTCTGCAATTTAGCCAGTTAAGCTAAAGCTAGCTTGAAAGACCAAAAGGTTGAGGTCCTTCACAGCCTGAATCCTGGAGTGATGTGCTTAGAAATTTGACTGAGAGATTTTAAATGTGCCAACACATATTCCATTAAAAACCTGCCATTGTTTTTCTATACGTGTCGGCCAACTATGTAGAAGCACTAACACTGGTGTGGTGCACTGCTCAAAAACTGCCACCAAGTACTGCATTTGCATTTCAAGTTGCTTTAAGTCTGACCTTGGTTGTTGCTGACCTTTCAAAGTGCAGCCAGTGAGAGAACAGCTACATGTGACGACGTAGCCAGAAGCGACACGGCCTACAAGCAGGGAACCAAGAGAGTAATGGAAGAAAAGTGTGTAGAATTCCCTGAACTCTGTAATACAACAGTAAAAATATTTGATTTGACTTGATTTGATTTAGCACATTTAAAAAAAAACCCATAAACAAAACAATATGAAAAATAGCAAGAATGTGCAAGAGAGACTAAAAGCCTACAAGGCTTATCATGGGTCTCCCCCAGTTCTTAACTGAGTTAGAATTATTATTATAAAATTAAATTACAATTACTGACTATGATTTTGAGTCTAAATATTTAGGTTCAGAACCTTAAGTCCCTTTTGTATAGCTTAAGTCTCACACAGATAATAAGAAAAAGAAAAAAAAACAAACCAGTTTAGTAGTGGAAGGGAGAAAATGATGATACACATTCTCCAGGAAAAATAATGCATGGCAAAATGTCAGCAATCAGATGGGGCTGCCATATTTGTGAATATGCATATAGTTAACAAATTTAGCTAAATCCAATGCTAAAGTTAGCTTAGCTGTGTACACCAGGCAGACTTAATATATACAGCTGTACTGTGCCTCTGCAAGTCTCTGCGCCCTGCCTCTCAGTGAGCTAAGAGCAAATTTCTTATCATCTGAGGACAACTTAATAAGTGTTTACTTTCTGCAAGCTTGTCTTGATTACTAAGGAGTAAACTGCAAGCTAAGCTAATGCTAAAGAAAGACTCACCATTCTGTTGGTCTTTTTTGAGCAGCAACAGGCGTCCACATCAAGTAATACAGAGTGGTGTCTTTATGTGAGTGTAAAAAAAGCACAGACAAGGTTTTCAGAGATCATATTAACCAAACAACAACCAAAGTCTTGATTTTGTTTCACCACTCATGAAATGAAGCATTAATTAACTGCAGCCGGCTACATTTGCTGGCAACAGCTGTCCTTAGCTGTCAATAAGCTCCATCTAAACCTTTTTTCTCCTATAGCTTGTTAAGACACTGATAATAACACAAGTCATAGTTAGAGTCATTTAATAATGATTTGAAAATTGCTCTTTTTCAAATGGCAGTTTCAATATAAAAGGAAATTTGTATTCATCCCTAATACACTGACTATCTAAGTAGAGACAAAAGTAGAGAGGTGGTCTTAAAAAGAGGAAGAGAAAAAAAGAGAGAGAGAGATGCAGTGGTGAAAGAGAATGTGGGAATCTAGCATGTGGTAAGAGGCTCCTATATAAACAGACAGCCTCATTGCATCTTCATGCCTGAGTGAGAGCAACACTCACAACAGCGAGAGGCACGCATCTGTCGACACACACTCACACACAGGCACACACACACTGCTATTCAATGGCCTTGTAATGACTGAGCAAAGCTTTATTCACTTACAGCAGAAAAGACTGCTACTCTAGCACGGGGTGACAAGAGGGCTCAAACTCTCATCTTGCGCATTGTGACTGGCCGTGCTGACACTGCTTGGTCCACACCATAATTACACTATGGCATCAAAAAGTCACCGCGGGCATGAATCACAACACCCCATTGAGCAAAGCGAACAGACAGATTCAAAGAACCGTTATTTGTTGCAGGGCTATTGCATCAGATTGCATTAGATTTTGTGTATGTTTATGACAGACAAGCGCCTACTGCAGACACAACATGTTGTGGAAAAAGCATCAATTAAGACAGTTGGGCACAGCATGGCAGAGTCGCTGCCAATTTTTCCAGTGGCCAAATGTGTAACTTTAACAGATATCAGAGGCACAGAACGCACCTGTGAAGCTCTTGACTACATACAGGGACAATTCTTCTGAAAACCTAGAAAGGTTAAAGCTACAATCCACTGTAGAAGTGCAATGGAACAAGTCCAAGTCAGAAACTCAATCCATCTAGGCCAAGTTAACAAACATAGACACACCTGATGTCATATCAAAATGGCAGAGTGAACAGCAAGCAGAATTACATTTTGATCAATTTTTACCATATGTAGTATTTGTGTTGTAAAATGTGCTATAAGAACTTTGTAGGTGCCATTTCCATTAATTTGATCTGTGCATGATGAAGACTCTGTGAGCATGGTTTGGTAACCTACCCCTTCTGTCTCAATTCAAGTGTGCAGATCTGTTAAATCAGATGCTTGTGAAGGTCAAACACTTGCCATACAAACATCAGTTTGCTGTGGGTATCCATGTTTTCCCACGCAGATGCACTAGGTCAGATATAATGACTCGAAACTATTAACTTCCAACTTGCAATGGATCGCCAAGTAACACCACCAGGTGTTGACGACATTTATGCAGATGCACAAGTTCTAACAGAAATAATATTTCTTTGATCAACGTGAAAGACATTAAATTCACTACTCCTAGCAACTGCAATTTCTAACAATGCATCCTCAGGCAACAATTTCATTAAAGCCTGAGTTAGATCTATATAGGTTTGTGCCTGTTGTGTTGACCCAAATTAAAGCCCAGCTCTGTGCAGGCAGAGGGGATGGGTGTGGAGGTGAAGCAGAGTGCTGAAAGCAGGGCCTTGTTGCCTGACCAATCTTCTCCTCCCCACCCTGGCTCACCTACCTACCTTCAGCCTACACACACACACACACACACACACACACACACACACACACACACACACACACACACAGAGCCAGACAAGCAGTCTAACTTTAGTGGGAGAAACCACAGTTATACTTTGTGTTGGCTTCCTGAGGAGCACAGGTAAAGTCAGCAGAGCCACGAGAACATGTTCAGGCACAAACCCACTGTTTAATAACTCTAAAACTCTTCACAGAGGTATTATCATTAAAGCTGATGCTGTACTTACACTCATCGTGGTAAACCACAGTGTAGCATGGAGCAGAGATGTGCGTGTGTGGATGCTATATTTCTGCACGTTTGATATAGTAATAATAACAGATTGGGTTGAGACTTGCCTTTAAAAACAAAACAAACAAAAAAAATAGAAGAATTCCATCAAGCATTGAAGTGGCAGGTTCCCAGGACAACAAACCACTTAAATCTCTGCACACTTCCCTAACTGTTTACCACACCTACCCCAATTGCCCCACAGGACTTGCAGTCTGATCTACAGTCAGTGCTGCCATTTTCTCACTGAAGCTTGAGGAAACTTGAACCATTCTGCCCAATCCTGGATGAGTCATTCAGGCACAAGACTGCCCTGAGTTGGTCCACTTGTTCCCGCCCCGCTGTCAGTCAACCCTTACCATGACCAATCCCACAAGGGGTAAGGGTCATGGGTTCATTCCCAAATTCCCAGGAGTCCTATTGCGGCCTTTAAACGTTCCACAGCCGTGAATTGGTTCTGACCCCTCAGATCATCCAAGGCGGCACGTCCCCCCACACAAACAGATCGGTATACAACTGTTTTGTCTGTCAGTGAGAAGGCCTCTGACCTGATCACCGTGACATCTACCAAAAACAGACAATGATTTTTCTGGGACTTTTGGGGAGTCATTCGAACACTAGTCTGACTCACCAGATACAATAGACTGTTTGTACAAGCCTGCCATTGGCCCTCTCCATGCTGCTAGCTGAGAACAGCAAGTTAACCTAACCCAAGTCAGTAACAGGACAAATATTAACACGCAAGTGATTGGGTTCAATGGGTTAATTTGTTTAGATAATATTACCATGACTGCAAGCTAATTTCTGTTAGCGCATCAATGGAAAATCCCATTATGTGTTAGCACATATATATACATGTGTGTGTGTGTGTGTGTGTGTGTGTGTGTGTGTGTGGAGCCAGATCTTTCTCCAGCACTAGCACAGTTTTGGCTATGCGAGTCTTCTCGAGTACAGCTAATGAGTCTACCATTTGTGATTAATAATTACCAGTTTTAAAGCTTTAAACAGTGACTCAAGACTGTTCCACTTTGGAAAAATTAAAACATTCATTTATACGCCCTTTAACAAAGTTGAATAAATCAGTCTATTCTTGTTTTGGGGTAAGAAAGTCTTCTACAGCTTGTAAAAAAGAGAAAATGTGCTGGTCAACGTCAAATCATAATGAGGTTTACATAAATGAAAGAGCATGGAGAGGCCTTCACTTTCAACACTAATCAATTAGCTCCCGCTATTCATAATAAACAGCTTAATCTCTTTCTATCTCACTTTTTTTGCTGCAACCACACTCATAGACACACACCAAAAAACAACAAAGCAAGTTAAATTGAAAATGGTGGTAGTCGTTATAAACATTAGCAAATTCAAGGCGCGTTCAAACCCATCACATTCTAGTTGTCTCTTGGACAGCTGTTACAGCTGTTTGTGTAGGTTTTTGTTTTGTTTTTCTTCCTTACCTGCATTCGGACATGGCTTTGGGTTCGGGCAGCTGTTTGCATTCTCTGTGGTCGAGGTTGCGTGCGAACTGGGTTGTGGAGCTGGTAGACTGGGGTCCCCATCATCAGGTGGCTCTGGGGAGATGGCAGGGGCACTCCTCTCCTCATCCATGGGCGTAGGCCTGGCTCTTATGGGAGGAGGTGGAGGGGCCAAGGAGTGAGCCTGAAGAACAGAGAGGAGATAGCCAAAAGTATTCTTAGAGAGATGACTGTATGTATGGGTCACACGAGAGATCTCTCATCGGCTTTCAAATTGAGCAACGAGCCGACAGGAGATGCTTAGTCAGGCAGGCAGGCATGACTTGAACCAGCATGAATCCCTCTCAGCTATTGCAGAATTAGTAAAGGACGTGGCAGACTTCTTTCATCAAACAGTGGTAACACAAGGGAAATGCCTAATCATAACCTGCTTTTGATTAATAGTTGTCAGACGCTTTAAACTTATGTTTTGGAAATCATAACAATAATGGTAGTCTTTGTTTATTTATATACAGCATTTCCAAAAGTCCCCAGATGATTTATTGTAGCAAATGAAGATCAATCATTTCCACACTAAATATGAGATAACAAGACACGCTAACAAAAGAACAACAGGAAAAAGAGTAACTCAGTTATGAAAAAAAGATCCCAAGTCATCCAATTAGAGCCCGATATATTGGTTAACCAATGTTATTATCCCAATATTGGCCTATGACAGCTATATTGTTGTATATTGCTATTTCTTCATTTGAAAAATGTTTTCATTTTAATTTGTAAACTTCATATGCAGTACTTTATGTATGTTTGTATAATTATGTATATTTGATTGTTTTTCCTAACTCATATGTATTTTGCTCTGATTGTGTTTTGCTTTAGTTTATGTAATCTGGTTGTTTTATTTATATTTATTCATAATTATTAAAAATGCTGATGAAAGTTCATTGTTTAAGTGCCCTGATATAATTTCAGATGATAAAGTTGATTGTTAAACTGTAAAATATCCTGCTTACATTACAGTGCTACTTTTGAGGGATCTTTGCAAAAATGTGTGTTCATGTATATATGCTATATTCTGTATATTATATTCTGTATAAAGAACATTGGCTGATATATTAATATCAGAATTTTTTCTTAATCCCTAATATCAGTATGTGCATCAGTCCCAAAAATCCAGTAGGCTTTCAGTCAGACCCTACATCCAGTGACAGCAAGTATGTCAGGCTGACTCACTCAGAAGAAAACGTGCACAAAAACTGCAGGTTCATTTCAGGTTTGAGTATTTTTGAGAGTGAAAATTATTTATTACAGCTCCTGCATCATGCAGATAGAGAGCACCCATAGCATATTAGCCTTTGTGATATGTGTAAAATATAGTCGTAATGTAATTAACGTAATTTTGAAGCTAGTAATAAGAAATTTAAGAATCTTGATATCTAATAGATGCTTTGATATAAAGTAAGAAAAAAATATATAATATTTAAAGTAGGGCTGGGGAATACATTGATATTGATATTTAATTGATATTGTGATGAGACTAGATATTGTTTTACATTTGGGATACAACTATGTAGTGATATGGCTGAATTGTTGCCTTTTCCTTGTAATTTTCTGAGCTAACCAGGTTGTTCTAGCTGTTCTATTATTTGCCTTTACCCAGTTAGTCATCATATCCATATTACTGATGCTTATATATGAAAAATCTCATTAACGTTAATATTTTGTGAAAACACCAATGGTCATCCTTCATCCTTACAGTATTTTTGCAATATTGATAAACACTGATAAAACTTAACTTAAAGAATAGTAGGTTTAATAGTGCTTACTAAATGGTTGCTAAGTGACGTATAAACTTTCTGCAAACCTGTTCTTACCTTCACACTTGTTGACTCATGACCAGTCCACTGACACCAACCTATACATATTTTCATGAGGGTGAAGAAATCGGTCTATTCTTGTTTTTGGGGTAAGAAGGTCTCCTGCAGCTTGTAAAGCAAATTCAATTGATAGTACACTGCTGTTGTTCTCATATTCTGATTAAATAGTTTCTAAGTGACATATAAACTCTCTGCAAGTCTATTCTTACCTTTAGAGTTGTTTAATTACCTGTAATCAGGTCTCAGGTGTGTTTTGTCTGAAAGTTTAGACAATAGCCAATCAGATCCGAGCATCGGGCACGTTCTACATCTCAGTATTAACCTGGACAGGTTCAGTGCGGTTCATTATGAGTCACGTGCCAACGTGTGTTTGGCGCGCGCCTCCCCTGCCAGAGCAGCTCAGCTGGACAGCTGTTTGCGCGCTCCCGTCGTTTACTCCGCACTCGTTGCCCCCCCAAAAGTTTTGACAACCTAAAGCTACATTTTTGTGAAAGCGCTTGAAAAAGTGAATATAATCGAGCTCGTGTCCGACTCATACAATATATTCAACTTTAAATAACTGTAGTGGATTTGATTTTACACTTTTGAAAAGGTAAAAAGTTTAAAGAAGTTTCGGGAAAAGAGAAAAAGACGCACCTCACATTTCGAAACTGTGCCAAACGCATTGCCTAAACAAGAAATTTTACTCAGGCTTTAAAATAGTAACTTCAACCTTTCAAAAGAGATTCACACTTAAATTTAATACAATAATGTTAAATGTTACGGTTAGTTAATAACGGGCGTACTCTGTTTACCTTTATTGCATGTCTGCGTCCTGCTTTCCCCAAACGAGTCCCTGCATGCTCAAACGGAGCTCAGCTGCAGTGTGGGGATCCTTTTTCTGTCTGGATTCATGCTGCACAATAACTGGCTTTGATCTACAACAACACACAACACAGAAAAAAACAACTTACCAACGTACCTTCTCTCTGGCTGGGACGCAGTGCAGCCAAAACCTCTGGCTAATTCATTCTCTGACCGCTCCAGGTGGACTTCTCGCCCTCCGAGACCTTTCCCGTCCTCTTTCCCTCCACTCTTGTCACTTCATACGACCACCAAATCGGTTTTCGACTCATGTAGTTTTCCCAAACTCCCAATTCAATGCATTTTTCTCCAGCGAGGATAGTTTTCTCTCCGCCTCCAAAAGTTTCTCTCTCCGGCTCGCCCCGTCCTCCAGCACACCAGATGTTGGGAAGTTTGTGTCTCTCTGCAGGCAGGCAGCTCGCTCGACACTCTTTGTCTGCACTTCAGGTTTCTTCACTTTCTTTTCTGCAAATAAAGTTCAAGTTCACCTCCGTCCCAAACTTGTTCAAACTCTTTAAAATGAGCAGAATCCGTCCTGTGCACTCTCTCCCCGTCTCTCCTCTCTCTTTACTCCCACTATACACTACTCAGACTTCTGTGAGCTGCAGCTATTGGACAGGAAACTACAGTCAGCAGTGATTGTGCTTCCTCCAGGCTAGAAACTAGTTGGGCTGAGCTATACTGTCATATAATTACCCCTTAACCCGAACCAGACACAGCACTAACACAGGGTAGCTTTCATCAGGATTTATGAGCCCAGGAACCATATGTTTTGTCATTAATAATAGAGCAACAGTTTGTGAAGATAACTTTTTATGTAGAGCTACAAGAGCAATAATGCAGTCAACAATTCTCACTCACAGGCACTTAAATGCAGCATATCTGTGGTGACTGGCTATGGTCACTATTTTGACATTTTAGTCATATGATATTCACCTAATAATCTGCAGACATTGCTGCAACTGTACAGTATATTTCTTTGAGAATTTAAAAACAATGCTGTAGGTGTGTACAGACAAAGATGGTTCTTTAGCTGCTTTTTGTCAGCCAGTGCTATTTGACTTTCTTTTTTCAACACTGAAGAAACTCTGAAAACATCAAAGGTAGTTAAACCATCTATAATTACATTGTATAATAATTCAGTAGCATTATTTCATTCTTTAACCTAATAAACCTTCTTTAAACTAATAAGATGCAGAGAAATTAGTCACATTTTTCTTTAGTACATGTATTGTACTCTGACGAGTCAACCAAGCCTTTGTTATTCAGGTGGAGGGTCACTGATTTTAGTTTAAACACTGTTATGACTCACTGTGGGAATTTTCTTCCCTCACATTTTAAGATGTCCCAGTACAAGACCAAACTAGGTCACTTTGTCAGCGATGACTCATCTTCACAATCATGCACTCAAAAGTAATTACAAGATACTCCTCAAAGCACAAATCCCCATCTTATATATGCCAGACTATCTTTACATTATTTTCGAAAGTTTCAAAAATAGTTACTTTCTTTTAAATATGCTATTTTTTATTGCAAAAGACAGGACCTTTTTGATAGTTTTACACAAAACTCTTTTCCAGTCTTTGATATACATGTATGCACAGAATAATGTATTGAATAGCTTCAGTACTTGTGGGCCTTAACTCAGTCCTCAGGAAAACTTCCATTTCTCCATCTTCACTTCCACTAGAGTATATCCATGAATACCACTCCACAAAATATGTTTAACTCATATATATTCTCAAAAAAAAAAAAAAAACTACTTGTTTTAACTAGTCTGGGCTGTCTTAAAACTTTAAGTTAACTAAATTTGAATTGATAAGTTAAAGTACACAAAGCATGTTTACATCATATAGTTTCCTTCAAACTATAGAAAGAAACTAAAACTTTAAAGTTCAATCAACTTAAATAAATAAAACTTGCATATTTACATTAAGTTAATGAGAAGATCAGTTGATTATACTATATTCTGATGGGGTTTTTACTGTGTAGACTTCAATATACACCTGCATATCTACTTGCATACATCATATGCACACTTCAACTTCAGTCTGTCAGCAATTTTCATGTTTAACTTTCTTAAACATGTCATCCATTATTCACTGACAGTATGCATCTTTATAAAACTGACACATCTGGCATGAGTGGTGGATAATCTATTTCATGAACAAACTAATTATGTTTATATTAATACAAATTAACCAGGGTAGCTTGATAATAACATGCACCATACATGTATATTTACATTTACACCCAAACAAATATGGATAGGCTTACTGGTGGTCAAACCTGTGTTTACAGAACTACTTACAGTACACGGTAAATAGGGCTGGGAATCAGCACTCAATACCTTTAAGGTATCAATTGACATAACCCAGTACCAAGTGGTCCAATCTCCAGTCAAACAATACCTGCATTCAACTCTGTTGATTCCCAGATCTAGAAAAAAATTACTATCTATATGATTTTGCTCAGAGCCAATCACAGAAACCATTTTCATGAAGAAGAACCTTAAAAAAAGGTCCATTGGTATCGGTATCACCTTAAGGGTACTGGTATTGGTACTGGTATCATATTTTTTAAAATGCTATCTGTTTTCCATGGACCTGATAATCATGTTCATGATAAGACTTTTGATACTGGTAGCTACCCAACAATGACAAATGTTTTGGAATAGATAAGCATCTATAAATCACACACTACTCCAGATAGCAAACAGCATTTAAAATATAAAAAACTCAATGTTATGTGGTGTATTTTTCTTTCAAATAAGATAAAATAGTATAGGTTGAAGGCAGAAATCCAGCATTAACAATCATTCAGCCTAATCTGTCGGCATGTTTTTTCCTTTGTGCAATAACTCTCCAAGAGATAAAAGCACAACTTATCTCCAGCTTTTCTGAAGGTTTTATTAAGAGTACTTTTACAAGACCAATTTATATAGCAAACAACAAGGTAAGTGAAATAAAACGAATAACCATAGTTGTGTTTCTTTTGTCTCATATGACACAGAAAAAAACACAGCTCATGACAGAGGCCTTGTCTGCTCGTGCCATGTTGACACCTGGAGGTTGTGGCTGATGAGAGAGTTTTCCGTGATTGATTGTCTGAAGGCGTGGCAGGGGCGCGAGGTAATTCACAGCAGCAAATCTTCTTCTTGACACAGGCTCCATTTTTACTAACAACTTGATAACCTCCTATTCAATTTGTGTGTACAGTCACTCATCTGCAACAGGCGGGCTTTGACACTGAAGTATTTGTTGGATTTGTGCTCTGTGGGGGCTCACTGTCTGTCTGGGCACGAGGGTCAGAGCGCTTGTGTGGGCAACGGTAGCATTAGAGAGAACTAGTTCCAGCAGGATTTTTTTTTTTTTCCCTTTTTGTCTGTTTGTTTTTTGGTTTGTGGAAGAAATCCAGACATACTGTGTTTTACTTAGGACAGCTGGGTACTTACAGTTCAGCAGACCTGACCCACTTTATGATCCAAATATTTTCATAACACATAATTCTTACAAATATAGGGGAGATGGGGAATGGTAGCAATATTTCTTGTTTGAGCATCAGTAACTCAGTGATTGTTCATGCTAGATACTTCAAATTTTAATACATCGTACCCATATTTGTCAACTACAAATAAAACTCACTTGAACATCTACTACACAATCACAATGTCAATTACAAAGAGTTCTGTTGTTACAACCTACCCCACTACAGGGGTGAGTTGTATCATTAGCTGGAGATGAGAGGTAATCTGCTGATTTCCAATTTATGAAAAAACTTGAGTGAAGAACTAGAAGCGTGTACTCAGTCTAAGGCAAATCCCCACCAGGCAATATATAGTGAAGCACCTAGTGCAACACCACCACAGCAGCCAGAGTTTTGTGCTCCTGTGTCAAATTGAATTTCTCCTACAAGGGATCAATAAAAGTACATTTTATTTTATCTTATCTTATGTTATGTTATTACTAACACAGATGACATGACAAGAGATTTTTTAAGAGTTCTCTTATTTGTTTGTTTGTTTGTTTGTTTTATTTTTTGGAGGTGCTTCTGGAGCTGTTTTATAACTATCCACAATTTTTCAGTTGCGAGTAGCTCCTCCGTTTCCTTTACTTTACAGAGATTTACAGTGTACGGTGAATGTAGAGAGAAAGAAAAATGTCAATTCAATGGTGAAAAGTGCAGAAAAAGTAAAACTTGAAGTTGTGACAACATTATTCTACCTATTTACACGGTCAACTGAAAAGTCTTGATTACACTGAATTAAAGTAAAATTACATTCAGGCTGTGTTATTTGCAACTGTATCATAAAAGTTTAGAGATTTTAAACTAGAAGCGCTTGGAGCGGCGGCACAAAAAAGACAGACCACCCTGAAAAAAAAGATGCTGGGTGCAGTACCTTTAGGCAGCTGCATGATGGTCTCTCCTCACTGGAACAACTGAAAAAAGACACAGGTGATCAGAAAACTCCATGTTGACACAAGGCCTAAGTCAGATAATTGCATGTACATTGAACACTAGGCAAAAAACAATCTTGATTTAAAAAACTGACTTTCTTGCGTGAAAATCTGTTATTTGTCCATTAAACCCATGATGTTGCTCGCAAAGACATGCCATTTCTCCTGTGAATGCAAAAAGGAAATAGCAGTATACAGCATTGATAACATCACTGCAGCTCTTTTCTGGTTGGTCAAACTGGCAGTGTAACAAAAAATCAAAAACAAACA
The DNA here is from genome assembly GCF_056507025.1 of Lutjanus erythropterus. Taxonomy (NCBI): domain Eukaryota; kingdom Metazoa; phylum Chordata; class Actinopteri; order Lutjaniformes; family Lutjanidae; genus Lutjanus; species Lutjanus erythropterus. The sequence goes on from NC_139318.1 coordinate 20,054,128, forward strand.
AAAAAAAAGTGTTGAAACACTGGGCTCCCCTAAAATTTAAAGTGGTTGGATTTTAATAAATAATTCTACCACTGATTGGAAATACAATCACAAGCATCAGCAGTCTTTCAAAGTGTGTTTGAGCTCGTTCATATCAACACATTTCATACAGTCGTCCTCCCTGCTGCTTTACATGCATAACTTACCAATTTGTCATCTACTGCAGGGGATTTTTAACAGGATGGGACAAGAGCTCTTCCCAATTTGTATCCAATTAAAATTCACCCTCATTTCAACTAATTCACAGGATCACAGTGTGTTAATGAGGAAATTCTTGTCTTTTTATCTGATTTCATCACATAAGCCAAAAATGATACAGTACAATTAGAGTGTAATATAAACAGAAGACCCGCATAAATAAACCAAATGCAAGCTTCAAAAGAGCCTGAAGATTGTTGACATTACACTGTGGAGACATTAAAGCCTTGTGTGTTTGTACAAGGTTCAGTCCCTCCACCTATTCCAGCACTGAACAATGAGAGGGGAGAAATTTTCTTGTCATCAGCTTCCTGAAAAGCTCCATGCTCTCTATCCTCTTACTTCCGTACATGACTCACACCCCACCGCAGTCACCGCACCCACAAGGCTCTGATAGCTTTCATTTCTATTACTTACTTTGTATTTACAGAATTATTTGAATTACTCACAAATGCTTAATGTTAATTTAATAAAACATTATTTAACAGCAATGATTTTAAACACATTTGTTACATAGTTGATGGAGAGAGCTGCTAAACACCTCATGGATTAGCTGCTTCCCTTTGTTCTGGTTTTAAGTGGCAGCTTCCTTTTCGAGGTGAACAGGGACTCTTTGGACCATCCAGGGTTTAGTGACGAAGCAGACTAATATGGCAGTGTCCTGCCACATTCCTTACCTCCAATAGCACTATTAAAAAATCACCTTCCAATTATGAACCAGGAGCTGCTTCTGACACACACATACACCGAGGTATTTTATTTTGTGCAGAGCACAGGGGCAGAAATAACTGCAGCACTGGATTATAGTTTGTCCCTGATCCTGAGCAATACATGTGCTTTAAATGCACAGTTCATTGTTTTCATTGCGTTCATGTCTGTGCAGTAAATACACAACAGAAACAAAATCCACCACAGCACCTCTAAAGCTCATTAAACAGCATCTAATGTATTTAATGTGTTGCCTTTTGACAAAATCAGCCTAGCTGTTGGCTTAGGATCGTTTAAAGAGGGGCTGTATGAGGTACTTATCAATAGTCTGTGTATTACCTACAGTAGATGGCAGTCGACGTGCCCCCAGTTTGAAGAAGCAGAGAAGAAGAATATCAGCACAGAAACTTAGCAATGTACTGCTATGGACAGGGTCAGCAACAAAATGTGGTTTAGCTACTTTAAAAAAGCCCATCTTTAAAAATTAATAGCATTTTAAATGGATGCTATATAATTACCATGCTGTCAGACAGCCTTTTCAGATGAGAAATTGAAGCTATATCTCAGATTATAATGCTTTCTCCAAAGCCATCAAATCCTTTGGCCAAAATCATGATTTTACCTAACAGAAAGCTGGAGTTGCTAGTGAATTGCTGCCTCGATTGGTTAGGTTTTTTGTATTATTATGTAACTTAAGTGAATCCGAATTAAACTTTTATAACTCAGAAGTCACAAAATAAGACTAACCAATCAAGGCAGTGGCAGACCAGGAACTCCTGTGAGTCTGGTTACTTTGGAGAGAGCGATCTAACTTCAGTTTCCCATCAGAAAAGGCTATCTGACAACAACATAAATTGCTGAAAATACTGAAGTGATACTGACTTTTTTAGGTTGGCCTCTTTTTTTAGGTAGTCACAATACATTTTGTTAATGACCCCATCCACAGCAGTACAGCAGTTGTTTAGTTTCTGTGCTGGTCCTACTGTCTGCTCCCCCAAACTCAGGGCGTGCTGACTGACACCCGCTGTAAGTATTACAATGACACAGTGATAAGTACCTCATACAATCTGACCCCAAATAATCTGAACTATCTCTTGAAGATCAGATAACAGGTTGCTGCATCCAGAGGTACATAATTGACTTTTTTGTGGTGGCCATTTTGAGATGAAATAGTAGGGTAAACACAAATGTTGCTAATGATACTAATTGAGTTTCCGTTCAATTCAGTTCAAACAGAGTCAAGGTGCTCCTGTTGTGCATGTTGGCCAACGACATGGACAGTATAAGAAGTGGACAGGTTCACAGCTCCTTGAAAGTGGAGTGAAAGCATGTGGGTCGCCCCCTGGTGGCAGGCTGCAGTACAAGTCATAAAACCTGCCTCCCAATGTTAATAGTTGGGACATGGGCCAAACTAAAACATGTAACTACATGTCAAATAAAATTCTCCCAAAGATGGTTTCTGTCATTTTAGGTAGGTCTTATCATGTGTTCATTTTCAGTTTGATTTTAATTAGTTAATTGATGGTATAAAAACTGAGATTTTTATGCCGTTGTTGACAGCTGAGCTCTGCTTACAGTTGAGTCAGACGTGTGTGCTGGCGGGAAATCGATGCCATGGCTCCAACACTGGTCACTAACATAGACTTTGGCTCCAAATGACGTCACCGGCGCAAGTTGGCAGCGCTTGAATCTGCGATATTTTGGCTTATTTTTTGGACAGCGGGAGGAAATGAAGAAGCATTGTCCATTTTTATTTACTGTCACTGATGTCGGCTCACTGAAAAGGCACGGCGATACTAATTGGGCTGAGACCAATAATTGGAAACACCTGTCTTTACCCTACCGTTTCATATCAACATGGCTGCCGTGAAAAAGGTGTTCTCATCAACAAGACAAGAAAGCTAGTAAGCGTATAAATCCTGAACTATCGCTCAGCTATCTACTATCACTTCAACCATAGATTGTATCATGATTTTTAACTATTTAATATACAGTATGTAGCTCCAACTCACTATTTGGACTACAGTACTCATTTCTGCACACACAACTGCTACATTCTACATTGTTAGGAAGAGAGGGCCCAAATTATATTAACAAAATATCAACCCATACTTGTGGTTCTTTTCTGGTGTCATACTAATAGTGCAAACGTTGCACACGTATCACCACCCTGTGTCACAATGAAGCACTGAACTGATTTTTTTTTTTTTTACATAATCTGAGTCACTACTCCAGCTAAAAGGTCAAATTTAAGTACCAATGTATAAAGGGGAGTTATAAGTTCTGCTACATACTGTTCCAAGGGCGAGTTGTCCTCACAAGGCAACCATGCCATGCTTCACTATGCTGAAAGCAGTTCTACCTTTCTCATAGCACGTAGACCTGTTCTTTGTTTGGCTTAGGCCTCTGAGGCTTTAGAGGCTTTCCAGTCCACTGAGATCCAGCAGAGAAAGAGCAGGTTGACTTCTCTACCTCGCCAGCGCTGGAGGACCGAGGTGAGAGTTGCTCCGCCGCGCCAGGACTTCTGCCCAGACAGCATGAGATGCCACATCCAGAGCAGACCCTAAGCCAGCATCAGATCAGCAGACAGGCAGGCAGGGTGGGAGGGAGGGAGGGGCGTGCAGAGGAAATGTAGAGATTGAGAGAGGGAGAGAGTCCAGACAGAGGCAGAGGGAGGGGGGATATGTGAGTACAGTGTGTATGTAGATGAGAAGTGAAACTGGAGCCACACGCACACACAGAGAGTATCTGCTGAGACGGTCTCTGAGTATTATTTTAAACTTTTGACGTTGATTGTTACAGTGGATTTGAACAGTCTGGTGTGACTTGGAGAGTGAGAAAGGGAGACAGAAAGAGACTGAGAGAGAGAGGTAGAGGAGGGTGAAAATGTGGTTCCAATCACTCACAAAGATGCTTTTGTTCTGTTGCTGGGGCCTCTCTCTCTCTCTCTCTCTCTCTCTCTCTCTCTCTCTCTCTCTCTCTCTGCCACACATGGAGTCGTACAGTTTCATCCACTTTCTCATCACACCCATGACTTCTCTTGGGAGGAAAAAGCATATCTGTGAGACTCTACAACAATTGCAAGCTCGTCATTTACAAAAACAGGACAATAACCCAGCATCTGTGCAAGTTGTGCTTTCTGGATGTTACTCACAATCAACTTAATATTATGGTCCTTTTTGGTCTGGGAAAGTATTACAAAGCTCTCTTGCTCTCTTTGTCTGCCATGCTTGTGAAATGTATGTAGCTACAGAGATGATGACTTCTTATCAAGAAAATTAAAGTAGCAATATCTAAGACTCTGTCATTCACAAATGAATGCTGCAGTCCAAAAAATCAAGTTTGAGCCACAGATGCTACATTGAATAGACTGAAGTCCATTTTAATATGTAATATGTGTATTGATGAGTCCTCTACCATAAGATGATCAGCTGTTTACAACTGACTGTTGTGAAGCTAAACTTGTTATTCTGAAAACTAGGGATGCTCCGATACCGATACCAGCATCGGGTATCTGTCCGATACTGTCCTCACGTACTCAGACTCATAGTCATAAAACTACTCTGATACCTAACACCTGATACACTTCACGAAAAGTAGCTGCTGGATACAAATAAACATCTAAAGAACCGCCACGATGCAGAGTTTGTTTGTTGATGCTTACCTTCTTTTTTTGGACGTGTCGTCATCATCAGTGAGAGACTCGCTGTCCTCAACATCATCCATTAATGACCGCAGAGACTTTGGAAACTGTCCGTAAAATTCCATGTAAGTCCATGTAAAACTGAAATAAATGCAGCTGTAGACCGCAGCCAGCTGATGTCCAATAAGTCCTGGCGGGTGTTAACTAGTTGAATGTCTCAGAAAATTAATCTTAATGAATTAATTAAAAAACACAGCCACCCCTTTCTTCGTAATAAGCTGCTACAACTTCTCTTTGTGTACTTATTCAAAGGACACGCAACTTCACAGCAGGGTCAACAAGACTGTTGCACACGGTACCACACTCATACCTGTCCCCCCTAAACAATGACAGGTAGGAACTAATGAGCTCTTAGACAAGAGAGACATGAAGAAGAAACTTAAATACTACACATGTAAATGTTAAATTAAAATACTAGGTAATGAAACAATTAAAATAATAGTAAACTTAATTCTGCAAGTCCATAATAATGTTGTGAAATTCTTAGACTGAAACATACACTGTAAACTGCACAGTTGTACATAAGGAACACAAAATCAGTAAAATAACTTACTACAAATAACCTACAAATGTCATTTGTATAGTTAACTATGGTTACACTTGTAGCACGAAACAGCAACAATGATTTGTTACAATTAGAAAGTGACCATCTAATGAAAATAAAACATGTTTTAAAAGTTATTGTAAGAACTTTAATGGCATTATTAAGATACTTGGTACTCTGTATCGGCAAGTACCCAAATGTAAGTACTTGTACTTGTACTCGGTCTGAAAAAAAGTGGTATTGGTGCATCCCTACTGAAAACAAAAGCCCCCTGATTCAGAAATGCACTGTCTGGAGTTGGAGTTCAGTGACTGTCTGGCTTACTGCCTGTCAGACTCCATTAACAATTAATTGCTGATGTTAACCATGATAAACATCTATTCCTTTTCAAAGACGGTTTAAGATTTTTTTTTACAACACATAAACATAAACACTTCAGTTCAATTCAGTTCAGAAAACATCATTTGGTATTCATTTTAACTCTTATAAACATGAAATGGGTAAACAATAACATTCTGGACAAGAATGGAAGTTTCAAAGAGAATGTGCTACAGTGTTGTTTTTGGGGATGCCAGGATTTCAAGCTTTCAACAGTTTCTAAGGACGACCTCACAGGCGGTTATATGTAATGAAGGTTTTTTTTGTTTTTTTTTCACCATGCAGTAGGAAAGGTGCATCTACTCATGGACAAGATGTTACTGCTCAGCCAAGGAAGATGCTAATAATGTTAACATCCTGCAGCATCATGTCACGAGCATGAGCGATGAGTAGATGCATGCTTCCTTCTATGGTTGGCAGGTGTAGAAAGAAAGTAGTTCCTGCACAAAACTGCTCATAACAGGGTCTGTGGATTATCTTGAGTAGCTGGTTCAGGAGTTTTGGAAAGAGACATTGCCATTGAGTTTTCAAATGTACTTTCTTGCTGTTTGAGCACCAAAATATTTGTGGTATGTTGCAGAAATCCCGAACAGAATGACTTGGGTCAGTTAGACCCCAGAGGGGTCGAACAGGGATCTAATTGACCCAAACCATCTCTAACATCAGCACAAAGATAACAGAACATATCACTCCTTAGTCCTATTTAGCAAAAATAAAGACTGTTAATGCATTTTACATTTAAAATCACACATATTTCTTTATTTGGTCATTTCAGTATTTAGTCATAATCATGTTGCCTAGTTTGTGCCAAAGACAAGGGTTACCACTTCAATATGTTTCTATCTAACTTTAATAGGGTCATAAGAAAAGCAAAAGGATATTTAAAAAAAACTGTAGGAATGTGTGGCATCGAGTAGAGAGCTGGCAGATTGCATACACTTCCCCTCACTCTCCCCTTCTAAGCATGTGGGAGAACCTATGGTGGCTGTGAAACCTGTGAAAAAGGTGAAATGTCCATCTAGAAAGAGTGCTTGGTTTGTCCATTCAGGGCTACTGTAGAAACATGACGGTGCAACCCGAGGACCCGCACCCTAAATGGTTCATTCCAAGGTAACAAAAACACAATGATTCTTATTTTCACATAACTATACACTGATGAAAACATACTTGTATGAATAATATATTCCATTTCTGCTATATTCTGTCCATAGATCCCTATAAATCTTACACACTAGACCTTCAAAGTAAAACAAAACAAAGGAAATAAAGCCAATTGCAACAAAACACAAGGTTCTGTCAGTTAATTGAATGTGCTTTGGATGTTATCAGTCCACAGAATAATGACTGAAAAAAAAAGATGAACAGACACAAGAGAAAAATACAGACTCTTAGCTCATTAGACTGAATAAGCAGATCCATGTGGATGCATGCAGCGGCAGATACACAGCATGTTGTGCTGTTTTGAGTGAGTCAATATACTGTTTGGAGCATGGCCTGCTCCTTCAGCCACAGACACGGAGGGGAAGAACAAGGGCGAGGAGGAGGATGACAGACAGAGCGAGTGAACTGGAGAGAGACGGAGAGAGATGTTAGCATGGCTCTCTGTAAATTTATTTTGTGACTCACAGGGTCTGCCTGGACCTCAGTGCTCTCCATGCTGCTGGGACTAGCAAGCCCTCCACACCCACCCAATCACACACACACACACACACACACACACACACACACACACACACACACACACACACACACACATATGCGCGCGCGCACACACACACACGGAGGCCCATGCACATGCACATGCACAGGCAAGCAGATGCAAAAATGTGTACAGTCCTTCTCAAGACGCACTAACGGGTTTGCAAATGTACAATACACACAATAATGTGCACACACACCTACTGCTCAGTCTGTCCAGATGAGCATTAAGAAATATATTCAGAGCTTTATGCCAAGCGCTACTATGCCATGCCAAGAATAACCTCTTTGTGTGTTGCTCTGCACCCTGGCTCACCTTGTACAAGTATATAGTACTAAGTTTCTGCTTAGTATTCATGATGTGTGCATGCCAGTGAGTGTGTTTTTGTGTGCATGTGTGTGTGTGTGTGTGTGTCTCTGTGTGTGTGTCTGTGCATGTGTGTGTGAAATAGGCTTAAGATGGGGTCTCTCCCAAAACCAAATGTCACAGGGATTTAAGCGTCAAGAGTGAGTTTCCTCCCAGCTGACTAACGGAGAAGTTCACTAAAAGCACAAGATTAAACAAAGTTTCAACTTTCCAAAAAACATCCAGCCAGTTTCCATTTTTTCTCCCTGTGGCAACACATCCACGATGCAGCGCAGGAGTTTAAAGATAAGCTGTAGGGCATGCGCCAAACCTGCAAGGAGGAGAGAGACGCAGGTAAAGAAGGAGAAGGAAAATATGGAGAAGGTGAGTGAACAAAAAGTACAGATAGGTCACACAAACTAGTTTCTACCACATACAACATCTGTTCTGTAATCCTGTCAGCCACCTGCATGTAGGTTTTTCACTCCATCACACACACTTCAGGTAGTTCACCCAGTGGTCCTGTCTGTTCTGCACTCTCTGGCCCACCCTGTTGGTGAGACCATGTCAGTGGAGCATGTTTGTTGCTGGGTTTGTGTTTATGAGTTGCTGCTTGTGTTGTCCGGTTTGTTTACTCCTCCTGGTGGCCGCTCTCTGTATCACAACACATGCTGACCTCTCTGAAGGCCTGCAGCACTGACACAGCCTGAACTTTTAACTTAAGGAAAAGTTACCATCTGAGCAGCAATTTGTCAGCTGATTAGGTTTGCATGTCAAATAGAGCTGAACTTAATTACCTGAAATGGACAGTATTTCAATTAAATGTGTTTAAAATATGTATTTATTATTTCTGTGTATTTTGTAATTTCTATTTTTCTTATTTGTAACAAAATACTTTAAGAGCTTGTATTTGAAATACTTACAATATATGACTTATTTTTATTCTCAAATAAGACACATTTTTCTGCCCAGGTTTAAACCATAGAAAGAAGTAACCTAATTGTATCTTTGGCTAAATGCAAATGAATCACATGACCTGTTGGGTCCAGCAAAGAGCTCATTGTGAATGAATGTATTTCAGACATGTTTGTCCTTGAGGCTTTCGTGTTAAGTGCACATTTATCCCATAAAATAAAGCTTTGGAATAAAAATACAATCAGATATTGCATGCCAAGGCAAACTTACTGAATGACACCAAAATAGAGCAGCAGAAAAGACCAACTGCCAAACACACCTTACACCTTACACTAGCCAGAAACCACCCAGTTTGCAACCCTGAATTTGCCCCCTCCCACCTCCAAGATCTCCTGACTGGCCACTTCAAACCTATGATGTGAGGAGCTTAGCAGGTGTAGTTAAGATCAGCACCATATCGAGGATACCAAATGCCTAAAATTTCATAATAACAGTTTGTATGGAATTTATTTTTGCATTTTCAATTTAAATAACTTGTATTTGATTAAAATATATTTTATCATACAAGTTTTTTGTATTTTATTTTGATATATTTGATGAGAAAGTGTTTGTATTTTGTAACAAGATACTTCTTGATTTATTTGTGCCCATCTCTAACTGACACCCATTGATACCATATGACTTGCTGCATGTTTTTAAAGGCTATAACATGTTTTTCTATGTGAAGAACGTAAAAAAATGCATAAATTGTACAAACTTTAGCTATTAAAATGTCAAATTCTCAGGTCGTATTGAAAAACTGTCCTCAAGATCAGGAACCAGTCTGGGATAGTGGTTGTCGTTTTTTTAAATAGCAGACGTGGCATTTTTGGATGAAACTTGTGTTGGTATGCACGTTCTTTAGGCAGGTAACCAAACAGATATGCATATGAGAAGGGCAATTATTTGCTTACAGTAATGTGGTGGGCATTAGTATATGACAACACTTACACAATAGTGTTCAACACCAGCAGGTTCTTGGCAAGACTAGTTCACTCGCTCCGAACATATAGTTATTAACGCTGTTCCATTGTTCATTAACCATATCATTTTTACAGTTCAGTGTATTTCTAATTATTTTCTTACTTTATTTGTCATAAATAGTTTTTCCATGATTGTCAATTACTTTGGGATGTAATGCACTCCATGACACATTTGAATCTCAGGCCCGCAATATGTTTTTTTGTAATTCTGTAATTTTGTATTTCATAAATTCAAAGCATATCTTTGTTTTGTGTGTTTTGCTGGATCCCAATAAAAATCACAAAAAATGGGATGAAAGTCATCAACAAAATTGGAATTTTCACTACATTATAACTGACTATTTTATTGATTTAAGAAGTGTAAAATGTTATTTATTATGCCCTGGTAAAATGCTAGGCAAGTGTCAAATATGTTTCAGGTAAATGTGATTTTAACGTGGACATTTGGTGCAGCACCAGTAATTTATTAGGTGCAACTGAGTTTTGATTTTAGAATAGTTTTACTTGTGCAGATTGACTTAACAGGATGCTAAGAGACAATTTGCTCAATTTCTGAGAACAGTCAGTCTTCCTTCAATTTTAACAGAAGCTGCCTTGATTAATTTTCCATAATTATAGTAGTTAGAGGCTGTAGACTGAGTGGAGCATATAACAAGTAGTCTGACTGAGGTCACAGTGACAATTATAGCTGCATCTGATACTGTATATTTTCTGCAAGAATACCACAGCCTTTTCATCTCATTAAGGTGCAGGGCTTTCGGCACAGAGACATAAAATATAATGCCAACTCGAAAATGACAGCAGACTTGAATCAACACCTCTGACACAGTCTCAACAAACTCCAGGCTTTAATTTAGTTGTTGCAGGGTTCAGACTATATTGAATTACTTTATGCTGTGCAGGTGTTATTATGTCCAACCCATGTATTTATTTTACAATTAGCTTTACTAAGATTGTAGTTGAATTTAATTAACTACATTTACTCAAGTACTATGCTTGTACTTTACCTGAGTATTTTCAATTTCTGCTATACTTCCACTGCACTACATTTCAGAGGCAAATATTGTACTTTCTTCAGTTACCAGTTACTTTTAAGATGAAGCTTACACACTAGATAGTAACACATTTTAAAATACAATACATTGTTAACGATTAAAATAGTGGTTTCTAACCTTTCTGGGTTCTGACATTACAAGCAGTGTATTGGTGCAGGTTTCACATTTCAGATGTGTATGAGTTGTCATTTTTCCTGCTGAACATCTCACATGATTTAATTTCAGCAAATGTTTAAAATATCCAGTATCTTGCTAAAAAGCAAAGATTAGAAAGAGTTCAAAAATTGAAAACCCATGAATCTCAGATTTATCTGGTGTCTCTGTATATAAAACTGTATCTGAAGTGGTTCACAGTAGCTGCACCTCCAGCAGCTACAGCAGTAATGTGCTGCTTCAGTATGTTATGTCATATATAATAATAATAATATAGTATAACAACCAGAGGGACCAAAACAATACTTTTACTTCAAAACTTTTACTTAAATCAGATTTAAAATGTAGGACTTTTATTTTTTACATGGCTGTATTAATATTTTGACTTGAGTATAAGATCTGAATACATCCTCCACCACTGTTTATAGATATAAATGTAGTTAATAATATTTCAATATAACTGTAGAAGGTCAGGCCAAAAAGAAAATATTTAACTGTATTAAATAGTTTCAAGGGTATCTTTTTTTTTTTTTTACAAATTAACAGTGGCTGCAATCCTTTTAACCTTATGACCTCTTAAAATGAAGCAATGTGTTTGCAGCACCTCATCATAGATTGCATTATGTGAAGCAGTTCAATTGTGAGTCATCTTTCTTTTGTAGACTGATATATCACTTGTATGAGGCCTCAAGATGTAAAATTAACCAGTAACCACAAAAGAACAGATGAGAGTGATTTATTTATTTTGTGTTGCAGAAAGTTATTTTTCTGCCTTCCCTTTAGAGCTGCAGCAATTTGTTGATTAACCAGTTAGCTGGTCTCAGGGAAATCAGGCCTAACAGCCAAATATATTGATAATCATTAATCGTTTCAGTCATTTTTCACGTAAAAATGTCAAGCATTTGCTGGCTCCATCTTCTTAAATGTGAGGGTTTGCTGCTTTTCTTTATCATTTATGACAGTAAATGAAGAGTCTTTGGATGTTGGACTGTTGGTTGGACAAAAGAAGCAATTTGAAGATGTTACTTTGGGCTCTGGGAAACACAATAACTATTTAATTTATTTATTTACTTATTTATTTATTTATTTTAACATTTTATAGACTAAACTTTCATATTTCAAATTGGACTGTAGCATTCTTAAGTTTGGGAATGACCAATCTTCTGCATCCCACCCAAACCTTTAATCACAACTCTAATCAACAACGCTGGTGTTAATGTGATACGTCACCAAATACAGTATAACACCTGTTAAATTAGGTCAGATTTATAAAGAATAGCATGTAATTTATATCCAGTTGTTTAATTTGATTAGTTCTGGCTACTTTTTAAAAATAATCATAAATATCTGATGGTATAAAACTGAAACTCAAAAATGCTTTATTTATTTTTATGACCTCTCAAGGCCCACCTGCAGGGCCTCACGGCCCATCAGTGGGCCGCAGCCCACACTTTGGGAATAGCTGAAAAATGAAATGATTAATTGTGAAAATAATCAGCAGATCAATAGATAATGAAAATAACTGTTAATTGCATCCCTAATACTCTGTTTATCATCTTGTGGCGACTGCTATACACCTGTGGAGAAGAACCAACAAGGACACAGCATAGGACAGTGTAATAAGTATTTTTATTGCATTTTATAATGCCATTGTCAATAATTAGTACAGATTACATGCAACTAGACCTACTGTACAGTTTTTTTATTGTCTGCATGGACAGACACAAGAAGATTCAGGTTACAAATACACAGATATATGTGTGTGTTTTTATACAGCATGAAGGAAAGGGCAGTGACTGGCATTACATGGCTACCCGGGGTGGAGGGTCAGAGGGCTGGGCTCCACTGTCTGTCTAAAGCCGCTACCCAGTCCCTGTCCCCGCCTCTTCCACGGGCCACACTTTTCAAATAACAAGAAACAGAACAAAAAAACCAAAGGATAAAGAGAGGTAAACAGGTAAACTGAAACTAAGAAACAATTCAGAGAGTCACTGCTGAAAATGTACACACATTCCTAAGGTTTAACCAGAGGAGAGCTGAAGTGGTAGTTCCATCGGATTCTGGCTGTCTACGTGATAATACCATCAGGCAAAGCTCCACTTTGAGAGTCCCTTCCCCCTCACATGACACCTCAGAACTGTCCAATCACATGTCAGGATTTGGGGCTCCCTGTGTCCTTCGAGTCAGTCACCAGCCAATGGGATGCGGGCCGGTCCTGTAACACCATTACGTGGATGTAGGAGAGATAACAGCGATCGGTAAAGGTGATCAGTGAAGTCGATGGAAAGTTTTGGAAGTAGCTTGGTTTTTGTTTGGTTAAGGTTGTGGCATTGGTTTGGTTACAGTTTGGTTAGAGTTTGGACTTAAGCAAATGGTTGCTTGCAATGCCTTTGGTAGTCAGAGGATGAGCTGCATCTCTGAGAGCCATTCCACATTTTGGTATTTGAGACTACGCGAGAGGAGGAGGAGTATCAAAAATGCAACAGTGTCAGTCTTTGATCTGCCTCTGTGGGACTGGGAGATGAGGTTTGTTACTGGTCACCACCAGCCAGGTGTGTGGCACAGTGACACCCCCACAGCGCCTGCAGATGATTGACAGCTCTGTGGGTCGGAGTTCAGCACAGGAATGACAGGGGTCAGGGGTCAGAGGGAGGGGTCACAGGGAGCTGGGACACATATTGGCACCTGAGAGGACCAACAGCAATACCTTTCTAGAGCTCCGCATTTTTTTAAAGCAAGAGAGGGGCTACATATTCTTACATTTTTTCCTCTTTTCTCTTTTTCTTTTTCGGAGGTTTTGGTCCTGTCTTTGAGAGAAAAAGTCCTTCTGAGGTATCAATACATAATGAAGTAACTTTTTAGTTTGTTTTCCATTTGTTTTTTTCTTTTTCTTTCCTTAAAAATGCATAAATGCAGTACAGAGACAAAAAAGTATCAAAATAGACCTAGCTAAGATAAATATACAAACAGGTGTTACCTAAACCACTGATCTAACTTTTATTCTTTTAATTTTTTTCTTTTTAGAGATAATACACTTAAAAAATCAGCGTCCCAGACGTTTTATGAAGAACTGAAAAAGTGGAAACAAACAAAACAAAAACAAAACTAATAAAACCAAGATACCTGCAGCACTTAATATGATAAATACGTATACTTCAGCATTAGCAGTACAGTATAGGAATCAGAGCTGAAAGCTTTACAATAGCTAAACAGGTGCAGAAAAAAAAACAAAAAAGATAAAAAAAAAATCAAAGGACAAAATGGGAAAGAATGCCCTGGAGAGATACGTCAAGCATTAATATACAAGAATACATCATGTTATGCCAAGCTGGAGAAAGAACAGAAGTGTTACATGGCGACCTGTGAACAATCTACATCTTTATAAAACAGCTTTGTTTACAGGTGTACCTTAAAGCACAAGTCAGAGATCATCTATGTACTGTATGCAGCAGTTCCTCTTGGTTTGGATATTACTAGTAGTAGTGATGAGTTTCTTTACGTGTGTGTTAGTTCTCTCAGCGTCTCGAGTGCGAGTGTTTTGGTGAAGCGGGTGCCGCTGTGTTGTTGTGGGTCTTTGGATATCTGGATGGTCAGAGCTTCCGTTGCACTAACCCATATAGCCCTGCTTCTATGCTTCTGTTATACCCCTGTGTGTGTGTGGGGGGGGGGGGTGGGGGGGGTGGGTATGTGTGTGCAGTGTTGCCAGATTGGTTTGATGTTTTCCAACCAAATAAATTTTCATAAATCCACCCAAATTGCTAAAACAAATGCCCACATATTATTTATAATAAACAATACAAATTAAGTCCTAATAACTGCAACAATATTACGGTTCATCAGTTTTTCAGTATGATATAATAATGATACAATTTGTTCACTAGAACACAGATTGGAGGTTACAATTCAACTATAAAACTTTTTTTGTTTCTTCCCTCTACCTTACAAATAAAGAAAAAACAATGGAAGAGCTCTTTATCCAACTCAATCAACTGCAACAAGTCTGGACAGCATATCAAATTAAAGAAGGAGAGAGAGAAGTACACGCATTGCTATTCTAAAGATGTTTTAGTTGTGAGCCTTTCTCACACTCTTGAAAAGTTTTACCAACTAAAAATGTTTTGTTGAGATAATTTACTTTACTTTTCTTCTTTAGATAAACTTGGATCTTTGAGTTGTAGAACCCCCAAAAATTGTATTTTGATAATTGTTGAGTAAACTCACTGAAGGGAAAATGAATAATGGTTAATGATTTAGTGTTTTCAGTTGCAACCATTTAATTTTCAAGCATCCAAATAGCGACAAAACAGGTTCGCAATTTTTAAAATACAATTTATGGAGATTTTTAAAATTCAAAGAGTAGGTCCAAAGATCCAAAGAAGAAACGTAAATTGTTGTCAACAAGTCTATAAGTCAGCAAAAATTATTTCAAAACTCAATAGTTTTAGTTTGATTAAAACCTGATTAAAACCTGATTTCATATCTGCAGATCTCCTCTCAGAAGAATAAATTAAAATGTTGTCATATCAAAGCTCTACTGAGTGACTGGATGTGTTCAGATAACACAGGGATAAAATGTATAAATACATTTTTACTACAATGTAACTTTAATGTATTAAAAAATCCCATTTAACATGCACAATGCAGCCTAAAACAGCCCACTTTAGAGGAAAAACACCAATCTGGCAACACTGTGTCTGTGTGTGGTGGCACTGAAATGTTCTGCCCATCATTTTGCCTGACAACCAGCTTCCCTGCAACACCACATAGCCATCAACAGCCAGTTTCTCATTAGTTGAGATCATGAATATACACACATACAGTCAGAGGCTGTTCACATAGCTCTTAGTGCAGGAGTATGGTCAGTTTGACACAGCTGATCATACACAGTGAGCACTTCACAACACACTGTGAGACATAGAGAGTGCTTTAGATGTGGTTTAAGGAGAGGTAGTCATTTTTAAATCCATGGAAAGTGAAACGTCTCTATGTTTTTGGGCTCGAGCAGATGTATTAGGGAGTCCAGATCACCTTTTTTCCTTTTTTTTTTTGTCAGTCATACACTAAGTGAAACAACAATTTTGGCATTCATTATTATCATCCAGGAAGAATGGAGAAAAAAATATTTCAGAGAGTTCAGCAGTCTCCCATTGGCTATGTGTTGAACCATTTTTGAAAAGGAGGTAGTGTTATTTTTGGTTTTTTATCTCGTTTCAAGATGCCTGTCTGCCTCTTTGTACTTTGTTAGAAATCAGTCTCTAATGTGACAGGAAACAGTCCTGTTTGAACACAAAGTCATCAGAAAGGTTCTTTCATTAAATAAGAAAAAAATCGTCTGAAGTGCAAGAGATAAGTTTGAGAAAAAGTATGAAAATATGAACCCAACTTTTAATTACATGATGTCCCTTGGTTGTTTTCCTCTTACATTGGTATATTTTCATCATTTTTAGTTGTTCCCTCTTTGTATGTTTTTTGGAATAACTCCTCCCTGTCCAGAGATGTGACTTTTGTGACCACATTACAGTACACTTCCTCTTTCTTTGTTTCCTAGATCGAAAAACTCCAAATGTTCACGACAACAGCACCAGAAAAAAATCACGTAAAGCCAAATATTTTCTGTTTAACCTCTCTTTTTGTTGGCACCTCAGGTAGTTAAAATACATCAATGTTGTGTTCAAATGCCTCACGAGAGCCTCGTTTTTCGGCCTGCTCATACAGCAGCAGGGCCAGTGCTAAGGTTGTGTTTGGAACACAGTTTAGCCTGAGCGTGGGAGAGACAGGGTTTCACCTCTAAGTGCTTTTTCTTTTCTTTTCTCAGTGTTTTTTTGTTTTTCAGAGGAACTGTGCGAGGTTTGTTATTAATACTAGTTTTTGGCCTTATACCTAATGTGAGTCATCTGCAACCGCTTACCATGTAAAAGCTTTGATGTCTCCAAATTCTAGTTTTGCTTTACACACTTTGGTTTTTGGAATGGTCAGCACTGTAAGTCATGTATAATTTCAACACAATAGTTATATGAATACGATAATAAGAAGAATTCAAACTCCTGGTTTGTTGTCTTTTGGCCAATTCATCAAGAAGGAAAAACAAAAAAACTCAAAAAGGGCAAAATAAACTACAGGGTTTTTGGTTTTCTACATATTTCTTTGGTTACCTGTAACAAAAATAAAATGGGAATAAGCAGATAATAGATTAAAATAAATGTTAAAATTTGGTATGGCACTGTAGAGAAAAGTAATGCTTTTTATGCTCACGGAAAACAAACAAAAAAATAAAATCTCACATGCTATTCCTTTAACACAAACTCACACAGTGAATTGCAGATAGCTTCTACACAGTAACTATTACAACCATAGAGCTTTGAATCGAAGCTGAGCAGAGTTGCCACATTTGGTGTCCCACAGAAAGAATTCCCCCTTATTTGTTTATCAATTTGGACACAGTTCCAGGCGGAACCTTTGTGGGATGAGGTATTCTCTGACTGCAGTAATAATATATATATTTTTAAAGCATTACTGATATTTCTCAACTAAATACACAACCCAAAACAAATGAATGAGAGAGAATAAAAAAAAAAGATTCAGCTGTTAAATAATCTGTCTGGATAATGGCAACTTTAAGTGCTATTTCCAAATTTCTTGCCTGCTACACTTGGGGCAAAAGGGAAAAGGGGCAGGAGCTGGGGTCGGGTATCACAAGTTGGGACAATACTGCGCTTTGTTTTTTTTTTTTTGTTGTTTTTGTTTTTTTTTTGCCAATACTCATTTGGAATGGTGTGAACAGCCAGAGTAAATCAAACAAATTACAATACAAAAAACAAAAAACAGCATCCTTAGAAAAGGTACGTTGAAACAGAACGCCACCATGGAAATATTGATCCTCAAAAATAAACAATGATAATAACATCAAACAAAAAAAGGAAATGACAAAAAGCTACCACACGTTTTTTTTTCTCGTTATATTCCATATCATTAACAGTTTTCTTTTTTTTTAGTCACAATATTTCTGTAGACGCTTCCTCCCTCGTTTCTCTCTGCTGCTTCCCCTCTTTTCTTTCTCAAAGTGTTCAAAGCTCATCCCTCCATCATCCGGCAGACGGAGGAGAGGAGAAGGACAGCACCAAATGGTCCTATTCCTGCAGTCTTTCCCTGGGGTGGGGGCGGGGGGTAGGGGTAGGAAGGGATGAAGGTGGGGGTAGGAAAATGTCTTGTTTTTTTCTCACTTAGAAGCAAAGAGTTTAAAAGATGTCCGTCACTAAGTGTCTTGTTGCTGGGTGGGGGCAGAAGTTTGGACAGGGACCAGGGCCACGCCGCCTCTGTCGGGTCAGCCTCGACTGAAGTGTTGGAGCACTGCTGGAGGTAATCTTTGAAAAAATACTCTTCCTTCCTTCTTTCCTTCCTTCCTTCCTTCCCATCTCGAAGCCCAACAGTTTCATTTTAAAGAAAAGAAAATGAAAAAGCAAGTGATTGACTCAAAGAGGGGGGAGAAGTAGGAGAGGTATACTGCACAGCCCCTGGTGACTGCTCCAGATCTATATACACATGATCCTGTGTGTGACACGCACACACCTGTGTGTCTTCTCATCTGACGCAGAGATAAAAACGGCTCGCCAGGCAGCCCAAGACAACAGTGAGGAGGGTGTATGCAGAGTAGTGAGCCGAGGAGGAGAGAGTGTGTCCAAACCTCCAGGGGTCTCTACACAGAGGCTGATTTGACCAGGGGGGATGATGACACATGGTTTGACAAGTGAATGTGTGTGCGTGCGCATGTGTGTGTGGGTGTGTATGCATCAAGTGGTGTTACACCTCTGAGCCAAGTGTTGGAAAAGAAACACATGGAGGTAAAGCAGTGCTCCACAGTCTTGTTTTTGCGTCTGAAAGTTAACGGAGGTCATCTAACCCTGTTTGGAGTTTCTCAATGTCGTCCTTGGTTGCTTGCATTTTCTTAAAAACAAACAAAAAAAAAACATTCTCTTTTTTTCTCTCTTTTCTCTTAAGTGTACTGTAGCTATCTTTTCCTCTTCACGCTGACGAGAGATTGATGACGCTATGTCTCGTCCCTCTGGTCCGTCTCCAATCTCATCCTACTCCAGCTCCTCAGTGGGGAGATCCTCCTCCAGGTCACGCTCGTCGCTTGGCAATGGCAGGCTGTGTGTGACGCCGGCCAGGAGGGACACTGGCCGACTGTCTTCCTCCACCTCAGTGGGCTCCTCCTTCACATGCACCGGGTGGCTGCAGAAGAGAGCAAGCAGCTGTTAGTGGGGCGAGGGTAGGGGTTGCAACGGATGACATTTTCACAGTATGATAACCATCTCAGATAATATAATGGATTCATTCATTCATTCATTCATTCATTCAATATTTTAATCTCTAAAATACATTGAGTTAGAGACCTCATTTACAATGTTGCAGAGTAAATAATAAATAAAAGCTCCTAGACACAAAGAAACACCAACAAGAAACTTAGACAAAAGTGGCAATAAAAAGTAAAATCAATAAAACCTCAACAATATATATAAAACCCTATTAATAAATGAAAACTGTTAAAATTTAAAACACATGAATCAATTAAAACAACAACATCTGAAAGTGAAATGTGATACATAGTATCACAGTATACGCTATTACACAATTATTATTATTATTATTATTATTACCATCAGTTACAATGACCATTAAAATAATGATAACAGGTTTTGTTAATCTTGAGGGGGTTTTTTTTATAACGTATGTTTTTATGGTAGGTTCACAGATAAACAAATGTGTAAGGTATGATAGTGATCAGTTTCTATACCACGATATACAGTGATACCGCTGCAACACTAGGTGAGAGATATTAAAGTTTTAAATGCAGAACAGGCCAATAACAAATGCCAAATACTGTCTGACATGTTCAAATTGTTAGTTAACCAAAACACATCAAAATCTTTTTCTCTGTGCTGTCCAGAAAGTTAGGATGTTATTTGGGGAAATACTGTATATGTCCACTGTCAGTTTAGTACACTTACATTTTAGTACAGTTGAAGGAACCAAAGCACAAAAAAAAGACACTTTAAAACCAACAATATGTTCTGTTATGGTTTCAGTTGGTGAGTGTACGAGTCCAAATATGTAGACAAATCTGTTATTGTTTCTGGGGAAGACACTGTTGATGTTTTCGTAATATAATGTTTTGGCTTAAAAAATAAATGCAAAACTGGCATTCAACGTAACGGGACCTTTTTTTTTAAATGTTTGAGTTTAAAATGAGAAATATGTTTTCAGGTGTTGTCACATTAATATTGCATTTTTATTTTATTTTCCTTATTTTCTGTTTCTATTTTCTGAAGTACTGTGAATGCCACTTTGTTGTTTTTCTTTTCCCCCGCTGCCTGCTGATCAGCAGGTGATCATGATTAAAGTTGATTACTGCCTTCTCTTTGCCATTTACCTGTGGAAAATCTTGCACATCGAAATGTTGCCTAAAAGAGTGTCCTAAAAAAGAATTTAAATATTTATGTTGAGCCTAATCGTGTGCAGACTTTTCTCTTTCGTAGCATAATCTTAAATTGTTCATTGTAAATATTGTTTTCCCAGTTTAAGCCTCTAATAAAAGCACTGAGGAAGATTTCCTTAGATGTTTATGATTGTCAAGTTATGTTTAATTATCGCACACCAAGTTAGATTTATCTTGTCAGCCACCTCCTAGATATTAATATTAATATCAGTATTGCCATTACACCTCCATTATGAAGATGGCAGACAACACTGACCTGTTGATAAAAAATCCATTATTGCTCTGACCAGTGTGAACACAATAAATATTAAAAAGCTCAGTACAGGGGAATAATGTTAAAGCAGCCTTGTGTTGTCTGCTTACACCTTCACGTTTTTGCACGCGCACGCGCATGTGTGTCTGTGTATGTGTTAATGTCCATGCGTACCTGTACTGCTGAGGGCTGAGCGTGGGGCTGCAGCTCCCGTTGCTGTTGACCTGCTCCACAGTGGAGCTGACATCATCGTGGCCCACATGCAGCATGTTGAGGCTGGCCGCAGACGGAGGGGTCAGCAGGGAAGGGCTGTTCAGCAGGGACAGACTGCTCTCTGCCAGAGCCGCCTACACACACACACACACACACACATAGTTGTCCAGTCACTTTAAAAAGAAGCTGGGTTACATTAAAGTTTTTTTCGTTTCTAAAAATATGACATATACTAGAGCCAGTACTGGATTTTCTGGGCCAATGTGGATACTAGAGTAAAAAAAAAATCTAATATTGGTAAATCAGATAACATTCTTCATACAGAATGTAATATATAGTAGAGTTGTATATAAAGAACTGTCACCGATTCCTGGTCAGTACAGAAGTATTGATAAGCTCCAGGACAAACTATACTGTTATTGATATTTATGTTACATAAACAGTTGACAAGGCAAAATACTTAAAAGTTTGGACTAAATTTGATGAAAATTCAGCTAAATGCATTAGCTCAGGAAACAATCTAACTCATTTCAGCAAAAAAAATAATGACTGCTGAATATTTTCATGTCACCTCATTATTTTTTGCTCCAAATTTAAACAATATCAGCACATCAACATCAGTATTAATTTAATCCAAACAATACCCAAAACATATCTCTCTTTCTCACTCTCCCTCCCTCTATATATATATGGACACACATACACATGTATTACATAAACACTCATTTATTTAATATATGTGTATATGATCCATCAAATGTGGTTATCACACACTTATGATAAAGATTTGTAATGCAGACAGGACAAGACAATTTACAGTTAAATATCGTTCAATTTGCTGCATTTAAAGCAAAAAAAAAAGCTATTATGTTCTGTAAAAAGAGTTTTCATATCGGCACATATTGGACAACATATGCTGACAGAGACTGACACTGCTGTTTGTCCAATATCAGGCTGACAATATCAGGTGGCTGATATATTGGTCAGACTCTAATATGTAAAATTTAAAATGCTACTTGATAATGGGATAAGGGGCATGCAATGTCATAAAATAGCATCTGGAAATGATGCGTCCACAAAAAGCAGTATAATATAACTATATAATGCTCAAAATGTGTTTGTAAGTTGAACTGACACATAATTAGATGTAAAACTGTACTAAATGGTCAGAGCCACAATGAAAGATGGAGAGTTTTTCTTGAGAGCTCTTCCACGTGGAGCACGTTTGAATCCACTAACTTGCTAGTGAACTTGACAAACCACTAGGGGGCACTTATATACAGTACTTTCCTCATCACGGCTTGTGCTCGTACATTCAAGTCCCTGTCCTAAGTGTGTGTTCACATGAAAGTCTCAACAGGAATGTTAAGCGACCTCAACTTAAACACACACATGTCACATACAAACACTGTGTAACATCAGTGTCTACAGAGGAGAAAACAACTGAATCAACAGGGGCAACTTGTGTCACCGCTCCAGCTGTTTGCAGATGAGACGGGCTGGACGCTGGTGAGTGAGAGTCTCACCCCATCTCCCCTCTCACATGAGGAGAAAAAAAGACAAAAGGAGGGGAACTCTCACTGGCTCAGAGATGGATTTTCTGGGACAGGCGATAATTTTATGCGGTAACCTTAATTGACAACTACTTGACGCTATAAATCATCTCAGTCGCAAAACTGCATGTGTGTGTGTGTTTGTCTGCGTAGGAGTGGAGAGATGGGTTTAGTAGTGTGTGTTTGTGTGTGTGTGTAAGTGTGTGTGTGTGTGTGTGTGTGTGTGTGTGTGTGTGT
The DNA here is from genome assembly GCF_056507025.1 of Lutjanus erythropterus. Lineage (NCBI taxonomy): Eukaryota > Metazoa > Chordata > Actinopteri > Lutjaniformes > Lutjanidae > Lutjanus > Lutjanus erythropterus. The sequence continues at coordinate 20,076,636 of NC_139318.1, forward strand.
GTGTGTGTGCAGAGGTGGGGGTGGCGCATTTGTGAGAAAGTGAGGTGGGAGGTGAGAGTGTGTGTTGGTGTGGGTGGAGGAGGAGGAGGAGGGAGATGGTGTGAACGTCGTTAGGGAATCTGCTAATTATAAGAGGGAATTGATATTAGTGCCCTTGATTGTGATTGGCTGCTAGGTGTGTGTGTGTGTGTGTGTGTGCGTGTCTGTGTGTGAGATAGAGAGAGATGGGTGGGGGGGGCATTCCTTACCTGGTAGCTGGCGTTTAGAGATCCAAAGCCCAGGCCTGAAATCATGTTTTTCACCAGAGTGGGACTTCTGCACACACACACACACACACACACACACAAACACACACACACACACACACACACACACACACACACACACACACACACACACACACACACACAGAGAGCAGATTGAGCACACATGTGGAAAGATGTCACCTCAGCCAAAGCTCTTTGACAAATATCACAAATATGTTTGTTACAAGTAGAAACACACACAGACTGTAAACAGATGCTAAAACACACACATATGAATGTGTCTAATATCTGGCATGCAGGTGTGTGTGCGTGCCTGTGTGAGTGTGTGTGTGTGTGTAATTATCCCTGGTTTCTCTGGCGGTTGGAGAGAACATCTGTTTACATACGCTAACAAGGTTTTTTCCTCTCCTGCATCTCACACAGCTGCTTACTAATGGTGTCGACAAACAGGGAAAAACACACAGACACACACAACACATACAGTGTGGCATGTACATGATATGCCGGCGGCCTCCTTTAATTTTTTTTATTTGATTGCTGAGTTGGCCTCTTGGTAATAATAGAGGGTCCATTTAGGCAATCATAGTGCCAGCACCCATAAGCTCACACTCACATCAACCTCGATTGTGCACCAAGAAAACAAATGTGTGTCTACGTCTGTGTGTGTGTGTGTGTGTGTGTGTGTGTCTGTGTGTGTGTGTGTGTGTGCGCGCGCGCTTACCCGGTCATCTTTGGTGGTCTCCTCTTTTGGTATTCAACTTCATCCACAGTCCACACGGCCCCCTTCACGTTCTCAACACGAACAAAACACTTGTGCAGACTCAGGTTGTGGCGCACAGCATTCTGGGAAAAGGGAGAGAGAGAGAGAGAAAAGAAGGACATAAGATTAGTCAACAAGCAAGTTCTATCTAAAATTTCATTAAATATTAATTTGATTTCATTTTAGATTTTGATTTTAATATATACATATAGTAATTTTCTCCCCAGATTTTCTATACAGAAACATGGATTGTGTCATTTTCAAAAGTTAATTTCTTCATCTTTTAAGCTTCAGAAGATTAGGTTTACTGTTCGGTGGTCAGTTGACCAGTTTACACTGACATGGCAGCTTTACCTGAGTTGTTAATTTTATGGCAGAGTGAAGTCTTTGGTATGTATCTATGTAACTAGGAGCATCAGAAATTAAACATTGGAAAGATTCCAGAAATGTCCTTACATTCACTTTCTACACTGTAAGAATTAACTATTTGTTTTAACTTTAATTACTGTCTGGGCTGCCTTAAGATTTAAAGTTGGCTGAATTTGAAAAGACAAGTTGAAGTAATTTTTTTTAATGATTCAGGATAAATAAACTTTTATAGTCAAATAAACCTGATATTAACTCAGTTGTAATTGAGAAAACATGTTTAATCAGTCACACTGGCAAACATGTATAACATTTAATATTTATTGTAATTCATTAATTTTTAACAAACTAATTCAATACTAAAATTCATCAGCGTTGTCATCAGTGAAAACATGCCTTGCCTGACTTATCTTAAAGTGTATTAGAAACACACAGCAAGTTTTCATCATATGTGCTTTATTTAACTATAAAAAACAGTTTTGACTCTTGAACAATGCATGCTGGGAAGTCTGATAATATGCTGACTATGTTTCTTTTGCATTTCTTTTTTGAACTCTATACAGTACAAAAGACTTCAAGTGAGAAGAACTCATGTTTATGTTTTAAAATTTTCTGAAAATAAATACTAGAAATTTGAAGGTAAATTGACTTGTTTAAATTAAAGTTGTATATTTACGTGAAGTTAATAAGAAAAGACGAATTGATTCCACTCAATTCCTGTATTATTTTTACAATGGTGTGTTAGTGTCTTAGATAATATAGTGTACTTTCTTTTACCCCAAACAAATATTTATATAATATTTTTTTAACACAGTTGCCATACTTCTATTTATTTATCAGTATAGATCACGTCAGTATAGATAACATTCAGTGGGTACATATACCCACTGAATTTTCATGGATGTGAGCAGGGAGAATTTCTACCAATCAAAAGGTGGATTTTAAGTTGTATAAAAAAAACTGGGAATAAACTCTGTTTCCTCTTATGGAGAAAAATACCATAAACCCTAAATTTGAGGAATGCATTAAATAACTGTAAAAGATGTTTTGACCATTACCTGTAAAGAGACACATCTGACTCACTAATATTCCCTGATGTCTCCTGTTAATTTCAGAAATTTCCTGACTTAATAATATTCCACAACTTCCATAAGCGGGAAACGTGTAGTTAAAGAGTAACTCAACACCAGCTGAAATTGTTATTTTCGTTCCTTTACTTAAAGTTCTCCCCTCGCTTGAGGTAAGAACACTCAGTCAGGGTGTGTTCAGTACAAACAACGCTTTTCAGCTCGGTGTTAAGTTACTTTTTAAGTGTTGTGACCTGAGGATAATTGTCCTATTTTTAACCGTCACTGCTTATACACACCCATACTGTAGCTTCATGTACAGTGTTAATGCAAGGTAGCTGTTTTCTGGTAGCACTATTTTATCTCGGAAATTTTCTTATCAGTCATCATCAGCACACACACAGAAACACACACAGACATCCACAGGCACTCAGACAGGCGAGCAGGCAGGCACACCGCTATCTTCGTCTCACCCCCCCAGGGACAGGCCTCCCTTTTCATCTGCTATTTGTAGTTTGTTCATGCCCAATTTCATTACCAATTTTAATTCGTCTATAATTAAATCCTGCATATTCTCTCTGACACGCTGTTCTAAGCCGAGAGGGAGGGACAGGCCAGGCATGCATCACTCCTCGCCGTAATTACACACGCAGATACACACACACGCACACACACACATACAAACACACACACGTAATTACACAAGCCATAATCAGCGGAGGAACCCTTTCTCCCCCGCATCCCCTCAACCCCCGAGCCGTGATGCTAAGTTTTGTAAATGAGTCTGACCCCAATCTGCGCCCGCCACCCTGACAGTGCAAACACACACACACACATACACACTGACACACACACACACACACGCCAGACACCAGTGCTATTGCAGTGCTATTTGCATTCGTCTCCGTGATGAAAGCCTAATTCTCCCAGTTAAAACATTAGCAGTCATTTACAGTGGGTCACAGCACATGTGCCACTCATCTCCACTCCCTCCGGCTGAGAGGTGGGGGGGGGGGACGACTAGAGGCAGAATTTTTGGAAGAAGGACTGAATCGTGTATCAAAAAACAAGAAATCAGAGACTGAATTTATTTCAGGTTTACAGGTGCGACTGTAAGTGTGAATATCTTTGTACTGTATATATCTGAGTATTGTGAGCAGCCCAGGCATGTTTCTGCTGCTGAGCTATTCCACTAACATATAATCCTAAATATGAAGACATGTGAGCAGGTAAGATGGTAGAATAAAAGCATGAATAAAGAGAACGTTATTTGTGATGACTTGCAACCAGGGTGGGGTCAGATTACTTTGAAATGCAGTCTAAATACAAATTACATTGCAATTTTTATAATTAACAATGTCATCTCATCTAATTTGAATATTTCTCTGGGTTTGGTAAGTGTTGCAAACATTCTGGATAATATATTACACAAGTCAATAAATACATAAATATAGGCATAGCGCTTTTAGACATTTTGATGCACAAATGTCACATTGCCTTAATTTGACTTGATTTTACTTCATGTATTACTGTGTAACATTGTGAAATATTAAAGCTGATGTGACGATTACATACGTGGCTATACTAATCAAAAATGTGCCTCTACGCTGGACAGTATTGAGGAAAGCTTCGGTGTGTAATGTGTAATGTCAAGGTGAGGGAAGGGGGTGGTCAGCTGGGAGATTTATCTGTTGAGAAAGACAGGATGGCACTATTTTTTTTCTTCTTCTTCTTCTTTTTGCCCCCTTACATCTGTGTACTGTTGACATGATGCCAAAATGAAGAACTTGTTTCTGTTGAAAACCAATAAAATTCCGTTTAAACAATAGGATAGTGCTTAACTGGTGAGTTAAATGCATAATAAAACCTCTAATTGTAAGGTGTCCAACCAATCATGCAGCACCTTGAAACAACATTTCTCCTCCTCTCTCAATCACTCCTTTCCTTTTCTCTCTGTCTTGTATCTTCCTCATTCTCTGTCCCTTCCTTTCTATGATCAATGAGTTCCCCTCCCTGACACCGCTGCTGTCCTCATGAAATATAACGGCTTATTAAAGGACATACATCTCTACGGCCCTATTTGACTCACGGAGCTGCTATCTAAATACATAAGGCCATGCTGGGCTATATTTAAAGGTCTGTGAGGCCAACGGCGCAGGAAGCAGACACCAGACACCAGACATTAATAGTTAAAATTCATAAAAGTCAGATGAGGAGGTAAAGATATTCCTGGCTGCCCCATCTCTTAACCTTCTCTGCACCCCTCCCTCCATCCCTCCATCATCATCATCCCAACATCCCCCCTCCCTCACTACCCCTCTTTGGGTTGGGGCTATTAGAGGAAGGCCGGGGTCTCTCCTCCCCCCCTCCTCCCTGCTGTCTCTCTCTCACTCCTTTGCTCATTCTCTCACTTTCCCTCTCTCTGGAGGAACTGACACTCAAATTAGTGTGAGGTTTCTGTAAAAATGGGTCAGCACCTACAATGGTGGGATCAGGCCAGGTGTGTGTGAGAGAGGATTCAGTGTGTGTGATCATGAGCAGCATGTGCGTCTCTGTAATGAGGCTGCAGAGCGGCTGGATGTGGCTCTGCCAGGCTAAGTGAGGCCGACTCGCCATGTGCCATGTTAGAGGTGAGAGACTTGTTTAGGAGAGAGTGAGAAAGACAGAGTGGAAAAGAGAGCAATAGAAAAGTGTCTCATAAAGGACAGAAACAGCCAATAACTGTCACATCAATCATATCTTCAAGAGTCGACTGAGCAAAGTTAGTGGCTGAGTTGTACCAATAAGGATTCATTTTTAAAACCCTGTTAAGTATGGTTTAACTTTAAGTTGTGTTGCACCAAATTCACTTAAAATAAAGATTAAACCTTATTTTTAACCTCAGTTTAGGTATTAGTCAAAACCTGATTCATTTTAACTCCATAACATTCATCTCCAATTTTAACTTTTAAAATGGCTGCCTTTTTTGAGATGGATTGAACAAAATAATTACGTTTCTTGAGGAAAGTTCAGGAACAGATTTTATGACGCGTCTAATCTTTCTTTCTCGCCATTTGAAAAGCTGACAAAAAGCTTTTGTCAAAGGAGGAGAAATAAGAGCTTCTCCGCTGAGCCATCATGAGTAGGCTAACTAGACTGACTAACACCTTAATTAACTGGCAAACAATGTAAAATTTAGTTAACTTTTTATTTAGCTAGGGAACAACTTTTTAGCTAGCTAGCAAACGAAGCAATGTTTTATTTTTAACCCTGTTTAATTTCAGTTTAAACTCTAAATATGTATTTACTAAACTGAGATAGTTTTTAATTGTGCAAAAATCTCTGCTTAATTTTAAATCTGGATTTACTCACTTTAAACCATTTTTTGTCAAACTGTGATTAAAAGTAATCAATTAATCTTTGTTGGACTCAGTCAGTGTGTGTGTGTGTGTGTGTGTGTGTGTGTGTGTGTGTGTGTGCCTGTGTATTATGGTAATTGTATCATTCTGGGTATAAATGCTAAATTTAGACCTTCAAAGTGAATCCAAATGTTTCAAATAACAATGCAAAACTTGTCTGCAACTTTTTGTTTTTCTCATTGTGGTCCCCTGCTCGGGTTAGGGGGCTTCATCAGTGGGCAAAAACCGCAAGTACTTTGCAGTCACTTTGAATAAGCTTTTATCCAGGCAGAGTTGTATACCACATTTTTGTTTAAGTCAAAATATTGTGCTCTGACTAAATCAGCTTTTAACCAGTCAGAACCGCAGTCGAAGCTTTCATTTTCTAAATATGGTGCTGCTCATTTTTCATCTTCATCTAAACAACTCCCAGTTGGTTTGCTAATTTGTCCGGTCTCCATCTTCCATCAGTTGATTCTTAGTTTTCCAAAATAATGTTTTTTGAGTTATTTACATCAAACTAGTTCTGAAAGTACTGTCAGTACTATTGTTACATGTTACTGTGTTATAAATGTTAAAAGCTTTTCACCTTCCATGTGGCTGTGTTTCTCCTGAAATAGGCAAACTTTCGTGTAAACCAGTTGTAGATCTCATTGAGAGTCAACTGTCTGTCTGGTGACTCCAGAATGGCCTGAGGACGGGGAGAGACACAACAAGAGTTAGAGAAGGACACAGATGGACAGAAGAGATGGTGAAACAGAAACGGCGAAATCAGTGGAGAGACTTACATGACGTATAAGAGAGGCGTAGGTAAAGGGAGGCCTGACATCAGCGTTCTTGTAGAACTCACAGTTCTGAGCCAGCTCTGAAGAAAACAGGACATGATAAATTTAAATTAGATGGTGTGAACTTTAAATACAGAGCTATGAATTTTGTATTGTAAACGTAGTTCATATTAAAATGTCAAAATAGAGTGTTTTTTTAAAATAAAAAATTACACATCAAAAAATGAAAAATGTGTCTAGGAAAACTAATACTATATAGGTGTTTAGCCAGATACTTGATATTATTCTGTAGACCAAGTATCAAGTAAATTTTAGTGGGAAGAATTTGGTGAGCACAGCTTTGTGCTCTTCTACATTTTTCTACATATATTTCTTTGGGAGCCAATTTTAAGACTTCTGCTACACAGATGTGAATAACTGTGAATGAATGTGACTTCATTAAAAGCCACACACTTGACAAAATATTGCTTGGATACCTTAAATTGTAATTTTCTTTTTCAAGTGATTTAAGAATGATTATACTGCTCTTGCAGGGAAATTTGTGGGGAAAAAAGCACATGAAAACAACAACAAGTACTGTAATAAAAACCTAAAGCAGTAATTAATGCAGGATTGAAAACATACACAATTTGAGTCCATCATAAATCAATAATTAGAAATACAGGCACTGAGTAAGTGTATGTTACAGTCCTGTACCTGAGGCGATGGGGGTGCAGTACTTGTCGGAGTTGCGCCTACGTATGGGCCCGACACTGTGTGTGTGGGAGTGGGAGTGTGTGTGCAGGCTGGAGGAGCTGATGACTGAGGGTCCCTGGCGCAGTGGGGTGATGGGGGTGGCAGCTGAGGTGGGGGGGTGAGGAAGACCCTCTGGGTAGGCCTCGCTGTCCCGCTTTAATAGAGAGCCGCTGGAAGCCAGGTTCAGCTAGAGAGAGAGAGAGAGAGAGACACACACACACACACACACACACACACACGCACACACACACACACACACACACACACACACACACAGAAATTAGGGTGATTTGTTGAGCTTTCATGTCCGCCGAGGAGTTTCATAGTTATTCTAACTGTTAAATTAACTGAAAAAGTTTTTATTCCGCTCTTTAAATAACCTTTTTTTCAAATACACACAATCATTTATCATTTATTAGCCAGCCTGTTAAAATATTCGATACTGATTGAGCAACTCTGGCTTTCTATGGCCTGTTATTACTGACTGGTGGACCACTGCTATGTACAACAGATTGGACAGACTGACAGACTGCACTGCTATGGACGTAGTTTTGATCATAGTTTCTGGATGACTTTGCAGACGCAATAAATTAATTTCTAAGTCAATGTTTTCTGTCAAATTATTGATTTCTTTTAGTAAGTAGTCCCACAATAAGCCAGATAATGTATAGTGAGTATGCATAAGTGACTGTACATCGGTTTAGTAGTGCTTATTGTGATGTATACAGTGTGACTTATTTAGATTACAGTTGTCTTATCCATCGTTAATGTAAAACACATCTTCTATAGTCCTGCTCTGTTTGGAGAATTGTTATAGTCCTGGGACATAAAATAGATTTTCTATATGACTAATGCTTCAATCATGTTTACTTTAAAGTTTCTCCATCTGCCAAGTGCTGCTGCTGTTTAGAGAGAAGCATCATCTACACAAGATATGATCAGGGTCAGGTGATATCAGAGCATTAGACAACGCTTTTGTGTGACATCCATAACAAATCTCATCCAGGAAAGTGTTTCCAAACAGTTCTGTCTACAAGTTGTGGAATATTAGTACACTTGAGTTTTTTCTAACTCCTTCTGCTACTACTTTCAGTACAGGGCACTACATCTAGGAACCATCCAGTACTAATGACAACTCATATTTGAGCCGCAACGAATAATTATTTTCATTATCGATTAATCTGTTGAACATTTTCTTAATTAACTAATTAGTTGTTTGATTCATAAAATGTCATAAAATGGCGAAAAGTCTCAAATGTTTTCTTTTTCCACAGCTCAAAGATATTCAGCTTACTGTCATAGAGGACCAAAGAAAACAGAAAATATTCACACTTAAAAAGCTGATATCTGAGAATTCTTAAAAGAATTTCTTAAAAAAAAATACTCAAAACAATTAATCAATTATCAAAATAGTTGGTGATTGTTGCAATAGTTGAAAACTACTCAATAAATTGACTGATTGTTGCAGCTCTAACTCACATACATAAAAAATAAAGCATCTAACACTGCCATCTACCACATGCAACATGCATTCTTGTGCAGAAGCACACACACTCGCACACACCGAACATGGATGTATATTTATACACACAGCGCTGGCTGCAATTAACCCTGTGCTTACAAATACAAAACCACACGACAGCATGTTTGTAAGAAGGGAACACACACATGCACTCTGTGGTGGCGAAGTCTTCACGGACCAGTACTGCCCAATTAGGCAGAGCCTTGCACACACATGCACGCACATATACACAGAACCAGTGCTCCCAGTCTCTCTGGGACAGCCGTTGTTGGGCTGCTAGTTTAAGACTAATTAAAACCACTGAATGTGTGTGCATGTGTGTGCGTTGTCCATACGTATGTGAAATGTGTGAATCGCCTCTTCTTTTTACTCTGCCCCTGTACCATTTACGCTGACTGGAGGGGGCGGGGCTGTTTAACAGGTACTTCATTAACGCGGCTGCTGTGCCACATCACCACGGCAACAGTCGAACCCTGTTAATTGAGGCCAAGCTTTGTTTCCATTCCTGACGCCCCTCCCCTGCCCCTCCTCCTCCAATCCCTGACCCCGAGGCTCGTCTCCAGCGGTGACAGAACACGCCTCTTCCTGATTTCCCATTAGATGTTAATAGCAGCTGATCCCCCTGCGATCAACACATCACCCAGACACACAAGAACACACACACAAACACACATACACACACATATTGCCACTCGGCTGCACCCATTTATATCCCCTCAAATTAAGACACTCTACCTCTAATTGACAATTAATTTCAACATCTTCATATTTTAATAAGACTCCTCGTCAATCTGAATAATGAAATATTCATTAGATACCTAATAACAACCTCACCAACCAGCGTGGACACACACACACACAAAGACACATATGCACACATCATGTCAAATTTCTATCCCATTTGTTGGCACACACTGGAAATACTGTGCGAGACTTTCGCTGTTCTCCCTCTCTGACAGGCTGAGATAAATCGGAATTTGCAAAATGCTGAATCAAACACAAAACAGAAGTTTAAAGGAGCAATATGTAGCAACTGAATTTCCAAAAATGAGTACTACAATCCAAATAATGAGTTGGAACCATAGTAAAGACACTATATTTAAATAGTTGAAATCCTGTTTAATATAAAATCTATGGTCAAAGCAAGTTTTCTTAGACTTGAGGAAGCTCGGGCAGGCTGCAGGGACACTGCAGGAGTGCAAGACAAGTGCAACATTTAAATTTGACAATAACAATAATCAGCTGATCAGCTGTTTATAACAGTAGACAGCTGTCTGAAAACAAAAGCCCAATGCTCTGAAAATATACACTCTGGAGACAGAGTTGAGTGACTGTCTGCCTTTCTGTCTTCCAGACTTCATTGATACATTGCTAAATTCAACAGTTATAAAGATCCTCTCCTTCTAAAAGATTATTGCTTCCTTACGACTCATAAACAAACACTAACTCTGATTTTAATAGTAATAAATGTTAAACAGGCAAACGATAACACAAGTTACGGGCCAGAGTAGAAATGTCAAAGGACATTGCAGCTGTTACGCTGTTGTTATAGAAGTGAGTATTTCAAGTTAACATGTTTCCTTAATCTCTGATGATATATTATGCTCATTTTATGATAAATTACAGTACATATATGACTGATTTCTACTTAAACTCTGACAGGGTTTGAATAGAAGAACAGCTGGAATTTACCACTTTATCTGAATGAGGACATTATCAAAGTTTTCTGAGAAATGAAATGCACAGTGTCCTAAAAAGTTTAAGAAAGAGAGAAGGAAGGAAACAAGAAAGAAAGACAGAAGAGAGCATGGAAACAAGACAGAAAGTAGTCCTCATGATTTATAAACAGCACATTAACCCCCACTGGTCAATAGGGGGCGTAGATACCAAGCTAGACAGTAAGAGAGGAATGTTTAGGTTAGGTTTAAGGATGAAGAAACTGTTCAATTATGAGGAGTTTGTAGGTAAGTAAGAGGTAAGAGAAGAAGTTTGGTGTCAGAGGGCAGAAAAAAAGGAGATGCAATTTGTCTCTTTACTCACAGGTTGGTTAAAAGGCTTTGGCTCTGAGGGACGCATGTGCAGGTGGGCCATCATGGCCTGGAGTCGCTCGCTCTCTTTCGCCAGCTGTGAAACACACACACAAGGCCAGATATCACCATGAAAAACACGTTGTCTCGTTTCGTAACCCTTAGATTGATATAATGTGGTATTGACACAGAATTACAATTACAATTACACCTCAGGCGGAGAGAGGCGAATATGAGAGTCAGCCGCCTCAGCACCTGGAGCTCTCTCACACACTTACACTAGCCTGCAGACACACTCGTCCCTGTTTGACATTGTTAACTGCCGTTTAATGGATGCTGCTACAGCCTGTGGAAACGCTGCATCCTCTGTGTGTGTTTGTGTGTACAAACATGTAGCCTCCAGAAACAATGGATCTACACCAAGACTGATAGCACCATTAACATATTCACATACCACAGCAATGTACAAATATGAGTGATTTAAACAGTGCCTGTGTTGCTGCTGCTGTGTGTGTGTGTGTGTGTGTGTGTGCGCGCGCTGTTGGAGGGAAGAGTGGTGGGCTGCCTGTGGACTTCTGAGGGATGAAGTGACATGTGAGGGACAGAGAGAGACGGCCGTCCTGATGTGATGTGACACCAGCTGCCTCTCTGTCACTTTGTGTTCTCTGGCGGTGGCTTCAGGGGCTCAGCTAAACGCTGTTTACCACCACCGCCAAACACAACGCTCACACCACACTGTAAAAATAAACTCTTTGTTTTAACTTTAAAAAGTTAGTGTTCCAGCTGCCTTAAAATTTTAAGTTGACTGAATTTGAAAAGACAAGGTAATATTGTAACAATTCAAAATAAATAACCTTTCCTGGTCAAATAAACTCGACATTAATTTGGTTGTACTTGAGAAAACATGTTCATTAAACTCAAGATAATAAGTTGAACCAGCGAGTATTCAAACTTAATATAATAAGCTGATTGAACTCTGTAGAGTACATTTCATTTCAAGTCAAAATACTTAAAATTAGAAGAAGTTCTGAGGTGTTCTGAAAAATAAATACATGAAATTTTAAGCTTAATCAACTTGAATAAATAGCACTTCTAAATTTAGGTTAAAATTACTATGTAAATAAATCTAAATATCTAAATACTATCACTGTAAATTTACCTGGGAAAATGTAAACAGTCAACTGTTCATCTAATTTAATGTATAATCTGACCCGGTGGCATTAAGAACAACTATATAGAAACATCCTGATATTCTCAGCTGATTGTCTGTGTCTTGTTTGTTTACGTAGGTCACATACAAGCATCAGTATTAAACTGAGACTGTTTCATAACCATTTATGTAGTAGCTTTAGCTTCAATGATTGAAATTTATTTTTAATCACTGAAGTTAAAGTTTCTACTTATTTACGTTATTAAGTTGAAAAGATCATTTGTTTCCACTAAATTTTTCTATTATTTTTTTTTTACAGTATAGAAACATACGCAGAGATGTGAACTCGGTACTCAGGAGTGTTTTTGGAAACTACGTCAAGATGTGTGTGAAGAGGCAGCCTTTGAGTTTTCACTATTGTGGGGGGGGACTTTCCTTACATACTGTTTGAGAACAGCATTTCACTCCTTACCCAGTGTTGGTATTTTGTTTTTGCTGGAGCATTGAGATGTTTCAAGAGCATTGCGTGCACGAACCACTTTAGGAACAAGAGAGGCAGCCTGGTCCTCTGCTTTCTTGCTCATGTCTCTCTCTTCTCCCTCTTTTCTCTTCTCTCTCTCTCCCTCTCTCCCTCCCTCCTCCCCTCACAGCACTCGTTCTCTCTTGCTGGTGACCAAAGCAGCTTTATAATTGGAGCAGCGATGGCAGCTTCCCTGCCGACTGCTCCTTTTAAATTACAAGCTCCACTGCTCTCCATAAACTCTGCCCTGCCTCAGACAAGTTACTGCCATTGACTGGCTGAAACAGTCTTCACCACTTTGTTTGTGAGCAGATGAAAATTATGTGTGTCTGTGTGTGTGTGTATGTGTGTGTATGTGTGTTTATATGCAAATGTGTGTGTTTGTGTGACTCACCTGTATCTCCAGCTGCTGAACCACCTGCATCTGGACTCGGCACTGAGCAGTGCTGCGGTCATCGAGGGCGTGCTCATTGTTCAAGTGCCTGAAAGTGAGAAGAAAGAGAATCCACATTCAATCAGTTTTTGGAAAATGATTTAAACAGATACTTCAGATTATTTGAAGTGGAGTTGTATGAGGTAGTTATTGATAGTCACCCCCCCCCCCCCCATTTGGAGAAGCAGAGAGGAGCACCATGATGTAATCAATGTACTGCTGTGGACAGGGTCAACAACAAACCTTTTTTTAGCCACTGAAAAAAAGATCAGAGAGCCTTGTCTGACAAGAAACAGACATATATAAGCCATATATCATTCTCTCCAAACTAACCAAACTCAACAGGCAAAATCAGTAATTTTACTTTGCAGAACACAGGAGTTATTAATCTACTGCTGCATCTATCAGTTAATTAGTTAGTTTTATTATGTGGCTTTGGTGTTTTAAAAGGAGAGTTCGGATTCTCCAGATCAGATCAAAGATCAGATCAGACTGTGGTAGACCAACAACTTCTGTGTTCTGTGGTTCTGAAGTAAAATTATTGATTTCCCCTATAGAGTTTGGTTGGTTGGCAGAAAGCGATATTTGGCTTATATAGTCTTTTTCACACCAGAAAAGGCTATCTGACTGCAAAGTAAAGTAAAGAAAAAATCTAAATATAGCTTATTCTTAAAATGATTTTGATTTTTCAGGTGGACTTTTTTTTTTAAGTGGCTAAAATATCTTTTTTGTTGACCCTGTCCACACCTGTTCACTGCTTAGCTCCCATGATGGTAGTCTTCCCTGTTTGTCCAACTTGGGGCTGTGCTGACTGACATCTGCTCTAGGCAATACAATGACTATAGACAAGTATCTAATACTAATACTTATTGCCTTTTATTAATACAAGGTCAATAAAAGGCAATAAGATCAAAAGGTTTATAGTGCCAATTCAATGATGATTTTTAATCTACACGACTCAACAGAATCATTTCACAGGTCCTGAGGGATGAAGTTACAAAACTCAGCTCTTATGCTTTTATTTAAACTGAGTTATGAGCTGTTTCGGTGCTGTGAAAATAAATCACAATCTTGGAAGTTTATTTTGTCTAGCAAAGGACACAGCAGCTGTGTTTTGTGTGTGTATACTTCATTGGTGCTCAGTGAGCCATGATCCAAGACAACCACCTGGATATGAGCTCATCTGTTATCACACAGAACCTTATCTGAAGATTTTCTGTTAGCTAAACTCCACTTATTAACACTGGTGTGCATGTGTGTGTGTGTGTGTGTGTGTGGACTTGTGTGTATGTGTGAATGGTGGCGCTGTTTGTTTCCTCCAATGTGGGAGGACCCGGGACCTTCTGATCTTTCCCAGCCCACCCCTCCCTGTCTCTCCCTCCTCCATCCCTTTCTTTCTGCTCTGTCATCGCCAAGGTTATTCACCGGTTGCCGCTGCCTGCCCAGTGTGTGAATGTGTGTGTGTGTGTGTGTGTGTGTGTGTGTGTGTGTGTGTGTGTGTGTGTGTGTGAGAGAGAGAGAGAGAGAGAGAGAGAGAGATAGCATGTGTGCTCATGCATGTCGAGGTGAGTGTGTGTGGTAAATCAGAGAGTTTTGTGATATCCTGTGGTGTTAACTTGTAATCTGAGTAATCTTCATAAAGCCACTTCCCTGACTTCACTGTAAAAAAAAAAAAGAGTTGAGAAAACTCATAATTTCAAGGCATCAGACGACACAAAATCTTTGAATTTTGAATCTAACTTAAACCTTGAGTTTTGAAATAAACATAACAAACTTCTTAGAATTTCTAAAGCTAAAAGATCCCAGATTATCTAAAGAAAAAAGAAAACTATCTCTTCAAAACATTATTACTTGGTTAAACTTTTTCAAAACTTAAAGCTACTACAAGGAGTTTTTAAATGGTTATGCAACAGTTTCAATTTAATGGTGATGCCTCTACATGACCTATGTCAGCAAACTAAACCATTAGAACAGAAGTTTGGCTATTTCTATATATTTATTCTTAATGTTTGCCACTGGTTTCGATTCTCCTTGAAATCAGATTGAAATCTATGTTTGCATTTGTTCAGTCAGACTTTCAGTATGAGTAGGAGTATAAGTAGTAGAGTAAACTAACCAGATAAAAGGTAGCTGGACATTTTTATTTTGATAATTTTATTGATTACATTATATTTTGTGGTTATCTTGGAGGAAAAAGGTCAGTTTTTGTCCACTGGGGCCTCCAGAAGTTCTTTGTAGTAGCTTTAAGTTCTGAAAAAAACTGAAAAAGGTTTAATGACCTAGAATCATTTGTTGTGATAATTTATGTTTCTTCTTCATATGTACTTGAATCTTTGACTTTCAGCAAACCCCCAAAAATTGTATTTCAAAAACTGTTCATGGTGAGCTGTGAACCTGATTTGTCATTATTTGGGTTCTTGAAAATTAAATGTCTGCAACTGAAATGATTCTCTGCTGTTCTGTTTTACTCTGACTTTCACTAATTGTTTGTATATATGTATATGTATATGTATATGTATATATGTGTCTAGTATGAAGGAACTACAACTTTAATTTCATTGTACAACCCTGTGTGGTATAATAATAATGAATGACCTTGATTCATTGAAAATATTAATTAACCTTGACCTAACCTTTATGAACTTTCACTTCAATGAGCTTACTAAAAACATTAAATACAATTTTGAGGGGGTTTTCCAAAAGTTCCTAGTTTATCTAAAGAAAAAAACTTTTTCAAAACTCAAGAGTTTGAGTTGGGCTCAAAACTTTTTATTTTTTACAGTGTTGTTTGTTGTGAAAATGTACACGAGTTACATGAGTAGATGTAAGTGTGTGTGATGTGTGTGACTGCTTTAACGTGTGTGTGTGTCTTTAAGAAAGTTAGGCAATATCAGACGAAGACTAGAAATGAAACAAAAACAATGATGTCATGGCATGGCTAATCCAGGCAGATAGACGGCTCAACACAAGTGCACGATAATAATAACAAAAACATGATCTCACCCCCCTCTTTCTTTCTGTTAAGCTCTCTCTCCCTCTTCCTCACTCCTGTCCACTCTTCCCTTCCCACTCGTCTTCCCTCGCAACTCCCCGAATGCCTATGATTCACACTCATTCCAACCAAATCTGCCCCCCAAAACCCTCCCCTTTCTCTATAGCCGGGCCATAAACAGTAGCAGGGTTTTTTTTTCGATGTGTCCCGACAATGAGGCTCTGTTTACTCCTCTGAGTGCTGGCAGACAAGGCTTTAACCCACATTACACCCAGCACCACCGACCACAGCCAGAGTATTATAGCAGAGGACCGGGGGAGGGAGGGGAGAGGAGAAGAAAGGCTTGAAATAGTGGAGTGTCTCCCTCCTCTGTTCTTCTGCTCTACCCTTTTCCCTCCTGGGGCGATGACTAAGGCTGGCTGGAAGGGAGCGCACTGTCGGACTGACGGCATTATCTGTCACTGCCGCTATTTTTTTTTTTTCATCTTAGACACACACACACTCACTCTTTCACTCTATCTCTCTCTCTCTCTCCTTCCATCTGCCCTGGGGCTACGTGAAATGAGACACCAAACAACAGCTTTCCTCTCCAAACTTTCCCAGCCTGCCTGCATGCTTTGATCTGACTGTCCGATGCCATCACAATCACTACGCACACTTCTGTGATTATATTGTGTGTGTGTGTGTGTGTGTGTGTATGAGTCCGTATTTCATCACCCCGGCTTATTAATATCTCCATTGTTCAAATAGCTAAGAGTTCCTCATAGCTAATGAGAGTGTGAGTTTGTTTAGGGCTTCATTAGAGGCTTGTGAAGCCTTCGTTAGCAGCCATACTGCCATAGGGAAGTCCACTGTGCTGTGTGTGTGTGTGTGTGTGTATGTGTGACAGAGAAGGAGGCAGCAGAATGTCAAGGCCAGCACATGCATCACCATACACCAGTGACTACAAACTGGCGAATAATATGATGGAAACAGAATGGGAACGAGAAGCTGTTTGTGTGGAAAGAAAAAGACGTGCATGTAAGATGATGAACTGATTGAGAATCATTTTCTACTTAAAGGGATAGCCCAAACTTTTTAAAGTGGAGTTGCCTGAAGTACTTATCCATTGTCAGTGTCATAGCAACACTAGATGGCAAATGACGCGCAGCCAGTTTGGAGAAGTAGTGAGGTGGCTGTTGGTCCGCCACTGCTGTGACTGGTTAGTTTGTTTGTGCTGTGTGACTTCAGTGAACCCGACTAGCCATTTAAAACACCAAAGTCACACAATAATACAAACAAACAGAACAATCTATGCAGCAGTAGACCAGCAAGTCCTGTGTTTTGCAGGATAAAACTGATGATTTTGCCTATGGATTTTGGTCGGTTTGGAGACAGTGATATTTGGCTTATATAACGACTGTTTCCTGTCAGAAAGGCTGTCCGACAGCAAAGTAGAACAGTGAAAATACTCAAAATATAGCTTACACTTAAATCAATATTGATTTTATTTTGAAATGGCTAAACTATATTTTGCTGCTCACCCTGTCAACAGCAGAACATTACTTAGCTTTGACTGGCACCCACTGTAGGTTATACACACTACCTCATTCAACTCACTTCAATAATCCAATCTATTCCTTCAAGCAAAGAAACAATGTCTCTGATCTGGTATACAAAACACACACAAATGAATGGACTTGCATATTAAGACCACTTATGCCTGCCTAAATTAAAGGATACAAGTGCAACAGATGAATTAGTGATGTATATGACTGACATTCTCACATTTAGCACGAACTGCAGCCCCACTTAGTTCTGATTCATCTTTTGTTCGTACTGGTGATTGGAATCAGAGAGGGGCCTTTTTAGTTAAATTGGAGGACATTTTCAGGTGGTCATAAACCGGGTTTGTGGCCAATACCTGTGCTTCCATCCAAATTATCACAAATTTTAACCGAATTTTGAGTAAATTGGCAAAAGAGCCCAAATAAATGCCTGTTAGCATCCACTACTGTCATGCAAACATTAGGACTTGGTTCATTGAGATGGCACCAATTCTCCAGTAGAACAACCATGATTTCATTGCAGAAGAAGAGGGCGCAACAGGATGACATAATTAAAGAGCGCCAATCGAACCTCCAATGGCGACGACAATGTAGAAAACATGAATGAAAAATGACATTTGTGTTTATTTTTTATGTGAGGAAGGTAACATTAGACCTGTGTGGAGCAATCATGGATGGATTAAAGAGACATGAGAAGACTGCTGGAACTGAAACAGTTGATCAGTCATGTGGGTTAAACGTCTACTACTGCTACATCAGGACTTATTCAGAGAAAGTGGTTCCATCTCCCATTAAATGGGTTAATTCATTTAAAAGAGATGAAAACAACATTGCACACTTTTGTTTTGCAAAATTGAGGAAGTTTTTTCTTTCAAATTTAGCTGTTTCCATCAATCTTCTCTAATGTGAAACCTCAAAATGCAGGAAAATATGTTGATGGAAATACGGTTGATGAGAGTGAAGAGTGTGATTGCAAAATTTTGCAGAAGTTTGCACGTTGCCACCTAAAAATTAAAACAATGCTGATGACACTGTAATCAAAAACAACTGAGTAAGAAGATTTTGCTGGTCATTAGAGACCTTGGACAAACGTCCAAGAGAATGGTAACTACAGACACATCCAAGGGCTCTTAAAGGATGTGTAAATGGAAAACAGACACTTTAAAAGGACCTCTGCCACTGTTGTCTTTTTGCATCTGTAGTATTAAACACATAGTATGCAGACACGTTGTCATGAGCAGCACTAACGTATGTTTTTCATTGTGTGGCGCATTCTTTTCATCCGTAACCCCTACACATCATATTTTTGGGTGGCTGTTAACTTACTTGATGAACTGTCCCATGTCCTCACACAGTGCTTCACAGCCCGGCCACTTACATTCTCCATGGCCGTAGAGAGGATGGGAGCCAGCGTGCTCCTCATGACTGTGGGGACAGACAGAAACACAAGAAGTGACAACAGTGAGACAGTGAACTTTTTTCATAAGCTATTAAAATATACAGCAAACAAAAGCAGTTACTCCCTCAGAATCAGAAGCATTGCATTAATATGCCAAACTGTCACACAAAAACACACACATGCAAAGCTAAGTGTAGCAGCAGAAGCATCATTACAGCCATCTGAGTCTGGTTAGCAGTCATTAGTTTGTACAGTTCACAAAGCCAAGTGCAGAGAGAGGAGGATAGAGCAGAGTGGGGTCAGTTACAGAAGCCAGGCAAATAAGGGAATCAGTCCAGCAACCTCAGAGGCACATTCTTTAAGTCCATGACCTGTCTTTCTGTCCTTGGCATATGTGCTGCTGTGCATGTGTGTGTGCGTGTTACTGTTAGTGTGTGTTCTTACGTTTCAGGAGTTGACACAGAGTCGGCACAGGACCAACCAGCCATGACTGATTGGCGGCGGCTGCCGTCATGTGCTGGTTGTTCTTTTGTGGTGAGTTTGTGCACGCGTGTGTTTTTTGTGTGTGTATTTGTGCATATTTATGAGCGTGTGTGTTTGTTGTATGTGTGTGTGGCGATGAAAGACCGGGCCAGGTTTGGTTTGGGTAGAAAAACTGTATCCGTGCATGTGTGTGTGTATGAGTGTCTGTGTGTGTTTGTGTGTGTGTGTGTGTGTGTGGCAGGTCCAGTAGCAGATGTGGTTCAGACCTGGACCTTCGCC
This sequence comes from Lutjanus erythropterus, assembly GCF_056507025.1. NCBI lineage: Eukaryota > Metazoa > Chordata > Actinopteri > Lutjaniformes > Lutjanidae > Lutjanus > Lutjanus erythropterus. The sequence goes on from NC_139318.1 coordinate 20,096,344, forward strand.
GGCGACTGCTGTCTCCACATATATTTACATGACTGTGTATGTGTGTATTTGTGTGTGTGTGTGCATGTGTGTGTGTGTGGACTGGGATGGGGATTCTCCCAAATCAACATCAGAAGGTTGTCTAACAAAAACCATTTGTCTCGCAGATGGAAACATGTCTCTCTTTCTCCGTCTCCCTTCGCTTTTTCGCCTCTTCCTGATCATATGTGCTGGCTGAGGTTGGAGCTTGTGTGTGTGTGTGTGCGTGTCTGTGTGTGTGTGTGTGTGTGTGCGCTGGCTGTGGTTGAGTCAACTCAGAAGCAGCTCAGACAGCAGACATGACAAACTGCTGGCAACCACATTCTCCTCCACATCAGCCGTGCATTAGCTTAGCAGGCTAACACACTAATGCTACCCCCTCTTACATTTACTACAGCCAACTCTGCAGCACACTGTTGCTGTCGTGTGACGGGGCGTGACAAACATGATTGACTAACAGAAGCTCTTTTAATTAATACCTGCACACCCACCCTGACCCCTCTGAAATGAGGTCAGAGGTCAACATTGCCCCTGGAGCAAGCAGAGAATCAGTGCTAAAAGCCACTGCAGACCAACCTCCAATAGTCTCGGTCTTGTCCGCCACTCATGTGTGAGTATGTGTGAGTGTGTGTGTGTGCTACTCACTGGCTGCTGGGGGGTTGGCTGCCTTTGGAGTAAAGAGGGACATGGTCATCTCCGCTGTCTGCCTTGGTGAAGGAGGATATCCACTCAAACAGTCTGGCTCTTAAAGACGGAGACAAGCCCATGAGGAGCCCATACAGCCATGAGACAACACAGCCGTCGGCTGTAATCCTAGTGCATGCATCTCGATACGTCAACGCGAGAAAATGTATCCCTTAAGTGAATTTAAAGTAATAGTTTGGATTATTTTAAGTGGGGTTGTATGAGGAACATATCGATAGTCAGTATATTACCTACAGTAGATACCAGTTGGCACACCTGTGGTTTAGAGTAACAAAGAAGCAATGCACTGCTGCGGACAGGGTCAGCAATATCAGTTCAAGTGTCCGCTATATTTAGTATATTTCCACCACTTTCTCGATGGGAAACCCTTGTTATATAAGCCAAATATTGCTTTCTCCAAGCCAACCATACTCCATGGATGAAATCAGTAATTTTACCTCACAGAACACAGGAGTTGCTGGACTACTGCTGCCTCGATTTGTTGGTGTGTATGTGTGTATTTTTGTGTGCCTTTGGTGAATCCAAACTTTCCTTTTTAAACACATATGTCACACAATAACACGAACAAACTGACTGATCAAGGTAGCGGTAGAATAGCGACTCCTGTGTTCTGTGCTGTAAAATGACCAATTTCACCCATAGAGTTTGTTTGGATTTTTAGAGAGCAATTCTTGGCTCATAAAGCAGTGGTTTCCTGTTGGAAATGCCTGTCTGATGGCAAAGTAAAGCAGAGAAAATATTCTGAATATAGCGTACACGTAAACTGACATCGATTTTTTTAGGTGGACCTTTTTAAAGTGGCTAAAATATTTTATTGCTGACCATGTCCACAGCAGTACATTGCTTAGTTTCTGAGCTGGTCCTCCTCTCTGCTTCTCCTAACTGGAGACATGTTAACTGCCATCTACTGTAGGCAGAACACTGACTATCAATAAGTGCCTCATACAACCTCACATTAAGTAATCCAAACTATCTCTTTAAATCTACAACTATAGATAACTCAAACAAATAACTCCCATTTTCTACCAGGTGGCCTGCATCCACCACCCTCTCCTCTCCTCTCCTCTCCTCTCCTCTCCTCTCCTCTCCTCTCCTCTCCTCTCCTCTCCTCTCCTCTCCTCTATACTGGCATGTGGTTGACAGCATACTGGCGGAACATACTGAACCCAACACACCTCCTATCAAATGAGCTGAGGGACATTTACACCCTGGTGACGTGTGATATGCTGCATGTGCTTGTTTTGTCACTGTGTTTACGTGCGTAGGTATGGAAGAACGGCAAAAAGTTAAAAGCCCGAAAATGACATAACAAGAGTGTGTGAGTTAGAGAGACACTACTGGGTCACACAGAGGACAGACACACCATCACAATGTGGATATTTTTAGCATTTTCATATACTGCACATCACTGTACCTGTCTCTCTTTGGGGTGTGGCTCTGTCCGTTGGCCAGGCTGTGCAGTGGGATGTGAGCGCTGGCAGCTTTGGGGAAGGCTGAGGTAGAATTGGAGCTGTTGGTGCTCAAGTCCAGGCCCTCGGCCTGTTTCAGTGCCTCCTCACTGCTCGGCACCCCTGACACCTCCTTCCACAGTTGTTGGAGGTCTGACGGACACATCGCTGCAGGAAAGGAATGAACAATTGATCATTTTTCACATGTTCAGTGCAAAAGTGATTCATTTAAATAAAAAGACCAGTGTGTGGGTCTTAGTGGCATCTAGCGGTGAGCTTGTATAACAAACATCTCGTCTCACTAAGGGTGGCTAGATATCACTTTTTCATACCAAATACCACAACCCTGAGTATCTGCCAATACTGACAACAATCCAATACTGTCTTTTTTCTTAATCTACTGAGCTGTAAATAATGCATTTGCATCCACTCTGATTAATCTAGACATCAAGAAAACATAATGCTCAAACTATGGAACAAATATTTTGGCTGCAAAAGTCACGCAAAACTTGAAAAGACCATATCTAGAGCCAGTGTTAACTTTGTCCTTTCTAGGTTATTGTAGAAACGCTGCAACCTGGTGTCCTTCATGGAAAAGAACTCCCTCTGTAGATATAAATGGCTCATTTAAAATAATGAAAATACAGCAGTCCTTATTTGCTGGTGATTACACACTAATGAAAACATACCTATGATTTTTATATTCCATTATGGCTATATTCTGCCAATAAACCCCAGACAATCTCACACACTGGACCTTTAAGCTAATTCAAACAAAGCTAAGAAGAAATGTGGTTAATAATAAGTCAGATGAGACAATGTCCACAATACCACCCACACAGAGACACAGTGTAAATAAACTGATGTCACAGGGGGCGTTGGATAACTATTCTAATGCATGCAAACACACATGCAACTATTACAGTCTCCTGGGAACGGTTAAGAGAGGAAAACAGTATAAACTAAAACAGACAAGAGGTTAATTTCTGCATGTTTTTGTTGTCTTTACAGATATCTATGATTCCTCAACTATTTCCTAATCTCCGTTGGCAGTTGCTACTGTCCATCAGCCCCACTGCTCCTGTCACTACCACTATTTGTCTGAACAGGGTGGGTGCACACTTTGAGCTCTTTCTAGTTGCAGCTTTGTTATTTCTGCTCCAATTTCACAGTGCGAGAGACGCCTAAAATGCCACAGCCTACTCGAATGGATCTTACCGTGCACGCTCACACAGACGCATGCGTGCAGCCACACACACATACATCTGCACATACACACACATACACAGACCTCGCAGCAATCCAAATATTATGTCTGCTTTGTCTGCATTCTTCTGTGGTCCCGCCAAAACAAAAGTTCTCACTCTAGAGGAATGAGGCGGTGTGAGCTCGGAGTATGTGTGTGTGTGTGTGTGTGTGTGTATTATCCAAGAAACCTGACCAGTTTGTGGACACGCCCAGAGAGTGAAAGTGTAAAGTTGCTAAGAGATTGTTAGAGAAAATGTTTCCTCTTTAGACTTATCAGAGTAGCTTATGCCACATACTTTTAGCATAAAGCAGGGCTGTTAAATTACTTTTATAGAAGAGCCAGATTTGAAAAAAAGTGATGTGCCAGAGGGCCAGACGTTCACATTTTCTGTCTGATCTGTGACATTTGGAATTTAAAAGTGTGTTACAATGCACCTTTTTATTTTATTTTTTCTCCACTTTATTTATTTTCACAATTGGAGAAGAAATATTATTAACAAAAGTACGGGGGAAAAGTGTATATTGTAATCCTTTATGAGATAGAGCATGTTGTTTTAAACACAGTATTGCATTTAGCTTTTTTTAAAATTCGGTTTGACTTCTAAATTCCCTCTGCTTAAACAGCCTGAGCTACATTTTTAATAAAATAACTGTCTCTGTGCTTAACAAGAGACATAACCAATGAATGAGCTAATCAGCCTCGCTCTTATTTGAAGAAAGTACTTATTTATACTTTTCTTTCATATTTATAAATGATCAAAGGGCCGGTTTGAGCTATTTGACTGAGTGATCTGACCCGGTTGAACGTCCCTGGTGTAAAACCGAGAAACTTGAACTGTAAGCACGGCAGATTTATAAACAAAAAATCCTGGTCTTGTGTGCAGTCAGGTGAAAATTCTCACAATATCCTCCAGCTATTGTTGACAGATAACAGTGTTTGAGAAGAAGAGAGTGTTCTTGCTAACCGTTAAACGTACACACCCAAATCTGGCTGCTACGGTCATGTTTATTTCATTCTCATGTCTGCAGACAAATGAGACATTACTTTAGAAGGTGTGGTCTAACAGGATGAAATCAAATCTAATGGATTTTTCTGTTTGAGTGAGAGTAAAGAAACTGATGAGACAGTTTGTAGCGGTTTGACTAAATTTAAGCTGGTGAAAAGGTCAGCGTCAAACCCCACAAAGGACACATGCATTCACAGCACACGATTTTGACAGGACTGAGGGTGTGGAGGTCAGTGAGAAGGAGCAGATTATAATATATCTGATCATTTATTCCAAATCCTTACACACTCTCAATGATTTTTCTGTGGTTAGAAAAAGACAGTTAGATTCACATTAAAATTAGTTTAGTGCTCTCTCTGTTTCATTTCATTTCACCATAAAGTTAGATATCTATGAAGTCCTTCCATTTTACCGCAGTGAAAGAAATAAACAAAAAACCATAGCAGGACCCCTCATGTCACCCCACCACCCTCCTACCGACTACCCACCGGACACAACGGCCCTTTGAGGCGGGGCAATAGTGTGTGCAGTTGTGTGTGTGTGTGTAGGTGCAAGTGTTTATGCATGTGTGTTTGTGTGTTTGTGTGGCATGGCTGGCCAGAGGAATGCTCTGGCTCACGCCTGGCTGAGCCGTCACAATGGACTGGCTCTTTCACACTGCAGGGAAATTCCACTCTGATACGGAGGCAGAGAGAAAGAGAAAGAGAAGGAGATGCCAAAGCTGAAACGTTTGCAACTGTCCGAAAAATTACACTCTTCCATCCAAAACTATAGCCTCTGTCTTTTCATTTGTATTCAATTTGTATCTACTTTTTTTTCACTCTCTCCATAAACTGGTATTTCCACTTGCAAACTGGTAGACACACACACAGATACGTATACACACACTCTGTCCTCCAGCATATAAACCCACATGTGCACAAATCACATTAAAGGGTCTCTGCAAGTTTTGGGTGTACTAATCTTACTTAACATAAACTTTTTAGAAATTAAATTATTTTCAGAATATTTTCACTGCTTTACTTTGCTGCTAAACAGCCTTTTCCAACTGGAAACTGTCCTGAGCCAAACATCGCTCTCTCCAAACCAACCAAACTCCATGGCTGAAATTTGTGCTTTTGCCTAGTAGAACACAGGATTTGCTGGACTACTCTTGCCTTGATCTGTTAGTTTGTTGCTATAATGTGATGTCAGAGAATCTAAACTACCATTTTAAAACACTGAAATCACAAAGTAACACAAACAAATAAACAGATCCAGGCAGAACAAGTCCCATGTTCTGCAAGGTAAAATTTCTGTTTTCACCCATGGAGTCTGGTTGGTTATGATAAAGCAATATTTGGCTTATATAACAGCGGCTTCCCATGAGAAAAGGCTGTCTAACTGCAAAGTAAAGCACTGAAAATATTCTAAAAATAGCAGACGCTTAAACTCAAAAGTTTTTGGTGTACTAATCTAATTTGAAATAAACTTTTTAGATATGAAATCGATTTGATCAAGTTTTTTTTTGTAAGATTCAGCTTACAAATTGGATTATGAGAGTTTGTGTGTGTGTATGTGTGTGACTGCATGAGGGAAAGAGAGAGATCAGACAGATGGAGGGAAGGAAACTGGCCTGTTTGGTCAACTCAGTCAGCGCTTTAGCAATGTTACGGCCACTTTAGAACCCCTAAAGCATTCTCTGTGTGTGAGATAGTGTGCACGCGTGTGTTAGACATTACTGTGCAGCAACTAAAGTGGACACACACATGCATGTTCACTGAGGGCGGGCCAGTCAACAGTCAACTTTTATCGTTCTAAAGCTGTGCTGACAAAATGAAGGGACTGTGGAAGAAGTTACATATAGGAACAAAAAAAGAAAATCCAGTGGGCACAGCAATAGCAGAACGATGATGTTCTTGTGTCTGGCTAATCTCAAGCACACACACACACACGCATACACACACTTGAGCACATGCACACACCTCCAAGCAGGGGGCTTAGTGGCATATTTTACCTATTATCCAAATGAGTACCTTCCACAAACCCACCAATCAGGTTCCCTTTTATCTTTTATAGGCTGATTAACTTAACAGGCTTCACATGCGGCACTGCGTACAGCAGTCCTGTGTGTGTGTGTGTGTGTGTGTGTGTGCTCAGTTACTACCATGTGTGCATGCATGTTTAGTCTGTGTGCCTGCACATATAAATGTGTGTGTGTGTGTGTGTGTGTGTGTGTGTGTGTGTGTGTGTGTGTGTGTGTGTGCACATACCTTGCTGCAGAGACTGCATGGTGGCGGTGGGCTGCAGGGGGACCAGGCCTTGTCTCTGGAGGTTGAGGATGTGTTGCTGCTGAAGCTGCTGCATCTGGATGAGCTGCTGCTGGAAGGCCAACTGCTTACTGCCTAACTGCTGCTGGACAGACGGCACAGAGATGGAGGACAAAAAAACGTTACAAAGTGAGGTATTGTCATCTACAGCCACATTCTTTTCAGTCAGGTGAACAAGTTGTAGCAACACTGTACATATGTTACAAAACAATGTTTATTCAGTTATTTTTGTTGTTTATTTGTTTATCTATTTATATATTTGCCTGCATACTTTTTTAAGTCCTTGCCTGCATTAATTTTTTATTTTTAATCCTAGGGGTTATTCATTCATTTGTTTTTTGATTTTGTTGTTGTTGTTCTTATATCTCTTTTTTAAGTGCTTGGAGCAGCTGAGTAGTTTTATCATTCTTGATCATCATTTTTTGTAATGTTTGTAAAATGTGCCAAAATAGATGCCTTGTCTCTTTAACTGCACACCAAATCTACCTACAGGTACAAATAAAGTAACCTGAACATAAAACTAATGAACGCTCTTCTCATTTTGGCACAAAAAGTCAAACCATGACAGTATACTGAAGTGCAGGGAAGGGTGACATAAGGTGTTTGCAATCTGCAAGTTCCCCCCTAGATGCCAGTAAATAAATTTCTGAATATTTTTTATGCATCATACTTTCATCCTCTCATCTACAAACCAACTAGAATAACAAATAAATCTGCAACTTTGATTGATAATATATTTACAAATTATTTTGATCATATGATCAGTTCTGGATTATTGTTAACTGACATTTCTGATCATTTTCCAATATTTCAAATTTTCTTAACCAAAAATAATCCACAAGACAAGTTTGATGTGAGGATGAAATGTCGAAAGTTCACTAATAAAAATGAAGACTCATTTATAGCTCTGATGGAGGAAGCCTCATGGGATGAAGTCTACAAAAATCAGGATGCTGAATTAGCTTACCTTACATTTATGAAAATTTTTACATCCATATTTGATAAATGTTTTCCACTCGTTGAATTAAACAGGAAAATTAAGTTTAAAAACTCTAAGCCATGGATCACGCCAGGTCTACAAAGATCTTCAATTAAAAAAAATAAATTATACAAAAAATGTGTTGTTAGTCCCACCCCATTTAATATTGATGTTTACAAAAAATATAAGAATTATTTCACAAAATTACTACAAACTGCAAAAAAAAACTACTTTTCAGAAAAATTTGAACAATCCCGTAATGATATAAAAAACACATGGAACCTCATTAACGAATTATTGAATAAGAAAAAAGCCTCCACAACTATCCCATCTCAATTATTTGATGGTGTGAGAAATTATACTAATCTTTCTGACATAACAAATGGCTTCAATGATTTCTTTGTAAATATCGGTCCTTCCTTAGCTAAAGACATAGAGAATACAGATGAATCCGTCTTGGTGAATATCAGTGAGCAGTATCCTCGTATCAGTATGTTTGATCCCCCCACCTCTAAAGAAGTACATGACATTATATTGGATATGAAAAATTCTGGTCCAGGACATGATGAAATTAGAGCTAGTCTTGTAAAGAAGGTAGTCTTGTCTATTGTTGAGCCCCTCACCTATGTTCTAAGTCTATCCCTAAAAACAGGTGTTGTACCAAGCGACCTTAAATTAGCTAAAGTCACTCCACTATTTAAATCAGGTGATTCTAGCACATTTACTAATTATCGTCCCATATCTGTTTTACCTAGTTTTTCTAAAGTTTTAGAGAAACTAGTATATTCAAGAATTAAAAAACATTTAGATGAGAGCAACATACTGTACAGCCATCAATATGGTTTTCGGAAAAAAATGTCAACTGAAATGGCTCTCTTACAGCTTGTTCATAAAATCTCTACAGCTTTAGATAATAAAAAAATTTCTCTTGGCATATTCTTAGACTTGTCAAAAGCCTTTGATACTGTTGATCACAACATCCTTATTGCTAAGTTACAAAAATATGGCTTTCATGATGTTGCTCTGAAATGGTTGACTGATTATTTAAAGGACAGGGAACAATATGTATCTATAAATATACAAAATTCAAATAGAGCTAAGCTGCTTTGTGGGGTTCCTCAGGGTTCTATCCTTGGACCTCTCTTGTTTTTGATATATATGAATGATTTACCCAGGGTTTGTAATAATGTCCTGCCTCTTTTATTTGCTGATGACACATGTCTTATTGCTTCACATGAAAATTTTGGCACTCTGATTCAGGAAGCAAATGAAGAACTGTCATCAATCTCTAAATGGTTTCAGATGAACAAACTCTCTCTCAATATAAATAAATCTAATTTTATAATATTCTGTAATAAAAATAAAAAGTATTCAAAAGAAGAAGCCAAATTATTTATAGACAATATTGGAATTACTCAGGTTCCTCATATTAAATTCCTTGGTGTCATAGTAGACGAAAAATTAACATGGAAATACCATATTGAATTTGTCTGTAAAAAGACTATGAAGTCAATTGGAATTTTGAGTAGAGTTCGTTCATTGATAAATCATTCTTGTATTCTAACTTTTTATTACAGCTTAATTTATCCTTATATTATGTACTGTAATACCGTGTGGGCTGCCACAAGTCCCACTTTTCTCAATATGATTTTGTCAGTTCAAAAGAAGTTTTTGAGAATGATGAGTTTTGCTAAAAAATCTGATTCATCTGCTCCTTTTTTCATAAAATACAAACTGCTATCAATTTTTAATGTAAACATATATCAGACTTGTGTGTTCATGTACAAATATGTACACCTAACTCATCAATTGCCGAGCACTTTTCTGAATTTTTTTAAGTTTTCATCAGACATTCATTCCCATTATACAAGACACTCAAAAGACTTCCATCTTCCATATTGTCGGACTTCCCTGAACCAATACACATTGAAATACAGAGGACCATCTCTTTGGAATAATTTACCTATATCTCTACAATCAATTTCTACATTATCTTTGTTCAAAAAACATTTGAAAAAGTTTTTAATGAGCAAATAGCAGTTTTAATAAGCTTTTTTTTTTCTTTTTTTTTTTTTTTTTTTTCTTTTTTTCCCTTTTTTGTTTGTCTTGTTTTATGTTTGTTTGTTTTTTTTGTTAATGCATCGCACCCTGTATGCTTCCATTTCTGTATATCAGTTTTATATCTATTTAGTCTTGACACCTTGAAGTTGTCAATATTAATTATATAGGGGAGGTATCTTTATAAGCCTTTTGGCTTCCAACCTCTCCTGCACAATGTTTTAATCTTTTGTTATTTTTTTGTCTTTGTATATATATATAATGTGCAAATAAAATAAACTAACTAAAAAAATAAACTAATTAAAAGGAAGAGGAGTCCGAGCTGTGAGGACCCCAAGGATTAAGAGCAGGAGGGAAGGGAATGAGGGAGGTTGAAGGGAGAGTTGGAGAGACTACATGGCACGTGGCGATAATGTCGGTGTGTGTTACGGTGATAAATGTCCCCTTTCCTGCTCTCCCAGTCTGGGGCAGACCTGACCGGTGCTGTGCCGTTTGAAGTCCCCCCTGACCAACCCCTGAGAGAGACGGACTTTATCTCTCGCAGATAACTAGAGGAGGGGGAAAAATAAATAAATACAACTTGAGGAACTGCTCATTGTGTATGTGTGTGTGTGTGTGAGAGAGAGAAAGAGAGAGAGAGAAAGAGAGAGTGGCAGCCTGAAACTCTTTGAACAGAGAGGATCTCACAGGAAGGGCAGGAAGGTCACTTCCTTTCAGACTTGGTGCCTGGAGAGAAGAAGTGTGATGGCAGTGTGTTTGTGTGTGGGAGGGGGCTGTTGGGGACTATTCTTCACTAAAGAAAAAACAGAAAGGCAAAAAAAAAAAAAAAAATAGGGAAAACACCTTTTTGCTCAATTCCATTGCTCTGAAAGTGTTTTAATATTATTAACATTAGCTGGAAATGATCTGCAGCCTGTTTCACAAAAGTGATCTGCAAGAACTGCTTGGGAGATATGAGCATGTGTTGCAACTATGGTGTTAGTTTTGATTTATATTGTGACTTAAACTGTGTTCCATTTAGCTTGGACGTTGGGAGTCAGAGCTTAAAATCAAGTCACACCCGAGTTCACCACGTTCCAGTACAACTCAGAAAAAAACTTTTTTGTGCTTGATAACAATGCATTACATGGTATTTTGTGCCTACAAACACAATAGTAACATGTGTATAGATAGAGCTCTGACAGTAGTGTGCGTTCGACTGATTTAATGACAGACATGCTATCAAACAGCTTTCACTGCTGTGGAAGTGTAGCATAGTTGAAGTCCGACTCCAGGGGGCATTCCAGTTGAAAGTTCTTCCTCGGAACTCAGAAATTCCCACTTCCCATTTCTGATAAAATGCACCATTAGTAATGTAAATATATATGTAGACTATTCTGAGTAATGAGGATTAAATCTACAATAGACAAAAAGCAGTAACACAGAAAGCTGCTCTGCTCCGCTCACTGGGCTTTGAAAAGTCTTGAAACTAAGACAACTGGTCCACCTGATTTTAAAGCTGTTGTAGAACAGAACGAAGCAGAAGGAATCAGTTGGAATGTGTCACTGTGTGTTGACACAGTTATTATTGTGACACATTAATGTATATCTTATATGTTTCATTATAGCTACTGTTGTTGTCTGTAACCTTTTCTATGTAACTGTCTCGACCAGGTCGATCACTGATCTCAATGGATTTTACTTGGTTAAACATGGGTTAAATGATATAATCTAGGGCCACACCTTTGGTCACTGCAAACATAAATACAGGTTTCTGGTAGTTTGGGCAGGACACAGCAGTCGCAGGTCAGGCTATTTAGTTGCCAATCACATAAAACCACCATATACAGTCCGTAAAACAGACCAAAGCTGTCTAATCCTGCATGCAGCTTCCACCACCTTGGTCTCCTCCTGCACTTTGCTTGAAATCTTTAGTTTGATGATTAAGGAGACCTGTGTTTGTTGTAGAGCTGTAGTGATTACTTGTATACAGTATATAACTATCAAATTTACTGCCAACCTCATTATTTTTATTATTTCATTTAGAGAAAAAATTGATTTCAGCTTCTTAAATGTGAATAATTTCTGGTCATCTCTTATCATTGGTCATAGGCTAAATTTGTGTTTTGCTTACAACAGTTCTTGTAAAGTGAATTGCTTCATTCTCTTGCTTCATTCTCATTTGTTGCAATAAATGGTTTAGCATGATCAGAAGATGTCCTGACTGATCTGCTTCCTCCCGTTTTCCTCTTTTCCTCTGTCTTTGCAACCCTCCTGCCCCTCCTTTTCTACTTGTCTGTCCATTTTATTTCTTTCACCCCCTCCCCTGTCCCTCATTCCCTCCTGAGATATGGCTATGGTTCTTTAAAACACACATTCTCTGTGTGTGTGTGTATGTGTGCCTGTGTTCTGTTTACATTAGCTGTGGCTGAGTGGCCAAAGCTAGCGCAGTAACAGGCTGTCAATGTGATTTATGAGCACATCACACACTGTCTGAGCCTGCCAGTCAACCAGACGCACGCACACACACACACACACATATAGAAGGACACTTACAGACCGACATGCACACACACACACACACACACACAGTAGATGGACACTCACAGGCGGACACACACACATGCATGTGCACACATCTCTTGTGATGGTCAGAGGCACTTCATTAAGCTGACTCCTGACCAGTCCCAAATGCACCGGCGACACACACAAACACTGACTCGACATACACATACATACTCTCTCTTTCAATGCTTCACTTCCATGCAGACAAGAAAGTGAAGAGGAATTGCAGAAGAGAGGGAAAAGGGCAAAAAGTCACAGCCACTCAAGCACAAACTGTTTTATTCTCCCTCCTTCCTCCACCGTCTCCTCTGTTGCTTTCTGTTCTCTTGCTTTCTGGGTGTGTTAAAGGGATAGTTCAGATTATCTGAAGTGGGGTCATGAGGTACTTATAATAGTCAGTGTATTAATCAGTGTATTACCTACAGTACATAGTGGTTGAAAAAAAATCAAGTTTGCAGGAGCAGAGAGGAGTACCAGCACAAAAGCTGGGCAATGTACTGCCGTGGACGGAGTCAGCTATAAAATGTATTTATCCACTTAAAAAAAGGCCCCGTTGTACAATATTTTTGTTGCTTTACATTGCCATCAGATAGCCTTTTCTGACAGGAAACCACCATTATATAAGTATCATTCTCTTTCACTAAACTAAACTCCAGTGATGAAATCAGCAACTTTACCTGGCAGACCATGGGAGTTCCTTGTCTACCACTGTCTTGCACTGCTAGTTTGTTGTGCGACTTCTGCAAATTCGAGCTAACCTTTTAAAACACCAAAGTCACACAATCATGCAAACAAATTAAGTCGAGGCAGTGGTAGACCAGCAACCCCCGTGTTCCGCAAGGTAAAATTACAGATTTCACCAATGGTTGAGTGTTTTTCTGATGAGTGGTTTCTCATTGGAAAAGGTTGTCTAATGATGAGGTAAAGTGGTGAAAATATTCTGAATGAGGAAAAAAACTAATCCAAATTATTCCTTAAAAAGCCTGGTGGAATCTAAAGTTGTTTGATATCCTCTTCCATACCTTGCCTGCCTAACCAGTAGTAGTTTATAGGTCAAGAGGACACTGGCTGATTGCTGGTTATCTTGTGCTGTGAGGCTTATAAACAGTACAAGCATTACATAAATAAAACACACCCCCTGCCTCAATACCTGACAGCACCTACTTGATCAGAAGAGATATTAGAGCCGACCAAAAAGGTGTTTTTGGTGTTGATTGATGGCTCGCAGCGACTGCAGAAAACCACTGACTGCTGGAAATGGCCTTAGTCATATCAGCTGTATGCAGCTCTGCAGGGAGGCATATTCCCCCGAGTGTATGTGTGTTTGTGCAGTGAACCGTCACACATCAAAGCCTCTCCCTCTCTGCATGTATGTGTAGCTGTGTGACCAGTGTTTGCACTTGTCTAGTTGTTACAGGACAACAAACCTGAAAACTGGGACAGCAGCAGAGAGAAGGGAGGAAGGGAAAGCGATTCAGACACCCTCTCAACATGCGAGTCAACCACAACTGGTTTGCTTTGGTCACGGTCGAGTTGGCTGACCGCTGTCGGCGAGGAGTTTGGGTGTAGGGGGTTGGACGGGAGGGGGGACGGGGGGTCTGCCCACTGGGAGAGGGGGGATGAGGATAGGAAGAAGGGGAGAACTCTAGGATGTGTCTTCTCATGCGTTTATCAGAAAAGTCTCATGAGGCCCTTTTCCCTTCTCTGTCTCCTGCGCGATCCTCTGTGTGTTCAGTAATTTTGGTGAATGAGCATTCATGTAGCAAAAATGTCTCTATTATACACACACCCCCCATGTTGCACACACAGGTTATGACAGTAATCTTGTCTGATCGATTGAGATCCTCATTGTTGTGCCATGATGTGATCCTAGTTGATCCGCTGTTATCCTACTGTAACACAGCTGTGGTTAAAGTGTGGTACAGTGTGCATGTTCATGCATATTTGTGTGTGTGTGTGTGTTAGAGAGAGAGAGAAAGCAAGAGCAAGGGAGGCTCCTTGTGCTGGTGGGGTTAATTGACAATTAAAAGAGTGGCAGACCCCTCCTACAGAGAGATTTCACCTCAGGCTTAGAGCTGAAGGCTGCAAATGAATACTCTGGCAGGGTAGCGTATGGCTTAGCACACTGACTCGACATGGAGGAAAAAAATCAAAATCCGTATTCACTAATCCTTGTTTTGAGATACGCTTGTACACACAACAATAAACTGGAGGGAAAAAGAGCTAAAGCATGCATCCTACATCCTACACTCTTAGAAATAAGGGTTCCAAAAGGCTACTTTGCAAGGGGCTGATCTACCAAGAACTATTTGCTTGTGAAGAACCCTTTTTTGAAGAAAGGGTTTGGGATGAAAAAGTTCTTCAGTCATTGTTGAAACCCTTGGGATATAAAAAAGCTTCTTGGTGGAACCCTCTTGGTGGGCTCCTTTTAGCACTCTTAGAAGGTGCAAAGGCTTCTGGATAGGACCCCCAGAAAGGGTTCTTCCCGAGGGGAAGAGGTTCTACCCAGAACCATTTCCTACTGAGGAAAACTTATTAAACCATTCTTGGAAGAAAGAGTTCAAGGATTGTTGAATTCTTGAAGAACTCTTTTGTCAAGGGTTTGTCAAAGGTTCTTTTTACAATAATAAACAGGGTTCTCAGTAGAACCCCTTGGGTGAGTTCTCTGTAGAGCCTCTCAAAGGGGGTTTTCAGACCAACCGTTGACAGATGGTTCTAGGTGTAACACTTTATATTGAGGTCTAGGTGGAACTCTCTGAAAGGGTTCAAAGTGGAACCTTCATAAAAGGTTCTCCCAGGAACCAAAAAGCGTTCTCCTATGGGGACATACTGAAAAACTCTTTATGGTTCTAAGTAGCATCTTTATTTCTAAGTGTGTATACATTAGATCCTCGGTGCAATTTTTTTCTTCTGATGGCTCCCATGTCAACCGCTTTTACTGCGTTTAAGGGTACTTGTGTACTTCAGAGTGTACTTGAGCTGAGTGAGTGTGTACTTGGTGAAGTTCACCTCTTTCGCCGCTTGCTTCCCAGCCTGCTGCTGCTGTTGCTGTTGCTGCTGCTGCTGCTGCTGAGTCAGAAGCTGGAGATGCAACTGTTCCTGCTGCTTCTTATAATACTCCTGTAACTAGAGACAGACGCAGAACGGGAGGGGAGGCCGGGTGAGGAGGAGGAGGAGGAGGAGGAGGAGGAGGATGAGGAGAGGGAGAGGAGAGGGAGGAAGAAATATGAGGCGAGTGAGTCACAACACACTTTGTATCAACCTCAACAATACCGCAGTCTTCCAACAGTGAAGTGCCCCACCATAGACAGACACCAGAACTTGAATGGGAGTCTCGAGGAATGCGGCTGCTTTCTATTCCTGCACTCTCAGTGAAGGCCGCAGTTTATTGTTGTGGTGGTGTGTGGTTTATTGACAAACTGCACATAACAAGCTTCCACATACCTGAGAAAGATGGCTAAAGAATATTATGGAGCTATTATGGTGTGTCAAGTGATTGTGTATGTCAAAGCTACTGTAAAATGCTAAACCTTTGTGGGTTATTCACATACTGTAGAGTTCAAGAAGTGCACACAATGATCTGACTTATGCACAATGCCGTCAGGCAGAAGGGCACACACACACCTGAAATACACCTGCACACATGCACTATATAGAATAAAAAATAAATCTAAAGCACATGCTCTGTACAGACACACACACACACACACACACACACACACACACACACACACACACACACACACACACACACACACACACAGTCTGCAGGACTCCACAGGACTGATTTAAGCCCAGAGGGAAGAAATGCACATGGAGATTTTCCTTGATAAAATACTTTAAGCAAGCCCTTACTGTATTTACTGTACTGCTGTCATAAAACACCTGCTCAAACTGTGTGTGTGTGTGTGTAATGGCTTGTTTAGCTACTTGTGGGGTCCAATACCCAGGTGTAAAATCAGCTTTGTGGGGCCCCGCACCTTTAAAAGACTGTTTGAGGCTTAAGACTTGGTTTTATGGTCAAGGTTAGAATTAAGTTTAGGTGTAGGTTAGGATAAGGGTTAGACAATTAGTTGTGATGATTGGGGTTAAAGCGACAATGCTTCCTAACTGGAAGTGTGTGAACATCAGATTGTTTCAGTTTTTCTTAATGATGATACTCTTATCTACTCTGTGCATCAGCGAACAGGCTAAAAAAACATTTGCCCAGGTTTGTATTTTCAAAGTTTAGTGCACTTGCTTCTCGTACTTGGTCAAAATCAATGCTGATATCCTTGATGTTTACATTTCCTCTCATCAGAGCAGTCAACGGGGACAACAAGGGACAAAACAATGGGGTTGAGAAGCAGCACATCTTATTGTATGATCCATAGTACCCTTTATTAGATTAATTAGGAGATGGGAAGACATGCACACATTTATCTTGCAAACAGTTTGTCTGCAGGTATTTGAAGTATATGGTTTTATTTGAAACTACTGCAAGCTAAGTTTGTGTTGGCATCAATAAGCAGATTCTAAATTAAATATCACTAATGATTTCTTTGTAATCGCAACGTTGGAACCAATGCTTATTTGGAATCTGTTCTTGATGCCTAACCCTAGTGTGAGGGAATACATTATGTCAATGACGCATCCCCGTGAATATAGTAACACAAGTCTGTGTGTGTACTGAGTCAGTAATTCTTAAATGGGCATTTTCTATGACATGTACAGCAAAGTGGCCCCAGGTTATACATGGTTATTTTTAAGTTGTCTATCCATTGCCATAGTAACAGCCTGATGAACTTGGAGGAAAGTGACTTAACTTTTCTGCACTCCTACGTTCTTCACCTTCACAAGCATTTTCTTTTCCGCTGTGATTATACAGATACTATCTGGAATGAAAAAGACTACTACTGATGCTAAATGCAATAATTTTGAACTACCGGATTTAGCATTGCAGTCTAATTTATGGAAACACACGCACATTAATTCATGATTCGCATGCACTCACACAAACACACACATATACACACGAGTCCCCTCTGACTAGCCACAGCTTGTCTGTTTGTTTGAGTAACTAATCACTAATTTACTCAGGAAGCTCCATTAAGATTGTAATCTTGCTGAGAGGAGAGGAGAGCAAGGCGGACAGGAAAACTCACACTGACCACAGTGTGTGTTTGTGTGTGTGTTTTGGGGGGGGGGGTATCCTCTTGAGAACAGCTTGTACATGTGTCTGTCTGCAGTTTGTCTTTGTTTCATGGTGCGTCAAATGTTCAAAGAGGCTTTTCAGCAGAGAATGACTTCACAACACAGCAGTTGCTTCGGTCTCTCATCCGTCTGACCCTGCAGTGAACAGACTACACACCACTGCCCATCCTCACCACACACATACGCCCCGTGTAATGTAACGGTCCGGTTCTTTTTGTGTGCAAAGCTGTTTCACATTTCCAGTTTCAATCTTATGCCAGCCATAACTTACACTTTGCATAATTTACCGTTCTTTTGTACTACGATGCTCCTTCTTGTCCTTAATTTATTCTAAATGCAGGACTCATTCCTTCTTGCTGCTCTTTCTTTTCCATCTGTCTTTCCTCTCTTTTATCGCTCCTTAGGCGGAGTTAATCTCTCTTTTCCGCGTCACTAGCCCTGATCGCCTCCTCATCACACAGACAAATGCATATGCAAGCACACACACAGGCACATGCACACACTGTGCTGGAGAGTGGTGAGTTGAGGGAATAATTAAGTGATAATTAAGGTCTTTTTAATGATTTGATTCAGTGGCTCTGTGCATTAAGAGTATGTGTAAGTGAGGCACTCACCTCTCCAGCCTATTACCATGACCTTGACTTTAGTGAACACATCAAGAAAGAAAGGCAGAGCGGCTGTAGAATAAGTAAAGGTTAGAGGAAACTTAAAGGTTAAAACACACACACACACACACACACACACACACACACAAATCCACAAACAAGTGCCTGCATAAACACACAACTGCTGTGCAGCAGTGGGCCGTAAACCTTACTTACACACCCTTACACAATGCTGTATTGCCATGGGGATATGAAATTTAATGCTTCAGTGAGTGATATGTTGGCTGATTGTTCTCTGTGTGTGTGTGTGTGTGTGTGTGTGTGTGTGTGTGTGTGTGTGTGTGTGTGTGTGTGTGTGTGTGTGTAAAAGTGCCTGATTTGCAGATATACACTAAGAGCAAGTCCATACTGTGGTTAATTAAGTGGGAGAGCAATGTTAAACTCAGTGGTTTTAATAGTGGGAGTGTAATGTGTGTGTGTGTGTGTGTGTGTGCGTGTGTGTGTGTGTGTGTGTATGAGTGAGTGAGTGAGTGTGCATTATCAACCCCCTTCCGCCCCCCCCCCCCCCCCCATCTCCTTTTCCTCGTTAGAGAAAAAAAGAGCTGGTGAAGAGGTTCTTAGCCGTCTGCATGTGTTTCCAGAAAGCCAGCACATTTCACATTTCCATTATGATACATGTTGTCAGATCTTCCCACTGCAATTTATACTCGCCTAAAGCTACCGCTCCTTATTAAATCTATGCTCTGCTCCGGCCTCGCCTTGCCTGTGTATGTATGTGTTTTCTAGACATCCCCTCTATGCCATAATTACTCTATCTCCACTCCGTTAATAATCCTCTTCACAGCCTTTACAAGGTTGGCTGTGTGTGTAGGTAGGAGGTCACAGGTTGGTGTGGCCGAGTGTTTGACAGATCTGTTGCAGATGAAGAGTGTTTATTGGTTTGTGTCGACATGGCAACCCCCCCTGCTATCACCTGCCGGGCATCGACACACACTTCTGAATCACTATGATTCACCGGCTCATGCTAAAAAGCCCACACTCTTGGAATAAGGTTCCAAAAGGGTTCTTCCTGAAGGCTTGAGGTTCTACCCGGAACCATTTGCTTCTAAAGAACTGTTTGTTGAAGAAGGGGTTCTTCATTAGAATAAGGGTTCCACTAAAAACTCCCTGGGTGAGTTTTGAGTAGAAAAATTGTAATTACAGATCATCATCAACAGAAGGCGTTGCACAATGCACAACAGCCAGTAGAATATCACAGGCCCACTTTGGTTCCCAAAGAAAACCTGCTTTTTTTTTTTTTTTGTTCCAGCTGGGAACTGACTTTTTTGGCTCCAAATCAATATATTTTTGTTAGAACAGGTTTAAATTTTAATTGGGCCAGTTCCTGGGTGGAACTATCGCACCATAGAAGGTTTCTATGTGGAACCTCTTAACCTCAAGGGGTTCAGAGTGAAACTTTTCAAAGATAGTTCTAGGTATAACTCTTTATGTTGGGTTCTAGATAGAACTCCAAGAAAGGGTCCTGAGAGGAATCTTTAGAAAAGGTTCGACCAGGACCCAAAAATGTGTGTTTCTTTTTATGGGGAAGCCAGAGAACCCATTATGGTTCTAGTTAGGACCTGTATTTCAAAGAGTGTACAAATGTGTGTGTATGCATGTGCACAGGTGTGCATGTGTGTGTGTCTGCAGGCGGTTCTCCTAGCAACAATGCTAAAGAGGAGGTACTTGAAATGACAATGTGTGTATAAGTGGATATGTGGATGTGTGTTTATCTTCAAAGATCTCCGAGCACTGAATAAGACACAATCACGCCCAGTGTGTGTCAGCGCCTACTAAAACAGACACATCCAAACATGCCGACCTGGGATTGGGTCCAACCAGAATATGTGTGTGTGTGTGTGTGTGTGTGTGTGTGTGTGTGTGTGTGTGTGTGTCTGTTGTACCTGCTGTAGCATTAGAGCCTGCTGTTGCTGCAGCAGGGCCTGGAGCTGAGGGGGAGACAGGATCTGTTGCATCTGCTGAGGAGTGATCATCTGTGGGCTCATCATCGCCATGGACACGGGCACCTAAAGACAGACACACACAGACATTTTTAGATTATTCACACTTTACATACGGGCTTTAAATATAGCGCAGCTCAATCAATGGGTTAAGCTTTCTGTGAAAAGGCCCAGCCAGCCTCGCCATACATGACTGTGCCTGCAAACTGAACACTCAGCTCAAAACAAACAAACTGAATGGAGGCTGTACAGTGTGCTGGTACGGACAGGTAAAGTTAGAGAGGTGTGTTGTCTCTTATTCTCTGTTGTCAGTCACTGTTAAGAAAAGCTGGCAACATCAGACAAAGATAAATAGACAGATGCACACACAGCACACACATTGTTGACACTTTTCTACACAAGGCTGGCATTGTATGAAAAAACTGGCAATTTCTGTGACAACAGGCAGATGAAAGGACAGATAAGCAATCTTCCCATAAGATATAAAATCTTATCTGCTTCCATAAACACATGATTAGGACAGACTCTGATTCTCTTTCCACACAGTCAAGCCTGGCTAAGAAGAAAGGAACAACAAAGTGGCTATCAGATGAGATGTCTATCTCATCAGATAGAGCTGCAGGCAGGCAGAGACAGAGAGAGACAGAGAAACGTGGTGATTCTTGCAGAATGTGTTGTGCAAGCACTCTTAATGCACATGCACTGTACACAGAGATGGGCAGAGATGCTAATCTGATTACAAACACTGCAAAACTGAAGACAAACTATCCACATAAATCAGAAACCGAAACTCTCACACGCATGGATAAATGCAGGCAGCATCTATGAAAAACCAAACAGAAATCCTGCTGACAAAGTGCTTTTGTATTTATTAACTAAATTAAGGTTTGAGAAAACAACAAAGGGGATAAAGAGGTAGAAGCAGTTCAGACACAGAGATATCTTGTGGGAGAGATCGTGTTCTCACTCCCCTTCTTTCACTGCCTTCACATCAATAAACTATACTGCCTTCTCAGTACAAATAATCCTGTCCGTTAAGAAGTGATGGCTGTTTTACAGAGAAATGCAAGGGTGAGTTATTGCCTCTGAAATTGGCCATTTATCTATATTCACTCCATGCTGAAATATCAATCTCTCTCTCATGGTCAAACTGTGCGTATCTGTGCGTATGTGTGTGGGCTTGCGTGTGTGTGTGGGCACGCATAAGTGCCGGTGTGTGTGCGGAGCTCTCATCCGAGCAGTCTATCTACGCAGCACCTGAGGGGATGGCAGGTAGGGAGGGTGAAGCAAGAGTGAATTGTGTGGTAGAGAGCAGGAGAGGGGACGAGCTGTCACTGGTAAATTAAATCTGTAAAGAGCTGATTTGACTTTGTAAACAAGATTGGCCATAAATACTAACACCCTCTTTCCCCACCTGGCCCCTGTCTCCATCTCCCACCCTCCCTCTCCCCCACCATCCATCTACATCTCTTTTTCTCTCTGCGTGTCTGTCACTCATCAAACCAGGACAACTAAACAGGTTCCCAGCCACATGTGAAGGGATGGACCACTGGTTGGAGAGGGCTGGGCAGCAGGGGTGGGCATACAAGTATTTTGTTACTGTACCCAACTTCTTACTTTTACTCCCTACATTTTAACACAAATACCTGTTTAGTTTTGAAGCATTTCAGTAGAATTATTGGTTATTTTTCTTTTGCATCATTGCACGCTGCTTTCCCAACATTAAGACCAATTTCAACCTAAATGGGTGAAACACATGGAAAACACAATAATTTGGTGTATCCATCTGTGCATAACATGCTTGACAAGTGTAACAAGAACAACAACAAAAAAGATGTAACATGCTGAAAAATGACATAAAGAGACATATCAAGACAATAAAGATGTATCAAGACTAAAAAGATGTAACATGACAAAAAAAATACACAAGACGAAAAACACAGAACAAGACGAAAAATAACATAAAACACTAAACAGTAAGAAAAACTAACAAGATGAAAAATACTCAACACTAAAAACTACGTAATAAGATGAAAGAGATGGGTGGATGAAGTGGGTTCAGTGAGCTTTGTACAGAAGCAGACAGTAAAAATGTCTTTTAGAGCATTACTTTTTATTTTTATACTTTGATTACACTGTACTTTTTTACTTTTATTCACTGTTAGTTGAGTAAAGAAGTTGAATAAGTGTTCTTTTTTTACACAGGTATCTGACGTCTACTTGAGTGAAGAATGTGTGTATTTTTGTGACCTCTGATGGACAGTTGTGCATCTGGGCTAGGAAAGAAAAAGAGGAGTGTTGGAGTATGTAGATGAGTGAGCTGTAATGCAGGAGCATGCATGTCTGGAGTGAAAAGGAAGAAGACAAAGAAGAAAAGAAGAAGAAGAAGAAGAAGAAGAAGAAGAAGAAGAAGAAGAAGAAAAGACAAAGTCAGAGCGGGGTGAGGCAGGGAAAGAACGGCGGTGTTGTGGCAGTTGGTAAAGGAACAGGCAAGAGGATGGGGCGGCGGGGTGTGGCGAGCAAGGTGGGGGTGGTGATGGGTGCCGCTTGGCGTCATGCCAGCTTGCCCCCGCCGCCGGGCCTTGTCAGTCTAAGCTGCCAAATGAAAAGCTGTAATTAATTGCTCTTGTGCATCCCATTCTTCCTCCCTGACAACTCATACATTCTATTTTATACACACCGCCATTGACATTTTCAAGTCACAGGCGTAATAATTACTGGAGTTATAGCACCTTTCTGTGTGTTGGCTGACGCCAGAAGCAAATGCGCGCCCATTTGTGCTGATATACTGTACTGTATGTGTGTGCATGCATGCGTAAACGCGCGAATGTGCATGTGTTTAAGGCTGAATGTGTGTGTGGCAGGCTGAATGCTGAGTAGTTAAGGTTTGACGCCATTAATTGCCCCTATAATCTAATATCACAAAGCGTGGTGATTATGGGGCATGCGTTGCCACCGCCATACGACACCGCCAGCCTGAGAGTGCCGCCACAAAACAAAAGCCTCGCCATTAGCGATTTGACGGGCCAGGACAAAAGCACCTCACAATGCGGAATTATATTTTCATTCGGCTTTGTCTCTCCCGGTGAATGATTTCTCCCCTTTCATTGGACTGTGAATAGGGAGAGTCTGAAAAGCCGGGCGATTTGAAGTCAGCCATTTATTAAATGCATTTAATTTTTTTTTCCGCTGTCGTCCCATTTTTTTCGTGTTGCATGTTAATTTAAAAGAGAGAGATGCGTGGTAGATTAGTGAGAGAGAGGTGAAACTGGAGGGGTGGTGGTGGGGGGTGGGCATGAGTGGAGGGGCATGCAGAGAGAGGGGAGAAGGAAGGATACCAACCACACTGTGGAAGAATGGAAATAAGGAGGGAAGGAAGCGAGGGTGGAAAGAAATACGGGTTGAAAAATAGAGAGATGTGTGTGAAGACTCATATAGATGGAGAAAGAAACCTTGCAAGTTTTTGGAAGTAGAAAGTGTGGCCTAGTTCAGTGGTTTCCAACCTTTTTCCTTAGAGGATCTATCACTGAGTGAACTGACAACCCCTGACTAAGTAACATATTTTATGGATATTTCATTTTATATTCAATGCATAACAGTAAGAGTACAGAAAAACTGATAAACTGTACAATTATCCCAAATAGTGAACACAATATCTGCAGGAAGATGAGTTTTCCTGATATTCTAGGAACTTTTTATACAATTCTCTGTCTGTATTAATTTTTTTTTTTTAATTTTAACCATCATAAAGACTTTCTTTTTCCACAAATTCAGTGTTTTCTTCTCCCTAATACAGGACCATTGTGTTGCATCAGTTCTTTGGTTGTTTTTAAGTTCATACTTTTCTAATGCAGGAATATAGCTGGGGTTCAGATCTTCACCACATCCTTATCCTGTGAGATTTTAATTTTAAGTTTATATTAAGTAAAAATCAAACTTTCAAAATAAAGATTTCATTTAATTTTCTTCATGTAAATATGGGATCATGGGAGTTATTTTGTTCATATATGCATATAAGAATATATATAACATATGTCTAGTGTTTTTAGACATTTTAATGTCTGAATGTGGGGCTCACAAAGACGCACACAAATGTGGGTGAAGAATCCCACAATCCTGTGCAGAAGGTGTCTGATAAATGTGAAAGTTGAACCATCAACAACAGTAAGATTTTAAAGATGTCACTCCAATCATTAACATGCAAGAATCAGTCATACGTGCAGACACAGGCAGACACACACACACACTGCTGAGGGGTCGGTGGCTGACAGAGGTCAACCCCTGTCTTGGAGAGAGGGAGCTGAGGGGAGGGAGGGAAGGAAGGAGGGGAGGAGAGGAGAAGCGAGAGACAGCCTTGTCGTTTACAGAGAGTGGAGGAGTAATTAGAGGGGTTGTTTGAAGAGGGAGTTTAACTGATTAACAAAGGAAGAGAGGGAGCGAGGGAGCGCCCTAAAGATGGGGAAGGAGAAGCAGGAGAAAGGCATGTAGTCCCAGAGGAGCCAAGAGAGAGAAAGAAGGGGGGATGCATCTTGCATTTCAATGAAGCTCCATCCCTCTCTCCTCTCCTCCCTTGATGACTTTTCATTCTAACGAGGAGGAAAGCCCCACTTTCCATTTCAGATGAGACCTCGGGAAGAGAGGAAGGAGGGCTATCTGATATTAAACCAGCATGCAGCCGCGGGGAATAGACCTATCGGAGCTCAGCACCGTGTTTATATAGAGACAGGCTGGTTAAATGACTGCATCTTCTCTAATTTAGGAGTGAACTTTGGATTTCACACCTTCACCTTCACTCTAATTGAGGTCTCTGACTACAGAAATACACCCAACACACAGGAGCCTTAACCATCACTTAATATATGCCTGTACACACCAAATTGTCTCATTTAAAATAAACAAAAATGGTCACACAGCACTTGAAACTTGGGAAACTCAAGTTTATACTTTGTGGCTCTGCTGATGAATTTGAGAAAATGTGGCATCCCTTCCTGGTCTGAGCTTTACATCTTCTCATATGCAACTTTGTCATGGTTATTATCTATTGCAGAGTATCTACTTGTACCTAGGTATGAATAGGCACAAGGCAGCTATTTGACTATCCACACCGACCCCATATTTTAGTTATAAAGAGCAAAAAATTTACTGTTCCTAAGAGACTGTGGTGGATGAATTGGTCAAGTGCAAGGATTTTTTGCAGGGCCGTGGGGTTTGAGTCCACTAGTGTGAAATTACATGCCACTGGCACCTGTTATTTACATTTTTAAAATTATTTTATTAATTCCCATTTTTAATTTTTTTATTCAGTTTTCAGTCCAATTTAGGATAGGTTTAGGCAACAAAATGTTTAGGAAAATAGCTGCATTGGCTATTTACACTTTGGTTTCAAATAGCATCGTTGGCTTGGACTTGTGCACCTCGGTGTAAATATCCACAGTGGCTATTCCAATGTGGGTGCAAATAGCATCCACCTTATCATTATTATTAATTATCTTTTGACAAACTGCATAAATGAATCATCACAGAGAATTATTTAGCTATTTGACCCCCTAATAAACACTTTTATGTGTTTTTGTATTTAATCCTGTCAGTCATTTATGCATTTGTTATCCTTGTTGCTTGATTTAGAAAACACAAAAATGTACTACTTGCATTGCGTTGTTTAAGTACTTGCATTGTACTTATATGTAAAAATGCAATTAAAAATTTAAAAAACTGAACAAACAAAAATTACTTCATTGATGTTTTGTCCAATCCTTGTTCTTTTGACATAAATTCAGAAAAACACACAAGCCATGTGACAGTTTTCTCCCTAGAGCTTCACAAGCACATACATTTACAGCTACAGTAATTCATCTCATGCTGGCTCAAAAGTGTGCGGCCAATACGTGGTGTGTATCTGCGTGTTATGTGTGTGTGTGTGTGTGCGAGTGTGTGTGACGGTGACGAGTGGTGAGAAGAAAGGAGGCTATAATCAGAATCTAAACAGGCTCTCAGTCTAAATGATGCGGGCCCTGCCTCTGGGTCTATGGGGACACGCAGGAGAGAGGGATAATTGAAAAAATGACAGAGGAGAAAGCAGGAGGAAGAGAGAGAGGCTGACACAGACCTCCTCCCCTCTCCTCTCCTCCCTCCTACCACCTCCCCCTCCTCATCCCCCCTCTCCTGGTAGGAGCAAACCCCAGCGCTGTTTATCCTTGTCACTGAGCATTACCACCTCACCCTGGAAGGGACGCCTGCCTTTCTGTCTCTCTTCCTGTCACACAGACACAGACACAGACACAGACACACACACACACACACACACACACACACACACACACACACACACACACACACACACACACACCTAGATGCACATCAAAACTTGCCTCTGACTCTGAATCTTTTGTTCACTCCACCATATACTGTATGATGTAGTATTAGGGAGACATTAAGGAGAAAAAAGACATGAGAAAGACTTTTTGGAAATAAATCGAAATGTCGAGAATAAGCTCAAAATACTGAGAATAAACTCAAACTTTCACTAATAGTGGCAGTTATAGGGAAAAAAAATAAATTAGAGAACAGAGGTATTATTGTTTTGCATTTTAAAAATTAAGTCGAAATGTTGAGAATGAAGTTGAAATACTAGGTTGAGAAAGTGGTGAAAAGGATATTTAGATCTGACTTTAATCTCAATTTATTTTACTTAATTCTTGACATTTTGACTTAATTCTCAACATTTCCACTTTATTCTCAAGTTTAGATTTACACTTTATTCTCGACTTTATTCTCAATATTTCCACTTGATTGTCAACATTTCAACTTCATTCTCGACTTTTACACTTCATTCTCTTCATGTTTTGACTGCATTTTTGACTTTTAGACTTTATTATTGACTTTATTCTCGATATTTCCACTTTATTCTCTACTTGAGTTTGAATTAGACTTCATTCTCAAAAAGTGAATGCAAAATAAAAAAAAAAAACCTTCCTCCTCTCTTTCTTCTGTTATGTCTGGTCCTCATACTCTTCTGTAATATTATCATAAAGGTTTCTGTCATCCTTTTAAGAAACATTTAAATTCTTCTTGGATGTCACTACATGTCTCAAACTTCTACTCCTCGGATTGGACAAGCGGTAAAAGTGTGACACATCAGCAGCAGCAGAAAAGGGAGAAATCTCTGCTTATTCATGCACATGCCAACTGCATGACCCTCTTCTGCCACTGTACAGTAGCTGCCAGCAGGCTGGGGGGTAAACGAGAGCGTCCCAATTAAAATACAGTCAGCACTGTGCCCTTTCTTGGGGTTTAAAGGCCAAAACTCTTTTTTGGTTCTTGTTTATTCACCAGCTATCATCACTATCGCTCCTTCCCTCTTTCAGTCCCTCCAGGTAAACAGCTTGTCTGTGCTCATCACGCCAAGTAATGAGAGAGTGGGTGGGGGGAGAGAGAGCAAGAGGGTTAGAAAGAGAGAAGCAGAGGAGTGAAGGAGAAAAGCATTTGAGTGAAAAAGAGAAATAGAAGGAGCGCCTACTGTGCTGAGAGCGTTGTTTGGAGCTCAGGGCCAGGCCTCCACTGGAAGTAAAAGGGCCCCATTGTGTGTGGTGAGTACCCCTCCTCCAGCTAATCTGCAGTGGGGCCAGGGGCCACATTACTCTGGGGGGAACTGATGAGCGAAGCCAGGTGGGGTTTGGGATGATACAGGCATGTTACAGCCTCAAATTTTTTGCTGAGTAATGTTTCTGTCTGAGTCTATGAACAATGAGTGTGTATAAACTAGTGCCAAAAAAAATCTCAACATGCCAAAACAGATTTGAGTTTATTGAATCTTTGTGTGTATGTTCCTGTTATTACTAATTGGCTTCGCAACGCAGGTATTTCTGTGCAAGCCACAAGTGCAGGTACAGTATAGAGTTGTCAAAAGTATCAATGCTTTTTTGATACCACATGAGTAAAACAATACATCAATACCGAAAAGTGTTCATTCAAAACCTCTGTTCAGTTCTGCCTGAAATCTGTCTTGCCAGCAGCAAAACCAGACGATGTTCGGTGGCTTTTTCTGTACTGGGCAGCACTGTGTGCAGGTTGTTAATAAAAAAAAGAAAATAATTATTTTATCTTTTGTGCCTCGGTCCTTTTTTCCTTTTTGCTGTGGTATTGAATTAGGTATTGTGCATAATTTTTTTATACCAGTATTTTTATTTTTATATTAGTATTTTTATTAGCTATTTGGTAAACTGCACAGGATTCTGCATAAAACTGTTATGCAGCCGATATTGCCTCTGTTCAGTAAAAAACATGTATTGCCAAATGGTGTTTTTAAAAATTTCAGATAAACTGAAGGATTAAGGTTTTTTTTGATAAGTTCTGCAATTTCTTAGCTCATCAAAAATCAACATTTAGGAAACATACTGTGTTTGTCATAGGACAGTAATGATATGACAAATGAAATTCATTTTTTCTGCAATGTCATTAACTTGTCAAGAGTGTTTTGCAAACTAGTAAAATAATCATTTTTATTCATAACTACTAGCAAATTTGGTCAAAGTATGTATGTTTTAGAACAAAAGTGCTATTTTTCCAAGCCCTTCTAAAAACTTTATCTCACATAACCTGATGTAGGTTTCTGTATGATGATATTGCTATGTATAAACATCCTAGGTTTACAGAGGGGAGGGGAGAGGAAGGCATCAGAGCTGTGACCTACATCACCACTTTTTTTTCTAACAGCTCACTGGGAGTTTCAATTTAAGAAACCCAGAAAAGAACACAGACGTAGTCCCTCTTTATGTTTGCACTAAATAGTCCCTGTTAAATTAACTACTACATGGTGTTTTGCATATTTTCCTACAGTTTTGCCATGCCTACCTTCTTATTTTCTCACTATTTTGCACTGACAAATGACTAATCCTTTTAATTTTACCTCTAAGCATATACATTGCTGCAGTAAGTCATTCTATTTGTGAACTTGAAGAAGTGAGCTGCTACTGCAATTAATTGCCATGTTTACTAAGTTGCTCACAGCTGGCTAGCATTTGCTTTATTTGATAGGTAGTTTTCACATATTTATATAAAATATGACACATCTGGCTGTATTTAACATCATATGGCTGATGTCTCAGAGCAAACTGAACTGGAGGTAAGGTGAGCTCAGAAGGGTTGTGTGGATGCATGCATGTAAGGATTAATGAACAGATGAATGATAGAGGTGTGAGGACAGTAGAAAGACGTGATCTCACAAATCTATCTAACACTGAGCCAGGCCTTGTTCTGTGCTAACGGAGTCACACTCACTCATACACATACACCACGCATGTGGACACACAGAACACCCATCTCTCCCTGACAGGGGCCAGACAAATGAAAAACAGAAAAAAAAACTTCAGAGAGGACAGTGAAAGACCAGTAAGTTCAAGTGGAAAATCCCCCCCCCCCCTTCCCTTCTTCTCCCCTCGTCCGCCCCCTCCCTCCATCTAACGCCCCAGTGCTTCAGAATAAAAATGACAACACATTTCCAGAAACACACACACAGACACACACACTTTGGGCATTTCATTGGGAAGTGTGAGAGGCCGTTATCGACCATATTTCATTACTGATTTCACTCATGTTTCAAATCACAAAATAAGAGTTTCACACTTCAGTGGCCAGACCCAAACCTCTCCTCTCCATCCTGTCTGTCCAGCCCTCTGCCCAGAGCCAAACCCATTCCACTGGCTGCTCAACCTCCTCCCGAACACCCTTCACAAACTGTCAGGACCCCGTACTACCCCCCCAACGCACACACAGACACACGGCCCCAATTCCCTCCACATCAAATAAGAGAAACTGCCAACTAAGCACTTTCATTGAGTGGACAAAAGGAGTGCTTTGGGAAAAACACTTTGAAAGGAAATAAAAGAGAACGAGAGAAGGAACTGCTTCAGTACCGCAGACTCTGGGGGGCTAAACACTCATCTTTCCACATACTTTTGTTGATTAGTTAAAAGACTTTGAACCCTGCTTCAGAATCCTTATGTTCAGTCATTTTACCACAAATCTGCGGTGGTTTAAATGAGGCAGCTGGGGAAAGACAGAAAACAATTTAGCAACATATAGAAAACTGCTGAAATATTGATAAAAGTATTTTCACTGAAATAAAATCTATGCATTAAGACTGACATGACTCAGTCTCTTCCTGCCGTCTTTCCTGCGTGTCTCCCTCTCGTCCGCCATCCCAGTGTGCTGGTGCCAGCCCTCTCCAGAGAGCAGAGAGGCAGGCTAATTAACATATCTCTAATGAGTCTTTTCATTTTTTTCCTAATTAAACGAGCTCCTCAATAATACATGAAAACAGGACACCACGCTATTCAATTACATACGTATGGGCCACAGCCAAGCACGTGCGTTAATCTGTATGTGTGCATGCCAAGTGGCAGTGTGTTAAGTGTGCCAGGCGTGTGTCTGCCAAGTGGGTGTATATGTGTCTGCTTGTGCCCACCCAGCGTACGAGCGAGTGCCAAGTGTGTCCATTGTGGGGAACGTGTGGCAGGTCATGGAGGCGTGCTACGTATCATGCTGGGTAATCCGCCAATTGGCACTCCGTCTGCCAACTGTGTGCCCACCAATGCACTCAGTTGCATGCGTGCCACGACCAATTAAGGTAACTGTGGCCAATTATTTCCAATACAAATACACACCTAGTGTGAAATTATCCAAATACAGCAGAGGATATGGACATCCTTCAAGCGTAATCTGTTAAATGAAGGAATGGCCTTTTTCACTGAGTGAGCTCTAATGCTCTTTTTCCTAAATGCCCACAACTAACTCACACTGGCAGGCTCGCTGGTTCAGCCACAGCTTTATACATGCCACAAATGGCATAAATTATCTTATACATTAATGGATTAGTCCATAAAATGTCAGAAAATGGTGAAAGATGTCAATCAGTGTTTCCCAGTGACCAAGGTGACAGTTTTTGTAACAGGCAGACATACTGGGCCTTCGTTATACTGTGATTAACATTGTGAAATGGTCACAGTTTGGTTTAGGCACCAAAACTACTTTGGTAGGTTTAAGAAAAGACCATGTTTTGAGGTACAAGTTAAAGTGAGTAATGTCCATCCACCCCAACCTCCTCCCTTAGTGGACTTTGTCACTCATTTTCACAATTACTATGGCCACTAGAGAGCCCCTCCCAACAATAAACAGAAATATGGGTTGTAATAAGTTGCTTGCAGAGATGACCTACAGTGTGTCGTCATTTTATTGGTGTAGGCGGCCTGAAACAAGCATGTTCCCATATGATTTGTAGGTCACTGTAGCACCACAATGCCTCATTTATAATTGTATGTTATGACACATTTTACCTTTATCAAAAATTGCAGTGCCTGAGATTTGGATGTTGCACTTAGCCATACTGCAATTTCAATAATATTTCCAATTAATTGTTTATCCTTTC
Source organism: Lutjanus erythropterus (assembly GCF_056507025.1). Classification (NCBI taxonomy): domain Eukaryota; kingdom Metazoa; phylum Chordata; class Actinopteri; order Lutjaniformes; family Lutjanidae; genus Lutjanus; species Lutjanus erythropterus. Next base: position 20,127,880 of record NC_139318.1, read on the forward strand.
CTCTGATCACCTGGTTCTGGAAGATTTTGCATGTCTAACCTCTTACCAATCCCTAAGTTGTTCTGCAATATTCCACTTGAGTAAACAACCTTAAAAATCTAGCTTATGCATTAGACATAATATACCAACAAGACCAAGGGCATAACAATTTCTGTAACATACCCATTCAAAATGGCAATTTTCTCCTATTTCAAGACTGTCGATTTCAGTGTTATTATTATCTAAAAACATTATTAAGTATTATTTCTATCTGTGCAGAATGTTTCTAATGTCAAATCAAAACGCCTCTTTGGTCTTGAATTAACTAACTCCTAAATAATCACTCACACTATCCTGATTATTGTGCTTTTCACAAACTGTAGCTGCAATTTTGTAGCTACACAATCAATTTTTCCTGCAACTGCCTGTCTGGAGACTTGAGCTATTGTCGAGTTTCTCCTGAATGTGACACTTGACAGTGACACAGACACACACACACGCGCGCACACACACAAACACATGAAGAGTGGATTGATACCATCTCGCACAGCCAGCCAAACACAGAGACCATCTCTGAACAACCAATCAAAAAGCAGATATAATCTTAGAGTTTCTTTTGCTCTCAGCTCAGATCCTCCCCTCTATTATAAATAAAGAAAAGAAGAGAAATATGATGGGGAAGGGGTGGGTTGGGGGGGCATGAGAGGAGGAGGAAGACGGGGGGGTTGTCAGCACAGACCAGGGCTTCTCCAGAGAAGTCAAGACACGAATAGAAGTCTTCCCGCTCTCCCTGTCTGCCTCTGTCGTTCTCCCTCAGAGAGAAGGGAAAAATCTAATTATCGAGCTCCTAAAGATCTCATTATTGGCTGAGGCTCATTTGCATGTGTGAGAGCAGCCCAGCAGGAACCAACCTGAGGACGGCCATTTTGTGCCTGATGTGAACCACCGTGTCACTGTACAGTTGCTTACTGCCACCTTTAGAAATGACCAGATTAAATGTCTGGCTTCACTCACTCCATCGCTCACTCAGCCTCTCTGCGGCTGGCGGATGATTGCCTCAATTACAGCAACTGAGCGCAGTTGCTGTGATTTAAAAATGATCATAAAGCTGGAAATTATAGTAATTAAGAGATTTCTGTGTGCCACCTTGGTGTTCAGGTTTGTTGTGAGGTCTAGTAAACAAGTTCAGTGCTGCTGCTATACACAGGTACACAAACAACACTTTTAACAAATGTAAATCCAAGTGTGTGTATGTGTGTGTGTGCGAGTTGGCAGGGGCTGTGGGGCCATGTGAGCTGACAGCTCAGACAACAGAGATGTAGCGTTGATGCCCTGGAGAGTACAGAGAGGCTAGCCAGGCCAGGCACCAACAAACAAGACAAACAAGACAGAGATGGAGAGAGAAGAGGAGTGTGTATGTGTGTGTGTTCAAGAGAGAGACAGAGGGAAACCAGGGGAAGGTAACACTCCTTTTATATAAGAGATGCGCGTACGAGGCAGGTCAACTGAAGGTGTATCCAACCTGCAGTTGACCCTGTTCGTGTGAAACTGCTGTCACAGGTTAATCTCTTGTCAGCATACACACAGACTTGGCTGTAGTTCCTTACACCTCATTGCAAAACAACAGGTTTACATCACACACTAACTTTCAGTTTCACTTCCCTCCATATGCTCGTTTTCTTACTTCCCTGTTCTCCACTGTATTTCTTTTTTAAAATGAGTCAGGAAGAGAAAAAATGCTTAAGCATCAGTAACATTTAATTAAAGCCCCATACCATGAGAGAAATACAAAAGCACTGTCCCGACTTCAGTTTGACCCAGGTCAGAAGGAGGGTAAGATGACACAAACTGACTTATTTTGACCACCAATGTAGATTTAAACCATGTGAGCAAGCCAGAGATAGCAGAGACCATACTTTAGAGTTTAGAGCCATGTTTCCACCAATAGTACCTGGAACATTTAGTCCCAGGATGTACTTTTCAAGGAACTGAAAGGTTCCTTCAGCCCATTGTCGTCTGTGTTTCCACAGTGGTCTAAACACCCATGAAGATTAGGCAAATTTGACCTCTGACATACGAAGTAAATATAAATACTTGACCAATCAGAAAGTTGAAATCAAAGTTCCTTTTCTTTTAGAAAGAACTCCCTCCGGAACAGGGACTTCTTGGGGGGTATAATAATGTCCATGGCATTTAATTTAGACCCTGGTTCCTGCAGTGGAAACACACTGAGTTTCTTGTCCCTGGTGAAATTTTCTGTGATGGAAATGTGGCTTAGGTCCAAGTCGACTACTGCAACACATGTATTAATATCAATTTCGGCCACATGTTCACTGTTTTGTGTTGATTTACATTATAAAAGCTATTTCAATCTTCAGAACATTCTGCCAGTGCCGATCTGATACAAAACAGTATTTACTTTATTATCTTACACCTTAAAAGCCACCGTGTAATTTCTCCATCTGCCAGTTTCTATCCAAAGTAAATAAAGTGATTCTGATTCCAATTCAGGTTTTGATTAAAGTGTAATCCGCAAGATCCTCCTCTTTTAAATTTTGTTTCATTTTTGACATCTTTTAGTAATAAGGCATTAATTCTCTGGCATTTTTACACTTCCTGGAGGTCACTTGGCAATTAAACTGTGTGGCCGACACTGCAAAATCTTTTTCTTTGGTCTTTCTATTGATGACGTTTGAGCTCTATGTGACTTTTTTTCCCTTTCATTTCTGCTCTGTTATGGAGGCCGCTGCTACACATTTCACTCTTCCTGCTGATGAAGATACAAAAGACAGTTTCTTTGCACCAAAGGAAAAAAATTGTTCTGATACCGATACCAGTGCTGGAAAATGCTCCTGATACAGGTTAAAATGCAAGCATCGGTATTGCCAAGTAAAAGAGAACCTGCTCCTTCCCAGCAGTATACTGTACACCTTTTTTCTGGGATGGGGAATTCATGCTCTATGGCATTCGTGTACTTTATGTATTTGTCCTTTTTTTAATTTTATTTTTTGTAACTCAGGTGTATCAGATCTGTACTGGTATCAGCAGATATGCAAAGTTTGGGTGTCAGAATTGGTATGGGGAAAGCAAAATGGTCTCAGAACATCTCTACTGGTAAAACATGTCCCAATAATCATGTTTCATTTACATGTAAATACTGCATCATATCTATAATAGGTTTGCATATTATTGCCTTTTATCTAGATCGACTGCACAGTATCACTTTTAATGTGAAAAGTTTTTCCTACAAGCACCTTACTGGCTTCACATACTGCAAATGAACTTATGCTTGCTTCTGACTCACATCCGTGCCTTTCTCTCTCTTCCATCTCTTTCTTCATTTCCCATACTGTGACGGCCCAGCTGTCTGTTTTTCATGTGGCACGTTAATGAGAAGAGCAGTGCAACAGCCAGACTGCTCGCTGCTCTAGTAGACCCATGGCCCCACTTTATTGATATGGGACACAGCTACAAATCACACTTCTGCGTGTACTCTATACATCACACACTCATAAAGAAGTGCCAGAAGTAATGTCATGTGTGATATTTATCAACATACACCGATAGTAAGAATGCGTGTGTGCCGTCTCTCTCTCTGCGTCTGTGTGTGTCCTCCTTAAGTGTCTTTCAGTGGGGATCCTGCACTCCAGCTAACCCCACTCTCTCTGCTTACTGTGGAATTCAACTCTGAAAACAGCTCGCTGCCCCAATCACTACAAAGACCCCATTCACACACACGCACACACACTAACAATCACACACACATGCACTCACAGAAAGAGGCCGAGAGACAGTGAGACAGAGGAAAGTATGCGCCTATATCACACTGTGTAGTTGACGTGGCAGGTTGGTGAAGGCTGCAGCAGCCAGGGGCTTAATATTATACAGATTCTGACAAAGCAACACTTGGGTTGTGGATCTGTGTGTGTGTGTGTACATTCATGTGTGCATGTATGTGTGTGCTCTGACCTGCACAGGGCTCTGTTTGACCTCGTTGCTGCCAGGGGAGTTGAGTCCAGAGGCCTGCTGGAGGAGGAACTGTCTGGCTGCCTGGAGCGCCTACGAGGGAGAAATAGAGATGATCAGATGTTTGTCACACACACACACACACACACACACACACACACACACGTGTGGTCATACAGTGGAATATTTTCTATTATTAACAGTAACACACTCATAAAAGTCATGCACCTTTGAAAGTTAAACCTTCAAAATTTAAAACAAAGGCACATATACTGCAAAAATTCATGAAGGAACTTAGTGGAATCAACTAATCTTTTTCATGAACTTAATTTAAATATGTTTTATCTATTCAAGTTAATTAAACTTCAAATATATCTGGAATTTATTTTCAAAACTCTTCAGAACTTCTAAATATGAGCCTAAAGTCTTTTAACTTGAAACAATGAGTTGATTGAATGTACAACACAAAGTTCAAAGTTCAACTCACCAAATTAAGTTTCTAAAGAAACATGATCTACATATTGGCAGACCTCCCAGCATGCACTGTTAAAACTCTCCTCAGAGCCTTTTTTATAGTTTGAAGAAAATATACATGATGAAAACCTGCTGACTTAATACAGTTTATACATTATGGTTGTTTGTTTTCACAATAATAAAAACTTTGAACATCATGATGAAGCTTAGTACTGAATTTAGTTCCTACATCTAAGTTGCTGTGTGAAATGAAGAACTTAGTTTTTTATGTGGAAAATGTAAAAGGAAACCAAATTTGTTTGTAATGTTGTCAGACTGATGAGTTGTTAGTTCAACTTAATATCTTAAGGTTATTGAACATGTTTTCTCAAGTACAACTGAATTTATATCAAGTCTGTTTGGCAAAAGGTTTCTTTGTTTTGAATCATTACAAATTTATGTCAACTTGTCCTTTAAAATTCAGTCACCTTAAAATTTTATGGCAGCAGTTAAAACAAATGGTTTATTTGTACAGCGTGTGTAAGTTTAGTTTCTCACAACACACAGCCACACAATCAAACATTTTTGATTATCGAAAAGATAAAAGAAAAGCACAAAAACACTCTCATACCGGCCGCTCTCTCTTTGCCAAGCTGTCAGGTCTGATTTCCTCAACCTGAGACGTCCACCTGGCACACATACAACATGCTTGAGTGTGTGTGTCTACATTTGTGCGTGCGACTCCACGTGACTGAATTCATCTCTGCTCATTCAAAACCTCCAAACTCCGATCATCTCCTCTTTCCATTCTTTGTTTCTCTGCCCTCCCCTCTGTTTCACTCTCTCTTCCCCACGCCTTTCTCTCTACCCCTCCTCTCTTTTCCAAGGAAGGTGCAAAGTGGGTTTTCCACATCCTCTGAGGCAGAAGTGTGTCAGCAGATCTTCATGTGTGTCAGTGGCACTGTGTTTGTGTGTGTCAGAGTGATGTAAGGAACCGTTTGCCCTGATGTGCCCTGGAGAGCTGTGACTAACCACCACTACCACCCACCTCTTCATTCCTCCCCATCCTCTTCCCATTTCTCCCCTTTCTGCCCTCCAGCGCTGTCCATTCAAACCAAAGACACCATCCTTCTCTAGCTCTGTCTTCTCTCTGGCCTGAGTGTTGCAGATTCATCCGTCTGACGCTGCAAACTCAGCCACCCTTCCCACTGTCTCTAACTCATATCTCCTGTTTTTTTCCTCGTCTTTAAAAGTAGAATCAGTAGGATTTTCTCCAAGCTGTCAGTAAACACACCAGAAAGATTGTTACAGATTGATAGACGGATGTTAAATACTGACGTTTTGGGTTGATTAAGCTTCAGAAAACAGCAAAATAATGAGAAAATAAGGAAATATGGACCACACATTTCTTGTGCATCATGAGTGATGACTGAAAGCAATTATATTTATATACGTTGTTTTTATTTTTAGGAAATTGTTGCATATTATGCCTTTAATTATATTAAAAACTATACATTTCTCTCTTTGTGTCTTTTAGTCTCTTTCCTTTGCTTGTTGTAGTGTGAAAGACTCAAGTGCTCTATCATCAAGACAAATCAGTCCCTGAGGAATGGGCATTTTTGCTGGAATGTCTGAACTGCTCCTAAAACAAAACAAGAAAACACCCATGTCAAAACACAAGAGCCGCCTTGCACTTACTGTAAGCGCAGTTACACATACACAAACTTGAACACACACAACCTCATGACAGAGGGTTAGAGCAGGGGAGACAGCAGGATGCACATTTGCTTCCTCTGACTCAAAGGGGAAAGGTTCCTTAGTAAATATTGATTTATGAAAGTCTGTGTGTGTGTGTGTGTGTGTGTGTGTGTGTGTGTGTGTTCGTGTGGCGGCGCGCGTGTGTGCCTGTGAACACACCACAAATTAACGGCCAGAAAGAGGAATGTCCTTTACCATGGAAGCTCTTACTCAACCACACAGCAGCACCAGAAATCTGTTCGCCTGCATCATTTCACAACTGCAGAATATTGTGAAGCTGTGAAACACTACAGCACACACAAACACACACAGACGCACACACACAGAGACGCACACACACACACAAACACACACACACACACACTTACTGTATATTGTCACATATTTAATGAATTGTCAAATTAGAAGCTTGGGTACATTAAGTAATGTTTAATTACAAAAACAGAGAGGTGAGATTAGAGGGAGACAGAGAAAAAGAGAAGTCCTCTGTGCAGTCAGAGTGATGAAAACCATCTGTATCGAGCACACTTGCTACTTTTGCTGAGACCGCAATTAAAATACACACACGGACGTGGCTTTAGACATGCCTACACACACACACACACATATATTTTAACACTTTAACAAAAAATCTTGGGAACCCCCTCCCATTTACTGGTTTGACCTCAGCATTAAAGCAGGCGCAGACATACGCACACACACAGAAAAAAAACACACACAAAAAAAACACAACCGCCCAGTTTGTTGGCATGTGGTGTGAATTACTCCTTGAACACCCTGTCTGCCCAAGAGTGAGTGTGTGTGTTTGTCTGTGTGTGTGTATGCGTGTGTGTTGGCAGGAGTTGGGGAGGCATGTCTGGCAACAATAAGGGACAATTCCACCCAAATTACCACCCTGATTACCACTATATTAAAGAGCCATTTATGGCTTTCATAAACGCTACAACCAAGCAGAGGTGATGCCTGTCTCCTCTCCTATGCCTGGATTCATGGATGTGGGTGTATTTGAGAGACAAGAACAACAGAACAAAGCATGTGATTTTCTAGATATGTAAACTGTCTGTCCAATTCCCAGTTTATTCAAATGTGTCACAGCTAAGAGGAAAACCTTTTTAAATTAAGATGGTATTTTAATAATTTTTTTTTTTTTTTATCATAACCAGAGGGAAAAAATGACATATCATTGGCTTGACAGTGATCACTCAAAACTTAATTTAGGGATAAGTTCAATATTTTACCTATATTGATATATAAGATTTTTTAGGAATAATTTCCTTGAACTGCAGAGAAAAGTATTAAAATAATATTGATGCTATCGATCAATATGTGTTAATATCGAATCACTGTCCAGCTATGGGTCAGCTCAGATTTAGTTACTAGTCTTGGGGGTTGTGTCCAACAAAGTGTTTTTCCAAGCTGAAAATGTCATACACTCTTTTGGAAAAGGCCAACTGGGAGTGTTTTAAGAGCAGGTTGGAGGTGCAACATTTTTCAGGTGAGATGCTTTGGTCATCCCTCCTCCACTGGACTAGACAGCAGGGTAAGAAGTGATAATAACGAGCGCATTTTAGCCAAAGTTAAACATTTTTCAACCCTTGGCACCCTTTTTCACTGAATCTATAGTTTTATTTTATGAATATTTATGTCTTCAGTTGTGTAATTCACATTGGTTGATTGGGATGGGAGCACTGTAATTTCACTGGCACACACACACACACACACACACACACACACACACACACACACACACACACACACACACACACACACACACACAAACTCAGAGCCAAACTCTCTTATATCTACATTGTCAAGAAGCACTCCTCTTTTTGACCCCTCTCTTTCATTTTTCCTCTTCACACTCACTCCTTGCCTTTTTCTCTCTGTGACCTGGGTGAGCTGTAGCATTGTAAAGCATGCCCCCCTCCTGCTCCTCCGTCCACCCACACACACACACACACACACACACACACACACACACACACACACACACACACACACACACACACACACACACACCAGCTCTTCCTAGGCTCCTCCAACCCCAACTCCCCGCTCCCCCTGTGGCATTCTTGGGGGCGCACTGCACCTTTAAAGAAAATATGAGGGAGGCCTAAGAGGGAGGCCCAACAACAGAGTCTTTGTGCTGCTGCGGTGCACACACACACACACACACAAACTCGCGCACGCGCACACACACACACACACACACACACACACACACACACACACACACACACACACATCAGTGGTGTCAGACAGGTTTTATTAGAGTGAGAGAGGGAGGGAGGAGGAGGAGGAAGGGGAAGGAGGGGTGAGGAGGTCACTGCTCAGCTTGGAGGCCTGAGAGCACAGTGTGAGAGTGTGTGTGTGTGTGTGTGTGTCAGTTCAGTGTGTGAGTTCTTCTGACTTGTCATCGCTCCCCTCTGTAAATCATCGCCTCTGACACAGCCTTTAATAACAGTGCATTTTTTAATTCAGCAGGGTCACTCACACACACGCACACACACACGCACACACACACACACACACACACACACACACTAAAGGCTAGTTTCTCTCCTTAACAGGATTCCGAAAAATGGCTGACAACTATGTTTCTTTGAGAGGAGGGAGGGTTGGCGGGACAGTTAGAGGATTCGTTAGAAGAAAACGATAGAAATTAAATTTTTCTATGTGTGTATGATGATCTTGCAGTGTGTGTGTGAGTGACTGTGTGTATATGCACATATCCATACTTCATGTGAAAGTAGATTTAGCTGCACCTACCATGGCTGAGCTGTCAAGTTCAGAGCTTCAATCTCAAATAGGAACAAAAGACTAACAATCAACAGGTTGATTCAGTTGGCAATCGATTTAATTTGAACAATTCTGATTCCAGTCCTTCTTTTCAATTTCTGCTTATTGATTTCTGTTTAGTGATTCTGGTTTGATTTTGCCAAGGTAAAATCAGTCTCACATAGCCAGACCTCTGTCCACAGTGCCCAGTGCTGAAGAAAGGTCTGGCTTCATACATTATCAATCTGATATACGGGAAAAAAAACCCACTCTGGCTTATTTATATTTCCCAATCACAATCGTCCTGGCTGGCACTAAGCCCTGGATGCATCAGTGCTCCTGCAAAATAGTGCTGGGGGGAACTTGCTTTGGTGGAATGTTTTCACATAAGGAGGCCGGCCATCAAAATGTCTAAATCCCCACAAAAGAAAAGGTAATGGCATCTGGCTTGTTTACACTTTTACCATTAGCAACCAAGCTATATATATATATATATATATATATATATATATAGTTTTTATTTTGTATTGTGCATTCGGAGACGGGAAGACATGCATGCATTCAACTCATATGTCTATAAGTGCAGACGGATACCAGGTCACCATATGATAGCTGTTTGTTGCACACAGTTTAATCTGAATCTAGCATGAGTGAAATTTGTGTATTTGTGAATCGATTAGAAGAATCAAAATTTAAAATTTTTAATTAATCATTTGAAATTGTAATTCTGGAATTGATTCTTATATGGAATCAGTTCTCAATGCCCAACCCTTCATGCAGAAAGCCCAGGCCTCCTGTGTGTGTGTGTGTGTGTGTGTGTGTGTGTGTGTGTGTGTGTGTGTGCCTGGCTCAGGTTGCTAAAGCAAACAGGTCTGTGTGTGTGATGAATCTGGCCTCTAATCCGCCCAGTGTGTTTGGGTGAGACAGGGAGAGAGAAGGCAGGAATAAGCAAAGAAATCTAAACAGAGAGACGTAGCAGAGGAGGAAGAGGGGGACGCAGGGAGAGACGAGAGAGAAGTAGAGAGAGAGAGAGACAGGTGGGTACCATATGTTGGAGTAGTCTGTCAGCACAGACTGAGGTCCATTGTTGATGGCCAAAACGAAACAAACTGGTCCCCCTCTCCTCCTCATCTCCCCCCGTAGATAAACAGCCCCCGGGGCAGACAGTGGGCTGTCCTTGAGGGAGAACAAGAAGGAGGAGGAGGAGGAGGACGAGGGAGTTAGGAAGGGGCAAGGGGGAGGCAGGTGGTGTCAGATTTCTTTGCTCTTAGACCAAGAAGAAGCAAGTACAACAAAAAAAAAGAAAGGAGCACAAGTGAGGGTGAGAAGCTCATTGTCTCATCTGTCCACAACACAGCTAAATGGCTAGTTTGACATATTTCTAAACTGGCATGTGATAATATCCATAGTGAGACATTAAAAAGGATGATGATATGGTTGTTTTGTGCCACATGTCTGTAAGTTATGCTCTGAAGCTTGAAAGAAGAAGAAGAAACTAAGCTAGGTGAACAGCAGCACAAATAACAGCGCAATTAAGAAACACACTAACAGCAGAAAAGAAACACGGTTTCCATGAATGCAGGGTTGGTATCAAACTGATACTTGGTACAGATCAAATTGGTGCTTCAGTACTATTGAGTATTTTTTTTGATAATTATCTATATTACTAATACTGTACAGACATCACTTCCTCCTTTTAGTCCAGTTATCCAGTTTTAATAAAGTGCTCAGACTAAAAACAGCCCAGCTGCTCATAGGTCTTTGAACAGTGTCTTCTTTCAAAGTGTGTAATTGTACTGTCAATATGTAATGTAATTTTCTCTTTGTTAAAATGCATTTCAGTATGGGTATGAACATTTTTGGAATCATACCCAGCTCTACACCAATGTAACTGAGCGTCTTCAACTAAATAGGTGTAATAAGAAAATAATAAAAGGGGCATGAAGATGTAATGTTGCAATGTCCAGCAGCAAAAGCCTCTTTTCATTTTCTCTCCCAAAAGGCAAAAGTGTAACTTCCCCAACAACTCCTTCCTTATGGTAACTCTGAGGGGACACACTACCTTAAATATAGAAGGCTTTTAAACCACAATGTTGTGAGGGTAGAGGGCTCTGTGGTGGACTGGACTGGACTGGACATTGGCGATGGACAATGGCGTCAAACCCTACTCCAGCTCCAAACAAGTTTCCCCTCTCTGCCTTCGCAGCTCAGCAGCCTGGGAAGAGAGGCTTGTATGCACCGCTCCCCCATTCCTAAAACCCTTTCCTCTCCGAGGAGAGACAGCGAGAGGGGTAGACAGACACAGGGTGAAGACGTAGAAAAGAGTTTGTCACACCCAGCTGCTTCTATACAGGCCTGTACGCTTTCTGATTTTTTTTTTTTACACACTTCTTACTTCTCTCTTTCTCAGCATCTATCTCCTTTCTGGAGTGCCGTCATTGAAGCTGAAAGCCTAGCTAAAGCTGCGTCGATGCTGCCGTCCCTCCTGGGTCATCCCTGTGATCCACCTTGGATCCGTCTGCACTGCGCCTCCTCACTTTAGCACCAGGAAACACCTCCAAACTCCAGTAAACCCCTCTTCTACTTTAATTTACTCTCTCCTTCTGGATGGTCTTTGCTACTCTCTACTAGTTTTTCTGGCTCTAAATCTCTCTCATCTTTGATTCCTTCTTTTTCTCTGGATGCTCAGAGGGAATCATGATCAGAGGAGAAGATGAAACAAGACTGAACAGATGTAACACAATCTACAAAGCATGTAAATTTGTTAAAAGGATGATGATACGACAGTACTACTGGCTCACCTGTGTGCTCAGAAGCTATTTGCACCCACACACACAGTGTACACAAAGTCAGATCACTACAGAGGTGACAGTCAGTGGGATTGCTGTCTGACTTTGGGGCATGTGTGAGTGAAGGCTTGGTTACAGCCGCGGTGGAATCTCACGAATCAAATGCATCACTGTCACTCACCACAAAAACCAGATTGCTTTCCCAGATCACTCCTGCTTTCTTTCTCTCCGTCTATATCACCCGATCTGTCTCTTGCCTTCACTCCTATAATGTATTACTCACAAAAGTTTGCCTGGCATCTCTCCAAGTAGTCTGTCTTTCTTGTGCCCTCGCCCCTCCCCTCCCCGCTCCTCTTGAGAAATCTGTTACCCATACTTGTATTCGCCACAGTAAATTCTGTGAGCAGATATGGGTTAGACGGAAGCCTAAAATAGACTGTCCAGGCCAGTGGAAACCAAGCCTTGTGAATGCAGCTGTTGGCCTTATGAGGGGACTCTCGCCTTCCCTGGACTGTCAGACAAAGACCCACTACCATGACGGCAGCTGAGTGACTGCTAGGTAGGTAGTTAAAGGAGAGGCTGCATTTAGGATCAGCACATCAATATTTTTATTTTTATAATATTTTTTATTTTCACATTTTTTTTACATGCAGACATGAAACAGTAAGAAAATGTTATAATTATGACTTAAATTATCATTGTAGCATTGTTAAAGTCTGCTGAAAATTTTCAAAAAGTACAGATTCACTTATTTAAGTTTTATACTACTTTTAATAAACCACAAATATAGTTAGCAGCACTATGCATTTTTGTCTACATGAACATGTTTTCATTGGCACCAACATTTCATGCACCTGTGTCTGGGAGTGTTGCTTACTTTGGTCGATGCTAGACAGTATTTACTGTGATTTCTTTTTTCAAAGCACTGTAATCAAACACGGTTTTAACGATGATTAAAATCTTAAATGGTAATTCTATCTGTTAGCAATATTACCACGTTTTATCGTGAGACCTGCAGCATTTTCATCCCTTGTTGCATGAAGCATTTTAACAACGAAGAGACTACTACAAAATATCACAATATTTTTGATGAAATACCTTGATGTCAATATTTATTGATATTTTCAACAATATTGTAGGGATTTATAACACAGCTGACAAACAATCATAAGTTATGGGGATATTTGGGTTGCACAAAAAAATCACATTGCAATTATTTTGACAGATATTCATATTGTGATATGCTTCACAATTACAGGAAATTATTTTATTTTCACTAAAAAACTTAAAAGTCAAGTCATGCTGTCTGTATCAAACAAAAAAGTTATCTTACATCTGGAGAACATATAGATCATGGCATCTCTGCACCACTACAGTACTTCATTGTAATGCTGTTTTGTCCCATATGTTTCCTATATCAAAAAAGTGCAGCTTCTGTGGTTTAGTTATTGCACTTGGCCATATTGTGATTTCTATAATATTGCTGTGCAGCCCAAGTGTATATAATGACTGTGTTGGTAAAGACAAATAATAGAACGGCTAGAACAGTCTGGTAAGTTCAGAAATGTACATCGCTTTAACTGTAATGCAGCCTTAAAAACCAGGAAAAGACAACTCTCATGACATATCACAATATAAGGACATCCAAAAGACAATATCTGGTCTCATATCACGTTTTCGATATAATATCCATATATAATCCAGTCCTACTGTCATATACAGTTTTGTATGTTACTGTTAAGGAAGAGTGACAGTTTCAGCTTGCTGTAGTTGTTAACTGTGCACCATCAAGGCCAAAGTCTGGAAGTTTTTATCCCAACCAAACATTACAGCAGCTGATTTCACTGACGCTCATGTTTTCCACCAGACGTTAAATTTAATGGGAAATTTGCAGGATTATGTTGGGACAGAAAGGTAAGCTGCTCTGTAGCACAGAAAGGAGGGAGGTGTGTTGAGCAGGAAGTAGCATTTTCTTTGTTGCAGAAAGCAATAAGTGAATGTGTTCTTAAGCAGCCTAATTTGTTTATAGCAAATACAACAGTTTGAGAAGTAATTTGGCAAAAATATACTGATTTAAAGACACACTGTAATTCTTTAAAGCTAGATGTAATTTTACTATAGATGACAGACATGACAGAGGTGTAAGTGGTGAGCGGTGGTATATATATTTAGGGCAGATCAGGGGTTTTGAGGGGGTAAACATATAGGGGTAAGGGGCAGCCTGAGCCAAAGCCTGCTAAAGCTGCTCAATTTCACGGTGGGTTACAAATAAACTATGCCCTGCCAAGACTTCGCCCCTTTCCTCTGACTCTTCCTCACGTACTCCTTCTCCTTTTCTGGTATTAATCAGGTCTTTCCGGCCTCCCCTTCACCAGCTTTCCTGGCCATTTGTTTTCGCTCATAGCAACATGGACTTCAAACCAGTTGTCCACCAATATAACTGAGCTTAACCCGCACTGAGTACCTCAATCTGTTTAGGCCGCCACAGCCGAGCTGAAACTATCTGGGACACCTTCAGAAACACCAGCCAGCCGCAATCCCGTTCAGCTATTTAATGTAATGTTTCCGCAATATAAAGGCACCGTTCGAGAGCTGAGGTTTTAAAACGGCTGAAGCAAGCTTCTCTGGGCCCAGACTGACCATTAAAAGAGAGGAAAGACCGCGTTCGAGAGCCAACGCAATAAAAACTCACAAACTCCAAAAGAACTTCAAAATATGCCGTAATGTTTGAAAACCCTGGCCGATTTTGGATTTTTTTTCACATCCTATTTTTCACAAAAGGGACCTGTTCTAAACTCCGGGGACCCTGCCGTTTTCCAGATGGTTCTCTTCAGTTCAAAACTGTTTTGTTAAACGAGAAAACCTCTCCCCTTCAACTACGTCCCTAAACTCATCTAATGTTTCTATTGATTCACAAGGGTATATACGCAGTCATAAAAAGGAGCTGACTGAATACCCAGGACTGCTTTATATCATGACACAATTCATCATCATGCGCACACATTTCGAACACACACACACACAGGGAAAAAAAAATCTACCACTTCCTAAGGAGATGTTGTCAGCTTTTCTCTGTTAAGTGAAGGGAAAAGGGCACAGAAAGATAGACAATTAAAGATAATGATGAGGTGAGCGGGGACAGAAAGAGAGAGAAACTCCCTTCCTGAGCATATAAAAGCAGCTCCCTCTGTATTGTTGGCCTCATCTCAGTCCAGGCCGCTAATTGATGGCAAATAGCTCTACAGCAGTTTCCTTCCACACACACACATACACACACAAATACACGTCATACATTATATACACATATGCAGTTTCCCTGCGGTTTTCAACACAGCTCGTTTGGCAAGGGAGGAAGGTCTCACTCCAGACAGACCCAGCCCACAGCGGAAAACACACACACACACACCAAACACACACAGTGTACCTTGTAATATTTAGCCCTCGTCTTGTATAAGGCAGGACAGTTAAGTAATTTGGTCATGCTCCTGGGAAGACAAGGCCACTTAGGTGTTAGGTGTTAGCTGGGTGACCTCCAGAGTTTAAGCTGCTCCTCCTGCCCAACGAGAGCCACTCCTGAGAGGGGAGACTGTGTGCGAGGCCGGCCCATGATGAGGATAGCACTAGCCTGGCAACCAGGCCTCACATATGGAAACCGTTTAACTGTTATTATTAATATCCCCCCCCCAAAAAAAAAAAAAAAAAAAAAAGAAATCAAACTAATAACACATGCAAGACACTGCCAAGACCCAGCTCAGGAGACAGAGGGAAAACACATACATACACAAACAGAGACTGTCTGCCATGTGCACATACATATACAGACACATTACTGTAAGCACATAAAGGCAAATGTACACACGCACACAGACGCCTATTGGTTAAACACAAAAACACGTTCCTAGTCAGTGGCCTGTAAAAGTATTAGCCCGCCTGCCCACTTCCATGGAAATAAAACTCTTTCATGTCTTTGGTTCAGAGGGTTTTTACACCTGGTTGTGGCTGCAGAGATGGAGATGGACACACCCTCACACCCACCCTTATACCACACACACACACACACACACACACACACACACACACACACACACACACACACACACACACACACACACATTCACAAACACACACACACACACACACACACATACACACACACATATTCACAAACACCGGAAGTGGGCAGGCACAACAAAGGCTGGCTGCTGTACACGAAGTAAAACTTCTAAACAAGCACAAAATCTTTAACTTCCCCAAATGAGATGCAGGGGCGGGGTGTGTTCCACAAAGGGGAAATGGGTAAGAAGTGTGTGCGTGCACTGAACTATGTGTTTTTAGTAAGACGGTCAATCCAACCAGATGTGAGCGGGCACATTTTTCGATTCAAAGTAACTCAAAACCAAGAACAATTTTCTATTCTTTCATATTTAAAAAAAGAGCATTTTTTGTGACATCCTAACTTTATAAAGTTGGGTGAAAAGATAAAAAAAGTTTTCACGAATTCTGACATTATTTTATTACAGTATTTGGATGAAGGCTTATTTAAGCGCTACCTTAATTAAGCTCAACTGAAGTTTCACTATACTGATTTTCTTTTCATATATTTTTAGTGATGCAAAACTTCACTGACAAGACAACAAACACATTCTGCCTGTCAGGTTAAAAAAAAAAAAAAAAGGCCATCTCCCACACACACACACACACACACACACACACACACTGTCCCAGAGCTCAAGAAGAAAGCAAAGAGAGAGAGAAGAGCTACATTCCTCTCCTCCTCCCTGTTGACTCTAATCTCTCCTTTAAAATGGCTCACACAAAGGACCAACGCAGACTAGCTAATTAGCAACACTTTAGGGCTCTGCGGCTATTGTGTGCGTGGTGTGTATATGTGTGTGTTCATTGTGTGTACCCCGGGCTCTCGACTGTTTCCAGGGTAACTACTTGCCTAGTAGCCTTGTAAGCATTGCACATTTTGTCTTTACTCTTCATTTTCTCCCGTTCCCCTCTCTGTGTCCATCTCTGTCTCTGAGTCCAGAGTTGAGTAATGACAGAGGACGGTAGAAAAGAGAGAAGACTAGGACAGAGATATGAGGATTTCCTGACCTGTGCGGGTGGGAGTTGTAAACCAGACACTCTTTTTTTGAGTGCCTTGCCCCCTGATGAACTCTGAAACACTGCGCCTGAGCACACGTCAATTAAAACCAATTAGCTGCTGCTTTTTGGTAGAAAAAGCAGTAGATGGTGACCAGTGTGAACATACACACACACACACACTCACACCTCAAATGTCACTGGTCAGCAGTAGTAATGAGGTCATGCTGCTTTGCTCGCTGACCTACGACCTCTTAAAAAGGCCTCAGTCACCATGGTGATACCTTCTAAAGAGCGAGAGTCAACAATCGACTTTTTCATCCGCAGAAAAAGGAAACTTCTCCATGAAGAGTTTCAGTCCTTGCTCCCTTGTAAGCGTGTCTATGTGTGTACGTGTGTGTTATTTACCTGACAGCGCAGCTAGGCCTACCCTGTGTAACTGCTTCCAAACACTCCCATGGCAACCAAACTCAACCTAACCCCTTCAGGTGCCCAGGGATGTGTGTATAACTCAGTCTCCACAACAGAGACAGGACAAACACACACACACACACACACACACACACACACACACACACACACACACACACACACACATACACACACACACACACACACACACACACACACACACACTCACACACATCCTTCTTCTTCTGCTGGTATCTTGTCTATTCTTGTCTCTGAGCCTCTTGGCTGGTTGGGTCAACCAACCGTGACTGCATCCATGCTGGCTGAGCTGGCCTGGTGGACCATGTCTACTGTCCGTCTACTCTTTATCCAAAAGACCTGTAGCCCTGTAGTTTCCTTGGAGTGCCTTAAGCTGGACATACACTGTAACATTTAACAAATGCTGTAGTTTTATTCCAGCTCCTGCTGTAAATCATCAGGTAAATGGTCTGTGATTAATGTGCTCACGCTGTACAGTCTATTGTCCAGCTACGACCTAAGTGCACCCCTATATGTGTAAAATATGAAATAAAATAGCCCCTGCGGGCTGTTTGGCTATTGATAATACTGACAATTAAGATTAATTTGAAAGTTCTGAGGCAGGTAGAAGTGTGTTGGCTAACAATAATGCTGACAGGGCATCATCACGATGATCTGTGCCATTCTGTGTGCTGAAAATTCTTAAAACAAAAGAGGCGGTGGTGTATATGGACTTGCTCGTGACTAGGTAGAGTTAGACAGTTGGCAATACTGTACTTTAACATGGTCACGCCAATAAAGCCACTTTGAATTTGCTAGTACGGCTTGTCCATTATGCAAAGAAATAAGCTATCTCAAACGTGCCAACCTTGAGACCTAAAAACAAGGAGGATTTTGAAGCCAAAGGGGGGGGTGTGGGTTCGTGGGTTTAATAGATTTTGACTCCTGCATTCTGGTGACTTTTAATGAAAGAAAATATTAACTATAGACACTTTTGCAAACAGATGCCTGCACTGATGTTTATTTCAGACACTCTGCTTACCACTTCACGAAGGTGAAGAGAGAAATAAGGCACTGACGTTCGCACAATCAACTTGTGGCTCTGCTTTAACTGTGAGAGAGTCTGACAACGGTCTGCCAAAATTTATCACATCAGAAATTTATCTGAACACCCAACAGCTGTTCAGGAGCGGTTGATTGGCCCTCTCTCCCCTCTGTACACTGCACGGCAAATGATGCCTGAGAAAACTGAAATTCGGTCCATCATTAAATTGAGTCATGCAGCTGAAAAATCAGGTCAGAAACAGGCTCAAATCATACAGCGTATGCCCAGCTTTAGACAATAATATTCATCTTTAAGTAGATTTTACAGTATCAGTCAGTAAGTGAACATTATGACGGATCTATTAGCTGTGAGTTCAGAAACTTGTCAAACCACAGCTGTGCCTCAAGAACACTGTTCTGCAATTAGAGCGTAAAAGTGTAGATGTGTAGATGGAGGTCATATAGCAGAGAAAAACAAAATGAAAGAAACTGAAAGGACCAAACAAAAAAAAAAATCTGCTCTCAAACTCAGTCATTGGCCTGGATGGAAAAAGCAGTAAAGGAATTTTACAGGCACTCATAAATACAACATCTCAGCATCTCAGAATTATGTCGCAATGTGTGAAAACATCACAGAGTGAGAGATACGAGGAGGGGGAGTCATGTGAAATACATTACTCACCAAGACATCTGCAGGTGTGTTTGTGGCATTGTGTGTGTGTGTGTGTGTGTGTGTGTGTGTGTGTGTGTGTGTTTATATATCTGGAGTGCAGGAATGCAAAAGTGTGTGTAATGAAGTGCATACATGTCTACAATCCCCAACAACCCTTAACAGTGGCAGAAGTTTAAAGAATGAATGAATGAAATTCAAATGTTCACAATTCTTCACAACTGAATGATTAATTATTTAGTCTATAAAACAGGGTTTCTGCAGGTTTCAACCATTTATATTTTTGACTTTTTAAGACCTTTTTAAGGCCTTTTTAAGACCAATATGAAAGCAAATTAAGACCTATTTCACATCTATATGGGCAAAAAAAGTACTTATGTTGGTTTCATGTTGGTTTTATTTTGAAATGACATCTTCAAATTACTTCTTTTGTCCAACCAACAGTCCAAAACCTTTTCATTTACTATCGTAAATAAAGAAAGGCAGCAAATCTTTACATTTAAGAAGCTAGAAACGGTTACATTTTTGCTTAAAAATTAAATAACTGATCGGTTATATCAAAGTAGTTGGCAACCATTTTTCTTTTGACCAACTAATAGATTGCAGCTCTATCAATCAGTACAAGCAGATTCAGACATGCAAAGTTCGACAGCGTAGGGAAAAAGGGAAGTAAAAGTCAAAGAAGACAGATAAAGGGAGCTGCTGGTGCTTTTAAGACTCCTAGAGGAAGTTGGTGTTCTATAGGTCTCTTTGTATTGCCGCGGTAACAGCAGTGGGTGTTCTGTGATGCTAGGCAACCCAACTTGCCCCTCCTCTGTCTCAGCACGACCTCTGGTGACCTGTGAACTATACTGACCTCGAACATAAAGAGGAAGGCCTGGCCCAGACCGAGGGAAAGCTTTTAGGAGGTGACAGCACTCAGAGAGAGGCCCGGGACTGATTTACTGGCCCGCACACACGACAGACGGACGGACACATGCACACACACACACATGGGTTACACATGCAGACATAGAGAAGGGAAATGACACATGCAGACACATACTGGACGTCATGAAGATGCACAAAACACGAGGATAATGTAATTAAATTAAATCCCACTGTGAGAAAATGGGACCGAAAATGTCTTCACCTCTTCTCTATCCACCCCGTCACCTCCGTCTCCTCTGCACTCTTGACCTGAAAGTGAACCCTAGCGGAGAGCTGGAGGTCAAACAGGACATAACTGTCCCAGTGACCAACATTCACCCCCCATAATTTAGCGAGGGCCGAAGCTGTAGTATCGCCTGTGTCTCAAAACCTCCCCACCTCTATCCATACAGGCCATGATTATCTAACAGGAAGCCATACGTTATCTGAATCATCCAGCATCTCTCATCGTCTGCGAACACACGCACACACCAATCTCATACATCTGTCCGCAAAAGCACTCCTGGCATTAAAAACCCGAACGCACACTCTTGCACATGCGCATACACCACACCAAACGGCTATCTTTCATCAGTGTTTGTGTATATCTGAGATCTGTATCGGTTCCCCCTGATCTCCAGTCATCACTGTGGCTCCTTAATTACACCCTTCATTAACTCACATCAGCTCTGTGCATGTGTGTAACTGCCTGTGTGTGTGTACATGAATGTGCGAGAGGGGGAGAAACAAAGATCGTCAGTATGTGTGTGTGCGTTTGAGAGAGCAAAAAAGAGGGAAAAAAGAGATTATGACAAATGGGAGTGGGGATCGAAGCTCCAAACCAATTTCTAAAACTGCCTTTTTCCCTTTAAACCCTCGAGGAAGGGAGACCACTACAATCTGCCTCTCACTTTCTATTTGCACTTGAGAGCAAGTTAAAGGAGCAATATGTGACAATATGTAAGACGCCAGCGTTCAAAGATGAATACTGCTGTCCAAATACAGAGTTGGAACCATAGACAGTAAATTACATAGATTGAAAGCCTATTTAGTATACGATCTATGGTATATCCTCCCTAGACTAAAGCTGAGGCAGACTTTCTGCAGGTTGCACAACACTGTTAGTTGATCAGCTGTTTAGAACTGTTAAATGTCTGTCAATGTAAAACCAGGCTTGCTATTCTGAAAATAAAATGCTCAATGTAACTGTAGTAAACAGCTACTCTTTCTCAGGGATTTTAAATTATTTTGTACAAGTCAGACATGAACTTATTTGGTAAACATTCAGCAGTCATTTTAAATGAGCAAATAAAAACAGTTGTTCCAGCTAATTCAAAGGAGAACATACAGACTGTAGTGCTGTTGTCAATGAAGCCACTATTTCAATTTAGCATGTTTCCTTAATCTCTGATGATGTATCACAGTCATTTTTTGATTCAGCACTGTAAAAATATTACATATTTCTTTTTAAGGGCAGGAGAGAAAAGAAAAAGACAGAGAAAGAGGAAAAATCCCTTCCCTAGCTGGCTAAGCTGACCGATGAGTGGCACTCCTAAGAGGAAACGGCACCTTTTTGTCACCGTTTCTCTCTCTTTTCCTCTCCCTCCTACTTTCCCCTCTTCTCTTCCCGTCATCACCAGGCAGCCACGACTACTGTAGCTGCTGGAAGACCAGAAGCGATTAATTGATGGCAAGGGAAAAAAGGGAAAAGGAGGAGAGAGAAGTGGGTGAGAATAGAACGGAGAGCGGGAAGTGTGGACTCACATCTGCAACAAAAAAAAAGAGGGAAAAAATGGGGGGATGAGAGACGTAAAGAAAAGGAAAGAATTGAAGACACCTGGTTCTCGTCAGAGCACCCTCCACCCAGCCACACACACACACACACACACACACACACACACACACACACACTTTGAGGTTTGTTAGGATTTATCCTGCTTACATTTCTCCTCTGCTATGCATCATTTCATGTCTACACCCGTGCCCGGCACCTCAACAAAGTGCCATACACTCTCCACTGCACTCTCACTTTTCCACCTCTCCTTCCTCTCGTCCTATAACTCCGCTCTTTGTTTCCCTCCTCCCTCCTCTCTCCCCCCTCGATGATGGGGCAGAACTGGTCTTCAGCCCCCTGTTCCCTTTCTTCCCTCTCTCTTCCCTCTCTCCTGCTCTGTTCTTTCTGGGGAGGCAGACAGGCCACATTCCACAGGGAGGCCCAGGCGCCCTTTTCTGACACGTCTCAGCGTTACACCCCTCCCTCATCCCTCTATTCCTCCTCTCCACCCCACCAATGCCCCCCAGCCCACCATCTCCCCCCAGTATGCTGCCTCTTTGCCCCTCCTTTTACCTCTATTCTCTCTGGCTCTATGTCCCATCGTCCCAATCCCTCCTTTACAGCATCTACCTGTGGCGCTCTATCTATCTGTCTGTCTGTCTGTCTGTCTGTCTGTCTGTCTGTCTATCTGTCTGTCTGTCTATCTATCTATCTATCTATCTATCTATCTATCTATCTATCTATCCATCTATCTATCCATCTGTCATCAGGATTTACTGTTGGAAAATCTACTGGGTCAGAAACCTACTTGCCTGAAGTCCATTTTTACTTGCCCCTGTACAAACATATTTTTATTTATTAGCTATTCTCAAATAACAAAGCTGGAAATACATACACTTCAAAACTTATAAACATGAGTTCATCTAAGTTGAAGGTTTTTTTTTAATTTGTAGTGATGAGTTGAATGAATGCACTGTACAGAGTTCGCTCAACTCAAATTAAAATACTAAATTAAGTTTCTAAAGACACATAATCAGCATATTAGCATACTTCCCACCATGCACTGTGTGAGAGCTAAAACTCTCCTGAGAGAGTTTTTATAGTTAAAGAAAACATATGATGAAAAGTTGCTCTGTGTCTCTGATAAATCATGGTTGTTGGTTTGTTTGAAATAATAGTAATTGTCAGTGTGACAAAACAGTTATTGGTTCAACTTAATATCTTAAGCTTTATTACACGTTTTAATACAACTGAATTAAATTAATATCTATTTGATTTGAAAAGTTTGTTTTTACTCATTAAAAAATCACCTTAACTTGTCTTTTCAAATTCAGTTAATTTAAGATTTTAAGGCAGCATGTAAGCACTATTTTTTTTAAGTTAAAACAAATACTTCATGCTTCATTCTTCATTCTTTTAATGAGAAAAAAAGAGAAGAACAGAGATAGAGAAAGATGGAGAGACATTGAGAGACGGACATCAGACAGAGAGAGGCCAGCGGAGGGGTTTGACGGCTGGAGATGGCTGTGATTTCTCTCAGGTTCCCAAGGGGCCCGAGGAAAAGACGGCTTTGTGTTCTGACAACACCGTGCTGTCAGGAGTTCTGTGTGTGTGTCTTTTCTGCTCCAGTGCGCTCTGGCACTGGTGTTTAAGCACCAACACTAGTCTGCAGACTACACCTTCAGGTGAGAGACTCAAGCGTGGAGGAGAGAGGAACAAGAGGAGGAGGAGGAGGAGGAAGAGGAGGAGGAGGTATATCCAAGACTTGGAGCATGAGAGCAGGTTCTTATACAATGTTGTCAGGTAACCAGTGTCAGTATAGGGGCCGTCTGTATCAGGCAGTATTGATTTTGTGAGTGGTGGGCACAAGATAAAAATACATCCTCTGTGGCCACCCAACACTGCTACACCAAAACTCGATTAAATCCAGTAGTGTGATGGAACGAGAGACAAAAAAGTCAAAGATCTTACGGACAGAGATGTATGACTTAAAGGGCATTTAAAATTTTACCCAAGATCTAAGTTAAGACTAATTTTAAACAAAAATAAATAAAACCATCAATCTGTCCATTATCTTTTCCATTAATTGATTAGCTGTCTATAAAAAGTGTTTCCCAAAGTTCAGGATGACGTCCTCAAATGTCTTGTTTTGTCCACAACCCAGATATGACGAGTTTATTGAGAAGGAAAGAAACCAGACGATAGTCACATTTATGAAGTTGGAATCAGAGAAATTTGCCTTTTTTCTAAAAAAATACTCAAATTGATCAAGCAATAAAAATAGCCACAGTCGTTTCACACATACACCAAACTCTGGAATATGATCCCATATTATATTAGAACAATAACCTCTGTTCCACATTTCAGACACTATCTGATGGAAGGCCACACTTGCAAACACCAATTTAATCTATAATATTTGCCCACTTCATTTATGTTCTCTCTTCTCTAAAGGTCCGTTTTCCTGCTTGTCTTTTTGTTTTTGTTTGTTGTTGTCTGTCACTGTTTTGTGATGTTATTTTTGTCTTGTATGTGCTGCAGGACAGGAACCTGCTGCAAACCAGTTTTAACTGTCAGGGCCTTTAATTGTCTCTTTTCCTGTATAATAATAAATGAAACTGAAATAAATGCATTTAATCAGCATCTCTATATGCCACACCTGTCAGATGGATGGATTATCTTGGCAAAGGAGAAAAACTCACTATTTTTTTAAATGAATTTGTGGACAAAATCTGAGAGAAATAAACCCTTCGTGTGCACAGACAAAGTCTTAGATTTTTACTTCAACTCATGAAAAATGGGAACAAAAACGAAATTGTTGCATTTATATTTTTGTTGAGTATAGATATTTTTTTATGTAACTGGTGTGAATGGAGAATGAAAAGTGAGAAAAGAATGAGATGAATGAAGACAAATCAGCTGGTTCTGATATCACAGCAGCCACTCTACAGTGCTCACTGGCATAGAAATCCCATCTCATCTGTGGGGGGGTAGAGAGTTGGGTAATGGCAGCAAAAGGCTGGAAATACTGAGCAGACACGATGGACGCACACATACATAGAGTAACGACCCTACTTCCAAAAAGAGAATATAAAAAAGAGGAGAAAATAAAACTTTCCAAATCAAAGATGGAGTTTCTGAAGACTAACATTAATATGTGTAAATTTTGGTTGTGATTTATTTTACCATGTGTGCTGCTTTGTTTGTATGTGGGTTTTGTTTGTTTTCTTATTATTATTTCTCTGAGGGCAACTGTATGTGTGCAGCAGCTCAGTTCAAGACAAATTTCCCTACAATAAAATGCATCTTATCATAATTTATCAATTCTGTCTCCTTACTGCCAATTCTACACTGGACAGACATCTATAATACAATATATGTGTAACTGGAGAGGAATTATATCCATAAAGGGACCAAACCACAAGAATCAATCGTATGCTTTACTGTATACTCATTTACCACTCAGCTGTAAACAGTGAAAAAACCATAAACTCGCAAAAAGTCGCAGTTGCAGAAAAAAGTTACAAAAAAATATAGTTCAGGAAGGACACACCTCTGCCTGATGACAACTCAAATCTTTTCAATCTGTGCAAATTGAACTTAACAGAAAGCTCTAAATAGAGACCTGCTACAATAACAGACTGTGTATTTATGGCTACATATGTGGATGTAACAGTTTTTGTGAGGTGAGGCCTGGGATCTGGAGGAAAGGTTGTGCTCGCCTTTCATGGTCTGCAGTGGATAGCGGGAAAAAGAAGTACAGTGCGAGAGAGGAAGAGAAAAAGATGGAAAGAGAGAGGGAGGTATGTTTGTGGTTGGTAACCCGCTCAAGAGAGGAAATACCATCGTGTGCACACACATATACACACACATATACACACACACAGGTGCAAAAACATAGAGAGCAGAGACACGTCCGAGAGAATAAAGACCTGCTTTGTACGAGCTACAGGTTTGTTGTTTATGTATGTGCATTTGTGCAGGGCTGGGTGTGTGTTTCTGTGTGTGTGTGTCCTCGGATGAAGGTTGCTGAGGAAGCAGGGTGAGGATGCAGTCAGAGGAAGGAGGAGGGAGAGCAAGCCAGGAGTGAAGGGCCTTGAGTGTTCTTCATTCACCTAAGGCTCCATCATTATAATTAGGAGGGAATAATTTTAGCAGCAGGGAGGAAACCCTGATTTTTGTCCCCCCCTGGGTTTTCCCTGACTAGAAATTCAGCTGGTGTCAGACAGCCCAGAACCCACACTGACCCTCTGTGATGGAGCGGACACAACAACACACACACATGCTAACACACAGAACCAGAGCATGAGTTATAAATATTGACTACATGCTTGTGCAGCCAGCACACAAACAGGAGAATTTCTTCTCTCCTAATCTCTTCATCAACTGCAGCAAATGCCACATCAATGACTGAAAAACATGAATCAGTCAGTTTCCATCATTGGATGACAACACAGGGCGGATGTTCTTGTGTGGTTATGGACAAATGACTAATGTAGAGAGCTCTGTGTCTGTGTGTGTGTGTGTGAGTGTTATGTGTGGAAGCTCGAGTCCTTCAGAGAGTAATCAGAAAAGAGCTATGTGGATTTTTTTTGGGGGGGGAATGAGAAATAAAAATGTAGAATTTCATCCAAGAAGTTCCGGGAAGTTTGGAAATTCCATTTGACACAGTGGCCAGTGTGAGTGTGCGTATGTGTGTGCGTGTGTGTGTGCGTGTGTGTGTGTGTGTGTGTGTGTGTGCAGGGGGGAGGAGGGGACTGACGCACAGGAGGCAAGATAAATAGCATAACTGGAGACACTGCACGCTGACGTGTCAAAGACACACAAACACCACTTCATGGACCACTTCATAATAAAACACACTCTGTCCCACACACACACATACACACACACTCCTTGAGTGTCCTGAGGCCTATATTGATGTGTGAGAATGTCTGAGTATATGTCTGACCATACAGACATATAATATGTAGACACCGATTTGACTGCTTTGGCCCATTGCTGTGATACGTCAGTGTCGCCACCATATTGTTCCCATCAAGACAGGTCTGTGAACAAACCCATGCAAGGTTCCTACACTGTGTCCAAGTCAAATTCAAGCACTTTTCAGACATTTTTGAGATGCATTTTTGAGAAAATCAACTATCATTCAGCCTGTGAATTCCACAGCTAAAGAAACTTGTGGCCAACTCTAGTGTAACATGTTTACTGACTTTATAAGAGGTTGCTCGAGGATTTGGCCCTCATTTCAACTGTGATTTGTAGTTTTTGTTGATTGAAATAGTAACCTCCCAGTATTTCTGTTAGCCTCCCACTTACTGTTGCACCAGAAGGCACACATCAAAAAAGAGTGACATAAAATTAAATGTAAGTGTCAAGTGTGAGACTTGAGCAGAGTCGTCTTCACAAGAAATTAGATCTTTAGATTAGATTCTCTCTCCAACTTTGTTTACTATTTTCATCTAAAAAGTGAACTATTCAGTCAGACAGCAATTTATTATACAATTAAAGCATTTACAATTATTGTCCATAAACAGCACAATAACATTTATATTGCACAATTAATTTCAATGACTTCTGTTATATTCAAGGGTCTATGATCTACACTGAGTGAGAAAAAAGTTTTCTTTTTCATATAAACAGCTCATTGAAATCGGTTGAGAAATATAAACATTTTAGTGCTTTTTATCAGAAAAAAATGCAACTCCCCAATTTACTTGTATGTGTTTACAGGCTCGACCACAGTGACGGCAACACTGACGTACAATCCAAAGGCCAATGTGGTGTCAGTGTAGCATTACATTATAATTACAACAAATCTGTGCAAATAGCTATAACCTGACATGTTTAGGCATCCATAGTCAATATGTTGAACTTGAAACTTGTTCCCCCCGTATAGCTTCTCCTGTCACTGTTGTAGTCTTTGAGAGAGGGAAGTGACATTGTGGTTGTAGATATTTCCATTTTTCCATTTTTAAGTTTACCTAGAAGCTTAAACTTATTGTGTAATACGTGCTTACATATTCCTGTATCAGGGCTTGAGTAACGCGATCTAAACTGACCCAAGGATTTTCTTATATACATCTTTGCTGTCAGGTTTTGGAAATCGCCTCTTCATCAAAACACAATGCTCACAATGCTAGACTCCACCGGTTTCATCTACGTATATATGTCTGTTTGACTACCACAAAAGGACAAAATAGTTCCTCTCACCTATAGGCAGAGCTCAAACGACAGGTACGTCTTCTCTTTTTTTTCTTCTCAGCCGGTAACTTGTAATAATATATCAGTGGGAACCTTGTGTGTGAGTGAATTATGATGGTGAACTTTGTCCCAGTGGAATTAGTTGGCACATTATGAACGGTGGATAATTAAAGCACCGACGAGCGAACCTGTCAGAGCTTTTCACTGTTCACACATGCAAGGGCTGACAATTACCAGAGCCTGGCCGACTGCATGTTGTCACATCTGTACATTATGTAATGGCCTGGTGTGTACATGCTGTTCTAGACAATGTACTGTACATTTGCACAGTTGCATATAAGTTGCACAACTGGGAGGTGTCGCAAAACAAGTCACACAAGCACGTATATACAAGTTGATCTATAAACATGTCAATCACACACAAACACACACACACACACCTGTTGCTGTTGCAGGTGCAATAAGTCGACTGGGCTGATCTCTCCATTGGTGTCTCCGTTAGACCCGCCCTCTCTACCTCCCCCTCCATCTGATTGGCTGCTGAGGCTGCTGACTCCGTTCTGGTTGGACGGCGTCGTTCGAATGGTCTCAGAGGCTGATTCCACCATCATCACTGGCACCTGAGAGTGGAGGAAGAGGGAGGGGGTGGAGGAGGGCAAGACAACACACAGATTGAACAAAAGTGACCTGGGCAGTTTGAGTAGAAAGCCTGCTTCCATCTGAGTGAACAAACAAGGCAGGAAACTAAAGTAAACACATGCAGAGATAGAGAAGAAGTGAATTCAATGTGTTTTGTGTGCACGCGCGTGTGTGTGTGCACGTGTACTTTGTGAAAAAGGGCTTTTGGTCACGCACCACCTACACACAAACATGCCCAAGTGGCCACAAAAGCAACACCTGAAGCAGACACTTTTTTGTCTGCATGTAAATGTGTGTCTGGGAGCGTACGAGCGGATTAGGATCAGACGTGCAGCAAATCTAAACTGACAAGGCTGTTAATACTCTGCTATATAGTTAAATAACACAGACATTTCTCCAATAATCAGAGGTGGCATGTGTGCGCTGTGTGAGAGCCATGAGCAGGTTGGTCTTTGACAACGATCCGTTTGATGCACCTTCATAGGGCCTCTCTAATTAGAGCGTGTTCCTTCCACAAAACCCCGACAAAACGAGCCATTCCTGGATGTGTTGTTGTTTTTGAGAAACAACGCCTCGCAAACACACAGGCGCATTTGCCATCGTTAGGAGCCCGAGCGTGGGAGAGAGAGAGAGAGGAGACACAGAGACAACACACACGTACATAAGCGTGCAGAACACACACAAGGCAGTGAACACAAAACAAAACAAACCTTCATACAACCACGCAAGCTGTGAACTCCTAATGACAAGCTCAATCTCGTCTTTCTGCCTCATCCAGTTTTAGAAATTAACACACACGCGCATATAGTTTTTTAAGGGGAAAGTTCTGATGCTTTTATTTCAGCGGCAACCCGGAGTGGGTACACAAAACGCCATCGAGGCATTGTACATGCCGCCTGCGTGCATCTGAATGTGTGTGTGATTGTGTGTGTGTGCGGGCGTTTTTCAGAGGCGTACAACCCATGCCTTCTGGGGAAACAATAAAAGGCATTTCATGAGAGAATCTAACTTTTCTTTTCCTCTGAGGCAAGAGCAGGTGAACCTCTGTGTATGTGTGTGTGTGTGTGTGTGTGTGTGTGTGTGTGTGTGTGTGTGTGTGTGTGTATTTTTTTTCTCTGAGACTCTGACAGCAGGTGAGGCTGTGAGAGAGTGCTGGTGGCTCTGTTAATGGAATGCTGCCAGATGCTTGCTGAGGGACAGAGACCTGAGTGTGTGTGTGTGTGTATATATATAACAGAGGTGGGAAGGAACAAGGTACAAATATTTCATTACTGTACTTAAGAAGAGTTTTCAGGTATCTTTTTACTTTTACCACCTATACTTAAAGACAGATATCTGTACTTTCTACTCATTGCCTTGCTGGTTTCTTTATTTTTAATGCCAATTGGGGAATTATTGACTTATTTTGCATCTCCACATCAAGAGTGACTTCAACCTAACTGGACAATGATGCATAGAAAAGACAATTCCTTAGTATATCAATCACAGATGAAACAGACGAGAGAGAGACTCGACCGCAGAGAAAGGGAGAGGTTTAGTTAGCTCTGCATAGAAACAGCTGGTAGAAATGTCCTTCAGAGGGCTTTTACACTTTGAGTAAATTTCAGAGCCTGTACTTTTTCCTCTTTTACTTGAGTAAAGAAGTTGAATCAGTTCTTCTTGACTAAGAATGTGAGTACTTTTGACATCTTTCTGTGTAGGATACGAGCCCAAGGGTCCACCCAAGTCCTAAAAAACATATTTCTCACCAGTGGCATCTAGCCACTCAGATAGTTTACCTTTTTTTTTGGTACAGAGTGGAACTTGGTCGTCCATGTTAGAGCCTGGTTCACCTCAAGCACTGCCTGGTAAAGAGACAGTTCTTCACCCTAGTATCAAAAATACAGATTTTTCCTCTGGTCTGTAGTGCTGTTCATAAATTTAGATTGTTTTGTTGTGAGTTGCTGAGTTTTGGAGATATCAGCCATTTATTAATGTTGCCGAATTATTGGGTCTCTGTAAATTATATAAAAAGTACGATCTAGACCTGCTGTATGTAAAAAGTGCCTCATGTAACTTCTGTTTTGACTTGGTGCTACATAAATAAAACTGACTTGACTTGAAATTGACTTAAAGCTATAATATGTAACATTTCCCCATGAAAATGTCTAAAAATGCTAAACATATTTGATATATTTTGTAACTTCGTGTACCCACATTATCCTAAATGTTTCCAACAATGTTCAAACGCAGAGAAGTCTGAATTTATTCAAGATAGCAGTGGATCTCTTGCTAGCTATTGCGAGTTAGTTGCTAGTCATTATTACTTCCATGAAAACATGGGATAGATCAGAGAACGAGGAAATAGTGGATAAACGTGACTAAATGTAACATGAATAAAACTTTATTACCTCATCCATGAACATGATTTTTGCCTGACTCATGTTGGATAGATTTTCATCAGCTATGGTGGATTTTAAAAGTAAAGAAAATGACCCCTGCGATCCCACGCTACTTCATGATGTCATCATCATCAGAACATATTGTTTGTTATATATTGTATGTGCACATTTAAAAGCACGGGGTGCATATGGACAGATTTCAGCAGTTCAGGACTTCTCCTACTAACAAGCAGCACCGTCTGAAAACCACAAATCACACTGCGGTATTTTTCCTCCCCATTGACTCTCCTCTGTCTCCCTCCTGGCACCCATCCGCCTGTGAAGTTTAAGACTGAGAAGTAGAGCGTTATTGTGACATTTAAAGCTAGTCACTTAATCTCTCAACCTCATTCCTCTTCCCAACACTTTCTCCTCTTCCTCCTTCCATCTCCTTCAGACCCCTGCTAGGTCAAACTGCTCCCTGAGGCAATATTATGAAGCAAGGCATCGTGCAGAGTGATCAACAGATCCCGCCGCACACTCCGATGACTTTGCAGCACAGTAGAAACTCCTCACATCATCACACGTCTCACTAAGCATGAATCACCGGCCTGCTATCTGGCCCGCACTATACTGCGCCGTGCTGTAATGTACTGTACGCCCATCTGCTTCTTACTCTTCCTCATTGACCTTATTAGCAGTGAGGGGAAGAGAGATAAAGACAGACAGAGAGATAGAGCTCGCAGGTGGACAAGGACCTAATGGGAAAGTAGGGAGTGTGTAAAGATGCCCTCTCTTTCATACACACACACAGACACACACACAGGCGGCGTGGTATGCTCGTCTAAAGGGTGTGTACTCTGTCATATCCTGTAATGGGTGTATATAAGCTGGTGTAATGGAGGTCGGGAAAAAGGCAGGGGCATAAATCTACCCTGAAGTCTCTGATTAGGGCTATGATACACACACACACACACACACAGCTTTAAGTTTAAGTGTTTCTGGCAGCGAAGAGGAGCTGCCCGTGCAGAGGCCTGCCTCAACCCGCTACTCACTCTTTCTGTGTCTCTTTCTACATGCTCAGACCCCCTCCACCTGAACCCCTGACCTGAGAGAGCGTTGGGAGAGACATTCCCACTACCCCGAGGGGACCGAGCGAGGGAGGGAGGGAGGAGGAGCGCAGATCAGAGAGATAAAGAATGCGTTTGGAGGAGGAGGGGGGAAATAAAAGGCCTCCTTTGCCTTTTAATTGGGATGGAGAAGAGAAGAAGGGGAAATGGGACTCAACATGTTTCTGATGACTCTGGTATACACTGTAAAAAAATCATGCTGGAGTTTAGCAGATCCAACTAATCAATCTATCTATCTATCTATCTATCTATCTATCTATCTATCTATCTATCTATCTATCTATCTATCTATCTATCTATCTAGTATTTATTTTCAGAGCACTTCAGAACTTCATCTACAAACTAACTTGAAATGATGAATTAAATGTAAATATAATTATTAGTTTCTTAAGAAACTTGATCAATGTATTAGCAGACTTCCCAACATGCATTGTGACAGATCAAAGTCTCCTGAGACCCTTCCTTTTACAGTTATAACAATTAAGTTATGGTTGCTTGTTTTCACAATAATGAAAACAATGAGAACCATGATGAAGTACCTACCACCTTACTTATGTAAGTCACAAAAAAATTCACAGGTTTTCGACAAGTAACAGATGATATCATGTGTGCATTTAACTCATTCAATTACATTTATGTCGGTGTATTGTTGCACCACTAACCATTACACTGCTGAAGCTGTAAGTTCTTTGTATGAAATGAGCAACTGAATCTTCAAACTGAGAAACTGTAAAAGGAAATAAAATTTGCTTGTATTATTCTTCAGTATGACTGAGGAGTTGTTGGTTCAACTACATTTCTGAAACTTATTAAAAACATGTTTTCTAAAATGACAACAATTAATATCAAGTTTATTTGACTTGAAAAGTTTATTTGTTCTGGACTAAAGTTAACTTGACCTTTAAAATTTAGTCAACTTAAATTTTTTCTTTAAGGCACTAACTTTTTTTTAAGGTTAAACTTAATAGGTTTTTTTTTTTTTTTTACAGTGTATACGTGTGTTTGTCTAAGAGGCTGACACCTTTGTACTATAATGGATTAGCTCACAGCGAATGCTAGGTGCATGTGTTTATGTGTGTGACTTATGAGTGGGAGAGGAGAAGAGCCGGGATGAGTCCTGTTCCGACACGTCAAGCTTGTTCAGATGTTCCCAAAAAATTTAGCACTAATAATCATCAGAACTCTCCCTCTGTTCCTTCCCACTGCTCTGGGCGTGTGGAGTTCAAACAAGCCGAGCCAAATGCCCATTGAGCTGGCTCACAACTGCTGACTCTCAGGCTTTGTTGGAGGGGATTGGCTCTGTCAGATTCCTCCTGGTCACAGCTCGTCAGAACCGTAAAGCCGGACCGGTTTCACTTTCTGTGAATGTGTGTGCGAGGGGGAGTTGTGTACAGTGTGTATTTATGTGTGCATCTGTGTTTACAGCAGCTTAGTGAGATAATAAGTCTTTATCATGTTATGCCTCATGTGGGAATATTTCCAGCAGTCCCAGAACGCCTGTTCTGTTTCCTCTGCCTTGCATCAGCTTGCAGGAACGCTGCTTATTAGGCAAAGAACTGAGGGAATAAGGGTGGGAGGGAGAGGAGGGAGAAGGAAGGAGGGAAAAAAATTGTCTGTACCAGTATCTACACTCCATCATCTATCTACTTTCATCTGACTCTTGAATTATCCGTCTTTCTCCTGCTCCCTACGTGCTGCCTTTCTCCCTCTGGTTATGCCTGGTAACTAGTGGCAGGTTCAACCCTGGAAAACATTAAAGTTTTCACCCTGAAATAGAAACCACGTAGGTTATTTCTATGATCTTTGATACTTCAATCAATATTTGTGAGCAAGAGAAACACTCTTCCCGGAGACAGAAATCTAAAGAATTGGAGCTCTAACCTGTTTTGTAATCAGGAAACAGAATTTGGAGGAGCCTCTGTTGACAATGAGTGGCTGTGTGGATTCATAAAATATTTGGTTTAGCTGTTACACAGCCCAAAGGGGCTTTATTTCATTATAATTGACAGTCACGAACTAAAAAACACACACAAGAAAAACTACCCGGGTTGCTGTCATCGTGTCCACAAAATGTCCTATTTACTGCGAGTGGAGCAGCTCTTAAAAGCATCACAAAGAGTCTCTAAGCTATTTTATTTCTATGATTGTCGGGGACATGAACACTGACAGACAGACACAGATCATAATTTAGTAAACACTTACACACCCATACTCTCACACACTCACCCTGCAAGCTGGCAAACACTCCTCCACTAAATAAACCGTGACACCAGCCCCGAGGGAATCTTCTTTAACCCCAAACCCAAGAACAAACCCAACGATCAGATCTGGGCTCCTCTACGTCTCCATTAATCACTCCTTAGGTTTGGTTTACGGGTGAGAGATGCAACCAGAAACAGAATGAAAAGCAATAACATGAAACGTCTGGTACACTGAGGCAGCAGTGAGTGTACATGGGTTGTACTACTAACGTTCCAGCAGCAATACTATAGGTGTTCTTGTATAATGATAGTTTCAGGGCAGAGTTTCCGCCACAGCTCTGCACCTTCTATACATCCTGCTACTAAAGCTCCTTCATCTTTATCTTTCCATGCAAGCAAATATTTAAATATAGAACTAATAAGGCTTTTGTGTGCGTGACAAGACATGTTGATTCTACAAATAGCATCACTCTAAATGCAATTAAATGTATAACTGACAGTTTTTAAGCAAATCTGCACTGCCGTGTCACTGCAATTCAGCTGTTACACAAATTTAAATTTTCCCCAATGTTTTTTTCTTTCAATATTTCAGTTTCCTAATTGAGATGATTTGAAGATTTGAGCAGATTATGCATATTGTTTGGTTTAATTCCACCCACCACAGTACCACTCTCCTCCCTGGAGGCAACCTTTGTCACCTTTCTAGCCAGTTGCCTGATATTGTCTGAGTGGAAATCTCCACTCGCCCCTTTACATACGTTAAGAGAAGTTCTCAATTTTGTGAAACTGGAAAGAATCAGGCACGTAATGAAAGAGCTCCCTGCGAAAAATTTGCAAGATGTGGAATCCCCTCTTCAAGTGTGAATGAGAGCTGGATTTCTTTCAGTGATTGATCAGACATTTTACCTACATTCAACTGTGACATGACACACAGCAGACCGACCAAGTATTACTTCCTATGTTATAATTTTTATTATATATATATATATATATTTTAATTTAATTAAATTTCAACTCATTTTATGTCCTTCATCTCTGCTTTTGGTCTGTGGGAACATCCCTGTCTTGGTTTTATACTGTTTCTATCTTGCTTTTTACTTGCACCTTTTCTTTATTACTATTGCACTGACCAAATGTCATTGTATTTTTAATATCTGTTCAACATGGAAAATGTCAATAAACAAATTGTGGGAAAAAAAAAGAAAATTATGCATTTAGTTTAATCTCAGTACATGTAAAGTTTTGGATCTTTCTGTTAAAAATATATGCATTAAAACAAACTGTGTGGTCTAGGCTTAAAACACACAAATGTATCTATATAGCTATCAATTACAGCTCCACTCTGTATATCTACATCAGGCCAAATCCAGCCCTTTAATAATCTTTGTTCATTTATAAATATGAAAAAACATATATTGTGATTTTATTTAAATAAATTTAAGTTTATGGGTGTTTATACGTGGGTGTTCAATAGAAAATCATGATTTTATTAGAAGGCTAGTTATGTCTGTTGTTAATCACAGAGACACTGTTTTATTTAAGTTTTAACTCAGGCTATTTAAACAGTGGGGATTTAGGAGATGCCAAACTGAATGAAAACTGATTTAAAATGCAACATTGAGTTGAATAAAATGACAAGCAACTTCTAATCTATGATTACAAAGGGTTTTTTCTGTACGTTTGTACGTTTCTTTTCCAATTTTGAAAATGAATAAATTGAGAATAAAATAAAATGTAAATATCCTGCCAGTTGACACTTTACTTTTTTAAAAGCAGCCCCTTCTAAAAAAAAAAACTAGACAATGAACAGGCTGATCTCTGTGTTTAAGATATTTTCTTGACTCTTCTGACTCTAGAGGAATGACAGGAGGGAGAAGGAGAGGAAGACGAGGGATAGGAGGGATATCTGCGTGGCATTTCTGAGCTGACGCGTGTTAGCTTCAATAAAAAGAGAATGAGGTCAGAGGAAAGCTGAAGAAATAACACACACACACACACACACACTCTCACACGAGTGAGCACACACACATAAAAACATACTGCACAAATTCTTTTTCCATCACTTCCCTTTCCAAGTTTGGTTGTTT
This sequence comes from Lutjanus erythropterus, assembly GCF_056507025.1. NCBI lineage: Eukaryota > Metazoa > Chordata > Actinopteri > Lutjaniformes > Lutjanidae > Lutjanus > Lutjanus erythropterus. The sequence goes on from NC_139318.1 coordinate 20,164,141, forward strand.
CCTCAGCAGCTGGCTGTATGGCTACATGCTAGCCAGATTTGCAGCAGGATACCAGATAGCTGAGCAGCCAGGTAGTCCTCTACACTGAGCTAAAGCTAAAGCAGCTAACAGCAGCGCTCCAGGCTACTCTGGCTGCCTGCCAGCGCTAACAGGTTGGCTAACAGTAAAGGGCTAATGCTAGATGTCTGCGGCTGCCCTGGCCCTGCTCCAGTGCTAACAGGTGAACTCCATTATCCCACAGACAGATAGTCAAGTCAGATGTGGGCCAATATCTACTACTGGCTGGCTGGCTGGCTGGCTGGCTTCAAAGAGCAGCATCATCAACCTAGAGAGGGAGAAGCTAGAAGCACCGGCCTATCGTCTGACCTCCTGCATGCTGTGCAGCTGGCTAATGAAGAAGCCAGTGCTGTTGTTGGGGAGTGGAGAGACGAAGAGAGAGGCTCAGAGAGCAGATGATAAGAAAATCCCCTGTTATATAAACACTGGGAATTCTTCTATACTTCTGCAGGACTGTCTGCCATATGGCGTTCAGTTTGTCTGAGTATCTGACCCAGAGAGCACCAGCCTGGATTTTAATGCTGATTTCTAGTTGAAAACAAATTGATATTTGGTCTGAATATCTTTTCACCCTCTATTCAACTCGCTTAAATGGGTAACGACATCAATGTGTCACAAATGTTTTTAATCATTTTGATAATTTATCAGTTCTAGGTTGACAGAAAGATGATACTGTTTAGCATGATGGCATTTATCCTGAATCATATTTCACTGGTGAGCAAAATGTCGTCTACAGGAAGACCTCATTTCAATGCATTTAATGTTCCATATAAACTGTCATAAATTTGCACTGTTGTAATGGAATAAGTTCTCACTGTGAAATAAAGAAACTGCACTTTTTGCAAGTACTTAGCATATTTGTTACAGCTGCAACTATCCCAAGGGAAGTTTTTCCTTGCAACAGTCACCTGAATACTTGCTCTTGGTGGGAACCATTGGGTTTATAAAGACTATACAAAGAAAACTGAATAGAACTGGGTTAAATACAGGACTTTCACCCAGGCAACTGTGATACAAGTCTCATGTGTAGAAAGTTTTTTTTTCTGCCGTTCAACTGAGAAATTTCAACATGGTTTCTTACTGAGGGTCCAAGTATTGCAAAACCCACTGAAATATGGTCTAAATATGAACGCTGAACCGAAGTCTTCAAATACTTGGTGAAAAAACTTTCACTGTTGAGCCTGCCCTGAACGTCTTTTCAACAAAGTTGTTTTTTAAAGCTTTTGAGAGTTTTTAAGAGGTTATTACACAGTCTCTATTTCTGATGCCTCTATATGACCTACAAAAGTTAAGAAAGTTATTTCTGTACAGATCTGTATAGTTTCAGTATAATATTTTGATGCCTGCCACCTGGTTGAATTCTTCATGAAATCATGGTATGAGCCTGTGTGGTCTGTTAACAAATAGTAGGAGGGAATTTTTATTTAGATTTTCTTTTTTAACATTGTTCTTTGTGGTTATTACAGTGGAAACAGTCGCTTTTGTCCAGAGGGGCCCTAAAAAAACCCACAAAATATGATAGTTCCTTGTTGTAACTTCAAACGGCTTTTTAGTGGAAAAATGCTCACTGGGATGTGAGTGTGTGCATGCAGTCTCACGGGCACGTGCACTTTTCTGTACAGTACGCAACCTGCCGTATATGTTCTTTCCCCCCCTCCTCTCCAGCGTATATATATCTGTGTGCGTGTCCATGTGTGAATTGTGTATCTGCTTGCCTGCCTGCAGCTCTCTGAAGACAAAGTCCCTGTTTACAGAGCCCATAAAGATTAGCCTCCCTCGGTCAGGTGGGTTCTGGAGCCATAGGTAAACACACAGCACATTCCGCACCGATGAGATCGCTCCGTATGTGTGTATGACCGGGGCAAACATACACTCCTGCCTTCACCTCGACCCTTCCTTTAGAGTGCAGTAAGTGATTTACCAGCTTGCAGACTGCTGTCTGTTCGAAACACTGGAGACAGACACACACATACACACACCGCACACACAAATATTTGTAGAAGGAGCGGACTTCATGCACACCTCATTTATCTGAGCCTAAAATCACGGGTTGTACATTCCTGAAGAGGTAAAGCTCATGCGCGTGCGTGTGTGCGCGCACCGTGTGCCAGTTGGAAATCATCCTGTGATCATGAGGATGAAAAATCCTTTGCTTTCCCCTTCATCTCTCCCCCCTCTGTCCTGAGAGGTAATGGAGGCTGAGGTCAGGTTATGACAGTCCGCATGGCTAATACTCAGATTGTATTTAACATGGTGGAACAGAGGTGAAGAGGGGAGGTGGAGGAATGGAGGGCAAGAGGAGGAGAGAGGAGGCCTGGAAAAGAAAAAAAAAAAAGGCAACGTGCCTTTATTTGGATCTGAAACCAGCTAGAGCGCCGCGGAGCAATTAGCAGCTTCGTCCTACGAGAGCTCTTTATTAGAATGACCTTCACTGTGAGGGGGGAGGGAGGGAGACAGAGACAGAGAAAGGGAGAAGAAGAAAGATTTTGAGAGACACAGATGAAAAGGTGTCAGTAGGGAAATGGACAAATGAAAGGGGAAACAGATGAGTAAACTGAGACTTAAGCACATAGAGAATTAATTTTCGTGTGTACGCGACAGATGTGTCATGTGCTGAATTTGATCTTTTTGACCCTTGGTGCACCCTGTACCAAAAACCAGGTTGACACAGGGGACAAGAATGAAATGTGTGTGCAGGTGCATGTGTCAAGAATAGATGCTCAGTCCTATTAACCATATAAAAAGGGGACAATCCTTCAATTCACATTAAAAGAGCCGACCATGCTCCATTCCTGACACTGCTTTTCTCCACTTAACTTCCTAACTTTAATTACAAGGGACAATTTATATTTTATTGCGTGAAAAGACCAAACTGTGGAAGCAATAGAAGGACGAAGTATATTTTCTGAAGAGGTAAATTTGTTGTACTTGCCTTTAGGTGAGACATAATTTCATGTATAATCAGAATTTGCATTATAAGGAAGATAAAGCGAGTAGATTCAATATTACCTGAAAATGAGCAACAGCGACTTACAATAATAAAGGGTTACAATGGATTTCAAAAAATGGCGGTGTAAAAAAATATAAATAAATATATATCAAAGTGGACATGATATAATTTTATACATCGGCTTTCAAGTCGGGCACTTTGCATTTCCTAGTTAATTAATAGATTGGATCAGAGCGAGTTTAATCAAATATAATTGAATAAGTCCACAGTAAAAAAACAGGCCAGACTTTAAAGGAGACATGCGGAGAAAATGATAGCATGTCCACTTTTCAAATTAATTGAATTTTAGTACTTTTGAACTTGGTCCAAGCTGTTACAGAGGTAATTAATTCACTTCCCATCCAAAAGTGCTAAAACAAGATGATATCCCTGAGCACACACACACACACACACTCACATTTTTTTCTTTCAAAAGAGCTAAATAAAAATCAACACTGTTGCACACCAATGACAGTCTATAATGTATTCCATGTAATTGTTAGTTTTCTGTTCTTCTTGCTCTCTTCTCCTTACTTTTGTCTTACAGGCCACAACTAAAATATTAATAATTTCTAAGGCGGTTCTCATTGTATTAAAAAATGTCTCCTCTATAATTTATCAGAGAAAGAAAAATCTTTGTTATAGTGACAAGCATGCTAATTAATAGAAGTAGAAGGAACATTGAGAGAAGTCATACTAATTTGGAGCATGCTAATATTAATAGAATAATTTATGGCGCAGTATAAATAAATTAATAGAGTATTTCGTTTGAAAAAGGGATGCCTTCAATTCAATTTAGGAGAAAAGAGCGGAAAAAAAATGTCTGCCTCTTGGACAAGGACATTAATAACAGTGCTCTATCACCAGAAGAGAAAAGGAAGAGACAAACTAAACATGCACTGTTCACTTTTAAAACGCATCAATATTTCAGTCAGCTAATGAAAATTGGATGAGCAACACTTCAACACTTGTATTTTCCTGCCTTGTTATTTTCATTTGCTGTTTAGGGACTTTTCGACTGGTAAATTTGTGCAGAATCTGTGAAAGGCTGAACATTTAGAGTTTTTTTTTTTTCTTTTCTCTTTAAATGAGATGCCTCTTACTCTTCCCATTGGCTTCATGTAAACTAACAGCTGTGTGCCAGGCAGTGGCTGAGAGAGGCAGAGGGATAGATGGAGAGTAACAAAGACAGAGAGGGAGAAGTGGACTGGGTCATTACCATCCTTATTACTCCTCATTAAAATACACCCATCACAAAGACGTTCTGCTCCGTGTGTGTGTGCGTGTGTGAGCGTGAGCATGTGTGCCTGCGCACATGTGACCGAGCAAGTGCATGCGCGTGTTTCTGGTGTTCCTGATGTGCACATGTGCGTCCTTATGCAAAAGTGACAAAAAAAGAACAATATAATTGGAGAAATGTACGCAGTAATAATAGGTATTCAGAAAATGATAATTCATATTAAACAGGGTGCACAAAGTCAGCCTCATTTGCATGTTTTAGATTATATGCATTTCAAAAGTAATTTCCGCAGGGCATATGAATGACATTAATTCCCGGGCGGGTTCTGCTATAGACCTCAAACTATCAAACACTCAAACATTTAACAGATGAAAAAAAGAGGGAGCTGGTGCCTTGGCAAGGGGAGATTTCAAGGTTAAAGTATTTGAATGTGAATTTTTAAACTTCTGTCTTGGTTTGTTTAAAGTTGCTCCACAGCCAGACTAAGAGTTCCATTAATTTGGAGATTCAGTGAACCACAGATGTTTTTTCTTTTTCTTACTCAGCTGGATGTGTGTGCACATGTGTGTGTGTTTTCCTGTACCAGTCCGAGAGAGACACCTCTCCTCCTAATCCACCACCATTTCCTCAGCAATAAGCCTGAATTGGTCTGACTCACTTTGTGAGTCATGTGCTTGTGTCACTCCAGAACCAGACAAGCCTGATCCAACAAAGAAAAGGAAAAGACAAAACTCCAATGATCCCACATTAACTGACCCTATAAGTGATGGAGGGGAAAGACTGGCGCACTATAAAACATGGTACAGGCACTTAATGGAATCAACTAATCTTCTCTAATTAACTTAATATAATATAAAGGTTTTATAAAAGTCAAGATAATTAAACTTAACATTTCTTGTATTTATTTTGAGAACACTCTAGAACTTCTGAAGTTGTTAGTTAGTTCTTCTAACTTGAAATGATGAGTTGCATGAATATACAGTATTCAGAGTTCAGTCAACTCATTAAAGTTAAAACTCTCCTCATACACTTCTTTTCATCTTTTCATAGTTAAAAAAACATATGATGAAAACTTGCTGTTTGTCTATAATACACTTGATATGATAAGTCATGGTTGTTTGTAATGTAATGTCTGTCATTGTGATGAACAGTAATTGGTTAAACTTAATATCTTAAGTTTATTGAACAAGTTTTGTCAAGTACAGCTGAATTAAAATCATGTTTACTGGTCTTGAAAAGATCATTCATTTTGAATTATTACAAAATAATCTCAACTCTCAAAATCAAATTTTAAGGCAGCACAGAATCTCACTTTTTAAAAACAAGTAGTTTATTTTATAATGTACACTGTTAAGATAAGTAAAGATAAGTTGAGGTTCTTTGTTTTCATAATAATGAAAACACAGCAAACCATGATGTTCAGTAATGAATTAATTAGTGTGTTGTAAAATGCTATACATGTTAATATGAAGTTTGTTTCACTAAAAAAGTTTGAATCATTACAAAATGAACCCCACTTATAACTGCAAGGCAGCCCAGACACTAACCTTTTTAAGTTAAAACAAATGGTTTACTTTTACAGTATTTGATCCAATAAAGAGAAAGAAAAGACAGCGCTCTAATGAGTCAACATTAACCGACCCTTTAAGTGATAGAGGGGAAAGAATAAATGATGAAAAGGATGAGAAAAAGCATGTGGCGCGGGAGGGGATGAGGACATTGGGAGGAGCAGGGAGAAGGAGAGGGAGACAGAGGGTTCCCTCTCCTCGTCTGCTCATGCCGAGAGGAAGACCCAGAGGCAGGAAACAGGCTGGATGAACGTGTGATTCCAGTGGAAAACTCTGGATGCCATGGACAACATTCTTCTCTTATTAGGGAATCTGGTCTGCAGCCACATTATAGCGCCTGACTCATTACTGCGTATGTGTGTGTGTGTGTCTATAAGAGACACACACACCATCAAGATGTTCCCCACCTGTTATTCTCGCAAAGTTCTGGCCAATGCACAAAGTCGTAGCTAGAGAAGAGAGGGGAAAAGTAGCGAGAAGAAAGTGCATAGGGACCGGAGAACTAAAGAGCTCGGCATGTCTGTGTCTTGTTTGTGGTTTTGTCTTCATCTGTAAACAGAGCTGCTGCTGCGAGCATGTTAGCATGTCATTATCTCATTAAGAATTGATGGCTTCTGCACAGAGGCTTCAAACTGTTTTGTTTGTGAGCGCTCAGCGACTGATGTTGTACAAACACAACAACCACAAAACACACATATCCTACAGTGCAGCTGACACACACGGATGCAAGGAGATGGTAGTAAAAACTGCTGTCACTTCAATACACATACACTTACTAAAGGGATAGTTTGATTATTTTAAGTACGGTTGCATGAGATACTTACTTATAGTCAGTGCATTACCTACAGGAGATGGGGGTTGGCATGGAACCAGTTTAGAGAAACAGCATGGTGTAAAAAAGTTAGCAATGTACTGCTAAAATCAATTTCAGTTTCAGTGGATGATATATTTAGAATATTTTCACTTGACCTTGCCATCAGACAGCCTTTTCCAGTCGGAAACCACATTTATATAAGCCAAATATTGCTCTTTCTACCACTGCTTTGATTATTAGTTTGAGTTATTGTGCGACTTAAAAGGTTCATTTGGATTCACTGATGTTACACAATAACACAAACATATCGAGGCCATGGTAAATCAGCAATTCCTGTGTTCTCTGAAATAAAATGGACTTCGGTTGGTTTAGACAGTCCGTTATTTGGCTTATATGACCGTTGTTTCCCTTTGGAAAAGTTTGTCTTACTGCAAGGTAAGATTTTTTTTGGATGGGCCTTTTTTAAGTGGTAAAAGTGACTGCATTTCGTTGCTGATACTGCCTAAAGCAGTACATTGGTTAGTGTCTGTGCTGGTACTCCCCCTCTGCCTCTCCAAACAGGGAGCACATCGACCGGCATCTACTGTAGCTAATTCACTGACTGATAAGTACTTCATACAACCCCAAACAATCCCTTTAATAGAACCCCTGGCAGTGTGTGTTCATCTAAAAACACAGATTTTTAAGAAAATACATGGATGGACAAAAGTGGCACTTTTCCCTCTTCATCCCTGCCTCCCTCTCCTGTCACTGCGTCCCCCTGGCCACCTTTATTTTGTTGTAGATGATGTTTTCAGTACTCTCAATGATGTGAAGCATTTTGTGTAAGCAGACTTCAGAGAGTGAAAGTAGGGAGTGAGGAGGTGTGGGGGAGCATATCTAGGGGCAGTAAAAGTGGGATAATTGGGGCCTGGGAAACATGTTTGTTTTCTCACTTGTTCCTTTTTTCCCCCCTTTCATTTTTTTCCCAGCCAGTCACAGCAGATCTGTTCATTTGAGGAGGACGAGTGGAGAAAGCAAAGAGGATTAGATTCTGGTAAGAAGACACAAATCGTTGCGCACACACACATACACACACACACACACACACATGTATGGATGTGCAAAAGTGCTCACACATGAACTAGATTTAACATGCCATAAGGCAGCTGTGGGGTGTGAGTATTGAACAAGATCTGTCTGTCTTAACCAAATGACCAACAGGGTGCAGGGCTCTCCATTGGTCCACTCACGCCTTATCAATATTGCTGCTGCTCGGCCTATTCAGTAGCAAAGAGCTTTCCTATGGCTGCAGCTCCACACTGGATCAATGCTATGAGCAATGCAGACAAACTGCTGCTAAACAGACCGGCCCCTGCCTTGAAAGGCCCGCCACTACTCCGGCTCCCCCAGGCTCAGATCGTTCGCCTAATGGAGGTCTCCGCTGGGGCCCCCAAGGGCCCCTTACTACCAAACAGGCCTCCAAGGATTCAACCCCCTTCTCTCCTCAATCTCTCTTGCTGTCATCCCCTTATCCCTCCATCGTTTCTTCATCCGCATTGTTGTATCGACCTCCGCCTCTTTAATCAGGAGCGCGGACTTATCCTCATGTGTGCGTTTACATGTGATCACATCATCCATACTAATGTGAAGTGTTTCAACTGCTGACTGTAAATGCTCATTTGCGCTTAATGTTAGATACACATACAGATCCAGACAGATCCTCTGTCTGCGTTCATTTCATCAGTATCTGTGGACGTCTTCTGAAAGCTTACAGATATGGACAATTGGAGCACAACCACTGGTAGTCCTGAGGCAGTATAGCAACGAAGCCATTAGTTTACGCAAGACACACCTACAGAACACAAAGATGTTCACGTGCGAGGTGAAATGGCACAATTATTCATTTTAAAGGCAGAAACTGTTCAAAGACCTGGTGGTTAAAAACAAGCAAACTAAAAAAAACAATGATGTAGTGTTTTTCCTGTGTGGAAGCCAATCACTAGCATTTTTAGATCTTGGTACAAGTGTGCTGTGTGCTTATTTGCTCACTGACGTTGAGACTCCTTAGGTATCAAAATTTGGTATCGAGTGACGAGGCATTTTTCAATACTGGACAGTATTGACGCGATTCCATCGGTGCCATAAAAGAATCAAACTTTGATACTCAGTCCTAGTCTACAACACTGCCTCCGCTTTTATCTCCTTCTTAAGAGACATTTGATTACAACCTAATCCAGCATCGTCATAATTTGTTGATGTCAGAAACTTTTGACTTTTGACTATTCTTTGGGGTAACTTTTGACACTGAGCAGCACCCTCAAGTGGACGCCTTGCTTATCATCCACGCCAACGTAAAGGATGCAAATATGTGAGCAGTGACAGTTACATTGTTTGAAACGGACATCAAGGGGGCATAAATGAGCCTTAAAAGTCCAGCTGGACTGGTTCAGGTTGTGAAACACAGAAGAAAAAAAAGATTTCCTCCCTCTCTCCCTCTCCCCCTGAACGTTGCTGGGATCCCTCAGCTCACCACACAATTCCTGACTAGTCATTCTCCTCGCCCCTGCGTTTGTCTACTTTAATAACAGTGAAAATAGCAAGAGATGAAAAAAGAGCAATGGAAAGAAACCTGCATATTTGTCATTTCCGATTGTTTACCTTTTTCACGGCAAATTGATTTTTACATCTCCTGTTACTGGAAGCTCTCTGGGCCCGACTGCCAGGCCTGTCTGGCTCGAGCCTTAGCTGCCAAGCCCGTCTCTGGGCTTTATGACCTGGCTCTGGGGAGGACTTTTAAGGCTTTCAACTCACAAGTCATTTCAATGATACAATACTGCTTTTGTCCTAACCACCTTTGTTGTTTTCTTTCTCTCCCCTTGCTGCCTCTCACTCTTTTTTTTTTTCTTTTCTTCTCTTTTCATCTCTCTCATACCCAAAGCCTTTTTCACTGGAGCCGCAAAGAGTTTGGCCTTTTTTTCTTGTCCATACCTGTGTGTGTGTTTGCAGAAAAGGTGGACTTGTTGCATCATGACGCCTTGACAATCAAACAGAAGAGATGTTGCTACAGTGCAGGACACACACACACACTAAAACCCTCCAGCTGACATTTAGGGCTTGCTGTGGGCCGGGGCGAGCCTGCTTGAAGCAAGCTAGAGTTTCACTGTGGTGGCTGGGCGGTGCGCTGTGGTTCGGATCTTCCTGGGTTCTGGTAGGACTGAGGTTTGCCTGCAGGGACCTCCAGTGAGCCCGGCAGCAGGCCTGAGCTAAACTGAGGCCAGAGCCAGGAATAGTCTTCAGAGCAGAGGGCAGGCCTAATGGTGTGTTTGTAAGGGCGAACCCAAACAAACAACCTGCAGTTTGAATTGAAGGACCAAGCGAAGCTATGGCCAGATGCTGTCAAACGGGAGAAACACACACAAACACACGCAAACACACAGCGTGTATGTATACAGTGAAGCGGGGGCTGAAATAGACTTGTGGCAAAAGAAGTGCACCACGTACCTCCAGACTAAAGTCATGGCATCAGCCTCAGCACATGTCTGGACTTCTGCCTTCCACACAGCCTCCGTGTGTGTTTTGTGTGTGTGTGTGTGCATGCATGTGCTGTTAAAAGTCATGTACGAATATAGTGGAATCAACTTATCTTCTCTCATTCAGATAAAGTAAACATTCAAGTTTTATTTGTACAAGTGAATTAAACTTAAAAGTTCTAGAATTTCTCTTCAGACCTTGTAAACATAAGTGATTCTAACTTGAAGCCTTTTGACTTGAAATTATAAGCTGAATGAGTGGACTCTACAGACTTCAAACCACACATTGAGTTCAGTTTATAAAGAAATGTGAACAGCATATTAGCAGACTTCCCAGCATGCATTGTTTAAACTCTCCTGAGACCTTCTTTTTGATAGCTTGTAGCAGTTACAGTTTATAGTATATGATGGGTGTCTGTGCGTCTCCAATACACTTTGAGGTGAGTCACAGTTGCTTGTTTTCATAATAATGAAAACACAGCAAATGTTGATCAAGGTTAGTATTGAATTCAGTCTCCCTCACACTTAAAATTTAATAACTTCACTGGGAGCAGTTGGAACAAAGTAGCTCCCACAGGAGCAGCTGTAAGTTCTTTGGGTGAAATGAAGACCTTCAAACTGAGAAAATGTAAAAGGAAATCAAATATGTTTATAATGTTCGTCAGTGTGACTGTGACTTTGAGTTATTCATTCAACTTAATTTCTTAAGCCTATTGAATGTTTTTTTTTCCAAGTACAACTGAATTAATATCAAATTCATTTGACAAGAAAAGTTCATTTGTTTTGAATCATTACAAAATTAACTAAACTTGTCTTTGCAAATCCAATCAACTTAAAATTTTAAAACAACATTTTTTTTACAGTGTCTGGGTGTACTTGCGCTAACTGAGGTTCCATCATTTCTCTCCATATTCACACTAATGAGAGAAAACGGCCAGGAAACCTCTTCCATAATTACTCCCCAAGGAGTGAGGTTTCAGCACGGCCATGGTGCATAAACAAATACACGCTCACACACATGCACACAGACACAGATGTATACAGTGTGCTGATACATGTGAAACAGCATGAGGCTGACATTTAAACGTGTTCACCTGTTGCAAAGTGTTTGTGCGTACGGGAACACGTGTGAAAGTGAAAGAGAATAATAATATCATATCATTATGGAAGGTAAGGACATCTGCTAATTAGAACTCAAGGTAACTGTGTGTGTGTGTGCACGCGTGCGTGTGTGTGTGTGTGTGTACATGTAGTAAAGGGTATTTCATAAACAAACATTAACACCATTCACCTCTCAATTAGACCCTTCTCAACTTCGCCTACACAGAGTCGTTGAACTCGGTCCAATCTCTTGTAATGACAAATCGAAATGGAGCTTTGCCATAAAAAATGCTAGTCTTGCTTTATGTATGCTAGTGTGTGTGTGTGTGTGTGTGTGTGTGTATGTGAAAGAGAGTGAGAGAAGAGGAGACTGACAGAGACATTATGGGGCAAACATAAGGTCAATGTTTTTATGAAATCGCTGTCTTTGTCACACTGCATCAGTTCTGACTTTTCTGCATTTAATAGCACCTTTAATTCAGCCAATGTTAGCCTGCAGCAGCTTTTAACAACTACAATAGTCTTATTCAGCACACACACACACACACACACACACACACACACACACACACACACACACACACACACACTTACTCTCTCTCTCACACACACACACACCGTATTTGAAACCTGCTCACACTCAGACAAAGGAGCAGAGATATACGACAAAATCAGGCAATCTTTTTTTTGGGAAGGGTGAGTGAATAGTTGGGAAGGGAGTCTCTTTTGAGGCGCACACACACACGGACACACATGCACACACACTCCCTGCCCAGTGTTTGTGGTGGCGGAGCACAGCTGGTAACATCTGGATGTATTTTAGAAGTGTTTACATTTCCAAAATGCTGAAAAACTACACAGAAAGAGAGAAAGAGGGAGACAGGATTCTGAAAAACACTGCAGGTGCCAGAAGTGTAATAAAGAAAGGAGCAAGTCCCAGAAGAAGATTGTTTAAAATCTATCACACACACACGCTCATAACCGTTGGCCAATTGCAGTTATTGCCATAATCCTCGTCCAACAATAACTGACATCTGGTGCACTAATTGGCAGCGTATAGCTGCTCCGTCTGAGTTTTGTCCCATCAAGCTTCCCTTACTGTAGCTGAAAACGGAGACTTCACGCTTCAGCTTCACTACGCGCTGCGTCTTTACTGCTTACCAGCTGACAACCACTCTTACGCACTTGCAGCCGCACACACAATGCAGCAATTTCCGCCAACACACACACACATGCACACACGCACACACACATACACACAGATGCAGGACTACAGACACACACACACAGAAAACAGCTGCATTTCCATTTTACTTCCCCTAAATGACGAAAACACAAAAACAGTTGGACTTCATTCAGTCTAATCAAAGCTGACATCGAGTACATCTCTGTGAGATGACGTCAACAATGAAGAAACACACACACATGCACACACACACACACACACACACACACACACACACACACACACACACACCAGTCTATAGAATGTAATTTCAATGATTGGGTGTAATTTACTAGTGTAAGTTGAAACCAGAAAGGGCAACTTGAGTGATCCCTGCTAGATCAAAAACAAAACATACACACTAGGATAGGGGGGAAACACACACACACTCATGCACAGGAATACACTCAAGGTACACTGAAAATTAACACGCTGACAGAGACCCAGGCCCAGCTTGTGTAAGGCAGAGATGCACATTAGACCACAGACCACCAATTTGAGAATTTGAGCAATAAAAAAATGTAGGTTTTAATTTAAGTAAAGGAGCAATATGCAACAATTGTGCAGCCAAATACGAGTACTGCAGTCTCCTCCTTCCCAGACTCCAGGAAGCTCAGGCAAGCTGCAGGAACACTGCAGGACTGCAAGACGAGTGCAACATTGTACTTTGACAGAAACAAGCAACAAGCAAGTCCTGCACTGTAAGTTGATCAGCTGTTAATAAGCGTTAACTGCCTGTCAGTGTAAAGCTAAGCCTGTTAGGCTGAAAACAAAAGTCTACTGCTATGAAAATACAAACTCTAGAGCTGGACTTCAGTGACTACCTGTCTCATTGTCTGCCAGTTTGTATTAAGATATAAGTAATCTTCAAAAAGATTACTAATTCTCCCCCTGTTTTGGCAAGGGACCCCCGTACAACCCACTCATCGACTCCTATTGGTCCCCAGACCCTAGTTTGAAAACAACTGATGCAAGGTGTTACAAAATGTCAACATGCTTGAATTTACGAGAAATGGGTTTTTGAATATTGTCCCACGCAAAGTGTCCATGGGATCACTCTAATCCTCTCAGGTATGCCACTTTCCCATGGTCCAACCTAACCTCAGCACACACACATGTACACACACACACAAGGGAGATTATTAAAGCAACCTCGTGGCACATGGAGGTTCCTGATGGATTTAACATCAGGAATGATTGTTAACTTTTAGGACTAAAAAGACTTGGAGTGACTCCTGAGAAAAACGGAGCTCTTAGCCAGACACACGGATCACATGACAACTGGGCCGCAGCAGCCGCAGCAGCAGCAGCAGCAGCAGGGACCCCTGGGAAAACGGCACAGTGCCATCTCTCAGATCACACGAAGTCAGGGAGCCTTAGCGGTAATGACGCCGTGCAGCTCGTTCATATTTAGGTTTGCATATACCATTCACATGTGCGGATGGAACAGAAGGTTGAAGTGGTTTTTGACGTGAATATGTGCATCACAGTCAAGTGGTTAAAAAAAAAAAAAAAGATAATCACCGTGAAATAAATTAAACCTATTAAGAGGAACATATGCTCAAGGTGACAGAAGAAATTAATTTGGCTCAACTATTGAGACCCATACCTCCACCCCGCTATAGGATTTCTACCAAACTAATTATCACGCTCCACTTTCAGAAATAATAAGGAAAGTACTTAATAGGTTAGGATTCAACCCTGCATTCATATGTCCATTTAACATCCCTGCTTTCATGCCCACACACTCTTGCCTTAATGCAATTTCACATCCGTGATTTAAAATAGGGGAAGGAATTATATTTCAAGTGGTGTCAGGATTAGAATATACAAGCAGTGATATTAAAATACTGTAAGGCCTTCTGTGTGTGTGTGTGTGTGTGTGTGTGTGTGTGTGTGTGTGTGTGTGTTTGTGTCTTTCTGACTGGCTGAAGAGGAGGTAAAGATGTTAAATAATGTTTTTGTCACACTTTAGGACGACAGAGGAATTACAATGAAACCAGAGATCTCTGATTAGTCTTCTCTCGCTGTATATTAATTTTGTTCCCGCTCTGCTTTATGCCGGTTAGGAGTTTTAATTTTTAAACAGAGAGCGCACAGATATGAAAAAGACCCCCAAGTGTGTGCTGCTACGCCAGCAACCCAAGTCTGTTTATCTAGTCAGCCACATTCGCTCCAATTATAACAACATCCAAATGCAACTATTGTTTCATTTCAAACATTCTTTAAAATTAAAATCACTTTTTTGTGTTTTTATCCCCTTACTTACGCACCACTGAATTAGCATTTTGGTGCTGCAGGCTATGGAGAAAGTGTGGAGTCAAAATGCAGGTTAAGCCAGTTTTGTTCATTATCAGTGCAACAAAAGTTAAGCATAAAATAAATGAATAAAAAGACTGAGAAAGCCCTTAAGATGATCAAAATGATGTTTTTCATTACTTATTTTTCAAAGAATTTAAATACAACATTAATCACACATTCATGATTATCTTTCTGTGAACTACTTTTTTTTTTTTTTTCATATAACATATACCCTTGTGTCCTGTGCTTATCTCTCCCTCTATACTATGGTTGCAACAATTGATCAAAATATTATTAAAACTGCAATGTGGGCCTCAACAGTAATGATTGCCCGCTTGCCCGGGACAAGCAGAATGCCATGTCAGGTAAGTAAATCTGGCAATTCACTTGCCCAACCAGGCAAAAACTTTTAATATTTTGATAACTGATTAACTAACAAAGTAATTTTTCATGCAAAATGGCAGAGAATGCCACTTTCAGCCTCTCAAATATAGACATTTTACTGCTTTCTTTTTTATTATCCTTTCAAACAAAACATCTTTGGGTTTCAGAAATTTAAAGACATCAGCTTGTACCACTAATCAAACAATTTGTACCAGGGCAAGTATATGTGTACTTTAGGCAATCTAATTTTTGACTTTTTTCTGATTTCCTGATTTTGTTTTCTGGGAAAAAAAAATATCAATGTTCAGCCTTGAAATAGGGTCAAGTGCAATATCCAAATAGCAGGAGCTGCATTTTTTTTTTTCTTTAAATACAGGTTAGGGTTATACAGTATTATAATGAAGTACTGTAGGGTTGCAGAGATGCTCTTGCCTACGTTGTTCTCGTTTGTTTGGTACAGCCCCCAAGAAATGTCACACCATTGTGTCCTCAATAGTTCTGAAAATGAAAGCTGTGACGCAAAGTGATCATGCTCATTAATCAATCATAAAGTAATCACAATGTCTGTCAAAGTTATTACAGTGGTGTTTTTTTTTTTTACCACATTGTGCACCTCTAGTGTTGTTATGTTGCTGAGCTCTGTGTCTGTGTAATTTTGTGTCCTGTGAAAGGTAACAGGACGCTGTGTCAGGGAGAGAAAAGGAGTCAATACCCCAATGAGGTCTGAGAGGATTATTGTATGTCACTTGCTCTGGGTGCCAGCATGACCACAAACATCTCCTGTCCTGAAGGCATCAGCTGAGCTACTATAAGAAAAATCTAAAAAAAAAAAAAAAAAAAAATCATAAAAACACAGAGAGACTGAGAGGGAGAGGTCTATTAAGTGCTGTGGTTTTCTATTAAACTCCAGTGGAGGCGGGGGAGAAAAGGGGAAGAGGAGTTCACATTATCTAAGAGAATTCCAATTAACACTCTCCCCCTCAGTAATTAGCTACTAAAATAGCTAGCGAACAAACCCAAAATCCCAACCCTGACGCCACCGCGCTGCCTAATTAATTCTCAAATCAGGAGCATCCAATGCAGAGGAGAACCTGAGAGTGTAGATGACAGACAGATTGGTCAGAATACACCAGGAAGACTACGGTTTAAGTGTAAATTAAAGAAAAAGAAGAAGAAAAAAATGTCTGCTTGCTTTTAAGCCGTTTGTTTTTGTTCCTCATCTTTTCCGCTGTGTTCTTGTGTTACTTTTCTTTGGCACTTTTAAAAGAAAAAAAAATACTGCACTGGACTTACTGTAAAAGAACTAGAGCTAATTATTAGATACATTTAGTCAGAGACAAAAGCAAATACCTCCATGAAGAATAAGTGAGATAAAAAAGAGATATGAAATAAAAGAAGCAGCAAACTGAGCGATCTAGGCTGAGCAAAATGAAGGGAATGAGGGAGGGAAAGCTGAGGCGAGCGACACAGCCAGAAAAGCAGATATCTTTTAGCCGTCTGCCGCTCATTTGCTCCTTCACTGGTCAGTTCTTCCACTGTTTAATGCAAACAGATGAGGCCTTTTCTCGCTCTTTTTCCAAATCCTTCTTCTTTTTAACGGTGGCTTCTTGGCCTCTGCAGTAACGTCAGCACAGCGTCTATTAAAACAGCATGTGTCCCAAACTGCTACACATGCACATACACAGAAACACACACACCCTCTGCGCTTGACGTTTTTTTTTTTTTTCCTCCTGAACTTTTAACCTCTTTCTATGAAGTGACATCTGGGGGTTACAGTGTGCCTTAGGTTTTTACACATATAATTGAAAATCAACAAAAACATAAATGCAAAACAAAATAATAAAATAATAAAATCTGTTCTAGTGAGCACGACTCCTTTGCCAAGATTATCCATTCATCAGCTGTGGCATATAGATGTTGATTTAGCCAATCAGAGGCAGTGGGATCGGTCATGACTTTGCCCTCCTAGGAAAAAAAAATGCTATGTCTATCCCTATGTGAAATAGTCATATTTCAGTGCCTATTAAATATCTACTTTCAAGATAAAACTGCACATGTTAGAGTGGTCTTTTATTGTGACAAGTCCAAGGCTCACCTGAGCCATAATCAGCATCTCTACATGTCACCTGTCAGGTGGATCTTGACATGTTTATATCTTTAGAAAGGAGAAGTGCTCACTACCACAGATGTTTTTTTTTTCATTTAAACAACTATTACATTTATATTTTTGTTGAGTGTACAATCAGATGCAGGTACCAGTTCACGCTGTATTAAGGCGGCGACTATCTATGGCTCCTATCAGTGACCGGTGCTGATGGATAACAAGACCAAGATAAACTCAATCAGCCAACGACCCACCTTGACACAAGGTGGGCAGGAAGATCTAATAAAACCAGCCTAATTTGTCTGCTTTTCAGTTGGCCTGTTCCAGTTAGACTGTGAACACACACACACACACACACACACACACACGCACACACAGACTATACACTGTAAAAAGTGTATTGCAGTAGGAGCAGTGTTTTCTCTTGGTGATTTGGAAAGAAGTTAAGTATAAAGCAAGTTAATTATATTTTGTGATCAAATAATATAAATGGTCCACCTGAAATGGTTAAATGTGCAATATGTAAGTCCTGCTGCAAGGGGTTAGGGTTAAAAAGGTTGAAAACAATAACAAACGATGTAGTTTGATGACATTGCAAAGTGGTGTAGGATCATGGGAGTTATCTTCACTTTTAAACAGCCACCATGGCTGATTAAAATCTGTCTGACATGACTCAGGAAGAATTCATGTTCATGGACGAGGTAATATTTAAGTTTTATTCGAGTTACGTTTAATAAGTTGTGTCGACTCCTTCTCACTCTCTGACACATCTGACATGTTTTTCCCATAAGTTACGCACTGTTACTTTGAACAAATTACAGGTATCTCTGTATTTTGAGTTGTATTTTGTGTTGGGAGTAAACCTTGTATCTCCATATTCTGAGTCTTTTTTCCATAATTCAGTGCTATTGGTCACCCTTTATGTTTGTCTGTGAGTTTTACAAATACATAACAGTATGATAAAGAACTACTACCGCTGACTTGCTTAGTCAGCAGTAGTAGTTCTGACTAGTTGCATTCAATTACAACCCGCAGGCTGTTTTTTTTAATTTCCTGAAAAGTAACAGATACAGATATGGTTTCTGCCTGATAAGCAATTATATGTTTGAATTTTTTTTGTTTAAGTTTTTGTATATATATATATATAACTTAAAATTAGCTAAAATAAAATACTATGGATACAATAAAAATAACCTTTCCTGAAACCATACTATTAGGTTGTAGAGGAGCAGTATTTTATTTTTGGGTAAAGCAAAAAATGAATTGCATCAATGCAAACTGTTTGAAAGCAATCAGATTATTAAGTACATCTGACTTAAAGCGATTGTGCTCATCTAACTTGTTAACTTGATTTGATAAAACTTAATTCATTTGCATGTTACTAATTGAAGTATCTTTATTTAAGCTGATCCAACCATTCTCTTTTTTTCAGTGTACAGGAGCTCCAACAATAGCTTTTAATATATTGAGATACACATCAGGTAGATTTTCCACTGATTTCTGTGGCCCGCACACACACAAACACACACATACTGTAGACACAGTGGCACATTATAAAAAACACATGCTGTCACACGCTGATCTGTATCTGGACAAGTCAAACTGTGATAAAGTCACTCTTCAACTACAGCAATCGATGGAAGTAATTTATTTACCTCACCAGGCAATTTCGGCTCTGTCTTCAGAGAGAAGGAGGGAGAGAGGGAGACATACAGAGGGAGATTTGGCAAGCATGTGTGAGTGGTGTGTAAATTAATCTAGCAGCAGTGAGATCCAGAGCCATGTATAAGTCCATAAAACAAGAGGAGGTTAAAGCAGCTCACATCATACATACACACATCAGGCAAAGGTCCAACACCAAAACTACTTCTTCCAGAGAGAGAAGAGACACGAAACGTCATTTAACTTCCATTAATGTGATGTGCTATCCCTGGATGCCACTAAAACGAGGAAAAAAAAGAACAGTTAAGACTTCTTTCTCTTCCTTTTTTCTTTCCTTCTCGCTGTCTCTCCATTCAAAAGCAACACGCACCGGAGAGAGCGGCCTGCTGTCCACGGTCCTTAACTTTAACTCAATGAAATAAAAGGCACTTAACTAAGCCTCAATGATCGATACAAACACTGCTGCTGCTGGCTGGTGCTCACACACTAACACATATGCACACACAGATGCAGACACACACTTATCCCACCTCCTCAGATGCTCATGCATATGCATGTCCATTGTGATTTATGCATCCTGGCGGGGGTGTGAGCCTATCTGAGAGCAAGGCCAACACACAGGTCAGCTCATTTGTAAATCAGTTGCCTATTTATGGATGTGTATTTGTGAGTGTTTGTGTGTGTGTGTGCATATTGGTGGATGCTTGCGTCTATAAATCTGTGTGTGTGTGCGTACGGGTAGAGGTCAGTGTTGGAAACAGGCTCATAATCACTGTAGCGCCTTCATTCATTATATTTATTGAATTCGTTCCAGCTTCTGCTCTTGGTGTGTGTAAATCACACAAGTTCTCCTGTGTGTGTGTGTGTATGTGTATATGTTTGTGTGTGAGTTCCAAGTCATGTCCGCTGAGTGCTGACTACTCCTGCCAACCGGTGCTCTGACCCTGCCCTCTGCAGCAGGAAGTCACCCAACTTTCTGACCTCTCTTATTATTCCCATGGAAGGTTGGGGAAAAGCCTTTCGGAAAACGCCTTCCCATCAGAGAGCCTGTCAGTTAATGGGGTCCCCACGGTCTCTTCTGTCCTTTGCGCTGGATTATGGGTAAAAAATAAGACCAGATCTACGCCCGTAAGAGGTGCTAGGGGTTAAATGTACATTAATTTGTGGCATAATCTGAGAATATAGCCGTCTTTTGCACAAAGTGAAAAAAAACAGTGTGTGCTTTCCTTTGTGGAAATTCAGTGGTGTTGCTCCACCCTCCTCCCACCTCCTCTGAACAACAGATTTGGGCTAATAGGGCAGCTGCTTGCGCACCCCCCCCCCCCCCACCCCCTTCCTAAAACCCCGCTATGCTGCTCCCCCTGCAACCCTTCAACCCCGTCTCCCTTCCCAAAAAAAGCCCAGGAGGAAGCCTGTTGTTTTCAACTTGTTTTTGACACGGCTGTGAGTGGAAAAGTTCCAACTGGAACGCTCATCCAAGAGAAAAGTTGCATTTGATTTGTCCACTACTTTCCTTGAGTGTTGCTTAGGATGGATTCCCAAATGATTAAAAAGATAACAATGAAAGGAAGGCTGTCTGTTTATTCATCTATCCATCTATCTGGCTGTTCGTCTCTCCCTTTTCTGTTTTGCTACGTTGTCAACACAGGCAACTGTATCCCAGACATAAACCCTGCATTAGGTCGGCCAGCAACCACGGTTTGTAACGTCATCACTCAAACACAACAGTTTGTACTCTCCACAACGCAAAAAAATATAATTTGGAGAGACTAAAGCAAGTGCCTGGATACACAAAAAAGGAAATATGAAAATATTGCAAGCGATTGCAACACAAAAAATAATACCAGGAGAAACACGATCAAGATAAAACCCCTCAAACACAGAATCAATCCCTTGTGGCGCGTGTAAGTGAGCTCATAGAGATGTTTCAATGCATTGAAAACTAGTGCGAGTGCGCAGCCAATCACATATGACAGCAGGGTCGCACCTCTGTGTGTGTTCATGTGTTTGTTTGTGTGGGGGTGCCCATGTGTGTAACTGGAGCCAAACTGTAGGCCATATGCCACTCTCCCTCTGGTGCCAGCCACACACACCCCCCTATCCAAACCAGACACGCACTCACACACACACACACACATGCATGCATGCACAGAGGCTTCCCTGTAAAAAAAAAAAAAAAAAAAAAAAAAGCCCCTCCACTTCATTAGGAAAGTAAACACAAGTGCTGTCTGAAGTGGCTAATTAGAGACTAATTACTCCCTGCTCGTTACTAATGCAAATTAGATTACGCTGCTTAACTTCCTCGTGTCCACAACGCTGCTGTTAATTGAGGCCTTTTGAAATTAAATTACCCGCTAATTAGCATATCAAAACCATTAATTCTGAGCAAGGAGGGGGAAAAAAAACAACAACAAATGCCAAGTTTTGCTAATGCGTTTTGCTAATTGAATATGTACGCTCAATACAGGGTGGTTTGTGCCAGGAATACCTATTCAGCTGATCAGCGTGCATGTGAATTCATGTTGTGTGTGTGTGTGTGTGTGTGTGTGTGTGTGTGCGCGCGTCTGTGAATGTGTGTGTGCGTGGGAGGCAGGCAGCCAGACAGAAACACCATGCATCATAAGAGCAGCATATAATTAAAGGAACCATTCCATCTCTCCAAACGCTTTGTCAATATTTCCCTCTGAACGTACGACTCCACTGATGTTCAGCGAGCAGGGAGCGAGGGATACAGCAGAGGGAGAGGAGTGTGTGTGAGAGGGGATGGATATTCATCTCATGAGAGGCAAGAGAGCCACTGTATGTGAATGTGGAGTGTGTGGTTTTTGCAGTGGTATGTGAGCAGGGTTAGCGTTTGTCCACTCCGTAAGCCGCCTTTGAAGTAAGGAACTGCTGCTCTCCTAAAGCCCCGGACCCCCTGCCAGCTCTTTTTCTGCAACCCCCTCCCTCTTCAACTGCCCCCTCTTCACCCCCACTACAATACCTGTCCAATTAGGGAAACACACACATGCACACACGCATACATACTCGCATACATACACATTTTATGGCCACTAGCAGGTGAAGAGCCCAATCTTTCCTTCAATCAAATCTGTTTTTTCGCTCCTCTTTCTGTCTCTTCTAACTGAATAGATGATTTGAAACTTTCTAACGGATTAGAAACGGCGAGCATATTCATGGCCCGGGCCTACCTGCTTATGAATAAGAGAGGAGACACACAGAGAAGCCAGGAGCTATTAGCTACTTTAATCTGCTGACAAAATAAAAGAATCACACATCTGAAAGATCCATCTCAGCTTTGCATGTAAAACCAGCAGAAATAATGTCATTCTGCACAACTCCCCCTTTCCCTTTTTCCTAAATATCTATCCAATCAGGGTGCGTGAAAAGCCCCATTCAGGTCGGCCCTTATAAAAGTTTCATCTTATTACACTTTCCAACTTCTCATTTCATTATCCCTATAATGACAGATGAAAAAACGAATGGTAAAATTGAGAGGTAGCCATACAAAAAAATTAAATAACCATGATAATTAGATGTAAAGATATTATAATTCCTTTAACAGGATGCATAGAAACTGCTGCTCGACAATATTTGCCCTAATTGCTAGAATTATCATATTAACCAGTTACCATTTGAGTAAGTTGATTAAAAAATTGATTATTCGTCTATTTCTTTTAGGAGTTTCTTAATCAAAATCTTACATCCTTGAAAAATTAATTTGAAGCCGTTTCTTATCAGTTAATTAAATCGGGTTGGAAGTCATTTTTTTCTGTGCGGCATGATTAGAACGGTTCTGTTCTCTTCTGTTCAGACACCATGACGTTAGAGGGGGAACTTTTCACTGTCTCATCAAACATTCACAACCACAAGAATAGGACTTCTTTGAAGGGCCCGCCGCCTCTTTTTTTTTCCTTCCAAACCTCTGCCTTTCTGATAAATTGTGCTATACCCAATAGATCTTTCTTTCTCGTTAACACATTCTCATTAACGGACAGAGAAAGCGAAAGGAGTGGGGAGGGGAAGAGGGGAAGAGAAAAGGAGGAGAGCGGCGAGGGGAGGCAGAGTGGAGTGGAGTGGGGGGGGGGGGCTAAAGAGGGACGAAACAAGAGGTGGGAAAAACAGGAGAAAAAAACAGAACCAGTGCAAGAGATAAAGTCAAAGGGAGAAATGAATACAGTGACAAATTTTACTACACAATACAGAAAATTAAATAATATAAAAGACAACGCAGGCATACACACACACACACACACACACAACGTTGCCTGGGTGACAGCCTTGGGGTGGCCTGAGTCAAGACTAAACAACTAAGCCAGGAGCTAAAACAAGACCTGCTGTTACTACAAAAACAAAATGTCTATCTGACCAAAAACTGTTCTCTCCCAGTCTTTTAATTTTGCGATCTACAAAGAGCAACAATGATTAATCAATTATTGAAGAGTTGTCAACTATTAAATTAATCCCCACCTCTTTTGATAATTGATTAATTACTTTGAGTCATTTTTTAAAGAAAAAGAAAATTCTCTGATTTCAACATCTCAAATGTTTCTTTAGTCCTCTATGACAGTAAACTGAATAGTAAATATGAGTATCACAGTTATATCAGTCTATATTTGTATTGGCCTTTATATTATACACACACACACACACACACACACACACACACACACACACACACACACACACACACACACACACACACACATACACATATAGATCTTTTTGTAACATTTTATTGTTAGAGGTTTACTGTCTGTGTCAGTGTCCTGATTTCATTTTGGACTAGGGTTATAAATTTTGTGCATTTTCCTTAACCAATAGTTGAAAATGCAGATGACTGATTAATCAATTAATCATCCATAATTAATAAGATACTTTTCTTATTTTTTTCCTTATTTAAAAAATGCCTTTTCCTGACAAAACAATGTCAAATGAGGCACAGTTATTGCCAAATCTAGACTACTGATTAATTACTGATTAATAAATAAATTAATTAATCTGTTAAATTCTTGTCAGTGATTAATCTGTTTATGATTAATTATTAACATCCCTATTTTGGATTATAAAGTTGATCATTAAACTGTAAAATATCTTGTCTCTGTTACATATCTTTGTGTTTGACACACGTTTCAGGGAGGATTTCAATATCAGCTAATATACTGATATCAGAATTTTATTCACTCCCTAATTTCCTTACGGGCATCGGCCCCTAAAGATCCAGCATCAGTCAGGCTCTACTGAACATCGTTGGGTCATGGTCAAAACATGACATTTGAGGATGTCACCTTGGGCTGTGGGGAACAACTTTTTTCTTTTTTCTTATTTTTTTTTGACAAATCGACAAATTAATTGACACTGAAAATAATCTTTAGTTGCAGCCTTAAAGATTTTTTTTATTTTGTAAAAAATGAACATGAACATATATGGTGGCAGGTGGAGGTGAAAATTGATTTTCATGATATACATTTAATAAATTTTACCTCGCTTTGTATCAATTCAAATGTGCAGCTTTAAAGACTACACATCAGAGGGTGACTTCACCTCAGAAAACTAGTTTTCTATTTCTGGAAGAGGACTAATTATAAAGCTCTGCCCCTGGGAAAGAAAAGCCCCTCTTGAAGGAGAGGAGGGAGGCAGAGAGTCCATTCAGCACTGGCATCAGTGGAATATAAGTTTGTCTCTCTCTACTTCAGCAAGCAGCCGAGCAGAACCGAACAGATACAGTGCGCTCCACTCATCTGTCCATCCCCGACTCCTTGGGGAGGTATGGGAGGATTGGAGAGGGAGGGAGGGACGGAGAGAGGGGGGGTTCAAAAGGAGAATTAAAAGAAGAATCAGCGAGGATACGGAGCGGTATGGTGAGTCTCTCTGATTGGATAATGAACTGAATGATTATTAGAGCCACGGCTAGTAAAGTTACGCACAAATCTCAGCTCGTCATCAGCCAATCAACACGCTCCCTCATCAACCAATCAGACCCCCACCCCGATGGAGGTGTGGGGGCTCGTCCATCTGCCTCTTCTCTCTGTATATTTCTCCCTCTCTTCTTTCTCTTACAACACGTCATCCTGTCTTTGGCACAGCTGCCCTCATCTTCCTCCGTGGGAGACGGAGAATTCTCAAAGCCACAATTACCGCACAGAACTATCAATTTCCCCTTCTATTAACCCTGTGGGAAGAGAGGGGACGACGGAGAGGAAGGAGTGAGTGGAGAAGGGGATGAGAGATTCAAATTTGGGATGAAGAGGGGCCACCTCCTCCTCCTACCCCATACATCCTCCCCCCAGGGTGCAGTCATGTGTTTGGGCTGGGGGGGGGGAAATTACACCTCCTCAGAATGAACTTGACCCCACCACCGGAGGTCAAACAAGTTACTATACAGCATGGGCCCCCCATCCTCATTACCAGCAAATAGGCCCGGCCACTGTTCCACTAATGCAGACTGTATGTTAATAACCAGCACTCGAACCATAGCTAAGAGAGAGATAGACAGAGAGCAGCAAGGAGGAGGATGGAGGGAAACAGAGGACAGAGAAAAAGGGGGGAGAAGACAGAGGAGGAGGGATAAGGAGGGGGCGTGAGCTAGGAGTTGTGTTTCTTAGATCAGCGACTATAAAGGCCTGCATGTGTGCCGTTACAACGGACGGCTGTGACGGTATGCCTGCTCTCTGTGCTCTCTCTGCTCTCCTCTCCTCCTCTTCTTTGCTCTCCCACTTCCCTTCCCACCTCCTCTCCCCTCCACCACCTCTCCACCCACTCTCTGAGCAAACCCCTGGGGGAGCCGCTCAAACCAAACCCAGCCTTCAGCAAAGTTTCACAGGCAAACTTTTCACAAAGCCCCCAAGAAGCCAAACGCCTGCCTGACACCATGGAGCATGCCAGGGTTTCATTGCCACTCGCTCTCCCTCCTGTCCTCTTTTTTTTTGTACTTTAGTCCTTCATTCCTCCCTAGGTCCCCTCCCTCGTTTATGCCGACTACTTTTCCGAGGCTAATGCACTGCTCCTGGCTGACC
The DNA here is from genome assembly GCF_056507025.1 of Lutjanus erythropterus. Classification (NCBI taxonomy): domain Eukaryota; kingdom Metazoa; phylum Chordata; class Actinopteri; order Lutjaniformes; family Lutjanidae; genus Lutjanus; species Lutjanus erythropterus. Next base: position 20,190,114 of record NC_139318.1, read on the forward strand.
TTTAGACAATGGAAACCTGCAGCAGCAGAAGTTGCCGATTAAGGCTACAGGTTGCATACGGCAGCGCTGACCTTCACTGGGCAAATGGGCACTGTGGTGTCTGCTAATCCAACAACCCAAATGAAATGCCCTCAGTCCTTGAAGAAACTATGTGTTTTCTCCATTACTTGCTGATTGTAAATACTTCAAAAGAAACTCATACTGGAAATAATGAGGAAAAAATACAAAGTGGAAATCTGTTAAACAGTTGCATTTCATTCCCTGTCATTTCTTGTATTTGTCAGTGAATCGCAGGTAAAATCTGTCTGTTTTTGCACTGTGAGGCACAGTCTTCTTGTCCAGGGACAAGTAGGTGAGCTGACAAAACACTCCATTCACATTTCATAATCATAAAACAGACTGAGCAAAATTCATAAACATATTTCTCTGACTAATTTTAATTCTTTGAAAGCACAAAAGCACAAATAATGTTTAAAGATCAGAATTATTAGGAATATTTGTTGATAGCTCCTGCCTCTCTTACATGAAATTAACTTGCATTCAAAACCAGCAATTTTTTTTACTTAACACATAGATTTACAAAAAAAAACCCAAACAAAAAAAAAGGAAAAAAAATGTTTGAAATTCTTTTTGAATAGTTCAATGATGTTTTCAATTTGTTGTTTAAAAAAAAAGCAAACCGCTTCTGAGAGACTGTTGAGAGGGCTATTGATTGACCTTGCATCGAGCCTTGTCATTTCACTCATATAGAATAAATTATTGCTATTGAAAACAGGGCCTGAGGAGAGGTAGCAAATGTTGGAGGTAAACTGTGATGACAGCTTGGATGTAATGAAGAGGCTGAGGGAACACAGAGCCGTGATAATTAGAGACAACAGGCATGACAAGGAGAGAGGAGAAGAGGAGGAGAGAGGGAGAGCACAGACGGGGGGTGGAGGGGGTGGGGGTAGATGGACAGGAGAAAGTGCAACAGAAGAAGAGGCGAGGAGGAGAAAAGAGAGACAGCAGCGAGCGTTGAGTCCTTCACAGTGAGTGACTATCGGAGCTCCGACAGGGAAAAGAACACTTTCCGACCAACCACGGACCAGAAATGAAGGCAGCCGTGGCAGCTGCAGGCTCGCATGCTGTGTGAGTGACACACAAACATCTTTCCCTGATACATTTTTTAAAAATTAAAGGGAAAAAAAAAACACTGATAAAACTGTCTCTTTAGTTTACATTTGTCTCGTTACAAGTCAACCAAAACTGTGTGTGGCAGGAGGGAAAATGTCTAGGCTGAAACATTGTGTTGTGCCTTTGTAGATACAGTGGAGGAGTGAGCATGTGACAGTAGTATATTTGAATGATGTTTTCCCTCTTTTAATCCAGGAAAAAATTGTTTTAATTAATTGTTAAAAGAAAAAATAATGGTATTTTTTCATTTTAAAAACTTGAATTGATGTATTGAAGTTGAAAAAGAAAAACTATCGTACATGTGGGAAAAAAACAATTAGGAAATTCTTCTTTAATTAACAAGAAATCTGATAACTATAAATATATTTGAACAGTATCATATGCAGCCTGTTAAAGAGTAATTTGAAAATTACCTTGGCTTGAACAGTGAGCCAAGAATCTAAATACTGTTAGAATCAAAGACAAACACCACTTTTCCGACTTTTAAACTGCTCTTTTCTTCTTGTTTTTCAGCCCCTTCCTTTCCTCTCACCCCCTGACCAACACTCTGCCGACAAACAGCTAACGCTGCTTCAAAGGCCAACGGCTCACAACGCAAACACACACACATACACACTCCTCGGCCTTCTCTCTCCTCAGGAACATGAGAGCTGGCTCTAATTCACAGGCTGGTAAAGCTGTGGTGGACAGCAATCTTGATCTGGCAGGATTAGGCTACTTTTATTTCCCCGAGAGCCACAGGGGAGGAGGGGAGGAGAAGAGTGGAGGGAGGTGAGTGTGCATGTGGAGGAGATGGAGGGGAGGAGGGGGGGACTAAAATCCTTCTACAAATGTCAGACAACGACCGGTGACCAGGGGCTGCAGAGACACACGCACACTCATAAACACTCCTGAAAAAAGCCCCAAAGTGCCACCCAGAAAAGAGACTCATCACTCTCCGTCTCATCAGGCTGAGGAAGACGGGATGCGGGGGCAAGAAGGGGAGCAAAGGAGGAGGAGGAGGGAGTGAGGGAAGGAAGGAGGGAGTAAAAAGAGGGAGGGTGCGGGGGGGATTACACAATTATTCAGATAACAGCTGGGTATAATCTAGTGGCAGATGTCTCTCGGTCAACAATGCCCACCACACACAGGCGTGCATGTGTATGCGCATACACACTAACAGAGTTTCAATGCCCAGTGAGCAGCCACAGAGCGGAAAAAAAAAAGGAAGAACGGCCGCACATTTAACAACACCACTCTCTATCGCTCTGTCCTGTCTGGGAAAGTTTTTAAGTCTCAGATTTGGATGAGACAATCTATAAAAATAATGACAGAGAGCGTGTTTTCTCCAGAAGAAGAAGTGAAACGTCTAAAACAAATACACACACACAAGTTGGGAAAGTGACGACCTGTTTGCTTTTCTTCTCCTCCCGACAGCCGTCTGAAAAACAAAACCTAAAACCTGAGGAATTCTGTCCGAGGAGGAGGAGGAGGAGAGAGGTGGAGGGTCAGCTGATGATTGACAGTTAATTGTAGTTGCACACACACACGCAATAACATGCAGAACAGCATCTCTCTCATGTGGGAGTGATCTCCAAGACTCCCGATAGTGGCTCCAGCAGTCACCGTCCTCCTCTCCTCTACCCCTGCCCCTCCCCTCTCCCCTCTCCTCTCTGAAAGGGCACTATAGAAGCCATAGTGTCTGCACCCCACTGGGCAGAGCCTGTACAATCTCTTCACCTTAAGAGCCACAGCACAGAAGAAAGAGGAAGAAGAAGGAGTTGACAATAACAGACAGACAGAGAGGCCTTTGATATGGGAAAAATCATATTTATCTAAAACTTATCTCTTCCAGAAGTTTTGGAAAACTAAATTCCCAAACTCTTCGTCTGAGGTGGAGGAGGAGGAAGGCCTGAGTGAAAGTGTCGAGCGCAAGCTCTGTCAATCCGTCAACTCAGGCAGCAGCCTATTGTGATTTGGTTTAACACTGGTTAACAGCTCGTCCTGTCAGGGGATGGATCATCCCACGGCGCCTCACATGCTAATAGCTTAAGTAGGCATCCCATGTCCCCCGGAACTAATACCATAAATACTAATACCATAAAAGAGCAGTGCACGGCATTGCGCTCCAGCCTCACTTTCGCCTGCGTTAGCCAACATCCCCGATACTTTACGGATTAGAAAACATAATGAGATGCATTTAAATGGTTATTACCTCCCCGGTCCAGGACTGGGACGAGGGGAAATACTGCATTGCTAATTTCCTATCATCATATGTTAATGTTGAAGACATCCTAGTTGGAGCAATTCAAGTATTCTGATGCACAAATTAAAAAAAAAAAAAGTGCTAAAATAAATCAGATTAATGGGCAATCTGATAACTGCAGTCTAAAAGACTTATCAGGGATCAGCTAAAAATGAAATGAGGAGGAGAAAAATCTGAATCTGAGCTATTTACATCAAGAACTTGTATGAGAATAAGATGTAAAACTTATTTGAGGTTGTGGTTAAGTTTATGGACCTGGATGTGATTCCCCTGAGCGCTCCTCCTCTTCTTATCGGAGCGTTCGTTCCCCCGCTCGGCAGATTTTAACACCGCAGCACCACCACGGACAAACGAGCACTCAAGAGCTGTGTAACGCTTCTCTACAGTCAGATGGTTTATGAAATGTGCAAAATGTGTGTGCGCGTACATCTTTGAGTGTGTGTGTGTGCGTCTGTGTGTATCCATAACATTCAGAGTCTCGCGCTCCACAGCTGTCACCTACCCTTCACTGCCATCCTTTTCAATACACATTAAAGCAGTGCTGCAGAAAGTTTAGTCACATTGTTGTTCTGAGCGAAGCTTTCCACTGATCTGCTCCCTCGGTTCCCCCGCTCGATTGACGGCTGCCCTGTCAGTTTGTCGCGGCGCTATAGAAAACACCAACGGCTCTCTGATGAAGTGCTTACAAAAGGTCATAGGGTGGAGGCGATGGAGGGGAGGGGAGCCGACTACTGAGAGAGGGAGGCAGGGGGAAAAGGAAAGGGAGACGGGACGGAGTGAAGGAAAATCCATAACACAAATACAGCTGTCAGAAGCAATGCGGAGTTAGCAGGGGACACAACGACCGGTGAGAGCTTTTTCATGAGGATGCTGCGCTTGAACACAATGGGCGTTCTTTCTGTTTTCAACACACAAGAACAACACTTTTTTCCCTTCTTCTGCTGACCATATCATGTGCTCCACCTGGCTGCGCCACTGACCTAATGATCCCGCGTGACTCCTTCTTTCTGTCTGCGAAATCAAACTTGATGGCTCCAACTGCCTGACTTCACGATCTGCTCTCATTCCCCCAGACTCGGCAGCCACAGCCCTCTCCTTCAGCTGCAGCCATGGCCTCAGGTGCCAAGCGCACTCTGGAGAGGCTGATCTAATGCTTCCTCAGCTATAATGACCCACGCCTAAAACCCCTCGCGCTGTCGTTTCCCTCTGGCTCCTACCAGCCTTTCACTCATAATATGTTGTATCTCCCTCTCCGGCTTCCCTTTCCCCTCCCTGCCCATAGGAAACAGTCTCTTCCGCTCTGAGCTGTTGGGTCACTCCTTCCCACATCCATCAGCTGTTAATGGGCCGGTGCTCTGTGGAGCTGGAGGAACATCTCAGAGCAGACACACACATAGAAAAACTCATCTGAAAAGCATGGACATGTTAATGACCACAGGCTAAACCACTGTGTCAGGCAAAATGATTACCTTATCAATCAGAGGGAGAGGAGTGCGTAAATTTTAAAGAATTAAGTCGCGAGCGGCGCTGCTGTCACCACATATGCGATGACAGCTCTTTCAAAAAGACACAAAAGACAAAAAGAAAAGGCAACAAAAGGCAACAACTCTGTCTCACAGGTGGTCAATTCCTAAAGACCGCTGAAGACATTTTCCCGCTTTGCTCCTCTGCTGCTGTCCTGCAACTTTCCTGCATGACACCGCCTTCTGACCCATCTTAAAAACACATCTCATCTGTGAAAAATGTGCAGGATTTATTGCGCGCACACACAGACAGACAGACAGACACATACACACTCGAGTAGTCAGCTCTCATCCTCCCCTAAATAACAGGTTCAATTAGAACCACATGTATAATCAGGCCTCAGTCTAAAGCAATGTGGCGGCAGTTTCACTGCGCAGTCAATCACTTCAGTACACAACCAGAACATTCATAACAACTTGATTTAAGCCATTAAATTATACTTCATTAACATATTATTAAAGAGGTAACACATCCAAAATAGTGACTTTGTATAGAGATGTATAGATTTTCATTTTCCATCTTTTTATATCACTAAAAAAAGAAAGATTTTATGCATTAAAAATCAATGATAAACTAAAATAAATTGTGTTTCATTTTAACACACAATTACTCAGTTGTTACAACCTGTAGAATATCTTATCCTACAGTGTTTCCACATTTAAAAGCCCAGCTCAAATGTGTTACATCTTGCAATAACGGCAGCTTCAGGACCAACACTTGAAATAATTCCATTTAAAAAACCTGCTTTCGCTCCCTGCACAGGAACAATTTTTGCTTTTCTCAAACTCCCATCTAAAGGATATTGAAAATTTAACCATTTCAGCTTTTAAGCTCTAAGTGCTGCAATAGAAGTAATCCTGCGAGTACCTATCACGGGTCAAACCCTACATGTATAGCAGAGTCGTATACGGGTGCTCTTCAACATCACTTTGGAGCCAAAAGCCCACTCAGACTTGTGGGTTTGGGATAGCAGGAGGGCTTTAATGACGAGAGCGCCAGAGATGGAGAGACGGACAGGCGAGCCATCAACGCTACCGACGCACAGGACATTTAAAAACTTCAAATACTGTCCATTTTCACTCAAGCAGGACAGGTGAATCGAGAAAAAAGCACTCCTGTATACACACACTCCCGCACTCTGATATATACACCCCTTCCACACATACATTCACACGCGCTTGTGCTGAAGGTAAGGACTCTCTGAGTGAGTTTATGGACTAACACAATCATATTGGTGGCTTTTAATCCTGCTGAAGGGGTTTTAAAGCGCATGAGATTCACAGCCATTATTGCCTGTCTCTAGACGGTCTCGAGTCACACACACCGGCACACAGTCACTTCACACAGGGCCGAGCTGAAAATCATCATTTAAGTAATGTGTCAGGAAAGCAAAACAGAAAAACAATCGGAGAGTCTGAAAGTAATAAAAATCAGGAGTACATGAGCGTCTCTTGCAAACAATAAACGAAAACAAGACATGGAAAAGACACAGCTGTCGAGAGAAGAGGAGGGGGGGGGCAAAGAAGGAAAAGTGTTGAAGCAAGTCAGATGAAAAAAGGTGGCAACGCTGAGGCAAACACACAGACACGGACGCACAATAGCCGACAGAGAGCAGAGAGAGTCAATCTGTCTCTGACACCTCTGGCTTCCTGCACACATACTCTCTCCTTTTTTACCCAAATAACTACTTCTGGCTCTCACATACTCTTTTGTTCATTGTCTCCTATTATATTTCCATGAAAAGCCTGTCACTGATGTGATAGCCTATCAACGAATAAAGCACTGCACACAAATGAGAACTTTACACTGAGTTTATACTGTTGATAAAAGCTGAAATTGAAGGAAGGCATAAAAAAGATGATTTCCTCTATCCTTGACCTGGCTGTTCTCCCTACGCTGTATAGGTTTTATTTTGGATGTTTGCATGTAATTATCAGTAAAGCAATTTTAAATAAAAAAATATATAAATAATAAAACTGTACAGTGATCAGTATTTTGTTGGAAATTGTATCTACAACTCCAGACATCATTTTTTTAACAGACATCTCAGCTGCACCTTCAGTGTGCCAAAGAGAAAATAAGCAGCTGAAAGCACATGTAGCAACAAGAACGATCATTTCAAAATAAAAGAAATTTTAAGTCAAAACTGCCTGATTTATATTTAAATATCTCTGAGAAATCATTTCAGCTAATTTAGCAAATTAAACAACTCTATAGAAAAGAATTATCTGAGACAGAATCATTGACTTCCAGCACATAACTCTGTCAGTTATTTTAACACTATTAAAATGCTTCTTGTATGCTGATATGAAAATAAAATACACTCATTTTTTGTCCTAGATAAAAATGAACAAATGAACAATCTTAAAATTTTGTTATAATTTTTCTGATTTAAATAAATCGTGACATTAGGCAATATTAACACCACTGTACAATATAAAAAACATTAATGTGTAGCTTAATCTGTAATTGATGCAGGTGAAATAAAGTTTCTTTTTTTGTTTTAATTCTGCATACACTTCACACCAAAGGGCTCTATGCCACCACCACAAAATACCTGCTTTCCTGTCTGACACCAGAAACGTGACAAGGTCATAAAACGTGATGAAGAGCTTTTTCATTCCCGCTGGATCTTCTATTAAAGTGCAATTAAAAGTGTGTCATCGCGTCGCGGAAATGCCACCACAGAGGACAGGAGGAGGGGGGAGGAGGAGGGGGGAGGAACAGGGGGGACACAACAGGAGAGAGGAGAGGACACAGTAAATAAAATTAATTATGCCAAATGCCCCGGCGCCCATCAATCACGGGGCAATAATGCCCGTGTCAGGGTGTGCACCCACACGGCCTGTGTGCTTTTCTCTCAATGACAGACAACTAACAGCAATTAATTGTCATTTCATCTCTCCCTGTTTTTTTTTGTGTGTGTGTGTGTGTGTGTGTGTGTGTGTGTGTGTGTGTCTGCAGCTTTTCCATCATGCGGGACCTGAGTCCTTGCGGGGATGTTCTGATGATGTTTGATATTTGATGAGGGAAATTTTAGTTTAGAAAGAAAAGAAGAAGAGAAACTTAAATTTTCAGACTTAAGCTGATAGACATTTTGTGTTATGAGCAGTTGCGGAAATTAAAGGCAAGTTTAAACTGTTTATCACATTACAATATATTATTTTAAAAATGTATAGTTATAGAAATAAGTTTACTCTTTTCTCCCAATGAAGAAAACATCATTTCCTTTGTGGTGCAGGCCTACTTTCAAGCGGTTTATGACTGCAGAAAGAAGAGAAAAACATGGGTCATGCAGAGGTTCTGCTACAGACTTCAACCCCCTCAATTTCTAAATTTATAATTTTGTCTGAGTCAACTCTAAATGTATGGCAATATTTTTGTATTTATCATCTAAAGTACATATGTATATTTTTCATGCAATCAGTCTAATTCATGAATGATAAAAACAGACTAAGACGCATCTGTTGTAACGCACTAATTATCTACAACCCCACAGCTGAGATCCGTTTTAATTTTCACCGTTAAAACTGGAATTAAACTTTTACGGCGCATGAACAACTTTCCTCCACGTCCTGCTGTTCACACACACCCCTGTATATGGTATATTATTTAATCCAGTAAAGATCGTATGGAAATTCACATCAAAACTCAGTGAAGTCACACAGCGCGGTTCCCATTTCAAAAGTCAAAATCGTTTGAAAAGAAAGTATTGTCCTCTGACCTATTGACTATTTTCACAAGACAGCTTTTTTTCTTTCTTATGACAAGAACTCCGTCTTCCTCTTTTAGGGTTGTAATGCACTTTTTTAAAAAATAAAAATCTTAAACGTTATTGTTTAATTATAGCATAGACAAAATTAAACTATTAAGAATTTAAAGTGTTTAACGGCTGGGTTAAACAGGTACAAAGCGATGACAAAGCATTCAGACGGGTGTGTAAAATTATCACCACATAACCTTCGTCGGTGTTTATTATCAAATCCCTTAACAAGGGTTATTAACAGGGACGCAAAGTTTAAAGTTTGTTGCCTCCCGACACAGTAAGTCCTATAATCTGTGAGAAAAAAAAAAACTTTCTATTGTCTCAGGAGCGTAAGACTTCGGACAATGACACATTGGCTAAATGCACCGGTCCTCTCACTCCACGAAACTAGGCTTTGATAAATTAAAAGAGATCAAATAAATTACGATATCCCGTTAAAAATAAACGCGGAGTGGAAATAAACTACATTTTAACACGTGTGAAAGTTGCGAAGAGGAAATAAACTTATTCCGACGTGGGTTTTCCTTCTATAAAAGAAAATTGATGAAAACAACTACTTCAAAGAGGATTTTAAAAACGTGGCTGAAACTTTAGCGTTTAACGCTCCAGTAAAAAAGCGTCAAAGTTAAAGTGAAACATGGACGGAGGGAAGTCTGAAAGAAGAAAACACCGAGTGCGTCCCGCTCTATAACACTCTATAACACCCGATTATGTTATTGGAGGAGTTTGACAAACAATGTGCGATGAAAAGTTGCACTTGGATGTTTTTGGAAGACTAATGTGTGTATCAGAGAGTTTCAGTGGAAACGCAGAGCAGAGGAAACAGTGAGGAAGATTTTAAAAAAGAGCAGAGGAGGGGGGGAGGAAAGTGTAGATAATGCATCAACCTGTTCTCTTGTTTTCTGAAGAAGTCAACTTTCACGCCAGTGGTTGGACCATGTGGACAGCCCCGCTTCTGCTCCTCAAGCCCCCGGCGCGTCCACTCTCTCTCGGCGACAAAGGGGGGACACAAACCGACGGGACGAAAAATTTCAAAAAAAATGGAAAGAAAGAAGAGAGGAGGGAGAGAGAGAGAGACAGAGAAATCTAGGATCTAAGACCGCAGGACCATTACTTTAAACGACAAAGCGTGCTCGTTAGTCCTTTCCTTTCTCCCTTTTGTGTGCGTCCTCTCTCCTCGGAGTGGCCCCTCTGGAGTGAAGTCAGAACAATACTGCCGCTAAAACTCTGGCACTGTGCGCAAGTTGCCGCGGAGAAAGAGCGCAGCTTCTCGTCTTGTTTTGTTGCGTCTGTTGCCTCCTCCGCTATCTCTTCAAGAGGCTTATTCAGCGCGAATAACCTCTCCACCGGTCCGCACTTTTTGGCATCCCGTCTGTTGCTTGCTCATTCGCTGGAAATCAGGGTTGAATCACCACGGCTGTGTGTGTGTACACGAGTGTGGAGTGGAGTGTGTGTGTGTTGCGAGGGGGACAGTTTGCTGCGCTACCGTAATGCCTCTAAAGCAGGTGCGCGTTTTCATCGCTGCCCTATCCTCGCAAAGCCCTGGCGCACAATAGGAAAACAGCAGCCGGTGAGAGGTATCTCTCTCACCCTCTCTCTCTCTCTCTCTCTCTCTCTCTCTCTCTCTCTCTCTCTCCTAGTTTGTGTGTGTGTATGAGAGAGGGGAAGGCACTGATCTTTTGACCTCTCTTTGCATCCCGGCTGAGTTGTGCTATTGTGGAGGCAGAGAGGAACAGATGTTTGCCTGCACAGAGTTTGAGCTCAGAAACAGTCAGAAACAAAGCATGATCACCCAAAAATAACTTGTTTGCTATTAAACATGTGAATTTTCTTCACTTTTTAAAATTTCATGGATTGTTTTCCCCCATGTTTTGTATTAGCCAATAAAAAAAACAGAGGTAAACAAGCCCATCTATAATCTACACATAGAAAAAGTTTAAAAGTTTGAACAACTTTTCCTTTTATTCTTTATTGTGATATAATAGGTACAACTTTTTGTGACACTCATGTCTATAATGCATTACAAACATACATATAATGTGTTACTGTGCCTATAGCAATGTATAATTATAGTCATAAGGACTTATAAATATTCAGAGCTTGAAATGCAAAAATAGTAATACATTATTAAGCAGTCTATAATGACTTATTAGGTAAAGTATCATAGTGTATTATAATTCTCATAGTTGTCATACATTATAAGCATTTATAATGCATTATAATCACTGTGCTACTGTGCAAATACTGTGCTTACAGCAATGTGTAATTATAGTTATAAGCACTCATTAAAATTCATAATACTTCATAATAATAACCATAACACATTATAAAGCTTTTTTAATGCCCTATATGGCCAACTATCATAATACTTTAATAATAATTGTTGGTCACTCACTGATATTTCTTTAATAAGGATCATAATACATGGTAAATAAAAACAGAGGTAAACAAAACCCTCCATAATCTACAAAAGACAAAAGTTCAAAAGAAGGTATAACTTCTTTTTTATACTTTTTTCTCATATTTGTAATACATTATAAGTATTTGTAATGCATATAATGACTGTATAAAGCGTTATAATGTGATGATAATGCAATATGAATCTCTACAATGTGTTACAGTGGTTATAGCAATGTATAAATATAAGCACTCATAAATATTCATAATGATTTATAACAATAGTCATAGCACATTATTACAAATAAGGTCAAATATCGTACCTCATAATTGCACTCACTCTCTGACATTTCTTTTAGCAAGGATCACAATGATCTCCTCAAAGATGTAATACATCACAAATTTTATAATGCATTACACTCATGTAATAATCCATTATAATGTGATTATAAATGCCTTTAAGTGGTCATTTGGTGTTTTAAGTTATTCAATTCCTGAGGTTTAGGCTGGTATAATATGTTACAAGCTAGTTATAAGTCACTATAGAAAAAAAGAAAAAAACATCTTCAACTTAAATCTATGCAAGAACAACACAAAATGCTGTAAATTTTCTATTATTTTGTTTAACAGATCATAACAGAAATTGTGAACGCCAATGTTTTTGATGAATCACTGAATGATGCATCCTCCTTAAAAAAACTAACACATCACAATCATTTTAGAACGCATTATAATCTCATTATGATGCATTATACAGTGAATATAATGCCTTATAAACTGTTATAATGTATTACAACTATGAGAGTTATAATACACAATGATACTTAAATATTTATGAGTGTTCATAACTACAATTATACATTTCCACAAACATAGTATAATAGATTCTAAGTATGTTTATAATGAATTATAATGCATTTTGCATTATAAACATCATATAGGCATCATAGAAAATGTTACCATAACTTTCCATCTTTTTTACACTGCATGGCAGCCGATATCGATTTACACAAAAAAGATTTATGTCAACCTAAAAAATGCTGTATTCCACAAATAAAAAATAAGTGTAAAATCTGTTTAAGTGGGTTCACTCTTGTTATACACTTACCTTCCAAATAGACAGTTTTATATTGTGATTAGACAATTTTTACTGTCTGCCTTCCTCGCTATGTCCTTTATGTATTTTGGAAGCTTGACAACTCCTTTTGCAGAGTTATTACCACCTTTTTTCCCCTCACCACCACATTCATTTACTAATTGACAGCATAATCAGTGTTGAGATTACTGTCTCTGATGAAATTTGGAAATTACATCATACCTGTCGCTGAAAAAAAAAAAAAAAAAGAAAAAATTGAGGGGAAAAAAAAGAGCGCCATAACTCATAAGAATAATTTTGCTTTGGCGATTAAATGGGATTCTGCCCTCCTGCCTTTTTCTCTATCTAAGCTTTTACCATTGGAAAATGATGGCAGTCCATCACAGGACCACCCAACAATGGGCCACGACTGCACTAAATCACAACACATTCATTAGCACGATCAATACCACTAAAAAATATGTGTGCCTGTGTGTGTGTGTATGTGCAAATGTTTGGGAGTGTGTTTTTGTGTGTGAGTGTATATGAGCACTCATATATTTTTTACTTACTCACCTCTCCTCTGAGCCTGACACATTTTTGCCAGAAACACTTTGTTATACGTCTACAATAAATCTCCAGAGAACTGACGGGCGCTAATGTGAGCATGTGGATGGTGATGAGTGATGCTTTTTTAAGTGGCTGTTACCATGAAGGTGCACTTTCAAGTTCAATAGACAAAATCAGAGAGTATTATTAAAAGAAAGTTAAGAACTGAAGCCCCGCAGGTGTGTATATACTTAAAATCTTTATGGTGACAAACAACCTGAATCCTCTAACTGGGAAGCACAATAGAGAGAAGAGAGACTGAATCATCCTTGTGCTTGTTGTTGTGTAACTGTTGACATTTTTACTAAAGATATCAATCACCCCCGCCTGTTTGGGGAATCATGATTTGTTGGTTGTTGTTTGTCCGTTTTGGCTAACCGTTGCATAAAATCACAACATCAAACAGAGCACAGGAAACTCAGTAGGACTCTGTGCTCCGCATGGTCTGAATAAATCCGATCCAGGTCAGGCTGACGCAGGCCAAGTATGAAACTGGATCAAAATAGAGCTTGCCTGGACCTCTTAAGTCAACACCTTCATTCTTGTTCTTGGTGAAAGGAGAAAAAAACGCTGTTTGGCCCTCTCACCCTTCTCCTATTCCCATTTAGGAACCCTTCTCTCCCTGTTAATCAGGGGGAATAATTATCAAAGTGGACAGGTAATTAAATTAAAACATAAGTGGCTACATGAGCTGGGTTGGCTGTACTACAAGGTTTTCCCTGGCTTAATTAAAGAGAAATATGGGAGTGCTCACCCACAGTGTCACAGAGCTGGTGAAAATGAGAAAAACGCCCCTGCCACTAACTTGAATAACTCAATCTGATCCTTAAAATCTGTGTAAAGGAAATTTAGAGATTTGTTTCAACATACATTGTACATGTTAGAAAATAAATGCTGAAAATATGTGAAAAGAATGTGGTATTTATAGAACTGAACTGTGGAGTTGGATAGTTAAACTGTTTCTCACCATTTCTGTGTTCAGGATTTTTTGTATGAGCCTGTAATCGTGGTTCCATGATGCACTGGAGCCACATGTCCCCCAGCGGTCAAACCATCATGTCTGCAGGAGCCGACAGTGGGAAAAAAAAATGGTGACCATGGGTGGCCAAACCTGTTGGTTTTATTTTGGCGCCCATATTAACAGATAAGAGCAGCCACATAGCCTGTGTGAGCAGTGCTGCTGTGACGTATGTGTGTTTCATCTAAAGATTTGGGGTCTCATCTGTTTTTTCCACATGATGTGCATGGTTCTTGGCAAAAATATACAGGGAAAAATGATTGTCATATTGCTAAGTATTTTTACAGTGCACTCTCCTGTTCTCTCTCTCTCTCTCTCTGAACAAGGTGGAAGAAATCACACTGCTCTCTGGTTACAGCACTCTTCTTCTCTTCAGAACTCTTCTGCAAAGCGTAGGTCACTGTCCTCTGACTCTGAATTGGATTCTGGCTTTGGCTGCTCAAACAGGTATGTCGGTACAAGTCAAATACAGCTGTTAGTAAAAACTTACTATGAAAAGAGACATTTTTTGCAAAGGAACAAAAATAAAATCTGTCTGGAGATACAACTATCGATATTTCATTGAGTTTATTTTTGGGATTTGACATCCATAGCTAGTGTACGAAGACTTAAAAGCAGCCACTGTCAAAATTTAGAGGAAAAGGCACAAAGTCACAGCTGCACATTTTAACTGGCAAAATATTCTACCTTTTTTTTTTTTTGCGTGTGTGAGTCACATTTTTGCAATTGGAGAATGTGAGAATGACTTTAGTTCAACAACAATGATAAATGAAAATAAAATGTTTTAAAAAAGAACCATTATTTGTTTTTGTATATATTTTTTTTTATCAATGCCACAGGGAGCCACCGGAGAGGAGCAAAACTGCCACATGTGGCTCCAGAGCCGCAGGTTTCTGACCCCCCTGCTAGACGGAGCATCCATTTTTCCAGCTGTAGTGGTATTTCACAGTTGGGACATGAGATACTCTCAGTGTCCGGTACTGAAGACTCAGCCTCAATGCACGGGGCACAGACTCTACCAGTCAAGCTACCGGGGAGCTCCAATAACACATTTTTCTGTGGTGTGACAAACTCAGAACTCCTATTTATTATTGCTTTACACAGACTTTAAACACAGCATTTTGGACTGATAAAAAAAGAGGAGATCCCCGCCTGTGTGTATATGTTATGGGGGAAAAAAAAATTCTCCTTCACTGCTCATTCCTGAGCGCATCAGTTCCACAGACTGTGTTGTTTGTTTGTGTATGAGAGCAGAAGCATATGTGTGGCGGTGAGCGTGAGGCGAGGGAGGGCAGAATGTGTGGTAGGCGCATTAAAAAAACTTGCGAGCTTTAGGAGCCATCTGGGAATAATGTCGTAAAATAAAGCTACAATAAAATAAAACTTACTGCTGTTGATGTTTACAAACATCCCCCACAAAACCCTACAATGCCTTGGGAGTCAAACCCAAAGAGAGGCCACAGACACACACACACACACGCACACACGCAGATATACAAATAAACAGACCCAGAGCGGGAACACAGACCAAATTATCCAAACATTCACAAACACGCTCATATGTGCCCACGCCCACTTCGGTACACATATGAGTGTGCATGTTTACAAATAAAGACAAAGTGGGAAGGCTGCATACACACACTCGCATAAACAAACACACACACGCACAAACACACCAATGCCGCCTCTGTGGTTTTGCAAAGACAACAGAAAACTGTGGCTCGAATAAAAAAATAAAAACCTGACTGCTATCTCAGGGCTGGGTGTGTTACAATAATATCTCTTGTACCTGTGAACAACACGTGTGTGTGTGTGTGTTTATGAGTGTGAGTGTGCAAGGCCTCAGCACAGACAGTTACATCTGTAGTAGTCTCTGAATATAAACTGATTGCTGGAGGATCACAGCCAATCAACACCTGCTTTGTATTAGCAGATGTTTTATAAACATGTTTACTGTTACAGCTGCTCTGCATCACACACACGCACACACTCACACACACTGAAGTGAACCAGAGAGAGAAAGACACGAAGAGAAAATGTGTTTATCACTACTCTCTCCTTGTCTTGGCCTTTAAGTTGGAAGGGAATAATTAGGGAGTCCCGGCCAAGGCGGCGGTGTACGTGTTAACAAGCTGTTTTAACACACACTCACACACTTCTTCCCACATGCAGGGACAGCCAGAGAGAGTGCGAGAGAGGATCTTATTCTGCGCCTCAAGGACTCACTTCATTTTTTAAAGCACTTGTGACCCAGCAGTCGAGTCCTGGAACAAGTCTCTAGCCGGGTTGGTGTGTGTCTGTAAATCCGACAGGTACACACTCAAATCGACGAGGTTCCGAAACAAAAAAGTCAAGGCTGCCTGTGTAAGAGTTAAAGAAATAAGTGAGGGAAACTTCTCATCTTCCATGATGAATACATCCTTCTCTCTGAAAGAAAATTGTCAACATCAAGAAAAGTGGCTCTTTCTTTACTTAAGAAAAGGAAGAAAATGTCTTTATGGATGAGGGATTAACCACCCAAGTAGCTGTTAAGTCACAGATAGAGAAGGATTTCGATTGTAGCGCCTATCAACTTATTTTAACTTCCTTGTTAAAGTCAATATTGCCATCTTAGCATTTTGATTTATACCTCTATAATTAAACAGAATAAAATTTTTCTTGAAACAGTTGGAGTTTGAGGTTTGGAGATAGCATTACAACCATGCATCCAAGAGCAAATTTGTCTGCAAAATTTTTGCTTGTTTTCCGATGTTTTGACAGTACAGTAATTTAATTATACCACTTTTGAGGCAGTGAACACACACATGCATACATTCCTACACTGACATGTGGAAGAGGAAAAGGGATGGAAGGAAACTGTTGACTAATGTTTTGAATGTAACGCATATAATTAGCATTTTTATTCAGTCGAAGAGTGACTGAACAAATGTGAGAAGGGAGGGAAATGAAGATGATGAATGAGGGAGGAGTAGGATGTGTTTGGGTGAAGGAGCAGGTCTGTGCACGCTAAAAATCACTTAAAAAATTAAACCAGTGTGAGTCAATATGGCACAAACACAGTATTTGACTCAGTGAGTATTACTTTCTATATGACTGTTGGGTTGATACATCAAAACACTCCTTTATATTGGAAGGTTTTCCACCCACGGGCACCAGGTGAAGTTCACCCATTATTGCATGATTGCTTTATTAAAGGACCAATGTGTATGATTTAGTGGCTTCTGGGGCCGACTTTGTAGTTTGCAATCAACCAAATATGGCCTCACCCATCCCTTCCAACCGAGTACAAGAAACTACAATGGCAATGAAACTTGAAAGGTCATAACTAGAGCAAGCAAGGGTTTTTTTCTATGGCAGACCATTCTGGACTGCTATAGAAACATGGCAGTGCAACATGGCAGCCTCAGTGGGAGAGGACCCTGGATATAAATGGCTCAATAACAATTCTTCAATAACAATTCAATCAACAACAGTTCTTTTTTCCAGGTGATTATACACTAATGAAAACATGCTTACAAATATTCTATTCCATGTCTGCCATATTCTGCCAATAAAACTTACACACTTGTCCTTTAACCTGTGCTGGGTAAATTTTTAACCCAGCTGGTTTTAGTGTACATGGTTATAATCTCTCCTAGCTGTGTTAAAGTTCCATCTCACTAATTGTACATATTTTCAATATGTGTATCCTTTGCGGTTTTGAATGTTATTTGCACATTGTTTTATACAATAAAAATACCTTTGTGACAGTATAAGGTAAAACTCTAGCTAACAATGGCTTAAAATAATCGCTTTTTAGTTGAATAGGTATATAGCAGTGATATAATACTAACACTAGGGATGAGTATTGATACTGATATTGATATTGATACTGTTTATCATCTCCTCCAGGTTGTAAGTGATCGCTTGGGTGTGTGTGTGCGTGATCAACGGATCTGAAGCAACTGGAGCGATCATCCTCATTTTTTTTATGTCCATTCATTATTATATGCTGCAGGACCTCAGTCAGTTGAAATTTTTGAAAAATGTTATTTATGATTCCACCCCAACAACGGCCATAGTCACAGGGACCATGTTTTTGTCTTATCCCATTCTTGTGAACGTGATATCTCAGGAGCACCTTGAGGGAATCTCTTCAAACTTGGCTCAAATTACCACTTGGACTTGAGGATGAATTTATAAAATCTTGTTGGTCAAAGGTCACCGTGACCTAACAAAACATGTTTTGGCCATAACTCAAGAATTTGTGCACTGGTGCCCTGGTAGCTCAGCTGGTGGAGCGTTTGCCCCATATACTGAGGCTGTGAGTCTTGTGCAGCGGCCGTGGGTTCAACTCCTGCCTTTGGCCCTTTGCTGCATGTTATCTCACTCTCTCTCTCCATGCCGTCATATCTTCAGCTGTCCTATCATTAAAGGCATAAAAATATATATATATATATATATATATATATATATATATATATATATATATATATATATATATATATATATATATTTTTTTTTTTTTTTTTTTTTAAAAAAGGAGAATTCATAAACTGATTATGACAAAATTTCACACAAATGTCAAATAGGAAACTAGCAGTGCTGGTAATAAGTAACTATTTACATGTAAAATTTCAAAATAAATGTGAAATTGTAATCTGATACAGTCACTGACTAAAAATATGTAATTAAAATACAGTTACTATTGAAAATGTTGGTGATTACAAAGGGGTTACATCCAAATATTCTTTGCAGGTCATCTGGCAGAGAACTTCTACTGAGCGCTCTTCTAGTTAGAGATGCTGATGATTAAACATTTCTCGTTTTGAAGAACCTAACAAATTAAAAAAGTATTAATCGATGGTATAGAAATTGCACTAATTACACCTTTTTTGACATTGTTTTGTCTGGTGGATCCATTTGTTAAATAAGTAAACTTAAACATAAAATGAGAAGAAAAAGGAAATAAGGAAAAAAAAAAAAAACGAGAACATTTAGCATTTAGCTACATTTTCATCAAATTTAATGAACTGAGCCCACATTTTTTGAACATATTGCCCTCTCAGCTGTTTATGAAACATTAGATAAATACTCATAGCAGAATTCGTTCAGGAGCTTATTGATATTTTGTTACTGACCTCTCAGGAACTGTATCAGTTTAGTACCAGTTCTCAGCACCCACCCTTAACTAACATCAGCTGAAAGAGCCCTGGTACTGAGTAAAGTTAACTCAGTTGTGTGTCTGTGGTATATTCATCCCAACTGGATCAATTGTGATCCAGGCCTGCATGATGCTACATGCAGCTTGTAGAGCTGCGTCTGTGTAGGTGTAACTTAATACAAGACATTTAGGAAATATCCCTGAAACCTTATCCCTTCATCTGCTCACATGCAGGACATACAAACAAAGTCATGTCAAACACACACACACACACACACACACACACACACACATGCTCAGAGCCTTCCAGTCCCTCCCTCGGTGCGATCTTGTATCAAAGCAAACAAATGACATGCTGTCTTCTCCTCCGTCCCCCCACTGTCTTTTTTGATGTGTGGTTGTGTAAAATGACACGCCGTATCTCTCAAGCTGACATTATCACTCGCCGGCGCGCTCACATCTTCCGGCCGCACGCCTTTCCCACAGGACTCCCTACAGCAGGGGTCTTTGTCTCCAAAAGCATCGCACACACACGCACACACACACACACACACACATTGAAAGCTGGGGAAAAGCCTGTATGATTTTACCTCTGCATTGTGTGCTGTCAGTGACTGGTTCAAGGAACGAGAGAGGGAGGCTGGAGGATGAAGGGATGGAGAAGAAGGAGAGGACAGGATTGGCTTTCTTTAGCAACCTTTTTGGTGTGTGTGTTTTCACAGATGTGAGATGTGGCATTTCTCTGCTGCAGATTTTTAATGTAGGAAAGAGAGATGTAACCCAGAGAGCTCTGTCACATTAGTGTGGCCATCAGTGTTAAGCTGACATACAGAACAGCCCTGATACAATAACCAGCTCAAGACTCTATCATGCATGTGGCGATACGCTGATAGATGGCAGGAAAAGGTGTAGAAAAGTGAAGTAAATAAAGGAGAATTCATGAGGAGAAAATAAAACAAAATCTACACTCTTTTGATGGAAACAAGTAATCCTCTGTCATTAACTTAACATAAATATACAAATTTAATTTATTCAAGTTAATTAAACTTCAGTTCTTCTTCTAGTATTTATTTTCAGAGCACCTCATCACCTAAAAACAAGCTGTAATTTGAAATATTTTGACTTGAAATGATGAGTTGAATGAATGTACTGAATGTACCGAGTTCAATCAATTCATTAATGTATGTTTCAAAACAAACGTGATCAGCATATTAGCAGACCTCCCAGTATGCATTGTTTGAGAGTTCTTTTTTTATTTTATTTTTTTTTTTTTTTGCGGAAAACATCTATGGAAGACCTGATATGTGTCTCTAATACTCTTTAAGGCAAGGTTGGCTTTTTCACAATAATGAAAACACTGCAAACCATGATGAAGGTTAGTATTGAATTCAGTCCATACTCCTAACACTTGAAAATATAATAAATTTAAAATATTTATCTACAATAAAGAAATGAATTTTCAAACTACTATATTAGTATTGACTAGAAATGCATTTGTTTTGAATTATTACCAAATAACCTCAACTTGTATAAAACAAATACATTATTTTTTTTTACAGTGTATAAGAAAGATAAAATACCAAAAGGAAATAGAAATTAGAAAAGCTGTCAAAGCGAAAAAAGCGATAAAAT
This sequence comes from Lutjanus erythropterus, assembly GCF_056507025.1. Taxonomy (NCBI): domain Eukaryota; kingdom Metazoa; phylum Chordata; class Actinopteri; order Lutjaniformes; family Lutjanidae; genus Lutjanus; species Lutjanus erythropterus. The sequence goes on from NC_139318.1 coordinate 20,210,696, forward strand.
AAAAGAAACATGTATGATTATGAGCGGGTCATGAAGATACAACAGCCACATAAATCTCCACTCTGGCTGAAGAACTCCTTGCCCTTTGACTCAACGTACTTCAAAGCAGTGACAATTGAAACACAAAAACATTTAATGAAAACACTATAAAGTTTATGACATTGAAAAGACTAGATTTCCTTTCATATATATATATTTTTTTCAAACAAGCCACCTTTCCCCCCCACAAACATTCAAGAATATGCCACAGTTTTATTTTTTTTTGTCCTCTTGTGTTATCAAAAGCTCTTAACAGTAAATGACAAGTTCTCTCATTTGAGTTGAATAAAATAAAAAACATTTAATGTCCTGTAGTTTTCACAACCTTGGAGGCTTCACTTATCATTGAGTGCAATATGTGTGTTTTCTCATATAAGTTTTGATTTAGAATTCACCATTACTGGTTATTGACATTTACAGGATTTGTTTTTGCATGTGAACTGTGGTTGAGAAAGGCTCAATGATTTCTTTTGACCTACACATCTCAATTCCACAGACTATTCATCTCTTTTTCTTTAGCACTTCTCGCTGGCTTTAAGAAAACACACACACCAAAACAAGAAGTAATGTCAGTGGTTTCACTAACAAGGATGCAGCATAAAACTGTTTATGAATATAACGCTCTTTTTTTGTAAGGATGTCCTTGTAATTTGCTGTAAAATATAGACAGAAGAAAAAAATGTGCCAGAGATGGACAGAAAAACACTTTTCTACAGCTTTTCAACTATTCATGCATTTATTCAGCTTTTCTTTATGCTTGTATTCAAAGTGTAATAACAACTAAAGAATTAACATCTGCAACAGGACATAAAAACTGGATTGTAATAACAAATAAAGGCATCACATGAATTGAAAGGTTTATGAATAGAATATAATAGATTCATGTAGCTGTTTAATGATGTGTTTCTGAGGTTTTATAGCAGTGGTTCTCAAACAGGGGGCTGGGGATGCACACGGGTCCATGGTACTCCACCAGAGGTCCATGAAAAGGTTTCAGATTCATTAATTAACCAACTATGTATACATATAACATCTTGGATGTGTGATATTGTGGACGTGCCAGGGGGAGAGGGGTAAGTTCAGACTATGGTACTTGAGACATTCTTATTCTTATTCTATACAGCTGACATTGCCATATGAAGGAGAGAAAAAAAATTGTACAAATGAAATAGATTTTTAGCATTCATTTAACATTCATTACATTACTGATTTTTTAAAACAAACTCATGAATCAAAAGTTTGCATATAAAAACTGAAGTTGTTGTTTTGATCTATTCACTGTTCACATATTCAATAAACAAATATTTCAGGGCTATTGAAAGATCAGTATTAAAAAATATAAATCATCCACCCGCCAGTCAAGCATCCATCAACTATTAACCAGCTCTCTCTACATGGGTATTCTGCGTTAACATGGTGCAAATATTTTTAATACTTCTCTTAATATTTTTCCAATACATTTTCTTGTCTTGTTTTTTTTACTACGTAGAAGTTTAAATTATTCTAAGGGACATACATGAGTGATTCCCTGGTATATTTGCTGGCTCATAAGGGGTCCTTGGATGATGAAAAAACTGAGAACCTTTTAGAGAATTAGATTTTTTAAATTAAATATAAAAACTTATAGGGTTACAAACATTTCTTTTCCGACAAAAACACTCATGTCTGTGAAGGTTAAAATTTTCAGCATAGCAGCATAGTAACAATTACTGTTACACCTCCATCAGTATGTGAAAATTCTACATTAGATTCTATCAGTCTTTCATCATTACAGGTCACTCCGTACGTGTGTGTGTGTGTGTGTGTGTGTGTGTGTGTGTGTGTGTGTGTGTGTGTGTGTGTGTGTGTGCAGTGCAGAGAGAAAGAAAAAGAGAGACAGTGAAGGGCATCAGAGGTCGTCAAATTGCCACGGTGCTTTTTGTCCTGTCAAACGCTCACGTGAGCCCAGACTTGAGTGAATTTCAATAATCATCCTGAAGGACTTTTCTTCTTGGGCCACATTCAGCTAAATGTATCTCTCTCCTTCTAATTCCCCTTCACAATACGTCTGGCTCAGGCTACTCATCATGTCATTGGTCCCTTTTCTATTCCCTTGTGTTTGATTCTGACAAATACATGGATTATCGGCCAGGGGGATTTTTAAATATATGGCTAATGTGAGCTTTCATGCCTGTGCTTTAATCTGCTGAGTATTTAAAACCAATCTTAAGGACGGGAGAAAACGCAGAGGTCAGGCTTTTTCCGCGCCCAGTGCCGGAGAAAAGAGAGAGGGAGCGAGATTGGGAGAGGGAGACGCTGTTGGATTGAAAATGGAAGTGAGGAAAGGGAAAGTGAGAGAAAGACAATAATTTCCCTTCTATTTAAATTCTAACCAGGATTAACTGTGGAATCACAGGTATCAAACCTCATCTGGCGGCACGGCTAAAGAGAACTCCCTCAAAGACGGGAAAAGTTGGTCTCCTCGCTGTTGTGTGTGACAGAAGGACAGAGAGAAAGATTCTGGGGTTGGGGTGTTTCCCTCTGCTTTTTCACTTATCTCTTGCCCTCCCATCCCAAGGAAATTGGACGTAAAATGACAAAATATATCTCACACTCTCTGTTTTACGGGGCAATGACACAGTATGGTGAGGGATGAAAGCTCCATCATGTGTCTGTCCAGCCGCTCCGCCGTCACAGTGACATTTACTCATTTACAATTCAGACACTTTCCGCCCCTTATTACTGTCTTTCTTCCACCTTTTCTTTCATCTTTCCTCTTGTTCCTGTTCCTCTCTGCAGACACATCTGCAGGCAGTCTTGTCAGTGTGATTGGTGAATGATGTTAGTGTTCCCCACTGTCAGTTTTGGAAGGGTGGTAAAAAAGTTTTAAGCCCTGTACTAACTCTTATGCTTCCTGCTGTAAATGTTTGTCTAAATGTCCTCCGTCACCACCATCATTTCTAAATGTTTAAGGAGGAATATGTAGCAATTGTGAAAAAATGAGTACAGCAATCTAAATAGCGAGTTGGAGCCACAGAGAATATTAAGAGAGTTGAATCCCTATTTAGCATACCATCTACGGTTGAAGCGAGTTGTTGCCCCCACCCACCCACAGACTCGAGGAAGCTCAGGCAGGCTGCAGAAACCCTGCAGGAGTACAAGACAAGTGCAACATTGGAATGTGACTATGACAAGCAACGAGTCCTACGCTGTACGCCCGTTATCCTGACACAAAGCCCACTTATCTGAAAATTCACACTCTGGAGCTCAGTGACTACCTGCCTTCTGCCTGCTCGAGTCCATTCAAATATTTTTTAAATATTTAACCATGATAAATATCTACTCCTTCTGAAAGATTCTTAATGATTTCTTGTGACTTATTTGGCAAACATTCAGCATGAATTTGAGCTCTACTTAACATGAAACAGGCAAAGTACAACAGTTGTTGGAGCCCAGAATAGAATTTCAAAGGAGGAAAAGGGAAGAGAAGGCAGTATTTCAATTTAGCACATTTCCTTAATCTCTGATGACATATCATGATCATTCTTCTCTATGTTAAATTGCAGAAAATCTTAGATATATATTATATTATATTATAATGTAGACTACTGCAGTTGAATGATGACGCTTCTGACATACTTTACTGCAATCTTCCTCTGGCTTAAAAAAACGTATATTAAATTTTATGTGTTTGGAATAATGGAATTATACATGACTGTTCTTTGTTTTAATATCGGCATTATATATGTATGGATCAGCCAGTGAAAATCTCATATTGGTTGACCAATAGTGTACCATACTTTGTTTAAATTAAATGTAATGCATTCAATTTTTTTACTCAACTAAAAACACTATAAGTAGTTTAAGTAAGTATTGGCATCAAAATATATTTGAAGCCACTACAAAGAACTTTCATACTGTGTTGATTCTGGGGGCCCCTTGGACAAAAGTGGTAGTGTTTCCACCATAATAACCACAAAATATAATGCCAAAAATAACATTATCTAAATAAAAATCTCCTCATGCTTCCTTTTTAACTGGCTAGTGTGTTACAAATGGTAACTTTGGCAGGGAAAATGTAAACAAAGGCTTGTTTCATCAGATTTCAAGGAGAATCCGACTCAATAACAGGCATTAGAATATCTATATAGAAATACCTAATCTTCTTGCAAATGGTCTTGTTTGCTTATGTAGGTCATAAAGAGGCATCAGTGATAAATTAAGACTGTTTCATAACCAGTTAAAACACTCCTTATAGTAGCTTTAAAGCCTTGAAAGTAAAAAGCACTCATTGTGCAGAAACGTCCATCTATTACTTATTACTGTTTTTCTTCACCTTTCATCTGTCTTCCTCCTCTCCTGTCCTCTTGTCTCCTGTCCTCTTCTTCCCTCTTGTCATTTTGTGTACATATGAAACGCAGACAGGGCCTTTGGCAGCCACTCAAACAGGATCAAGTGTGTATGTGTGTGTGTTGGTGCATGTCAGGCTAAAGAGCAGAGGGTGATTTGCGGCATTACCTCTACAGCTTTAAACTGCATCAAGCAACTTACAGACCCTTATTTTATGACTGTAATATGAGGTACTTAACATATCACTGCCATAAAGCGCAACAGACGCAGGGTCGAGGAACCTGCACAGACAGACACACATGCACACGTATGTTACTGAGAAGAGCTGATGGTGGAGTTGAAGACAGATGTATGTATAAGCCGAGGGAAGTTTTTATGGTACAGAGTCATGTCTCTCACCCAGGGTAGTAAAGTGGGCCAAGTCTGATATCATCTGATACACTTGTTTGCTCGCCAACCATACAATCACAGCCCTTCCCTGCTGAGGAAGCGTTCAAACTGCTATTTGAACATCAATGCAGCATGCAAATAACATTCACCACCCCTTTTCACATCAGATAAGATAACCCACAATGCCGCGTCTGGCAGCGCAGAGATGTGTTTTGCATCCTAAGGCTACGCTGCTGTTACAAAACATCATAAATGAGCCCTCTCAGCAAGTTCCCTTGGAAAAAGAAGAAGAAGTTAGTGAGTGTGTAAGTATGCACAGTATGTGAGTGTGCATGTGTGTGTAAAAGCACACACAGAGACTTAATGGTAAGGGAGAAGGAGATGGAGAGAGGATTACGGAGGGGGGTGGAGGAGTGAGGTGGCCCTTTAATTTGGAAAGTTTGACGTGAATGACGCACATCTGGCTCCCAAACATGATGGATTCTGCTACACATGCAATATGGGAAAGTGATCCATCCTTCTTTTTCTTTCTTCTATCGTCTCCCTCTTCCTGCATCCCTAGTCCCTTACCTCAGCCTTCCATCTCATCAACACGCAACTACTTTTTAAATTTTTTTTCCTCTTGCTCATTTTACTTCCTCCTTCCTGTTTCCCTGACTCCTTCTGTTGGTTTGAGCGTACCAAGCTTCAGTGCAAACTCGCAGACAGACTCTATCCTCTGTCGCACAGGGAGAAAATCACAGCTCCATCCAGACCACTCATTACACACAACCCATTTTTACCCTTGTTTTGGACTCTAATACGATTTGCTAATTGACACTTAACATAAATTTAAATTCACTAGGAACTTTTAGGGTCCTGCAGCAGCTACAGCTGTATGCAATGGTGAATGTTTCATGTCACGGTTGGTGGGGACAATAGTCATGTCAGAGCTGGAGATTTTACTTAAGTAGAACTGAGATTTTACTTAAGTAGAACTGATTTACCCATGTGCTGGAGTTGCAGAATCTTCTGAATTTTCATTTTTGGGTGAACTATTCCTTTAAATAACATTGCAGTAACATTTGCAGTGGTATTTCCATTTGTTCTCATTCCAAAAATACACTGTTTCTGTCCACTAGTTGAAGGGGTAATTTCTCTGGCAACTGAGAACAAATGCCAGTGTGGATAGTCCTGGAACCTGCTCTTCATCAGTTTTATGATCTTGCATCTTCATCTTTTGTGCAATTTGTCTAAGCGGATTTGTATTCATGTTGCTGTAGAACTGTTAATGTGTTTGAGTGAATGTGCTCATACCTGGCTGAAATAATGAATCATTTATTTGTTCATTTTATTTTGTAGCATCAATCTGAACATGCAAAGTTATATAAAAGTTATCAAACAAATCTAGTGGCATAAAAAGTACACGTTTCCTACTGAAATGTAGTGGAGTAGAAGTATAGAGTAGCAGAAAAATTAAAATTGTACTTGTACTAGTAATAGTGCTAGTAATTAATATGCATCTGTTTTTTTTTTCAGAATAGCTATTGTTGTCAGTTAATCATCATGAGCGAGAGAAGTGATAACATATATTTGGATGTACATTTAATTTGCTCATGTACAGACCTCTGAGCCACCTCAACCTCTCAACCAATTCATCTGACGTTTCTAACTGTGTCACGTTTTAGGTACAGCGATTAGGAGCATGTATCATACATGATCACATTTAAAATGACTCAGCTTAGTTACTTGTTCAAAAGAAAACAAGAACCTTCACTTACACTCAAAAGTAATTTGTCTATCTCCAGGCTTTATCTGTCAAAGTTTTGAGCCTTTATTTTGCTCTGTTGTTCAGTCATTAAATGTGTGTTGTGAAATATTTGTTATTTTAAAGCATGATTTCTTGATCTTACTTAGTTATTTCTTTTTGTTGCTCCTGTTGTGTCTTAACATTGTGTCTCAACAGGAGACCTGCACATTGTTAAGTAAAAGACAATATTCCAAACTACATTTTCTAGTGTGAGTACAAAAAAAACACAAATACTTTTAACACATCTTGCATTTGACTCCACAGTCCTTCTCTGGTCTTTCTGGAAGTCAAGGGAGGGTTCATGATGGAACCATTTAAATGTATCTGACCAGCTTTGTGCCCAGAAAAAGACTAATTATTGATTTTCCATTTCCCGCCGGTTCCCCAGCATCAACAGTTTCAGTCCCAGGGCAGATTTGTCCATGCATTACATGATAATCAATCATTCCCATTAACCTTGTGCACCTTACAGGCCTGGGTGGTTGGTCAGCTAGAGCAGACATGATGAACACCTTCAAACTTACAATTCATCCAAACCAGTGGTGGGTCTGTGGCGTTCTCTGGAATGACGCTCACTCAATCTCTCTTTGACTGAAACAGCTGCCCTGAAATGTGTCATGCTTTCTGCTGAGTTTTTGCAAAGAGATAAAAACTACTGCAGCAAAACATTTACCCCTGACTGCTGACCTCCTTAACTGTCACATTTAGACTACTTCACATACTCTCTTCTTTGTTCAATCCACATTCCTCCGTCTGTTTGTTGGTTTCCTGCAATGCTCAAAATTCACACTTCAAACTGCAATCCATCTCACGACACCAGACTATCTGACATCTCCATCCATCTTTCTAACTAACTAAGTATTTAAAAAATGTTTTAAGAAAATGTCTACTACTAAACCCCACTAAGTATGTGTGCAATTATACGACTACATCAGAAATACAAGTTGGTCTTTCAACTAACTACTAATGTGTTATTCATTCATTCATTCAACACTGGTTAACTGCTGTATCTAAGGCAACGGCTGCCCCATCTCCATTCACTGATTCCCAGACAGCCCAGATGTTGTAAACCAGCAAGGTGGAAAACGGAACAATTGACATCTCATGAATCTGGCATGGTTTGGGAGTATTTTGATCTAGAAAATTAAAACAAGACTATGTCTAGGCTGTGTCAGAACAAACTGGAATACAACCAATCAACCGGAGCAACACATAATTACATTTGGCAAGTGCATGTGGAAGTTAACCTGCAAGGAGAGGGGACTGCTAGTGCTCGCACTGCAAATGCAGTCTGACTCACCGAGTGCACACTGCTGGTATAAGTCTTGCGATTGGTTGCTTGCTCCAAGCAGCATCTCAGTGTCTGCGTCTACATTTTCAAAGTCCCTGGGAAACAACAAAAAACCTCTGAGCTGCAACTTACACCCTGAAACCGCAAATTAGCATCTAGGATGCTAATGGTAATAACATAAACAAGCTAACAGCTGTTACCAAAGATGTAGTCACTTTAATGCCAGAGCTTGCCTCCCAGCCTGTAAATGTTCCACCAAAACAACTTCCCTCTCAACACCATTTTGCAGTGGCACCACTGCTGCATCCTGGGCTTAGCGCCACCCAAGACATTTGTGATTGGTTTAAAGAAATGCAAACAAGGTAGGGCGTTTTTTTCCCCTATAGCAGAATGTGTATATGTGGAGCCAGACCTTCTCCAGCGCTGAGTACTATAGAAAGAGGTCTGGCAAGACTAACGCAAACGTTTGGAAAACCAATATGACATTGTTTATGCTATGATCCTGCCCGGTCTGGTAAGATAACTCAACTCATCACAGCAATGACTTTGCAGGATATGTTTCCACTGACTTTTGTTGAAGGCAAATGCTTCTGAACATTAATGGAATATACTGAGCTCGAATACATGGTGCCAAAGTGCAAAGTGATCACATTATGCTTGGAGCACAACCATCAAAAAATTGTAAAGGTGTTTAAAATAAGATCTGGTTATTCAAGAATGTGATGAATCGTTTCAAATGGCTCTTAAATACACACATTTTTTTCCTCTGAAAATGTTTTAGATATCATTGAATAAATGTGCTCAATTTCGTGAGTGTTTTCAGACTTGTCATCTAGTCTAAATGAAAATTTCCTATTAATCAACAGTTTATTAGTTGCTATAGGAATATCCCTACATTACTCACCATGAAAAAAATACAATATTGCCAGTGATACACTAAAATGTGTGTGTGTTCCTAGGTCACTGTCATTCCTCTGGGGGAAAAAAAAGATAGATGCTATGCGGTCTCATATTCTTGTAAATCAAACAGCCTATGCTTCAATAACTGCTTTCAACAGGCAGAAGTTCCATGATGGTGTGGTTTGGAAGTAGTGTGCTCTCGCAACACTACTGTAACTCACCTCACATTTGATGTTTTTCAGTATGTTTCGAAGACTGCAAATGCAAGGTGAAGGTCCATGGTAGAGTTGAGGCTGTCATTTCTCTTAGTATGGGAATTTTCTCACGAAGTTACTGGCTCAAAAAGAGAAGGTATGTGGATGTTTGGATGGGCGTTTTATTAAGAGTGCATAGTGGCCACTTGCGGTATTACAGTGGGAGAAACACTGCTAGGCATATTCAGTGGGCTGCATATCCATGGACGTAGGTCCGGATGATAGAAACTTTGTTATAGTAGCTGAGCAATTCTCATTGGACTGAGTAAGTGCCCACTTAGGGTCCAGCATACAGGTCTTAACAATACATCCATGTTATGTGATTGGAAAATTTGCTTTTTTTGTATCAATTTTTGATGAATATCCCACCAAATTTTATTTGGATTTGCATCAAATTAAACCAACTCTACACTTCAATTCAAAACATACTGGAGAGTCTTTACAGCCCTAGTGAACAGTGTAGGACAGTCAACAATGTGTGAAAGAAGGCCACCAACAAATAGGACAGACACCGCCATTAAACCATGCAAGAAGTAAAGATGACTGACAGAGCATCACTCTGGAATATATCAAGTACTCAGTCAGCCTGATAATGTGAACATTTGACTGCTGGTTGCCATTAGCTGACTCATTTCTATGTGTTACTAGCTATCTTGTTCTATTCTGCTCAGGGTGATGGAAATGAAGAAATATGGTGTGAAAGCGCTGCAAAACATTTCTGGAGGATTTTGCTAAAGAAAGACTGTTATGTGACCTGTCAAAAGCAGCGTATTGTCACATTTGTAACAGAATGGGAATGGAAAGGCGTTCAACCTTCACAAAATGTCTGCATAAGAAAGTTCCAATCAATAAATGTGCCATGACCTTCCAGCCCTTGGAGAGCTTTTCAATCTTGGCCACAATGATGGGCAACACACAAATATGCACACAGTACATCCATGTCCATACACGCACACGCTCACACACAAACAACTGGCCTCCAACCCTGAAGTACACGACAGAGTATGTTAGATTTATTATCAGTCCACACTTTAGGAGCCTCTAAACCGTAAGAAAGGCAGTATTGTGTATGCAGTGTGGAGGGTGTGCTTGGCAGCTAAATGTTTTTGAAAATGCATTGTATATGCAGCGTGATTCATTCAAACGCATTTCCTCACAAGTGCAGTCAGGCTGGTGGGTGCACTTGAGTTGTGATGCAGCAAATGCTCACAAATACACACAAGCTTTGTTCACAAACAGGTATAACAGTGAGTGCTACAAAACTGTGTGGAGGATGTTCCACTAAAGCAAGGAGAGGACTTAAAATATGAATTCATTATGAGTGACTGAATCAACTAAACAAATCACAAAGAATCCACTCAAGACAACATGTAACGGAGGGTTGTTTTTTCTCTCTGTAAAGACAAAGTTTTGAGAATATTCACCCTTTGAGCAACAATTTGAAAAGCTCATCACGTCATAAACCAAGCAGGACAGAAAGCAGAAAGAAGACATGTGCCTCGGTGTTGGTAAGTAAAAGTAGAGTATAGTAGTAGAGTTAAATATTTGGAGTAATTTAACAAGCGTTTTAACGTGGAAAATGCAATTGGCTATATGATTGATTTATGTGTTAATTAATGGTATTTAAAAGTTTTGTTCCAAATCATGGTGATTACGTTAAATTATACAGGTACATATAAAAATAAACCTTAAGAAGGCAATTACTTATGATAATATACAAATATTCTTCTTTATATGTTGCTTCTCCCTGCTGCCTCCCTGATGTCTAAACTTCCTCTCATTCCTCTTCCAATATTTTCACATTGTCTTAAACGTGGAGAATTATGTTTTTTGTTTTTTTTTGTTTTTTTTCCAACCAAACCACAATTGGTGATTGTTGGAACAGTGGAAAGATGAACCAAGACAGGTTTGATGAGTTTTATTTTGTTTCTGTTAAGTTGAACAATGATAAAATTTGTGTTTCTGTAAATGGAGTCTGGTGGCTTTGGTGAGGGTGAACTGACTAAAAAAAAAACAGATCTTACTTTTTAACAAAAAGGTCCATCTGTCGGGATTCTTTCTAAGAGTTAGAATAACAGTCTAAGCCTCTCAGTGGCAAAAACAAGCACTTTTAATGAATGTACTTTAATGGACTGCCTTTGCCCATAAGGATTACTTTACAACCTGTTTTGTGGCTGATGGCTGCAGCAGTCTCGCTCAATACTGGACCATTTTCAAAAATGTTGTTCCCATCAGACACTTGACACAAAAACATGGGAAATAGGTGGGGGTCTAGATTGAAAAATACCTTTAGGGAGGCTACAAGTTCAAAAAGAATGTCAACCCACCTGATAACAGATAATGACATGATATGAAACTAATTTTAAACATTTGTGAGCACAATCCCTTCACATTTGTTATTGCCATTAAGAACAATGAAATATCTGCGGTTTCTTCCAGCTATCAACTTTAGATTGGCCACTATTTTGAGGTCAGCTTCAGATGACAGTAGAGCTCACAGATTAATTGATTAACTGATTCCAGCATCTTGCATGTGAAGATAAGCTGCTTCTTATTGTTTGGAAACATTACAAAACGGTATATCTTTGGTCTTTGGATTACCAGACAAAACAGCATTTTGAAGACATTATCTTGAGCTTTGGGGAATTTTGAAGGGCATTTTCCACCATTTAAGGGATTAATCAATAAATCAAGAAAATAACTAAATTTTATTCTGCAGATGGAAGCTCTGCCTAAAATATTCAACCAACTCTATCACACAAAATGGCAAGGCTTTTTTTTTTAAATCAGGCATTCAATCAGGCATGGCTTTAGAGGGAGATGTGGGAAAAAATACTCTTTGAATATTCTCTTGTTAACAAATGAGCATAAACACTCCAATTAACTCCACACCTTTATGTAAAAACTTTGCATGTGTGAACATAAAGCCTTCACAGTGAACACTGGGTACTGTAGAAAAGGTAGAAAGGCTTGAACACTACTTACTATAATTAAAGCTTTAATGTATGGCAGTTTTTGTTGTTTTGTTTGCTTATTTTTACATTATTCATTTTATAAACCTCCAGTACTGACTTAGCATCCTATAAAAATAAAGGGAGGGATTCAGCAATGCAGTGAAGTACAAAAACACATCACACGATGAACTACATCATTTTAGAGTTTTGTTACTATTCTATACATTACATTTAAAATGGCACTTCAACAGGTATTCAACTGTACCATCTATTTTCTCTACAACTCCTCATCTAAGTCCACTAATGATGAAAAGCACCATACCCGCTGACATCTTCTGAGAGTAAATCAGAGTTGTAAATGATTTTTATATTTTTACAAATGATTTTTCATCAAGTCCACTGTAACCTCCTGTGCCTGTCCTCGTCTTGGCCCAGAGAGCTCGACACTGGAGGAGATTGTGCGATGTCCATCAGCCTCTCTGTCAAGCTACAGATGCCTGGCCCTGAAGTCAGTGTCCATTTGGCACCGTGTCCACACTGATGGATTTGTAAACATTAGGACCAACATGTCCACGCACTCCTCTACACACACACATACGATTCCTCTCTCTCGCACACTCGCTCACGCCAGTACCCAGTGTCCAGATGATTACGGGGCCATAAGGTGCCCTCTGACTCCATCATCACAAAGGTAATCCCGTCGCACCAGAGAAGAATCGCCAGGCCTTCTTCTGCTTTCTTACTCAAACATAATTCTCCCCATTTGGCATTTTGACATCATATCTTCAGTCTCCTCCTCAGTCACCCCTACCACAGTTTTCTTTCTCTCTAGCTGGCGAAAACACGGCCATAATAACTTTATTTTATTTTTCTCCCTCGCTCCAATGCACAACATTCAACCCTTACCTCTCCATTCTCTTTTTAATGTCTTTTTTGTCCTCCTCTGCCTTTCTTCTTTCTTTTTTCTGACTTCCAAGGTCAGACAGGACAAACAATGCCACTGGTGTCTGTCTGAATGTGGCTCGCTACCCACCGCCACTGCCACGGTTGCCTTGGCAACGCACTAACCATTAATTTTCAATTAAAGCAGACAAAGAGATGACAGCTCAGGGTCCATGGAAGATGTCAAGAAGCAGTATTAATATACGACAAGTGAGCATAATTGTGTGTCCATTTTCCTCAGCTCTCATCCATGCTATCAGTGAAATGTGAAAGCGGCAGATAATTTGAGGGTGTGGGAGACGCCGGCCACTGTTTTCTTTTAACCAAGACGCCTCTGATGTATCTCTCTGAGAAATATGGCATTCATCATTACCTTTATGAATATTTTGTCAGGGATGTTATTATTTTCATTATCACTCTATCAGAAAGATGTTATTTCACTTGCGATTCAAATGCTGACACACACACACACACTCACACACACACACACACACACACCTGTAAGCTGTATGTGGTGCGAGGACACAGCGCTGACTGTATTTCGTAGGTTGTTATTTGATTTCCATTATCCAACCATTATGATGAGACCTCCAACTAATGCAAATGTGTGAGCTGCTCTCCGTCTCTTTGTCTGGTTCTGCAGAACCAATAGTATACCCATTAACGCACAGACACAAGTTCACACACAAACACGCGCTAATAATACACGAACGCACACAAACGCAAGGCCAGTGCAGACCACAGACTTCACACAGAGTGGGGGCCTTGGAGAGTACAGAGAAAAACATGCACAACAATTAAGTGTTCAACCTTACAAAATATCTGGAAATATTTTATCACCGATAAGGTGAGGGAGGCAGAGATAGCTAGTGGCAGATAGCTGAAGAAAAGAACATCAAATATTTGAGGTAGCAAACAAAAAACAATGAAGAGTACACATATTGGGTGATGAAGTTAATAAACACCCCAGGGGACACTTTGTAAAGGCTTTTTTCAGACATTGAGATGGCTTAATGACGTTTATGTGTGTTTAAACTCCACCGAAAACTGCCGTGACTTGCAATGTCTCCACCTGAATAAAAAGGCCTGAAGGGTTTACCTGGTTCTCACACAAAACCACAAACACAAGCTTGTGAAACAAATCGTACCATATCTGAACAGACCACCACATTGGCACTGGCTCATACAGTGTGTGCGTGTGTGTGTTTGTGTGCGTGTGTGTGTGTGTGTGTGTGTGAGAATGCGTGGGGGTGTGTGTTGGGGTACAAATAGGTTACAGAGGAAGTGTGTCTGCCATACCAGGATTGAGTAATCTGTCATATGCCAGGCCAGATAAGGCCCAGCACAGACTCTTTGTAACATAAGGTAAAACAGTGTGTAATGGAGGCTATTGTGGATTGTTTTCAGTGTGTGTGTTCTTGGTGTTAGAGTGTGGGCGTTTAGGTCTATGTGAGGAAAGTATATTTGGAGATAAGGTGAAAACAAAAGTCTGCCGACAAGAGAAGAAAAATGGGCTACATGTTTTCTTATTTTTCTTTTATATGAGTACTGTGAGATTCCTGAAACATACGTGGACAATCAAGTCTGTTCTTACCCACCTGAATATGTTGATGAATTGCTTTTGATCTATAACTGGGTATGCATGCCAGGAAATTTGCCATTTTCATGTAGAAATGCTCCAATACATACGGACTTAAGTGCCATGTGCGAACCACAAACCAATAAGCCACTGACATTTGACAGTTAAACTAAGAATAAAGAAGAAAAGAAAGAAAGAAAGTAAATACCATCAAAAACTTTTTCAACATACATGGTTGAGCGCTTTGGAGCATCATTGGAGAGGTTTCTCTGTCGCAGGCGCAGTCAGGTGTAGCCAGGTTGTGTGCTCCTCCAGCACCAGTTAAACAGTAGACTGGTGTGTGCCAGATCTCTCTCCAGTCTCTCTCTGGAAGCTCCCAGTGTCCAGGAAATGACAGCAGTGAGTACCTGCAGATGATTTGGATTAGATCATTTTCAATCTGGTCTACATTGAAACTCCAGAATGGCACACAGGTTTTTAAGAATCTGTCTTGGTATCCTAATCACCTTTATGTGTAAACATTTAAAATTAGTGAATGAATAAATATGATTTGCATTAAGCTAGATTTCAGTTACATAAACATTTATTTATGTAACTGCATATATGAAAATGTTTGTATATGACAACAAGTTTGAATAAGAACAAAACTTCATATTTCTATGAGAACAGAAATCTATACGTAACTGGAATCCAGCTAATTTGATCACACATCAATAAATGAATGTATGAAACAATCGTGAAATAACGTTCCTTTACTGATAATCTATTAATTGTGAACTAATCACATAAAGTCACAGTGACTTGATAATTTATTAATGATAAGCAGAAGAAATTCATTTCCCATGGTTCTAGGGTTGAAACAATTAATCAATTAATTGATTATTAATTGGTTATTAAATTAATCAGCAACTATTTTGATAATCAATTAATTGGTTTGAGCAATTTTTTGAGAAAAAAAAAGGTAAAAATTCCAGCTTCTTAAATGTGAATATTTCCTGGTTTCTTTAGTTCTCTATGACATTAACATCTGACTAAATGGCTCTTCTTCTTCTTTTTCTACAGTACAATCCACCAGATCTATTTTCTGTTAGAACTATTTTCTGTCTGCAGCAGAATCTACCGGAACTACTTTCTTTAGATTACAAAAAAGCAGTTTGAACATGAAACTGCACACAGCAAGGTCTGTGGATTATCTTGAGTAACCAGGTCATAATTTCTGGAGAGAGACAATGCTGTTGAGTTTTACCAAATGTGCTTTTTTGGTGACTACCATGAGCCGTGTGTCATCTAGTTACGTTACATTTAAGAAAATGCAGACATCTCTACAACCAATATCTACAAAACTCAGTAACTCACACCAAAACAATCTAGACTGATTAATAGCTCTACAGGTAAGAGGAAATACTATATATGTAGTTTTGATTTTGGGGTGAACTGTCCCTTTGATTTGAATGATTTGATATGATTTGTAACCCTAACATCAACTCTTTGCTTACGAACAATCATGCATGAGGCTCAGTGATATATGAAGAGAAATGAAGCTGCCTTGTTGGCCAGATCACTGGAAGAACTGATCTTGTTTTGTGTTTTGTTCTCCTGCCATCGCTCAGAGTCTCCCCCCACCTCTTTCTATCCTCCCATAACAAAACCCCACTTTTATCCTCACTCACCCCCACTTTTCTTTCATCCCCAACTGTTTCTCTGTCCCTCCCTCCCTCTGCCCACTGCTGAGTGTGCCCCTTAAATCACACAGCCCCTAAACTGCCCCATAAAAGATGGCAGGTTCTCCCCTGCCTCCCCCCCTCCTCTCTCCCACCTCTGTCTCCACACATTACTGCTTTAATTAAGGTAATTACTTTCAGAGTAGTACTAATCGGATCCTCTTCTCTCCTGGCGCACACACACGCTCATGCACGCACACTCACTCGCCACACAAGCAAGAACACAATTTACTCATACATACTTCTCTCTCTTGGCATTGTATATATACCTACACAACCCGCGACGTCTGTGTAAACGGAACCCTGACCTGATTTTAAAGTCTAAAGCTGGACCATAACTAATGACAAAAGTCCAAAAAGATGCTTGTCTCCACACCTGTGATTTAGCGGAGACACATCAAGCTGAAAATTTTCCAGTGTGGATGAAAACCAGAAATGTCAACCTCCAGGTCTGCTGATCAGCTGCACTCTTTCTTAAATATTATGAATTATTAAACACCTATTAGGTCCTTCATACTGTATGTCTAATTAAAGCAGTCCCAACCAGACCATTTCTTTAATATAACATTATTTGACTTGCGTGCTTTAAGAGCTCTCATTTCCCGCTTTACTTCTTTTCAGCCATCAAACACTGTCACTGCAACAGAAGTCTTGTAACATTCATGTGCCGTGAGCTGTACAGCAGATTTTTGTTTAAATTGTTATTAACTTCAACATGTGGCACCAGCTGAAATCTGGTAATGTAATCATGCAGAACAAAAACACTGCATGAAAACACTGCTCATCCTGCCAGAAAAAATAACATTCAATGGGAAATTTGAGAAACAGTGATTGTGTCGCTTGTCAGCAGACTTTAGTTGATAACTGGTGTTTTGACAGCTTTAGAAGACGGAGAAAAAGAAGTTAGATTCTACAAACGGTACCCGCTTGCCGTTTGTGTTTGTTGCTGTGCCAACAACATAAATGAAATATTATTTCTAGAAACCCTGAGGTTTCATTCATGATCTAGCTGTTAAAATATGAACAGTTTAAGGTTAAGGAAAGTGTTTTGATGTCCAAGAATGATTAAGAAGGATTGAGATGAATGAATTTTCAAATAAGTGCCTTAGAGCCTGATGGCAAGGGGAGGCCAACCCGTTCTTATGCCAGCTCGTCCAATACTGATGCTGTGTCTCATACTAATGCAAAAGGCACACTTTAGCGGCTGTATGAGACATTGCTACAAAGCCTTTTTTAACATGTTTGCAGTTTGCAGTTTGTGTAGGTCGAGGAGAATCATTCATCGAACATGCTCAAGTCTTTGGCAAATGGTGAACTGAACATGTCAGTGTCCAACTAATGAACGCGAGTGCCGCTCATTCATAAGAGATTTAACCACGCTCACGTCATCAACCAGTAAAAATAAGTGTGTTGCAGACTCTCATGTAGGATGAAGTATATGACCTAGGCTACAGTGGAGTCTGGAGGCTCTGTTTTAGTGAAAAACAGTTAGTTAGTTGTTAGTGTTCAACTTATAGATATGAGTTATCCTGTCTATTTAAATTAACACAAAAACAATAACATCATGCACCCTTTAGTGTGACATCATCATACAGACTAGGGGGAGGTTCTATTTAAACAAACTCAGAAGAAATGAACTAAGAGAGGCTGGGAAAAGATCCTGTTTTGGGTTACATTCACATAACGTAGGCGAAGCGAGTCACAAGACTAAAGTCATATGACGGAAGTCGTGAGACACCTCTAATGTTATGTACCTGAAAACTTGTGGTTTCACATGGGTCATGAACCACAGTCTCTTGTGTAACAGTGCTGTGTTTCTTTGACCCATCTGTCCTCTCCGTCTCCACTCTACACAGACTTTCTCACTCTTAACACAATGTCAAAAGCTTGGTGCATCATATAAAGTTGCTAAAGGGTACCTTGTGCATCTGTATGAGTCTCTGATGGGGTGTAACAAAATGTTGGTATGTGACAACTTGGGAATGAGAACGTCCAGCATACACTGAACACCTACATATTCATTGATCCACATATTTGGCTCCAGGCATATATTTTTCCACTGATGGAAGGAGAGACAGCAACTGGCTGCTAAGTTTAATTCAGTCAGATCTGTGGATGTACAACTGGCCTGTCACAGGAGACTCGGGAGTCCTCTCCTTCTGCCACCATCCCCCTCTCTTCTTCCCCCAAAGGCACCTTGACTGATAATGAGAGAGCGAATGCAGGTACAGCCAGGACTCAGGGGGGTTTCAATTAACGCCCTGCAGATTAATAAAGAGTAATAAGGTGTGCTACCTTTATGTGTGCGTGTGTGCATGTGTTTTTTGCATGCGTTCATGTGTATGCGTGTCCATGTGTGGAGAAAAGACCCCTGTCGCTCAGCGTGATGAACGGAGAGGGAAAAGGGCTGTGAAAAAGCAGTGGCAAACTGTGGTGTGGAGGGCCCTCAGAGCACAGCTCTGATTGGGTATTTGCCCAAGGATTTTTAATTGGTCATCTGCTTCGTGTCACCACAGTGTGATTAACAGCAGGAGATCTTGGGGTCATTTTAACTCAATCTGCACAAAGACACAAAGACACAAACACACACACACACACACACACACACACACACACACACACATTACCATTTCTAAAACAGGACTGAAATCATAGGAAAACAAACACGTGGCATATCAATAGTTATAACCCTTTTGATTTTCATGATATCAAACATAGGTCTTGATACCACTTACAATCAATATTTAATAGCCATTCAATGTATTTACATTCTCTAATTATCTCTCTATAGAGCAGTATTCATTGTTAGTGGCAGAGTCCGCCTGAATTAGGATTGCCTCCCTGGCACTTAAGCATACATGTAATCCATTGTTACTGTAAGGAATTTACTCATTGATATAAGCTTTGTGTTAAGCGTTTGCTCCTCTGTATCACTGTATCAGTGCTGTACTAAGTTACTAATGCTAATGCTAATCAAACATTTCCTATTTACAGTTACACATTTAAAGCATTCAATTGACAAAACCTTGTAACTTTTCTTGTGCAGCAGTTTTAGCAAATACAATGCACTGCTTGCAGAGTTTGGAGCTAACAATACCACATCTACAAAACAAGACAAAAAGATCACAATCCTGACTTTTTGGTCATTTAATATATTCCAGGAATTAACTGAACAAGAACTGAACAACAAGTTGCAGGTCACAGGCTGCAAACCTTCAACTCAGCAAGGTAATTAACAAAGGTTTGTTTGGTTGCACTGTAAACACACACATCTCCTGCTGCAGATCTGACAACAGTTGCTCAAGGAGTGTTTGCTGCTCCAGAAAATAACCTCTGACCGTTATAACAGACAAAAAAGAAACCACTAAACTAAATAACCTTCTTTCTCTGTATCAGGCAGAAGCACAAAAATCTAGGAAAATTTACAAATTAACAAAATTTCAGCAAGTCAACAAAGACTTGTAGACAAAAGACTCTACTCCTGAAATGCTCCTGGGGCATGAAGCCATGTGGATGACAGCTGAAAGCCATGTCACAGACACAACATCTTAGCTGAGCCCAGTGGAATCAAGGCATGAAGCTGCATCTGCTCTTACTACCAGTAACTGTGAGTGTCCAAATCATCCAGGGCCATAATCTTACAAATTATAAATTCAAAAAACTATAAAATTTTGTCCCACATGTAGATAGAAATACATGCATGAAAAAAACCCTCCTTCCTCTGCTGGTTTATGTGCTTAAATTCTGAAATATCCAGCCCTGAAACTGTTTCCACCATCTCAGTGTACGTTTGTACAAAAATAGAAAAATATATTTCAAATTACATTACATTAAACGTATTACAGAAATACATTTAAACACTAAGTTCTTCAGAAAATACTAAAAACTGTTCACATCAAGGTCTGTGGACTATCTACGGAAACAAAGACATTATTTTTGGGATGACACATATAGCTGTTGACTTGAGCTTTTGCAATGCTTTCAGCATGACAAATGAATTAATACTATTAATACTATTAAGAAAGTATTTTGTTTTTGTAATTAGTGTGAACTGAGCCTTTAAATAGAGGCCTGTTGGAGCACTAGGTTATGATGTTGTGTTTGTCTGGTGACACTCCCTGTTGCATTTCCCATGGTACCACAAAGAGCCTAAATAAACACCCACACAAACAAAACTACACACGCCCTGCTGCCTGTCACTGAACAATGTTTGTTTTACAGAGTTGATTAATCTGAGCTCTACCACTTTCACACCGACAGCAGACTCTGCCTGCCTCTCTGTCTCTACAGTACAGTACAGTAAAGGAATGCACCTACAGCTATCTGTCTACATTAACCTTTCCATGTTGGATGCATGACTAACAAAGGCTGAAAGTTAAGATACTTTCTCTTTCCAGCATTTTCGTAATCCCTTATTGTGTTTGTGGCGCTTGCAAAAGCGAAAACAAAAAGTTGCAGGTTTCTTTCACTGGCCACTCACCTAGATTAACTGTGCAACTGTCAAACCTGGAAGCTTTTGTCTCAGCCACGTAGCATGCCCTGCATATCTCAAGCAAGCAGGATAAATATTTACCTAAAGAAAGAATTGGATGTGAGATATGTTGTTTTTGGTAGTGAAAAGGCATTTGTTGTATTTACTGTATTTGTCTGGGTGTGAGTGTTTTTATGTGAACGTCTGCATGTGCGCATGCAGATCTGTAACACAGATAACACCTGACATGTGTGGTGTGTGCGTGAGAAGGGCTTGTCTGTGTATGACTTTGGCGTGTTCTAACCTTGATTTATGGTGTAGTGTGTTTTTTGCTGTGCTGTACATCTGTGAGTGACTGTTTAGGGGTGAAAGGGACGCGTTCAGGTACCCTGCGGCTCCTACATATATGTGAAAACAAAGTCCCGGGCCCCTGGGACGAGCAGCTGCAGAAATGATTGAGTGACACATGGCTCCACCCTGATGCATATGGGCATATAAGGGAAAAAGGAATGTATCAAGGCCTGTTAAAATGTCAACAAACACGGTGAAGCATTTGAACAAGAAAAGCTGCGAGGAAGATTAAAATAATAAAGCGTGATGTAGCATGGAGGTATCTTTTGTACAGATGCGTGCAGAGACAGCAACTGACAGACAGGCAGACAGACAGTTGGAAACTACACTCTTAAAAATGAAAATGCTAACTAGAACCATAAAAGGTTCATCGGCTTGTCCCTACAGAAGAACCTTTTTGGTTCAAGCAGAACCTTTTCAGAGAGTTCTTTCTAGAATCCTACATAAAGGGTTCTATAAAAGGCTTAACTCAGGACCCGCTATGAAAGGTTCTAAAGGAGAACTATGGTGCAATGGTTCCACCCAGACCCCTCTTCTGCTGTCTAAGGGTGCTAAAAAGAACGCACCGGGAACCTTAAAAAATTTCCACCCATGTGGTTCTACTGTAAAACCTTTCATATTCTAGTGCTTTTATCAAGAACCCAACCAGGATGTTCCAGTAAAAAACCTTATATATTCCAAGGGTTTTATCTAGAATCCACCCACGGTGTTTTATCCAGAGCCCATCCAGGGGGTTCTAACGAGAACCTTTTTACATTCCAAGGGTTTCATCTAGAATCCACCCAAGAGGTTGTATGGAGAATGCTTTTAATATCCCAAAGATTTTAACTACTGAGAACCTTTTTATAGTCCAAAGGTTACATCTTGAACCTGCGTCAAGCCTCAGCCCTTCAAGAAGAACCGTTTTGGAACCCTTATTTCTAAGAGTGAAGTCAAACAGAGACCGGATTACTGGAGTGTATGAAAGCTCACCTCTGCACTGGTGACGTCTAAATCATCACGCTCACAGAAAACTAGGACAATCCTATGAAGACAGACACACACAGTTGTAAAGAGAAAAAAAAGTGGAATAAGCGTGAGTGTAAAGGCAACAGAAAATGTGACAACAAGGAGGACAAAGCATGATAGGCCGGAGTGTGGAGAAGAGAGAATCAATCAGTCTTCAAGGGCCTGTTGATTAGACATTCTACAGCCTTCTCCATCTTCGTTAGGCTTTAATTAATTCATAATACTGAAACAAATTACCTTTGCATGGATGAAAATTACACCTAAATGTGGCGTGGCAGTTTGGCATTTGGTGATTAAATTATCTCTGGAGATTGTGGGAGTTTGATAGAGCAGCGTTGTCTTGATGGAGTCGTGTAACATTATTAAGTTTGAAATAACAATCCTCTCATTTCCTACGTGGGGCCATTTGTAACAGAGAGGAGGGGAGACGCAGTGAAGAGAGGAGAGGAGAGGAGTTGACTAATAATTTTTGTCATAGTTTTCATCGACAACTTTCAGCGATGAAAATGAGACAATAACTGAAAACAGTAATTGACACTTGACACTTTCCTCAACAAATAAAAACAAGATGACAATGTTTGGAAGGAACGAATTGGAAAGTGATCCAATCTCTTTGTGTGGTAGGGAGATTAGAGTACTGATCTACCTGCAAAGTCAACTAGCATGCACTGTAAAACATTATACAGGAATTCAATGGAATCGGCTAAGTTTATCTTGTTTAGTTCACCTAAATTAAAACCTTTTAACAGTAATCAGTCAATTAAAAAAAAATCTTCTTAAATCTTCTTATAAATATGAGTTGATCTGACTTGATGTCAAAATAATGCACAGCTGTGAGTTCACTCAACTCATTAAATTAAGTTTTGAAAGAAACTTGATCGGTATTTTACCAGATTTCCCAGAATACAGTTTAAACTCTCTGCAGACCCCTCAGTTTTGCTAGTTTGAAGAAAACACGATCAAGGTTAGTATTAAATTTATACCCCTGTACATTTGTTTGATTCAATTTAATATCTGGAGCTCATTGAACTTGAATGTTTTCTCAAGTTAACTCAGTTGGTTTTATGTTTTCAAAACTCAGATGAATTTGAACCAGTTATTTCAGTTAACTCACATTTTGAAGTTCAACCAGCTTAAAATGATTCACAGTGCACTTGCTTCAAGTCTCATAAACTGTAGAGAACTGTCAACATTTGGGAGAAAAATGACACGGACAAATTTCATTTTGGATGTCAAGCAAAACAAGACCCTTTCTAAACTGTGTACAAAAGAGGCTAAACCACCGCTGTTCTGCAGTGATTAGAGACATGAATAACTAGAGTTGCTAATCTTTGATCGTAAATAAAAAGATTGATTGACATGCTAAGTGTAACATATCACTGTTGTCACACTGAAACAAACGTAAAAAAAAAAAAAAAAGACGAATGCACATTGGAAGAAATGTAGTGCACTTGTGTAGTAATAGAAATATGATGTGAGTACACCGAATAATGAGTTTGGAAATTATAGAACAATGTTTAAATAATGAATTGCAGTAAACCTGTTTTATTTTAATCAGCTAAAAAAACATTAAGGTGACTAAATTATGAGTAAAACTTGATAGCAGTTTAGATAAAACTTAAATTAAATCAAAATTTGCTGTCAAAATCAATACTGCAGAGTAGAAGAGAGGCCTTCAAAACAACACAAATTCTTTCTCCCAAAAGTCTGTCACATTTAAACTTGTTGCCTTTAGATAATAAGGGAAACCTTTCATTTTACTTTCTTAAGACTTCACGGTATTTGGCCTTTATTCCGCTGTCTGCAACTTTGTGAGACTGAGAAGATTGCGGCATATACCGTTTTTTTAATCCACTTTTTACTGAAAACTGTCTTATCACATGGAAAGGGCAGATAGTGTCCCATCAAACTCAAAATGTGTGTCTTTATCAAACCCACCTCATTGGCTTTGTTCACCAGACCACCACTGTGGGGAATTCTCCACAGACAATGAAATACAATAAAAAATACATACAATAAGAATACTTCTTCTCGACAATACAATAAAACAGCCTTGGAGCAGGAAAGAAAGCAAGAGAGCTCAGCTTTGAAGAATGATAACAGAGTTAAGGAATAGAATGGCCAGGAGTCTTTTCTTCTCTTTTTATAGGTTATAGATTATGGTAAGCAGATAGCCGCGCAGCTTTATCTTTGTCTGAGCTACTCTGTTGCTACTCCAGTTGGAAGCTTAAAAGACCATAGTCTTATCCTGCCTTTGTCCAGGCCTGGGTGCCAAGAAAACAGGTAAAGATAGTTATCATGTATAGATGCAGCCCAAGCAACATTACTGTACAACTGTGCTGTCAAGACGCAATGTCCACTGAGTTACATGGTGCGCTTTTTTTTTTTTTTATAATATGGCTTGGATACAAATGAGGATGTACTCTGTGTGGGAGACAGTAGCAAAATTAGTGGCAGGTCAAAAATTCTGGCTCTCTGGCTTTTGTTTGCCATCTAGTGCCTGTAAAAATTGTTGTTACACATCTGTGATCCATCAGTAGTGTAGTTAGCACACATGATCTCAGAGGGCTAACTTGGCTTGTTTACTGTATTACGTGAACGCCGCTGTCACCCTGAAGTTCCTGCTGATCTGCACTCAAAAAGCTAATTCAGCAGCTCAATAAGTCATTGTTTGATTGTCTATTTGAAACAAAGGAACAAATAGTTGAATACTCGTACTGAACAGCCAGATCTGCACATGTACACAGAAATTTACATTTATGCTGTGCATGCTGTGCACAGATTTTAATAGACTTTTACATTATACATTTGCACATTTGAGTTTTGATACTGAACATCATATATTTGATACTGTATCTTTAATTGTACATAGTGTTTGTGTTGTTTTTGTCTTTATCTCTACTGATGTTTCTTGCATTTGTATATTTTATTCACCTTTCATATATATATTTCATATTTTAACATAATTCAGAGTGGAAGGCAAAGAAAGAACTTCACTGCACAGGGAAACTCGTTTTGAACTGTGTATATGACAATAGGTGCTTGACTTTTGACTTTGAAATCCAGTCTGACTGACAAATTCTGAGTCAGATACAGCCCTATTATAATCTGCTATCTCTGTACATAATCAAGCAAACAGAATGGTAAAAATAAAATCTGGCATTGCCATGCTCACTAACCGAATGTTTGTCATCAGTTTCATTTACAAGGCTTGGAGCCTAACGGCACGATTCAGTAAATCACACTACAGCACACAAACAGAACAGTAAGCTGTTTGCTCATATACTGTGTGTGTGTGTGTGTGTGTGCGTGTGTGTGATTGTATTGTACATGTGTTTGCAAGTGCGTGTGTGTTTGTGCACAATATCTTGTTTGCTCTCTCACTAAAGGCATTGTGGAGAAAACCCTCCTCCGCAGGCAATAGGAGCCTCCGTGTCAATTATCCTGCCCTGAACCTGCGATCTCCTCTCTTCTCTCCCTCTCTCCTCCCTGCCTCCCATCATCCTCAGCTCCTCTAATAGGCCCTCTCTCAGGATGATGAGAGGACATGCTCTCCTCTGATGGCAGCGCAGCACAGCTCACAATGCTCTGTGTCAGGGCAAGATTAAGACAGGGCAGAGGGAAAAACATTCCCATCAGACGTGGTGGAGGGCTCTGTGCGTGTGTGTGTGTGTGTGTGTGTGTGTGTGTACTGACAGGTATTAGACTATCAGGTATTGTTGCTTCCTCAAAGGGAACATGCCAAACACGGGGGTGAGATACTAATAAACACAGACATGAATACAAGCCTCTTTAGTACAAAGTGAAGCGCGCACACACACAGGAAGGATGAGCAGAGGAAGCGAAGGAAAAGGAGACATAGAAAAGGAGGGAGAGAGAGGGAGAGAGATGTATAAACTGTCAACACTGTCACAGAAAATGGCCCTCAAATTAAGCCGAGCGTGTGGTTCTACAAGGGACTCTGGGAAATTGCCTTTTATCGCTTCCCAAACAATGGGCCGTCTGACAGCGTTGCGTATGATAACACACACACACACATGCATGCACACACGTCTGACAGTGTTATGCCCGATAACTCAGCCAGCCGCTATTTACATTATTCCTCCACCGAGTCTCCCTCCCTCTGTCTTCTTCAGCGACTTTTACTGTCCTCGGCAGCCGCGCGCTTTCATGTGGTTAATATCATGCAAAATAACAGCTTCTTATTTTCCTGCTACCCCCCTCCTCCTGCCCCCTCCGCATCCCATCTTTAATGGGGGCTAAGCGCTGTAAGCTGGCTGAGCGCGAGGGCCTCTTATACACACACTACTGTGGTTATCTCTCCTCTCTGTTTATCATTGTTATTATTATTAATGCTCTGCTGTAACCGCAGAGCCCGAGACGAGAGCAGAGGAGAGGAGGGAAGGAGAGAGGGATGAAGAAGAAGAAGAAGAAGAAGAAGAGGACGGGGCAGCAGAGGGTGGAAGCGCTCCTGTGATGTGATGCTTGTTAAATAAACTGCTATTTACCACCGTGACAGAGAGATTATTTACAAACACGCGCCATTACACCCCCCCCACCCCCACCCCCGTCCTCCTGGCTCCCTCATCCTCCTCTTTTGCTGTTTCCGAGTCGTGTGTTTGATGCTCCGTGAGGGCCACGCTGGTCGGAGGATTATGACTGGTGACAGTGTAATGAAATGCTCTTCTGCTGTACTGTATGAGGATGATAGAGGCCTGCAACATGTTGTTATCTAAGGGGATTTGTAATGCACTGAAGTTAGGGATAATGAGGGAAGTGCTCATCAGAGCCAAAAAGCCACTGTAAACTGTGATCTCATACATGCGCCATTCCAATAAAGCAATTTCTTGACGCACTCCTCTTGATTTCTAAATCAAACTGCACTCGTCACTTAGCCAGTGGGCCAAACATAAAGCCCTGTGTAGCCTTGTCAGCTTTAAAAGGACTCAGATTTTTTTAATTATGCTTATAAACAGATTTCTTCTCTATAAAAACGTAAATGAGGCATTAAATACTCTCAGAAGGTTGATTGGTTAAATGAGCGGCTCGGCACATAAAAAAGACTGAGGTTAAACCACATATTTTGAACGTAAACGAAAGTGTGTCGAGCTTCTCAGCTTCAAGCTGAAATTCAGGTTGAAGGCCTGGAGAAGCAGAATATGGCAGCATGTTGCTGCCACAGTGGCTCAGTTTTTTGTTGAGAGAAGGAAATGTGTAAGTCCACTTTTTTTTTTTTGTTCAGAGGGGCTCTTTGCTCTGCTGTTGATGTTTATTGTACTTTTTCATCCCCTCAGGAGACTGAATGGACTGGTGGACCTGAGCAGATGTCATTGAAATAAATTTCTATTTTTAACATTGCATGGTCTTGAGATGTGCAAAATATGGTATTTTTTGTATTAATTCAATACAATTTTCAAACACTTATCTTATTTAAAGCTGCTACAAGGAACTTTTACATTTTGTTGATTTTGGAGCCTCCTGTGGACAAAAGCAGTAGTGTTTCCACTGTAATAAACACAAAATTTAATGTTAAAAAAAAGCTGTCAAGTGCAACAAATCTAACAAAAGACAAAGTATATTTAAGAGCTGAAAACTGTGTCATGTTTGACAGCCTCAAAGCAAAGTCTGAACATTCTAACATATGCAGCTAACACCTAAAAAACTTTACTTACTTCACCATGGACAACAAGACTGTGAGTCATCAACAACTTCATCGACATCTTCAACCAGCTCCTGGAGATAACTGGGCTTTTTCACTGTCCTGTTTGACGTTGATTGGACATTTTTACTAGCATTAAACAAAACTCAGAAACTGGCTGCATCCAAGATTTCTTACCATCATGATATTTAGCATGCTACCACAGTATGTTACATTTATCAGTGTGACATATTAGAATTAAATCAATATTTGTGAAATGAATAATTAACAGAAAAATAATACAGTCCACAACCACTATTGTGATAACCACATCAACATAACAGGAAGGATATCACGTTTCCTCCGTGACACAAATGCCCTTGTGACAGATTATCAGGCTACAGGTAGTGAGGATGGGCTTGGGAGAGGGATGGATTTTATTTCATGTGGTGTTTAAAATCTCCTCAACAAATAACAGAAAGGTTCTAAATAAGAAAGTGTTGAAATTGAGAGGTCTGGACAATTTTTTGAAGCCCAAAATGACATTTTTGTTATTACAAAGCATGTAAGGTACAGAATATAGGTAATGTTGAGTACCAGTACCAAATTCCAGGTACCCGTACCAGTACTGTAATGGTGTGTGACTGCCACAGTCACACTGTGTGGCAGCAAAAGTTGAGCCAGAATGTCTTTTTTTTTTCTGGACAACCCTGACTTTTTCTTCTACACAACCCCCCCTCCCCACACACACACTTGGCCAGTGCCAGCGACCTCATTGAAATGAACGAGGGTACTATGTGTTTTTCTTTTCGCCTGGGATGCTGTTGTTTGTCTGAACATGGCCTTAGCTAGCCCGCATTATGTGATCCTCCAGAAAATAGCTTTTCCATAGTTGTGCAGTTGTCTGCCAAAGCACAAGGACATGTCATTGGCACCACCTGTGTTGTGTCATATACTATATCAAAACACAAAATAAGTGATCAGAGAGTCAGAGGAGACAGCTGATCTACACCTCGAAGGAGAACATCAGCCACAACTGTGACAAATATAAAAATATGTTTTTACAGAGCCACAACAATCGGTCTCATCTGCTGTGTCCATATTAATATATAGGTGTGTGTGTGTGTGTGTGTGTGTGTGTGTGTGTGTGTGTGTGTGTGTGTGTGTGTGTGTGTGTGTGTGTGTTTGTGTGAGTATTTTGCATTCATAATTAAAAAAATTACACTCAAATCACAGAAATAAAGTATTAGTTTGCTATAACTACATGAAATTAAAATTACTATATGAGAGACTTAAACTGGAGCTCTGTTCTTTATTATTTCTTAGTATTTTTACTGTTAAAGAATAACACAATGTGTGCAGTGAAAATTAGACTTTTACTAATTTTAACTTTCAGGAATAATCTTTGCTACAGAAATGTTTAAGTATGCACCGACTTCCTTTTATTTCATAACTAAATTGTGACAGCAAAGTAAATGAAAAAGATAGTGACAACAAAAATGACTCGTTCAACTGAGTGAAAGTAAGCCCGATTCAGCAGAAGATCTAGAAGAAGATAGATTCAAAGTCTGATTTGTCAGCTAATAAAGATTATCATTATTGTCTGAAAACAAGTACTGACACATCAATAATGACTTATGCATTTATTTTTATATGATATGAAAGAATGTTTCAGTAACACATTCTCAGACTATATGACTAAACAGTTTAAGGTATGCTTACCTCTCATTGGTATTTTTACAGCCAGGAGAAATATCTTTAAGAAGAAAAAAAAATTCAGACAGTGTCATAACACGACTAAAGCATTGAGAATTTTTTTTTTTTTTTAATTCACTGAATCTTGACTAAAACAAAACAAAAGACTAAAATATGAATTTAACTAACTACTGTGAGCAACTAAAGCTAATTTAAAAAGTTTGTCAAAATTACCACCATGGGATAGTTGTGCTGTTGGCCTCTCCACTGCTTTTAACATGACAAGCAGTCTGGCTAACATCAGTCATGTGACCCTTGTCTTGCATGACACGGTGATCCCTCGGGTCTCCCGGGGCGGAGGAGAGCTGGGTGTCGGCCATTACACCTCACTTAATATTCATCACCCCCTTCACTCACACCCATCCTCCCATTCAGAGGATGGAGAGAGGCTCCATTGAGATGTTTCTGTTTGAAAACTCCACCCCTAACAATATGCCTCCCATCCCTCCAAACTGGCTCTGATGGTCTTCTCCCTTAGGGGTACTTTAGAGAGGATGTGTGTGTGAGCGTGCATGTTTGTGTGTGTGTGTGTGTGTGTGTGTGTATGTGTGTGTGTGTGTGTGTGTGTGTGTGTCACCTAGAAAGAGAGAGCAATACAGCCTCAAGGGCCTTTTCTTGACACTGGAGGGGATGAAATGAAGAGAACGAAAGAAGGAGAGTGGAAGGCAGTGAAGGGAGGAGGTAAAGGGCAGTATGAAAAAAAATGGGTGATTGGATGATGCTGACAGTTTTATGTGACCTCCTGGGTCTGTGTGACACACACACACACACACACACACACACACACACACACACACACACACACACACACACAAATGTACACACATACACATATTATTAGTGTTATACACATCAAAACATCAGATATAATATCTAAAGCACTTGCTGCTTGGAAATGTCTTGTTTTCGTTTTTTCAAGAGAATCAAAAGTGTGTGTTTGTGTGTGTGTGTGTGTGTGTGCGTGTTTGCAATATGAGTCCTCATCTAACAGGACTATTCATATAGCCAGTGGCTTGTAACTTACACCTTGTGTGTAACCTGACCCCTAAAGGGTTAAGGTGAAAGGAGAGAAGTCTGATCTCAAAATCACTACACCCAAACCTCTGTAAAGGACACACACACCCACGTATACACACACACAATGGCTCATTATCTTATGCGTGTGTCACCGTGGTTTTATGAGCTCCATAGAGGTCGTATTCAGAGTACTGAAAGGAAAGCCCGAAGCAGACTGGTGTACAGTTCTTTACACTTCTTTGCTCTCCCCTCCCCTCCTACTCCTCCTCCCCTTTCCTCCCTCCCTCCCTCCCTCCCCTGCTGAGTCCATTAAAGACCTGCAAGTTTATCAGACCTAATGTAGCGTTAGCATATACAGCTTTTGCCTGTACCACACTCTATTCTCCCCTATCTCTACCACTCACTGTGCATAAACCTCACTAATACTATCTCTGCCATTCACAGCGGATGGGCCCCGCTAACGATGCTAATTAGCAAGCGAACACAATGCACGCTTCATCTCCCCTCCCACCTGTCAGAAGTACACGCGGCACAGCCTCAAAAAACCAGAGAAAATAACTTCCCTCTATTCTCCCCTCCTCCTCCTCCTCCTCCTCCTTACCACCCTCACCCTTTTGCGTTAGCGCCGTTTTATGTTTTGTTTGGTTTTCGCTGTGAAAACTCCAGGAGAAACTTTGCTACCTGTGCCTTTGTGTGTGTGTGTGTGTGTGTGTGTGTGTGTGTGTGCTCCCTTCAGTGCCATTTTGTTTGATAAGAAAATGGAGAGGGGGGCGTGGAGGGTAGAGGAGAGAAACAAGAGAGACCAAACAAACCGGGGACATGACAGACACGAGGAAAGGGGAAACAGAGAATATGAAAAGATCCCCTACTGTTTACAGTTGTAACCTCTGTTCTCCGCCTCGTGTGAGTCTTTGACAGAGGACAGAAAGATTTACTGTAGAAGACACGAAAGAGAAATGGGGAGAGCAAGAAACACAACACCAAAGGCAGAGAGCCGGCCACCTAAACCCTACACCACACCCCTGTAACCATCTTTATCCCGCGGTCCACACACCTTGAGGGCATTCCTCAGTTCACCTCTCAGATGAAAAGAGTGAATGTAGCCTTTCTGATGCTAAATAGAGTGGTGTGTTTCTGCTCCCCAGAGGATGCAGAATCCCGTTTCATCAATTCAGCCAGCTGCCCACACACACAAGTGCTTGTTGAGTGTATGTGCGTGGGCTAATGCGTGTGTGTGTGTGTGAGAGAGCGAGTGTGTATGAGCAGAACGTATTGTGTAAGTGGTAGTTAGAATGCGACAGCAAAAGCTGCTCTCTAAAATGGTACTCATATTCTGAAGGGCCTACAGGGTTTCAGTGGCGCTTGCTAACGAGGCATTCATACTGATCCATTACAGAGTACCACACACATGCACGCACACATACACACACACACACACAATATTAAACCCACCCATGAATGATGTACTCACAGTAAGACCAATGCAAAAACTTTATCTAATGTAAACAATGCCACATGCTGTCTTGTGATACTGTTTTTAAGCATTTTGAAACAAATTTTAACATTAATGTATAATGACATTTAAAGAGGAAATAGACAACTTTTTTGATTTAACTTATTATTATGAGGTAAATGCTGATTAGACACTGATGATTATAGAATAATGACACCATCTGCATTTAGATAGGCTTTGTTTCAGCCTTTCATCTGTCTGCCGCCAGATACCATTTTTCCTAGGAAAATTGTGTTTTCATTTTGGACCGAATTACTTAATAAATTCATGCTTTTTCTACTAATGTGTTCTTGAAAGTTCTCTCTAACTACTACTGTAGTTGCTTGTTCGTCCAAAATAATAGGCTGTTACTCAAACTATGTTGTTACTATGCAATGCATATTGTTATAATAGCTTGAAAAGTTGTAAAATACAACTGACACATGAAAATGAGAACTACGTTGTATATAAAATATTTCCATAAATGTGTGACTTTTAGATGCTAAGTAAGTGACCAGTCCAGAGAGTAAAAGGTTTAAAATTATTCCCTTTTTTTAGATCACTCATTCACTTGCTCACTACAAAGCACTCTGCCCCTACTGGCCAAAAGGAGGCATCAAAACGTCTGCAGACATCAGAGGGAACTGGAATATATGTTTGTTTCTTCTCTGAACTATAGAGGGTCTTTGGCCCGTTATTTTTGTCTCAACACAAAGAAAAACCTACGAGTCAGTCTCTATAGCAAGTTCTGATGACTTCTGCTGAGTTTGTTAGCAGTTTTCGCTCCGGTGAAAGACACTATTCAGCCAGAAGGAAAAGTTGGTTATTAAAGGAGTTCCCAAACAAATGTAGCGCTTTTTCACATTTTGCTATAGCATTAAAGCTCTTTATGCTTCTCTCCTACTCAAAAGCTGTCAGAATGAATAGAGATATGATTCCCACTTAGTGTATAACAGCTATTCTGCCATAAATGTTGTTTAATGGCTTGAAGTACAACTACAGACAGCTCAGAAAAATGAATAAATAAAAATATACAAGCTAATGCATGCAACATTATCCCACAAGATGCTGCAGTTGTCAATCAAATATGTGCAAGCACTCAGTCCTGACAGATAATTATAATAATGTAAACAGCAGTGTTTACCAGGAGATCACTGCAGTAAAAGATAACATAATTGCTTGATAAATTTCCAGGGTTATAAAATCCTGCCTCATGGTAAATGCATGTGAAGGGGTTGGATATTAATTCAAATTGTACTTCTCAATTATGATTTTAAAAGTAGCTCAGTAGATTACATAGTATAATGCATACTTAAGTACAATTAAAATTACAGAATTGAAAAAAAAAACATACTCAAAGTACAAGTACACCAAAAAATGACAGTTGACAGTATGTAGTAGTTGACAGTTATTGTTGGTTACTTCCACCACTGAAACAATGCGATAACTAAAAGAAAATTGTACCAAATGACAAGTTATGTCTGTCTTCTTGCTGCTGTGTTTGTGTGGATCATGTAAAAGTATAGGAATAAAAGGATCTTTTTCTTATCGACATACATCCAAAATGTTGCTTTGTCTTACATCTAAAAATTCTGAGATCCACGATAATTCAAGACATGACCTTTTCAACCTGTAGTATTATCTCCACTTACATTGCATTTACACAACAAAGTGTTCATGCATTAGACTAAACTGGCTTGGAGATGCTGGGAGCCAAGGATGTGACACATTCGTATCTCCATATAATATTAAGGTTTATCTTTAAGTACTGGATGCATACTGTCAGATTTTTTCTGTGATCCTTAGCCCAGGCTAAATTGAAAAAGTTTAGCCAAGACTAAATGTTTCTTTTTGAGGATCAAACAGGTTAACGGATTCCTCAGCTGTTGTTTGCAGGTATTCCGTGTGCAAACATCAGGTTGGTGTCTGTATTCTTGACTTTCTATGCTCCTTGGTTGTAGCATACTCCTGCAGATTGAAGTTTATATGACTACTGTGATGAAACGGTGTGCCAAAAAAATTCCACTTACTATGGCTGTGGAAATGTGCATAAATATGTAGTCCCAGTATTGATTCAGTTAAAATATCTTCCGTTTCACTGCTGCAGGTTGATAACTGATCAAAAATTCCACCCCTACCCTCACACAGTAAATGGTAACCCTCTAACTGACTGTAAGCAATGGTGGGTGTACTTTATTCAAATCATTTACATAATGTGCAACTTTGGTTTGGTAAAATAACCCAATAACCACTAGTAACTACGCCTCAGATGTCCATTAAACACACGAAGCACACGGGACACTGAGTGCAAGCCAGTGCACACACAAGCATTCAAAAGCACTGCCCATGAGTGAGATTTGATTATTGTTTTATAATGGAAAACCTTAAAAACACTTGTGTTAATCAGTAAGAACTGTAATGTATTGGTATGAATCTGACAAAGTAGTTTTTTTGTATTGAAAATCTGGACACGGTGCCTGAGGAGACCAAACACACACTAAACTTTGCTGAGCACTTGTGCTGCAGCTGTTGGATTCACTGTTATTCACTTTGAATATTGAAGAGGACAAATTAGCAGGACTATATTCTCCAATGCTGCAAATATTATACAGCTGGTCAATTACAGTTATTTAGAGAGATACATTTCCCTAGTTTATACATTTCAACAACATGCTGTCAGCTATATAACCAATATACATACATGCATAATGAGTTCCAAGTGTTAACTGTAATTAACCGCTCACCAGAAAAACAAAATATCGCTCACACTGCGGATTAACCACTGCAGTTACAAGCACATGCTGCAAATCAAACATTGTGCGAGTGAACATATTGTAGCACTTGGCAAACATAAATTCCACAGTATACCCCCCACGCCAATAATGTATTGGCTGGATAAAGACTTGTGTCTGTACGTCACACATACAGTAGAACAAAGACACTTGTACAGAGAGAACGTTCTCTGTGACGGTCTGTCACTGTTCTGAATTTTACTGCTGCTTTAGGGAATAAAAAATAAAACGTTTGCTTCAGTTTCATTATTCAGTTCACATTATGAAGGTGTTATGCCAGTTCTGTGCTGCATTTGTGTAGTCTATGCAGTCCTGTGGTAAGAGCTTTTCAAACTCTTGTGACTCACACAACTGCCAAATCAAAATGAAATTTTTTTGAAAAAAAACAACATTTCTTTAAAATGATCCATT
This sequence comes from Lutjanus erythropterus, assembly GCF_056507025.1. Classification (NCBI taxonomy): domain Eukaryota; kingdom Metazoa; phylum Chordata; class Actinopteri; order Lutjaniformes; family Lutjanidae; genus Lutjanus; species Lutjanus erythropterus. The sequence continues at coordinate 20,245,819 of NC_139318.1, forward strand.
AAAAAACTGTGATCCCACAAAACACAAGAGACAAACTTTAGCCATACTAGAAAACAAACCACTTGCATGCAGGCAGCTATTGACTAATGATATATTAATGATCTCTCTTATTGTGTCATAAGCTGAAAAAAAACTTGAATTAACACTGCAATTTGGTCATATGGCTCTGCCAACTAGTCAATTTGCAATTTATATACATGTAGTGAGGACTTTGACAGATTTAAATAAAAGGTATTATGTGTATTTTATTGCAAAATGGAAGTTTCACTATATTGACACACATGAGTCCAGTGAATAATTCCCATTGAGAAACATTCTGTCTTTACTTACAGACTATTTTTACAGAGAAGAAAAAACAGAGACGTTTTGGAGATAAAATGCCATTACTTAATCATTTTTTTCTTTTTAGATACTTAATAGAAATTTTGTCATAATTAGCATATTAATTCTTGAGTTATGGCCAAAAATCACCAAGTCACTAATCAGTTCATCCTCGAGTCCAAGTTGACATTTGTACCAGACTTAAATCCATCCAGGTATTCCTGAGATATCTCATTCATGAGAATAGGACCTTTGACCATTAAAATCTAATCAATTCATCACTTGATTGTACCAAGTTTTAAGAAATTCCATAAGGGTGTTCTTAAAATTGTGTTCATAAGAATGGAAGGTATGGACAAAGGGACAACCTGAAAACTCTGGTTACGGCTGTCACCGGTGAAAAGGCATAAAAACGTGTTTTGTGAAGTCACAGTGACCTGGACCTTTGACCATCAAACTCTTATCAGTTCATCCTTGATTCCAAGAAGACAACTGTGCCCCATGTAATGAAATTCCCTCCAGGTGTTCCTGAGATATTGCAGCCACAAGAACGGGATGGACATGAGGTCACAGTGACCTTGACCTTTGACTCCCAAAATTTAATCAGTTCATCCTTGAGTTCAAGTGGACATTTGTGGCAAGTCCGAAGAAATTCCCGCAAGGTATTCTTGAGAATGTGACTGACAGACAGAAGACCCCAAAACATGCCTCCAACCACGACTGTCGCCGGTGTGACTGCATTAACATCTATCATCATCAAATATCTTTGAAAACTAGAGTACAAGTAAGTTAATCTTGACAATTATCAGGTCAACCTGAGTAAGTAGACAGTGAAAAAGTGTAGGGTGTACCTGACCACCCACATCTACATGCACTGTATTTGGGCTGATTTTACACATGCGGTATGTAATGCACATAGAAGGAAATGGGCCTGGCCGCCAAATCAATAGTGACGAATGAAAAGAATGGGATAGTGCTCACCTGGAAGTAACAAGGACATTAACACCTCTAGTCATCTGGTAGCAGTGTCTGAAAAGAAACCTTAATTTTATAAATATGGCTAGATTTTTGCTATCACTGTAATAATTCTTTATCTTTCTGATCTGTCTCCCACTTAAAATCACAATCCAGGTGCATCATCCCTTGAGAAGCTGACACTGTTCTTCAGGCACAAAGCAGAGTGCAGGTAATGCTGGCTGATATAACCACAGAATAAAACTGCAGCAATTTCATGCTATGTATACGCTTTTAAGACAAATCATTTGGAGAAAATGATCAAACTTACTTGAAGAAACTCCCCAAGTAATAAACAACTTTCAGTGTGGACAATGAGACCATCCCATTTTCTAGTTTCTAAATGCAGCACTGCAAAACTGTTCCATTCCTTTCATCACAAGGTCAAGTACTTTGAGTACAAACAATGGCTACAGCCTCACAGCAAACTCAGAAAGTAGTGCTGCGCACAGATTCTCTCTCTTTGTACTTCGTCATGGCAGAGTGTGTGTGTGTGTGTGTGTGTGTGTGTGTGTGTGTGTGTGTGTGTGTGTGTGTGTGAGAGAGAGAGAGAGAGGAGAGAGACTGTGCTCTTTGTGTCTGTATCTTTGTGTCTCTCTCAATCCTTTTAAGACATTGATTTCTCCTTACGACGGACAGAAGGCTCCAAAAGGGGACAAAGATGGAGTGATGAATGGCCGCTGTTCTCAAGAGGGATGCTTGTTTTCTCGTCTCTCTTTGATGAGGTCACAGAAAAGACACTGGATCACAGGTCATGGAGCCATATAGATTGACATCGAAAAAACACAAAAAACTCACTTCACTCTGTGCAATAGGTCTCCGGCTGCAATTACCTATAAATTGTTGTCACTACCCATATCGACCTTCAAATACAGTAAACTATAATTTACTCACATACGTACTGTACATGCATCTATATACAGAGACAGGCTAATACACACATACCGTACCCATGCACACACACACACAGATGTGGCTTATAAGGAAAAAAACTGGCACTGAGCCTAGTTCCACAGCACAATGTACTGTCTGACTGTGCATAATATTGTATACTGTATATCCTAGAAATCCCCGCATATCAATGTGTGTGTATGTGTTTGTGTGTGTGCATCCAGGGGTCAGAGGTCAGTGAGTGAGGGGCTGGGGAATGTTCATGGAGCACACAACCAAATTCCAGTCAGACAAAGCTCTATCTGTGTATCCTACAACGAGGAGGCTTTGGGAAACACTGAAAGGTGAAAACACTGGCCTCTGTCTGGATGACTGCATGTCAGATGCATGTCCCTCTCTGTCGTTCTCTTTACTGCTCTTGGAATGTTTCTTGGCATGATGCTGTTCCAAAAACACAGTCTTTTCCTTTTCTCTTCCACTGAAGTTAGGTGTTTAATTTTTATCCTCTTTTCTGCGTCAACCTTTTCCCGTTTTCCTTGCACCTCAGTCTGTCTGTCTGTGTCTCTGCCTGTTGCGGGCTTGTTGGTATTAGAGCAGTGGGGTGTTTATGAGCTGGGCTGTGCATGTGCATGCATTCATGTGTGTGCAGCGTGTTTGTGTGTTAAGTGTTTTGGGTGCATATGTGTGTGTGTGGCCTAGTGGTGGTGCCGGGCTGTGGAACGCAGAGGTCAAGAGGAGCTGACCTCCCCTGAGGCCTGAATCTGGTGAGAAGGGGGAGGAGAGAGGTGAGATCTTCAGACACACACGCAAAAACAAACACACACATACACACTTAAGCATTAAAGCAGTTGTTGTTTTTTTTCTTATTTTTGTGGTTTAGGCCATCTTCACTTTTGGTTCTGAGGGGTATCCCAGTGATGAATTCTCCCTGCAGTTATTTAGGTTGGCTAAACATCAATGCATGCGGTATAACTTTATTTATGATTAACGAAGCAATTTGATGCATTAATGCTGAGTGTAACAATATATGTGGATCTCGCCTCGCTGCCCAGCCGACAACTCTATGGTCTGAGCACGTTAGCAGCTGGGCTGTTACAGATACAGGCATCACACCTATTGCTCTTGTTATTTAGTTGCTTACAATGAGAATTAACATTCACACAGCTTCTATTGACTGTCTGTGGTGGTAGCCACATTAGCTACGTAACAGCCCAATGAGTTCAACAGGTTAATCTCCAAAATAAACACAAATAAATCATGACAAAAGTTTTCATCTATCCTTATACTAGCACCAATTCTGGCCTTTGTATTACTTGTTACTTTTTTGAAATATTGTTTCATTCATTCAACACACAAGATAAAACAAAAAAAAGATAGATAGATGATAAAACATGAACAGCGGCCGTTAGATTTTTTGCGGTCACTTGCCAACCCTTGCAGGTTGGCTTGTTAATAGTGCAGGATTACAAAATTACAGTTACTATTGCAAAATTGCTACTACTGCGACAGCCCTTGTTAGAATAATAAATGTAGATAGATAGTCACCTTGTAGCCATCTTGTACAGATGAGAACAAAATTATTAGCCCCACTATGAAAATTTAATTTTTTTAAGTATTTCTCATGTGCTGTCAAACAAAGTAAGGAATTTTTAACATAGCTTTTCCAAACATACTAGTTATTTTTTGAATGCTTACATTATTTTACTTTGCACACAGAAACTAAATTATTTCACAAAAAACAAAAATTACCAGGGTCAGAATTATTAGCCGCTAATAGTCAATTGTGTGTCCTTTTTGCTGGATAACAGTCTGCAGTTGTTTGTTGTAGTTTTCATCAAGTCTCAGACACGTCTCCTGACGAATCCCAGCCCATCCTTCTTTGGCGAATCTCTCAAGCTCCTCCAGATTTGATGGTCTTCTGGCATGGACCTTGGTCTTCAGTTCACCCCACAGATTTTCAATGGGATTCATGTCAGGGCTTTGTGCAGGACAGTCAATAATGTTCACTTTGGTCTTCTGGAGGTAGTTCTTCACCAGGAGCGATGTGTTTTGGGTCGTTGCCATGTTGGAAGACAAAGTGACGACTCAGACTCAGTTTTGCTGCTGACTGCTTGAGGTTTTCTTTCAAAATCTTCACATTTTCTTCTTTCTTCATGATTCCTTCCACCTTAACGAGATTCCCAGTTCCAGACGCACTGAAGCATCCCCACAGCATAATACTCACACCACCATGTTTCACTGTGGGGATGGTGTTCTTTGGGTTATTCACCTCTCCTTTCTTTCTCCAAACATAAGCAACGTCTCTATGACCAAGGAGCTCTAGTTTCATCTCATCTGACCAAAGGACACGCTTCCAGCATGCATAATCTTTCTCCAGGTTGTCCTTAGCATATTTCAGTCTGTCGCTTCTGCAGAAGTGGAGTTTTTCTTGGTCTGCAACCTTGCAGTCCATTCTTGTGCAGGGCTCTAGTGATTGTCTTCTTTGTGACTACAATTGCTGACTTCGCTAAGTCATTCACAAGTGTCTTGACAGCTGGAGTCTTAAGACACATCTCTCACTAGTTTTCTTTCCAGAGTCTTTGAAATCTTTCACTTCCTATCTTGTTGTTCACAGGCTTGTTCTGTACTGTGTGGCTCTCTTTGAATTTCTTGATGATACTTCTCACTGTAGTTCTTGACACTTGGAAATGCTGTAATAACTTTGTATATCCTTCTCCTGCTTTGTGAGCATCAACAATTCTTTTTCTCAAGTCTTAATTGACTTCTTTTGTTTTTGGCATGATGCTCTCTCAAGTGACAGCTCAAACTGTTACAGAAGTTTTTATACTGTGTGTAAATTGGAAGATAACCCTCAGTTTTAACTTGACTGTACAAGCTTTGAGCATTACAAGGTTAAAGCACATCATTGCACAACAGTGGTTTGTGCTATGGCTCAATAAAAAGGTCAGTTCTTGAGGGGGCTACTAATATTGACCCTGGTAATTTTTGTTTTTTCTGATATAATTCTGTTATTGTGTGCAAATAGAAATGATTTATGCTTTCTAAGGAAAACTAGTATGTTTAGAAATGCTATGTTGAAAATTCCTTACTCTGTTAAAAAAGCACTTGGGACAATTTTGAAAAAAACTTGAAATTTCGTAGGAGGACTAATAATTTTGCCCTCAACTGTATCTATACACAGTATCCCAAGAGCAGCAGCCACACAGGTTTCCCTAGTTTAACCATATTATCTGGGACCATTTATTTTGCAAATTCACTCAATAAAATGATTACCCTACAGGATTGTTCTTAACATCTTGATGAGTTTTTTGGAAAAAGGTTAAAAATTAATAAATTGTTTATAAATCTGTCTGACTATCCGACCTGTTGCTTTCCTTTGTGAACTTGGTTTTAAAGTTAAGAGGTGGTCACTGCATCTCCAGATTTTAGCTTCCAGATACGTTATGCAGGTACAGACACACGCACACACACACACACGCACATTCACACCTGCTCAACCCCTTCTCCTCATTGTTAGTGGTTTTGATTCTCTTAGCCGTACATTTTTGTCTGCCCCCTCTGCTCCCCTACACTCATGTCTTTCAGACTAAACAAATGTAACTTGGCTGGGAAACAGCTCTGGATCCAGATGCTGTCTCTCTCTCACTCCCTCATCCTTCACTACCCGTCCTGCACACCCTTCTCCGTCCCCCTCCCCACCCCCTCTCTGACCTTTGCCCTGCCACCCTCCCACCCTCTCTGTCTGTCTCTGGCAGACTATAGGAGTGCTGCAGCACCTCTCCCCTCTCTCATTCAACAACACTCATTCATCCCCCCTCCCCGCCATGAAAGTTGAGAGTTGCTCTTCTTCTCTGGTCAATACACTCTTCTCTTTGAGGGGCTGGTCATTGCTTAACCACTGCACAATTTTGATAACTCTGTTGTCCTTACTTTTACAAAACCTCTGTTGGACAACAGACAAGAGAGTGGCCGCTAAGTGACCCCATCAGGCTGGCACACCTCTCCCATCCTCCTGCCTTTTATCACTTCAATGCAATACTTCACTTGAGAATGCAATGAAGCTATTGTATGTTTTTAAAACATCAGGCCCTGAGAAAAAAAGAACTCACAGTGTAACATTTTGGATCATATACCAACAAATCATGCTAGACAGACGTATTGTAGCATGAAAAGACTTTGCACACATACTGTATTGCACACACACAAAAACACACACACACACACACACACACACACACAGGCAGGGGTAGTGATGACAAGGCCCACCATGAGGGTAGATGTGAGGGATCTAGCGTTCATTTCTGACTGGGAACTGTGGCTTTTCAAACAGGAGTGGGCCCACCACAGGACAGAGAAAGACACACACACATGCAGACAGACTTTTTAAGCCCTGTGGTTATATTTCCCTGGAGCCTACCCCAGCTTTACAACTCTATTAACTGCTCTAGTGCAGATTTTAGCCCACTTCGGCCCAGATTTGTTCTGAAATAAATCAGAAATGGAGGAAAGGAAAAGTCCAAAATGTGGGTCCCTGAGCACCTTTGGTATAATTCCTTCCACTGGCCAAGGGGACGGAGCCAAATATTAGTACGACTACATCTCCCGAGCAGGGCCACCCCAAGACGTCGGACTGCCCGACTGACCTTCTCATTTAAGACCTTAACTTCTTCCTCTTTACCCACTCCTTGAATTCAGCACCAGCAGCTTGTGTGTATGGATTCTGTGTGTTCTCTGTGTGTGTGTGTGTGTGTGTGTGTGTGTGTGTGTGTGTGTGTGTGTGTGTGTGTGTGTGTGTGTGTGTGTGTGTAGGGGTCTCCAGTGATTCCCTGAACCCCGCAGCCAGTCTCATTTCAGCGCTTTTCTAAACATCACCTCTCAAAGCTCATTCCCGAATAAAAGACAACATGGAAAGAAAAACAGGACAGCAGCAGAAAAAGGAGGAAATGTTATTTAAAAGGTACCAGACCGCAGCATTTTCCACTGATATTATATACTCCCTGCCCAATCCAAAATATATACGGGCCGCAGGCCAAGAATGTAAAAATAAAACACATAGACTCAACATCTGGAGCAAACTGAACAAAACCCTCATTTAATCTGCCCTGAATACTGCATTCTACCATTTTACCTCTGGCCTGTCTCAGTCACTGACACACACTCTCACTCATATTCATGCACATACACACATCCTCTGTCACACCTACTGTCCATGGGCCTGTAGACTACAAACACACGCATGAATACAGAGTCTAAACCAGACTTTACACGCACCAACAGCTGATCATCTCTCAACATGGTTTCTTAAAAGACACACTTTTCAATTTTAATTTGTCTGCAGACAAGGCAGAGTGACAGAGAGTGAAAGCAAAGTTTACACCCACTCGTTTTTATGCACATTTTAGCATGAAAACTTGAATGCATTCAGACAAATGGATACAATATGTCCAGATTGTTTCTACACTTGGTTGAAGTGAATCCATAAATAGAAGCAATAAAGGCTGATGGAACCAGAAAAAGGTAACACTTAATACACTTGATAACTACCATTAATTTTATGGTAAATTGAAAGCTAAATCTATTGTCCTGTTAACAAACAATATTAAGTATTTGTTATGTTTTACCAATTGAGTTGTTTACCTGTAAGAAATGATTAAACAGAGATACTTTATAATGGTTAATAATTAGTTTGTAAACCATCAATAAACATTATTTGGATATCTATTATAAAGTTGCACCTGATGATACTAATACTTTACATACTTAGTGATATTGGTGTCTTTCTGCAGCCCAGTGTAGTATCCCTCTACTCCAATAGAAAGTTTAAAAAAAAAAAAAAAAAAAAAAAGAGTAAAAACAGTGGCAGAGCAGACAAATTAATTCATGAAAATAATATAAATGCCATATTAGGTGGAAATAGGCAATGAAATGCCCCCACATAGCAGAGGTACAGAAGAGCTTCTGGTGCCCTTTTAATTACGTGCCCCTGTGACACCCTCTTGAGAATATTCAAATAGCTCCAGTTGATTGAGTTTTTGGAAACTGGCTTAAAATTTGCACAACATTTTGGTGGAAACATACCTAGTTAGAAAGGAGAGAAAAAAGGCACGAGAAAGAAAAGGAGAAACAGTGCATGTGTGTTCGACTGGGCTTGTTTTTCTTGACTTATAAGGATCAAATGTCCTCACGGTGATATTTTGCCACTCCTTATTAATTTGGGGTTAGGATTTCAGTTAAGTGTTAAGATAAAGATTAGTGTAGGTTTTGGTTTATGGAGTGAATGCAGTCAGTAAAGCCGTTCTTAAGTGTAAATGTGTATTTTTGTGTGTGCGTGTGTGTGTGTGTGTCTGTATATGTGTGGGTCAGCATCCTCTCAGGAGTTCCTGCTGCCGGCCACACTGGCAGTAGCTGTCTATGCTAAAGAGCAGGCTAAGAGCTGTGTAAGTTGTGGGTTTGATTCCTGCCCAGGCCAGGTGGAGGGTGCCAGGCACAGCAAACCACTGGATACTACACCTCTGCCAAGCGCACGGACCACTCTCATAAAACGCATTAACCTCTTCAGCTCCGCGGGCCTCTCGCTGGGTCCAGCTTTACAAATGCATCTTGTGCTGTCGAGCTTTAGCTAAACCCACAGAAGCTCAATTTATATTCCTGTCAAGCTTAAAAAGTTTCCAGAGATAATAGATAAGTCAAACACTATCGGGGGTATAAAATGATGCAACAGGAAGCTGGAACATTTCCATGCAGCTGTAAAAAAAATAGCACTTTGAGTTTGATTATTTCACTAAGTAAATGTGCTATAAATTCAATGCAGCAATTACAGGATATACAGTGCATATGGCAGTGTTGTGTAGTGTGGTAAAATATTTTTCAATCTCAATAAATGGACAATTAAAAGTAAAATCAGTGTTTGAGGTGTATATGTCTGTGCTCCTTTTCACATATTTTTTAGTCAGATGTTATACCTCCCTTGCAGATCACAGGAAAAAAATCCACTGTTTTCCACTATAACTGTATAGACCCGGTGAGACCCCTACTAGACCAAAAAGATCTTTTTTAATGTCAAAATAACGCCAGATATCCTCATGCACCTGCATGCATGTAAGTGCATGATTCTTACATTTTGTAAAGGTCATTTTATGTAATAAATTCAGCCTTTTAAGTCATCCTCTTCTCTCTCCTTGTGATCACTTTGTTTGAAGTCTCGACTATACTGAGCAAACAAAAATTGAATTGCAGACCACCTGCTGTCTCAAAGTGCCGTCCCACACACTTTTCACAGTTTAGAAAAAATCTAGGGGAAACACTGCAATCATTCACAAAAGCATCTGTAATGTGATGTACATCAAGCAGTACCAACAGTTTGAGCCAGTGTGAAATCCATGAGATTAAAATGGGAGCAGGGGATGCAAGTTGTTATTCAAAAATGTATATTTAAAGTCACATTTTAAAAAAATAACTATTGTAGCTTGGTCTCTTATCCATTTGTTACCTTTGCCATTTTTTGCCTTTTAGCCTCAGACAGGACAGTTTACAGAGTGAGGCAGAATGATGAGCAGTATGACAGCGATCCTACCATTCATGTCAAACTCCACAAATACACACACAAACATTAAGGTACACACGGAGAACAACAGAGACGAAAGCGAGATAGCCTGAGAGTCTGCTCACACAGATAGAACTGTCAAGCTTGGTCAGGTTTACAAGCACAAAGAGGTGTGTGTGTATGTGTGTGTGCGCGTTTGTGTGCGCGTTTATCTGTGTGAACATCTGATAACCTATAACCTGCAAACTCAATCCAGCTCTGCGGTGACAGCAGAACACAGACACACATCAAAACCAGGTCTCGCTGACAGCTGTTTATATATGCTGCCTATCAGACTCTCTCTCTCTCTCTCTCTCTCTCTCTCTCTCTCTCTCACTCACACACACACACACACACACACACACACACACACACACACACACACACACACACACACACAGGATTAGTGTGTGAATATCAATAACCTTAACCAGAGGCCACTAGTTACAGAGGATGAAAGCTGACATCTTGTATTTATGAGTTACACTGAATTGCCACATTTACGTCAACAGTGATTTAAAAATAAATGTATCTCCTGACTTTCTCTTTTGGCCTTGCAGGGGCTTTGAGGTATACACACAGCTTTACGTGCACATACTTGGTTACGTTCTTCTGAGGTGAGCATCACACTACTGTATGTATGTGCCTGCAGTCACCTCCTGTATGTGCCTGAGGGATTTACAAATGTTTGATCAGTGATATAACAATGAATGTTTCTCTTTGTAAATTAACAATGTCCAGGCATGTTTTGTTTTACATGATTATATTAAAATTGTGTGAAACCTCTATGAGCAATTAAGTAATATGATGTTAGCTCTAATCTGTTAGGTTTGCTTTAGGGCTGCAGTTTCCATTAACAATTAATATTTTAGTTTTTATTCTATCAGCTGTTTGATTAACCATTACATATAAAATGAGAAACACGTGGTACACATCACCAAAATCTAGAGATGCTAGTCGGAGCAGAGGGCAAAAACGGCAAAAAAAAAAAATGTCAGCACTTGTAAGACTGATACTTGCAAACATTATGAAAACCAACAGGTCATCAATTAACAGTTGTTATGAATGCAGGGGTGGAGTATGCATCATGTTTGTATCCAAATCATGTGAATAACTTCCAACTAGGCTCGTAATGATTATTACGTAATTGGCTGATTATGATTACTTTAGCTGACTGCTATCATTTTGCATAATCATTGCATAATAATTTCCAATCACCTGTATAAAAACAGGTGATTGGAAACAGAAATGTCATATTTCCATTACTATTTCCACATCATTTTCCACTGTTTTAGGTTTGATATTAATAAAGTCATTGTACCTCCTTCTTCTGCTGTGGTTTAATGGCACCTGAGTGTCGAATTAACTCCACCAAATGTTGACCTCAAGGCGCTTAACTACTAATGTTCACATTATGGTAGTGGATGGAAATGCACTTTACTTTGCACTTTCTTTTGCTGATCTCCTATGATTTTGTTTGAAACTTGTGTGGTTTACATGGTTGAGTATGACAGGGATATGGCCACAGTTCATTGTTTATGTTGATTATTGTTACCGCTCACTGTCAATAATTTCTTTACATATTTCAGTGACACGCCTTGTACTTTTACGTTATTAATTTCTGTATGTCATATCTGCCTAGTGCAATTTTTGTTTACAAAGTACAAAGGTAAACATAAATTTATTAGGCTAATACTACAACTGTGGCTAAAAATGATGATACTGCTAACTTCACTCTCACTTTCCAAGCGTGCAGGAGAAACCACGGACATGAAATCTGTGAAAAACACAGCAGGCCCCGTCTAAAGCCAGGGTTTGGCTTGTCCATTCTGGACTACCACAAAAACATGGCTGTTATATGATATATGGCATATATATGATATATAATAAGGCAGCCTCTGGGGAAGAGGACCCATCCCCTCTGCAGATATGAAAGGTAACAAAAACACAACAATTCTTATCCTCAGGTGATTATACACTAATGAAAACATACATATGAATATTATTCCATTCTTCCCATATTCTGCCAATAAATCCCCCCGAAATCTTATACACTGAACCATTAAATCACTACTCCCAATTATTTGTATGACATCTAATAGATAATGAAAATGCAAAATTGCAATGTAACACAATCAACACATACAATGATACTGAAGTTGTGCTTGAGCTTTTTTAAATTGTTGGCCTGTTAATTCCTACTTAAAACAAAAATTTGTCATGTTTAGGTTTCCTTTTTAACATCATTCCTTTGTTTACAACATGCAAATGAAAGAACACAATGTGTATATAAGTGCAGAGATTGAAATACAGTGTGTTACTGTATTATTCACAAGTAATGTCCCATCGGTAGAGATTATAACTAACAATCTCCTTGGCTTTCACTTGTTTTAAAAGACTCTCTGTCTCTCTGTTCCAATACTCAGTTGCTTTGCCTCTTCCTCTTCCTTCATATCTATTTCAAGTTGAATCTTCACCATCTCTCTCTCTGTCTTTCTCTGGGTCTCTCTACCTCCTTCGCTTTTTCCTGTCCACCCCTCCTCCTCCTCCTCCTCCTCCCCCTTCCCCTCCTCCTCTGGCTTCAGTTAATTCATGAACAGCATCATGATTGAATATTAATAATTCACATCAGCTCTCCCTGATGACTCATTACAACCCTTCAAATAGAGAAGGAGGGAGAGGGCATTCACAGATGAAAATATGAAGGTGCATGCACACGCGCGCACACACACACACACACACACACACACACACACACACACACACACACACACACACACACACACACACACACAGGGAAACTAAAGGTATCATCCAAACAAAAGTTTTCCTTTTTTTTCCTTTCACTAACTTCCATTTAAAAGTGTGATATTGTGCCCCAGACAAACATGAACACACACATACATTCACACGTAATAATTGCTTATTTGAACAAGCTTGAGGTGGGGCTGTTGGTGTGAGGGCCGAGGCACGGTGCAATGGAGAGAAATGCAAAACTGACTGGAGCAGAGTTATTAAAGGACTTTAAAGGAATTTTTTGACAGTTTAACAAAAAGCAGAAGAGGAGTGCATAAAATTTAACCTTCCCCGTTGGAGCGAAAACAAAAAAAATATAAATCGACTTCATTCTATGAAGAGTGTCGGTGTGATTTGTGTGCAGGTTTGTGTGTGCGCGCATGTAATGTACGAAGGGTAACATCTTGAGAGTGTCAAGGTAAACTCAGTGAGTATTGGTCACTGAATAACAAGCATGTTATTAAGCCAATTATTAAATATGCGAGGAGAATATTCACATTAAATCAAGTGACCTCGGAGACCTTGCAAAGTTGTCATGGCAGTGACAGACTGAAGAGAACTCAACAGAAAAAATGTAGGTCTGGTTTGGGTAATGATTTTTCCTTTTTTTTTCCCCAAAGAATTTTCATGTTCTCCTTGAGTGCAGGGCAAAATGAGCACTGCTGTGCATATGTGTGTATTTGTTTAACACACTACACCTGATGACTGCAATCAAGTTAACCAGTTTTTTCCCTTCATTTCATCCTATGTACAATTAGTGTAAATTCAACTGCTGAGTCTGTTTCTTGTTTTCATTGTATATACGGTTTCCTATTTTTTAATTTCCTTGTGTATTTTGCTCCTGTTGTTTATATCTCCTCTTGTTTATATCGTTCATATGTTTATATTTGCTCTTATTTACATTGTTCATATATTTCCTCTTGTTTATGTTGTTTATTTTGTGCATCTTATTGTCCTCTAATAAAAGTCTGATTTTACATTGCTCCCTAAACGAAAAGCTACGCAGGATGCTTTAAGTCACACACACACATTTACACACACACACTGTTGCACAACCATTTAGCCCCATTAGAGGAAAGCAGAGTTGAACACCTTGCAGACTGTGAGGTGTATGTCGATCGATGGAGGTTAAACCCAGGGTTCAAATATAAACAGCTGGATAAGTCACAATCAATAGCTCCTATCCCTCGGCAACTGGTCAATACTTCCACACCCCGACCCAGTCAAAGGAGAGACAGAGAGAGACACACGCAGAGCCGGGCGGAGACTCTATGTGCCTGTTTTGCGATAAGGATGTTAATGAATATACACACAGTCACACACACATTGCCCTGAGTTGATAACCTGTTAGCGGAGCTGCGGTAACTCAATAGACCTACGCTCAGATTGAAAAAAAAAAACACAACAGTTCCCATTGATTTTCCTGCCGTGCCAGAATATCTTACACAGCTAAGTTACTTTAATAAATGTCTATTCTCAGCAACGCTACAAGTGAATATGGCGTACACACACACACACACACACACACACACGTATTGGCTTGTGTATTGGGTTACTCAATCGAGGTGATTTCTGCTTATGGGTCCCAAAAGTACTTTGGATTTTTGTCATGTATTCTCAACAAAAATATAAATCAAAAACACGTTTGTTTTTACTCCCATTTTTATGACTTTTTCTTCATAAACAAGAGATTTATTTCTTTCAAATTTTGTCCACAAATTTGTAGGAATTTGAAGAGGACTTAGCCAACCTGACAGGTGTGCTGATTAAACAGCATGATTACTGCACAGGTGTGCCTTGAACTGGTCACAATAAAAGGCCACTCTAAAATGTGCAGTTTTGTCTTGAAAACAACATTTATTAGGCACTGAACTATGACTTTTTCATTTCCTAGGAGGACAAATAATGAACTGTCCTACTTGTTTGTACCAAGATGTAAGAAAAAAAAGAGACTATTTGTATGGTTTTGATCACAGTTAATCAGCACAGGACGGGGCACTTTGATTTAATGCAACGTGTGACTGGCCCACAACTGAAGTTAAGTGAGGTGGAATGGACAGAGTTTAAGTGGACCGAGATGCCACGTTCGAAATGCATAAAATGCTAATGGATTATTACAGGAACGCTTCTATTCACATTATGGGTATCAAATGGAGTACTCTATTATTATCAGTATTACTTTAAGGGTGGTTGGTACTGGTATCATATTTTTTTTCAACAATACCCAGCCCAACACATTCCTTGTCTTTCTTCCTTTATGTTGCACATTTTTGCTCCGTGCCAAACCAGAAACCATACCTTGACAGTAGCGGGCTCAGAGTGCTAGAAAAAGATTCCTTGTGTGCGAGTGTGCACGTGGTAATGCTGAGTGTGTCTGTGTTTCTGTGTGTGTGTTCGTCTCAGTGCTAAGCCATAGAGGAGATGGACTCCATATGCAGTGTGTTTTCACAGCCCTGAAGGAAATCATGACCATAGCAGAAAACCCACCAGCTATTTCACTAAGGTCTCATTTGTCTGTGTCTTTGTGTGCGTGCATCTTGAATGAGGGCAAGGTATGTGTGTGTGTGTGTGTGTGTGTGTGGGCGTGTGTGTGTTATTTGTGTAAGCCTGTGTGTGTGTGTTCCTTGTGTGATTTTTGTTTCTGCATTGGCACGCCCAGCATATCACACCCACCTCTCTGTGACCAGCACAAAATAAAAATATACCTTTTACTTCCCGTTAGCGGGCCGGTGTGAGGGCTGGGATGTGTGGGCTGGCGTGTGTGATGAGTGGGTGGCAGTGTTTCTTTGGTGTGTAACTGCACACATTTTAACTTTTTTTCTCCTTACATTTTCAAAACAGACTAATTACTTTAGTTTGAATGGATTTGGGGGTAATTATTGATTATTTTTATTTTCTATCATTGCACGCTCGTTCCTACCATCAAGACCCATTTTAACCTAAATGGATGTGACAATTACACATCAAGAAGATGATTCCTTGTTGTTCCCATCAAGACCACAGTTACAAGACAAAAACGATGACAAGAGAGGGAGACATGACCATGAAGAATAGGTGATGTTCAGTCAGTTTTTCACATAATTGTCCTTCAGAAGGCTACTTTTTACTTTTATACTTTGAGTACATTTCAGGGTCTGCACTTTTTCACTTTTGCTAAAGTTAAGAAGTTAAATCACAACTTCTACTTTCACCAGTAATTTTAAACACAAGTATCTGTAAGTAAATGCTTTTTCCACCTCCACCTACACACACCCAACAATTGATAATCTGCATTTGTATGTCTTTAAGGTTAATTAGTGATGCTGAATTCAGATTTGATCAGAGTCTGATCTTAGATGACACAACAGATGCTGGACTATTAAAACACATCAAACACACTAAGAAAGTTTGCTGACATATAATCTTCGGATAAATTACTTTTCTTCTTTAGATAAACTAGAATCTTTGAGTTTGTATTTCAAAAATTGTTCACAGTGAGCTGTGAACCTTATTTGTCATTATTCAGGTGTCTGAAAATTAAATGGTTTTGATTGAAAATACCATTATTCATCTTCACTTCAATGAGTTTACTCAAAATTTTTGAAATACCATTTTTGGGGGTCTAAAACTCAAAGATTCAAGTTTATCTGCAGAATTAAGTCAGTAAGTATGGTAGAATATCTTAACAAAACATTATTAGTTGGTAAAACCTTTCAAAACTTAAGAATTGAGTTGGGCTCAAAATTCTGTACCCAACTACCATAATTTTGAGTTTTCTCATCTTTTTAATTTTTGCAGTGAAGGTGAGCACATGTCGATGAACCATTCTTTTAATTTGGACTGACAAACGGTGTCTAACAGTTTCAGAGTCAGAGTCTCTCACCTTCCTTTTGTTCCTCGCACAACTCGTCCTTCCAGCTATCGGAGGCAGGCATCGTGGGAGAGCGTCCTCTCTCAGTTCTCAGCCTTAGCGTAGAAATGCAATCTACTGCCGTTCCCACCTAGACATGAGAGCGGAGGAGATTGGTTGATTGTTTCTAATGCAGACCCTGGCGGGGGCTTTATCACTGCAATAAAGTTGGGAGCCGGCAGCTATCAGTGACGGCAGGCCCACTAATACAGCTCAGCCTGAGCCACGCTAATCATTTACAGCAGCGGCCTAGGCAGGGCACATGGCTCCATTAGCCCACTAGCATCATAAGCCCGATTAGGGAGCGCTTCCTCATTTTGTCGCTTGTCTGTCTGTCTGTTTGCTTGTGTGAATGTCTATCAGTGGACAATGAGGCAATGGGGAAAAAGGCTCCTGAAGGGATGCATAGATTGAAATTGTGACAAAGCAGCCAAGAAGAGAGAGTGGATGAAGAGCAGCGTATGAAGATGAGACGTGAGATACTAGAGGAGATGGGGCAGAGAGCCAGCTTTGGGATGCAGATTCAGGGTGTAGGTCCATTTGGGTGCGATAACTTTAAAAGTCTACAGATGTGGAGGACAGGTGTTGGTTATGAACTTGTCAGAGTGCCAGAAGGGGAAAAAAAACAGGCGTCAGTGATTACCTAAAGAGCCATAGACTCAGGAGACAGCCGGTCTTTATGATAGAATCAATAACCATTCATGGTTGACTGCTCAGGAACCAGCAGTTTTTCCTCTAACACACACACAGATCAATACAGGTGATTATCAGAGTTAACCCTTCACTCTCTGACTCTGATCTTTAGTCTCCAGACAGCAAGACATTTAGCTCGATATCCTTAGATAACGAGTGGAAGATGAAAACACATATGGCTGGACAAACTATCGACATTACAGCCCAAAGATGTCTGCTGGATACTGTACTCAAAAAGGGTGGTGTGACAGAATCAAATTGAAAATAACCCTCTCCAAAATTGATCGCTGTGCTGCACTTTTATTTTCTTCTTCTCTTTAAATGTTAAAAATCTAGCAGCATGCTGCCATTGTCAGCGAAGAAAGTAATGAAATAATGAGCAATTCCTCGACATTTTTGGACCTGCCCTGCGACATTTGTGTGCGGTATTGTGTGTTTTGTATGATGATGCCCTTCTTGCCCTAGGTTGACTCCATGTCTAAGGTCAACCCCTCTCTCTCATTAGTTCTGACCCACTGCAACCTCCTCTCATCTCCGGTGACACGCAGGTCAAACCAAGCACACTAATTATGGAGAACTGGAGGTGGAAAGAATCAATGTTTATGGGCTAAAAAGAGGAAAACAATAATTAAACCCGGGGTAAACAGTAAGCCATGATACTGTCTCATAATTCAGCTTTTCTCACCTAACATTTACTATAATGCCGGATGCTACAAGAGGCCCTCTCTCAGGTGGTGGACACTCTGGATACTTTGCAGCCAAACAACAGGTGGGCAGAGGTCTTTACAACGCTAGAAATTAAGGATGTCCTGCTTTCCGGAGGATAATGAAAAATAGCACCTGGTCACACAAAGATGCAGCATCAGGGACAGTAGAGAAACTAATCATTACAAATAAAATTATTGTGTTTATGAGACATCCAATATACTATATATGATTTTATATACCATTTTAATTGTTGGGTTTTGAAAATGTGAG
The DNA here is from genome assembly GCF_056507025.1 of Lutjanus erythropterus. Lineage (NCBI taxonomy): Eukaryota > Metazoa > Chordata > Actinopteri > Lutjaniformes > Lutjanidae > Lutjanus > Lutjanus erythropterus. The sequence goes on from NC_139318.1 coordinate 20,263,983, forward strand.
GCGGCACAGACACAAGATCTATGCTAAATCATACGGTTTTCAGCACAACATTTATTGATCGAACATTAATAAAAGAGAAAATCAGCCAATGAGTTCAATAATGAACTAATTATGGCCGAACACCAAGGGAGATTACATATTTTTTAGTGAGATATATGAACAGGGAACAACTAGCACAACTTCCATGGCAGACCAGAGTAGGTCAATTAGGTGATGTGATTTGCTGAAACAAGTATTAAACTAGCCTATATTTATTTTATAGAAAGAAAAAAAAGAACTTTGCTTTAGAACAATGGCTGTTAACTTAAGTTTTATATGTGCATACATGCGTGCATACATATCTATATATATGTACATACATATACATATACATATACATATACATATATATATATATATATATAAAGAAACAAACAAACACACAGACTTGCACTCAAAGTACAAGTTAATACTTTTTTTAACATGTAATTATGAAAGCATTAACATTGATTACTGACCAGGGATTGCTGCTGGAAGCTGCCTTTTGAATTTCATCTCATTGTTGTCATTGTCGTGTTTATATTCAGGGTTTCTGAAAGTTTCAAGTTAAATTTAAGACTTTTTAATACTTAATACTTTAATACTTTTTAAGACAATTATGAATGAAATTTAAGACATATTTCACAACCACAGGAATGTTTGTTATATGTTTACCTCTACTCAGTGCAGAATTAACCAGTGCAGCTAAACAAGTAAGAGCTAAAACAAATAAAGAGTTAATTTGCTGTATGAACTGACTAATGCCAGCAACTAATAAAGCTAATAAAGAAATCTGACAGAAATTTCCATTAAGCATTATTTTGTTAATTTTAGGTAATTGTTCCAAAAGAAAAAACAACTTTTTACTCATGTGCGTTAACTTGTAAATCCTTAATATCCATCTTGCTTATTACTCATGTATATAAACATGTGTACACACAAACAGACACGTGCACACATGCATGCACCAGCTGCTGCACTGCCAAACATCTAATTCCCCATGCAAACTGTTTGCCCTGTGTCTGCCTTATGGACATTTATATGTCTGCACTGCCAGACACACACAGCGTCCAACAGCGCACATCAGAAAACATCTGATTCTCTTTATCGCCACAGCTTCTATTTCACACCGATCCAAAATAGACATACTTGGAGAAACACAAACAGATGCACGCAAGCACACACACAATCTACCTCTGATCCAAAATACCTCTAGAACAAACATAAAAACAATTCCAGGCGATTTTTTTTTGCTCAGCCGCCAGCCTGAAACAGCAGGCAGAACGGGTTACATGGCAGAATGGAGTAAAAGTAATAGCAATGGGTCTAACATAATATTACAACCACACTGAACACACAAACATGCTCTTTGCACAGTACACGTGTGCGCACGAATATGCCTTTTCAATAAGCTAAACCCCTGACGGCATATTATTGAGTGACATGCAGAGAAACAGAAATATGAGGGGGGGAAAAATAATAGAGGATGACAGAAGTGTTTTGCAATTCAAAGTCACTCAAAAACAATGTATATTCTGAAACAGTGTGGTGCCACTAAACAAAAGCGTATGGTTGGCGGCAAAAAGAGAAAAAAGAGGTGAGGAGGGAGAGGAAGACAGAGAGGGGCTAAGATAACGAACCATTAAACTTGGCACTGCTGTCCAAAATCCTGAGGAGAGAGAGATAGAGCATCTTTAAACACTGTCATTTGACTTTGAACAAAGTGACTTTTGAAGTGAAAGAAGCCGTTTCCCCCTTTTTCCTTTTTTCCTTTTTTCCTTTCCCTCCACATTTTAATGCTCCCTGCTCTATCATGTAAATCCCCATTCAAATTAGTTGGGCATTAGAGCCCTCAGCAGTAATGTCAGAGAGACTGAATGAGATGGGGGACTTAAGCACCTAACGAACAATGAAATTCCCAAGCCTTGGGACAGGACAATTAAGAAGCAGGCTTAGCCAATGATGAAAATTTATTGCTATCTAATACATATTTCTATTTTCTGAACACTAACCAATTTGAATGTGATTAAGGGGGGTGGGGCGCTTCATTAAAGAGACGCTGGCTCTCAGAGGTCGCTGGGAGAGGAGCCTTTTGATGTTAAATTACAAATACGGAGGAGAAAGGCACTGCCATTGTCTTTTTGGGGTCCAAGTATTGTTTTCTGTGGTTCCCCTTAAACGGGTTAGTTAACCCCTCGCTGTCCAGGAGAGATGCTAATATGACGGGCCTGGGGGAACAAGAGGAGGGGGGCGGGAATGGAGAGGGCTTTTTAGTGGGATAATAGACAAAATAAATGCCTTAGCGTTTATTCCTTTCATCAGAATGAAAGCATCCATCCATTCATTGTTTCCTCCTTTTTCCTTCTGCGTCAGTCTGTCTGCTGGCCTCGTGCACAGTGGGTGTCTTTGGGCTCCATTAGAGCCACTTGCACAGGAAGCTTGAGTGAAAGGAAAAGCTAAGAAGGAGTAAAACTAACAAGCCCATTAGAAAACAAGACAATCCAGAGCAAAATCGCATTCATGCTGCCAATAATATTTGAAGTGTTATTCAAACTTGCCAAAAATGCGTTTAATTTCAGAGCCTCAGATGTGATTTAGAGTGCCAGATCTTTTATTTTCTTCATTATTTTTTTGGGCCAGATCTCCTCATGCGAAGTTGAAATGACACATTAGTCAAGTTGGGTTTATGGACTTGTAATTGACTATATTAGGGCTGCAGCTAACGATTATTTTCATTATTGATTAATCTGATGATTATTTTTCACAATTAATTCATAAAATGTCAAAAACGGGGTTCAACATTAATGTTGTCAGTCTAAAACTCAAATATATTCAGTTTAATATGACAATAAATGATGAAAAGCAGAGAATCTCCATATTTGAGAGACTGAAAATGCTTTTTTTTTTTTTGCCACTTTGCATAAAAAATTTAACAATAAATCAATTATCAAAATAGTTTCATTCTTTTTTACCACTTGCCCAACCAGGCAGAAGATGCCAGATTTATTTGCCTGACATGGGATTTTACTTGCCCTGGGCAAGTGGGCAATCCTTACTGCTGAGTCCCAAATAATTATGAAAAAGGCTCATCATATTTTCCCAAAGCCCAGAGTGACGTCTTCAGATTGCTTCTTTTGTCCAGCCAATAGTCCAAAACCCAAAGACTCTTCAGCTACTGTCATAAAAGACAAAGAAAGAACCAAATCATTACATTAAAAAAAGCTAGAAGCATATTTGCTTAAAGAATAACTTAAATGATGAATAAATTATTAAAAATGTTGTAAACTGAATCTTCTTTGATCAACTAATCCATTACTGACAAATTGTTGCAGCTTTAGACTGCGTGTTGGTGCTTCAGCTCTGACACCTGTGCATAAAAACAACCACACAGTCTTTGTCTGATAGTGAAATAGAGGAAGCTGTGGTCAAGACTGCACTCACAGACAGTTTTCTATCCAAACCGGTGATAGGAGGGTGCTGGTGGTCCGTGTACAGTCCAGCAGGAGTAAGAGGAGAGCCCCTGGATAGAAAACCTCTGTGCTGAGAGCCAAGGCATCAGCATCACGTTGTTTTCAGCCAGATATGAAGCTCTGGGAATGGCTTACTAGAATACTCAGAACGGAGGAGAACAACACATCTTTTGTTATTTAACCGTCCTGCTCGGGGAGACGGACCATAATTCGGGTCGAAGAGGAGAGCATCAAACTGTGCATATATCTTCTCCCCTGCAACACACACCAGGGCCAGATTAATTTGCGTTAATGGATGCGTTCTCAGGCCTAGTTTGGAGGGGATAAAGGACATTTTCATTAACTTTCTTTATATTTAATGTTCAATTAGTTGCGGGTATAACCGGACCATAATCAGATGGAAATATGGGCAGGAATTAATGCCCCGGCAGGAAGAAAGAAAGACCAAGGGATTGGTATGCACCCAATGCAAGCTGTGTGTAGATGTGTGTGTCTGTATGAGGGTATGTGTGCGCGCTTGTCTTCATGAGGGTGTAAGACACGGTGCTCAGCATGCATAGTATTACAGTACAAAGGTATTAAATCTCATAAATATATTTATAGAGATTAGTTGAGATATTTGCATGAATACACAAATATGTGCTGTTGTGTCAGGAGCTACGCCGGCGGGGGAATGAGAGAGGGAGAAAAGAGAAGGTTTACAACAGTATAAAGAGAAAATGAATGACACGGAAAATAGAAAAATCAAACGCTTTATTGTGTGGGTGAGACATGCTTTTATCATCCTGATAGGCAGTGTTTAGTGTCGTGTGTGTGTGTGTCTGTGACTGATGCAGCGTGTTGTGTTGCATGTCACGCTGAATGATAGGATTACTCATTTTCCCCTTAGCAGAACACAAATCACTCTTTTATCCGCCATCATTGAATCTTTCCAGGGTTAAGTGTTTATGTTCAGAGCTTCGCACCGTGCGCTGCGTGTGTGTTTGTCTCTTTTGCGCATTTTGTTTGTGTGTTCAGCAGAATATTCCTTCAACCCTAAATGGCAGATTGAAATAGCAGAAACTAAATGACTGCAAAAAAGAAACAGTGACGTCCCGTCTCACTTGTCCACAGAAGTGATGTGTGTGTGTGTGTGTGTGTGAGTGGCTGTATGTTTGTCTATCTCACACGCACACACACCAACACTGAGCAGTTTAGAGAAACAAACAAGAGAGTGGAATAGAATAAATGAAGAGGAAAAAAAGGCACACGAGGGCTGCCCCCTGAAAGTCAACTCATCAGTCAGAGATCCTTTAGTCGACTACGATCATTTAAGATGACAAGTCTTTTTTCCCTTTATTAGTCCCCACAAAACTAACTGTGATGGAAGCAGAGAGGAGTGATAGAAATAGAAGGTGCACGCAGTAGATGACAGCGCATCATCTGTGCAACACACGTGGTGATGTGCTGGGATGTCATACCTGAACTATGAGCAGGAGGACGCTAGGGCTGGCTGAAAATTATACTGTTTGATACAAAATCCATTTTAACAAAAAGAAAATTATATTACACATTACAGTACAATAACTAATTTAATTCATATTAATTTAATTATTTTAATTCATAACTCATTTAGAAGCTGTTCAAAGACCTGGTAGTAAAAATACAAAAAAAATAATCCCCTTCTCTGGGCATAATGTACTGTTTTCCCCACATGCCATTACAGTGTTTAACAACCAATCACCAGAAATATTGGCTCTTGGTACAAGCATGTTGCAGGCTCACTGACACTTATGAGATTTACTCCTAAGATATCAAAATTTGGTAACGAATGACATGATGTTTTTCAATAGTCGATAGTATTGAAGCAATTCTGACGGCGCCATAAAAGTATCCAAGCTTAGTACCCAGCCCAAAAGAATACACACTTTTACCCTCTCTGACTGTGTAAAAATCAGACATTTTCACATCAGAGATGACGACGAAATACTTTAAAGCATGAATTTTACAAGTAAAACACACTTTTGTAGGCTGATATGGAAGTTTACTGTGGCATTGAAGTGAAAAAGAAGGAATGAATCCTCAAATTTTCATATAGATCAGATCCGGCTGACAAAGAATAAATACACTGAAAAAGGAAGCCCTGCACTTATGTGTGGGTGGGAGGCTATTTCTGTGTGTATGCGTGTGTGTGTGTGTGCGTGTGTGTGTGTTTGGGAGTTGCGGGTGTGAGATATGAGGTCACTGTCTGAGGATTCATGGCCTGCAGTCCTGCATAGCACACTATGAAGACAATGATGACAACTTATTCTTGGCCTGAAAAGATCGTGGGAAGGATTTCCGTCCTGCCAAGCCAGCCGGTGGCTAAATGAGCCAAATGTTGACTAGCAGGTATATATTTCACCTTGCGCACTCTAACACTCTAATTCCTGTGTGGAGGTGGTTTAAGTGGAGGTTGTGACAGGGGCATCACTTTTGTAATACCATTTTGTGTCCTGCACCACCCGTTTTTATGATCTCAATCTGCTTTACTGCTTTTTGTCACATGTCCACTCAAACTTCTGGAACAGAAAAAAAAAAAAAAAAGTGAAGTTGGCACATTTGCTATCTTGTGCTTGGCACATTGGAGTAAAAACCACGAGACAGCACCTTGCACATTTGGCCGAGGCACACACACGTCACCACGATCACAAACCACCTTCACTAATGTTAAGTCTTCACATGAGTGTGGATTATTCCTTTTTCTGTCAGCAATAAAGTGTAAATATTGAAGTTAAAAGAATCTCTGTGTGTGTGTGTGTGTGTGTGTGTGTGTGTGTGTGTGTGTGTGTGTGTGTGTGTGTGTGTGTGTGTGTGTGTGTGTGTGTGTGTGTGTGTTGCATGCTTGACTGAGGCATGCACACACATCTCCACAATCAAATACACCTTTCATTAATGTTAAACAGTGTGTGTGTGCGTGTGTGTGTGTAAAATTATTCTAACTAATAAGGTGTCAGGAATTATTAGAATTACAGCACAATAAATCTCAACAGAGCTCCAAAGTGCGAACAGACAGGATCACAGCTGTCAGATCATCTTTAACAGATCAGTCACATGACAGTTGGAGCAGCTGTGGTATTTGTGTCTGTGTGTTTATTGGGATCCAGAAAAACAAGGTTTGATATCATTTTATCTGACCACGCAACCAGTCCGACCCAGGGAGAAAACGGATGAGCACTTTTGTCAGAGCCTGACGCCCATAGTGATGGTGTAACTAAAGCTTTTACTTTGAAAAACTGTGGTCCTACCTTAAAACATCTGCTTTTAGAATGGAGTTTACTTTAGTCTGTCCCAGAGGGTATTTTAACATTAATAATTTGCTTTAATGGAGCTGATCTACCTTTTAATAATTAAATTTGTAAACAGCATAAAATAACGCAGGAGCTGTAGCTAAAATGACTTGTTTTCTACTTCTCTCTCATAGCTCTTAGTTATAATGCAATCTGTGTCCTTGCTCCCGATCACACTAGTGTCAAAAGTAGTAGGTTGTGAAGATATCCAATTGAGAAAGAAATATATCTAAAGTAAAGGCAACTATGTGAAACCACAGAATGTACATGTGTGGGCCTGCATACACAGTGACAGAAGATGAAAAGAAAAAAACTAAATAGCCCACAGTCACAGGGGTCACGAGGACATCAAGGGATCTGTCAAGGTTGTGCTTGATCCATTTTTTTTTTTTTATCAGATCTGAGATGTATAAATGTTCACTCATTCATGAATAAAAACAGCAAAGATGAGAATAAACTGAAGCCTTTGTCCACTGTGTGCTCAGAGTTTCATATTTAAAAATGCACAGCTTCAAGACATCAACAATTTCCATTAATTTATTTTCTAAACCCATTCAGCGAGTGGAATACTTTCTAGTTGGACAAGGACAGCTGAGGGATGATTTATCTTTGAGAAAGAGGAAGATAGAGGAAGCAAGGCACCAAGAGACTGCCCCCACAAAATGCTAACTGCTTATATGCAACGTGCTCCACTTTTGAATTAATTGAATCAACACATTCAAAAAACTTCAGATAACGGTATGTGTATTTCATTAGTCCTTCATGTCTGTGCCACAATAAACTAGTTATAGTTTCAAATAATCTTTAGCCATAGTCAATGAAATTTCTAGTCGTAGTGAGCGATGTAAATTTATAAATCCAATGTCCCCTCTGCTTGCATTGGCTTCAGTGTTTGTGCACTCCATCCAAGTGGATTCCTTTTCCTACTTTCAAACAATTTCATGCTCCAATTCCAAAGCCTACTGCTTAAAAGATAACAGGGAACATGGAGGAAATTCTGATCATTTAGCTAAGATTCCCTCTGAGTTCATTAGCCGCACGCATTAATTAAAAACAAACAGGATAAATTGACCACAAATGGAATTTTGGGTGAAATCTTGTCAGCAATCCAATAATGGCGCAGAAAAAAAAAATATCATTTCAATTACAGTGTAAGCTGTCTAAAGCTGGGGTCAGATCTGCCCCTCTCCACTGAACTTCAGGGCTTCCCAGGCTCTGTCTTGGTGAGAGCATCCAGGGACTTGAATACAGACGATTACTGAGGTAATTTGGCTGAAAGCCCACTTGAATTGGCCCAGACCCTCGATACTATCAGCTTCACAATTAACCAACAAAAACAGATAACCTCCAAATCTCTGCAAGCCGTTGCAGCTATAATAGCTCACCGGTCCTGCCCAACACACACGCGCGCGCGCACATACAGTACTGTACATATACAGATACAGTACAGACGCACACGCTCGTGAAGTCACACACAAACGCTCTCGCAAACCCAAATACACTGCAGGGATTTCTGTCCAATTAATATGCATGCAAAGCAATTTAGAACCCAACAAGATGTTTTTGTCTGACTGCTCCAGGGTAATTTAGCACTTCTGTTTCCACACAAGCCTGCCATGGAGGGAGGGGAGCAAGAAGCGAAGAGGGGTTAGAAAAGTGGAATGGATTTCTTGATTAAAACTGGCCTTTTTCTCCCCTCTCTCTGCGTACAGAGGCGCGAGGCTGCGGCTACACACACGCAGCAAACATGCAGCGAATCCATATGCCCTAATACAGAGGCAGCATCATTGTTAATTTCCTTTGTTAGCCGTCTGCTCCCCCGGCCGATTTAATTTGTGGTGGTGTTTTAGTGAGCGCTGGGTAGGAATTGAATTAACAGACATTCGTTCGCTCGCACATTCCTCTGTCTCCTTCCCGACGTGTGTGTCAGTTTTACATATTGTTCAATAATTGGACTTAGATTACTGTTGATGTGAATGCATGATCACACTGATGCCTCTCCGCAACAGACTGACGTGGTCTGTGTAACAGCTTGGCATTCATACCGAAATTATTTCTCATGTGCTGAAAGAGGAGCCTGGAAAATGTTTACCACAATAAGGAGATTTGTCAGATGCTTTTATCTTTTATTTGGCATCGCTGTCACTCACTCAAGCACCCTTATCTGCTTCCGTATCTCTCATACACAGAAACACTCTGATCAGCTTTGGGTTGCTGCTGACTAACTCGTCTTTTCTTCCAATGCGAGGTAATTGTTAAGAGCAGAGAAGTAAACAGATGGAAATGACAGGTGGGACGCGAAGATCAGAGAGAAGAGATGATAAGGACGAGATGGAGAACATATAAGACAACAGCCGTGAAAAAGAACAACATATCTGGGGCCTCCCACCTTCACGACTCCCTCCTCCTCACCCTTTCTTCACGTAATTAAACCTATAGTCACTTTCAATTAGCTAGCCTTTCTCCCCGTGCACGCCTTTATGCAAAAATTAATTAGTCAATTAGCCAATTAACATGTGAGCAGGTCTTTGTGTTAACGAGGCTTTTACAAGCTGCGGCAACCCTGCAGTAATGGCAGACAGGCAATAGACGCCATGGGACTAGTTTACACCACACAGATTCTACACGACCTGGCTGCTGGCACACAGTCCTGAAGCACACACACTTTTATTTACTCTGCTGCAAACCCTTAACTCATATGAACCTGTGTCCTCATAGCTTTTTTTTTCTGGCAGAAAGGTGCTGGCATGGTGCTGCTTAGCACTGAGATGACGCATCTGTGTGGTAAAAAAAAAATTAAGTAAGAAAGAAACGCTCCATGAGAGTTTCATCAACAACAATATCTCGAAAATGAGTGCCATTGTTGTACAGTCTGGCATTAGTCCTTTGGTTTTTATTACCTGTTTGTATCTAGAAATAGGGCAGATCTGATACAATATCAGTATCAGAGCCTGATAATAATGTGATAATAATTCACTAGGTACAGGAGTCTCTTCACAGATTACAATAGACAGTGTACATTTTTCCATTTTAATCTATATTTGCATGTAATATTAGGTAAATGCTGTCCAAAAAATATAAAAATGACAATTAGCATTCCAATTCATGCCAACATAAACCACCATATCCTAAACTAGAATTTAAAAAAAAGTAACATTTGCATTTTCTAACATAAAATAGCAAACTTAAACTCTCAGGGATGCATCATGGGAGATTATGCAAATATGGGCCCGCTGCACATGTTAATCCAGAATACTATAGTGCACCATAATAATTGAGGGATGCACAAGATATATAAACTACACAGGCTTTCTAGACTGAAGTTCAATTTCAGCCTTATGTAATCTTACTATTACTAGTACAAATACAAATACTACTATTACTGTCAACAATGATGATTAACTACATTTTATTTCCTATAAATTCTCCACAGTAATAGTCTCTGGATATTTTGTTATTTAAAAGCTTTAGCAAAATCAGGAATTTAGTAACTTAACACAAATCATCTTAAAGTGTCAGGAAACACTAAAATAAGGCAAATACCTTAAAGTATAAACAGCGACGCAGGAGAAAAACTAAACTTCAAACCACAGAGATTCAGTTTGAAGCTACAAAAGTACTGAGAGCAGAACACAGACACTTTCTCTCTGCTCTCCTGCACAGACATTAGTTAAGTCTCAGCTCTCCTGCGTACAAAAAAGAGGAGGTCCCCATTTCATAAATGATTGGTTGCCTGAAAAAAAAGTGGCAGTGATGACACCTGCATTTTTCTGAAAAGCTCAGAGATTTTCAACTGAGAGCGTTCAGAGCAGGTGCATAAAAAGGTGGAGTGCTCTGAAACAGGGCTGCAACTAATGATAATTTTCATTGTCAATTAATCTGTTGATTATTTTCTTGATTATAACTGATTAGTTGTTTGGTCTAAAAAATGTCTTCCAAATGTTTTCCAAAGCTCAAAATGACATCCTAAAATGTCTTGTTTTTCCCACAATCCAAAGATGTTCAGTATATTGTCATAAAGAAACAAAAAGTCCATTAAATATTAATACTTAAGAGCTGAAAAGCTGAAAACAGAATTTTTTTTACTAAAAACTGCTGGGTGCTCCAGACCAGAAAAAAAATGCAATGTGGACACAGGCCCTATTCCACTCAGCAGATGGACTTATGCTTATTTTACCTCAGCTCGGTGATTAGATGTCTTTCATTAGGTGAATCAAGCATGTTGGGCCAGGACTGGAGTGAAGCCAGTCAGCAGTCCCTGTAGACTCCTAATGTTGCAGCGCTTGCTGAGGCCCACCACCACTGCACACTGTTCCCGCTAAAAGTGCCGGCCCGTCCTCTATTAGGCCCAGACCACAAATCACAGCAGTTTATTTTTACTATGCATTGTACACAGACACACATCTCTCTCCCGAGACACATAATATGCATGCCCTTTCTTTCCTCCTCTTGCACAGACAGAAACATGCGCGCAGTCCGGTTGTATCAGCGTGCGTCTGTTCTGTGTCTGTGTATAAATATGGCCCAAAGACAGCAGTAATGGCTCCTGCTTCAAATAAACAGAGAGCAGAGAAGCCTCCCATCTCTGCTTCCCTCTGACCTAAATCACGGCTGGACGGACACCCCACTTCCTCACGCTGGACGTTCTCAAAGAGACCAGCACGCCGCTACCAGATCTGTGTGTATGTGTGTGTGCGTGTATGTGTGAATAAGTGAGAGGGCGAGAGGCAGAGAGGGTTTTGATATATTCCACATGTTGCTTGCAACCCAGACACAACAACTCCTCGGCATAAGGAGGAGTGTTATGAAAAAGAGAGGAGACGGCGGAGAAGTTTCTGCTGGTGAGGAGACGGAGTTACCGTGGGTATGAACGGGTGGGGGTGGGGTAGAAAAAACACCCATGCTTTTAGGAGAGAAAAAAAAGAGGAAAAGTGTGAGCTGCGACAAGTTTGTGCTGAGGTAGAGGGTAGATTAGGAAGGAGGGATGGAAGAAGGAAAAGAAGAAGAGAGGTCGCAGAGGGTTCATGTAAAAAGAGCTCTCTGATCACCAAAACAGCACCCAAAAAAAGAACCTGTCATTTTAGGCTCAACTCACACACACACACACACACATTTTGTGCTGGTAGCAGAGATCTCTGTGTCAGTAAAAGAGCGCCGGCCTCCTTGAGAACGTTTATTTTCCCGTTCCGTCAATCTAAACAATCCCTTAAAAGGGATCGCAGATGTTTATAGGCCTTCACAGAACAAATGCTGCCTTTCTGACCTGCAGATACAAACACACACACACACGCAAATACAGAAGAAACACACACACTCCCCCCAGCGGAAGAAACAGAGGCAAGTGCTTGTAATGAAGACACACACTATGAAGGGGAAAGAGACCAAAGTCAGCAGCAGCCACAGCTTAGTGTCACTGACATAACAAACACTCCACATGCTCTGTCACATGTCCTATTTTTGGACAAACAGTTTTAGTGCACCATACAAGTGATGATTTATACTGACGGGCAAAAAATATGCTGATTACCACTTTACTTGTCTTGTTTCAACCTGATCAGATAAATGAGAGGACTCTTCATAGAGGAAATAGAAGAAGAGGAAAGGAAGGCTGTGTGTTTCTGTGTGTGTGTTTGCCTTTTTTTTTTTTTTAAAGGCTTGTTAAAAAGGCTGCCCGCTCTGCCTGGGCTCTAAAGCCACTCAGACAAGCAGTGTTTTAGTGTAAACACACACAGCGGTTTTCCCCTTACATGGCCATGTGCTGCCAAACTGTGTTTGTGTGTGTGTATGTGTGTGTTGGGGATGGGTGATTATGGTCATTATTAACCTGCTCGGTGTTTGTGTGCGTGTGTGTGTGTGTGTACTGGACTGAGTTCATGTTCCAGAACAATGTTGTTTATACACTGCCAGGTATTTTACATCAAAGACAGTGTACCACTCTTCAGAGCATATTATCTATCATCTCACACACACCGCTAGAAGCTCTCTGATGTTTAGGTTTATTCAAACTAAAAATATCCATTTAGCAAAAAGCAGGAAAGAGCAAAGGCTTATTTATGCACCCTTTATGTACAGAAAAAGATCTGTCCACAAGGTTTACCCCAGCCAAGTTGTTAGGCCCAGTGGCAAGCATCTTTTGGCGGGGGCCCAGCAACAGACTGATGGCCGCATTAAGGTAAGACCCTATAGTTTCTGTTAGAGACAAAGAAGTAAAAAAAAAATGTGTATCACCATAAATGACAATACATATTTTTTTCCTGAAATAAGGTCCTATAGGTGACACCCCATGGGCTTTAGCTTTTTTATAGTGCATTCACATTTTAAACATCCAATGTCGTTGATGAGCTCTCCAACCATTATATCTGTGTTTCCAACAAAGTTGCCCCACTTAATTGTTCAGCGTCTTAACAATACATCTCCTGAAAGTAAAATCACCCAGTGCTTTGGCCTGGTGGGGAACTTAGGCACGATGGTCACCTGGCTTGCAATACACTGGGGGAAACCCTGGTCCAATTCAAACAATGTAATTGTCACTATCCACATATTTGTCTGCATTCTTTATGTTGGCATAGATGTTTAACAATACATCCACCAGAAGGTGCTGCTTAAAATCAAAAGTTAACCCCAAAGAAATGAATTAATAACAATAATATTAATAATAATAAACGCATTTGTTCTGTTGTGTTGGCATTTCTAATCTGATGCCTGCAATGTGCCACAGGATCATCAGCGGATGCCTATCAAATAGAGCCGTCAATCATCACTTTCAGTGCATTTGGGCCTTTAAACAGTGAGTTTGAATGCAACATACTCATCTGCTTTGCAGGGCTGTATCTTCTGTCTCTCAAACACACTTTGCGCCAGTGGTCAAATAATTTTAAAATTGGTGACTTTAAAAAAACTTTATCCGGGATTCTTTTTGATTGCTCTGACACTTTCCCGTCAGTTCATTAGTTCTATCTGTGGCCATATATGGCAAATAAATGAAGTTTGAGTGTTTTTATAGCCTTAAGACAGTGCAGTCTCCTATCAGAGGATAATGTGTCTTTATGATAGTGACTATTATAACTTTGGGCAGTCAGGCAGGGACACAGGGGAGTGTGAGGGGTTGGGGTGGGGGGGGTCCCCTAAGTCTTGGTAATGAAGCTCAATCCATCTCTCCTTCTTCACACACACACACACACACACACACACGTATACATATGCACACACTCAAATTGGCCAACTCTAAAGACTCTAAGGGCACCGAACATTGTGATTACGACCGGCTGGCCATGAAAAATTAACAGGTTTATCTCCTTCCCCTCTCTCTCTCTTTTCCTGTGTCTCTCTGCCCCTCTCTTTATGGTAGTTACTCTTTGCACGCCCCCCATCCCCCTGTTCTGTCCATCTCCACTCGTCTCCTCCACCTCCAGCCCAGCGATACTTTTCCAATTTTCCTTCAGTGTCTCCCACTGAGCCCAGGGGAGGACTGGGGGAGAATGGAGCTGTGATTAAGTTGATACATTCTAGATAATAAAAGCAGAATGGCTATCATTCTCTCCTCTCTCTTGTACGCAAGAGCGCTTAAGCCCCTCCACCACACCCCACATGGCCCTCTTTTCTCTCTGCTCTGGGCAGTTTGGACACTGATAGACGAACCATATGTAAGGACAATGGATGGGAGACAGTTTCCTTCTCGTCTCTTCGCTTGATATCGTGCATTACCGCAGCACTGTTCCACTTGGCGGTGTCACATGTTAGAGTCTGGAGGAGATACGCTCAAGTTCTGCTATCAGCTACAACTTCTTTCTGTCCTCCTGTCATTTTTAATTCTTTGTCCCTGTTCCGTCTGTCCTGCTTCACAAACTCTGTCAATATTAATGCGGTATTGTGTGTTTGTCATCAGTTCTCACATTGTTGACACTACACTGTTAACCTGTCTAATGGCAGCAGTCAGTAGCATTTATTCTGGCACCTTGGGTATAATAAGTGCCTTGTTGACACTGCACTAACTGTGAGCTCAAATAGGCTTTTAAGGATGAAAAGGGTGCAAATTACGACAATAACACTTGTAATGGTGTAGCACACAAAATAAGAGAACAAGTCTTGCATGTGAAGTCTTGCACATTTAAAAAGTTATTTTCTTAGTTGATTCTGATTTCTTCAATTTGGATGTTCTTTCTTTATGAATGCTATAATTGACAGCAGACACTAACAGTTTTGTAACTTTTCTTTGGCCTAATGGACAATTAAACTATGTTTATAATAAAACAACTATTAAATATTTTTTACATTTTCTGCCAAAGTGCTCTGGCTACTGCCAAGTGCCTCTTTTCCTCTCCACACTTTTCCTTTTCCAACCGTTCTTCTCCCCTCTTCTCTCTTCCTGTCATCTCTTATATTTTCTTGCCCTCTCTTCCATTCTTGTTTCCCAAACTTCTTTCTTTATCCTGTTACGGCACCATGGCTCACATGCATCTCACACGTCTAAAACGATGCTTCATTCAGCATCATCAGTGAAGATGATCTGTTGACAGTCATATTGACATCATGTGGGCAAAACAACACCTTTCACTGCAGTTTCAATTTCTGTATCTGTACAATTTGTCACAGACGTGCAAAAAATCAGGCAATATTTTTCCAGTGCTTTTCTCTTTTTCTTTCTCTCTCTATCACAGATATATTATGATGAACTAAATGGTAAATGCAAACCCTTGCCCTTGCCTTGCGCATAAAACCTCCATGGATCAAAAATTCATAAGAAAGACTCATAACTGATACAAAACAAACACATTTTGTTGAAACCTTTGTTTCGTTTTGAGGAATACATACATTTTTCTTTTACAAACCCATTTTTTTTTAGAGTGGAAACAGAAAACTTTCAAACTTTCCTCTGAGAATATATAGGTGGTATTATTGTTTGCACGGCTGTTCCAAAGACAACTGGCTCACTTTCCACTTTCCTCAGAGCCCTGCCCAGTTTAAGAAATTATCAACACCATGTTGGAAATAAGACAGAAGAAAGAAGCGGATTTACTGAACGTGTAAATTGAACTTGTCAAAATTTTAAACTAATTTGGGAACAGGCAAAAGCTATTCAATGACGTGTATTACATAGTAATACATAGTTCTGTAGTCTAAAAACCTTCATTTTCCCAGAAAATATCCCACTGCAGTGTTAATTTTTCTATTGGACTTCTACTATACAATCACAGATTAAGTGAGTCGATGTCAAATACCAGAAGTCCCATTGTTACAACCTACCTCATTATTGGGGTGGGTTGTAACACTTGCTGGGGATAGATGTAACAATGAGGGAATTGTTGATTAAAGACTAGGGATGCACCAATACTGATACCAGCATCAGGTATCGGCCCGATACTGTCCTCATGTACTTGTGCTCATAAAACTACTCTGTTACCCTACACCTGATAGCACATCACGAAAAATAGCTGCTCAACACAAACTAACGTCTAAAGATCCAACACAATGTAGAATTCAAGGAGTTTGCTGATGCTTACCCCCTTTTTTTTGGTCACACTGTCATTATCAGCTAGAAGACTTGTTGTCCTCAACATCATCCACTAATGACCACAGCGAAATAAATGCACAGAGTGCACCTGTAGACCGCAGCCAGCTGCTGTCCAATAAGTCCTGGTGGGCGTAAACTAGTTGAATGCCTCGACTAATCAATCTGAAGACGAGGAAGAAAAAAACGCTGCCAACCAGTCTACAACCCTCTTTTCTTGGCAGTAAGCTGCTACGACTTCCCTTTGTATACTCCTCTTTGTTCTCCAGTTAATCTTCACCAAAACGACCTAACAGCACAGTGCACCTAACTTCACTCTCAGCAGGGTGAACAAAACTGTTGCACATGGCACCACACTCATACCTGTCTTCCTGAAACAATGGCAGGTAGAAACTAATTAGCTCTTAAACAAGGGGGACATGGAGAAGTAACTTAAATACTACACATGTAAATGTGTAATTAAAATACTAGTTAAAGTGTTGTAAATGATTAAATAATCATCATATATAACACCATCTGTCACAGTAAACTTAATTCTGCAAGTCCATAATAATATTGTGCAAATATCATACTGAAATATATAATGTACACAGTAAACTTCAGTAAGTAAGTAAGTAGTAAATTCATTTACTACAAATAACCCAAAAGTACAAAGTAACTGTGATTACACTAGCAGCAAGAAACGGTTACAATAATTTGTTTTATTCTGAAAGTGAGGAATATCTGATGAAAATAAAACATGTTTTTAATGTTATTGTAAGAATTGTAATGGCATTATTAAATACTAGTTTCAGTACTCCGTATCAGCTACTTGACAGTTTTAGTTACCCTGTGCTAAGGACACATCTCAGTCATTTTAAAAAAAAAAAGTATTTTGGTTCAATATTCAGTCCTGGTTATTAGACTGGATTTAAATAAACATTAATTAAAGTGTACTTTTATATAACATATATAGACATCTGACACAAACATGACAAAAGCATGAAGACCTCTTGAATTTCACCCAGACCAAACCTACAGAATATACAGCAGATATTCTCTCTGTCCTTCAGTTCCACTGATACATAATACACAGCCATTGAGGTTTTTTTCCCATATTTCTGTCTTTCTGACACACACATACCTACACCTACCTACCACCCACAATTACAACACAGTCAAAGGAAAGAATGTGTCAGGTACAATGTAATCGATCAGTGACCTTGTCATTTGTGGTCGTTTCAGTCTGCAAAGACAGAAACTGTAGCCGTCTTGTTTTATGTTCATACTTTTTCACTCTCACAACATAAAGTACACTCATCTTATTGTCTGCAAGAGGAAGACCCCCTAAATATTGACATGCTTAGACTTTAATGGCAGAAGAGCTGGCCTTGACACTGTCGCAAAACACACACACACACACTCACAAAAGGGTCCAGTAAAAAACAGTCCTGGGGGAAACGGACAGTCGAGTGCTCTTCTGCCAACGGAACACTTTGTTCCTCCAGAACGTAAACATACTGATTTATCTCAACAGCTCTCTTCAAACACAGCCGCCTCTCTTCCTCTCCTCCTCTTCTCCTCTCTTCTGCAACCTCTCTTTCTCTCCAGCTCAATGCCCTGCTGCACCCCGCTGCCCTCTCTCACTTTGGGAGCTTGTGATGTCTGTGTTAACGCTCACAAACACCGGCGGCGGCCCTGATCGCCTCCTTCTCTCCACCGCACCTCTACCTTTTCCCATGCAAAAAGAGCTTGCCCTCTCGAACACTTCAAAACCCGTCACACCAGCCCCTGCACGAGGTGGAGAGACGCTGAGAGCAGCTCTGGAATAAAATGACAAATCAAGCCCCTACGAACGAAGGATGACCAGCCTCTTTACCTAGCATGCACTCATGCTGCCCTTTCTCTTTTTTTCCCCCCTCCTCCTTGTTCCTTCTGGCTAAACACACGTCACCTTCTTTTTCTGTTCCCTTTTCTCTTTCTCTTCCCTCTCAGGATAGAGGTTTGATGGCTTACACTGATTCCAACATCACAGCCAGATTGACAGTTGACATTCTGTCTTCTTTAAAAACCTGTCCTGCTCCTTTATTTCCCTCGCTCTGCTCAGATTGCCAGACTATTGTCAGAGGTATAGCTCTGGTGGGGGGGCAGCAAGGGGAGGGGGGGAGGGAGGGAGAGATAGCAGCTTTCATAGTCCTCTGATTGTGCGATTTCCGGGTGTTGGGGTGAGTGGAAGGGAGGCAGAGCAAAGCAGAGGAGCAGAAAGTGTATGGAGAGAATAAAAGAGACAAGAAGTAACAGAGAGCAGAGGTGGATAATGCGTGTCACTTGCTTACATGTGCTCGTTCATTCATTCATTTATCGAAGTCTTATTCCTGCTTAATGCTGCTACACAAACAAACACAGAATATCGGTGAAATAATACTGCAGCACAATCACAAAAGGTGACTAAGGAGAACACTGGAGAAACAAAGACTGTAGCCACTTTTCCACTATAATATCACTGCGACTCAGGACTGTTTTCACACCAGCGGGCCTCAAGCAACAAAAACAAAAACCATTTGTGCTTCCACTGTTGTGCCGATGGCCCGCAGTATTGCTCTAAACCCTGTCCACAACATAACCCTCGGTCATCACCTGCCCCACTCACTTCAAGTGAATGTGAAGTGGGAAGTGGAAGCTGAAGTTGAGCTATCATGTGATAGAAAGTCAGCATGCCAGGAGGCAACAGAGGGAATATAATAACATTTTTTTCAGTTTTTCCAGGAAATGCTAACCTGACACACCAGATGGTTTGTTACATAGAACCATCTGGGAAGCCATCCATAGACACGGTTTGGAAAAGGGCGGGAGCTTTTAAAAAAAATACTTGACAGGTGACTGGACGAGCCGTGTGTCACTTCTAGCATGGGCTGACTTCAACCAATCAGATCAACTCACCGAACCGAAGCCAGCTGGAAGAAGAGTGAAAACATCTTTTCCATCAATAAAAGCTTTCAGTGCCATCCTTCACTCTTCTTTCAATGAAAAAATACTCCTCAGTTCTGTTATAGTTCACCCTGCTTGGTCCATGGTCAGGTGGTGGGCCATACGCACCAGGAAACTGGCCTTGAATCTCAATATAGCCCCAAGGGCACGATCTAAGAACCGAAGTGACAATGGAAACAAAACTGGCCATGGCATGCACATGCTGGCCTGTGCTCGGTGCAATAGTGGTAAAGCAGCTAATGACAGTAAGGCTGTATTCAGACCAAAGACAGAAGAAG
The DNA here is from genome assembly GCF_056507025.1 of Lutjanus erythropterus. NCBI lineage: Eukaryota > Metazoa > Chordata > Actinopteri > Lutjaniformes > Lutjanidae > Lutjanus > Lutjanus erythropterus. Next base: position 20,283,532 of record NC_139318.1, read on the forward strand.
AAGATCAGAAAGTAACATTTTATTTCTCTAATCCATGGGTTTTCTAGCTACCACTGCTCTCCTTTGTGCTTATTAAGTCTCTGGCCGGCTCAACCACCACTGTGTTCTCTCTCTCTTAAACAAATTAACAAACCAAAGGAAGCTTCTTGGAATAAACTGCAAACCAGTCGCAGACAGAAAAGCAAGGTATATGAAATAAACCAAGCAAGGACACAACTGAGAGAGTTATCATCGTTCGGTCCATGAACCCTGCCTGTGTAGCGCCCGGGTTCAGTGATAATTCGGGCTGACTGTGGAGCAGTCTGATCCCTGGCTTACGTGAATGGTTGCCACAGTGTGACATCGGGTTGCGCTGACTATTTCAACTTTTTGCAACAGACCACTGCGATTTTTTCCCCCTATTGTCGCAGCCTAAATGGACTTCCTCCATTCAAATAAATGACATTTCTGGCAATTTCACTGTAACGCCTGATTTGGTCTGAAAAGTCATGTGCCATTTCCCCCCATCTTACCTTCTGTGTACATTGTTTACATCTCTTATGACTTCCTCTGCTCTTTTTTTTGTCTTCCACCTCTCACATGGAAAAATTTCCACAGCAAAAGACAGGGCTCCTGTAATTGAGTTTGTCCATGTGGAAAAACAATACAAGCCAGAAAAATACTTAATGCCTGGTATTTTGTATACATGTCAGATCGCATGAATGTAAGTTTAAATTGGGACCGTTTGTGCATTGTGTGTGAAGAAGAAGGAGAAGAGCAGAGTAGAGAGGAGGCAACTGGAAAAAAAAAGAAGAGACAGAGATGAAGTGGCACAGTGCTTAAATACTCCTTACTTCAGTGTTATCTTCACCACCAAACAGATGAAACACCATCCACAACTGTATTATCTATAATAATCTATGAGCAGTACATTTACATAAGCCCTATACTTAAGTAACTTGAGTATTTATTGTTAATGCTTCTTTATACTTCTACATAACTTCTTTTTAGAGTGCAATATTGCACTTTCAGTCTAATACATTTATCTGACAGATTGAGATTTTACCTTAAAAACATAATCTACAGATATTATTATTAGTTAAAATATCCAACAGCATGTCTCAATTAACATGTAGGTGATGTAGGTGTTTGTTGTTGGTTCCTTATTGCCCTTCTCCGTCATAACTAGTGGTACTTTGATGGAGTACTACCTGATCCCACAAGGGCATAATGTATACCAGTGATACTTAACTTGTAGCCTGTGGTCCATATTAGGCCCCCAACAGTACTTTTCTATTTCATAATGAAATGTTTACCAAAGCATTTACAACTAAAGTGCAGTTGTAGTTATTAAAGCTAGGGATGGCAACATTGTTTTGGTATCATCAAGAAAGAGAATCTGGCCCATAAGAGTAGACAGAAACCAATCACAGGTCATCTCTGACTGGTGGTTCCTATTGGCTGTTGTACCAGTGTAGCGGTGCAAACACATTCCTTCGATGAGACCATGAATCAATGCCAGAAACTCCTGCAGGAAAAGTCACTATAAAATGCAATTATCAGACTAATCATTATTATTATTATTATTATTATTATTATTATTATTATTATTATTATCATTATTATTATTATTATTATCATTATTATTATTATTACTAGAGAGGACGGGGTGGAGCTCAGACACAGAACCAACAGACAGCTGCTCAGAGCCGGGGAGCTCTGCTGGAGAGGGTTGGTGGCAGGCTGGAGCTTCTGGAGGGAAAAAACACCGGAGACACTCTGATGCCGGCTCCCTTATTGGCAGTAGGAGAGCTCAGAGTGTTTCGAACTTTTGGGATTAAAAAGTGGATTATTCCATTCAACCCTCTGCAACAGCAAGGGTCATTGGGTCAGATGTCTTCTTTGTATAGTTGTTAATCCAGCCATGCACAAATGTATACAAGTATAAAGTAATTCAATTTCGCTCTGTCATGACCAGCCACAACATTTACATGCTATTTAAACGTCAGTGCATCAGTAATAGTAATCCAATAATATATATTCATAAAAAGTACTTTTAAGTACATTTTTGAAAGCAGGACTACTTTTAATTGAGTATTTTACATTGTGGTATTACTACTTTTTCTTAAATAAAGGACCTGAGTACATCCTCCACCACTGACTGTGAGATTATTTATGCATTTTGTTTACTTTGCATGGCTCGACAGTAATGGTTGAGAGGTTCCCATCAGCAACCATTTGAGGAAGTGAGTTCCAATTCATAGCATTTGTTTGCCATCAGTGGCAACCACATTTTAACAAAAAAGTGTACAAAAAATGTACAAAATTGAGACAGAAAATAGCAAAATATGCACTTAAAAATAAATTAATTTCTAATATTGCTGTTACAGTCAGAACCAGGACCAGCCACTGCTGCATGTGCAACCCTAGTGTGAAAAATTCAACCCATCAACATCACAAATTAATGTGCCAATTGATTCAGCTGACAAAGAGCCAGATGAACCTGAACACAAAACAAACAAGTCAAGTTTTTGGAGGCATAATATCCCAGCATCTTTGAAAAGCAAAAAATTATACTGAAATGTATGCATGTACAACATACACCTCAAATAAATGACAAATCAAGTTCCCTAGTCCAAAGTAGCACATCCAACAGAAAAGGTTTTGTTGTAGATTACTGTAATAAAGCTTTTATTTATTTAAGCTGAAGTATGAGTGCATAGTATCTTAATTACTCAGAAAACAAGGTGGCTAAAAATGGTAATCATATTTTCAGTTTTGCCTTCCAATAGCTGATGTCTGGTTGCGAGCTGGGCACCTCGTTTAAAAGTTAGTGTTGAGCCTTGCTTTGCTTTATTATTATCAACTGATATAATACAGATATAATTCCAGTGTTCAAAAACTTTCATTCTGGTGGGGTTCACATGGTAAAGAGTAAACCTCCCACACTAGAGGTAAGTAATCGCATGCTTCTAATAACAGCAGCATTGAAAAAAAAAATAAATGAAACACTTGTGAATCAGCAGAAAAAGTACATGAATTACCAGTACCAAAACTGTTGCAACCATCAAAGAAAATCTTTTATATTATATATACATATATATATATATATATATACACATATATATATATATATATGTTTATAATGATTTATGAGATTACAGATGAGTAGAATTAATCACTAATGAAAAAAGGTGGTCCACCATAGTTCACAGTTCCACCTCAGTTGTAGTTTGTTTTGTCATTTGGTTGGTAATAAATTTAACCCTAACCAGATCTAGGTACGGAGAGAAAACGTATATTATTTTTGCTAAATAAAAACAAGCACAGTGGAGGTTGAAGGTTCAAATCAATGGCAGCGGAAAAACCTCTCCTTTTTTTTTTTCCTGAAGAGGCGTCTCCCCTCTCAAGCCCTCACCCCCCACTTCCCTCTCTGCCACTTGTACGCCTGTGTGATGTGTTTAAGCCAATCCCATAATAAAGGATGCGGCCATACATATTCATGATAGAAATCTAGTAATTAGTAAACCCCCCCATGCACACACATACACACACACACGCACACGGGCTTCATGCATATGTATGTCCTTGGCAAACAAAGGCAGTGGCAGCGTAGGCCATTCTCTATTAACACACACATCCACGTGTGATGGCACAGATAGCAGCCCTGCCACTCACACATACATGCACATGTGCAAATACATGTATGTGCATATACACAGGCACACACACACACACACACACACACACACACACACACACACACACACACACACACACACACACACACACACACACAATGAGAGATGGCAAGGTTGAGAGGGGAGGGGTCTCCCTCTCTCATCAATAGAGAACCTATAATTTCCTCTGGGTTGAAAAATAGCCTTAAACACAGACTCAGATCAGCACTGACTCGCAGCTACTCACTCATTCATTGTCTGACACAAACTCTCTCTCTCTCTCACACAGACACACACACACACACATGCAGCCCTGCATCAGTATTGCATCACATTTAACAAAAGACAGTGAGGCATATTTAAGAATCCAAACCCTAGTGGGATGCTGCCTCCTCAACTCCCATCTCTCTGCAAACACACACACACACACACACACACACAATCACCCGCTCCCTGAATGTTATCTCTCGGTGAACAAAAACAGCTGAATGCAAGTGAGAATTGGAACAATCAATGCAAAATGATTGCGTCATGTGAAGTACGTCTGTTGCTTTGAACCTAAAGGGGTTGGTGGGCTTAGCTTTTGTGGAACAGGGGTTTTATGCCATCTGACATCCTGAGCCTTCCAGCAGAGACGTTTCGATCCAGTTTTTTGCTGAATTAGATGATACAAAGATGAGGAGGAGCAGGTGAGGTGAGGAATGAGTTATAGGTGACAACAAGCTCAGGGAGAGGGAGGATTTGACAAACTGACAGAGAGAAAGAGAGGGGGAGTGAAGAGAGAGAAGTGAGACTTTAATACAACTTTTTATTAAACTATTTCTTACTCTGCTATCCCAAGGTAACTGTTTGACTTCTTGTTATACTCAAGGGTGTCAAAAGACCTGCACTTGTGCACTTAAATGTATTTATGTCTAACTTTCATGGTCACATAAGACCAAGAGGCTGACAGAATGTGCAATATACCTGGAATCTTTTACTTTTATCTGATTTTGAGGGTTTCTACACGTTTCAACAAGTTAAATTTAATATTTTTAAAGACTTTTTTTAAAAGACCATTATGAATGCAAGATCTATTTAAGATCTATTTAACATTAGTTCTGGCAAACAAAATAGTATGAATGTTTTAGTGATGTCAAAATCAGGCAACATGGTTTGAAACAGCTCACCTGGATAGAAGTTAATTTGAGTGGGAGTGAGAGTGGGTTCATGTTGGTCAATATAAATGTTTGCCCAAAACACATTTGAAAGAGAGACACACTCAGTGTGTGAGCTCATGCAAACATATGAATGTATGATCTACGTTTATATGTCTTCTTTTAGTATATTGTGTGATGCAGAAACTTTGAGTACAAAACAAATTTCCATGTGGGACAACAAAGTATGCCTCACTTCAACCTTACCTTTCCCGAACAACTGAAAAATGACTTTTAATGACCAAAGTCGGTTAAATTTCAGAAATGTTTGTTCTTACAATTAGTTTAACCACATTGTAAGATTGCTTGAACAAAACAGGCAAATTATCGAGTGGAGAGACAGTTATGGCTACAGCTGAGGTAAACACACACACAAAAGCACTCACACAAAGCAACAAATACACCCAGAACGTTTGGTTTGGTTTTACTGGCCTGGTTAAAGAGAGGCCACTGGGCAAAAATAATGCCAAACTTATTCCATCATTGCTGAAGAAAGAAGATGGCAGCAGGGAGCGGAAAAAGAAAAGGAAAGTAGGTCAGAAGGACTGCAGCACTGCACACTAGAGACAAATGGATTATTTCTTCACTTTGCGGAGAAAAAAAAGCCAGGACAGCAATGAATGAATTACAGTAAATTAATTAAAACATCTGGTGTGGACTCTTCTCTAAATTTTGAAACGTGACTGTGTGTTCTTTTCCTCTGTGTTGGAGCACAAAGACGTTTCAGGCACTCACTCACTCCGTCTCTAAACTTCATGGAACACAGCATAGTATACATTGAATTAATGTAGAGCTAGGAGCTGAAAATAAAACTGATTTCACCAAAGATCTTCTGTCACTCATAATGTTTCTTTTATTCAGACTAGAAAATGTGTAGTAAAACACTGTTGCACTCAGGTATAATTTATACATTTATAACTTTCTGCCATTTTCATTTCCTTCCTCTGAAGGTCATAAAATCTGCTCTCGTCGGGAGGGACGGAGCTGTTACTAAGATTATAAAACATAAAAGGCAGATTTTGCCAGGTTTTCCCGGTGCACAGACAATACAACTATCTGTGCTCAGGTAGCCACAGTCCAGTGAAACTATTTGAACAGCATCACCAGCTGAGAGTGCTCTCCGTCCTTATTATCACATCCTCAAATGTACACACACATACACACACGCGTTCGCACACAGAGCACGGCCTAACGCTCTCTGAACAGGCTCATCTGAAGTTGTAATGGGTCAGGTATAAAGGGCTTTTTTGTGTGCATGTCAATCAGGAAAGTATGAAAGCCTATGAGCATGCAGAGAAAATGAGAGGTTTGCCACAAAGAAACATTCACCCGCCTAAAATAATACCGCTCAACAGCCATTCAGAGACTCTCTCACTTTAGCATATGAATCATAGTGAATAATCAAGTTTCTACCAGGGGAAAGGCCTTTAAATTAGATGACTGCAGCATTGAGAGGTGCAAAACAGAATAAATAAGTAGTGATAAAGATCTGATGTTGCCGTGCTCAGGTATTTGCCGGGTTTTTATTATGTCTGATGTGGTTCATGAAATGTTAATACACCTGCTGGGACACAAAGAGGGGTCAGACGGCTCCACTCCTCACACTGGACACACAATGACGCACAGCCACAGGGTTAAGTTTTTGGAAATAACAGTCTTAATTTGTACTGCAAATTTTGATTTAGTTTTAGTCATAATTTAGTCATTTGTATTGTTTTAGCTTCAGTCTGGTTTTTGTTGACTAAAAATCATCAGATTTTATTTAGGGATGCCCCTGATTAAGAACTTTTTCAGTCAAATCAGATTTGGCCGTTATATACAACTAAATCCCAGTCAGCATTCATGAGTGTATTTTAACAACAAGACTTGCATTTTAAGGCCTCTCTTCATCATTTGTGAGGTAAAAACATCAAATTTTCATACAGTCAGACAAAGCAAAAGTGTGCATCCTATTATTTGATTTGAAGTTTATGAATAGTTACAAATAGTTTATAGATAATTATCAAATCAGTCTACCACTGAGCCTCTCTTCCTATCTACATGCATTTTGGTGAGTTTTATTTTGTTTTTGAATGAAGCTGGAGGAGGAGTCTGGTGAGTTTGGCAATAAAACAGCTGATTCTGGTTAGACAATCCTTTTTTATAATTTTGTCAGACATGTATAATAACAATCTGACTGTGTCTGTCAGTGGCAAAAACACACAAACAAACATGCAAGCATCACCTGCGCTGCACGCTCTGGTGAAGTGGCTGACTGTTTCACTCCTCTCTGCTTCTGTCACATCCAGTTTTGTGGTTTGTGGTGATTTAGAGACTCGGTTTGTAAAATTCACATTGTGCCATACTGTTGTATTGCTCTGTGTACAATGACGTATCTATAAAACAAGAGCTGTAACTTGTTTACCAACCACTCATTTCACCTTCTGTAATCCATTAACCACAATTTTTTAATAAGTGCGCCAGCTATTATAAAAATTTAAAGATTTAGTCGATTTAGTTAAAGTGTAATGCCTTATTTAAATGTTTCTCTCCAATTTCCAAACTCATTATGCTGTATACTCTGTGGGAAACATCTATTAACCTGTTATTAACATTAAGGATACTACATTCCTGCTCCTTTTTCTCAACATATGTCCAACATTAAGTAGGCTATACTCAGTGTAGGGCAAGTTACTGAAATTTAGTAATTATTTACAGTAGTTGGTTATTTCTCTCAAAAGTTATTACATTACTTCACCAATTACTGCATATAAAACATTATTTTTGTTTTTATTCAATACACAGATTTCATCAGTTTATTGTCATTGTAAATCACTTTTCATTTAGTTATCGACTTGTTTTCGTCATTTGTAAAGAAATGTCACTGACTTAAATCAATAGTAAACAAAATTAACACTGATAAATAAAGCTGGAAGAAGACAGAGTAGGATATAGAAAGAGATATCAGAGAGCTGGAGGAGGAAGAGGAGGTAGAGGAGGAGGAGGAGCAGGAAATGAACTAAACTCTGGTAAACTGCACCTGCAGGGATCTCCTCCTGTGTATAATGAGAGTGTTTAATGAGTGCACACTGCTTAACGCCTCCGTGTGTGAGTGTGTTTTTGTGCTTCTGTGTGTGTTTGTGTGTGTGTACGTGCGTGCATGTGACTGAGTGTGATAATTGAATAGAGACACAGTCTTCATTCCAGCCTCCAGCGCTCGCACAGGGGAGGAAAAAAAAAAACCTCATGAATACATTTTGTGTGTCCGTTGCACATTTCTGTTGTTGGATTTGCTCTCTCCTGTTCCTGGCGATGGGTATATAGAGTGCCCATTGACAAACTGGGGGAATAATATTGCCGTTAAGTGGTCTAATAAAAACGGGAAATATGAATAATTAAAACATATTACTTAATCTAAATGCAGGTGGAGTGTAGCTGTGCGGCGCAGAGGCCTAAATAAGCCACTCAGGCTGAGTGAGAGTAGGCCTGTACATTCTGGGAGGACTGCAGGGCTTCCTGTAGGCTTAAACACAGGACACTGTGTGTACACACAAATGTGTGTGAGCGTGTAATGAAGTAAACAAAACATGTGGTGAGGCAGACAGATGTAAAACAGGAAAACAGGAAAACGACAGGTGATGAACAAATACAATTAGAAGTGGGACAATGTAATGAGATGTTTATTGCATAGAGGACATGGAGAAAAGGGGGATGTGAGGGGAGAGGGACAAACTGTGAGAGGGGGAACAGAGAAGGGGGGGGGGGGGTGGAAGAGATGAGCAGCTCAATTTATCAAACCCCTTTGCTGGGGGAGACTAATTAATTTGTTTGTGTGATTGCTTTTCCGCACAGCGCACACACACACACACACACACACACACACACACACAGACCACTGTCACCAAACCAAGTTGACAGACCTTAGCACACACACACACACACACACAACTGACAAAGTGCGCAGCTTTCTCTCTCTTTATCTTTCTCAGTCTCTCTTTTAATATCTGGTTTCTCCCTCACTATCTCACTCCTCACTTCCTTGTCTTTTATTTTGTTTTCCTCTTGTTAATACTCATGTTTCCACGCCAAATTAAGTTTTTAAATAATCTCTCTCTGTCTCTTTCTCTCCCTTGCTGTGCTCCAGAGGTTTGTTGGATGTATTATAGTTTACACTGAAGTGATTTTTACTTTGCCTCACAGACAAAAGCAGAGCATATCAAAACAAACCTTGAACCCTTCCCTCATAAAACATCTAAGGCAAAAAGAAAGAGATGACAATGACAATTGGTGGCACTGGGTCATGTTTACAAGAACATGCACAAAAACAACAATTTCTGTGAGCAACCAGAAAAGCAAACTTAATACTTTGAGGCGTTTTCATGGTTCACTGAAACCCAATTTTCACAAAAAGAGAGTGTCAGGAGTTGCTTCATAAAGTTCATGTCCAAAAGAACACATAAAGGCCTCCAGGCCAATAAGAAATGTAATTTCATTAACAATTGTCATTGTTGTAATTTTTCCTTTCTTTTTTTCCCCCATTTTTAATGTGAATAAAGGTCTATTTACAGGTGCATACTAGGGACTTTGATGTTTAAATGTTTTCTGGATATTTCATCCTTGACTAACATTCAGCAAAACTTTTTGATTCATATAATTAAATGTTGATAACCTTGCTAGTCGGCACCAGAAATGCTAGCCAGTTAAACTATTTATTGACTGTTTTATTAATGTACAACTATGTAATGTTGATAATGCACAGCACAAGGTGCTCCACATTTCAGCGGCATTTAAAGTACAAATGGTTATTGAGGATTGTGTTTAAACTGCTCTTAATACATGCAATATTTCATTCTGACAATGTTTAACCTTATAAATTAATAAACTATGCTCAATTTTGAATGTTTTCTGAGTGTTTTTTTTATTTTAGACAAGCCAGCAAGTCTAAATAAAAAATTTCCATTTATGGACAGAGAAATTAGTCATCCAGAACATCCCTCAATATATAAGAGGAATAATTTTCTCCTCTTAATGTACCTAAAATATACATAAGCTACATTTCATACCTGAAATTTCCAAATTCCGGACGAGACAGTTCCTCAATGAGCAGTTAACAAGATAGCGCGAGTTACCTTATAGTTAACATTAAGGTAACGTATTTAAATTAGCAGTAGCTCAGCCAATTTTGAGCAATAATGATCCTATCATGCCACTTTCTTGGCAACTGGTTTGTTTTAAACTAACTTTTTAAGACCACCATGTGTAGTATCATCAAAACATATATCTGGACTTTCCATCTTACAGTGATACTACCTAACAAAATCACACATTTCTTGCCATGATCCCTGTCACTGCGGTGAATTAATGTTTCATGCCTGATGAAGCTGCCAGCAGAGAGGTGGTTCTGGGAAGCTTAGTGGGATGGATTATCTGGTTGCAAACAGGCCATTTATCATGTTTCAAACTTGTCTGGAGACAGACAAACACAGGAATCTGATAGGCTTTTTTTCACAATAGATATTTTCACAGGCGTTTCTAGCAACATTAACAACAGCTCAGTTCTACTCAAGTGTTCCAGTAAGACTACCTGTACATGTCAGTATATAAACTGTCCATCACAGTATATGGGAAATTATCATATGCATACCTGTCTACAACCTGTCATCATTTACTACATTACTGCACAACCCATTTACATTTACTCACCTGGTTACCACCATTGTCATCTTTCTACTGAAGTATTATATGTTATATTTTATTTTATATTATATTCCTATATTTTATAAGGTGCCCTATTTTGGACACATTTTTTAAAAATTTATACACAGTTTTTAATCTGTGAGAAGACTGCTGAAGGGATCTAAGAATTTTTCTTTCTTCGCTGTAATAGTTAAGAGTCTGTCTTTATTGTAGAGTAAATGGCATTTAGTGTCTTGTACTAGGATTATCAGAATCAATACTGGTGATAGCCTTGACAGTTGTTCTCCACAGAAGTTAAAATAATTACACTTATTTAATCACACTTCGCTGTAGTCTCGGTCTGTACCTATACAAATATCCACAATCATTCACCTGTTGCTGGCAGTGATTTTACTCACACACTTTATGTTAAATTGAATCTACTTCACTCTGTATTCATACAATACAATAATGACTATCACACTGCTTTTCTATTATTTTTTGTACCAGTGTTTGTGCCTTGGCCATATGCTACATTACCGTCAAAAAATACAGATTTTTTTTTTTAAGTGATGAAAGAGGTTTTGCTCTCAGCCATAATGAAATTGTTTCACAGCTGCTTTCCTGCTGCTATACGGTGTTGCTCTTTTTCAAACTGTCCATTTTGTATCCTGTTCACTCTATGACCTGAGGCACACGTGTGTTGAAACCACTGAAAGAAATTGTTTTATGTCGTAGAGTGCATGTAAACCTAAATATGTCCTGTCATCTTATACCAACATGAGACAGCTGTGGACTGCTGAGGATGTCGTCTATGACAAGACGAGCATTAAACCAACTAGTCGCAACAAGACAAAGATCAACCAATAAGTCAGAGTCAGGCAGGTCAAGGTTTCAATAGAGACTAACTGTGTAGGTCACTGAACACCCACCAGACTCTGACAGCACCCAACCACTCGCCAAGCGCACAGACGCACAAACAACCATGACACACACAATAACGAGCCACCCACCCACCACCTCCACACCCCCTTAATCCTTTGCAGGTGACTGCTGTGTCTGCTGGGTATGGAGGAAGAGCCACAGGGAGTGGAGAGACTAACCGCAACAGTTTTTGGTGAGTTTTATTTTGTTTTTCTGCCGCCTTTTAATGAAGTGTGTTTTCCAAAGAGTTCTAAACATACAAACATACTTATGAATGTTACATCCCATCTTCTGTCTTACACACTCGACCTTTAACGCGGTAATTAAGGGTGTCGTAGTTTAGTAAAAGAGAGAAACTTGAATTCAAAAGGTGTGTTTTTTTTACTATGGAAAATAGGTGTCAGAATATTTCCTTTCTTGACACTTTGTGAGTTTATTTTGTTTATTAATTGTACATAATAAACATACATAGCTTACGCAACATAGCAAATTGCACAAATATATGGGTAGTGGTTGGACGATGGGCTGACGGTGGCCAGTTGGAAAATTTAATCGAATCACCTAACCTTAATATGATACTCTGTACTGGCATGCAGTTTAATATCTTTGGTGTTATGATATTTTGTAATTTTACACAATGTACTGTAACATATTTTGGCGAGTTGCAGCTGAGCATGTGCTTTGCGGTCAACTGAGTTAATGTTAATGGCAGTTTGGCTGTAGGCATAAAAACGTGAATCTCTAGGTTTATTGTCATGTAGATGTAAAAATATTCTGCCTTAGAAGGTGTGTTAAACGGTTTTGATTATAGTGACAGGTGCATTTGGTTTTCATTAAATTCTCTTTTCTCTCCCTCAATCCATTCAATTAGCACGTCTTATGTGTCCCACAACCTTAATTCAAACTTGTTTCAATAAAGTAGCATTGTAATGTAGTAAAAGGCATTTTAAAAGGAGAAAGAACAGAATCCATAAGAAGACAGAAGATATTTTTACTGTTACACACATGTTTATAGGTAATAAATGAGGACTCTGTGTTAACAGTCTTCTGGCAAGCCTGGGCAATGTTGCACTTAAAGAAAAAGAGAAAAGACACAAATATGCACATATGCTTGCACCTGTCTGGATAACCCTGGCGGATTGATGTGCTTTGGCCTCTGGTCACAGTTTAATTAAACTGTACATCACTATGTTGCACGCACAGTGTAATACAGCAAAGAAATATTGTGTTTCTCTCTAGTTAATGGTCTCTCTCTCTGTTTATATGAAAAGAAGCCATTATTCTTTTGGCCACAGTTGCTTGTTTCCAGAGGTGGCAAAAGTCCACACATTCTCTACTCAAGTAGAAGTAGGAATACTTGTGTAAAAAAAAAAAAAAAACTCTGATAAAAGTACTGATTCAACTTCTTTGCTGCGGTAAAAGTGAGAGAGTAGAGCAGAGAGTAATGCTCAAAGTATAAAAGTAAAAAGCTGCCCTCTGAAGGACACTTCCACCAACTGTTTGTATGCAAAGCTAACTGAACCTCACCTTTTCTCCATGCTCAAGTCTGTTTCGTCTTCTTACATCTGTTTTCATCTTGTTATAGAATTTTATGTCTTATGTACGTCTTTTACATTGTTTTTTGTCTTTTTCATATTTTCCCACTTGTTAAGTTTTTTTTTATGTCTTGTTGTTATGTCATTTTTTGTGTTGTTACGTCATTTTCGTCTTGTCTTGGTCCAAATCTGGTTGAAATCAGTCTTGGTGTGGTCAGGGTGTGCAATGATGCAAAATAAAAACAATAATTTCCCTCAAATCCTTTAAAATTCCAGAAACAAGCCTGGTTTGAAAAAGCAATGAGAAAGTACAGATATTTGTGTTAAAATGTAGGGAGTAAAAGTAAAAGACTGACAGAAAAATGACAACTCAAGAAAAGAAAAGATACTTGAAAAATCTACTTAAATACAGTGAAGTACTTGTACATTACTTCCCACCTCTGACTGTTTTGACCTTTCCCTGGCTCAGTTTCAGTTTTTCTATAGATTTTCTTATGTTCTCTGTCTCTCGTTCTCTCTCACAGACACACACACACACACACACACACACACACACACATATAAATGCATGCACAGTACTAACATGCTAAAAATCATGCAACCTCAACTGCAAGGTGCAGAAGTTTCTCCTCACTCGCTCTCTTCTTTTTCAGTGTTATTAGGATTTCCTGCAGAGCAGAGCAGTGTGTCTTCCACTGCTGGGTTGGAACTGCAGGGTCACACTGGAAAGCTAAAGCCTCCAGGCTGCCTCCACTCCACTTGACTCTTTCGATGGGCCACTTTTTATCCTGACCTTCAGGATGCTCAGAGAGGGATAGGTCACAGCTCACAGAGGGCTGAGAACTAGTCAATTTGAAACAAGTCAGTGTATATATGTGTATTTACGATGCCAAAAACACAGTGCCAAGACTGCAGTGCCCATCAGATGTGAAGAAGTTGCTTTAATGAAAGCAGAGGTTTTATCTCACATCATACAAACATACGCCCACACAACTCGCTATCTCTTAACTAGTCAGACAAGCAAAAAGGTGTCTGGATCACTTGGCTCGCAGCCACAAACAAACTGAGCGTTACACACACAATCAACATCACACACCTCTGGCCACTGGTGCCTGGGTGAACCGGAGGGGCAATAATTGAAAGCTGGCTCGCTTCAGAGAGCATGGCACAAAACCAAGAGGGGAACCAAGAGCATTTTCGCAATGTTTTTATGCGGGAGTTAGTAGGTAGTTGGGATAGGTCAGAGGGGGTGTCTGGCCCTGCCCAATGGCTGGGCTCAGGGGTGGGGTGAAGGCAGTGAGGGGGCAGGGAGAGGGTTAAGTCCTGGCTGCCATGGCTAATGCCTCAATCTTCTTGCTCCCCTTGCTACAACAACATGGGATCAACAAAGACAGGATCAACAAAGCTCCAGCCAAAATCCTCCGATGCACTGACACAGAAAATTCCCAGTCCTCCCCAGGCCGCACAGGGAACAGCAAACACACACTTACACACACACACACGCACACACACACACATCTCTCCGACTGCTTAGGGAACAACAAACAAAGGCGGTAAATACAGCTGCAGACGGCTGGGCAGATAACAGCCAATCCCTATCCCCAACTTGTTCCGTGGCTCAGTGGCTACTGACTGCCCTCTGCAGCTCGCTGCCTTGGCCATGCCTTCTACACAGCACAAACACCTGCTGCTTAATGCTTCAACTCACTCAATTACAGCATCCCTCGTCAAACAGCAAACTTTCTCTTCTCCTGGTTGTGGAAAACTTTTCTCCATTTGTAGCTTTTTGTGTTATCTATTTGTTTGCAGTTGTGCATGGAACAGTGTCTTACAATCAATCTTGTTGCTGACAGGCTACCACCTGATGTAAATCCACACTGACAAGTAAATTAATGTACATTCAACAAAAATATAAACACAACACTTTTGATTTTGCTTCTATTCCTAATAGGTTAAAGCAAAAGCTCTCAGACTCAGATGCTGAGTAAACAGTATGATTATTGCAGAGGTGTGTGTTGGACTGGTCACAATAAAGGCCGGTTTAAAATGTACAGTCTCACATTTGAGAGGCATTCATGGCATCCATAGCCCTTGGTGAAACATCAACAGGTCAGGGCCTAATACACGTCCCTTTTCAAGATAAAACTGCACATTTAAGCCTATTAAGATTTTTTCACACAGGCTACAGACATCAAATTTATTTCCCAAGTGAGCAAAGTCATGATCTGGCCTGCTCTGTCTCTGATCAGCTAATCACATTGCCTTCGTTGGCTGGGTTGAGTAGGTTTAGGCCTGATGAGAGACTTATTAGGGTAAGAATATCTGGGAAAGCCAATCAGAGGCAGAGTGGGGCGGGTCATAAATCCTTCTGACGCCATCTTGTGTTTTCAGTGTGTATTATTGCTTAGCTTGATGCTAACACATAATGGGAAGTACCATTAACATGGTAACTGAATTTAGCATTGTGATCGCGGTAGTATTTTCGTAACAAACAGATCTATTTTACTTTACATGCTAAACATAAAATGGCATGTGTGTTCATATTTTCAGCTGTGTATTTGCTCTGTGGAAACAAACTAATAGCTTATGACTTTAACTAAGTGCCTTCAGCACTCCACACTAATCAGCAGCCTAAAAGGGTGGAAATTGGCTGGCCTGGAGACACTGTGTGCCAGGAGAGGCAGCATACATATATTTTTACTTTTCTATTTTATTTATAATTTTCTTACAGCACCAGCTTCATGAGCAGGAACAGTTAAATGTAGCAGTTTACTTTTAGAAAGTATTTCATTTACTTCTTTTATTATATTATACAGTGTATATATTAAGTATAGCAAAAACGCTGCTTAAGCAAAACTCTGGAAGACTGACTGATGTGATGTAGCCTACATTGTTTGAGAACTATGATATAATTATGATATAGATATCATATGAAGGTGTGGAGTTTTATCATCTTTTGCAATATGCTTCAGTCACTGGGAGCCGCCAACTGGAATGACAAACGGCCAAAGGAGTTGCACTTATGGATTGACAATACAAATAAAATTGCTAGACCATAAATTACAGTTGCTGCTGGAGATACTGATTATTTTGATATTAGTGAGCATGCATATGGGTGGATTTTGCCAGTATCTATATACCACACCTGTCAGGTGAATGTCTTATTTTGGTAAAGGAGAAGTACTTGCTGCATGAATTTTCAGCAAATTTATTAACAAAATTTTGATACACAGAAGTCATTTTCAATTTTTACCTCAACTCCTGAACAATGGTGTTTTGCTGAGTATACATATGTTAAAGTCAGACTCTTATAGATTCTCACAAAGATGCATACAAGCAGACACAGCTCAGCCCTAAGAGGGCAGAAAAGGCCACAAAGGCCTGTGTTTCAGTGGAGCTGACAGAGCCAGACGTTGCCACGTTTGTGCACGGCAACGTCTGGATGGAAACACGGATAGATAGACTCCCTGCAAAGGAAGAGACTGAGAGAAGGAGAGAGGCAGAGAGTGATAGAGAGAGCGAGGGAGGAGGTGGGAGGTTCGGCAGCCCTGCATGCAGAGGGGTGTTTGATGTAATCCAGGAAGTTAGTTCAGTAACTCCATCCCTCCATCCCTCCGTCTTAGTGAAGGACAGGAGAAGGAGGGATGAAGGAGGCCCTTGTCTGGAGAGTCAGGGGTTTTCCACATCTGTCCTCTGCATTGTAGCCAGCCTCTCTAAACAGCCCAGGAGTCTGTTATGGCTGGGGGAGGCACACACACACACATGCACACACACAGCAGCTATGTCTGAGTGAGCCTTGTGGAACGCTTTAACACTGATTGCAGTTAAGCGTTAAATCATCCATACTAAAGTTACCAGTGAGAGAAAACACATCAGGGCAGAATTCATAGCTGGGCGATGTCTGTGTTTGGTGCATGTGTGTGTGTTCGTGCGTGTGTTTATGAAACGCCAGTCACGCAACACTGCCTTGCCTGCTGAAGGGATCCTTGTCTTTCTTTTTTCTCCCTTCCCTGTTTTTTTTTTCCTCTGGAATGCTCTCTAACATGCACTCGCCTTTTCTTTCTTGAGGATATATGACAGGTTGCACCCTTCAAACCCCTACTCCACACCATACCACAGTGTGGAGTAGGGGTACCCACTCCTACCCCTAAACACTGAAGCCGTAACCTGGCAACTCTTTCATACTTTCAGTGGGTAGGTACCATATAAACAGAGATGAGCACATTCACCGACACATCCTCCAGCATAACTCATGCACAACACTGGCTACAGTCACGCCTGAGACATGAGCTGCAGGAAGGGTGAACTCATTCCTACCTGCTCACTGGTGCCCCTTGTGGTTACAAAGCAGAATGACTGTAAATAAATTCGGGCCTTCAAATGTTCACAAATCAGATTGTCTTTCAAGTGAATAAATGCACAGATATGCCTCGGCCAGGTCTCAATAAAAAGTTGCTCTAAAATGTTTCAAGTGTTGAAAAAAGACATCTTCTGGGCACTTAACTGTGACTATTTTACATAAGGCTATAGATACCAATTTTTTTCCCAGGAGGGCAAAGTCATGCCCTGCCCCATTCTGCCTCTGATTGGCTTACCTTAATATTCTGACCCTAACCAATTATTCTTAATGCCTTAACCTAACTAATCAAACCAACGAAGGCAAAGAGAACTAGCCAAGAGGCACAGTCATGACTTTGCACTCCTAGGATATCAATTTGTTATCCGTAGACTTATGTGAAATAGGTTTAATAGGCTTTAAATGTGCAGTTTTATCTTGAAAAAAGACATTCATTAGGAACTGATCTATGGCTACTTCCCTTTAACAACAGATACTAAACTATATTCCCAGGAGGGCAAAACCATGACCCAGTATTTGTTGCCTTTGTTGATAGGATTGGTTAGGTTTCGGCTTAAGCAGTGATTGGTCTGGGTGAGGGCAAGAATATCTGGGTAACCCAATCAGAGGAAGAGTAGGGCAGCACATGACTTTGTCCTCTCAATAAAAAAAGTTGTTATCTGTAGCCCTATGTGAAATAGCCGTACTTCAGTGCCTAATAAATGTCTTTTTTCAAGATCAAACTGCACATTTTACAATGGCCAGTCCAATGCACAGCTGTGCAATACTCACGCTGTTTAATCTGCATCTCTATACTGTCACCTGTCAGGTGGATGGATTACCTTGGCAAAGGTGAAGTGCTCATTAACATGGACAAATTTGTGAACAAAATTTGAGAGAAATAAACCTTTACTGTGCATAGAAGAAGTCTGAGATCTTTTATTTCTGTTCATGACAATTTGGAGCAAAAACAAGTGATGCATTTATATTTGTGTACAAACAGTAAAGTCAGACTCATATACGTTCACAGAAAGATATATACATGCAGACACACATCAGCACAAAGGACTGGGTGCACTGGTTACAGGCCTGAGGCCTGAGCTGCATGAGGGATGGACTCATTCACACCTGCTCATTGGCGCTCCTTGTGGTTACAAATAAGAATGACTATAAATACTTAAGTTTAGGTCTGAACAATTCGGATCATCTTTAAAAAGAATCATAGGCCGTTTTCAGCTAAAGAAAGCAATCATACAATGAAAAGAATCCCTTGATGTGAAACCAACTTCAACTTCTGTGATTTCAATACAAAGTTACACGTTAAAAGTTACAAGTAAGCCTTTAGGTTGTCATAACCAAAGGTTATTAAATGGTCAAGTACCTCACAATGCTGGGCCTTTTATTTCTTGACTAGAATTTCCTCTGTGTCAGTTCCTTAGCAAAAGCAGTCACTCAACATTATTTCTTTCATTCTCTCCATTTCAACCATTTTATGCTCATCTCAGCAGGCTGACATGTCATTGTAGTGGGCGTTTGACAGTCAAACACATTTCAATGTAATTGCCACCTCATAACGTCATAATTACCATAGACGCTACAGCACTCACTTCTGAGAGGCTTGACAATAATGGGAAAGCTGTAATGATAGGTGTGTATCATGGAGCACACACACATAGACACACATAGACACATGCACACGCACGGGCCAAAACAGCATTGTTCCCACATGTCTCCCCTGGCCCTGGCTTTGTTTTTTTTGCCATTTCTCTTCATGGAGATATCTCCCATTTAATTCAATTAAAACTTTTAAACAACCTAATTGGAAACAACTGCCTGGAAAAATTAAATTACATAAACAAAACTATTCTGACAGATTACGTCTAATATTAGGCATCTGGGCCTTATTAGGCTCCAGTAATAACAGCACCAGCACACAGGGGCGGACAGGGGAGCAAACCATTTTCTGCTGTATTAGCTTTGACTGGCCACGCAACCAGAAGGTGGGTTGTGTGTGTGTGTGTCTGTGAGCTGTGCACCCCACAACAGAGCAGTGTTTATTTATCCTCTATTAGAGCAGGAGCAGACATTAAACCCAAACAGGCCCTGAGTAGTGCTCCCCCTACAACCCCCGTCAATTCTTTCTTTCCCTCCCTCCGGCCCGATTAAGAACATATGGAAATGGGGCACACTAAAGGTGAAAGAGAGGGGAGGGGAACGCCTGTGAAGTATGTGAAGAAGTGTCAGCAACTATGTATATACCTTCCTTGAGGCTCTAAAGTAGAACCGTGTTAAAAAAAAAAACCCAGAGTTTCTTCTCTCTTATAGCTGTCACTGAATGTATGCACTAAAAGGCTAATGCACTTATACACTACACGGCTTGTATATATCATCAGTTTTGTCTGCTACCCTCCCATACAAGGTGTTCCTGTATGTGTGCTGACTTTGAGTAAGCAATGGGTGGGCTGAGAGCTTTACGCTGGCAGGTAGTGACTAGTATGTTGTAATGAGGGGTGGGAGTAAGTCACACATGCGCAAGTCACAGTCATAGGGTTTTTTTCAAAAATAGCGAAAATAAACATTAATGGAAACGCTAGAAATTCGAAAAAAGATTTTGTCTGCGTATCGATTAAAGGACAGTTGACTTTTTGCTATGGAAAAAGGTTTTGCGGATAAAAGATGACTGGACCGGATACCACGTGACACGTATACATTGTGGTCACAAAAAAAGGCGGCGGATGATAACGTAAGATATGTTTGGGGGGGACGAAGAAACTGAAAAATTTCTGGAGTTAATAAAATAAAAGTTAATAAAAATAAAGTTAATAAAGTCGATCAGGAATCTGTCCATGATCAGCTGTTGACTGTCAGCCGAGTGTGTTGTTTGTTTTGTGGCAGAGAGACGCTCTCTGATGACGTCATCTCATGGCGCACTCTCCTCTCAATAATCGCAAAATAATAACAAATGGAAACGGGCATAAAGTCGCATTTTCTTTTTGCGCATTTTCACTAAATTCGCTCCAAAATTTCGAGACATTTGGATGGAAACCTGACTAATATAGTCTCAGGTCTTAACCTTCATGTCCCAAGTTACTGTGGTGAGAATCAAGCAAGTCAAGTCGAGTCTTTTTTTTTATTATATAATTTTATTATTTTTGGACGCCTTCCATGATAGCTGCATTTCTGCATCTCAGTATGTTGCCAGCTTAATTTTAAAAAAGTCCTTTCGAGTCACCTGTCTCAAGTCTGAATCAAGTCTCAAGTCATGAATACCAAGTCAAAGTCAAGTCGAGTCTGAGGTTGTGATGCAGTTATCAGAAGACACTCTGGATTCATCATGATGGATTTGTTTTACATTATACACTATAAGACACTGCAGTTCGAGGCTGGATTACAAATCTCCTGACAGGGATACAATCACACCGAAGTTGATTTTGTAAAGATGTAATGCTAGCATTAGCATTAGCTTAACATTAGCCTTTCAAACTCAGTTTACTTCCAAGCTAACCCCCTTTTAACTTTTCCAGCAGTTGGGAAACAACAGACTACACTTTTCTCTGTCTTGAAAGAGCTGCAGCATTTATTAACTGACACACTGTGAACTGTACTGTACATTTACTGCCAGACTGATAACTTAGGACTAAGTTTGTGTTTCTGTTCTGCTATGAGAGGCACCATCACTCATTTAGTGCTCACTCTCCCTCATTTGCAAAAGCATCTCCTTTAAAGAAGCTACACTTCTATCATAACAGTATCCTTCAATAAAGTCTAATAAAATGTAATTATTTGGGTAGTCGTGGTAAACCACCATCTCCAATCTTTTATCAGTGTTAGTCAAGCAAGTCTCAAGTATTACAATTTGTGACTTAAGTCTGACTCAAGTCCCCCACCTCTGGTTCCAACCATCATCGGCCCACACTTTTAAGAGCTGTGGCTGCTGCAGCTGTTGTCAAGGTCAACTCTCTCTCTCTTAAACCCTCTCTGTCTCTCTCAAACTTTCTCTCTGATCTCCAACTGACCCTCAAACTGCCTCTCACTGTCTGTCTCTCGCCCTCTCTCCCTCTCTCGCCCTCTCTCTCACTCCCCTGCTGTGGTTTCAGCCCATGTCATCACATCAGAGTCGACAGCTCTAATCACTGTGCAGAGCGGACGGGCTGTAAAACATGGCAGGGACTGACAGCAGGGCTCAACACACACACCTTTCATCTTCCTTTCCAGCACACATACACTCTCACATATACATACACATGGGCAAACACACACATGCTTATATATACAGCGCGATAATTTGCGCGCACAAACACACACAGTGTACAAATTCAAAGAGACCTCAGGTTTCAGCGGTCCGTCTCGGGTGTGTTGTAGTCATGGTTTCCCACCTGTGTTCCTCCATAACCCCAAACACGGTGTTCCTCGAGGAGGGGGTTGGAGGAGGAGGAGGAAAAAGGAGGATCTGTCAATCAATGTCTGATCCACCTAATCCTCAGGTAAGACAGGAGCTTTACAACGGAAGACTGTCGCAGGCCAGACAGAGAAAAAACACACACGAACATCTGACCCTAGACAGCAACTCACATCTTCTTTACCATCTGAATTAATTTCATGTCTGACCGGTGAAGATAGGCATATGTGTCCGTTTTTTGGACCTATTCAAGGTTTTATCAGAAAGCAGGCAAACTAAATGTAATATGCTCAACCGCACCAATGAAGACTAACAAGGATATCTACATGTAAAAAAAAAAATCAGAGACTGACTTTTTGTGACCATTTTTAATATAAAAAAAGTGGATGCTAGGTTATTATTAGTGTATTAGTGTGTCTGCACGCCTGTATGCATGCACACACATGCACAATTTGAGTAATAAAAAAGCAGTGAGTCCTTTGTCAGGTTGCACAATTGGTTTCTTCAAGGGGTTGGTTTAAACAGCTTCAATTTGTGCTGTAAAATAAGTCAAAGCTGAATTTTTAAAAAAGCCTTTTCAATGTTTATCTTTAGAGACAAGGTTTTAAAGGAGCGCAATCAGAAATGTTTGGGTATTTATGAGTTTTGCCATTCAAAGCAAGCAAATTTTCTGAGTTATATAGGTATTCAAATTATTTTTTAAGCTGGGTTGAGGAGAAAGGACCAGTGCCTCTCAAGGTTGGTCTGATTGTAGTTGAAGTGGGTTGGTGTCCTTGCACTGTCCAGTCCTTGTATTCTCTCTAGGGTTTGTGAAGCTGTGTGTGTTGAGCGCCACTGTTTGTGTGTGTGTGTGTGTGTGTGTGTGTGGCCATGCGTGTGCTCGTATGCATGCACACATTAATAAAAATTTATTGACAGCCACTGTGCTCCCGATACAAAAGAAGTCTGAATTCCAAGTCTGGAATTCATTAACGCACTTTAGCATTCAGCAAGACAACAAGATGAAATACTGAATACGGGTTGAATGCTTTAAAAGTTTAAACAGTTTTACTCACCCAAACTCCAGTCCGACACATAATAAAATATTCAAGCGGACACAAATAACTCCTAATTAAAAGAGGCTGCTATTATCTTGTCACAAGCACAAACACCAAGAACTTCTCTGCGACATTATTCAAAACCATTTTTTTCACAAATATGAAAGCCAACTGTTGACAAAGAATACAACTGGTTAAAACACCTTAAATTGTTTGTCCTTGAGCATTATTGGAGTGCAGAATAACATCGATACATTCCCTCCAAAATATAGCCATGAGGAAAGATTGAGATCTTTAAACCACCTGAGCACCAGACAGAATTTCACCAGCCTTTAGTCACTGAAAATGCATCACTACGTCTGTTCAATGGCCACAATGTTAAAAAAGCGTCTCTGGTACACGTAAGGAGGAGCAAGGCTACTATCCTGAAAATGACATAAACTGACAGCAAAAACATGTTTTACTTCACCAAGAGCAGCCATTATTGAATTAAAATCTAATGATTACAAGGAAAAAATAATGGTGAGAGTGAGTTTTATATCCCTGTTCAAAAAAAAAAAATCTGAGTATCTCCAGTGAGTCACAACCATAACATCTCTCCTGTAATATAATGCACATAGGGGACAGTTTAAGTGATGCGCGTATCCTTTTCAATGTCGCCCTAAGGGTTCAGTGGGTAAGAGGGAGTGAGAGGGTGGAGCTGTGTGTGTGTGTGTGTGCATGTGTGCTTGTGTGTGAGTGTCAGGAAACAGGATGGCTTCAGAAGATTTATCACTGCTTGATCAGGTTGCGAGTGAGTTACTGCTGTTACCCCCCTTCCTCTGCCCAGGGGCCAGGGTGGTATATCAGCATCTATATGACACATGCACACACGCACACACATGCACATGCATGTACACACACATAGCGGGGGCAGTATATCAGCTTGTCTGTGACAGGCTCTGTGTGTGTCTCTCCCATCATCTGGCCATTAGACAGTAATGGCTGGGAGAGGAGAGTAGGGTTTCCCTGTGGGCTCAATACAACAGCATTTATTACACACAACAGAAGCACCATCCTGGCCCTGCCACTCACTGGAGAGACAGAGGAGGACGAGGAGGAGGAGGAGGAGGAGGAGAGAGAAAAACAGGCAGCGGTGAAGGGAAGGGAATGTAGGGATAGGCATCATGTCTGGAGTTCAGGGGAACTTCGTGCACTCGCCTGTTTAGGTGTTTATCCACATCTGGATGCTGCTTGTGTGGTTGGCGCAGGTGATGTGACTTTTGACAGAGGAAATAACACAAAAAAAGTTTATTTTTTATCAATAAAAATATATTTTTTTTCCCACTACAGACATTTTGATCTGTCACAGCAGGGGAAGCACAGGTGTTACAAATACTATTAACAATGGCTCTGTTCTATTCACGCCCCCAGTTAGCTGTGACAGTGTGCCAGCATGCACAATACCAAAACCCTGAAACTAAAGCAGCTAAATGGAATTCAGCCATCATTCATTTAATTATGTGTGCTGTGCTTTTCCTATTATGACATACTATATGTCAAAATGTCTTCCATGAAATAGGCCAATTCAGTGCACTCAGGGTATTTGATGCTCCAGTAATTTATGATGACAAATGTTAGCAAATCTAACAAAGATGAGATAACTACTGCTGTGTAACTGACTTCACTGAGGGAGAGTGTTGACTTTTTAACTTCCATCTGTCCCTCTTGCACTATGCTTTAACATGCCACAAACATTTCAGTGGTTCTATTGCAAAATGTGACCAAGAAGCTAACACATCGGACATAACCAAGAGTAGGGTGACCAAACGCCCCAGTTTTCCAGGGATAGTCCCATTTTTGGTGGCCAGTCCCCAGCTGGAGCTGTCCACAGAAGTGTCGCCGATTTTACTGTGTGTTAAAAACATATCGCAAAGTAAAATATTTTATGTGGCCAGCAGGAGCATACCGGTTAATACACTGTGCTTGTTTTGGCCAACAGCGGGGGCTGCTCGCTGTTGCAGCTTCGTATCACTCTTCTTCTTCTATACAAACTACTCACTCACCCTAGTTGCAGAGAAAACTGATGTGAAAAACTCAACCAGAAGACAGCAAGTGTCAAGTGAATCAACAAAATCACCACAAACGTCATTAAAGCCAGGTAGAGTGGAGAGGAATGAGAGGAGGAAGAAGAGTGAATAACACAGATGAGGATCTGAGCACCTGCCAGTTTGTTATTCCAAACAGAGTTTGTGAGATAAAATACAAAAACAAGGCAAGTAATGCTAATCTGTTAACTTAAGTATTTTATGTATTTGTTATTAGAGACTGGAGAGGAAGGAGAAGAGACTTAAAAAGAAAAAATGACAGGGTAGTGTTGTCTGTCTTAGTGACTGATGGTTTTGTCTCTGTCACAGTGTGTCTGCCTGGTAGTGTTACTTGTCTGTCTTCACTCTCTTGTACATATAGATAAGTCAATAAACTAAATTGTAATTTGAAAATGTTCTGCATTGAGTGTTATATAGCTTATCATAACTTCACTCACCATGGTGCAGTAAATTTCGATTTTCTAAAGCGGTTTACAAAGTTACCTAATAAGTTCCCAGTTTTGGCCTGCACCATAGTTTGTTACAGTACAACAGTTCCCACAGTCCCAATACATTAAGCTGGAATTGTCCAGTTTTCATTTCAAAATTCTGGTCAGCTTAACCAAGAGACATGTTCTTCAGAATGTCTTTAAGGGAATACTTTTTTCAGGGGAAATACATATATTTTTTTATTTTCTTTACGATAAATAAAGTGATCATGTCTGTGCATTAAGAACACAGCTAGAGTAGAATACCTTAAGATAATCCATTTTCTTTGAACTTCACATAAACGTTAACTTGGACCCAAAGATGAATTGATAAGATTTTGGTGGTCAAAGGTCAAAGTCACAGTGACCACAACACATTTTTAACCGACTCCAGAATTTATACGCCACTTATGATACAATTACACGCAAATATCTAACAGGATAAAATGATCAGATGATGACGTTTTATATCCAGAGGGTCAAAGGCCAACTTCACTGTGACATCATAATGTTCAGCTCTCTATCAGTCCTCTGTGCTCCTCTTTAAAAATAGTCTCACAGGCATGTTTCTCACAGGAAATTATTCACTAGAATCAAACATGTATAGTGATTACTTCCACTTGGTCAAAAAAAAAAACCCACAATTATAGGTCCTTTTAGTAAACTCCTTCAAAGTTGCAGGTCAATATTGAGATAAGTTCCATATTAAGTGCACACACATTACATGCATCTGGTCAGACATTGATGTGAACTGCAGCTTGACTGGTTGGTGGACACATACAACTGCAGGGCAGCAATTTTATTTTTTGGATGCTCTGTCTTACATGACAATTGACAGCAGACTTCTCAGACTTCTTAACCAGGCACCAGGGGCCTCAACTGATTAACCAGCAGTTTGAAATCTTGTTTCAGCTCGGGACAACATATGTGAGGGTCATGTTAATGTTTACGGAACTTTGCAGATCTCTGCTGGTTGCTTCTGCCAGTTGTGGTGACATTGCAGTAGATGCAATCTGTTGCCTGGTGGGAATCTCTACTCTACTGAGTGCACTCCTCTAGTCTTCTTTCTTTTCGGAAGGGAAGATCAACGTCTTCTGCATGTTAAACACAAAACTAGAGACAGGATGTGGTTAGCCTATCTTAGCAAAGAGTATGCAGGGGCAAACAGCTAGCTTGTCTATGTTCAAAACTTCAAAAATACACCCACCAATTCTTCTACAGCTGTCTTATTTACACAATGTATCCTGTCATCTCTCCTCAACATATTATTTAATCAGCCTTGGAGGTGTTGGTAGGCATACTTTTCAATTTGGACAGAGACAAGCTAGCTGTTACCCCCTGCAGTCTCTTTGCTAAGCTAGCTATGTCCTGCCTCCAGCTCCATATTTAACATGCAAATAATGCTGATCTTCTCATCCAACTTTCACAAAGAAAGCAAATAAGGACATTTCCAAAAATGTTGAATTATTCTGTTAAAGCACCTGACTGAAGACAACATTGGGAAATTAAGAAAAATTCAAAATACCATTATGCTGTAATTGCCACACTGGCCTCTGTACAAAAAAAAGTTGCACAGCTCAGCAAAGGAAATGAGGATAAAGACAGAAGCAGAACGTTTACACAAAAGGAAAAGGAGATGAAACACAATTATTTGGAATAATGGAACATAGCAAATTCGATGACAGATAATGAATTCCTTCCTGTGCTCCTGAAAGCATTCAGGTTCCCCTGAGCGAGCCTCCTCTGTAACCCCCACAGCAGGATTAAGAGGCGTGAAAAAGCAGGGTCTCACAAGCGGGACACAGGGATGTACATCATGTTAGCGTTGCACAAAACATGTGCGAATGGGCTGTAATTCCCCAGTTTAAGTCCCTTATTTCCATTTTGTCATGTCTGAGCGCCTGTCATGCTTTTGAACAAACATTGACATAATTAAAATGCAAATGCAGTTTGGTGGTGGAGGAGACAGAGAGAGATTTCTAAGCTGATATGCACACAGATACGGACGCAGAGAAGTAGAAACACAGACACACACATACACACAAACACACATTAAGTGTTACGGAAAACACACACAAGCAGAAATATAGCAAATGATGATAAACGTTTAGAACAAATTCCCTGTTTGAGCAGAAAACTATTGAGGAGCATGTAAGTGGGTTTTGTGCTGATGAGTGCACTGCTGTGTATGTCTATATGTGTGTATAAGTACACACACACACACACACAGGGCTCCGCGGGCTTCAGGCTCCCCAGCCCCTGGCCTTTATTAAGAGCAGTTGTTTGATGAGAAAAGAAGCCGGCCTTCACTCCAGGGCCTGGCAGAAGCCTGGGGAGTGGGTAAGTGGGTTAACCCAGAGGCCCAGACAAAGCCTGAGGAATGGATAAGTGGGTCACCCGCCCTCAACTGAACACTCAAAGGATCCACTCTGACTCCTCTCCCTTTTATTATTAGAGCTGGTCTAATGTGTGAAGGGACCTCAGGAAGGAACACAGCACTCATCTCTGCATGAGCGACTGAGCTCTTGTGTATGGGTATGTGCATGCATGTGTGTACGCGTGTGTGTTCCTGCAGCTAAGGCACAGGAAAACGCAGTGGTCCTTGAAGACACTGAGAAATTAGAAGTACCAAGTTCAAGGCTGCTACATGGGAACATGTAGCGCAGCTATAGTGTGAACAACACAAGAGAAACTGATACAGAAGAAAAGTGGCATCTTATGTGAAGGATGCTCACACCTTGGACACCATAAGGCCCAGCATGTTGAGAAAATGTAGGACAAGAATCTCATTGTGATGCTGCCATTCAATGCAGATGCAGCGAAAACACCTTGACTGTTTTTTTTCTAGCATAATATATATTTCAAGTAATTCTGCGCGGCGTCCAATAAATTTTATTTTCTGACATTAAGTACATTATGCTGTTTGCCTCGACATCTCTCTACAGCTGCAGCTACACAAACAGCAGTTCTTCAAAATCGTTTCTTGAAATCGTACAGGATTTACAGAATCTGTAGTGTAACATTTGCCAAATGCATTTAAGTGAACAAGATGCTATATTCTCTTTAAAATGTTTATTTTAAATGTTAACAAATTTGTTAAGGAATAAAAAAAATATAAAATATAAACATAAACAATACATTAAATAAATTAGACCTTTACACATAATAGACATGAGTACAATTTCCCAATTTAACTAATCTGGGTTACTTATTTTGGACTGAAAAAATAAATAACAACAACAGCTAACTGTGAGCATTCTCACAAGGTGTGCTTGTGTGAATGATGTAGTGCCCTAACTGTTTCAGTTCTAGAAAGTGTCACATGTACAAAAGAACAATTTCCAGCTCCTAATAAACTTGGAAATTTGGATTTCTGAGATAAATACACACATGATACCTCTTATTTCACCTATTATAGTACAATAAAACTAGCAACCTTTGTTTTTCAGGCTGTACCACCTAAACTATGGAATGCTCTGCCTGCACTCTTAAGTTCTGCCGATTCTGTGGACTCCTCTGAAAGGCAGCTGAAGACTTACCTGTACAGACAACCATTTAAATAACCCATGTACCAGGCCTGCTTTTCTTGTGTCTTTTTCATTATGTATTGTTTCAGTCTTGTGCATTTTAAACAGGTGACTGTGGTGCTTTTATTGTTTAACATTCTTGTAAAGTACTTTGTGACCCACATCTGTGAAAAGCACTATAAAAATATTTTTTTTCACCTTCTTCTTGTTGCATGCCATGGCATTCCCACTGTTCTATTTCCACAATCAACTTACTAATAAAGGCAAAAGCTGCGAAGGACAAATCTTTGAAATTAATTATCATTTTCTGTGTTTGAAGCAAGGCAACTATCTGCACAGATTTTACTGTTTGCAAAAAGTTTAACATGTAGTCAAGAATGCAGGTCAGGAAAAAATGCAGAAATATAAAATTTAATCTGCCTATAGTAATACTGCATACGTTCTCCATACTAAATCTAAAGCAGTTTCTTGATATTAACGCTAGTTTTCTATTGAGAAATGTTATTTATGCCTCTTTTTTGTGTTTGGGAGGATAAAGGTTAAAGATAGTCTTAAATCTAATAAGGATTTTATTTTCACAGTTTATTTTTTGTCATAGCTGTCGACAATAACTTTTTGATAACAGTCTATCAAAACAAAGCAACAAAACAGGCAAGGTGATGGCTTGCACAATAAAACTGAAAAGTTGCAGTTGAATAAAAACTGCTCCTAAAAACTGTTTCTCAATTATGTAATAATTAAAATACATTGTATTAGCTACCAATGAGTTCATGTCATTATTATTTCTCTTTTTTATGTAAGAACATTTTTTTGCAAAAGTAAAATATTAACTTTAAGATACAGTACTTTATCTAAAATTCAGGGATCATAGGAGTTAGGATCTACTCTCTTGCTATCTTTAACTTTTTTAAACAACACCTATGGGTTGCTCATGACCACTGCTGTAAATATCCAGTTGCTAGTGCATGATCTCAAAACAGCAGACACCAGTGCTACAATTGTGCTATGTATAACACATCCAGGAAGTAAAGCTTAACAACTACAGTGCTAAGACTTCACCACAACACGGCACAGCATGATGCACAACACACACACACACACACACACACACACACACACACACACACACACACACACACACACACACACACACACAGAAGCACATACTTCAGTGGGGAGATCAGCAAAAGGATCAAGTGTAAAGTCTCTTGTGTCATGGAAAGGCCTTTGATGAAGAAGAACACAAACAGTGAAACCACACCAACATGAAACACACACACACACACACACACACACACACACACAGACCATTTCACTAATTTCCTCCTAACTGTAATTATGTTCTCACCACAGTCTTGATAAAGATTTACTTTTATTCATCTGGTAGCGTCTAGTTTCCTGTCATTTGTTAGGCGTTGCAAGATTAATGAATGACTTTTACTCCACTAATTTTGAGTGACATCCAACATGCACACACACACACACACACACACGCACACACGCGCACACACACGCAGATAGGGTTCCCACATAAACAAACAGAGTGGGTCTTTGTATTCCACTGCACATCACCACAACACAGATCAACAGTCCCTGAGGTAACGGCCAAAATAAAGATCTCATTACTTTACTCTCTCTCTCTCCATGGCTTGTCAGCTGCCAGACCCTGACGTCTCCTTTCATGTTGGCCAGGCCTCTGAGAGGAGCTGAGAGATGCTGAGAGGCGCAGAGAGCCTCCCAGGGCTTTGAGCAGCGTTTGATTCCTGCTAGATAATAGCTGGTTCACTGTCAGCCCCGGGATGATCAGTTAAATCCTTAATCACTGCCTGTCCACTTGCATGACAGTTATTTTAGGGCTCTTTTCTGGACCTTCTCTTCTCTCTTTCCAGCTCTCCACCTCTCTCCCTCCCTCTGTGAAAAGTAATCCCACAACAGAGGCAACAGAAAACAGCACGCCGTGGATGGGCTCAGGAATAGAGGGATAAGAGGACAGAGGGGGTCAGAGTCAGCTTCATTTCAGCAGGGAGAACATCGGTGGTGTACTGGGTGGGTGCTGGGTGTCATTTAAGAAATTGCAATACCAGTACCAACAGCATGGATGTTACTTAAAATAAAAACATTCAGTGGCTACACAATTTGTGCCATCATTGAAGTGCAGGTTAAAATCACCTGCACACTTAATCATAGAAGTCAGAAAATCGGTTGATAGATAAAAACTGACCTGCTGGAACAGGAGGTTGATAAATTAATCCACGCAACCCGCAAAAACTGTTTGCATGTAACCCCTTTATAATCAGCAGCATTGATTAATGATTGTAATTTTATTACATATAACATATAATGGATTACAATTACATCTTTACATTACATTTATTTTGTAATGTAGCTCTGCTGGTGTCCTATTACACATTTGTGTGAAATTTTGTCATAATTAGCATCTAAATTCTTGAGTTATGGCCAAAAGAGCATATGGACATTTGCACCAAATTTGAAGAAACTGAAGAATGGACATGGGGTTATATTGACCTTGACCTTTGAATTGGATTATTTAATTCTTGAGTCCAAGTGGACATTTGTGCCAAGTTTGAAGAAATCCCCTAAAGGCATTCTTATCAGGTTCAGAGAGGAGGACATAATGTCTGTGGCCACAACTATCATAGGTGTGGAGCAAAAAACGGTTTTTCAAAAAGTTCTGAATCACAGAGGTTGTTCAGCACACAGCTGTGAATGTGCACAAAAAATAGGCTGATGGTTCCAGTAGTGTGAGGACAAGCTACTGGTCTGTTGATCACACACACATCCCCCTCAAGGCTCACGCCTGGTGGAGACAATAAACCAGCCTCAGTCGACCAGCCACTAATATTACCATAAGACTATTCACTACGTCAAACAGACAGTCTCTCATTACCCAACACTTAGATCTCTTTGCTGGCTCCCTGTTGCAAGTATAATCCAGTTTAAAATTCTCACTCTTATGTACAGAGCATTGCAAGGAGCAGGGTCAGGCTCTTGCATGTATTGCTGCTCTACTTCACCCTTACGCACCAGCTTGCCCTCTTAGGTCAAATAAGGCAAGTTTACTGTCTGTCTCACACACTTACTATAAGACCCATGGTGGCCGAGCTTTTGAGGCCACAGTACCTATTCTGTTCTGTTCAATTCTGTGAACTCTTTGTATTGTGTTTTAGTCTTTACACTTTCTAACATCTGGCACTGGTAGTCACTTCATCTTTTTGATTTTTTTGATTTGGTTTACAGCTTTTGTAAAGTACTTTGTGACTTTTGTTTTGCAAATAAATTTCTCCATCATCATCTCTTCTTCAAAACCACTACTCTTAAAGTGCCAATACAAATAGAGTACTCCTTTTCATCACTCTTTTTCTACTTCATTTGATACCTATAATCTGAATAGAAGCATTCCTGATGCATTTATTTTGTCAGATGCCACAGGTGTGTAGTACAGCCATACTTTTGAAAGTTTTGGTACCATCTTAGAACGCTGAACCACACCACAGACTGTATGGGTTGCAGTTGCTGTGGCAGTTGGCCAATTACACATTGCATGAAATCAAAGAATGCTGCAGCTGACTGGCTGCAAACAAAACCATACAAACATTTCTTTCTAGATCTGGGTACAAAAAAGGATCAAACACAGGTGTTATTTGACTGGAAAAGTTTCAGTACTACTTGGCACTGGGTTAGTTCGGTATTCAGCCCTATGTGTGACCCTGGCTCATACTTTCTGCATGAAGAGGGTAAAAAACAGATGAGGGCAGACGTGGTTGGCACCAAAAAGGAAAAAAGAAGTAAAGAAAAGTGCAAAGACCAAACCGAGAGGAACTTGTCTTTGACCTGTCAGCATGAAGACAAAAAGGAGGAGAAGAAGCTCTCCGTCTCCCCACTCTCCTATACCTGCCTCTTTTTAAAGGACATTCAAAGCTGAGCAGAGAGACAGTTAAGGCGTTGTCTGTCAGCCTGTCCTGTAACAGTGTCACGTTCTGAGCGGTACGGCGAGATGAGCGTTCTGTGTTCATGTCCAATCCAGGGCCTTGATCAAGGCTGCTCCACAGCCAGGTGCTGCCACTGCTGACAGCCTCGCCTCCACCCCCACTCACCCCTGTCTGGAAGATGGAGGGCATTTCACTTTGACAAAAAAAAGAAGTTTGGGGGTCGGGGGGTAGGGTTGGTAGGGGATACTTGAAGTACAGTTTGACAACAGACGAATCACAGAAAGTTTTGGACAGCCTGGACATTGACGGTTTAGGGCGCGCTAAGCTATCAGAGCTTTGAAGTTCTCATAACCTGAAAGGAGCAATGGGAGCATATTCCCAACATTACAGGTGAACTCACTGCTGGTTTAACCCTCAATAAAGTGGTATATGATTGTCAAGTCAAGTTTTATTTGCCCGATATCACAAATCATAATTTGTTTCAGGGGGCTTTACAATCTGTACAGTGTGCGACACCGACTGTCTCTGACTAAAGTTGACTTAGGGCCCTATCTTATGCTGATCTAAAGCACAAGTGGAAAGCACAAGGTGCAATGGATTTAATTTATTCAAGGTGTGTCCAAATCCACTTTTGCCATCTTGTGCCAGGGGCAGGAGTGATATTTTGCTCTGCCCCGCCCTTTGCGCCACCAGCGCAAAGCAGGATACACATATCAAGTGTGCCAAAGTACCCTCATTAATTCACAGGTGAGTTTAGGCCAAACATGCAATAAACCAATCAGACAGTCAGCTCTCATCACCTTTAAGAGGCAGGTGCGCCAGCAGCGCAATTGGTGGCAGCATGACGGCAGATTTACCAGGAGGAAACAAAGAGAAAAGATTTTCAAAGCGAGGAGACAGATCTCCCGGTTTGAGGAGTGAGAGCGCGAGATCGCACAATATATGGAGAAAGCAAATGAACCGCAAATATCATGCAGATATGTAACTGGCTATATTTTAACCTGAAGCACCTTGACATTGTGTTGTATTTTAGAATGAATTATTATCATCATCATCATCATTATGCAGCTCTGCTGGCTGAGGAGCGGGGGAGAGAGATAGTGCGGTAGAGAGGGGAGGTGAACTGATCCAGTCTAGCCGCAAAGCTGCCCGGTTCAGCGGTCTGTGCTCCTCCTTCTTCTCCTCTCCCACCTAATCTTCATCTACTCCTTGCTCCTCTGTCCCGTTGTGAAACAATCTGAGAGAGTTTCTGAAGTTTGAAGTGCGCAAAAATTATGCACAGATATATCCAACCAGCTCTGACAGAAGCACACATAACTTTTTCTCTCCGGGTCGGGCCGGACTCATGCGGTCAAATATAGTGTGTTATACATTTTGTATGTTATAGATCATAATTGATTAACCCTTGATTTTCTGGATCACAATAAACATGCAGACACAAACACTACATCTGCTCCAGCTGTCATGCTGACTAATCTGATAAAGACGAGCTGACAGCTGTGATCCTGTCCTGTCCACACTTCGCAGGACTGTTTAGATTTATTAGGCTTTATAATTATAAAATATTTTTTATTCCTTATTAGTGAGTTTATCTTTAAAGACACATGCGCGCACGACTGTTGAATGAAAAGTGTTTTGTGATTGTGGAGACGTGTGTGCACCTCAGCCAAGCGCAAGACACGCGCACACTTTTAACTGAAATATTTACACTTTATTGCTGATAGAAAATATGTTCAAATAACACTTAACTAACCCACATTTGAGTATGAGGAAGAGAATGACCATAAATGAAGTTGTTTTGTGATTGTGAAGATGTGTGTGTTTTGGCTAAGCCCGCCAGGTGCTATCTTGTGTTGAAAGACCACAGACTTTGCGCTTCGGCCAGGTTTCAGCTGGTGCCGCGCCACGCCTTTGTTTTGCCTTCATGTTTAGATCTCCCGCCCACAGCCGCACAGACCGGGCGCAAGTGCATTTGCTATCTTACACACATGGCAAAAATGGCACTTGCACTGGTGTAAGATAGCAAAACCACTTGCACTAGCAGCGCAACAGCATTTGCACCAGTTGTAAAATAGGGCCCTTAGTCCCTTCTCTCTCTCTGCAGCTTCATTCTGAAAAGCATCCTGAAGTAATAGTTTAATGTCTTCTTCTTCTCCTTCTCTTAAATTCTCCCGCCTGACACTGTCTTTCTCCCTCTCATGTGCACAACTGCGCACACAGAATGATGGTATTGTGGCCATGCTGTAAAAGGCAGACCATACTCCATTGCCTCATTTCCACGAGTCTCGACCTCTGACCCTTTGATTCTGACTGGCGGCACTTTGCTGTAAGGCACAGGGAGCCTTTCAGCCAATAGAATCAGTGCGCAGCTGGAGGTCAGAGGGTCACAGACACACCATGTATGGAATTCCATAGAGCCAGAGAGGTCAGAGGTCACTCTCAATCACAGTCAACACAGAGCAACGAATCAGGAGGCTCCTACAGCCACAACATAAGGACAGGGAGACAGAGACACAGAGGAGGAGAAATGAAACAGAAGGGGGAGACAGGGCTAAATGATTTCAACGATAACAATGACAGAAATGATGATGCATTTTTACACATTATATACAGTGTCTGAATTATCTGAATTGGCTGCACAACAGCATCTGGAATCTTCCAGTTTGGGACCACCACCTGTTGTATGGTTTAGGTTTTTGTGTTATCTGGCACCATTATAATCTGTTTGTCTTTCTTGTGTTTTTGTTTTTTTTATTTAACAATATTTGGCCACTCTTTTCACATTGATATCACCTGAAATCCTGAATATGTGACACTTTCAGCATGACAGTGGTGTTTGAGGACTGCTTCTTTCTCTGCTTGTGACCCTGATTCCCATGAACTCCTCGTCTCAGTGCAACTTGATATTAATTCAAGTCAAGTAATCAGTTCGTATTTTTGAGAAATTGCTCTCAGCTGCTATGTTCATTCAACAGGGGCAGTTTTCTGCATACAGGCGCAAACTGAAACTTAATGATGGACCATGGGCCAAAAGCAATATGCAATATGGAACTGCCCCGTGAGATCAGAATATAATAATTTAAAAAAATGAAAAAGTGATTTATATTCTTTTTTCTTCTTCTTCTTCTGCTTCTTCTTTTTTGCTAGAAACATCTAGCGGGTCAAATCAGACCTTACAGGAGGCCAATTTAGGACCAAACACTACTTGAAACATCATCAGTTCAGTAGCACCTGCAGACAGATGAGGATTAAGACAACTTGGACGAATATGCTGAAGGTTGGTGTAGACGTGGCTGAGAAGATTAAATAAAGACTATTTGTTTGGCAAATGTTTTTAATACAATGCTCTGTTGTTATGTATTACTGTTTCCTGATTAGTTAAAATTCTGAGTTGTGGTTATGGTGACATGTCTATTGTAGATGCACTATATGATTCAACACATATATATCTGATAGGGCTGGGTATTGTTAAGAACCTCACGATTCGATTCGATTTCGATTCGATTCGATATTGATTTAAATTCTTCAATATCGATTCAGTAAGAAGTAGAAATACACAAATAATTAAGAGTACCTGTTGGCAATTTTTAAATATTTATTTTCATGCCCATAACACATGTGGTACGTTACTTCACATCTTTGGGCAATAAAACATCTGAAAATAAAACATTAGCAGCACCATAATAGGTCACTTGTGCATATAAACCTCTGTCTTCACCTCTGTGTACAGCTTCGGGATGGCGCCCTCTGTCATGTGTTTTCGTGTTGGTATAGTGTATCATGGTTCAAGTGTGCACCATCTTCTTAAAACCTTCATTTTCCACAACACTGTACGGTCGAAGGTCCTTGTAAATGAAGACGGCCACGGACTCTGTTATCTTCTGTGCGCGGACAGAGCTTGGTGGTAGTTTGCAGACATATTGTTGTTGTTTGGTCGCGTGCAGCCTCCGTCCTTAAAACGCGAATCACACGAAGATGTTGCGCACAGCGCCCCCAATGGCCAGCAGGTGAATCGATTCAGAGGGTTTGCTTAATCGATATTGAATTAGGGGGCGGATAATTTCGATGCATCGATTTTTCGATATTTTTACCCACCCCTAATATCTGAATATTTTGGTAACACTGGGAACAGCTCAGTATAAACCTTTATATATTATTTGTAAATGCTAATTTATAGGGGTTGAAATACAGTGTTACCAATATTTTTAGAATATTATTACTTTTTTCACAGCATGTTGATCATATCTAAAACCCTCTAAAATTCAAATGACTGTTGTAAAATTCTTACTCATTGCAGGTCAGCTCAGGTGTTTGTGGACCACAGTGAAAGGACTACAGTTAAAGAAATCTTAATTAGTCCCATTAGCAAGTGTTCTCAACGGTCATTGCTTATGATGACTGCATTCAGGGCTACACAAGGTGTATGGAAATTAAGCCCTATGTAATCCTTATAAACAGATAGCTGCATTATAATATGCAGAATCTGTAGGCAAGGGACAAGATATTGGCATTAAAAACCATTCTGGTCTCCATGAGTAATCTGAGTCGTACAGATCAATCACATTTGAATGGGCTTTGGTTGCGTGGAGAGCAAACAGGCTGAATACACTGACCCAAAAGCAATCTCAGCATCCATCAGCTATTGCCTGACAACGACTTGGCCTTTTTAAAAATGTATCTGCAATTAGATATTTGTTTATAGAGAATAGTCGCCAACTCCTTTCTCTCATCTAAAATCGCTAATCAGACTGCAAACAGTGAGTTGTGCATAGAAAACTAAGTCTTGGCCCAAACATTCACTGGCTACATCAAAGCCCTGAAACACTGGCTGTTGACCCCGGAGGCTAAATCGTTGTCAAATGATAGCCAATGGCTTCCCAGATTGAGCACCATGTGTCTGACAGAGTGCTGTGTAAGTTTGGAGAGTGTGTGTGTGTGTGTGTGTGTGTGTGTGTGTGTGTGTGTGTGTGTGTGTGGGGGGTGTATACATGTGTGTCTAAAAGTCTGTGAAGAGTCCCAGAGGTGCCCTAGCTGCCTAAGCCACTTCTGCAGATCTGTTGAAAGATCATCAAGAGACTTTTTTTCTCAATCTATGGGTGTGAGAGTGTGTGTGTGTGTGTGTGTGTGTGTGTGTGTGTGTGTGTGTGTGTGTGTGTGTGTGTGTGTGTGTGTGTATTGTCTCTGTGGGAGCATGCTGGCTGCGTCTGCTGCTTAACACTCACTTTCATCACGCACACGCTCAGAAGTGACAGTCCCTGTCTCTACAAAGGGATTTAGAATATCACCAAGAGACCTGCCATCTCTTTCTCTCTCACACTCACACACGTGCGCACACACACACACACACACACACACACACACACACACACACACACACACACACACACACACACACACACACACAAACATGCAGAAATACCCGCACGAAGCTTGCTACAAAGGGATTCATGATGTCACCCAGAGACGTAACTTAGTTCCACATAATTTCCCATTATTCCTCTTAATGAATCTTAAAACAAGATAGTGGCTGTTAAATTACTCTCCTCTTCCATCTTTGTCTCCTCTCTCCACACCTCTCCTCATCTTTATTTCCTGTCATCCCTGGCAAATCTCCCCTTACATCCCACTCCCTATTGACACGTATCCCCAGAACGCACAAGCAAACACCAGCCCTACAAAGGCCTAAGCGCCTAAGCTAACAACCGATACACAAAAACACAACAACAAAGCAGTTGTTGTCAGGTTGTTAAGTCCCTGCCACTGTTTCCAAGGGTCGGGGAGACGGCAAGCAGACAGAAAAGAGGGAGAACAGGATGAGATGGGCTTTGGAGAATAAAAGACGGCTAATCCCTGCATTTGGATATGAGAAACGCAGGCCCGCAGGAGAACGCATCAAAGCCGGCACTAAATTAGCCTACATACAGCGAGTGAGAGGAGGAGAG
Source organism: Lutjanus erythropterus (assembly GCF_056507025.1). Classification (NCBI taxonomy): domain Eukaryota; kingdom Metazoa; phylum Chordata; class Actinopteri; order Lutjaniformes; family Lutjanidae; genus Lutjanus; species Lutjanus erythropterus. Next base: position 20,322,246 of record NC_139318.1, read on the forward strand.
AAGAGACGGAGTGGGGAAGAGGCCGCTGATTTGAGACAGTGTGAGAGGAGCAGGGAGAGGTAGTCTCCTAGGGCCCAGATTAGCAACACACACTCATTATTCTCTGGCATCGCTGCTGCACACAAACACACATGCACACCCACAGCCATGCACACAGATTAGAAACATACACTCATTATTCTGTCTCAGTGGGATGCTAAACCCTAAAATCCAGCACGCTTGCTGGGAGCACTTGCACAGAGACTGGCTAACAGACTAACGGGGCCCAACACTGCCTTTGTAGCTGTGCATCGTTAGCCACGCTGGGCGCTAGCACCTCATAGGGGTGTGTGTGAGTGCACAAATGTGTGTGTGTGTGCGTGCGTGCGTGTGTGTGTGTCAGGGAAGGGCTGACGAAAGCAGGCAATTAGGACTAGAGGAGTGTGCTAGTTCATTCAGCTCCACAAGTGGAACCATCCAAAGCACATTAAATAAGGAAGTTAGGCAGAGAGACAGTGTAGGTTAGGATGCCTCTGTGCATGTGTGTGTGGGGAAGAGTGAGAGTGGAACGAGAGAGAGAGGTTGAGGGAGGGGAGAGGGAGGGAGGGACAGAAACACTTGTCCAGAACACGAAGAATGAGCAAAGAAGAAGATGCATGGACACAGGCTGAGGAATAAAGACTGAGCTGAATCGTGCAGGGTCATGGACACACATGTTCCAGTCCTTGACTAGGAGAAAGCAACCTCACATGGACAAGAATCTGATGGTTTGGTACAGTGCATATGTAATTGTTGTCAAATAATATATATTATTGTAACCAAATACCCAAATTTCTTATATCAGCGTCTATTTGGTTACATACCTGTTATTTCTTTATTTTTTGTTTGTTTTTTCTTTTTCTTTTTGTTGCTGGATATTCTTGTTATAAAATTCAAATGTAAACCCTAATCCTAACAACTGCGGTACCTGACAGATACTATATGAAAAAAAAGGTGTATTTTTTTTATTGGCAAAAGCAATTTTAATTGACAGGCCTATCTATTTATTGAGTTCGTGTTTACCATGGGTTCTCATTTAAAGTGTGGGATAAGAGCACTCTGTCAGTCTTTTTGAAGGAGACAGAAACAGATTTCCTCATGCGCTCGATCTGTTTTCATTTTACACAATGTGCAAATCAACTGCAACTTTCCTAAAATAGTACCAAACAGCTTTTTTTCTTCAGATGACATTATTAATTACCAAACAATGTTTTGAGAAGAAATAAGTTAACATTTGGTTATGATGGTTGTTTTTCATAGCAGGTTATTTTGGGTCTCCAAAGGCCAGGTCAACCAGCAGTGGAAAGCTTTTCTCTGTGTGAGGGGTGCAAAATACAATTCAAGAGAATACAGATAAATATTGTGTCTTGCGATAGCTGAATGTAAAAGTTTGTTTATATCAATCTAGATTCTGATTAGCCACATGAAACAATTCTGGTTACTGAAAACATCCACATCATAGTGAATGAGCATTCACAAGTTGAACTTCTTCATTACTTTTTCCAATAAAATAACACAATATATGCTAATCAGTATTGAGTAACATTTTTTTGATACTTTGTAACAAAGTTCTAGTATCGTGACAACTCTAGAACAGAGGTAAAGGATGTGAAAGTGAATCAACAGGCAACTCTCGAAGAGGTACAGAACTTCTTCAAGCTGACGTGTATCAGGTCTTAGCTGGCATACAGAGGATACAGAGAGGTCAAACCTCACATACACCCGCAGCTTCCATCAGCACCCAATTACATCAGTGTAGAAAAAAAACCCTGCGCATAAATTATTTTGCTGTGGACCACAACTTGATGCAGTCTATTTCAATTTAATAAGCATGCTAGCCTGAGGGTTTATTAGCACGAATGTGCGAGGGACAATAATGTTTTTGCCATGATTGCTTTCTGTCTGAATCCTTATATCTTAACTCCTCTCCAAGTGAAGCAGGATGCTCTTTTTTAAATAAAGCATAAGAATGGAATGCACTTAATTAGCAGCGTGTGGTGTCATTGTGCTGTGGCATGGTGTCATTCAGCATGTGTGACACACTTTAAGCACTTGATCTATTTGCAGAATATTAAGAAACATTTTTCACGCCATAGTCTTACAGCTAACAAACATATTTCAGATAATTCAGTTCATATAACACTTCAATCTTTCTTCAACCAGAGTGCTCCAAGACTATTCATTAGATCATTAATCTGGCATATTTCAAATGTTTCTTTTATCTTGTTACCTCAGTGTGTCACCTCAGTTCAAGAGAAGACATATCCATATTTAAGTAGTCCCTTTACTTAATTAGAAATTCACATTGCACTATTTTCCAACAAAAAGAGATATTCTTTAGCGGGTGTTAAAAAATGCAATGACTCTGCGGGCTTTATGACCTCAAGAAAGGATCTTTATATGTGTTTTGCCTCATGGATAAAAGAGGACAGTTGTAGAACTTTGCAGTGGCTGAATGGGATGACTTCTTGCCCTGCTTTTGAAAAGATAAGGTAGTGTACAAAAAATTAGTTTTACAAGTTTTGGAAAAGTTGTCGCAATTTGTGAAAATGTCTGGAGAGCAATAAGAGTGAAGCACTTGCAGTATGTAGGGTATTTGATGATGCTTTCATTGTACTTGTCTACTTATGTATATGTACTTACTTCATTTATCCCAGTGAAGGCCAAGTAAACAAAAACAAAACAAAATTCTAATTGTTGTTGTTTTTTTCACTTGCCCAGTTTGGCAAATGGGTCAGACACACATTCGTTAGTCAAGTACAGAGTACAAACACTTGTGTAAAAAAAAAGACTGGTAAAAGTAGAAATACTAATTCAACATGCAGGTTTATGAAGTTTCTGTCCAGGTGAACATTCCCACTTATTCTGTCTTCAATCTCTGCGATGAAGACTTCCCCTAACCTCCTCCTCCTGATGCATTCATCACTCTCCCCTTACTGTGGCTGTGGTGAGTCTCTGAAGTCATTTTCATACCGAGACATTTCTTCTTTATTTGGGTGATAGTCCAACCCTCTGGTAACACAGAATTAACAGCATTTGCTTTTCCCATTTCTTTGCTTTAGTAGGCCTTTTAGTTTCACTGCTGACACTGGTAAAATTACAGATTTTCCTTTATGGATCTCTGAAAGCAGGACATCAAACTCGAAACTCTTTGCGTTCTTTTTTTTCTCTATGATGCCATTTTCATGAATGAATACTTTATGACATATGGGGCAGGATGCATAGCCTTATATGGTATTGCTGGGGCGTTAATTATGCTAATTTACATGCATGTGCACGCAGAGCACAGGTGAATCAGTTATCTTAAGTTATGAGTGCTGAATCTGACGTGACATGTTCGTAGCATTGTACAAAAAAAAGTAAGACATATTTAAGATAAGAATACAAAAATGTTCCCTCCTGTCGTAAGGGGCCAGATGAGGTGGAGGAGCTGGAAAGCGTTGTTTAAGAGAGGGATGTCAGGCTTGGCCCCCCAGATATAGATGGATGGACAACTGGTCCAATCAAGACCAGTACTACAAGAAACTTATTCCTACACCGTAGCCACTTTGATCAGTTGTATTGCCTGGTCGAAACATCTAAACCCATTTGTCTGACAGCTTCTGATGACTCTTTGAGCTTCGTAACTTCTTAACTGCAAGATTCAATAGACTTTTTCTCTAATTGTCACACATTGTACTGTAATTGTACTGCAAATTTCATGAAAAATAAAGTGTAAATTGAGTTTTTATTGTTTATCGTGAATTTCAATGTAATTCCTGAACCATGATAATTTTAATCCTCCGCTTTATCGCTCTCTTTCTCCTTCCTCTTCCTCATCTCCTTTATCTTCTTCTCCTCCGAGGGTACTAGTCCATGCTGAAAGCTGCCATGTTACCTAGCAGGTTGTTCAGCCTTCCTTTCTCAGTCAGACATGTGCGTGTACACACACACACACACACACAGACACACACACACACACACACACACACACACACAGTAGCAATTATGGCAATCAGCAAGCCGACCCAATTAGTGTTTCCTGCTTGTTAAGCCCTAGGGGTTGGCTGCCCGACCACCTCACTTTGCATAACTTAATCTGCAATGACAGGGTGTGACACCCAGACTTCTGACCCAACCAGCAGCTTGTGTGTGTGTGTGTGCGTACATGTGTGTCCATCTGTGTGAGACCCTACTAGTTGTCCAACCCATGTGTGGTTACAATTTACATTCACCAAATTGCTCCCAGGCCGAGCGAGCTTCAGCCGGGCCAGTGAGGTCTGGATCCAGGGAGGAGCACTGTATCTGGGTGTGATTCTGCCTTCCTACTCCTGTGGGTTTCTCCCCTGTCTGAGCTGGTTAACGCCTGATGGACAACTCTGTTAATATGCAGCTCGTGAGGAGAGGCAAAACACAGTCTTTACTGCAGTCTGCGATACACATTAGCTGCACACATACAAGCATACCCAGTGAGCACCAACCAGGATTTCAACAATGATTTCTAGTTGAAATCTGTGTGAAGACACTTCTCCAAATCCTGTGAGCATTTGGTATGGAAATGGTTTGGAAATTGGTTAGCAGCACACAGCCTATATGTAGTTAATTTCTATGAAATCTCATTTGAAACATTAAATGTGTTGAAAATATGTCTTCATGCAGACCAGATTTCATATAGCAGTGGACTATGGAGACACTAATCATGATTGTCTCTGCCAACCTACAATTGAACAAATTATCATAATGTAAAAGTAATGTAAAAACATCATAATGGAAGAAGTTCTTAATGTCAAAGAAAGATTTTTTGCACTTCGTGCTGTAGCCTAATGCATATAAAACATGTTCCAAAAATGAGTCATCCAAACAGCAAGTTGGAGCCATAGTCAGGGTTTGGTTGAAATCCTGTCTAATATACGATCTATGGTTGAAGGGAGTTGTTTCCCCACACCCCCTCTTCCTAAGACACGAGGAAGCTCAGGCAGGCTGCAGAGCGCAAGACAAGTGCAACATTATTACCTGACAGTAACAAGCGACAATGCAAGTTGATCAGCTGTTAATTGTCTGTCAATGTAAAGCTCCATTAACATATAGATCCATATAGCTCCTTCTAAAATATTATTAATGATTTCTTAAGACTCATAAACAGACACTTATGCATTCGGCAAATATTCTGCGTTAATTTAAACTCTAATTAATGTGAAACAAGCGAACAAAAACAGTAATTCAGGCTGGAATAGAAATTTTAAAGGAGGACACCACAGCTGTAGCACTGCTGTCATACAAGCAAGTTTTTCCAATTAAGCATGTTTCCTTAATTTCTGACGACATTTCATGGTCATTTTATGATTTATTACAGTGAATATATTATAGATCTCTCCTTAAGATGATCATGAATAGGTGGTAGATGACACACAGGATTTTAATTTTTTTTTCTGACTTTCAACTGAGAAATTTCAATTTAGTTTCTTAGTAAGGGCCCAAAACAATGATAGGCTATTATTTACAATAAAGATGAAAAATGTCACTGTTGCGAATCCTGGTCTAAGTCTAAATGTTCAGTCAACATCTTCAAACAGTCAAACAACTTCCACTTTTGAACGTGTTCTCGATGTCTTTGCACTGGTGACCACAGTCGTTTTTTTGCTCACTGGGTACCGTTCTCACACTCATCCACTGTGTGTAGGTAGAGACTGGAAAAAAAAAAAACTCCTACTGCCATGTTCAAACTCCTCTAAGCAAGTGCCACGATAGTAAAATTTGTTTCATGGTCAAACACTTGTGCTGTTATGAAGTGTACCAGAGGCCCTCCCCTTCTCAGTGAGTGGTTGCCCCGTGACACATGTTGCTAGGCATTAAACCTGACAGAAACCATGGTTACTGAACACAAAAGAACTATTGTGGAGGTGTGTTTGATCTCAGTTTGTGTGTGCGTGAGTGTGTGTGTGTGTGTGTGTGTGTGTGTGTGTGTGTGTGTGTTTGAACTCAGTGTGAACTGCATGGAGTCTGCGGAAGCTTTCTGCGAGGGGAACAAAAGCACAGCGGAGTGTGTGAGTGTGGCCATCACCCTGATTGCCGAGAGAGGAAGCAAAACAACAACTTATATCTCCTTCAGCCCCTCTGAGTTTCTCTCCTCTCCCTCTTTTTAATTCTCTGTTTTGCTTTCCTTGACTAATTGTTTTTTGTTGGCTTCTTTTTTTTCTCTTCTTGAGTTCAAAACTGGCAGAAGCGGGGAAAGCGTAGCGGGGTGTGTTTTGTACGAGTATCTCTCTGGTGCCTATTCCATTAAAGGCAGACTGATAAACAGGCTAGGATAATTAAAGGGGAGTGATAAATAGTGCTGCCTTAATTAAAGGGGAGTGATGAGGACACGTGTCGAAATGTTTTGTTAGCGGGCCGACGGACAGATGAAGGAGGAGAGTAATTGCTTTGGATTAATTATTTGGATACGGGCGGCGAGAGGGTACACACATCTCTTGAGGGCTCTTTCAGGATGGAGGGATGGAGAGGAGGGGGAGATGAGGAAGAGTGTGGATGGAGAGGAGGAGAAGGCTGGTTTCAAGGAAAGATTCACTGGCATCCATCTCTCTTCAAGCCAAGAACAGCACAAACATGAACATCATCCAGGAGGCAGAGACAGCGGAGTAAATCAGAATTGAAGTCATGTTTTTCTTTGGTATTTTCATCTTCTTTCATCTAGGGAAAGTTGACTGAGTCTTTTCCAGCAACAAATTAGTAAAAGCACACTTGCGTACCCAGTACAACCACATGCTTCAACTAGTATCTACTGAGTAGCAGTCAGGGGTGAATCGCCTCAGTTTGTGTCTCTGCAGTCTGAGTAAAACCTTTAATCAAAACTGCCGCATTCAAGATCAGTGGAAAATGTTCAGGAAAAAGTCTGGGTAGTTGTAGCACTTGTGGTTCATAGATAAAAGACCATTTTTTTCTAAAGCCCAACATGATGTCTCAAATAGTTTGTTTTGCTTACAAACCAAAGATATTCAGTTAACTGTCATACAGGAGTAAAAAAAAAACATAAAATATTCACATTTAAGAAACTGAAATCAGAGATTTTTTTTACCTAAAACCAATTCATTGTTTATAAAAGTAGCTGATGATTAATATAATAATCAATCAACAATTGATTCATTGATCAATCTTGGCAGATCTGTTGAGGCCGATACCAACATTGATATCTGAGTTTCAATCATCTTGCTGCCTTGGTTCCAGTGGTGACCCGTCTCTTTCGCCCTGGTTTCCTGTCTGCCTCTGCTGTCCAGTAAAAGACAAAATAATGCCAAAAAAATAACCATAAAGTCATCCATATCCATCCATCTAGACAGTGATTGGTCATTTGCTTTCCATGCACATGACCAATCTGGTTGCCATGGTTACAGTTAAACAGTTATGTCTAACTATTACCACACCCCCTCTCTGTTTAAGAAAGATTTTTAACCTAAAAACATGAGTTGAGGTGGTTGATATCAATGTTCCTTTCATGATCCATAACATAAATAAACAAAAAAATACAACTTTTTTTTTTTTTTTTTTTAACATGGAAGACCAACAAATGTAGTAGGCAGTTGAAAAGTAAACTGCACTCTGCTCTGTACCAGACAAACTATAAAATCATGATGTCGTTTCAAAACATATCTTTGGTATTTCTGTACTTCAATTTCTTGTCATCTATCTGCTGACAGTACACCAATATCCCTGTATCTGCAATGATATATCTGCCCGGCTGATTTATCATTCAGAAACTGGTGAAAGCACACTCTTGTGTCACTCTCCTTACAAAACACATTACACATTACATCACTATTAGGCTAAGTACATACAGACCACTTAATTTGGAAAGTTTAATTATTCTACAGTGTATTCATGACATGGTACTTTAGAGACCAGTCTCATTATCATTACTCGAATATGTGGGTAAATGTGATATGATCCACCTTCCTACAGAACACAAAGGGAATTTTTTTCTAGGTTACCTGCAATGTGAAACAAGGTAACACAGAGTCACTACATCCTAAAGTAGACCTATAAAAATAAATTTACAAAACAGAGTGTTATTGTAACTCTTGTTTTCACTTAATTACAATACAATTTATTTATCATTGCATTATATAATACTTTTTAAAATATATTTTGTTACTATTATTTCAGAAAATATTGCATTGTAAATCTAATGTGGACACATTATTGCTTATAATATTATATCTCACTCCATACAAACAACCAGCAACCCTCATGTGACTGTTTTCATTACATCTGTCATTGCAAAGTTTCAGAGGCAGACAAATTTACAATTAGGCAAATATTAGCAACTGCCTGAGAACTGCTTGCAAAACAAAGATCATAAATATTGTCTAACCTATGTTTTAACTAGTAGCTTACATGGCACCTGTTACTGAATAAATATGGCCACACCACACTAAAACAAAGTCCTTTGCTTTAAGTGGCAGTAAGGTTCTTATAATAGTTTCAAAAACAAAAATGACATTGTTTCTATTTCTGCTGGAAGACATATTAATGCAAGTAATGATGACACTGACAATGATGGAGAAAAAATATAGGAGCTGCAATGATTCTTCCCCTCAAAACGATGTGAAAAGGTATTCCTAAACCAGTGTAATCCTCTTCTCACAACAAGTATTTTCAAACCATTTACTGGTCCAGTCAGCTGTTCGTGTCAGGGAAAGGTAAATGTTTATGTTATCTAGAGTGGTGAACTGCAGATTAACAGCTTTACTGAATACATATTTATTTGCTTACAGATGAAAATCAGAAATTGTGATGGAAATCTATAGCAAACCATTCATACAGCAATATGATGTTCAGGTGGAATCTATCAGTGTTCATTTTGCATGTTTCCTGCTTGTTAAGCTGTCTTGTGTTTTGTTTTCTTCATTGTCTTTGGGAGAATATATACTACATAAACATCTCAAAAGTTATTCCTAAAATCTGTTGTTTTTTGTGTGTAATTTGTCCATGTGCACACTCAGAGCTCTGGTTCTCCTAACCAAGCCCAGAAGTCAAGCATGCGTGACCTCCTCTCTCAGCAGTGTGTGTGTGCATCCCATTGAAAAGCTTGACTTCACCATTTCCTTTTTAGCAGCGGCAGTCGGGCACTAAAGCCTGAAAACGCTAAAGCACATACACACACAGTTCACCAGGCATACACTCGCACACACAACGTCTACCTCACCTCTCCACCTCCAGACTCTGTGCGTGTCTGTGTGTGTTTGTGTGTCTATAGAGCTAGTGTGTGAGCAGGTAGAACCATCTGTGGTGTAGATCACAGCCAGATGTCCCGGGCTCCGCCACCAGCCAGATCACCTTACATAAATACTTTACCATGTGAGGGAATCATTTAGCCATATTAATTGACGGTAAACTTGCCCTGAAACGAAGACCTCAGACTTATGCAGACACACACACACACACACACACACACACACACACACACACACACACACACACACACACACACACAGTCCTGCATCACAGGTGGGTTCCTTCACTCACAGGAGCAGCGAGTGGGTAACCGGTGGTAACCGGACTCTGATCAAAAGGAAGATTGACATAAATAAAGAGCCTGCAGGAATGCATTGTGCAAACAAAATATGAGCTGGGCCCCAAAACATTCCCTGGAGGGGAGGGCTGCTGAGGTGGAGGAGGAGGAGGAGGAGGAGAGGTAGTGAGAGAAGGGGGGCAGTTGGGTAGTTTTCTTTTTTATTCCCTCTTGCACTCAACTCTCCTGTCTTTCATTCTGGTACATCCAGACATGTGTCTCAGCATTCAAAGACAGATTTAAAAAAAAAGAGCAGATCAGGTAAATGCCGTGAAAAAAGGAATGTGGAAGGTAGATATGGAAGCCCCTTTCCATCAGTAAAATAAAAAAATATCCCCATGGTCAGAATTATGAGATAAAATAAATCATAATTATGAGAAAAATACATTTTCAAAAAAGTCATAATATCTTGATTACGAGTGATTATGACTTGAAAACTCTTATTTCCAACTTTTCATCTCATAATTGTGACTTTTTAACTCATAATTTCTATGCCATAATTCTAACTTTTTATTTCATAATTAACTTTTATCTCATAACTGTGACTTTTATCTCCTCATTTTGACTTATTTCATAATTATGACTTTTTTATGAGATAAAATTCCACGAGATAAAAAGTCAAAAATATGAGTTAAAATGTCATAAAGATTAAAAGTCATCATTATGAGATTAAAAAAAGTCATATTTTATACTTTTAATTTCATAATAACTTTTTTTTAACTCATTAGTATGTCTTACCATGGGGAATTTTTTTTCTTTTACTGGTGCAAACAGGCTTAGGTAGCTCATAGTTACATGTGGTAGATGCTCATTTTTGACAGCAGGAGGCCCATCAAATTTAAACTGGAGAGATTAAAAACCATGTACTTGAGGGCATAGCGGACTGGGTTTCGCCCCTCTAGTGACAGTCTAATGTTTTGCCACCTATTGTTGTCAGTTCTAAACAGGGCCAAACCGTCTTCAGCGGGGGAGTGATATCTAATCCCCTGCTTACTGAACCTTTGATATGGTAGCCTTCACCCATGGGCCTCTAAGGTTTATATACACACAGACTCACACACACATATGTGCACACATACACGCAACAAAAACCTGTCTGGGGAACTTCCATGTAGCTTCTGGTGTCTGTTTGTCTCCATGTAAGGCTTTAAATGTGGAGGGGAAAACAAAGTGGCATAGCCCACGTAGACGTACACACACACAGTAGTGTACACATGGCCATAACACTACCATAAGAGGAGTTTACAGCTGGCACTGCAGGGTCACTTCAACCAGCAGTGGGACATTTTTAGGCTTTCTTTCCAAAACAGAATCAGAGACTGTATCACTAAAAAGACTGTTGCTAAAATCAGCGCCTACGCACACAAACAGAAACACACACAGAGAAAGACATTACCAGATTGACTTTAAACAAAACTTTGCGCAAGTACTCTCTCCTGGGCTCGTTTCACGAGATAATGAGTATTAAAATAAACTTTCTGGTTTACATTCGCTATGTGCCTGTTTCTTCTGTATACATCATAAGTGTGTGTGTTTCTCAAGTTTTTCTGTGTGTGTTTGTTTCTACATCCCAAAGCATCCGGGACCAGTTGATGGGGAGAGGAGACTTAATGGAAGGAGAGAACGAATAAAAGGCAACACAACAATAGAGAGATCACAACATCTCCCATGGTAGGTTGCAACCTCAGCTCTGTGGGGAAAACACACACTAGCACACTCTCTTGTGTGCCTGTTCAGACTAAAATATAACTGTATGTTTGTGTTTGGGGGATTTGTGTGTGTATGTGTGCCCCACAGCAAGGTATCCCATCCCTCCAGGTGGGGTGAAGGTGTTAAGGGGCAGACGGAGACAGCAGGGATCCCGCTGGCAACGCTCTGGGAGGAACCGCAGGGTACAGCTGCTCTCACAGTAATCAAGGAGGCAGAGGACAGGTGACAGAGTCAGCAGGGGAAAGAGAGGAAAAAACAGAGGAGGAAAAGATGTTAGCAAGGAAAAGAGGTGGAGCTGGGATCCTTCTCTCCTCCTCACCTTCACCTCCTTCCCTCTGCGCAGGCCGCTCATGGAAGAAAAACAACTTTGATGGAGAAAGAGAAAGCAAAAGGCAGGAAAGGGCTGAATGAAAGGAAAGAAAAACAAGGAAAGGTAAATCTAATTACAGAGGCCAGATATGGCAGCAACGTTAGTTAACACTGAGACAATAAACACCGCTCCCATGCAACCGCACTGCGTCTGTGTGTGTGTGTGTGTGTGTGTGTGTGTGTGTGTGTGTGTGTGTGTGTGTGTGTGTGTGTGTGTGTGTGTGTGTGCATTGTGTGAGTGTGTGTTTTCATGTGAGTGATAGGGACCAGAGGAGGGCAACAGGGAAAGACGAGCCTATGTTTGTTTGTTCATGGCTGTTTCTCAGGCCCTTGACACTGGCATTCCAGAGCCATACACACATTCTCCCTCTTTCACACACACACAAACGTACACGTTGACATTTCATAACCAGTGGAGGTCAGATCCCTGCACACACCCTGTGGCTAACTTTAAGTCCCCGCTGCTGCACAAACCAACACACAAATACTCAAAGAAGCATCTCACACACACTCACACACACAAGCACTTACTTCTTGAATGACTTTTACCCGAAGTGTTTGTAGCTCATAGTGACAGTAAGAAATGTGCGGCTCCTGCCAACATGCCAGCCTTGATACACAGCAAAAGGCATCACTGGCGCAGGTCTGATGGGTTGTAATTGATGCTTCACTGTGTTTACAGAGCTTAAGTAAGAACAGGAGTTAATGCAGTCTTCACATGCTTAAGTTTTTACCAAGGGTCCACCCCGTTCCTAAAAACAAATTTAAAGATAAGTTATGTACGTAATTTTTGGGTTTTGTTTATGCCTCCCCCTCAATCTTGCTCAGTCGTATGAACTACATATGTTCCTTTCCTGTCTTGGGGCGACAACAAACACAGTTGGGCCACTCAATACGTGGAGTGTATGCTATAAATACTTCATCACAGGTTAGTTCAGTTGTTCCAAAATTGGGGTTAGAACATGCTAACCCAATTATTTTTAATGATTGATAATTATTGTGGGGTGGGGAGGCATAAACTTTTTTTGGCTTCTGAAGGCGGGGGGAATTTTGGGACCCGGTGAGTTAGGTGATGATGTTACTGAGTAAATGACGTGCGCAATTGTGTCCATAGATCCAAGCAAATTATCAATTTTTACTGTAAAAAAAATACAACCCTACCATAAAACAAATGCTTTCAGATTGCAGTTTGGTTAAACAGTCTGTCCACTTGAAAGACTGGTCCACATTAGGTTTGGGTGATATGTAAGAATTTTCCCACCGGCCACTGTCAGCTCATCAACCAGTGACTGGTGACACATTTGTCCTCCCCTCCTCCTGAGTCTCAGCTGGGAGATGTGTGCAAGCGGCCGAGTTTGCTACACTACATACGCTACATATGTTCACTACATCCAATAAACAAGATAAGCTCACAGAGTGTCAAGAAATTAAATATTCTCACGTCTATTTTCCTTATTAAATAGAAAAATGCTCCTGGCCGAGCGGGTGAATAAAAGCGCCTGTCACTCTACAGACCATTACATTAGCAAAATAAACTAACAAATATTGTCCCCCAAAAAACAAATGCCAATGGCTTGAGCCTACATCCAAAGGGATGTTGTCCAATCACCCTTCCCTAGTCCACATAGACTTCTCTTTATGTTGACTGTATGGAGCATTTTGAAAAAGTAAAAAGCATGGGAAAAGTGTGTTACTAACTGTAAATAAAAAAAACTGTAATTAACATTAGGGCTGTATGCGACACAGAATTTTGTCTATCAAACCAGAATTTGGCTATTTAACACAAAGACTCAACAATTCGGTCTTTGTTTTTTCCAGTTCAACGCCACACTCTCACATTAGCTTACATGAGCATGTTTTACTAGTAAGACTGACATCTGCCTTTCTTTGTCATCTGTGTTGTGAAAACATCAGATTACCACCTCAGTCAGAGAAAGTAAAGGTGTTTGTCCACCTGCTCATTGTTCAGTTATAAAATCCCAGCACACCACAGAGCGTCTCTCCAGGGCTGCTGACAGCATGTTAGCATCATCATCACAGTTTTGTGGTTTGTGGTGATTTTGAGACTCATTTTGTAAAGTTCACAGCCCATCATGCTGTTGTGTCACTCTGTATATAATGCAGCAAAAATACCAGAGCTGAAACTTGGTCACCAACCAGACATTTCACCACCCTTATTTATAATTCTTTGTTGAATTACTGTGCATTTTTGTAAGTTTCTATCTACTTAATCCTGTCACTGTAATGCACACTGACTGACAAAGGAAGAAAAGAAAAAAAAAAAAACGACTGTTCGACTCAAACAATCTCAGTCGACTGAGGAGTCTCAGACTGATGATTTAAATCTTCGACTCTCAGGGGGAAGCCCTAATTAACAACATGACATTTTCCGACCGTGCCAACAATGTCTGCACAGTGCCATATGCCATGTCTTTCTGTCTTACTCACACTCATTCCTCCCTTGAATCCTTGGATGTGGTTGCAGCAGGTCTTACTCAATAACACCTGCCTGCTTTGTGAGTGTGTGTGCCTACATGCATGTGTATGTGTGTCACACATAAGGACCCCCGATCTAACCTAAACACTTGTGAGAAGAGATTTTTATACAGCCAGACATTCAAAACAGACCTCTGCCTCGGCCACTATCTGTCTGTGTAGACAAGTGAGACGTTTTAAAAAGGTGCTTTTACCACACATCAGAAATTGAATGCTTCATAAACTTGGTGATCCAGTCTGTACACACCCACACAAACACACACACACACACACACGCACACACAGTCCACCCGCCCCTGGTACCCCATCCGGGAGGTCAGAATAAGGAGGGGGAGGTGGGTAACATACCGTTGTATTAGTGCACTTTTACCGTGGATAAAGAATGGCCATAAAAGGTAAAACCATCCTGCTCGGACCTGCTTACTGTAAACAAGCAGAGAGGAAAGTGGAGCGGGTGAGAGATGCCGTCTGGAGAGGTGCAGAAAATGAAGAAAGCAGCAGGGAGAGAGGAGCAGGGGGAGGATGAAGGGTGGCAGAGGCCTGGGGAGGCCAGAGTTTCATATTTTGTTCATTTGCTAATAAAGACATTGTTGTGAGTAGTTACCCAGGACGAATGTCAGAAAAAAAGGAAAAAACATGTACTTTTCATCTGTTCCAATATATACAATTGTATAGATTTCGTTTTCACATGATCCAGGTCTCCAAATATGACAAGATTGCCTGTATTACAATATACTCGTTAATAAAAAATAGTTTATTTATTATTAATTGATTCCATTTTCTTTAAAGGCTCTCAATTTGCTTCTCAATGTGTAGATTTTTCCATTCCCACATAGTTTGCAATTTTTATCTACCTAGGTAGGCACCAATGTTAGACTTATTAGTTATTTTGAATTTCAAGGCAATATAAAACTTAATGTACACATATCAATATGCCAATACTCTTTTGCGCCTCGAGTTCCGGGGGAGCTCCAGGGTTTTCAGAAAAAACTGAAATGAACGAATTATACCTGTATTGCCTTACTTTTCTCTCCCCCTTCTGGCAAAGAGAGTAATTACATACAAACCATCAACACTTGCTTATGACATATGTCTCTGCCAAAAACTCCTAGTTGTTGTAACCCACTCCATTACTATGGGTGCTCTCCCCTTTATCACTGCTGGTTGGTGCAGACAGATCATAACCAGTGCACAAGTGGAATGTCACGACAGCACCAGATTTAAAAACTATGCTGCAAAATACAGTCAATACAAATCAGGATTATGTGAACTCATTGGGCTTTAGGGCTTCAGTAGGGATGCAGCAATACCACTTTTTTTTCAGACCAAGTACAAGTGCAAGTACTTATGTTTTTGGTACTTGCTGATACTGAGTACCGATATGAGTACTAAATAATGCCATTACAGTTCTTATATTAACTTATTTATTTTCATCAGATGTTCTTCACTCTCTTAATGTAAAAAAAAAAACATTGCTGCTGTCTTCTGCTGGTGTAACTGTAGATACTACACACATTAAATTTTTGGGTTAGGTTAAGTTACTTTACTAATTTTGTGTTCCGATAGTTTACTGTGTACATTACATATTTCAGCAGGAATACTTCTACAAAATTATTATGGACTTGCAGAATTAAGTTTGCTGTTACATATAATTATTTCATTATCATTTACAGAACTTTAACTAGCATTTCAATTACACATTTTTAGTTACTCCTCCATGTCCCACTTGTCTAAGAGCTAATTAGTTTTTACCTGTCATTGTTTCAGGAAGACAGGTATGAGTGTGGTGCCATGTGCAACAGTTTTGTTCACCCTGCTGTGAAACTCAAAGAGTAAAGTTAGGCGCACTGTGCTGTCAGGTTGTTTTGATGAAGATTAACTGGAGAATAAAGACAAGTATACAAAGAGAAGTTGTTGCTTATTACCAAGAAAAGAGGGTTACAGACTGGTGGCAGCAGTGTTTTTTATTCGTCTTCAGATTGATTAGTCGAGGCATTCAACTAGCTTACGCCCAACAGGACTTACTGGATAGCAGCTGGCTGCGGTCTACAGGTGCACTCTGTGCATTTATTACAGTTTTACATGGACTTTAGGGGTGTAACAATTTACTCATGCATCCGATGCATCGGACTTTAATGTGTAAGATATGAGTACATTGGTTCAGATGGCCTGCATCTGCAAAAAGCTGAACATGAATCGGAAACAAATCGATGCAGCACTAGCGTGTTGATACATCTCATTAGGATGCAGATACATTTAATTTTGGGATCAGGGAGCTGCCACTGTAACTTTCCTCCGTCTTCTCTCTCCTGCTGTCTCTGCCTGCACCGCTCTCGCTGGACGCCCGCTGCTGCGCTCACAAAAACAAGCGCTCCCTCCTCCCTCTCCTGTGTGTCCTCTTCATTTGCTCATAACAGACCACGCTGAAAACAGCAACAGAAGTGACATTGTACCGCGTCGCACCACCAAACTCATAATGTTCAAGTGTAGAATAAGTCTGGATTTTATGAGAAAGATGAGAAACTCTGCTGCAGATCATTTATGCAAAACGTGTCGGACAGCAGAGTACAGAGCCACGAGTCTGACCCACAGAGACGTCATGTCACTGTGAGAGCAGGTAACACTTCACTGTTCCTCCACACTAATCAAAACCACAGCACTCTTCATATGAAACAGAGCAGCAGATCATCTTACTGCAGAAATACTGACCTGTCGTCCTGACTCCCCCTTGCCGTACCATGATTGTTGTGCCTCATCAATCTCTAGTTGTGATAGCAGTTCGTGCTTGCGGATGTTGGAACACTGGGCTAGAAGTTGTTTCTTTGTTAGCGTAGATGATGAGTTTCAAAGTTTCCATATATCCCACATTCTCTGCATGTAACCCCTCTCACTGGGGTTACTTGTATAGTAGCATCTCAACAGATCCAAGTTCTCTGCCCTAGTCCACCTATGTCTTGTTCCAGTAGCCCACTTCTCATCAGGTTGTCCTGGTTCCCCAACACCTGACGCGGACCTTGTTAACCCAGGCAACATCCAAGCCGGTATGGCTGTATGATGTGGCATTTGTCGGGTTCTGTACTGAACAAACATGCTTTCTTACAATAAGCAGAGCAATATATGCAGGCCAGAGCATCTCTGCAGCATTACAGAACTTCAATAATGTTACTATGACTTATAATGCTGTTTTGCCACACAATTTTCCTTCATCAAAAAATTTCAGCTTCTGCGATTTGGATATTAGACTTTATTTCAATACTATTTCAAATAATTGTACAGTGATAGTCCCATATAAAACCATGCCCCATGGGCTTATAAGGTACAACGAATACATATCAAGCCACATCCAAAATGCTGCGAATACATTTTCAAACAACACTACAAAAAAAGGTAATAGATTTGACAATATTCTATATTCAGACCTTCACTGTCTGCAAAAACATTCATACAGATCACTGGCAGAGTTAATACTAATTAAATAGTTCTTTTTAAGGCTTAACTTAAATACATCATCCATTTTTTGTGTCATGTTAACTTGCAATTTGTAAACAACACACTTTCCACTTCTCCCAAATCACACGGCTCATACAGTCCATTTTCCCCTGAAATATTTCTGAATCTGCTGACTGCAATGGCCAAAGATCCCTGACTCTTAGATAAATAAAATGTAATTTGCATCTGCCCTCTGCAGATAACATTCATGCCTGTAAGACACACAGAAAACTTGCATTTTTGTATAATATTTTGTGTATATTTTCTCTTTCTTTGATAAAACGTTACTCACCAATGTTAGAAGTCATACAAATTCCCCTTTGAAGACAATGCTAGTTGTCTTTTCTCTGGGAACACATGTAGGACTTCAGTGTCTCAGTACTTAATGTACAAAAAATCCTGTCTTCCAAACATTCCTTTAAGATTGCACTTTTCTCTGCAGGCTGCGTGTGTGTGTGTGTGTGTGTGTGTGTGTGTGTGTGTGTGCGCACATCAGTGTTGATCAAATGTGTCTAGTGTGTAGGGCGTTAGCTGCAGCTTCAAGTTACTACAACAACACCTTCAGGTTACTGACCAGGCTTGGCCAAGCCATGGAGAAAAAAAAAAGCTAAAGATGTGTCCATCTTTAATTTTTACTCTCTCAGAAATACACACACACATACACTCATCAAATTATAGTAAAATGTACTATTTATTTTACAATGTAAAAAATGCCACTACTGCTGATAGCCTTGGATACTTGAGGAGCGCTGGAATATACATATTGAACATAATGATGATTTCATTTTCATTTTAACCTTTATCAAACAGGAGTGAAAGACTTGTTAGGATTAAAAGTCTCTTTTTTTGCAGACAGATTTAATCATACAACAATATAAAATGAAAACAAGAATTCCCTCCTAATGGTTGTGTGCCTCCACCAGTCAATTGCAGTTTACATGTGAAGACTTTGGCAAATTCTAATAAGAGGTATTAGGTGTATTTTTTGGCAGACTGGACATTGTCACTGTATTGATTAATGTATGATTCCAGTGAACAACATACAGTCATAAACATGGTGTGAAACTGTCATAATTAGCATATGAAATCTTAAGTTATGGCCAAAAACATGTGAGATCACTGTGACTTTGACCTTCGATCACCAAATTACATTCAGGTCATCCTTGAGTCGAAGTGGACATTTGTGCCAAATTTGTTTCAGAAACTGTGCAACATTATTCACCACAGCACTAACTTTCCATCTTAGTCCAACATGTGTTTGTCCCGCATCTGTTTTTTTTTAATCATTTTCAAGAGATCTATCAATGCCTGTATAGGATTCTTCCTCAGTTTGTGTTTGAGAGACAGAAGGACAGGTTGACTCAGGGTGACGTGAGACTGTCTGCCTTTGTTCAACAAAGTCTTCTCCTCCTAATTCACTTCACAGGTACAATTTCAACAATTCCCTCTCTTTCAATACAAATGAATAGATAGAAAGATAAATAAATAACTCACACTTCTAATAGTTAAATTGCATTGACCAAAAGCATTAAATTTCAGAGGAGTAATAGCTTTTAGGGGTTGTGTTTTTTTTTTACCTTCTTATTTTTGTGGTTGAAAAGGCCTGGACCAGAAATTTGTATACGCACACACATGTGCACACACACACACACACACACAAGACAGGTTGGCCGGGGGCAACGTAACAATGCAAAGTGGAAAAACAGGAGTCGGGCTGTTGAGCGTGAAAAAAGATGTCTTCAAATGAATAGAGTAAACCACAGCAAATGAAGAGATGCATCAAGGTGGAGGAGGATGAATGAGAGATGAATGGAAGCAAAAGGGTGAAACAGGGAGCGGCTGATTTGCGTAATCCCATCGTGGAAATTGACTTTTAAATGCAATATTCAATTTCCGCACTCCTGAAAGCGAGAGAGAAAGAGCCTGGCTTTTTTGCTTAATAATAATAACAAAATAATGTACTTGAGACATAAAAGCAAATAGAGAAATGAGAATAGCCAAGCTTCGGAGGGCAGAGAAACATTTCTGCAGCACGCAAACAAAGTGCGACAGGCTTCACTAACAAGGCTCAGAGAATTAGTTCCACCTTGGCCTCTCAGGTTTCACAATCAGAAGCAGAAAAACACTCTGAATTTCAATAGGAGTACAACAGCCAGTGCAGATATGCAGAATGGATGACGGTCTATGAATGTAACCAATTCATACAGTAGTTGCTGTGTGTGTTTGGCTGACCGTCCAACGCTAAAGCTCTGCCAACATCAGCAAACAATAAGATGTGAGGAATAAACCTATTCAAGGTGATATAAAGGGTCTGGTCTATCAGTCCAAAAACATCTCTGAGCTGACCAATAATTGCTTATAAAACATAATCAGCTACTGAAAGTTAAACATAATCTTATATTACAAATGTACCTTTCTAAACACTCAGTGAGCTCTGATTATTGTTTAAATAGTGTGTATATAGTATAGTTCCTGATGTTGTAACAGTAATTATAGTTTCAAAATTCAGTTTGTTAATGTTTATTTACATGATCTGTCATACCTAAAGACCATAAAACATCTTAATGTAGTAATGACGGGAGGGCAACAATAATGTAGTGCAGCCTCTCAGAGACAATGTCCACAGCTAAATAATCAGTAGAACAGAATGGGACAAATGTGAAAAGAACAGATTTAAATAAATGGAACAGGACAGATTGGAATAAAATGAAATTAAAGAGATACTACTCACTTAAAAGTGTGTTGATACACACTAAATACAGCATGCATCAGGACAGAAATGACCAAAAGAGACAGAAAACCATACAGTAATTGAAAAGGGCTCTGTACTGCCTTTGAGAACAGTACATGAAATATGGGGGTTTTATTGGAACATGTTGCAAAACAGTTGTAAAACCTCGTCATTGTAAACTATAAAAGCCATGAAACCAAAGCTCTGTCATGACTGCTTTCTCACTTGCTTTTTTTTTGGAGGTTGTAAGATTTTTCAGCAAGAAAGGATCTGACCTACATATTGCAGAGAGAGGTGGCTCCTTTGTGCAGTAACAATATCGGCAATGCCTGAGAAACCTCAGTTGTCCTGGGCATACCAAGATACCGCTATGCCTGGTTAGAAAAATGGGGGTACTCTCCTGTATTCACCCTCCACCAGGTCAGTGGATTTTCACAAAGTGGAGGAGGTTTTATTTGCGTGCATCTATTCATTTCTTGGCTTGTCAGCTGGAGTTTTCTGTGGCTTTTAGCGTGCAGGCTGGCCAAATCAGTGTAGAAGATACATTTGACTTCATTGGTTGAGCAGCACAAAGAGAGTTCCTGCTGTATAGCTTCAGCTCCATCACCATCAGATTCCTGCTGTTGAAATATAAAAATATTCAGGAGTAAACATAATTGGAAAACCAATAGAGAACTCACTAGGAAATTGAATTGTCTAATATTGCTAACACAAAGACTGTTTTGGAGTGTACAGTAAATTCTAACGCTGTATGCTAAAGGAACAACCAGTTATTTCTACATTTCTATAGCATACATTAGATGCCTCCACATGCTTTTGAGAATGTGTCCTCATGGGCCCCCTTCAACAAGAAAGGCAGGGCCTTGAAGCATGGATCTAAGGATGACGCGACATAAAGCTTGTCCTTCAGAGCCACATATCTGAAAGAGAGTTCACCTTTATACAGATAAACACATGTATGTATACATAGTTACACACACATGCACTGCACATCTTGGTTAAAAAAGTCATACTGCCATTATTTTGAGTGAATTGCAATAAGACTAGTGGAGGTGATCAGTTTTGCATTACAATTTTCATGTATACTGGGAAAAAAAAAGATTAAAATCTTGATGATGTGATATTTCTTGAGCGCTGTACCAACCAAATATGTTTCCTTTCATCTGGAGAACAAGATTTTTAAGCCAGGTCATCTATGCAGCATTTTCTCATAAATTTTCTCAAAAATGTTTACCTTTTCAAAAAATTGCAATTTTTTGATTTTGATATTGCACTTGGCTATATTGCAATTTTAGTGCAAATATGATTATTTGTGCAGGCCTATTAAGTACTATAAGCATAAACTGATTTCAGGTTTCTGTATAAAGCAGTGTTAAGGTCCTTAATCACTGCAGAGTCGAGAGGACACTGCTCATCTCCTCCCGCAGCCAAATGGTGAATAGAAAGGTAGGAATGAATCCGTTCCTTTGAATGGCAATCTGTTGCAAGCCAGGGCAACTCATTCTGCTGACTAAAGTTACAATGCTACGTTTTCACATCTGCATACAGGTCTGGTATCGCCACTTAACAAATGTCAAATGTTTGTGCATCAGCAGAACGTAGTGTGGTTCTAGTATATTAATGAGGCTTCAGTAGCCATCATTTTCAACAAAGCGGCACAGGCTTATATCCTCGCATATGAAAGTTGGGACAGCCTGAGTTATTTTCTGGCCACGTGGAGAATTAGATGGCAACTTAAACACAAATGAGTTCTCCAGTGGGGTTTCTTTCAGATTGGACATTTTGCAGATTGCGCAATGGTGGGTAATTTCTCATTAAATGGTTTCAGGGATTTGTCTTTCCACAACATTCAGGTTCACTAATGTGGCCAAATCTGAGCAAAAAAACTAAAAGCTGACCACATGAGACTAACTGGGTTGTAGCTTCTTGCATCCATGGGGGAAAAAAGCCATGCATTAAATCTCAGAATTAGGTCTCAGGATTTTATGAATCAATATCAAATCATTCAAATTTGAATCAAAAAAATGATTTTTTAAAAACCCAGCCCTAGAAAAGAATCAAATGGCAAGGTGCTGATTGCAAAATTGACCTGAGTGTCTGCACAGATAGTATCATGTACACAGCGCAGTACAGATAATTAAGTGCATATTACACTGTTAGTGAAGTAGGAGTATCTACAACATATATTTTAAAAAGACACTAAAAAAATCTCTATATCTATGAGGGCAGGGGAAAGGTAATGAGGTCAGAGTTGCTAAAAGAGGTTAGTAAGCAATTGTTCCTTTGGGGCTCAATTCAGATGGAAGCACTTAAATGATGCTTCACAACTACATGACTTTGCAATAGCAATCATTTTAATTATTTCCACATACTGTGAACAAAGGTATAGTTACACAATAGTGATTCAACCTACAGCCAGTGGATAAAAGCTTTAAGAAATGCCTTTCTACATACACAGCGTTGGATAGGTGAAAAAGTCACCTTTACACAGGAGATGATTTCTCTTATATCCCATTTATATGGAATTTATTTAAAAAGAACTGGGTCATTTTTTGGATGGTTTTAAGGGCCAGTGCGAAACATTAACAGGGATTTGTTGGCAAAATATGGCAGAAATTGAATCTTCATAAATACGTTTTTATCACCTGGAAATTTTAATCATTGTCTTTTTGTTACCTTCTAATGAGCCGTTTATATTTACAGAGGGTGTGGATCTTCTTCCACAGAGGCCACCATGTTGAAATGCCACATACAGCAGCCCAAAATAGACAAACCAAACACTGGCTATAAATATGGCCTTTTGCCTTTTTCGGGGGTTTCACATAGGGATAGGCTGATCCGATAACTGATGTTAGGGACAAAAAAGTACAATCTGATATAGGGTTGAGCGACTGGACGAATATACCATCTATCGACAATGGACTGACTCCATCGCTGAGTGCCTTTTTTAAGAGGATTTTTAGGGTGACATTTGTTTATTTAGCTAATGTAATAGTCTGCAGAGTAACAGCCACTGCTCTGCACCGCGCTCTCATCCAGTGGCGCAGTTAACACCCACTCAGCCGACCATGAGTGAGCTAAGTTGGGTGAGGAGTGAGAGGAACACAGCCTGCAGAGTCAGAGTCTTTACACTCATTTCATGCAGTAAAGTGAGGATTTATTTTGATCAAACCAAAGTTGGTGATTGTTGGAAGAATGGACAGACTAACAAAGACAGTTTTGGTGAGTTTTACGTTTTTCTGTGAGTTTGAATTAAGTGTGTTTTCAGAGGAGTTAACAAGCCAATTAAGGTCGCCTTACTTCGGTAAAAGAGAAACGGTTGTATATCTCTGTTTAAAATGGAAAATAAATGTGAGAACATGTCATTTCTAGACACTTTGAGAGTTTATTTTGTCTACTGGACGTAGTGAGCGTATGCAGGATGCGTAAAATAGTGAATTCAATGCTTGCACACATCTCCAAGCTGAGACCCAAGAGGACAGGATGAGGTGGGAGGGGGGACGTTGATATCGCCAATCGCTGTTGGATAAACTGACGATGATTGTTTGGAAAATTTTAAACATTTCACCCAACTCTAATCTGATACAATCTATTATCTTAAATTACCACATAAATGCTAAACTAAACTTGAGCAACATGCCATGAAGGGAGATGCAGAAGTAACAGATTAAAATAGTTTTTAGTTTGAATATCTGAATGGTGCTGACCAATCAAAAATGCTATTAAAGGCTCTCTGTTTGATGACGTTTAGTTGTGTGTCATGTATTTATTCCATCATAGGAACAGACTATTTGTTTCACAGTTTGAGTTTGAGGTTGTTTTCTAGTTGGGAAAGTTATTCAACATGCGTACATACAAATGTATTAATATTAACAGCTTAGTTGTTTAAGAGAGGGAAACAGACGGTATTGGATTGGTATTGTTATTGGCTGATATTCAATCAGTATTAGACATGAAAAAGAGGTATCGAGCCATCCTTAGTTTCACAGCCACTCTATGTTTTCCTGCATGCTTGGAAGGGGAGTGTGAGGTGAGGTATATGAAATCTGCAAGCTCACCATTTGATGTCACTACATTGTAGATGCCACTAAAACCTACTCACTGGTACTTTAAGCAGGAATAGAAAAGGCGAAACATACAATCTACAGAAACAAAACAGGAAACCTACTGAAACTATTCAAAAGAAAATCCAATAAGAAACCCACAGCACTAAAACATTTTTTCTTTTCCTCCAAGAAGTACAGTATAAAAAAAAAATCCACAGCAAGGACTGCTTAGCAACAAAGATGTCAACAAAGAGGAGCAAATTGGCAAGAAGCTTTAAGATGTCCACTTAAACTGCATATATGTGCCTATTTTACATACTAGGCTAAACTGAAAGCTTGGTGAAAAAAAAGGAACTGTTACCTTCATACTTTCTATCAGTGTGATGAGGCAGTTTAGAGGCTGCCCAGAACAACAGCAAATTACATTGTGGTACAAATATGAATTTGGCTCTGACTAAATTTGGGAGAGAAGGATATTGAATAGTATCGTCACTATCCAGTGAAATTCAGGTCTCTCCATGTATGGTGATTCTTATATTTTCAATAAAGTTGAGGGATTACATGCTTTTTTTATATCTTAAGAAATTCCCCTACCACTGAGGCTCATAGAAATCTTCTCAAAACACGATGGATTATCACAAAAATGCACGATTAAGTTTGAAACAAGCCTGTTTTCTTAGTTCCTAAAAAGTTGATGTGTGACATACAGAGTTTTCACTGGACATGCTGATGCATTATCAGACATCGGTATTAAATAAAAGTGTTGAATTGACCAGACAGCTGGCTTCACATAAACAGGATATCAATCAAAGCAGTGCCCTTTACTTGAGACAATAATTGCAAAAAATGCTGACAGTGTCGCTGCTGTTTGCTTTTACTATTTGATGAATTCACATTATCTGAGTGACCCTCAGTGTCTCTAGAAATAAAGTTTTAAAAGCAATTTGCCCGTGATGCATCGTGCAGGTGCGGACACGTTTAATCAGTGTTTTTATGATGAGAAACTACTTCTATGAACTACCCGGTATGAGCTATTTGAGTAGTTCTGTGCCAAATTGTGTAACATGTTAAGTTTATCCTCACCATGGCACAGAATTTATTTTCTAAAGAGAAACACTGGCTTCAATAGGTTTGATTCAGATGAAAGAATGTTTTAGTATGCAGTTATCCAATCTATGTCCCAAGGGCATGTTGTCAATTCAGCTTGACAGTAATGGATATCAAAAGGTGCTACATTGGTGGGTGGATTTTATGCAGTGTTGTGCGCTTAATTAGACATTCTTGGAATTTAACTTAATTTAAAAAATGTGTATCTCTGACCATAAGCAATTTGAAAAACAAATGTAATTGAATAGATGGCGTGCTGAAAGATGTTGCTGTGGTGTTAACACTCAAACACAGGTGCACACTTGGCATCAGTCTCACACACACACACACACACACACACACCCATATGCACATAGGTCCCATAGCTCTAGCTGTAATCAGTGTGTTTATACAGAGTGTCAAGAAACCTGGGTTGCTCTGACAAAAAGCACTGAGCGAACTGAGGAATGCCAAGTCACCGCACTAAATGGCGTAGACCTCATCATCCGTACACACTTGCGCACACGCAGTTGCCGGTCACTGACGAGGACTGATAGAGTGAACGGAGACGGGGACAGAGGAGTCAAACAAAGGAGTGAAATATGAAGACAGGAGGAAACAGAGAGCCAAAATAAGAGAGGAGGAAGCAGAGGGATGGAGCACAGGATGAAGCTGACAGATATTAAAACAGCCAGAACACACCGAGAGAGCTTTCCCTTCCTGAGAGCTAATATACAGAGATTAGTGGGGGGTGGAGGAGAGAGACAGGGAGACAATGCCTCTCTTAAAAAAATCTTAAAAAAGAGAAACTTCTTTAAACCCACACGTGCCTTATCAGTTCCTTCTCTTCTCTTTCAAATTTTCAAAACTAATTTCTAATTCTGATATTAAAAAAAACTTCCCATGTAACATCCTGCCGATTAAATAGGCATTCAGCAGTGAAAGCATGTGATTTACTTACTGTTAGGTACGCTTTAGGATGATACCACCGCTATTAAAATAGAAATATAAATCATTGCATTAGCATTGCAGTAAAACCCACTTTTAAAGGAGAAATCTTCTAAGTCTCTGTCGTTCAAAAATGAGTACTGCAGTTGGAGCCACTGATCTTATATATGATCTATGGTTTAAGCGAGTTATTTTCTCGATTAATCAATAGTTGTTTTGTCTATAAAATGTCATAAAATTATGAAAAATGTCAATCCATTTTCCCCACATTCAATGGGACATCCTCACATCTTGGTTTTTCCACAACTCAAAACTATTCAGTTTACTGGCACAGAGAAGTATAGACACCAGGAAATATTTGCATTTAAAAAGATGAGATTTAGAAACTTTAGAGGTTTTCTTAAAAAATTACTCAAGCCAATTAATCGATTATCAGAATAGTTGGAGATTGATTTAATAATCAATTCATAATCAAATAATCGTTGCAGCTGTAGGGGACACCATAGCTGTGGCATTGTTGTCAGAGAAGCGGGAATTTAAACTTGGCATGTTTCCTTAATCTCTGATGACATATCATGGTCCTTTTATGATTTATTACAGTAATTATGCTACAGATTTCTCCTTCAAGTACACGTTAGGATGATACTGCAGCTATTAAAGTAGGCTAAAAATATAAATCAACACACTCCTATTGCAGTAAAATCCCTCTTTAAGCTGCTGTGAAAATAAGGCCTCTTCCACTCCACCTCCAGCCAACAAATAAAGGTGTAATTGATGTGCAGTGAGTTGCCAGTTAGAGGTTGTTTTATGTCTCCACGGGACGGTCATGGCAGTGGAATCTCACTGACTGTTTTCGCCAGTTGTGTAAGCCTCGCGGGGAACTCAAGGTAAATTTGAGACAAGCTGAAAATGTATCTTTTTTCCACTGCCTAGCTCGCTGCACACTGTCACACACATATACACACACAGACACTGAAGCACAGTCACAAAAACACATACGCAACTCCTCGTCCTCCTCCACTATGTGTGGGTGGGGGAAGGAAGGTGAGGGAAACTAATATTTCTCTTGAGAGAGATTGATGTGATCTGCTCAGCACTTCATTGTTTGAGGACGATTTGAGCGAACAGCCTGTTCTCAGCAGACCTGGCCGTCTGCGCGTGCGCGTGCGTGCGCGTACGTCTGAGTGTCTGTGTGAGTCAACAGCAGACCGTGAGCATTAAGGAAAGAAATTGCTCTATTATTTTAGCGACTGCAACAAATCAGTTGGTTCACCTTTGTCCCTCTCAATTGTTGGAGCGAACATGGACAAACTCAGCCGGCACACGCGGGACTGGCTGCTTGTTCGTGCACTGCATAAGCCCAGCCGAGTGAATAGACCCTTTCACATCCACAGATAAAGGGATGAAGGGTAATAAAATGTGTATACTTTATTCGCTAATACACTTGAGCTGTCCTTTCATGCAATTCACCCGAGCCATCCCTGAGGGAAACAGCAACACGCTCACACTCACAATGTATTACCAGACTGATACGACAGAAGAACTTTACTCAAAGTGTTGCTTGAAATGTTTACTCAGAGTGCTGCCATTATGCAACCAGAACACACATCCTCTATCTAATCAAGATTGGCCACACACCCAGGCAATACTTTGAGAACATCGTAATCATAGCAGAACATGCGGTAACGCTTTGCTGTTAAAATGTCTCATACTGCCTGGGAGGGGGAACTGATTTTATTGATACCAATTCCATTATCGATACAGCCGATTCTTTATCAGTTCCCTTATTGATTCTTGATCAATTTTCTGCGTGGAGAAAAAAAAGTAGCCTGACAGGTGTTCAACATTAACACAATATGACACAACACAATCGCTTGCGTGTGACCACTGGACTTATAAGTTGTCCACAGCTAATCATGAACACTACTGAACCGATCAGCCTAATTGTTCTTTTGAACATTCATAACTGTATGCTGAAGGATATCTGTGATTTTGAACTTTTAAAAAAACTTGAAAAACCTTTTTTTATTCTTGTGAACATATCACATATCGTAAGAGCGCCTTGAGAGAATTTCTTCAAATTTGGCACAAATTAATATTTGGACTCAAGGATAAACTGATTTCGGTGGTCAAACGTGAAAGGTCAAGTTCACTGTGACCTCACTAAACATATTTCTGGCCACAACTAAAGAATTAATGTGCTAATTATGACAAAATTACACACAAATATGACAAAATGATGACCGTTTGACCAAAGGGTCAAAGGTCAACATCACTGTGACGTCATAATATTCAGCTCTCTGTCAGTCGTTTGTGCTCCTCTGTAAAAAATTGTCTCTAAGTGAAGACAGAATTTTTCTCACTGGAAAATATTCACTGGAATCATACATGTATGCCGATTACTTGCATTTTGCAAAATACACTTAATACATTTAGCAAATTCCTTCAAAGTTACAGGAAAGCTTTGTTTTATACGACAGCCAACTTCTCACTCTTCTTCGGCTAGGGGCCGCAAGTGATCAACAACTGCTTCCGTTTGAAATCTTTTTCAGTTACGTATGTGGGCTTCATGTTAATGTTGGAGGAACTTTGCAACTTTCCACTGGTTGCATCTCGCAGTTCTGGTAGCACTGCAGTAGGTGCCTCATCTTCTGTTCTCTATTAAGCGCACCCTTCTAGTTATCTCTGAGTGTGAACACAATGAACAGAGTAGAAAACAGCATTCATGTGCTTCAGGTGAGCAAAAGCTGCATTGTCTAACAGCTGTTTAAATTGTAGCTAGCAGCAACAGTCAGTCAGTCATCATCTAAAAGAGTAAGGTTAGAAAAAAACATCAAGGTCAGGCCCAATCAGAGGGAGAAAAGGGGTGAGTCTTTGCAGGATACAATTGGGAGAAAAATGCATCACTGCTGGCAAACTTGGACAAAGTGGAAAAAAAAAATTTTAATTATCATTAAAAATTATTTAAAATTATCTAGATATACTACAAGAGATGTTGCAGCAATGATTTCTCTCTCTACAGATGAATAAGTTAAATGTTATTTTATTCATAACTTAAGTAATTTATATAAGTCAGGCTTGTGTCTATAAGGCTGGACACTTCATCTACTTGCAGCTCCAAATAGTTCCCTTTTTCCCTCCAAACCAAAGGATATTCCTATAAAAAAGGTGGTGTGGATCATAAAAGAGGTGCTGCTTTTCAACCTAATAAATTAGTCTCTCCTCCTCCCTGTTGACTAAAGGGTAAACGTTGACGGCAAAGACGTCAGCATTGATTTTGACCAAAGAAAACAGGATTGAGAAGTGAAGAATTTGCGCAAAACTTTTTCTCCAACAAGCAACAAATGGCTTAGCCTGTTCGCTGACACATGGAGCAGGTTAGGACATCCTCATTGGGTAAAAAAGGAAAGAACCTGATCACTCACTTGTTTGCATAACTTCCAGTTAGGAAGAGATGTCAGAAAAGCACGCCAGCATCCATAAAACAAACTATCCGATGGATTGGAACTGGTTCTAGATTCTCATCCATACTGTCAATCTCTTGCAAAATACTCTTTTGTAACATAAAATAAGTAATAAAAAATAAGTTAAATTTAGCAATGTGTAAGGTATGGCACACTAATGTACAGTAAAGTGTATAAAAAGTAGTGGTTTGCATTATGATTATTATAAAATATATGATTACTGAAGCTCAGGATGCAGAGCTGGTAGGTTCAGTTCTTAGCCACCCCTCTGCTGTGTTGTTCAGGTGCCAATTTTCAAAAATAAAAGCAGCTTGATGAATGGGTGTCATGGGAGTAGGGGGGAGAAAACACACATTCATGTGGTGTTCCCACAGAGAGAGTTTCTCAGGACAGGTCACACCAGCCCATACCTTCAGTTGAAATCTAACCACTTAAAAATTCATGAATTTATTTCCAGTGACTTTGCTATTTTGTCTAAAGCTACAAATCTGCAGCTCAGACATCAGAACTGTTGAACTTTTTAAATTCTTTTTCCTGAGTAACCTTGTGTGATTATTGCATTGCACCATCATCCTATTTCATACAGGCTTATACTGTGGTAGCAGACCACAAAACACAGCATAAAAGCTACTGATTCAAAACATGAGTTAAATCTCATGATGAATACTTTTATCTCGTCTTTTATTTTTTTACATGACATGGAAATATGTTTGTGGCTTACTTGCTGTATCACTCAACAGCCAGGGCTAATACTTCAAATACATGGGATCACATCTGTTTCGCTGTGAACAAAGTTATTTGGACTGAATTCAAATTGGACAGATGTTCAGGCAGAGTTGAACATGATTCTGGTTTGGCAATCAAGAGTGTTTAGCTGTTCACAGATAAGTGGAGAGTGAGAGGGTGTGCTTGTGCACGTTGCATAATACTGTGGTAAATTGGATGCAACTGTATGACATTTTGTGAGTCATATTTTAAGATAGCACTGTTGCCTGTTGATTTTATGCGCTAGTCAAAGAGATATCTGAAATCATCCGAATGCCACATAACATTAATTTGCAAAGAATGAAAGCACAAATCAAAAAAACTAAGGATGAAGTAGAAGGGCTATACCAAATGTATTCTTTTTAATATTCAAGCTTCTGTTTTGAATGAAAAATGTGGATACAGTGATTCACCTGATTAAATGAGCTAGTCTTTTTATGTTATGTCAACTTTCTTTAATGAATATGAGTTATCAGTTATGTCAACATAAATATAGCGTAATTTATAGTGCTGTTGATATAATTACATCTGTCTTTTCTTTTTTTTTTTTATTTGGCAACGCTCTGGAGTTATTGGAAATGTTTAGCTCACAAGAGTCAGAAGCAGTCGTCGTCAGTGCCGGGAATCTACTTCTACAAATAGTACAAATACTAACGAAATTAGTGTAGCCTAATATTTTTCTGCAACTGTGTTAAAATACCATGTTTAAACAGAAAAAAATCTGTGCAGCTGTTGAATGCTGATTTAGAACTTGAACGTCAGCATTATGAACGAAGCTTAAAACTATTCGTTACAGAGACAGTGACCTTCTCTCCACAACCAAACGTCCCCAGGATAAAAATTAACTCTTCTTTGTGAAGATGTTGTATTTAGTCTGTTGTCTCTTTTATTTCCCTTCTTTGTATTCTCTTTTCATGTAACAAAAGGGCATCTTTATCTGTGTCTTTTATTTTATCACTGCCCATTGTTTGTGATCGCAGTGGCACAGCAGTCAGATTTGCTGCTGCAGCGTGTCAGGAACAAAAACCTGCTCGTTTGTGGGTCTCTGTGGCACAACAACCACTGGATGGGACAACAACATATCAAAGCTTTATTAATTAACAACAAAG
The DNA here is from genome assembly GCF_056507025.1 of Lutjanus erythropterus. NCBI lineage: Eukaryota > Metazoa > Chordata > Actinopteri > Lutjaniformes > Lutjanidae > Lutjanus > Lutjanus erythropterus. The sequence continues at coordinate 20,354,024 of NC_139318.1, forward strand.
AGAGTATTGTATTGTGTTTTTTACAAATCAGTAACCAAAACGTGAACTGAATAAAGAGTCGTCTTCAAGGTGGTACGCAAAGAAAAGCGGCTTGCAAGGCAAAGCTGCTGATATAGTCAACAATATGGCAAATACCAGTTCGCCAGATTATGTTGTTTTTTTTTTGCAGCAGTGGATCAAAGTTTGGCAAACAACAACAGTACCAGCTTTCACTGTAATAGTCAAGATATATCTCTGTGAGGAGCTGCTGTAATTGTTTTCTATTCCTGTTTTGACATTAGGACAAGGAGTTGGTGATTTATTTATTATTTTAATTCAGCTGCTGCCAAATAATATTTATAAATCAACGATGTATGTTTTAACTGGTCTCTTCTGTTTATGAATGGATTTGTTGATATAAGTACCTGGTGACACTGTTTTGAAAGCTAAATCTAAATAAAATGCATTATTTTGTCAAAATCATTTCACTTTCTGCTCAAGTGCTTTAACATCCTGGATCCAAACTGCAAAAGAAAACATCATTTATCTCCACTAAATAGAACTGACATCAGATTTGTTAGCACTTTGAAAGAATTTTAAAATGCGACGTGTCACTTTCCGTCAACGTCTTCATGAAGAGTGCTTAGGACGCTTCATAGTGCCTTATGAGCGGCAGCACTTCAGACGAAGTCTTGGTACTTTGTTCTTTTCTCAGACACGTCACGATAATGAGAAGCGTCAGGTTCCATCAAGCAGAAGAGGACAGGTCCACATTACAGATGCATACATCACTGCTCTCATTTCAATGTAATAACACCTGTCGGGCCTGATGAGGGGGGAGCCATGATGGCTTAGTCTGGGACCAACACACACACACACACCCACACACACACAGTCACACATATGTGCATACACACACACCAAATAAATCAAATCGACAAAAGTCACGTAACAAGCAATCGGAACCACTGACTAGCAACCCTACACTTTCTGTTTAAGCTGCACACCAGTACGTACACACACGTTAGATCAGTTCTGAGAGAATGAGCCTCGTCTATCTCCATTATGACTGTGTCTTCAGTCATATGATGACACTGGTATTTAGCATGTGAAGCTTCTTCTATATCAGGAGAAAACTTCTACTGTCATGTGTCTATGTGTATTATACATATTACTGCAACCACAGGAAAATGAAATGGCACATACATCTTCTAAAATTATAATAAAATAATAATTTGCAACTACCCTCCAGAATGCTGCTGGACAACATAATTTGTCAGTGGTTTTCAAAACAGAAAAATAAATTCCTTTCTTGACATTTAGACACAACAAATATGACTTGATTATGTTTAGGAAAAGATTGTGGTTTGTGCAGGGGCAGTTCTAACCCATGTAAACTTATGCCTGAACAACAAAACAATCTCCAAAACTCTCCAGTAAAATGTTGAGTAGTTTCACTTAAATGCTTTAAATGCACACCACCATGAAAGCACATAACAAATATGTCCTGGGTCATAATCATTATCATTTATTCATTCAATCATTCATTCATTCATTCATTGTCCGTAACGGCTTATCCAGAGAGGATCAGCGCATGTAATCATGATCATGTCCCTTATTAATGGAGCAGCAGCTACGAGTGACACACAAACAGACAATCATATAACGGTGTGTTGATCAGTTACACCATCAACATGTGACACAACAGAAACACTGTGAAGTGAGAAAATGAGTACAGATGGTAGGGAAACATGAAAAATGACAGGTAAGCTCATCAGCAAGGCAGTTTTTTTTAGGGATGTCCCAATACAACTTTTTCACTTCTGATACGATACCAATATTGCAGCCTTGAGTATTGGCCGATACCGATATTGATCCGATATGATATCAGCACGAATCATACATACTTTTATTACTTATTTTGTAGTGTGGAATGTTAGAAAAGGCTTGATCAAGTGATGTTACTCAAACAGAGAACAATAGTCAGCAACCAGAGTCACCTATGGATAGAAGTGCTGGAGCGGAAAATGGACTGCTTATCGGAGCGCTTATATCAGAGATTTTAGATGCTGTCCGATAAAATCCGATACTCATTTTTTGGCTGATATCGGACTGATATCCGATATCAATATCGGATCGGGACACCCCTAGTTTTTGTTTAAGTCTATTAAGTTATTAACTGTTAAATTCAAAGTAAAGCGATTAAATTCCAAATAAAGTGGGTAAATTAAACATTCTCCTGGTCTTTATTAAAAATGGACATTACAAATGATCAATAATTATCACTATCACCTGAAATTAAGCATTTTATTGTGATCAATTTTTCAGGCATTTCAACTAAGGACCAGCTGTTCTTATAGAGGGGCCAGTTAAAATAACTCTGAAACAAGGAGCTCATTTCAGCAGCACAGTGGTTCAGAAGCCAAGTCAGACAGGTCCTCTAAAGAATTCATGTAAAAAGTAGGACAATGGTGTAATTTACAGGCGAAGTTGGTCTTCAAATCAGTAGGCTACCATTCTGTTGTGGCAGAATACAATAACCAACATTACATCCAACTAGGAAGCAAAAAGTTGACAACAAATTTAGTTGTTAGTTTATTAGGTACAACTAGGTAAAACTATTTTTTTTACTAAATTTTTTTGAACATTTTATGCCTTTAATGACAGGACAGCTGAAGACATGACAGGAAACGGGGAGAGAGAGTGGGGGAATGGCACGCAGCAAAGGGCCATGGGCGGGAATCAAACCCACGGCCGCTGCAGACGACTCACAGCCTCTGTACATGGGGCGCACGCTCTACCAGCCGAGCTATCCAAGCCACCCTCATGCTTATTAAGGGTCGGGTTTATTTTGTTAGTCCTCAAAACACTGCTGGTGTTTCACAGGAAAACAGTGTTGGAGAATCTCCCAAACAATTTAAGTGAATGGTGACCAGTTTTCAAACATAAAAAAACAACCAAGAAAACAAAACATAAACACCTCCACACTTCTCATCTGGTGTAATCCGAGTCTCCTAAAGACCAATATACCAAGTTGACTTGATAGATGTCATTTACACCATTTTCAGTCTTAATCTTCACTATAGAGCCTAAACCTGGAGTTACGTTCATGTGCACACCATCTGAAGTGGGCGTGTGTGGTATGACAGTGTGCATGCACAAGTTAACAGCAAGTCGGGGATTTAGGACACTTGGATTACACCCAGTGAGTAATATGGAGGCAGTTTCTGTGTTATTTTGTTTCTTTCAGTTGTTTTTGTACATTTAAAAACTCACCATTCACTTCCATTGTTTGGGTGATTATGTAACGCTGTAATCCTGTGAAACTCCAACAGTGTTTTCTGTACTAAAACACTAAATTCGACCTTCAATCATCACGAGGGTGAGTAGATAATGACTGAATTTTCATTTTTGGGTGAACTATAAATCTAAGTGAGGTGCTGATTCAACTTCATTGTCATTTTGGAGGCTGCAGTTTGTGGTGCAGCTGTATTGCTTTATAGTGACAGGTGTTTCTATTATTCCCTCCACCATCATTGATAAAAAAAAAAATGGTCTGCACATAATAACAGAAATACCTCTCGATATGATGCACCACAATTTACAATAACTGCACCACAAACTACAGCTGCCAAATTAACCTAAGTTGAATCAACACCTCTCAGAAAAGGTCCAAACAAAAAAACTTATCATTATAACCTTCATGAAGGTGGATTTTATTGCAGGGCTGTTGCAGGCTGTATTAGACTGTTTATATACCAACTGTCTGTACGTTCACATCACTTACATATGTTCCCTGTGTATTCACCTCAAAACATACACTACACTACAAAGTTTATAGTCTGATAAAGGTTTACTCTACTACAGGTACAGAGAAAGATCAGTACTGATCAGTGTTGAACATTTACAATATTTAACATGAAAAACAATCACAGAAAGATTTATGTTTGCATCAAAAAGTGCAACGTACACACTCTTATCTATATGGATGACATACAATAAATAACTATCCCACAAGGCCAATAGTACAGTCACTTTAAGCTCATTGCCCAATGTAGAGCACAGCTTAAAAACGACACAAAGAAAGAAAGAAGAAAACCTCAGCAGCAGACACCTCTGCACAGGTTCATTCACACATCACACACCAGCAACAGGTAACTGAACAACCAATAAATGCAAAACAGGAGAAAACACAAATTATCCAGAGCCCTGCATTTCTGTCCATGCAGCAGTCTCTGAATGACACAGTTTCATACATGAGCTACGGTGCATACAGTCTACAGTGGACTACATAACATGACGTCTGGGTTTTTCCCTAAGCAGGTAAAAAACACACACAGCCACGGAGAGACGTTTAAACGCCAGGAAACAAACCAGCAAGCAGAGACAAATAAAAGAGGACGTTTTTGACTCACGTTATTTGACGTTAAAGTTTCTTCTCCTTTCTTTCCTGCGGGTGAATTGTCCACAGTGTCCCGCTGCATGTGTTGGTCATTTTGTTTGTTGACAGGAAGTCCGCCGCAGCTAATCTAGTTAACTGTAAACAGCTAATAGCATTAGCTACGCTAAATAATCTAACTCTGCCTCCTCATTTTTAATGAAGCTAACTTTTCGTCGAGGCCGCAGCCTGGTCCACAAACTTCACAGGTCACTTCGGTTTCTTTTCCTGAGACGACTTGTCCATTTACTGTTTCTCAGTGACTGCATTTGACCCTTTGACTCTTTGGCTGAGCCCGCAGCATCACGTTTGACATTTGACTTCGTGCTGACATTTAAAGCTGCTCTAGAGGGCGCTGTTTAACCCGCGCGAGGACACTCAGTGAAATATGGCTACAGGGACATTATATTTGTTAGGTTTTTTTTTTTTTCTTAATGTCGCACAATTTTGAAAAGAGGACTAATTTTGTCAAAACACTACACACAATTCACACAGGTAGCAGAACACCTCACATCCTTTGCTAAATGAAACACTTGATTCAAAATAATAATGTGTAAAAAAGCCAACTATGTCATCATGTCTAAAAAGGTCCAAACAAAAAAACTGAACATTAAAACCTTCATGCAGGTGGACTTTATTGCAGGGCTGTTGTGTCAGACTGTACCTAATATTCTGGCAACCGTCTGTATGTTCACATCACAGAGAAACAATCCACATGTCATATGTACGTGACCCGCACACATTCCCTGTGTATTCACTACACATACAAAACATACACTGCACTACACTACAAAGTTTATAGTCTGATAAAGGTTTACTCTGCTGCAGGTACAGGAACAGGTCTGTGACACACACTGATCTGACAGGGTTCATACAATCTGATTTTGTTTGAAGCAGTCACACAAAACTGTGCCCAGTCTAAAATGTGTTCAATCGTACTTTTATAAGAAAAGTAAAGTACATGAATAAATGTATCAAACACAACACACAGAGTTGTTGAATGCTTCTTTAGATGTGCACAAATTGAGCTAAATATTCTTTCATACAATTCTGTTAGCACAAGTTTGTCTTACCAAAACCAGAAGACACCAAACTTAAAATTGTAAATCCTATACAAAAGAGTCAAACTATTATATGTGATTTCAACAACTTAGATTTGGTGAAATGTGAAGCTGAAAAGCTGAAATAGCAACATCAACAAAAGGCCGACAGAGCCAAGTATCAGATAATTAAACTGTAGATTGAATATATCTTTGTAACAATTCTGCAATAGGATATATTTGTGTTATTCAACCTTCCAACCAGTATGGGATCACTTCCCGGTCTTACATGTATTTCAGTGAGAAAAATCACTGGTTTAAACATGAACACTCAAGTCACACTTGCATTTCAAAATGCAACATAACAGACTGAATCGCATTATGAAAGGCAAATAAAAACCAGTCCAGTCACCAGCACTTCTGCAGTGAGTAATAGTTTGGTTTGCTTTTCAACATATTTCCAGCACTGGAAATTAAGTTTAATGCCCCTCTTTTTTTTTTTTTATAAACAAGTATATGTGGTGAAATAAGACTCCAGCAAGTTAATGGCAAGATTAATAATGTGCACACACATTTCCAGCAGCAGCGGCTGTCTCTGCCATGTGTTTAAAAAGTCATCAGAGTCAGAATCAATGGAACAAACATCTACAAAGATATAACACACGCTTCATTATTAAGAGATCAGATCTTGCTGTGGTGACTTGAAGTGAGGTAAATGGAATGAAACAGAGCTGGTTTGCTAATGGACTTCGTACTGTGGCACATTGGTTCATATCAGTCAGTCACTGCTCGCTGCTGTCACAGGTTTTAAGCTTTTAACCAGGCTGTACGCACCAGGAAATAAAACTCCCCTCCAGAAACATCAGAAACCAGTAAAATGTGCTTTAGTTGTAATACGCGCACGCTCACACCTTACACACACACACACTCATACACACAGCAGAAGCAGTAGAACAAGGCATTACCATAAATTCATTAGAGTGGTTGGGCAGTATTTATAAACATGTAGAGATGTTGTTTACAATGTCTGACTGGATGGATTACACTTCTACACAGACAAGTGAAGGAAACACTCCCAATATACACAGTGTTTACACTGGGGGAGAGAAGGGGAGGAGGAGGAGGGGAGAGAGAGAGAAAGGGGTTTGAGTACATTGCTCCACAAGGTCTCTGAGTGGCATGTTTTACACAGCGAAATAAACATCCAATAAAATAAACACCGCTCGGCTGTGCTCTGCTGCACTCTGCTGCCATGTTCTGTACCGGGACGGCACAGGGAGACTTCTGTGTTCCTCTGCCAACTCCTCGGGTGGACATGTATAAATCCACAGGTGTGAGAGGAGAGGAGAGGAGAGGAGAGGAGAGGAGAGGAGAGGAGAGGAGAGGAGAGGAGAGGAGAGGAGAGGATCAATTCATGTAAAGAGGATGAGTCCAACATTATAGAAATGGACCTCAGATAGAATTGATACAACCGAGTCTGTATTTCTGAAGTAAAATAAAAAATGATATGTATTTACTACAGTTCATTATTAGGACCACATAAAGGCAGAAAAAGGAAAAGAGGAAGATTATTTTTTTTGCATTTGCATTTTGAGAATAGGGAATAAAATCAAACCTTTAGTGTTTGTGTGTAAAAAAAATAAATAAATCAGAGGAAGGATATTTTCATTCAATTTTGCATTGAGAATGAAGTCCAAATACTATTTCATCTGTATTTCTCTCATTTTTTTCTTTTCCTTTTTCTCCTTTCCATTCATGGTCCTGTTGCTCCTGAGTTATTCTCTTATCTGTTCAGCATAAAATGAAAAAAAAAAAACAGATGATATCCTTGTATATATGGAAATATTTTTGGATTAGTCCAGTCAGCTACAAAATTAAAGGGGAAGTTTGTCATTTTGGAAGATCAATCACTCGCTCTATTTCTGCACAGTAATGAAGCTATGGCTATCAGCCAGTCAGCTTAGCTTAGCATAAAAACTGACAACAGCTAGGCTTGGCAGGCAGAGTAACTTCCTGTAGCCTCCCCTGGTTGTGTTGCAACCGTGCAACCAGACTCCAGGCAGTCACATGTCCTGGCCAAGAAACAGTCTAGCTCATAACCCCCTGTAAAACCACAACATGCCATTTTTACACTTCCCTTCTTCTATGGATTAAGCAAACATGGAATAAAATGTTAACTATTGAGCTTTAGAGGTGCATGTAGGAATTGTTACCTTCGGATAGATGCAAAGCTGTTCTCTCTGCCTCCATTCTTTTTGCTAAGCTAAGCTAACTGGCTGTTGGTGGTAGCTTCATAGACTGAGGGGTTCTCAAAGTGCAGCCTGTGGGCCAATGGTGGCCCTCAGAAACTTTTTGTTTGGCCCCAGAGCATGACAATAAATGCATACATTATATTTTAACCATTCCATTTCAATACTTTCAATAGCCGTCATTTAACTGACTATTCAGTTATTACACTCCTTTAACAAGCATCTGTCAGTTTAGGAATGACAGCTTATATAAAGCTACTGGTTGCATGGCAACTAGCGTTCCTTCATGCTGTATTTCAGTGGATGACCTGTCAGTTTAATGTAGAAGTGAGATGGAAATTGGTTTGATTGAGGAGAGAAGGTTCCAGGAAAAACGAATCAACTCTTACTTAACTTACTTTGGACCTTGGGGGACAGATAAAGTGATCTGCCTTATCTGCAAACAGGTGAATTCAGTGCTCACAAATCCTGCTACGCGTTCACTAGTTTTACTGTGTGGTCCTCAATCATATTCTGACTCCCTACTCACCAAAACTTTGAGAAGCCCCGCTGCATACTAAAGACATGAGAGTTGTATCAGTCTAACTCTCAACAAGAAAGAGAATGACATATTTCCCAAAATGTTGAACTAATCCTTTAAACATATTTGGATGGAAGCTTTCCTCGTAAACATGAAACAAAGGTTTTTTTTATTCACTCATAATTTCACATTGTTATGACACTGTCTTGGTTTGTTCATTTTTTAATTCACATTGACTCATTCATCCATTCAAGGCTACATAAATAGTAAGGAACATCTACTATGGTTTCCCTTTTGAGTTTTTTGCCAAAGAATACTAAATTACAACCGTTTTATTTGAATTACTGGTGGTACTGGCCATGACACAGGGGTGTAATAAACCATACGAGTGCAAAGGTGGGCAGAGAGGATTTGCAGAAAAAAGTGATAAGGGTGTTGATGGAGCAACAGAGACAAAGAGATTTGGAGATTTGGAGAAGAGAGGATGAATTTATTGCTCTGTGGAGAGGCGTATATGGAGGAGATGTGAGAAGGAGGAAGAGGGGGGGAGGGATGGAGGAGAGGGAAATCAGACAGGTTGGACTATGAGAGCACACACAGACGCACTCTGTTTAATGTCTCGCTGACATTTCTGTTCTCCATCTCCTCCCCACCGACCCTCGCTCGCTGGAGACGAATGGGCAGAGAGGAAAAGCCAAGGGAGAGAGAGAAAGAGAGGAGAAAGAGCACAGACGAGAGTCTGGGAGGAGTTGCAACGCTCTGCCTGTACTTCACTCAAGGTCACAAGCCCCAGACAAAGTCAAGGGTCAGGGTTCATGGGAGGGCCAGCCAATCAGGAGGTGGGCAAGTACGGGAGGAATCAGGTTTCACTGCTCCGCCCCGGTGCAACTTGCTCCACTGTCTTTTTTTTTGCTTCTGCATCTTTTTCATTTACCAGCTTTTTGTCTTTTTTGATACCGCTATCTCTCATTTCTCTCCTTTGATTTTTACTTTGCATATGTTGCACCCTTGTTAAGATGTTATGAATATGTTACAATGTGAAAAAATCTGAGCGGGGCTCTTGGAGTTTCTGCAGGGCAGTTTAGAAGCTACCTAATAGTTCACTCCCTGAGACCTTGAGTGGATTCCTTCTGGATTCCGTCACTCCATTAACCCGTGCAGTCAGGGATACGTGTATGTGTGTGTGTGTGTATGTGCATCATTGAGGCTTTCGTTCACTGTCACTGCTCTGTGTCTGGTGCTCATTTCATCGCTCTAAACCAAACCATCTGTGTGTTCAATGGCTGGAATGTTCTACTCACACACACACACACGCCGCTGCCTCCACACCTCCCATCCATTGACCCAGCCCTAAATGGTGGTGTCCATATCAACAGATGAAAGATGTTAGCTACCAGCTTCCATGCTGACCCTCATATTTATACATTAGCTCAGTCAGCTACTTAGCTTTTTGCTCTGCAGTATGGGTAGAAAGCTGTGCCCAGTTGCGTTAACCGTGTTAGGTTTCAAACTTAAGTTTGTCCCTTACGCAAAATATTTTCCTAGGCTGAGTGTTGCACAAAGTCTCTTAAATTGGGAATTTTGTTCTCCTCCAAGAATATGGACAGCACATAATCCAAAGTAAATTTAACCCATCCATAACAAATACACACAAGCAGAAGATGTGGCAAGAAGAAACTGAGAAAATCAATGCAAAAAATCTGCTGTGAAATGAACCAACAGACTTTTAAAGGCCGGGAGGGCAAATAAAAGCCCTTCATTGGGCAGCTGATGAATAGATTCATGAAGACAACAGGGCTATGCTTATTTGATTTTTTTTTTCTTTGTTATAATGATCCATGTGTAGAGGCTGCTGATTTGCTTTCATGGTCTAAGCTACAGCGTAGAAAAATAAAATAAAATGTGTTTCAACAAAACTTAAATATATGAGGCAGAGTTATGTTAATATTTGGCTTACCAGCTACAAAGCTGCCAGTGCAAACATCAAATATAGCAAGTATTCAGCCATTGTATGTTTCATAGATTATTTCACTTTTAAAAGCTGTTAGCGGTCCCTTAAAAATTTCAGGATCCTCTAGCATCACACAGGAGAATACTTAAGTAGCTATGGGCAAAGGAGAAGGGTTTTCCCTTACAAAATCTTAAGGCAATCATTATGGTGATCTTATGCAACTCATTTTTTCCAAAGGCATCTAAGTGGTTTTATTCAACCAGGCACTGGTGTTGCACTGGGCCTAGTCCTGTGTCCTGTATGTATAACATCCCCAGTGAGACAGAAACGGACAAGAATCATTACTTCTGCCCTTTATTGCACCTTTATTGGTGATAGAGCATTTCTCGCCACTCGCTGTTCTGCTGTTTAGACATTCCCAGAGTGGTGTGACCGGGCCAGTTGGCTGGAGCTGTGCAGCGCGGTGCAGCGAGCTGACAGGGACAACAGGCAGCAGTGTGTCGACTCCTGGCCAGGCCTGAGAACACTTCACTAACCTGATCAGCACCAAGACAAATAGAGGGGTGATTGCTTCCCCGTGGCACATCTGGCTTCTCTTAAAGCGTCGGGAGGGGAGAAACAGGGGTGGGCGTGTGTGTGTGTGTGTGTGCATGTGTGTGTGCTTTTAAAGGCTGCCACTTTACATAGGGTATTTCAAACACACCACTGACTTGCCGACCAATTACAGCCAATCGGTGCTGTCGGCCTGGCTGCTTTCGCCCGTCAATAAAAACATTTTGGTTGGGACTGCTCAGGCCTCTCTGGAGCGCAGCCCGGGCCCAAACAAATGGCTCACTCGGAGTTCTGACATTCCAAAACGGAAGCAGCAGAATTCCAGCACCGGGGAATAAAGGTCTCTGTAATTTAACAGAGGAAACTGAGGGGTGAGTTCAGTCCTGGGGAAGGTGAAGAGGGTGTAGGTGTGAGTGGGTGTGTATGGTCACAGGTGGGAATGGTTTCCATGCAGTAGGTGTGTGGCTGCCTTGTGTCCTCTGGGCTGCGTTCCCACTGTAGCGAGTCACACATCAGAACCACCCAGGACCACCTTTGCTATAGTGGGGCACACTGAAACTGAACTCATGAACCTTAATGCTTTGACCTAAAGGGTCAAAGTTGGAATGGGATGTTCTGCTCCATGGCTGACTGCTGCCCACACCCCCACCTGGTGGCCTCCAAAAGAAGAGCAGCCAAATATAACATTAATATCCCAGACAGTTCCAGACCATTAGCTAAAACACATGTTTATTCTAATATAAGTCGCTTTTTGTATCCGCTCACTGAGACATGCATCTGCTGCTCGCTTTCTCTGCTGTCTCTGCTTTCTGTCTCCTCCTTTCTGTTTCTCTTTCTTTAAGCTAATAGTAAACAGAGATGCTGCGGCCTGGGAGCTGTCCAAACAGCAGGACAATAATAACTGTTTGTTGTCACCACGGATACACGCCAACACACACTAGAGCATCTGGCTTCTGTTAACTGTATCCAAGCATCTCACAAACTTATGATATATCTGTGTGTGTGTGTGTGTGTGTGTGTGTGTGTGTGTGTGTGTGTGTGTGTGTGTGTGTGTGTATGTGTGTGTGCAAATCAAATAGATTATTGGCTGATACACTCTCAAGCCAAAGAGTCAAACACACACTTGCACATATATATTCAAGTTAATATTAGGAAAAGAATGCACACGTAGCCTATAGGAGAGAGACACACACCTGCAAATTACAACATAGCACTTAAAGAGTTAAGATTATGTTCTCTCAGGTCAGTGTGTGTGTGTGTGTGTGTGTGTGTGTGTGTGTGTGTGTGCGTGCGCGTGTAAGAGAGTGAGTGAGCTTGCGTATGCACACGCGTGTGCATAGGCTGAGGAATGCCCTTCCCAGTTAGGGAGCAGGGGCCCAGGCTGGGGGCTTTAGAGAGGGGCCTGATGTGTGTGTGTGTGTGTGTGTGTGTGTGTGTGTGTGTGTGTGTGTGTGTGTGTGTGAGCCAGTGGAAGCTTAGCAAGGGGCCCTGTGTTTTGTTCTGTTCCACATCAATGGGACGTCAAGCCGGGTTTGGGCCTGACAGCACCCGGATTAAAGGTTTTCTACCAGACTCTCTCTACCCCTCCCCCGACACACACACACACACACACACACACACACACACACACACACACACACACACACACACACATACACACACACACACACACACACAAACACACAAACACACGCACAATGGGCTGAAAGAACACAGTCTTAACTCTTGGAGTACTAAATTGTAATTTGCAGGTGGCTACAGGCAGTGGGACAGGCCCTCCCAATAATGAGAAAAAGGGGTTAAGAAAAGCGTGTGTCTGCTTGTGAATGTGTGTGTGCACACATATATATAAGCGTGTGTATGTGTGTGTGAGCATGTGTGTGTGCATCACAACAAATCGGCACAACTAAATCTTACAAGACATGGCTACACTAATAAAAATCACAGCAACATTTTGTTTAAACTGTTGTTAATAATCTCCCATCTGACTTGCTCCAGAAGCTGCTCATTCATACATAATTTGCTTTAGGATGCAAAAAGAATACATCTGCAGTTGAATTATTCTCATTAATATAACAAAGACTGGGGAATTTAATCAGATAAACAGGGTTGAAAAGAGAGCAAAGGGCAACAGAATGTGTGCAAGTACTCACTAAAAATATAAATGCAACACTTTTGTTTTTGCTCCCATTTTTCATGAGTTGCAGTAAAAAATCTGATTTTTTTTTTTTGTGCACACAAAAGTTTTATTTCTCTCGAATTTTGTACATAAATTTCTTTCATAAAATTCATGTTAGTGAGGACTTCTTCTTTACTGAGATAATCCATGACAGGTGTGGCATGTAGAGATGTTGATTAAATGGCATTATTAGTACACAGGTGTGTCTTTGACTGGTCAAAATATAGCAGTTTGATCATGGAAAGACATTTTTTAGGCGCTGAACTGTGGCTTTTTCACATATGGCTACAGATATCCCGATATTTTTACCCTAACCCTAACCAATCACTTCTCATGTCTAAATCAAATCAACCCAGTCAAGCAAGACAACAAGCACTGGCCAATTAAAAGCACAGTAGGGCGGGTCATGACTTTGCCCTCCTGGGGAAAAAAGGTATCTATAGCCCTATGTGAAACAGCCATAGTTTAGTGCCTAATGAATGTCATTTTTGAGATAAAACTGCACATTTTTAATGGCCTTTTATTGTGACCAACCCAAGACACACCTGTGCAAATTTACAGCTGCTGGGCTGTAAAGTTGCTGTTTTTTTTTGTTTTGTTTTTTACGCATTGCATTTATATTTTTGAGGACTGTATTTTTGAATTGTTTTCTTCATACAAGAGCTGGATTGGCTGACAGATCAGGCCTTCACAGAAGTTCAAATCAGTTAAAAATAAAATATTATTACAGGCAAGCAAAGTCAAAATGTAGATGACACATCAAAGCATGGTACATGCAGGAAATATGAGACAACATAAAGGCTCATGCAAGGACAATTTATAAAACCAGCACCATGAAAAGAAATGCGAATAAAGGTCAGGACTGAACACTTAATGTGTCCTTTTTTTGTGTGTGTGTGTGTGCGTGTGTGTGTGTGGGTCACACCAACCAATAAACCACCAATCAGTAAATCACATATATGTAACACACACCTTATTCTCAAATCTCACGGTACACTCACATACACAAATTTATGCACACAGTTTTACAAGTTCAGTCTCTTCAGTGTCCGCCGAGTTCGTAGGACAAACAATAGTGATGATGCTTCAGCCGTCTCTATTCAGAGTTTTGATCATGAAGTATGCAACAGCTCCACTTAGACAGAGTTAGTTATATCCATTCCATTTAATCTCCATTGGTTTGTGTTCAAAAATTAGATATAAAAAGCTTGACACTGACCTGAAAGAGAGGTTCATAGTTTGACAATTTGTCTGATTTTACAGAGGATATTGAAAGTGTAAAGGTTCTTCCTTTTCTGTCTAATTTGTTTCACTGTGGAAAAAAAAACAGTTGAATCAGATTTAGTTTTCATGGTTACCAGAAAAATTAAGGTTAAACTAAAGGTTAAAACATTGCACTTTTGAATTCTGCTCTCTGTTTCATTATATTAACATGTATTTAAATTTTGTATAGACCTGCCTGTGCTCACCTCTTGATAGAGATCCTTTACACCACTTCTGTGAACATGGGACACTATAAAAACTCAAACACTCTCTGCTGTCTTTGATACACAGTGTTTGCTTCAAACGATGGCATTTGGAGCAACTTCCTAAGCTCTGCTAGGGGCAGTGAGATGGAGGGGAGAAAAGAGAGGGAATAGACAAGCCTATCAGGACTCAAGCTAAGAAGCTGCAGCTTTTGCTTTTTTTTTCCCAGGTGGCTTTGCAGATCCAGCGGGTTCATGCCTCAACCGGACATTCAGCTGACAATAAACACGTTTGATGCCGACTGCTGTTGGGCTGTAAAGTTCTCGCTAAACCCCCATGGTCTGGGTGTTGGGGAACACATCCGTGCCGACCGCCTCGGATCCCCCATGACTTAATTAGTGCTCTCTGATTCTCCGCATTAGTTTACTGTATAGGAACAACTTCTATCCTTAACTGTAATCAGCTTGCCCAGAAGAATAGGGCACAATAAGAAGCCTGTTTGAAGTTTTCTTTGTGTTATCTTGAGCACTTCAACAAAAGCCCAGTGCAGCTTGCCTCAGAGTATAATGCTGAGCCAGTAGCCAGCCCAGTTGTTGAAAACCTGCACTGTTGCGTACTGTATGGCACCTGCAGTTCTGTTTCCCCAGACAAAGCGTGGAAAAGCAATTGTTTTTATTATCCCTTAATTATGAAGCTAATGTTCTCGAGCTCATGGGCTCATTAGCTCCTAAAGGATTTGTTGTTTTTCGTGGTTAAGTGATCATGTTACATATAAAATTGATTTAGTAAAATTATTTAAGAATCCAAGCAGCGGCATGGCATACCAGTCTCATGACAGTTTCGTCTCTTGATTAAAGGGATTATTCCTAAAGTGAATAAATTCAGTCATTTATTACCGTTTGCCCTCCTCACCCGCTGAAAAAAGATTTTTGTGATGAATTCTTGAGGTGTCATTAATATGCATAATCAGGCAAAGCTGGACATTAGCCTAGGCTTTTAGGTCTATTATCAGGAGATGACCATGACAGACTGCAGAGCTTTTATGAACCTCTTTATATTTCTTATAAGATATTCTGTTCCCACTGATGATCAAGGTGACCGCTAATTTGATGGCAATCCTCCTCATCCGTCCTAGCAAGTATAATAATGATGTCTACTTGGAGTATGTATATGCAAAATTATTTATTTCATGTGAAAAGGGATGTTCGGTCTTTTAAAATGGCTGGCCTCTTCATGAAACAAGTTGGAATAGGATGTTTTTCGTGCTGAGTAAAATGTTTTCAAAAATGTAAAGACCACACAATTTGCCTTTATTATTAATATCCAGATGTTGTTGTGTTTTAGTCACCAGCAATAAAAAAAATGTCAGTCTGGGTTTTCTTTCATCCCAAAAATTAAGTACAATTAACGGTGACATGGTAAATATCAACAAATTCATAGAAACACATTTTTTCAGAGTAAACTGTGTGTCTTCATTCTGATATGTTTTTTTGACACTGTCATTTTGTGTCTGGATGTCACTCTACCCAGATTGCCTGCTGGTAGCCCCCATTAATGGTACAACTACACCATCTAGTGTCAAGAAGACAAAGTATTTTTTTTGTTGTGCACAGTCCCTGAACTCTTTTCAGGAAAAAAGACATTTTCGGAAGACACAATTATTTTTTCATTGGAAGCCGGTTGTTTCCATTATGCAGCAGTGATGATAACCTATTTCTTATTAAATTATTTGGAGACCAGAGCATTTTCTGATCTTTGCTTAATGAGCCTTAAAAGTACAATCCACAGTCCAAACATAAGCAAAGAATTAATTGGTCTTTTAATACAAGAACTAACACCATGCAGTAATAAACTAAATGTAGGTTGCTATTTTTTGTGTTTGCAGCTGTGGTTGAATGTGGTGTTTTGTCACTGCAGCAGCAAACAGACACAAAGTTCTTATTTCTTATCTATGAGTTAAACTTTTGAAATATGCATGTAGACAAATGTGCAATGTATGTGATCCGAATATTGGAACTTTAATGTGGCAGAAATGACTGATTCAGGCCTGTACATTTGTGTGTATATCCAGCTTTTATTTGGTACATATTGGGTATAGAGAGGAGCCAGAATCTCTGCTAGGAGTTGACACTTGCAGCAACTTTTGTTCTCTCTTTCACATGTGGAAAAGTCCCTTTTGTTTTTTGTTTATCAAAATTATAAACAGTACAAAATATGCAAATGCACTAAAATGCATTAAAAGTGTAAGTACATTTAATTTTTCCTTTATAGCACATAACAAAACCATGACATCCCCATCAACCCCCACCCACATCATTCAAAAGTGCTTCATATAAATAAAGGATAAAAAAAAAGTACAATACATTATAAATAATAAATAAAAAGTACAGAAATAATAAACCTAAATGTGTCGTTTTGTCAATTATTTGGTTCGGACAGTGGTGAGTTGTTAAAAAAAAGGGACCAGATACAGTCAGTTTATGTTTGTTGTGTTTGATGTTTCTCTGACAGAAAACAGTGTTTTCTCAGAATTACTAGAGGATACAAGTTGATCCAGTGTTTCTGCGCTGGGGATTTTTTCAGATTTCTGTTTTTTTTAAGTATAGATTCTTTTGCAGCTTTACCTTCCAGCAGGATAAAATACTTCTCATGATGAGTCATATTAAGTTCTCTGAAATCTCCCAGTATCCAAACTTTAGGGTAAAAGTCAGTATGAGATTTTTAGATCTAAGAAGATGTTGCAATAACATATTTTCAAAAAGCCTATAGAACTGGACAGGTGACAAGCTTCATTTTTGTGAGACATTAATCTTTATTTTCCTTCCACCTATTGCTATGATTTAATAATTTTGTCTGTCGAGCCATCAGTGGTGTCTACATAATCATCATCACAGACATTGTAGGTACAAAGCACTTTATTTTCCAAATTTACAAATACAGATTCTTCCTCCAATGACTGGAAACCTTTATCTCAACCAATGTTTTCTCTGCTACTACTCACAGAATGAGCTGCTGCATTTTTATTTAATTATGCTTTTGTTAATTTCATGATTCACTCACTCCCATCCTCATTTAGGTCAATATAAAGTCTGCTATGTATGAAAAGAAAAAGTCTATTGGTTTCAATTATTAGTTTCATGTATTTATTTTTTCCTGATGGACACCTAAAGTTTCCTCTATTTTATATGTATTTAATATCAGATTTATTATAATAGGCCTAGAAAGATTCCTTAATTTCTAATCCTGGAAAAGTCCTTCCTCCACTCGTGACCTTCTTGAGCAGAGGACCAAGATGTTTGGGCTTATGTAACCATGGCAACTACTGTAATCACTGTGCCCTGAACTGCAGGAAAATCAAAGGCTGACACGATTAAAGTCTGATTATTTAATTGTAATTATATCAAAACATCATCTGTTTTTTTTCCTTACAGATCATCATAGAAGTGATGGGAACCTCACCAAAACTGAAGACACACTGTCTAAAACCAGCTGTGTTTACGAGTTTCTATCTGACATGTTCCCCTGGGACGGCCCTGAGGGGTGAAAAAAAAGACACCTTTAAAATAACCAAATCCATCTGATTTATTAACCTTATTACCGATAGCCAGGACTCTAAATTAAGAATACAAAAGACTAACAAAAAGGCACAAAGTAAAAATACAACAGCAACAAAATCCAAGGCTTAGAGGCAACAAGACCAGCAGTCCCCATGCCAGAAATGTCTCTCTTCTGATGCTACGCAGGAGTTTGCTGGAAGAACTGGAAAAGACAGAAGAGGAAAAGGGACAACAGCAGAGGGAACACATACAGCTGTAACACAAACATTACACATTAATGCAAATACATCCAACAAGAATCAATTAAAACAGAATAACAGGGAATAACATCTTTTCCCAATGTACACTGAATAAAATATTTCTTTTGTTTTGTTTTTATTATTTTAAACCATTGCTCTGGGGACATTTGCTGCCTGTAATTGATTCATTTTGTGTTTGTGTAGCTGATAATAAGGTACAGAGTGGGTTGTTTTAGCTGAGACTTCTGTACATGTCATTACACCTTTCCTCCACCAGAGTGCGCCAGAGTGTTCTCCCTGAGATTTTCCACCAAAGCCTCAGAAGGTCTACAGGAACTCAGTTTGTAATGAACTAGTCGCTCCAGTTCCTGTAGCTAAAGACCCTGCGTGACAAGGACACAAAAACATAGATGATCATACTGATTTTTGACAGACTGGACCTCTTGTCAGGACTGTGTGGACACACACACTAATGTCATCATCACTCTCCTGCTAGTCTTGTTTCACCGGTAAAGGGCAGCTCCCCTTCATTGTTACATTAAGCACAGGGAGTCTTGTGAATAAATGTAATAAACCTTTGTCATAGCGGCCATTTTGACATGAAATAGAGGCGTAAACACAGGTGTTACTAATGACACTAATTAAGGTTCAGTTTCTGCAGCTGCGTTTATGTTCTGCAGCTCAGAAAAGATCCAGACAAAACATATAAATACTTAACTGTAAGTAAAAGACCCACATTCACAAAACCTCACTGAGGTAAAATAAATAAAGTAAATATACAGTAAAAGTAGTCATGGTGCAGTTAAATGTTTCCTGTCAGTGTTATTATGTCTGATGTTTTTATATTAATTATTGTTTTAATGTTACTTCTGTTTACTGCTGTAGATGTTTAAGGTTGAGCTCATTTTAACTACTTTACGGGCCACTGTTGGCTAGTTTAATTTACAGCAATGCATCATGGACCATCAAATAGCAACTAGCATCACTGTCCTGTGAGAATCATGTATTTCTAAAAAGTCATAAAACAACCTTTTTCAGCTTTGTGGATTAAAAAACATTTGCCTCTGGGATGTACTGTAGAATCATAAAGATGAATAAAATGAGACTAAAGTACAAAATAAGTGCAGTACTTGATGTAAATGTACTTATTTACAGTCCACCACTGAACTCTGAACTAATGCAAGATGGAAATTAATGCTCTGACGTTCACTGATGATTGATTAAATATTGATTTTAAAATCAATTAAGTAATTACCAGGCATCAGACCCAAGGCTCAGTGTTATGTTTTAGTATTTTCTATATTTGGATGTTCTAAAATTTCTTATTCATGTTAATGTCAATATTCACTTATCTGAAGATTCTACACAACATATTTTATTCAATAAATATTGAATTTTGCTTAGGGCCCCATGGAGGTCAGGACCAGCTCTGGATTAAAGTTAAATCAAAACTGTGTGTGTGTGTGTGTGTGTGTGTGTGTGTGTGTGTGTGTGTGTGTGTATGTGTGTGTGTGTGTGTGTGTGTGTGTGTGTGTGTGTGTGTGTGTTTTAGAGACCAAGCAGTGAGGCAATGAGGAGAGCAGGAGTTTAGTGAAAAAATAGGGTTTTTATTTACCAAAAAATGCAGAACAACGTAAACCAAGAACTTAGTAACTAGGTCAACAAAATAGAGCTATACTCAAA
This sequence comes from Lutjanus erythropterus, assembly GCF_056507025.1. Lineage (NCBI taxonomy): Eukaryota > Metazoa > Chordata > Actinopteri > Lutjaniformes > Lutjanidae > Lutjanus > Lutjanus erythropterus. The sequence continues at coordinate 20,373,878 of NC_139318.1, forward strand.
AAAACAGCAACATACACACACACACACACACACACACACACACACACACACACACACACACACACACACACACACACGTGTGCTTTATGCTAACACATAATGGGGATTACCATTAACATGCTAATGCTAACCTTTCAAAACCCTGAACTTGACTGCTTATAAAAATGGTAAATCAACAAAAACGTATACTTTTTGAAGTAAACTGCTACATTTAGCTGTTCCTGCTCATCATGTTAGTGCCATAATAAAATCATAAATAAAACAGAAAAAATATATATTTGTATGCTGCCTCTCCAGTGTCTCCACCATGTATTAAAAGTCAGTTTTGACCCTTTGAAGCTGCTGTAGCTGATCAGTGTGGACTGTTGAAGTCAGAGTTCCAGACTGAGTTAAGGTCAGCAGCTCGTACTTTGTTTTCACAGAGGAAATATATGTCTGAAAGTATGAGCTCAACTGTCGATTTATGTTCATATGTGAAGTCAAATAGATCCATTTGTTTAGAAAAGAATTACCGCGATTGTGATGCTAATTTAATTTAGTGGTACTGTGATTAGATTTACAGTAATAATACTGTGAAATGTATTTACTACAGCATACCAGCTAATTGCTGCTAGTAAGTTACTGTAAATTTTACAGCATTCTTGTTACACTGTAAAATTGCCTATTTAAGGAGTAATGGCAGACAAGATGTCAATTATCAGAAATTGATAGACGTAAAAAATGCAAGAAGTAATAAACTGTCTTTGATGGGTTTTTTTGTTTTGAAAAAGGAGTTCAAATACCTTGTTGAAATGGCTTAAATATAGCTCTAAACCTTGCCTTCATTTAATAATCAAGCTTCATGAATATACAAATATTCTCCACCATCTCCACACACCCACACCTCTGCCTCTACCTCTATGTAGCCACACCTGGCTTCTCTGTTTTGCTGGATTATTACAGTACCTAGCTACATATGGCTTCTCCTGTGGACTGGACATGGTCGCTAATGATTTGTATAGTGCCACCCCCTTGATTAAGTTCAAACTACAGCAAGGCATCATGGTCGATAAGATCATAAAATGTCTGTAGCGTTTTTTCAGCTTTATGGATTATAATGTATAGTATTTGCCTGTGGGATGTAGTGTAGAAGCATGAAGTTGAATAAAATAGAACTCAAGTAAAGTATAAAATAAGTACAGTACTTGATATAAATGTGCCCAGTTACAGCCCACCACTGATTACAACTCTGAACTAATACAAGATGGAAATTAGTGGATTGACAGTGATTGATGACTGATTAAATTTTGAATTTAAAATCAGTGAACTGACTAATTACCAGGTACCAGACCCAAAGCTCAGTGTTATGTTTTAATATTTTATATATTCTAAAATTTCTTATTCATTTTAATGTCAATATTCACTTATCTTAAATAGACCTACTTATTCAGTGACCGACAGATGGAACAAACTGTTTGATAGGAGGAGGGATTGTAGTGGAAGCACTGGGGTGTGACTGTGTGGCGAATGTTTTATGTGGCTCTCTGGTCAGTTATAGCAGAATTTTGCTCAGGGCTCCATGGCCCTTTAAGAATAAGTTTTGAGTCAAACTGTTTTGTGATTTTTCTCCAAAGCCTATTTTCATTCCAACTCAAAAACTGGTAAAAGTTCTTGTTATATTAATGACTTTGGTCTCATTTGGTTAAAACAGATCCACTTGACGTTATTTTGGCCATGTTTTTCTAACTCAGCATCCCAAATGTGTGATGTGATTTATTATATGCCATACTTTTTTGATTTTGAATTGTGTATAATCAGTTACATACTCAAGTGTTTGTTTTTACTTAGCATTGTGCTATCTTTGTTTTACTGAGTAGTGGAGGCTTTTATTTTTTCACAACAGCCATGTCATAGGAGAAAAGACCTAGGTGTAATGAATAACATTAATTAAATTCCATGCTGGCTCACTAGCATGACTTACAAGGACATTTAAATGGAACATAGTCATCATTAATGCTATTAGTTACAGCTGTGACCTTAGTGACCACCATGTTGTCATGGAAAAAAGGCGTATTTCCATATTTGCTCAATAAGATGATGAGTGTGTGAATATTTTGTCATTTTAGAAAATAAAGCTGAGTGGAGCCCTCCATTACTGCAGCACCCGAGTGAGGCCAGCTGAATTATCTGTTCCCAGCCGGAGGACACCTTATCCTCACTCTGTCTGCTCACCTGGCAGCTGTTGATGTAAAACAGTTGTGCACCTGTCCCCCTTGTACAGTATGTTCCACACACCTGTCCAACATTTACATACAGTTCACCCAAACAACTGCCGTAGTAACTCCTGCTCAGCTCAAAGCCAATTTGTGTGACACTCTTCTTTTAAGACGTTGCTTTTATTGTGTAAAATGCAGCCAGACAATAATTTTACCTTAATTTTATTTAGAACAGGGGAGTTGCTGGTCTGCCACTGCGTCAGTCTGTTTGTTTGTTTCTGATATTGTGTGACTTCAGTGAATCCAAACTAATCTTTTAAAACTCAGAGTCACTCAATAACACAAACAACAGATTGAGGCAGTGGTAGACCTGCAACTCCCCTGTTCTACTGGGTAAAATGACTGATTTCACCTATGGAGTTTGGGTTGTTGGGAGAGACTGATAATTGGCTAAGAAGGCTGTTTGATGGTAAAGCAAAGCTGCGAAAATATTCTAAATCTAGCGTCCACTCGATTGATATTGGTGATCTTTTTTTATTTCGCTAAAATACCTTTTGTTGCTGACCCTGTCCACAGCAGTTTATTGCTTAGCTTCCATGCTGGTATTCCTCTCCGCTTCTCCAAACCGGGGGCATGTCGACCGCCATCTCTTGTAGGTAATTCACTGACCATCAATAAGTATCTCATACAGCCGCACTTCAAATAATCTAATAAACTATTCCTGTAGGATGTTGTGCACTGTGAAAACAGATTATTCATCATCAACATGTTACACACTGTCACTGACCATACATAGATACTAGATCATGATTCTCGTGTAGCTCAGGGCTGGTGTGACAGGATGTGGTCTGTTAGACTTGTATTAGCATGTTGTTCCAGAAGCAGATTCTCTGCTTCATTAACCAGCTTGACAGTCACTGGGGCAGAGAGGCAGCATATTGGATTTATTTATTCCTTATTTGTCAAGGGAAGGAAACCTGTGCATACATTCTTCTGCAGCACCCTCCTTCACATTCATTCTCTGTCTTGGAAAACACAGCTGCCTAAAACAAGCCAGTCTTGTCCTGCTGACCACTCGGTACAATGACATTTAGTTTTTGCAGTGTTTCTCTTCCCTTTTATAACCCACGTAGAAGTGAAAGAACATCCAAACCACGTCTTTCCTAACCCTGACCTTTGGATCTCTGTGAGGAAATCTGTAGGGAAGTTATTGAATTGCACAGAAAACAGCAGGCTGATACAGCTCATGAGGTGGCGTAAGATACAACACAAACACAGAGCTGACGTTGTGTGAGGGCATGATTTGTAATTTGGGCGGATGCTGCAAAAACATGTGAAAACAGGGCAAGCCACAACTATTTGTTTCTGATTTTTCTTGCCATCACTAGCTAAATTGGCCTGTACATGTCCAAACAGCAACAGAGAATGCTTGAGAATGAGGTATGCAGAAACAAATTACCAGTTCAGTCAGATCATTCCAAAAAAGGACTAGTTTCCTTGGTGTACATGAAGAGGTTCACAACCACACACTCGGATATGGAAAGTACACAATGCACAGAGTTACAGATCAGGCAGTACTTCCAAAAATAGCAGATGCTTTATTTTTAAAATAGAAAAAAAATCCTGATTGCACCTAAAAGCCCCCCTGCCCCCAAGTCTGACTCTCTACATGTATCTTAGGTTGAAGTAAATCATGTTTTTGTAGCCATTCTAGCTTACCATGTCCTCCTGAATGTAAGTCAAAATCCATCTCATGAATTTTTTAGTGCATCCACAGAAATGCTGCCCTTACAATATGAACCTGCTCACCACCAAAATAAAAGCATCTTTCCTACCCCGCGTGTAAATATAGGAGGGCTCATATATATTCAACTAAAATGTCAGTCTCCTCAGTGTGAAAGCTGTTGATGAATATTATTATAAATCTGCATAGCGCATGAATGAAAAGACCCGATTCCAATGCACTGACAGACCTGATAAACAAGTCCACGGCAATCCAATATGTCAGAGATAACTGCAGGTTGCCCTGCTTTTGCCAGCTAAGCAGTTTAGCAGTGTGAGTGATATTAATGATGAACATTTCCCCCTGAGGCTCCCAAACACACACACATATCCAACACAGACACATGGATACAGTCTGAGGGCTATAGATAGTGCAGGTCACGGCCAGATAGGTGCCTCCTTTATATTTGTAACAGAGAACACAAACTGATATGGGCTCAAAACATCATTTGCAGGAAGAATCTCAGGTTTCATAGTTAACTGTGGAAATTTGTCACTTTCAGTAGTAAATGATCTGCTGAAAATATGATTAATTTACTTCCAGTGAGTAACATTTGAAGGAATCTATTGTCAGATTATAATAGAAATTAAATAATATTCCTGAGTATTTTTCATGAGTGTATAATCACCTGAATTTAAGAATCACCAGTCTTTTTGACGTTATAATGTGTCATTTGTATCTTCAGAGGGTGTGGATCCTCTTCCACAGAGTTTGGCATGATGAGCCACCATGTTTCTACTGTAGCCCAGAGCAGACAAACCAAACACTGGCTCTAAATAAAGCCTTTCACGTTTATCGCTAGTTTTGCAGCCACAGTAAATTGGAGGGGGAGAATGAGTTGAGTGCTTTGTAATCTGCAAACTCACCACTGGATGCCAGTGAATCCTACTCATTGATTCATTACATCTAACATTAAGGTTACACTTTATGTGCTTAATATCATGCGTGTTTATTTAACACAGTAATTCACTCACAGCACTGATGGCATGTCTGTCCATCCTGGAAAAGGAACCCCAATTTCTAGATTTCCAAGGATGTATTGGCAGAACATTGCAGAAATGGAATATCATGTGCATAAAATTTTTTTATCCTCAGCATATAATCACCTTAAAACAAGGATAGTTGTGTTTTTGTTATGGTCAGAATGAACCATTTGTATCCAGAGGCCACAGGTCCTCTTCTATGGAGGCTGCTGTCTCACCAGTAAATGGCAGTGAGATCACAGGGGGACACAGGGATCTGTCTCAGGCATCTTTTACACTGTCTTCAGTAGATTGGCAGATTAACAGTGAAACCTATGAATATAGTCATTCTTTACATTCTCAATTTACAATAGCTGGTTTGAGGATAGAAGATTGTGAAGCCCTGTGAGACAAACTTGTGATTTGTGGCTATAAATAAAACTGACTTGTTTAATAAATCCATTATCAGTCTTTGCAGTCATCTGTACACAGTAAATTAGAGAGAATTCAGGCAGCAACAGCAACATTTTGTACTGAAATGTTTTTGTCTCACTCACATAACAGAATTATTAATTAAAACAAGATAAAAGCATACAAATATAATTTGTGACAATTTTTCAAAAACATTCTGTTGTGCAACTTGAATGAATGGGTCATTCAATGGAGTGGAAGCTAATAAGTATTGAAATTAGCAGGAAAAAACATTTTAAAAAAACAGAACTACAGTGCTTTTAAGATATTCTGAAAAAAAAAAGTTTATTAATTTAACAAGCATACAAAACAACAAATCATCTTTTCAAACTACCAATGCAGTTTCAGTGCAATTCCAAAATATACATTTTTCAGCAGGGCATGTTAATCAAAGTTATTCACGTCAGAAACAGCCATTTAAATAATTTGTTTGATTATCATTTGACAATTGTCCTAGCCAGAGGAAGCTCGCAAGTGATACCTTCTTGAGGTAAAACTGTACACATCCAACCTTTAACGTACAAAACAAAGCACTACATCACAAATGAAATATTAAATACATGAACAAAAACATAAGTACTATAGCACGATACAGTACAAACCAATGCATTGTAAACAAAGCTTGTAAACAAAAAGGAAGTATGTGGTTATAGATATTTGGTTTGTGGATTTAATAAATACCTAGCTGATGCACTGTATCAGTTTACCACATAGACAGTATTTGGTGTGCAAGTGTAGCAGACTGTCAGTTATATAACTTTAAGTTGAAGGATGTGAAAATCTGGACAAAGTTGACCTCCTCTATGTGTATTTTTTCACTAAAGGCTATAGCATAGATAAACATAGAGGCCGATTACAGTTGAAAAAACCTACTTTCTTTATCCTTCTCCTTCAGGTAAGAAGAGACATTCTCCGTTAGCTTCCTTCAGCAATGTTTGCCCACAAATAAGGCCAAATCTCATTCACTCACAGAAAGACTGTTACTTTAAGACAGGATCATAGTATCAGCAGGGCACAGCAGTGAAACAATAACATGAGCAGAAGGATGGCACTGCCAAAAAAGGACCGATGTGAGTTAAGCCCCTCGTGACTGGAGGATGTTGAAGCTTGTATCTGGCACGACTGAGGACTTGGTCAGTTGGAGATGACCAACTAACAAACAGCATCAACTGTCGAGTCCACAGCTTAACAAGAAGTTCATTGTCAGCGATCACAGCATCAGTAAGGCCAATAAAATACTGTGAGTTTTATGGTCAGTTCCACTGACTTAAGCTCAACTTAAAAGTATGAAATTCAATAAAGGGCAAAAAATTGTAATGTATCATCTTTAGAAGGGTTTTCATACTATAATTTCAGTATTGATATGTTCCATGATTCTTTGGAGATTATTTTTTCCTTCTCTTCAGGTGCTACAATTATGCTGCTACATAAAACTGAACAGTAACAAAAAAAAGAGCATGGACACAAAAATCCATGTAGAACTCATGTCTTCAGAATTTAGCTTAAAGAGATAGTTCAGATTATTTGATACTGGGTTTTATGAGGTACTTATTGATAGTCAGTTCTACCTACGGTAAATAGCAGTCGGCACGACCCCAGTTTGGAGAAGCAGAGAGGAGTAGCAGCACAGAAGCTAAACAAAGAACTGCTATGGACAAGGTGAGCACCAAAAAATACTTTAGCCACTTCCAAAAAAGTACACCTTAAAAAAAAACAAAAAACAAAACACAATACCAGTTTATTTATACATTATATTTTGAATATTTTCACAGCTTGACCTAGCTGTCAGACTCCCTTTTCCAACTGGAATCTGACGTTACATAAGCCACACATCGCTCTCTACAAAACAACCAAACCCCATGGGTGAAATCAGTAACTTTACTTCGCAGAACACAGGGGTTGCCAATTTGCTGCTGCCTCAGTCTGTTAATTTGTTTGCACAAATTGTGTGACTTTGGAGTGTTAAAAGAATAATTTGGATTTGCCAAAGTCACACAATAACACAAACAAAGGCAACAAAAAACCAGTAGTTCCCAGGTTTGTTGAGGTAAAATGACTGATTTAATCAATTTCCGGCCATGAGATTTGGTTGGTTTGGAGAGAGTTTTTTTTTTCAGGTAGACCTTTTTCAAAGTGGCTAAAATATGTATTTTCTGCTGACCCTGTCCACAGCACAGTCATTGCTTAGTTTCTGTGCTGGTGCCCCGCTCTGCTTCTCCAAACTGAGGATGTGCAGTCCAGCATCTATGGTAGACAATACACTGACTATCGATAAGTACCTCATTCACCCCCGCATAAAATAATACGAATTATCCCTCTAAGGATCCATGATGATGGAGTGCTGCAAAAGTGCACCTTTTGTTACTTATTCTATAATCATCAATCTGGGAATTTATTACTTGATTTGAGATCCTAACAAACTCTAAAATTCAAAACTCAGCTGCTCCAGGCTTTTGTGGAAGCACACGCCCTATGCATAAGTTAGTTTGTTAGTATCAGATACTGCTACAGTCAGATTCATCTGGGTGTTAAACACATACTGCTGCTGTCAGGTGTGTTACAAACACTGTATTAGCATATCAAAACGCATCACTGATAGAGTGTCAGATCGTAAGGTAACCTAAATCAAATATGCCCTTAAAAAGCAACAAACTCATAGGTGTGCGTATGTATACACACACACACACACACACACACACACACACACACACACACACACACACACACACACACACACACACACACAAGTATGTATGTATGAATCATTCAATTATTGTGCTATTTCTCCAATACATAGGCTTCAAAAAGCACTTCAGCTTTCACTCAGCAACCAGCCACACACAAAGCATATGTATAAGCCTGTAAGACATGACTGTTAATGGGAGTGTTTGCTTATTACAGCATATCCAATGTACAGATTATAACTGCCATTAAAAAGAAGATAATTGTGGTCATCGTCAGAAAATTGGACTTAAGTAACAGTGTGAAAAAGCACAGCATTCACTGGTAGGTTCCACTGACTTATCATACCACACTCCCGACTTCTCGTGAGGCCAATCAAAACGATGCGCTTGGTGGCGGCTCTGTGATGAAGCGTAGAATGCACTAGATTAAGGAGTCTAGTTGTCTGTTATTTTCTACTTCAGCCACATGTTTTAGAATAGCCCACGCAAATGTACAAAAAAGAGAAAAAGAGAGAACGAGGGTGACAGTATGTGTGTCTGTGCTTTTAACAGTGAAGAGGTGATGGGGGAAGGCATGGTCTCCGGTTAAAGGGTAATCCAACACTAAATTACACAGGGCCAAAAACTTCTGCTGCTCTGTTCTCTGTGGGTTCAAACTTCTGAGCATGTTGTATTTCTGCCCACGGCGTAATCAGTGATGTCACAGCAGGTATTCTACATCAGCTGTTGAAGGTAAAACACCTGCTGTGACATCACTGACTAGGGTGTGGCCACATGTGCACCATGGTTTTAAGCTGTCAACCCAGTAAAGCAGCACTTTTCTTCCCTATTCGATTCAGTATTAAATTACCCTTTAAGGCTTCTCTTTTCTCTCTTATCTCAAACATGATTTGTACACTCTTCTAGCTCCACCTCTCAAATATTGGCGTACCACATCTCTCACAGTGTCCATTTCCCTGTCTACCTAATACACTCCTCCTCTGATGGGCTTTCTGATTCTTCGTTCTCGCTGTCATCCAGCTCAGGAAGATCTCCCCACAGGAGCAGATTCAGGCCTGCAGACACATCAGGAGGGTGACAAAGGCTTTATGAAACATATTTATAGCAGAGCGAAACTGCAAAGCATTTCAATTTTATCTAGGGGAGACTTATACTGACCTGTTGCATCCAGTCTGTTGAGAGTAGATACAGCATCGCTATTGAACATCCAGAAATGGCCGTTGTTACAGGAGAGCAGGCAGGGTTTACAGGGGGCCACAACGTGATAGCCCACAACATTACCGCTGGGAGAGGGAGGGAGAGAGAATAAAGAAGAAACGTCTGTCAGCACTTTACTGGAGGCACTTCTGAAAAGTGCTAACTCCACTAGTGGGTGTCTATTATCTAACAGATGTTTGTTTTTGCCCTGTGTACGACAACAAAGGCCTGGGAATACAAAAGAGGCTCCATAAAAACTCACTGTAGCACCAAAATATCCTATATGTTAATATCAGAAATAAATGCCAAATGGCACTTTGTTTTAAGTACAGGTGCATAGAGCTGAAACTTGAAATTTGTTGACGGTCATTCAATCATCATTAACAATTAATAGGCAACTATTTGAGAATAAATTCATTTAATTATTTAATTTTGTCACCTTCACTTTTGTTTCACTTTACTGAGCCAAAGATATGAATGAATTATACAATTATAATATTGTACATTCACAGAGTTGAAGTAGAGTATATGGATTGTGCTTGGGATTGGACAGTATCAAAAATAGACACACTGAAAAAAGAATGGAAAGTTTACAAATAAAGAAAAATAATTACATTGAATAAAAATGGATTAAAATAAATGTGTACATAGTAAATAAATTCACCTTTACTTTTAACTTGAAATATTTTGTATATTTTGCCCATCTTAATACACATTAATATTAATATATATTAATTGAAACTTTTTTAAATTAGAAATGCCAAATGTTCTTTGGTTCCAGCTTCTCAGATGCAATATTTTTTATATGGTTGTAAATTCATTATGTTTGGGTTTTGAACTGTGGGCCAGTCAAAAAGGCATATAAAGACTTCACCATGGCCTCAGGAGGACTGTTATGGACACTTTTTCAACGATTTTCTGATGTTTAACAGAACAACTGATTTATCAGTAACATAGTCATCATACAAATGGACATAAAAATGGGTTAGTTGCAGCTCTACGTGTGTGTATTAGGAAAAACAGCTATATGACCACTTATTTGTTGTGTTAACTGTATTGGTTGCACTCTTTATGAACGTCTCACATCAACAGATGGTCTTCCTAAAGCAAACCCTGCCGGCTATAGAGGAGCTTTACATACCACTTGAGACATGCGATGTCTCTCAGTTTGCATTTGCAGCTTTCAGTGGAGTAGCAGCTGGCCACAAAGTCAACAGTTCTTGGGGGAGGGTGCGTGTAATGAAAACAAACATAGCCATGGAAGATTAAAACCCACATTAATTTAACATTTTCATTCAACAGGCACCGTTAATTTAAGTATGTGTATCAATGCTGTGTCCCTCTACCCACCAAATGATTATTCAGACATCAATTAGCTACAGTATTATTCAAGTACACCTTGTACTGGCAACAACAGCAGACATAAACAAAGGCTAGCAGCAATGCTAACAAGATTAGCACTTACCTATTGGGAGGTATATCGGTCGAAAAAAGCTCAACCTCGGTGTCTGCAAGAAGCACTGCCTTCATGCCTCTTGTGCAGAGCAGACTGTCACAGAATATGCAGTTCACCTGGGTCACACACTTGTTTTTGAAATTAGCGTTGGATGTAGACATTGTTGTCCTGCTAAAATGGACGAACTCTCTCGCTCTTTCTGCCCCCAGACAGCAAATGCAGCAGGAAAACAAGAGACGGACACTGATTTATCTTAAAATCCGTCCAATTCAGAATAACGATTTTCGATTTAACTTCGCAAGCGTTAACGCTAGCTGTAACGTCCTTGTGCAAACGTTAGCCTTTTCCTTAACGACAAAACGGAAGGCAGCTAACGTTAGCTCGTTGAACAAACGCACGGAAAATATCTATTTCCGCGAAACGACCTCAATAGAAAAGAAACTGTTTAGCCGTATTGGTGATAAATACAAGATATCGGCGAATAACTAGCCTGTTTTACACGGCTGGCTCAGCATCCATTCAGATGTAGTTAACAGCTAACTAAATAGCTGTCAGCTTTGTTTACAACTTCCTGGTATTTAACGGTACTTCCTGAAACTATCTTTAAAAGACCCCACACCTGACTCTGATTGGGTACATACCATAGTAACCGACGCCATTGGCTACCTTCGGTAAAAAGTCTGAATTTGATTGGTTACATATTGAGCTGAAACGCCCGCATTCAAAAGTCCTGAAAGCCGATTGGTGGCTTCGTATGCCTTTCAAATTCCGTTTCACCAATCATGTTGTGGGAAGTATAGCTCTTGTCCTATGAAATTAAGCGGGGCTGTCGTTGAATATGGAAAATAATTGCATTTTGACGTGGAAGAGGGGGTCGCCTTGTAAATAGCTAGTTTAAATGACACAATATATGTGAGAAATTGTTGTCGTCGAAGTACAAGACAAGGATAATCTGTCTCTATTGCGTGAATATCATTAGTGAGTGTAGATAGTCAGTTGTGGAGTTTGTTAGCAAGCTAAAACTAATGGAAGACTCGCTGGCTAATTCCTACACAGCGTTAGCTACACAGTTACAAGCGATAAATAGCATTTGTGTGGGGTAAATTCTCAGTTATGCAGTGATTTAAATTCATTTTAGGGAATAAAAGACACCTTGTCTTCTGTCAGCGGTCATAATGAAATGATAAATGAAGTGGCCACTAAAGCCACTCTAATATTCTCATATTGCAACTGGCACGTCATCCTAAATACTGCTTTTTTTAGATGTCAGGATTTACCCTTTGGCGATAACTTCACTGCATTTAAATTGAACTTTAGGCTATAGTATCACCTGGTCAAACAAAACATACATCTATAGGACGTGTTTTACGCAGTGAAGGGCTGGTGGTTTACAAACTGATCCCTGTCCATGTGTGCATCCATGCCCGCGCTGTCCTGCGCACTGGAACTGACCAGCCAGCTCCTCCATCTCCACTCGGTTCCTCCTCTCGCTCACTTCAGGGGGGGAGGAAGAGGAGGAGGAGAGCAGTTTAGTGTAGACAGGCGGACGGGCAGCTGCGAGGCCGATATCCTCTTAGAAAAAGAAAGAAAAAAAAACTTTTGGAAGTGCCGACTGACAAACTATCGCTGTTTGTTTTTTTTAAAAGGGGAATGAATCTCCTTTCACTTGAAGTTGTTTGCACCATAACCGGTTTTGAGGAGGCGGTGAGGCGCGGCGGTGGATGGGAACATACAGCAACAGCAGCAGCAGCGCCAAACTCACAATGCGCCCGGAGTGAACAGAGGCAGGGAGACAATACAGATCCACGGCGGGCACGTTGACTGAGGAGCTGCAATCTCTCATCTGGGCTCTTGATTTCTTTTCAAACCCTGTTCTAGAGTGGCATCTACTCCGGTCCACGGCTGATTTATTGATTGATTGAGAGAAAATTGACCTGGCGACAAGGAGGGCAAGTGGTTTGATCTCCAAACTCAGCCATGACGTCTCCGGCGAAATTCCGAAAGGACAAGGAGATAGTAGCCGAATATGAGACTCAAGTTAAAGGTAAAACTTCTAAAAAGCTTCTCATATGGTTATTTTTTGTCATAGGTTAACGCGATGCAAGTTAAATCTGCTCTTTTTGACTATATAGTGTTTTCCGTGACTTGGCTGACTGCATGCTTTTCTTTACCCTCATCTCTCCTATCAGGCGTAAAGGGTAGTCCACGCTTGCTTTTGTGTTTCACCATTTATTTATGAAGGTTAATTGTCATCACGCGGGCATGGCATATTGATAATATGTCAATAATTTCACTCATACCAACAACATCATGACCAGCGTGTCTTGAAGCGTGTGATCGCTCGCTTTTAACGCAGCACACAGATGGCCAACAAAGACAGAAAAAGAAAACCCGCTCGGAAATCAGTGTTGTTGTCCAGATGTGGCCTCTATATGGTCTCATTAGAAAAGCTTATATGAAGGTGGTGTGTTTGAGTGCGTGTGTGCTGTGTAGACTATCCCAGAGGGCTGGGGTTTCGACATGGAACAAGGCAGGGCGTTTTCTCTCCCTCTCTGTCTCCTGCATGTCTGTACTGCTGCTGGTGTTCACTCACTGCCGTCCGTTCATGTTGCAAATATGTGTGTGTGTGTGTGTGGATCTAACGCAGTTTACATTTAAATGATCAATTTCTGCAAAGACTTGTCCATTGATCACAGTTCATTGGTGTCGCCTCTGCCTGCCGATGATCAAGGACAGAGGGAGCAGCAGGGGTGGGAGAGCAGATTGTAGTGGTTAGAAAGGGGCGTTCAGATGTTAACTGTTTACTGGCTGGCTGTTGTGTGTGTGTGTGTGTGTGTGTGTGTGTGTGTGTGTGTGTGTGTGTGTGTGTGTGTGTGTGGATGTTTCTGTCATCAGGCAGGCACACTATTCAGCTGGACACTGTCAGTCAGCAAGACAGTGATTGCTCGTCAGATCTATAGGTTTTGGTTGGTTGTATAAGGCTGAGGAGCAGAGGGAAGGCACAGAGGTGGCAGGAAGGAAGAGAGAGGGGACAGGATATTACCCTCCTCATGAACAGTGTTTCCACTGCTGCTGCAGTGTCAGATCTCCAGATAAAATGGGCCACCACCTTCCTCAACACACCGGCCTCTCATGTCCTTTTAAGAACAACCATCTTCTTCCTGGTCTTGTCCCAAAAAAATGATACCTCGTGGTCCCTGCTATTCTCCGTAGAGTTTCTGCTACCTGCAGCTTTGCAGGTTGTAAAGCATCAAGTCAGTGACAAGCATAGCGTTTGTGGAAAGTGTTATCATACATCTCAGTGTTGTAAAAATAGAATTTTTGTTAATGAACAGATGCGTGACAAATTAAATAAATAACACAATTTTGTGCCTCAGAGTGGGTTCACACCTAAAGGTCCAGGTCATACTGTATGCATGTAGAAAGACAATTTCTATGTGGATATCCTACAGCATGGCACACTGTCAGATTCTGTTCATGTTCATGTTGGTATTGATCTGAACTCAAATGGTTCTGAAATTGTGAACACAAATGTGGTGGGAATGTTGGATTATTAGTCATACAGTTAGCAGCTAAAAAATCATCAAATGGCCCAGTTTCTATCTGGATATAGCAATGACAGGTTGTGTTCTGAGCGCTTATCAGAAGACTTTAGAAGACTGTGTGTATGAACGTCTTGAAGGACAATGAGTATTAAACAATGCAGGCATTTCACACTTTGTTGTGACTCCAGGTTTGTCCCCTGCCAGTCCACATTTTGGCAGCAAACAACCTACTAGTTTACCAGTCACCAAAACAGGAAGAGAAAACATTTTTTGTCCAAGGTAATGACACAAACAATTGTGCACTTCTGTGATTGGTTTGAAAGGTGTCCACACCAGAAACAAACCACTCCAGAGTTAATGTGACAGCACTTGACAGTGGTCCAAGACCACCTCTTGTGGACCAGAGGTTCCGGTACACCTGGACTACACAAGGCTGGTGTGAACCTGCCCTTAGTAAGGTGTAGGGCCATGAAAAGACAAAAAATGTTGTCAGTGCTCCATAGCATAGAGGTTTTTGGAACTTCACTGGAGGGATGAACACCATTCTTCCAAAAGATTTTCAATGGTGTTCAAATGAGTTAAGATACAGTGATTGTTGTACAAGTGAGGTTTCATACCTATCAAATCTTTCAATGGTCCCCTTGATCCCTGGATGGAAACATCACTTTTGTTTGACCGCTCCATCCAAGTTTTTACTTTAATTTGTCGCTTGTCTGGACATCTAGCCTACATAAAAAATCTGGGCAGGGGGTTAATTTGGTCTAGAACAGGTAGTCTCGTGAATGAAACTAAAGAACAGAGCAATCCAGGGTAACTTGACTTAGCTGACTGTTTACCACCTCTTATTAGTTACCTCATCTTGTTTACCTGCCAATCTGCTAACTCCTTTAGCTGTCACCACAGTGACATTAACGTTGTTGGCTCAATGTCCCGGTAGGCGGCTATTTATGCTCTGCAGCCTGTGTAAAGGCTTTCTGTCCGTGCTGCATTGTGAGGGCTGCCTGCTGTGTTTGTCAGCTTGTGGACTTAATGTTTGTCCATCGACCCTCTGCATCGATTCCTCCTGTCAGTTACTTCACTGCTCCCCAGTGAACAGCTGTGTTGAGCTGTCTCTCCTGTCCTCACTCTGTCCACACAGTTTTCCACATACCAACTGTCTTCCCTATCTGGAAGTGAACAGATGAAAGGATGAACCTGTGTATCCACATAACTGGTTGAGGTGTGTGTAAAGGTGTTTTTCCACCTGTGTAGAGGCATCTCCAGGTGCTGTGACATTCCCAGCAGTCTGCCTTCTTTGGGAGACGCAGACACTCTGTCATTACCCTTTACGCTGCTGTTAGAGATTCTCTAATGGAGGGTATCAAGCAGCAATACATGAAGCACCTACATGTCACATCTCTGGCTCCTTGTATTTGCTAACATGTGTCTGTCTTGTTTCCCAAATCTATAATGACTGCAATTGTAGTCCATCTTGCTGAGAGATCAAGTCTCTGCTGCTCTCATCAGGCAATGGGAATTATCTTTTCACGCTGCAGCCACACTCTGCAGCATCATGGGGGAAATAAATGTAAATCCTCCTATGACTTACATTCATAAATCTCTGCAGCAGGGGAGGGAGATGCATGATGCAAACATACACACAGTAAATGGACTTTTCCTAGGCATATTAAATCCTGTGATTTTGCATTTTGTTTGGCTGATGCACCTCCGGTTTGACAAAACTATCATACTCTATTGTAGCACCATTGTACTGCACTCAAAACAGTGTTATAGGCAAAGAGTGCAAGTGTCATACAAGGGGAAGGGGAAACCAGTCTGTGCCAAACAATTAGGCCACTAACAAAATGCCTGTAGCCAGTTAAAACATTAGATTTAAGAATGTCAAATAATTATTTTGGCACCATACATCTACCAGACAGGAAAAAGTATTCTGACAAACTCTATTGTTGGGCTATCTCAGTGTCCCTTCTGCTTACCTTTGATTTTCTTGGAGAAATTATCCCACTGAAAGGCCAGAAATGAAACATTTTGATATTTACAACTATTTGATTGAATCACCAGATAAGGTCATCATTTAAGCCAACAAAGATCAAACCAGGTCTTTCATTACTTAGCTTCAAGTAGGCTATGTTTTTTTTTTCTGGCAAAATTAGCATCCGTAACGTAGGCACACTGTGAGTCAGGATACCACAGTTTCCCCCTTCTTCCTGCTGATGGCCACACATCTTATTGCTTGTATCCACTTTTGTCCTCTTAAAGGATCAGTTTTTCCATTCAGCAGCTTATGAAAACTTAGTTCTGGGTTCTTTACTCTGTTGGTGGTGTTTCCCACCTCACAGCAGCTTTTAGCCATTTTTCTGTTGTTTGTGAGCAGATGGAAATGCGTATGTATTGTATGTATTCTCATACAAATTGAACACACTCAATATACAACATGACATTCATGCTACCCACACAATTCTGATTAGATTCCTGAGATAAGTCTCTTTTAATGTAAGAGTGAAAATATTGTTGTGTGTTTTTAAAGTGTGAAAACACACATCAGGTTCTGACAGCAGATGCTGCTATTCGGCATTTAGCCTAACATGACCAGTCATTCATTATGCCTCTATGTTATTTTGTCTACCTTCTGTACCTTTTTTTTAAGAAAAAAAAACTGTGGAGCAATTACTAAAAGTAGTTATGGGGATGTCATGGACACTGTCAGCTCATCTGTTGACATGTGAGCTGGAGAATATTGCTTTAATGAACGCACGTCAATGCTTGAATACCACCATCGTTTTCTCAGTCTGTGTTATTTCCCACAGGCAGAGTGCTGATACTCTAATATGGGATTCTGGCTGATGCAAGGAATGTTCCTACTGCTCAGGAAGAGGGTGTGTGTGAGAGAGTGTGTGTATGCGAGACAGCTTGAGATGCAGAAAAAGAAAGTGGGAACTAAAAAGAGAAAGATAGCACAAGAAACTGAGTGTGACACGTTAAAATAGGAATAGGAATGCTCTAACACAGATGCAAATGGTTATAGGCAGCAGTGAAATGGAGTTAAGGAATGAGCTTATCACCTACTATTCGAAGTTCACAGAGCACTTATTTGGAATTGAATCCAGAGACCTACTTTGCTTTTAAAAAGACTTCAAATTGCCCTGAGCTTTGTCGCTATTTCAGGCTCCGTTGCATTTATCCAGTCAACGCACATCTAGCAGCCATCACCATCTCTCACTTACCAGTCAGCGAGCTCGCCATATTATTAAAAAAAAAAGGGAACGTCCTAAATCAGGCAATGGGAAACATTCTAGGGGAAAATTAGGGAGTGCTGAGTCTTTAAAAACATTTGACAGATGTTTCATTTTTCAAGTACATTTTGGCTCAGCGTCCCAGCATCTGTCAGTGTTTTACACATCTGGGAATGTTAATAAGTGGCTGCCTTTGCAAATAACTGCCACTGCTGCCACTGATAAAACCTATTGATTATAGTGTTTTTTGTAGTCAAATACAGAGTATGTGTGGCCATCCAATCTGATGATGTGCTGAATAACCCTTATTGATCTTTACATTAAAGGCTCACACACAAAGAGGTATTCACACATAGGCTGTACCTCCAAACAGATGTAGACTATTATAATTTTTCCAGACTGGCCTATAAACTCATTCAGCTCTGCAGATATGATCCGTCGATCCTTCTCCCTGAAGAGGGATGAGCGCCTGTGGCCATAAACTCAAACCGTGTGTCTGCCTGCCTACGTGTACGTTACTAAGCTGCCTGTTTACAAGGCAGCCAGAGAAACATATGATTTAGGATAAATGGCTGCTTTCACTAGCGCACAATAGGAAAGGTGGTGGTGACACAGCAAGAGGTTTGTCTGCAGGCAGGATTGTGGGTTCATGTCTGTGTGTGTGTGTGTGTGTGTGTGTGAGGCTCCATGCCTGAGTGGAACATTTCTTTTTTGTGTGTGCACTGTGGTTGCTTGATGTATATTTGATCAGGAGGAGCAGGGGTTGTGAAGAGGGGTCCTCTGACATAAATTAGTTCTGTCTCTTTAAAAATACAGAACAGAGGCAGAGGGAATGGAGAAGTGATAAGACAGAAAAGGTGGATATGGTTCGATTGTTATTGTAACATTTAGGGCTGTGCCAAATGATTCATAGCTTTGTTTCCATGGTAAAGCGGCAAAAGCAGTATTATCTATTCAATACTAATTGAACAACATAACGCTGGCAGCACCAGTGACACTGATGCTGGCATGCACAAAGCTTTGAATATTCTCTATTGATTACTACCAAAGCTTTGAAGCCCAAAATATGCCCTTTGGGACAGCCCTAGTAACATTTAGTTCTGGGAAAAGCGGTTCTTTTTAGTGTACCAAATCATTAGAATCAGTTCATTAAAAAAATATTTAAAAGATTTGTTCACCAACTCGTTCAGTAAATGACTGGAGCTCCACTGTGCACCTCCAGTCACTGAACTTGAAACATCAGACAAATTCAGAACATTGTCATAGTCTGAATAGTGAAGAAATAGTGTGCATGTAAATGTAGTCAGTCACTGACCTCTTTGCTTCATTCACATCAGCAAACATCACATGTGGAGGGATGTAAGAAGACATCTTTAAGCTAATGAATTAGTGGTACTTTTAGCGGTGCCTGTATGTGGTCTTTCTAACAATGCTGCCAATTGGGGCTAGACCGTATTGACTGAGTCCAGTGGTGCATTTACCAACCACAAGTCAATCACACAAGTCTAAATGGTGTTGTTTTCTCGCCGTGCACTGTACAAGTGTGTGGATGTCTGTCAGTGTGTGTCGGTGAAATGGAAAAAGGGGAGGGGGAGTCCTGAGCTGAATTAAAATGCTAACGGAGCTTAAAATAATCAGTCAGGAAGGATGTTTGTGTAAAACTGAGGTTCAGGAGTCAGGCTCGAACACACACAGGTCGTACAGGGAGTGTGTGAAGCTTCCTGTTTGGGCCCACGGCTTTGTGTCTGGGCAAAAGAATCAACTGCCTTTCACATCACACACACACACACACACACACACACACACACACACACACACACACACACACACACACACACACACACACACACTAAGTGCGTCTGATTTTTAGCTCCTCAGTCAGCACCCACATAATAGAAAGGAACCGAGAGATAAAGACAGTGTTTTTTTTAAGAGTGAAAATTCTCTATTCCCTTTGATAGGTCTCAATAGAACAATGTGTTCCATACCGGGTGTCCCACCGTGCTTTCGGTATTTGTGTGTGTGTGTGCCTGCACGGTAGCAGTAGCCCTGTGCTGTGTCAGCAGCAGACATGACATAGCTGAACACACTCATTGATTTTCTGTTCCCCTCCACCTGTCTCCTTCCTTATTCTTCACTGTTCAATATGACAATTTACTACAGCGCTGCTGTTGCAGCACCTGGGAGAAAATACACATTGTGTTAAATTTACCAACAGTGTAAGTGCTGAGTTGGCCTCCTTCAGTTCACATACACATAAACAGAGCGCTGTGTACACAGCAGAGAGTGTGCTATTGAGATATGGGTTAACAATCCATACCTGCGTAGTGCCTCCCCACCTTCAATCTGGAGACAGTTGATGGCTAAGAGATAAAAGAGGAATGTCTGGTATCACTGTGATATGCAGATGAACTGGTCCAGGCGTCCAACAACACCCAGTCAGTCAGATCGAAGACAAACAGCTCATCAATGTGAGGAATGGAGGGATAGATTGACAGGGCTGGAGCATGAATTTAAAAAAAAAACATGCAGTTGAGAAGAAAAGGGCAGCCGGTGAAGCCAAGTGGGTAAGGTCAGAGTTCAGCTGCTAGATGACTGCTGTTCATTGGTGCCAGATGTTCCAGATGCTCTGATTGGGCAACAGATGTTCTGTCTGCCCTGGTTGGGTAATCCTCACATTTTCGCTGCCACCCCTTTGCTAGGTCTTCAGCACTGAGGCATGGTGGGATTGGTTGAATTCTCCCCTCCCTCTTCTCAGGTGTTCATGCTGTGTTGTAGAAGTTTTTTTTTGTGTGTGTGTGTGTGTGTGTGTGTGTGTGTGTGTGTGGGTGGGTGGGTGTGCACCCATGTGAACCTAATTTGTATACCCAGTCAATGGTCTGCCTCTTGTACTGACACTTTAAAACACAGTGATGCTTATATCATGTTTATTCATGCAAAATATACACGGACACACACACGCCCACAGACACACACACACGCACACACATGTACACACACAAAGGCCTTCAGCCTGCAGACTGTTGTTACCTGCTGTGAGTATTTTGCATAAGGTCAACTGTATCATTT
Source organism: Lutjanus erythropterus (assembly GCF_056507025.1). Classification (NCBI taxonomy): domain Eukaryota; kingdom Metazoa; phylum Chordata; class Actinopteri; order Lutjaniformes; family Lutjanidae; genus Lutjanus; species Lutjanus erythropterus. Next base: position 20,394,473 of record NC_139318.1, read on the forward strand.
CACTCAGACAGTTGGTTTCTGTGAGAGTTGACCGGTGTTGTGGTGGAGCAGGTGTCACTACACCCATGAAAATGAAAATGGTGAAAATGGAAAAATTATGTAATATGTGTAATTTTATGTTGAGATATAGTACATTTTTCAGAAATTCATTTGAGAAGCCTTTCTATAGATAAAATTACCAGGTAAGAGTGTTTCTGGATTTGGCCTAATGAATTGAATACACAGTGAACTTGATAAGGTGATTTATATGTATATTTAATCAGAGATATTAAGGGCATTAGTAATCTTGGTTAAACATTTGTCTGTCTCATAGTATATCGGGTTGCAATTTATGCTTATTTTCATTATCTATTAATTTGCTTTTTATAGTCTTGATTGAACGCGTATTATGCACATTAAAAAGGACTACACCTATGTCTTATATAATGTTGAGTTGTTAAGATTATCCCAAATGTTTCCAGGAATGTTCAGAACCAGAGAATTTTATTTCAGGTAGCAGTGAATTTATTTTGGTTGCCTGTTGCTATAACTTCCAGCCAAAATAGGGATGTGCCAGAATGAGGAAGAAAGTTGGCAGATGTGACTAAACAAAACATCAATAAAACTTAAATAAATTACCTTGTCCCTGATCATATCAGATACATTTTATGGTGTTATTTTAACAGTGAAGATGACAACTCCCATGATCTCATGCTACTTCATAATGCCATCAAACTATCTTTTGATGGCATTATATTGTATCATTTTGATATGAGAGACCCCCAGCAGCAGAAATGACATATTGTGCCTTTAAGTGATTAATCCTTTGGTCTATAAAATATCAGAGAACAGTGAAAAATGTACAGAAAGTTTCCCAGAGCCAAAGTGAACACAGTTAAAAAAGAGACATTCAGTTTACCAATGTGAGACAAAGAAAACTAGACTTTATTCACATTTTGTGAACTGGAACAGTGAATTTTAGTGATTTCGTTGCATAAATGTTAAACAAAATGTTTACAAAAATAGTTGCTTATGGCCTTTCAAATTGTTTTAGTTCTATATGCATATGGTCACATTGTTCATTCCCATGTGTGAATGTGTGTGAGACCTGAGCCCAGAGTTGATATATGCCTTGACCCCTGTTAGGGTGCCTCTTTCATTCAAAATTCACTTTCTTTATCTCACACACACACACACACACACACACACACACACACACACACACACACACACACACACACACACACACACACACACGGCAACAGCAGAGCAACCGGTGAAAGAGTGTAAAAATGTAGAAAGCAGAGCTGTGCTCTGGCCTGCCCCCTCACCCCCTCACTCTCACACATATGGACACACACACACACACACACACACACACACACACACACACACACACACACACACACTCTGTCTGTCAATCCCATACTCCCTCTCCCTCTTTTTCAATCTTTTTCTTTCTGTCAGCCTACATGCAATGAACAATCAGACTATTGTGAGAAGAACTGCTGGTCTTCAGCTCAAACTCTTTCTCTCTCCTTCTTTCTCCTCGTTGCTTTTTCTCTCTCTCATGATGTTTGTCAGTTGTGATGAAACATGACACACACACATTTTCGACACGCCTCCCATGGCAGCTTAAACCAATAATCATCACTTTATGATTTTAGCATATGTGACACACACATATTGTGCTCACATGCATGAGCCTCTACACCGGACAGTGACTCACAACCAGCTGAGAGAGAGGATGTTTGTGTGTGTGTCTGTGTGTGTGTGTGTGTGTGTGTGTGTGTGTCTGTGTGTGTTGATGAGAACATCTTTAAGGGGGATCTATATAAAGCCAAGCAGGGCAGAGACAAAGCCCACTCATATCCTCTGTAAAACAATCAATAGCAGAACAGACATCCAGCTGTAAATAAATAGGTGAGGGGCAGAAAGAAGGGAAGGAGAGAAAACACAACAGTAGAGAGGTTGGATAATGCTCCCGGGAGACGCCAGAGGAAACAGGTTGTGTTTGAACAGCCCTCATACGTGGCCAGAGAGCAGGAGGAGGAAAAAAGCAAAGGAGTCTGACCAAGGAGGGAAAAGGGAGGAAAGGAGAGGGAGAAGAAAGAGGAGGAGGGATCTGGGAAACGTGCAAGAAAATGCCTGAATAGAGAGCCGAAATCCCTCCCCTTCTGGTGGACCACCATGAGACCTTACTCCAGAAAAAAATATTAACAATAGTCTGAGGTTTTCAAAAGTATCAATACTTCAATACTTCAATTCCACATTGTTAAAACAATACAATATTGACATTTCATAGTCGCAAAAGTACCATCAGCTCAGGTTTCCTGACTGAAATTTGGCTTTCAGCGTAGAAAATCCAGGCAGTGTTCAGTGACTTTCTCTTTACCAACACTGTGTACAGTTTGCAATTTAAAAAAGAAAAAGAAAAAACTCTTTTATGTGCCAAGGACTTTTTTCTTTTTGTCGCGGTATTGTAGGAGGCATCGGGTAGCATTTTTTTAATGTTAGTGTAATTCTGGTATTGTGAGAACTCTACAGAAGTCTATGACAAAAAACAAATAATTTTTGTACCCCATTTGAATTGTGCCACAATTTACACATATGATGTTTGTCAGTTTAAAAGGTAATTTTACAAGTCAAGGAAGTTGCAGTTTGTCATAAACCTGCTGAAGTATCAGACTATGAAGATGCGTAATTAGAGAGACTATGCATCCAAAAGCTGTGAAAGTGACGTCATGTCTTTCTCCCTCCAACAATTAGCATTAGCTAAGCTAAAATGCCTTTGTGTTTTTCTAACCTGATGTATCCACGCAAGCAATATGTCTTGCTTGTTCTTTTGCTACTCTTGTCACATAAGATAAAGCTACGAAAGAGAGCATTGCTGATGTTGATGACGTATTTTGTGCGAGACAAGAGATTTAGGTCACTGAGCGGTTTCACACACACCTAAGTGGCCACATGGCTGGCATTGGCAGTGTTAGCACCCGCAGCCTGCTCTCCTTGCAGGTTTATTTCGTCATGCCTGTGCTGAATGTGGTTACACATTGTTCTAGACTGGTTTTACCAGACATGGCGTTAGCATTAGTGCATGGAGAAGTGGTCTGCTGCCTGCAATCTGCAATCTGCTGGTGCTGCAGCCCCTGCTAGTGGTGGATGGCCCCACAGTTAACTGGTGTTGTGCACGAATAAAGTATCAATAATTAGTTTAACTGACTAGTATTTCAAGTGCTGACTAGTGAGTAATGTTTAGCCAAATCACACGCATGCCTAGGAGAAACATGGCAGTGCAACATGGTGCACTCTGTGGAAGAGGAGCTGTTATCATTCTAAGATAACAAAAACACAATTCTTATTTATACACTAATGAAAACATTAATATTAATATTAAATTCCATTCCTGCCAATAGATGATCCTAAATATTACAAACTTAACCTTTAAATTTACAAACATCATATGTGTAATTAATGGCACAATTCAAACCTATACAAAAAATTATTTGCCTCTTGCCAGTGACTGCCGTTCATATTGTTGCCCCATGGGGCACACCTGAAAGAGAGGGACCCTCTATAGAAGAGAATTCTTGAGTGGTGTAAAGGAGGGAAAAAACTCCACTCTTCCCAGACTGTGCGATCCATCTGCTCATTCGATGTGTGAGTACAGTATGCTCTTGTATTAGCCTTTTCACTCCCCATCTCTCTTCATCTCTCCTTCCCCCTCCATCAGCAGCTCCTCTGCACGTAGGCAGAGTTGGTTGCTAGGGTTACTGAATTGCCCCCATTTTTCTGGGTTTGTGAGGAGCAGAGGGAAAATGAGAAAGAATAATGTAGATTTGTCTCCCCTGTAGGGTCTAGCTAATCAGGTTATACTACACACACACACACACACACACACACACACACACACACACAGTCGCATACATGCTTCGATCCTATTTTGAACCTTCACACTTGGGTCTTTTCAGGTTTTTCTTCCTCTTTCACTTTCTTTCTCGGCATTCCCTTTCTCCCTGTTTGCCTCCTTTTATTCCGCCTTTTCTTTGCTTTCTTTTTCTGTGGTGTCACTGCTGTTTCCTCATCTCCCTCAGGCTGTGGGGTAGTGTGCTCCGAGATGAAGGGAGCCGTGGTTTGATTAAAGGAATTTCTGGATTGTTGGTGTTGTTTCTCGAAAATAATTTGGCTTGTCATGGATGTTTTGCTTGATATTTATGAAAGCCCGAGGTCGCGTTTTAAACTTGCATCAGCATCAAACACTGTAAATGAGTAGCAAAAGGAGGGTGGGTGGGTTGTGCTATCAAAGCGAGAATTTCAGTATTGTGACAAGTTTGTGTGTGTGTTGGGAGTACTGGGCAATCACTGCATGCTGCCTGGCACTCATTCAGGGTTCACACCTCTGCTAATGCTGTTTTAATGAAGCCATTCATCACCTCTTCTCAGCTGAATCTGCATCACTTACACACACTCGCATGCAGCCTCTCGCTCTCTATCCTCTTTTCTTCTATGTGTGAGGACACGGTGTTCTTCCCCCTGGTTGCTATGTGGATGCACCAGTTCTATTTTAGTTGTTCCCAGCATTAAAGCTGCTCTGGTGCAGATTTCTCCCATTTTCTCCCCGTGCTTGTTAACGTACACATGCAGGCTTAGAGAGGCTTGTTATAAAGTGCTGAATCCGAGCTTTACTTTAAACCAACTTTGAATGAGGGAATATTATAGTTTTCTTTCCCACAGTCATTACACACTCACACTCTTTTTTTCTGTACAATATGGCCCCTTTTACACTGGACAAACCCCCCACAAACATCTGTCTTTTGTCTTCAGTGGGTAAGGGTACAATCAGCATTCAATCCCAGGTCAAATAACTCCGCAGTGGTGACTGGTGTTTATCCGCATGTAAACATGACACGCTTGAAGGTGTGTATTTACTGATGACCACACATCTTTAGTCAACTGCCTGAATGATGGATAAACATTTTATTTCCTATAAAGTCTTCACGATAAAGGTCATACATTATTTTGTTATCTAAATGTTTTTATTAGGAAGCAGCAAAAGTGCTGAGAACTGAACACAGACATTTTTAACTGCCTCTTTCTCTCTGATCTCCAGCACAGACATGAGTTCAGCCTTGGCTTTCCCAGAAAGCATCAGAAAAAAACAGAAAGACAAGCTCGTCTTCTGGCAATGGAAAAAGGGTCAATTGTGTTAAAAAAAAACATCATATATATCCTAATTTTGGTGTAAAAACATTTTTGTTACCACAGTATGATGATAAAAACAGCAGACACACTCTTGTATGAGTAGGAAGTTAGATGGCTGAATAGGAGCATCCTCTTCTCTCTGATCCTGAAAACAGGGAGAGTCAGCCTTTCTTCCCCTGCTTCAGGCCCCTCATTTCACACTCAAACCAGATGCACCACCTCTACATGCAGCCACACACAACACTTAAACAGCTCGCCGGCTGTGTAGATGGTATTTGGGTGTGTGTATTGCTGACACGTTGACCTTAACTGGAGGTCATGTTGAGGTCACCGTGTGCTAGTTATGTAGCAATAGGAAGTAAATGTTGAGATCAAACTTCCTCCCTTCTTCATCTTCCTTTTCACTCATCCATGCGGGGCGACTCATTATAGGAGGCCCTGCTGTGTACAAACAAGGAAACAAGGCTGCGTGTGTACAGACTCTTTTCAAAAGCAAGACAGGCTAAATGTCACACATGCTACATGACACAGTGATATGAGGGCAAACCTGCTTTGGTGGTTAGTCTGAATAGGTTTTAAGACTATGAGCCGCTCTCACAACACCGCCACCCCCAACCTGAGTTGACATTCTGTCTGGGTTCAGTAAACCGCTGAATCTGAAAGTGATGCTAATTTAATCTAATGATCTAATGTTTTTTTTGGTGTCGTCTCTAAAAAAAGCAAGAGGAAGAAGCAGACGAAACAGCAGAGGCGGTGCACATTAGGGATGACACTTTCTGTCACACTGGTTGACTGGTTGGTTGATATGCTCTTGTCCAACCAAACTGTCACTGGTCAGACAGTCGGTCACTTCAAGGACAAAAGTGCTTCTTAATTCAATATTTACAGGGGTGGGAGGGACATATATAAAGTAAACATAATATGCAGACTTAATATATGTCATTTTTGAGTGATGGGCTGACCATTTAGTTGGCTCAAAACTAATTGACACCATGCCAAGCTACCAGCACAAATCTTTAATCTCTTTTCTTGTTTTTTTTTTTTTCATGTTGCATTTTGTTGAGGTTAATATTGCAGTGCTTTGTCTCAGCTAGCATTAGCTCTGTTGTTGTACTGAAACCAGTGTCCGATTCTGCTCTGTGATCAATCTTCGCCAGTGTGTGCTTGTTTGTGTAGCTGCTGTACGTCAATTTACTTGATAGACACGCCTTGAAGGTGACAATATAGCTACCTGTGGCAAAGAAATGGGCAAACTGCAGGAATTCATTTGCTACCACATCCTCAATTTTCAGCTGATCAGAATTTGTAGTGCAGTTTGTGGAGAGAACTGAAACATAATTTTATTGGGCACTTATGTAATTAAATAGTATGTAATCATTGATGTTTAAGGAACTACATGTGCAAATACCATAAGAACAAGAAGTCAGATAATGACAGCAGTTGTCTCCAGGCTCATACCTGTACATGTTGGAGGGATTGCTCATCATCCTGAATGCATTTCTGTATTGGTGTTTGTATGTGTGTGTTGGCCTGACATGTCAGCGGTGTGGTGGCACCGGGTGTGAATGAACCCACCCTGAAAATGTTATTTACCTGCAGCAGACATTGCGCCTCAGCTGTTTAGAGGCAGCAGCACATACCTGAGGCCTGATATTTATCTCACTGGTTTGCAGGCGCCTGTTAGCAGACTCGTTTTCTTGTTCTCCCTCTCGCTGAGCGTGGCCAGGGGGCAATGGTGTGTGTGAAGAACATGCTGATATGTGCTCTTCACTCATGCATGTTTAAGTGTATCTTGAGGCTGTGGACTAGGTACTGTAGAAGTTTCTGAACCTGTCATGTACAAACACAACAGATAGATAGTTTGGATCTTTTGTTGTGCTGTGGCAAGATGCATTTTACTCACCCACCCACCCATCCATTGAGCTTAGGTGGCAATTGTGACATGATCTGCATGGCTCAGTTGGTACTAAAGATTGGGCATTGGCTGATGATGATGATGCAGTCGTCCATCACCCAATAAGTCATCGACCACTGAATCCTCTACTGACTATACTAACATTGTGATTTTATCATTTTCTTATTATTTGCCCAGTTAGGTGAACCCAAGATGCGCACTTCCATTGGAGACAGTGGTATTTTGTTTGTGTTTATTTGTGTCATTGTTTTTTAGGTTTGGCTTCTTCAGAATAGGTAACCTTCTTTGTTTTCCTCTTCAAACTCTGAACACAACTAACTTTTGGGCATATGGTGCTGAGTCAAAGACCCTTTTCAACCTGGTGTGAATATGTCAGATGCTCACCTCCAACAATGATGTAACTGTCCATCATCGCTACTGAAGATCACATACACTGAGCTACCTGTGCAACTTAGAGTCAATCAGTAGTCTTCCACTAAATCATAGCCTGCTCGCTTTAGAGGTCTAGTTTTTGTCGACATTGTGTTAGAGATATGTTGATTCAATAGAGTTAAATTGAACACACTTTGTGTGCTATTGTCTCTGTGCTTTGATTGGGGAAATTGTTGTCTTTTGGAAGAAAGATCAGGTTAATGCAGTGCTACTTTTTTCTGGTGTTGGTTCTGGCAGATTGCTTTAAAGTAGCCTGGCACTGTAGAACATATCGACATCCAGTTGCAGACAATGACCATCCACAAACTGTAGTGTTTCTAAAGAGGCTCGCTTACAAGCTACGTTGATGCAATTGAAAATGATAAGCTGTGTGAGTCAATACCAGAGTCAGATGGTGTTAGCGAGAATCTCACAAAACGGGAGCGGGTGGATGTTTTGTGGTATGAGTGTGCTGGAAGATGTTGAGTGCCAAAACGATCATAGTTAGAGTATTTTAATATAGCCAGATGGCGTGGTTTACAGAGCACTTAATGAATCGCCATCCAGCAGCAGTTCATCACCACTGACAACAAAGTGCACTGTTGTGTCCTGAGACATTTGTTGAATAATTAATAAATAACTTGACTACAAACAGCTCTAAAATTTTAATATATGCACAGTGTAGCAGCACAGAGAGCTGAGGTTTAACAGGGGAGGTGGGGAAATACCCACTCTTTATGCCACTTAAAAATAGAATTATCAGCTACAGGGTGAAGCTGATCGAAGGTAAAGAAACTAAACTCAGTCGGATAATGTACAAATGTTTGCTCAGCCTGTGTCTTGCAGGTTGAGCAGATACTGAATGACGGTGTTTTGTCTTACCTCTGGCTCACACAGAAGTGAACCTATTAGACAGAGTCTGAAAGATCAGTTCATGCTAACGTGGCACAGTGAGCTCAGGAGTATGACATCATGTGAGACTTATCTAGAATTCAGTCAGCGATCAGTCTGGAAAGGTATCTGTTGTTTGAACACCAAAAGTACAGGCAGACTATTTATAATTTTAGGGTGAATACACCAAAATTCCTGAGATTATTTGAAGATATAGACTGGATATAACCCAGAGGATTTGCAACCTTTCTGATGCCTGACGAGTTTCATATTTTGTTTGAATGTAAGCAAAATGAATTCTCAAGAAAAGTGTCCGCCAAAGAATTGTTTAAGCTGTTTATGTTTAATATATAATACATACTGGAGGAATGAACTTGGTTGTAATGCAGAGTAAATTATAAAGACTGCATGTAGTAAGTGCAATTGTGCCTTCAATATTTCATTCAACAGCTAAAGCAAGGCCACTTTCATACCTTGATAGGGTCATCAAAGGAACGTTGTCACTTTGTCAGTAGTTACATTTTGATAGGGTGAAGCCTACCAGGCACTGCACCCCTCTATTCAGGCCTGTGAGTGAAAGGGAAGTCTTTTCTACCAGTGTCCTTCTCCCTGTGCACCGGGCTCACACTAGAGCGTATAGACCATGTGCTGGTCTGCGCTGTGGGATATCCCTCTCAGATTACCGCCTTCGTCTGTCCCTCCCCTCACCCTTTCTCTGCGGCCCCTCCCTCCCCCACCTCACATTCCGACTCAGTCCATGTGCTTCAAACAGAGTGGAAATAGGAACATCCCTCTCCTCATACATGCACACACACATACTCATTCCTGTTGTGCAGTGGCCCATACAGGACAAGAGGTTTGGTGTGGAACTGATGGGTGCTTTCCATATACATTATACACAGTGTGCTACACTCTGTCTAGTTACTTTGTTTAGGAAGTAGAGCTCTGCCTAGACCTGTGCTGAGCTCAACGTTGTGTAACACCAAGTGGGTTTTCTTGGAAATAAACAGAGAGCCTTGAGTATTGGGGTGATGGAGAAGTTGACAAAGACAAGAGGGTAAAGAGGGGGGTGCCCTTTAACACAAAGAACCTTCCCATCAATCACTTCATCGCATTCGTGGCATAGCCGCTTGACACAAGCATGTTCTGGTGCCCCCCATCACTCTTTATGTCTTCCTCTTTTTTTTTGCCTCTCCCACTCCCTTTCTCTCTGTGATTTCTTTCTGTTTGAGGGCAGCGTTGCATGTTAGAGGTTGCTGTCCATGACACATATGCTCACACACACAAGCATTTACTGTGTGTAAAGGTTGCAGTGGGAGGCAGCAGGCTAAGTGGCCGAGTGTGAGTAGGGCTCTTGTCATGTGCTGATGGTATTCCCTCCGAGGAATGTGGAGGAGAGAGTTTCCTAGTCTAGAGTGGTGAATTCCCACCACTGGATCTGGGCATGAATGTGAGCTTTTAGGAATCATTCCCGTCCCATTTGTTTGGTACATTCATTGTACCACCAGTTGTACACAAGTTGTGAAAATGTCCTGTCAAAAACTGTGCAGCCATGTTGAAATCAAATGTTTCATCTCTACTAGCCACTAATAGAGTTGTGAAAATTCATCTTATTGTGATTTTACTCACCAAAACAATCACAGTTAACAATATTTTTGCAGTATTGTAAAATTGTGCCAGAAATGTTCAAAAAGTACTGATACACATGCTGAAATCATTTGTATTGAAAACAGTTTAACAGGGCATCATGTCCTTTGCCATATCAATGTTTTCATTGATGCAAACAAACCTGGCACATGTTGTGCCTGTGTTTGGAAGACTTGCTAATTTTTTGTCTTCGGTATAATGTCCAATATGTGCATATATGTTGTTTCCTGTGAATCTCTCGTGCATTGGTATGCAATTTCAGTCTTGTGGGGTAGGGTTGGGTGATATAATGGTATATACCCTCTAACTGTTTGGCTAAGATTTGGCTAAGTTCCCACTGCAAGAACTATTTTCATGTGATGTTGTGTGATCTCAGCTGCCTCACAAGGTAATGTACCTCTAAGCTGGTTTGCACATTAAATAGAGAGTGACAAGGAAACATGAACAACAGTGAAACTGTAAATACAGAGCAGGAGACATCCAAACCAGGCTGGTACTTACTTGCACCTGTTGACCTTAAATCCAGTTACACTTAGAAGTGGAGCCTTAAAGCTTCCATTATGAAAGAATGTTAATTTTACTGTTTTGAGTCTTCTAACTCAAGTATTGTCTTACAGTACAGTACACTCCTTTTATTTGATTTTTTTTTTATTTAATTTACAGAACAATTACTTTGTGATATATACTGTTATATAACATTACACATGCTATGGTAGAATATTTTGGCCATATTGCCCACCCCTGTTGTGAGGGAAAGCCAGTTACCATGGAAACTGCTTACAATTACAGCATGTTATCACACTGAGTCTTTATTATTGCTGAAAATTGCTAGCCATAAATAGCAATAAAAGAGTGTTAGATCTGAAGAATTCTAACTAATACAAGATACTCATCCTTTTTGCAGAATCCATGTTTGCCTTGACTGTCTTCCAGGTTTAAGTATCCAAAAACATGCCAGTGCTTTTCAGCAATTGACTCAACTCCTGTATATCAGTGTGTCTTTGAGCAGATTGTATGCTTTGTAAGATTATTTGTTAAATATACGCAAATTGTAGTTAATGGACTGAGACGTGCAAAAATCACATTGGATTCCTGTAAAACAAAGAAAAACAAACTTGCAGCGATGTTTTGGCATGACTGCCCAGTGTTAAAGGAGCTATTGTATCTCTGCACTCAACACGTCAACACTTAATGCCCATTGTTTTCAGAGTCTTTGTTACCAATAATGGCCAGGAAGGCTTACAGTATGTGTGAGTCAGGTCCCTGGCTGTATCCCTCTCCATTGTGTCCTGCTCGTACTGGGGACGACAATGAGGGCCACTGTCCTCTGAGTGAAATCCATCGCTGTCATAGCTTACGTTCTACATGTTCCATATGCACACAACACAGCTGGCCTCATCACAGTTTCTACAGCACAGAGGCCATTTTAAAGTCATGAATTATTTTGTTGTCTTTGGTACAACGGGGAGAATGGGTCTGATTTCTAGCAAGGAGGGAGAGGCTCTGATTTTTTTTTTTTTCCTTTTTTGTGAAGAAGCGGGAGAGAAAAAGGAGGGAGCTCTCTCTTTTAGCGAGGGAGAGACTGAGAGGAGCGTATGCCTGTTGTCTGGGAGCTGGAGAGTCAGAACAGCAGGACTCCGCTAGATCAAACAGGCTTCCTCTGCGGATAAGAAAGAGAGCCAGCCAGGGAGAGAGAAAAACACGGGCAGGGAAGGGGTACAGGAAAGTAAGACGAGAGCTCTTCGCAGTCTTTCAAATGAGAGAGAATTGTTAAACAATAAACGGCGCTAATGACTCTCTTACTTTACCTTGTGTGTGAGTCGTGGCGATCTGTCAGTGTGAGTCTACTGAGGCGAGTTTAGAACAGGTGTGAGCCACATGTCTCCCTCTGGTCTGCCTTGACCTTTGACCTCTCCTCTTCCCTGCCAGACACAGAGACACAGACAGGGATGATTGACTGTCCTGTTGTTCATTTATTTGCCACAGCTCTGTGTGTGTGTAGGACTGTGTATTGTCAAGAATCTGGCAATACGATGCGTATCGCGAAACAGAGATTACATTGCAATATATTGCAATATATTGCTATATTGTAAGCAAGGTGATATATTATGGAAGTAATGATACCAAAAGCTCAAGGTACGATAGTATCATTATAAAAAGTCCACAATATGTATTTATAACAACATTAAAAAAGAAAGAAAAATGACGATTTGAAGAAATGTCTTTTTTAAGTAATAAATACAGTACAGTACAGCGGTTTTTTGTTTGTATATAATTTTCCTTTTAATTTGCATTTCCTCTACTTTCTGTCCTTAATAAAATAAAAGTAATCAATTGTGACCTTAACATGTGCAAAAAATAGGCATGAATCGCCTTTGGCAATGAATGCTTGAATTATGTATGTACAATTGCAAAAACAGTGCAACAGTCAGTAGCATTCCTTTTATAATTTCAAATAAAAATGGTAAAATGAAATAATTAACCGTGTAATATTGTGTTGTAGATATTGTCCACAGTCCAGTACGGTATCAAGACATTTTTTAATTGCGATATTACAATATTCAATATATTGTTACATTCCTATGATATATTGCTATTTTGTTACATCAAATTTGCATTTGGAACAGTGAAGATAGATAAGACAACACAAAATGAACCACTGCCACTGATATTTACATGTATCATGATATGTTAACTGTATCATGATACAATTTTAGAATTGAACAGTATCACACAACAAAATTTTGCACTACTCAAATGTATTGATACTTTCTTACACCTCTGTGTGTGTGCGCGTGCATGTTTACAATGCAGAGATTACACTGTGTGTGAAAGTGCTCCCTCTTCTCGCCCTTCAACACCGAGGCAGCATCAATAATTCAGCGACACACTGCAGAACACAATGCTACACACACAGCATAGCTTTTTCTCTCCCGTTCCCTCCCTCTAGATTCCTCAGTATTTATCTGTCTCCTATTAGATTGTTTTTATGCCCCCATTTTGTTTCTCTTACCTCCCCTCCCCCCAGTCCGCTCAGTTCTGCCCACTTTCTCTCCATTCTCTGTCATGTTTCTTCTACTAGAGCTGAGAATCTGTCAAACCTCTCACTTTTTCTTGCATTCATTAGTGTCTGTTTTTTTCTTTTACCTCCTGTTTTCCTCACTCTTACTCCTGAGTTTCTTATATATACATATCAGGGATTTGATTCCTGTGCCTCCACGTCCACTCCATCTTTCTCTCCCTCCCTCTTGCTTCTGTCCCTTTCTTTTAAAATCTCATCAAGGCACTTTTGAGGGGCCGGAGAGGAGGCCATGGAAGGGAGCTTGGAGGAAAGGGTGTGGCCGCCCACACTGCTGCACTCTATTGTGTTGCACTGATTCCTGTCTCTGACACACACATCACATCACACACAAAATAGGACACACACGCTGTGCAGAGTCACTGACCCCGTGTTTGCTCTCTTCTCGTTGGAGAGGCGTATTCTCCTGATATCAGGGCTGTCCGCTCCTCAGAACAGATAGCATTGTTTTCCATCATGTGTCCAAGGCTCACTAGACGTCAGGCTCCCGCGATGTCAAAGGGCAGGAAGACTGCGAGGGAAAGACTTGAACAGTAGGACTTGACTGCAGGGCTGACGCTAGGCTTTTAATCTAATAGCCTGATACTCCCAGAAGTTTGTCTCATCGTTGACCCTCCTCCTCAGGGAGGTCAAAGCTCGGGGTCAGATCGAGAGCAGCCAGTCTCTATTCAGCATCATGCACATTCCAGTGGATGCTTGCTCACTGTCATTGAGGAGTGAATACAAGCCTTTGGAGTTGAGAACATCTACTTAATCATTTAGACTTGTTCAAACTGACAACAGCCCACCGCCAAATAAGCATAAACATGCAGCAAGTGGCTGCATGGGTGTGAGCTTGTTGTTGCAGGTAGTGGTGAGAAGATGAAATACGAACCAGGAAGTCCAGCTTTAATAAAACATCCACAAGTTTGAGAGCTTATCAGATGCCAAAAAACATTGCTCAGCAGGTTATACTCCTTTTAAGGCAGGGTTTTACAGCTCGACATCAATCATGGCAGCAATTTTCTTCGGTCTCTGAGTAGGAGGATAATGGCAGAATTGGCACAATACTACAAGGTATTATAATTGGATTGCAGGATGACGTTAGACTGTGTTTCAACAAAGTTTGAGCCAGACTCATCAACAATGGATGACTTTGCATTTGTTTGACAGAGACTTTTGCTGCAGCAGCCCCCGCTGCACCAACATGATGGTCTCAATCAATACAGGACATGACTACATCTTAGGTTAGCCAGAAGCATGTTAGCAGAGCCCGTCTTGTGGGAGTCAGGAGCATAGCTGACGGTCCATCCTGAGCCCCCTGGGTCCAGAACTTCAAATCCACCCACTCCCCTGAATTGACTGATTCTCTGGTCTGCCATTGTGAGATGAAACCGTGGTGTCTTGGTCGAAAAGCAATCGAGCCAGTGTGTGCCGTGGGAAGACTAATGATTAGCCAATCGGTGCCATGGGCCAGACTACTGCTGTTGCTTAGCATTACCAAGTGTTTTCAGTACTGTGCTGGAACCAAGAAGGAGCAATAACAACGTCTACTGTTATAGACAAACTAGATGCTATTGAGGCTGTCCTAAATCAATAATCTTACATAGATGCCTTGTCGTCTCTAGGCTCCACAACAATTAATCAATTAATCAATTAGTTGTCATTGATTAAAGTAATTGCCAACTATTTAAAGTTGAAATTCTCTGATTTCTGCTTCCCAAATGTAAATATTTTCTGGTTTCTTTTCTCCTCTATACCAGTAAACTGAATATCTAGGCTTTGTGGACATAATAGGACATCATCTTGGACTTTGGGAAACACTTATTGACTTATTTTCTGACATTTCATGGACCAGACAACGTTCTTGCAGTCTTAATATATGTGAGATATATCTGCTCCACACTTATAACCCTGACAAAAAAAAACTATCTTGGCAGAGAAACATGTCAGTGTCGACTTAAAATGGCGTTAGATTCAGTTGAACATCTCTCCAGTGATTGGGCAGGGAAAACTAAATCCCCCTCCACAACAGAAATCAGGCAGAGTAGAAGTAATGTTAGACTGAATATGGAAATGGTGTGTAACATGCTGACAATTCTGTCTGTTATCAGGCATCGTCCTCCGCTGTGGCGATCATCAGACTGTGAAGACGCTTGTTACGGCTTGTGAGATGTTGATATTTGAGCTGTAGGGGCAATCATGTGGTTCAGTAGGCAGTTGTGTGTGAGAAAGCAAAACAATAGCACGTATGTGTATTAGTGTGTTCGAGCAGCACAAAGGGTGTGTTTATTGTGTCGGGCGTCCTCAGGCTGACCTCAGGTGAGCTCTACAAACACATCCTCTAAGTATCCTCTCAGTCAGACTTCACCTGTGAGATTTCTCGGAGGAGATGGTTATTTTGATCAATTCCGCTCTCTGACTTCAGAGCTGTTGTTCCAGTCTTTACTTACCAAGTGCTGGGAAGATGTGCTTAAGGCTTTTTTGAGTGTTCTGCACTGCGGAATCATGCAGCCTGTATCGCTAAGCTGTACAAAGACACAGTTTTATTTGGGCAGTGAGCTCAAACTGACCTCTATTTGCCCTGCTGCAGGGAGATCCATTTAGTCTGATACGTCCCAACCACTAAAGGAGAGCCCACTAAATCACACACCTGCCTTAACATGAGGCTCTGCTGAGTGGCATACAATCATCTGCATCAGTTACCAACTAACAGATTAATACATTTGTGCAAAAGAATGATCACATTAAAGGAGCTCTAATTCAGAAAGCCCTTGTCTGGTTTTGTACTTATTACGAACATTTGACTGGCTCCAGGCTGTTACCAATAATACCAGTAATAATAAGTGTGATAATAAGTGTTTCGTCACTGTCGGTCAGGTCTTCATGTGATTTGTTTTTTAAATGATGCTAGGCTGCTCAGTAGAGGACTAATCTCTGTCTGGTGCAACTTAGTGGAGTTTAATAGAGTGCCTGTACGCTACAACTCACCCTGTTAGAGGAGTCTAATTCTAAATCGTAGTTCCTCTCCGCCAGCTGCTGCATTAGTATCTCCATTCATCTTTTGAACACTAGAAACAAAGTCAACTCAAATTGAAACAATTGTTTTGTGATCACATTATTAACTGAGGTATACAATGTATTCAGAGGAAAATATTCAGGCTAATATGCAGAGTTTGTCCAAGTAGCTTGCAGAAACTGATTAGTGTAATCTGTTTCACTCTCATATTAAGCCTGCTGAGATGAATGACCTGTCTTATGCATTTTCTATAAGCTCATTTTCCTACTTTGTCTAGCGGCCCAAAATATTCATTAAAGGGCCAATCTGCAGTGAAAAAAGTCTCAATAGAAAGTGGGCTTTAACTTAGTAGTAGTGTAAAGCAACCCGAGTCCTGATTCAGACCCCTTTTATACCAAGCATCCATGTTTATCTTACGTGGACATGATGACCCAGCATATCCCAGTGACATGAGGATCAGTGTATGTAACTGGCCATTATATACAGCTACACCTATAGGTTACGGCACTTCCTCAAGTAATTACTTCTGCCTGAGGATTACTGTGATCTCATTAGTGGCTCAGTGTGATCTTCACAGTGTAAGACCCCTTTCACTATTAAGATGAAGAACCCAGTCTTGGTATTTTGGAATGAAAGAGAAACTGAAACTATAGCCTGCGGTTTAAATTACTCGCAAACTAAACCAGTTGAGCAAGTGTATTTGCTGCCTGTAAAAAGTCTCTTTTATTGGTGATTGGGTAATGCAGAACACATGTTGTTGTATGCTTCTCATCATGCTCTTGCCAAATTCATTGAATAGTCCAATTTGGAAATGAAATACTTCAAGTGAGACAGTTTTCCCAAAATTTCTTATCATTTTGTTGGGCACAGAAGGGAATCCATGGTCCGTTTTCCTTTCTGGCTATCAGAGATGTTCTGTCTTTATCAACCAATTAATCACTTCTTCTTTTCCTGCCAAGAAACTGACTCTGATGCCAATGTAAGTCATGACTTGAGGACACCCCTCTTGTGGTGCAGACACACAGAATCTGACAAGGACACATCTGTACGCACCGGACCACTGCAAGCTTTGGCTGACGGGTGACATACTGGTTAGGCAGCACTTGGTTTTGGCTCATCTGTTTTCAACTTGCGGGCCAGGTCCCAAGCTCTCTTGTATTACAGCTAAACAGTACACCAGTGCTAGAAATTGAGAATGTACCTTTTTCCTGGTGGCAATAAAAATAGCACGTGGGGCACAAAGTTACAGCTGGGACACATGAAGAACTTGTCATTACAAATGAAACTATTACATTTATGCGTCATGGAATAGACATCATTTTGTTAGGTGTTGAAATTTGACAAATGATAGATGGCACCAGTACAACCCCTACACTACGACACACGCACTTACCCTGTTGACCATAATATTATATTTCTGAAAACATTTGAGGTGAGAAATACACAATGTAGTAACAGAATCTTGATTTACATTTGATCAGCACTGCCTAGTTTGGCAGTTTACGGCTGGTGCGTAGAGCCTGACAGACTCATTTGTATAAGGTTGAGGCCAAGTTGTGATTATGCAAATTTAGATATGGTGACTGGTCTGTAAACTCACCATGCCGTTTTGATCATGCACTGTGTGGCCAGATCTCCTGCTCTCCACAGAAAATGAAAAGGATGTTGACAGTGTGTCTGCACTACTATAACAATGCTTGGTGTAAAAGGCAGTACGTGACTGAAAAGAAGGATACCTTGAAAAAAAACACTTGGCTCACCTTTACTTGCTGCTCTTGTGGGTCTACCTCAAGAGAGCAGAGTTGTTTTGTAATTATGAAAGGAACTATGTGTAAGACAGCTAAAGACCAAATAATGCTGCAGAGAAACAGAAAAAGAGGAGCTAAAAGAGTCTCGTTCTCAGCCGAGTCCCCTGTGCTGCTCCTGTGCCGCTCAACAGAATTCTGTTGCGGCTGTTTGTTGTGCTGAGGCGTTGAGTTGTCCTCCTCCCTGGGAGCCTCTTCATGCAGCTTGGCCCACTTTCGTTCTATCTCTCTGTATCTCCCTCATGTCTCTGCAGCACACAGACAAATGTCAAATGGGTGGGTATGTGAGCAGGTGGGGAATGCAAGTAAGAAAAGATTTAACTAGCTGGCTGAATGTGATCTTCACCGTGCAAAAATAGTCAATGAGTAAACAGAAATCATACTTGTGGCTCTGTAATCCCCTGTTCCTGAGTGATATTATGGTATACCGCAGTGCTACATTCTCCAAGGGGTGAGGGGCAGGTAGGGCGGGGCTCCGATCTTCTCACATACACATCGTAGCTGTACCTCATGCACCCAGACTTGGGTTTGTTGTGACAGTCTGCCGCCTGGTTGAAATGGTGGCCATATTTCATTGCCCGGCCTGTCACCGCTGGCGAACCACCGGCTCTCTGAGCGGTGCCTCTGCAGGAGTCATTTCACAGCAAGGCCACTTCTCCTTTAGTGTGCAAACACACACATACATGTACACATGCACACATTAGCTGGCGTGAGAGTGAGTTACAGTATACCTCTGGAGCGGTGCATTGGACAGAAGGGTGAGATGGATGCAGAAAAGGGGAGCGGGGAAGGGTGGTGGTGGTGGTCTTGTTATTGCAGTTGCTGCATAGGCTGATCCTGATTCAGCTTTTTCTGCCTTCAGTGATTAAGAGATGAGAGCCAAACGCTGTACCTCTCTGACTCACATGCTGTCTTCTGATTATGACCTACAGCTTTTACCTCAACATAACCTCAGCTTTCATAGCGTTAATGTACGTCTGATACTCAGTATGTACAGATCACAATTTTTCCTTTATTTAATTCATTCATTGGTTAGTCAATAAAAAAAATGATACCACAATTTCAATTAAATTCTCTTTATTGGCATACGTGTTTCTTGAACAACATTGAAGAAAGCCATCATTTGGTTGTTTAACATCTGATTTAATGTGATCAAAAAGTGGAATTGAGTATATGTGTGTAAATATGTAATTTACCACAGCTGTAGAGTGTTGGAAAATGCACCTCAAAAATTCTGGAAAAGTGCTTGAATTTGATGTTGGAAAAAGTGTTGGAACCCTGAAGCAAATAACCAATTATCAAAATTGTTGTTACTTTTCCTGATGACTTTTTTTTTTCAGAAGTACTGCAGTTATTCTACAAACCAATGGTGGCAGCAGATGAATGAGAAATATACAGTCATGACAAAATTAGGATCAAACACAGACTGTATATTAAAGATGGCTACATCTGCATGTACCTGGCACTCCTTCCACTGCATCAGTGTCTGCCCCATAAACTCTCCCTGCCCCTCCCCTCCCTCTTTTGTCTGGGGAGAAGGTTGTCGCTGCTGCTGGAGACAGCGACGATGTGACCTCAAGGTGGATGCAGCGATAGCATCTCGTGTTATTGACTGCTTTTTTTCGGTCTCATCCTTTGTCTGATGAGACATATTTCCCCTCTGCTGTTTTCTCCCCAGCCTTGCTGCCTTCCACTGGCTCTCAGATAAGGATCGGCAGCCATCAGCAGATACGGCCTTTAACTTGCGGTGCCGCCGCTGCCGGCCCCTCTCCTCTCTACTCTCACTGTTCCCCACTATCTCCATCTCTACCATCTTTTCCTACAACCATTTTCGGCATGCCACTGACGTCTCTTGTAATGATAAGAGTTTGCTGCGTAAGGGCAAACATAGCAGTCACGTACACATGTTTAGTATCATGCATCTCTTTCCCACTGCAGTTTGTGTGTGCTTGTGTGTGTGTGTACAGTTTGGTGTGTGACAGAGGCTGTCATGCACAACTATTAAGTGACAGAGGGGAGGCTATTACACACTGTGTTAGGCTTCAAAGAGCTGATGCTTCCCTCAGGGGGGTGGGCTCTGAATGCCGTCGAGGTCCCCATGAATCATTGGTGCTAAACTTGATGGAGGAGTGAAAGAATCAGTAGGAGTGACTGAACGATTGATGCATGTTTTAATCTTGAAGCAGGGAGGGATCACACACCGTCACTCATTCACTTGAATCATGACGAGTGTTAACCTGCTAATGAAGATGGGAATGAACCTTTACCCACGCGACGATGATGTGTCTGCACATGAAAGACGTCCACGCCCATCCATCGCTATTTGAAAGTAGTCCCATGTCTCGGGTGATTCTTGCAATGCTCGACGCTCAGAGAGAGAGAGCCCCGTCCAAGACTGTCGAGGTTGATTTAACTTAGTACACACACACTGTCAGACAGACCGCTCTTGCAGGCAGACAGACAGACACACACTCGGCGGGCTCCTTCCCATGCTTGTGTTGTGGATTAGTCAAATCCCCTGACTGGCTGCTAAGCTGATTATGGGGGGTGTTATGCACTGGTCATTTGGAAACACTGGAAAGAGTGTACGCCACACACACACACACACACGCAGTGGGACATCTCAGCCTAATATTGTCTGTCCTGCTGGCTCAGGATGGTTAAAATATGTGTGTGTTGTTTTGTCTGATACCTATCCATACCTCCTCAGACAGATGGTGTAGATCACTATACTGTCATGGTTTGCATCCCTACGGCGAGTTGTGTGTACGCGTGTGTGCGTGCGCGTGCATGTCCGTGTGTGTGTGTGTGCGTGCGCGTGCATGTCCGTGTGTGTGTGTGAGTGAGATGGAGGAAGAGAGAGACAGAGATGAAGGCTGTTGGAACAGACTGAGGCCCAGATGGCCGTGTCCGGCAGAGACAGGAAATAGAGGTGACACCAGGTGGAAAGTACCCTTGAGGATGAACTACACACACATGCACAAATTAGCCCAGAGGCCTGTCCCAAATCATGTGAACTGATGAATTGTAAGTGCTGCAACAATTGGACTAAACAATTAATTTATTTGTATTGATTTGATTTGCTGCTTTGCTCTTTTATATTGTTGCAGATTCACCGTTTCTCAGACACAACAAGCGATCTGAAAAGTGTTTTTTGACTCTTGACAAACTGCACTAGGGCTGCACTTCAAAGGAAAAGTAAACCTTTAACCCTTCATTATTGATTAATCTTTCCAGTTACTTTCTTGATAAATTAGTAATTCACTTTGGTCTATTGATGTCAGAAAATTGCAAAACTCCCCATAAAGGCCAATGTGTGATGGCTTCAAATTACTTGTTTTGTCTGACCAGCGGTTGAAAACCCAAGGATTTTCAGTACTATTACATAGCCTAATACGAAGTAAAGCAGCAAATTCTTCCAACTGAGAAGCTAGAAATGGGTATGTTTGATTGAAAAATGATCAGTTGACTGCAGTAGAGCTGCAGTGATTAATGGATTATTTGATTAGTTGTCATGTGTTAAATTAATCATCAACTATTTTGATGTTAATCATTTTGAGCAGTTTTTTTTTAAGATAAAATGTCCGAATTCTCTGGTTTTAGCTTCTCAAATTTGAATATTTTTAAGTTTCTTTAGTCCTCTATGAGGGTAAACTGATATATCATAAGGTTATGGACCAAACATTTTATGGACCAAACAACTAATCAAATAACTGAGAAAATTATCAAGATAAATCGATAATAAAATGATTAGTTTTAGCCCTAGACTGTAGATGTAAATTAGCCTGTATGGCAAAATCTAGCACATTTACATGATGGACTGAAGTGCTCATCTTAATTAATGTGCACTGGTGCTTCTTAAATAAAATAAACTAATCGCTTCAGCTCTAAACTAAAGTATAAAACGGCTAATCAAAGCTCCTCGACAGGTTCCTGGATTGTAAAAATAATTACTGGTTGCAGCCTTAATCTTATTTGAAGTCCCTTCATCTGTGCGAGACAAACCCCCTCCCCCAGCACACCCACTTATGTCTCAGCGCCTTTTCCAGACTGGGTTAGTAGAGCAGGCAGGGGCTCTAAATGGGTGAGGAGCTAGTTAACTTTTGATAAGCAGCCTTTTTCATTATGCATAGACACCCCAGCCCCCAGTCTCCAACCACACAACACCCCTTTGCCACCAGGAAAGAGAAATCAGAGTATGTGATGGCTGGAGAGGGCGACTGGTGTCAGGGAGGGGTAAGTGTTACAGTATGATGGAGATGTAAGAAGGATTGATCATATTTGTGCAAAAATGAGATGATAATTGGATAGAAGAAATTCAGGCAGCAGGATTAGTTAAAAACAGCGTTTGCAGTAGTCAGAGCTGAAATTGATAGTTCTTTTGTTGGTGCTGTTTTCCACCAGTTGGTTGACATGGGAGACTGACCCCCTCCAGTAGCTTTGCGACCCCTGACCCCTGACCTGTGCACCCAGCTCACAGAGTGCAAGCAACCCTGACGAGAGCCCACATGGCTCAGACTGTTAATACACACACACACACACACACACACACACACACACACACACAGAACCCTCTCATCTTCCATGGGAGTCATCCCTCCTTCCTGTCTCTGGAGATAAAGCATCTCACTCGCTAGTAAAGGGTTAATGACTTCCTGATCTGAGTAGTAGTGTGGAGGAATTTAACCCCGCTGAGTACTACTACCCCCTCCACAGTAACCGCCCCCCTCCCTCCCTGTCACCTCCTTTTCTCTGCCTCCTCCTCTCCCTACTCCCACCATGAAGGGTGCAACATGGACAAGTAATGGTTTATTCACGCGTAGGCGATGCTTTAGGGGGAGGTGTGGTGTATCAACAGGCTCCTGTTGATGTTATTTATCACAGGGAGAAAACAGCACAACATCTGCATTTCCATTGCACGGTGTGGCTCAGTTGGACTCAACTCTGCTTGCCTTTTCTGTTTTCCATTACAAATACCTGGTACTTTATTTGGTTTCACCCCTGTTGAAGTTCCAAGGAAGCTGAGCTGATACTAAAAGGTGACGTGAAAGCACTGCAGACCACCGATTACCACAGGGCACAGGACGTCCTGCGCAAACTTGGCATTTCTAAGTAGCTAAGCTACCATCAATAGTAACCACAATTTTTTATTCACCCAAACATGGCAGCCCACAAAACCTCACCGTGGTTTATTGACAGAGTGCAGACATGTCAAGAGCACCATCCCTTCATATTATCTGTTGTAAGAGTAGAGAAGCTCTTCTTGTGTGTGTAGTGACTGAGGGAGAGCAAGAGAGCGAGGTGGAGGTTGATGATAAATGCAGCAGAGCAAAGGAAAAGATGAGCAGTCAAGCTGTCAATCTGGCAGTAAATGTACAGAGTAGGCTACAGTGTGTCAGGGAATAAAGGCTATAGCTTCTCAAGACCAAAACACCTGTGTGTTACAAGTACATACAAAGTATGTAGTAGAAATATGACTATAAATCATTTTGTATAGGGATAATAGATATAGTATTAGATCTTATAGCTCTTGAATGCTTGTTTGCCTCAGAAATTATATTATGGTTATTGTGACAGATACAATGACAGTTACAATATGGCATGCAGTTAATAATTTTATATTCTTATCAAGCATTTAGTCACTTGTAATTGTTGAAATATCTTTCAATAGATATTCAGTCTCCTTTGAGGAATAGTTTGACATTTTGGAAAAGTTGCTTGTTACTTACTTACTTACTTTTTTCCAAAGAGTTAGCTGAGATGATCCATCATAGCAGAGACCTCAGGAGACAAAATATTCCTCTACACAACTGCCTATAAAATCTTAAACTAACATTTAAAACTTTGATTTTTGAGCTGTATTAGCATCTTCAAGAAAGTCAAGCTTCTACATTACCCGTGCATGTTGTAGCTTCTGATAGCTCATTGAATGATGTTGAGTTTTTCCTCTTTTTTCTCCAATGTTAGTGCAGTATTTGGCTAGCATTGTTTCAGTTTTTTTTTCTTTGTCAGTTTTCTCTAATATTTCGATTAAAGAGAGGTTGATTCATTTGTAATATCTCACTCTATTATGAATTACACTGCATCGGCAGCTGGACCCCTCTTTCAAACTGTAATAGTTGCCGCCTGTCTCACATGACTCCAAACCTTGGTTTGTATCACCGATTAAACAAAAGAGATATGGTATGTTAATTTGTGAGTTTTCGAGGTGGACTTTTGAATGGACAGACGTGAGAGTGGTATCACTCTTTTCACCTAATACGCTGCTAGAAAGCAAGTATAGTAAGTGCATTTCCCCAAAACTTCTTACTTTGAAGAGGCCTGCTTCTTATTCTTCAAACTCCACTCATTCATTGTTAATAAGGTGTCTATAAATGATGGTGGGAGATATTCCCAAAAGTTCATATTGTGGCCTTATATCAGTGAGTCCTACTTTAATAATCTGTTTCTGGATTTCCTAGGTCATCAGTGCTCTACTTGGTGCATGCATAGTGTTTGTTTTTGTTTGTGCGTGTGTGAAAAGTACAGGCTGAGAGGTCAGAGACATGCTTCCTTGCCTGTCTGAAAGCCTTCTTTAGTACTTGGTGCTGCATTATAAAGTTGGGCCAAAAGTGAACTTTATGAAGTACCAAAGAAACACAGATAACTTTTACCCTCTGAAATCTCCCCGTCTTTACTTATTTATGCTCTAGCACGGCACAGAGTAGCTTTTATTCCTCTTATACCCTCTGCTCTCTGCCCGTCTCTCTGCCTGCCTACCTGTCTTGCTGCTCTTCTGCACACAGAGCAGGTCTGCAGCGGTTTGGCTTCAGCAGCGTTTTTCATGTCTAAAAGTCACTAAGCTTGTTAACTGGCCTCCTTAAGACAAGACTGCTTTTCCTAAAGGTTTCAAGCTCTGGGCGAGAGAGGAAATGCCTATATAAGTTTTAGAGTGTGTGTGTGTGTGTCCGTGACTGTGTCCGTGTGTGTGTTTGTTTTCAGAGGAAAGTCCAGACCCAAGGAAAAGACATTGGCTGGAATCTTTCCATTCCTGCAATAGTTTTCCCTCCAACACTTACTGTACTGTAATTCTATCTTTTCCTCTGCTCCCCTCCTCACTTGCTCTCGCGTGCGTGCATGTGTGTGTGCATGTGTGTGTGCATGCGTGCGTGCGTGTGTGTGTATGTGTACAGTGAAGCCGTATTAGGCAGGCATGTCTGGAACTAATAGATTCCACCCTGCTGAAGAATCTTATTAGGAAATACTACCTGTGACCTGAGGCTTCAGACTACCAACTCAATCAACTGCCTAAAATCGCGTCCCATAGCCCCACCATCCACTCACATACACTCTCTCTCTCACACACACATACACACACACACACACACACACACACACACACACACACACTGCTTACCCCCCCCAACCTGCAAACCCCTGGCCCAGTTTCTCTCCGTCAGTCTCTCTTCCCTCTTTTTCTTGCCTGGTTTCAAGTTCAGAGGGTTATATTGGCGAGCTCCACACAGCTGCCTGTTTTTCTTCAGGCCCTTTCATTTGAAGAAACACACACTTACACACACCTAAATTCAACCCCCCATCCTGCTGCACCTCGTCTTTACACACACACACACATATGCTTCCTGTGGTTGTTTTAGTACGACCCACCCCTCCCGTGTGCTCCCCACTGGCAATGAACCGGTCCGACTGACTTCCTGTCTCTCTGTCCTCTCTTCCTGTGTGTACGGGGATGAATGGACATATTATTCACAGTGACGCAGTGCCTCACCCCCCTACACTCACCCTTTACACTGCTTTCTGTTCTTTCTCCTTTTCTTTCTGCTTCTTTCATTCTTCCGAGGACAATAGTATGAGCTCACAGTGGTACAACTCAAAACCATTTCCACCCCCCCTCTTCTGCTCCCCCCCCTCCTCTTCTCCACCGCTCTGTACTGCAGTATCAGCCCCTGGGGCAACAAAGACCAGGCCTTACTGCATAAACACAGTGTGTGCGTGTGCTCACACGCAACACACACACACACAAACAGAATGGGTAATATTCTGCTTCACTGGTCGCTAGATGTCCTGGTTGGATGTCTTGGATTTCTTAGAACTGGTTAATTGATGAGTATGTGTGTGTGTTTTTGTGTGTGTGTATGTATTCCTGTGTTCCCGCTGTGGTCACTGATTACCTGGCACAGGTTGTCGACACCCCAATGCTTGCAGAGAGGCTTGTATTTAAAGGATTATACTGGTTTATACAACCATGTGTCGCATATCCCTGGTTTGGACCTTCATTTCTATCTCTTATGATGGCATTACATGTATTTTCTTCAAACACTGGACACACCAGAGCAATTACTGAGATCTGGGAACATGGCAACATTGCTATGTGACGGTCTTCCGTGTTTCCCTGAGGTTGACTGTTTTGGGGGCGTATGGGCTAGGGGCTGCTCACCCATACACTGGTTTAACTGACTTACGTTGCCCCTTAGATGCTGCACTGCAAACTGACAGCCGTCACAGCTAATATCATCCTATAGTTCCCTTTGTCTGGCTCACAATTTGCACATAAGTTCAGTGACTGCATTGCGTTGCACTGCACCTGCTCCATATGAAGCACAGGCCTACAGAAACGGATATAAGTCTCAGCTAGCTCACTAACTGTCACAGCAACTGACACAATCACAAGCTGAATAGCTTTGGTTCGAATGTGTTTTAGATGGAGTACATAAATAAATTAGCTGTTGGGAAGCTTTTATTGTCGTTACAGAAACGTAATGAGTTGTCATCAACTCCAATACCTTTGTTTTCATCTATCGTGTACAAGTGAAGTAGACAGAGCAGAGGAGGAGAGAGAAACTACTGTGACATCAAAATGCAGTAAAGTCTCTTACACTGAGATGAAATGAAATTAATGCACCTAAATCACGTTAATAACATAAATAAAATATTTTGACTCCCAGGGGGTTGAGATCCTCAGGCAATGGTAGGGGAAAAACTGCTTTTTAGTTGTGTTGCCACGTTCCCTCCTCTCTGTGAGAGATGCATCGATCTGATCCGGCAAATGGTGTCCATACCGATTGAGCAGTATCAGACGTGTCATGACTGATCCACATTTAATACAGTTTCTTTATTAATATCATAAAAGGTTTCATGCTTTTGCCATCAGTTAACATTCAATAACATCAGTCAGTTTTATTGCCTCAGTAAACCGTGCCTGCACATTTCCTGACTTGCAAATCCGAGGAGCCTGACAATGAGAGGTATATAGATTTTAAATTTGGATAAAAAAAAGAACACTGGTATTGCTTTATTGCTCGGTATGTGGACAGAAAACTTGGAACAGTGCGTCCCTAATCCCTGCAATCAACTTTGTGAGAACATTGTTATATTTAGTAATATGTATCACAGTCTGAAGTTGCAAAAATAAGACTTAACCAGAATTATCCTTCAAATAGACAGACCTATCCTCTTGTCTGTTAGTTGTTTCTCCTTTGTTTGTACCCTCCTCTTCCCTCTTCAGCCAGTTCAAGTCTTGTCTCAAACACTCATCACATCTACTTGTAAACAGTTCCCATGTGTGTGTAAGTGTATGCCTCTGTGTGTGTGCGTGTGTGTGTCTACAAACCAGTCCAGTAATAGAAGAGGACAGATCTGGGGTGGGGCCTCCAAGAGCTTGGCTGGATAGCTGCCGTCAAAACAGCTCAAAGTGACAGCTTGGACTCAGAGTGTCACATCGCTGTCAGTGTGTGTGTGTTGTGCCCATGGCCCAGGGTGTTTTCAGGTGTAATGAGTGCTTGCAGCAGTGTGTGTGGCTCCTGTATCTAGGCCAGCTCAGAACAGCATCCAGGGCAACCATCACTTCTGTCAGCTTCCAGCTAAACAGACTAAAGCTGCTGGCAATTTTACTGCAAAACTAACTTTAGCTACAAAAAGTAATGTTGCGGGAAAAACATGACTTTCGGGCTCCTCATTGTGCTTGCCAGTGTAACTGGTTTGCTTGCCTTTAGGCAGCATTTTTATTTTATTTTCTAGTTTTATTTCTTTCTGAGTGTTCATCCTCACATCTGTACGCAACAGCATGTCTGCCTTCAGCCTCAACACACTGCAAAATTAACAGCAGCCAACACCAACCATGGTGGTAATGTCATTCTACTGCGGTAACGCTGTCTCCATCCATCACGCTCTCCATTTTTGTCTTCCTCTTTCTGGGTCGGGATAAGCAAACCAATCAATAATAGATGATGAGGAGGGGCAGGTTTGGCTGAAATGGTCTGAAGGAGAAAAAGACTCCAGACTCTTTTAAGATTTATGTTATTTCGTGCTTCGTGTGGTTTTATCTGCGTAGAAAGCCAGACATATGGAGACTACACATTCACACATGCATTCACACAGAACCGCCCCCTCACCTACACTGAGAAAACAAAACAAACCAACAGGTGGCTCTCATGACTGGGTAGACATGTGATAAACAGGAGGAAAAAAAAGGCCTTTAGAATCAACAGTTATCCGTACAACATGCGAGACTGTCAGCTGTGAAATTATGGCCATAAATGGACCTCCATGACATGTAAGTGTGAAAGTCTATGTGAAGCTCTACACCAGGAAAGTAACGCTTACACTAAACCAGTCCTTAAAGGGCATAGATAGCTGGTCTTATTTTACAGCAGAGTTTTTATATGAGAATGACTGCAGATGTTGACTGACTGTTAAAGCTTGCCCCTTGCCCATCAGGAGGGGGTGGCAATGGTGATTTTAGTGTATTGTGACAATAATAGAAAGCCAGCCATACCAGTGAAATTCCACATTTCTTGATACCCAAGAAAAACAAAAACAAAACAATAAATCCCATGTTCATATTTTGATAACAGATGATGCAGACTGAACAGTATGGAGTCAGCACCCTACTTCTATGAGCTATGGTTACGGTACATTAGCCTAAACATAGCCTTTAGCGTTTAGCCATTGCAAATGTTGTGGAACATAGTTGGCTACACAGCAATATTAGCTGTCTCAAATAAAATTAATGGTAATGTGTATTTCAGGATCAGGATAACGCTTTGGGGACATTGTTAATGTGAAGTCAGCATGAATTGAAACTCAATCATCATCTGATGTTTGAGGTACTTCCATTAGTTGGAAGTTTTTACTCTTTTCTTCTAAAATTTTTGATGGCATACTGGTTTTTGCATTTATTATTAACCCCTGCTGACCTGCTTCAAACACAAAGTACTTCCATACATGACTCATCAGTATCTAACAGCAGTAGGGGTGGGGGAAATTTCCGATTCTTAGATGCATCGCGATTCGGACGTGGACGAATCTGAATCGATTCACAAACGTCCAAATTTCGATTATTTAAATCTGTTAATTAAAGTGATACAGAAGCTTCTAAATAATGTGGAACTAAGAAGCGCGGTACGCCTCATCGCCGGGACACTTTGGGACTCGCACCTGGAGCGACACGCGCACAGCGGAAAACAAACATGGCCGACCGGCAGCCACCTCGCCATGAGGTCCGAACAGCTCCTTCTAATTTAAAAGCAGCCGTGTGGAAACACTTCGGCTTCTACAACGTCGACGGCGGAAGCGAACTGGACAAGAGCCACGTTATATGTAAGCTGTGTCGAGCTAAAATAAAATACTTTGGCAACACAACAAACATGAGAAGCCATAACTCGATTCCACCCGACGGAGGAGTCGGGGAGACGGCAAGCTGCTGTTGCTGCGGCTACTAGTGGCTACTGTTGGTACTTTCCAGTTTGCACATATTTCCAATAGTTTAATAAAATATAATCGAAATGAATTCTTATTACAAATGCGCTGTTTTTAAAAATTGCAAGTGATGAATACTTATTCAGTGAGACAAAAAGAAATGTGTTTGTGAAAAAGTGCATCAATATACATAAAGATGCATCAATAATCGTTTTATAATCGAATCGTAGCCCCTGAATCGTAATCGTAATCGAATCGGCAGGTGCCCAAAGATTCCCACCCCTAAACAGCAGATTACAACACTCATAGGTTTATATTCTCCCCCGTCAGGTCTGAAAGAATTGCATCCTCAGTATCTACATTAATGTAGAAAAATGAGTACCATTACACTTTCAGAATCTTGGCAGCGACTAAAGGATCAGTTCTTGTGACATCTCTACCAGAAATCTTCTGTAGGCAGGTTGTTACACAACAAAATAAAAATTCCACAGAGAGGAAGAGCTGCTTCAAAGTTTAGCAACCATCTCCTTTTGCCAACTTGTTTTGTGTTTGTTCATGCTGTTGGTAGGACTGATGAACAAAGTGAAAAGTGTACAGACAAGGCTCGTGCAGACAGAGCCAGACAGCCCTCAGCGCTACAGACAGAGGAGGAGGAGGAGGCGGCGGCGGAGGAGGAACGAGAAAAAAAAAGAGAAAGGAGAGCATCAGTAAAGTAGAATCCCAGAGCCCGATTACAAGACCTGCTCTCATCTGCCTGGAAAATGTGACTGGGCTGTCTGGAGGGGGGTGGAGGCGTCACATTCCAGTTCACATCCCACTTCTCACTGGCTCAATGGGATGATGACCGTTACAGAGGGATGAGATGGAGAGGAGGACCTGCATCAATCTTTTCTGACGGCATCTCACCTCTTTTCTGTATCAAGCTCCCCATCTCTCAGCTAACACTCCTCTCCTGTTGGCGGTAATACTGTGTAGATGGATAAAGACTTTTTCTACTGCAAGTCCCTCAGGGAAATTCAGCTTAGCAGCCAGTATCAACAAGGTATAGTGCAGAGTGCTCAGGGTTAGCTTTGGTTGAGTCACACAGCCATATATTTTGTAAGTGGAGCGTGCTGTCGGGATCACTCTTCATGCTAATGTGACTGTTAGGGGCCTGAGAGAGGTTTCATGGCACATGGCATGACCTATTAAATTAATTTTGGCTCCATTAAACCTGCTTTCTAAACATTGGGGGTCTTGTGAGACGAATGTCGCTACATGTCCCTGACCCCTCAGGCTGCCTCCCTGTGGACCACCTTATGCATTCATTCACCTTCTTATAGAGCTGCAACAATAAGTGGATTAATCCATTAGTTGTCAACTGTTAAATTAACTCATCAACTATTTTTGATTATTCATGTTGACTCATTTTTTTAAGAAGGAAATGCCCAATTCTCTGATTTCAGATTCTCAAAATGTGAATATTTTCTGGTTTCTTTACCCGTCTATGACAGTAAACTGAATATCTTGGGGTTGTGGACAAAACAAGACATTTGAGGACGTCGTCTTGGGCTTTTGGCAACAGTGACCAACATTTTTCACCATTTCTGGACCAAACAACTGATGATTAAATGAATCGATTGTGAAAATAGTCTTTAGTTGCAGCCCTATTTTCTTTCACTGTCTTATGGATGGACAAGCTTGTTTTCAGCCAAGGTGTCTGTGCGTGTGTTGTGGTGTTGGGCTAATTATAAGGCCGCCATCTCGAGGTTTTGTGTCGCAGCCTTGAGAGGCGGGACACTGACTCATTCCCCATCACTGACAGCGCTGTGCAGTGAGGAAATTGTGCAGCAACACACACATACACACGCAGACAGACCACGAGTCAATAACACATGCTGTCAAAGCAAATATTCACACCAGGTCATTAGCACAGACACAGGCTGCGTGTGTGCATTCATTTGTTGTGTATGTGAGTGTTTGCAGCGCAGAGTCATAATGCCACAAAACTCCTCCGTTCTGGCCTTTTAATCAGTAAAGAATGACTGCGAGCGGACGCAGCCGCTGGCTAGTGGCACAATGTTT
The DNA here is from genome assembly GCF_056507025.1 of Lutjanus erythropterus. Lineage (NCBI taxonomy): Eukaryota > Metazoa > Chordata > Actinopteri > Lutjaniformes > Lutjanidae > Lutjanus > Lutjanus erythropterus. The sequence continues at coordinate 20,426,158 of NC_139318.1, forward strand.
AGGTCTGTGTTTACGAGAGAGACAGAGAGAGAGAAGTGGGAGACGGCAGGGGGAGGAGCAGGGTGGTCACAGACACATTTAGATATCCCACTTCTCTTTGTGGTTATGAGAAACTGCACTCTCAGCTGTTAAACACAAAGGCAGCATCAACAGGCGCTGTCGGCCCGACGGACGGCTGACTCTCTGCCTGCCTGCGAGTGTGTGTGTCTGAATCAGTTTGTGTGTGAGGGGAGTCTATACTGCACTGAAGCCGGGATGGAGGCCAAAACGGTCCGCTTTCTCTTCAGCCTGCGTTGTAAAGGTAGGACAGTTGTGATAGATGAGCCCTGATACAGCTGCACAGGGTGGCAATTAGAGAAGAGAGTGTGTGTGTTGTTTTCTATGTTTTTTTTAATTGTTTTTTTAACAGGAAAAACATACATACATACAAAGCCAATAAAATGTATACATCAAAATGTCACACTGTACTACACCTAAGACAGGACAAGAACAGGAATAGAGAATAGAGTGAATATGGTAGACACTAAGCATTTTATACATATAATAAATATTCTACATTATACATAGTGCCTAATATAGAACTTCGTGTTATGTAGACTAAATGATAATGTGTGTGTTGATTCTTAACTCTTTAAACAGGATGCATGTGCAGCCTACTCAGCATTGGCAGGCAGCTATAAGAGCATGGCATTAATCTGTCAGCTGTCAGCACTGATCCAGCTTATCATCATCATGTCCTTGGGTGTGTGGATGTGTGCACGTGTTGCCGTGGGCGTCCGCTTTGTGTGTCCTGGTCCATGGCTGCAGCGGGCAGGACTCTCCAGAGGACTTTTCTGTAGCCAGTGATTGAATACGGTTACTGAGTGTGTCTGCACTGAGTGCACTCTATTAATTTGAGGCCAGACTGCAGAGTAGCACGGAGAAGAGAGAGGGGAAGGAGGCAGGAGGAAAATGAAAAGTGATAAGCTGGGATAAATGACTGCCTCTGGAGATCTGTGTGTGTGTGTGTGTGAAAGAGGATAGCTGATCATTGCATACTCACACAAATGCACACATGAATATGAATATGATGATGTACACGCTAGGGCTGCAACTAGTGATTATTTTCAGTATTTAGTAACCTCCAGATCATTTTCACAATTAATCATTTAGTCAGTAAAATGTTAAAAAAAAAAGTTAAATGCGCATCACATTTTCCCAGTTCAACAAACACACAAAAAGACAGATTTCTTGATGAAAAATGTCTGAAATTATTAAGCGATGATCAAAGTAGTTGGTAATATGTTTTCTTTTTGATCCACTAATTGTTGCAGCAGTACATATGAATATAGTGATGTACACACATGCATAGCAGTCTGTGCTTTCCAGACTTGGGGGTGGAAGGGGTGCACAGGGGATGGATTTCAGCCAAGACTCCAGGCTGATGTGTCAGGGCTCTGCCAGGTGTTCTACTGGAGCTCTATCCACATCAGCTGTAAAGAGGAAACCGTTTTAGACTTTAATATCTTGCACATTGTTGTGGCACGCATCTTAATGATAGTGCTGCACTGCCAACAGTAATGTATGCAGCTTACTCTCCAGTCGTATGGATAATTGCACGTTTTTTTAGAGAAAAGAGGCCTTTGATTTTAGGAGTGCATGGTAACAAACATTATTTGTAGGCTATCCTTTGTGGTTTCACTGTGTTGATTACACCTGGATTGTGGTTTGCATGATAAAGTCAAACTCATCTCTGTCTCTCTGTCTCTGGCAGAGATCCGTGCCCAGCTGGTGGAGCAGCTCAAGTGTCTGGACCAGCAGTGTGAGCTGAGGGTGCAGCTGCTGCAGGATCTGCAGGACTTCTTCAGAAAGAAAGCAGAGATCGAGGTCGACTACAGCCGCAACCTTGAGAAGCTGGCTGAGAGGTTCCTCACCAAGACACGCAGCACCAAGGACCATCTACTCAAGTATGGACACACACACACACACACACACACACACACACACACACACACACACACACACTTGCATAAAGCGCTACTACACTGAACAGCAGGTTGTTGTCATGTTTCATATTGTTTTATTTGTTTAGACTGGTTCAGATGCTATAGACAAGTGATTCTGGAAGTTTGGGCCCTATAGAGATCAAGAGAAATAAATAAAAAATTGAGGTTTCAATTTCAATATGTTTGAAATTAGCATAAATATTTAAGATTAATTAGTTTAAAAAAGAAGGGTAATATGAACAAAGCTGAAGGATTTACATTATGTGTTTTACCGTATTTTACCGACCTGGTTTAACAGCTTTTACACCATATTTGGTGACGTGACACATTAACACCAAAACAAATCTCATCAGTGGTACAATTAGTCTAACATGTTGATCAGAGTTGTTATTAAAGGTTTTGGTTGGCAGCAGAAGATTTTCAAATTTCAAACTGGGCTGTGGCATTCTTAGGTTTAGGAATGGCTTCCTTAGATCAAAGGGCCCTTAACTCTGTCAAGGCTTGTCAAGGCCCCAGATGTAGCATTACCTTAGGGCCAGGCCCTCACGTTTTGTAAGGTGGCCCAAAATGGCATAAATTATATATATACATTATAAATTGTATTTTATAAAAATACACATAATAATAATAATTAAAAAAATGCTTTGTTTGGCCCCCACTTTGAAAATCATGGCCTTAGACAGTCATCCTTTGTGAAGATTCAAACTGAAAGAATATGAAGGAAAATTTTTCTTTATTTAGCACTTTATTTAAAGTGCTTTAAAGATGAGTCACTTCCTTCCCAAGAAAAGAGAAGTAGAGATGAGCAGAAAATGAAACAGAAGGATGGCCCAGAGGGACGGTCATATCAGCATGTAGCTGTAAAATACTGACTTACATCACTCACTGCTTCCCAGTTTGAGCTGATGAAACGGCAACTGATTCATCACGTATACATTTCATTAGGACAATCACTTATGTTATAAGTGAGGTCCTGTGTGTGTGTGTGTGTGTGTGTGTGTGTGTGTGTGTGTGTGTGTGTGTGTGTGTGTGTGTGTGTGTGTGTAACTGGTAATCTTGCCAGAAATGGCCAGGTGGTGATTTTGTGCTCTGACTATTTTTCAGTGTCTTGCTGTGTGTAACCTTGCCCAAACAGAGAACATCTTTCTCTTTCTCTCCGTCACTCTTTATCTCTCTCCGTCATCGATGTATATATGATACACGCAGATACACACTGGAGTTCATCAGCTTTAACAGCGGGATGTGTTGTTGTATAATTGTATAATTTATCTGGCAGGTTTTGGTGGGAGTCTGTTTTCCCTGTGGGGAAGGATTCACTGAACTGCTGATCTAACCACAAACACACACTTACACACACATTTAGTGGCGCTACCGCAGATACGTAAATAGAGGCAGAAGATGCTTTCCCTTTAGCTAATGGTGCTTCCTTGTATCCCCACTCCACCATTATCATTGAGGATTTTATAATACCTGAGATGCATCTTTTCGGAGGAAGGAACCTTGAGCAGGAAAACACAGGTGTAACCTGTGCAGAAGTGTTAAACCGGTTGGCAACACCCTTTCGTTAGACATGTGTTGAATGATTGATTACTGCTGCTATGCTGAAGGGCCTGTAGGCCGCTGTGATCATTAATGCAGTATCATTAATACATCGGTTCTGCAATACTCATTCTTCCCCAAAAAACCCAGAGGCCAGGGGTAGCTGCACCAAGTGTGTCATGATTTGTGGGACACCTGTGCAGCATCAGTAACTGCTTATTCTTCAAAATGGTGGCATTGGATTGGACTAACATAACCTCTTCAGTAGACACATAACCTCTTCCTTTCCTTTCCTTCCTTTTACTTTGAATGGAAAGCACCCAGTGTTAGGGTCCAACTTTGAGCTGTTTTTCAAGTTATTTTTGTATAAATAGATCAATATAAGCATAATGCAAAAACACAATTTATTAGGCTTTATATCTTTTGTCATATCTACATTACAATTAAGATTTTATGTTTGTCACTTAGGTCAAATACTACTCTTGATGTGAATTTGTCTACTAGTGAAGAAAATTAGAAATCAATATTTGTGCAGCAGCCGTCCACGACAAGGAGGGATAACTCATGTGTATGGCGTAGTCGAGACAAAAAATTAGAGTGATGAATGATATAATTGGGTTCACATTCAGAGCAAATTTATGAATGATAGAAACAGTGGTAGCCAGTCAAAGTCCAGAATTTACAAGGTATAGCCTAAACATAATATTAGGCTGCAGAGTACTCAGAAAAACATGTTATTTTTTATCTGAGACATGGTGCCAAATGGTCTTTCACTCTGATGCAGTCGCTGACATTTGTTTGGTCCTGTCTGATGTAAGTATTAGATTCTCCTAACTCCTTGAGAATTTCATGAACCCATATCTTTCTGGTTTATTTTTTGTTTCTTCAGAAGCAACAGGTCATCACTGTCCATTTTCCTAAGCTGTCGACACAGTTGTAGCATGGAGTGTGTGCAGTGATTATTGGTATTATAGTTCTTGGTTTGGATGGCCCTGAACACCTCTTATTTTATGACCCAAATGTATCATTTGGATTAAGCTTCAAAGGCACAGCATTAGTTTTACTGCTTCTTCTTAATATTAATTGCCAAGAGAATTAATATTTCTTAAAGAACAACTAGGGGACACTTTTTTCTTTTGTTACCTGCTTTGATATTTATCATTAGATTTGACTAAAGTAGTATTTTCTGTGTTTTAGCTAGTGCTTTGCTGTAGAGGAAACACTACCTGACTGTTTTGACAGACTGGATATTCCAAAATGACCAAAACTGTTGAGAAGGACTGGACTCTTTCCTCATCTGCTTGTCTTCTTTCTCTCTGTAACTTCCTGTTCACTATGACCCTGTTTACTGCCACCTTCCTCTTTTTTTCCTGCACTGCTTTTGTTCTGTTTTATTTTGCATCTCACACTTTTCCAGAAACAAGCTGCTGGGGGGGGGGCACATCCGTGCTCTCTCACACACACTCAGGCACAGACTAAAAGGGATCGATAGGTCCTCTAAACGAAACCCAATTCCAACCAAGAGGACATACCCCACCAACACACACACAAACAGACACACATCTACAGCACACACACCCTCTAGGCTCAGATCAATACCGAGACAGTTGCAGAGTGTGTGTTTCACTGTGTTGCATGTAGGGGGAGGGATGGGGAACAGAGGAGGAGGGAGGGCAAAGAACAGAGAATAAAACATGTAGTTGTGCTGCAGGTCAGCAACTGGAGCAGTTTCAGCAGAACTGTTCACATCATAATTTATCAAGATGTCATTTGGCAATAAAAAGATACAATTGACTGACAAGTGCCCAGTCTTTTGCTTTTCATTTGTCCTTCTGCTCTTCTTCTCCCACTCTCTTTTCTCCTCCTCCAACATCTGTGTGTTTAACAGTCTCCCTGCATCTGCTGCTGCTCAATCCGGGTGCCACGCTGGAATTTGAGCTATTTTCCAGTTATGCGTGTGTATTTTTTTGTGTCTGAATGTAGGTGTGTGTGTGTGCCTGTGGCTGTTTCTCCGTACAGCCAGCCGTTGATGGTGCTCCAAGCAATGTAGGGTGTGAGGGTTGTGTGTGTGTTGATCCCATGGAGACCCCTGGTATTCCTGCTATTTGGCAGACTGCGTACAGCAGTGGTGGGGGGTTACATGGTTTAACTGTATTGTGTGTGTGTGTGTGTGTGTGTGTGTGTGTGTGTGTGTGTGTGTGTGTGTGTGTGTGTGTGTGTGTGTGTGTGTGTGTGTGCGCGCGTGTGTGTGTGTGCGCGCGCATGTGTGTGCCCTGAGGCTGACAGGCTGATTGGTCACATGGAGAAGCCCTCACAAGTTGCACACTGATTCAAAGCCTATCCTTATGCTAAATATTAGGCCAGTTTCACTGCTAATAAGCGTCAGCCTCTTATACAACCCGTGGCTACAGCGACATATTATTTCAATGTGGTTTTTGGGATCTAACTCTAAAGATCACATAGTCATATGACCACATGTGGACTGAAAAATGCTGTTTTGCATCTGCCGTGGCTGTTTTCATTTAAATCTCATGTGCTTAATGCTCTCCTTCTGTCTATTTACATTGTTAATGGTGGTGGAAAATACTAACAAAATTACATATCGTAGAGGCTCCAAATTTATGGGGATTGGGGATTCATGCAGGGAGGATGTCTGTCTAATATAGCACAGCATTTCCTGCAGCATGGTGTAAAAATACAGCAAATTTAGATGTCTTTTCAAAGCATCAGTGTGTAAAATTTAGTGGTGTCTTGTGGTGAGTTTGCAGATTGCAAACACCTTGTCTCCCCCTCCCCTTCCAAGCATGTAGGAAAACCTATGGCGGCCGTGAAACTCGAAATTACAGTAGAAATCTGGTGATGCGACATAGCCTCAATGGGAGAGGACCTTCTGTAGATGTAAATGGCTCATTCTAAAGTAACAAAAACACAACGATTCTTATTTTCAAGTGAGTATACACTTTTGAAAACACATGAAGAGTATATTCAATTTCTGCCATATTTTGGCAATAAATCCCCATAAATCTTAGAATCTGGACCTTAAATTGTTCAGTTTGCGTCAGCTGTACAAACCGCCAGCAGCGATGCCCTCTTTAATGCTGTGCGTTTTGATCCTGAATATAAATGACCATTTAGCATTTTCCCCCCCGAAGTGAGTCACTGGCAGCACCTGACCCAAGGACTGACTCTGTTCCCAGTGAGCACCATGTGACCTTCAGAGGACCAGTGACATTAAAATGTTTACCTTGTGATAGCTGAGGGGTCACAGAGGGTTAGGTGATATTTCACCCGCTGCTGCAGCGCCATTACCATGGCGATCGCTGGTTCACTGAGGGTGACATGTCACATGGAGGTAGAGAGGCCAGTGGTCACTTAAGCAAATAGAGGAACTGCTGCGGCCCTGGTTTGGTGGAGAGAAACACTGTTGTGCAATCAGTGAAGACCGACACCATGCCGGAAAAGAAGCAGACAGCAGGGAGAAGTTGGAGCAGATAGCGATGCAAACACACGTGTGTCCACATGACCGGTGGTCGAGTTTAGCATCCGACTCGTGGAGAATTTCAGCATTTGGGCTTTTTAATATGTGCGTAGGTGGATTTTTTCCAATTTCTTTTCCTTGAAGTCATTATTGTTATTGCACTCAGTTAGTCATCTGACCATCTGACCAGTGACAGCCAGTACCAGCATATCACATCACTGTCTATGACTCATCTCATCAGATGCTACTTTCCCACAAACACACACCTCCCCGTGGACAGCGCCCCCACTCTATACCCCTCGGTCAAAGACTTTCTCTGTCTGTCTCTGACCTTGTGTATGCTTGGGTCACTGCTCTACTTTCCCTGACCTCCATCTGTGTGTGTGTGTGTGTGTGTGTGTGTGTGTGTGTGTGTGTGTGTGTGTGTGTGTGTGTGTGTGTGTGTGTGATGTAAATGCCTTGCAGCTCTTTTCTGTCTCTATCCAGTTAAAGCTGCTTTTAACTGCACAAAGACCTTCTTTCATCCACTTACACTCACTCATAATCCATTTTACCCACTAGATCATCCATGGATCATCCATAACACATACTGTACGCACACACTCACATGCACGCGTGCACACACGCTCACACATTCAGTATTGTGTGTACACCCTCTGAAAGGGCCTGTGTTGTCATGTAAGTGGAGCATTGGCAGCCTTGCATTTGTGTAACCGCTTTATGGGCACTTGAAGCAAAGACAATGAGACAGTATTGAGTCATTGGACTGTTAGTGGAATCATTGCAGTCTTTAAATCTCCTTTTTCTGCCTCTTTTTCACTTCTCTGTGTCCTTTTTTTTCTTATTCCTTTCTGCGACAGCTGTGCCTGTGGGGAAGTCTTGCCTCTTCCTGCTGGGTTTTGTACCCTGGCTGAATCCCCTGTTTGGGCTGGCTCATCGACCCTGTGTGTGTGTGTGTGTGTGTGTGTGTGTGTGTGTAGACACAGAGAGAAAGAGAGAGAGAGAAAGAGAGGAGAGAGGGTGGTTGTTTTGTGCATAAATCTGTCTGGGCATTAATTCCCTCCCTGTCTTTTATCCCACTGCCTTGTCTCAAGAGTGTGTGAAGAAGTGTGTGTTTTTGCACGTTACGCCTGTCTGTATATTTTACACGCTGCAGGCCTCTGTGTGCAAGTATATGTGTGAGTGTGCATATCTATAAGCAGGATGAAAGTGGGGATATTAGAAGATGAAAGAGACTTAATGTTAGTCATTTATCTAAAATGATGCTTGAAGGTGCTCGAATACCTTTTTCTTAAAGACTCCCTGTTTCTCTGTGTGTAGGAAGGAGCAGAGCATTTTATCCCCAGTGAACTGCTGGAACCTGCTGCTGCTTCAGGTGAAGAGGGAGAGCCGCGACCATGCCACCCTGTCCGACCTCTACCTCAACAACATCATTCCCCGCTTCGCACAGATCAGCGAGGACTCAGGACGCCTCTTCAAGAAGGTAACACACTGCTTAATGGATCGCACTTCTTTTTGTGTTAGGGGATGTTTTGAAGGGGTGCAAATAGCGGCAAATATTATCAACACAATATGAAGAAGTAGCAGTTATGACGTTATTCACACATGCAGAGATATCTACTGAATTTAGCATATTAACTAGCTCGCCCTTACCCATCCTGTCTGGTAATACCTTTGTGCCTCAAGAGGCAAAAATCCGATCCCCCAGTAGTTTTAGCTGGGAGATGTATTGAGCAGTGATTTTACTACTTTCACAAGCTCTCTTTGCTTTTTTGATCAAATAAACTAAATAAAGTCACAAAATGTCAAGAGGGGAAATATTTTCATTCCTATTGAATGTAACAAACCGTACTCCCTCTGAATACAGATTTCTCTCTTTTTCTGAACAAAGGCAAGCTTGCTTGTAAAACACACTTCAAACCTGACAGAAAAAAACAAAACTCAACAAAACTGCATTGCTTTGGCTTCCCAATCTTCAATAATCACCAACTCTAGTTGAAAATAAAGCCTCAATCTATAGCAACTCAATCCTGATCAGAGGACAGAATTCTCCGTCATGACACTGGTCACCACCTGTCTCAGAGGCTGTTTAGGTCGTCGGTCCTGGTTCAGCCGTGTTCACAAAGAGGTTGGTGAGCCTGGTTTCATTTCCTGAAACGAAACCGATACTCCATTAGTGATCTGAGCTGGAGTTCTGGTCAGACTTGAGTCAGAGTAAGGTTTGGCCTCTAGCTACTGCAGGGCTAACTGAGCTAATGTATATCATGCTAGCAACTAATATGGTGAATCCATGTCATATTTTTGCCCTGTCCATCGGTCTGTCTCTCCAGCATCTGTCTTCTGTCTTGGGTGATTCATTGACCGACAGCAAGTCAGCCAAACCTCAGGCCAGGAGAGTTTATGATGCCTGAGTCTCATACAGTAGCTTCAGTCTTGTCTCTGCTGATCTCTGTCTTGCTAGTCTGAGAGAAAAGAGACGAGGCAGAGCTACGCTGAGAAAGAGGAGATGTGAAGGAAGAACAGAGAAGAGAGAACTGACAGAATGGGGATGGAGAGAGGGGAAATAGAGAGAAGAGAGAGGGGATGAAGAGATTTCTCTGGAGATCAGAGCTTATAGAGCAAATACCAAGGCTGAGTCCTCCCCTGAGAGGCAGTCGTTCATCTCCAGCAAGGACATATTAGACGCAACACACAAACTAAGAGCAGGTGTATGTTCTTAAGCCTCTAACCTAGTGTAGTTTTAACAGTTGGACTTTGTATAAATCTGTGAACATTTGATTAGCGCAATCCCATACTGTTCATGTTTTGATTTGCATCATTTTTTGTTCTGAACAACTGTCAGAGTGATATCATCTTCTGCATAGTGAGATAATTACTGTTAAACTGTACCTCTTCAGATGAGGATTGCTTTGGTCTGGATTTAAAATTAGAGTTGGGTGTTGGGTACAATATTAAGGGCCAAGTTTAGGGTTGGTCTGAATTCCTTGACACTTTTACTGTTGCCATGGCAATCGATGTCCAAACCAGTTTTCAAGTGCTTCCTGTTTTTTTTTTTTTGTTTGTTTGTTTTTTTTGAAGAGAGGAAAGAGACGTTGCATTGGTTGCAGAGTGTGAAATTGAGAGAATGTCATAAAAGTTGACATTTTTAAAGCAGAGGACTAGTTAAGCAAAGATGCAGGTTAATTGAATGATTAAAATGACAGGAATTTGAGACTATACCAAACCACTTTCAAGATAATTGCAAAAACCTAAACTTGAATGTTACAGTCCCAGCCCCTTAAGGTCATAAGTCTTTTTTGAGTAATGGGTGGAATTTGCAAAGCACAGTTTTTGCAGCTTAAACACTTTCAGCGGAGACGAGGAAGAAAGAGAAGGAGAAAGAAGCAGAACAAAAATAATAAAGGTCTGCAGTGAGCGACGTTGTTTGGACCCCTAACTAACTAAAACCATCTTGGTCAGACTTTCCACTGTTACAACAATCACCAACTCTGGTTTGGTCTAAGTAAATCCTCTCCTAACCCTATCCTCTACGGAATTTAACTAGCATTTCTGCTCAATGTGCGCAAATGTGGAGCTCAACTGTCCATACATTTTGTGGCTGATGTCGCCCCTCCTGTCCTCATCTCTTGTTAGACTCATGATTACAATACTAGCAAAGTATTAAAGTAAATATCTGAAATATCAGTGGATAGTTCTCACTGAAGCATCAAAGGTATTGGGGATAACTCTAGATCAGTTTAAGGTAAGGATTGGGTGTAAGAAAAGAATGTGGAAAGCCCTAACAAGTACAGCGAGATAAGTGCGTGTGTGAAAGGCAAAGTGAAGCAGTCTGTGTCTGGAATGTGATGGCAGAGGCTCCTGATTTCCAACCTGATAGGTTGTCTTTGAACTATAGTCTGATCGCAGGCGATGGGTATACACACAAAAACCTCCCACTGCCTGACTGATGCTCTCGTACATAAAAACCCCCTTTCTTTTCTTTTTTTTTTCTTTAATCGCTCTTGGTCCAGTCATGGCTTGTGGGTATTGATTTCTATTTTGATTCCACTGGTTGTTCTTCGGCACGAGGGTCGCTTCCATCATGTCTGGGTCATAAACAGGCTGCACACATGCACACAGAGAATGCTCTGATGGCTAATTAAATAAATAATCAGTTCATTTATCGCATTTCCAGTCAGTGGCATGAATACCAGCAGTGCCATAGGCGATGAGACGCACGACTCGTGGAGGCGAGCATCACGATCCATATTAGACAAGTCGACACATTCATCTGAGCCAGTGTGGAAAGCAGCGCAGAATGAAACTGTCAGCGCGCTGAGAGTGAGTGTGAGAGCTTGTCACTGAAGGAGAGAAAGCACTAATGAGTCAAACTGTATTAATGAGCACACAGTGTCAACCTGGACCACAGACGTCTGGGCTAACGAAGTGTGCTGGCTGCTAGTGTCTGTTGCAGTCTGACTGAGGCAGACAGACGACCACAGGCAAAATGAGAAGTCCAAAGGTCAACATCCATACTTGATAGATAGGAGGGCTCAGCAGTGGCTGATTGCTTTTTGATTGGCTGTAGTCTGGCTGCTTGTCACCTAATATGAGCCTCCTACAACACTTAAAAGAGCGAGGGCAGCCTCAGTTATCCCGTTACCTCTTTTCATCTGCTGCACTACCTTAAATCTCCCCTGTCACTTTCTTGCTCTGCTGCATAATACCCCTCTGTTCCTGGTCTTTCTGTAATTCTCCCAGATGGATTCATCTTTATGATTTCTGTTTCCTTTTTTCCACGACCCTCCCACCTCTCTCTCTTCATCACCATGTAAACAGCTTCTCCTCCCCTTGGTTTTCCCTCCATTTCTCCACCTCTATTTCATCACACAACTTTCACCTCACCACCCTTCACCTCTGAACCCCCAATACACTACAGCCTGCCTCCCTCCTGTGCCCTCTTCCAGGAGAAGACAGATGCTGAACATGCACTGCTGAAATCTGTTCTTGCTTTCTTTCTGCATTCCTTAACCCTTTTTTTCAGTTGACGTTCTTTGCTTTTTTTTTTCTGTCTCCTCCTCTATTTTCCTCTATGCCTTCTATCTGTTAAGTCTTTTCTGTCTTTTGTGTCTGTGTGGTTCCTTTGTAGCTAAAATGTGGATCACAATTTTTCTCCCTAAGAGGTGAGATCATGATTCTCTCACATGATTCTTATTTTTTCAACAAACACATTTAATGTACTCTTAGAAGTTCAAGTGAAAAACACGTCAGAGACACTTGCTGTCTAGACAGGGCTTTAAACAGATGACATATCAAAGTGCTTTAGTTAAATACAAAAAGTCTCATGTAACAAAATAATACCTCCCTTTTCCTGACTTACTTTGGAGCACCTAATCAAAGCGATTAACTTAAATGCTTCTGAACATATAAAATAGAATCTTAAGTTACAGTTTTAGAATAAATAATAGTGAAAATCAAAGCTAGCACCGAGCGCTTTTTGGACACTCAGCCAACCACTGTACTGTTCTTGGCCAAGAACGCCAGTCCATCAACATTTTGAGGCTTCAGTGAGGAACGCAGGCAAGTTACAATGTTCCCCTGTGTACTGATAACTCTTTCATTGATTTAAACATAACATATCAAAGTCCTGGATTTAAACTTAAAAGTCTATTGTAACATAAAATCAACTCAAGACTCTTAAAACTTAATCAAAGTGATATATTTAAAATGATGCAATTTTGTCTCCTAATCATTGTTGGGTTTAAACCTGAAAAGGTTCCCTAAACTGGAATGAGCTCCTTTTTTCAGTATGAGCATAACATCACTCTCACACTCGCCACCAGGATTTTCCTCAGTGTTGCTCATTTTATTTTTTTTCTTTTGCTTGAGAACTTTCTGGCTAATCAGTTTTTTTCTGCTTCCTTCCTCTTTGTTCAACATGTGCCATATCACGTTACTATAGTAACAGGGACTGACAGTGGAGCGCTGTAAATGAGAGGACACTGATTGAGTTGTATGCATGAATGTTGAATTAATAGCGTGTTTTGCTTTACATTGTGTAAGTGTGTCTATATAGAAACTGAGATTGTTCTGAACCAAATAAGTCACATGAATGCAGCGTGATATGAATGTGTAGGGGAATGGGAGCGATCACATCGGAGGAGGGGTCACATAAATGTATGACTTGGGATTGTGGGTTTTTGTAATTAATTGTGCAAGCCAACTTGTAGCTAGTTTATGCCTCTCTTTGCGTCATTACTAAAAACCCAGCTGTAAGGGTGTCCTTTAGCAGTTGGAGAGTTTCCCAACACATTTGTTCAAATGAACAAGAGCGGCTGTTTAAGCATTTGTTTGTGTATGAAAACTTGTGTTTGTGTGTGCAATCTACTGATCTGTGTGTTGCTGTAAAGTCATCAATCACAAGTGGCTGCCAGTGGTTATGTCTGGGGAATGGTATTACTCTCTGTCCTCCCTCTTGATTCTCTTTTTTTTTTTTTTTATCTTTTGCAGCTTCGTCATCTTGCCCTCTATCTTTGGCTCTGTTGTCCTCTTACCCTCTCTGTCTTGCTCTTTTTTCCCTCCCTGCCAACGTGTAAAGATCAGTATCTGTAGCTCCCTCCTTTAACTCCACATCCATCATGTCCATTACTGTCTCGCTCATTTATCTGGACTAGCGACTCCTCCACTCCCGTTTAGCCAGATAATCCAGTCCTGATTGATGATGGAGCAGTTGGTTGACTGAGGCAGGGAGATGAGCAGGTAGACAGAGGGACGGTAGAAGCTGCAAGTAATGACCCTGAGCTAATGGTTAAGGCTCTATATTCACATGAATCTGTCTTTTTCTGTCTGTCTCTGCAGAGCAAAGAGGTCGGCATCCAACTGCAGGAGGACCTGATGAAAGTTCTTAATGAGCTTTACACGGTAAGAGAAACCACAGACACTGCAATCACAAAATGTAGATACATTACTATAATGTGTGATCTCATACAGCTCAATGAGAGCATTGCACTTGTAGTGCAAGGGTTAGCAGCACAGGTGTTATGGGATGCTAAAAACTGCTTTAGCAAAGTGCTAATTGACTTTATTTAATTGTGTATTTTGTTCATACATTTATTCTTTTATTTCATGTCACTCAGGACCGTGATCTCAGGTTCCGGAGTGCAAACACAACATACAATAATAACAAAACAACAGCACATGGCTTGGCTAAAATACAAGAAGTGTTACATAAGCGAACGTAGGACATTTTTCAAAAAGGCAACTAGTTTACAAATAACTTTTTGGTAATTGTATTATAAACTATCTATAAAATGTCAAAAAATGGTAAAAAATGTTGATTGTTTCCCAAAGCCTGAGTGACATCCTCAAATGTCCTCTTTTGTCCACAACCCAAAGATATTCACTTTATTGTCATAGAAACATTTTAGAGACTGCAATCAGAGAATTTTGACTTTAAAAAAAAAATATTAAAAACAATTATCTGGTTATCAAAATAGTTTCTGATTCATTTAATAATCAATTAGTAAAAACCACAGCTCTATTTTAATACTACTTTGTCTAATACCCCTCTCTATAAGTTATGATACTTGCTTTTTTTTATATTCAAACAAAATATGATGCTCTCCTTCCTAATGATTCTCAAAGTTTGCAGATTCTCTGGTTTCTGTCCAGCCCTTCGTATCCTCCTGCGACCTGAGGAATGCTAGTGTTGTTCACTGTAAAATTAAAAATAGCCTGCCTGTTCATTTGGTTTTCACACAACAGATACTTTTCCAGTTTAAGTTAGTGTGTAACCAAAGTCCAAAAGTACTTCACTGCAAGAAAAGATTCTTATACAGATACATAAATATAACATAAGCTGACAACAGAAAGCTTATGGATAACTCAAAAACACGACATGGAGATTAAGGAGGCAACTTGGCTTGGCTGCAATCAGCTAAGGATTAAGGATTTTCAGCCACACTAGCGGCTTGGCTCGAGGGATAGCTGCTCAGTCTGTCCTCTGTTTTGGTCCAGACTGAAATATCAGTCAACAATTAACTATTGGATGGATTATCATTAAACTGTGTGCAAACACAGAGCCATGCATTGACAGTAATGAGTTTAAAAGTCTCACAGCCTGGGGAAAGAAGCTGCCCTGCAGCCTGGTGGTACAGCAGCAGATACTTCTGTATCTCTTGCCAGACAGCAGCTGGGTGAACAGGCTTGGGTGGGTATTGCCTTTTTAATTCGTATTTAATTTAATTAGTATCCTTTAACATGCTAAACTAAATCATGGTGATCACAGTAAACATTATAACTCCTAATTGTCATGATGTGGATGTCACGCTGGCTGACATTAGCATTTAGCTGAAACCACCAATTACAGCCTGACAGAGCTGCTAGCTTGGCTGTAGACTGTTGTTGATAGAAGTATGTTTTCTAAAGCGGTTTAACTGATGACACTAAAGTATTGTACAGTCACGCTTCTGTGAGGCCCTGTTGTGTATGTCCTCACTAACCGGACAGTCTGATTTGATCGTTGATATTTCAGACATCGTGACTGTCTGTTGTTTTGGTCTTCTCACGCTGTCAGGGGCATCGTAGCGCCTGGTTACACATGTCCGTGGCACTGCCAAAAGGACTGAGGCAATGAGTGTGTTTCACTGTCTGTTGTGAGTGTGTGTGGGCAAAGTTTCCTCCCGCAGCACAGCTCTGAGCAACAAGTAACTGAGCTCAGCCGGGCCCATAAAAGCAGGTCTTATGCTGTAATTACAGTATATAGTAAGAGATAGAAATAGATCTGGTTTGAGTGATGTACACATGCTCACATGCATACTCACACACAGAGCAGTGTGTCTGTCTGCAGTGTTGTGGGAGGGTTTGAGCAGTAAAATGATGGTTCTGGTGGTGGTCACTGGAAGAAGGCTGACACTGCACACATACATGCGTTTCATGTGTTTAACTTTTCATGTCAAACTCGTACCACCACAGTTGTGTCGTACAGTAGAGGAGGAGGCTGCTTGTGTGACTCATCAGCTGCAGTATTTCTGAATGCCAGCGCTGAAGGTTCATTCCAAAAAATCTTTTTGTGTAATTGAGCCGCAGCACTTCACTCCTCTCATTATACCAACTGGCGTAATCCCGCTTTTGATCCGGGGCCAAAAACTGAAGTAAAAGGCAGGCTGGGAGAACGCACGCTTAATGTTTGCTGTTGTTCCCAGGTGATGAAGACGTATCACATGTACAACACTGACAGCATCAATGCCGAGTCCAAGCTGAAGGAGGCGGAGAAGCAGGAGGAGAAGCAGATGGGACGTTCCAGTCGGCAAGACGACCGCCAGACACCGCGCTCCCCGGACACCTTGGCCAGCATCAAGAGCGACGAGAAACCCGTCCGGCGCTCCAGTGTCAAAAAAATCGAGAAGATGAAGGAGAAGGTGAGCGGCGTGGGAGGGTGAGATGGAGGAAAACTAGGAGAGAGAGAAAAGCTGTTTCAGAGCACTCCACCTGTTGTCATCCTGGCGTACAATATGTGTGCTTCATGAATGATTTATGAGTGCACGGCTGGCTTATTGCTAACCTTGTCTGCTCCAGCTGGGGCCTGTCACAGCAACACGGTTCTCCACTTCTTATTATCCATAATCAATACTGAGGTGTTTCACTCTAACACCTATTATCCTTCTGCCTTCCCTCTCTGCCTCCCTCTCTCTACCTGTCATTACCCTCCTTCTCTCCATCTTTCCTTCTCTCCTATCAGAGACAAGCCAAGTACACAGAGAACAGGCTGAAGGCCATCAAGGCCAGGAATGAGTACCTGCTCGCTCTTGAGGCCACCAACAGCTGTGTCTTCAAGTATTACATCCACGACCTCTCCGACATCATTGACGTGAGTATAAACGCGCTGTTTATTTGCTCTGTACGAGCAGATAACATTTGCAGATGTGTGTGTGTGTGTGTGTGTCTGTGTTCTAGTCGGGCCCCCCTTTGGTCAGTCTCTTCGCATTAGCGTCAGTGCTCCTAATGAAGGCAGTAGACTGGTCATCCTCTCTACATGTTTTCTCTTCTTTGTCCGTTTGTTTCCCAACACTCCTCTCATCTCCCCCACAGACAGCCAGCGGCCAAAACATCTAGACAGCATGGCCAGCCGATCATTTTCTTCTGGATAAAAACACATAACCGCTTTCTGGACTGATAGAGCAGTTAGGTGGCACTGACACACTCTGATAGATGGTCAGTGGTGTTCACTGTGTTAGTTTATCGTCTGATAAATTTGATCCGTTTTAGATTTATGTACAAAAAAAAAAGTATTAGACATAGAATTTGCTTTAGACCAGTCATGCAGGTAGCAGCTGGAGACAGTGCCACCATAATGAGACAGAAAATAAACAGATAGCATATAATAAAAAAAACATAATCAAACCAGCGACTGCTGCAGAGGACCAACAGCCTCAGTACATGGGGCAAACGCTCTACCAACTGAGCTGGGGAGCACCCTAATCAAGTTATTTTTTTAATTAAATACTTTTATCAACATTATCATTATTATTGAAAAGATGAACATTAAAATGATGGCAGATTATGACTATAATTTTTACAACCAGTGTCTTTAAAAATGACGGACAGTGAGAAAGTCTAACGCAGCCTCTGCTCCAGAGTCCAACAGATCGGGTTGTGGTTGTGTTGGGTGGCTTCCAGGTGAAAATGGGGGAGTGAGTCAAACCTTCCTGAGAAAGTGAACAATGGTTATTTTGTCTTTTTGTTTGTCCAGTTATCCATCCAGCATACACAAAATCTCACATGCCAAAATCTGATATGGATAAAATGTACAAATGATGCATCATATTACTGTTTTGTAGCATTTACTTAGATCATTGAAGGTATAACAGTAATCCCTCAACGGCTGGATCATTTGATGTCTGAGCTGTTACTGCATATGTATTGATGAGACTTAGGCTCATGATTTTAACTGATTTTATCTGAAAGTGCAGATCAGCACAATATGACAAATTGTTAGGGGGCATCCACAGGCATGATTTTCTTTTACCAACAGTGTTTGCATGCCATGCCACGAGTGTTTATGTATTCATTTTTGTGCCTGTGACAGTGCTGTGACCTAGGCTACCATGCCAGCCTGCAACGTGCCCTGAGGACCTACTTATCTGCAGAGCAGAACGTAGAGACGTCCAAACACTCTGGCCTAGAGACCCTGGAAGGAGCTACAGAGAGTCTAGAGGCCAATGGGGACAAACAGAAACTGATGGAGACATACAACAACGTCTTTTGTCCCCCAGCACGCTTTGACTTCCAGTCCCATATGGGAGACACGGTACAGTTCTTTTTTTTATTCAGTGATAAATACCTCTTGAAGCTTAATTTTGTGAACTGGGAAGGGCCAGATGTTTTTGTGATGCCGTTATCTCAGATTATCTCACTTTCCACTGTTTCCTTTGTGTGTGGGTGTAGATGGGAGTGATGTGTGCACAGCAGCCGGTGGAGGGCGAGTTGATCCAGAGGTGTCAGCAGCTGCAGTCCCGCCTCTCCACGCTCAAAATTGAGAATGAAGAGGTAAGACTTCTCTTTGCTTCCTCTGATATTGCTCATTCATCTGCTTAATTGCCCATTCATTTTTATTCTTCTTCTCTTTCTTTATTGCCTGCCAGGTGAAGAAAACCATGGAGGCCACTCTGTCCACCATACAAGACATGGTGACGGTGGAGGACTACGACGTCTCCGAGTGCTTCCACCACAGCAACAGCATGGAGTCAGTCAAGTCTACTTTCAGTGAATCCTATCTCAGCAAGCCCAGCCTGGCCAAACGACGGGCCAACCAGCAGGAGACGGAGCAGTTTTACTTCACGGTCAGTGTTGTGTTGCATCACAGTTATGACCCTGATTCCAAAAAAGTTGGGATATTGTGTAAAATGTAAAAAAATAACAGACCACAAATTCTTTCCAACCTATATTCAATTGAATACAGTACAAAGACAACATACTTCAAACTTAAATTGTTTTTTGTAAATATGAACTCACTCTGAATTTGATG
Source organism: Lutjanus erythropterus (assembly GCF_056507025.1). Classification (NCBI taxonomy): domain Eukaryota; kingdom Metazoa; phylum Chordata; class Actinopteri; order Lutjaniformes; family Lutjanidae; genus Lutjanus; species Lutjanus erythropterus. The sequence continues at coordinate 20,445,164 of NC_139318.1, forward strand.
CTTGCACCAAATTCCAAAAAAGAAAAGTTGGGGCAGGATCATTTTTACCATTCTGGTAAAATCTGGACTGCAGTCTATTACCCAAACTCTTTAAATATGAAGTCATGCTGTTGTGACATGTACAGAATGTGTCTTGGCATTGTCGTACTGAAACCAGCAGGGACGTCTGAATGACTGTATATGTTGCTCCAAAATCTGTATGTGCCTTTCGGCATCAGATGTGACAATTACCCATGATGCCATGGGCTCTAAACACACCCTCATACTATCACAGATGTGGGCTTTTGAACTTAGCGGTGATAACAATCTTGATGGTCCGTCTCCTCTTCAGCCTGAGGACACAACATCCATGATTTCCATAAATTTGTGTGAGTCGAAGGGGCATACATGGCACTGGCTGTTTGACTGTTGTATAATTCCTGCTCTGACATGTGTGCCTTTTGTGTGTGTGTTGTAGAAGCTGAAAGAGTTTCTGGAAGGCAGGAACCTGATCACCAAGCTGGAGGCCAAGCATGACCTCATCGAGAAGACCCTCGGAGAGAGTGAGTGTCCTTCATACCTTTTAGACTTTGTCCTTGTCCGTGTGTGTGTGTGTGCGTGTGTAGTGGGAGCGCCCCAGTGCTGGGGAGATGGATTGAGGAAAGTCCTGGTGCCGAGAGGCAGAATAGGGAGCAGATCAGAGAGATGAGTGGTTTAGTGGGACACATTAGGACCCATGCAGGGAAGCAGAGTGAGTTTAATATATCTAATAATCACAAGCTGTTTGTGTGTGTGTGTGTGTGTGTGTGTGTGTGTGTGTGTGTGTGTGTGTGTGTGTGTGTGGAGGGCTAGGTCACAGTGACACTGACCATATGTGGATGCAGCTGTGTGTTTAAGTGTGAGGATGGGGGATGTTCCTTAGGGCCAAATGTGTCTGCATTTCCAAAACCTTACAGGAAAACCTCCGTATGCACAGCTTCAATAGGAAGTTTGTTTCCCTGTTTCTGTCCATCTGAAGCCGTTTCCTCATGTGTCCTGCTCCTACTATAACCATCTATCTCTCCCATCCCCCTCTTCCTGTTTCTTCCCCCTTTAGGTCAGAAGACTGACTGTTGCCTTGCCAGGTAGGTGTGGTGAAGGAAGGAAATATGCTCACATTTACACTCACACACACACACACACACACACACACGTATCATAGCAGCGTTTAAACTTGATTTCTTGGCAACCAGGGGTATTATTTTCCCTGTCACTGTTTATAGATATTCTCAACACATGTGCATATGTGTCTGTGTATACAAATAGAGCGTTACCAGAGTTGTGAGTATAAATAGACTTTCTCCAGAGACATAATGACAGACTGCCGTTTCTTTCTCTCCCATCTCTCCCTCTGTGTAGTGGACGGAGGAACTCGTCGGTACGGAAGCAGGTAATTATCTCTCATAAGTGTGTGTGTGTGTGTGTGTCTGTGTGTGTCTGTTTCTGAGTGGCTGTCAAACTTCTCAGTTAGAGCCGCTGGAGCTTAGTTTTTAAATGGAGCCACATGTTTCCTCACAGTGTCCTCCCCCTGCAAGACATATGAGCTCCTGGAGGTTGACAGCAGCACTTATCCACTTATTATCATGCATAACCCAGTAATAAACAAATATTTTTTATCCATATTCATTTTTATCCATAAATGAATCTACATAGTAAGTTTGTGCACTGTCATGCAATCTGAAGCAACACTTTAGTGATGAAAAAGCAGCTGCTCCACTGGGGAATCTCATGTTTAGTACAGGCATCATACAACACAAGCCCACATAAATTACAGCAGAAACACTTTCAACTGTTCTTGGCTCATAAACATGTAATTTATAATATATTTATAAATTTCTTGCAATAGCTTTTATCAGTACAATCTTTTTCCAAGGTTTGCAAGTTTATGTTCATCATTGCCAACATTTATGTTCATCTGTGCCAATTTGGCAGTTTAAAGTGCTCTTTTAAGTGATACTTCTATAAATATGTGTTACATTTCAATGCCAGCATTTATATGGATTAGTGCCAATTTATATTGCCTTTTATACACAGGATTTCTGTGGGTCCTTAAAAAGTGAAATGCAATTTTGACAGGTCTTTTTTATTTCAGTTTAAAGTTAACATTACTTTATAAAGGTGCATTAACTTAAGTTTCCCTTTTAAATGTGTTTTTGGGAACAAATTTGTATTGATCATACTGTAACAACTACAAAATGAACCCATCATGGATTTACTCTGCAGTAAGTTTGTGAATTCCTGCCACTCCTGTGCAATGACGACGTAGAGGAGCTGTTTCAAACCGTGTTCCTGATTTTGTCATCAGTAAAACCTCCACACTTTTCCCCCAGAGTTGACGTGAAATAGGTCTCAAAAAGTGTTCGGTTTCAATTGTTCAAACCTGCAGAAAGCCTGATACAAGTGTGCTAAATATAGCAATGGTGATTTAAATTATTATTTTAGGAAGCAAAAAAAGTTCAGGGTATGGTTAAGAAACGTCTTTGAACCACCTGGATCTCCTTTATGAGTAATAAATCATTTTCTGTTGTACTTTGTGTGAAGTTCACCCTTTTTCTCACAACTTACCTTTACAAAATAGACATTATAAATAGTAGGGAATTTTCTAAACTTTTCCTTAAGACTTTTTTCTCTATCTCTCAAAATCTGTTGAGTTTGTTCATGTTGCAGTTTGTGTGAGGTTGACCCACATGTTTGGGTACAATAGCTGAACTATGTTTGTGGCTCCCCCTTGTGGATGGTTTGTGTTTTGGGCATCAGATCTCACTTCACAAATCACTTTACTTGAGAAATCAAGTGATTGTTTACTTCAAATGATAAGTCATTTTTTTTAACATATTAAAACCTCAGTGGGATTCAGCTAACAGCAGGTTCATATATCATCTAACATGAACTCCACAGCCTTCACCTCCCAGAGATTTCTGGAAACCCCAAACAAACAAAGGGAAAAGGAAAAAGCACCGTCTCCTAGCAACAGCTGGGTACTGTGCCCAGCCCTCTCCCCCTCACAGAAATGTGTGCACCGATGCATGTTTGTGTGCAGACGTGTGTGCGGAAATCCTCCTGACAAGAAGTGTGTGCTGTGTGTTTTATTTCCACACCGGTCTCTTGTCTCGTCTTCCTCTACCGGGAGTAATTCTTCTCCCCCTGTTTTAGGAATCTGGCGAAGCCATTCCTCTGATGGTTGAGAGCTGCATCCGCTTCATCAGTCGCCATGGTGAGTGAAATTCTCCATTGAAGTGATAGGTTTGGCATCAGCTTTTCTCGAGCACTGATTGGATGCCGTGTCATGTCAAGTGTGATTGGTTCTTGATAAAATTAAACTGTGAATTTTAACAAAACTTTTCAGTTTGAAACTACAAAAATACAAGATATCTGTAACTGTAAAATCCTAGGAATTAAAAAAAATGTATTATTTTAATTTAAAAGGATAGTTGGAATTATTTGAAGTGGGGTTGTAAGAGGTACTTGGCAATAGTTATTGTATATCCTACAGTAGATGATGGTCAGCATGTCCCCAGTTTGGAAAAGCAGAGATGAGTACCAGTCTGGAAGTTAAACAATGAGCCACTTTAAGAAAGGTCTACCTAAAAAAATCAGTATGAGCTTAAGTATACACTATATTTTGAATATTTTCACAATATTACAGCCTTTTCTGATGGGAAAACGCTGTTACATAAGCACAAGGGTTGCGCTGCCTCAGTCTGTTAGTTTGTTTGTGTTTTTCTGGGACTTCAGCGTTTTAAAAGAAAAGTTCAGATTCACTTAAGTCACACAACAACGCAAAGTAACTAACAGATCGAGAAATGATGGACAAGCAACTCTCATGTTCTGCAAGGTAAAATTAATACATTTACCAAAGGAGTTTGGTTGTTTTGGAGAGAGTGATATTTTGCTTATGTAATGGCGGCTTCCAGTCTAGGCTGTCTAATAGCATACACTTAAACTGATACAGATTTTTTTTAAGTTAAGCTTTTTTTAAGTGGCTCATTGCTTAGCTTCAGTGCTTGTGCCCCTCTCAGCTTCTCCTATCTGGGGACCCACCAGCATCTATTGTAGGTGATAAACTGACAATCAATAAGTACTTCATACAGTCCTACATCAAATAATCTGAATGATCACTTCTTCACACCTGTGTGTTTATGTCTGTGTAGGCCTGCAGCATGAGGGCATCTTCAGAGTTTCAGGCTCTCAGGTGGAAGTCAATGACATCAAGAATGCCTTTGAGAGAGGTGAGGCCCTCATCTGGCAGGAAACATGAGCATTTTAATCAGTTTGTCCAGCAGTGCTTTATTAGCTTTTCTGTCCCACACTCCCCCCTTCTCCTTCCTGTCTCTGTCTTCTTGTCTGGATTTAGGTGAAGACCCGCTGGCAGGGGACCAGAATGACCACGACATGGACTCTATCGCTGGTGTCCTGAAGCTCTACTTTAGAGGACTGGACCACGCCCTCTTCCCTAAGGAAGTCTTCCATGACCTCATATCCTGTGTCTGTAAGTCTCTCATCCTTTTGAGTGAGTGTGTATTTTTGTGTGTGATTGTGTGAGTAATCCCCTGGGCGTCCTGGCTGTGTTATTTTCCAGCGATGGAGAGCCTCCAGGAGCGGGCAGTCCACATCAAGAAAGTTCTGCAATCTCTGCCGAGCAAAACCCTTATCATCATGAGATACCTATTCGCCTTCCTCAACCAGTGAGTAGCAGTATGCGTACACACACACTCACACACACATACAGAGGAGAGTAAAATGTATAAAACAGTCCAAATAAACATAAAATAGTATGAAACAGTGCAAACAGTGTCCATGTGTATAGGTGGTACAGTATAACTAATGATGTCCATGAGGGTTGACCATTCTACTTTGAGCCTCACAGTTGGCTGAGTCAGTGTGGCCGGCGGCAGTATGTAGTCGGATGGCTATTGGTACAAAAGAGTGCCTTAAGCGCTCCTTCAAACCTGCCTGAGGCATACTCTAAAAAAGACGCCAAATGTTTGGATGTTGTTGTAGTTTCAGAAATGATGACAACACAGACCGTCTATATCAGCGAAGAGGAACACTGGTGATGAGGGGATGACTGATGAAGCTCACAAACAAGGCGAAATGAGCGGTAACATTGTAGCAGCTGAACATCAAAAGTTGCGATGCTCCCAGAAACAACCACTGAATTAACCAACTCCACGGTGGCACAGTCTCAGGAAACAAGCTGATTGAAAATTAAACAAAAGCAGATTATCTTACACTCTGAGGCTTGTGTCAGTAACATTCAATGGTTCCTATTCGTTAAATTACATTGCATTTGTGTGAACAAAGCGTTTCGCCCCAGGTTTATAATGATCTCACACAAAAAACACTAAATGGTCTTAGCCAACCATCCGACCTATATCGGTCTCTTGTGTAAGCATGTCATTGGGTGGAGGGTGAAAACAAACTGACCACTGAGAACAAAATGTATAATTAGAGATGACAGCTCGACTCCTAGACCTTTTCAGTTAATGTTGAAGTGAGTCACAATAAGATGCCACGGTCAAAGTCAATTGCTTTCAATATCAATCAGTGTACAAGAATATCTTTCCATGTACAAAAGTTCACTAATAGTCGGAACACTTCTTAATCACTATAAACCACAAAAAGGAACTATCAGATGAACTGGTCACATAAAACAGTCTAAGGGGAAGAGAAAAAAATCTTTTCAGAGCTAGGGTCTCAGAAACTACCATACCATTGTGACACTGCTTGTATCTAAGATCAGTACACAGTCATGCATAACTTGGCATAAAGAGCAGAAAACCTGAAACTTTCACAGCACTTTACAAGATTAATAGGGCCTCATCAGCTTCCTTTCAACAGTTAAGGAGCATCCCTCTGCTCTACTGCGTACCCCACACACACTCTCATAAAAACCATAAACAAACACCAGAAGGAGGTTAAAAGGTCTTCATATTGCCTCTTCACACTAAATATAAACATCCCGTAACCTTCGCAGGAAGTCAAGTATGGACCCTAATCAAAGACCAAAGTGCAAAGAATATTTCTTCTTGTTCATCCCTCAGGGAAATTGAAGCTTCTGTCTTCCACTTCAAGTTTATTTAGCCCAATATCACATACAGTGCCAAGAAATGTTAGGTGAACTACTACTCCATCCTTTCGTTTCTGAAATAAAATGTATTCTTCAGTTAGTGTTAAGTTAGTTGCTAGATTCCAGTTTTCACATAACATTTGTCCCAGTGGCACACAGTATAGAACATTCAGGTTGCCAGTTTGAGACATACAATTTCATCAGTTCATTTAAAAGGAGAACTGTACTTTCCTCCATGGTGCCCTTCCATAAGCACTATTTTCACCCTATATTTTTCTTATTGCAGAGACATGAATCATGACCTCAGACACTTTGATCTACATAGACTGGTGTTTAACTGTAACTCAAAGGTTCTCTTACACCTTTTGACATTTTTTGACATCTTACTTCATCTTAGGTTCTCTGAAAGCACATGTGTATTTCCTATTTGACTTTTTAAATATTTAGATGATTTAATAAATATGCCTATTGCTGTTCTTTTAGCTATTCCCAAGGTCACCACAAAAACCTTTGGGGATGCTGCTTTTAGCCATTACACCCCCAAAATATGAAACACTCTGCCGTAAAGATTAGACTTGCTGACTCAGTGGAAAGTTTCAAAGGACAACTCAAAATGCAGATTTTTAATATAGCTTTTAAAAGCTGTCCTTTTTCACTCTTTTCTAAAGAAACATTGGTGATTATATTTCATAAATAGTAACACTTGTTTCTCCCTTCCTCCTTGTGTATGTGTTTGGTTTTAAACCTGTGTTTTTGGTGTTTCCGTTTTTGCTACTGAATTGCAAAACACGTCGAGCTATGCTCTGAGCATGACAACGTGCTATGTAAATAAAGATAATTTATTCATTCAATTCGGAAAACATTAGTTTGTTTGTCTGTTGCAGTGACTTTGATGAAGGTCAGACCACATTTTATAGATGAATTATGCATAAAAAACTCTTTTTCTTGGCTCTGTATGTTCTCAGTTGACTCATCAGCCACAAACCCAATCTCTTTAAAAACACATGGACAAACTCCACCAAAAAGCATTGGCTGATAAGGCAGAGTTTTAAAAAATCCACCACAAACCACCCCTGAACTTATGACAAAGTCTTTTGGTAAAGGGAAGTAGCAAAAAAGGAGTGAAAGACAAAAAGAAATGGGATGTGGAAGACCTGAAACTTGAGACTCCTGGGTAAACCAAGTGGTCCCAGACAGATCGTGTGGAGGCAGAAGGGGAGCTTCTTCTTTTGCTTTAGTGATTTACAGTCACCCCGATGCTTCTGCTTCTTCTCAAACACTGAAACACACACACATCATCAGATCCTCCGTCACCGCAGTGTACAAATGAAGTGATGTACTGAAGCAGGCTCGTGCAGTGTTTACTGTTGGACCAATCCGACATACACAGATTACACGTGCAGGGGGTGATGTAGGCAATAGATGACATGTCATCGTTGTTTGTGTGCACAGTCAGTTTTGTGTTTATTATATGTTTAAGAGAGAAGGATGAGGTAATGCCCTCTAAATGACTCTGCTTTCCTTTCTGCTCAGCTTGTCTCAGTACAGCGAGGAGAACATGATGGACCCCTACAACCTGGCCATCTGTTTCGGTCCCACACTGATGTCTGTCCCAGAGGGCCACGACCAGGTCTCTTGCCAGGCCCACGTCAATGAACTCATTAAAACTATTATCATCCACCATGACACCATCTTCCCTGGACCGCAGGACCTGCAGGGCCCCATCTACACCATCCCCGGAGCTGGAGACGACTTCTGGTGAGTGTGGGAAGGAGTACGTCTGAGTTGCTAAAGCCAGTAGGCCTGCAGGGAGTGCCTTGTCCAATTGGTGTCCGACTAGAAGGGGACTTCGAGATGATGAGAAGGCTGGGGGAGGGGGGCAGGTGGTTGATTTAGGGGCTGTCATGGAGTGATGGTGGGCTTAGCCTGTCTGCCCCGCTCAGGGCCAGGGGGCCACGAGTATCAGCTTACCCTCCATCACACAGGAGATTAAAGTACCGCCTGACCACAGCAGCCTGGGAGTGCACAGCATGCACACAGCACAGTGCACACAGGAGCCAACTTTCAATTTTCCTGTAATGACAAGCCTCGGCACCAGCCATTATGATTACTGCCAGTCAGTGCTGTTGTTTTGACTGTAAGTCGCAGGAACAGTTCTCACTCTCTACTGTAGACAGAAAGTGGTACCACACTGGCATGGCTGGGCTTTGTTGCACCCAGGACCAGAGCTACCATTTAGGTCATGTCATCAATACCGTACTTCTGGGAATTTGGAACTTTCAGCAACTTAAAGGCAATCTACGTTCAACTAATAAAACCTACATATTTAAATTGGAAATAGCCAACTTTTTGACTTATCATTATGAAGTAAATTTTGATTGCACACAGTGTAGAGGGTGTAGAATAACGACACCATCAGCGTTTAGAGTGGTTCCCTATAAGCCTCACATTCAGTATGCGAATCTGTCTGCCACCGGGCACAGCTTATTTTTTCTGGAAACAATGATGTCTCCATTATAGACTAAATTCATGAACACGTCATTTCTCTTAATGTTTTCACATAACGTTACTCCCTCCTCCACCCTGACACCAATCCCTGCTGTACTTGTTTGTGTGAAGCAGCAGGCTAACATTCACTTTACCTCTCCAGTAAACATGCTTCTTTCTTCTCTCTACCATCTGAAGTGGTGTTGATAATTTCTTCACAGCTATTACTCGATTAGGAGAAAGAAAGTAAAGAATCGCCAAAGATTTTTTGTAACTGATTAATTGTTTCAGTCATTTTGGCCCTGTTTCATAGAAAAATGTCAAACATTTGCTGATTCCAGCTTCTTAAATGTGAGGATTTGCTGCTTTTCTTTGTCATTCATGATAGTAAATTAAAAGTTTTCAGGCTTTGGACTGTTGGCTGAACTTAAGAACCAATTTTAAAACATCATTTGAGAAATTGTGATGTGCCATCTGGTCATCTGATTAATTAATAATTTAAAAGTATTTATAGTTGCAACCCTACTTCTAAGCAAAGAAACCCCCTAACCCTGAATTTACAGAAAATGTAATTGAACAGTTTGTAATAACAGAAAAAGAAACGTCAAATAATCTAAGACTTTCTTTTTAGTGTCTGGTCATTTTTCTGAGAGAAGTCAGAATGCCTCGGAGTGATGTGGACTAGCGTCTAGCAGAGACAGACGGCACATTTTCAACAAAAACTGTTATTTCAAGGAGTGTACAAGTTTCCAGTGTGTCTCTAATCTCAGCACTGAGCAGTGGCGTGGTGCTTACAGTATGAGCTTATGTGATTTAATAGAAGAATATGAGGTCAGGCTGTGACTCATCAACACGTGTTGTCCGTCTGAGACTTGTGCGGTTGTGTCCTCTAACCTTGTCTGCCCCCTGTGTCCACATCAGTGACAGTCCACACTGTGAGCCCCCCCTGGTGGAAGAGCCTGCGCCTGACACTGTCTCAGTGAGCCACAACAGCGAAGATGGTGAATACCACACACACACGAACACATGCAATACATGTACTTTATATGCTGTATTGTCACCAGTTTATGAGATCTCTTCCTGCTTCTCTCACCAGTTACTGTGGCTCTAACCATTTAAACCAGCTCACGTTCTGCTCCCAGTAACCTGTTAATTATGCTGCTTTTTAACATTTGTGCTGTCACCAAACACAGTGGCACTAACCTGCTACACTACTAATTTGGCTCCCCCTTTCTTCCACCTCTCTTTTTCTCTCATCGGTTTGCTGCTGCCCCCTGCTTCTCCGTCACTTCCTGTGTCTGTCCACCATCCTCTGAACCTCAGGCTCCTTGGCTGTTTCAGAGTCCGACCCGTTCGAAGCCATCGCTCGGTTCGACTACTCCGGACGGACTAGTCGGGAGCTGTCATTCAAGAAGGGGGCATCTCTGCTACTGTACCAGCGAGCCTCCGATGACTGGTGGGAGGGACGACATAATGGAGTGGATGGACTGGTGCCACACCAGTACATTGTGGTCCAAGACACGTAAGATGTCTTCAGTTGCTAGTCCTATAAAAATCTAGCATGAGGTACAGAATAACATGTTATATATTAATTAATAAATGACAGTATTTGTCAACATGGGTCTTAATCTCATATCTGCCAGGCATAAGGGAGATAAAGCAATAGCCTAACAGTTTTCAGCCTAATATTTTTTGTGTGCATATATGACTGTACGCTGAGGAACCTCTTGTTGTTGTGGTGATTCACAATTTTTAAAAAAGCAATTTTAGTAACTTCTCTATTTAATACAAACCTTCCTTACACCTTTTGACTGGCAGGAAGGGGAATTAAATCATCAGCAATTCCAAGGCTAAAAACAATGCATACCTACTCTGTTATTGGACAATTTTTGGCCTGCCTCATCCATAGAAAACTTATTTCATCTTAAACAACATCTTAGGTGCTTCACCATCTGTTGCCTGGTGTGGATCAGCACTCTACTGAGTGCACTCTTCCAGTTTTGTCTGCTGTGAATATGAACCATGACAATATTTTACTTATCGCCTTTGGTGCGGAGCAAACTCTTGCCATCAGGGCAAATGGGAAAGAACTGTCTGCAAAAATATAAATAGAAATTACACATCTTCTATTAATGTGATGAAAAGTAAACACAGACAGAAGTCCACTGGAAATCCCCGTAGCTAAGGAAGTTAATCTGCTGTGATACGTAGCGAACGGCATATCAAAGTAGATCTACTTCCTCGTCAGATTTCCTCATCATATTCATGTGGACAGTGTCAGCTTTTTCTTTCAGAACTAATGTTTAAGTGTGAGACGCAGTTCCTCCTCTGCTGATTTGGTTAATGACAGAGGCACAGCAATGATTTATGAACTATTTCTTGGCTGTTTCAGGTCTGATGGGGGCAGAGGAAGTCCAAAGCCTGATGTGGACAGCAGGGACCTGCTGGAGGAGAGGGTGTCGACTAGAGGCAGCGCTGCATCTCCTACTGGAGCTCATGTGGCTGATATCTACCTGGCCAACCTGAACAAGTGTGTCTCATGTCCAGTTTATCATAGATTTTCATCTGCAACTTTACTTTTCAGTTTGTATAAAACAAAAACAAAAACCTGCAATACTTTTTGGTTTCTTCTTCATGAGTTTTTGTTGTTGTCATCTTTAGCGAAAGCACACCAACGCAGAGTGGCAACAATTAAACAAATTGCCAACTATTTTTGTCAGTTAAGAATTTAATAATGAATTATTTCAATCAGTTATTCCAAGCAAAAATGCCAAATATTTATGTGTGGGTTCCAGCATGTTAAATGTGAGGATTTGCTGCTTTTCTTTGTCATTTCTAATAGTAAAATGAAAAGTCTTGGAGTCTGGAAAATTGTAACGAGCATTTTTCTCTTTTTTCTTATTTTATAGGCAGAATAATTAATTTATGATTCATGAAAATAATCCGTAGTTGCAGCCATAAACAAAGTAGATAATAGAAAAATGTAACCAAAATATTTGTTTCATTCAGGATGAGGAAACGTCCAGAGTCCGGGAGCATCCGAAGAACGTTCCGGGGCTCAGAGAGTGACAGTACTAGTCCAGGAGCCAGCGGAGGAGGAGGAGGAGGAGGAGGAGGGGGAGGAGGCGTGAGAACAGCTTCTCTTCCTGTCGGTGGGGCTCTGGTGAAAGAAACTGGAGACAAAAGACCTGTCAGCGCTCACAGCATCCTCAACTCTGTCACCCGCCACTCCTCTCTCAAGACCAAGGTACGGTGACGTCTTAACTTCAACAGATTAATATTATGAACGGACTATTGTGTTTTATTTGGGCAAGTTTTTAGTGGAGGACTTTCTGAATATTTAGGTGGAGAGTCCACAGCTACGGAAGACGACTACAGCAGGGCGTTCGAAGAGCTTCAGCAACCACAGACCACTGGACCCTGAGGTTATAGCCCAGGTGGAGCACAGCTCACAGGTACAGATCAGTTACATCCACATATGGCTGGGTGATGGACACAAAATCAAATGTCACAATATTTTTGACCCAGTACCTCAATATCAATAATTTTTGTGACAGTATTGTAGGGCTCTGTACTGATGCTTTCCAGAAGTGAAAGTAACTTAGTCTTTTTTTTTTTTGAGGGGGCTACTTGTAATTTAATGAAAATTTTTTCAAGTTCGTCATTTTACTTGTACCTCACTTATGTTATTTACTTAGTTATTTTTAGAATTATAATTAATTTCTCAGGTGGTCTTATTAATATTCATCTGCATTTTGGTAGCCAAGGCTATTTGATCATAAATGGATCAATGAAAACCATGTTATGTGAGTGAATGTAATAAAAAAAAAACCCACTGCTGCAGGCACAGGTTTATAGAGGTGACCGTGACCACTGACCAGTGCAGGAGTGAGGAGTAATTTAGACTTGAGATTTGGCGTGATGATACCCCTTTTGACTTAATGTCTGTTTTTGATAATACATTAAACATCAGCATTTAAACAATAACTGATAGTAGTATTTTTTTTTTTTTTTGAAGACTTGCTTTCACTTTTACTAAAAGGCAAAATTCTACACTTTTCATGTGTTTCCAGTCACTGATGAAGGTACATGCAGTCACCTGAAGCAATCAATTTGTTAGTGCGCGTTATATTGACCAAGAAAAGGTCTCCTGCTTGCAGAGCCATGCAGCAATGCCTACTAGTACCAGGATGCATTGTAGGTGATCTTCTGACACTCATGTGATCACCACTCTAGCCTCTAGCTATTACTTTGTTGGCTAAAACATAGCCTTTGGTGACAAAAATACTCATCTAGTATGTCCACTGGTGAAGACTATAAATCCAAGCTTAAGTGTGTAGTTGTCACTCTTGTCACTGGATGCTGGAAGAACAACAGATTTTACAGATTAATCAGGACTCTACTTTCTCAGTCAGTATAGCCCAAAGTACGGAATTTATTGCTTCAACTGACTACATTTACCATTAATATTGTTTCCCTTTGAATATTTGTAGTTGAGTACTACTTCAGCAACTTGTACTTGAGTACTCTTTTCAGTACTCTTTCCACTGCTGGTGTTTTCAGAAATGAACACAAAGAGATGCTTGATAAATAATAATCAGTGATGTGGATATAATGAGTAAGTGGCAGAAATTACTTCACTTTACTGTAATGCAGCCTTTTATATCATATCACAATATATAACAACATCCAAAATCGGCAATATCCATTTTCATATCATGATATCAGTATAATATAAATATATTGCCCAGCCTTACATCCACATTTATTTGAAGTATTTTTATCCACGCTCTAGTATTTATTTTATGTCTGCTTCTTTGCATTGCAGGACATCGATGCTACGATGAGCTCTGCACTGAGCGAGCTCAGTAAGTTGGAGAGACAGAGCACCTCGAAACACACACACACCCCTGACGTGGTCCTGGACACACTGGAGCAACTGAAAGGTGTGGGTGGTGGAGGAGGAGGAGGAGGAGGAGGAGCCTCAGAGCCTTCCAGTCCACTACACTCCCGTCTGTTACGGGACAGCGAGGGGGGCTCCTCACACACCCACCCGCTTCAGCGCAGCGCCTCCTCCGCCAGCGACGTGCCCTCCTCCTTCCGCCCAGCCAAGACCCAGCCGCGGAGCCCCCTGCCCTCCGCCACCTCCCCCTCCCTCTCCTCCTCCTCCCTCTCATCATCTGTACCTTCCTTCAGAGAGCTGCGCCCTCCGGCAACGAGGCCTAAACCAGTGGTGTTCCCAAAGAGTGGAGGAGGAAGTGGCAGTCCAGCCATGGGTTCCCCAACCTCTACTGTGCCCCCTACACCTCCTCCTCCACCTGCAGGCCACACGCACTCGCTCCCTCACACTCCTCCCCCTCCACCTCCACCCCAGTCTAACGACAAATCCTGCCCGGCCTAAGGCCTCTCAGTCTGCTCCTCGATACTGATTCTTACAAACTCTTTGACTCCTACAGCTCTTTTAGCAGGTGCAGAAAGCACTTCAGACCTAACCCACTACTCATGTGTAGCATTCACTTCTTTGGTGTCCAGGCGAGTTCTTAAAGACACCATGTTCCCTTCTTCTGCCCTCTCCTGGCAGCTCTGCTTACTACACGTCAGCTATCACAGGGCGTAGATTAGTCTTTTTCTTTGCCACCACAGAGATTCCAGGAATCACTGGATTTTAAAATCTTGTACAAGGGAACGGGACTCAGGATGGACACCCACAGACCTGCAGCTTACATACACTAGCTTGTGATGTTTGATGAAATTGTGTTTGAGTGGGTGTGCAAGAGTGTTACTTGCCTTTACACACAGATTTAAGTGAGGAACAAAAAGCACTGTTTGATTTTTGTATAGTAGACATGACAGTTGTTTTTTTTTTTTCTTTAATGACCCATGACTAGCGGACTGGAAGGGAGTGTTTGATTCCTGAGAATAGACTGTGAAATGCTAAGCTCTCATTCACTGACTTGCTGCTTCAGAAGTGGAAGACTGCAGATAAAAGGTGGACTTTTTGATTGATGATGAAAGAGGAAGGAAAACTGGGCCAAATATCAGTGTAAGTCATGTGATCAAGAGCTTTATCTTATCTCTTCCTCCAGTGTTTGATATGTTGGTGATTTTTTTTTTTTATTATGATTATTGTTCAGTACTAGTACCACAACAGGAGCATAGCAGGAGCAGCGTTCTCCAAAAACATAACAGTAATTCTAAATCCAAATATAGCAATAATAAAAATACTGACAGCTGGTAGTTTGAGGCATTATGCTGCTCCCCTGCTGCAGCTCTCTTGTGTATGTAGAGGACCACTGAAACCCAGCATTTTTATAGGTAATGTTGGACTGTATAAACATGCACACACATTTTCTCCAGATGATGTGTGTGTGTGGTGGTGTTTTGTGGCAGCTAAACGCCTTTCAGGTTTTCCTTGCATGCTGGGGCCATAGACAGCAGCCACAGTGGTGAGCTGGCTGATCGCATCAGTTTATATATCTGCAGTACCAGCTACAGGACAACTTCAAACTAAAGTCACAGCTTGCTCCTCTAACTATATACTTAAGACTTAACAGTAAAAAAAAAGGGTTTTATTATTCTAATGGTGTGTATGTATGTGTAATAATCATGATGATAACTGGAAGCATGGAGCTGAGGATCCTCCGGAGTGTGTTTAGATGGAAGCACAACCAACCACCTCATCCAATGCGTTGTTCAGCAAAGTTTGCTTTTTATTATTATTTTTTTTTTTCCAGTTGTTTGTTAATGCTCAGAATCTGTAATGGTAAAATGTGGAACTGTGTAGCTGTTTGGGTGTGTGCATGTGTGTGCGTGCCTGTGTGAGCATGCGTGGATGTAGAGTATGTATGCACCTCACCTCACCCTCGCCCCCACCTGTCATAAAGGGACGCCACCTGAGAGCAAGTGTCTAGAAAAAACACACTTCTCCCTCGTTCTCGAGTACCAGCAGCCTTTGCGCTGAACAAATATGCACTGTGTACATATGGCCAGATAAAAAAAAAAGCCTGCAGGGATACAGAGAATGTCTTGTCTACAGTTGCTGCTGTAGCAACATCAGAGGCAGGCCAGCTTTAAGCAGATGAGAAAACCCAAATAGACCCTTCGTAAGTCCCACCCACAGTTGAGCAAGTTTGGTGCCAAACAGAACTTTGGTCAACTTTCTCCTTTCCACTTTCCTGTACTGAGGTGTGCAAAGTTCTAGGTTCATCTATGTGTTGAAGAGAAAACCACATTATAAAGATGGTTAAAATATGAAGCTGTAAAAGTGACACATAGTCACGTCTTAAGTTGGCTAATGTTTGCTAAATGCAAGATAATTTACATCAATCGTTAGTAAAACGCTAGCTAACTAGATAGTTAATCTACATCAAACATTAGCTAGATTGTTACATCTGGTCGCTAATATTAGCAAAGCATTTGCCAGCTAGTTTTTTTTCCCAGTGGCCTGTATTGCAGTATTTTCACCATAAGTCAACATTATGAAAGAGATAAACTGTTGATAGGACATCTTATACTGCAAACAAAGCTCAAGTATTACTCTTTCTGTTATGAATTCTTGATCCATGGATATTTTACATTTGAAAAACTTTACTATAGCTGTGACATCATCATAGAAGAGAGTCTATGTGGGATAAATACTACTGTGCATATTCAATGGGCCACAAACCATGAAAATAAACCTGGAAGCATTTGGTGCATGTGCCAGGCGAACAATTCTTCCCATCTGTTGTCTGGTGATCTGATAGCAAGGTAACTCGCTAGCTAATTTACATCAAGCATTAGCTAGCTAGTTACATCTGATAGCCAATGTTATCCAAACATTAGCCAGCATGTTTTCCATTGTTTTGCTAACAATAGCTATTAGATGTAACTTAATGGCTCACAACTGATGTAGCTTAATGAGCTAGTTAAATAGCATTTTGTTAACATCATCTAACTTCTATGTATGTGGCTTTTACAGGTCTCCCAGCAAAACCTTTTAACCATCATCAAAATGTGGTTTTCTTTTCATGAGTCTAGCACACAGCATAGTACAGGAAACAGGCTCACTCAACTGTTAGAAAGAAATTCTCTTTTTTTGATATTTGCAAAAATTAACCTTTCCAAAATTCGATCTGATGATGAATTAAGGAATATGGGAATCATTTTTACAAACACTGACATCAAAAGTTGACACATGCCAGTCAGGATAAACAGAATAAAGCTTTTCTTGTGGTATTTCACCATCTTGAAAAGGTATTGAACAAGTTTTAAATAGGTTGCCTCATATTCCCCTTCTCCTCAACCCTTCTCCCAGAAATACAGCACATACTGCATTCCTGTATGCTCTCTATCAGGTAATGAATTCTAATTGTTAAGGGGTTGTTTTAATCTCTGTATACTGTTTGTGTATTACCTGGTGTATTTGTGTTGCTCTTACCTCATCGTGACAACTGGAGGGAGTGTGACTGTGTGTATGTTTGTGGCGAGACATGAACTCGCCCCATCAAAGCGCACACACACTCACACATACAGACATGCATGTGGTTGGTTGGTGTGTTTTGTCCCGGCTGTGCTGTTAAAGGGGGCTGGGACACTCTTCTTCGATCTCAAATCAATCATCGTGCACTTGAACAACTTGGCTTGCGTGTGGACTAACTGTGTGGGGATGATTTGTCGGAATTGAATATTGTTAAATATGCATTTTTGTGTCCATTTGAAAACAGCAGAACTAAAAAAAAGACTGTAATGTCAAATCTATTTATAGTTGTCTCTGTATTACTGGAGAATCCTGTGTTCAGATGTACTTTGTATATACAATGTTGTACATTACAGAGGTACACTCTTTTTTGGTACAATATTGTACAGTAATAGCAATAGTAGTTTAATCAAATAGGCCTTATATAATTCTATGTGTAGTTCTTGTAGTAGATCTGTTTTTTAATAAACATTGCTTGCTATAAAGATTCTTGAAGTTGTTGATGTTTATTACAGAGAAAATATTATACATGTCCTTTCAGAAAATCAACCATGTAAAAATATTGATTAAAAAAGATAGACTGTGTTGAAACCTCTCTATTCAAAGTGCGTACAGTAATTGAAGCATGATGCATAACCAAGAAAACACAGCACGGAGACTCATGAAGCACAAATTTAGGGGGTTCATTGACTAAAATGTTTATCTGGTCCACTGGAAATGTGACTGATACTCCAGTTAGGCTCAGAGGAGGCAGGTTAAAAAAAACAAAAAACAAAAACAAAACTGACTCATGACCATGTCCCTGTCACAGACTTTGAGGTGAGTTCCCAGTAAGCCCACAAGCTCTCGGGCTTGTCCCACTATCAAATCATTACACAAAACCAGACTCTTTGAGCCCTCTACGCACATTTTCTGAGTCTGCATTTCTGCAGATGTTGGCTGAGGGAATTACCTAGAGTTCATAGTGTTGTTACATTAAACACGGGGAAACCCTTATAATTCTTAAAGGAAACAGTAAACAAACAGGAACAACTACAAGAACACTAAGTTTACATGTAAGTGTATGATGCTATTTTGACAAAAAACAGTAAATTGATTATTTAAGTGTTTTTAAATGGTTGGCTAGAATTAAAATATCTCAGGACTGAGGCAAATAATTCAGGGAATTAAAATAATACTGACACAAAATAAAGTAAAACATCAATTAATTAAGATAAATGTCACTAATGAAACAGATAAGACATTCTGGCAATAAAATGTGCTACAATTAATAAAATGCTTTTCTGAAATATACATTTTGATAAATGTTTTAAAGATGTCACTGATACAGTATGTCACTAAGTTCTGTCCCATTCCTCTTTATACTATTTCAAGCCTTTGCAACCTCTAACTGAAGCACTACAGAGTGAAGTCAGCTACAGCCTGAGAGTACAACACTTCAGTGGAGGACACTGGGATTGGATCCTATCTTTCACATAATGCAACTCAATAGCATCTTTCATTAGACCCTTGTAGTGGGAAAATTATATGCTGAACTGGTCACAGTTGTTCCTCTTAGTTATTTCTCATGTTCTGTCAGGCACTAACTGGTTACTTGTCCTTGAACACAGAGCTGTTCTCCCTTTGGAAGAACAACTTCTGATAACACAATCACATCCTGACTCTCCTGATAAGCACTTCAGGTCCATCCTGATCCAACCTCCTTTGTCTCCTAACCCTATAAGACAGATTTACATTCTTGACTCATTATCAGTTCCTTTTAGACTCTGTGTGACTGTGTACTGATCCTTTGCAAAGCTCTATTAAAACACCACAAAGACAATCTTGGTCTTCGTGCCTGTTTTCATTTTCAGATTTTCCACCACACCCTCAAAAGTGCTCACTTATTCAAAACTCCACACCTCCAGTTTGTAATGTATGCAGAAAATGTTTACAATTTGTATATTACTTGTGAGATAAAAGATATAAATACATAGACAATGAGGTTGTCTGATAAACTGAACTTCACGTGTAAAATCATTTAACTGAACCCAGCTACATGCAAAGCAATGTGTTCAGCAACAAAGAAGTGACACTCAGAGACACATACTGCACAGTCTCTGCAGTATGAGACTGGAGAGTGAACACGGAAAAGTTGGTCAAAAAGTAAACCACATGAACATTAAATTACGTTAATCTACATTATTATTTCAGTCACTGTAATTAAGAGAAATTATCTCACTTGTGATTCATAAGAAATTGGCTGACTGAAATAAACCTGCAGTGAGTCAAGATTCCAATGAGTTGCAAACAGATGTGTGCAGATTTTAAATCTGTATCTATTAAAACCTTTTGGGAAAAAGAGGGCATCGGTGTCATAATGGCACTCAGCAGATACCTTGAGATGAGGTACTGAAATGGGTATCAAGAGAGAAATACTTGGACTGGTGCATTGCTGCAACAAAGACTTAACAAGGGGAAATGGAAAATGTAGTAAACTTGACAGTAGAGGAGAAATACAATTTAATAACTAATCAAATCACTCATCCAATTATATTTTACAGGTCAGATTTGTGGATTTGCCTCTCGTGCTGAACAGCGGAGAGACAGACTGTAGTGATCCAAAGTGAAATCCTGGAACTGCTCTGTAATAATGAATGGAACAACTGAGAGGACATAATGACAGCACTCATGGTGACTTTACAGGGACATTGGAACAATCACATCTGCACATTTATGAGGGTTAAACCTCATCTGGATTAAATTTCTAAAAACAAAAAGTATGACTCTCTCACTGTGGGTGAACTCTAGATAGGAAGTTCAGGGCCTGATGCTCTCCAATGCATCTTGGGGAAACTACCAGAGATGAGACCAAGTCATTCTTTTTCAAGTCACAAGTCTCAAATCTTTGCACATTAGTCCCAAGTCTAGACAGGCAAGTCCTAACTTTTGAGTTTTGATTCATGAAGAGGTCATAATGTACTTTATTAATGCCATTTTAACAACAGAGCAGACTGTTTTTTTGAGCAATTTAAATTCCAAACAATGTTGGAGGTTGTTGCATGTCCATCTGGAATTTTCAACCCACACGTTTTGCATACTTCAATTTACTTTTTGTAAATCATTGCACAATTTTAGCACAAGAATATTATTATTTTAGGTAATGTAATATCAGTCAGTCATGTAATGTTAATTCAGGATTTTCTCCTTCAGCTTAATTGGATGCTGTTGGATTGGTTCAAAGTGGATCAGAGGAATTAACTTTAGAATTAATGTTAGTTGATTCAGCATATAAAGGGAAATTAATTGATTTGTGGCACAATTTTTCAAGATCATTACTTTTTAATCTTTGGACTCGATGGATATTGTTAAAAGGCTAAAGTCACAAGTCACTGGTGTTTAAGTCCAAGTCGAAATGCAAGTCTTTTTTTTATTTTGTCAGGTTGAGTCCAAAGTCATCAAATTTATGATGTTGCTATGTTTGTTGATGTGCTGACTGTCCGTCCAAATACCTGAGAATAGCAGGGAGGAAATTCAGTTGTAGTTTCCCTTTATTTAACCTGGGGACCTTCAGGAACACAGTATGCTGTTGTTGCAGCTCAGATCTCTTATTTTCTAGGCTGAAACTGGTGTAAAGTCAAAACTAAGAAAAAAATAATGCCACAGTGTGGTTTGGTATGCCCCTCAGTGTATTTTTACACATCATAGTCGGAAGTTCAGGCAGGAAAAAAACTGTCAAGTTTGCACTTTAATGTATTTCCGTATCATCCAGTTTACAGACCAGAGTCCGCCCCGTGTGAAACCCACACTTCCTACAACAGAGAGCACGATGCCTCGCTCCAGCTGCTCCAGCTGCTCCAGCTGCTGAGGTGGACCCGCTGATCCAGACACACACGGAAGGAGAAATCCTCATCAGGTGGTCCTCCTCCCTGCTGCGTCCTACCTGTGTTCAAACAGCAGCCATTACACAGGTATGCAGCGGTTTCTGTTTCTCGCGAACTTACCGAAGAAGTTTCACACGTAGGCGGCTTTTGTTTTCAGTCCAACTGGATTTACCGTAAAGCCCCGGAGCAGTCTGAACCGTTACTGACGACACTGACGTTTATTTCCCGGGATCAACCGCCGAGTCTTCAGGACAGGGACAGACCATTTAGCTAGCTAGATCAAAGCACGGCTAACTGGAACAGGTAAGCTAACATTAACTTACAGCTAACATTTCACTGCGTTAAATGAACCTGATAAATAGCTTACAAAACTGATGAGCTGTTTACTAAGTAGTTTAGATGCTTACAGGATTACTTATTGATTGTTGACATTAAAGTGCACAGTCAATGAGCTGTCAGTTAACCTAAATTAACTAGTTAGTTAATTAATTAATTAATTAGTTAGATGCTAGATGTTAAGCTAACGCTAAATGATATCACCAGAGCATATTGTGTATAGTTGGCTATGTAGATGAACTGTTAATATCTCTATAACGAACGAATTCAGTCGGTATATAACTAAGAGTTATATTGTACTGTATGGGCATTGTTATAGACCGATATGGTCGTGTCTACATGGGAACCCTAGTTTTGACTCTCGCGAGATTCGTAAGCGTTGTGTCTTTATTGTGCAACATGTTGTACAAATACGTTTTATTATGTGACAGTGCCGGTGGTACAGTAGTCTTTGGACGAAAATACTTTTTTTTTGATAGGAAAACACAATGGTTAGGGTTTAAACGATAACTCTCGCGAGATCTGGGGTTCCCATCAAGGTAGGAACAAACTCAGAGTAGTGATAGTAGTGTAGTCAGGATTGGGCAATAATAGATTATCAGATTACAAAAATAAGTATCCTGAGCCTGTAATAAAGCTTGAATTGAATATAATAAACCCAGATTACACTTGAACAATGTGTAATTAGATTAAAGTTACATTGTCAGCAATTTCTTGATTACATTTTTATTACATCTTTAAAATATGTCAGTTTAAAAATTATGAAACTTTTTTTCATGATAACCAATGCTATATTCACTCATATAAATTGTGTCTGACACACGGGGTGTCCTAGACAGCTGCTTCACTGTAACAGTTATTTAACTGTAAACAAGACAGACAACAAGATAAATGCACTCTGTTCACATTAAAAATGTTTTGAAGTGTTTAAAAAGAAAAAAGAATGTCTGTGGAACTCAATTTTGTGGCTACATCCACATACATTTAATATAAGGTGCATTATTTTTAATATTTGATTTTGATATAATCCAAAAGCATTCAGATTAAATCACTTTTTAAATAATCCAATGGATTAATTATATCGCTGATTACAAAAATCGCCAGGTAATTTGTATTGAGTAACTGACTAATTTGCTACTTTGTTCTGTATTTCATGATTCATTTGAAATATCTTTACCTCCTGGAGAACAGACAAAGAGGGCTTGTATCTCTCCTCGGTGTCTGTTAATAATTTTCTACATCTCTGTCTAATCATTCTGTCTGTCTTTTCACTTTCAGCATGTCGGGGCTGACAGCCAGTACAGTAAACTACCTCTGGTCTTTACAAGATGTCCTCGGTCAAGGGGCTACTGCCAGTGTCTACAAGGCACGCCACAAGGTAACAAGCCACACTGTCAACTTCTTTTCCACTGAGCAGCTCATTCACATCACCGCTGACATCACCTCACATGTTTTAGCCTTTTTTTTTATACAAAAGGGCCACCAGGATGTGTGATAAGAAAAGGCTGTGGTTTTCAGTGCTGCTGTGGGCGGATTTTGATGTTCCTGCATGACGCAGTGATGTGTTATGCTGATGTACATGTGTGTGTGTGTGTTTGCAGAAGTCTGGTGAGCTAGTTGCTGTCAAGGTTTTTAATGCTGTGAGCTACAACCGCCCACATGAGGTCCAGATGAGAGAGTTTGAGATGCTGAGGAAACTCAACCACAGCAATATTGTTAGGCTTTACACCGTTGAAGAGGTAAGGTGACTGTAAGGGGAGGAAATACAGAAATAAGGACAAGAGAAAATACAGTCATGTGTTGGGATGAGATGATTATTACAGTGTAAAACAGGGCTGCAGGTTTATTCCAAATTCATTTGAAACATGAAATATGAGAGTATTTGTACACCTGGTCTTATTCTGTTAGACAATGGTTTAAAGGTAAATGAGCAGTTTTCAGTGAGCAGCGCTCAATATCTATCATGAAATTGTTGAGTTTTTCTAATATTTTCATAATGTTTACAGTTTAAAGTTACAGTGAAGGAAGTGTAGCTCATCTCCAAATGTTTCTATGTCCAGCTGCCTTCTAAACAGAAGGTCTTGGTGATGGAGTATTGTTCAGGAGGAAGTCTGCTCAGCCTGCTTGAGGAGCCAGAAAATGCCTTTGGCTTGCCTGAGACAGAGTTCCTCACAGTTTTGCAGTGTGTAGGTGGGTGTGTAATATATCTTGGTATATCCCGTTAATTAGATATACCTAAACTGAAGTCTTCCTCACTTTTCTTCTCCTCAGTGCAGGGGATGAACCACCTGCGGGAAAATGGAGTGGTACACCGAGACATTAAGCCAGGCAATATCATGCGACAGGTTGGAGAAGACGGCAAGTCTGTTTATAAGCTGACTGACTTTGGAGCAGCAAGAGAGCTGGAAGATGATGAGAAGTTTTTGTCTATCTATGGAACTGAAGAGTATCTGGTAAGATAAAAGTCCCACAAATAAACTTATAGATATCTTGGAATCTGCAGTTAATTTTTTGGAATATGTGGCTCTTCCAATTATACATTATTTGTACAGAATAAACTAAAAGATTGATTAAAAGCAGAGCTACGTTAGAATCAATATAAAGAAAGTAGTTCCTACATGACACTAATCACAACAAGGTCTTTTGATTATCTTAAGTACCGACTCATGATTTTTGGAAAGAGACATTGGTTTTGAATTTTTCAAATGTATTTTTTAGCACTTTGAGCATCACAATCCAAGTACCATTTAGTCCCATTATATTAAAGAGAAGGCAGACATCTTTACAGCCGATGGCTCCAAAATTCTGCAACTTACACCCAGAAAATTTAGATGTATAATCAGCACTACAGACCAGGGTAAAAATATGTATTTTTGATTTTGGGGTGAACTGTCCCCTTAAAGCTTCAGTAAGATAGATTGAACATCCTCAGTGCAAAACCTTCTGCCTCTCTCGCTATTGCCTCAAATTACTCTGCGAAGCCCCTCCTACCAAATCCACAAGTTTGAACGGCAGCAGAAGGAGTCATTTGCCCTGTGAAACCAAATGCTTCTCCACAGCGTCAACCTCGCCAAGACCCCGGTCCCTCTCACCATGACTTCTTTTCAGAAATGCCCCTCCAGCACTTTGCAGCCCCGGCCAGGGCGCCCCAGGCCTCAGAGGCAGCTGAGACACCATCTAACAGAGGGATGAGAGGATGCTCCAGACATCCTTTTTGGCTGCCTCAGCAACACCCTGCTTCAACAGGGAGGGGCAAAAAACAGCAGAGGACCTGATTTCTTTGGGAGTGGGCTACCATATTATTGGCCTGTTCCACCCAACTGTAATAACACGCAAAAAGAAATTGGACATGACTAAGTTAACACCCCCAATCCCCACCTTTTTTGCTTAGTGATGCCAAAAAAAACCCTCCTATTGCCTTCCCCTGATTTCATTGAATTTTGTCGAGTAGGTTTTGATCTGTCCTGCAAACTAAACAAGAAAAAGGTCTTAGAATATAATCCACTTTGTGAACGTAATGAACAACAAAAAAGATGCCCTTAAAAACTCCAGTCATTTCAATATATCAGTAGTTGTGTTATGGTCATTTGTTGACAGAGTTCTTTTATATCATCTTTACAACAGGTCTGCCTGCAGGCAGTCTACACAGAAATCTTTTTACTACCTCAGTGGAGGGAGACATTGATGAGAAAGTGCATCCTTGCCCACCTAATATCCTGGATAAATAAAGTGAAGACATAAAAAATAATGAAATAAAATTGCATCAATAAAAAAATATGCTCATTGTGCTCTGTTGAGGGAAAGTTACAAGATTATTGTACATTTGATAACCTTCTCTATCAGTTCAGTTTTCCTCCAGGGAAAGCTCTCAAAGCTTGGTAGAAAAACCACTGCCTTTCACTGTTAGAGTAACTTGTTCTTGACAAAAGTTGCTTCTTTTTATACTCTAGTTGTTCTGTTAAAGTTTTCTTTTCTTTTTTCTCCACCAAATCATATTACCTTTAATGCTTAAAAACACCCATTTCCCCATGGGAATTGTTCACCTTTTAAACTCTGGTCTGAATTTCTATGTGTTGCATGTGATAATGTGTTTGCTACAAACCCAACCGCTAAATGTGAATCCACTCCAGCTTGATTCAGTTTTGTATTAAAGACAATCTGACCATGTTGAAATGGCCCTGTGAACAGCCCCAGTGGAGCCCAGAGCTGAATACCTCAAAGAAACTGGTATTATTAAGCATGGGTAGCCCTCTAGTGGACAAACTTATGAATATATTAGTTATAAGGTTTTTAAATGAGTGAACATGAAAATGCTGCACAATCAAGCAATATTTTATGTGATTCACAGTGATTGTAAAGTATATCTGCAACTATGGCTGCACAATGTGGTAAAACAGCCGTATTGGGAATGATTCATTTTTATTGAAAAAACAAAACAATTAAAATTATGATGTGACATTTGTTGGGGTCTGAACTGAACAAACAGGTTTTCTTTCATCTGAAGAACAGGATTTGTAGGCCAGGATATCTGTGCAGCACTACAGTACTTCATCATAGAGCTGTTTTCTCACACATTTTTCCCTTTTTAAAAAAGTACAGTTTGATTCTGGTCCTGCAATTTGGCCATCTTGCGGTTTCGTTTGGATTGCAATTAATTGTGCAGCCTGTTTGCATCAAAATAATTTATATGTCTAGCAACAAGATTATACAGTACTAAATATCACATCAGTTTATATGTGTGACCTATAAACGCCAAGTCATTTTAACATGATGTTCCCTGATAAAAAGAAAAACACTCCAGGGGAAAGAATACATATTTGGGCAAAACGCCACTTTCCCTTAATGCCTGGATAATACTCAAGATTAAAAGACCGTCTTGTACAGCTCTTGACATATGATGGTACAAAGACTGTGTAGCTACCTCTGCAGACTTACTTGTGTTTTTTTTGTGTGTGTGTGTGTGTGTGTGTGTGTGTGTGCAGCACCCAGACATGTATGAACGTGCTGTGCTGCGTAAGCCACATCAGAAATCCTATGGAGTAAGTGTAGACCTGTGGAGTATTGGGGTGACATTTTACCACGCTGCCACTGGGAGTCTTCCCTTCACACCGTATGGAGGACCCCGCAGGAACAAGCCCACTATGTAAGTTGATTCAACAGGTGTGAAAAAATTTCTGATAGCAACATTCACTTTAATATTCCTCCGCTTCAACCAGAGCTGCCAGTTTCAATTTGTGTTCCTTTTTTGTTTTACCTGAAATTATGGCATTGACTTAGGTCTTAATCTCCAGTATTGGAAAGATTACCACCATGCTTTCAGTGGATGATATTTTTCTCTGTGTTAGATATGTTGCTGCATGTTGTTTCTTCAGGATTCCTGGGGGACCAGGCATAACATGAAAATCCATCCATCAGCCTGACAGCCTGTATGTCTTGTTTTGTAGGTTTAAAATAACTACAGAGAAACCTATGGGGGCAATAGCTGGAATACAGCGGGTGGCAGATGGACCCATAGAGTGGAGCTACCAGCTACCTCACAGCTGCCAGCTCTCACAGTATGTCACCAAATAAAGAGCATTTGAACATGCTGATCAATAGCAATTTTCTCTGTCTACTGTATATTCTCTCCTGTTGTCTCTCTCTGTCTGCAGGGGTTTGACCGCGCAGCTGGTCCCAGTACTTGCAGGTATACTGGAGGCTGACCAGGAGAGGTGTTGGGGTTTTGACCAGTTCTTCACGGCCACCACAGACATACTGCAGCGTCAGCCAGTTCACCTCTTCTCTCTGCAGCAGGCCATGGCACATTGCATCTACATACACCACTACAACACGTATGTCTGCAGAGGCCTATCATCACCGACGTCATTGCCTGTTTAAAACATAACAGACTAGAAGTAAAAATCGCCAATTTTGACTGTAGGTTTGACAGACTTCAAGAGTCAGTTAAACATGTTGGACAGATGATGAAGATGACACAACCTGTGTAGTATTTGCTCCAAACTAGAGTTTCAGACTACTGAATGTAACTTAAATCTGCCCCAATTTCAGTTTGAAAATAATGTTTTTGTCATAATACAGTGCTATAATGGGTGCAGCGGATCACACATCTTGCAATTTGGGTTGTATCAGGGTTTTGAGTCACAGACTGGAGGCTTAGGCTTCAATTAATTTAAAAATATACTTGGCTCCGATTTAGCTATGTCTCTTTCTGTAGTCTCCACCACACTAATGTTAAAAATAATAATGATAACATGACAACCCTAAACAATATTAATGATACCATACAGTATATTCATATATTCTACCTTTATAATCATACACTATACAGTATAGATCACGAGTAATAGCCAGTCAGCAGTGAAGGCTGTGCCACAGACAGGCAAGAGACTGACGCTGCTCCACAAAGCCGGCTGAGCTTTTTATCACTGAAGTTGCAAAAAACATCACAGATCCATTTCTGTGATGACGCGCATGACCTGACCTTTAAAAGTGCATTGCCTTTTCATCTGGTGTTCTTGTTTACTTCAGGGCCTGACACAAGAGTAGGTAGATCCATGCAAATGAGCAAGGTGGGATGTGGTTATTTTGGTCAAATGTTTCAGTGGTTTTTGAGATGAGTCACTCAGTTTTCCGTAAACAAGCCCAAAATATGAAGTGATTGGAGAATCTTGTAGAATAATGATCTTAATGCTTTTAATGTGATAATGGCAATAAGTCCAGAACAGTAGAGTCTGTACTGAGCTCTAGATTATATCTGTAATCCACAATTGCTTGTATTAGGCTTTCCCTCTCTGTTGCCTGAGTCCCTGCAGGCCTCTGAGTGTGGAAGAACTGTGTGTGTGTGTATGTGTGTGTGTTACATCTGCAATTTGGAGACACATGATGTAATGTGAGCTATATCATGGCGTGTTGGTTAGTTTCTGCTTTTTTGTACCAACAGTTACCGATGGTTACTGTGTTGATCACTTTTTCTGACTGCACTATATCTTGGATCATGGTGGCCCCAGTAAAAGGGCACCGACCCTGATCTTAAAATGTAATCAGACCTGACATTTAAAAAGGTGTCTAACTCTCTATCCCCTCGCTCCTCTCAGGGTGTCGGTGTTCTTTGAGGAGGTGGCGTCTCAGA
Source organism: Lutjanus erythropterus (assembly GCF_056507025.1). NCBI lineage: Eukaryota > Metazoa > Chordata > Actinopteri > Lutjaniformes > Lutjanidae > Lutjanus > Lutjanus erythropterus. The sequence goes on from NC_139318.1 coordinate 20,473,525, forward strand.
CTGGTATAGGAGTACAGATGCAACATCTGCTCTACCTCGGTCACGACCTCCCTCTGGAGGGCAGCATGAAGGTGGTCAACCTCCCGAGTACCTCACCCGCGCGACCACTCATTCTGCTCAGCTACACGCCTGAAGCGAATACCAGCCTCCCCGTCAGAGAACGTGAGACAATCAAAGACACGCACACCTTTGATATGTTTCTGTGAAGTCTTAGGTTCTCCTCATCTTTATTCTTTGCTGTTCCCCTTGGGAGATATGAAAGAGTTTCAATATAAAGTGGATTCCAGCATCACACAGACAACACATAAATATTGTTGTGAATCAGCTGGTTCATTCACATTTTGTTGAGTAATATTTATTTGAATGCCAAAAATATACAAGTGTGTAATGAAGGCTGGTTAAAAAACTGTTTCCATATTTTTGGGATATGTGTTTATTCTCTCCTCTGTAGCGGACACTCCAGTCATCCCATCCAGGTTTGATGTAATGGCAGACTACAACTTCTCCAAGGTACTGCTGCTCCCCTGATTTTCGATCTCATCCATGCCTGTGTTTATTTTTTATTTTAAATTTTTGTATCATAAGCCTCCAACTCATTATGTGTTTCCTCCTTTTAACTCCCCCTCTTCTCTGTAGGTAATATTGGGAGTGGTCCACCAGTATCTGAGGATTGTTAAGTTGCTGCACACACACCGAGAGCTGCTACTGCAAGGATACTACAGCTACATGTGAGACACCCACAGACATGTTGAAATAAAGATTATTTGTTTCATTGACTGAGAGATGTGTGACTCAAGTTAATGACACTTGTCAAACTGATTCCCCCTTCATTTCTTCTCCTCTCTCACACTTTTATTGTTCCTCAGGATGAGGTTGCGGAAGGAGTGTGGAGAAGCGATGCACAGTATTGGGATGATCACTGTCAGACTGCAGTCTTGCCTCAGTGTAGAACACAGGATTCACACAGTGTGAGTTTATCTAAACACTTTTTAAGCTAAATGAAATGAATCATACCTGGAGTGTTGCATTACACGGATATGTGTTTGTATGACACACATAATGATATATAGGAGGCAAAGAAAGTAGAAAGCACACTGGTATGAACCTGTGGCGTTCATTTTGACTGTGCCATGCTGACGGAGGAGACCTCATTTTACTAGGAAAAAAGTTTATCCAAGATTTGGTGTCATCAGACATCAGTAACAGCTAATCGTCTGGAAAATGTGTCGGCCCATGCTGCTCTGTTTGGAAACAGTCAAGCTAATGTGCTGCACGTGTGTGAAAAACAGCGGCAGTGGATGAGAGGCCATGGATGGAGCAGATAAAAATATTAAAATATTTTTTCTTCTTTGAGTTATCTTCACTTTGTTTATTTCATCGTCTCTACTGCAGCCTCTCTGCTCACTTTGCTACATGTGTGAATGTGTAACGGGAGCAGTTACAGCTATTATACTGACATTATATGGGTGTGAATTAGGTTCAAAAAGTCAGACAACAAAATGATGATTACTGACAACAGTAGTTACAAGGTGTGGTAATACTTATGTATACTATAGATGAGTATGTATTTTTTTCTACTTTCCGATTTCGTGTATTAAATATTCTTAAAATACCTGATCTAGATCTAGTAATACAGTTCAGAGTACAGTAACAACTGCCACACATTTGTCATACCAGTGCTTTACCCCTTCAGAAGCATTTATATTGATATATATACTACCATCTGTGCTTCAGATCATACATGATATAAATTTTAAGCCATACTGCCCAACTCTAATACATAACAGTAGAGTAAATAGAGCTGTACTTGCTTTTTGAGGTTGACTTTGCCACTGTGGGTGTGATGTAGGTTTGGATGATGTATGTTGTTCACTGTCTGAATATAGTGGATTCTGAGAGATATATATTGTTAACAAATGTAGACTAAACACATTTCTTCCATTGTCGATATTGTCATAATGTAACCTCCAACCTCTTCCTCTTTTTTCCCTTTCTCCTCCTTTTTCTGTTGTATCTTCTTTTTTTTTTAGAGCACATTACACCTTGGGAAACCAGGGTTCAGTTGATAACAGTCAGAAGCTGCAGCTGGTGAGTGACAACAGGAAGAAGCATCACAGAAGCCTGACTGCTGTAGCTGATGGAAATGTTGGGAACAGGAGCTTTTCCATATTATTATTATTATTATTATTATTATTGTTACTCTATTCATGAGTGGAGAATGACAGATAATAAAAAGAGTGATCACAAAAGTGCAGAAGTCATGAGGCAAGTATGACAAAAAATCTGCTGATCCGTGCTTTAAGTCTGATATTAACTGTTTTCTCTCCTGTGTTTTTGACTGAAGAGCAGATGAAAAAAGTTTTTGCCAGGATAATCTGTCTTAGTTACTTATTTTTTCTTTCATCTGTGAAAACAGAAAAAACTCTTTTCTCAGGATCATTTTTCTTAGTGTGTGTTGTAATATTCATTTCAGCCACAAGAGGCTAAAATGCACCACGTTCTAAACAGGACAAAAACCATTCACTTCCTCCTGGTGACTTTAAATTTCTCCATATATTCAAAACACAGGTTACATTATGGTAAATGGATCACCAGAATAGTTTTTTTTCTTACTCGCCTTTGAGGGCTTCCAAACAAAAGGAATGGCATGCAGCGAAGATGTTGCACTCGTTTAGTCCCTGTTTGGCTGTCCAACTATTGGCAGGTATCAACCCTGCAGATGTTTAGTTATCAGGATGAATTACCTGATCACTAATCCAGGATAATGGACAGTGGACCATTAATCCTGTGGCAGACTTGTGATTTGTTGATTCAGGTATCAGAGTGTGTGGCTGCTGTCTCTACAGGTCCACGAACACCTGCCAATATACACTGCTGGCATCCAAGAGTTTCAGAACCGACTGGACCATCTGCAGATAGAACAGGCCAAGCTAGCGGAGACACTGGCTAATGACAAGAGGTACTCAGGGATTCAAAGCCCCAGGGTGACCTTGTGGCTTTGTGGTGTTTGAACTCATTGTTTGTCTCCCAAACAGCTGTCAGAGGATGGAGATGCTGCTGCAGAAGATAACGGCAATCCATCAGCATTATCGTAAAGACAGACTTACTGGCAGTATGTATGTTTATCTGGTGACATATCCAGCGTGTTTACTACTTTTTTTGTTCGTGGTAGAACTGACCACTCCTTTTCATGTTTTCACCACAGAGTTGGCGTATAATGATGAGCAAATCCACAAATTTGAGAAGTGAGTATGTGCGCACACAGCTGCTGCTCACAGTCCTGCTCACCTGTCTGTGAAGGGTTTTACTCTGAGCTCTCCTGTAATCTGCTTGTCACTCTCCCTTCCCAGAATCCACCTGTCGGCCCACATTAAGAGAGTGAAATCTCTCTACAGAGAGGACTGTGTGCAGAAATACAAAGAGGTTTTGGCCTCAACAAGGACATGGAGCGGGTCAGTTTGCATTTTTAAACATTAAACACAATGTAGAGTTTTGACCAGATTCTCTCAGCTGTGTTATCTCAAACACTACGACACACAACAAGAGAAATGTTTGTTTGGTTTGTCAGCCATTCACACAGATGATGAAAGCTTATACGAAGAAGATTAACAAAGGGCAGTAGGACATTGCTATTCAGCAGTCCCCCTTAAACAGATTAAGTTAGTAGTCTGCATTGTTAATCCTCACTTCACACTTATGTAGTGATATTCAGATTAGAAGTTTGATCACACTTCGATTTCAGTTCAGTTGTATTCAGACAAAGCAATCAGTTTTTATATGTAAATTAAGATTTTGAATTTTGATTTTACATAATTGTTTTAGTTGACGCTTAATTAGCTGAAGTATTATTTAGCTGTTTTGAATTAATGGCTGTCCTTATTTCAGATCTAACTAGTAACCTACATTTCTGCTGCCTTGTTTATTGATACAGTGCTAATCAGTCAAAAGCCTGTTTGCATATAAATTGAAACAAGGCTTCCCAGACACAGTCAAACATATGAACCACAGTAGGTATGTTAAATAAAATGGTTAGGGTTTAGCTAAGGTTCAAATATTGTTTTAAGCTTTTAAAAATTCAAAACTGCATAATTGTTGAATAAATAATCTGTATTGTCTGTCATTGCATTTTTTGCTAGTTTAAAATTGGCCATTGTGGACTTCAGTCCTCAAATTGAACCAATATAATTTTTTTTGCATTGCTATTTTGTCCTGTTTTGGAAACAAGGAGGCCACTGGCACAATGTAAAGATGGTAGTTTTGTCTAACTACTGTCTTTTTGTCTTCTGCTGTATTTGCAGTGTCTTACTAGAGATGCAGACCCGGCTGCAGGACTTCAACTCTTTCTCCACAGGTTTATTGGCAGACCTGGAGATGAGTGAGCAGAGCCAAAATAAGGTCAACATTTCACTGTTTCTGCAGCTCAGATCAGTACAACAGCGTAATAGGGCCATTGTAGATTTAAAAAAATAAATGCGGAGCCTGGGAACAGGGGAATATTCCAAGAAAAGTCTGAATATCATTTTTCTCATAAATAAATGACTTAAATCTTGGAAAAAGTGATGAGTGTGAGTATCCTTGCATCTGTCCATTTCGTTGTAGTTCCTGATGCACAAAAAACCCCCGCAATTGTTCCTGTTTTTTTTTCTCATAAATGTGTGACATTTTTCTTAGGAATTTACTAGAGATTATCCAGTTGTTTTTCTTTTAAATTTGTGACTTTTTCCCATAAAGGTACCACTTTATTCTCAGAGAATATCCAAGTTTTTTTCTCATAAATTTGGTGACTTTATTACTGAGTTTTTTCTCAGAATATTACCCCCTTACCCCGACTCCATAATTATTTTTTTTTTTTTTACCAGGGATGGCTATAACATGTCCTTACAGATCATAGATTGTGATATAACAGTATTTACAAAGTAAATAAATATTCTAGATATGCTTTTTTCTTGGATTTGGGTGTATTATTATTTCAGTGGTCATGTTAGTGATGTCACTCATGTAGTATCTTAGTGATGTGATGATGTAACGTCTCATCTGTCCTCCTCAGGCTCTGGACAGAATGCTTTTTAGTCTGCAGTCCAAGAGAGCAGGACAACAGCCTGAGATCACACCCACGGACAAGGACCAGATGGTCTCCAGGTTTGTGTCTTTGTATGTGTGTGTGTGTCTGTGTGTGTGTTCACATGCACGCATGCATGTGTGTGTGCGTACAAGATAGAGACAGTTTCTGTTTGTTCTAGGATGCATCGTCTGAAGGAGGAAATGGAGATTTTGGTTAGGGAGCTACAGTGCAACAACACCATTATTGAGAGGTCAGTTGCGCAACCAACTTCCTGTATGTACATCTCTGTCAAAACTTGCAACCACATGCTACACCAAAAGAGTATAATGTCAATTTTTTGTATTTGTTTTGTCCTGTAGTCTGGGGGCAGTGAACTCAGCAGCAGCTCTGGAGCCGAGCTTGGCCAGACCCTCTACGCTGTGACAGAGGGGCAGTGTCTTTGCCTCTTAACTCACAAATGCACCTTCAGTAAACCCTCTCTGAGGACAACCTTCCCCTATGACCAGTGTACTGGATCTTCTTTCAAAGACCAGCTGCAGCTCTCACTCCTGGAAGAGGAAACAGCCAAAGACAATCAATAAAATGTGAATCTCAAAGTAGAGATGAGATGCATTGAACGAAGGAGGAGGAAACGCCAATGATGGACTTTTACTCGGTGTGTGTATATGTGTGTGTGTTTGTTTGTGTGTGTGTGGTTGGTGACTGAGTATAGCAGTTCAATATAAACCTCATTAATGCCTTTAGTGTTATTGTTTTTCTAATAGGCTGCACAGGGATGGACTATCAGGATAAAGCACAAAGAATGCCAGATCAGCTGCTAGAGTGTTTTTCGTTGGCCGCATTTCTTCTTTGACCCACAAAAGAAGGTCTGTGAAATCTGGAGAACCTTAAAGGGATGATTTTGATTATTTGAAGTGTGTTTGTGAGTGTGTGAGTATGAGGTACTTGTCTGTAGTCAATGTCATTGCCTGTAGAAGATGGCGGTCGACACGCCCCTAGTTTGGAGAAGCAGAGAGGAGTACCAGCAAGGAAGCTAAGCAATGAACTGCTGTTGACAGGGTCAGCAATAAAATGTATTTTAGCCGCTTATAAAAGCTCCATCTAAAAAAAAAATTAATGTCTGTTTAAGTGTACACTATATTTATACTATTTTCACAGCTTTACTTTGCCATCAGACAGCCTTTTCTGATTATGTAATCTAAATATTACTCTTCAAACCAACCAGCTCCAGAGGCGAAATCAATCATTTTACTTAACAGAACACAGGAGTTGTTGGTTTGCCACTGCCTTGATCTGTTGTTGTGTGACTTTGGTGTTTTAAAGGGGTTGTTCATATTCGTCATGTTCTGAGGTAAATTCACAGATTTTATCAGTGGCGCCTGATTGAATGAGAGAGAGCAATATTTGGCTTATGTATCTGCAGTTTCCCATCCGAAAAGGCTGCCTGACACTTAAACTAATATTGATTTTTTTTTTTAATGTGGCTAAAATACCTTTTGTTGCTGACCCTTTCCACAGCAGTTCATGGCTTAGCTTCTGTGCTGGTATTCTTCTCTGCTTCTCCTAACAGGGGGCGTGTCAACTGGCTTCTACTGTAGGTTATAGTCTATCAGTAAGTAAGTCATACAAACCCACTTCAAATAATCCAAAGTATCCCTTGAAATGATTAATTTAACCACACTGACTGTATATATCTGCCTGCATGTCTTGTGTGTGTGTGTGTGTGTGTGTGTGTGTGTGTGTGTGTGTGTGTGTGTGTGTGTGTGTGTTTGTTGAAGGAAGCGCTTGAGTCATCTGGTGTCTTTTTTTTCCTGTTTTATCATTTGTGTGACATCATTTCTAGGCTGACCTCAAATGTATCATTGTCACTTAAATGAATGAATAATGATTGATCATGTCATTGATTGTCAGCCTCTCCCATCACACAGGACTGTAGTTTTGATGTCACATTTGTTTCTCTGTCTTTGTTGATGTTTAACTTGAGTGATGTTATTTCTCTGTATTTTGTTGTTGTTTTTCCTATAAAAGAGAAGTAACAAAATCAGGGAAACTCAGCACTCACCACTGCATCTCCTTTTTAACAGAACTACATAAAGCCAACACAGTCCACTGACCTTACAGCAAATTAACACGATAAAATGACATTAGCCGGTGTGGTTCACATGCTGGGGAACTCCCAGGGTGTTTTTATTTGTTTATAAAAGGGTCACACATGATGCATGAGGTTAGAGAAATTTATAAAATATGCTTTTACTAAACTATTTTTGTTTTGTTTTTTCTGGTTCAGTGTTGCCTCAAGAAACGATATGATCTCAGTTGATGAAGTCATACAGGCTGAAAAGTCGAAGTAAAAACTATTTCATGTCCTCTCTTGTAAGCTTACTGTGGCATCACCTCCGTGAGGATGAGTCACCATGTTCTCTCAGGTCACAAATGACTGAGAGACAACAGTAAACCCACATTCAGTCAGTGCTCAAATTGTTTTGGAAGGAGGTACGGTGTGGGAAAGAGTAACTGGGCTGGGAAGATTAAAGGTCTCAAACAAAAACAGAAAACAAGCGAGCTGTTGTGACACTGCAAAGTACTGAGAATGAAATTGAAAGTTTTTCACTCGGCCTGTGTCGTATGCAAGTGGTGTGGGTGTCCTCGGGGGCTTTCTCTGCTCTGTTAGGGGGGCGAGACCAACCGCCACTGTGGTTTTGTGCTGCTCATATGACGTGCTGTTGCAAAGTGGAAAATTTGATAACTTTCCTATTCTTAGCCTACACAGACAACAGTGATAATGTGTTTTTACCAGCGAGACTTTATTCTTAATTACTTATTCAGTACATACTGTAGGCCCACTCAAATCTTTGTGTGCCAGTCATGTTTTATACCCACAGTCAGTTTCATTAGATGTTTTGTTTTGTTTTGTTATTGAAATCATCAGTAAATGGGACAGTTCACCCCAAAATCAAAAATGCATATTTTTCGATTTGTTCATCTAGATTGTTTAAGTTTGAATAGAGACATGTCAGGCATAGAGATGTCTGCCTTTTCTCTGCTATAAAGGAAGTAGATGGCACTTGTGGAGCTCCAGGCACCAAAAAACCCCTGTCTTTCTAGAAATCATGACCCATTAGCTCAAGTTAATCCACAGACTTAGTTGTGAGCAGTTTCATGTAGGAGCTATTTTCCTTCTTCCGTCCACCAACTGAATTACTGCACTCAAGGAACTGTGTGTCTGCTCATGGATGTGAGGCCCTTTAATCGTCGTGTAGATTTAACAGAGACACGACATTTCTGCTCAGGCTTCTTTATACCAAAAGGTAATGAATAGTTGATTACATACAATGAATGACTTTCCATTGTCAAAGACAGTGCTCTGATGTTTTGCCATACCAGATTCTTAAAAACTCTTGACCAAGTGTAGACCACTACTGTAGACCCTTTTGACCCCCACAAATAATCAATTTAGCAGAAAGTCAGGGTGATATTTCTGAAGCTTGGTGGGAGCTGTCTGCACTGTTGGAAATACCAGTGCCTTGTGTTTCTCAGTTAATAGTCCTGCTGTCAGACTTTCAGGTGACCCACCTTGAAACACAATCTCCATTTCCTGTCCAGTCTCCTGTTGGCCTGAGTCCTGAACTGTAATACTTTTTCTGAAGAGCCATTGCTCCACAGTAGTTGTGCCATGTAGCACTGTGGCACAAAAAAGTTAAAATGAAGAGTTTTTTTTTTGTGTGTGTGTCCAATCAGAACTCACGTGCATGACTTACAAACACACTCAAAGAGTCAATCCTAAGGTGAATTGTATCATTGGTTCAGAGAATTTAATCTAAAACCCACCCTCCAGTCCAAAATCAGACCCTCATTCCCCACCATTCCTGGTGCTGGACTGTTTGTTAAGGCTTCTATTTGATGGGGTGACAGTTGCATTTCTTTCAGCAGCTGTATTTTGCATGCGTTTGAGCGTTGAATGTCCTTAACGGGCTGCCATCACTGAGAGCTACTTTCTGTCTTTCATTCTGTGCTGCTTGCCACAATATTTTATTTTACTTCCCACAACCATCTGAAATGATCTCATGACCCCCTGGTTGAGAACCACTAGACAATTTAAGTAAGAAACCTAAATGTTCATCATTATTATGTTCCATGAACGTCTTAATCGAGTCTCTGGTAGCTCTCCACAGACTCTTCATCTGTGATTGTGGTTTCTGGTTTTCATGCCAGTCTACTTTCTGTAGTCTACTTTTAGTACAAGTGGTTTCAGAATATTATTACTATGACTACATTTAGACTAAATGCCTGGTAGCAATAGAAAAAAAACAGCTAAGAAATTAAAATGACTCATCGTAAAGTTAAGTGTTTTATCCAGTGAATTGGTGCTCGATAATTCAATAATGCCAAATCAAACCTACAGTATGAAGCAGGGATTAGTGCGCGCTCCTGCCACTTTAAAGGGGGCGCGCGCCCGGCATTTAAAGCCGTCAGACCTCCTGCGTCACTACTACAAGCTCGTCGCGGGCGTGAGTTGAGTTTACATTCAGGGCACGGAGTGAAAACACGCACTAGTACACACTCCAAACAGACGAACACACACACATTACGGGGGAACAGGATAATGGCGTCTGCGAGTGTGGTGGGGCAGCAACACCCGGGTCCGCACAGGCTGGACTCGGAGCCGCAGCTGCTGTTCTTCAAACTGGCCACCGGCAGGAAGAAAACCCTCCTGCCGAGGAAGACGTCCTGGGAGAAGAAGATGTCCAGGAGAGGCTCCGGGAGCAGCGGGGCGTCCGGCTCGGTCACCGCTGAAGGGGAGTCCGGAGCTCATCCCTTGTCTCCGGGAGAAGCAGCCGGGAGAGGAGGCGGGATGATGCCCGCCGGAGGATGCGGAGCTCCGGCCGCGCCACGTAGCCCGGACCGGGACAGACGCGCTGGAGCCGGGCACATCACCAGTGACTGCAACAGCAACGTGGACTGTGACCCGAACCGTAACACAGGTGGTCGCAGGGGAACTTCGGTCAAGAGGTCGGACGTTAATGTCATGTCAAACCGGCACCGAGACGCGCCGCACCGGAGACGAGACACCTGGAGCGGAGACAGCAGACACCAGAGCATCTCTTCCTCCGGGACAGCGCAAGGTCTCCCTCTGGAGCGGCTCACACAGGGCAGGACTGGAGTGGTCAGGCTGGCCCGCACCGAGCCTCACCGCAGGGAGGCCTGGTCCATCTTTCCCCAGTGGGGGGACCCCCGGGTGAGGGCCGAGAGGGGCGAAGGACACAGGTTCGAGGCCAAGGCCGTTACGCAGGACTGGTGTGACGCCTGTAGCCGTCAGATCACCGCACAGGCACTCAAGTGTCAAAGTAAGTTGTACTCTTATGAATCATGTTGGGCTGCACCTTAAGATTGTTGTCGTTATTGATCAATCTGCCAATATTCTTCGTGATTAAACGATCAATTATTTAGCCTATAAGTTGTCAAAAAAAAAGTAAAATGATTATCACAATTTCCCAGATCCCCAAATAACGTCTTTAAATTGCTTCTTTCATCCAATCAAAGGTCCAAAACCCAAAGGCTGTTTACTGTCCTAAACCACAATGGAAATCAGCAAATCATCACATTTATGATGCTGGACACATTTATTTGGCTTTTCAAAATAGTTGGTAACAATTTTCTTTTGATAGATTAATTGTGGCTCTAAAATCATGTATTCATTTATCATGAGAGTGTTTTTGTGGAGACGAGTATTATTTGGCACTGGCACTCTTTCATATTACGTGTGATCATGTTCCCTTTTTAGATGATGCAGAACAGGCTGTGTAGTTTCACTTTCCGGCCTGTGTCTTTTTTTATTTTTTATTTTATGAAGGGCACAAGAAGCCGGGTGCTAAATTCTTCCATACTGGTGGCTGTGTGTGTTTGTACACACACAAAAAAAGAGTCCATGTGCCTTTGTGAGTGATTCAGTATGACAGGGAAGGACATTTCCAAGCATTACACTCCACAGACAAAACCAAAAAAAGCTTCCATGGAAAGCCCATTATCTTGTCCTTCCAGCTTTGCCTCCCAGAGTCACTCACTCTGTGATTTGCAGCCTCGGCTCAAAGAGCAAGCGAGAGATTGAATTGTAGGATTCACAGTGGTGCCCTGATGAAATCTAGAATCACAATAGGAATGTGTGTAAAGGTCACATTTAAGCACCATGTGTTTGCTCCAGGGGTTGTACAGATGTGAAAGGGACATTGAAAGTAGCATTTTTCATTGATAGTGTATGTGCATTGACTGAGTGCCATTTTAAAACAATTTAAAACCATTTAAAGCAAAAAAAAAAAAAAAAATCACAGGGCTGCATGATTAATCAAAATATTACTGAAATCTCAGTATGCCCAATCACAACTGCTGCAATATTTTGATAAATAAACAATGTGTGACAAAACAGTGTTATAATGAAGTAGTGTAGTGCTACAGAGATACACTCGCTTACAAATGCTGTTCTCCAGTTGTAAGAAAACATGTTTGTTTGGCACAGACACAAAAAAGTCATATGATCATGATTTTACTAGTCAAAAGGAAAACTGTGGTGCAACAATGATCATTCCCACTAATCATGAATCAAATGACAAACGCAATATCAGTCAATATAGTGCGTCACATACCTGATGTCATGTCCGTACTGTACTGCTGAGTGCTGTTCAGACTCTGGTGACCTCACTTCTGCCACCTGCACAGCACAGGGACACAGAGAGTTTGGGCCAAGCCAATTTGCCCTGGCAGCGTGGATATGTGTTTAATCTGGCTCGAGTACGCACACACACCTTCTGCTGAGTTCACCCTGAGGAGTTTTTGTGCATGTGTGTATGCGGTGCATATATTGTACGTGCACGCTGTGTCTGTGAGAGCATGCGGCTGCTGAGTTGGCATTGTGTCAGCAGCACTCTGTCACAGGGAGACTGCGGCTGCAGAGCAGTGTGAGATAAAGCAATCAAGGAGAGGATGAAAAAGTGAGGAAAGAAGTAAAGGAAGAAAAAAAAGGACCAATAAAGAATGGACCAGCCGGAGCTGAAGGGAAATGCAGACAAGAGGTTGGAAATGGGGATGACAAAAACAGTGGAAGGTCCAAAGAGGAGAGGTGGAGGGAGGGAGACGGTGATAGGAATGAGGAGAGACACAGTGCTAGGACATGAGGAGCGATGGGGAGGAAAGAGAGCCAGTGCAAGTGAGGGATAGGGGGAAAAGAGCCGAGTGAGACTTTGTCCAGCACTGCAGAGCTGTCTAATTTAGTGTGCTATCAGCAAGAGCTCAGTGGAGCGAGAGCAGTGATTACTGGAGCACTATTCACTCACACACACACCCAGAGAAACACACGAACACACAGTCATGAGATTTACAACCCAAGAACTTCACTGAGTTTTTTTTTGTCCTCATTAATCTGTTATTGGATCGAGCTACACTGTAGAAATAGACCATTTGTTTTAACTTTAAAAGACAAGTTGAGGTATTTGTAATGACATGTTCAACGAGCTTAAAGGAGCAATATGAAACAACTGCTCATACAAAAATGAGTATTGTAATCCACATAGCAAGTTCTCCTTTATTCTTCTATAACTGTAAGTTGGCTAAATCTGAAGAGAGAATTCAGTGTAATTTTTTTAATGATTCAACGCAAATACACTTTTCTAGTCAAATAAACTTTATATTAATTCACTTGTGCCTGAGAAAACATGTTCAATAAGCTTAAGATATTAAATCGATCTAGATCCCTGCTAAATGAAACTGTAAATGGAAACAACAACTGCTCAGTCACACTGATGAACATTACAAACAAATTCAGTTTCCTTTTACATTTTCCCAGTTTTAAGAATCAGTTTTTCATTTCACTTGGTTTGACTTTCACATAAATACTTAACAATAAAAGTCGGACGTTATTTTGTTAACTAAATGTTTTTATTTTGAAACGGTAAAATCAGGAAGTGTTGGGTTTTCATCAATAGTAATTTAAGACAACTCCTATCAGCTGAAAGCGAACATGAAACGGTAAAATAAAACCTCAAAGTACAAACAGTGATGCAAGAGAGCTTCAAACCACAGAGATTCAACGAGGAGCTACAGAAATACTGAGAGCTAAACACACAGACATTTTTAAAAATTTGTTTCTTCATGGGCTCCTGTGCAGACATGAGTAGAGCCTTTGCTTTCTAGTGCACATCAGAAAAACACAGAAAGGAAGATGGGTCTACTGGCTATGAGAAAAGAGTCAGTTGCCTATTTTAGTGCTATATGCTCGTTATGTCTCTTCAGAAACTCACTGTAATGAACTCATTGAACTCTGTGCAGTGTTTTCATTCACTTCAGTGTTCTGAAAATAAATTGTACACATTTTAAGTATAATTAACTTGAATAAATAAAATGTATATTTATGTTAAACTAATGAGAAAAGTTAAGTTGATTCCACTGTATTCCTGTATTATTATTATTTTTTTTTACAGTATAATTAGCTGTAGTCTTCTGCTGCCAGATTAAACCGTCTTTTCCACTCCCTTTTCTCGGAAAACATCAGAGGTGCGTGTCTGCCCTGCAGTCATGGGGGGGTCAACAGGACATTTATGACAAGCAATACAGATTCAGTCATTTCAGGGTATTTTTGTGGGAAGAAACACAACCAAAACTGCCAAAATAGAAACGGCGCACGCACACGCACACACATACACACACACGCATACATGCTCTTCTTTCAACTACACCCAGCAAATGACAGGGAGTGAGAGACGGAGGCCTCGCAACCATAAACAACCATCATTCTGCCTCTTTGTCTTGTTGTATGCCTCGTTCCCTCTGTCTGTCTTTAATTTATCACCCTCCTCCCGGTATCGGTGTTGGCTTGTTGCATATAAAGCCTATAGAAGCAACTATGCAGCTCCTCTCCCCTGGGATGCGGACTATAGTGATGTGGCCTTGCCCTGCAGTGGAATCTGTCAATCTAGCCAGAGCTCCCAGTCTCATAGTCTGCTGCTCTGTTGTTGTGTAATCCTCTGAATTTATTCCTATGGCTGGCTTCGTGTCTTTATTGCTCCTCTTGGGAGTTAAAGCAGAGTTTGCTTTGTGGTATGCCCATGCTATACAGTAACCCCCACACTACATATGCATTAATACACAAGACACATACAGATGAGAGCCATATGTGGGACCAGGCGCTAATGAGGCAAAAAAATAATGAAGCATATGAACAAAGTGTCTGATAAGAAACAGTCTAGACATCTAGTCTGCTTTACTGACACTAATCTGCTGATTTAAGGAGCAAACTTAACTGTCTTTCACTCTCCTTTAATGTTCTCCATTTTGCATCCAAAAGTCTAAGACTGTATTGTTATATGCACAAGAAAACACACACATAGAGTATATTGCACACACAAAACAAATGATTTATACTATGGTGTTTTAAATAAAGATGTAACTGCGCAGAAAATTCTAATGTGTAGCAGTTATATGCATCTGTACAGTAGATTTGGGCTGTATCCTGTCAGTTGTTTATCATAGTTGATTATTGGATTTGTCATTTCCCCGTGTTGTGCCATTGGTCAGGGAAGAGCAGGGAGTGAGGGAGGCCAGGAATGTCATTGGCAGCCTCCTTAATCCCAGCTCTGGGTGTCTCCTGCCTGGGATTATGTCTCAGGGATGGAGAGGCTGGGATTACAGACTGGCAGACAGAGTCAGACGTCAGATTAATATTTAATTAAAGCTTTCAGGGATCCATACTGTAGTTGACATTTAAGGCTCACTGGGTTATCATGTAAATCCCTCAGTGTAGCATCTAAGCAGCAGATGACCAGTTAATGATTTATAACACACTAATTTAGTTTAAGTGCTTATAAATGTATTCATCAGCATAAACTGATTCAATTCACCTGGATGATTTGTATATGTATTTTAATAGTTAATAAATACCTTAAAACACACTGCAAGGATCTGTGGTAAGATCAAATCTATATTGCATTATAGGGGCATTCGTAGAGAATTATAATGCCTTCATAATGCTTTCTGATGCAACAGTATATCAGCAGTCATAACACATAATAGATGTGATTTATGATGAATTATAAGTGTCTTACATTGCTCTCGACAAGTTATAACCTAAAGGCTGACTGATGGAAGTTATAATACATTATAACTACCTGTTCAAATCCATACATGCCTCAGTAATTAATTGTAGTAAGTACATATTGATGCATCTATAATGATGCATGCTTTATTATAACCTTTCATTGTTGGTGGTAAGTAAAGTATAATGCATTTTCAGGCATTTAAAAGAATCTATGCTGCAACATAAGTGATTATTGTGTAAAATGCCAAAATGCAATGAATTAGAAGTAAAACTTGTCTGCTTTAGGTGAGGAATCTCCAAGTATAAAACAAAGGATGCATAGGATGTATTTAAAGTAAGAAAAAGACAAAATATATTTTGTTATCCTTTTGTTCACTAATCACCAACTACTTTCTTACATTGCATAATATGTTTAAAGCATCATAAATGCATTATAATTCACTATGTTTATAATTCACTGTTCACATAGACAGTGTCAGTAGATTGTTTCATGTGTAGTTGAATATCTAGTATCAGTTTTCATTACAGAATATTCTTTTTATTATTATTATTATTATTATTATTATTATCATTATTATTATTATTATTAATTGATTGATTGCTTAGGCTATAAAATGTCAAAAATGTATTAGATTTACAACTGACATCCTCCAGTTATTCATTCTGTCTAATCAAACCCCCCAAATTTAGATTAACAATGATATCACACAGAGGAACGCAGCAAATTAAGATACTGGGATGAGAGAATCTTTGGAATTTTGCTTGATGAATGAGTCAAACAATTAATGCAATATCAAATCATGTCATTCATTGTCAATTCATTATCTGCTTCACTACGAATCAAGTAGCTAATTTAGCGCTACAGTACATTCATCAGCTACTAGGTGCTCCCGAGATCGTTCAAAGTGGCCACATTTGTGTGAATTTCTTCTCATGTCACTGTGTACTTTGGTTTGTATTGGTCCTTTAAGTTAGCCTGTATATCTCTGTTATCTCTGCCCCCTGTGTCAGAGCTCTGTAGGACAAGGTGAATGCTCCAGAGACCAGAGCTCCTGGTGAACTGTGTATGACAGTAATGTTAGCTCATAAAGATCTCAGAGTTGATTAAGTCCTTTGTGCTCAAATATTTGCAATCTGCATCGGTGTTGTTGCAGTGCAGAGACAGGGAGGTATACTTGCATTGACACATGGCTGCCAGGAAGCCCCACATGCACACACCCCGAAACACACACACACATTTGTCACAGACCTTCACAGCACACTCCCAGTGTATTCTTTATGCCCCATGGCATTCCTGATCTCTCTCTGGAGGATGTTTTTTTTTCCCTTAAACTCCGTCTCTTCCTCATTTCACCTCTTCCCCTGGTCTACACAATACAGACCTTGTCTTAGGAACCCTTGTAGCCATTTTCACATCGGTCCTCTCAGAGCTCCATTCACATTGGAGGAGGAAAACATTGGAGGAGGGTTGTGTTAAATGGCTCATAACCTTCTTGTCCCGACATACCACTGCTGCCGCTGTGCCAGACCTGCGAGGAATATAGTTTTAACTAGACTTCAGCCAAAACATTCCTTCAGAGCTCGTATTTCCTAAGTTGAAAACATGCAGAATCTGAATAGAAGGCTGCATTGATGTTGGAGAAAGCAATTGAACACGTGTCCATCAAGTCATATTTCTATTATACTCAATTTTTTTGTTACTGTATATATTTTTTAGTTTATAATTAGATCATTAATTAGGTTGTAAACACTTAATTAATCATTAATAAGCTATTACAACACATTAGATTAAAAAAGGCGACAGTGACCTGTTATTTGCCACATAGTGAGCCCACATTTGTCTGTACTGTTAAAGGGAAAATTCTGCATTTTCATGTGGATTTTAGTCAATGTTGATAGTAAATGTCGTCAAAAGAAGCAATAAATTCCTCAGTGTGCTATAGAGACCAGAAAACTGAGGTCTCCCTCTACAAAATCTGTTACTACAGGCAGTTTCAGCTTGGATTTCCAGCGTCCACCTCAGGGCGGCTCAGGGGTGTGCTAGATGAGTATTTTTGTCAACTAATGTTATGTGTTGGCCAGGAAAGTAAGGCCCCGGTCACACATGCGCAAATTAAGGAGTATGGCTGCAAATTTGTGTACATTTTTTACGTTGAGTTCAAATTTAGTGAACCCTGAGGGGGCGGGGTCACAGCCTCAACCAATAGTGAAGTCTCAGCAAGGCCACTCCCTTGCATTTGTGTATGTATGACTGGACATTAACAGCTAGGCTAGGGTGGAGATGACACAGCAACATGGGCATCAGAAGCTCATCTGCAACACGTCCTGCTAGATGTGCCGGTAAAGCTCTGTGAGCAGGAAAACTCAGTTTACTTGGGCAATATAGCATGCAGAGAGGAATTTATTGCTTCAATTGACTGTATTTAGCATCAACACTGACTGGACATCCCTGTGAAAAATCCCAAATTTTTCCTTTAAGCCAAATTAACATAACAAAGTACCGGATTCATACATCGAAGCTTTCACAACGTTGTTTACCCTGACATTTTCAGCATGTACCATTTTACACTTTTAGAATAAGGTTTCCTTTATACTTTATAAATGTTAGTCACTGGTATATATATGTAAGACTCTAGCATTCAAAAATGAGTACTGCAGTCCAAATACTGAGTTGGAGTCATAGACCAGACTGTATATTAAATAGGTTGAACCCCTATTTAATAAACAATCTGCAGTTGAAACAAAACATCTACGTCTTCTAAAATAATATTTATGATTTGTTATGACTCATCAACAGACACTTGCTCATTCAGCGAACATGTGGTATTCATTTTCAACGGTGAAATGGGCAAAAACAAACAGATATTTTTGACTGGAATGAACATTTCAAATGACAACATGATGGCTGTAGCGTTGCTGTCAAAGTATTTTGACTTAGCATGTTTCCTCAATCTCTGATGACATATCATGGTCATTTCATGATTTGGTGCAGTAAATATATAACACATTTTTCCTTTAATTTGTAGTGAGCAGTAACTGGATCTCAACAAAGATCAATGGATGAAATTGTTTATAGTGTTTGTCATTGATTTATAACGTGTTTACAACCTAATTAATAACCTAATTATAAACATTTACAGATCATTTATGAGGGTTGTCTTATTTTAAAGTGGTGTCTAGTTTTTTTGTTCATTTTTTTAGAAACAAACAGCAGCTCAGTGACTCACTGAATTTTTTTTTTTTTTAATTTAAAAAGGAAATGTCAGGCAGATGAGGCAGGCAGATAAGGGTTTTGTTTTTGCAGAAAGACCTGTATGGTGTTTTGTGCTCTCCTCACTGTGTGTACATTGCTGCTCAGCTGTATGTGTGGCAGAACAGTGGGGATTTTCAACTAGGCTATATTTAGGTCGCCCTTGGTAGATAGTGATAGGAGGACTGCAGAGGAAGAGGTGGCCAGGGCAGAAAGGATGAGACAAAGGCATTCTTAAGCACATTTTTGCTGTGGCCAATGTAGGGATTTTTATTGAAAAGAAAACATGTAACGTCATCCTCAGTGATGCAATGACAACAAACGTTACATCAGACCATGACCTTCTCTCGATTATGTCATGCACTTGTGAGGGAAGCTGGTGAGCACATCCTGTTCCTGAAAAAAAATCTTGAATTTTAGAAGTAGGGCAGAAGAACTCCCAGCAGCTCTCTCTGTATCTCTTTCACAGTGCATATTTATAACCACTGGACAGCGCATCACCTCAGCCTACACACACAAGCACCCCTACACACACACACACACTCTTGAGGTGATGCATGTCCTTCGCACTGATAAGATCAGTCACTGTCGTGGGGTTAGATAGACGCATGGCTAGATGGCTGACGCACTTCCCCTCAACCAGGCTGTGGGGTTTCACACCAAGCAGGCAGAAAAGAAAGGGGGAGAAGGGTGTTGCTAACCACCTCTGCAGTGGTGTGTGACGTCTCTGCTCTGTTATATGGAGGTCCCACCATGTTCTCTACTGCTGAATGAAGTGTGTGCCGCCGAGGGAACAGAGAGGAGACAAGCTCCTGTTGCTGGAAAGAGAGGAGTTACGCCAGGATTGCGAGGGGGTCTCTGTCTCTTTAAGCTGGCTGTTTGTTACTGCAGAGTGTGTGGGTGCTGCAGTAGAGAGGGGAGAGAGGATGAGGGTGCACTGATAACAGAGAGAGACGCTGGAGAGGAACAAGTTGTGCGGCAGAGATTCAGGGCTCATGTCTACACACTGAGGTGTGACAGAGACCGGTCAGGTGAGGACCAGAGGAGAAAAGTGTGAGGCAAGCAGAGAGGTGAGGAGTACAGGTGGAGGGGTGGCAGAGCGAGTGGAGAGGGGGCTGTTTATTCGGAGCGTGGCACCGGTGGCAGAGTGGCTGCGCTGGGATGGCAGAGGGGGGAACTGGGGGGGCTGGCGCTGGGGCAGTCCTCAGAGGGACAGGGCCAGCCGCGGGCAGGACAGGAGGGCCAGCGAGGACTACACCCACAGGACGGTGCCGGCCGGATGGTGTCACCATGCTCCATCCATGGCACAGATAGCACCTCTGGTCCCGGGGCGGGAGGCAACGAAGGGGGAGGCCAGGGTCGGGGTCAGATCAGCAGGGGGAGTTGAGGGCGTCGGGGTGGGCAGGACGTTTCTTGGCCAGGTGTCACTGCATCTGGAGGAGGTCAGGGGAGATTCGGACGGGGAGGTCGGCAGCGCCTGCTTTGGGCAGGTGTCCCGCCGGCTGGGGCGGCTCCTGAAGAGGCTGCCCAAGTCTCGCTCCTGGAGTGACAGCCTGCGGATCCTCCGGCGGTCATCCTCTAACGGATCTCTGCTCACCACCTCAGGTATGGAGAGGAGGATGGAGTGCCTAAAAACTGGGATGAGACATAAAAGTTGTTTATTGAATAGTAAGGTTGTGTATTGGCAAGAATATGGCGATATGATAAATGTCACGATACAGGGGTTACGCTTCAATATACTGTAAACATTATGTTATATAGCTATTTTTTTAAATCTAATTTTAGGAAAACTGTTGAAAGCGAAGTGAGTGAAAAACGTTGACTTTTTTATGCAGTCAGAACAGGGAAGATACTTAACAACACTGTTATCTCATGGTCAACAACAATGAACCACTGCTGAATCTTTCATATATAACAGTATTGTGATACGGTATTTTTGAGAATCAATACAGTATCACAAAACAGTATCGTGATACTCTGGTGTATCAATATTTTCTTACACCAATATCAGTTTGGTTGTGATGGAGGTCAGTATTTTGTAAAGAGCAGAAAGGTGATGAGTAGACAGGTTGAGCCTGGGCTGCAGGCCAAAATATTTGAGTATTGTGTGCATCAGTCTGTCTATCTGTGAACTGCAATGCCCTCAAGTCCTGCTACTCTTTGTCTATATCACCCCCCCCCCCCCCCCCCCTTCTCTCTCTATCGGCTGATCTATCCCCATCGCTTTTGTGTAAGAGCACATAGTGTCTCTGTGTGTAAGATCGTGTGTGAACAGGCTGCAGATTGGCTGTAAACAGCAGAATAGTCCAGTAAACAGGTCAGATGAAAGCAGTTGGATCCTGACAAACACAGAAACCCTGCACAATTTCAAACTGTCGAGAAAATCTGACCTAACTGGATTACCATATTGACTTTCATATTTGTAGCAGGAATTTGAGATAAGAGTGAGCCTGCTGGAGGCTGCATGATATTGATTTTTCCCCATGTTTTCTCCAAATAGAGGACTGGCTAATGCAGTTTTTTTTGGGGGGGGTGATGAATACATAATGTAACATTAGAACAAAGTGTGGATGGGGTAAAAAAAAAAAAAGAGCAGGGGAGCAAAATGGCTGGGTGCTGGAGAATTATTGATTCATTCACAGCAAGAGGCTGACAGCTGAATAAAAAAGACGTTACTTCAGTTCTTTTGTGTGAGTGTGTGTGTCCTGTGTAAGCCTGATAAAACCCTGACCAAACATGACTCAGGGGAGCTGCTCATCAAGAGCTCACCGCTCCACCTGAGTGACGTCATGCTGCAGCCTCAAAAGCTTCACAAAACAGCACCAACAGCATGAGCTACGGCAGACAGATTTGGGTATTTTTAGATGGTGTTTCCTGTGAGGAAACTCGGATAATCCTTGTTAGAATGAAGTGGCCCAAACCAGATTCCTCAGTTCCTCTTTTGTTGTCTTTTCTATCGGTTAATTCTGTCTCTCTAAGTCATCATTTTTGATGATGCTGTCTGGAAATTCCTCTCAGATTTTCAAAATGGCTAAAGTGGTGAGTATATTCTCATGGTTGGAGGGGATAATGTGGTTTATGGGACTGACTGACGTATGTTTTGCTGACAAAATGTAGTTTTGGGACCAGACAGACTTCCTCCTGTGACCCCCGGCACTGATCTGTTATGTAGAATGCAAACCGCAATGGTTCGTAATTACAAGACAGAAAGTTGTGTTGTATGTACAGTCTGATTTTTCACATAAAAGCCAATTTAGTTATCATGAAGAGCAATACTTAGCCTTTGAAAACAGTTGTATAATGTCGTTTTTAGCTTCAGAGGAGCTTGTTAGTCTGTGTTGGAGTTTTGAAAGACGTGGACATTTATCATGCTCGGAGGCTCAAACGAAATTATGCTGTCAGATTGCTTTATGGGAAATGTAGGATCCAGTAGTTGGAGTTTGACTCATACCAGGGGCTATAGATCAGGATTTCTTGGCATATGTGGCTTAAATCTTTAATCTGACTACTGCGAGTCCCCAACTTCATGGAAGTACAATACCAAATCGCTGAAGTGCCCCATTAAAGATGAAAACCTGGACTAGACTAGACTTCTGCTCCACCTCTTGGCTCTGGCTTAAGAATATCTAGCCTGTGACAGGAGACTTTGACTTATCAGATGTCGATAAAATAGTCATCTACAAGCCACCAATCCAACCTGAAAGTAATTTGATGAGGCTCAACTACCTTTCTCCACAATAAATTACAGCACCTTTAATCCAAGCAAACTGTAATTTAAATCTTGTTGGATTCTTAAGGATTTGTTGTAAGACTTTGAAATGTTACCAAAATACATAAAAGTAGACCACATTTTACTTCACTGAACATCATTGTGATCAGGTGTAAAGGTTTATTCTAGGCCTTGGAAATATTGATTTGTAAAAATAAATTCTTAACATCTACGTATCAGATTTCTTAAAGAGCTTTCAGCTGCCTCTTTAGCTCCTCATCAGCTGATGGAGATAGTTCTGTTGTCGGCATGTCGATCTAAACTCTATGAACTCAAGTCAGACTTGTCACAAGACAGACGTGTCACAAATCTGATGACTCAAGACTCAGCAAAATCAAAAAAGACCTGCAACTTGACTTTGACTATAACACCAATGACTTCATTTGGACTTGAGCCTTTTTACTTGAAAATACTTGCTATCTTCCCACAAACCCAAAGATTAAAAAGTATGATATTTAAAAAGTGTACCATGGATAAATTAATTCCCTTTCATTTCCTTACTTTCCCACATCTACGTTGTTTGAGCCACTTCACCAGCATCCAATCAAGTTACAGGAGAGAACCATGAAGACTTAACTTTATGTTACTGAGCTCCAGTTGGAAAAAGTTATACCAAAGATAATTTAGTTTGCGTACAAAAACTATGTGGTGGTCAACAAAAATACTTACAGTATGCAAAACACGCAGGTCCGACATCACAGTTTTACATTTGAAGTGGCACAAAGAATGGTAGGTTGAAGTTTGGTTGTTAAAATGGCATTGTATTTGCACATTATGAATTGTTTAGGACTCAAATCTCTTGGGACTTGAGAGCAAAGACTTGAGAATCACTTGTGACTTTGCAAAACAATTACTCGATCCCACTTCTAGGAACTACGAATGACTGATCTCAATGACAATTTAGCAAATGTCATCCACCATATGTGGTGTGCCTGAAAAGTTCTGGAAGAAATCTTTTAAGTGTCCCTTGAGTTAAGAGGGTTCATCAAATCAATTTAAGATGCCATTTTTGTTGATCTTGGCAACATTGCGTTCTTGATTATCTGACTGACCCTGAAAAGTTGCAATCAATAAAGCCTTTAACTGAAATTATCACATAAAAATGACAAACATGAACATAAAAGCTGAGCAACGATGTGATATTCTGCTACAGAGATGTTCTCATTAAGCGCTCAGCTGCATCTATTTGTAGCTCATTGGACAGAGTAAGCCTTAAAAAACAAACAAACAAACAAAAAAACAGTTGAAGCCTGGTGGGTCCTCTCCTATTTGTTTAGTTAATTCAGGGAGCATCTGTAGCCTGACAGATGGAGGAGCTGATGGAGGGAAAGATAGAGATGCTGCGCTGATGGAGATAAAGAATGACAGTATCAAATATGAAATCATTGTTTGCACACAAATATGCACAGATGTCAAGGTGAAGTGGGGCAGATTTTATTTAGGTTAGGGGAGATTTGTTTGGTTGTGTGTCTGCTCAGTCAGCATATGAAGTGTGTATCCTGGAAGCTTGTAGAGTTGGAGGGAGAATGTGGGAGAAAAAAAGCATGATATTTTGGTTTATAATGATGAACAAGGGATGAAAAACAATCATATGTGTAGCATGGTGTGTGAGCTGCACAGTGGGAGAACATGGATAACTGCTCCAAATGAGCTATGATGGGATCAGACTGCCTAAAGCCCCCCAAAGACCCCAAAGCTGCTCTTAATTCCTTCGTAAGCCCCGCAGAGCGCCCTTTAGGTTCATTAGTGACCGTGTTAACATCCTCGCCCCTGTGTTATAGCTGCCTTACCCCTATTTACCCCTTCCCTCCTCACCCAGACATGGAGTAAGTACAATATGTCTGTCTCTATCTGGTGCCATGCAGACATCCTCCATGACCTGCTAATCTGTGTCTGTCACACACTCGCTGTCTCACAGGAAAAACAAACCACCCACATCCCCTATCTTCCAAAAAGTAACAGGAGATGATGCAGAAACTGTGACTGTTTTCTGCCTCCCTGGACTTCCAAGAATGGTAGGAGTGGAAAGAAAATAAGGATAGAGACTTCAGGAGATATCAGTAACATAACCATGGAAATCTTTCACTCTGCCAAGACAATCTGAATGTCCTCTTTTGAGACTTCTTACCATTTTGTCTGCAATTTAAGCTCCTCCCTTCCTGCCTTCCCTCACAGTGGGTAATATCGACCAAAGTGCAGCAGTGGAAGTTAACACAGCCACCACATATAGGTCTTTACATAGTGTACATCCGAGCTCCCTCATCTCTTTCCACTGTGTCTTAGCGCTGCCTCCGTCTCCATCTCTTTCTCTCTGCATCATCGTCCTGCTCTGTCTGGAGGCGGTGTTGGTTTAAAAGCAGTCAGACTGGAATGATGGGATCAGAGACAAAGAGGGGAGTCTGTGTGTGCACGCATCTCCTGCTGTGGAGGAGCAACTGAGGCTAGTCTACCATGGTGACACATAACACCACACACCCCTTGTTCTTGTTGAGACAACACACACACACACACACACACACACACACACTCACACCCATAGATTGAGAAAAAAAAGTCTCTTGATGATCTTTCAACAGATCTGCAGAAGTGGCTTAGGCAGCTAGGGCACCTCTGGGACTCTTCACAGACTTTTAAACACACATGTATACACCACACACACACACACACACAGGAGGATCAGATGCTAATGAGTGTTTATGGCTCAGCTTCATTACAGTCATCTCTCAGTGTCCTGTCCCCACATGCAGGTGTAACTTCACATGTGTTCACTGTCATCAAAGTGTCTGGATTTTTATAATAGCTTTATTTACCCAGACACAGGCATTTAATATCTTTTACAGGATGCTGAAGCTGGCAAAGGCACCATTAAGGAGTCTATATGAATGTTTATGACTGTTGTCATAATTATGAAATTGTTAATGCAACATTGTAAATGCCTTTATTATGATAACATGACATTAATCAAGCCAATATTGTATTTGCTGTGACAACTTGACATTAATCAAGACAAAAATGTCTTTTTTAACACTGTAAATCACCTTGGTATTGTACTTTGTCATCAAACTGGCCTTATAACATTTAATGACATTTATGGCAAGTCCAAAATGTATCACTTTACTTGAGGTCAAGGAAAATGTTTCTTGACACACACACATAATGGTCTCAGTGTCGAAGCTAACCATATATGACAGTTTAATATAATGTTAAAACATAAAGCTAAACAGTTTCTCTATGCTTGATAATGTCAAGTTGTCGTGACAAAGACATTGACAGGTTATGTTGTTAATGTCAAGTTGTCATTGACATCTCAAACAATGTCAAAATTTGCATTAAATGACATAATTGACTGAATGTCACTTAATGACAACAGCCATAAACATTCATAAAGACTATCATGGCATGACTATGACAGGGTAATTGCAGTCTTATGCACAGCCCATTTTATTATTATTTTTTCATTTTACAAAATTACAGCCACTGACTGCTGCATTATTTTTGGTTTGAAAGTGTACATACATGAGAATTTATGCCAGTGACAACTAATGGCTACCTTTTTTTTGTTTTATCAAAGACAGAGTTTAATTTTTCTGATACGAACAAAAAATGCTGTTCACATTAAAATGATTATTTAGCTGTTTTTCAAGTTGCCATTTTTCTCTCTGTTTTTTAACATCATGATAAATATTGTAATGTAGACTTTTGTTTATCATGGTATTATTGTACCTTCAAGTTTTGGTATTGTTGCATCCCTGATATATAAAATTTCTAAAAATGGAATCCCAAACCAGAACTACAATAGATTACCCCCCCCCCCCCAAATATAAAGTGGAATACTAGAGATAATAAAGTTTAATCTGTCAAAAGGGGTAGATTTATCAAAAAGAATCATAGCTCAGCAGCTTACTGGACAAAGAATTTTAAAAGGCAGTCAAATGAAATGCTCAATGAGCACTGGCAGCTCGATTAGCTAAGCTTCAGATCATTAATACTTTTACAAGAGTTCAAGGAGACAAGTTATTGAAGTTTTGTGTGTGACTTGAAGTGCTTTCCAGTCAAAG
Source organism: Lutjanus erythropterus (assembly GCF_056507025.1). Classification (NCBI taxonomy): domain Eukaryota; kingdom Metazoa; phylum Chordata; class Actinopteri; order Lutjaniformes; family Lutjanidae; genus Lutjanus; species Lutjanus erythropterus. Next base: position 20,499,745 of record NC_139318.1, read on the forward strand.
GGAGCAGAAAGAATTCATGAAGGTTCTTGTCCTTTGTTCAACATAGACTTAAAGAATAGAAACTAAATATGGGGATTAAAGGGTAGTTCCCAGCCTGATTTGGTGTGATAAATATGGAAGATAAATGCCACAAAATGTTGTAGCAGTGAATTAATCTAACAGAACCTGTTGTCACATTCTCATAAATGGACCTGAACACAACTTCTCCTAAAATATCCCACAGAAGGGAATCAGCCTCGCTGTCTTTAGGTTAAAGCAACTTCCCCATTTGAAAGGCTGCGCAATAATGTACTTTCCACAGAAGAGCAAAAGGGAAACCCCTGCGAGTCCTAACATGGATCCTAGAGGGGAGTTTTTTCTCAAGAAATCAAACGAGTGTCACACAAAAAATCACACGAAAAAATAGTTTTTTTTTTTCCCTACTCCCCTCTCTTGCTTTCTCTTTCATTCTTCTCCCTCTCGAGTCTCTGTGATTGTGCCTGCGTCAGCACGCCTGCATGACCTTCAGAGCCCCTCTGGGTCACTGGATCACTGCTGCAGTTTCTCCACATGCTCATTAGCGCTCACGTATGCATGCTGCAGCGTCACAAGGAGATACACCTCCTTCTCCTTCAGTTCAGAATCAGGCAGCACTCGGGCCAAAATGCTGAAATGGAGGCAGATTTGTGTGTATTTACAATACTGTGTATGTGAGTGAGAGACGGAGTCAGCATGTCTTATCAGTGTGGGAATGATCTGGATCCCAGGTGAACTGTGACTTGCTGACATTGGTGTATCTGAAGGTGTGGAACAGGGAAAACCTATAATCTCAGAGTGCTCCTCCCATTTTCCTCGCAGTCTGCCCAGCACCAATTCCTGTCTTCTAAATCAGTCATCAGGAGAAAGGCAAAGGGTGGGGTCTCCTCTAAGTAACCACCACCCAACACAGACACTGATTTCTGTCTTGAGAATGACAACATAGAAAGTTTAAAGATGTCCTGTGGAGTTTGACCACATATAGCACTATGGAGCAATGTTCTTTAAAGTAGATTTAATTTTTCTGTCTATTATGATATGATACTAAGGATACACATACTTTTTGGTGAGTACCTTTGAATTTAGGCAGAGATAGACACTAATATTTTTAAGCACCAGCCTCACAGAATGTAAAAAATGTAAACTTATGAAAAAAGAAGCTGCCAATGAGTGCTGTTACAGTATGGGGTTAAACCTTGGTGGCCAAGCTACCAGCACCCATGAATATCAATTTGCCTTTAGCTGTTTTATGGACAAAGCCAGGCTTGCCTTTTCCCATTTTTTCCCAGTTAGCCAGCTGCTGGTGGCAGCTTCATATTCACTGTACAGACATGATAGTGGTATTGATCGTCTCCTTTAACTTTTGGCAAAAAAGCAAACATATATTTATTTCCCAAAATACTGAGTATTTCTTTAAGTATGGCTTAATATGGTAGAAGTAGAGACATAGTCTGTTGTCTAAAGTGAGGGTGGATGGAGTACATGTTGGAGAAGCAGGACAGGATAGGAGTTTCTCTCTTCCTTTCCCCTGCGTGTTTCCTTTATTCCTTTCTGCAATGACCTCTAAACTATCATGAGCAGACTATTGCTTATCTGAACTCTACTCTTTCCTCAACACATCTGTCCTGTCAGCGAGGCATTGCAGCCCGTCCATCTTTCTCTCTCTGTAACACACACACACAAACCACATACTCTATCTCCCTCTCTTAATTGCAGTGACCTCTAAACTGTTATGAGCAAAGTATCCTTTATCTGAACTTTCCTCTTTGCCGGACATATCCGTCCTGTCAGTAAGCCCAGTACAGCCTCTCTTTACTCTCTCCTCCTCGTCCCCGCTTCAATAATCAGGCCTATTTTGCAACACCAGTGCAAAATAAATGGAGCATTTGAAAGCCAAACACGCTCTTAGGAAAATGCCTGCAATTCTAGGAATGAAAGTGAAAGTCATTGGTGATTAATCTGAACGTTATAGCTAATTAATAACTACATAATCCCCCACACACAACCTTCTCCCAGTGACCTAATGTCAGGAGAGCGCTCCTCTTTCTACAATGGTCATCAAGAAGCTTGTTGCCATGGTTACAGTGCTGATGCTGAGTGCGAGAGACACAGTGGTGTCCCTCTCTTAGCAGGATACAGACAGAGCTTCTGACATCAGTAGACAGAACCAGCACTGACTGCAGCAACAAAGAGTTGGACCAGAAAACAACAACGTGTTCTGTTCAGGCAAATATTGAAGTATTGGCTTCTAAACAAACCATTATTTAAATTCTATGCCTCCATTCAATCCGGCTGATTGCTGGTAGCCTACTGTGCAGTGTTTCATTTAAGAAGCTTTCCTGCTTGAGGACCATAAAAAGGATCTGACTCAGAGTTTCCCCCCAAACTGCGGTCCTCTCTTTGCCCATGTGGTTTAAAATCTCTCTTTTCTTGAGCATGGATTATCTCACCAACAGAGAAGTTAGATGTGAGGGTATGCGTCTCAGCAGAGGAGAAGCCTCTGGCCACAATAAAGCCGGCAAGGCATAAACAAGCTGAGGCTGTCATATGGGGAAACCAACTAAAATATCAAAGAACAGTGGACTATTTTGGGAAGTTTTGGGGGAAGTACCTAAATCTATTCTTTTCTAGCTGAGCAGCTGAGCAGTGAGATGTAGGCTGACCATAGCAGGGCTGCTGTACTGCTTCAGTGTTGGCTTGAATGTGTAAAAGGAGCCTGTGTGCATCCATTGTTACAAAACAGTATGTCTGTATTACATTATGCATTTGTTTCCGCTATGATCTTTGCTGGTACAGTGTATCCATTATAGATTAGATTTAGATATAGATATAGCTTAATGTGCCTGCACCAAATGATATCATATTGCAGCCGTTTTTAGCAAAGTATTTCCTGCCATCTGATGGGTAAATTAGATGAATAGATGTGGATATACAACGTCAACTCACTCTACACCAGGCCTAGTCAATTGCTTTTTAGGGGTGAGACATTTGCTATGAATTTAAATGTGTAAAACAATGCACCCTTTTATTTTTTATTCACTTTATTTTAGTTTTCATCATTGAGAAAGACACATTATGTACAATACTACAGGAAAATACAATGTACCTTAAGGGTAGCTTGTTTTAATTGACACAATGTTACTTTTTTTTCATTCAGTTTTACTCTCATACATTCCCGCTGATTAAAGACAGTTAAAACATTTTAGAATAATAAATATCTCTATGGTTAACAACAGACAAAACCAATGAATTGGATGATTAGTCTACTTTTAAGATAATGATCCTCTAATAAACAATGTAAACATCAATAAACTTAGAATGGCAGCTGGCTGTGTAAATAAAATCAGAATGGTAGATTTTTGGATATTTGTAAATGATCAAAGTGTTGGACTGAGGTCATTAAAGGGCCAGATTTGGCCCATGGGCCGCCAATTGAATACGCCTGCTCTACACTCTAGCACGTCTTGTGTATGTTTGTTAATGAACACTCAGGCAACAGTCCAGTACCTTGTAGGTGTGTGTCTGCCATTGGCCAGTAGATGGAGCTAATTCTCTGTGTAAAGGGATGGTTTGCATGATTAGGGTTATGGTCTGCGTTTCAAACTCACACACTCACAGATAATTAATCAGCATTACACTCTCTGACATTAAGTCTAGTTAGGTCAATTCATGCTTTATGGATGTTTATTCACTTCGTTTCTGCAGTTTGTTCACTTCTATGTGCGCTTTTCTCTGGTGTGTATGAGTTTTTTTTAATATTTCAAACATACAAATAGATAAAAAAAAAATCTAACATTTCACATACTTTACATATTTAAAGGACTAAAATCAGACCATGAAAAGAAAACAGAAAACATTCAGTAACCAACTACTTCATGGTGATGGTGCACCTTGACATCCAAGAAACTGCAGTGAAAGTTCTCTGATTGGTTTGTTTTTGTCTTCATCAGATTGCAGCTACACCTGTCACCAGGAGTGCGAGAACGAGGTCCAACTGGACTGCAACCAGAGGGACAAAAAGCCTGAAGAAACGCCATCTCCCAGAAACCACTGCTCCTCCACAGCCCCTCAACACAAGGTGAGGCATTTCAAACACAATGCAAAAATATTACTATTGATAGTGATTCATTCCTTTTCTTTTAAGTCCGGTCCCACACTAAACTCCTATATCAGCCTGTATGTTTTACCAGTGAGACCAATGTTCTTTCTTCATCATCTGTAGTCTGAAAACATCAGATTTCCACACAGTCAGAGAAAGTAAGATTATCTGTTCTCCTCCTGCTCATAGTTTGGGTATAAAATCCCAGCACACCATGGGGTGCCTCTCTCTGCCTGGGTGCAGCAGTGCCTTTAGTCATTGCAAAGGGGCAGCTGAAGTGGCTGACAGTGCATCACTTTCCCTCTGCTTCCATCACAGTTAGTTTTGTTGTTTGTGGTGATTTCAAGACTTGTTTTTTAGTCATGCTCTTGTACTGCTCTGTGTACAATGATGCAGATAAAAAAAAAAAAGAACTATTTGTGGCGTCTCTTTTTAAGGGCTTTGCTGAAGAGCCCCACATTCATCTAAGATTGGGTGTCAGACTCTTTTTGTTTTTGCAGAGGTGTACGTGAATCACGATTGGGTAATGGCAGGGTTCATCCTGCAGCATCTCTCCAAGCCTACACTTTTACGTAACCATCCACCTCTTTCACAACATGCTGCCCACCCTCCTCCTCCTCTTCCTCGGTTGTCTACTTATGAATTTATTTATATATGTGCTCATTTGCTTTTTTTGGTCACAGAATGTTCCCGAGACAGAATATGCTACGTCACCTAATGTGCCTCTCTCTCTCCTGCCTGCTCTGTTGCTCTCATGGCCTCCCCCAGTTGCTCTCTCTCATCTCTCCCTTGTGTTGGAGTGTGGCTTTGATTTCTTCAATCAGTGGTGGATCCCCATGTTCTCACTTCCTCAGCTTCCCTAATATGAATTCAAAGTAATTAGATTAATCACTATTCTCTGTAGGGAGCTTTATTATGGCATAGCTGTGTTGGCTCAAACTACTCTCACATGATATGCGTGCTAGTGGTGTATATTTAGTCATCCACTAGTGCAATATTTTGCATCAAGTTAAACTCAAAATCCATCCCTTTTCATCCTCTCATACTGTATGAGCCACAGGCTATCCTGCCATTCAGTAATTATGTAAAATTCATCCTCAAAATAGTGTGTGCCCACTCTGTGTGTGTGTGCAGGAACCTGAGAGTGTGTATGAGCCTGCATACTGCTCTTGGCATCCCAGCCTCAGTCACCCACGCAATGTGGTACACACACACACACACACACACACACACACACACACACACACACACACACACACACACACACACACACACACACACATACACATACACACCATGCACAAGAGAAAGCTGGATAACCCCATAGGCCGGCGGCAGTATTGGCAGCTCCTCTATGCTCGGGGGGGCAGATAACACAAAATTAGACCCCTGGTAGTGTGCCAGGTAGTACTCCGCTTCTAGAGAGCATGAACAAATGCACACAATCATGCTAGCATCAAACACTTTAAATGGGAATGGTGAGAATCTGAACAAGCAAGCGGGGGGGAGAAGGGAGGGGGATAAATCAAGTGAATTTTACCAAATGTAGAGCAGCAACTGCTCAAACGGTTTTATCCAAAAAACCATGATCATTTCTTCCAATATTCCACATCTACTGGAACAAAACAACAGCATATGATTTTTTTTTTGTTGAGTCATTTTTAGCTTTACCACTGCTTCTCTCTGAATTTAATGAGTGTGTAGTTAAACATAATGAGCTGAAAGTCAGAATTAAGTGAGCGTTGATGATGTCTGTCTTGGAGGTCTGTGACTAAGGCCTGCCTCTCTCCACACTCTTGTTTGGTTCATAGAGTACACTCGTACTGCAGACAAGTGGAGATATGACAGTTAATTTCCTGCAGACATCTTTCTCCCCTTTTGCTCAGTTTTATAGCTGCAGCCTTGTGAGTGTGTGGGTGAGTGTGTGTGGTTGTGTTTTCTGGCCCCTCTAGAGCCAGACAGATATATCAAACAGCTAATATATTCAGCCCACTATCGGCCAATCACAGCTATATCGGTTTATATCGGTACTGGCAATGTATTGTCCAATATGTAGTATGTAGTTTTGATAAGCAATTTAAAAAAGGCCAAAACTCTCTGGTTTGTGCTTCTGAAATGTGAATATTTACTAGTTTTGTGGACAAAAGACATTTTAGGGCGTCACCATGGGCTTTTGGGACTTCTACATCATTGTAAAGACCAAACTAGGGATGGACAATTAAATCACAATGAAGCCTACTGCAATTTTCAAATCCTAGGAAGTTTTTCACTCCCCTAATATCGGTATTAGCAACGACAAAAATCTATTATCAGTTAGGCCCTTGTCCGCTCTATCTTTAGGGGACCTTATTGTGTGCATCAGCAGAAATTGATCGCCCCAACAAGCACATAGATGCAGCAAACTGACCAGCTTCATTGACTCAGAGCCTGCAGGAGTGTTGCCCAGTATGTATGCGTGTGTGTGTGTGTTTGTGTGTCTGTAGTGTAGCATCCCACCCCCTGCATGCTGCCTCTCTGCTTTAGTGATTACACTGATGGAGGCGAGGAGCAGAGCTGCAGGTAATCAGTCTTTGGCCGAGTCAATCCTGACAGAAAGACGCCCGATGAAAGGCTAGCACACTATCCCTGCATGCTGCAGCCCTCCAGCAGCATATAGGTTTACCTATAATCATGTCTAAGTAGATTTTAAAATCATTTTACACACAGAGATGGCAGGTGCAGACAGATGCACATATGCATCATCAGTCTCAGCGGTGACAGGGGCATTTGCTGTTTTTTGATGAAGAGGTCACCGTCAGAGTCAGAGGGCAGATTGTAGGGTCAGTGTAAGGTTAGAGGTCACTGTAATCTCTATACAGAGGGCAATCATTCATTATTTTCTTAATCTCACCTTAAGCTCTGAGAGTGAGCCCTCCCCTCCACCTACAAACCAGCAGTGGTAGTGCAACTGTGGAGGTTTTCTTCTGGTCTGTATCCGTCTCTGATTGGTTTGGGTATTGAAACAATATTATAACTGTTGTGATAATAGATTAAACGAGAAAGCTGTAAAATATTTACTGTACTGAATCATAAAATGTTGATAATGTGTAATCAGAGATTAAGAAATGGTGCTACATTGAATTACTGATTTTATCAACAATAACACTACAGCAAGTATTTTCTCCTTTGAAATTTCCATTCCTGTCCAGAATATCTGTTTTTGATTGCCCGTTTCATGTTTATTAGAGATCAAGTTAATGCAGAATGTTTGCCCAATGACTAAGTGACATTTAAGAGTTGCTAATAATCTTTTAGAAGGAGTATATTTTTTTAATGGTTAAATTGAGCAATATGTTGATGGAGTCTTGCAGACTGAACTCTGACTGTGTATTTTCAGAGCAGTGGGCTTTTGTTTTTGTGACAGTAGGCTGAACTTTACATTGACAGACCACTGACAGTAACAGATGATCAATATACAGTGTAGCTGATCAATGTAGCACAGTGTTGTTGTAACTTGTAATCGTAGAAATATAATGTTGCACTAGTGTTCAGCGTCCCTGCAGCCTGCCTGAGCTTCAACCTATTTAATGTTCTGTCTATGGCTCCAACTTGCTTTGGACTGCACTATTCAATTGTGGACATAAGGGTCCTACATATTTCTCATTTAATCATTTTTAGTTATTTTTTAAAGAAAAAATGTCTGAATTTCTCAGCTGGTTTCTTTAGTTCTCTATGACAGTAAACTTAACATCTCTGGGTTGGACATCATTTTGGAAAACCGTGATCAACATTTTCTGACATTTTATGGACCAAACAACTAATCAGATCATTTAAAAAATGATCGACAGATGAAAACAATAATGAAAATAATGGTTAGTTGTAGCCCTGGTTGTGATGCCTCCTGGTGAAGTGTTGCATGATGCTGCAGCAGAATCTCACGAGAACAGCAGCCATCTTCCCCTGGTCTCTGCTGCTGCTACTTCCTGTCACTGCTGCTCTTACGTATGTAAAACAGGAGCTGTGAGGCTTCATATCTCTCACTCATCAGCGTTTCTACTTACCAGTGCCTCTTTGTGACTCTCTCTATGTAAGAGGAAGTGGCTGTGCTCTGCAGGGTGCAGTTGTTTGCAGGAAGAGAGGCAGAGAGAGTGGAGGGAGAAGAAGGGGGAGGGTGTTTGCAGGCTGATAACGCACTCAACCACAGATGGTTGAGCAAGGCTGCAGGAGAGTGAGGGTGCAAAAGACAGACAGAAGGAGAGACAGACAGGAGAGGAGAGCAGGGAGTAAGAGAGAAGGAGAGAGGCTGAGTGGGAGGTACTATTTCCAAAGCAGCTGAGAGGAGAAGAAGAGAGAAGAGGCAGGAGATCTTCTGCTCGCTGTTTACTCCTGACTCCAGGGACAAATGGATGCTCACACTCATAAATGCCGGCGCGATTGAGCTGCCGCCACAGAGGGGACTTGAATTGTTCTTTGTTTTTCTTCACCGTGGGTCGTCACAGAGACACAGAAGAGGAAGAAAGCAGGATGTGGTATTGCATGCACGCCATTTATGAGCGTTTGTTTGTGACAGAGGCTCTCAGGTGAGCAGGGTTAACTTGAAACCAACCTGTAAGCTGACTCCATGACACCAGCAAGTGCCTGCCTGTGTGTGTGTGAGAAGGTTACATGCTGTGTATGTTGAGCTGCAAAAGACCAAGTGAATATACTCTATAGGGTGTGTGACACCGGCGTCAGAGCATACACAGAAGGAAGTGACACGTCGCTCTCGGATTTCCTGGTCCCCTCTCTGGTGGCACGCAAAAAAAGCGCCGAATCTGAGCTGAGTTCACCTGTCTCGCCGTCACAGGTGGGACTTAAGCAACTCTCTGGATGCCTCAGCAGAGGAGCGATGACTTTCTCTGGATGAGTAAAGGACGGTTAGACTTGTACAGACTGTAATTTTTGCTGTCACATCAGCGTTGCCTTTTTCTGAAAAGAATAAAAACCAAGACTTCCTCAACCTGTAAACAAGCTGGACCTCTCCATGACTGTCAACACGGTGCTGACCCCCTCCATGACCAGCAGTAACAGCATGAGCAGTGGGTACTGCAGCCTGGACGATGAGAGTGAAGACTTCTCTTTCTTCACAGCCAAGACCTCATTCTTTGGCAAGCCCAGGCACGCTGCTAAGGTACAGAATCAAGGCAAAACTCACTCTGTTAGATGAAACTGTAAGAATAAGATGAACTTAGATGGTTGGCTTTTCAAGTCGGCCTGGGAGAGAAAACTGCCATTTATACTAAAAACATGCCTTCAGAAAGCAGAAGCATGAAGAGGAAGTGGTGGTGTCTGCATGCTAAAGTAGGCCTCTAGGTGTGTTTGTGACCGTGTGTAGGAAGAGGTTACTGTCATACATCTATTGTGTCACATTGATCAAGCCTTGCTCATTGGCCTTGATGCCTTTTGGCAGCTCGTTTATCATGAGAGAAGTGAAGATGGATTTAGCATCTTTGTCTGAAGACACTGTTTAGAGAGTGAAGACTTAATGCTGCTGCATCTCAGCCACTGACACAGATAATATGTTTGCAGTGAGTTAATGATGTGAACCTACAGCTTCCATAGAGGCCTCGTCTCTACAGTGCGTGGGAGAGGTTTCCGTAGAAACAAAGCTCATACTTTTGCACCAGAACATGCTAGTGTGTGCGTATGTGTGTGTGTGGGGCAACTACTTAACTGTAGTGAACCATTTTCCTAGTTACCATAGCAACTCATGGTTTTGGTGGCACTCTGCACACACTTCCTGAGATTTGGTTTTGGTCTACTGTACTTTCAATTACTTCACGCATAATTGTGTCACTGCAGTATATCCAGGGTTACTTGCACTGCAGGGTATCAGGAGGTGCTGCTTCTTTGTTGTTAGGGCTTGTCCCATGATGCACAGTAGGTGATTTAATGATTTTCTATAGCAAAAGGGAGAGAGAGGATTGTGGCAGATAGAAAAGAAGAAGAGTGTTTCTAGTTACACCAGAAGAAGCCTAGAGATATGCTCAAAAAAGTAAATCTAAGACTTCTTCTGTGCATGCAAAAGTTTTTTTTATTTTTTTTTTCAAATTTTGTTCACAAATTTGTTAAAATTTGTGTTAGTGAACACTTCTCCTTTGCAAAGATAATGCACCCACCTGACAGGTGTGACATACAGAGATGCTGATTAAATGCATGCATGATTATTGCACAGATGTGTCTTGGACTGGTCACAATAAAAGGGACACTCTAAAATGTACAGTTTTATCTTGAAAAAATAAATGCATTAGGTGCTATGACTATGTTATCAAAAATGCTTGCATTAAGAGCTGTTATTCACATTCTTCAATCACCAAATCATATTGTAAATGCTGCTAGAATGTGTGGCACTTTGCGGTGTCAATTATGCACATTATCCTGCAAAACATGACAACAACTCACTAAATGCATTTTCTTTTCAGACCGAGCAGGATCACAATGTCCGTGGTGAAACAAGGTCAAGTCATCATATCGTAGCTGTAGCTGTGTAACATCGGAGACGCAACAGTTTACTGGCGTTGTACATGAATAAAATATCAATTGGTTTAACTGACCTCTGTTTCTGGTGCTGGCTAGCAAGGGTAGCAATGTTTAATTGTTTAGTTGACGAATTGCACGCGTCACTAAACGTAACCAACCCAACCAACGAAGGCAACAAATACTAGCCAATCAGATGCAGAGTAGGACGGGTCAGGAGTTTGTCCTTCTGGGGAAAAAACATCTGTCCTTTTATTGTGAATAGTCCCAGAGACACCTGTGCAAAAATCATGATGTTTAATCAGCATCTCTTTATGCCACACCTGACAGGTTGATGGGTTATCTTGACAAAGCTACCTGACATGGATTTTGATTAATTTGTGAAAGAAATTTGAGAGAAATAAACCTTTTGTGTGCACAGGAGAAGTCTTACATTTTTAACTTAAACAAATGAAAAATGGGAGCAAAATAGAAGTGTTGCAGTCATATTTTTGTTGAGTGTAAATTTTTTGAGACAAGAAAGACATTTGCATTCATGTGAAGGATGAAGCAGCCCTCCTCTTGCTGTCCTTGACCTGGCAGTGTCTGTGGTGTCTAACTTGCAGAAGGTATAATCTCTGAATAATTGACCAGCTGTGTTGCCAGCATGTGGAGTTAGGGTTGCTGAGACAGAAGGGTATTGGGGTTAGCTTGTCTGGGCTGCCTGTGCAGAAACTGCCAGCTGATTTCTCTGGCACTACAAAGAGAAAACTGGTCTGACATGTAGTATAGCAGCAGTCAGCGAAGGTGTCCTGGATTTTTTCATGTTTTTGAATATGAAAAGGAGATATGCAAAAGATCTGTGTGGCATCCTGTGAATAGAGACATCATTATGTGCTTTGTGTATTAAAAATGTGTTACCCTGTTCTTCGATGCATGAGTGCATCCATGTACCCGGACACACAGGGACATACACATGTTCATCAAAACTGTGGAAGGGGAGTTCACATCCTCTTTTCTTTATGAATTATTTCCAGAGCTGAGCCTTTTGCTCTAGATTAGCCAGCCAGCTTTAATGTGTTTTGTCTGTGTGTGTGTGTGTGTGTGTGTGTATGTGTGTGTGTGTGTGTGTGTGTGCTACTGTGATGAGCAGGGGGTATATTAATTTTTTCTGGTCTGCTTTTTGATGCAGTGAAAATGAATGAGTTACATCGCTGTTGGTGATTATCAACACTATAAAAAGCACAGACAGTATTCATCTCTGCAGTATCTCAAACACGGCAGGCAACACTGGTAGGAAACAAGGATTGTGTGTAGAGGAGGACAATACTATTACTCTGGGTGCTATATAAATAAATGTTATTATTAATATTATTATTAATACTTATTATAGAATTTGACTATATTATGTCCTGTTACATTAATGAGTACCATACATCTATTTTGTACAACCTTACACCTACATTGCACTACATTTTGAATGGAAATGTTTGATGTTTTACTCTATTGCCTTATTCTTGGAGGGAGTAGTTACTTATGTAGCTGATAAAAATGTATGTGTATACATATACAATACAACTCCATAAAAAGTACACAGATTTGCAGCACAGGGACCAGATGCAGCATTGGAATACTGCTAATGCAACAAATATTTGATGTTTTGTTCTTCATAATGAGTACATTTACTTTTGAACGTGATGTATATTTTGTTGTTGGTGCTACTTGAAAACAATGAGGAGAACTACTCTCACACAATATCGCTTACTGCTGAAATATGTATTCATGTACGTTTCCGTCTGTCTGACCTTTATCAGTTATATCAGCAGTAGCACAGCACTTCCATACACATATTAGTGTTTATCACTGGAGTCACCTGTTATATTGTTGATTTCACCTGATATATTGATGTTTTTCGTCTTTCCTTAAATACTGATTATTTTAACATAGTTAAAAACAGTATAATTCAGACACCATCTGTATTATTTACATTTCAAATAGTTTTGGACCCCGAAGAAGAATAATTTGATTAAAACCATTTAGTCTATGTCTATGAATACTGTTTTACCCCCCCCCCCCCAAAAAGCCCTTTTATTTTGAATTTGTTTTCCAGTCCAAAGAAGCATAAGTGCCCCAAGATCATTATTGGCCCTCAGCAGTCTACTCAGTGATTAAACTGAATCGGATGTAAGTGTGATTTGTCAGTCCATAGTATGTTCAGCTGGTATTCAGTGATCAAGTGCTAACCCTAGACTAACCCTCCATTTCTATCATGAAGTTTTAGGAATAGCTTTGCTGAAGCAACATGCCTGTTAACTGCAGCTTTTTAGTGGCACTGAACACCGAAACAGGCACTTGTTCTAATTTAAATATAAAATTCTGATGCTAAGCTGACAGTTTATTTGACCAATGACTGATGATATCTTATATTCCGTTGCTCATAGGGGTCTTTGTCTTTTCCTGATATTTCAGTTGTCAGTCTGGTTGAACCATTGTACAGCATTTTGTTCTCTGTGTAACATTATTTTTTGTAAACTCTTCATACAAAATAACATCTATTTGCAAAGAAGACTTTATTCGACCTAAAAGCATGAAATAGCATTAAAAATATACAAATATATACCATATGATGATACCAGTAAATCTTAAACTGCATCCATGTAGCCCCATCTAATTCCCCAAAAGTAAAAAAAAATCAAACATACTGATATATCATGAATTGAATTAATGTAATAAATAAATTCTAACAAGTCAAAATTCCGTTGGTGCTTTAGTTGTAATCTTGTCGTGGTATTTTAATTTAAAATATAAACACAGTATATATAATGTATATGTGCAAAGGGTCAGAGCCTTTTCATCATTGTGTGCGTGTGTGTGTGTGTGTGTGTGTACTGCTGGTAGTACTGGCACACTGCAGTCTCTGAGCTGTGAAATAGAATCAGTGTGTGTTCTCAATCGTGTTTCTTCTCCTCGACACTTGACCCAGTAAAGGCGTTGTGCTGCTATAGCACAGGCTGTTATCAGTGTGTGCATATGTGTGTGTGTGTGTGTGTGTGTGTGTGTGTGCATGTTCATGTGTTATTATTTGCTCTGTATTATTTGAGTATAGTTTCGCTCTGACAACCTGCACCATGTCTTCAATCCTGGCCTGTTGTAATAGATCCTGGAGTCTAGTCTTACTTGAAGATCATGATGTTGCACACACACACACACACACACACACACACACACACACACGCATGCATGTACTTGCGGGTTTGAGAGACAAAGGGTAAGCTCAGGTTAATGAAAAGGTGTTCAGGTTATACACGCAGACAGGTCTGGCACACGGTTTAATACTGACTACTTTCCAGCAGTGGTACGACCTCTCTTGTCTGATCTCATCAGAGTGAGAGCATCAACACTTACTCATGTCACCCTGAGGGGTGTGTGTGTGTGTATCTGCATGGTGTGTGTACATATGTGTGTATGACCCTTATGTAACAGTCCTAAATATCTTACACACTTAAGCTGCTTTACATCAGTCTGAATCACACCATTAAACTGGATTAGATGGTCTGGACCTGTCGCCTATAATATTATTAATATCATCATTCAAATCATTCAGTGAGTACACTTATTGCTGGACGCTAGTATTTTCTGGGTAAAATTGACCTTTAGCTGTTGTATTTAAGCGACTGTGTCATCAGGTACATGGTTGGCTGCTCTGTGCCTAGCACTGCGTATGTTGAGTGAAAATTAAGATTCAGAGTAAGAACTTATAAAAGCACTAACTGCAGCAAACCCCGATTGAACTGTGTATGAGATTTGGACCTGGCTCAACATAAAAACAAAAAATAAGGTGCTGCTTTAACTTACAACTATGTTTCCACAAGATGTGAACATCTGGAAGACTGTAAAGAGAAGAAGAAGCAGAGAGTTTAGTTGGCTTGGAGACAATGGTGTTTGGCTTATACAGCTGTGGTTTCCCATTAGAAAAAGGCTGTCTGATGGCAAAGCAAAATAGTGAAAATATTCTAAATGTAGCATACACTTCAACCAATATTGAGTTTTTTGGATGAACCTTTTTTTAAGTGGCTAAAATATTTTTAGTTGCTGACCCTGTCCACAGCAGTTCGTTGCTGAGAACTCCACATCAAATAATCCAAGCTATCTCTTTAACGAATGTGTTGGCCATACAATAAAAAAAACATGACAGATCAGTGATCAGATGAGCCATGCATCATTTAGTATCACTCGTCTCATGCAGTCCAGTTAAGACTGAGCTCTGGAACCAGTGATATACTGTGGAAATGTAAATGATTTTTGTGTCATAAGTTGACCAAGGTGCTAGCCCCTCAAAATGTATTTGTTTTTGTGTGACCACAGTGCAATGTCACTGCGCAAGCTTTCTCAGGGTTCACATCTGTCTGTTTCTGTGTCTTGCCGGTCATTGGCTCCCTCGTGACCAGGTCCAATCAGGGCAGTGTCCCAGGACTTTGTGGAACTCTCAGGGGCGGAAACTGCTCCATTGTCCTGCTCTTTTGTCCCCTGACCACTCTCACTGGTATGCAGAAAGGGAGGGCAGGGCACTGCCTCTGATACATTTAGAAACTTGCATACAAACGCAGGAATTCCTGCGAGGTCTTTTTCACTGGGAGGAATTTTAGATACAAGTCAACTCCTCTGTATCCCTCAGATTCTTTTCTTAACCCTGGAGTTTGTTGTACTCACTAACTGTTTCTCCACCAGTTTTACTAAGTGTATGGGTTTGTATTTTGTTCTCATATGAATGTGATTATATTAGAGCTCTTGCTGAATCTTCAGGATTCTGCGGAGATACACAACCAACAGCCTCAATTTCATTAGTTTGTGGTCTTAATCGCTAGTTTCAAGTTTTCTTCAATACAGCATGAGGTGTCCAACAAAGCCTTTTCGAAACTCTGTAAAAACCTGTAAAATTAGGCAGTGCTGACCAAATATAGAACAATATTCTATTACTATGCTGCCCATATCTTGCTTAGATGCTTTCAAAAACACATTTTAGTGTACTATTTAGTTGTAATTTGAGAAACTTTGTGGCCTGGTAGGCCACTATTATGTTCCGCTGCACGGACATGCCCAAACCAAAGTGCAGTGCATCACCCACCAACTCCGCGGTCCTGTTGGTACTGCACATGTTCTAGCTGCAAAAAAACAAAATGGCAACCCCCATAATGCCAAACTCAAGGCTTCAAAATTGTGGTCCACAAACCAGTGCGTGACATCATGGTTTGTTCACTCTCGGTCCCAAATTGAAATAGCCCTGCATAACCAGCAGGAAAATTGCTTAGAGATACGGTCAATGCCACATCAACATAAGTTTTTTTTTTGTTTGTTTTTTTGAAGAAGTCATAGGATAAGATAAATGAGGCCCTAAGGCTGGAAGCTCTCTAAATACTGAGATGTGTTTGTGTCCTAAGTTATTATTTCAGTCATTGAATTTGTTGCATGCAGTGACCATGATAGCATCAGCTGCTTTCACTGCTGTTTCACAGAAACATACCATAATTACACTGAAGAGTGGCTGGTAAGAGTTGAAGACATATAGGCAGTGACAAAAAAAACACATACAACCCAACACACACACACACACACACACACACACACACACACACACACAGTTCTGTCCCTGTGTCCTTACCCAAACGTCAGCCTTGATTTTTTAAATGTTATAATGTTATCACCTCTTCTTGCTTAATGCCAGCCACGATGAGTTCAGCTACCCTTGTGCTGTGTGTGTGTGTGTGTGTGTGTGTGTGTGTGTGTGTGTGTGTGTGTGTGTGTGTGTGTGAGTGTATTTGTGTTGTTTATAACCACAAGCCACCTAAGTCTATACGTGCACACACACACAGGCACTTGCACACTGCATTTGTGTTGAATGAAACAGTGACTTCATCACAACCTGAGGACTCCCCTACAGAAACGATTCTTGCCCTGTATTCTCTCTCTCTCTCACACACACACACACACACACACACACACACACACACACACACACACACACACTGCCCCAGAAAATGCAAACGAACAGGAGAAGGAGGGGAAAAAAAGCTATTGTGAGATAGCGAGGATGCATCCCACTGTACTATAAATAACCCAGTCAAACTCTGTGTTGCTAAGGCTGGCTCAGCAGCCGCTCTTTCATCATTCCTCACCCCTTACTCGCCTCATACACTGCCTCCCCCTCTTGGCCTTCCTCTCCTCCTCCTCCTCCTCCTCCTTTCAATGCATCTTCCCTCACTCTCTCTTTCTCAATCATAGTCATGGAGGGAAATGAGTAAAAGTGAGAGGGAGGCAGCAGTGCTGTCAATATTCTCGTGCTGTGATGCCGAATGTGTGATTCCCTCCATTCACAACATTTCCTGTTCCCCATGTGGAGTTGCAGAGTTGTGTAACCACCATGCTGAGGAGGAAGAGACGGTGTAGCATTTATAAGAATCTTCATCAGCCTCAGTCAGAGAAGCAGCTTTTAGGATAGGAGAATGGCGTGTTATCACAAATAAGGAGCAGATCTGGTGTACCTGCAAGTCAGTCAGTCCACTTGTCTATAAGGGGCTGCAGGGAAGATTTCTTTGGGTTCATGATCTTGAGTAAAGCACCATGGAGTATTTTTTTTTTCAGGACTTGGTGAAAGCAGCACCATCTGCTGGTTAAACTAAACACTGCTACTACCAGTTCTCTAATGCCTTACAGTATTGGTCACACCTCTTCTCTCTTCCTCTTTGCCTTACAGCAGAATGAAACAAAGGAGGAAGAGGAGAGAGGAACAAAGGACCTGTCAGAGGAAGAGGTGCGGACAAGGATAGAAGAGTATAACGCTCAAGTCTCTGAAAATGGCATGAAACTGGTGAGTTTTAAACACTTTGTTGTAGCTGCTGAATATAATGCACTCTATAATGTCAAACCAACAATGAAACTAGACTTTAGAACTTCCTCACTTTCATGAATAGATGATGAATAGAAACAGGAAATTGAGCTGGCAAGCGATTATACAAAAGTAGGAACAAAAGTTGGACATTGGTGTTGAAGAGATAAGAGCCTGATATTTGTTATATTTTTTCTGCAATAATGATTCCCTATGAATTAATCATTGACGTACTCCATCTGTGTTCTTCTCCTTTGATTACAGTGCTAATGCCCTCCCCCTCCCTTAACCAAGGGGGTTATGTAATCTAGCAGTGTCATCCTGCAAAAACAAATGTCAGGTCATGTCAAGTAAATTTTTATTTGTATAGCACCAAATCAGCAGAAGTTATCTCAGGACAACTTTCATATAGAGCAGGTTTAGACTGTACTCTTAACAGTATTATTTACACAGACCCAGCAGTTCCCATCAAGAGACAGTGGTGCGGAAAACCTTTACCTAAACCAGACTCTATGGTGGGCAACCATCCGCCACCAATGGTTTGAAATAACAGTTTCAGTGGGGCTTGGGGACATAGAATTTTTACGCTAAAACATACGTATTTACATCAAAATTTGAATGTTCAGATCTGATACTAATAGTTTTTATTGAGAGTATTTAAAAAATAAAACTTTAAGTTTTTACATAATAGACCATCATTATCTTTCATATATTTTTGCAATTATATAAGCACAAACTGTATAAAAAAGAAAAAGTAACAAAATCCTTCTACCAGCACCTGCAAAGCTCATTAATTTACACCATATATCTTGTCTATTTAATGTGTGCAGAATCTGAAATGAAAAATTGAGATGTTTATGATGGATTATTTGCAGACTATCTCTTGGCTGCCAAGACTTTTTCTTACCTACACAGCCAGACTACCTGTGCTACGCTAATCGTGCTAACCTAACTAAACCCAAACACTCATCATTTGCTATCATAAATGACAGAGCAAAGCAGCAAATCTTTACAATTAAGAATCTGAACCAGCAAATGTTTGACAATTAATCAATTATCAAAATAGGTGACAGTTTCATTTTTTTGGTTAACTGACTAATCATTGTAGCCCTAGACGTGAGAGTGTTATCATCTGTCTCCTCTAATGACTAGACCTGTATTTCCCAAATGTTGGACTGTTTCTTTAAAGAACCACATATATCACTTCTATAGTACACATATCAACACTGAGTCTTCTCCTCTGTGTGTCCTAGGCTTCAGACGGATCCTACACAGGGTTCATTAAGGTCAACCTGAGGCTCAGTCGACCAGTCACAGTCCCCGCTTTGGAGGCGGCGGGCTCAGAGGGAGCGTCCAGGCAGATGGGAAACCGCAATCAAGCACCGTCAGAGTGTCAGGGAGGGACAGACTGCGGGCAGAGTGAAAAGAGAACGTCCTTCTACCTACCATGCGACTGTGTGAAGCAAATCCACATCAGCTCTTTGACGACCACCAGAGAGGTCATCCAGGGCTTGCTGAAGAAGTTCATGGTGTTGGACAATCCCCGCAAGTTTGCATTGTACAGACAGACGCACCGCGATGGACAGGGTGAGGAAAAATGACTAGCTACTGGCTCATTTATAGAAAACATGTAATTGCATAGTAACGTTACCCTCACCTACAAACTTAGTGATTCTTCATCCTTTAAGGTAGGATCACTAGCATTTGTCTGAGGTGTTTGTAAAAGCACACAAATGTCCGAGGATGTCAAACACCAGCGTTTTGGGTTGCATCCAGAGAACAGCAAAAAAAATGAGAAACGTAAAGAAATACAGGCAGATGACAAGGTCTCTGCAGACACAGACACCATCACACACGTCTCATGGGTCATAATGATGACTGAAAGGGATTATGTTCACATGAGTCTGTACTTTTTTTCTTAAGGAAATTGTTGCATATTATGCCTTTAAGTTAGTTACTTTCACTTTCACAGTTAGCTTGGTACAGTGGTGGAAAGAGTACTGAAGATCTGTACTCAAATACAAGTACAGTTACATCACTAAAATATTACTCAGTTACAAGTAAAAAAAAAAAAAGTAAAAGTACTGGTGTTAGAAAAATACTTAAGTAAAAGTACAAAGCATTCATCTCAAAAACTACCCAGAGTATTAGTTACTTTTTAAGTGTCCATATTTAATGTATTATCAATAGAAGCCGTTCAAACAGAGGGGTTTCTGTTTTTCTAAATTACTCCAAACACCGTCTCTTTTCTGCTCAGTGGTTACAGTCACATAAGGCTGCAACTAATTATTATTTTCATTTTCGTAAAATGTCAGAAAATGTTGAGAAATGCTGAGGACTGTTCTCCAAAGCCCAAGTTGATGTTGTCAAGAAACCAGAAAATATTCACTTTTGAAAAGCTGTAATCTGAGAATTTGGACATTTTCTATTAAAAAATGACTCAAATGCAGCTCTACAGTCACCTCTCCAAACTAGGGTTGAATTTTTTTTTTTTTTGCAGTTTCCTTAACCATTATTTGAAAATGCCAACAACCCATTAATCATAATAATGTATAATATACAAAACACATTTATTTTTTACACTTTTTTCTCATTGTCATTTTTTTCTATTCCGTTTAGTCATTTTTTTTTTTTCATTTTAGTTTAAGTTTACTTTTCCCCCCCTTTTTTTCACTGACCTGTTTGTGATCAGATTAACAAAAATGAAGATGAAAGATTTGGATATTATTTCAACTTCAATTGCTTAAGTCTGTACTAAAGGAAAAGTACAGACTTGAAAATCTACTTATATAAGTACAAATACCTAAAAAAAACTATTTAATTTCAGTAATTTGAGTATTTGTAGTTAGTCACTTTCACCCCTGGGTACATATTGTTAATAGTATTTAACCTTCACTTTGTATTTAGTATTTTTTATTATTTTGATAATCACCTCTGTGTCTGAGCAACTAGCTAGCTAACATTCATTCAAACTAAACAGAAACAAAATAAAACCCATAAAAAATTTTTTGGCTTGTCTGTCCACTGCTCCAGCAATCATTTAGTCTGGGTTGGTTACAATAAACCCTGAATTCGCCATGCTGAAAATATCACTGGGAGAGGAGCAAGACGAAGGCTGGACATCAGAGAAGCAGCAGTTAGAAATGGCGAGGAGCCAGAATATTTTCACATCTAAATCTGTGAATTAAGTTTTTTCTTTTTCAACCAACCCACAACTGGTGATTGCTGAAATTTTGGAAAGACAAACCAAAAGGTTTTTAAGTGAGTTTTATTTTGTTTCTCTTGAGTTTGAATGGAAACGATAACGGTAGCTAGCTAGCACGGGTTTGTAGGTGATGATAAAGTTAATAAAGTGTTGACAGGAAGTAAACAGACATGCAGCTTGTAAAATGGATATATCTGAAACTACATTTTGCGAGTAGGGAATAAACAGCACTGAATTAAATGTTTTTCTTCTTGCTTTTTTTAAAATCTCCAGATCTGTTCCAGAAGCTCCCTCTGTGTGAGCGTCCTCTTCTTCTGAGGTTGATAGCAGGGCCTGACCCAGAGGTGCTCAGTTTCGTCCTTAAAGAAAACGAGACTGGAGAGGTGGAGGTGAGAACCGTGCTTACGCACAGATACACACGCTTGTGGTGCACAGGCACATTTTATGTATCTGTGGTACATTTTCTCACAAAAGCTTTATCTTCCCATGAAACGGGAATTATGCAGGCTTCTCTCAGTTCTGTAATAATCTTGTTTTCACTTTCTCTCTGACAGTGGCATGCATTTTCTGTCCCCGAGCTACAAAACTTCCTGGTAATCCTGGGGAAAGAGGAGTCGGAGCGTGTGCGGGCAGTAGAGCAAAAATACTCCGTGTACCGACAGAAACTACTACAGGCCCTACAACAACATGGCCCCTGACCCTTCATGTGTTACCTTAAGACCTCAACCCAGGGAGAGACCAACCCTCTGACCCCCCTACACCCACGATCTATTCAGAGACTGGAGCTGAACTTGTGTCCACCCTCCACATATAAACACCTACATACAGATATATACCCTTTCTCAGGACGGATTCAAGCCCCCCCCATCCATACATCCACTCCCCGAGGAGAGAATCAGGGGTTGAACGCGTCATGAAAGGCTACGGGGTGTGTGGTCTGCTAACCGATTGGACAAGCAGTGTTTTCATTGCCAAGGATGCATACACACACACGCACACACACAGAAAGATCACAGCAAGATGTGAAACTCTGACTTGAAATCTCATTTGAGACTGATGTTAACTAACCAATGTTGTTTTTAAAGATCCCTTCTTCTTCTGCTACTGCTGCTGCTGCTACTGCAAGTGTTACTTATGCATGAGTCTCTCTCAGCTCATCACCCCCTGCACATAGAGTTAGAAGTTAAACAAGAAGGCATGATTACATTTTCAGAATCTCTTTGGGATGGAAGGACAATCATACTGGGTGTTTTTTTGTTTTTTTTTATTATCACCAAATGTATTATCTTATTTTTCTGCTGGAATATAAGATGTGTGGATTTATGAAGGACGTCTTAAGGTCAGGGTTGAAGGCTGAAGGCTGTGTTTTGCTTTGGGTGCTGGAACCAGAAGAAATGGAAAGATAAGGAAGCAAGATCCATTCTCTGACTTTTCTCAGGGAGCGCATGTTGAGCAAAGAGGAAACCTAAAGGAGGAAAGGCATCAAATTCCACCCTTACACCAATCACATTTGAGCTCAAAATCTCAGCCTTCTTTATTTGTTCCAATTATTCCATTTTCCTCTTTTAACGGGGATAGTTTGGACTTTTTGAAGTGTGGTTGTATGAGGTACACCCCGAATTTGGAGAAGCAGAGAGGAGCACCTGCACAGAAGCCAGTCAGTGTACTGCTGTGGACAGAGTCAGCAACAAATGGTATTTTAAACATCTAGAAAAGAAAAAAATCTATATCAGTTTAAGTATACGCCATATGTTGAATATTCTCATCACTTTACTTTGCTGTCAGACAGCCTTTACTGATGGGACAGAGCCAGTATACAAGCCAGATGTCACTCTCTCCAAACCTACTGAACTCCAAAGGCAAAATCAGTCACCTCTCTTTGCAGGGCACTGGAGTTGCTGGTCTACTGCCGTCTCAATCACTTAGTTTGTTTGTGTAATTGTGTGACTTCAGTGTTTGAAAGGATCATTTACATTCACAGACATGACACAAATATGCAAACAAACTAAAAATCGACAAGCAATTCCTGTGTTCTGCAAAGTAAAATTACTTATTGTGCCTGTGAAGTTCCTGTGAAGATTTGATATTTGGCTCGTATAACAGCTGTGTCCCATCAGAAAAGGCTGTCTGATGGCAAAGTAAAGCGGTGAAAATATTCTAAATATAGCGTACACTTAAACAGATAATGATTTTTTCTAGGTGGCTAAAATATATTTTGTTGCTGCCCGTCCACAGCAGTTCATTGCTTAGCTTCCATGTTGGTTCTCCTCTAACAGGCGGTGTGCTGATCTCCATCTACTGTAGCTAGTTCACTTTTGAGAAGTACCTCGTACAACCCTAAATCAAATAATCTGAACTATCCCTTTTCAAAAAAAAAAAAAAAGTGTGTGAAGATGCTGTCAGGTGCATCACTGACAGAAAGTTCAATCAAACTCAGTTACCAAACCTCCCCTCACACACAAACCTCTTCTGAGATGTTAACTGTGATTCCATCTTACCTCCCTAAATCCTGATCAAACCAACCTTGTGCATGAACTCGACCTGCTACTGAGTGAGGCAATCCACACACCTTTACAGACTTTACACTTTATTGTAAAAGTGATCTTACGCTGTTATTGTATGTGGGTTGCATTTGAATGTGAGGATGTTTTTACACCAAAGTTTAGAGGGACAGATCTTATCGAGAGGACTTGAAATGGATTTGGAAGTTTATTTAATTAAAGGTATATGTAAAAATGAAAGCAGCTTCTGTTTTTGCACATATAGATGCAGGTCACTGAATGGCTCTTTTATCCTCCCCACCTTCCACCCCAAAAAAGAAACAAAAAATATCTAATATTCATGATAATGGCTATGATGTACCAATGATGTGTTTGCAATGCATATGTATTATGTAGACACTGGAAAAAGAGTGACAAGGTTTAACTTTGTTGTTATAACAATGAATATTAATATTCTTTTGGTATCATTCCTACTGGTTGGGGTGTGTGTGTGTGTGTGTGTGTGTGTGTGTGTGTGTGTGTGTGTGTGTGTGTGTGTGTGTGTGTGTGTGTGCGTGCGCGCGCTCATCTAGGGCAGTAAGGACGATGTGAATAGTGTTTTAACTGTTTTATGATGAGTGTGTTATCAGCACTCCCTCACTTATGGAGTCACGAAAGTGCCACAAAAAGAATGAATCCATGAAAAAATAATATAAAGAGATAAATACAAAGAGAAATAAAGGAATGAATAAATGTGGAAATAAAAAGACAAATAATAAAATATAAGAGGGTCAATTGACTACTCAGCCTAGGTAGGAAGGCCCGCCCAAAACCAGTTGATTGACAGTTTAGCCCTTCAAGGATGAGGGAAAAGAAAATGGAAAAATAGAGGGATAAAAATAAATAAAAGTACCTTATATTAAAAAAAGAAGAGTAAACTAAAGTAATTTATATGCAAAATACAACTACAATAATAAACAAATGTATACAGAAGTGAATTAACAAATAATTGTGAAAATAAATGAAAATACTAAATTGTCTTTATATTTCCACATTTCTGTTCTTATTCCTTAACATATTTATTTTTTTATGGCACTCCTATGACTCCATACTTATTGGACCTCACTTATCCAGTATTAAAACATGCATTGAGTGCACATGTAATATAATACATTACACCTCAAATTAGTTTGTTATGGGAAAGATATTTGGCATCCGTGTATCATAAAATGAATGCATTTAATCAAAGCATTTACTTTTTATTTTCCAGACATACTTATTTTATTTAATATGAAAGAAATACTGGTAAATGACGTCCATTGTCCATAAGCACATCATGCTTCTGACTGAAACCCAGACCTGATACATTTTTTTTTAAACACCACCACCCACAGCCCAAACTGTTCCTGCTGGCAGTGCCTTTTGTTTCATGTGCCCCTGTGTATCTATCTGTAAGATGTGTTTCAGCACACAGGTGCCTGACTGGATGTATGGGCGCTTTTGCATGTGTGCAAATCTATGTTTCTTGGGTGGTGTTGTATTTTTTTCTTCCCCCGTTCCACTTCACACATTTGTCTCTCCAAAAAAAACCCTCTAGGTGTGTGTGTGACTGTGTGTGAGTGTATGCAGTGTGTGTTATTTATTTCATGGTCCACCTCATCCATATGGTAAGGATGTTGAAAGGTGATGCTTTTTTTTTTCCAATTTATTTTGTTTTAATTGAATATGTGTGTATAAATATAGCAGTAGAACTGTACAGAATATCAAAATGAAATAAAAAGGTCATCCCTTTATTGAAATGCTCTCATATCCTCATGTCTCTGGCTTCAACATAGTTTCACTAAAGGCCATGCAGCAGTACAAAACTTTCAGGTACCTCTTCTGCATTTTAAATAATCTCCTATTTCAGTGTGTCTCTGCGTCACACAGCCCAAAATGGTTACCTGTGTATACATCTGCAACCCTAACTTGATAAAATCACCTTTTGTAGGCATTTATCAAAATATTTGTCAGATAGTTATTAACCACAAAGTATTAGAGATCCTCAACAGATGACTCTCAGTTACCGTGACTGGAAAGGGTTACAAAAGAGAAAGAGAACCTACACTAGTTTCACTTCTCTTCAGGCTGTCCAACAAAAGTTTGTTTGAGCAGGAAACTGAATCCCAACCATCCAATGCAATGAGAACTGCTGCCAAAGAATCAGTTATTTACTGCTACAGTTAGGGATGGGTATCATCAGCAATTTATTCATATCATATTGATAATGATACTTCTTATTGATGCAGATACTTAGTGACACTATTATTGATACTACTCATCATAACGTGGAGCAAAAGATGACCAGACAAGACATGACCAGAAAAGATGTGAAAAGATTCAGTACTTGTTTTATTTTATTTTATTTTTGCAGAAGTATCAAGTTAAATTGTTTCCTGAGTTATTGCATTTAGCCTACTTTTGAAGATTTTGATCTGTCCGCTGATCTTGGTTCTCTCCTGCAACTTGTTTGGATCCTGTCAGATTTGTTAAAACGAAGTGATTGTGGAGAATTAAGTGTCCACTTGCTGAGACTGAATAGCTTTAGTCTTGTGACAATCAGAGAATTGGAGATCTCAAGTGTTTGGCGACTGATAGGGAATGAACTAATTCATGTCACACTTTTTAAATAACAGACTTTTTAATCTTTTAGGCTTGAGAAGAGGTTTCCTGTATTTTCAAGTCAAATGGCTCAAGTTCGGGTGAAATCACAAGTCATAGGTGTTAAAATTCAAATTTCAAGTCATTTTTGATCACGTAAAATTGAGTCTAAAGCTGGGTGACCAGATGCCCTCGTTCTGATGACCTGGGTTTGGTAGTGAAGTAGGTAGAGATGCAGAGGTAAAGTTATTATTGCAGAACAATGTGACTGAGATAAAATACAAAAGTAAGGCAAGTGATGTTAATCAAAGCATTTTATCTAAAAGTGTAAGTGTAAAATTGGAGAGGAAGAAGAAGATTATGGTACTGTAAACTAGTTTTTGTGACATGTTAAATTCCTTATTACCCAATTTTATCATTCAGTCTGCACTGTATTTTCATACAGTCCAACAGTTACCATGATCAAATACATGAAACTGGAATTGTCCCACTTTTTTTAAATTTCATAAATAATAACACTGGATATTTTAATGACATATTGACTGCTGGACTGGAAATGTCCTCTGTGTTCATTTCAGAAATCTGGTCACCCGAGTCTTAAGTAATCAAATCTTTGACTCAAATCTGTCTCCAAGTCATGTGACTTGAGTCCACACCTCTGCCATTTAGCAATGAAGAATGTGTTGTCCAGACATGACCCAAGTGGAAAGTGCTGAGCTTCGCATCTCGTTTTCTTCCACAGAAGCCAGCTTGTGTTGCTTTCAAATCACCAGCAGGTGGCAATATGTCATCTAAACTGCTTCCTCATGCTCAGAATGAAAGCTGTGTGTCTGTGTATATTTGCAGATGCATGTGTGTGATTTTGTTTTTATGTGTTCTGATTGGCTCAACGCGATAAAACATTTTGCAGTGGCAAAGTTTTACACAATACTTTCCCTGATATAGACGTTTAAAGGGATTGTGTTTTCAAAGGCCATTCAAAATAAGGTGTTAGGCCAATAAACCCGCAGGTGTCAGTGTCCATCACAGGCTCTGAGTCCAAATACAGAAATACAGGCAGAACCCCCAACCCCCCACCAGGACCTATAGGTAGCTCTGCACCTGGTTCCATCTCTTGCTGTGGTTGTAAATTCACTGGCTGTGATTAGTCCACACACTCACACCTTGCACCCTTTTGAGAGGAAAGTGCAATAAGCAGATCAGTTTATAGGCATTGTCACCCTACTCTCTCTATACACCACCATCTAAGAATAATCAGCATGGCCGAGCTGGCCTTAAGGGCTGGCCGCTGCCCAGAAGGCCATCTGAAACTGTGTCAGTATGCTTATTTATGGCAGCAAATATAGACAGACCCTTCTTCTCACCTCTGAGAAAGAGCTAAGATTAGCATCACCCTCTGCCCAGCATGTATCACTGTCTCAATTTAGCCCGTTCCCCTTCTCATGCCTGCCCGGTCTCTCTCCGTCTGTCCTCTGCCCTGCCCCTAACTATATCTAGCCTGTATAGATCTCCATACCCTCTCCAGTTTCAGTCCACTGCTTCAGCTTTCCTCTCAGGGTCTGTAAAGTGAATGACCAACAGCACAGTGAGGACCTGAGGACAAGTCCTCTTAGCCCATGAGCTGCAACTGGTGATTAATCTCATCATCAGTGCATATGTTTGTTAATTTTAAATATATTGTTGGTTCTGTAAATGCTAATCAACAATGTGAAAATGTCCATCATATTCACCCAAAAAAGGTCAAGTTGATGTCTTACAATTGCCTGTTTTGTCTGACCAACACTCCCCAGACCCAGGAGAACGATGATGATGATAACTGTTGGTGCCTCCGACCCAAAGCGTCTATATTTGACGACCTGGGAATGAGCCTCAGCAATCAACTATCTCTCTCTGCTTTCCTTTAAAAGTGAAAGTGATGCATCGGGTCAACATGGGATTGGTATGCAGATTTTTTCTTTAGCCATTTATTGGCCCTGAATATAATCAATCACCATCAATCACCAATGTAGACTCTGTTTTTTGTTGTGATGTGAACAGTTGTATTGCAAAGTTGAGAGATTATGCTGACGTAGATGACATTTCTGCTAGAGCTGTATTGGACATGGGTGTAAACAAACATGTTGAGACCGTTACTGAACTCTAAATGCCATATTATTAATGGGAGGCTAAACCCAGAAAATGATCATTTCACTTCTATCTCCATGAGGGGTAAAGCTGTTTTAGATTATACCATACAAATTATTTTTTGACTCTGTTTGAATTGTGTCATGAATTACACACATGATATTTGTCCATTTTAAAACATAATTTTAAAAGAAAAGAAAGTCGCAGTTTGTGTTAGGTTTGTTATGGTTCTGTGTTCTGTAGTTCTATAGTTCTGTTCAGATAAGACTGTTGTGTGTCTCAGTCCTGGTATGAAAACATACAGGTATTGGAGATTGAGCAGCTCCCAGTAGCTTTTGGAGGGTGAAAGTCATGATATCACATGACTTCTGAGTGTGTAGTCTTTCTAATTACTTACCTCCACAGTCTCATATTTATACAGTTTTACAAATAAATGGCATCCTTCTTGACTTGCAGTTGACTACTGTTCATATTTTTTCCAAACCTAAAGGGACATGACTTCACCTCTCTGTAGCAAAGACATACTGTATGTGTCACTCGTCTTGGCAGGCGATGGCCTCTTCCCTGAGTTGGGCCCTTACTCACTCCTACAGAAAACAGTCCTTAAACACTTTGTAGTTCAGCCTTTGTTCTGTTACTTGGTCACATCATCATACAACATATTAACATTTGCACATAGTTTTGAACAGAATTTGATATGGTCTTGGGGCGTAAAGATACATTCAAATGGGGTTGTGTTTATCGTGCTCCCTATTCAGGACATCATTACCTGGAGGTTTTCTGAAAGCCACAACACTATTTCACATTTCTTTAATTAATAACCAATGAGAAACTCAGCTGCCTGTATTCTCTCAGAGATAAAGGCGAATGTCACAAGAGTTAAGAATCTTCACTTCTTTTCATTTGATCTAATCTTTTATTTATGTTTATATATGAATTAATATGCCTGTCTTGTAATCATTTCCTCTCCTCATCTACTCATGTATGACATCACATTCATTTGAAGGCAGACCTAGAGACAGGAGCTAGAGTAGAGTTTCAAACAGAGGGTTAATAAGGTGATGCAGGTATGGCTAGTATGAGAAAAATAATGTATCAGCTATTAAGCCTATTATAGTAGAGACACAAAATTAAAGAAGCCTATGAGTTTGGAAATTGGCATAATATGGCCTCTTTGAGGTTAACAATATGCTACTGGCAGCTTTGTAATAAATCAAATGTACAGTTTAGTGGTTGAGCACGTTCATTGTGGCTCCCAGCAGAGGTGCAGTTGGCCGCTGCGGGGCGCCCTCCTGCCTGTTGTCTGCGTGCTGTTTAGCCCCGCCCTCTCCCTCCCTCCCTCCGCTCCGCTGCTGACTCCAGGCTCAGTGAAGACGCCCTTAGCAACAACACACAGCTGCGTCGAATAAGATACTGCTGCCACACACAAGACGGATTAAACAGTGCCGCTTTATTGCTCCCAGTGCAGGTGAAGCTTTTCTGAGAAGACGATGCGCTATGCTGTTTCTGCTGCACTTAAACATGAGGCTTGAGCGCAGCTAGCGAGCTAGCCTGTTTTGGCTAGCCATCCCCGGAGAAGAGGAGCGAAGCAGCCCCAAGCTGTCCCGAAGGAGGGCACAATCCCCGGGCTTCAACGAGTGCTAGCGTCGGTGTTTGCTAACCGGGAATAAGCACGGGAATGGTGCTCTGGATCGACTCACTGTACCGACAGAGAGAGGCGAGGGGCACACGGGTCAGACCACCGAGCTGTTACATTTGGACTCAAACTATTTTTAACAGAGGGAGCGGCTGCTGCTCTCGACCGGACGACTGTTTTTGTGGCTGTGCGAGCTAGCTGGCTAGCTAACTGAGGGAAACGACCCCCACCACCAACATCACCACCACCGCCTGCTCAGGGTCTTCAAACTGCAGCCAAGGCTAATGTTAGCACACTAAACACACAAACCGTGTGGTTTTAAATAAAAAAAGAGGAGAAATTACAGTCAAAGCAAAGAAGAAAGGTAGCTAATCACAAGGAGAAGAAAATAACTTGAGTTAGTTCAACCGAAACCACAACTCAAGGGTTCTTGGACTTTTCTTTCTTTTTTTTTTTTTTAGCTCACACAGCACAGTTATAGATGCTGTGTGCTAAGTTTGCAACGTGACTCTAGTTTGAATTTTCCACTTTTTTATTCTTGGATTTTTTTTCATTTCGGATGCTGGCATCACATTTTAATTGCAATCATGATGATAATAAGCAGAAAACCAGAGGGCCCAATAGCAACAGGTAACCACGTTACAAAAACAAAAACAAAACTGTTTTTGGTTTCTTTGACCATAACAAAGTGTTGCACTCCTAAATGTAATATTTTTTACCTTGTTTTTTGTTTAAATGCAGCAAGGTTATTGTAACTCACTTAAACTGGGTGTGAAAAAAACATTTTAGTTAACTGACGTAAAACTTACAGGAAAAACAAAAACAACTGAAATGATATTGTGTACTTAAAAAGAAAACACACAGGAAACGCATTTTGTCTTTGTCACTTTGGTCAAATTTGTAAACAAAAGTACGAAGAGACATTGGTGCATATTATGTTTATTGAGACTGTGATGTCTACTTGACTGAGTTGATTGTCTTACCAAAATGTTGTATTAGACCAGTATTGATTATTAATTTAATCGCCAACAGTTTTGATAATTGAGTCATTTTGAGGAAAAATTCTCAGACTGCAGCATCTTGAATTTGAATATTTTCTGGTTTATTTTGTCCTTAATGACAGTAAACACTACCTTTGGGTTGTGAGCAAAACAATACATTTGAGGACGTCACCTTGGGCTTTGGGTAACACTGATAGATATTTTGCACCATTTTCTGACATTGCATGGATGAAAGAACTAATTAATTAATTGAGAAAATGATCAACCGGTCAATTGATAATGGAAATAATTGTTACTTGTAGCTATAGTCACCTTGTCTTAACTTAAACCAACTCCCTGACAAACATTCCCAAATTGTAATAATAATAATAATAATAATACTAAAAAACTAAAACTTGCATTGAAGTAAATTAAAAACTAAACATTTTGCACAATAAAAACAGTAACTGAAACAATCAAATCACACTCTGGAAACTAACTGAAACCAAGCCAAAAACAAAAATTAAAAGCTAATGGAAAAATACAAGACTGTAATAATAACTTTGCTGCCAGCTTGTGTCTGTGGCATTAGTTTCGTCCTCAAGCAACTCTTGGCATTTACAGAAATATCTTGTGACTAAAATGGCTTTGATTGACAAATTTTTTCTTGGCTCCTCTGAGCTTAAATGTCACATCATGTCAGACAGAGTGTGGACAGAGAGTGGACAGATGAAGCTCTAATGTCACAGTGCTGTCTGTGGGCATTTCACAAGACAGTTTGGTTGTAAACATGTTTTCTTTTGCTTTGCAACTCCACATCAATCACAAGACTCAAGTCAGTGTTGGAAGACAGTCCAGGAAGCTCTGTGTTGTGTTTACCTTTTACTCGTAAGCAGTTATACTCTTACCATGTTTGATAAGCAATCATATCTATTTTAAGCTACTGTTTTGGAGTTTGCACTATGACTTTTATCGCTGTCATTGTTTTATATGTATGTTGGTGCTGACCTTGTCTTTGTCTGCCTCTGTGTTGTGTGTTTGGGGTACTAGCAATTCTTAGACTTGCATGTTTCCTAGGGCTGCAACTAATCATGATTTTCATTATCAATTAACCTGTTCATCGTTTTCTCAATTAATTGATTTGTTGTTTGACCCATAGGGTGTCACAAAATAGTGAAAAATGTTGACCAATGTTTCCTAAATGTTTTGTTTTGTCCACAACCCAAAGATATTCCGTTTGCTATCATGGAGAAGTTAAAAAAAACAGAAAATATTCTCATTTGAGAAGCTGAAATAAGAAAATATTTATATTTTTTCCTAAAATAAGACTCAAAAATTATGAATAAATTATTAAAATAGTTGATGATTAATAGTTAACAGCTAATCGATAAATCAACTAGTTGTTAGTTTGGGCTACCAGCAATTTTTTAAACTAGCAACAATTTGATAAATCGATTGGTTGTCTACTTAAATTAACCGTTGAGTATTTTGATAGTTGATAGTTGAGGTTTTTGCTCTCAACCCTCTGTCACATGGTGTAAATTGGACATATTGTCTATAAGGAGACTTTGTCTAGGATACCAGGAAGAGGAGGACAAAAAGCTGCAATTGTACCCCACTCACACACGTTTTATGACACATGATCTGCTGTATGTGTGTTTGCTTGAACCTTGTTCTCTACCCTTTGCTGTGGAGCCAGCTGGACATAGTAGGCTGGATGTTTTAGAAGTTTGGGCTCTGTTTAATTTTTTTCCTCCCCAGGAAAAGTTTGCTTTGACAACAAAAGTACAGAAAGTGCTGAGCCCCCACTGAGTGATTAGGAGTTTTTGCAGACAGCTAATGGGGGTCTGTGCTTGCTAATATTGTGTGTGTGTGTGTGCGTGGAACCCTAATGCCTCTGTTTGCTGTGCTGTGCAGCTCTAATGCATCTGTTTCCAGGCAGCAGGTCTAATCTGTCCTGGAGCTGGTCTGTTGACGAGCTAGGGACATGGCTCTGACGCACCTGTGCTTGGTTACAACACTCTCAAGGGCTAATTGGAGAGAACACCAAACCTGCCACAGTTTTGGGCTTTTGCTAATGAGCTAACCCAACACAATAGCTCTGTAAAAGGCTTATGTGAACAGGCTACTCAGTCTCATTTCAAGCTACTGGAGATAAATACTGGCAGCTTACTTCTATTGAAGTTGCAGTTTTCTTTGGTAGAGTTGAACTGATATTGGATTTTTGGGAGCAGTACAGCACTGATTTTAAAGGGGAAAACATCGCCAATTACTGATATGGCAGCTAATATAATTAATTTTGAGCTGGAATGGAAATGGACCTTTTCTGTGCATTTTGCACTGATTTTTGCATATACGACTATGCAAAGGCACTCAGTTTCTTTCTTTAAAAAAATACTTTATGAAAGAATATTTATTAGAGTTGACTTTTTAGGCTGACAGCAATAATGATATTAAGTTGTAAAATAATTTTGATATCGATATATTAGCCAGTTTTGCAGTGATCACTCAAATGTGGTTATCAAACACTCAGATGTGTAAATGGAGGCAGGATATCTTATAGTTTACCAATGCCCAAAATGACATCAGATCATTGAAACAATAAAGTTTCACAGCTATGTTTAAATGATTTTAAATAACTGTAAAAGAATTATTAGCACATATAGTACAACACAGATAATGGTATAGACTTTTATATCTGTGATAGATTATTGCCCAATCGATATGTATTGGTCTGGCTCTGCTTGTGGGTAAGCTAAGCGACTGTTGAGATGAACAGCCAGCTGATGGAGGTTTGTCATTTGAGTAACCGGCGTCCTCCTACAGTCCCAGATGCTTCCCTTGTCCGTCTAAACTGTATCATCTCACATCAGGTGTTTGGCTCGGTGCCACAGAGGTGAGCACCCACACGCAGGCACGATTGAATGACACACACCCGCATCCTTCCATATGAGCTCTATTTCTGAGCACACCAGGTGTGTGCAGAGCACGACATGACTTGGCCTGAATGGACAGATGGGCAGACGGAAAGATGCTGTCGTCACAGAGGCATCTGTTACCCCTATTAGGCCAATAATACCACTTGCAGCGCTAGCGATCTGGGACCCTAAGCCCTATCTAAGCTGGTCAGGTTGGAGCTCTGGCCTTGGATACAATGTATTGGGCACAATAGATACAATGGATGTATCTGCTAATAATGGCCCTTTCACAGTAAATGTGGGTTAGGATGTTGTGGCAGACAATGTGCATCCCTGCTGGTCGAGTGTTGAGGAGCAGCCCTGCTGAGGCTAGCTCGGGATTTGTCAGGCTTTGTCAAACCATTTGTTTTAGTCTCAAGTTAGCCATTAGCACTGGTAGATTGATTGATGAAATAATCAATAGGACAAACAAAGGATTTTCTGTCTCTGTGGAGATTAGATTGCATTTTGTAGGCGTCACCTCTGACCGTCTTCTTCAGGTTTTATAACTGAATGTGTCTGTGTTGCAGATTTGATGATTCCACATCATCACACTGATTTGTTTTCTTCTCTTGTGTGTCTTTCAGCACGGCATGGCGATGGTCTGTATGACTCCTACATGAGGACAGACCATATCCTTAAAGACGAAGCAGATGCAAACAGTCCGTCTGGGCTGCCCCCCATGCCCAAACACACAGTAAGTGTACGCACAAGCACACACACGCATACATACACACAGAACCAGTAAAGCCGTATTTCCTGTGCTGAAGCACACTCTGTCTCCAGACATCCTGTTCCTCAGGGAGATATTCCCCCCTCAGCCATGTTCCTATTCACCACACTCGGGGCCCCTCCCTCTTTCTCTCAGTCTTGTTTGGCAGGGTTGTTGGCTTATCTCTTCTCTTATCTCTAACCTTTGTAATTCAGACAAGTTTTAATGCTCTTCAATGAGAGTAACTCATGGTCATGTGTGTAATATTGATGACATGCCTGAAGGGTTACCAGAATGTGTGTTGCAGTGGGAGATTCACGTGACTGTGTCAGATTAGCTTGAAGGTTTCTAAGAGCAAAGTTCTTTCTGCTACTGACCAATTTGGTTTTGCTACAACCATGTTTTTGTCCCCCCAGAAACTCACAGACTACATTTATTCCAACCATTGAGAAATAATCAAAATAAGTGTATACATGTTTTTTACTTTCCTGATTATGAAAAGTTTACAACACACTTCTCAATCTGATTGAAAATTCCGCCAGATCTGGTCAGATCAGAAGGAATTTTCTGTTCTGGTTGAGGTGATTGCATGAGGCACATTTATTTTGATTATTTGTGGAATTTTAGGGTCCAGCTACACACAGCAGTTGATAACATGGCATTTGTATGCTTCATTTTCATTTATTCAGGGACAATGCACATCGAGCCACAAGGTTAATTTTCACCAACAACAAATACAACGAAACATATAAAGTTAGAGCAGGAGAGGGTAAATATGTACCAGTAGATTGACCCATATATCATTAGAAGTTGCTTTTTGCTTATTAGTAAATATAATTGCAGCTTTGTTAGTTTCATGTCTTCTGAATACCACTCTGGAGTGTGGTCAGACAAGATATGCTTCTATCACTCTGAGATCTACCAAGGCGATGGGAGTTGGTCTATTTTAACATGTTAAACATAAAAGCATTAATAGATTTGTCAAGTCTACGAAACTGTCAGCTGCAGCCCAAGTGAAAGTACCTTTCCGCTGTGTTTGCCTCTCTGAAAAGCGCCTTTGGCAGAAAATGCACACGCACAGACAATGACACTCCACCAGCAGAGGAAATAAAGACTGGTTTCATACATTGTAAAGATTTATTGGGCTTGAAAATGTGACCCACAAACAAAATCACCAATCAACATTCTCTCCCCTCCTCCCCTTTTCCTCTGTCTCGTGTAATCCACTGTCAGTGGGCTTGCACAGAGGTTAGGCCTAGTTTTCTATTCTAGTCCTGTCCCTTTTCCTTTTGTATTTTCTGTCACACTCACAGAGGTAATATCCTCCGTTGAATGTGACCGACAGTAGCTCGCCCCAGTTCAGCTTGTTCTAACCACTCAACTTGTGCTCTATTAAAGTAATAAACTGATGTCATCTTTGTTCTGTGCTCAAGGAAGGGACCAACTAATAAAATAAATTGTTAGTAGCACTTTGTTCCTGGTCGTGATACAACACTAATGAGTGAGAGAGTGGACAGCCCTGCTCAGCACTGCTACAGACATCGATTTTATTTAGTCTGTGACCCAACCTATATCTCTGCAGGACCGTGATGTGCTTATGTGTGTCTGGTCTACATGTGTTGAGTTGTGCAACCCACAGTGTCTCTTCAGAGACAGAGAAAAGTGTACTTAGGTATTTCTCTGACAGCAAAGAGATTAGCTCTTCTCCATCTGTTGCGCCATACAGATTTGTACACTAAGGACTCTCCACCCTCAGTGTTACCTGGTGGTTAAGAAGATTCTCGCTCTCTGGTTTTCATTTCCACTGTTGTTAACTTTTTTTTTTTCAAACTTTATTGATTTTCCCAAAAAGATGACAATAAAGCAAGGTGCAATCACTCTATAATCAAACAGCTATAAACAGAACCCCCAGTCTGAGAGGACCCCCATCAATGTTATTTTTAAACTAGTCTATAAGTAACAGAATAGACTAGTCTAAGACTAACAAAACACTCAGAATACAGTCAAAATTGATTTTAAATAAGATTAAACATTTGAAGCCATTAATTACATTCTTCAATAACCAAACCATATTTTAAATTCAGCTGAAATGTGTAGTGTTGTGCATCATGTGTTATGAAAATTGCTCATTGTTTTACACAGCATAACAACAACTCACTAAATGCAGTATTTTTTTTTTCAGACTGAGCAGGATCACAGTACCTGCATGCAAACGATTTACCCACAGCTTAACTGCCACATAGTGTGGCTAATGCTAGCAGTGCTAGCACCAACAGCCTACTCTCCTTGCAGGCTAACGTCCACACTCCACTGCTGAATATGGTTACTCATTGCTCCAGCTGAATGATTATATACCAGTTTGTTCTGACACAGACTATGCACAACCTTATTTTCATTTTCTAGAGATGAAAATGCTGCCAGACACAATGTTAACGAGATGTCATCAGCCCCACTTTTCTGCTTACAGCATTCGGGCTTCAGCGAGTGGAGGGGGGCTGCTGACTGCTAGAGCTGCAACCCTGGCTAGAAGCGGACGGCTTCATAATGTCTTAGACACAACTAAAAATATTAGTAATGGTTTAACTGACTAGTATTTGTGGTGCCAAATAGCAAAGGTAATAATGTTTAATCATTTAGTCGACTAACGGCACATCTCTACTGTAAACTACAACAAACATATATAGTAAAGAACTCCAATCAGTTTGACCAACAGCAAAGCCTTTATATTAATGAAAAAAAAGAAAAATTATCAAATAAATAACAGAATCTATACCTCAGTCTGAAACGACCTGAAAGATGGTACTCTTGACATATAAAAGGACAGGGCTCCAGATCTTCTTAGACATGTCAGAGGTCAGACAGATCTGTAATTTACTGGTCACTTTTATAAATGAGTTTTTCTAATTGCACCCCCCTGCCCCGATCAGTCAATAATCCATTCACAGTTGGTGCTCCACATGTAGAAAGCTTTGATTTTTTTTTTTCACCAGTATTTGTGTCTGTGTGGGTGAAGGGGCTCAATCAATGGCATTCACTGTGTTTGTAGTACAGCGTTGGGACAACAGCTGCATGGGACCCTGGGTCAGGAGCAGGGCTGTTGTAATAAGTTAAGACTATATGGTTACACATGTATGGAAACCCATCCTGCATTCCATTCTCTATTTTAGGACTCAAACTTACAACACAAATGCACTCCGAGTCCTCTTTTAGCGGAATGTGTCAGCACCTTCTTTCAATGTACATTTCCTTGTTGTGTTGTCTTTATCCCATGACATGGTTTCAGCCATCATCCTGCTCAGCTGTATGTATAAGCTGAAGCCAGAAGCTCCACGGGGCAGCATTTTGATCTAATGAGAGAAAGAAAGCATTAGGTCCAAAATGAGTGAAACCACACTGCCATTAAAATGAGAGAGACAGCTAGACAGACCCAGTAAATATGTGTCTGAATATAGGAAGGCCACGCTGAGTTTATGTCAGCGAGTCTTATTAACAGCCAAACTGCTTCTACAGTTTAAGAGTATAATCTAACTGTAATGACTGTCATTTCCCTTGTGCTCCATAATCTTGTGGAGTGCTCTTTCCGCTGGTAAGAGAGAGACGAGAGGGAGAGACGGAGAATGAGGAGGAATAAATTCCTGGGGTTGCTGAGACGAAGATGTTTACTGGCAGGCAAGAGCAAGACTCATGAGCTTTCCTGAAACTCTCCTAACCTTTCAGGGTGTCCAAGCAAAGCAAAGGTGGATCTGTCACT
Organism: Lutjanus erythropterus; assembly: GCF_056507025.1. Classification (NCBI taxonomy): domain Eukaryota; kingdom Metazoa; phylum Chordata; class Actinopteri; order Lutjaniformes; family Lutjanidae; genus Lutjanus; species Lutjanus erythropterus. The sequence goes on from NC_139318.1 coordinate 20,537,701, forward strand.
TCCAAAGTTTGTGGGCAAATATTTTTAAAAGGAAATAAAATGTACAGTGATTGTTCAGTCCAGGTGGAAATTCAATCAAAAGTCATTTGCGCTAGTCTACATCAGCTGAGCTGTATGTTTCAGAGACCGTTATCAGTCATATTTGAACCCCAGTCAAATATTCAAAATTCTTTCAAGAAGTTAAATGCAGGACTTGTTAAATGAAAAGATTCTTGCAACGCTGAGTCAAACATCACTCATCCCTTTTACCTAATTGCTAACAGCTAGCTAATGAACAAGTAGGCAAGGAGGTGGGTTGTTTTGCATTGGGGATGGGGCTGCTATTTTTATTTTTTGTAATTTCCTACCAGACTGGTCCAAATCCAGTTGCACCAGTTCACCCCGAGCTTTCTGTATCTCTGCCAGTGGCTCACTGGCTTTGATTCTGACATGACTTGTTGATGTTTAGGCTGGCCTGTATCAAACAAAACTTGACCTAGATCTGCTAGATTCTCCTTAATGTTTATGGGATAAATAATTAGTTTATAAGAAAGCTCTCTTTCCAGTCTTTCCATGTATGTAGTTGTGATATGTAAACAGATATATCTAGAGGGTGCCATTGTCTGTTGTCAACATTTGGCATCCCTCCTCTTGTGGTCAAAAGCTTATTAACTGTGTTTTATATGAAATATTGAAGGGATGCCCCAGTCACAAAATTTTTTGCTGCCAATCCATATTACTGATCATCTCTAAGCCATATCAGCTTAATGGGAGTGGGTCAAAACAAGGCTATGTACTTCTGCTACAGCTACCTGGCCAAGATAGCAACCAGATATGTTAAGCTTGAGTGGCATGGCATTTATCAGAAGCAAGGTTATATTAGAGTCGTATTTAAAATGTAAAATAATAGGTTGATTGTTTATTTACTTTCCACCCACCCACACTAGATAGCAACTTAGATTCAAGACAATGCACATGAGTGTACAGGTAGGTAGTAATAGTTTGCCTTCCGGGTTTTCCACCAGAAATCATTTCATTCGCACTAGACAAATGTGGCTAGGTTTATACTGTGTGAGTTGTTTACTGACTATTAGCTGTTAGTGAGTGTCCGATGGATCTTGCAATCCCTAAAATATTGACATGAGTCATGCCAGGAGATATTTTGTGCATGGTAATGTTCAGTGTCCTTTCGGTTGAGGTCTTACAGGCTACAAGTAGCCTCTGTTGTGCACAAAGTACCACAGGTCTGGACTGACTATATGTCTTTTACACAGAAAAGTACAATATGTGTGCCCTTGTCAAAGACTGAATAAGCCCTAGTGGAGTGTTTACCTAAAGGACTTTCTAATGGATTTCCTCTTGTCCATTGTCTCTAATAGGTTGTCAGTAACAAGACTGTAATGAGGGATCAGATGACTGTGCGAGGTGGCCAGCTGAAGGTTAAGTACCTGTATGAAGACTCCTCCAACAACCGAAAGATCAATGCCATCACCACAGCAACCACTCAGAACAGTGGGACCACTGGTCAGACGCCCAGTAAACCTGCCCCAGTCTCCAGCCTGTCGAAGGAGCGCAGTGTAGACAGGTGAGAATGACAGATGCATGAAGACACCAAAAGAACTCTAAAACATCTTTCAGAGCAAGTTAAGTGGCCCAAAAACCAGAGTTGTTCATCACCATGTATCCATCATGTTTGTTTGCCACAGTACTGAATCCAGTAAAGGCTCCAGTGAATCCTCCGGCCCACACGGAGTTGGGAATGGAGGGAACAGCGGGAAGCTGTGTGGCCCTCTCACTCCTGATCAGGCTCTGAGACTGTATCGATCTCAGCTGACCACCCTGGAGCAGGCAGAGATCCATTCTTACCCAGACATCTACTTTGTGGGACCCAACGCCAAGAAGAGGCCTGCTGTGGCTGGAGGCAACAACAACTGTGGCTACGATGACGAGCAGGGCGGCTACATCCATGTCCCCCATGATCACCTGGCCTACCGCTACGAGTTCCTCAAGGTCAGACACACATGAGTGATTTGGGAAGTGTTTGTAGGGTGTCACAGTCACTGTTCATTTAATTTAAAACTTTTGTTTAAACTTGAAGAATCATGAAGGTTGCCTTCATTTACAATGATGTTATATTATAGATAGTTAAGAGTTTTAAATTAATGAAGACAGATAAGGAAAACAAACAGTAAAGCCCACTTTAAACAGTTACACATTGAAGCAGGAATGTTTTTGTAATCATATCTAGCAGTTATATGAAGGCAATTGGACTTGCTTGAGGTTCCTGAAGATGTTTCACCTCTCATCCATAAGAGTTCTTAAGTTCTATGTCTTCAAGGCGTCAAGTCCAGTTGTCTTTGTATCACTCCTAGTAATACTATGACCCGGATGACAGACATGTTTGTAATGATGGTTTTGAATTGTCCATAAGAAAGTAGAGTATTATTTTTTTTACTATACGTTGAGGGTCTTCCAAGGGCACCTAAAGGAAAAACGTACTTTCCAAATTCAGATTATGCTCAGGAAACCTTAAGCATAAGCCATTTTGTAATTTTAGCATCTTGTTGAGTGTCTGCAAAACTCATAATGTCCCTTTCTCTTTCCTTCTTCAGATTATTGGTAAAGGAAGCTTTGGCCAGGTGGCTAAGGTATACGACCACAAACTGCAGCAGCACCTGGCTTTGAAAATGGTGCGCAACGAGAAGCGTTTCCACCGGCAGGCGCAGGAGGAGATCCGCATCCTGGAGCACCTGCGCAAGCAGGATCGTAATGGCACCATGAATGTTGTGCACATGCTTGAAAACTTCACCTTCCGTAACCACATCTGCATGACCTTCGAGCTGCTGAGCATGAACTTGTATGAGCTTATTAAGCGCAACAAGTTTCAGGGCTTCAGCCTGCCGCTGGTCAGAAAGTTTGCACACTCCATCCTGCAGTGCCTGGAGGCTCTGAGCAGACACAGAATCATCCACTGTGACCTCAAGCCAGAGAACATCTTGCTCAAACAGCAGGGACGAAGTGGCATTAAGGTATGACACCTGGCACAGTAGTGGGTCGATTAATATGCTGATTATTTTCACGATGAATTGATTAATCTTTGGTCTAAAAAAATATCATTTAAATAAGTCAAATGTTGCAGCTTCAGTTCAAGCCTTGTAACATGTTTTGTATAGTTGAGGTTTGCTCATCCAACTCTTTCCTCTCCGTCTCTACCAGGTGATCGACTTTGGCTCCAGCTGTTTTGAGCATCAGCGGGTGTACACCTACATTCAGTCTCGTTTCTATCGAGCTCCAGAGGTGATCCTTGGTTCACGTTATGGCCTTCCTATCGACATGTGGAGCTTCGGCTGCATACTGGCCGAGCTGCTGACTGGCTACCCCCTGTTCCCTGGTGAGGATGAGGGCGACCAGCTGGCCTGCGTCATGGAGCTGCTGGGCATGCCTCCACAGAAGGTCCTGGAGCAGGCCAAACGGGCAAAGAACTTTATCAACTCCAAGGGCCACCCTCGCTACTGTGGAGCCAACACCCTGCCTACAGGGGCCACCGTGCTGACGGGGTCTCGCTCTCGCCGCGGCAAGATGAGAGGCCCCCCAGGCAGCAAGGAGTGGAGCGCTGCGCTCAAGGGCTGCGAGGACCCCACCTTTACTGACTTCATAAAGAAGTGTTTGGACTGGGACCCCTCGTCTCGTCTCACCCCCAGCCAGGCCCTCAGACACCCTTGGCTGTATCGGCGTCTCCCCAAGCCCCTACCTGGGACCGATAAGAGCCCAGGGGCCACGGTGAAACGGCTCCCTGAGCACCACAGCACCGCCTTCCCCTCAATCATGGCCAAAGGGGGGCCTGGCTTAAGCACCACAGCTGCAAACAACAAACTGAGGAGCAACATGATGGGAGATTCTGGAGAGGCCATACCTCTGCGCACGGTCCTACCCAAACTTGTCTCTTAGAGACAGCTGGAGAGAGAGCTGTAATCTCCTCTCTGCTTCCACTCCTTCCTCCTCTGAACTCCTCTGGAGGAGTCAGAGTGCAGGAGAAAGTGGAGTCTAGGTTTTAAATTGAGAGAGACAATAAAAGAAACAGTCTAAAAAAAAGTTTTTATACAGAGGATTTCCTTGAGTGGCTGCAGAGTTTCTATATGCAGCCATTGATAAGGTTTGATTTAGATAATGCTTTTTAAAAAACCTCCTTGTGTGAGTGGACAGCTTCATAAAAATGAGCAAATGTTTTTAAACTTGTGTGTGTTTCTAAAGTGAGTGTCATGTTTTTAGTAAAAACACACTCCTCAAGCACACCTGCACTGTCACTTGCCTCTCTTCACACTCTTTCTTAACACTCAGAGGACGCCAAGTGTTTTTTTGAGTGAAACTTGAAAAGGGCTACAGAGATTACTCTTATCAGGTTAGTTAGCAAGCAAAGATTTGTTCAGCCAACATAATTTAAAGCTACTACAATGAGTTTTAACTGGTTATAAAACAGTCTCAATTTTATACTGATGCCTCTATATGACCTACACAAACATCTTGATCATCCGCATCAAGATTTAGCTACGTCTGTGTAGTTATTCTTATTGCCTGCCACAAGGTTGGATTGTCCTTGAAATCGGGTGAAAGGAGCCTGTGTTCACATTTTTCCAGGCAAAGTAAAAGCCAGAGGTGTGATGGCAACTTAAAAGATAGGAGGGCATTTTTATTTAATTTTTTTTTTTATCTTGGAGGAAGAATTACATTTTTTTGTCCTCCAACATCAACACAATAGAAAAGTTCCTTGTAGTAGCTTTAATAGGACAAATGAATCATGCCTTTACACAGGTAATGATGGATTGGCATCATGTAGTGACTAATTCGGAAAACATCTTTTTAGCAATAAGTCTTTGTCTTTTCTAATCTTTTTCTACCTTTCCTGATCCCTGGTGCTTGCATGTCAGCCCAATATGTGACGTTAGTATGTGTGTGTGCTTTAGCTTCATGGTGCTACTGCGGGAGACGTTAAGAGGGCGTAGGACAACCTTTTTACAGCCCCTTCGCTCCTCCTCCTCCTCCTCCTGTTGTGTCCTTTCCTCCTTTTGAGCGAAAAGAGTAGGGGGCGAGGAGGACAGTAGCACGAAGGTGTCACCATCACACTCTGTACTTCACTAACTGGTTTGCGTGAGGCTGCTGGCTCACATTAACATATATATGTTTATATATGGAGAGAGGAGGAGAGCTGCAAGTCATTGCACATACACACCTGTGGGGTGGAAAGTTGGCTTTGGAAAGTAAAAGTTTGTATGAATGTCACCTGCCCTCACCCCCAGATTATTGGCTGCTGTGATTGTTGGCAGCCGTGCATTTGATCATGATGGAAGAATAGCGCAAGGTAAGACAGATCACGGGATAAAATGAAGGGCGATATGTTTAATATGAGCCAAGTTTTCATTCAGGGGGAGGTGTAGAGGAGGCTACAGGACGAGCCAGTGACAAAAGAGGGTGTTTTTTAATGGTACTGAAGAAAGAAGTGTTTCTCAGGGAGACATACTTGATACATCCCTTAATCTTATATTAACTGTGTTCCACTTTACAGTCCTCTTGTCCTGAGCGCGGATGAACATGCATGCGGTTCTGTCCACTGAGAGCGAGAGAATGCATTACTGTACAAGTGTATCTGCGAAAGGGGTTCTGCATGCTCCACAATCTGACCTAGATACTCTCTCCTCCCCCCACCATTTCTGTCTCTCTCATTTCTCTGTTTCGTGTAGGGCAGGGAACCTCTTAAACACACACACACACACACACACACACACACACACACACACACACACATATATATATTTAGTGAATTATGGTGCTGTTGAAAGCGCACACACAGAAAAAACACGTCAGGTGCATGTTGTAAGGACCACACCGCTCAGAGAGTTCTTTCTCTTGTCCCTCGTTTCCAGAGTGAAAATGTCAGGGATTTCTACTCTGTCTCCATTTTTTTTTTTTTTTTTATAGAAGTGGTTTCTATTTGCTATTCAGTCCAGATTATCGGAGGATGTAAAATGCAAAAAGTGGAAAAAGAGGAAGTTGTATACTGTCATGTTGTACTAGTGGTGTGTGTGTTAGTAGGAGGGTGTTTGGTGTTCCAGCATGAAATCACAAGCTGTTATCAGACCGAATGACTACAAGAAGAGAAACTGTACAGTAACCAAATGAAGTTGTGATAGTTTCTTTTTCTAAGGAAAATAAAAATGATTATTAACTTGAAATGTGCTGCTCTGAGTTGATTTCTGGGTTGACATGTTGTTTTTGATCAAATAGGGCTACAACTAATGATTATCTTCATTGCTGATTTGCTGATTATTTGTTTGGTGTATAAAGTGTCTGAAAATGGTGAAAAAGTGCTTCGGGAAGTGTTTCACAAAGCCCAAAGATCATCAGGTCCTCAATTGTCTTGTGCACCATCCAAATATATTCAGTTTACTGTGATAGATAAACTAAACAAACCAGAACATATTCACTCAATCAACTAATTGATTATTAAAACTGGAGATGTTTCAGTGACCATAATTCATTTGCTGACTAACCTGAAGCTCCTGTAACCAGCGGTTACAATCTTGTTTTTGCCATCTGACACTTGGGGCCTGTGTTATGAAACAAAAGTGCGTCTCCAGACGGCCCCTGCTTCAGTCAGTATGGTGACTGATTAGGTTACAGATTCAGCTGGGACGCCGATGACTCAGTGGCCTGTGACACAACTTCAAGGCAGTGTGTGATACTGACACTGGCTTGTTATTATGCACTTCTATGGACGTGAAAAATAAAGAACCAACGGAACAAAGCGTCTAACATACATGTGAAGATTCTCGGTCCTTCAGTACTAAGTCAAAGGCCACAGCACTTGTAGATAGTGAAACATAAGATCTGTGACAAATACAATGAATTTTCTTAGACATTAAGCATTTTCCCAATTCCACATCAACAGCTCCCTATCCTTGCCTTAAAAGACATCTTTGGGCAGCCTCAGTGAGGACTGGTCTGCCCTGTAGCCTTTAAATCAAACACACCTACAATTTACTCAGTTCAGTTGTACTTCGGTGTAACAGTATGAGACTTCAGACTCTGATCATTTCAGTGATGTAGTTGAACTACTTTTTGAAAGTTTGACAAGATAAATTCTTTTGAGTTGTTACAGTGTAGTTTAATTTCTGTTCGATGTGAAGTAGGTAGTACTTTGGTATAGTACAATTTTAAAATAACACTATAGTAATGATACCTCTGATTGGATCTTTTTTCTTTATCATACAGCTGACACAGCTGTAGCTGACAGAATTAATGATGGGGACAGGTTTGTTTACAGCGAGCTAATGAGCAAGTGTTGACAATAGCTGGTATTATTGTTGATTTATGGCTGAAGCTGCGTCTGCCCTGCTGTTGTGTGTGTAATGATGTCACTTCCAGTCAGCGAGCGAGCTCAGGTGCTCAGTATTGTCATCCGAGCAGGGTTTCGACTTGGGGACCAAATGAGATGGATGTAACTGCACTGAGTAGGACCTAAAACAGCTGTTCTCGAGCAGTGGTTTCCAATATGTTTTCCTTAATGGACCTCTTTTCTATCATTGATTAAACTGACAACCTCTAACTAAGTGACACACTTTATGGACATTTCATATTATATTCAATGCATAACAATAACAGTACAAAACAACTGATAAACTTACTACAGTTAACCCAAATAGTGACACAACAACTGCAGAAAGTGTGTGAAAGAATCAATTCTGAGCAGATTATTTCCTGTGAATTATCAGGATGGGTTTTCCTGATCTTTTTAGGAACTTTTTATCTAACTCTGTCTGTACTATTTTAAACATTTTTTGGCAATCATGTATACTTCATAGGCTTCTTTTTGGAAATATTCAGTGTTTTCTTTTCCTGGATGTTTGGCCATTGTTCTATGAGCTCTTTAGTTGTTGTAACTGCTTACTTTTCTAATGCAGGATGAGGCTGTCAGGCAGAGGGTGAAGGCTCGGTCCCTGTCTGCAAACACGGATTAGATTAGATTATTATTGATTTCTTATAACGCATTAACAGACACTAACTAATTTGGGGAACATTTAGCATTAATTTTCATTTTAATTCCTCATGAAATGGCCCAGAATGAAAATTTCAAGGAACATGCCGACTTTAGCGTTGCTTTGCCAAGATTGTTCCAGTATCTATCTGTGGAAGTCCTCCACCCCTCCTCATAATGTTCCCCTGCTTTGCTTCTGTCTCCCTTCTGACAGCGTATTTGTCTTGTATCACATCTCTATGGGTAACAGAACAGATGGAAACACTATAAAACAGTATGACTCTCTGATGACAATAGTGACGGTAGACTGATCATCTCATGAAACACAGATGATTCATGGATGCTTACACTTGTGCTCTGGTGCCCGGAGGGAAGAAAAAGTCAGGTACACACGCAACAGGTGGAGGTAGTGGAAGAGGAGGAACCGGTTGAGCAACATCACCTTCTGAAGAAGACGACAGAGAGAGAGAGAGAGAGAGAGAGAGGCGGTGTGTTTGGTAAGTGGGTGGATTGGGTATGTGTTGGGGAATCTGAGCCAGGTGTTAAATGCCAGCTGATTGTGAAAGCATGCAGGACACTTTCTGGCAAAATGACGTAGGTATTGTTATTTACCGTCAGCCTGGGCTTGGCTCACTCTTTCCATCAGCAGCAAGTCAGAGTGGCCTCATTAACATGTTTATTCAAATTACTGTGGAGTCAGGTTGAACAAACAAGCAAGCAAACAACACATGAAAGGACACAGAGATTATCCTGTGTGAGCTTGAGAGTAAAGAAGACGTTGTCCCTTTATATCACTCTATTATTCTGTCTTTATTCAGTAGTGATGCTTTTCTGTATCTTTATATATCAATAAGTACCTCATACACCCCACATCAAATAATCTGAACTATCCCTTTAACAATGATATATTCCTCTTATATTCTAGTATTTCTTGAGATTTTCCTTTTCAATGGAATATATATGACTTCCTCTCGAAACCATGGCAACTACACGACAGCAAGTTGTTTTCCAAATCTAAATCTTTCTCTCTCCTTCTTTTCCCATTAATGTAAAAGCAGATTAGATCAATCCCATTACAAACCAATCCAGTCACCTCCTGACCATATGGTCTAAAGCCGTCCCTACATCCCCCTTGGCACACTGACTTCTATTCTCACATACAACGGTGTTTCCTCCTCTCCTCTCCTCTCCTCTCCTCTCCTCTCCTCTCCTCTCCTCTCCTCTCTACATATGAGAATGAGTCTAAGCCTTCAGACCATATGGAGCCACAGCAGGACCTGTGGTTGTGAGTGAGGATGAGGAGGGGCAGAGTGCTAACAGGTCTGTGATCACCACGCAGGTTAAGAGATCTTGACCTGCTGCTTGTTGCTCCAAGTATAAACAGCTCTTCTCTCTCTCTTTATCTCACTATTCTCTTCATGTTGTTGTTCGTGTTGCTATGCGGTTACCTGAGATTAGATGTGACTGGTTATATACCATACCTGCAGTCAGCTACTGACAAGACACTGTTTGAGATGAATAACATGAACAATAGAAGCTCTATTTAAGGCAAGTTGACCTTGTTTTTAACATGCTTTCATTGTTATCTGGCTATATAGATAATTTTGCATTTAAAACGTTCAATAGGACAGTGTCTTTCCACAGACTGTGTTCCACCAGATGGATAACTAAGACTTTGCTGGGAACAGTCCAACATGGATGTCAAAGAATCAAACTTTATTTATATAGTACCTTTTGTGCAAATATATATATATATGTATACATTTGTTTATTTATTTATGGCATCACTAGAGGGTTAAAGGTGTTTACAGACTGTGATGTCCTCAGCTCCTCTGGCAGGCTGTTCCAGACGTGAGGACCACAGACACTAAATACAGAATCCATTAGTTCTTTGTCCTCGCTCTGGGAACATCTAGAGCACCAGTGCTATAGGACCTAAGTTATCTGGAGGGACTGTACAATAATAGTATTTCTGACAAGTATTCAGGCACTAGGTATTGAGTGATTTAAACACCAATAAATCATAAGATCTATTCCAAAACTGGCAGGCAACCAACGAAGGGACTTGAGGACAGGGGAGATGTGTGCTCTCCTTCTGGTCTTGGTCAGTACACATGCTGCTGCATTCGGGATGATCTGTAACCTATATATAGTTCTCTTAGGTAGGGCAGAAAGGAAGGAATTATCAATACAGTAATCAATACAGCAGATATTGCAGATGTCCCAACTCAAGCACATAAAACCAAAACTGTCTCCAAGGCTAGATACCAAGGAAGATAAATGAGAAATTGTTTTTGGTAATTGGGTGAACCAACCCTTTAATTGTATATAGCTGTAAGTTTTGTTATTTTGGCTTTGAATGGGAGTCTAACCAAGACCAAAGTGGTAAACATTTGGAATTTAACAGAAAAACCTGAACGGAATCAATCCTTTATTCATCTAAAGACTCTCTGCTAGTTCTTTACCATTGTGCAGGTTTTTCTAGATGATGTAAGCAAAAACAAACAAAAAAGCTCCTTTAATCTTGCAGTTTAAAAACATAAATCTGCATGATTTTTTCTCTACTTTGCATCATATATGTTGAAGTGTATTTTTCTTGTACCGCAAAGGCCTTTAAAGTGTCAGTCAAATATATGCTAACTCTGTACTTTTCTTGGTTTGTCCTGTACATTTTGTGACAGCAGACTTACTCAACCTGTATTTAGGGATGTGACAGAGTGATTGATGTGTCTTGGAAGACCTTTCTTTCCCCCTCAGGGATGGCAGCGCTTATATAATGTTTTGTTTGTGCGCATATTTGCATGTTAAAAAACATTCTTTATGTGGTTTGTTTGATGTCACTGTGAGCTCGGTCGTGATGCACCACAGGAGCTCGTGCTGTCTGGACTGAAGATTCAACCAGAACAGTGAGTCACACCACTCCACAGCGCTCCGACACAGGGTCCTCTCTACTTCACTCCTCATTTACACAAGCCTTTTTTTTTTTTCCTTGATGTTGGAATGGACAAAACAGTCACACGCACGCACAACTATAAACACACACAGTCCTGGGTCACAGAGTGCAGACACACACCAGAGCTATGAGTGTCGTCTGGCTTCGGTCCACTGGGACAGCTGAGGTACGAACCAGGCAATGGAAGCAGCAGGAGAATGCTACATTAGTCCCCCCGTTGCACCAAAACACACACACACACACACACACACACACGCACGCACACAGACATATACATACACACAGAAAAAGAGAAGCTCCACATGTCCCCACTTGCACAAAAGCAGACTGCGGCCTACTATTCCTTACTCATGTGCACACAATGACACACTCACAGCTGAGCGCACACTAGTCACACACACACAAACACACAGCTGAGCACATGTCTACACAGGCTGAACAGATGCAGATCGTTGGGAGAGGTGGGGTTGAACTCCAGGAACATTTGCCCACCCAACCCACCAATCTACATTCCACACAGACTGCAGGGCAGAAGAGCCGTGCACGTGTGTGTGCTATATGACTTACAACAAGTCTGTGCAGTCACCTATAGACAAAGTATTCCTTATACCTCTATAATTTTGGCATTTTTACATGGTAGATCAAGTTTACTAATTGTTTTTAAACAGGGAAGTAAGACATATGTGATTTCACTGCAGTTTACAGTACAGTTCTGTTGTGATGTGTCCCAACACATTACAGTCTAAGAAAGTCTAATAGAGGTGTAATAAAGGGTCTAATACTGTGTAATAAAGAACATATTTCTAGTTTTTATCTAATTTGATATAAAGTACTTGTTGCATCTTGTTTGTGTACAGTAAAATGAAGCATGACCTTTTTTGTTGAGACCTTCAACTTTATCTCACTGGCTGAGACTTTAGCACCCGTCTCTTCCTACACTCGCCGTATTTGCTGCCTGCATATACAGCCCCCATATTTAGGTTTTCAGTTTCCTTGTCTTGTTTACATGACCCGACTGGGTCACAGTTGGGACTGGAATAGAGAATGACTCATCTCCCGTCTACTGAGATGAATCTGACTGTCTGTCTGTTTCTCTATATGTGTGTATGAGTGTGTTTATGAGTGTGTAAGTTTGCGTGTGTTTGTGTCTTTCCAGTTCTCTTATAGCCTCAAGGTAGCAGGTCTGCATAGCAACACTCTGGGAAGAAGCTCCAAGGGCACATCAAAGCAATCATTTCGCAATATCTGCAAACCCACCTACTCAAAAGCTCTGCGGAGGTTATTTTCCACACAGTCTCCTCTTTTTCTTCGATTGCTTGAAATGAAGAGGCGGATGAATATATTTATTATACAACATGTAGTTCACAGATTTATTCTTGCGATCAAATATTGTTACATAATAACCCATGACTATACTTGCATTTTAGCACTTTATATGACATAAGACATTATATGTCTTACCATACTGTAGTGCGAAAGTAATCCAGCAATTTGGACCTTTTTTTTTTGTTACTTTCTGAACCATAAAGAAACAGTCAACTGCATTTGCACCTGTTTACTCTCTCTTTCTATATCTTCATACTGTCTGTTCCCTGTTTTTCCTCTATTAACTGCAGCATATAACAAAGCAGTTATTTGTACAGCACCTTTCAACAACATGTCAACTCAGAGTGCTTTACATAAGACATAAAAAAAGCCATTAAGACAAAATGTACACTCAACAAAAATGTAAACACAACACTTTTGTTTTTGCTCCCCTTTTTCATGAGTTGAAGTAGAAAATCTAGACTTTTTCCACGCTCATGAGAGCTTTGTTTCCCTGAGACTTTGCTCACAAATTTATTCAAATCTGTGTTAGTGAGTGCTGCTCCTTTGCCAAGATAATCCATGCAGCTGCCAGATGTGGCATATAAAGATGCTGATTAAACACAGGTGTACCTTGTAGTTTTATCTTGGAAAAAGACATTTACTGGGCATGGAACTATAGCTCTTTCAAATACCAAATGTTTTTTTTTCCCAGGAAAACAAAGTCATACGATGCACCATATCCAGATGTTACAGCACTTCACAAGTCTGAACAGTGTTCTGGTGTCACATGAAATCATAGTTTACCTTTCATTTTCAATTCATTAGCACAGCCTGTGTGTTGTCTTTAAATATATCGATCAAGAAATTGCACACAATAAAGGAAGGGCAATGCAGAGAAACTAATAATCCTAAGTAAGAACATAATAGGCTAAACAATTTTACCATATTTTATATTGATGTAATCCAAAAATAATGCAAATAAATCAAATTACATTACTTTATTATTGCTATAAAGTATATTATATAATATTATTTAATAGGATTAGGTTACTGATTTTTTTTTAACCACATACATTTTTAAAGTAACTCTCCCAACCCTGTAAATAATCAGGCCAGTGCCTGATAGATGTCTTTTTTTCCAAGATAAAACTGCACATTTTAGAGTGGCCTTGTATTGTGAGCAGTCCAAGGCACACCTGTGCAATAATCCTGCTGTTTGATCACCATCTTTATATGCCACGCCTGTCAGGAAGATGGATTATCTTAACAAAGTTCAAGTGCTCACTAGCATGAATTTTAATAAATCTGTGAACAATCTGAGTGAAATAAACATTTTGTGCGCACAGAAAAAGTCTTACATCTTTTACTTCAACTCATGGAAAATGGGAGCGAAAACAAAAGTGTTGTGTTAATGCTTTTACTGAGTGTAGTTCATAGTTTTAATCTTGTGATAAAATATTACTATGATGGCATTTTTACTCATATATTATCATCTTAACATACAGTACAAAAATCCAGCCATTTGCACATTTTTAGTACTTTCTGAGCCATAAAGAAACAAACACTCACATGGCAACATGGAAACTCAAAGTGCCTTACGTAAGACATAAAAAGGCATTAAGATGTTAAACAAACACAAGGCAACATAAAAAACAGACACATAAATAGGACTTTAAAAGAGTAAACATAAAAAAAGACAAAACTGTATAAAAGTAATTGAATTAGTATATAAATTTATCTTGTGCTGTCTGCATTGTATTTCTGCATCTCTGTGATGAAACAGAGGCGGAGACAGTGTTTGTCCTTATATGTACTAACATCATCCAAATGTGGACAGCCACTGTCCTAAGAGAACTTCATAAAACATAGATCAGTGCATAATACTGTCTCACCACCTCTCTACCCTTCTGTCCACATGTCATTGTCCCAGTGTCTTCCTAACACACACATACATCCACTCCCATGTTGACAAGGTTTGTTCTGATGAGCTCCACTCTGCTAGATGTGTCTGTGGTGAAACTGTGGACTACTGTTGTATGTTTTTTTTTAAATAAACTGTATTAACAAACATTCATACATTAAAACATTGTACTAAACATAATGATATCTAGAAAAAAACAGTACATTTTAAATAAACAAGCAAATAAATAAATGTTATTAATTAAAAGACATTATGGGGAACATAAACTTTGCTGATGCAAAATTAAAATAAAGAAACTAAGAAAGCAAGACAGAAACAAACAAAAAGCAATTTTCCAATAAAGAGTCCGACTGTACAGTTGGACAATTATGCTTTTTTTGTGTCTATAAGTTGTAGTCTTGATATATACTTTAAATTTACACACAAATCCAATAAATTTGAGGGAGATGAAATGACATTTACCATGCATAATCAATCACTCAAGATTACAATGAAGTTGATGTAATGACATTTTTTACACTTAAATTTAACATTCGGATTAATTTTACATGATATATTATCTTTCATTCGAGTACGAAAAGTAATTAAATGTATTGAATGGTAAAATAAATGTGTTAAAGATTCTGTTTCATCATTACAAAATTGTTTTCAGCTCCTATTGTCTGACAAGGCATCTACAGTCTGGATGATGTTGTTGTCACAATCTTTCTGTTGCTGGGTGAATGGGATATTTATGGTTGGTTTCATGTTTCAGGGAGAAAACAGGACAACCTTTAGCAGGGAATTTTTGGAGTTTGGGAGACAGTCATCTGCTGGTATGAACCTTGGCCCTTGTTGCTAAGCTGCCTTTAGTTTATCTCTCCTTCTTGGGGCTCAGGGGCCATATTACAGAAACTTCCAAACTTGCAGATCCTATTTTAACTGTTTGGTAACCATGGTAATTAGGGTAAGGACCTCATTTTAGGAAAAAAAAACAGTTGCTAATGCTGCCTTCAAATGAAACTCGTAAACATGTAATTAAGACATGGGAAGTCTTGTACATGGCAAACTGAACATTCATATGGACTCTTCTCTTAAGCTGGTAATCACGACCCCATTTGAAGGCACCATAAGTCAACATCCTTAAAAAAGGAGATGTTTCCTAACTTCACAAAATCTGAAATAAAGTCTCCTAATTTTTGTATAACTTTTACATTTCCACCTGTAGTGGTAGCCAACTCACAAACTAATAGTGGCTAACAACAGTTTTTGCAATCTGTAGCCAGTGGTAGTGTCCACAAACAGCAGCAAATGATAGTGTTATCTATTGTTGTGTTCTTGCTGGTGTTGCACAAAGGACGAGAGACATGAGGTGTGTATCAACTTAACTTTTTACTGAAGCCTCAACACAACCAATGACCGTTAACCTTGTACATCAGGCTGAGTAATATCATAATCTTGTGGTGTGTTACCTTATCATGACATCCCCTTCTTACAAAAAAAAACCTTACACATGGTGATCAGGGCCATTTTCAGACAAATGCCTTTCAAATCAACAGTTTTTTTTAATAATAACGTTAAATTTACTCTTACATATCACACCCTCTTGTTTTCAGGGAAAACAAAGGTCATGTATTAAACAAATAACACTTAACTTTAATTTTTGTGCCTGTCATCTTTGTTGTTTTTTTTGTTTTTCGTCCTGCAGAAGCACAGCTCCCAGGCCACTCTTTGATACATCAACTAACAGTTTCACAGGTAGGTTGAGGTCACAGTATCTCAATACAGGTGCTTCTGTGAGCATGGTTTTCAGTTTTGTGTAAGCTTCTTCATGCTCTTTCTCCCACTGCCACACCACATCATCCTGTGTGAGCTCTCTTAGCAGTGCTGTGTGGTCAGAGCGTTTGGGAATAAATTTGCCTAGATGTGTTACCATTCCCAGGAATCTTTCCATGTCTTTCTTACACTCTGGGGTTGGCATGTTTCTTTACTGCCTCCACCTTGCTTCGGTCTGGTTTCAGTCCATCTTTAGACAGAATGCGTCCCAGATATTTTATTTCCTCCAGTCCTATGTTGCATTTTTCTCGATTTAGTTTCAGGTTCTTAGCTTTGGCTCATTCCAAAACTTGTTTCAGTCTCTTATCATGTTGTTCTTTAGTGTCACCCTTCACAAGGATATCATCGATATACATTTCCACACCATCCAGTCCTTCAAAAACTTGCTTCATCGTCCTATGGAAAACCTCTGATGCAGAGTTTATCCCAAATGGAAGCCTTAAAAACCTATAGTGTCCAGATGGGGTGTTAAATGTGCATAGGTGAGAACTTTTGTCATCAAGTTTGATTTGCCACAAACCAGAACCAGCATCAAGGACTGAGAAGTATTTAGAGTTTGCTAGTTTGGATGTGATTTCATCCATAGTTGTCAGCTGATAGTGTTCTCTTTTAATCACAGAATTTAGATTTTGTGGATCAAGACAGACACTGAGACTTCCAGTCCGCTACCTACAACAACAATGGGATTAGTCCATTCAGTAGGTTCATCAATTTTCTTTACAACTTCAAGTTTTTCCATCCGGCAGAGCTCCTCTTTTAGTTTTTCCCGAAGCATCACAGGTACTTTTCTTGGGGGATGTACTTTTGGTACGGCAGTCTCGTTGTGCCTTATGGTGTGTTCTTCTTCTAAGCAGCCCAGGCCCTGAAAGACATCTTTATATTCAGAGAGTAAATCATCTGAGCTGTCATCCTTCTTTGCTGCTTCAACTCCATTTATTCTTTTAATCATGTGCATTTCTTCACAGGCCTTCAGGCCTAATATTGGTTTCACGTTGCTCTTTACCACAATGCATGAGAGCACATGTACCTTTTTTCTGTTTCACCTGCAGTTTGCATTTTCCTTTAGCTGCAATTTTCTGTCCAGTGTAGATTGACAGACTGACTTTTGTCTTTCTCGTTGTTTGTGTTTTCTTCAGTTTTTTTTTAACAGGCTGTATGAGATTACATTTGACTGTGCACCAGTGTCAAGTTGAAAGTTTCTGTCTTTATTCTAACGTATTGTTTTCAAATGTAGTGTATGGATGGGACTCCCTAAAAACTTGGCATTGCTTTGGTGGAGTCTCACGTCCTACATTACACAGAGTGTTGTGTGTCTGATTTGCGTTCTTGTTAGCTTGCATTGAGTTGTCTTGTCACTTCCTGGATAAACTAGCCAAACTGTACCATAAAAAGTTGGTTAACAACCTAATCTTTGCCTTAACCCCAAGATGAAATTCATGGGAGACCCTGCCTCACTGTCATTTTAAAGAGAGATTACTTTTTATGTTTATGTGATGATCAGTTTATGAAGATGCACTTGGATTTTGGCTCCTTTTACTGCTGCACGACTTCAGCTGTGACTAACATTAGACTTCCTTGATTTTCAAATGACTTTTATCTGACTGTAGATGAATTCTTAAATTAATCATCATACTGGAAAATATGACTAAATCATCTGTGTAGCTGTAAATACAGTAATACAATACTTGTTTTCCATCACTGATTGATACAGTTGAGTTATAATAAATGAGTAAACTCTCATTTCTAAGAGGTGGTTAACTAAGTTTACTTGGGTTTACCCTCCACTATGCTCCTTAAAGCGATAGTTCACCCAAAAATGAAATTTCACTCAATATCTACTCACCCCTGTGCTGATGTGAGGATGGGTGAAGATCTTCAGCGGAATACAGTGTCGCAGCCAAATCCAAATTGAAGTGAATGGTGACCAGTTTTAAAATGTAGAAAAGGAACACAAAAAACCCCACAAAACATCTCCTTACTGCTCATGTGGTGTAACCCAAGTGTCTGTAAGCTGCAACATTATTCATTTCAAAATAGTAAATAGTGCTAAAATATGTTGAGGAGCTGAAATAAATTATGCTAAACAACAAAAATATATTAAGATATGGGGTCTCTACTGATACCAGTGTGCTATCTTAACTTAAGATTTAAGTATATGACATTTCTGTAATATGGGTCCAGGTCAATACTGACACTGAGGTGGCTTCACAATAATTTACCAGGTTTTTGGCATTTGCAAATCAGAAGAATTGCATTTGTAAAACAAAAAAACAAAATGAACATGCAAATGTCTAGTTCTAATCTGCCCCTCTATGTCTGTGTGTACAGTATGTACACACCACAAGCTCATGTGCTGACTGTGTTTGCATCAGGGCATGCACAGAGTAAACACACACAGTCATCAGTTTCTGTCACATGCTTCGTCTTGTTTGTACTTTTACTGAAACTGCTTTCCAAGTATAAAATTCAATATAAGCCTGAGTTATTCAGCGAGAACAAAGAATTCTGTGAAATCGCCATTTTGTGCTACTGTCAGTCAGCAAGAACAACAATTTAGTGTCCTCCAGTCAGGCCATCTGTACTTTGAATGCTCTCATAACAGCCAGCACTTCACCAGCAGTGGGCACTTGGTAAGTCAATTCAACGCTGATTATAGCTAATCTAGTTTGAAGACGACACACTGCATTACTTTGTCACAAGGGACAAAAGCTCTATTGAAATGCTCCCTGAAGGTTTTAAACAGTACATTATATGGCAATGTTTGTGGGACAGGGTGGCACCAGTACAGTACACAGTAGATATCTATATATATGTTTATATGTTTGTGTGTGGAGGGGGGCAGCCCTGCTGGCCTCATTCTCTCCGATGTCCTCTTTCTCTCATCCATGCCTCTCTCCTCGGTAGCAGCTGCTGGGTGAATTGTTGTCCTAAGTGCTTTTTCCATGGCAGAGGTTGGAGTGCCAGTTTCCGTCTGCTTCTGACAGGAAACACGCTGACCTGTCGAGGAGAGGAGACGAGACCAGACGAGAGGAGAGAAGAGGAGAGGAGACGAGTTAGAGGAAGGTTTCCTTTGGCAGCCAAAATGATGATCGCACTTTGCACGGTGGATTCTCCTTTTCCTTTTTCTGCCTGTCTGGCTTTCTGTCTGGCACACACACACACACACCCACACACACTCCGAGGGAGGCTGAGGAAACGTTTCAACACATCCCATCAGCTTGGCATCAATAATTCAGTCATTCTGCACCGTGTTAATGTTTATGTTTCACTGGTGGATGAACACAGAAACGCTGTGCTATATTAAGACATGGAGCACTTTGTAAATCACTGAACTATGAGGATGTTGCTGGGAGGAACATTTAGGAAGTGCTAAAAGAATAATGGATGCATTTTGTGGGGCACCGTGGCTTTTTTGGTCTGTTTTTACTTTCAGGCCTAATATTTAAAGGAATAGTACAGCATTTTTAAGAATTCCCTTACTCTCTTTCTGGTGGAGGGTTAGATGAAAAGATTGGTGCCACACTCATATCTGTCCATTCATTGTAGGGCTACAGCTGGCAGCTTGTTAGCTTAGTTTAGCATAAAGACTGGAAATAAAGGTAAACAGCTGGTTTGGCTCAATTATTATGCTTTTTCAGAGCTAGTTTTTACATGTTGTCCAACCACATTGGAAATCAAGTGTATATACTTATTCTGAGCTGCCATATTTGAAGGAAGCTGGATGAGACACAATTTTATTTAAAAATGGGGATGGGGCCCCCTGGTTTCACACCTGGTGGAGTGTGTGCATTCCAGCCCGGACCCTTTGCTCCCTGTCTCTATTCAGCTGTTCCTGTCCAATAATAAAGGCAAAAAAAAAAAAAAAAGCCCCAGAACAATGGGGATACGAGTGGGCATTCTGAGACATTCTGAGTCTCAGTATTGTACTTTGTTGTACATAGAAAAAGTGCCACAAATAGTTGTGTACCAAATGACTTCAGAGAGAAGTTCAAACGCAGCGTTCTTTCTCACTTCTGCAGAGCTGGCCGACCATGATGTGATGTAGGGGTGAATGTCAGTTAGCTGCCACATCCAAGTTACTATGTATATGAATTAACAGATGTTATTTCATTACATTTATCTTGTTTATTTATTCTTCCTGTTTTATCATTTATTCCTACTCTAATCATTTGTATCATTGTATCTATGTGTTCTATTGCTGCTGGTCTTGGTATTACCAAATATAATTTGTTGTGGTCAGATGAAGATATCCAACCATCCAGTAAGCAGTTCGGTACACGTCCTATAGCTCTCTGCCAGAAAGTGAAAGAGAGTATTTTCCAAAATGTCAGACTTTTGCTTTGACACCTACCATTGTCCCACAGATACATAGAGTATTGTGTACACATTAGAAGGATAAAACTTTGCTCATGGTGGTTTGAATACTGCATACAGTCAAGGTCAGAGTCAAGATTTGGCTTGGACACAAACACACACAGATATAAAACAAAACAGTGTGAGTCCTGCTGGATTGAACAGTGGCGGTCCACCCTCTGTGTTCTCTGAAGGCATTAAGTCCTGGGTTCAAGAGTTCAAGGCTTAATGTTACTAATCCTGTCAGTTGGTGAAATGCACACTGAAAACGTGAGACAGGCCGTGCTGTATACTGTACAGGCAGTATAGACTGAGCGTCCATAATGACGTCTATTAATGTTGCTTATGTGAAAATGGCATGGGGTCACATCTTATGGCTAAGCAAATCCACGTGGACAGACTGTATATGCACGTCAGGCGTAGGACTGCGAGTATAAGACGTGATGGGACATGATATTGGCTGAGGGGAATATATGTTTGAGGAGTGAGCTCCAGGAATGGAAATCCACACCAGTGGGGCATGCTGGTCTGTGGGTCATACAACCGTAGAAGGGCATAGTAGAGGCAGAGGACCGTCATACCAACCCCGCACATGCACACACCCACATCTATGTGGGTGTGTGCATCTGTGGCAGTAGGGGGGGATGACAGGGTGGTAGTGCCAGCTGGGCAGTTTAAATATAGTGCAGAGTGGAGCATTGCAACTGCACGGGACTCTAGGAACACATGACTGTCTTTCCAATAGTAATTCACAGCGGATTTCTCTCAGCTTTGTGATGACAGACGAGACAAGAGCGGATGATGATTAAACTGAGTTGTCTTATAGAGCCCTATCTTATCTGAGCCGTCTCTCTTTAATGATGGGAGACTAGTGCTGTACAAGCAAAGCGAGTATGCAGATTAGGGGCAATGTTACAGGTATGTCAGGTAGGGCTGTGTTACAGGTGTCACTGCAGGGCCAGTAAGCTGAGGAGTCTGTGGGGCAGACATGCAGGGGCAGTGGGGCAGTAGGCTGAATGTAGGAGGTGAAACGTGATGGGGATCAGACTGGCAGGATTAAAGAGCACTGCAGTGACCTCTGCTAATGCACAGAACAGAGGGGAAGGGATGAAGAACTAAGGGGAGGCTGCAGGAACAGCTGCTCATTAAAGAAGAACTCACTATGCACGCACACACTCATGCAGATATATTAATACATATGCACACGAACATGTACAAAACATGCTGGTTTGCACACATTCTCTGTATGTAAACATAAAGTATGGGAATGATTTAAATTGAAGGATAATCTCATGCACAAAGTGGCTCTTTCACCTCATGTAATCTCAGTTTGGATTAAGATGGATTATTGGATTACAAGGGCCTCCACAGTGAGAGAGACAAACAGACAGAGCCAAAAGGATATGGATAGCTGGAGCATGGAGGACATAGGAAGAATGTATTATTATATTTAAATATTGCATTATGATGTTTTTAATATTATTAATTATACTGACAGTTTATTGTACAGCATGTGTTGTCATATATGTCAGTCTAAATATTTTTTCTAGGCTAGGGTACTCCTTGGTTCTCCCTTTAAAGGACCAGTGTCTAGGATTTGGAGGCGTCTAGTAGTGATCTTGGGGACTGCAAACACCTCGACTCACTCTCCCCTTTTAAGCATATGGGAGAACCTGCAGTGGCCACGAAACTTCACAGGCTGTATCAAGAGCCAGTGATTGGTTTGTCCTTTCTGGGCTACTGTGGAAACATGGCATCTGAACATGGTGGCCCCCATAGAAGAGGAACTGCAGTGTCTGTAGATATAAATGGAACCATAAATCCCCAGAAATCATACATACTGTATCACTGTGCTAGCTAGCTGGTGCTAAGCTCAGATGCTCAGCAGCTCAGCCAAGGAGGAGACCAGTAATGTTTACATCTTCTGCTGTTACAAGCACAAGCACCACAAGCTGAATGCCATCGAGGTCCGTTATGTTTGGGAGGAAGCAGACAATTCAGATCTTCAAAACTTGATACCTCAGACCAAAACGAACTAGATGGATATATAGCACAACAGGCCACAGCAAAATAGAAAAGTACATATTTATGATTTGGGGGTGAACTGGCCCTTTAAGAGAAGCTCTAGTCTTGTCTTATCATTGTTGAGTGACAGGCATGATAATGGTATTGGTCTTCACATCTAAGCAAGAAGATGACATTAAAACTGATCAAAAATTAAGGATGGGACCGAGAAGAGAACAGACAGGTTGAGTGAAGCATTCTGCATGGACTTGAGCAGCAGAAAAGAGGTGTGTCAACATTGAGACATTATTGATTATTGACACAAGAGATCAAATTGAGCTGAATACATGAACATAAACCTCCAGTGTGATCTTTATATCAATCTGTCAAGGACAATCAGAGTTCCAAATACTGTATGTGCACTCATTTTACATACACACACAGTCTAACTATTCACATTATACACATCCATGAAAGGCAGCATACAAGCCCAATCATATTCTAGGCCATCATTGAGGCCCTAAAGCCAATGCATCTGTCTGAATGCCAAAATGGACACATTCAAGTGCTTGTGTGATGAGTGAGTGTGAGTTTGTATCTTCTCAACAAGACTCGGTCAGTGTCCTGGAGTGAATCACAGAGACAAAAAACAGCATGACGTTTGTTGTGTCTGTGAGGAAGTCAGTGTTGTGCCAAAGCACCCAAAACCACAGAGACTGTCTCTGTGCAGGAGAACTGGAGCGTCCCGCTGCCCGATGTCACTGGGTCAGCAGAATCAGACCTGTACATGTGTGCAAATGTGAGACAGAAACTAGAGACAGGGACGAGATACAAGCATGTAAGCGAAAAAGAGAAGTGTGTGTGAGTGTGTGCAGTGGGTGTATAGTTGTTTGTTAGTGGGTTGGAAATAAAATTAGGGCATTCTTTATAGCTGAGCAGGGCAGAAGACGAGCTGGCAGCAGAAGTAGGCTAAATAATCGTCCCCCTATCATCAAACGGTCTCTTGTTTATCGGGGGGCAAGAGGGGGGACAGGAATGTCCATGTGACTAAAACGTGAGAGCAACTGCTCACACATCAGCTAACAAGTTGTCCCACTAACCCCGAAAGAAAAGAGTGAACTTACAGCAGGTCATTCTTTGTGTTTTGAGTCTCTTTACCCAATTTTACTTTTATTTTCAAAGTATTATTTGTTTTGTTTTTTGTTTTTTGCATGAATTTCACATTTTCCATTATGTTTTTATTATTTCTTTTTGTCATCCAAAACTTTCCCTCCATAGCAGATTGAAAAGGCCTGCACGCACGACCACCGAGGGCCCTCGTGCCTCTGCAGGGACCCATGTTGTTCAGGCTCTGTTCATGGATGAAAGGGGGATTCCAGTGGCGGTCACATGCTCCCTGCAGGGCTATAGAAGAGGCCATGAGCGATGAGCTGTACACGGTTTTCTTTGTGTGGATGTATGTGCAGATTTCTATGGCATTGTGCAGCTCTTGTGTTAAAGGCAACCTGTACACGGTGTGTGCCTTTTCATGTTATGTAGGTATCTATGTAAGTATGTGTGAGAGAGAGAAAAATAGAAATTTATGTTTGCTCTTGGTTCTCAATGCTTTTAAGTGGAATGGACTTGCAGGCAAAAGTGTTCCATGAGAATAATATGAATGAACTACTGTTGAAGTTATACTTAAATATATATGAGGTGTATTAATAAATGATATACACCCACGCATACACACACACAAACCACAATCCTCTTCTGCAGACCGTGGTACACCTCCACCTGCAGTGGCCCGTGTTGTCGAGCTGAGATTGGAAGTGACTTTGCATGCTCTCTACCGCTCCATCACAAGACTGGATTGCCTTGGAGCTAAAAACATCCGTGACTCATCAGTGGGAATTTTATGACCTTGTGTATGTGTGTGAAAATGAGAAAGAGAGGGAGAGTGTAAGAAAAGAGAAGAGAGGAGCTTAGTCAGTTGATGCCTTTCAGAGCTGTAGTCTGTAGTGTAGGAACTGTTCATCTGTCTCCAGCGCAACCAGAACCAGGAAACCACCTCTCTTATCCTCAGGGAGTTTTATCATGCTTCACTGAGGTGAATGAGGCTAGAAGCGAATCACGACACAAATAGACCAACGAGTAAACAGGCTGACAGACAGACAGACTGACTGACTGATAGACAAAGTTTCTAGTTTCTGCAGAGGCTCTTTAAAGGCTAAGTTAAGACAGGCCATGTGTAAACAAATGTATTGCAGTGGTGGAAGGATGCAGATAAAACAGGATAAAATGAGATCATATGTAAATGTGTGTTCTTGGTGCTCTACGTAGCAATAACCCTTCCTAAGTCCTGCCCCTTTTTGCTCTGTGCTCCAATAACAGTTGAGCTACCTTAGTACCCAGCAGAGCATTGGTCACCTTCATCCTTTCCTGTTTCCTGTACTTGGATATGCTATGTGCTAGGTTTGTATATGTTGAAAAGAGAACCCTGTAAAAGTGACATATAAACTGTGTTTCCATCCAAAATACCTGGAACTACTTTTTAAGAAACTAAAGGGTTCCTTCAGTACATTACTGTCTGCATTTCCACCACTGTATGTAGACAGAAGATTTAGCAAATTAGTTCACTGACATATGAAAAAACGACAAATCTTTTTATATGCAATTTTTGTGCGCAACTATATAACAATCATGACGCCATACAGCAGTGGATCAAGGTTTGGACTTCATCGTTGGTCCATCTGTGGCATGTTTTCTTCTGTAACTCTATGTTGATGTGTCGTAGCACAATGAACAAAAACCAAACTGGTTTATAAAAAAAAAATGGTGACTCAAATAAAATGCTGTGAGTGCTTGACCAATCAGAAATGTTCAGTGGCGTAAACCCCCCCTCCAGCGCTCGTGTGCTTTTGGAAAGTCCTACCCTCTGAGCAGGGAGTTTTTGCAGGGTAAAATATTGTCCCCGGGACTTAATTTAGACCTTGGTCTCTGCAATGAAACACAAAGAATTTCTCCAAAGGTTCTTAGTCCCTGGAGGAAGGTAGACAATGGTAGACACCAACTAAGTAGCTACATACTGAATTTACACAGCTATCTAGATTAACCAGTGTTTTACTAACATCAGCTAGCAGATGTAACTAGCTACCCAATGTTTGATGTATTGGCTAGTTAGCTATCGTTTTGCTCACATTAGCTAGCAGATGTAACTAGCTATCTAACAATTTATGTAGCTTAGCTACTTAGTTAGCTAGCAATTTGCAAACAGGTATCTGATGTAACTAGCTAGCTCATGCTCTATGTAACTAGCTGGCTGATTATCTTAGTGTAGCTAACTTAAGATGTAACTATGTTGTGATTACAGGTCCCCCAGCAACATCTTTTAACCATCCTCCAAATATGGTTTTCTTTTCAACATATTTGAGCCAAGCACACAGCATATCTAAGCATAACAGGAAAGGAGAAAGTTGACTCCAAGGTTTGGGACTTAGGATGGGTAAATGAGGGAGAAAAGAAGAGATAAAGAGAAACAATTGAAGAGATCATACAAGGTATCATCAGGGTGTGTGTGTGTGTGTGTGTGTGTGTGTGTGTGTGTGTGTGTGTGTGTCTGCATGCATCAGAGGGGTGAGCAGGTTCAACAGGTCCCATGTTGGGCGGGAGGCTTGCGAGCGTTCAGGTGCTAGAATCCTATATCAGAGCCAGTGCTGACCATGGGTCTATATCAAGAGCCGGCTAGGGTTTCAGCCCCGGGCGACGATGAAGGATTATTCTGACAAAGACGGGTTCTGGCCAGCCTGAAATAACTGATCCAAACTTGCTCCAACTTTCGCACACTAATGAAGAACAGAGGGTGGGGAGGGAGAGGTAGAGGGGGGGAGATGCACCTCTTGCCCCTGAGATTTCCTTCCTGTCAGGAAGTTAAAAGAAGTGCCGTGAAACTAGAGAGAGTGTCGAGGGAGCATTCTGGGAAGGAGTGGAGAAAGGGAAAATGTCAGCATGCCAGATTCTACAGCTCTGAACACAGGCCACGCATGCCTGATCCTTGTACACCAGGACAAACTTTGGGACAGTGGCCCATTACCCAACAGAAATCCTCCATGTACAGTGTAATGTGAGCATTCCTGTCTGTCTGATAATAAAGAGAATAATGGTTTGAGGCCATGACACTTCTCCCCAGGAGAATACTGTAATGAACAGGTTGTCCTGGGTGCAGAGTGTCAGCTATAAGTGAACCTGGAGCTATGCAAAGTAACTGTAACTCTGTAGCTTGTGTTAATTCATCAGCACAAAGCTGTCAAAGCTCAGGCCAACAGTTTCCAATTTCAGACCCATCTCTCACACAAAGTCTCTGTGTGTGTGCGTATGTGTTCTCATGCATATAGGTGTTTTTAAAAAGGTGTTCTTTATGTATAGATGGGATCCATGAGGACATGTGATGTACTTCTCTTACATAACTGAGGATAATAACAGTGAAATGTATCCCAGAGGCTTAAGGGCCGTGTCACTCCTCCACGCTCTATCAGCAAAACTTTACGACTATAGGTTATTTAGGAATCTTACATAATATCCTTATGGTAAATTATTTTATCTGTAAATCAAGATATTTATTATCTATAAGCTTTGCTGAAGAATGGAACAGCATATTTCAAACTTAGAATGATCAGATCATGTCATGTTATGTGTACATCAGAATATTATTAGCATAGAAGAAGCTCTGCCTTATTGTGGACAAAATTAAAGATATTTGTTCAGACAGGTTTTCAAGCTGCCAAGCAACATATAGCATGTCAGGAGTTTTTAATTCTCTCTGGCAAAGTATGTAGAGGCAAATTCACCAAGTTGTCTATGAAGAGCAGTTTTTTTAATCTACATGTGAAACAATTTTTGACAGTCCTCTCAGCAGTCAGGCAAAAAGTTATAAAAAGATCATTCCAATTATTTTACACATAAAGATCAGTTTACTTGTCAAGGGGGGGTACAATTCATCTGGTGAAGACAGTTGCATAATGTCTTCTGCTGATCTGGATGAGCTTTCTATAGGCTAGTCTGATATAATAACCCTAATGGTGTCACAGTTATTTCAGCCTGGGCTTACAGACAAGTTGCATTGTAGGAACTTTATGATCCAGAGTTGTTGGAGCTTGGCCAACTTTGGACCAAAAGTAAGAATATCTCTGCCTTTGTTGCAGACAATTCTTTTAAAACATGACTCTTGTGACTCTCCAACCATTGTAGAAATGCAATACTAAATCATAACCTTTTTAAAAAAAAGATTACATTTCAATTCTATACATTTATGTAATTCATTGGCAGTTTGACATCAGTGTGGACTTACAATCACACTGGCACTATTTTAAATAAAAAAACAAAGCAAAACAACGTAACAGCAAACTTATTTTACAGCAATATACTTCTTGTCTAATTTAAATTAAACAAGATGTAACAGTCAAGAAGAAGTACTGGAGACAGAGTTAAGTGTGTTCCTATAGGTGGAAGTGCATTTGAGGAGTCGGTCTTGGCCCTTCCTTCCTATTTATACATCGCATTCAGAGGACTAGTGTGTATGTGGGAGTGCAGGATGGCTTGTGACAATGCCATGAAACAACTATGAGTTTGGAGTTTGACATTCTGCTTTCAGAGATTCTGTTTGTTCTATGAATGCTGTAAACATTTCCTTGTTCTCTTAATGGGGTCATTTTCACTGGTGTATGATGTAGCTGATCTGTGGCCCTTTGATAAATCCAGTGTGATTAAAGACATCTGTATGCAAATAAGCAGAGGTTAGCTGAATGCAACAAAACCAAATCAGAGGATATGCATGAAATAAGGATTTTACATTTTTTCAGACTTTTTTTTTCACTTTTTTCAGACTTTTTTTTGACTCACTCGACTGAGTTAGTGACCTACATACTGAGGCATTTCAACAATGATGCCATCAAGGCACTGAAGTTTGATCAACACATGTTGCTCAGGGCTAAGAGTATTTTCATATCAACATCACCAGTTTGATTGAGACAGAGGTGTTTGGATTGTGCTCCAGGTGGACAACTCAGTTTTAGTTCTGTATCAGATGCTCAGTGATAATACAGCACCCTACGTTTAAGCACAGTTTTTGTCACTGTATTTCCCTGTGTGTCAAACCCTGTTCTTCTGATTCATGCAGGTTCAAAAACACATTAATGGTAAATACTGAGCCGAGCTCCAATATGATTCACCACAAAGATTTGGTTCCATTCAAAAGACTGGTGTGCCATCTAGTGGCTACAAGAAGGGATGCATTTAAGTTCCAGATGAACCACAGCCAAAGAGCCTCATTCAAAAACCACTGGCATGAACAGATTTACTCTGAAGTGGTGTGTACCAGTGATTTAGGAGAACATGTCGCATTCACTATTTACTTGTATTTTGAATTTTCTCCCAGATACGAACACAACTTCCGAGTGGTCCCGACCTGTCGTAGAGTCATGTGCAATTAGTCTGTCAATTTATTTTTCAAATATGACTGTATATTTCATTAGTTTGAAGACATTTTGAGTTTGACAAATAAATTACACTTCATTATTATGACCACATTATCCCGTTTGACTGCATCTCAATGATGTAATTGCAAGTTTACTTATAAGGCATATGATCATTCATTCAATGATGTATTATTACCTGCTGTCAGGTTTATTGGATATATATACACACATACAGGTTTATGAAGTTGCTGTTCATCTTCATGCAACATCCTCACTCTGTCCTGTGAAAACTTCTCTCCTCCTGCTGCACTTCTCGGTCGCCCCTTGTTCTGGCTGTGGTGAGTTTTTTTCTTTTAAGTC
Source organism: Lutjanus erythropterus (assembly GCF_056507025.1). Taxonomy (NCBI): domain Eukaryota; kingdom Metazoa; phylum Chordata; class Actinopteri; order Lutjaniformes; family Lutjanidae; genus Lutjanus; species Lutjanus erythropterus. The sequence continues at coordinate 20,566,875 of NC_139318.1, forward strand.
ATTTTCATTTCCTCTTTATTTCAGTAACAGTCAGACACTCAGGCAACATTACATTACCAGCATTCGCTTTTCCCGTTTCTTTGCTTTAACAAGTCTTTTAATTCCACTGCTAATGCTGTTAAAATGACAGATTTTCCTTTATGGATCTCTGAAAGCAGAATGCCAAACTCTAAACTCAGAGTTTTTTCTATTTCCTCTTTGATGCAATTTTCATGAATGAACACTACCTGACATATAGGGCAGGAAGCATCACCTTATATATATGGTATTATTGGGGCGTCATAACTATGCCAATTTATAATGTACAAAATGTAAAATGGACACTATAAAACAGGCTGACATTACCGTGATTGCTGCAACCCAGGATGATTTTATGGAGAAAATTACATTATATAAACTAACTCCTTCTTTAAAGATAAACATTTAAAGAGTAAGGTGCTGTTCTGTTCTTGGAGTCTGTGTGTATTGATTCATGTTTATGCTTGATAACTCGCTTGATTAATTTGGTGTGCATCTTGACTCTAAGAGACAATGTGACAGAAGCATGAATTAAGCTGAATGTTGCTTCTTGTTAAACCTGTGAAGTGGACAGCTAAAGAAAATATGTTTGAGTCATACTGATTTATAGCCAAATGTAATTGTTTGCTTTTCCACTGTCTTGAAAATCCAGCTGATCAAGCGTGCATCACTATCATCAGGACAAAATGAATCATTTGTGCATATCAATTAGCCGAAAAACAAAAATGAATCAATAGTGTATTGTTATATGACCCCAAGGCACTGCAGTCACATAACAATGCTATTGACTATTTAGTTACTGATTAGTCAATTTTTTAAAAATCTTTTTTGTGCTAATTTCACTACAGATTGATGGTAAATTTAGGCTAGACCTATACTAAGGCTATATGACAATGATGTAGTTTTTTTTTTAAGTCAGTGTGTTATTTTTCTGCTAATTTGTGTAGTTTTAACAACCTAGGTGTAGTTTACATTCTGCGTTTAAAATTGTACAGATGATGGGTGTTGTATAGGTTGATGCCAAACTACATATAGGCCAACAAATAGTCTAACTATACAAGGGATTCAGCGTTTCACCACTAAAACAGTATTTTGTTTAGAATTGTACAGCAAGGGCTTTTCGTATTGCCACAGACCTTCACGTTGGGGGATAAAATTTGCAGAAAATACAAACAGTTAAAATTAAGAAATGAAATACAAATAATTGAGGAAATTAAGAGATAAAGAAACTTGTTTTTGGTGTTTGAGTTGAACGGTGGGAGGAGCACATGGACTCATGACCCAATTCTAAAATCCCAGCTATGGCCCTGAGGGGTTGTACTGAATGGCAAACAAGTCATTTTACCATGTTTTGGGGCAGATATTTGGATTTTGTTTGAACAATAACAATCTTACCTTCTGCACTGACAGCAGCAAAAACAATAAAACTGAAGGAAAACTAAAAACTGAAGAAGAAATGCACTAAAAATTATCCATAAATGGTTGAATGCAATTTTGATCAGGGGAAGCAGGCTGAAACACAATTACCTCTCTAACCTTGATGTAACTTCTGGTCAGAGATTATGGGTCTTTACCTTTTACTATCAAAACATGGCAAGTGGGTTTCTTCAGACCAGCAAAGGGTTAAAGGGACAGTTCATCGCAATGTCAAAAATACATACTTTTCCTTTTACCTGTAGTACTGTATCCATCTAAATTGTGTTGAAGTTAGCTGCTGAGTTTTAAAGATATTGGCTGTCAAGCTGTCCACCTTCTCTCTCTCGAATAATATGACTAGATGGTACTCAGCTTGTGGTGCTTGAAGCAACAAAAAATACACTTTAAAAACAAAAAAAAAGTAATGTCTCTTTCCAGAAATCATGATCTGGTTACTCAAGCTAATCCACAGACCTTGCCGTGAGAAGTTTCTTGTAACACCTGTTTCTTTCTATTGATCTACATCTGCCAACTGTATCATTAAAGAGAAGGAAGCATGCATCACTGATGAGAGGTTACCGCTCGGCCAAGGAGGATGCCATTAAAGGAGCTGTCCACATCCCTTGTCGTCTCCCCTTTCCAATCCTTGAATAAATATGAGTCATAAAAATAATTTATTTAGGGTGGAATACGGAGGACTGGTTGTACTCCAGCGGATAGTTTTGCCTCACCTGTCAGACAGTGGTGCTGTGAACAGGTCAACAGTCTGTAAAACATGTCGAGCAGTTTGTTTACACAAGTCAGCCACTGTTTTCCTGAACCATTTCCGCAGATCCACAGTAAGGTCATGGAATTGTAGGGGGGGCCCAGAGACATTCATGAATTAAGCATAATGATGCCTTTTTGGTGTATGGATCTTTAGAAAGGTATAATTAGCAAAACATAAGAAAAAAATTCTGAACCATAACTTGGGGACCTCCATGGGGTGCCTAAGCAAAGTGCTAAAAAACAATAATAAAAAAAGAATTATCATTATGTGAATTATTTGAAAATAACATTTCGAATAATATGTTACATATCAAAATCTTATTTACTATGTCCACCTTTCTAATTGTCTGTCAGTCAAAACATCAATCATCACGTCATAAGCTATCAGTGTTGAAATGGACTGTCACCTGCTGCCTACCATGAAGATGCTCTGCTCCAGAAATGTAAAGCTAACACACAGAAGTAGACCTGTTTCTGAAAAGGAAAAGACCTGATGAGCAGCCCAACAGCCCTGCTGAAAAAAAAGCTCTGGAGCAAAAACAGTCACATGACTTTTGGCCAAGTAAAACTCAAATGTATGATGCAGCATAGAAATATGGGTTTACTGATGCACGGTGCAATTTGAATGCCCTATATATGTGCTGTCTACATGCTTCAAGACCTTCTCAAATGAGTGTTAACTTTAAAACTGTCTGGATTTCTGCATCACTAGAAACAAAAGCACCTTCTAGAGGCCAAAAAACTGTCTGCATCTTGCAAAAGGGGAACTCTGGCCATAAGTTAATGCTATTTGTGTGGCCTTGGTATGGAAAAGTTTGGGAACTTGTCCAAGGCAATTGTTGACCTTTGCCCAATAGTGTTTCTGTGTAGATGTATACTTCTTTCTGCATGTTTGGTGAGTTTGGTAGAGAGAAAGAATGAAATCGCCCCTATTTGAAGCTGCTCAAAAAATGCTCTGCAGATTATATTGAGTAACTGTGTCATGATTTTTTGTGTTTTGAGCACCACAAGCTGAGTGCCACCTAGTTACATTATATTTAAGAGAAGGCAGAACTCAAACCATGGTTCGTATACAACTGGAGGTACACAAGCTCCCTCTAGTGATATGCAGAGGAATGTCAGAAATATTTTTTAAAAATTAAATTAAAGAAATTAAAAGCATACAATACTATAAAAATACTAAAAGAAACTTGAATGAAAATACATATATAAGATCACTGAAATGCCATTTAAAATAATTTTTGTCTTTCCTATATTTTTGTTTCAATACCAGCCTGATTACCGGTAGTTATGAGCTAAACTGTCAGGGTAAGTTAGTAAGCAGAGGTAAAATGAAGACACTAAAAATGAATTCTTCAAGAACACCAAACTGGAACTATTACAGAGAGAAGGTCAGATCAGGAGGAGAATATATTAGGCATGCTCTGTTGAAAATGAAATGGACAACAGTAAACTGAGCACCAAGCAATAAGGTGGTACTTGAAGAGCTCAGTAGACAGGTTTGAGTGCCATGTCATCATGGAAATGCGTGCACAACTAGAAGGCAGAAAGCAGTGCTTGTCCACATAGCACAACCAATGTGGCCAACAGATTTAGTGACTTTTCGGACCCCTTTAGTGACTTAACTTCTAGCATGTAAGCAGCGACAAATTTAGTGACTTATTCAGCAAACAGCACGGGAGTCTCGCTCTTCCTCTCCCTCCCTCCGGCTGCTGGCAGGAAGGAGGACGGTCATGTCTAGAAAGGAATCCCAGACCCGCAAAAAATCTTACGGGAGTGATAATTCTGGCCTGAAAAATGATCTTGCAAGTGTTGCAAATTGTTGCAAAGTGTTGCAAAGGTTCTCCTTTAGACACGATCAAGAAGGACAATGTAGGAGATGGGGCTGTTCCTATAACTTCTAAACATGTAAATAGTTTGTTTGAGCTCCTCTCTCACTGTTTCTCTCCAGATCCCCGTCTCAGTATGTTCCCATACATAGATATTCTGGTCATTTCTCACTGATAGTGAGAACTAATTTATTGATGTACTCAGCGCAGTGCGGGTTAATTTCTAATGTAATCTCTGCCAGCCATTTCCCCACTCTCCCAGACCTAGCTAGTTGTCACTTGTGTCTCATGTTTTGTACAGTATGTTTACAGTAGCTGTGAAATTTCTGTCAAATATGGCAGGCCATAAAGTAACCTTTGCTGTAAAGACTATTTTCTTTGAGTTAATCAGTTCATTGACACTAATGTTACAACCATGCTCATGATATGTTAAATAAGCGGAAGATAAACCGGCTCAAAAAACACTGAAGGCAGGTAAGTTAAGCAAAATTTATATGACATGTCCACAATCGATAAAGTGTTTCTGCTTCTTTGAGCTCAACAGTTATTTGAATCGCAAATTAGTGGGGTGATTTTATTCATGCCTGTACCAACACTCACCTACTGGTAGCAAACAATTGCATAATATATTGAAATGATATGAAAGACAAACACACAGACTTAACACTGAGGATGGCATTTTATGATTGAGCCAACAAAGATTTACAAAACCATGCAAAATATATGTTGATTACAACTGTTGACTTTTGACCAGCTTCCAAAGCCATTTTGCCCCCAGAATGTACTTTTGTAAGGGTGTAAAAAGTTTAAGAAACACTGACGTAGATGTATAAATAGCACTACAGGTAAGAGGGAAAATATGTAGTTTGGACTTTGGAGTGAACCATCCCTTTAATCTGAAATGAAATTCAGTTTTTCTTTCTCTTTCTAAAAGCCTTTCATCGGTAATACCTAAGGTCAACTTACGGTTTGAAGGACTATGAATACCAAAATATGAAAAAAATGTTGATTTTGGCCCCATTAAAGTAATGACGCCATAACATTTTTCGATTTTTTTGTACCTCTCTCCTTGCATGTCCTCAGTTTCTATCAGTCAGTTACATAAAGGCAGTGTCTTCCTCTGGCGCACTTCTCCTTTAAGCGCAGAAAAAAAACGACCATGACGTCAGCAGTAAAACCTGCTCCTGCTGGTGTCTGACTGACTGTCCGTCGGAAAGTGAACTGTTTGGCGTGCTACTGCTATCAGACTTTTCCTTCCTCTGTTGTCTGTCTTTCGTTCAGCGTTTTATCGTTTCTCTCAAGTCTACCTCTCGAGGTTTTACGTGACTGATTTATAAACCCAGCCCTGTAGCCGATTCATGGGATGTTTTAGAAAAGTTCCTGAAGTGTTCTTTGAGGAACCGGTGGACGGCGGACACCACCGAAGATGGATAAGCTAACCGATAGCTGAGTTGTTAGCCGAGAATCACGGGTCAAGAATAGGATCAAGCTAGTATGCTAACGGCTAGCTAATTTAGCATTCTAACGGCTAACCAATACACTTTGTTAACCCGTAACGTCTGAACTACTGCCGCCGTTATTTCGTCCTTGGGCCTGGCTGCTACACAATTCGTCACAGGCCGGCTAACCCAGGAAGAAAACTCCGCCAGTGTTAGAAGGAGAAAAAAGCAGAAAAAGTATTTTTTGAGAGGCGGCTGTTGTTCGTCTCTCAGCCCACACCAAGAGCATGTTTTCCAACGCACAGAACCAGCCACTGTTTCCCAACACGGCGGGACAGCAGCAGAACCCCGTGGGGCAGTTCCCCTCCTTTCACAGCAGACCCAATGTACAGATCAAGAAGAACGCCATAACAGATGACTACAAGGTGACCAACCAGGTTCTGGGGCTGGGCATCAATGGCAAGGTGCTCGAAATCTTCCAGAAGATAACTGGAGATAAATTTGCGCTGAAGGTAGGTTATAGACTTGTAAACAAACTGGAAAAAAAGCGAGAATATGACAGTGTAAAACCTGAGGCATAACCAGGATGTCTGGGTGAAATCAAACCCCCATGCTTTTAAGTAGAGTAATTCTGCTGTCAAGCTGTATGTTTCTGGAGCCGTTACCACTTCACTGGTTTGTCCAGACTATCTCAATTCAGGCTACCTGCCCTTTAAGGTTCATATTCTAGTTTAAGCAGTTGGTCTATAAAATGTCAGTAAATAGTGAAAAATATTCATCCCAAGGTAATGGAGCCTGACAGATACTGGATTTTGGGCTCATAACCATACATTCTGATATTTATTATATTGGCCGATATTGCAGTGTTTCCTCAAATATGGGTGTAAACCACTTGTGACAATAATTAAATGGAGAATAAAAATGTATAAACATATTTGAGAAAAATTATGAAATATATTTAAAATGTTGCCTGTAAAATAAAAAATCTTCATTATTTTCTGTCAAAAAAAATTCTTGACAACATGTACACCAATATTGATATAGCTGTGATAGCCCAACATCGGGCCAGTAATACCTGACTCTACAAGTTGATGTCTTTAAATGTCTTGTGTTGTCAGTTCAAGACCAAAACTAGTCAGCTTAATATGATGTATAAAACAGGTAAAAGCAGGGAATCTTGATATTTCAGGGCTTTATTTCATTTTAGGGGCTGAAAACCGCTTCCTCTGCTGTTTTTACATGAAATTGATTAATGGATTATCAGAACTGTTAACTAATTTTTTGAGCAAAATGCCAAAAAAAAGTCACAGTTTTTAACTTTAATAATTGGTAGTTTTCTTATTCTTTTTGATTGTAAGATGAAGAGTTTTTACACTTTGGATCATTGGTGCACATAACAGTCAATTTAAGGACATCGTCACCTGCAGCTCTTGGAAAATATGATTGGCATTTTCCACTATTTTCTGACATTTTCTAGGTAATAGATTAAAGGAGAAAGTAACTTTTAGCTAAAGATAAAGGCCCTTTGGTTTTGCGTCATTGCCTTGTAAGGGTTGTGATAGTGATGGTTTGCCCACCTCTTTAGTTTTTTATCCTCACTGGCCACAATTACTCTACCAACTCAACTGGATGTTTACTCATCAGTTATTATGATTTGGGATTTAAACGCCTCATAGAATAAAGGGATCTATCATATGTCAGGTTAAGACATATTATAGAATTTTATATGTGAATCATAAATTAATTTAGAACAGTTATGCCGTCATCTTAGTTGTGATTTTTCTGGCCTGTCATGACATGTGACACGGAGTGTTGTGAACAGTGACGTCCAGAGCACGTTGCTGGACAGGCTATGCAATGTTAACACTGTTTCTCAATCTGCTCGAGCAATAAGCACTGTGATTGTTTTGCATATAATCCACTTTCACCATATAGTGTGATAAGATAAATGGTATTCAGTCCTCTCTTTGTGCTCTGCATTTAAAGTTAGGTACTCTCCTGTATCCTGTAATTTCCTGACTCTGTAGTATCAGGAACTATCCCTAGAGATCATTTTCTGTATCAGTCAATGATTGATGAAGGACAAACAGCTATTCACATACAGGTGACTGAAACACGACTCAGTGAAACCCTTTATTACTGTAGTTTAATTCATTTATTTATGTATCATTATAGAAGGGATCACAGAGTAAAGTATGTAAAAATAAGTATCACACAAAGTCTTCCCCAAGTGAATCGCAGCCTTGGAACATGCTGTGTTGTGGTTCAAACTGAAATTCAGTTTAACGATTGGGTCGCAGCCTTTGTGCAATTGAATGTGTGTATTAAACTTAAACATACATACATGCTTTTATGCAAACCTGTTTAATGTCATGAAATGTATTGGTGGTGAACCATGTGTTTTTATTTATAGTGAGTATTAAACCTAGAAAGTTATGTTACACACTCTATCAAATGGTCATACTTCTGCTATTGTCATTCCACTTCAGCTCCAGTTGGGTACATGTCCAAAGCAGTTTTTAATATAAAGCAGATGCAGAGATTGTCAGCATCCATGATCTGCAAAGGAGGCAGACTGTCTCATCTATATGTTTATGCTCTACACAGCGATGTTGTCACACCTCTTGTATCGAGCAATAACGCTCGAGGATGTAACACAGGATGGTTTGTTTGTATTCATTTGGAAAGAGCAGTGTCCAATGGGGAAACTCCAACTGTGACTTGACCACTCACTCAGTAAGTTGGTCATAGACTTTATTGTTTATAGTGCTGTCCCCCAACTACCAGAGAGGTAGTCTGCTTACTGAATATTGTAAGGAGGAATGCACCAATACCAGCATTTGCTATCAGTCTGATACTGTCCTCATGTACTCATACTTGTGCTCATAGAACTACTCCCATATCCCACACCTGATACCATGTCACAAAAAATAGCTGCTTGACACAAGCAAACATCTAAAGATCTAACACAATGTAGAGTTCAAGGAGTTTGCTGATGCTTACCCCCTTTTTTTTGGTCACACTGTCATTATCAGCGAGAAGACTTGTTGTCCTCAACATCATCCACTAATGACTGCAGCGACTTTGGCAACTGTCTGTGCATTTATTTCAGTTTTACATGGACTTGCATGGAATTTTACAGAGTGCACCTGCAGACCACGGCCAACTGCTGTCCAATAAGTTCTGGTGGGCATAAACTAGTTGAATGCCTCGACTAATCAATCTGAAGATGAGTAAGAAACACCGCTTCCAACCAGATTATAACCTTCTTTTCTTGGTAATAAGCTGCTACAACTTCCCTTTGTATACTCTTCTTTGTTCTCCAGTTGATCTTCACTAAAATGGCCTGACAGAACAGTACATCTAACTTCACTCTTTGAGGTTCACAGCAGGGTAAATAAAACTGTTGCACATGGCACCACACTCATACCTGTCTTCCTGAAACAATGGCAGGTAGAAACAAATTGGCTAGACAAGTGGGACAATGAGAAGTAACTTAAATACTACAAATATAAATGTGTAATTCAAATACTAAAGTTCTGTAAATGATAATGAAATAATTATATGTAACAGGATTTGTAACAGCAAGCTTAATTCTGCAAGTCCATAATAATGTTGTGTAATTATTATACTGAAATATGTTCACAGTAAACTACACTAAGGGAACACAACATTAGTAAGGTAGCTTACTACAAATAATCCATAAATGTCATGTGGACAGTAATTATGATTACATTGGCAGCAAGAAGCAGTAACAATTTGTTACATTTTAAAATTGAGGAACATCTGTTGAAAATAAAACATGTTTTTTAAGTTATTGTAAGACCTGTACGTTATTAAGTACTCGTATTGGTACTCGGTATTGGCAAGTACCCAAATGTAAGTACTTGCACTTGTACTGTCTGAAAAAAAGTGGTACAGGTGCATCCCTAATTGTAAGCTCTCAACAATTTTAATATCACAACTTTTTGACGTTTAAGTTAGTAAGTTAGGTCTTTGTCAGGCAAACAAACATCAAAATATGGCTCTTTAAATGGTTTGCAGACAGCCAAAGCCCTAAGATTGCTCCTCCTATTCAACCCACCTCAAACATCCAGACTATTTGAGGCCACAATGGAACCAGTAATAATCTTACCGTCCCACCAGAAAAATGTTTGCACTTCACAAATAATTTTGTTAAAGACATGAAGATGTGGTCTACATTGTTATTCAAAACATTTTACCAATCATCCACCTGTTTCTTAATTATATTTACAGTGAGACATCACCATGAGTAAGTACAGTTACATAATAGTTGGTGGTTCTTACTACTTGGTGACTGTACATGATGAATGTATTTCAAAGTGATATGACTAATTTCCCATTCAGACTATCAAGGTAACATGATCAAATCATATCAGGGGCCTGTTTGAATGGATAAATGCTTGTTGTGACCCTCCTCTTAATCTAGGTGATGTTTAGACATTAGCTGGCTATGGTAAACCAGTGTTAGTGTAAGGACTGTAATTAAAGGATTCTCAAGTTTAAACATCATTTTACTGACTGACTAAAAAGAGAGACGGAGAGAGAAAAATTTTGAGAAATAGTACACTCGGTGGGTCATCAAGAGAAAGTGATATCTATAATATAATACATTTATAAACTGTGGAAAACCTGGAGAACATGACAAGCAGTTGTCAAACAGGCTGTATTTGGCCTTTTTTATGGTTTGCAGTAACAAATGAGAAATATGGAGGTGTGGTTTCAAAGTAAAGCTCAGTTTTTCAATAAAATGAGTGATTCTACAAAAATAGAAATATATTCATGATGTAAATCATTTGTGGTTTCACCGACAAAACTAGGGCAAAGTTGTGTGTACAAAGCTATTAGTGAAGTGCATCTGATTATTTGTGCTGACAACTAGGGTGTTGCTTGGTAACTTTTGATCTAGATCATGAGGACACATTGAGTTCAGGGATTTGGTGATACTTGTAAGAAGAGGAAGTTATTTTGGTTTCACTTTTGATGCCAGTATGGTTTGGAGCTGAACTTAGACCGCTGAAACTGTTTATATTCATGCCCTTGTGGCATCCCACCATCCTTGAATTTCAGGACCATACCAGTCCTTTTATGTAAAATGTATGAACTCATTTATGAGTATAAGCCAGAATTAAATATTGACGATGACAGTGAGCTTAACTATTATTAAGAATTGACATAGCTCAGCTGAGGTGGAAACATTGACACTAAAGCTATAAAACTGCAATAAAATCTGACGAAGATAGATTTCCAAAACAATGATCTCACTGGGTCTACTTTTACTTTTCTGTAGAGAGAGAATCCACCTTTTGTTGCCAGTTATTCCTACTACTGCCTTAGTCTCACAAAAAAACAAAACAAAAATTGAATGAAAAAAGGTAACCACATGTGTGGATAAATGAGACATGAATTAATTAAAAACAACACAAATTCCATCTTGAGAAGAAAGCAACATGAAATGCCATGATGCAGCAGAGCTACAGGAGGAGCAGAGTTTATGCTCAAAACTCTACTCCTCATGGTTAGCAACACAACAGCAGATAAGAATGTGGGGTAAATACTTCAGTGAGTTTTGGCTTCTGGACAGACGGCTTCTGTGAGCTCTCTCTGAAGTTAGAGCAGGAAATATTCTATATATGTCAGATAACTGCACATGCATTTATATATGCACACTTAATTTAAATTCCACTTTATAATAAGATTGTAAAATGCACCTATACACTTCTTTTAACCCCCTTCTGTTACCCCTATGGCTCTTAAAACTTGTTTCACTTGACATGGCATGGCATGAAATACAGTTGCTTCACTCATATGTTCTTGTGATGTTGTAAGACAGAATGATGCCAAATAGATTGACGCCTTCACTGAATGAACTAATGTCTTTGTTGTTCACTTCAGTGACGTCAGCTGAGTCAGCCCTATCTCATCTATTGAATTCATTAGGTCTGCAGTATACAGCAGGACCTGGAGTCTGCTGGCTTGGCCCAAGGTGACATCACCTTGTAAAACTTTCACCTTTTTCTTGAACCAAGTTTTGTGCTATCAGTGCAGCAGAATAATTTGTAACTCTTGAGTGTCTGTGTGTGGGAGAGAGACTGTGGCAGAAAAATGGAAAAACTCTAAAGTCGTAATAGTACTAAACATTGATATTGCTCTACTTTGTAATGTGTTGTACTTATTATTACCCGTTGCAGGGAATCAATACTTTTTGACATTGTGGCTGTTGTCTGAGACAAAGCTGTATGTTCCCATCTGTGTTGACTGTTCTGCCTTTAAATTGTCCTGCCACACACACACTCTCAAAGGGTGTGTGACATCTGCAGCTATTGTCTTACAGATTTATATACTCACAAGAAACCAGGTTAATGGGAGCAATCAGGTTAAGGACACATTCTGACCAAAAATAGGACAGTGTTAAAAAAAAACAAAAAAACAAAAGGATGTATCTGTGTGGCCCTGTTGCTGCTAGGGATGTTCCTGGTGACTAATTTCCCTGTCGATTAAACACAAATTTTAACGTAGAGTAGCTAAACAGTTAGAAAACACTCAGAAAGCAGTTAAAATTGAGTACAATTTCTTCATTGATAATGTTGAACAAAAAACAAAAATACTGTTTGTATTAAGAGCCATTTGAAGCCGTTAATCACAGTCTACAATTGCCAAATTGTATTTGAAATACTGTTGAAATGTGTGTCACTTTGCACTGATCAATATGAACATTGCACATTAACCTACAAACCATAACAACTTACTAACTGCTTCACCTTGTCAGACCAAAAAGGATTGCATTGTCTTGACAAACAGAGCTGACATTAGCTGCCAGCCTGCTACATAGCATGGTTAATGTTAGCAGTGCTAGCAGCAGCAGCTGCTCTGCTTGCAGGTTAATGTTCGTGTCTGTGCAGAATGTGGGCATACATTGCTCCAGTTGGATTGTATACCACTTTATTCTGTCACAGTCTACATTCAATCCTATTTTCATTTTCTATATCAAAACACTGCCAAACCACACTGGTTTTACAAGCTGTTATCTGTCTGACTTTTGCTGATTAAAAAAAAAAATCCAGGGTTACATGGGACGTCGGGGCATACGTGCTGGGCAAGACGGCTTTTGTTTGATGGGGCCGCAGTCCTGACAAGTGGCGGGCAGCCGCATAACATCTTAGAGGCAAACTGGCATTGTGCATGAATAAAATATTGATAAATAGTTTAACCGGCTAGTATTTCTGTTGGCAGCATTTAATTGTATAGTCGACTAATCACGCACATCCCTAGTTGCTACAGCATACAGGTGAGAAAATGTAGTTCTTTCAAAAAGTTCAGGTTGAATAATACGTCTATTAGTTTGAGGGCCAAAACATTGCACGATTTCACAATTTAGGAATATCATTTTGGATCTTTCGGGGGCTCTAATTTTTCTCCAGATGTTTGTTTGGTAAACACTAGACTTACGAAGTTTATGTCACAAGATATTCTACCCTGAATTTGCACTTGAACACAACACACTGTGTGGCCACATAATGTTGCATTATGTTGAGCAGTGTGTGGTCAACTTTTTTGCAAGACAGGCCTCGGCGTCAGGACCCCTCCCCGTGCCAAAACAGTGGTCTCATTGCAATAAATGAGGAGGCTGCAATTTGGAATGAAACAATTGTTGGACTGAACATGGCCCAAGGCAGGAAGTTGGAGAATACATTGGGGCATTTAGGTGTGTGAATTTTTGGACTCAGGGAAGTTTTTGTTCAGCCCACCAGGGCACAAATTTAGAATCAGCCAACAGCCAAATGCTGATAAAATAAATTGTGCTAATAATTGCTAACAGTGGTAATCTGTTGAGTGGCTGGCTTGAATTTAGACATTCAAAACAGATTGTGCACGTTATGTAGAAATAGTGACAAAAAACCTGTACCCATTAGGAATGGCTAAATGACAATTTTATGACATTTCTTTTATGCATTTGTACCTCCAACTTTAATTCTTTGGAGGTCCACAGTCCACTGTTAAGCCTCATTTACTTTTAATTTGACTCATACTGTATATTTCAGTCTTAGATTAACTTTGAACATAATTAATTTTGGACATTTTTAACCAAATTTCTTTAACTCAGTTTGAGAGGTTTTTTAAACATGATATGGAAGCTATCGGGTTACAGCAAAAAGCTGGCAATAACTAGTAAAGGCATTCAACAGAAGAGGTTGCAGCAGGGGTCTCGTTAACCGAATATTTTCCGTCATTGACCGTTTTTTTAAAACGGTGACAGAAAAATCTGAAGGTCATCTGTCATTTTGACAGGTTGCAATTCACACCCCTGACCACTTGATGGCGAATGAGCATATTAATTAGCTATTAGGTTCGTTCGAGATGAACTGCGCCTCGCCTGGAGAGTAGACGAGATCAGGCGGCCGCAGCAGGAGGTGGAGACAAAAAGCTGCAGTCAAGTCGGACAGTGTTCAGTAGACTTACAAGAGAGTAAAGGAAGAGACACAAACATCCTGTTAGATCACCTGTAGGTTACCTGTAGTCTGCAGATCATGATCATAGCTGAAGAAATAAGTGCGTTCTTGATCGCTGCTTGAAGTTAAAATAGAAGAGATCCTCCTTTTGATGCATCTGTTCTTTTATCTGCCTTGTAAAGCACTAAAATGTTCTTTTGATAAATCATATATATAACCTTTATTATTATCAGACACAAAATGTCTGCTTGCTGACAGATTAAAACTTCATTGCAGAACAGAAGACGGATATGTCGAGCATTAAATATTACAATTACACAGAAAATTTGTATTTTATACAACACGTGGTGTTTGTTGTCAAAATTAAGAGCCAATCAGAGCCTGTCAGCTTGTCAATCAGGTGACAGCCAGGCGTTTGCAGTCGGTGGAGGGCAGCTGCGGCATCTGGCTCTACAAACTGTGGCCGCCTCGATCTCGTGAGGTTATCGTTGCCCACATGTGCATGACGTCAGAGCAAGTCGGGATCAAGTCGGACACAAATCTAACCGGCATGCACTATGCGGCGATCACCGCTGATCAATTCTGCGCAGGCCTGGATCATCTCAAACGCACCTAGTGTCACGGCAGCTGAGTGTCAGCAGCTGAAGTTTCTTCAAAAAGCCCAGTAGTGGTGTTGATAAAAGAGGTACGGTGTGGATTCTCTGTTCAGCTTGTTCGGACTGAATATTAATTAAAAATGACTGAAAAGTAAATGCTATTGAATATGTAATTATTATCATTTTAAAAATTAAAGTGACGGGTAAAAATAGATTATGACAGGATTTTTATGAGCCTGTCAGTCAAAATGACAGACAATGAAAAATTCTAGCGCAGCCTCTGGGTTGCAGTGATGTTTTTTTTTTTTTTTTTTTACAAGGAAACACATTTTGAAGAAATGGCCAAGAAGATGTTTTACAACAAATTATGGTCTTTTTTTTTGAGAGTAATGTGAGGGCTCACCACTGACTCCTTAGCAGGGTTCTGCTTCATGGAAAGGAACTTGGTGAAATGTGCGTTGTTAAGGTGATGTAATCAGACAGAATGACTAAATATTTTGGTCACATTTTGTGAGTCGTTGAAGTTGCGCTTCCTGAAATTTGGAAACATGTGGAAGTCACTATGGTGAAGTAAACACACCTGTCAAGGGTTGGCTGAGAAAAGAGGAACTGGAACCATCGGCCAGTTCCATTGGAGAATATTGTTCTAATTATTGGGGTTTGAAATTTTGTCTTGGACTACTGTACAGAGGGAGAGCCCGGCCCAAGCTTCAATAACCGGAGGAAGGAAAAGGAGGGAGTCAGAGGGGAAGGAAGAGGTTCTCTGGCTTTGAGCTATTTCTCTACCCCTGCTAACTGTACTTTATGAGAGTGACATCTCTAAGATATCCTTTGTTCAGTGCTGGAAGAGTACCTACTCATTATTCCAATATGCGACTGATTACTTGCTTGAGCAAGAGCAAAATCCCCCTGCTTTCACCATAAAATCCATGAACTATTAGTCACTTTACTCTGTTGTGGAAAGTGAATTTTTGCCTCAGCAGTGTGGTCTTGGTGACTTGTGGTGTCACTAGTCATCTCAGCTATACTTGTAATTGGACTCTCCCAAGAGATGTCCATGGTGAGAAAAGTTTTTCACTCAGTATGTTGTTATGTAATACCCTTAAATTATTTTCGTTATTAGTATATATTACTCAATTACAAACACAGGTGGATGAATGAATGATACAAATATTTTTTTAAAAACTTTTTTTGTCATTTTCATTTTTTCCCCTCATTTTTGGTTCAAGTTTTCTTATTCAACAAATCGCTCCGCCAGAGACAACAATGTCTAAAGAGATCCAGTTACTGGCATTTCTAGACTACTGATTAAACATTAATGGATACAGTTTTAATTGGTTAAATTCTGCCAGTTAATTGATTAATGATTAACATCCTTCTCCAACCTGCTGCTGCTGCTGCAGTGTTTAGGTTTTCGTCCATATGGCCTGGTTTTTATCAGCCTGTTCGTGATCAGATCACCTGATTGGCTACAAAAATGTAGATGAAAGGTTTGGATATTAATTCAACTTGTACTCCGTAATCAACTGTGATTTTGAAAGTAACTCACGGTGTAGTGAATACTTAAGTATGAGTAAAAGCACAGACTTGAAAATCTACTCATAAAAGTACACCTACCCAAAAAACTAATTAAATACAGTAACTTCAGTATTTGTAATTAGTTAATTTAGTTAGTTGAAACCTTTACATCTCCCAGCCATTTAATTCAAAATAACATATTAACAAATAACAGCAAAAAAAGTTAAGAAAAATACCAAGACAAAGACGAACATTTTAAGGTTCAAACATTTAGTCAGTTAGTTGATAGACAGTTAGCCTAATCAGTAGCTATTTTGACAATAGATTAATTGTTTGAGGCACGTTTAAGTAGGACTTCACAATTTCTCAAATTAGTAAAAAAAAATAAATAAATTGCAATATGACCGAGTACAATATCCAAAACACAGAAGCTGCTGGTTTTTGATAAAGAAAAATGTTTTCATCAGTACTAGCCCTTTAAGACTCTCACTGCGATTGCCATATATGAATGGCCTGTACAAGAGAGTTAACTGTTTTGCTAGGTGTTACACAGCTGTGTGTATTTATAGAGGAAAGTGTACCTTATCTTCAGGGTGTGGATTCTGTATTTGTTATTTGGATGTAGTTTGAGCCATGCAGACTGAGGGGGCTGAGACAAATATTTCTGTTCATTCATGTGTTGTCCTATATTTATTTCCCTTTGTCGTTGGGTGAATCTGTATTAAAGCCTGCATTTTTTTTTTGTTTGTTCGTTTTTTTTTGCATTGTTTTGGCAAACTTTGACAGATCTCTTAATGCCATAAAATCTTATTTCTTTCTCTAGATTAGTGTGAAAATATTTGTGTGATATTTGTCACAAACAAACAGATTAGCTGAAATTAAAGCTCCTTTGGTAAATGCTTATCTTGGTGCTGTAAGCTCCTTTGACATCATATGATTTACTGAATTGCAATTTATATGGTTTATGACTGGATGCTCTTTGCCACCCACCCCCACATTGATTTTGCCTGTCTCTGTTGCATCCATCTTTGTTGGGTGTAGTGAATTTGGAAGGATGTGGTATTGTGGTTGCGATAGATGGACCAGGAACTAGCTAGCCAACTGTATCTGTTCAGCGTAATTTCCAAGCTGATGCAGCATTCTGTTATACTCTGTCACACTTAACTTGTAAATGGTTGTGTATACTTCCTTAATGGGCTCTAAAGAGACATAACTGTGTTTTTATATTTTTATACCTATTGTATTCATGCTGCATGTGTCTCGTGATCAGTTCCAAATAAGGAAGCCTGTGGCTGAATACTGCTGAATGGTGTTAACGGTAAAGGGAAGTGAATGTTTTCAACTCTTCTAGGTTCATTCATGCGACATCATACATACTCCGTTGCTCTTGAGTGAGTATTAGCCAAGACACTGCATGAATACACTTATTTGAAGCCAAATTTGGTAGTTCATGCTCTTCATAGAAAAGCAAGCAAAGGTTCATTTTTCTGTAACTAGCAAAAGTTTGATATTTTTGCTTTATAAATAATTAACTTTATACACAGTTTGATTTTTAAAGGAGAAATCTGGTGGTCACTGAACTGCCGCTCCTGTTTGACTATGTATTTTCAGAGCAGTGAGCTTTTGTTTTCAGCGTATCGGGCTTAGTTTTACAGTGACAGACAACAGACAGTTATAAACAGCTGATCAGCTTACAGTGCAGGACTTGTCGCCACTTGTTATAGTCAAATTACAGTGTGCTCTTCTTGTGATTCTACAGTGTTCCTGCAGCCTGTTTGGACTTCCTCGAGTCTGTGGAGGAGGTGGCAGAGGGACACAACTTGCTTCAACTGTAGATCATATATTAAATTGGATTTCAACCTATTTAATATGCCATCTGTGGCTCCAGCTTTCCATTAGCTTGCATTACTCATTTTTGGATGCACAGTTGCTACATATTGCTCCTTTAAAATTGCTATGGATTAATTATGTGTTGATCACCTGATTGATTTAGTTCATTGTTTGAACAGTGGCGGTGTTAGCTTCTAACATGGTGACAAGACATTGGGGCACATGTTTACACTGAAGTTATAGTTTGACATTAACTTGCTTTCTTGCTGAGAGTTACATGGAATTATTATTACTCTCCTATCTCTGGTAAATGATTAACTGAGTCAAAATCTGGTTAGCTTAGCTCAAAGAATGGACACTGAGGAAAGCTGTCCTGTGAAAAGATAACATAATCTGTATATTAGTGCCTATCAGCACAAATTAACATAAATATCTTAATAAAAACAGAAGTATGAAAATGACACCTTGTTGTGTTAATAGGTGTTTCTGTGCTAGATTTTATCTTAATTTTGACTAGTAGCTTCCTGACATCTTTTCTGGTTGCTTGGCATTTGGTCTGTATTGCACTTCTCTAGTTTTATTTAGAGATGCACCAATTACAATTGTCTTGGCCAATTCCAATTTTCAGTCTGTCTGAGAACTATAATTGACAGCATTCACAAACATTTTTGCAACCTTCCTTTTAAATTTCATAATAAAACACTGGCTATTAAATAATTTTTACACTTTCTCCAAAGTTGTTCCAGGTTACCCAGGAAGAACTAGAAAGTTTACTGATGTTCGGCAACACCATCAGCTGCTCGGCCTTGTAGACTATGTGTCTTCTCTTTATTCTGTTCTTGGAATATGTTACTAATGCTAATTTCATGCCAGCATGTGTCCTGAGTGCGTGTGGCTGTGTGCAGCGCCAGTCTGTGTTGCTGCGTGTGTGGCGTGACCATAGTGCAGAGCGTGTGTGAATTTGACCAACATAGAATCGTATGTGTGATGCTGATCAGCCGGTCACTGGTCAGGACTGGTCAAACTGAAAATCGGTTTGTTCCGGTCTCTGGTGGTACATCCCTAGTTTGATTTAGTCTGTTTGAAAATGCACAATTCACCATGTATGAACACCTTGTCATTTGAAAGCAACTTGTAATAGTTTGTCTGTATACACTGAAACCGCAAGCATCATCTGTTTCATCAGGTCTCACAGTGGGGTATTCACACCATGAATCATAAGAAGTGTCAGAAGTGAGAAGTTAGTAAAGCCAGCTCAAAGGGACAGATAGAGGAGATAGAGGCTTTCAAAAATATGCCAAATGCATTTAGTGTCTAGTTGACTTTTTTAGCAACACTGGTCTGTCATTATCTCCATCTGTCTTTGTCTCTCACAACCCTGCTGTTTCTCATAAAAGCCTCCACTCCATCATGTTCTTTGTCTCCATGCAGATCTTCTAGCTTGTGTCAGGAACTGAGAAAGCTGTTTGTCAGTGTTAAATAAATGTCATACTCTCTTACTTCCTTCCCCTTGTCAGCCACTCATTTTTTATGAATGTGTGTTGTGTACTAGGACTCCTGCTGGCTAAAGATACTTGCTATCTGTCTGTCAGCAAATTGCAGTTTGGCCAAGTGCGATATGCAGATTGAAGAAGAAGCTGCATTTTTTGACAGAGGAAAAGTGTGACAAAATAACACTCTTATGAAGTAGCCTACTGTAGTTGTGCATAGATGTCCTAGCCTACCAGTTTTGTTCTCTAGATTTAAGAAAACATATTTGTTTGCTACAGAATCCACCAAAAGTCACATTATGATTTTAAGTTTTCAGTGAAAATGAAAATTATGATGCAAAATTTATCATTCTCACTAATCCTGAATCATATCACAATATCTGTCAATCACAATTTGATTTTTTTCCACCCACATCATGGAGCCCTAGACAGAGCTTTATTCTCACTGGTGATATATTCGAAGAATAGAGAGGCTTTGTAGAATGTAATTTTATGTCATTGTAATGACAGTAATGGAACTTACGGTACAGTTGTTTATGTGCATTACATACGCAGAAAAACAGTGAGACCAATACAAATATACACATGCACACATGGATATGTGATGGTCTTTTAAGGCCTAGCAGATGTCTTTAATCAGATCAGTTTGCATTGAGACACACACACACACACACACACACCCACCCACACCCACACCTCTTTTGGTAGGTTGTTGTTAAACCCTTTTTGTCAGGTCAGTAAGCTTTTCTGATTGAGCCTAGTTTGATCTGTCACCCCACTATAATCTCCCTCCTCTAAAGAATTTCACTGCCCTATCACCGTCAGTGTGATTGTTTTTTTTTCTGGTTTTATTTGATCAAACCTGGACTTTTCCTTGTCTCATGAGCAGCAGGTGGAAGATGACTGCTCTGTCAGCTTAACACCATCCCACCCCACCCCCCACTGTCCTGCCCTAGGCTCTGGAGCTTTTGTGTTTGCTTGAGGAAGTGTATTGTGTGCCCATCTGCCCCCCTTATCTCCCTCCTGCTCCACAAGCTTCACTGTTTAGCCTCAGAGGGCCCACAGCAGATGGGGGGCCACACAGTCACGCAAGCACCAGCAGAGAGGTGACGGGGGTGTGTCTTTGTGTGTATGTACAATTGTGCATGTGTTAAGACAACAGTGTTAAGTCTTTGTTTGTGGAGGGAAGTCTGCTATATTTAGATGTGCTAATATTAGTTTCAGCACATGGTTCTGGTTTTCAGTTCATGCATGCACATATATCCATCTTTCGTTCTTCTTTGACAGTTGGACATCAGACGGTTACAAGGAAACATAAACTGTCCCAAACACGACTGAGAAAATCCCAAATTTGGACATTATTTGTGATTATTTATTATTAGTGATGGGTATTGTATGGATTTTATTTATACTGCATTTTCCTTAGCCTCCAGTTAGGAAACAGTTAGTACAAGTTCTCGAAACCCATCCCTGCTTATTAGTCAGTGATGTCCATTTAGATAGCAGTGCAGTTGGTGCAAAAAGCACAAGGCTGTTGGCTAGCAGTGATTAGGAAGCAATAGTGTTGTCATACATTGATTGATTTGAAGCCTGTTTGAATCAGACAGTACTTCTTGTAAGTGCATTTATTTATGGCTGGATTTATTTAAACTCACCAGTCAAAGAAGTAAATCAACAAGACATTAGACCAATATTTTTCCCTCTTGAGTTGCCAATTCTCTCTCTCTCTCTCTCTCTCTCTCTCTCTCTCTCTCTCTCTCACACACACACTCACACACACACACACACACACACACACACACACACACACACACACACACACACACACACACACACACACACACACACAGAGACGAACACACAGATGTTTTAGAGAGTTTATTTGGCTATGTACCCACCACATGGACATGATGTGATACTGCTGACTTTGTTGGGATTCCAGATGCAGTCAGGCAGGTATCTTTGGGTTACTAGTACTGAGTAAATGCTAAGCCTGTGGTAGTAAGCTGTGAGGTAGAGGAGATAACAGAACTTTGAAGAGAGAAAAAATTTTGCAACTAAAACAGGATGTTGGGCAATTTTGAATGCATCAGAGTTTTGTATAGCCACAATGTTTTGATTCGAAAACAAGGTGAGCTGGATCACATTTGGGCCTGTGTTATTGTTCTAAGTAGATGATCTCATAAAAAGACAGTGCTGTATACTAGGGATGCTCTTGGTGACTAATGTCCCTGTCAGTTAAACACAAATTTTAATTTACACTAGTCGATTAGTGTAACAGTAAGAAAACACTCAGAGAGCTGTAAAAATTAGCACAGCATGTAAAATTCAGCACAGTGTATTAATTGATAATATTAAATACTGTTGGAAAAAATACCACGTGTATTAAGAGCCATTTGAAGCCATTAATCGCATTCTACGGTAGCCAAATTATATTGTAAATGCTACTAAAATGTGTGGAACTTTGCGCGGTGCAACATGAACATTGCACATTATCCTTCACAACACGACAAGTCACTAAATGCTTCACATTTTCAGACCAAAAAGGATCACTGTCTGGGGGTAAATAACATTGCTTACCTAGAGCTGACGTTAGCTGCTAGCCTGTCACACAGTGTCACTCTCATTTGCAGTGGTAGCGGCAGCCTGCTCTGCTTTCAGGTTAATGCCTGTGCCTGTGCTGATCGTGGTTATGCATTACCCCAGTCGAGTGGTTTATTCTTATTTATTTTGACACAGTGCAACTGTGCAGCTTTTGCAAGCTGTCTGTCCCACTTTGATGATAGCAACATCTGTGTTATCAGGGCATTCGGACTGCGCGAAGGTGGTTACCATCACGTGGGGCTGCTACACCAACTCGTGGCAGGCAGCTGCAACATCTTGGAGACAACAGTTAACTGGCATTGTACATTAATAAAATATTGATAAATAGTTTAACCAACTAGTATTTTTTGTGCTGACTAGAGAGGGTGGTGACATTTAATCGTATAGTCTACTAATTGCACACATTCCTAACTGTATGCTGAGTCAATTTTATCCTAGTGCCTGAAAGAAATGTGAAACTATGTACGCTTGGGCCACCTGGATAGCTGAGTTGGTAGAGCGTGCGCCCCATGGACGGAGGCTGTGTGGCTGTGGGTTTGACTCCTGCCTACGGCACTTTGCTGTGTGTCATTCCCCCACTCTCTCTCCTCATTTCCTGTCATATCTTCACCTGTCCTATCATTAGAGGCATGAAAAGCCCTCAAAAAATAATAATAAAAAAAGAAAATGTGTACAGTGGTGGATCTAATAAAATGCTCTATCAATGGCAAATTTGATGGTATGAGAGACAGCACTACAGATGTTGGATGTGTCAAATACAACTGGTAATGTCTCTTTGCTCCCAGTAAAATAGCCTGTTGCTTTCAAAACTATGAAGGGCAAAATGGGCTACTTTTATAAGTTCCCATCTTAGTTTTTTTTTTTCTGAGTATTCTGTAAAAATGTGTGAGAACAGAATCATCAATCAAGTTGCCATAATCTATTAATGTTAACTTAAAGATGAGAATTGATTCTAAAAATCTATTGAATCTATAATAACTTAAATTTACTACTAATTTTAATTTCTTTTTCTGTTTGTTTGTCCAAGTAGAGTATTTTTAAATTGTATAGTTTGTTATTATCTCTGGCACATAAACTCCCATAGTGTTATGGGAGTTTATGTGCCAGAGTTTATGTACTAACTTTTTTTTATTTATTATTATACTGTTTATAATGTATTATTATTATGTAAGAGCAAAAATGAAGGGTTAGCATATTCTGAGCAATTTTTATTAGTTAAAGAGAAACACATTTCAAACTTTGTTGTCAGTTTTTGCAGTCAAAGCCGTTTTGTATGTGTGTGTTCATGTATGTAGTAGGTTCATTAGTTCAGTATGTTTTTTTTTCTTCTTTCTTTTTTTTTCTACTTGTGACGCAGAGAGTACGACCCACCCTTGTTTGTTCTGTCCCAAAGGGTAGTTGAACTGTTCTGTGTGTTCACTGTTCAGATAAAGCAGAGAGTTATACATGCCAATGCCATTCCAGCTCTTCCTGGTAACGAAGAAAGTCACTTTTTATCATTATTATTATTGTTGGTCACTCACCCCTCCAACCCTTGCTTCTAATGTCAATTTATTGATTTGGTAACATGCCAGTACATTAAAATAAGCCTTATTTATTACCCAACTATTAAGTAAAACAGTACGCTATCACTCAGATTAGAAGGACAAATCTGCTTGTTATTACTTGTCTGTGATATCTTGTCTTTCCTGTCTGTCCACCTGTCTCATCTTTTGTGATTACTTTCTTACCTTTTCTGTCAATTTCCTGTCTTTTTTTTTACCCTACAGTTAAATAAGATAATCCTTTGTGGTTAAGCCTTGTGATGTAAATTAGGTTGTTAACTTCAAATTGATCCAAATAAGAAGTTACATTTTTATATGTTTCAGTTATTCATTGCTTCCATCACTAACATTTTTATAAAAAAGACCAGGACACATCAGACCAATCTTGGAACCCACTGGCTGTTATCTGGTGATAATTTAGCCTCTGGAGCAAATTGCCAGTATTTTGGGGCTTTTGTTTTGGCAAGCAGACGTTCAGTTAAGAGGCATCCAGGTCAAGACTTCCTCTTCTGTGCACCTGTCATTGTTTACTGTCCAATGCAGAAATGGAATTATAGTGCAGAGCTCTATGAACACATATCTGCATATGAATGCAGATAAATTAAAAGCCAAATCGTTGTCATAGATATCTCATGATTTCCAAGATTGCATTTCAGGCACTGTGTCCCATCTCTTTTGTTCTCCAGACAGACTGCTACTGGTCAATATTACCTGAACTACAAAAGAAACCAAAATGCTTGTGATACAAAATTTTGTCCCTTGCCTACAGGTGCTGCATTCATACCCAGATATTTGTTTGTAGGGATTACATTCATATGGCAAACACAGTATTGATATGATTTTCACAAGTAGCCAGAATACTAAACCTGGAAAACAAATATGGATGTTATCAAAAGGACAATTTTGGCCTACTTTACTGTACTGTTTAACATACTGTAGCACAGCAAGAAAATCAGCTTTGCGATCACAGTCACCTGCAGTGAACTCTTTAAACCAAATGTAGTCAAAATGACAAAGTATTCAAAAATCTCTTCTCTCCCAGAGAAACACACTGGAAAAGTGAACAGACCCTTTAGTAGCCCTTGTAAAAACAAAACGTGTAAAAACAAATTTGGCTGAACTTGACATGCCAGAGCTTCACGCTGCTGTGAGAGAGACCTTGTGCTCTAATTTGAGGCTGGAAAGCTAAAAAAAAAATCAATGCCAAACTTAAATATGCTCTTTGCTTCATCTAAAGAAACTGGAAGCACTCTGAGATCTGATTCACTTGCCTTGAAAAGGAATAATTGTTATGAAACTTTGGAACTGGGTCAGAACAACAGTTAAACCCCCTACCATCTAATATTAATGTAGTGAAACTGAACTTAGTTCATGATAGACATTTAAATAGTCTAAAACATTGTTTATACTTTTACTGTTGATCCTGCTGGCTTCAATGAGGGCATAAATGGTCTGCTGAAATGTCAGAAGCTATAATAATGTGCAGTTCGTCATTTTACTGCTTAAAGATGTAAAATATGATAATCAAAAACATGTTCCTCTTCTTGCTTTCTTTTGCTGTTGTTCTTGATTCATGGCATTATAGATAAGGTAAAACTATTAAAATCATAGTGATCAATGGGACTATAGCCCTAGCCAGTATTGTTTCTGAAGTGTTAGAGTATTGTGATGGACAGGTTAAAATTGTTTGTCCTCACAAATGATGCCATGGCTTGAAAAGCAATGTATCCCTATGTGGCCTGATTGTTTTGAACAAAGCAGTGATGATAATACATTGCTTTGACTAATGGATAAACATTGTTTTTTTGTTTTGTTTTGTTTTTTTTTAATCAAGAATTTGTATAGATTTTAACACAAAAAGAAGCAGGGGGAGATTATTGTTTATATATTTTTTATTTTTGGGACTATAGTCTAACTGGTTAATTTACACAACACTGTAACTCTGCTTGAAATCAAATTAAACAAGCCTGTGTTTACATTTTCCAAGCACAGACTGACCTAGCGGCAGGTATTAAGTATAACTATACAGAATTAGCCAGTCTTCTCACAGATGGTTTTGTTAACTTTTCTAGTTCATATAGAGGTATCAGTATTAAATTGAAACTCTTTCATAACCAGTTAAGGGCTCCTTGTAGTAGTTTTAATTTATGTTTCAGTTTGATTTAAACACCTGCAGAAACAGAATAGCCTTATTGTAGTGTTTTTTTATTGAAGCATGTGCATGACCATACAAATAAGAACAGAACTAGAGGGTTTTATAGAATAATTTGACTTTTTGATTTCAGATCTAGTGGGATTGAGTTCAGGCACTGTGCAGATTGGAAGTGTGTCATGGTTTCACTGGGCAGGGTGCTCTTTGTCAGATTAGATTCTTTTATGCACATGACTATGACTTGAGCCGCCTTGATACATGTGTTATGACACTGCCAGGCAATCAAG
The DNA here is from genome assembly GCF_056507025.1 of Lutjanus erythropterus. NCBI lineage: Eukaryota > Metazoa > Chordata > Actinopteri > Lutjaniformes > Lutjanidae > Lutjanus > Lutjanus erythropterus. The sequence goes on from NC_139318.1 coordinate 20,592,837, forward strand.
TTGTTTTGGACATAATTTTTTTTTCCAATCTCAGTAATAAGGAATATAAATCTCTCTACATGTCCTGTGGTTTGCTTGCTAGGGTATAGGGCAGCACAGCTAAGGTCAAAAGAACAAAGGATGATTTGTTAAATTGAAAAATACAGCCAAAATGTTTTTCAATAGGTTGGTATGAAACAAATAACTGATTTGATCTATGATACAATTCTCAGAATTGAAATCAACTTTGGAAATGAGTTTCAGCATGGTGTATTTGCAACTACAGTAAATAAGACTAGTATTGAGCAGCATTTTGTGAGTTTTGGAATCACAGCTTCCCCCATACATGTCATGTACACCTGAAATCAGTAATTAATTGAGAGGCACTGTACTGTAGAGTCTGCCCTGTGTTATGTGTTATTGTAATGCCTTAAACTTTTGTCGCCATTTCTCTTTTTTGTTGCAATGACGAGAGCCAGGCGGAGGAATCAGACCCAAAGAGTCACATTTACATATACAACCAGGTTACAGTCTGCTTCCTGGGGTTACCTGATTCCTTAAATATCATGTTGTGAAAAACACAGTTTCTGGATTATGGTAGGGTTTTAGGAAAACCTGATATCCCAAGTAAGATTACTCCATGAGAAAGCTGATTTCTCTGCCATGTATATGTAAATTTCTAATTGGCTATTTTCATATATGCATAAAGTGCTGTGGTTGTTGTGGTGTGTATGTAAACATGTTGCCTGATTTCATGTGTAACCTGGTTGTTATGAGTAACTTAGCTTCTTATTTGCATGTAAACATACTGACGGTCTTGTTTGCCAGGCCAGACAGCAGTCTGGGTACTCTGGCTCTCCCAGCTCTGATTGCCTGCTGGAACGAAGCCCACTGTTGTGTTGTGACCGTGGGCTGGGTTGGATTGGAATGTAATACAACACAAGACGGACAGACGATGGCTCATTGTGAAAGTGACTGAAGGCTGAATTCTTTCCATTGACTGACAAGGGTATTTTAGGGCTTTTACTGGTGGTATTGTGTGTGAGTGTAACAGTATAATTAAATCTGTAAACAAACACTAGGACTTATTTAATATTAAACAACCACTGCTTCTCTTTCAACTCTTAGCAGCTGTACAATTGAAAAGTTGGAAAAATCCGCTGAGTTGGGTTCATTATACCTAGTATCCAAGGTCTGGATTTTTTGTGCTTTTGATATCTTGTTTAGAAAATGAAAACTGTAAAGTTTGGCTCCTGCTTTCTGCTTGTGATGTAAATGGCACCAAAAATTCACATGCATTATTTGCATTGGAATTTTTGTTAAATAATTCAAATAAATTCTCAATACAATTTTCTTTTTAAGGTTTAATCAATACTATATTCTGTTTGGTGGTCTTTAAGATGATTGTCTTACATTTACTGCTGGAACTTATAGTTCAGAAGTTCAGGCCTTTATTTGATTGAGCGACTCTCTTTGCTTCTCAGTCAGTCAGACAGTCAGCGAGTTTCCTGGGACAGTTTCCATAACATTTGCTGTATTATTTAGAACTGGCAAGGTCATAATACATGGGCCTGTTCAGAATAAGTTTCTCTGCTTGCTTAACAGGAGTAGCCAATTAAAAAAAAAAAAAAACTTAGTAAGTCACTGATTGCTTTTATTTATATACATTTTCAAAAAAAGTTGTATAGGTGGTCATACTTGTATAAATGAGGACTTGTTGTAATGGTTTGTAACTCCTTATATTGATATGGTGGGGGCACCACAGATCCTGTTAAAACATTTTCATTATTTGCCCCTTGCACAATAATGGCTGCTTTGTGCACAGGATGGACAGATTATGGCATTATGTTTTTTTTAAGCAACATTCTAACAAAGGTGCAGCAAGAGGCACTTCGTCCCAAAAAAACCCTTAAAAGACAGCAAATGGTGGGGGTTGTGGCAAGAAATTTAAAATAAAATATATATTCAAGTATCATACTTCTTACTTTGTCTGTACCCTGAAATCAAATCAAACACAAACAACTGTGTAATTTAATGTCCTCAGGTGGCCAAGCCTTTCAAAATTTGCTTGCTCCCCACCATGTCAGTGAACATAACATTGGGATCCAGGGGGGCAAAAACAATATTGCTACATAAAATTGCTTGTTTAGATTTAGCACTGTGAGCAGTACAACACTGAATTTAATTACAGCTGGCCATAAGGCCTGAGTCATGCCAGGTACCATAAGGTCAGGGTTTTCAAGTGTCCTTGAGCAGCATGCTGAATTTCTAAGTGTTTTGAGAAATGTTTCTCTGCAATTGACCCTTTAGTTTGGCTTACAGGTGTAGGGTGGCATGTAGGAGTAACATTCTGCTTTGAGGAATTAATCATGTAGCAGCAGGGAATAGTTAAATAAATGTGTTATGACACAAATCATTGAAATGGCAGGTGCTTCTGTTAAGTGGTGTGTTGACCTAGTGACACAAAGAGGGTGCTATGTTCACACAAGACTGTATTGTAAAACTCTACATCATTTCAACACTGTGCCAGCTGATGGCAGCACTGCACTTCTGTATTTTATTTTTGGTGTGGAAATGAATTTAGTCATGTCATCCAGTTGGTCTGTAATTGGTTTCATGTAACTGACATAATGCATCATTTTAGGTCACACCTGTTCAGAACCATCATGAGATTACCTAGGGTCTAGTTCTTTCACATTGCTCATTAATAGCAATGTGAAGGAAATGAACAATTAAACAGTAATGTCAATTTCTAGTATGTTTTAGTAAATGAAAAGTTTATGTTTATAATTGATATTAATCAGCCTCTCTCTCCTTGTCTGTGTCCTTCTGTTCAGATGCTGCAGGATTGTGCCAAAGCCCGCAGAGAAGTGGAGCTCCACTGGAGGGCGTCGCCTTGTCCCCACATAGTGCGCATCATCGATGTCTATGAGAATCTCTATCAAGGCAGGAAGTGTCTACTCATTGTCATGGAGTGGTGAGTGTGCACACAGACAAACAGACACACACACACACACACACACACACACACACACACACACACACACACGAATGGTGGAATTTGAACAAGAAAACAAAGAAAACATGCACACTGCACCTAACCATCAAGCAAGATATTAGCCGCACATTGCAGGCACACTGGTCCTTAGTGGCCTGTCCCTGGTTGGTCTTTCATAAAAATAACAAATTTTCACACAAATATTTAAGAGGATAAAATGACATTTTATATAGAAAGGATCAAAGGTCAGTTTCAGTATGACTAGAGATGTAGATGTAAGAATATTTTTGATCAGTCACAGATATTGGCTAATTTGTACACAGAGAGTGCAGAGCACAGCACAGTCCTGATTATTGTGCTACTGTAATGCATTAAGTTGGTAAATAAACTTTAGCAGTTCTAGTTTTGCGTTGAACAGCTATCAACCAATTAAAGGTTGTGTTCCTGACTGCAGGTGTGTGACAGCTCTGATAAAATACATTGTGCAATGGAATAACATGAGATTGACCATGCAAAAAAAAAAAATTCCGGGATGACAGTAATGATCTCAACCCAGCAGTAGGCCTCACATGACCTCGACACGCGGTTATCATTACAGGCCTAATCAGTGCAGAGGCTTGTGCTTTTTGCTTCCCTATTTAGTTGAAGTTTTAGCAGCACATCCTATCCAGTGGGGCTTTGGTGACAAATTATCTTTATGAAGTGGACCAAATTTTGTTAAATGACATTTAACTTGCCATATTATAGGTCAAGGACTCCATAAAAAAAGCAAGACAAAACCAGTGAAAAAGTAAAATCCTTTGGCAGGGTCTGTGGCTTAGCCCAGAGACTGCAACCAAAGTTTTTTAGCTTCCTTGCACAGCAAAATAACTTTTTTCTTTTGCTTCAGCACACACCAAAATGTTTTTGTACCTCAACTGAAATGTTTGAAGAACTTAATGTAGCAATACAGTCAGAGAGAGACTGAGAAAAATTACTTGTAGAATGTCATTTTCAAAACGTTATAGATAGGGGGCTTTTGAGAAAACATTTGGGGCTTGAGCCTCAGTAGCCACTCCCCTAAATCTGCCTCTGTCCTTTGGATACATCACAGTGTTACTGTGCTATTTTAAAAGTTAGATGTAATTGTGGCTTGTTTACTTCCACTTTCAATCTGCATTATGTAGTATGAACAATTTAGATAAACCATTTTGTTCCAAAAAAGGACAATGACTTGCATAGAACTGCACATATTATGACTGACTGATGTTAAATTGGATTAATTTACCATGGTTTTGGCTTGTTTTGCTACAACTCATTCAAACTACATTCAAGCAAATATTCTGGTAAGTGGTCTGCACGTCCCAGACCTGGGGAGGCAGGCCTTAATTACCCTGAACAATGTTGAGGTGATGAGTATTTTGCCTTCTTTGTTGCCTTTGTTCTAAGCAGATTTTAGCCAGGTTAATTATTGTAAATCTCATGTGCACGACCCTGAATAGAAAATGACCCATTTCTTCTAAATCAGCTTAGTATCTTTTTCTCGCCTCTGCACTTCCACCTTCCAGCACTTTAAACCACCAAACCCCATCAATCTTGTCACACGTGCATTCATTAAGTCTGTGGTTACCATTGTCGCGAGATAGTGGACCTGTGTGCCGACAAACACACATGCAAAAATGCAGCTGATGAGTAATTTCCTTGAGAAAACGAACTCAGCATTAAAAGACAAAAAAAGAAGAGTGGTTCTGGTGAAACTAAAACATTTCCTAGAATGTCACACTAGGAAACATAGCAACTTTGAGATCTAGCTTTTCAGTCTCCTTTCCTTTTGACACAGCAGAAACTGAGTCAGTCTGATGACCTACATTGTGTTACCTGTTAAAGTATTCTCCCATCTTGTGTAAAGGGTCACCATGACATTATGGCAAGTCACCTTGGTAATTTAGGAAATTCAGTGAGGATGAGAGGGCAGCTGCTGATCTGCCCTCTGACCGACTCACTTTTGGTACCAGGTACTTTTTTTGTTTTCATTTCCCCCGGCAGATAGTACTGCCTCAATGTGGGCGTGGTTCTTGGCTGACCATCTTTAGGGATTGGATTGAGAGCTGATACTAAATTGGTATCTGTTCCTGATTGGAATGGGTGTGACAATAATTGAATTACTGCAATACTGCAGCCATGATTTATCATCAAGGACTTATTTCACCATGTCTCTGAAAAGGACCCTGCACTTGAAGGCTGGATTACAGGGATGAGGAAGGGATAGAGGGATATGACTGCACCAGAGCCAGTGTTGTAGGCACAAAGGTACTGCTGTTGTTAGCAGTGAAGTGTGTTCAGTTTAGACTGTTTGTCAGTGAATAAATACTACCACTGCTCAAGACCAAAGCCAAGTTCCTGTTTTTTGCATGCTGCTGAAGGGGATTTGCTCCAAAGTTAGCGACAACTTCAAGCCATGCTCACTTCAGGAGGACTGACCTGCTTTTCCCATTTTAGCATCAAGCTGCTCTTTTAAGTTGTACTCAGTTGTGAACATAGCACTGCAGTGTGTCTACGGTTCAAGTTGTTTGTCAGTGAATAAATGTTCCAACTCCTTAAAACCCAAGGGGTTTAGCCCTGAACTTATAAACAGCTCCTCCGTGTCCTCAGGAGATGACCACAGACTTTAACACCAGTTACCCCACTTACTTGAATCTTTTCACTTCTTTGCTCTTCACGTCTGTGCGTCTGTCTGTCTGTCCGTCCATCCATCTGAGGTCAAAGGTCGCAGTTTAAGGTCACTGTGACTTCAACTGTCCCATTTTTCTAAACGTAGTATCTAGGCCTGTGCAGTATACCGGTTCGTACCGAAAACTGGTCTTTATTTTCATTACGATATTAATTTTTCATATCCTGCCACACCGGTGAATAGCCCAAACAATGTCTGGAATGTGCGCAGCGGGAAAGTGTTTCAGCGGGGACCCATTTCACTGCTGCACACCAACACCACAGGCGTGCTTGCTTGAGCGTGTGCAGTAAGGATGTTCCTGGCAACTAGTTCCCCTGTCGATTAAACGCTAAATTTAATTTAGACTAGTCGTCTAGTCTAACACTAAGAAAACACTCAGAAAGCAGTTAAAATTTAGCAGAATTTATTCATTTATAATGTTAAACACTATCAGAAAAAATACTGTGTGTATTAAAAGCCATTTGAAGCAGTTAGTCACAGTCTACAATCACCAAATCGTACTTTAAATGCAGCTGAAATGCGTGCTACTTTGCGCTGTGCAATACAAACCTTACACATTAATGTACAAAACATGACAACAATTCAATAAACGCTTCACCTTTTCAGACTGAAGAAGGTCATATTTCATTGAATGAAATATTGATAAATATTTTAAATGACTAGTATTTCTGGTGCCGACCAGCGTGAGATTTAAAGCCAATCAACTGCAGTAATTATTTTCTCATTAGAAGAAAATGTGGGTAAGAACACTCAAAAACAAAATGCACAAACACACACACACACACACAAAAAATACAGTGAAATACCGTGAAACCTATATGATTTTTAAAAAAACCATGATATGAAAATTTTGTCATACCGCCCAGCCCTAGTAGTATCTCAGCAACACCTGGAGGGAATCATAACATTGAGATCTCTATCAGTCCTCTGTGCTTCTCTGAAAAAATAGCCTGTAAGAGAGGCATGTTTATTACTGGGAATTATTCACTTGAATCAATATATATATATTGTGATAACTTCCATTTTGCCAAAAAATACACTTTTTAATAATAACAAATAATTGCTAATGATAACTAATAGCTTTTATTAAATTCCTGTAGTCTTCACTGTTTATGTTTTATGAGCTTTTGGAGACGGATGTATAAAGCTATTTAGACGGTTGGTGCAGGCATACAACTGCAAGGCAGTAATTCTAGTTTGCATTAAGTTATGGAAAGTAGTACTGATAAGAGTATCATTAAGTATCAGTATTGATAAAATCCTAATGATGGCCATCCGAAATTGTCCGTGCGATGCCACATGAAACTGCTGCTTCTTTTTCAATGTGACACAAGCACAGGAACAGTGGAGATTATCAAAGAGTTGCTGTTCTTGATTGTCAGTATGTGGCTGTTTATCACAGGTGGGAAAGAACTTTATTTCAGAAAAGGCTGAATGCAGTAAGAACAAATAAACAGAGGTTTGGAAATCCTACATCAGAGTACAGACAGCAAGACAACTCTGGTTTCTGTGTGTTTCACAAGTGATGATTCTCCCTGACCAGCCATTGGTCCATATTGGTCCACTTGATACTGAAAAAACTACTAAGTACTATTAGTACTAACTTTTGTTAGTTGAATCAAAAAAGAACAGTTCCAAGCAAGTTGAGTTGAACCAAGTTGTACCAAGCAATGGAAATGGGGCAAATGTCTAACAAATAAAAATCAGTCAAATTTGAAATTGAAAATAAATAAATAAGATAACAGACTAGACACAATATTAGTCATCACAACACTTTGCTGTTAACATTATGTTTGTGTCCTTTTAATTCCAGATACAGGACCACAATGTATATCTAACTAATGACAACTTTGTAACCTGGACTAAAAATGAAGGACAGGTTGTACATCCCTATTTTTTAAAATCACAGTTAACAATACATGTGAAGGGTACTGTAGCTATGGTAATGACAGAAGAATCCACACAAGTGACCAGGTGTAGACTATGTACTGTAAGTTGCATTTGATCAAACATAAACATAAATAAATAGTACATTTTCACAAAACTGGTTAAATGAGCAATTGGTTTCAAAATAAAAACACCTGATGTGTATCAGGATATATCTCTAGTGAGTGCGTCTTATCCATCCTACCATCAAGGAGGTGCCTCCATACTGTACTTTAGATGAGAAAGAAAATAGAAAGGGGTGTTGGCGTTTCTGTTTTGATGGTGTCAAATGTGTGCTATCAATACACCCGTTCTCATCAAATTCATGAAGTACCTGCTGAGAATTCACACATCACCTCAAAGCTTTTACAGAAACAGACTGAGGGTGGGGTCAAGAGGCCTTGAGTTCCTCTCTACCTTTGACCACATAAAACAAACTTTCAGACCAGTGTGAAAAATGTTTCCACAATTGAGGGATTGCCTCAATGCTGGCAGTTTCTCACATTGCAGTTATTTTGATATCAGAATACAATGGCTCGAGCGACTGTCCGTTTCTTGGTGTGCAAAATATGAACGTGTGAATGACTGATTTTGAGAAGCTGGAAGTGTGCTGTGGTTTGGCAGGGCTGTCCCGCAGCTCTTAAACTGCGTCTCCAGCTCTCCTGTTAACACATGCTTGCTGTCATGAACATTTAGTCTCTCTCTCCCTCTCTCACACACACACACACACACACACACACAATTGGCATTGATGATTTGACGTGAAAGTCATAGTCATACTGAGCAAAAAGATTAAATGAAACTTATCATCAAGTGCATTGAGTAAGGTTTTTCTCATACTGAGTTGAACTCGGGTTAACATACGTTAGCTTTGTATTTTACTTTTAACCTTTTCTGTAGCTCTTCTCTGTGGATGTTTCTGTAACTTTATTAATATCTATGTTTGCAAATGCAAAGTCTATTAGTGGATCATGCAATAAAGAGCATTAATCCTACAATGAATGTAATAGCGATAGTGTCTTCTGTATTACATAAAGGTGTGTGGTTGTAACGTTTCATTCATTCATTTTATCATACATGTTTAAAAAATAGGGCACCCACTAAAGCCACAATGTAATTTGAACACTGGAGGAGAGGATGATGACGACAATTTTATATTTTCTCTAAAATGACTTTCTTAAAGGAATTTTCTTAATGGAACAATAAATAAGACTAACTAAAATGGAATTAAAATACACATTTTGAGTCAAAATTGTTCTGTTTTTCACTGAGTAATGGGCACAATCAGTAGGAAATTAGGTTAAAGTGTCTGTACACCTCTTAATGCGGTAGTTCACCCAAAAATGAAATTTCTCTCAATATCTACTCACCCCTGTGCTGATGTGAGGATGGGTGAAGATCTCCAGTTCACAAAACACTCCTAGAGCTTCAGCGGAAAACAGCATTGCAGCCAAATCCAGTACAATTGAAATGAACGGTGACCAGTTTTAAAATGTAAGAAAAAAGAACACAAAAAAACACAAAATGTCTCCATACTACTTGGTGGTGTAATCCAAGCCTAAATGTCAACAGTAGCGTCTTAGACTGGATCTGCGTGCACACGCCTGAAGCGGGTACACAGGCTCTCGCTCAGGGGGTGTGACATGAGATATATGAGAGCTCGCGATACCTTCACATCTGTGTTTACATGCTACCTGGAAGCGACTCAGACAACAGAAATAGTGACTTGTTACATGCAGAGTTGACTTCGGAAACTTTCAACAAAGAAGAAAATGTCCGAGGACTTTGACCTCGACATAATTTCTTTGCAGCAGCCGCGCTGCTTGGGCAAAAGCTTGTGTACCTGCTTCAGGTGTGTGCATGTGGATCAGGCCTGAGAGGCTACAGTTGACATTTAGGCTAAAAACATGGTGTAAATGGCGTCTTTTTGAGTCAAATTTTAATGTTGCGGCTTACGGACACCACACGAGCAGTATGGAGACAGTTTGTGTTTTTTTGTGTTCTTTTTTTACATTTTAAAACTGGTCACCGTTCACTTCAATTGTACTGGATTTGGCTGCAACGCTGTTTTCCACTGAAGCTCCGGGAGTGTTTTGTGAACTGGAGGTCTTCATCCATCCTCACATCAGCACAGGGGCGAGTAGATATTGAGTGAAATTTCATTTTTGGGTGAACTATTGCTTTAAACATTTTCAGAATTGTGCCTCCCTTGATCTTTCATTTCAAAGACGCATGACATTCAGTACTGCTGATGTCTGTCTGCATGCACGAATGTATGCACACACAAAACCAGCATATAGTGACAAGTCCTGAAAGTTGAATCACACACATAATTTTCTGTGCTGCCGGAAAAACTGAGTATTAAGAGCTATCATCATTTGTCATCAAAATACAAGTTCTTGCCTGAAACCATGAAATGCTGAACTACTGTGTAACAGGTTGCTATACCAGTCATACTCTCACTAGAGGTGTGCACTCAACTGTATCAGCGTTCTATCTGTGCTTTTCATATATAATTGCCAGTAAAAGCAATTGAATTTGTTGTGATTCTGTCCTGTGTAGTTTTAAATACCCAGCACATTGCTGACATGACCTGATCGTACACATAGTTGTTAGTGTGTACAGTGTAGGGTTGGGCGATTGGATAAATATATGGTGGGCTGAATCCATCTGCAATTTTTGGGGTGATATTATTAAATGATCAGTTGGAAAATTTTAACATATTGCGCAACCCTGTTACAATGTAGATTAAAATTTAGTAAATTTAGGTCACCACTTCACACACACAGAAAATAATGCTGCTGAGGTCACAGCGTCCCCTCTGTCTCTTCTATCCTGTCAATGCAGCATGACCATAAGTGTGTCCACAGCCACACATGATGGTACCACATTTAGTCCACACATTATTCAGTGGAATGTCAATTAAGGATGAGAAAAAATATCGGCATTGCAATATGATTCTGCATCAATTCATAAATGTCAACATTGATTATCTAAATGTTAGTTAATAAAGTGATGTCAATGCAATGAAAAAGGCAGAAGTCAGCAGAAAGCACAGTGTGGCAGTGTGTCTACAGTGTGTGAATGTTCGTTATCTAGTATATCATTTTCACAAAAGGCAGTTGTAGCAAGTGAGTTTTGATTTAATGTCTAAATGATAACAAATGATAACCTTTGCAAGATGAATGTGAAGTATTTTGTGAATTCTTTATATACCCTAAAACGGAGCAGCAATCAATAGTAACAAATGACTCTGGCTGACCAAAACAAACTGCACTATTAAACAACTTAAAACAACTAAGTGGTTAAGAAAATAAGTGCACATTCTGTTTCTGCATCTTGAACAGAGATGTCTTTCCCAGGAGCTACCCTTGCAGCAGAGGGGCTGCTATACACTAATGGAAACAATAACCTTAACAAGAACACAATGGAGCACTATGCTTCCCCCTCAATTTGTTATTTTAACACAGCCAGGAGACTGTAAGATACTTTCAAATGAATTAGGTCATTAATGAATGCACTAACTTTGTAAAACATAAAGGCTGCAACCATTTGTCTTAGTCACCAGTATGATTCATATTGTATTTCAATGGAAGGACACCAGTAAATGGTTTGGCACATAGTAAATCAATCAAGAAGTGGGCTCTGAGATACTGTAAAGCAGTACAAGTATCTTGGGATTATAATTAATGATTCTCTCAATTTTTATGTGCATTCAGCAATTGGTTAAAAAAAAGCTGAAACTAAAATTACATTTTTACTGCAGAAAGAAGTTATGTCTTTATTTTGAGGCCAATAAAGAGATTTGTTTCTGCCACCTTTTTGTCTGTCCCTGACAATGGGGATGTTTTATACATGCATGCATCTTCCCAATGCCAGCACATGTATGAAATTATGGGAAGTTTTCGTTCCAAGGACCTTTTTCTACCAACTCTTTCTGTTAAACTGGGATCTATTTACAAAATCCAGATTATAATTTTCCTTCTTTTTTCCAGCATGGATGGTGGTGAGCTTTTTAGTCAAATCCAGGACAGAGGAGACCAGGCCTTCACAGAGAGAGGTATTAAATTTATGTTGAATTTCTTACAATACCGCTTTGTTTCATTACATGACACATGCACACTCGTTCAGATGTGCCACTGCATCCATACACATACACATGTGCAGTAGACAAGTAGCACATACTGACACCTGATAAATATATAAAGATCACTTTTATTTTTACATTTGCTGCTTCTTGCACAGTGTTGAGATATCCAGCCAGAACATTTGCTTATTAATGCATCACTCAATTAATTTGGAATCTCTGCTAAAATAGCTTTTTGTTTCTTTACTCCAGAGGCATCTGACATCATGAAGAGCATAGGGGAGGCCATACAGTTCCTGCATGCGATCAACATTGCACACAGAGACGTCAAGGTCTGTCTCGTATTTCTTTGATCACACTGGTTGTTCTTTCTTTAGAAATAAAAGCGCTTTGCCAGAGGATCTTTAGGTTGACTTCCATAATGTTAACTAACATCATCATCTTCTGTTCCCCTGGCTGACTTCCTGAATACTTTCTGCAGCCCGAGAATTTATTGTATTCCTCGAAGAGACCCAGTGCCCTGCTCAAACTCACAGACTTTGGCTTTGCCAAGGAGACCACCTCACACAACTCTTTAGCTACTCCCTGCTACACGCCCTACTATGTTGGTAAGGATGTCTTTGTTTATGTTCTCTTATCATGCTAGTTTTTTTTGGCACTTGGTGCTTAATATTAAACATAACATGTTTTTCTGTGCTGTCTCTTCTATCCCCTGCTTTCCCATTTATTCCTTCTCTGTCTGAAGCTCCAGAGGTTCTGGGCCCAGAGAAATATGACAAGTCATGTGACATGTGGTCGTTGGGTGTCATTATGTATATCCTGTAAGTTTTTTCTGTTTTTTTGCAATATCTCTGAACCAGTGAACACACATCAAGATTATTTATTGTGTCCTATAACTAATATCAACTTTTTAAACCTTACACAGGTTGTGTGGGTACCCTCCTTTTTATTCTAACCATGGTCTAGCCATCTCTCCTGGGATGAAAAAACGGATCAGGATGGGCCAATATGAGTTTCCCAACCCTGAGTGGTCTGACGTATCAGAGGAAGGTCAGTTTGTAGTGTAAACTGGGTCATCTGGTTGGACTGTAAAAGTGATTGAAGACCAAATTATGTCAAGAATTATTTTGTTTATAATGAAATAAGATAAGATAAACCATTATTAGTCTCACAATGTGGATGTTTGCAGTGTTACAACAGCAGTGTATAGCAAAATAGAGAAAAGCATCAACATTAAAACAATAAAGAATTAAACAAAGGAACAATGTAAACAAATATAAACAAAAAAGAGTCAACAGTTGAATTTACAGCATTGTACTTTTTCCTTAAACGTTATGTCTAAAAAAAAATGTGAAAATTCAGGTGTCAGTTGTTAGCTTGACAAGTAGGGGAACACCTTTTGTATATTGGTCTTGCATTACAAAAAGTTACATGTAAGTCAGAAATAACCTTTCATGACATTATTGTTGTTTCAAAAGCTCCTGCAGGCACACACTATAAAACGTCTCACCTGAATGTGACAAGCTTTTTGGTCTTAACTTTCTGATCAAGAAATTGAAACTGATGGTGCTCCTCCTCATTTTCACTGCATTCACTACAATTGAAAGTCATGTCGTATTTCCTGAATACGAAAGTTTAAAAAGAAAAGAGAAGCTAAAAGCTGCTGATTATTTCACCAATACCACACCACTTTTCCTTCTAACAAAGTGGTTTATGTGTACATGTGTGGAACAACAAAAGAACAGGATGGGCTGTACTTACTGTAACACACTTCTCAAAAAAAAACAGCACCGTCCTTACTGTTGATGTGCCATATCGCAAAAGGATTTCACAGCTCAGTTTTAGATTATATCATCAACCACACAACTCTACATTGCAGTATATCAGTTGATAAAATGATTAACTATCTAGTTTCCTCCACCAGAACATTTTGCTTTAGTCTGAGCCCTCACATCTCCCACGCTTTAAAACCAGAAAAAGGGTACTATGTCTTCACTGGTGTATATTGTTTACCTCATGTATAGATACACAATATGACAAGTCAATCCTGTACGGGGCTAAAAAAGAATTTGGATATCACAATAGAAAAAAATTAATGCATGATAGTATCACTATTAAAATGTGCATTATATATTTTGTTATTTTTTCCACAGTATTTTTTAAAAAGTTTTTAGAAAGTTTCCTTTGCTAAATAATAACCTAAAATCAATTTTTGCTTTTAACTTAGAGTGCTTCTGCTCTCCATCTTTAATAAAATAAATTTAAATAAAAACAGACAGCCATGGACTAAGCATTTATAAAAGTTAACATAGCAATGGAAGTTTGGAATATGAATGTATAATTACAAAACAAAAACCATAAAGAAATATCACAATACATAGCGTCAAAGTCTGGTATGGTATTGAGACTTAACCCTTTTTTTTTTGCAAATTGCAATATTTGATATATTGTTACATTCATACTTGTGAGGAGGAATTAATAATTCATTATCATTTACATTATTATTTTCATTTTTATTGAAAATCATTATCAATCATTCAATCAATCAATCATTTGTAGCCCAGGTTATTTCTGCCACTCAACAATAATTAACTTAAAATAATATTTTCATCCAAATTTCACCATAAACAAATATTGTGCCTCCTGCAATTTAAAAATTGCTATTGACAGTGTTACTATTTTAATAAAAAATTTTTTAATTGCTCAGCCTTAATCCAAATCTAACATAAAAGCATAGAACAGTAATCTAGTTTGCACCTTCATGCGGGGCAAACCAGTGTTTTTTGGTCTTTACTTTTAAATTGCAGTGTTCCATGTACTTGACTCTTCAGATGTAACTTAAGATTTCTAAATAGTAGCTGTAGTAGCAAAGCTTTTTTCCTCTTCAATAATGTAAATAATAATTATGTTTGCAGCTAAACAACTGATTAGGACCCTCCTCAAGACTGAGCCAACGCAAAGGATGACCATCACAGAGTTCATGAATCATCCATGGATCAATGTAAGCTCAAACTCTAATCACGCATTTTCCGGCTCACATTCTCACCATCTTTTTAACTTGGTTCCTTTAGCTAACAATCCCACCAGTGAAGTAAGATTTGAATGTGTTTGTGTGTCTTCCTAAAGCAGTCGATGGAGGTTCCCCAGACCCCACTTCACACCAGCCGGGTGTTACAGGAAGAGAAGGACGCATGGCAGGATGTCAAGGTTAGATGTCTGGTTCTCTTTGGATCAGTGAATTTATCTGCATATGTTTGTTAGGAGTTTCCACCTGCCACTTAATCATACTCTCACTTTTTGACAATGAAATGATAAAGAAGCCAGCCAATGATATCAAGAAAAATACTTATTCTTAGCTTCATAAGTTGCACTGTATACTCCATGCTGATTATTTACTTAATTTTGTTACTTCATCAACATTTTCCCCCCCAAAATATCAGAGATATTGCTTCAGAGTCCTGCACTGGGCCAGGTGACCGCAAAAAAAATTTGCAAGGTGTAAAAAGGCAGTGGTTAAGAGCAATATTTTTTTCCTGTAGAAATCAGAATTGAAAGTATGTTTTTAACATTAAATCAGCTAACAATATCAAGCTTTATCAGCTGCTAGCACTATTTTTTAAATTGTGAAAGTGAACAACAGTCTTTGACCCCACATCTGGCCAAATAATGGGACGTCACTCAGCCAACAGTAATGTAGTCTAGCTCTTACATCAAAATGGATGATGCAAAGGCAAAAATAGTGTAGAATACTAACAATACATCATCGAAGGCCAAGTTTGGGAGAAATCTGGTGTGATCAGACACTGTGAGGATAACTTTTTAAGTGGCTTTGCTGCTTGTAAAACATGCCAAAAAATGTTAGCTTCTGGTAGCCGTAGCTAGACACGTCACCACTGAGGAAACACGTCAACAGCTCCAGGAGCACAGGTACTCCAAAAACTGACAGATACTTTTTCAAGAACACAAGTGAGCAGCTTTTGTAGCCTGTGTGCTCAACCATGGGTTAAGTTCTGAGAGTTATATTCAGGGGTCCACATTTGACCTGACCTGAAGATAATTGCAGGTAACATGTTGGTTCTAATTGGTAGCAGAGTTGCAAAACTAGGTGCAGCAAGCAGCCTAATGAACTTCTTATTGTCATTTTTCAGGAGGAAATGACCAGTGCCTTGGCAACCATGAGGGTTGACTATGAGCAAATAAAGATCAAGACCATTGCGGATTCGACCAATCCACTGCTAACGAAACGGAGAAAGAAAGCCAGTAGCACCATGGCAGACCCACAGTCCGCTGCTCACTGAAAGATGCACGTATGCATGCACATACAGACACAGGTTGTAAAAAGGAAGCAATAATTTGTCGACATGTGAGTCGCATTGCATGGATTTTCTCAGTGTTTTATTTTTCATGGCAAATTCTAATGTTTTGTAGGAGTGTTTTGTTTTTATTACTCTACCATTTTAACAAATGCACCACTCTGCTCTGGCAGAGGGAGTGTTTATCTGTGTTTTTACACCACTGAAGAGATTATGAATTAAAGAAAAGGAGAGGCGAGGAAAAGGGGTGAAGTCTCCCTCCTCTCCTTCCCAAATATCAGGTTGTGTACTCAGAGGGGCTTGAATGTTGGGATAGGACATGAAGCCTTAGCATTAGCCGTAGTTATTTTTACCCCTCAAAGCCCTGTTCTAGCTCTAGCCCCAAACCTGTGAATGTTAAATGAAATGGCTAAATCCCAAAAATAAAAGCAAGGGAGGGTTTCTTTTTACGTACAAGCAAGGTAAGCAGATGTATTTTGAACTGACAAGTGGAATGTAAGGACTCTGTCCCTGACTGTTGGAATTGGCCGGAAATAGTCGCTCATTTCTGGGACTTGAACTAGGAGTGTGTGTCAGGTTCAGTTTGTCTTTGTGAATGTTGAACAGAGGCCTATGCACTCACACAAGGGCCATGTGCCATTCTGACAGAGCACCTCACTCTTGGCCCCTCTCTTCCTACCTTAATCCTACGCTTGTTGTTCAGACACGTAGTTTTAGGGCAGACAAGGGTGCCATGTATAAAGAACAGAAAAATGGCTCCACCTTTCTCCTGCATGTAGCTCATTGGAGAGTTTGGAGCCAACGGATACTGTATTTTTTCATGGATTTTATGAACATATATTAGCATAGGCCTTACTGAGTGTTGCTAAAGCAGCAGATGACTTTTAACTCCTACCTACCATTCGGTTCAGGCTTTTACCAATGTTATGCTTCAGAATTTATAACATTGCCAGATTATATTTCAGGTTAATGCTATGCAGATGTGTTTGTCATCTTGAAGTACCGCTAGGACCTTTGTGTTGATTTGTGTTTGCAGATGTGTTCAGAGAGATGTCGAGCAACAAGAGGGAAGGTTTGAGCATGTTTTTATGGAAGCAGTAGCACCCTCAAGGGAATGCATGGTTCAGACAGACCGGTCGAGTTCCGGCGGTCTCTCTGAAGAGATCACTTAGTGTTACTGTTGGTTGCACCAGCTTAAAGGAAGAGTTCTCCCCAAAATCAAATCAAATATATTTTTTCCCTGGCCGGTAATGCTATTTATCATCTACATTGTTTTAGTATGAGACACCATGGTGCTCACAACACCAAAATAAAATAAAATTGGAAAACACCAGGGTCTCTTTCCAGAAATAATATCCTACTTACTCAAGATAACCTACAGACCTTGATGTGAACAGTTTCATGTAGGAACTACTTTATTTCTAGTGGAAAGAAAATAGTTCCAGCAGATTCTACTGGGTTATTGCTGTTGAGTTTTTCAAATGTTTTCTTATTCTTTCCCCTTTTTTTTGGCATTTATATCTAGTTGTCATGTCATGTCTAGTTCCATTATATTGGAGAGAAGGCAGACGTCGGTAAGCCCTTTATTTTCAAAACTTGGCAACTAAAACAATCTAGATAATCAATCTGGATAAATACCACTACAAGCCAGAGGAAAAAATTGTATTATTGATGTGGTGCAAACTTCCTTCCTTCATTGTCAGGAGGCTCAGTGGTACTAATATCTGCCATAATGCCAGTGTTCTCCAACACTTCTCCTCCATGCTTCCTGGAGGACTGATAGGAAGCAGAAAGTACTTATGAGCTGCTCCTGGTCCTGGAGCAGAATCTGACATACCACCAGCAAGCTGTCATCACATTCAGTCTGGGTGTGATGGTTGGTTTCTCTTTAACGTTCTGTTAATGCAACAGGATATTTCCCAGCTCATGTGGGGTCATGAGAAATGATTGTTAATTTTGTCATTTTGGTCCACTTCACTTTGTAAAGTCACATCCACATTACCCGTCACATAGCACCTACAAATGTCCTCACTGTAAAAATGTTCATTGAATGTTTGTGACAAAGTTCCTGTTTTTTTTTTTCTTTTTTTCTTTTCATCCCTCTCAACACTTTTTTGTAGTGGAAACACAGATGTATGTTGTTTTATTCCTGTCATTGAGTCTGTCCAGCTCCACCTGCCATACTTTTGTCTGCTTCAGCTTTGGATTAAAAAACACGTAAAACGAAGAAAAACCTCCTCTCTTATCTCATTTTCTGAAAACTTTGACACGTTTGATAAAACAGACAAAAGGCACACAACGTTCTTCACTAAATTCTATTTCAAAAGGAAAGAATAAAATATATGCCCCTGACATCACAGTATGCACACATCACTGTGGTTACAGCCACTCAGTGGCAAAGAAGAGAGCCCTGAACACACAAAAAACACATCTAAAATGGAAAAGAGCTGTTGTGTGATCGACTATACAAATAGATTCAACACTAGAAATTGGAGAGATCTTTTTACGGACTGCCAAAAGCTTATGATTTTTGGGTGAAATCAGGTTTATACTGTATCGACTGATGTTATTCATCAACCAAATATTTAGCATTTTTCATTTATATTCAGAGTAACTGAGTCTTTTTTTATATCAATGCAGCACATGGCACATCTTTACTCCAGACATGAACGCTGCTGCATGTAAACATGTCTCTTCAATAACGTAATGATAAAAAGAATATCAGTACAGATGTGTCCACATAGAACCTTGATGTTGCCTTGAAGTAACATTACAACCAAGTGTCCACGTTTATGTATGTATGTATTATGTACCTTCTTTGCTTAGTGTATTTCCTCAGCATCATCATGATGTACATATAAATGTCAGGAAACCTGATTGCTGTCCAAATGTCACGGTCTATGAACTACCGTGTCTTTGGTAAACAGTAATGTTCATTGTTGAGTACAAGTGCTCAAGTCTTTTACTCCTGATTTTGTAGTTTCCCCCTACTGAAGGCAGCCATGTTGCAGGATGTTTTGACACTCAGTCTGACAGAGGGGCCGTGTTCTGGTGGGAAAGTGACGTCAGTGCATACCCTCTATTACAGGCCCTGGATAACACATGGTACTGTGTAGCACGTAAAAAATCTGATGGATGAGCTGCATTTGGCAGAGCTGTCTCATTGACTCATATATTTTTTGAATAGTTAAATCCAAGGTAATACAGGACTTACAGTTTGAATTCCCTGTGTGTAATGACAGTAAGTAAATGTAGAATTAGTCGAACTGATATTTAAAAGTTAATATCTCTTCAGTTGAAACTTTGCTTCTATATCCAAATAAAGAAACTAATTGATTTTTAAATGATCTGTATATCAAAGATCTCTGGCAGTTTTTGGATTCATGTTGCCAGGAAAAAGAATACTTTCTATTAAAATTTGAAGGTAGAGGCATACTTATGATAGCCAACTTGTTGGTCTGGTTATTTATACTACAAAAAATCTTAGTGTCTGGGCAGCCTTAAAATGTTTAACTTGAATGAATTTGACAGGTTATTGGAATTTTGTAATTATTCAAAACAAAGTTAAATGAATTTAATAATTCAGTTGTAACCAAGAAAACATGTTCAATAAGCTTAATAATCCAAGTCGACCCAACAAGTCTTTAGTCACACTGATGAACATTAAAACATTATGTGAATTTCCCTTTACATTTTCTCAGTTTGACGAGTCAGTTCTTCATTTCACGCAAAAAAACTTCCAGCTGGAGCTGCTCCTGTCGGAGCTAGTTTTTTTTCCCCAGCATTGGCCCAATGACAATAAGTGAAACTGCTTCCAATGTGTTCATTACATTTTTAAATGTAGGGGGTTTAAACTGAATTTGATACTAACCTTTATTATAATCCACAGTGTTTTCGCTATTGTGAAAACAAGAAACAAGAAAGATCTCAGGACAGTGTTAACCCTCAAACAATGCATGCTGGGAAGTCTCCTATATGCTGATCTTTTTTTTTTTTTACAAACTTATTTTAATGAGTTTATGGTACATTCATTGAACTCATCCTTTCAAGTCAGAAGACTAAGTGAGAAAAACTCATGTTTATAAGTTTTGAAAATAAATACTAGAAATTAAGTTTAAGTGTATACTTGTTATTTGTTGTTAAGTTAATAGGAACAGATTAGTTGATTTCATTAGATTTTCATGTTTTATTTTATATATAGTTAATTAAATCCTAAAGGAGGAACTTAAATTTTAAATTTTTTCTCCATATTTGACCTCTGCCTTCACATTTGGAGAATTTTTCTTCTCAACCACATCTCCATCTATGACTCAGGTCATTGGGCCGACTTGGGATTTGTGGCTTTTGACACGGAGTGCACAGACTCAACTCGTGACGAGCTTACTTGCTAGCATGAGTGACTCCTGGAATATACGCATTTGCGTAGCAAAACAGTGTGGTGGCATTGAGTCAACACAGACATTTGCCAACACTGGGGTGTTTAGACCAGTTTCCCGCTCATGCACAAAGTTATTTCTTTCAGGTGCGAGGAGCCCGCAGCTTCCAGCTTTGAGTGTGACGAAACCTCCAGTCATCTCTCTCGTCTGTCAGGTAAGTGAGAAAGGGGCTAAATGGGGCTTAAGGGGAGTTCCTCCTCGTAGTAGCCCAGGCTGTCCCCTTACCCTGCCTAGAACAAACCTCAGACACCCAACCAATGTGCTATTCACAGAAGGAGAGGGGCCCCTGAACCCTTGAGTATATTTTTGTCTGAGAGGTAGGAAACAGAATGTGGTCTCATAGTTTCTTTACGTAGTCACTGTCATTTTTCAACACTTTAGCATCACAGAAGAATTTTGTCATCACAGTAGAAGATGTTGAATTTCATCACAAATATAACAACAAGTTATGAATTCATTTCTCTCGGTTGGAAACTGAAACATGTCAGCGAAAACATGCCTTCATGTCATCACTGTGTTCACCCCTTTGAAAGGTGAGGGGAAATGTGAAGGATGGAGATTTCTCAGCTGAGGTGGTGACACAGCTCAGAGTTCTTTTAAGTGGCATGCCATCCTGATTCTCACACTCAAACACACATCCTCTCAGACATGATGGAACTGGCTCACCTGCCCCAGACAGGGTAGCAATAGTGAGATGCCACGCTGCCTCAGCAAGACGCAGACAACTCAGAGTGAACCCTGGCAAGGCTTTCAGCTGTGATCGAATGGAAACCCTCTTGCTGTCAGTTTTATATGTATGGCAACATTTGCAGATCTTTCACATGTGCTGGAAATGACATTGTTCTTACTGTCAAGTACAGCACGTGGTGCATGTGGTTACTGTGGTTGCTTTGATTTTTTTTGTTTGTTTCCTCTATGCCTCTGCTGATTATTTTGAAAAATGTGCTTCTTCTGTAAGAACACTTTCTATATTATTTTCTAAGAACAGTAGTTGTGGGGAAAAAGTCCAGTGTAGGTACATGTATACTCATGTGTACAGTGAAAGTGTTTGACACTGACTACCTCTGATGGAGCGAATGACATCTAGGCTTCAAGTAAGTTATACAGAGTTGCCTTCATTTCCTGCCACTGTTTTGAGGTAATTTGATATTCAGATAAAACTTGTCAATATACACACTATGATGTCCAACTTAAATTGATGCCAAACAGTAGTTAGAATTTATTTATTTACAAAGTTTAAGGTTACAGTGACAGTCCACATTAATTAACTGTTTCGTAAATGTGCCAGTTCAGCCATTATGACTAATTTTCAACTGTAGTCCCTGGGCAGGTGTGATGACAGTGACAAAACACATTAAATACAATAAAACAGTGATGACAGCTACAAAAACACATAAAATACACGAAATACATTAAAACAGTTACAATGATACCACATGTATAGCAGCAGAGCACAAACGAACACAGAAGATGATACTATGAAGTGCAGAGCACATGACACAAGAACACACAAGATATTTAAAATAAGAACATCAAGGCGACAGAATATGAAACGTGAAATATTAACAGATTATATTAACTTTTTATATAGCACCTTTCAAAACAGTCACTTTTTTTTTTTACAATAAGAAAACATTCAGAATAAAAAGACTAAAAGCCACAAAAACTAAACGAATCATGAAACACGACAATAAACAAAAACTAATATGTCATAAAATGTAAAATCACTGAAAAGGTCTTTTTAAAGTGATTTAAAAGATGAAACGGTTCGAAGCGTCTCCTCAGGCAGGTCATTCTAAAGTCTAGAATCATGATTTTCAAAGTAGCAGCAAATTGGAGGCAAGATGCAGATTTCTTTCAATTAAATTATTATATGTAATATTGCATTAATAAAAGTAAAGAAATGTATTCAGAAGTTTTTTCCATTTGCTGTAGCATTGTCAATGGATTGAAGACACCGTACAAAAACCTCTAGAAGATCTAGAGGCCCAAACTGCAAATGTTAGATCACCTTTGTGTATAAATCTGAGCCCCAGCATCAACCAGGAAAGACACATTGAACGATCTTAGGGAGCAGGAAGGGACATTTGGCACAAGAAGATATGCTAAATACCTTGGAGCTAAGCCTCTTAGGGTATTGTAGGTAATCAATAATATGAAATCAGTTCTAAAATCAACAGGCTGCCAGTGCAAGGAAGTCAGGATCAGTGAAACATGACCATATTTCTTCTTCTGAGTCAAAATCCTGGCAGCAGAGTTTTGGATGAGCTGGAGACAGGACAGGGATTTCTAGTAGTCTAATTGACACGTTATTTTATGTATTAATTTATTTGGATCCTCATTAGCTACTAACGATTTTTCATGGGGTCTACATGAGTAAACCTAATAATGTACAAAACATGCACCATTTGAAGAGGTGCTGAAAAATCGATGCTAAGGGACATTTGGGATTTTAAACAATAAATGAATTAGACAGAAATGGTCTGGTTCTTGAAATGTTGCTAAGATAATGAAAGCAGAAGTGAACCATTGATTTAATAGATTTTGATAAAAAATGATCAAACATTTCTACAATGGTGAGTTATTGAATAGGAAAGAGCACCATTCATTGAAGTTTGAGTATTTGCACTTTGCATAATCTCTGCAGAAATTATCCAACCGAAGGCTCTTACCTATTTGCTTAGTTAAATCCAGGTTGTGACTTTTTTTTTTTTTTGGCCAGGCAGTGTATATGAACCACTAATTGACTCATAATAGAAACCAAACCAGCGTCATCATATTTGGATATCTATAGCAGCTCTACTTTGGAACTTATCTTATCTTGTACTTGATTGACTGGTATCATATGCAGCAAAATTCTTCAGTCTTAATGATTCGAAAGGTCTCTGCACCTTCAATGCAAATCAAAACGGTGCAAACTTTTTTTCATGTTCACACTTTTCACAAATTTAAATGCACACATGACACTAAGGGGCAGCATGAAAATGACTGAGGGGAGGCGGCTCAAAATAAAGGGAACGTTAAAGGGAAAGTTTGCCAGTTTTATGTGGATGTCCAATCATTGTTGATGGGAAAAGTAATCGATTGAAGCAATAAATTCCTCAGTGTGTACTATATTTTTGTCTTGCTTGTATTTAGCCCCATTGTTTTGGCTTTGTGCTGTCACATGGCCTCCTGGGTGTCTTGCTCAAAATACGTTGTAAACTCTGTTTTTAAAGGCACTATATAAATAAAGTTATTAATATTATTAGTAGTAGCATCAGAGGGAAAAGGAGAAATTGACACAGATCCATTTGTCATTTATTCCCATGCTTGCTGTAATTGTAGTTGGCAAGACAAGACTTTTCACGTTTTTGCAAGTTTCGTAGCTACTGTAGGTTCTGCTACACGCTTGGAAGAAGCACTGCAGTGCGGAGGAGCCCATAAGTAGCGAGTAAGTGCAGATTCTGAATAATGTATTAGTCATCGATAATGCTGATTAAAACGATGGTGTCATTTTCATCTCATCTCACAATGAAACCCTTGCTCTCTGACAGAAACACCCAGTCATTACATGACAGCCAGATGTGATCTTAACCAACCTGTTAACAGACAGACAATTGAAAATGTAAACAATGGCCTGAAGGAAACTGAATCAACATTTAATGAAGACTGTTTGAAGACATTTTAGAGTAAACACGGCACTGATAAAACATTATTTATTCTTAAGGAAAACTATTGTTAGCATTGGTCAAAATACAACAGACACTCCATCAGACAAATGTTATGAATGATAATTTTGCATAAGGCACTGTCATTGCTGTAATGATACTATTCAGATCATCCCACGGCGACTCAGCGAATGACTGATAAAATGTCATCAGAGTAGTTTCAGTGCAGAGGCCTGAGTCAAGTCAGGAATCCGAGTGAAGTCAGGAACCGTACAGACACTTCGCTGTGAGAGATAAGAGATGCACATACGTACATTGAAATGTTTTGGCATGTTGCAGAGCATGTTTTGGTGCCTTTTCTGTTAAAATTGTCTTGTTGCGAAGATACGGTATTGGATTTTACATTTACACAGATGTTTACTCAAGTACTGTGCTTTAGTACACACTCAGTTTTAGTGAGTACTCCTGAAAAGTTCTATTTTATAAGCTTTATACTTCACATCTCAGAGACAGATACAGTTTTTAGTCAGCTACATTTGTCTTGCAGTTTTAGTTATTCGTCCTCTCTGCACGTGTGTTCAAATCTGATGATTTTGAATGTGATTTTTTTCTGATGAACTGAAGGATTAAGTGTTCCTTTACGGATTATGAAAATATCCCACCTCCTAGAGGTAGAATAAGTAGGATTTTTCAGTTTCTGCTTGTAGACACACCTGAAAGAAAGTTACTGTTTTAGTCACATCTACCAGGACGTCAAATATCAGTGTTTTGTGTTGGTAAAGCATCCCAGGCGCAGCAAAATAATGGGAAAATAATAATGTATAGGCAGAGGGTCAGGTCATAGACTTCTGATGTGTCGCTCTGGTGAATCTATGCAAAAATCATGCATAATTCCTTTAAGCTAAAGATTTTTTTCAAAATTCCTCTTGGATTAGCTGGAGAAGGCGTTGTCACAAAGCTGAAACTGAAAAACACTAAAAGTTGATTGTTTAGAGACGTGTGATCATCACAGGACAGCAACGCCACAAACATATGATGATCTTATGATGCGCTTCTGCAAATTAAACTACCCAACAGTATTAAAATTAGAAACCCTTAAACATGCAGCAGTAATACTCATCTAAAATATATACTTTGTACAACACTGACAGGGACCATATTATTGCTGAATAAGTACTTTCACTTTTGATATTTGAAGTAAATTTGGCAGATAAAATTTACATTCTTTTTTACTTAAGTCAGTCTTTGAGTGCAATACTTTCACTGGTAGTACTTTATTAAAAGATCTCCACTTATCTTCCAGCAGCCTATTGTGGTACAGCTGTCGAAATAAACCCTGAAAAATACACACAGTCATCCCCTTTGACTCTGTCTGTGAATAAGTGACAAACCAGCACACAAAAAAAAAACTGTTTCAACATTTTTTAATGCCGCACAGCTCTGTGTGTCTGCAAGTGTGATTGCTTCTGCTTGCACGTGTGTGAGAGGTTGTGCAAGTGTGCATATGCCATGAGGGTGAGGCTGGCTAGTTACAGTTACGGAAAGTTAAGATACAGCGGGGCCTCTGCTGGTAAGTGCCGTATATGGGTCACGTTTGAGGTTAGTGCATCAGCCTGTTGAGTTTACACTCTGGCGGTTCCCCACATATAGACTGCAGATAACTTCAGCAGGATGTGATGTATGCAATGCTCACTCAGTAATGGCACATGATACCTGCTGTGTTATCTTAAGAAATAAAATCAAGAGTCATCAGTTATCACTTAGTCATTTATTCATCTGTAACAATATAAGTCTCTCATTTATAATAAATACATATTATTAATGATAAAAAATAAATATCACAGCCACTTTGAGTTATAAGTTCACATGAGTAGGACACAATATGGTCTAAAATCTTGTCCTCAGGACAAAAATGTAAACAGAAGTCTCAACAAAGACATCAGTTCAGAAAGTTCACAATGTAAGATCAACATCTGGCAACACTGGTAACACTGAAAGTAACGGATTAAATACAACAGAGTGCAAGGTTCAGTGACATTTTTCTTTTTCCTGAGATGACGGTCACATTTTGATTAGGATCAGGAGGTCTTCAAGCAGAGGCCACATGGTGTCGTTTAGAAGCCAGATAGGTTTCAATGTAGTTAAACAGCACATTCATCTCACCCATGGCCTTATATAGACCTTTACTCTGCATCTGTAGACAAACACATGGCTCAGTTTAGTCAGATGATCTGTCAAAATACAAGCATGCATATTTTGTTTAACATATTTTCACAACTGAAGATGAAATCTGGACACTCACCTGAGTATAAGTAGAGTTTAGCGTTGTAATGTCAAACTGTTTCTTGCAGGAGAAATAATTTCTCTGTAAGAGGAAACATAGGAAGACAGAGTTACTACAAATGTTACTAAATTTTATGAGATTATCATGCAATACATTCATCTACCCAGACGATGCCCTCTCTGACCATATTGAATTAAGTCATTATGGTTGTTGGTTATAAAGCTTAAGTTAGGATTTAGGTCTGCCAATCCATCAAAAAAGTGATGAAGCAAATCAGAGGCAGACTCAGAGCAAAGGCACTTTGTCAGCAGCAGCATGTCCGTCCTATTCTTCCGCTTCTCAAGAACTGGATGATGCAGTTATGTGCACTGTTGCAGTTAAGGAACTTACTAATGCAATATTATGATCTGTCCTATGAGACATCAGGGAACTCTTCCCTGTCTGCCGTGGTTAGCTATTTCCCTGTGTGGGGAATATTTAACAGTTTTTGGATGTAGTCCAAACCAGAGGACAGTTTCCATAGTTTGTTTAGTGACATGAGCTAGAGTTCCAACTGCGTCAACAAATCACATGTACTCCTGAAAGGGAGTACTGGGGTGGTACACAAACTTCTAAGTGTTTAAGAGCAACAACCCAGCTAACACATCACATTCTCATAACATTCCCAGAATATTTGTTTCAGGTTTCTATTTGGCGATTCTCTCATGATGTTCCCCTGAGGCTCACTGTTGGCAGACTTTTGGGTAATCATCCTACAGTGTACAGAATTTTTAGGACTGTAACCTTTACATTAGCTTTACAGTAGAAAAACATTTTGTTTTAACATCCAGGGAACATTAAAGGGGAGTGATCAAGTAACCTTTCCTCAACAGTCAGCTAACCTCCCAAGAATTATAACATGACTTTACATCAGCAGTTTTAACATTCATGGAACATTATGCAGGGGCATTTTGGGAACCAGACTTTGCTAGTTGGGACTGTGCTCTAACAGTCCACATTACTCTAAACCTAGATTTAAATGTATTCTGTTTCATTCAAAACTTTAAAACTCCACTTTAAACTGTGATCCTGCATTAACCTGACTCACTTGTGGTGGTTTGGTTTTTAAAGTACCTGCTTTTTTCAGATAGATCACAAAATAATTCCCAAAAAACAACTTTATAGCTTGATCGCAAAACAATATGACAGTATTTTTCTTTTTTTTTTTTTTATCAGACTGGCAAACAATGAACTGCAATGTTAAAGAATCAATATAATTGATGTTTACATAATTTAAATTTAGATTTACATGACCAAGATTAGTTTTGAATTGTGCAACAGAGCTCTGCTTAAATTTGGATTTATCCATTTTAAACTTAGTTTTGCTAAACTCTGATTAGTACTAAGGTTAGATTCAATTCATTTTTGCTGGTGCAACCCACTCAACATGTTTTGCACAAGGAAAACAAAATCATCTTGTCACCAGCGCTACTGTAACAAATAATGCTGCACACTGTGCACTGAATGCTCTATAGCTCTTCCTGGAGCCTTCTGCTGCTTATTTACATGTTTGTTCTCGTGTGGGAGTAACACGTGTTTCAGATACTCACACATTTGGTGACATCCGTTTTCAGCTGGTCGAAGATCTGCTGGATGGACTCCATGTGAGGCTTGAGGTCCCTGATGTCCTCCGTCACTTCGGCCAGTGCTGTGGGCAGAACGGTGCCCAGATAAAAGCCTAGGATGCTGTTGATCGCATGGCAGCCAAACGGCGTCTGAAGGAGGAGGAGAGCATCCGCCTGGTTACATTATGCCTTTAACTCTTTATTGGTGTGTGGTCTGTGTTTTTTTTTTTTTTTTTTTTCCATTTTAAATTAGAGAGGCAGCGCTTTTTTAGCCACGATGAATGCACTTTCGAGCAGAGGTAACAGTGAAACTTACTTTAATAGAATTTTCGATGGTCTGGTCTAGAAGCGCTGCGTCCACGTCGTCGTTTGCTTCCTGTAAACAGAAAAAGCTTGTGCTCAGCGTGCTGTGAGGCGGTGTCAACACACACAGACCGACAGGGGTGAGACAGAAATGCAGCATCACCTGGAGACCGGCAGGACAGAGCTGCACGATGATCTGTCCCAAGTGATGCTGCACCAAAGTGGCTGCTGAGCTTTTTACTCACATAGTAGTCTCGGATCCGTGAGTAGTCCTCTCTGAGCCTCTGGAGCCTGCTAGGGAAGCCCTCCACGAAGCGACAGCAGTCGTTGTTGCACATGGGATTGCACCACACACTGCAAAAGACAGACGAGGCGACCAGGACGCACAGGAGGAGAGACCGAGGAGTCATGATGCTGCTGGAGACAAGCTGCTGAAGTCTTCTTATTGGAGGCAGAGGAGATGAAGAAGATGAAGAGGATGTTGCTGGCTTAATGGACGCACAGGATCTCTGACTCCTGACTAGAGAAATCTTGTTGGTAGGACCTCGTTGAAGATAGTTCAGAGGAGAAAAATGCATGTATTTAAGCTAATGTCTTACCTTAATTTATACCCAAATTGGGACAGAGGAGAGGAGGAGTCTTGACTGGAAGGGTTAAACATACGGAATTTTTTTTTTCAGTGTACAGGGCACCTCCCATGAGACAAAACTGATAGACCTCTCGAGGAAAAATCTGACAGAGCATTCATTCATGGAATTTTGATATGACATAATTTTCTGTGTGGTCATCATTTGTATTTTTATAGATAGCCTAAATCTCAAAATAAACTAATTAATAATAATTATTATAATATTACTGTAATAATATTATTAATACTAATATTATTAATAATAATAATAATAATAATAATATCATCATCGTCGTCGTCATCATTATTATTAGCATTTTATTTCTTCTCATTATTCTCATCACTGTTGGTAAGGACATGGTAGTTTCAGTATTATTAGTATGACTGCACATATTATACACACATACACTACATTTTTGTGTTTATGCTTGTGAAGGACTTTGCAAATCATGTTTTAAAAAGAGCTATATAAATAAAATTTATTCTTCTTCCTCTTCTTCTTCTTCTTCTTCTTCTTCTTATTATTATTATTATTATTATTATTGTTATTATTATTATTCCCATTATGTTCCATTCATTCCAAAGTTCCCTCCAGGTTTCTGTTTGATAACCCTCCCACAATGTTTCAATGTTGCACAAATGTTTTTATTCAACATAACAGTCCCAAGAGGTTTTAACCACCACATAAACGTTTTTTTTTTTGGGTCATTTTTCTCATGTTCCCCTGAGGTTCTCTACTGGAAGGTGACCCTTTCATACCATTCTAAGAGTGGTGCGCAGATGTTCTTGTTCAGTGAAATATTCCCACATTTTTAGAAATGTTACCATAATATTAGTTTTACATAAGGCAAACTAGCCATTTTAACATGTAGGCAACATTAAGGGGAAAGGTTTAAGCCTGGAAGATTCAATTAACCTTTCCAGAACATTCTGGGAATGTTACAATAATGTTGGTTTTTAAGTCTAAAATTTTGCTATCATAACATTTAGGAACATTAAGGAGAAATGTTCAACTAACTTTTACAGAACGTTCTGGGGATGTAACAGTAATGGTAGCTTTATGTCAGAAAAAAAGAACTGCTGTTTTAACATCATGGGAACATTATACAGGAATGTTTAAGAACATTCCCAGAATCAAATCAAAGGTTTCCAGATATCCACATGAAGTAATGCTTTTGGACAGTCATTTTTCTGATGTTCTCCTGACATTGTCCGGAAGCCTTTAAAATAATCCTCCCACAGCATTTTAGGAAGGTTGTGCAACTGTTCTTGTTAGATGTAACATTCCCAAAACGCTCTGGAAACGTTAATATAATATTAGTTTTATGTAAGGAAAACTTAAATTGAGTTAAAAACTTAAATCTGGGGAACATTAAGGGGAAATGTTCAAGTAACCCTCCTGGAACTGAGAATGTCACAATAATGTTAGTTTTAAGTCAGCTGTTTTCAGGAATGCTGTGCAGGACTGTTAAAGAACACTGTCCCAGAACAAAAAACAGCTTTTCCAGAACAGTTTGAAATCCAAATTTTGCTATCTGGGATTGCCTGTATTTACTAAACTAGCACAGAAGTGGAACTTAAAATAGCTGTTTAGGTGCAGAAATGAGTATCTAAAATTGCAGTGAATCTATTATATTATTCCATGCCTTCACAATAACAAAGGAAATAGTGCCACTCAGATGGAAATTAAATTTAGCTGTGGTTGAGTCTGATGACGCTGTGGGTTCCTTCTGTATGTCAGATATGCGTAATAAGAGTGAAGATAGGTGACATCTTACTCGTCTTTTGCTTTTTGCTGTAAATAAGCGATCAGAGTCATGGTATTCTTTCTCTTTGACAAGGTTTGCATATACATACATATAGAAACCACAGAGAAGTGATTCTTTAATCATTATGCTTGAGTTGTAGCAGTATAAGGGGTGTTTTCCCTTCAGTACTTTTTCTGTTTTGTCCACATATCTCAAACCAATTTCTTTCTGTTGGGCTGGTTTACTTCTATGTCTCAGCCCATTTATGTTGGGCAACACTGGTATTTTGAAAGCTGTTTTAGAGGAAATGATTCCCAGTGGTTATCTGTGCACAATGTGTAAATAGACTGCAAGATTTGTCTAAGGTCAAGTCAGAGTTCATGTACCGGATGAAGCTTGTGTCATAGTTGAAGATAACACAATGTGCTGTTCACAAACTGAATAGCATAAAAATAAAAGCAATACAGACAAATCTGGAATAAAAGTGCACTAATACAGACTCTTTATATACAAAGTTTTGAGTTTGTTCTTGAAGATGCATGCATGCATTTACTTTGTAAAATATATGTTAAATGGATAATTGCTAATCGTTGTTCTCGTTGATTACAGAATGGATGGAAAGAAAGTTTTCCATTGAGGCAATTTTCTAAGTCACATTAAAGTCGAGTCACAACACAGAAAATACAGTGAAGAGGAGTAATAGATTTCAGTGCTGTCCAGCAGAGGGCAGCATAGAGCTGTCTTAAGAAAATACAAAGTGATGCAATTACTGATGCAGGGGCAATTTTTCTTTTTTGAATCGTAAACACATTGTTGCCAAAATGAAAAGCAATCAACTGTTCAATCAGGAATTGGCAGTCAGTCGGGATTAGTGTTGCTGATGATAGCCGTGACAGACAGCCATGTGCACTTAAGCAGTTTACTGTGAGCCCGCCAGCTGGACGGACAG
Organism: Lutjanus erythropterus; assembly: GCF_056507025.1. Lineage (NCBI taxonomy): Eukaryota > Metazoa > Chordata > Actinopteri > Lutjaniformes > Lutjanidae > Lutjanus > Lutjanus erythropterus. Next base: position 20,624,452 of record NC_139318.1, read on the forward strand.
TTGACGGCTTCTCTCACCTCTGCTCACTTTTGGTATCTCTGCTTTGTTTTCCAGTTGTCATGGTGACACTATTCCAGCAGTTGGGAAACAAAACACGGGAGCTTTACTTTGGTCTTTAGAAGCCGCAGCCTTTTTTCACCGACAAACTGTAACCAACACTGTACATTTATTGTCAGTTTGACAACATCACTACTCAGTTTTTCCTCCACTCAGGTGTCATTCACTGTCACTCTCACTTACGCTACGTCACTCTGGCCAATCAGTGGTCTACAGTGTTTTCATGTCACCTCAACTGCGGTGATACCAAAAAAAAAAAATATATATATATACCTTTTCACTTTGTTTTCTGTGTCATGATTTGATTTTATTGTAACATGGAACATTTGTGTTGCAAAAGGAAATGCATATAGCAATGTAATGTATTTCACTTTATTTCTTAAACCAGTATTCAAAGTTTTGTGTCAAGATGCATGTGAGAGAGTCTTTTGTCAACTTTGACACTGTGACATTTTTGCATGAACATAACGGATGCCGAACAAACTTTCCATCAGAAATTGTTTCGACATAGTTCTGCATATATACATTTTTTTTAAATTTATTTCAACAATAGGTAAAATGTAAGTGATGCAAATAAAATAAACAGAAATTTGTTTATAACTGGTGAAATTAGTCATTTTTATTTCCCCCTTATTTAACCAGGTAAAATTGGCGAAAGGCCCTCTCCATAGCCAGTTGGTGGGTTGTCCCCTTTGTCCTACTGTAGAAACATGGCGGTTCAACATGGTGGACTCCACTGAAGACAGCCTGTGCTCTCTGTAGAACATGAAAACATGACTACTCTTATTTTCAGGAGATTAAGTATTCACATTCTCCCAAGAGATCCCCGTAAATCTTACACAGTGATTCTTTAAGATTAAAATCTCATGTTCAAGGGCCAAAAAGGCAGCGATAAAACCTTGTTATAACTATAAATACAACATAGAAGGCTGCAGCAGCTGTGACATGCTACAAAATGACTCATGTACTAAAGGCAAAATGGGTTGGTGACTGTTTGAAATTCAGAGAAAAAAACAAGAAGTTGTCCAATTAGTTCTGAGAGAATTCAGTAAATTGCGAAATCCAAGTAACTCTGAATAAACTGCAAAATTATGCAGAAAAATAGGTCACTGAACTTGTACGTTCACATTACAGCAGCCAACTTGTTACAGATTGAAGTAAATTGTGTAGATATATGGAGTCTTTCAAGCAACACATACGTTTAAATAGCTGCATGTATTTTATGTATACATTTGAAAATTTATATATGAAATTAAGTTGAGTCAGCAGTAACCGATTTATGGGAAACCCCTCTGAGTGTGTCACTAACGGTGTGTGTTCGGATGCATGTCTGCTGTCTGCATTAAGCTGTGTGATTTCTTGACTTTGTGTGGTTGCAGTGTGCTAGGAGATCAGTTGTGGTTTTGTTTATGTGCATGTGATAGAGACTTAGAGTCTCCTGTTATGTCATATGGTATTTTTCTGAAGTAACTAAATTTAATTGTCAGTCTCTTTCTCTGTCGCACCCAACTAATTCCAGAAGTGACCAGAGAAACCAGAGTGATACAACTGTCATGTTGTTCATGATGATGCATCAGCAGCTTAGTAAATGGGTGTAGTATTAGTAATCCTGCTTACGGAGATATGACACATTTATTTGCAACAAGTCATAAAACATTGGTGACACATGACATAAAAAGCAAACCGCATGACATGTTAACACACATTTAACCAGTGGTGGAAAGAGTACTGAAAATCTGTACTCAAGTACAAGTACTATTTCATTGCTAAAATATTACTCAATTACAAGTAAAAGTACTAGTGTTAGAAAAATACTTAAGTAAAAGTACAAAGTATTTGTCAAAAAAACTACTCAGAGTATTAGTTACTTTAAACCGATGATGTCACCATCACCTCTCCAGACTAGGGCTCTAAATTTTCTGTATTTTGCTTTACCAATAGTTAAAACACCAACAATCAATTAATCATTAGTAATTGATTTGATACAAAACAAGTGTTTTTCTCCCCTCATTTTGATTGGCTGTTTTTTTGTCTTTTTTTTCCTCTCATTTCAAGTTTTTATTTCCTTATTCGGCAAATGGCTCCAGCAGACAAAACAAAGTTAGATGAAGTGCAGTTACTGCCACAACGATTGATTAAATATCCATGAATACATTTTTAACTGGTTAAATTCTTAATGAAAAGTAAATGAAAGATCTACTTTTTTGTTTTGTTTTGTTTTTAGTCCATATATCCTGGTTTTCATTGGCTTTTTTTGCTATCAAATCACTTTATTGGCTACAAAAATGCAGATAAAAGGTCTGGATATTAATTCAAATTGTACTCAGTACTCCACTATGATTTTAAAAGTAACTAAGTAGATTACATGGCATAATGAATACTTAAGTACAAGTAAAAGTACAGACTTGAAAATCGACTCATAAAAGTACAAGTACCCAAAAAACTACTTAATTACAGTAATTTGAGTATTTGTAATTATTTACTTCCACCCCTGCATTTAACTTCACCTACAGGTCTGAGTCTAATTCCACCCACTGCAGAATTTTAAAAATTGCCAATAAGTGGGCACTGTAGGGGGCGTGGCCTCGTGGCCCCACTGAAAACTATAATATGCAACATTATGGCATAAAAATGTCTAAAAATACCTGATATATGTCATATGTTGTGTTGAGTTTTGTACTTGCATTATTATTATTATTGTTCCGATCTTTCCAACAAACAGAGAAATTCAAGGTAAAGGTGCCTTTCCTACCAGCCATCACGAGCGTCAGAGATTGAGGAAGGAGGTTGGCGAACGTGACTAAACATTGCGTGAATGAAACTGTCACCTCGCCCATGAACATAATTTCTACCTTAGTCATGTCTGATAGATTTTCATTAGCTATGGCATTTGTTTGAAAGTGAAGATAACAACTACCATGATCCCTTGCCACTTCACGTCATCAAACTATGTCTTTTGTTATTGTTTTTAGTGTGGCAGTAACAGCTACTAGTCAGAGCTAACCACAAATAGGCAGCTGGTGTCAGATGCTCCGTGTCAGTGGAGAAACGCTTGAAACACAGACACTTTTTGATAAAGTTGCTGTTGTTGCATAGGCTAGCGGCTCTGTGAGGCTGAGAGTTTCTCCGATGTATGTGTGTGTGTGTGTCTGTGAGGGAGTGTCAGTACATAGCCATAGCCCTGCTGTTCATCAAGGGGTCATACAGTCTGGTGGAGCTTCTGTAGCGACAATGCTGTTGTGTTGAAGTCAGTGGGGTTTTTTTTGTTATTTGTCAGAAATAAGATCTGTGGTTGATACAATCTGAAGAGATTTTCATGTTTTGTTCTACGACATAAAATAGATCAGTAAATACCCCACTTGCTTGTATGTATCTTAAAAACAGGAGGTTGCTAAAAAGTGGCTAAATGAGACAACAGAAACATTGAAAGTCACCACACCGAACACTAGTCACTCAGTGGGGGTGACGTTGAAGTCATGTGACCGTGGTACAGTTTGTTTATAGCTTAATGTTAGCTTTTTGCCACTGTTGATTAAATTTATGCCTCCTAAATCATAAAAGTGGTGTTAGTGAAGATTGCTGAAAATAAGTATCATAAACTTTAGTTAGCCAGAAAATCCAATGGAAAATCCCACTGCCTTTATGTGGAGTTAATCAGAGCGATGCTAACTTCAGGATTGGCCTACAAAAATATGTTATCCCTGCAGCATTGGCCTGACAAGGTTCAAGATGATTTAAAGTAACAGGTGGTCATTTTCAACTCATGAAATATCAATTTTTATAGTTTAAGAAATGTCCATACAAACATAAGCATCGATTTGTGTACTCACAATAAAGTCATATAATTTAGTTTAAACAGCTTAAAACAGCTCAAAAATAATATATTTTAATTTTCACACAGATTCACAGTATGAGAGTCAAGTGGTTGTGCATTTTTTTCTATCTGAGTGTGTTGTCATCCATACCTAGTATCACATTATTAACTGAAATTATTTTGATTGCATTTTTAGGTCATAATGCTGTGAGTTAGAAAATGTGTCGTTCCAATGGAGGCTTCATATCAGGAAGTTAATATTCATTGTGCAGTCAAACCAGAGGTAAGAAGTCAGTGATCTCTCTCTCTCTCTCTGTGCTTATACTGATCAAACTGTTTCCCCCCATCAAGTCTACCAGGAACCAGTGTCCCTCTCCATGTCCTGTTCACACTGCCTTCTCAAAACGGGGCCAAAGCTGAATCAGCAGCTATCAGATCTTATCTTTCACTTATCACTTTGTCAATCGCTGAACAACAGTCAGCAGAACAACGCCTGCTCTAGAGTGGTCAGGTGATACGTGTGGTGAGGGTGTCTCTTTGTTGTTGTTCCTTCACCTCAGAAAACTGAACAGAATCTACAGTCAGCGATACTGCAGCCCATTACCTGAAAGCTGACTATTGACATCTTGTTGATTCAGCCACCTGCTGGAATATGAATCACAGTGGAACGCCAGATTGCAGTGAATTAAAATGATAAACACTTGATGCTGTTAATGCTTTAGTATTATCATCGTGACTGTGAAACTTTGTGCTTTGCAGACTTGGTGAGGTGCACAGTGTACTGTAGTCAGTTACATTTCCTCCACTTTATGCGTCACGTTGTGTGAATTTTGTGTGTGTGCATAGTGAACTTGCTGCTTTAGAGGAAATCTATCTGTCTTGACAAATAGATTCACCACATTCCTCTTTCACTTTCACACAGGTTGCCTGTTAGCTGTGTATGTTTGTGTTTTTATGTGTAGAAATGAATCCTTCAGAGATCTGTTATTGTTGATGTAAGGTGGTTATTATATGAACATTAGTAAAGAGTGTGTGTGCTGATGTTTTACAGTTGTCTCCATAAGTCTTCGTGGAAAATAGGAAACTTTGCAAAATGTTGATGAGGTCGCATTGCAACAGGGTGGTTGGATGACAAATTGTATGACAGCTGATTTTGGCAGGGTGGGTGGTGCTCATTCTGAGTATTGTGCAGACCAATAAAGACACTATTCTTGGAGTTTCATTTGCATTTCCTGTAAGTGACCTATGGAGACCCCTCTGGATTTCTGCTTAATTCCTTGATGACATCATATAGATGTCCAGACCATTCAGTTCACCCACCAAGGAAGAAGTGAGCTGTCCTCTGGTTGGTATGTAATGTTACCCGGTGGATCTAAAAAAAACTGTAGATCTGTGGTAGATTAGATCTCAAGCTTTCCATATCACTGAGATGGAAATGGGCAAATTTTGAAATATAGCATGCAAATGTGAACTTTAATAACTACCAGAAGAGATAACCCAAGACTTCCTCAGAAACCTTATCATTTCTACAGAACTGAGCAAGCAACATTAAATGAATATATCGCTGTAACCTGAAACTGCAGTAGCCTCGTCCTTCTACTGAGCAAGCATCTTTTCAGGAGGAGGTGAAACTCCGAAATTCTCTCTGTACACAGTGTTCAGACTGACCTCGATATTATCCGCATTGCCAGATTAACCCCGCAAATCGATACACACCAGTGCGATACCTTCAAAAGTGTGACATTTCATTTTCCATACTGTTTTTATTGTATGTGTGTTTCACTGCAAGTGCGTAAGCACATGCGTGCATATGGACGTTCGCATATGTGCCGGCGATGGTGTTAACCGCACTTATGTAAGCAGTGTTCAATGTGACAGCTCATATTTTCCCATGGTGTTTAAACATCTGAGTGCTGAATTAGTGAAAGTAAAAAAAATACACAGTTTCTCAATACAATTTGAATGATGAATCACAGTTTCAATATCTTTTTTTATTTCTGTTCGTTTCTAGGGGTGGGAATCTCTTGGTACTTCATGATTCAACTTGATTCAGAGGTTGAGGTCCATGATTCGATGATGAAATAATTTTTGATGCGTCAAAATTTTAAGCTTCTAAGCCATTGGGTACCAGTCAGACTGTATCCATCTGCAGCTGCTCAGCCATCCTCAACAAAACTCAAGTAGCCTAGTTTAGAAGTAAACATGATGCATATGTTACATTCAAGGGTGGGAATCTTTTTGTCCAATTTGATTCAGAATCTATTCTTAACTGAATGAAAAGGGGGCAAAATCTTCAGTCTGTTACAATGAATGAAACCTAACTGTCAATTAGTTAACTGCCTTAATTAATGAATGAATCAATTTGAAACTTCTCTGGGGGACCATCACCTTATTGTGGTGAAGAGGTTTGCGTGTCCCTATGAACCTGGGAGCTGTATTGTCTGGAACCTAGTGCTCTTGGTAGGGTCTCCCATGGCAATTTTTCCAGACTAAGAATGGTCCAAAGACTCCATGGAAAAGCGAGGAAAGAGCAGAGTGACCCTGCCCAGAGGAAGTCTGAGGCCCCCGTCTGGAGCTAGCCCTGGAAGAGGGGCCCGACAGCTAGTACCTGTTGGCTGGGCACTACACAGAGCCTGGCTGGGCACAGCCTGAGAAAGCTACGTGGAAGACACTCCTCCATCCCGTGAGTCCACCATCTACAGGAGGAACCGCTGGGGTCAGGTGAGCTGCCAAATGGGTGGCAGTGAAGGCAGGGGGTCCCGGTGGACCTGACTCGGGTGGCAGAGGCTGGCTCTGGGGACATGGAACGTCACCTCTCTGGTGGGGAAGGAGCAGGAGCTGATATGTGAGGTGGAGCGCTATCAGTTAGATCTGGTGGGGCTTACCTCGACGCACAGCCATGGCTCTGGAACCATTCCCCTGGATAGGGGTTGGACTCTGTTCTTCTCGGGAGTTTCTCAGGGTGTGAGGTGTCAGGTGGGTGTGGGGATACTCATAAGCCCCTGGCTGAGAGTATATTTTCTATATTTAATCTTAGCGATAAAATTGAGGTACAGTGTGACAAAAGTTTGTGCGGCCCCCGGCAATAATCAAGGCTTCTCATGTGGCCCCTTAGGAAAAATAATTGCCCACCCCTGCTCTGGACAGACCTGGTAAGCCCAAATGTGTAGTGTGGGTGAGCTGGGAACATTTGGAGGAGGCCTCTGTCAGGGAGATGTTCAACTCCCACCTCCGGCAGAACTTCTCTGGCATCCCTGTGGAGGTTGGGAACATTGAACCAGAGTGGTCGCTGTTCAAAACGTCCATTGCTCAGGCTGCAGCTGAGAGCTGTGGTCTTAGGGTCTTAGGTGCCTTAAGCGGCGGCAACCCTCGAACATCATGGTGGACACCGGTGGTCAGGAAAGCTGTCCGACTGAAGAAGGAGGCCTTCTGGGATATGTTATCTTGGGGCACTCCGGAGGCAGTTGCAAGGTACTGGCAGGCCTGAAGGGTGGTTTTCGTCTTTGTTGAAAGTTTGTGAAGTCAACTCTGCATGTAACAAGTCACTATTTCTGAGCAGATCTCTCTCTATTGTCTGAGTCGCTTCCAGGTAGCATGTAAACTCAGGTGTGAAGGTATTGCGAGATCTCGTATATCTCATGTCGTGCCGCTTGGGCGAGAGCCTGTGTACCTGCTTCAGGCGTGTGCATGCAGATTAGGTCTGAGAGGCTACAGTTGACATTTAGGCTAAAAACATGGTGTAAATGGCGAATATCAAATTTTAATATCGCAGCTTACTGAAGCCCACTGAAGTTTCTAGTGGCAGGTGGTCATATGGGAGGAGAAGATTACGATGTAAAATCCTGGATCTCCCTTTCCCTTTCTCAGGTCTGAGTTCATACACAGGAATGTCTTCACTCACTTGGCGCACAACTGTGTGGACAGTATCCTCCCAGTAGTTTCACAGTTTACCTGGGCCGTCACGAGGTGTCAAGTTCCTGACTAAAACACGATCACCAGGTTGTAACACTGAGTTTTTCACCTTAGTGTCATAATGTCTTTTACTTCTCCTGGCAGCCTTATGAGCATTTTCTCGTGTGATCTCATATGCTTCTTCTTCTTGAAATTCTGTGGGGTTTCTTTACTTCCCTGCACTTCAGATGTGAGTTTTTTATATAGCTCTGTGGCACCCCTTTCCTGGTAGTGACGAAGGGCACGGCAGTGTCATTTCTCCTTTCCCCTCAAGGTAACTCCTTAGCTGCAGGCCTGGTGTGATGGCACGTATAACAGCATCAATAATCTCTGACTCTGGGTAGCCTTTGCTGAGCCCACTTTCAATTTGTCTGGCCAGACTGGAAAAGGTTAGCCTATCTTTTTGCCCATTTTGCTGCTGTTATAACAATTACTTGCCCTTAATTACTTGTTTTGTCACATAATAATCTGTCACATTCACAATACACTTCATGCTAGTCTTGCAAATGCAATGAATTGAACAAAATCAAAACATGCACGAGAAGGTAGAGGACATCTGCCTGTAAACTGCTGATAACTCTAGCATGCTTCTACGAATTCTCGAGTATTTCCCCCACCTCTATTAATTTGGTTCTTGATCTGCTGATGTGAAGCCATGTAGATCCTTTAGGGTGTGAGCAAAGATTAAAACATGTGATATAACCCTCATTCAAATTTGTCATGTTTTTGCTGCTGCTGCTGCTGATGTCATGACTTGTGTTGGACTCTGAAGATCTGTCCAATGTTTTTGAGGCTTTTTATATAACATTTTGTTAAATGTTTTTCACTGATACTTCTGCTTACATTTGGTTCAAATTTACATCTTTCTGGTGAAGTTCAAACTGTTGGTGCTGATGGATTTCAAATTAAGTTCCCACAAGGATCAATATTAGGTCCCCTGCTATTTAGACTATAATAAATACTATTTATTATCCAACTGAACATTGCAACCACTGACATATATCAAGTTGGACAACATGACAGCTCCCCAGAAGCGAAGCCAAAATGTCTTGATCGCCCCCTGTTTGTGGGCTGTAGTATAGGTCATAAATCCCACCCCCTTCATTTTAGCAGATCAGATATGAGCTAAACTAAAAAAAAATCTAAGTACAGGTCAAATACATTTTTCCTGAAGATGATTTCTGTCATTTCAGGTAAGTCTTATCATACTGACGTGTGAAATTTGTTTTTACTTAGTTATTTGATGCTATAAAAAAGGGAGTTTCACATCACTGATTGTGGAGCCCTGCTTGCTGTTTAGTTGGTCAGCTGTATGGATGAGACCTCGACAGGACCTCCAACCCCGATCACTGCTCCACACGATGTCACTATATCCATGATATTTTGGCTTAATTTTTGTACAGTGGGAGGAAGTGGAGACTTGTCATTCATCTTTATGTACAGTCAATGCACATTTTTACGCTGATAATACTGACTTGTATGCCATTGGCTCCACTGCAAACTGGGCCTTCTCTAATGACAGCCTGCTTTTGATGGCCTCTTTTACCATTTTAAAGCCTGCAAACTTCAAAAACACAAAATGTTTGCATTTCGCAAAAAGCACAGCGCTGACTACTACCCTGATCTGTACTCTCAATGGAAACTCAGCATTATATCATCACATCATTATGTCATACATTAGATAGCAGATTTGCTTTCAAAACTCACATTGAGGCCGTCACAGAGACAGAATTTGTGTCTCTTTTTAAAATAGAAAAAACATCAAATCTACTACATTATCTACACTGCATCATGGAGATATCATGTATGCTCATTTTGCTGCTGTTATAACAATCATGACTGTGAGTTATATGAAAAGGGTGAATCAGTCACACTGACATCTAGAGAGCAACAGCATATGTCTCTATTAGTAAGGCCTTGATATTTAATTTGCCAAGATATTGAACATCCTGAGTTGAGTTCAAAGTGAACAACGACAATAGATCAGAGAAAGTCCTTAATACCAGCTCTGGACTGGGGAAGACTGGTTTCTAGCACCATGCTTGTCATTACTCAGATTAACTGCAAAACAAACTGGTGCTTACAATTTCTCTAGGGGACTTAAAAGTTCGTCTACCAGATATTTTTTAATATTTGTGACAGTTGTATGCGCATGACATGCAGTGTTGGGCAAGTTAGTCAGTAAGTTTAATAAGTTCCTTTTTACTTAGTACTCCTTTAAAAAGTAATAATATTACCCTACTTATTATTTGGTATCAAAACATTATTCGTTATATTAATGTATTACTTTTGTACCTTGTTGGCGCCTTTGCTGCACTTCAAAGTTGAACTGCTGATCCAGTGAGCTGTTAACGCCCAGAAAGATTTTGACATTTCCTGCCCACATGTTGGCTGTGGTGGAAACAAAATCGACCTCTCTGAGTGAAGCCCTCAAATTAGATCCCCGGATATTCTCTCTTGAGGTAACCAAACAAACTCAAAATAATGACAATACTTCCACCTGTTGAAAGTGTTCAGCTGACATGACCTGCCCTCACCTGCTGCATGTACAAGTCATAAGATAGGTTAAACCTAGATCAAAAAGGAACCTGGTAACTCAGAGTTACTTGGATTACTGCTACTGGAAACTGTAATCCCTTACACTACTCATCACTGGGTAAAGTAGAAATATTACAGTAATACATTACTGAGTAATGTATTAGTGCCCAACACTGATGATGTCTTGTTGTGACATTATATATGCTGTTTGTTTTGCAAAAAAGGTTTTTATCTTACACTAAACCTTAACAGTCATTAACTGACTAACAATAATATCAATAAAATTCCTCAGCAAACTCCTCTGACACAAATTCCCAATGTTCACAACTGCTCAAAACCAATAGATCATCAATATATTAGTGAAGTAAATTATCCCTTGCTTCTTAGCACCCTCTGCAGTCCACTGTGGGGATTTTTATGTACTCTTGGCTCTGGGGCAGCTGCCCATTTGGCCCAGGTGGTAATCCAGCTTCGATGTGTATCTTTCCTGATGCTGAAAGGTGCTGGAGCAGCATTGATCCTGTGGCTGAGAGGAGGTGTAGCTGCTGAATACTCTCTCAGCATAGAAACACAGGACAACAGGAAGGAAACAGTGCATCTGGTTATCCCAATAAGATGAGATGATATGAGATCAGCTAACCACAGCCCTCACATGCCCTATTTACTCGTGCTACAAAGAAGGCAAAATACTCTGATAAAGACTAAATTGTAAAATAAAGTTTAATTTTGTAATAAAAAGGAAACTGAACACTGCAATGACATTTTTTGTGTCTTGTAAACCCAACATTTTATGTGCATCACATGAACATTAAAGAAGTCAAATCAAATCAAATAGAAAAGACTGTTGATTTAGTTGCATGTTATTTGTAAGTCCATCACTGATGAACACTGCAGGTCAGCAGCCATCATCTTTGGAGGCACTGATTAAGTGCTATATGGGAAAATTACTTACATAATAGTCTGTGAAGTGAGAAAAGTCCTCTTGCAGCTTCTTTAACCTGACAGGAAAGCCCTCCACAAATACAAAGAGTGGGTCCTCAGGAGTGAAGATGGCTCTGACTTAATGGACGTAGAGGAGTCAAATGACTGAAGGCTGATTGTCTATGTTTATTGTCAAAGATGAATGTAGATGATGACATTGAGGAGCTTTTGCATAAGTGCATGTCTGCTGTCTGCATTTAGTGATGTGATTTCATGATTTCATATGGTTGTGGTTGAATTTTAGACACGTCTGCTTTTTTAGACACCAAATTGCTGACATTTCAGTTGTGGGTTTATTTATGTGTGTCAGCAAGATTTTGATTCTGCTACTGTGTATATAGTTGTGTTTTTCATGAAGCAGCTCAGTCAGAGTACTTCTTCCAATCACTGAAGTGCTTAGACAGCTGTGCACACGACTGGAGGCTCATGAAAGTATGACCATTTAAAGAATTAACTATTTTTTATTCATCCAGTAGACTCATCCTGGACTTTATCCACCCCTGACAGCAACTACAACCCATCATTTATTCTCTATTTATATTTATAATGTGCACCACTTACTGCCATACAATAACAATAATTCACATGTTCGACACTGACTTCAGTTTAATGATGATATGACCTACAAGCAGCAAATGAGATCATCAACAAAAACATTTTCTTAATGCTATATTTTGTAGGTGTACAGTGGTGGAAACACTACTGCTTACAATTTTGCAGTACTTGTATTTCCATCTTAAGCGACTTCATACTGCATCCGTACTTTATACGTTTCACAGACAAATATCATACTTTTTATTCAGCTACATTTATCTGGCAGCTATAGTAAGAGTTGAGAAAATGAAGAAAAAATAGTATAAATTTGTGCAGCACATTTTTGTTTTGTCATTCTTTCCTGATTTATCTTGTGATGCTTCAAGAGGCCTTGACCCCTAGGTTGGGAACCATTGAACTAAACTATTTAACTGTATCTGAACTAACTCCATCTTGGTCACCCAGACAATAGTAGTAAAATTTAGACATTGTTGCATCAGTATTAACAATATAGAAATATCATAATATATCAATCACAGGAGCCATTTTTCTGAAGAACGAGTATTTATACTGCGTACATTTAGCTGATAACATGTATTTTAGGACACTGAATGCTGGACTTCTACTTTTTAAACCTGGACCCCCAGTAAAACTGTTTGAGAACTGAACTGTAGCACTGGCCTGGTATCACTAATCTTGTATGTGATTTGGAACACAGCTGTGACTTCCTGTTTTTCAAGACTGTAGCACCACAAAAAAGCAAGCTGACATTTTAACTTTGAAAAGGAGGAAGAAAGATTCTAAGTTTAAAATCCAGAGAAAATGAGAATCAAGTGAGTGTGCGTTGTTTTCTGTTCTGTTCTCTGTGTATTTGCTTTTTTGATATGATGATATTAGATAAACTAGTGAGACTAATGAACTCTATTAACATATTGCTTAATTTAACTGTTCTAAAATCTATTTCTTCTAAAAGACCATTAATGATTTTTTAGGAGGTTGTAACCAACCATCTCGCTCCTTCTGCTACTGCTGTAAATGATGATGATGCTGACCTGTGTTGGCTTCAAGCATTTTTCACATTTGTGTTTTCACTGATCACCACTAGATGGTAATACAGAGCAGAGATCATGTCTTTGTGTTGAAATGAAACAAAATTAGTAAGTTAAGTTTTTTTTTATTGATGTTCAAATTAAAAAATGTTAAAATGACAATGTATAAATTAAACAGTTTCTTTAGGCTGCATAATAACCTGACAGTAGAACCACACATATAATACCTTACCAACTTTTTGTTTTTGAAAAATATAAATACATTCATGTCATTTTAATTATAAATATTGCATCAAAAAGTCACATAACATACACATTGAGTCAATTCAAGTACAAAATAGAGGAAATGCATTAAGAAATGAAAAATAAAATAATGGAAATGCACTAAGAAATGTGCAAGGGCACAGACATGAACACGTTCCTGACCTTCACTCTGCTTACAAGTAATGTCAGGTTAAGAATTACATTCTTCGCTTGGGGACTTGTCACATCATGACTGCGTTTTCTGGCCCAGATCCTCCAGCCACTCCAGCACCGTGTCCAGTTCTGCCACAGCCTTGTGTGCCGCCTGGTTTATTTCCAGCTGCTCAGAGTGAAGGAGGAAGAAATGGAGCAAGAAAAGAACAGGCGATTTAATGATGAGCTGAACAGCATATAAACAATTTTCTGTTTGCTCTGTTTCTATTGAGTAAGTGGGGTTTATTTAATAGAAGATGCAGCTGTAATCTTTCAAACCCATTTAGCTGGATTAATGAACTCTCATTAAAATTTAGTTAAGTAAATTCTGGCGCCTGACCAAAAGTGGAAAATTTCAAGAACATTAGGGGATAAAAAAAAATTCAGATATGTAAATATCAGTGAATATTGCACTGATCCCTCAAATGTGTTGATCAAACACTTGTGAATAAGATATGTAAATGGAAGCAGGATATTTTACAGTTTAACGGTAAATGTTATTGTCCAAAGAAGACATCAGGTCACTGAAATGGTAAACTCACTGGTAAAATTTTAAGATACTTGTACTTTACTTGAATATTTCCATTTTCTGCAACTTTATACTTCTACTCAGCTACAATTGGGAGACAAACATTGTAGTTTTTACAGTACTAAAGTTTATTCGACAGCTTTAGTTACTTTAGATACTTTTCAGTTAAAGATTAAATTACTACAACAAAACTGTTTTGTTTTAAAATGATAAAAATCACATATATTTGATAAGTTTATTGTAATTCAACACATTGTTAAAAATTAAACCAGATGTTCTTTTACAATGAAGGGCTGTATCTTGTTGTCATGTTTCAGATCTCTGAGTTATTGTCACTTCCACTAAAGAGACATTTAAACTGTTAACTGTTCAGATATTTTAATTTAAATAATTAAGAAAGAATGAGTACTTTCACTTTTATCACTTTAATTGCTTTTTGCTAACATACACACAATACTTCTGTACTTTCACTCAAGTAGGAGCGTTTGAATACAACACTTTTAATTGTAATGGAGTATCTTACATTACTGTACTGGTACTTTTACTTGAGTAAAGGATCTGAATACTTCTTCCACCTCTGCCTATCAGGATACTCGGCCAAAAAAATAAATACATTTTGTATTTATTTGGAAAAATGTTTTTCATTAATGACCTCCAGATTACTGTTTACTTTCAAAACCTCATTTAGTTTTAGGAGTACACTGTGCTACATTTCTTATAGATATGTAACTAAGTGTAATAAATTGTAGGACAATCAGGAACACTGAGTAACACCTTACTGATATAGTGATGTGATATGTTTAATATAATAAGATATTCAGAATAGAATATTTGTGAATTTGGATCAAATGTAGTAATGAACACTACTCTAACAACTAAGATGTCATTTGAAAACATGAATTTCATCACTTCAGCACCCTTTGCAGTCCACTGTGAGAACGTGGTACATGAAGACATGTTGACATACCTTAATAAACTCAGCATGCAGGGAGTCGACTGTTCTCTGTGTTTCCTCTGCGCAGATACAGTGCTGAAAAGAGGAAAGCGCAATTTTTAATACAGTTCATTGCTGCTTTTAATTAGAACTCATTTATTATTGAACAGATAACTTACACATTTATGTATGTCCTTCCTGATGCTGACAAAAGAGTTGGCCAGAGCGCTGGAGCAGCGTTGGTCCTGTGGCTGAGAGGAGGCGTAGTTGCTGAACACTCTCTCAACGTAGAAACGCAGCACAAGACGTATGAAACAGCATGTCTGACCATCCTGATCGAGATACATAGAGGTCAAATTACAACAGCTCTCATACACACTGCTTATAAAGCCTTAGGCCTTGTATGACTTAGGGTAGAGAAATATTCAAAATCATAGACAGAAATTTTGGATAGAAAGATCTACAGTAGGATGACCAGGTGTCTGACTGTGATTGATGTCACACTGAGTTTAACTGCGCCAGGGTTTGACATTATGGCCTGTTGGCCCATAGCAACACAAAAATATTCTGTGGCAACCAAATGTTCCATGTAGATGGTCCCCTGGGACCACCGAGTTTTATTGCCATAAGTATTAGTGTTAATCCCTGTGCAAACACGTAGGTCAAGTGCAGGTTAACCTGTTACCATCTTTGCTACCTTACACCCAGCAGGGAAAATTACAAGTCATCATGAAGTCACAAGCTATGCAGATTTAGGCAGAATATGATAAAAACTATCACAAAGAAAGGGAAATGCAGTTAGAACTGGGAAACTACTTATCTATTGTCTATTGTGTGCTACTGAATCTACCAGAGAACAAAGCCCAGACATGTTACAAGCAATGGCCAGAATATTTTATAATATGACATTTTTAATATGAAATTAATATGAAATTTTTCTTTTTTAAATATGAAATTTATGAGTACCTCTCAGCATTGGTAATATGTCCCACATTGTCCCACACAAATATACTCTTTGTTCCATGTTTGGGTTTTTTTGGGGGTGATCTGGTCACCTTATAAGCACTACATAGTAAAAGTAATGCAAAGACTCACCTGAACTTGCTTAATCAATGATTTGTCCAGAAGTTTTACTCCGACCTCACTGTCTCCTGCGATCTGTAATGCAAAGACCACAAACAACAAACGACAATCACTCATAAGCTTCTATTAAGAGTGTCATAAACAGTGTTTGCTGTCAACTGTTGCTGATATTCTGGTGATGAGGTTTTTTGTTCTTCCTTTTGTTTTTCCCTTCCTTCTTGTGGCTGCTTTTTTCTTTTGCATTATTGTTACACGTTTGAAGAATGACTTCTTCCGTTATTACATGTTATAAAGAAAATGTCAATAAAATAATTTTTTGGGGGGAAAAAGTCACCATCTGTGTCTGCATGTTACACTGGACGAGGCAGCTGCATTTGTTGATTTCCATAATTTATCTTTAGTTAGTGGTATGGAAAGTGTGTCTGTATTAAACTCACCGCATTTGGTCGTATGGTGGAGTAATATTTGCGCAGTTCATGTGTGTGAACGTTGACAGAGCAGCTGTTCAGCTGCAGAGTCCGGCTCTCCATGAGTTCACTCAGACAGCTGAGCAGGAGGAGCAGGCAGAGTGAGCGGCCGAGCAGCATCTTCATCATCACTGTGATTATCTGGTGTAAAAGCTAAAAAAAAAACATTTTGTTAACCAACCACAGTTAACAAAAATTGTAAATGATTTGTAAACAATCATTTACAAAAATGATAAAATAGAACCAGCAAATGTTTGGCATTTTGCTTAATAAATGACAAAATAAATAATAATTATACTTTTCTGTTATTAAACTAATATTATACTAAAAATTCATCTGTGTGCATTCAGAGCACATGAAACATTGTTAAAATGTCATGATATTTGCATAGATTCTCTCATGATATTTCAAAATCTCAGTTGTTGTTACCCACCACCACCCTGACCTCAACCAGCTCCACCTGTGTCTGCACTCACCTGTGTGTGTGTGTCACTCAGAGGAAGAGTCCTGGGAATGATGTGCCTTTGTGTCCCCATGCTGTCTCCTTTTATAGTGGAGTGAGGGGGATTTTCACCAGGTATTGCACAGCTACACACACACACACACACACACACATGCACCTGTACATGTACATGTACATGTACATGCACACACGTTAGTTTACAGGAGAAGGAAGTGTGTTGCAATTAGAGGAAGTGTCTCAGTACCAGATTAGAAGAAAGGTAAAAGGAACGATCAAAGATTTCTTCCTCCTGATGTGCGGCGTGAAGAAAAAAAACTCTTGCTGCCAGTGATGTGCTGGGTAATTATTTCATGAGTCATTCACCAGATCAGAGTGTCGTCATTCCTCTGCAGCATTCATTCATTCAGCTCTGTGTCCTCATTTAAAAATACTCATTACATCATTTGGCTAATGATCTTTTAAAATGTGTTGCTCTATTATTTTAGAGCAGGGGTGCCCAAACATTTTCATGATGTCTCTGACATTTTGGATGTAAAATGTCATCACCGCATCATTTTATCCTATTAGACATTTTGAAATTTTGTCATAATTAGCATCTGATCATGATTTATGGCCAAAAACATGTTTTGCAAGGTAAACGCTTTCTAAGAAGAACCCAAATTTGGAGAAATTCCATCAAGGCATTCAGTGACATATTATTTACATGAATGAGAATGGGATGTACAGATGGCCAACCTGAAAACATAATGCCTCCGGCCACGGCTGATGCTGGTGCTGAGGCATAAAAATGTAATATAAGTTAAATTGTTCTATTCCTCCTTTAACTGGGGACCCAATACAACCCACTACCTGAACACAGAGAGACACAGAAGATACTAATGACCCACCACACATTGTGAACTTCAATTTCAGCTGCTCTTTTCAAACTGATGGCTCAGAATGGCAAAATTTAGATTAAACTGGTTCTAAAATTAATTCATCCCATCCTCCTTGAAAATAACAAAAAGCAACATGTAAAACTACATGACGTTCATTTAGGGACTAGGGGGACTAGGATATTGCAACCTGATTATTATCTAGCTTGTTTACCCTTATCATTTGAAAGCTGTTGATTTTTACGTGGTTTTATCGTTTTTTAAACTGGCTTGATTTTACCTGGCTTTATGATTTGAGAATATAGTCTTTTTAATATTAATTTTATTATTTTAAGGAGAGTGTCGCACACTCAAAACTGAATTTTCAGCACGTCTATGGAAGTGTATGTATGCTCTTCTCTTTATATGTTTGTAGTATGTTGTGTGAAGCAGTAACTTTGAGTCCAGAACAAATTTCTCTGTGAGACTATAAAGTTTACCTTACCTTACTCAAGCATCCTTGTTGGTCCTGGACCCACTGTTTTGATGTGTGTATTTTGCAGCGATAGCAAATATCTTTGTGTTTTCACAGACGTAACTGTATCTGCTCTCAGTGGTCCTTGAGTAGGTTGTAGGGGGGTCTCCAGCAAAAGGAGGAATAGACTGTTTTAACTTTAATTGCATTTTATGGAAGTTGGGACAACAAGAACAAAACAAGAAATGGGGTTGGCTGTTTTGATTGACTGGAATTTGTAATGATTCTACGTAGTTTGACTATGTCTAATCTTATCATATTTTTTAAATTGTACACATGTAAAACTGCATAGAAACTGAATAAAATGGACCTTTAACAAAAAAAACCCAATAAAAACTCAACTAACATAATTTCAGGAAAATGTGACAAAAAAGAAACACACAATGAGTATCATTGACCGACTATGAAGGCTTTGTTATCCTCAAACCTAAAACCACATCACTCGGGGGGATTCCTTAAGACAAACACAGGGTCTGTGGTCTAATGTGCATCTCTTGTGGGAGTGGGAGGGCTGGAGAACACCAGCTCTCGCTGTTCAGCTCTGGAAATTAAACCTCCTCCAGCACAGTGTAAGACATAACCCTCCTCGTTATCCTTGAGGAGCACTTTCTCCGGCAGTGACGGCATCACTCCAGTCAGACAAGTCCTGATCGGAAACACCTACCAGACCTGCTCACCTGCTTGTTTGGCCAGGTTAATTTCTGATGACTGCAGAAAATTTACTTGCAGTGGAAAGAACTGAGAGCAGGGAAGTCCGATGGAAACAGGTATAATGGAATCCATAGCAATTTGCAATAACTTTAAATAAGGAAGTGCAGAATTTCCACATTTCCCTCTGGGAGGTGTAGGCCTACACGTCAGCGTCTGCAGTAAAAATAGCTGACGGCGCTTCCCAGCTCTGGAATGCTGCCTAGTGCTTGTTTCTAACCACTAGAGGTCATCACTAATGAAGCCAGACAGACAGCGTTCAGTATCAGTTGCAACAAAATCTAAAAAGAATGAGTTCATAGAGAGGTTTTTATTGAATTGTATAGTTTTCTGACATTTCCTCACTTTTATCTTTAGAGAGAGAGAGCAGGTCAGCAGTATCCCACACAGAAGTGGTACACATTATCTGAAAGCTGGAAGCTGAGGATTAATTTGAAATGCAGCTCAACACTGTATCAACTTTTTTCTAGTCATAATCAATGTAATAAATATTGTGTTTTCTTTGGGTGCCTATTCACATTTTGAAAGTTTAGACTTTGAGGGTTTAGAACATTATGATTTAAGTATATGGTGGCTGTTCTCGTGCTCGATCGTGTCTTGTTGTTGCAGCAATATTTGAACTGATTCCATTTGTTGCACAGATTTGGTGTACAATTTAATCATCTCTGACCACTTAAGAATTGATAAAAATGATCAAAAATCCCTCCAAAATGCCACATTAACACACCAAGACCAAACATCACAGAAAAATTCATGCTATGAAAAAAAATTGACATTTGGCATTTGATGTTTCTGTAAGAAATATTTTTTTTTTTAGGAATTGGATGTTGATTACTTCTGTTTTGGGTATTTCTCAGAAACCACCTTATTGTTAATTTACCTCTATAGGAAAGCCATACATCCTCTGAATGGCCCAGGTCTTTAGTTTGTGGATGTGGAGTTTCATGATCCCTATTCTTGTTCATATAGAATAGAGTTTGCACCATGTGCTTGCTTGATTCCTTAGGTCTTGTAGTTTTATATAATACCAGTATCATCAGTCTAGATTTAAAATGAGCCTGTTGCAGCCTCTGAAAGACAGTAATGTCAAAAGGTTAATTTATTTCTGAAATTATTCTTACACTTACCTTGTTTTGATCATAATTTCAAATAAATGAAATGTCTTTTATAACAAATAGTGTTGTTATCTCATGAACACACCTGGTTTGTGTTTATTACATTACTGTTTACAACGAGTTGAGAGAAGTAGAAAACAAATCAGTTTTCATCTCTTCTATCTATGTTAATTTATGCTGTTTACAAGGTTGATTCTTTGAAGGTAGGTCAGTTCAATTCATGTAAATTATTAAGGTTAAAATACCCTCTACTCCTGGGGGTCTTTTTACTGAGAGAGTATTAAATCAAACTCTATTCTAAAAGCTTTTTTTGTGGTAGGGCAACATTTTTCACAGTAAAAACATTAGTTACATCATCACTAAGACCCTGTTCTGTTTCACTTTGACCTATGGGCACAGCTGGCACACATTTACTCAGTAACATCACTAACTAATCTGTGATCAGCCCTTTTTTGTCACAGACATACAGGTATTGACCCCCCACATTTCACCCCACAAAAAGAAAGTGACGTATGTGTGAATTATTTCAAAAGTGGACTCAGCTTAAATATATATTTTGAATGACAATTCAAAGGGGACTTTGAATCCCCTCTCATCCCCTCTGTCCCCCCAGGATCCGTGCCTAATCTACAAAAAATCTCAAAAATCTAATATGTATTTTAAATTAAATTAAAAATGAAGCATGCTCAAATGGCCAAAGAAAATGTTTTATTTTTTATTATTTGTACAAAGCTTCTTTATACAGAAGAATAATATACAGAAGACTAAGAGAATGAAAAGAATAAAATGACATTTTTACATTGAGTACCTTGAAAATCACAGGCACATGTGGGACAGTTTCAACTACATGGTAGTTATGTTTTGAACTGGATCTTCTGACATCCACTGCAGGTCTGTTTGTTGTCTTTGGTGGCTAGTGAACATAACTACCCTCCATATATCTGTAGCAAGTCTGTCAATGTACCTGTATTTCCAGGCTATACTCATTTTTTTACATTGTAATTTAATAAACAACAAAAGGACTGATAAACTGTAACAAAAAACCTAACCCTAAGTGTGTGTATATCCACTCTTCATGTTCTTGAATCTGGCAACGATGAAACTTAAACTGAAAAAGCTCGATCTATTAAAGCTTTACAGTTTTTCCATTTATTTGGAGTTCCACAGTAAGTACGTTTGGATATACCTTGTGCTTCACTAAGCACAGTTTGTACTGTGTGTATACATGTGTTGTTTGTGATTTGTATGTATGTGTATGTGTGTGTGTGTGTGTGTGTGTGTGTGTGTGTGGGAGTGTGTGTTTGTGTGTGCCCTGAGGGCCTCTAGGCATGGTTCTCCTACAACACAATAGAGCGGAGGTGTCTGAAGCACAGGATGACATCCAGCGGGATTGGGGGGTTGAGGTGATTTCCATCCAAACGCAGGTACCTGATGCAACAGAGCAGGTAGTTAACTTAACGCCATCACACTGACATAATGACATCATTTTTTTGTTCCTATATACTTCCTGCCAGAGGGTGCCATTGTTGGCCTGCCTGTTTGTGTTGCTGAGTGCCGAGATGTGATGTCAGGTGACGTACCTTAGCCTGGGCACCAGGCTGTCGTCACTCAAGTCGGCCTGCAGGCTGAATGGGCAGAGCTGGGTGCCGTTGATACCTGTCAGGAAAACACACAGTCATGAACGTCCAGTGCTCAAATGTTGTTTTCCTTCAAACGAGCAAAAAGTTAAAAAGCTGACAACTGAATGGGATTATTTTATTTCGTCATTTAAAGGCACAATATGTACGTTATGCCACTAGGGGTCTCTCTCACATTAAAACTAACAGAAGACATAGTGTAATGATGTGGGATCATGGGAGATGTTTTTTCTTTTTCATTGTTAAAGTTCTCATAAAGTCAAAACCGATGTTGCGTGTTTTTAATCACATATGTATTGTGTTATATGTCACCTATATGCCAGTATGTCAGTATCTGGGTATGATATTTCAGAGTCTGGAAAACGTCCAATGAAACCCCTTCTCACAGGCCTCAAAGAACAAAAACACAACTTTATAACTTTATTTACTGATTCTGGTGGAAACTGGATCATATGTTGTAGAGCATATATGTTCTGGTTTCCCCTCTGATGTCTTCCAGCTGCTCAGCTTCTCTCTCAGTTATTTAATTACAGCGTCTCTTGATGGACACATAGCTTCAGCTTACTTACCTGCTTATGACAGCTAACCATAACGGTTAGCTGTCATAAGCAGGTAACAGAGCCAGGCTCAGCAGCCACCCAGTGAACCCAGTGGGATGAACACAGCCTCTGAGAGTTTCCTAATGGATAGATAGCTTTACTTGTTGCTAAAGTAAGTTAGCTAATCTCTAACTTGGGTCAGCTCTGACTCAGCCAGGAGCCAAACCCAGAAATAAAATCATCTTGCCTTGTTTTAAGTCACATTCACCAACTTCATTCCTTGTTCACACTGATGAATCTGAAGTGTCTCGTGTTTCCCTGGAAGACTAGCGGCTAGTAGGAACTGCACTGTTACCTTGAATAAATTCAGGATTTCTCTGTGTTTGAACATTGTTGGAAACATTTGGGATAATGTAAGCGCACAACTAAACAAAATATATAACATAGGTCTAGTATCTTTTGACATTTTAATGCAGAAAATTTAATGTGTAAATCTCTAATATCTGCGATGTATATAGCACTTTGCTTTGAAACAACAGAGAGATTAAAAGAAAGACTTGAATCTGTTGAGCAAAATGGGGTCAAGCAGTATAAAAGCAATAAAACAAATGAGGGTAAATAAATCACAGACAAGACAACAAGACAGAAATTAATAAAAGATAATTATCATGAAATAGCTCACATTAGAATTCATTTCTGAAGGGTGATTTAAAGCATGTTATTGACTGTCAGCAAAGACTTGTTCAGCTTTAGTCTTGACACAGAAATAATAACGGAGCTGCCTGAAAAGCAGTTTGCTGGACCAAATAGGAATATAAACATGAACCAGTCTATGCAAGTCTCACAGTCAGAGGTATTTATATAAAGTAGTATTGGTGCTAGTGTCCATGTACTACAAGATAGCATGGCTAGCTCTCAAACGATTCTTCAGATCACTTACTTTACATCTGAGATACATGGAATTTTATCATTATGTGTTCATTTTATGTTAGAAGATTTATTTTAGGTGTCTTCCCTAAACAATTTGGGGAAACAGCATACAACAGTGTATCAGGTCATCATTATTGTAAATTTCATCATGTTTCAACAGAATAAGCCATGTTGTTGCTTGTTCAACAAATTGTGTGTCAATAATATAATTGTTAAGCACAGCAGCTCAGAGTACTATCAACTGAGAGTTAAAGCTATGTTTATAGAATAAGAAAATTCAGATGGGGCACAGAGTTAAAACTGCATTTACATTTTTGGCCACAGGGGAGCAAAAGATCTTTGAGGAGTTTAATAGCTTTAATAGCTAGTTTAACCGGAAACACCTGCCTATTTACACAATTATCAGGCACTGAGTGACATTATAATTCTTTTTAGGGTATTTTTTACCAGTCACCTGAGAGATGTAACTGTAATACTCACTCTACTTTTAGTTGTATTTTAGTCACTGATTCTTGGGGGAAATACCTTGGGCTTTAGATTGCTAGATGTTCAATCTCATGGACACTGACTTCATCAGTCCTTGGTGTAGGGTAGCTATTGTGTGGTGCAGTGGTTTCCAAACTTATTCTGGCATCCAAACTCAGAAGCGGAAAAAGTTCACCCCCTCCTACCCCCCAATTAATATCACTTATGAAGAACAATATGGAAAGCAACTGATAAAAATGATTCCACCCCCAAACCCCCCCACCCCACTGGTGTAGTGGGTCTTAAATAAATTTTTTGCACTTGAGATGATTGTTTTGAGTAGTGACTCCAAACCAAACAACACATTTGCCAAGATGAAAGAAGCCAGAAAGCTTTTTAGAGTGGCAGAGTTGGGTGATAATTCTCTCTGAGCTTTCATCCCTATTCATGTTACAAATATTGATTACTGAAATGAAGTGACTAAAGATTAACATTAGATAAGGTCACATAAACAAACTTGTTTAATGAATTTAATGGGACAGTTAAGTCAACTGACTTATTATAAACAACTCCAGATGTAAGATTATTTGCTTATTAGTGAACAGATATCAATCAGAGCTTGATTTGTCTTTCACATAGGCCCTTGTTTTAAAGCCCCCACATACTCCACCCACACAGATGATATCTTCACTGCATCTACCTGATCTGACTTTTTCTCAGGACTGTATAGGCATCTACATACTGTGTTTGATTAGCATCTCTCACACTGTCCTGTCAGCTTTGTTGCAACTTGCAACCTTTTTCAGTGACCTCGGGTAACTCTCACCAATCCATGAGCTGGTATTGATTGCTGATGAGGTAACTTACTCTCGATGCTGTTGTGGTTGAGGTGCAGGTGCTCCAGGTGACCGTTGAACAGAGGAACAGATGCGAGTTGGTTGTGGGATAGTTGCAGGTCCAGCAGGGTGGATATGTTGAACACAGCCTTGGGAACTCCTTTATCACTCAGCTGGTTGCGGTTCAGCCTCACAAACGCCAGGTGAGTGAAGTCTTTGAAGTAGTCTCTGAACAAGAGAACAATTGATGAGAAGAACAACTGTAAAAATGTATATCCTCCCTGTGTTAAAAGCATGCAGTGTGTGTATACATATGTGGTCATCGGCTGTGATAACGCGTGCACTTACTTTGGGATGTCATCTATATTGTTTCTGTCCAGGAAAAGCTGTATGATGCCACTAGGTACACCTGCAGGCATCTTTTTCAGGACGTTGCGAGCCAGATTGAGCTGCATAAGACCTGTCAGGCCCTTAAATGTGTTTCTTCCTAGGCCACTGTCACTCAGCTGGAAGAGAAGTCAGCAGACAATCATGTTTGCTCCAGATGCACATATAAGTGGTTGTCACTAGGCTTGGCCTGTATCAAGTTATTACGGTTTACCAGGATAGTAAGAAATCCTGATGATACAATTTTCAGCACCGTCAAAATACAGGTGGCTCTCCTTGATACAAAGATGCTGTGCTGAGGTGATGTATTGTAGTACACAGCATGTGCCACCAGATTTCAGTCTTTTTACTGGTGGTCAAGGCAACACAGCTGAGCTGAGAAAGATGATAACTGGGGGATAAAATTACAGGACAAGTAAAAGAGGAAACTGTCCCTGTTCATGTTTGGGAGTATTTTGATTTTAGTCCTGATGATCAAGGTCAGCCAACGAACACTGCAGACTACTGATTGGACAGAGTAGTATTGTAGTGAATGTGTAACTTTTGTTGAGTGAGAGCAGGAGAGAGAGAGGCAGAGAGTGACAGTGAATGTGCGTTGAGCAGAGAAAAATGTGAGCGGTGCCAGTTGTTTAAGTTTATCAGTGAATAAAGCCTGCAGCTTCTCAAGACCAAAGCAAGCCTCCTGTGTGTTGTTTCCCAGATTCGGGAAAAGCATCACTATGACGATCAGCTCCGTCTACGTTGAGGGGATACTGACTGAAGTAAAGCCAATTTAAAGCGACCACAGTTGAACTGAGTGCTTTTGCACAAATACTCTCATAATACCATATACACTAGTGCAATGTTAGGAAGGTATGAAGGTATGAAAAAGTAGATACCTGCCAAGCCTGGTTTACATTATGCATAACTAAACAGCACAGTGTATTAAGATGTTAACAAAGGTACCTTTAAAGAGAGGGTTACCTGGTTGTAGTATAGGTCAAGCATAGTCAGGTTTGTCATCTTGTTGAAGGCACCAGCAGGGATCTTAGAAATACGATTCCTAGCAAGGCGGAGCTGTTCTAGGCTTGCTGGGAGACCTGAAGGGACCTCTCTGAGCTGGTTCCCCTGTGCATAGAGGTACAGCAGTGCTGGGATCTTCTCAAATACCTGCACAAGATAAACATAAAAGAAGAATAAATAATCATTTTTGGATGGTTTCAAGGTATTTTCAAATTATTGATATCAATCATGGACGCTTCCTGACCTGCTTGTTTATTCGATGAATGCGGTTATTAGCCAAGTTTATCCAGCGGACCTCAGTGGCATTGACGAACGGCTCTGCCGTCACCTCTGAGATGTAGTTGTTCTGCAGGTACAAGTAGTGGGTTCTAAATGGGATGAGAGGGATCGCACGGATGTTCCGGTTCTCACAGTTGAGAGAATTTGGATAGCTCGGGGAGCAGAAGCACTCTCGGGGGCAGTCAGGGTATATGGAAGGTGGACCCAGGATGGGTGGGGGGAAGTCTGTAGGTTCCTGGGGCTCTGGCTGTGGTGGTCTAGCAGGTTGGGGGACAGAAGGCTTCCTGGTGGTGCCTGGGCGCCTGGTGGGCTGTTTTGACCGAGTTCTCTGGGTGAACACTGCCCCCATCAGGAGGAACAGAGCCAATGCAGAGAAGAGTCCCGCGCCGGCCTTCATGGTCCTATGGCAAAGCAATAAACAGAGGCAGCTGATCCATAGATTCCACCTTATGTACAGTTAAATGAGCAATACGCAACATGCAGCTTCCCAAAGTATCAGCAAACACCTATTTATTATGTTAAGATTTAGTGGAATAATGTCATCCTGACCAAAGTAATACGTCACACTCCCTGTGTGTACGTTGTTTTCCAAGCTTCTCTGTTTATCCAGCAGGACAGCTATGTGTGCATGTTCTCTGTCTTGCCTGTATCCATTTTTAACATGGCAGCCTGGTGACTAACTTTCTCATATTGCAGGTAAACATAAACAGAAAATATGTCCCTGAAAATATTTTAGACGAGTAATAGACCATGCAGTGATTGATCCATATTTATCTCCACTGGGAACCAGAGTCATTTGTCTCCTTTGGAAACCAGACCCAAAATGACGACTGCATTGTTACAATATTTCTTGTATTTCAGCTAAACAGCACACTAAAATATGTCTCTGGAAACATTTTAGATGAGAAAGAGGCACTTTAGTAATATGACTTTAATCCTTCTTTGATCAACACTGCACAGTTGGATTTTTGGTAGTCTCCATTGGAAACCAGAGCCAAAATGGCAGCTGCATGGTTGGAATATTTCTTGTATTGCAGCTGAACAGCACACTAAAATATGATCTGAGTTTTTTCTAGCAATGAGTGTTTAGATGACGCTTCCCCCCCAACTTTACTGTCATTTGTGTCGGTCTAAGATTCTGGTTGTCTACCTCCACCTCTAGAGGAAGTAAATGTTGCTCCCAGCACCTTTAAGGGAGAGATGTCCATGTTTGCCTCTGTTGGTCAGCCAATATGCTCAACTCATCCTACCCACACAGAAAGTTTAGTAACAGAAATGCATGAACAGTGGTCCTTGTGGTGTTTCTTGCTTTGTGTGAGATCTCTGTGACACTCTCAAGTGTGTACAAACCCTGCTGCCTTGATTGGCAGGAATTTAGTGGCAGTGTGTATTTGTCTTTTGATTGTTTCTGATATGAGAGAAGCTGTCAGGCTTGAACTGGCCAATATAGTAATTTATGGGCAAACATAAAACAGGTTTCTTTTGGATCTTAACCATGAAAATACTGAGACTGTAAAACTGTAAACCAATATATTTAACAGTTGGCTGCCTGAACTTTTACTGCACTTCTATATCAACATTAAATATTGCTGCCTAATGCTGCTGTTATATAAGTTGAAATTTTGCTCTTCATGACTTTAGTGTCCCGTTGAGGTGAAAATAAATAAAATATGTAGCAGCAGCAGTATATTCATCTAGAGCCTTTATATAAGCTTTCCAGCATATTTCAGAGTTTCTATAACTGTGAGTGATGACAAAAGCATGTCACTGTGAATACTATGAAGTGTTTAGTTCTTGTCATTAAGTAAAAATAGACATTAATTTATGTTGTTTTCAGTTCAAACAAAGGAGATGGAGCTCTGTGGCTTGGTAACTGAAGTGAAAGAGAGTGACCAAAAAAAGTAGGTGGTGTTTTGTTTAATTTGATTAAATACAGAAGGAGGAGGAGGAGGGGGATACTGATACAGGAAATTAGTACTTATGAGGGAGAGCAGAGGCAAGGTTATGGGATAAAGGCTCTGTTGTCAGCTCTGGTCCAGAGGGAGAGTTGAAATGGGAATAAAGTTCAGGTCTGGAAGGTTAAGGCTCTTTGACCTGGGAGAGGCTCAAAGGAAACTGAGCTAAATCCCAACGAGACTCTGATGGAGGCAATATGTATCTTTTTAAACCACGTGGTAAATAGAAATGTTGCAAGCAGAGGTACATCCATGAGTATGTTGTTAGGTTTGAAGCTGGTGTGAGGGGAGGTAAGGTGTGTACCCTAACTGATGACACAAAAAAATGACACATAAAATATGTAAAAGAATAAAAAAAAGAAAAAAGAAAAAAGAAAGAAAGAAAAGAAAACAAAGAAAAGATGTGTAGAACTTTCCCAGCTAGCAAAATTTGGTTCTCAAAATATTCTGGTAATGTTTGCTCTTGGTTCTAGGAAAGTTAAATGGCAGGTTTACCTTCCTAGAACATTACGAGAAGCGTAGTTGGATGTTCCAGTAAGGTTCCTTCCCTCGAATGGCAAGTTTTTTTTTGACATAAAAATCAACATTATCGTCACACTTTTAGAATATTCTGTGAAAGTTAGCTGAATGTTCCATGAAAGTTACTTTGAATTTTTCTCCTTAATGTTCCCTGGAAATTAAAATCCTTTTCCTCACATAAAACTAATGATATTGATACGTTTCCAGAACGTTCTGGAAAAGTTAGTCATTGTTAGGGTGGCACTTCCAAAATTGTGCTGGGAACATCTGTGTTTGGAAGGACAGTCGACTGTTCCCCCTTAACATTTTCTAGATGTTAAAATGGCAGGTTTTTCTGACGTAAAACCAATGTTATTGTTACGTTACATTTTTGGACCTAACTTAACCAGCTAGCAAAATGTTCCAAAAATGTTTTGGTTCTGAGAATGTTGATTGAAAATTCTGGAAAGGTTGGTTGAAGGTTTCTGGAAGGTTACTTAAACATTTGCCTTTAACATATTCTGGAAGCTAAAATTGTAATCTTACATAAAACTACGTAAAACATGCTTTTCTGATTATAAAAACTCAATGTTATTGTTAAATCTTTAAAAAGTTTTTGGAAGGTTAGCTGAATATTTGAGGAAGTTTACTGATCTTTCCTGGAAGTCAAAATTGTAAGTTCTGTTTTGTAAAATTAATGTTAGGGTTACCTTTCCAGAATGATCACTTGTGACGCTTTAAAATATGTCTACAAGAAGGCTTTGGCCTTGTGTATGTATACACTGTAATGACCTCCATGCCTTCAGAATGAGACTAACACACTTTATCTACTTCTTCTCAGATTGTCTGTTTGTGTGTGTTTGTGCTTTTGCACTGTGCATTGTACCTCATCAGCAGAAGTCTGCTGTAAATAATCACCATACAAATGCACCATTAGTTTGCTTCAGCTCAGTCTCAACAAGCCTCTGGCCAATTTGATAAACATCACACATGAATCACAGGGCAGGAATGGGGCTAACAGCCAGAATCTGTTCTGCTTGGAAAAACAAATCTGAACCTTTCTCTGACAGCGTTCCCTGGCACTGCCCTTCCTTTTTCCTCTCAGCCACCCAGAGCCTCCCAGCCCCTTGTTCAAAAGCAGAACCAGCTCTCCTTCCCATCGCACTGCTGCTGTCATAACCTGCGGTCTGGCAAACAACTGACGACTCAAAGTCAGAGAAGGCTGACTCATTGGTTTGTTATTTGTGACTTCGATCAGCAAATCTGATCAGTATGAGAGTTCCATTTATTGCAGAGTGTCAGAGACTCTGTTGTACTCATCATACACTGACAACGTTCACATTATAGATGACTATAAAACCAACAATTATTGTGCCATGTAATTTAGTCTTCCCTTTAAAGACACTACACAAGGTCCATTTAGTAGGTGTCCTGGAGCTTTTGATTTTGAGCTGTATAGCAGATGTAGTTTTCCCAGTTGTCATGGAAATCACGAAGCGGCACACTGGCAAACTCCATCTGCTGATGAAGCTCATGTTGTATGATTGAAAGCACTGCAATAGCCACTAAATGGACGTATTTTGGGAAACAGTGGTGGAAGAAGCACTTAACTAAAGGAAAAGTATAAGTACCATGGTCAAAAAGTACTCCATTACAAGAATTCAAAATGTCACTTGAGAAAGGAAAATGTACTTAAAGTATCCATGTAAAAGCTGTTGTTGTGAAGAATGGCTGCTCTCACAGTGTAATATTATAATACAATACCTGATTTTATCACTGAAGAATACATGTACAGTAATAGCATTTTAATGCTGTAAGGCATCCATGTAGAGTCAGTTTGAGATATTTTGTATATTAATGGGTAGATTAGTATTTTTGTACTGTATTATGTCATATATATCATATCATAGAAGCATATAATAAGTAGCTAGTACAGTTAGTATAGGTGTCTAAAATGCTGTGGAGTAGAAGTATAAAATAACAGAATAGAAATAGTACAAATACAAGTACAGTCTGAGTAAAGTACTTGACTAAATATACTTAGTTACTTTCTATCACTGGTGGAAATGTTTTCTCAGCTGCTGTTTCCAAGATCAACAAATGTATATAGAACCTCAAGTTCAATCCAATCATCCATATCTAAAATTCCAAACATGTCCAGTTACATTAAGACTAGCCATAACTCAAACTTGACATTAAAGCATTAAAAAAATATTTACTTTCCCATGAGTAAAGATGTTTAGATGTTTTGAGTTTCAGCTGTTTTTGAAAATGAAAAAAATGGTTTTGAAATCTGTGCATTTTTGTTGTGTGGTATTACAAGGTAAAAGTTCTCCTGAGAGATCTCCATAGGAGTTACTAATATCCTTAGTCAACATCTTTGCATCCAGACTGTTGTTTATGTCCATGTATATCAGAACAATTAAAAAAACCATAAAAGATAATTCTCATTTACGAGCGGCTTTCAAACAAACCTCTCTGTTACCACAAAATCCTTGACAAAGAGTTCTTTCCGATGCAATTTTCTCTTTGTTTGGCAGAACTGGCACTGTGATTCCTTTAACTGAAAATAATCACCACAGTTTTGTAAGACCACTAAAAAAAACAATGAATAAGAACCACGTCATGCACAGCAGAGATCTGACCCAAATATCTGAAAAAAAAAACCTGTAACTAATCAACACAATTACAAAAATATCTCCAATAACACATATGATGATATAAGTGCAATCATGCAGATTGCATGTACTGACTGTTATGACTCATCTCTATGTATCTATAACATGGTTATGTGCAGTTAAGTCCGCCTTAACTTCAAGATGTACTTAATGCTCTAGCATGCACTGAAAATGTCATGGTTACAGAATTACTGAGAGACTCATCACTAGCAGACACTCTGCAATAGTATTACATGATTGCCAAAACATTTCCTCATGTGGGTGGGGCAGTCCTGCAGTGGTTGTGCACAGATGGGATCTATAGTACATCTATAGTACATCTATAGTACATCAATCTGGATGTGCAATGAGGGAGTTAGGAAGCAAACTGACTAAAACAGATGATAATGTTATCAGTACACTAAAATAAAATGCTTTTAATTTGTAGTAAAATGAGAATAGAGAAACACTTCAAACACTTCAAGCAGTCTGCTGCCCTGTTTCCACTGCTTCTTTCTCCTGATCATTGTTTTCCTATTACATTCTTCACACACGTCACAGAGGCATTTTTTAAAGTTCAACCCTTTTACTATGCATGATTCACTACAGCCTGTGATTTAGAACAAACATGGGATGACCAATTCAATTGTTTCCCCCACATTTTCAGAATATTCCTCCTCAGTTTTATTTTGGCCTTTGGTTACCACTAATTCAGGCATATGACCCATCAGAATTTGGAATTACAAAATTGTTTAAAGCTACTACAAAAGTATTTCTGGACAAAGGCGGTGGTGTTTCCACTGTAATAATCACAGAATATAATGTCAAAAAATACAATTATATAAATAAAATTCTCATCCTGCTTCTTTTTAACTGGCTAACACACTACACACTCTAACTTTGACTGACTTTAATCTGATTTCAAGGAGAAAGAACAACTTTATAGACATAGCCAATCTTCTCACTGATGATTTTGTTTGCTCATATAGGTCATATAGAGGCATCAGTATTAAACTGAAACTGTTTCATAACCCATTAAAAAGTCCTTGTAGTAGGTTTAATCTATGCAAAAAAACCATCTTGTGTTAGTGTACTTGAGTATCCACCTGATGAGATGCAAAAATGAAGATGTCTCTCCACCAGCCAGAGTAAGCAGCAGAGAATTTTCATGAGCTTGACT
Organism: Lutjanus erythropterus; assembly: GCF_056507025.1. Lineage (NCBI taxonomy): Eukaryota > Metazoa > Chordata > Actinopteri > Lutjaniformes > Lutjanidae > Lutjanus > Lutjanus erythropterus. The sequence continues at coordinate 20,656,885 of NC_139318.1, forward strand.
AAAGCTTCACTCTTCATATTTTAACTGCACTGCAGTAGCTGTTGATGGAAAAAGCTGAAATCAAACCAAGGTGAGCACACAGGAATGAAGAAAAGCAGTGGAGCTGAAGTTTGCAGCAGCTCCCTTGCTGGAGGACAGAGTACCACTCTGTATGGCACAGCGTTTCTATAGAAACACAGCAGCATGGCCCAGCCGTGCCTGTGCCAGGATTCCCCGTCAGTCCATACACACATACTCACACACACACACTGCTCTTTAAGCCTCTCTCTGGATCACACACAAACACACTCCTGCCTGTATCTTATTGATAATGTCCCATTTAAAACAGCCCCTCCTGGAAACAACAAATAAAGTTTCTTACCTGCCTCTGGTACCTGCCCTCTTTTGTCAACTCGCAAGTTTTGTGTCTTTTCTCTTCTTTGCCTCTCTCACTCTTTTCCTTCCCCTCCCTCTCTCTCTCTCTCTTCCTCTGTTTCTCTCCGTCCCAAACCCTCCCCTCCTCTCTCCGTCTCTCTCTCTCCTTTGGTGGACAAGCCTGCCTGTTGGGTTTGTTCCCTGGCTTTTTTCCCTCTGAAGGTCACAGTGGTTCTTTCTCCCCCTCTGCTCGGCTCACGGCCAGTGAGGTTTAATCTTAATTCCTTCTGGAAGACCGCTGACTCTTTCATGTGTCTGAACTGTATCACAGTTTGTTATTATTTTGTTGTCTTGCAGCACAGCATGAGAATGTTTGTTTCAAATGGACAGAAAGAAAGAAGAGGGGCGCATGTTTGCATATTTGTGTGTATGCACAGGCTTGTGTTTCTATATCAGAAGGCTTTGAGAAAATGCTGTGAACACTGGACCTCTGTTAGGGAAAGCCCAGCTGTAATTGCATCTACCCTCTGTCTCCCTCCCACCCCACTATTGTTTAGATGACTGCACTCATATCCAGTCATGTGCTTTTCATTAGCAGCATCTCTCCGCTGACTCCATGGCATCTTTTCTGTGTCGGTCAAATGACAAGGAGGATTTTTTTTTAAATCTCTAGCATCATAGTAGGGCAGATAGAAAAACCAGTTGTGCATTTTATGACTAAACCAAACCAACCAATAGTTTCAGCATATAAACTACATATCCCAAGGTTTTATTTCAGAGGTGGAGGCAATTACCTGATCTCTGATGACCTTGAGAGGTCATTGTCCCCAGCATTGCATTTTTTCAGTTTTTGCCCTATTGCTCTGCATTATAATCATGGATGTCTTTGCCAAAATTACATTTTTGTTCTAATAAAGATGCTTATTTGCTGCCAACTGCATCAGCCATGGCTCTGTAACATAATTTTGCTTAGAGCTCCACAGGAACAACTTCAACAACTCCTGTATGCCGTGAGTTATATGGAATTACGTGACTGTCATTATTGGATCTCATTTGAGAAATCAAGGGCTTGTACTCTACCTGACATGCCTGATAACAAACTGAATTGTCACACTTTCCACTCAGTTTCATTCAGGCTACTTCATGGAGTGTGCACATTCAAAGATCTGAACCCAGGCAACTGACTGACAGCTACATTAGCAAGAATGTAGAAGACAGAATTACTGTAATTATGCGGCAAGCTAACACATTAGCAGACATGCTTCTCAGAAGCTAGCGTGCTTTTTAACAACTTCAGAAGTATGTTATATGAAATTACATGGCTGTCATTTGTAGACCTCATTGGTTAGGAGTGATGGGGGTAGGTGGGTGGAAGGGTTATAGTTCTTTTTTTTCTTTTTCATTTCCTTTCCCCCAAATGCTTTGGACTGGTTTTCAGTGAGAAATAATAGTGAGGTGTGGTTAACCTGTGTGTTGTGGAAATGATATCACTGTAAAGGATATTTTGGGATTCTTCCAACATCAACATAAACTGCACTGAAGAAACAAGACACAGTTTGCAGCTCACAAGAGCTGGGACCAGTGCTGGTAAAGCTTGGTCTAAGGGACCTGCTAACCTAACCTGCTAGCCTGCTAATCGGTAAGCTAACCCACCGCCTAGTTTTTTATCTGCTCTTGAAAACCAGTCACGTTTTCCGTCTTTGACACACTCCAGGTTAGGGCTAGTACCAGGTGTTTGTAAGTAAAATTCCCAGACTGTCCATAGCACATCTGAGAAATCAAGCAGCCTAAGTGCTTCTACTCTAACTGACAGCTACATTAGTAAGATTTGATCATTTGGCATCCATAACCTGCCATTGGAGGGCCCCTGCCAACCAGCCTAGTGCCAGCAGGTTTGCCTCTATGGCTGGGAGGGTGTGTACAGAGGAGGCGTGAGGGAGCCTCTTCTGCCTCATTCCTCCTGAGCCAGCTGGTTGGTAGAGAGATAAAGATGCCCCATCCACCTCAGTTGTACAACCACAGAGCCTGTTGCACTTTCCCCCAGGACACATAGCATGCATGATGTTTTGCATGATGTTTCTCAAACTCTACAAGTCCCTCACTGCAGGGGGCTCCATAGTGCCTTGCTTTGCCTGCACACCCCTACGGACAGTTGGGCAGGTGACTGCACAAAGGTCATCCTGCCAGTAGCATATCGTTGTCTCAAAGATTAAGCAATGCAAGGCTAAGTACACATAAACGGCCCATTAAGTCAGTTTGGTTCCTTTGATCTCTCTAACATTACTTGGGTTGGCAGTTCTAGTGCCAATAACATACCAATGAGCATTTATCAGACCCAAAACCCACAAGGAGTGCTGCTTGGGCACGGGGTGCCCCAGCTGCTTTGATTACTCTTTGGTGATTCTAGATAACCTTGAGCTGATCACTGGCCCTCATGGCAGTAACATCTGATTCAAATGTTTGCCCTATCAGCTTTCACTGGTACTTTCTGTGCCTCACATGGTGACCACAGAGAAAGGAAAATGAGAGTTCTATTCCAGAGAGGGAGTCTGAGCAACAGATTTGAGAAAAACTCTCACTGACTGGAACCTGATGATGTGGGGAGCGTGGAGTATGGTGTGCACTGGGTGTAAGTTGAACAGTGATTCTGAACATTGAAGGCATTCAGTCTCACCACAGTACATCAATCGAACTTTCATGGCAGTGATGTGGAAGACTTGGTTGGGAGAGGGTTTGCTGCAAAAAATGTGACCCCTTCGAAGATGCCAGGAGACTTATATCAGTATAGGCTAAGGATATCTCTTCTCAGCCCTCATTAAAGACGCGAAAGTGTGATGACCGTGAAGATTATATTGTTGCTGAGAGTACTGTGGACACCTATGGTCACAGCTAGTGCAGCCTCCATCTGGCTGCAGCCAAGGAGGCTGTATCTCATGTGCAGGCAAATAAAACACCCAGAAAGCTACCTCGCAGACCAACCAAAAAAAAGCAAGTAGTAATCTGATGTCAGTATGGGAATCTGACGAAGTGGCATACCTCAAAAGGTTGATTAAGGAAACATAGTTTCCAGTTTCTTTAAGGAAGCTAAGAACACTATATGACTGAGCAGGAGAATGATGGTTCAACATTCAGAAACCTCGTCGGGCTGAAGAAAGATTAGTTGGTGGGGTATATCCTCAGAGAAAAGTCTGATGTCACCTTTTGCCCCATCCATGCTGTCGTCCTCAACTGAGGCTGTGGGTTGGTGGTCGCTCTTGTGCTCTAGGCTTAATTTCTGGCCATGGTATAAGGAGAGAGTCGGATCAAAGAACATGTTCACCGTTGCATGGAACTCTTGTCCCCTGATCACATCTGCCACCTTCCAAGAAGGCTGTGGCCAACGGGATCCTGTTTGCTCCAATGCCGTGTGTACAGCTCTATAAGGAGTGTTTCATGTTTTACTCATAAAATGCACTACACCTTCTATATAAAAACCTATCTGCTTCACCATCAGTAAACTCAGTCTGATCAGTGAGATCCGGCTGAGACATGGAGGCGTTTTTCAGGAAGTAGGGCTGTGTGGCACTGTCATTTAACGAAGTGTAGAGCTTCTCTGTATGTGTGTGTGAGTGTTTATCTGTCACTAGGGGTTAGGAGTTGGACATGTGTTTGCTGCCCTGCATTCCTGTAGAGTGAGCTGCAGCCGAAGGATAATGAGGCGAACATATGTGGGGAACAGCTTCATGTACACACATGTGCCTCCTTTCCCCCACTTTTTCTTTTTCATGAATTCTCCCAACTGCTCTCCTCCTGTCTCCCTTTCACTCAGCTACCAAGTTTGGGATACTGAGCTCTGCTGGAGCAAACATCTGGTCTAGACTGGTCCCAGCAAGAAGAACAACTAGGACACGGAGAGAAATAGGCATATGCAACAAATACGTCAGTTTTTGGGTGGCGGCTTTTTCTTTCTCATCTTCTCTGCTACCATTTAAGAAAGGATCCAAGAATGCTATTTAATGATTTCCCTGATCAACCATAGTGACCTCATTTCTGCCTAGAAGTTTTTATTTTGTGCTGCCTACCGGGATTGACATCATTGGAAATAGTTGCTCATTAACAGCAATGTCTCATACTGTCTCATGTATCATGTCCATAATGTAATATCATCAGAAACAAATTTAGAACAGTAGCAAAGGTGATTCTCTAAATGAAGTGGTCTGCCACAAATTGTTGGTATCCAGCTACTGTCTGGCACTGTGCTGATGCTAAATGTGACAGGCCTGGTCTGTGGCTGCAGTGCTTGCTCTACAAAAGTGGCTAACAAGCAATTTAATGCAAGGAAAATGAGCAACAAATCAGGGGCTCAATCAGACACAGTGTGTGCCCAGTGGTGGCTGCTTGAGGGACATGGGTGATAAAAAAGGAAAAGGGCACCAACACACAGAGAGTCATGATGTTATCATGGTGAAATGCATCCAAACCCTTTTCTAGCATGTGAGGAAGCCTATATATTGCACTGCATCATGTTTTCTCCACTGGAAGGACACCCTAGTTGCACATTGGTCCATTGTAGAGGGCACTTTATCATGTTTTAGCTACCACAGAGGCATCCAGGAGGCATGTTTTTTATCCTAACATAGGGGCAATGGTGGTTTTCGGGGAGTTGTGATGTTGCTCAGAGGAAGTGGAAGTGCTGCAAAGTACTGCTGGCTTATTTTCAGCACCCATGTTAACCAAATGGCCTGAACTTCAAGGCCGGCTCACGTTGTGCAGGGATAGTTTGGGTAGTTCCTATTTTTTCCCATGCTCCACAAACAAATTTGGCAAAAAAAAAAAAACCAAAAAACCCAACAACTAATAATCTACTATGAACTGTATAAATTATTTATTATATATGATTATCTATTATACCTGATTCTGATAAATGATGAAATATACATCCCATGCTTTCCAACTCTTCATTTCTCTGCCTCTCTTCCTCCTGTTTGCCTGGAGTTTCAACTGTCCTGATTTCTTCCAATATGTATTAGAAATAGTATCAGTGGTGTTGGTGGTTGTGTTGTTTTTTTTTTTTAATTACATATTTATTCCACATATTGTCAGTTGTGTCTAAGCAGATGGCAAAAGCAGAGACACAGACAGGCAGAAGAGAAGGTTCTCCTCACAGATCATCGCCAGCAAAGTGATGGTCCTTTTAACTTCATAATTTAAGAGTTTATTTCAAAGATCAGCTCTACATGTGATTAGAAAAGAGCAGAGGAGAAGAATCGATTGCTGACCAACACAGGGAAATTAGCTAGTGCACTACTGCTCGCTGCAGAATTGACATGTCACAGCACTCTGCTGCGTGTCTGCCTCCTGTGTGTCCCCAGCATCAGAAGGCCTTGGATTCTGTGTTTGAATAGGGAACAGGAGTTTTCACTGGCAATGGGTGGAGCTAAAACTGTGGATGTGATAATCAGTGTCTCGGAGCTCTGATATCATCTGATTTGTCATGGGATGCCCACATCAAGTATATGCTCTCAAAGGCACGGTCAAGTTTTCCAAATGAGCTGGTCTCCCAAGTGATGTTCTAAAACAAATTTACCTGACCTTCATTTGTCCAGTCCTTGAGTATGCCAGCCCAGTCTTACAAAGGGTCTCTCTGAGGAGCTGGAGAGGGCACAAAAGCAATGCTACAGGATCACTGGCACACTGTCCTTTTCTCCTGCATCTCTGAGTGAAAGGTTTGATGACGCCACCCTGCAATCCCTCACCAACATACTTTAAGACAGTGCTTCCCCGCTGCACGATTTCCTGCCTGCAGCCTCAACATCCACTTACTTGGTTTGTTGGTGCAGGTGCCCAAAAGTAGAAGACAAAAACTCTTCTTTAGTCTTTGTGCTCTTTAATTGTTTTATAAATGACCTACTTATGCTCTTAATTTTTGAGTTTTTGCTCAAGATGTTGATTGTTACCAGTCTGATGCGTCCTTCCCTGTCAAACTTTCATAAATGAAACTTGAAACTTAGTATTATTAGGAAATGATAATGGAAATCTACTCCATTATCCAGACCAACAGATGGTGGACACATGGTAAGAGCAGAATGGCAGATTATGGCAAAATAAAGTCTTCATTTTGGTATCTAAGATGATAGGAGCTGAGCTTTTTTTTTTTTTTTTTTTGGAAGTTGTAAATTCTTCTCAAGCAGCAGGCGCACATTTGTTTTTAATTTAAGTTACCACCTTTTTAAATACAGCTGTAGATTTTTATCCACTACAAGAGCCTTTTTTGACATGGTTCAACAAATTACTTACCAGAATTTTCAACATCATGATCATAACTGACAAACCTGTGCATGGATTGACCTGCAATATGTTTTGTATTAATCAATCCAGTAGAGAAGAGAGAAATTAGTTGCTGTCGAACAATGACTGGAGGGACTACTGGGCACAGGCAGAGGAGCCTAAAAATACAGAGCTATGCGTAAAGTGATTGTTATTGAGATTTGACTTATATAAATGAACAGAGAAAAAGTTTATCTGACACAAAGAAGAAATAGGAACCACTGGTTAACATTTTTCTACCCTTTTCTGTCACATCACCCAGCCCACATAGAAACCTATTTTACATAATAAATATTATCATTACATTAAGTTAAAGTATCTGAGTTTTTAAACAGTAAGACACAGTATTCTCTACATTGACAGTGAGTCTTAGTTTCTTACCTTCAGCTTTGACTCGCGTGTTTGTTTCATGAGCATCACCTGTTTTTCGTTTCTTACCTCTTAAAAATCTTTCAGTTGTACTATATAATTTTGTAGCCTGAAAAAAAAACATTCATTTTCAAGTTGTAGCATGAAACAAGCCACGGTGACACCTTTTAAAAGAGTGTTTATCATCTCGTTTTCTTCTGTCAGACGTTTACACAGTCTCTGCCCATCAACTCAAAATCCAACCATGATACTGCCTGTGCTGTACATGCATCCACCATCCCAGGAATGCATTGTGTTTTCATATTGTATTTATTAGAGCTGTAAGTATCTAACCTTTGAGGACAAAACTGTGTGGCCTGTTTTTGCATGTGAAAGCAGAGTCACATGTTCTGTGGAATGTAACTGTTTGGTCTGCAGCATTCAGACACAGACAGAGTCTGGATAGAGATAGTTGGATTGTCAGTGCTCTGTTTTTCAGGGCTGAATTCAACTTGTTGATTCAAAAGGAGATATATTTAAGGGGCAGAGGACCTGCTTTTACTGCAGGAAATCTTTAAGCAGCACTTCTCATTGCTATTAAAAACTGCAGCAGCTGTTTTCCAAACAGATGGAGAGAGGGGCAGGCTCAGGCTCCAGCCCAAAATGACTTGGTTTGTATAATAATCTGAGAACTTTCCAAGAACGGCCTGTTCTGTCATCTACAGACTGATTTGGATGATTGAACTGTTTGATTTAAATGCGCATGAGCTTCAGCCAGAAATGTTCCCAGAGGTAAAAGAGCCAGAGGAATACTAATATTCTCCCCCAACATTTACAGTCAGCTTTCTGATGTGTTTAACCACTGCAACAAGATGATACAGCATCGTCTACACGCTGTGTGTACATACTACTACAGTACTGTAAGTTCTGCAGGCCGCACCCAGTTACTCCTTTCCAAAGAAAAGTCAAAATCCACAACTTTGGACTCCCACCCTGGCAAATGTTAGCAGTCTTTCACAAATTGTGTTTGCCCATCACAAGTTTCTAAGAAATACATATTTATGGTCCCATAAATCATTTTATGATTTCACCAATTACATTATTATTGCAATAATCATAAAAAAAAAAAAAAACACGTCCCCATAAATGACAGAATAGACAGATGATTCCCAAAATTGTTTATATGACCAGCACATAATATATTACATGATGCATTTCATATATGTAACATTATGTAACTTAAAACTTTAAATAAGGCAATTATGACTTCTGATTTCACAAACCCCTGTCTTTTGAGTTTAAAGTGTGTTTATTTGACCCATCCATCCACCACACTTCCTCCATACATGGACTTTCTTGCGCATTGTTGAATGTTTTCAAGACATGTCGTCAATCTGGAGGTCCACAACTTTGGAGATACTGAATGTATCAACACATCCGATCTTACAACTGTTCCTGATCATTTGCTGCTTATAAACATGGCCATGTTTAAAGAAGAATTAATACGAATGCCCCTTCTTGTGGTATTTATGACCTTGTAAAAGGTAAAAGTTTCTAAAAGCTCAGAGTTCATGAGTCTTGTACATGTTTTCCATTTGAATGCAGCAGTTTTGTGGCTCTAAATGGTCAATTTTGATCAACCAGAGATAATCTTTTAAAAATAACGAGCTTGTTTCTCATCAATTGACTTTGTTAATAAATTGGTTGAAGAGGGACATTTTAATTCTTTATATGTTCATGACAGATTGGCATTTTCATACAATAAGTTAGCAGACTTAGATATTTAAATGTCCAAAATAAAAATATCAGTACCTGCCTTTGTTTTCACAGTACGTCATTGATGAGCTGATAGTGAGCCTCTGTCACCATCCATGCATCATCTAGTTGTAGGCTTACGAGCCTTTGTAACATTTCAGTTCTTCAGCTGTGCGCGGACTTCATGACAAAGTGAGGTAGTTCACTATGAGGAAGGATCTATACTACTTAACCCTAGTTTCTCAAAATATTGAGTCCTTTCCTGTTGACCAAGTCCTTCTGTGAGTTTTAGCAGCTTCCACACATTTGCCTGAACCTTTCTGTGGCTGAGACATTTTAAGTCACAATATTGACCATGTAATTTGTTTGGTTGTTTAAATCCCAGTACCTCTAGAATCACTACACCTGGCTGGCTGTGTTACTGACTAAACTGCAATATTGGTGTTAACACTCAATACTGCACCTGTCATAATTGCTATGTCATAATTACTATGGCCACTAGGGATCACAACCTTATAATAAACGTAAAAATGGGTCGTGATCAGCTGCTTGCACAGACGACCTATGAATCAAAACAGTATTCAGCAGCTTCAACAAACTTGGCACACTGATCTTGAGCCTCTGTTCATGTCTTATTTTATCCACTAAAGTTAAAGTTCACAGAGCTTATGTTTAATTCTCAGGCTTTTGCAGTCAGCTACACCACTCAGAGCCTGCCTAAGAACAGGACACTGTGCACATCAGAGCAGACAGGAAGGCTTTCTGTTTATCTATGAAGTCAATGAAAAGTATTTTATGTCATGATAACACTGGCAAAATTGTTTGACAAATCAATATTGTTGTATCGTAAAAAATATATAAATTATCTCACTTATCTAATAATTATTACACTTATTTTGTTTTGTGCAGATTATTACGTCAATAAAATGAAAGTGTTATAACCAACTCTAAACACCACCAGTAACTGCAGATCTCACAGGCAGCTGCGGAAGCTGAGAAGCGTTACGTCATGCATGAAATCATACTACACATTCTGTGTTTAGCAAGTCACTGAGAGGAAGCCACCTGGATGCTGGACATTTCCAAATCAAAGCTCATCCATCATGCATTAAATCAAACATTATGCAGGCCACACACACAAGCTCTCAGCTCACACACTGTTTACACACACTCTGATGAGCTTCAGTTACAACTGGTCAGCTGAGGCAACACTGACATTTACACAATTCTTGGAATGATTCACTTATTCCAAGAATCAGACTTCGAACACTCAATCAAAAAACAGTTAAAAATGAATTCAAATGTTAATTCTCTTTTTTTCTCTTTGAAGTGCATTAATCTAAGTTAGTGATCAGGTCTTATCCACAGCTGGCTGCCATCATATGACTGTGAATGCTTGACTGAATCCATCTTATAGATGCTGGCGTTGTTTGTACTGTCATGTCAGAAACCTTCATGAAGCCAACTCATCTGATGAAATGCTGGTTTGTTTAATCTGAAGGAAATATTTAAGTTTTCCATCCCTTTAAATAAAAACACCCAACACGTGTCTGTACTGGTTTGCATGTGGTTCAGGCATCTTGCACAGTTTGTTTTACTTTTTGCTTCCTCCCCACATCATTTTCAGTATTATATCTGTAAAGAATTAGCGTTTTGTAATTCATTACAGCAGTTTCTAAATTCTCAGTGAATAAGAACTTGAAAATAGCTTCATTCTGTAGTGAAGTATAAAGCCAAGTACTAACATTAGGTGCCACCAGTTTCAAAGTGCAAGTGACTTAGACACCATATCATAAGTACAGAAAGCTGCACACATGTAGTTGTTTACATTACTTATGATCAAAATATAGAGAGTCAGAGTTGACAACTTGGCTAACACAACCAAGCCTCAAGCACGTGCAACAACACAAGACATAGCAAGCAGCAAATATTACTTACTAGTCCAACAGCAAAAAGGTCAGCTGGGTGTCTGTCTTGCAGCTTTTTATTTTGCAAAGACATCAACTACAGGACAATTGTGGAAGAAGATATTTTATTTCTTTCTATTTTATTCTTATTTTGTATGGTTCTGTTGAGTGAATTTGAGAGTCTGCTGAGAGTCAGCCTTTTACATTTATTAGCATACTTCTATAAATAAACCCTTTGTTGTATTGTGAGGAGAGCCCAGTTGTCCCCTGACATCACACCTTACTTACCCCCAACTGCCCTCCCCTTTTAATCTGTGTCCTTCTTTAAAACAAGAACCCACTGCTGTTGTAATTACAGGCTTTCACTTTGGGTTTCTCAGACACACTCCTACTGGTTTAGCGCCTAACTCACATTTGGGTTCAGGAAGCTTGTTTCCCGAACCTTCTGATGAAATTTGCATTCTAAACCTCCTGTGATTTCCTGTAAACCTGTATATAACCTGGCAAAGAACCTGACTCCAGCAGACAGCACCATGTCACCGTGTTGTGAGTCTGTCTCCGCTGCACAGTAAATAAAGCACATCTAGAACCAGCCAAAGATCTTGGACCTGAAAGAATCTTTTCTTCGAAACAACGTCTTTCGTCTTTCACCTTGGTTGCTGCTGAACTTTCAAAGCACAAAGACAGCTGTACGTGACGACATAGCCAAAAGCAGCACAAGCAAGGGACGGACAGAGTGACAGAGGAAAAGTGTTTCAGAGTTCCCTGAACTCAAACACTTGAAAAACATACCACAATCTCACCAGGAAAAGTAATGCATGACGAAATGTCAGCAGTTAGATTGGGCTTCTAGATTTGTGAATTTTACGACCTTAGCTAAATCAATGCTAAAGTCAACTTGCTGTTTATGTACGCCAGGGCAGACATGACATATAGCGCTATGCTTTGGATCTGCATGTCTCTGCACCCAACCTCTGGTGAGCCAAGAGCAAATTTCTTATCATGTGAAGGCAACACAGGTGAATCATAAAAGCTATAGTACGCTAGACTGAGTACGGCTGTCATTGTTGTAGGGTGATCCGATAATCAGAGTGAATTAATTTGTATTACCCTTTTTTATTGTATCATTAACACATGTTGAGTTGAAATACAATACAGGGACACGGCTGTGGCCATGACAGTTCCATATAGCTATAATTTATTGTTTTTCTCTGCATACTAATTTATAGACAGGAAAGAGAGAAGATGTTTACACAGATGGGTTCTTTCTCATAGATTAAAGGAAGCACAAGCTTACCATGTCCATATGCTCTGTGGTATGATAAATGGTAGTGGGGTAGTACAGCAGCCTGTAAGCGTGTGTGTGTGTTTGTGTGTGTGTGTGTATGCATGTGTCCATATTGTGTTGGGGAGGCTGCATGTGTCACACATGTGTCAGTACTCAGTTAAATATGGAATGTGTGATACAGGCTCCATAAGTAGTCGAACAGTCCTCTCACACGCAACACTCATAGTTCACAAAAACCTAACCCCAATGTTCAGTCTGGACTCCATATTTCCCACCTTCAACCGCTCTGACACAACCACCTACACCCTTACTGCACCCCCACCTCTCTACATGTTTAGTCAGCAAGTAAATGAAAGTGTCATCTGGGTAAGGAGAGTAGGAAAACCACAGCTACTCGTTCTGCTCTATACTTATATTACGTTATCAGCTGCTTACACGTGGTCCTGAGAAAATCATTCAGTGGTGCACATTACAGGGACTGTGGGAAAACGTCAGGAAATGGTGTTGTAAACAGTCTTTTTCATCACATGACAAACTCTGGAGAGTTAGAATCATGAGGATTACACGCAGATTAATCCTCAGTATCTCTCCAATGTCAGAAATCATGCTTTTGTTTCAAAAATTTGTCTGTTGGTCATTTCCTTGGCTGAAGCTTAAGAACATTAGATTTTGTGAAAATTATGTGTTTCAGGAAACGTGTTAGGAAACATGAGCCTAGATTCTCTCTGACAGTCTTTACTGCACTGTAAATTGATGACTTTGTAAAATGAAAGTAACTCTCTTCAGACCTGAAAGGAAACACAAGACAGCAGAATCAGCGTCTGTCTGTGTGTTTATGTGTGTGTGTGTGTGTCTAATGAGAGGGTTGGGGGTCTTAGTCTTGCTTGTAAACAGGCCTGTAAATGAAACTAACGGCTTCCTCAGTCATCCAGCCAAAACCACAAGCACCGTACAAGTCTGCGTTGGATTTGGAGATGATTCCTCCACCCAGCAACAAACAGTCCCTTCACACAGCTGGGAGGTCCAAACCTCAATGTATATTATTCATCTTGTAGAGTCAGTTTGTCCATCAGCCCTTCCAGTAGATTTGTTTCAGGGAAATTTGTTGAACATGGACACTAAGAAAACTGAATTTATGGAAAAACGAGGGCACTGACACATCTTGCATCTCTGACTCCTCTAAACTAATCCAAAAACATCACACTATTTCTGTTTTTTTCAGTGTCCTGCAACTGCAGGAGCACTTGACCAGCCAGCTGAGGTGGAAGCAACAAATTACATTTACTCTTTTTTGGAGTTTTTTGTTTATTTGTCTGTTTGTTTGTTTGTTTGTTTGTATTTTACTTTTAAAGCTATAATACATTACATTTACATTATATTATATTATATTTACATTAAAATGTCTAAAAATGCTATACCTATGTCATATATTTTGTTGAGATGTGTACTCACATTAAGGCTGAGTATCAGTGCTCACAAACCCAGTACCAAGAAGTATCGAAACTTCCCCAGTCAAACAATACCTGCATTTGATCCCTTTCCTGCTGAGATCTAGGCGGAAAAATGGTTTTCACCTGCAACCAATCACCTCAAGTGTTCTTTGATTTAGAGTGATGTGTGATTGGCAGACTACTGCAGCAGCTACAAAACACAGTTTGTGGTGGTGAAGCCGAGCGTGGTTTATATAATGCAGTTGGCAGTTCAGCCAGTACACATTTGAAAATATGGCTATACTACTCACCTGTGGAGTAAAAATAAATGCATGAAATGCAGTATCACTCAAAACTCGGTTCCGTTCATGTTCCACCTCTTTGCCCATTTTTGGATTAGCTGAGAGTTAACTGAGTCAGACTGCCAAGATGGCAACAACCACAGCCACCACACTATGAGCTTCAAAACTGTGTCAGGGACTGTGTAATAGAATTTATTTTATAACTAAATTATAGTACAAACAATGCCAGCTTATTTAATTTCACAGTAGTATATTTCAACAGATAACCACTAGAATACAGAATCTAGTAACATTTACTGAATGTAATTTGTTGTTTTTGTTTTAGTGTCCACAGTCAGCCAGCTTACACATCAAGCAGTACTAGGACAACGTTAGCATGTATTTGGAGTCTTGTTTCTGACACCTGATGAATATAAACCATAATCACGCTTGTTTAGCACTTAACTGGTCTCCACTAACTCCTGAGAAGAAAAATCTGGATCTTTAGCTGCTAAATACTCCACTATGTTCACCTGCGAAGTGCTAACTGTGTATGTCTGATGTTTGGTGCTGGGCATTTAGTGTAGGCTGCAAATGTTTTTATTGGAGCATCGTCACTTAAAACAGCTGCCTGCTGCAGCTGTAAATGGTGTTGTGCAGCTGTAAATGGGGAATGGTGAGAGTTAATATTAAGACTCACTAACAAAGACCATGCCATATGTGCAGTAGAAAAGGAATTTATTCGAATTGGCAACAAGATGGGATGAGGGTCGTGGTGATGATAGAGGTCAAGGAGAAAGATGAAGGGGGTCGATTGCATGGGGATGACTGGAGCTGGCTAAATTTGTGGTTTTGCTTAAGTGGTGAGGAACCTGGAGGTTGAGACTTGGGGTGAGGGCATGTCTTGATGAGCTTTGGTGCTTCATCATCCCCCAGTGGTTCTTACAATAAAAGAAAAGAGGACTTACATAGATGGAAGTATAAAAGTGCCCTCGAAAATGGACAAAAAGTGATAAAGTGCCCTCTAGGTTACCCTCCCAGTGGACTAAACATGATAAAGTGATGTCTAAAGTGCCCTTCCAATGGATAAAATGTCATAACATGCTGTTAACAGTGCCTTTCCAGTGGAGAAAACGTGGTGAAATGCCATCTTAAGTGTCTTTTCAGCAGACATGGGGAGGAAGGAACCAAGGACAGGTGTGACTGAACTGGGACTTTCTTACTGTGGGGCCACAGTGCTGACCACTGAGCTGCCGTGCTGCCCATGCAGAGGGGAGAGAGAGAGAAAAAAAATGGGAGACAAATGGGAGAGGGGGTTAGACACACTTCTATAGGTATGCACACATGATTGAATTAGAGGCACAGGTTGTTGAATTAGCAAGCCACAGGCAATTAGGTTTGTGAGAGAGAGTGGCATGGTCTTGTTCCTGACCCTTAGAAATTATTCATTTAGAAATGAAAGTTTGTTTAGATCATCTTTAAAAAGCAGACAAAGTTAATATACATACAGCAAGTCTCCCCTAACCTAGTTCCCAGACTTCTGAATCTCTGCCCGCATAACTATTTTTTCAGCACTTCAAGTTGAGTATTTACAGTTTTAGAGAGAAATGCAGAACAAATCAAGAAGCAACAACAACAACAACAACAAAACATCTGGAAATATCACCAATGCTACTGTAATGCACACCATTGACAGCTGTGGGTAAAATTAGAGATTCAAAAGATCTTAAAAGAGTGTTCATATCCCATCTGCGTAGTTTAATGTTATAATAATGTTGAGTCTGTGGGCAGAGGGATGTGATGTGTTGAGGGTCCTGAGCTCCTCAGCTCTCTATATTGCTGTTATGACACCACAGGGAGCTTCATTGCAGATTGTTTTGACTGGTGGTTTCCAACACAGAGTTTAGTTCAGAGGACAGGAATGACTTTAATGATTCCACCAGTCAGAGTTTTGTTCTGTTTTTAAATGGCTGAAAATACAATCCCCCTGACTAATTCTTTATTAGAAATAACTCATAAACTTAAAAAAAATGAATTATTGTCTTTCTTACAATCCAAACGTCATGAAAAAGAGCTGATATCGGGGGAGTTTGAGATCCAGTAAAGAAGGACTATAATAATCAAACTGGAGCTGTTTTTGGCATGAATTTAATGTCTACCAGTTGAAACATTCATTTATTTTTAATTTTCCATGACCATTTTGCATTTTTCCACTTCATCTAGATCCTTTTAGCTTAGCAAATCAGTGAGTCTGGAAATAGTGATGGAAAAAATTGCATTAGCTATCTGCAGGACAATAACTACCTCAGTGCCTTTCAGTTAATCCAACAAAAGCACCTTCAGTTAGTGGTTCATACCACTATGACGTGCCCGGCAGCGTTTCAGGTACTCTCTGTGCCATCTGGCTCCACCGTGCATCCTCCTGCCAGCTGGCAATTCCTGCAAATCTGAAGATCTGTTTCCTTTCAGTTTGGTTGGGAGACACTCGCAAGTACTCAATAATACAGATTCTGTACTGTATTTGAAATCTGTTTTCTTTTAAAATACCGGTATTGTTACTGCAAATAAATCTGTACTCCATATTTGATCACCGTGCTTCATGGCACTGAAAATGAGGAATGCTGCAGTGGTCTGGTTTAAATGTGTGAGGACGTCTGATTTATAGGACTAAGAGAGTCCAGTAAAACAAAGAAAAATTTATAGAAAAATAGAGTTTGTGGTCAGTAGTACAGCTAATTTCACAGGGCATGCAGGTGACAGTATCAAGACAGGTGTCAAAGAAGCTGAGGATAACCTTCTTCTGCAGCGTTGGCTTCTATAGAGGTCACAGACGAGTTAAACACGGTTAAAAGAATAGTTCAACATTTTAGGAAGAACACTTATTCACTTCCATGCTGAGACATAGATGAGAAGATTGATGCAGCTCTTCTGAGTGTTTGTTGTGAAGCTACAGCTAACAGCTAGTTAGCTTAGCTTAGCATAAAGATGGGACACAGGATGACGCAGTTAGCCTGGCTCTGTCCAAAGGTTGACAGAACTGTCTAACATAACCAGCTGCTTTAAAGCTCACTAATAAACGTGTGAAAAAACAAGTGGTCATGGTTTTATTAGGAGGATGAGGTTTTTGCAAGACAGAACCATACTAGCAGTCTCCCCTAAGCTAGCTAAGCTAACCATATCCTGGCTCCAGCTTCATATTTAAAGGACATATAAAGTATCTATGGTCATCTAATGCTCAGCAAAAAAGTGAATTTAAAGGAAAAATATGTTATAATATTTACTTTACTACATTATGCAATGACCATCATATGTTATAAGACATTATGGAATCCTGCTAAGTTGAAATACTTTCTTCTCTGACAACAACGTTACAGCCAGCGCTGTTTCCTTTGAAATTTACATTCTACTGGAGTTCCAGTGTGGCTTGTTTCTGTTTTGTCCACACTGTCCATTTCATGTTGAATCACTTTACATGGAGCTAGAAGTAATACAATGTTCTGGTAAATGTTCGACTAAGTGTCTGTTTATCAGCTATATGGAATCATTAATAATCTTTTAGAAGGAGTAGATGTTTAACAATTAAACTGAGCAATATGCTAACAGAGTCTGGAAAGTAGTAAAGCAGGTAGTCCAACTACAGAGTGTGTATTTTCAGAGTTTTGGGTTTTGTTTGAGATGATGCGCTTAGCTTTACATACATATAAATATCTGATCAACTGGGAAGGAGGATACTGGGGAAACAACTCGCTCCAGTATTTCGATTTGGACTGTAGTACCCATTTTTGAATGCTAGTGTGTTACATATTTCAACTTTAACCATATTTCCCACAATGTTGAGGCATTAATTTAGATAGTGTGACATAACAGACGGCCTGCTTGTTTTGTGTTTACAGCTTCTCAGCAGCAACAAGGAACCAGGGAAGTTTCCATCATGACTTCATACGTACCCAGTAGACTGCCGGCTGGTCGTCACTGGAACAAGTTTACACAGACTTTTATGGTTAATACTCGTCCCTCAAAGAAACACTGTGTGAGTAAATATGGGTCCAGACATAGCACAAAGTCTGATCAGACCATCAAACACACTCACAGCATTCAAAGACATGGTGTCACCTGGAAAATATGGCAGTGGCTTCGGTAATGGTACACTGAACACACACACATGCAGACATACAAACCATTAGTAATTATTATTGGTAAGTAGATGAGTGACTGTACTCAAGTATTAAGTAATTTTTGAGGTAAAGTCAGTTTTAAGAAACTTATATTTTTACTCGTTAAAGATGATTCATTTATTTACGACATGCAGTGCCTTCATCTAACCTCCAGATTGATGTGCTGAACAATCAATTAATCATACTATTTAGTATGAAATATGTGATAATTTTTCTTCTTCACGTCTCTAAGGATAATCTAAAATCAATCAATTGTTTGAGTACTAAATATCCCTAATTTGACAAGTATTAAATCTATGATGAGTGGTCTTACGTAGGCTTTTTTTTAATGGCACACAAGCCAAAAAGGTGAAGAACCACTGTTTTAGGAAACAATCAGCACACCAAAAGTCCTAACTTAAAAGGAGAGTTTCACTTTCTGTTACCAGAAAGTGACTAATAATAATAATAATAATAATAATAACAATAATAATAATGATAACAACAATATTACTACTACTACTACTACTAATAATAATAATAATAATTTTTAATACTTTGATTTTTTGCACCATAAACAACAAAACAAATAATAAGAACCTGTTTTTTTTGTTCACTGAAAAGTTGAACATTCCCATACATTTTCCTGTAAATGCATGTCTTATAATTCTGACTTTGCATTCCGTAATTATGAGGAAACTGTCTCAGAGTATATGATCTTTATCTTGTATTGACTGGAAAATGGCATTACAATTATGAGGTTCTTACCTCATTATCATTAAGAAGGATTGTCATTATGAGAAATGCCACACATGGTTATAAGAGTCTTCCACTTCAGTAAACCGAACCACAATGATGGCAACTTATTTCACTGGTACTTCCTTCTTGGCTTGTGGTATTTAGAGGAAATTTTGATTATTAATAGTATGTTGCGCTGGTATTTTATTATTCACTGAGGTTTTGTAGAGAAACACACACATCTTCAGTTGCAGTTGCTCCAACAGGTTAAACACTAAGGCAAGTGTAATGAAAAGCTGAGTAAATGACGAGATATGGAAACCATAATTATGAGATATGAAAATCATAATCACATTCATTCAATTTCTTTTTGTTTATCTTTAAAGGTTCCAACTCCCGCACACGTCAGAACTGAACACTGTCGGTAACAGAATCAGATAAAAAGTGAATGAGATTCTGTTTGTAGGAATCTTTTTTCTTTTTTTTTTGTCACTGAAAGCTGAAAGAGTCCAGCGCTCCACCCATTCTCCTCAGTCTGTTTGGACGCTTCTTCAAGCAGAATAAACTGTGAGATGACATCATGACAAAACGCAGGCCTTGAGTGCAGAAATGTTATGCACAAGTGAAAGTCAACCAAGGTGCCAGTCCTTTAATGAACCATTAAAGGCCAAATGTCAAAGTAACAAAACACAGTGAAGGGTGAAATCTCAATGAACTCTGCTGCTACATAGGTCTTTAATGTATTTACTCCTAACAATTATTTGTATTTAAATCTGACCATATTCAGCTGTGTGTAATGACTTCTTCTTACACTACACATATTAGATACCCACTTATTTACAGTACATAATCAAGCTACATACTGTATACAGATGTGTGCACAGACATAAAGTAATTGTAATATGAACATTTACACAAATCCCGTCTAACTATATTGAGCCACTGGTTTGTTGTTCATTCATTAATGTTTTACATACACATATTGTTCCTTGAACTTTGCCGAATCCACTGGTACTTACTGTATGGCAATACAGTGGAAATATCTATTTCAAGTCTCCCCAAAGATGTTTCAGGAGTCGATGATGTTTGATGGCAGGGAATACAGCACCGAGGTGGTTTACAGCTGCTCCAACCAGCACTCTGACACCAGGGAGGACAAAGACACTGTAGGCAGGGACAGGAGAGACATAAAGCAGGACTGGAGCCAGAGGGAAGTCAGGCGTCACCTAAAGAGTATTGCTACTAAAAAGTGGGCTAGCTGCTAACTTCTGTAGGTTTCTGCAGCACAATCAACGTCTTTGACACAATGTCAAAACTGTTATTTCTTCACAGTTTATTGATAATTTTGGTCATTCTTTGAATGCTTTAATTCCTACATGTAGCATTTTTAGTTCTGTGATTAATGTTGTTAAATTTGACATAGTAACATAACAGATTACTGTCCATTTGATTTTTTTCTTTCTTCTTCTTTTACAGTTATGGAACTTAGTTTTTTTTCCAAATTAAATGCAATAAATGGTAAAAAGGTTTTCAATAGTTGCATCAATGGTGTAGCTGTTAAACACTGTCCAGCTAACTGAGTCAGATTCTCTCATGGGACAGCTACTGAATTTTGCCATTTATACATGTTTCCCTTGCCCTAAGACAGCTCAGTTTAACCAGAGCATATTATTCTGTACAGTCAGAGAAGAAAGGGGTTTGTCACAGTTCCTATTCAGTAATAACACACAGATGTACAAACCCTGCTGAGGCCGAACTCAGAAAAAGATGGAATGAGAGACAGAAACTCATGGGAATGCATTGCTGGTATGAGAAATGTTTTGATCAGGACTTTTGGCATTATGATAAAATAACACTGGTTTATTGTACGAGTTGAAGCCTTTGCATTTTTTGAGGGTAAGTTTTCCCTTCGGTGCCTGGCAGTGTATCTACATATTGAAGACATAATGAAATAGAGTCTTTTCTCGGGATTTTAGCTGTAAGGCATGAGTTCTTTAAGTTCACAAATGACATGTTGGCTTACAAACCAAAGATCTTAGGTTGAGTCATATTTTTTATTTTGTATCACGAGATGAGAATGTCTACTCACATACAGCAATCTATTTTTTGATGCATGCTCAGAAGGAAGGACTCAGATGTAAATTCTTTCAAGCACTCGCAAACAGAAGATCCAGTCAGGAGGCAGTTGTTGGTAAGACATCTTGTTTCCATCCAGTCGTAATACCTTCATCCTGGAGTAGGACAGAGGACCCACCTCTCTGCAGAAACTTGTCATGTTGAACTCTGTGGTGAATAGACAGAGAACAGAAAGGAGTTTTTAAACAAAGACAGACCATATTTCATTATTAGAAACACATTATTAACATGAATAATGACAGCCATCTGTCTTGTCAAAACATTGTAGATACTAAACTAGTCTAGAGAGCTTTGATTCTACATCATGTATCATATGTAAATTATTAACATGAAGAGCTTCAATTACATTATGGCATTGTTGCAAACCCGATTAAATCAAGGTGTAACTTTATATTATGTTGCATTTAACCTCAAAACTAACTTAAAATTTAGAAAGATTACATTCAACCTCTCTTTTAAAATCTTAGTTTCGTTTTTACTCTAAACCAAGATTAATTCATTTGACTCTGTTTAAACTGTGATCCAGCATCCAGCAGCAACTCTAAACTTACATTTGAGGACAATATACTTTTAACATATCTAACTTTTTGAGACTGATTGAGTAAAGTAATCAAGTTTTTTCAAAGAAAGTTAAGGGACAGACTCGATCTGATAGAGTGTTTTCTTTCTTTCACTCCAGTTGATCTGTTAAAACAGCTAGCTAGCAAATTATATAACATTTTGTTACATTTTTATAATACTGTTTTCCCCCCTCTTTTATATTTGCAATGTACCAACAGTATGCAAATGCAACTCCATACTAATTAAACTCTGTTTAATTTCAGTTTACATTAAAAAAACTTTTAACCCCAATTTCAAAAAAGTTGGAACACTGTGTAAAACATATTGATGAAATGCATTGATTTGTAAATACTTTTAGACTTGTATTCAGTTTAATACAGTACAAGGACAAGATATTTAACATTCAAACTGATAAACTTGTTTTTTTTCAATATATACTCATTCTGAATTTTCATTATCTTCGGCCCATAGTATCATTAAAAGTTTCAGAGAATCAGGACAAGACCTACTGCACGTACGTAAAGAGCAAATCCAAAAATGATGATTGAATGCCTGTGACCTTTGACCCCTCAGGCAGCACTGAATTAAAAACAGCATTAAAAAAAACACATAATTGAATAAAGAATATTTCATGGGCTCAGGAACTGTTACTGGTGCATATACAAATGCAAGGTAGGCCAAGTCAAGTCAAGTTAAGCAATGATCAAGAAACAGACTTCTCTGGGCTCAAGCTCATCTGAGACGAACTGACGCAAAGTGGAGAAGTTTGTTGTGGTGATGAGTCCACATTTTTGGAAATCATGGATGTTGTGTCCTGCAGGATAAAGAGGAAAAGGACCATCCAGAGCTAACTTCAAAAGACAGCATCTGTGGTGGTGTGGCTGTGCGTCAGTCCCTGTGGCATGGGAAGGCATCATTAATGCTGACAGTTACATATAAGTTTTAGAACAACATGCTGCCATCCAGACAACATCTTTTTCAGGTACGTCCCTGCTTGTTTCAGCAAGACAATGCCAAGACACATTCTGCAGGTCTTACAATAGTGTAGCTTCATAGTAAAAGAGTTTAGGTACTAGACTGTCCTGCCTGCAGTCCAGACCTGTCTCCTATTGAAAATAGGATACAGAATACACAGTGCATCGCAGTTTGTTGAGTATGGGGCTGCAGAGCCGCAGACCAGTCAGGATGCCCATGCTGACCCCTGTGCACCACTGAAAGCACCAACAATGGGCACCTGAGCATCAGAACTGGACCAATGGAAGAAGGTGGCCTAGTTGGATGAATCACATTTTCTTTTGCATCAGGTAGATGGCTGGGTGCGTGTGCATCACTTACCTGGGGAACACATGGCACCAGGGGGCAGTGTGATGCAGCAAAAATGGTTCAGGAATGGTTTGAGGAGCACAACAATGAGTTTGAGGTGTTGACTTGGCCTCCAAATTCCCCAGATCTCAATCCAATCGAGCATCCGTGGGATGTGCTGGACAAACAAGTCTGATCCATGGAGGCCCCACCTCACAACTTACAGGACTTAAAGGATCTGCTGCTAACATCTTGGTGCCAGATACCACAGCACACCTTCAGGGGTCTAGTGGAGTTCATGCCTCGATGGGTCAGGACTGTTTTGGCAGCAAAAGGGGACCAACACAATATTAGACAGGTGGAATGTTATGCCTGATCGGTGTATACTGAGCAAGAATAGGATGCAAGAATTTCATTTTAAAACTTCAACATAACTCCAACAATTTAGTTCACAAAGAAGTATTGTTTCACACAGTGATAAACATGACCTTGTCAAAACTTTAGTGGAGCATGTTGCAGGCATCAAATTGAGAATGAGGATATATTTACAAAAAATAATGAAGTTTATCAGTTTGAACATTAATTATCTTGCATTTGTATTTGTATTCAGTTTAATATATGTCAAAAAGGTTTTGCAAATCATTGCATGGTTTTTATTTATGATCCACACAACTTTTTTGAAACTGAGATTTTTATTGTGCAACAGAGCTCTGTTTAATTTTAAATTCGGATTTACTCATTTTAAACCAAGTTTTGCTAAATTCTGATTAGACCTAATCTTTGATTAAATTAATCTTGCTCTATGCAGTATGTACAGTATTTCACAAAAGTGAGTACACCCCTCACGTTTCAGCAACCATTTTATTATATCTTCTCAAGGGACAATACTTTAGAAATGAAACTTGGATATAATTTAGAGTAGTTAGTGTACAGCTTGTATAGCCGTATAGATTTTCTATCCACTGAAAATTACATTATTGACATTATTATTATTATACATGTCCAAATTGTGCCCAAAGTGTGCCAAATTGGCTGCTGAAACATGACGGGTGTACTCACTTTTGTGTCATACTGTACATGCCACTCTTCTTCTCAAAGAGTCTGTATTTCCCATTTGATCCCTTGCAGGTGCTGTGGTGCAAATGGAGGATGAGGAAACCACAATGCCCTCTTTTGCTTTCTCAGTTCATCTTAGTAGTAGTGCCTCTGTCAGCCCAGACTGTAGACTTTGGCAGACAGGAACCGCGGTAGCTGACAGGCTGCTAGCTAGACGATGAGGTGTGTGTTTCTGTGGAAGTGTTTTGCCGTCTGTCTGTCTCGTTGGTACACAGTCCCGCTGTCTGCTGCATCACAGATTGAGAAACAAGAGTGGACTTTCACTTTGCCAGAGCACGTGAGCCAAAACTGCTGGTCATTGCTGCCAGATGGTCATATGAGTCAAAATGTGGCTCCTGGCTGCAGCATTGTGACACGAATCTTATCTGTAAATAAAAACGCCACAGTGACGGGGAGCAGACAGCAAGAGAGAGAGAGAGAGAGAGAGGAAGGAGAAGACCATGAGGAGGGGAACAGCATGTGCTTCTGGCTCATCTGGCACTCCTTCCCCCGAATCCATCACAGATGTTTTCATACCACTCTCCTCTCGTCTTTGCTACCTTTCCCTCCAACCAACCACCCAATAGTCTCTCCCCTCTTCACTTCTCCACCCTCTTCTCACTTCTTCATTTTTCCATGTCTCTAAATCCCTCCCCTCCCTTTATTCACCATCTTCTTCCATCTCTGGCTTGCCTCGCCTGCTAGCTGATGAACGCCAGCCCCTTATGTGTCCGTATTCAGTGATGATGAAGGACGGCTGTGCGTTCGAGGAGGCTGTGGCTGGGCGGGTTTATTTACAGTTCTTCTCACATTTTCCACATTTCTTCTTCTCCTTCACAGCAGGGTTTGGGTGTCAGACTTTGTCATGTGCGCAGCCACATAACTCACTATGATTGCACTTTGCTGTCACAAGAAGTGCATTGTTGAACTGTAAAGTGCATGACTGGTGCACATGTGGGCAATTAGCATGTCAAAGACATAAAGTCAGTGACACCTTGTCATTCATAGTGTGAAAGGTGACTGCATTTGTGTCTGTATATGTGCATGTTTGCCTTGAGTATGTATGTACCTCACCTTGTATTTTATTGGCCTCCAGGTAGAGGTACTGCAGGGTGGTGGGGACTGTGGGAACGGTTGTAAGTTTGTTATAAGAAAGGTCCAGTTCCACCAAGCTGGAGAAGTTGAAGGCCTGCGGGTGGACACTGTGGCTCTGCAGACCACAGTGACTCAGACGAAGGTACTTAAGGTTTAGAAATCCCACAAAACTGTCCTCATCCAGACCAGAGAGAGTGTTATTGGACAGATAGAGCTGCTGGACAGATGGTGGTAAATGCCGGGGGATGGACAGAAACCAATTCCCCCCGAGATCCAGCAGGTTCAGACTGAACAGACCTGTAACATGAGGGGAAATCACATACACATATACAAAAAATAAAATTAACAAATTGGCAAATTGACAAATTGACAGATAAAATTAGTTTATTTATCACATGTACAGTAGACATGCAGCAATTAGTCAATTAAACTTAAATTAGCTGTCAACCATTAAATATCCATATCTATTTTGATAATTAAGTAATCATTTGAAAGAAAAAAAATTCAGCTTCTCAAGTGTGAATAATATCTGGTTTGTTTAGGCCGAAGGTTTGCCGGTTGCTGCCAGGCAGTGTCTTTTTTCCAATTTAAAGTTGGAAAGCAAACTATCCATCACTATTTTTACTGAAATATTGGTGTTGACTTTCGTCCATACTGACCCATGGTTAAGCTTTGCCTTAAAGAAAAGTCATTCTTTACAAGTGTTTGAATGTTGTTTTATTTTCTTTCATTTGTAGAGCTGTTTCACATTTTGTAATTATCAAATTGAATTATAGACAGAATGTGAGATTTCTGATGCATTACATATTATGATGCATTATATTTGCTAATTAAAAGACATGATGAATTAAACAACCCCTTGACTCCAACCACCCTAATAGGTACCTGTGTAAAATGGACACTTGCAGCCAACAACAAAAGGAAAAATACCTAAAAGTACCACTGTTCCAGATAAGGGAAATCCTGTTTGTCCACAGTGGTTTTTGCATGATGTGAAAACGCACAAAGCTGTACTCTATGACTTTTCATGCCACTGTGGATCCCGCATGTATATAAAGAAAGGAAATGACACATTACATTACCTTTGAGATCTCCCTCCGTAATGGTTTGCAGTCTGTTTCCCTGCAGCAGTAGTAATGTCAGGTTGTGCAGGTTCTGGAAAGCTCCGGGGCTGATGCTGCTGATTTGGTTGTGGGCCAGTCGCAGCTGCTTGAGTCCAGCTGGTAGAGCACTGGGCACTGATTTCAGGAGGTTGTGATTGGCAAACAAGTAGCACAGCTGGCTCTGGTTCTGCAGGGCTGCCTGGTCCAGCTTGTCGCTCTGCAGCTGGTTGTGGTCCAGAATGAGCCAGCGGAGATCAGTAATATTGGCCAGAAAAAAGGAGGACAGGGACGAGATGTTGTTGCCCTGAGAACAAAAGAAAAAAATGCCTGATTGATTTTCACATTTCACACTTTACAGTTACAATAAAACAGATACAGTTTAGTGCAGGTGAGGTCAGTTACTGTGGTAAGCGTACAATGGGAACAGGAAATGAAACCCCTGTGTGGGCTGGTGGCAGATCATCATAAAGACAACACAGGCCCAGTGTCCATGTTAGTGTTTTTCCTACCTGTAGAAACAGGTATTGAGTTCTGTCTGGCAGGCTGTCAGGGATGTCTGCCAGGCCTCTGTGGTCACAGTAAAGCGCCGTGGGCCACTGGATGGGGCAGTCACACTGTAGGGGGCAGGCCTGGGGGTTGTTGGCTCTGAACCAGGCTGAGTCTATCCGTCCCTGCAGACTCAGCACACTGGGCTCATCAAGCAGGCGATTAATCCACAGAGGAACACCGCCATAGTCCATGTCCCCTATCACAGTGGCTGAGGCAGAGTCAAAGACACACAGTAGCACCGACACAACACAGCACAGGAGAGCCATGGAGACAGCTGGTGAAACATGCAATCCTGCAAAGACAAAGGTGTTAAATAAACCGTCAAAGTCAGTTCACTAGTCATAATGAGCAATATTATAAGCCTTTGACATTGTATAATATCTTCTGTGGCTCTGTAAGTGAAAATGACTAAGTAATATCAAATGGGTGTTTTGGCTTAGGCAGGAGAAACAAGCCTCCAAGGCATTCAGCTTGTAGTTTTTGGAGCTTGACCCATACTGCTTCTACAGCATCCACTGATTTTTAGAGAGGCATGGCTCTAAGGGATGGAATGTCATCAGATGATTGATCAACCTCTTTGGTCCGGACTTAAGTATCTCAAAAACTACTGGATGGATTGCCATGAACATTTGCACAGGCATATTTCACTGAGTGTGCATCCAAATGGCTTTGGTTTTTGGGCAAATACCTGCAAAACTAATGACATTTCCTCAGGTGTAATTCCTGCTTAAAAGCAGGCTATGTTCAAAGTAACACATCCGCATTAAAATGTCTAAAAGTGACTACACTGATGTAATATTTGTTCTTTTGTGTACTTAGACTATCCCAAATATCTCCAAAAATGTTCAAATCCAGGGAAAACCATAATCTTAGTCAATCTTAGTCAGTAGTGGTACATGGCATTTGGCCTGTCTCTGGCATCATATCCCCCTTTCCCCTTTAGCTGCTATAACCTCAGGGGAAACACAGGAAATAATAGATGATACACAAAAGAGTGAGGACGGAAGTTGGTGAACTAGCTAGCTAGCCATGCTGATGCTATTTTTTGCTATTGTTTATATTTCCTAAATGTGAACAAGCGCAGTTATTCATTGCCATTTACTGTGCATTCTGTTTAACAATGAAGACAACAACTCCCATGATTCCACCGTTTTTTTCACATCATAAAAGCTACTTCACAATATATTTTGTTAGTGTTTTGAATGAGAGACCACTAGCAGCAAACGTTACATACAGTGCATTTAATAATTAAGTCATACAACTCACATTTAAAATGTTGAAGATTGAAGAGTGAGAAGCAGAAATCTTAAAGCCCACCATCAGAGCCTGAGGTCGGTGCACTGGTGGTGGTGAGACTGAAAGAACAGGCAGCGATATTGATGCAGCAGTGGCATTGATAGGCAGAGGAAGAATATTGAATTTTTTGCAGTTTAAATATGCTAAAACACCAGATTAGAAGGGTGTGTTTGGTATATTACTATGGAGGATGAGGCATGTCCCCTATATATCTATTGCAGTGCAGCTTGTGTTGACTGTCTGAATAAGCTTGCAGGTGTTGCTACATTAGATAAATATTAGCATGTTATAAAGCAGATGAATAAGGTGAAGATTACCTGCTGATCATCAACATGCTAGCATTGCCTCACTTGCATTAGCATGTAGTTCAAAGCACTGCTGCCGCCCCCCACCCTACAATTATTAATCAATCACTAACAACAACACAGGAAGCAGCTAATAAATAAGTAAATAAGGATGCAAGTTTCATTTTTGCTAAATGAAGGTCAGCATGATAGCATCAGCAATTGTTCATTTCACATCATAAATCATGTAACAGATATGTATTCATTCAACTTAGTTTCACTTTATATTTTTTCCCTGGTCATCCTTGCCCCACCTACAGTTCTAGTTTGAGAACCATTGGTCTGACCTCACAGAGCTGCTATCATGCTTGTAGACTCTTAATCTTGTTTAAATCTGCCTCACAAGTCCCCAAGCTTAATGGAAGTGAGACACTTCCAAGTAGCATACCTTTAAGAACTGATGCAACCCTTTGCAACTGTAACAAATATTGAATATGAAAGTGAAAAACTGTTATCTATCTGAAGCTTTGAAAATCAAGATAAAAATGGTTTCAGTGTGAGGTGAAAAAGGTCACTGTCTTTATGGCAGACTTGCTATTTCATGTATTCATAAATAAAAAATTAAATGAATGTAACATACAGTGAACTCTTTGAAATGCAGCAGCAGCATTTTCATACGTGCTTCTTTTCATTCAAACTTCTGACTATGAAAAGGAAGAATGCATTTTTTTTTTTCCCTGCATGCACAGCTGTAGATGGTTACGGTAATTCCCACAAATCATGTACAAACGCACACACAGACTCTCGGTTACTGAATGACACAGCAGTGGGTAAGAAAGGTTTGCATCATCAGGAAGTTTGACTAAATCAGCATGTTTGCAATGTTGCATTTTGTCTTTCTCGCCTACAGCACATGCTCTAAAAGTTGCCAAAACATTAGTTCCATTGTGCAATCATTCCTCATCAAACTAACAGTAATTAAACAGACACACAATGCAAATTTCAAGTTTTACCTGCCTTGCAGAGAAAGGAAATGGAAGCAGACGAGAAATCAACAACAGACTGACACTTACCTGTTTGCTCAGGCGCTACAGAGCGGCGACAGGTTTTCTTAAATTCCCAATGAGACCCTCGGGAGCTCTAGGGAAGTGTGTGTATGTGTGTGCATGTGTGTGTGTGTGTTAATGTGTCTGCATGTGTGTTTTCAGGCTACCAGCGGTGTTTACCCACTGTCTGCTACATTCCTTTTCTTCAGATGCTGCCCACATCCCAGACCCCAAACCTCCTCCATAATCTTCCCTCACACACTTCTTCCCTCTCCTTTCTCTCAGCTCAGCCCTCGGTAACAGATGAACCCACAACATTTGGTGGAAACATGTTTGCTTGTGCCATGGAGACAGACAAAAATACACAAAAGGACTGACAAAGACTTAACAAAGAGGGAGTGAAGAAGATTCAAATGAGGGCTAATCAGTTTGGATTCTGATACTGCAGAGCTCACAGAGAATATGAGATAATTTTGATCACCATTCAAGATTACGTGTGTGAAAATACGTGTGTGTTGGTGTGTGTGTGTGTGTGTGAGAGAGAGAGAGATATTAGGTCTACAGTCTGTGTTCTGCCTGGAGGCACTGAAGCCACAAAGTACCTGGGGAGCCAAACAGACCATTCTGTGTGCATAAGTGTGTATCCTTGTGTGTGCCTGTGTGTGTGCATCTGTGTCCATCTGTGTGTGTGTGTGTGTGTGTGTGTGTGTGTGCGTGTGTGTGTGTGTGTGTGCGCAAGCATCTGAGTAGAGCAGAAGAGAGAAAAACGATTCCAGATTCTGGAATCCCACCCACCCCCAAATATGAGGGGTGTGCAGTGAGAAAAGAGGCAAGGTGGAGAGCAAGAGGGAAAAGTAGGGATGGTAGTTCCTGATCAGAGCATAAAAAGATCGCCCTCTAGGAAAAACGCAATGAATAACAATTCCCACGATGGAGTGACATAAATTTGTGACATAATGAGTGTCTGTTTGGGCAGGTTGGGGGTGATGAAGCATTTTCCTTTAACCATAAACCCTGAAAAAAACATGTTTTTTACTGTAAATAGCACACTGTGTGTGGTACTGCAGCAGTTTAGTGTTATTTTTACATACAGTTGATGAATGTGTAAGTAATCAGAGAGCAGTACAAAGGGATATCTGTGTGTGCAGTGTACATGTGCCAGTGACACTAACTACATGTTGCTGATGAATTGTGATGGTTCATGTCTGTTGTGTCATGAAAGAAATTAATTCTTTCACTTACACCAAAAAACAAGACTAGGACACAGCAGTGCTTGGAGATGGATGCTAATGTCAGCATGGTAACATGGTCACAAGGACAGAGCTAACATGCTGATGCTAAGCAGATATAATCTTTCACAGCATCTTGTTTCAGCATGTTACTATGCTGACATTTGCTAATTTGCACTTAACACATTCTAGAGCTGAAGTGGATGAGAATGTCATGTTATTTAGTTTTGGAGAAAAGTGTTGGAGAAAATAAACATTTATGCCTTTTAACACCAGACAGGCATCACTGCACCAGTGCAGGAATGTTGCCACAGACATCAGATTTAAAAACTCGTACTCACTGGCATACTGTTGGTATACTTGTTTGGCAAGGGTTTGAATAAAAAAAAATCATTCATTTAAATATAAAAGTCCGACATTGCCACTTTAAGAGATCACAGAAGTTGTAGGCAAGCAATTCGGTTTGTGGAACATGAATGACTCTACCAAATTTGATGGCAATGCGTCCACTGATATATTTTACTTAAAATCTCACGGTGGTTCACAAAGAAAATTCAGGGGATCACAAAAGTCAGTCAGACTCATTGTCAAGGAACAATGGATATCTAACGAAATTTCACGGGAATACATTCAATAGAGGATGACGTGCGAGCGGATTTTCACTCCTGGTCCATCCCAATTCCACAAAAATACTCCCATCCCATCCCAGTCCTGTGACAGTATGAACAAAAAGACCTGTCCTTTCCCAGTCCCAGACTCCTATCCAACTTCAATCAATCCACATGTGTCTTTTTAGGAAAAAAAAATGTAATATTACTATTATGATTCCTGCTGACTTTTTTTCCCTGTCCTGTCCCATCCCCATGAAGAACAGTGACTCCCATCACATGGAGATCCCTTAGGAATCCTCCCCCAAAAAATAACAGCTTCTGAAATCCAAAAAATCTGAAAAGTCAACTCCACCAACGTCATCAGTATTCATAGTGACCATGTCTATACAAAATTTAATTGTAGTCAGTCCAAAGGTTATCAAAAATATTAAAGTTCAAAGAGGTAATTCAATGTGGCCATGCCACTGGCATTGCTACAAACAAAAAGAAAACAATGCAATTTTCAGTCTGTCACATTGTGTCTCATTTCCTGGCAAACAGTGTCATGTCTTTCTAACTGGTTGAGTGAGAGTTTCTGGAAACATGAGTTAGAGCTCCATCCTAAACACACACTCTGTTCTACTCAGTCTGCGTCTGGTTTGGTCATAAACAGAAGAAGGAAATGGAAAAGGCCTCGCTCCATCCTCTGCTGGCTCTGATCCCTCTGCTTCAGAATAACACCTTTCACTGAAACATAACGGCATTATACTCTCTACACATCAGTACAGTGTTTATATAATTTATTAAGCATAACATTTCCTATACCAGCACCCAATATGCTAGACAGGCTCCAAACTTCTACTGTAAGTCTGCACAGGATAGAAATTGGATGGATGGGTATATATATAGACAGAAATGTCCATTTTACTGAGGACAAATGGAGGAAAGGAAACAAGAAAGAAAAGCTAAATGCTGCATTAAAACTTTAGGCGGTGCTGCATCATCCAAATGCTCCATAATGACTAGAAATACAGTAGATCAAATTTCACCTGTAGTAAATATCTATTTCAAGTGATTGCAATTTCCAGATTTATAGCACAGGAAAGATACACCCTCAAATTAAGTATACAAGACAAATAACTATGAATGATAAGTTTTGCTTTTTTTTTGGTCAGAACTATTGATGGTGTGTAAAAGAAGAGGTAATCCCAACTGATTACGGTTTTAATCAGCATCTGTGCAGAAATGCCTGGAAATTAAAGGCATAAAAAGCAGGATTTTCCTAAAAAATGACATATAGGTTCTATAATCTTTTTCAATCATTACTTGTGACCCACTAGAAGTGTTTGGTCTGTATCTTTAGAAATGCTGCCCTCTGCCTGCATTTCCATATTTTATCATTATTGTGCTGCATTCAGGATGCTTTACCAACCCAAAGTGTCAGTATTTGACAACCTGGGAATGAGACTCGGTGAACAATTATCTTTCTGGTGTGTTTACAAACAGTAAATAATAAATACAGCATGTTTTACCTTTAAAGGAAATAATAGAAAATACAAAAAAATCAACAAAAATATAGACATGAAAGTGTCCATGTTATCACATGTCAACTCATTATTGCCATCCATTATTACACTGTAACTTAGTAAAATGTAAACACAGGCTTGTTTTATCTGATTTCGAATAGAGTCTTTCCCAGTAGCAGGCATTAAAGGGGCACTTTACCCCAAAATTTAAAAAATAAAAATTTAAAACCTGTGTCTCTTTCTAAAGATCATGACCTGATCACTCATGATAATTCACAGACCTTATTATGAGCAGTTTCATGTAGGACGTACTTTCTAGTAGATTCCCAAGTAGTTCCAGTAGAGTCTACTGCAGAAAGAAAGCAGCCCCTACATGATACTGCTCACAAAAAGTGGATTATCTTGAGTAAACTGGGTCACAGTTTGTAGAAAGACACTGGTTTTTTTCAAATGTATGTTTCTGCCATTTATGCCATTTAGACCCATTATATTGGAGAAAAGGCAGACATATCCAGTCGATACCTCTAAAACTCAGCAACTCATACCAAAAAAAAATCTAGATGGTCAAATAACACAGCGGGCCAGGAATCAAATATGTATTTTTGATTTTGGGGTGAGCAACTGTATAGGAATAGCCAATCTTTTCACTGATGGTCTTGTTAACTTAAATAGGTGATATACTGTAGAGGCATCAGTATTAAATTGAGCCTGTTTCATACCCAGTTAAAATCTCGTTTAATGTTCAGTTATCAATTGGATATGATTTCTTGTTAATGAGTCATCATCTTTTCACAACAATTACATTTCCCTGAGGAGAAGTTGCCTTCGGGTGGTTTCCTGTTTGAGAGCTGGCACTTCCTCAAGCAGCTCATGAGATATTGTACAGGAAGGGCATGCTTAAACTTGATCCTTGAAAACCACGTCTCCAGATACTCACACATGGAGTTCAATCATGCTGAATTTGAAATTTAAAAAAATCCCATCAGCAAATGTGTTATGATAAAGTAAATGCATTTAACACATTAGACCTCAGAAATATAAACATTGTGTTTTGGTGAGTGACACTGACTGTACACCCCACAGGTTTGTGGGTTTGAGTTTGGCCTGAGAAACAGCGGTTAACAAAACAATCTCACATTAAGGTCCATTTAGTTGTTCTGGGGCTTTCAATTAGATCACATGATCCTCATCATCAGATCAGTCAAGCTGAGCGCTTTAAATCTGCAGTAATCTTTTGGGGCTACTTTGGCAGAGTGGAAAGTTATAAAATTGATAGTGACTTTTTTAAGCTGATATGACAGTTTACACATTCAGCAGAGCAACTACAGCATTCATTTTGAGTTGTGTTTCTGTCCACCTCATGAATGAAAGTCCAATATCTACTCTCTTTTCGCTCCATTTTAATCTCCAATCCCCAAGGGAAATGTCTATCTCTGTGGCTAAATGTTTTAGATTATGATACCCAGACTAAAGTGTGTTTATTAATTGTTACCTAACAGTGATTGTCCAACATTACAGAAATACAGATGCTCACATTGGTTAACATGTTAATTTCAGAGATTGAAACATTCAGTATTCCACAGGAGCTGAGCCTGCATTAATTTGACTCTTTGGTCCGTTTCCTCTTCCACTTCTTGTTATTCTCATAATTTCAGTCACCATTTGCTGCCTCAATTTGTCCCTCGACACTTCCTGTCACTAACACTGGAGGGTGCCATTTCCTCTGTAATCAACACCACACAAAGCTTGGTACAGGTTGGTATAAACTAAGGAAAAGGTCAACGTTGAGAAACACATTAATTCCAATAACTAATATATGTTCATTTGACTAATACCCATTTTTAAGACTGAAGAAGAAGAAATATAAAACAAAACTCTGACAAATATTAATTATAATTGTTATTAGAATTAATGCAGTGTTTTTTCATCCACACTGACACTGCTGTACAACAGATGGATCATGGAACAGTGTTAAACTGGAGACGGTGCAGTTATGTGCATCACAGACCACTTGGTAACCATGACACCCTTCAGTTTATTTTTAAGATTTCCTTTTTAATCTTACACAGCAAATTTAACACTGCTCAAACAATAAATTTTCTCAAGATGTCACCAGAAGTTAGATTAGACCCGTAATTAAAATTGTTGCCAACATACATACATAAAAATCTGCTGCTTTTATCTGTATGAGAAAAAGATGAGGAGCTTGACGTGGTGTAATCATGAACATCTGTGCGTGATTTATGTGTGTGTGTTTGTGTTAGTATGTGTGTGTGTGCATGGACATCTGCTTTCTATCGCATGGTTTATGCTGCCCTCTGTGCCCTGGGGTGTCATGGTTCAAGTTACCTCAAGGAGACAGATTGTCCAGGGAATACCACTACTGAATCTCTGTCATTTGAAGAATTCATTTGTTTAATTCATAATGAGTGCATATTCCTTATGAATATATGCTATTTGTACATTGTTATGGCATTAAACAATGTCTGTATGCAAATTATAACTCAGTGTATTTTCTTTGGCACACAATAAGTCAGAATTATTGCTGTTGAAGATACTTCAAAAGGACCCACAGATGTTGAATTGTCAGTTGCAGGATGTGTGAGTATTTGTATAAATCACAGTGTGCAGACAATACTGTGGTTCCTTCAAAGTTTAACATTGAATTGTAGGGTTCAGACTTGTAAGAGTTGGGTTTAGACATGTAATAATTATAGTGAAGATTAGAGTTAGTGTCTCAGAAATGACAATAAGTCAATGCAATTTCCTGCACATTTTAGAGAGAATGACACTGAGAGATTGGTAATTTAAAGCAAAATGAAATAGAGTTCCATCAATATGGAGACACTTACGTAGCCAAAATACTTTGTTAGCCAGCTAAAAAAAAAAAGTTATATTTTTTGCTGGCTTTCCAGAAATTTAACAAAAAGTTGCTTTGTTTTGCTTGCTTGGTAAAAAGTAAACAAAATGTTACATTATTTGCTATTAAGCTTAAAAGTGAAAAAACAACAATAAAAGAATGTTATATTGTTTGTTATCTAGCTAAAAAGTTAGTTTAGCTTGTTAGTTAGTTGGTCTAGTTAGCCTTCTTTTGATGACTCGGCAGAAAAACTCTAATTTCTCCTTTGAGAAAAACTTGTCAGGCAAATTATCAACTGAACTGAACAAAAGAAGAGACACAACATAAAACCCAATTAGGTCAAAGTTCTTTGAGGAACTTGATTATTTTTCTCAATCTCAAAAATGCAGCCATTGTTAAAGTTAAACTTCTTCAGGTCTAAGTTTAAAGTCAATACTGGAGCATATTTTAAACAGGAATTTATGTACAGCAGAATTAAACTTAATCTACGTTTAGAGCTAAAACTAAACTGAGGTTTAAAGAGAGGTTTAAATGTAATCTTTCTTAAATTTAAGATCATCCTTGTTGGTGCAACCCAGCCTTGATAAGATAGGATTTATGGTTTCTACACTATATTTTATTTCTTGTGTCTCCTTCCTCTATTCTGAATTTTCTGTCCTCTACAGCAAAAATAAAATATATTTGTAACATCTTACTTATTAATAGAAACACTGCAGTTTTTATGAATTCATACCCATTAAGGACACATGAATCTGTATGGCAGCCAGATGAAAGAACATCTGATGGCCATACATATACGGTACAATGAAACCATTTCATCCTTTTCAGACCTCCAAAAAAGTGAATTTCCTCTCACTGACCTACTTTAATTCTGGCAATAAACACACATATGAAGGACTGAAGAAAGCGGAGTGGATATTTAGCATTGCTTTAAATATTTCATATACCAGTTTTTTTTCTGCAGGTGAGTGGCCAGAGAAGCGAGCTTAAGAATGGAATTCCTGCGACATTCCTGTAGTGAGTTCACGGCCTGAGTGGAAAAAAGGCTTGGTCCTCTGATCTTCTGATCCGTGCTCAGCGCTGCTCATGACCCAGACAGGAGGGGCTATGAAGAGAGAGTCCACCTGGGCCTCTTACTTTGAAGTCCCTGAATTTTTCTCACTCTAAATTATAGCTGCTGCACCTTTTGTTTTTCACTCTGCACTCATTATTCTTTATTTTGTTTGTATATGTAGATAGGTATCTTTCTGTCACGCACACATACACACACACACACACACACACTAGATTTTAACTATTTAACTACCTCATATAAACAAGCCTTTGATGTTATGTTGCAAGAGATATTTACCTCCTCAGGAATGAGGAAAGGGTTGAAGTTCATCCTGGTTCAGTTCACAGGTGCTTCTCCAAACAGCTCTTTCGACCTGTTAAGAGAAAAAACAAAGCTTTACCGAGTTGTAAGTCAATTATACATATAAAATGACATTTAAATACGACTGGTGTAGTGTTCACAAGGCTGGACAGAGCATCGCCTGGTCAGCTCTGCTGCATCTGCTGTCCACAGATGCCTGCGGACACACAGAGGAGAAGAAAGATAGTGTTTCCTGATGCTGCAGCCACAAACTGCAGAATAGCAATAAAGAACACTCAAGTAGGAGTGCAGATACTTGTGTAAAAAAAAAGACTCTGGTAAAAGCAGAAGTACTGATTCCACTTCTTTACTCAAGAAAAAGTGAAAATATACAGGCTCTCAAAGTTTAAAAGTAAAAAGTAGCCCCAAAGAACATTTCTACCAGTCTGGTTATGTATTCTTACATCATTTTCGTGTTGTTGCATCTTCATGTCCTTTTCTTCATTTTCATCTTGTTGTGTATTTTTTATTTCATTTTTGTCTTGTTAATGTCATTTTTGTCTTGCTACATTTTTTAATGTCATTTATTTTATATTTGTATTGTTGCATTTTTTTTTTTTTTTTTTTGGTTATTTTTGTCTTGTAACGTATTTATTGAGGTTGTTTAGGTTATTTAGGTAGTTTTCACCTTGTTACATCTTTTTTTGTCATTTTCATCTTGTTGCAACTTTTGCATCGTTTTTATTTTGTTACATCTTTTAGTTGTTTTCATCTTATGTTTTTGTCTTGTTATGGTATTCAAAGTACAGATACCTGAAAAATCTACTTATATAGTGTAACAAAGTATTTTCACTTTTTTACTTCTCATCTCTGAGATTATGTTAAGTAATTTGTTTGTCTCTCCTGTTTGAGTTGCCAGTGTTCAAGTGTCCTCATTCCAGTCTTCAACGATCACAGTCTTGGACCCATAAATTCCTCACCAGCTCAGCTGTAATGCAATGTGACCATCTGGTCGTTCCTTTCTTCCCTTTTTTTTTTTATTATATATTTATTATCAAACATCAGACGCAATAGCTACACTAACAGCCAGCTTAGATAACGTGTAGCAGTCTTTCCAATGCTGTTTCTTCAAAGATCACTTGGAGATCCATGATGATGGAGATGAAAGAGATGATGTAGCTCTTGGACAAATATTAAAAATGAGATAACAGACTTAAAGAAATTATTAGACATTTTGAGAAACATGCTTACTTGCGAAGTTAGATTTAAAGACTGATGCCACTCTCATAAACTGTATGTATGCGAAATATGACACTGCAGCCAGGAGACAGTTTGCTTAGCTTAACATACAGATGAGGGGAATAAAACTGTGAGGTTTCCAGGCTGCTAGCAAAAACTTCAGGAAGTCAGCACACCCAGCCAAGAAACCGGCTGTAAAAGCACAATATGTCATTTTTAGACAGGGTTTCTGTTAAGCTATACTAAGGGACTGTCTAAAATTTATTAGGAGTGGAGAGGAATAGGGAGGGTTTTGTTATTTTTCTTTCAAGAGAGCAGGGGAGGGTCTTTCATATTGGTGGCAAACATAACTTCCATAAAAGCATTGGTTTGGATTATTTGAAGTTGGGTTGAGGTACCTATCGATTATCAGTGTATTATCTGCAGTAGATGCCAACTGGCACGCCTCCAGTTTGGAAACACAGAGAAGACCAGCATGAAAGCTAGGCAATGAACTGCTATGACCAGTGTCAGTAACACAAGGTATGTTAGCCATTTAAAAAAGGTCAACCTAAAAAATCTGCATGAGTTTAAGAAAACACTATATTTAGAATATGTTTACAACTTTGCTTTGCTGTCAGACAGCCTTTTCTGGCAGGAAACTGACATTATGTAAGACAAACATCACAATCTCTGAACCAACCAAACTCCATTACATCACAGGCAGTGTATGTTTGCACATCTGATGTGCCATTTCCGCATATTCACAGGCCTTTTCTTGTTTATTGCACTGCAGAAGGTGAAACAAGCAGAAAATGATGGTGAAAATAATACATAAGGACTGTTTGTGGATCTCTGGAGGAAACACCAGACCAGAGGGTTTTTAGTCAACATGAAGTGATACATCCAAAGGCAACACTTTTTCAGTGCTGTTCAATCACTGGGATGTTATGTTAAGGCTCAGACTGATCATTCTCCTTTACAGACATGTTTGGGTATCTATTCAACAATCACACTCCTCTTCCCTTGTCACACTATTGAAAAGTGTCCCATTATGACAAGAAACAGGGACAAAGATGGAGAGAGGAAGAAAGGACACCCCCCCCCCCAAAAAAAAAAAATAACCAGGAAAATCCTCGACTGCAGAGACAAAAGCTAAAACTGAATCAAAAGCACTGATTCAGATGGACCTCATGTCGGAGGAGAGAGAGCAGGAAGAGGCCCACATTAAGACCAGACAGACAACATGAGAAGACCGCCACACATGTTTTCATTTAACCCTTTACAAGATGTAAGGTTGTTGGAGGGGAATGGAGATAGCTGGATCCTCCCCTACAACAAAACTTTGTCTTGCACAAGAATCTTTGCTGAGTGGGGAGAAAACTGTTTTAATATCATGGTAGTTGTCATTCAGCAGTCTATCTAAATGTCTGAAAGCAAAAAAACATCGACACAGCCTAGTATTGTCAGAAGTATGTTAGTATGTTATTGCAAGAAAATAAGTCAAATACTGAAATCACCTTTACATGAACCTTTTCACATTGTCTGCTACAGTGAGCTCTAAGTTTCCGGAGATATTTAGTCACTATTATTTACCAAAACAGAAGCCCAGGTGTTGTTGTACAGTAACTACAGTTTGAACTACATTTGTATTTCATAAACCAAGTTGCACAAGTACACAAAACTTCTCTAATTATTTTTACTCTTTTGCTTTAACAACAGTGGGGGGCAGTGGTGGGCTTAGACTGTCTAAAGGACAGGGGCAAAAAATATAAAAGGCACCAGCTATATGTGGTGGGGCACCGGCATGCCAAAAGTTGTGATGCATTTATGGTGAAACAGTTCCAATCCCCGAATTAGATTAAAATGGTTTTATTATGTGATTTAGGGCTGAGATATACGTCCTTTTAAAGGTGCTATATATGGCATTTACCCAGGAGGTCGCTGTAGACCACCAAAGTTGGGGGGGGGTCGTCTGAACTCACACTGCTCACAAAACTCTGATCAAATTGTCAAACTATGAAATGCCAACCAAACATAGACCAAAATTCTGTTACTACATTGCCTATTTCTTGGTTTCTAGTATGTGTCCATAGTTTCAGAAACATATTTCAGTGTGCTGTTTAGCCTTAATATCTTCAAGTTACTCACATGCCACCATTTTAAAAACAGACTCAGGGTAGACCAAGAGGGACTTGCATGCATAGGCATGCATGTACACATGCTTTTGTTGAGGTAATTTACTTTTCTTCTTTAGATAAACTTGAGTCTTTGAGTTTTAGAAACCCCAAAAATTCAGTATTTCATAAATTCTCCACAGTGAGCTGTGAACCTGATCTATCATTCTTCAGGTGCTTGAATATTAAATGGTTGCAACTGAAAATTAAATTATTACCCATTATTCCTATTTTCCTTTATAATTAAGGGTCAAAGGCAATGGTCTAAATTTTGAAGATATATTGGGGTTCAGGTACTGAATGTGCTGCACACAGATGGGAACAGTCCCTCACAGCTGCATCTCACATCACTGGTATTAGTGGAAAAAGAGGCTCCAGAGTGGGGTGTGGGGTGTGCTGGGCCATGCCTGAGTGAACAAAATGGGGTGCAGGCGGGTGGAGAAACCAACCGTGAGGGATCAGAGGGAGGCATGGAGAGGGGGGCTGGCAAAACGGAAAAGAAGGCAGGGAGAGGAGGAAAGGTTTTTTTTCTACAAAGTGCTTGTGAGAGTCCCCTCTAGTCCTTAGCACACTCAGTGAGAGAGAGGGGACAAGGAGGGCCAGTCTCTCTGACCAGGTAGGTGTGTGTGTTTTTGTATGTACATGCATGTGTGTGAACATGTGTCTCTTAGTCTCTGTGGTATTTTTCCTTGAAACCTAATAGGAGATGAATAAACACATGATGATAGAGTCATATTTTGTTTGAGCTTTTTTTTTTCTTGTGCAAATCAGAGGGTAATTATTGGATATGTTCCCACAGTTTTTGGGCAGCAGTGAGAAGCATTAACAAAGCTGGCATTCATGGATATTTTTTCTCTTTTTTTAACACTTCCTTTCTAGACTCCCTGTGGGCTAAGACCCCTAAGAATGTACCTCTCTGCAGGCAGTTACATATTCAAAACAAAGTCAGTAGCTGCACTGCACATTTGGCTGTTCATTTAATCTCTACATGATAATAGTGAACCTAGGATTGTGCTTATAAGAAAATTATTCATGAAATAGTAACTTGTCCTCTAAAGTTGTGAGAGAAGTTTTTGCAAAGTTTATTATTAAACTTTCTGGTGACTTAATGAACATTTTATTCATTTAGTTTGGAAATCCTGTAGGGGAGACCGGGAAGTGGTGTAACAACATGTCACTGTAACACTATCAGTTTGATCAATCAAAAAAGATCTGCAGTGATGTCATCAATATTGTGCACTCCCATTTCCTTATTGACCTCTGGGGAGAAGTCACATATCTCTGTGAGAAACATTGTGGATTTTTTTTTTTCTTGACCAAAAAGAATCAGGTAAGAAAGCGCAATTTTTTTCTCGATATATGTATATATATATATTGTTGCCAAACAAAAACTATATTGTAGATATAAAGGTTTAACTTGTGTAAGCTGAAGTAGAATATTCTTCAGTCAGATTTAATGAATTCATTCTACCCTCAAGCCCACATGATTAAGTAATTAGCTACAGTATGTAATGGTTGCTAGTGATTGGGATAGTTGTAATAGTTTATTAAAATAATAAGAATTTCTGCATTTTGTGCATGGAACACTTTGCAGTCTCGAGGCAAAAATAAGTTTGGGTCAAGTGTGCACGTTGTCAGTTCTGGGTCCACAAAGCCAGCAGACCAGGGGCAGCCTTCTACATTTGCCACAACTATAACAGTGTTTGAACACTTATGTGACACATACACATTCAGGAATACATTCCACACACCAAGCATTTTTCTTTTTTAGCAAGGTACCTCTCACTGTTACATCTATCCCCAGTTAACACAAAATGTTTCATTATCATCTCTGGTCTCCCCTACCTGTATATTATATAAGAGAGGAACTTGCCCTTAATGGATAGAGCACAGGAATATTATGGTTGACTCTGAGCTGTATCTGTTTGAAAATGTTTAAAATATCAGTCAACACAGCCTCATGAACACAATTATTGTCATTTTGTGGATTACTTTATTTCTATACTGAATTTCATTGCCTTGTC
Source organism: Lutjanus erythropterus (assembly GCF_056507025.1). Taxonomy (NCBI): domain Eukaryota; kingdom Metazoa; phylum Chordata; class Actinopteri; order Lutjaniformes; family Lutjanidae; genus Lutjanus; species Lutjanus erythropterus. The sequence goes on from NC_139318.1 coordinate 20,698,891, forward strand.
TCTCTGTCTTTGTCTCTACAGTGAAGATTTGTGTGACTGTGACCATGCGTGTGGTGATTGTCTTCCTCCTGTCTGCCCTGCTTCCACTCTCTCTCTCCCATGACCGGGACCCCTTCGCCTGGCTGTACAGCCGGCATGCCTCCCTGCAGGCGGACAGCACAGGAGGGGCATGTCCAGATGAGTGTGACTGCCCCCCCACCTTCCCCATCGCCATGTACTGCGATGGACGGGGCCTGACAGCCATGCCAACCATCCCCTCACGTGTGAAATACTTGTACCTCCAAAACAATGCCATCACAGCTGTGCCCGACGCAGCACTGATCAATGCAACCAGTCTGGTATGGCTCATAATGAATAACAACCAGCTGACATCTGACGCCATTGGCAAAAAGGTAAACCCACATCTGGCCTCAAACAGACAGAGCAACACATGTGAGCTCAGAAGAAGTCATTTAGGTCCTAATGGTTATCAGATGGCTGGCAGGTGGCAGATTATCTAATTACAAAGGAATAAGTAATAGTTTTATTGGTGCATGTGAGTTAAAAAAAAAAAAGGTCTATTATTATGCGTTCGGGCATGTGGTCGTTTGAAGATAAGCTCAAATTAAGTTGCATGTTTTTTCTTTGCTACAGCATACATGAATGTACTCAGTAAAATACAATTATGTCCTGTGTTCTCCTCTAAGAAAAAAACCCATAATAAACTGTAAGGCAGGCATTTGTTTTATTGATGGTGGCACCCCCATGTCTTTGCATTAATCCACTGGAATATTGTTACTGTAGGTCTCTGGCTATGTCTGAAATAATTCACTATATAGTAAACCTTATTTACTGGCTGCCATTTTATTTGAGTGTCAAAATGTATAAATCTATCCACTTTAAAGTAAGCCTCAACTATAATTTCACACTGCAAGACAACACATTTTTAGATGCTAAAAATACAGTTGTGTTACTCAGCAGCTGTTGGTGATGTTGGAAAATGATGATGATAAGTGTCCAAAATCTCAATTTAATGATAACTATTGAGTAAGTGTCTGTCATATACAAGGGAGTGATTTCAGATGTAGCCTTTGACTAACAGTCTACATTAGCTTTTCCTAGCCTCTCATTCTTACGTAACATAAACACATCTTGTCCTGCACCTTAGCTTGTTGAATGAGCGACCAAACAAAAGGTAGAGTGCTGCTAAAAGCTGGTATTTAAACGTATCTGCAAATGTCACTTCAGTTGGTTTTGCTGCTGGTGTGATCCATCGTTTAGGCCCTGATCACACATAGCACATCTGGAAGGTTGCAAAACACCAGGCACACAGCGCTGCCTTTTTTTGTTGAAGCTGTAAAAAGAGCAACATAGTGTGTTTTTTTTTAATTTTTCCTGGGCAAACAATAAATCAGCTGTCCTTATCCTATTCTTGATTCGACTGTGAAGTAAACTCTGGTTTGTAACCTAATATTTTGGTTCATTAGAAATGGTTAATTTCCTAGTTAGCAGATAGTCAGCTACTTAAACATCTGCAATAAAATATTGACAGGCAGAGGGCAACCATGAACTGTGTATTAACAGTTATTAGTGCAGTTTAGATGAATGAAAACAACTTACCCAAACTTTCAGGTGCCACACTTATGAGCTTTCAGGCTGCTGTTTTCTGTTGAAATTATGTTAACTACAGTTGGTAAAATCACATCCAGCTACAGCCACCAATGATTTGTCCTCCATGATTGTTATTTCTATGTATCTGTAAACTATCTTGTCTCCACCACAGAAGGCTCATCTCTATTAATAATGGGAAATAGGAAAAAGATGCAAATGACGGGCGCTGAGTTGAAGCTTTTTCAGCTGCAGAATGTCAGAGCGCTCCTGAAAAAAAACCCGAGACACTCCAAGTGTTCAAAGCACAAGGAGCCCAGGGCACATTAACAGCATGCAAAATGCTTCCTGCCTATAGAAAACAACTGGAAAAAGATGTCTCAACACACTGTTTGCCCATGATTTGTGGCTACAGCCAAAGTTTGTTTACTTTGTGTCTCATTCCCCTACTGGTTCTCAGCGTGCCAGCTGCTGTCAATCAAACACAGACACTGACACCCACCAGCTGCCTGAGTATATTTCCCTAAAGACCATTTTATTTCTTTTAATAATTAAAAAAAAACACACACTGGTGCAAACACACTGACATTGTTGCAGAAAGGGTTAACTTCATGTGATTTCAATAGGACTTTTTCATGCTGGTGATGTAACTATTATGTGCATGTTAGTGAATTATTCATTCTCTTCATCATTTTATAGGCCTTTCTGAAGTTGGAAGGATTAGACCGTTTATACTTACAACACAACAATTTGACCAGCATTCCTTCGAACCTCCCTCGCTCCCTGCGAGACTTGAGAGTAAACAACAACAAGATTGAAAAGGTAATGTTTGGCACAGTTTGATATTCACTCAGAGACCTCCCTTTTCTTGTTAGCTGTTTTGGCCGTAAATCAGAGACATTATACTTGACAATTATTTATACTGTTGCCTAGGTAACACCTGCAGACCTTGAGGGAATGGATAACCTCACTATCCTGTATCTCCATGACAACGCTGTCACAGACATGGGCACATCACTGAAGGCACTGAAATCCCTCACACTGCTGGACATCAGTGGCAACAAGCTGACGAAGGTAACTGTGTGTATATGTGAGTCTGTTAAAATCCCATTAAGTGTCTGCATAATCGCCACTCTTTCTACAATTTTTTCATGAACTGTTCCTAGGTCCCAGAGGCACTCCCCGAACAGCTGCACCAACTCTACCTGGAGTTCAACTCCATCGACTCTCTACCAGAGAGCTTCTTGGGTGGCTTTACTCAGCTGCAGTATGTCAGGATGGCCCACAACCAGCTAACAGACAAAGGTATCCCTCCCAACACCTTTAATGTGACTGGGCTTGTGGAGCTGGACCTGAGCTATAATAAACTGGAGAGAATCCCCCCAGTGAGCAGCACACTACAGCATCTCTATCTGCAAGCTAACCAGATCAAAGGTAAAATTATTTGCTATTTGTCTACACATTTTTAAAGAACTTATCCAAAACATTATTTCAAAATGTTGCTAAATGACCTAAAAACATTTTCTCAGTTTCTATCTATGACCAATGGAGGTTCTACATAAATACATAATTTTCACGAAGTTTCACATGGTATTGTACTCGTCTCACTGGTTTGAAGTGGACAGGGCTAAGTTGGAAAAAGGTGATGTCACATGCTTCCATGCAACAATCGGGATTTAGCAAAATTCAACCGCAATCAGACAGTTGAGGGGAAATATTTTCAAGCCACTGTAAATCAAACCTGATTAAATCATACCTTTTTAGTGTTTTTCAAACTTGTAAAATGTTAAAGGGCGACTCCATATGCATTTTCCAGGTTTGTGTAAACTCCCACTTAGACAAAAAGCAGTGACATAGGAATGTCAGTGCACTCCTCCCTCAACCTGGGGGGATTGTATGTAGCAACACTATCATGCAGAAACTTATGTCAGGCCACATGGGAAAATGTTTTTGAAGTAAAAACACCTTTGGACATTAAACCATTTGAACTTTGACCAAAGTTTAAGTCTTTTCTGTTCCAGACATGCATGAATAGGCCAGTATGTTGAATATTCAAACTTCAATACATAAAGAACATTACTGATAAGATATAGGATGATTTTAAAACCTAACAATTATAATAATAACATTACTGGACCCTCCCTTTAGAGGTGGGATAATCTGGATAATTCTGGAGAAAGACAGTTCATTGCTGAGCTGGTTGTCAAATACAGATGCTGGTTTGGTGGTTTGGAAGGAACCACACAGCAAAACAATCAACTCAATCCAAAGCATCAGTATTTGTCTACTTGGGAATGAGCCTCAACAATCAGCTATTTTTTCTCCAGAATCACTACCTATCTTTAACTAAATAAAACTATGTTTTATACTAGATTTCCTACAGCAGTAGTTTAATTTCCCTTACTGATATATAATCCAGGTGCTGAAATGTTGGATGTTCATACTAGTTTGGTAGATATATTGCAATGCAACTGTGTGTGAAACAAATATGAATTCTTCACCGCCTCTCCGTCTGTCCCACTAGAGTTCACTCTGGGTAGTTTCTGCACAGTTGTGGATGTGACCAACTTCTCCAAACTGCGAACACTTCGACTGGATGGTAATGAGATCAGTCGCCATGATATTCCTTCAGAGTCATCCCTCTGCTTGCGTATGGCTTCCACCATCGAGGTCTAACTGTGTATGATGCAGAGCTGCATGCTGTACATCAACAGTGTGGCATATTATTTGTGTGACAGCAGGGGCAATAATATAATTTAATATCGACAGCAGGTGGCAGCAGATTATACTTTAATGTCAACTCTTTACATCGCAGTGATTATCGTTATGACGTTGTTTACATGGCAGTGGTTTTATAAAATTTCACTGACATATTCAGTGGAAGATATAAACAAGTAAATCTTTAAATATTATGAGTTTCTCTAATAAGCCTAGACAAATGTCCAAGCCTGGTTTTATTTTATTAAAGCCCTTTGCCACAAAAATGCAGTGTAAAACCCTAATAAGAAACTGGATGAGCCACATGATGTTTCTTTTTGTGCGTGCAGAAAATTATCTGACCCTGATCCTCCTTATATGTTGTTGTGAGGATCAATGATCTTTGTAATCAGTGATTTTAGCTGTCGTTATCTCACTGTTTATTTCTGTCTGTCTTCCTACAGCATGCCTTCCAATGTTTTGTCTGATAAATTGATGATAAAAAATATTATGTATGATGTGAACTGTTTAATTTTAAACCATTACCTGTCGTAGAAGCATGACAGAATTTCTTCACTTCTCTGACGACCATGTGCCAGAGTGATATCTTATGCTGTGACTGATTGTTTCTTGGAAACATGGATCGATATCTATGTATCATGTGAAAAAATATCTCCATACTGTACTGTAGTGAATCATATACAGAGTTCTTAGAGAGAGTTGCAGTATGCTTTGCATGGATTGGTTATCATACTGACAAAGGGTTTCTGTTTACAAGCTTCTTTCAAAATAAATAAAAGTTGGGATTTTTAAAAAGAGACATTTTTACAGCTTACTACATTCATTTTTTACTTTACTGTCATTGTGTGTATGTGTGTGATGCAGACTTGATGCAGATGGACTAAAGGTGGATTAAGAAGTCACCTTTTGTTCATTCTGAAGTGATGCAATAAATCTTTTGAATTAAGGTTTTTCTGGACACTGGTTCACTGTGAACTTAAAGGTTGATGTGAAAGGTATGATACATTTTCTGAGACATACCTTCAGAATGCATTTAGTAATGTATTTTTTTAAGATTACAGATCTTCTGTCATGATACAGTTTGTGCTGCTGTTACATTACATTATGTTACATTTTTGCATTATATGGATTTGTTCAGTGATATTACGAACATACAGCTCAGCAACTTTTCATTTTTAACATCTTCCCTCAGTTTATAAGCTATACCGCTCATAAACAACCTTGTTAGGACAATAATTCGTTAAAGAATGGAGCTTTTTACGGACAATTTAATCTGAAACTCTGAACATAACCTGCTCCTGACCAGGTTATGGACCAGGTTATGAGTTCAGCATAAGTTACCATGGTGATCTAGCCAGGTGAAAAGAGACCCGCCTTTGTGACACTGAAAACCCTGGCTTTAGACTCAACATAGCTCGGTAACCCATTAATCTCGCTTTGTAGTACACCCCTCTGGTCTCAGTCTTTGCCAGTTGTCTTCTGGCTCATTATCCGCTTACCTTTCAATAATGCTACTCAAGACAACCCACCCACTGGTACTAGAAAAAGTACAGTTGAACACTACTTAAAGTCAGAGTTCTTACTTAAATCCATCTAACTTCATGAGGAAGTAGTTGTTTCATATCACACAAGGGCACATGGAAGTGTACATTGTAAATGGTGAAGCATCAAGTAAAAGGCAATGTAAATATTGTTTCCTCCTCTGTTTCATTTGTATTTGCAGGGAGTCTGCGCTGCTTAAAGGTCAATTTTGTGTACACTTGCCAAAGCAAAGTTGTCATGGGCTGCAGTGTTTTTTGTTTATGTTGGCATTTTGCCCCTAGAGCACTGATTATACGATTAAAAATGAAAATTCTGACCTGAAATGCAGCATAAATACCCTTTTACATCCACCATCCAAACCTAACAGTTTCATCTGCTCACTGGAGATGGTGTCAGTAACTTTCTCGTGCACGTCCAAGTTGTTTGTAAGGTGAAATATCAGCAAAGTCATTCAGGACACTTGATCTTTTGGCCTCCCGATTTAGAGGCTGAAATCCTCTCCAGCCAAACAAATCTTTATTTACTCTCTGTTCTAGAGGTGCATGAGGAGGTCATTACATTTAAAGGAGTCAAACCACTAGAACTGATGGTATATTTGTCTGATATGTCAAACCAATGGATAACACAGAGGAAAGCTTTTAAGAGGATGTTAGCACAAGTGTTTATATGGGCAATGAACAGAAAGAGAAAATAAATATTCGTTAAACAACACCTCAAAAGCAAATCCTGCTATTTTGAATGACTTGTTAACATTGACACTAAGGGCTGACAAATGTGTCTCAATGGTAAATTCTGTATAGATACAATATCAGGCATCAAACAGATTTAAATGCATTTCAACTGATAAACAGATACCATGTTCATGAAATAATCTGGCTCTTGATCACCTTCCATTCTTGAGACTGTTCAGCTCCTTCTCTTCCAGCTGGGTTGAAAGTGTTATTAGACAGCAGGACACACCAAGTAAAATTCTTCATGCCTACAACACTGTGTATGAAGAACTAGTTTGTGCTGGGATTGATTTGTGCACATGCAGTATGTCTGCCTTTGTGTGTCAGCTGACCAGTGGTGGGACAGTCAGAGGACACAGGATGTCTATATTTATAATGATTTTCTCTATGACTATGTTTTGTAATCACACCAGCAGATACTGTCATTACAGATAATGTATGATTTACAGTGGTTAGGCTGTGGGGAACATGTCACTGACCGAAATAGCTCCAAAACCAAAAGAGCATCAAGCAGAGATAATTACACACAGGTACACAGAGCAGAGATATATCCACACCCTGTCTGTGTGACTACTAAGAGGTTAGCCATGACTGATAATCCTACTCGCTCTTGAAAAAACTGTTTCAAAGCCTGTTTTATGTCTTTCAGCATGATGCATCACCAGAAAGTCCGTTATTGTAATGTAATGCGTGCAATGTACGAGATGTTTTGGGAGATTTTCTGCTCATCGTGGCTTTGAACCTGGGAAAAATGTGAATGTTGAATCCTGTAATGGTTGAACATGCAGGAGAATATGCTGCTTGTAAATGCACCATTCAAATTGGTCCCTCCTCACCAGCTAAACAAACAAAAGAGGGAAAGAGACAGCAGTAGCAGTCAAGCAATCTGGGGAGTGAACAGCAATGCAGTGAATCCAAGAAATAAAACATTATTTTGTTCATTTCAAAGTGGTTAACTTCTAAAGCACAAATAACCATGCTGTCAAATAACTGCCGATACCAATATCCAGGCAGGATATTCAACATCTGGAAAGCTTGTGTAGTTTGTGTGATGCAACTTGCATAATGGCATTCTTCAACCCTTGTGGGATATTGTAGGATTGTGGCTTGTGACATTCACATGTGCAGCTGATAGGCTACGAGATTGTTCTCATTTGCCTAATTTCGCATGATAGATGAGTTTAATTTTAGAACTTTTTCGTTCCAAAATGCAAATGTTAGTGTTTGTAATGTGATGCCAAGAAACAGAACACGAAAATCCTTTATAACAGACACTGAAACCTAAGACACATACATAATGTAGTAATAAATGTTTTGATAAAGCTGTCATGACATATTTTTGCTACATTCATTAGATTCCTGTTGACTTACTGAACTCAGTATCCAAGCTAATATTACCGCCTCATGGTTGTATGCTGTCAAGACTTTAAATTTGAAAGTTATCAAAAGGTGAGTGCATTCTTGGCAAAATGGAAGTTACGTATTGATACGTATGATTCCAGTGAGAAACATGCTGTCTTCACTTAGAGACTACTTTTATAGATAGACGACTGATAGAGAGCTGAATATAATGATGTCACAGTGAAGTTGACCTTTTGACTTTTTGGATATAAAATGTAATCACTTCATAATTTTATCCTATTATCCTATTAGGTGTTGAGTGTAATTTGTCATTAACATATGAATTCTTGCCCAGAAATGTTTTTTGTAAGGTCACAGTGACCTTTGATCTTTGGGATTTCAACTGCAAAATTCTAATAAGTTCATCCTTAAGTGCAGATTGTAGAAAATTCCTCAAGGTACAGATGGATAGACGGACGGACAGCCCAAAAAATAATGCTTCCAGCTTAAGTTTACATAAAAAGGATGACTTGTGTATCTGCCAAGCAATTTTGAACATTATCAAGCAAGGCACTGCAAATAAATATCCCACTTCCTGTTCCTGTACTGTAACTTCAGTGCCAAATTCATTTCACATGTCACAGCCAAGCTTGTGTATCAAAACTCAAAATGAATGATGGCAAATATGTTTTTGGTCAAAATATGGTAAGATAAGTGGCTTGGTTAAAGCGAATGTAATCAATATTTTCATATAAATGTAAAACGTGAAACAGTCACTCATACCTAAACCAACCTAAACACAGCTGATGCATATCAGCCATGACTGCTGCCATTGTACCAGGACTGATACATATCCAATGTGCAATACTCTGTATACACACCTCATTTCTCATTCTGATGTATTTATAAAGTATTACTATTGTCAGTATAGTGTTAGTAGTAGTTGTATTTTATTTATCTAATTCCATAAATGTCTTTCTTATTTCATCTCTATCTCTATCTCTATCTCTATCTCTATCTCTATCTCTATCTCTATATAGTGCTTTTATTTCAACTACTGCTCTGGTTAGCTGTCCTGTTCCCCTAATCCTACATATTTTATTGTACTGGTTGACCCTAGGGTGACCAAGGGTTGGACCAAGGGTTGAACTTGATTGGCTCAACTTTTCAAAAGCCAAACTACTTAAGGACAGATGCTTAGCTTGTATCCAATGGGGAAAAAAGCAGAAAAAGCTTTCATGATGGTGCTGTGTTTGATGTCAATCAGACTATGCAAATGTAGGTCAAGTGCTGGTTAACCTGTCACCATCCTTTATACCTATGCACGGTGGGAAAAACTGAGAACCACCACAAATTCACAAGCTATGCAGATCTAGAAGAAATGATAGAAACTACCACAAAGAAAATTAAGCATATCTAAACAGAGACTATATCAATACAATGAGTACAACTACTACTAATATATCATATATTACAATAAACATAACTGTCGTCTTTTGTGTGCTACTGAATCAACCACAGAACAAAGACTACCTCTCAGCATTGGCAGCATGTCTCACATTGTCCCACACAAACATACTCTTTGTCCCACACTGAGTTTGTTGGGAACTGGTCACCTTAGTTGACCCTGTGTTAACCTATATATGACTAATAAAAGTGAACTTGAACTTGAGCTCATAATTACAAGCCCACATAAAAATTATCATCACTCTACATAGCGTTTTAGTAACGTCCTGCTCGTTGTTTTTGATTTTATGGCCTGCGGCACTGTCACAGTGTCATTTTTGGCCTAAAAACCTACTTTACATTTCCTGCTCAACAGCAGACAACAATGACAAAGTTAGTGGGAGCATGGTGGAGCATTTGACAGCTAAAAGGTCAGGCAGTTCTTTAGGGGTTGGTGGAGGCCAAAATAGAGGTGAAAGGAGCGTGAATATTGGCCTTGTGTCACTAGATGACAAGAAACATGACTCACATGAATGATAATGTTGCTCTGTATCTACTGGATGCGTAAATTAGCAACGTTTTGCTAACAAGTTTGGCTTGTCTGTATACATGATCATATCAGTGTTGTTAAGAAACACAAGTGACAGAATACACACATTAATAGCTTATACTAAATATGGATGTAATTCATTCAGAAAGAGTTTTTTTTGCCAAGTATTTTTTAACATTCAAGGAATTAACTGTGGTTTGTTGGTATGAAACAATAAACAAAATACAAACCCCAATTCCAAAAACAGGGGACACAAATGTAAATAAAAACAGAATGCAATCATTTACACATCTTTTTCAACTTGTGTTCTGAATACAGTACAAAAAGATATTTAACATTTAAATTGATTTAACTTTATTATTTTTTTTAATATGGCATTATGGGTAACTGTCACATCTGTGAAGGTACCACTGACGCTGATGCAGAGACCCTGGGTTGTTGAGCATATGAAGTCGTATATCAGGCAAAAATGGGAAAGAATTTCACTTTCAAAACTTCAGCAACTACCGTCTTCAGTTCCCAAACACTTTGTGAGATTGTTAAAAGACAAGGCAATGTATAATGTGAAATGTGCAAAAAATCATCTGGGTAATGTGCAAAAATGGATTCAACACACCAGACAGTTTTTAGGGAGGTGTGTGTCTGTTTATCTATGATTATTTTCATAAGTGTAGTAGGTGTTGCAATAATCTGTTGATTAATGGGGCAGCGCAGGACTGTTTCATGTATGTCTCTGTGTCACCAGTTATGTCATCTGACATGGTTGTGGTCACATCATCAGGTTGTGATTATGGGTGACACACATGTAGAAATGCTAACAGCACAGCAATTATGTGCAGATGTCACTGACCAAAGTGAGATCTCTCCATCATCAGTCACAGGAGTGGCTTCAGGGAGTATTTGTTAAGATGTGGTTGCAGGTATGTGGTCATTTCCCTGAGTCACACACACACACCACACAGCACTGTATTACTGTGCAGCAGTCACAGCTCCTCTGTTCTGTCTATTTATCAAAAGGAGACAATAATGCTGTTTTTACACACAGTCTGAGGTGACGAGTCATATAAAGAGTCAGCTTTTGAAGAATAGTAGTAAACAGCAGAAATGAGCACTGTGAGAAATATTATGGTCAGAAATACTGACATTATACAGATGGCAGCACTTACACAGCTCTATATCAGATTAATGGGTGTCATTATTAGTATCAGAAGGGAAACTTATCTCACTAATGTGCATTAAATCTTGATACCAGTTTTAAAAAAAAAGAGTAATTGGACACACATACAACTGGGTCAGGGGTGTTTTTGGGGGAGGGTCTGGGCAGGTGATTGGTTGGAAAACATTACTCCCTTGTCTGTCAGAGGGGGGCACTTTAAAACAGACCTACCTGAGTGATGACCACAGATCATTAGCGAGCAGGTGGAAAGGACATGAGGGAATACGGCTGGAACAGTTTCAAGGATTTAATTTTCAGAAATCCTGCTGTTGTTGACCAGGTAGGATTGCAAACCTGTTTGCCCAGACTTTCACTTGAGAGTTTACCACACAATAGTTACATTGAATAGGATTAAGGAATTAGGTGCGTTCTATTTTTCTACGGTGGAAATCTACAAAGGAACATAACACATATTATTTGCTTAATTTGGTATTTATCTTTCTTTCTGTTTGAACTGATGGTTTGCTTGCAAAAAACAAAATTCCCAGTCACCAATTTTATAGATTACCATTGTACCATTACTCTTAAGTATCCTGTTTTGACAGAGCGAGTCCCATTTTTCTCAAGTCTTTTTATCTCCTGATCTATATATGCTTTGCATTCTTTTGTTATGTTTCTGTGATGTATGTTTTATATCTGATTGTTGTCTGTCATCTATACTTTTATATTAAACCTTTTATTTTATTCTTTGCTGACCATCTTGACCAGGACTCCCTGGCAGACAAGACGTTGCATTTCAATGGGACTTGAATGTTTCCTACAATGTTTAACCCCAGATAAATCCATGTGTGTTTTCTTGCTAGCTTCCAGTTGCTACAACTTCCAGTCAAAGCCCTACCCATAGTAAAAATAACTATTTTTTCTGAGTTGATCGTGAACCCCTTTTTCTGAGTTAAAATTTTACTCCTCAGGTGTTGAAGTTCCAATCTGATATAGAGTATATGTAACCCAAAACTGAGATAATTTAAATATTAACTCATTACCAGTGTTAGGAGGAACACTTAAATTATATTTAATTCAACCCCTTTTTAGAGTTAACTATTATATATTATTCATATATGTTACATAAAAATGACTGCTGCGCAATGTACCGTTTTCAACAGATTTTTTATTTAGAAAAAGAAATCATTTACATTTAAACCACCTTCAAGGTCATAACAGTGCAGCTTTAGTTGTATAAAACAGTCAGTAACATACACACTGCATCAGATTTAGGCAATAAAAACAATAAAATACTATACTACTAAATTAAAGAGCAATAAAAACATAACAGCAGTGTCTGTTTAGTGGAACATTGTGTAACATGAGGTAAACTCCTGGATGACTTTGTCTTTAAAACTGGTGTTCCATTTTTGCAGGAACCTTGATGTGGCCTCTTCTCCAAACATCAGTGAGAAGTCAAAATTAAAATTTAATTAATAAGGAAAGGACAACTATTTCAGCCACCTGATGTAAACCTAATATTTTAATACAACTTTTTCAAATTAATTTTTAATATCTACTAGTTCTTCCTAACCAACAGTGTGCACACATTTGTCTGGAGAGGGAAAACATATTTTTCTAAAAGGTTCAACAGAAAGAATGGCTGCCTAAACTTTATCTCCTTTACAGCGGAGCGAGCAAAAAGCCAAAGACCAAATGCAGCATACTCTGAATAATATGGAAAATACAGAGCTGTTCAATACCAAATACAAAACAAACATACATAGCTTAGTGTACCAACTTCAAGAAAAATGCTATGTAAGCTATACCTACCGAACATTTTATAATAGTTAAGTTAAAGGCAAAAGCAAAAAACAGGCTCAATCTTACCTCACTATGAAGTCCAGCTTCAGCTTGCTGTGCGCAGTGTGGAGTCATGGGGCAACAGTTTAACATGACCTCCAGGAGAGAGGTTAAATTACGCTCCTTAACACCCACTGAATGAACTCCAAAATATTACTAATATTTTAGTTTAGTTTAATAATTAGTATCCCTTGACACAAACCACAGTTAAAGAATAAACTCCGCAAATTTAACACTTTTTTGCCTAACTACCAGATTTTTAACTCCAGAAATTTGCTGTGTGTGCTCTGGACAGTTTAGGTCATTTTGACATGTTTACGAAGTTCTCCGGGGTCACATCAATAAATTTGCCCCTCCCCCCACAGAGAGCGAGCAGGTACTGATCAGCCAGAGGAGGGGGAGGGGGGACTTACTTGGTATTATCATTTGTAGCAATATTAATTGGGCATTGCTTTACATTTGAATCTATGTTAGCTTTCCCATTTTAAGAGTTAATAGTAATAACTAGTTTTAATATAATTATATCGAAGGTGAATTTTTTCCTGATTTTGTGGCGCCCCCCCGGAGGCCACGCCACCCTTAGCGTTTGCCTATATTGCCTAATGGGCCAGCCGGCTGTGCTTCCGGTAAAACACAGGATACGCCACCTACATAGAGTGAAGAAGGAAGTGAATAAACGTGACTAAATTTAACGTGAATACAATCTTAATACATGAAGATGATTTCTGCCCAAGTCCTGTCAGATAGATTTTCATCTGCAATGGTGGCTGTTAAGCACTGAATAAAAACTGAAATAAAACTTAAATGATCCCGCAGCACTTCAGATGTCATCAAACTGTCTTTTGTTACTGTTTTAATGTGAGAGAGACCTCTAAAAGCATAATCTACATAGTATACATTTAAATAAAGGTAGATGAATGAATAAATTGTCAGATATTATTTAGCATTGAAGAAACTTGTATTGCATCATTCTAAAATGTACTCTTTGCATCTGTTTTTAGGACATGTTGGAGGGTGCAGACATGCAGACATTTTACAACTTTTACCACTTTAAATAAGTTTTGAAACTTTTCAATGAGCAGGACCTGCATACAGATGGTGGTGATGAGAATACTGAGCGTGGGAACTGGGCCAGCAAGAAGGAGTACATCCTCTCTACAATTGGTTATGCTGTTGGACTGGGAAATATCTGGAGATTTCCATATTTAGCCTACAAGAATGGAGGGGGTAAATATTTAGTGTCTAATTCATGAGTGTTGGAAATCCTGTTTGATATTAACTTTGTTAATGCTGTGTTTATTTTACTCCCGTCCCACCCAATCTGTCACTGTTAACAGGTGCCTTTCTTATCCCCTACTTTATAATGCTGGTGGTGACTGGAATTCCCCTTTTCTTTCTGGAAAGTGCCTTTGGTCAGTTTTGCAGTCAAGGTCCAATTAACACATGGAGAGCAGTGCCGCTGCTGCAGGGTAAGACCACCACTCAAGTTTGTATGGTAAACATTAGGGATTTAATGAGGCTGTTAGTTAATGATCAACTGTGGAGCAAAAAATGCATATTTTTTATGACTCCTGACTTCAAATGAGCTGTTCCATTTCAACTCTTCAAACCAAAGGTACAAGTTGAAGTACATTCTTACAGCAAGCAGTGTATAGACCCAAAATTTTTCAAGTCTGTCGTAAAACGTGACTATATTTTTAAGACAGACTTTGAAGCAGATGTAACCTTGAATGAATGGCCCTCATTCATCAACCGTTCATAAGAAGAAATTTCTTCTTAAAACCCACTTATACAGTTTTCACAAAGATGTTGCCATTCATTAAATGTTTTCTTATGTCAAATTTGTTCTTAGGTAAGAACAGAATCAACAAAAACTCAAGAGCACACCTGCGCACATCTGAGTGCTGACATACTTGCGCAGAATTAATTAATTAAATCTTTAGTGCCACAGTTGTGTCATATTATGGGATTTAAATTACAAAAATATTGTTATCAGTTATAATATTTTTGATAATTATTTTGAATATTTTACAAATCATTATGATCTTCAAAATAAATAATGAATTTGATTTTACAGTATGATTATTTATACCTTACACTTAATCAGATAAAAGAAACATGTCACAAATCAAACAGGTTAAAGTGCATATCTTCATTTATTTATTCATTTATTTATTTCTATTAATTTTACTCCTAATCAATTTTAATTTCTCAGAGATCTGCTATCTGTGTAAATGTTTATGGTTGTCTGGACACTGGACAACATTTTAGATCAGAAGTGGGGCAGCTGAGTGCCCGGGACCTGAGTGTACACCTGGCTGCGAGGTTCAGGTTCAGCCTCAGAAAAAATGCAAAAAATTTGCACGTAAACTTGAACTAGAAATGAAAAAAATCATATTGAAGGGGTTGTCACTTTATGACGTATTACTGATGGCAGTAAACATGACAAATATAATGATGAACCTCGCATTAAAGGTCCAGTGTGTAAGACGTACAGGGATTTACTGGCAGAATAGGGCATAAATGGAATATAATATATGTCTGGCCCTGCAGAACACACAAACCAAACAATGGCTCAAGATGCAGACTTTCGCGTTTTGTGCAGGTTTCACTGTCACCGTCAGTTCTCCTATACTATACTCTAGTCTTTTTGTCTAATTTGATTGAAAAAAAGTATGACTTGTCATGTCTTATTAGTGCACTGTAAAATAAAGTGCAACCCAAAACAAACTTTTTTCTTTACAAAGAGAATTTTAGTCCTCAGGACATTTGAAAGTTCCTAAACATGAATCAATGAAAAAACCTCACCCAAATGGAGCTAAATGTATTTTAAAAACAGTTCTTACAATAATGTTTTATAAAATCAGCACAGCCTTATAATGTCTCTCTCACTCTGAACCTCTCCAGGTGTTGGCATTGGTATGGTTATGGTGACTGTAATAGTATCAGTTTACTATAATGTCATCATCGCCTACAGCCTGTACTACATGTTCGCCTCCTTCCAGTCTCCTCTGCCGTGGTCCAGCTGCTTCAGTTGGGCTGACAATAACTGCAGCGACACACATACAGGTGATCTTTTTTTTTTTTGATCAGATTTACTGTTTGGGGGACCCCTGGGGCAGGGGTGACATAAAGATATTGATAAGAGGATAATATCTGAATTTTCTAGAGAAGATAAAGCAACTTAAAACTACGTCAGGTCAAAGCTAAATAAGCAAATAATTATTCCATTCTTGGAAATTAATGCTTGTACATACTCACTACACTGACCCATATTTTTTTTGTTTTTTACCTTTCTAGTGTATTGCAATGTAAGTGGTGTTGTAGTGGCCAACTGGACTCTGGAGAACAGCACTTGTCCTTTATCCAACATGATCACAGTTCCAATGCAGAGCCCGAGTGAGCAGTACTGGGAGTAAGAATCACACACTGACACTCATGCCGTCAACAAATACATGCATTTGTCAAACTGCTGTGGCTACAGTCAGATGTCTCTCCTCCTCAGTCGAGTGGCTCTGCAGAGATCCAGCGGACTAGATGAAACTGGACCAGTAGTTTGGCACTTGGCCCTCTGTCTGCTGCTAAGCTCCATGATTGTTGTCGCAGCGCTCATCAGAGGCATCAAGTCATCAGGCAAAGTAAGTCGGCATCCACCTCACAGCAAGTCCAATGCATATTTTAAGCCCATTGCAAAAATCAGTCACCAAGCACCAAGCTGGAAACATGTGACCTATCCGTAACTTTATACATCATAAAATCTTTTTAACAACACATTTTAGTGCAGATTATACATTTTACTCACTAACTACACAATACTGTCATTGCTCATTTAAAAGAAATATACAGTATACATTTTAAAGTAATTAAGTGGGTTAGATGTGGGGAGAGGTGGGGTGACGTCATAGCGCTCTCTATAGACCAGCCACCACTGGCCAAATCTCTTATTTCTGGAATATGAAAAGCATGGAGTTTTTGAACATATTTGAAATTTTGACCTGCTGTTGGTGTGAAGGGAAAGGTCAGGGGATCAGACATCTGTTCCAAATTTCATGGCAAGTCATCTGGAAAATAGTTGTTTGGATTTTGTGGTGGACCAACCAACAGATCACCATTGCCATATGTTGAGCTAAAAAAAACAAGGTGAAAGAGCCTGGCTTTGTCCAAAGGTAATAAAATCCACCTACCAGCACCTCTGTAGCTCTAAGTATATAGTATCATAGTTGGTGTAAAAAAAAAGTGTGAAGTGTAAAATTCCACCTTCACTGGACCAGGACAAGGAATATTCCAGAACATAAACAGCTGTTTTTATGGTTTGTTTTTGTGCAGATTAAACAAACAAAATAAGTCTTAATCAGCAAGCCAAAGAGGCACTGATAGCCAGACTTTGTTCACTTTGGACAGAGTACTGTTTCGCACCTTCTCCAGTGTTTGTGCTGAGCTAAACCAACCAGTTGCAGCTGCAGCTGCATCTTTAACAGGACATGACATGAGAGTGGTGTCAATATTCTGAACTTAACTCTTGGCAAGATGGTGAATAAGTGAATTGTCAAGCAAGTCAACTTACCATGGCAAACACAATGAAATTTATAAACCCAGTAGGGTTTTACAATGTACGCTTTAAACTCCCAGCAGCAACAAGAAAATATAAATGTGTTAATTACTTTCTTCACAATTTTAACTCACGACTTGTGTCTTTTCAGGTTGTGTATTTCACAGCTACATTTCCATATGTGGTGATTCTAATCCTGCTGATCAGAGGTGTGACATTAGAGGGAGCTAGAGATGGGATTGAGTTCTATGTTGGTTCTCAATCCAATCTGACCAAATTGACAGAAGCACAGGTAAGAACTCAACTATCCCTGTTTAACTGTAACACAGAACATCAACATGAGTTTAAAGCACGACTGTTTGTTTTTTCAGGTGTGGAAAGATGCAGCAACTCAGACCTTCTACTCTCTCTCAATTGGCTGGGGTGGAGTCATGACTCTTGCATCCTATAACAACTTCCATAACAATGTGTTCAAGGACTCATTTATTGTCACACTGACGAATGCTGGTAGGAGCACAGGAACCCTTTTTAGAACATCAATTAACTTTTTCTTCTCCTTTGTGCTCGGCTTGTCTATGTTGAAAAAAAAAAACAAATTCTGGGGTTGTTAGAAGATGTTGCTGGAGGACTGATAAAAGCAAAATATATATACAGTCACATACTTGGTTGCTAATGTTAGCACAGCACTAGCTAACTAGCTAACTAATCATCAACTAGCTAGTTAGCAAGTTTGGCTCTGTAGCAAAACACTTGCTAACAAATTTACATCAAACATTAGCTAGCTAGTTAGATCTGAAAGCTACTGTTAGCAAAGTTAGCTAACTAGCTATATTATCTACATCAATCATTAGCTAGCCAGTTAGCTAATATTTTGTAATCAAGCTATCAACTTAAGATGTGACAATCTCCAGGTCCCCAGCAGCATCCTTTAGCCATCCTCAGATAGATGAGCCTATAGCGCAGACCATGAGTACAGAAAACAGGAAAAGACAAAGTTCACCGATGTTCCACCAGGTACCAAACTTGCTCAACTATTTACACAACAGTTTATATATCTCATTAACCTATTTTGCTATTTTCATCTTTTCCAAGGTACCAGTGTGTTTGCAGGCTTTGCCATATTTTCGATCTTGGGTCACATGGCTCACATTTACAAAATGCCTGTTGGAGAAGTGGTGAAGGAAGGTCAGACAGACACACCATGAGGATACTAATTATTAAAAATTTGTCACGTGGCATCTGATGTTTTGTTTCTTTGTCTTTGTGCAGGGTTTGGCCTGGCATTCATTGCATATCCTGATGCTCTATCTAAGCTTCCTATTTCCCCACTGTGGTCCTTTTTGTTCTTTTTCATGCTTTTGACTGTTGGTCTGGACTCTCAGTTTGCAGGAATAGGTGAGATAAGTTGCCATTCATACTCATATAAAATTCAAACGATTGTTGCTGTGATAGATTAAGTAATGCATCTTGACATCTCTCCTCATATCATTAGAGGTCATTACCACCTGCTTGCTTGATGCCTTCCCTAAAATCTTCAAATCCAAACGTGCTTTATCAACTATCACAACCTGTTCCATCCTCTACCTCCTGGGCCTGCCATGTGTCACAAGGGCAAGTCTGGCTCAGTGTAACTTTATGTTATTGTCTGACTGAGGCCGAGCCAACCTACTCATCTTATGTGTATCTTTTTGTGTGTGTCTGGAATAGGCAGGAATATACTGGGTGACTCTGATGGACCAGTTTGCTGCCAGCTGGGTGCTGCTATTTTTGGTTCTTTTTGAGATCATTGGTGTCTGCTACATATATGGTACGTATGATAAGTGGAGATATGTGCATATGAAAGTGACAGAAACTCCAGATGTGTATACATGTGTGTATTCTTCTCTTGTTTCTAGGAGGGAACCGTTTTATTAAAGACATTGAGATGATGCTTGGCAATAAGAGTTTTATTTTCTGGCTGTGGTGGAGAGCATGTTGGTTTATCCTCAGCCCCTGCATCATAGTGGTGAGTGCGACATCACACGATGTCCCTGAAACAAAAGAGACTCACTTTGTATTAATCATGTTTTCACTTGAATGTGCATATGATGATGAGAGTTTGATCAAGAATTATTGTATCATATTACAGATAAATAGTAAACTAAAATACAGTTTTAAAGCTTCTGTGGTGAAAAATTGGCAATATAGTAACAGAATCTTCATTCATATTTGATCAGTACTGGCTAGTTTGTCAGTTTGATCTGAGTTTCATGCTGTGCGTTGCACTGGACAGACTCATTGATAATGACTTGTCAATCACAAAGCAGCCTTGCCCTAAAGTATACTGTGCTTTATTGTCTATTTTCCTGTAAATGCTACCGTAATTTATCAAATGACCATCATGCTGTATAGAAGGAGACTTGAAACTACAGATTGAGACCATAAACTCATTAAGAAACTGTTTAATGAAGTAATAAGTGAGAAGTGAGGTTGTTTTACCCTAAGATTACATACAAACTAGTTTTGAGACCAATGGAGTCGCCCCCTGCTGGCCATTAGAACGCATGCAGATTTAAGGCACTTCCATATTCTCTTTACTTTTCAGACCAAGAAGCTCTGTCCACTATTTATTATATGGTCAAACATCACTATTTCTGAGTAAATCAAAAAAGTGAATGACCCATGTTCTGTAAATGCAGATTAAACCTACTCACACACATATGTCATATTAGTTTAGATCATTTTTGATTAATGAAACAGGCCGACTTTCTTGTTTAGGTGATCCTGGTCTGGTCTCTGATGACCTTTACACGACCCTCCTATGGACCAGTGCAGTACCCAGATTGGGGCTTGGCTCTGGGCTGGTGCATGACAGCATTTATCCTCCTCTGGATCCCTGTCATCGCTGTGTATAAGCTGATCAGAGCAGAGGGAAGCCTCTGGAAGGTGTGTATGATAGCTAACACTGGTGGCTCAAAACACCATTCTTGTTTGAGATTTTTTCCATGTTTTCAAAGATGTGAAAAAATGATGCCAATCTCCTACTTTACACAGCGTGTGAAGACATTGTGCTCTCCAGCTGAGGAATGGCATCCCTACCTCGACATCCATCGAGGAGAACGTTACTCAGAAGAGCGCTGCCGCCACAGGATGAAGCGTAGAAACAAACCAGAAGTAAACATAAACGTAATCTCAAACTCATGGCTCTGATATGTTTATATGCAGTAATGTAATCTGTGAACACTTTGTACTGAAAGCTGATTTTTGACCTCCAGGAGACAGAGTGACTGAAATACAAACTCAGCACATTATCAATATTAAATTTAAATTCCTGCCTATTTTTTCAGAGAAAAATATGTAACAAGGTTACCCCATTGTAACGTTCTTCCCATTTAAATGTTTCATCTGCTAAATGTCAATGTCACCATTTGTTTTTGTTTATACTGTGCTTTGGCTACCACCTCCAGGGAAAAATATCTGGGTCTATTAGACTCTTTTTACCAGCCACGTTATCAGCTGCTGTCCAGCTTTTCTTGCTGGGGTAGGTAGCATACAATTGTGTGAAGTCTGCATTAAAAGGAACAGAGCCATTTAGGACACAACCACACAGACTAATGACAGAAAACGATGAATTACAAGGGGCTGAAAGCTACTTAGAACAATAGTAGCAAAACTTTTATATTAAAGGAAATCCTTTCCAATATATCTATATGTACTGTATATATCAATAATATTGTACAACAAGGCTTCGGAATCTGGTGGCCTTTATTACTTTGTCAGTGATCTGTGGACTTTTTAATTATTTTGCTGTTATTCATTCAAAATGTTTAATGTTCTATAGTTCAAATATTTTTGTGTCAGCAATCATGCTTGTTTTTCCATGTCAGTTAACTTGTGTAAATCCACTGTTCTAATAATCTACAATAAATGACTTGTTTCTGCATCTCTTATATGTGTTGAATTGTTTATACTTGTTAGTAATGTAGCAGGGATGAAACAAACAAAAGCACGAGTTGTCAAGCTGCTTTAAATAAAAATCAAATTAAAATTAAATAGATCAGATATTTCTTAATGTGTTAAAGCTAATCTCACATGGGCTTCAGTGGCAGATGGTTCTGACCAGAACTAAACCAAGAAAAGCACCTCAGTGGTATACAAAGTGGTATAATGAGACAAAACAGGTCAGGCCTGCTGTTTAGTGTGCTAACTTCAGCAGATAGCTCTGCAACACAATACATAGTCCACTTCAACATAACATCAAGCTGTTGATTATTTTCGTTAAGTTTTGCATGATTTAGACAAAATTCTGACAAACTTCTCCTTTAGGCTTGTCTCATTATCTAGATAAGTGTTGCATAATGCAGAGTCATGTCTTTGTGTTCACAGTTCTTCCTACCAACAGGCTGCATGGCTGCCACAGACTGTATTTTTGACATTACCACTAGGGGACGCCAAAGTCAGAAACAGTATACAGTATAAAACAGTATACAACAGTATATCAATGATAAATACACTCAGTCTCCAGTTTATTAGGTACATCTAGCTAAAATTAATACAGTCTTATAGAAGGCCTTGCAAAAACCTTCAGGAAGGTTTTAATGTTCATTTTGGTTTAAACCGTTTTAGAGAGATATCCATTTAA
The DNA here is from genome assembly GCF_056507025.1 of Lutjanus erythropterus. Classification (NCBI taxonomy): domain Eukaryota; kingdom Metazoa; phylum Chordata; class Actinopteri; order Lutjaniformes; family Lutjanidae; genus Lutjanus; species Lutjanus erythropterus. The sequence continues at coordinate 20,720,977 of NC_139318.1, forward strand.
CTGTTTGGAAGTTGTAGATTGTGGTTCTGCTGAACTGTATTGCATTATACTGAGAAATGTTTCTAATATTTTGTACACAATGTTTATGCCAGCGAGGCTAGATTATATGTCAGAAACACTTCTCATTATCATCACTTCTCACAAGTTATTAGCTTCATCTGGAAGCTTGTGATGCTGTCTTATCCAACCCAGATGTTCTGGCTGTTGCAGATGTGGTCGAGTCGCTGCTTTAGGAATGCCTTGATATGAGTGGAGTTAATTAAAAGATTTACACTTTGTTCATTGTCTGGTATGTAGTATCATTTGTTATTCTATCATTAAGTCTTTATATAGCAGTGTGAAGTAACTTTGTTCCCAGAATTACAAACCAAAAGAATAAAAAAAAGCTCAACTCATGAAAAGATTGGACCTATAACGGACCCCTCAAGGACACCACATGAAGACACCAACCCTCTGATCACTGAAGATCCCAAGAGAGGAACAGGACCAGATAAAGTATGTATTAAAAATGCAAAGCCAGTGTTTGATGTGCTCAAGCAGGAGAGTCAAAATGTCATTATGATCGAGGCAAACTCACTACTTTTATTGATGATTTGTTTTTTTTTTATTGGCTTGCAGGTAATGTCAAGGTAATGTCAAGTAAACCTAATGAAAACCAAAAGAGCAACATTATTCATTGCCGTAGAAGTCATTTCAACCAAAAGCTGTAAAACTAGATAAACCGCTGATTTTGCGATCCGTGTGTGTGAAGGTAACATTATGTCATCCAGTATTTACTGATATGACACTTCATATTTACAATAGATCTTCTCAGTGTGTGTGCAGAGTCATTGTGTGTTTGATCAAGCCTGAAGGCCGACATCAGGTGTTGGAGCACTTGACTGTCTGTCTGCGTTTCATGTGTGTGACTGTGACCACAATAAAAGCTGAGGTATTGTAATGAGCTGTTGCATGAATGGTTATGTCTGTTATTACAGATGCTTTCAGTGACCATGCAGCTGTCTGACATCATGAGAGATCTCAGTCTGATCTCAGTCTTTCAGCCAGACAGGCTTACAGCTCGCAGCAATTTACTGCAGTGGTAGTTAGAGAAGATACAATCATACACCACATGAGCTTCACTGGTTTGTAAAGCTATGTATTTATTTAATGATACAGTTTTCTTTGCATTTTGATTGTGTTTTTTAATAAAGTCTGGAATCACTTTTTGGTTTGTTTATTGTGAAGTCAGTGCATGATGTTGAATGGCCCTTTTTGTTTTATCCTTTGCCTTGTCGTGAGAAGTGGAAAAACAGACAGTTACTTAAGTATTTTGTTCTTTTTCTTCTCTCTGTATTTTCCAGTAGCATTTGTTTATTTGTTCACTGACTGAAGTAACATTTCAGTGCTCCATCTTTTTTATTTATTTGTGGCAGAAGATACTTTTGGGCAAAGTTTGGCCTAGTACCTCTGGCATTACCCTCCTTATAGGTAACACCAGCAAAGATGTGTAATTTGTATCACAAGTGTTACTGTGTGTTTTTACTCTTACATAAAAAATGTGTCATTTTTTACATGATGATAATTTGACATGCATTGAATTTTGCAAAACTCTCTTACAGTTAAGATTCAAAGTATTGCACTATCTCTCGTTTATAATATAGCAAATAAATGGTTGTCCAGATGACCAAACGCCATTCAATCACACTTTTAACAAACCTGATTGAAATAAATGAAAGATAACCTTCTGATTAGTTGTATTATCATTATTCTTTTGTTACTCTGTGTGCCGATGAGATTGGGAAATAATATTTCATAAAACCCTTTTATACTTGTCCAGGGTGAACCCCGCCTCTCGCCCAATGTCAGCTGGGATAGGCTCTGGCAACCCGCGACCCTTCTGGAATAAGCGGCTACAGACAATGAATGAATCAATGAAACCCTTTTATATTGCCAAAGCAATAAGGCAACACCAGTGGCAAAAACACGGGGAATGTAGTTTTTAAATAAATGCCAAAAAAAAAGCTTAAAAAAAATATTAAGCTGTCATATATGTGAATTCATAAATTCAATGAGTTTAAATGTTAGATAAATAAATACATATAAGTTTGAGGTTTTGCCTGGCTGTACATTTAAAACCATTAGATGTTAAATAAACACAGACTTGTCTATCCAGGTTCAGCTGCAGCTCCTGTCTCTCTGAAAGCAATGATTGGCAGGAAACCAGTTTGGATCATGTGACTTGAGACTTATTTTTACTGGAGCCATCTGAATTTTCTTCTACAGACCATCAGCAGATGAAAATGTGGAAGTATGGCTGCAACAGTTCCAAGGATCCTGCTATTCTTGCTGATCAGGTAGGATTACAGGCATCTGTAAAGCGAATAACTAACTGTAACCTATTTATATAAGGCACCTATATGTTTTCAAAATGTTAAACTGAACGTTATTTATTACAATGTCAAAAATAAGTTTTCTTCCTGTTGTTAACAGTAGTGATAGCTTTCATTTCTGTTTGTACAATGGATGGTTAAATTTGCAACAAACGTACCAACAACAAAATAAAACAAAGTGAAACATAATTATATACAGCAGTGTTCCTGACCACATATAGCCCATATATAGCATACCAGAAAAACATTAGGATAGTTTGTCATTTGTCAAAAAATATCTTTTGCTGTAACTTTTGTATCAGGAAAACTTAAACAGACATTCATGTGAAGGATATTGTTTATAGACATTTTTGCCCCTGGGGACTGAATTCTACTTTTCAAACATTTGCTTATCCACTGAACTCCCCCACCTTTACTTCACATGTTGACTGACATGATGTTGACAAGTTTTATTTCAGTCATAAATAGACTGTTAGTGGATTTCATCTTGAGTTAACTCAAAAGATTCCCAGTCACAAAATACCCACAGTGTTTCATACACCATGTACGTATGTGCTTGTCTGTGTAATTCACAGTCAATGTTGGAGAAAATGTTTCTACAATTTTCCTAAATCCTGCACGCAAGCTGTTAAATCAAAGTATGTAATTATAAAAATATGTTTAAAGGATTAAAGTAAAGTAAAAGCACTCAATGCAGAAAATGCCCCCTGTCACTGTTATATCATTGGATGATTATGACATGTACATTCATGTAAAAACAGGATTTTTAAGTTAGTTAAGGTGGAGCTGAAATAAGACTGCATCATTTTTTTTAATCTGCTGATTATTTTCTTGATTAATTGATTGATTTTTGGCTTTTAAGAGTTGAGAACATAATGATAAATTCTATCACAATTACGCCTTCACAGTACTTGTTTTGTCAAACCAAACCCCAAAATTATTACAGATGAATTAAGATTTTTAACATATGTAAAATAAAAAGCAGCAAAATCTAATATTTGTGGAGCCATTAAATGGTTTGCATGAAAAGTGACTTCAACAATTTTTTTTTTAAATAATTACCATTAACAATAGTGTAAATTGTGTGATCCACTAGTCATTTTAAATGTAATGTTGGATAGTGTAGTGTTGGCTTAATTTACAACAAAACATCACATTCTATTTTTAAATTTTGCATGTTTTAATGTAAATTTCTTAATTGTAAAGTAACTAATAACTAAAGCTGTGGTGTAAAAGGTACCATATATCCCGCTGAGGTGTAGTTGAGTAAAAATAGAAAGAGGCATGAGAAAAAAAATACTCGTCAAAATGCATTAATAACATTAATAACAACTGAATTCAGATTAGTGGAACTGAGCCATTGTTAATGTTATTAGTAGCACCTGTGCTTTTCAAAATGTGATTCTTATATTGCAGGCATTATTTATTTTTGATTTAATTTACACAATAAAGGTAATAACTAACAATATAAAAACCTTTTTTAAAACTCTGCTTTGAGCAGGACTGTCATGTGGATGAAGGTGATGAGAATCCTGAGCGTGGAAACTGGACCAACAAGACAGAGTACATGCTCTCTATGGTTGGCTATGCTGTTGGTCTGGGAAATATCTGGAGATTTCCATATCTAGCGTACAAGAATGGAGGGGGTAATTATTTGGCATCGGTGTCAAGAACATTACTTATTATAACATTGTTGTAAGTATTATGAGTATCAAGAAAAGTGTTTATTCCTGTGAGCAGGTGCCTTTCTCATTCCCTATTTCCTGATGTTGGCCTTGTGTGGAGTTCCTCTTTACTTCCTGGAAAATGCCATTGGTCAGTTTTGCAGCCAAGGTCCAATCAACATCTGGAGAGCAGTGCCGATACTGCAGGGTAAGCCTGAAAGACCCCACACCTAAGATATCAAATGTGACCGTGATGTGAATGTGTAAAATACTGTTCACCTGTTAGACAGAAATTTAAATTATTGTAGAAAGAGCTGCAACTATCAGTTATTTCTATTATTGTTTAATTTTTCAAATTAATAGATTTATTCATTAGTCTATAAAATGAACCATCTGGAAAATGTCAGTCAAGCTATTGCAGCAAATACTCACATTTCAGAACCTGGAACTGGCAAGTTTGTTAAATTTGACTGAAAAACTTACAATAACAATTAAATTTTTTTCCTTCAATGGACTGCTCAGTTATTCGATTAATTTCTATAGCTCTACATGTAAGACAGTACAGTAATAGGCAACTGGACTTGATAGAGTTCTTGAAGACATTTCGCCTCTCATCCAAGAGGCTTCTTAAGTTCTGAAGTTCTCAGAAGAACTCTATCAAGTCCAGTTGCCTACTACAAACCTTGATACGAACACCATGACCGGGATGACTGAGAATACAGACAAATACAGTAATAGACAGTACTGTAAAAGATCCTCTAGAGATGACTGTCAAATAAAGATCTCAACCGTTACTAATAATTAGTATAATAAATGATGGAATTAGCATAATTGTAAGTTCAATATTTAATCTAAATCAATAATATTTGTAACTAAAGTTTGAAGAATACTGTACTATTTTAATAGTGGAAAGTGCTTTAAGGGTCTTGCTTTGCCCAGCAGAACAGGCAAAGAGAGCAGATGAAAGTCTGTAATTTAATGTTTATAGTATTTTATATTGCAAATTGCATTTATGCATTATTATATAGTTTTTTTATACAGTTTTTATTTATGTTAAACATAAATAAAAACAGAATTAAATGATTTACCAATACTTTTTTCTTCGTTTTTTATTTTTACTTTGGTGATTCGACTTCAAAGTTGGGACTGGGGTAACAAACGAATGGAAAAACTTGGGTGATAAAGGGATATCCTCAGCCATTCACACACATGGATGGGGTTAGGTTCATCACTTTGTGGGTAATTGCGTGTGCAAATCGTCCAGTAGTTTAAGAACAATTCTCAATGCACGGAATTTCAGGATTTCATGATCTACAATCCAAAATATCATTCAAAGAATCCAGAGAAATCTCTGCATGTAAGGGGCAAAGCTGAAATCTAACATTAGATACCCGTGACCTTTGACCCCTTAGCTGGCACTGCATGAAAAACTGCATTTAAAAAACACATTATTGTAGACGGGATACTACATGGACTCAAGAATGGGATTCCTGCCTCTACAAATGCAAGTTAAGATCCAACCATGCAAACTGAAAGCTAGATATCAGCATCATCCAGAAACACTGCAGACTTATCTGGGACCCAAGCTGAAGGACCATCCAGATTTGTTGCCAGCGCTAACTTCAAAATGGGGGGGTATATTGGTTCCCATGTCATGACTAACTGTCACATCTGTGAAGGCACCATCAATACTGAAAGACACATACAGGTTTTGGAGCAACATCTGCTGCCATACAGATGGCGTCTTTTTCAGGGACATCCTTGCTTATTTCAGCAAGAAAATGCCAAAACATGTTCTGCATGCATGAAGCCCAAAATATAACAACAGAGATGCTAGACTGCTGAACACCTGAAGCTGTATATCAATCAAGAATGAGAAAGAATTTTCCTTTCAAAACTTCAACAGTGTCCACAGTTCCCAAACACATACTGAGCGTTGTTAAAAGAAAAGATGATATATCACAGTGGTAAACATATCCCTGTCCCAACTTTTTTGGAACGTGTCGCAGGCATCAAAATTCAGAATGAGTATATATTTACAAGAAAAACAGTAATGTTCATTAGAACATTAAATTGAACATTAAATTGACTATGAAATATCTTTTCTTTGTAATGTATTCAATTGAATATTGGTCAAAGTTTTTGCAGATGATTGCATTCTGTTTTTGTTAACATTTGACACAAATTCCAACTTTTGTTGAATCATGGTTGTATTATCTTTTCCAGGTGTTGGCCTTTCCGTGGTTATGGTGAACACATTGGTGTCAATTTACTATAATGTCATCATCGCCTACAGCCTGTACTACATGTTTGCTTCCTTCCAGTTTCCTCTGCCGTGGTCCAGCTGCCTCAGCTGGGCTGACAGTAAATGCAGCCACACACCTACAGGTGCGTCCCCATTCATCACCTTTACCTGTGAAGATGTGTTGATCAAATCTGCTAATTGAATTATGCTGATCTTACACTTTTGACATTAGTTCCACTTTGAGTTTTAACTGAACTGAACAAAAATAGCATAATTTGGTAAAGATGAAGAAGGTTGTTTGAAGTATCCTCAAACCTGTCTAAGAAGAGCATTTCAGCGTCTTTGATCAGTATCATTATTATGCAAGACGTTCACTGGTCCTGTCACCTTTTCCAGTGTATTGCAATGTAAGTGGTGTTGTAGTGGCCAACTGGACTCAACTGGAGAACAGTACTTGTCCTTCATCCAACATGATCTCAGTTCCAGTGCAGAGCCCGAGTGAACAGTACTGGGAGTAAGAATCACACACTAAAACAAACAAGCACAGATACAAAACACTGCTGTGGTTACAGTCAGATGTCTCTCCTCCTCAGTCGAGTGGCTCTGCAGAGATCCAGCGGTCTAGATGAAACTGGACCAGTACTTTGGCACTTGGCCCTCTGTTTGCTGGTGAGCTCCATGGTTGTTGCTGCAGCGCTCATCAGAGGCATCAAGTCTTCAGGCAAAGTAAGTCCTCAGAGCAAGTCCTAGTCTACAGTTTGTGAAGATCAAGTTCTCCCTCAAGTACAGGAAAAGCATAATTATGTGCTGTTATGTGTTATCTAGGAATATACAAGCCATGGTTCATACATTCATTTTCTTAAAGGGACAGTTTTATGAGCTACTTATCCGTAGTCAGCGAATTTCCTACAGTAGATGGTGGTTGAATGCCTGCAGTATGGAGAAGTATTGCTTTGCTTCCTACATCGATACTCCTATTGCTTCTCCAAACTGGAGACGTGCCAGCCACCATCTACTGCAGATTATACACTGACTATAGATAAGTACTTCATACAACCCCACTTCAAAAAACCCAAACTATTCCTTAAGGTACTTGCATTGCTCTGTGATCAGCTCACACACCTGGTATATGTATTTGTGGCTTTTGTCTCTCCAGGTTGTGTATTTCACATCTACATTTCCTTATGTGGTGATTTTGATCTTGGTGATCAGAGGAGTGACACTGGAGGGAGCTAGAGATGGGATCGAGTTCTTCATTGGTTCCAAATCCAATTTGACTAAATTGACTGAAGGGCAGGTAAGAACCAAACTATCACTGTTTACAACACAAGGCTAAGACAGTTAAATCTGCAGCCTCGCAGCTCCATGAGGCACGGTTTCACTTTATGCTGAATGCTAATGTAAGCATGCTAACATTCTCTCAGTGACAGCACTAAATACAAACTCGAGGTTGATGGGCGTGGAGGTATTTTATCATAAACCAAAGTACTGGAAAAATTATGGCAATCTATCCAATAATTGTTGTGACATTTCACTGAAAAAGACAAACGTGAATCTCATGGTAATGCTAATGACACCTCAGGATCTTACCAAATTCAGTGGGATTAGTCATCTAGAAACCATGAATGTCTGTATCACTGACATAGATATAGACAACATGACAGCTCCCCAAAAGTGAGGCCAAAACATCTTGATTGCCCCCGGGTGGCTGCCTGCAATACAGGACATAAATCCTACATTTTAGTAGACGGGTTTTGCCAAACTAAAAGATAAAAGTACAAATCAAATAAACTTTTCCCAGATATGGTTTCTGTCATTTTGGGCAGTTTTTTATCAGACTGTTGTGTGTTGAAGTGTTTTATTTTTCTGATAAGTTTGGTTTTAATTAATTCTTTGATGCTATAAAAAGTGGGTTTCACATCATTATTCACAGCTGATCCCTGGTCATGACTAAGTTGCCTGGCTGTATGGGAGGGAACTCAAAAGCCACCCCCTTCTCCCCCATCCTCATACCAAGATCACCACTGCACAGACTTTGACTCCAAATAATGTCACCAGCGGCACATGGCAGCTTTCATATCAGGAATATTTTGGCTCAATTTTTGTACAGTGGGAGGACATGCAGGCATGTTGTCCATCTTTGTTTATCTCAATGGTCTGTACAAATTTTCGTGGTGGAATGGACTCACAGATGAGCATTGCCATGACTAAAAAGTTGGCAAAATATGTCCAATATCAGTCTTTTAAAACATGTTTTAAAACGTGTTTTAGGTCTGGAGGGATGGAGCATCTCAGACTCTTTTTTCCCTCGCCATTGGTATGGGGGGACTTTTGACTCTTGGTTCCTATAGCAACTTCCACAACAACATGTTCCTGGACTCAGTTGTTGTGTCCTTCATTAACCATGGTAAGAGTACACCGTTTCAGCTTAAGCCCTATTTCAAATCAAGTTTACTTATTTTTGCATCTTCACTATTGAGAAAGAAATGATTATCAGAGCTAAGTACAGATCTAACAATATCACATTGTAAATACTTAATTTAGTAAATATTAAAGGGATAGCTTAGATTATTTGAAGGGGGCTGTGTGAGGTACTTATCAACAGTCAGTGTGTTACCTACAGTAGCTGCTGGTCGGCACGCCACCAATGTGACGAAACAGAGAGGAGTACCAGCACAGAAGCTAAGCAGTGTGGACAGGGTCAGCAACAAAAGGTAATTTAGCCACCTATAAAAGGTTCAAGTAAAGACGAATTCATATCACTTAAAGTGTACACCATATTTAGAATATTTTCACCACTTTGTTTTGTCACCAGACAGACTTTTCTGTTATGGTTTTTAAAGGGGGGTGAAGAGAGAGGGGATGACACGCAGCAAAGGGCCACAGGCAGGAGTTGAACCAGCAGCCGCTGCAGATGACTAGCAGCCTCACTACATGGGGCAGACGCTCTACCAACTGAGCTAAACAGCTACCGCCCGACAGACTTTACTGATGGGAAACTATTATATAAGCCAAAAATTGCTCTTGCCAAACCAACCAAATTCTGTAGGCAAATTCAGTAATTTTACCTCACAGAATGCAGCAGTTGCTGGTCTACTCCTGCCTCGATCTGTTAGTTTGTTTGTGTTATTGTGTGACTTTGGTGATTCCAAACTATCCTTTTAAAATACCAAAGTCACACAACAACAGAAACAAACTCACAGATCAAGGCAGTAGTATAGCAGAAACTCCCATGGTCTGAAAGGTAAAATTACTGATTTCACCTATGGAGTCTGGTAGGTTTGGATAGAGCGAAGTTTAGTTTAGTTTAGTTTAGTTTAGTTTAGTTTAGTTTAGTTTAGTTTAGTTTGGTTTAGTTGCACTCTCTATATACATACAAAAATGACAATACAAATAATAAAAACCTTGGAACAATGTGCAGGAGAGGTTGGAAGCCAAAAAAGGCTTATGAAAATACTTCCCCTATAAATAGCAATGGTCATACTTCAAGGTATCAAAACTAAGTAGTAATATAAAAAATGGCTTATGTAACAAGGGTTTTGTATTGTAAAAGTCAGTCTGAAGTAAAGAGTAAACACTTTCTAAAAATAACATACATGTAAACCATGTCAACTGATATTCAGGTGGACCTTAAAATACCTTTTGTTGCTGACCCTGGTCCACTGAGCTTCTGTGTTGGTCCCCCTCTGCTTCTTCAAATTTACAGCATGCTGTCCACCATCTACTGTAAGTAATGCAAATGAATATGGATATATATACCTTATACTGTACATCCCCACATCAAATAATGTGGACTATCCCTTTAACGCCACTATGTATAGATTTTGAAAATATCTGATTTAGGTGCCCCTGTGTGGTAGTATAAAAAAGACACTGTGGTGAACAGCAATACAGTGGGACCAATGAGTCCTTAGAGAGAGACATTCATAGCTGTTGCTTTCATTTTCTGTAGCTAGATATAAGCTTCAAGGCAATGGTTTGAGTCCAGCTATTTTATGTAGGAGGCCTTGTTATGTTTGAATACCTTTACCTTGTGTACCTGAGGTAGTTATAAATCTCCAGTACATATGAAATAGACCAGGATACGTTACATGACTATTTTCTTCCTAGGTACAAGTGTGTTTGCAGGCATCGCCATCTTTTCTATTCTGGGACACATGGCTCATGTGTATGGAAAGCCTGTTGGAGCGGTGGTGAGGGAAGGTCAGACACCTACAATATCAGTGCACTTTTTAAAATTGTTAAAAAGCTGCTATATATTCTCTGATGTTTTGCTTCTCCGTCTTTGTGCAGGATTTGGCCTGGCATTCATTGCATATCCAGATGCTTTAGCTAAGCTTCCCATTTCCAGTCTCTGGTCTGTCCTGTTTTTCTTCATGCTGTTCATAGTTGGCCTGGATTCTCAGTTTACATTATTTGGTGAGATTGTCATCACCAGTGGTTTGGCATATATCTGAATATCAACCTATACCAAAGCACCTTTCTGGCTGACTGAATGTCATCTCTGTTCTTGTCGTTAGAGGTGATCATTACCTGTCTAAGTGATGCCTTCCCTACAATCTTAAAATCCAAACGTGCTTCACTGACTATAGCAACTTGTTCCATCATCTTCCTCCTGGGACTACCATGTGTCACGAGGGTACTGTAAATCAGAAGGCTGTGACTTTATTACTACTGTCTGACATTATTACCCTGCTTACCTGCAGTGCTTCTGTGTGTGTTTGCATGTGTGACAGGCAGGAATATACTGGGTAACGCTAATTGACCAGTTTACTTCCAGCTGGGTGCTCCTTATTTTGGCTCTCATAGAGGTCACTGGCTTCTTCTACATATATGGTAAGCATAAATGCTATGCTTAACATTTTATAAATGAAACTTAACATGTTGTTTCATCCTGGCAACCTACTGAACAGTTGTAAACATGAAGTGCAGTTATTGTGCTACTTTGTTGTCATAGATCTGTATGTCACCCAGCTTATCTTCTCAATTTTTATTTTAGTTCCAACTGTCTTTGTTACCTAAATTTGCAAAATTTTGCTGGTGAGTGACTAAAGGATAAGGCTGATGATAATCCATATTTTTCTAACAGTAAGCAAACACCATGAAAAGACTATGACTAGCAATTGATTAGTCAGTTTCTTGGCACTTTCAGATTTTTGTATCTGCTCTGTGGTAGCCAACCCCATTCACTCCTCGTGAAGATGTTAAATAGATGATAAATATATAGGCTTTCATTTTTAAACACAACTAAAGACAAAATATATGGGACACAGACACAACACATTACATAGTCACAGCAGGGCAGGATTTTTAAAATAATTTTTAAACAGATGAACTTGCTTTTTTTTACACAGAAATGTGTAGTTCTTATCATTTGGAGGGTTGCACAGCTGTGCATAGAAAGAAAAAATCAACCAGTGTGGTCCTGTGGTCAGTATTATAGCTTCAGCTGTGGACCTTTAATATACCATGAATTTCTTTACAGCATTGTGAGATTGATTCAAAATACACTACAGCACTCATGTTCATCATATTGAAGTAACATGTCACCCAGTGCAACAGTGTTGGACAACAATGGAGGTCTGTGGTGAATAAGCTTCAGCTTCAGATTTTGGCATCACACAAGATAATCTCGCATAAGAAGAATTCATTGTTGGTTTGGGGCTTTTCATGGGATTTGTTGACAAGAAGTAAAATATATAATATCACCTAACTTTAACTCTTTAAACCAGCATGTCTTTTTGGAGAAATGGACATGTTAAGGAACATGTAAATAATTCAGATAAACATTGATTGATTTCCCCTCTATCAATTTTGCAGTGGTTTTCTATGGCTTATAAAAATAGCACATTTTGACCAGCAGTTGACTGAGTGTTTGACTGATTTATGCATGAGCACCAGATGTGGCTTTCTATTGACCTGAGCTGTGCACATGTACATGTTATATATATCTGTGTGTGTGTGTGTGTGTGTGTGTGTGTGTGTGTGTGTGTGTGTGTGTGTGTGTGTGTGTGTGTGTGTGTGTGTGTGTGTGTGTTCCAGGGGGGAACCGTTTAATTAAAGACATTGAGATGATGCTTGGAAAAAAGAGCTTTTGGTTTTGGCTGTGGTGGAGGGTGTGTTGGTTCTTCATCAGCCCCTGCATCACTGTGGTGAGTGCAACAGCTCCTTTGTTATTTACTTAATGTAAACTACTATTTTTCAGTAGATAATCTGGACAACTATATTGAAATAAAAGCAGAAAATTTACTTTAAAAATGTACATAGTGCACTATAGTAAATGTATTTTATAGCTGTGAGTGACCAATCTGGCATTACCGTAATGAAGCAATAGCTTAATTAAAATTGAAATTGATAATATTCACATACATGGGCAGAGATTCAGGGGCTAGTCCTCAGCAAAGCAAACACAAAGAGAGGATGAGCATTAGATCTTAATAAATTCAACAAAGTAAAAAGCTTGGTTCATAACAACAAGGCTGGGGCGCTGGACAGAGCTGCTCCTGCGAACATCTTTGACATGAAGGTTCCAGGTTATAAAGTCTGTGTATGCCAGTGACTAGATGTCCTGTTCAACAGTAACTTTTTTTTCAGGTGATCCTGGTCTGGTCTCTTGTAACCTTTGTGCCCCCCACCTATGGAAAGGTCCAGTACCCAGTGTGGGGCTTGACTCTGGGCTGGTGCATGGTTGCGTTCATTCTCATCTGGATCCCTGTCGTTGCTGTCTATAAGCTGATGAGAGCACAGGGAGGCCCCTGGAAGGTGTGTGTGATTTCTTTATAGTAATTATCATCAAGTTATGCCCTTTCAAGTGTGCACTCATATTAATGATCCAGTTGTACCATCCTTCCTACAGCGTCTGAAGTCACTGTGCTCTCCCTCTGAGGACTGGCATCCTTACTTGGACATCCATCGAGGAGAACGCTATTCACAAGAACGCTGTCGCCAAAGAAGAGCAGTGTCAACAAACGACAAGGAAATGTAAATGCAATCTTGCCACCAGTTTGTATAGTAACATACTAATGTGTCACATATACATTTATTGTGCTGTAGATTCAGATAAAAGTGACTGAAAAGGAACAACTATCAAACTGAATGCTAAACTAAATGCGTCTTCTCACCTAATCACCTTTACTCAAAACTTAACACCCACATATGGTACAAAAATGTAGTTATGAAAAATCAGACCTGCTATTATCAGTTAATTTAAGAGGTCACTTACCAACCACTGCTGTTACGTGAGGTTTATGTTGAGTTTTTTGTCTGGGTTTCAGGTCAACTACCTCATCGTTAACATACCTAATGGATCATTTCAGCGCTAATGACACCAAATCTCTGTTCCGTCGCAGTAGAGCTGAGTGATCTAAAATTATGTATCTTCTCAATGTACCTTTGCCAGATGTCCGATGATGTTTAAGACTCTGTCTACATATCAGGTGGTAATGAGCTGAGATGATGTGACATGACATGACATGACATGACATGACATGAGTTAATTCAGATATATTTCATTTTCTCCTGAAAAATTTATTTCTTGCTTAACTTAAATGCGTGTGTGTGTGTGTGTGTGTGTGTGTGTGTGTGTGTGTGTGTGTGTGTGTGTGTGTGTGTGTGTGTGTGTGTGTGAAAACTAGAAAGCTCGAATTTATATTATATGCAAGTATTAAAGTATTAGTGGCAGAATTTGGTAAGTTTTACATTTTAAAAGGTGGTGCTTTTTCCCTTGTTTTCTCGTACATCATTTCAATTTTAGTTATTTCATTTCAAATCAAGTAGGGACAAGACACTGAGACAGTAACTGTGTTGACAAATTATATCAATCATGTAAATATTGTGTGTCCATGTGTTTTAATGAGAATATGTACTTGTGTGTTTTCTGTAAGTACATTGTAGAAATATACAATATGTTTTTGCCTTTTTCTTTCTGCTATAGTGTTTTCATGATACAGGAATATCTAAGTTTGATACAATACCTTGAAAAATATTGATATTCAAAACCATTTTCAATACCATGAAAAAACTTTACTCAACATTTAGGGATAGAATTTTTGTGAGTGAATAGATGACTAAACATTTTTGTTGCTAATCTTTGACATTCAAAGTAATTTGTCGATTTATGGTTTTATAATTTTATTGTCTCTAAAAATACATACAACGCACAAAAAACCATCAGAGATCTGAAGTTGCTTGAAACACGATGTTTATTTACATCAGTTACAGGTGTTGCAGAGCTGTTCTTGAATGGGCCTTAGTTGGGTGGTCTTACGTTACATGATACTCGACCCAGCTCCTAACTTGAGAACAACCAGTATGAAGTTCATCCATGGACTTTTTAAGCCCAGTTGCAGCACTTGCAGCTGTCATCGAACACCAGACCAACAGCACAGTGCTGGAGGTAGGTCTGTCCCTGGTTGCAACTATAGAAGTGGTTCTTGTTGGTTGGATCAGGGTAGACTCCATTAGCCTTGCCAGCACAGAAACCAGATCCACCGCTGCTGCTGCTGCCACCACTGCTGCTGCCGCCACTGCTGCTGCCACCGCCGCTAGGCTGGGGCTGGGGCTGAGCGTGGGTTGGACTCACTGGAGGCAGGGGGTCAATACGAGCACTGCAGGCTGAGGAGAGAAATTAAAGAGTTAAAAAAAGATGTAAACAAGCCTCAGTATGTTAGGATATGTAGTTCATGCTTACAAGCTCCAGTTCCCAGTCCGCTCTTGATGGTGCTGATCAGGGGGTATTTTCCCTGGCCACAGAAAGTGCCACTGAAGTCATCAAGATCCAAGCTCCACACCATGGCTCCTCCGAAACCGCTCTGCTTCAGCCACTGAATCTGTAGAGCACATTAGAGGCAAAACAAAGTGTTAAAAAAACTTTAAAAAATCAGTGTTTCTGTCAGGAATTCAGATAATGAAGTACCACTTCATACCTTAATCTGGAAGCTCTTAACATTGTCATATCCAACCCAGGTTCCCTGGTTGTAGGCATATGGCACCTGCTGGGGGGCGTCCCAAGCCTGAGTGGCTCCTTGTTTCAGGAAGGTGCAGATCTGATGGGAGGGAGAGATTTAAGGTTAGGGATCTACACAACACATGTGCATACAGTATATTTCCCCGCCGTATACTGTAGTATATGCAGAAAAAAGAAGCACAAACCTCATAGTAGGCCCAGAAGCCAGCCTGACGGGTGAAAGGTCCAGCAGGTCCGGGTCCACTGGCGGGAGCGCCCACAGCAGTGTTAGAGGAAGCCAGACGGAAGGTGTGGCCGTAGGTGGGGAAACCAACCAGCAGCTTCTCAGCAGGGGCACCGTTGCTCTTCCAGTAGTTCATGGCGTAGTCCTACACATCAGAGAGTACAGGCTGGCATGAGAGTCTGTTTTGTAATAACATTTGTATTAATTTACAGCAGGAGTGCTCACTCACCACATTGAAGTAGATCATGGATCCCTGGTCAGCAGGGCCCTTGTACAGTGGGCTGTTCTCTCCAACATTGTGCTCCCAAGAACCGTGGAAGTCATAGGTCATGACGTGGAAGTAGTCCAGCACACTGCCAAAGAAACAAACATGAGGATTAATGTTTAGTGATGGTTGTTCTCTGGACAACAAATGTGACAGAATGTAATGTTTGCATGTGTCTGCTTGTGTACTTACGCTCCGATCTGGGCAATCTGGTAGCCAGACTCGATGGTTCCCTTTCCAGCAGAGACGGCAGCAGTCAGCATCAGACGAGGACGGTTGGTCTTCTTGCCCTCAGCCTCAAAGGCGCTCATCAGCTCCTACAGACAGACGAGAGAGAAATGTTTAAAGTTTCTGTATCATTACTTTTTTAAACTGACAAAGTTTTAAACTTAGAAAGTTTGTACATTAAAACCTTCAATTTAATGGAATTTGATGACTGTATTTCCTGTATTGGTTCTATGAGATCTCCTGGATAGATTTCTTCCCAAAACCCTTAAAAAGGAATATCATATATACAATGTATATGAAGGTATGCAGGTGATGTGCCAAAACAGCAATAATGGCTTTGCTACCTCTGATTCCCACTGCACAGTGGAGAAGTTGTTTTTGCCACACCAATCCACACCAGGAGCAGCAACTCTCTGGTATTGTCAGACTAACTGGAGTTTGACTCGGATAAGCTTACTTTTACAATTATTGACTTATTATCCTCCATTTTTGTTGTTTTTTGTTTTTCCACTTTTCTCTTGCAGTTTGGATGAGTTAAGACAACAAAACTAAAACTATCCACTTTTGTTGTAGGTTCAGGAAAAGATTGTAGTTCAGGTTAAAACAGACGGCTAACCACATGTTAGAAAGTATTTCTGACTGAAGGCTAACTTCCCCCATGTGCATTAAAACCTGGATTCATTTGAAGCCAGAAGCGATTGCAAAGCAATATAACCAACCTGGACCAGGACGGTGTAGCGCTCCTTGTCCGCAGGAGGAGATCCACGAGAGCCAGGGTACTCCCAGTCAATATCCAGACCATCAAACTGGTACTGACGCAAGAAACTGATGACGCTGTTGATGAAGGTCTGACGGTTGGCAGCAGAGGAAACCATGGCGGTGAACCTGGAGACAGGAAGACAGGCAGAGTGTTTCTGTCTGTGCTATAAGTTTGTCTTGGTGAGAATACTGATGCTCATTTGATTACTATAGTACTCACTTCTGAGTACCAAAGTTCCATCCTCCGATGGCCAGCAGGGTCTTCAGGTTGCTGTTCCTGCAAGAAGCAACAACATCCACTTTAACCTCTGTGTGACTGCAAGCTAAAATGCAGTCATCAAAGGTGTTTTCATGTGTGCTGAAATCACACTGTGAACATTTGTGTATACTAACTGGTTCTTCAGGGCCTGGAACTGTCCATAGAGTTTCTCATCGTCCCACTCGTAGGTCTTGATCATGTTGGAGTCCATTCCAGCAAAGGCATAGATGAGGTGGTCACAGAGACATGGGTCAATGTTGGTGGGGAAATACTTGCCTGCTCCGGGACGGTACTGTCCCCAGTTAGTGAAATAACAGGAGAGGATGTAGGATGATCCTGTAATATATGGAACAATCAGGATTATATTATGTCTCCAACTTGAATACGTCCAAATATATTACACTGCAAATTAATGGATGAATAGTGTAAATACCTAGCTGCACATGCAGCAGGAGAGCCAGTCCTGAAGAGAGAAGAGACAAATTTAGAGAGGTGAGGAGAAGGCAGGTTAAGTAAAATGTGTAGTAACAAAGTTTCAAAAGTCTCTATAAGAAAAGGAACTCAGCTTACCAACGCAGATAAGTAGCTTGCCCATGGTGCCTCTGTACAACGAACTGAGGGCCAACAGAATCTTTTATACTCCTCAGTTCCTCGCCATATCTGCAATATGTGACAAATGTATTTGATATGGTTTGACTATTCAGCAAAACTCAAACGTCAAACTCTTTGGTTTGTTTGGTCAAGACCAGAGTTGCTCTGAATTGACGGAAAATACTGATAACCTTCATGTGGTTTTTGATAATATAATCTGATTAAATGAAATATTTTCAAGGTTACCGTTGTCCTCATGTGTACAAGAGCTCCATCTGATGGTCATCTAGCTCAAAAGAAATCCAGATTCCGAAGATCACACTTTGTGTTCTTTTCATTACATAGATTATTCATTCAATTTGTTAAAATATGTTCCTTCACCCCTAAATAACGTATTTCTTGCTTAATGTAGTTTATGTTTATCCCTGACCTGTTATTGTGAGTTCACTTGTGAACCCAAATGCAAGACACAGAGGAGACGGGCTTCAGGAGGTTTATTGATGTTACTTCTAGTTGTGGAATACAGATGATGGAAGAGAGTAAATGAGCAAGGTTGGGTGGTGTGCACAGGCTGGAGATGGACAAGAGTAACAGACAGACAGAGAAACAAATCACAAAAATCATGGAAAACTTGAAAACTAGACTGGGAGTGACCACGAATCATCCAGCAATGGATGGATGGATGGATGGATGGATGGATGGATGGATGGATGGATGGAGGGTGTCCAGAGGAGGGACTCAAGGGCACGTGGCCTGGGCCCTGAAAAATGGAGGGCTGGACATCAGGCAGGCAGACTGAAGGCTGGACAGGAACAAAGCAGCAAGGCAAAGAGCGAAGACGAAACCACTCTGAATCATAATCTTGGTTTTGTCTCTTGCTTTTAGAAAAATGAAAAAACTGAATGAAGCTGGTGGTGCAGACACTGTTTTGATGACTCACTGTGATAATGCCCAACACTGATGTGATGTGATGAGTATGGAACAACATTCCTCCTACTTTTAAAGGGACAGTTCGCTCAAAAAAAAAAAAAAAAGATGAAATACTTTCTTTCAACGGTAGAAATAAAATAGTTCTTACATGAAATTGCTCACAACAAGTTTGGTAGATTATCTTGAGAAAACAGGTGATGATTTCAGGAAAGAGGAATTGCTTTGGAGCTTTTCAAATTTTTATCCCTGCCAGGCATAAGCTGAGAGGGGATCACGTAATAGCTTCCACATGCATGTGTGTACATGAGTGCATGTGTGAGTGTGTTGGTGTGTGCGTGCATGCATGATCACTGCACCCAGAGCTTGTCTGCAGCTAATCTAGAATACTTTCACCACGCAGTAGGGATGGCATTGCAGTTGGTGCTTCACCATCTGCTGCCTGACGGGGATTTGCTCTCTTTCTTTCCAAGCTCAGCAACTCACACCAAAATAATCTAGATGGATAGCACTACTGGGCAGCGGAAAAATATACATTTTTGATTAAGCTATAATCATATATTAATGCATTACAAACCAAACAAAAGTGTGAACTGAATTAACAGAAAACAATTCCAACTCAGAATTATTCAAAGATCTCCATGTGCCCTCTGTAAGATCAATAGCTTTTAAATGCTTCAGGGTTCAGAACTCAGTACATATCGGTGAAGGTTGTCAATATATGAGTTTGACAGAGGTAGTAAAACCAGAATTCAAAATGCGTCTAAATGCTGTGTAAAAAAGTCAAAGAGCTAATTTAATTATGTATGGGTAGTGATAAATTTACTCTCATATTAAAATCTACCTGGATATTCACCAAGAGAATTCTAACTATTACATAATGTATTTTTTACAATAAAGTACACAAAATGTTGATTAGTCGGTTAACTGCTAGTTAACCATTAGTTAATGAGTCACTCCTACTCAAATTTTGTAGTGTTGCTAATGATTAGTTAATGATCAATACATAAAGAAACAAGTGAGGAAGGAATCAGGAATGACTTGATGATTGATGAATTGTCAGAAAGTAAGTGGAGGACTATATAGTGATGAGCTTCTAGAGAACAGACTAGGAGATCCTATATTAATGAATTATTAGGTAATGGTTACTTCATGAATATCTGTAAATCAATCATACTGAGCACTTTCTTTATGAATGGTTTCTGAATAACCCTGAAGCAGCCAATGAACGATACAAACTTAGTCATGACTGTCCATTAACCATTTAAGGTGATGATGAATTAATGTTTCAGTACTCAGCAACTATCCAGTATTATGTGTTACTTTACTTTAGGTCATCATAAAGCAATGAGGGTCTATTCACTAACTACTCAGTATTATACCACCTTATCTGAAAGGACACTAAAAGGTTATATAGTGATAATCAGTTACTACACAGTGTTATGAATCACTTTAACACAAAAAGGGTAAATAATCATATGATAACGAGGTACCACTCAGTAACTACTCAATATTATGTACCTCTTTACTTTACACATTATGACATATTAGACTGAGAAGTTGGTAAACGACACACATTTTGAGTTTAAATACATTTTCCTTCATTTTTTTTTTGAGCCAATTTCATTTGATTCATCAATGGGGTAATTAAGTACAGAGAAGACATTTAGACAGTATTTATGTTGACAAATTATAGCTATTGTGGAAAATATTTTTTTTCAACATATTTGTGTGTTCAAGTGTTTTAATGAGAATATGTGATCATGTGTGTTAGTATATTATAGTGTTAGTGTCATATGTAGTATATTGTAGAAATAACCTCTTTTGCTGCAATATTTAACTGTTTTCATGCTGAACTTTGATGTGGCTTTATCTGCAGTAACCATTACTGTTTACAGTCATATTGTCTTGTGAATGAAGACATTTTTTTGTTGCTCATGTCTGATGTTCACTGAGTCTGCAACTAATAACTTTATTTTGTGGTTGACTTTTTCTGTTGATTTGTGGTTTTATAATTTTATTGTCTCTAAAAATACATACAGCACACAAGAAACCATCAGAGATCTGAAGTTGCTTGAAACACGATGTTTATTTACATCAGTTACAGGTGTTGCAGAGCTGTTCTTGAATGGGCCTTAGTTGGGTGGTCTTACATTACATGATACTTGACCCAGCTCCTAACTTGACAACAGTCAGTATGAAGTTCATCCACGGACTTTTTAAGCCCAGCTGCAGCACTTGCAGCTGTCATCGTACACCAGACCAGCAGCACAGTGCTGGACGTAGGTCTGTCCCTGGTTGCAATGATAGAACTGGTTCTTGTTGGTTGGGTCGGGGTAGACTCCATTAGCCTTGCCAGCACAGAAACCAGATCCACCGCTGCTGCTGCCACCACTGCTGCTGCCACCGCCACCGGGCTGGGGCTGAGCGTGGGTTGGACTCACTGGAGGGAGGGGGTCAGTACGAGCACTGCAGGCTGAGGAGAGAAATTAAAGAGTTAAAAAAAAACATGTAACCAAGCCTCGATATGTTAGGATATGTAGTTCATGCTTACAAGCTCCAGTTCCCAGTCCGCTCTTGATGGTGCTGATCAGGGGGTATTTTCCCTGGCCACAGAAAGTGCCACTGAAGTCGTCAAGATCCAAGCTCCACACCATGGCTCCTCCGAAACCGCTCTGCTTCAGCCACTGAATCTGTAGAGCACATTAGAGGCAAAACAAAGTGTTAAAAAAAACTTTAAAAAATCAGTGTTTATGTCAGGAATTCAGATAATGAAGTACCACTTCATACCTTAATCTGGAAGCTCTTAACATTGTCATATCCAACCCAGGTTCCCTGGTTGTAGGCATATGGCACCTGCTGGGGGGCGTCCCAAGCCTGAGTGGCTCCTTGCTTCAGGAAGGTGCAGATCTGATGGGAGGGAGAGATTTAAGGTTAGGGATCTACACAACACATGTGCATACAGTATATTTCCCCGTCGTATACTGTAGTATATGCAGAAAAAAGAAGCACAAACCTCATAGTAGGCCCAGAAGCCAGCCTGACGGGTGAAAGGTCCAGCAGGTCCAGGTCCACTGGCGGGAGCGCCCACAGCAGTGTTAGAGGAAGCCAGACGGAAGGTGTGGCCGTAGGTGGGGAAACCAACCAGCAGCTTCTCAGCGGGGGCACCGTTGCTCTTCCAGTAGTTCATGGCGTAGTCCTACACATCAGAGAGTACAGGCTGGCATGAGAGTCTGTTTTGTAATAACATTTGTATTAATTTACAGCAAGAGTGCTCACTCACCACATTGAAGTAGATCATGGATCCCTGGTCAGCAGGGCCCTTGTACAGTGGGCTGTTCTCTCCAACATTGTGCTCCCAAGAACCGTGGAAGTCATAGGTCATGACGTGGAAGTAGTCCAGCACACTGCCAAAGAAACAAACATGAGGATTAATGTTTAGTGATGGTTGTTCTCGGGACAACAAATGTGACAGAATGTAATGTTTGCATGTGTCTGCTTGTGTACTTACGCTCCGATCTGGGCAATCTGGTAGCCAGACTCGATGGTTCCCTTTCCGCCAGAGACGGCAGCAGTCAGCATCAGACGAGGACGGTTGGTCTTCTTGCCCTCAGCCTCAAAGGCGCTCATCAGCTCCTACAGACAGACAAGAAGAGAGAAATGTTTAAAGTTTCTGTATCATTACTTTTTTTTAAACTGACAAAGTTTTAAACTTAGAAAGTTTGTACATTAAAACCTTCAATTTAATGGAATTTGATGACTGTATTTCCTGTATTGGTTCTATGGGATCTCCTGGATAGAAACCCTTAAAAAGAAATATCATATATACAATGTATATGCAGGTATGCAGGTGATGTGCCAAAACAGCAATAATGGCTTTGCTACCTCTGATTCCCGCTACACAGTGGAAAATTCGTTTTGCCACACCAATCCACACCAGGAGCAGCAACTGTCTTGTATTGTGGGACTAACTGGAGTTTGACTCGGATAAGCTTACTTTTACAATTATTGACTTATTATCCTCCATTTTTGTTGTTTTTTGTTTTTCCACTTTTCTCTTGCAGTTTGGATGACTTTATCTACTTTTGTTGTCGGTACAAGAAAAGATCGTAGTTCAGGTTAAAACAGATGGCTAACCACACGTTAGAAAGTATTTCTGACTGAAGACTTACTTCCTCCATGTGCATTAAAACCTGTATTCATTTGAAGCCAGAAGCGATTGCAAAGCAATATAACCAACCTGGACCAGGACGGTGTAGCGCTCCTTGTCCGCAGGAGGAGAGCCACGAGAACCAGGGTACTCCCAGTCAATATCCAGACCATCAAACTGGTACTGACGCAGGAAACTGATGACGCTGTTGATGAAGGTCTGACGGTTGGCAGCAGTGGAAACCATGGCGGTGAACCTGGAGACAGGAAGACAGGCAGAGTGTTTCTGTCTGTGCTATAAGTTTGTCTTGGTGAGAATACTGATGCTCATTTGATTACTATAGTACTCACTTCTGAGTACCAAAGTTCCATCCTCCGATGGCCAGCAGGGTCTTCAGGTTGCTGTTCCTGCAAGAAGCAACATCCACTTTAACCTCTGTGTGACTGCAAGCTAAAATGCAGTCATCAAAGGTGTTTTCATGTGTGCTGAAATCACACTGTGAACATTTGTGTATACTAACTGGTTCTTCAGGGCCTGGAACTGTCCGTAGAGTTTCTCATCGTCCCACTCGTAGGTCTTGATCATGTTGGAGTCCATTCCAGCAAAGGCATAGATGAGGTGGTCACAGAGACATGGGTCAATGTTGGTGGGGAAATACTTGCCTGCTCCGGGACGGTACTGTCCCCAGTTAGTGAAATAACAGGAGAGGATGTAGGATGATCCTGTAATATATGGAACAATCAGGATTATATTATGTCACCAACTTAAATACGTCCAAATATGTTTCACTGCAAATTAATGGATGAATAGTGTAAATACCTAGCTGCACATGCAGCAGGAGAGCCAGTCCTGAAGAGAGAAGAGACAAATTTAGAGAGGTGAGGAGAAGGCAGGTTAAGTAAAATGTGTAGTAACAAAGTTTCAAAAGTCTCTATAAGAAAAGGAACTCAGCTTACCAACGCAGATAAGTAGCTTGCCCATGGTGCCTCTGTACAACGAACTGAGGGCCAACAGACTCTTTTATACTCCTCAGTTCCTCGCCATATCTGCAATATGTGACAAATGTATTTGATATGGTTTGACTATTCAGCAAAACTCAAAAGTCAAACTCATTGATTTGTTTGGTCAAGACCAGAGTTGCTCTGAATTGGTGGAAAATGCTGATAACCTTCATGTGCCTTTTGATAATATAATCTGATTAAATGAAATATTTTCATGGTTACCGTTATCTGAAAAGTGCAGCACCAAATTCCCCTACAGTAGAGCTGAATGGTGTCTAATTATATGTCTTCTCATTCACCTTCACCAAATGTCTTAAATCATTTGAAGACTGTACATATCAGGTTGCAGTTGTTGCTCTGTCTGGTGATATTACAAATCTTGCCTTGTGTGCCAAATGGCTCCTTCTGTCCTCATGTGTACAAGAGCTCCATCTGATGGTCATCTAGCTCAAAAGAAATCCAGATTCTCAAGATCACACTTTGTGTTCTTTTCATTACATAGATTATTCATTCAATTTGTTAAAATATGTTCCTTCACCCCTAAAAAAATGTATTCCTTGCTTAATGTAGTTTATGTTTATCCCTGACCTGTTATTGTGAGTTCACTTGTGAACCCAAATGCAAGACACAGAGGAGACGGGCTTCAGGAGGTTTATTGATGTTACTTCTAGTTGTGGAATACAGATGATGGAAGAGAGTAAATGAGCAAGGTTGGGTGGTGTGCACAGGCTGGAGATGGACAAGAGTAACAGACAGACAGAGAAACAAATCACAAAAATCATGGAAAACTTGAAAACTAGACTGGGAGTGACCACGAATCATCCAGCAATGGATGGATGGATGGATGGATGGATGGTGTCCAGAGGAGGGACTCAAGGGCAAGTGGCCTGGGCCCTGAAAAATGGAGGGCTGGACATCAGGCAGGCAGACTGAAGGCTGGACAGGAACAAAGCAGCAAACCTCAGGGGGACGACAAGGGTGCAGGACAGAGGAGGGGCTAGAAACCCGAGGCAGAGCTGCTGTGTAGGACAGGCATGAGGACAAGCTGAGCAGCAGAGCACCTCTGGAGGAGGGACATGACGATGACCAGACTGGCCACTCTGCCACTATGGAGAATGACCTGGAGACCAGTGATGAGGACAGAATTGCTCAGGAGGCCAGCAAAAAAAATGAAACCCCCCTGCAGGCCAGTGATGAAGGAAAAACCCCTCTGGAGGGTGGCAGCAAACACAGAACCTCTCTGGAGACAGAGAGCGAAGACGAAACCACTCTGAATCATAATCTTGGTTTTGTCTCTTGCTTTTAGAAAAATGAAAAAACTGAATGAAGCTGGTGGTGCAGACACTGTTTTGATGACTCACTGCGATAATGCCCAACACTGATGTGATGTGATGTGATGAGTATGGAACAACATTCCTCCTACTTTTAAAGGGACAGTTCAATCAAAAAAAAAAAAAAAGATGAACTACTTTCTTTCAACGGTAGAAATAAAATAGTTCTTACATGAAATTGCTCACAACAAGTTTGGTAGATTATCTTGAGTAAACAGGTGATGATTTCAGGAAAGAGGAATTGCTGTGGAGCTTTTCAAATTTTTATCCCTGCCAGGCATAAGCTGAGAGGGGATCATGTAATAACTTCCACATGCATGTGTGTACATGAGTGCATGTGTGAGTGTGTTGGTGTGTGCATGCATGCATGATCACTGCACCCAGAGCTTGTCTGCAGCTAATCTAGAATACTTTCACCAGGAAGTAGGGATGGCATTGCAGTTGGTGCTTCAACATCTGCTGCCTGACGAGGATTTGCTCTCTTTCTTTCCAAGCTCAGCAACTCACACCAAAATAATCTAGATGGATAGCACTACTGGGCAGCGGAAAAATATACATTTTTGATTTTTGATCCTGTGGTGAATTGTCCTTTTAACCCTCATGATGTCCTCTCAACAGAGTAACATTCATTGTCCTCTGGGGTCAATTTGGACCCCAACTGGTTTGACTGTTAAAAAGCACAAAACACAACATTGTCACACAAATTTGTGTTTCATCTTTTGTATTCAACTTCGGGGGTGGGCAGTATGTCATGACAATTTGCCCCTTTGCACCCCTTGTGCTGTGGGGTATTTTTGGACCCCAGAGGACGATGAATGTTACTACATTAAACAAAAACAAAACACTCATAATTCAATCAAATTACTTCAAGTTTATTTTCGTTGTGAAGATCATAGTATTAAACAACTCCCGTTATTTTCAGACCATTTGATGAAAAAACAAGCATATTATGACAGAAAAAGTTTTTGTTTGGGGTCCAAAATGACCTCAGGACATCATAAGGGTTAATTAATTCCAACTCAAAATTATTCAAAGATCTAAGTCAAAAAAAAAAAAAAGTCAAAGAGCTAATTTAATTATGTATGGGTAGTAATAAATTTACTCTCACATTAAAATCTACCTGGATATTCACCAAGAGAATTCTAACTATTACATAATGTATTTTTTACAATAAAGTACACAAAATGTTGATTAGTCGGTTAACTGCTAGTTAAACATCAGTTAATGAGTCACTCCTACTCAAATTTTGTAGTGTTGCTAATGATTAGTTAATGATCAATACATAAAGAAACAAGTGAGGAAGGAATCAGGAATGACTTGATGATTGATGAATTGTCAGAAAGTACTTGCCTAATAATTCCAAGTGGAGGACCATATAGTGATGAGTTACTAGAGAACAGACTAGGAGATCCTATATTAATGAATTATTAGGTAATGGTTACTTCATGAATATCTGTAAATCAATCATACTGAGCACTTTCTTTATGAATGGTTTCTGAATAACCCTGAAGCAGCCAATGAACGATACAAACTTAGTCATGACTGTCCATTAACCATTTAAGGTGATGATGAATTAATGTTTCAGTACTCAGCAACTATCCAGTATTATGTGTTACTTTACTTTAGGTCATCATAAAGCAATGAGGGTCTATTCACTAACTACTCAGTATTATACCACTTTATCTGAAAGGACACTAAAAGGTTATATAGTGATAATCAGTTACTACACAGTGTTATGAATCACTTTAACACAAAAAGGGTAAATAATCATATGATAACGAGGTACCACTCAGTAACTACTCAATATTATGTACCTCTTTACTTTACATATTATGAAGTTGGTAAACGACACACATTTTGAGTTTAAATACATTTTCCTTCATTTTTTTTTTTGAGCCAATTTCATTTGATTCATCAATGGGGTAATTAAGTACAGAGAAGACATTTAGACAGTATTTATGTTGACAAATTATGGCTATTGTGGAAAAGATTTTTTTTCAACATATTTGTGTGTTCGAGTGTTTTAATGAGAATATGTGATCATGTGTGTTAGTATATTATAGTGTTAGTGTCATATGTAGTATATTGTAGAAATAACCTCTTTTGCTGCAATATTTAACTGCTTTCATGCTGAACTTTGATGTGGCTTTATCTGCAGTAACCATTACGGTTTACAGTCATATTGTCTTGTGAATGAAGACATTTTTTTGTTGCTCATGTTTGATGTTCACTGTGTCTGCAACTAATAACTTTATTTTGTGGTTGACTTTTTCTGTTGATTTGTGGTTTTATAATTTTATTGTCTCTAAAAATACATACAGCACACAAGAAACCATCAGAGATCTGAAGTTGCTTGAAACACGATGTTTATTTACATCAGTTACAGGTGTTGCAGAGCTGTTCTTGAATGGGCCTTAGTTGGGTGGTCTTACATTACATGATACTCGACCCAGCTCCTAACTTGAGAACAACCAGTATGAAGTTCATCCATGGACTTTTTAAGCCCAGTTGCAGCACTTGCAGCTGTTATCAAACACCAGACCGGCAGCACAGTGCTGGACGTAGGTCTGTCCCTGGTTGCACTCATAGAAGTGGTTCTTGTTGGTTGGGTCGGGGTAGACTCCATTAGCCTTGCCAGCACAGAAACCAGATCCACCGCTGCTGCTGCCACCACTGCTGCTGCCACCACTGCTGCTGCCACCACCGCTAGGCTGGGGCTGGGGCTGAGCGTGGGTTGGGCTCACTGGAGGCAGGGGGTCAATACGAGCACTGCAGGCTGAGGAGAGAAATTAAAGAGTTAAAAAAAGATGTAAACAAGCCTCAGTATGTTAGGATATGTAGTTCATGCTTACAAGCTCCAGTTCCCAGTCCGCTCTTGATGGTGCTGATCAGGGGGTATTTTCCCTGGCCACAGAAAGTGCCACTGAAGTCATCAAGATCCAAGCTCCACACCATGGCTCCTCCGAAACCGCTCTGCTTCAGCCACTGAATCTGTAGAGCACATTAGAGGCAAAACAAAGTGTTAAAAAAAACTTTAAAAAATCAGTGTTTCTGTCAGGAATTCAGATAATGAAGTACCACTTCATACCTTAATCTGGAAGCTCTTAACATTGTCATATCCAACCCAGGTTCCCTGGTTGTAGGCATATGGCACCTGCTGGGGGGCGTCCCAAGCCTGAGTGGCTCCTTGCTTCAGGAAGGTGCAGATCTGATGGGAGGGAGAGATTTAAGGTTAGGGATCTACACAACACATGTGCATACAGTATATTTCCCCGTCGTATACTGTAGTATATGCAGAAAAAAACTAGCACAAACCTCATAGTAGGCCCAGAAGCCAGCCTGACGGGTGAAAGGTCCAGCAGGTCCAGGTCCACTGGCGGGAGCGCCCACAGCAGTGTTAGAGGAAGCCAGACGGAAGGTGTGGCCGTAGGTGGGGAAACCAACCAGCAGCTTCTCAGCAGGGGCACCGTTGCTCTTCCAGTAGTTCATGGCGTAGTCCTACACATCAGAGAGTACAGGCTGGCATGAGAGTCTGTTTTGTAATAACATTTGTATTAATTTACAGCAGGAGTGCTCACTCACCACATTGAAGTAGATCATGGATCCCTGGTCAGCAGGGCCCTTGTACAGTGGGCTGTTCTCTCCAACATTGTGCTCCCAAGAACCGTGGAAGTCGTAGGTCATGACGTGGAAGTAGTCCAGCACACTGCCAAAGAAACAAACATGAGGATTAATGTTTAGTGATGGTTGTTCTCTGGACAACAAATGTGACAGAATGTAATGTTTGCATGTGTCTGCTTGTGTACTTACGCTCCGATCTGGGCAATCTGGTAGCCAGACTCGATGGTTCCCTTTCCAGCAGAGACGGCAGCAGTCAGCATCAGACGAGGACGGTTGGTCTTCTTGCCCTCAGCCTCGAAGGCGCTCATCAGCTCCTACAGACAGACGAGAGAGAAATGTTTAAAGTTTCTGTATCGTCTTTTTCTTTTTAAACTGAGAAAGTTTTGTAGATTACAACCTTAATTTCAATGGCTACTATCATCCAGGTGTCTTTAGCCAACAATGTTATTTTCACCCAGGCAAAGACAAACCATGTTCTTTTCATCAACCTAACCAAGTATTTTGTCTGTCAGTGAAAATAATCATTCTAAGAAATGAAAATATCATCTAAATCTAAAAATTAAAAATCAATAATGTCCCAGTTTCTCAGGGTTGGACTTAAACCTCAGTCTCCCAGGAGAAAGTCCTGTGTTTAACCTATTCATCCAACATAACCTCCTCGCTACAGAGACAATGTCAATCTTTGACTATTGACTATACTTTTATCACTATGGGATCTCCACAACAGATATATAAGTGTGTGTGTGTGTGTGTGTGTGTGTGTGTGTGTGTGTGTGTGTGTGTGTGTGTGTGTGTGTGTGTGTGTGTGTGTGTGTGTGTGCCTATGTGTGTGGGTTTGCAATGGTGGTTTGCCTATTTCCACCCACAAACTGGATCGTCTATAGCCATAAACTGAATAGCAATATAACCAACCTGGACCAGGACGGTGTAGCGCTCCTTGTCCGCAGGAGGAGATCCACGAGAGCCAGGGTACTCCCAGTCAATATCCAGACCATCAAACTGGTACTGACGCAGGAAACTGATGACGCTGTTGATGAAGGTCTGACGGTTGGCGGCAGAGGAAACCATGGCGGTGAACCTGGAGACACAAAGACAGTGTTTCTGTTTGTGCTATAAGTTTGTCTTGGTGAGAATACTGATGCTCATTTCATTACTATAGTACTCACTTCTGAGTACCAAAGTTCCATCCTCCGATGGCCAGCAGGGTCTTCAGGTTGCTGTTCCTGCAAGAAGCAACAACATCCACTTTAACCTCTGTGTGACTGCAAGCTTGCATGTAATAATGGGAGTTGTAATGTATGGTGGAATCACACTATCGGGGGCAGACTTATTGATTTGACCATCTTACGATACATTACGATACCATAATAGTAATGGTAAAATTATTACTACCGTATAGTAAAAGCATTCAATTTCAAGCTAAGCATAAAAGAGAGGCATTATCAGCACAATGTATTTAAATTTACTTAAAGTCTGTTCTAAGTCGAGATGTTAATTCATAAAAAATGCTGGATATTTCAGTCAATAATAATGTATCATATTTTAATTGCTATAGTTGTGAGCAAAATCTGAGTCTGCAACATAACCATTAACATTTATCTGACAGATAAATGTAGTACTGCAATGTTTTCCCCTCAAGTAAAAGTACACAGTAAGTGTGTAGTATAAAACTGACTTGCATAAAGTGCTTAGGGGGCCTTTTGTAGGTAATTTCATGGTACAATGAGTTAGAATGCCAGCATAATTCAATATATTTCATATCTAAGTATAATAAATCTATAGCTTTAGGTGCCCTTTTAGTTGGGGGTTCCAGGCAGTTATCTACCTTATTTAATGGTAAGTCGTGCCCCTATGCAATATAAGCATTTGTGTATACTAACTGGTTCTTCAGGGCCTGGAACTGTCCGTAGAGTTTCTCATCGTCCCACTCGTAGGTCTTGATCATGTTGGAGTCCATTCCAGCAAAGGCATAGATGAGGTGGTCACAGAGACATGGGTCAATGTTGGTGGGGAAATACTTGCCTGCTCCGGGACGGTACTGTCCCCAGTTAGTGAAATAACAGGAGAGGATGTAGGATGATCCTGTAATATATGGAACAATCAGGATTATATTATGTCTTCCAATTCAAATAAGTTGACATATTTCACACCAGAACTGAATGGATAAAAGATTTATTTACCTAGCTGCACATGCAGCAGGAGAGCCAATCCTGCAGAAAGAAGAGGGCAGAATTAGAGAAGTGAGGGGAAAGGTTGAGTCAATCTGCATTATTCACAAGATAAAATAAAGTTAAGATGTGTAGTAACAAAGTTTCAAAAGTTTCAAAGAGCAAGGAGCTCAGCTTACCAACGCAGATAAGTAGCTTGCCCATGGTGCCTCTGTACAACGAACTGAGGGCCAACAGACTCTTTTATACTCCTCAGTTCCTCGCCATATCTGCATTATGTGACAAATATGTTTGATGTGGTTTAACTACTCAGCAAAATGTAAAAGTCAAACTCATTGATTTGTTTGTATAAGACCAGTTTTGCATTGGCAGAAAGCACTGATAACCTTCAGGTGTCTTTTGATAATAATATGATCTGATTAAGTGAGATATTTTCAAGGTTATTGTTGTTACCCAAAAAGTGCAGTACACTACAGTAACATTTTTAATTAAGTTTTAAATATATGCTTAAAAGTCACAGTGTTGCATTTCCAGTATTTCTCTGAAATGTGATTAGTCTTCTTGTTCATGAATGTTTCTAATATTTACACTCATTTTTATGAAGGTTCTAGAGGTGAATTTCACTGAAACCCAAACACTCCTTGGACAGGAAAATTTGCGTTGCACCATGTTCCATTTGCGCATGTTGGTCGATACTGATGTTTACTCAGTTGTCCTTACGTTCTCTGTACATGCCTTATCACGTCGGACATGGTTTAATATCAGTTATTAATGCTGATCTGTCCTGAAATAAACCGTGTTGTTCGTCATATTACAATGGAAAGCAGCTTGATGTTCTGTCCTTGAACGTGGCTCAGCAGTTTGGTGATTGTATTGCGATGTGGATTCTTAAATCAGACTTACACTGGCTGTGCCTTTTAAATCTTCATTAGCAGACACTGACTAATGTTTTATACTCAAAGCCTCTTTTGTGGTCCATAACTTGTAGCATTTTATTCATTGGTTAGATGAAAAGTTTAATTTCATAATATTTGCTCATAAGATGAAAACAGAAAAAGTGTATTTCAATAATGATAGGCAAGGATGGGGCCAAACACAAATCTGCATAAATGATCTGCATAAATTAAAACATGGTATACTCTTCCCAGTTTTGAATCCATATCAACATAGAACAAATATAAATTTTGAAAAACAACAACTGCTAAAAGTAGTGATGGGGAACAATTATAGTTTGATATTTCTCATTAGATTTTTGTTTTAGTTTGTTTTCTTTTGTTATTTTTTTGTTTTCAGTTCAGTTTAGTTTCAGCTAGTTTAATTAGCTCCTTTCAGTTTAGTTTTTATTGTTTTAAAATGTCCTGTTTTAGTTTTTTTTTTTTTTTTGTTGTTGTTGTTGTTGTTGTTGTTGTTGTTGTTGTTGTTGTTGTTGTTGATTTTTCTCTATGATAATGTGGCCAGTATTGGAGTAATATTTCACAATTTCAGAATAGGTATTGCAATACAAACAAAACACTTTTTGACAGACAGACACAGGGCTGCACCAGTGAGCAGAGAGGACCTATGTAAAAGTTAATAAATATTATATTCTTATGATATGTTTCTATGACGACCGCATGCCCAGTTTCCCACTTACACCAGTGAAAATGTGAGATGTCATGGTGGGGATTTCACTTGAGCTGATGTGGCGGCTTTTAAATTAGTCGCTCTTCCTGTTTTCTTAGATACCACTGCCTCACAGAGACGTGCTACAGACGGTGCACATCTGTCGTGTCTTCACTGCAACTCTGCATCGAGATTCAAGGAATTACTACTTGAAAAAGTAACAGTTACAGTAAAACTGTGTTTCACACTATAATGGTTTCATTTAGACTGCGGATCATATGCAGGCCGCACCGTGGCAGGTGATCTGTATGGGCCAGTGATGATTCATTATACCCCTTTTTTTCCACACATACAGTAGTTTTAGTTTTGTGTCTAGTTTAGAAACCTTCTGTAGTGACCTTGGTGGGAAACACATTCTCAGATAAGACATGTATAGCTGCATCTTATGGGTTTGGATGAGAAGAGTTGCAGATAGTAGATATTTCAGTCTGGACCAAAGTGGTGGACCGGCAGACATTGTCATCCCCAGAGCCACACTGCAGGGATGACTGAAAAAAATAAAATAAAATAAAGCACATCATCAGGACCGAGCCAGTATCTAGTACAGGTCTCCACACAATGCCATGAAATAGCATTTCCAAAGTAATACACAATCAACACTGGGCAGCACAGCACGTCCTTGCTTGCACTCTAAATTCAATTTGAGTGTCAACAGCAAGTATTATCACCACTAAAAACAGCAAAAAAAAACAAACATCCTCACTACTTGCTAAACAGTGTGTGAAAAATATTAGCTTATTGCACAAGAGTTTCAGCATTCTGTGGTTCATCCAGCCCATACTGGAGTCTATATATATTGTCATTGTTTTATGTGGCTGCATCATTGTTGCATCATTACTCATATGGAAGTGTATTATGGGTCCATTTGAAAAAGATTTTTCTTGTTATTTGTTTTTATCAGTGTCTCCTCAATAAAGTGGAGAGGACATCTCTGGTTGGATTGCAGTTGTCAAATGTGGGTACTTCAAAATGTCCCTCAGAGTTTTACTTTTAATTACAGCAGAAGTGTTTTAAATGGAGCTGGAAGGAAGAAGTAATTTTAATGAATATCTAGCCAGTATCTAAAATAATGATAATAAGATAATATATAGTATGGATACAAACAAATCCGAATATGTCTGTAATCACAGATAATACAATTGAAACAAATATCTCTTCTGATTTTCCTGGTTATTATTTGTTTTAAAAAAAATCTTTTATCTAAGTACACTCTCACACAAGTACTTAATTTACTATAATATTACTATAATACATTATAATATTAATATATGTATAATATTCTTGTACTATGAACTGCAGTAAGATTAACACATCAAGAAACATGAACGCAGCATCATTGCAATTAAGACTTTCCCATTCAACCAAAGGATTTTTTTTAACATCTCTACTGTAAAGAGTTTCTATTTTCTAATATCCATATTATCAATATACATTGCTTATGAATACGATGTTAAAAAATACAAAGTTTGCCCAATTTAACGTGACTTCCGGAACAAACTACACCTATGTCCAGTCTTCTATGTGAATACAGAAACAGAGGCATATAATTTTGTTGGTTTGACAGATACAGATACAGATACAGATAATGATGCCTCTGTGCACCTCTAATACACAGTATGTGCATGATTGTTTTGAGAGTATATAGTCAGTGTTAGATGCACTACCAAATCTCACCACCAGATAGAGTCAATGAGCTGTGTACTGTGGAGCCCATTTCGGTACATTTTGTTATAAGACTGTAAGGAACATGAGACTATTTATTTTTGGATCAATACCGTCACCCCTCTGGTGATCCCATCTGCTCTTTGAAATGGTCAAAACTTTCAAGTACACTGCGAGCAAGACCGGTCTTAAACCCTGAAACAACAGATCTTGTTCTTTTCTGCTGTAGAGATGAATTACGTTGAACTTACTGAACCGCAAACCAAAGTCTTTCACCATGGCAACCAGGCACAGGGAACCGGCAGCTAAACACAGACCTGTTGCCATCTCCCACACACACACACACACACACACACACACACACACACACACACACTCTGTGCTAGTTAATTGAAATATGACACATGGAAGTGATGAATAATCATGACTAATCATAACGTCGTCTTTGTGAAGGCACTGAAAGACACCCACTGCTCTCTGTGTATAAATCAACATACTACAGAATAACAGTGAAGCTCTGTAATTATAATACATTAATTCCTATTTTCAGGTCTTCCCCAGCGGCGGAGCAGGTGTGATTAAGTTGTACAATTAGCAGTCATTCTCCACAGTGTGTGATTTTCCTGTGAACTTCCTCAGAGATGTAGGAGTGCATATTTTAGTGTTCTTTCTTTGCTGTTTTAGTCTGAGAGAATGTTAAAAGGCATTAAACTGTACAGTATGATGTACTTCATCAAAATGTGAATACTGTGCAAAATGTGAGTAGCACTCAGTGTTCAGTTCTCTCCATCTATCTCTGTCCCTCTGCCGCCCCTCCACCCTCCCTCACGTAAAAGGCAGGCTTCTCAACAACCCGTCGCTATTAGATACTGCTGGGCTTGTCACCATGGCAGCAAAGTCTCAATCATTTTTCTCTCTCTGCTGCCATGTTTCTTTCTATGTGCATGTACACACTTGCTCACATATACGTTTAGCTGTGATGTTGGAGGGTTGTCCTTGAGTCTCTGAGCGTTCCCAGGTCCAGCTGGAGAACAATCCACCTGTGAACAGAATTCAAATGCCGCAACAGGGGAAGGGTTGCTGTGCCACACATTAGCGCACCACATTTCTACATGTTAACATGTAACCAATGGCATTGTGTGCTAGCATGTGCAATATTGTGCATCATGGGGTAGATTTTTGCACCCAACTCTGTGTGTGTGTGCGTGTGTGTGTGTGTGTGTGCGTGTGTGTGTGTGTGTGTGTGTGTGCATGCAAGCTTTTTCTGAGAGCCTAAACCTGAGACAAGCCTCTGATCAGATCTACTGAAAACAGAGTCAGTTTACTTATAACACCAGTGAAAGTTATTTAGGCTCACTGACGGCTGAAAACACACTCAGATATTTGTCACATGGTGCCTGAGTTTTCATCACTGCTGCAACACTCTTGGGAATAAGGGTTCCAAAAGGGCTGAGGTTCTACCCAAACCACTTTCTTCCAAAAAAAACATTTTTGAAGTAAAGGCTCATCAAGGGTTCTTTATAAGACTAAGGAATCCGTTAAGAACCTTTTCATCCAAAGAACCCTTTTAGGATGAAAGAGTTCCTCAAGGATTGTTGAAATCCTTTAAGAAATCTTTTGCCAAGGGTTCTTTGTAACAAAATATAAGATGGTTCTTGGTAGAACCCCCTGAGTGGGTTCTTGATAAAAATCCTTGGAATATAAAGTTTCTCAGTTAAACCCCCCCAGGTGAGTTCTACATAGAGCTCATGGAATATAAAAGAGGTGTGTCTAGATAAAACCATTGGAATACGAAAGGATTCTCAGTAGAACCTCCTGAGTGGGTTCTAGAAATGCTTGGAATATAAAAGGGTTCTTGGTAGAACCCTCTGGGTGGGTTCCACATAAAGCTCATGGAATATAAACAAAGTTCTTGGTGGGTTCTAGATAAAACTCTTGACATATAAAAAGGGTTCTCAATAGAACCCCCTGGATGGCTTCTTGTGACCAAACAAGTGTAGAACCTCTTATCGGGGGTTCTGAGTGACCCCTTCACAGATGTTCTAGGTACAACCCTTATATTGGGTTCCAGGTAGAACTGTTTGAAAGGGTTCCGAGTGGTATCTTTATAAAGGGTTCTACCCCTGTGTCCCCTATGGGAACCCTTTATGGTTCTAGTTAGCACTTTTATTTCTAAGAGTGAAGGATAGTTCTACTTCTGTTCCTTAAAATCAGACACACACACAGTTATTGCTCCACGGATTTACACTTAAAAACATTTTGTTCATCCAGTAGAACCATTTAAAAAATCACATTTGACTCCAGCATCATACATGATACTGTATCCTCAGCCACACTGCAAGAAAAGAACACCAGACGTGACTTGAATTCTCCCGTCTGCCGTCGACGATGTCCCCAGCAGTTGACGTCAGCTCGTGGAAGATGAAATTAACACACGGAGAAAAAAGAAAAGGTGAGACAGAGAGAAAGAATTGAGAGAGTGAGTGAGGACAGATAAGAGGATAGGCAGAGCTGATTTTCTTTCTCCAATAAAAGCGACAACCCCCCAGTGTTGCTATGGCGACCTCCTCTCTCTCCCTTCCTTTCAGCGAGCTACCACTTATCCTTGCTGCCTTTCAGTCAGCAGGGCATGTGGGTGTGTGTGCTTTTGTGTGTTGGCTCCTGAATGAATCAAGCAAATGAAGGGGAAAGCCATTAGAGAGCCGAGTCAGACACACACACACACACACACACACACACACACACACACACACACACACACACACGGACATGTATACACATGCACACAATTAAAACACATTAATATGAGCCCACAAGCTGCAAAAATGCTTCATACTTTTGAGTTATTTTCTTTTCATTCTCTCTTTTTTTGCTCATTCGTCTCAGTATATTCTGCAGCAGTTCATCCTGTTTTTCTTTCTTTCACAA
This sequence comes from Lutjanus erythropterus, assembly GCF_056507025.1. Lineage (NCBI taxonomy): Eukaryota > Metazoa > Chordata > Actinopteri > Lutjaniformes > Lutjanidae > Lutjanus > Lutjanus erythropterus. The sequence continues at coordinate 20,757,998 of NC_139318.1, forward strand.
CCACTCTGCCTGATTTTCAGTCACCACACACCCACTCACATACACACATATCCTTTCTACCACTACTTCCTGTAAATGTGAACTACAATGAAAAGAAAAACGATGAGGATATATACTGTACAGGGAGCTATATGAGTGTCCAGTTTTTCTCCATTAGCAAAAGGTCATGATCATAAAAGCAAAAGGGGAATCCTATACCATGACACAGAATCACCTCAAGTATCATGAAAACCACAGTTACAAGTATGCAATGCTCTTAAAGGACTGTTCAGATTATTTGAACTCAGGTTGTATGAGGTACTTATCCATTGTCAGTGTATTAGCTACAGTAGATGGTGTTTGGTACAACCCCAGTGAGGAGAAGCAGAGATGGGCACCAGCATGGAAGCAAAGCACTGCTGTGGACAAAGTCAGCAGCAACATATATTTTAGTTACCAATTTAAAAAAAAAGGCCAAACTAAAATTAGTTTAAGTGTACATTATTTAGAATATTTTCACTGCTTTACTTATTTGTCAGACAGCCTTTTCTGATAAGAAACTGTCATAAAATAAGACAAATACCGCTCTCTCCAAACCAACCAAACTCCACAGGCAAATCGGTAATTGTACCTTGCAGGACATGGGAGTTGTTGGTTAGTTCATTTGTGTTATTTGTGTTATTGTGTCACTCCAGTGAATCTAAAGTAACTTTTCAAAGCAGAAAAATCACTCAATAACAAAAACGAACTAACAGATCGAAGCAGCAGTAGAACAGCTACTCCTGTGTCCTGCAAGAGAAAACAATACTGATTTCAATTATGGAGTGTAGTTGGTTTGGAGAGAGTGATATTTGGCTTATAATTATGATTTGGAGAAAGACTCTCTGACAGCAAGGTAAAGCAGTGAAAAAATTCTAAACATAGCATAAGTGTTTTTTAAGGTGGACCTTTTTGAAGTGGCTACAATATGATTTGTTGCTGAACCGGTGTCAATTTGCCGTGCCATCTACTGCAGGTAATACACTGATTATAACCTCATAAAACCTAAAACTCAACCATTTGCTGGGTGGAAAAAATACAGTAAATGCAATTCATGTATTAGATCACATTACAGAGAAAGACAGCTTTACTGTAGTTACACTAGTCTGAACTTTAAAAATACATGAGCACACAAACATGGTCACACAGACCAGTTTTTGTATATTATTCATAGCTCTTGTTTTCATACTGTGGATGAACTGCTCAAAGTCCGTATGATTCAACATCAGCACTGCTGTATTTTTCATCACTAACCAGAGGGTGTGTTTTTATACACCTGTCTTCACTCTTCACAAGCACTTGATTTAATAAGCTCTCTTAGTGCTAAAATAAAAAACACACATCCTCAGTCAAGTTTATGGCAGCATCGTTTGACTCAGTAAAGACTGGATGTCATGCCGAATATCCATATAACCATTGGTATCCATATCTGGTGAGACAAAGATGTGATATGCAGTCTCAGAATCCACTAATGGCCAAATTTATCTCTTTAGATATGGTGGCAAAGACATAAGTGCCCTCAGCAGACATTTTTCTCTCTGCAGGTAGAATATTTTGCATGTGTAACAACTAGTAACATCCTGCATTTGTGTGCAACTTTAGGAGTGGTCTCTGCACTACAAATGAGAATGGATAACAAAAGAGCGTTTGCTTTGTTGAGTCACATTAGTAAATGTGTTTAATTTTGATTCAAGGATTCTTTCAATAAACATTTCAATCTTGCTCACAGGAAGTAGGCCGCTGCTTTGAGGCTGCCATTGCCATCCTATTTCAGTTGTCATTCGCCTCCTCCTCTGCTACTGTTCTCAAAGTCTTCATCTCTGTGTGGAATAGCAACGATCTCTGAACTCTGTACATGCCAAAAATGGCAAGTTGCTAACAGTACAGCCATAAACAAGCTAGCAGGTTTTGTGATTGTAATGTTAGGGCTCACCTGTGTTATTTTTTTTCCCAAGACTGTTCTGCCCCGTCCCATCCCACAGTGCTGTGATTGGCTACTACCACTGAGCGCTATTTCTTGCTGCCTCGACAGCGTGTCCGTGTGACCACCAGAGAGCTTTTTTAATGTTGTGAAGAGGTCTATTTTAACCATAAATCAGTATTTCTTTCAGAAACCTACCCAAGTAGATTTTATGCCTAAACATAACCACAAAGTTTTCTTGCCTAAACCTACCAAAGTAGTTTTTGTGCCTAAACCCAACCAAACTGTGACTGAAAACTGAAAATAATAAGTCAACTATGTGAAAAATATATAAATGAATAAATAAAAAGTTAAAAGCATCATTTAGCTTCACACGAGACACAAAGACCATTCTCCTAGGTGAAAGTTCTATTTCTGATCCATTCAAATACCATAACCAACTTGTTTAACTTTTTGCCAGCCAACACTCACACTCACAGCCAATCACAGCACAGCCCCCCCTTTACCAGAATGATAGCGGGTTCAGCCAGACCTTTCTCCAGCTCTAAAGGTAAGTGAGTGAGACTACAAACATCCTCACATACATGGACAGACACACTAGATATGTAGCGATAGAGAAAGTGAAAATATCAGATAAGTACCCTTGAAATCTGCACGTGACCCATACCTACATGTACCTAAATCTCAGGTTTGCCTTTCCACTGTAAACAGAACGTTTCCAGCAGATGGGAAGACTTGGTCTTGAGAAGCTGTAGCATTTATTAACTGACACACTGTAACTATATGCTGTACATTTACTCCCAAATTGAAAGCTTGCTGCTAACCTTTTCCTCTTCTCCGCTTATATTAACTGTCACTTTTCTGCTGCCGTCTCTCTCATTCGCTCAACTACATGCTTGCTACGCACACAGGTTTCGTGTCCGTTCTTCTCAGTATGGGGTTGTTTATTCCAACTAGGAGACAGGCATTGTTTGAGAAAAGACTGCAAGCAGCAAGACAAAAGACTGCTGGAGAGGACAGTTTAAGAAATCCTGCATCCTACAAGACCACTCTGGTTGCTCTGATTCTCTCTGACCGATCAGTGGTCTGCAGTGTTTGAACTCTGCCTTTTAGTATCAGCTCAGAAATGAAAAAACAGGACAGAATGGACTGGTTCCATTGGTGCCATTCACAATTTTTGCCAGTGGAAATGCAAGATTAACCATTCTTAAGTTTAACAAACAGGACTGAACAGTACCAGGAAGCAGGTTCAGTGAAAACTCTGAGTTTGTTGAGCTTCAGATAAGAGAGATTCTGGGTTTTCTGTTTCAGACAGAGAGATTATTTAAACTACAGGTGAGTTACTGTACAAACTGACTCTGTGAACCTAACCTGCTCGCTGGCAGATTTTCTTTAAAAGTGTTGTAGAGCCTGAAGGAGCTCTCTGACACACTGTTTCATATCTTTATTCATACAGTCACCTGATGCATCAAAACATGTCAGCATGCATTAATTAACCATCAAAGTCCCATTACCCAAGGACAATCTTTAACATGATCAATGATCAATTATAATCAATCTTTCATCAATGTAATGACAGAGACAGTGATTTGTGACATCATGGATTCATCCTCAGCTTTGACCAAAATGTATGCATCACCTTTCTTTACAGTGTGACTGTGTCAGCATGAATTCAGGCAGCTGGCAACAAGTTTCCCTGCACTGAAACATTTACTGTACATTATCACTGTAGTAATAATCACTATTTAAATAAAAATTAATCTGTCTCAAGCTTTAGATACATTAGTAAAACACTGATCAATAAACAATCATTTATCATATTATGATCGGTCACACTGATGGAACATTCCTATTATAGTTATCACATCATGTTGGCGATAACGTGAATATTTGTGGGTGAGGATGACTGTGGTGCAGCTGAAACCACTTTATAATTCTGAAACTGGATTAATATTTTTTAATATAGGGCTCTAAATCATCCCTTAACTATATAGTGTAAATGATGAATGAATAAAATATAAGTGCTTTAACTCCATCACTGTTTTTAAGATAAATATCATGGTTCACATTTGCATGCATTCATATTTCTAAGTATGTCTAATTTTTTTAAACCTGCTTTCTGAAATAGGCCCCTCGACTGGAGTGCTTGGTGAAAAGCAGCTTCAGTAACTTTGTCTATGGTTTACTGCTGGGCAGGTAACATACAGCAGGTTTTTAGAAATGTTTGGGCTGGACTCAGATGCTTTGTGGGTTGAAACAATGACGATGAGAGTGGTTAAGTCTGAACAGTTATGTCTTGGGTCAAAGAACCAAAACTAGAGTTAGGTGATAATTCCCTGTGGATTGATTGCCATGAGTGTTACTTTTCATATTTCATGTTGTTGCTTGATCCTTTGTTAATATAAACATATAGCAGCTTTAAAATTATTTTTGGTAATAATCACAGATCAAAACAGATCCAATTCCTGATTCTGTGTCAGGACCTGTCAGGTAACCAATAAGCAGCTGAATTGAGGCCAGTGGTAATTTTATTTTAGTCATGTTGTGCAGCCTGAGCTGCCCGCCTCATACATCACCAGATCTCACTGCATTAATTCGAAAACCTGCTTGAAGTTTTCAAGTTTACTCTCAACACTCACATGTGCACCGCTGCTTTAACTACAGGTGCTATTTGTACAAACTTCAGCCTCAGCCTGCCTCACACCATTTGTTTGACACGCAGAGTGTCTTTTCCTTCCAAATTAATTCTCATGGGAGGTTACTAACAGTGCTGCATCCATGCTATTTACCATGTAACTGCTGTATCCCTGCAGTCTGGAGCAATCCACAGAGTAGAATTATACCTCCATTCCAGGACAGTCAGTGCCTTCGTCATTTTCATAATGACATAAGTTATTCCTCACAGAACCATGGTGATGTTATTGAAAATATATGCATGCTGCAGTAAGTCTGAGTGCCTCTCAACGTCTGCACACATACTGGACTAAATTACTGTTCTTTCATACATAAATTACCACCAGTAGCCACCACCTGTCAATTTGGCATACAGGAGCTGTTAGAGCTGTTAGAATATAAGAACTTAAGAATCAGAAAACACTGAGACTTCGGTAATCAGAGAAATTAAATAAACAGTACCTACTTGTTTTTAGTTATTGTTTCTCCTTTGTGTCTTCTGTTGCTTACCAGTATGTACAGAAGGTCTTAATTAGTTGATCAGTTTCGTCTCTTGACTACTTTCTATTTTTCACTGTTATAATGACAGATTGTGCCTTGGAAAAAAAAATGAACTGCATTAAATCACCATAAGGATGCTGTAAGGAAAAACTCTTTGAGTGTTTGGCCTTAGCTACAGTAAGTATTCTCTTATGCGTTGCAAGAAGGTCCTTAGTGACCATTTTCCTCATAGAATTGTAACAGATACATAACTGTCCCTTAAAAGTGAAATAACATGAGACACTAGCTGAATTTCTGGTGAATGAAATAGTTCAGGCAGACAACTCAAGCTGCATTGCCAATCATGTGACATACCTCACACTAGATAGTACATACCAAACGTACCCTTCCAGTCTAGCAGTCTATTTAAACTACTGAATCTCCCATTTCCTCCTCTGCCTGCATGCATCGCTGCCCCGTACAGTGTGGCTGCTTGCTCTTTTTACCCCACCTCCACCCCAGCATCCATCTGTAGGCTCTGACGGGGGGGTTTCAAGAATTTGCTCATCACTCCCCTTATGTCTCTATGTAACTTAACCTGTGTGGAGCGATGAAGTCGGAGCCTAGATGCCAAACTTAAGTCATGTTCTGCTGCTGAATAAACATGAAATGTGAGTTGTCTAACTGAAATGTATAAATTGTTACGTATATAAACATTGTAAATTTTTTAGCAAATTAACTAAAACTATATGAATTAACTTAACTTGTAAAACTTACACTAAAGCCAAACATTAACAAAACTCTATATAACTCTGCCTCATATATCCAAGTTAGCTATAACTCACCAGTTATTGTCGAGTCTTGCTGGTCTCCTTTCTTGCTGTCATACACTGATATTTTAATATTTCTTCATGAGTTCAGGGGAGGGAGTTAAGCTAGCTTGCTAATTGTTTGCTTGTGAAACAATGACTAGCCAGGCCACATAAAGCTGCACAGCTAATGTATAAAGTTACATCAGCGTTAGCTAATTTCAGCTGCAACATAAACGCTACACACGATACTGATCCCTAACTTGAGTGAAAAAGCTAAAAAGGTGACAGAACTTGACTGTCTCACCCTTGGTCTTGGTCAAGACTTGGTCTCGGTTTAGGTGGAATTAAAAATCAGGTAAAGCAAGAATAAATGTGTGTTTTGAGATTGTCACGCCACAGAAACGTGAAGGTTTATAACTGGGGAGGAAGAGGCTCCACAGTTCATTACAACATAATGTAGTTCTCAGTCTTTTCAGATGTTTTCAGCAACTATGCTCTTACATATACAATGTTTTTTCTTTAAATAGACATTAACCGTAAAACTGCTATTTCCTGCTAGTGATACCGACTTTTAGACATAGGCATACCCTAGCTCAATAAATCACAACCTTCATTGGGCTACAATAAATCTCATTAAAGCTTTGTTGTGATCTGAAGTTGTCTAAGCTCATGAAATAGTAAAAAACTGAGATCTGAACCCATGCTCTGCAGTGTGCACTGTAGGTTTCAAAGATAATTCCAAAATTGAAACAGAAACAAATCTGTTTAAAGGAGAGACAAGACACAGCCTCAGCTCTGAAAAAGTTACCGTGAGTATTGATCAAGAGTATTGATAAGTATCTATTAATAAGCAGCATCAGTATCGACCTCAGTATCAGTTAAATTCCATTCCAATAGATACTGTCATAGGATAGTGAAACAACTTTCCTAACTGCAACTGTGTTGGTCCTGCTGCTTTGCAACCTGCTCTCCATTCATGGCCCGGCATTATGAGCAGGTCTTTAATCTGCAGACGATTCCAGAAAACTAAAATGCCACCAGGAGCCATAGAAAACTTCTCATCTAGCAAAGTAACACACTGTAACTAACTAACGCAAGTGCTTTTCCTTCGGTTTGTGACAGAAGAAAAGAGAAAGAGGGAGAGTCAGGCAGGCAACAGAAAGAGAGAAGGAGAGATGAGAGGGACAGAAGCTCTGCTGCAGAACACACCTCATCTCCATTTTAGCTGGAGGGAGAGAGAGGGAGAGAGAGGGAGAGGAAGAGGAAGAGGAGGAGGGAGAGAGATCCAGTCTGTGCCAATTTGCTCTTCAGCTCCAGTGACAGAGAGAGGGGAGAGCTAGGGAAGTGATATTTCAGGAATTTTAAGAGATCCGCAAACGTGCGACTGAGAGAAAGAAAGATACAGGCACGAGAGGCATCTGCAAAGACAGAAAGATTGGCTGCAAATGAAGGCAAGAAGAAACAACAGGGAGAGATGTAGCTGATGCTTCAGTTGCGGTAAGAAACCTGGAATATGTTGATAGAAATATGTTGATAGCACTCACACAAACATGCAGTCACTCATGCACACAGCCTCTGAATGATAACAGTATTGAATCAGTGGTGTTGGTAGCAGGTGCGTGTTTGACATGGAAGAAACAGATTACAAGTTTATGTGTCTGTGTGCATGCTGGAGCAGATTCAGCTGCAGTACAATGCGTCTCTGCTTTTATTAATATTTTTATTATGATTATTAGCATCTGCATGCAGCACCTCTGTCTCTGTCATACATCCCTGTCTCCTGCTCTCTAAATCTTTCCTCTCTCTATTCCGCCCTGTTGCAGTGTATTTCTGTGTCGTAGCTGCACAGCAAAAACAAACCTTATGCAATGGACCATTTCATGCAAGCATGTATTTCTGCTCCGTACCTGTTTTCTCCTTCCATCCATGATTCTGGTCTTAAAAGCTTTTCCTTGGTTCTCTCTGTCTGTTAGACTCCAAAATAACAGAGATGGAGAGGCATGTTTGACTTTAACTTCTGTAGAAGCATTAATATAACTGGGCTGCAATAACACAGACTTTTAATTCCTGTGTGTTTTGGAAACCCCGTCCACAGGGGTTCCTAAAACTTTCAAGCCATTGACTTCATGACAGTTGCCTATTAGAGGACAGAGACCACCATCTAATCAATTATCCCGCATGTGATTGTCTAAATTAGGCCTAAGACTAGAATTGCATGGCACAAACTAAGTGTTTCTGCAAAGTTAAAAAAAAAAAAAAAGACCTTTAGTTTAGCACATTAAATGCTGTTCATTATTTTCAATAGTTGACATATTTCTCTCTAGAATGCAAAGGCTTGTGTGTCAGTTTGTGTGCGTGTGTGTGGGGTTTTATGGGATGGTTTCATTGTATGGGCTTGTATTTCTCTCTTGTAGCAAATTTTAAGTGTCTGTTACATCCCTCTAATCATTAAAGTACCAGACAGGCAGTCTGTAACAGTAAACGATGCAGAGTTTTTCATTTGTCACACACACAAATGACAAAATGCCAAGAAAGTGTAACAAAGGTAATCAAACATATGTCATTGTTTATGTATTTAATTATTTTTTGCCAACTAGACACATGTAGGAACAGTGGTAGTGGAGGTTTGGCAAATATTCACGGGTATTGGGTGTGTGGGTGGGTGTGTGGGAGGGAAACAAATCCATTTATATGTATGAGAGAGAGAATAATGTTCAAAATTGGTTAAAAAGAAAAAGAAACAAGAGAAACCTGTCAAACGGAAATGTGGGTAGATTAGGTATTGATCGAGGAACTTTCACTACATCTGTTGGATTCAGGACTGATATGAAAGTCAAACAATCCAGAAAAATGCAAAAAAAAAAAATCTGGTATTCTGTGTCATAAAGCATCTTTTAAAAGACAAATTAGGGCAACAGTTGCATTTAACATCCACAATAATGTTCAAATTCACATCTGCATGAGGGCTGAAGCCTGACTATGAAGCTTTGTGTGACTCCAGGTGTAATCTGACTATTCTGACAGGAAGTAGGCTGTTGTTATAAGCTTGTCATTGACCGACTACTTCAATCAGCATTCTTCTCCCCTTCCGCTGTATCCTGGGCTTAACAACACCCAGGAAGATTATGATGGGTTTTAAGAAATACAAACAAGCCAGTTTGTTTGTGCTTTTTCCCCTACACCAGAATGATAACTGGTTCAGCCAGACCTTCCTCCAGCACTGGCACAGCACTAAAACATAGGTCTGGATAAGAAAATGTTTTGGTGTGGAGTTAGAAAAGAGTGAGCTTAACAGACCTCTGCAGCCCACTCCTCATATCTGCCTCAGGTTAGCAACTTGAGGCTACATTAGCTGCTAATAGCATAACACAGCTGAATCTCAAACCCAATTGTTGGTAGTCGAGATTGAGGCACTTGGTTTTGACAAGGAAGTAGACTGCATGGAATAAAACAAGATCACACATCTGGTTCTGCTGCATCACTTTTTACCTATTTTTTAAACTGTTCATCAGTTCTGTTTAAAGAGCGTTTACAAAAGGGGTGGATTATTGCAGGCGTTCTCAAAGTTTTGATGAATGATTGCCAGTTTAGGGAGGCAACATATGATTGAGGAAAACCCATCTTGTTGTAGTATTTGTGATTGTGACGGTGTCATAATGGCATTTCACATTACAGTCCTTAAGCATCAAATTCACCTGTTTGCGGAAAAGACAGATCAGATTCAATTAATTTAAGAGTTGATCCGTTTATCCAGAAACTTCCCTCAGAGCCATTCTCTCATTCTCACATTAAACTGCTGAGTTGTCCACCACAATGACCAACTTTAAATTACATCACTAACACTGATGACAGATTGTAATTCCCACAACACTTGCAAGGTGCCGCTAATTGCCATGCAACCAGTTGCTACATAACATGACAGACACTTTTTGGGGGGCGCAGTTAGATGCAGTGGCTGAATAGTGTGAGAAATGTATGCTGATGAAAGGACTGATAACTAAAATAAAATGAAATGTTCAAACAAAATATTTTGCAGGGCCACCACTGCTCCATGCAATGCACTGTGAGAAACGCCGCTGGACTAGTGACATAAGATAGGGTTTATCTTAAAAGAGAAATATATTTGCTGTACTAAACCATAAAATGACAATGAAATGTCATGAGAGATGAAGCAAACGTGCTAAGTGAAATACTTCTCTGAACACAACATTACAACCAGCATGTTCCCCTTTGGAATTTCCATTCCAGCTAGGAATATCTGTTATTGTTTGCCAGTTTCACATTTATTAGAGTAAAATTAATGCTGAATGTTCACAGAATGATTAAGTGTCTTAATGAGCCCTAAGAAGTCTTTAATAGTCCGTCAGGAGTAGATGTTTATAAAGGTTAAACTAAGCAATATGTTAATGGAGTCTGGCAGGCACTCCAACTCCAACTGCAGAGTGTGTGTGTTCTCGGAGCAGTGCACTTTTGTTTTCAGGATAACAGGCTTAGCTTTACACTGACTGACAAAGTTATAAATCACTGATCCACTTACAGTATAGGACTTGTAGCTGCTTGTCACAGCTTAATGTTGCGCTCGTCTTGTACTCGTGTAGGCTCAGTATTTTGACTTTTGGAGATATCAGCCCTAGAGATGTCTACTTTCTCTCTTTTATAAGAGCTAGATGGCACTCGGCTTGTGATGCTGAAAGCATAAAATAAATAAATAAATACATTTTAAAAACTTAACAGCAATGTCTCTTTCCAGAAATCATGACTTGGTTACTCAAGATTATCCACAGACCTTGTTGTGAGGAGTTTCATGTACAAATTATTTTCTTTATATGTTAGAAAGTTCCTACATGAGAGAAAGCAAACATCTCTTGAGCTGTTATCACCAAACTCACGCCAAAACAATCAAGATGGATGATTAGCATTACAGGTAAGAGGAAATATATGTGTTTCGGATTTTAGAACGAACTCAGACCTGACGGAAATTTAGTTCAGTACAATTATATTCAGTCACTGTTCCTATTTACAATATTTATGCAACATTGGTCTTGCAAGTATTTACGAATACTTTAAGAAAAATTTTCTGTTCCTCAGCTGTTTACTGGAGGATCACGTCTGAATGTGGATTAAGGTCAGTGCGGTTTCATCTTTTTTGTTGTTATTATTCATCCTATTCTGGCCGGGGTTGCTGTGTGGATAATATGTGAGCTACGGTGCAGTCATACATTCTTTCAAAGAAATCTGAGTCAGAAGAGTCAAGGGAGTAATAATGGCCACTAAGAGCAAATATATTCTCTATTTATCCAGAGGACAAGGAGATTGTGGAGAGCCGGGTCGACACATGACTTATGAAAGCCGCTGAGTCATACAGATCTATTTTACACTCCTTTTCTGAATAGTTCAAATTACAAGGCAGCGAAAGCCTTTTGAATACACACACGAACACACAGTTGTGCTTTCCTGAAACACTGTGAGCTTTTGAGAGCAAATGACAAAAACTGTGGTACATCAAAATTAAATGATGAATCCATTATTGAGAAGGTTGCATATGAAAAGATGAGAGAGTGCAGATGAAAGTGAATGGCTGATACAAGAGTAGAAGAGCCCCAGGAGGTAAGAAATGCTCCTGTGTTTTTTTACTGTTACAGCTCCCAAAGTGCACACAAAATCATGCAAACACATGGTGTTCACTTTGTGCTGCTCATGCAATTAAACTACATGGTGTTTAAATGCTAATAGCTTTTCTCTTCATCTCAATAACTGTGCTAAATTGAATCTGTAAATGATTTCTCCTTCCTGTTTGTGAAGAAAACTTGGCAGGCATCTCTCCACACTTTCTCCTCATCCACTCACCGATGTTAAAGCCTGCAGAGCACTTCCTGTTAGTCACGTAGATTGCAGATCTCAGTGGCAGATATACAGTTTCATTACACCAGCTGCAACGATGCAAAGAGTTTGCATGTGGCAGGAGAGTTGAAAAGTTCATCTAATGACAACTTTATTTACAATCATAAATAACATCATCACAGAAAACTGACTGAGTTGCAGAAAAAGTGGAAATTGATTAAAAATGCAGTTTTGCAACTTCAGTAATGTAGTCATGATGTAGTTTCCTCAGTGCAGTCTGTCTTGTTTCATCTGTGTTCTTATCAACAGATACACAGATTGGACCAAAACAAATTCCTAAGTAAATCTCAAAACACTGAGACAGAGTGAGGCTGGGAGATTTGTTTCCATGGCAACTACGCAGTAAGCCTTGCATGGCTCCTCGGCATGTGTGTAATACCAATATCACAAAATACAACTCTTGTGTGTTCCACTGAATATTATTTTTCTTGTGAGGATGACAAAAACCATCATACTGAAGACAAAGGGCAGTAAAACATCCCTCGCCCAATGTCTCTATTATAAGTAAACTTTAAAGACTATATAACTAATAATAATTTATAATAATGTAATAATGTAATTCAGCTCATTAACAAGTACCCCCTCTTTAGGGGCGGCCCTGTAGCTCAGTTGGTGGAGTGTCTGCCCCGTGTATGGAGGCTGTTGGTCCTCTGCAGCAGCCGCTGGTTCGACTCCCGCCTGCGGCCCTTTGCTGCGTGCCGTCCCCCCTCTCTTCACCCCGCTTCCTTTCTGCTCTTCAGCTGTCCTATCCAATAAAGGCAAAAAAATATATCCCAAAAACAAGTCCCCCCTCTTTGTGCACAAGACCAAAAATTACATAACCAAACTCAAAATAAAGCCCCTCTGTGATGGATTTGTAAATTCTCTATGAACAGAATGTATAAAATAAAACTGTAATAACTTTGAAGAAGACAATCACATAAGATTTCTACAGGTATTTTCTAGCATTCCCACAGCTCTGCAAGTGCAGCATATGTCCTAATGAAGCAGGGGAAGCATTAAGTGCCAGCTGCAAAGATTTCAGTCCTGAAAATAATTGGCATTTTTCCATCATTCAGTGAGCAAGTATGATCAGATTTTTTGTCTGTGAACAGCAGGGCACAGTGAAAGGAGTTGGTTACCTCACTGACAAGTTAGTTTAGAGTGAGCGGCCTGTCGCCTGCAGCTCTTCACCTACCAGTTCATTCAGGCCCCTTCTTCTTGTTCCATTATTCCCTGTTGTAAACTGATCTGCTGTCCAAAAATGCCAAAAATTACCGTTGTCTCGTTTTATAGAAGCATTTTTGATTAACGATAAGGTCAAGTGTTAAGCTCACTGATAAACACATTGCACTTACTGTGACTACTTCATAATAAAAGTCCATTTGTGTGTCACCAGCTAATGCTTTTTAATGTAAAGCTGCAGCAGTGAGCAGAATCAGAACCCACCGTCTTTTGTCTATAGCAATAATTTAACATTTTGCATTCATATGCACATTTCTATTTTATTACATTAGTGGTAACTTAAGACACCATTTTTTCCATGAATGTTGCCACAAATATCCAGTTCATAATACTGCAAATATATAAATATTACAATATATTCATTACCTTGTAGATAGTTACTTTACCTTTAAATGAAAATCTTCAAAATTGCCACTCCTAAAGCTGATAAATTATTCTTATTATATAAATAATAATGCGTAAGGTGAAAGGTATCACTTTTCACAGTTTCAAAGATGTAGGGAATTAACACCATTCTCTGTGGTTTGCCTCAGCTCTACTGACCCTGTCAGTGTTTCAGCCCATTATTTTGGTTTTATGACACATATCTTTACTGTTTGATTCACTCTCACCATTCTTATTAGCATGTAAACTAACAACTAACAATAGTGATGTTATGTTCATGAACAATCCAATGCCAAAATTTCACCAAGCATAAGGCATAAGATCTGGTTCCCTTCAAAGACCCATAATTCCCATCACTAGCTAACAAGTAATATGTTAGTGTTGTGTTTACATCTTATCACATAGCCCACAAGTGGCCAACAGACCAATTAATACGGGTTTACTGTTGCAGCTTTTATATTTTGTAATGCACTATATCAATTAAACTCTGATGCTGAGAATAGGTTGATACTTGTTAGTCTGATGCATAAAATTTCTCCCGGTAGAGTGTTTTTCCACTGCTGGTCAGCTAATTAGCCTTCTGGGATGCTCTCATGGCTGCCAAATGTCTACAATCTGTTAATGTGATGCTGTTGTTGCATGAATACTGAACAGTACTGTCAGTCACTCTAGATAAGACATTTACCAAATGTTGGAAATGTAAATACTGATGTAACTGGTGTGTGTGTATGCGCGCGTGTGTGTATGTGTGCAGCTACATCCACAGTTTTTCTCGTTATAGCCTTAAGTACAGAAGCCTGATAATATAAAAGATCCTTGGGGTCTTTTTAACTGTTACATAATAAATAACATTTGTGGGACGTTATGTTCTAACAGGCACTGAATGTGAAGTACTGGCATGAAATATTTAAGTGCTACACGATTTCATCACTCCTGCATATTTACCTATTCTCCTGTAGGCTGAAAGAAACACTGGAGATTACAGCAGAGCACTGTTTTTCTCGCTTTTTCCTATCTGCTTCCATTTCCTCTTTTATTCTCTCAGTTTTTGCCATGATTGTCTACATTTGTGAATTACTCTGTGCTACTACAGTCAGTGCAAGATCTCCTTGGAAAACAGAGATTCCCCATTACATGCTTTTTTTTTTTTTTACCCTTCCCTCCTTCCTGTCCCTCTCCGACTCATCCATTTTCTCTTCTTTACCTCTCCCTTGCTCTTCTTGGCTGCTGCTAGTATTTCTGTCTTTATTAGTCTGCAAAATACATACTTGAAAACTCCATATGACCTTGCTTAGACTCGTATTGTATTTAGAATTCACACAGACTTGGTTTAGAGTGGGAACTGATGCATACTCAACAGAAATATAAACACACTTTAGTTTTCATTTCAGAAAAGATTTCTTCTCTGCACACAAATTTGTTAAAATTAATAAAAGTTGACTGTAAAATGTGCAGTTTTATCTTGGATAAGACATTTATTAGGCACTGAACTGTGGCTGTTTCACAGAGGGGTAGAAGTACTAGCCAATCAGAGGCAGAGTTGAGTGGGTCATGACTTTGCCCTCCTGGGGGAAAAAATTTGTATCTATAGTAGCCGTATGTGAAATAGCCATAGTTCTGTGCCAAGTAAATGTCATTTTAGACTGTCCTTTTATTATGACCACTCTGAGGCACACCTGTGCAATAATTGTGATGTTTCAGCATCTCTATTAGGGATGCACTCAAATCTGAATAAGTTATTCAGAAAAGCACAAATAATGCAATGGAAATAGATATTTCTTCTAGCTGCTTGTAATTCTTCAGGAAAAAAGAATGTCCAAATTGTAATGCAGTAATGTTCACAATAATGCTTTTAATACAATAAATATTTAATCATGTACTTAATTTTACCTGAGTATAAAATTCTAGTACTGAAAAATGCAGTAAGATTAACACATCGAGAATCATAAATGCAGCATTATCGCAGTTTAAGATTTTCCCACCAACCAAAGGATATGTTTTATTTCTTTCGTTTCAAGAGTTCATACTTCCAATTCAAAACAGAGTCTTTTGATTTTATAAAGCATTTTCTTAAGTTTCTTGTCACTCACTGTTCCCCAGAGAAAGAGAAGTGCTCACTAACATGGATTTTAACTAATTAGTGAACAAAATTTGAGAGAAATAAAAATCTTATGTGCACAGAAGAGGCCTTAGATTTTCTACTTCAACTCATGAAAAATGCTTGAAAATGTTTTCTGACACATTGACAACAAACTGTACTAAACAGCTAATTATAGTGTTTAGCTATTTTAGTTTTCATTTCTGAACATCTTTCTTTCTCTTCTTGTGTGTTTGTCAGTGAGCCGCCGCGCTGCGAGCCATGAGTCCTCCACCTGTGGCCAGGATATGAGATCGATGGTGTGACAACAAAGGCTGTCATCGAGCTGCAGCCACTGTGCAATCCCTGTTCTACCACTGCAATCAAAGACACACATAAAAATATACTCTTGGTATAACAGAGTCCTTGACTACAAAGGAGAACATACACAGTTTTTATTTGTCTGAAGCCACTGTAGAATGCAGTCAATGATATAATCACTTTTATGAATGATGACACTAAACCATCTGGCCTACCTTTTACAGTTTGCACACACACCTTGAAACTGTTAATAACACGACTTCACACACATTTCTGGTCCAAATGATTCATCTGACATCCTCATAACCAACTTTTCCTCACCTTTTCTGAATCAGTTCCTGTGACCTGTGAGGATTATGAGGCCCACTTTAGTGTTTCTACAGACACAGTGTCTCCTGTGTGTGCTTGTTGGTGTGTGTGTGCCCACCGGCGTAGTGGGCTCGCTACCTCACGCACTACCATGGCACGTCTCCTGCCCTTCACGATGTGTGTGTCAGATCAAGCCGTGGTTCTCCTCTGATTCGGTCTACCATGAAGCTCCCACCGTGGACTGCAACGACCTGCTGTTGACCAAGCTTCCATTACCCATACCCACGAACACACACACCCTTCGCCTGCAGAGTAACCTTCTGTCTGAGCTAGATGCTGCTGTGCTGCACGGACTCCCCAACCTCACCGACCTTGACCTTTCCCAGAATCGCTTCAGCCGCGTCAGGACGATAACTCAGAGCTCCTCTCTGCCCTCTCTGCTGTCTTTACACCTGGAGGAGAACCATCTCAGTCGCCTCCCTGATGCCTCCTTTTCCTCGTTGCCAACTCTGCAGGAACTCTTTCTCAGCCACAACAACTTGCACTCAATCGCACCTGGAGCCTTTGCTGGATTGGACTCCCTCCTGCGCCTGCATATCAACAACAACAGGCTCATCACGGTTGACCCTCGCTGGTTCAAGGCTTTGCCTCGCTTGGAAGTTCTCATGCTTGGGGGAAACCCTGTGGAGGTCCTGCCTGAGCGGGGTTTCCTGGCCCTGAAATCCCTCCGGAGTCTCGTTCTTGGCGGTATGGGTCTGAGAAGTTTGGCTGAAAAAGCACTGGAGGGGTTGGAGGGCCTGGAGAGCCTCTCCTTCTATGATAACCTGCTGACGAAGGTGCCCACCCAGGCCCTGAGGAGAGTGCCAGGATTGAAATTCCTCGACCTCAACAAGAACCGCATCAAACTGATCGAGACTGGAGACTTTCGAGACATGATCCACCTGAAGGAGCTTGGCCTGAACAACATGGAGGAGCTGGTGTCCATTGAGAGAGCCGCCCTGGAGCACCTTCCGGAGCTCACCAAGCTCGAGATCACCAACAACCCGCGACTGTCCTACATTCATCCGCAGGCTTTCATCCAGCTGAGCCGGCTGGAGAGTCTCATGCTCAACTCCAACTCTCTGAGCGCTCTGCACCAGCACGTCATGCTCTCCTTGCCGAGCCTTCAGGAGGTGAGCTTACACTCTAACCCACTGCGGTGTGACTGCCTGTTTCACTGGGCTGCCGGGGACGCCTCTCACCCTCACATTGAAGACACACAAACAGACACGCGGACACCTCGGATGGTGCGATTCATCCAGCCCCAGGCAACGCTGTGCTCCGAACCTCCAGAGCTGAGAGCTCGCAGGGTGAGAGAGGTGTCCTCCAGGGAGATGTCAGCCTCATGCCTTCCCATGATCCCTGTCAGTTCCCTTCCCTCCTATGTTGGGGTAAGAGAAGGAGGAAAACTCATCTTGCACTGCCGAGCTCTTGCAGATCCACAGCCTGAGCTATACTGGGTGACTCCCACTGGATTGAGACTTGGTCCTGCACCAAACCATGCATCCAAAAGTTTACCAGCTCCTGCTCCATGCCACAGCCTGACAGCTTTTGAGGGGTTCAACCACACATCTCCCAGCCAGGCTCCGGATGATGTTCCCTGTAACCCCTCCAAACACTACCGGCTACTGCCTGAGGGAACTCTGGAGATGAATAAGGTCACCCCCAGTGAGGCAGGGTTGTATACCTGTGTAGCCGAGAATGCACTGGGAGCAGATACACGCAGCGTTACTGTGGGTGTGCATGGGAGAGAGAAGAAAAGAAAGAGGGGGGTGGCTGCTAATATGAAGAAATATCCATTATTCAGAGCAGATACCAGGTTGGAGGTGAGGGAAGTCGGACAACACTATGCTATACTGTCCTGGCAGAGCGGACGCAACCTCCCATCAACTCGCCTGTCTTGGCAAGCCATATACTCAAATGCACACACACCTACATACACCACACGCATTCTGGCTGGCACGCAGAGCTTCAATCTGACCCACCTGCAGGCAGAGACATTTTACAGAGTATGTCTACATTTAGGGATCAGTGAGGGTGCCAAGCACGCCAGCAGGAGATCAAGAGAGAGCAGAAAGACTCAGTGTGTTTCATTCAGGACAAAGGATGTCCCAGAGCCTCAGCCCAGCCTGCAGCTAAGCCCAGAGCTGACCTCCACAGCAGTCACACTTCTGCTCCTCGCACTCATACTGCTGCTGCTGGCAGGCCAGGGCTGGGACAACGAGGCCGGCGACGGGGCAGGAAAGCACCACAGTGCCACCCTCCAGGAGATCAAGAGTCCCAAGGCTCTGATCATTAATCAAAACACAGATGGGTGCAACGAACCTCAGCCAAAGCAGAGTGAGAAACTGCTATTACATCAGGACTGCTGAGATAATTATGTTTGTGCACATTCAAATCCAGACAAAAACACTGACACACACATACATACGTGAAATATCAACCCATTCTCATCCCAACTCGTCAGATGCCAATGTTTTGTCACTGTACCTTGACGTCTTATACAGACACACAAGGTGCCCTTTTGCAGCTGTATAAGACGCTGCCGGAAAGACTCTTTTAACATGTGCTTAACATTGTGAAATGATTACAGTTTGTGTAGGTTTAGGCACAAAACCTCCTTGGATAGTTTTGGGCAACAAAACATCTCGGGTAGTTTCAGTAGAAGACCAATAAATACGTTAATTATGTACATCAAATGATGTCACTGAAGTGACTCAGAAGACATAAGTCACATGATGAAAGTGTTAGGGGCTTGCTGTATGGCTGTACCCTCTTCTTCACTGAGTGAGAGTCGTGTCAAGAAGAGAACCCTTGATTTGCAAAACTCTTTGTACTTTTTCTCTTTGTTGTCAGGGTTAGAGAAAGATCAGGGTTTGGGTCAAATGATCACTTTTGTAAGATTTTTGGCAGGTTGGGGGTTACCTTCTAGACACAACTGTGAGTGAGAGACAGACAGACGAGGCGAGTACTTAGAGAAAGAAAGCAAATTACAGACTTTCTTGAAAGAAGAATTTCCAGTCCAAATGGAAAGTTTTCAAAGAAAGAGTGATTTTTTCTAAAAGCACCCTAATTAATATACCCTTTGACAAAAATGCGAAATATTAATTTTCTGTTACTGCAATCAGATGTGAAATTGGACTAGGTAAGGCTAAATACTGTGGTCCCATTCCAGCTAATGAGTATCAGCTATAGGTCATCTGCAGGCATCTCTTTGCCAAAAATGTACCTGTTATTTTGTTATTTTCATTCACTAAAAGTCACCAGAATGTAGGAAACAAAGTCTAGACTTTTTGAGGTTCCCAAGATTGTCAAGTATGGGGCTAGGGGCGGTGACAAAGCATTGGTATTTGGCGAGGTGGGTATGAGAAGGGGCTGCAAATATACACTTTGTGAATCACACAGATAGAAGAGCAGAGTCATAGGTCAGAGCAGCGGTGTAGAAAGAGATTTGTATTTATTTTATATACCGTATAAAGTATATATTGCCATTGTTTCTGTGTTGAGATGTATTGTAAAGAATGCCTAAACCCTAACCAGGGAAATCAATCTGGACAATCAAGCTCCTGCAGCACAGTGACTGAACACAGGAGAAACAAATGAGTCTGAGCTGCTGGTAACCACTGGACTGAAACTAAAGAAAACCTGATTCAATCCAGGGACAGACATTTACAGAGGAGAGCGGCTCAGACCTCCAGGGTATTGTCATGTTTCCTCTCTACATGTTCCACAGACTGAACTCATACTTCCTCCAAGCAGCTGATGTCTTGAGACTGATACTGAATGAAACTCCTGCATTGATGTAAAAACAACCTTTTTGCTTACAGCTTTCAGTACCTTTGGACTGGGTTGTCCATCTTGCAGTACATATACAGTATACTCATCCAGATTCCCTGCCTAACATCCTCTTTCAGTATAAAAGTGATCTAAAAGTGATTGTGTTAAATTCTATTTTGAGCTATTATACAATAAATTCTTTTTAATTTACACACTTTTACTCTTTATTTCTGTTTTGTTATCACATAATCTAGTTTAAATTACACAGAAACATATGATGATGATATTAAGGGATCAAATCAATAAACAGCTGTGTAAACATGGCATTAAACCAAACTCCCCACATAAATGTCAGATATTAAGGATTCATCTGCAGCTACAACTCCCTGCTCATCTGTATGCAGCCGCCGTTTCGCCACAGTAGGAGTAAGTATGATAATAGCTCAGGACTTCTGACACCTACTCAGTAAACACAAGACTCAGTGTGTCCCCTGCTGGATAAGACCTGGAACTGAGCTGAGGGTTAAAGGATACGTTCACATTTTTTTCAAGTCTGTCTTAATACAAAATACCCACATGAGCATTTAAATGTCAAGTTAGTAGTTACTGTAGTCAGTCTTCCTCATTATACTGGAAGTGAAGAGATTACTTCCCGAGATCAGCCACAGGTAATACAAAGTTTCAGCAGTCAGATTCAGTCAAATCAAGGGATTATCTTCCACAGTTAGAGTCTTTTGGGTATGAAATTCACTCCTTATGTTTCCACAAACAGCATCTGAACTGAAGCACAACCAGTAACTCTGTCAGTGTACATAAGGGCTGTCATTAGGGCTTTCACTACACAAATATTGTGGATATTCTCATGATATTATCTAAACAAAATTTGAAAAACTAAATAATGTTATCAGTCAAATTCATCTTTAATTTTGTTCATTGTAGGTTTAGTCTCTTTTTAGGCAAATGAATTTCACACTCGGCACTCAAAATATGAGTGTGGGGAGGCGGAGAGAGCTTGTTACCATAACTACAAAACCATACAAAAAGTGCAGTTATACTTAATGGATAGTGAAAAGGTTTGTTGGGGTCGGAACAGAAAGAAATTATTTAAGAAATTATACAGTATACAGTATGTTTAAGAAGTGTTGGATTACACAGTATTATGATGATGTCTATATTTCAGTTTTTAAATATTTATTGTTAATACTAGTATATTGTGACATCCCTAATGTACATTTGCAAAGAAAGAAAAGACAGACATGAAAAAATGTATCTGTCCTTTAAAAGTACTGCGGTATGTCCAAGTGTCCTTATTACCAATTTGTACAGCTGACACAGGCTAAACTGACTGCACTGACGCTTTCGTGGATCAGAGGTGTGAAATGAAAATGTCGATTCATCCTTTAGTTATATTTACAAGAACTTCAATCACAGATCATAAGGAACATAAAGGTCATAATTACTCTGCTATCACTCTCAGACTGACGTACAGGACAACATACAAATGAACACTGAACAACTAAATGTTACTCAAAGTGGTCAAAGCAACAAAGTAACTACATTTACTAAAGTACTTAAGTTAAAAGTACTCATACCTTTCTTTACTATTTAAATTTTATGCTAGTTTATAATTAGATTTCACAGCATTTCAGCAGGAAATATGTACTTTTACTTAAGTGCATTTATTTGACAGGTGACATTACTAGTTACTAGATAACATTTTATTTCATTTTGAATTGAGATATTATTACATTGTGGTATTACTACCTTTTCTTTAAGGGCCCCTATGGAGTTTTCACACTTTAAAAAACATATTTATATTCACTCACCAAAACACACTGTGTGTATCCTTGAGGTCTACAGAATGTGTTGAATGTGTTTCCTTCCTCATAAAACAATTAAAAAGCAGATTAGAAAAAAAAAATGCTGCTTTTCATCTGTCATCTATGAGAAATACAAATCTTAATTTCCTATCCAGAACTCTAACTCATCAGTAATATGTTTGAATATACCTTAATTTTTGATGATTTATATTGGATCTTTAATGAAAAAAGGTAAGCACTGGTCAGTGAAAAACAAAGTTTCAACAGTAGTTAGACTTTGTATTTATTCACACAAAACATAATACATTTTCTTCAATAAGGCAACACAATACTGTATATACATACAATGATCTATATGTATACCATATTTAGATTTTATGTTGTTATTTCTTAACTAACAACATGTCATTCTTTACTATCACTAGTAGCAAGTGTAAATAAATAGTTTAGCAAGTCATGTAAAAGAGTACCAGATGCGAAAACTTCAAGTCATACTGTTAGTACATCCAATGCAACAATCCTTTATTCACTGTGTTATTGATATATTTTAGTTGCAGCTGTGATTTTTCTGAGAGCAGCTTCAGGGTTTGATGACTTACTGGAATATAAAATAACCCTTTCAAGCAATTAAAGGTTCCCTGTGAAGGTTTCGCGTACGTTTACATTCACTAATATGCACTAGGTATATCCTTGAGGTCTAACAAATGTGCATTTCCTTCCCCGTAAAACACTGCAAAGTTTGTTTTGAAGTATTTTAAATCCTGTGTTGTTTACAGCCACCTTTACTTCTTTCTACCCTGCCTCTGTTGGTGCATTGCTGTAAATCTTGGTGAATTACCACCACCTGTTGTTCAGTGCTTGAGACAAACAAAACAGGGACTCATCCATAGAAAAACAGATCTATAGCGCTACAACAGGTAAAAAAAAAAAAAAAAAAAACTCCACAGGGAACCTTTAAAATCTCCAACATCAGTTAAAAAACAAATAAATTCAAATATATTCCTTTTCAGAAACAGCATCAGTAATGGCAATTGTAATATTCCCATTAGCAGTATAAGATACATTAACACTGACATCATCATTAGGTGCTGGCATGGGTGTCATTCCTAAACCACATGAGGTGCTTGTGCTATGAAAATGTTTTTGTGAGTTTAAAAAATGTGAAGACCAAAAACTCTTTTTTTTTTTCAGTGTGCAATATTCATAGTAATAATGAACGTGTTGAATGTACTGTACAGAGTGACACAGAGTGAAAATGCTGTTTAGTCTGATACCCATTCTCTTCACAGATAAGATTGTACAGTCATTTACAAAAATATACTTCTATTCTGCATTAACAAATGACAGCAGTGATTAGTACTGGTTTAGAAGTGGACAGGACATTAAATGACATGGATAAGACAATGACCAAACAATATCACTATAATTTATACCACCATATACAAAGCACTCAACACTGTATGCTCATATGTTTCATGAACAGAACTCGATGCTCCTGATGCGCGCAGCTCTGTCACTCTGTCTTCATTCATCTGAGGGTCGTTCTTTTGGCACATCAGATAAAACAGGCCAACAGAGCTGCTCTTTGTCAGGTTTGCGTGTGCAAGTTTTAAAAAAAAAATCTGAAATGAAGCCTCAAAGCTGCAGATTAATTGAAACATCAGGGGGATCAAACACTGTTGTAATGTGAGTTAAGTTTGTTTTAAACAAAATGTCTGTACTGAAAATAACACCACTGTAATAACACTATAATCTTTCCAGATATAGCACACTTAATGTTAAAGCTACTACAAGGAACTTTCCTGTTGTATTGAATTTGGAGGCTCCCTGTGGACTAAAGTGTGTTTCCACTGTAATAACCACAAAAAGTAATGTCAAAAATGAAATTATCTCCTGCTGTTTCTTTTTAATTGGCTTGCTGGAATTTTTTAATTGGCTTGCAGTAATTTTGCCTAAGAAAATGCAAACACATGCTCATTTAATCTGATTTGAAAGAGAATCCGACCTGGTGGCAGGTATTAATAATAACTATACAGAAAAAGCACAGATGGTTAATTTAAACAGGTCATGACGAGGCATCAGTAATCAAGACTGTTTTAAAACCGATTAAAAACTCCTTGTAGTAGCTTTAACCCAATTTACCATTTATAAGCAGTATATATACATGTAATGAATGGTTTTTAACACACTAAACCGTCATTGTAGCCGACATAAGGACATTATTAAGTGTTTATTATTGTCTTTGTGAACAACTGTTGCCACTCCTATGCATCAAAGCTTTAATAACTGTTAAAGAATATTTGATAACACAGTATAACATCATAAGTAAATCATACATTTCATTTTCATTCATTTAATTGTCGTTTTAATCCTGCTGTACATGTTTACACTTTATGTAAACAGTTAATAAACGCTTTATAACACTTTGTAACTAATCATTAACTAATGAAAATATACTTTTATATGTCCAGGGTTAAGATAAGGAGCAACATGAATCTAAGTTCAATATTAGCTCTCCTGTTTGCTCAGGTTTGGTCTCCTCCCCCTGCTAAAAGCTCAAAGGATGCTAACGGAGAAGTGGCATGCTGTGGATTTTTAGATAGAGTTAGTATCGCTTTCTTAGAGTAAAATTCAGGTTCTTTTTAAGCATTTTCAAGGTACCTAAACCAAGAGCTTTCAGAAGCTTGACGCTTTGATCATCACATCTAAACTGTCACTATAAATCCAATTGTAGAGTCTTTTTAACCCACTGCAATCGATGTACATTGTTACTGTGTTTATTTTAGTTGTTGGTCATATTAACTTTGTTTTGATCATGATTTTTAATAATAATTTCCAGATACTTATCTAGCTATGAATGACAAATATAGTGACAGAATTACTTAATTTCAAATAATAAAAGGGTTTTGGTTTACATGAGTGATTGTTTAGATGAAACACCTGATTATGTTGAAAGTCAAGCATTTATACAGAGTATATTTAAATTCAAGTATGTTTCTAAACTTGAAAACATTTTCACATGAAACATTTTCCAAACTTTCAACACTTTGTACAGACCTGTAAATTACTACAGTTATGTTATACTGTTATCAAACATTCATTAAAACTAGTTTATACACCACTTATGAATGCTTCATAGGAGAAGTCATAGTTGGTAACAAAAACATTAAATAACTAAAATTAAACCATTCATACACTGCTTATACATGCTAATGTCACCCAAAATAGAGAGTGTATGACTGATAAGGTTTCGGCCAAGACTTCTTTTTAGCATCACACTCATGAGATATAAAGATTATTCCTTACATCTCTCAACTGAAACAACTAACCTGCACACACAGACAAACACACAAATACACACTCACAGACACATAAAGCAGGCAAGGGCTTTGTCAAGAACATTCACACATCACGTACTTCAACAATTCAATGGGACAAATTTAGTCGCACTGTTTAACGGGCTGTGAAAACGATGTGTGTTAGTCTGAGGAGAGAAGTGAGTCAAATGATCTGAAGCAGCATGAATATTGAGTAAACACCTGACAGATATATGCTGACAGCACCACTCTTGTGCAGCTGAAAGGATTAGTGTAATAATGTCTTGATTATTATATGGTCTGATTTTAGTATTTTACACTGCAACATGTAATTTTAACCGTTGCCCGAACGATCAATGCCCATCAACGGACTGTTGTTGGAAATGAGCTTCTCCTATTAACACATGTACAGTATGTCAGACACTGCTTATGCAACTGTCAATGTTTTTTCTGTACTTGTCCCTTACAAATAAACTATGAACTAAACAAAACAAACAAAAAGAACTGATTACTTGATTGACAGACAAATAATCAGCAAAAATGTTCCCAAACGTTTAATCGTTTATGGAACTTTTCCCTTGTTCTAGTTTCTCAATTATGACTCAGTGATGATTTTCTGACTCTTCCATCACAGCAAACTGAATTTCTTTGGGTTTTGAAACATTGTTCAGATAAAACAAGCTACAATATAACAATGAAAACGTTCAGAAAATTCAAGGCAACTTGTTTCAATAGATTTTTTAGTTTTGAGCCCAACTGAAACTTGCAAGTTTGAGTAGGGAAAGTATAGAACTCAAGTTTTTCTTGTAAGTTTTTAAAAAAGTTTTACCAACTAATAATGTTTTGTTGAGACAATTTACTTTTCTTCTTTAGATAAACTCGAGTCTTTGAGTTTTAGAAACCTAGAATAAATGTATTTCAAAAACTGTTGGGTAAACTCATTGAAGTGAAAGTTAATCATGATAAAAAACAATTTCTGAAATACACATTTTTGTAGGTTTCTAAAAGTTTGATTCCAAACTCCCTCTAGTGAAGGCAGTTGCCTTAAAATTTTCTGCAACTTTTTTTTTATGGTGTGATTAAATATGTTAAATTCTGGAAAATGTGATGGTTATTTTTCACTACTCTCTGATATTTTATAGATCAAATGATCAATTTACAAAGAAGATAATCTGTTGATTAACTGACCATGACAAGAGCTGTTAGTTGCATTCCTAGACTTTTGTGTCCCAGTATGACAGACAGAAATGATCCTTCCATTTTATCTGCTCCTGCTTCACGTTGGTAATTATTATTTTTTTAATCACTGATTTTCAGCACAACTTTTTTTTTCTCTGAACTGTCAAAGAAACATCATGTTTGATCCGCCATGACATCGACTCTCCTTCCTACTGGAATGACCTTGAGCCACACACGGCTTCGTAGTTTGTGAGTGTGTGAGCCCTCAGCCCACTCACTCTTCTCTTTGTGACGTTTTACTACAAGTCCGTCACGTGGAGGGACAGTGAAAATCAATCTTAAAAACAGAATTGTCACCATTTCATCTTCTGTTGCCATGGAGACCACACACGTGGCTCGATTGATCAATTAAGCCACAATCTGATTAAAATATACTTGAATAAAAGACTAATTAGCAGATTTGTACAGCTTATCATCAATATTGACAATCAGGCACAGTATCCCTTAACGTTATAGGCAGGTTTATAGATTTAAACAGCAAAGAATGGGGAATACAAATCGAGTTGTTGCCTGGAGACCACACTGATAAATGAGATTCACTCACTGAATCTCTACCAGCTCCAGGAGCGCCGCTCTGTAGTGGACCCTGACCTCTGAACTCCCTGTGAAGCTCTAAAGACAGTCTTCCTATCTGACAAACCGTCACAAACACAGATGGAGAGAAGTCTGTAAATAAAAACTCAAAGGAACCTTTCCTGGTGCACACGTCTGCAGCTAAATCCATCAAAAGATCGAGAAGACTCATCCTTGACAAACACACACATGCATTGCAAAAACACACGCTCTCTCACGCACACTTCTCAGCTGTAATTGTAGGTGAAGTTATACGAGCTAGGCTCCTTCGGCACCGGGGGCGGGGCTTCTGGGATGGTGATGTTCTCAAGGTCGAGGAGGCGGAGCTTCATCTCCATGCTGATGAGAGTATCTAGGTCACTGCGTGTCAGGTCGCTGCCCATCTCTCTGCCCAGCAGCGCACACAGACCGTCAGTCCAGATGCAGTACTGCTCCGGACACATACACACACACACAGACACAGACACACACACACACACACACACACACACACACACACACAGGGGGAACATACATGAAGGCTGAGGATAGTGTGTCAAAATTGTCAGTCACACTGGCTACATTGTGCCTTTTAAGAGAGTTTTTTCATGGAAACCATATTGCCATGAAATAGTCAGGTAAACACAGGTGTTACCAATGATATTCACTGAGGCCTGGTTCCATTTAGTGTAGCAGAGCCTTTCCAGTCAGCCAACATGCACAGTAGCAGCACCCTGACTCTCTTTGACATGAATGGTATTTATTTTAATGGTACTTAATTAGTATCATTGATAACACCTGTGTTTATCATGCTATTTTATGTCAAAATGGCTGCCATGAAAAAGCAAACACAGCTGAATGTAAATTTGCCTGATTCTAACTGAGGAGCTGCTTGAATTTCTTTTCATGATCACATAAATAATTCTAAGTCGAAACTCTTTAATCACAGCAACAGTAATAACTTTTTTGACCTCTTGGGGGCAGCAAAAACAAGCTGAAAACACAAAGTGGTAAAGTGACATGATAACATGAGGAAACAGTGACCTATTTTACATATACAGTAGACAGAGAACAACATGAGCATTTATTTGGAGTCACATTTCTGTCGACCTGACGAATGTGAGTCTAATATTTACTCCCCTGTTCACTCAGTTTTGGTCGCCACCAACTCCTGAGGGAGATATGTGGCTCTTCAGCTGTTAAATGTTTCGAGTTACTGTTTCTGTCTGCATTTTAGTATGAAACAGGTGGTATAGTGTGGGTTTTTAGAGGTTTTTCACTGAAAACAGCTGCCTGCTGTAGCTAGAAATACATTTGATGAAAGCCTGTGAGAGTGAACCAAAACAGTAGGAAAACTAAAAAGAATGAGCCAAAAGACACTAAAATGCTTCTTAGAGGAACTGTGGAGTCAGCTTGTGCTGATTGGCAATCAAATGCTATATTGACGAGTGATGGGATGAATATAATAACCTCTAGTTTTGTTTATTTATGCTTCAAGTTTATTTTTTAAACAATATACATGTAAACTTGAAGTTAATGCCCAATAAAAAGGTTTACTGCCAATAAAAGACAATGGTATATTTGTTGGTCCTCCTGATTCCTTATGCTTCCTTTCATCTTCTGTCTCAAACTTTATCGGAGGCTATAGAGTCATGAGGGGGAAACATGGGTTAGAGAAAGTTCATCATCTAGTGGTCATAATTACAGGTCTAGCCTAGCGTCATCCCAGATACTGATTGTGCAGATTTACGTCTCACTGTTGATGAGCTTACCTCATACTTGTTAGGTGCAACAAAATTGAGCGTCTCATCAGGATCATAGAGGACAGAGAAGGCTAACTCCAGCACCTCCTGAGAGAAGCAAGCGGGACAAACAACACAGTGTTTCTACACTCGGTGACAGTAAAGAATGACAGAACAGCCGTGTGCCTGGAGTGACAATAAAAAACAAATGAAAATCTTATTACCTTGTTTTGTTTCAGAGCACTTTTTTCTTTCATATGAGGGCAGTCCTTCCCGGTCACCACAGACTTTATATCAGAGACGGGGACTAGGAGGAACAGAAAAGAAACTATTTAATAATTTGAGAGGTTTATTAAGGTCAGCCTGCAGACAGATACAGTATGGTCTGCTACTGAATGTGTCATCATGTGTGTTATTAGTTTTGACATGACGCCACTTGGAGAAATAAAGGTTTCATAGTATCTTACTCTTGTCACTGAGTAGCTCAAAAGGCACTTCACCCTGAGGTGACTCATCAAGGTCCCCATAGTGCAGCACTTTGTGATTCAGTGAGAGTCTGCAGAACCAAAACTTCTCTACAGAAAAGAGGCAGGGAACACAATGCTTAGTTCATAATCAACAGCACCAGCGCTCCTAGAAAAGCGGAGTGATTGTATTGATACTGTGTGTACCTTGCCTTCGGCGGTTTCCCAGTTTACGGAAGCAGCTTCCCTCGCACAGCCGGTTCAGTCGCTGTTGCTTGATGAGCTCTAAGATCTCTGGTTGGATTCTCTCCCGCAGCTCACTGCAGCACAAACACAGCATGAGCAACAGAGACAAACTCACACGCACAAATGGGTACAACACTGTTTTATTTACCATTATGGAGAAAGAGCAGGTTTGGATTTGAGATGAATTAAGCAGCAACAAGCAATCTAGGTATTATACGACATATAAATAGCAACAGAAACTCTTTCAACTGCTCTAAATCGTTTTTACTGTGTTGAAACGTGCAAGAAAACCATGTGATAGTTCATGCTCACTATGTGATGATGTACAGTATATTCCAATGTAGGAAGTGCTGTGAACATCCGCAGTCTGGATTCTAATGTTTTTGTTGGGTGCGGTTTTTTACTGGATATCTGTAAACCCATTAGTGGAAGGAAACAGCGCGTTTATATGCACAAAGAATTATTGCTCTATCATATTTGGTTACAATTCTACCAGCATTTAAAAATAGATGTGCAAATGGGAGCGCCGATGCTCCCAAGGGTAAAAAAGGGTTAGAAATACAAGTGGAGGAAAGTCTTAAAAAGTGCTGAAATAATTTTCCATTGCTGCCCACGTTAAAAAATTACTTCTGGATGTCTTCTTGTCTGATGTCCACATTGAGAGTTCAGTGTTGTCCACAATCAATGCTGCTGTTTTGCTGACCTATAATCTTTTGTTGAGATAATTTACTTTTCTTCTTTAGATAAACTTGAATCAAGTTTTACACCCACCCCCCCCCCCAAAAAATGCATTTGCAAAACTGTTCACAGTAAGCTGTGAACCTGATTTGTCATTATCTGAGAGCTTGAAAATTAAATGTTTGCAACTGAAAATCTAAAATTATTAACCATATTCCCTTTCACAGGGACAAGTTTACTTAAGAATTTTTGAAATACAATTTCTTTGCATTTCTGCTGTAAAACTCAAAGATTCAAATTTATCTAAAAGTAAGTTATCTCAACAAAAGATTATTAGTCGGTAAAACTTTTTTAAAACCTTAGAGTTTGAGTTGGGATCAAACCCTGTTCCTTCATTCCTATTCAAAATCTATTAAAGTAAGTTGCTTTGAAATTTGGAGTTTTCTTAACTTATTCATTTTTACATTGTGTTCTAAATGAAACGGGGTTACATAGGATACAGCACAGTTCATATGCAAAAAGAAATTCTTAATCATTAGAGGCATAAATGGGTAAAACTGACCCCAGTTTTATTGCACTATCTTTGGAATTAAAAGGTTTTATCATTCCACCTGGTATCTGACCATTTACATTTTTAATTTGCCTTTTACAATTTTAAGTAATTGTGATTTTTGTATTACTACTCCAAGCTTGCATAAGTGGAACATAGGAACCTCTGATTCTTATCAATTGTCAGACAATTTACACTGATGATGACGAGCAACGTTAAAGAGTCACTTAAACTAAAGCTATGTTCATCTTTGCCAAGTAATATAAAAGTTTTAAGTTTTTTTTAAGCTTTGTTTTTATTTTATGTTAATCAATGGCAATATTTATATGGATTGGTGCCAATTTATGTTGACTTGTGTACAAGTATACTGATATAGTGATGTCGATTTAAATAAGCATTTTAGGAAGTAAAAAGGTGGTACCATGGTATGATTAAGGAACACCCACTTGGATATCTTGGATAAGTTTTTCAACGTATAGAGGAGACATTTGTGAGTAACAAACTATCAGATGTTGTCAGATTTTCTGTTGTGTGAGGTTCATCCCTTTATTCTCACAAAATGACTGCACTAAAAAAGACATTTTTGTAGGATATTTAGGGGATTTTGAAAACCTTCCCTTCATTTGATTCTACAGACTTTCTTTCTCTCATTCAGAACACATTGAGGACACAAAAGTGAGTTTGTTTCTGTTACAATTTGTGTGAGGTTGAGCCACACTTTTGGATAAAATGCCTGGACTATAGACTGACATGATAGGTGGAGACTGGAAGTCATCCTGGCTCATTCGCTCTGACTGCCGCAGGCGCAGGATCTCTGAATAGTTGAGGCCTCGCAGTTTATTCTTCAGCTGGTCTAAAGACGACGGCTTCATCGCCAGAGCTCTGGTGATCTGCTCACGCACCACCTGCATCACCTGCTCACACACACACACACACACACACACACACGCACGCACCAAATAAGTGAGGAAAGGTGGAATAAAACATAGCAGACTTCCTAAAATGCTGGCAAGTGGCAGAAATATTGCTGTCACTTAAAACGTTTTCTGGTTTTTCATGAACCATGAATATTGTTACAGCTGTAATTCAAGAACCATTATTTTCACATTCAGAGACTCATTGTGCTGACAGACATCTTTTCCCGTCTGAGGGCATGAATATTTCAAAGATATACTGCATGGTTCCAGGTATTCTGTAACCATAAATGTCTGTAGCAGTAGTAATTTCATCGGGGCAAAAATACTTTGAATTGAAATAGATAGCATTTAAAATATAATTGTCATATATTATTTAACAAACCAAAAACCTTTCAGCTATCTGCTTCAGCTGGCTGCTGCTCAATCACACACAGAAAGAAAAGGAATACAGAAGCTGCAGTTTATAAATAGGAAGCCTGACATTATGCACATTCACACTGAGGAAACCTTGTCAGGAGGGATTCTGGGTGCTAATTAGGGTCAGTGACTGTAAACAACCTGCTGAAACTGTTTTTATTTCAGCTAAATGGAAAGCAATCATTACTTTTAGTGTTTATTTTTAATACAAAATTACTCGCAGCTTCTCTTGACATTCAGATTCTGACTTTTTATTATAACTAATTCAATATATCCTGTTTAAAAATCTGACAAAAGTAACGTTTCATTTCAACAAAATTAACTAGCGGCCACCATGCTAATAGCAGTCACCTTGTAGTTTTGTAGTCATAAATAGAAGTATTGGACAAATTAAAATTCTGACCTGATGATGACGCTAGATGAAAAAGTTAAGGGAAGTTATGACAATTCATCATTAGAGGGTGAAGAATATTCAGATTTCATGACCATAATTTCAAACAATAATAAATAATAAATAAAACAGTATTTTTTTTAAAGCAAGAGTAGAGAGGAGAAACTGTCCATTAGGCAAATGATCATTTAACTGATCAATTTTTCTAAACTCTGGTTTTATACGCCCAAATTGCCATTTTCCATCCTTCCATCCCAAAACTGTTGTTTTGATGCTCTAAATTCACAAGTGAGTTTTCCTGTTCTAATCCCAGTTCACTTTTTTTTGAATTGGTCATTTGCATTCACTTTAATTTTAATGAAAGATTTGAACCTTAAAGCAGGATAGTATATTTGGCTGTTTGGCTCTTACAGCAATAAATTTGCATAAGAGTCTTAATTATGCAGTTCATACATTCAGTCAGCACTTTTGGTTTCCATTTGGATGCTTCCTTTGATGATGCCTAAACAAATTCAGTATATTGTCCCTATTTCATATCTTTTTAAATTTTCTAAAAGAAGAGAGGAACAGGTTTAGTTATACTTTGTAAAGTTTGTCATATTTATTGTTGTTAAATATATATCTGTGAGGTCTGGGTTAGGAGGAAATATAAATATATGAATACATAAATGTGTTCAAGACGACTGAGTGTTTTAATCTCAGACCTTATTGAAGTCTTCAGCTGTGGCCCTCATCTCCTTCCAGGTTTTATTAAGCAGCTGGATGCAGACACAGAAGAACTCTTCCCATGCCCGATCATGAGTGAAGAACATGGGGTGATAGTCGTTGCAGCCCTCATTAGCTACATAATGGAAAATATTTCATTTATAAAATTAAAAAAAACAGGAAATAAGTTTGAGCATTTTCCTCTGTCACACAAACCGTATTCTGGAAAGGAGTAATGAGAGTCATACTACATTTTTTGACATTTTTTGATTGTGGATTTATATAAGTACAAATTCTCTACTTACGCAGTTCCCCAACCTGGAGAATCTCACACAACATTCGAGTGAGTTCGATGGCACACCGGCCGAAGGGACATTCATGCTTGTCCTCGCGGCTGCTGTTCTCCAGGACAATCTGTCATGAGTGAGAAGACATGTTAGGTGTGACTGGATTTTTCGCTGCGGGGAGATGAGCAAAGTCAAGGCTGAGGCCAAAACTAACCCTGATGTACGTATCCTGGTGAACCTTGGCGAGGTACAGCATGTTGTCCAGAGCCAGCATCCCCGGAGGAGTCTGGGTAAAGTCCATGGCCGGGTTGACGTGGTTCTGCATTTAAAAGAGAAACATAAGCCATAAGCAGCATTAAAATTAAAAAAAATCTATTTTAATCTATTTATACCGGTGGTTTTACAAGTGTTAAAGAACAGATGTGTAGTGGAGACTCACAGTGAAGCCCAGCATCTTATAGTCCTTGGTGTACATGGCCTTTCTCTTCTCTGTACCAGTGGGGTCGTTTTCTCCATCGAAAGCAATCCTACGCAGCTCAAAAATGATGTCTCTCTGAGCCTGAACCACAGCAAACAAACATGTTATCATCATCTTTATGTTATCAGCGTGAAGAATGACACTACACATTACAGCAGAAACACAATCAAGTCAATCAACGGATTTTGAAAGGATCAGTCACATAGTTATAATATAGCTGGTGCTTCTTGTTTTATGTTGCTTTACTGCGTTACAGTTTGTGTCTTGTATTGTTCTAGCTGTATTTTCTGGTTGAGTTCTAAGTTTTGTGTTTTTAATGTTTGTTTTTATAGCTGAGTCTAAAGACCCATCTAGAGACAGGCACTGCAAATTAGCTTAGGCTAAAAATGTTGCAGTGTGTGGCACTGGTTTATACTACATAACTGTCCCTATACAAATAAACATTAAATATATAAATAAAGAAAAAAGAAAACACTCAAAAAGTTGCATGAATCAGTGGTCAGCAGATGATAGAACCTGATTTAATTTCAGGATAAATAGATCAGAAGTTACTGTAATTTCCTGCCTGTGGAAACTTTCTATTGTGTGAGATGCAGTAAGTTCACTGTGTGCATGTAGGTTCAGTACATTTCTGGCCTACTGACCCATTCCACAACCGAGCGACCACTCAGGTCAACTAATCAAAGCCTGTCAGCTTTTTTAGGTTGGCTTTTCAACAGTTACAACCGTGTGACCTGGGTGGGATCGTATGTTTACATTATGTTTGTATGTAATTTTAAGTGTTTTACCTTGCATGCACTGTGTGCTTTTATGTTTTATTGATGTTGCTGTAAAGTGCTTAATAACCTGTGTTTTAAAAGGTGCTATATAAATAACTTACTTTACTCCTAGTTTCAGTTTCATATTTCCTTACTTACTCCTATTCTTATATTTAAAATGCATTTGGGGTATTTCACTTAGTAATGTGGGAGAATATTTGAACAGACTACGTGACATTATGGGAATACACATGCTAATGACCTGCCAAACTGATAGTTCATTAATCTAAATCCTTACCTGGTCATTAGGATCCATTTTGGTCATCATTCGTTCTTCCAAAAGGTTGAAGGTCAGTACCTGCAGCACATACAGCTGATGTGCCATCTCTGCTTTGATCGGTCGATTTCCTCTGATAACATGCTGGAAAAGAAGAACATTAAATGTAGAAAAAAAGCCTAACAAAATGTTCTCCTCCACTGACAGGGAACTAGATTGTCTGTAACGTTTGGAAAATCACCTGAAGACAGACAGAAAGCTGCCAATGCTAACTGCATCTTTATGGACTGCATGCGATGGATAACGTTTGCAGGGACCACAACAAAAAAGGAAAATAAAATGACTGATAAATATATAAATAATGTGGCATCACTGTGAGAGCTCCACAGGTGACCAGGTCTCATTAACAGAACAGACTTTAAAGCACACAATGCTGGAGCTGCTTCACTGTGTTGCCTCACTCTGGGATGCAGGAGTGCAGCCAACACTTGCAGCTCCTCCAGAAGAGTTGGTGCCAAAAGGAATCATTTTCACTGCAGATTTTGTTCCACTTCACGGACTTGGTGCCATATCACATTTGCCGGTTCTGTGTCACAGCTCTCCAACAAAGTAAATCTTTCCACTTTCTGAACTGCTGGTCCCTGAGATCAAACCTCCAGCCTCTAACAACCACCAAACCCCAACACAGGATAGTCTCAAAAAGGCTGAACAGACCATTTTTCTTCATTTATTGTGGGACTGTTTGTTTGTTTTTGCTTTCTGGAAACAAGTGGTCAAATAGTAGAGTGTCTCCATAAATCATTGCCAGAATCTCCCAGCTGTGTTTATGAAAGATGGGTCTCTCCTACCACCAGCGTGGGCAAAATTACCACCGCCCTTAGCCCCAACTGTTTCAGTGGAGCTGCTCAGTGGCCGGCAGATAAGACTGTGGTTGTTGTGGGCAGCTTTCAGTAAACTCTCCCTGAATGAATACAGGTTAAAAAACACAAAACCCTAACCTTTCATCTACCCTAACCATAGTCCTTAACCATTTTGAAGTTTCCTTAGAGGATTATCCTGGGCCGTTCATGGTCATTACCCCTAAACATAACCCACTACCAACACTCAACCCCACCCAAAGCTCCAACCGTACCTAAACCAACATCCAACCACACTCAACCCAACCCAACCTATTGGCTATTGCGCCCCCTTCCCATTGTCATAGAAGGTTGGGGATGTCACCAGTGGATCTGGGTCCCCCAAAACCCCTTTCATCCTCAGTTAAAGTCTATTAATTACAAGGACTAATAATTACAGAGAGAAGTTTTATCAAGTCTGGAGTCAGTTTTTAATGTAAAGAAAGAAAGAAACAAAAAGAAAAAAGAAAGGAGAGGAAAGTATGCTACCTCATTTACAAAATTTATCTTGTATTTTAGGTTATTTACATTTTATATCCTTTTTTATGTACAAGTACTTTGTACCCCCATTTTTAGACTGCCCAGTGCCAAGATCTGTGCTGTTTTATGCTGCATTATGTTGTTTATAGAATAATAAAAAAAAAAACGGGGCTTAAAAAAAAGGAGGCTGAACATACATATTTTGTGTATAGAAAGTTTTCTGATGTTTTAATAGTGACAATTTTCAAACACAATTTATGAGAACCACTGAAATCCTGTGCCAAAACCTGGATATTTCACAACCTTCTCCTAGTAGCCATTAGAGTAGAGAGTAGAAATACTTTTTACTTTTATGTTTTTCTGCATTTCAGACTCGATACTTACATTGAGGATGATGGACCGCAGGTGCTTCTGCGCCAAAGTGCTCGCCATTTCCTGAGGAGAGATAAAAAGATACAGCAATTCAACACACACGTCAGATGAGGGAGAAAAGGGGTGCACAGAAGTAAATTTACATGACTCAACTTGCAGTAAATGGGTGTTTTAGACAATTTCTGCAATGCAACATCACTCTGAAGCTACATTTGCAGCACTGGCTTAGATGACTGACTTCATGCCCTTCACACCTTCTGTAAAACATGACGACACGCTCTGCCTCCAATCTGTCAACACAGTCTGTCTGCTGCTGCAGCGAGCTATGGTTCTATCTTCATTTGCATGGATTATGCAGTGGCACAGAAAGAGCGAGAGAGCGAAGGAGGAGAAGGGCTGTGGGGTGGAAAGGGTGGTGCTATGAGATGCTGAGGGATGTGTACTCACAGTGAGGTGCTGCTCCAGCGGGTTAGTATAGTCCTCCTACAGGTTGAAGGGAGGGAGGGAGGAGGGACGTGGGTGTAACAGCAATGGAAACAAAGAGTGCACACACGGACAATGAGATACAGGGATACATCACCAGCACAGCATGCAACCGAATAAGAAACATGACACAACATAACGTCAAATATGGACTTTAAGTAGTCACAACATATAGCTGCTGGCCTATGTGCAGGATCAGACGACCACACATTTATTGGTTTATCCAAATGGTTTTGACAGGATTTCACCAATCTAAGAACTGTGAAATTACATCAACCCACAGAGGAAAGCATGAAGTTCACTGTAGTGTCCTGATAGCTCCCTTAGTGCAGATAATTATTATGTAACCTTGATCTGTAGAGGATTTTCTTCATTAAAAACTTTATTGATAACCCACTAGTGATGGTATAATACACTGGACTGTTGTTCCACTGCAACACCATTGCCAGAACTTCTTTGAAAATGATGACAAACTGCACAAGCTAGAAGAAAAACACCTATGAATCTACATTAAAAAAGTGTAACTCTACTCTAATGAGCTGAAAACTGGAGTTTAGTACATTTAATAATCAGTTTAACAGTACAGTATGTGCTGTATGTCCCTCTGCTGCATATATCTCAATAGGACTGGCTCAGTTCGCCCTCCAGTGGTCAACAACAGCAGCTGGAGATGAGTGCATGTTCAAGGACAACTGTCCCAATGTACTGTATGTCATATATGATCCAAAAAATTACAACCCACAGTAAAATGAAGGCAAATACTTCATCTCCTCTTCTCATAATGTCATCCATCTCCACCTTCATACCCACTCTATTTTCATTGGCACTGTCAAAACCAAACGAGGACTTTGAGAGGATTTGAGCATCTCTGCATTTGGAAGAGATATTTTTTAACATATAAGAAAATTCCTAAATTCAATGTAAGGGGTCCACCAATGTAGCCTACAAATTAGGCTACTGAAGCAACCACAGCTTTTACAGTCAGTCAAAGGTGTGTGTTTTTACGCATAAGACATCTTAATCTGCCTCATCCACTTATTCTGTAACATTTATCCAGATTAATGTGATTTCATTTGATCACAGTGTTCAGACTAATTACTTAAAAAAGCCAAATCCATCCTGCATTAACAGCATGTTCCCCAGCTATCTTTAATATTTTACCTGTACGAATTTCTTATCTCTGCATTTCTCTGAATAGATCCCTACCCTCCTTTTCCTGCATATTCTCAGCTTTCATTTCATGAACTATGGTGACTACAGCCAAGGCCACACTTCACGATCTTGACCCAGATTTTCCACTGGTCAACAGATTATGGAGATCACAAACAAAAGTCCCTGTATCAGAGACAAATTGGCACATGTCCACGTGAGCAAGGATAGTGATATGTTAACTGTTCAAAGACACAATCCTGCATCAGGACTGTGTGGAGGTGAAGCTAGTTTGAACTACTTTATAACTTTATAGCCATTACTACTACATTGTAAATGCTCATTTTGCTATATTAGTGTATTCTGGCTGCTACTCCATTACTAATCTGTCTCTCCTTCTCTGTCCCTCCGGTCTCGATTCCTTTCCTCACAAAGCCTGCGTCATTGCTTCTAGCTATTGCATGGCAGATAATAAACCTGCTTTATTCCTGTCTGGGCGGGGGTGAGGCACCAGTGAGATCTCTCTGAGCTCTGGATCATGTTTTTTGAACATCACGATCCTCACTCACAGGAGTGTGCAGAGATTTGATACTGAGACACCTGATGTGCAAAAGGCAAAGAGTTAAGTTTGTCGTAGATAAATGTAGATGTCTGCAATTTGTTTATTCTGTTGCTGAAAAATCATTTTGGAAAAGAAAATTAAATAAATCTTTTGTTGTAGTTAGTTGTAAATGTAAGGCATTCAAGAGATACTTAAATTATGCTACAAGAAATATTATCTTTATTGTTAATTTCTTTTGTTTTACTAATATGAGATTTGATTGTGCAATAGGATGTAATTAGCAGGTTTTTACTGCTAATTCTCTATATTTTCCAAAATGTAATTCCTAAGATCAGTTTCTGGGACTGATGCAACTTCAGGTTGTGAAATGTATTTTTCTGGTAAAAACCTTAAAATACATAATTGACACATCATTTAACTTGGTGCATTAACCGACAAATCAAAGTTCAACATGAGGACTGTCATTATAAACAACACACACACACACACACACACACACACGCACACACACAGAACAAGACAGTGTATGGAGGATGAAGCACAGTGTGCTAGTGCACTATGAGAGCTGGGACAGACGTTATTACTGCAGGGTGAGCGGAGCAAAATGAGACATTATGACAGTGATGAGTAACACACTGGACAGACATCCAAAGAAGCTCTCACTCCTTTAGTTTTTGGCATTTGGCAGTGCTACAAAGACATTTCAGAATCAGGATGTGTCTGTTTGGGATGTTTCTGTCTGACTCTGTTAAATCAAACTGAACATCATGTCATATTTCAGTTTCAGTGAATTTTGTTAAATCCTGCCTGCACAATGCCAGGTTTCACTCAATCACTTTGGTGGATGTTTTCACACTCTGCTCTCCATCATAAGCACATTATGATGATATATCATATACTGCACCACGGGCTGGCATCAAGTCCAACGCTTGCGATTAATAGAAATGAGCACTTTTCACTGAATTAAGCCTACGAATAAATCCTCAATAATCAAGTCATCCATCAGTGACAGCTGGATGGCTGATCTACCTCGCTGAGCTGTTCTGAAATAACTGCAGCATAACAAATGTGCAAACTTCAAAGGAAAGCGAGCACTATTTTGAGTGAGTGTGTCATTACAGCGGTGACTGTCAGACAGAATCCACAACATGACAGCTGGCAGACAGACGTCTCTTCAGGAGATCAGCTTTAGTAACAAACCTACAGCTGCACACATTAACAGCCAGGGTGAAGCAATATCTGCAGCTCCCTGACACCCAAAAACATACGACTGTTAAGAATAAATGTCAGTCTGTTATGTATGAGTGGCTTTTTTAGAGTGTAATGTGAGGATGGAACATTATTAGTATTCTAGTTATGTCTGTCTATTATGCCCATTCAGTCCTTTTCTCTAAAACAGCACGGACGCTGTGCTGTGGGTACCAGGCACTGACCTGCCGTCTGTCCTCTGGTGCCTTCAGGAACAGAGCGTTGATGAGGGCGATGGCGTAGGTTTGGATCTCCTGGTTTGACCTGAAGGAATATCAAGCAGCGTAACAACCAGTTAGAAGCATCATGCTCCACAAGTCTCCATACAGACTTTAAACAACAGGCTAACATTCAGATAAGATTACTTTTATTCTCCATTAATCTACCCATTATTTTCATGAAAAGTCGATTCATTGTTTAGTCTATAAAATCTCAAAAAAATGCAAAAATTGTTCATCACTATTTCCCAATTTCCTTTGTCCAAAGTGACATCTTCAAATTGATTATTTTGTCCAACCAATAAAAACCAGACACTTTCACATTCTTCACATTTTAGAAGCTGGGACCAGCAGGCTTGACATTTTTGCCGAAATGATTTATCCATTACAAGGTTGTTGGCAACTAATTTTCTTTGAAACAACTAATCAATTAATCAATTAATTGTTGCAGCTCTACTACATAACAATTTGTTTTACTTTTATCTGTATCCCTGCTAATACTGGGTGTAGGACACAACAGATTTGTAAAACTGAAGTTATTCTTTAGTATTGGTAATATTGGCCAAACACAGATATATCTGTCTATATCGGTATCAGCATATATGTTGACCAATTTTTTTTTTTTGACTGATTGTAATACAGAATGTTTTATTCTTTAATTTTTTTGTTTTGTTTTATAGGCAGCAATTTATGTATATTTGATCATTTTTCAAGTTGAGCAAGTTTGAAGTTGTTTTATTTGTGTTTTTATTTTTAAATAAATTGTATTTATATATATTTTATTTATAGTTATAATAATAATTAAAAATAGCAGCATAAGTTAACTGTTTTAATCTGTTGTTTCTGATGAATATTGTATGATATTTCAATATCACAGTTTTTTACTCACTATTATTGCTATTACGCCATACTGTTTACTTCTCCGTTAGAAATGTTCACTAAAATCTTTTCATTTTCATTTTATTTATTTATTTAACCCTTAGTTAACCAGGGAAACCCATTGGGACCAAGATCTCATTTTCAATGGTTCCCTAGTTACATACAATACATTTTACAATCATGAAACAATACAAACAATAAAGCAATTAAAAAAATAATTTGAAAAAAAGAAAAAAAAAGATTTACATTTAAGATTTACATGTTCAATAGGAACCAGTGAGTTTTAGGTATAGAGACTAGAGAAGCAGGAAAGTACTGAGAGAAAGAGTAATTGATTGTTTTGTTCATGGAATTTTTGACAGTAAGAAAAATACAGAATAACACCAGCCTTGTTTGATTGGGGTGATCTAAACATCTCGAACTCACCCTTTAAATAGTCCGACAAGCCAAATACTGTGTCAAATTTCCATTATTTTATTTCTCTAATTGCCCCACACTGCTACATTCACTCATGGATGTATAATTAAGACACTGGATACAGCATTGCCGCACACCACTTCTAATTTTGTCCAGTGGCCGCTCACGGTGTTCCAGAAAAAAATTCCCCTGCAGCCCAAAAAGCATTTTCCTCATAGACCGTTATAAAATAGATGACTGTAAAACTGTTGAAAGGACACCGTGAACTAGAAATAAGATAAATTCTGATTCCATCTATAATGAAATATATTTGTAAAACCTTTCTTGGACCCAAAAAAGGAAAAATCTGTGACATCACCACAATGGAAAGTCTATGGCCTATCGAAAACTTGCATATGCCCAGAAGTAAACCTGGAAGCTAGAAACTTTTTTGACTTTTTTGGACTGAATAAGGCACCATCTTTGGGTCCAGTATCCAGGTCTTCATACATCCATGCATTCACCAGTCCGCCCCCCCATATCAGAGTGCGTGAAGCCCCTGTGCATGTGTGTGTGCTCACACTTGCAGGTGCCCGATGAGCTGTCCCACGGTGATCTCCTGAGCCACTCGGTGGTAGAGGCTGTGGCTGTTTAAGACCATGCTCTCGAGGATGGCGAGAGACCGCTGCAGGATGGACACGTCCACCATCGGCTGGTTCACATAGCCTGCAATCTGACAGTTGACAGAGGAGAAGACCAAGCAACATATAACTCTGAATCTTTGACATGTAAACTGTGTATTTCTGGTTCAATTCAATTGGAAGTATCTGTGTCGACCTAAGAAATGTTTAAAAGATTAAAAAGTTTCTTCTCCCAGTGAAAAAGAAAATATATCTGAAAACAACAGATACAGAGTTCAGAAAGTTTTCCCCTGAGTGACAGTGAAGGCCACACTGAAGTTTGCAGAAGAAGACTAGTCACACATACACTGAAGGAGCTCTGCACAATGCGGGGAGTTGCTAGGCAACAGCACCCACTTATTTCCGGTACGTAGGAAGAAAGGAGGGTAACGTAATTAAATAAAAGTATATGAATAAAAATACAGACCCTGAAACTTTTAAGAGTGGAGATTTGTCCAGTGAAACTGTAATGTGTCAGATGAATGGCTCTTTTTTTGGACGAGGTACCTGTTTGATGAACGAGAGCGAGATCAGGTCCCAGGACACAATGCCGTGATCCATAAGCTCCAGGAAGGCAGTGAGAGTGAAGGCCAGCATTTCACCAAAGCTGAAAGAAGCACAGAGCAGTGAGTGCAGATCTTTTCACATCATCTGAGCGGGTTCAGATCTGACTCAACCTCAGCATCAGTGGCTTTAACCATTTCCAGCACTAAACGCAGCATGAGCCAGGTGTAGGACTTCCAACTCTTACACAGGTAATACTTCACACTGTCATCAATCACCATTAGAGAAACTAAATCTGTGCTCACTGGGTGCCACTCTCAACCAGACGTGCCAACGTCGCGATGCCCTCCATATTGATGAACTCTGTGGCGAAGGTTGGGTCTGCGGACAGCTTGGCGAGCTCTTTCAGAGCCTCCAGTCGAGCGTCGATACCGTGGGACTGAATCCTCTCCAGGAGCTGACGAGCAGCACGAGCCTGTCGGCCACAAAAAAATGCAAATGTGATGTTCATGATTAAGTTTGCGTCACCAACGAATTCACTGAATCATGAAGGTCTTTAAAGGGACAGTTCATCTCCAAAAATTAAAAATACATATTATTCCCCTATATTCCTGCTGTTCCATCTAGATTTCTTTTTATGAGTTGCTGAGTTTTGGAGATATCAGACCTTGTTGTGAGCAGTTTCATGAAGGGACTACTTTTTTTCTGCAGCAGAATCACAAGGTCTGCGGATTATCTTGAGTAACCAGCTCATGATTTCAGGAAAGACACATTGCTGTTGAGTTTTTCAAATGAATTTTTTGTTGCTTTGAGCACCACAGGACTGGTGCTGTGTAGTTAAGTTATACTGGAGAGAAGGCAGACATCTCAAAAACCCAGCAACTCATGGATTCATGGCACTACAAGCCAGTGGAAAAATATGTATTTTTGTACTGTCCCTTTAAAGACTCATGTAAAAGTTCTTACAATATGTTTGTGGTTGTATTTGTTCTTTCTGTTGGATTCACATATTTGAACACTGATGTACTCCTTCTGTGTACATTCAGGTCTAAGTAACTACATTATCAAAGTGCTGTTGAACAAGTACAGCTAGTCTGATGAGTTGTCACCCAAAACAGAGTGCCAGAAGTTAAAGGACCAGTGCGTAGAATTTAGGGGCATCTAGCAGTGAGCTTAAAGATTTTGAACACCTCGGCTCTTCCCTCCTTCCAATCTTATAGGAGAAACTACAGTGGCTGCAAAACTTGTGCAAACTGTAGTAACTGTAGATATAAACAGCAGCATCTTGATTCTCCAAATCCACGATTCAATTTGACTTTCAATTATAAGATCACAATTTAATTAAATGCAACTTTCAATTTAAACAGATTTTTTTTTACCATTGACAGCTTTTCTATTGTTACACCAAAGAGTCTTGATTTGTAAAGATCAACATGTCATAATTTTTTACGCCCTGAACATACATTTTCAAATTCTTTGTTAAAAAAAAGTTCGAAAAGTGCAGCTGCTGGTTACCAGTAAGCTAAACTATGTCATCTTGGAGCTGCTGCTTTATTTTGCTCTTTCTTCGGAAATGCACCAGAACACACCGAGGAGAAAAAGAAATCTAGTGAGAATAAGGGGTGCTGCTTTTGAATTCAATCCATTTTTGATTTTCAATTTAAATTGCGATGAAAACACTACTATTCTTAATTTCAGGTGATTATATACAGATGAAAACATTTATGAATATTATATTTCATTCCTGCCATAATCTGCCGATAAATACCTGTAAAATCTTACACACTGGACCTTTAACTTTTTGTTTTACATTCCAAGGATTTCTTTTTGTCGAATCAACTTCATAAGACTAAAATATATGAAAAGTAGGACACATGACATAATTCATGTAATCACAGAAGTGTCTGAATTAGAGCTGTCATGATACCAGAATTTTAAACTTTGATACAATACTAGTATAAAAGACAATACTTAATACCTAATAATAAAAAATGTTTAAATCATTCAACAATCTGCACACAGTGCTGATATAGGAAATCATAGAAAAAGTCACAGATATGGTACAAAATTTAGCTGCCTGGTTGTGTTTAGGTGACTATGAAAGGCTAACAAGAGAACAAAATAAAACATAAAGGTCTTTATTGTTAGGAACTGAGGCACAAAACATAAAGACATGGACAATATGTTAAATATGACAACAGACAGTTTGGGTCTGTTTTATCATGTCTTTATCTTTTCTTCTATATAAGTTTGGC
Organism: Lutjanus erythropterus; assembly: GCF_056507025.1. NCBI lineage: Eukaryota > Metazoa > Chordata > Actinopteri > Lutjaniformes > Lutjanidae > Lutjanus > Lutjanus erythropterus. Next base: position 20,802,894 of record NC_139318.1, read on the forward strand.
TGACTTGGGAATGTTGTAATGAATCAGAATTATTCCTGAAAGAGTGCACTGAGTAGCACTTTTGGTGTTTGGGTGTTGGAGGCGTGAGGCACACCCACAGAGCACTTTGGAGGCCGGGTGGGATTAGGAAGAATACATTATCATACATTATTATTCAGCGTGTTAGATGCTGGTATCAACTGTGGCAAATCAACTCCTTTCATTCTGTCTAAAGCACCGCTCTCCTACCGAGTACAGACAAGCGTGTCTTAAGAAGAAACTTGCAAGGCACAGAAAACTTTGTGACCTGCACAAAAGTAGAGCCTGATGATGCTCCTGTGTTAAGACCTTTTCAAGTCACGACAAAATATGAGTTAGAAAACAGAGCAAGGGGCCAAAATACACAGCGGTTAGTCATTGTAGAACTAAAAAAAGACACAGCTGAACAGGAATAAACAAAGCTGACTCACTGGTGAGATGGCTAACCGAAGGATGGTCCCGTTCTTGATTTCACCGCGACTCTAAAAGACAATAAAGGAGGAATGTTTCTACACAACCAGCACTCATTTACATTAATTTATTTTCATTTCAACACACAAGCTCAGGACAGAACAGTGAAGCTCACCTGCTCTGTGATATAAAGCTGAGGGCCGTCAGCATAACGCAGAGCAAACTGCTCGGACCCTGACAGAGACCAGCTGAGGACAGAAAGAAAATGTCTGTTAAGAAGTTAAAATGAAATAAATAAAGTGTTAGATACCTACTAAGGGATATGAAGTAAACATTGTTGAATGTTTTACTGCAGCTTCCTCTAGTATGCAGGAACAAAATGTTGTTGAAAGTCACATTACTCCCTCCAGCATTTACACAAGAGATTGTGGAGGAGAATTATTCAGTGGGTGTTAACAGTAAAGTGCAAAGAATTTTCAGTTTCAAATGGAAAAGAGAGGCAGTGGGTAGATACAGCCATGAGGTGGATGGATGGGTGCGATAAAATTTTGCAATATTCATCCCTAAAGTACAGGTTAAAAAAAAACCCCAAGAATAAATGATAGCAGATCTCTGTGTGTCAGTACCACACACATTAGATTATGGTACAGACAGGTACCAAAAAAATTATGCCACAGCACCCGCTGTCATCAAAATCACACTGAAGAACACTCAAAACACAAGTAGAAGTGGGACAAGCTGTTGTTTTGCCTGAGCAGCAGGTAGCACTTTAGCAATAAACAAGCTCAGCAGGCTGCATTTAAGGAATATAAACCTGGTTAAGGCTGGGTCACACCAACAAGGACTGATTTTTAAACCCTATTAAGTCATGGTTTAACTTTAAATTAAGTCTAAAATTAAGCAAGTATTAACCTTAAACTTGCACTGAGGAGGCTGAACTTGTAGAATCTCTGCCTTTTTGAGATGATTGAGAAAAATAATCAAATTCTTCTGAGAAAGTTAATTGACAGTCTTAAACCAGTTGTGTTTTATGATGCATCTCTTCTTTCTTTCACTCCAGTTGACGATTCGGCCAGTAAGTTTTTCTTGAAGGAAATAGAGCCTCTCTGGCAAGCGAGCCATCATGAGCAGGCTGGCTAGGCTAACTAATTATTTAGCTAGCTAGCAAACAATATATTTTCTTTTTAACTTTCTAGCTAGCAAACAATGCAATGTTTTGTAAAGGAATACAGAGAAGCGGAACAGTCTTCATCTACTCATCCAAACCACTGCAATGACCAAACTGACTGCAATTTTAGTTAATTCCTCCAATTAACTTAATATAACAAGATAAAAACAAGGTTGTAACACATTGTGATTTTGCCATCACTCAATCATTTGGTGACTGAAAAGAAAGTCAGACAATAAAAATCATTAGGAAAATATTAAAATGATGACATCATAATGCTTACCCATCACATACTTCCCGTATTATTGAGGACAAAGGTCTTTTCTGCAAACAGAAAAAAACATTGCAAACATTATAATATGAAGGGACACATGAATCATCATTAGTCATGTTTTTTTAATATCTCAACAATGTCAACACGTAAATAGAGCACATACTTTTAAAAAGCAAAATTACATTTACTAAATATATTACTCATGAAGAGTAATTTATTATGACAAACACTAAGGTACTTGTGTGTATTTTGCATTACTAAAAACGCATGTCTGCATTACTCATGCCTTTCACATTCAAAACAAATTAAAGCTGCATAATTCAACATTCAAATTGCTCTAAAGTTTTAGCCACTAACAGCTACTAGAAGTTATTAGCAGCAAACTGAAAAGGCATTTAATGTCACATTTTGCACAAACACAGACCTGGTCCATCTCTATAAGCTGAGCGTTAGCACCTGGCCATTCAATAGCCACCTTCACAATGTCAGCTGGGGGCGGCATGGCTGTCTTATCGTAGCACCCTGAGGAAGAAAAAAGAAGAAAAAAGAAATTCATTTTATCTCTAGTGCAACTTCACCTGTTGGGCAGTATCTGGGTCGATAACACCAGTCGATAAAACACCTTTTACTTCCCTCAAACACTGAATTACATTTATAAGTGACTCTGGAAAATAAAAAACATCATCATAACTGATAACTCACCTATTCCTATTCAGAATGTGATTCAAGTATTGTTGTATTATTCTGCACTGCCACAATATGTCAAAATGTTTAGACACTGCCTGAGTAAAAATATTTGAGAGTTTCTGGTGACTGATTAAGCTGAGAATAATATGAACTAAAGGTTATACGTCACCTAATGGGGAAGTGTGGAGGGGGTCAATCACTCTCACAGCTCTGCTGTGTAAACCACTGTGTCAGCTCCTCTGTGAACACACAAACCCACACAGCTGTCATGTCAGAGCAAAACCTTGTTTTCCTTAAAACCCAAAAGCTTCGGTTTTGCTCCATCCTGCATTTTCTCTCCTCTGAACTGAATCTGTCAGTGAACGGATCAATAAGCATGACTGTTTTACAAAACCACCCACACACGCACACACACACACAAATCTTGACTGGGTCGAGCCTTCTGCTTACTAGGCTCTGGGTTTGCTGTGCTTTGTTGCCTCTGACATGTTATTATTATTGCCAATCAACATGCCAAATATACATGTGTGTTACATCTTGCTTTAAGTTTTTTGAGATTTTACTTTTAAGTGTTCAACACAACTCTTCTATGGTTGGATCTGTCATTAAATAAATGTGAAGTAGAGTCTGACCCTTACATCACCAAGAATGATATCATCATACAGTTTTAGTTCCTGTTCGTTTCCGCTTAAAACCAGCCTGCATTACAGTAAAGTGATGCAATTTTCTGAAACTGCCATACTGTTATAGCTGTTCTATTATTTGTCTTTGCACACTTAGGCATTATATCCACATTACTCATGATTATCATTAAAAACCTTACTGTGTTAATATTTAGTGAAAGTTCAAATAGCTATCCCTACAATATTGTTGCAGTATTAATCAATACAAATTAGGCATTTAATCAAAAATAATTTGAGACATGTTTGAACTGCAAATAAGAAAACAAATGCAAAAGGAAAAAACTACAAATCAAGTTATACAATGGAAGTGCTCCAGGCCTCTAGGGGCAGTGCTGAGCTGATGTATCAAAGTATGGTATGGAGCAGATGAGGGATAAGAAGAAAGTTATTGATAAATTACCTGTTTTATTATCAGAATTTCATAAACACATATTGTTATACTGGAAAATGATATATGTACACAACTTTTCATGCCATAATACCACACTGTGAATTAGCAGATATATTTTGTACAGGAACAAATCCCCATTTTATGCAGATTGGTACGAGAGAAATATATGGTCTATAACTGACTTAATGGACGCTGACGGTAAACAGTTCTGCACTAAACATAATTTCAACCCCCTAGAGTCAGATTTCATTAAACTACACAAAGCACTTCCCCAACAATTTGTGTTCCTAACAAAAAATATAATGGCACACCAAACAACAGAACAACTGCCTTCACTGTCAATTCAAGGATTGTCAATCACGGATAAAAAAAAAAAAAATGTAATAATTATTTTATGAGGAACAGTTTCACTAAGAAAAAAAATATTCCCACACTGACAAAATAAAATCCTACACAAATTTGATAAAAAAAAAAAAAAAAAATCAGTTGACAGACTAAGAACAATGTACCTAACATTCCCCATGTCACCCAAAACAAAAGAGACACAATTAAAAATTATTTATCCCTCTAAGGAGCTACTTAGGGTACGTTTTAATTGTGATTATGATTTTTTCATGCCAATATGTACACACATTCTGGGTTGATGTCCATAAATGGATCAAAGAAAAAAAAAACATCTTTTCCAGATTGAATGATATAATGATATAATAATAATGTTGATTACTATGGTGTAAATTCAACTACTAACTATACTATATACTTATATACTGTTACTATTTTTATATTTCCTCTGCTTAAATTGTTCTTTTGTATCTTATATTGATACTTCTTTATATTTTTGCAATCCACTTTGCTGCTGTATATCATAAAATTTCCCCATTGTGGGATTAAAATAGCAATATGTTACCTTGTCTTACCTTATCTTAGTTTTCTCGATTAATTGATTGTCAGTAAAATGTGAAAGGTGAAAAATGTTTGTCAGTGTTTCGTGAAGCCCAAGATAAAGTCCTCAGATGTCTTGTTTTGTTCACAAAAGACAGTCAGTTTATTGTCATTAAGGACTAAAGACTTTCTTTCTGAAAAAAAAAAAAATATTCAAATAAACTAATCCATTATCACAATAGTTGGCAATGAATTTAATAGTTGACAAATAATTAGGAGTGTAATGATTCACTCATGCGTCCGATGCATCAGACTTTAATGTGTAAGATATGAGTGCATCGGTTCAGACAGCCTGTAATCGTAAAAAGCTGAACACGAATTGGAAACAAATTGATGCAGCACCAGCGTATAGATTCATCTCATTAGGATGTGCATACGTTTCATTTTTGGGATCAGGGAGCTGCCACTTTAACTTTACTGCCTGCACCGCTCCCGCTGGACGCCTGCTGCCGCGATCACAAAAACAAGCGCTCCCTCCTCCCTCTCCTGTGTCTCCTCTTCATTTACTTAAAACAGAAAAGAAGAAGTGACATTGTACCACATCGCACCACCAAACTTTCATAACGCACAAGTGTAGAATAAGTCTGGATTTTATAAGAAAGATGAGAAACTCTGCTGCAGATCATTTATGCAAAACGTGTCGGACAGCAGAGTACAGAGCCACGAGTCTGACCCACAGAGACGTCATGTCACTGTGAGAGCAGGTAACACTTCACTGTTCCTCCACACTAATCAAAACCACAGCACTCTTCATATGAAACAGAGCAGCAGATCATCTTACTGCAGAAATACTGATACTTTAAACAGTTTTAAAGTTTGTTCACAGATTCTCATTTAGGCCACAGGATCTCATTTACACATGAGATTCATAATAAGATGTTAACACCACTGTAATGTCTCCTTTCTGTCTCTACTGTTGCTACATTTAGTAAAACTATCAGGATTTTTTTTGCAACTAAAAGCATTCTACAAGTGCAGCATTAATTGAATCAAAATGTAAAGATTGACACACTGCATTGTCTTGTATTGCATTGTATTGTGACAGAGCTGGATCGTATCGAACCGAAATGTTGGCCATTTAAAGATTTATAAGACATATCGTATCATTGAACATATATCAAGATACGTATCGAATTGGTCTCAGTCAGTGAGACACACACCCCTACAAATAATGAATTAATCACTGCAGCTCTACTCAGGGAAAACACAATGAGCATTTCTCACATTTTTATAGACTGAACGATTACTCAATTAATCCTTAAAATAAGAGCAGTCGCTAATGAAAGTAATCAATGTTGCAGGACCACACACAGATACACACAGACTTATTACAGGATCCCTTGACTTTCTTCACATTTTGGATTTGAGCAATCAATAACTTGTATGTACCATATGTCACAAAAACTGTGCAGAAACAGTTACAAATTAGAACAAAATGGAATATAACTGTCTGGCCATCTGCTCTCAAATGACATTTTACAGCTAAAACTCATGCAGATCACATATTTATACTAACTCAACTGTTTAATTCACATCACTGCAAAGACAGGCTATTATTTACTAAAAAAAACATGCACTGACAAAAGACTTATCATTTGCAACGGCTGTTCTTAAATACAAGAACAAGAGAAGCAATGGCAGGGACTAGTCCTGGCCAGCAGAAAGACATCTCTCTTTCTGAATAGCTGCCTGACAGGCTCTGCTGGTGATGGGAGGAAGGTGGTAAAGAAGAAAAAGACACTGCTGTTCTCCAAATGACTCTTCGCATTCAGGGTGCTTTCAGGACACAAAACACTTTGTGTGGCTACAGCTGCTCATTTTAAAAGGATAACTTAATCATTACCAAACTGTTACGAATGAAACAAACCAACCTGAACCCGCCTGAATCGACGACTGTCTTCCCCAGAGATTTACCAGCATCATGCTACATTTCTAGCACTGCAGCAGAGTCTTTTCTAAGGAGCTTGAATGTTTGTTTGATTCTATAAATATGCCCGCCTGTCGGTTTACATCTGCAATGTCTCTGACGTCTGACATCGTTGTCCTTTGATCACTTGTAAAATACAGGATATTTTGCTCCCAAACACAAGTTTATTCTTTTGACATAACACACTCTGACTCTCAAAGACGTCTCAAAGCTGGAATAAAATTTAAGCTGTGGTACTATGAATAATAAGCGAGCATGAATCCTTTCATCTCAACGCATTTGAACCACGGGGTTGCTGCACTGAATCCTCCAAACAATTTGTGAAAAATTAAGAGCGATTAACAGCCTGAGACAGGGTGATACACTGTATATGTGATTAACATCAGTGACAACAAATTAAGGTGGATTCTGCAAATGATACAGAGTGAAAACTGCCAATTAAACTCAGATTCCAAGCAGCCATCTGCACGAGAAACTGCACCGCCTCCGCATCTTCAAGCAGAATGTCAATCACATCACTTAAAGTGTGATCTCTGAGCCTGCCCTGCTGGAAAAGTTTGTTCTCACACAAAAAAATAACATGTTTTCAAAATGTTTTCCACAGGTTCTGCTACTAATCTACTTTTCAGCGCTGACATTTGACTCAAGTTTTGCACAATGATGAGTTTACTGCTGTGTTGTTATCTATGCAAGATAGTTGTTTTCCTGAGGAGCTAAGCAGCATTGTGTCGTTTGTAGGGCTACAGCTGCCAACAACTAGTCCATTAATCACTTAGTCCACAGAATGAAAATTAATCATTAACTATTTTGATTATTGATTAATTGTTTCAGTAATTTTCCAAGCAAAAATATAAAGCATTTACTGGTTCTAGTTTCCTAAATGTAAGGATTTGCTGCTTGTCTTTGTCATTTTTGGTAAATAGATTATTTTAGGATTTGGGCTGTCAGTTGTACAATAGTATTTCTTTGTGAAATAAATGAGATTGTATGAGACTATATATGTATGTATGTATGTATGTATGTGTATGTGTATGTGTATACATACACATAGATAGATAGATAGATAGATAGATAGATAGATAGATAGATAGATAGATAGATAGATAGATAGAACATATATATATGTTATATATGTACACATATATATGCTATCTGGAAGTTTAAAATGTCTTACAATCCAATATATCATTGGCATAATACTGTCAAATCCTCCAATTCTTTCTCAGACTCTTGCACAGAGCAGTGCCACACCTGCAAATGAAACTGGAGCTGAACCATTATTCACTTATAGGTTAACATAACTTTCACAGAACTCCTGGGAAGAATGTGAGGCTAATAAAAAGCCAGCGAACAGGCAATAACACTGTCGGGTCCCTGATTCTGCTTACAAAGGCCCATGACAGAAATTAATGAAAAACTAACATGTTAAAAGCACAAGTAATGACTCATAGCTTGAAACCAAGCATAAAAGGGTTATTAAATGATAACACATCTCTGCGCTAAAGAATTAGGAATATAAAGCCAGTTTGGAAGAGAGAAATCACTGCATATACCGTGACATGATACATCTTGTGAAACCTGGCTGCTGCTTTTTTTGTTTGGCAGTTGTAGCTGATTCTAGTTTACACAAAAAAAAACTTCTGCAACAATTACTATCTCAACATTGCAAATGTAAGGTAGTGGTGTAATTACGGTCCCATTCCATTTAGTGTAGCAGAGCCTTGTGTTAGTGATAACATTAACAATGGCTCAGTTCTATTCAAGTGTCCCAGTAAGTTAAAGCAGTGTGACAATGAGCCGCCACGCACAACACCAGGCCCCTGAAATGAAGCCAAATAAATTCAGCCATCATAAATATTTACACCTCGGCTTTTCCTACTGTGACAAAATTTTCTCCATGAAAACGGCTATTGGGTCAACCCACAACTAAAGCTCGACAAAAAAATGAGCATATAAAGTAAGGAAGTATCACTGCAGGCCACATAAAAACAGGAAAAGGTGTACTAACAGTACAGCACAGTTTTATTTAGATGCCCCACAAAGCACCTGAAAAAATGAAATATCTGAGGTAATCACAACACAACGTCACGTGTGCAGGCCACCAAATTCTTCTCCTAATAATATAAGGTATCTTGTTCCATTAAATACATCTTCAACTCATACCTCTAAATACTGGCCTATGACTAAAAGTGACAGCCCCAACAGGACCCTCAGATTTGGTTTTCTACATATCAGATCACTGATCACCAAATCTTACTGGTAAATGATTTGATCCTTCAGAACAATCTGACATGATGGGTTTTGGTAAAACATTGCTTGAACGAAATGTTTTCTTGACTCCTTTCACTATGAAGGCAGGTCGTTGTTGTGGAAAATCTGAAAATAAAGATAGAAATCATGACTGAGATTGTCTTTGTGGAGTTTTAATAGAGCTTTGCAAAGGATCAGTACACAGTCGCACAGAAAGCGTAAAAGGAACTGATAATGAGTCAAGAATGTAAATCTGTCTTATAGGGTTAGGAGATGAAGGAGGTTGGGTCAGGATGGACCTGAAGTGCTTATCAGGAGAGTCAGGATGTGATTGTGTTATCAGAAGTTGTTCTTCCAAAGGGAGAACAGCTGTGTGTTCAAGGACAAGTAACCAGTTAGTGCCTGACAGAACATGAGAAATAACTAAGAGGAACAACAGTGACCAGTTTTAATTTTGTAATTTTCCCACTACATCGTCATTCCCAAATTATTAAAGTCGAAGCCTTCTTGTCTGCTGTGAAAACCTGGATGTCAGGAATTCTAATAAAAAAGACATGCTGGTCATTGACCTGGCTCGATATAGACACCTGTCTCATCAAGTAACAGTAATTCTTAACAACTAAGGGATTTTTAAATGTTGACAGCCAAGAATCTTGGTGTCACATTTGACCCTACCTCTCTTCTGAGCAGCATAGTTATCACTAAGTCACCTTTTTGTGTAAAATAGCTAAAATGAGGTCTTTTCTGTCCATGGCTGATGCAAAGACAATAATTCACCCTTGTTTCACCCAGACTGCTGTGTAATTGTACTAAGAGTCGTTCAATGGTTCAGGATGCTGCAGCTTGAATCTTGGCTAAAACTAGAACATCTGTCCACATTAAACCAATTTCAGCTTTTTAAATTTCCTTTATCCTCTTCACATAACAAGATTATTTAATTAAGATACACTTACAAGTCTTTTTTGCTTAAAGCAGATAACAGTCATCTACTTCTGTCTGTCCCCACAGTTGGAAAGAAGTCAGCAAACAAGCACTTTTTCTATTATCTCTGTTCCTCTGGAATAATCTCCCTGCTGATATCATACAGTCTGACTTTGTTGAGGTCTTTAAATCCAAACTTTATAACTCATATTTTTGTCTTAACTTTACTGCTGAAGAGGAAGTCTTGTGATTCAGGTCTGTTTGGCAGCACCTGCAAAATGCCTGATATCCTCCTGGATCCATATTCTTCATACAGTGTATATACACAATCTATTTATAATTTTATTGTCTTGATTGTACATACTGTAATTTTACCATGTTGGTCTATTCACACGAAGTCCTCAAAGAAGGATCCCTTTCTCTGTTTGCTCTCCTTGATCTTTCTTTGAAATGTTTTTCCCCTTTAAAAGGGTTTCTGGAAAGTTTATCTTTATCTAAAGTGCAGTTCTAAAGATAGAGGATACCCTGTGGTGAATATTGTGATATGAGATATTGGCCCACATAAATGTGTTTCCTTGACTTAACAAAATGCAGGGACAGAACACAGATGCATGCTGATGAAAAGCACAAAGTGAAGAGATGGCAACTCTTTTATCCTTGATACTGTTTTCCTTTTTTGTTTTCTGTTTTTCTACAGCCCTGCCATGAAATATGACCACAAATACATGAAAAGAATCTTGCCACAAATTACAAACATTTGCTCAACAAATATATCAAAATACAGATATATTGATATTATCACATTTTAGGTAGCCTCAATATGGGTCTGACTTGACCCCCCTACACTGAAAAGATGAAATCTCACAATAAAATTACATATTAAACAATATATTTCAAGTACTTCAAATACACACATATAAGCTTAAAGTATTTTGTTACTAATCACTTCTTTTTTCTGTCCAGCAAAATACTCAGGGGGAATTAAATTTATATTTAAAATACATTTATTTGAAATACTTCCCATCTCTTCCTGTCACCTAAGTGGTTTGTGACTGGATACTAGGCTGCTGTACTGGGAGGTTTTAACTGAGACCGCTTAGCAACAGCTATCTAACTGGACACGCTGTGCTGGTGGTGCTGGTAGCATAGCAACAACAGCTAAAGGAGCTCCAGCCTGAAAGGAAATCCCACAGTGTGGTCTCTGAGCCTCAATTCAAAACACTCCCAACTTCTTGTGTCCCCCACCGCATACTTTTCACCGCGACCCGGATGTTTCTGACGCCATTTTACTTTTCCTCTAATGTGGTTTGGGGCTCCTGTCTGGGCTGGCTCAAATAAAAGATTCACACATGTTAGCTGTGAAGTGCCTAACTTGGTCGTGTCTGGAAAGGACCCACAGACCCGCGAAAACTCTCGCGAGAGTGACCATTTTAATAGAAACCATGACATTTCACTGACCCTAACAAAGTCTTTCCTGTTCCTATGTGCAGCCAAATCTTAACCACAGCGGTGTCATATTATAAAACATTATTAGTATGAAGACGGTCCACGATGAAGAAACAACGTGCACAAATCTCGCGAGAGTTTATCAAATCTAGGGATCCCTTTTAAACACGACCGCCTAACTTTTACAATAGCTAGTTAGCTAGTTAGTTGGAAGTGGCGCCCCCTCTGGTCATACGGTGCTTAGTGAGAGACGACTGCTCCGTTAGTGGAGAAAAAGCAGCTTTGTTAATTTGCTGTAACCCTCTTCTCATAAAACAGAGGATTAAATTAAGACAAATTTAAAGTCTTTTAACATGAGGCGCGGTGACAGTCCTCCGCTTAGATGTTAGGAGATGTACCGTTTTTTGGCATGACCTGTTAGCCATCATCTCACAGACGTCTGTAGTCACCGTTCTGTCAATACGAGCTTATTGTAACAGAGGGCTAAACACAACTTATAAAAAGGTTTAAGACCTGATCATCGATGATCGATCAGGTTGGGCTGGAGCTATGGTAACCAGAAGGGAGCCCACAGACTGATGCAGTAACGACTGCTGTATGCAACCTTCTGATCTTCAGCGAAATCAATCACAACTCGTTTACTTTATCGATAAATGACACAGCGGCGAGGACAGACAGCACCGCCTCTTGCTATTCTGCGCGAAAGTGACATTTAACAGTAAACTCACTCGTTATAACAGTCAGCAGCAGCGTTATTCCTCAAAAGGCGGCTAATGTGATTCAGTCATCCAGCTCAGTTCCCGTCTGTTCCTCCATTGCAGTCAGTCATGATGCAGCCTGTTTCTCCCTTCAGATGATGTCCTGAGGCTATGTGCCTCTTCTTTAACCGGCTGAACAGTTATAACTGAGGGCTACTTAGCTACTAATGTCGATCCTCACTGTTACTCACCCTGCGTCTGGGCCATCGATGATGCTCTCAGTCAGTATCCCCCTCCTGTCTCTCTCTCTCTCTCTCTCTCTCTGTCCCTCTCTCTCCAGTGAAGTACTTTTGGAAAGGAGACACATTTCCACGCCTTGTAGGCGGGACACCATGTAAATGTCACCGTCTGTAAATGAGGCAGCCCTTCATCTCTATCATCTGTACGCACTCAAACTGACATCTTCCTCAAACACTTGTCTGCTACAGCAAGGAAGATGCGACATCACCGTTTCTGTGTGTGTTTGGTTTATGCAGGTGCAATAACTGTCAGTCAAGCTCTTTCACAGCGGTATATAGTGAGGCTTAATTAGGCATCCAGCTGTACACACAGAAATATATGTGATCAATTATTCTTTTTCTAATTTCATTTATTTATTTTTTTTATCTTAATATTCCTCCTAAGTGGTTTGTGCCATTCTGTGAAGCAAGGCAAAATATTTGTTATCATATATCATATTTTTTGTTCATGCAAATCATCAAATATATTTAAGTGGTGCTGTCACAGACTAACGCTGTTGACAACATTTACAGCATCTACAGGTTATTTTCGTTGTCGATTCATCTGTTGACGTACCACTTAGTTGTTTAGTCTATAAAATGTTTTTTTTTTAATGATGAAAAATGTCAATCAGTGCTTCCCAGAACCCAAGATGACATCCTCAAATATCTTGTTTTGTCCACAACTCAAAGATAATCAGTTTACTGTCAGAGAGGAGTACAGAAGCCAGAAATTATTATATATAATTATTATGTATAGAAATCATTCACATTTAAGTAGGTGGAATCAAAGGATTTTTCCTCAGTGGTTTGTGCTGTTCTCTCAGTGCTGGAGGAACTGCAGTGAAGCAATGCAAATTATTTACATATTTTTAATTCATTAAAATTATTAAATGTATTTTGGTTAGAAGTTTTTAAGTTTGAGAGTTTAAAGAAAAAAGTTTTTTTTAATAAAAGGAGGAGAAGAGTTTAAACAAATAAAAGCAGAGTGTGTCATACTCGGGAAATCTCCATATGGTCTCAGTCAAGATGAAAATTGTTTATTCAGAGTCCTTAGAATCATGGCACTGAAGCAAATAAAAAAACGGTGTGGGAAAAAAACCCTCCAGATTTAATAAAATGGAAAAATAAAATTCAAGTACAACTCATGGAGAAAGTGACTCACAAAGTAAGGAATGTGCAAGATGTGTTTGGGAAAAGGTGGATTTTTAGATGATGGGATATTCCAACTAATTCTTGACTCCCTGTAATTAACATGTACCCTCTGCATGTATACATGCATATTTGTGTATGAACATGCATATGCATGTATAAATGTATCAATGTATAAATATGAATATATGTAATATACATAAGTGTGTGCAGTATCAAATGTTTGTCATGTCTTCCCATGTTTTCTGATTTCCTGTTTGTATTTGATTTATAATTTTGATTAAAAAATGTTTCTTATTATGAGTTGTAAACATGATTTGTGCCATTCAAGTCCAAATAAGGAAAACATCACACTGAGAATAACACTAAGCAGCAAATCTAAACTATGTGGTCTGTATGCTGTCCAGTTTTTGTCCTGGTAAACATATTAATTGATACTTATTTTGCTATGACACAGGATTTCACATCTGAATTCACATTTTAATATATTTTTGTGTTAGTATTATGTTGTAATGTGTGTGTGTGCATATATATATATATATATATATATATATATATATATATATATATATATATATATATATGTATGTGTATATATATATATATATATATATATATATGCATGTATATATATATATATATATATATATATATATGTGTGTGTGTGTGTGTGTGTAGAGAGAGAGAGAGAGAGAGAGAGAGAGAGAGAGAGAGAGAGAGAGTTCTATTTAATTTACCTAATTCAGTTTTTATCTACAGTTTTTATCTCTGACTACTGCTACTATTTCAGCTAATGCTCTTACCGCTGAACTGAGCTGACCTGTTCTTCTCCACTCACACGCTTCAATTCAGTGTTGACTGTGTTAACTTACATCAGACCAACAAAACCAAACTTGAGCTTAGACATTACTTAGAAACATGTCACAGACTACATCTGTACTCTCCGACGCAAATCCTGCAAACAGCTTAGAGACAGCTATAGTAGATAAATGTTTGTTATAGCCAATATTGTTATGATAGTGATGACATTACTCTTGCATCTGCTAAAATGTACAAGGCCAATAAAGGCTAAATTTTTCAGATCAACCATGTTTATCTTCCCATCAGTACAATTTTTATTACAAACTGTAGCAATGACAAGAACGGCCATTTTTACTTTTAACCAAGTCTTCTTCATCACATATTTACCTTTTTCTTCCAAGTTCTGACAGGCTGCAATACAAGTTATATACATTGAAAAATAACCTCCACAGCTGGAGAGCCCCCACATTAAACATGATGCACAGTAAAGACACCCAACGTGTAGTATTTTGATATTTGTTGTAAGATACATGATTTTAGAGTCTAAGATGCATCTTATGTCCCAAAATATTGAAAATCTTCAAACCTTTCTTGAGAAGCTTGCATGAAATTTTGCCAAACTTTTTAACTCATCTCTCTGATCCAGCAATTGTTTTCTTTAAAGGGACAGCTCACCAAAAAATTGAAAATGCTTAATTCTCCTTTGCCCTGCAGTGCTATTTATACATCTAGATATTTTTGTTGTGTTTTGCCGAATTCTGGAGATAGCGGCTGTAGAGATGTCTGCCCTCTCTTCAGTATAATGGAACTAGATGTCACTCAGTTTGTGGTGCTCAAAGCGCAAAAAAAAAAAAAAAAAAAATACATTCAGAAAATTCAACAGCAATGTCTCTTTACAGAAATCATGACAGTTATTCAAGATGATCCACAGACCTTGTTGTGAGCAGTTTCATTTAGGAACTACTTTCTTTTTACCATAGAAAGAAGATAAGTCCCTTATGATTTTTGCATTTTGAGCACCACACACCAAGTGCCATCTAGTTTCATAATATTCCAGAGAAGAAATCTCTTTCCAAAAATTTGCAACTCACACCCAAACAATCTAGATGTATAAATGGCAATACAGATAGGAGGAAAAATATGAATTTTTTGATTTTGTTTCGAACTGTCATTTTTTATAGTGTTGTGCAACACCTTTCTCTCCAAAATAGTTTCAACAAAGAGCTCTAGGCCCAGGCAAAAAGTCAAATACCATTGCATTCACATCACAATACATTTTTTATTGAGCACAGAAACCATGTGTACAGGAAAAATATCCACAGCCTCAACACTGGCTCACCTCATGGAATGGCTGCTGGTGACACTTGAAGGGGCAAGCAGACAACTGCACTTCAACTCACTGAGGAAACAACTTGTTTGAAAATTAAACAACAGCCGGATGTGTTTAGCTCCACGTTACATCTCATGCATGACATCAAAAATAGTATTTCTGACATAATAATTTTTCATCATCAACAAACACGGACATACCCGATCTCAAATGTTTAACAGGCACAGACACTGAGCTCAACTGCTGCTCTGGAAAGTTGAAGTTTAGAATCAGGTTTCAGGTACACCAGGTTTACAAAAGAAAAATCATCTTATATCAAGGCCTATCAGATGCATTTCAGTCACATTCTGCAGTTTATCCAGGAATCAAGTGTACCAGTATCCTCAACAGGACATTCACCAATAAAAAGATATTTCAGAACTTAAAGTTCTTTTACAGACTGTTCAAATAGTTCCCTTTTTAAACTGTGAGATATCACAGCATTTCTTCCATTCATACAAAAACAAAATAACTGACATAAACTTCAGAAATATGGGGAAAGCTGAGGGTGACAATACATCATATGACATTATCATTGATGGTGATTTACTGACATATACACCTCACTGCATCAGAGACACACAGGCAAACTGACATCAACAAAAAGCAGCTGTTTAAGGTTCGTAACACATGACCATACATGAGCACATGACAGCAGCGGTTCAGCCACACAAATGTTCCAAGAGTGATCGTTTTTGTTTTGTTTTGTACATCACTGCATCGTCACTGAGAACACATCAACACCGCAGACTCATTTTTGTTGCTTTGTTTGAACACATTTCTTTAAGCAAAGACAAAATGAGCCACAGAGAACTGAGCCTGCTGTAATTAAGTCTACAACAAAACAATGCCGAAAGGTTACAGTAGAAAAAAAAAAAGCATGTTCACTATTGAAAACCTGGCAGTAAACTGAAGATTTCTTAGAGGTAGGAGTTGGGCGTGGAATAAAGGTGCCAGGATTTATCCTTCACACATTAAAACTTGTGATAATAAAACATTATTTTTATCAACCATAAGGCCCAATCAGCATTGTCTACAGAAGTTCAGCAAAGTGTTATAACACCCTAATATAATGGCAAACAACAGTCCAGCAGCTGTATTGCACTGGTTTACTGCTCTATGGGCAGTTAAAATTTGACTACTGGCCATTTCATGATGACAGACTGCAAGCTTCAACAAATCAGATGCACACCAATCACATTCAGATGAATTTTCATATTAGTCATTTATCTTCTTGTAGTGAAGTTTTTAACAAATATAGACTAATCAGTCCCAAATCTGAAGTAGATATTGGTTTTATGTGCAATTTAAGTTGAGTTTAGCTAGAGTGGTCTGCATCATTTACGAAGGCTAAGCATCTGCAGGTTATCATGTGTATAAACAGATAAACATTACAGTCATTTACAACATGATACAGTTGCGACACCTTAAGATATAGGAATTAAAGGCCACATACGGAAGTTAGGATAGGTCAATTTTGCTGCACGAAAGTCTCAACCCTTTTCACTCTGTACTCTAATGACAACTGAACAAGCTTAGTGCCCAGTGAAACTTGTCAAAGCTCTCCTTTGCTCAGTTTTCTCCTTTCTCCTGTGCTCAGCTCATTTTTGCTGGAAAGAAAAACAAATTTTAATGAAGGTTAAAAGATGCTGCTGGGGGAACAATAAAAGTGACATACAGTGACAGCTTAAGTGAGCTAATTTTAGCAAAAGGCTAGGTAACTAGCTAGGCAATCTACATAATTTCTTAGCTAGCTAGTTACGTCTGTTAGCCACTGCCTAATTTAAGTTTACGTACCTACAACAGTTAGTTAGCTAGTTAACTAGCATTTTGCTAACATTAGCTAGCTGAAGATATGACTATATATACGTTGATCCTCAGCAACATCTTTTGACCATTTTCAAAATGTGGTTTTCTTTTCAATATAAATGAGCTGACACATAGCATATCTAAATTCAGGAAAAAGGGGAAAAGTTGACTGAGAGTCTGCTGATACCAAGCTTGCTCAACTCTTGTTAGAGCGCAGAGCAAACAGGGGCAGGATTCAGGTTCATAAACTGGCCTAGTCCTATACCTCGACAGCTCATTTGAATTTTAAGATCATCTAAAAATATTAGGCTTCTACATTACTTAATTTCACACTGACTACATTCCTACTTGTTAAAAAAAAAGAGCTATTCATGATACATTTGCATCTACCATGAATAATGTGAGTGCAGCTGCCATTTCATCTGACTGAGGGATGCACTGGGTTGATCAAATTCATTCAAAACAATTGTTTGAGAGCGATGACAATCTAAACATCCAGTGTGTGATGAGCCTCAATAATGTTACTCCTCTATTCTGATGTTAATACGAGTGTGACTGCATCTGTGACACCAAATCATAACAACATAGGCGCAACAGCAGATGTGGAGAGCAGCTCACACAGAGTTGCTTCATACAAGATGAAATTTACAGTTGAGTTGAGGTCACGAGTTACAGGCTCACAGGCAACACCATGCAGTTAACAATGCAGTCTACAGCCCCCATCCGTGTCCAGTTATTGAATCACACTGCAATAAGTGAAGATAAACTGTATAAATAACCTTTAGACACCAGTTATTTAAAATTCCCAAATGTTCTTGAAAATAAAACTGAAAATTATGAATAAAACAACTGCTGGCAAGTGACTTTCATAATGTGAACAATTACTCACTGTTATGTTGTTATAAGAGAAGGAAAGTTGCCTGGCCCAACCTGAGCCTGGTTTTAGGGACTTTGCAACAAGTGACTACAACCTGTCCTGACTGTGTGAGCTCTCACTTTAAAGTTGGCCTGCTTTTCAATTCAAGTAGTTTCAGCCAGTTTTAAGGTCAGAAAAAGGAAAACTGTCCTTGTCTCTCTGAGTAGATCAATAACTACTGGCTAAATTTCACTTTGAGTGATTCTGCCAGTTTTTAGCTTGACAATTTTTAATCCAAAACAATGCATTTCAGCTGTGAGGTAAAAAAAAATATTAATAAAGAATTGCAAAATGTTGCAGTATAAAGTAACAATACTTGAAGGATTGCATAATAAAAAATCCTAATATGACTTTGAGGATGTGCTTAAAAGAATACTTTAACTGTCACTGAAGACCTTTGTGATGAATGTTTGAATGGGAGTCACAGAGGTTTTGAGGTGTTGTTAACAAAGACAAAGGATGAAAGGAAAAAATCAAACCACAATATTCTATCAACCAATAAAAAAAAAAATTCAACAGCTCATTGATTTTAATTAAATACATCAATTTTGACAAAAAGCTAAATTAAGTCAGTCTGTCTCCATGACACCACTGTGACAGAATACATGTATTTATAATAAAGCAAATTAGCCATTTTACCAGAGGGGCAATTATTGATAAACTTTTATTGTTCAGGACACCACAAATTCATCCTCCAACCATTCACTTATATCATTTTCTGGTCTTGATGACATGATAATGTTGTATCAGCAGCTCCCTGCTCTCACACCCCTCAACTATTTGCACATTTTTAACAAAAATATCTATTTTAAAAAACAAACAAATACTATAAAGATTATTTAGCCCCAACTCATTACACATTAGATTATTTTCATTTAAAATTTAGACATCCAAACAGATTTTGATAAATGGGAGTCAATTTGCTACAGTGGTCATTTGTTCCTTTAATCTAATGTAACGCTCTGCGACTGCAGTACAGTATTCTATAAAAAATGTGCTTCAAAATCAATTTTTACATAAACAAAATGTGCAAAAGGTCCAGGGGCAGAATTAAATCAATTTGACTGAACACAGAAAATAATGCCATTAGTGTTTAGTCAAACATACTGTATCTACAAGGATTTATATTTACAGATTTTCTCTTTTCATGCATCATATTTTTTATGAGGTGAATTGACAACCAGTATCATTACACGCATGACACATGAACACTGGCTCTTTCACCGTTTAGAGTATAATATTTGGGCAAGTAATGACCATATCTACACTGACTTATCTTAATTCCTTTTGATGAAGGTACTTTACAATAAAAATTAATGACTGCAAGTCAATATAGTTTTACATTTCAATGAATATTCATTTTATAATGGGATCAACTTAACCCTGGGCTTCATTTATTGTTTTTTGGGTTTATAATAAATATATTTAGAATGGATTGACAGCTCTTTCCCTGAAAGTGCCAGTGAGATGAACAGAGAGAGAAACAGAATGGGGGAAAAGGGGGAGGAGATGTATGGTTGTGAAGTCACTACCAGTCTGCATTATCCCAGGCTTCCTCGGCAGGTTTTGTGGGACTCTTCTTCGTCTTACCATCGGCATTCTCCCAGTTGTTGTCCCAGGCCTCCCAGCTCTCCTCTGTGCTGTGTTTGTTGTTGGATGCTGCTTCGGAGCCCCAATTGTCCCAACTGTCAGAGCTCTTCTTTGCAGAATTATCTGCGACGGTCCAGCTGTCACTGCTGGGAGATTTCTTGGCTTTTAAGGAGCTGTTGCTGCCAAAGGTTTCCCAGAAGTCCCTGTTAACGGGCTGGCTAGAACCACCCTGATATCCCTCAGTGGCATCCATGTTCTGATAGCTCTCTCCAGCAGAACTGAACACAATCAAAACATAAAGAGAGGATGAGTAGTTCATGTTGTATCACAGCATTGAATTACACAGTACAGAATTACTTCATATGCAGCAAATTTAAAGGACCAGTGTGTAGGATTTAGTGGCATGTAGCACTGAGCTTGTAGATTGTAAACCTCTTGTCTCACTCTCTGCTTCTTAGCCTGTTTGAGAACCTATGGTGGCTGTGAAACAAAGGTGCAACATTGTGGCCTCCACTGAAGAGGACTCACACCCTCGGTAGATATAAACAGTTCATTGTACGGTAATGAAAAACAAGAATTCTTATTTTCAGGTGATTATACACTAATGAAAACACAGTATATCATATTGCACTTCTGAAATATTCTGCCAGTAAGTCGTAAATCCTCTGCACACTGGACATTTAAATTGTATTAAGTTGTTCAGTTTTACTCAGTCAGTTTAAATTGCTCAAAAAAGCACCTAATTTACCTACAACTCTAGGTTTATGTGTCTGCAATAATAATATGAGTTTATTACCCGTCTTCTGGTTTTCCCGAAAAGAGATTGGTCAATTTTGCACCAGCTCCCTGGACCTAAAGAACAGAAAAAAAACTGTTGAGCTCACATAATTTATACGCAGTTATTACTTCAAGATTGAAAACATCATGACTTAATAAAAAGCAAATTACAAATACATATTAAAACAATTACTGCCCAAAGACAATTCATGCCAATTATTTGCACGTGCCATGCACAGGTCATGGCTGTCTACTTGTATTATATTTTATCAAAGAAGCAAAACAGACGCACCTCAAGTTTAAAGGAAAAGTGAATTTTATACAAAAAATGCTGTACACAGCAGATTATATTTTTTCAAGTCTTCATTTTTTCATGATTAATATAAAATCATGGACTTTTTATTGTAGTATTATCGTACCTTGAGTTGTTGGTATTGTTAGAACTCTAACTGATAATCAATATTTGCAAAACAACAAAAGAAAATATTATGCTGTAATTATAATTATAGCAACAGTCATGCAGACAGTAATAATAAAACTGCACACAGACGTTTCTTCTCTAAGATTTTCCATCAAAAAGATTTCCATCAAATGATTACTCACCACCAGATTAAAAACGGCAGCAAGAAAAATGAGAAATTACATTTAATTAGTATTGTTCAAACATTCATCATCGGAGCAAAACCAGTCTCCGTTTGAGGGTTATGATGGGTTTTTTGCACTAAAAGGCCAATTTTAACCAGATAATTGTTGGATCGGGGTTGCTGCCGTTCCTCGGGCAGGAGACTGGTTTTGCGTCTGTACAGCGTGGCAGAGGTCTGCCCATCCTACCTTGTTTGCCAGCCCAGTCATGCTGACTGTCCATTCATCTAGCAACTTGCCATCTTTCACCTGAGTGAGCCAAATCATTATTAAAAACTAATAAAAACAACAATCTCCATCCACATAAGTTTCTCAGACAGAAATGTTGTGAGTAACAGTTTGTCTTTTGATTGTGAGAAAAGTGATTTGTGTTTTGTTAAGAGCACTGATAATTAACATGAACAAAAATAATAATTTGTTTGAATTTAATAAAAGGTTACTCTTATTAAGAGGAAATAGCCACAAAGAAACGCATCTTGAATCATTTTGCTAGTAAAAATACTGTTACAATAGCACACACTATAGCCACCTTAAATCACCAATGCCAACTGTACATTAGAAGACAAAAACATTTTGTGTTACACTTGTCTCTATATCAAACACTAGCCTCTACTTTCTGTGATTTGATTTACAAATATTAGCATTTTCTTCTAAAAGCTACACAGGACTCATTTGATCTCATGAAAAGACACATCCAGGAGCTGCTCAGCTGATAGTAAGAGTGAGAGCAGTTATGTGGAAGCGTTTGTGTGGAAACACTCACCATGACCTCAGGGATGGTGACATATCATTCAATTCAAACATGTTGCCAAAAACAAAGCTTATTTTCATGCAAAAGCTCAAACGCTCTGAATCTGCAAAGCCAGCAAGGAATTAATTGTCAGTTGAAGAGCTCCAGGTTGTGTCTTTCATGTTTACAGACCTCAACGAGAAAGTATGTCGGAAACATGAGAAGAAAGACATTTTATCGTTTGCAATAGACCAGTGAAGCTCAGCTTAAATTTCTGGCCAAATTTGAGATGTTTAATTCAGTTATATTAAACACAGATTTCCATATTTGTGAAGGGTGGTGTGGCCCAGCTTTGAGACTGAATTTAACTTTTTTTTTTTAATGTAGCACTGGTAATAACATTACAATGTTTAATGCCTGTGATTGCTTTCTTAATTAAAAGTAGAACATGATTATAATACATTCAATAAATCACCAATGTGATACTTTAAAACTCTACAGTGAAAACTGAATGCCTTGCAATGAGGCGTGATATTTGAACAAAGACATTTGATCATAGAAATAAGACTTTTTTAAGCCTTGTCCAGTGACTATGCTGAGAATTCACACTGACTCACATTCATTCTCAAATAAAAAAGTTCATAGTTGTATGGGTCAGGCTGAATCACTGAGAGAAAGAAAGGTTTGATTTTTTTTTTTCATCCTTGAAACCACAGCTTTTGTCGTTTAATGTAAGCTGGCACAAAGCAGATAAACTGGCACAGACAAGCAATGTAGAAAATAGCACATTCACATCTGAAGCTGTTTTTTTTTCCTTTTCTAAAGCACGCTATCCCACCACCAAGTCAACAACTTCAAACATCAATGTTACCTTTTCTTGGGTAGGTTTGATAACATTCTCATTTAATGTCTGTCCTAACTCTGTGGCCTAGTTGGAAGTCAGAGGGGAGAGTTCACTTGAATGAAAACACAGTTTAACATTCACAGTAGAGCAAGACACTGAGCTGCTTGTTCTGCATGAAGTGACAGATCATTCCCATTCACCATGACACTGAACGAGCACTAGAGGGTGTAATGGTTCAAACAAACTTGCACCATCAATGGACAGTAAAAGACATTATGTTGGCTTTTTTTTCTGTTTTTTTTTTCAAATTCTGTCTCCTGAGTTCTGCAGACTAACGTGTTGCATTGAGGATTTATGGAGTACTGGCACAGAAGCTAAACAATGTGCTGCTGTGGACAGGATCAGCAACAAAAGGTGTTCTAGCAACTTAATAAAGGTTAGTCTAAAAAAGAAAATCAGTATCAGTTTAAGTTTAGGCTATATTTAGAATATTTGACTGACTGCTTATATAACAGCAGTTATATAAGCAGTCAGTGTATTACTGTAGGTAACACACTGACTATCAATAACTACCCCATACAACCTCTCTTTGAAAAGTCCGAACTATCTCTTTAAGAGCCAAACTTCAAGGAAATGTACTGAAATCCTATTTTTTCACAAACCATTACACCTCTACAGTGCAGTACAGTTAGCAGTCAACACAAAAAAGGTCATGCATGAAAGGATAACCTTTTATAAATGGATGTGAGTTCATGAAACGTTTCTATATTAAAAGGCAGGAATTAAAATAAATCTAACCCACAATACAGTTACCAACTGTCTTTCACAGGTTATCCATAAACTAAAAAGTACAGGTACCAAAACAGACACAATGCTTTGTGTCAGTATGTCCAAGCAGAAGCGTGTGAAGATGACATTCACCATTTTGCTTTTTTAACTGTGTAAAAAATACACAATAAATTGACAAGCTGAAAAAAAAAAAAAAAAGGGTAATGTGTGTATTAAAATAAATTTAAAAAACATGATGCAGAAAAAGCGCCATGCATCTATCAATCTGCTTTACCGGTTCTGGGGGCGCTTTATAGCCCTTTAACTACATCCAGAGAAGGCAAAGAGATAGTAAAGTAGCAACACAGTTATTACAGCTTCAAAGTTTCACTTAGATGTCAAGAGATTTAACAAGCAAAATGGCAAACAATGTCCCTACAATTCCTTAAGTAAGAAGGTACTATTTAATACAGTAGACAGAAAAGAACAGAGGAACACAAAAGGTAAAATTTAATCCTAACAGACAAAAATCTTTATCAGCAGTTCTGGTGACAATGACTATATTAGTCTTACCTTTAGGGTTGCTTGGTTTGCCAGTTTAGTTGTCTGTATCAGGGAAAAAGACAAAAAAAAAAAGTTAATTACGCTGATTTTTAAAGTGTTATTTTTATGGCTGCAACTATATTTTCATTGCCAATTAATCCATTCATTATTTTCTCTATTAATCTCTTAAATGTTTGGTCTATAAAATGTTGAAAACTGTTGACCAGTGTTTCTCAGAGCTCAAGGTGACATCCTCAAATGTATTGTTTTTCCCACAACCCAAACATATTTACTTTACTCCCATAGAGGACTAAAGACAACAGAAAATATTCACCTTTAATAACCTTATAATATATATATTATTATATAATAACTTTAATAATTTTGATACTGAGAACTCTGAGAATCACTCATAACCGATTCATGTATTACCAGAAAAGTTGCCAATTAATTCAATAATTGATTCGTAATCCATAAATCATTGCATCTCTTGTTATTTTTATTCAGAAATTCTGACTCAAATTCAATGCTGCACAAATACAACACAGCATTTATGGCATAAATACACTTACGTTATCTTTAGCAATAGAGGCAAACTTGCTAGCTCCAACGGTGAAACTGCTCCAACCCTGCCAAATACAGAAGAAAACTGTTACAAGGAAAGAAAAATATATCAAAAATACAACTCATATGATATCCATACATATAGTGACCTACTGAATAAATAGAAGACATGGCATTGTTGATGAAATCATCCTCCTTCTTCTCTGGGGTCACCGTGTTGCCAAAGCCAACATACCGATTCTCTTGATTCCCACTGTAACCACCTCCACTGAAGAAGCAGACAAAAAAACACTTAATTTACAGAAAAAAAGAGTGCTTAATAAACAGAAATGAATGAGTATAAGGCTTTTACCTCTGATACGAATTAACATCATCACTCAACCAGTCTTCAAATGCTTTGTCATTAGATTTTGCTGAGTTTTGTCCAGGTCCTCCAGAGCTAAATAAGAGAAACACAAATTCACACCTGTCCTGTCTCTGACATTACACAGCGTGTTAAAAACAAATCCTCCACTTTTACCGATGAGAAGATGAAAGGCCGGTCTTGGGTTGAGGAGACGTCCAGTTTCTGGCAGGGGATGTCTCAATGGACCACTCCTTACCCTCTGCTAAAGTTGCGACCTGTCATATAGAACGTCAGTCACCTCAGTGGTCCTTTCATAGTTAGCTGTTACTGTAGTTTATCGGTCTTAAAAGTTTAAACCTTACAACTGGTCAAATAGAGAATTTAGTCCTAAATGTGAAATGTGTAGTAAAATTAATAATCACCTTGTCTCTAAAGAGTGCAGCAGCTTTACTGTTGTATTTCTCCTGTAAAGTCCAGTTGGGGTCATAATCTTCTTGGAGTTCAAGAAACAGGCGGAATTTTCCATTTCCTCCTGCTTTCATCTTCTCAAGCTCAATATCTTTCCACTTATCCATGGTGACAGAGCGCACAAAACTGCAGACAGGGCAGAAGAGATAAATTTGTTATTATCAAGCTCAGGGGTCGACTGATTATCGGCTCTAACATTCAGCATTTTTGCATTTATCAGAATCTTTATTTTTGGCTCTCATGCAGCCACATCTCTCTGTTTGTAGTCCACTCTGTAGTCACACTATCTAACTGGTAATTAGACTACTTTATATAATGCCAACTAAGACTGGGTGATACCATAAATTTGTGAAAAGTGAAAACATGGGATGATCTTAGAGTAGGTGATTAGGGCTGGGTCAAGGGGACAAAATCCTAGGACATGAAATTTTTGACCAAGTACCTCGATGTTGATATTGTGATAATATTGCAGCTGAGTTTCTGCAGGTTTGAACAAGCTAAATTTAAGACTTTTTAACACTTCACCATTGTTATGAAATAGTTTGCATAGATATATACATGGCTTACACAGATAAATTCTACAATCACTCCCTAAACACATTTCACAAGCAGCATATGTATTTATTAGTAGTTCAGCCTTTCAAATCAGCTAAATCATAAAATCCTTTGGTTGGTAAGTTTGTTTTCAGACCACAAACAAATTACACTACAGTCCATTTGGAAGCAGACCGAGACCCACCTTTTCAAGCAGTCTCAGTCCAGTCCTTTAGTCTGTGTCTCAAAAATATAAACATGGACATTTTATCAGTCTCTTAAGTTCAAGCTGAATACGGTCTGAATATTTTTATTGATCCCTCCACACAACTAAAAGAGAGCTCTACTGCAGTACCATGTGAGCCTATACAAATTAGCTAGCAAGCTAGCGTTAGTGTGCAGGCCTGTGGTCTTGTGCCTATGACCAATCTATGATCTGTGCTGATATTCAATACAAGAGCACTCCCTCTTGTGTGGTTGCACTTTATTATGAGATGGCACACAGTGTATGCCATGTGAACATCTCCAAAAATCCATCACACCACAGTACACTCCACTATTATTACCTGAGATGTACTCCCAGGCCCCTGTGTTTTCCAGAGCACTCGAGGCAAATCCAGATCCCATAGGTCACACTGACCCATTGAGGGTTAAAGGCCCCACACTCAAAACACAGCTGGAAAAGAGAACAAGACATATGGGATAATTAATGAACGTATGCATTATATTCAGTAAAAAACTACAGAGATGGATTTCTAGACTTTTGTACTGCATAATGAAGATGACAGTAGCCTGACCTTGCATTTATAGGAAAAATATCAATAATCAAAAATATAAAAAAAATACCTGCAATTTAAACATTGACGTAATTATTGTTTAAAGGTTGAGTTATTCTATTTAAGTACACCAGTGAAATAATACAGAACAATGTTTATTTTTAGGTTATGAGACATTATATCTGTCCTGCTGTTATTGCCAAAGATGCAGGCCAACAACATGTCCACTCTGGCAGTGAAATTCCCACCTAAAATTACCCCCACCATTTATCAGAACAAGGATGAAAGTGGGGAAACTTTGTGAAGCATTGTGGGAAGGTGCTAGATTACAAGCTTCCCAAACACCTGCTCCCTGCAATGTGAATTATAAGGTTGCAGCGAGGTGACTATTTTGACTAAGAAGTGAATGTAGTCCTAAGTGAGGCAAGTAAGTTGATATGAGGATTTACATTGTTCTCATCTTCGGTTCTCACTTCCTTCAGAACTCTTCTGGTCCTTGGACTCGCCATCTTGACCCACACTGAAAGAGAATCATAGAGGATCTTACAGTACAAAGTACAACATTTAGTTATCAAAACAGGGTCATCAAAATATTCATGTAAATCTGCTCAAAACAACTAATTATACTCCAGGGAAGAGCACTATTCCATATGCTGAAATCACTAATTCCTATTGGACTATCCTTACAAGAGAAAATCCACCCTAAAATAGAAGAGACTGATTATTTTTTTATTATATGATATAGGTCATTTTTAATTGTGAATTTGATCCAGTATCTACAAAAGCTGGACAGCAGTGAGAGAAACTGTTTTGATGGTGTCATCAAAAACAAAGCTGGACCTGCTCCACAGACAGCAGGCTTGTTTGAGATGAACCGTGTCTTGCCCAAAAAGTCGATGAAAGCAGCGGGCTGCACCCATGAGAAGTGGCAAAAAACTGCAGTGAAACCTTCCCAGAATGACACAGGAAGTCAGCTAAACATTCATCAGGCCACAAGTTACTGCTGACAAACTGAAAAAGAAATTATACTTGTTAAAAATAAATCAATCCAACTTTTGCAGGTCACAAATAATTGTTGTTTACTGATGTTGATATTCTCAGGGATAAGCCATATAAGAATCCTATAGTTATTATATATTCTAAACAGTGCTGCAACTAATGATTTGTATTATCAATTAATCTTTGGATTAGGGTTCAACATATCATATCATTCATTTTCACATTATTATTCTCAATTGTCATTTAAAAACATATTCACATGATGATGGTGTGGTTTTTGTAGCAATCTCCAAACACAGATGTTTAATTGAGTCTACATAATATGGAAAGAATTACTTATAGGTTGAGAAATAGGGAGGATGAATTCATGACAAACTGGAGTAAATGGGTCAAAGAAACATATGCAGTGGAATAATAACACTCAAATTATATCTAAGAGAGTACAGAAGGACCCCCCCCCCCCCCTTTTTTCTTTCCCTGTTTCCTCTCTTATCCCCTTTTCTATTTTATAAGTAATTATTATTATTTTTATTTATTGATTTACTTTAATCTCTTTAATTTTGTCTGTAAAATACAAATTCTGCATGGCAGGATGAATGAAATAATTAATGAGTTTGAAAACTAATAGCAAAACCTGCAATAAAGTTATAATAATAATGCTAATAATAAAAAGAGTCAGGACATCTCTACAGTGGAGCAATATTTAATTTAAAATGGTATTTTGACACACATTTTGCCTTTACAAATATGATGCCTCGTGTGTTTTGAAAATTGCAACTTCAAAAAATTTCTATTAATTGTTTAGCCCTAATTTGGATTTTATATTTGATGTGTTTAGTCTATAAATGTGTCAGACAATAGTAAATCCCAGGTAATGTTTTAAATTACTTGAAAAAAGGCACCAAATTCTCAACCTTATAAAGCTGAAACCAGTGAATCTCGGCCATTTTTGCTTGACAAATGGCTTAAATCCTAGATTCTCAAACTACTTGTGGTATTTGAGCTCCCTGTAGTTGTACACTGAGAAATCTCCTAAAATTTTAAACATGAAATAAATGAATTTAAAAACATAAGATCCCTGAAATAAAATCTAAAATCTCTTATTAATCTTATTGTTAGAAATAAACCTGCCTCCTGTGTGAACTGCCTGTAACTGAATAGAGTAGGCCTGTAACACTGTGTTTTATGTTGGGTAAAATGGTGGTAATTGGAGGCCCAATGTTGTAGGGTAAAAAGAAAAAACACTGGTTTAAATTATTCAAATTATGATTTTAAATTGTTAACTAATTTTCTGTTGACAACTTAATAACTGTTTCTACAAACACTGCATTTGTATTTTTGAATTCAAAATGTATTATTTGCTATAGATGTTTCAGGTAATGACCCTGTCCATGCCAAACTTATTAGCATCTTAGAATGGAGAAACTTCTGCAACCAGCTCAATCTCCTGAGGTTATTGTAGCTCATTGCACTGCAACACCACAGCAAGTCAGCAGCAAGTTGTACAAACCTCAAACTACCAGACATTGTGCAAAGATCACCAATGATTGTTACTGATTGTTGTTAAGGTCGACCTCAGTAATTACTGAAGCAACTAGCAGGACAGCAGTGGGTCCACACCATTACCAAACCAAGTAGGCGGGGCTGCACACCATCTCGACCTCACCTACCTCAACCACATGGCCTATACAAACACAAACAAGTCAAGTGAGATTTATAAAACAGGTGACTGCTGAAAGTCATCCAAACTTAGATAAAATCACACTTGAACTTGTGAACATTACTGTCCACACTGGCGATTATTTGTCAACTAGGAAAGCTACAACTCTTTTTCCAGCCGTTGCTGTGACATGTTAAGCGGTGTGCCGGCATGCTGAAATTGAGTGGACCCAGTGGTGATGAAATGGGTACACATTTACAGCTGTGATCCTTGCCTTTATTTTCATTTGCGACATGGACCTTTTTTTCCCCACAGTCAGAGTGGGAAAAGAACAGGTATATCTAATAGGCCTAACATTAATGGCGGCTCTGTCCAAGTAAGCTAAATGGAATTCAGCCATCACTGCCATCATCATCTGCGATTTGTCAAAATGCTGTCTGTGAAAAATTTGAAACACTACATGCTGACAGAGTCAGTGTCAATGGACCAACACCAAAACGTGTCACCTAAAGACAGTCAAATCAAAATATTCCAGTTTTCATGCCCAAGCATGAACACACACATTTTAAGTGGAGCTGTCAGGTTTGTCAAACGACAAGTCTGGTAATATTCTGTTTCTTTTTGTCAACAAATCCCATGACAAGATTAAACCAACAACGAATTAACAATTGATCCTATAAGGTGACATTGTTGCCAAAGCCTGATATGTCATCTATTCCTCTGTGCACTCCACTGTCACCCAGAAACCATCACAACACATTAGTGAGCCACACCACTGCAGTGGGTGACATGTTCCTTTCAAATAATGAACGTGGGTGGAGTTTATTTTGAGCCAATCCTATATACACCACTATTCTGCCATAAATATTCTCTACAGCACCAAATGTGTATAATTGCATGGCTGAAAATAGTCTCTACTATATGGACTATTTACTACTGTTTCAATAATGATAGCTGAAAATGGCAGTACCCAGCTGTTCTAGTAAGGGGCTTAGAATTCTTTTTAAATTAACCTATAGACTTAACCTATAGAAATGAAGGGGCCTAAGACTGAGGCCACAGACAGGGTTGGGAAATCTGAAAACATTACGATAATGCATTGTTGGTTATAGTCTTTTCATGTAACTTGATGACAAACGTAACTGTAGAAAAACATATGTTTTAAATAATTAATTATTTATTTTATAAAAAGTGAGAAAATAATAAAAATTCATATCACATTTTGGCAGAGCCAAAGGTGAATGTGATGGAGCACACCAGCAAAGACAACACAGTCAATTTGTAAGTTTACATTCCTCAAACCAGCATTTGCTTCTCTGAGCAAAAGAGAGAACATTTCTCAACTCAGCCAAGCTTTAGCAAGTTTTGTGATTAATAGGATCACACTGATTTTGATTGGGGATCCACAATTAATAGAAGTATTGACAGTAATCATAATACGGCCATGTGCAATATCCAAATCACAGGAGCTGCAGTTTTTTGATAGAAGAAAAATGTGTAACAAGACATTATTATAATGAAGTACTGTACTGCTGCAGTGATGTCCTGGCCTCCAAATCTTGTTCTCCAAACCAACAAATGTCACACTATCAAATGTCATCACCAATTCTAATAGTTGTATATGTGTGTGTGTGTGTGTGTGTGTGTGTGTGTGTGTGTGTGTGTGTGTGTGTGTGTGTGTGGAGAGGAGAGTGGCCTTCGACACTGCCTAAAATACTGGTATCAGTATCAGTGAGAACACAGGTCTATGCCTGTCTAACTACAAAACAGGACACTACTAACTACCCAAGAGAGTGAAGTCATGTTTTGTGGTTTTTGTTCTCTGTATGTATATGTTCATGTTTTTTTTTAAAAGAAATGGTTTCACCTAAACCAGGTCATACAACAATGCTAGTAATCATCCATACAGGTTTAGCATTAATAACATAGGCTACACAATTTTTCACAAACTGTTAGCGTATCGGTCCTTGGTATCAGAGGATATGCAAAATTTAAGTATCTGAATTGGTTTTGGGAAGGAAAAAATGGTATCAGAACATCTCTGTACACTGTAATGCAAAAAGTATCATTCCTGATAATCATTAATAAAATGACAATCACAATATCTGTGAAAATAATCTCAATGTGATTTTTGTTTTTACCATATCGTGGAACCCCAATAACAACATCCAAAATGTAAGATGATATCAAGTCTTATATCATGATATCAATATAATATTGGCAGTAGTAATGCTGAGGAGGGATGAACATTTTCATTTGTCCACTAAAGCAAGATAAGATTGCTGGTTAAGCTATCAAGCTATATGTTTTTGTTTTGTTTTTTCTAATCATTTTATTCAATCAAAATTCCCTGGAAGCAGAATTAAATGGCTATAATTGTATAATAATTAGTTAAATATACCACAGATGTCTGTCAGGTGATGAAGTCCTCTGTGTCCTCTAGGAAATCAGTCTCTAATGTTAAAACAATTCAAGGTTTCCACAGAGAACTGCAGTCGTGTCAACGCTCCTCCACTCGTCACAAACACTACAGATGCCATACACCTGGTTCTCTGTATATTTAAAAATATATGTCCATAACATTATGATGATTTTGAGAGGTTTTGCCTCAGTTTATCATTTAAAGCTGATTTCCAGATGGACACCTCACTGAACTGTTAAAATGTAAGAAAACTGATATGGTGATAGACTGACAATGCTAACGTTAGCAGTGGAGGGGCTAACTGTTAGCGTTACCTGTCTGTGATTGATGCAGTCGCTGTTTTCAGAAGCTCTGCTGCTCCGCCGATAAACTCTACCAAAGCTTTTCTTCTGTCGACTGAGCCGATTTTTCACTGTCGCACGCTGTGTAAGGCCCACAGAAGTGTATTAAAACGACAGACTGCTGATGTTATACACCGGTAGCCATGTTCCTGTTTGCATACGTTGGCAGTGCAATGAATTATGGGAGTCGTTCTCCTCCTCGTCTTTTTTTTTTCCTTCTTCTGTCTCCGTGTTTGTTCTGTCTCTGCTGCCCCCATTGCATCGGAGTGTTAACAGGGAAGTGGACCAGACCGTGATATCCATAAAGGCGCCCTACATGTAACTCATAAGACCACATTTTTTCTAAGGAAAAAAAAAAAAAGCTTCTTCGCTATTAGTATCACATATAAAAAATCTGGGCAGAATAATCATAAATGTACAAATTTCTTGGCAAGTGTCATTCTCCAACTTCTGCCAGACAGTGGCAGAGCCAGGAAGTTTTCAGTGAGGTGGCCACTAGAAAAAAGGGGCTATTTAAGCCACCTAAAACACACACCTCTACATTATTTGGAATTCACGTAAAGGTGGAATAGATCAAATAATATTCAGTGTATCTAACTTTTTTCTTATTCCTAAGAAGCTTACACTGTACAAATGTAGCACAACATGTTTTATTTTAAACTTATTATTATACAGACTATTTACTATAGATAGACTCTTTCTTATTCTGTTTTTATATTCATACCTGCTTTTAAACTTTGTGTGTAAAGTCATGTTGATTGACTGATTGTTGCTGGTGTTTTTTATTTATATTATATGTATGACACTTAATTTCATTGTGCAGCTGTGCCAATAAAGGCATTCAAGTGTCCAAAGCTACTGAGCATGGGCGCTGATTTGAACATGGGGGGTGGGGCTAAAAAATATTGGCCTATATAATGTTAAGGTGTGATGAAATTTTGACCACATGACCACTTTAGTCTGTTATCTGATAGTGTTATTAATTATTACTGAGGTCGAACAACATCATTTCAACATTAATGAACATTTTAATGAACATAATATAACCTGTGCAGCCTGTGTGCTGCTTGACCTTCGCTGTGGCTCTGTGCAAAGGTCCGCCATTGCTCCCAAAAGACATTTTTTTTACACCAGCCATTTTGAAGTGAAATAATAGGTGTTACACAGGTGTTACCACTGATACTAACTAAATTTCTGCATTAAAATATTTTTTTAAATACCAAACATATGTTTTTAGTTATTATTACGATTGTTATATTCATTTGTTGTGGTGTACATTATCCCAAATGTTTCCAAGAATGTTCAAACCCAGAGAAATATGTAATTTAATTAATTCAGGATAACAGTTTCCTGCTAGTTGTTGTTAGCTAGTCACTATAATTTACAAAAAAACACGGGATGCTCTGATACATCAGAGAGTGAGGAAGGAAGTCAACAAATGTAACTAAACATAACAAATTAAACTATATTATCTTGTCTGTGAACATGATTTCTGCCTGATTCATATGACATAGATTTTCATCACTTATGGTGGTTGTTCAAAAGTGAAGATACAACTCCCATGATCCCACACCACTTCACAACGTCTTCATATGTTGTTGTTTTGATGTGAGAGTGACCCCTAAGTAGTAGAGCTTACATATTCTACCATGAAACTCAACAATACATAGAAAATATATTATAAGTAATACATAATTGTTTATTTATTGATCCAACAATCATGAAAACAACTAAAATGGGGCATCTTGATGACCAGTGGTTAACAGCAAGCAAATACAATGTAGTATAATCATAGTGTCCACCCTCTCTAGCTCACTTTGGAGCCACACTTGTTGCATGTCAGGCCACATTTTTAGTCACTTTTTAATACAACAAACATAATAAAGGCAAACTGCCATACAATGAATCTTAAAATTGTTTTGTCCAACTTCTAAAGAATATTGCAAAACACCGCAGAAAATTGTGGTACAATGGTGGTAAACTTTTGGCACTCAATACCTTTAAGGTATCGACTAAAATAAACTTGTCCAATAAACGATACTTGCATTCATTTCTTCTTGTACCCAGATGTAGAAAAAAATGATTGTGTGTGTTTTTGCCCAGTGTTGTTTGATTTGTTTGATTTAATGCAATGTGTGACTGGCCAACTACGGCGGAAGCTATAACAACCCACTGTGGTGTGGTGAAGTCGTACTCAGAGTATTTGATGGTGCTGCAACACGCAACCAAGAATTTTCACATTTCAATTTAAATTTTCAATTTCAAAGTGTCGCCTCTGGTGCCTGATCAAAATAAATGTATAAAATGTGAAAGGATTATTTCAAGAATCCTTCAGTCCACATAATGGGCATTGAATGAAGCAGAAAAAAAGGTATCAATTGAAGTATTGATACTGATATCATTTCAAGAGTACTGGAATTGATACTTGAATCATAATTTTAATTTAGAGATAACTTTTAGAGGGTATAATATCAACAAATTACAGTATTTTGTTTGCTAGTTTTAAGTGTAAATCAACAGTCAACCCAAGGCAACAGTAATGACATTTATGGTGGACACAGGTGTACTATTATTATCTATGCTTTACAAGACTCAGCAGTATTTTCATGGGGATCTTATCTTAAATTCAAAGGGGAAAAAACAGTTGCACTGAGTGGCAGAATTTACTGTTCTGCTTTTATTTTGTTTTTGTTGTATGAAAGTAAGTCACATCTTTGTTTTACAGAATCTTTATTAATCTTTTATTCACCATAAAAATCATGTTCTGCAAATATACTGTCAGAGATTTAACTTCAGACAGGACTGTAATGAGAAACATCAGGGGAAGAAAGAGGTGCTTTTGAGGAATCTGAAGGATTAAAGTACAGTCCGCACTCTACAGTGTTAAATAACAGTGTCCTGTGGGGTCATGCTCCTTTACCCAATGCCATTAGCTGCTCTTATCTGATAAAACAGAGGTATAAATTGGAGTTCCAGCTGCTGTGGGAGCAACTGTGGGTTGTACATCATCATGAACGCGTCTACAAGTTTGAAGGTGCGCCTGCCAGTCTTAGTAGTTGTGTTGGAGGTCGTCATTTTAGCTCTTTATGCTGCCTTTGTCACATATGATGACAATGCCAACGCTAAGCTGCAAAACAATGAGACCAACCCGATGGACAACTCGCTGTATCGTGACTATCCCTACTTTGCCGACGTGCAGGTCATGATCTTCATAGGCTTCGGCTGCCTGCTGGCCTTTTTCCGATTCTATGGCTTCAGTGGGATGGTCTTTAACTTTCTCACAGCGACATTTGCGATCCAGTGGGCAATCCTGATGCAAGGTTTCTTCCAGTTTTACTATGATGGTAAAATCCACCTGGGGGTCATAAACTTGCTGAATGCAGAGTTCGCCTGTGCTGTGGTGCTCATCTCTTTTGGAGCTGTGCTTGGGAAGACCAGTCCTGTTCAGCTCCTGGTCATGGCAATGCTGGAGGTCCCCATCTTCGCTGTGACAGAGTGGGCTGTGTTGAAATACATCAGGATCAATGATGCAGGTGGCACGATTCTTATTCACCTGTTTGCCTGCTACTTTGGTCTTGGGGTGACATTTGTGCTGTACAGGCCGAGTTTAAATAACGGACATGCTAAAGAGATCACTAGCTATCACTCTGACATCCTCTCTGTAATGGGCACCCTGTTCCTCTGGGTGTTCTGGCCTTCATTTAACTCTGCTCTGACCTTCAAGGGTGATGACCAGCACAGAGCCATACTCCACACATTCATAGGTCTGAGCTCATCCACCATTACTGCCTTCGCCCTCACTGCAGCGTTCAATAAGAGAGGTAAGCTCACGATGGCAGACATTCAGAATGTGACTCTGGCAGGTGGTGTGACTGTTGGGGCATCTGTGGACATGATGATCTCCCCTGCAGCTGCATATGCCCTGGGCATCATGGGCTGCACTGCCTGTTTTCTCGGCTACAAGTACCTCACCCCTTTTCTGGCCAAACGCATGAGGATCCAAGACCAGTGTGGCATTCACAACCTCCACGGGCTCACTGGCCTCATATCATCCACTGCAGGGATCTGTGCCATCCTCCTCGCCACCGAGGAGACCTACGGGCCCAGCATGTACCAGATCTTCTCCCATCGAGCTCCACCTGAGGGAGATCCAAAGCTCCTGGAGCTGCAGCAGCTGATTCCTGGACTGAAGCCAGGCTTGGGTCGCACTGCGCAGGAACAAGCCCTCTACCAGCTGGCAGCCATCTTCTCAACCATTGCAGCATCTGCAGTTGGCGGGCTGCTCACTGGTTGTGTCATGAAAATGTCCTTCATGGCGTCCCCATCTGACGAGGACTGCTTTGATGATGAGCTTTTCATTGACGTGCCCTCTGACTTTGAAAATATAAAACAGCTCAAGGCCCCTGTAAGCTTTGATGAAAAAATACAAATGAACTCTGAAACCTCCAAAGTCTGAGCTGTCATTATCACTATTTCCATTTTTAAATTATCTTCATTACAACTATTTCAAAATGTAGATAGATGTTGCACACTTGTTTGTTGGATAATCAGTTAATCTCTTGATTATTTTTGATTAACCGATTGGTTGTTTGGTCCTTAAAATACCAGAAAATGGTGAAAAATGTCGATCAGTGTTTCCCAAAGTCCAAGATGATGACACTGAATGTCTTATTTTGTACACAACCCAAATATTCATTTTATTATCATAGATGAGTAAAGAAACCAGAAAAGATTTAACATTATTCAAACTGATTAATGGATTATCAAAATAGTTGTTGATTAATGTAATTAATTTATGAGTTGACAACTAATTGAATAATCTTTGCAGCTCTACTTGTTCGCAAGTGTTACAAATGTGTGATGTTGTGATTTCGATACCAGTTGGTGAAACAAAATGTGTTTAGGTTTTGTATGTAAAATGGTGATGTACAAGTAAAAGTACATATGACACCTATTAATAGGGAAAATGTATAATGTAATGTTGAGCTCTTTATTTTATAAATTGTTTACAATAAATGATTTTAAAAACACAATTATGTATTTTTTTATTCTAATTATTTATGCTGTAGCACACTTTTCTAGGGATCATATTTAAGCTGTCCTCTCAGATTGATTTAATACGATTATCAGCTTCAAATTTTCCCATCTTTCATTCATAATTAATGGTGACCACAGTGCTTACTGCCTCCTCAGTGAATTGGTATGGATTGTCTTTGTGGTTTAAAAAGCTTTTAGCAGTTAGACCTATATAATGTACATTTAACATTCATCATCTTCTGTGTTGCATATTTGAATACAAGGCTGGACTCCACAGACAAAAAGGATGGAAATAAGCAAATAGAGGAGCATATAAAGATTGGGAATACATTAAATATCTTGTGCTACTAAACTGGAGGCAGAACAAGCTCTATAAATCTGTATAAAGCTGTATATAACTTTTTCAATAACACAATGTTTTCGACATGATAATCTCATGGATACTGCAACACTCTAACTGAAAATCCCATACTGTGCACTAAGAGAACAATATAGTCCGGTGATCATCTTACTGAATTAGATTTGATATTCAGAATGAATCTGCTTCTCATTTGAGAATATATTGAATAATGAGCATTGAACCATATGGATTAATGAATAATCCATATGGATACCAGGCTGCAATTGATTATTATTGTCATTATTGATTCATCTGGCAGTTATTTTCCTACTTAATGGAGCTGTTGTTTTAGGTACATAAAATGTCAAAAAATTATGAAAAATGTTGATCAATGTTTCCCAAAGCCCAAGGTGTCCACAAAGATCTTTGTTTGTTTTTTGGTTTGTCCACAACCCAAAGATATTAAGTTTAGGTATGGCAAATTTATTTATACAGTGCTATTCAGACACAAGGCAATTCAAAGTGCTTTACAGGAGCATAAATATAGTTAAAAATAAAACATTAAGAAAACATTGAAATTATATTTAAAAGGCCATACAAACAAAATATGAAAGTGAGCAAGAAAGCAAGATCTGACTGTCATAAAGGGCTTAAGAAACCAGAAAATATTCATATTATTTATGAGGCTGAGATCAGAGAATTTTGATGTCTTTTCTTAAAGAAAATTCTTGGAACAATTAATTGAATCTCAAAATAGTTGGCGATTAATTTAATACCAGACAACTACTCAACTGATGAACAAATCATTGCAGCTCTGATTTCTATTTAAACTTAACCATCATGATGGATAACTTAAATTCACTTTGCACTGAGAACTAACTCATCCTAGATTCCTTCTTTGTCTAATAATATAGACAAGCACTGTCACTGTAACTGTACGTTATGTTCAAACTGAAAATAATGTTGTGAGAATATTTAAATACATTAACTGATTTTGTTGAAAATAAAAACATCATGTATACAGTAATCAAATGTCATATCTTGGGCTGTCACTGCAGTGAATTTCTGACTATACTATATTTTATATCATCTATTTGGCTTAATGCCAAAAATCCTGCCAACTTCTATGGAGATCAAGGCAGCGTAAACTCTTCTCTATCTGATTCCTCAATTAAACAGTTTATTGAGTTATATGATAAGTGCCCTGCATTATATTTACGATTTTATTTATCAAAAGATTATTGGTCCTCTAAAATAAACAACAAGTTTGAGTCAATAAAAGTTTTATTGTAAGATAATAAATAACAGATAACAGGTGTTTTTGCCGACAGGATCGTGATTGCCTGCATTGAAGTGCATATCATTAGTTTCAAAGGTTAAAGAATTCTCTCCGTCACCACAGTGTCTTTTATTAAATGATAGCCTCAACAAAGTGCCTTATCTAATCATGGGCAATGGAAAAGCAATGTTCTGTTCACTTTTCTTGTAAATTGCATCCTACTAAAAAGTTTATAACTCATAGAGTGCTGATAAATACTTAGATTTGGTGATCCTACTCATAGAAAATCTTTGCTCTAGAGATAGTGTGTCACGTATGAAGACAAAAGAGGATAAAGCACATACAATATTATATTTTTCTGATTTAGTTTAATCATCTTCATCAAGAACAACACACCACAGTGGCCATGACCTGAAGTCTGACCTCTAATAAAGGACTGCAGTGGACTGTCAGATAATTGAATGTTGGTGCGACCATCCTGACCTCTGCTACTTTGTGTGGTTGCACTATAAGATTTCAGGTCACATTCATTGATTGATGATGCTAGTTTACTCACCTCTCTCTATCTGCAAACAGATATTACATTAGAGGTGCTAGCGCTGGACGATTTATCAGTCGGCTGATTATCTGGGCCAGTTATCTAGAATTTTGAGATAATCTCCATCAGCCAATGCCTGAGCTCCGTAGGATGATGCAACTGGGCATCATCTAAGTCCATCCACTAAAAGTGCTCAGATTATTGTTTTAAGTATCTGACAACATTATTCAAAGGATAGCTATGGAGACGGAACAGAGTACGATAGTTTGGTGCAAAAAGAAATTGCTGTTTTATTGCTCTTGCCAAACTAACCAAACTCCCTTCGCAAAACTGTCATTTTAACATCATCATCTTTAAATTCAAATTCGACAGAAAGGAAATGTTGTGAGTGGAGCTTGTTTTACTTCAAAATCATGTCAGCTGTTTTCAATCTAGCCTCCCTTTAAAAGGAGTCATAGTCAGTTAGGTAGTGGTCTGCCT
Organism: Lutjanus erythropterus; assembly: GCF_056507025.1. Taxonomy (NCBI): domain Eukaryota; kingdom Metazoa; phylum Chordata; class Actinopteri; order Lutjaniformes; family Lutjanidae; genus Lutjanus; species Lutjanus erythropterus. Next base: position 20,842,713 of record NC_139318.1, read on the forward strand.
CGCTGTTCTTGAATTCTTTGCTGCTGTTGAGAAGGGTGAACATCAGACTAAAATATGCTCTTTACCTGGTTTCACTGTAGAAGTATTTGTGCATGTTGTGTAAACAGAATGTCCCTGACTCCCTTACAGGCATACTAGAGTTGGCTGGTGGTAGCGTTAGTATAGTGTAGTCTGGGGTTTGTTTAGAGACCCTGGTCAGAAAAATAAAACTCAAAAATGTTTTTGCTCACCACTCCACCGGTCCAACAATCACCAACAGCGGTTTGGACTAAATAAACCCTTTATGTGGATGTGGAAATATAGGAAGAGGAGCAAGAGGGAGGATGGACATCAGAGAGGCAACAGGGACAAAAGGTGTGTACATCCAGAGTGTTTTCACTCAGTGAATAAAGGGTTTATTTTAACCAAGCTAGAGTCGGTGATTGTTGGAACAGTGAAATCACGAGCCAAGATGTTTTGGTGAGTTTTATTTTGTTTCTGCTGAGTTTGGATGCAGATGACAATGTAATTTTTCTAAATGTGATTAGTTTGGCAAGAGCAATAAAACAGTTGTTTCTGATGAAACAAAATGTATCTTACTCTTCAAAAAGAGGTCGGTCTCTCTGTGGCAGTCATCTCCATAATGTAACTTTACAGAGAGATCGCCCATAAGGATCATGTTGCAGCGCAGTTTTACTTCTGCCTTCAATACTGGACCAGTTTCAAAAATGGTTGCCCCCATTAGTCACTTCAACACAAAAACATGGTGTAACTGTCTGAGAGACATGTTACCTGAAAAATTGAGTTGAAATGATTATTTTACATTTTTTTAAGAAAACATAATTTCATTAATATTTCTATTCATAATTGTTAAAATGTATTGTTCTTTATGTAAGTTTATTTTGATAGAGTAATGGTCACGTAACAGAGGTCAGAGGTCGCGCACATGGCATTATGGGTTGGGGAATGCCATATGGCTGCAGAGCAGAGCGCCAACATGGCTGCAGAGCAGAAAGAGGAAAGGTGAGGGGAGAGTACACGCGGCCCAAAAAATTACATTCTGCATGGTCCAAGAGACGCACACGGTATTTATTGTTACATTTATTTGTTTTTGTATGTTTTTAATGTGTGTGACCTTGAATGAACAGTTTGGTATGTTTTCTGTTGTTGTGCTAGCTTGTGGGGACCTGTCCATAATGTGATGTTCGTGTGAAGGTCTACTTTTGAGCCCGTCTGGACATTTATTAATAGACTTTCAGAGACTTTCAATAATAATGATTTGTTTTTCAAATGCTGTTTCGTGTATTTTATTTTCTAGTTTTCACGGTGTCTGTGGAGGATGGAGATTAAAACTTTAAAAGACATCTGTATGATGCGTGGCCATTATTTCCTTGGACCAGTGTAGTTACACATGGCATAATACAGTCTTGATTGAAAAATACCACTGTTTCCCTTCAAATATTTGTTATGTTACTGATTTTTCTCTGCTTTGATATCTGCATTAGCACAGCCATCACCCACGCTGCTCATCAACATCACCTAAGACCCATATCAGTCGACCACTATGTTTCTAGAGGTGGTGTGAACTGAATGCTATCATCAGCATATGTTAGATTACATAATGTCGTAGATTAAAGGTCAGGCATCACCATCATATCAGTCTTTACATATATTAGGAGTTATCTGTCATTATTTTAAGTTTATTTAAGTGTTTTTAATGTTTGTGTTTGCCTAATTTAGATTTTGCAGTTATTTAGAAACTCTACGTCAAAATAGAGGTTACAAAAAGACTGTGGATTCCCTCATTCTGTGGGAGGACAATGTTGCAACTGTCCAGCCATTAATCGCCATAAAAACGTATTATCTTACACGGTGATTATTGCTTCCTTAACTGTTATCACTGCCATCATAAATAAGTCTGATAGAAAAGACAAAGTACAGACTCTGAATAACCTTTCATTTGTCACAATGAAATTTTACAGAACTGACCACTGATGAATGATAAATTACTTCAAACAAATTTTACTTTTTACATATAGTTTTATTTTGTCATTTTTGATCTCAGAAACCCTTTTTGTCAGGTTAGCTCTGAAATGTGTAATTTGACACGTTCAAACACTAACCTTTAAACCCTCACCTTGAACCTCCGGAAAGATTAAAGCAGAGATGGAGCTGGTTTTTATAATGTCACTTCATCAGTGGAGGATTAAAGAAGGATTAAAAAGTCAGATATTGATCTATGGGCAGTTTGATAAGTATTTTTATTTCCCCCTCTCACCCAAAGGTTTTTTATTGGTACTTCAGTTGGATGTTTGAGCTTCACCGTGTAGATGTGCAAAGTTTGATATTTCACATTCATCTGATGACAGGGAAAAGTTTCTTTGTGCTCACCTTAAATCTGAGTTTTGGTTGGATAAAACATATCAGCAGTGGTGGATGGTAACTAAGTACTGTACTTATAATTTTGAGGTACCTTGCTTTCCATTTTCTACCACTTTCTACTTCTAATCCATTTCAGAGGGAAATTTTATACTTTTTACTCTATTACATTCATGGGACAGCTTTTTTCACTAAATACTTAACAAATAACAATTTTTACATGCAAACATTATGAAGACTTTAAAAATATGACGCTTTATTAAAAAAAAACAAAAAACCTACACAATAGTTTATACAAGTACAACTGAAAAAAGTTTCAATTAATCAATTAATTGGTAACTGTTTTGGTAATAGTTTAAGTCATTTTTCATGTTAAACATTTCCTTTTAATCATTTTAATGTATTTGTAATCATTTCGAGGTGTGGATTGTTGGTTGGATAAAACAGAGCGTTATGAAAATACTACTGTGAGCTCTGTATAATCGAGATATTTCTCACTATTTTCAGAATTTTTACATTCTGAACAATCAATGGATTAATCAAGAAAATACACAGCAGATAAATACATAATGAAAACAATTAGTTGTAGCCCTGCGCAAAATAGTTAAAACCTAGCTCCACCTCAACCAACTACAGCAATGAAATCTTACTTTTACATTAATGCATGGGATTTAATAACATAATGGTATAATATGTATAAGTAGTAATAGTATAAGACTCACAGGGGACATTTTACTGCACTGAATACTTTTAATGCTTTAAGTACATTTTCCTAATTATACAAACTTGGGTAAAGAATCTGAATACTTCCTCCACCACTGCATATCAGGCACAAATTATTATTCAAAGCAGAGTATATGTCTTAAAACATGTCTGAAAGGCATCTTTATTAATCCATGGCTATAATTTTAGTAGAGATCACACAATTAATTAGTTCCAGTGTGATTCATCATAGAACCAATTTAAAGATATAAAAAAAAATCAGAAATGCAATGCTTCTTTCTTCAGCAACACCAAAACAAAGCAAGTCCAAAAAATGCAATATTCATCAGTAAAACTAATACAGTTCAGATAGTTTGCATGAGAGGTATAACATGCTCTACATCACTACACAGAAGGGCTGTGAGGGTTTTTAGATCATGATAAACAACAAAGAGTGCCATCCTGTGGTGGCAGGTCAAGTTGCACAAACACCATTTGCTGTGTCTTCAGAGATGGTTGGCGTAGCCCTCTCCACCATCCGCAGTGTCGACGGTTTTGGTGCGCTGCGTTTGCACGGAAGCATACAGATCAGACATGGTGGAGACGGCGTCTGTGTTGCCCTCATCTTCCTTCTCTGAATCCTGCGTCTCATTTAAGTGAACTACATCAGAGTACTGAATCTGTGGAGAGCTGCGGCCAGACTGCAGTCTGGGGGGCTTCAGGGTCAGGTTGGCGTAGCAGTCCTGAGTTTTGGACTGGAAGGAGAAGCAAAGAACAATTATGTAACGTTTTCACAAAACATTACATGTACGGGACAAATTTATGGAGAACATTTAAAGGTAAATGTCAACTTTAGTGCGCAGCCGCTATGCAGCACCTGAAGACTAACTCAAGTTCTAAGTCAGCACCTTAGTCACTGACTGGAGATTTGACCTAGCATAAATGGTTTTGGTGGTGCAGGAAAAACTCAGTTCCTGACCTGGGAACTCACCACCTTCTGTCTGCGAGGTGAAAAAGTCACTGTGCCATGTCTGAAAGGTCAGTTTGTCATTTTAAAGAACTTAAAGGTGCAGCTGCTCCTCTTGGAGATATTTTGTTCCAGCATTGGCACAAAGACAGTATGTGACGTGAATTTAAGTTTTAAGAGTGAAGGAGACTGAACAAGCAACCAAGTTTATTACAGTTTTCATCATATATGTTTTCCTCAAACTTTACAAAAGAAGGGTATCAGTAGAGTTGTAACTCTTAAACAATCCATGCTGGGAAGTCTGCTAATATCCTGATGATGTTTCTTTAGAAATTTCATTGAATGAGTTGATTAACCTCATTTAACTCATCATTTCATGTCAAAATGTTAGTTGTTTTCACTAAGTTCCTCTATGGCTCTCTTCTGAACTGATGACCATGAACTGACCATGAACTCATTGCAGATGCAGAAAAAGATCCTACAGGTAAGACCTCAATCTTAAAAACTCTACCTGGGGTTCGTAGCTGACTCTCTGTGTTTCCCTTGAGTGTGGAGCGTCAGCGTCGTTGAGCATAGTTGTGCCTGTGGAAAACAATGTCACACTGTAAGCCGACACAGATAAAGGCATAGAGAGAGACACACACACGTACAAATCACTTACTTGTCTGCATGTAGCTTATATTTCCATAAATAGGATTATCTTCCATCTGCCTTTGGCTCCGTCTGAATTTGGACAGAGAGGAAAAATGTTTTTTTGATTTTCAGTTTGGCAAATGGTTCTAAAAATAAAAAAAACATTAAAGAGTATCATTTTGTTCTTTCCTTTAAATAATAAATAGAGAACACAGTATAGGCTACATACCTTCGCCTTTTCCTTAGCTGACATATCCCTTTTCCTGTTGCAGTGTAAAGAATAATACATTTACCATTAGATGCAGCTAAAGAACTTGTTTTAACTGGATTTAATAGTAATAATGATAATAATAATAATGTAATTACCTGAGCAACATCTTGATACACAGCAAAAAATATTCAAAGATAGTGAGATGATCAGCATTATGCTGATAACCGCTGATATCAAGAAAAGTGTATGCCATGACAGACATAATTCACCACCTAGAGAAATAGAGAAAAAGAACCATAGTTATTATTATGAATCATTTAGAATAATTTTACATGCTGTTCAGACATGTCTTAATACAGGTGGAAATACTCTTCCTTGAAATTAAATCGACTCCCCCAGCATTGAAAAAGTTTAACTACAAAACAATGTCCGTTCTAAATGTTTGGAGACTTTCATTTGACACTTGTCTTAAGCTGCATATAGAACATGGTTGGTTTTCAAACTAAGCAAAACCCATTTTTGATTGAAGAGGGACTTCAAGTCTCGTTGAGCAACACTGACTGACGTTTAGCCTTGGGTGCTAAAAGCTACTCCTCACCTAAAATGTCAAATAGGAAATTCATCCCACCCACACAGTGAGCTGAGAGGGCTAACCACAGCACCACAGCACCAAACACAGAATCAAACCAAGTTTACTTTAGGAAAGGCAATGGTAAGTGTATTTACATAATACATTTCATACACAGTTAGAAACATAATAATAATGCATAAAAGAATAAAAATATTTTTAAAGAAACAGGAATATACTGTGAAACAGACTTTTTTCATGGCAGCCATATTCATATGAAATAGCAGGGTAAACACAGGTGTTGATACCAATGATACTAATCAAGGTCCCACTCCATTTAGCGAATCACCCTGACTTTGCTGTACCTGAATGGAATGGAACCTTAATTAGTATCAACACCTGTGTTTACACTACTATTTCATATCAAAAAGACTGCTGTGAAAAAGGCCTATTAAGAACACTGAGTCTGATCTGTGCCTACTGTCACAGTCGGTGTGCACACATCGATTTGCTGGAAAAATTTAAAAAAAGTTTTTAGTTTGCCTGCTGCTATATTATAGTAAAACTCACACCTGAGTGGACCCTTAACCTCATTATAAAGGTGAGTTGAGATGGGAGAGAGCTGTAGGCTCAATGACTCGACTGAATACAGCTTCCGGTTCCACACATGGACTGCAGTGGTCGCTGCCACTTGGTTTGTCATTGGCAGTGAGAAGAAGATCAAGGAATTTAGGTTTGTTGAGCTGGATAAAGCTCAATGCCAGGCTCGGGATTTAAGAACTGAATATTTCTGTTTAAGAATTTGGACACAAATATTTTAATTTATGCAGCTAAATACTTTGGCCATTGCATGAGTCTTTTTGTTAGAAAGATAATACGCCAACAGAGGTGTGAGCTTCTGCTCCCTGCCGGGAAAAACAGGCAATAAAACAAATCATGGAAAGAAGCACAGCAGTGGAGCCTTCAGCAAGAGATTTACACCATCACTTTCATCAGTGGATCTGCTCACTTGTGTGCAGCAGCAGATGTGGTTTTACTGAGATGCTCATACACATGGGTGTGATTGCACATTGCAGTAGGTTGTTGCTGCAAGAATACATGCTCAGCAAAACATGTTGGATGCATTTCCTACCTCAAAAAAAAAAAAAAAAAAAAAAAAAACATTTGCAAAGCCTTGCATCAGTCCAGTGTACTTTAAGAGACTACTCTAACATTTCACTGCACCTGCACAGTATCTCACTACACCACAGTATCAAGTAGGAATATTCTAGATGTATTGTGCAACAGTTTATCCAAGTTTTAACTGAATTCACCTTGACATGGTGTATTTGATATCTCTGAAAATCTTGGTAATTTAATTAGAGTTATTGCATGAACACAGTATTAAATTAATGAATCCCTCAGAGGGTCTGGTTGGGGTCAAAGGTTATATGACTATAGATTAGTCTATGAGGTCTTAGGAATGTGGCTATAAATGTGCCCGTTTTTCTGGGTGAAAACAACAGCTCGGACAGGGGAAATGTATTTAGAATGATAACGTGATATAAACACTCCCTTTCATTGTTTCAGGATGATTTTCTTACTAAAGTCTCTCTGAAAGTTGTGCTGTCCAAATGCCACAGTCCAGATGAGAGAAGAGAGGAGTTGATGAAAAGTTGATACACTGATCTGAGTGGCCTTCACCTGTAATGGGCTCACAGCAATAAAGCTGACAAGGAGCAATCAACGGCAAATTATTCTAGTATATTTGTTGGCCCTGTATACTCAGTCCCCTTTTTCCCCACAGTCCTATGCCCATAGACATCACTCAGGGCTGAGAAAAAGTACTGCTAAAATTGTTTTTCGGGAAAGATGTTTATTTAAACATAAAGTCCATGTAAAGCAAAACTAAAAATATGTCTGAGTTTGTTACACCACAGGAAAATATAAAAAATAACTACCTGGTAAAATTTGAATGATATATAAAATTAGGCTTCAAAATCATGAAAAAATTAGGAGTGTTCTTTCCTCTGAAACACTGGTTTCCAGTGCGTCAGAGCCATATTTCAGGTCTACCCAAAAAATATTGAACACAGAAACAGTTTATTGGTCTATTATTTACTTCACGTCTATAATGTGTTTAGAAGAAAATCTCTGAACTTCTTTAGACAGCCTTTAATATTCTCCTAAAAAAAAGACACTAGAAAAGCGGGTCCCAGTTTTGTTCATCTCAGTGGACACACATGCACATGTGTGCACAGGTCACACAATACATAGTCCTTCCAATGGTTTGAGTCTAATCCATTGATCTACAGACAGAGGCAACACGCCAAAATATGCCGCAATGCACCAACAAAGGCAGGGTTGAGGAAGTCTGCGAGCTAGTAAACATGGATATAAACAATACAGGATTTAAAATACTTTAACTTTTATACCCCACAGGGCACCAAGGGGCTTAGAGGTACCATTTAGCTTATTTAATGTACATAATGTGTGGTGTGGTGTGTTACTTCATTACAATGTGAAACACGCTCAGTGCTTGATGTTGCATGTTGCCTTTGGGCAAAAGCAGCACCAGCCTAATTAACCCAGAGTGATACTTCGAAATGCCTCTGTGTTACACTGACTGCATTCATTCAGTTTCATCAGTGATTTTCTGAAAGGAATAATTACACGGCATTGTTACCATGGTAGCATCATATTAGAGTACACATAGTACTGGGTAATAATGAAGTTGTTCATGGATTTACATCAGACCTTAGTTGTAAAGGTACAATACTTCTGACTGATGATGACTCGAAAACACCTAGATGACAGACATTAACAACTGACAATATATCCTATCAGTCGTGTGTGTGTGTGTGTGTGTGTGTGTGTGTGTACGTGTGTGTATGTGTGTGTGTGTGGTGTTGAGGAAGATATTTTGAGTGGGAGAGAAGTGCATAAAATATAAGCTGTCCTTTCAGTCACCCTGAAGGGATCGCACCCATGTACACGCCTCATAACTCTCCCTTTTTAAAATCTGTTCAGGGTGCAATCTGTCCTGAAAATTCAGTGTCTTTCTTTTGCTTCATACAGACAATGTATTTAAAGTAGCAACATTTACACAGCAATTACTTATTATTAGCGTTTGAAGTGGTTATGGAAAACATGTTAGCAAATCTATTGCCTATGTACACAGCCAGTAGATATGGAGCAACACTAGCTTCCATTCAGAGTTGCATTTATTACCACTTGATGAATCTAATTCTAAAATTCACTCTGCTTTTAGCTCTGTTTTGGTCTCCATCAACCCCTGAGAGAAATATCTGGCTGCTAAATGCTCCTCTATGGGTAGGTAGTATACAGTGAGTTTTTTGTAGAGTTTTACAGTGAAACAACATTTTTGAGAGTTAAACAGCACTACAAATTTGTAGAAATTAAAACCAAAATTATTGACTCAAAAGACACCAAGAGCCAAATAGAACTGCAGTCGTCGAGTTGACTGTACAATAGATGAAAGGTGGTAAACAGATGTCTGATCAATAATCAGTAAACACAAAGTGACAAAAGAATCCCCATCCTAGTTGACTCTTACTCAACGTATTAATTTGTGGATTTGGTTATTTACTTATCTTTTGAAACTGTATAATCAAAAGTAATTTTCAAATTATACTATGTGCATCTGTTATTTATCTGAATGATCTAGTGGCAGAAAACTCAGTTTTTCAAAAACAATCTTGACTTCTCCAATCTTCTTGACTTTATCTACATATTCTACGTTACCAAACTAGTCCTTGTAATTTCTCACCAGCTCAGTCTTTTCCTTTCTAACTGTGATAAACTGTTTTTGTTTATTGGCTGACTAGCACTTCAATCCTTTCTACAGTGCACAACTGATTGCCCCATATTATATCAATATACTTTAAATCACGTGTATAGAATGATCAGCTTCTAATTATTTGATTGCTGCCAAATGTCTGTGTTGATCTGATGGTGCTAATCTTACTTGTGAATACAGAGCATGTTTAACCTTTTAGAAACAATCAGTCAATTTCACAACCAGCCTTAAATCAGGAATTATCATCTCACAGCTCACATTCAGGTGACATTTCCTATATCTTCAGTCAAGACTTACCAACTGAGTCAGTCCCATTGTTTCTCATGGTCGTGAAGCTCTGTGTGTCTCTCTTACGACTCTGTAAATCTGATAAACAAGTCTACGGCATCTGTTGCGTATTTATGTTCACACCATGTGATGCTATTCAACTGAAGAAACTTTCTTTTCATGGGACTGTTGCCACGTTACAGGATGTGTGCTTTTGCAGAAAACCACAAACTTTTTTTAGACTGAGAATAACATCGAGGGAACAAGTTGTGAGACTGTGAAACTCGACAATGTTACGAAATATTCACACAAATTCACAGACAAAAAAAATTCAGTTTTTACTCAAATTATCCAGAAACTTCATTTAAGTGTGTTGGAGAATATGAAAAGTCACATTAAACAAATATTAGCCATTATATGCCTAATATTTAGTATTTTGTCATGTTTCAATGTGAAAAGGGGTAATGGCTAAATTAACATTCAACCCACAACATTCAAGGAAATAGGATAAAAACGATGCATTAACTCATCCACTGCATCCAATTGCACATTTGCTGGAATCCAATTGGCCACAGATCTCTTTATACACCTGTGAGGTCAGCCGTGAGCTGTTAGGACAAAAATACACCAGTGACAAGTGAGAAACCACTGAGATCTTGTAGGAGGTAGATATCAACATGGATTATAGAGCCATTTAAAGCTACTTCAAGGGGTTTAAACTGGTTATGAAACCATCTCACTTTAATACTGATGCTTCTATATGTTCTACGTAAGTTAACAAGACCATCAGCGAGAAGATTATTTCTTCATAGTTGTTCTAAATGTCTGCCATCAGTTCATATTTTCCTTGAAATTGAGCCCGGGTTTTTTTCAGAGTTACAGTGAGTATTACATTAGCCAGTTAAAAAGAAGCAGCTCTGAGAGATTTTTATTTAGATTCTTTTATTTTTGACTTATTTTTTGTGGTTGTAGCAGTTGAAGCTCTACTGTTTTTGTCTACAGGGGCTTCCATAATTTAATTAATAATTTAATAATTAGCAAAATATGAAAGTATATCGTAGTAACTCTAAATATTGTGTTTACGTGCAATTGGATGAAATGAGGAGGTGATGACATTTTATATCCAAAAGGTCAAAGGTCAACGTCACTGTGACATCATAATGTACAGCTCTATCAGTCTTCTGTAGTCAGACATTAAAGTAACATTGTTGTTACTTTCGCAGAACCACTACTTTCGCAGCCAATCAAAAAGACACTGACATGATTGAGCACTATATGTAGCAAGTCATCACATGAAAGTCATTTTCATCATCAGCCATTCAAATTCAATGCATTAGGTTTACTTTCTTTGTAAACACTAATAATACTCTTGGTGAGTCAACAGATCAGAGATGACCATGTGGCGTTCACGTCAGTTTACAGAAGAAATTTTTACTTAACTTGTGCACCTGATCACAACAAAATAAAGGTAAAGTGATGATTTTTTTTTTATATTCATGCCAATTCATATAATTCCCAGTTAGCTGTTACTCATGTATCAGTTAAGTGGGAAGAGAGGATGGTGGATGGACGAGGACCAGCAGCCTTTGGGAAATCTCTACCAGCTCCCCAGGGAAGTTTTTGATCCATTCTTCTTTATTCTTCACTAATGTTTTTTTTTTTTTTATAAATCTGTCAAACTCAAAACAAGAGAGAGAGGAAAAGTGGGTGGCAAAAACTGCTTTGGTCAAATGTCAAAGATCATAAACATTGCTTGTTCGGGATGCAGATGCACAGCAGCCACCTCAGGAGGCCCATTCGAACTGTTGTTGTTGTTGTTGTTGTTGTCACTACTGCTGCACTGATGATCGAGAGGAAAAGGTAGACCTAGTGTTGTGTTAAGTTATTTCTAACGGAAACCAATTATTTCCCACTGCTGCAGATTTACATTAAAAGCATTTAACTGGTGAAGCCTTGACTTTTGTTTCTAAGTAGTCACAGGAAATATCATTATTTTGTCAGTAAGCTTAGCTTTACTGATATAGTTCATCAAAGGTGCATCTGCAAAACATTTGTTGTGAGCTGGTCACTTTGAAATATTGCAGACAGTAATGGAACAGTCGGGGGCAGCCACAGTGAGCAGTTAGATGATGAGCTGCAGGTGATAAGCCGCACGCCTCACACACACTGCACAAAACTTCTCCCAGACAGGTAACCATCCACTGTGCCCTGCTGTTTGCAGACTAATGAGGAGTGCAGCATAAAATCACATCACAGTTGCTCACAGAATGATGGAAAAAGGAAATGATTGCCTGATTTCTTCATTAAAACCGCAAACATTTGTTTTGCTACTCAAGAATTCTGAAACCTGCAGTATCCACAACTGCAAGGTGTCACATGCAAAATAACAGTGCAACTGCATAAAGGTGTCAAAACTGGTTAAGGCTGATTAATATTACCCGCCAATCAGGACTGCAAACACAAAGGAAATTCTTATTAAATTACACTGTCACAGTTATATTCCTCATTTCACATTAAAAACAAGAAGAGAATAAATTCCCTCCATTGAGTAAATCATGGGATCAAATAAATTTACTCTTCATCTATCAAATTCAATTCTGAAGGTTGCATTAATCAAAAAATTCTGTGGTCCCATTTAGTCCCATTATATTGAAAAGAAGTAGTTATTCTCCAGCATTGACAGTATCCTACTAAGCATTTGTGTGAAATTTTGTCATGATTAATGCATGAATTCTTGAGCTATGACCAAAATGTCCTTTGTGAGGTTACAATGACCTTTGACCTTTCTCCACCAAAATCTAATCAGTGTATCCTCAACTCCAAGTGGTGACATTTGTGGTAATTAAAACACAAGTAATCTGTAATGTGAAAATACAGAGATACTTTCTGTACAAGCTGATATTATAACATTTTAGGTAGCCTCAGTATGTGTCTTACCTTCTAACCTCCCTTGAAAAGATGAGCTCTGCTAATGTCCCTCATCATAGATTTGAAGTGTCCCATCAGGATATCTTGCTGGTGGGAGGCTGCAACTTCAGGGGTGCTTGGTGGGTGATTTAAGGTGTCAGTATATAGCCAGTTATACTGCACAGGTGTTTGCTAATTGCATTTTTCTCCTGTTATATTTTAGTGTCAGTCAGTGAGCTTGTCTTAGCATCCTGTAGCTTGAGGACAGAAGCCAAAGATAAAGGTTTGTAATAAAAATATTAGATCAGATCAGATATTGCACATGTTGTTACAGGTTACTCCAAAAGCCCCAGTCATAACCTGAATGTGTGTCTATATCACACTGCCATGGAAAATCTGTAATCCCACTCTGACAGTGAGGAACAAGACAAAAATCTCTAACAGTATTGTTGTGCTTTTACTGTAATTCTCAGAACATGGTACACAAGACAAACGTTGGTTTTTAAGATGCACAGGAAGCTGTTCTCTCTTTACACGCTTCTCCTCCTCTTCCTCCTGGTTTCCTCTGGTCAGAGTTGCTTCTTTCATTTAGCATCTTACATGTCTTTGTTCTCAAGACAAAGAGCTTAGAGGCCAAAGATCAGGAGCTTCTGATAACCTCCAGATGCATGATCAAACCTAATTTCCCTTTCACACACTCAGTTACAGTCACAGAATATGTAGTATAATAAGCTATTGCCCAAATACATAACACAATCATTTGCAACAGTTTAATGTGTATTATAGTTTTAGCATTCAGTGTGATGGGTTCAGTGATCATTTGGATTCCCCCTGCATCATTTAAGTACATGATCTACATTTTTTGCACACAGCACATTTTGTAGATGCTTTGTATTTATCAGTTGCTTCCTGTCACTTCCACTCCTCGTGAGTTACAATAGACTGCTTGTATTTACATATTTATTTAAATTAGTTTTAAATTTTGTTGTTTGAATGACACATGAGAACATAATCCGGCTTCACTACTGTTCAGAAAATTTTGACTCCCACATTTTAACCATTTTAACCTAGTTTTATGTTTCTGTGTTTTATCTTTTTTTACAGCCACACTGTATCTTTCTTCACATTTAAAATGAATGTCAATCCAGTGAAGTGGCGACTCAGACCTGACATATGCAAGTTCTCGGGTCTGTTTTTACACATCCCACTACAAACAGAATGAGTGTTTCCTACAAGGTGTGTGGGCTATAGGTTAAGGTATGTCCACCTTCACATCATGATACACAGTTATTTAAAGAGATGGATCTGCAAACCATCATCTGCCTATAAGATGGTTTTATGGCACTGTGAGACATCGAAGGAAAAGTAAAAGAAATACAACAGATGCATCTTAATGTGTGCAGAGAGAATCCCAGGTGAAATTCACTTATTACCACAGCAGACAGCCATACACGATGAATTTATCTTTAGATTGCTGTGACCAAGACCAGAGTTTCACACACCACTGTGCATCAACACTTTCCACACTGTAAAATCCGATAAGATGGTGTTCTCAAAAAAAATTATGCAAACTCATTGCCCCAAAGAACTAAGTAAAGTTGAGATTTTAAAGTAAAAATATTACAAAATAAAAAAATGTTTATTTTGAGTCCACAATACATAGACTAACTTGTTTACTTTGAGTCCAAAATACTTAAACTAATTGTTTATTGTGAGTGCACAATACATAAACTATTTTTAATTGTGATTGCACACTAGTTAGACTAACTTGTCTATTTTAAATTCACAAAAGTTAGACTAACTTGTTTACTTAATGTGCAAAACTAATATCAACACACTGGCCTCTTTGTTGACGATGCTGGCCAGATAACCAGCTACATGAGGTGATACTGTGAACTGAACACCCTTCATCCCCAACCCCCCACCCACTTTCTCATCAGATCCACACCAATGTAGTTGCTGACTTTTTTTTCTCGTTTTAAACTTAGAATGGTGAGTTTGCCAAAAGGGGAGGAATTTGGTGGTCAAGAAAAAAATATTAATAGCTGCCAGGCCACCGATGGGCTCTTCTTGGTGTCACTTTTTCCTTAACATTATAACACACAAGTGCAGCGCTTCCATGATTTTCACAGCAGAGTAAACTGACCGAAATTATGTAAATTGTCCTCTACCATGTTTTGCTGTGTAGTCGCGCTAGCTTCTCTGTCCTCTCCTTTGCGTGTTTGTTTTCCCCACTTTTACAGAGAAGCTGCAGTTGAGACGAGGTGAGGTGAGATTTACTTTAAGAACAACTCCTGTCTGCAGTTGTAATTTCACAACCACAGGGCACAGTATGGTTCGGCAACTTGATAAAAATGTCACCTGTGTTGATGGGCTGAATCTATGATTGTTTTTATTAGCCGATTTTTGGGGCGACGTTTATTTTATTTTGCTAATGTAATGGTCTGCAGGGTGACAGTCACTGCTCTAGTCCAGCGGCTCAGTACACATTTCACTCCCATCCACAGAACTTACATCATACGTCCAGGCCTGGACTACTATTGGACAAGTGAAGTTTCAAGCAGATTCGACCAAGTAAACAGAAGTTAATGCAACTACCTGTGTTTTGGTGAAGTACGTCATGTCCTGTCATGCCCACGCTGTTTGACAGTACATCAAGATCTTCACAATATAGCATTACAATTGTCTTAAGGCCTTTCTGACCAAATTTAAGTTAGATATGGCCAACCTGCTTGGAGGAGTATTGTCATGTAGATGTGTTCAGGGCGAGCCGAGCCATCTGATGTTCCAAGGCAACACATCAAATAAAATTCCACGGCAGGCCACGCCCCCCAAATACACGTTGCGGCGAGGTCGCGCACCCATCAGACACCAGCCAAATAACCTCAACCTCAGCACTGCCTTTGACACCATCAACCACTCCATCCTTCTCACCCGACTTGAAACAGTCTTCAACATCACTGGCACTGCTCCCCTCCTACAAGATGTCCCCCAGGGTTCAGTTCTCGGCCCCCTCCTCTTCATTCTGTGCCTGTTTCCCCTTGGTCACATAATCTGCCATCATGGTCTCCAGTTCCACTGCTTCGCCGATGATATCCAGCTCCTCATCTCCACCAAGACAATCTCCACTGCCACCCACTCAACCCTCACTAACTGCATCACTGAAATAAAATCCTGCCTTCAAACCAATTTCCTCAAGCTAAACTGTGGCAAATATGAAATTATCATCATTGGACCAAAAGCACTCACCAAATCCACCCATAACTTCACTCTCAACATCGACGGCTCCTCAGTATCAACCTCCCCTCACATCCGAAATCTTGGCGTTATTTTTGATCAAACCCTGTCCTTCAACCAGCACATTAAACAAATCACCAAAACAGCCTTCTTTCACCTCAAGAACATCGCCCGTCTCCGTCCATCTACTGCAATATTCTCCTCCATGGCTCACCATCAAAAACCCTCAATAAGCTCCAGTACATCCAGAATTCTGCTGCTCGACTACTCACCCACACCCGCACCTGTGACCACATCACCCCCGTCCTCCACAAACTCCACTGGCTCCTCATCCCCCAGAGAATTCATTTCAAAATGGAACTAGACAGGTGAAGACAGACTGGAAAGGTAAGAGAGACAAAGGAGACGACAGACAACAAATAAAACAGCATGAATAACAGTCTATATATTCATTCTTAATTAAAGCTAGCATCCAGTGGGCGGAATCAATCATTATGGTGAACCAACTCTGGTCCAGGCGCCCCAGTTTGGGCAGCCCTGATCTAAATAAAGACTAGCAGGATCTACAGAGATTAAATGAGTCTGTTTGTCACTTTCAATAACCAGATGGTTTGAGACAGTTTGTTTCAGAGGCATTTTTCATTCTCACTTATGCAAAGTGTCTCTAATTTATGGGATGCTTAAGTACAAGAGTAATGTACTCAGTTACAGTTCACCATTGAAAAGAGCATAACATCTAATAACATCCCAACTCAAACACACTGAGTTTGGCAGCTTTTTCAACCTCAAAGTACAAGTATCTTATTTAAAATGAATGTTAATAACAAGTTGATAAAAACTGAGTTAGGTGAACTCAGTATTTGTAATTAAACTTGATGTTAGCATTTACAGTGCACTGGTTTCACAGCAGTGATCAGAGCTCACTAGGGCTTCAACTAGTGATTATTTCCATTATTGATTAATATGTTGATTATTTTCACAATTAATCTATCAATCGTGAAAATAACCTGTAAAATATGAAAAATTTGTGAAGAATGCTCATAACAATTTCCCAGAGTCCAACATGACATCTTCAAATTACTTCTTACGTCCAACTGACAGTCCAAATCCCAAAGACTCTTCATTTGCTATCACAGATGACAAACAAAAGCAGCTAATCCTCACACTGAAGAAGGCAGTACCAGCAAATATTTTTGCTTGAAAAATGACTAAAGAAATTTATCCATTATCATAATAGTTTGCAACTTATTTACTTTGATTGATGAATCAATTAATTGACTAATCATTACATCTCTAGTCTTCACCTATACAACAGGTGTTTAAAACACATTAGTGTTCAGTTGTGTGCAGCTCCTAAAACAGTTCATCCAGCTCAACTGCACATCCTCCTGACCAAACATGTTTTTTCTTGACTTTATTGTTGAAAATGAGCTACAGTGACATCTTGAGGTCTTTTGGTCTATTTACATCCTTCACTGTTTTAATTTTCCTCCCTTCAGGATTCTCAAACTGGGACAAATCAGAGACTGAATCATGATTACTGAAGCAGACTAAATATTGTGGAAAACTGTTTTATTTAAGGAGTGCAGGGATGTATAGCTGCTCACATCAATCATATTACTACATGAATGTTATGGTGATCACTCTTACTTGGCAAAGTACTGCTTTCAGGATACTTTATGTCAGTGAAAGTAATAAAAAGCAGTTATTATATTATATTGAGAGTAAAAGTACTCATGCAGCAGAGTAAAGCATGGGTTAATATTTCATTACAATACTGATGCATTAACATAGCTGTTCAAGAGAGAGATAATTGAAGTACTTTGCATACACGTGAATAGTTTATCCTACAATGATGCATCATTGTTCAAATACTGCACGTAATTAATCTGCAAGTGAGCACAATGTGCTACAATAATGTACAATAATAGTTAGGTCTCAAAGATTTCTATTTATCACATGAACACCAGTGTGAATATCAGAAGACTGAGCACCAGCGTCATAAGACTGAGAAAGACAAACAGAAAATGTGCAAAATAAGATTTTGTTTTCCATTGAGAGAATGCATAAATGAAGTGAAGTCTTGTATAAAAAAATAATAATAATTAAAAAAAAAAAGACTGGAGCTGTTTAAGGCACAGGTGCAAAAAATTAAAAACGCTACATGAGGTGGGGCACCAGCACCAAAATTTGTGATGCATTATGGTCAAACTGTTTGTTTGTTGGTTGGTTTTGTTTTTGTTTTTAAATGTGAATATAACTACTGTACCTCTGCACATGGGGAATCCATTATTATTATCTCACAAATACATACACTTGTAATTTTGGGAAAGATCTTGTGTTTAATTCATGGCACAGTTAAAAAAGGAATTTTTTTTTTTTTTTTTTTCAAAAATCTGTACTAAACCTCTGTGTGTGTTGTAATCTGCAAGCTCACAGCAGGATGCCAAAATCACACCGTGCTTTTACATAAGATCTGAATACTTGTTCCAGCACTGTGCAAGAGAAGAAGAACGACCTGAAGAGTCTCAACTTTAACTTTCGTCATCATCTGTTGGACCTCTTTTGTCAAGGTTGCGTATTTCCGTCTACAAAGAAAAATTTGAGCGAGTCGTTGCACGTTTTCTTCAAACAGTGACCGTCCTCCAAATGTAAAACCAGTTCCTCAGTGTGGAGCTGTAGGACCTCCCTAAACTCCTCCAGACAGGCGGGTCTAACTCCTCATATCCCGCCCCCTGCTCCGCCGCGTCCCTCTCCTCTCCTGAACGCTGATGTGTTACTAACTTCAGCCTCCAACTCTGACAAAAATGTTCAACTTCGGGTCAAAATTGTTGCTGCTTTTCCTCCTGGCCTTCCCCTGCGGCTTAATATCCATCGGTAAGTCTCGTTTTCTCCTACGATTAGGAGTTTTATGTCGTAGCTTCACTTCGACAGCAGTTTAAAAAAGTTTTAACACAGTCTAACATATTGACGTGGCACAGTCACACATCTGCACAGCAGTCCGCAGCTGGATGTTTTCACCGCTGCTTTGAAAACATGAATGTATGGACGTTTAATCCAGAGTTTGAAGTGTGATATAGACAGAGTTGTAGCTCTGCTGTTTTACTCTGAAATGAATGAAAACGATCGTCGAGCAGCAGCTGCTGGTGCTAAACTATAAAAAGACTAACTTCAGACATTAAAAGTGTAGTTAAAAGTGTCTTTGTAAGCTTGTAGAGGTGATCTAATCAAAGATAAGTCTGTGTGAAGGCAGCAACAGTTGCCCCGGTGGCTCCTGGGACACGTCACCATAGATAAGATGGTAACTTGTGTTTGGGTCTGTGGGTTTCTCTTAACGCTACTTTTCCCGCTGACATACATTAAAATAGGGACTTTTATTGTTCTGCTGTTCGTTTCAAACTGGCAGCAGAGTGGATAGGGGTTTTTTCTGCAGCCATTGAAATACCTGGCAACAGTGAAAATGTATTGAGGCTATAATGTGTAAAAAAAAAAAAAAAAAAAAGAAAGAAAGAAATTGAATGATTGTGCTACTAACAGGTAAATTCAGCTAAAATATGACTTAAAACATTTTATTTTTTGATTGGGTTGTCTTTTTTGCATTTATTTTTTACTGATTGATAGGGTAATATTACATTTTCACTCATTCAAGATTAAATCATATTGTTTTCACACATTTTTTTATTGCTTTTCTTGGCTTCTTTTCATCATGATATCAATACAATATCAATATATTGCAGTACCAGTGTCATGTCACCCATCTTCTCATGGTGAAAACCATCTCTCATATGTGCCGTTTGTGTCCTCTGACCCGTGCAGGCCACGTCTCTGCAGACTCCGACTCTGCTGAGGACATCGTTGATGACGCAGATGCCGCAGTAGATGAAGAAGAAGATGATGAAGAAGAGGTCCTTGTTGAGGAAGATCAAATGCAACCTACAGTAAGTATTGTAGTCACACAGCATATAACAAACCATACATGCATACTGTACATGCAGGTGATCATGCAACAATGTCACATTGTGTTCCTCTTCCTCAGGAAGGAGATGAAGACGACACTGATGAAGCAGCTGATAAGCTATTGACTTCTCACCCTGATGCCGACACAACCATCATCTTCATGACAGGAGAAGGTCAGTTTGGCTCCTTCTTTTTTGTTTTTTGTAGAAAATTGAAGCATTGAGTGAAGACATCATCCTAAACGGCGTTTGTTTTGTGGGGTGACATGTAACGCAATTAGGTGGCACTGTTAGTACATCTTTTAACTTTGTTGTTTATTTGTGTTCATAATAACTTCAGAGTTTCCTGCCAATGAAATTGTGAGGTTCCTGGTGGGTTTCACCAACAAGGGAAGTCAGGATTTCACTGTTCAGTCGCTGGAGGCCTCCTTCCGTTACCCACAAGATTTCCAGTTCTACATTCAGAACGTAAGTTTGATGTGAAATAAAAACCCACCAGCAAACACTTTTGGCTTTATCTGGAGGTGGATACATGGAAAATTGATTTAAAGATCTGATCATTTATTGTTTTGTTTTAACTTTGAGATGGTCAAAATGTCCTCTGTACCTACGTGTCCCAAAGTGAGGAAATGTTTTTGGGGTCTGGTTGTTTGAAAGATGGCTTATAAGGTTTTTAAAGTGTTCCCACAAGGTAAAATAAAACCATTAAGCCAAAGGCTCCATGCTGCCACCACTTTTTGAGAGTGTAACTAAAATTTTATGTACAAAAGCCATGTAGAGAGAGGGTTAAGTTTACATAAGGGTGTGTATCTCACTGACTGACACCGATTCAATATGTATCTTGATACATATTCAATGATACAATACATCTTAGATATTTTTAAATAGCCAACAATACAGTACGATACGATTCAGCTCTGTCACGATACAATACGATATGATGCAATATGAGACAATGCAATGAGTGCATCTTTGATTAACGCTGTATTTGTGGGGTGCTATTAATTGCAAAAATAAATCCTGATAGTTTTACTAAATCCAGTAACAGGAGAGACAGAGAGAAGGAGACATTACAGTGGTGTTAACATCTTATTAGGAATCTCCTGTGTAAAATAGATACTGTAGCTGAAATGAGATGATGCTGCTCTGTTTCATATAAAGAGTGCTGTGGCTTTGATTAGTGTGGAGGAACAGTGATACCTCTGTGTTACCTGCTCTCCCAGTGACATGACGTCTCTCTGGGTCAGACTTGTGGCTCTGTACTCTGCATGAAATGATTTGCAGCAGTCTTTCTAATCTTTTTTATAAAACCCAAACTTATTCCACACTGGTGCGTTATGAAAGTGTGGCAGTGCTACGTGGTACAATGTCAGGTCTTTCACTGTCTGTTTTCAACGCTGCCTGTTTTGAGGAACTGAAGAGGAGAGACAGGTGAGGGAGGGGGGAGCGCTTGTTTGTGTGAGCGCGGCAGCAGGCGTCCAGCAAGAGCGGTGCAGGTAGAGAGAAAACAGAGGAAAGTTACAGCGGCAGGTCACTGATGCCGAAAGTGAAACATAGGCGCATCCTAACGAGATGTATCAGTACGCTAGTGCTGCATCAATTTGGCCATCTGAACCGATGCACTCATATCTTACACATTAAAGTCTGATGCATGAGTGAATGAATGCTACACAGTGGTTAACTTAATATTATTAATAGGGATACACCAATCAACTGTCCAGAGGACAGAAACAGATGGTTTTCAGCGTGACCGGCTGGTCAACATCACATATCCGATTTTGTACCAGTCAAATTCACACACATGCTCCACATGATGGTCACGTCATACATTATCACGTGATAATCAGAATCAGCCAAACTCAGAATCGGCAGGTCAGGCCCTAAAAAAGTCAGAATCAGCCAAGAAAATTGCAATCAGTGCGTCTCCACTTATTAGGCTACCTTTTGCTACATTATCTGTCTTCAATGATTAATATCCGCCTATCCTTTTTATTCCCCTGGGAACCTGCTATAACTTGAGGTAGCTGGCTACATGAAGGCGAAGATTCAGTCTTTACATTTAACCCATCATGGTATTAGAAGTGATGGCAGCCGCTGTGCAGCACATGGGGACCAACTCTTTAAGCCGTCACCTTGGTCAGGCGTACTGACTGGAGGATTGACCAAGCATACCAGAAGAAATCCATGTAGATAATAGAGATAGATGATCCCAACCACTGTGCCTCCATTTCATGAATTGGATCAATAGTGATGCTATGGCACTTAATGTTTTATTCATTCACCATTATGTCTGGATTAGAAACTTCTTAGACGTAGATTTCCGTGTCAGGGCTTTTTTTTTTTTCAGCATGTCCCACAAATGCTGAAAATTTAAGCCTGTAAACTACATATTTTGATATCAAGACATGTGTCACTGTCAATCGTTACATCACTGTAACACTAGATCTTGCAAATTAATATGACTATTCATCAGCATACAATGTCATTGACTAATACCATGCTGTACCAAATAAAAGAGGGTGCAACCAAATCATGTGCTGGTGAGACAAACTGAGAAAATTAATAGCATCAGTGCTACCAGTGGAAAATGTTAGTGTGGTGCGTTGCATTAAGCCAAGTAAAATTAAAATACTGTAATTGCACACATGCTCTTTGGAATTTGAGTGGAGAAAAACAAAAAACACCATAAAACACTATAAATGTGGCATTTTTGTCTTTTTGAATATAATGTACTCATTTATATGTCTACTCAGTTTTGCTGTCTGTCCTGCCACTTAACACACTAAATAGAACTTAAAAACTATTTACCATATCATAGTTTACCAGTTCTGTGTTTTAATGATGTTCTGTATGTTCTTATAGTTCACAGCTTTGCCTCTGAACTCTGTGGTGCAGCCTCAGGCTCAGGCCTCCTTTGAGTACTCCTTCATCCCAGCTCAGCCCATGGCCGGCCGTCCATTTGGCCTCGTCATCCTCCTCAACTATCTCGACGCAGAGGTAAAAAAGTTCTTCCATTATTTATGGTGCTTGAGGTCTGTTCAGTTTTTCAAAGCCCGCCTCAAATTTTGATGACTCATGAAAATTATTACCTGAAGAAGTTACTCCCAGCAAAGCAGCGTGTCTTTATATTCATATAACAACTGGATTTTTCCCCCATTTTTGTATAATTGGGACGACTGGTGGCTCCTTTCTGTCATTATTCTCCACCTGCTGAGCTTTGACTGTTGTTTCTGTGTTGTTAACGAATGATGTGATAAATGCTGAGTCATATTGACATTCTGATTTTTAAAGAGCAGCTCTTAAAACTTTCCAGAAAGTTCTCGAAAGTTTCAATGTACTGGCTTACTAGTCTTTCAATTAATTCCTTCAGGGCAGCGTGTACCAGACGGCCATTTACAACCAGACTGTCACCATCACTGAGCTGGAAGAGGGACTGGACGGAGAAACGTAAGGCTTTCCTCTGCTGAGTTTATGTTGTATCCTGTCAGATATACTTTTAAATAAAAATGTAGGGAAAGGTTTTTTCTCTTTTATAATATTTCACTGCAAATGTGGAAGAAAACCACAAGTTATAGCGAAGCACCAAAATGATAAATCACAGTAGGTGGTGGGTGGCATATTAAGCTAATTTCAGCACCTCAGTTCAATGCAAATCATCGAAAAATCGAATTATTTTGTCCACCTATTACTTATTTTCCACGTCCCTTGAGGCTGCATGCAGCTCTTGAAGGCTTCACAATACCAGCCTCCCCAGACGATTACAGCACATGTAAGAACCTGTAAAAGGAGGTGTGAAATTGGCACAAAGATGATCACTTGTCAGAATTGTGCTGCTGGTGCAAGATACAGAAACTGTCACCAGCAAATTAGTCGAGCAAAAGGAATGTTGTTTTCCATCCTGCTCGAAACAGAGCAGAAAATGTTGCAGATACAGGTCACTTGAGTTCGATTTCAGGCACAAAGGGGACAGTTTTTATTACACAAGTTTATCACACTTTATGCTGAAAATTGTACAGTTGCCCATACATTATTTAGTAAACTGCAGCATGTTTTGGAGAGGCTGTAGAAACGTTTTCACACCACCATCTTCAGCTAATCTGATTGCTACAGACATTTAAATAAACTCCATTGCCTTGTGTGTAAGTGAGGGTCTAAATTGTGTTTTCAGTAATGTGGCAGCTGTGTGTCACTCATAGAGTTTGGTATGTTTTTCTGCAGAATGTTCATGTACATCTTCCTGATTGGACTGGTGGTCCTGATGCTCTTTGGCATGTACCAGGTCCTGGAGTCGAGGACGGTATGTGTTTTTTAATGTTCACTATATGTATGCGTGGTCTACAAATGTGCTAGGGAGGTGGGATAAGTAATTCCCTCTGTTTTACCATTGCAAATATAATAAAGTATTTTCATGGGTAAGGTCAACAACAGCAAATGGAATAGAGTGCACACCAACAAGGGATGTCATCCATCCTCTTCACTGTAAAATGTTCTCCTTTAAAGCAGCTACAAGGAACTTTGATAATGTGATATTAGAGGTGTTTCCACCGCCATAACCACAAAATATGATGTCAAAAATAAAACTATCTAAAGAAAAATCTCCTCCTGTTTTGTTTTAAATGGCCAGTATACTGCTCAATGTAATGTTTCATGGGGAAAAAATGGAAACGGGCTCTCCTGGTCTGTGTGCTGTAAATATTTTCATCTGATTTCAAATAGTATCTGATCTGGTAGCAGGCATTAAAAATAACTATATATAAACTATAAACAATAATTTAAATAAAATAGAAATATCCAGTCATGTCGATGGTGGTCATATATACCCCTTTTCACTACACTTGAGCTGGCTTGTCTTGACTCCGTGTGACTTGGCATGTCAGCCCAGCATTGCAGGCATTTGAATCTCTATTACAACAGGGCCGCCAGCTTGAAGGTTTGTCTTTTGAGTCAAACAGCTATAAAACAGCAAATTAAGACTTAATTTCCTTTAAATTATTCACAATACAATAATAATAATAATTCATAACTCCTTGGAATGTGTTTAAACAGGGATGCATTTTAAAAGATAATTAACACATTGTTGTCCTTCAACCTGTGTTTTGCAGAAAAAGAGACTCCCTGTGAAAATCGAGAAGGGTACAGGTGGGATGAGCGATGTGGACATCAGCTGGATTCCTCAGGAGACTCTCAATGTCATGAGTATGTTCACTTTTATAGTCATAACAAGCTAAACTGTGAGTTTGAGAGATGATCATTTGCTCATATTACTCTCCATGAGAGTGAAGCAACTCAAACATCTGACCTGTACATCCTGTCTTACAGACAAGGCTTCACCTAAAGCATCTCCACGGAAAAGAACCAACAGGGCGGCGGGAGCAGATCAATAAAACGCTCCATTTCCATCCATCATCATACTGTCCATCAGGCTTTCAAAGCAAATTTCCTCACCACAGTAACCCCGATTACCATTTGCAATGGATCAACATGCCTGGAGTCCAGTTTCCATCCTGAGCAGCTTGTTTAGGATGTTTGTGTGGATCTCAGCCTGTTGGTTTCCTCCTGGACTCTACTGCTCTGACCATAAGACACCAACAGGACTGAACAGTTCATTTTCAAAGGGACTTTTTTTATCAGTATGTATGTATGTGTGTGAAAAGTGATAACAGACAAACCAATAAGTCATTACTTTTTTTTATTGTAAAATAAAGGGATTGTGGTGCAAACTGCCCCCCAAGAGAAACCTGAATACATCGACTCTCTGCCCGTATGAATGCTGGGAAGTCATAATAATTACATTGGAGTTTAATGACAATTTATTTGGAGATATCTTATGTGCATTGTTAGGACAAAATGGGTTTTATGACTGCAAACCATTCATTGAATGAAAGTTTAATCCCCCTCCTGTATATCACAAACACCACTGTGCCTTATCTGTACCTAATCTGCGGTGCCCTGCAAAGACTTAATGTTACGTAATGTTAAGAACTGACACCCCTCTGCTGTTAACATTCAGTCATGTCTAGACTGAGGTTCGTAAAAGTTTTGATTTTGTTTTTCAGTGGAGTGAAGGCAGCTGAAATGACAATACACATTAAAAACAGTGTTCTGTGGAGGTTTCTGTGGGTTAATGTACCTGTTTTTTTCATCTTATTGTTATAAGAAGCTCAGGGGAACTTCTTCAAAAACAATAAAAAGGTGAACAAAGTATGTTTTATTCCATTAGTTGCTCTCTTTGAAACTATATTTACTGTGTTTTTACTGTTGCCATCTGCTCTCTCTAATAGCATGTGTTCATGCTCTACATTACCCAGTTTCAGTATGGTGGTGTCAATCAAGGAAATAGTATAGGGCTGCAACTAATAATTATTTCCAGAACTGATGAATTGCCAGTCATTTTCTCAATTAATTAAATAATGGTTTGGTCCACAAAACATCAGAAAGTAGAAAATGCCCATCATGATGTGATGTCATCATACGTCTTTTTTGTCCACTAACAGTAGAAAACTCAAATAACGTTAAGAAAAGAAAACTGACACTGACAACCTGGAGCCATTAAATTTTTGTAATTTTTGCTTTTAAAATGACAATCACTTGATTATCAAATGTTTTGAAGGCTTAGTTTTTGTCAATTAACTGATCAATTAATGGACTAATCATTGCATCTTATATAAATTACTGAGCCACAGAGATTTTGGAAAACCTTTGATAAACCTGTATTTTATCCATCCATAAATTCCCAAGAATTTCCTAGAAAACAACATGCAAAAACATGTGATTTTTCTATAAGTAAGCATTCAGTCAGTCAGACATAAATGATCAGTAAATATTTACTTGGGTTTAAGAGCACCAGTTATTTAAAGAAAATTCATCTACAAATAAAAAAAAACACTTTTCTCTGGATTATTGTAAAATGTAACTTGATACATCAATAAATAATACAGTAAATCAAATAAATAGATATAGAAAGGATTTATAAAAATATATACTTTTTCCTGTACCTCCAATCAGTTGATAAGTAAATGAAAACTATTTTACTCTTCTATTTATCTTTCACTTCCTCTTTTGTTTTCGTCTTTTTGTCTTCACGCACACTTAATCATTCATCTAATCTCCACTGTCCCCACACAAGATTTCCTTTTTTTCATGCTTATAAGGCAGTGAGCTGGATGTCTATTATTACAAATACTGTTTGAAAAAGTTCTTCCTGATTTTTATTTGACAGGTTTGGAGAATGGAGCTTTAATTGAGTATCTTTTTGATCATGTTTTTACATTTTTTTGAGTTTCTATTAAAAGCATGGGAATGAAGGTGAAAAGTAACATATGATAGATAAATTATTCAGAATTTAAGTTATTTTGATACTAACTACAAGGACTATTTGTTTATGAACTGGATCAAATATAGAGCTTGTGTGTTTGTATTGTGAGATATCTCCTGAAGTGATATTTTAGTGAGATTATAATTTATGTTGGAATTATGTTACTATTTATGCTTGGATGGTGCTGATGTATTATACATTTAGCTGACAATGGATTGTTTAGTTTGTAGTTAATGTGTGATTAATGTCATGGGGTGGGGTCCTGAGTATGACCAGGCACGAAATAAAACACTCATTCATTCATACTTTTAACCTCAGGACATCCAATGAAAATATCTAATAGAAGCGTCAAATTCGTTCCTACAACAGAACCAAATTACACAGCTCTGCACGGGAAATTATGCAACTGTGTAAATCTGATTTCTCGTGCATCCAATCCGATCTTTGCACGGTGATGTGAACAGGACTGCTTGAGGTTTAAATTTAAACTACACGGAGCAGCAGCAGGGTTATGATTCATGTGTATCTTATTTATACTGCAGGGGCAGACTGGAGCTCCTACACAGAGGAAACATGAGAGATTTAAACCTCTAAAGCAGATAAAGTGACAGTCAGGTGCATCCTGACAGTGCCCCTCCCTGTGCGTGTGTGTGTGTGTGTGAGAGAGTGTGTGTGAGTGTTGCAGGAGGGTTGCACGGCGGTTCCTCTTCCTCGGGGAGGAGGTGAGGATGAGGATGAGGAGCGCTGTCCGGTGCTGAAGGGGGAAGATGAGCTCAGCGCGCACCGGGGGGCAGGTAACGTCAGCAGTCGGCCGGTCGGAGCAGGGAAAGACTGTACACACACTCACACACTGACACACACACACACGGACCAAGTGTTTACCGCCGCTTAATCACTGATACACACCGCCTCACATTAATAATGGGCAGCTAATCAGCTCCGTGTGACTCAGCGACGCTTCTCATTCCGATCCATGAGTGCCTCGGCAGCATCCCGCGCCCTCCGCCTGGCTTGAAATGGGATGATATGGGATTGTTCATGTCGACGAAGATCGGAGGGATTCTTGCGTTTGCCTTGGGTAAGATTTCTGCAGCTCCTCCGTGGGTTTATTTAGGCTGAGAGCCACTTTGGATGAGAAAACTACCTTACATCTCCCTGCATCCTGTAAATGTCACTGCTGTGATCTTTATTTATCTCCATCAGTGTTGCATGATGGTTATTATGAGACCTGTGCCGTGGCCAACAGCTTGTAGTACACCCATGGACGCTAGATAGATAGATAGATACATGCTGGGTGTCTATACTTAGGTGATACTGTGCAACATCCAGAATAAACCACCACAAATTCATTTATTTCTCTTGAATACCACTTTTATTCATATTTACTATTTTATTACTCCTTATTTTGTGTTGTCCTGTTACAGCATGATGTGTTATGGACATGTCTGAGCATTTTAATTGCAAATAGCTCTGAGCAGAACATTGCACCCCATGTGGAGGGAATGTATGGGCTGCAGTGGTCAGAGCTGCTCTCTGTGGTAACATCTGCTTCTACCGCCCACTGACATCTGTGTACAGAGAAGTGCAGATGACAGGGTTGCAAAATCTTTAAATTCACCTATTAACAGTGATGTTAAGAAATGATAATAATTAGGGGAGACTGGGGATGGTAGTGACACTTTTGAGCATCAATAACTCAGTGACTGTTCAAACTTTGATAACTGGTACCTATATTTGTCTACTACAAATAAAACACATGGACATTTACTACACAGTCACAGATTATGTGGCTGAGAGGAGGAATCTGTACTATATTTACCAGAATAAATCAGAAAATGGCCATGATTTCGTCATGAGAGATTCAGCAAACACACTAAATTAAAATGCTTTCTGACAACAGTGCTACAGCTGCAGTATCCTCCTTTGAAATTTCTATTCTGGCCCGTAACTTGGATTATTTTATGTGAATTAGTCTTAAAAATAATGCAGAATGTTTGCCAAATGGGTAAATTGTCTGTTTGTGAGTCATAAGAAATTATCAATAATCATTTAGGAGGAGTAGTTGTTTATAATGGTTAAATTGAGCAATAAGAAACACTTGCTAGGGATGGATGTATCACAGAGGTAATTTACTGATTCAAGATCCACACCATCCAAATTATAAAAGTTTTTTTTTTTAAAAGAATACACATTTTTGAATGAAGTGAACAATTTTAACAAACAAAATAACACTTTGTGTGTGTGGACTGTGTCCCTAAATTTCCATGTGTCACAAAAGGGTTCAGTCGCTGTCACAGTTGAGCAAGTGTAGATAGCAGTCCCTGGGGGTGCAGGTTTTGTGGACCCAGAACTGAAAACATATGCACTTGACCCATTGACATAAATAAAGATGGACACTGCAGCTCTACTTCCTCCCACCGTACAAGTATTAAGCCAAAATATCCCAGATATGAGCGCTGCCATCTTGCAGTGGAGAGGTCATTTAAAGCCAGAGTCTGACTGACCAATGTTGAAGTTACGTTATCAAGTTCCTGCCCACACAGCAAGCTGCCTCAACCGTGACCAATGCTCAGCTGTCAATTACTGCAGAGAAATCAGTTTTTAACTAATTAAAACGGATCAGAAAAATGAACACTGGTGAACAACATCAGTGTTGTACGAACTACCTGAAATGACAGAAATCATCTTTGGGGAAAAATGTATTTGACATGTGCTTTGATGTTTTAATTTGGCCCATGTCCCAACTGTTAACACTGGGACGGCAGGATTTATGACCTATACTGCAGCCCACCACCAGGGGGTGATCAAGATGCTTTGGCTTCACTTTTGGTGAGCTGTCATGTCAACCATTTCTATATACAGTGCACTGACCCCCACTTAGTTTTGCCTCAAGTTTGCAAAGTGGTCCATCACACAGTGCAGAAATTCGCATCATTTTAATGAACTGGTACAACTAACCCAACCCAAGCAGCCAGTACATAGATAACTGTTTTATCATGTGAGCTTGACGGTTGCCTGAAGCAAAGTATCTAATTAACCCAGAGAAACTGCTGCTTTATGTTATGTACAAATTTGCTGTCTTACCTGAAAATCACTTTTTTGGGCAGAAAATCTACAACGTTGCTGACAGAGACTCGCCACTTCTCCTGTGAGCTCAAAAAGCAAATTGGAGTATACAATGTCAATGGCATCACCACAGCCCTTTACTAATTGGTAAAACTAAGACACAACACTCCCCAGTCTCCCTTACTTTCATGAAACAACAAAATCAAGCAAAAAATTGAATATTAAGTATTGTGTTTTCTGTACAAATGTTGCATGATCATAAGCAGTATTTGTAGCTACCAGAAGTGTGGAGATGGCAGAGAAAGAGGAACCAGACTAGAACTATTTCACACATTAGAAAAATACCAAATAAATTATAATATTTGTTGCTTGTGCATTTGCCAGGAACACAATGGTGCTGCAGATTCATCTTCCAAACTTGGTCCATTTATAGAAAACCTTTTAGAAAGCTGTATAAAGCCTGGTCCCCTGTGTGTGTCTTGCAGTATTCCTCTCCCTGACGGTGTCAGGAGACCCTGCAGATGTGAGGTGTGAGAACATATATAAGGACTTTTCTGATTGTGTCCTGGAGCTGGGAGAGAGCATGGACAACTATCAGGAGAACGTGACCAGTGAGAGGGGAGTGGCGGCAGTGTGCAGGTGATAATAACTTATAGCAGTGTGAGAGAGAGAGAGTGTGTGTGTGTGTGTGTGTGAGCAGCATGCAGCATCCTTCTGTGCACATGGGACATTCCCAATGTCTGTATGTTTTTACTGATTTCAACCAGAAAAGGCAAGAACTGGTGGAAAAACCTGCAGTAAAAATCAATCACTGTGCTCAAAATTACATTTCTATTCAGTGTGTGTAAAATAGTGCATGATTGAGTGAAATAATACAGAGATACAGTATGAAGTGTGCATCTTATTGCAAAATAGTGGAGAGGAAAAGCGCAGATGCCATAATCTCAGAGGGAGAATAGAGAAATGAACGGTGCTGAGACACTGAGCCATTGTTCTAAATAATTTATGACTTTGCTGCAGCAGTAATGAAATTCCGGGGACGTTTTTTGTCATTGTTACTGCACGCACCCTACAACCCCGACAGCACGCTATATTGAAGACAAAGATTTACACATAAGCCTTCTTGCTGAAAATTGCCCACTTGCAATATCATCTGTGATATTGTTTCACTCTCTGATGCAGTTGCCATGGTAATTAAAGCTCGGTTTGACTTACTTGAAGCCAACCTAGCCATCTGAGTGATGGATTATTGGCAAATAAATTAATCCACGGCAGCCAGTAGCTGTAGCCGGGATGAACTCTGAGCGAAATGGCAGATGCAGCATTGATCTCATGATCCTTTGTTTGCCACAGCCACTGGGAAGCTTTCCACACATGTGCCCTCACGGCACTGTCCGACTGTCAAGAGGAAGTCAGCTCCATCTGGGAGACTCTGAGGCAAGACTCCAGGAAGATGCGCTTCCAGGGAAGTTTGTTCGACCTGTGCAGCCCCAGCTCATCGCCCAGCATAAGCTCACCTCTCGCTGCTCTTACCCTGCCACTGACAGGCCTGGTGATCATGACGAGGCCCGACTGGTCCTGTGTATAGACGGGGGTGAGGAGATGTAATGGGTGAGGAGGGCCTCTAATTTCCCAGTCTGCCTGAGTGCAAACACAAAGCCAAGGATTTAAGAGGGACAAATGTTCTAATTATTTTGACACAGAGCCACGGAGGTCTGTGGCAAGCTAATCAATATTTGCTGTGATGAATTATGTTTGAAATCTTCTCAAATACTTCAGCTTGATCCTCCCTTATGTCTAGAAACTGACAGAATAGTTGAGAAAATAACATTTCTGCGAACTAATCTGTCCAGGTGAGCTAAAGCAAACATCCCAAACATTCAAGGGATTTCAGATATAATCTGAGCAGAGTTTGATTAGAACAGTCAGACACCTGTGGCTCTGGATTAATAAAATACAAGGAGTGGACAAAATATTATGAACACCTATAAAATCTAATGCAATCAAATAGAGGAGTCCTGCGATTAGTATTATAAATAATACTACAGTTTTTGTAGATTCAGCTCTAGGATAATTTTTAAAGCAGTATTTGTGGAGTTGGTTTTCAATGTTATACACATCTAGGTGTTGATATTTTTGTGTCCACTCCCTGTGGCATGTATCATTTTGTATGGTTTTATGATGATAGTTAAAGGAATAGTTCAGACATTTTGAGAGATACCTGAGAAGATCTATATCTAACCCAGTCTCTATGATCTGCGTACAAATAATATAACTTTACACTTTAAAATAGCATCCAGTGCATATGCCAAAGTCTGCGAGTTCCCACTAGGCCCATAGATTTTACATTGTGATGATGTCACAGATTTTTAAATGGCTGCTTTCAGCTCGAGGAAATTTTTACAAATATAAAAACTCCATGAATCAAAGATTCATAATAGAAAGAGTCATAACTGACCTTATAGTTCAAGGTGTCCCGTTGACGGTTTTGCAGAAATCTCTTTTATAATGGTGGCCTGTGGCAGAAAATGTATTTTAGGCTGGTGGGGAATTATTCACTGCAATACCACGAGTGAACACTGGAAAAATTGGCAACAAGGCTGAAGGGCAATACCTTCTCTAGGTCTATTAATAAGTCTGTGATCACAAGCTCAGCCAGTGGTATGAAATGGTACACGCTTCCTGTCTCCTAAGTTGGCATGGTCAGTAGTGTTGTAAATGTTGTGTGGGTGGATACAAAACATTACATACAGTAAAAATTGAATGTTTGTGCCTAATTCTGCCATTTGCATTTATCTGGTAGCTTAATATGCTTGACATTATTGCCGTAGAATCTATCTGTGTTGCCAGATCACACAACACTGTGTCACTCAGACAGAGACAGGTCTCAAACAAAGTTCATTTTCTCCTGATTTTCTCCTCAAGAGGAGGGGCAGTGACGTGACACAGATACAGAAACTGTAAATTGTGGCATCTCCATTCTAAACTGATTTAATGTTCTGTAACTTGAAACTAGATAACAATGACGTTTGGTTTCACCTGGTTGACAAACCCCCGGCCTCCTCCTCCTCCACAAATCCAAGACCCCTCCTCCTCCAAATGTGGACTTTATTGTTTTTTAAACTCTGTCATCTTACAATGAGAGGGATTAGAAACAGACGGACACAAAAAAATTTGACTTAGGTGTGTTCACTGCGCACAGTTTCAAAGTCTGAAGTCCTATTTGTACACTGATTGACGAGAACAGGCTCCTACACAAATGTCATATCTGTACACCAAATATGAAAATGCTGCCAGCAGCCATTTAGCTCATCTTAGCACATTGTTTTCATGTCTGAAAATCTCATGGCAAGAAATAGTTCAGTATGTAACTCCCTGTCAAACCACAATTTGATGTTTTTACACCATAAAAATTACATGGATGAGATATAAAACAATTACTGAGCTTTAGTGGTGGTAGTAGCTGGATTTTGTTGTCTTTCAATAGAGCTAGACTAGCAGTTTCCCCTTATTTCCTTTTCTTTTAGCTAAGCTAAGCTAATTGTCTCCGGTCTGAACGTTCATATTTAGTGTATGGATACAAGAGTGGTGCCGATTGTCACATTTATTGCTCTGCAAGAAAGTGAATAAGTCATGAAAAAGTCTAACTGTTCCTTTAATTAAGAGCTATAGTGTATGTTACAACACCAAAACACCAATTGATTCATGATGTAATTAGCTGTCACGTTGCCAGGCAACATTTAAAGGTGCACTTCACCAAAAATAACAGCAATATCTTACCAAATGTTTGCTTTCAGACATTACAAAACTGTCTGATTAGTAAAAAGAATCAAACATTAATCTGACAGACTTAATGACATCAAAGCTGCAACTTAACAAAATTCAGATGTGCTATAGGTGAAATGCCCCTTTAATCTGTTACAAAGTCTAGTAAATGTTTGTGTAAGTGACAATCAAGCCACATGTATAAAACTTTTGACCCCTTTCCCCCCCAACACTTCAGCCCACCGTGGCTGATGTTGCACGGCTGCTATAAAGACACCAAAAACAGACATCTGACACATCTGGAATCATCACACGTTCACCTCTCTAGCTCCCCTCAGCTCGCGCTAGCTCAGGCTTGTACTTGATCAAACGTCTGACCTGTTGATGTTTGTGTACAAAGAAAATCTGAGGTGTGAATGCACAGTGTTGTTTCATTAATTTCTGTTCCACCTTGTGTGAAAATGCTCACTTGCAATAACAGGATATTAATAAAACTCATCTTTAAAGTAGTCTAAGTACTGCATCAACACAGTATGTGATACAGTACTACACAGATAAGCCAGACAGATCAGATTTTTAAAGAAGAATTGGTATAATTATCCAGCCAGAAGTATAATTAAATGCCTTATTGTTCCTACACAGCATTTATTTCACTTTAAACACATAATTATCTCTAATAAAGTCTAATTATATACACTTGCAAAACAAATACTTACTGTAATTTAAATCAATAGCTTATTTTTGTAAAACATCTATACAATTGAATTCAATCAATAGCATTTTCCAGATTGACCCATTAACGCTTGGCATAATTAAGAATTCAACTAAATAGATCCCACACTGTGGGGCTCTATTTATCAATTTCATGCATTTGATCAATCAAATTTTAGAGACTTTTGCATGATTGTAATGTTCTTTTTAAAGGTGTGACGCATGACTCTGAATAAAGGCTGTTGATTCTTTAGTCTCATTACCAGGTTGTCAAATATTTGGGGGAATGAGACTCAAAAATCAACTATATTACCGACCTGTGATTGGTCAGAAACTCCCATCACAGGCTAGATTTTCAAAAGCCTGTAAACAGGGTCAAGAGGAGGAGCAGAAGTCTAGTTTTCTCTCAAAGTAAATGAATAAGAGCCCTAAATGAGTCAAAAACTTAAATCCTAGACCAACTGTGGCCCCTAGTGTTCAAGCACTTGCCAAGTCACAGTTCAACAAAGCATGCAATATTTGGTCCAAGACCCGCACCGAATATCTTTTAACTAATTTGCTGTCACGTGTAATGCACAATGAATGAAATGTGTATGTATAATATTTATAGAACTTTTAATCAATAAAACAGTTGCATTTCAAACAGTGCACTCTGCACACAGTCTATATATGTCTACAATGAAAGGAGAGAAGTTGGAGAGAAGCCTGAGTCTAATTTAAGCCCAGTCTAGTTTTTTTAATGGCCCTAACCCACCCCTAATAGACAAATATCAGGACCCTTCAGGGATCTCTAAATTGAATTACAATATGCTTAAAGGTTATTATGGAATTAATATCCAATGATGCCAAGAATAAACTGCCTACTCCAGCTTTAGTCTCTGCGAAATTAGTATTTATGTTAAATTTCTTCCACAAACATCTGAGTATTACTGCAATAATCACCTAGATTCAGAGCAGATTAAAAATTAATGAGCAATAGCATTGATTTGTTTTGTTTTTGTTTTTCCAAAACTGTCTCCATTTGCTTATTTTCTTTTAACACTCGTGGTCCCAACAGGCATCATCAAAGTATGGATGATTTTTATGGTCCTGAATATTTTCCATCATCTCTTTTATCACAAATGCATGATAATTTTAGTGCCAGTGCTTCAGAATAATTAACAGTCTGTTGATTTTTACCTTGGACAAAGTGTACAGTGGTATTGATCTGTGCATGAAGTTAGGCTATAGCTCCTCAGTGTATCAGCGGCATCCTTTTTATGCAGATTCATTACCCGCCCACACATCCCCACCTCCCCTACCTCCATTAGCATGTTTGTTCTAGTTGTTTCTATTTATTTCATGTTCATCCATTGTGTGTCTGGTGGTGAGAATACAAACACAGTCGTGATGTCCTCAAAGCATGAGCAATATGTACGATCACTTCTTAATAAGAGAGGACTCTTATCCCTTCATATGCTGATGATGAAGAAAGCATGAAAATGATTGTGTTATCATAAGCATTATACCACAAGAGAAGAACCCTAACGACAGGTTAAACATGGAAGGAACTTCTGAATGTAAAAACATGTTCAGTATCCATGTGTTTTTTCAGATTACTTATGGCAAAGCACACTACTTACAAAACTGTATAAAGCAATATATGGCAGAGTAATGTGTTTGTAATAATAAAGCACCATGTTAAAAACATACAGCCTGTTTTTTCTGTGTATCGCCTTCAGCAAAATAATGGAAAGTAAACATCTAGAAACACAAAGTGGTAAAACAGTGGCACCTTTAATCGATGCAGTGCAGTCCTCTGCTGTATAACTCATTTACTACAGGACTTTCTGTTTTTAGCCCTCCCTGAAGCAAATTGTTGATAATGAGAATCACAACCAGCATCTTTCAACTCGTTAGTGCTCTCCCATCTGCTTCTTTCCACCTGGACACAGGCAGTGGTGGGAGAAAATGAGGGATCAGGGCCCTGGGGTGGAAAACTTTCAGAGATCCAAAGACACGCTTGTGGTGTGCCCCTCATTAGAAGACCTATCTTTGACGTCTGACGCATAATGGCCAATTATTTTTTCACCTACAGTTTCCTGGCTGAGATTTTCCAATCCATATGAACTGGTGGTGTTTTATTGAACAGCATATGCATAAAAGTACTCGCACTGCAGCATAATTCCTGCATGCTGGTGCCAGCGCCCTACATTTAAGTCTTCAGAGAGGAGGAAAGAATATGTACACTTTGTCTGAGATGTCTCTGGACTAGAAACAAGGCAGATAACTTTGATTGCATGAATAGGTCCATCTCTCAAGTTCTCTGTCTTTATATACATTATAAAAACTCAAGATTAAAGAAAACAAAGGTGGCATTGCATGTGGAAACTTTAAAAGCAGCCTTTGCTAGAAATAACAAATAGGTGATGTTGGCTTAGAGAGAGTAGTCATGAGTATGAACATAGCTTTAAAGGAATAGTTTCACATTTTGGGAAACTTTACTTGCTTTCTTGCTGAGAGTTACTCCGTGTCTAAACCACAAACATCGGCATGACGGTACTGTAACAAACTCATTCACGCCACACTGAGGTGTCTTGTCCATGCATTTCAAAGTATCAGAAGCTATAGAGCAGCCTAACTTTCTGTGCAGTCGGCAGTTTTCCTTCAACATTTTGTGAATTTTCGACAACAGTGTTTGTGTGTGCACAGTGAATATAGCTGAGCGAGAGACAGAAAAGAAAAAGAGCGCCGTAAGCTCAGAGCAGACACGTGTTAGCGATCAGAGTAGGGCTGTGATTATTTTGACTGAAAGTGCACTTGCGATGCACAATATGATTAGACAGAATTATTTTTGGATTATAATTTTGATTTTTACTGAAAAAAAAGAAAGCAGGAAAACAAGACTTTAAGACTCTGCAGCACTTCCTCATAATGCTGTTTCTTCACACATCTTTCCTTTTTCAAAATATTGCCACTAGTTCTGCAATCTGAAAATTGCATTTGGCCATATTGTAATTTTGATAATATTGTGATTGTTTGTGCAGCCCTAGATCAGAGCAGAGGGTTTTAAGTGTAGCAGTGAAGTTGTCTAGTGGCAGTAAATATACAGTGAAGGTTACAGTTTGCCCATGAATAAAAACTGCAGAAGAAATTCAAAAAGTTCCTGTGTCTTGTTTCCCAGCTGCTGAGTAAAGTGAGGACAGAGTCTACAGGATTATAAGGACCAGGGTGAGCTGCTCTCTGGATCTGAGCACAACTTTTTACTTGGCACAACCTTACGTTCACATGCCGATTGTTGAAACAAATACAACCGAAGTCTAAATAAACACTTCAGGCTGTTGAGATGCACAGAGCTGGTGCAGACAGCAGCATAGATTAAAATGAGAATGTTTCTGTTGTCTGAGATGTCCAAGTGCACTTCTGTGAGATAAATATGAAGCTGCCACTACCAGTTAGCTTAGCTTAACATAAAGACTAGAAACAGAGAGAAACCAGTAGCCTAGCTCTGTCCAAAAGTAACAAAATACACCTGCCAGCACCTGTTTGTTTTCCGTTGTTTTACTAGCATGTATATGCTGTTTTTTAGCGGGTAATCCTGTTAAAAATAAGCAATTGACTCCTTTTTACTCAGTGCCAACTTTTTAAATATATTTTATTTAAGTCTCTTTCCTCAATGCTGACTAATCTGGAATGATGCTGGAGCACCGGTTGATCGAACACTGATGGAATTTGTGGCTGAAATTACAAAAAGTCACACAAGTTACCGACAGAGGCTACAAGCCTTAATTGCGTCTGCCAGAAAAGGTGTGAAAAGCAGCATGTTCACCTGGATGTCATGTAGACATCACTGAATGAATGAATGCTAACTTTCCTACTAAAGACAAAAGCCAGATGTTAGTGGATGTGAGTTTTTGTGTCCAGTGAAAAAGGGGCTTAATTAACAGGTTACTTCTAATTTGTTTAATCTGTACAAAAACTGAAGAGTAAATAAAAAAAACAATTAAGTCGTGCCTGGCGAGTGACCACGTCTCTGCTGGTTGTCATCAACTTCAGTGTCAAGACAAATCCGGCAAGTCACAGCACCCTGCCAAGAAACAGTTTGGCACATCACCCCTGTAAAAGCACAACTTGTCATTTTTATATTCTGCTTTTAATCAAACAAGATATAACATGTTCATTAGTGGGCTGAAGAGGTGCTGGGTTACATTCAGTTTGAGCTTTTTCCAAGTCTCCAGTCTAAGCTAAGCAAACTGCCTGCTGGCTGCAGCTTCATATTTAATGGACAGACATGAGAGAGGTTTTGATCTTCTCATCCAACTCTCAGCAAGAAAAATCATTGAATTTCCCAAAACATTCAACTATTGTGAAACTTTAAAATATCAAACCTCCGCAGCATAATGATGTATTTATACTAAACTTAAGAAATCTGATTTCAAAACAAGACACTGCATAGTCCACACCATCATACTGACTGTCACCACACAAGATAAGAAGATATATGCGTATGTGTTACAGGACCTGTAATACTAAGTTAATCAAGACAGGGTTTTAAAAACCATCACTGAATGAGCTGAAATTGTTCCAGAAACCCTCAGTGCTGCACATTTCAGTGCTTTCACGTCACGTCCCCACAAACAGTAATAGTGTTTTCAAAAACAAAGCCACAGCCTGCTGTCAGAGCACAGCTGGTGGCTGACAAACTGTCCCCAGCGTGGCCACCATGTCTGCATAATACATTATGACATAAAGAGACAGAAATAAGCAACATGAGCTATGGAAACTGCTGTACAAGGTTGACAAGAAAGGCCTAAAATGAGTATTGTGAGGCTGGATGTGCCAGTGTTATCCAGAAAGATACAAATAAGCCTGATTTTACATTTCTGACCTATTGTTAGGAAATTATCAAAAAGAAAAGTGTCTCCTTCCTTTGAGTTTACACAATGATTGACTAATATATCAGAAAACTATAGTATACTGGTTTGAACACTGAACTACCCAACATTTAACTTATAGATGCAGCTAGAAGACAAAAAAGACAAAAGCTGCAATCGATAACTTTGCCCATTAGCATCTCTTAATTGCAGTGAAATTTAAAGGACCAGCATGTAGGATTTAATGACATCTAACAGAAACTACAGTGCCTACGAAAGGCTGTATCTAGTGCCAGTGTTCGATTTGTCCAGTCTGGACTACTGTAGAAACATGGCAGCCTCCATGGAAGAGGACCAACGCCCCCTG
Organism: Lutjanus erythropterus; assembly: GCF_056507025.1. Lineage (NCBI taxonomy): Eukaryota > Metazoa > Chordata > Actinopteri > Lutjaniformes > Lutjanidae > Lutjanus > Lutjanus erythropterus. The sequence continues at coordinate 20,882,395 of NC_139318.1, forward strand.
TAAATATAAACGGCTCATTTTAAGGGAAACAAAAACACATATTAGTTTCAGGTCATGAAAATATGCTTACTACTACTATAGTCCACTTCTGCCATATTCTGCCATTAAATCCCTGTAAATCTTACACACTGGACTTTTAAAATCATGATATCCTGTAACCTGATGATCACGTTTGTTTGCCAACCAAGCCAACTTGCAATTATACCAACAAAAAGAGAAAAATGTCTGTTGTTGACCTTTGTTGCTCTACTGCTGCTTATTAAGACAATTTATATTTACCCAGAAGTTTCATTTTTTTTTATTTCGTCCTCTTCTTTCTTGTCTGTGAAGACACATACATTAGGGATGAAACGATAATCAGTGTCACGATAAACCACAATAAATTTTGTTTCGATTAGTGTTACAGTTTCAAATTGTAATCATAATTATAACCTTGTTTGATTATCACACTTTGAAAAACTTACAGTAAATACTGTCCAGTATCGACCAAAGTTAGCTGCAGTGTCCAAGACGCAGGCACAGCAGCAATATGGGTTTGTTTTGCAAAAGACATGATGCCGTTTCAAACCGCTGAGAGGTTTTCAATGTAAAACGTGGTGAAATTATGTCAGTGTGGGTATCAGCACTTTTAAAACATTTTAACAATACCGCAGTAATAATAACCATGATCATTTTGGTCGCTAGAATTGTGATATGAAACTGTCATACCGTTTCATCTCTAGTGTCCGTAACAAAAATAGTGGATATCTCAAAATGAGAGAATCCTCATGCTAATGTACTTAAAATGAACACAGAAAATGTAATTCCAAAGAAAAAAAGTCATATCTATATTCAACAAGTTCAGAGAAATATGTAAACCGCTGCCTGCTTTCATAAGCATTAAAACATATATCTTAATATGCTACAGAGTTAATACTATCCAACATTTATTGGACAGCTATGAATAAATAGATCAGTTCATCTGTTCATCACTTGAAGAGGAAATGGATGACAATCCAACATTTAGGCTGATGGAGGGTCATGCTCCTTTTTTTTTGCAAGCAGTGAAAAAACGTCCTCTGAGCCAGTTCCTCAGGGGTTAACCATCCACAGACTTTCAGTTGGGTGTCAACAAAAATTCACAGATTAGATTTGGGTCCAGTATTGACTGGAATGGCCCTGAGCTCAGTCCGCATGCACAAATACTCTCCAATTACAGCCATCAACGCCATGCAGGCTACATTGACAAGCCACCAGGACAGAGCAGCTGGAAGATGAGAATTATAGATCCAGCAGCCGATCATATGGAAGAAGTGCACAGTGACCGTGAAATCCAGACACTGTTTCCCTCGACGGATGAAGAACCACAGACCGAGGGCACTGCAGGAACAATGAAACAGAAAAGTTATGAGAGATTTGCACAGATAGAATTATGCCTGGTTTGCAATCAGTGCATTCAAGGGAAACTATCAAACAAAATTTATAGAAATTCTTTATTTTTATTTTATGTGAATAAATATTATTTTCAACAATGTTTAGTCCTACTGCTGGAAATCCTTCAGTTGTGCACATGTGAATAAATCCATTCTGGCCTTTAAAGTGTTTGTATCATGATATGTACAGCTCATTACTATCCCATTCCTTTTCCTGGGGTCCATACAACAAAACATAACTATTAAAACAAAACATAATACGTGTAAAAAGTTGCAATATGAATATGTTCAAGATAAATTTGGTCAATTAATATTGGGTTTATTGTTTATGTGTTTTTTGTGATGGATCTATACATTACAGATGAGCACACTGCATCTGTTCTGGGTTTTTGTTTAACTACATAACCCCAACTAGTTTGCCTGGTAGTGTGACAAGAACTAGTCTCTCACATAATTAATTTGTGAGTACAGTTGAGACAATTTAGTTCTTTCATACAGATATTCCAAGAGAAACATCTTGCATGTCAACCTTTCTTCTTGCTGGATATACAGGAAAAAGATAGAAGGACTTACTTACCAGGTAAGAGAGTTTAAAATGAATGCCATCATTGATAGCCGGCCCTGCAGTGTTGCAAAACCAAGGACCTGTAAAAGCAGAACAAAGATTTAAATACTGTTTCAGAAGAGTAAAAATGTTCCACAAACAGGTCACATAAATGGTCACAGAGATCTTATAACTTACTTCATAGCTGAAGATCTGGTCCAGTGACCGGCTACTTTGCACCAGACTGTCCACTCCAGCCAACCACAGGCCCAAGAAGCTGTAGTAGATGCACTGCATCAACACAATCTGACTCACGATGAGGACTGGGTCCCAGATGTAACTACGGAAGTGACTGGCCATTGTGGACAGATGTTACACGTAGAGGCCCGAAGGATGTTAACAGCTGGCCCCGACTGTTGCCAGCTTGCCCATCCAGTCTGACGTGTGTGTGATCTCTAAATCTAAAACACAAAGCGTAATATTTAATTAACAGACCTCACAAAGAAATAGGACAGTAAGTATAGGATCGTAGCGTTTTCAGTAACAGTACAGCTAACTGCATTGCTGTGAGGTACATTATAAGCTATTGTCTCCTCATCTCAACCAATGAAATAAAAAATGTAGGTTAAAATCAAAAGGAGCACCAAATTTAGGAGTTGCTGGAAGTTGAAGTTTTTGAAAAATACAGCAAAGTGAAGTTAAGCTCACATCAAGTTCTACTGTAAAAGAAGCAGTAAAATCTAAAAACCTTTACCAGTCTTCAAATATTATGTGACACAATTTGTTCTCAGAGTATTTGTTGTGATTAGTTTAACTTGTACAAACAGTCTTTATTTCCCTTCCTAATCATTATCAAGAGGCCAGGAACGTAATCAATACAATCTTGGCCCTTTTTATCTTTTATATATCAAATTTCAACTTTGAATACAGCTATTGAGCTTAACTATTATAGCCAAACCAATACAGGATTCCTGAGGCTCATACTGATAGTGATATTTGGACAATATTATATGTTTTTTTTGTTTGTTTGTTTGTTTGTTTTTTACAAAAATACCCATAGGGCTGTTACTAACAATTATTTTCATTATTGATTAATCTGGTGATCATGATCTTCATTAATTGATTGTTTGGTCCATAAAATGTCAGAAAATGTTGATCAATGTTCACTAAAGCTCAAACCACAAATGTCTTATTTTATGTACAACCCAAAGATTGTCACTTTATTGTAACAGAGGACTGAGGAAACCAGAGAATGATCATATTTGAGAAGCTAAAATCAGAGAATTTATAATGATTCAAAGCATTTTATCAATTATCAAAACTGTTGGTGATTATTTTAATAGTTGGTCGCTAATTGGTGAGTCATCTTGCAGTTCCAAATATTCAACATAAACAACAATCTCCATATGAACTTTGTTTGTTTTCATTCTCAATTATGGCAAAGATACATACTGAGCAGGACATTTGCTGTGAAATGATCTACTTATCAATGATTTCTGTTGGGCGTGTGTAATAGAGACAGATTCTACATAACCTTGTATAAAGATTGGTATTTCCTGGCAATACCATTGCTTACGATAAAGATATGATTTCTTATCAATATAAAGACAGACAAGTGGAAATATCGCCAGTACTGTGTTAATAAAATTACATGAGTTAATGCTGTGCCTACCTCAGTATAAAATATCTACTTATGGTTTTTATCATCAGGAAAATACCAGCCATAACTACCATTGCATGGCCTAATTAAATACTTTACTAGTTCAGTAACACAGAATGTGAAACACTGTACGTATCTGGCCTTGGCTGAATCACATATGTTCTCATTTGAACTCAAGAAGACTAGGCTAACCGAGCTAGCCCCAGCTAACTGTCCACCAATACATACAGCTACTCAACGACTGGCAAAAACTAGCGTCGACGTTAGCCAGTTATAGCGTGATAGCACTGTTTCATTACTTACAGCCCGCGGTGACATTCATTTCAAATCAACACAAATATCAAGTTAGCCCTCAGACATTTAATCCAGGGTGAAACAACGCTGAAGTCTATCTCTTGTCTAACGGTAACGTTACAACATCACGTAAGAAGACCAACAAGTTATAGCATGTTAGCATGGATGTTGGTTTTTTTTCGAGGGCAGCAGGCGAACAGTTTCGACACAACACGAAGACACTGATACACACCTGGGTTCTGAGTTAGAAAGATTTGTGAGTGCCGTATTAATCTCCTCGGTTGGTTAATGTATTAAATACTTTACCGATAATACACTGGGCCTTGTAGTCGATTGGCTAACAACACTAGTTAACAACACGGAAATCACAGTGGTTGACCCGGAAATAAAATTAAACGAGTATTTTCAAAATAAATTCCTTAGACATGTGACTGCGACAGTCTGTACTAGTTTTCCTGAAAACCTAGTCCTCTGCAAACAACCGATGGACAAAATAGCTCCATCCGTGTTATCCACAATGCATGTAGTGTGTTTGTAGTCAACTGAATGGCGTTTATTTGTATTTATTTAAGAACAACAATTATTTTGACATCATTTCCCTTATACCTTTAGGAAGTTGTAACGGTAGTTTGTGCACAAATAAATTAAATAATAATCAAAAAATAAAATTTCAGTTATGAAGATAGACAATAGAGGATCACGATTTATTTATCCTAATATTCTTCAATTTTATTGTAACGTTTTAAGAATCTGTTGCTTTTTAAGAGCATAATTGTAAAGAAAGTAAGATTTTCACGATTAAAAAATTCGGAAATATGGTCAGGAACCAAATATTTGTGATTTAAAAATGTCAAAATGTTGTATTCTTTTTCACAATATTATCCACTTCCACTATTAATCTAGATGGTATTTGTTTTTAGTGCGGAAAAAATGATTTTGAATTATTGCAAAACTCGCAAGCACTACTTTCTGACATTTTATAGACTAATCGCTCAATGAAAAAATATGCCATAATTGGTTGGTTAATTTATGTTAGCTGTTCCAAGATAAAATATAGAGAATTGAATTGATCAAATCTACGTCATTCGAAGGGAATCCCTCCCACCTTTCATGGCTTTCTGGTTTTCAATATAGTTCCTCTGTTCAGGAACTTTCTCTGCAAGCGAGAAACACTTCTATTGGTAAGATATTTTGATTCACTGTACACTGAGAGCCTTAACATTTTGAGTCTACGGGTAACTTGCGAAAACATTTTCTTTTTCCTGTTTATGAAAGCTGGAACAGAGCGAATCCGAAGTGACAGGCTGGAAGTCAGCTTAGTAGACTGGACGAGTGTGGTCATGACAGCATTGTTATGAACAGTTTTGGAGGACACATTTAAGCCTTACAGAAAGAAGAGCTCTCAATGCAGAGGTTAAAAGGAAAGTGGACATTTGACAAACATTTGAGGACTCTTGAGAGGACGCTGGTTTGTGACAGCTCTCAATACAACAGCCAACAAAGAATCTTACAGTTAAAACTAACTCACAGGGTTTACTTGATGCCATATAAGATAAGTAGAAGATATTCGGAGTACTGTTCTTATTTTTTGTTTGCTTGTTTGTTTGTTTTTCTTACCTGTTATACCAGTGGATACTGCTATAAATATTGTTATACTTATTGCTGTCATTATTTAACTTGTTTTAATCTGTTTTCAATACTTTTTAAAAAATTATTTATTTTAATTTTGTCTGCTTGGACATTTAGGAGGGGGTGGGGGCTGGGGGTGGCTTTAAACGAAAGCTGTGCTTTTTTTTTTTTCTTTTGCTTTTTTTTTTTCAATTTTTTGAAATATTTTTAGTTTTATCTAAATTTACTTTCCTCAATTTTTACTGTTACCTTGGAGGTTGTTCAAATGGTCTTGCGTTCCTTGTTCTGTTTGTGATAGTAGTAATAGGTCATCTGGATAGAACAGACACTTCTGTTGCCTCAAGGTCAAGTCCTGGGTCTGGAGAGTTTTCAAGTAATTTTGATAAATGGTCAATATATATGTTAAACTGTGTTGACGCTAAATTGCAGAACATTGTTTGAAGAAATCAGTTTTTTTTTTGGTCATATTTTTGCACACATTACATTTTAATCAACTCATATACTCTGCCTCCAATACCATTTTGGATTATCTGATAGGAAAGACTGGGCAGCGCAGTGGTGAGTTCTGCTGCCGCACAGCAAGAAGGTCCTGATTTCGACTCCCCCAGCTGGCTGGGGCACTGGGGAGTTTGTGGCATGTTCTCCTCGTGTCTGTGTGGGTTCTCAGGGTGTACCCCACGTCTTGCCCAGTGTCGGCTGGGATTGGCTGCAGCCCAACCACCCCCCACCCCCCCACAAATCAAATCCAAGCAAGTGCATGGTGGTGTGCATGTTTTTTGGATTATAGTGTGTAGAGTAATGCAGAGTAAATATATGGACTGTTTTGGATATAAATCCAATTTAGGATTAAAATAAGGTGATGCTTTTAATCAAGTAGGACAATATTCTTGAATTAAATAATGCCATAAAGTATTTCCCAGATTAAGATTTATGCAAATTAAGATTTACGGAAAAACAGCGCCATAATTATTGGGATTTAGATTGTCTCCATTTTTCAAAATAGGACTTTGTTTCAACTTTCAGGATATATGCCACATTTTACCAAATTTAATAGTTTTAGCACAACCAATTTAGGTTTACTGCTGCTGTGTTTCAACATTTCTGTCCTAATACCATCGATACCACAAGCCTCTCCATTTTCAGACAGTTTATCTTGTTGCTCTTCAATTGTAACTGAACAATCCAAAGAATTTCGGTCGTCTTTTATTGTAATTTCTAAAGATTTCAATTTGTCAATTGTGGACATCTGCTGGATGTTCAAATTAGAGTGTTCTGGATTTTGCTATAAATTTAAGAAAAGGTTTTTCCAAACATTGCCATTTTGTATTGCAGTGTTATCTTTATATTTGGTTGAAATAATTTTTCCACGGGTTCCAAAAAGAGCTTTGATCTATTGTCTTTTTAATTTTGACTAATTTATTTTCTCTGTTTAGCCTTTTTTAGGTTCATAATTTTCTTGTGTTGTTAGGCGGCGTGGTGTTCCTGTCATAATTCTTGGTTTTCAGGTTTAGGGTGTCTTGTTTGACAGCTTTCTGAGATGCTTTCTGAAAAAGGAACATTAATTGAGAGTTGTAGAGGATATTGAGGATGCTGGGGGTTGACTTCAGAGGGAGGACAGATGACATCTGATTGGTGATGATTCTCCTCCTGTGCTTTCTGGCTCTGCTTTGGTTGATGGCGATGATTTCCTCTCTTCACGGCTGGACCATCGTCCTTACAGACTGGTTATCCTCCTCCAGCTCTCTCACGGCCTGGTGCAGTTCTCTGATTTGGTCCTGTTGTTGAAGGATGGAGCGTGGGTCTCTGGTTTTGGTTGGTTATTCGAGAGTTTCTGGTGCAGACCAACAAGAGTTCTCTCTTTGAACTCTTTGAGAGACACTGGGGGATTGATGGATGTTTTGAAGCCCTCTTTCTTGTTTGTGTTGTCTGCCTCTGAGTGTGTTGAGCTTTCCTCCTTTTTCTTTTCAACCTCCTCTTTCATTCTTTGGAAATTGTTCTGAAGATTGTCAAGGCAGTTTTCAGATCCTTGGACCATGACTGTACTGTTATGATAAACATTAATGATCAACAACAGGCTGGTTGTGTCTGAGTCTTCGTAGACAGAGATTTGTCTTCCTTTGCTAATGTCATTCTTCTTTGTGTGCATGGATGCTTCTGTGGAAGTTAAATGTTAACCATTTGGTTTGTTTGTAAGGAACCGTGGATTTATCTTTACTTTGCTGTTTTCTGTTATTTAAAGTCTGTGTTGTTATATTAAAGTCTGTGATGACTTTAGGAAGTCTTTTTTCCCTTCACAGATTTGATGTGACTGGGATCACATTCTTGTATCATTGTGGCACTTCCTGGGGGTTGGCTGTATTCTTCTCAAAAATTGTTGAAATTCTTCTGATTAAAATTGTTTCTTTCCTTCTTTTCCCTTTTCTTTAAAAAAACTCTCTGGTGTAATTTTCTTTTCCTTTTTCAATCTAGCTAGCGTCAGTATGCTGGGTTAGCTTACTTTAAGTAGATGTTGGTAATGGTGTATTATGAAAATCGTACCATGACGTCACACGGTGTTGCTGTGACAGAGTGTCGAAGTCGATGTTTCGCCAAAAATAAAAAATTCGCATTAACTTCACTATACTTAGTCAAATCTGCCTGAAACTTCAGGTCCTCTAAACATCAGCCCCTGTGGCACGTTTCACCGACATGCACGAAAATCAGTACACATATGTATCATACCCAGACACACAAAAAAGCCTCTTGGACCCATTGGCCAAACCCAACAGGAAGTCGACCATTTTGAATTTGGCAGACATTTCTGGAGTTTTCCACATGTCATATTTTAATAATCTCCTCCAACAGAAATGTTCCGATTGATGTCAAAACTGGTGTGTACCATCCAGACAAATGTGTGATCAAAACTTTGTAAAGATTAGGTCAGCGTTAAACGGTGTGTCCGTGGCCTGTTGTTGACTTTGACGTCTCACCATGAAAGACGAAATTGCTATAACTTGGGTGTACATGGTCCGATCCACACCAAACTTCACAGGTGTCATAAAAGTCCCAGTCTGAATACATCTACATGACAATCATGAGACATACTCATAGTGCCACCTAGTGGCGACGGGAAGCGACATCGAATTCCTTAAGGCAATGTCCGAAGGCCGTGACAATCCAGAGCCTCTTCACCTAGGGCGAATCCGACCACGAGACCGCGGCTGATGGCCCTCTTTATCTCTTATCTTTCCTGTCTTTCTCTTCAGTCACCATAAAATCAGCCATTGTCTTATGTTTCACAAATTATTTCTCTTAAAAGGGACGCACAAAATGGTTATGCAGCTAAGGGAAGATACTAAGAAATTAAAGGGTTTCCCTTAAGTCACTCTAAGTAAATCCTTAGGGTGATTTTATGAATCTCATTTTTTTTCTAAGTCATCCTAAATTTAACCTTAGCTTTAGTGTTTTTAAACAACCAGGCACTGTTCTTTAGAGGTGCAGAGCAGTGGCATACACCATTAACTGAGCAGCATATCACTCTGGGGATCAGCATATGCCACTGAACTACCACTGGCATACCATCAGCCACTTTCTGATCTTTGCTGGGTACAGGTGAAAAACTGGTGCAAATTCTTAATTATTGTCAGTATTTCTCATAATGGATACCACTGACAGTTTGGTAAAAAACTAGTTCAAATCTAAAATTCCACATTTTTCGGGACAGCCAGTCTTAAAACAGCCTCTTAACATCTGTTATGTAAGACAATACTTGGCTGGGAATTTGTGCAGTACAAAGGTCTTGTAGAGACAAGTGAGCCTGCCGAATCCTGGAGGCATAGTGTGCATTTCACGCTCGGATCGGATGTGAGGTTTAATATTTAACTCAAACATGACACATTGATCTTAACTCACTTTCTTTTCCAGGGTAGACAGAAACAGTACGGCAACTCATAGAAGTGAAGATGATACCATGTATCAGTGTACACAGGAACCTGGCATGTTTGCATCATGTTTTCGGTAAGAATAATGATTGTTTTTTATTGTGTTTTTCAAATGAATTATTAGAGAACTTGTGCCTGAGTTTTGCAGTGAAATCTGCTTTGACCCTCAGTAAATATGCTACTATAATGTTGCAGATCTACAACTGCTCTTCTTACATGAAGGTCTGACAGTTAAGAATATGAACATATGATAAGAATATAGAATCTTTCCCTTTATTCATTCAGTTTAAAGTGTAAAATAATCACAGAATATTTTCTAGAGGTCATGTGAAACGGAATTAATTTTAAGTTAAGTTCATCTTAATATTTTGACTTAAGTGCTTGACTGTATGGTAGCCATACTTTTGTATTACAGCAATTATAATTCTTTTTGAAGACTGCTGTTTCCTGCGCCACGTTTGCAAGCGAGCAAATCAGAAACCTATGGAGACACATCTGTAGAAATTGACGGAAAGTTAGACCATGGGCCAGAGAACAAATAATTAGTTTAAATGTTCATGATTAATCACTCATCAATAAATCTTTTTTTTTTTTAAGAATTTAACCAAGTGAAATTGCATTAATTTATTTTTAATTTCTCCATTTCTCGAATAAGGATGGAGACAAGAGCAGCAAGAGTCTTATTTTTGTTTTATTATTATTTGTTTAAGTTGTCTTTGCATTGGGAACTGTTTCATAAAACAAATGTGCTGCTAGAATTGTTCCTATTTAATATAAAGGGACAGTTCACTCCAAAATCAAAAATATGTATTTTTCCTCCGGCCTGTAGTGCTATTTATCCATCTGTCGTGTTACGGTTTGAAACAAAAAAATACACAATTCAACAGTAGTTTCATGTAGAAAACTGCTTTCTCTCTGCAGTAGAATCTACCAGACTGCTTTAGAATTACTTCCTTTCTAATATAATGTCATGATTTTTGAAAAGAAACACTGGTTTTGAATTTTTCAAGTACATATTTTGGTGCTTTGAGCACCGCAAGCCGAGTGCCATTTAGTCCCATAATATTCAAGAGAAGGCAGACACCTCTACAGCCAATATTTCAAAAACTCAGCAACTCACATGAAGAAATCTAGATAGACAAATGTCACCACAGGCCATGGGAAAATTATGTATTTTTTATTCTGGGGTGAACTGTTCCTGTAAATTGAGAAAAAACATGTATTCTGTATATCTTCAGTTAAAATTTCAATTTATCTAGAGATTTCTCATGAACTACTGCACTACGGCACCTCATTGGCTATGACTATGTAAATTATAACGCTGAAATAAAGGAGGCTCACTGTAGGTCAGGTTGTCCAATGGTTGGTTATTAATTGTAGGGTTAGTAATTAAATTCTCAGCTTCAATTAGACAATGACTCTAAATTAGTTTGTGATATGTGGGCAAGTATGTAAGTTGCTGTGGACAAAAGCATTTGACAAATGCCCATGATGTCAAAATCTTTCCACATTTTCTGTCATTGCCTTGGCGGATGTATAGTTGGTAGCATATATCTTGTATCATATAAATATTCATAAACTGAAAACACCCGAGCAGAATTGCTGAGAGCTTAATGAGCAAAAGAAATACCTCCAGCAGAAAGTTAAAATAGTGTCATTTATTTCATCAGCAAAGGTATGTCAGGTCTTTATAAGCCTTCTGATAGTTGATATTAAATCTGTTCAGTAGATCATATTAAAGGCACTATCATCTGCAATACCTCTTGCAATACTTAGGCCACAAGTTTTTCTTTTTTTCTTCTACACGTAGGTGGAGTTCGATGGAAGAGCAGCTCCAGACCAGCGCCCCTGTTGACAGCCACTCCTGTTCGCAGCCTCATTGATGAACAGATCAGCATTAAAGCGCATTTCCTGCCTCCACACTGTCCTGTCACAGTGCGTGCACGGATGCACAGTGAGGACGATGACCTGTGGGAGTCATTCGCACATTATACCACAAATGCAGATGGCACTGTTAACTGTGAGTCATACTGAGTGTTGTTGTACAGTATATTAATTTGAACAATTGCTGAAAGAAAACACAAAAGTTGGACTGTAGAGGAAGAAAACGGATTCTGATGAATGTTGGTAAATGCTATGATTAGTGTGAGAATTACTGAATTTTATTACAGTTACTAATTTTGTAGTGTTTTGCAGGTACTTCTATATTTTCAAGTTTGCAGCAGCACAGTTGGTGTGAAACCAGATTTGTCGTGTAAAGTTACAATTAAAAGTACTATGTGGAATTTTAATTAAACCCACCTTATTAATGACATTGATGACTGTTAAGTGACCTGCAGTCAGTTGCTTGTACTTTGTGCTCGCACCACGTAGACGCAGGTGAGCATTATCACGGGCACTGGCCAAAACAATGACACACACAAGAATACAGAAATTAAAAATAAATTACAATCATATGTTATTATCCATAATGTTCCTATATTTTATTCTAACCATGACTCATTGATCCTAACTAGCTTGTTGTTTGCAAATTACTTAAGCAGCTAAAATTACGAAGCAACCAAATCCAGATGAATGCCACATAGTTAAGTTACACGTAGCTGACTAACCTTAGCTCAGTCTAGCTTATAATTAGCTAGTTCCCTGCCCCAGCCTTACATCGCTCTTGGTTAGTAGACATCAATCATTTTACACTTTTGCTTTGTACTGTCTATTATTTATTGTTGGCTAAAATCAACACTGTTTGTCGTAATTCACAAGTTAGTATTATGGCTCACATTAACTAAATCAACTCAGATAGTTTAACAGTAACAAGCAAGCAAGTTAGGGTTAGCCAGCTGGCTATACTTACATATGCTGCATGGATCTGTCATTGGTTACTTTATAACATCAGATGGTAAAAGTAATTTACAAATCCTCTCAAGACAGTATTTTGCTTCTTTTCTTTTTTTCTTTTTCTTTTTTTTTAATCTAGGTAGCAAATTGTCCGTGTTAACAAGCAAGCTAATATTAGCTAACATTAGCCAGCTAAAACCACTATGTCACAATATATTTTACATGTTTTGGAGTAATGTTAGCTTTGACTTTGGACTTTGTGTTGGACTCAACATGGTGGTGGGTGCCTGCTGTCGTTTATTGACTCAATTTCGAAGCTAACATTAGCAAGTGTTACATACCGTTGCCAATGTTGGGGAATGGAATATAAATCACTCAGGAGTGTGTGTTAACGCCACATCCTTTGAATTTTCCTGGAGAGATCATCCCAAGTTCTTTGCATAGAAATCAGGCCACAGACTGTTATAGACAACCAAAAAAGTCCAGGAAGGTCTCATGTTTAAAGTTTCATTATTGTTCACACATTACAAATACAAAGCAATTAACACATATAAATTGTTTCACATTGTACCTTTAATTTCTAGTTGTAGAAAATGATTGATGAAAGTTAAAAGTAAACATTTAATCTGTTTAGCGTGGATCCAACTTAAAATATAAAATGTAACCATCTCTCCTTTCTGTCCCCTCAATAGTGACGAAGGATCATTCAGTCGGGGGTTCATATTCAGGCTGTGAGCCAATGGGTCTGTTCTGGGGACTGCAGCCAGCTCCTGGTGGAAGAGAAGGTTTAAGGCAAGTGAAGAAAATACAGTTTGTAGGAAGAAACTGTCTGTTTTCTTGTACACTTGTAGCACGGACCAACATCTATAGATAAACCCTGTTTCTAATGGAGCTTGTTAATGCAGGACACAGTGGTCGTTTTAAAGTCGTATTCTCAACACACCATCCAATAATATGTGATCACAATCTAGCTCAAACAATTGACCTATCAAAAGTCTGCCCCATTTGTTCTGTGCTCTAATAACAGTTGAGCAAGCATTTCCTGTTTCCTGTACTTACATATGCTATGTGCTCGGCTCATCTATGTCTCAAAAGAAAACCACATTTGAAGATGCTAAAAAGACGTTGCTGGGGACCTGTGAGAGGCCCTACTTAGAAGATCTATAGCACACGGTCCAAAGTACATGGCACAGCAGCATTTAGGGCATGTCCAGCACCACTTTGCTATTTAAATGATGCATAATCTGGGTGCAACATACAGAGAGGTTTTATTTAGTCTCTTGATAAATCATAGGTGTGTTTTGGGTGTAAAATGAATGAAACCAATCAGTATAATTTCCTATTCCCTTTAAGAGAGTCAGGTGCACCTGCTTCTGGCACATTGTCATTTAAATCACAGATTCAGGAAGCTGGAGTCAAAAGGGATGCTGAGATGATCACCCTTGCAATAATTCAGGCACTGCGGTTAACCTGCTGGATTGATATTGATATTGAAATCAGCCTCACTGACCATTTAAGTAAATTGTTAAAGTCAATACAACACACAATAAAGAAATCACCCTGAGAGCTTTCACCGCTCAACATCATTTAAACATTCACTGAATGATCAGGGAGGGTGCTTTCAGTTTCGTTTCCGTTCTTACTGCAGCAAATACTGTTAATATTTACTGAAAAAATAAAAACTGTTTTAAAACAGAAACCTGTTCAAACAAAATATTTTTAGACAACTCTGATGGATGTCAGGATTTATCAGGCGACGGCTGCTGCACTCTAAACAATTTCACTGTATGAACTGTGACTTTTGGATGTGTCAAAGAACACAGAACATTAATTAACAGACTTTCAGATTAAAATAATCAATGAAGTTAGAGCTGATGTTTGTAAACTGGCCAGGGTCACTCATACATGCACACTGCTTCATCCACCTGCAGCCATCTGCTATTGATCAGAATGTTAATTTTTATGACGCATTAATTAACTGCAGTGCCTAAGAAGCAGAGAGTATGTGTTGTTAACTTGCATATGCGTGTGCATATTACAGTCTGAATAATTAATCCAGTAGTTGTAATTAGTTCACTTAGGGTGTGACCGTATAGTATGTAGTTTTTACAGGACCACTAGCTACATCTGTCAGCCATCTTCAAAATGTGGTTTTCTTTTTCACCATAGACAAGTCTAGCACATAGCGTATCTACAAAACAGGAAAAAGAAAGTTGACCTTGGTCCTGCCTGGTACCAAGTTGCTCAACTGTTACTGGAATACAGAGCAAGAAGAGGCAAGGCAATTAGATGGTTCTTATTAACAGATGTGGCTACACACTGCTTCCTACAAATGTAACTCTATCTCTCCAGCATCTGCCCATCTTAAAATTTAGAATAATTTAAGTTCAAGAGTAAAATTTATAGGGGCTCATGTTCATTTAGTCATGCCTTGCTTAAGTCTGTGTAACAAATTTGTTCTTGAAATGGTCATAAAAAACAGTTCATGAGAATTTCTTAACTGAAACATGCTCTTCTTTACAGGCTGAGGAAAAAAAACACAGAGACTCCATTCGTTGTGCACATGTCCTTACTGGAGGGCCACGTTTCACCCAGTGCGGGACAGAACACTGAGCTGGCTGCTGTCACGACTGAGCGCTGGTACATGGCACCAGGCGTACGGAGAATACAGATTCGACAGAATGGCCTTGTAGGAACATTGTTTTTACCCCCTGGTGAGCACAAGATTTGAAGCATTCACTCACAAGTTTTAAGACTGGAGTAAAAAAACACTTGCGTCCTCTGAACTACACCTCCTGTACTGGTTTCCTGAAGGCCCAGGCCCATTTCCAGCCATGTTGGACCTGTGGGGAATGGGTGGAGGACTGGTGGAGTACCGCTCCGCCCTGTTAGCATCCAGAGGCTATGCTAGCCTGTCCCTTGCCTACTTCGGGCACAAAGAATTGCCCGGCCCACTAAACAGCATCAATGTGGGTGATTCATACTTTAAGGTAATATGTGCAGGATTTACTTACGCTACGCTACTTACTATCCTGTGGAATTTTCATTTATTTCTGCATCATGAGTATGTGTCACTTACTTTAATTTTTTTTTTGTTTGTTTGAACAGTCAGCATTCCAACTACTTCAAGACCATAATCAGGTCTGTGGCGACAGAGTTGGGATCATTGGTCTCTCTTTCGGAGTCTACCTGGCCCTTCGAATTGCCACTCACACTGGCATCAAAGTATGTTTATCTCTGTCATCCATTTAGAAAATGTATAGTTTGACACTGTGGTGGCAAATGAGAAGCGATGGAAGCATAATACAGTATATTTATGTGGCACACTATGTGTTGGCACTACCATAACACCTGCTTCTTTAGAATGAACATGTATAAAAATAAATATACTATAAGCCTATCAATAGAAAGGTAATTATGTCTTTTATTAAGCTTGTTAAGCTTGTCGGAAGAAGTTCACATTGACTTTTAACAATGCATGCTCTCCTCTTCAGCCATCCTGTTTGATTTGTATCAATGGCCCAGCAGGAAGTAATATCAAGTTCACAGATGCAGAAGGCAGGACTGAAGAGTTTGAAAGGTAAATGGTAACAATGCAACATGCAGAATATTATTATTAAGACATCACTATGGAATATCAGCCAATATTTTAAGATATGATACTTATATATATACTGTGTACTATACAGAATCTTCCTTAAAAAACATAATCAATCTCTTATGATCCACTGGAAGTGTGTGGTGGTGTCTGTATCTGCTGACCCCTGTTCTAGACTAACAGTTCATTGTAAGTTTTATTGACTTATTCATTATCATCTAGTAAAACAGTTTTTCTGGTATGTAAATGGGACTTGATGAATCTGAGACTAATTAAAAAATAACTATTTTCTCTATTAACTTGTCCTTTTAGTGACGAGAAATATTGGACATATGATGATCAAGGCCATGTCATTTTCAGAGACGTATCTTTGCCTGCTAACATTCCCCCTGAGAACATGGTGAAGGTGATATGAAAGACCAATCAGCTTCTCTTCCCCTCTGAACACACAACAATACAAACACAAACACATGGTTGAAGAATGTCAAATTAATATGTATTTTAGTATTTTATATCAATAAGAGAAACTTGACTCCAAAATGACATCTTGTGTCTTTGCAGCTTGAAAAGCTCACCTGTCCTTTAATGTACATAGTGGGTGAAGATGACCTGAGCGCTTCAACCATGGAGACTGCAGACCTGGTAAACTGTCTTATTTTACTGTTTATAATGTTTTGTTATATGAGGGTTTTGTTGAATTTAAATTTTTAAGTGTGAATTAACTTTTTTTAAATTTAGTTAGCTGTGGGTTCACATTAATACTGCACTTGTTTATGGTCATCAGATCGAGGAGACCCTGAAGGCTGCAGGTAAATCCCACCTGTTTACCCGTTTGTCGTATCCCAATGCTGGCCACCTGATTGAACCACCTTACACTCCAAATTCAAGAGCATCTCTGTGGAGCGTCAAACCCAGAAAACGTGAGCTCATCCTATAGCTGCATTTTTCTTTCAGCCAAATCCTATTTTACACTTCATCATTACATTTTAAAGGGGACCTATTACGTTTATTTCCAGCTCTATATTTTTTTTTTCTCACTAATAAGGTGTACGCCATGGCACCTATGATCAACCCACATACCCACATTGTATAAATAAATAAACACACACACACACACACACACACACACACACACACACACACACATATATATCTACATTCATACATACACGACAAGTTATTTAATCCTAACTGATGCAGTGAGGAGCTTCTCATTTCTTAAACAAACCTGTCAGAAGACATATCCTGTGGTTGTGGAAAAGATCTTACTCTGTTTCATAAGGGTCAAATTATTGTCCTGCATCAAGCAAAGAAAACAACTAAGGTGACTGATCAAACTACTTATGTAGAGTTAACTGTCCAACACATTATCAAAACCTGTAAGGATAGTGGGGAACCATCATCTTCGAGGAAGAAACATGGTCAGAAAAAAATCTTAAATGATCATAATCAGAGATCACTAATATGTTTCGTGAAATCAGATCTTAAAAACTCAACAGCAGAACTCACAGTTATGTTTAACAGTGAAAGTAAGAGCATTTCCACACAGAACAATGTGAAGAGAACTAAAGGGATTGTGACTAAACAGCTGTGCAGCCTTAAGAAAATCACTTATCAGTATCTTAAAGACTGGACTCTGGAGCAATGGAAAAAGGTCATGTGGTCTGATAAGTCCAGATTTACCCTGTTCCAGAATGATGGGGGCATCAGGGTAAGAAGAGAGGTGGATGAAGTGATGCTCCCATCATGTCTAGTGCCCACTGTACAGGCCTGTGGGGGCAGTTTTTTGATCTGGGGTTGGTTCAGTTGCTCAGGTTGAGGTACAGCAGTGTTATATTTTTCCATCAATAGATTTTTTTCTCCCTGATCCCTGAATGGATTTTTCCTCCGATCATCAATACAAGATCAAATCAATATAACAAAAAAGGAAAGCATAACAGGTCCCTTCAATGTGAGACTATTTATTGTAATATTGCATATGTACCACTATTGGAAGTAATAATTATGATAATGCTGTCCTGTTTTCTTTCAGTGTTCACTCTGTGGGGAGGTCATCTTGCACCCCACGCTGCTGCCCAGGAAGATGCCTGGAAGAAAATCCAAGATTTTATGGAGAGGCATCTGAGACGGTGAAACTGTGAAGAATGGAAATCTTGTGATAGAAAATCGTAACATAAATGTGATGCTTTTAACTGAGATATTTACATACAGACAGTTGAGAGAGAAAAAAGAAAAGTGGTGTTTTTTGATGATCTGACTGTAACAAGAACTTATAAACTCACTCCTTGATATTCAGCAGGCTGCAGATTCTCCTCAAAGGCGAGCTGTTTGGTCACTTAACCTGCCAACCAATACCTCCAGAAGGAAAGGATTGTCAGTCAGGCAGCTGTGTTGACACAAACATGTTATGTCACCATGTACAACTGCACTTATGACATGTGTTTTAAGTGAACAAAAACGTGTTAACTGTTATTTTTCCTGGGATACATTACATGTCTTCATCTGCAAGCCTAAAATATTGCTGCTATCTTGTCAAAAGGTGGTGCTGTTCAGACTGGAACTGATTCAGAAATGGTTCAGAAATGCAGGTCTGAAGCTGTGACTCTACAGCTGGATTATACTGGCTGCTGCCGTGTCTTTGTTGTAGTAAACAAATAGTTCATGTGTCATTATTCAGACATTTTTAATGACATATTTAACACATTTAATGTTGCTATAGAGTAGTATAACTTTTTTTGAACAGCTTAGCACTATCCTGCCTTTCTGTGTACTCATGTCACATGTTGACTCAAACTCATTTACAAAGGGCAAAATACTTTCAAATTGTTTGGTTTTGTTCAGCATGATCTCTACAATATTTTTTGTTTCATTTTATTTTTATTGCATTGTTTTACTATGACATACATTTTCATACCATTTTGCATTACAAATAGTGAGATCATCGTCTTTTGTGTCATTGACAGTAGCACACCGTGGGGTTTCAGTGCCTTCAATAACAAACTGAATAACATTATATACCAAATATTTTACCACAGCTATTCCAGTGAGTTCCCTTAATATGCTTAATGTACATTAAATGGCATCAGATACTGTCAACATGCGTCATCACACTGATAAACAACATCACCATCCACTGCCCAAACTCCAGCAACACCTCTTCCTCACAAGAAAATAACCATATTCGTTCTGGATATATTGTAGTAGCTTATTGAAAAAGTACTTGAATTCAGACACATTCAGACGCTTAATTAATTACATTAATGTAATTATGAAAATATATGATTTTGATTTTGACAGGGCCAGCAGAGAAGGCCCTGACGGCCCTGACAGCCCACCCCTGGTCATAAATTGGGGGAGTTGTGCTGGCGGTTGACTGACCTACTGCTACCCACTATCCATTTATGGAGCCAACTAAGCGGGAGTGTTGGGAGTTCTAGCTATTTAACCTGTGATTTTTTTCTTATAGATGTAACTTATTGGTTTTGTCATAGGGAATAATCTGCAGAGGTTCATTTTTTGGTGTGGACTTATTTTTGGGGAGGGAGAGGAAGACCTAAACGGACAGTAGTAATTATCTGTTGTAAGCATTTTGGTGGTTGCAGGTGCTACTCTCGTATATCTGTCAGCACTTACATTTGGAAGCAGTGTTTTAGATCATGTTTGAGCTCAGCATCTTGTGGACTGAGTGCTCCTCATAAAAGAGCCTGCACCTTATGTTTATTCTGTAGGTGGAAAACTTTGCACTGTTATAGGAGACAAGACATCAAGTGTCTAGCAGATAGATGTTATCATGTGACATACTCTTCCTCATGTTTTATAAGAACCAACGGCGTGGCTATTGTAGCTAGAAATAATGACTGTTGTCAAAGCTGAAGGTAGTGACAGAAAAAAATGATTTTTTATCTTTATATGCATCAAATAATTTCAACAGTTTTTCTATCTCTATATATGACACAGTGTACATCCTTTTTTTTTTAATTACAACTACAGGCACCTCTTTAGGCACACAGTGTACCATGGCAAGACGCTTTGCCCATACATCCCCTTCATGAGGTAACTGTTACGAAAAAAGGTTCTAGGGGTATGGTGTCCAACTTTTACCAGTATTTTATTGAAGCCTCCTACAGAACAGAAACTTTGACTGGGGCAAAATATTGGCTAATCTTCATTTGGCCTCTTGGAGCCCCGACCATCAACAGATTCATTATAACTTTGTGCATAGAATTTACCTGACAATTGCAAGCTTTATGTCATGTTATAACAAGTTATAAGGGATGTGTCCTGCACTTTATACTCTTTAAATACTCCTGATACATTTCTTCCTATGGTTTTGAAAATGCCCACCAGGATGCATCCAAAGTGACAGCTCTTATTTCAGAGTCATTACCTGCGGTCATCAACGATATTTTCTCACTTCATGTTCCAAAATACCAGAAGCTTGTAGTGTCAGTGTCAGATCTAACAGCAGCCAACAAAATGGTCACAGTCTGCTGGAAACCTTCACATACTAACCATCATATATAATGTTATATGTTTTTCTTCATGGTCAGTCACAATGTGTTCAGTGGATGTATGTTGTGTTTATATGTGTGAATATTAAAATAAAGAGAATTGATCAAAAAGAGCATTGCGTATACATGCTAAATAATCATGGTAGTTTGGCATGAAGAGTTCTTGACACTTTGAGGTAACCATGGCGATGAATGTGATGAACTCTTTGAACTGGATCAAAAAGAATTGGAAAAAGCTCATCCAGAGTTTCATTCTCCTGGATATTCTGCTCAGTGGGAAAAGTGAAAGAAGCTGAATCATTTGTAGGCAATTAACAGTAAAATTAACGAGTAAAAGTGTATAGCAACACTCACGACACCACAAAGTTGAATGCTCATTACACATCAGAAAGCCAAACTGTTGGATGTTGCTGGTGCAGTGTCCATTTTTAGCAGGCTGATTGCTTGGCTCCATGGAAGTGCTGCTTGCAGTTTTCTTGAGAACTGCTCATCCGCTTGACTTCACAGTCAGCGTAGCGCTCCCCTGGGTCCTCAGCAGTACACCCACTAAGTGTGAGGTTGATTGGCTGAACAGTTCTTGAGATATTCAGTCATACACATACAGACAGAGATTCCTTCCTTCATACGATAGTCAGATTATGCTGCTTTAGTACCATCTATATACCAATTCTGCCAATAGGGGTCTCTCTCACAACAAACAAGGTTGTTCTCATTTCTCAGTTTGTGCATCCTCAATTCCTCTTCTCATATCCGTCCCATCTGTGATGCAAGCAGAGGCGAGGAAGAGAGAGGAATCGAGGCAACAGGCATTTAACAAAATGACGCATCCTTGCCTCTGGGCCGTCTTCTGTCAATATATGCTGCCTCGTCAGGAGATGCCACTGAAGCATGAATCGAAAGCAAAGTCTCTATTTTTTTATTTCAAACAAGGGTAAGCGTACTGAATATGGAGTGTATAATGATACATGAACACCTTAGAACATCCTCTTGGCTTTTTTTCAGGCTTTAGGAAATATGGCCTGTGATGGGAGACTTTGACCAATCACAGGTCATCTCAAAGACCAGGTGTTCTTATTGGCTCCTCTACTAGTGCAGATGTGCATCCACATCCTTTTGGTGGAAAGCCTGAATAAAAACTCCTGCCAGAAAAGTCACTACTCCAGCATTGACAACTACTGCCTAATTTACATAGCAACACAAAAAAGGAAGATTAAATTATCTTAATCTTAAAGAGAGTCTAGCTAATGAGCAACATGCTCAGCACAGAAGTATGTCGGTTACTTTTGACTTGACCTTTAGTTGCGTTCGTTCACCTCAATTACAGGGTTTTTGTCAAGAGGAAAAAGAATATTCACAGTTCTAATAATGTTTTTTTTAAACAACTTGAATCGGTTGTCATATTGAGATTTAAGAGAGTGCAGAGGTATTGCCTCAGGGTAGCAAGTTGTGGCACACAGCGGTCAAAATGTATTAATTACCAGATTTTTACTTTGGTATGGGATCTACACAGTCTAGAAATAAGTCTCAAATGGCTCTCCTATTATAGGAATAGGCTGTTGGGGCGCTGGAGGAATCACCTGGTTAGGTTTGCCCGCTAACTGACATATGTGGCAGGTGCGATAATACTCTACAACAGCAGCCTTTAACCAGGCCAAAAGAAGTGTTTCAATATCCAAAAAACCAACAGCCTTTGGCTTAACATCTGCAAAGCACTTGGCTAAAGAACGATCAGCCCTCTGTGACATCACTAGCTCTACTCTACCTGGCTGTGGTGAAGTTTCAGCAGAAATGCCAGGGTCACACAATGTCAAATCAACAACTTTAGAGGCAGTGGAAAAGTTATCCTTGCCATCTTCACTGTCAGACATGATTGCATCAACAGCAACCAGCTCAGGCTCAGTTGTATCTGGAGGTTCAGCCATAAATGTTTCAAAGAGGCTGATAGAGTCAGCTTTTTGAGACTGGGCATGAGTCACAACACAAGTTGTTATCAACTATGAATGCCACCAAACCACAAATGTCTCCACTGGGACTCCAAAGTGACAAAGGGGTTCCCAAAAGCTGTATGAATCGTGACAATAAGCCACAAACAAATTACAGCCAACAAAGCACAAACATTCAGATAACATCAGTACAAAATATCCTTTAAGGTACCACACAATGTGCAGACTGCAAAAGCAGAGCTACATGATAAACAACTCATGCAGTAAAAAGTTTGTAGCCAAACAAAAAGGTACAAGGGTCAATCCAGTGAAACAGCTTTATTTCGAATGCTCAGTACTAAACCCTGCATATTTTAGTCTAACTTATTCACACTCAAAGCAGACCTCACTGAGGTCGTCGTGGGCAGCCACATGCTACTCTTAAGACAAGACCTTGGCATGTCTAACCTCCTAGTCTAGAAGTAACCCAGTTCCCTTTCTGCCTGGGGGGTTATGACCTTACTTTACCTGTTTATCTTCAGTGATGCACCCAGACACACCAGGGACCACCCCAGGGCTATTACACCAAAATAATAAAGGGGGGTTGGTCTCTCCAGCACCCACTGGCTCACTCAACTGGGAGATTTCAAAAAACGACCTCATGTGGCTAGACATACATGACGTTACTAACTAAAAATTAAAGAACTAGGTTTGAAATCCTGAACAAGCCCCCATTATTATGTTATGGGTGGTTCAACACTGAACATAATAATGGACACAACACCCAGAGAGAGGTTTACTACATTAAAGAAACACAGATATGTAGCACCACAGAGGTGCTGCTGCAGCTGGATGGAGAGAGAGAGAGCTGAACAAAACG
Organism: Lutjanus erythropterus; assembly: GCF_056507025.1. Classification (NCBI taxonomy): domain Eukaryota; kingdom Metazoa; phylum Chordata; class Actinopteri; order Lutjaniformes; family Lutjanidae; genus Lutjanus; species Lutjanus erythropterus. The sequence continues at coordinate 20,905,600 of NC_139318.1, forward strand.
GCCAGCCTATATAGACTCAGCCCCCCAAGTCAATCATGTGATCAACCTAAAGGGATCAGCAAGAGGTTTAACGAGAAACACCAATATACAATAAGATGCAACAATGAATGTAACACAAGTTTAAGATGATTAGAAAATACTAAGGCAAGTAATTGTATAACCTTTATATAACAGAGTCTCCAATTGTTGAACAACAGCAGGTCTTTCTTGGGTTTAGGTACAGTAGCAAGGTTTAATAACCTCTGAGATTAGCTGTAATTGATTACAGTTACCTTTTTGTATCCTAATTAGTTAGATGTAATCTGTTACTCCCCAAGCCTGCACACACATACGTAAAGAATATCAAATTAATATGCATATCAAAATTTGATGATTTAACTTATTAGGTGTGAGTAACACATTTTGTTGTGCTGTTGTGTTTTCTTTGCCCTGCAGTACTTGCTGTGTTTGAAGATCATCTTGCACCGCACGCTGCTGCTCAGGAAGACGCCTGGAAGAAAGTCCTGGATTTTATGGAGAGGCATCTGAGATGGTGAATCTCAAAATTTTGAGATAGAAAACACCTTGAAATGCTTCAAAATGTGTCATTGTTAGATATAAAGGTATTTAACAGGCTGCAGATTGTCCACAAAGGGGAGCTGTTTTGTCACTGAACCTGCCAACAAACACCTCCAGAGGAGAAGAAAGGGCAACAGCAGCAGTTTAGACCCAAAGAACTTATGTTACCAGGTGCAGCTGCACTTATGACACATGTTTACACATGGTTGAATTTAAAAAAATCTTGGGACACATTACATGTTTTCACCTCCAGGGTTAAAATGTTGCTGTTGTCTTGCCAAAAGGTGGTGCTGTTCAGGCTGGAACTGATTCAGAAATGCAGGTCTGAAGATGCAGCTCTGCAGTTGGATGATATATGTAAGGTTTTTCATGCATCGTCATCATTTCTACATTTTATTTCATGCAACAAACTGAGATCCAAGTTTGTAAAAAAAACTCTCTCCCACTTAAAAAGATTCAGGCACTCTTTTTCTGAGATGCTCATATTTTTAATGAGAGACATGTATACATGCTAACTAATCATCCTAGGAGTTTGGCATGAAGAGTTCCTGACAGGCTGAGGTAACCATGGCGATGAGGGCGATGAACTCTTTGAAGTCAATCTCCAGGTCTCCATTCTGGTCGAGATCCGCAAAGAGCTCATCCAGAGTGTCATTCTCCTGGATTTTCTGTTCAGCAAGTAAAGTGAATGAAAGTGAAACATCAGTTACACTTTATAATAACCATCTGTAAGAAATGGTAAACTGATTCTAATTTAAACTTAGTTCATAATTATTTTAACAACAAACAACAAAATTATAATGTTTACTTTAAGTTTGTGTAATATAAAATAAAAATTATATTTTGCATCATAGCATATCATAAACCTTATTGATTATCATTTTTTTTGTTTTAACAGTGAAACAGCTATTAGCTAAAATTAATTAACTATCAATTTGCCCTTTATTATAATGATTAATATTAAGTATTGCCAAAACATTCAAAGACAATGAACTGCTTGTTTTTCTGTTTATTATTTCACTGACATATCAACTCTGTGCCTATCGCCTTGTTTAACTTCCCAATGAGCCCAGGCACAGTTGTAAGAATCATAAAAGTGAGTACTGCATGTGCAAGTGAAATTTACATGGAATACAAATGCTCAATAAAAATGATCAATCAATAATATGTTGACCAGATGAGAATGGGTGAACTGAGGGGCAGGGGAGTTTGGGGTGGCCGTGTCCCAGCAGAATGATTAAAATATTCAGAATTATTCAGAATAACACCTGATCATTTGTTAACATTATGGCATAAGACACATATGCTGTATATTTTACCAAAAACAAACAGGTCATTTTCAATAACTAAAATAAGTAATGCATTGTTTATATTATGTATTACTATAGTGGTTAGTATTCAGGAGAAACAGGACAGGATTTGGTACAAGTGGTTGTAATTTCGGACTGTCATGAATTGTCTCAAGATGTCTGGTCACCCTGATAAAAACAGACAAACAAACAAACAAAAACTGAAAAAGTAATTATTTCCAACTGGTCCAGAGATGTTGATAATGGCTTAATATTTGTAGAAGGAGTAGCAAAAATGGCAGAAATGAAACGAACGAAATAATTTTGTTTCTACAACTTAAAGTTCAAACGTTATGGCCAAAAACATAAAGTTTGTTGGTGAAGTGCCACCATCTGGCCAAATTCCAACAAATTTGACACCTGCCAAATCTGCAGAATATTTGATGAATGATTTTCAAGATGGAAGTGTGAAGTGAAGGACATACTGTTCATACAGATAAACTTGTATTCCATTATAGAGAGATGAAGGTTCATTGAGTGCTGACAGAGAAATGTTGTTTGTTAGTTGTCTGCTCTTTTGCCAAAACTTGTCACTAAGCATTAGCTGGTCAGCATAGCTAATATAGCATGTAAACACGTTTTGTTAGTTTTAAGCTCAGTAAGAATCTGAGTCATTTGAGCAAGTCATCTAGAGACCATGAATATCTGTGCCAAATTGTATGAGGCCCATTGAGTAGCTGTCATTAGAGATGCACAAAAACATCAGCACGTCACTGGTATCAGAACATAAAGGCTTTCAAACCAAATATCAGTACTGGCCGGAAATGTCATTTCAAGCAATGACCAGGAGATTTTATCTGGTTTTGAAACAGTCTTAATGTATTTCTGATGCCTCTCTAAGACTAGAAGCAAACAAGACCATCTGTGAAAAGAACATCTGTGCACTTATTCTGAATGTCAGTCACTGGGACAGATTATTTTTGAAATCAGATGAAACCAGCATGTATTTATATTTTAGCAGGCAATGTTACAGTGAGGGCTGGGGCAGGGCCTTTCTGTGCAGAGTCTGCATGTTCTCCTCGTGTCTGCGTGGGTTCTCTCCGGGTTCTCCGGCTTCCTCCCACAGTCCAAAGACATGCATGCTAGGTTAATTGGTGACTCTAAATTGTCCGTAGGTGTGAATGTGAGTGTGAGTGGTTGTCTGTCTCTATGTGTCAGCCCTGCGATGAAGTGGCGACTTGTACAGGGTGAACCCCACCTCTTGCCCAGTGTCAGCTGGGATAGGCTCCAGCCCCCCGCGACCCTTCAGAAATAAGCGGTTACAGAAAATGGATGGATGGATGGATGGATTTGGTTTTTGATGATATTTGTTTGGTTATTATGGTAGAAATACTACGGGGGCCTCCAAAATCAACACAATATGAAAGTTCTTTGCAGTAGCTTGTGTGCACACACGACACAACTATATCTGTATGTGGTGTGGTGGTTTTTTGAAGTGACCGAAACAGATACCAAAGTTGCTATTTGCAATGACTGCTCAGTGTTGATCATGCAAGGAGGAGCCGAGTCACATTCTTTCAACACTACAAATTTAATTCCCTGTCTTGAGAGCCATCATCATGATCACTGTCATAAATTTGTGCAGTAAAAAAAAACTCAAAAAAAAACAAAAACAAACTGTCATCATTACTTTCTTATTTTGCCAAGTGAATGAGTATATTTTGAAAAGCATTGTAGTTTATGTCTGCATTCCAGTGGCCACCACAATACCAGTATGCATAATAATATGTTAATTCTGTTACAGGGGAAACTGGATGAACTCTGCAACCAGGTGGAAAAAAGTAAGTGCATATATTGGCTATCAACAAAAATGTGTTGGAAAATATCAGCATATCAATTATCAGCAAAAATCTAATATCGTGCATCACTAGTTGTAATATTTCATTCTTGATCTGTGTTGGACTGACTGACATCCAAGTGCAGTTCCTAGTATTTAAACACAGTAAGACACATTTTAAGTGTGGCAGACTGTTGTCTCAAAGTAAACATGAAAACGAACACATGCTTATTAAGAACCCATCATCTTGAGTTGTTAAGTGCTGCTATAAACATGCCATTTTTTCACACTTTTAGTACTATAACTCACCATTATGAACTGGCTCATCTCATTGTTGATCAGCTCTTTCAGTTCTGCTTTCTTCAGCTTACACTTGTGACCCGAGTATTTGTGGAAGACTTTGATAATTGTGACCATGCCACTCTCCAGGTCTGACATTTCCTCCTCTGAAGCCTGCACCAAAACAATTTAAATCAATTTCATATATATATTTTTTAGAATATTCATTTCCTATATGTTTTTTTATATTAAATACATTGTAACATGATGCATGCACTGAACTCAAGTTATTATCAGAGGTTTCAAATATGTAAAATTAAAATATTCATCATTCTTACCTTCATCTGAAGAATCTCCTCTGTCTTGTAAGGATCCGAAATTCAACTGAAGGCTTGTCAAGCAGTGTGTTGACTGCCTCGCCCAGTTACACTGTACACCAAACTGTATTGATCAACCACGCAGAGGCTTCTCCTCTGCCATGCACCACATAATGGACGACTAATGGACACTGGTGGTCAGAGCACTGAACCAAAAATCATTTGCCTTTACTTACAATGTGTCACTTGACTGTGATCATGTTTCTCTGCTGCTTCCTGTGTGTGTATGTGTGTGTCTGTATATATGAATTGAGTAATGGGTGCATTTTCTTGCCACAGCAGTGATGCAGACAGACATTGAGGGTCCACACTTTCTGTTTGGAGTCTTGTAAACTTTAGTGGGCTCTTTATAAGTTCCAGATAGTGTCCAGCATATTCACTACTTTATATACAGTGAAAAAAAAAAGAACAAATGCCCACAGATTGCAACATTTGTCTCTGATACAACACTTAAAAGGGCACAAATGCAGGTCAATAATATTGTGAGTTTGTGAAATAATGTTCAGAAATAGTTCTAAAGCCTGTGGTTGTATATCACCCTTTGTAAACCTCAGAAACAAATCTGTGTGAGATAAGATAAGATAAGATAAGATAAGATAAGATAAGATAAGATAAGATAAGATAAGATAAGATAAGATAAGATGAACTTTATTGATCCTACACCGGGGAAATTCACTTGTCACAGCAGCTCAGCAGTACGGATAGAAGAGTGACAATAAGTACTTATAAATATTAAGATAAAAAGTAGAAAATATGTATATACCTATCAGATTTAAAATATAAAGTCTAAGAAATATAAAATGTAAAGTACTAAGTACAGGACTGTACACACAAGACTACAATATATAAACCTTTCACTGTAAACTTTGTTGCCTTGAGAAATGAAGGTTTGTGAATATGTGGACAAGATTTGTAGTTACAGAAACTGTGCACTAATACATTATCTACATAAACACTGAGAAAAAAAGATCTGACATCTGAGTACAGATTCAAAGCTGAAAAGTGTGTTTTAAACAAATTTACAAGTTACAAGTGCAATTTTTGCCCTGACTTCGTCTGCAAAATTGCAAACCACTTGTCTGAGCCCATACAAAACTTAAAATTATCTTGTTCAGATTTCATGGAGAACACACTGTAAAGTTTTTCTAACATAGTAATCAACTTTGTAGTTTAAAGTTTTACAGGGGTTTGAGCTTTAAGATGTTAACTCAGTTATACAATACAATAATGTGGAAAAACTTTGGCTGTAATGCTCCATTTTAAAAAAATAAATAAAAGTAATTTAAGTAATAAAAGACAAAATAATAAAAATAAAATATGCAATAATAGATTTAAATTATATATGTAATAAAAACAGAACATTGTGTAAGAAGATGTAGAAATATAGAAAAATTAAATATAAAACGCTGCTAGAGGTTGTATACAGGGAGAGATGCTAACTTCCCATTTTGAAGAACCATAAAGAGTTAAAATATTGATATATTTGCAACATTATAGTAAAAATGTGGTTAAAGAAAAGCAGCAGTCAAAGCTGGATACTCTGTCAAACATGAACACAGTGCCAGTCCTAAACTGTCTGCCTTAATACACACTGCACATCCACAACAGTGAGCTCTGCAGAGGACCTTCCCTCTCAGATAAGATTACTGTAGCTTAATTACTAAACATAATTACCACATTTATAGTGAAGGGTTGGAAATTGAATAAGTGTGTCTTCTGACAATAAGTCATGACACTTTTAGCTCAAGGGCACTTGATACACTCTGATATTATACATACAGCAAGTTCTCGCATAGATGTCAATTTATCATTTTCACGTTACATACACATAAACAATGAAAACATACTGCCTTTTTAATGTGACCCTTTAAAAACATTTTTAACATTGTTTTGTTACTGAGTGTCTGCTGGATAATAAACACAGCTGTGGTTGTGTTGTCACTTTTAAAACTGCCTCACCCAGAAAGACTCACAGTAAGCATGCTGACAAATGAAATGCTGTTTTGGACTGATATGAGGCTGTTTAATAAAAACAGATTTAACCACTCCAGTCAACATTGCAGTGTTAAAGTAGGATGGAGGATTTTGTGTTGAGAGGGCAAAAAAAGTCATATTTTCATTCATATTTAAGATTAATTAGTCTACAGGAAATGGCAGACAAACTGTGGGTAAAGAGGAGCAAACAGAAGTGAATAAAATTAAATAGCAAGGAAAGTAGATTAGAAGCAAGAATGAAAAAGTAATATATCCTTGGATGAAAGACAATAACTGGAGCTGTAAGAGTACATGGGTGTCCAGTGTCCAAAACCACTTTCCATTAGTCCATATAGACCAGAGCTTTTCAGAGTGGGAGGCAGGCCTCCCCAGAAGCTTAGTGAATGGAAGTGAAAACATCTTACATTAGTTATCAAAAGAGATCACATTAAGTACCCTAAATGAGTGACTTGGTTAAAGTGAGAGATCAGGGAGTATCAGGTAATTTCACTGCTTTTTCCACTTTTGCAGAGTGAAATTAATAAATGCCTTTTATATAACTTATTTGGCTTTGAATATATGTAAAACAGCAATATTAGGCTATCTTGACTTAATTGTTGAGTATATATGGGATCAAAAAAGATAATCATGACACCACAGACATCCAGGAACTGAGTGAAAGTATGCAAGTAAACTAAAGGAGTGCTTTTTTCCAAGCTTTGTCTAGTGGGCGCCCACAGTCTCAGACTTTGACAACCACTGCCTTTGACTAAACAAGTTCTGAACTTATTTTCTGATCCTTTGTTTTGAATCAAACAATTCAATAAAATCAAATCACTGGTTACAGTTTACAATCCATTTCTATCGAATTACTGTATGCTGACTCTTGTATCAGATAGCAGTAGCAACATACAATTAATCGGTCAAAGTGTGGATGTAATTTGGATAAAATGGTCATAACTGACTAAATATATGATCTTGTTTGTTTGCTCACGTGCATAATGCAAGAGTGATTGTCCAACTTTAGCACCAAAGGTGTCTCTAAACCAGGAAATTTCATTTTAAAATTTCACAAGAGGCTATAGATTGTATGGATGAAGTTTATGTATATTTTATTTAAGAAGGGACAATGCACATGAGCATTTTATTTCATTTTTATTTATATGACTTGCTATTTATTCATCCAATCTACTCTATGCTATACAATTTTGTATAAAATATTTGTTTGTGTGAGTAGTAAAAAGGGAACGACATTTCAAATCGGTTATGTTGATAAAAGCTTTGAATAATTTCTGCAGTGTTATTTTGCTGTCAGCATGTTGACAGGAAGATGAAGCGGAAGGAAGAAGAAGGCATACTTCATTAATTCCCTTGGGCGGAGGGTTACACGTTTCAGGCCCGAAACACACACAAATACACAGACAGGACCTGTAAAAATGCATCGGAAAGATGTGACAGTGAGGGGGGCTGCACCTCGAGCAGTTAGGGGTTAAGTGCTTTACTCAAACGCACCTTAGTAGCACCCATTCCCAAGCCAATTTCTTACAGACTGAGCATTTTGTCCTTCATGAATAATAATTAACAAAACATCGGAGACATTCGGCAAAAACTATCCCTCTTTGCCTGAAGTTAGCCTACAGTTTCCCGTGAAGGTTGAATTTCGCAGTTGCAGTGAACGCACCGCGGCTACATTTCCTGTTGCTGGTTCCTTGTAGAACTCACCGTGCTCTCCGTGATGACGCGCCCGCCGGAACCTTTTGGCCGGCGGCCTTGATGTGAGGAGACCGTCCGCCCCTCACGGTCCGCCCTTCCTGCGATAGGAAACTCGCACTGACGTAAAGAAACCAGAGCAGACTGATCCTTAGTGTTAATTAGTCGCCTTTATACCACTGTTTTACTGAAACTGTACGTGCTTTCACACCGCACTATCCGCGTTTAGTGAGTGTTGGGCGGACACGAAAACAGCAACCGAGAGCGACAGCCAAGAGGAAAACAAGCAGTGTGTGAAACCTGGGTTTTGGTAAGGTTTCAGTCATTTTCTCACACTGTTTTTCTGTCCTCTGACGTTTAAATTCCTCTGCTATATTGTCTGACCTCATAAGTGCTAAGCTAAACACTAGCAAACCCGTTCAGTGGGATGATCGGTATCGTAAATGTAGTAAGGTGACTGAGTAACGTGAAAGTTGTGTGCAGTTACAAGCCAAAACAATCATATTGATATATTCACTTTTCATATTTTTCCATCCCATTCCTCTGACATCACTAACAGCAATCAACAGTGTGTAGGAGGCCCTCAGTAGTGTCTTTGTACAAACACTATTGTGCTATTTGTTTTTTTTTGTTGTTTTTTTTTTATCTCCCTTTATTTTATTAAATGATTGTGTTCAGTTTAGTTATAGAGTTTTGCATACTTCAAAAATAATTATTTAGAAACTGGAAAGTGTTTCAGGAGAAGATTGTAAGCTGCATATCTGTTTGAATTAGAGGCTGACTGATATATTGGTTGACCGATATTATCAGCCCCATTCTTGGCTATCACAGCTTTATCTGTATCAGCATGTATGTTGTTCAAGTTGCATCTATATGAAAATGTGTATTTTTTTTAACAGCATATATAGCAGATCATTTCAATCAGCTTGTTCATGTTATTACATTTTAAAACTTTTTTAACTAGGCAGTATTTTAAGTATATTTGGTACTTTTAGTTAGTTATTTTTTTATTGATGTCATTTTTAGAGCCCAGCAATACTGGATTTTGGGAAGCCAATGCGGATATTGATATTAGAGTAGGGAGTAATAAAATTCCAGTATGAATAATCTTTGTATATGTATAATCCAAAATTATAGCAGGGAGCTGAGTAAATTGTGAGTGGCATTTTCAATAATTATAAATAACTATAATAAAAAAAAAATCTGTTTTATGTTCTGTAAAGAAAATATCAAGACCAGTATCAGCTGATCAATATATCTATCTGTTTCTAATCATTTTGATCAATAAAATTTGTTAATCTGTAAATTATCCTGTCATCATTGATCTTTGCAATATCAGCCGATATAATGATATTGGATTTTTTTTCTTTGCTCCACATATCATTATTGGAATCAGCCCCGAAAGTCCAGTATTGGTCGTGCCCTAAGAGGCGTTTTCTGGAGAGAGGAGTATTCTGGATCATATGCAACGTCCTGAAGCCACGTGCCTCCCTCACACACTTATCTTTTTTCAGAAATGGCCTGTTTTCATTTTGAGGCTATAATTAGCTCAGTATGTGAAAGTGTGACCTGCTCTCCTCTCTCACACACACAGTTTCCATCATCTCTAAGTTGACTAAACCCTGTCTTCTGCTCTCCTGTTCAGGCATGGCTGATCTGCTGAGGCTGCTGCTCCGGGTGGCTGAGAAAGCAGCTAACGTGGCTCGGGTCTGCAGGCAGGAGGCTCCCCTCTTCCAGCTCCTCGTACAGGAGAAGACCGGCGATGACAAGAACAAGAAGTTCGTCCAGGACTTCAAGACGCTCGCCGACGTGGTGATCCAGGAGATGATCCGGCACGATGTTGGCACTCAGGTAGGAGATGTCGATGTGAAGAAGTATGGACTGTCTGAATGGACTAGAGCTGGACTGTAATCATGTCCTGTGTGTTCTCTTGCTCAGTTCCCAGAGATGGCTGGCTTCATTCATGGAGAGGAGTCCAACAAGTTCGAAAATGGTCTTGGTAATTATCACATCGCATGCTCATGCTCTCTTATTAAGGTTTCTCTAGTTTGTAGGCAGTTATTCCAGGTGTGACCCTATCATACATGCATCTAACAATTAATTGTTTAGTCTACAACACATCAGCATCAGACCAAAGCAATTAATCGATCATTAAATTTTTGCAGATTTTCTGTTGATCAGCTATTTGTTTCAGCTCTTGCTTGGAGTGTGTTTACATGTGTACTTGTATTTTAGAGTATTCCAGTTACCTGCATGTACACATTGTATCCTGGTTTCAGAAACCTGGATATGCTACCTGGAGCACACCGACAGAAAATGAGCTCTCAATTTCAATAATTGAAATTAAAGACAGAAGGGAATTCTCCCTGTTGTTTTCGTTTTCTCTCCACCACTGCCAACTTGTGGCACCAAGAGCTTGTTGGGAGAGAAAAAATAGTTTAAATCTTTTTTTAACAAGAATTTGAAAAGGTAGAAGACAGTGGTCAGTTCATAAAAGCCAATTATCTATTAATCTTTACAAATCAAGACTTGATTTTCTAACAGTGTCAAATCCATCAGTGCTAAAAAAAAAATGTTTAAACCAAAAAATTGTATTGTGAACTTAAAATCGAAAGATAAATTGAGTAGTGGATTGTGAGAATCGTGACACATGTAGTTAGTGCAGAACATTGTGACACACTTCCAGGCAGATGATCAGAAACTTAATGATAATGTTAAGGATAATGTTATGATCATATATGCAGGGATATGAATGACCAGATTTTTCATGTTCCATGTAAACACGATGTCCTCAATATGATCAAAATCAGGACTAAAACCAGGATACTAGTGCACATGTAAATGCAGTCACACTGTTCACACTCCCTCAGATACACATGTTCTCACCTGCTCAGTACAGTCTCAGTCTGATCTGCTGGCCTCTGATCACCTCCTTTGGAGCAGATTGGGGTTAAATGTTTTGCTCAACGGAGCTCCAAGAATACCAAAGCTTTCACCTGTTAAAATAAGACTAAGAAGTGCTTCAGTGTTTCTTTTGACAAGACTTTTGAATTCAGTTTCAGTCTTAGTTGCTTACTGAAAATTTTAGTGAGTTAAAGTCACATTTTTGTCTTTTGCTTTGTTTTAGTCAAGATTTAGTCAGGAGAACTGAATTTTAGACAGTGTTTTAGTCCTAATTTTCTCAAACAGTTTCATGACACTAGCAATTTAACAATATAATGAATATTGTGATATTGCAGGACTTAATTGACAATACATACTATGACGTTACATGGTTAATTATTTTATTTTATAAAAGGACTGCTAGTGACTCTGTATTGCTTTTGTTCTGCAATTTGAACATACACAGTTCAAGCATTCAGTGCCTGAGACAGTTCATTTTTTGCATACTTGGATGCTACTTTTATTTTACTTTATTAAATAAGGAAGGCAGAAGCACTTTAACTTAAAATGAAATACAGCTTTTATATGAACAAAAAATCCTGTACACATCAGTGTTATTATTCAGTAGTGGACATTTTTCAAGTTGTAATTTTTCTGTTTTTTTAATGTCATGATAAATATTGTGGACTTTTTATCATGGTATTACCGTACTGTGAGTTTTTGGTATAGTTACATCCCTACATGATACTGTAATAGATTTTGTTGAAAATTATTTCTCCTGGCTATAAAAATTGAAGGGGTTAGTGTCTCTTTATGAGTTTTAAGAAATCATAAGTGATCTTTAGGAGTAGATATTTACTGTAAACTTGGCTCTGTTAAATTTAACGATATGTTAATGGCATGAAGTAATGCAGCCTGAATCCACAAAGAACTTTAAGCCAAACTAACATTACATTTATTTCCTATAAAGGAATTAACATACATGTTATTGAGTCTATCAACTTAGATAACTGGTATTTACCTTTACTGACACTGCAGGATGGTGTGTTTTCAGGTGTCTTTTCAAATTGATTGTGTTTTTTCTGCATATCTTTAATCCAGATGGTGCTCCATCCTAAATGGGAACAATGCATCAGTCATACTTTCGGTTTGAATATAAGAGAGGTAGTCTCTCCTCTTTCTCTTCCTTTCTTTCCCACCTGACAGGCTGCTGGTTTATTAGTGGTTTGAGATGGCTGGTTACTGTGACCTGACTTATGTTGTCCACCCAAACAGAGACAACTGTTTTGTCTTGTCAATATTTTCTACACTGATCATCGCAATTTGGTCGTGAAATAAAAAGGATGTCGATTAATTTTTCTGGACAAAATGAACACTGTTCGTATGCAAAAACATCGTTGCCAACAGACCTGTTTCTAATCTTTACTCTGGTGTTATAATAATCTGCACTTGAAGCTCACAGTGACTGGATCCTCTTATATCTAAAATAAGCAGATGTGTCATCAATCATTATCACTGTGTCATTGTCTAAATATTTTGGCACATAATAAAAATAATAATATTTATTTATAGAGCACTTTACAGAATCCATGTTACAAAGTGATTCACACTGTACTGTGTAAATTTTTAAAGTCATTTGTGTAAAGTAATCAAATGAAGCCTCGCTGACTCTGTGTGACCAGGAGAGAGTGTGATCATCACCGTGTGCAGTACCGAGGAGGAGACTGCGAAGCTGCTGGCCTCCGTGCTGGACAGTGATCACACAGCAGCGTCTCTGCTGGCTCGAGCCATTCACCAGGACCCGGTGACCATCGAGGCTCACACAGATGGTCTGACAGTTCCCCTCAGCCCCTCTGAGCTCGGCATCTGGATCGACCCGATAGGTGAGAGGCTGGCGACTGTTCTGACTGCTACCCTGAACCAGAAACTCATTCTGCAGAGAGTCGAGCCTCACTGACTATTTGTCTGCTGTTTCTCATTAAGATGCCACCAGTCAGTACATCGAGGGCCGGGAGGAGGTGCTGCAGGAGGGCCACCTGTCTCCTTCAGGTCTGCACTGTGCTTTGGTCCTGATCGGGGTTTATCTGCGGAGCACAGGCGAGCCCGTCATGGGCGTCATCAACCAGCCGTTCAACTACAAAGATCCAGCAGGTGGAGGGTAAGACGGACAGAGGGTGACACAGAAACACAAACATTTCCTCCTCTATCTCTGACAGGGTCACTGCATGTATGCAACTTCATAAGGCTCTTTTATTTTTTAAACACTTTCATATATACATTTAAATTTACATGAAAGAACCAAAAAAGTTTCCCAGCATTAATATTGAATTAAATTTTACTTGTGTCATCGATCTGTTAGTGTTAGGGGAGTCACAATTTCAACACTGAATCAAAAGTCAATCAAATTGAGCTTTCAATTTCAATAATTGAAATCAGAGCCAGAGTCAAAAATTCTACCTGTTCACCTTTTTTTTTTTTCACATCTAGTGCATGACAAAACAGGCCACTACTTACAGGCCATTTTATCACAACTGATACCCTTTTTAAAGAAGAATTTGGAAATGTAAATGACAGTTGTCAATACATAAAACCAGTGATCTGTTTAGTTTTACCAATCACAAAGACACAACAGTTGAGAAATGGTGAAACCACTAGTGCTAAAAAAAAAAAAAAGAAAAGGAAAAAAACAATTTATTAGGTACACTTGTTCAATCTAACACAGTCCAGTACAACATCTCTGCCATTACACTGATCTGTTTGAAGTTTATAATGTTCAGTTTTTGTTGATGGAGGAAATGTATAAATCACACGTTTTTTATTGCAATCACACTTTAAGCTGGTGTTGTACTTTATATTATATTGAGAGCTGTTTCCAGTCTTTTGTCCTTCCTGTTTACAAATATGAGGATGGCAGAATATTAGAAACACCTCTGAATACAGTCCAGTCCAGTCCAACATTACTAATAACTCTGACCTCAGTGCTAAAACGTAGAATTTAATGAACATCTTTATAGTCTCAAAAAAACATAGAAAATTATTGGCATCATAAAAGAAGGGTTGTATATGACTCAGAGTTTTTTCAGTTGATTTGACTATCAAATATGAGGTTCTATGATTTCCTTTGCCTTTTTTTTCAACTTTACCACTCTAAACTCCTCTATCGGCTTATATGACTCATGGTTAACTTTGTCATTTATGACATGAAAACATCAGATTTTCACACAGTCAGAGAAAGTTACTTGTGTGTCATTGCTCGTAGTCCAGGTGCACCAGCTAATATCGACTGAGGGGTCTGATGGGGTGAACTGATGATTCAACTCATGGACTTTCAAAGGGCAGGCCTACATAAAAGTAGACTTTAAGGCAATAGTTGTATTGGATGGCATCAGATTTTACAGGTGTACCTAAGGCAGTGGCCACTGAGTGTAATTCCCCCAGCGTTTTTAACGTAATGACACATATTTTCAAAACATTTGGATTTCTTTCTCTGGCAAATACATACTCAACAATTTATCTACAACTTATTAAAACAGCCCAGTTATCCCCAGCAAACAACAGTAAACATTCAGGTCACTTTCCACTCTGTGAGTTTTACCTTTCAATTCAGACTCGTGCCGTGTTTGAAATGTTATGAGGTCCAACCTGGTAAGAGAGCAGCCGTGACTTCTGGCTTGGGCGCTTATTCATACATGAAAATTTCCATCTCATTTTCATGCAGAGCAACATGCCTGAAAGGGCCTCATATACATCAGTGTCTTTCATGTATCTGTACTGTACGTACCTTTCACTTTCTCTATCTTTATCTCTGGATCTTTTTCTCTTGCCTCACATGGCCAGAGCTCAGGTTGCGAGTACAGTTTTTCCAGTTTGAGTCTGACCAGATACTCTGCATGTCAGATCAATCAGAAAAACTGAAGGGAGTGTTTAGAAGATGGGGCGATTTACTATCTGAACCTCATGAGCAACTATGTAACCAAGATGTTATAAAGACTGATTGCCTGACCCGCTTTTAAGCTTAAAGCAGCTATAATCGCTATTTTTGATAATAACAATTTATCAAATGAGAATGTGAAAATGAATCTGGAGCATTTAGATTAAGAATCAGATATTTTCCTTCAGGAATTGGTAGAGACCAAAAACAGAGCTTAAAGACAGTAAATGTGTAGGGGCTGACCCGAACACTTTGAAGCGTCTACCGTTGTTATGGTAATTACGTCCAAATCAATATTTGAATGCTGGGAAGGGCTTTGTTTTGTTTAGTTTTTTTGGTGAGAAGAAGGAGCCATTGCATCAGCTGCACCGAAAAGAGGCAAAAGAGCAAGAAATGGAGCTACTCTGTGGTGTGTAATAAGTCTCAAAGCCCTTGCACATAAAAACCAGGTGGAAAATGTGGTTCTGCCAACAAAGAGCTCAACCCTTTCTCTCACAACTGCTCAACTCTTGCTCGTGAAGTTGAGATTTTTGAGGCAGGGCTGAAATAGACAGCGGCTTATGTCTCCCCTTCTGTCCTTGTCTCTCACCAGACTGATAATTACAATAATATTAGTTAAGTATTGAAGCAAATAATGACCACAAGTTTGCAGGTAATTCTGACTGAAGCTTCAAAGACCCAAAAATTGTATTCAGGACAGCCCAGCCAAAACTTAAATCCATCAGGTTTATGCTGCTCTGCAACTGCTTGATGTATAAATAAGTATTAATAAAAATTACTAGTTGCTGACAAGTTTGCTATATTACCTAAAAGATGATGATGTGTCAATGTTGTTCATAGCTTGTTTTTGCTGCCCCCGAAGTGACTAAAATTTATATTTTTCTAGGTTTAAATTCACCCAGAAAATTTTGGTGAATAGTTGACAGACAAGTTTTTCTTTGGTATCATTCTGGGCTCTTTCTCTTCCACTAAAGTAAAATCTTCTCAACCCACCTCTACTTATTTACATTCACAGCTGGAGGGGGAAGCATTTCTGGGGCGTATCATATGGTGGCATGAACACCTGCTCAGAGTCGCGGCCTACTGACGGACCTGGTGGCGGGTTGTCTGTGGTGCTGAGCTCCAGCGAGAAGCAGGTGGTGAAGGAAGCCCTCACCTCGCTATGTGGCCCCGACAAGCTGATGTACGCCTCTGGAGCTGGCTTCAAGATCCTGTGTGTGATCCAGGGCCTGGCTGACGTTTACGTCCTCTCAGAGGGAAGCACCTTTAAGTGGGACTCCTGCGCTCCTCACGCCCTGCTCCGAGCCCTCGGAGGGGGGGTGGTGGACCTGTCTAAGTCTCTACAGTCCAGCTCTGAAGCTCAGGATCAGCAGGCAGAACTGACCTACCACCAGCCGTACACTCAGTGTAAAGGAGCAGACCGCTGGGCTAACCACGGCGGCCTGGTGGCTTATCGAAACTGTTCTCAGCTCCGCAGCGTCACAGCAGCTCTGAAGGACAAGCTGTAGGTGACAGAGCAGTGAAGTATTCAGCACAAGCTGAAGCACTTGTTGTTGCATACATACAATTATATTGATTTTTTCTATATAAGAAGGGAGAGAAGGATCGGGGCACAGGAAGAAATATTTTAATTATAAATAATACTGTCTTATTTTTAACCAGATATATTTGCAAGTGTATATATTACAAGATGGACATCCAGTCTGGGCCAAATAATATTTTCAAATACTGTCAGTGGTGCTGGAGGGTGTAAGTTATGAGTGGATACATGACCAGGGAAAAAAATATGAAGTTAAACAAGACTTGAATGATTCTGATTCATTTGGAAACGATAACCAAACAACATTTATTATTATTGAAATATGGCCAAGTGTAATATCACAGGAGCTGCACCATTTTGATAAAGGTAAAATCATGTTCTCTAGACATAAGGGAACGTGTTTTTTTTTTGTACAGACCCCAGCAAAAACCACAGGACTACTTTTAGATTGTTTTTTCAGTGAAAATGAAATACAAAAATTATCATTCCCACTAAAATTGTGACACATCATAATTGCAATATCTATCAGAATAATTGCATTTTTTTTTTATTGTTGCTGCATATCGCAGCCCTGTTTGATATCATTTTTTCATGGTTCTCTCCTGCAACGTGATTGGATTGATTCAAACAAAGTCGATCTGGGGAATTAAGTGTCGACTTGCTGCAGATGATTAGTGTTAGATAATTCAGGAAATGATTTGTGTTTTTTTTAATAACATGGTTTTTCATCTTTGGGCTGGGGGGCAGGTATTTTCAAGTCAAGAGGCTCAGGTCCAAGTGAAGTCACAAGTCATTGGTGTTAAAGTCCAAGTCACATTGCAAGTCTTTTTTTTTTTTGTTGTTGTTGTTGTCAAGTTGAGTTAAATGTTTAGTTATTAACTTGTGACTTGAATCCACACCTCTGCCAAGAGACCCTTAGGTCTTAATGGTTTCTAAGAACAAAGTTGATATTAATTTAGTTGGGTTTGGAAGGGAACCTTTGATTTGAGAAACTCTCGCAAGATTTGTACATATTGCCTCTTGATTATGCGTTACTAATAATAATTGGTATAAGCTAATTATGTTTTATAATGTGACTTTGGGTCAAATCTCGGACAGAAAACACTTGATTGTTGTAAGGAAAACATTAAGGATTGCGTTAAAAAGAAAGAAGTCTTGTGAGATTTGTCGCGGGTCTGGGGTTCCCTTCTAGACACCAGCCTAAAAATATAATCAGATGATGTGTCAAGGAGCAGGGGTCAAAGGGTGGACTGACAGAAAAGGTTTGGAAACCACTGAACTCCATCTTACCAGACAAGTTAAACCTGCCACATGGATCAATGTGATTGACAACAGAAATTTAGACAATCAAAAGAATATTTTTCAATCAGTTTAACTATTGACTTCTATGACTACCAAGTCAGCGATGGCGATCCAATGTTGACTTCCTCCTCCTCACTGCTACAACAAACTAAGCATTATTTGTGAATTTTGTTTAGCTCAGACCTGATAATCATTTATTAAACATTTCTAAGCTTTGTCTACATGTTAAATATAAAGTATATTATTAGTTCAAGAGAGTACAGTGCTCACTGCTGGACAGCTGAGGAACGCTTCACTGCCAGAGGAAAGGTAAAGCGGCATCACAAGACTACTTTATTCGTGTCTGAATTGCGGTTATGAAAAATATTAGAAATTTTTCACCTTATCTAACCTGTAAAAGGCTAAAGTAAGTTGAGTGAGTGAATGAGACTGAAATCAAGCAGTGTGCAGGAATCTGAACCTCTCTGAAACAACTCCTTTTAAGGAGTAGAGGGATAGCCATGCCCTGCCCTCTTTCCATGGCTGTAACACCATTAGTTAAAAAGGTCAGAGAGTGGAGAAGCCATATGAGGTAAAACGGTGACACAGAGAGTCCTTTTCAGTGTGGGTTTACTGTAAAATGAAATATTAAGACAATTTGAAGGATGGGACCTATGCAAGCTAACAGGCTCCTCTGAAGATTCTTATCCAGATGTTTGCAACAATGACTTGTTTAACCTTACTGTCAGTCACTGTATATGTTTAAAATGACTTTGATATGACAAATACTGTGATATGTGTAATGAGCATAAAACAGAACAACAATGTGCATATAGGAAATCATCTTTATTTTGAAAACCAGAGAAAGCGGGGGAAAGAAACCCAACAGTGATATTATTTTAAAACTGTTTGCCAGCCAGGGAACTCGCCTCATAATTCCCTACAAAAAACCCTGATGATTGTCAGATATTTTTTGCAATACTTCTGCATATTCTGTTAAAATCTGAAAAGAAAATGCAAAACCAAAAATGTATTGGCTCTTTCATTGACCTGCTACCTTTAACATACAGCACTGTACATTCTCAAGTCGAGGTGGACGTGTGGAAAACAACGCTCTGCTCAGCCTAACGTGATCACAGCTGTGGATCCAGTTTCCCAGACTGGGACTGAATTAGATATTTTACAGTATATCAGGATCTAAAAACCGTTTTCCTGGATGTTCAGATGGTCAATGCCTACAGGAGGATGTAAGATGAGAAATTGCACATTGCTGAATACAAATGACTGAAATATATTTTTTTGTTGATTTCTCTCTGATCATTAAACATTAACAATCTGAATTCAAACCTGCCCGATTGAAAATACTTATTTAAAGGGACATTTCTGGTTATTTTAAGGTGCTTGTATCAGATACTTGCCCACAGTCAGTATAGTACCTACAGTAGATATCAGTTGGCAGACCCACAGCTTGGAGTACCAGCACAAATGGACAGGGTCGACCGCAAAATGTATTTTAGCAACTTAAAAAGGCCCACCTTTAAAAAAAAAATAGTTAAAGTGTGCACTATATTTAGAGTATTTTCACTGATTTTCTTAGCCTTCAGACAACCTTTTCCAACAGGAAACCACTGTTGTGCTAAATATCGCTCCCTCCAAACCAACCAAATTATTAAATTATTAATTAAAATCAATATTACCTCACAGAACACAGGAGTTGCTTTTCTATCACTGCCTCAATCTCTTCGTTTGTTTGTGTTACTTTAGTGTTTTAAAGGGTTAATTTGTAGGGGTGTCCTGATCCGATATTGATATCGGATATCGGTCCGATATCAGCCAAAAAACGAGTATCAGATTTTATCGGACAGCATCTAAAATCTCTGATATAAGCGCTCCGATAAGCAGTCCATTTTCCACTCCAGCACTTCTATCCATAGGTGACTCTGGTTGCTGACTATTGTTCTCTGTTTGAGTAACATCACTTAATCAAGCCTTTTCTAACATTCCACACTAAAAAATAAGTAATAAAAGTATGTATGATTCGTTCTGATATCGTATCGGATCGATATCGATACCGGCCAATACTCAAGGCTGCAATATCGGTATCGTGTCGGAAGTGAAAAAGTTGTATCGGGACATCCCTATTAATTTGGATTCACCAAAGTCACATAATTGGTTTGAAGAGACCAACATCTGGCTTATTTAATGTCAGTTTCCAATCAGAAAAGCCCGTCTGGCAGTATTGATTTTTTGAGGTGGGTCTTTTTTCAGGAGGCTAAAATACATTTTGTGGCTGCTGACCTTAACCACAGATGTACATTGCTTAGCTTCCTACACCAGTACTCCTGCTGTTTCTCCAAACTGGAGACGTGCCGGCCATCATCTACTGCAGGTAATACACTGACTATTGATAAGTACTTCATACCGCCCCACTTCAAAAAATTCAAACCTATCCCTTTAGGTCCTCATAGTTCAGGCTTAGCTGTAACCTTCCTTTATGCTGCCAAATAGTTTCTTTATAGAATAAGCTAAATCCAGAACTTTTTTTACATTTTGACTGAGTTTCATTTAAAAGGAAGGGTCATTTTAGTTGAGAACAACCCAATTCATGTCTTGAAAACTGATCAAATGCGTACAAGAGAAAAACAATTTGACACATGAAAAGAAACATGGCAAACTTAATGTCCTGCTTCAATAAGCTCAAACAATATTAAGAGAAAAGGTTCATCCTCTCAGGCTGGAAAACAAACCCACATTATGCATTAACAATGCCATAAAACAGTTCTGATACTCGGGTTTCTCCAAAGTGTAATGGACGTGCAACTCAAATGTTTTTCAAAATATTTGTCACTCATTTAACATTCAGATTCTACCAAAAAAAAAAAAATCTTAATTTGCAAATGAGCTGTTAGCTTAGCGAGCTACACCTCCTACTCAGCTGCAGCTGGAGGAGTCTTGCTAGGGCTAAATCACCGATGACTGTTCAAAATCCCTGTGATGTTATTACCGGGGTGGATGTGCAAATTAACACCAAAAACCAAAACAAAAAAAACATGGTACTTTTCATCATCAACTGTCAATATAAAAAAATAGCCTTTATCAAATGCCTTATCACACATAATAGCATTTCACTACACTCTCACAACCTTCACATATCAGGTGTAAACAATATCAGTTCTGTTGTCTTAAATTAAACTATGATGAAAATTAAATTGTTATTTCTATGCGAGAAACCAATAATTAGAACCATATCGAGAAGTTAAACCCAAAATAAAACCAGTTCTCATTTTTCTGTCCCCTTCATGTTGTTACATACAGAAACACTGGAGAGACTAAGAGAAAATCGGTTGTTTGGATGGAGATAAGATTTTCTGTGAACATGTGACCTTGACATTTTGAAAGCTGAGCCACATTCAGGTGGAAGAAAACACTTATTTAAGAGTCACATTATTCATTTCTTTAATTGTAAGTTGTCAGGAGCCACTGAGATAATCCTGCAGACACGAAGATGAAAATATTTTGAATGTAATAACCAGGATGGCTTGAAACACATCTATGGCAGTGGGGGTTTTTTACTGCCTTGTTCTAAGCTGGGTGACAGCCATGACTGACCACTGGTGTAGAAGTTTAACACATCCTGAAACTTTAAAGAAGGCATAAAATAGCACTTTACAAGAAAAAGAAAGACCCTGATGAAAACAATGTCAAAATTTAGATGTATTTTCAGCAGCAGCCTGAACAACTATGCTAATCTACTACATGAAATGGTCATATTGCATGTGTTGCAAATTTAACATGTTTTAATGTCTTATTATGCCTCCGCCCGCTGAAGGTGCCGGGCCGGAGGCATACTGTTCTCCGGTTGTCCGGCCGTACGTGAGTCCGTGCGTCCGTCCTTCCGTCACAGATTTTTGTTTGCACGATAACTTTTGAACGGGTGGACGGATTTGCACCAAATCTTGTGTGCTAACACTCTATAACAGGTACATGAACTGATTAAATTTTGGAGACCAACGCTTTCGAGATGGCTGCAAAATTGCCGCCTGACAGACCTGTCTCTAAAAACACTCTTATGCCAATAACTTGGTCAATTTTAAAGCTTTTTTATATTTGACTTTGATATATTTTTGAATAACTATGTTGGATACTTTTAGGTAATAAAGGTAATAGCTCTTTCCTTGCAATCTTTTCTCATTAACTGTATACTGTATCAATAGAGCCATCATTCTCAAACTCCTGGGACACTTGCAAATAGGATTTATAATGAATCAATAGTTTCAATCAGGTGTAGGGAACACAAAAAGTCACAGCTGTATGAAACTGTTGCAGGCAGAGGCATCAGAATCAACGCTTTAGCATCGACTTCTACCCGTTTTCATTCAAGACATAGTTCGGTAATGATCAAATTTTAAGAAATTATGTTGGTGAAAGAAAACATAAATGAGACAGCACTGTAGGTTTACACACAGGACATGGTTGCTTCAGCGTGTGTAAATTAGCACAATATCAAATTACACTAATTTAAGACTCAAATGGCCGTTAACTCACATATTCTGTTTGTTCATAACTTTGTAAATCAGTTAAAGTGTGACCGCTGTTTTCATTTTGTATGACTGAGTGAATCAACAGGGGGCAACATAGATCAATTCTGTGTGTTTTTAACAGCTTCCCTGCTGAGGAAAGACATCGATATTTCAAAATGTCAAGGTGTCACTTTTCAAGTTTTGAGAACTTCTCAAAGCAGCTCAGCTGGAGCTCAGTCTGACAGAAACACCACTGAACTGCTTTCTGCTGTAGGATTTGAACACATAATGTAATTATAGCAATTCTAACAACTGAACATAAACACAAGGCAGATTTTAGCATGTCTGAATTAGTGTATCTCAAAACAAAACAGCTTTTATGATTTTCACTAATTCAGATCTAGATTTTACATCTTGACTTTGTTGCAGGTTCATGATCTCGTCTCTGGCTCAGTGGCTCTTGAAGAAGAAAGACAGTAATATATTTTTAGTGCATGGTCTTATAATGCAAGATGTGACTCTCCAGTAACTGCCACACAAATATCAGCGTCAAGTAATATCCAGTCAATGAAACTGAACTCCTAGAAAGCACAAATTTGTTATTTAAGAAAGATTCATGTAATATTTAATTATGCATTGTGTCAATTCAAGATATAATCTGTCTGCTTATAGTAACACAAATACAACTCAGAGGATCCCTAATGCTGGATGCTGAATGACTGTGACACACTACCAGTGAGTCACATCTGACCATGCCCTTTGATTTTACTGTAAAAGCAGACAACTCACAACAAAAGACGTGTGTTTCTGTTCTGCTGCTTTCGCAAATTTAGGTTCAGAAGTGTTGGGTTAAAATGGTTTCTGTTGATATGGAGGGTGGAGGTGCAGAACCACGTGTCACTCACATGAGCGACACTGACAGTGAGGCGAGAGTGAAGCTGCCCAGATCATTATCTTCTTCATGTTGATTACAGTCAAACATAACTCAGTGACTACGTTTGCATGCACAAAATATTTTGTTTGTTCTTTTTTTATTTCTTCTTATTTGTTAATATTCATTTTTACATGCAGCTTGAGCCATTTGGCTGCTTTACATCAAAATAGATTTTTCTTAAAAGTTTTCCACTGGTGGCTCCTTTTTAGATTCATTCAACCTCCTTCTTGTAAAGGTCAGTGTTGCGATCCACCATGTCTTAAATCAGAAAATGCTCCATTCAGAATAAGGCCTATTTCAAAATATCCAAACAGAATATACTGTTTATATAACATGTATCAAATTCAAAATACTGTGATATTCTTATTAATAGTGGAAAATCAGTGTGCATGTAAACGTAGCCACTGTAAACCTCTCTTCACGTGTCCTTCTGCCTTACACTAACCTTATAGAAAACATTAACAACAAAAGTGAGAGAACTGAAGTGTTAAGATGCAGGTGAATAAATCATGCATTGCAGGATTTTGGCAGGAGATTATGAAAGGAAAATGTTTCATTACAGCATCCCAATGAGGATTTCAATGCCAAGGCTACGGTTGTCTTAAAGACCAACAAAAGAATAAGGTGAAATGAGAGGTAAAGCACCATCGCTGCCGTGTCTTTAACCCTCCTTCAACACTTGTGTTCCGTCAACAGACTCCTCTTCATCAACCCGTCTCTCTCTGCTCTGGCTGATCTGACCGCAGCCACATGAATCTCCTCCAGTTCAGATCTTGGCGTGCCAACAGGCAGGCGAGAGACAAACATGGCCATTATTTATTGTGTCCCTGTGTTGATGTGTTGATACACTGAGAGGTTGACGGACTTCACCTCTGGAAGGGTTTGCGGACTTTCTTCCTCCTTCTAGGGGGTTTGCCACCCTCAGCCCACGTCTCACTGGACTCTGGCCGGTGACCCCCAGGCATGAAGAAACCTGTCTGGCCTGGGGGAGGGGAGAATGGGGGCGCTCCAGCACCAGGTGGCTGGTGATGGGGCGGACCTGAGGGGAAGAAGCCCCCGTTGGCAGCCATATCATTAGGAGGACCTCCCTTGAAGATGCGGTTGAAGAAGTCCTGCAGATCTGCAGGGTTGGTCGGACCTGTGGCGTGCTCTGAGGGCGTCCTGGAAGTCAAAGTTGGAGAGTTCAGAGAACTTTCGTTTTTAAGGGTTCTTATTTATTTATAAAGCATTTTATACTTACTTTTTATTTTTTGAGATCTTGGCAAAATCACATTTTTTATGTTTATGTACATTTAGTTTTTATTTCACTTTTATAGTGAACTGATGATCTTTTATGCTTTTATAGATGATCATGTGGAAACAATCAACGAAAGCCAATAATAAAGACAAAATACAAACAGTATAGTACAGTACAGTGGAAACATTTTATGATTATTGCAAGAGCTGCAACGATTAATTGATTAATTGATGTTTTCAAGATACAGTACAGCTGCTTTTCAAATTACTGTACAAATTAAATTACTCTACTGTGTGTAATTCAAATACACTATGATAGAATAAAGTACTGTATATAAAATATAGTTTACTGCGTTTCACTGCTGCTTCTGATTGGCTAATTTTTGGTCTGTCCGTACAGTAATGATTCTGTGCCAGGCTTTTTGATGCATATAACCATAAGTGGTTTATCACTGTAACTGTGATCACTATAAGCCATTTCCACTGTATGTGACTTTTCTGTCAACATCATTACCACAACAATGAAGCACTAACATTAGGAATTTGGGAAATTTATCAATCACAGAGGAAGGAGATGTTTTATCAGCAGAGACTGAAAAAAAAACAATTCAAATTAAATTTAGAAATCATATTTACATACATTTATCTCTTAAAACAGAAATGCATCCTAACTTCACTTCCATAATGGAGACATATTCTGCAATGATACTTTTTTTTAATTTCATTTCACCATATGTCTAAAAGACCACTGGTGTTTAATTATTTCCAACAAGAAAACTGATGTTCCAGACATGTAAAACTCCTCAAAACTGCCAAGATCAGTTACGATTTATCTGAGGAGCAGCAGGATGAAATAGATGCTTCAGCACAATGAAGCCACAACAACAACCTAAATGTGAATAAAAAAGATCATACCTGTGTCGTGTGGAGTTGCTGTTGTTCTTTGAACCAAAAGAGATGTGATAGGGCACACGATGCGTGTCAGGAGAAATGCCTATTCTCTGGCAACCTGCCCACTCTGAAACATGACAGCATCACAACAGGTCACATGACTGAGAGAAAAAGTGTCTAGGGAATACTCTGAAGCTTCTCTTTCACTTGACAACACGTAGTGGATGTAGTGGATACTGATAATCTGGGATACTGAGGAGGCGGGCTGATACTCTTTACAAAAAACTGACGTTCACCTGTGATATCATAGACTTTGCCATCCATACAGGCAAAGTATGTGATACGTAGGCCCAGCATGCTGGACTCCGCCCACAGGTCCCCCTCCTCAGCACTATGGCAACGATTGCATTCAGCACAGAACCGGGCCTCAGCAGGTTCACGATCCATCTCGAACCGCCTGCACACACACGAGTCAGGAAGAAAACACAACTGCGGTCAAAGTTGACTGCATGAGACACAATTCAACTGTGTGTAACATGATGTTTAAATTCAGTCTGAGGAAATGTCTGATACTCAGTTCAGTGGGTGATGGCTGTGTGTAGCTGTACTCATGTATATTGTGTGGCAACATACTTGTGTTTGCCTTCACACTTGGTACACATCATGGTGTTCATGGCTTCCTTCAGGTCATCCTGCAGTTTAGTGAGAAACTCGTTCATGGACTTTGAGAGCTCAGTTGCTGCCATACGTTTCCTGCGTGGGAACCAAAACAGGCTGGTTGAGTGAAACATGAACAAAACAGGCCTAATGAATCAAACACACACTAAATCACTGTACAATTTTAGGCCAATGAAACAGAATATACATGTTTTGCAAATAATGCAAAGGCGGTGCTGACTGAAGGGTTCGTTCAGTGGTTAACAAAAGGAAGAAAGTTGGAACATTAATTTATTGAAGGGATAATTACATTTTTTTCATTTTATGCCTTCAATGACAGGACAGAAGAAGACACGAGAGGAAATGGGGAGAGAGAGTGGGGTAATGACACGTAGCAAAGGGCCATGGGCAGGAGTTGAACCTACGCCGCTCCAGAGGACTCACAGCATCTGTACATGGGGCGCACGCTCTACCAACTGAGCTATCCAAGTACCCCATTAGTATTTTTTTTAAGTGGTATTATATGAGCCTCTATGATGGGAAACCATTGTTATATAAGCCAAATAAGCCTCTCTGCAAAGCAACCAGACTGCTGTGCCAAAAACAGAAAATTTACAGGGTTCCTACAACTTTTCCAAAGTCAATTTCAAACACTTTTCAAGAATCTTCAACATGCATTCAAGTTTTTCCAGCACCTCACTGCTTGATAAATTACATATTTATATGCATATACTCAAAAAGTTTAATTTCACTTCTTCGTCAAATTACATCAGATGTTATTGTGCTATAAACAACCAAAATCATGCTTTGTGACAGCATTCTGCAGAAGAGTGAGAAATTAAAGGACTCAGTTTCAATGTTTCATAATGTGTCATCTGTATGGAAGTGCACTTGGCATCCCATATAACATGGGTGAGCCATTATCTGACTCATTTTGTTTCTTTCTTTTAGCAAAACAGATTTATTATGAAAGTAATGCAATTACAGTTAAAGTATTTTATCCAAAATACAAACGCCGTTTAAACCTTGAAAATGCTACATTAAAATTCAAGTATTTCAACAGATTTCCAGTGTTATTGTGTGAATTCAGTGTTTTAAAGGATAGTTTGGATACACTTAAGTCACACAATAATACAAACAAACTAACAGGTTGAAGCAGCAGTGGACAAGGAACTGCTTTGGAGAAAGTGATGTTTGGCTTATATAACAGCAGTTTCCTGTCAAAAAAGTGTGCCTGACAGTCAGGTAAAGCAATGATATCCTATATCTGCTATACATGGTACATTCTCAATATAGCATACACTAAAACTGGTATTGACTTTTTTTACGTCTGTAAAAAAAATATGTTTTGCTGCTGACCCTGTCCACAGCAGTTTAACTGTAACTAATACACTGACTATGGATATGTACCTCATACAATCTCATTTCAAATAGTCTGAACTATCCCTTTAAATCAAGAATAACATTCTACCAAACTATTAAATAATAAAATACAACAAATGAATGTTAATTTACACAGGTTAAAAAACAGGCTACAAAATAAATGTTACTTGGTCCGCTCTTATTATTATTATTTTTTTTTTGGCTTTATAATCTATTGTAAATGTCCTGTGATAACCTCTTCCTCTGTGTACTCACAGCTCATACTCTCGTCGTGTCTCTGGGTTACTGACAATATCCCAGGCAGCCCTCAGTACTTTGAACGCCTCTCCAGCTCGTGGGTGTTTATTCTTGTCTGGATGGACCTGAAAGAGAGAGGACAGAGGAAAAGGTTGCATGAGTAAAGTAGAAAATTTCAACCTCGGATACAGTGTATTAGTCAGTAATTCAGGCATCCGATAGCTGAAACTTCACACTTACCTGGACAGCCAGCTGTCTGTAGGCCTTCTTCAGCTCGGCCTCAGTGGCGTGCACCTCCACACCGAGCACTGTAAAGGGGTCGAGCTCGTCTTCTGGTACCTCCGCCAAGGCCAGCAGTCTCTCCAGCTCCTGGCCGGGTTGTCCTCTCCCTGCTCTGCCGGGTGACTCAGGGCTGGACGGCGGTACATGTCTGTCCCTCCTGAACCTGCTGCGGACTCTCTCCAGGAGGGACACCACCCTCTTCCAAAGCCGTGACTCCTGAAAAGCTGTCCAATAGCGTTTTCCCCTCTCTCCACTGAGGCGGACCATCATACCCTTTGCCCACTGGGAGCCGAGAACAACCAAAGCGCAGAAAAGTCTGAAACAAGATAAGGCAGCTGTCTTTACCCACTTCACTGACCGAACTATTTTATCCATCAGGTCCGTTATGGTGCATTTCGTCCATTTCAGAATCCGGCTAGCATCCGCCTTCAGTCCTGCTACATCTGTGACCTTTGCAAGGAGCTGCTGCCCGAAGTTGTAAAGTTTCACCCCTCCGGTCTCCACCCCAACTCCGCAGTTGTGAGTTAATGTGACAATGATTTCAATCATCATGTGGACGCAGGAGATGCACCAGAAGCTCAAAGACTCTGACAACATTTCCTTGAAAGCCGTGACGAGCTGATTGCCTGTCCGCCTGCGGCCTCGGTTCTGCTGATGGTGGTGATGGTTACGTCTGCGGGTCTGCTTGTGCCGACCACCACTCGACATTACATTGCCCTTCTGGACGGAAGAAAAAGCACTTTGCTCTGAAACCGATCCACTGTTCCTCAGTTTGCATCTCCTCCCAGATCCCTCATTCCTCCAGCCAGACTCCCCGTTCATGTGCTGCTGCTCCTTGGCAGCTTCATCCTCTTCTTGATTTATGACATGCAAATTCTCATGATCTGTGACGCTGTCATGCTCGAACCCATCTGAAGCCTCCTCAGTATCCTCTTTGGCCTCTGTGGATCCACAAAACTCTGCTTCACCAATGCCAGAGTCTTGTGGAGTGGCTGGATTTGGGGGGTCCTGAGATTTGAGATGTTTGTCCTCCTGCTCACAGTCTTCATCAATCTGTCTGGGCTCCCAAGGACTAGAATTGGTGACTGATGTGGAATCACCATCAGGGATCTCCTCATCAGTGTCCGTAATCTCCTTCTCAGCTGCTTCTCGCTCCATGTTTCCTTACAGCCTTTTGATTGAAATGCTGTGAAATCGGAATATCATGGAAGATGATCTCCTAGATCCATAATCTGTGGCAGCATTTTCCCCAGACTCTCATAAAAACGTGAGACTGGGGGCTCCTGAGGATCAGTCTCAGGTCCACCATATCAGCAGCCACTTCCAGGTGTCAAACAGCTTTTCACACACCTCACATCATGCATCAGGTCACCAGGTCTGAAAATCAACACATGAGAGTTCAAAAACCACACAGTGAATAAGACAAAAAAAAAATCAGTGAAGATTTTGTTTCTACCAGCATTCAAGTTTTTACACAATAAAAAATAAATGTGGGCTCTTCTGGTTATCTACCTTAATTTAACAGAAGAAAATACTGTATTACAGTGCATATGCATCTAGAAATATGAAATTATACATAACTCAAGAAAAGTTAATAATCAAGCAGAAATTCTCTAAACTTTCTCCTGCTGCTTTGCTCTGCTTTGCAAGATTGTAAACTGAAAATATTTGCTCAGACTATTGGTCGGACAAGACGAGACATGTGAAGACATCACCTTAGGGTCTAGAAAACTGTTACTAGCATTTTTCACTATTTTCTAATGTTTGATACTCTAAACACTGGGGATGCACTGATTGCGAAATTCTGGTCTGATACCAATGCTTAAAGTAACAATTTAGCTCTTAGCCAATGAATGAATGAATGTTTTGTGGTTGTTTATTTAGTTTTAGTTGTTATTTATTCCTACTTTTGTGTCAGGAATCTTCATTATAAAACAAGACATCCACTGCCCTTTTCCATCATATCAGAGACATGTCCAACCAGTGGCTTCATCTCAGCTAGGTATGCTAGCTACTGTTGTCCAACTGCAAATAACCAAAATAAAATTTAGAGAGTGCAAAACTGCTGCTACACAACCAATACACATCAGTTACCAGTGGTAACTGTTATCTTAGTTGCCAATTTGCTGATTGCAGGAAAATGTCAGCTGATACCCAGGTTCAGCTGATGAAGCAGTGCATCCCTAAACAGTTAAGGGACCAGTGTAAAGGATTTAGTGGCTTCTAGCAGAATGCAAACACCTCATCTCTCCCTACCCTCCAAGGATGTGAGAGAAACTATGGTGGCCATGTAACTCACAAAAAACACAATCTAGAGCCAGAAAATTTCTCCGTTCAGGGCTACTGTAACATGGAAGAGGACCCACTCCCTCTGTAGATGTAAATGGCTCATTTTAAAGTAACAAACTCATAATGATTCTTATTTTCAGGTTATTGTACACTACCGAAAACATACTTAGATTGATATTATGACAATAATGAATGAATGTCAATAGTAGTTAGTTGAATTCCCGTGAGGAATATATTTATAATAAATTCACACAAGTTTTTACTTTACACCTGGGGAGTTAAACTGGACCTATGTGTTTTGTTCAGAATGACTTCAGAACAACACTGTTTGAAGGAGCTCCTCAAGCATAAAGAACGAAACTAACACCGAATGAGTAATGTCGTTCATTAATTATTAACTTAAACATAATGGAACTGCATGACCTTATCTGCCCAGGCGTGATCTTCGGTTAAATTAGATTATCAAACTTGCTTTAAGACGTACATTTGTGATAGCACAGTATTTACATACATTCAGAGATACTGTTCAGTTAATAGCTAATGCAGTTAGCCAGAGAAGAACATAGTCTATCTTATATACGGGCAGCATGAACACACGTTTGAACTTTGAGAACCGATAAAAAGCCAAAGAAACAGCCATTACAAAACAACCAATCCTGTCTGGTGGACATGCTGACAGATCAACTTGGTATTAATTTAACTCTGACAACAATAGCAGATGTCTTCAAGGCGGCTAATGTTAGCTGTTAGCATGAGGAAGCAGACAGTCCAGCCAACAGGATGACAGAC
The DNA here is from genome assembly GCF_056507025.1 of Lutjanus erythropterus. Taxonomy (NCBI): domain Eukaryota; kingdom Metazoa; phylum Chordata; class Actinopteri; order Lutjaniformes; family Lutjanidae; genus Lutjanus; species Lutjanus erythropterus. Next base: position 20,936,477 of record NC_139318.1, read on the forward strand.
AGGCGCTACAGTCAGGGGCTAAAATTAGCTTTCCTCTGGCTGGCTAACCTGACCATATTTCGACTGAATTAGATCTCAAATTAAGATTAAACGACAGCACAGCAACTATTTGTTACCGCCTTTAGCTAACAAACAAACAGTCGAGCAGCTAAGTGTTAGCCGATAACAGTTAGCAAGCAGGACTAGCTAATGTTAACGCTGGTTTCCCCTTCTTCTTCTTCTTCCTGTGGGGTTTGACCAGTCAGCTAAGGCGTGTTTTGGACATCGGACGAGTCCAGTAAGGAGGCAAATTATTCTGCATTTTGCATTCAAATACACTAGATGTCATCTATACCTCTCAGATAATAGTGTAACCTTGTTTGTGAACAGACAGCCAAGTGTCCGTGTTGTTTTTTTAGCCACTTCTTCTTCTTCTGCTCCTTTTCCTATTTTCTTCCCATTTCTTCTTCCTCCTCCTCCCCCTTCTTCTTCTTCTTCGTTGCTTTCTGACTGTTAGCAAAGGCACCACTGCCACCCACTGATCTGTAGTAACCCTAGCAGTCAACGTTGATGTTTTAGTTTATATACAATAAATTGTATATTATAATTTTGAATTTAAATAGTATATTATAAAAAAAAAATAATAATCTGAATAATATATATAATATATTTATATATTATATTAAAAGTCCAGTGTGTAAGATTTACAGGGATTTATTATCAGGATATGGCAGAAATGGAATATAATATGCATGAATATGTTTTCATTAGTGTATAATCACCTGAAAATAAAAACATTGTGTTTTTATTACCTTAGAATGAGCTATTTGTATCTACAAAGGGTGCTTGTCCTCTTCTCAGGAGGCCACTATGTATACATGTAGTGGACATTCACGGTAGTGCAGCAAAAAAAAACCTCCCCATTAAGTCACCATTATAAACAAGACTAAAACTGCTGACAGGACACCTCAAATGGGAAACAAGGTTAGTCAAGACTCTTTCTATGCTGAAGTTTTGATCCTAGGAGGTTTTATATTTGAAAACTTGACTAGACAAGATAGACTAGAGAAAAAGCTGTTTAAAAATTTGTGACATCATCACAATATAAAGTCTATGGGACTGTGAGGAACTCGTAGGTGGGGGTGAGGGGAGGAACACTACTGCGCATTTTCACCCTACTTTTAGAACATACTGCAGTTGCCCTTATACTTTGGCTTGTGTGCCAGGTGAGCAATTCTGACTGAATGGTCATCATCTTTGCATACTATATCTTATTCATTATAATAATAATAATAATAATAATAAAAATCTATGCTGCCATGTTGCATTGCATGTTTCTACAGTAGCCCAGCATGAATAAACTAAACACTGTTTCTAGATAGAGCCTTCCGCATTTTGCACAAGTTTCTTGGTCATTGTAGGCTCTCCTACATGCTTAGAAGGGGAGAGTGAGATGAGTTTTTTTGTAAGCCGCAAGCTCACCACTAGATGTCACTGAATCCTACACACTGGTCCTTAAAGTGAAATAAAGGTCAGTACAATAGCATAAATAAAGTCTTCTTTGTTTATTTTCCCTGCATGAATCATAATCATTCACTGCATATGTCTCCCCTGGTTTTCCCCACCTGCACCTCAGAACAAGCCTTTCTTGGTCAATATAGCCTGCACTGAGGAATTTATCACCTCAATGGACAAAATTTACTATCAACACTGACTGGACATCCACATAAAAAGTGGTGCAATTTCCCTTTAGTAAAATCCAAGTCATTCTAAGAAGGGTGTAGGGTCTCTGTTCAGGATGTATTATGTTCACCAGACTGGTGACACGTGTTTTTTATTGTGTTCTGCTGTTTTTGAAACTGGAAACCTGCAACCTAAAACTGCATTTAAAGAGCAGGGTAATACCAGTGAAGGCATTCTGTGTGTGGTGTGGTATCTCAGACATGCAGCATGATGGCAATAATAAAACAGAGGAGTAATGAGACCTGCTTTGCCCATCAGAGTAAATATATGACAACACATCAAAAGGACATAGCCTGGGCTACTCTAAAGTCAAAACTACCAAAATACTTGTCATAAAAACACGAAAAACAACTCATCCATCACATCCACTACTTCAACACCATGTCAATCTACAAAACAATGCCAATGGTCTGTATTCCTAATAGAAATGTCACATTGTTTGGTGGCTACCTGAGAGTTTACAAAATGTTTGCTAGTGAGCTAAAAGTTGTGAAAGAGGATAGTTGCACATCCATAGCCACAATGCAAAACAATAATAATAATTGATTAATTAATTAATAATAACCCTCCACACCAGTACTTTTTCATGGTCAGCACCTCTCCAACTCTGGTGTGCATTCCTCCTTCTCACTCAGCAAAAGCTGATAAAATATCACATTGTTTGTTAACTAGTTAGCCTATTCACAGAGAAACTCTAGTTCCTTCTCCTTTAAGAATAAAATGTTGTTGGCTGATTTAATGGAGCAATATGACCAAATAATAGATTATTTAAAAATGGACAACACAACGGTAAGAAAAAACAGAGACAACCTGGCAGCAACTCTTGTTTTAATGGATTAACTGAAGTTAAAGAAAAAGGGGCACATTATATAACTGGATTTCACTGAGTCGAGTCTCTTAAGTTCCTTTGAGGAACCTGATTATTTTGCTTAATCAAAAAGACGGCCAATTTAAAAGTTAAACCTCTTCAAATTTAAAGTCAATACTGGATCACATTTTAAAATTGAGTTTTTAAAAAAAAAAAAGAGAGAGAGAGAGAAGAGAAAACAGAATAAAAGAGAAAAGATTCCAGTATCACATTTACTGTAGAAAGCATCTGTGCATATCAGCCAGCCCAGCAATAAAAAATTCTCCAATATCACTGCCCTAAAGTATGACAAAACAGAATCTACCTTATAAATAATAATATAACCTTGTTCTCTTTCACAAGGACTCACAAGAGGTCACAAGAGTTCATGAGTTCAGCCAATCATGACTCATTGTATGTTTACTCATTGTGGAAGTAAATGGTTCTCAAAACATTAGTTAACATTGGTGCAAACATTTTTTTCTGAACAGTTTTAATAATTTATCATTTTTAAAGGTGATGGGGACAAAAATGCCCCTTTCAAAAAGTGGTGTGGACATATCCACAGTGTCAATGACACCTATGAAAACATCTCTGTAATAAAATAACATTTGCAATAGTTACAGTGGTTCACAGTGACAGCAGTGAGCTTTGTTGATCCTGGACGTGCATGGGCAGAAACTTAGAGGTGGAGAGGAGTTGATATTTTTGGTGATTTTATAAGCATATTTGTATGAAATGACCCTTTAAATTTGGAAAGAAATGTGATACAGCACGTACAGAAAGTAGGCTACTGGGGGAATAACTGAGTTCCACCTGTGCTCTCAGAATAACGTACGACCACCCACCTCCTACATAAATAAAATAGGAAAAACCAGCTCACGGTTCAGTAAACCCACATCTGTCTCATCTGTCCAGTGTCCTTTGTGTGAGCCTGTAATGCTGATGTGCTGACTGCTTGTTTAGAGGGTCTTTGACGACGGCAAAACTGTGGGAACCCCCTGAAGCCTCTGCATAAAAGCCTAATCTTGAAGACGCAGAGGGTTAATTTCAAGCCCCCACCAACCACCACCCACATCTCCAATTTGAAAGCCGCCTCTCTACCGGGAGAGGAAGGCTCTTTTTCGGTCAGATGGCGTGCTGCAGTCCGCCCCCGTCATTCTCCAGCCCACACAGACAGGGCAGCCAGCAACCAATACGGTGCGCCGGAGGAGGATTTCTGCCAGTGATTTCAGACGAGCTACGATACGCAAAGGGGATTTACTACGCCAATCTGAGCCGGGGAAGCTTTCGGCGATAGGCAACAGGGTAAGAAACGAATAGGATAACAAACTGCGAGCTGCGAGCGGGGTGTTTTCTGCTCACATCTGGCTCAGGACTCCTCCAGTCGATGGCTGAGTCTGAGCCGGAGACAATAACCCGAGTGTTTCTACTTTAGTGCAGTCCAAATGTAACGTGCCTTTGTCTCATGGTTCTTATTTCTCTCTCAGTTTCAGTCCGGGAGTAACGACCTGTGACATCGGGTGGTTGGAGAGACACCTTTCTGAAATTACGCACGTCCGTCTACCTGACCTGAAGAAGGTAAGAGAGGTTTATGTAGGGGAGACTGGGAGCAATTGTAACATTTTCCTTCATAACTCTCAGACTACGAAATATTCATCTTCATATAAGAAACATGTGCATTAATTAATAACACAATGCATATAAATACCCTAATGGACAAGGCAGTAATATTAAATTTAATGCAAAAAGTCAGAATTTGGTTTGGGCAATTGTAACACTGATAAAATAAGTCAAACTAACCCATATATCTCAAACAAAAGTATGCTTCAAAGTAATCAGATTACTGCTGCAGTATCTAATAATGTCACTCAAGACTGCTTTGTATATGGTTCAAATTCTGTTAGATGTCAGGCATCATATGTGTTTAAAACAAAAGTCTATTTCTATTTTAGTGGATCTGACAGCTATTCTAGTGGTAACTAGATTTTAATTATTTGAATCAAGGTTGTCAAAACAATCAATACTGACATACTTTTTCAATACCATGTGTTTAAAACAATACAATATCCATAAGTTACAATACCAAAACTATTTTAAAAGGTTATCAATGTGCTCATCCAGGATCTCAGTTCAGTTTGGTCTTTCTGATATTTGGCTTGTAGCAAAACCAGTGTTAAGTGACTTTTTTCTGTTGCAGTATGTGTAAGTTGTTAATAAAAAAGAAAGAAAGATAGAAAGAAATATAATATATTGTCTGCCTAGGACTTTTTTGTTGTGGTATCAAAAGATTTAAAATTCAAAAATTGCCTATCACAAAGTGACAGAAAATCATCTTAGGTTAGGGGCTCACAACATAATACATAGACCCAACAGAAAAAAACCAAAGAGGTATAGAGTATTGTTTTTTATACTATACTAGTTTAAAATTGTGTTAAAAGTAATTTCACATATAAATTCAGTAAAACGTGTGGTTATTTTCCAACGGAAAAATATATCAACACATACAAACAAGGTGCTGACATTGGGCCATGTGGCTCTGGGGCTGCTGTAACAGCAGCTATGATACAATCCTGTATGCTAGCTAGCAACACCTATATTAGCATAGTTTGTTCATGCTAATTTTTAACCAATAACTTAGAGATAAAATTGACCTAAGTGTAGATTTGCACTTATCTAAACTTTAGACAGCAGAAGAAAAATGCTGAGCATCCAAAATGTAGCTTTCAGACTTGTGAGCATGTGCGGAGTAAGTGTCATCATTCTAGCTGTAGCTTGTTTCTGATTGGAGATATTGAGTTGGTTACAATTGTCCCTTGTTAAAATTTCCCCTGGTCTCCCCTATACTCAACATGTTAGTTATATTAGGGTAATATAGAACAAAACATGTTTAAGAAGTTGAAAATAGTTCATATATGGAGAAAACTGCTCCAAAGCAATTATAAACTTCCTGTATTCATCTGTTTTTATTGATTTTTCATCATGACAGAAGCATTTGGAGCAGGTATAGGCCACTAGTTGTAGTCCAGATGTCAAAGTCTTTATCTAAATAAATAACTTGTGGAGGATTTCTCCACCTGCAGGTTCACGTCTTTCCTTTCTCCTGCCTAAACTTTCCAGTGCTGTGTGCCAGCCATGTCTCTGCCACGCACACTTGGGGAGCTGCAGCTTTATCGGGTACTGCAGAGGGCCAACCTGCTTGCCTATTATGAAACCTTCATCCAGCAGGGTGGTGACGACGTGCAGCAGCTCTGCGAGGCAGCAGAGGAGGAGTTTCTGGAGATCATGGCACTAGTTGGCATGGCCACCAAGCCGCTGCACGTGCGTAGGCTGCAGAAGGCCCTCCGAGACTGGGCGGCGAACCCTGCCCTGTTCAGTCAGCCTGTCTCTAATGTTCCCCTCGGGGGCATCCCGCTGTTCAAAGTGGACGGGACGGGCGCCAGTGGCCCAGCAGGCGGGCCCAGGAAGTCTGTGAGCAACGGGCAGCCGGGATCTCCCTGTGAGAGGGAGGATCGGGCGTGTCTCACTCCAATGCACAGTGGGAGTCCAAGAAGCCCCTGCTCGCAGGCCTCGCCACAGCCACCGGACACACACTACAGGGAAAAACTGTCACCCATGGACCCACACTGGCTCAGCCCAGAGCCTGATGGGAACTGCACTTTGGCTTCTGCATCTGGAGCAGAAGAGGAGCCGCCCAGCCCACCTCTGCTGTCCACGGGTCCCCCAGGTCCCTCCACATCTCCGAGCCCCTCTGCCTCCTTCGCGCCAGCAGCCCTGTCAGCCTGGCCTGGAGGACAGCTGGACGGGGAGACGGCGAGGGCGGTGGTGGAGAGCGTGGAGAGGCTCCTTAGGACCCTGCCGAGGTCTGATCCTGCAGAGGTGAAGACTCTGCTCAGGATGAACAAAAAGATGGCAAAGACTGTGGGACACATCTTCAAGATGGGGTCCCAAGACGTGAACAAAGAAGAGGAGATCCGGAAGTACAGTCTCATCTACGGACGCTTTGACTCCAAGAGGAGAGAAGGGAAGCAGCTCACACATCACGAGGTAAAAGCACCAAAAACAAGATTTTGAATCATGTGTTATACCTGCAATAAACTGTTGATTAAAGGTGAGGCAGAAGACAGCTTTAATAGGGCATATATATAAATTTCAAAATAAAAGTATAATTTCTTTATTATCTGCATGTCATTTTTTCAGTGTCCTTCACTTAGTGTTTTCGTCCTCAGTTGATCATCAATGAAGCTGCAGCCCAGTTCTGTATGCGCGACAATGCCCTTCTGCTGAGACGAGTGGAACTCTTTTCTTTGGCTCGGCAGGTGGCAAGAAAATGTGCCTACACCTCCACACTAAAGCATGCAAGGTAGGGCCGCTGCCCATCGAGAAGAGTGATCTGTTCACCAACAACCTATGACCAGTGCACCTCACCTTTGCTGTGTCTTAATTGTTCCTCTATCTTATGGCAAAACTCTATGAGAGAATAGAAAAGCACCATCTGAAACCCTCCACAGCAACAGAGTAGCAACATGTTATAATAAGCCACATGTGAAGTAAATTAACTGACATGATTTCAAAGCAGAAAAAAATCTTTATTTAGCATATTGTACATGTACCATGTGGTTTCTATGAGTCATCTTCCCACCACTTCATTCATTTTCACAATGAACCTGGTTCAGATCACAGTGGGAATTGAACTCCAACCTCTGTAGTGTTATAATATAATGAGCTGAACGTCTGAGCCACACAGGAATACACAAACCCCCAGCTGTATGTGTTTGTTAACTTGCACAAAACATTCTCATATAATCTTTATGAAAGTAAGTATCAGCAGTTTTTTTTAAACCCCCCCCCCATGGGGATTTAAAAAGTAATAAGACAGTACAAACCACAGCAAACTATTTAACAAAAATTCACAAAATTATTATATAATCCTTTAGATTTAATTAGTGTTTTGAGTTTAACAGTGTCTTTGGGCCTGGTGTTATTTAAATTTTCCTAGCCATAGTCAGTCAAATTATTTTTAAAAAATATAACAAAAGTTCTCCTTGTGCTTGCTACCTCATGGAATTCAAATACTTACAACAGACACTTTATTTGGAAATATATATTTGCGTACAAATAATTCATATAAACGTAAATGACAACAAGCTTACAGATTCGCATATTTATTTTTGTTTATGGTCAAATCATTTTTAAAATTATGTACCAGGTCATTTTATAAGTTGAATAAAAGTTGTATTCAGTGTGACTTCTTGTCTTTTGCTGCGTCTTGTGCAAAAGCATTGGCTTGACTTGAAAAAAATAACCTTAAAGGGAAAATTTGGCACTTTTCATGTGGATGTCCAGTCAGTGTTGATGGTAAATGTGGCCAGTTAAAGCAGGAAATACCTCAGTGTGTGCTATATTGGCCTAGAAAGCTGAGTTCTCATGCTGACTAAGCCATACTAGTAGTGCCTACATGAACCAGGATGCATTGCAAGTGAGCTTGTGACTCCCACATCCATCTTGTCATGTATCACCACCCTAGCCAATAGTTATTACTTTCTTGACTAAAAAACAGCATTAGGTGACTAGCATGCCCTTTGGGTACCCGGAGGCTGAGACCAGAAATACAAGCTGAAACAGCCTGTAGTTTGTCCTTAACACCGGTGACATCACTCTGACATCACTGGTGCAGGTGCAGCAACAGATTTTGCAGCAGAAGAGCTCAGGTTTCTCAGTCAATATAGCACATACTGGGGAATGTATTGGTTCAACTGAATACATTTACCATTAACAATGACTGACATCAACATGAAAAGTGCTGATTTTTCCCTTTAAATCAGTGTAAACTGTGAGCTTTTTTTCTGAGCCTTTAGCCTCCATCTGTTGAGGAAGATGCTGCATTTGAAAGCTCTGCAGAAAAAAAAAAAACTCATTAGTGGTCAGAATACTTGTTTCCCAGGTCAAAATGAACTTGAACTCATGTTCAACTGGCTCAACTGTTTTCCTCCCGCAGGTCAAATGCAGAAGAAAACAGCCTACTGTCCAATAAGAGAGTGAGACATGAGGTGAGTGTTCAGTAAATTCACTGCTGTCACCTGATAACAATATTCAGTGTGACTTCTTACAGATCAATGTGTGATTATAACACATGACGCCGTGTGTAAACGTAGCCAGATTTCAGGTCACTTGTCAGTAATTTTAAGTGGTTCATCAGCATGATGTGTTTTAGGTGATTGTGCCTGAGAGTGTGTCGTCACTTCTCGGAGTGGATGGCTCAGAGGGCCTGACCCAGAGGGCAGATGATGACAGCTTATCTGCAGAGAGCCTCGACAGTGTATCACATGGTAAACACTTCAGATCGATTTCTCTGAGCTCCTTAGTAGATCCTCATGTTTCTATGAGAACTTGGTGTTTAAAGACAGCATTCACACCCAAATCTGTCTGTCCTGTTAGACATGGGCTCACAGTGCAACCAGTCTCCATCCCCCCGTCCCCATACCGACACCTCCAACCCCACCAGCTGGAGTCGCCATCTCATACAGCAAACGCTAATGGATGAAGGGCTGCGATTGGCTCGGATGGTGTCACATGATCGGGCTGGCAAGCTCAGCCTAGGGTCAGAAGGAACTCACGCTACAGGTGACTTTTCCAATAATGACTCAACAATATTATGTGCATAATAACAATGGACACAGAATAAAACGTGTATTTTGAAATGTTTTCCCAGCTTTGTTTGAGTTAAAGGAATAGTTTAACATTTTGGGATGAAAAGGCAAATAAGACTCATATTTCTATGATAAATACAATGCTACAGCTAGCAGACAGTTAGCTTAGGATAGCACAAAGACCTGAAACAATGGGTCTCTACCCAAAGCTGAGAAAATCCAAACCCAGCACATCTAAAGCTCACAAATTAACTTGTCGTATCTTGTTTGTTTAATGTGTACAAAAAACAAACTGTAAAAAATAACAATTTGCCATTTTACAGGGGTTGTATGCTAATTATTTTGTTGCCTGGAAGCACTTTTAAACTTCAGTTATTGTACCTATTAAACAAATAAGATATAATGTGTTATTGACCCTTCCAAAGTCCTGCCCCTTTTTGCTCTGTTCTCCATTTGAGCAATCTTTGTACACGGCAGAACCTCCACAAACTTTCTCCTTTCTTTAAGCAAAATGCTGGCTTACTAGCTAGCAAATCCAAACCAAATATTAGCTAGCTACTTATATCTTACAGCTAATGCTAGCAGAATTCTATCTAACTAGCAAGCTAATCTAAATCAGTTGTTAGCAGGTAGTTAGCTAGTGATTTGTAGACATTAACCAACTTAAGCTCTGACCATGTTGCTTTTATAGGTCCTCCAGTAACATCTTTTAACCACTTTCAGACTTGTTTTCTATTGATGACTCTAGCACAGCTAAGAACAGGAAACAGAAAAGGTGAACGGTGACCAAGTTTCCACCTGTTGCAAAGCCTACTCAACTTGCACAGAGGAAATAGGGGCAGGACATACAAATAGGGGTCAATGAGAGAGCTTTAGCGGTGCTGAAAGACTGACTGAGTCATGCTAGCTGTTTCTCAGTCGTGTCTGTAAGGGAACCCTTGATTTGTGAAATTCTCAGAAGATTTGTATGTGTTGTTTCTTCATTGTGTACATTGTTCAAACAGCAATGTTTAACAATGTGTGGTAAAGATTTGGATGGGTTTAGGGACAGAAAACATCTGGTTAGGGTTAGGAAAAGAGAATAATTTCAGTTAAAAATCACTACAACAAGATCATTTTGTGAATCTGGGATTCCCTTATAGACATGACTTTGTTTCCCCCTTGTTTCCAGCCTTTATGCTAAGCTAAGCTAAACTAAGCTAACTGGCTCCTGGTGTTAGCTGCATATTTAACATACCAACATGAGTGTGGTATCAATCTTCTTGTGCAACTCTCATCAAGAAAGCAAATAACCTTATTTCCAGAAATATCAAATTATTTCTTAAAGTTGGATTTTAAGGTGAATTAAATTAGAGTAAGTTAATGTCGGGGTTAAATTGAAAATGACAGACAGAGACTCAATAACCTCTCCTAACAATGAATATTTCATAGCTCACTAGAGCTTGAACTCTAGTGAGTCACACTAGGTGACGCCTCCCACCATGCACAGCTGAACTTCACCAGACTGTAAATTAGAGAGGATAGAAGTTAGAAGGGGAAACAGAAGGAGGTGGAGAGCGATATATGGAGAGGAAAAGAGTGAGAGAAGGAGGGTAGAGAAAAGGGAGGGAGGGAGGGTGTTACACTGTTATAGCACTTCCTTAATACCCTGTTAGTGTATCATTTTCTGATGCATCACAGCTTCTCACAAGAAAGAGAAAAAAAAAAGCACTGATCTGGGCAAGTTAGTCGTTCTGGGCTGTGATAGCCAGTCGAAGAGATGAAGCGAGGAGAAGAAGGAAGCCAGCAAAGACATGAGGGGGCGGGGAGGGAGGAGGGGGGGAGGGGGGATAGGAAGTACTCTGTGGGTGGCAGAATCGGACCCCCCCTCTCAGCAGCGACTGACGTCAGAGTGTGTTAGGTGCGTGGGCTGAAGGGCGGGATGGATGGGGCGTGGGGGCGAAGGAGTGGGAGGTAATTGGAGGGGCGTTGCATTGACTCACCAAGCGACAGTGTACAAAAATAAAACCTGTGGGCAGGGAAATGGCACAGTCTTTTTTATACATCTTCTCCCTCTACCAAAAGGACTGCGGAAACAACAGAAAAAATGACATATGTTTCATCTCTGACGTCGATCTCCCTCACTTTGTCTTTTTTTCTCTGTCTTTCACACTCATCCAAGTTTCCTTCATCTTGTCTCTCTCATTAATCAGAACTTTCTCTCACTTCCTTTCAACGTCATTGTTTTCTGCCACAACTCATCTTCCGCTGACGCTTCATACAGTCAGGATCTCATCGTTTTAACATTTAAGTCATGGAATCCTCACATCTGATAGCCACCTGTTCTTTCCACGTACACAACTGAACATGTGCTTTTAAATGGATGTGATCACAATTTACATTCTTCATAAGTTATTATATTGCTGCATGCTGTTAAAACACATGAACACTGAGGGTTTCTTATTGAGAAAATAAATAAATGAAATCAATAAATGAATATTCCTTGACTCGTAAACACATTTTACAACCTCACATCACTTCTTACACCAGTGTGAATACACCTAATTAATAATAGATTACTTAACACCTCTTGTTCACTTGATTTGTTGAATTCACTATCACTACTGTATCACCAGCCCAAAACTAATTAGACGTGTTGTGATTCAACAGCTTGGGTTGGTCATATAAACCATGATGACTTCATTTTATGTGGGTGTTTCTTGCTGAATTCCCTAAACTATTATTCAAAGGTCTTAAAACACTGGTTGAATCTGATTGCTCTTCACTATATTTATCTTTTGCCTCAGTGTTACAGTAACTGGCTGTCTGGTCATTGTACAATTGTGTACTGTTCATCTTGCATTCAAAGCATTAAAGGTCCAGTGTGTGGGATTTACAGGGGTTTATTGGTAGAATATGACAGAACCTGAATATAATATTAGTGTAGAATCACCCGGAAATAAGAACTGTTGTGTTTTCAATACCTTAGAATGAGCCCTCTGTATCTAATCAGGTCCTTTTCCATGGAGGAGTTGATCAATTTTTCTTGAACTTTCATTTTCTCCTCAACCATAATGGCTTTTCTATCTCACCTCCACATTAAGCTGCCAAGTTGTCCACCAAAATCACTAACTTTAGCTAACAGCACTAGCATTCATGACAGAAAGTAATTCCTGCGACATGGGGTGCCACTAGCTTGCTACACGATGTCATTCCTAACCTGATAGACGCATGTTAGGTGGACACAGTTTGACGCAGTAGCAGAGTATTGTGTTAAATGTAGATTATTGAAAGTGAAAGTACTAAAATTGAATGATGAAAATATAATTGCATTTCATTTTTCATGTTAGGGTGCCGTACAAAATGTGTCTCAGGTCCACCATTGGCTATCGGGCCGCACTTTAAGAACACCTGTTCTACACAGTTGGAAGGGTAGGGCGAGGTGAGAGGTTTTCATTTAGTTGCAATATACAACCTCACCACTAGATGTCACTACAGACTAAAACACAGTGCTGCCAAATCAGTCACTCCCAATATTTTCTAAGTACAAGCCCCACACCGGAGGCAGCCAGGCGCTTGATAATTTATGTCACTATTTTCAGGAAAAAAAAATGCTTTTTTCAAACTTGCACCTGTATCTATGTCAAAATTTTTAATAAATAAAATAACAAACTCCACTCATTCCCTGCCTGCAGTCTGTATCCTGGCCCCTAGCAACTCTCCTTCCTCTTTTCTCCCTTTGCTCCTGCACTTCCTCTCCTCAGCTCTGTCTGTTGTGTGTGCAGAACAATAGAGAGACAAGTTGTTGAAACGAGAAATATCCTAATCTGTGTTGAGACGCTGCAGTGTGTTTTAGCCTGAAATCTTGCACACTGGTCCTTGAAAAGATAGCATCAAATCATAAGTGTTTTTGGTTTCAAATCAAATGTGCACAAACTTAAGGCTAGACTTAAATTATTGACACAACTCACAGTAGATTTTAAGGTACAGATTTAAGGGTAGATTTTATGTGCTCTTTATGTGCTTTTCATTGGTTCTCTAACTAGTTTTTGTTCTTTAAATGAAGCCTAAGTAAATTTTCATACCATCATTTTCTCCACAGATCTTGACGGTAAAGTGGAGAGGCGGAGCTCGATAACAGCATGCAGGAGCAGTAGCCCTTGCATCACCAAAGACGACTCTAATCACCGCGGGAAATGAAAACGCACTGCGGTTGTCAGGGAACTTGTTCTCAGGCCTGCCACTGAACTCCAGTCAGAGTCTGCCACACAGGCTGTTGGTGAGCAGGTTTTTTTTTCCTTGTGTACCTGCATCACTGACGTCTGATGAGGAGAAGACTCTTATCAAAATCAATACAGTAAATGTCAGAATTTACCAGCGATTGACACTATAAACCCGCAGTGACTTCTAAACACTGAAGTTCCAAATGTTCTGTTTTGACTTTTAATGAGTAAATATGTTAGGGAAGCACTTTTTTGTTTTATTTTTTAAATACATGGACTATATGTTCTGCAAACTAAAAAAAAAAATCACTGATTTTATCAAGAAAAACCTGACATTTTTATCACATCTGTGTGTTGGTGGCTCCTGTTCCAGATGATTTGGGCTTGACACAGCAGGGGGCACTACATCTTTGGAAACTAACTCAACTTACAGTCAGTAACATGCTGTACTTCAGTTATCTAAAGGAAGTGTGGTTTCATAGGAAGACTTTTATCTACATTTCCCACAAGTTACAACATAAAACTGTCAGATAATGTTCTCAGCAGCTCCTCACCCTCAGGAAACAACTGGGTGTTCTGGTTTCTGAAGTCAGTGTGTTGGAGATTCTTAAGGATTCAAAGATGAAGATAAAAAAGGAGCATGTGTGACATAAATTGATCCAGATTACACACAAACACCACCTTCAGGTTCAGAGGCCTTTTGTCCTTTGCTGCATCATCCAATCTCCCATGAGATCTGAACAGGCATGCTGAGGTTTATGATGTATAAAGGCCATAACCTCTTTATCCACTCCCTCACATCTTTCTGTCATGATATTTTGCACAAGCGGCTGATATCGTATTTGTAAGAGGTAATACTTCAGGCTTTTCATTATCTTTACATAATTATATGAAAATGTGCTCAGAACACCTTTTCTCAACTCAGCAGCATGAAATAAGATCACGGACGCTTTATTGATTTCCAGTCGAAGTTTCAGTTGCCTCTCTCTACAGGAAAATCAGGTTTTAGGCTCAGCTACAGCAGGGAGGATGCTTGTTACCATCAGCTGTTCCTCCCTCTCATCTTTACTTTAATGTTTGTCCCAATTCGCCATATTCAAATGGCAGCTATTTTCCTCTAATGTCACGTTCAGGGTGAGAAACTCACATGCTGTTATCACAAGGACAATCTCGTACTGTTGTGTTCCAGGTAGCAAGTCATATGAATGTATGAAATCTGACAAATCAGCAGCTAACGTTAGCCATCAGCCATTTCCTAGTTAACATTATCATTTGTGTTACATAATATGATAGGAAAGTTGTAAAGCGAGTCATCCGTGGATATTTCATAATTAATTTATGACTTTCCTATCGTATTGTAACATTATCAAATGGGAATGTTAGCAAGGAAGTGTCTGAATGCTAACGTTAACAGTTGTGTCACGGTAGAAAATGAGATATCAAATATGTTGTTTTAACTTGAAATATGGCCACTTCCCAATTGGCCAGAAACTAAAGACATTGGATAGTGAAAATCTGGGGGAACATCAGGCTTTGTTTCAGGGTATAATATGATATTTGATTACCCCTTAGCTACTGTGAGACAATGACTAACATTAGCATTCAGCCACTTCCTAACTAACTACTGTTTGAAAGTGTTACAATATACAAAAAAAGTATAAATTGAATCTTCTGTTGATATTTCAGAATTGATTTACACCTTTCCTATTGTATCATATAACACCATCAGACGGTAATGTTAGCTAGGGAGTTGCTGGATACTAACGTTAGCAGTTGTCTCATGGTAGCTAATGAGTTATCAAATATGTTGATTTAGATTGATGTTATGACCTGATGTCCCTCCAGATTTTCACTATCCATTAGATGCTGATCAATCCAGAAGCAGTGAAAACATAACAATTTGTCAGATTTTGTGTGTTTGTACGACTTACAACCTGGTATGTAGCAGTACGACATCGTCATTCTGATAACATTTGTGCTTCCCACCCTGAGTGTGACATCAGAGAAAAATGGCCGCCATGTCAGTGAGGTTAATAGGTCTCATTGTACAGCCTTAGAGGAAACTGCATTCAAAACTACATTTCAAGATTTAGAGAATTAAAAAATAAACTTACCTTATTTACCACATATAATTTTCAGAAAATGTGGTGATTGGTGTTGATTATTTTTAGGTGTAGTGGAAACTTACAATATGGCAGTGTGTTTTTGGGATGATTTCTGTAGTCTTAGCTATTAGGTGAAGAGTTTCAGTTTCCCTTTTCAAAAACAGTTCTTCTGACCTTTGAGACTTATAGTAAATAGGGGTGACTAATCTTTCTAAGTTTTAGAAAAAGAAATAAAAAAAATATGCAGAGGTTTACAGAGAGAAACCTCATGGTGCTTGACTCTTGATACAGCAGCTCCTACAGGCACATGTCACCCTTTTTGGCCCGGTTTGTTAAAATGTATACATGTAATGACAAGGCTTGATAACAATTAAAAACAGTTTTTGTATACTTAACCACAGAGTATGTCAGTGAGGTAGCTTGCTGTGCATCAGTTACACCTGCCTGTCTCTTGAGCATTAGTAACTTCCTCAGTTTATTATGTTGCAAAACAGATTATTTATTTTGTTACATCTCAATAAATGTTATTTTATTGCTTAAAGCCACGGCGTGTTGCATTGTTTTCCACAAAGAATAATTTTTTCTTGGCAGCTCTAATGTGTAGAAGAGGCTGCGGGAGTTGCGTCACACAACCAGCAACACCTCTGCTGTCGTCTTGTTTGTTGCACTGACGCTGTGCACCGACTGAGCCTCGATGCTGGCATGACTCACCTGTACCAGCAATGTCATCTGCACTCATACACACGAATGCTCAGCCCTCCCTCGCTTGATTTTCAGACCAGATCAAAAAGATACACAAACCAAATCTCAGATAACGATTACTACAAGACATTCATGTCCTCCAGAGGATGAATCCTGCTGATTTTGGTGGTCCTCTAACTTTTCCACTGGTGCCACCTTGAGGTTTACATGCAGGCTTACAATATATTGTTTTATTATTATTATTATTATTATTATTATCATTATTTTTTAAATATTTCATCAAACATAAGGTTTAATGCCATGAAATTTAGTTAAGCACACTTGTGATCCCCCAAGGAGGATTTATAAAATAAATTGATCCCCTAACTTTTAATCTAAGGCCATCAGCTCAAAATTTCTGCTTTGGTTTTTGACCAAATATCTGCAAAGCTAATGGCATTCCTCCCAGCCTCAACTGTACTTTTTGTTTATTGCTGACGAGCAAATGTGAGAATGCTAACACATAAAAGGTATAGTTTGGATTAGTTGAAGTGGGGTTGTATGAGGTATTTATCTGTAGTCAGTGTATTACTTACTAAAAAAATGTATTGCTGTATACATAATCAGCAGCAAAACAAATTTTAGCCACCCAGTATGTGGTGTCCCACCTGAAAAAGGCTGTCCGACAGCATGGTAAAGCAGTGAAAATATTCTGAATAGAATGTACACTTAAACAGATATTGATTATTTTAGGTGAACCTTTTTTTTTAGGTCATTAAAACATGTCAGCAGCACATGCTTAGCTTCCTACACCGAGCCTCCTGCTGCTTCTCTAAAATGGGGATGTGTCATCTACTGTAGGTAGGTCTGATGTGTAATTCATACAACCCCACTTCAAAAAAACCCAAACTATCCCTTTAATATTATACCTGACAAACATTAGAGATGGGTATCGTTTATAAAAATCACAGTACCAATATCAGTACCCTTCAAGTGAGTGGAAGCATTCCTGAAATAATCCTTCCGCATTTTATGCATTTATTTTTGTCAGATGCCACAGGCGTGTAGTGAAGCAATACTGTACAACGTTTTGGTGGCATCTCAGTGCACTGAACTGCCAGCCCTGTCACTACCATCCCTGCAGTAGTGTAATAAATAGCGTAGTTAATCACAGAACACTTGTGGTAAGCAAAACCATACAATTCTTTTTTTCTAGATCTGGGCACAAAAGGATCAGTTTGTTGGTATTGTGTGACTAGAGAAGTTTTGTTGTTACTTGGTACTATGTTATTTCAGGTGATACCTTAAAAGTATTGAGTACCAATACCCAGCTCTACTAAACATCAGCATGCCAAAATAATGAGTATATTAGTATGCTGACTTAAGCTCAAACCCCTGCTAGCATCCTGCAGACTCTTGTCTTGTTATTTAATTACACTCCCTCCAGCACTAAACCACTTCCAAAGAAACCTGGCCAGATCTTAAACACAATTTTTTAAAATAAAAAAGTTGTCTTTACCACCTCTTAAAGGTAAAGGTAATTTTCAGAAAATCCTTGTTATTAACAGCACGTGTGGCCACGAAGTGAACTGCAGTTAGCATCCTGTTGTTTGTACTGGGTTGTGTGTTCGTAGGCACAAATGAGCGTCCTGAGCTTCAGCCAAGACAGTGACAGTGACATACACAAGACATGTTGATAGATGAGGTAAGCAAAGTTAGACTTGTGCTGTGGTGGCTGTGGGTCGTTTGCTGATGTTAGTGCACACTGTGGGTGTGCAGAAATGTGACATCCTGTGTCCTGAGTATACATATACATATAAATCAGTCCACAGGCTGTTACAGTGCATTCACACATTGGCAATACAAAGCAATTAACACATGTAAATTGTTTCACATAGTACCTATAAGTGAGACTGTTAGTCACACACAGACTTGCCTTTGTGCTAGCTTTCTTTTGTTCTTTTTATTCTATTTGATGTTTTTTTTTATGTCTACATGTATGGAAGCTTTATATTCTCTATTTCATTTGTGATGCACTTTGTGCCTCTTGAGAGGTGCTACATAACTAAAGCTACTTACTGACTTGATTATACTGGAGCAATTATATCCAAGTTGGTTTTCTTTTCTGTGATTATGAGAGCGACAGTCAATGTGGAAACAGATGAAGGGAGCCGTCATTGTCAATCATCTGTCATAACCACTAATTAGGGAGTTAAATCTTTGGGTCTATTATTAGCTCATGATCTTTCCTCAGTAACACAGTACCGAGCAGCAGACAGCTGATCGGTTTATTACTCCACTGCAAGCATTTAAAAAGCACAAGGACAGTATTAATGATATTAATAAATCTAATTATCTGCATTCAAACCTTTGAAATATTTTGTAGGATCGTCCAGATGAACATTCAAATGCAATAATAAACATAATCAGATTTTATTAATTAACGTGTTTTGATTATCCAAACTTGAAAAAGATCATTTAAATAGTGCCATAATTAAAGTAGACTTGATATGTCACTTTGTTCACAGTGAAATGTGGAGATAAGCCATGAGCCATACTGTGAAGATCAGAATATTTTATATACATTAATTCAGAAACAGCAATTTCTCTCCCCAGTTAAGATTTTCATTGTAACATACAAACATTAATGTCTGCATATAAAACCAAAGCAACAAAGTTATAGTTACATAAAGGTGCAATATTCACTTGTTAGTACTAATGAAGCCATTTCAATCATTTCATAACAGGTTGATGATGTAATGATAAAAATATGGCACCAGATGCTGTGCTACCTTTGCAACAGCCAGAGTGACAACATGTTATTTAACAATTACCTCTATAAACAATTATCTTTATAAGAAACTTACACACACATATATATATAAGCAGCTTCTCTTCTAGCTGACAACAATTTCATTAAGTGTAGCAGGCTAATGTAAATGTTATTATAAATGTAAATGTAATTAAACGTAATGTAAATTAATGCTAAATCCTTAAACTCAGGTGAGTCAGCTAAAATCTGTCTGAAGTAGACTTTTTTAATGTTTCCGTTTGACACATCTTAAAACAAGAACCCTGTAAAAGGTTGTTAAATATGTAAAGTTACTGGAGGTAGGTTGGCTGGAGGTAACATTACTGCAGTTAGAAAGCAAGTTAGCCGGCCACACCAGTGCTTGCAGTTTACATTAGAGCAGGAAAAGTTTAATCCATTTCTCACACCTTTGCTCTTGTGTTTCACAGTTTTGAAAGCCTACAAAAAAGACGCCAAACACGCCAGACATTGAGTATTGCTCTTCTAAGAGCCCCATGCACACTACTTCAACGTGAAAAGAAACGCACAGCTTCACAGGCCTGTGGAGCCTAGTTACAGTTGATAATCTATGATTGTACAGTTGCTGGTCGGAGGAAGGGTTTAGTGAAGAGTTAATTGAAGCATAGGAAGCCAATTTCTATACTTCATTTATACCTCAGAGACAGAAAATTATGCCAGTGTCCACATCTACATGGTTCATCCATAACAGCTGACCATGAAGAGCAGGTCTTCTTCAGCAGGTCTTTAAAGTTATACCTGCTCCATTACAGCATATCATGTGAACACATAACTCATACATCAGGAGGAAAAGACAGATCAGTCTAGGTGACGTGAGTGTGAAGGTGTCGCAGGAACTCTCCTCTGGTTGTTGTGTCTCCGGGGAAAATCGCCTGGCAGAACTCACAAACATGAGACTGCAGCGCCACGTCCGACATCAGCACACCGTCACACTGACTCAGGAGGTCACCAGCCAGAGATGGACTATCTGTCGCAGGCATCTGACACAAACAGAGTAGACAAGACATGGAGTTTTGGAGGAGCAACAGGGTAAAATCCAAGCACAGATTGGAGAGCCTCTGCCCACAGTAAAGACGCCACCTACCCTCACTGTGTGCATCGTCCTGTCCCCACAAGAATGATCTGCTTGCAGCTGATTTTTTGAGACCTTGGAAGAGGCTCCTTGCCACCTCAAAGAGTCAGTGCTTAGCAGGGGTGCAACATTTTGCACCACCTCCTGATTTTCCTTTCTCTGACAAGGCCCATCCACACAGAGCGTGGACATGTCTTCAGCGAGGAGATCAGAGAAGGTCCCCACATTTCTAGAGACGCCACACTGAGCTGCAGGTTTGTGTGCCGTGACTGTTAGTGGCTGAGGATTTTCATGGAGACATGCGAGGATTTCTTGGGTACATTGTATAGGGATGGACATCATGTCACTCAGCTCTCCATTAGAGAGAGTGCCACCTGCAGACAGAGAGTTCCAGATGTGTTAAAGGGATAGTTCAAATTATTTGATGTGGGGTTGTATAAGGTATTTATCTATAGTCAGTGTTCTACCTACAGTAGATGCTTGTCAGCACACAACCAGAACATGGAGAAGCAGAGAGGGGCACCAGCATGGAAGCTAAGCAATAAACTGCTGTGGGTTTTTTTTTAATTCACTTAAAAAAAACTACACCTACAAGATTTTCACTACTTTATATTGCCATCAACCTGCGGCCCTTTAATTTTTGAGTGGCGAAAATACATTTTGTTGCTGACACTGTCCACAGACGTACATTACTTATATGGTACTCCTCTGAGGTGAATCATGACTGACACAGCATGACTCTTTATGAGCATTAGAAATACAATAGGTTTTACATGAACCTTGCTGTTTCTGCAGAGCTGTGGTGAGTTGATGTAACAGAGCCGCCTGTCTCAGACAAAGTGTCCTCAGGCGAAGAAACTGCTGGTACAGTTCACTGTATGCTTCCTCCATCTCACCAGCTCACGGACCTGCAGCAAACAGAGGAAATTACACAGAGCTGTACAGTACACTTATCTAATATACAAACAGTAGACACAGACTGGTGCATTCAGAACAAAACAGCCATGCTAGTGGCTCTGTGAGACTGTAAAGACACAGTAATGCTTTGAGCTAAATGCTAACATCAGCCTGCTAACATGCCAGAAATTACAGAGCCAAGGAAATATTTTCCAGGTTCATCATCTTAATTTAGCCTGTGAGCATGTTTGCTAGTTAGAACTAACCACAAAATAAGGTTAGACAAATTGAGATTTTGACCTGATGGTGGTGCTAGATGAAAAGTTAAAGGCTCTCCAAAGTTATAAGATTTTATCTTGAAGGCACCTTGAATTTCTGTAGAAAATTTCCCAGCAATCCATCCAATAGTAGTCAAGATATCCCCCACTGAACCACAAATGTCAGCCTCATGGTGATGCCAGAGGAAAAGTACAGGGATTATCGACTCATTTTATCTACGAGGAACTGTGAACATCTGTGCAAACTTTTGCCACAATCTATCCGACAGTTGTTGATATATTTAAGTCTGAACTCACCAACTGACCAACCAACAGACCAATACTGCCATCCAAAGCTGTGATGTTTTGTTGAAGGCAGTGGAGAGTGTTAAATGAGATCTGGTTATAGCACATGACTAACACCATTTTCCTGCCCCTCAAACCATTTAGTGACGTCTCATGCCCACCATTCAGTGTGTGTCTACACTTATTCATGTCTTTCCTTGATTTTTTTCAGCCTTTATTTCTTTATTATTTTGCTTTGAAATTACTTAAAGTAAGTATTTAAGTAAATTTACATTTTCCAGACATGTAAGCCATTAGGCGCAACTCCATCTCTGACAATCAAGACATACCTAACTTTTTTTCAGGCCTGTTAAAACCCTAATGCATTTGTCTCAGCCTCTTATTTTCTGGCTGTGTAAAAGTGATTTTAAACCCATACAATAATGTATGTTGTGTATCAACAATGATTTGCTTACCTCTTATAAGCTCATGTGTCGCTGCTCCAATAATTGAGGACTCCTCATCAATCAATCAATCAATCCTCACTGCTGGTTTCACTGTTTTTCTCCTCCTTCTTGAACAAGCTTCCTGTAATCAGACACTGTCTCGGTACGTAAAAATCCAGACTTAAATCCCATTTACTGAGCACCACAACATCAAATTTGTGACAGTGAAATCCATTCTTCAAATGAGACCTTACCAGCCACAGTCTGTTTCTTCCTAAATTGGTTAACTGAAATTATGCTTTACTCATACAACACTTAAAGTATTCTTGCGTTGGAAAATGCTGAACATAAGGAAGTGGCTCTTGAAAAAAGGGAAGTGAAACCTTTAGTTTAAAAAGGAACCTCGTCCTCACTCAGTTACTGTTTTACGAGGGAGTATTTTTTTAGCATGGACTCACAAGAGGAAAGAGTCTGGCTCTATTTTAAATCTACTGACTCTTCCACAGCATCTCTTGATCTTTGTTTTTAAAGGGTTTCGGCTGCTCATATGATTTGACATATGTTATAAAGTCAGAAAAGGATAGGAGACACAATAATAGAAAGTTTTGCTGTCAAATCATTGTCAGCATGTGTTAACAGAACAAAGACAGTGTTTCCTGTTTGCTATCCATTGACATAAACTGTAACAATATCTCAAAAAACTCACCAGCAAAGCTCTCCATTCAGTGTAGCTGCACCCTAACATTTCAGCACTGCTACCTTGTAAATTAAAGATATATGACTGATTATATAAACTATATAAATTGTATATTAGATGCATGATGCCTCAACATCAGCAGTGGAAGCATTATTCACTTCCTTAATCAGATCCTCCTGCTTAATTTTAACTGGCTAAAAAACTTTTTTCAAGGCAAATATAAATATGGGCTCTTCTGGTCTTCATATATTGTTTCATCTGATTTCACATAGAATCTGAGCTGATGGCAGACATTAAAAATGATTATATAGAAACAGCCAGTCTTCTCGATGATGGTCTTATTTGCTTATGTAGGCCATATGGAGGCATCAGCACTACACTGACTGTTTCATAACCAGTTAGAAACTCCTTGTAGTATGTTTATGTAGTAATGTAAAGCTAAAATTAAGAGTCACACATTCCTACGAATACAATATTTATTAGGAGCCAAATTCAACAGCAAAAGTAGAGGATTGAGTGTAATTATATTATTATTGATGTTTTGGTGCATAAGCAGCATTTTATTGTAGTAGCTGTGGTTTGCATGAAGCAAATTTTAATGATAGTTTTGCGCAATTTAATCTAGAATCAGACATACATTGGTTGACCGATCTTTGTCTATTACACACCTATGTGTGTCTGTGTTACTTTTGTGGGTTTTTTAATTTAGACTTACTTATAACTATCAAACATTCCAGCGAACGTTTACTGTTTTAGTGACCTGATGTCATTTTGGACCATAGGGTTTGCTGTAAAAATGTAAAATATACATAATAAGTGATATACATAAGAAAAGTAAAACTGAACAAGTACCTTACAAACAATACTGGAATAATTCATCCAAATATCTGGAGTTTAGTCAATTAATTGATTAATTGTCAACTATTAAATCAATTGCCAACTATTCTGATAATTGATAAGTCACTTTTATTCTAGGAAAAAACTTCCAAATTCTCTGATTTCAACCTCTTATATTAGAATATTATCTGATTCATTTTTTATCAAGAACAAGATATTTGAGGGCGTCATCTTTCTTATCTATCACTTTTTTTTTTTATTATCATTTTTACAATTTTCTGATACTTCATGGACCAGACAGCTAATCAAATAATTGAAAGAATGATCAACAGTTTAATCAATAATGAAAATAATTTTTGGTTGCAGCCCAACATATATGAAAGGTGTGGAGGCTAGAGTATAAAGTGTTTTTTATTTTGTTTTTTACTTTATTTGTTTTTTGGGATTTTTTTTAATCACTCATTCCTGTTTTGTTTTTTTTTTTGTTTTGTTTTGTTTTTTTTACCTTTACTTTCGATCCTTGAGCTGCTGTACTTGCTTTCCCCGGTGTGGGATCAATAGTTTAAATGATCTCATTTAATTTTCTGGTCACGTACGTATGTCATGTGTTCCAGTGTCATCGGTCTTGTGTGGTGTAATAACCCTGCAGTTACTATCAGTTTAGCTTCGTATCCTCTCTCCGACCTCACATCAACCATACTTGTGTAATAGCACTCTGTAAAGTGGAAACGAAGACTCATGCTTACTTCACTTCTTGAATCCTCGGTTTCACTAAAAAATGCGGAACTTCGACCGAAATTCATTTTGTTTTCTGCTTCAAAAATCATGTGAGCACAGTTTTCCACTGTGAATCATATAAAAAATAAAGTTTACTCACACTCAATGTGATCCTTTCATTCCCAGCAGGAAGTGCAGACACGGCAGCAGCTGATGATGATGACGATGATGACGTTGCGGATAATAATCGTCCCTCCTCTAGCCGGACTGGACAACATCCGCATTTTACTATCACGACGTCACTATCCCAACCTGAATTCACCTGCGTCAAACCCTGATACACCTGCCAAAATACTTCCTGCTTCACAAGGCCACCTTCAAAATAAAAGACATCCTTTTATGAATTGTTCAGGAAGGCCTTTAGACTGACAGTTGGTGGCATGAAAATGTAAGACTGGCAAAGCATCATAGAGACAGTAGGATAAATCACCAAAAGAAATCATAACAACCAAAGTTTGTAACATTTTGAGATTAAAAATCAGGTCCTCACATTTTTTGTTGTTGTTGTTGTGACATGTTAACTCAGGGTATACACACAAGTATATCTTTCCTGTCATATCTTCAGCTGTCATCTATCAACAAAAGGCAAAAATAATCATAATAATAATAACCTTGCATTTAAGGAACAGCTCCAAAATCAGACATACATATTTTTCTTCTGGCCTGTAGTGCTATTTATTTATCTAAATTGTTTTTGTGAGAGTTGCCTTTCTCCTTTCTAGTTAAAAGAAAGTAGTTCCTACATGAAACTGCTCACAACAAGGTCTGTGGATTATCTTGAACAACTGAGTCATAATTTTTGGAAAGACACATTGCTGTCGAGTTTTTCAAAAGTATTTTTTTGCTCCTTGAGCAGCACAAGCTGACCCTAACAACCCTAACCCTATCTCCAAAAGTCAGCAACTCACACCAAAACTATCTAGATGGATAAATAGGGCTACAGGCTGGAGGACAACCATTTATTTTTGATTTTAGGATGAACTGTGCCTTTAAGGCTTAAAGTTATGCCTAATTAAGGGTGTGGCTGCTTTGAGTGACAGGTGGGTACCATAAGAGGTGGTACCCATTTTTGAATTAGCTGGGAGTTAGTCAGGCATTGCCAAGATGGCATTAACCAATCTACAAACTGCAATGAAAAGCTGCTCAAATAATATGGTTATATATAAAGGTCTAAGAAATCGTGTTAGTAAAGAATTGAGAAATGCAAAAGCTGAATATTACATCTCAGCAATCACATTGGCCAGAGGGAATTGTTCTGCAATATGGAAACAAATAAATAGTTTAATAAAGCCACTGGGCAAATCAACAATATGTGAACTCAAAATTGGGAACCAGCTGGTTTCTGACCAAAAACAAATTACTCATGCATTTGTGGTGGGACTCCTCCAGCAGTGCAGAACAGTGAGTAGGTTGAATGCAGCCTCGGCCAGACTCCTCCCTTGTTCCAACCTCCTAATCAGAGCCAGGCAATATAATGCACCTGTGGACCTTTCCTCTCCCTCTTTTCCTGCCTCTGGCCAGGTACCATTGACTTCCCTCCTGCCCTGCTGTGTATTAGAGCCCAGACCTTAAGGTGGTGAGTAGGGTGGTTCATCACCAGTTTTAATATGAGGTGTGGTGAGCCCGGCTAATTGTATTTTCTGCCCTTGTCCAGAAAGGATTTTGGGTATATTGCAGGAACTGTATGGGTGTACTAGGTCCTATGTATCTCTGCAGGAGGATTTTTATTCAAGAAAGCAACAAGAGGGGGAAACACTCCAAGAATTTTCTCATGCATTAATGTGTTTAATAGCTAAAGTTGTCAAAAAGACTCCCAATGGCCTACTAAATAAGGATGTGTTACTCCATGATCAATTTGTTGAACATGTGTTTGATTTGATTTGATTGTTCCCTACGCAGAGAACTTAGCAATTTGTCCAGGCTCACCCTACTGCCACCTTGATCGATGTCTGCAGTGAGGCCATTAGGTGGGAACAAGAAGGGATGCCAGGGGGTGGGAGGGGTAGAAGTCACTCTGTCCCCTCAGTATTTGGTTTCCAACACACTGTTCAGGGAAGCCATCACAGCCACAGCAGGGCAGGCAGCTTCTCCTTCAGCTCTGAGCTGGGTGAGTTAAAGGAAATTCTCAGGAACCAACAAGAGCAGCTGAATCAGCTCAGTAAGAGTCTTGCAGCCCTTAACCATGCCCCTAAACCTAAGTTCAATCAGAGCAAGAAAACTCATTTGCAGGAGATGCCACTTTGCTAGGGAGTGTACTGGTGAGTATGTAGCTCTACAGGCCCAGTCAGCCCCTGTAACTGTGCCCAGTAGCTCTAATCTTAGGCAGTGCCCCCCAAATCAGGGAAACTTCCACCCACTGAACTGTTGTGCCAAGGTTCAGGTGGGGGCTCCTCAGGCTCAGATTCTGCTAATGATAGTTCTGAAAATTTGGTTGTAGCTTGCCCACAAATTAATGTATTAATGGGTGTGGTTGAGGTGCCAGTTTGGTGTCAAACATAACTGAGTTTCTTTGTACAGCATTTTGAACCTTGGGGCTCAGAAAAGCTCCGCTCTTGTCACTGGTTGAGGCTAAGTGCTGCTAAGGGGCTAGCAATACCATATGTAGGCTATTTTGAGTTGGATGTGCAGCTTTGTGGTAAAGTCATTGTAAAGCGAGGGTTTTTAGTGGTCAAGGATCCCCCACACAGTGTGCCCTGGTGTGCTAGGAATGAACACCATCAAGGAATGTTATTGGGAGTTGTTGGTACAGCATGGACCTGCTCTGTTTAACTTGCCCTCTGTGTTGCAGGCCTCCACCCCAATTCAACAGGCTCTCCAGCAGTGTCACCATGTTCAAGCTACTGCCCCAAGATTGTAGGCAAGGGGTGTCGAGTGTATTGGTAGGTATGGAATTATGACATATGGGAAGAATGGAGAATATGCTAGACAACGCCACCTGGGGAGTTTCACCCCAGGAAATATTTAAAGCACCTTGAATATTGTGTATAGGGTAGATGTAAGGCACACAGGTTCGTGACTGATAAACAGGCTGAGACGTGCTCAAGTAAAACAAACTTTTATTGATAACAAAAAACAATAGCAGGGGCTGGAGCTGCTGAAAAAGAAGAAAATGATTAATAATAAACAAGCGTTAACAAAAATAACTAGATAAAATTACTTTATTACAATATGTTAAGAGGCCTTGATATAAATTCTAAAAAAGAGTGAACAGTACAATAGTTAAAAACTTGGCCCAACCTAAGCAAAACTAATGGAACTAAGAAAACTGAGCTGAGGCCACTTGGGAGAGGCAGATTACTCAGAGGAGCATCTAGGGGTGCTACCACTATTCACCGCAAGTGGGCACAGCAAACAACGCAGCAATCCTCAAACAGAAAAATGGTGCAGTCTATGGTGTCCCAGTGCAACTACTCCCACACAAACATGAAGGGACCTCACCACGACTGCCTAGCCTCTCACCAATATGGCTCACCAATAAGAAAACTCCAAGAAAATAATTAAGAAAACAACAAACAAATATGTACCCCAGTCAGCAAAGTAAAGCAAAAGAAACACAGTAGGGCAAAGCAAGCTTTTGTAGGCACATACTTGGTGTGAGCAAACATTCCCAGCTAACAGCAGGTACAGGGCATGAGGCAGGAAAAGAGGGAGAGGAAAGGTCCACAGGTGCCTTATATTGCCTGGCTCTGATTAGGAGGTTGGAACAAGGGAGGAGTCTGGCCGAGGCTGCATTCAACCTACTCACTGTTCTGCACTGCTGGAGGAGTCCCACCACACACCTCTGTCGAGGAGCTTGCCAGCAACTTTGTGTGGAGCTGTCTGTCCCAAAAAATTATCTGCCAACATCTTTACATTACAACAAATAAATCAGACTATAGTTCTAGCAATAATAGATAAACATCTTACACTTAATGTTAAGAAAGCGGTGTCAGTTTGCTTTTCCTCTAGGGCTTGGTCACCAGCAGAAGCTAATGTGTTAAATCTGAATATTAATGGACAACATATTGAACAGGTCTCAGAGGTAAAATACCTCGGCCTCATATTAGATTCCCACCTAACATGTGACAAGCATGTTAAGATGGTGAACAGAGTTGCAAAAGCAAACTTGCATACGTTTAGACTTATCAGAGATTGTCTCCCATTTCATGTTGCAAACAGTTTCATGCATACTATGATTTTTTCACATTTGAGTTACTGTGTAACCTCTTGGTCACAAGCAGCATCTACAATAACCAAACCTCTCATGATGATATACAATCAAGCAATTAAAATTTTATACAGGAAACCAATAAGATCACATCACTGCCATGTTCTTCAGAAACTAAATATGTTAAATTATGATAATTGCATTAATCTCGCTAATCTCAAACTCATCCATAAATGCCTACATAATCAGGCTCCTCAGGTGCTCAGTGACCTTGTGGTTCCACATAGAGCTTCAGGCTCAGTAACACGTGGAGCATCCAATGGGAATTGTAAGGTTCCCTTGTGCAAATCCTCATTTGGACAGCTTTTTCTGTCCGTGGAATTAACATGTGGAATTCTTTACCTGTAGAACTCAGACTGGACAAATAAACCTTAAATAAATAAATAAACCAGAACCATCACACTGTGAGCTTCAAAATGGTTCTCCAGAGATCTATAGGTGACGTCACAAAGGTTTGGTCCACTATTTATTATACTGTCCATGGGGGACTATATTTCCTGGCAGTACCAGATTTCATGGCCGTCTGGACCAAAGCGGTGAACCAGCTGATTGATTGGCGGTTGACAGACTGACATAGTGTCCTCCATACAGCCACACTGGTCCATCTGGCAAAATGTGTACAGTCATCATCATTTGATCACATGCATTACACAGTTTAACCGGTGGGGGGGACAGGTGCATTGAGCTGGAGCCACTGTGAAGAGATCTCTCCATGAAAATGTTTAGTCATGTTTAGTCCTGTTTCCTCGGGGAGTATCACTATGTGTGTGTATGTGTGTGTGGCATTTTGGGTGTTCAGTCATGTGTCGACTGGGGCTGATATTGTTTTAAAAATAGACCAACATTAAGGCAGGAGAGTCCTGTGGGTGGTTACAGACTTCCTTCCATACCATCCACCCTCTCAAGAGGAGCAGCAGTTTTTGCCCTCCATGTCAACCCCTGACAGCTGAGTTCACAGCCAGAACCTTGTGATCTTAGGCAGGTGCCAGCTCCCTATACTTCAGACTGCTTATGTAACACTGTGTGAGGGATGGGCAGCCTTCATTACTCTCTGATACTTAAGAGGGTCACATCTTTGTCAAGTCGCTTCTCCTCCAAGATGATCCAGTTGGTTTCACAAATTTCTCTGTCCTGAGTTCTTTACCAACATGCAACTCAGTCAATCTCACATTTGCAATGCTTAAATGCAACTAAAACACTTTATACACATCTCAGGATCAATCTTATACCAGAACACTGTTAACATTTCTCTCCCATCAGTAACACGTTGTCACTCACTACACAATAACCTAAACCTAACACATCATTCAGCCTCATAAGATGTCAGCAAACAACTATTGGCAATACAAAGATATAACGGAGTAATGTTTTCCTGAGCAGAGAATAACATCGCACTCCCTTTGCTATTGTTGTTATTTAATCTTCGTTGTGTAACCGAGATGACCGCATGTGTATATTCATTCCTGTTTGTGCGTGTGTGCATGCAGGCCTGTGCATGCGAGTCTCTCTCAGTCCTCCCTGTGTCCATTTTCAACATGGCAGCCTGGTGAGTAACTTTCTCATATTAGTGCTATACAGTCAGTAAAAGGTTAGGTGAGAAATAAGCGATGTAGTAACAGAATATTGAGCCATCTTTGAACAATACAGCCTATTTGATAGTTTCACGGGTCTCTGTAGGAAACAATCATGTCTAGAAGGTGGAAAAAGGACAAGTTGCATGTCTCTTGGGATTCTGCATTACTGCTTATCGGAGTATCAGAAAGCGGTGAAAGCTGCTAAAACCGCTTACATCTCGCAACTTGTCTCAAACAACATTGATAAACCCAAGGTTCTGTTTAGTGTTTTGGACTCTCTTCTTAACCTGTGCGATACTGCTCCCATTGTTCCAACTCCTGCTCCCTGTAATGACTTCCTGAACTTCTTTGTTGAGAAAATCTCTGCTCTTCATTCTGTACCATATCCTGCTGAGCCTGATCCCTCTGACCCTGCCATGTGCCCAGCTGTTTTTGACCAGTTTGAGCCTATATCACTGTCCTCACTGTCAGATGTAGTTCGTGGGATGCGGCCCACTAACTGCCTCTCTGTCTCCTACCTTTTTAAAGAGGTTTTTGATTCAGTTGGATCTTTTATTCTTGTTTTGATTCATACCTGTTTTAGTTCAGGGTGTTTTCATGCCCCTTTTAAACATGCTATAGTGCAGCCACTAATGAAAAAGCCCAGCCTGGACCCCTCTGTTCTCTCTAACTTCAGGCCCATCTCCAAATTACCCTCCTGTCCAAAGTGTTAGAGAAAGTAATTGCTGTACTGTTGCAATTATTTTTAGCACAAAATAATATTTATGAGAAGTTTCAGTCTGATTTTAGGTCTGGTCACAGTACTGAAACTGGTCTTTTAAGAGTGTTTAATGATCTTGTCCTAACTGTGGACTCAGGACTCCATTTTGGGCCCTTTATTGTTTTCTTTATATATGCTGCCCCTAGGTTCCATTCTCCATAAACATAATGTTCTTTAATGTCCAAGTGTACATTCCTTTAGAAATAAAATGTAAGGAATCTCTGCAGCCTCTGCTAGCTTGTTTAAATGACATAAAAACTTGGATGGACCTAAGTTTCCTGAATCTAAATGATAATAAGACTGAGCTTATTGTGTTTGGACATGCGAAATGTGTAAATGACTCTGTTGGTGCTCTGGGCCCCCTGGCTTCCAAAAACTGTTCTTTTATTAAAGGCCTTGATAGTGCTTTTAAATTTGACAGGCAAATTGGCTCTGTAGTCAAAGGTGCACTCTTCCAGCTTCGGCTGCTTGCCAGAGTAAAGCTCTATCTCTCACCCAAAGACTTGGAGAGAGTTATCCATGCCTTCATTACATCTAGGCTTGATTACTGCAACTCTCTGTATGTGGGCTCAGACAAACGTTCTCTGTGGCATCTGCAGCTAGTGCAAAATGCTGCTGCACGAAAAAAACGAGACCACATTACACCAGTTCTGGCCTCTCTGCACTGGCTTCCTGTTCATTTCAGGATTGATTTTAAGATTTTGATGTTTGTTTTTAAGACACTGAATGGTCTGGCCCCCCAGTACTTAGCTGAACTCATCCATGTTCACACATCAGCTAGAGCACTGAGGTCATCAAATGAGTTGCCTTTAGGTATCTAGGCTCAAAACCAAAGGCGACCGAGCCTTTGTGGTGGCTGCCCCTAAATTGTGGAACAGCTTACCATTGTGTATTAGATCTGCCCAGACTCTTGAGATATTTAAGTCGTTGCTGAAGACTCATCTCTTCTCGTTGGCTTTTGACTCATGTTGAGCCAAACATTGCCGATTTATGGACTGTTTTATTGAATTTTGTGCTTATTGTGCACTTTAGTTTATTTTCTATTGTTACACTTTTTGTGTACTGTGCACTCTAATATTGTACTTTCTATTTCTATAGTTGTATTTTAATACTTTAGTGCTTTCTAGATTGTACAGCACTTTGGCAAACCTAGGTTGTTTTAAATGTGCTATATAAATAAACTTGACCTTGACCTTGACAACTCCCGACATTATTGAAAAAATAATGAAGTGCACATTTGTTTTGGTCTGAGATGCTGCTACTCTACAATGACCTCTAGAGCAGTGTTCCCCAACTGTCCTGCATGTTTTATGTTTCCCTGCTCCAACACACCTGATTCAAATGATCAGCTCGTCATCAAGCCTTTGCAGACACCTGACAGCAACCTGATCATTTGAATCAGGTGTGTTGGAGCAGGGAAACATATAAAACATGCAGGGCTGAGTTTTAGAGATATCTGCCTTCTCTTTATATGTAAATACATTTGAAAAATTCAAAACCAATCTCTCTTTTGAAAAATCATGACTTAGTTCCTCAACATAATCCATGGACCTTGTTGTGAGCAGTTTCACATATGAACTACTTTCTTTCTAGTATAAAGAAAGTAGGTCTAAAGTAGTTCCTGTAGATTCTACCACTGATATTTCCAAAACTTGACCACTCACACCAAAAAGATCTAGATGCATAAATAGTATCACAGGCCAAAGGAAAATATGCATTTTTGATTATGGAGTGAACTGTCGTTTGTCAACAATGTCAAAGAAAAACACATTAATCTGATGACGATAGACACTGACAAATGTATGGTACAACTACAAAACGTTCATCTAAAGTAAATAATGCGGCCGGCAGTAGCTCAGTCTGTGGAGACTTGGCTTGGGAATTAGAGGGTAGCCGGTTCAAGTAGAGTGTGGACTGGTAGCTGGAGAGGTGCCAGTTCACTGCACCCCTAATGGCTCAGGGCGCCTGACCATGTGGCAGCCACCCCACTCTGACATCACTCTATACATTGATGCATTTGTCTGCATCCTATTTGTGCTTGTATTTGTAAAATAACTATTACTACATTTATTTTTCTTCTTTTTCTTCTTCTATAACCTTCTTCTTCTTCGTCGTTACAGCATATGAAAGCCTGTGTGTATGCTATTTTTAACAGCTCCTCATGTTTCCAAGGACATGAGTGATCACTTCCACAGCTCTTAACATGAAGCAAGTGTCCAAGACTGTTCAAGAAAATATTACTTCTAGTAATTCTAAGTAATATTAGATTAACAAACACATCACAGTTAAAGAGGCTTTAGCTGTCTTTAGCAGCCAGAGTGTGAATTGTTAATTGATGCAGTTATTTATACCTATGTTGTATACGGTACCACCCGCCTGCACTAGTGTGTTTGCTGGTTTGCACCATGTGTTTGCTCTGACCTTGAACCCCTCCCTCCACACACATACACACACACACTCGAACACACACACACCACTGGACCCCCTCCTTTACTGCCATCCCTTTGCACTTGATCCCTGTGTTGGGGCTCTCTGAAGTGTTTGCGTGTGTGTGTGTGTGTGTGTGTGTGTGTGTGTGTGTGTGTGTGTGTGTGTGTGTGTGTGTGTGTGTGTGTGTGTGTGTGTGTTGGGGCTTTGCTGTGAATAACTTCCAGGCACACAGCCAGGAACTGTCATCTGCCAGTGCAACACTATCCATCCTGTCAATCTTGTTTTATAATTGTAACATTCTCATATTCTCCGGCTGAGCAGAGAGAAGTTTCCAACATAGTGAGACACACACATACACACACATACACGCACACACACACACACACACACACACACACACACACACACACACACACACACACACGGAAGCTTTTATGTTATTGCTTACTGTGCATCACTGTCTTCACATCTTATTAATCAAGTTTTTTAAAGCAGTACATCTATAAAGTTTAAGCTTTGTAATATAAAACAGTCAGTGATCTGTTTTTATTCACTTTTTGAATCTTGTTCCTTTACCTTTTCTGTATTGAGCAGGTTCATATTCATCATTGCAGTAAACACGTCCAGTCTTAGTTCATCAAACATACACACACATACGCTGCCCTTAAAAGTATTAAAACCAATTTCAGTCTTTTCTCACCAGCATTTTGCTTTTGATGACTGATAGCAGAGGGGGGGTTAGTGTACTTTCTACTTCTTACATTTTCAAAACAGACTTGTCACTTTAGTTTTAATGCGTTTGAGGGGAATTATTGATTATTTTTATTTTGCATCATTGTGTGCTGCCTTCCCAACATCAAGTCCAATTTCAGCCTAAATAGATGGGACAGTAAGATGATCCTTGCTGTGTCCATCAGTCCATATCACGCACAACAGACATAACAAGAGAAAAACAAGGTAAAAAAAAAAAAAGGTGTAACAAAGATGTAACAAGACCTAACTAGAAGAGAATGATGTAATGAGAGATTTAAAAAAAGACAAAAAAAAGTTAAAAAGACATTAAAAAAAACTAAACAATGACAAGACAATGAGAAGTAACAAGACAAAAACAACATAAGACATAAAAAAGATGTAAAATCACATAACAAGACAGAAAAAGACATGACAAGATGGGAAAAAGACAGAAAATGAGATTTAAAAAGTTGTAACAAAACAGGAGATAAAAAATGTATAAAGACATAAAAAGGCATAACAAGACAAAAACAAAGTAACAAGACGTAGAGAGAGGGAGACTCGATCGTGGAGAAAAGGTGACGTTCAGTTAGCGTTGCACAGAAACAGCCAGTCTAGAGTCTTTTTTTCTGAATCCAAGTATCTACTTTTTCTTGAGTAAAGATTGTACTCACTTTTTTCACCTCTGCTGATAAGTATAAATACAAGCAAAAGAAGTGTTACCTCTGGTAGTGATCTTTTTGGTTATTTTTTCTTGAAACAGCATAAAAGAGACTTTTCACATATTGTGTACAAAACAAATACAGTTTTCAAACTGTTTTAGTCAAAAAGGCAAGGTAGCTAAAATTTAGTGCAGTAATGATGTCTTTTTTGTCAATCTAAAAATGAAAACAAAGTCTTTGGGGTATTACGTTTGAAGCACAACATCTGTCATCTGTGCATCACTGTCTGGGTGGCCTCGCAATAAAGTTCATAAAATCCAAGGACACGAAGAAGACGGCCATTAAATGTCTACAGAGCCACCAGTTTTCTGCCATCCCTTCCTTTCATACACCTCAGAATGATAATTCAGTCGGCTCACCATCCACTTATGAATTTAATCCTGCGGAGACTAAGAGCTTAAGACGGTGATGTGGGGCATACAGTTATCACAAGGATGGAATGAGCAATGACGTCTGCCAACTCATTTATCACCGGACTCTCTTAGTGAGAGAGACCAGATCCAATTACAGAGGTTTCTATGGGCTCAACAATGGCCTGCTATAAATACACTCACAGAGGGTTTTCCACACTCAACAACACACCCACACACACACACACACACACACACACACACACGACTGTTGCAGAAGAACATGGGGGATTCTGTGGTCATCACTGGGATTGAATTGTCATGACAACTCGTCTTAGCCACCTTCATTTTTGTCTTTTTCTGCAGCGTAGTGAGGGATTCTGCTCTGTGCTGAGATGTTCTTAAGATTAAATAAGATGAGTATCTGCATATCTGATACCTGTGTGTAGGTGTGTGTGGATACAGAGATACAGATACAGAGAAGACTGGAGAAAGACACACAGAAGCCCCCACCGAGCAATAAACCGCTTCACAAAGTCACAGCTCAATCCATCAATAAACGACAGGTGCAGCATCCTCACAAACAAACCTATTAGCTTTCCTCCCGCTGGAACAATATCCTCTCTAGCAATCAGCTGCTCTCTCTCTCTCTCTCTCTCTCTCTCTCTCTCTCTCACACACACACACACATACACACACACACACACACACAACAACAACAACAACAACAACACAGACCAATATGTAAAGCTTTTGTGTCAAACCTGATTCAATTGCTGCATTATCTGAAATAATTTTACAGAAAAAGACTGAAAAGGTCACGCTTTTGGTTTCCCAGATGTGCTCCATTCATTGTTTATCAGCGTAAACAGTGGTAAAATAGAGCAAGTAAAGGTCTGACATTAAAAAATTTAACTTCAGTAAAAGTGGGTAACCATTAACAGGAAGATATACCAAACATATTAGAAGTAAAAGTTCTCATTTTGTGAACATATGTCCCCTGTTTATGTTATATTGTTATGCAGTAAAGAATTTTACTTTCAAGGCCAGATGAAATTTTGTTCAGACATTCATTGACCTCAGAGGATGAAGTTTTCTTTGGTGATCCCCTGACCCCTTCCATCAGCAGGTTGAAGTTTCCACTTATCCTATAAAATATCTCAACATCTACTAAATGGAGGGACACCAGATGTTTTGCAAACAGTCATGGTTCCCTTTCATTGAATCCTAATGACTTTTATGATTAGGCTTTGACTTTCCCTGGCTTTTTCCCTCTAGTGCCACAGGTTCACATTTGATGTTTGTTTGTTTGTTAAGTATATTTTGGGGGATTTTATGCCTTTAATCCATAGGACAGCTGAAGATATGACAGGAGAGAGGGAGAGAGAGTGGGGGAATGACATGCAGCAAAGGGCTGTAGGCAGGAGTTGAACTGATGGTCACTGTAGAGGACTCACAGCCCCAGTACATGAGGCGAATATTGTACAAATTCAGCTACCAGGCCACCTTTTGAGCTTTAATGTGGACATAACATGGATCACAGATAGCGTAGGGTAGGGTTGTTATTGCTGTTGCTATTTAAGTCTGCTGAAACAGTTTGAAGTTTATAAAGTGATTTTGTCTGTAAATATTCTATCTGCTTTAGATCAGCATTTTACCATTGTGTCTGTGAGCATGTTAGCATGAACAACATTAGCATTTAGCTCAAAGCACCCCTTTGCAGAAGTACAGCCTCACAGAGCTGCCAGCATGGATGTAGAATCTGTATTGTTGTTACTGACACATTTGCTGTCAATTTAAATGACCAGTGTGAGATTTATGGGGAGTTATTGGCAGAAATGGAAAATAAAATTCATGAATATGTTCTCATTCATTTTAAATGACCTGAAAATAAGGAGCAATGTGTTTTAACCTTAGAATGATCCCTACATATCCACACCAACATGTTTCCACAGCAGCATTGAATGTGACAAACCACACAGTGGTTCTAGATATGTCCATTAGCATTTTACGTAGCCACTGTGGGTTCTCCTACATGCTTGGAAAAGGAGAGTGACATAATGGGCCTCATGCATTAATGTTGTCTTACTTTTCTCTTATATTTGAAACATGCATTGAAAGCAAAGTCTGGTCTTACTCACCTGAGTATGTTGACGAAACAGACTGGATCTTAAATTGGATGCACGTGCCTGGAAGTTTGCAGTTAGTGGCAGCAGTGTGTGCTGTGCGCAAACCACGAAGCAACAAGCTACTGACATTTGACAGGTAACATTAAACTCATAAACAAGAGGAAAAGAAAGGAAGGGAAATGACACTGAAGGACAGCAAAGCGCGATAAACGTTTTAGCAGACATGGTGGAGCGGAGCCAAGCATCGCTGGAGTGATTTAAAAGGAGGTTTCTCAGTTGGGGGTGCTGTAGGTGCAGTCATGCGGGCCACAGCATTCGTACAGGATTCTGTGCATCACATTTTATTTGGACGTTTATTTAATGGATTTTTACTTTTTGAGGAAGGACAGCGGATGTGGAGATGGTGCCTTGATGCGCATGAGTACAATGGATTTATTTGGTCTGCTGAGCAGCCATTTGTAATACTTTGGTACTAAATGGAGAATTCTGGGACAACGCAGCGGGACATGTCTTATCACCAGTCCCTGTCTGAAAGGCAAGGAAACTGATAGCGGTGTGTAAAAATGGATGGGGAGGATTAGATCATTTTGTCTCTGATCTAAACTGAGGCTCCAGAACAACATACAGGTTTTGAAGAATATACCACTAAATCTTACACACTGGACCTCAAAACAACATTTCAACATAGTTGGTAAGGGTGGACGTAATTCTGACAACTTTGCAATGCTGGAATTGGCACCAGCTTGGTTCAAACATTGGGAGGACAAAAAAATGTGAGTAATTTTTGACATCGTGTTATGAAAGGACTCCAATGCGCCAACCTGAGCTTGGGCTGTTTTTGCAGTTATCACTGTGATCGCCTGCAGGCACTGGAAGGTTTTTTTCAACAAGTTAATATCAACACTGTCTGGTGCACGTGGTTTGTTCTGATATCCAACCAAGGAAACAGCATGATGATTATTGCAGGTTGATGAAAAAGCCCAACAAATTCTCATCAGAAATGAAAACACAGTATAGACACTGTACAGCATGGAGAAACCAAACAGAACAGGCCACTAACCTAACAACCGCATGCTGCCATCGCATGGAGATGAAAAAGAAGTCGCTAACTGTAATGGGGTCTGATTTATGAGGAAGAAGCTTGTGTTTATCAAATGATATCACTAACTCACAAACTGGCAGCTTGTGAAGGAGGGAAAATTCTTTCCTGTACAGGGAATGAGTAGTTGTGTTAGAAAAGACAATGATTGAAAAGGTTGCATGAACAAGTTTGGACTATTTTTGCATTATGTTTTGGGATTTTTTAGTCTTTTAATCAAAGAACTGGAAATTGGGGAGAGAGGATCCTCTGGACATCGTGCACACTGAGCGAGCTCACAGATCGCAGCAGTTTGGACTATTTCAAATGGCAATGAAATTCATAAGGCTACAGCAATTTTACGGCCGCTGTTTTCTTTTTTCGCATCAGGACTGGGGGTGTGTTGCCCTATATAAAACTAAATCCGTCCCCTATAGGTGACACCAGTGACATCATACTTAATGTTTTGCGGTTAAATTGTTGTTGTGCAGTGAACTACAGCTGTCAAATGAATGTAACTGAGTAAAAAGCTGTGAAGTATAAAGTAACATGATGTGCTCATGTTATTCCAGCATTGGCTATAAAGATACAGTCATCATGAAAATGGTTTGGGCAGAAGCAAAGTGTAAAACTTGGAGGTCAGCATGCTTGTGCAACAAATCACCATGACAGGTGAGCCACATATTACTGGTCAGAACATAATGTATCATGTGCGCAGGGTAGAAGGCTACAGTCTGTTCCTGAGTGTTGCATGTCAGGGTCCAGGTCAAAAGTTAAGGAACCAATGGCAGCTCCAGATGGGACCGTTCCACTTTTGGAAAAAGATGGTGTCAAGAAACACCACAAGTTCAAACATGAGATATATTGACAGGAGAATGTATTTTGAGCGTGGGTATGAGCAAAGTGAAGGGGCAACATGTCTGACGTGTCACAGATATATGACCATAAAGAATGAAGAGTCACACTCAAAGTCAACAGGGATTAAAACAGTCAATGAAAAATGCTTTTAGTAAGAACCCAAGGAACCCTCTGAGCTGCTGCATTCATCGTAATGCTTCTTATGAAACTATACTCGTCTGCTGTTCCCCTTGTCCCGTTTTTTCCACTCTGTCTGCCAACACCAAAATCCAGATGACCGGAACGTGGTGTACAGTAGGATCGGGTGTCGGGCGGCTGAATGCAGTCGGTGCTGCAGTCTGCTGTGGTTGAGAGTGGCACGGTGTCGTCTTCCCTTTGGTCAGGGATGTTGCCAACATTAACGCCATGTGCGACAAAACAACACAGACTTGGTGAAAAGGAGATGAAGGACTACTTTTGGTCACTTTTCATCACATCATTAATATGTAACAAGCTGCAGCACGGCTGTGTTAAATAAAGCCTAAGCTTTGTTTCCTGCACTGCGCCAATTGACTGAGAAATTATTTTCAGGACTTTACATTAAAGACACTGTAGGCCAATTGTAATTTTGGGGACAATAACAAGAAACATCAGCTGATGATGTCTAGAAGAAGCATGGGATCATGGGAGTGGTTGTCTTCATTGCAAAAAAAAAAAAAACACCCTTACCAATCAAAGACTATCTGAGCTGATTTAGGCAGAAATCATGTTAATGGACAGTTTAACATACTAAAGGTTTATTCCTGTTACTTATAGTCATGTTCATTGAAGAAGAAGGAGAATATAAACAGATGACTGGCCTATATTTACATTTGTAAAGCGGATATCTGGAGCACATATGGACCACTCATGTGCTGCTCTCACGCCTGGTGTAAGTTTCACTGATAAAAGTGGAAGAGTACTGTTGCAGCATCTGCTCCACGAACAGTCCGCAACCATTACGTGTTCGATGTAGCCCGGCTGTCACTCTCTGACGTATCCTGTGTTTCCTGGATGCCATTGTAACCAGGGGCCAAAATCTGATCTGGTTGGAGGGGCCAATTACATTAAATTTTCTCAAGAGCAATTCCTGAGGGAGACACCAAAAGTGCTATAACTCTGCTAATGAACACTTTGTCACCCTGTCACCTAAGAAACACCACATAGCCTTGCCAGCTTCTCTTATTGACTGAAATTCAAACGTCTGCAAACACTGGTTGATGTTACTGTGGCTAGCTAGCAAATGTACACGTTTACAAGTCAAATTTTTTCCATGATGTTTTTTTTTTTTTTAACAAATCTCATGAAAATTCCAAAAAACAACAATCAGTTTATCTACCTAACAAGTTGTGCCTATATCCAAAGCTTATTATATAACAGTTTGTGTGAGAACCACAGTGGTGTTTTCAGCTCAAGTTCACAATAACGATGCTAACATGGTGATGTTTAGCTGGTATAATGTTTGTACCATTTTAGCTTTTCTGTTAATTTGTCTCAAATCAAAGTTCTGGATAAAAAGTTTGAGTTGATTATAGTGCTAGATAAGATCACCAAAGTTACAATTCATCTCAAATTTCACACCAGTCAATCCAATAGTTTCTGAGACATTTCACAAATGGTGGCATACCTTCATGTTGGCCCTCAAAGGAAAAGTAGTAGTGAAGCTACTAGGAAACATTATTGTTTGCCCATTTCATGAAACTCCATCTGTCTATGCTGCTGAAAATAGAGCCCCAGTGCAAGCTGCTTCAAAATATTTTATTGGTGACATGTCTACATATACAGGTTTAAATAAGGTTACGGGTTAAGGTCATCCCCCCAGTTAAAAACTGCCAGATCACCCTCTGTCTGAAAATAGTCCCCAACAAATACACAATGTATTCATGTTTGACTAACATTTGCTAAAAACATTACTGTTGGACATTATTTACTCCTTGTAGAAAATGAATATATATATTAGTGTACTGTAAAAAAAAAAAAAAAAAAAAAAGAAAAGAGAGAGAGAAAACTCATAATTTGAAGGCAACTAGATTTTCGAGTTTTGAATCAAACTAATCAAAGCTTTGCTGGCTTATCACTGCTGTCCTGTGAAAACCACTTATCTCCAGTTTTGGTGATGTTTAATTTTTCGATAAAACTGAAGGAGGAAGTGGAGAAAAATCGTTCTTCAGAAACTGTTCAGAGCTCACTGTCAGTATTTGGGTGCTTGAAAATTAAATGGTTGTAAATGAAAATATTAAAATAACTATTATTCACTTTCATTTCACTGAGTTTACTAAACAATCTGGTTTCCTAAAACTCAAAAGTTAAGAGTCTGAGTTGGTCTAAGAATTCAAATATCCACCGAAGTTGCCTTTAAAGTGTTGAGTTTTCTTGACCGTTTCATTTTTCAAGAATGATCTGTTTTTAAAGATTTACATCTTCAGTAGGAACAACTGGGTTGAGAGCCACAAACATAGAGGGGAAGTCAGGGCGTAATGATTTGTTGATTTTGGTCATTTCATGTGATTGAATATAACATGAATATCGCCAAAACATTTTTGTACGCCAATGCTTCCAAAGACAGAATACAATTGAATTTTACCATTGAATTCAATTAATGAAATGTTATTCAAACATATGAAGACTTGCACATGAATACTAATCCTCTCCAACAGACACTAAAGGAACTTGAGATATATTTGGAGAGACAGAAACTATACTCTGACGAAGGCCACATGACTTACAGAAATAACATCAGTCTATTTAACATTTAAACAAAGGCAGACAGTGGTGTATTTTCAAAAAGATTTAATATCAAATATTCTCTTTTAATACTCCTGCACCATTTATTTACGAAAGCCCTGGCAGTATTTTCAAAGTCCACAC
The DNA here is from genome assembly GCF_056507025.1 of Lutjanus erythropterus. Taxonomy (NCBI): domain Eukaryota; kingdom Metazoa; phylum Chordata; class Actinopteri; order Lutjaniformes; family Lutjanidae; genus Lutjanus; species Lutjanus erythropterus. The sequence continues at coordinate 20,978,508 of NC_139318.1, forward strand.
ACACGTCCCAAACAACACACACACAGTATTCTTCATACTGTTTGAACACTGTCTGAAGTGTTCTTAGCTGCTCATCTTCTCATCACATTTCACTGTGACTCCTTAAGATAGTTCTTAAGTATATTTTGAGATGAAAATAAAAAACAAATCTGACATATAAAAAAAACTGCACAATTGAGAAGAATGTGGAAGACAGAAGGAGAGCTTTACAAACGCAGAGTTGAGGTTGAAAACACATGTAGGGCGACGTATTTGCAACCAGCGACACAAAAAAGACTGAACATGAAACATCTGCTTATGCATGTGGATTTCCAAGCACTGTTGTTGGAGAACAAATCATAGAAGGGGTATACTGTACTGTATCTAAATGTGGATACAAGGAGACTCTGAAATGTGCCTTAAGCTGGACGGCTCTGCTGTAGTTATGAATTTCACCGGCTCAGGAGGAACATGTGAACAGGATTTAGAGTTCTTGTAGATCCTAAACCACCTGTCATCACTTGATGTCCTTCCAGTTGAGCAGTGTGAAGTGTGCACTTAAGTATTGTACACACTTTGTCAAACTGTACTGACACTCGCATCCCCCAGGCACTTCACTTCAAACACCGGCTAAGACCTGAAATCATCATTCATGAGTTTGAAATGAATTCTTATGAGATACATTTTTTCATTTCTGTAATAAATTGGTCTTGCTGCATGTGATATCTGGAATGAAAACTCACTTAGTGTCACTTATTACAGTGTGAGGACTGAGGCTTTATAAAAGGCACTTTCATTCAGCAAGTCCATTTTTGTTCTTAAAAGCCCAAGAAATATGAAATATTTCTTGAAATATGTTCATACAGGGACAAGTAGTTCCAACAGGAACCCTGCCAGCAGCAGCCTTTACAAGGTGTTGCAGAATGGCAGCACAAGAGTTATGGCAGAACATTTTGTTTCGTTTAAGGCAATAAGGTTTGTAACTGGTAGTATCAAAATAAGAGTAAACTTTGGTCCAAGACCTTCCACAGGAGCACAATTAGGACTCAAACTATGTTTTGTGATACAAAGAGATTAGTAAATATTTCCCTTTTGAAAAGTAGGACTGCACAGTTCTTTAAAGAAACAGGACTTGCCTTTTTTCTACAAAATATTCCACTACCTCAGCTTCTTAGTGGGATCAAAAACAACTTTAAAAACATGCTTTTTAAGAGATTAGTGTGTTTCTGTTGTTTTAGGAAAGGCTGAGTATGTAACATTGCATCTACCCAAATATCCACTAGCTGCATAGCAGGACAACATTCACACATGTAGCACAGCAATAAAGTCATTTTACAAATGCACACAAAAATATATATAAACTGTGTCCTGATGAAGTTATTACCATTTCAGTTCTGTCTATGACAGTTTCATTGAACTGAAATAAATCTTTATCCAGTACTCACACAGGTTCCATATTCAATTTTAAAACTTAATGTTAGAAAAATAATGGTCTCTTGAATAATGTCAGCACACAAGTCAGTGTGATAGAAAGAGGTTCATCAGAGTCCAATGATAAAACCTCACATTTTTACAAATAACACAGTTGTGTTCATGTATTTTCAGAAGGGCAGAGTATCCATAAAGATTTTCTCCACTATTGGTGGAGGGGGGACCAGGTCCTCTAGTTTCAGGTAGAAGATACGCTGTAAGCCCTGTGTGCATAGAGTCCTCAGTTCGGGGAGTTTGCCCAGAAGACGAGAAAGGTAGTTGGGCTGGGTCCGGCTTGCTTCTGATCCGTTTCCACTCACGTGTTCCCTTAAACAAGTGATGAGATGATTCTGAAAGTCCTCGACCCGTTTGGGCTCTTTGAGCCCGTGGCGATCTAAATGCAAAAAGATGTTCTCATGAGAAACAGTCATGAACATCTAATACTTATGATTTTGCTCCTATTTTTCAGGAGCTGAAGTAAAAGATCTCAGCCTTCTTCTATCAAGACAAAAGGTTGATTTCTCTAAAATTCTGTTTGCAAAGTTATTAAAATTTGTGAAGTTCTCTCAAAAATGTGCAGTTTATCTTGAAAAAAGACATTCATGAGGCACTTAACTATGTGTTTTTTTTTCATAATAGGGCTACAGATACCATTTTTTCTTCCCAGGAGGGCAAAATCATGAGGTAACTCTTACCAATCACTGCTCATTTAGGCATGAGCAGTGATTGGTTAGAGTTAGAGTAAGACTGACCAGAGCCAGAGCAGGCCAGGTCATGACTTTGCCCTCCTTGGAAAAAAAGGTATTTTTAGCATGATGTGAAATACTAATAAATCTCTTTTTTCAAGATCAAACTGCACATTTTAGAGCCTTAAAGCCTTTAATTGTGACCAGTCCATAGCGCACTTGTCAGGTGGATGGACCATTTTGGCAAAGAAGAAGTGCTCACTAAGACAGATTTTAAAAGAATTTGTGAACAAAATTTGAGTGAAATAAACCAATTGTGTACCAGTCTTACTTCAACTTACGAATAATAGTGATTTGTAAGCATAAAATTGCATGGCAGATTCAAAGTTATGAGAAGAAAACAGAAGCTCTCACCTGTGATGATAACTAGTGCTGCAAGGCAAGCAAACAAGGAGATGTCTAAGTTCATGCGGTGCAGGCTTTGGGAAAAATCCATGATGGAGTCGATCCAGTCACCAAAACTGCGAACACACTGCAGCCGGTGGAGGACCATGCCATTACAGAAGATCAGCTTGTTCTTCTCAGGATTTGACCTGCGTAGTTTTAAATCAAGATACAATCAGCATATATAAAAGGGCACATTAGTCTTGTGAAACATTAGTTAACATGACATTAGAAGAGGCCAACCTGTATGCGAGTCGCAGAATGAAGAGCTCAACAAAGGCAGATTCAAGGAGCAGCTCCTGGTCCTCAGTGCAAAAATCTGTGAATCCAGGGATGGTTTCAGCCCAGCTTCTTATTACATCCAAAGATCCAGTCAGCAGGTCATAAAACTGCTGGATATCACCAGCATCCTCCTTTTCTTTCAGGTTGTCCACTGTCTCCTGGTACTAAGGAGGAAGAGGAGGAGAAGGATCAGTGCAAGTGAAAAACACCTACAAATACCATCAATGAGCTATTTGCTGTCTCTTGTTTCACTATATGTTGTGTATTAAAGTGATTGAAACTTATCTTATTAGTACAAAAGAGCTCTGCAAGTCTTGAGATTTACCTTTGAGTAGTCCAGCTTTCCAATGGATGGATTTGAGTCTAAGTGAGCCCTCACAAGAGAAGCTATGATGTTGACACTGGGGGTTGTGGATGAAGGCTCAGCCAGAGTCTTGGGTTTGGAGGGCAGACGACCCCGGCGACCTTTGAGGCTGTCTGTGCGGACGACTAAGAGGGACAGAAAAGAGGATAGGAACACTTAAAGCCCACGTTTTTCGACTGTCACATGGCTGTCGCTGCACCCCGCAATTTGAAAAACAACTGCCGTATCAGTTTCAGTTTCCCTTTTTCTGCAGCTGGCACTGTAGGGCTCTAGTTACATACAGTATGTCTGTCATTCCTAGCTTTGGTTTCACAAGACTGTCATTACAAACCCCCAGTTTCTTGTCGTCATACATTTGTCACCGAAAGCTTTAAGAGCGTTTGACATTGCATTACCTTCTTTGACCATTCCCACTGCGAGACATTTCTGGAAACGGCAGAACTGGCAGCGGTTTCTCCTCCTCTTGTCCACTGGACAGTCTTTATTGGCGAGGCAGACATACTTTGCATTTTTCTGTACAGTTCGCTGTCAAATAAGGGAAAAAAATAGATTACTATAGGTTTACAAAGCTGCATACAAATAAAAATGCAAGAGACAAAAGTGCTGTAATAAATCTCAGTACTATCTTATGTTATATAATCAGTAAAATTATGATTTTGAGTTTGATTTTTATCCACTTAATTTGCGTGCCCATTTTGCAACAGCATTTCATTTGTCTTATTTCATCTGAATAACTCGGCAGTATAGTCTGACCAATACTAGATTTCTGAAACTATAACTGAACAATTAAAAAACTGATTCCAAAACAATCCAATAATGACACCATTGTAAACTAACATAATATAAGCCAGGGGTTCTCAACTTTTTGTAACTTAAGGCCCATGGCTGATTGTTAACAAAAATCCAAGGACCACCTTCCCAAACAAAAGAAAAAAGGGAAATAAAAAAATTATGCTGTTATAAATCCAAATATATCCCTATTTCTTTACCACACACTTTAGAGCTGTTACTTGGACAGAGTTGTCTCCTACGCCTACACATACACTTATATTAAAAAAGAAAAAGACAAATTTTGTGTCACTGCATCTGAGGGAATGTTAGCTAGTTAACTGTGACAAAACACGTAACTGAAATTCTGTATTTAATTTGATGTTTTTATTTACTTTTGAGCACTTCACTGCTTCTAAGCTACCTCAAACATATCTTAGCTGTTTCTGCAGTGCAACTTTTTGTCACTAGTCTTCCATCATATATGCTCACAGTGATATAGAAGTGAGACAGAATAAACCTACAAAAAGCTATTTATTCATATTTACCTTGAAGAAACCTTTGCAGCCCTCACAGGTGCGGACTCCATAGTGCTGACAGGATGCATTATCACCACAAACTGCACAGCGGCCCTCATTGGATCCTGGGATGTGGGATTTAGGAGACGTCATGGCCCCCTCCACTATCCTGGGGCTTTCCAGGTGTCCATGCTCCATGGACATGGGAGGACAATGAAGTGGAGAGACGTGCTGCTGGGGAGACAGGAAGAAAGGGTCTTCCTGGCCTGGCTGAACATCCTGATGCTGCCCCAGTGGAGAGTGCTGCTCAGGTGTGGGGCTGAAGGTAAAAAAGGAGAGCTGCTGCGCCATGGCGGCCTTATCAGCCACAGAGGATGGCGGGGGGGCCGAGGGGTAGGAGCTGAAAGGGGAATCCCAGACAGGTGTAGACTGGGCCTGAAATCCCGGTGTTGGAGGAGAACCAGCAGCATACACTGGGCTGCCATAGTAATCAGAGCCACATGACGACAGCGTTTCATCAAGGCAACTGAGCGCAAAGGATCCTGGGTAACAACCATACACCTGGAGATCATCCAGCTTGAAGGCTTGGCTTTGCATCTGAGGGCAGGAGTTTTCGGCTACCGCGGCATGGCTGAATGAAACTGTAGAGGCGGGAGGAGAGGTGGTAATCTTGCAGGAATACGCATCAAACTCCCCCATGTAGCCGTTTCCCACCAATGTGTTGATGCTAGGCAATGAAGATGTAGACAGCTGGTCCTTTTGGCCACTGATGTCCATCATCAGTTTGGCACTGAGGTCAGGATTCAAGAACTCAGAGCTGAAGTAGGTGTCATGGGGCAAGGAGGCATACTGGGTTTGTACACAGGGCATCTCTAGGACAAAGAACAGCGACAATTACTACTGATGAAAATAAAACCTGATTTTTGTCCATGTTAAATAAATATTGATTACTTTTTAATACATCATTAAATCTAAGCGATCCTCTTAATAATTCTGAAAAAAAATGTGTGTAAGCAAGTGTCACACATTCGATTCCCAAAGTTTTTCTTTCAAACAAAGTGATTTTTTGTGCCTATTTCTTCCAAATAAAAGCATTACTTGGTGAAAATAAACCCCACTGTTTGTCCTTGAGAAATACATAACGTGCATCATTAAAGCTACATAAATGTATTAATAATTCTTGAAGAGTTTCTATGTATGTAAATGTGTTAGAAGTAGTTGTCACACATTCAGATTCAAAAGTTGTACTTTCAAAAATGACATGATTATTTTTTTCTAAATAAAAGCATAACTTGCTTTAACTTTAAAATCACTGGGACTAAGTAGGGCTGATTAAGAGTTGTCTGTTTAAACATATAGTATATATGTTATAATGCATGTGATGAAGTTCAGACAGCCAAGTAAATGAGATATTACTGAAATTTTTTAGGTCAGGAAATTTGCACTTATGGATACACACCTAGTAAAACAGATTCAATGTATGTAAATGTGTTTTAATCTTTTGTAAATTGTTACATATTCAAATTGCAAAATTGCATTAAAAAGTACTTTCTATATATGTAAATGCATTGTAAACTGTTGTAAACTGTCACACGTTAAATTCCAAAGTTGAACTTTCAAAAAAAGTGTGATTTTTCTTTTTTTTTCTTTTTTTCAAAATAAAAGCATGACTTGCTTTTATTTTTAAAATCACTGGGGATAAGTATGGCTCAGAGAGTTGGCTGTTAAAACATACACTATGTAAGTGGCTATGCGTGCAATGAAGTCAAGACGTCCAAGTAAATTAGATATCGCTTAAATCATTAAGGTCAGCATTTTTTTAAATCCTCCCTCTGAATCCATCCAAACAGTAGCCAATATAAACACCTTGAATGCTCGCTGTCTCATTTCCCCTGCATGCCATTTCTCTAGCTGCAGGGCCAATCAGTCCTCTTTAGAAAATGCAGAGGGTGGTCCAGTGGAGCAATCAGATATTGTTAGGTATTGTGTTACAGGCTGTTAATGCTCTGAAAACCTCTTTCAGTGGGCAACCCTCTTTTGCAGGGACTGTACCAGGGAGTGTGGCAGATTGTATTTCAGGGTGGGCTGAATGCCAGCTGAAATGGGAAAGGTGGCAAAGCCCGTTTATGTGCGTGTGTCTGCATGGTTAGGTCAATGGGCGTGTATCCACAAGTGCGAACTTCCTCACTCTACACCTGAGCATTCTTCGAAAATTGTTCAAACTTGAACCAAACTAATATTAATTTATTTCTCTAAATTTTCAGTCAAGTTTGACTTATGGGGAGGCCACACTGCTCATGTGTCCAACATGTGTCTTATGTTCTATAAATACACCCTACTCTATAGGTCCTCTCGTACTGTATAGCAACAGTAATGGACCCATGCATATAACATGCAACACATAAAACCATGACAAACTTGCTGCTGAGAGTGTGTACCAGACAACTGACAGGGAAGTACTCACAGTACAGTTGCACTGGTGTTATTACTACAGTAGCAAGAGTCACATAATCAATCAAACTCTGGGACGTTTTTTCAGTAATGACAAAATATACTGTACTTTAAGAACTGTTGAAATGCTATGTACACTCAGCTGCCAAGTTTATCAAGTACACCAATCTAAAGCTTGTGTCCAGATGACTGTAGTTTGTTTTGCAAGTACAGAATGGTGTTGTTTCTAATATTTTGTCCACATCATTTATACCAGTGAGGGCAGTGTAGTTGGATCAACACTGGTCTATAATAGTTTCGACAAAACTGAACATTATTACCTTCATGACTGTGTTAGACTCCATTAGTTTAGAAGTACCTAACAAACTCACAAGTGAGTGTATCTGCCTGGTTGCTACACAGAGAGGGAGGCTGAGGCACATTTGATGTCTTTAAACATTATTTCCCATCCAACCTACAAATGTATTTGAGTATAAGGCTGTAAATATTTAATTGATCTATCAGCAGTCCAGACTGTTTTGTCCAAAGTCCTAACATTATTATAGAAGTAGTTATAATGAAGTATAAAAGCATATAAATCTCATATCAGCACCAGTGTGCCCCCTGAATAAATAAATCAATACATGCAAAACACATAGATAAATAAATAAAAAATAAAGTCCACTTTTACTTACCTGGTTCATGTAAATATCCTGAATTTGAAGCTTTTCATTTATTCCAAAGGAGTGAAACTGATGAATGTCACCTCTGCCAGCTGCTGTCAGCACACACACTCATTCAAACATATTCACACACACACACTGGGTCAGACCAACGCAGGAGACTCCACACACTCTTGTTTTATTTTGGCTGCGTCGACAAAAAGGCGGGTCATTGCCCAAACATGGTGAACGGGGCGGTGGAACGTTCCGGGTCGCAAACCAATCAGCGCCGCGTTCGACACAGACGTTCTTCCGTGTGACGCACGCACGGGATTCCATTGACGCAAGAGTCGGGGGAGCGTGCGTTCTAAATATAGACCAACAACGACAGCGACGGCTCTCACGTGGGGCTATTACTAGATGAAAAATGCTAAAAATAGCCGCAGTTTGGAGGTGCGGACGTTTTATGACTGGAAATGTGAATATTACACACTTTTACAACAGGAAGTTTAGCTATCACGTGACACACCAGGAAACACCTGTATGTTTGTTTTCATAAAATGGGGTTTCTTTTCATAGAATAGTTAGAAACTCACAGGCCTACCCTCTGCCAGCTCTCAGCTAAACTCTTTGAGGAGAAGGTAACATGGGTACACATATTGAGCATCTAGATTGTAAACACTTTATAATTTTATACTTTTACTCATAATTTCCGGGGACCTGAAGTGTTTAGTGTTACAACTTCTATTTTAAAGGACATTTTGAAATAAAAATGGTGAAATGATTTTTTAAAAAACACCTACATTAAACTATTTTATAAAAAGTTGACACAAATTTGAGCTTAGTTTTTTAAAATCATTATTTCACATTTTTGCAGTTATATTATAGTTTTTCTACTTTTATTTATTTTTTTCCACAATATTTTATTATTTGCTTGATATTGAACACTGGCTCTCCAAAGACTATAAAGCCTATCTTCCATTAATGTGTTTATTAATGTGATGTGTTGTACCAGTGGGGTTTATTTTCATCAAGTACCTTGTATTTTATTGTGTTTTTATTTTAATGTTGCACTACCAATTGTAATGAATGATTGATGTGGGTACTTTGAGATGTTTGACAATTATTTTGACTTCTAAAATTTGTTAGATGATCACATGATCCAGTTTAAGCAATTAAGGATGAATGACTCTGGGGCATGTTCAATCTGAAAACCTTGCGCACCATTTTTTGCTACAGTTTCCAACTTGAATGACACCAAAATGGTGTACAACAAGTTTTGAGACATGGTTTCTCTCATTTGATGAGTGCACCACAGGTGTTACAAATTAGCAGCCATGTTTATATAAACACTGCTGTATCAAAAAAGTCAGTGCAGCACAGTGTGTCTGGATACACAAAAGAATACATTTAAGTAAACGTTTTGCCACATTTTGTCAGCCACAGTGTGCAAATTCTGTCACAAGGGGTCTCTCACATTAAAACAATAACAAAAGACATAGTCTGATGACAAACTGAAGCAGCGTGGGATCATGGGAGTTATTTTCTTCACTATCTGACATGCCTCAGGCAGAAATCATGTTCATGGATGCAGTAATATTAAAATTTTATTCACGTTACATTTTCGTTGCATTGTGCGCCAACATCTTCCTCTTTCTGATGTATCCGGGCATATCTCGTGTTTTCATGGAAGTTATAGCAACTAATACTAGCAGGACACACACTGTTACCTTGAATAAACAGATTTCTCTGCATTTGAACATTGTCTAAAACATTTGGGATAATGTAGGCACACAATTTAAGAAAATTTCTAACATATGTCTAGCGTTTTAGACATTTTGATGTGGAATTATTGTAGCTCCGATTAGACAAGGTTAAGACTTTTTGTATGATTATTATGATTGAACCCGCATTCCTCCTGTCCAGACAGACTGCATTTCATTTGTCTTTCCACATAATTAATTCTCCAAGCACTGGGAACAAAAATCTTTATTCTGACCCACAAAATATGACAATTACAACAGTCTACACTTTGAATTCAAGGGGTGTGATATCACAGATCATGTCACATTGTAATGTCACTGTGAAGCGATTTGCACTATGCATGTCACAGCTGCAGCTGTAGGTATCTGTTTGTCAGTATCAATCTAAGCATCAACCAACAAGGAGAACCACCATACACTAACACCTGAAACCTCTCTGGGGATTTTTCAGCGTGATCTGGTTCTTTTTTTACATTTGGAGAAAGAGGAGGTCATTCAGGGTGACAAGCGGTCCAGATTTTCTTAGAAGAGCTCGAGGGAAGAGGCTGCAGCTGATGTTACTGCACAGACCGGAAGAGAATTAATGGAGCTAATTACAGGGGTTGGAGTATGACGCTGTGTTGTGTTCGAGTACAGTGTGAATATAAAATACCAGACTAGACTGGACATGTTCTTTCTGCAGGTCTGTTCCATTTAGACATGTAAGAACATGCACCTGCTGACATGCAGTGCACACACACACGTAAATTCACAAAGAAGCATGCACACATTATTACAACATTGCAACTGTTAATTAAATTCATATTTTGTCGATTTTGGAAGCCACTGTGGACAAAAGCAATATCATCTGTAATAACCACAAAATATAATCTCAAAATTAAAATTATCTAAATAAAAATCTCTTACTTCTGTCTAACTGGCTGAAGCACAACTCATTGTAACTTTGTCTAAGAAAATGTAAACACAGCCTTGTTTTAACTTTTTTTCTCCACATTATTCAGATTATTAATACAAAATAGAAATCAACTAATAAATTGCAATGCCTTGCCATAGATTAAACTACCCATCAGTATACCTTTACAGGTGGCTTATGCTTATGTTAATGTACCCTTATTACAGTGTCTGTTTGCACCTTGGTACAGACGTACCACTACAGCTGTTCAGCTATTTACACACAGACCCCTATTTAGTTAAAAAGCACACAGTAGCATAGTCCATTTAGGGAGGAGGTTTTGGTGGATGAGTGGGTGCAACACACTTTACGACAATATTTATATTGTAAATGATTTATGAATGCTTAATAATTAGATTAACTGGTTCTAAACACTGTATAACTCATTAATTAGCTGTTACAACATATTAGATAAAATGAACAACAGTGATCTGTTGATTGCCAAATAGTGAGCCCACATTTATTTTTACTGTCAAGCCTCAGATCTCATTGTTTACTGAGCTTACTTTTTATTCTCCATCAGTAGAATTTATATTTGTCAGCTTCATCAAATATTTGTTAATAAGTTAATAGCATTTAACCACCATCACCATATCTTAATAGTCAAAACGTTTCATTTGGCATCAAATAAACATATCAAATTACCAGATTCATATAGTCTTTTCTCAGGTGTTGACAATATTGTTTCACTTATACTTATACTTATATTGTTTTCATTATGCACTATTTTACACTCTATAATGAGGCTGCCACATGGGTTACTCCAGCCCGAGTGCAAATAGCATAGCATAGTCTGCTATTGACACCTGAATGCTAATAGTGTCCACCTAATTATAATCCAGTAATATATATAACAGAATATGTATTGTTCTGAAACGGTCCATTACGCCTAATGAATTATGATACTTTAATGTATATTTAAAGTATATTTTGTTGATAATTATTCTGTACTTTTCATATCTTTACTTTCCAGTCTCCCCTGGAGATCAGTAAAGTGAAATGCAAGTAAAATTAATTTTTACTTCTGTTTCTTAAGCACTGTTATTTCAAATAATCATGCTGCAGACAGGTGGGATGCTCTGAAGCCCCATTCTGTAATTTATGGTGTTTATGCAGCTGATACCACTATTTGGTATCTATTTGACTTGTTCTATCTTGCGTCTTTGATATTCTTGAAACAAGTCAATTTGTATGCCAAATTTCTTTATAGACTGTATGTTACAATAAAAAATATTCCGATTTCAAAACAGACTACTTGCCTTGTAAAATTAATTTCACTGACTTTACAGACATATTTAAAAATACATGTCCCATTTGTCTAATAATAAACAACTCAAAGAAAGATAAAAAAAAAATAATAATAATTCAGTCTGGCCTCATCCTCACTGGATAATAATTTTATACATCTAAATATAAGATTATTCCACTTACCTTTTTAGATTTGCATTTTGATTTCCATTTGCAGTGCATGCACATGAAAATATATTTGTTTAATGTTTCATTTCCACCAGCTCCCCTCTCTGTTCTTTCCACCACCATCATCCCCAACCCTCAATGTCAGTCACTCTTTGTTTGATGCTTTCTACTAAGAAAGTGCAAGTGTGCCACACACACACACACACACACACACACACACACACACACACACACACACACACGGAACTAAACCTTTGCTGTTGCCACTTCTGGATTAGTCCTCCTTCTTCCCCTCCCACACTGACTCAAAGCCTGCCTCACTGTATGCTGTCATGCTTTAGTATTAAGGAGATTTAAGCAACTTAGAATTTCAGTAAGTGGGCTGCATGCAGAGTAACACTGCATATACACAATACTTCAAATAAATACACAAGTCAGTACTTTGAAATATAAGCATTGTTTAGTGCTGATAAACATTAATAACAGATAAAGATGGGAATACACTTCGTACTGTGTTATAAAGTGGATGTTTTAACAGGCAACTTTGTGTTTTTTCGCCATTGAGGAAAACAGCTTAAGCAGCATGTTATTAAGATCTATAATTTATATAATCATGTCAACTTTAAGCTACCATCTGTCCTTTAAAAGAGTTTAGATGTAGATGAAAATTAGGTTTTTGTATTCTCATAATAAATACTGTTTCATTCCAGCATAACCTTTAAGAGCTCAATATGCAGCTGCAACATACAGTAAGATCCCTACAAATACAGAAATGACAGATAGTATATTACAAAAAGGCAAAGGCAAGTGTTAAATCCAGTTCCTTTTTAAACAAAGAGTGGGGGAACAGATTATCATTATTTCCGTTATTTACCTGTTCACCAGGTAGTCACTCTGAGGACAATTGAATAAATGTTGCAGTAATGTGATGCTATGTGAGTATCATGGGTATCTATTACTGTCAAGAAAGACATGCAAAGAACAACGACACAATTTGACAAAATAATAGGTGAACATACACGCATGTTACATATATATATATAAGTACACTGAAAATCCAACACAAGATTGACTCACAATGCACATCACTGAAACAAAATATTAACCATAGATTTTTCTTTTCCAGTCATATAATATTTCCATTATATTTTGCAAGATTTCATAATGAAGAATATTTAATTGAATTTGTGGCTGTTTTTAAGAAGCCTAATCAATGCAAGAGTCTTGTTACAAAGATAATGCGAGGACGTAAATTGTCAGCAGTTACAGGATGACAACACTGAAGAAACTAATGTAACTCTTGTCCAGTACACTTTAATGTGTTAAATGCAATGGTTGGCATCTTTAAACTAAACTTGCTCAATTTGGGAGTGGAATAACAAAGCCCCTCAGGAGTCAGGAGCTTTAACTGAAGAGCAAATATTTATAAAACCACTTTCAGTCACATTCAATCAATCAACAGTAAAACACTGAAATAAATACATTTTACTCTCAGTTGGGTGAACACTGACACAAGAACAGACAGGTACAGTAGGAGAGTGTTATTGAACAGGATGAGCAGCTGTGAGTTTCTGAAGGCTGAACTAAGTCAGTCCATCACCAGCTGCATTAAGACGTACACATGAAACACAGCAAGACACTACTGTTAATTTGATTAACCACAAAAAATCCTATCATGACGTAACATAGGCAAATATATTCCTCTCTCCGCTCTGCTCTTCTATTTACAAAAAATTACTTCCTTGAAGTTGGCACACAATAGCAGCGATCAGACTGAGTGGTGAAATTTGAACATTTGTTTTTCTGTCAGTGTGGTCTCTGCCTGCAGTGTCTGTACTTTGAAATCATTTAAAATTATGCCAGGGATCAAGTGCAAGACATTCACAATAATACTTAAAAAAAAACACACACGGTTACACACTCAGTGACGGACAATCTCTTTTAAATACTCATCCTGCATCGTTTTCCTCATGAAACAGGTCGTTGCGACTCTCAGCAGGTCGGAGGATGCAGTGGGAACGTTGATCTACTTGAGGTGAAAGAAACCGGATGGTTTTGCTGGTGCAGCCATCAGCATGTTAGCTTGGTTCTTGTGAGTTATGTGGATCTGTAATAAATAAGAAACACCAATTTTGGTTAATGACATTTTAATTATGAAATATGATGAAAAAAGTATGATAAAATACAAAAATCTTTCTAAACTGTCTGCTAAAACAAGTATTCTGTATTAATAATTAAGTATTTGTATTAATGAACTTTTACTTTGAAGACACATTACTTCCTGTGTTATTTCAACACTCTCTGGCCCAGTTCCAGCATCCACCCTCAGCCTTGAACACCAAGTCCTACCTGACTTTAAATTAGTACAAAAAGGTACAATGGTTTCAAACACTCAGGTGCCACTTTATTAGGTACACCTATGGAAACCTAATCCAGGGTAAAATGACAGACTGGCAATAAATTCTACCTTCATGAAGGTTATAATGTTCAGATAAACAGCTTTGTTTGTGGTGGTGATAATTCAACTGTATAATCATTTTGGAGGCTACAGTTTGTGGTATTAAATTGTACTGCATCATACTGGAAGGTGTATGTCTACCCCATATTGATCAAAGAGGTCAGAGTAAATATCTGTGCTACAGTGTGCATATAAACCTGGGTGGTGGATGTTTTGCTAACTGAAATGTTGCTCTTCCCTGAATATAACATGTCTGAGCCTTGACACACTAAATCAGATTATTTAGGTTATTCAGGTTATTAACACTTACAGTACAAGGAGGCTGCATCCAGGGCTCCCCATCAATCTGCATGGGCAGAGCTTTGATCGTCCTGCACACAGAGAGGAGACAAACAGATTTAATTATACTGTACCATTTATACTGTATGTGAACATCAGTGTTGTGTAGAGTATTTTTGTCGTAACAAGCAACGTAATATGTTGGTTTTCCAATTAAAGTGCTCTGTTATTTAGTTATGTTTTCAAATAAACAATTCATTACTGTTAAAATTTGACCACTGCAAGAACTACTGCTGCCTGCACCTGCTGCCAGAGGAGACTGAGGGTGAATCTTTCGCATTTGAGAGAGAGGATAGACATGACCTACAATCTCAACGGACATTTAAATCAAACAATATCTAAAGTCGGGTCTCATAATGGACGTGTACTAAGGGTGTGGATCTCACTGACTGAGATGATGTGATACACATCTTGATAAATGATCAACGACACAGTGCATCTTAGAATTTTTAGTTAATGATTTGGTACGACACGCTGCAACCCTGTCATGATGCAATTTAAACGTGTGAATCTTGACATTTTGATTCTATTAATGTTATATTTGTAGGGTACTATTAGCCGCAAGAGGAAATCCTGATAGTTTTACTAAATCCAGTAACAGTAGAGACAGAGAGAGATCAGATGCATGAGTGAATCATTACACTCCTAACTTATACCAAATCCTTATAATCAAATCTTTCTTCAGGTCAATACTCCAACACAATCCTGACTGGTGCACCTGTGGAGAGACTGACAGAGTTGGATAAAATACCAGGAACACCTGACAATATAATGCAATCCAAAACAATAGCCACATACAACCTTACAATGCTTTATTTTAATAACTGATTGGATTCCACTCAGTGGTTATTTTTGAGCCTGTTGTATGAGGTGTTGTTGTACACAGATGTCTTATATCGTCAGGCGGTTTTGTTACCAGCCTTGACAGCGGGTCTGGTATTGTTTTCAACTCATTTGTGTGTGTGTGTGTGTGTGTGTGTGTGTGTGTGTGTGTGTGTGTGTGTGTGTGTGTGTGTGTGTGTGTGTCATCATTGTAAAATGTGGACACCGAATGCAGCGTGTTGTACCACAGACGCAGTTACTTTGCTGGGTTGCAATATTGTGTCAACCGTCCAAGATGCAGTCATGGGACTTTGCAGGCGTGTAGTTGAGATCAAAACACAGGCCGACGTCAAAGATGGATGTGGTCTGACAAGCGAATACTGAGTACTCATGTATAATGTCGTAACTACTACTAAGTACTCGTGGTTCAGATCGTCAACATGTTGACGGGTGTCACAGCTGGTGTGATCCCATTTCAAGATGCTTTCTAGCTAAATATGACAGACACCTGTAGGTAAAAGTACACAACCTGATGGTAATTTGAGAAGTCTGTGCCAGTCTGTGCCCAGCGCTCTTCAGTCCAGTGTAGATTTGTCCCATCTCTATGACTCCTTCCAGCCCGACCACCTCCAAACGCTTATCGCTCATATCTGTAGGGTGACATCACACACAGATCAACTCAAACAGGTTGATGGCATCTGCATGACAGGCTTAGTGACAATATTTGGACACTAAAATGAGGTTATTTAGGAGAGTACAGAGATGAATAATCATACAACCAGCCAAGTCTCACCTTGTGTGATAGTTTTAAGAATCTCTGGGTCAGTGATGACCTCACTGTGCTCCACCTCTGGCATGCTGTCAGGCTTCTTGGACTCGCCCCAGAGGTTGGAGCCTCCGTGCATGCTGGGTATGTTGAGAACAGCTATGCCCTCCAGAGACATGTTGCTCAGCTCCAGAGGCTTCCCACAACACTGGTAGAAGCAAAACAACAGGTTGTTTTCTGTGTATGCAACTGAACAAAAGCAAGACTTAAAACATAAGTAATCATGTAAATTACAAATTATTAATTTTGGTGTTTAAAGTATTACAAATGATTTGTTTTGGTGTTCTAAATTCTCACCTCAATCATGAAACAGTCTGTCAGGTTCTTGCAAGAGGAGGAGATGGTTTCAGAAGTGGCAAACTCAAAATACCAAAGTTTGTTCTTCATTCTTTGAAATAACAGAGAACAAAAACTTATCAGATTAAAAAAACATCTCTGTTAGACTAGAAAACACTTTTTGTTCATCCAGTCGGTGTGAATCCTCACCTGCTGTTGAACCTCTGGGGGTATTTCTCTCTCATGGAGTGGAAACGGTGAGCAATAGAGGCGTCCTGCTCACACAGGTACAAACTCAATCACATGAAGTCATAATTCAGGCAATGCAGTCATGTTTTCTTTTATCAGAAATCAATCTATAATAAAGTGTGGCTCACCACTCCAACAGAGAAGTAGTTGTTGATGATCTCGTAGGGCACAGGGTCTCCTGCCTCTTGGGGGTCATCTGGTATCACCTGGATGCTCCAGCGGTCCATGGGAACCAGCTCGCTGGCTTCGATCTCCTTCAGGATTTCTCTCAGGTCGGACCCCTCGTAGCCTTTTGTGAGATTGCAGGTGAAGCAGAAAAAGTTCAGTTCCAATGCTTCAGAGATGGTCGCCTGGATTTTAGAATGAATGTGTTGGTGGTTTTACCTCCGCCCCAGCGCAGACAGCGAGCCAGGTCATTACCGGTGCCCAGAGGCAAGACAGCTACAGGAGGACGCACCTGGAGGTCTTCTTTGTCTGAAATCGCAGGTTTGAGGTTTTTTAGCCTTAGAGATGATTATCTTATCGTAAAAATTAACTAATAGATTTCACCATTAAACTTGTTTCTAAATTTGATATGCAAATAAGGCAGTATCAAATTAAATATGCACCAAATCTGAACACTGGATAAAGCTAAGTTCAAAATTCTTGTTTCATTTTGTTGACATTAGAGTCAAACCTGGGCACAGATACTGAGGGGGGTCCCCTTCAACTTGAAAATGTAAATTATATCTTAATTTAATAATATTTAATCATTTTATAATATTTAATAATATTTCATAGAAGCTCCATTTTTGAAGTAATTCACACTAAAGTAAGCAGGTATTTTAGCTAACTTGCTAGCTAATGTTACACTGATTACACCCGTAAAACTTTGAGACAGACATTTATATTGCAGTTATATTAATTAAAAAATTCATTGCAGTGAGGAGCAACATCTTACATTGTAACAATTGTCTTACTAACATAAATACTTACTGAACTATTTAAATGCGTGCTAACTCACATTAGCTAGCTATTCTAGATGAAGTTATGCTAATGTAAATGCCTCCAGTAGCCCAAAAGTGATTCATTAATATTTATTTTATGCTATTATTAATGATTTTGTCTGTTACAGCAGCTAATTTTAAAATACTGTCAACAGCCATAAAAAAAAAACATTTTTGCCATGTATTTAGGAATAAAATGTTATATATGTTGCAAATCAAACAGTGAAAGAACAAACATAAACAATTCAAAATATTAACAGGAATAAAACTTTAAAGTTTGGTCTATGTTATTGCTACTGAAGTGGAGATTTGTCGCTCAAAGTGTGAGAAAAATCTCATTTTGAGAAACCTGTTTTTCAAGATTTTATAAGTATTATAAAATTCCATATATTTTGCAAGACACTACAGGTGATTAGGATAAAATAAAATTAACTAATATCATGATGAATCCCTGTTGATTACTTACATTAAGATATTTATTTTTTGTATAAAGTTTTTCAAAAAATATTCTCTTTAAATATGCAAATGAGGCATTAACTAAGGTTATCCTTAGATGGCTTTAAGAGAAATCTACAGACACAAATAAACAAAGTGTAGTAAAATAAACAACTAGATATGATTTGCATGTTTTTTTTTCCACTAGTCTGAAAGAAGACATGTTATGGATGTAAAATAGACCAAAATCTCACACTGACCAGTGCATGAAAAACGTTTTTACCTGTAGTCTCTTTTAAATCTTTCTGACACCCAAAAGGACCTACAGTACCTATAGCATCCAGGAGCCACCCAACGGTGCCGTCTCCTCCACACGCCAAGATCCTGTACTCACGCAGATTGCGGAAGAAGTGCAGTCTGAAACAAAGAAACAACAAGATGAAGAAACAAATGAAGAGTACAATCCAGCTGTAAGTCTCGCAGTGATGAATGTGTGCTGTACCCTGGTGCAGGACCTCCGTTGGACAGGTTGTACACTTGACGAGGGTTCAACATGTACTGAAACTTCCTGAGCACTCTGTAAAAAAAACCCCAGAGAAATCAACATCAGAGGGACCGTATTCATACGCTGGAAATTCCATGAATTACTTTTATAGACTGGTACAACTGTAATATATTAATATTAAGCTGTTTTTACCGTTCACCCTGCTTTCCTCCACTCTTTGGGTTTACAAACACCAGCAGAGGGTGAGTGTCTGGAATTGGAACAATCTGAAGAAAAATAATTGACAGATTAGTGTCTGATGGATCTGAAAAACACATACATGATGTATAGAAGATATGCTGTGAGCCACGCTACTGTAAAGTTTATTTAAAGATCAGCATTTTAGTATTTGCACTTCCACATATTTTGCACTTCTATGTGCTTTAAATTACAGTTTGTTCTGTGATGTGGTTATTTCTACTGCTTTATGTGAGTTTAATTATTTTACCCACATTTTACTTATCTATATATATATAACTCCATTTTGAACTTGCACTTCCATCTGTTATTGTACATATATTACTCACATGCATTTATGATTTTTTTAATTTTTTATGCTGTAAATCCTTTAATCTGGAGAGCACTTTATGCTTAAGCTTGAAAAGTGCCTTATAAAATCACATATGTAGTATATGTGTGTTCAGGCAGCATCATTCAAACTTCTGCTGATGTTTAATAAAGATTCAATGTTTTTTAAAGGTTATAGCTGTGACAACCACGCAACATGACTTCTACACCAAAGACATAGGCTTTTGTCCTGTTTCACACAAAAACCCTTTGCTTTCTTTCATTCATCAAACATTATTATGATATACTATAACTGTCATGGCAGATAGTTTGAGATTTTAGGAAGATTCAACTGAAAAATGTTGGCAGTGAATGCTGAGCTATTAGTGGCCGTGCATTCAGTTATATTTTCAAGAGAAGTGGATTATCCTGCAGGAGTAGGTTTCTCTGTAAGTTTTGGTACTTTCTCTTGGCTTTGAAAACTTGTCACCATGGGAATAGATTGAAATCAACCTGATTTTAAGCTCCTGACAGCCACTTTTCATGCTCACAGGAGCTGGGTGTCTGCTACTTTAATAATTAAATACTGGATCAGTGGGCTTGCCCCTACAGAAACGGACTAAACCATGACAGATGTATTTGTCCATGACTTCATCCAACACACTGAGCAGAACAGAACAGGCTACAAACACACTGGTAAAGACTTTGAAACATGAAAATCAACATGACGAATCACTAAAATTGGAGATTCTCCCAAAAGCAATGATATGCAGATGGTAGTTTGAGTAGACAACTTGAGATGGACCTCACGGAGAGAAAACACATGGGTGTACAGTTGGAAAAGGAATAAAAGTGTGTAGGAAGATTTGATAAGAGACCTGCAGGACGTGGCCATCAGGAGTGACATTTAACAAGCTGGTGTCCTCCTCCTGCAGGAAACAACAGGCTTTTAACTAACAAGCAGACAATTAACCAATAATAATCCTAAAAATCTAAAAATCTGCTGAAGCCATATGTATGGTGTTGGTCTGTTTTTGTTTTTGTTTTTTACCTTTGAGACAGCATGTATGGCCCATGGAGGCAGTATATGATCTTTCAGTGGTCCACAATCACAGGATGACAAGCCACAGAGAATGCACTCATCATGGCGCTTCAGGAAAGACAAAACTCAGTCAGCATCCCTTTAAAATCTCCTTTCTAATTATTTCATTAATGTCACTGTTCTCACCATCTCCTGGCACCACACACAACACCTCCCTGCTAAAGTTTTGATCTTCTTGTGGCAGACCTGACACTTGTTGGAGTTACAGTCAGCTCGGATCCAGTCGTGAGCCGCGATCTGAGACACGAGCAAAAGAAGAGGTTGAGGAAAAGGTATAATTCACTACTACCACTTATCTTATTTCAGTTTATTTAAAGGGACACACCAGAATCAGAAATATATATTTTTATTATTGATATTTATCCATCTAGATGGTTTTGGTGTGAGTTGCAGACTTTTGGAGATATTGGCCATCTCAATTATAATATATACTGTATAATCTACGGACCTTGTTGTGATTAGTTTCATGTGGGAACTATTTTCTTTATATCAAAATTCACCTTGTCTCCTAAAGCTCCAATATAACAAGCGGACCTGAGAGATGTCCTTTACACCATGTTTTAGTTTAAATCTTCACATGCACACTGTCTGAACTGGGTGTGTGTGGTGTGACGGAATGCACAGGCAAGTGAAGGGCATGTCGGGGCTTTAGGACACTTGGATTACACCAGATGAGCAGTATGGAAAATCCAGCTGTGTTTTGTAGACTTAAAAACTAAACCTGACTTTTAATCAACATAAGGGTGAGTAGATAATGTTTGAATTTTCATTTTTGGGTGAACTATCCCTTTAAGGTCTAATATGTCCATATCACAACAATAAATAAATAAATAAATAATTTCAAAAGAGAGTGCCTTAGATTTTTTTGTGATTTCTGTGCACACACATCCCTATCCAAAGAGCACCTTAAACAAACTAATTTTGAATCCTCCTACCCAACATTTTTGAAAAAGTACAGGCTCTGAAATGTACTTAAATAATAAAAGTAAAAAGTGGCCTTTTCTGTGAAAAGCTAACCAAATATCACTTTTTCTCTGCAGTTAAGTCTCCCTCTCTTGTCTGTTTTCGTCTTTTACATCTGTAATGTTATTTTCATCTTGTTATGTCTGTTTTGCATATATGCACAGATGGATAAACCAAGGAATTGTCTGTTACTGTCTCATCCATTTAGGTTGAAATTGGTCCTGATGTTGGAAAGGTGGAGCACAATGATGCAAAATGAGAATAATCAATAATCCTCCTAATCATCCTCTGATGTGCATTAAGTAACAATGCTTTTTGGAAAATGTACGGAGTAGAAAGTGCAGATACTGATGTTCAATTGTAGGGAATACAAGTTAAAAGTTGCCAGGAAAAATAAATATTCAGTACAGATACCTGAGAAAACTCTACTGAAGTACAGTAACTAAGGAATTGTACTTAATTACTTCCAACCTGTACCTGCCAACCTTATTACCATACTTATGACAGTGCAAAATGTAAACATTAAGGACTATAACTGCTCTTCCATGAGAAAATAGTTCCTACATGAAACTACTCACAACAAGGTCTGTGGATTATCTTGAGTAACTGGATCATGACTTCTGGACAGAGACATTGTTACTGAGTTTTTTTGTTTTTGTTTTTGTTTTTTTGGCACTTTGAGCACTGCATGGTCAGTGCCATCTAGCTGAATTATATTTGAGAGAAAGTAAACAATATCTACAAACCTCTGCTAGATGGATAATCATTACTACAGGTAAGAGGGAAAATACATATTTTTGGATTTGGGGGTGAACAGTTTTTCACAAATACAAGTAGAAGTGATCACAGGATCATGACTCATACGTTATGTCCATTTATAATAATTACCCAGAGTTGTTTTCACATACATAATGTCTAGACCAGTCTGAAGATGATATGAACAGTTTCATGTTCTCTACAGTGGTACCAAACAACAATCCAGCCCTGAATGACTGCAGGAAAAATGTTGTTATAGTCGACTTTAACAGAATCAGCACACACCGCACCGTCTACAGAGCAGTTGTGGATGTTAAAGTCGGCTTCAGATATATGACTTTTTGGATAACCACTGACAGGAAGATGTGCATCACCAGATCAAATATCCCTAAAGCACACTCAAAGCTCCCATCGCAGCTGGGGAAATTTGGCCAGTTCAGTTCCCTGTTATGATCCATTAAAGGTAGCGTGAATCAGTGAGTTGTGGCTGTGACTCTTCACCAGAAAGCAACAGTGGACAGATCATTGTCTGCACTTGTGCAGAATCAGGACATCTAACAGATGTACAGAGCAGACTGTGCTGACTGTAATCCGCACTTAAAAAAACACTGATGGGTTGCACTTATTACTGACTAATGCACTGTACCCTGTTCCCTGTAGTTAATGTGTTTACTGGTGCAGCCATTTGGGCTTTTGGTCAGTAATAAGAGACCTGATGTGAATATATTCACATGACAAATATCAGCCCTCAATTCACTCTTGACCTTGAAGACTGTAGTTTGACAATATAAAAAACAACTTAAGGTGCTCTTTTTCCCATAGATCTGGTTTAAATGTGACAAAAAGTTTTTAAAAGGTAAGCCTGCTTATATTCTATATTTATCATTATTAGAACAATTTACATGCATACTAGGTACTGCATGCAAAGTTTATTTTAAAGGTGCAATATATAGGAACCTGTCGAATTCATACACAAACAAATGGAGGCTACATATCACCAGAGTAACTGCTAACTGCAGCTAACTTTCAATGTTTTAAACTGAGATCCTTACTTACATATTGCACCTTTAAGTCAATCCCACATACAATGCTCTGCTGCAGTACAAACTCACTAAAGCACCAAATGTGTATTAATCCGCAGCTGAAAATAGCCCCCAGCAAATGCACTACTTCCTCCTGTTTGAGTAGCGTTTACTAAAAACTACTGCGTCCCACTGGTTTATGAAAACTTCATTCAGTCAGTCGTCACTAAAAATTAAACATTTGTGGCTTGTTTTTAAAGATTGACATCTTCAGTGGAAACAGATGGGCTGGGGGTTGGCTCCCACAGACAGAGAAGGGAAGTCAGAAATAACAAAAATTTAGAATATCCGACTTATCCTTTCACTTAAAAAGCAATTGCTCTTGTAACTACGTACACATGTGAAAACAAATAAAATCAAAGTAAGGAAAAGGAAATAAAGTGGCTGTTCTTGTTGTTCTCCTTACACCAATCTCCTTTTTAGATTTGACGAAGGTACGAGCACAGGCTTCAGGGTTCTTGTTGGCGCACTGACTGTGGACAGTGTACTTGCAACCTGAAGAAGAAAAACAATCATTACAGAGGAGAATTAAATCAAAATAAAGATTTCTCCGCTAAAATTAAAATCATACTATAGTTCCATACTATTAGTGACACGTAATGACAAATAACAGACAGTTCAAGTGAACTGAAGCTGTAACTCCTGCACTTCATCAGTACTGTGTTTATGAGGTGCATGTCTGGCCCCTGCTGGCAGCTGTGAGCTCTTACAGGTGCAGCAGAGTCCCTGCTTCCCGAGGCCGAGCAGCATGCCCTGACACACACTACAGTAAGTCGGCTTGTTAAAGTGCTTCATTCTCCAAATATGCTGCCCGTCCCTCTCTGTCATCTGTGGGTGAGGGGGAGACAAAGAGATGTTAAAAATAGCGTGGGAAAAGAAAAACAGGAAACACAGCTGATCTTGGGTTATTCCCAGCAACATTAACAAAAGAGGGGATTGCTGAAGTAAAATTTAACTGTTGTATTTGGAGTCAAATGTTTGTTCTGTCACCTTCAGTCCAAGCAGAACGAGTAAAGGCACGTTGTTCATGCCTCCCTTCACCCACTCCTCCAGGGTGACAGTCTCACTGTCGTCCACATCGATCGCTGTCATCATGTCTTTGAGCACCTGTCCAATTATAAAAACATCTGCTCGTCATCTCACTGCTGTGTAGACTTAAACTTTTCCATGATGTCTGTCTGATGTAAAACACACTTATACTTTAACACTCATATTTGTCAAAAATATTTTCTCCTCTTTTATTTATTTAGGATACACATTGCTTTTATCTTTGTTAATTTTAATTTGACTAAATAATTTATTTCCTTCATTTTGAACACATTTCCTTTATTTTTAGTGCTTATTTTTGAAACTGCTCCAATCTCAAATACAGTCCTTGTGCCTTTGTATCATCTGTTTTATTACTGTGAATGTACGTGACTTTAATTTTGTAATTATCTCATATAAATAACAATAAGCATTGACTAAACAATTTACTATGTGCATAATTTCCATTGGCTCAATAAAACATATTTGAAACATACTGTACCACCTCAAAAATGAAAAATACATCAAAAAGAGACTCATACCGGCCGGAGTTCAGTCACGTCCCAGCCAAGGTAGTCAGCAGCTCGCATCATCTGAGTGATGATACGATCCACCTCCTGATGGAGAGACGTCACAGTTTACATTGAACACAGTGAATACAGGTGCAGCCATATGCATCTCAATCAATGTTCAATGTTCTGTACACTATGATCATTTTGTTGTGTGCTGTACATCCAAAATGACCCACTCAATCTAAGCAGGTACACAACTCCAAAAAATTAAAAAACGTCCCTGAAACTAAACTAAGATTAGTGATTGTGAGTAACTTACAGAGCTGTCCAGGAGTCCGTTGCAGTCTTTATCGTAAAGTTTGAAAGTAACTGGAAACAAAACAAAGTCAGTCAGTGAATCAACCACTGTTTTTTTTTTTTTACTTTCTCAGACCTTTCTTACATCAGTTGTAATTATTTATCACTGATGAATGTACATTAAATGCAGTTGCACTGCAGTAAAAATATCACAAAATGTTCAAACAGTGGGTGAAACTAACATTCAAGCTTCTCCCGTGGCTGTCCCTCCTCCAGCACTGAAAAGTAACAGGACACATCACGAAGAAAGACACCACCTGAAAATAAAGACATGGACAGAAGCTTTTGACCAAACTGGAAACCTTTTTTTTACATGATCAGGGTCTCAAACAGCAGGATTTGCTTTTAGTTCTGTAAATATATTATCATAGGTCAATCACTGGAACAGGCACACTAATCTCCAAAACTTCGCCTACATCCTCATTCCTGAGACACAGCTCTAAAAGATAAAATAACAGAGGAACAAACAGGTGGGTGTTGGACAAAGTTTCCACTAGGGAAAACAGCATTCCTTCTTTCTTTGATCACTTTTGGAAAGTTTTGTGGTGAATTCCCCACAACAATCAGAGCATCAGAGCATGACTGTAGAGCTCCATGCTGGTACATAAAATAAGACGTGACTTTAAAAATAATGTACCTGCTTTGGGCAGAGTGCTTTTTGTGGACCCATCCTGCTCCACGTGTTGAAAGTAGCGAAAAAGGCGTTGGCAGAAATCTGCAGGGAAGTCATCAACCTCTAGGTAGGTCTTGAGAAAGAGGCAGAAGCCAACTGCATCGACACACTGAGGAGAGAGATGAAACTCACTGTCAGCAGACTCTGGGTCAAAACGATCATGCTTTCATGTTAGCAGGAATGTCCTGTCTGGATCATTTTCTATTTAAAATCAATGTTTTTAGTCAGACATTCACATTGAAATACCAGTTACATCATTACAATTACATGAATGACGTGAAGGACACGTCTTTCAGGGTCTGTCCAGTCTTTTTCTTTTCTTTTTTTTAGTAACTGAAAGGAAATTGTCCACAGTCCAGCAACAAAATTCAAATCTAGCCACAATCAACACAACATTTTAGGAAGTCTACATAGCACAATCATCATGTATCTGGTTTAAATACAGAGTCTGTTCAGGTTGCCAGAACCAAACATTTATATCCAACAACTGGGCAAAAAATAGGCCCCATACTTCATTAAATATATTGTAGCTCCCTGCCACTCTGAAGTAACCTGCTCATAACTTACCATTGTACTTAATACCTCCATCCATTCTTTAAAAATTGATAAGGTGGCAGATTTCCAGTGGTGTAGTGTTATACTACACCATGTTATCAAAGCTAAACAGCATCATGATTCTTGGCGTTTGACATTTCAACATTGTCTGGTAGTAAACCCAAGACACAGAGTGGGATTTTTGATCAAGTGTATTCCAAATATCTTATTCAAGAAATAAATTACGTCACCACACATGTTGTCTGTAGGGCTGCAACTAACAACAATTTTCATAATCTGCTCATTATTTGCACAATTAATGATTAATCGTTTATTCTATAAAATGTCAACAAAAAAAAAAGAAAAATGATCATCATAGTTCTGCAGAGCCCAAAGTGACATCTTGTTTCTTTTGTCCACCCAACAGTCCAAAACCCAGAGACTCTTCATCTACTGAAACAATTAACAAAGACATGAAGCAAATTCTTACATTTCAGAAAATATAACCAGCATTTTTTTTTACATCTTCGCTTGAACAATTACTGAAATGATTAATCAAAATAGTCAAAATAGTTGCAACACTAATTGGCTGTTTAGTCACAATTTATATAATGCACCAGATTTCCCACATTTCTATTGCATCCTCTGGATAATTTCCTAATGATTTCCTAGAAATAAAAAACATGATTTGGAACTAATTACAAGAAAAAGAGACAATGGTAAATTAGTTAACTTCAAATGGATAAATTCGATGTAAAGGCTAGTGTGACTGAGCATGCAGAATAAGAAGAATAAGAATAAGAACAGAGTACAACCCAGTTTCCAATATTAAATGAATAATACATTCACATTAACTTGGGAAAATTTTCTTTTGATAAATCTTTTCTATATAAAGGAGACATCTGTAGTATATCATCAGAGATCAAAGGAATATGTTAAGTTGAAATACTCACTACACCAACATCAACACTGTAATCATGTGTTCCCCTATGAAATTTCTATTATGGGCCAGAATAACTGTTCTTGTATGCCCATTTCACATTTATCAGAGTTCAAATTAATGCTGAATTTTCTCCAAATAAGTAAGCGTCTGTTTATGAGTCATAAGAAATCATTACTAATCTTGTAGAAGACATAGATGTTTATAACTGTCAAACTGAGCTTTTTTTATTTTATTTTACATACTCCTTATTCTCTATTTATCCTTTATTTTTCTTATAATTTCTCTATGCTTTTCTGTTTTTCTATTCTTGAATGGCAGCACCTGTAATGTGATGAATTCCACCCCCGGGCATCAATAAAGTATTTCTAATTCTGTGTCCAAACAAGATGTACGACATGACTTACCTCTCCAAAGCTGTGCTGGGCCAGCCGACCCCCAGGGTGAAACTCCTTAATCACATCTTTCACTTTCAAAGTGCTGTCTGCAAAGAGGAAAAAAAAGAAACATTAAAAATGAACAAATCCAAAAGTACTCAAGAAAAACATAAAATGTATAACT
This sequence comes from Lutjanus erythropterus, assembly GCF_056507025.1. Taxonomy (NCBI): domain Eukaryota; kingdom Metazoa; phylum Chordata; class Actinopteri; order Lutjaniformes; family Lutjanidae; genus Lutjanus; species Lutjanus erythropterus. The sequence continues at coordinate 21,006,190 of NC_139318.1, forward strand.
GCCTGATGTGAAACTGACTGATTAAAAAGGGAGAAAAGCTCTCAAGTAAAAACTGAGAACATTTGTCCCGCACATTAATTACATGGTTCCTGAGTGCTAAAACAGGGAACAAATGTGAGATCATCATCACTAATTGTGGACATGGACGTACTGTGCGTATCCTACATTAAATCTGGGCCCTGCTGCTGTCAGAGGTAACACACAGCCGTGCTTTTCTCAGGTCCAGAGAGGAGCGGGTGTAATTATCCATTCATCCATTATCCAACAGTGCAAATACCCCCCTCCCCTCCCCGACACTAAAAGCCTACAGACCTGTTTCATTTCTTTCAAAGCCTCTGAGTGTACAGCAGAATATTTTTAGCCCGGTAGCACTTTTTGTTTCCTGTCAACGGGTCTATCAAATTCTGTTATCAGCTCAAACCCTGTCTGAAAAGCATGCAATTACATTTTGAAGATGTTGTTTGTGTTTTTGCGTCGATGCTGAATGACTCTCCAGAGAGACATCACGGGGTGTTGCTTTGTGTTGATGGTGCGTGAATATGAAGAACTTCCGCAGTCATTTATTTTTACGATGCTGACGTCCAGTGTTTGGTGACTACTTCTGCTTTCATGTATGCATTTATGTGAAAAGTGGTTGAAATCCCAAAGGAGGGATTCTAAAGTTTGAAAGTGACTGGAAATAAATGATCAGTGACCCATCAGGTACAGTACAGGAATAGTTTGAACACTCATGACTGAATTTGTGTAAGAATCGTGATTTGCAGTGTACATTAAGTACATTAACTCAAGTAATGTACTTACATTTGTGATGTGCTTACATTTTATGGCACTGTACAGTTTTACTCCTCTACAGTTACTTTGCTGGTTAAGATGTTAAAGGGACAGTTCACCCCAAAATCAAAAATACATGTTTGCAGTGCTACACAACTGCAGCGCTAATCATCCCTTGGTCATTCACACCAAAATACAAAATTTTGGTGTGAATGACCAAGCTTCTCTCTTTCTATTGTAGAAAGGAAACTCAAGCACAAATGTAACCTCCTACAGCCTTGGTCTGTCTATGAGACAGAGTCACTGTTATCAGGACAGCATGAAGGATTTGTAATTGACCCCAAACTTGACCTGGTCATATTACCTTTAACCTGAAGGAGGGAAATTTCTTCTCCACAGGAGCAAAATGCACTGATGTTTCAGTATTTTACTAAGAGTATTCTGATTTATAAAAGCGTGTGAACTTTTCTTGTTTGACTTGTCTCCACCTGTCTTTTTTTATCATCTACCCTGAAAAATTAGTGATCCAACCACTATGTGTTCACTTTCCTGTGACTTCGTTATCAGTCCAAATCAGCAGAGCAGAAAGAAATATTCAGACCTTTTTACTTAAGTAAATGTAGCATACAACTGTGTAAAATTTTGTGAGAAGTGAATGTCATGCTTTCAAAACCATAAAATATTTTTATATCAAAAGTAAAAGACCTCTATCTATTATGTGGACAAACAGCCTCTGGATATATTAGTACAGTAAATTATTTAACTGTTGTCAGAGATGCATTAATGTGGTAGGAGTATTCTGCTAATGCAGTTAATCTGTTCAGGATTAATTTCAAGTACATTTTATGAAAATAAAATAAATAATTAATCAGAAAAGTCATTAGCAGCTGTCATATAAATGTAATAAATAAATGTGATATAAAATAAATCACTGAAGTGAAGTACAAGTACATCAAAACTCTACTGAAGTACAGTACTTGAGTTAATGTACTTTGTTTAACACACTTAGTCTTTCCCCCAAACCACTGTTTTGTGCAATAATTCACTGTGCATAAATTCAGAGTGTGTATTTTTATAAAATATGGACTTTTGTATTTATTTTTTCATTTTATGCTGCTTCTACAACTGCCTCTCTCTGTCTTTTTTGACAAAGCTGACAAAGTTTTATTCCACCACTGCAAATTATTCATACATGTATTCAGTCATAAGTAGATATAAAGGCAGTTGTACATTATAATAATGATCTATTGCTTTCAAGGAAAGCCTCAGCTCCAGAAAACCACCTCTTCAGCAGGTAGCTTTATGAAATGTTCAGTACCGATATGCCATTAATATTAATAACAGTTAAAATAAAATAAGATGAGAAGGTGAGACTTACATTCCATGTACTGCTGCAGCTGGATGAAATCCACAGGAGTCAGAGACCCTTCTGTGTCGTCAGACGAAGCCATGCTGACGAGCTGGGTGAGCAAAGAGAAGACCATGAGAGGACAGTGACGGAGACAACAGGGAGGAGACCAACCTCAGCATGAAGAAGAGATGTCTTAGGCCGTGTTCTGTTTAGCAGTGACTCACATGAACTGGTTTGCCTCCATTCCTTCTGCTCACACCAGCAGTGCGTCAAATACACACCTCTCTTAATGAACACTGATCAACCACAGCGTCTGGTTTCTGTTTTTCAACAGTCTGGGGCTGCACGAGGAATCCCTGGAATCACTGGTGAAAATCTGACCTACTGTCCCACACTCAATGAGTTTAAGACATTTTTTTTATCATGTGGATATTAGTTCACACTTTCAGAAAGGTGTAAATGTGCTAAAGGCTTGGAACAAGATCTGACATGACGAGGAGCTGCCCATAATAAACACATAACATATGTGGTGCAGAGTTTCAGCCTCCAATGATAGACAATAACTGTTACCAGCAGAAAATTAATATTAAAACTCAACACCAGGCTCTCGAGTTACACTAACAGAGGAAGTATTCAGATCCTTTACTCAGGTAAAACGATTAATACCATGCTGTGGAAATACTTCACTACAAGTAAAAGTTTTGCATTTGAAAGCAAGTATTAATGTATATATTCAAGTATGTAACTATTAAGTATCAAAATTAAAAGTACTCATTGTGCAGCAAAATCTACAGCCATGCATCTTATTCTATTAGATCATCATATATTTGTAGCATTGCTGTCCTGCGAGAACCATGTATTTCTTATTTACATTGTCGATTAATCTGTCATTTATTTTCTTAATTACCCGATTATTTGTTTGGTCCATAAATTGTCAGAAAATTGTGAAAAATAATATTATATAATGTCCTCAAATGTCTTGTTTTACCAAAATCCCCAAGAATGTTCTGTTTACAGTCATAATGGATTTAAGAAACCAGAAAATATTCACATTTAAGGTGCCTGAATCTATTTTTTTCTTTAAAAATTATTCAAACCAATTAATGGATTATCAAAATAGTTGTCAATTAACTTGATAATTGATTCCTAATCAATCTATTGTTGCAGTTCTACTAAAAAGTCAACTTTTCATGGGCACAGATTTATGACAATGCATTTTCCAGCTAATCCAAGAGGGCTTTCAGTTTATTTAGCTTAAGAAGTAGGAGAATTTCCTCAACCTTTAAAGAAACACTTCAGGTTCAAACTCAATAAATTCCATCTCCTCCACGTCCACAGTCACTGGACAAGGAGGAGATGGAAAACTGTTATCTGAAAAGTAACAGTAATGGAATAAAAGGTACATTATTCACCTCTTAGGTGTTGTGGAGTGGAAGCATAAAGTTGTAAAGTTGCTGTTTTACAGTCGTTATCTGGCTGAAGTAAAACTTTTATAGCATTCAAAATCACTGCCAATACAGGATTACTTTCAATGTAAGTGCCCATACTACTTTTTTATTCATCTTACTTCTATTCTATTAGGCACTATTTTTTAAAATGTACTCCTATTTTATACTTCATTTAATATTTAATATCTAATATTCTATTGTTGCTGAGCAATCTCTTGCACAAAAATTTCCTAGAGGATTATTAACGTCCTATGTTATCTTAAAAGTACCTCAAATTCGTACTATAGTACAATACTTCAGTAAATGTACTTATAATACTTTCCACCATTGTACAGTAAATGGTAAATGTCGCCTGCAATATTTTCTGCATAAGTGTCCTTTGCCAGAATAAACACCTTTTGTAATATCCAATCAGCTTAATCAGCAGCGTGTCCTGTATGTACCAGTGAAGCAAATCAGAAACAATCAATTAAAACCAGCCCTTTGACAGGAACATCCATCAGACAGGATTATAATTTGAAGTCATTGTGCCTGGCTGAGTGACAGGCGCCACTTTTTCATTCATCCTGCTCTCTACGTGCTGCACAGGTGTTCTGTCATCCAGGCAGGAGAACCACTGAACCCAGCAGGTTCCTTACCTGCCTCGCTGTCCTCTCCTCAGGCTTCAGCAGGTAAATAAAAAAAAGCTGTCCTCCCAAACACGGAGCGCCACAACACGGAACTTTGATATGCTGGTTGACAGCAGCTGGTGCTTGTGGGTAAAAGTCTTCCGTGGTATTAGCGGATATAAGGGATTAATGCTGGGCGGAGGAGGAGCTTTTAGCCACATAATTACACATAGTGGCACCGCCTCGTGCGTACACGCACACACACATACAACACGCAACAAGCACACGCACTTGTTTGATTTATTGTACCCTCCCAACAAGTCACATTTCCTAAATACTGCATCTTTAAGCCCTAAAAACCAAAATGGAGTCCAGGCTCTCTCGATGCCAACAGAGTGAATGAATGAGATATTACATTCATACATTCTTTCAACATTAATAGCTATTTTCATTAAATGGCTTTTAATTATACTTTTGTTTGTTTTATGGTCTTATTTATTTATGTATTCCTCAAGATTTTCATTTAAACTGAAGAGAAGAAAGGCACAAGCTATTTGCACTTGGGTTGTAATAACCAATGAGGATATTCAAACTCGGGGTTGAATAGGCAATGTGGCACCCAGGTGTATTGCCCAGCATGACAGAGACAAGCATCCAGGTATCTGTCAACTATGCTGTCTGTATCTGGGGTGCAATAAATAGGCACACTGGCTATTTACACCCACATGGCAGACACAAAGAATGATCCTTACCTAAACCTAACCAAGTAGTTTTGTTGTGTAAACCTAAGCAAGTTTAATTGCCTAGGCCTAACTGAGTGGATTTGTTGCCTAAACTTAGTTTTGTTACCAGACCTGAACCAAGTGATTTTGTTGCCTATGCATAACCAAGTAGATTTGTTTCATAACCTGACCGAGCAGTTTTGTTGCCTTAATCTAACCAAGTAGTTTTGTTTCATAATCTAATGGTTAGGTTATGAAACAAGACTAGCTGTTTTCCTGGTGGGGATTGGCCGAAACCACCCAGCATGCACTACTTAATTTGCAGCCTCCTAGCTCTGAGATACATATCAGACAGGCAAAACAACATGCAGCCTGAGGACACATCTCCTTCTGGGGGAAGACTTGTGGTTTCATATAATGGGAAAGATGGGAAACAGCAGAAAATCTGCAGTGTAGCAGGTTGTAAAACAAATAAACACACAAATCCATCATGATCTCTGGTTCCCCATCCATTCTTGAAAGGAAAGGATCCTAGTAGGAGAGCAGTAAGAATTTATAAGCCCTTAGAGAACAGTAATTGTTACTACTGATGGAGAGCTAAGGCTGCTGGGGTTCAGTCATAATGTTGAAGTACAGCAGCATCAGGCTGTCATCTCTAACTATATCTGTGCCTGGCCTAGATCGACAGTTGTCTATTGACACGTTTATTTTATTTACAGACAACACTGAGAATGAGGAACAATACCTGGTAATTCAATATTACCAGTGTGAGGCCACTCTGTGGCTCATTAATCCATATGAATATGACAACTGAGTAATCAACCTTGCCTGACATTTTGGTGAAGTACCCGCATGTGCTAGTCTGATGTATCCTGATTGGCCTCTTCAAATCTTTGATGTGGGAAATTAGAAGAGTTCATCTTTTCATTGTCGGGGGGTTAAGGTCTGACCCATACTGATGCTGCATAAAATGTGGTAATATTAGTTTGAGTAGAATTTATTTTTGTATTTTTTAATTTAGAAATTACTTGTATTTAATTAACTACATTTACCAAACCAGTATTTTGTAAAAATACATTTGATGAACAAGTATTTGTTATTTGTAACAATATACTTCTTGATGTATTTGGGCCCATTTTCTGGCTGTATTGTACTATATTGTACATTTGGAGTCACCATATCAGTATGTAGACTACGGTCTCTTCGCCGAGGCAGTAGGAGGCGATAATTGCCCTCAGTTGCACGTCACAGCTGCAGTAAATGTGTAGTAGAAGAAGAAACAGTTACGCAGGTGTTTACGTTTATCTACTTCCGTAGTTGTCTACAGCAGAATAACGTTTCTAATCTAACGCAAAGTCCGACATTAGAGAAGAAGATCTCGGCCATGTGTCTCATTTTTGACAAAAGTATTAGAGATGCTTGACAGATGAATATTATTAAGGTCGATTTTTGTCCACTGTAGGCGCTGTATCGCGAGTTTTTCTCCTCATCCATCGCAGCTGCTAAAGCTAAAGCTAGCGGTGTTAGCAGCGGGTCAGCGGCAGTGGACATAATTTAATAAATCATCTGCCGATCCGCACTTTGTCCAGTGTTAATTTAGATTTCAAACAAGGCAGTCATGGCCACTAGGCGTCTGACCGATGCCTTCTTGTTAATGCGGAACAATGCAATCCAAAACCGGCAGATATTGGCTGAGCAAGTGAGTACATACGACCCCCGTCTGAGTACACGTAGCAATGCTGCGGTGAGTGGTCTGCATCGTTTTGACATTTTACTGTGTGTGTTTGCATGTAGCCAGTCACTGAGCTGTGTTAGCTTAGATACAAGTGTGTGTTAGTAGCTGCTAATTATTAGTCAGGGAGATTTGTACACCGGTAGTGTTTCTGTGCCCTGTAGTTTCACCTCAGGACTCATTGATATGGCTCAAGTGATGGAGGATGAAGAGGGGTGTGTAGTATACATTTCACCTCTTAATAGCTAATTGTTTAGTGTACACGTATAAAGTAGAAACATTTTTGCTAAATAGCCTGTGTTGCTTCATTTCTAAGATAAAAAATGTTAAATAAAATGGTGAATATTGGGTGGAATATTTTGAAAGTTAAGCATGTTTTTAATGTAGATTGTACTCCTCTAGTAAAAAAAAAAGTGTGCTGTGGCCAATTTGGTTTGGTCTGGATCAAATTGTGCCTATAACCTGTAATTGATTGTTCCACTAGGATGTAGCTGGTTTTTCTCTGTACTAAAAAATGTGTGACAAACTGAGGAAAATTGCTGTATAACATTCCTGAAAAAAACCTACTTGTCGTTTAGAAATACTAATAACCCAAAGGACTTTTCACACTGCATATTCTTAGCCTAGTGCTATCCTTAGCCCTAAGAGTTAACCCCTGGGATAATTCAGCTCCTTTTCACACACACACTCTTAACCCAGAGTTAACTTAAGAACAGGGCTATACTGTACCAGGGTTTGCCCCAGCAATGCTGTAAGGCCTGGTCAAGTACCTTTTAAAAATATTACTATGGAATGTGTTGTTATAAATAAGTCGTTTATTCAGCAATCATTTAAAAAATTAATACTATATATATATACAACAATAACTATAGTTAGTATAGAATTTTACAAAAATGTTCTTTTAAACTGAAAAAGATCATATGTGTAATTCATGGCACAAAAATAAAATTCCCAATGCTTCAGCCTGGTGGAGGGTCACCTTAAGCCCACTGGGCCACTGGACTTGCAGTATCCTGCGGGGAACCCTGGATTCACACTGCTCTTCTACTAGCCCTGGATTAATGTTTGCTGAAACAAGCCACTAATGTTTACATTCTGACGTGGGACTACTCTTAAACAGCCTACAGTTTCACACTGCCACCTTTTAGCCCTGCTTTTCAGGGGTTAACCTCACAAACTCAGGGTTAACCCTGCTCCAGAGCAGGGCTAACAAGCCCTGGGCTAAAGTCTTGCTAGCTTCAGTTTTTTTTTAGCCTGGAGCTAAGAAGGGTCTAAGCTTTTAGCCCTGTGCTAAGTGCAGTGTGTAAAGCCCTTTTGAATTGCATTTATCTCTAGAGGAGCCATGATGAGAACCATGAAAGACCTTTGTCATTTTTCAGGTGAAACTTATAGTTTCCACATCACAACAGACTTCAAGTGCTCCCACTCACCAATTCTTCTTTAAAATAAATTAGGAATTTACTCTTCTTACTTTCTCTCCCAATACCAATTTTAATATTTCAACTCAGTGTGCTGAATACTAATCTGATACCATATTGTGTGGAATCAGTGAGATGAATAAGACTAAATTCTGCATTAGAGGCTTGTTGTGCTGCTTAAAATTGTGCCAGCAGCCTGTCATGCAGGGCTGGGTATCATTTTACAAAGTATGATACCAGCACTAATACTAGTACCAATACTGGTACCTTTAAAGTGAAACGGATACCAATAGAGAACAGGACTTCATTTGCTTCCTGAAATAATGCCTCTACATTTTATGCATTTATGTTTGTGAGATGCCACAGGCGGGTAGTAAGGCCACACTTTTTAATGTTTTGGTGGCTTTTCAGCATGATGAATTGCCAAGTCAGTCAAATACACTGCACTCAGTTTCACCACATCTCTGTATGGGCTTTTATAGTGATTTCCTGTGAGCAAAGTGATACAAACAAATCCAGTCTTTTTCTAAATCTTTTTTTTTATTATTATTATTATTATTATCTTTATATTAGGATCATTTTGGTCGACATCTTAAAGGTATTGAGTACTGATATTTTATTCTGACACTGATGCATAAACTCTTAAATGTTGACCATGCACATCTGGCCAATACCCAGTCCACATGTCATTATCAGGGTCAGTATCAATCCAGGATCAAGGCCAAAATGTCTCATTGTTCTCTCTAAACAATTGTCATTCTGTCATTTTTAAAGGAGTGCTGCATGTTATTTCAAAATCCTGTTGTTATCTACTTGCAAACTGTGAGTTAAAATCCGTAGCAGTTTGCATTATTGCAAAGCACAAGATAGTCTGCAAGGTAGACTGTTTTTCGGAGGCTTGAGTGTGAAAAATTTGTCTTCCTGTTTGCTCTGGAGTTCACCTTTTATTTGGTAGAGGAGAGCAGGTGCTGGATACACAGGAAAGCAAGCAGCTGTAGCGTGTGTGTTACCATTCACACTCAGTGGTGAACATTTTAACCAGTTAATGCTCGCTGAGGTGGATTAATTTCTGCCAGCCTGTATACCCAGAGGGATTGAACATGTGAGGATATCCTCATCCAGCTGAGGATGTCTGTGCTATATTTCTCAAAAATATGCTGCTGGACCTCAGCTGCTGAGCAGGGTGAACAGTTTTTTCTCTGATAAACTTGGTGTTGTCTGCTGTTCCCAGCAGCTTGGAATAGCTGATCTTTGAATGACACAGACAAATCAACACAGCAGAACCTACACAGTGGACACCTTTAAATGGCTGTGGCTCCTGGATGGTCTCTGTCTGTTGGTGCATCTGTGTGAGTGACGCAGTGTAGAGTGGTGTGCTGGGGTTTACTTCACGAACATCAGGGATACCAGCGAGTATGCTCAGTGTAAAAAATTATGACGATGCTGCAGCCTTGTACTCCATGCTGAGATCATCTTCAGAAAAGTGATTCATGGCTGATAGTGCAGCAAATGAACTACTCATACACTCATTTCTCCTACTTTAAGTAAAAAATGTCACCCATTTATTACTCTGTCAGTAGTTAATGCAGTCATCGTGGATCATTAGATCTTCCTAGCGTATGGTTTGATGTTTTTGAACCTTTGGGATCCTGTTTTTTAACTTCAGCTCTGTGTTGTACATCATTATCATATATATTCTGTCATGGAAATTAACTTTAGCTGTGGTAGCTCTAAATGTTCCATTTCTAGTTTTTATGAGTAGTAAACAGCCCTCCTTCAACCCCCTACTGGACACTTATTACACTGTTCCAAACATGTTATGTGTCAAATATAAATGTAAAATGTTAATATTAAAAATTATGATTATATTCATATATATGTCTATTCAGTATATGTTTGGTCTTGTTGTCCTTGTATCAAGTTTCATCCGTATATGTTGTAATGTCATTTTAAATGTCTCTACACTCTCCCTCAGTGTCACAGAGAAAATGTTGGTACATTAATTGGTGGTTAGATTCTGTCTGAATTGGAAATGAATTAGTATTTTAGAGCAGTCAAGCTAATTAAGTGAAAACTGAGAAAATTTGTTATACAGGTGGGTTTTTTTACTCTAAGCCACTTGCACTGTGTTTGTATATTAGTATTTTATACACACACACACACACACACACACACACACACACACACACACACACACACACACACACACACACACACACGTGTATGTATACACTTGCAGTGTAATCCAGCAGGAAGATTTCACAGTACACCATGGTATGAAAATCCATAGTTATAACACCATGTACATGTGCAGTCAGTATTGAATTCTACCATATTAGTGTTATGAAAAAAAGATTGAATTCTACCATGTAAGTTTTATTAGAAAATGCACAACACAATGTGTTGTGGAATCATAATTATGCATTGATTCGACCAAATAAAACCACTTCTGTTTTCATTCCTCAAAGCGTCCTTGTAACTGGTGATAATTATATTTGTATAATGCTATGATGCTGTCAAACATCATATTTTCTGAGATGGTTCTCATACTATCAAAATCTCATACTTTTGCAAACATTGTCCCACTGTACTAACAGCACTTCGGTTTCATTTTAAAGTAGTACAGTTATGACACTTTACATATTCACAGGATGAAAAATATTTGTACTGAGTCAACTAAAATTACAAATATATAAATAAAAATATTTTATTTTATTTTATTTTTTTCCTTTTGTGAAACTCATCTCAGGTGATCTTGAGGCTCAACCATTCTGCTCTTTCTTTATTCTCACTGTTTCTTACTTGTAATGATTTGTTTAAAGTGGATTTATTGTGCAACTAGTTTCTGGATATGTCTGATTTATTTTTGCATTCACACTCTAGTTTTACACCTTTTACCCTCACACACATAAACTCAAATGCGAATAAATAGAAATGACTTAATGTAGCTCTGCTGTACGGTGATTGTTGTTCTCATTTCAAAGTAATTAGTTGTTGGTGGGGGTGGATGATTTTACGTGCCGATTTTCTGGGGCTTACTTTCTGTTCCTTCTGTCTGTCTCTCTCCTTTTCTTTGTTCTCTATTGGACGGGACCACTCTGCTATCTGCCAATCACATTAGGAGCTTGATGAGGTATTGTTGTTTCCCTTCATGGCAGAACTACTTTATATGCATAAAAACACTACACCACCATCACCATCATGCTAAATTATTGTAGGAAGGTTTTGATATATATAATATATATAATAATTTGTTTTTTGTGTGTTATTTTTTTAAGCTGGCTGATGATCGGATGGCTCTGGTGTCAGGAATTAGTCTGGACCCGGAAGCTGCCATCGGAGTCACCAAGAAACTGCCGCCCAAATGGATAGAGGGGGTTGATGAGGTATAGAGACCTATCTGACACATACAAACACATGATCCCCATTTAAACTAAAAATCAAATCAAATGAATCTGTTCAACAATTTGTGCACAGGTTTAGTTTAGTCTCATGGCTTTTAATGATCAAGTGCTTCCTTTCAGATCCAGTATGAAATCACACGGGTTCGGCAGAAGATGAAGGACTTGGCCTTACTTCATGACAAGCACATGAATCGCCCCACACTTGATGACAGTAGTGAGGAAGAGCATGCCATAGAAATCACTACACAGGAGATCACACAGGTACAGTAATTCACCAGTGTAGTAATAGATAAAAAGTAAATCCTCAAAAGCTTTTTAAAATAGAAAACACTGCTTGAATTTTTAGCACACAGTCATACTTTAAGAGTTTAAAATAAAAAATGGGGTTTGTTTTTGTGTTCATTGCAGATGTTTCATCGATGTCAGCGAGCTGTGACAGGTTTGCAGTCTCGTTGCGGCCACTGCACGGAGCAGGAGGAGAGGTTGCTGAGAAATGTGGTCTCGTCCCTGGCACAGAGCCTGCAGGAGCTGTCCACCAATTTCAGGCACACACAGTCCAGCTACCTAAAACGTAAGAACTGCAGTTGAGCTGCAACTGTTGCCTCTCATGTGTTTGTACCATTATTGTGGGTATGATATGTCTTTTATCCTCAAGTTGTTTTGTTTTTCATGCCATCTAAACCTAATGTCATTTGTCTATATTCCAGGTATGAAGAATCGTGAGGAGAGATCGAAGCACTTTTTTGACTCCGGACCCCTGATGGAAGAAGATGAAGAGTTAGCTGTATATGACAAGGTGACTGGCTTTTTAAAATTCATCAGGATATTCTAATGAGGTCCACCACAGTTTGTTTTGCTCAGGTATACTATATACAGTACAGAAAGACAACCATCCATTAAAAGTCTGGATGCATACTCACCACTGTGTTGTGCAAATTTAAATAAAGCATCGTACGTCACATTTCCACATCAGTTTTGTCACTTATTCATATTGCTTATAGTAAAGTATGTCTGGGGAAGTAAAACAGTAAAAATTCCTCTTAACTGTCACAAACCAGTGAACTTGACAAAGAAATTCAATGAGCAACTTTTCAAGCACTAGATAATGAGGCCATTTAAAATATGTTTTAACGCTTAAAAATGTCAGGACCTTGTTATTTACTACTTTTTTTTCTTTTCAGTTTTGTCAAGAATTGAAAATTTGTCTGAAATTTGCTACAAGTACTGTCTGCTGAGGCTACCTGTGTGGAGTAACAATTGTGTTACTGTGAAATCACCTGCTTTTATTCTCTCGTTTCAGGGGTTCACAGATGACCAGCTGATGCTGGTGGAGCAGAACACGGTCATGGTTGAAGAGCGAGAGCGGGAGATCCGACAAATAGTGCAGTCCATCTCAGATCTGAATGAGATTTTCCGGGACTTGGCTGGAATGGTGGTGGAACAGGTATTTGAAGCAGTCCTGACATGCTCACACACACACACACACACACACACAATTAAATAATAGGCTTCAAACTTCGTCCACATACAAGCGTGTGCACTAATGATTTCCAAAATGTGAAGCATCATGACAGATAGACATTTTATGTTTTTTTTTTTATCAGCAAAGATTGAATGAAAATTATGTCAAAGCAAACCCAAGCAGAGCTTCATCAAACAGCTAACAATATATACCTCATAATGTTCTTATTACAATACAATAACAATATTACCTTTGTTTAAAATAAAGAATCTACAACTAAAATTACTTTCCTGTTAACAAATTCCCTGTTCTTCTTCTTTTTCTTTCTCAAGGGCACCGTTCTAGACAGAATTGACTTCAATGTGGAGCAGGCTTGTGTTAAAACAGAAGATGGCTTGAAGCAGTTACAAAAGGTAAATAAAAAATGCTCCTGTCTACATACACATTTTCACTTTTTTGATAGGTGACAGTCACCATTTTAATCAGTTTTGACATATCAGTTCAAATTGATCATTAAAGATTAAAGAGCTAATGAACCTTAACAACCACCAAGGAAAAAAAGGCAACTTTCAGCAGGCTGATGACATGGTTATGATACAAAAATTTACCTTATTGATAACAAACAGGATCCACAAAGCTTTACAGCTAACAAAATCAGTTTAAACTCATCACATGATGTTAATGTTGCCTTCACATGGAACATGTATTATTAACAACTTAGATTTAAAGAGGGGGAAAAGACATTATTAGATTGGTACTGGCATCAGCAGATACTCAAGGTTGGACATAAAAAAAAGTTTGTAGATTGTGAATATTGACTCCTCTTGTGAAATTATTAAACATGAACCCATTTGAAGGCAGCATGAGCTACTGAATGTTTTGCCATTAGTCATTAAATATTCATTAAAGGCAAGTAAAATATAGTATTTGACATTTTTTCTTATTTTCTTTACAGGCGGAACAGTATCAGAAGAAAAACAGAAAGATGCTGGTCATTTTGATCCTCTTCATCATAGTCATTGTTCTAATTATTATTCTTTTTGGAACAAAGTTTTAATTATGCATTCCTCTGGCTTTTGTTTTTCTGTGTGGGTGTTTGTTGTGCATCTGTGTGGACTTGGACTCTGTCTCGGTTCTACTCAAAACAAAGCTGACTGCCTTTCATACCCACCAGGAAACAAAGAAAAACAAGAATTCCACGTCTCTTTGCAGGTGCACTTTGGGCAGTGTGGACATGTTTTCTGGTTGATTTTAATGAAAGTAACAATCAACAGGTTTGAGCCGTGGCTGTTTTATCAATTGACTCTCACCCAAGTCACCATGACTCTGTGACAGAGGTTTGTCGAACCTGGCTATGTCGACATATGTGTCTTAACAATAGCAAACATGTTGTGGTGTATAAAAACGGACTACCAATGTTTAAAACCTAAAGCAGAGCGTCCTCTGCTTGAACTCAAAGCACGAATTGTGACATTTGTTGTGTGACAATGCATCATTTCTGTCCAGTATCATTGCAAACGTTTTGTTTCTGTGAGGAAGATGTGACAAGAACGAATGTTTGCAAAAGAGAAATATGCAGTAGATCTCATTTTACTGCAAGTTCATGTTCATCCTAATGTTGCATTTATGTCCAGGCTCAGTATTTTACCTTGAAAGACTAAAAGAAGATGTTTTGTATTAGGACAGCACCAGATATGATTAGAGTAGCCATTCAGTACCAAATATATTCCTCTGGTTTAAGGACCACATGTTTCTTTATTACTTTATTCCCCACTTTAATAATAGTAAGATTGTTACTCCACTGTTTGCCTGAGGAAGGTGTTGACAGCCATGAGCTTCCTCCACTTCATCCTGTAATTTTAAAATCATACCTGCCGTGTCACAGTCGCTGCACTTTTCATGAAGTGCATGTTTTTGTTTTTCATGGTCCTTGCAGAAAGTGCTACCTTTTTTAAACTCTTGCAGTTTGCACATATTGAGGCCTGAGGGGGGAGGGTGGTTGTGTTATGGATGTAATACTACTGTCATCTGTATGATGAAAATAATTATTTATTTTTTAAGTAACTTCAAATAATCAGAGAGGTTTGGAGGTGTTCTGTCTCAGGCAGAATTACTGTATGTTGAGTAAAGAGTGTCTGTAGTCTAAATCCAATAGTTATTGTCCTCTCCACTGAGAAAACTGTGATTAGTTCAACACAAGCAGACATATGAAGACAGCATTATTATGATGGGTTTTTTTTGTTTTGTTTTTTTTCTTTTTCAGATTGGACACATAAATTTAATTCTTTACATGTGCTTGTGTTCTCTATGGACTGATAAGCTGAAATGATGAAGAGCTTTATTTGACATATCTGTACTCTACACTTTATACACCTGTTGAAATCATCTCTGTCATTGATGTGAAGTTGTGTGTGAAAAATGGTTATGTCCTAGTGGTACTCTACTTAAGTTTTGTTTTCCAAACAAAACAGGGAGGAGACAGCAACTTGCTTTTTTAAATAAACCTGGAACACGATTGCGTTTTGTGTGTTTGATGCATAAATACAGAGCAATTACTTGATTGAGAATAAATTATATAGACTATTGATAATTTATTCATGTAAATCACTTTTCAAGCAAACATTTCATTGTTTCTGCTTTTCTCTGTTGGCATTGTAATTTAAATGGTGGGTTTTCAACTTGGTTGGTTTGGACAAAATAAGCAATTCTTGTGATTGGCATTTTTCCCAGCTTGAACAGTATATGCCAAACAACTAGTCAAGCAAACAATGGGCAGATTCACTATGAAAATAACTGGTGCAAGCTTACTCACAGCAGAGTAAACACTGAACATGGGATCTAGCATTGTTTTAAGGGCAGACACTTGTCTAGCTGAAAATGTTGGCAATGAAGAGAAGGAGATGATTTTTGTGATGCAGAAAATGAGAGATGTCTGTCTTGCTATAATTGTCACAGATTTCAATGCAGGAGGCACCTGAAGTCACCACATAATAGAATCACATTATCATCTGCAACATGGGATGCAGTATAATATTCAATCAGAGCATTACACAATAAAGTATTAGGGACACATTAAGGAGGGAATAGAGAGGAGCAAGATTACTTTTATTTTCCAGGTATAAGAAATCATTAGAGGAGGAGGATTAATTTTAATTGTTGAGAATAAAGTCAATGGTATTTCAACTTTAGTTCAACCACATTTCGTCCTTATTCTCGAAATTCTTTGTCCTCTATTTTTTCACCTTATGCCCGGCTCTAATACTCTTAGCATTAATAAATTACTCTCCACCATGCCTAAATATTTCAAGGCAACACAGTGAAGACTGCACTGTAATGTTAACGTGTGTGGTGCACAGTGCTCCTTGGGAAGTTATTTTAGGGTTTCTGTCAAGTCCTCTAACCCGGAAACTACTGTTGTTTTATTTTGCATTTCAAAATAAGAGCCCCTACATTCAGTACTGAGATAGTTGTAACTAAACGTTCATTTAAGCTAACGGACAAGTAATGCACTGTGATCAAATGTATGAATAGTATAATTCATAACTCTCCCTCTGAAAGTCAGGGATAAAATAAAGAATCCGAAGCAGAAGCCCAGCTAGCTAGCTAACTCACAGTCAGTGGATAAAACCTGTTAGCTAGCCTAGCTAACTTAGAAACAGTTAAATTGGATTAAGTTGCTCGTTAACTATTCTTATTTTCTGCTCATTTCGCGACGGCCTCACAGCAGCTTTCTACGTCCCTTATCTAACTTAAAGCTATTTCTCTACCTAACGTTAACTGAGACGAGCTAGCATTAGCTAGCTAGCTAACAGCTAGCTCTAATTAGCACACTTGACCTGGAAGATAACCAACCGGTGGTGCTCACGGTCCACTATCTGCCTCTACATCGAGTTAACCGATTTAATTTACCAACCATGATTTGCTCTGAAGATGAAGACGACCCGTTCCCTGTTGACGACGGTCTGTTTGCCGAAACATTTTGTCAGGATACTGTATATAATTTATTGGGTCAGGAGCTGAAGATAAGACAGGTGTTCGGTGCCAACCTCGGCGTGGCTGCACCGGTCTGGGAAGCAGTAAGAGCACACTTGACTTTATGAAAGAATATAACTGCTAATTGAGTGTGGATTTTATCAGACAATAAGTGTGTGTATTTGTGCATCTACGCAGGCGTTACACCTGTGTTGTTACTTCGAGCAGCAGTCAGTGGAGTTGAGAGGAAAGCGCATCATAGAGCTGGGAGCAGGGACTGGTGTGGTCGGGATCCTGGCAGCTCGCCTCGGTATGTTGTTTCTCCTTTAAATTTGTCTGATACAGTTTTCAGTTTTTCCAGCTTTACTGGCATGACGGTTTAGATCAAACATGCTTCCAAAGTAAAAAGTTACATTATAGACAATACATACAATATAATATACAGTAAATACTAAATGTGAAATTAAAAAAAGATAAGAATAATAAACCATACACTGAAATACCTTTTCATTCATTATGAATGGCAGTATAGACTCCTGAACCTTTACTGGTTGGTTGTATATGCAAATGTAAAGTTATTTTCTGATGCCATGATCTTTCCTTGTCCATCTGAGAGGTCAGTTAACTCTCATGCTCAACTGTCAGTGGCTCCATCTGTCATGCAGATACATGCAGCTGACAGTTAACTTCCACCAGAGGCGCTGCAAACCTGCAGCAGCCTCCACAGCAAGGTGCTGCTGCTGTAGTGTCAATGTTGAAAAATGACCTTACTCAGCACTGTCAAAATATCTTGAGCTTTTTTTTTACAGACTTAACAGTACTTGAAGACATCTATGGAGTGGTGGAATACTGAAAATATGTGCTCAAATACAAGTGCTGTTACATTACTGACATATTACTCAATTACAGTTCTGGTGTCACAAATACTTAAGTAAACGTATTCCTCTCAAAAATAAAGTGTTAGGTACTTTTTAACTGTTGATGTTTAATGCATTATCAATAGCAGGCATTCACTTGAAAGGGGTTTCAGTTTCTCAAAACTAAATTAAATTAAACTAAATTACTCCGAACTTCTCCAAACCTGGCCTGCTGCAGCATTTTGCACGTGCTTAGCCTTTTTGTCTACAATAATGAAAAAGAACAAGAACCTAATGATTTCATTGCAGTAATGTAAGTAGTTGTACTTAGTTACTTCCACCTCTGCATCTATATGTAAGTAATGTTGAACCCACTTGTAGTGTGTAAAGCATCTTGAGTTGCGAGTTTCCTCAACAACACAATGAAATCAAATTTTTATGTCTTTTCAGGTGCCGTTGTGACCCTCACAGACCTCCCTTTGGCTGTCCCACAACTCCAGGCTAATGTCTCTGCTAACATACCATCCAGTGGTTGGCCTACCAGCCTTCCCACCGTCCTCCCTCTGTCCTGGGGTGAGGACCACATGAACTTCCCTTCTGACTGGGATCTGGTGCTTTGTGCCGATATAATTTACCTCCCAGAGACTTACCCACTGCTGGTGGAGACACTAGCTCATTTGTGCAGGAACGGAGCCGTGGTGTACCTCTCGTCCAAAATGCGAGAAGAGCACAGGACTCCAAGTTTCTATGAGGAATTTCTGCCTAGCAGATTTAATATGGAGCTTGTGAGCCGTGATGACAAACAAAACATTAATATCTACAAGGCATCTCTGAAGAAAGAGCAGTGACAGCAGGGAAAACTTGCTACATGACTGGGACTTGGACTAGTTTCTGTCCTGAGACCAGTTATAACTCTGGTTTCTTGGTAGCCTTTTTAAAACATTTTAAAAAACAACAAAGCAGTAAAAGTATTATGCAAAATGCAAAAGCTTTAAGAAACAACAGCTCGGCGTTATTCCTGTATAATCCAGTGTTGATGTTAACCCTCTTTCAGTGACAGCAGTTTGTTACTAAAGTTTGAAAAGAATGTCAGATCTTTTTTCTACATAAATCTGTAATTTTCTGTGCACTTTTATTTATGTACAGTATTTATTTGGCTATTATATTGGCCATTTTCAATCACTTGAGATATCCTATTAATATTTCCCTTGTTACAACAGAGATTATGTTTTTACAGTACATGTTTTAATGTTATTACAAGTGGAAAAAATAAAATGTGTCATTTGCCTTATATTAAGTATTCTAATGATTCGACAGTTGTCTTAAAAATGTGTGATTTTGGGGGGGTTGTACAAAATCTTAAGCTTTTTTTGTTCATTTTGACCACACGTTACCTGGGCCACTAGTTAGGTGGATGCCTTGTTTTCGGTGGAAATAACCAGTTCCACCTTCCTCTCCTCCAAATGAATAAATGAGTTGGAAGAAATGATCCAAAACTAATATTTAAATATAATCAATTAGATATGGTAGATGTTTTTTCACTTGTTGTGACAACACTTTTAAATACAGTTTGCACCCGGTCATAAGCTCTCCTTGTAATTTTATATAAACAATTCTTATGTTTTGTTAATAAAATCTGATTGTCAGTCAGCAGTCCAGAGAGATTTGCTCTCAGCTTCTCATGTCTCAACCTGTTTTCTGTGAGACAGGGATCAGCTCTGACGTTACAGCTTCAAGCTGCAGTGCAGATCTCATGATTACCCGATTGGAGATTTCAGGTTCTTCCTTTTATCAATTTTATGATTTTTTCCACTGTTATGCACAGTGAAGTTTCAGAGAAAAGCTCGACAGTGACTCAGTTTACATGTGCACTGGTATCCTGGTTTTGATTATATTTGGGATATGGCGTTTACATTAAACATGAAAAACCTGGTTATTCATGTATAGGCTACATGATCATAACAGGTGTGTCTTGATTTCTCACAATCTCACCCACTATCAGATGATTTGGGGACCAGGATAAGGTGTTCACATGTCACAGTATCCTGGCTTCTATCCGTGTACTCCAGGTAGTGTATTAAGGATTATTAAAACCACAATAAGCCATTCACAGGCATAAAACATAACCAGGATAATCACACTCAATGTTATGAGAAAAAGGGTCACAAGCTCCTCTCAGGCATCTCCTGCCCTACCTCTAAAGATAAAATCTGATGTTTATTTTTCTACATCTGATTGTCTTCTCAATAAAAACACTTAGTGTCTCACCAAGTTCATTTTTTCTGTACAGACAACACAGCGGCTTGTTTGTACATGCTCAATCACCTGTTTGGTTTCTGCAAGAGCGTTGAGCATATTACAAGGCTGTCTGAACTGCATTACCTAGATTGAAAACAAGTTTCATGATCACAGGCCTTGGAAACTAATTTACTTAATACCAAATGCAATACATATTCATTTATATGCTTGATTGGGTCCTGCAGGAATACCAACTTGTTAAAATAATAAATATAATAAATATAATTTATTAATTTTATTTTTGACTGGTTTGAAGTGGGCGGGGCTCTGTTGGAAATAGGTCAAATGCATGCACCAATCACAGTTCAGCCATATTATTGTTGCTTATGTTGATCAGCCACTGTCAATCAAATCAGATCAAACTACATCCACACAGTCCTGATGAAGCAGATTCATTGGTTTGAGGGTTAAACTTAATACCAAAGGATGATACCAAGTGATTGAGTCTGTCACTCACTAAACATCTTCATTATCATCATTTGATGGGATACAACTTTTTGCAAAAAGCAGCATGTAAGTCCAGAGGAAAGCTCAGTAAGATGAGAAAACTGATTCATTCTCTCAGTAATAATGGATACTTAAATATAGCTGTCATTGTGATTAGTATTCACACCTCTGTCTCCTGTACAGTTACATCAGCTCAGTTTGGACAGAAATCAATTGGAAAGCTCGGTCCAATATGCCAAAATATAACTGCAAACTGCCAAAATATCCTCAAGAACCCAAATACATTATTATAATAGACTTTAACCATAAAATAAAAAACAATCCTTTGTTTCTAGTGCACTACAGGCCTTAACTGGATATGGAAACATCTACCTTTTGGCTCTTGATATCCAACACAATGTTGTTTTTATTGAGATACTGTATAAAACCCACAACAAAGTTCATCCGATCCCCAACTATTCTGTCAACATCAACAGATTGCCCTCCCTGCAGCCTGCTGTCTGTCCATACTTCATCCCCTCTCTCCTGCTCTCTGCTGATGTACAGACTTTCTGTTCAGAGAAGGAAAGCCTGTTTGTTACGCTGGAGAGTTTCAAAGAAAGGGAGACAACCCGTCCGCTGCCCGTCTCTCCCTCTGCTACAATCAGCCGACAAAACAACAGATCCCTATCTCCATGCAGAGTCTGCTCTCCATCACGCCAAGCGAGCACCTCCCACGCGAGTGTCATGCACAGTGCAGATCACTGGTTTTGTTGTTATTCATGATTAATTTGGGCAAAGTTATGAAAACGGTGTGTTGCTAGGAAGTGGTGATGTTGAGTGCCACTTGAGATGATAGGAAAACATTCAATTAGGGAAAAATCAAACATTTTTCACTTTAAAAGGGTGTCTAGTTTTAAAATTGTGTTAAATATTATATTTTATGAAAATTTCTATGTACAGCACTCTGAATACTTGTAATTTAGCTGCAATTTTGTTCTAATAATCAGTTGACAAAATTACTAAAAATTACGATTAATTCCAACACAATCATGTCAATAGCATTTTCCCTTTCTCACCTGAAGCTGTTGTTTGCATAAAACTCTGTATAGTGCAAACCACTATCTGCATTTTTATATTTGACTGCGCCTGAATTAAATCCATGTTAGTTTGTACATGTTGTAAAAAAAAAAAATTTCAGATTGTGATTTTGCCTTCACCCTAATTTTGTATGACCTTAAACAGAGGAATGATGCAACCGAAGATAGTACTTCTAAAAACCGTCTGATTAAAAAATTCCTCAGTGGTATTTGAACTGCTGGCTGGATGAGAGGAGGATGGGCTTACTGTGACAGTGTGATAGGGGAGTGTGTGTATGTGTGTGTGTGTGTGTGTGTGTGTGTGTGTGTGTGTGTGTGTGTGTATAGAGTGGGAGGGGGACTGAAAACCACCGTCCTTTTAAAACAAGTTGTCCTGTTTGGACTTCATTAGACCTGTTATCACCTCATGAGCAGGAAGGACAATCTGAAAATAGCCATTTAAGGTAAGTGTTGAATGTGTGTAGCTGTCTCTCCATTTATGTATCAATATCTATATTGCAGTTGACTCTTTTTACAATTAGAATATAAATACTTCAGAATATAGATATACTGTTAAAGTCTGTTTTTAAATATTTTTTATCAGGATTTCTTCAAGTTAATTTTAAGACGTTTTAAGACCTTTTAAGACCATTATGACTGGATGCAATTTCATCCCTATTTCACATCCATACTGTCAAGAAAGTATGTTAAAAGTGTTAAATCGATTAATATGAAGTAATTAATTAAATCTGCCTTTCCCAATTGCGTAATGTAAGACTTCTTTCTACATTTGGTGGAGTATGAAGTTAGCTGGATGTGTTCAGACAAATTCCATCCACACTGTATAGTTTGCATTAGAAGTTATTGATTACATGTTGGCTTTGTTTTGTAGCTGTTACAGGACTGAATTCAATGTTACTGTCAAAATCCAATCAATTTGTAAGATCTGTCAAAATCACGTTTAAGACCTTTTAAGGCATAAATTTCATATTACTGGATTTCAGACTTTTTAGGGACCTCTGGAAACCCTGTTTAGCATATCAAAACAGTTAAATATATGATGATACTGTATATAATCCATTTTTCTATTTCAGATTTGTGTATCAAACCAAAAGATGGAGTTCTGGCCTGAGAATCAGGGACAATCGTCTTTATACTCCAAATTTGGTACTATGCCTGGGAGAAACTGTACACACAAGTAAGTGCAGTGCTATGATTATCTTTTCAATCAGTATAATCTTTGGATTATAGTGTGTGTTGCCATTAGTCTATGCTTGTTAGACAAGCTTAAACTTGAGTGTATCAATAACTAACAACTAGGTGACAAAAAGTAATTCTTTAACAGCACAGTCTGCATTTCTGCAGCGCTATGTAACCCTTGACTAACTTCAGCATTGACTGGTTACTCCAAAATAGCCTTAATATGTGGAGACTTTGGTTTTAACCATGCCTCCCTCAGAGTTTCTTCCAGTGCAGGCAATTCTTGCAGTGGTGGAAATATGGTAAAATTGTAACAGTAACAGATTGCTCATTTGAAAAAGCAAAAATAACTGAGTGTTTAAATTGCAAAACTAATGCATTATGCTACTGGTTACAACAAAAAAGTAATCTAAGTGCACTAACAAGTTAACTTGTAGCACATTACCTCCAACACTGCTCACAAAAGGTGTCATGAAAAGATGATCCAACACAGCATATCAAGAAATTGTAGAACGTGGCTTTGCTGAAATTATTTGATTTTTACTCACATTTTTCCACCATTTTACCCACAGCTACCATGACAGACATCAGGCCACCCATTATCCATTGTACTACAGTGAGCAACAGGATCAAAACAGGGAGTCCAGTTACTGGACTGTACCAGGATCAAGAACAGGAGGAGCTCCACAGGAGTACACTAGCTGGACAGACCAAGACCTGACTGCCCCTGCTTCTTCTCACTTCCCTTTTATTCTGGACCGCCACCCTCAGCAGCACCACGACCTGGGAGAATATCATTCGCATGAAGCCAGAGACAGAGAGTGGACGACAGCTCAAAGAGCAGCGAGGGACTATGAGAGAGGATTTCTGAGGGAGGGGTGGCAGAGGAGGTGGGAACCCTGCGCTCCTGTCCGCTACAACAGGGAAGTTTCTACTAAGAGGAGTGACAGCAGCTATCGAGAGCTGGAAGCTTGGGCCGCTCGATACAGCCATTCTCTTCCAAGGAGGAGACGTATAGAAGCAGAGTTGAGGGGCGCCTCTCAGGGGCTGTTGGAAAGCAGCAGGGCTCCAGAGAGGGACAGCAGGAGTGGGACTGATCCTCGACTGGCTGCACTTCAACAAGTCTTACAATCTGCGAACATCAGAGACTTAGGACTGTGGGATAGAGGGGGCAGACAGCAAGCTCCAACCTATTATCCACCACAAACTCCTGCCACTTCTGACACAAGCCACATGTTGGACATGAAAGACAAGACCAGCAGCTATCAAAGAAGGATGTTCAGCCAACCCCCTGGTTATATTGCTCCTCCTCCTTATAATGTCCAACATAAAAGTTCACCTGTGTTGCACCACAGTGACAGCAGTTGGGAGCAGGATGGTAAGAGACAAAGCTACTGGTCACAGCCCACACTCAGAAAGCAGGATGTATCTGTAGATCACAGAAAAGGAGAGAAAGAAGACTTTACAAAACCAGATGTGAATCAATATACCTACCCAGAGCTTGAAGGACTGAAGAACCAAAGACAGGAAACAGATGCTTTAAAGGCAAGCAGTCCTGTTAGTACACAGAAACCACACATATCATGTGAGGGTCTGTTGTCTGTGCAGCAGCCACAAGTGTTACAAGAAGTTCAGAACAAAAAGATAAATGAGGAACCATCCTCCAAGGTCATTGAAGGAAGGAAGTTCAGATTGAACAAAAAGACAGGTGGGCTGACCATATTTTGCTTGGTGTCTCGAATAGCAGGCACCACAGAAACACCATCTTTGCCAATTTGTACCACGCCAACAAACATTCAAGATACAGAATTAGGAAGGGGTCCTAGAGGTGGTGATATTAATCAAACCAACAAACTTGCAGATGAGGTAGACTTCAGAACGCCGCCAGCACTCACAGAGCAGTCAGATGTGAGTGATCTCAATATCGAATCAAAGGAGACACCAACCTGCGTAGAAAGTGAGATCCTTGAGGATAATCTCAACAAATCTGAGACAGATGTTGTGGTCCCAGAAAAAGTGAGTACAAATGAGACTGATTCTGCATCTGGGGAACAAATTTCTCAGCCAGCCAGCCATCAGCCATCAGTCAAATATCCTTTATGGAGGGAGCCTAGTTTCACAAACAGAGCTGAAACTGAGAATTCATCCACATGCTTGAAAGCTGACAGTGAGGATGGACAATCAGATGTTCTGCACAACCAAGAAGTCTCTGCTGAAGTTCTTCCAGTTGACAGTGAAGTACGGAAACTGGACATCAAGGACACCGAATCTGAAGAGAGTAAGGGTCTACTGGTTATTGACACAACCTGTGTTGTTGTTAAAATGGAGCTGATTCCATCGCCCAAGAAAGAGCATGTTCACATTTTAGATTCCACACCATATACTGACCAAAGTCCACCTGATATTCAATCACCTGTCCCTCCTGAATGTGTCCAGTCAAACAATAAGCTAAATCAGGATGTGACAACTGACCAAAATGCAGAAATAGACCCCTTGCATGTTAATGAAAGGCCTGAGACTGAACTAAACTCAGATCTTGGGGAGAAAAACGCAGCAGAGGGAGAAAGCGAATTTTCTTTACCCTGCATGTCCTCATCTTCAGTTCCTGAAAGGGAAACCTTGGAGGAGCGTGCTGAAAGGATCCTAGGAATCGCTCTACATGACTGCATTGCTGAGCAGCACCCTGAGGATGCAACTTCACTTCTTAACTCATGTGTGGAGGTACAAGAAGGTGAACCTCCCCAAATTAAAGATAATGACATTGATGATGCAACTGAACAAGTCCCGGAGGACACAACAGAGATAGAGGTTGGCCAAACTGAGGGAACAGTGTGTTCGCAAGAGAGTGATGATGCCAAAGATCAGGTGGCAAAAGGTGGTGAGGATGTTGAAGGACTTCAGAAGCAGTCGTCTACTGTGTCTGAAGTGATTGACACTGACCCACAACTTGAAATACACACCAAAGCTTCACTTGAAATTGAAATGACTGAGGATCTTAATCTTAAATCTACTAGTGAAGAGGATATAACTGAGCAGAGTCAGGAAGAAAATCACGATACCTCTTCTCAACTTTCTTCTCAGTGTCTCAGTCCACCCACCAAACTCTCTAATCCCTCTTCCCTTTCACCCTCTCTATACTGTGAAGCACCCAACCATGCTCTTCCTCTCATGCTCTCACCCTCCAGTCTCTATATCTCAGAATCACACATAGAGGAAGGTCCAGATCCTGGGTTGATTGCCCTCAAGTCCACAGAAAACCCGCCTCTTTACCCTGAAACCTCACTTCTCCCTGACACCCCATCACAGCAACTGCCATCTGCTCTTCCCCCTGGATCAGATGACCTTTCACCAGGCTCCACTCCTCATAGAGACCATTCCCCAAGCCCTTCTCCTCTTGATTTAATAGATCAATCTGCAGAGGCAGTGTCCAGCATTGAGGACCATGATGCAAAGGGTGAAACATCACAGCTAACAAACAGTGAGATCAGTGATGCCATCGAGGATATTGATAAAGATCTGGTGTCACAGCAGCAGTTTGGAAGTGGCCAACCAGACAATACTGCTTCTGTGAAAGAGAGCAACATCACTGATGAGCAAGAAACAAAAGAAGCCAATGAGGATCTTACAGACCATATTATTGAACAGAAGCTTAAAATATCCCAAGAAAACACTACAGACGTCAACATTTTACAGCAACAACTTGAAAGTGTTGAAGCAGAGGATGTTGTTTGTGTGAAAGAGTCTGAAGAGCAACTACCAAACCAAATCAATGAGGATCTTACAGACCATACCATGGAGGAGACACTTGACATATCCAAAGCAAATGCCCTAGAGGTCAACAATTTGGAGCAACAGCTTGAAAGTTGTATGTCTGAACCACCAAAAGAAGTCAGTGATGATCCTACAGGTCTTTTGGAACAGACAATATCCCAAGAAAACATGACTGAAAGTCAAACTCAAAGAGAGGCCAACACTTTGCAGCAACAACTTGATAATGGCCAAGAGGAGGAAGCCGATAATGATCCTACGTGTCTTTTGGAGCAGACGATATCTGAAGAAAATGCTGCAGACTCTCAAAATGAAATAGAGATCGAAATTTTGCAGACCGATCATTCGAACTCTTGTCAAGCCTTACCTTTAGACTCTATGTGTGAGACATCTCAATCCCCTCTGGATATGCTCTCACCCACCGAGCTTCCTTCTCCACCACATGTATCAGACACAGAGCTTGACTCTCATTTGGAAATGGATTCAGTCTGTCCCTCAATTCCAAATCCTGCTGCTGGCATCCCAGAAACTGTCCCTCCACCTCTTCATCTGGACTCTTGTGAAGAATCTATTCAGTTCCCATTATCTTCTTCTTCTGATTCATCCTCTGTCATGCTTCCCAGCTCTTCAACTCTTCCTCTGCTGGAGCAATGTGGAAGTTTTTGCCATGACTTATCCCTCAAAGAAGAGCCCCAGTATCCAAAGTCCCTGTGGGATG
Organism: Lutjanus erythropterus; assembly: GCF_056507025.1. NCBI lineage: Eukaryota > Metazoa > Chordata > Actinopteri > Lutjaniformes > Lutjanidae > Lutjanus > Lutjanus erythropterus. Next base: position 21,033,424 of record NC_139318.1, read on the forward strand.
CGGTGAATCGCATAAGGAAACATACAGCACCTGACTCTGAGAATGAGGAGGAAGAAGTAAGTGAGCCGTGGGATCGAGAGAGCATAGGGGAGGACTTGGGCTGTCCAGATGTGGTAGAGAACATGAATTCTGAGAATGCAGTCTTTGATGAAGCAGGGCAACAGGAGGTTTCAACAGAAGGAGGTGTTGAGGATGTAGAGGCAGGACAAATCCAGCAGGATCCATGTCATGAAGAGCTGAGTGGACACGCTGAAGAAGACACACTGTCCTGCAGCAGTGTCAGCAGCCATGGCTCTGGGGACACTGTTATTATAGCAGATGAGGACGAGGTTGAGGATGCCGGGACAGAAAGCAAGATAGACAGTGACAAGGGGTTCGAAACAGCTGAGGGAGAGCAATGCTGTTCTGGTGAAGTAGGACACGAGACTGCAGCTAGGGAAGAAGAGGAAGTTGAAGGAGATGAGGATGAGTCTCGTCAAAGTGAGAAGTGCCCAGTTCAGGTGGTGAATACAATGACCACGGCAGTGGAAATGACAGAAAAAGAGCAAAAGGAAAATGAGGAGGTGGTTTTCATTCCCTCAGAGGTCTCAGATGAAGGGGTGACTGAAAGTGAGTCTGTTAAATAACTGGATAAACAAGGACTGGAAGTCAATTACTCAATAACATTTTGTAGCAGATATTTTCACAAAGGCTGATGTATTTTTAGTTTAAGTGTAATCTTAAGATAAGCGGTGATGCCTTTACTGTTATAGAAATGTAGGAATTTGACACTAGGGAAATCTAGAATATCCGAATCAACTATTTATTTGACAATCTATTACTGTACAGCAGATCTTATTCTCCAAATATTAATTTTAATATTTATTTGCTGTTTCTAGAGTGTTTAAGGTAATATATTGATGTGAAATCGTTAAAGTGGATATAATTAAATATATGATTATTTAGGAGTGATTTATAGCTAAATTAAATCATTGTTCTGTGTTATAAGTAAATAAAATAATGGAGTGCTTTAACACCTCATCTTATGGTGAGTCTGGTTTGTTAGATGCTGTGTCCAAGGTCGAGTGAACTTTTGATCTAAACATTTATACCAACATGGACATTGGTCCTTCAAAAGATTCAGAAAAATGGAAATTCAAAAACTTCATGACATCTGGACAAACTGCTGAGGAAGAGGGATACAAATGAACACAGCTACAACAGCTACTAAATGTACCTTATAAACCAAAAAGCAGGGTTCATGCAGCTTTTTCAGAGTAAAATTCAAACACAATTCAAGGGACACAAACCAAAAATTTCCAGACTCTTGAAGCCTTTATAATCACATCTATTTTGTTGCTATAAATGCAGTTGCGAATTCTTTCACACCCAGAGCAATCCATATATATTTTCACTTTATTTTACAAGCTGTTCATATTATGGCTGTCACAATATCTGATTTTTCTACACAATTATTGTGTCCAAAAGAATTCATGATGATATTATGATATCTATAGAAAATTAGAAAAATAAAAACATATGCTATCAGTTAAATTCACCATTAACTGTTAATTGTGTGTTTTGTCTCCTTTTTGGCAAATGAATTACACTCAAAATATGTGTAGAGAGAAGCGTCTGATTTCAGAAGACACAGTGTGTTTAGGAGGCACTGGATTATTTACAAAATATTATCATCTGTGTAATATTAACATGATATCAACATTTAATTGTAGTTAGTTCTTATTAACTTGCATGATTTTATCGTGATTATTTAATGCTTGTTAATTTCTAGAGTAAGGGATCAACAGAGGACCCATCTAGCTATGAATGACAAACATACCTACGGGATTGTTTAATTTCAAATATTAAAAGATTTTGGGTTCCCATAGGAGATTATGAAAATGAAACACCAAATTAATTAAATTAAAAATAAAGAAGCACATATCTTATCTTGAAAACATAACTGAAGCATTTTCCAGAACTTTTAAGGCTTTTTATGAACCCTGAAAAATGAGTCAAAAAAGTTTATAAATGTGTATTTTTATACTATAATGGTAAATGTTGAGAAATAACTTAAACTGGAAAATACCTCTTAGGTGAATATTTAATTTGTTCTTCTTGTCTACATTTTAGTGTTTTGATTTTTGTCAGCAGTCTCTTATTCTAAGTACAGTAAATGAGTGGTGTCCTCTCCTCTGTATTATCCAAGAATACAGTTGAAAAGTTATTTAAACAGGCAAAGATTCTGGGAAAAATCTGACACTGCCTACAAGTAGAGGTGAAAAACTGAGTGTTGCAGATCTTAAATCTTGGATGTGATAAATACAGGCAACAAAGCCACTTGAACCAATCTATGGAGAGACAGAGTGACTTTTTGAGCCCGACTTTCCTCAGCCAACTGAATGAAATAAAGTGCTTTGAAATCTGTATCATGCAGTAAAACAAATACACATAAATAAAAATATACATAAATAAAAACTGTTGAATTAATAAAAAACGATGGGTCAGAAATGTCATAGCAAAATATTTAAGCTCACTGCTGGTTATAATTATGTCAGTTTTATATGCAAACATTAAAATATACTGGTGTGAAATATCAATTAATGATTTACCTGATACATGTCTGAGGCTCCATGACTTCTGATTTAGAAATTAGAAGGTAAACTTGTGTTGATGTTGTACAAATATATTTCTATTGATTAAAGACAAGACAGAAGCAGAAAATGTACAAAATTTATGTATACATATATATAAAAAAGGAAATATCAGGAGAATGTTCACATGAGACAGCAAGGTCATTTTTTTTCACACATTGAAAAATTACTAAAAATACTTCCTGACCTTTCTACATTGACAGTACAGCGTGAGGACTTTCCAACAGAGTGTGATTCTTTAGTATGGACTCAAGTATCAGCTTGTGGACAACAGCACACCCTAGTGGGGTTACATTACACATCAGTTTGATAAGGCTGCAAAGAAAACACAACTTTTCCCTACTCTTGATGCTCAAAAGTAAAAACAAACTCTTCAAATATAATTCATGGGGATTTAAGCTGTTTTTGTAGTGTTTAATGGGGAAAAAAGTGTTGTTTAAATGCTCCTGAGGCTACAACTAACCAAACATTTTATACCTGTACACTTGTTTGGTATAAAGATATTTTCCAAAAGTTTATGTATTATTGTCCCATTGTGTGTAAATTAACAGACAAGTGTGAAAGTTCTTGGTAGTGTTTTAAGTGTATAAGCCACTGGGAGCTATACCATTAAGTTTGAATTCACAATTTCACACAAAGCAGTGGTTCAAGGTTTTTTTTTTAGAAGTTTTCTTCCTTACATTTTCTTTCTTTTTTTTTCTTTTTTTTTTGACTTTTTGTTCAGTTGCCAATTTCTCTAAAACACATCATCAGTTCATCAAGACATTTCCAGTATCAACCCGTCCACCTAAGCAGCATCATTTAATCTGTCAACTAGTTTTCTTATTAAGGGTATTAAACTTCACACCAACAGTAACAATACCAAGGCTGGTGGTGAAGGGGAGTCAATCTTTGAAAAGTGTGATATTACATGGGAGACGTTTGTTCAAAGACAACAGTGAATTGGACGATAGTGAACTAACTTCAATCAAATCTAAAATCTTCTTAATTTCTGATTTTACATAATGTATCTTCAAATTGTGTTCTTTAACTTTTTTACCAAAAGGAATATTCAACCAAAAAAAAAAAAAAAAAAAAAAACAGCACTGACATCAGTTATTCCTGTGATCTTGGACAATTCAAGACGTTTTGGTGAGCATTAAAAAGTCTGTACTATAGCTGGAATCGAAAAAGTAATTTTGGTCAGAGGGCAGTATGGAAGTCCATTTACTGTGAATAATAATAACTAATAACAACAATGCACGTCTACGTAGCTTTGGGAGAGATGTTTTCAATGTGCATGAATAATGACTTAAGGACCAGTTGACCAAATTCAAGTCCAATCTCTGTGCACTTGTCTTAAATTAATATGTTTAATGTATATACACCATGAATCCTGTAAGGAATCATGGATCTACTGGAGTCTAACTTCACTTTTGCAGTTTCACAGTTTCAGTTTTACCTGGTGAAGAGCCTTTGAAGGCAGGACAAGAGCCTTCATATGAAACACAGATATTATAATAATTTACAGTACTGCATGTAAAGAAGTGACAAGATCATCCAAAGAGATGTGGCAAAAAATGTCAAACTGGTCCTTAAATTGTCACAGATCATAATAACACTTTTGTTTTCAGGTGGATTTTCTAATATTTTACATAATTTGTGTACATCCTCCACCATTACCATGGCGTAGCCCGGTGATAAGTGACAACTAAAAACATTACAGCACCTAATGTCTCCATTCTAGCTGAGCAGAGACAGCAGCGATGGTGAGGTGGGATCAAAGTTCATCATGCGGCATTTTCAGAGCGTGGTCACAGAGGTCTGCAGAGCACAGCGGACATGAAGACAATGAATTAAAATACAGTTGATGTAATGGAACAATATGACAGAAATGTTTAATAGGATGTTAAACTGTTGAGTGAAAAACATACCTGTCCTCTTGCTGCAGAGTTTGTCTTTGACATTATCTGTCTCGTGAGCAAAGAATTCAATAACTTCATCTTCATTCTGCTCAACAATTGTTTCACACTGGAGAAAAAAGTCAAAACATAGTTACAAGCTGCACAATTCACAGTATAAGCCACAAGGATTTGAAGGTGTGGGTTGCATAAAACACTGACTGATTTTATTTGATGATAAAACATAAATAACACTGCAGTCATTACATGCATTAAAAATTATAGAGGATGAAAACACAATAAAGGTCAAAGACTTATTTAGAATTGCTGTCCTCTAGTATAACACTTAACACATCATAAGATAAAGAAAAACAACAACATAACAGCAAGTGAAGACAATACAATCAATTCATAAATAAGAAGGTTGCAGGCTGTGAGGTGGGTGTGTTTTCTTAGTCAATAAAAGTTTAAGTAAAACTGTATATTTTACATTGTAACAATTTCTTTAAGGCCATGTGCTCTGTGAAGTTTTATATATTTTGTAAGTGAGCAGCATATTGATACAAATTACTCTTGTTGAGACAGCTTTGCATTACACTGCTGTTATTGTTGATGATAAGACAGATAAAACAGCTATTAAAACATATAACGATGCAATGAATAATTATTGGTGGAATTTCTTGAAGGGCTGCAATGAAGATTGTACTCACTGCAAATTTTAAAGCGGCTGTAACTCTTGAATCCAGCGTGGCTTCTGAGAGGTCCATGGCCTCGCCGCTCCGAGATTTTATCCTCTTGTAGGACTTCCTGTTCGTGGAAGAATCTGTGTACTCTCCATAGTCCTCCATCCTCTCACACACGGCCTCCATCAGCTCGAGGAGGTTTCCCTCTGAGCGAGCCAGAGGAACCTGGTGACAACAAAGGTCACGAAAAACTCTAAATGAAAAGACTGTGAGCTTTCTCTTTATACTAACCAGCTGAAAAATAAAACTACCTCTTAAATTTATGTTTGATTGAAGCTACACCCTGTTGTGCACTAAGGGTAGTATCACATCTTTACAATGACCATTCTGACTCAATCCAATTATATCCCTTCTTTGTACTCGTTAACAGTGCCTTCAATTGTTACCAAATGTAGTAACAATACATAAAATGTTAAAGTGCAGTCCAGTTTTGATGTTTAACTCTCAGCTGACAATATGAGTACAATTGCCTGATTTTTGTTTCTCTACCTTCATCTTACAGTTAAATAAAACCAACCATATTTACAACTCAGCCCAAATATTAAATCTTACTCAAACAATGAATATCTGTTGTGTACATTTTGATAATTACAATGGATAAAATCCTTTGTCCATCCTCTTTCAGTATATATATATGATTGAATGAATATTATTGATGCAAAGTCATACAAAAATCCAGTACTGTCATTAACAAGTTATTTTCAATTACTTGCAACTTTGTCTACAATTATCAAACACAACCAGAGATATTAAATCAATACCTTCTTCTGTATTAAATGTAAAGCAAAACTTTAACATTAGATAAAAATATCACCTCACAGTAGATCTCATTATATTACTCAACTCTGACTTCTTCTATAACATCAAACTCAATACATCTTTATGTGACATAATCACTGTGATAAACTACCTTGTTTGATGTCTTGTTTTGTCCAACCATCAGTCCAAAATCAAAACATTATATAAGATAAAAAGAGGCAGCAAATCCTAAAATTTGAGAAGCTGCAACCAGAAGAAGTTTGGCATTTTTTTCTTGAAAAATCCCAATTAATCGCGATTAATCATGCACCAAAACAGTTGATGTGCCAACAGCTGCACATGTAATCAGTTAGTAGTTAGATAAGTAGCATCTCAACACAATAGTTGATAAGGTCCAGCTTTAAAAACTACATGTGCAGCACTGCATCCTTGTGTACAGTAGCAGTGTGTGTAATGTGCTGCAGCCTGCAGTGGGCTGGACACAGATTACTACGTGGCTGCTGAAGCCTCCTCACCTCTCGGATGGACTGGCTGCCGTCAGGGTTGATCCTGAAGGATCCAGTCTGGATCATTTTCTTCGGGTCTATCTGTGAGATGGCCCACTCCATCTCATCTACCAGAGCCCTGCAGGCTGAGAGGACCAGATAAGAAACACACATTAGGACGTTTCTATATGTCTGCGTGCTGAACACAGACTGAGATACGGACACATACCTCCACATCTGATGTCCTGCCCTTGTCTGGCTGCCTGGCTGCAGCTCAGGAGGAGAGACAGAACCACACACGACGTGAGCAGGAGAACCGCTTCCCTCATCTTGCACCTTAAACACAGATTTACCTCAACACGGGCTGACACACCGACCCCTGGCAAACCAAACATTCAGGTGACAAATAGTTCAAGTAGTAACTCGCTAACCTCTTTCCGCTAACCACAATAAACTGTCTGTCTGACTACCACAAACCAGAGAAAGATTCAGACACGAAAACACACATACAGTCAACTTTTCATTCAACTTACAAGTTTCTGGCAGTGCTTTCTGGACCACCTTAACGTTACGCTTTTCCACGCTGTTCCATCGCATTCGGTGAAATGTGGTGACGTAGACAGAAGAGCCGCTGACAGGATGGAGCCGCGCTCGAGGCAGCGCCCTCGTGTGGTCAGGAAGATGCTCCAAACCCGTTACCTCGGCAACCTCTCAGCACAGCAGAGTGCGGGGTTCCTCACTTTGTTGTTTATAATATTTATGCCATGTTCTGGGCAGTGTTGTCAGATCGGGCAATTTTCGGTGACTTTGTGCGGGTTAAAATGAACTTGGGCTTTGGACAGAATCTGGGCTGGTGTTTAAATACACTAAGCATTACAGTATATTAAAAATATATTCATAAATTGTATTCCTGAGTTAGGCGAACACATCTACTCACTCAGTACAACTTTGATACGATACAAATCTTATTCATTTTATTTATTTATTATTTTATTTATTTTAGCTTATGGCCACAGCACCTCTTTTGCACAGTGTCTTCAAAAACACACTAACAATACTACGGCAATTTAAGAAAAGACAAAATATATATACATTATCAATTATATTTTATAATAATGCACACTATAATAATAAATTTCAGTTTTATTTTCAGATTTGGGTTTGCAAAAATATATTTCCCTGCTTTTAGAGAATGACATGGTGTTTGGACTTCACTGATGTACTAAACAATGTCTAGTAAGAAAAAGACAGCAACATAAACAACAGGATATGGGGGTTTACAGAGGAAGGAGCAGCTGAATTTGAATATTTCTAGTGTTTTTTTTATAAATAAAATATTTACGCTAACAATGTAATATACACCCCAGGATACATTTCCATCTTGTCATTTTCACTAAAAGAAGAAATAGTAAAGATTCAGAAACAATAAAGACGTTTGAGGCACAGTGTTCTGAGGTATTTTTGTTTTTTTATTCAACAATATTCAAAAATATAACAGAAATGGCAGATAATTTAAAATAACAGATCTGGTGACAAAAAAAGAAACAACACTTTTTAGTAAGGTTTCAGTACTGTATCATACTGTACAATTTCATTAAATCAGAAGCAAGAGATTTAATCTAATTTACATTACAGTACAGTACTAATTTCCTTTCCGGCCATGGAAATGGTGTCTGACAATCCCAACAGGAGCTACCAAATTCAATAATCAATAAAAAAAAATATGGTATAACTGATGTGATTACCATGTTTTTTCTGTGATTTCACTAGCTGCAGTTTATAGCAAAGCCACCCAGAATCATTAGATAACTGTTAAGCATTCATTTTCTGTCCTCATCCCATCAACAGTCCTTAAAGTTGTAAAAATAGTTTACCATATAGTTTACAGTGTGCTTTCAATAACATTTTGGCCCATTTCTTTTGGAATCAAGTGCTCATTGTTTATTTTAAAAACTCTTTTTTGCAGGAGTGAAATGACTTAAAAGGTCCTTTGCACAAATAGTTGGGTTTTTTTTTTATTTGGCATTTCAGTTTTAAATATCAGAACATTAAAGTTGGAATTTGTCACATCATTAATTAATAATTGTATGCATCTCCCATTGGAAAGAAAAACATTTTCCATCTCCATAAACTATGGTGGCAAACGCAGAACACACAAAGAAAAGAACTTTCAAAATATTTTACTAAAACTACCGCTGGCCTCTCTATGCCTCATCCCCATAACACATATTCAAACAATGACTCTTATTAGACTGTTTTATTCAGTGTATTAAAATTGTGTTGTTCCACCTACAACAATGTGGATTTTTTTTTTTGGATTAGTTTGTAAGGCACAGTGGTGAACAGAGGCACCTGTGGTTGACTGCACAGTAATTCTAACATAAGTGCAGCTCAACATTTGGTTAAGGTGAAGGTTTATTTTCAGCCCAAACAAGCAGCACACAACCACACCTCTAAGTGTTTTTTATTTGTTGTTATTATCTCTTATTGTTTTCTGATTTCTTATCTTGTCTATACTCATTTTTACTTGTTTTATTTTCTGTAAAACAAAAAAATTGCAAGGCTTTAACACTAATCATGTTAAAGAAGTGCACAAGAAGATCAGAGGTATTTGCCATATTAACACTTTGAAACAATGAAATTAGTTAATGTTTTGTAAAATTATGAACGCCTTGACACAGTGGAGTCTAGTTACCAAAACTATCTTCTGCCAAGACATCACTTCCCATAATTACCATTTATTGTATTGAACTTTTTCCTCCATATTAATTCAGAAATTAAATGCTTTATTTTCTGTAACAGAGAGCACTTTTGCACACATCACACCTCTGCACAGATTTGGCATCCCCCAAAAGTTGAAGCTAAACAAAATTTAAAAACTTTAAACAAAACTAAACATCCACTGAAACTACAAGCCAAAGTAGCATTTATAAAAAATATAAACTACACATAAATAATACTTATAAAATAAACTGACCAAAGTGTAACAGAGAAGGAAAGAGTCAAAGTTTAAAGCTAAAATAAAATAAAACAATAATAGAAGTAATACATTTCCTCCACTGGAAATGTATTACTTAAAATTCATAAATTAATTAAATGGGAATGTATACATGTGTTGAAAAATGTACACATGTATTATCATGTAGCTTAAAGTTTGTGTCTGTCCTTTTTGACACTGCTGTACCACCAAGCATCACTGATATAAGGGATTTTCAAATCCCACACATGGTGGCTTTCATTTGATTATTCACAATTAGCAAACCTTTTTTTTATGACCAAAAGATTTGGAAATATAAAGGACATACAGACCTCATCTCTAAAACAGAAATGCCCAGAATGTAAAACAGACTGCATAACTGTACATAAAATTACATAAACCTGTCATTGTGTGACTAACCACACATAAATACATTGTATATTTTTCAAGTGTTATGTTCATATTCAGTATATTAATTGTAACACTTTATTAGTCTAATATTAACATCTAGATTTTAAATTACTCAAGTTTTTATCTGAATATAAAATTTAATAAAGTCAAAGCACCAAATGAATAAAAATTAACAGGCTGCAGCTTTGGTGTTTGATTTGTTATGAATAAATCACACAGCGGTCACATCAGACTTTGCCTCAGACTTTTTGCCATCTTATTCTCTCTATATATGGATGTGTGACAATAACAAAATCAGATTTAATGTCATGTCAGCTAATCCAGTGAGAACTTTGAGGTTAAAGAAAAAAAAAGAGCCTAAAAGAAACATCAGATTGTCTAATTTGCAGTTTTGCAGCCACAGCATCTAGTCCAACACCAGGTGAAAACAGTCAACTGTGTCTCTGATCTCATGACTCTGGTGTCTCAAAGATGTGGAATAGTGAGTTTATTATGAATGGAAAGTAACAATTATCGATTATATTTATCACTGTAGTGTCTGGACGGCAACGATCACTGTTTTGTCTTTAACTGAAGTTATGGTTTTATTCATGTATAGTGATTCAGTAATGAGTGATTTGGAAAAGCCGCAGTCACGGGGACCTAAATCTTTCAGAAATGTCTCTCTTTGAAGTCAAATTATTTAACCATTATTTGCATGAACAATATTTCACTGAGGTTGTTGAGATTTGAGATGGAAAACATCCAGCATTGTTTCAAACAGGATGGAACATCGGTGCTGTGTGGTGTAAGGACACTTTAAAAATGTGTTAAGGCACAGAGAGGTGAGGACGAACACATACTGGCCAAGAGTGGTCCCACGCTCCAACATGTGTCCTCCTTATCTCTCAACCAGAGTATCAGTGTCCATGTCATTCAGTAAGTAAATGTCTGTGTGTCGAGACAGTCCCATTGGTGCCTGAAAGAGAGAGAACAGATGGAGGTTTTATTATTTATATTATTTTATCATTCATGGAAACAACTTGAATTATAAAATAATTTTTCATATGATTTTGCCATGATTTGTTTTCACATTTTCATGAAAAAAATCATCAGTTATATCATTAAGAAAATACCCTTGTCTGATTATGTGGGAAAAAAAACACACAACTATTGGCGAGGTACACACTTTGTTTTCATTATGACCTGTGAAAGCATCTGTATTACTGCAGCTCATATTTTACTCTACATATTGTAGCTTTATTCTTTTTTTTTTCAGGCAATATAAACCTTGAAACTGCAGCTACACAAGTGTCAAATGTTAGGGGTGTTCTAACTGAGAAAATGATTTTAAATAAAACCTAATATTAAATAACAAGGGGAAAACATCCCAATCAATGCTGTGTTTTGAACAGTGCTTAATAGGGTCCAATCAGTTAACAATTTGAATGATTATATGATGATATGATTACAGATTAATTAAGGGTGCTCACCTTGGTTCACACTCATTTTTCCTCATTTAATCCTGGAAAATCCTGCAAAAGAGCATTTCTATTGCCTACATACCTACCCTGGTCATTTGAAAAAATAAAATAAAATGTGGCCCTTTGACCCTTTCATCTAAGAAGATGTGTGTGCAGTTTCCTATTTTAAAGAGTGTGAAAGTCTAGCACAACTTGTATATTATATATTATTCTCACTGGTCAATTTAACAGTTTATACTGATATGCTGTATAGTCAGTGAAAACAATTACCAAGGTGTTCAGTAAGGAAATTTATCATGTTTAGAACCTTATCTTCTGCAATAGCATCTTGACTTGAGATAACATCTTACGAAAACCTCCAGCTTAAGATAATTCTTTAGTCTTTCTTCTTTTTTTGGTTGTTTTTCCAAATATGAAGTTTGATTATTCAGACCATTTTGTCTCTATTTAAAATAGACTTAATTAAAGGGATTGCTCACACCAAAATCAAACATTTTCCCCTCTTGCCTGTTGTGCCATTTATCTATCTAGATCATTTTGGTGTGAGATGCTGAGGTTTGGAGATATCGGGCATTGAGATGTCTGCCTTCTCTTGAATATAATGGGACTAGATGACACTCAGCTTGTGGTGCTCAAAGCACCAAACAAAATGCATTTGAAAAACTCAACAGCAACATCTCTTTACAGAAATCATGACCCAGTTACCCAAGATAATCCACAGACCTTGTTGTGAGCAGTTTCATGTAGGAACTGTTTTCTTTCTAGTGAACTACACCTGAAAATGGTATCACCATGCAGAGGGAGCGTGTCACTAGCACAAGTCTCTCATCCATGACTAGATGCACCAGATCATGATTTCTGGAAAGAGACGTTGCCGTTTTTGCTGAATTTTTCTTGTTATGTTCAAGAGAGGCAGACATCTCGATGGCCGATACCTCTAAAACTCAGCAACTCACACCAAAAATATCCAGATAGATAAATACCACTACAGACCTGGGAGAAAATATGTATTTTTAATTTTGGGGCGAACTATAAACACATGAACAATATGTAAATCCTTTCAGACAGAAGACACCAACAAATGTCCATATATACATTATTTCCCATTTATTTTGTATACATGGTGTGCTTTATAACCAGTGGCAACAGACACTTATTCATTCAATCCCAAAGAGCAGAAATGAGTGAGAACTTCAGTGTACACACGAGTACACAGTGCTCTGTAACAGTTCAAATGTGCATGAGCCATGTTTTTTTTTTTTTGCCAGAGAGTTATTAATATAACATTACTGTATGAACTCACAGTAGCCTGAAAAATGTCAAGTTACATTTGTATCACCTGTATGAAAACCTTAAGAAACTTTATGAAAGATTTTGAGAACTACGAACCAGAAACCTGTAATTGTACCTGATCCTCCATGATAAAGTGAACAATAACTTCTGAAAGAACCTGAGATCTTTACTGTGATCACTGAATGAACTATATGCTCTTACTGGTTAATACGTACACCTGACTTGGATATTGCTCAGTTAGCTGCTTTAGTACAGTCTTAACTTTAAACTTGCAGATTTGCCTTCACTGATCTTCTTCATTTGGACATGTTAGCTATGCTGCCTTTTACAGGACTAACAGGAAAAAATGTTGTGCTGTTGTTCACGTCAAACTGCAGCTGCAGTTATCCTGTAATTAGCCACGTTAGAGTGTGAAGGAGGAAATGATGGCACTTGGTTTACATTAAGGTGAATAATTAATTTTTCCTAAGTTCCTTAAGTTTTACTTCCTGTTGCATTGGTTTATTATAAACATTTGTTTTTTTAGCAAAACAGGCTGTGTATTAAAGGGATTGTTCAGATTTTCTGAAGAAGGGTTGTGTGAGGTACTTATCCATAGTCAGTGTCTTACCTACAGTAAATGGCAGTAGACACACCCCCAGTTTGGAGAAGCAGCAGGACTATTAACATTGGAGCTATAGAACGGACTGCTGTGGACAGGGTCAGCAACCAAGCATATTTAACCTGCCTAAAAAAGACTAACCTAAAACAAAACCCCAAACTCAGTATCAGTGAAAGTCTACATTATATTTAGAATACTTTTACCACTTTGCTTTGCTGCCAGACGGCCTGTTTTTTATAGGAAGGTGCTGTTACAGTTTGTTTGTGTTATTGTGTGACTTCAGTGTTTTAAAGGGTTTCTTTGGATTCACTGAAGTCACATAATAAAACCAACTAACAGATGGAGGCGGTGGTAGACCAACAACTCCCCTGTTCTGTGATGTAAAATTGCTTTTTTTTGCCAAGGGAGTCTGGTTGTTTTGGAGGGAGTAATATTCAGCTTGTATAACAGCAGTTTCCCATGAGAAAAGGCTGTCTGATAACAAGGTAAAGCTGTGAAAATATTCTAAATATAACATACAGTTAAACTAATAGTGTTTTTTTTAGGTGGCTAAAATATGTTTTACTGCAGATCCTGTCCACAGCAGGACATTGTTTAGCTTCCTACACTGGTCTGCCATCTACTGTGGGTAATACACTGACTATGGATAAGTAGCACATTCAACCTTACTTCAAATAATGCAAACTATCCCTTTAATCTTTATTTTTACCTGCAAGCAGGACTGCAGCCCAGCAGACGTGTTAAAAACCTACAGTACCATTAATAGTAGTTTTATTTCTGGAAACCGACTTACATATAAAAATAAACTAACACTGTTAAGAGGGGAGAACAAACAAATATATCTGAAAGAGAACTAATATTTTCATTCTCATTCAGGGGTCTTATACAATTCAGTGCAGAGTGCTGGACACACCAGCTTAATTAACAGATGTAGAGCACAAAAATTGGTATAAACATGATCTACATTTGAATGAATCTGACTAGTCTGAATTTTATTTTAAGCTGTGGCATTCTTGGACTTTAATTCACGAAATGACTGCTTTCAGGAGTCTAAACATAGATTACAGACTGCAAATCCCTCTCAGACAAATCTGTGGCTCTGGAATATATAAATATACTTGACTTCCTCTGTACTTGTTTTGACTTTTTTGTACTTTTGTTTCGAGGTCTCCTTTAAACACAGCTTTGTCCTGACAATTACAATATGCTATAACTATACCATTATCTTTAAGCTGCTACATGAGCGGTTCCTTTCCTTCTCTGCACAGCAGTATAGTCATAATCATAATGCTTTCTTACAGAATTGATATGTATTGTAATAACTCTAATACTACGTATCTGCATTACAATACATTTTTTATCATCTTTATCTCCTTAAGCTCCTGAAGCCACAAACAAACAATGCTGAATAAAAACATGGAGTAGATGTTTATCCTGGTATCACTAAACCAAAAAACAAACAAACAAACAAAAAAATATTCCTTTATCCACAAAACCTAAGCTCTCACAGTCCAGAAGGAATGAAACAACTCCTGCACAGTGCTACAAACCTTTCTTTTCATACTTAAGCATGTTCATTAACCTTAGTCACTGGTAACCTTCTTACTTAGGCACTAAAAGAGGCTCTGAGGATGAAGCTGCAGTTGTATGAAGCTTCACTTGAATGAAGGAGCAGTTTGGTTCAGGCTGCACACACATTACATCGCATACATAATGAGTAAGATATTAATGATGCTGTACGACAACTGTGAACTAATATTTTCAGGTCAAAGTGCAATCCAGAATTAATTTTACAAACCCTTCGGGTTTTGATCACATTAAAACATGACGTTCCTTTAGGCAGCATGACACCACTTTTATAAATGACCAGACAGGCTCTCTAACAGACTTTGTCAGACAATAATTATCCTCCATTCAAGACCATTTTCATTCAAATCTGACTTTACACCAAGCTCATATTGAGAAAACCGTCCTTCATTCACTTTTTTTGTGTTGAGCAGAAGTCCACTCTGGACAACAAAGGCCTTGTTCAGACTGATGGCCCAAATCTGTTTTTGGCATATCAAAATTATATCCAGATCGATTTTATTAAGTGTGGATTCCAAAAAAATTATATTAAATCCCATTTTTGCAAATTAGAACCAAGCCGCATATGAAGGTGGTTTACAATGCAACTATAATTGAATTTCTACAAATGCATCTCAGTCTGGACATTGTGACGGCTCAAATCTGATCTTAAAGTGTCTTTTGTGTCATTCAAAATGTGACACACAAAATGATGTCAAATGCAGAGTAACGGGAGTGAATCAGAGCAGCTGAGCAGAATCCATGCTGCTAATAGCAGAGCAATGGACAACACCACAGAGAAAACTTGTACACAGACGCTGAAATAAATTGCCCGCTGGCACTTTAGGAGGAGGTTTCTGCACAGGCTCTCCCAGTTTCTCATGCTTCTGCATTGGAAAGTTATGGCACCAGCATATGCAATTACTGATGCCTAAGTTGTTACTATGGCAACCCATGCAGATAGATTTGTGAAGTCTGATCTGATCACTTGTAAATAACAGCACTGACAGTCTTACATATCTCATTAGAGAAATAAATCTCATTGACCTGCAGTCTGAACAAAGCCAAAGAGACGACAGGGCCTCCACACAAGAGAAGTGATGACAAATGAAGTATCTGCAACATCATGTATGCATGATACAGATACTCACTGTAGCTTGTAGACATGTTCGACAAAAATCAGCTCACAAAGACAAAACCCTGAATACACAGAATTGGGGCTGGATATCATTTGGTGATTTTTTGGTACAGATAGTAGCGTTAAGATACGTTTTTTGTGCAATATATCACAATTATATTCTCTTAAAAATATAAATTGTTGTTGAATTGTTAGATGCAAAAATGAATGAATGAATAGATGAATCCAACTGCTGCAGAGACAAGATAGTAGAGGTTGTTGAGGTAGTCTGAGTGACAGAATGAGCAGTGCCTCCTTCCACAGGGACACTGGGAAGTTTATATTATCAAGGTAAGTGTGTGATCCAGCCAGTTTTAAGAGAGGCCATAGAGAACATGGGAATTGACCAAATAAAAGATTAATGAATTTCTTGCATAACGGAAGCAAGGGTATACACAAATAAGGAGAATGAATGGGCTTCACCAGCCAAGCTGATACTGTTTTAGCTTTTGTAAATAACAAAATAAAATAATAATTGTACCATGGAATTGTATCATTTTAATTGAACCAGTACAACTTTAACAGTACATTGGGAAGAAATACAACAACCCCTGTTGCTGTACTTGCTGGATGTTTTATTATTAAAAAAATATTAAAAAAATATTATTATTAAAAATACTGATAGATTGAAAATAATTGTTTAAATTGTGGGAATTCTGTGATTTTGAGGTTATTTAATCCTAATCAAAAGAAAAATGTCAAGCTTCTTTAACCGAATTTGCAGCAGTGTGGCCCCAAACATTGTGGCTACTACTGTAGCTTACATAAACCAACAAAAAATACAAGCTCAACAGTCTCAATAACATTACATGTAAAGGACAAATCTTATCTCAACATACAGATACTTGGGTTAGTTATCAATAGAGTTACATATTATATAAACTACTCATGTCACAGTATGTCAGCTACAAGCAATGGTGAAAACAGCTGAATCCTTTGAGGACAATTGTAACAATTAATTTGTCAGCTATGTATATATGTATATATTTCCTCAGAAGTCTCCTCAAGCATTCAGCACTGTGCTGGTGTCATATTAATTATGCTCATCCAAGTACCTAAAAAGCACCAAATTCTGAGACCCAGCCCAACATAACATAAACATGAGACATTAGCATAAGATGTGCGTTCAAGATGCTACATAATCTAGAAAGGTCCTGGCTGTGCACAGGGCTCAGTGTCTCCGAGAGGAAAGAGGAATGCTGGTGGTTAATGTCCTGTTCAGCTCTAGGAGTCATACTCAGACGGCTCCTCTATGAACACAGCAGGTCGATTGCTTACCCTGCTGCCAAAGTCCAGGCAGGAAACTCCCAAGGCAACCAAACAGTGCCATGCCTGCAGGAAACGACAGAGGAGAGAGACAAGTCAAGACACACATGGGCACACTTATCCATGGAATATGTCCTTCTGTACTTGAACAATGGTGAGACAAAAGACCTACAGCAGATGGCGGTCAACATGCCCCCAGTTTGGAGAAGCAGAGAAGAGCACAGAGGAGCACAGAAGCTATGGTGAGATACTACACTATATTAAGATTATAATCACTACTTTACCTTGCTGTCAGACAGCCTTTTTCAATGGGAAACCACTGTTTTACCTGAGAAATATCACTCTTTCTTGTGCAACCAGCCTCCATTGGTGAAATGAGTCATTTTACCTCGCAGAATATAGGAGTGACTGGTTTACCGTTGCCTTGATCTGTTCGCTTGTGTTATTGTGTGACTGTCACCGAAGTCACACAATAACATGAACAAACTACAAGATTGAGGCAGCAATAGACCAGAAACTCCCGTGTTCTTTGAGTTAAAATGACTGATTTCCCAAAGGAGTCGGGTTGGGCGAGAGAGAGCGATATTTGGCTTTTATAATGGCGGTTTCCCATCAGCTGTCTGACAGCAAGTTAAAGCAGTCAAAATATTCTAAACATAGCACACACTTACACTGATATTGATTTTTAGGTGGACCTTTTGTAAATGGCTAAAACATGTTTTGCTGCTGATGCTATCCTCTCTGCTTCTCCAAACTGCTATCTACTGTCGGTAATAATGACTGTGGATAAGTACCTCATACAGCACCACTTTAAATAATTCAAACCAAGTTTTTAAATGCTGCAGAGCTCTTTTCATTTTAAAAACAGATATATTTTCCACACCTTTTATAGTAAATGTTATATTTATGATTCCTGTTATGATTCAATACCTGTCTTCTATTCTCTCTTTCTATGTTTATTGTGATCCTTATGTACAGAACTACCGAGGCAAACGCTTTGTTTATGAAACCCTACTTGGCTAACAAGTTTGAAATCAAACCAAAAAATATTTAGGCCGCTGCATTTGAATACAGTATATGCCTTTAGACTGGATCTTTGTTAAACATTAAGTTCAAACACCTTGAAAAGAGCTGTGAAACCAGTTTATCAGTTTGATTTTGATTTACATCAACTGCTTTTTATGTGCTCAGACTTGTGTGCACACCGTGCTGTATGTGTTATAATAATTAGAAATTCAGGTACAAAGAGGCACAAAATTTCAGCAGGTTAGTAGAAAACTCTGATATTTAAAACAGGGGTTTAATTCCTACAAGTTCTTTTGTCATTTTGGTGCAAATAAGGCAAAAAGCAAACTAGGTAGACAGCACCTCAGCAGGTAGTGTAATATAACCACATACTTTTAATTTAAACTTAGTAACAAGTTTGTCACAGAGTCATGGTCTGTATTAACAAAGGTTATTTCACTAAAGTCAAACAGTGTTTGAGAAGTACATGTAAAAATTTTGCAGTAAACAAACTTACCAGGTAGCCTACAAAGCACAGATAGGCTACGGACAGCAGGGCAGAGAGAACGTAGAGCAGCACGCTGTTCAGTGACGTCACATAAACCACCACGAAGTACATGTTGATTGCACAAACCACCAGGATGACGATTCCTCCAGATATCTTCCACACCCTGAATAAACAAGCAGTTTATTAGACCATTGAGAAATAATGTTTTTTTCTGAAATGAACAGTCGCTTGGAAATACATTTGCCTGTCAGTTATAGTACTGTGTGAAATTCCTAGTTTGCGTAACCCTATCTCAGCCTGTCTAAAAACAAACAATCTGCCTTAGTTGAAGTAAATTATCTGTCTGTATGTCGGAAAAAAGGAGGAATGTTCAGTAAGCATAGTTTTAAATAAACTCATCTGGAACAGGGTCGCTCAGATGACCTTAAGCAGATAAGTAACATTATCAATGAATAACTAAACACAGGCCTCAGCAAATTCATCAACTAACTCAACACACAAACAGATCATCGCCTTCACTTCCTCACTTATAATTTGCAATGACATTAATCCCAAAACATATCTTGAAAGTACAAAGTCATGATTCTGTCTGTTTTATATTCAGCTAAAAAGAGCAAAAGACTGTCTGATGGTGGAAATTTAATCAGTTGTTCCTTGGCTTCTGTCTTATCTGTTAGAGTTCAGAGATGTGGTGGAAGCAGAGGTTGTGGGTTTGATCACTGCGCTGCTAATGAAAGCATTTTTTTTCCCCTTTTTGTTTGACACGAACTGGTGAGGACAAAAACAGACCAGGGTGAAAGTCTCACTGATGTAGGTAATAAGGTGCTGCATAAACAACTTCTAAATCCTGGCAATGAGTTAGCAGATTAGCACTTCTAGTTCACTCATCTCAAAGTCAAGTAAGTTGTTTTTTTTAATGGATTTTTCATTATTTGCCTGATATAAAGTCTGTAGTTAACACAAAGATTTTCGGATTTTGTTCTAGGACATAAAATATGTCAGTAAATACCCCACTTGTGAATTCTGAACCTTGTATGTGTCTTAAAATGGTAGTTGCAAATGGCTAAATGAGACTACAGTGGTTACTGGGGAAATTAAAGGTCACCACTCTGATGGTGTTTGTTTATAACCGAATGTTAGCTTTGTACTTCTGGCTTCAAAAATCATAGTAGTGGTGTTAATTTGTGAACATAATCTTGCTGAACAAAATGTGTCAGTATCACAAACTTTTATTCTTCACAGAGCTTATTTCCTGCATTAATCCAAAATGGAAAAATCCCACTGGCCTTTTGTGGAGGGAACCAATGTGATGCTAACTTTTGGGTTGGCCTACAAAAACGTCATCCCTGCATCACTCCATTACTCTGTCAATAAACAGTATAATACTTACTGTTCAGAGAACACAACTAACAAATACAGTATGTTTTCCAGAGGCACTACTAAGTCAGTTACGATTATTTTAAAAAAATGTAGAAACTTCACTCACAATCCGTTTGCAAAGTCGTTCATTATGGACGTCAGACTGGTGAAGGTCAGAATTGGGATTAAAGCAAATGGCAGCTGTGGAACAGAAAGAGAAGTCATGTTGAATAGTCTACAAGATTACAGTAAAATAAAGGTATGTATTAAAGATCGGGCTGCAGCTTATGTAATAGAGGGGAAGTTTTTTGACAGAATTAGTTTTGAGGACTTTCTTGAGTGACTCGTTCTGACCTGCATGCTTTGAAGCACATTCAGGAAGTCATTCATCCCCGTCAGATGATGAACATCCTGAAAAATGGCGACCAGCAGAGTAGGTGTGATGGCGATGGAGCGGGTCAGCAGCACCCGTGCAAATCTGGACCACCGGAGGTTCAAGAAACCCTAAACAAACATGAGACATGAGCATACACTCTTGTTTTTTTTTAATCCCATTCCCAAATATATAACCAAACAGTATTCTTACCTCCATGACAAACTGGCCAGAGTAAGTGCCTGTCATGGTGGAGCTCTGTCCAGCTGCCAGGATCCCTATTGCCCAGATGTAGAGGGCTGCAGGGCCGAAGAAACAGCCCAGGACCACTCCCTGAATAAAAAAACACACCAACAGAGAAATTAATTATCCAACATTCATCCAAAACATGATTATTTACTACTGTAGTGCTTGTTTATTCATATTTTGGGGCAATGAGGGCTTTAAAACACCTACACACTCATGCAGGTGTGTAGGTGCTACACCAGACCAGTGCAGTTATCTGGTAATAATACACAGTGTCTGTCTGCCCGATCAACTGAATCTTCTCCTTCGCCATTATAAATGCTTTTCTAATGCCTTAATGACAATTTCACAGTGAAGAATTAACTGTCGTAATCATGACCAGACATACCCCTTTGTAGATGTCCACCTCCAGTGTGCCGTTGTTGAGAGGGAAGAGGTCAGTGTGAGGGCTGCCGCTTTTATTGCAGAAATCATTCTGCAGCAGAGACGCAAACACATGATGAGCCACAACTAAAGACTCTGTGTTATTATCATTCCTCTGTGTTTTACAATGGACAACACATTCTTCAGCAACAATCTGTAAAGAAGAACGTATATACCCACCACTTCCATATTGGTTTTGTTGTAGAAGGCCTCAGCAAAGACTGCTACGACAAAGACGTTGATGAGGAAGGAGACAAAGAGAGCGACACTGGACTCAATGAAGAAGTACTTGTTGGCTTCCTTCACTTCCTTCTTATTTTTGCGATCAACCTCCCGAGACTTGAACATGAGGAAATAATCAATCAATCAAACTTTATTTATATAGCACTTTTCATGCAAACAGAGTGCCACACAAAGTGCTTCACATAATTAAAAACAATAAAACACACACACACACACACACACACATAAAACAAATACTTTGTAATGGTAAAGACTAAAATAAGAACAGCACTCATAAAAAAAAAAAAAAGACGGGCACTGGGGAAACGCTATCATAAGTGAGGAAACACCAGAGGCAGGATAAAAACTCAATAGAAAACAATTTTAAATCAATCAATAAATAAGTTAAAATAAGATCAAATAAATAAGTAAGAAAATAGAAGAATATTCCAGGTAGAAAACAGATTAATAAAAGTAAATGAATGGATAAATACACAATAATAATAATAAACACAAAATAAATAAAGAGATAAAGTTCAATTAAAAGCCAGGCTAAAAAGGCAGTAAATAAACAGTAAACTCTCACCAAACGCCAAAATCTGCTGTATGAATATTTTAAAATGAACTTAATACTATATTATACTACAGAATTTACAGTATATTTTGTACTGTGAACCAAACACTGACAAATATGCAACAATTAACTGTGACTTTTCAAAACCGTATAAAAAAGATGACTGTGACTTTGAACTTTGAACAAGAAAAATACACATTACTCTTGCTAAAAATTGGCTTTACTTTTTAGTCCATATGCAACATCAAATATGCTGCTAACCTTGACCAGCGCTGAGTGAAGGTAGATGTTGTGAGGCATGATGACGGCACCAACGATTCCCACCGCCTGCTCCAGCTGCAAAGGCCCACAGCCCTCGCAGTAAGGTAGGAACATCCCCTTCAGCAGCTCCCCTTGGTTTGGTTTGACCAGCACATACTACAGACAGAGTCCAACATGACATGATGCTGTGAAGCTCCTGGCTAAAACTGAAACTCTACAAACACCTGAATCAAACTGAAATTGTACGCAAATTGAATTTACCTCGTAGCCAAAGCTAAGAGCCATTACGGTGATAAGAAAGCCAAAGAACGCTTCAAGTTTCCTCAGGCCTACATGGAGACACAGACTGTATCAACACTGGGATACACTGCTTCTTATGATACTGATTGATAAGTAATTGATTGTATTTGGATGCATACCGTATTTATCTAGAAAAAGGAACACAAATGTGTCTGTGATGGTGATGAGGACTCCTGCCCACAGTGGAATCCTGGAGGAGAACGGCAAGAAATTGTTTTGTTTTTTTTTTGTAAAGAATTCCTCACAATTACAGACATATTTGTAAAAATGTTTAGGATCACTTCTGAGGGAAAAGCAGTAAAGACGGTACCTGCCCACAGAGAGAAGGTTGAGAGCTATGGCACAGCCAATGACTTCCTGCATATCTGAGCCAATGATCGCCAGTTCCACCATCAGCCAAAGGATGATCCGAGGAACCTGAAAAAGAAAAGAATTAATGATATAATCAGAGAGTAGAGCAGAATTAAATACATTTATTGACACTCTCTTTATTGCCTCTTATCTTCAACCACACAGTACCTGTAGTTTTGCATAAGTTATGTAAGAAATGGCAGTTGAGATAAGTAATGGGGGGCGGGGGGGAGGGGGGGGGTGCTCACTGTAGGATATTGGCGGTTGCAGACTTCAGCCAGGTGCATCCCAGTGACGACCCCGAGGCGAGCAGCTAACCTCTGCAACAGCAGCCCGATGATGGTGGCTCCAAGGAGCACCCACAGGAGCTGGGAAGAAAAGTCAAAATCAGCACATGTTGGTACTTAGTTTGTAGGAGTTTTTCTGCCAAATTCAAATAACTACCAGTGTTCATGTTCATTTTGGACATGAAATTAACAATCCAAACTAGAATATCTTTTTAACAATACGATGAAAGTAATGATTACTGAAATAACCATAACTCGTTGGACCCATGATGTAGTAGATGTCTTTTTCCTTCAATATAAAATAATGATGTGTTTAGGAAAAAAGGAGGAGAAGATCTGTATCTGGGTACAACAATCCTGCAAAATCACTTCCTCAAATATGGAGTGAATAAACAGAAAAAGCCAAAACACATGCCAGTCATACTGATACTGTATTATGGTTCATGTTTTGACATAAAGCCCACATCCATTAGTCAGCAAAGTAAACTGCCAAAAAGTAAATGGCAAAACAGATTAGCTAGATTAACGTGTTTTAATATACCACCTTAAAGCCAGCTTTAGCTCCAGACTGCAGGTCAGACTCGATGTTCCCTGGATCCAAGTAAGCAATGCTCATCAAAAACCCAGGTCCCGTGAAGGCCCAGAGTTTACGGAAACTAAATGCCTGAATAGAACGACAGCAGAATTTTATAATTATTACTGATGTTGTAGTTTGATTAACAGATAATTATTTCAATTAAAATGTTTTGCTTTCTAAAATATGTCCAAGGGTAGGGCATTTTATTAAAAAAAAAAAAGCACAAGCTTTCATATTGATAATGACAGCTACTACATTCAGTACAGTTTATTTTACGTGACCCTGGTAATGTACCTGGTTGACAGTCTCTGGAATCGCCACCCTCTCCTCAAAGTATGTGGAGAATGGTTCATCCTGGGCCACAGGTGATGCAGGAGGAGAGATTGAGCTGTACTGGTTTGTCTGGACTCCATTCTCCTGAGGGGAGTCCTCTAACAAAACCATGGAGAACAAAAACGGTGTGAATTAGTTATGAGCCAAGAGCACGACTAACATAGACAAACAGGAAGATATCTGTTGCTGTAACACAGAGACATCTTTCCATCAGTTGTTAACACACTTCCATGCTTTCTGCCAACCAAACATACAGCATCTCAGCAGCCCATGTGCCATTACAGGATTTCTTTTTATCCATCCTCATTTTTGGAGCTTTGAAGATAAGTGTGATTGGCTTTGATAACCTTTGCACTCACTACTTCAGTTGCTGATATTTGGGGATGTGCTGTAATCATGAAAATGTGCGGTCAGCAATGCAACTCATTTAAAGACAAAGGGAGAATGGAAAGAAACTGAAATTACTGAAGCGCAAACAATATGTTTAAGAAGTGTTGGATTATTTACACAATATTGTCATGTGTGTAATAGCAAAATGATATCAATATTTCGTTTTTAAAATACTAGTACATTACAACACCCCTAAGCCAGACACAAAATAAATGTATCATTTGCCCCATTAAAATCATTTTACAGCAACTGCAAAATTTACTTCAGAATCAAAGTGCATGTGGGGTCAGGCTAAACAGGACATAGTATAAGTTACCCTCTAAACGGAGACGAGTGAGGTTTTACTTCTCTGCCGGTCTATAATAAAGCAAACCAGACATTCCAGCTTGTTTGCAAATTTCTGCAGAGCACGAAACACATTCTTTATTTGGAAAAATGTCTAAGACTTGTCTGGGTTACAGGAGCTTAATTAAAGAAACTGCATAAACTTAAAGATTTAGCCGTTTCTGCAAGCTTAATGACCAGAAGCAAAAACTGTACAAACCTCGCAGCTGGTAAGAAAAAAGGAACTCAACCTCAACTTCAACAAATACAGTCAAGTCATCAAGTTTAAGACTTAAAATGACAAGTACTTACTGAACTGGTAATAACCTGTAATTAGAGCATTGTCATTCAAATCCTAAACCTTTTGACTTCATCAGGATCCTTAATGAAAACACAGTGAAAGAAAAGGGATTGCATACAAAGACCGGTCAATATAAACAAACCTAAAACTACTAAAATGGTTCCAACACTTGTACTTAACATTTCTGACAAAGAATTCATCTATACCAGTAAATGACATGTACTACTCACTGAGTTTGGACTTTTCAGTTCCTCCCTTCATCTCCAACTCACTGCTGGTCCTAAAGTCCACTGTTCCCTAACCAGGACTCTGCTTTATATGACTCAACCTTTACCATCCCTTTTTTGTCACTCGATGTCACAACGACATTCTGACATCATAGCTCTAAAAATGACCCGCGAAGAGAGAGAGAAGTAAAAAACACACACACCTCACACACACACTGGCCAAACTTGTGCTCGGGGTTGCCAGTAAACACAAATAATGTACTAAGTGACCTGCCCTTTACCCTTCAAATAGTCATACAACATCACACAAGCTGTATTAAAGTCCACAGAGGAAGCAATGAGAATGATCAACTTTTAGATTCTAAGACTGGACCACACCAACAAAGATTAATTTATTCTAAGATTAGTTCTAATCAGAGTTTAGCAAAAGTAGGTTTAAACTGACTAAATCCAGATTTAAATTGATTGATTGATTAGAATTGATAGAGCTCTGCTGAACAACTAAACACAGTCTCTGTTTAGTAAACCCAAGTTTAGTCATTTAAACCAAACATAATTAGAGCTTATAATTAGAGCAATATGGACATGCTTGCTTACCCAAATCAAAATAAATAAATAGATTAAAAAAACTGTGGGATGTTGGAACCAAGTACGTTGCTCTGTATTCTCCAACAAAATGCTACATTGTCTGCTCGCTAGCTAAAAAGTTAACAAAATGTTACATTATTTGCTAGCTAACTATAACAATGGTTAGCCTACTCATGAAGGCTCAGCAGAGAAGCTCTTATTTCTCCTCCTTTGAGGAAAAACATGGCCAAATTAATGGAGCAATATGGCAAAAAAAAAGAGACCATGATGAAACTCAATTGCGTTGAGTCTATCCCTTAGCTGTCTTCAAGGAATTTGATTATTTTGCTTAATCCATCTCTAAAAGGCAGCAATTTTAAAAGTTTTACCTCCTCAAGTGTAAGTTTAAAGTTTATACTGGATCACATTTTAAATTGGAGTTTAAAGTATTAGTGCAATCTACGTTTAGAGTAAAAATGAAACTGTGGTTTAAAGAGAAGTTTAAATTAAATGTTAAATCCTGATTTAACTGGATTCAAAAATTTATCCTACTTGGAGCAAAGATCCAGGATCAGGAATAAAGGAAATACATCTTCCTTTTTGGAAATATGTAATCAGCTGGAAAAGTTTAATCTGCTGTTGCTATGTGCTGCAAGTCAAAATATACTTTACTAAAATATTATTTTAAGCGTCTCCATCAACATGCACACTGACAGAGAAGGTGAATTGCAGCCTTCACTTAATGCCCCGAGTGTTTAATGTTGGAGAACATGGTGGGTGCGTCTGTCACGTGACAGTCAGGTTTTCTGTTATCTTAAGCAGTTACCTTCGAGGAGGTCTCCGTCCTGCTCGGCTTTCATCAGGGCAAGCTGAGGGATCCCTGGGAACTTGAGGGATGAATATCAGCCTCCCTGGAAGAAAAACAACAGTTATATAATCTGAAAGAACATGAGAGACATAACTGTTGAGGACGAAACAGTAATTATCATGCATTATAAAGTAAGCACTGGGCTAAAGAGATTAGTTTTGTGTTCCTTTATTGGGCTGCCAAAGACACTAACTTCATGCTTTGTTACAATAAGAACATGTGACATGACTGTGCAAAATTTTGTTTCCCATTTAAGAAAAATCAACATTAAAAGTCACAAGTCATAAAAATGACTAAGCAACATTAGCAGCATGTGAAAGGTCACTACACTGAGAACCTTCAACAGAAAACCTTAAGCTGACCACTGGAGCCAGAGTCTCACTTCCCACTACACGCATCCTTTTTCTAATTTCTCAGTTTCATACTGTAAAACAGCCTATTTCTTAAAGGGACAGTTCAGCCCAGATTCAAAAATACATATTTTTCCTATGGTCTATAGTGCTATTCATCCAACTAGATGGTAGAACTTAATGATTTAAAACAGATATCTAATTGTGATTATTTTGACTAATGTTGCAATTGTGATATGATCTGCAATATTATAAATATTGATATATATTACTTGTATATCTTTATTCTCATCTCATTTTCACTGAAAAGTGTATTGATAATAGTGTGATTTTTGTGGGGAATCTGTTCAAAACAAAGATGTTTTGTTAGGGTTAGGACAAGAGTAATTTTCTGACATTTTAAGGATCAAACTAAGGATCGAGATACTAATCAAAACATGAACTGATAATTAAAATAATAATAATAGCTGCAACCCGACTCAACAACAATGTCTCTTTCCAGAAATCATGACTTGGTTTGTCAAGATAATCCACAGACCTTGTTGTGAGCAGGTTGATGAGGAACTACTTTCTTTCTGTGGCAGAAAGAATGTAGTTCCTCTATGAAACAGACATCTCTTTGACCGATATCTCCAAAACTCTGCAACTCATACCAAAAACAATCTAGATGGATAAATAGCACTACAGGCTAGAGGAAAAACAGGTTTCTGATTTTAGGGTGAACTGCCCCTTTAATGTACCATCCAAAAGAGGAAATACAAAAACTTCAGTCCTGCCAAACCAATGTATTTTAGGACACCATGTTCTGACACAGAGTGTAGCTCTGAAATCACATGACCATGGGATCATGAGGCAAAAGGAGAGCTGAGGCAGCACACTGAGCCGTAGTCAAGGTTTCCACTTCCTCCCGCTGAACATGTGCTGGGAGTAATTATCATTATCGAAGTGATAAAGGTCCTTGGTACTTTGATCAGTAGCAACAAATCATTTCAACATTAGCTACTGAGTAATAATATTAGTTGCCAATAAAATGAGAGTTCTCTTGTTTCTTGTATAAATAATCCAAAAAAAAATGTCAAAATGAATCAACCTTTCCACATAACATGAGGTTTACGTGTTTGGAAGATGACAGGTGGTTAAAGCATGTGTGTGTTTTTTTTTTAAACAATACATTCAAAGGTCTTGGGTTCATTCAATGATCATTTTACAACACAAGGTTGGATAACTCAAGTTGTGCTTGGCGTCCCTTTATGCTCCACACACAACACAGAAGAAAACATGAAAACTATGAATTTTGATGGAGTGAAGCCAACAAATTTAAAGTGTCAAGTGACAAGTGTCGCAGTCTGGGGAAAGAGGCTGCTCTGTAGTCTGGTGGTATGCCAGCAGTTATTTCTACATCTCTTGCCAGATGGCAACAAGGTGAACCGCCTTTGAGTGTGGTGGAGTTTTGTTCAACTTTTTACTTGCATTTAAATATATATCCTAACTCTGAAACTGAGCACCTGGCCTTTCCCTCTCCTCAATGGTTAGCAGAGCAATTCCGCTTACCACTTAGATTCCTGGAAAAAGGCAGCTTTCATACTGCAGAAGAGATGAGGCAATCGCATTTAACGACACCAAAAAATGATCAGTTATCTCTTGAAACTGTGTCTAAACCCAAAAGAAGGACCACAGACAAACCAACCTTTCAGTCTCAGGTAAGAGAATGTTATTTGTTATAGCTAAAATTAACAGGTTAACAAGATGCACAGTTAGCAGAAAGTTGCTAACAACTGCTGCTCCAATTTTGCAGCCTTGTTGATTGCCCAGAAAAATGTGTAGGAATAACAGAGAAAAACAAAATAAAACAGATGAGTTTACATACAGGCTATGTATCCTGGTTATGATCGGGTTTTTGGAGTATCCTAGTTGTGTTTTGCACATATAAAGCCTTATACCTGGTTTTGAGAAACAAGGATATGCTACTTGCAGTACTCTGATAATCACCAGTGGCATGGCACGTAGCATGTTATCCTGGTTTCTGAACATTACATGTTAGTATAGAAAAAGGTGCTTGATATGGTGAAAGATCAAGACACAACTGTACACAGATGATCAGAAGCAGGGATAGGTTACTACTAGAATCATACACAGATATCAATAACCAGGTTTCTCATTTCCATGTAAACATCATATCCTTACTAAGATATGTGTGTGCATGTGAACACAGTCATTAATTTAACAGTCGATTTTAAGTATGTGGGGGAGCCCTCTGAAATTGTCCTGGGGACCAGATCTGGCCACCAGCCAGCGGCCTGGCAGTTACTTGTTACTTGGCCACAGGACGCTTCAGTTTTTTGTCATGTGTTCTCATGTGACCACAGTCAGCAGTCACGATCTGTTAGGGCGCAAACTGAGGTTTCAAATTATTTATGATGACACTTAATGCATTATTGTGTATGCTAATAAAAATATGATCAACAACAAACCAGCTATAATCATAAACCAATACTTATTATCCCACATTTTCATACCATAATATCATTGACACCATCATATTTACAGGGACACATGATGCCCTGCAGCCCTTCAGGTGCATCGCTTTGCTCAAATAATTTTCACTTAATTCAATCCAGTCCATACAACTCTCATAAATCTCCATGCGAACTTGTGGTCTCACACACCACTGTGAACTGACTAACCACCTCATCCATGTTGAACATACCATTCTATTAATAAGAGTTTATTCAGTCAGCCTCCTTCCTTGTTGCAGGGTTCAACATCAAGAGGCATTTCATCTTTCCCTGCAGGTTCACTTCCCGCTTGTATAATCTCACTAACCGGGCATAAAAGAATCATAACATCCTTTCGGCGGATGAGGGTGGAAGTGATCTTTCTTTGAAAATCAGTGTATATGCCTGATGAAGATCTGCGTCCAGAACAATACAGTGCTACAGAGATTTACTGTTTGTCTGTTGACTGCTATTGTCATACAGGAAGTTGTATATCTGCATTATTTCTCTTTTTTTTAAATACAGAAACAGACAACCAGCAATCTGTCAAGTTGGTCCTGTTCTGCTTTTCATCAAACTATAATCTCTGTACTAGACACTGCTGTTACAGACCCTTGTCATATTGTTAATCTCAAGACATTCGCAGGTTGCTCCTCTACTGTACACCGTGTGACACTACACTATTACACCTCCTCACATACACCAACCACCACACTAGTATTAACAACAAGTACAAATATATCAACACAGGAACAATTTTTTGGCTTTATTTACATTTAGAGTATAATCATGCTCATTTAGACTACATCTGACACACTACTATGTTTTTTCCTAGTGTGACCTGGATTCCAGTCCTGGATTGTGTAACTGTCTCTTACTGTGTCAGCACCAATCTTGTCAAATTCCATGGACAACCACGTGTATGTGCTGATAAAATCAAATTTGACTCAGATAAAGTTTCCCAGTAGCTTAGAATTAGGTCAATTGTAATTCATATAATATTATAAATAAAGCTGTGTTGATTAGTTGTCAGTTATTAAATTAATTGACAACTATTTTGAATGAATAAATCATTTTGGGACACAAAAAAGTCAAAATTCTCTCCTTTCAGCTTCTCAAATATAAATATTTTCTGGTTTCTTTCCTCTGTAACAGTTAACTGAGTATCTTTGGGTAATGGACAAAACAAGGGGCATTATCTTGGGCTTTGGGAAACAGTGATAAACATTTTTCACCATTTTCTGACATTTTATAGACCAAACAATTAAATGATTAATCGAAAAAATTGTGGACAGATTAATCAAAAATGAAAATAATCCTTAGCTGCAGCTCTGTTTCTTAACATTATTTAATAAAGGCATGCTGGTCATACAGGAAATATCAACTTGTGCAATCAACTACATGATTCATTTTGACTTTACCAAATGTTGTAAGGTTGGATTTGCCAAACTTATACGTCTAAATCAAACAGCAGTAAGCCTGGTAAGAAACCACATCATTTAGTCAACCATTCATCTGACTTCCCTCAAAGTCAACGAACACCAGAGGCCTAATCTCCACACAACAGCTTTTACAATCTACGACAACTCCCAAACTGACAAAGGATCTCTCATGCTACACCCCTCGAATTATGGTCCTTGCAGGCTTTTACAACATGTGCAAAAAAAAAACCCTCAACATGGTAATGCCAAAGTAAACATCAGAGAAGACTGATTCTAAATGCTAAAACAAAAGTCCCACATGAAAAACAAAAATCTCTTCCCAGATAAATGATAATGCAGCAACAATTTCTAACACCACATCTGAAAAACTAGCAATGCAAATGATTCTTACTATTTTCAAATTAAGACTCAGCAGCACCACAATATCAGCATCCAGCACAGCTCTGTCAAACACAGTGGACATTGAGCTGCTATGAAGGTTAGAAGAAGAGCCATCTGTGGCTCTGTGTAACAAGGAAATCAAATATTCAAGAACTTGACACTCACAAAAACTGGTCCATTAAGACCACAGCTCATACACAGTATTACCAATTGAACCATTAACGTCTATTTTTGTTCTGTATTGCCCAGCTTGACATAAGTGATTAGTTTCAAAGGTCAAACCACAAATAATATAAGCCATAAGGAGGCTTATAAATTATGTACCATAAAATTCATTATGTATTTAGGGTTGCATCTATCCTGTTTGTCAAACATTTATGGAACTTTTCTCTCCTAATGGAGCAGGAATTTCACAGTGGCATATTAATCATAGCTATTCTTTTGTTAACTTCTGACTTCACTTACAGTGTGACAAGAGAGGGCCATGAGAAACTTAACACGCAGGCCTCTGGCTGTTTCAAGGCATTTTAGAGGTAGCCATCAATAAATGTGTAATACACAGTTATGCATGAAAACAACATAGCACTTAAGGAATGCAATTGTGCTCCCATGTATTCTGAGTGAGGACAGAATGATCAATTCTACATTAAATGTAATTAAGTTATGTTACATTTTGCAACCAAAACTGATATCCATGTGAAAAATGATATTTGTTTTCTTGTGCAACATCACATCACATACTGCTAGTGCAACACTGTGCCTCCTGTTATTTGAAAATTGCAGTAGGTCATGTTGCGATTTCGATAACATTTTGATTATTTGTTATACACTTTTGTTAAATTGTTAATAATGGGACAAAACCACAGCAACACTTGAAATAGTATTAATATTTAGAACAATATGGATGCCTTTCCTTTTCCAGGCACTTAGCAACTAGGTGAGGTTGTGCCAGGAACTCTCTCTTGAAAGTAGGAAGTCTAGCTCCATATACATTTCTCTTTTATTTAGACAATGTTATCCCTCAGGCCTTCTTCAAGATCAATGTTGATCTTGAAACTGAAGGCTGAAACCTTATCTAAATAAAAGAGAAATGCATATGTAGAGCACACACACACACACTTGGCTGCTAAACTGTAAAGAAAATTTCACAGAATATCTAATTATCTAACAATCAGCAGATAATGTTGATCGACTAATATTGGCATGTATGTTGTATGATGTGCACTGACATGAAAACTTACAACTTTACAGAACATAATGCTGATGGTTTTAATCTTTCCCTTTATAGGCAGCATTTTATGTATCAGTGATCATTTTTCTTAATTCAAGTTTAAAATATTCATATATTTATCTCTATTTGTTGGTTTGTTTTTATGTATAGTTCTTTATAATTATTAAAAATACTGGTGAAAAGTTACTGTTTTAGTGCCTTGTTATAGTTTTGGACCGTAAAGTTTATTGTTAAACAGTAATATGTCACAAGTGTATATCCTAAGTGTCCATATGTGTATATATTTTATATCCTATCTGTATACTATATTCTATGTAAAAAATATCAGTTGATATACCTATACCAGAACTAAATTACTCCATAATATCGGTATCAGTCTCAAAACGTCTATATCCTGAAGGCCTAATAATCTAATTAACATGTGATGTCTAAAATACTGTACAGCATAATTTTTCATGATGAATGTGAACAACTGTTATGACGATGATGATATAACTATAATTGTTAATGGGTCAAATCCAGAGTCACCTGGCTGAATGACAGATTCACCTGATGACTATCATTGAGCTTTGACACGTGAATCAACACGTTGATTCCTTACTAAAGTACAGAGAGTACATTCTGTTGAAGACTGGATTGTGCCTTTAAGTGCAACACACCGCCGACGTATTGTCAAAAAGCAGTTTGAGAGCAATCAAACCTCCAAGAGTGAACAGAAGTAACGTTAAGGAGCAAAGCAGAACTTAAAACATTTGACCTCTTGTCCTGATAAGTTAGCTACATGGTGATGTTGCTGCACTTGAACCAGAAATACTAATACTAAGAAATAAACCATGATTGCCCGCTAATTAATACAGTAGATATGTGCAGCCTTAACCGTTACCTTCAAAACCCTTCAACAAACCCGATGACACAAAGCCCAGTGTGCTCACACCTACACTGTCGGTGGACTGTTACTGTGTATGATGAAGCTAACAAGTTTCCATTAGCTGTCTGATTGAATGTGCTAACGTTAGCCTTATCAAAGTATGAAAACGTCCTTACCTTGATACAGGTTACGGGAGGGTAAAGTTGCAGGTTGTGTTTTGACGATTAAACCTACTTTCAAACTGACGCCATCTATGTAAATCTGAAGGTAGGTGGGTTAAGTAGCACGTTATCAAGCTAAATTCCGGTAAAGTCGTATCATTCCATGTCAACTCTAAGTTCAAAACACGATGCGCATGTGCAATAATACGAGACGGCTCTGATTGGTCAATGCGTAACGATCTTTGTTGTTGTGTGCCCTGCGTTTAGCCTGTCAGGTACTCCTAAAGGTTTTGGTATGAATCAGTGGCTGTTCATATTATTGTTATTACAAACTAAATGATCAGTTACTCTTTAAAACGTTTCTTTCACAGGATGTCCATCATGGAGCAGAAAAATCTAAAGTTTGAGAAGTTAAAGTTTGCGTTAGAAAAAACTGGGGAAGTTTAAACTTAAGCAAAGCAGAACGTCGTAGTTTGGACTTATTGAATGTTTTTTGTCTTCACAGCTTGAACAAGTGAGTGAATGAGTAAAACTTTGGTCTCATCTTTAGCCTAATGTTTGCGGTTGAATACCTTAATTGGAATTAAAATACACAGGTAAATTTATGCTTGGTCGTATAGAAAAATGCCTGAACTTCAACATGGACAGAAGTGACGGGACCACAAAAAGACACTTGAAGGAACTGTCTTTTATGATTCTCTTTCTACCCGTCAGGAATTCCCAGACAAACAGCTAAATTAAGATACCATGGATATCGAGCAGGAATTCATATGAGCCATTGTCATGGAATAGGTCTCTCAGTTAAATTAACCAGATTTATCAAAATAAACCAGGATTTTCCTTTATTCGCGTTGATGGAATACCTCTCTGGGTTTCACTGGCCTGTTAGCAATCTGAGAGCCTTATTGGCTACAAATATACAGATTAAAAGTTTTGTATATACAGGAATAAATTAACGAATAAATGTAACATAAATAAAAATGCTTATAATTCGTTTTATACGTAGTTATTTATCTTTGTATTTCCACATTTATTTATTTACTTTAGTATTTTATTTATCTCAATTTAAATTTCCGCAAGTATTTTCTAATTCAAATTTATTCTTTTGTATGGCACGTCTATGACGCCACAGATATTGGAATAAATACTGCAATATTTCCCTCTAAAGTGTAGTAGAAATATAAAGTAGCCTTAGTATAACGATCACTAATTTGTACAGTACTTCAGTAAATGCACTTGGAAAAGATACTTTCCACTTCTGACTCTGACCATATTATTGTTTTTTGCCATGAACACCAATCCAATCAAACCCAGGTTTATATTTTGTACCGATTTAATAGAAAGCTTATTAACTTCATTAAAATAACACTTCTGAAGATGTAACTTTGTCGGGTCAACAGTAAAGTAATATCTAGATTGATTTAATAAATATGTTATTTAATCAAAACAACGTAAACCCATACTTATATGCAGAATACAAGCACAAATCTCTGGCAAGTTCACATTGATGCCTCCAAATCACGTTTCTATCGCTTTTCTCGCGATATTCTAGCAACTAACTACACATCACATATCCCAGCCATCAGCTAACTAAGCTAAAGCTAAGCTAACAAGCTGCTACAGAGTGACATGTAGTCAACTCTACACACAGTCTCAATGAAGGAGCTTCCAGAGTGATTGGGACATGGAGTTAAGAAATATCAAGGACCAGGTAGTAAATATAGCTTTTCCTGTTGACCACCGTAACGTTAAATAATTAACAGTACTCCTCTCCAACACTGAAAACAGCTGGCTAATCGTGTTAGCGACATGTCGAGCAAAGTTTGCTACAAGGCTTGTTAATGGTACAAAATAATTAATCTGCAAAACAAGACTAAGCTTCAGTTTGATGTTCGATGTTTCAATGTTGTAATGCACCAAGACCTTATCACTGGGGTCACTGGGCTCCCTGGTACATAAAGTACAAACACTGCTGCCAAACAAACACTCTAAGCATCAGTCTTTAAATGGATCCATATTTATCTACTGCATAACTTAAGTTTGCTTTGTGCTGTCTGAGGATGACAAATCTTGCTGAGTCATGTCCAGATTTCCAAGAAAAATCTTTCTACATTCACGAGAAGTTTTGCACGTTTCAAACAAATGTAGTCCTCTTATTTGGTTCAGTCAAGTTCAGAAACGGAATCAGAAGTACACAGGAATTTGACTTGGTGATGCAGCGCAGTGGAGGAAGATAATACGTTTTAAGAATTAATGCTAATAAAATAAAAATACTTTGACTTTTACGTGATATCATTAACTTTAATGAAGCAGATTGCATAATAACCATTAGTATATCTGTATTTCTCATAAGTCCATTTAATCTTTGACATTATTCCTGGATATGCACAGAGAAGAGATTTTATTGTACACCAGCTAAGTCATGACTGTATTTTTTTCCCAGCTGGTTTCACCAAATTTGTTGATGAAGGTGTTTTAGTTGAAATTGTGTATAATCACTGCTTCTATGGGGGTTAGTTCTTTCTGTCTAAATATTAAAAATATGTGGAAAAATATACTGAACTGCACCTAATTCTAATGCAATTTTAATTGTCAAATCTCTCTTTCAGTCTCCATTGGTCCAGGCTATATTCAGCCGAAACACAGAAGAAGTGACATTTTTGTTGGACCACAATGAAGATGTCAATTCACTGGTAATATTATCACATATTTATTTCAGCAATTATTTTTGTTGTTGTTGTTATTGTTATCACATTTGTGTGATGTGTGATATGGATTTTTTCTGTCTGTTTGATAACCGATAACTACTTGCTTCTCATCGCCGATGGTGATAACACATATAATAATTAAACTTTTTTTTAACTTAATTTTACTTTAAGTTTTAATCAACAACAATACAGTGTATATCCATTTCTTCTTTCTTTTTCCTTTTTTCACCTGTTTATTTTGGAAAATTTTATGCACGCCTGAGGATAAGAAAGGCTCAGAGTTAGTGAGCAAAGATTTAATAATCCACAGCTCTGACCAAATCAAACCTCACTGACATCACTATTACCACAAAAACAAAGAACAGTTCAGACTCTTCAAATGTTCATTTGATTTTTCTTGTAAAGTACATCAAAAAACATGAATATATGTTTGCTTTTAAAGAGCATTAAGCCTAAAAATTCAGATTATATGCTTTATCATAATCTGTCAAATCAAATATTATTCTAGCCGATATTTGTTGTATTTTGCACTGTATTTTGGGTCAAACGTTAAGATATATATTAGCTTGTGCAACCACTTCAGCTTCTGGCAGTGTGTTCTGACTGCCAGCACAGTTGTAAATGCAGACTTGTGAATGCTTTGGGTTACTTTCAGGTTACTAAGCAAATTTTCTGGACACATTTGATGCAAAATGCCAATTTGATCAAATATTTCCTATGAACATGTAGAACCAGAGTTTTAAAAAGCTTAAACTGTACATTTACTGTGCAAATGCTTGCCTACTTCATTATTTGATTTTGTTTGATTTTTCTTTTTGCTCAGGACCAAGAACAAAGCACACCACTCCATGCTGCTGCTTATTTGGGCGATGTCCATATTATGGACCTACTTATTGCCTCAGGTAGAAAACTATTTGTCTCACTTGAAATATGTTAATATTTTATAACATACATATATGTTAATAAATATGGCAGTAAATAAGAAGCATAATATCAATAACATGTATGTTTTGTTTTGTTTTTACAAACATTCAAAAAGAAAAGCCTGTCTTTGCTTTCTGTTTCAGGTGCAAAAGTCAACACTAAGGACCAGGGTTTGCTGACTCCTTTACATCGAGCGGCTGCCTCTCGAAATGAAGTATGTTCCCATTTTATAATGCAGAGGGAAAATGATTTTTCTGAGGAATTGACCACCAGATTTTAATGTTTGACTTTCTCCTTCTTTGAACTTTGTGTTTTTCCTCAGAGGGCTGTGGAGCTGCTGCTAAAGCACAAAGCAGAGGTCAACGCAAGGGACAAATTCTGGCAAACACCATTACACATGGCAGCTGGAAAGTGGGCTGCAGGCTGCGCTTCAGCTCTGATACCACATGTGTGCAGCCTGGATGTTGCTGACAAGTCAGGAAGGACACCACTGCATCATGCAGCACACAGTGGCGATGGAGAGGTAAACTGGAAAGTTGATAGTATTCAACAGTGTCTTCCCTCTGTTTGATAACTGTTCAATTTTTATATTTGATAGTTGTCATTTCAATAAATAACACTGCTGGAAAGTAGATTAATTTTAGGGAAGTGAATGATAACTGAGACATCATCTTGGTTTCTGGCAGTTTTTCCATCATTGTGGAAAATGGCATTTGTGTAATAATATATTTTAGTCTAGTTTCACACAATATTTTCACCTCTGTGTTACCAAAATATATCCAGAGCCCTGTTAGAATAAATGTTCAAGCATGTTTGCTAAGCTGTTGTAAAGACACACTGATGCTGTAGGTGTAGATTGACGCTGGTTGATCCAGTTATTTTGTTTCTCCAGATGGTGAACTTGCTCCTTAGGAAAGGTGCTAATGCAAGTGCCAAAGATAAGAAGGAAAGGCAGCCAATCCACTGGGCTGCATACCTTGGTAAGTGATGTATATATTGTCACTTTAACCCAGAATAAAAACTTTCTCTTACATAAATGTAAGGAAGAATAGATCATTACAAACTAACCAACACCCAACAAACATCTGAGAACTGACTCTTAACAGCTATAGCTGGTCAGTGAAGTCAGAGGTTGCTGCAATATTATTTTACCATAAAACCATGAATTTGACACTTATCTGGGATATTATTGGGGGGTGAGCATATGTATATTGTGGCTGGGTAAATGTATATTTTGTTGTGGACTGAAGACAATATTGTAAGTATTGAATATCACATGATGTGCTAAAATGATTATTTGTGCACAAAAATGCAGGAGTTTTTTTCACTGAGAAACAAGTGTCTAAAAGAGTCTAACTCTGTTCATAGGGAATGCACATAGTTAACATACTCTCATTGTCTTCAAATCTCATTTACTCCTGACTTGAAGTCAGAATAAATAATCTATCCTGATTTAAGAACATTAATAGAAATATACAAAAACTTACATTTTTGACATTGCATTACATTTTTGATTATGATAACAATACATAGTTGGTTTGACTTCTCAGCACAACCTCTGTTAAATTAAACTAGTCTGATTTTGAAAAAGAATCTGTCTTAACTGAGTCAAAAATATGATGGATATTGTATTTTATTGGTAGGTACAGAAACTGTCTGCAAAGAGGCCAGCAGGAGAGTTTGGTGTGCTGTGATGTGTGTGCATTGGTAGATGCTTGTGTTAAATGTAAAGCTCTTCTTTCAGGACACTTGGAGGTTGTGAAGCTGCTGGTGTCTCACAGCGGTGATGTGACGTGCAAAGACAAACAAGGTTACACTCCACTCCACACTGCAGCTGCCGGTGGACAGTTAGACGTGGTCAAATATCTGTTGAGACTGGTGGTGGAGGTAAAGTGGCTCGTAATAAATTATTTTAGCTGTTGTAAGGGCTGCAATGTTTTCATTATTAGTTAATCTTACAGTTATTTTCTAGATGAATTAATTTGTCCTTTGGTCTGTAAAATGTCAGAAAATAGTGAAAAATCTGTCCAAATGTTCAAGGAAATGTCTAAATGTCTTGTTTCCTGAATCCAAGAATATTCAGTTTCATATGATGTCAGAAAGAGAAAGGCAGAAAATTTCCATATCATGAGCTGAAAATGGGAGTTTTGTATGAATAACTTATATTAATAACAGTTAATCCATTATCAAAATAATTCACAATTATTTCTCCGTCAATTGATTAGTCAACTAATCATTGCAGCTCTGTCATGTATGTGTCATTTATGTACTTCATGTTCTGTGGACAATATAATTAAATGTGCTTGATCCTGCAGCAGAGGGTTTGTAGAATATTTGTAGATATTTGTCTTTGTTTCAAAGTCAGAATTAAGATATCAGGCAACACTCGGCTCAGTTCCACCCCAAAACACAGCAGCCCATAGTTATAAGTAAAGTAATATAAGATCAATATTGTGTCCTGCAGAGCTCTTTGAATTGTTTCATGTTGATTGAATATGTCACTTATTATGCTGCTGCTTCATCCGTATTGCTTAATCTACTTTTTGCCTCATTGTTGTCCTTAAATTTTTGTTTTTGGCCCCTTCCTATCCTGTCCTTAGCTGTAATGTAAAGTAGTACCAAAGTATATTATGTAGCAGTCTCTCCCTTTGAACAAGCCAAATTCATTTAAATTTTTTTCTCCTTCTCTTTTGAGATGCCTCCAGGTATCATCAGCACAGTCACTCATCTCTGAACACTCATAACACCTTAGAATATTTCTTGGGCTGCCAATCAAGTTTCTCAAGCTTTCAAATCACCAGACATGTTTCATTTTATGCTTATCCATTTTTTTTACCCCCTCCCATCTCCTCTCAGACTGATGAACCCAATGCTTTTGGGAACACAGCGCTCCACATGGCCTGCCACACGGGGCAGGACGCGGTGGCCACTGAGCTGGTGAACTGTGGTGCCAACATCAATCAACCCAACCACCACGGCAGCACGCCGCTGCACCTGGCTGCCGCCTCCTCCAGCGGGGTGCTGTGTCTGGAGCTGCTCATCAACAATGGTGCTGATGTCAATGTGCAGGTAAAGAGCTGGTTTTTAAAAGAAGAAATACATGATTACACATTACTGGATTGTAGTGGTTGGTCAGAAGATTAAATATGCAGATTATGATGATTTATGACATTATTTTAACTACACATATTGTTTTCATTGTTGCTGTTCTACAGAATAAAGAAGGGAAGAGTCCTCTGCATATGGCTGCTATGCATGGGCGCTTCACAGGCTCTCAGATTCTGATCCAAAACGGTAACATAAATTACAAAAAATACTTACACTATCCAGAGAATGTCCTCAACTGAAACCTTTCATCATTTTCACATCATGTTTTTTTCTACTTCTGCGCGCAGGTGGGGAGGTTGACTGTGTCGATATGTTTGGAAATACTCCTCTTCATGTCGCTGCCAGATATGGACAGGAGTTACTGATCAGCACTCTGCTGACAAATGGTGCTGACAAGGCCAAGTACGTCTGTCCCAGCTCAAGATCCTCTGATGTATAACCTTTTGCAGTTACACTGCTTAAAGTGTGCACTCACAATGAAAGAAAGAGTCAGTTAGTATGATCTAACTGTACTGAGACATGTTGTTTCCTCTCTGATTGTTTGGAATTTGTGTTCTCATCCCATCATGTCAGCTGTCATACACAAAAACTCTATAAATTGTATTGTTGAAGCTCAGTTTGAGCTTCCCAGCATGTTCAAGTAAATAATCTTTGTCATCATCTCTGAAGACAGGGCATTCATGGGATGCTTCCTCTACATTTGGCAGTGCTCTACGGATTTCCAGACTGTTGTCGAAAGTTACTGTCTAATGGTAAGAATTTATTTGAAGTCATTAAGCCATGCTCCTCAATCCTCTTGTTACATTTTTACCATTGCCTTAACTCAAAATATTTCCACTTAACAAAGAGTTCTTGTTGGTTGTGTCTTGTTCAGGCCAGTTTTACATCATGCCGTCTAAAACGCCGTCAGTTGGGTTTGATATAAACATTGTAGACGACCACGGGAGAACCTGCCTGCATGCAGCTGCTTGTGGAGGGTGAGCAAGCATACACAAACACACACACTGTTATATTTATGCTATATTGTACTTGACTACATGTGCATGTACGTTCAGTTGAAGAGTTTGACTCACTGACAAAAATCTGCCTTTTATGTTTTTTGTCAACTGATCATAAACTGTTTTCCTGCTATTTACAGTGTGATGCCCGTCATCCAGACTGTTTGACAAATGATTTTCCATGACTACATATTGTTGATAGTTTAATTAGGTGTTCTGTTTGTTGTGAAAATAACATTTCTCTTATTTTTTGTTTGATTTTGGTCATAAAAAGCAAATAGTGTCAAACCTGTTCATAAGCTCTCTGACACAGATCTGTCAATTTAAATCTAACTTTAACTTAATTTTCATGTGACAGAAACATTGAGTGTTTGAACTTGCTGTTGAGCAGTGCTGTTGACTTGGATGTAAGAGATCATTTAGGAAGGTAAGCAGCGCTAAATATCTGAAACTAAGAATTTAACTCTGCTCTGATGTTTATTACCTGTACTACCTGATGCTCCCTGTTCTACTTTGCAGATCACCTTTGCACTACGCTGCAGCTAACGGGAACAGCCAATGCACGATCTCCCTGGTGAGAGCTGGCGCTGACGTTAATGAACTGGATCTGACGGGCTGCAGCGCCCTGCACTATGCTGCTGCCTCACACACCTTCTGTGGGTAAGAAAGCATTTACCGGCATTGTCAAATTTTACACCTTTTACTCAGAGGATAATATCCCGTGGACGGTTCAGTGTAGAGAATTCTGACCTCATTCAAGTTAGTTTTACAAGTGTCCGTCTTTCTTTCCACAGAGAAGAAACAAACTACAGTGAAGAAAAAGAACAAGAAGCCTCTCTGTAAGTCACACTTTTTTCTAGTATCATACATATTGTTAGTCATGAAGTAGAGACTTTTATATTCATGAGTTAGATGTGGTCTTCTGCACATCTGCAAAAACTACAATGATGTTTTTCAGGTAGGGCTGAAACGGTTCCTCAAGAAACTCGGTCATTAAAAATCATTGATGTAAAGAAGCATTGACGCTTTGTTTAATCTATGTAAATATAAACTGTGCACTCATTATTATCACTGTCAAACAACACCCTTATGCTCATATGGTGTGAAGAAAACTTGATTTGATGGCCCAGATTGCAAAATGGAGGAAGAAACAAAAAATAGCAAGTCGCAAATAGAGACAGGCCAGAGAAAATGACAAGTTTAAGATCATTTCAAGCTGAAATAAAATAAATGACTCTAATGGCTAGTTAAGAACATACATCGGCGTGGTGGCAAAGTTTTTCTCATCTTCATTGTTATTATTTTGTATATTTACTATTGCTCCTTAACAAAACAAGGTTATTTCTTATCTGAAAAATCAATGGAATAATCGGTAGAATACTTGATTACTAAAATAATCAATAGCTGCAGCCCCACTTTCAATTGTTAAATAACATCTAATTGTTGTTGACAAATATGTGTTGAATTTGTTTAACAGAGAAAGACCCATCATCCATTACTTCAAATAAGTAGTTCAGAACAAAATCAGAGATTAAAAAAAGTTATGATCACAGTCAAATCAGTGCAACTTTCAGACCAAAGACAGAGAAAATTATGAAAATAAGACTTTTGTCATGTTAGATGATGTAAACATCTGTAAGACTTTACAGAAAATGGGTTTATTTTGATATGAAATGCTTTAAAATTAATTTGTTTCTGTACACTTCCTTTAAAAAAAAAGAATACCAGAACAATCAACAGAAAATCCATCATGTAACAGAATCCTGAATGCATTTCCCAAAGACACTGTGAATTGGATGTTTATTTAATGTCTTTTCTTTGATGACTTTGTGTTGCTTGAATAAGACTAAAGGTCCAGACAGGAATCCTAATGTTCTGCTCTGTGTTCAGTTGTTTAGACTACTTGCTTGACAATGGAGCAAACCCGACTCTGAAGAATACAAAGGGTTACAGTGCCGTCCACTATGCAGCAGCTTATGGGAACAAA
This sequence comes from Lutjanus erythropterus, assembly GCF_056507025.1. Classification (NCBI taxonomy): domain Eukaryota; kingdom Metazoa; phylum Chordata; class Actinopteri; order Lutjaniformes; family Lutjanidae; genus Lutjanus; species Lutjanus erythropterus. The sequence continues at coordinate 21,076,827 of NC_139318.1, forward strand.
CAGCACCTGGAACTGGTCAGTGGTATCTTTTGACTTTGAGGCTCTGAGATTAATTTCTTTTCTTGCTAATCAAGAAGTTTTGTGTGTGGTTGTTTTTTTCTTTTTTCCTCTCTCACTCTTGCAGCTCCTGGAGATTTCTTTCAACTGTCTAGAAGAGGCTGAAAGTAATATTCCTGTCAGTCCTTTGCACTTAGCTGTAAGTAACTGTAAGCAACATGATTATGATGATAAAACACTGAAACAAATGTGACTTTTGAAGTGAAGACCACATGTTTACCTGCCTGCAACTCTACTGTCATTATACATTCTTTTACCTACAGGCGTACTATGGTCACTGTGAGGCGTTGCGTTTGCTGTCAGAGACATTAGTGAGTCTGGATGTGCGGGACATTGAAGGTCGAACTGCCCTCCACCTGGCTGCTCAGAGAGGTTTTGCTCCAAGTGTGGAGGTGCTGCTGAAACATCAGGCCTCCTACACACTGAAAGAGCACAAGCGCAAGTGGACAGCTCTCCACGCTGCAGGTGTGTGTGTGTGTGTGTGTTGGATTTCTGAGGAATTAATATAAGATGGGACTTATATAAGTATATGGTACACACTTGGTTTTATTGTCATGTTGATGGATACTGTTCTGAGAGTCAACCACAGGTTTTATGATATATATATATATTTTTTTATTATTATGTTATCTATATAATAAAAATTTGTGGCAGTGAAATTTTTACCTGATATTTTCTTTTTCCTCTTCTCACCTGTGCAGCTGCTGAGGGCCAAATGGATTGTCTGCTTTTATTGGTCAACATGGAACAAAGTGCTGACATCATCGACAGTCTAGATACACAGGGACAGTGAGTCACTTAATATCTCATTCTCTTATTTGTAGTTATTGATTGATTAGGCAAACACTTGACATGTTCATTCTTTTATATACAAAACTGTTAATATAAATTTTTTAAATTTGTCTTGCTATGTCAGCATAGAATATAAAATTGCAGGTACAGTTTATTTACACCAAAATGGGTACAATGAAGAAACCTTTATTTGCACCAGAATTATAAATAGACTTCCAGCTATTCTTTGGCTATTGTGAGAAAAAAATTACATTTCAATTTGAGAAGTCTGACATGATCAGAGAATTATCCTCACAGCAGTCAATTCATGCATGTATGTTTTTTTTTAATTGTGTGCAGGACAGCTCTCATGCTGGCAGCTCTGGGACGTCACACTGACTGCGTCTACATCCTGTTGGAAAAAGGAGCGAAGCCTGACGCTGCAGACAAAAAGGGCTTCACTGCATTACACAGAGCTGTAAGTGTATTTGCTGTGTTTGTGTCTGTCCATGACCTATTGCTCTTTAAAATGCACTTCATTATTTTATGCATATGTCCTTTTTGATGTTCCAGATGTGTTGTTTTCCACTCACATCATATCTTGTGTGCTCCCCCTGCAGGCCATGTTGGGCAGTGAGGACTGTGTATCTGCTCTGTTGGAACATGGGGCCTCTGCTCTGTTTAGAGACTCTCAGGGAAGGACCCCGCTGCACATCGCAGCGTCCCTCGGCCACACAGAGCTGCTCCGAACTTTGTTAAAAGCTGCTATGAAAGCTGACCCTCTGGACTCCATATTGGACTACAGAGGCTACACACCCACTCACTGGGCTGCCCACCACGGTGAGACATCAGGACAAGAACTCATGTCAAATGTAGTTAAGTCATTTTAACAAAAAGGGTTTGGTTCAGTGTTGATGGAAGCAAACGTGGGTGTGAATACTGATTAAAAATGACAGAAATATGTGAGAATGTGACATTTTTAGCGCAGCACCAGTACAGTCTTTCATCACTATCATCAGCATCATTGTAACCTTTAAATAATTTAATACCAAAATGTTACAAAGATTTCAACATTTGTCCTTTATCCTGTGTCTGTAGGGCGTGAGGGATGTTTGCAAATTTTACTTGAAAACAAACTTTTTAGCAACCAGGAAGGAAATCTCTTCACCCCATTGCACTGTGCTCTGTGAGTACCACAGTAATAGTAAATGCTTATTATACATACAGTATATTTATTAAGCATTAATAGATTTAATGTGGTTCCTCAAAATTTTACAACTGTGTTCTTCCTTCGCAGTGTTAACGGACATGATGTTGCTGCTGCACTTCTAGTGAAGACTGCTGGTCCTCAAATTGTTAACGTTAGTGATGCCAAAGGAAGGTGGGTTCTGCTCTGAGCTGAGCTCTACTTATCAAATCTATTTCATGCACCAATGCAGGAATGAATCAGTCTACAGGTGTTGTAAAGGTAGAATTCTTGAGGTTATTTTCAATTCAGGCATAAACTACAGCCTGTATGCAATAAATACAATAAATAAACTCTTAGAGACAGCTGGCAGTTTTTATTCAAGTAGTAGTCAAGAAAAGGTTATAATATTGTACAATTAAACCCTCAAATTTACTGACTTTACGTTGTTGTAGAATTGTTGTAGAATTTTGTTGGGCTGCTACTAACAGTTATTTTCATTGTTGGTTAATCTATTGATTATCTTCAGAAAATGGTTTAAAAAAAATCTGTTTCTCAAAGCCCATGATGATGTCCCCAAATGTCTTGTTTTGTCCACACCCCAAAGATTTTCAGTTTACTGTCAGAGGGGAGTAAAGAAACCAGAAAATATTCACATTTAAGAAGCTGGTATCTGAGAATTTGGACATTTCTTTCTAAAACAGATTGGTTGGTTATCAAAATGGTTGGCAATTAATTCAATAGTTGATCTGTTTGTTTATTTAGTCCAGCAATATTTTGTCATCATTATAAGAAACCTATAGACAGTGACAGTGTTTCATCAATTCAAATGCATAACCTTTCAAAGCTTGCAGAAAGATGCAAACTGAACAATATTTTCATGTTCAGATGTATTGAATGTGTCTGACCATCCTGGTTTTTCATGTGTATGTGTTGCGTCCATGCAGGACCCCACTGCATGCGGCTGCTCATTCAGGAAATGTCGCTGGGCTCCAGCTGGTCCTGGCCCAGGGAGCAGAAGTCAATGCTGTGGACAACTGTGGATGCTCTGCTCTGATGGTCGCTGCTGAATGTGGACAGACGATGGCTGTGGGTATGTGACTGAAATTCCTGTGGTTGGTGTTTTTTAAAATGTGTATCTACACCTTGGAAACCTTAAAACACTTCAAGACTCTTTTCAGCTGAAGACGTGGACAAAACATCATGTTTCTGTATCTATGTGGCTAAACTTTTTCGTTTTTCAAGCAGTCAGTCCTTACATGATGATTTAAGAATTCTTATTTGTCTTTTTAGCACATGGCTACTGTTGTTTTGACCCTCACTAATAGTTATGTTTTACACACCATATCAATCTGTTCTTCGGTTGCACTGATTTTAAGTTGCCCCAGCTAGATGTTAAAAATACAAAGGCCTATGTTTGTTGTGAAAGTTGTCCTATTTTCTGCATTTCAGAGTTCTTGCTGCACAAAGCGAAGCCAGACCTGACCCTGGTGGATGTCAATAATAACACTGCCCTTCACTTAGCCTGCAGCAAGGTCACACACACACACACAAATGCATGTACTGTATGCATGCAGTGGCACGATAACTTTTGCATGCATACAGCAACAGTAATATAACATCTGTCAGATAAGGCAGTGATCTGCTAAAAAAAATGAAATCCCTGTAACAAATTAGGTTAAAAATGTAATCAAACATGTTTTTAAAATTCACATTATGTCATTCATAACATAGTAAATGTAATGGTTGTGTTATATCATTTCATAGTACTTAATGCAGTATCTGCAGTGGTTCATTACATGGTGTGAAATTCCCTAAATTACATTAAAATTAAATTAACGATTTGATTACATTTTCAGCCACAATTTCTGACACTGAAGACTTAAGCACAAGATCACTGAATACAGTGTGTTTTATTCTGCAGGGTCATGAGATGTGTGCTCTGTTGATCCTGGGAGAGATCAGCGACTCCTCCCTCATAAATGCAACAAACAGCGCTCTCCAAATGTGAGTTGTCTTAAAACACTGACCGTTATCTGTGCATGCTCAAATGTAGCACAGAAAATGAAATGCATTGTGATGATGCTTGTGAATAATTATTCACTTATGATGGAAAATTCTTACAAATTTTGTACATTAAAAGGTAACTGAGGTATTTTTTATTTTTCACATTCACACATTGGTCCAGTATTGAGGGAGAGTGCTATAGCTTTGTGACACAAAGTTCCAGCACAGTCCTCATGTACAACTGCACACCGTCAAAGTAGTTCTTGTTTCTGCCACTGACAGACTCAAGTTGTTATTCTAAGTGACAAATTTCTGAAATGGATCCCGACAGAGACAGATCTTTCTTTTTAAGAGTACGGTATGCTTTGCTTATCTAGAAACAACCATTTTATTGCTCTTGCCAAACTAACCAGACTCCACTTGCAAAACTGTAAGTCTATCATCATCATTATCATCTTCATTCAAATTTGATGGAAACAAAATAAAACTCATGGCTCGTTGTCTTTCCATTGTTCCAACAAACACCAACTCTGGTTTGGTCAAAATAAACCCTTAATTCATCAGGTTGCGACCAAGTTCAGAGGGCAGACATCAGAGAAGCAGCAGAGAGAAATGGTGTGTACAGCCAGAATATTTTAACATCTACCTTGGTGAATTAAGGGTTTATTTACACAAAACAACCAGTTGATTGTTAGATCAGTGATAATAAAATGACTGTTTCTGTAAATATAAAAAAAGGTCTCTCTGTAGCGATCCTTTTCATAATGTTGTCAGATGCTTAGAATAACAATCTGAGCCTGTCAGTGGCAAAAACAAAAACTTTTACAGGACGTACTTTTACAGTTGCACAGTTGCCCATAAGGATTAAATCATTGCTCAGTTTCTCTTCTTCAGGCTGCAGCATTCTCCTTCAATACTAACTAACTAATTTCAAAAATTGTTGTCCCCGATAGTCACTTACACACGCACACATAAACATAGGAAAAATAGGATCTAAGGTACTTTTAACAAGGCTGGTTTAAAGTTTAGGGAGAAAGTTTTCCATATTTACAGTACTGATTTGCCTGCCATAGGCCCCAGTAATACTGCATGTGAATTCTTTAATATGGTCGTTAAGTGCTCCGTAATTGGACTTGCCTTTCTTACTCATGCAGGCCTCTTCACATCGCAGCAAGGAGAGGTCTGGCGACTGTAGTGCAGGTGTTACTGAGCAGAGGAGCAGCAGTCATGGCTGTAGATGAGGACGGTAAGCAGGAATAATTTTATTTCTGTGAGAAAATACCAAAGATTTCCATATTTCCTAGGTCACAAAAATGTTACTGTATGTTAATTCTGTCCCTGTTGACCCTCTGCAGGCCACACACCAGCTCTGGCCTGTGCCCCAAACAAGAACGTAGCAGACTGTCTGGCAATGATCCTCTCCACCATGAAGCCTTTCCCTCCCAGAGAGGCCGGCACTGGCACGGCCTCCCACTTCAACCCCATCTTGAAGAACTGTGGCATTGCTGCCAGCTGTGGGTCCAGTGGTAACCTGTGTCATGCCTGAGTCAGGGGCCCCACAGGCACTACTTGCCTGCACGGAGTGAAATTTCATCCCAGTGTAGCCCCAAGTCTCCACAAACACACACACACAGGAACATGTGTGCCTCTTCTCTCATGTGTGTCATATGCAGCTGCATGTACACGATGTACTCTGCCCCAGTGGCATTGATCGCTTCTATAAATCTAGTCTTACACATCACTAATATTAGCAGACCTCTTAGATTTTTTTCTCTGACTGTCACCCTTAGTTGAGTTTAGCACATATGTTTATTTTAATGAAGAACTAACCATTAGAAATGAATGGAAATTTTAACATGAGCACACTACACTTGATCCCCGTCCGCCTGTCACGATTGGCTTAATTTCTTTACTCGTTAACCACCAAAGCCTGAAATCTCTATGTTCGTCCTCAGCTGATATAAGTGCACGAATACTTGGATGATTGTGTTTTTAATTTACGGATGTCTTTGTGTGTGTGTGTGTGCATGTCTGCATTATAGACAATGCTTCTTAATATACTTGTTTAAAATATCTAACAGGTGCTGTAAACCTTTTATGCAATTATAAGACTCTATTTTCTTATCCTGTCCAGGGTGTAGCAGACACTACATTGTTATAAATGACCTTATTATTATAATATTATCATGATTTACATAAGTTACATTTCAGTTCAGTAAAGTTATAAGCATGTGTATAGTAGCAATGATATAGTTTACAGAGTCTAGTGTGTATATATATATAGTTCTTAAAATGAAGTTAACCTTTTACTTGTATTAACTTGAAACTCCCAAATTATTGCAAATTAACCTCAGGTCAGTGCGTACTGTACTTTGGGTGCAATAAAAAGCACATTTTTAGCTGGATGTTACATAACAAGAGTATCATATTTCAGTCAAATAAGCCAGAGAATAAAACAGACAAGTGAAAGGTCAGAGAAATAAAAATGAACTACGTGTTGATGTGAACACTTTAAACGCACAGGGAAAAGAAGAATCTTTCACGCTTTTACTGTGAAAGTCTTGCATCCTCAATAAACGTGACATTTCACTACTTCTGCAACAAAAGATTAATTTCCAATTAACTGGTTGATTTTTTTATTTTATTTTTATTAATGATTAAGTGCACATTGCAAGTGGCAAGGTGACAGATCTAAGTTGCTTGTTTTTTTCTGATCTAGCAGTCTAAAACCCAAAGATATTTATTTTCACACCAAATCCCTCAAATTGAAGAGGCATTTTTTTTGACGAATTAGTAAAATGTTGATTATCAAATAGTCAGTTAATTTTCAATTGATTGATTAATCAATCGATTGTTTCAGCACTACATTTCACCTGTGAAAGCTATAATGTTGCAATGAAATGAAACAAAACTACTCACATCCAATGCCACTGATAATCTCAGAAACACTAAAAATTTAACAAACTAGAACTAGAACTCGACAAAATATTTGAAATGTGATTTTCTGCACATGTTCTCTGTTTCCTGTCCAGCGGAAGATTGTCTACATTTCCTTCATTGTTTGTCCAGCAGTTATTGAGAGTCTATAAATCTATTTCCTAAATATTTTATGAGTGAATAAGAAACAGTGGTAGAATCCAGAGAATGAGGTTTTTATGATCATTATTAAATAACTCGACACAATATACCTGTACTAATACAATGGCACTGCCTCTGTCTCTTTAAAGAAATCAGGTTTTTATAAATGGATATGTGCATTAAATGTTTATCTTTTTATAATTTGAAAGCTGTATTAGCACACAGACTTTGATATTTTCCCCTTTTACAAAATGATTTCCTTTACAATTGTTTTTTTCCTAACAGTTTGCACTCTGACATTGAAGTTTACATTTTACAAAAGGGTTATGCAAATATATCAAATTTTAAAGGGCATTATACAAATGTAACTTTCAAATAACAGCAGAAACCAGTTTGAGCATGTCCTTCCTTGTTTCATTTGGATGAAATTAGTGGGAATAAGTGGTTTGACATTTCAGAACAAGAGTTGCAGTGAAATGTTTTAATCAATGTTTGTCTTTAGGAACTGCTCTGTTGCTTTTCATGTGAACAAACTGTGTCTTCTGTACGTCTTACTGAGATTTCAGGGTGTAACACAACTTGAATACTCTGTGTGGTTTTAGTTGTGGATGACATTCATATGAGAGAAAATAAATATATCGCTACCATCTGAAGGGTATATGAAGTTTTTTTTCCCCCCTTTCCATTTCCCTAATTACCCCACTTTCAGGCTTCATTTTTACCTTAATGTCACATGAGAGGCCCAAAAATATTTCTACAAACTTTGCATTGACCCATGTCATTGTCTGTTAAGTCAAACTTAATTTTGGACTAGTTTTTGACAGCATTCTGGCAAATTGATCAAAAAAACATATCAGACTTCATCATAGACTTACTATTAGGCCATTATTGACCCTGATAACACCAAAATCCACTAATCTTTACTGTCATTCAGTGTCTGTTATTAAGCAATATTGTGACGTTCATTCATATGTATAAATGTTTGGGAGTATGTCCTACACACACAGATTACTTTTGATGCACGTCCTGAGGCTCAGGTTGTGGGTCGTGTTTGGTAGGGAACCCCAGGCCGAGATCTCGCGAGAGTGATCATAAAACAAACCTTTCTCCGAGTGTTTTTTGTGTCTAAACCTACATGTTTTAACCACATCGTTGTTACGTTATAATACACAATTAGGTTATACAAAGTGCAAAATAAATAAACAACTCATACAAATCTCGAGAGCCTCGTAAATCAAGAGTTCCCTTCTAAACACGCGTTTGGCTTCATCTTCACGTAGCTCCTTCTGGTCACCGCTAGAGGTTGATAAAGAGACTTCCCATGCTACTTACAGCTTCTATAAATTTACCCGGTAAAAGCTTTTTGATCCTCTGCCGGCTGCCGTCGCCGGTTCGGGCTGCTTCAGTGAACGACAGCAGTCTGTCCACTTCCAGTCAGCTAGCTGTCTGTAGCAAGTGACAAAAATGGCGAACGTGGTGTTGGAGTTCAAGGCTTCTGCCGGTGACTCCGAGCCACAGAACCGCCCTGTGCTGATTATCGGACAGCAGAGCAGCCTGCAGCAAGTCAGCTGGAGCCAAATCAAGGGAAAACTGCAGCCTGTCGTTAGCAAAGAGGTAATGAAGAGTCAGTGATAATGATAGCTGGCTGACAGCTAATCTTAGCGCTATGCTAATCTGTGTCAGCGTCAGCTAACGCAGCTAGTTAGCCAATTAATGTAACGCTAATGTAAATTTAACGTGGTTAGCTCGCTAACGGTAACTAGTCCCACGTAAATAACGCTATCTGACTAAGCTAGTCTAACGAACTAGCTGTAAAAGTAACGATTAGAGCTAAGATTATTAAAGAGACGTTATCGGTCTTGTTAGCAGTGGTGGAAGAAGTATTCACATCATTTACCGTAGGAAAAGTAACAGTACTAGACCGAAAATAGTACACTGCCAGAAAAGGTCCTGCATTCATAATTTTACTTTGTAGTAGCTAACAATATACAAGTATCAGCAAAGTGTGCCAAAAGTGAAAGGACTTATTGTACAGTCAAATGGTCTCTGTCAGACTTAACTTAATTACCCAATGTATCAGATAAAATCACTAGTAATAAATAATTGTAGTCTTCAGGCTAACTATTATATAGACCTGTAAGCCATATGTGTAATAAAACGTACAATATTTGCCTCTGAAATGTGGTTTTGCAGAAAATGGAAATACTCAAAGTACAACTACCTTGAATTTAAACTTGAGTAGGTGTACTTACAGGGTTTCTTAAAAAGTGTGAAATATAACGTGAATTTTAAGCCTCAAGATTTCATAAATACGATTTCGACAGGTCTTAAAAATTGTGTTGCTCACACTGTAACAACTACAAATGAACCCAACATGAACTAATGATTACTAATGCAAACTTTACATGTACGTTTTTGCCAGTATGGACATGAAACGGGTCTTAAATTGCCTTCACAATAGTCTTAAAAAGTCATAAATTTAACCTGTGGAACCCACAGAAACCAAGACTGTTTATCAGTGATGGTTTGTTTTTTATTAGTCACTAGTAAGGAAAAGTAACAATTTACAATGTCAATATTGTCAAGTAAACCCACTTTCCTCTTAGTGTTAAGTTGCCTAACTCTAGTGGAGGTTGTCTTTGTACTTAATAATTAACCAACACCAGCTAATGAACTTCTAATGGAACAATGTAAGACTTTACAACTGGCTGACTGTTGAGGTTAAAGTCTGAATTTTATATTTCCTAGCTTTGAGAGCAGTTCATTTCCACAGATAATAGGTGTGCTATATGGCCATGAGAGTAACTTATGTAGAGTCTTGAACTGGGAGACATCCTGTTCCTGATGAGTGGTTAGGGCACTGTGTGGTTAGACCCAGACAAAAATACTCTGCTCTCATGATATCCGATAGAGATGTAAGTTAAGCTGTGTGTTGCAGAGTGTTGTGCATAGTCTTCAGAGGTGATTGTGTAATTGTGACAGCCAGTCTATAAAAGAAAGGCTTGAGAGAGTGAGCCTGTGAGGTCAAAGAAAGGTTTCCTGCCCCACTATCCTCTGACAATGATTAATACCCAACATGATTGTTACTTGACGGGTAACACTGATGCATTGTTAGTTCAGGTCCAGTTCCTGTTCAGTTCAGTTCACACTGACTTTTATCAAACAAACCAAGAAGAGTAAACATCAAGTTACACAGACTGAAAGGTACCTTGTTGATTGGACAGTTTTGGTGATTGTCATGCTGCATCATCAGGACCCTCACATGGAAATGTTATTCCAGTAACTGATAGATGTTTATGCAGCATTTTAATGCTTCTGATGTGTATACTTACTATATGTTGTTTGCTGTCACAAAGAGCTCACAAAGAAATAAGAGATTATACGCATTATTTAGCAAATTGCTGCACAATATGGATAACAACTAACAGGTGGAGACAGGATGAAAAGGAAGTGTCATGTACAGTAATGATTTGGGGCTTATTACTGTGGGATTGCTATTGCTCACTTTTTGATGGACTTAAAGCGATAGTTCACCCAAAAATGAAATTTCACTCAATATCTACTCACCCCTGTGCTGAAGTGAGGATGACTGAAGATCTCCAGTTCACTGTTCACCAAAACACTCCTGGAGCTTCAGCGGAAAACAAATCCAGTACAATTATTATATTATTTTTAGCCTAAATGCCAACTGTAGCCTCTCAGACCAGATGTAGATTTGTAGATTAAGTTTTTCGATTAAATTCATCGGATCACTTAATCTAATAATTGTTTCTGCTCTAGGGTTTACAGTTATCTTAAATGCTAGTTTTGTCTCATGTTTTCTCAGATCTGGCAGGCGGCTGTCAGTGCTTTGAACCCTAATCCAACAGACAGCTGCCCTCTGTACCTCAACCATGCCGCAGTGGCTGCACTTCCTTCACGGGTCAGCAGGCACAACAGCCCATCTTCTGCCCATTTTCTCTCCCGTCTGGTCCGTTCCTGCCTGCCTGGAGGGAACAACCGCTGCATTGTGGTTAGTATCTTCAGAATTTTGTATGATCTTGCCTGTCACATAATAGTTATGGATCTTTTAGTGGGAATTTTCTGTCCTTTCCTCGACCTCTTCCAGGGAGGGCAGGGAGCACTTTTAGCTACAGAACAGATCTGCTGTTTCACCCTTTTATGACTCCTTCTGGGAGTCTTATGGCAGTAAAACTGGGTCATCCAGTGTAATGTGGCTGATATGAGTGTCTGTTTCTTCTCCAGATGGTGTGTGAGCGTTCAGATGTGTTTGCGTCCTCCTGTGCCATCTCCAGGGCCTTCCCCATCTTCTCTCGTCGTTCCACATCCTCACGCAGGGGTGAGAAGAAGCATGTCACTGTGGAGTTTGTGATCATCGGGCAAGACAACAGTTCTCTCGATGATGCAGAACTTGAGGTACTGCACTGTTATTGTTTTTATTCTAAAGTTTTCCTTGCATTTGGTCCCAGTTTTCAGGTCTTATAGGATGATACACAGAAATAAGCATGTTTTTAAACCACTGTGGTCCATAACTGAATGTTTTCCTTCTGTTCAGTGTCTCTCCAACGCTGCTGATGGAGTGCGGCTGGCAGCTCGCATCGTGGACACACCATGCAATGAGATGAATACAGATCACTTCTTAGAGGTAAGTGAAACTGTTTCCCTTTTGGAAATTTTGTTCACATTACTACAGAATGAGTTTGAACTAGTTAAAATTATTGTGATGCAGCCAGTGGACACAGACATTCATTTATGTTTCAGGAAATCAAGGCTGTTGGAACTGAACTAGGAATTACTCCAGTCATCATTCGTGGAGAGGAACTGAAACAAAGAGGGTTTGGAGGTACAAATTGCTAACTCGCTAATGGACTCATTCAGCAGTTGCAATAATTATAGGTTCAATTTAGTTTCTAAAGACCACTCTAAATTTCTTAGCTAAATATACCAGTTTACTTGTATTATTCTCATTATACACACATTACTGTGCAAATTGTTGGAGATTATTTCTAAGCAATTAATAATTGGCACACATTGTGGTCAGAAAAATGTATCTTTGCATTAATTGATTCTAATCCTAAATCAGTTCAATTTTGTTTCATTTGCACCTTGACATCTTTGTTAAAGCTGTTTTTTACTCAAGTCTTACCTTTTCGAAAATATGAACTCTAATAGTGAGAAAACCACTACAGCTGTGAAGAAAACTTTTTTTTTGTGGCTCCAGAGCTTTGTTAATAATCAACAGCGAATATGCAAAGCTTTGCCAGGGGTCGAGGGATGTTGGGCATGACTTAGACCGCCAGACGGAGAGTTCACTGCTGCAAGTGAGAGGGAGGTCAGCTGTTCAAGACTAGATGGTTAAATTAAACAATGAAAAAATTTTGGCCTTTACTGATAGTCTATAGTGATGCACGGAGCGACCCAGAACCCATGGCTCAGACAAGTCCAGTGGACAGAAAATATCATGTCTCCCAAACACAGGCATGCTGGCTAGATCAGTGCTGTGCATCCCAAAAACAAGTGCATCCATGAGACAGCTTTTAACTCAGCTGGTTGGTGCTTAAAGGGCATTGAAATAGGTTAAATCCTGGAGCTGTGGACTCCATTCTTTGTCTACACAGTGCAACCAAACACAAGGCTAAATAAAGAAAGTATAGACTTAGGCTACTATTTAGTTAAATTTCACTGTTAAGATCATGCATGCATCTGACAGCAGCAGCCCCTTGGAGAGCACCATGGCGCTCAGTCCTTACAGTCATGCTTCTATTAAGCATAATGTGCTAGTTTGCAGGACGGGGTTGGGATGTTGATTAACATATTTTTGTGGGTTGGGTGGGGCAGATTGGCTCTCGGAGTCCCACAGGACAAGTTTGTGCAGATAAATAGGCACGGGGGAAAAAATGATAATCCAAAGACCTGCTCAACAAATGACTATCAGAATTGTCTAATATTCTGTAGAAACCACAGCACCTTGTAGAGTAGTAAGCATATATGCATGTATGCATGCATGTATGGAACTTAACGCTTTTCCCTGTCAGGTATTTATGGAGTTGGCAAGGCGGCAGAGCATCCTCCTGCATTAGCAGTCTTGAGCCACACACCAGATGGTGCAACCCAAACCATTGCATGGGTGGGCAAGGGCATCGTGTATGACACTGGAGGACTGAGCATCAAGGGAAAGGTAAATCCTATTTTTACTCTGGAGAAGTGATGGTAACTGTTGTAGATCATGAAAAAAATCTTTATGATATAAGTCTTTATTATGCTCTTGTACCAGGAACATCACTACAGCAACAGTCATTGTGATCTTGTGGACTAATAGTTATTGATAATAATTTGAAAAGTTGTTTTTTTAAATTCCGGTCTATTCACTGTACACCTTTCAGACTGCTAGCTTATAAAAACTGATGAACTTTGCAGTCGTCTTGGTGATCCTCAAATCTACATGCTCTGACTCCTCTGATCTGTTAAGCTTTAAGCCTGTTCTCAGTAATCCGTTCACATGTAGCTGCTGTGGCATGCACCGGTCGATGTAGTGTCATATGTAAATAGAAAACTGGAGCTCACTTCTGCGGGGACAGTGTTTACAAACCAGCTGGTGAAGCTTTTCTGAGTCTAAATGTATAGACTTATGGTCACTGTCTTGGTCAATGCATGCCAGACATGCATTAAAACAACATCAGAGATCACATGAAGTCATCATGTTTCATCACATGTAAGTATGTGTTTTCCTAGACCACAATGCCAGGGATGAAGAGGGACTGTGGTGGAGCTGCTGCCATTTTGGGAGCTTTCAAAGCTACTATTAAACAGGTGAGGTGACCTTTTCATCTCATCCCACAGCAGCTGTGATTTTAGCCTCCTCTGTCTCTTTCTTTAATCACTCTGTCCTCTGTGTTTTTCAGGGCTTTAAAGATAACCTCCATGCAGTGTTTTGCCTCGCAGAGAATGCAGTCGGGCCCACAGCCACACGACCTGATGATATCCACACTCTGTACTCTGGAAAGTGAGGCCCTCTTTTCATAATAATATGTCACATTACCTGATTTGTTTTGTATGTGCTGTCACAGTATGAATGCATACAGACTGACCCATTACTTTACAAGGAATGAATGTGGCCTGTGGTGTAAATTTGTGTGTTTTATTCTGAAGGACAGTGGAGATCAACAACACTGATGCAGAGGGCAGGCTGGTGCTGGCGGATGGAGTGGTTTATGCCAGCAAAGACCTCGCAGCTGATATCATTCTGGACATGGCCACACTGACAGGGGCACAGGTGCGTGACTGCCTCTTAGAGACTTGTTAAACCTCCTACAGCAAGTATGAACTGGTTTATAGATATATTACTTAAAGGGAAATACCAGCATTATTTTATCTTTTTATTTAGATTAGAACAAACAATGAATTTTGCCTTCAAACAGGAATCTGCGTTAAATCTCAAATCTTTTTTGTACAGGGGATCTCCACAGGGAAGTACCATGCAGCTGTGATGACTAACAGTGAGCAGTGGGAGGTGGCGTGTGTGCGCGCTGGCCGCAGTAGCGGAGATCTCGCTCACCCACTGGTCTACTGCCCCGAGCTGCACTTCAGTGAGTTCACCTCTGCCATGGCTGACATGAAGAACTCCGTGGCAGTAAGTGACAAACTACAAACTCATCAAAAACTGATGCTCAAAAAGGACATAATATGACTTGCACAAAATTGACACATTTCTTTTTTTTGACATTTTCTAATGCAATTCCAGCTCTCTGTAATTGCATCTCCTTTACATGTGCACATTGTACTTAGTTCATTAAATGACAATAAACAGTGACCACAGTTAGCACAAACTTGATTAGTCTGTACAGGCTGGACCACATTTTGGATAACTCTAGAATTCGTAGTTAACCACGCTTTGCTAGATTCTGTTGATACATCAGTCCCAAGACTAGTTTGTCTAAATTGTTGTTTAAAAAAAGCTTTCTTGTTAGAAGCTGTAAACAAACTAGTTTCTGTCTGCTTAAGACAAAGCATTGTGATCGAAACGTGTGGCTAGCTTTAATTAAACTTGTATTAATTGAGTTTATCACTTGAAAAGACATTTTTCTGCTTGGTTGGTCCAGTTTAATACCTACAACAACCAAAGCATTTTTCCTATGTTCATATCAGAGCTGTATTTTGCAGTGAGCTCCACCTAGAGGGCAACAAAGAACCTTGAAACTTGAGTCAATCTCAACATTTTTTTGGAACTTCTCTGCTGACATGGTTCAAGAGGAGATTAATAAAACAGTATAGAGTAGCCGTTTAAGGTGCTTGCACAGTACTTAACACTTGGCCTTTAGATACTACTTTGAGCATTTAATTTGATGGCACAGCACTGCATGAACGCTCTCCGTTCACTGTATGTAGATATGAATCAGTTCTCCTCTGAAGATTATAAGAACATAACTTGTACATATATCAAATAGAATATCTATCCTATAGGGCTGTGCCATATCATACAGACCACAATATCACCGGTGAAATTTTTTACACATCTGCTGTTGACTAAAACATCCTCACTGATGTAGAATGTCAGAGTGAAAGTGATGTAAATGATCCTGCTGCCTCAATACAAAAACATGAATTTTGCACACCATTAAGTCATTAAATAGACTAATAAAATATTGTCTTTTTTTTCAAAGAAATATGCATATACTTGGGAACCTTTTCCTAAAATACTGCTGGTTATGTGGTGGAATTTTATATCCAAAGCCTGTAGTGTGCTATAGAAACTTCAGTTAGATGCACATTTAGTGCGTTTTGGCATTCAAAGTGTTTCCTTGTACAGTTCTTGTACTGACATACCAACTTACGTCATTTTATAATATATCCATTTTATGTTTACACAAGAACTTGGAGGCAGTGCAACAGTTTCAGCACTGATATTCTGCCTCGTTTGATTTTTTTCTTTCATCATAAATATCATTAATGCAAATTTCCTTGAAGTATCATGATATAATTCTGAGGCTATATCGCCCACCCCTACTTTCCTAACTGATATAAGTTTTCCAAGTCTGTTTGTATATACTGTATGTGCAACAGAGTTAACTAGTTTGACTAATGCTTTTCATACCATTATATTATCATCTTGCTTTTGATATTATGTTGTAGATCTAGATCTATATAACAGCTTGTATGGGCATCAAAGCAACTACTTATTTCAAGTAGAATATTTATTTTGTAACTGATATAAGCAATGTATTTTGCCAAGTTTCTGAGGCTTTTTTTTTTTTTTTTTAAATCCTTTTCTTGTATTTTGACAGGACCGAGAAAATGCTCAGAGCTCTTGTGCCGGCCTCTTTATTGGTTCCCACTTGGGATTCGATTGGCCTGGTGTCTGGGTCCATGTTGATATCGCCTCTCCTGTCCATGCTGTGAGTACCTTGGTGTGAAACAGATAATGTGAAATCAGGCGGTGCTCTGATTTTTACCCTGGAGACTGCTGCAACTGGATTAACAGGAAATGTCTTGAGGAACTTAACAGGAGTGTCACGTGCACATAGACCTCTACAGAGTCACATAAATCCAGCCTCAAACTGAACTCCTATCATTTTCATGCACAGTCATGTAGATACATTTTATTATGGTGCAAAGTTATTTGTATTTACATTTGGATGTTTTCATGTCCATATGAAATATCAGCTGTGGAAAATGTTCCTGTGCTTTGTTGAAACATGTTTAAAAGATTATTCAATACAACCAGAGGGTCAGTAACCTGAAAGCACAGAGTCAGCAGAATGTTTAAGGAAGGTGGCACACTTCCATGTTGATCATTAAAGGGTAGGGTCACAAGTTTTCATGTCAGGTGTCCATTTAGACATTGGAACAGGTTTTGCTGCCTCCTCCTTGTCATACTGAATATTTATAGATCTCTTTCTAATGCATTTTAAATGTCAGTAGTCAGGGAAAAAAAATCCACTGTCCTTGTTCTGTACAAAATGTTTTCAAAATTTTACCTGAAGCGGTCAGTCAGCCAAATTAATTTGGTATCATGCAAAGTTACAGCCATTTTAGTACAAAAAAAAAATCCTGTTTGGGGTTCTTCTGACCACCTTTCTCTGTTAGGCTGCAGTGGAGAAATGGTAACAAAAAGGTAATTTTGTATTAAAAACACTGAAACACTGAAAGATGGGTACTAACTGTCTAACTTATTCAGCCCAATGGCCTGATTCCACCAGGCATGGCTGTGTTGCATTACAGCTGCAGCAGATCAGGTGGAGCTGATCACATCCGTTCTTGTCATTTTATTAGCAGTGCTGCAGCGTGTCTCAGAAGCGGCTCTCTGCTTCAAATAAGTTTATTTTTCACGGATGCTGCATCAGTCAGTACAGCAACAGATCGAGCAGACAGGAAGTGAGACACAGACACACCATAGAGAATCCGGTCAATTTTCAAAATAAAATGCACCGTACAGATTTGTGATCATAAAAACAGACAAAAGAGAAACTGTTTAACTACGTAGCCTACTTATGCATGGTGTAAGCACATAAAGCCAGACCAAATCAACAAATTTTGAGCAAGTTGACATAATCGGGCACGCAAAACGTTCATCTGCTGGACTGCTTCTGAGACATTGCTGGTGGGACATGCAGCCACGTGGAGGACAGATCAAAACCGTGGCGTAAATGTGATATACCCAGTGGACTCGACTCATATCAGCTTCAGATAAACCTTTGGAAAACAGAATTAGAGGGATTTGTGATGTCCCGTATGAACAAGAGGAATAATTGGCAAGCAATAACATTTTATGTGTGAATAACAGTGAATGGGACTCATGCGAGTGTTAGGGTAATAATGAGGGAGGGAGAGAGGGAGAGGGGGAGAGGGAGGGAGAGAGAGAGAGGGAGAGAGAGAGAGAGAATTTGGAAATCATGATTTTTCAATCAATTTCAGGTGATGTTTTGCACAATGTTAGTTTTTGCATCTATAAAATGTGATGCATTTGTGGGACCATAGGCATAAAATAGTGTGCATGCCTGACATCGTAGTCATGCATGAAGTCTCTAATCAGACATTGTAAAGGCTAGTCTCTCCCAGCCGGATCTCTCTCCGCAGTGCTTAGTGCTGTGGAGAGAGATCTGGCTTCACAAATACACATTTGTCTTGGATGCAGACAAAACACCGACTTCCTCCTTGGAGAAAATGATTTTTGCTGCTACTTTACTTGCTCAACCATTAGGTCTTACTCAGTCATAATGAATAACATAATAACTCAGCACCACTTTTTAAGGAAGTAAGGGCAGCTGATCTCATTGGTCATTACTAACTCCATCACACGTGTTCATTTTGTATTCTGTTGAGGTCCAGTGTGTAAGATTTACACAGATTTATTGGCAGAATGTTAATAGCATATAATCACCTGAAAATAAGAATTGTGGTGTCTTCGTTACCTTAGAGGCTGAGGGTCCTCTTCCTGGGAGGCTGCCCTGTTACAGCAACATATTTCTACTCAAGCTGGCACAATCAATACAGATTGAAAATCGATTGAAATGAGCTTCCAATTTTAGTAATCAAATTGAAAAGACAGAATTGGCATTTTTTTTTTAATTTGTTTTGTTTTTTTGTCTCTCCAACCTCAACTACTGGCAGTACCTGGAAAGTGTCTGAACAACAAACATGACACACAATGTAGCTTACCAGTTGTTATGTCACAGTTGCTACCATATAGCACATTTGTAAGGAGAATTTGAACATGCAAATAACAGTTGTCAGGGCATAAAACTAATAATCTGTTGATCATTAAAAATCAAGACTCAATAGTCTAACAGTGCCACTAGTGCTAAAAAAATGTTTAAATTGAATTGTAACTTTAAAATCAAAAGTCAAATTGAATTGTGACATCTCTGGTTTCTATAGTAGCCCAAAACAGACAAACCAAACACTGGCTCTAGATAAGGCCTTTGACATTTGGCAGCCACTACAACTTCTCCTTTATGCTGGGAATGGGAGCGGGAGATGAAGTGTTTACAATTTGCAAGCTCACTGCTAGATGTCCCTAAATCGTACACACTGGCCCTTTTAATTTCAAGTACTTTTTACAAATTTCCTTCTGGCTTCTAAAAAAGTTTAATTCAGCTCATAATCATCTTTACTGTACTAACACCTGCAGTGTATTTATTTTTTCACACTGGTGTAATTGTATTGGATTTGGCAATGTCACTGTAATAAGCATCTATGAAGAATAGGTTTTTTTTTTAGAGTCAACAAGGTCTTAAGTTTCACTCACATTAACTCTGAATGTAACAGATAACTTTAAGAAGAAGCTTAAAAAAGGTCACTGTGGTTTAACTTTACAGTAATGACTCTGGAATCTGACCCTTGTTTTTTTGTGTTTTTATTTCATCCTTGCAGGGGGAGCGTGCCACAGGATTCGGTGTTGCTCTGCTCATGGCCCTGTTCGGTCAGGCGTCGGATGACTCCATGCTGAATAAAGTGTCTCCTCTGGGTGCTGCCACCAATAATTCTGAAGACCAGATGGAGCGTGACTGCAAGAGACGAAGGCTGGTGTAGAACACGCACAACGACGGTTTTCTTCCCAACCTTGACCGCTCCGCTGCCACCACCACCACCACACCCAAATGGTTGAAGCAAGAGCTCCTCCAGTTAGAATTAAAACATTTTAAACTGTGATTCAACTTCCTGTGTTTGATTAAATTTGACTTCACTGAATAAAAAAAGATAATAATCAGTAAATCAGGTGTGTTATACATGATTGTGATAAACACAGGCCCTCATTTATTTGTCTTGTCACTCACTGCACTGATCACCTCCATACTGTAGCTTCTCCATGTTCCAGTTGCTTTTGATGAACGTGCTTTGATTTGTTTGGTTTTACCTCATAAAACATAAACTTTGTTTTCAAATATCCACCTCATCAGCAGGCATTGTTGTATGTCGCTACTTTATGCAAAACAAGCATCTTGCCATACATGTTGTCTTTGATGTTGTTAAAAATACTGGATCAGGATCCCGCTATTTTCTTTTTCAGTAACCACACTGCACTTTGTATTCACCCTGTGTATAGTTGGATTGTGTCATCTCGGGACCAAACTGAGCATTGAGAGCTTACTGCAGTTTTTAAAAGTTTCACAATGGTGTCAGATGAGTAATTAGCAAGCGATGCCACATATGCTTTGTCAGCACAGAGTACACATACAGGATGTTAACTGTAAGATCAAGTATTAGACAGATTCCAGCGTGAGTATGTTTTTCCACCCTTGTGACAATCATGTTGTCCTTCAATAAAGGCAGTGCCATCTGACCTCTGTGTACATGTGAAGTAAAACCCTCGAAAATGTTAACCAGAAATATCTTTATTCAATATGTAAGCTCTAGCTTTTGGGAGAATTTTTATCCTATACCTGCTGAGCAAACTCCATCTGCTGAAAGATGTGGTTAAAAGCTCAGGAATGAGCTTTTAAGTGGACCATGAGTTTAGATTCTGTCCCACCTAAAATTAACCAAAGTGATTCATAACATCACAACATGATGTGAAGTTTAGCTCAAGATTTTTGTTGTTTTGTAACACAGTTCTGCTGAAGTCTTAAACTAGATGACCAGTCAATATTATTCTATCATTAGTTAAAGGTGTACTATGCAGGATATTCACTAAAAAAATGTATCGACAAAAATTCCTCTCAGTCATCATTTATGACCCACTAGAAATGTATGGTGGTGTCTGTGTCTGAAGAGATGTTACCCTCTACCTGTGTTTCCATATTTTGCTGTGCTTGTGATGCTTCTGGGCAAAGTTGAAATTTGGTTTAACTTCAGGTGAGTGTGGCTAAAATGTAAGGTCAGAAATTGGCTCAAATTGTACAGTGTATTCCCAACTTAACCTTTGTCTGTTTCCACTATGTTGTTCTTGCTAATGTAGTTCCCTCTCTTCATTCACTCTCTAGCTCACTCAACCACTGCTGGTCCCCCTTTGTCTCTCTCCCTCACTTTTTGAGGAGACAACTTAGAATGGTGTGTTTACAAACAGCAACTGGAAGATCCTGCATTGTATATCTTTAATATTTAGATATTTAATCAGTGTGCTCCTTATGAAACTTTTGGGATGATATAATAATACAGTAATTCTGAGAGCTCTATGTCTGGTGCCTTCATGATGACCATTCTAAAATTTTAAGATCAGGAATTTACAGACAGGATAAAAGTCTTGACATGGTTTAATCACAAGGTGGACATCACAGTGACAAGGATAGTAGCAGTATTGCTGCATGTGACACTGAGTGGTTAACAACTCAAACTGCTGACAATGAAATAAACTACATGACAACACTGATCCTATAGTTTGCATTATACTAAATTTTGTGTCCAGTTTCACCATATATTATTGCTGTGGTTTCCTGCCTTTAAATGTATTATTAGGTTTTAGAGATAAAGGCATTTGTCTTTGTTAATGCCTCTGCAAATAAACTTGAGTTGTGTTTTGGAAACACATTTTGCAAGTGGTGTGGCATTTATGTGGGCAGCAGTACAAGAAGTGCTCAGAGCTTTTACTTTGGTGAAAGTGGTAATACAAGTAAAAGTCCTGCATTCAAAAGCTAAGTTTACTATTTACATTTCTTTCAACAAAAGTATAATCATTATACAGAAAGGCCCATATTAGGATAATATATATGATGTTACTGGATCATAATTAGTGATTATCAGTTATCAGTAATCTCTTTCAGGTTCACATATTTTATATACTGCTTATATAGATCAATCTATACTAATTTATCATATTTCACTAGTTTATTTATATGTGTTTTATTAATAATCCGAATCTACAAAGTTACTTGGGTTATCAAATAGATGTAGTGGAGTAAAAAGTGCAATACTGGCTTCCAAAATATAGTAGAGTAGAAGTATGAAGTAGTATATAATGGAAATACTCAATTAAAATAGAGTACTTGAGTAAGTGTACTGAGTTACTTTCCAAAAAAAGGAACAATCGATTATATGAATGTTTCCCAACATTTTCAAGGTTAATGCCCAGTGTATATTTTATTCAGTCGATTTTGTATGACCTATTGTTTCAATTTTCTGTCACTTACTTCCTTGTTAAACATGTGCCTGCTCGTCTGTCTGTGGTGTGATTTACTGGTCACATGACTGACTGCAGTCTCTGTACCGGTTTATAAGTCTGAGTTTACCACAGACACACAGTGGTTTGTGTCTCTGACAGCGACGGCAGCCTGCGGTCTCTCCTCTCTGTTTATCTGTAACGCTTCTTATTGAAGCCCACGGGTCCGGTGTTAAAATGGCTCGGACGGCTGTGTTTGTTGTACTGTTTTCAGTCGTGCTGTCCGGTGTTTTTGCCGGAGTGTTTTTCAACAAGAAGCAGCCCTGTTATGTCCGCACACCGAGGAGAAACGACTTCGGACTGAGGTAAGTTCAACAGATTTCACTGCCTTTTTAAAATGCGCGAGTAACGAAGAGTTTTAAACTAGTTAGCTTAGTTGCGAGAAAAGCTTGTTTGTTATTATGCTAGCTAGCTAACGTTAGCTCCAGAAAGCCGTTAGTTTATCAGCAGCTCAGCAGGCAGAGATAACGTTCAAAGTCAAATGTGACAAAAACAGCGCTAACCTCAGGGTGGAGAAGTTAGGGGAAAAACAAACATACAACTCGGGTTAAACTCGATAAAACAGGGAGTTTTGTTTTGGGTTCATTCTTGTTTTCCTGAGTACTTGGTTCTGAGTAGCTGCTCGGTCCGATACGGTCTTGAGTGCTTGAAGTCAAACGAAACTGAACAAAAACGTTTGTCATCATTTTAAACACATCACGAGGTGTATTGAATCACAGGTTGAGGAAGTTATCAGGTTATTTCCCTACAGTAGAGCTGTCAAGACTTGTGTCGGATAAAAATGAATAAATAAACTATAACAATCACAGTATTTTACAATGTGTTTAGTCATTTAACTTTTAGATTGTAAATTTTGTGTACATGTTATCTATCAACCCTAAACCCTAAACGCTGCTTTAAAGACTCCAGTACTGTAAGCTACATATTGTACAGTGTGAAACAGGAAGACACGAATTAAACATTACAGCACTAGGTTCAAGATAATATCAGTATAAACCTTAAAGGCTAAAATGATAACTGATTATCCAGTTGGCAGAAAATAAATACACAGCTAATTTAATTATTAATAACTGATTTGGTTATTGGTTTGTCAAGCATAAATGCCAATAATTAGATTTTTTTTCTAGTTCCTCAAATGTGAAAAATAGCTTCTTTTTTCTCCTTGTGTTACATTATACTGAGCTGAACATTTTGGGGTATTAGACAGGACAAAACACTTGATGAAGACACGTGATGACCTTATCTTGAAAAATACACTCCTCTGTGCTCTGGCCAAACTATGGAATGGTGACTTTATTTCTATCAACCTCAAGCATAAATGTAGTATTTGTGTACTGTAATTTATCAGCTCACAAAGAGACTTAATACATTTGCAATCCTTGTAATAAAATGATTTTCATTGTTGACTAATCTGTCTTTATTATTATTAATCATTTAGGCTATCAAATGTCAGAAAATAGTGTTAAATGACCATCAGAGGTCATCTGATGTCATGTTTGGTCTGACAGACAGTCCCAAAACCAAAGACCCAAACCCAAAGACAGTCAGCTTACAGTCATCTAAAACAGAGAACAACTCTTACATTTTTGCCCAAAGGAAAACTGTAAGAAAACAGCATCTTAATGAGGCACCTGTCCCAAAAACAGATATCTTCAGATGAAAGAATCACATCATCATGATTTTTTTTTTCCAGTAAAAATTGAAATTGTAATTCAAAAATGATCATTCCCACTAATGGTACTGCACATCACAATTTCAGTCAAAATAACCACAATATGACTTTTTTGCCATATCTTGCAGCCCTAGTCTTGTGTATTATTGAGTGTGTTGCTACTGCAGAACTAATGTATGTAATTACCTGTCCATTCACAGGACTTCTCCTCGTCCTCACGAGTATTTAAAAATTTCTGATCTGCCCAAAGCATGGGACTGGAGGAACATCAACGGCACCAACTATGTGAGCACCACCCGCAACCAGCACATCCCCCAGTACTGTGGCTCCTGCTGGGCCCATGGCAGCACCAGCGCCATGGCAGGTATGACTCAGTGTATTTTCCTTTTCTACTGGTGACTTTCAAACACGCTGAATCGAATTGTGGTTTGATGGCAGGTTGGAACAACTTGGGCTCACATGACTGTTCAGATAAAATTTAATGTAGGGTGACAGTTTCACTTCCTCTTTATGCAGCAGTGACTTGATAAATAGAACTGGTTTCCCGGTTTTTAGTTTTATTTCTCATTTCAGCTCTGTGTTTGTTCCCTGACCAGATCGTATCAACATTAAGCGGAAAGGAGCGTGGCCGTCTGCCTATCTCTCTGTCCAGCATGTGATCGACTGTGGTGGTGCTGGCAGTTGCCATGGAGGGGATCACACTGGCGTTTGGGAGTACGCTAGCACACATGGGATCCCAGACGAGACCTGCAACAACTACCAGGCTAAAGACCAGGGTGAGGCTCCTTCAGTGTACTATGTAATGGTTACAATCACTAACACTGTCTGAGTCTGAGTTGTTTTATGTTCTCTGTCCCTCTCTAAAGAGTGCAAACCCTTCAACCAGTGTGGCACCTGCACCACCTTTGGAGTGTGCAACATTGTAAAGAACTACACCCTGTGGAAAGTGGGAGATTATGGAGATGTGAGCGGGAGGGAGAAGATGATGGCAGAGATTTACGCTAGAGGACCCATTAGGTTTGCATTGTATTTATGCTTTTCTTTTATACAGCAGCAGACGGCCCCATAAAAACACCCACTAACCCAAAGACTGAAAGGAGCCTGCATGCACCTTCCAGACCAGTGGCATGCAGAGACAAACATGTACCATATGAGTTCCTCACACGTCAAGGACAATACATGAAAAGTGGTAAATGTCCCGTTGCGATTGAAAATCAGGAGAAAGAGTGTTCGAATCTGACAACTTTTTTTGACCAGCCAACTAGTCAAAAAAAATATTAATTGTTTGGATATTGTAGACTCACACACACATACACACTAGGCCTTTTTATCTCCTCTACCTCCTAAGAAACCCTTGATGTTGAAAAATAGAAACAAATCAAGTAATTGAATGTCTAATTTGTGGGCTTAAACGGGGAGTAATGATCAAAGATATAGTACATACAGGCCAGATTTTAGATAATTAATGCACAAATGGTCTATGACACTAGTGTTATAGACTGCAATATCTGGCAAATGGCAAATGTTTGGTCTGTAGCTCAACAGTTAGAAACTGGGCCAAATTAAGAGGAACTGCAACTAAAAATATTTAATATAAACATAAATATTCAGCTGCTGAGTCCGTCCAGTCCCTCCAGTCACCCTGTCGTTGTTGTTGAAGTCCACAGCAGTAGAACGTTAAATTAACATATACACACACACATCTTCATTCCAGTGTTTTATCTCTCTCTAGTCAGTGATGTGTGGTGTTTGTTTTCTCTCCAGCTGTGGGATCATGGCCACAGACAAGCTGGATGCCTACACCGGAGGTCTGTACTCTGAATATCAGGACAGTCCTTTCATCAACCACATTGTGTCTGTGGCAGGCTGGGGAGTGGAGAACGGAGTTGAATACTGGATTGTACGCAACTCTTGGGGAGAGCCATGGGTAAGTCCTAAGTGAATGTAGGAATTGTAGAATTGTAAGAACAATTATCTTTGGTATTATTTATTAAGAGTTTAATGGTCAAAACTCAGTTAATCTTCTTCATCAGGACTGTGTGGATGTGCTGTTTATTCAGATAAACAATGTGTTGGGTGCTCTTTGAAAACAGAATAATCAGGAAGGCCATCCAGGCACTCCAAAAAATAAACTGTAATGACGAGGAAGGAAAAATCAAAAAGGCTTTTATTAAAATGTCTAATTCATTTAAAATTCCGGCATACTTAGACACGCTTTGTTCAAAGCCCTGACGTGTTGCCAGATTGGTTTGTTGGTTTCCAGCCCAAGAATTGCTCAAAACCTGCCCGAAACTTTTTGATAATAAGTAATATGCATGAATTCATGAACAACAGCAATGTTATTGTGGTTCATAACAAATTTTCAATATGACATCATAATAATAGACAAAAATTGAATTGTTCACCAGTAGGCTCATATAACATAAAATAACAGATTTTATCGAACTCGGTTAACTGCAACAAGCCTTGACAGTATGCCGACTAAAGTGCAGCCGTCACAGACGCATGAAGGGGGAGAGAGAGAGAGAGAGAGAGAGAGACATACACACAATCCCATACTATCACAAAGCCAAACAAATGACATTGTAGTGTTTCTGTTATAATGAATATACAGATATGATATGATGCAGTGTATCTCCTCTCAGCAGGTAAGAATTGTGTAACTGGATATGTCCGCATAATTAAGGAAAAAAATATGAATACATTTTTAATATTATCTCATTCTTAATGTATTTAAAAAAAAAAACAGCCCAAGTGCCTGGGTTTCCTTCCTCATTAATATTCAAATACTGCTAAATTCTGATTGGTGCGCAGAATACATGACATCACCTTTTTCAAGATGAGCTTTAACCACTTCAAACCAGTGATGAAAATCAGATAAAACAGCATAGACGGATATCAATTTGTTGATTTGTGAAAGTAGGAACAGAATTAGGTTTTTGTGACTCCTCTGAATCCACTGTCCAACTCAAAAAATTATGCAGTGGAAGTTAAAAGTGACTCTATACATTCATACATGATTATTGTGATTTACCAGCTGATTGAATTTTTTTGAAAAATGCCCATCACTAGTTCAGAGTCCAAGGCTAGGAATGCTACTTGATGTTCAATACCATTTTCTTTTTTCTTTCCGATACCTGAATTTTAGATATTGGCCATTACAGAGTACTAATCCAATACTAGTGAGTTTAAAAATAACAGCAAAAGAATAAAAAAGGTCAGGATTCATAAAATATGTGATACCTGATTGGTGCATAGACTGGTGTAATCGCCTGATCCAGCATTTTAAGCTGTGTCCGAGGCATTTCTTATACTTTTATCGGTGTGGGAACAAGCTGAAGTTCACCCAAAGATATTTAACTATCACACAAAACAAAGAAAACCTGCAGTTCCTCACAATTGAGAAGCTGAAGCTGGAGGATGTTTGCTGCTTTGGCTCAAAAAATGATTAATCCATGACTTTTCCCCCCTCCTCTCCTCAGGGTGAGAAGGGCTGGCTCAGGATCGTGACCAGTGCCTACAAAGGAGGAAGTGGCAGCAAATACAACCTGGCAGTGGAGGAGGACTGCATGTACGGAGACCCAATCGTCCCCAAGTCTTACCTGTAGAGAACAGCACCCACTGCATGCTCTCATGTCTTCCTGTGTTGGGTAGAGGGCACTTTCTTTATATGCAAACTGTTCAAAAGGGAATAAGTCCAGATTTTTCTTTTTAGGTATTTGAAATTATGTCTTACACTTGTAATCAGGGGTCACATTTCAGTGCCAAGGTCTTCAGCTGGATGTCAGACCTGCTTGAATCAATGCAGATATTTGGAGTTTAACCACTGTAAGGTCTGCGGGCTGTTGAACAGTCTGAAATGTATAAACTGGGTGGGAGGAGTGAAACACATCAGTAAAAAAAAAATATCTGTGCTTCAGCAAATTCAAGCAGTGCATGCTTGAACAGCCACTCTACTCTGAAAAGATGCCAGAAATTCTTCAGTTTACATTATCAAGAGGACACAGACAGCTTTTCATAGCTTAGATTTTTTAGTGCAAACTGACTCAGCCAAAGAACATGGTGTTTTTATTATGATTTGTTCTACACTGCTGCGACACTGAATGTTTTCAGTGTGTGGTGTTAATGTATTGACAATATTGCACTACACCCTGATGGAGGATTTTTAGACTCAAACTGAAAAAAAAAAAATAAGTGTGCCTTACATGAACGAACTTGCAGTCACGTATAGATTTATGTAATTTGCTGTTTTTCATACTGAACAATCTACACACCAGAAATTCTGTAAAAAATGTACAAACTGCCAATAAACACAACAGTTAAAAGTGATGCTCCATACAAAATCTGTCCTTTGAGTATCAGTCACTCACTTTGTCTGTACTAGGGCTGAAACCAGAGCAGTTATAGTTTTATTTAGTTTTGATTTTTCTTTTCAAGTCAGTTTCAGTTTGTTCATTATAGTGTTTAAACATGTTTGCTTTTAGTTTTTATCAGTTTCAGTATGAGTTCAGTGTTTGTTACATTACAGACACAACACATGTGCACCAATGTCCCACATGCTGCTTGTGTTGACAAATTTGGCCAAAGACTAAAACTAAAAACACTTCCTATATATTTTTATTTTAAATATCTTTTCACTTATCTAAAGTTTTATTCTTATTTCAGTAAACTAAACTAAACTGTATTTTTTTTCTACACCTAGTTCATTTTTTTTTTTTTATAACAACCTCAGCTGAAACGTGGTCATAAACAAGCTGAGTTTTCCCCAGAAAATGATTGTTTTGGTGACATGACTATAAAGTTTCTTAGTAACTTTTCAGGACGCTCCTGCAGCATAATCCACTTATCCACTGTTCATCTACTGCATGTGGCAATCATCAAATTATAACGGCCACAATTTCAAAGGTTTCTTGCTTTGTGCTATGAAAAAAGCTCATCTGGTGCAGATCCAGTTTCAGATCCATATTTACTGACACTATTTAAAACTGCATTTGAGAAAATGAGACTTACCATGACGTGTGCAGTCTTGAGCCACAATGGGGAACTAGTTTTATTGCTGTTAAAGGGATAGTTTGAATCATCTGAAGTGGGGTTGTATGAAGTATTTATTCATAGCCAGTATACCTACAACAGATGGTGATCAACACACCCCCAGTTTGGAGAAACAGCAGGAGCACCAGTGCAGGAAGCTATAGTAGTACTGCTGTGGACAGGATCAGCAACAAAATGTATTTTAGACACCTACAAAAAATGCCCCAAAAAATCACTTTAAGTGTACACTATACATAGAATAATTTTACCATTTTACCATGCCGTTAGACAGCCTTTTACAACAGGAACCCGTTGTTATGCAAGCCTCGCTCTCACGAACTAACTTTTTAAAGCAGAGAAGTCAAACAATAACACACACCAACTAACAGATGGAGTCGGTGGCAGACCAGCAACTCCATGTTCTGAGAGGTAAAATGACAGATTTTGCCTTTGGAGTGTGGTTAGGTGGAGAGAGCAACACCTTGGGTATATAACAGTGGTTTCCCATTGGAAAGGACTCTGTCTGATGGCAATAAAGTAATGAAAATATTCTAAATATGGTGTAGAAATAGACTGCTAATGATTTTATTGTAGTTAAAATGTTTTGCCGCAGGACCTGTCCTCAGCAGTACACCAGTGCTCTTGCTGCTTTTCCAAACTGGGGGTGTGCCGTGCCATTTACTATAGATAATTCACTGACGATGGATAAAGACATCATATTACTCCACCTCAAAAAAATCCAAACCATCCCCTTAAAATTTTAGACACTTACGTAAGTTTGATAACAATGTCTGATTGCAGGACGGTGCTAATATTCATGGCTTTTCTTAATTGGATTTTATGATTGGATAAAAATTCAAGAATGCAGAAACTACATATTCAGGTTTTTATTTTAAAATGGCTGAACCAACATAAAATATAGAAAATCAAATATACATGTGAAAAAGAAAACGTTTAGCTGCATCTTCAGAGGCTTCAGTCTGTCATATTACTGTACTCTTCCAGCAGCTCATTGACATTTGTCTTCTTGTCGCCTCAATAGAAACTAATCATTCACTTGGTCAAACTGAACAGTCGGTCTCCAAGCAATGTGCTTCACATCAAGCAGAGCATTTGGTTACCGTGGAGATATAATCGTAGATATCATCTGTCCTCTCTTATGTCTCTGGTAAAGTCTCCAACAAGAACATTTTCAGTGTCCTCTCCACATCAGTTTATCATGATGAAGTTTGACTTGCAATGAGCTGAAAAACAAATAATTACCTGCGCGTCAGAATGTGATGAGGGGAAGTTTACGAAGTTAAACAACCTTTAAACAGTTACTTTATGTTCTAGTTTTACTGTCCATCTTAATATGTGAAAACCACTTCCTACTTATTTTTATGTACTTGCAAAGTTTTTATATGCATGGAAGCCCTGACTTCATCAGGATGCTGCAAACTTCTGTTAACATGTCACCTACCAATAAACTCTGCGACAGGGTCGTGCTCTCCCTCTGTGCGGATTGTTCCTGCGATGCTGTCATTTTCCAAGATGGGGAGGAAGAGCTGAACAAAGTCTGATGTGTAGGGAGGTGCGATCACGTCCAGCACCTATGAAGAGCAAAAGTGGAGTTGAATTATTCTGGTCTAAGGTTTGTTTTAATGCACAAGTAACAAATGTTTTCTGATGGTGTTATGGAATTATGTGGATAGCGCCAATCAGTCTGTGAGCAGGTCAGAAGGTGTGAGAATGAATCTGTAAACCCCTCACATTACCAGATAATCAGGGCTGAACAGACCAGATTTCTCCTCACATTGTCTGGAAGAGTGAATATGAGGTAAATCAGCCCAAAACTCTTGCAGTCTGACCTCAACTTAACTGTCTGCCATTTGATGCTGGGCAGTTGGTGTACAGTGGGTTTTAAGAGGTTTTTCACTGAAAACAGCTGCCTGCTGCAGCCAACAATGATGCTATGAGAACAGTGAGAGTGACCAAACCAGTGAAGTTGTAAGTTAAAAAAAAGCAATAATAATAATAACAACAACAACAATAATCATAAGCTTGACCCCTTTCACTTGGTTTTCACACAGTCATTTGGTAAATTATTGAGATTATTATTTGTTTAGGTGAATTTACCTCAAGTTTATACACTTTAAACACGACATTTTTACGGCCCTGAGTATTTAAAACAATTTAAGACTTTCAGGACCTGCAGACAGCCTTGAACTTCAGCGAGGAAAATATTGTTACATGTAAACCAGACGTCATTTAATTTCCTATGTTTTGTCTTTTCAACACTTATCAAGATCAGAAGCTGCTGTTACCTCTGTGACAAAATATCTAATGAGGGAGATGTCCGTGTTGAGTTTCTCCAGACACTTTCGAATGTAACTGACTACAGGCAGGACGTATCCACGGCTCAGTAGATGAACCATTCGGTCCAGCAGAGTCTTCTTTAACTCCAGCTGAGGGGGGGAAATGAAACCAGCACACAGTTCAGCAAACCTACTTCTGTTGAAAACTGGAATAAGAAACATCAGAGTGAGACAACACACACCTGCTCCATGACGTCCAGCTGAGAGTGCTCCGTCTCAAAGAGCTTGATGAGCAGCTGGAGGACCTGCGGGTGCAGCAGCTGGTGACAAGTACAGATCTGTGTGGAGGAAGCGTTCATGTTGAATTTCATCACAAACTTAAATAATGAAAGTTCAAAGTTTCATCTGGTGGTTATGTCATACCTCGTCAAGTAAAGCTAAATGAACCGGGGTGTGGTCGGTCTGCAGCTGGAAGTACCTCGGCTCAGACACCGTCCAGTCCACCCATTTCAACACCCCCATAGCAACAACTGGAAAGCTGAACACA
The DNA here is from genome assembly GCF_056507025.1 of Lutjanus erythropterus. Taxonomy (NCBI): domain Eukaryota; kingdom Metazoa; phylum Chordata; class Actinopteri; order Lutjaniformes; family Lutjanidae; genus Lutjanus; species Lutjanus erythropterus. Next base: position 21,108,564 of record NC_139318.1, read on the forward strand.
AACACACAAACATGAAGTCAGCGGGATCAGTCAGAGATGAGTAGGGCTGCCTGTCAGTTCTTCTGTAGTTCAACTTAAGTGTCCGCCAAGTATGAAAAAGCTGTCACTCAACGTAAAGTCTTCATATTTTGAGGGGATAATATATTTCCTAATTTAAATCATACTTTCGGAATCAAACTCATGAATTATTTTTAGACAAAGTTCTTGTGCACCTGATTTGTGTTTAGACAAAATACTTGTTTGCAGTTTGTCTCATTTTGTTACAAATTGGTTTTGCATTCTTATGCTCAACAAAGTTAAGGTATTGAAATAAGGATACTTTTGTTAACAGCACAAAAGCTCTATCACATCAGCCACAGTATTGGAAAATCTGAAATGATACCCAGCCACTAGCAGTAAGATCAAAATCAATAAATAATTTCTGAGTGATCAGGAAAAAAGTTACATCGCATTAGATAAACCTCCTGAATACAATTTGTTTCAAGTTTTATTTTCTGGTCTGAATAAACTGTAAGCTATATTTTTTCAAGGACTTTTCACCCAAGTATTGACATTCACATTGGGTTTTAAGTACAGATGACAATCGAGAACCAGTTCCATATTGTCAGAGCCATCTGAATCGTATGCCACCGAGCTTACTGACTCTTTTTATTGATGTGGACATGTTTTTCTGACAGTTGCACGTTGCAAAACAATGACCTATGCTGCTGGAAACTTGCAATAAGCAGGAGTCCTGGTGGTGAGGAATAACCAGTCCAAAGTGTGGCTTCATTTCATGAGAAAGATGACAACAGTGGTTGTTGTAATGTCTGTAAAATGATCGCGTCAATCAATCAAGAAAGGAAACACCAGCAACATAAGCTTATTTGACACTACATGCAGCTGCCACTGCTTCCCAACCGAGCAGTGGGTAAATAGGCAGGCTTAGCAGATTTTTTTTTCTTTGATTAAAAAAACATAAATGAGAATGAATGCTGTAGAAATATTCTCTCATTTCATCCTTTTTAGATATCAGACTGTTAACGAAATTTAGCTCTCAGGCTACAGCCAACTCAAACTGCTCCTCAGCTCAGAGTCAGCAAAGCCTTTTGACGCTGCACAAGGAGAGAAGGGAACAAAGAAAGGAAGGCTGAATCAGTGTCACTGTGCAGTCACAAAATTTCTAGTGAAACGTTTGCACCATTTTTCAACGGCAGAAAAAAACTGAATTTCGGTAGGTTACCTGCCTTCAGGAATTGCACGAGAATTGATAATTGCATTGGTATTATGCTTAAAATTTTATGAATTCCCATCTCTAGTTTTAAGTTATTTATGTCAGTTTTAAGTGGCAACTAACTGCACTAATTTATTAACTAATTACAATAATAACAGATTTAAGGATTTTGAGGAACAAGATCTTGGCCGTCTACTCACCGGATGCACTGGTACAAAGTGCCGAGCTCAGCCACCAGCTCTGTGGCGCCTTTGTTCTCGTTGCAGCACAGGTTGTGCACAGTCTCTATGGCCTTCGAAGTTGACTTCAGCTCATCTTTATTGATGTTGACTCGCTTGTTCTGTGATTGACAAGAAAGAAGTTTAGGGAAGGCAGCTGTGGTGCTGAAATGAAAACAAGGAGCATGGGAATTTGGTAAGGAAATAAATCATTTAAATTAGCTACTTCAGCCAGTTTAGATAAATCAAATAACTGAAAATTACCATGATTGGAATTTAGTTGAACTAACAACCAACTACTGTCACTAACTTTTTTATATCTAACTTATTCAACAGCACAGAGAAACATCAGCACATTCTTTTTTGTACCTTTTTCCAGGTTTCAACCACACTGGCAGCGTAGGCCAAGATGTGGATGTATTTGTGTTTGTGGTCTTGGTTGATCTTTGATCCAGGTTTAAAGAGTGACTGCATGAACAGGTCCAGAAAAGCTGGCACTCGGATCTAAAGACGAGGATGATAAACTATTAAAGTCAGCTGCACCTTAAATAACAAGCATGTAGTGGACGTGATCAGGGTTAAAGATGCTCCGCCCTCACCAGCTCCACAGGAGGCGGGTCCATGCTGCTGAACATCTTGAACAAAACAGTGATATCTGCAGGATTCAGGGCTCCTTTAGACAACATGGCACCCAGTGCCTGGCAGGCTCGAGGGTAGGCTGCTGCTGTACCAAGTGCCAGGGTTATCTGACTGGCATCGTGACCTCTGAGAACCACAACCACGGCGTTAATATCAACAGTTAAATTTACCCACACAACCCAACCTACTTCCTTCTCTTGACACTTCTCTGAACTTCATCACCTAATATCATTAAAAAATAGATGCTTCTCTGTTTCTGAAACAGGCAGTGTCCTGGGTCCTGCTGCAAGAAGGGAGTATTCATCCAGATAAACTCATCCACTCCTGTGATCTTTTACTCTTCACTGAACAATTTTACCTCCTGAAACATTATAAAACAAGACATGTTATGGTGAAATTCTGCTGAAAAGGGGACAGAGGTACCTCTCATGCGCCGACTTCTGCACCTCCTGGCCGATCCTACGAACAGCTGAACCTCCCTGTTCCTCTTGAGCGAGGATGGACATCATTGCCTGGGCAAATAGGTACGTGTGCTCACCATGACAGACCATCTTCTGCAAGAGAGATGAGGGAACAACTCAGCAAGGATGATAACACACAGTCACAGGAGTGACTTTTATACTCTGTGGTGCTAATATAACACGACTTGCTATTTTCATTTGGGACTAAACTGGTAAATCTATAGCGAGTGAGTCTATAAAAAATGTCTATAAAATGTCACAAGAAGAGTGAAAAAGAGCCATCACAGTCCAGGACGACATCTTCAAATTGTTTGTTTCATCTGACCAACACTCCAAAATTCAAATATATTCAATAAATGATCATCTAAAGCAGCAGCAAATTCACGTTTCAGAAGCGGAAATCAGTGAATGTTTGCAGTTTCGCTTGATAATTGACTAAAAAATGATTATCAAACGTATTGATAATTTTCTGTCAAGAGACTAATCAGCACTACAATCTGGGTTTATAAAGGTCCTGTGTGTAGGATTCAGTGGCCTCTGAGATGAGGTGATTGCAATCTGCAAACTCACAATACTGTCCCCTTGTTTGCATGCACAAAAACCTACTGTGGCTGTGAAACTCGCAGAAAATGTGAAAGGCCAGATCTATAGGCAGTGTTTGGTTTGTCTAGTCGGGGCTGCTGTAGAAACATGGTGACCTGCATGGAAGAGGACCTGCACCCACTGCAGTTATAAACAACTGACTCTAGGGCAACAAAAACACATCAACTTTTACTTTCAGGTTATTAGACAAATGAAAACTTGAATATTATATTACTTTCTGCCGAAAGATCCCCATAAATTTTACACATAGACCTGTAAATGTCAAAAGAACTGCAAGGTACTAAGGTGCAATACAGAGGATTTAATACCTGAAAAGACAAAAGTAAATCCTCACTCTGAAGTAAAAAGAAGCAGGACTCAAAATAATTTAGTGACACATCATATTCTTGCCCCATGTATTTTGACCAGAAGACTCACAGCAAATTCTGGCAGGTTCTTCTCCAGGTTTTCTTCTCCTCCATCCAGCAGCGTGGCCAAAGACGTCCTCAACACCCGGGAGAAAACCTCCAGTTGCTGACATGCTGTAGACACACTGGTGATCTCACCCTGATAACCTGCATCTGAAATGAGCTTCACACACATCCACACAAAAACATGACTAACGCAAATAGACCCTTCCAAGACATTAATTTTCATTTAACGACTAATGATTTTATTTTTGAAAAACTATTGTTTAGTCTGTAAAATCTCAAACTACCAAAAGACACACCTGCATCTTTAAATTGTTATTTTGTCTGTCAAAACCCCCAAACCCAAAGATATTCAATTTATAGTGATACAAAATTTAGGAAGCAACTAAATCCCCACATTTAGCAAGCAAAATTCTAAAAGATTTACTTGAAAAGACAAGGACAGAAATTGATTGATTAAATTATTGTTTCAGCACTAACCTATTTCTATTTATCTGATGAGGAAAGTAACTATAAATAAACTCTTGCTTCCTTTTATTCTCACAGCAAATGAACAAAATCACATGCTGCTGACTTGAGAAACTTCAAATTCAGTCCTCCATTCTCAAGGACAGTCACATAATTACATAACTACCAGGCCATCACTGTTATTACCAGTGTCATACCTTCACAGTGAAGTTGAGCATCAGGCAGTCTGGGTGAGCCTCGGCCAGTTTATAGAAAAGATCTCTCCATGTGGTGTGTGCTATCATCTGCTCAAGCCAAGCAGGAGTCTGAAAACGCAGGAGACTCGGTTGGTTTGGTTCAGAAGAGCTTCACTTATACGTAACCCTAACATGAAACCTTTCGCGTAAGATGTTCAGGATTTGTGATCACTTGTAAAATCCCAACTGCGTGTTCAGAAGTCTCACCTCTCCCTCTACTGTGAAAATGGAGTCTGCTTTCTGAGGGTCAAAGTGCTTTATCAAGAGACTCTTGAGGTGATTTTCTACTCTCTCTTGGACCTGAGCGGGCTCTACACCTGCAGACAAAATAAAGAAATTACGGACTACTGAAAGATCATCATAAGGCACAAGGAAGGAGTCGTAGTGTCAACGATGACTCAAAGATCAGAAAACACTGCAGGCCCTTGCAGTCTGCCACCTACCCATCTGGATGAGCCACTCTGCAAGCAGATTAACGGTCTGAGCCACAGCAGAGTAGTTCTCAGAGAGAAGCTGGATGACATGTTCTGGAGATCCACCTGCCTGGAAATACCTATAGGAAAAAGAGGGTTTCTATCATCCCACTCTCAGTCGGTCGGTCCTTATGATTCATGTGTCCAATCACTAGTCGTCCTGTGTAGTCTTGTTTTGATGCAGAAATGTTGTGAATATTGCACAGGGATGAGCGATGAAGGGTCCATGACTATCCATGAGTGTATAACACTTAATATTAAGTCTTGTATGAGAAAACAGGTTCTTACGTTTTCAGTGTGTTGAAGATGGCAGGCTCCATGATGTAATCCCTGCTGGAGAATTTCTGCAAGCAATCCTCCTGGGTTTTCCCATCATTCTCCCCTTCAACATAATCCTCCTGAAACATACATACATTTTAGAGCCCAACCAATACTGGATCTTTGTGGATGATGCCACCACTGATACTGTTAGTAGGGAATAAAGAAAATCTTATATTCATGTATTGGTCAATATTCTTTATGACATTAGGGCACTGAAACAGCAAACAGTCACAGATATTCTTAATAATTACAAATAACTATGATTTTTTGTTTTTTAAGAAAAGCACAAATAGGACAATTTGAATTAAGGATCAAATATACATAAAATACTTCCTATGATACTTTAAAAAAACAAAAAATGCATTATGTAAAAAAATATTGGACAACATCTAAGGGGATACAGATACAGCCTACTGAAATAGCTGCACTAGGCCAATAATATCTACCGATCTTTCTGTCTGGCTCTAACACATCTGTTTATGCTTCTGCAATGGGTCTTTTGTCTTGAGAATAGCAACACACTATCCCCCTTATGTCTTTTAAATGCAATAATATGTATGGCGTGACAGCAGCACTGACAAGTGCTATATGACTAACACCATGAAGTACTTTTTCTTAGAACTATTGATTTTGGACAAGCTGTCTACTGACAAATGTATTCAGGGGCTGTAGTACGTCCCTGTCCATTTCTACCAGACACAGTTTTCTGAAGTTTATGTATAAGGCTTTAAAATGGTAAACACTGAGTCACTGGTACCTGGCAGTGAATTAAAAAAACAGGAAATATATTATGTAATCATGTCAATTTAATCCCTCACAATCTTTAACATAAATTTTTTTTCGTCTTATATTTCTTAATATGAAAAGGCCCATCTGCCAAATTGAACAAAATGTTTTATCTGCTACAGACATTTATTGGTGAAGTTGTATGACTGTTTAGAGCATCATTACATGTAAAGTACGCTGAAGGTAAAGTTTGCTAAATGCCCACAACAAATGGACTTTTCATTCCTTTTGACTTATCTAATTAAATACATGTTAAATAAATAAATACATGCGACTACTTTTGGATTTGCCTTTATAAACATATATTTGACAGACGTGTATGAGTGTAGCAAGACGTGGTTTCTGCTGCAGAGCTTCAGATGATTTCACTTTTTAATTTTACATAACGGACAAAACAGAAACAAAACAAAATGTTTGTCATAAAGTTAATATTGCATTACTGTTAGCAATGCATCATTAACTTAATAACAAAACAAAAGGTTTGTTATTAAGTTAATGTTGCATTGCTAACAGTAAAGGTGGAACATGGGTCCTATATAAAAGGGAACCATTGATCTGCGAAGCTCTCACGAGATTTGTGTGCGTTGAATCGTCAATGTGCACCTTGTACAAATGAATTATGATATATAATGTGACAACACTGTGAATAAACCTTGGTAAGGTCTGTGGACAGAAAACACTTCTTAAGAATTAAGAAAAGATCATGATTTGAGTTATCGTAATCGCTCTCGCGAGATCTTCCACGGGCTCTTTCGCGGGTCTGGCGTTCCCTTCGAGACACCACCTGCAATGTGTCCACCGGCTGTAACATAGGTTAGCCTTTAGCTAGCTAACAGTGCCGCTAAGCTGCTGTGGATTCCAACCGTCTCATCAGTACAGCTGTGTGAACACATTTATATTTGTACATCACCTCCGTGTTAGCTGAACGTTCATGTCATGTCACATGCCAGTGGCTTGTGTAGCTGTAGCTAAGATAATGCTACCTGGCTAATCGACTGTGCAGCCAAACAGCAACAAGTCATATCTCACCAAGTTACCGTCTGTGCCCTCCCAGTCTCCACCACCGCTGTAATATTCCTCGTCCATGATGACGGGAAAGGAGAACCGTTCAATTAGCTACAATAACCGTGCCGTACGGTTTAAATCTTGAGGTGTGACTTGTTTTACCACTGATGATGCTGAGCGGTCAAGATGCTGAAAGTAGCTAGCTTGTTTAGCTAGCAGGCTAACAACAACAGGCGGAAAATGGCGAGACGGTGCACAGCAGGCCACGCCCCCCATTTTGAATGTCGTGTCTAGAAGGGAACGTTTGATTTGAGAAACTCTCGCGAGGTTTGTACGCGTTGTGTCTTCACGGTGCACCTTGCGCAAACTAATCACGTTTCATAATGTCAGAATGCTGTGGTTTGAACGATTTTAGGGATATATTTGTCCCTTGGTAGGTGCTGAAGAAAAGCTCATTAAAACCGATTACTCTCACGATTTCTTTCGCGTGTCTAGGGTTCCCTTTTAGACACGACTTCTTTTAAGACTAAACGGGGCTGTGTCCTGAGTTACGTCTGTCAGGCACAATGGTCTAATGAAACGTTTCACGTTATAAAACAAATATAGCATGCTGTACAACAAGAAACGTTTCCTGTTATAACGTGATATAACATGAAACGTTTTATGTTATAACAATAAGTCATCATGTTATAACACGAAATGTTTGACGTTATAACAACATATGTAATAGTGTATTGCTAAGACAGGCTTCTTTTCAAAAATGTGATGTTTGTCGAAATACCTGAACTTACTACTGTTTTATCATGTGCACAAATACAGACTAGAATAAATTAAGATACTCCAGTTGTGTGTGAAAAAATCAACAGTACAGAGAAACAGACTTTCCTTGCATATTATATGTAAATAAAACTCTTTGCCTCCTCCCTTCAAACCCATCCCCTCCACATCAAAACTGAAATAAAAACAGTTCTAAAAAAATGTCACTCAAAAAATTATTAAGAAAAAAAAAATCACAAGATTATTGTAAAAACTATAAGTGGAGAATGAACATGAACAGATTAGCTTTGTTATCTCAGATGACAAAATAATTAACTTGTGATCTCTAGATCAAATATTTGCAAGAGTGGCCGTTTTTGGCTCCTTTAAAACAAAGACACAAAGATTACAAAAATAAATAAATCAATCAAAATAAAATAAATAATTTTTAATGTTCATGTTTTATTTTCAAGGGAACTTTCGCTTGTGTCTTTCATGTCATTCATTTGTTCCCGCCTCCATTAAACTTTTAAATAGTGCTGTTGCATGAGGCTGCAGGGATTGTGCAATAGTTTCATGGGTTTTTTTTTTACCACAGGGTATGTGCAATATGTGTTATGTATTTGTATGTGCAATATCTTGTAATGTGCAATTTATTTATTATGTTGTTTGTTTTATCACACTGTGGAGGCATGTTGTGTGCAGCATTTGAGTCCCTATGGGGACAATAAAGCATATCGTATATATATCGTATATCGTCTCTTGCCTGTTTATGAACAGCTCTGTAACTTGTTAACAAACCAAGTAGCAGGGCTGGCCAATATATCAATGATATTAATATTGTGATAAGAGACTAGGTATCGTCTTACATTTTGGATCATTATAACTTGATACGACCTACATGTTGGCTTTTCCTGGTTTTAAAATCTATATTACAGTAAAGTGATTAATTTTCTGAATTGACAAGACTGTTCTAGCTGTTCTATTACTTGCCTTTAACCACTCAGTCATCATATCCACATTACCAATGATTATTTATCAAAAATATAATTGTGTTAATATGTTGTGAATACACAGTCATCTCTACAATACTGCCTTAATATTGATAGAAAACTTTGAGATGGCTCCCTTTGAGATGATTGATGAGTCCAGGCATATGGGAACAAACATTTTTATTTTATAATGCAAACTGCAACAAATTAATTATATTATTTACCCAAAGGAGCAGAAAAAGGTCATATACCCGTGGCAAATAAATCACACAGTCTGTGTTAAATCTAAGTCCAACACAATATTTTCATCCTAAGCCATAAAGGGAAACTCCACCCTCAAACAAAATGTACATTCCTTTGATGTCGGACAGTTCATTCTTATTTTGCGAATGTGATCAAGTTTCACCCAACGCCAGCCAACAACAGATCCAGGACTTTTCTTCCTCCACAGACAGCGCAAAAGGGAACCGGACTTTATACCAAAGTCAGTCATTTGTTAAGGGACATGGGCAAATATTCAGGTGCAAACTTTTGCACATTTTAGATCAACAAGCTCAGACATTCAGTCTTTGCTCTCTCTGATTCAAGTGATTTCTGTTCACAAATCTTAACTGAACTGTATTATCATTGGATTCATAAAGTGAATTCTTCAGGGTTTTTGCTTCAGGAAGGCATTCTATCAAAGAATTTCTAAGCACAAATATAGCTCAGGTGAAAACTGAACCACAATTGATCAGTTCAGTTATTGCTTAGATAAATAATATTTACTCTACAAGAGAAAGATAAGTTTCACATTGTTCAGATGCATGTAAAAAAAGCAGTTCTAAAATGTGATGTCAAATTGACTTTTTTTTTTGGTTGAAAAATCCCTGCGCTGTTGGTTCTTGAAACGTTTTGCCATTTTGTACACCTGCATCAAGTCTTGGAAAGTTTCAGAAAGGATTAGTTGACTGGCTGAAAAAAACAGCCATGTGACAAAAAAAACAGTGACAGAAGTCTTTTGTAACTGGAAAAAACAGTGAATAGCACCATGTTCACTAAGGGCAAGCCAGAAGGTAAAGGGGAGAAGCCACAGGGCACACAGAGTTCAGGTGTGCACGTTAAGTGCTGCGGCTTGCAACAAAAACTGCCGATCCTTCAGAGTCACTTTTTGGTCTTCACTCTCCTCTGTCGTAGTCTGGCTGTGTGCAGCTTATGCAAATATAGTCCTCCTTCTCTGCTCGCTCAGCAGACAGTCCTACACAGATCTGGTGGAACCACTGATTGCAGTTGCCGTCACATTGGACCCAGTTTACCTGAAAAGCAGTAAGATGAGGAAAAAAAAGTTTCTTTACTGTGTTGTTGCCAACTTCCAGGTTGACCTACAAAAACAAGCCATCCTGCAGCACTTTTTTCTATACATATAATAGATGGATATAACACAAACCTCATCGCCCTCTGGCTCTCTGCACCATGGTGCAGCACACAGTGAGAAGTCCTCTTCTGAATCTGAAGGAGCAGGGTCTGACACTGTGTGTGTAGGAGAACATGTCCTTTTGGTTTCTTCACTCCTCTCTTTGCTTTTCTTAGACTTCTTTTTGCGGCACTTCTTGGCCTTGTCGCTGTGCTGAGAGTCAGAGCTGTCCTTACGTCGCTTGGTCCTTTTGCTCTGACCATTCACCGCCTCCTTTTTGTGACTGGAATCTCTGTTCTGTGTTACAGTAAATATACCAACAAGTATAACATACACACCAAGTGTGATTGAGAATATGATCTAAAAGAACTAAACTTATTTGTCATTACCTTTTTGTGGTGGGGGCTCGCTCTCGGAGACTGTTGGTCCTCTTTTGTGTCGTTCCCACAAGGGGAGCTCGGTGAGGGCAGCGGGGCCAGTTTGTACAGCAGGTATCTGTACAGCTGCTCGGTTTCAGGCAGAGTGACCTGCAGCAGGAACCCCTCCACCATCAGCTCCTCCAGCTCAGGACCCAGACCTGTGACAAATATGATAAGCAAAAGAGAGTTCAGACATGAAAATTTAAGGAAAAAAATGTGGTATGCATAGATGCCAAGTGCTTAAATGGATAGTTCAGATTATTTGAAATGGCGTTTGGTTTGAAGAAGCAAAGAGAGGCATGGGACAGAAGCTAAGTCATGAACTGCTGTGGACACTTTAAAAAGGTTTAAAAAAATCTGTTTTAAGTGTACACTACATTTAGAATATGAGCTGCTTAACTTTGCCATCAGGCAGCCTTTTCTGGTGGGAAACTGCAGTTATATAACCCAAATATCACCCTCAAAACCAACCAAACTCCATGGCCAAAATCAGTTATTTCACCTTGCAGAAAGCAGGAGTTGCTGGTCAATGGTCAATCTGATATTTTTGCTGTTATGTGACTTTGATGTTTTAAAAGGAGAATTCAGATTGACTGAAGTCACACAATAGCATGAACTGACCGATTGAGGCAGGAGTAGACCAGCAACTCCCACTGTTCTGTGAAGTAAAATAATTGTTTTTGCCTATGGAGTTTGGTTGGTTTAGAGAGAGCGATATTTGGCGTATATAATGGCAGTTTCCCGTCAGAAAAGGTAAAGCTGTGAAAATATTCTGGATATAGTGTACACTAGAAAAAAGGCCCACCTAAAAATAAAAATAGTAATAATAATAATAATAAAAAAATCTATATTAGTTTAAGGGGCTAAACTCTGCTTAGCTTCTGTGCTGGTGCTCATCTTTCTTTCTCCAGACTGGTGGCGTGATGACCTCCATCTCCATCTCAGCTAATACACTGACTACTGATGAGTGCCTCATACAATCCCACTTCAAAAAATCCGAACTATCATTTTAAAGCTTTTATACTGACCCTGGAGTGGAACAGACTGGTGCTCTGTATAAAAAAGTGAACCATATTTTTCCTGAGTCAGATGTGAAGATACCCCGGGTCCAACTCTCCCCTGAAACAATAAACAATCAACATCACCATGTTTGACAATGATCTGTGAGTCTATAGCTCCATCTATCTGAAGTCACTGACAGTGGATTTGATCTACAAAGCAAAAATCAACAGTCTCATTTATTCAGCTACATTAAGTTACATCATGTTTGTCCACTCACCATCTTTGACACTTTCTCCAGCATTCCCTCTGTGCAGGCCTGCTGGACTCTGTGCTGCCACCGCACTGTCCTCTCTATGAGGAAGCGCAGGGCGTCCCCTTCTGGCAGTCGAACCCGAATCCTCTGCAGTGAAGCTAACAGGGGCAGGACCTTGTCCAGGGGGGGTTTCCTCGATCGCTGGCAAAGTGGGCACAGCCAGGCTTGGCCGTACTCAAGCTCTGTGGTTGTTGTAACGCAGCCGCAGTGGAAAACTTCTCGACAGAGCTCGCACTGCACCATGGCGCCCGACGGGGCCTTTTGGCAAACACAAACACTAAGTGCACAACAGTTTTCAGCAGGAAGAAGCTTGGACTCGTTTGAAGCACGCAGAGCCAACAAGATCTCCATTTCCCTCTGGTGGACTTCAGCGAGAGTGGCCATCTGTGAAGGAAGAACATTTAATTTAACATTCTCAGTTCACAGTGTGTAAAGCATTTCATTATTTGTGCAGTTAAACTTTTTACTTTTGGCAGCACTTAAAGGACAAGTGTGTAGGATTTAGTGGCATCTAGCAGTGAGCTTACAGATTGGAAACACCTCTGCCTCACCCTCCCCTTCCAAGCATGTGGAGAACTCATGTTAACCACTAAAAACGTCAAAGGCCAAATCTAAAGCAAAGTGTATGTTTTGTGTGTTCTGGGCTATTGCAGAAACACCGTGGCCTCCACTGCAATATCCTACCAGTAGATCCCCTTAAGTCTTACACACTGGACCTTAAAGACTCCAGGTCTTCTTTTTCCCCTTAAATCTAATTGGATTTTTAGCATAGTAGCATTTCTTGCAAATTTAGAACAAGTGAAGAAGTAAGCTGTTAACACAAGATGACAGATGCCATTTGTTGCAATCATGAGAAATGTTGTCAATCACATTTGTACACTTTTGTAGCAACCGTAATTTATCTTGTTTGGGGAAAACATAAAATCCAGCTCCACTCACAGCAGAGGCAGAGTCCTTGCTCTCAGAGAGCGCTCTCTCCACGTCACACAGAGACTCCAGTTTTGTTGATGATTTTTTACAGCTCTGTGTCACTTCTTTTGCTTTTTTAGATCGCGACTTCTGATACCCAATCCCTAAGTCACATCTTGGGCAAAGCACCTGAAAACATAAAAGCAAAAAATGTTTATTGGTCCACACATAAAAAAGGCTTTGACATAATCGTGCATACTAATATCTGTTTACCTCAAGGAGAGAGAAAGGGGAGTTTTTCAGTAGGAATGTCTTCGCTGCGCTCTCCTTCCAGGTCTGGACATCACTGACCAGAGCTTCCAGTCGACTCAGCTGGTCGAGCCTCACTGGGATGCCCTCCGCTCTGAGAACCAGCTCAGAGAGGCTGTCCAGCACAGGAATACGTCCTCCAAGCTGCAAGCATGCACACACCAAATTTATAATCTTAATTTAACCATCTTTGGCCAAGTGCTGAAAACAGTGTGGCTTAGTTTGAAGTATATTTCACCTGGAGTGCTTCAGCTTCATGAACCCATTTCTTGGCCTTGGTGATAACATCCCTCAGCTGCAGACAGTTTGGCAGATAGGCAGGGATGTTTTCTACTTCTTGCAGAGCAGTGTCTAGTGTTTCCATGCTGTGATAAGGTCTGTAAAGTGACATGAGCTTTTGTAAATATAGTGTACATGTTGAGGTCAGTTTATCTTCTGTGCTGAGCCATTTGTGGGTTAAGCAGCGTCGCAACACCATGATCCTCTTTAAGCACCATGATCCAGCTCTGCAGACTTGGCACATTTCACTCTTCAGTACAAACGGATATCACATTTTCTCTTCACATCTGACACCACTGTTTAAGAAAATCTTACATTTACAAAAAAAGAAAAACTGATGAATTCATGGTTTTGAAATCCAAACTACTACACTTTAACAAAGTTAGAGGAAGTAAGTTCATACTTCATTGAATTACTGACTAGCTCATCTCCTTCCTACTTCCTTCATTTAAGAACCATCTCTAAAAGTAGAGCGATGCTCCCACACACTGACGTGGAAAAAGTAATTCATGCACTAATTTCCTCTAGACTTGACTACTGGAACTCCTTCCTTTTTGACATAATCACTCCCTCGTCTCCAACTAGATCAGAATAAAGCAGTTAGGCTTCTTACTGACGTTAACAGACAGCATCACGTCACCCAAATCCTGGCTTCCCTCCATTGTCTCCCTGTTCATTTTGGAGTTGATTTTAAGATTTTACTGATTGCTTTTAAAGCCCATCTGGGTCTGACCCCAAGCTTCATAGCAAAAATGCTGACCTCATATGTTTCAAAGTCGAGGTTTATATCAAAAGGTGACTGTGTTTTTGCCATCAGGCCCCCTCTACTTTGCAATGACCTGCCTGAGGAGATAATGCTAATGATAACTCTGCTTTTATTATTTGTATTTGTAATTATTAGGGGTCCATGCAGTGTCACCCGCTGTGACACCCTGTTGGTTTTGTTCTGATTTTCTGGTTTTCTTCTTCTTTTATTCTCCGCTAAACTCGTTCATGCAGCAAAAAATCTAAGAGGAAAACTCAGCAAAATCAGTAGGCAGGTTGCAAATTCCACCCACTACTCAGGCAAAAAAAAAAACAGACTTATTGACATCAAGGTGGCACAATAACAAACAAGTATCCATTTTTGCAATTATATTGAAAATGGCTTGGCTTAGAAAGTAATTTAAAGATTAAAATGATAAAAAATCTGACTACCCTGCCTTGTTTTTCCTGTCAAAACACTTTGTAGAGGTGCTATATAAATAATGTTATTATAATTATCATTATTTTTATTACTGTTATGTTATGGAAATGTGACCTAAGGCTCAATGCAGCTCAGTGTCCTCACCTAGCTTCCATGAGGCTGAGCACTCGCTCCTCCCACTGCTCCGACACAGTCAGTAGCTCCTGCAGGCGGGCCATGGCTCTCTCCACAGAGCTGTGAGGCGCCAGGCCCACGCCCTGGTCTATTAGCCTCCTCATGGTGTCCAGACAGAGGCTCTCTGGCCGACTACTGGCCTGCTGCACAGCCTCCAGCCAGCGGGCCTGCTCCAGCCTCTCCCTCAGCAGAGGCAGCTGAGGCAGCTCCACGTCCAGGCCCAGGCTCACGTCCAGCAGCTCCTGCAGCTCCAGCGGGCTGGGTGACTCATCAGAGAGGAGGCGTTCACTGCGCTGCTGGAAGTCATCCACCCGGGTCAACAGGTCCTAGAGGGTCACATTCAATAGGCATTTAGGGACTGAAATTAGATTGTTGGGACAAGATTCATTCAAAAAAAACTGAGTGAAATTCACATAAACCACACAGTCAGTCACCGTTAGACTTCAATGTGAAAGAGTGATGATTGCCTTTATAAATGCTTTATTCATATTTTCTCTTTTCTTCTTTTGCTTCCACTTTTCCTCCATTTTATTAATTAATCATGTCATCATACATTTTTATGTTGTCTCAATTTGAAATTAAGCAATATATGTAACAGCTTTGCAATACTCCTTTTTTATCTTCACTCTGATACAAGTATGATAAATCGCATGTAAAAAAAAAAAAATCCAATCATTTTGTTCCTTTTTTCATGTCCGATTTGATTTTGTTCATTTTTTCCTCTCTATATGCACCAGAAATACTTTTGCCAATTTTATGTTGTTTAAAAAAAATAAAATAATAAAGAAACTGATAAATCAGCACGTTACAGCTTTTTATTTAAAACCAAGTCAACTTTTTGAAGATTTAGGGAGTCAGAAAAATTGTACAATGGATTGTAAAGACGTCGATGCGTCTAATAGATGTTAACGAACCTTCAGTAAAGGAGCCTGTCGGATGTTGCACGGCAGACTGTCGAACTGTCGTACAAAAGACCTCAGCTCCTCCACAGTCAACTCGTTCTGGTTTTGAGACTTTCCTCCTCCAGAGCGATACCTAAAATACACACGAAAAACAGGTTGATAAAAAAATTAAGATATCGATAATGAAGATAACTAGGGGGCAGCTCTCACCAAAACATACTGAAAAACTAATTTCCAGAAAACACAGACAGCTGAAAATAACAGTAAAAAGATCACTGAACTGATCCATCACTACACAATTATAAAATGTTGAGTGTGATGCAATTTAAGTTTATAGATGTTATGTTATGTTATGTTATGATATTTATTATGTTATGGTCTGATTTGATTCATATGGAAGTCAAGAAGTTGTTCAACAATTAAACTGAACTGAAACCATACTGGGAGAGACCTATATCAAATCTCTTCTTGTACCTCGTCTGCCTCTTCCCATTCAGAAGCTGCTGTGCCATCACAGCGACTTTATCAGCCTCTGAGGTGATTGTGCGTAGCTGATCCAGGAGGCTGGTTTGTGAGAACTCCTTGGTTTCTGCCTGCTCCACCAGGCTGTGAAGCTCCTCCAAACCTGACCAGAAGGCAAAACGAATTCTTAGAAAGTATAACATATAATACAGTGTGAGGGACTGACACAGTAGGAATGAGTGTATATCCTTAAAATGAGAGGGAGGTGAGCGCATATTTGGGATAACTTAGTTTTGTAGTACAGACATTTTTTTAAAATTGACTTCTAACCTCTTTTCTTGCTTCCCTTGTTCTCGAGGATGTCCTGAACATTAGAGAGCCACTCTTTATAGGACTCTGCACGATGCATTACTGATGCCATCATGGGATACAACTCATCCAGTGTGAACTTGTAACTGTAGAGAGATGAGACAAAGCCAAACAATGGATACAAGGATGACTGACATTTTAATGAAGATTCACTAAGAAGTATTTTTTTCTATCTATTGCAAATTGTAAAATTACATATTTTGTCTAAATTTACTTTGGGAAACTTTACATAAATGTCTTCTTAACAGCTGCTTTTCATGAGTGTAAAAAAACACTATACTAATTAATGTATATTGTTGCAAAACCAAAAACTGCTTTGAAACAGCAAACTCCATCTGAACCTAAAATGTTTCGGCAATATGTAAAATTTCTAAAAGTATGAGAAAATGTATATTAGGATGTTTTCAATTAATTCCCATCATTTTATGAGACTGAAACTTGATGAAATTAATCTTCTTTTTTTTTCATTAAATATTTCCATGTCGCTGCCAAAATAAATATTAACTTTCCTTAGCATTGTGTCTTTTCTCAGTGATAGAAATATTTGATTGCAAACAAAAAGTGAGCAGGACAGGAGGATGTAGAACTAGCTTTGGTGCATCAGTAAAAATGTGTTGGTTATTGCAAAGTTTGAAGTTTCTCAGTTTAAAGTCTTTATTTCACTCTTTATGTAAGAACAAGTCAGCAAAGCTCCCCATTTCTCAAGCTCCCCTATTTGAGTCTGATTATTGTACTACTGTGTTGAGTGATGATTCATATTCATAATTGTGGTAACGAAGTATGCAATTTTGCGCAAATACATTTTTTCCTTGAGTTCCGTTTAGGAAAACATTTGGGAAAAACCACACATAGCCTTTAGTAAGAAGCAGCTTAGCTACCGCAGATGATTCAAAGTGGTAAACAAAGCACAAGTCAAATAAAAAAGGAGTGTGTTCTGTTGTCATGATTACTGGAGACTCACTGGAGTGTCAGGTTGCTATGGGGACAGGAGCAGAGGTCCTGGGCGTGGTACAGACAAACCATCTTGCCAGGACTGCAGGCACAGGTGATACCAGACAGGTAGCAGGTGGTCCGACACTTGCAGCACTGCTGCTCCTCGTCTGGGAGCTCCTCATAATCAACTTGTTGAGACTGCACCACACCCTGGGGATCCAAATTCAAGTCATTAGGGCCTCAGTGGAGTCAGAGGATGTAAATGAGACAGATGTGCAGACAAATAAAGCCTCCTGATCTAAATCTGCTATTATGATAAATGGCTTCAAACATTTAGTTTTCACTAATTTATCTCTGATGACACATCATTAAGGATGTAACAACTTTCGAGGAGCTAATAAAAGACGCTGAAAAATTAATGGAATTCAGACAACAATCTGCACCTTCCCTCCTGGTTGTCTATCATGTTCTGAAATACTAAAACTGCTGTATATCCTGCCATCATTGAACTTGGTTAAAATACCGAATTAATTATAAAAGACACAATGGATCCTTAAGATAAGAACTGCTCACCATCTTATTAATCTTCTCTCTTAGTTTCTCCTCTTCTTGGATCATGACGGTCACTTCCTTCTGTAGTACTGACGCCAGGTCAATGTCCATCGTCTCCGCTTTAAGGGCCATGTTACAAATCAGCTCGTCATGAGAGAAGACACAGTACCTGCTCAGCTCACGATAGTGTGCCACACAGCTACGGCCAATGGGCATCTGTCAGAAAATACATAGTCAAGTTTGAGTTTAGGAGCAATGGGCCAGGAGGAACTAATGAGGCAGAGAAGTGTTTTTTAGTAACAACAGACCTCTGATCCTGAAAATCTGATTTTTCTACCATTTAATTTGCAACACATTCAGGATTAATAAAATGTTTTTAATCCTGGTTTCTAAATCACTTTGGATTGCATCTCTGCATGAAAGGTGTCTTACAAATTAAGGTATTATTATACAATTTTTCATCATTCTTGTTTTCCACCAATTATTATTAGCATAATTTTACTGCTAGAGCAAAACAAATTTCCCAGTAAAATCTAAGGGCATGAACAAATTCCTGTGAACATGACCAGCAAAAAATATCTTTATTTAAGAGTGGGTGGTGCAGATGTATTACATTTGAGCCAACACAAGTATAAAAATAATCTTATACTTATGCAAAGAAAGTGATGTAGTGAGATAAAGTGAGATTTTCTCACCCAGTCCATAGTGCAGAAGTTGACCGCTTCAGCAAAGTTGAACCCCTGGTTGAATCCACTGTGGTACGCTCTGGGGAAAGTGATGACAAACTCTCCTGCACATTGGTTGGTGCGATAGATCTAATAGATAAACCAAAGAGAAAAGAGGGGAAATTACAAGGTGTACATGTTTAACAGTTCCTATTTTTCTTAGAGACATATGTTGTAAAGAGGATTCTTAGACTTACAACCAGCAAATCAAATATTAAATAATTATTTGTAATTAAATGCTGTACTGTCATATCAACATACTTAGTAGGAAGTAAGCTCAGTGCAGCACTAAAAAAGAGACAAATATTACACACATAAGTAGATAAAGTACTTAAACAAGACCAGCCCAAATAGTTATCATGTTTGTACATTTAAACATGGATAATATTGTTGCTGTCACTTTTCAGGAAATGAAAACCCTGTGTTTTAAAAAAAATTGAACACTGTGTCCTTAGCTCTTCGAGTTTGTAGCTCCTTTTAATAGTTTGGTGAAATATTTGTAAAACCCACAGAGGGTGACCAATAGCTTTTATGAAAAAAACAAACAAACAAAAAACCAACACAAAGACAAAAACAAAAATATAAATTGATAAGAAAAGATATGAGGTTTCTACCTGAGAATGCCAATACAATTTCCTGCATAGTAACTTGTGAAAAAATTGTCATAAAAAGTATTCTGCTGTATTTGTTTTACGGTGCTTGTTGCCTGTGCTGCGACTGACCAGCCTACTTACAACTTAAGTGCTTGAGAGTTAATACTTGCTCCAAGTGTCTACTACAAGTGTTTGTGTGTCAGAGTTCAAGTAATAAAAAACTTCAGGATGTGTGCTGCTCCTGAGGTGAGATGTCCAACACTCTGGAATCGCAGGGGGGAAGGAGGAAAAGATTTTTTTTCAAAAAGTGGTGAGACATTGCAACATACTTTAAACAAATTATGCCAAAGGAGAACACTTAAGATTTATATCTACTAGTGATATGCGTACTGCAGTTACAATTGTAGGACCTGTGTTTAATCAGTTGGTCAGGTAGACCAGGTCATAAAATTAATATTCTGATTAACAGTGGGTGGTAAACAGGGCAAAGCACTTCCTCATTATATGAGACACTATGTGTGCATTTACACATTACACATGAGGCACAGCAGTGCAACTTCTTATTTAATTATTTTAGGATACCTTGATTCCGTTTCCTCCGGAGAGTTTTCTTCTGTCCTGTTTATAACTACAGTTCCAGTTTTGCTACTTAAATATCAACAGTATTTGCTATGACAATACTGCACACATTAAACAAAACAGAGCAGGCTCTCTAATCATTAAAGTAAATTGTTAACACAGAATTAAGAAATCACCTGGAAAGCTTGCACTGCTGGCATAATTTAAAAGGTAAAATAGCATACAGGAACTGGTAGAGGTGCAGGTGTGGGTCTTGAAATTGGAGAAAATAATTAGTTTGGTGGTGGGTGGATGATTTATGTAGACATGGGTTTGGAAGAAGTCAGAATCTGTGAATAAGTAATATTTGCTTTATTTTCATCTATGACGTGTGATATTTACAAGCAAGAAACTTTGTCATCTTTCTCTGTGGCTAAAGATGCAGCTTTGTTTCAGACATTTCAATGTGATGACGAAAAATGATTGTAATCAGCAGGTTACCGGGACGCCGTTGTTCATCAGTGTGTTGGGATTCATGATGGTGACCAGCTGGTGAAGCAGGTCTGGCTGGGACTCAAACAGCTCTGGTGCCAGATTCTTCATGACCGACTCGAGGTGCTCTGCAGCATAACCAGGGGCACCGTACCACGTCTTTGGCTCCCCCCTGCAGGTATAGTAAAAACTAATAGTGAAAAACACTGAACAAGTAAGAAAGTCAAACCTCTACACTAAAATATAATATATATAGTTTAAAGAGTGCACTCTACCAGTGAAGGTAATTAATGGAGTAGCTCCAGTGGTCCTCGATATGCCAGCAGAAGGAGGAGAAGCACATGCCCACATATAACCAGGGTAACTTCATCCCACAGATGTCGGCTGTAACATGAGTCAGCACCGAGGCATCCAGCACCGGCATGTTGTTCAGGTTCCAGCCACTTGTCAGGTAATGCTGCAGGTCAGAGACAGGTCTCTACATTTAAGTTCTTACTCAAATATACCTCTGTCCAGCTGGCTTCACAGTGCCTATCAGGTCATCATTTTTAGAAGTTATTTTGCTTTGATTGTCATGGTTGATCAGGTATTGTGGTTGGGCATGATTGTAGACAAGTGGCAAGACCAAAAAAAAAAAAATCAATCTTTGTAAGTTGTGGGGGTAAATGCTTATATTTCGTAAGGTTTTAGAGAGACAAAGATTTACATATTTCAAGTTTCAAGTAACGATCAAGTTAAGTGAATTAATTAATTAAAAGACCAATTGATGGAGAAAAATTAAGATAGGATAGGAGGAAATTCAGGGAAATTGTTATGCAACATTTGCTGTACAAAGTAGGTCAGAATGCATATTGCAAACAGAAAACAAATATGAGGTGTGAATCCAAAATATACACAATGCCAAAAATATTGTGTATATTTTAGATTTGCACCTTGATTGTAGACATATACAATACATCACCCCAAAACAAGAGACAGATTGTACCTCATCCTCAGGAGAGACTTCAAAATGGCTGTTCTTCACAGGGAAACCACTCCCAAACTCCTTGGAGGCAATGTCTGCGCCGTACTCAACAGTGACATCCTCCTCAATGGTGCTGACTAGGCGCCAGAACTCCTTCTCCACAAGCTCAGTAGGAACCATCTAAAATACACAAGAAGATGGTGTGATCATGTGCACTATTAACACAAATAAAACATCTGATAGGACAAACAGGACTCTCTCTGGAAGTGTGTTATCAAAGCATTCCTTTGTCACAGACCAAAGTCATAAAACAGACGTCACAGTGAGTCTAGGACTGTTCCTCAAAGATCTTCCAAACTCTGCCTCAAGTCAGAAAACATGTTTCTTAAATAAATACAATTTCAAATTGTTGAAACTTTTGTTGGGTTAGATGGTTGCATGACCATTAATACAACAAACAACATCGGTTTCCACTGTGCAAAACATGCTCTGTTGTGTATCCTAAGTCATCATGACAGTTTTGGGGAAACTACTTTGTATAAAATTTGTATGTGTTCAACATACAAGACATGTTGTTCAAATTCAATTCTAAAAGAACATCTGATAAAAGAGGTGTAACTTCAACCCCACCCCCCCCCAAATCATGTGTCACTGCATGCTGCCAAGTGTCCAAGTCCAAGTCCATTTCCTCCTCATACTCAAGTTGGTTCAGTCATTAACTACACCCTCCTGGCTAAAACAACCAAAATAACAAATTATATGAAAATAATTTAATAGACTTCTTTCATGTTTTCATGATTTTGCTTCCATAACATATCTTCTTTCAGAGTAATGGAAAGAGAACATCCACAATACACATTTTGGTGTTTTACATCACTTGGTCTATTTGGGTCAGTAGATTTCTCCTGAATTTATCAGAATGTTTAGCATTAGATAATGCATCCTAATACTGAAACATGCACATTGAGAAATATAATACAAAACAATAATTGTCTTAATGTAAGTAATCAACTGGGGAAGTTTCCCTGTGATATATTAGTCATTTTTTTACCCTATACACTGTGTATGTATGTATGTTCATACATCATTGATAATCTGATTTATATCACATTTTATTCTTAAAAACATAGCAAAAATGTCTTTTTAATGGGTGTTAACTGTATTTTCTGATTCCCTCTGTATAAACCTTTGACTCTATTATGTCAGCAAAATAAGTTTTTTTTTAACCTGGCATTATCCAATATTCAGATTTTTGTTCTAGAAAATTATTTAAATTTGCATTTTTCTATTTATTATTAAGATAGGTTAAGTGATAATTTCTAGTTAATTTTTCTTCCACTCTTAAGTAGCCAGTGTTTGACATTCATTACCATCAAAAACATGTTGACTAAGTGAAATGGAAACCACTTGGATATCAACTAAAAAGTGATGCAAACTCACATGAACTGGCATGTTGAAATAATCTGACTTAAAGGAGTCAGCCATGTCTCCAAAAGCTTGGAGGGTGTAGCTCCTGCTGGCCTGCTCAAAGCCAAAAGCGACAGCAGGTTTGCCACATTCCTGTCACAAAAAAGATGAAATACAGAGTTAAAAACATACAAGGAGTTGTATCATATATACATTTGTTATATTTGTGGATATCATGCAGATAATTGCACTCTTGTTTCCAACTGAGAGCTTTTTTTTTCCTCTGGCAGGATTTCAGTCCCCAGGGGTGGAGGGTCTGCAGCTCACCTGAGCTAGGCACTTGGGACATCTCCAGTCACCTTTGGGAACATCGTGGAGGGGAGGGATCAGACAGAAGATGTGATAGCTGTCGTCACAGCCGTCACACAACAGCAGGCGGTCCTCAGCAGTCCCACTGCCACATACCAGGCACATGTACTGGTCCACCTGAGGAGACACAACAATTGTGAGCACTGCTTTTGTTCTGTGATGTGCTATTTGCAGCAGAATACAACACACAGATAAATGTTTTTTTCCAGTCTACTTACTTTATTCAAGGGAGGTTTGTTTATCTGATTTAATACAGTTTCTTCATAATCTTGATGTTCAGTGGGCTCCTTTTTCACCTTAGTGACTGTCATCCTCACTGAAAGACAGGGATGAAGGCTCAATTAGGCTTTAACATTCTCCACTAACATCATTCATTATAACTAACAATCCCTTTTTCTTTTCTTAGCTTCGCTCTTACCAGGTTCAGGTTTGGCAGAATACGTTCCCATCCTTCTCCTCAGATTGGGGCGATTCACACAAAGTTCCCCAGGTTCAGTTTTCACGCAGCCTCTCTGTAAGAGTCACAGGAGGAGTCACAGAGTGAGGCAGAAAGAACAACAGGTTTACCCAATAAGATATGAAGGACAACCTTGGGGAAATATTTGGCTTAACTCTTAAAATGCAAGATGGCTGCTTTGTGCATGTGGGTTGCATATAAATGTTAACATTTACTTAAACATCCAGCTTTAAGAGCACATATTAGCATGTCATACACATAATGAATTAAACATGGAACAAGCAACAATGTCAAAGAACAGAGAGAGCAA
This sequence comes from Lutjanus erythropterus, assembly GCF_056507025.1. Lineage (NCBI taxonomy): Eukaryota > Metazoa > Chordata > Actinopteri > Lutjaniformes > Lutjanidae > Lutjanus > Lutjanus erythropterus. Next base: position 21,132,222 of record NC_139318.1, read on the forward strand.
GCAGACTCACTTCAGATCTCATTCGTTTGGCTCGGCGAGCGATGCTGCAGGTCTCCTGGGGCTGGACAGACTGCCGCTGCGGCAGGTCATGAGGGGTGTACTCCTTATCTTTAGTGTCATTGGTCAAGGTGGCCTTCTGCAAAGAGAAACAGGTAAATGTGACAAAAAATGATACCGAACACTGGACAAAACTCTAGCAAAGCCTCCTATTTGTGTTTACCTGCTTTTACAGCAAATTAACAAAACTAACACACACACACACACACACTCAAACTGTATCATATTGGGCAAAGAAGACAAAACCGTGTCTGTTTTATGACAGATAACCAACAAAGGATGTTAGTATGATCGTATTTAGCGTTCTGTCTAACATAGTCTGACTCACTGGATACAGTCTGTAGGGATCCACTAGCTGCATTTTCAAGTCCCTGTCACTACTGGAAACAACATCAACCTCTGAGTCGTACTGGATTAAATTGGGAATTTTCTAAGGATCAATACAATCCTGCTCTTCCTATCATCCCTTCATTATCATCAAATCGCATAGTTCCTTACATTTTTAATATGGTACCGTTGTCAGTTCTAGTTTTAGGAGTGCATCAGTGCAACGATGTTAAATTCAAACCAACGTCAGTCAAAGGTGGTGGCTGCATCAAACTTATGCATTGCATTTAAAAGAAAATCACTCATCTTTCAGCAATGCAATGCGGCAGCACCGACTTCAGCATAAAACCTTTTCTGCAGCAAAATATCTATTATTACCATATCTGCTTGATAAATGACCATGTGACAATGTTGAGTTTATTTTTTATCTTGCCCCTCTCTGCACCTTATAATAGTAAATCTTTATGGAGACTGTCAAGAGACGTTGGTTCGACTGTATTATATAAACAAACTCACTGTCTTTAAAAATTGTATCTCACTGCTTCATCAGCTCTGCAAACAACCGTGGCTGAGACATTTCAGTAAGAGACCAAACATTCAATACCTCTGCTTTAAAACCATTAAAGTAAAGATTTTCCCAAATTACAACACTGCCAGCTATAATAACATTGTGTGTATCAAGCCGGTAGAGAAAGAGTTCTTGTCAGTACCTATGAATTTATAATAATAAACTGTGCAGCTTGAAAAGCCACCAAAATGGACGGTAAATCCTTCCAATAAACATCCACTCCACTGTGAACAAGTCGAGGTACTGCTGCTCTACTGGGAAAAGAAAACATAAGTGACTGGACGTACAGACAGATGGTCTCCAGTCTGGAACACGTTATACGGGTAGAGGATCCTCTCATAGTGTGCCCGGAGATGAGAGCCAATAGCCTTGCCTGGAGCAAAGCCCATCTTGACAGATATCTTAGTCCAGCGCCGCTCCCTGCAGACTGCATCGAAGCCCCCTTCTTCATTCACCAGCTTGGACAGAGAAAATATTTACTCGGTATGTGTAGAAAACTGTTTTATATTCATAGGTAAATAAACCTTTTATTGTGCATACACATGAATAAATGGTGATCTTAATAGAGTCTTGATTTCAAACCCAGCCAGGATTTGCATTTACCTTATTTAGCTGATAAAGATCCAAAATCTTTCTTTCCACATGAGGGATTTTCAGAGTGCATCCTTGAAGCTCCCAGAATTTTGCTATTTGATCCAAGAAGTTGAGCTTAACTCTGGTCTGAGCCTAAAAGCATAATGAAACAAAAGTTTATGTTGTGTATCAAATATTGTCTATTTTTTGACATGACAACAATTCTCAAGAAGTAGGAAAAAGTAAAATTACCCATGACCATTGTCCAGATTTTGTCACCTACTAGAATAAGCTTCTAAACATCTTCTGGGTTGGGAATAATGCTGTAACTTACCAGTATCAAATAATACATTGAAAGGTTTTTTAACATTTACACATACTCCATTTTGTGTGTCTTACATATACAACCATAATAAATGAATGTACCTCTAACTCATTAAGTCTTTGTATCCGTGGTGTGAATTTCAGTCTGTCAACATCACAGGCAAAGGGGGGCTGCCAGTCCTGAGAGAGAGAGAAAAAAACAAAAAAAAACAAAAACAAAACACACACATTTTACTAGGCAAAATGACACCAAATCTGTGATGGTCACCCTGAAGCAGATGCCTCTGAAACCAAATTTGTTTGCAGATTTGTCCGTCTGTCAATAAGAGCACATCATGTACAAGGCCCCATGGAAATGATGGATAGTTTAAGTCAAACCACTCAAAACAAGCCTCCTTCAAGAATACAGCTGGTGTTATTGCAGATTTTTGGTTTTCAATCAGCAAATCCCATGAAAACACCAAACCAACAATGTGTTAGTCAGTATGTCCCCATTTTCAGATCTCCATAGCCTGATTTCCAAATCCATGTCATTAGACATGAACGGAAGACTTACGTTGGTAAAATCAATGATGAATATGTACTTTACTGAAAAAAAAAGCTAAAGCAATTCCTTAAACCAGCTAAGCAGTACATTTTTTAGCAAATGTTCCTCAAACAGAACACATTTTGTTTTTGTTGTGGACTATTTTCAGCTGAAGGAGTGGGTATGCACAGCTGCAGGACAGTGTATGTGGGACTGGCCTTAAAATAAAACCATTTCTGTGAACAAACATGAAACCATTCAGAGTATCCAAGTTTCTTTTTAATACAGTTTGGAATTTGATTTAACCAAGTCCTTGACAACAAATGTACAGGAAAGTTGTTGACAGCTGCTGCTTCTCATCACTTCAGTGTGATAACATCTACCCTCTGATCCTCTTTACAAGCATAACTGTAGTAAATACGGAGTAAAAATCTAAAACCAGTCTGCATATCCAAAGGACTGCTCTTCTCATAAACCAACTGACTGTAGGTCCTGTAGGTCTGCATTTGCTAACAGTCACAGTGTGTCTGTGCATACATGTGAAGATGGTGTGTGCAGGTTGGTCAATATTGGTAATCAAATGGTGGTTGGCTGAAAGTGGATTTTTTTGGGGGGGAAACTGATTTGTATGTTAGCATGTGCAACACTAAGTGGTAAATAAGAATTACACTACATGACTTAGATTAAATCGCATGGAAATGAGATGACAGCAAACTAAACATTAAATATTAAAAAAGGTCTTCAACTGTTTGTCAGAGCCTTTGTATTAACACAACCTATTTATCAAATAGTCAAACAGGACACGATTCCACAAAACACACAAAAATAACACTGCTGCTGCCTGTGTGCAGGAGTTAACTACACCAACTGCCTCACTGACAGACTAAACACTGACATGTCTGATATTATTGCACTTGCACAGTATAAAAACAAACCCACTCACACAGCTAGACCACACAACTTCCTGCAAGACTAGAGAAATGGTGTCTGGTGTGGTGGATCAGGAGTCAGCAAGATAATCTCAGTTTTACATCATTACATGTGTGATAACATTAAACTCTTGCTGCTTTGTCATCAGTGAGAATGTTTTCAAATGAGAGAAACTTGTGAAATGGTGTCCCTAGGTGTGATAGAAAGCGTGCTATCTTGGCCAACATGGAGCTGATAATGGTGTACATTGTCAGACTGACATGGTTGTATTGGTACTTTAATAGTTAAAGAGTAGTTATGAGTAGGAACAAAACTCAAAACATGTAGAGCTGAAATAATACAGCTATTAGGCCTGTCAGGATAACCACTTTTGTTGGACCTATAGCCTATTGTCCCAGAAAAATTTGCAATAAATGATATTATTGTTATTATAAGACCATTTTGTGCCAGTGATATAATGATATAACAGCACAATAAGCACACCCTTTCAAAGTACCAAGAACTTTTAAATCTTGATAGTATTCACCAGTATTCAGAAGCAGAGAGGACAGCAAAGCATCTCTCAGCATTGTTTTTTTCTTGTTCATGCAGCTTAGGCGCTGTGCCCAAGTCTTATACTGATGGTAAAAACTCTGCTGTTTATTCTGGCATCATGCTGGTGAAATTCATATGTAAACATGTAAGTAAACATAACACGCAATACCATACAATGTATGGACATGATCTCAATCAGTTCTGCTGTCATCAATAAGTAGATAATATAATTATCAGAACAGGCCTACCAGTTATCTCTTCAAAGGATTCCCAACATAATGGAGTCATTTCTGATACTGAGGAACAAACAGAAATGCTTATCCTAGAGACAAGTTTCAGATTTCAAATTTGCCCTTCAAACAGTAACAAACGTTCTTCTCAGACAAACTGCCAGTGTGTAGCCTGTTTTACACATTGTTTTTGATGTGTGCAGAAACACAAAACTATAAACTCTTCAAAAATCCATATATCAAACCCACGCCTGTTTTCCCACTGCACTGAAAAGAGGTTTAATTTTTACTTTCAGAATAAAAACAGACCAAGTGACCAATACCAATCTAGTCATTTGAAAAGGTGAAATATTCCTAAAGAGGTCTGTTTGCCAAATTCTACAAAAGATGGCTGCCTATAGGTAAACACTCATAACTCTCTTGATCCCAACAGTTTCTCAAAGCATTCAATATTTGAAGTAAGCAATCTGAACATCCTTTTTATTGTGTTCTATTTATTGTGTGTATTTTATTTATTTATTTATTGTATGTGTTCATTTTCTTTTCTATCTCTTTCTGAGTGTTTGGGATGGGTGGGTGGTTGAGGGAAGGTGTTGTTTTATGTCCTTGCTTTAACACACCAAAAAGGGAAAAACAATTTTGGAATACAATTTTGTACTTGACATCTGCGCAATAATGGTTTCCAATAAAAAAAAATATATACTCAAAAATTGAAAAATATCACATCTAAGTCAGATTTACCAAACACGCTTGTATTGTTTGAAAATTGGTTTTGAAATGTTTGCACAAAATTTGATCTGATTTTTACATACGGAAGCATTTTTCATTCACTCTCAAGAAAGTCATTTGTTGCAATGGCAATTTAATTTATACAGAACATTTCAGTACATGTACACTCAAAGTCCTTTACTTTGAGGGACAAAATGTGATGCATTAGCATAAACATGAGAAACAGTCAACATAAATAAAAATGCAGAAACTTGGGGGATACATTAACTTGTTATCGCAGGTGTACCATAACCAAATGAAGCCATCTAAAGGTTGAAAGGTAAAAAGATAGTTAAACTCTCACTGACACTATACTGAAATTAAAAAGGATTGTACCAAATTAGCATGCAAAATATGATAACTGATCATGTGACCTGACTCAGCTGAGCCTGGAAATTAGGCTACAGCTCTGGATCTAATTCAAATTTTAACTATCACAATATTTCTTACATGATACAGACACACGACCATTTTTTTTTAAATAGTCAATATTCTCTTAATTTTAACTGGCCCCCCAACTACATGCAATGTTACTGTGGGATCAGCACTATAACATGTAAAATGTTACACACAAGATTTACTGGCTCTGGACAGGCTCTTTGGGATGGAAACGCTGGACAGAGTGGGGACACAATAGCTGCATTAACACCACCTTATCATCTGTAGACAAAGCTGGATTAGAACCACAAATGTCCTGGCACAAAAGGAAAACAATCGAAACATATGAGCAACACTGTTTTTTTTTTTTTTTTTGACCATCCTTCACACGCAACTCTGACCACACCAGTTAAAATTACAAGTGCAATTTTGGTCAGAACATGACTAGTCTTCCGCCAAATACAAATACGACCAGTGAGAAGTTAACCACAAACAGCCTTAAGATATCACTGAAAATCATTTGCATATGTGCTACTAATAGCTATAGTCAAAATCTGACCCGCATAAAACTTTGGAGAAAATACTGACCGCATGCTGTGCACCCAGAAACCACTGATCAAAAACAGGTTTTGGTGCAATGTCTTCTTCCTTTCTTTGAAAAAAAAACAACAAACAAACAAAAGAAAAAACTCTCTGCTTTTATTCTGGCTATACAAGAGAAAAAGAAAACAAAGAAGAGGAGATCTCAGGCCAGATTATACCTAAAAACCACTGGAAGTCACATGTACACATTATGTACCTTCGCTTTACAAGCCTCCAGGGTGCCCGATGGCATCCTTTTTATGCAAGCACACAAAACAAATGTAAAAACTTAGAAATTCTAAGTGGAATTTAGAAATACACTCTCAAGAGCTCAGCTTCACATAGCTGAAGGATTAAAGTTTGTTTGTTGGTTGGTTGGTTTGCTTGGCCCACACACCACCCTGGAGCCAAATTTTGATCTGAATGTTCAGAAAAAACTGCTGGTGCATGACACAGGACTGCAGACAATGGTGCTTACACAGTGCCGGACAAATGGTGAAGCTTGACCAATTTCAAGTCTCCTTTTGGTTGAATTGGTCTTCTGTACCAGAAGCAGGCATTTTACTTTAACATTTTGGCTATGCTGCTTCTTAGCATATGGTATTTAGTTTAAAAACTAATTGCCCTGGATTTTAAAACCTTTTGTGGTAGTCATAAAGATGGCAGTAAATTCAAACGACTGGCAGTCAGATCTTGAAGCTGTGCAGACTAGAGTAGTTCTCTGTCTCTCAAGTATTTCTAAACGCTAAAAATCTCTTTTAGGATTGGAGCTGCAACAATTAGTCAATTAACAAATCAGTCTATTGGAAGAAAATTAGTTGCCAAATATATTGATTAACCACTTCAGTAATTTTCCCAAGCAAAAATGTCAAACATTTCCTGGTTCTGGCTTCTGAAATGTAAGGATTGTTGTTTTTCTTTGTCATTTATGAGAGTAAATGCAATATCTTGGGTTTTGGACTGTTGACTGGACAAAAGAAGAGATTTGAAGATGTCACATTGGGGTCTGGGAAATCTTGATGGGCATTTTTCACACTTTTTTGGACATTTTATAGACTAAACAATTAATCAATTGTGAAAACAATCAGCAGATTAATCAATAATGAAAATAATCATTAAATGCAGCTCTATTTAAAATATACATTGTAGACTACAATGCATATGTACTGATCAAAAACAATGCAGTCACTGGGACAACCAACAGTTCCTTGGACTATCCCATGTGAGGATAAAGGTAGACTATCAGCAGCACAGCCTTCTTTTGTTTACATCAGCTGTGCATTTTCAGCAATGCCTTTGAATGTATGGTTCTTTTTGAACCTGCAAACACCAAGCAGACCCCCATCCACCCTCTTTTGGTTATATTGCAGCCCATTCACCCTTTCCCACCCTGCTTAACCGTGCAAAATAGGTTTTACGGCTTCCCTAATTTCTACGAAAAGACGAGTCTCATGTTATCTGATGACACCATTTCCACCCAAGACTTAAATACTTTAACATATTGATAACGGCAGACATCACTCATGATATTATCTTCATTCATTTCAGTTGCTTTTTTTATCCAATTTGCGAGTTAGATTGGACACACCCTTGAATGAATAAGATATCTGCCCTCTCCCATGACAATGTACCAGAAATAAGGTCAATGTGAGATTAAGTTAAATTCTTTGCATTTTTGAGGAGAAAACTACAAATATTTCACCTTTTTATGTACTGAAAGGCTTACTATTTGTTTCATGTGACGTTTCTGAGATGTGGATTATGGCAGAATAATCAACCAATTAGAAAAAAATACAATATTATATAAGATGTCCGGCGGTTGTTCGCATAATAACGATAAAACGCTATACTGCACGTCTAAGAAACTTAGCTAAAAATTTACGCTGCAAAAAAATTGAGAATTATTGTATTTAAATAGGTGTAGACATGATAAAACTGTGACAAAAACTGAATGTCCGTTGAGCTCGGTGTTAAAGCGACCCTTCATCCATAAACAGTTGGTCACCGAGCACGTACGTAACGATTCCCAGCGTTAGATGTCAGACAACTGCAGCTTTAAACGGGCCTGATTAACGTTAGGTTAGCTAGCTAAATCCGTCAAATCCTGCTGGGAAAGTTAGGCTACGTGCATCAAACTAACTGTTTAAAAAACAGTGCTTGAATCACTAGTTTAAATCTTGGTTAGCCATTTCCGTTCGCAGTCCAGGAAGCATTTCATTCTGCGCTAACGTAAACACTTCACAATATATTTGCATACAGGCAAACTTTAGCGTTTGAATTATTTTTAGAAATCATGAAGTGCGCGCTTGACTGTTGTAATAAATACATGTATGCCTGTTTGGATGTTAAAAACTTGCCCAGGACACGAATTTCCTCCTGCTTCACTATCGTTGTAATCAAACACAACACAGTCCGAGCTGCTCAGGCTAGCTGACAATTCAACTCGCGAACCGCAATCCGCCATGTTGAAACCTGTCTAAAAACACAACTTTGCGTGCTAAATTATTAACAGCAGCCGAGGACAACACATGACGAGAAAAACATCCCAAAATATCTGTCAGAAAATGAGTAAATACTCACCGGCGGCGGTCGGACCTTGCAGATGCCAGTTTTCTCTGCAATGGGTCGGATTTTGTTGATGTACGCAAAAGGGTCGGCAAATTCCTCCCAGCTGGGCTCAAAAACAGGGCACTCCGGAGGGGGAATGAACTCATTCAGCTGGGGTTGAGTCATCGTTGCATGTTCGTTATGACTGTTAGCTGAAGTATTTCTGAAGGGCTTCCTTACGCCGATTATCCTCGCTATGAATTTCTGTCTATCAGTTCATGTCCACTCTCCACTCATTGAACTCAAAGACGAATTATCTAGTTGGAGACGAGAGGGTGACAGCCAGTGACTGTGCACCTCCGCTTCAAAAAGTAGAACCACCACTATTTAGGCTACAAAATTATGACGTCTATATCCCACAAACTGGGCATGATTTCACGTGCTTCTACAAATTGTGTGCATGATTGTGTTTTACTACATTGCTAGAGGTAACATAGTGCGTGTTCATATCTGTTTGAAGGAGTTAAATGCCTGTAGGACTGTGTTGGAGTGGAGCGAACGGTCTAAGGGTCGTTTAAATCTACTTTAATACAGTTTTAAAATAAACTACAGAATAGTTTACTCTCAAACGGTTAATACTTCGTGGCCACGGTACTCTCTGGTTGAGGATTATTTAGTTTATTGGTTCCGTGGTTTCCTCACTGATAATCGCTCCCCTGTTGGATGAGTTGGATTCGTTCATTTTGGCACGCAGGTGGACTCAAATGAAGGGACAAGTTGGATTCGGCTCCTCTTTGCCCCGCCCGGCTTTGACCAAAGAATAGACGCATCAGACGGTACGTTGGGTTTTCTAATCAAACACACCCACCAGATCGCTGCGCGCTGACCGGCACTTCGTTTTTAAATGGTCTAGAGGAGCTCGTTGATTGGTAGAGACTACAGTCATATGTTGATACTTCAGCTGTTTATGTTTTAATAATAAACAGTAATCAAATAATTTGTTGTACACTAACTCCTCAACGCCTCTAACTTTAAGTATAGCCTTTAAAATATAGTTAATATATTGCATTTTGAAAAAGGCCCATTGTTTTAATTGTTTAATCTTGTATATACCGTTTTTGCCACGTTCCCATGTGCATGAAGTCTATTAATAAATAGTTGTTGTTTTTTTAAACAAAACAAAACTTTTTAAAATTACTTTATCGTATGAGTAATTATTTGGCTTTTATTGTCAATCTACTACTGAACCTGGAGTTTACAGACCAGCAGCGATTATAGAGTGGGTTATAGGGGGTCCCCAGCTAAAAGAGGAATAGAATATTTTAACCTATACCACACTTTTTATAAATTGGAACAACAAGTGAAAAAATAAGGTTGACCCGTTCTGACTGATTTTAGTTTACGGTGATCGCAGTTTGAGCATTGATTGATTATGAAGATTGTAAAACCTAAAAATAAAAATTTCTCCAAGGGATTTCATTGTTAAGATAAATGTACATCTATTGTGAGGGCCTGTGTCTATCTATTGAAAATGAAATTAGTTAATGTACATAATATAAGCTAATAGTGTTTGTCAATTTTATATTATCAGTCCCAAGACTTTAAACCGAACTTTTAATGTATATAAGCAAGACAATGTTTTAATGCCATACAAAAGTCAAATATCACTGGAAGCTAATCTGTGACCATCTGTGTTGAACAGATTATAAAACCCTTTAAGGATTTATGTCAGTGAACTATATGCTGTAAATAAACTTGACTTGTCTGAGAAGTAAAATCTTATAGACGCCATGTGTTAACTGTGAATAGCACAGCATTTCATGTCTCAGTCTGTAAATGAGACGGATTTGAATGTCACTGTTTTCTGTTTCGTTTGAACTTCCCGTTGGTGAAGTCTGGACGGTACACTTTAACGGTTACACATCACAGGTGTCTTTCACGATCAACTGCACATATGTAAAGGTGCTGATCACTCTCGCGATGAAAAAAACAAAAAAAACCTTTCTGCTCTGTGCCTGGTCTTATGTATTATGTATAAAGGAATTTGCAGAATTTATCACATGCACAAAGATTATAATCAACCCGATCAATGTAAAATGATGCACATTTATACAACTGCTGAAATTACACATATATTTTCTAATGTCTCTTATAGTGTTCTGAAGCTAGTCTACACCTATAATGGTTTTTATGCTTAAAAACACATGAAGGGAAGGAAACAGCTTCGCCATGAATCTGCTGAGTGACACCACTGCCACTGATTTGTTGAGGTTCAGCCTGTAGTGAACAGGTGCACAGTGCGCACACAAAAAGACAATGAACACATCATACAGGAGCCAAGAAAAAAATCAAATCAGTGAAATACTGAAATCATGACATCTAGTGGCAAACAGTAGACCTGCGCCTTAAAAGATGAACGTGTGAAGGATTTAGATTCACCAAAATTACACCTTCACCTCCTTTATACATACATATACAACAAATCATATGGCACCATCTCAATGCATTTAGCCATATAGACATGGTAAAGCTGACCTGCCGAACTTGAAACCAAGCAACAGAATAGGGAAGAAAGTTGCTTTAAGTGATGTTGAACTTGGCATGGTTGGATTATTTCAGAAACTGCAGATCTACTGGGATTTTCACACACAACCGTCTCTAGGGTTTATAGAGAATGGTCCAAAAAAGAGAAAATATCCAGTGAGCGGCAGTTCTCTGGACAAAAATGTCTTGTTGATGCCAGAGGTCAGAGGAGAATGGCCAGACTGGTTCGATATGATAGAAAGGCAACAGTAACTCAAATAACCAGTCGTTACAACCAAGATATGCAGAAGACCATCTCTGAACACACAACACGTCAGACCTTGAAGCAAATGTGCTACAGCAGCAGACTGAATGCTAATCCTGTCAGCTAAGAACAAGAAACTGAGGCTACAGTTCACACAGGCTCATCAACACTGGACAATAGAAGATTGGAAAAACGTTGCCTGGTCTGATGAGTCTTGATTTCTGCTGTGATATTCAGATGGTAGGGTCAGAATTTGGTGTAAACAACATGAAAGCATGGATCCATCCTGCCTTGTCTCAATGGTTCAGGCTTGTGGTGGTGGTGTAATGGTGTGTGGGATATTTTCTTGGGACACTTTTGGCCACTTAGTACCCACTAAGCATCGTTTAAATGCCACAGCCTACCTGTGTATTGCTGCTGACCGTGTCCATCCCTTTCTGACCACACTTTCCACATCTTCTGATGGCTACTTCGAACAGGATAACACGCCATGTCACGAAGCTCAAATCATCTCAAACTGGTTTCTTGAACATGACAGTGAGTTCACTGTACTCCACTGTCACCAGATCTCAATCCAGTTGAACACCTTTGGGATGTGATGGAACAGGAGATTCACATCATGGATGTGCAGCCAACAAATCTGCAGCAAGTGTGTGATGCTATCATGTCAAACTGGACCAAAATCTCTGAGGAATGTTTCCAGCACCTTGTTGAATCTATGCCATGAAGAATTAAGACAGTTCTGAAGGCAAAAGGAGGTCCAACCCGATACCAGCAAGGTATACCTGATAAAGTGGCCAGTGGGTGTATATATGCCCATCGCATGTTATTCAAATGCTTTTGTTTAACCAAACATCTGAAAGTCCAGAGTAAATTTACAATGATAAAAAACACTAAAAACTGTCAATATACATATTTGTGACACTGGAATTACTGAATACTTTGTATTTTTGTTCAATAATTGACTTTAAAGATAAATGATCAGAATTGTTTACTATCAATAAATTAATTAATTAGATCATTTTACTAGACTATTTGCTGTGGTGGAAGAAGCACTCAGATCTTTTACTTAAGTACATGTAATAATATCATTGTAGAAATAATCTTTTACAAATAAAAGTCCTGCATTCTTTACTTTAGCAGAGAAAAAATGTTAGCATTAAAATATATTTTAAGTACCAAACATAAAAGTACTCATTATGCAGAATGGTTCATTTAAGAATCATATGAATTATATTACTGGATTATAATTAGTGATGCACTAATGTGTTAAATGTTGCAGCTGGTAAAGGTGAAGTGAATTTCAGCTTATATTTTGTATTAATAAACTAAATATGCTTAGTAACTAGTAACAAAAGTGATCAAAGGCATTGAAACAAAAAATACAGTATTGGTTTCAAAAATGTGATTAAAGTAGCATACTACAGAAATACTCAAACTACAATTACTCCAAAACTGTACTTAAGTACTGTACTTCAGTAAATGTACTTAGTTACTTTCCACCACTGACTATTTTTCATAATTTAAACAAGCACTAACTCAAGTCTAATCTGTAATCTGACTGGAACTTTTTCGTAGGTTAAAGAACCCTGAGATGAAGGAATTTATATCATGTTATCCAGGAAACAGCTGCAGGATGGCATTCAACATCAGCTTCCCCAAAAACATCTTTATTAGAACAGGATGGTCATAATGTCGTCAGTGTGACAGAAGAGAATGAAAGTGAAACAGTCCTGTTATTATCCTTAACAATGTACACATGAGAGAGAGAGAGAGAGAGAGAGTGTGAGTGTGTGTGTGTGTGTGATGGATTAGTTTAGGGTCAATCCATGATTAGATGCATATCCTGCCAACACTTTTTTTTAAAGTTCTTGTGGGCTCCAATATGCATTTAGACTATGCATGATTCACCCTTTCCACGGCCACATAGAAACTCCTCTTGTCATCCAAACAGTGCCAGCCGATTGGTCCGATCTCACAATCTGCACAGATGAGATACTTGATTCTCCCCACGTCATTAGTGAAACCCACGTTCTCAAAAGTGAACATGTCATCCACAAACCAGTGGGCGGTCAGAGTGTCCCCGTCCACTGAGCCCTCTGTGCTGCTGAGGCCGCTCTTTTTCCGCATGGATGGTAGGAACAGCTGGTGGGAGAAAACACAGCCTCAGATGACATGAAAACACCCGTGAAGGAACTCAAAAACAGCAGTGCAACAGGGGCTTTGAACATAGTATATACATGAAAGGTTGCCATGTATTTAAAGGGACAGCTCACCCCAAAATTGCTGATTTGACAATACAATAGCATCAACAAACTCTTGGTTGTTTATTTTAACTAAATAAATCATGTTCATTCAACTTTGTTTTGTAACCTATTTTTCCCTGGTCATCCAAGCCCTTCTACAGTGGCTCTATGCATCCATATGTCTTGTCCCATGACTCAGCCCCCCCTTAAACAAACTCCAGTAAACAAGTATGTATAAGAACATAAGTATTATTTTCAAAATCTATCAAACAAATGTAAAAGTACCCAGTGCATCAACATGTTCCTCTTTAAGTGTGAATGTATTGAATATCATCATACTTGATTATTACTTATGTATTCATATGTAGCTAATATTTCATGTTGTAGATGGTCAAGGTGAAACTATTAACTGCTTTTTATACTGCTGGGTAACTTAATCTAGAATACTGCAGCATATTTTAGTTGCATATCAGTCTTTATAAATAAATTGGTAACTCCAGGTGTCAAATCTAGTGGAGTAAAAGTGAAATATTTCTTGAAGATTAGTAGTGGAGTATTAGGCACATAACATAGAAGTACTTGAGTTATGTGCCTAGAACTTGTATTTAAGTACAATACCTGTATAAAAGGGCATAGTTGCTTTGTGTGGGTTTGTACCACTGGCTTTATTGCCCTGGACAGCACCGTGAATGGAATGGTGCTACATATTAATCAAGTGTGTAAAAGTGCATCTGCCTAATCTGCAACACACAGATCAAATGCTACAATATACAGAAAATATATGATGAACAGAAATACGAGAAAGGATGTAAAAAATTATGTACAAAATGTGCATCAAGCTACAATCGTATATAACCGTGTGATAACATTTCTGTATGTACTGCACGATGAGTTATTGCACAATTTATTGTAAATTCAAGTCAGTAAGTCACATCCAGAGTCTTTGAGCTCACTGATCTGAGTCCACTGCCGTATGTCATAATCCATCGTACCTCTTTCTCTGCTAACACAGCCATGCCCGGGCACAGCACTTTGGATCCGCAGCGTTGACACACCACAGACTTGCTGTTCTTGCCGTCCTCAGAAACCAGGTCGGACCGGTCAGTACTCTCTTTAGACTGTTGATTGCTGTCCATCTCTACCCCTGACAGACAGCAGATTTACTCTGATGTACATTCACAAAATGCTGGGGACACAGGATCTTTCATCAGTCCAAATGGACCGAACCAGGGCACAGTAAATTAACCGTATGGACTAACTAGCTTATGTTAAATCGGAGTGCTATGTTCATGAAAAGAAAGATGGGACTCGCACATACAGAGGGAGTGCACCGGAATTACGAGCTTGCGGAACCTTTGTAGTGCGGAAGTCCGTGCAAAAGAAACTCACTGTTTTTTAATGTTTCATTATATATTAAAGATACATTATGACAACCCTACACCGAACCACAGTCTGAAATATTTAAATTTAAAGCTGAGCAGAATGAAGGTTAATTTTTCAATACTCACATTAATTGTAAGCCCTGCTCCTTGCATTGATGCTAACAGCTATGCTAACACTGAATTAACCAGACTAACGATAAATCAAGTAACTACACTACACACTCATACATTTGAACAAAGTCAAATAAGACTCACCTAAATGTAGAAGTAAAAATGAGGTTGAATCTCGCGATAAATCGTAAGATAGTCAGGTTAGCTAAGACTAGGCTAGCATACTAGCTGCTTTAGTGGTGTACCAGCCACTAAATGCTCTCGTTCAGAAACACCGGGCTGTGCATTGGTTCCGGGCTCTGTAAGTGATAGATAATGCTGCTTAGAAAATAACGTTAGAGAAGAAATGTAATGTAGTAATGTAAATGAAATAAGCCTGATTCCTTTTAGTAATGTACAGAAGAATTGCGAATAAGCTATTAGAAGTAACAGTTTTACAATAAATCCAGAATTTTTGACAATACTTAAGTTGACATGAAGTTTTTTTAGGGTGGTCTGTGAACATTTTTGAAAATTGTAACTGTGGCATAAATATTTGTTTTACTTGTTACTGTTTTTAAGATGTTATACCTCAGTGTAAAAATACTCCACAAGTCCCCCATTAAAACCTTAGTATCAGTATAAATCAATATTACCAGCAAACAGTGCTCAACAGTATTAAATATATGAAACATAAACATGCTCATTATGAAGGATAACCACTGCCTGTGTTGTATCATCTGACTTTTTATTTCTATTAATGGGAAATGTATCACTGACACTGAAGACACATTTGATGCAACCCTATCTAAGTAGTCCATGATTGACATGAGAACACCTGAAAACCTGAACAGCAACCTTCTTCAAATGAATGTCACTTGCAATTGTCACTAAAATGTCTTTTAATAGCTTACTATGTCCTGTGTTCTTTATTTTATGAAACATTTATTCATAAATATGAATACAGAAAAATATTGTGGTGTTTCCTCTTATATTGCCATTGAACATCTGGTAGTTTCTAGTAAGGCTCTCTTCTGTGGGTGGCAGTACTGAAAATGGTCCATAATTCAAATGTGTAGTTCAGAAAACCTAACAGAACTCATACAGTCTGAAAAGCAGTGGATTTTTTTCTGCTTCAACATCATGGTTACACTCACTTTAAAATACAGACTCAAAAGACCTAATAACACTGGGCCACTAGGTACTAATGCTCTGTGAAAACAAGCTCCACAAACACACACACTATAAATACAAAAACTTTATTTACAGACTTTTGTACATTGTTGACATTTGTTATAAATCAAAAATATAATCAAAACTACTATAGTCATCTAAGAGAGCAGGTATCTTATTTACGACTGCTGTGAGAAGTCTCTGCCTGCCTCAAACAGCATCTGGTATATTCTGAATTTAACATCTTCTTTCTTCTGTGGGTTGACTTTAGCCAGCATGTCCACAATCACTGCGGCAAACCTTGAGTCTGCGTTGTCCCGCTGCCTCAATTTCTGTCTCTCTTCTTCCTCCATGCGGACCAGTCTTTCAATAATGACATCATCTGAGGAGCGTCTCTTCTTCCGAGCTGGGGTACAAGGAGATGTCGAGGGTGACGGACGAGTGGTGTGATGTGACACAGGGAAGAGTAGGCCTGGATGGGTGATTGATTGGGTAGCGGCAGAAGTGAGAAGAGGAAGGGGAGATGATGAGGCATCCAGGTGAGGAGATGAGACAGCCAAGGGTGAAAAGCTGCCGGAGGATGTCATCTCGCCTGAAGATGGTCCAGAAACTGATGGTTCGACAGGTGAGTTATCCTAAAAAAATAAAAAATAAACCAATTGTATTTTAGGCGGCCTCATAAAATATGATGATAAAAAGAGAAACATAGTACAATGCCAGTTATGAAATGCACTTCATAAGATTTTCATCATCTATGTATACAGGTTACATGACAAAAAATAACTTGTACTTGCATTCCTATATTCCCTATGCCTTGGAGGCAAATATTGCACTTTTTACTCCACTACATGTACTTTAGTCACTTTGTATTAATACAAAATATATATCAAATCATTTATGATTTTATTATTATTAAGCAACCCAGCAGTAAGGGAGCCCTACCTTTATCAGCTGCAACATTAAAACGATTAACACATTAATGAAATAATAATTCTGATATACATGATCATGCAATACAAATGCATTTCCTTTTAATGACTGTCTTTTTAACTCATTTTATATTATATATAGTTACTTTTGCTTGATGATGTACATAGATATTTATATAGATTTAAATTAAATTGTACCACTATTTAACTATTTTCATTTTGCCTTGTAAAGCACTTTAACTGAATCTGCTATATAAATAAAGTTTATTATTATTATTTAGCAGTTTCAGTAGGCTACATACTGATGCATAGAAATCGGGTTTTGTATAGACGAGAACCTTAGATTTGCGAAACTCTCGCGATATTTGTACACGTTTCTTCATTGTGCACACTGTACAAACAAATAATATTCTATAATGTGACAACACTGTGATTAAGGTCTGTAGAGGTTTAAGGCCAGAAAACACTTTGTTAGTGTTAGGAGAAGACCATTCTGTGGGTTACAGCTATCACTCTCGCGAGATCTTTTGTGGGGACGGCCTCCACAACCATGAAGGCGTCCTATTCCATATCCCCTCCCACTTCCTGCCTTACTTTGTTTACTTTTCTGCAATCACGACACGTGAAAGTGTTCTTACAGTGGGCTGGTAAACAAGAACATATATTCCGTAAAGACTCACAAAATAAACTGCACTTGACAGAGAATAAGATAAAATATGCTTCACGAACAATGGCAGTAAACACGTAATGTCAGTAATAATGATAATAATAATAATAATAATAATAATAATAATAATAATAATAATAATAATAATAACACAGTGATAATTACTGTTTCTTACCTCCAAGTCGAACTCATTGTCCGCCTCTTCGTGTTTAACGGCCCGGGACAGCCACCCCAGCTCCTCCAGCAGCGGCGGGACTACTTTGTTTACACCTGGCTCCCCGCTCTTTATCGAGGTGGGTGGCGTCTCCATGGTGTCCAGTGGGTTTACCGGGGAGGAGGCCGTGTCCGTGGACCCGACCGCAGCCGTAGGGTCAGTCGAGTGACCCGAACCCCACACAGCCTCGCACAACTTGAAGTAGCACCATGTTTCTCTGTGGTTTCCACCACGTCCGCTGTGATCCCGGATGATCTCTTGGTACTGCCTCTTCAGAGCTTTCAGTTTGTTGTTCACCTGAGCCTTGGTGCGGATCACTCCGCGGTCTCGGAGCCGCTTCGTGATTTGGTCGTAAACGATCGAGTCTCTCGCTGTTCCGTGTATCTGCCGGACGATCTCACCATCGGCTCGTATCGACAGAAGCTGCCGAATCTCGTGGTCTCTCCAGTTAGCAGACATTTTTAGTGGTGTCCACATACAGTGAAACCTCTTCTTCTTCGTGAAAAAATTACCCCTCTTCTTCACCCTCGGGTGTTTACACTCTTCCGGTTCCGCGCCAATCGCATGACAGAAACGTCATCAACACACCCACTCAGTCCGGACAATGACCTGCTCTGTTCACACATCTCACATCACACGGATTTTGTACCAGATGGAGTTGGCAGGTTAAGTCTGTTTAATGTCAAGTCTGTCACTGTCACTGATTCAGACATCTGTGTTCTCACATACAGCTCCTCTGAGTGATGTCTACATAAGTTCAAGGTTGTTTTTTTTTTTTTTTGCTTTGAAGAATTTTTATCCAGTGTGGGTGCAATGGGCAGTACCATAAAATATAGTTTCTATCTGATACCAAGTAACATCAGGGCAAGGCTCACCAGTATCAATACTGATATCTATACTTTTTACTGTCAAAAGCAGTTCATGTTCTCTTGTAATCAGGGGTATAAATATGGGCAGTGCAGCCCCAATGGGGGGAGGAGTGGGGTATTTGATCATTTGATGAGACGAGAAGTGCAAAATCTGTCGAGACTCACGGGCTGAGGACATGGACGATTCTTGTCATAGCAGCAATGCAGCAGTTTGGCTGGCATCAGTGCTGCCATCAGTGGTATAATGGTATGTCAACAACATGCAGCACATACCTGTTGGATAGTAACGTGTGTGCTTCTTAACTAGTAATTAGTGTGCTCTAGAGCCCACCATAATAGCTTACACTGGGACCCATCATAACTAACTTACATCACTGTAAGGGAGTGAAATATATCATTATGTCATACTGCTGTTCTACTTATATTACAACTACATAATTTATACATAATACTACATAATGATTTAAAATTAGGCATTTTTCCAATTCTCTGTTAATTACATAATTACACAGTTTTAATGGTAAATAAACAGATGTTCATTATGTGACCAAGTATTGGTACTCCAATCAAGGCTTTGCTTCAGTAGTCTAAGTGCTTTGGAGAATGATTTGCCCAATCAGCCAAACACAGTGGTCAAGTTAGTTTCAGAAGAAATCATTTGAAAAACTGGGTATGTGATGTGGTTACATTAAATTTAGTATCAATAAGAATCCAGGTCATGAGTCTGTTTCACTTGATATCTAGCACAACTCATTATTGCACGAAGCCCTAATAATTACAGGGTTTAAAGGCAGAATATGCAGGATTGTTTGTAAACGCACTATTCAAAGTTGGTCCCTCCTCCCATGCTCAACAACTGTGCTTTAAGAGAGCGCCAATTTGTACCGTTAGGGAGAACAAAGCAGTCTGGATGTATAGTCATGCATGTGCAAATGCAGGGAAGTGACCATTGCCTGCCAAAGCGAATGTCACACACACCTCTGTGATTGGTTGAGGCTGTGACTTTGCTGGTCAAAGTTCATCAAAGTTGAACTCCTCACAAAGCAAAGTTACAAATATACACGTGACCATGCACTGAAGCACAAATAAACACACCCACACTTTAGAAAAATACTGGATTTTGTGTCAAGCAACTGAAATGACTCAGTCTGCTCTGCCTGTGTAGGTATGTGTAAAACTCTTTCTGCAGCTCTCACAGTTAGAGAGCAGAGGAGAGGGACCGAGACCAACACCAACATTGGTTGTTACAATTTTATAGATTCCCAACCTCAAAACCTGTGCACTTTGTTGAGTGCTGGCTGCAGACCACTGCCAAACAGGCTGAAGCCCAGAAACCTTACAGAAAACAGCAAAATATGAAACACAGGCAGAGGGCAGGGTCTCTGCAGATACAGACATCACACACTTCTAGTGGGTTGAAGTGACACTTTAGAGGGTTTATGTTTGAGTCTGTAGATTTTTTCTTCAGGGAAAATGCTGCTTAGTGTTTTTTTGTTTTTTTAAATAGCATGGTATGTATTTTGATACAAATATAATAGGAGATTTTTATTATTATTTTTTTTTTATAAAGTTTGCATTTTGAGAATAAAGTAAAAATGGTATAAATAAAGTCAAACTTTGTGTTTCAGGGCCAGGAGGAAGAAAAAATACTGAAAGTTCATCAAAAGGGTTACTGTTGGCAACTGGACTTGGTTGGGTTCTTGAAGACTTTTCGCCTCTGAGGCGAAACATCTTCAAGAACCCAACCAAGTCCACTTGCCAATCCTCTCTACGAATGCCATGACCTGGATGACTGAGAGTTTTCAGACATACTGAAAGTTAGACTTTATCGAAGTGTGACATTAAAAAAAATCTTCCTCCCCTCTTTTTCTTTCCTTAATGTGACCATAATACTTGTTGTCCAAATATATATCAGAATACAGATTTTAAAATTCCAACTATATTTTATTTTAAAATAAATAAATGATTAAATGAGTGTGAAACCTTGAAGGAGTGTGTTTAGATGAGGAATTGTTGTAATGACTATTGATATGTATACTTAATTAAAACTGTTTTAAAGCCAAAACACCATTTTTAATGCTGTTTCGTAACACAATTTTCCAACTTTGTATGATGAACAACATGTGATAAGCAGTGGGCCATCATGACTCCTGCTGTCTTAACAGCTGTGTACTGCTCATAAGACATCTGTAAATGTCACTGTAAGAAACACGTATTCTTTGCTGAGAGTGTATGACTCTCACCAGTGTCTCATCTGAACGTTGAACATGTGTTTGACACAAATGGACAACATGTTTGTACATGTGGAAAAAAATTTATTCCAATAATTTTCCAAGATTGCCATTAATAAATATTTATGTTTACATTTCAGTGAAATGTATGATTTATCACTTTCTACACAGGACATTACACAAAGTCAAGAATACACATCGTTTTAGTCTTTGTAATAAAGCTCGAATAAGTTGATCTAGAAAAAGGAGTCTTAAACAGCAGTTGATACAACCTATCAATGGAGTTGTAAGTTCAATAATGATTCGACTGTATATATGGCAAGGAAAACAAGAGAAGTCAACATCTGGAAATCCTTGAAGCTCCCTTGACTGTTAAGATAGGCCGTTTTATTTAAAAACATTTCCATTGGCCTAAGGCACAGGAATACTAAAAGTTTATATCAATCATACGTAACACATTTTAAACCCCATACGGCGATTTAAAGTTTTCAATTTAATAGTATACACTAAGGTGCGTTTGATATTTACACCTCTCATTGCATCTGAAATCTAGCACAAAAGAAAGATCTTTAGCTGACAAAAAACACAATTTGACCTATCCAGATCTGTACATTGTGCGTAGCCCAGGAACTATTACTCTAGAAATTAATCAATGACGGGTTGCCTCATTGATTACTGATGGCAGGGGATTTCTTTTAACGTCAACATTTTAAGCATCTTAGTCTAACCAGAATTGAGCTTCTATATTTTTTGCACAGTTGCAGCTTTTCTGTGCCAGTATGCAATTTGAAAAAATATTTGTTTGGAAACCTCTGTTAATCAAAACAATGCATCAAAATGCAAAAGAACTTCTAATATTTTCAGTATAATGTTCAAATGAACTGAGAAATTCAGTTAATTTTGGGAATTATTCTGATCAGCATTACAGCTTGTGACACATCGATAGATCATATTTATGGGATTCAAACAGATAGTCCAGATTATTTGATGTAGGGTTGTATGAGACACTTATCAATAGTCAGTGTATTAGCTAGTAGACTATATTTGAAATATTTTTGCAGCTTTACATTGCGTTCAGACAGCCTTTTTTGACAAGAAGCCACTGTAATGGAAGACTAATATCACTATAGCCAAACAACAAAACTCCATAGGTGAAATCAGTAATTTTACCTCACAGAATACAGGAGTTGCTGGTCTAACTCTGCCTCCATCTCTTAGCGTTGTGTCACATCGGTGTTTTAAACGGATAGTTCAGGTTCATCAAAGTCACACAATAACACAAACAAACAGTTGAAGGCAGCGGCAGACCTGCATCTCCCATGTTCTGAAAGGATGAATAACTGATTTCCCCTATGGAGGCTGGTTGAAAGAGAAAGAGAGTGACATTTAGCTTGTATAACGGCATTTTCTCCTTGAAAAGGCTGTCTGGTGGCAAGGTAAAGCAGTGAAAATATTCTGAACTTAGCTTAA
Organism: Lutjanus erythropterus; assembly: GCF_056507025.1. Lineage (NCBI taxonomy): Eukaryota > Metazoa > Chordata > Actinopteri > Lutjaniformes > Lutjanidae > Lutjanus > Lutjanus erythropterus. The sequence continues at coordinate 21,154,625 of NC_139318.1, forward strand.
ATATAAACTGGTGTTTATTTTAAGTAGACTTGCACCGATTAATCGTCAATGCTCGGAATCGGGCCAGTTTTCACGTAATCGGCCATGACCTGCAACCGGCCGGTCAGCGTCACGTATCCAATTCTGTGCTGGTCGTTGTCATTGTTACACACGTGTTCTGCACGATGGTCACGTCATGCGTGCAGCAAACTGACCATGATATCACCACAGCGCCGATAACAGCTACACACACTCAGACACATGCTTGCTTGAAGATGGTATTAGCGACAGATTCCAAGAACAGGATAAAGAGAAGACAGAGCAGCTGACAATGTCGCAGAACAGCCATAAACTCTAGTTCTTCAGGTTAATGTTAGCCAGCAGCAGACTGCTGTTCACAGAGGGACAGTTAAAATCTCACCTCCTGTTCTGGCTGAAGAATAAACAACCTGTGTTGATGTGTCTCCTCAAACATTTTCTCATCCAGACTCGTTTAACTTCTGCATCTGTTTGTTTCATGGCAAAGTTTCACTGCAGCAAACTGTTGCACCGTGTCTGTCTCCGGTTTGTTTACATCTGCTTCCACAGGAGATCACGTGAAACTGCGTCCCACGAAATCCTGAGATGATCTCACGAGATCACGTTCAACTGATTCATAATATTAATATAAAACTATAATAAGGCCTGGCTGTAACCTGGAGGACTTTGGAGAAAATTTAAATAGTATTTACTGAATATTTAATAGTCAGTGTCTTATTATGAACATCCAATTTAATTTTTACAAGAGAAGTTGCAAAAATGTTTGTGAATGCTGTCAATTACAGTTCTTAGAAAGACTGAAAATCGGAATTGGCCAAAATCAGAATCGGGAGGTCTGACCATTCAAAAAAACAGAAATCGGAATTGGCCAAGAAAACTGAAAACGGTGCATTTCTAATTTTAAGTAGGCTTTTTGGGATAAAATAAATTTGGCTGCTGACCCTGTCCACAGCAGTGCATTTCTCAGCTTCCATGCTGGTTCTCCTCTCTGCTTCGCCTAACTGGGGGCATGCTGACCACCATCTACTGTAGCTAATACACCGACTATAAATATGTACCTCACATAACCCCACATCAAATAATCTGAACTATCCCTTTAAGATGTGCGTTCCTTTGATAATGATGTATTTCATTTTGTTTTAATTGGATTTTAGAGCATTCACTGGGCCTTCAGAGTACAGTTCTTGTTTTATTGCAGAGCGGGCATGGGTGAGTTCATGGTGGTCCTCCAGGACAGCTTTGTAATCAGTGTCAGCACAGTTAAAAACATCTGGTGACACCTACACTTTCATCATCCTCACATAAATTTGTGTGCATGCCCCCCAAGCACCCAAATGGTCCTACTCTGCTCTGCACCTTACTCCTGGTGGACAGTACATTCATCCTCTAACCTGCATGGAAACTGGTGAGGAAGAAAGGAATGGTTTACAGTGTGTGCCCTCTGCTACAGCACAAATAATACTCTCTGTACTCTTTGTGCAATGGTCACAGACTATGGAGAGGTCGGGGTACTAGTGAGCTTCTAAGAAGTAACCATCAGTTACAAGAATATAAGATTTTGGTTAAAATCCCATTTTGATCTTACTTGAAAACGCAAACTTCAAGCTTCATAATTATTGAAGAAGTAGTGCCTGTTGAAGATTCTCTCTGTAGTTCAGTGGCTAGTTAATGCTACTTTATTGGAGCAAAAAAGAGCCAAACAAGAAAGACCACCAAAATCCAAACAAGATGTTCGCGAATCAGAAGTACAGAGGGAGCATTAAGTGACTATATATTCAATTCCAGCAGCATTTTAAGTGTGTGTGTGTGTGTGTTTGTGTGTGTGTGGTGTTTGTGGGGCTATAAAGAAAAGTATGAGTAAGTCACAGTCGGGCCTCTCAGAGTAGAGAGTCATCTGTGCATCCTCCCTCGAGGCCATAACGGAACTCCTGCAGGTTAGAAACCCCGTAGAAATGGATAAACGCCGCTGCCACGACCAGGACATGAAAAATCTGATGAGAGTGGAACTAGAAGGAGTGAAAGAGAGGTATAAGTATCAGTTTCATTCGTTATTATTTGGCTGTGTTTGATCAAACAATGGGAAAAAACATCCATTTTCTAAAGCTGTGTATGAAAAGGCTCCATTGTTCACTCATTCTTTGTTTTTAATCTGTTAACTTATTGTTTGATCAGATGATTCATGATTCTGATTTAACTCATGACCAATTTACTATCATTTACCAATTTTAGACTTTATCTAGTCAAAAGTTCCTCAGGCTTGTGTTTAAACAATATGTACCATGTGAAAACTTTTGAGAAAAAAACAACATTGTGCAGGCACCAAAAGTCAGATACTGAATCAGCACAGGAGTATAAATATTTAAAAAATACCCCATCATAGGGGTCTCTTAAACAGGTTGTCTACATGTATCAGTAAGATTTTGTAATGCCACAAAATATTTAAATTTAAGGCTAATTGTGCAATAACCAACAAACGTAAACATACAGACACACTCTTCTGAGTTAATATTGTACATATATTGTTAGCTCAAAAAATTTAAGTAAGCCAAAATGACAATAACTGGTTGAGTTAAAGAACATTTGTCCAAATATGTTTATTAGCAAAGTCCTATAAGACCACAACTGGATAACTGAGATATTCAAATTTAACTCTTGCGCTTGGAGTGAATTTTAGACCATCATTACAGTGTTCAATAACTAAATAAATACTTAGATAAATATATGCCTTTTCAAACATAATTTAAGGCAACATTTTCTTCCTTGAACTTAAAACTAAGTATGCTTTTAGGGCCTTTTGTTAGCATATGCTAATTGTTTTAAGTTTTAAGTCATATATACTTCTGCTGTCAAAGAAGCAAAGATGAAGCACTACATTGAAATGAAAGAAATCTAAACAAAGCAGATTTTCTCCCTCCATCATGGCAAATAAAGTAGTAAAATTCTATGTCAATTCTCTTATCCTTTGGGGAAAAGAGCACCTCTTTACCATTGGTACTATTTGTGCAACTAATCACCTGACTATCTTAAGTGCTATTATATTATGTAAACACATTAAATACTTACCCAAATGTCACACTTGCCAGGAAAATAGCGCTCAGGGATCCTAGCTGCGTACAGACCAGCACCAGTGATATACATGGCCCCCATCAGGTAGAACCAACCCATCTGGCCGACTGTGGTGGCCTTAACGAAGCCCTCCTCGATGGTGAAGTGCATGGTGGGAACAATGCCACTTAGTCCAAGACCCATGAACACACCTAAGAGAACTTCAGTTACTTTGTGTAGTTTTGAAACATCTACATTTCTAACAGTCATTCATAACTACAACATTTAATAAGCGTTTTCTCTGCATTTATTGGTTTGATTTGCAAGAAAGTTATGACCAGTGCTCAGAAAAGGCAACAACAGTGACAGATGTGTGATTAAACTACAATTATAACCTAAAACAAACAGCTGCATAAAATTACAGAGAAAACACTGTATCTAAAAATGCATATCATCCTGAACTGGTTAGCACCTGCTCTTGTAGGTCTGTGACGAGGTGTAGAGAACCGGTCCCACTGGGCCACTATGATGGCGGCAATGCCGAGTACACATACAATGGTGAGGTAGATAAGTCGAGGCTGAGGGGAACAATAGAACGAGTAGTACAGCCAGGGCACGAAGGAGCCCATGATCAGGAGGGCGATGCCCGAGTAGTCAAGCCTGAAGAGAGGGGGAGACACAGAGACAACAGTTGGGTGTTTGGCTGGAAGATCTGCTGGATGAAAGAAAGCTTTTCCCATTTTTCTAAACTCTGTATCTTTTCCCAAAATGATCAACAACTCAGCATTGGATTTTTGATTATCATCTTACGGTCACAGTTGTTCAATTTTTAAGTCAATAACTATTTTTTTTTTTTACTCACTGTGAAGTTAGGTTATATACCGTGGTCGTGCCATGGGAAATGTACTTTATCTAGCAGCTTTAACCACAGATCAATATAAAGTGCTTCACAATGCCTCACATTCACCCATAAAAATGGCAGAGCTGTGATGCAAAGTGCTGGCAGGCTCAGCAAAAGCAGCTCAGGGTTCAGTTTCTTGCTCAAGGACATTTGACATACAGAGAGGAGGGCTCACCAACCCTGTGGTTAAAGGGATGGTTTAGATTATTTGAAGTGGGGTTGTATGAAGAACATATTAACAGTCAATGCATTAGCTACAGTAGATGGCATTTGGCATGCTTTTAATTTTAGCCATTTAAGAGGGATTCAAATCATCAAATTCATTACAGATACAGATTGTAGGTGCGTCATGTTAATTTTGGCAGAACTATGGACCATTTTACCCAGAATCATGACTGCAGGGTTATTCCTCATTTATCACTATGAACTCTAGATGGCAAGCTGGAGCCGCACATCCAGTAAAAAATATGGATGTTTGAAATTGCCTGCTCTCAGAGTCTAAGACAGGAAAGGCGGTTGCAAATGACTCATTTAAGCCATACAATTTAAGTGTGTGACACACAGTGTTTGACAGTGGTGGCCTTACTTGGAGAAGGTGCGAGACACTTTCTCGGAGTGGCAGTAGACGGTATGAAAAAGCCAGGAGAAGCTGAGGCAGAGCACAGCTCCCAGGAAGAACATCCCGAACACCACCTTCTCTTGCAGTGGGGCCATAAAATACATGTTGGGCCTCAGCATGGTTAACGTGCCCAGACAAAGGAATAAGATCAGCCCTGAGGGAGAAAAAATAGTTTTACCAACAGACAGCGAGAGAAGAGACCAGAGCTATCCAAAATTATACTGTTAAAATATGTTATTAAACTACTGTGTGGTTGCAAACAAAAATTTGAATCTGCTGCTAAATCTGTTGCCCCTACATTTATCAATTTTAGAGATGTTATTCAAGGATTTCTTTATTCTAACCTAACAGGTGAGTCCAGATGTTTCCTGTCTCAGTGTGGATTCTGAAGATGCTTCCAAAACAGGCTCGGAAAGAGGGCATAGGGGGTCGATGTCCATGCAGGAGGTAATCGTTGTCCTTGAGCCACTCTGGCAGGACATGAAAAGGGATGACCCTCCAGCGCCCCTCCCAAACCTGAAAAACAAGAAAAGCTTTCACTCACAGAATCAAGTCTGTTTACACCTGCCATTAACATGCGTCTCCCGTGACTCAATCACAAATTGGCAACAATAAGTACATCAGTTAACACCTGGCATTACAATGCATCTTGTGACAGGGAATCACTTCCTTGCTCTATATGCAAATAGACACGTAGTTTATTTGTTTTCATTTGCAAAGGCTATAAAGTTTCTCCTAATTCAGCAACTCTAAAATTGGTCTTTTTTTTTTTTTTTTTTTACCAGAGACATAGAATCTAACATGTTAAATAAAATGCTGTTTATGGCCCCCAACTCCACAATTTTTACCCAATCATTAACAATAATAATAATTAATTTTCCCTTACATATATCATATTCATTCAACACTGGTTCATTCTTTATTTCTCCACTGGTCTTCCGTGTCCCCCATGGTGACTTGTGAGCATCTTATACAACACATGTGTCCTGTGTCTGATGTGGACTCATGAAAACACCCACATATGACTCACAGCATTCACAGGCTAATTCCTGGTTGTTGCTGTTGGCCCAGATCTGCAACTGTGTCCACTAACCTTGACCACAGAATTCTGCTGGATTTATGTGTCAGAACATGCTGCATTGATTTGTGTTTCCACACCTGAGATGGACCATCTCTGGAGATGAGCCCCAGTGCACCCAATCTACCTACAAGCATGTGTTGCAAGACTCAACTCATGTCTGAGCAGTAGAAGAGCAGAGAAAATATGCTTTTGAAAATGTTAGCTCTCAGTATTTTTGTAGCTTCTAAATGCATCTCTGTGGCTTGCAGTTCAGTTCCTCTCCTGTGTCACTGTTTGTACTTTCAGGCATCTGCTTTATTTCACTGTGTCACGTTTGCTTTGAATGCTGAATAGGAGTCATGTTAAGTTACTGCTGATGAAAACCCCAAATTTCCTGATTTTGCTGCTTCACAATAAAAGCCTTTGAACAACAACAAATAAATAATAATAGGGAACTTTTGTTGTGAAGAATTTGTAGGAAATGTGTTTATACACCATTTTACAGCCACTCGACTCAAGACAGTCATGTCATCAGTTGAATACACATCATGAAGCAGGTAGCTCTGTTGTGGAGATGCAAATCCCTGCCATGCTAGCCTGACACACAGAGTCAAACAAGTCAACCGAGTAATGTCAAGCCAGCATATGTATATGGAAACCGTCTAACCTTTGAGATCAACAAGGTGTTGAGTTTCAGCTTATTTAATGTGGCTGATGTAATATTTATGCTGGTTCAACATTAGGATCTTTTATTTTTCTAATTCTGTCACGTTTAAATGTTTACCAACCTACATGTAACAATCACAATCAACTCGGTCAGATTGAGAAGAAGCTAAATTCACTATTGAAAGACCCAGAAATTACTACCACCATATTTATAGTAACTATATCTATACTTGTTATCATAGAAACCTGTGTTTTCCGTTTAGAGTAAAGCTGTGGTTGGAGGCAGAAGTGAAGCCAGACTGGAGAACATGTGCTTCACACCAACCTCAGGCACAGATTTATTTTAGGTCCCCGCAGAAGAATAAAGTTTGGACGGGCAGTTTAGCCAAGTTAGATCTGGATTGGTGTTGTAAACCTACACAGGTTGTGTATTTATACCTTGTGTACAAACTCCTCCATCTTCTCCATGGCATGGTGAGCCTGAAGTGGTAAGGTCAGGACCTCTCCCACCTCATCATCCTCCTCTTCCTCCTCAGTAAGCATTGCAGCTCCCTTTAGAGAGATCACAAGAGAATGCTGAAGCTACTGAGCCATAGCTACTTTTTTTCTGGGAGTTGTCTGAAACAGTCCTACCTCTGGATGGACGCCTTTAGATGCTGCCTGTCGCCCCCCTCCCTCCTCCAGCAGTGGCCCAAGCTCCATCAGCTCAACATCTGGGACACGGCAGTCCTCAGAGATCCGGCAGTCTGCTTCACTTGCAGACCCGTTTCGGCCTGACATAGGGAGACTGCCTGATGACCCACTCACAGTCTCTGTATTCAGCTTCAGATGGTACAGATGGTTCAATTTCCTCCTGAGCAACCAGAATCTCAATCAACAATACCAGCCTAGTATGTTGACATAAACAGGAAATATGACTCCAGTTCTCAGTAGCTCTCAATATTCTCTGCACTGCAGACACATTTACCGGCAGACACAAATATAGACATAGAGCTAAACATAGACAACCAAAAATGGTCGCTATAATGTAGAGGTAAGAGGTGGAAAACAGAGAGTATCCAGGTCTAATTGTTACTGTGTTTTATATATACAAGGTTGTGTGCAACAGTGTATGGCAATGCAAAAGAAGCTAGAATAAATATTGTATAGCTGATAAGTAGATATGCATATTGTTGAACAATATATTTTAGGCTGAAAATTGAGAAAATATAATTATTAATATTATTTCAATAATGGAAACATGTAGAGCCATTTTTCAAAAAGCTGCAGACAAGAGATTTCGGAAAGGGATCAGATCTAAATATTTGAAAACCAAGAGTACTTTTTATGATTGGTTCTTTTTTTTGAGTAACACTTAGTTTTAAGAGGTGTGCATAAGACTGACATGACACTGCCATGATACTGTCATAATCATTATATGACACCTGTCATGAACATGAGGGATTCTTCATGAATAGTATGACTGTTGTCATTAAATGTCATTTAGTCAATTTTGTAATTTTTAATGCAAATTTAACATTGTTTGAGAAACTTTGCATTGAAAATAACAACAAAATAAAACAGAACATAACTGACCAAATGACACTTAATTACAACATTCATAGGTAGATCCATGTCATGACATGGTTATGATGGTGTTATATCAGTCTGGATCTATTTCAAGGTCTGTCATTAATTAATATACATAATTAAAAAAACAAATGTAGGGTGTTTCGGTTATGTTGTCACATACAGGTTTACAACAAATCTATTCTAGAACAGCAATGGTTTGTCGATTAATCAATCAATCGAGAGAAAAATAGTTTCCAGGTATTTTGATAATCAATTAATTGTAATTTTTCAAGAAAACATCAAACATTTGTTGTGTCGAGCTTCTTAAATGTGATGATTTCCTGCTTTTCTTTCTCATCAACAGTAACCTATTGAGTCGTTGGGATTTGGGCCATTTTGAAGACATCACTTTGGGCTATGAGAAATTTAGCAGACTAAATGATTAATTATTGTTATTTGCAACCCTAATGTATTCTTTATTCAAAGAACATGAAGACAGTCTAACACAGTTTTTTGCTAATGGAAAGAATATGTTTTGCAATTACAAGCTTATAGTTATCAGTTATTGTACCGGTATCAGTCACAATAAACAGATCAGTCCATATTGGTGCCTCACTGACAATAAGTTGCTTTACATACAGAGATGGATTTATGCGCATATATAGATGGATACAGTGTTTGTACAGTAAATACAGTCTACACAACTTTTCATATGACAATGAAAGACTACTATGCACATGTGTAGTACATACTGTGCTATCTATACATTACACTGTATTATATAGTACAGTAAGGTGAATCAGTATTGCAGAGTTGTTGCAGATCAATACTAAACATTTAAAGTGATTATTACTTTACCCGACTTGAAATCAAAATATTTATCAATCTCCTGATTTAATATGGCTGGTGACTAATTTGGGTCCCATGAAATCTGTTTCATCGATCAGATATTCACATCGAGAGAACAAAGGATCGGATAAACTTATGTAGATCTACGATGTCACCAGTCACATTTATCAGTTGACACTTATAGTAGTACAACACGGCATATATAAAGACAGAATAGTGTCATTTGATGTAGAGCTGAGGCTGACAACACAGACAAAATGTTTAATGCTGGCAGAGCCTGCTGGCAGACGGATGTTGATTAGCACAGCGGCAGTGAGAACATGGAGTTCAAAATGTAAACAACCGCAAGACACCGACCACTTCACGTTAATTCATCGCATATTTACGGTTCGGTTCACTTCATATCAAGGAGCTGAATTAAAATGTATTGAGCCCTGATAGGTTTAAGGTTAGCAGGTCACGGATCACTCATATATCATCATCTTGCTAACGTTACCTTTTAGCTAGCGCTGAGCTGTGGCTAACCAGTCGACACTGCTGTGTGAATTAACCTGCTAGCACAAAGATAAAAGTCTTACGCAAACACCGACATATGACGTTATCTAGATAGTCTAAAGTACTGACATCTGCTATAACAACATAATTAAATGGACATAAGTTACCTGACAAGGTAGCCTTCAAACCAGGAAGGTGAATTATTTATCGATATGCGAAACACAATCCTCTCCGGAAGTCGAGGACTCTTCCGTAAACTGTCCGCTTTACCAAAATAAGAGCGCCTGATGACCTAAAGGAAAACTCATATTTTCTCTTTGATCAACAAAAGTCTTAATTTGTTTATATAACTTCATGTGTTTCAAAAGTTTTTTTTTATCTGACTGAAATAATGTTTAAAAATAATTACTATAAGAATTATTATTAGAAATTTATATTATTATTTATTTTTCCTGATAATGAAATTACTGGTAATATAGGTTTACTATATCTAATTTCACAGGTTGTGAAAGTATTTTATTCTTATGAAAAATGCTCCATGACAGCCAACATATTCATGATTTTTTTAAATGAACTTTACTAGAAAAAATAAATGAACATTTGAAGTCAGACCTGTTTTTGTTGTAATAGTAATGCCCATTACATTTGGTTCAGTCAGAGTTAGGCAATATTAAATCATCCTTCCATCACTGTTCACTACATCTTAGCCTTTCTTGCCCTCAACTATGAATGAACCACAGTTTATATGAACTTCTTTTTAAAATACAAACGTGAAATTAGCAGTTATCTTGTTGGTATCAGCCATAAGATGTATCTAAGTATTGCTTATCCGTATTGTCTCAAAAAATCCATATCAGGCATAAACTGCCTAACCATAAACTACTGAATAGAAGAGAAATAAGCTTTTTCAAATGTAGAGGAATTAAAGAAAAAAAATGTGAGACAGAAAGGTTGTCTAAGAGGAAACGTGTACAATTGAATGAATTCCATATTATGAATTTAAAACTGCCCTATGCCTGAAGTTAGGCGTGGTGACAGAACTTTAAGCCCTGATTATAACATTAATTTCAGTATGTCTGAAGTTCCCATGACAGTAACAATACATCAAACATGTCCTAAACTCAGCAAACAGTCACTGGTTAAAGCTTTCCAAAACCAGCTCATTACATAACTAACGGTCTATTTTCCAGTAAGTCTTGTCTTTTCAGAATAATCACCTCTATTAAGTACACACCTCTTAGGTGTGCACACATTGCAAAACCAGGCAGAGATGCCAGTATTAAAACTGAGCATAAACAACAGGCCCTTTTGTACAGCAGACATTTTGACTTGTTCTTTCTGAATATCTGTGCAAGTCATGACAGCGTGATAGTGAACCAGGACCCTGAAACTGAAGCAGCTAAATGGAATTCAGCCATTATTAACTTTATTATTTACACCTGTGCTTTTCCTACAGTAGTCTGTACCAGGGCTTTGACACTGGAAAAACAACATATAATGCAAGTAAATGAAACTCAACACTATGCAAAAACATTACTCTTTATTTTCTTCCACAGGGAAAACACATTTTCACAGATTTTTCAACAGCAACATAAAACATTATTAGATCCACTTATACTACTTAAACTGATAAATAAAAAAGACTGTAAAAAAGAGGCACACAAGGTAACATGATTGTTTTATATACATATATATATGTATATATACTGTATATACACATCTTGACACAGTCTTTACTGTTGCTGGATTTTGCAAACTCAGGTCCATGTCTTCGTTTATTTCAAGTCTGACCTTCCATGAGTCCAATGGTGCAAATCACAATAAATTAATCACATAAATAGATCACTGTGAGAGATCAGTCAGTGTGTAGCTGTAGTGGATTTTGCAGTGATTTTCTCTCATTGTCAAATGATCTACCATCTAAAGCTTGTGGGAGTGTATCACATATTGGCAGTGTTAAACTCAAGTGTTAAAACTCTACTGGTTCTAACAAAAAAGGTGAGTATCTGGAGATCTGCTGTCTTAAAAACACAGAAATAGATACCAATAAAGATTCTGTTAAAGCTAAGGACATTTGAGTTTGATGCCAACTTTGACATTAATAGCTGCCAAACATCAAGACTCTGCTTTTGTCTTAATTTGCAACCTTATGTGACATGTGAGTAAGTTAGTATCTAGTTTCAGCTAGTTGGAGTCTGTTAGTAATTCAAGTTAACCGGCACTGCCACAGACACGCGAGTATAAAAACAAAACAAATCTCAAATCTAAGCAGCTCAAGTTCATCATGGAGATTTAATCAAGGTAACATTATACACAAAATGTAGTTAAAAAAGAATGTGTTACACATCTACATTATTTTACAATAGATTTACAGTACTTCCTTCATACAGTCAGGTAAACAAGAGCACTTTGTTCTCTTCCTACCAAACTGCAAAAAGTCTGAGCACATCCTCGCATAAATCCATATTTTCATATTTAGCAGTTTTGGCTACAGAGAGCTACATTTAATGCAGCACTATGTTGTATGATTAAGTACCTAGCTCAGTTTATCTGCTGGTGTTAAATGTGTTTTTTTTGTTTGTTTAATAAATCATAACTCATCTGAGATTAACTTCAACAATGGCCTAATTGTTAGCTACACAAGAAAAGTTATTTAACATTCACATTTCGCATAATCTAACCACTATCTCCAACGACTTCGCTGCCAATTCTTTTGAAGTTGCTCTGCTTCCACAATAAAATGCTGCATTTAAAAACACAGAAACTCTGTGCTGATGATAATATCTGTTTTTTTTTGAGAAACTCAATATGGTGTCAGCCTCGGATGCCTCGCTTGCAAACAACAGTTGCAGGTTAGAACAGCGCCCGGTAATAAAGAGCATTTATCCTGTTTCAATTCATAACATTTAAGAGGCATTCAGTTCAATGCTCCAATTTTAACTGCTAATACAAAACAACATACAGAGAGTGGTCAAAAACAACAGGTACACTTAACAGTTGGACTGCCCTGCAATCAGCCTTGCTATGACTGTATCAGTGAGGTGTTAGATTCTTTATAGTGACTTTGGAGGCCAGAGTTTGTGTTATTGTTGGACTACATGAGACTATATTGTAAGATTCTCCCTCTGTATACCCATATACAGGAGACCGGTAAACAGGATGATGGGAACTTTCATGAAACAGTTCATCTGACCTGATTTTCTGACTACTTCACTTTGGTTAACTGGGAATCAGTGCAGTCGCAGCCGCTGAGTTAACGTGTTCGGTTTTTCAGTCCAAGTTTAGTTGGTCTGGGTTTACACTTGACTCATATAGTGAGAGCCGTCATCTACTGTCCAGTGTCCTTGAGTGTCATCTGCAGCTCTCTGAGGAGGTCTTCTTTGGATAACCTGAAAGTTAGTGAGAGGAAAAAAATAACAATACTTTTAGAGCCACGATCAAGATTTGAAGACATACAATGATGTACATTTTTATCTTATTATATATCCTGAGTTTGTCGTTCATATTCTGGGTTAGGGGTTAGATTAGTGACTGAGATTAGTGACTATTCAGGAATTCAGATCTAAATTCTACATGACTAATAGTTAACAGGTGGAGTAAGCGTTTCTTGGGAAGGATAGTTGATTGTTGAGTCTCATTCCCGGGACCTTAAATACTGTCGATTTGCATTGGGTTGATTGTTGAGTCTCATTGTTTTGTTGAGTGGCTCTGTCCAAGTCACAAACTGAAAGCATCTGTATTTGACGACTTGGGAATGACAATCAATCAGCTCTCCTTCCCAAGAATTATTTTACCTCACTTAAGTGAGTACCAACAACTCACACAACTCTTTGCTTTCACTTGTGTATTCAGCAGTTTGTACAGTAAACTGTGCCAAGTTGGACTTCCTCAATGAACTTCTAAAGATGTGCTGGATTTTAAAAACTGATTGAAACTGGGTCGAGATGTCAATGGGCCTGAATAAATGAAAGCAAATAACAACAGAAATCAAACTGTGAATAAACCTGTGCATACTAAACATATATTATCAGTTAATACCATTTTATTCAGTTAGATTATTAATGGTGATTAATCGATGAATGATTAATCATTTACATCTCTAGCACAACTGATAAAAATATTACTGCAATCGCAATATGGCCAAGTGAAATGTTGAAATAGCAGAAGCTACAATATGTTGATAAAGGTAAAATGTGTGACAAAACAGTATTTTAGTCAGGTACTGTAGTGCTGCAGAGATGTCCTGGACTACAAATATTCTTCCCCAGATCTAAAAAACATGTTTGTTTGGGACAGACCCCAACAAATGTCACATCATCATGATTTTAACAGGGTTTTTCCAGTGAAACTGAAAACATCTGTTTTTGTTGTACATTTACACACGTGCAAAAACACAGCAAAGATCTCTTCTGCACCATCCTTCAAAATATCTGAAAATAAATTAGTCTTAACTTTAGTTTTTGATCTGTCCGTTTCAGTGTTTGCTGACATGACTACATATTAAAAACCCTTTAAAAATTAAAGAACATACAATATTTATCAGTCCTATCAAGAGGTTTCTTGACTGCAGGGAAATGGCAGGTTTCTGGTGAAATGGGCCAATTTCAAAACTACTACATTATCCTGAATTTATTTTCTTTTCCAGCAGCTTTGGCAACTAACAAATAAGTCAGTAATCACTTAATACCACCTTTTGTAGTAATTCTGACGGACAAACTGTTAGTAATGTCGATTGTTGGATGTACAGTTAATGTAAATAATTTCGTCTGCTCACCTGTTCATGGTACCTCTGATTTTGGTAGCAGGTGGACTCCTGGGCAGCCATGCTTTTAACTCGGACTGCTCCCTGTCTGTCAAGAGAGCGGGACCTGGGGGTTTTGAACTGACTGCGCCGGTGCCACGACTTGAGCTGTTCACTCACCACTTGTTGTGGGAGACCACTGGAGCGGTAGTGTGGATGGTCCCATTGAGCCGGGGAGGGGGAGAGTCTGACATCAGGAGGCAAAGGCCTCTGTGCTCTCTGCTGGGGCACAGCGGGATCTTTATACCAATACTCATATCTGTGGGAGGGAGTGGGAGCCTGCTGGGCGTAATAGTTTCGTGCCAGGTCCAGATCAGGTGGGTAGACCATTTCTTCATTATAATAGGCTTTGTGGAAACTGGGGCTGGACTGGTGCCTGGGATTATGGTAAAAACCAGTGCGTGGGAAGGCCTGAGGTCCATAGCTGCCAATTTGGCCCGAGTGCGGGAATGCAGAATGGTACTGCTTGGGCAAATCACAGGGCGACTCCTGACACGGTGAGCTGTTGTAAGATGTATACGAGTGTTCAGAGTTGCTGTCCTCAGAGCTGGCATGGTTTCCATAGCTGACCGCAGGGGGAGGAGTCTCTGGTAAAGTTATCGCGTATTCTGTCAGTCGCCTCCTTGCACTTCTGGTGCGACCACGCTCCTTTTCAAATGGAGACTCAGGGTTGGACAACCTGCAAAAATCACACAAGATATGCTGTTAAAATGCATTATTTTGGCTAATTAACAAAAAAAATTAACCTTTTAAAACAGGATAGTTCAGCTTATTTGAAGTGGGTTTGTATGAGGTACTTATCAACAGTCAATATTTTACCAACAACAGATGGCAGTCGATGTATCCCCAGTCAGGAGAAGGCGAGAAGAATACCAGCACAGAACCTAAGCAATATACTGTTGTGGACAAGGTCACAGCTAAAGGTATTCTGCCACTTAAAAATGGTCCACCTAAAAAAATCTGTTGTTTTAAGTGTATGCTATATTTAGTATTTTTCATATTTTCATCACTTAACTTTGCTGTGAGACAGCCTTTTACAAAGGCAAAGGCAAGCCAAATATCGTTAACTCCAAACCAACCAACTCCATGGGTGAAATCAGTGATTTTACCTTGCAGAACACGGGAGTTTTATAAGGATAGTTCAGATTCACAGCAAAACACAGACAAATTAACCGGCAACTCCTGTATTCTGCAGGGTAAAATGACTGATTTCTCCCATGGAGTCTGATTTGTTTGGAGACAGCGATATTTGGTTTATATAACAATGGTTTTCTGTTGTAAAGGCTGCCTGAGGTAAGTTAAAGCAGTGAAAATATTTTAAATATAGCATACACTAAATTGATAGATTATTTTAGGTGGACCTTTCTTTAGACGCTAAAATGTTTTTTGTTGCTGGTAGTGATTTTACCTTGCAGAACATGGGAGTTTTATAAGGATAGTTCAGTTCTGCTTCTTCAAGCTTTGGGTGTGTCAACCACCATCTACTGTAGGTAATACACCAACTATTGATAAGTACCACATACAGCTCCAGCTCACTTCCCTTTCTCACAGTCTCTGTTTTCTCAAACTAGAAATATTTAAACTATTAACTATATGTGTGAAGGTAAATTATATCACTGTGGTTTGTAGTTAAAGGCTCAACATAGGAGTGCTGCTCACACACAGTACTGTGATGTGTTTGAGGTGTGGCTACCTGAGGGACAGTTGTCTGTGCACACGCATCTCTGGTGTGGAGGGTGTGCTGTTCGACTGGGTGCGGCTCAGCTTCAGATGGGAAAGTTGCATTGGCAGAGCAGACTGTGCTAAGCAAGCCTCCAGCGGTGGCAACAGTTCACTTTTGGCTGGACTGCTGAACACACAAACAGACAGCAGCACAAGAAATATGTTATGTTTTGTCTCTCAGTTTGTGTTTTGATACTAAAAATTTGGAAATACTTAAAAAATATCCAGGCCTGGTTAATGATGACAGACATTAACAGAAGTTTCTGCACAACATTGTTGTTGTGTTATCTCAGGTTGGAGTTTTTATTACAGCAATCGACTACTGGACAGTAAAGCCTGAATTGTGCCTCTGTGTGACATGTGGTTATAAATCAGTAGGATTTAAAGTCTAGTGTGGGATCTTCCCATTGATTGTTGTAGCTCCAGTGCAAAAGCAGATGGCAGTGTTACACATTCATGAAAATCACTGACATCTACTCTGTAATACAAGGCAGGAACACAAGGTTTGGCACTAGAAATGACTTTACTAGATGAGCTGCAAAAAGTGTTTTCATCCCACCCCATGTAGTCTTCACTATCAACAAATAACAACAAGCAAAAACAAAGCACATTGAATACATCCGTCAGTCCTTGCTGCGTCTATATGGCCTTGATGTCTGATAAAATTTCAATATTCACTTCCATCAGCTTGTTTATTTCCAGCATTTTTCAGAACCATTTCACCCACAAGCTTTAATGCTAATAGCAGCCACAACGCCTGCATTTCACACAGTTTCCAACAACTTTAACTAAAAACTCGATGAACAGGAAACGAGTCATGATGGATGGTCTGTGTTACCTCGTCTTGCTGGAGGAGCGCGACTTCTTGCTCTTCTCGTAAGGTTGATCGAGACTCGTCTCTGTCCAGGGGGAGTGCTGGATGGGAGGAAGGTCATACGCGGGGCTCGAAGTCAAACTCATGGAGTCAAGGCTTGGATGGGGAGACTGGCACGGGGTCAGTGGCAGGAGCTGTGGAGCCACAGATGGAGACAAATAGGAGCCGTCTACAAAGGACTGTGAGGACACAGCAGGAGGCTGTGGAGGATCGGGCTCTCCTGGACAGGGGAGTCCTGAGGACAGCTGGGATGACTGGCTTGTCACTTCTAGAAAAAAAAGAAGTAATGATGATGAAATGATGAAGTGTCTGATATCTGCAGAAAGTTGATTAACATGCTTCTCCTCTATATATTCTTTAATTAAGAGAAACCAGGAGCACTGCAGTATTCAAGATAAAATACTTCTTAGCCTCTGCACACATTTCTGCCATGTTGGTTATGGTTATGTGGTAAACAGGGTGTAGGGCAGGGCAGTAACTAATGATTATTTTCAATGTTGACTAAATTGTCAATCATTTTCTCAACTATAAGATTAGTTGTTTGGTCTATACAATGTCAGAAAATGGTGAAAAGTGTGAATCAATGTTCCCCAAAGCCCGAGCTGACGTCCTCAAATGTCTTGTTTTGTCCACAACCCGCATATATTCAGTTTACTGTCACGAAAGTTATACTGTTCTTAAAAGGTTACTCAAACAGAATAATCAATTATCAAAATAGTTGGTGAATAATTCAATAATTGATTAACTGTTGCAGATCTAGTTAAGGGTATGCAGAATTTGTTTATTTTTTCCATCAGTTTTTAGTGGCTTTGCTCATTTCAGTTTAGTTTTTATTAGTTTCTGTGTTTTAGCAGTATTTGTCAGGGGCAACAATACTTTGTGAAGGCAGCTGACTCAGTCAGTGAGTCATGTCAACGTCCTTGTCTCAATAAAAGTACGCACCAATGCATCATCATCCTTTTTGTGTTGACAAATTTGACCAAACTGACAAAGACTAAAACTACAGACATTATCAGTATATTTTTCATTTTATTTAGTTTTGTAAGTACACAATATCATTTCAGGGTTTTTTTTCCTTACATTTAGTTTTAGTTTTTATTTCAGATTTTGTAAAACATTTTTTTACACTTTGTTTCAGTTTTTAGTGTAGTTTTAGTTAATTACAATAAAATAGATAAATAGATAGATAGTACTTTATTGTTCCCAAACTGAGAAATTCTTAAAATCTACACTCTTTGTATTAATATAAAAAGTGCTGGATTGAAAAGCAAACTGAAAGCAAGAACCAGACAAAAGATCTGCACCCCGTACTAATAGCTCCCAGCAACTAAGCAACTTTTTGATCTAACTGGCTTTGTCACCATCACAAAGCAGAACAAGAAATCTACAGACACAAACACATTCATGTCTCAGGTGATTGTGATCTTCATGGTTGAGAGTCAATCTACCATCAAAGTGGACCAATAAGAGCAGAACTGGAACTGGCAAACATTGTCCTGCTACATAACTACACCACATAAAGTTAGTCTTTCTCTTACTCTCACTAACACAGGACTGAAACACAGCTTTTGTGTAGAAATCGAGTCTTACCTTCATCTTGCACTACAGAATCAGACAGAGAGCTGTCATCAGATGTACCCAGATCTGAAAGACAAAAACAGACAAAACACTTTGAGTGTCAAATGATTCATTAGTCAACCTGAGGGAGGGTCAAAACTGACATGTTGTCAGCAATCCTGATTTGCAGCCTGGGATGTTTATCACTGGTTTGAAACAAAGGGGTGACAGAGGCATGAGCAGACTTAAGGACTTATTTTCTGCTAATCTGTTTATGACATTTGAATAAATGATAGAGAAATACGGTATCCTTCGACAGGAATTCTATCTTTATATGCAGATAAGGCATTATTTGCACAGCACAACACTGACTGAATTCTCCTGTTGAGAAATTATTATTTATAACAGATGGAAGGATGTCTGTGAGTCTACTTTTTATGAGGCTGTGTGTTTTGTACCCCCTGTTGATTTACAGGGGCTTGAAGGAACTATCTGTGACAACTGGTGATGAAGAGTGGAAAGATATCTGGAGACACGCGAAATCAATTTCAATGAATTCCATGCATGAAAGGGATCTGACGTCAAGCGATCCTCTCATTTGGCCGGGTGCCTCTCACCTTGTTGTGTAATATTAAAAGCAGGGAGTGGTGATGATCGGCCATGCTCCAGTCGCAGCTGAAACGCCGTCTCTTGTAGCCGTTTGAGCTTTTTCTCCTCTCTCTTGCACTGCTGTAAGCGGCTCTTTCTGACAGCCTTGCTCAGGCGCTCCTCTTCGCAGAGCTTACGTGCTGCCTCAAATATCTTCATCTGAAGCGCTAACTCTGCATCCACCAAACTCAGCTGTGACTCCTGTGAAAGTGAAAGCAGGGTGGCAACAGTGTGATTGTATGTCCCTGAAGTTTAGGCATCGTTTAAAAATGAGTGAAGTCTCTAAATGCCGCTTGTACCTCTGCTCCTTGAAGAATATTTTGTTCATCAAGTTTAAACGCAGCTCCGATACGTCTGCGAATCTGTGGAGGCTTCTCTCCCGGCAGTAGAGGGTAATCATCTGAGAGACGACCTGTCAACTCCTAAACAACACAGAAAATACAGAAATAAACATCACAAATCTAACTGTCCACAAAACAACGTTTGAACACGACTAAACGTTTATTTTTCTGAAGACAGATCTTGGCTTTGTAAATACTTAATAGAATAAAGACATTGTTAAAGACATCTAATGAATCTTTTCAGTTTAGTTGTTCAAATAAAGACACACATCTCTTCAGAGGATTAATTCATGCATGTCTGTAGCAGTTTTGAAATCACATATCTTATTCTGCACTCCTTACATGTTGAGGCATATATGTTCAAGGAATCTCTTGCACAATTCTGTGTTTGCAGAGATTTCCTTTCACAGCACATTCTTCAGGTCTCACTTTCTCACTGTATCAAGTATCCGCATCAACCCCGAGCATCACGACGCACCGTTAGTGACTTCATTAAGAGAGTTGTCATAAAAACGCACTTTGAGTCACTTCGAGCCAGCCACCTCAGCAGACAGGCAGAAACGTAAAAACAGCCAATAAGATTAGTTGTTCTTTTGTCACCGGGAGAAGGGAGAGGCATCATGCCTGCCATTAGTTCATCTAAGCATGTCCCAACAGGAGTGCCCAGCCCGAGTGTCAACAGGAAAGAATGATCCGTCCTGGGATTTTACCCCGGAGCACCGACGCATGGCAGAGATACTCTTGAAGGAAAATGTGTCCAGTTTCGAAATAACTTTGTGGCAATTTTTAGTCGTTACTTGATAATCCACAGTGTAGAGAGAGCCAGAAAAGAAAATGAAAGGGTGATGTGACAAAAGTCTTGTGCAGTATTCAAATCCAGGCTGTTATGGGAACATTGACATTACTTTGGCCAATTGAACCACCACAATACCTCTTCAAAAGCTATGATACGTAAAAAAAAAAATCTCAGTGCAGCCACATTGCGTGATTTAATTTCTCTACACAGTGTGTTGGAAAGCAAAGGCTTGATGTTTGTATTCTGCTTAATGGTAAGAGACAAAACAATAATGTCACAAAGGACAGGAGGGCGGATTGAAAGGCCTTTTGTTTTCTGTCAGTGACGTTTCTGACTGGAGTTAACCACTGTGACATTAAAGTCTAGCTAATGCAGACAAATCTGAAAAGGCATCAGTTTGTTGGACACCAAGTCAGTGTGCAGAAAAAAGAGCATTTCTAGACTGAAGGCTGTAAATGTCACATGGTGACATTAAATAAATGTTAATGGGAGCATTATTTAGTGTGCAGAATCTATTTTTCCATTTTTGACATGTACTTTGGTGCATGTTTTTATAAACTTGACCGCAGAGCATTTGCAAATTGCAATGAATGATTTTCCCTGGCATTAATCTGCTGGCTCAAAAAAGTATGGACATGGCCGAACACATCTGAGAAACTTCCCATCTTACAGGTTACTTTGTTAACCTCAAGTAAAATGTGTCATGGAACATCCTGCACTAAAGAACCCCACCTTAATCTTGTGAAATATGGCGAGCTTTTTGTCACAGCTTGCTGACTTACGCAACGAGTCTACTATTGTTTGACACTGTATCTATCTAATAACACCTTCATTAATATCTTAATGATCTTAGATTACGTGACTCATTTATTCTGTGACATGTTTTTAATGTAATTTTAGGCAGCCTCATTAGTTTTTAAGCTGCTGGCCTGTTGATTTGCGTATTACTTACAGCTTCTCGGATGCAAACTTTCTTCAGCTCCAGTATGCAGATCTCCAGTCGCTCTTTGAGATCCTGGTGTTTGAGCTTCATGGCTCGCGTGTGCGTTGTCACATCCTTCGTATGTGTTGTTGGGCTGTCAGAGCCTGCATAACACAACAAAGCAAACTCAAAGCAATTAATTATTGAAATATCTGGAAAGTAATTCAATAGTTGAAAACTAAATGATGAATCAAATAATTTTTGCAGCTCTAATTTTCTGCTGATTAATTGACCAATGTGTTGGGACCCAAACGCATATATACATGAAGGTTATATGTGCAGAACTGCCAGTTTCATGGGCACACCCAGCTGAAACTTGCAACCCAGTACAGAAATCAAACAGTAAATGCTCTCCTTTATGGAGCTTATCATGATCAGTTTTTGTTGACATTTGTCACAGAGATGTTGATTCAACTCTCGTCATTTTGGAGACTGTTGTTTTTGGTGCTGTTGAAGTGCACTGCATAACACTGAAAGGTGTTTTAATATCAATTGGCAACTCTGTGAACAGCATGTGCAGTAAGTGTGTGAACAAATTTGTATGTTTAAAGGACAACCATAATGAAATCAAAACTAATAAAATATGCAGGAGAAAATGAACTTTTTAAAATCATATGACATTCATGTAAGTATCTTAAATATCTTAGCTACATTACAACTGTATTTATTTATGTATCAGTCATTACTGCTATGTCATATCCGAGCATTAAAAACTTGTAGCAGTCAGAAATACCCTAATATTCCAGGTCCTTTGTGTTGATGGTGATCTTTGCTTTCGTTTTGCCATCTCCTGTGTACTTTTGCCAGTTTCATTTCATTATAATTTAAGTTTTGTTTACTATGTTTTCCGTCTCCTTGTAAGTATTCTGGCATGTTCATATGATGGCAGTGCATTTTCATTATACTGCAGCAGTTTAATTCTCGAGGACACTACAGACGACACAATGGCTACATTCAACAGAACATATCTTCTGTTTTTATCATTGTTTTCATTAGTGGCATGCAGACTGAGAGGCAGGATCTTCGAAACTATAAACAATGTGTGAGTGTTGGACGGGTACTGTCTGTAGCTGTGGTGACTAATGACATTAAGATTAGTCTCGGCACTGTGGGAGTGGCTTCAGGCAAAATGCATTGACCAGGCAGCACCACATACCTTCAGAGATTATTAACAGAGTCCCTGCAGGTATTTACAAATGTCCGAGGTGCGACAGGAAAGAAGTGTGACAGCACTACAATAGGCCAAAGAATTCCTCCTCCTAGAGTGACAATCCCCCCTTTCTTTGTCGATCGCCACTTTCTCATTGTATAGAGGAGACGTCACATGGCTCAATTAAGGCGCAAGGAATGTCAGAAAGGGCAGAACTAATCGGTGGACGGTGCTGGGCGTAGCAAAAACAAGACTGCCAAAGTTTGTTGCTGATACAATGGTAAGGTTTCCATATGTGACTGAGGGAATAATGCAGACGACCAAATTATGTGACCGCCTTTAATGAAGACTGTGGGGACCCTGAAAATACAGACTGACTCGTACAAGAAGCAACATATTCACTACTACACAAGTGCAAAATGCCAATCACATTTTTTTTTAAACAAAAGATAATGTATTCAGACTTCATGTTTTGTTTGATTTACACTCCAAACATAAAGCTGCTCAGTTAAATATCAAAGAAGACTTTTCATTTTCTGTCTATCAACTCATTGAATAAACTTAATGTTTCAGCTTGAATATTCACAAAATATGTTAAACTGGCAAAAGGGCTGACTTTTCTTTTCAATCAGTCCAGACTTAAAGGAGGAACTTCACCAATCTCAAACATCAAAATCTGTTTACACATCTTGAGGAGTACACCTGCATATGGACAAAAAGATAAGTATAAACACATTTTTTGTGGCTCCAGACGAAGCTGACAAACTAACTCAAGTGATATCACATCAACAACAGTGAAAGCTGTTTATCAACACTTATGTCTTTATTTGTGTCTCACTAAATCAGTCAAGCACACAATACAGTTCAAGCTCCGTCTGTGGACATGTTGCAACAGTGTTTGTATGTGCAAAATACTGTGAAATGCATCATCAACGATTACTGCTAACAGTGGCTAACTCGGCTAGTACAAACCCAAACTTGTTTATTTTTTATTTAGACTTCCCGACTTGTTTACTGGAACACCACCACTCACGTATGATCATTCACAGCTCCAACTTCTGAGATTAATGGAACACAGCACCATTTCTGCTTGAGGCTACATTAGCCGCTACTAGAATAACACACCTGAATCTCCGACTGAACTGTCTACAGTCAAGTTGCATTGTGGGTAAGATAAGCGCCAGGTTTTCACAAGAAAGAACTCACAGACCAAAAAAGACAATATGTCTGATTCTGCTGTACCAATTTTTGCCCATCATGCAAACTGCAATGCTAAATCTGTGGAATACATTGATCTGAATTATTTGCTCTGCATCCTCCATGTTGTGTAGTGACTAATCTTGCGGGAAGTCACAACGGACAACATGTGTTTTGGTCTCTGCCTGAGTTTTCACATGACAGCTTATAGTTGTCAAACTGTAGTTTTTTCACGTGGCTAGAATTACTTCCTGAAACAAACTAGGTTTGGTGTTGCTGCTAAAGTGGAGAGTTGGTTTAAGAATGTGCTCATTTTACTGAGGACAGGATTGAGATCAAAGAATAGAAGAGTTGATTGATTTTATAGTTTGTTTGTTTTTTTTTAAGAAAAACTGACAAAAGGAATTATCAGTTAGATAAGCAAGAGAGGTACAGAAGTACGTAATGTAATCTGTAATCCATGTAATCTGTTATGACTGTGCTCAAAAGTGGTCTTGCAGTTAAAGAGGTTAAAAGTACCAGGAGAAGTTTTATGTTAAAAACAGGTTCTGAATGTAAGAGTGGTGAAGTCAAGAATAAGTGGGTAGCTGTAAATTGTGTTTTCAGCAAGAACCAACAGCTTTGTCACATGACAGATAACTGAGCCTACAGGAGTAGATAATACATAGGCTATTATTTATGACTGCTGATGTAGGCATGTTACTGTAAGTGTTTAACTTAAGGCCCTGACCATCTGACATACTGTTTGCTCAATGGTCTGTAGTCATTTACTTTCAACAATGTCATAAAAAACACAAATATGATTACATACAGTAGGCCTATATATTTTGACTGAACTTAATAGTGAATTTTATTTGTCTTCTGTTTGAGGTCATTTGAAAGCAGGTGCTGAGATAAGATTACCAGGGTTGGACTAAGCTGTGTACTTAGTTTCAACATTAATTTGGGTCTAAAGGCTAAAAGAGCCCGGTGCTTTCCTTTTTAAGTCACTGTAATTTAAAGTAAGGGTGAGACTTGCCAGTACAAACTTTAAGTCTGAATAGTCAAAGGATGTTTTGACAAGCAATTGTTCAAACTTATGAAACAAGGCAACAAGGCACCTGAATCCACTTTCTGTTAGTTTCAGCAATTCAATAAGGCTGCACAGCGTCCCTCAGACACATTTGGGCAACCAACCAAGAACATCTGCAGTCCAGTTTGTTTTCTACTAATGCAAGGTCTCATGATACTGGCCATTGTTACTAATGTAGATAACTAACAATCAAAATCTAATGGAGCCAAACACCAGACCTTGTTGCAGTGAACTATGAGCATGTGTAGTCCTGCATGGAGGAGCATTTCAAAATGCAGCCTTGACCATCACATGTAATAATGTTGCAAAGGGCATTAGTGAATACTACATGGGGAGACTTAAATGAAGGAAGGCATATTCATGCAGTATTTTCCAGGCATTTAACACAAAAATGCTGTGACTTTGATAGACGTGCTGCTACACACTAAAAAATGTGATGAGCAATAGACAAAATGTTTTACCTGAATGAAGGATGATGCCGCTGTCCGTGTCGCTGACCTCTCCGTTAATCTCCATGTCAGTAGATCGACTTCCTGTTGCTGTTTTTCAGTAGACAATGTCGACGCTCACCATTTCCTGTGAAATACAGTATTTGTTTAAGCATCAATCACAATTTTCAAGCTTTCTCAAGTCGATATCAACCTGAATCTCAGAAAAAGTCGGGGACAAATTGAGGTCTTGAAAACGTAGAAATTTTTAAACATTTGAAGCTTCTGTTGAGGTTTTTGAATGAAGCTTTGAATGTCCCAAAATTAAATAAATAAATGAATAAAAGAAATCCTTAAACATCTTCAGTTCAAATAAACTGATTAATTGGATTAAATGAGTAAGTATTCTTTTAATTAAATAAACATTCATTAATTAAAATAACTAGTTTTGTCAACATAAATATAATTCATGGTGCCACTAGATTGCTGCTGAATGGCCACATTTACACAGGTGTGTGCAGCAAGCAGGAGAGTCTTGGACCACAGTGATTATGTTGTTTTTGAAATAAAAACAGAGCAACACAGTGTTTATGCCTGCAGCCTCTGGGAGTCCATGAGGGCTTCAACAAATTATTATTATTTTTTATTTTCAATTAATGTGTTGCTTATTTTCTAGACAATCAAGTAGTGGTTTGGTCCATAAAATTTCAGAAAATTATAAAACATGTCAATCACTGTTTCCCAAAGCCCAAGATGACTCAAATGTCTTGTTTTGTCCACAACCCAAAGAAATTCCGTTCACCATCATAAAGGAGAAAGGAAACCAGAAAATACTCACATTTCATTTAGGGAATCAATTTAATAATCGATTAACTATCAATGGTTGCAGCTCTAGAGTCCATTCAGGGGAAACGTTAGAATGCCTGAATATAAACTGGGATTACAGGCAACTAGTCACTGGGCTACAAAGAAAAGCAACAGATGAGTAGTCAAAATCCAGCATTAACACAAGCTTTCCAAAGACTGCCCATTACTCAATCTGGTGACCTGTGTAGCTGGAGTGATTCAGGTGTGACTTGCCTTCTTGACCCTACAGTCAGGTGTAGTCATAGTCTCCCACAGCATGAGTACACACACATGTTGCCAAGTCTCTAGTGTTTCCTGTCACTGCCTGTTTGTGATGTCATATGATCGGCATTATCTCATTCCTTATAAGAGATAAGCAGCTCAGGACGCATGAGCCATATATCCAGTGGGTGTCAAACAAACACTGTGAAACTTGTTGGTTAGATCATTAACTAGGAGAACACAGGAATGTGGCGGTGGCTGCATACCAACACACATGGGAAGTGCACTTCAGCTGGCTGTAGGAAGCATCCCAGCAGTCTCTGTTTTGAGGAACAACTAGGTGAGATGAAGCCATGAGCAGCAACAAACAGGAGTTGTTTCTAGCATAGGTTGGTCCAGCCACCTGGTGATGTTCAGGGGATCCATAAAATGTAGACCATTATCATCCTGACTATGACCGGGACATGACACATCCTCCACACAGCTCATATGACTGTGAGTGGAGCCTTCACGCCTCCAACTTTCAGATAATTGGCTGCTGTGTTTGCAAAATTAAGGTGAAATTGCTCAAGTACAGAATTCTTAAATAACAACCCCAACACCCTACATTCAAATAGAATCAGTTTTAAAAAATAACTGTAAGGGTTGTAACAAAGGATGATTTTCAGTATCGATTAATCTGCCATATATCTTCACAATTAATTGATTAATCGTCTAATTGTGAAAAATCTTCATCACGTTTACTCAGAGCCCCAAGTGATGTCTTCAAATTGCTGCTTTTGTCCGACTGATAGTCCAAAAACCAAAGACTTTTCATTTACTGTCATACATGACAAAGCAAGGCAGCAAATCCTCACATTTAAGGAGCTGGAACCAGCAGATGTTTGACAGTTTTGCTTTAAAAATTACTGAAACGATTAATCGATTATCAAAAAAGTTGGCAATTAATCAACTAATCGCTCTAAATACTCCAGGTACCAAATATAGACTAGTTTTTGCAAAAATGTTTGCACCTTCAACAATCTTTTTTCGTGTCCGCTGGTGCTTTTAGCAAACGCCTGGTAATTACAACAAAAACACTTCACCAGACACAGATTTGTATGCTGGGCAGAGGGTGAACACAATCCTCCAAAAGGTAAATGTGGACAAGGAGTTCTCGTAGTCTTGTTGATTCGCATTTTTTGAAAAAACCCTCTATATGACCTACACCGACTGCTGACTCCCCACTTCTCTTAACTGCCGGTAGAGGCCATAATGCTAGAATAAAAGGATTACCTACTAGCAGTGTGGGGGGAGTAAAATATAATTAAATCACAGAATAAATGCAACTGTAATCTGTTACAAATACAGAGGGAAAAAAACATAAATACTTCTGATTACTCTTTTCACAACGCTCTGTACTGAGAGCACCCTTCTAGTTAAAGTTGAATCAACATCTTTTGACAACAAAATATCTAAAAATGGTGAAATGGTGTGTGGCCGCCCACCTGAGTCTGGTTCTGCTTGTGGGGAGTTTTTCCTCACCACTGTCACCAAGTGCTTGCTCATGGTGGGATTTGTTGGGTGTTTCGGTAATTTTATGAAAAGGAAGGTCTATATAAGTGCCCTGAGACTTCTGTTTTGATTTGGCGCTATATAAATAAAATTGACTTGACATGTTTCCAGAGCCCAAAGGGGCAACGTCAAAGCGCTTCATTTATTGGACCAACAGTCCAAAGTCCTTCAACAGAAAAATCTTCATATCTGAAAGGCTGGGATCATCTTGTGTTTGCCTTTTTTTCCCTTTACAAATTACGCACTTTTCAAAATAGCAACAGATTTCAGAGTTCTGTTCATTTCTGTCATGTAGATCAACAAAACCCCAGAAAAAATGATCTCATACAGTAGGTAAATTTATCCAACAACACACAAAATGAAAGTGTATTTTAATTGGGGTTTTCAAGGTGAATTGAAATCCCCTGAAAAAACAAAAATTCTCATTCCTCCACCGCACAGGGACAGAACTGCGTTTTAAAGGGAGGGAACCGAAACTACTCAAGTAGTTTGATGCATTGACATACAGTATCTTGCCATCAAAATAAACAATATGAACTGTTGTTAACGCTAAGCACACTGTCACATTTTTGTAATCAAACTCTATGTTTGAACAAACATTTCTTGTGTGTGTTATATTTTCACGAACACCAAAACAACTTTCCATTTTTTAAAAGACTATTACACACACAAATAAAAACACATGGGTAAGAGCACTATTCATTGGGAATGGGTTCAGAGAAATCAAACACTTGCATAAAAAAACAGGAATTAGTTGTTTCTACCCTGAAGATGCAAAGAAACTGTTCTGAACTGCACAACACTCGCTGAAGGCATTTGTTCCCCATTATTCTAAGTCAAGCGAGTCAGTGTTAGTAACACAAGCAAAACAAGCACAACAAAAAACACTGACATTAGTTAAAAACATGAATGTCTCAGTATGAAATATCAGCTTTAAAATACTATTAACAGTTTGACAGCCAATCCCCATAACTCAGAATTCACCCAGAGGACAGTGGATGAATTAAAAAAGACACAACAGTGCATGAAACACTGCCAGCTGGACAACGTATGAAAGATCTACTTACTTTACGAGAAACTTAGAAAAATGGTCAAAATCCAAAGAGTGAAAATTTTCCCGCAGAAATGACTTGACTTGAATGGTAAATGCACAAACCAGAGCTGAGTGGAGTCTGGACAGGAATGAGAGACTCGCCCACTAAGAAAGCGCTGCCTGCTGAAGAGGAGTGGCCACATACAGAGAGGGGCCGAACACTTGAGTCAGGATCATATAACTCAGCGCTCCTGTCTGAGTTTGAAACTGTGTCAACAACAATGACACACCGAGTGAGAAATTACGCTTCACTTTACCTTCTTATCAGTTTCCTAATTGCTGGGTGGTGGCAACCTGGGTGAAACATGTGTCCCATTACAAAAGAACCAGTACTATAAAAATGACACAGTATGACTAAGATTGAGGGCCCAGGAGAAACACATGAAGAGCATTTTGCTTTATTTCAACAACTGATTGATACATGCAGATTACCTAGATCTAATTTAAGAGACAATACAAACTGCCTGCTGGCCTGGGCAAGTAAAATGCCATATCAGGTTAGTAATCTAGCAACTCACATGTCTGACCAGGAGAGTGATCAAAAAGAATTCAACTATTTCATTGTAACAGCCCTTCTTTGTATATTTTCATAATAACATGTGGATGTGCTGGTGCAACATTTTTTCCAATAATTTCACAATCTCTTGACTCAGAATTGGGACTGAGCTTTTTGGAACATCAAACAACCTCAGAAATGCTTGTTGATGATGTGGAAGAGTAAATACATTCCTCCACTCTCAGGGTGGAGAGGGTTAGAGATATTAGAAATGATGCTACTATTATGTAGGGTCCTTTGGTTTCTGTTTTGGGTGTCTGGTTTTTGGTGTAGATGGGTGAGGTTGAAGTTGTTAATTTTTTCTTCTCTTCTGCTGTGTCTTAAAAGAGAATCATGTCTCTGTCAGTTTTGTATATTCACTAATAGAGGTGTCATAATTCTACAAATCCATGATTTGACTTTCAATTTTAAGGTCAAAATCTGATTTAAAAAATAATAAAGGAACTTGCATTTACATAGGGCTTTACTAGTCTACTGTCTACTCAAAATGCTTTTACAACTACATGTCACATTCACCCATTTGCTCACACAAGCACACATCAATTTGAGGCACAGTATCTGGCCCAGGGATGCTTCAATATGTGGAATGGAGGAGCCAGGGATCGAACCGCCGACCCTCTGATTAGAGGACAACCTACCTCTAACTCCTGAGCCACAGCCGACTACAGAGTCTTGATTTGTAAAGATCAACAGATTACTGGTTTATTCCCTGACAAGTGTCACTTACATTTTCAGATTCTTCTCTAAAAAGACATCCTATAGTCCGTTCTTCCCAAACTTGGGGCCTTGAGCCACTGCAGGGAGGGTGTGGATGACCAGGGGAGAACACAAAGAAAGTTGAATGATTGTTATTGATTGATGATAATCGTGGGGTGAGATGGTGGACTACTAGTCTATATGGTATCAAGTGTGATATAATGGCCACTAAGCAATGCTGTGTCATCTATGAAGTGTTGTTTTTTTTATGCTGGACATGCACCGGGTGCCACAAGAAGTTGTGGGTGGACAGAAAAAAACATACTGGGAGAACCGCCAGTTCTTCCTTTTCAATTTGACTAATGAAATTGAAAGCTCATTTATATTGATTTTCAATTTAATATTGAAATTGTGACACCCCTACTCACTATTTATCTTAATAATAATTATTACTATATTTGTATATTCACTAATGATTTGTGCATACTGGACATCACTCCCAATAATAGCATGAATATATAAGCAAAAAATCTTACTTACTGGTTATAGAAGAATCTACGACTCGATAACTGACTATTACCAACTCTCACAGACTGCTGACATCCTCAGTTTTCTTACAATGACAACAATAAACTGTCAGTGAGGCAGTTTAAAGATCAAATGTCTGGTCACTAAATTTCTACTGCCATCTCCTGGTTGTTCAGTTAGAATGGATGACCTTTTCTCAATATTCACATTTATTAGTTTAGGTCTGTAAATAGACCCTCTAAACTTTACCATTTCTCTTCCTACTTACAGACTACCAGTGCCAAGTCCCTTTTGTGGCTTGCCATTTTTGCGTCTACTAAAAAGGGGGAAACACATGTCGGTGGGCTAGTCTGCATGATTTACAGAGAGCCAGGGGCAGCACCTGCTCTGTAACTGCATGGCTCACATTCATTCTGAATCTCAATATTCATTTTGGCTTTCCAGGAATGCTGGTGCTCAGACACTCTGGAAAAAGGTCCAGCAATTCCCAGACACTCAAGAATCAGATCTCAAATGACATGGCACCGAGAAAGCAGCAGATATTTGCTTCAGTAACTTCTACATTTAGGTTTCACAGTGTGAGCAGCTCAACCGGCCACATTTCACACATGCCTTGGTACGTTTGGCATTGTCAAATATTTTATCTGTTTTCTTGCATTATACTGTATTTATTTGGTTGAAAGTGGACTATAGTAAATATTTTAGCTGGCTAATATTATGGGCACCGGTAGCCTACTGCAAAATACTAGCTACCTCTGTCAAAGCTCAATCAATTAGTCAGCTAGGCTGATAGATCAACTGGTATCAGCACATATGTCAGCCAATATATGACACAAAACTGAAGTACAGAAACATCAAAGATATGTTCTAGCAATGATAGTGTCGCTATTATATAGCTTGTGCACCAGAGAGTAGTGAAAATTGTATTTTTTAACTGTAAAATCTCCAGCACAGCACATTTTCTGCTAGCAATATTTGAAAAACCTTCACTAAAATGATGGACGGAAATATTCAAGGGACAAAACACAATCAGTTAGCATTTTATTAGGCACACAGAGCGAAAACTAATGGGGAAACAGTCTTACACTATATGGTAACTTTGGAGAATGCAGTTTGTGGTGATGCTGAATTGTTTCGCATTATACTAACAGGTGTCTCTAATATTTTGTCCACCCCACCACTCTGCAATACAGTCCAAAACCACCACAGACTGCCATCCTTACAATGGAACCACCCTCTAAACAGTTAAAAAAAACAACATTATTAGTTTTATGAAGGTGTGATTTACTGCATGACTGCTGTATCAGACTGCATTAGTTTCAGCCTATTCACCTACCAGCTCCTGTAAGATTCACACAGTAGAAGACCAGTAGCCATGTCTTGTGTGAACAGGCTGCATACCAAGCAGCTTGATAAGATAAAATCAGATATAAGGCAGTTTCAGTCATGCAAATGAATAATAAGCTCTGCTGATCATGGGAAACTACAGTTATACAAACACTAATAAAAGCAGCATTGTAGCAGCCTTCATAAGAGGGAGCTGAGAAAAAGCTCAGACACATATTTAAGTGTCTGAGATTACTTATCTACTTAATTAGCATTCACTTCAGTTTATAGCAGTCTAACATGTGATTTTACAATACAAGGCAAAATGTGCAATATGACTTATTTAAATGAAAGACCTTTACAGTTTGTGCAGGTGTAGCACTTTGTTTTATGTTTGCTAGGTATAGCTGTCTGACTCCTACCTTTTTGAAATTCTGGTTTCTAGGAGAGAAAGAGACAGTTCACTCTCTATATTTTAATCATCAGTTTCATGATACAAATAAAGACTCATCCCCTGATTTACTAAGGCAGGCACAAACCAGGTAGAATTAAAAAATATTTTTATGTTTGCACTTAAATTTAATACCCTAATGTTTTCACTGGGCAGTAAATAGTGTGATTATATAAGCTGTTCATTTAGTAAATCAGTCACAGAAAGCTAGTACAATAGTTAGAATAAACCCAGGGTTCAAAAACATTAACTATGACCTTAAGCCACAAAAAGTTCCTCTGTGGCCACCAACTATTCCATGTAGGTAGCCATCTGTGGCCAGCAAGTTTTATCCCTACACTACCATTATGTTGGGGCTACTTAAGTATAGGTTTACTGAGCCTACTCAAACTTCTAATTTGATCTCTACATTGTTCAGTTCCTTTAAATTGCCTTTTATGCATTTTTTTTATATATGTTTACATTTGGACCACCAGAAATTTAACTAAATTTAGGGGCTTTGTGGCCCGGGAGGAACTGCTTAAAAATATTACCGTCTATCCCCGACACCCATCGTTCAATTTATTGCCCTCAAACTGACATTCCTTAAAATGCATACTCATCAGTTATACGGTGCTAAAGGTCAACAGTTATTCTTTTACTTTGTTCAATTTGGGCCTTGTCTATGTGCATCATGCTTGAAGTGACACATTGATGTTCACCACAGACACTCGTCCTGTGTTTAAGCAGCCAGTTGGTGGATGTCATGGCTAGTTTATATAAACCAGAGTTCCCCAAGAGACAGAGAGAGGGCTTTGTGTAGGCAACACAGCAGCTGGCAAAACAAATTCTTTACATATTCTTGAGTCCCTTTTATAAGTGTACGGCTAGACTACTGCTGCCAGTGTGCGCAGAGCCATCAGCTGCCAGGGGATCACACATTATCCCTCAATATTTTGCAGCTTGGTTCTTTCACCAGGTGCTAATAGATAATTTCGCTGTAATGATGCTTAAATCAAGGTGGTGTCATAAAAATAGTGCTATAAAGTTACACTAATGTACTACAAATCCTAAAGCTTTAAAAGGCAAACAAAGAAACTCTTACAGATGCAGGGTTCCCTCCCTCTCTGTGCCTGCAGCCAACTTTAAGCTTTATGTTGCCTAAAGGTTCTAATTGACTGTAATAAAGATGTGAAAAAATACTACATGTATCTCAAATGGGCACGCGTGCAGATGTGGTGTGTCTGATGTGGATTATGGAATTAGAAGTTTGTGTGCACCACCACGCAAATCAAACTCTATTCTAAACTATGGCCAAGCCCTCCACTGCCGCTGAGAGTGAACACACTTAAACACATCAACAACACCATTACAGAGAGAGACACGTTTATACCTAAAGTTCCTCTTAAGTAGCTTTAAAATAGGAAAGATCTGATTGTTTTACACTGTTGGATAGTACTAAACCCATTGAAGCTATATGATGTTTGATTTGAATGAGAT
Source organism: Lutjanus erythropterus (assembly GCF_056507025.1). Lineage (NCBI taxonomy): Eukaryota > Metazoa > Chordata > Actinopteri > Lutjaniformes > Lutjanidae > Lutjanus > Lutjanus erythropterus. The sequence goes on from NC_139318.1 coordinate 21,188,148, forward strand.
TTTAAAAACCAAGATGGTGTTTCATGGATGTAACACGGCATCAAACTGACTTCATACAAATTTCTCCAGAATTTTACTTTGACATATTTGGTCTCTTTGGAAACATTAAGCTCTTCTCTGGAGTTTAAAATTAAGTTAGATGGGTTTGAACAAGATTTTTAATGACGGTCCCACCATCCGTAGGTCAGTGAGGTTTCAGGGTTTAAGCCACTTCTGTCCTCTTGCCCTCTGGTCAATGCTCAGGAATGTGTAGACAGCAGAAATGTTTCAGTGCACTGAAATCACAAACTAACTAATGGGACTTGTGCACTAAAGAAAACCTTTGTATGGATTAAAATAAAAACACATCATTGGTTTCCTATATGTCTCCTAAAAACATATAATAAAGGATGTGTCATTAAGTAGGGCTGCAAAGAATGGCGAAAAAGGTTGATCAGTGTTTCCCGAAACCCAAGATGAAGTCCTCAAATTTATTGTTGTTTTGTTTACAGACCAAAGATATTCCATTTACAGGGATCCAGGACTAAGAACCCAGAAAAAAATAGCATTTTAGAAACTGAAACATTTTAGAATCTTGAGATTTTTTTTCTTAAGAAATTACTCAAAATGCTCTATCAATTATCTAGATTGTTTGCAATTAATTTTAATAGTTGACAATGACAGCTCTAGTTATCAGGTAGGTATACTGTTAAACTACTATACAGTTTAAATGCATGGAAGACAGTAGGGGTGTAAGAAAATATTTAAGCACTTGTGTAGCTTAATATTAAGTTTTGTGATACTTTATCAATTCTCAAAAACATTGTATCAGGGTTGTAATCTATCTTCAGCTATTTGATTCTTCCACACTAAGGTAACAATGCGATCTGAGAAAGAAATTAGTAAGCACATATCTTTCCTTTGCTCAGATTGCACGAAAACTAGGGCTATGATGTTACAAGGACTGTGATTAATCCAAACGTAGACCTCACTGTTTTGATTGCATTAAAAAAAGTTAACTTTTAATGCTCAGATCTTATGCATATAATGGTGTGTAAAGTACACTTTGTTTTCTTAAAACTATTTTAAAGAAATAAAGAAATCGTAACATCATACCAGTAAGGCAGCGTATTGAATCGTAACCCCTGTATCGTAATATGTATCATATCACAAGATTCTTGCCAATGCACAGCTCTAATGTATAGCATCAAATACCCCTGTAACTTTACTCATAGTTCCTCTCAGATGTCTTCTTTAAAGTGCTGTGTGTTTCTGCTGAAAGAGGATGTTGAACCCTCATAACTTCTCTGTTGATTGTTGCAATGAGATATCCTTATACAGTTTATGGTACCTTTGAACTTTGGTTCTGCTTTACACAAAACTAACATGTCCATAAAAAAGTCAGGGACAGTCCATAAAGCCCAGGGTTCTTACAGAAAGAAAGAAAAACACAAAGGAAACTCAAAATTCAGTGTTTTAAGATGTACCAACATTTGAAAATCTCCTGTTTCTTCAGCTGTAGAAAATTGTATGACTTTTCATTTTTTCTGTTCTTGAAGATGTGATATGGATGTAGAGAGCTACCGTCCAGAGCTACCATTTTCATTTGTGATTTAGTCATTTCTTTTCTCAGTTATTTAGGAAATGACAGTATTATATAGAGCGCTCAAATGTATTAGACAGGCTTGCTGTTCACTGATTTGTACCTCAGTGATTGTTAATTGAGTCTTATTATGAGTATGACTGTTATAGACGTGTACTTATGTATTTTATGTCATAAGTCAGAGTAGCTACTATTAAAATACAGTCGCAAATGAGGGTCTAACAAACAAATAAACAAACCCCCAATTTAAAGCTAAAACCCACCGTGGAAATGTATAATGGATGTTAGAGCTACAACTAACAATTATTTCATAGTCAATTACTCAGTCAACAATTTTCTCGATTAATCGATTAATAGATTCTTGCCTATAAAATGTCAGATAATTGTGAAATATATTGTTCAAGGTTTCCCAAAGCCAAGATGACATCTTCATATGTCTTGTTTTGACTACAACCCAGAGAGATTCAGTTTACTGTCAGAGGGGAGTAAGGAAACCAAAAAATATTCACAATTAAGAAGCTGGAATCAGATATTTGTGACTTTTTTTTTCTTAAAAATGTACTCAAACTGATTTATCAATAATCAAAATAGTTGGCAAATAATTTGCTTATTGAGTAATAACTGATTATACGATAAATCACTGCAGCTCTGTTGAATGTTACTTCACAATAACATCACACACACACACCTGTAATTTACATCTGAATACTCAATGTACATAAAAGTGGATTTATAAGCTAAGGCAAAATGGTACAGCAAAACCTGGATGAAGTTGAGTGCTCATGTACGAGTCAGATAACATTTTAAAATCTCCCAGGGTAAATAAAATAAAGATATATTCTGGTATTTATCCATCCACATCATCCCCCCGGTCAGTCAGCTTCACAGAGCTGCTGCTGGGCCTCGACTTTCAAGACTTTCCCAAAGTTTAGAAACTCGCTTTAATCGGGAGCTTTTCACCAAACCTTTAACTATATGGTCCAAAAACTTCATTTTCAAAGGAACAATGTGTTCAGAAGCATTCGTAAACTACCCACTGCGCACATGCATACACAGTCAGTCCATAGGTTTTTGCTCTTACCTCAGTAGCTCGTTAGCTACAGTTAGCTAGCATCGTGTCTCATCTGTATCCATACAATCTGCTCTCCATCGGCTCGCTGCACTCTCTCAGATTTGAGCTGGACGTTTATCTACTTACAATGACAACAGAGCTGCCGGAAACTACACTAAGTCCTCGATTTACGTCTCTCTGGTCTAAACGAGTGGATAAACTACAGCTCACACATTAAAACACCAATTTACTCCCCAAACCTAACTATTGTTGGAGAGGCAACTTCTTCAGCGGTGTAAGTAAAGCAACGGTGTGCTGCCTTCAGGGACAGTCGGAAATATCGCACACATAATGACATCAAACATTTACCATGGTAACCGCGTTTCCGACACACGACGTACACAAGGGCATGCTTATCAAGTTACATTATCAAACTCAGTAACACCGCGGCGACAATATTCATTGCAACCCAATATGGTAATTTAATTAATTATTCAAGGTATATCAATGGCTCATGTCATTGTTGTATTTGTCCACGCTGTTCCTTTGCTGGTGGGAATTCTGTTGGTATGTCACTTGATTGCTAAAATAAAATAATAGCCACCATGCAAAACAGTCCTTCGAAGAGTTGCTTTGCCATTATTGTCATCTCGTGTCAACTTTAAAGTTATATTCAACACTACAGTCTAGAAATCACGATTTTAAGATGGGCCTATGAACGCCGCATTGATTATCCACTTCTCCGCTGCTGTGTGGGCGGTTTACGGGCAGTGAGCAGTTTTTGATGGTTATTCAGCGGGTTTTTGACGTCAAAGACAATTAAAGATTTATCTTCCGTGGCCGAAGTTAATACTCTATAATCAAAGAGGAAAACAAGTAGCCGCAAATTGTCATTATAGTGTTTTTATGTCAGCCACTGGGCGGCAGCAGTGCGTTACATTTACTTTTAATCCTGTAAACCATGTGATCTTCCACCAAAACACTGTCGCAAATTTAATGACAGATGGTGGTTAAAAGGATGAAAGTAATCGTCACTATTTTTTCTTATCTAATCTCTGCAGTGTGTATGTGTAATGTGAAAAGTGGTTTCCCCTACATGTGCCGAGTGCTAATTATATGCTTAGGTTAACAGTGTTGATGAAATCATGTTTCCACATGGGGAACTCTGATATGTTTTTGCTTAAAGCACTTTTTGTTTTGTTTTTGGATTTTTGTTTATTTGTTTTATTTTGTTTTTCCAAAAAGTAATGACTGCCTTTATTTTTTAAAATTAAAATGAATAAAATACAATAAAATATAATAAGATCTACAATAGAAATTGTTAAAATTAAATACATAATTTTTAACATGACATTTTGTTAAAATGTGACTGTTAGACCTCATACACATCTCATCAACAACAGAGGATCATGTCCTCATCTAAAGGTAAACAAAGTTTGTTTTTGTTTGTCAGCACTTCCTTGTTTCATGCGTCTCTTGTCAGATGCAACTCTGTCACAGTTGTGTTATTTCCCATGCAGTGTGTTGTTGTGAGTGAATCTCAAACCATGGTCCTTTGACATGATTTAATGACTCTGTTTACTGTAGAAAAAATTGTTCTTTGGAAAAACTGTATGCATATTGCTAAAAACATTGTTCACCTATAAATGACATTTGTGTTTAGATGTTTGTGTTTGTGTTGAACTCTGTTTTAGCGAGATTTAAAACTTTGGGGTAAAACATAGAAAGGAAGGTGTCCATTCGAATGTCATCAAGGGGACCAGGTTTGCTCACAGGACAGGCATTAATGAATCATCTATTTTGAATATATGACTTTTAAACCCTTGACGTGAGCTTTTCTCAGTGGGTTAACTTTGTACAGATAAAGTGTAGCTCATGCTGAGCTGAATTTTTTCAGGAACAAAGAAACCACAGCCAATCAACTGATCTGAGAGTTGCTGCGTTGGCATGGTGGCTGTGTGAACGTTCAGCATGTTGGTAGTTGAAATGTTGTGAAATGTTAAAATACTCTACAATTATGCTGGGCTACATTATCTCTAAATTCAGTGCAACTGTATAGAATTTACAGATTTCACTAACAAGACAGGATTTTGTTTGTGTCTTTTTTCATACTTTTTCTTACTTTTTTCATATTTGTAAGAAAAAATTAATTGTTGTAAATGATAGTTATGCACAGAAAAAAATTTCATTAATTTTTACTTAGCTCAAACAATCAAATAGACCAGAAAACCTGGAACAGCTTTACCATAAAATATTCTTAAGATCAAAATGGCAGGCCAACAAATGTTCTGATGCCAGTATATCAAGATAAAGTCAGTATACCTCTCAGCTCCAGCTCAACCTTCAAATCCTTTTCTGTTCTTTCATTGTCAATGTAACATTTATCATTTAACAGTGATTTAACTAGAATAGGCAGAATACTCATTTTACAAGATGAAGTCTGGTCCACCTAATGAGGAACATGACTAATTTGGTTTAAAAAAAATATGAGTTTTGTAATGAGAGAGACAACCACAGTAGGGGTAGCTGCAGCAGTTCTGCAAGAACGTCATCATTCTGTAGTCTCAACATTAAACAGTACCAGAAACAGCTCAACAACTGGAAAGTGGCAAGGTCACACCTTTCACTTTGTGTGTTTCAGACTGGCAGAATAACGGTCAAGTCCCTCAGTTCGTTAAAGGATTTTTATTCTTAACAACTAACATTTCTTCTAAAACAAACAAACAAAAAAATAAAATCATAAAACTGTACAATAAGTATCAAATATGTTTAAAGTAATAATTTATATTTGCAGCTCCTTTAAGTTACTTTAATTAAACATGTTCAACAATAAAACATTGTATAAGGGACTGTTAAAGTTAGATTAGAATAGCCTTTTGAGAGTAAAGAGGCTACAGAGCAGAACTCACTCAAACTACAGTTTAAATGCAGTTTCACACCAGATCTACAAAATACACCCAATACACACAAAATATACACACAAAGAACATTGTATATTTTATATATTATATTTTGTTCATTTGCTGGTTTTAACCCACCTGACCTTAAACATTACTATCACGTCAACACTGAAGAAACTGTGAGTTAAAGTTATTGTATTTCTTATTTGTGAAACAAGAATGAGCAGTTACTGTCCACTGCTGTTACTGCAGAGTTGGTGGTTTAAACCGCCGCTCCACATGTCAGCATGACCTCAGAGCTCTCAGCTGCCTGGAATCGGTGTTTGGTTGTGAAACCTGTGAACGGCTCTGCTCTCGGGTTAAAAATGCAATCCATTAACATGTTCAACTTTACAATAAAAAACTAAACAAAACAAAAAATATAACACTCAGCAGCAAAGATAAAGTGCACTTTTGTCATGAATATGGAATAAAGCTGGAAACAGATTCATATGAACTTCAAATCAAAATGTTGTCAAATTGGTAAAATTTAAAAATAGAGATGCACGCTCATAACTGATGCATTTATTTTAACTTGTAAAAATCAATGTTTCTTCATCCTGATGAAGCATGAATCTTTACAAATTGAAAATACATGCATGAACGTTATGAGTGTGCACCTCACCATTCTCAGTTTTAATGTCTGTCTGCAAGCCAGCACATGTGTGTGTTTTCTATCATTTTTTAAAATTAAAAAATAAGAATAAAAATGTAAAGTATTGCATTTTTTTTATACATAACCACTACTCTACTACAATAGATCTTTTTCTATAATGGTGTTTACTGTTGGCACATTCATGTGCATTCTTTAAACAAAACAAACAAATGGTGATGCTGGTCCATGTGTCTCTTTCAAATTGAAGGGAATTTCCTGACCCCCTGCACCCTCAGCCTGGCACCTAACCCGCTTTTCTGAAAACCACCTTACTCATAACACATACAGGACTGAAAAACAGGTGGGCACGCATGAACATTTGAACTTTCAAGCACTTGACTTCCCTTGTCTTTACCACTCATGTGAATACCTTTGGTTTCTTAGAATTTGCATTTAGCAGTACTTGGTGAGACAGTAAACACCTTCTCATAAGAGACCAGGGACAACCAAACAATCTGTACTCTGCTAAGATTTGAGCTTGTTTTCTTATCTATTTTACTGTAAGTGGGTGCCTGGGAGCTTTTGTTTATTCATTTTTGATGTAAACCTCATCCATCCGTTGCTGCCACTGGGCCCCTTTTCATACTTTGAAGTCCTGTCTGTGTGAATTTCTACCATCTTAAGCTACACTATATGCTGTTGTTTTCTGTTGCAGCCAAACACTTGGTTGAGTTTTCTGCTGCCTGTTAAGTGCCTTCATTTTAAGTATGACTCTCATTCTCACATTCCTCTTCGCACTGTAGTTTTCTTTTGCAAAGCTCACACGTGAAAGGAAATCAGAATATTTCACACCTGCTATGCAGTTTTATTCATTGTCCTCGGTGTGCACTCTGTGATGCCAAGGCGACGATGTACAATATCAGCCAAACCACACACAAAGTGCAACAGTTAGTGGTATATTTAAAACATCAAGCCTGAGAACGAGGTGCAGGGAGGTGCAGGTTTGGAAATACCATGAAACCTGCAAACGATTTTGTCATTGCTCCTTTCCTTCCTGCGTGTTCAATTTAATCAACACATTAATACGTAGGAATAGTTCAGTCCGGTCATCTAAAGAGCCAGCATATCTAGATATCTATTCAACACAACACACTGCTAGCCATAACCTTATTACTGTATCTTATTCTACTCACATTTTTAAGAACAAAATATCCCTTGAATTTCCAATGCCGGTATTATTTTGGTGCATTACTGTATTGCATTATCACAGCAACACTAGATGTAACTGCATAATAATGAGCATTTTTGCAAAAAAAAAAAAAAAAGTACATTAAAAATTATAATTACTGTGTAAAATAAGAACTTAAATATCAGCAATAGGCTGTACTATTTTAGGGAACTTCATTAATACCCGGGAGTGTCACATACAAGCAATTATAACTATGTAATGACATAATCATCTGTGTAAAACTAGACTAGACTTGTCTAGAATTAATCAGAATATTTTTGTAACATTTAAAGATCCTAAAAGATTCTAAAGATTTTGTTTGGTTACATTTCATCATCATCAAAAGGAGTTTTCAATTTAGTGCAATCATAAATAAAGAAGAAAGAAAATACCTGTTTTAATTTATAAATACACAAAAATATGTTTTTTTTTTCAGCTTTTATTTTTTTAAATGCACAGAACAATTAAAGACTACATTTATTGTCTATGACAAAATATATACATTTCCTTACATTTTATAATATTATTCATGCATCAAACATTTATAATAACAATATAATTCAGTTCTTGCCTTCAATATATCAGACAATTCACAAAAAATGTTAGTCATCACAAATGATAAAATGACATTTAAACCTCTAAAGTAATGCAGTTGTATTCTAGTAATGCTGCTAAACTGATGAGGATTTTCATACAAACAAAATATATCAATAGATTTTCACTCATATATCAACACTACTGTACTACATGGTATAATATAAGCAGTATAAACAGCATGATTAATACTTGTAGAAGTTTAGATTAAAGGGAAAATAAAAAAGAAAACATACTAACTGGAGTAAAACAAACTGTACAGCACTGCATGGAGAAATCCTTTCTTGTCATGTATCTGGGTTTACTTAAGATATGCGCAAATTCTCTCATTAACAAGATGAAAATGACAAGTTGTCTTATAGAGCTTGAAGGATAATCAAACAATGACAATGACAATATTACTACCTTCACAGTTAAAGACCACAGTCGTATCTTCTCCTCCTACTCAAACATCTGAATCTGAGTTCTCCCACTAGTCGTTCCAAAGCTCTCTGAAGTGCCGACGTTGGTGAACGAGGCTGAGGAGTTGCTGCTCTGCAGTAACTTTGGCTTTCCCATGCAGGTCATGTAGAGATGCTCGGCCTGTCGTCTGAAGTGGCGGTCAAGGAAGAAGTAGATGGCAGGGTTCACGCAGCTGTTGAGGAAGGCCAGGCAGCAGGAGATGAGGAGCCCATTTTTTTGCCACGACCGAGTCTCACAACTCAGATCAGCGTTTGAGAGCTGCGAGGTGATGATGATGACTTTGAAAATGTTGTATGGCAACCAGGACACCACGAAGGCCACGATGATGGAGAGGACCATCTTGAGGGAGTGTTTGTGGCGGGTTTTGGCCCGAGGGTTTGCAGCAGCAGCACAGTGCCTGTTGAGATGCAGGATGATGGTGCCATAGCAGAGCACAATGATCAGCACTGGAAAGACAAAGGTGAGCAATGCCATGATCAGGCTCAGGCTGAGAAAAAAAGATGAGTTGGTATCTTCTGTGCAGAACAGTCCATCACCAGAATTCTCCACTCGTCTGTATACCAGCGATGGGATGCCGAGCACCAGGGAGACCAACCAGACCGCAACACAGGTGGCACGAATGCACCCACTGCTCCTGAGGTACCTGGAGTCCATCAGCTTCACCACAGCCAGGTAGCGATCGATGCTCATGCAGGTGAGGAAGAAGATGTTGGAGAAGCGGTTCACAGCAATGATGAAGCTGCTCAGTTTGCACAGCAGGTTCCCAAGTTGTGCAAAGTCCCAGTAGCTGTTCTGGCTGGCAGAGATGGCCCACAGAGGCAGTGTGAAGACGAAGATGAGGTCAGCCAGGGCCAGGTTGATCACAAACGTGTCCACCAGACGCCCACCTCGCCTACCTGTGCTGCCCACAACTGAGATTACAACCAGGTTGCCCAAAAAGCCGGTGAAAAAGATGATGTAGTACAGTATGGGCAGGAAAATGTTGGCACCGTGGAGATGTGAGCTGGGACAGCTGATGTTAAAATCTAAAAATCCACTGTCAGTGAGGTTGAAAGTGGAGTTGTCATAGTAGTAGTATTCATCGTCATCGCTGGGGTAATCGGTGTAGTCCATTGTGTGAGATCACAGAGAGGCTCTGCAGTGCAGCTGCTGGTTACTCTGGTGGTTAACTACTTGATATTACATGTGAAAACCACAGAGAAAGATCTATTTCAGCGCTCTTCCTCTCAGCGCACAGGGCTGTCTGCCTTTGACTGTCTGCAATAACTTCCTCTTAATGTTCTTTCACATCTGATCAGATAGGGTGAATATTTCTTTATAGTTTGAACCTTGTTGAGAAATAGCACCAAGCTCTGATGTTGCAGACATCATGGGAAAATTATGGACACAGCAGGCTGTATAAGAGAGACCCAATACAATCTTTTACCATACTTCAGTATACTTTGCTGTAGTGCAGAAATTTCTTATCTTTAGTCTTAAGTTAAGAAAGGAAGAGTCTAAGTTAGGATTTTACCCAGTTTTGTATTATAGTAGCAAATCCTAACAAACTATAACTACATTATCTCAGGTTAGGAAATCCTGAATACTCAATTCCAGCATTGCTTATTAACTTTTGTGTCCATTATCTAGCAACCAACTCCAGTTTTCTCATTTTGCTGAGCTTAACAACTATGTAACTGTTGTTTTTTTCTCTCATTGAACCATACTGAAACATAAATAGAAACATCCAAAAAATTTGTTTTAAAAAGACAGAAGAATCAGAGATTTTGCTAATATCTGTAAAGAGATTCCAAGATGTTGTTTTTTTTGGGACATTTACAACAATTAATTTACCACCATGGTAACCTGGGAGATAAAAGCAAGAGAGTGGGCAAAGTGTCCATCGTATTCGACATCCCTTGTGTAAAAGCAATTAGAGAGGATTTAACAAGTTAGCTAACACTACTGTTGGCTAAAGCTACCGTTAGTGAACACTACTGTTAGCTAGTTAGTAAGTTAAGTACTACTACAGGTGGAAAGTGAAAATTAGGAGAGCTTAACAGTTCTCCTTAAGTGGGGAGAGGATATTTAAGATTTTTGTAAGTTAAGATAATTGTGTAATAAACTTGTCACATCTTAAGTTAGGATAAGAACATTGACTTTGGAAAGATTTTCAGGTCTTAAACCTAATTACCATGGTTACCAAATGGTTAAGATTGGATCTGCTAGTTAGGAATTTTCTGTAATATGGCCCTACATGTTTTATTTATGTAGAGGCAGCAATATCACAGTGTAGAACTACCCTTTTTTTAAGTCAAGTCCTTTTTTTAAAAAAGTACTTAATTAAAAGAGCATTAAGATATATTGAAAGTACAAGAAATTCTGCAGAATGGGCCATTTCAGAATAATGTATTATTACTGAATTTTAATTATTCATGCATAAATATTCTGATTATTTAATGTTGCAGCAGGTAAAGTTGGGGCTCATTTTATACTGCATGTATTAACTTATGAATTTCACTAAGGGATCAATAAAGTTTTATTTTAAGCCCAAGTAACTAATAATGTATCTTAATTTACTTGATTATATGCTGTATAATTAATCTGAACCTGCAAAGTAACTAGGTACTATGGTATCAAATAAATACAATGTAGAAAATCACAATATTTGCCTGTAGTGAAGAAGATTCATAAAGTAGCAAAAAAAAAAAAAAAAAAAAAAGAGTGAAGTACAAATACCTCCATACTTAAATTAAAGTACTTGAGTAAATGCATTTAATTTCTTTCCACCACTGCAGATTGGTTTAAAATTGCAGCTGTTCATAAATTCCCTGTTGCAAAAGGTTTTATATGCAAAAAAAAAAGTTTGAGAAGACATATTCCTATCTTATATTGGTGTGGTCACGGGGACTTTTTTCTTTTCGTGTAACACAGTGCATTTGATGTGTCTGACCAGTAGGGGGCAGGTTAGCTTTACTTACTTAGCTGTTTTGTGTGTGGTGACCTCTTGGCTGAATTCAGACTGACTGTGGTTCTGGAGCAAAACGTCACTGATCTTCTGCAGAAGACAGTGTTTGCATTACTGGAAATGTCCCTCACATTTGTGAAAACATGCAGCCACTTCAAGCCGGGAAGGAGCATGCAGATACAAACTATTAATCAATTAATGTTTCTTGTACATATCCAATTATGCAATATCCAAACCCAGTTTAAAGAGATTGTGAATATTTTTTTTTTCTACCTGTGCAATCAATACGTATGCGTTGCCTCTGCTCACTGATAGTTCTTATATTCCCCTCCCTTTGCGTCACATGAAGTACTGTGTGTTTAGTTTTGAAGCTGCAGTATTTTCTGATTTCTGGCCTGAATCATTCAGCCTTGTGTTATTTAATGTTATCACTTTGAACTTCATTAAAATTACATTCATCACAACCAACATGGATGTATTGATGAAAACAACGCATTTTTTATTTATTCATTTTATTTTATTTTATTTGTGAGCAACCGTGTAGAATATTAAACATGACTGTTATAATTTTATGTGTTGTACCAGAGTCCCTTCTGGCAGATCACAATAAAAACAATTGTTTAAACATAGTGACAAAACTCCACTAAACAAACAGGGACAGAACACGGCATAGAAATACACACAACAATAATTCCTTTCACCGAAATCAAAATTAAGTAAAGCTTTAAAATATGCAAATATCAGTCAGGGTCCATGTCAAACGTGTTTTTCAGTAGATATTGTCTTAAGTAATATTATTAGATACTACAGAAGTAATATGATTACTTTGCAGTGTGTTTTTATTTGCATTACAGCAGTTTAATATGACTTCTCATAAAAACTGCCCCCTTGACATCTTGCATTGAATTTAATATTATTATATTGTCCTTATTGGTGAAAATATATCAGTTACATCATTAAATAACAGAGGTGCAAAGTATCTAAGTACAAACGAAAAAGACGTAACAAGACAAAAAAAGACCAAACAAGACGAAAAATAGCGTAAATAACAGGTTTATTTGAGGTGAGTTATGAAGGAAAATGTAAAAATGTTACAACTGCCCCCAGTGTCCCCTAACTTTTACCTCCCATTGACTCTGTCAGAGCTGATCACAGACAAACAACTACTGTCTTCTTCCCTGTGGACACAGAGCAGCTCTGTTGACATCAGATATAAACTGTTCTGTCCTTCTATTAACTCACTTTCATTGGAACTGATAATCTTTTGTTTTCATTCCCTCTTTATTATTCACTTTTTGTAGACTCCAGTATTGTCTCAGTAGTGTATCACTGTACAGAGAACGTATGATTGGACCCAATTATGAGATTAGCATCTTCCTTTCTGTTGTCTACAGTGAGTTAGTGATTATTTTTCTTCCTAATGCTGTCATTCTATATCTCCACAGTTTATTTTTTGTCTATATACACATCTGTTAAATGTCTCGCGTGTCTTGACCTCTTTTTCTTTATCTGACAGTCTTGCAACTTTTCCTGTTAAAGTTTTTTTTTTCTATCTGAACTGAGGGTTTAAGGATAATTTGTTAATTTTATTTAACCTTTATTTTATCAGGAGATCTCATTGAAATGAAAAAAACTCTTTTAAAAGAGACCTGGCAGCAGCCGTACAAACTCACCACATATTGAAAGGCAAATACCACGATGCATAAAACAAGAACAGCTATTCAAACACAGTGGCTTCTCAAGAAAACATCCCACACCTCCATCACCAGATTCCTTATGATGCCATTAAGTTTTTCTGTGCAAATAAATGTCTCTAGGTTGTCTCTTTTTTGTAGATTAATCCATCCTCGAGGTCCATAGTAGGAAACATACCCAGATATGTCAAAACCCAAGGTACATTAAAAAGTAATGGAGAAGCATATTTTGGTCTACGCAAACAAAACTGCCCTGACTTGACTGGCATCTCACGGCCAGGTAGCTAGGATGTGAAAAAGACAGACGAAGCAAAAATATGTGTCACCTGTGTAGCCTAGATATCTTGAGTGCTGAGGCAGCAGATGATGTTATTGGTAACGCAATGTGCAGATAAAGCTGTTTTTAATTTTTATCAGCTGCCAGACACATCCTGTAAAAACCCCATCTGATTACTAACATGAAAGCTAAAGCAAAGTGAAACAGTTTCACACTGCTATCTGTGCATCCACAGCTTATCTTATGCAAATATTGTCAGTTTGGCATGTATGAGCTCACTTTCTGCCCTGATTGTCCTGTCCTAAGACCCGCCCCTTTTTGCTCTGTGTGCCAGTAACAGTTGAGTAAGATGGGTACCCAGTATTACCCACTGTATCTTTCTACTTTCTACTTTCTACTTTCTTTTTACGAATTGGGAAGTTGTTATTTCAATGTCTCTGATTTTTTTGAACTGCTGAGTTGTATGTAGAAAAAACATGGATGCTACTAAAGTTAGGATGTGCTGAATCCATAATTACCTGACTTATCAGTTATCAGGCTTAATGATAAATTACTTTTTAAACTAATCGAAGTCACACTGTGCGGACAGCAATTTATGGTTCCAACCTAATACCATATTACAACAAAATATTTATATTCAATATGTGGAGTAATAAAAATTATCAACCAAACATATTTTTTTCTGCCATGTTCCTGTGTATATGATGTCAACAGACAACAACTCAGCAACTTTACACAAATTTTCTCACACTCTGTCTTGTAGTTCTGGCACGAGGGGGCATTCATGTTGATTTTCCAAGTCTGGAACAAATTTTGTATTCCAACATCACATGAACGCAGAATTAGATATACTATGTAGAGCTGTAATAATTAATAGATTATTAATCAATTATCTAATTCACCAGCAACTATTTTGATGATTGATTCATCTTTTTTTTTTTTTTTTTTTTTTTTTCAAAAAAGTCAATATTCTCTGCTTTCAGCTTCTTAAATATGGAATTTTTTTTTGGTTTCTTTGCTCCTCTATAATAGTAAACTGAAAATTTTGGGGTTGTGAGTTAGACAAGGCATTTTAGGACGTCATCTTAGGCTTTGAGAAACAATGATTGACATTTTACAGCATTTTCAAACAACTAGTAGTCGATTAGTCAAGAAAATAATCAACCGATTAATCAACTATGAAAATAATTGTTAGTTGCAGCCTTAATGCTATGTGCTAGGCTCATCTATGTTGAAAAAAAAAACAAGTTTTGAAGATGGTTAAAAGATTGTGACATATATATAGTCACATCTTAGCAAAATGCGAGCTAACTAATTAGCTAACCATGTAGGCCAGTGTTTTCAAACTTTTTACACCATATACCACCTCAGCTAATTGAGCTTTCCACCGCTGTGTAGTGCTAGCAGATTTGGTGAATATTTTACAAGTGCTTCATAAGTTGCCACGAGCACTAGTGCTAGGTTCACTGTCGTCCACTTCAGTTTCGATGACGAGAGACAAATTATTTTTTGGTCATCTTTGAAATATGCCACAAATTATATTTTTGATGTTTGTCAATTTAAAAGATTAATTTAAGTCAAAAAAGTTGTAGTTTGTCAAAAAAACTGTTGAAGTATGAGACTGTGGAGATACATTATTGGAAAGAGTACACATGCAGAAGTCGTAGTGACATTATGACTTTCTCCACCCTAACGCTAACATTAGCCACTACGATAATGCCTGCCTGTGTTAATACCAGGATGTAGTCATGCAACAGCAGGTCTTACTTGTTCTTTCTCTTCACAGCTGATTATAAAGACCAGGAGTCACTGGCTAAAGCAATTCAGGTAAGATAATGTTACAAGGGGCAGTAAGATCAGTGTTGAGTGTTTCACATAAAACAAACTGTGACAAACTGCGACACTCTTTATGTGTAATATTATGTTTAAAATTGGCAAAGAACATATGTGTAATTTGTGGCACAGTTCAAACAGGATCAAAAGATAATTTTTCCCGCCACAGACTACGGTTATTTTTTTCTGAAGTGAACTTCGATGCTGTTTTGGAGCAAAAAGGGGGCGGGACTTAGGGAGGGTGAATTCATACATCACATTTTGTTTAATGTTGCATTGACCCCCAGCTCATTGCCTCTATCTGAGAAGATTCACCTTGCTAACAGGACAGAGAAGCTTTGGCAGCCATTGCTACAGTGAAGAAAACTGTCAATACGACTGCCTCCTCAAGACAGAACAGACCTCAGGAAGAATGAACTCCGTGGTCCAGCTCGCAGCTATTGTGCCGCAGTCTGGAGGAGTGAGGTTGGAGGACGGGCCGCGTCTTACAAGAGGCCGGAGAACGCTTCATTGTTCCGCAGGGAGTTTCAGTTAAGAAAGCACGGCGAATGAATGACCTCCTTATAGGATCCCTGCTCCACTTTCTGGCATTGTGCGTTATTCAAACACTCCTTTACTTTGTAGTGTCAAGGTGATGTGTGGATATACTCATCACAGCAGAAAATCCTGTCAGTCGGCATTGTTCTGTTTGATGTCGTTCTCCCTCATGCTCAGCTGTACCTTTTCCTTTAAAAAGTTTTAATTATTTCTTCTGCATTCTTGCTGCTCTGTCAGTGGAACGCTACATTCCTCTCCTCGAATAAGTGCTGTCTCACTCCAATTGAGCAGAGTAAATGTGAGAGCCAGTGAATGGAGCAGCCTCAATAGGAGAAAATAAACAATTGCATTGGTCCATGGGTGCAGCGGGGGAGAGCGGATGAGAGGAAGGGAGAAAGGCCTCCCTAACGTGCTAAGATTCCCATGGATACTTAGTCCTTTTTCTGTTGAGAGGAGGATCTCGTAAAGTACTTCAACAGTGGATGATTTCTCTTTTCCTTTTACTCTGTTTTTATTTGAGGAGAGAAAGGGTGGTATGCGTCAGGGTGATTGTTAGACATAGGTCACATGCACACACGTGCGCACTTGTATACACACGCACGCACACACACCACACACACACGTACAATTTGCTCCTCACTTGTCGAGTGCAACGTTTCAGAAAAGGAGTCCATTGTTTAGGTGTGAAAGGTTCTTGTTTTAGCTGTTTAACTAAATCAAAAGTTCCTGCAACACAAAGGACTGCATGGCCTCAGCCCTCCATTCTGTGTCATTTTAAGTGCCCAGGGGCTTTTAACTGTTCCCCTTTGTTTAAAAGAACTTCACAATTTTACATTTACATACAAAACACATGGTAAATAAATTTTTACCACATAAGAGATATATACAAGGAAGAAATAATATATGATAAGATAACAAAAGAAAAACCCTCATTGATTCTCAGCAGAGAATTTCAGTTGTTGCAGCAGCATAATGACAGAAATAAATAGAGACAAGTACACAAAGAAAATGGATCAGTTTGCATATATATATATATATATATATATATATATATATATAAAAAACGTGAATTTGAGTATTAAAAAAAAGTACTTCTCTGTTACTTTTCTATCATGGAACCACTGTTTTAAGGTGTTTGGTCCCTTTTTATCAAAGATATAATGATCTTGGCCGAATGATCTAAGACAGCCAAAACAAGAGAATTAGTATCATTTAGTATACATTTTTATGAAAACTGTGTTTTTGAACAAAACTCAAAAACTTTCACTTGCTGGGTGGTTGATTTCATTTTCAAGACAATATCTGGGTGTTGTTACGTGGTTATTAAGATATTGCTAGGTGGTGGCTACCATGTTGCTAAGCTGTTGCCAGGACTTTGGTAGCAGCTGTTAAGTGGTTGCCAAGATGTTTGGTGTGGTTGCTAGGGTTTCATTAGGTGGTCGCTAAGGCTGTGCCTGAAATCATTCTCTTGTTCGTTCATTCATTACTCCCTATATAGTGGACACTCAATAGTTTACTCAATAGTGAGCAGTAAATTGAGATTTCAAACACTTGTCATCACCATTTGCTGCATCACTGACAGCTGTTGAGTTGCACAGCTGTAATTTCCACATCCATTAAAAACAGTGCATTACATTGTGGGATTGTTTGTCATTGACACTAGTGTTTTTTTGAGATATGTAGTGGATAAGACAATCAAACAAAATGATGGACAGTACAGACAACTATAGTGTTCTACAGTGGTTTTCAAACTTTTTCTTTCCAGGGCAAGCAACACCTCAAAACACAGCTGTATTAGTATCCATGCAAAATATCCACAACGTCATCACAGACATTTATTTTCATTTACTGATGTAAAATAAAATTTTACCAAATAAAAAAAGGACTCATAAAATATTTATTAAGAAAATAATTCAAGAAGTCATTTGAAACAACAACAGCAACACACGCATTTAAACTAGATGGGTCACAAAATTAAAAGAGGTAATGGAGCAGAAAAGAGGGAGAGACAGACACTCTATATCAATATATACTCTATATAGATATATCAAATAGGGAGTGATTTCGGACACAGCCTAAGAGACTGTGTAACTAGGTAGTTGCTGTGTTTTGTGGTGGTTAGTTTGCTAAATTTCAGCGCAGAACTCACTGTTTCATTGATGCTGTTGGTGAAACAGGCTTTAGTATGATGTGTGTTGCAAAAATGCAGTGTGTTGTCACCTGTCTGTCCTCTGTTCTCCAGCCTAAAGAAAACCAACCACTGATTATGGGCAGAACACACTCTGCCTTGATTGCATTGCACCATACACTGCACACACAATGCCACTGTGGAACACACTAAACCGAGGTGGAGAAAACTAAAAAATATAATCAAAATCCACACTGGCTAATGCAATACGTTAGTGTGCTTACACAAAAGGTGTAATTTCTCTTTTCTTTGAGTTACCTGACTGTTGCATGCACAGGCAAAAAGATGAGGCTAAGGGCAGAGCATGGCTTTATGCTGAAGGCCGTCCCTCAGGCCAAACCAAGAGTTCTGACATCATGGGGAGATTAAGGTTTCTTTGTGTTAGTTTTAATTATTGTCTATGTAGTTTTCCCCTCTGTGTTTAATTTGGTCTGATCAGCCGGTATATATGTTGTCCCTGTGTCTCATTCTGTTAGGTCTGTTTGTTGAGTTGATGTCCAGTTTTTGTTAGCCTTGTTTTTCAGTAGAGTTATCTTTTGTTGACCTCTTTTAAGGGCCCTGTAACTCTAATTTCATTAACCCATCTTTTGAACGTTAATCCTATGTTCTTTGTGCTTAAACTGCTTAGTCCACTACAGTTAGTAGTGGATCTAGTTAAACTAACTAGATCAATATCTCTCAAACTTTTTACTCCTCATTCCACCACATATAAATATTAAGGTCTCTATTAAGTACCACCTTACTGTTTTGCATTATTTGGTGCTTGGGCCTATTAAGTGGCCACTACCACTTGCTTAGTTCACTGGCCTCCATTTCATTTTCAATAAGGCTCCTCAAAATATTTTAATCCTGACCTGCACTTCCCTTTGTAATAATTACCATTTAGAAACACAATCACAGCATGGTTCTGCACTCTCTTCTTTTTCCCTCCCCTTACTGTCATCACAGTTAGTGGCTCGTAACTACCAGTAATCACTGATGACGTATGAGCATGCTATGTGCATGAGCATAACCACATAGCGGGCTGATACTGAAACAGAAACCAAAAATATTATTCTAAATTACATTTCAGTGATCTCTTTTTATTCATTATAAAATGTTGAGCATTATATATTTATTTCATTAAAAAAATATTCCTCCACATACCATTAGAGGGAGCTAGCTTTAGAAGTTAGCTAGCTAGC
Source organism: Lutjanus erythropterus (assembly GCF_056507025.1). Classification (NCBI taxonomy): domain Eukaryota; kingdom Metazoa; phylum Chordata; class Actinopteri; order Lutjaniformes; family Lutjanidae; genus Lutjanus; species Lutjanus erythropterus. Next base: position 21,207,259 of record NC_139318.1, read on the forward strand.
AGCAGAGACAGATAGACCAACAGACTGACTGACAGACAGTTGTGTGACTCTAATGATGCAATTATGATAAAATACAGGATAGGCTTAGTTTACTAGCAAGCTCCTGTTCATTGGTTTGTCACTCAGATGCAAAGAGACATGACAGTGCGCTTGTGCAAGTTTTGAGGAAAGATAAGGTTATCAGATTTCTGAAATGGAAATAGGGTACAGAGTTATTTGATTCTTGATGGGTGAGTGAGTAGTTAGTCGCAGGAGAAGAGTGATATGAAGCTGCTGTAGAGAGCAGCCCGCTCTGTTGGCCAAAACAAGCTCAATGCGATCAATACGTCAATCAGTAGGCTCCGCTGCCTGGCCATGTAAAATTTTCTTTTACTTTGTGGTTTGTTTTTAATGCATAGTTTAAAACCAGCTACATTTCCAGGAGCAGCTTCATGTGGGGACACCGAAAATGGGGACCAGTTGAGTCTTGGTTATAATGTGGCATCATGACTGAATTTTATTGAGTAATATTTTTTAAATGCCTGTACATTATCAACTACAAAAGACAGATGAAAAGTAACATAAAGGCAACTTCATTGCACCAGTAGCTGTTTAAATGAATGTTTTACAGCAGTTGGAAGATTATTATTTTTAATGTGATGTCTCTGCTGTCTTTTACCGCTCAACATCTTACCCTGTTCTACTGAGGATGCCCTTACATAAGGGGGCATCAACATGTTGGCAGGACTTTTGCTCTTGTGCACACAGCACTTTTTTTTCATGTAGGCGTTGTTTTTCCGTGCAACAGCTTTGAACACAACAAGATCATCACTGCAAAACACATTTCAAAAAAAAAAAAAACAACTGAAAGCAAGTTTGAGGTGAGTTTGATCAACTTGTTTTTAGGACATCAGCCTTTGAAGCTGTAGTGTAAAGGTGATGATTGTGGGGATGGCACAGAAAGCAAGACAGACAAGGTTTGATTGACTTACTTACAGTGCTCTATATTTTAACAATCCAGCAGGATAAACATTTTATCTTTTTTTTTTTTTTTACATAAACCAAAAACTTCCCATCAAGATGTGTCTTTCTGAGTGCAGGTTATCTTCCCATCTGAGAGCATTTAGTAAACACACGACTTAACTGCTCAGAGAGGAGTCATGTTTCCTCTGCTGTTGACTCCATGTGAGAACTAAATGAGCATCTTTGAGAGGAGACAGGAGAAGGCTATTAACCAGTTAGTTACCCTGCGGCTGGATCATGTCTGTCAGGAGGGAAGACTGTGATGGTTAAATTATTAAGTAAGAAAATCATTATTGCTGCAGCACAGTTGGCAGCTGGTGGCAGGAGAGTGAAACCAGGAAACGGAAGACTGAGACAAAATTAGGTGAAAAAGCATTATGGAAAAATTGATTATATATAGTGTGAGGAAATGTGCTGTTTGTCAGGTGTGATTTGTCATCAGCAATCATTTCTCTGCTCCAGAACAACAAAAGGCAAGTTACATCTGTCTTTTGTGGTTAATAATTCACTTTAATTTAATGTCTGGTCTTGCAAACACACAATACTGAAAATACTGTTGCATAATCCCACACAGCTGTGAAAGAAAAGAATAACATAAATACTGTATACACCTGCATATATTAAAATACAGAAGATAAATCTCAAGTTTTTCAATTTGCAAACAATAATGTCCATTTTTTTCAAAATTAAGTGCATCCTGCAGAACATTCTGATCAGCCACTTGTCACAGGCCTCTTGAAAGGCTGAAACTTGTAACCAGGTTAACACCATCAGCCACACCACAATCACTGAGGTCAGTGCGGGTATTTCACTTTTACAAATTTCACAATCGAAGATTTTTTGGTCTCTGTGTGGACGTTTGTTATCTTTCATCAGAGTCATGTATCCTAATCAAAATTACAGATTAATTTGTCAAAAGTGTCTCAGTTGGACAGCGTGAAACTGTTTTTTGATGCATGGTTTTTGCTCAAGGTGGGACCAAGTCATTGTTTTGCACGTCACAAGTACATATCAAGTCTTTGCACTCATGTCCCAAGTGAAGTCCCAAGTCAAGACAGGCATGTCCAAAATCCTAAACTTTAAGTTTTGTGTCCTGAACAAGTCATATTGTAACAATTAGTTTCCAGCCTCATTGAATTACAAAGTTTCTTAGCTGTTGGGCTAACATTAGCTAAACATAACTATGTTAACCTCAACTTGCTGTTCTTTGCACAACATCAAATGTTGAACAAAGTTGGAAACTGTTGCACCCCCATAACTTTCATACTGCAATTTCTGCAGACACCTCACAGTTTCTGTGCTTGAATGAAAGTGTCTTTGGTCTAATTTTTTTTTTCCCAATTCAAGCTTAGTTTCATAATGTTAGTTTTTCATGGTTCTTTCCTGCAACTTGATTAGGTGCGATCAAACAAAGTAGATCTGGAGATTGTGGGGAATAAAGTGTTGACTTCCTGGGAGTAAATAGTTGACAGGGTTGAGCTGAGGAAATAAACTGATTCATGGAGTCACACTTTTTAAATGACATAAGCTCTGGGCTTCGGGGAAGGTATCAAGTATTTTCAAATCAAAAGGCTCAAGTCCAAGGTTCAGGTCAAAGCTCAAGTTTTTATATTTTGTCCAGTTGAGTCTAAAGTCATCAAAGCTGTTACTCGAGTCTGACTCAAGTCCAAGTCATGCACCTCGAGTCTACACCTCTACTTTTCGCTGGGAAATTAGTTTGCAGCAGGTGCCATCAGATATATATGCACACAAAACACACATAAACAAAACTTAACAATTTGAGTTCAAAATAGTCTTAAAACTAAAACTCTCATAACATGCAATGTACTCCTGATTCCAGACTTTCCGTTTTTCAAACAAGATAACATTTAATACTAAATATTAATGCTAAAATTGGCCTACTTGTCATGTCATTACAATTACCTTTAATTGTTTAAATCTGGACACTAATGAGGCACAGGAGACCTTTGATTTGCTACATCAACATTATTGGTGTTGGGTCGTAACATCGTACAGTTTTATTACTTTTCATTAACACTTAACATGAACTACAGTTTATGACCCATTCATAACGACCTTTATCAGAAACATATTGCACATTCAAGTATAAATATTGTTGTTACTTTATTTGTGCAGATGATGCACTACACTGTTTTATTGTTGTTGTTGCAGTTCGTCAACCTGACACAATAACCTTAATGACAATGTCTATTTGAAACTGAAACCATGACGTATGGAAATGTGCATAAGGACACCGTGTCAAAACTGTATGAAGATAGTTGATAGTTTAGGTAATAAATACTGACAGTTCTCACGTCCTCATTTTGGATGATAATGACTGTGAGATCATGGACATTTGTCGGGGCTGAAGACCAGACCAGTCAGTTGATGGGTGTACTGGTCTTACTGGACTGCTCTCTTCTCCCAGGGGAAAGTTTTTGGAGCAGATGGCCGCCTCAGTGGGCCGAGTAGAGTGTCAGCTGACAGTAAATGATCTTCTCAGCAAGGGGCCTCCATGTTAAAGCTTGTCCTTGTAAAGTGAAGAACAAGGTAGTACCAAACTGTAACGCAGGATGTGACAAGGCTTTTGATTATTGATCTAGGATTGTATCTTGACATTGATCGTCCTCATATGAATTGAGAAAGAGCATCTGCTGCCGGGGCGGAGTTGATTAGGCAGGAGATGGTCTCATCCCGGGAAGTCTCAGCTGCGTTCACAATGAAGGAGCCGATCTCCAGGGGAGGAAGAAGAGCGAGCAGGTTCCTTCTGAAGTCAGTGCTGATGTTAATCATCATTTCATCTTTTTAAAAAAATAGTGTCCAGGCTGTGTTAAAATGTTAGGTTGACTTAATTTGAAAAGACACATTGAAATATTCTGTAATCCAAAACCAATAAACTTTTCTATTCCAACAAACTTGACATTAATTCAGTTGTATTTGAGAAAACATGTTTAATAAGCTCAAGATATTAAGTTGAACCAACCACTGATAGATCACACTGATGAACATTACACGCATACTTGATTTGCCAGTTTTCATCATATGTTTTCTTCAAACGATAAAAACAGAAGGGTGTCGGGAGAGTGTGACACTAATCTTTTCTCATTAACGTAAATATAAAAGTTTTATTTATTTAAGTTAATTAAACTAAAATTTCTGGAATTTACTTTCAGAAGACTTCAGAACTTCAGAATAAACATGAGTTCTTCTAATTTTTGACTTGAAATGATGAGTTGAATGAATCTTCAGTACAGAGTTCAATCAACTCATTAAATGAAGTTCCTAAAAACATGATCAGCATATTAACAGACCTAAAACTTAGTTTGAAGAAAACATATACAATTGAAACTTCCATGTGTCTCCAATAGATTTTAAGATAAGTCATGACTGCTTGTTTTCACAAAATTGAAACTGCAAGCCATGAAGGAGGTTAGTATTATCCCCTTACATTTAAATTTATGAATTCATTGAGATCAATAAGGAAATCAAATTGATATGAAATATTTGTCAATGTTACTATAGAGTTGTTAAACTTAATAACTTAATTTTGTTGGACGTGTTTTTCATGTACAACTGAATTGATATTAAGTTATCATTACAAAATTACCTCAGCTTCAAATTCTATCAAGTTAGAATTTTAGAGCAGCTCGGCAACTTTTTTAAGTTTAAGCAAATAGATTTTCTTTTTACAGTCAAATAAATTAGTAAAATTAGTTCAGTTGTACTTGAGAAAACATCAACAACAAGCTCAAGATATTAAGCTGAACCAGCAACTCTTCAGTCACACCGACGAACATTACAAACAAATTTCTTTTCTTTTTACTTTTTTGTTAACTAAAACCTCTATATTTACATTAGATTGACATACAGGAATTGTTGACTGACTGATTTGAGTGAATTCCTGTATGAGTTTGTAGTTTTATGAGTGTTTTTTTATCCCGGATGTCTTTTTTCATGGTATGACTAATCTCAGTATTCCCACAGTCGTAGCCTGTCACATACTTGTATCTTGAGCAAGATGAGCTGATCAAACAAATGTGGAGACAATGTGCCTCACCTCCAGCTATGAGTAAGCCCTCGTCGCCTCTGTTGCCCTGCTTTGACTCACTGCGGCGGCCACACAAATTTGCTTCTCAGGTTTGTTATTAGCTGTGAGGACCTGTTCACATTAGGAGTGTTTTGGGTCAGTAAGTCAGAGGACAGGCTCACCAACACCTGGGGGACACTGAGTTCATCACTCAGAGAGCCATTAGGAGCAGAAGGCTGGACCCCCGACCACCGACAGACAGACGTATCTCTCCTAGCTGCAATAAGAGGTAATCAGTGAGGACATGAGTTTGTTCTCAAGGTGTTTAGAGGTTTTATTGTTTGCAAATGTGCTTTTTAGGGAGTCGGAGGGAGGGAACATGCAGAGAACAAGCACAGAAAGTGTTGTTGATTTTTGGAGAGGGATTGTTTTTTGAAGAGAAAGAAAAAAAAGGGCGGATTCAGAGGTAGGGTTGATGAATGTCTTGATGGTGGCATTTTGATAGGGGTAATTTTGACCTGACAGGGCCCAGGCTCTCTCATGAATCAAAATGTGTCAGCCAGGCGCTGGAGATGGAGGGTCGCTCATTGTGGCTCTGACACCCATGTGAGGGTCTGAGGCTGCTGGGGGTCAAGTGTGACACCTCATTAGGACGATGTTGATTTAGTGTGGCCACAGCGCAACAGACCTCCTCCCATGGGGTATGGAGAGGCGTTTGAGCGAGGGGGTGGGGGAGTGCCGAGCAACCGGACAGAGAATGGGGGCCTACTGCTCTTCATCCGCAAGGCCGTCATCTGACAGCTTGCAAATCATGCACCTACGCCAAAACACACCACCCTACCCCCTCTTTAATTTACACCCCGTCTCTAGTTTTTAAACATGCATTTCTTTAACCACAGAGGAGCCATGTATAATTGTTTCTGAGAGGTAAAAATGAGTATCTGTAGGTAGTTTTTCTTTCTTTTTTTTTCCTCCTAAAGGTGGGGGCTCTGGTTTGGTCAGTTTTCCCCCTCAGTGAACCCAGCACCCCTGACAGAATAATTCTGACCTTTCACCTTTGATCTTTCGATTTGAAATTGTTTTCTGTAATGTCAAGATTACTTCTGACAAGCTGCAGTGGTGCTCTCGGCTCAAGTGCAAACTCTTATTTGATTTGATTATTTGATGATTCGATTTTTGTGAAGAGTTTTAAGGTTTAAAAACATTTAGCTCCATCTCATCATTTAGCTCATACTGTTGCTGTGCATTATTTTAAATTTGTGTCATGATTTATTTTCATTTTTTAAGTAAGCCGATTAAAGTTTTTTTTTTTTTTTTTTTTCTTAATTTGTTATTCTTTTGTACTGACATTATTCTCGTTATACACGCTCAAGCTGTTCCTGGAAGTTGGTTGGTGGTTAGTTCCACAGAGAGAGCTGTACACAGTTGCACACAGATGCTTTGTCTTTGCACAGTTCAACTTAAATATCAGACACAATTTCAGATTTCCTGGCTCTGTGTCTTTGACTATTCAGTTGTGACAAGTAGGATTTTAAACATTTGTATTATACTCTAACATTATTCTCACATTAATGTTAGTATTGTTGGTACCTTTATTCTTTTTATTGTATTGGCTGTTTTTTTTTCATTATTTATTATCATTTTTCTGTCCCTAACTCTGCTGCTGTGAGACTGAAATTTAACATAAAGAGCTACCTACCTATAAAGTTATGACAGAGTGTAGAAACTGTCAGTGATGAAAAGCTAAAATAGGAACTCCTCAACTTTTGTTTTGTTTTAACAAGTTAAATCTTCAGAAGCTGATGGCAGTGTCGGCAGGCTTAAGTCAAAATGTGTGTTTGAGACTAAATTAAACTTTGACCTTTAGTTGTAGTGCCCCCATCTGGCCAACGTGTCATACTGCATTTAAAGATGTGCAGGCACAATTCCTGCAAGTTACAGAGTTTTGTCTTTATTACTTTATGCAGGGGTGGATAGTAACTAAGTACATTTACTTAAGTACTGTATGTAAGTACAGTTTTGATGTACTTGTACTTTACTTAAGTATTTCCATCTTAAGGTACTTTATACTTATTTTGCACTATGTTTCACTTGAAATATTTTCATTTTTACTCCATTACATGTATGGAATTTCAAATTAGTCCCACCTCCATTACTTACGGCATAGTGATATTATATAATAACTGGATAATATTTTATATGATGTAGTAAAATTAAAATGACAGGCCACTTTGCTTCATAATGAGTACTCTTACTATTGATACTTTAAGTACTTTTTGTTTTGAATGCAGGACTTTTACATGTAATAGAGAACTCTAACAGTACAACAACTTTTACCTTTAGTAAAACCTCTAAATGCTTTTTGTATCACTGAGTTTATGCAGAGGACATCAAGAACAATTATGGTAAATCAAGGCAAAAATTAATTATTAACGTTTATTGAAGTGGGAGAGATGTTTATTTGACAGCTAATATTATAGTTATTTAAATGCAAGCATTAAATTATGTCAGCAAATAGTTACAATACATTATGATGGATCATCTCCATTACTCTTTGATGCAGGCTTTTTATTTAGGTAGCTTGACTGATCCATTCATGTCAACTGATTTTCTATTCCCTAATTTTGTCTCAGTTTTAATTACACCACAAAGCTGCACACTGATGGACTGTCACTGTGTCTCACTGGCTGGGATTCTGCTGAGAAAATTAATGTCTGTCTTAATGTCTGCGACTGCTTGTATTTGATTACTCACAGAAGTGTCCACCAAATGTCATAGTTTGTCACTGTGCAGGTCCCCGCTCTCTCTACAGCACCACACAAAAGACATTAAGTCAACCCTTTTTGCATTAACTCATCATGCATGCATACTTAAATCTAAAATGATGGAAAGCGTTGAACTAAATTATCAGAAAATTCATGAATAATGAATGAATCTTGGTTCACAGAAATGACCAGTTATCATGAAATAAGTAAAGACAATTGTTTCTTTTTAGTAAATATATGGTATTGTTTTATATAGGCTTGTCTCTTTAAAAAGTAATTCAGGGCGCCTGAAATTTATAATTAATGAAATGCATTGTCGCAAGATAAAAAGTCAAATTTATTAATACATCGTTTAAGTTGCACACATTTTTTCACACTATATACTTTGTGTTGACATAATACGGGCCCAAATTGCATCAACTTAATATTGCATGTAATTTAAGCTAAAATGTATGTATTAATTAATTAAAAACAAAATTCAAGTTGTCTTAACTTAAAGAATTGACCACTGTTGCCACTGTTAGGCAAACGATGTTTTCAAAGTATCATTTCTTTTATAAATAAATAAAGCAATGAACTGGGGCATGTTCTTAATTATGATGGTTTATATTTTGCAGAGGTTCGAGTAACACCTGCTTATAAAGTTGATGGAATGTAATGTACTGCTACACGTAGCTAATACTACTCATATTTAGTAGTATAATAAAAAACATTTAACATTTTTTTAATAATATGGAAAAAGTAGTTTGAAAAACTTGAGTAATCAACTTAAACTTAAACTTTTAAAATTAAGTAAATTGCAATTTAAAAATATCTCAGATTATGGAGGAAAAGCTAATTCCCCTAACTCAGTGTGGAAAATAACTTCATTACACTGTTAAAAGGATTTTGCAGTAATAGTTGAAGTGATGTAATGCTGAGTCCCATTCAGCTTCATCTTTGAGTGATGACAGTCACTTTTGTGGATTATAACATCTTGAAATTACAGCCTGTTCCCTTAATCTGCTATTCTTAATTAAGTAAAAGCACGTCAGTCAGGTTTCTCTTCATATTGCACATCTGACATCATGACGGTAGAAGGTAAATGAAGGTAAAGTCTAATAAAAGGCAAAATTATATTTTCTGATCAAATAATGTATCATGTCAGATACAAAATGGTCCATCTGAATTGGTTAAATTGTGTTGTTTAAGTTTTCATGAAGTCACTGAATGAAACCAGTCTGGCTAACATTAACAATTATATTCATTATATTTAACAAATTGAAATAAAACACTAAGGTTACTATTGAAAATAACTTGTTCTGAAACCATACTATTAGGCTGTTAAGGAGCAATATTTACTTTTGGATAAAGCAACTAACTAAGTTAAAAAATTGGAAACTTCGACCTGCCTTAAATTTAGGTTACATTAATGCAAACTGTTGATCTGAAAGCAATCAGATTATTGGGTACATCTGACTTAAAGCAGTTGGGTTCATATAACTTGTTAACTTGATTTAAGTAAAAAACTTAATTCATTTGTGTGTTACCAATTTAATTATTATTATTATAATTTTTTTTTAAAGTTGTTCTGACAATTCCCCTTTTTCAAACACATTATGCAAACTGATGCCTTACTTTTTTGTTGAACCAAACATTTGTTTTAGAGTGTTGAATTAAAATAAATAGGATTCAGAATTAAGATAATATTGTCAATAAACCTGACCTTCTTCTTCTGTCTCTGAGACGTGCAGGCGCATGTGCACACACACATGCACACACGCACGCACCGACAAACAAAGGTGCAGAGGGCCATCTGTCTTTTCTGATCGTACAGATCTGCAGAAACAATGAAGGCGTCGTGATATTTCACAGATTTCCCTCTGAACGCCTCACACTGCCACAGCAGATATGTGCTGTTTGTTTCGTCACCGCTGTTGCACTGGATAATTAAAATTTTATAAATCGCAAAAATGATATTTTGTCACCCACTTATTAATAAATCTCTCTTGCCAAGAATGAATGATTTATGAATGCTGTTATAGGCGATGTCACAGTCCACTTTTGTTGCCTTTGAGATTTTACTCATTAGTCTGAATAATAACTGTCACTAATTCAAGCTGTTCTCGAATGGCTTTTTGAATAGAAAGAGAGGGAGAGAGTGCGAGTGAGAGAGAGGCAGCAATAGAGAGGAGAGAGGCCTGAGAGATTAACTCCAGTGAGCTCACTCTGAGAGGCCCAGGAACGGCTGAATATTGTTCTAGTGGTGGGGAGATGGGGAGATGGAGGGGGGGCCGAAAGGAAAAAAATCCCTATGCAGCCAGAGAAATGAACTTGATGATCTCAGGGGGGCGGGGGGAGGATCACCATTCCTTGCTCCTGACAATCAAAATTAGATTGGCCAGCACTGTGTCAACACTAGCCTCAGTTAAGGCATGACAGGGGAGGGAGGGAGGGCAACCCCCCCGTGGGTGTTTGAGAGTTTGCCATGTGAACTATGGAGACCCCACAGTGCCTTTCACTGACTGCTCAGGCCTCAAAGAAATCCACAACCCCTTTTTATTGGCCAGCACTGTAACCGACGGCATCTCTGCCCCCGAGTTTGCTATATTTTGGCAACTCGTTATTGCTGTTTTTGCTGCCATGTTTCATTTAAACCCCAAAATCTGCAAGGCTTGTGAAGTAGAACAAAATATTTTACTTTATTTGTGAGCAGTGGAGCATTACCCATATCTTTCACTTCTTCCTTTCTGTTTCTTAATCTTTCTCTCATCCTCACTTCATCCTCATAATGCGTGTGAACTTTTAGGGTCTGCTGACCGCTGACATTAACAGGCAAACTTATCTATATAGCACAATTTATATATTTAAGGCAATTTCAAAGTGCTTTTTTGTGTATTTAGGAGAAAGAGACAGACTTAAAGACTAAATCCAAAGGAAAATATTTACATAAACATCAATGGTACATGAAAAAGTTTAGTTTCAAATTCTGCAAAAAAAATTCCCCCTCTGACTTGACAAGCAAGCAAGAAAAACTAGAGAGGGAAATTTCTGAAGAAACTGCAGGTGTGAATGCTGGCTGTAGAAAAACTGATGCTGAACTGCATTACTGCCTCTAAAGGTTGAATAATATAAAGTAAAATAAAAGTTGAATGATGCTGAATATTTAAAGGCTTGTTGAAAAGCTGAAGCTAAACTGAACTGCTGTTGAATGATATCAGCAATGTATGAAGGATGTGGAATATTCTACTGTTTGCTGAGAGGCTGATGCACAACTGAATTACTGTTGAATAATACTAGTAATATAGGAAAGATTTTAAAATATTTAGATGTTTGCTGAAAGGCTGATGTAAAACTAAATTGCTGTTAAATTATACCATCAATGTTGGAAATACTTTGCTTGTTGAAAAGCTGATGCTAAACTGAATTGCTGTTGAATAATATCAATAATGTAGGTGTGAAAACCTGACGGCAAAAAGAGCAGTTCATTCATATACATGTTTATCAGGCAATTGTCATGCCTCAGTCTCTCAAGGTGTTTGAGGGACATGAAGTACAAGTATATTAATAAGAAAACATGCAGAATATTGTTTCTATTTGTTTGTTTTGTCGTTTTCTTGCACATCGAACTCAGATGTGTGTGACCGGGGTTTAAGACTGACTTGGTTGTGTTTTTGGAGGTTTGATCGGTGACCTGGAATATTTCAGTGTGTCCAGTCCTTCCACATTAGAGGGAGTGCAGCTGTGTCCTCATATAACCTTCCTGTTCTTTTATTATATCATCACAATGAATTTGATCTGAAACAACTCAATAGAAGAACTGACAGCTTTGTGAGTGCTTCACATGACAGAAAATGAGCATCCTGATGTTTTTGTTTTGTTTGTTTCACATCTTTGCATTTGTTTGTTTGTTTGTTTGTTTTTCTCCCCAGGGTATACCCTAATAAATTCATTAATATTAATAGCACTGCACGTGATGTTTCTGTGTTTTAATTCACAGTTATCACAGCCATGCTTCAGATAGCAGATGTTGTTCCAAAAACAAGGCAGATTTAGGATTATTACCAGGACTGCAGGACGACAGCGTGGGACAAAAGGTTTTGTTTTTCGCTCTCGGGCTGATTCCTGTTGTTGCCAAAAGAGAGATGTCCGACTGACTTTCAAGTAATCACACACTGCTGTGAGGAGCATTCAAAATAAGTGGACGGAATGTGCAGATTGCTGTGTATTGGCAGAGGAGAGGCTGGTGTTTCATGTTTTCAGTCATCATTAGGATGTTCTGTACCTGTGTGAACCACAGAGGGAAGTCATTTCTCACAGTTTACACTCCTGCGTGAGAGATTTTTATCTTGCTTACTGATGTATTCTCTTCTAAAACTTTTCTGTTTTTTAAATCAATTTTATGTCGTTTGTGGGTTTTGTGTTTTATTCATTGTAACACTGTTGCTATATCTTTAGATCATGTTTTATCTTGAGAATATCTACATCTACTTTACATGTGGATATAAATAAGATAATTGTATGCCACTTTTAGACACACCCCACTCTCTTGTGGCAAGGAAAAAGACAAATATAAAAGACTGTGAGAAAGCTTTGACTTTTTTGTTGCTTTGTAAAACTGCTTTAGTATTTTTATCATTTGGATGTCTGCATTATTAAATTATTCATGTCACTGATGTTGATGGAGTCAATATGTATGGAGTTATGTTATGTTTTTCTTAAACTTTAATGTACTATATATTACATAATTTAGAATAAGATTTTTCACAATTTCTTCATGTCATGTTAAAATGAACTTGTGCTTTACCTTTAATTATATTACAGATTAAATTTTAGAAGTATAGCAAGCACTACAGTCCATCTACACAGTTGAGGCACAGATGCAAACCATGTTGAATCTTTAATATCGTTTCATTAATCAGACCAAAAAGGCCCCACTGTAATTAAATTGTGAAACACCAAAAGGACGTACAGATGTGAGTATAATTAAGACCTTTGTTACTTCCTTTTCGGTCTGTTAGAGAGGAAATCCTCCAGGGTAGGGGTGGTCATCCTGTCCCCAGGTATACTCTCAGATCCGTGGGACAGTACAGCAACATGCCCTGGCAAGGCATGCAGGAGTGTCAGCCAGGCCCACCGGACTGCACCTCACCACCGTCGATGGCAGAGCCAGCAATCGACAGCTTCAAACCAGATGGTGTGCTGGGAGCACAAAAGAGTGACAGCTGTCATTCACAGGACGTGGGAGCAGAGACACTGAACTAGTGCAGTCAGCTGGACCTAAACTGATTTACTGCAAGTTATGCAAGAGGTGCAATGAAATGAAAATGGATCATCATGCAGATTCAAACTAGACTACTTCAAAGTAGTCTGTTGTCTTGAATGTAAATTTTCAGTTGCTTTTTTTTCATAATTTTTAGCAGGCTTAACAGAAGAGACGTAACACATTTTCTATACTCTATGCTGAAGTTCTGATAAAAGGACCTCCACTTTAGATGCACTTTAGACCACAGAACCCAATTTTAGATGATTTTTTCTTAAGGAGTCTTAAGGAGTGTTATTATAAATAAAAACAGGCAACACCATATATTCCTTTGTTGTTCCAACTTGTTCCACAACCCAATCAAGAACTCCTGTTGGTGCCTGGACCCCAATTTGAAAACCACTACTATAAGTTAATTCCAACAATAATAATAGCATTTAGTACAATGAAACTAATAAGAGCATTTCGCCCACTTCTGGTGCTAAAGATGCTACGACAATAGTGGTGTAACAAGGATGTTTTTACTCATTGCTTTTCATGGCACAAGTCATTACAGGGAAAAAAAGCATACATATAAAACTACTTATTAAAAATATGATGATTACACAAAAAATAAATATAAGACTAAATCATGACAGATATTGTAGAACTTTCTCTCCTGACTTTACAGTCAACACTGCTCCCAGTAGACCACACAAACTGACAAGTCACTGCAATATCAATATATCAAACTGTGCAATATATAAATTAATACATGCAATTGTGTTAACTCCACCGATGAGTCTGTATCTCATTTATATCTCTTGTTCATATCCTGGTTATCTTAAAAGAGAAAAGGTACTCAGAGTATCAGTTATATTAAATAGAGCTCAGTAACTAAAATACTATATGAAACAAATATTGAAAAACACTACTGGGAGACAATAAATCCACAATACTGTTTTCAAAAGTACCTTTCAAATCATAAAAATGTTTATTTTATAATTATTCCTCAAAACATAATTGTATATCCACTTTGAGAAGCTGGAGTTAGCTGATTAGATTTCCTTCTCACACAAATCTGAAAGTAAACATATTTCTAATGATTCTGAGGCACAAAAAGTGCAACAAAATGTAATGAGCCATTATAATCAACCACACATTTAATTCCACTATTATTCCATGTCTTTGGCTTTGTCCGGCTGCGTCTCCTCATAGGGACTCAAATCTTGCGTCTCCACAGTTTATTTTATTGTCATGTGAGATTCTTTCATCCCATAAGAGTGCGTGTGATCTTCCCTGAACAGTTCCCCCCTCTAAACACCAGCCAGTCACTGAGCCAGACAAAAAGGTGTTACTGATGACTGTGTCCAGCAATTTAAGCTATTGAGAGCTGCCCCCAATTCACCTTCTTTCTTAACTTTATGGCTATAATTGCCATAAAGCTCCTCCCAAATCCTCCCAGCCCCCGCCGGCCTTTCTCAAGGGCTTTGTAACATGTTCAATATTCCCCATTGTACTGTACTTTTTCTTTCTTCCACAAGTGCCTCCATCGCATAGTTTAGTCTTTATTTAATGGAGCTGGGTCAGAGTTCATCATGTTAGTAGTCTTAAGGCTTTGGGTGCAGCATTCAGCCTCTAACACTTCATGTCCAGCTTGTACAACTACTCCTTATGTGCCAAAACAATAAAAACATCCATCAATGTCCTCCCTTGTTTATGTAGGGCGTGTATGACTGATGATGTGTACGGCACATTGATGCACTTGAGGGGCAGGGGACTGTGTGAATGTTTGTTTATGTCAAGTGAGGATTTGTCAAAAGGTTTATGTCATTGCTGGCATCAGTCTCCTCGAGCTTGTACTGGGTGGTCTTTGTCTGTTTGCATCCGTAAAGAGCTTCGTTCTCACTCTCATTTGTCCCCTATTGATTCTCTAAATTAGGTTGATGAGAGGCCCTCCTATCAGGTGGCATATTAATTGGGTCAGGCTGGATCTTATATGACATCCAAATAATGGCAAACCCAAACCCCAACACTAAACCTTTGTCCTCTGAACACTCTCTTTCACCAATTAGCCTCGCGGTGAATCTGCTTCCTGCCACCTCTGCTGACCGTTAGGCTACTGTTTTCCAAGAATCAGGATGCCACCAGTTGTTTAAGTGTGTGTGTGTGTGTGTGTGTGTGTGTGCATATGTGTGCGTGTGTGTGTGTGTGTACATGTGTGTGTGTTTGTGCTCCTCAAGGTGTGAGATCAACCTGGAGGGAGTTTACACTCTCCAATAAAAAACTTAATTATTTTATAAACTGATTCCAGTGACTCAATATGTTTAAATTTGACTTTGTTTAGGACAAACCCAACAATTAATAAATCATGTTTTTTAGAATTTCATCCTCAGAAACTGTTTTACTGTTGAATGTAATTTACAAAAAGTGTAACTGCACACTTAATTCACAAAAAGCTATTACTTTAGAAAATCATGGTTATCTTTTTTTGACAATTTTTTTTTGACACCACTCACACATAAGTTCAAATTCAGCCTGCATGTCATGCAAGTGTTTACTAAATAATAATTAAAAAAAAGTTGTTACAAAATATTTACACCCACAAACTGCCAGGTATAACAAGACTGAGTTGCACCAGGTATTCCTATTATTAAATTTGTGCATAAAACCAAACTTCTTAAGCTAATGGTACTGGCTAGTTTCAAATTTAATGAATCAGGTTGCACAATCAAAAGGTAAGGAATGCCTTAGCCAGTAAGCTTTGCAAATTGTAATTTAAATCCTAGTCCATAATAGTGTGGATCAAATATGTCAACCATATAGGATTTCATTCTTCACTCTAAACAGGTCATATATCATCAAGCTAACATTAGTTTGTTGGTTGGTTCGGTTAGCTACGCAACACCTGGCACTTAATGGGAGTAAATATTATGTTACAACTATAAATAAAATGATGTAAAAAGTTTGAATGGTCCAGCCTGTTGCATGAACATTTTTACTCAGTAAACTATATAATGCTAAATTTGAACTTACAAATAGCCAATGCAACCAGAGCGTTGCTTAGCTAAGCGAACTAACCAACAAAGACAACCTTAGCTCGTTAGTCAAAACTATAATAATGTTACTTCACATTTCACATGTAGCTTGGTGTGTATGTCTTCACAGTTCATTTTGTATATCATGTTTTGATCAATTTGATAATCACTTCAGTGTTTGAGACCATTAGCAACGTTGGCTAACAACCCAGCATCGTCATTTTCATTCAAAATGACCAGAAACAAAATACAACTCACCAAAACTGTCTTGGTTTATATTTCATTTTTCCAACAATGACCAACTTTGGTTTAGCCTGAATAAACCATTAATTCATATGCATACATTTTCACATCTGTCTCAGTAAATTAAAGGTTTGTTTTAACGAAACAGAAGTTGCTGATTGTTGGAGCAGTGGAAAGACAAGCCAAAATGATTTTTGGTGAGCTTTATTTTGTTTCTGTCAACTCTGAATGATGCTAGATAGCTAGCCAACATTGCTAATGGGTGAGGTGATTATCAAAACACTACAAAACGAACAGTAAACAATATTAGTATGTATCAAGCTAACAGGGGAAAGTGAACTAACTAACCTAAGAATGAAAAATCACTAAGTTTATAGGCAAAGGTAAGGTTACTATAGTGTTGACAGGAAGTAAATAGACGTGCTGCTTGTAAAACATACATCACACTACATTATGTAAGTACAGAATATCTTAAACAATATCTCAGCTGACTTTTGGTCATTTGGGAAATGCAGAAACAAGGCAGGAACTCAACACTGACATAAAACTGACCTTTTATGTTGATATGGCGCAGCCTACCTGTGAGCAAACACTGGCCTGTTTACACATGCTGCACATATGGAGCAACATTATAATGAATTTGGAGGTGTGCCAATGGGCACCCCCTGAATGTAGGTCCAAAATTCACTCTCTTTTATCTGTTTGTGGTTTCCACTAACCCCTGAGGGAAAAATGTGGTTATTCAGCTAATAAATACTCCACATGTTCACCAGCCACTCTAAAGTTGTGTTTGGTGCTGTGCAGGTTGTGTAGCCCACGCTGGATTGAGAGAGAACAATGTACACAAATAGAGATGTGATCCATTGTTCACTGGTAAGACCTTAAGAAGGACTGTTCACATGAATGTATGCGTTAAAAAGTAGCTGGTAGGGAGCAAGTTGAGTTAGGCAGATACTCATTTCAGTAAATAAACAACAAATCCCATAAGCTAAATAAATGATTTATTGTACAAAAGAAAAATGACAGTAAATAAACAACAAAAGGCAAAAATAACAATTGAACAGTTATTCATATGCACAACCATTAAACTACAAAGTTGGGGTGATTTTTTAAAACTACACAAAGAACGGAGGAATGAAGGGGGAAAAGTGAGAAAAACATTAGAAGCGGTGAACCTGTCCAAAACATCATAAATGTCAACATTTGGGTAGGTATTTACATAGAGATTTCTTACTCTCATATATTTATATGAAAACACTCTCACACATACCAGTATACAAACACTAAAATTCAAAATGCAACTTCTCAACAAGCCATAGATGTGGGCACAGCTAATTATTTCTCTTGACCACACATTACCAGAGCCGCTACCATCAGTCACTCTGTCAATAACTCAATCTGAACCTGAGAGCAAGGGGACCCTGTGGTTTTCATCTACATTTTTTAGGGGGGTAGTGGAGGTAAGGGGGTTCTTATGGGTTAGATGCTTGCACAGATTAATCGATGACAAATTTTTAAAAAAAGCAAGGTTTTTAGAAGGCTAAAGTGAGGTAGACAGACTTTGAAATGCATTGTAATTAATATTAATAAATAGATAATTGACCAGTTGAATTATTTCCAACCACTGCCCCTAAACCAGCTTTTTTCCTCCCTTTGAAATGTTCTAGCATATTCCTGCGATCACAAAAGTTACAGCACACAACATGTCATCCTCTACTTTGGCTAACAATCCCTGGATACTCCTCCCATTCTTACATGGGTGCTTTCACTTAAAATACACACAAAGGCAAAAAACGTGTCTACGCATTACGACAGTCGACACATTGTTTAAGTCAAAAGGACGTAGTCTCTCTAACATGGTAACAGATTAAAGTTGGTGGGCGGGCCATTTCCAGTTAAAGCATTCTATGTTCATTGATCCAGACACTTTATTATACACATGACTTATCACCCAAAGTGGGCAAGGAGGCCTTTCAGGCCGCTGGTACAGCACGTCCAGGTTCCAGATTGGATAGAAGTGTGTGAGTGTATGGACAGGCCCCCGCTTCAGACAAAAGTCAGGAAAGCGTGATGGTATCAAAAAGAAGTGATAACCTCTCTAGTTTATGGTTGATCACCAGAAGCTTGAATAGTTTTTTTCTTTTATCCTATACTGTACAAGCTCTCTTGTGCTTGGTAAAACACAAACAACACTTTACCTCCTCACGTCATGAACGTCCCATAGTGCAAAATTTATTGTTGGTAAGGTAGAGTGCCCCAAAAAAGGTTTTTGTACCCCTTTTTTAATATATACATATATCATTTATATATAATGTCAGAAGGCTCTTCCTTTATCCAACAGCATAGTGCTTTCGTTTACAACAAAAGGATATCTTTGCTTTGACATCCAGGAGACAAAGACAGACTTCAAGCATCACTAATCTACTCTGTGTTCAAGCACTAACAATATTTTCTCCATTACGATGATGACAATACAGCTGAGGTGGAGGTGGGTGGGGACAATTTTAAAACGCAATTAAATATATTCTCTAAACTAAAGTCAGTGGTTCAGTTACATTCTCTTGATTTTTTTTTCCTTTTTTTTTTTTTTTTTCGCACGTTATGTGGTTTGTTTGTCAGTACAGTACTGCAGTTAAAGGATTTCCCATTTTCATTTTTCCTAAAACTAGCTCTGAGAAAAAGTGAATGAACTGGCTCAACATGAGTAGTGAAGCTATTACTGTTTCTTAAAGGGTAACTTTGGTATTTTTCAACCAATTTTCCAATGTTTTTGTGTCTAAGTGACTAACAACAACTTTTCAAATTGAAACGGTATTTAGGGAGAAAAAAATGAATAGTGTGATTCACAAACTGTGAATCGTAGTAAGTAAGTAAGTGTGCACTAAAAATGCATGTTTTTGCCACTGACAGGCTCAGATTGTTATTATAAGTGTCAGACCATATTACAGAAAGGACTGCTACAGAGAGACCTTTTTTTTAAAAGAGTAAGATATGCATTTTTACATAAAAATTTGATTGGTCTTGCCAAACTAACCAGACTCCCTTTGCAAATTGTAATTTTAATATTGTCATTGTCATTTTCACTCTAAATCTACAGAAACAAAATAAAACCAACTGAAAACATCTTGGCCCATCTTTCCATCAATTACCACATTAGATGTGAAAATATTTTGGCTCTACAGACTGTTTGTCCCAGCTGCTTCGCTGATGTCCGCCCTCCCTCTCGCTCGTCTCCTGGTGATATTTTCACACCTAAATTGGGTTCATTTAGACCAAACCACAGATGGTGATTGCTGGAACAGTGGAAAGATGAGCCAAGACATTTTTGATGAGTTTTATTTTGTTTTTGTTTTTGTTGTTTTGTTTTTGTTATTTTGTTTAATGAAGATAAGGATGTCAAAATTACAGATTTTGCAAATGGAGTCTGGTAACAGTTGTAGTTAAACAAAACAAATCATGCTCTTTAAAAAAGAGGTCTCTCTCTGTCTCTCTTTCTCTCTGTAGTGATCTTTTCCATGTTGTCCAACACTTAGAATAAAAACCTGAGCCTGTCAGTGGCAAAAATGACCACTTTTAGTTTAACTGCGCACAGTTGCCTGAAGGGATCATGTTGCAGCTTAATTAGTTTCGTTTCTGCTGGCTGCAGCGCTCTCCCTCAATAATTAACCAGTTGGAAAAACTGTTGTCCCCATTAGTTATTTATACACAAAAACAGGAACAAACAAAAACAGGATTAAAAAAAATCCAATGTTACCCTTTAATTTACGTGTATTTATAAACACAGAGTATGTATGAGTATGTAAACCTCTAGTGATAATACTGTAATCATGTTTTGTGCTGTTTCCACCTCATAAATTCACTCAGGTAACAGCAGAGTGAACATTTTTGAACATACTGACACCTTTGTGAGTGTTTTATTTCAGGGTATGGATGGATTTTTGTTTCTGTTTGTTATTACATGCTCAGTCCCAGGCCTCTTCAAGTTATGAAACAGTGCATTTAATTATCTGTTTTAAACATATAATGCAGGTGGCAAAGTGTGTTTTCCTTTGTTACACAGAAGAAAGGAAATCTGTCGGGTTCTCGTCATCCTGCAGGACCGTGCTCCTCCTCCTCCTCCTCCTCCTCTCCCAGGTGGTGCCGAATGACTTCAGAGTGCATCTACATTACAGTACTGTTTTAGACTTTAATGTGCAAGTGAAAACTAAATCTCTATTATCTACTTTTGCAGAATGTCAGAAAAAGCAATACTGGCTTTATTTATCCGCTTTGAAAGATTTAAGAGTTAAAATAGTAAAACCTCGTCTTCTTGCCCTCTTCCTTTTTGAGTTTTACAAGACTACAAATAAAAAAAGATCAAAGTAACTGTGAAAGGTTTCGTAGATACTCGAGAATGTCACACTGGGGTGTTATACATTAATAGAGGGTATAGGTTTGGTTTTGGATCTCCTCAACACTTTACATCTCTAGAGCACATCTCTAAACATCTGTAAACAAGATTTTGGATTTATACTAAGAGTATTTCTAACAGTAAACCCTCCTCATATTAGCATGGATTTTTCTTCTTTTGTTAAAGTGAAGGATTGCAAAATAATTCTGATCATGCCCCCTTGCAAACCATTTTTGTGGATCAAATCTCACCCGTAAGTAAGTGTATCTGTGAAATTAAGTATTTCCAAACTCACCTTAGGATTTTAAAAATATTGTAAATGCTTAATGTCTCCTGTCATCTCAATCCACTAACCTGGACATTTCACAAAGATGCCATTTAAAAAAAAAAATCTTTAAAAACCCACAAAACTAACACACTCTATAACATAGTTTTTGTCTCATTTACCATTTTCTGAAGCTCCTCCACAAGGATAACCTCTTTAAATCATTCATAATGTATTGTATTTCCATCACTTCCTTTTTTTTTTTGATTCATGTTTCATTTATAACTTTTTTTTATAGTTAGAATCAGTTTAATTACTGGAAAAATGGAAACCCAGTGGGATGATTTTTGTGGCTGAGCAAAAAGTGAAATCTGGTGCCGAGGAGTGGGTTCTGGTGCCAGGGGAGGGCTCCATAAGGGTTTTGGGTGGTTTGATGCGATGGTGGCTGTACATAAGTGTGCGTCTCTCCTGCAACCTAAGAGCAGCCACATCTATCCACCACCATTCCTGGGATTTTGCCATGAATGATCTGCTGCTTGTCATTGAAGTAGAGCATGTTAATGGGGGACATCTTGGTCGGGGTACAGCAGGGCCCTGCTGAGCCTCGCGGGTTGGCATGCTGCACCAGGTGGGTGTGCGGGTATTTCTGCATAAACATGTACTCGCACTGGCCGGAGCAGTAGTTGGCTTTGTAGCGTTTGGGGGCAATGATCCAGTCCCAGCCGAACGCCTCGAAATCCACAGTCAGAGGGTAGCGACAGCAGCGGGACTCGGTGGAGTGCTCGTCGCAGTCCAGGCCCAGGTTTCTCCGAGAACGTTTGGTCGTCTCAAGAACCTTCACTTCCAGGAACGGCTGCTGGAATCAGGGGGAGGAGGGGCAGGGCAGAGAAAAAGAGGTGGTTATAAGAGATCAACAGCAAAAACATGGCAGACATCTCATTTACAAAAAATAGAATTGAGCCTTCCTAAGCTCCACTCCTTTCAGAACCTTGTTTAACTTTCTCTTTTCCAAATTCCCGAACTTAGATAACTTATTTGCCAGTCTCGTTTATGCTGAAAAGAAAACCACATTTTGAAGATCTGAGTTAAAAGATGCTGCTGGGGTACCTGTAAAAGCGACATATACTCTATATCGTCAGACCTTTGTTGACTAATGTTGGCAAAACTCTGTCTGTCTACCCTGTCTACATACACCCAGATAGATATTAGCTAGTTTAGGATGTGACTAGATGAGCCTAGCACGTAGCACATCTAAGTACAAACAGGAAAAGGAAAAGATGACCGAGGTTCCGCAAGGTATCAAGCACAGAACATTGAAGGACTTAGGAAGGGTCAATCAGAACTATTAAACAAAAAGTTGAATGATTTTTTTGATAATTCTGTCACCACTTTATGTCACTTAATATCATCAGCATTTTCACAAATATGCTTATATGCTTTTTTCAGAGCATTAGATGAGAAGATCAATACCACTCTTATTTCTATGCATTAACAATAGAGATAGAACCAAGTGGTTATTAGCTTAGCTTAGCACAGAGATGGAAAGAAACAGCCAGCCTGGCTCTTTCCAAAGTTTAAAAATATGCTCACCGACACCTCTAAAGTCACTAATTAACATGACGTTTCTTATTGTTTTAATCCGTACACAAACTGAAATGGCAATCAGCCCATCTCTGGTTGCCGGGCAACCTCACAGCAACAAGAAGACTCTGGGAAGTTAGATTTCCCAGCGGTATTTGCCAAGAAATAGTAACGGCATGTAAGTCTCCTTGAAATGTTTAAATGTTCTTTGTGTACAGATTAAACAAATGAGATACAACATGTTAATCAGTGTGCTTTAAAGGTGTTGTTAGATGTATTTTTGAACAGAGCCAGGGCAGCTGCCTCTCTGCTAATGCTAAGCTAATTCCCTCACAGTTTTAACTATATACTACTAAACTATGCAATATGCTACATAATACACACAAGAGAGTTGTATTAATTTTCTCATCTAGCTCTCAGCGACAAAGCAAGTACACAAAATGCTGAACTATTCTTTTATTTCTTAGACTTTAGGTGTAAGACTGTTGACAATGTCCCACTAGGACCGGACTGTTTATGGCATCAGCATAATCTGTATATATCTACAATTTATATATAAAGCACAAAAGTAATCTGATCCATACAAACATATTTTCCATAATGTCACTCATATGTTTAGTTTAGGCACAAACAGAGGAGATTGAGTACCCCTTTTTACCTAGGAGACATATTGACATATCATAACACATAAACTTTGCTTTAATAAAATGAATAGAAGTGACCCTGAGTGACCCCTCACATCATAGCATAAAAAAGTGTAATCCTTCATTCAATTCACTGGTTTGGCTTAGTGGAATATTTGGATAAAACTAAGCCACTGTTAATGTAACTATCACCTTCTGTGGCGTTCCTGCTCTTGCAAAGCAAGATGAAAAAAAAAATGCAGCTGAGGAGGCATTTGCAATGAAAACTGCATATGCAATTTTTCTTCAGATAAAGAAAACACACACAACATGTGCTTAAGCGCACACATGCACACAACTGTCAGCTAACCTACAAACTGACAGAAGCTGAACTACACACTTGACTCTTTGATACCTTAGTAGCTCAGTTTCAGTAAGTAATTATGTATTTTCAGGATAGAAGCTATCCAAGAGAGATGACATTGCAAAAGACAGAAGCTTAACTAAATCAAAATGTATGTAAATCTGAATAAGTGATTATGATGTGTGATTATATGTGGTAGTTAATCTGTTGGTAAACACAAGCTTTCACTGTACTGAAAAACAGAGGATAACGTTGTGTGTATGTTTTTACAGTTTGTCTTATTTGGGGCCAGATTAACATCCTGACTGATCCCAACATGATATTTTACGGTTTAAGACATTTCACATCCTGTTGTTTGGATTACATACTAAATGATGTAGACAAGACCCTCTAGAAAGACTTTTCAAAGTAAACAAAGTTGAAAACCATGCAGCTTTATCACACATCACTGTTGCTTATACTAATAAAGCAAACCACACCAACTTGCACTACAAGAAACAGCAGTGGATATCCTAAAGATGCAAACTAAGTACTAATGTCAACCCGCAGTGTTTCCATTTCAACATGTCAAGTAGATGTACTGTTGTGACCTTCCTCTCAGGATAATTCCTGGCCAATATACCAATAATTCAAATATAATCCAGGTATAAAATGACTGATTTCTGGAACACTAAAATACAATGATCCATGACAAACAGCAGCCAAATAAGCTGTTTTAACTGATGAGGTTTTAACATTAATTATATTAATGATGGCTGAATTCCATTTAGCTGGTTCATTTTCAGGGACCTGGTACTGTGCATGCTGTCTCTCTGTCACACTGTCATGACTTACTGGGACACTTAAACACAGCAGAGCCATCATAAATGTTATCAGTAATACCTGTATTTTTCTTACTGTGACAGTCAAAATGTCTTCTGTGAAAATCAACTAGTTAGACAAGTGCAGCAGTTCACAGTCAGTACACCAGTACCACATCCTGGTGGTCTCCTGTCACACCAGGTGCATTCAGCTGACACACCAGATGTTAATTCATTCTAGATTATGTCACACACTTTGTACTACTGCAGAGATCAAAGTAAAAGAAACCAAACCAAGTAAATTAAACTGCTGATTTTATGACATTTTACAACTCAACTGCTGTCACACAAATAAATTTTAAGAGTAAAAGCCATCTTGTCAGCTCCACAGCTAAATAGTTTGAGAATATAGAATATAATTTTATTAGTCACCATGACAACAAAATGATTCTTTTTCCCAGCAGACATTTTGACTAATGTAATCAATTACACCTGTGATGTTCTTGCTATAATAAGCCAAAACGCCTCATGTGTGAGCATCTTAGCTTCCAAAATGAAATGAAATTGTAAATAAAACAAAGTTTTAACTCTTCCACAAACATTTACTCACTAATGTGAATGAAAACACATTATGTATACATAGAGATTAGCCATTTCATATCTATCCGTCTGTACACTGAGGCTGACACTGTAAGTGTCTGAGCCCCTGGGCATCCAAGCTCCAAATTTTGTTTTAGTTTTCAATTTCCTCAACCAGGTCTGGTTATTTTGCTACGGGAGTTAATCTCAAGTCCACCAACATATCAGTTTAGTCAGTGTATAATATTGGTAAAAAAACAAAAAGAAAAAGAAAAAAAAGAAAAAGCATTAACAGATGGTCATAACAAAGTAAAACATTTATACTTTGACAATCCAAAAGGAGCTAAAGTGACAAAGAAAACTGCTTAAAGTGGAAACAGGTCTTCAACTGTGTTGTTTCCAAGTAGTGTTTGAGCTGCTGTTGCAAAGACAACACCTGTCTACAAGACCAGATCGCTTTTTGTTTCCTCAGTGCCCATCTCAGTGGATAAATTATAAATGTAAATAAGAAATAAGAAAGAAGTATGTTTGCTGAAGAGGTAAATTGAAAGCTGTTGTAATGATGTGCATTGCACTCACTCATGGGTAATATTACACTACTGCCTCACACAAACAAATCTACAGCAGGAACTGGTGTTGGGCGGAGGAGGGTGTAACATCAGAAGAAAACTGTGAATTTGTTCATTAATTTAGTTAATAATGTAGACAAAGTTCTCCCAAAAATTATGCCCAGTGACAAACAGATTTGCACAGTTAAAGCGAGGCTCATGAAAACTAATCTGAACATGGATGGCATCATTGTTCTACAGTCATTACATTGTACAATCCACTTACTTCATAATGATAAGTTATAGCAAAAAAATTGTCTATTTCAAGTTTAAAATCCAGAACCTGTTCATCTGATATTTCACAAAAAACATATGAATTGATTTGTCATTTTTAGAGAAAGAAAACAATGAGCCATTTGAGCACTGATAGAAACTGGGCTTTTCTAATGTTGATGGCTGACTTTGTATGCTCAGTTTGATCCCTGACTTTGGAGGTCATCTGCAGGCTACCATAACCTTGACCTTTGGGCAAAGCAAGCGGATCAAATATTTTACTCCATCATGTTTGTTTTACAAAGCCTTCCTCTCCCCACAGTGATTCCAGCTGAGCTTGAGCACAGTTTTTTGTGACGTATTCAAAAGAGGAAATAAGCTGAAAGGCCGTTGGGGTGAGACCATGTCAGCTTGGCCTTTAGGGCTTTTGTTGCAGAAAAAAAGGACTGAGAGGATCAGGGAGAAGCAGAGTTTGATTCTTTCTTTGCTTGTTGTGTTTTGTTTTATTTTGGTACGCTTGCCTGTGTTTTTGATCTTTTCCTTTTTTCTGGTCAAGAATAATATTGCACACTGCTGTGTGCTCAGAGGGCAGCGATTTATTGGCCAAGACACCAGAGCTGACCTCTGATATGTGTTGTGAAGATCTGACCCAAATGACCACTTGGTAAATATTTGGTGTTGCTTCACTGGGATGAGTGGCCTACATAATTCAACATAGATGTTGTATGTAACTGTCAGTTGTGGTAACTGGAATTTCTAACTAGATTAATGGTTCACGGATGGTTTTGCTTTAACACTGAAGTTTGAACTCATCCGTGTGGACCCATCCATTACATTAGACATGAAGCCAGCACATTTTTAAAATCCTGCTCTCAGAGTTTGAGGCCCAGCAGCTTCTGCCAACATGAGGCTGAATGATCCACAATGTCAACCTCTTTCAAGGAATGCCCAAACTATTCAGGTTAGGATCCATTCACATTTTGCAAAAAAAAAAAAAAGTGATCTTTTCTACTTTATTTTTTGTTATAAACGTCTGTGTAGGAATTTTTTTTTTTTAGTTTTCAACAAGACATAAGAAGAAGAAAGTCAGCAACAAAAATGGATGACAGTGCATTTGCAAAGAATATGTGCATTGTGCAGATAGTGTGCGCTAGTATTAGTTAGCAGCAGATTTGAGGATGAGGATTAGCAGCAGAGGATGTGGTGATGACTTTGGTGAAGGCTGATCCAAACAAAGCAGCTGTGTTTTCTTTGGACTGAACTAAATATAGATCACAGGCATGTTGTGGTGATGGTATTTAGCCTTGAAAAACATGCAATGTTTTAATACATGACTGGTTTATAAAACTCTGTTTTAAGCTGTCCATTATCTTTGTTTCAAACTGAAATTTTCTATCCAAATTTGGTGATATGGATATGATTGAAAGACAGAATTAGCTAGAATTTTAAATAACAGAAAACAGCTATTCCTGTGTTTCTACATGTAAACACCCTTCGAAAATCTCTTGCACCAATTATAACAAACTAAATGTTTAAATGTCACATACATGAAATGCATGTTTGATTTTAAGGTAAACTTGCAATACAAGTCAAAGAGAAGTTGTTCTATTTATAGTAATTTATGTTGTGTGTGCTTTAAAACAAGTGCAGTGTAAATGTTAATGTTTTGAGGCTTTCAGTGTAACCAGCAGATACTCACATAACTGCTATTTCTGCCAAAACTTCCTTTTCTGTCCACTGATCATTGCTTACAGTCTGATTAGCAACTTCAATCGCAAGAATAAAGTCGGAGTTGAGATTTCTAAACAGAAATCTGTATATGAATGCAGATAAAATGAGAAAAAGCTACAAACACAAAAAAACAAAAAACAAAGCTAAATCATCATCAGACGATGATGGTTTCTAAGATTGCATTTTGGCCAATGCATTCCACCTGTTTTGATCCTCACATTGACTGTTTACCTGCAAGCTACCAAAGCCCACTCAAATGTGATTGGTCAATATCACTCAGACTGCAAACACAAACCAGAACGCTTTCAATAACAAAATCTTGTCCGTTGTCTACAGATCCTGCATTCATATGCAGATATCTCTTTATAGAGATTAGTTTCAGATTAGGCAAATCAATGGTGTTTTTTCATGTCATATCGTAGTTCAGTTCCGAATGTGATTCCTGTCCATCTGTGCGGCCACTGGTTTTCATTAATTACACTGCTATATGAAAAACAACTAGCAGATGCTTAAAACTTGCTTAATATGAACAATCATTTACTGTGATTATGATCAATATGATGCTTCACTTGACATAAGCAGGTTTAGAGTTTCTGCAAGTTGATTTGATACTTTAGTGAAATTAACAGCATGTGCCTGAAAGGCAGGAAACAATTTTCAGAAAGCTAAAGGGAACAGCATGCAATCCAAGTTACTTGAAAAGAGACAGAGTTGTATACATCAGTGTTGCATTCTCTTTAGATACTAGATATTACGAGTAATTTTGTGTTAATATTTAACTCAGAATTTTCTATTTTAGGTTTTTAAGCATTGACAGTAAAGATTGATGTAAAGACTTCTTTTCTCCATGACCATTAATTCAATTTTAGTTCAGTCCTGATATTAAAGGTGCAGTAAGTGATTCCGGAGAAAGATGGTTGAGTCTCATTCTCAGGTCATCAAATATGTATTGTGAACGAGACTCTTACTGACCCGTGATTGGCCAAAGTCTCCTGTCACAAGCTAGATTTTGTAAAGCCTGAAAACAGAGTCAAAAAGAGGAGCAGAAGTCTAGTTTTCTATCAGACTACTTGAATCACATTATGCTTAAAGGTTATTATGGAACTTTTGCTCAATCTTGGCAAAAATAAGCTGCCTACGACGGCTTTAATACAGATCCACATTTCTCTTTGATTCAAGTATTTTTTTTTTCACTAACATGATTTTGGCTGAACTCCTTTGAGATTTTGTATTTGCATAAATCTGAGCTACAATGGGAGTGACCCCCCCCCACCCCAGATCCACCCACCCACCCCAATGACAGGTCTGAGGGTCCTTACCAGCCCCTCCTCCCCGGGTCGCAGCGAGGTAACTGCCAGGTCATTGCCACTCTCGTCAAAGGCGTTGATGTCGATTCCCCAGTTGGTGTGGGGCTGTTTGAACCAGTTCTGCAACACGTGCTTAAAGTCAATACTTTGCCAGTGGCCGACCCTGGAGTTGAGCTCGATCTTCAGCGAGCGGATGCGGATGTGGCGGCTGCCCTGCTCCGTGACGGGCTTCAGCCGGAGGATCTGCAGGTAGACGGTGGACGTCTGCTGCAGTGGTCGCAGGTACACCCACAGCTGGGCCTTCAGCACTTTGGTGAACATCAGCTTGGGGCTGAACTTGAAGAAGCAGCAGCTTGGCTTCCCATTCACCTGCACCAGAGGCTCCGCTGTAGAAAAGAGAGACAGTTAGATTTTTAAATGTTCTGTATACACTGTAAATGCCAATTCATTGACTAAACCTGATTTGCACATTAAATTTTTAATGTTTCTCTTATATTTTTTCAGTTTGAAGAGACAGTTCTTCATTTCACACAAAGAAACAACCATGACTTATCTGAAAATGTATCATAGACATGCATTAAATTTCCATCATGTTTTTCTTCAAACCTCAAAAAAAAAAAAAAGATCTCAAGAATGTTTTAACTCTCACAGGATGCATGCTGCAAAGTCTGTGAGTATGCCGTGCTTGCACTTTAAAAATACATGTTGTTTTGACTCATTTTTACTAAAATGTGTGTACACAAACATAGTAAGTTGGCAAAAACAGTTAATTGGTTTATTCAAGTGTTTTTGCAAAGTGAACTGAAAGTTTTTAATGTCTTGTTGGCAGTCTTGAACATTTGTGTGGACAATAATTTTTTTGTGTCATTAATGGATTGGGGTTTACAGTGCAGTAAATGATGTGTACATATATCATCAGGATCATCACCAAGGATCATTTAGCACTGAACACACTGCACTGGCCATGAATTGCAACATCCCCACTTCACTTCCAATGAGGGACCTTTGCTATATGTCATTCCCCATCTCTCTCCCCTGTATTTCATGAGAGATCTACCACAACATGCATTTTGCCTCAGTGTGGTGATAAACATTACTGCTATGATGTTCTTTTAATGAAATGTGCATCATTGGTGACAGACATATCCTTTTCTGTGCATCACAGGGGAATTTATCAGCAAAGCCCAGTCCAGAACAGAGTATTTGGAACGACAACATGCATAACCTTTCTTCAGCTCAATGTACAATCCTGGGCTTGACTGACATGTTCAGAAATATATATTTTAGCTAGCCTGTAAAAACAGAGACAGCTACATCCCTGCTCAGTCATCCACAAAGGAACAAACCATGACACTGTAACTCATGTATTGTTAATAACTGCGATCATATTCAGCCACATCACTGAAAGAGATCATCTCTAATAGAGCCAAGCGAGGGTGTTTGAAGATAAAAGAGAGTTTACTCCCAAAGGAGCACACAGAGTCAACAACATTTCTCAGCAGTTTTCTGAGCAGCTACCATTAGCTCAGACTGTTGCACAAAGCTTTCATAAATTCAAACAGCAAAAAGCAAAGTGCAAAACTGACAAATACTACAGTATATTCTGCAGGAAGCAACAGTGGTCAAGGCAGGCACAGTTATTGTCAGGTGGGACACTGATTTGATACACACAGACTTCTCTGTTTTCTTTGTGCTTTAATCCATCACCAGACATTTTAAGTCACATGGCCCTGGACCACCATGGATCACAATCATTACTAGCTGCTGATGACTTAAAGCTGTGGTAGGCAGTTCAGTTTTGGTGTCATCGGGCAAACATCCCAAAATAACCTTTAAGCACTTTGTAATTGAAGTGGTCTGAGAGAAAACTAGACTTCTGCTCCTCCTCTTGGCTGTTCTCAGGCTCTCGAAAATCTAGCCCATGACAGAACACTTTGGCCAATCACAGGTCAGTAAAAATTGTTGAGTCTCATGTCCATTGATGACCTAGAAATGAGACCCAAAAATCAAACCGTCTTTCTCCATAATCGCTAACTGCACCTTTAAAGATGAAAGCAGTCACCGAGAAATGTTGGTGAATAAAACTATTTCATTTATGAAACAACAACAAGTTTGTTTAATTCATCTGTACGTGATGGAGAGACATTCTGGGCTTGAAACGTTGCTCTTTTCCTGATATAATTAAATCTTAAAGGGAGCAGTTAACCATACTGTGACTCCTTGGCAGGTACAGATGCACATTTTCGGACTCAACACCTTGACAAGAAAGATGTGCACACCGACCATAAAGGCATAGAAAACCACAGATCTGCACATCACTGAGAAGTGTTAGCATATGTTTGTTTAACTCCTATGTATGCAGAAGAAGGGCTATAACTCTGTAACACACTGCCGTTGTCAACAAATGACATAAAACTTGTTTTCTAAATGCAAAGAGTTTCTTCGGTGATAATATTAAATTCATAATATGCAAGTTCTGCTGCTAGGTGTCTCTCACATGCAAAGATGTGAAAGGATTCAAATCTTTTAACTGAAGTCCGTGGTCATCTCCTGAGCAAAGGAGGAGCAGCTCATCACTTAAACGAGAATAGATGGCCTGGTCCACCTTAAAGGTCAGTCTACCTTAAGTGAGCTTGGGTCACAGTTGTCTCGAACTTCGAAGCTAACCTCCTCCAGCAGCACGCAAGACACAGGAACTTGGTTTGGGTCTTTGTATTTATTCAGTGACAAATAGCCTTAACTGTTTGTACACTGGAATAGTTTATGAGTACTTTGGTACTGACCAGTCAGGAACCAGTACCAATTTAGTAACGTTTCTCAATACCCATACCAATCTCTGACGTCCCACTGTTTTCACTAAAATTACAATAGCTAGCAGCTAGTAGGAAACGTACCATTACCTTGAATAAATTACAGATTACTCTGCATTTGAACATTGTTGGAAACATTTGGGGTAATGTAAGTACACAACTAAACAAAATATATAACATATTTTTAGACATAACGCATTTTATACACGTTAAGTTTGAGTCCACAGGTCTGGTCTTAACCCAGAGAAGAAAATCAGCATTTATTTCACAACATGATCACAAACATGGTCACAAACTGACTGTTTTTCTTTCTTTTTTTTCTTTTTGGTAAATTGCCATTCTAACCAACTGCCACATCTGCATCAAGGCAGTTGGTTATCATATGTGCACATGGTCCTGTTGTTCGGTCCATTCAGCCAGGTTACATTTGCGATTACATCAAGGTTGGACAAACAGATACATTTGCATATTAAAACAAGGATCAGTAATGGTGGCCAGTGGCCAGATGGTAACCTTAGATTCCCCTGGGTCAATCATAATGAAATGGTCTACCACTACATTATAACTAGCAAAATTAAAACATCTCAAGTTTATTTTAGTGGCTCACTCTGGTTGAAAAATATATTTGGGGTTTGGATTAAGGGTTACGTCAAAGAACGCGAGGCGTCTCCTAAAATAGGCTGATTTATTCCTGTCGTGATCCTTCGGCTCTGGTGTTTCTGTGATTTGCACCACATGTCAAATCTGCACATGGTTCATTTACATAGACCTCCATCTGATATAATGACATCCATCCATTGAATTCATACATTCATTTCCATGTAAAGCGTTCATTTATTAAGGGAAATTTATTCTGCATCTATCTGGCATAATAATGTGCCAACTGACTACAATAGAATATCTAATCTGCCCATTTTCTCTGAGCATATTTAACTTATAGCAACTCCAGTTTTTAGCAAATAAATCGTTGTTTTCTGTCATTTATCTTGCAGACGAGTGTTTACAAAAAAAAAAAAAAAAGCAGATAAAAACTGTATGGACCTGTCAATCATTGCCAAATCTGAGGTTGCTCAGGCAACCTGAAAATGCTTCCTGGGTCAAAAGGTTATTTGGCACCTCAGCCTAGTTAAGAAATGGGATCAGGGGTCAAAACCGTCAGCCTCTTTACATCTCAGGGGTGCTGGGGAGGGGCTGCCCTAATAGCCAGATTGAGTTTGAAGGTCAAGGTCGACCCTATGGCAATGGTAATATGTCTTTCTTCACAACACGCCTTATTTTAAAACCAGAGAATCATTTAAAATCTCTGAGAGAGACACAACAACAACAGCAGTTTGTTTTTGTTTTGATCAGGGTGGAGATTCTCCAGCCAATCATGAATTGTTTATCTAAACCTCAATTGGCCAGGGGGGAACACTGCACCGGGCTGTTTTTTTTGTTTTTTTTTACACTAAACAAGTGTTGTAATTGAATTATGGGCATGCATTGAGGGATATGAATTCACTGAGGTACAGATGGACTATCCATTAGACGAGTCCAGGGCGAAAGTTGAACAAGGGCCAAGCCAGGGACAGACGTGGTCCTTCAGCCTGTATTTCCAGGGACAGTCATTAGTGAGTGTAAATTATACAGTGTCTCACGCTGGACAAACAATATGTCAATGTTCCTTTTGGTGGGTTGCTGGGGTCACAGCAATTAACGTGGGTAGTGTTGTGTTTGCTCATCAGCACAAAACTGGGAATGAATGATTCTGCAGTTTGCTTGGGGTTTACTTGTGATTACTACTTTTTGTTGTTTTTAATCACTGCAGATGGGCGCTGACACACAACCGGCTCTTCCTTTGCAAACAGCTTTTTATCACTTTTGTTGGATTTTAGAAAAAAAAAGCCTAAAAGAAAAAAAAGCCAGCAAACACTGCAGAGCTGAAACGGGTCAGTTTCTGGAGCAGAGGCCTTTCTTGAGAAGGAGTAATCTGAGAAGCGAGAGCTCTGTACTACACCGTGATCCAGTTAGGAGCCCCAGTTATTAAACACACATGCACAACACATGAGCGACGTCATGTTAAACAATGACTGCATTGATAGGTGAAATCAATTTGTGCCTTTATAGATCCTGTAAGTGCACAAGTAAAGAGGCAGCGCATGGAGGATGAATGCCTGCAGCTTAATTACACCCCACATCTTGGCAGAGTCACTCCACTTGTGCAGAAACGAGCACTAAGCTAGCTTGTAAAGATCAGAAAACCAATGGGACATTTAATCCTTCTACCTGAGCTAACTTTGCTCCCGCTGCCATAACACATTACTGCTGCAGGACTGTTTTTTACAGCTTCATTTCCTGAACAATTTACTCTGTTATAGTTCAGTGTTTGATTTCAATCCTGCTGTAAGGATATGAATTCTGATTTTGCATTCAGCACCACCTACTGGAGCAATAGCACCTCTGTCCTCGGCCAAACTGAAGATGAAGACAGAAACTAGTCCACATCAGTCATAAGACTCCAATTATTTTACTTAAAGGCATAATGAGCAACATTTTCCTGAAAAACACTGTATATATAGACATAATCCCTTTCAATTACCCACTAAGTAGTGTAGTGGTGGATGTCCTTTGCCTTTAATTCCTTAATTTCTCATTATTTTACTGTGTTTGGGATGCTTCACCAACCCAAAATGTCCATATTTGCATCCTGTGAATGAGACTCAGGAATCAACAATCAATTCAAATGAAGCAAAAGTATGGACAGAGGCTGTGTTTTTCCAAAGGAACCAGGCTTGTTTGCTTTTCCTCCTCATGTTTCCAGCCTACTTCATTATTACAGCAGCTTATTTCCCTGTGGTATAATTGCAGCATATGCAGCGCATGAATTTTACTGCCAGCACGCAGCAGGCCTGCAGGTGAGCCTATCAAACATCTGGTGGACTCCCAGGGTACCTGTGTCCCAGAGTTAGCCCATGCAGAGCCTCCTATACAGTATGTGCATGTTAGGGGGAGACATATAGAATATAAGGGTTTATTCAGCATGCCATCTGTCCATTTTAATAAGAGCAGAGGCTGTTTCAAAGTTAAATGCTTTTAATAACCAAATGCAGTAATGTTACTGAGGGCTACAGGAGCACGAGCCAGTTAAACTGTTGAAAACAGATGGAGAGGGGAAGTTAAGGTGGACTTACACAATGAATAGTTAACATGTGGTACCACTGAGGGTGCTTAAGTCAAGACAGATTTTATTTATGTAGCTCCAAATCACAAATCACAGTTTGCCTCAGGGGGCTTTACAATCTGTACAGTGTATTAGAGCTGCAACGATTAGATGACTAATCAATTGAAAGAAAATTAATTGATATTTTACTAATTGATTAATTGTTTCAGTCATTTTTCAAGCAAAAATGTCAAACATTTGCTGGTTCCACCCTCTTGAATATGATGATCTGTTTATCTTTGTCATTAATGATACTAAATAAAGAGTCTTTGGGTTTTAGACTGTTAGTTGGACAAAAGAAGGAATTGTAATGAGCATTTTTCACAATCTTTCAACATCTTATAGACTCAACAATTAATTGATTAATCTTGAAAAATAATAGATTCTTACTGAATCAAATGGATATTTATTTATCTTTGATTTCCACAAGACATATATAAAAAAATGTTAGAGACTTCTAAAGTTTTGTACTTTTTTTTACAGAAATGGTTTTCTGTGCTTCTGCTTCTTGTGCCTCTATATTAGAGCTGTGATTATTATTTTTCAACTGATTAATCATTTTGAGTAATTTTTTAAAGAAAAAAATATCCATATCCTATGTGAGTCCAGCTTCTGAAATGTGAATATTTTCTGTTTTTTAGTCCTCTATGACAGTAAACTGATTACATTTGGCTAGTGGACAACTTGGGGAAACACTGATCT
This sequence comes from Lutjanus erythropterus, assembly GCF_056507025.1. NCBI lineage: Eukaryota > Metazoa > Chordata > Actinopteri > Lutjaniformes > Lutjanidae > Lutjanus > Lutjanus erythropterus. The sequence continues at coordinate 21,242,727 of NC_139318.1, forward strand.
ACATTTTTCACCATTTTATCAATCAAACAACTAACTGATTAATGATTAATCAAGAAAATGATTGGCAATTTAATAGATAATGAAAATATTCATTAGTTGCAGCCCTTGTCCACATGCTATCAACTTTAGCAATGAAGAACAACCTCACTATAGTTAATGTACCTATAAGATCCCACACAATGATTATAACAAGATAAAATACATAACAAAGATTACGCTCTTACTTTAAGAACTGTCTCATATCCTTATATGTAAATAATTAAATATGTTTTGTCAAATATCAGGAAACAAAGTAAAAATGTGAAGTAAATGATGAATTTGTTTTACAGTAAATTACGTCAGATACAGATGCACTCATATGATGGTTAAAATAACAATTTGGCCAGTAGCTCATTACCAATATTTTTTTCTGTTATTGTTGTTTATTTTGTTTTTGTTGTTATTTATTCCCCTTTTTGTGCCAGGCAAACAAAGAAATCTTCATTAGAATAAATAACTCTTATAGTCATTCAGCCCTTCTTCACACTATCTTTGAATGAGCACAACATACGTCATTAAACAGTCGTGCTCAGCCAGTAGCATCATCTCTACATCAGCAGCTGGGTTTAGTGGCTACTGTTGCCTGAGTCCAGCTGCAAATAACCAACACAACTTTTAACCAGCACAAAACTGATGCAACACATCAGATAAACATCTGCCACTGCCATCGGTGAATGTCATCTTATTTGTGGTAGGTTGATAGTAGTCAACAAGGTGAATATGTGTTGATACTCATGTTCCTTGATGTCAGGCTAAATTTAAAAATTGCCATCACACTTTATTTTTAATTCCCTAGAGTTCACATTTTTTATCCAAACTCTTGAAAGGCAGTCATGTTCACATTGTGTACGTGTGCCGTAACTTCTGGTCAGGTGAAAATCTGCAGATAAAATGGTGTGCTGGGAGAGAAATGGTCACTTATTGTTAATGTCCAAATGGATAATGCATAATGGTATAAACCTAGATAGGAGTTTCATTTGCATATATATCTATATTTTCTTTTCTTAATGGGAAATGCAAATGTGCCATTTTGTGGTGAGTGTGTGTTTGGGAGCCTTCATGTTGAATAAATGTGACTCTAGGGTATCCCCACGCACCTCGGCATATTAATCATCGTGACACGTTCACGACCCTTCTAATAAGACAGGGGCCACAGTGCACCCCCTCAAACATCCCATCCCACCCCAGCCCCGCTCCCTCTTTGTCTCTCGGCCAGTCCCAAGGGACGGGAGAGGGTGGTGGGGGAGGCCCGGCTCGAGCTGGGGATGGAGGACGAGGGGGGGTGTGTGAAGTTAGACCTCCTCATTCAGAAGCCCTCCCCTGGGACAACGGCAGGCACAAGACTCCTATTAGGACTGAGCACAGTAGCCCCCCAGGAGCAACAAAAGACACCTCCTAATGCTCCCTGTTCTAGCTCACTGAACACACACACACACACACACACGGAAACATGCAGCCACACATAAACACACAAGACACACCAGCTCCAAACTGACCGTCCTCAGCAAACAGCTCATTGTTTTTATATATGTTTGTATTATAAGAGGACAACGTCTGCGTCAGGACATCACCTCCAGCAGGACAGACGATGAAAAGCATGAGCGTGCAGTGAACTGCAATAAGGTGGACAGCTGGACAGCAGGAAGCATGCTGGGGTCTCTCTCACCGCTTGTGTCTGTGTGCATCCACACATGCATGCAAGACATCACAGGACAATGTTCTGCTGCTGGTTTCAAAAGTTAAATCCCAAACTTTTTCTTACATAAACACACATCTAAACACAATTATGATTACTAAGATATCATAATTTAGGGCTGCATTCAGCTTCTTTTTTATTAGATTTAAAGGGGGAAAAAAAGCAAGACAACAATTGAAGACAACAATTGTTGATAAATGATAACTGACGAATAACTTTGTAATTTTAATCATGTCCCTATTACGTAAACCAATAAAGAAATAAAATAAAAAAGTTATTATAGTTCAAGACTATCATGCACACAGCTGAGCAATACTCATGTTGGTACCCATTGCAAGCCACTGATTATTAGAATCCAAGTAAATAAAAAATATATTTCACACAAATGACAAGGAAAACAACTATGAATGTATTTTGACATTTGACAAACTGAGTTTTGCTAACTCACACCAATCAGAAGTACTGTTGCAACTCATTTTGTTATAATTAAGGTCTGAAGTGGAGCCTTCATGCTGAAGAGTTCACTTTTTTTTTTGGCTTTCTTGCCAACTTTATTACATTAGAGAATTTCAGCCAGTTTCCCCAAAATACATCAGAATAGTGTCGTGTCAGTGTGTGTTTCATCTCCCTCTAAAAATCCTGTCAATCATTCAAAGAGTCAAAACATACGGCAAAGTACAAAATCAGTTGCTGAAAATGACTTTAATTTTTTTGACCTATCAGAAATGTGCTGCAACTTAACAATGTGGTAACCCAAGTGTCTCTGCCGTTCAATTTGGCAGTGACCCTCTTGCAATCGTTTCAGAAATGGCTGAAGCCCCCGAGGCAAAAAGCTTCAGCAGTGATGTAGCACAGAGGTGACTGATGGGAAACGGATGGAGGAGAATAAACACTTGAGAGGCGATTGAGTAATTATACGGTGAGAAATTCAGCCATTATTCTTTAGGTAACAGAAACTTAAAACTCATACAGATGTAACATAGACACTGTTTACACTTGGTTTTAAAGATGTGTGTTGGATGATCATATCATGAGTGGACAGTGCTAAATGCAAGAATAAACAACCACCAAGACATATGGGATGGATTTGACCACATGTATTTTGTAGTGTAAATGCTAACACATCCTCCAGATCAATGCCTGGCATGGTTATCATTTTTCATGTTGTCCTGCAGCCTTTTGTAAGTCACAAATGACTTTGTCCTGTCAGTCTCAACAGTTGGAATAGACTGTCCAGGTATATTAGTTCTTGAAACTTTTTTTTTCTTAGCAAGCCAATGTTAAGTAAATCTGGTGCCGGTCTGGTGATAGACTAACAAAAGAACTGCACGGATGGCTCTTTGACCTTCCAGCAGAAGTGACATAGACAAGAACAAATTCTGAACACAAGCGTCAGCTGGTCACATTGAAGACACATGATAGACACAGGTGTGAACAATGAGGTGTCTCAGCTGTCAATGTGTTTGGATCCCCGAAACACATTTTTAAACCAAGTGTAAACAGGGACATACATCACTTCATGATTTCCAGGCTGACCGTATGATATTACTAACATGATGCATCTATTGATTAAATGTAAAGAACAAAAGTGCAAAACCTAAATCCACTATCAACTTGCACTCCAACACTGGTCATTCAGTTGCTGTCCTGTTGACTCGTGTAAGAAGGAAATCTGAGTTGAGGGACTAAAACAGATATAATGTTATAATCAGTTTGGGTCTTTTACAACGCATTTATGGACTATTGCTCAATGTAACAAGCAAAGCAAACTCAAACTCTGCAGCAACATGTGTAATGCAAAAAACCTCAGAGTATGAGTTTACTCTGTAAAAAAAACTAAAGCAAAGTTCAGTTTACTTTGTATCATGGGTCAGCTAACATCACAGACAAATTACTGGTCATTTAATTTAGTTTGTTCAGCTCAGCAGTGACACTAAAACCAGCAGCAGAAGGATTATAATTTGAACTGCATGACTGCTGAACTGCCTTATTTGAACGAGCACATCTCTACAAACATACCTGTCTATCTCTAAGTCCTCTCATCACACGCTCCAAGTGACCTAAAAGAACACACACTGTATAATTACAAGCTAACACATTTTGTTAAAGTTTGACCTCTGGGATCATATTTCTCTCTTGCTTTCCTCAAAACAGTGTGCAAAGGGCTCTAAGGTTCCAGTGCTGTCATTTGGTTGCGGTGTCAGGATCTCTACCCAATTCTCTGCCAATATCTAAGTCCATATGATATGACATCGAGAGGTAGTGTCACTTTTATGTTGTTAATTTGATACACTTAATATGTTAAATTGGTACACTGAAAACAAGTCTGCTTAACTGTGTGGACAAAAATGTATTCTTCCCCCCCTAAATATATAAAATCTTTAAGATTGCATATTGTCACTGTCCAGTGAAAAACACTTGTCTCCAACTTTTCAGAAGCTAAGAAAAGCAGCCATGTTTTCAGTTTTGTGGAAAATGTGAAATTTTTCAGATGGTTCAATGGCTTTGGAAATGTTTGGTTTTTTTTAAGATTATTTCCCTGTAATGAAATGTTATTTCTCCATACTGCATGCAGTCTGTTTCACGGGGCAGTAGGTTGGTTTTTGCCTGAAGTGCATTGACAAGAATATGATCCCTCACTGGCTTCCCAGTCAACTGTGTTTGCTGGGATGCATGACCAACCTGGAGATGCCGCTACCTGGTACTGAGGTGAGAAATCTGTCCCCACACCACATATGTTCCTGATGACAAACACAAATCTCCCTCACCAAGTGATAATACTCCCTTATACTCAGTAACCAGTGTATTTAACACATCACTGATAGGAAGATACAGATACAGATACAGACAAAACTTTGATTCTTCTCTTCACTCTGTCTTGTATCATGTGAAACATCATGAGCCTCTCTGGTAGCAACTGTTCCAAATTAAACATTGATAAGTTACTATGCTCCTTATAGCTGAACAAACTTTCAGAATATCTCAGACAAGAGGGGGGGAGTAAGATTATGTCAAGACAATCAACATCTCTCAGACCCAGGGGGCTCATGTCAGTCAAGTCAGTGGATGGATTTGATGACACAAGTTCTGCAGCAACTGTCCAATCAATCTGCTTATGCTGCTTAAGTACGATATGATGCACAACATGATGGCACCTCCAAAACACGAGTATTCATCCAGCAATGCCGACATTAAAATTCTGGAAATTAATACAGGGAGCAGAAGTTGGGATTCAGGCATTTGCTGAATTTGCAACAGGGGACAAATAATTAAGAATATGTCACTGACAGCGTTTCACAAAGTTGATAAAGTTCCCCAGAATTCAAAGACTCATAAAACTCCAGGGAGTCTGGGAACTTACTTTCCAGGTGACAAAAGATCAAACTGCTATTCAACTTACTATTTTCGTAAAATCTGACAATGTTACCTTCATTAAAAATTTGACTTCTGTTAGAAGAAAATGTAATGGTGAAACAGGTTAAAACAGTGTACTGCCTATTGTTGTTGTGTAGTTGTGTATTAGAGTAAACTTTATTGTCTCAGAGGGGAAATTTGCCAGTGAAACAGTCCCTGCTTCACATAAAGACATCATGAGACATGAGAAAGGTTCGTTTCAATGCTAGACAGTTGCATTACATGATAACATCTTAAAACAATTACAGAGATTTTGCTATACATTTGACACCGAAAACATGGCGGCTTAAAAATGAAACTGCTCATCTTTTTCTTATGATGGCAGGTAAAACACAGTTTACACACAGATGAGCCTAATATTACATGTTGTTACAGCAACATGCTGTGACAAATTGAGATTGTTTTATACAAACAAAGGAATAACTTAAAGTAGACCTTTGTCAACTCACAAGAGTTTATATTTATTTATAAAGTTTCCCCTGGTACTCTCTGCTACTCTGTCCCCATGTGATGAAGGAGTATACTGCAGTTACTATACTCTTAAGATTGTGTCCCATGTCCCACAGCGGAGGAAACAACTTAACTTTGACCAGCTCACCAGCGTACTCATCACCACTTCCCACTGTCGCTCTGCGACCACTAACTATCTCACTCAGCCGAAGGCAGCAGGCGGATCAGTGCTCACATCCCTGCCAGGCGAGTGTCAGACATACGTCCCCATGTTGGGTTTTATCTTGGCACCACATATCTGTAACTTTGTTGTGTTCAGCCTCTGAAGCTTGAAGTTAGCTGGCTAGCTACACTGACGAAGCTAAGCTAAGAAAACAATAGCACATATAACAGCTGTATGATTGAAAGAAACACACTCACAGTAGCCTGCAGATAAACAAACACAGCTGCCACCAATGAAACCAATAGTTTTGGGTTTACCTAACCAGGCAGGATTAGTAAGAAAATAATAAAGACGAGATGGAGACGTAACGCTGTGCAATGACCAGCAGCAACAGCTGCTTTTTATATTCTCTCCAACATGTAAATACAGAACTTTGCCAACACCTCCCACCCTACCTGAACTCTGAGGGGATACTAAAATCGCAAATAGAGAAGGCTCCATCATCTCAATGCTAATACATAGTAAACTACATATAGCTCATAGGTTTATTTCATAGTTCTCAGCTCCAGGCAAAGTGAGGAGGGTCCCCAAAGAAAATCTTGCCAAGGGCCTCTGTTGTTTAGAGCTGGCCCTGAAAACAATCATTTTCCTATAGCATGGGGAGGCTGATCGTATTTTTGTACTTATTGTCACTCAACCTGAAACTCTCAAACTAAGCAACCAGCAGGTCAAAGTTACTTTTTAAAAAATTCTGTTCCTGACATGACCACATACGTCCTCCACACACATTTCGCCCACTGATTAGTTTCATCACCTTAAACGTTTAAAAAATGTGCCATATTTCTCCCTGCAAGCTGTTTGGGCACACTCAACTACTGAAAAAAATCCCTGAAGCCTCCCAAATCTGTTAGAGTCTGAGCCAAGGGTTTTCTCTAAAGACAAAGTTAGCGTGACCAGATTGTGCCAACGCTCCCTCCAGGAAGCTTTTTCTGCATATACAAACTCTCCTCTATTGTACATCCATCGCTCTCTTTATGAGCTCCTCTTTATCCATCTGTGTTTTACATAATGTATATAAATCAAATTTGGCTCTGGTCCCTGAAGAAATCACTCCGACTGTGCGTTTTCATAACTTCCATAATGAACTTCCTGGGGTGATGTGACTACAGCAGGCAGAAACACAACCACAGGTGATAAATACAGCGAGCAGAGAAGAGGCTAATTAAATTTTCATGTAGATAATCGTGAGGTAAGCCACTGTTAATTGTGCTTCTCTCCGACACAGTGGCTCCCTCATGGGATGCGGCATTATGCCCATGCAGCACTTCCTTTGCTTAAACGCCTCTTAGATTTAATGGACTCTTCCATAAACTGATCCTCAGCATGACCACACAGAGCCTGAACGCATCCATCAACAATAATCCCCTCAATGATCTCCATTTTATCTTTTCACTCCTCCTCCTCCTCCTCCTCCTCCTCCTCCTCACTCATGTCCCTACACAGGGCTTAATTACTGGTGTGAAGTAATTATTTCCTTTATTAGCGAAACGTAACATCTGTTTCAGGTCTTTTTAATTGTACCTATAAAACCCGTCCGTGATTTCTGTCCCTTTAGGATAGGACTGGGCTGCTTGTTGCTCCCTGTGGACTCACTCCCTTCTTCCCTCCACGACCCCCCTCCTCCTTCATACAGCAGCGTGAGCCGCGTGCACCTAACTCGATCACACTCTTTGAAATCCTTTAAAGAAGCATCGAGGACCTCACCAGTGCTCAGATCGAGACAAAAAATATTCCTGCACTAGCAGTGCCTCCAAATTTAAAGGAATTAATGCAGTGTACCATTAACTGTCCAGACTTCTCAGTGTTGTATTTTTGGTAAAGCATGCATTAAATTCCAAAGCAACATATTCCCAAATGCCAAGAGGGAAAAGGCCGGCTGCAGGGACTGGTATATGGGAGCGTGGGAATAGGGGAAGGAGGGTGGAAGGAGTGAGATTCCTGAGGTCCTGGGGAAATTTTGTCCCCGTATTAATAGACTTTGGTCCCTTTGAAATTTTATTACCCATAAAGTTGACAGTATGTTGTGCAATTTCTACAGTCCCACAGACCTTTCCTTTCTTACCTTTTTACTTCTTTTTAAACAAACCGGTCGTGCCCCCCGGCGTCCAAACAATCCAACACACCAAAGTTTATTTTTCCCTCAAACTGATGCCACCAAACCACACAAGCCGGGAGAACAGGTGTCATCGTCAAACTGAGACCTCCATGGAATAAATAAATCTATAAAAACCTCACATAGTCATCAACTTGCAGCAAACACTGGCCAGGGAGCTGAAGACAGTCCGACTTCTGCTGCTCTGTCCTTTTAGCGCTCTCCCTCTTAATTTTTATGGTTCCTGCACCTTCAGGAAATGACCCTTTTATAGGGTCAACACTATAAAAGACTTGTTTTTTTGTGGGAGTGGTTAGTGGATGAGTGTGTGTGTGTGTGTGTGTGTGTGTGTGGTGGGGGGATAAGTGTTCAAGTTACTACCGGTTCGTCTTTGCTGCCAAAGAAAGAGACCCGATGAGGTTAATAGTCTCCTCTTCCAATATATCACATAGCTGTGAACTCTGTGACCCTTTTTGTCAATAGGAGAACTTTTCTCTGGAGTGTGTGTGTGACTGTGTGAGTGTGTGTGTGAGCATCCTTATGTGTCTACACAAGTGTGCACATGTGGAAATCTGTATAGATTTGTATACATGTGTGTAGATGTTCATTTTGATGTACTCAGAGTTGTGTAAGCCTCTGCTCGAACTGAATGTGCCACATCTTAACAGGATTATATAATAATGCCAGTATAGCACTTCCTAATGTTAGCCTACACACACAATCACGATGGAGGGGATGAAATGTGGGGATAACATGATTTAACAAAGTGAGAAGTTTCCAGAATAGTTCAGTAGGGATCAGAAATGTTTCAAATGTTTCGAAAGGTAAAGTTTTTACTTGCATGTAGCCTTGATCGTCGCCTGATACTGTATTTTCTATATTGTACATAGTGTTCTTCTGATACGTTTTTACTTTCCTCTTTTCTCTTTATCTCTCCTAATATCTTTTTTCTTGTATTATATATTTTTTCAGTTTTTATACCTTGTTTTTCCCATGTCAAACACCATTCAGAGCGGAAGGAAAAAATAAGAATTTGACAGCTGTTGACAGTAAATGCTTTGATTTGACTTGACTTGATGTGACTTTGATTTTGGACATGTTAATATCAAAATTACTCAAAATTAAGGCTGCAACTAATGATCTGTCCACCATTTTCTCAATTAATCGACAGAGGTGAGAAGTAACAACATACAAAGTATATTTTTCAGGTACCTGTATTTTAACTGAGTATTTATTTTTCGTGACAACTTTTTACTTCTACACCCTACATTTTAACACAAATATCTGTACTTTCTTGTCCTTACATTTTGAAATGCATGGGGGAATTACCCATAATTTTAATTTTGTGTCATTGCACGCCGCCACCCCAGCATCAACACTGATTTAAACCTAAATGGATGGGACAATAACACATAGAAAGAAATATCAGGCTCAGTTAGCTTAGCACAGAAACAGTGGGTAGAAATATCCTTCAGAGGGCCACTTTTTACTGTTATATTTTGAGAACATTTCAGAGTCTGTACTTTGTCACTTTTACTTGAGGGGACAAGTGAAAAGTTGAATCAGTGATTCTACTTTAACACAACTATCTGAACTTCTACTTGAGTAAAGAATGTTTGTACTTTTGCTAAATTTTTAATTGATTACTTGTTTGGTCTATAAAATGTTAGAAAATGGTGAAAAATATTGATCACATTTTCCCAAAGCCCAAGATGACGCCCTCAAATGTATTTTGTCGACAAACCAAAGATGTTAGGAGGACTAAATAAATAAGAAAATATTTACATTTGAGGTACTGAAGAGGAGGAGCTAGATATTTTTCCTAAGAGTGGCACAAAACTAATAATTAAGTAATATAATAGTTGAAAACTATTCAACTAATTGTTACAGCTCTACTCAAAATGTCACAGCACAGGGAAAGTGTTTACACAAGGGAAAAGATGATCACATATACAAAGTTTTTTATAAAAGTTTTTGTACAACAGATGATATAACCATGAATTGTCTTAGTCCACAGAGATGCCATTTCTCTTGAAATATTTTCCCTGCTCTGGCAGAATTTAATCCAACAGTTGAATGGTTTGCATTTAATTACCATTTGATCTTAATTTCTTAATCTATTAGTTTTTGGTTTGAGTTAGCGTTAAAGTGATTTTTTTCTTTACATATACATGACAGTAAACTGAATATCTTAGGGTTGTGGACAAAACAAGACATTTGACAACGTTGTCTTGGCTTTGGAAAACACTTTCTCACCATTTTCTGGGCCCAACAACTAATCGATTAATTGAAAAGATAATCGACAGATTGATCGACAATGACAATAATTGATGCATTTGCAGTTACAACCGTAAACAGCATCAAAACATCCACAGACAGACGGAGAGAAAGAAAGGAGGAGGAGGTCGTGATGGCAGAGGAAGGTCTGGTCTAAATGTCTTGGACAGGTGACAAATGGAAGACTAGTGGGGTCAAATCCTCACCCTGCCTCGGGCAAAACAAACTGAGCTCCAAAATACACACTCTGCTTGCACGCTCATGCACAATTACACACATAAATCAATCAATATACAAAGAGTATAGCTCATACATGAATGCAAATAGATTTGTCAGTAGAAATCACAGCTCCTTCACGCTGCTGCACAAGAAAATGACCCTGATAAACTCCAAACTGAGCCATTTTTTAATGCATGAACAGCGAGCGAAGCGGTTACCTACACAACACACTGTATGGATGGAGGGAGATCTTTTAGTGCTGCACTATGATATAAATAGCTGTACTTTTCCATGAAATTTCATAGTAATTAGAGACCAGGAAGCATGGACCCTCTCAACCCCCACTGCGGCACCCACGTACCTTGAGTGAATACTAAGAAGCAACTCTGGCACGGGTCCAGTTCAGTATGTACTGTGTGAACCCACATGGCCCATCAAAGGCAGCGTGCACGACCGTGAAAGGGTGATTGGGTTCGAGGTGCGCAGGGAATAGTGTTTGAAGTCCTCCTTCTATCAGAGAGACAGAAAATGCACTTTTAATCCTGTGGGATCACTAAGGCGCCACAGGCAAAAGAGATGCAGTCATTCTCTCAACTCTTCTATGAGTACCGGAGAAAAGAGGAGGAAAGAGAAAGAGAGGGGGCAAACGGGGAGGAAGATGGGGGTGGAGGGAGGGGCTGAGGGAGAGAGAAGGAGCAGATGATAAAAACTGCAGCTGACGTAGAGAGATGAGGCAAACAGAACAGAGAGGAAGTGCTGTAACATGACAGATACAGCAGTAATGTCAGTCATTAGCTCCTCTGGCTGGCACGACGCCACTAGAAATACGCAATTAAGCCAGCGTCATACATAATGCCCGTTTCTAACTTGAGAAGGTATCAAATCACTTTGCATGGTGTGTGCAGTGTGTGTATGTATGTGAGTGTGGCAGTGCAAAGGATGGGTAACAAACAGTCTGCTGTTGAGCTGTACAATGGCAACTCTACAGCAGCTAAGGAGGAACCTATAGACTCACTGAGCTGAGCCAGCATACAGTACTTAATATTTAATATTTTAATTTTAATTTTTAACTGACACTACTCAACTCTCTAAATACGATACAATACATAAGTTCTGCAGTCAGGGGTCTCTTGCATGAAAGCAATAACAAAGATGCAGTTCGATGACACTGTGAAGTAGCCTGGGATCATTGGATTTGTTGTCTTCATTGACCACCATCCACCACTGCAGGCAATATTCATGGAGGAGGTAATGTATTAAGTTTTATCTACATTAGTGCTGACCCCTAATAGTTGGTGAGAACAGTCTTAGTCAAACACCTCAAAGTCCATTCAGGAGTTGCACCTTGCCGTTAGGCCCGGGGTTGTTCCAACATGGACCTTTTCTCTTGAAACTCTGAAGTCGCCCGTTAGCACAGCCATTAGACTGAGACACAGCCTCAGAGACCGATGGAGCCCAGTTTGATGACAAGGACTAAGTACAGAGGTGATTTAATATTTTTATGTGGATTTTATGTTTTAATATGTACTGTATATCTCTACATGTGCCATGCACCAGTGGAAGACAAGTTTCTGTTATTGCCTACAATAATAGATAATAAAGTTTGAAATACAGTTTGAGAATGTTGTTGATTTGCCTTGTCATGTGCAGATGAGCTTTCATCTTGTCTGTATTTACAGATGGAGATGGAATCATCCATTGATCTGCACATCAGAGAGATGACAGCAAGTCATTACAGAAAACATTCACTGTCAGCATGTATTGTATACATCCTATTCTATGGGCAGACAGCACTAACTGATTGTTATGTAGAAGACAGCTGCCACATAAAGCAAAATGGTTGACAAATGATGCATCAAATGATTTACAATGCCTTCTTAATTCACCTGTTAAGGTACAAGATATCAGCTGTGTACCGTTCTCCTTTAGGATGAACTGAACTGAATCATCAAAGCAAACTATTTTTAAAACATCCACAGAGTTCACATGGATTTTAGAAAGAAATATCTAAAAAAATTCAGTTACCCAACAACATGTCATGTGTAGGTTGATTTACTATAATCTAGGGCTACAACTAACGACTATTTTCAATATTGAATAATCTGTTGATTGTTTTAATGGATTGGATTGATCGATTAGTTGTTTGGTCAATAAAATGCCAGTAAATGGTGAAAGATGTCATCAGTTTTTCCCAAAGTCCCCTATGACATACACAAATATCTTGCTTTGTTAACAACCCAAAGACAATCAGTTTACTGTGATACAGGAGTTAAAAAAACGGAAAATACTCACATTTGAGAAGCTAAAATCAGAGTATTTGAATACTTCTTCTTAAAAAACCTCAAAAACAAACGATTAATCGGTCAAAATATTTAGGCAAGTGGTTAATTTAATAGTTGACAGCTAATAAATTATTCGACTAATCATTGCAGCTCTATAAGAGACAGGTGGGGTTGTCAGGACAGGTGAAGAAGTGTTGTTAAACTATAAGATATCCTGAAGGATCCAGCACACATCCTACACTCTGAATATGAACTTCTACCTTCAGGCAGACAATACAAAGCCAGCAAGAGCAAAAACAACTACTTTAAGTTTTCCATCATTCCTATGTCCATAGCCCTACTCAACAAGCAACCAGCTCAATTCTCACATATGCTGCCTCACTAGAACTGCAACTAATGATTTTTTTCCATTGCTCATGAATCTGTTGATTATTTTCTTAATTCATCAATTAGTTGTTTGGTCTATTAAATGTCAGATAATGATGAACAATGTTGATCACGGTTTCCCAAGCCCAAGATGTTGTCCTCAGAAGACTTGTTTTTTTTCCACAACTCAAATTTTTTTTAGTTTAGTTACTGAGGAGTAAAGAAACCAAAAAAATATGCAATCTGAGAAGCTGGAATCAGAGAATTTAGAAGTTTTCCTTTAAAGAAATACACAAACTCATTAATAGATTATTAAAACAGAGGTGATTCATTCATTATTTGATACCAAAGTGATTATTCATTGCAACTTGAAACCTCATGTATTATGTGGATATTTTCAGGTTTCTTTAGTTTCTCTGACAGTGAACTGACACTTGAGGGCAGACTGATAAACATTTTTCCCTAATTTCTGGCTTTTCAAAGACCAAACAACTAATCAATTAACTGGGAAAATAATGAGTGATTAATTGGTAATGACAATAATTGTTAGTTGCAGCCCAGCTGTATTGTTAACTGCAGCTGTGTAACACTATTGCCCAAGCCAAATTAAAGCCAAAATAAAGTATATTGTATCTTATCTTATTTTATTTTATCTTAATTTATCTTATATGAAAATACACCTCAACCAGTTTATCCAACAACTGAGAGGAAAAAAACACAGATACCTCCTGCACACAGGCTTATCTTTGTTCACTGATTATTTTGAGTGTGTTTTATCCGCCTTGTGCAGAATATATTACGTGTGTAAATGTTGTTGAACCCCGCGATTCGCCAGGAAAAGGTCACACACTCCCCTCGACCCTAAGTGATTCTCTGTCTTTGTGTACTCGTGGTGGAAAAAAAAACGAGCTGCGCCCATAAACTTCGCATTTAAAAGGCAAGTGCGGCCGAGGGGGGCCGCTGCATGAGGGGAACAATAGCAGCTTTTTGGACACACTTTTTCTCACTGCGATGAACAGCAGGGAAACCGGTAGAGGCTCCTATAAAAGAGCGATAGAGCACAGCTGCCAGGGTTCAACAGTAATTTTATAAAATGTCTCAGAGGGGCCTGCCTGCGGTTTATCTGTGGATTTATGGGAAAGTATAAGAGGGCGAGCAAATTGTTAGGGGCCAATAATCAGAGCAGACGTGATCATAACTCCAGATTTCATGGGCTTTTATGCTAAAAAGAAGACATAAAAGGATGCGAGCCAAATGCTGCATTATCATTAATAATGCACTTGACGTTCACATGGGTCTGTCATGCGTTTACGCGCAAAAATCAGCCAAAAGAGGCAAAGTCTGAGCATGACAGCAGGTGGATTGAGGAGTTCAGCAGCTCTATCATCATCACCATGAAAACAAAAGTTCATCAGGCCATATTGGAGCTGTCTGTCTCAGTGACGAGGCTCTTTATGCTGCTGATTATTGATTTATCAGCTTCACGCGTAATCCCTCGCCTATTTTGACAGCCGTGGCCAACAGCTGACCAGAGAGACATTTGTCTAATTGTATCACACACATGCGCGCACGCGCGCGCGCACACACACACAAACACGCACACACTGAGCGGACTACCAAACTGAATGTGAAAAAGTAGGTTAGGTCACTGACTGTCCACGCAGCAGGCCTGATGAGCCACTTGAACCTTTTCTGCTCTCGCAATTACGCGCATGACGCATTTGGAGACAATATTGTTGTGGGGTTGTAAACTATTACTCACGCTCAGAGGCCATGGTGATCACGGACTCCGTGGTGGCGTGGTACTCATCCTCCTCCATAAACTCATCCTGGGACGACGCGTCTCCCTGGAAGTCGTGATGGTCCAGGAGCTGCTGGAGCGGAGGCGCCTTGGGCAGCAGCTGGTTGACCACCTCCCGGCTGATGTTGGGCGCCTGCTTGAGACGCAGCTTGCTCAGGATCTGGGACTTGATTGTCTCCAGCCTCAGCACTTTGCTCTGCTCCCTCCACACACAGGCGGAGCACTCGTGGGAACCGGCGTCCTCGTCCAGCAGGGACAGCCCGGCATGATCCGTGGGCGTCTCGCTGGCAGAAGGCAGCAGCAGATTGGGCTCATCGCTCCCTGACTGTCCCAGGGAGATGAGCACCATCATGCACAGTAAGAAGTTGTACCTCGGCATGACGATGCGTGGACACCAGGCAATACAACTTTTTGCTTTCTTTTTCTTGTCTTTTTACTCGCTTTATCCCGTTATATCCCTTCTATCGGGTGTGCGCCGCTGCTCGCCTTATCCTACAAAAGGCAGGGACTCAGTGACATGCATCTAATCCAACACGATCACCCCGAAGTAGCTTTTTTGCAGCAGGAGATTTTGCAATAAATTTTCAGGAAAAAAAGTAGGTTCCAGTGTGTCTCGGTGATTGAAAGTTACCAGATTATTTGTCTGATGAATGCATAGCCCGCTCACATGTAGTATGATGGTTGTTTTTGGGCTCCTCTGTACAATTTTAGTCCATGGAGGTGTGTGAGTGTTCAGAAGTGTCACTGAAAAATGTGCATGTGCGGTCAAAAAGGGGCTCTTTATATATCTCAGCTGCCCGGTGTCGTAATCCGTCTCCATTGGCTAAGATTGCAACAAAAGGCTTTTAGGTCTGTCACCAAGTCAAGAGGGACAGAGCGGAGGGAGGGTGCGCGCACTGTTATGAGAGGATAAATGTTTTTACAGTGCACAAACAAGCTCTCATATTAGCCATAGAGCCCAATTAGGTTATTATGATGATGACAGAAACTATGGCTCACTGCGCCTGTTGGTATTAATGATTTATTATGGTGTAAATGATTTTTTTTTAAAAAAGATGCATGGATTCCTCCCGATTCTTCCACATCATCCCCTCAGTAACTCACATCTAAACATTTCTGGTGCATTTTAACTAAAAACTCACTAATGGGGAATCCTCATGATGGTTAAATGCAGATTATTTAGAAGTTGCAAGAGCTTGCATGAAAATTGAGCTGGTCCATTTGTGTGGACCAGTAAAGTGATAGTTGACTATATCATTTAAAATCAAAGGCTTTTAAATGCGCAAATGTGGTTTTTAAAAAGGTGCATGGCATAGTAATAATTAAAAGATAGTCTTAAGTTAATAGCTTGTATTAATAGATTGACTGAAGTCATGCAGTAGCTGCAGATTTGCATACTCTACAGACACTTTACAACGTATTACAGGCCTACTTGAAATTGGATTTGTACTGATCACTGTAGTTGGTGTAAAGCTGATGAAAATGTCTTTTTTTTCTTAAATTGTCTCTTCATTAATTACTATGAATTGTACAATTTAAAGCCTTCCATGTGTCACATTTGATCTGTAAGCCTCCAGTTCAATAAAATGTCAGATGATCTGATGTGGTCCAACAACAATCTTGCAGTGATACCATATTTATGACGGTTTATGTGCTTATTGATGAAAGTTGGGATATTTCTGGAGCACATTTCTTGTTCATGTACAAACAATGAGTTTCCTGCTCTCAGTGAGCTCATCACTGACCCACTAGTGTCATCTGCTGGAGGAAAACACAGTTGCAGCCTCAGAACAGATCATGGTACTAGTTTTCATGTGTGCTGTGCCTTTCATTTCTTATTATGGTCAGATGTGGTGCTTCATTGTATGACACAGTCCTGTAGGCATTGTAATGTGCATATACGGCAGTATTAAATCTGTACTGTTCAAATACTGATATAACTAAAAACTGTGCTAAGTTTGTGAGGATCATGCTTTCCGGCACCTTAAAGCCACAACAAGGAACTTTCTTATTATGCTGATTTTTTCATGATTAGCCCTGATATGATTCCTGACGATTAGTAGCACCGTTCCAAATATGTTTTTTTTTATTGTTTGATTACTGCATTACTGCATTTGGAAAAACTCAGGAAATACAGTCCAGCATCAACCAAAGTTAGCAACAGTCTCTCAGACAAATCTCAAAGGACATGATGTCATGACAAATCATAAAGAACTTTTAAATATAAAACCTGGTGAAATGACATCTGAGAGTGTGTCAAAACTTTTTGAACATTTTAGCACATTTTAACAAAACCATGATAATGGTGATAATAAAGATAATTTTAGTCACTATAATCATGATATGAAATTTCCACACCACTTCCTCACTACCTTCATCATAACCACAAAATATAACATAGAAAAATAGTATTATCTTTAAAAAAAAATTAAACCTATACTTGAATAGTGAAGCTCAGACTATTGTTCAAGTCAAAAAAAACAAAAAACAAAAAACAAACCACACATTACATTTTTTATGAGGGTTGCTTTCTTGCAAGTGTAAAGCCAGACATTGCTAAACTTTGGTTTTTGTATGAATTAAACACAGTATGTAAACTGTGCTGCTAGGGGTCTCTAACAAAAAAGTAGTTTCATGCTGTAAAGAAGAGTGGGATCATGGGAGTTGTTGTCTTCATTGTTAATAGGTATTAAAGTATGTATTAAAGTTTTATTCACATTATGTTTAGTCACATTTGCCAATTTCCTTCCTCACTCTCTGGCATATCAGACATACCTCATGTTTTCCTGGAAGTTACAGCAACTAAAGGCTGGTAGGAAACATATTGTTACCTTGAATAAATCATGGATTTCTCTTCTGAACATTGATGAAAATATTTGTGCTAATTTCTAAATACACAGCTCAGCAAAATATACAAAATAGGTCTAGCATTTTTAGACATTTTAATGCAGAAAAGTTAGATATTTTGGGTTTAAACACACAAGCATGTTATTAGTGGTAGATTTTGTAATCTTTGTACAGAGACTAACTGATTCCCCCAGTTTCCAATATTTATGCTAAGCTAAGCTAATCAGCTGCTGGCTTCTTATTAATCCTAAATGTGGTATTGGTCTTTTCATCAATCTCGTAGCATGAAGACAAATAATTTATTTTACAAAATGTTTAATGTTTATTGCTTTATACTATAAATTAAGTGGACAAAAAGTAAGAGAGCTACAGGAAGAAAACCCAGGTGGTTGGTAAAACAGACCAGCTTTGGCCTTTTTCCCTTCACTGTGGCAACCAATACAGTCACAGTTCACAGCACCTGGTCCACAACATGAAAACAGGTGCTCATGTTATCAATGTAAGTGTTGTTTGCATTGTAAATGCTTAGCATCAAATACTGTCTGCTGAACAGATGCAAAAACTGCTCTGTTATTTACATGAGCTCATAGATATATGAACAGCCAGACAACTATTGCATTGTATATGTTGACACTACCATTAGGTGCTTGGAAAAACAGCTTCTTAATGAATTCATATTTTTGTGTTTTTTTTATTAAAATTCCTCTTAAGTAACTTTCCCTAAAGGCCCGTCATCCTCTTCATTTGTCCACATTATGCACTAAACCATCAAGCTCACCTGTAAAACACCTGGCAGACCTTGTTGTCATCGACCAGTTTCAGCACGTGGGGCTTGACGTGCGCCATGCTGCTTATCTCAACTTCAAAACAAACACGAACTTATTTATTTTTGACTCTCCTCCGCTCCAAAAATGACTGTGAAGGGCTGATCTCTGACTCCTCCGTGAGCGTGGGCGGAGCGAGGGCGGTGTTAAAGAAGGTTTGGTCCCTGAGGCTTTCCGTAGATCACGGCCTGGGCGTCGGCAGTTCACTGACAGTGCTGCCGCTGCTGCTGCTGCTGCGTAGGAAACAAACACCAAACACCACTTCACCCAGAGGGCTTGGTGGTGTCTGTTACATAAACGAAAACTTAATATAAACCATAAAAAATGCATTCAGTCACTCTGGACAGCAGCGGTTCGCCAAAGAAACGGACGTTATCTCGGGGAATTAGCGAGGATGAGTCCCTCCGCAGCCTTATAAAAGAGGTGAGCGGACAAATCACAGCGACATTAACGTCTGTGTTTGTTTGGAGCTAAAGCTAAGCTAACGTTCGGTTCAGAATTCGACTTTTTAAACAGTTACGGTTAGAAGATGGAGCGTGAGAAAATGGGACGTTAGTCAGCCATTTTGTTAACTGTTTAAGACTGGACAAAATGAACAGTCACGCTTGTTTTTATCAGGCTTGCAGTTTCTTCAGCTCACTTCCCCTTAATTAACGTAGCTAACTAGGTTGTTGTGTTTGTACTCTGAGTGCACAGTGTGTGATGCTAGGCTCTACCTGTTCCTGACGTGTGGTTTTGTCTCTCTATCAGACCGAGAGTTCGTCCAGGCGTCTGGCACGGAGCGACAGCCGAGCAGGCACCCTGAAGAAGAGAAGTGACAGCCAGGTAAGAGCCAGATAACATGACTGAGCAGATAAATCGATACAGCTGTACGTCTGATCAATCAAACCCTGTCAGTGGTCCTGGACATCTCCAGTGCATGTCTGTCATGTGTCATGATCATTGCAGTGTAATTATACAGAAGCAGTTGTGAAAAGGTTATTTGCTTAAATACAATTTTGAGGTACTTGTGTTTGAGTATTTTTCTATTGTTAGCCACTTCCACTAAATTTCAGGGTAAATTTTGTACTTTTTACTCCAGTAACTACACTTAACAGCTATGGTCAGATTAAGATATATGCAAGCTGTTGTTACAAGCAACAGTATATGTATATACTCAGAGGAGGAGGCCTATATTTTAACATTTTGTTTAATTGCAAAATTGGCCTCGAATTTAATTGAAGGATGGCATGGAAAAAGTCTTCAGACGTGTTACACATAACTTACTGATACTGCACACCCTGCCTTACTTGCCAGCCAAAAAATACTGGTAAGGTTTGAACATTCACTTGCCATTTGGTCTGTGGACAAAAAAGTTAATTTTGCAACCTGGAAACATATGATGAGCTCATAAAAAACAATGCATTGTTACTTAATAAAACAATGTTTTGGGCTTGTGACCCCTTACAAGAAAATCTTTCTAGTTGGGGTGCTTTGTTTAAATGTGTTTAAATTAGTTGTGGGTAAGGTTGTCAAAAGTGTACTCTTTTGATACTACATGTTTAAAATGATACAGTATCTGTTAATTATAGAATCAAAGGTACTGAAGCTATAAAAATAATCTCTAAACTCTTTCAAGACCGCAGTTTAGTCTTTATTTCCTTCCTGAAAATTTGTTTGCATCATAGCAAAACCAGACGGTGTTTAGTGCACTGTGTGCAGGTTGTTAATAAAAAAAGAAGAAACTTTGTTGTTTCCTCTTTTCTACTTGGTTAATCACTTCAAGGTCACTCAGATATATTTTGTGCCTCTTTGAAGGCCCCCCTAGGATGGGAGCCACTGGATTTAACTAGCTAAACAGCTCCATCTCGACCAACTACAGTAGTAAAATGTTACATGCAGATTGCAGCATCTGTACTGATAATCTAATCTAATCTAGTATAACATTTACATTTGGACATTTTTCTGCAGAATGACTAACTTTGCTTTTGATACTTTAAGTACATTTTGGAGATAATACTTGTATACTATAACTAAAGTACAATTTTACTGAATTTTTAGTTGTAATTTAGTATTTATTTTTATTAAGATATATTTAGATTACTCTATTACTGTATTTGCTTTTGATATATTGCTTTATATGTTTGTCACATCCCAAAGACTGTTTCAGATTTTATTACAGAAAACTAAGCTTACATTCAGTCCTTGTGTACCTTTGAAAATCTAAAAAATCTAAATATACCTTTAAAATTTTCCACTACTGAGGTAAAAAAAACAAAACAGAAAGGCAACAAGTCTGATGCAAATGCATCTCTCTTTCTATGACCTGGGAATGTCACCACTGCTTATGTTTTTCTCATTCTTAATCACACACTGTGTTTTGAGTGCTTTTATCAGACATGGTGCCGCCGTAGCACAGTCTTTAGACAAGGTCACGCATTTTGATAGCTGCGATTTTGGTTTAGCAAAGTCTGTGACGCTAGAAGATTAACTGCATGAAAATAAAATATAAACAATCAGAACTGTTGGGGTAGCTTAGCTATGAATTTAGAAACTTTACTTCAGCCACAAATAGATTTACAGATTACTGTTTGTTTGACCTTATTTCAATACAATGGACTCCTTACTTTAAAATACACATAATTTAACTTTTTTACCACAGCAAAGAATTTCAAAATGTATATAAAAGGTTGTGATATATTATGTCACCTTTCTTGTTATGGATTTTACGCAATCCATTACCATAGTCCTGAAACACATGGAACTTTATGAAGCTTATACTGATTTCATTTGTGAATTAATGATCATTTTAATGCTACAGTTTGCAGGCCATGTGTTCTGTAAGTGTTCACATCATAGTTATTTTGAGGACCAAAGGCATTTTTGTTTTCATTTAACTTCATTAAAAAAGACTCAACTATTGTTTACAAATGAATTATTTTCAAAAGTTTTTTTTTCTCTTTCATCAGTCTGACCAGGACCTCTTCATGGGACTCCATGAAACTCCAGAAATGGTAGGTATTTCTTATTGTTATCATGACTATGACTATTTTTTGTATTGAATGTCTTGTTCATAGTCCTGTCAGGTCTAATAGATGACTGCAGTGATACATATTCCTGTACATATGGAGCAATTGTCATGCTGCCAGATGAGGCCTCCCACTAATGCCTCTGAGAATTACTAAACACGTGCCCACCCACTGACTGGCATGCGCTCCTCTAAAGTTGCCCACGCTGATTTGTTACTGCGTTTATGGTGTAGTTGGAGCTGCAGGCCAGCTATGACGAGGTGGTGCAGGAGCTGCGTGGGCTAGAGGTCGAGCGAGAGGCTCTGTTGTTCCAGGTGGACGTCCTACAGGACACACTGGAGGGTGTAGAGGAGCTGCTGGCCGAGGCCCAGAGGGAAGCTGGACAGGCTAGTTTGGTATGTCAAAGCCACATAAACACATGAAGCCACATATACACGTCTTTTAGTCTCCATCCCTTCTAATGAGAAGTTTGTTGTTCTAACAAATTATGACACTAACAAGCTGCTGGTCCTCTCATTATGCCAACATTTCTCTGCATTTGTAGGAGTTGGAACGAGAGAGGGAGGCCAAGAGGAAACTAGAGAGCATGGTCTGCTCTCTGATGAAAGAGGTGGAGAGATTAAAAGAGGTAATGTGACAGTTTAAAGGAGAACATTACGTAACACGAGAGAGGCACCAGGATTTTGAATTAATGTATAAAGATGTAAAGTCTTATGGAACATGTTATGTAACAGTTTGTCAGCAGCATGATCACTTCTTATTGAGTGTAAATAACAGAGCATGAAGTATGAATAATTGTGCATGTTTTGTTTTTCTAAGCTAATCTAGACCTTTCTCTGCCAACTTATACGAATAAGTGACTACTGTATATCACTAGTTACAGCAGTACATCATGTACTGGAGTATTACGCTCACTCCCTCATGGTGTATTGCTAGTCTGTTCACTGGAGAAACTCATACAGTATTAAATCTGAGGATAAACAAACAATATTTATCTCGAAATGAGATGTTGAGAACCAAGTCATCACTGGTATATTGAAGCACAGAAAGGCCATATGGATTTTAAGATTTATTAGCACTTCAGTATCTAATTAAAATTTAATGACAAATTCATACTTAATATTGTAATTTAAATTTAAAATTAAAAAAATGTATTGGATTTTTTTTTAAACAAATGTTACAAAGCAAGGGTCCACTATAGAAACTGCATCCACATTCTCAATCCGGGTGGCATTGGTTGGGAGATGTGTGCAAGCCCATTATGTTATGTTTGATACATCCAATAAATAAACAAAATAAACTCACAAAATGTCAAGAAAGGAAATATTTTCCTTATTGAACAGAAAAAAACTATAACCTTTTGAGCCAAGTTTCTCTCTTTTACTAAACTACTACTTTAGTTGTCTTGTTAACTTATCATAAACACACTTAAAACTTGCCAAAACAACCTTCACCAAGTTAGATGTGAAAATAACGAAGTTTGAAAAATTCAGTGTTTCCAAAACTGAAACTTGAACATTGAGTCTACTAAAGATAAAGTTTGTTCTATCAGATCACATTCTGTCAGTCCATGAAAGAAAAGTTCAGAGCAAGTGGGAACACATTTTTGAAATTTATAAAGCTTCAAATTACTCTGTGAAGTAACTACAATAAATGTTTATTATTCATTAATGACTACTTTTCCCAACCATGCATTGCATGCCATTAAATTTTGGCTGTTCTGAAAGGACACTAAATTTTCAATTTCTCTTTGCAGGAAAGGAATAATGAATCATCTGCTGCAGCAAACACACATGCCAGTGTGGATGAGATAATGAGACAAGGACACCAAATGAAGAGTTTTGCACAAAGAGACGAAATCAACTCGTCTCAGTGTGACCCTGACAGCAGTGAAAGCAGAGCCAGAGCATCAGAAGAGGTGAGACAAAGTGAAGAGGATGAAGGAAGTGTCATGACGAAGCTGCGGAAGATGGTTAGTAAGCCCCTGATCCACATGCCCTCTCTTGCACTGGACAACCCAGTCTGTGTAGACGGGATCCTGCGGAGGCCTTGTGAAAACGGCGTTGAGGACGGACGAGATCCTTCTCCTGACAGGACCGACTCAGACAGCATAAGTGCCTACGAGGATGCGTCAGCTGAGACTCCAGAGCAGGACGGGATGTTTTCGGGTGATGCAGACACAGAGCTGCCGTATGATTCAGAGAACGAAAAGAAAAGTTTGACTAACAACTGCCAGGCCACTGACAGCGACACACAGGATGCCAAAAATGAAAGTTGTGTTGTGTCTTAACTAACTTGTTTTATCTACGTCTGGGCAAAAGGTCAAAGGTAATTACTGATTATTTGGTGTAATTCAAGAGCTCTTTGTGGTTTACACACATCTGATAATTATGCTCATAGAAAACTTTGAGGCCAACAATAATTTTTTCTTATTATAGGTTTTAGTTAGAACTCTCAGTAGGTAATTAATCAAATAGTCACTCAAATGACAACAAATCTAACTAAATCAATAATCAAGAAAATAATAAGCAGCTTAATTGAAAATGAACATAGTTCTTAGTTGCAGCCTTAGTTGTAATGCATTGTTGTAAGTTTTTGTTTTAAATTCACAACAAAGGAACTCAGGATCCCAGTTGTTTACTAGCTGGAATTCCACTAATGACTACTTAATATTGATTGCCAATAATTTCTTTTTATCATATTGTGTAATTCAAGAGCTCTTTGATTAGCAGTTTACACACATCTGATATTTTTCCTCTGCAGCGAGTAGTCAATTAATCAACCAGTTAGACAAAAGAACTAATCTGCAACTATTTTGTTTCAGTAAGTTTTTAAAGCAGAAATGCCAAAAATTAGCTTTTCAAAGTTTCATAAAGTGAGAATTTGCTGCTTTTCTTTGTCATGTAGTATAGTCTAAGAAATCAGTTTGGGATTTGGACCGCTGGTGGAACAAAACAATCAATCTGAAGATGTCACTTTGGGTTCTGGGAAATTGTGACAATTTTACACTATTATGTAACATTTTATAATAATTGATTATAAATGATTATTTGAGAAAATAATTGGCAGACTAGTTA
The DNA here is from genome assembly GCF_056507025.1 of Lutjanus erythropterus. Classification (NCBI taxonomy): domain Eukaryota; kingdom Metazoa; phylum Chordata; class Actinopteri; order Lutjaniformes; family Lutjanidae; genus Lutjanus; species Lutjanus erythropterus. The sequence continues at coordinate 21,267,342 of NC_139318.1, forward strand.
CTAATGAAAATAGTGCTTAGTTTCAGCCCTAGTTATAATGCACTGTAGTAGAGTTGTAGGTTTTAGTTTTAAAATCACAACACATGGACTCAGGATCCAGGTGGTTTACTAGCTGGATTAATGACTACTTTATATTAATTGCCAATAATCTGTTTTTAATGGCTTACAATACATGGATAGACATGGAAAATACTCCATGCTGCTTTGACCATTTACCTCTTTGGTAATCTTTAAAGAAGGGTATTTGTATATATTGTAACAGCTGCCAGGACATAAATCAGGATTTACCTGTAGACAAAACACAGTGAGCTCTGTAGGTATTTGGACTGATGCTGTTTTGGCTCCAATCATAACTACACATGAGAAAGTTAGGGATTTTAAAAGGCAGCCTGAATATTTCAAGAAACGGAATACAACATTCATAAGTATGATTTCATTAGTGTATAAACACGTGAAAATAAGAATTGTTGTTTTTGTTGCTTTAGAATGAACCATCTATATCTACAGAGAGCATGGTTCCTCTTCCACAGAGGCTGCCATGTTTTTACAGTAGCCAGAATGGACAAACCAAACACCGACTCTAGATCCGGCCTTTTGTGTTTTTTTGCGAGTTTCATGGTCACTGTAATTTCTCCTACATGCTTGGAAGGGGAGGGTGAGGCCAGCACACTACTTGATGCGACTAAATCCTACACACTGGTCCTTTTAATCCTTTGGTCTGTCTGTCCACAGCTGTAGAGCTCACTGTGAAGACTGGTATGTTTGCCATCAGCCTCTGGAGGATTAGATCAGATACAGGTGATCAAAGGCAGTTGTTAGGAAGGTTATAAGATACAGATTTTTTTTAAGGAAGGGAAAATGCCATCTATTTACTGCCTTGCTGACCTTCACAAGAACACTTATTTTTTTATCTTTCTTATACGGCCCTTTTTGTCCTGTTTTATTTTGAATTTAGGGAAATTGATTAAGCTGCATTTGCACTTTTAAAAGTTCTTGTATTGTGTCATAAATTTGTCAGATTACATTAGAAACAACATTCCCTTTACAACCAAACACGCTGGTGAGAAATAATCAGCTGACCTGCTGCAGGCTGTATTCTCTCCGCCTGCATGGTAAAACTGTATGTTTGCACATTTACAGTGACACTTGCTGAAATTAGTCTCTCTGGATGTCTCTTTTTGCTGTATACTTTGTATTTAATCACAATTTTTATGTTTACTTTTTACAATGTTCTTTTTTATGCTTGAAGCAACAATAGACCCTTTCACCTCATTTGAGATAAATAGTTTGCATGAGCACATAAGAATGTATATTGATTTCTAAACTGCACATGAATTGATCTGCCATTTATTAGTACTTTTGCACGCAGTACTTTCACACATATATTAAATAATACTTTGATCGAAGTTATTTACTGAAAATATGTTTTGAAGGGATTTTCAGTTGTGAGGGAGCATGTCATGTGACACAAATATTTTTTAAAGTGAAAATTGCTATCTTAACTGATTCTGCCATACAGAAAACAAATGTTGAGCACCATCAATACATTGATGGAAATGAAAATAGCTTTGCAGTTGCTGATTAGAGCTGCAAGTTGATTAATTGATTAGTTGTCAACTATTATTTTTGTAATAGATTAGTAGTTTTGAGTAAGTAAGTAATTAGTAGTGTTCAGTTAAAGTTTTTTTTAAGAAAAAAAAATCCAAAGTCTCTGATTTCAGCTACTTAAATATGAATATTTTCTAGTTTCTTTAGTCCTCTATATCAGTACACCGAATGTCTTTTGTAGACCAACTAAGACATCTGGGACAGTAGAGCTGCACATATCAGTCACTTAGTCAATCTAACTATCAAACTATTTTGATAATTGATTAATTGTTTCAGTCATTTTTCAAGCAAAAATGCTAAACATTTTCGAGAGTAAAGGAAGAGTCTTTGGGTTTTGGACCATTGGTTGTACAAAAGACGCAAGACATCGCTTTGGGCTCTGGAAAATTTTGATGAGAATTTTTTCCCAATTAATTGATCTCAAGAATAATTGGCAGATTAATGATTAATCATTATTTGCGGCCCCATTATTGAATTTAGCTAAATATAATTTTGTTGGTTTAAGGGAGCATATTAATGTCCGTATTTACTCGTTTGTCTTTATTTGTTACTTTTATCACACAGTCCTACTTCAACATAAAGCTGGTTCACGTGCAAATACTTGATTATCTGTTTTGCTGGCTGCCATGAAGCACAAGCAGCTCAGATGACATGCTTTTTCTTCCACAAATGAGCTGATAGTAGTACTGCTACTGTAGTGCTGTTACTGTAGTTCTGTTACACTGTAGTGCTATGTGCTGGCACTGTTCTGAAACAATCATTCTACATGACACAATCATTCATTGTTTATGTTGTTCATCATCAATTCTTTTTATTTTCCTAGTAATTCAGTCAGGTCAAAGGATTTGGTTTGCTGTAATGGACCAGTAAAGTTACTCTGACTTCATATGTTTAAGTGATCAAACATCACATTTGAGTTCACAGCAGTGACTTTTTGCCAACATATCAAGCAATCAAATTGCCTTTCTTTCATTTTCACACATCAATGCAAAAAATGTTCTTACTGTAACTTCATGTGGTTTTAAGGGTCTAGATATTTTTGACTTGTCCTCAGCTTTGTATTAAATGTTCAGATGTAATAGTAAATGACATGGATTTATACTTGTAACTGATATTACATTCCAGACATATCAAAATAAAAGGAGTAAACAATGCTTGATGCTTGATTAGTTCATGACCACCACAACAAAGGAACCACCATCAGAAGCAGCTTTAATGTGGCTTCACATTGGAGCCAATTCAGGGGATGTGGGAGGAATTCCTTTTAAGACTCCTCATAAACTTGTTTAAAGATCTTTGTGAAGAAACTGGAACAATCAGTTTAGAAGACATCTGGATCTGGTTTCCTGAAGTTATTATGAGTAAATAACATGCTTTTTTTTAACTTAAAGGCAGACATTTGGATAGTTGTGATGCTACTAGACAAGTTTGGTGAAGCCTTCAGAGTATGTTTAGAGAAAGTCTCATTTTGGATAATTCAGTTCAATTCAATTTATTATCTTTCCCAATTAGGCCATTTGTGCTGCAACAACACACAAAAACATGTAACAGAACATAAAAACATACAATATAACATAGAAACATACAGCTACAGGTGGTGAGTCGCTAGTAAGTGTCCACCATAACCCCACAAGGCTTATAATAATATAATGAACATGAATATAAACTGATAAGACATGCCTTGAAATCACACAGCAGAATAAGCAATACAGTTTATTATTTTTTCATACTGAGAGGTTAAATAATATGTAAGAACTCCTAATTAAACAGTGTCAGTAATTCAAAATTAGAACAGACTAAACAATATTCAGGCTAATAAATATTCAAGACTTATATTAGAGTGATTTAAAAAAAAAAAGTACTAATCACAATAAAATCAGGATGAAAACAAAATTAATCCTGATATTGAGCTAAAGTAGAAAGTTGGTATTTGTAGAGGACACAAAGAGACAATTCTTGTTGTGTTTTAAGAGTAAAAGCTTATTTCAAGTCAAGATGATCAAAACATCCCTTTTTCTTTCTTCATGTTCAGTTGTTTCCACCGCGGCAGACTCACAAAGACGTCTTTGGTGATCCCAAATACATCGATGAAGTCAGAGTCAGAGAGGTGTTTCTGAAAACAAGTGAAGACTAATGATGAAACGATGTGGTTTTCTTTAGCTTGAACTGATGAAGCATACACATCCTCTGTAAGATAAATATTTATCACTAATTGGGAGCAGCAAAGCATCATGGTTACCACAAAGTAAAGAAATGATTGAATAGAGACCAAATCAGGAAGTAACAGTTGATTGATGATCTGAATCAAACATGGAACATAATGACTTAAGAGATAATTAATAATTTTTGTTTTACTGATCCATAATTTCCACAACAGTCTCCCAGGAAGTTTTCTAAAAAAAGAACTATGTAATTTTGTACTAATTATAGCAAAGATAAAGACAGCAGGTCAGCTGAACATGAAAAAAAGTGAAATGCCTGCTCATAATCCAATATATATGAAGAATGGAATTTCCAATAATTAAAGGAATAATAATTATTACTATTATTGGTAATGTTTACACAAGGAAAGCATTGCCAAATTGTATAATTTATACTCTGGGTAATTTCATGTAGACATTTGGAGGCAATTGATTGCTTTTTGATATATATGTTTCAACATATCATACCTATGTTTTGCTTAATAAAATGAAAAATAAAATCCTGTATGCAAAAAAACAAAAAAAAAAAAAAAAAAAAAAAAAATACAAACATGGTTTCCTGCTGCATCTGTCCTGTTTGGAACTCTTACTTCATGGTAAACACACACTTCATGCACACATTACCCTCAAACACACACACACATGCACACACACACACACACACACACACACACACACACACACACACACACACACACACATACCTCTTTCTCGCCTGGGTCAACACCTTCAGGCAGTTCGCTGGCATGTTTGTTGACCAGATCTTCAGGTGGAAAAGGCTGATAGTTTTTCTCACTTTCAACACAGTTCTGCTCCTAGAAAATTACATTAAAGTTCAGGCTAAGATTCTTAATCTATAAATTTCCATCAGCAGCTCTTAAAAAACATCTAAAATGTTTGATGGTAAGATGAGTAGAGTACTTTATCAGTGTACTGAGTGCCTTATCCTGTTTGACTCCTTGTCTCGACTCTCATTCACATGTAAGATTGGTTAACCCAAAAGTCATCATGATCCAAGATGTTGACCATGTAACTGATGTCATCTTCCCTCTCTGCACTGATTTCCTGTAACCTCTACATGTCCACTATCAGAATGGTTAAACTGAGTGAGGATATTTTAACCCTGTAATGTGATTTGTATCATGTTTGATGCACGACATTTTGAGACCTCTACAACATCAATATGATCTGTACTTTCATAACAAAACTTGTTGTATGCAGGCTGAGACATGTCTTCTGCCCTCTGGTGGATCATCAGTGCACTGCAGGCAGCAGCCAGCCTGTGAATGCAAAATCTAGCGTGGCTTCACGTAATGCCCCTTTTTGGCAAGAAACAGTAAGAATAACACTATATATAGATATTTGTTTCTGTTTTTAAAATAAAAACTATTATGATCAATTAAATTTCATGAATGCCAGACTTATCAAATACGATACAAACAAAATAAACGGTAGGTAAATTATATAGATTTTCTTTTCATCAAATGGTCCAATAAACACCTCAGTTTTTAAAAATGTGAATTTTCAGACAATTATTTGATGAGTCAGACTTTACAGGGTTAAAATTATTGCATGTCATTCAGCAGCTGTTCTGAAGAGGGTCAGACTGGACATTTGTGGCCCAAAAGTAACCTGAATGTCTCTTTGTATATAATAACACCACCTTGTTATATTAAGCACAAACATAGACACTATCCCAAATATAACATGTGCATAAAGAATGGTAACAAACTATTGCATCAAAGAAACAACTAAAAAGCCTGAAAAAAAGATTTTACATACAGTTGTAACATTGACAGGTGATGCTACATCTCCCAACTCCTTCTTCAGCTCCTCATAGCTCTTTCCTCCCTAGAAGAAAGCAAGCACAGTTTTGTAAGCATATGTCCTTTTTTTACTCATCAATGTACAAGTTGATGCTCTATTTTAAAACCAAACCACTCACGCTCCATTTGGAGGGGTCCCAAGCTGTGAACCAGCCAGTGAAGGTGGGCGGCTCAAATCCCTGCTTGATCAAAACGATGGGGGTGTCTGGGTCTCTGGTGCCCGGGTGGGTGCGCAGGTACTCCTGGCTCGTGACCACTGCTTCTTTACGCTCAACCTCATTGGCCTCTTTACCGATCCAGAGAAACACCTGACCAACAATAAGGAAAGACAAAATGTGATTTAACTGATTTAAAGGAATAGATCAGATTATTTGAAGTGTGGTAGTATGAGGTACTTATCCGAAGTCCACCTTTTCTGACAGGAAACCACCATTATATGAGCCAAATATCATTCTCTCCAAAGCTACTGGACTCCATTGGCAAAATTTGTCATTTTACCTTGCAGAACATGGAATTTGCAGGTATACCGCTGCTATGAATGGTTAGGTAGTTTGTGTTACTGTGTGACTTCAGTGTTTCAAAGGGTTAGCTCAGATTCACCAAAGTCACACAAAAACATGAACAAACTAGCCAATCGATGCAGTAATTGACCAGTAACTCCAGCGTTTTTTCAAGGTGAAATGATTGTTTTTGCTAATGGAGTCTGGTTACTTTTGGGAGAGCAATATTTGGCTCATGTAACGGTGGTTTTCTGTCTGACGGCAAGGCAAAGCAGTGAAAATATTCTAAATTCCCACCTGGTCCCATGTGTCCAGCAGCATGACATCATCCTCACTGAGGTCATCCTGCATGAACTGAGTCACCTCAGTCACGATGAATCGGCCCGTCTTATTGGAGCATTCAAACAGGCGTGGCTGGTGGTCTGGAACCGTCTGCTGTAATCTGCAGTCAACAGGTGTGTTACCCTCACTATAACACTCATAAAGCTCATTTTCAAATATTAGCATCGTGTTTGATTCATCATCACCTCTTGTCATTCGCATAGGGAGCTTTCCCTCCAAGCAACTCCCAGAATTCAAGGGGCTCCTGACCCTCCGCCACAATCTCCTCAGAGCCTCTCTCGGACTTGTAGCCAATCACAGAGCTGATCTCCTTTGCCATGGCTCGCTCGTCTCCACTTGACCCCTGATGACAAATAGTCAGTTATACTTCCTCTGGGTGGCAGTGTAACCTTGGCTATAAATGCTTTGTGACTATACAACACCTGAGCAACTACAGGTGCAGCTCCTGACCAGTGCAGGAGGCAAGAAGCTGTTGAGGTTGTTGCTCTCACCTGCATCCACAGGAGTGTTTAACCACAGGTGTGGAGTATTAGTTCACCTTCAGAGCTTTCCGCCAGCAATAATTTCATTAGCAAGGAGTTTTGAAAATATTGAGCAAACGAATAGATAAATGAGACTTGGATTATGCTGCACCGGTTGTGTGACAGTTTTTGAATTGATATTTTGCTATAGTTTTGCTATTTTAAAAAACAGTGTGGATTTAATTTTATGTTCTCATGGAGATATTTGCATGCAAGAACAAAGAAATCTTCAGTTATTCAAGGCAACACAGAGTGAGTTATTGATATCCAAAACATTTTGGGGGTGAAGTGCTCCTTTAGGTTAGTTAGGATTTGCAAATGATGAGTAAAAAATGAATCCCAATCTCTCTATCACTTTTTTTTGTTTTTACAGATTAACAGCTGATAATGACCAGGAGCCCAATGATGTGAGCATCCTCAACTTTTACTTAATGTTACATCAGATACAAAGATGTAAACGTACATACAAAATTACATAAAATCCAAGAACCACAAGAAACAAAAAAAGTATCATCATATTGTATTGTCACGGTGCTGCTGCAGTTCAGTATCTGAGTTTAACACCATCTCCTTTACCTTTCCACACCACAGATAAATTCCTGATTGGCTCCTCAGTAAAAACACATCGTTGGAGTTCAGAGAGGTGGATAGTGCTGGAACTTCGATGGCCTTTGTGTTGGACTGGTCAGAACCACGGACCTGGAACAACCTGATCGGTGGCTCTGGGTCAGAAGACCCTTTTCTAGATGTCCCGCCCTAACAGGAGAAAGAGATGTATTGTGCACTGTTACCGGTGCCAGAAATAACAGTGAAGCAGAGAATAATACCCTCTTGTTGATAAGCCGTTAAAAAATAATAAGTAGAATGCTTCCAAAGCAATTAATATGAATACAGTCAACAGTCGTACCTCAAAGATGACCATTTTACCCTTGAAAATCGCCATGAAGTGTCTTGGTTCTTTGCCCATTGTTATTCTCACTTGAACTGGCTCTCCACCGTACTTCTGATCCAAGTCCACAGCCTGAAACGCTGAGGCGGCCAGTTCATCCTGAGTCGCATGACGCCCCTGAAATAAATAATAAGTGATGAAGTACTTTAATTTTATCATATAATACAAAGGTAATCAGAAAAATCCAAAGCAGGGACAGTAAGAGCATTTTGTGATACACTAACAACTCACCTGCCATATATAGAGCAAGTAACACTTCTTGTTGTTAACCAGGTATGTGTAGAGGATAAGGTAGCAGTCTCCTCCATAGAAGTATCCGTACCATTCAGGGCCCACTGGGACCAGCTCCAGGTTCTCAATTCTCCACACCTGAACACATCACAGAAAGCTGTTGGGCTGCACTGTTTCATGTGTGGCTGCAGGCCAGTTGCACAAATGTGGCATTGCTAGCATTAGCATGCTCATACTGACAGTTAGCATGTTGACAGGCATTTTACTGCTGCATGTTAGCATGCCAACATTAGCATGTACTCTTTAGCATGGTGCATTTAACATCATAACATCACATTTAACATGTCAATGAAACATTTTTATGGTTAACATGTTTGACACTGACATGGTGCCATGGCATTGTTCTGACAGTCTATTCCTGAAGCTCCAATAGACTGAAAAATGTCCCACTGGACTGAAAGCCTATTTGTCCAAAGGCCCATTGCACTGAAAATAACCCTAATATCTAATAACCAATATCAAGCATATTTGATATTGTTGTAACAGCCAAGACAACAAAAAGGACTGCAAGCTATTAAGACACAGTGTTTGGCAAGTTTCCTTCAAAAAGAAATATATTATATAACCAGTTACTTTCATTTGAAAGTAAAGTTATTTTACAATTTTACTGTCTGTGTGGAATAATGTGTTACACTACTTTTGGATTACTTTCACCCAAATTATTGCAAAAGTACGACTCAGCATTATAAAGTGGAAGAGAGTAAATTTTCATAGTGATATCCCTACAGATGCCCCTATATTGCAACACTTATGGTAAAAAGTTTCAATCATTCTTGCCCACCACGTGAAACATGCCTTCAGAAATGTGTGTGACACTGGTGATGCGTTACTTGACATAGTAAATGCAATATTAGTGCCTGAATCCTATAAATAGTGCATTATAGTTCTTTGTTACAGCTAAAAGTAAAATATTTACCCCCAACACTGTTAAGACAGCTCTGACTAAGGGTTTTAATAGCCTACATCTAATGATTCAGGTGATGGAGGTGCACTTGAAATGTCATTTGATGTATGGCCAGAAAAATAGCAGAGTATGGGGGGAAAAAAAACACCAATTCAGCACCATGGACAGGGCTGACAGTCACTGAACTAACAGCTGCAGGGAGAGTGTGTATTTTCAGAGGAATGGGCGCTTGTTTTCGGGTTAACGGGCTGTTGGACAAATAGGCTTTTGGTCCAATGGGGCATTCTTCTGACTACTGGGGTTTTGGGGTTTTAGTTTTTGGATCTGTTGATACAGTAGATAATAGACTGATCCTCCTCATAGTGAATTCAGATGAAACTTTCACAGATACCTCCACTTGACCCGTGCCATTGTCCACCATTCGCTCCTGTGCAGCGACCTCTGGCATCACGTGCATCAGTGAAGCATCAAATTTCTCCTGTGTGATATGAGCTAAAGCAGAGTGTGGTCACAAGACAAAATCATTAATGACAAACAACAGCGGATTTATTAGAAGAAAAATATGTTTTGTTTTGTTTTTGTTTTTTTTGTGAATTTAAGAACACACATACCAACTTTCCCTCTTGTGTGCACTTTGCCCAGACCTTGAGTCTGGTCCTTCACTGTCCACTTCTGGAACAGCTGCTTGAACAGAGCTGACTCTGCCCCATCGTTCACCGTCTCCACATTTGTAGTGATCGGGTAGCTTTTAGCTTTGATGAACTCCTACAACAGCCAAACAAGGAAATACACTCAGTTGCCAGTTCATTAGGCAGACATAGCTACTACTACTAAGAATACATGTGAAGGTCTGATGTAGAGTCACTCACCAAAGCTCTGCCCATAGCAGCCTGTCTCTCAGCTTTGTTTGCTTTCTTCCCCTTCCACACAAAGATCTTCGTCCCTCCCTGGTCCACGAAATAGCAGTCCTAAATAAATAATTACATGTATGTACATGTAAATATACATGACTAAATAATTTCATATTGCAGGTTTAAAGCCCTTACCAGTACATGAATGGGGAAATGTCAAACTGAACAACCACACCGAGTTTTATAGTGGCATGGCATCCATCTTGATGTGATCATTATAATTTCTTTATTTCATTTCATCTGATCAATTAACTGAACATGTTAAAATAACACAAAACAAAAGTAACATACAAGCTATTGTGAATATATGTTCCTTTAATGTTTTCTTTTTTACAGCTTTTATACATTGATACATTGATTACAGCTTTTAGATAGTTATGAGTGTGCTATTAAATATCTACAATGTTGCATTAAGAATAATCATGCTAAGAAGGGCAAAGTGCAGCAGTTGCAGGCAATTTGCAGAAAGTCACGTACACCGAGCTGAACAACAGGATGTAGGCATAAAATGTACTGCTTTAACAGGTAAAAATAGGAACTGTGTTAAAACCACACGAGAAAAATATGTGTATCATTTAGGGGTGAGAGGATACCAGACAGGAGCTGTTTGTGCATATGTTTCCAACTTGACTTCCTCGAAACAGGGCGCCAACACAGATGAACGAGGCGCGTGCACCCTGTTGCTGAGAGGAGGTAGCCAATCGACACACTCCACCAGCGGGTCAACAGCCAGTCGGAAGAGAGATCTACCTACATTCTCTAGTTTGTCTCTGTATAGTGTAAATGACTGGGTCAGGATAGAATAGGCAGTCAGACTTCGTGAACTGACAAATACTCTGTATACTGAACTTTGATTGCTGGAATAAATACTGATCGAAACCAGATATCTTCTCCTATTGCTTCATTAACCAACACGCAGAACTCGCTCACACATATGATGATTTTAATGGACTAGAATGAGCAGGAGTTCAACACTATAAAACAAAAGCAAACAAGATCGTCAGCAATATCTGAGTAACAACTGTGCAACTCAAATTCCACTCATGTTCGAAAATTAAAGGACAAAGTAACAAAAGGGACAGGAAGAAGTATCCACCAACTCACATCATGGCTGAGGAGATCCTGAGTCAGTGGTCTGGTAGCAACTTCTGTGACCTTCATCTGACCATCTGCATCTGACACACTGTGAAACGAAGGCACAAATAAATAAGAACAAACATACAACACTTTAACTGGACATAAATGAATCCTCATCACCACGGTGAGGGAGCAGCTCACTGGTAAAGTGTGAGTTTTGACTTCTGTTCCTGGTCAGCAGTTTCATCTGGAGGTCCATCCATCAGCGTGGAGCGTCTTTCTCCCAGAGCGCTGTTCATGATCTCCATGTTGTGAGGAGAGTCTCCCTCTGCATCACCCTCGACCACTCTGATGTCTGCCCGACCTCCTCGCTCTCTGTCTCGGATGTCTTTGGCCAACAACATACCCTGAGAATCACAGATACAACACAAATAAACTAAACAATCCAGAAATATCAGACTTCAAACTAAACGAATTGAGTGCAAACACTAAATTTACCACCAGATATTAAAGAAATATGCTACAAAATTTAAAATCAGTTTTAAATTGACATGTCATTAATGTTGCAACAGCCTCAGTCAGATATATTTGCAGTTTTTACTGAGTCAGTGACATTGTTTTCTCTCCTGTGTTTATGACTTAAGAACAGGTGAAAAAATTGTGCTAAGATAGTCTTTCTAAGTTCCTTAAATGTTTTATGAAATAGGTCAGAACCAGGTGATTTTTTCCCCTCTTTTTGCATGGGTCAGCCACAAGAGGCTGCATAGAGCTAAAAGCATTCCTGTTGTCTTCCAGGTGGGTTTTAACAGCCTCTTGTGAACAAAATGGGTATTACAACAACAAATGCTTGGAAATATTATTTTGCCATTTCACCTGCTCTTCAGAAGTTGGAAACACAGGAGAAGATTTAGATCAGACTTAGAAAATGATTTTTATTTTATTTATTTTTTTTCCCATTTTCTTTTCAGGGCTTCTGTATGTCAGAGCTGGGCAAATCAGCAGATATTTAATATTAACTTAGCCAGTTTTACACAGGAAGTTCAGGTTACCCATCATAATGAGCACTGGTCAACCAGCTTCAGACTTAAGTCCATACAGAGTTTTGTTAGAGTTAACTACACGTTTAACTTAATTCTATGTTTACTAAATAATAGTTTTTATCTATTTTTAATTTTGGGCTTCCAATGTTAGTTTGTCAGAAATTGCTTTATTATGCTAGGACATGGAACTTTGATAAACATTTAGGTTAACTAGCGGCTAAATATGTCTGAACTAACTTCAAGGCTTAATTTAAAGAGTTTGTTTAAAGAACCAATGTGTATAATTAAATGGGATCTAGCTGTGGGGTTGCAGATTGCAAACATCAATACTAGACCTTAAATGGTCATTTTACAACACAAAGTTGTGTAATCAGATTTAAGTTTGTAGTCCCAACTCGCAAATAAAATGGTCCCAAAAAACAGTCTTATACCAGAACTCAAAATGTGGCCCTGCCATCCATATACACTGCTTTTAAAGTCCAACAGAAATGCTATCATTGCCAAATGTCTTGTAATGACAAACTAACACCATGAATGTTTAGTGTGCCAGTATTAAATTGTTTACTGTAAACAGTTCTTTGGCTTTAGTTACATTATATATTCTGCTCTGTGAATGTAAAATCCATATTTAAATTAAAATATAGATTTTATGCATGCAAAATAGGTCTACAGCTGAAAAAACATTCAATCATTCAGACACTTCAAAAGTAGCCCACTTCTGTGGGAAAACCAACACTGCCTTTTATGTCATGTTTCATATGGTCACAAACATCTTTATTTCAGAAAATTCAGACATTAAAGTTATTGCTGTATTATTGCTGTACATAGAAATTTAGTTGTAAATGTTGCAAATTCACTGGTAATATGATTATTATATGTCTGCAATACTGAAAAGAAAATTATAAGAGTGAATGAGGTAAACACAGAATAAGATTTGTTACTAATATATATATACTAATATATATATATATATATATATATATATATTATTTTATTTATATTTATATGTTTTATTATATTTTTTTCCCCTCCACCTAGTAACAAATCTTATTCTGTGTTTACCTCATTCATATATATATATATATATATATATATATATAGAGAGAGAGAGATATATATATATATATATATTTATTTTTTTCTACTAATATAGTTTACATGTTTTCCATATGAATTCTGCACCCAACTGTATGCACAACACACACACAGTCACAAAAATCTTACTTTCAGTTTCTCCTGTCTGTTACTGTTGGGTCCGTTCCACTGAACGATGGTCTTGCCAGTGTCCAACAAAAACACATCTCCAAGGTTGAAGCTGTTCCAGCTCATCTCCACCTGAAATAAATAAAAACATAAAGCAATCTTTGTACACAACATCCTCTGTCTCAAAATGTTACATAATCCCTGAGAAGCCTGGCTCACCTCGGTTGCAATCACTCTTTTCTTCCCTTTGACATGGAGCAGTCTCTTCACATCATAGGTGTTGGTTTCAGTGTGCCTCATACCTGATGCAACTCCACCTTTTTTAAAGCTAAACAAGGCACAATGATGATTGTTATGGTTTCCATTACTGTGTATAAATGAAGTAGGGAAGTTCTGAGAGGCAAGTGCACTAAGTTACTGCCTCTGTCTCGTCTCTGCATCGACTCTCAATAGCCAACACAGGAAAGAGAGAATTCTGGCGATGTAAAAGTCGAATCTAAATGTGTTTTTCTTTCTGTTTGTGTAAGAACAGATTAACCAGGTTTTGCCAGGACAGAGTCATGTCACCAATGTTACATAACTTGCAAACACACAATATACTGTATGTATTTTGTGTTTGGAGTTATGTAGAAGGTTTCACAGATTCAAAAAATGTAAAGAACTTAGAAAGACTATCCTGGCAAAAAAAAAAAGCAAGCTCAGACTTAGGAAATATATCAGTAGATTTGTTTTTCTCACTTGCTTCTCAGGACTTCCATAAATGAAGACCAACTGTGATGACATTTTCACTCACATTATTCCTTGTTTGAAGTAGCCCCTGAAGGCGTCAGACTCGTGGTTCTGAACCTCGCGGTGCTGTACCGGAGTGGAACCCAGAAACTCATCGAGCTGGATGGTGTAAACAGCAGCTGCACCCTGTTCATCCTGACTGGACTGTGAGCCGATCCAGTAGTGGATGTCATAACTTAGAGAGCTGCTCACCTTCTTAGTCTGGAGGAGAAAACAGTACGTGTGTGGGGTTGCTATCTGATATACTGAAGGTATTTTGGCTGTGTTTTCATTATAAAAAAAAAGGTATGAGTGCAAAGTCTACAGTGTGTTTTTACTAAACAAACAAGCAGGCCAGGCATCCAAAACCACAATGATTCATTAGTCACCTTCTCAGACTTACAGACAGAAGTACGTAGCAGTCACCCTCATAAAAGTTTCCATAAGATTTCTCTGGGACTTGTACCAGCTCCATTTTCTGTTGCACAGAGAGAAGAAGGTGTCCATTATGACCACAAAAACCCTCTATACTTCAGATCTAAAAATAACCAGTTTTCCTCAATCTCCATTTTTTTACATCATCGCTGCTGTTTTAGTCATTTCCTCCTAGATTTACAGACTTTTTCCCCCCTCTTTTTTACCATGAAACCAAACAGCTGTTTCAGGAAAACTTAAGTCCAGAGGTTTCAAACTCATTTTCGTGTAGGGGCCATATACAGCCCAATTTGATCTAAACTGAGCCCAGATCAGTAAATCCATTACATAATAAGCCTATAAATAACACCGCCAACTTTTCCTTTCTTTTTTTAGTGGAAATAAGTATTCAGAGAACATTCACAGTAAATGAACCATCCACTCACAAAACAGATGATGAACAGCCCGAGGCGTCTTAACAAAAACAAGTGCAATTGAAACTGTTTTTCTACTTTCAGTCAGTCATTCATGTGTGGTGGAACTGATAAACAATACTGTGTTTTACTTATTTATTATCAGAACAAGTTGATGATAAATTTCCAGACAGTCCTCTGAAGTAATGCAGGCATCACCACACAATACCAACTAAAGTGGAGGATAATAAGAAAGAAGGTAAAGTTATGGGCTCCCGTACAAACTATTTACAAATCTAAAGTTTTGTCAGAGCCTTAGACTAACAGGATTCCAACAGTGTTGTTTTAAGACAGAAGTCTGATACAGTTTAGTTTGTACTGAAGCTGCTGATTGACAATGTTTTGCACAATGTTCAGTATCTTTAAATACAACATAATCTGGGATTAATGACTGCTCTGCAGTTTTTTAGACTTTGCAAAATCATCCATTGGGCCAGAACGGACCTTTTGAAGGGGCAATTCTGGTTTGCAGGCCACATGTTTGACACCCCTGGTTTAGTCCACTTTAGTCACTATTGCAGCAACAACTGTGAAATCAAATTACCTCAATTCTCCAGATTATAATCCCCGGGCTGTGAGTTACTGCTCTGAATGTGTACTCCATGTTGCTCCAATGCACTCAGATTCAGTGACACTTTTATTGCTTGGCTTTCTTTTTCTGGAAGAGGAAAACATTATGAAATCACTGAAGCAAAACTCCAATATCATAGTTTTTTGGGACATTAAATACACTTTCCATATTTGCAGATCTACAACATCACAAACACCGACACTGCTCTTGAAAACTTTTATCTTTAGTCTCTTACCTCTTTATTAAATGCACAAAATAAGATTTATGGGAAGCCAAAATAGAAAATTATATCAAGCCAACATTATCTAATCTCGTAGTCTATGTTATCAAACAGAACCTACCTGGAATTTTTGTTTTAGGACTTGTCTCTACGCCTCTATGATCATCCAACAGCTGATTTTCTCTGTGATAACAAAAGGCCCTCACTCCTCTTCCCCACAGAGCCCCTAAATGATTTGCCTGTGTTTGCATGTTTCAGGACCTTTCACTGTGTTTGGCCCAATCACTGACGAAGACACAAAATCTTGTAGGCAAATGGGTTGAAAAAAATGCATTGACTCATATTCAAATGTACATACGCACGCACACACACACACACACACACATACACACACACACACAGATCGTGGCCATTCATTTTCCACCACCACGTTCGCACCATATATGGACATATGTGCAACAAGTAGTAATGTTATCCATAGTGGTAGCAGTAGTAGTCAAGCATTATTTTTAGTGTTTTTGTATACCTTATATATCCACCCTGTATGTTATTAATATAATATGGTAATGCAGTATCACGTAAGCGTGTAATAGACCTGCCAGTTCACTGATCAAGGATCAAGATA
Source organism: Lutjanus erythropterus (assembly GCF_056507025.1). NCBI lineage: Eukaryota > Metazoa > Chordata > Actinopteri > Lutjaniformes > Lutjanidae > Lutjanus > Lutjanus erythropterus. The sequence goes on from NC_139318.1 coordinate 21,283,786, forward strand.
GTAATAACACGTATGCAACATCCAGCACCCTCAGATAAATGTATTGTTCATGCTGCAGGTGAGCCAAAACCTGACACTGACATGATATCTTCAAATGGATCAGTGAGTCTGAGACACACTTTGACATGAGCCTGGGTTGGATGATGTGGTCGTTTACACATTCATACACATACCCACTGTGTACCCACGATAAACAAAGTGGACCCGTCCTGGCTGAGTCTCCTCCTGAGAGGGTCTGAACGCTGCGAACACTGCACCCAAACGTCTACAGAGTCTTCAGATTAAGACATTTTGACAAAAATATTCATTTATACAAAAATACATGAATTTGTTTTAAAGAGGAGTAGCTCTCTAGCTAATCTTCCCATTTGTGACAACAGCGATTCCAAAATATTTTTTCCACAGACCCACTTTTTAAAAACTACAAACCATTGTAACCCAGTTCACAATAGGCCTCATCAATAAGTCTTGGGAAGAATTAATTTGCAGAATTTCTTCCATAGTCTCTTATTTATTTGGCAACCAAACTAAAATCTCCTGTGATGCACCTGTGGGTCACAACCAAGTCTCTTGGAAAGACTGCTTAAAATTATATTAAGGCTCACAGTTATGCATAATTAAGGGTGTGGCCGCTTTGAGTGACACGTGGATATCATTACAGGCAACTTGTTGCTAGAAAGCGGCCGGGAGAGTTGGCCGAGTCAGGCACTGCCGAGATTGCATGGTGAGCTTCAAAATAGCTCTTCAGAAACCTCTTCTTGACATCACAGACAGTCTGTCCACTATTAATTATACAGTCTATGGTCTGCTGCATCAGTTTTGATCCTTTCATCATCAGACCAACAGTGTAAAATAAGTACAACACAAAACTGGGGGTAAACTCTTTTAAAACGCAGCACAAATACATCAAACACATTATTCTGTTATCAGAAGTGGACAAATCCACAAAATTAGATTCTGATCTGATACCAAGTAATACCATAGACAAAGTGGTGAATGAACTATCATGGAGGAAGAGCTATGTGATTTATGAGTTACATGCATTGAGTACTTCTAAATACATCCTCATTACATACATGCAAAAACACAAGACAGTTTTTTAATGTTAAATAACAAATGTTTGTGAATTTTTTGAACTAATAATGGGTCTCTTTCAGTTCACCTGCACAGTCCTATCTGTTATCACTTAGCACAGAAACATTTTCATACACAGCATAGTTACACACACTCGCACATACTGATCGTTTATGTAATTCAATAATCATTTTATTTCTATTTTTATTTATGTCTATCCACGTTGCTATAGATACTTTCATGGCCTGTCTGATTTAGGGTTTGTTGTATTTTTTCTCCAGTGTACTCACTTTTTTATAGTAATAAAATGAAAACTAATTGGATAATAAAAGGACTCATATTCAAATGAACACATCCTTAAACAAACAGACATCGACCAATGATGGTTATGGTTACCACCATGAATTACAATGACCATATTGTAAAAAATGACTGCACAGTGGACCTTAAACAGCAGCAGCATTAGTGCTGCAGTTCGTGTGTATGAAGAAGAGATGGCCTGAGAGCAGATGGCAGATTCACAAATGAGTTACAGTCCAGAACAATAGAGTACTGTTGGCAGGAGGAAATGACTTGGGCAAGAAAAAGATCCTCAGATTTTAAAAACTTATAACCAGAGCTCAATGCAAGTGCCTTTTCTAAACCACACACACATCTTACTGGGCTCGGTAGGACCACATGGTAAATTATTTTTGGTACAGCAGAGGTGCCAAAAGTACACACTTTCTTTATTCAAGTAGAAGTACAGATGCTTGTGTAAAAAAACACAACTCTGATAAAAGTAGAAGAAGAAAAGTAGAAGATTCAACTTCTTTACTACAGTAAAAGTAAAAAGTACAGGCTCTGAAATGTATCCAAAGTATAAAAGTAAAAAGGAGCCCTCTGAAGGACATTTCTACTAGCCGTTTCTGTGTAAAGCTAACTGAGTCTCACCTTTTCTCTGCAGTCGAGTCTCCCTCTGTCTGTAAAAAGTCTTTTTTGTCAATTTACGTCTTTCACGTCATGCTGCACTTTTACACAACTTGTTACATATTCTACATTTTGTTAACTCCATTATGTTGTTTTAGCTTGTTGTGTTGTTGTTAAATCTTTTATGTTTTATTACGTCTGTTGTGCCTGATGGACCCACCATAGGAGCATCTTTTCTAGGTGCTACTGTTCCATCCATTTGGGATAAAATCAGTCCTGGCCTTGGGAAGGCGGCATGCATGATGCAAAATAGAAATTATAAATAATTCCCTTCAAATGCATTAAAACCAAAGTAAAAAACCCATTTAGAAAATGTTAGAAGAAGAACATACAGATATTTGTGTTAATATTTAAGGAGTGAAAGTAGAAAAACTGCAGATACCTGCAAATCTACTGAAGGATAATAATGAAGCATTTGTACTTTGTTACCTCATACTTCTGTGCTACAGTAACATTTGCTGTACAGATAATTTGTAATGTAAAGTAAAAATGTAAATGTACAACCTTAAATTTTCTAAGTAACACTGTTAAGTTTTATCCTGGGGGGTTTATTCTTGAGGACCTCCGTATTTTCTGAGGTGGTACATGATGAAAAGTTTGAGAAACACTGCCCTAAAGGCAGCACTGCACTTTGGGAAACCCTGCTTTAATGGATAACGGCTGATACCCACATGACTGAAAGAAAGGCAGCAAAAGTACCATCTTGGATGGTGGCTGGTAGATAAAACATGACAAAGCACCATTTTTGGTGGTCCAATGTGAAAGGGAAAGAATGAATGACAATGTGTCCTGCAGCACGCTCCAGTGCAGAAAATGGGTTGTGGTGCCACATAGGTTTCCCCAGATGCTAGAGAAGGGTTTTGAACTCTTTCACCATAAATGCATCATGACTTTCTGGGCACTGGTGCCTCATCACATGCAGCTGGTGCTTTATTTTCCCCAGAAAACAACTGTAACTGTATAACTGTACATAACTGAGCAGTACAGTCTTTCAGAGTTCCTGGTTTGATTGCATCAATTAATGATATTACAAGGATAAAGGCAGCCATACTGTCAGTGGCGATCATGCTGGTGGACCATGTGTAGGCAGACACACTGCAGTGGTGCTGAAAATATGACAATGCAAAGCAATTCCACTGTAGTTTATACAGAATGAAAATAATACTGTTTTGATTTGCAAAATCCATTCACCACCTTAGAAGCACAGGGTGCAATTTACATAAAATCATACGAGAGAGAGCATGAATACAAGGCGTACAGCACGATTTATAGCAAACTTATATAATGACATCTTTCTTCGAGTCTGTCCTCCACAAATGTGTGTATCAGAAGCTATGACATGTAGCTCAACAGGCAAAATTAAATGAGTCACAAACCTCTAAAGAGTGACTTGGAGTGATTTTTAAATCTAACGAGAAAACAGTTAAACAAACCCTGTCAAAAGAGGTGTGCAGTGATGTCATCACTGACTTTTGTGCGGCAAGGTGGACATATAATTACAGTATTAACACAATTTCCCCAGTAATTCAGCACAAGACAAACTAACTACTATTTTTACTGTAGACATGAACCCACTATGATTATTATTATCATCTCCGCCAGGTGTAAGCCTGGAGGAGATCATGTAATCGTTTCTGTGTGTGCATGAGTGTATGTGTGAGTGAGTGAGTGAGTGAGTGAGTGAGTGAGTGAGTGAGTGAGTGAGTGTGTGTGTGTGCACGTGTCCATGCATATGTAATGACTAGAACTACAGCTTGGCTGCAGGTAATGTCAAACACTACTGGACCAATCAGCCTATTTTTTTATTGTGCCCATTCGTGACTGTATGCTGAAGGACCTCTGTGACTCAGAATTTATGAAAAACCTTTAAAAAGTTTGTTCATGACTTTTATGCCCTCATGTTATCATGACTGGAGGCATTATGTTTTGAGGTTATCTCATGCTTGTGAATGCCACATCTCTATGAATACCTTGAAGGAATTTTCTTCAATTTTGGCACAGATGTTCACTTGGATTCAAAGATGAAATGACTTTGGTGGTCAAAGGTCAAAAGTCAAGGTTACAGTGACCTCAAGATATCATCAAATACCTCTTAGGGAGCTGGCTCCCCAATAAAGGGCCTCAGAAGCTGTAACAGCAGCTTTGTTTTTGTTGTTGTTGTTGTGCACATATTTAGGGCAAATCTTTATTCTGAAACGTTTGCAGATTTGCACCTGCATTGCAGGCTTTTTCTTTTAGAAGAGCATTGTTTACAACGCCCACTTTTCAGAGATCTCCACACAAAACTGCAAGCTACTGAGTCACTGGATTCCTGGCAGCGTTGTCTGGAAGAGCCGGTCTGAAACTCTGAAATAGAGGGTCTGGGAAAACAGGTAGGCCTAGCATTGTGTTGTAGTGCCAGTGGACGGCCCCCATCCTTAATAAAGATCCTGAAACCACTGAAGGCTTCTGACCTGTTAAAATGAGGTATTTTGTTGCCACAGTCACATTAAAAGCATGGATCTGTCAGCATCATGTCCCATGAAAAAGAGACACATTAGATTTCTACTTTCACCTTGCAAAATAAAGATATGTGTTTAGATCAGAGCTCAACATCCCAACCTTCTGAATCAAGCTGGGTAAACCTGCCTTTTCCTTTTACACACCCCACACGCCTGGGAAGAGCCGCAAAGCATACTTTCTAATAAGTGCCGTTATTTGCCATGAATCTTTTTAGCCCCTGATCCCTGTATATTGGTTTCTTGTGTCTTGGTATGTTTCTGTGATGTTTTGTATGTGGAAGATAATTGTATCTGAATGAATCCCTCCTGATTAAATAAAGGATAAATAACAAGCATCTCAGAAATTCCTTTGTTAGAATAGCTCATATTTTTGTTATATTATTGTCATTGTTAAAGAGTTTTTTTTAAGACATAAGTTATTTTTCTGAAGTTGATTCAAATCCACAGTCCATGGCCCTCTGCTTGTGTAATACAGGAGTACACTGTCTCACTGATTCCTGACTCCCACTCACATTACGTTTCCTCCTCCTACGTAACTTGTGGTCCTGCGCCACACGTTAATGTGCCGCAGGACCACACATGAAACACTTCCCATTCCATCAAAGCCATACATACATTCAAACACCAGACTATAAGCTACTTTATATTTTGTTTTGTTTTTTTCAGTTTGTCAATCAGTTAAAAGTTTAAGTAAAGAGAAACCACTTTCTTTCTCAAAGACTTCATGCTTCCATCTACACCAGATGTTTTTGGCTCCTCCTCCCAGACAGCTCAGTAAAACATTCCAGCCCACCTCTGGGAATCTGCTGGCTCCTCCACACTCTCTCACTGAAGTCCAGTCAAACCTTTACAGGAGCTACAGAGACTGCACAAAATGAGAGGACTTGTTGTCTTGGTTACTTTGGCCTGCTTAGCCACCGCTCAGCACCAAGCACTGATTGACTACTTGGAGCGGAGGCTGCTTGCTATTGAGGTAAGACTCCCTTCACCTTCCTGCCGAGCCCTGCGCTCCAGAGTCCCTCTGAGAGGAAAACTTCCAGGGACAGACAGGGCAAAGGCAATGGAATGCAGATGTGGGCAAATCCTGAGGAAAATGCTGGAAAATGCAGCTCTCTGAAATGTATAGGGTAGTGGTTTTCAAACTGGGGTCCGGGGACCAACAGGGGTCCTTGAGTGGGTTGTAAGGGGTCCCTAACAAAAGGAGGAATAGAATATTTTAACTTTTGTCAGCTTTTTTGAAAGTTGGAAAAATCATGGAAGAATTCAGGTTGGCCCTTTTGATTGATTGTAATTTTGGTGATTGTAGTTTGATCATTGACTGACTATGAAGACTTTTTAAATCCTATAACCCAAACATTAAAAAAAATACTCAGATAGGATTTCTTAGGACAAATTCTGGGTCTGTGGTCTAATGTACATTTTGGGAACCCCTGGTATGATAATATGATGATAATATGAGCTTCTTGTCTGGGTTAAAAGACTGAAATAAATATATATCTTGATTTGTCCAGATATGCATATATGATGCATATGCATGCAAATGCAAACATAAACTGCAGTTTATTAAAGTTATTTTGGGGAAAAAAACTAAAATTATATGAAAGCTGGTTTGTTTGGAAGAATTGTGCTATATTTACATCCCATAATTAGACTTACTGTGATGATAAATGAAAAGAAAAGTAATTGACCAATAACAGATTTCACAGCTTTCAGAGAACTTCCTGGGAAATTATTGTTGAATGTGTGGAAACATTTTCTGTGATGGATACAAATCTATCTCACTTACAGCTCCAAATAAATCTCAAGGAACAGGCTGTTGCAGTAATAGCACACACTGACAGTTAGTCATTCTATTATAATACTGCAGTTTTATTTGTGTGAAAGATTAAATATAAAATATGTCTTATTTCTTTTTATATTAGGTCTATAGCCATTCTAACAAGTTTGTTAAACAAAACTGGAGTCAGACTTTACTGGTCAGCTGTAGAAAAGATCTCCTCTCATTTTTCTCCTCCACAGCGAGGTCAGAGGTCATCGTCTGCCACAGAGTCAGCTGGTAGGATTTGGTGTTTTGCTAAAGGACATTTGAGCAGGGTGGATACTTGCCACGTGTGGGCTGAACCTGGTTGTTTGTAGGATGAGTTTCCTACTTATTATGGCCTCCTGTCACAGTCTATTTACTGAGCCTGTAAAGGACATAAAATTATGGGTTTTTCAGAGCTTTCTAGAGCTGCATTTACAGTTCCTGTAAAATAAATATGTATTGCTCACATTATTACTAAAATACAAAGGAGTAAGATGGAGTGTGAACACTTCACGTTGTGTAAAATTTCCCATATTATCTAGGTTTGGGCATCAAGAACACAAATCAAGAATTCAAGAACTCAAGAATTATGACTCCAAAGAAATCATTAAGAAATGTTAATATAAATTGTGTGTATTGATTCATACACAAATTTCACTTGTGCTTATTTCAAATTAAACTTTGTGCTGCAGACATGCAAGTCTAATGCATGCCTGTTGCGTGCATTTGTCTTATTAAATTGTGAGTCTAGCATTATTCTTAGTTACCCTACTCAGCCGTTGATAAGTTGATTGACCAGCAGGTAAATGTGAGTCTTGTAACAATCATCTACATTTGGCAAATGCTATGCCATTACAATAAAGTAGCCTAAGTAAACCCCCAAATAGTCAAGAAAGCAGAAAAGAAACCATTGTCGTCATGGTTAGTGTTGACCATAAGTCAGCTCAGTGTTTCAGTTGGTAACATTTGTCCATGGTAGAGTTTCACACACGTCCACTGAGAAGAATGCAGGACACTCAAAGAATCGAAATCAAGAATCGGTAAAAACTCGATATCAATAAACAGAATTGTATCGCAATCAGAACCGTCACTTATTATCTTGTGCCACCTTCTTTTAAAACAGGACCGGATCTCTCTGTGGCACGAACAGACCACCCGCTACGCCTCAGAGCTGCGGGAGCTAAAGCAACAGATGGTTTCCCAGCTGGAGAACCTGGACAAAGAGAAAGAGACACTGAGGACAAATCTAGACAGTGTGGGGACACGGGTGGACCGGGTCGAGCGTGAGCTGGACTACCTGGAGACTCAGAATGGAGCTCAGCCATGTGTGGATGTGGACGACAAGCTGATTGAGCAGCAGGTGACGCTGGTGAAGGAGAAGCAGAAGGCCAAGTATTCAAAACTATCAGGTGAGATATGACCTGAATAAACCCACTGTTTTTTTCAGGGTGAATATAAAAATGCCAACCTAATGTTTACTCAAAGTTCATTATTATTATTATTTTATCTGACCAACAACTGAAACCCAAAGCACTCCATTTACAAAGTTTGAGTTTTCCATCACCTGTGTGAGGCTACACACCCTCACATCAGGCCGCTCATATTCTTAAAACTTTCTTCTTAAGAAGTGGTATGAAAAGATAAGGTGGCATTATTCTACATTTTTCTTATTGTCACCAAATCCCATGAAAAGATGAAAAGCAATAATTAGCTAGTCCGTCTAGTGCTATTTTGACTTTGACTATTTTTGCCTGTTGATGCCTACTGAAGATATATATCTCTAAAAACCAATCACAAGTAGTTTCATTTTAAAAGACGCAAGGTAATGTCCTAAACCAGCTGGGCACTGTAGAATAATTCAAAGAGTAGTAAAAGTGCATTAGTCAGGGATTATTTCCAGTGGTTAACCGATACACGTTTGGTGTGCTAGTTTGAATTATGCAGCGATGTTATTATTATTATATTGACGGCAGCAGGTCGGGGTATGTGGTATTAATTTAAACTAAACTACAGTACAACTCATGTTCATCATAATGAAGGAACTTCCAGTGCTACACTGATGTGTCTTGAGCTGCAGGCCTTGGCTACACACACACGTAGTGTGATCAATTTATTGTTGTTCTGATTATTTTCACAGCATTTGTTGACAATAAGAAAAATATAGAATACCTCCAGTCTTATTCTTAAAACTATTTCCCCAATTTTAAAAAAAATGTTGTGTAAAACATGACTAAAATGATTTTGCAATGATTTGCAAATGTTTTTCTTTCTGTATTCACTTCAATACAGTCCAATGACAAGATATTTAATATTCAGAAAGACAAATGTTATTGTTTATTTGTAAATATACACTCATTCTGAAGTTGCAACATGTTCCAAAAAAGCCAGGACAGGGTCATGTCTACTACTGTGATCCATCACTTTTTCTTTTAACAACACTCAGAAAGCATTTGGGAACCGATGACAATTTTTTGGAATTTTGAAAGTGAAATTCTTTCCCATTCTTGCTTAATATGGCTCCAGTTGTTCAACAGCCCAGGGGCTCTGTTGTGTTGTTTTTTTTTACTTCATAATGCACCACACATTTTCAGTGGGAGACAGGTCTGGACCGCAGGCAGGCCTGTCATGGACACTAACACATCCTGATACAAACACAGATGCGGGCTTTTGAAGTTAGCACTGGTAACAATCTGGATGATCCGTTTCCTCTTTAGCCCAGAGGACTCAACGTCCATGATTTGAAAACAATCTGAAATGTGGACCTGATGCACTTGGGCCCCAGAGAAGTCTGCTGTGTTTCTGTTGTTGAGATCTGGCTTTCTCTTTACACTTTAGAGGCTCAACTTGCATTTGTAGATGCAGCAACAAACTGTGTGTTTCCCATAGTGTTCCTGAGCCAGTGTAGCATCCTATATCCAATTATCCAAATTCAAAATGAGTGTACATTTACAAAAACAACAAAGCTTAACAATTTAAACATGAAATATCTTGTCATCGTACTGTTCTCAACTGAATATAGGTCATTTGTAAATCATTGCATTCTGATTTTATTTCCATTTTACCAAGTGTCCCAACTTGTATTGTTTGTTGCTAAAAAAAAAAAAAAAAAAAGAAAAAGAAAAATCTAAATAAATGAGTGGAGAAACATAACAAATGCATATGTTTGCACAGAGGGCATGAGGGGTCACTGAATGATTTGATGAGTGTCAAAATAATGTGAATCATGTGCTATGGCCTTCATAATCACAATCTTTCCACCAGCATCATCAAAACACCAAATGAGGGAGTGAATGAAAGAATAGTGTTGAGCCCTAATAGAGTTTAGAAACTCTCACAGGACACAAAGTCTCTAAATCTGGGAGCCCAATTGTAAACTTATGTAAAACAATACAGAAAAGTAATGTAACTGAATTGTGACACTTATGTTGTCCATTTTTCTCATGGAAAGTATTGGTGAAGGCTCACAGTATGGGGGTAAAACTTGGTAGCCACAGGGGGGCATCTACATGGAATGTTTGGTGGCCACAGAGTAACTTTTTTGTGGCCATGGGCCACAGGACCATGACATCGTTGACCTCAGACCCTGCAAGAAGCTTTGGCATTGATCATGATGGTCCAAAACCTCTCTATGGAACTTTAAGTTAGCATCTTCTTTAATTTGTCGCCTATCTTTACACTGTCTTCTGTATGTCAATGAACAGGCACATATGGGAGTGTTATTGTATTTATCTAACTCTTGACAAGAAAGCAAAGATATTTCAAAGACACCCACCATGTAAATCCCATCACTGTCTTGTTTTCAGACTGCAGCGACATGATCTCCAACATAAAAGCCATGAAGATCTTGAAGCGAGTCGGAGGCCCAAAGGGCATGTGGACCAAAGACACCAGCAGGCCCTCTGGGAGGGTCTACATATTTAACGGCACAGATGAAGACACCATCCATCAGTTTGCCACTGTGCAAGACTTCACCCGCTCGCTGGGCATGTCTCTGTCTAGGAGCCTGAAACTGCCGTCCTCCTGGAGAGGAACAGGACACGTGGTCTACAACAATCACGCGTATTACATAAACCAGGTGGACGAGATAATGGTGGTTAAATATGACTTGAAAAATGGCTCTGTGACGGACAGCGCGGTGTTCCCAGAGCAGGACCATGTCCCAGTGTATGGCCTGACCCCTGAGACAATGATGGACCTGGCTGTGGATGAGGAGGGCCTGTGGGCCATTTATGCCACACGGCAGAACGAGCGGTACATCTCTGTGGCTAAAATGGACCCCAGTTCTCTGGACATCGAGCAAATGTGGGACACAAACTGTCCGAGAGAGAACGCAGAGGCGGCTTTTGTCATCTGTGGCACTTTGTATGTGGTGTACAACACCGAGCAGCCTGGTCGCTCCCGTATCCAATGTGTGTATGATGTCAATGGTATGGTGACCACTGAAGACGCTCCAATGATTTACTTCCCAAAGCGTTACGGAGCCCACTCCAGTCTGAAGTACAACCCACAGGAGCAGCTGCTGTATGCCTGGGATGATGGCTACCAGATCCTCTACAAGCTTGCCATGAAACCGAAATTAGAAATTTGAACTAAATAATGCTCCGCACCATCCTCCCAGAACTTCCACAAACACCCAAAACTGCTTAAAGCACCATACCAGTGTTTTTACAGCTACAAGTCATGTGTATTTTACATCGCTGCAGACAAATTTTTCAGATTAATTTGAATGTCTTTTTTTTACCTCTCAGGCAGCCGCTGGTTTCCGTATGATATAAAAATCCACAAGCGACTCTTCAAACTAACTTTAAGGGTACCATAGTCATGTTTCACCCACAAGAACTTTCCCCAAGGACTAGGATCCTTTGGAGGAACTTGCTGTGTTTCCACCGCAGGGATCAGGGTCTAAATTAAGTTTGAGGGACATTATATTACCTCGCAAAAAGTCCTTGCTCAGGCACAGTACTTTCCAAAAGTACAGGAACTTTCGGGGTGGGCTTTGCAAGGCTGAACATTTCTGATAGGTTGAGTAATCACAGCATGTTATTTCATGTCATTTTTAAACATCTTCAGCCAGAAAACAGTTTTTTTTTTGAGTCCTTTACATAGAAATTAGCCAACAGGCTGTTATTGGCAGAGATTTTTTTTTATTATTGTGACATGGAATAACTTTTTAAGAGACTGATTTGAAAAGTCTCAAGAATAACATTTTTAGGAAACAAAGAAGTATAAATCTGGCATTTATTTAATTACTTTTCTGACACAGTATTTTCACATCATACGGAAAGAATGGATAACAACAGAGGGTAGGAAAAATAAATTCAATAATAGCAAACATTCCAATATGCTATGCAAAACAGTCAGCAGTGACATTAGTTTTTATTACTGGAAACATGCAAACATCACTGGTATGGGCTTTAAGTCTGAATCTCCAAAAGTGCTGGACTGTAGAACTGTATCTATAGACCTTCACACACTTTTAGACATGAACATTAAACATATTTCCAAATTTTGAAAGGTGTTAACTGACTCTTTCAACTGAGGCACAGTTTCTTGATGGCGCAAACACTTATTTCTAGTAAATCGGACCACACTGCACTTCTGTTTTCATGGCCATTTCTGTGTCTACTGACACGTCAACTTACTGTACTCACCTGTGATCTCTTGTGCTGCTGACTTTAGGTTACAGTGTTAAATCAGCCGAGCACTTATTTCTTGTTGTTTATGCTTCTGAGTATAATTTACAGCACCACTCACTTTAACCTCACTAACAAAATCTGTCCATTTTTTAATCTTTACCTGTCGTTTTCTGTCTGAATAAATGTTGATATAAATCTTTGCAGCATTGCATGAAAGCACTCGACCAGCAGGAGAAGCCCCTGAGTTTGAGGAGCATTGCCTTATGGGCAATCAATAGCAAAAGCCATTTCTAATAATTCAGGCTAAACACAAGCTTTATTGTTGCTGAACTAGTCAGTATATAACATTTATTAAGAATAGGCCCATGCTAAGTTCAGAAATAGAAGCAAAATTTTCACTTTGCAGCCTTATTAAGTTTTTTAACCATACTTTTATTCGGTTTTACAATAATAATAAAAAATTACATATGTATTAATAAAATGGTCAGTCCTGGCAACAAATACAGTAAACCACAGCTGTCATTAAAATGTCTAGGGTACAGATTTGCAAAGACAAACAACAAATGTGATTAAAATAAAAAGCAAATGTCATCATCCAAATATTTATCTCACATCACCACAATGTTGTCAGGACGGCAGGCAACATTAGAGCTGCAGTAAATATAACTGGGACATGTGTGAGAAACAGCTAGCTGGCTAGTGCTGTGATATTTCTCTGTTTATGGATTATGTGTACTTCTCCCACAAACTGAGCACATATGTATTTTGTGGTGTTGATTTTTTTTACTAAATTAAATCATCCAAATTAACAACAAGCACCACTATTTGAATTATGCCTCTCATATAATGCAATTCTTTATTAATTTAAATCTAACATATTTTCATATGTTTCTTACTGGTTTCCCCACAATCATCCATCTCTAATTATTGTTCATTATGAAAATAAACTACACCTGTTAACACAAGGACTCTTTTTGTGTCTTCTTCTGTGCAGAGATAAAATATATTAAAGCCACTATATGTAAGATTTAAACATTTTAGACTTTGATGCCCCCTGATGGCCACATATCAAAATGCCATTGTTTTGTCTGTCATTCTGATTTTCTAACTTTCTGTGACTGAACATCTCCTCTTGATTTCACCTGATTTCTTGACTTATAAAAACTCATTTAGCTTGAAATCCGTTGCTTCACTGATTGTTTTTCTCATTAATATTTTTTATTGAATTTTAAACAGGTTCACAAATATATATACAAATATGTAGGCTGCAGAGCAGATATATCATTTATACATTTTAAACACGTATTTACTTTTGTATGTACATGAATGTGAAGAATGCACAACATATATGTTCAATTGATTGTATTTCATGTGTGGTTTGGAGCGTTTTGTGCTGCTTTTTTTCAGTTGCATTTATCTGTGAAAATACTGTCAGAAATCCTGGCACCCAGAAGTGAAAGATCTGATTTCAAACTCTGAAAGGAGGGGTGTTGAATATCTAAAATAATAGATATTACACTTATAACATTGAGTGTTGTTACTGCATTCATATTTTTTTGAACACCACGCCCAATTCAACATTTAAAAATTTTAAATCTTTTTTAATTTTGTGAGTTTTGAATGACATTTTACCTCATGCCACAAGTTCACAATTTAATTTTAGTGCATGCTTTAACATTTTTGTCTGGAAAACAGAAACATCATTTTAATCCTTAAATGCTCATGCAGTATTTCTCTGCCTAGCTTGACTCATTAACACCTGACTTAAAATTTGACTTAAATTTGTGACTCATCATTACTGCCATTTCATGATAAAAACATAGATGGAATTTCTAATAGGGGAAAATGACACCACTTATTTTAAAACCTAACAAGGTTATGAAAACCATCCATTATAAGTTTGTGTCTGATGAGGTTCCAGCTGTAGAAATTAGGCTGTGTGTTTGTCTAGGCAAGGATTAATGAAGTGTAACAGTAATTGGATTTAACAATGCGAAACAGTACTTGACTCTGGTATTTGAGTTCCACAAACTATTTGGCATTAATTGTTTCACTTGGCTCCAGAACTGAAGAAAACACCAATCAGTCTGCTGACCCTTCAAATGAACCAGCTGTGCTGCAAAATGATCCTCACACCAACCAACAGTTACAGTTATTTAAACAACTTTATTTTTTCAAACTCTAAATAAACATCCATAAAAACAGTCCATGAAGTTTGAATAAAATCAAGAGTAAGAAAGATGCAACAGCAAATTAAATTCTGTAAAATCTGAATTACAACAGGAACATTTATATGACTGTATGTACAAAGCTGAGAACCTCAGTTTGGTAAGAAATCCTGAATGACCAACAAACATTTTTGTGTACCAAACAACCAAAAGGTGCCATTTTTATAATCACTTCAAGATACTTCAGACCCAAATTTTGAACTTAACTGCAAGAAAGTAAACCTGAAAAAACACTACAGTAAACTTGTGTTCCTTCAGCACCAACTGTTTTACATCAGGTGACGATGTTTGTTGTGTGACAACTTGTGCTGAGAGCCGTCACGCCATCTGTTATTCAGCTGCCACTCAGTCTTACAAAGCATGATATCTGTTATTTGCACTATCCCACAAACGTATTCAATCATATTTAATCCCAACTATTAGACTGATCTGAATTTGGACATTCTAAAGCCGACACACTGTTTAAATTGGGAAATTTAATGGCAGATAACTAAAATGTTTCTTTGACCTGCACAAAATCATCCCAATCACAAGTAACATTTACATCAAAGATGGCAGCTGCACATAAATATGCAAAATAGTTTCTGACAATTAGAATTAAACCTTCTAAACTATGATAACATATTGGCTGAAGAAACAGCAAAACTCTCCGGACATCTATTGTGTAGATCGTTGGTTTTAGGTGTTAACAAACATCCACTGAAGGATCCAACATAACCTGTAGTGTCCACTGTTTCTGTCCATTCTGGGCGTGGACATGGAGCGAGGCGAGGAGGTCCTTATTGCTTAGACATTGTTGGCCTTAAAATGGGCTGGTATTTGGCAGGACTCAGAGTCTCAGATGAGGAATTGGCATGGTGACGTCACGGAAGAATCGATGCACAAGGGCGTTTTTGGCAGATAACCTTTTGTTCGGATCATAATTCAGCATTTCCTGCAAGGACAAAAACAGAGATGGAAAAGGATAGTCAAGAATGTGTCTATAAGTAGGCCTGCATCCAGTGATTATTTTCATTTTCAAAGTCAAATTTAGTGGCAATTCTGCCATGTGTACAAGAGATAAAGACAATTGAAATGCTGCTTCTATCACACCAGCCCATGTAGACATACAAGTACTCAAACAACAACAGCACTTAAAAAAATACTAGGCTAGAAACAAGATATTAAAAAAATAACAAAACACTAAAAAAGCTAACAGAACTCTAGATAAGTACTAAGAATTGGAATATTTACAAGTTAAGGAGGGATAACAACAAACAGATTTTAAAAAAAAATCTTCCATTTTTTTTCTTGATTTACCGATTTCAGAAAATAGTGAAAATTTCTGTTATAATTTCCCACAGCCCAGTCATGTATTGAAGCTCATTGTTTATTTCCAATAGTCAGAAACTAAATTAAAATCAGGTTCAAATCATATATGATAAAGAAGTAAATCACATCCTCACACTGAAGAAACTGTGATATTGCTTGAAAAAAATGACTGAAATGATTTCTCATTGTTTTCTGCAATTGTTGCAGGTTAATTTTCTGTTGATCAACTGTTCTATTGAACCGACTGTTACAGCTGTACCAGCTTTGCATATACTTGTATGCTGTAGTGGAAAAACAATTTACTTTGTGTCTCATTTGCTTAGAATGCTATCTCATATCCTTGGTAGGACAAATAAACCAAACTACAGCACTAACAAAGTGCATACTTCTGCTCCAGCTGCAAAACTCTTTACTCTTGAAGTAAAGGCAGGGGGACTAACACTGTTGTCAAGTTGTTCTCAAACTGTGCATGGAAACCAAGGTGGAGTAATAACAACAATGGTGACTCCTAAAGATGCTGCTATTGTAGCTGCTCTAAATAAAAGGTACCAGTATCAGTCTCGACTTAAAATGATGGTTAATTCAGACTGAAACGTTGGTCTCTTGTGATTGATTAGCAAAAACTGAATCCCCCTCCACCACAGAAATTGTTTAGAGTGTAGGCAATGTCAGACCGAAGATGGAAACAGAGTGGAACAAGTTTACAATTCTGTCTGATATCAAAAAAGAGTAACACACAACAAATGTATGAGACAGCAGAAATTAAAACAAATGTTCTCACTCCAAGCAGCTCTCTTCCATCTTCATCAAGGAGAGGCACCACTTTGGCTAAATCCTGCCGGGCCCACTTCGGGAAAGACGGTTTGTAGTCGGGCATTGATGTGACTCCTGGCCAGACGGTCTCATCAGGTGTGCCCAAGGTGCGGAAGATGCGGAACAGCTGATCGATCTCTGAGTCGCCGGGGAATAAGGCCCTCCTGGTGATCTGTGAAACAACGGACAGTCAGGCAAGACTGTGCAACATGTGCAGGCATTGTATGCTCAAAGTGGAGCTTATTGTGACAGATGAAACTTGGTGCAATACCATTTCAGCAAAGATGCACCCAAGACTCCAGATGTCGACAGCTGTGGAGTAGTATTTACAGCCCAGGAGAATTTCTGGTGCTCTGTACCAAAGTGTTACCACCTGAAAAATATCACAGAAGCAAGTTTGCATTGAGGAAAACAACTACTCAGGAAAAAACGAACCAAAGTAAGTATCAACAAAAGCCACCTGATACCCCTTTGTTTAGTAATGTGTACTCCAAGATATAAACACAATAAACCTTGAGTGGAGCGAGAAATTTTTGCCATTAGCTGATGTTGACTATACCAGAGCATTCAGGTCACTCAGAGGAAGCATGATGGAGTGCACTTGACGGCATGGCAATAAATATACACTTTAATCTGATTAGTTTCTTAAAAAGCCTGTTGACATGGGCAAATAGAGAACCAGTACACATTACCTCATGTGTGTATGTGCGGACAGGCACCCCAAAGGCTCTTGCAAGGCCAAAGTCAGCCAGCTTGATCTCGCCCTGGGCGTTGATGAGGAGGTTCTGGGGTTTCAGGTCTCGATGAAGAACCCTGTGAGAGTGGCAGAAGGCCAGGCCTTGCAGCAGCTGGAAAAGATAACTCTACAAATGGAAATAAAAAGTTAAATGAACCCAGGTAAGTCAAGAGATTTCTTAAAGAGATCAATACAGAAGTGTTTTGCAAATATAGCTGATGTTTACCTTAACCAGAGGCAGTGGGATACCAGTGACTGATGAGGAGTCCATGAACTTTTTAAGATCCTGATGAAGGAACTCAAAAACAAGGTAGAGCTTGTTCTCAGTGTGGATGACATCCCGCAATCTGAAATGTGTTAACAGGCAAATTCGCTTAATAAATGCCACAAACAAATAACACAAGAATCACGCAAACAGGATTTAGCTCAAAGTTGTCACATTAGGCACTTACTTGACAATATTTGGGTGACTGAGTTCTTTGAGGAGTGAAATCTCTCGGATGGCAGTGCTTGGTACACCCTCTGTTTCTCTGTATGAAACACATTGTAAATTAACTCCTTATGTTACTTAATTTCTTACACTCATTCCAGGTTATTTTAACTTTTTATTAACTTCACCATGTTTTTGTGCATCTTCACACAAGGCACAGTCAAAGCATTCACAACAAAAGCAACTTGAGACACAAGAGAGACTTCCACGGTTGAAAGATCAATGACCAGAGCAGTACAATCAGCTTCCTCTCTTGTAATGACACAGCTGCAAGTCTTACAAACACAGCACATCACTGCACCATCACAGCTAACAAATCAACCAATACAAGATAAGCAAAGCAATGCTTGTGCTCTCTGTGGTCTGACACAAAGGTCAGAAAACATTGGATAAAGAAAGTCATCAGTGCCACCTGCTTAAGCATAAGAAATCATATTCCTTGGCACAACATGCTAGCAATAAAAAAAACAATTTTAATGTAGGCCTGCACAAATTATGCATGTTTTTTTGTAAAATCACTTCTCCATGCACAGTCAGGGTCCTGATGATGCAGGTAGTAAACAACTTAGCTATCAGTCTTAACTTCAGGTTTAATCCTCTTCATTTATGAAGTCAGTGTAAACAAACCAACAATCAGATGGACATTAAAAAAAAACCTTCATACATAAGTTCTGAGCAGTTTAGAGCTGAAACAATTAATCAATTATTAATTAACTATTAAATTAATCACCAACTATTTTGATGATAACATAATCATTTTGAGTCTTTTTAGGTACAAATTCTCTGATTTCATCTCCTAAAATGTGAATATTTTCTGGTTTCTTTACTCCTCTATAACAGTGATCTGAATATCTTTGGATTCTGGACAAAAATTGAAGATATCATCGAGAAAATAATCGACAGATTAATCAACAATGAAAATAATCGTTAGCTGCAGGCCTTGAGCAGTTCAACCAAAGGCATTTTTCCTTTTCAGATTGTGTAATTAGATGTAGGTGAATTTTATAAGGATTAAAGTAAGTTTGTTACAGAATGACGGTGCGTATTTCGTATCGCCTTAATTAACCTGTCACTCCTCAAATTTATCTTGGAACTCCTTCAAAAACACCTAACATAGTTTGTAGGTCCTTTTTTATTATCTGTATCATGTTCTGGTCTAATCAATACTTATATTAGCACAATCTACCAGCCAAATGCTAGTAAAATGTTGAAGTGGCTGGCAGATTTGCTTTAATCACCAGCCTAAATAAACCAAAAACAAATTTTGAGACTTAGAGCTAGTGTTCTCCGGATCATTCTGATCTGGATTAAAAGTTTTGAAATATACTGGCCCCTGATGATAACCAACAAAAATAATTAGCTAGGTTATCTAAACTTACGTCTCCAGCCTGATTTTCTTCAGAGCAACAGTTTCTCCGGTCACTTTATTCTTGGCTTTGTAAACCACTCCATACGTCCCTTCTCCAATTTTCTCCACCTTCTGAAACGTCTCCATGATTTAAAGAAAGTAAACAACAGCAGCAGTTGTGTTTGTCGGTTGTTTAGCTAGCTTTAGTTAGCGAGACTCCTCTCTTTGTGTGTGAGCTAACAGCTGCTCGGTGGCTACACAGACAGACGTTAACGGGCAGCGCGAGGACCGACATATAATTAAGTGGTTCAAACGGCCCGGACACAGCACAGTCTCAGGGCAGAGGTCCCGCCGAGGATAGACTGTTTCTATACATAAAGAAACAACTAAACACTATGGTTTCAGCTCATTTGTTGGCTCTGATAATGTTACTTTCCGTAAATATAAGGGTTAGCGTGGCGGGTGCTCCTCAGTGGAAAACACTGAACCAACACAGCAGCGTTTCCCGCGTTAGCATGGAAGCGCTTGTTTTTACATTCAACAAACACCGACTACTGTATCCGGGTGGTGTTTGACAGTTTTTTATCAGGCTCTTCAAAAACGTCCTTCTCTGGAATCCTTGTTTTGAAGACTGGCGTCAGCAATTAAGTAAAATGTCTTTTTAAAAAATACCGTTACTTGAGTGTCAATTGCTTGGTTTAATGCCAATCGTCCAAGTCCGGTGCAGTGGTGTTACATCGAGAAACGAAACAAACGTACACCAATCAAACTTCAGCTATGACGTTTTACGTAACCGACGTCGAAAACGGAAATGGCACCATGAAATAGAGGAACAGCGCCGTGTCTAGAGGGGAATCCTAGACCCGCGGAACATCTCGCGAGAATAATAATTTTAACCCAATCTATGATCTTTCTCTAACTCTGACCAAGTCTTTCTTGACCCACAACCTAAGCAGATCTTCTTCGCAGCGACGGTAAATTATAAACTATAATTTGTTTGTAGAATGTGCGTAATAAAGAAACCCTGCATATAACCATCGCGATAGTTTCCCAAATCTTGGGTTCTCTTGTAAGCACGACTAAGAACAAGTAGGCCTGCAAACTTCAAACTTTTTTTTTGTATGAAATTCAAATGCACACACTATAATGGCATGTTAAGGACTCTCGTGTATTTTCTTTTAAGTACTATACTTAATTACTATTTTGAGGTAAATATACTCAACTTCCATATTTAACTTGTTTGCTACTTTATACTATACATTTCAGAGGGAAATATTATGCTTTTTAGTCCTTTAATCACTAGTTACTCATAAGATTCATATTAATAATACAAAGTATAATCAACAAATTAATTATGTATGATTATAGGTAAAGACAAAACTTTATTGACCCCTGGGGCACCTTAACCAGATGCAGCATTAGTGGTCTTTGCATTAATGCATCCATTAATTATTAATAACCATAATTCAGAAATATAATCTGAAATGGGCCATATGCATGATAAGGACTTTTACTTTTGGTACTCTTAAGCACATTTCATGTACTTTTACTTTAGGAATTAGGAATTCAGGATGTTTACTTGTAGCCTACAAGAATATTTCTACACTATGGTACTGGTACTTTTACTTAAGCAGACGTCTGAGTACCTCCTCCACCACTGTAGGTCAGAGGGTAGTTACAAAAATGTTAAATAAAACCTTTTTAATAGCTTTTGGGTTTTTAGAAAAATAAATTATTCAAAAAAAAAAACACACAGCTTTCGCAATCTGACACAAAATAAAACACAAGAAAAATACCACTGAATAGCATAAATCTTATAAAATGACAAAAAAAAAGGTATCATTCAGCTTCATAAATTTGATCACACAGTCATATGACATTTTATAGACTGCAAAGATGTTTTCCAAAGGTGAGCAAGACTTTTAAAATACCTTAATCTATATAAAGGCAGTTTTACTTATCTTTGTGTAGTTTTGCACAGAAATCATGTGGCCTGGTATGTTGGTAAATGTCAATTGTAGTAATTTAGTGTAGCTGCATATTCCACAGTGTACTGAATAGGATAGAATGAAAAAGAAACAGAAAAAGAAACACCATTGCTCCCTCTAGTGGAGGTAGCTGAGTGTAGGCATGTAATCCCTCACTGGCTCCAATCTATTTCTATCATGTCCCTTTGAAACTGAAAGAATGTCTCACTAACTCTTATTCCTCTATTAATCCTAAATAAACCAGATTCACGGAGCCTTTCTGACAGCAGACATTTTGACTTGTTTTAGCAGAAAAAGGACAAGATACAAAAACCCTGACTGGTGCTCTGTCCCATTCATTCTTGTGATGTGTTGCAGCACTTAACAGGTGGGAAATCATTTAGTTCAAATACTTAGCTCCTAAGAACAAATACTTAGTTACTGTGCTGAAGTAGATTTTATAGGTATTTGAGCATTTATTTGTCTGACAACTTTTTACTTTTACTCCTTACTACTTTATTTTGTGTTAATTATGTGCTGACAGCATCAAAACTGATTACCTAAATGGATTGGATAATAACACATAGAAAAGACAATTAAGTTTATCCATCAGTGTATAACATGCACAGACACAACAAAATGTAAACAGGATGTAAAAGATGTTTCAAAACAAAAACAACAGACAACATAACAAGACAAAAACAACATAACAAGATGAAAAAGTCATAACAAGACAAAAAGACAACAAGACAAAAAAAAAGATGTAACTGGAGAAAAAAGATGTAACAAACAAAAAAGTTGAAAACGTGACAAGACAAAAAACACATACTAGGACAAAAAAGACATAATAAGGCAAAAAAAGATGTAAGTAGACAAAAATGACATAACAAGATGATAATGATGTAAAAGACGAAACAAGATTAAAATGACCTAACAAGACATTTTTAACAAGACGTAAAGAGAGGGAGACTCGACCAAGGAGAAAAGCTGAGGTTCAGTTAGATTTGCACAGAAACAGCTTTTAGAAATGTCCTCCAGAGGACACCTTTATACTTGGAGTACTTTTCAGAGCCTGTACTTTTTCAGTTTTACTCGAGTGAGGAAATTGATTCAGTACTTCTACTTCTACAAGAGTCATTTTCTTACATAAGTATCTGTACTTCTACTTGAGTGAAGACTGTGTGTACTTTTGCCAGCTCTGGTTGTTAGTCACACCTGTGTTTGGCAACTTTGATAACCGTGAAAGCTCTTTTCAACTTTCGTTTTACGTCACATGTTCCTCTTTAATCACGTGTCACCCTTTGCAGTGGCTTTGTGTGCCTCCAGGGCTATGGCCGCCGGATTTATCAGTTACAGGACCCAGGAGCTGCAGGGCTCCTATTTAACCCCCTGTGGAACATACAACACTGGTCCAGAGTCAGGATCAAGGTGGAGACACTGTAGTTGTATGGTATGTGTCTTTCTCGCTGGTCTGACCCATGTCATTATCATCACCTTAATTGTTAATGTTATGAGTAACACCTGTGCTTTTCTATGAAAAGTCAAGATGTCTTCAGTGAAAAAAGCCTTTATTACGTAATGTGTATGGAGCGGGATCGGTCATGAGGCATTGTGTCCTGCATTACTGCATGAAGGAACAGCCTCTGTTGGTCTGTCTGGACATGGACGCATTCATACCAGTGCTGCACATGATCAAAGCAGAGACGCTCGACGTGTATATGTGAAGAGTCATCTCCATCCACCACAAACAAATTATTTCTATTATTTCATTTGATGGAGATGATTATGTATAGTATCAGTAAGACATAAAATGTTACTATAGCTACATGCCATGTATATGTTGGTTTATTTGAACAGTTTTGGGAACCACTTTACAGTAAAAGTAATCCTTATAAACAATTAATAATTAGGTTATCAATTTGGTTGTAAAGCAAGCATCAGCAGCATTTCTATCTGTCAGCTTCTTCACATAGTTGTTAATAAGTTACAGGCATTCATTCTGCACACTAAGGCTTTAGCAGTATTGTTTACTTTGACATTTTCATTATGCACCATTTTACACTAAGGCTCACTTTGCCAATTATAAATATTAGTAACTCATTAGTAAGATTAACTCTACCTTGCAAAATAGTGAGCCCACATCTATGTATGAAAACAATTTTTATAACTTTGATGTTAAATTATATGACCTTTCATCGCTTAATTTCTACTTCCACTAACTTTAGGAGCTTCTACAAGTTAAAAATGTAATGTATTTTTTATGATTTTGTGGCTGTTGAATCATTTTGTTTTGGACTGCTGTGAGAAAAACTACAACAAACTGCAGTCTAGTGCAACCAGCATGCACAGCACATTAATCAAGGAATATTCCTGGAAAGCAGGCAGATGTAAAATTCCCAGATTATTGATTATTTCCAGTGATTTGACCCTGGCTAAAATACTTCAGATATTCCCTGGACCTCAGGAACAATGTCATTAGGATACTACACAGTGGAGATTAATGAGGAAAGAAGCTAATAGTTGACTATTTGTGGTATGTTGGGTCAGGTGCTCTGTGGGAAGGATTTATTTCTTCCTGAACTCTGCTGGTAGCACATGAGGGGTCACATGTAGTGCAGCCTGAGCAGCCTCACAGCCATGAGACAACATTACTGGGAAACCACCAATCACTGTGATAAAAGAGCACATAATGACTCTGTCTTTAAAGTCAAATGTTTTAAGCACTTAAACATCCATTCTCTATCTAACTTTTTATCAGTGTTTTTTCAAATGATTATTTATTTTATTTTTATTGCTCAGCAGTAGTTACGGAGATAAAAGAAAACCAAGCCCAAAGAAAAATTCATTAAATAAATTTGTTGATAGAGTGAGTAAATGATAAAAGCTATCATGCACCCATTCATTTTTTATTATTTTCCTCATCCTTTGTAATTTTAGGGGAGGGACTCACCATTAGGCAAATGTCAGCAATTGCCTTAGTCGCCAAACTACTAAGGGCGCCATAAAACGCCTCATAAAGTTATGGTTGAGGATTTTCTTATTTTACTTTTTGTTAATTAATTATGTCTTTCTAAAAATCCAGCTAGCGTCATGGAGTATAAAAAGTGGGTATATTTGCCTCAACATGTAGTGGAGTCGAAGTATAAAAATAAATAAATAATAATAATAATTTTAAATTTTGACACAAAGGTTTTTGTTTTTACTGTAAATGTATATTGTTTTTTTGTTGTTTGTTTGTTTTTTTTAAAAAGGTTGATCCCAAAATTTTAGAACTATTAGAGTGAACTTCCTTACCAACAATGCTCAATCCAGTCTATTCTGAAGCGACTGTGTTATTTTTTATGCTGCAGTAAAGTATGACAAATGCAGAAGTCAACAACTTCATTCATCATTATCAGAGTAATTAAGAGGAAGATAACTGCCTGTTTCTTCCATTACAAATTTAAACTTCCAGCTTTATAGAACATGAACCAAGATAATCCAGCTAACATAAATAATTCATTGAGATGTATCCATGATATCTTGTTTCAGGATCTATTGATGTGATTTGCATTGTGTTACATGAAGATACTAAATGTAGGGGGCTTCAATAATCTGCATGTTACTCATATTTGCTGAGAAAATATAGTAAAAACGAGCGACAGAAACAGTTGTGGAATTTGATACAAAGCATTTTATTCTGTGACACTTTCTGTGTGAAATTAAATTTTAGTTTTTAATCACTTCCACGATCAATCAGCGCATTCCTCTAGATGTACTGTACTCTTCTGACTGAAACTTTGGATCATGACGGAAGATAATGCATCATAAACTGAGCACGGGTGTGTCTGCATTGCTGCGAGCACAGATTCTCAGAGCTGCTGCAGCCTGAGGTGGACAGCAGGATGCGGGGTAATAGCTGAGGAAACAAAAGGATGCTATTGATTAGCCATCCACACACTCATCTTGTGACGCCCATGCACACATAGCTTTAAGGTCATACGTCAAAAGCAGGCATGACTCGAGATTTGCTCAGAGTTCTCACCACTCTAAAACACTCGTCACGTACAACATTTTCATTTACACTGTGCAGAAAGCACTCATTGATTTTCCAATAATGCACTTAGAAAATATTGTCCCACTTGAGGGATGTCTGTATTTGTGTTTGTGCACTTAATCCATCTTTTGAGACCTTTTTTGCATTAAGGTTCCTGTACAGGTTTCCTGAGTGCTTTAATAGAAATATTGCGTATCTGACAGCATAGCATTAAGATCAGATAAAAGGGATTTATTTTCAACTCAGTCAACTTTATTTATATAGCACAATTCATTAATCGATACACGTGGAGTGTTCATGTAGCAAAACTGAAACACCACAGACAAAAAAATAAATGCATTGAATAAAGAACAATAAGCAAAAATTCTGAAGTAACAATAAAACAATAAAATAAATTGTTAAATATCAATAAATAAAAGTTATTAGGTAAAATACATTTATGGAAGCCAAGAATGACCGTATATGCAAAAATTATTTTTTTCTGAAGAGTTCATTATACTGGGATAATAAAGTTCTTTTTCTTGTGATAAGAGGTCAGTTATTTTGTTATAAACTGAACATGGGTCACAATGATGTGACCCATGTTGATTTATCACACCTGTGGGTGCTCATGTGATTCTGTTGAGTGAACCTGAAGAAGCCACTGACGAAACGTGTTGTTTGCTTCCAATAAAGTCACAGTAACTCAGTTCAGTGTGCTGTGATTTATGTTGATGATTTTATCTGAGATGTTCCTATGGTCGACCAGCACCTGATCCTTGAGACTGTGCTGAAGGAGTTCTGTTTACTTTGTTATTTTGTTATATCGAGATAACAAAGCTTGTTTTGTCATGATAATGGGTTAACGATATCGTCATCTCATGATAACAGAACTAACTTTCTTGTGATAACTTGTTAATTATTTTGTTATCGCAGGATAACAGAGCTAGTTTTCTCATGATATTGGGTTCATTATTTCATTATCTGGGGATAATAAAGCTTGTTTTCCTGTGATAAAGAGTTAATTATTTTGTTATCTCATGATAACAAAGTTTGTTTTCTCATGATAACTTTTTGTTGGCTTGGGATAATGAAGCTCATTTTCTGGTGATAATGGGTCAAATGTTTTGTTAAATTGGGATAACAACACTTGTTGTCTGGTAACAGCGGGTTAATTATTTCATTATCATGGAATAACAATGCTTGCTGTCTTTGACAATGGGTTAATTATTTCATTATCGTAGGATATGAAAGTTTGCTTTCTCGTGATAATGGTTTAAGTAATTTTTTAGCTTGGGATAAAAAAGCTTATTTTCTTGTGCTGACGGGTTAATTATTTTGTTATCTTGGAATAATAAAGCCGTTTTCTCATGATGACAGGTTAATGGTTTCATTTTTTCGTAATAACAGGTTAATAATTTTGTTATCTTTGGATGACAACGCTTGTTTTAATGTGAGAACAGGTTAATTGATCTCGTTATCTTGACAATAGAAGTTTAACAACATATAACAACATAAAAAAAAAATATTCATATGTATGGCCGTTGTCTACTTCTTTATAAGATAAACACCAGGCATAAAAAAATAATGTAAATATTGTAAATTATTAAAACTTATAAATTAAACATCAAAAACTCTAAATTAAACTCAGATTAAAATGTAGATGTTTAACCTCCTTTTCCAACTAAAAGCACGTAGCAGACAAAGTAAAATCATTGTGGATGATGCGGATTAGAAAATGAGGATTAGAAAATGTAATAAAATGATAATAGTAATGTCACAAGCTAGAGCTAAACATAACAATTCCTGTAAAACACAACAAAATAGTACTGATGGAGTTTCAGAGGGGTGGTGCCAGTTTGCAGACTCCCGCTGATGTCAGAGGTGAGAGGAAACTTTATGGTAATTCAGATCCGAGGAGGGCCTCTTAAACAGAGTGAGGAGACTTTTCTGAAGTCTCTTTGGGAGTTGTGTTGGGGTTTAGGACTGCTGGGTGAGGATCGGGGCTCAGAGAGAGGACACACACAACCAAATACAGGATGACGACTCTGACACTGGTGCTGCTGGTTTTGGTTTTTACATCTGCCACCGCAATAAGTGAGTACATCAACCATTAGATTCAGTCAGCTGTTAGGTGGATGTTTGATTTGCTTCAGAAAAATCATATATGCTGAGCAACAAGTGAATTTCTTAGCAAGACAATAAAGGATGTTCTACTGCCTTGTAAGAATAAATACGGTTTATAAGTAATTATTACAGTTCTGCAATCAAAAAGGTGAAAAAAAACTTCAGTGAATGCTTTTTCCATCAGAAAACCACTTTATTTCCCCCTCATTGCAACTAAACTGTACTGCATTTTCTATCTCATCTGACATTAAATATCTAGAGTAAGAGAAAGTGAAAAAGGATTAAGTGGAATTATTTTAATGGCGCAATTCTTCTTCTCAGTTTAAGAACAAAGACTGAAAGCTGAGTGCGAGCCTCAGTTATGAGTTTAGCAACAGAGAAAGTGATTTATTGTAATTTCTGTGACAAATTTCTTTCCCACCAATTACAAGGTTGTGTCTGAATCTATTTCTTTGTTTGGACTACAAACTGAGCAGTAAATGTGTTGACCTATGATTTTTTCGCTTATTTCATGCTAACACACTCCACACTGTTAAACAGAAACAAGATGGACTTGAACTTTTATATGCCAAAGTTTTATACTGTTTAAGTGTTTCTTATGCCAGTTTGCATTCATGACTACGGGCTCAGAGGTGTATGCTGTAATTCAGAATACTGTCATTCAAAATATTGTCCCACTTTGAAATTTTAAAATCACCTTTCATGTTAATGTGAGGGGATTTCATGCAATAGCATTTTCACATATACACACAAATTGTATTTTACTTGCTGTTTTCATGCTGTGTATTATTATGCATTTATTAACTGTTAAGCACTTTTAGACTGCTGTTTTGAAAAGTGCTATATAAATAAAGCTTACTTACTTACTTAGTTACTTACACATCACTGGCTGAGAGAAAACCCAGTCAGCCAGTCAGTTGTCTGGGATCCCTCATTCCTTTCACTGGGATTACTGCTGCTGCTGCTCAGCTGATAGTCACATGAAAGGGATTGAGGGGGATTGCAGGTCGTGTGACTCCCACCGCCAAGAACCCCGACACTTCTCACCCCTCCTCAACACTACAAACATAAACCTGCTCGCATTCACAGAAATATCTCTAATATTATGTTCTTAGCCTGCTAGATTGTACAATATGATACAATACAATGCGATGCAATGTGATACGATACGATACGATACGATACACCTTTATTGTCAGTTTACACTGAAATTCATTTTGCATCCTTGGGCAGTTTAATTCAAGAGATTTACACACAGATAAAACATACAGATAGGACACTTTTCATTGATGTACGAAACACATGAAAATACCATGTGTTTCAAAATCATCATTACACATCTCACATGATATCCTCTGGATTCAGATCTCAGTTACCATATAGAATTTGTACCTCTTTTAAATAATCTATACAACTTTAATTCTACATTGTACTGTATATCATTTTAATGTGGTTCAATTTAAAAATGTGAGTTCCCATGCTGCCTTACAAACGTGAGTTAACTGAAAATGGGTTGAATAATATTTTCACAGTCATTTTATGAGTTTTTAAAACATAAAACCAACTGAGTTAAGTGAACTTGACAAAACATTCAAGTTTAATAAGCTTAAGATATTAAGCTGAATAAGTTAAGTGCACAGGCGTAGGGAATAAATACTAACCTTCATCAAGGTTAGCATTGTTTTCATTATTATGAAAAGAAACCACCAGGATCCATCTCAGCACAAAGGTTAGAGGTATATCTTCCCACTCTTCATGAAGAGTTTGCACTTTTTCTTCCAGAACCAAGAAGTCAGTTCACACGTTACCGCTCATGGAACTCACGGATGTATCCAGTGTGGAAAGATGGAGACCCGAGATT
Organism: Lutjanus erythropterus; assembly: GCF_056507025.1. Classification (NCBI taxonomy): domain Eukaryota; kingdom Metazoa; phylum Chordata; class Actinopteri; order Lutjaniformes; family Lutjanidae; genus Lutjanus; species Lutjanus erythropterus. The sequence continues at coordinate 21,312,666 of NC_139318.1, forward strand.
CAGGAACTGTTGGTCCGGTGAGGCTCATTCCTCCATTTCTAAAAACAAAAATATATAAACTTATAAACTTTTCTGTCTCAGTCTAAAGATCTTAAATTGTGTGATCTCCTTTCCAGGTGGTGAAGTAACTTTTGATCTAAAAAATGATGCACCCACCCTGACTGGAGCAAGAGCAACCTTCAACATTAATCTTAATTTCCCACCAAACCAGACAGTGCTCTCTGATGGGCAGGTGGTCTGGGCACGAAACTGCACCATTAATGGTAAGATAAACTTTCCAGTCATGAAATGTCATCATTTTAGCTGTTTTCATTAATGCTAAAAGCCAAAATCAATAACAAGAAGCTATGAACAGATCATTTTATCACAGATGTGATTACAAAATGATCTTCAACCTGTGGATAAAAAGTTTCTGTCATGGTATTCTCTAAAGAAATAAGAAGTAACTTACACTTTAAAAAAGCCTTTTTTCTCTTAATTGCTTTTTGAATTTCATATCCATATTTTATTCTTTATTTATTTCACATGTGTTGCCTCATATCAATATGCTGCTTTTTTCCAGGACAACAGTATCAGGAGGGTCAGGCTGTGTATCCTGACCAGGACACTCAGCAGACCGGAGTTTTCCCTGATGGCACACCGTTAACCAGGAGCCAGAACAAGAAACCCCGCTATGTGTTTGTGTGGAAAACATGGGGTAAAGATATATATATATATACATTTTATATTTTGATTAATCTAATAATCATAGGGCTGCTCCCTCCATGGCTGTATGTAATGCTCCAGTAGTAGCATTGTGTTTCAGGTAAGACATTTTTTTTGTTAGCACAAAACAACCCATAGTAAACCTGCAGTGATGAGAAAAGGGACACCACATTCAATGACAAAGACTGCATTACATTAACATGTAAAATCCCCTGAGAGACAAAGGACAGAGCATAAAGGGTCTGTAAAAGAATAGCAGGGAGGTTTCTCCTCCAGGCAGGGAAGTTAAAGTGCAACAATTTCCCCAGGCTGTATCACAAACAAAGAAAAAGACTTTTTAGTTACAACTTGTGAATGATCTTCTATCTCTGATACTTTATATTTGTCATGAAAAGTTGGCATCTCTTTGTGCATCTGAAGAAACGGCAACAGAAAATACATGCAGGATTTAAACTGTGCTGTTAAATCTTTAACTTTGAATAATGTGTATTATGTGGATTAAATTAGTGTTGCTTTAGTAAGCGTAATTGCTTTGTGGTGGCCTTACCCCTAGTCATAAATCTATACTAAAAGTTGTGTTTTGGCTCGTGCATTCAAATTCTGACAACACTGAGATGAAAGTATATGATGGCAATAGGATGGCAAAAAGTTGTAGCAGTTTTTTGAGAATTTGAGAATTGATAAAAATTGTCAAAAATCCTTCCAAAATATGATATATACCATAGAAATTTCATGCTGTGATTTGGTATCAAAAACCTTTGATTTTTGAAAACTTTCTGGGAGATTTCTGCAAAAACACATCAAACACAAGCCTTGACAATAGCAACTCACACAATATAATGAGAGTGACACCTGGAGTGTCTCCAAAATGTGTGAATTCAATTATTTTTGCTGTGATTAACAGACCACTCTAAGTAATCACGCTGTTGCTCTATTGAAGGGCGTTACTGGCAGGTGGCAGATGGACCGTCATCCTCCCTCACTATCGGCACAGACAACGTCCCCCTGGGCTCCTACAACATGGAGGTCGTCATCTATCACTGCCGTGGTCAAGACAAGTTCATCCCTCTCGGCTACGCTTCCACAGTCTTCACCATCACAGGTTTCCTTCCAACTGATGCATAACTTGAGGAAAATGATCCTAAATTATTCTATTTCTGTAACCCTCATCATAACCACTCTACGTCTTTTCCCCTGTCATCAGACCAGGTTCCTTTCACCATATCCCTCGCCCAAGTCAATGATGTAAACCAGGAAGATCAGAACTTCATCCAGAATCGAGCCATTGCTTTTACTGTGAAACTCCACGATCCCAGCCAGTATCTGAACAACGCCGACATCAGTTTCAGCTGGGACTTTGGTGATACCACTGGTACTCTGATCTCCAGAGACCTCACTGTCACACACACATACCTCAACGTTGGGACCTTCAAACCTCAGGTGGTCCTCATGGCAAGCATCCCCAATGGCTGCGGAAACCCCACTGCTGGTGAGATTTTAAACTAATTATTGTCTCTTTTTAATTCTCTATGTATTTTTTTTGTTGCTCCCATTTTTATGAGCTGAAGTAAAAAAAAGTCCAGAAGTTTGTCTATGCACACAAAAGGTTTATTTTTCTCAAATTTTGTTATAAAATTGGTTAAAATCTGATTGCTTAGTACTCACGTGACATGCAAGTCACGTGATGCACATGTGTTAGTGCTCACTAACAAAGATTTTAACAAATTTGTCAGCAAAATTTGAGAGAAATCAACCTTTGTGTGTGTACAGAGATTTTTTACTTCAGCTTATGAAAATAAAGCATTAGATGTCTGAACTAACTTTTGCTCATTTGTTTTAAACTTTTCTTTCAGTTGTTCCTGTTGATGCCTCTGCTGCTCCAGAGGTAGTTGTGATCCCTGCCACTGCTGCAGCTGCCCCAGCAGCACCAACTGAGGGAGGAGATGCAATTGCTCTGGATGTTCCTGCTTCTGTGCAGCCAGCTGAAGCAGCCGAAAACACAGAAGATGGAGAAGCAGTTGTTGACCCAGACACAGAAGTGGTAGAGGTTGCTTCAGTAGCTCCTGCAGTCGATGCAGCTGTTGTCCCAGAGGAACAAGATTCCGCAAACACTGCTGTGGAAGCAGATGTTGCTGCTGAGGATACAGATGCAGCAGCAGCAGGTGAGGATGCAGCAGCAGCAGGTGAGGAGGCTGCTGCTGCGTCTGTTGCACCTGCAGCTGAGGAGCCAGCAGATGCTGCTGCAGCTGCTGCAGATGAGACCGCAGTGGTTACAGATGCAGCTGAAGAAAATGTGGCTGTGATTGATGCTGCTGCTGCTTCAGTTGCCCCTGTCGTTGAGGGAGAAGAGGCCGTTGACACTGTCACTGTTGCTCCTGCAGCAGATGTAGCTGCAGAGGAAGAAGCTGCTGCTGCTGCTGCTGCTGCTGAGGCTACTGCTGCTCCTGTTCCTGCTGCTGATGCTGCTGCTGCTGTTGATGCCGCTGCTGATGTTGCTGCTGTCGATACTGCTGCAGAGGTTGTCCAAGCTGCGACAGAAGCCCCTGTTGATAACATCATAGCCCCTGCTGCCACTGAGGCCACAGCTGTAGAAGAGGTAGCACCGGCTGATGCTGCAGCTGATACCGAGGCTGAACTACAGGCAACTGAGAATGAAGTTGCAGCGACTGCAGCGACTGCAGGTGAGAATTTACTGTAAACTAAAATAAGCAGGTAAAAATGAAAAGATGGCTCTTGTAACAAAAGTCTTATGACAAATTGCCAGGTGATGAAGAAGCTGTTCCAGCTGAAGGCGAAGTTCAAGCAGAAGCAGAAACAGATCCAGCACAGGTTCCACTCATTGTGGCTAAGAGACAAGCCCCAGAGCTGACAGCTGACTGCATGGTCTACCGTTACGGCTCCCTCGCCACCTCCTTAGATGTTGTCCGTAAGTCAGTGTAGCTTTTGTGATTATGACAGTTTAAACCTCAGCAGATAAAAATATTATTTAATTGAAACTGATTTAAAATCTCTCTTACTGCCTCTTTCAACCCTGCAGAGGGTATTGAAAGTGTAGAGATTGTAGAGGTGGCCAACGTTGTATCACTTGCAACTGAGTTGGATCAGAACGCGGTGGACGTCACCATTACCTGTCAGGGAAGGTAAGCAGTAACATTCATCATTCACTCAATCTAATTGAAAATTTGTAGTGTCATGGTTGTTATTTCTTCTCGGCTACACAACTCAAACAAATCACCTGCACTCACACTTCACCCAAATCACTGGTGTGTGAGTAAACAATGTATGATCTGAGCCTGTTTCTGACACAGTTTTTAAGCCACAGTTTCTGCACACAGGATGGTACAGATGATCAAGGCAGCATGTTTCTGCCTTATTAGCATTATTGCCAGCAAACAAACTTCTACCTGCCTCAGATGTTTTAAATTAATCTTTAATTATTGATTTATTGTTTGATTTTCTATTTTGAATGTAGGTAGGTTTTACATCACAGACAGTTTACTCATATTGTCAGAGTTGGGATTAAACAATGTTTCTAAAATTGTATATTCAACCTACGTACAAAAAAACATGAAGAAAGAAATTGCACTGTAAACATGTAAACACTATTGGCAATTTATTGGAAACACCTGCATGGTCACAGCCTGTTAAATGGACATAAAGTGGGTCTGACTCTATAAAAATATGGAGCACAAAGACAGAATCAGGAGGTTCATTTACTGTTCAGCTTTACATTAGAGGTGTATTGATTTGGACTTCCCTAATGAACTTTTTAACTAAGACAACAATGATCTTTCAGTTAGCTGACATAGAAACTGTGATATGTGATGTCTTGTGTATTATGTTTAGTACAAAAACATGTATTTATAACAAGAAAATACTCACTTGTAACTATGTCCCTTCATCTTCACTCTCCTTCCCTCAGTCTGCCAAATGAGGTCTGCACAGTCATTTCGGATGCTGACTGTATCACACCGGTGGAGACCGTCTGTAATGCAGCCACACCCTCTCCAGACTGTCAAATGATCCTTCGTCAGTTCTTCAATGACTCTGGAGTATTTTGCATCAATGTCTCCTTGACCAATGATGTCAGTCTTGCTGTGGCAAGCGCTAGAGTCAGTGTGACAGTAGGTGGGTGGAAGAAAAATTAATAAATAGCCACAAACACACTTAATCTATAGGTTATCTCATTTGTATAATGTGCTTCAATTTCAGCTGCCGGTGGTTCCCCAGCTGGAACTGCAGCCACAGTCCTGGGTGTTATGGTTCTCGCCTGTGTTGTCTGTTGTATTGGTTTGATGTACAGGTGAGTACCTAATGCATTAACGTTTTTTAATTTGAGGCCTAAATGAATGGAAATTAAGAAAAATGAAAAGCCTAAAAATTGCAATGAAGAAAACCACCAACTGCAATAACTCCAACCAATAAATGAAAGCAAAGCTACTCTAATTATGGTACATCATTTATCCTAATTTGATTGTATAAAATACATTTCCGTTACTCTTATCACCAACATCAATATTTTTCAGTTTTGACTCTGTTTTAATGTCAGTCCCTCTGACCTTCCTCACATGGGATTGTTTCACTTGTCATCACAGGAAAAGCACATCGCTTTATTGATGGCTCAGTTCAGTATTAATGTGTCAGAGGCCATATCAATAAGCCATCAAGTGCAATATCAAAACATATTTTGAGGTAACCTGAAAAACTGAATCAAGAGCAGCATCTCTATGTACAGTATTAGGAAGAGTAAGGGTCCAGAGTTTGATCCCCATGGATCATCCAAATAGACAGTTTCCTTTTAACAGTCTGTCCAACAGTGCTTTGAGCAAACATCAACATGCTAACATGCTCACAATGACAATATTAACATGCTGATGTATAACAGGTACTATTTATCACGTTCATAATCTAAATTTAGCATGTTAGCACACTAACATTTACCAATAAGAGCTTAACAAAAAATACTACATAATTTTACATTTGCAGGTATTTGGTCATAAAACAATGTACAGCCCATTCTTATTCCCAACACAATAAATACCAATGCTCGGTGACTCATACAGATGCACACGGTACCCTTGAGTGGATGTACCCTTGAGATGCACCAGGCTTTTGATGCAGCATAAAGAGTGAGAAATCTATGTACGGAGGTTGGGTGGATGCATGAGTCAAACAAACCCATGATTTTAACACAGGAGACTGGCATCCATGACGTGTCCCATGTGAAACCAAAATGCTATTAAAAGTTTCAAGTACACATCATCACATGTGACCTATGTCCTGCAACTTGCCTGACAAATGCCATGTGATACATGTACGTATTCACCAAAGTGAATACAATGTATTCTGAGGTGGACATAAAATGTGTCTATAAAATGGATTTTTGTATAAAAAAAATCCACATTTTGTATCTATAAAATGGACAGTTGACTCAAAAGCATGAATGTCAATCACATGGTGGTGCTTGAGGAAAAGTCAGATGATCACCAAATCACCAAAAACATCTATACAAAAGTTCATGAAGCTCGGCTTTGACCAAAGAAATCTTGCCTTTTAACTATGTCCAAATAAGATTACCTCACTCACCAAAAAATAATGTGGTCATGCAAAAATCAGGCTAAGGCAAAGACAGAATGGAAAAGCAAAAACAGTTTTATTATTTTGTTTGTTATTGACAGACATTTTGGGCTTTATCTCATGCAATATAAACTAATATGTTTCACTAATCACTTCAACTTTGTCACTTCTTCATTAGTGGAGCCTCCTCAGCTGTCTCACCTGTTTAATATTTCTACACAGGCGGTTCAAGCAGTACCAGCCACTCAGAGAAGACGGTGTTGGCAGTAATGGCAGCTCAGTAACATCAGTGCCTTTGTTGTTGTGGAACTTGTTGAGCCGACAGTCACCAGGAGAGAGTCGTCCACTGCTTCAGGGGAGGATTGTGTAAATATCATCGAATAATGCACTCAACATCTACAGTATCTGCTAAAATATTGGCTTTATACCCATTATACTTTAACTGTAGCAATGTTCTAACTCCCACCTAATGTACTGAACCAGAACCAATTAAATGTACCGAGTTAAGTGTACGACATGTAGAAAATAGAAAGGAGTCAAGTGTGTAAAAAAGTGAAATAAAAATGTTCAAGCATTTGTAGACAAAAGTGATATTTATTTTGACCTACAGTATTTTGTATTAATTGGAACTTATAGTTTGTAGAAGTCATAACGTGTTCTCTTATTTGTGGCCTACTTATACTAAACCAATTGGAAAATCAATGTTAACGTATTTCAGTTCAATTTCTTTACAATGTAATTTAATTCATTTACACCACTGAACTATTATGTTTGCTACCCTGAAATTAATAAAATGAAACTTTATCACCACCATATGCATGCTTTACCTATTTATTTCTTTTTCATTTACATTTATGTGATTTTATGTCCGGAACAGTAAAAGATCAGATGTGAGTAGAGATTTTCAATCTGATCATCAACAGCAATGTTTGGTGAATTTATTCAATAAGAAACTGATTAATCAATCACCAGTACCACCAAAATGTTTGATTTGCATATAGTTTATTACTATTATTTTATTGAAGCTAATGCCAAAATCACCTCTATGCAAAGGAGCAGCGGCTCTACTCCGAGTTCCTCACGGATGACTGAGTTTCTCACCCTATCCCTAAGGAAGATGTCAGCCACCCTCCTGAGAAAACCCATTTCAGCCGCTTGTATCCACAGTCTCATTCTTTTGGTCATGACCCACCCTTTATGACCATAGGTAAGAGTAGGAACGAAGACTGACTGGTAGACTGAGAGCTTCACCTTCTGGCTAAGCTCTCTTTTTGTCACAACGGTGCAGTAAAGCGAACACAATACCACTCCTGCTGCTCTGATTGTCCGGCCCATCTCATGCTCCATTGTTCCCTCACTCGAGAACAAGACCCCGAGATACTTGAACTGCCTCACTTGGGGTAAGGACTCATTCCCTACTCAGAGCAGACAATCCACCAGTTTGCTGCTAAGAACCATGGCCTCAGACTTAGAGGTGCTGATCCTCATCCCAGCCGCTTCACACTCGGATGCGAACTGATCCAGTGAGTGCTGGCGGTCACAGGCCGATGATGCCATCAGAACCATATCATCTGCAAAAAGCAGCTTTGCAATCCTCAGGCCACCGCACTGCATGGATGATGCAATGTACCTTGTAAACTGAGCAGGGCTGCTGTATTTGCTTAAATACCAGAGCCTCCTATGACGTGTGCATACATGCATGTGCACTAATGATGCCTGGACAGCAGTTGCAACTGCAGGTGCTGTGGTTCATCAGTGGAATGGATGGTCCAGGTCATGAGAATTAACATTCTGATTAATAGCGGATGGGTTGCGTGAGTTGGTGGTTTGGAAATAGTGTGTGTCTCTGACTTTGACTCTGTTTCTACTGGAGCATTTCCTCTGTCCTGTCCAGTTAGAACAAGTTCAATTTATTACAGTTTCGAGTTTTGCCACTTAAATGTCTCATGATAATTGCTGCAATGATATAACTGCGTGCATGGAAATTAAACTGTAAGCAACCTCTTTATTTATTAAGAAATCACTCAGATATCAATGAAACACACAATAAACAAATCACCTGGAGAGCTCGCACTGTGTGACATCATTTAAAAAGGTAGCAAGTACTATAGCCTACAGGTAGAGGTGCAGGTTTCTAAATCGCTGGGTAGGTGATTCATGTGTACATGCTGATTCAGATGAACTGAGAACCCATGTTTCCATCACTAACTTGCACACTTAAAATGTGTTTTTTGTCAGGTCATTTTTCCACTGTTACTTCAGTGGCAAGTTTCCATACATTAGTCAACTATAACTGAGCACATGATCAAATGATAGATTGACTTTATGAACAGCTTCTTCATGTTGAACTTATTATCAGGCAGTCAGTCCACATGAGCTGGAAATGAAAAGAGATGGAAAAAGATGTCATACACATGATTATGGAACTGTGAATATTCTATTTCCTCACTTGCAGAAAAAAGAGGTGGAGTGTCACTCCGGTGCACCTATGACATTGCAATTAGATTAATTAGTAGAGAGAGAACATCTACACAAAACACTGAGACATAACACTAAAGTAAAATATAAAGTAGAATCATCTCAAAACTATAAAAGCTGTGGCAATCCATAACTTTATAAAATACACATAGACAGATCACAAACATTTCACATGGTATCAGCAGGCATTTGGGTGGAGTAGAGGCGCGGTCACAAAGTGGTGTAGTTATAGAATTGCTTCAGCTGAGTGTGCTAAAAAAAAATACTGCCATCACCTCCTGCTCTCTGCTCAATTAAAATGATTTAAGATGTTGCAGGCTACCTTAATGCACTGAGCAGACAAAGTGTGGCGGATAGTAACATGTGCATCATATGACACACACTGCAGTGCAGGAGAAAAGCTGACGTCACTGCAGCAAGATCTTTAATGGAAGAAGCTATGGCCTGGCGGTGGAAACAAAGATGTGAGGTGATAGAGAAGTGAGGGAAAAGATGGGTCTTGATTACATGGTTTGTATATGAATCAGAACAAAGTTCAAAGTGAAAATTGTTCTGTTTTGGCTGTTGCATTATGTCTTCATTTTATTTTTACAGTCTTTAAAATTCAGTCTATTTTGTTATTGCATTTGCCCAAGCAGCAAAATATGAGATGGAGTAGGTACCTGCTGTGCACCTTTCTCGTGGAAACTTTTAGAGATATTTGGGCCAGTTTGTATTGGTATGGGTTCACTCATGTATGCATTGCTGAACAGTGTTCTTTACTTACATGCATAAGTATACTAAATGAATATCCTTCCAACAGACTTGCGTAACACTGCAGTGGTCCATTACAGTAATTACCTAACGCAGCCATTAATCTTCCTCGACTGTTAACATGTCTCTCTGTCACATGTACCAAATGTTGTTCTGCCATCCCCATTCACTCTGGACCTGCACTGCAGCCAAGACGAAACCCCACAGCTCTGCTGGATGGCCGTCATTTCTCACAGATGATCTTTATCTTGGCCCTGTCAGCCCTCCCGGATCTTAGCGGGCGTGCAGCTTTTAATAGGTCACAGGATCCTCACCAATTGTCCCAGTCACAGCAAAATGGCAGCATTACTGGCTGAATTCTCACCAACCCCCAGGAACTGGCTTCGCTTTTCCAGAGATAACCAGGCCAGACTTTTATAATCACAGTTGTCTGTGGACAGTGAACCTGGAGATAAGTCAGTAGGGTGACACCATCCAAGCAGCTTAACAGCTTTGATTAATTTGAGTGTTTCTTTATTGCTCGCCACTCCCTAGCAACTGATCTTAAAAAGGATGAGGTTTCCTTCATCTGTCCTTTACACTGCAGACACTAGCAAAGGAAGAATCGTTCATTCCCAAAGTCCAGCCCTTTTGTTTGTTTGTTTTTTTGTAACATCACATGTCCTATATTCCCTGATCCAGCAGAGTCAAGGCTATTGAATAGTAATGCCCTGGATACAATTAGGGACAGGCATTTTGGGCAAAAATAGCCTTTGACTGTGTAGCAAACATGGAATAACCAATTGGCTGCATGCATTCATTGGTGACAGCTGGCTAATGTCTTCCTGATGAAGAGAGACATTCTTGAATGATGCAATAGAGAGAGGTGTACTCAACATGCTGATCAGTGGCGTTACAGTTAAAGTAAAAGGGTTTCCCTCTCAGTACAGATACAGCGTGTTCATCTGTCTTCACACACTGTGAGTAACCTACAGATGCCCTGCAGATCTCAAGAGCTTGCACTTGACACTGAACTGCCCTGGATCCTCAGCAATACGCCCGTCAAGTGTGAAGTTGTCTGGATGACTGGTTGTTGTGAAAACAGACAGTCTTACCATTTTAGTTTAGTTTAGTGGGGATGCTTCCACTATGAGTTAGAATTCTTTGAATTTATATAAATACAACCATTAAAGTTTAAAGGATGACCACTGTGACTGACATAAAATTAAACACTGCTGTAAGCTCCAGTGCTCTGTCCTGTTCTTACTGTTGATGTGCTGTTAGATCAGAATTCTCATCAGAGACCACACCCACATAAATTTCATATATGAAAATGAAAGTAATGTTTATTCCCTGTCATCCCAATAACACTGAGATATCTAAATGAATGCCCGTTTCTACATGAAATATGAGACACATACTGCGAGTTCAATATGTGGAAACAGGAACAGATATTCTAGCCTGATACTGTCAAAGACACATTATTGAATTTATGGGTCCTTCGGGAATTCTGCCAGAACAAGAAGGATCAATTGCTAATGGTAACATCTGGTTGATGGTTAGTATTACTGACACACTCCAGTTCAAAATCATTCAACTATAGGTTTTTGCAAGTGTGACGAGTGTTGGATACACTGATTAAAGTGCAGATATAATCTTTACACTGATAGGAAACCTTGACATATGTGCAGACTGGAGCAGGATCTGGTGAACGAATAGAAAGTGAGATGTGCTCTGAACATAGAGAGAGAGAGTGAGACAGAGGGTGAGACAGAGGGGGGAGGGAGGGAGGGAGGGAGAGGAGAGAGTTACTGACCATAAAGCAGGTTGATTAGATTACAGAGCTAAGACGAACACAGGCCATTTATTACACAGAAAGCCAGAGCTCGGCAGCAGCAGCCATGCAAACCTACAAGGAAGAGAATCAAGTGTGGAAGTGTGTGTTTGAGAATGACAGACAGCAAAAGAGATTACTTTTACTACTGTGTGATCCAGATGCTCCATTAGAGAGAGGAACCCAAAGTTAAATGTAATCAGAAGAAGTGCTGAGTCCAGCTTAAAATAACGGAGGCTGATTGGTGTGTAACAGCTCGTGTGTGTTTGAAAGAGAAACAAATATGACACAATATGTTATATTTAGTTGTGTATTACACTAAAGAGTCCAAGGAAGGGGAGGATTAAAGGTACTGAGCAGCATCACAGGGGACACAAAGGGAAGAAAGTGCCACACCCAGTGGCCACAGAGCATGCTCGGAATTACATCACTTTTATATGAGACTAGCCTGTCTGCAGACCTCAGTTAAAATGGCTATAGACCACACACACACACACACACACACACACACACACACACACACACACACACACACACACAGACGCACACATGTGTGCACACACACATACTTTGCAGAAAAATGTGAAGGTGCTGCCTCACAGAACGTCGCCACCATTAATGTCACATTTTACCCAAGATTTGACACTAATGCACATAGCTGTAGCCTTGAATTAACGTTTAAAGGGACAGTTCACAGCAAAATCAAAAATACATGTTATATATTCCAGGAATCATGTACTGATCACTCAGGATAGATCCACAGACCTTGTTGTCAGTGGTTTCATGTAGCATCTAACATGTAGCCACCTAGAAAAAAGACACTGCGCCCAGCATCATTTAAAAAAAAATGGTCCGTCGTCTTTGTGCAGCCACACTGAGTGCTTCTAGTTGAAAATCTCTAAACTTTTCAGAAAGGTGCTCTCACCATCACTTTTTTTTCAGGCAAGCAACCATAGATGGGGATTCATCACCCTGGTAACCAAGAAAGAGGAGACGCTTGTTCTGTCTGTGTCGGACATAAACAATCATAATAGAGACTTTCATAGGAGCAGACTGGTCAAACACTGAATGTTGCTGGTGAGTAATGTGCGTTTATCACTCAGAGATTGTAAGCTTGTTAGTTGTGTAGTCAACCCTCTGTCGAGTTAACATTAAGTTAGGTACCTAGCTAATGTCAATCATAGTGTCAAACCCACATACTTTTTCATCTGGGCTGAAAAATAAAGCCAACACAGAGCGCCAAAAGCTGCAGTTCAGTTTTTTCAGATTTTTGTATAACTACCATTTAAATTATATTACGGCTTAAAGTTATGCGTGATTAAGGGAGTGCCCGCTTTGAGTGACAGGTAGGTACTGTCACAGATGGCTAGCCGTTAGGTAGCTGCTTCATTTGGCTGCTCCAGCTCCACTCACGCTCCATTTTTTTGGATTAGGCGGGATTTACGTGAGCCGCTACTCTGTGAGTCTCACAACAGCTCTTCAGAAACCTGCGCTGATGTCACAGACACTCTGTCAACTATTCATTATTCTGTCTATGGGGGCTTATTACTGAGGAGAAGGGGGGAAGAGCATGCCCTTGAAAAAAGTGTAAATGTAGTGACTGTACTCACTGCTGTTCAAGCAACTACCTTGCATTTAGAAATACCCATACAACCGGTAGGTGGCAAGATTTTTGGTTTTCTGGTATTGCAAGACTAGTTTTATAGCACAGCCTATTTGTCCCTGGTTGAAGCAACTTCAGCTGATTCCCAAAAAGTGTCAAGAGCAAAATGCATTATTTTCTGAGTTAAAGGTGATATAAAGTTGTAAGTTTGATATTACTGACTGGCTAAAAGAGTGTCACCATCAGCACTGGCTCAGGTCTCTATGTTTCAACAGCTGATTAAATGATTACTTTCAGCTTACGTTGTAGTCAGAACAATAAAACATCTTGATGTCTTCCTGAAATATTAATCATCTGTGCTGGGGAAGTCACTGAGTTCATGGAGCTGCTAAACAGTTGCTATTCTTTGACCTCTTTCATCTATATGACTGAACCAAAAAGCCACTGTTCACCATAATTACCAACAAAGTTATTTGACAACTCTTATTCTAACAGGGATTACCGGATCTAGAGCATTTCAAAAGGATGGAATAACTGCATAGTCATGGCTCTGCCCCAGACGCCCAGAATATCAATAAAGTATTCCATTACTGTAAAAGGAGAGAGAGACAGAGAGACAGAGAGGAGAGGGAATGGGAGACAGATGGAGGGGAAAAAGAATCAAATCAATGTATCCATGTGATTCAATTTAGGTCGGAATTTCACGGTTTCCTTATTGAGGACCAGGTAACAGAATCCTTCACACATATCTGATAGTAATGTTAAGAAAATTATACATGCAAGTAAGAGTGAAATCAAATATATAAAAAGGTATTATACAGAGGAATGATAATCAAAACTGACTGAGGAATCAACAGTGAAAAGTGTCAAGGAGGACACAAATCAGGGTGAGGAGGGGCATGGGCATGGTGAGACATCTTTAGTAATAAACGCAGCGATGTGGAAGCCGGTCTGGCCTAGTGCCAGCTGCTCTGGTTAAAAGGGTGGACCTGTCGAGACAGAGAGTAAGACGGAGCGCCGGTGAAAGCACACAGAGAGAGGCAGGGTCTGTCTCTGAGAGGTAGGGAGTGGCCAAAGCTTGTATGCTGATGAGTGATTGAGAAAGGAAGGGTTCATGTGGGTGGGGTGAGGAGAAATGAGGGAGGGGGAGGCGTGAGGATGATGGGATAGCCAGCTTAAGAGCATAAAAACCCCCGGTGCTCTTCAGTCTGATGTCCTGTTGCCTCACGAGCATCTCCAAGCCTCCAGCTCTACATCTTTCCACAGCGATAAAGAACAGAACAAGACCAGCCATGAGCCATACAATGCATGCAACCTCCTACAGGCGCACCTTTGGAAGCCCACATCCTATCTCCATGTCCTCCTACTCCCGCGTGTCCTCCGGTATGCCCCTGTCCGGGGGGCGCTACATGCGTTCAGTGTCCCCTGTGGTTGCATCCCGCTCCACCACCTACCAAACACAGCGTTCCCGCTCCGCCACCCAGCCTCCTCGCATCAGCTATGACAAGGTGGACTTCACCCTTGCTGAAGCCATCAACCAGGAGTTCCTCACCACCCGTAGCAATGAGAAGGCCGAGCTGCAGGAGCTCAATGACCGCTTCGCCAGCTTCATCGAGAAGGTGCGCTACCTGGAGCAGCAGAATAGTGTGCTGCAGCAGGAGGTCAACCAGTTCAAGGGCCAGCAGACGCACGGTCAGCCCAACCGTGCCACTGACATCTTCCAGGAGGAGATGCGGGAGCTGCGCCGCCAAATGGATGCCATCGGAAAGGAGAGGGACCAGTACCTGCTGGAGAGGGACAACCTGGCTGAGGACCTGACCCTGCTCAAGCAGAGGTGGGTACCAACATAGATAGATAGATAGATAGATAGATAGATAGATAGATAGATAGATAGATAGAATATTTGGGTAAAGGGTTGGGTGATTATAAGATTACACAAAAAAAGAAAACAATAAAATAGATTGAGGAATTGTTTGGCCTTGTCTTAAGAGAGTAATACAGCCATTACAAATCATGTGGCTACAGAGAAAGTTGTGGAACATATTGTCAACAAACAAAGTCAACATTTTTCTCTTGTCTTCATTCCAATATTTCCCTTGGCAGGGGGGGTTTCACTCATATATGTTGAGCCAAAGGTGTGGGCTTCTACTTAAACACCAATGCCACTGTGATATGATTCACTGACTCTTGTCATAATATACTGTTTATGGTCCACTTTGAGCACAGAGAAAGTAGAGAGTCGCTGGGCGTTTACCTCTTGAGTCCAGTAGTGATGGTGTAGGGCGTGGCACATCAGAACACATGGACGCCACAGAGCAGCAGCATGATACAGCACGCTGCCCTGCATCCTGCACATATGCACATGTTAGTTCTGGCATAAATATTGGTTTATTGATTTGGGAAAAAAAACTTACATGTTATAGGGAATTATATTTTTAGATCATTATTCTCATTTTCATTACAAACATATTAAAATGATTATGGTGTACCAAACAAATACGTTTTTGTACATCTGCAGATTAGAATATGATGTGTAGGCCAGGGCATCTCTGCATTTTAAAATGGTATTTTGACTGACATTTTGCCTTAAACAAATATTGTCCCTCCTGCCATTGTAGTAGGCCATATTGTGATTTTGAGAAAAGCTTGATTACATTCTGACATGAAGCCTTGGAGACTAACTTCTCCCAATAGCTTTCTATGTATACATGTATTATAAGGGCATCTCTGACATTGGTTTCCATTAATTATAAAACCTTTAATGGAGAGTATATATCACCTCCTTATTAAAATCTTCCAGTAGTCTTTATTCAACTTGTCAGTTAGCAACTGGCTCGTGTTCAAAGTCCCACGTACAAAACAATTAATTTGGGGAAATCTGCCTTTAGTTTTAGTTTACAGCACACATTAAAACTTAATGGACTTGTGCCTATAGACCTGTTGAAAACCATGATTACAAACTACTCTGCACTTTAAGTTAAGTGATTTTAATTGTTCTTTTTGTGCATGTTGCTGTATGTCTGTTTTATTTCTCTTTTATTGTGTTGTTGTATTTTGTTTTAATGTACTCTCAACATTATTGTAAATGAGAACATTTCCTCAGTGATTTGTCAAGATTAAATAAAGGTTGACTGAATGAAAATGTCTTGTTTACAGGCAGGATTGAACATAAAACAAGGGTAAAACACTCAGTACATGACACTAAAGTGACCCACAGAAAACTATGATACAGTACTTGAAATTACATAAGGAAGTGTTTGGTGATGAATGATTGCCTTAAATAACGCAAACTTATTGACTTTCACAAACACACACAATCATGCATGCATCCATTGTGATGAGCAGAGAAAGGATGAGGAGGAGGACGGATGAAGCAGACACTGGGTGGGGCTGGCTGAGGAGCAGGGAGGGGAAAGGGAGAGAGAGGAAATGAGTCCAGAGGAAGAGAGGTTGGATATCAGGCGTGGTGAGAATAGCATCAGGAAAAATCAATGTGACTCAATGACTCCATTAGGTGTGTTTTCAGTGTCCCTCTGTACTGATGGGATGGTGCCAGAGACCCCATTAGGACAAAAGGACCCCTGTAACACAGCATGAATAAAAGATGAGGAAGCAGGCCCCACTATGTGATGCTTTCCCCCCACTAATCTACTTTATGTCCAGTCCGGGCATGACTTCTGTCTGACAGGACAGATGGAGCTGGATTCACATCCGGACATCGACCACACAGACAGTCCATCAGTCAGAAAATGTTAGCAGAGAATTGGCAAACTTGTCTATTGTATACTGTGATATAATTTGTGATGACTCACCACAGTGACTCAGGAATTGTAACTGAGTTTGCAAGAGCATTATGAAATATCATTTTTCATTTTTATGTCATTTTGCTTGCTTTCCCAGGAGCATCAAATGACATTTTGCTGGTTGCACCAACAAGGATTCACTTTTAAACAGATTAAGTCGTGGTTTAAATTTAACTTCTCTTTGGCCTTATTTATGTTTTACTCATTTAATTCTGTTGCACCAAATGTGATGCAGTAACTTTACCTTTGAGGATGGTTAACTTTTAAATTGTCTGCCTTTTTGAGATGGATTGAGCAAAATAATCAAGTTTTTCAAAGCAAGTTTAAGGACTAACTCAATTGCGTTTTATGATGTGCCTCTAAATAACTAGCAAAATATGCAACGTTATGTAAGGAATACAACACAGTCAACCCACCCCTTTAGGTCCCAACTGCAGCACTTAAATTTATTATTTATTATTAATTTATTTTTATTCATTAAATTTATTTTAATGTACAGAATGTAGATTTAAATCTGGATTTACTCATTTTAAACCTATTTTTTTTTTACCAAACTCTGATTAGAACTAATCTTGGATTAGATTAATCTTTTGTTGTTCAACCCCGTCTCTGTCTGATCTCATTACTCCTGTTATCTGTTCTTCAGTTTTTGTCCTGTCGCTGTGCACTGGCCGATATTAAAATGACTATTTAAAATCTTTAAAGAGATAGGAAGTGTGTGTACATAACCTTATTGAGTGTGTGCGATGACCTTATTGAACTGTGGAGAAACCACATTAGTTGAAAGGAGCAGATGCTGTTCCCACTGGGCACTCTCCCAAACCCTTTTTACAGGACAGTGAATTAACAAATTGATCCAGAAAGCTTTTTGCCAGCTGATGCCCTGGTGCAACCTTAGACAGTATAGGGATGTCCCCGGACAAGTTCATCAGGTTATTCTGTCTCACCCTTTAGTACAAAGCTGATTCTTAATGCCTGGAGGAAATCTGCACATTGTTTGAAATATTTTGTCTCATTCTTTGTCCTCAAGGTTGGAGGAGGAAGCCCAGAAGAGGGCAGATGCTGAGAATAACCTGGTTGCCTTCCGCAAGGTAAACACTCAGCTCACTGGACCGTGATTACCATATTGGTTACAGTGTCCTCGGGCTCGGATAACAGGTCACAATGGGCAGCTTTGTTCCATTGCCAACACCTCCACAATAGGGTCACAGTAATATGACAGGACAGATTTCTAAAATGTCATTGATGTAGACTACTGTGCAGGACAGATGCTTGTTTTTTGCACTTTTGAAATAGTTGTCTAGACTCTTTTTGTCCTTAGTTGAACTGTTTTAATGGCAAAAAAAAAATCCTTGTGAATTGGCCTGTTGCTAAGCCCGACACTCTTGAGCTAATTTGCTACATCTATCAAGCTTTCTATTCATGAACTGCACATATGTTGTTATAAGTGATAAACAATTTTAACACTGAAATTCACAGTAATTTTTGAAACACTAGGTTTTTAGTTCCACAGAGAAGTAAACAAAAGCAGCTTCTCATTTCTGATGACATTAGATGCTAAAAAAAAATGACTCTCACAAACAGAAGTGTAGCTAGCTAATGTAAGCTAATGCTAATGCTTAAACTCCTTCAGTCAATTGAGAACTCAAAACTGTTTCCATCTGACCCATTTTAAAACAAGGACCCTGTAAAAGAGTCTTAAAGCTGTGTACATGAATAAGCCATGAGCTGGGTATCTAACTCAGGTAGGCTACTGTTGGTAGTAAGCCTGTTAGTAGGGCAGTAGGTCTGAAGTTACAGCAAATAAATTCAAAGTTTAATCCATTCCCTATATGTTAGCCCTGTGTTATATGTTTTTGAAAAACTACAAAAAAGAAGCCATCCTCCAATCTCTTCCTCTGAGTATCACTTAAAGCACCATGCACATCACTTCAGCATGTTGGAAAACCAAAAGCTTGCCAGACCTGCAGTGCTTAGTTAGTTACAAAGCAATGAATGGACAGCTGTTGTCCAGACAAGGGGTTTAGAGAAAGGACAATCATATCCTGGAGGTTACATTTTTAAGGATGTCTATGTAGAAAGTCTTTGTAGCACATCAGAAAATATGTTTATGCTCTAAAGTAAACATGTAATGGTGTTTTTACAGCTCTCACAGGTCAAATCACAATAATTTGTTAAATACAGTGGCACGGTAATATTATCTTAAAATACAAGTTTATGACCAAAAGACATATGACATGTTTCACTAATGGTAACATAAACTATGCTTGTCTCATATAAAAAACTAGGATGTGGATGATGCCACCTTGTCCCGTCTGGAGCTGGAGAGGAAGATTGAGTCTCTGATGGATGAGATTGAATTCCTCAAGAAGCTCCATGATGAAGTAAGTGACGCGAACTCCCCTGCACTTTTCCACTGTGCTTATACAGTATGAATGGATAAGTCTTTTCTTTCAGGAGTCGCTGGTCACACTAGTTTACTGATGGTATATCAGCTACTGACTCTTAGGTATTCGCAATACAGTAGACATGAGCCTGCATTGAGATCATCCTAGTGACTAGCTGACAAATAGTGCAATCAGTGCTGCAAAGGATAATCTGATGAACTAACTGGACTGACAGGATTCAACTTATCTTCTCCAGCTTAATAAAATGTTAACTGTATGTTTAGGTTATAGACATGAGTGGTTGGATGCCACTGACACTTTGGACAACTATGCAACATGTAATTTTGAGAGAGTAAACTCTACCAAGGTTTCCAATCAGATATGTTTTGAAACTGTGGAATTTTAGTTTGAAAAATTTTTTCTCCAAATCTGATGTGGAGATCTGCACCTACAGCTTGTATTACAAGGAAAAGACTGAAAGATTATTTGAGTGTCATCTGCATAGCAGTTGACTAAAAAGCAATGTTAAGTGATTACTGTAGGTGAATTGTTATTTTTTAACAACTGAGATGGCCTAGTGGGAGCACCCTAATGATGAGGGGACCTTTTCTTTTAAGTAACCCTGTTCATTTCACCAGCACCGGCCACCAGCAGACCAAATTGTGAACAGCTAGATTGGTTTGACCCTGTAGCCATAGATATAGATAAATATTGTAAATCCGAGACCAAACTGACAGAGTACAAATCTATCTCCTACTTCAGGACCATGAGCAGCTTCACTGAATTATTTATACATGCCACAGTTCGGCACCTGATATTTCAGAGCCTTGGTCAGGGCCATAGATTCTAACTTGCACAAACATCAGTCAGATAAAGGATCAATGAATCAGGCAGACTATTGACTAACTTATATAAATGAACAGATTCAACTAAACAACTCCTCTGACCCGCACTCTTTCTGCTGCAAGGGTATGGGTGAGGGGGTTTTCTGCATGGAAGAATGGTACTTTTATTTAATTGTTGGCAAATTAAATAAATAATTTTTAATTAATAGTTGGCAAATTTTTTGTTGGCAAATTCTTGATATAAAGTTTTTTGTGTTTTGACAATATTTTAACATTTTTCACCATCTGTCCATATCTTGGTGTTATCAGGAAATCCAGGAAGTACAAGTGAATGTCCAGACCCAGCAGCTGAAGATGGAGGTGGACAGCAGTGCTCGGCCCGACCTGACTGGTGCTCTGAGGGACATCAGGGCCCAGTATGAGACCATAGCCCTAAAGAACATGCAGGAATCTGAAGAGTGGTACAAGTCCAAGGTGGGCAGACAGACACACTGAGAATCACACGTGAACATACAAACACACAATATTTCATGTGTGCTTCCTCTTTTGTTCCTGCAGTTTGCTGATTTGACTGAGTCAGCAAAGCGCAACAACGATTCTCTGAGGCAGGCCAAGCAGGAGGCCAACGAGTCCAGGAGGCAGATTCAGTCTCTCAACTGTGAAATTGATGCACTGAAGAACACTGTGAGGCCAAACACCACCAATCATTTCTCTATATTGATCTATATAATCCACATACATTCCACCCTCTTATTACACTGTATGTGCTACTCTGTTTTTCAGAACGAAGCTCTGCTGAGGCAGATGCGTGACATGGAGGACCAGTTTGGAAATGAGATCGGCAACTACCAGGATAATGTAGCCAGATTGGAGGATGAGATCCGCCATCTGAAGGAGGAGATGGCTCGCCACCTTCGGGAGTACCAGGACCTCCTCAATGTCAAAATGGCTCTGGACATTGAGATCGCTACTTACCGTAAACTGCTGGAGGGGGAGGAGAGCAGGTTAGGGTCCTCTAGATAACCCAGTAGTCTAAACTTGTTGTTCTAAATGAAAGACAAGTGCATGTAAACTGCTAATATTATATACCAAATGTTGATTTTCTTGTGTTATAAGCCACTTTCTGGATGTTAACACAAAATATGACTGTTTTATTTCTAGCAAGATTTAGTCTTTAATCTATGCAAACTACAAACCTCATAGTAATTGATAAGCTATAATCCATCATCAAGTAAGACTATTTCATTACATATTAATGTATAACACCCAAATTTTACATTCCCCATTTAGGATTACTATTCCCATCGTCAGTCTTGGCATGAGCAATCACTTTGGTGATAAAGGTAAGTTCTAGTTCTCTTTGTCCAAGATCAAATCATGATTTCAGTTGTTAGGAAGGATGAACCACTGGTTCTGACGGTAGTTTTCCCCATTCTGTATTCCCATTTTAATTTTTTCTTTAAGCAATATCTTCAATATTACTTGACAGAAATATGTGTCACTCTGCTGGATCATATAATAATCCTGTATATTTATATTATAGCATTAAATTTTAAATGTTTAATAATTAGTATGTGATAATGAATGGCTTGTCTGTCAGTTCAATCAAAGAACGTCTCAATTCAACCAGGAGAGTTTCATGCCAATAAGAGAATTAAAATTCTCCAGTTGTGAGTCACGTAACATTATCTACGAGAAAAATAAATGAAGTAGTTGCTTTTGGAATCAGGGGTCTCTGAACTAACCCCTGTCATTTTAGCTCCTGCAAGTGAATCTTAAAAATGTAAAAATTAAAAAAATAAAATAAAAAAATAACAAGATTATTTCACCTGAAAAATGAAGTACATGTTTTTTTCCATTGCTGTTTACAGTGCTTCTTTCTACCATTCTTAAAAACTTCTATTTTGTGAATGCAAATGTATCTGACTGTTAATATCTCAACAGTACTTTAATCTGTCTTTTCACAGACTTTGAGCAAACTCCAGGCACCAAGAAGACTGTGGTGATAAAGACAGTGGAGACTAGAGATGGAGAGGTACAAAGATTTAAACAGACATGGCATGACGCAATTGAAAATTGTGAATAACATAAGATTTGCTTTCACCAGATGAAAGTGAATTTGAACAAATCTGTTTGTTTTCCATCAGGTGGTGAAGGAATCCAGGAGGGAGAAGGAGAGAGACTCAGACCGCTCTGATAGAACCAGCAAGGATGATAAGGACGAGTAGATAAAATTAACGAGAAAATGTGAAAGCCAGAGCCATGAGAGAAACAAAAACATAAAAAAGGGGAAAAACAAAAAAGAGATAGCAAGAGATAGAAAAAACAAACTGATCTATAGTCCTCATTTCCACTACTTATGTGTTTTATTGTCTCGCAAAGAGTCTCTCAGTATAGGTGCAATGTTGAATGAAACCCTTTAGACAGTGTCACTTTGGTGCTATTTAAGCTACCCAGTTTTTGCTAAACACTTGTGTCATCTGTAGGGCTAAGCAAAACCACTTTATTAACATACCACTTGAGGCCTTGATTTACAGTGCAATCCTTAGACGACCACACGTTTGTAGCAGAGAATTAAACTACAGGTAGTTTAAAAGCATAGTTTTAGTAGTTAGTGTTGTAGACATGACTTACTAACACAACTTCAGACACTGCCCTTTGGTCAACATACCTTAATAGACAGACTGAGAATAAATCAAGCTATTTGCATTTGTTTTAGAAGCTTTGCTATCCTCAAACCAACCACCAAAGACACGGATCATTAATTAACCTGTAATGCAGAAGAAAATGCTGACACCGAAAATATGAACGTCACCAACTGAAAAGACTTGCTGAATGTGCTTTGCAATGCTGTGTGTACCTGGCACGATTGATGAATGAACATGTAAGTGCAAATAAACTTAATTGGAGCCAATCTGTGTTGTCTGTCTACATCACTTATTATGAATGTACTACAAGAGAGTGTTTTGTTTTTTATTAATTTCCTCTTTTCTATAAGCTGTGTTTGGTTCCATAAAAAACATGGATTTCAGCCTATAATCTGCACTTGTCCAAGAGCACATTGCACAAACTCTTAGTATTTTGTCTTTGAACAAATGATATATACAAAGTTTGACATGAAAACATTATACATTTGTTAGGCCCACTGGAATCCAATGGTGAAAAACTTTCACTTCACATTTCTCAAATGTACTTTTAAAGGAGAGATGTGTAATATGTTTATTGTTCTAATCATAACATGATCATGATATGTTATCAGAGGTTAAGAAAAAATGCTAAGTTAAAACACTGGCCCCTCCAACACAGAGCAGAACATCTGTTTTTGTTTTGGCCACAAAAGGGGCTAAAACGGAGTAATATATTAACAAAGTCTGGAAAGTAGTCGAGTCTCCAACTCCAGCATGTGTATTTTTGGAGCAGTGGAGTATGTTTTCGGGATAATGGGCATAGCTTTACAGACAACTGGCAGTTCTAAAAAGCTGATGAACTTACAGTGTAAGACTTGTCACTTGTTATTGTCAGTGTAATCAGTCAGTGGTTGTGTGGATTCTCTTACTTCCATGTCCCTGACCAGTGCAGCGCTGCACTGACAACCCGCCTAGAGTGTGGGGAGGAACATTTACTCCGCCGTGTTGTTGTGCCCTGAGTACACCCACTCAGGCGACAGTGTTTTTCTCAAAATGCAGGTATATTCCAATCAGTTCTCAAAGTCCGGCACATCCAACCCTCAGCCATGGCTACACTACCTGTTTTGCCTTAATCTGACAGTATCATTTTAACGATGCTGATTAGTTTGGGGTTTGTTAGGTAGGTGAACCTGGGAGGGTGCTGCCTTAAATGCTAAACTCAGGGCAAAAATACTTCATATCCTCACGACATTCTATATCCGCTTTCTGAGTTTTCGCTCGCTGTCTTGGCGCGAGACTTGTCTGGTTTGTAGACAGCAGGTTGAAATCACCGTTTAACTAATGGAAAAGCTATTCACTTTACACACCGCCGACTACTGAACACGACATCTGTACAATAACAACTTTTAAACGATTAGGTAAGTTAGTCCGTGTTGTTTTTCTTTATCTGAAACACGACTCGGGTCATTGTGCGGACAGTTGAACTACAACACACTGAAGCAGGCTAACTGCCTCGGCTATATAATATTAGCAATACAGTATGTGCGGTTGTTCGTGGGTTAGCTAGCTTTACGCTGTGACTAATGTATACACATTTACTCATGTAATGCACTTATGTACAAATCGGTGGTACTCTGTTATATGCGACTCAATAATTATACTTTATTAGCTACATAGTCCACTTTTTGCCTGAAAGCTTTAAGTTAGTTACTAGTTACTTTACCCTTTCTGTCCCGTGAAAACCATTTATCTTGAGATCTGTTAATTTTGAATGCTTGTCACTAACGGTGGTCCTGCACGCGTATGTATGCATGTACATTATATATGTTCATATACAGGATATGTGCATGATATACTTTGTGTTGTACTTTTGTTGCTTAAGTAAATCCATTACAAAAAATACTTTTGATACTTAAGTACATTTAAGTATTTTACTCGAGTACCATTCATATAGTCACTTTTAATGAAGTATTATTTTGGCACGATATCTTCACTTTGACTCAAATATGACTTATGAGTACTTTTTGCAACATTGAGAAGATTTATAACGACTTGATTTAAGGTGTCTAAGAATTGCTCAATGTTAAAAAATATTTTTTTTTTATCTGCTATCTTTCATTCAAAATCTAAAATCTAAAATATATCTCGATGAATAGACTTTATTGCTCCCAAACTGGAAAACTCCAGATATTACTCAGAGACAGTAAATACACAGTAATTATGTAATCATAAGAAGAGAGAACTATATAGAAAGATAACTCCCAAGTAACAAAAATAGATTAAAATAGCTCATTATAAAAAAGCAGAAAAAAATCAAGTTGAACTGCTGGATAATAAGTGTTTCCTTTGTCACTGTAAAGATAATTCTCAGTGTATGTGGTCTGGTCTGGAGGCCTTCAAGTTTCCACAATGCAAATTTGCTAATTAAATATTAGACCAGGATTGGCCTATAAAGTGTTTGTGATGACACAAATAATGCCAGCCCCTGAAAATGGGATTATCAATGAGCACATAGAAACCTAATTTTCAGCAGATGCATGTGAAAACATCGTCCAGGTGCCACGCTCTGCACATACATCATTCTGTACAGTGAAACTTAAATATCCAACGTAGGGACAAGAAGGGAAAAAACATATTTTTGAGCAGAGGGGAACTTTATGTTCAGTTCTGTTGAACTTGATCTGTTGGTTTTTTCATCATCTTACTGCAAAGCTGATTAATCTAAATCTCCTCTTCTAGGCTGGCTGGACCTGTTTGGACCTGTTCAAAATGAATTGTGAGCTTTTGGCAACGTGCAGTGCTCTTGGCTATCTGGAGGGAGACACTTATCACAAGGAAGCTGATTGCTTAGGTAACTGTCTTTAAAATACAAGTATTTTGTCATCATAATGTATGAATTATTTCCCTGCATCATCAGAGAGAAGGGAAATATATTGCTATTATGGATTAAGAACAGAAAAGCATTTGCTTCTGTCCACCTGTGTTGTAGAGAGTATAAAAGATCTGATCAGGTATTTACGCCATGAAGATGACACCCGTGATGTCCGCCAGCAGTTGGGGGCCAGCCAGATTGTACAGAATGACCTTCTACCTATTATCATTCAGCATGGACAAGACAAGGCTTTATTTGATGCCTGCATCAGGTATAAACCTTTACATGAAAATGTATGTGTGTATGTGCATTTATTAATATATCATCTTATTGTTTTATCAGAGATTTATTGATACAAAAATGGCAATATTATAATACATTATTAATATACAGGTTCCGAGTTTTGTTTTATCAAACGTGGTCATTAGATTTAACTAGGAATTTGCTATTTTTCTGTTGTCAGTTTTTTTGTTTTTTTTATAATGTTGGTGAACAGGAAAAACAGTTGTTCATATGACTCTTCTCTGTTTTTCCTCAGGCTCATGGTCAACCTCACTCAGCCTGCCATGCTTTGCTTTGGTAAAGTTCCTGATGACCCCGTGTTTAGATGTCACTTTTTGCAAGTGACCTCTCATTTACAAGCCTATAAAGAGGTATTGTGATCTCAGTATAACTGCAATACCATTTTACAATCCACATTTCTTAATCTGTAATGATATTAACACAGGAAATATTTATGGGTTGGATGAGTTCTGTCATTACTTATTTAATAACTATGGAATGCCGTTTCAGTCAATATTAAATAAATAAATAAATAAGGCTTTGAAATAAATCCTGAAACGAATAAATGATGCAATAAATATATAAGTACATGTATATAAATAAATTGCCAGTATAGTTAAATAAATAAATAGATATTTTTCAAAAGACTACTTTTCAGGGGACTTTTATTTCCTAATTGCACATTTATTTATTTCATTTCAATTCAAATTAATCTGTGAGATAACCACAGCTCCTTCATTTGTATATAACAAATGGAAATATAAAGAGCTTCGGAAATAAATGTGGCGTTAGGAAATAAAGTTGCCCTTTGAAAAAGGTCCTTTTTAAATAACATCCTATTTATTTATTTGACTCTATTGATTCATTTATATATTTATGTGTGTTTCTATTGTGGCATCCC
Organism: Lutjanus erythropterus; assembly: GCF_056507025.1. Lineage (NCBI taxonomy): Eukaryota > Metazoa > Chordata > Actinopteri > Lutjaniformes > Lutjanidae > Lutjanus > Lutjanus erythropterus. Next base: position 21,339,312 of record NC_139318.1, read on the forward strand.
ATAAATAACAACAGTAATTTATATTTATAACATGCTGTACTGTATAATAATGACTACTTTTTGTGTCTTTTCCTGTTTTTTTCAGGCATTTGCGAGTGAGAGGGTGTTTGGCATTTTAAGTGAGACATTATACAACCTTCTACAACTGGTGAGTGTTTGACTTGTTAAAAAAACTACAGCAACAAAAAACATTACTTTCACCTCACCTGTTTGGAATGTAATATCAGTGAAAATCGTCCTGTCTGTCCATGTGTTTTTCCTTTTCTGTATTCTTACTCAATAACTTGTTTTGTCAGGACTGGGAGCAGAGACAGGAGGAGGACAACCTGCTGATAGAGAGGATCCTGCTGCTGGTCAGGAATGTGCTTCATGTACCTGCTGATCCTTGTGAAGAGAAGGTCTGACTTTAACATGAATGCCAATGTGGTCAGATAAGAGGCAGAGCTAAATCTGTCTTGTATTGTCTTTCCTTTACCCTACTTCTGACCTGTACCTCTTTCCTGCCTCTCCTGTAGAAAGTGGATGATGATGCCAGTGTCCATGATAGGCTACTGTGGGCCATTCACATGAGCGGCTTCGATGACCTGGTCAAGTTCTTGGCGTCAGCCCAGAGTGAGCAGCAGTGGAGTATGCATGTGTTGGAAATCATCTCCCTCATGTTCAGAGACCAGGTTAGACTGAAGAATCCCTCAGAGGTACAGATACTGTATAGACTTCCAGCTGTTCTGTGTTTGAGCTCTTTCTTCATGTCTCACAGACACCGGAAGCTTTGGTGAGCGCCGGTCAGGCTCGTTCGACAGAGGAGAAGCAGAGAGACTCTCAGGAGTTGGAGGCGCTGAGGCAGAGGGAGCAGGCAGCAAAACGCTCTCGCACATTTCAAAGAGGAACCAGGTACAATCGGGCTGAATTATACATTTTCATACTTTCTTACTCAAGCACAAGTTGCAATTTGCTGCATTTCCCAGCCTATTCTTCTGTGCATTACAGGTGAACCACAAAACTACAGTCTTCATTCCAGAGATAAAATATGTTTTATTTTCCATTTTGGCTGGAAAAGATTCACTGGATGTTTTTTACAGATATTTTGCTTGAGTCCAAATTAGATATAAAGTGAGGGGGAATGTGTCAATCTCTGTATGAATTGTTTTAGGTACTCTGTTTTAAAAATAACTTTGTGTTGTTGTATCTGTGTGTTGACGTTTTTCTTTCAGACACTCTCGCTTTGGAGGATCCTATGTTGTTCAAGGCCTCAAGTCGATTGGAGACAAAGATGTTATTTATCACAGAAATCTTCACAATGTGAGTCATGAACTACTGCAGCTCATCTGTGATACAAAGCAATTATATGGTGCTTGAAAAAACAATGTTAATATATTGTTTTTTTTAATTAGTTCAAAAATTATACTCACGACACGGGCAAAGCAGTGAGACGTGTTCCCAAGAGGCATCGAAAGGCTCAGGAATGTAAGGACCAACGCCGCTCAGCCTTAAATGTTCGACTCTTCCTGCGAGAGTTTTGCATGGACTTCCTGGAGAACTGCTACAATCGCATCATGTACCTCGTAAAGGTCAGCTGCTGTAACATCAAAGGTTTATTTTATGTAGCATAGACCCACAAATCCAATACAACAATGACCCTTGATAACTCTTGAGTAGAATGCAAACGGAAAATAAGACACCTGAACACCACATCATCAAGTACTTAACAGGATAAATGCTTTCAGCGATTAGCATCTATTACTGCAACATAAATGTTATAAAAAAAATACAAAATGGAAAATACACACATATATGATGGTAGATGCTTACATGTCACATACAGAAATACTGTACTCATACACTGGCACCTACAAAAACTAATAAAGGTGAAAAGTGAAAAAGTAACTGCAGTATGTCCACTCAGTAGAGTCAGAAACAAAAGGGACTAATGACAGCAAGAGTGGAGGGTCAATTAGAAGAACACAAATGCAATAAAATTTCACGCCACTAGGTCTCTCTGAGTGCAACATAAAAAAATCTGCTGGCAAAACAGTAATCAGTATGATGTGGACACAAGAAAGGAACTGAAAACACTGCAGACCATGTTCTGCTCTGGGTGCAGTGAAAGAGTTAAAAGTCCTTTATAAAATTAATTTACATAAAACCCTTTCAAAGATGTTTGTGTAGAATAGGTTAAATTCAGTTGCTGTGTACATTTGTTGACCAGTGTTGTAAAAGTTGCAGAGGGCTCTTTGTATGGAACACAAATTACAAAACTCTCAATACTTTGTGTCTTTGCTGCAGGAAAGTCTCATTCGAGAGCAAACTCAGGAACATGATGAAACATACTACCTGTGGGCGCTCAGTTTCTTCATGGCCTTCAATCGTGGCAACGGTTTCCGTGCTGACTTCGTGTCTGAGACCATGTCCATCCGTGCATTCCATTTTATTGAGCGCAACATCACCAACTATTATGAGATGATTCTCACAGACCGCAAAGAGTCCACGTCCTGGTCACGCAGGTAAGAAGATCATTAATAAGCAGCTCAAAAGAACATTTTCAAATCTGTATGTTGTTCCCAGACTGAAATGACTTGTTATTTCTAGGATGCACCTGGCACTAAAGGCATATCAGGAGCTGCTGCTAACTGTGAACGAGATGGACCGCTCACAGGATGAAAGCATCCAACAGAGTTCCAGCGTTATTAAAAGTAAGATGCTAACAGCTCTTCTTCAGATGGAATTCTTTTTCGGTCATAAACTATCAGGATAATTAAATGAAACAAGTTTGCACATGCACTCATTGCATGATGCTTTAAGTGAATGGATATACTTTTAAGAAATCTATTCTGTTTTGAATTTTGTTTTAAGTCTGAAATATAAGAGTGTAGTTGCAGTGCTGGCTCATACAGTGATGGCTCATCTGTTTAACTTCACTTAATAGGTAACATATTCTACCTGATGGAGTACAGAGAGATTTTCCTGACCTTGTTGAGGAAGTACGACGAAACCAGACAGCCTCAGTCCTACCTCAAAGACTTGGTGGAGTCCACTCATCTCTTCTTGCGCATGTTAGAACGCTTCTGCAAGGGTCGCAAAAGCCTGATGGTTCAGGTAAGTTCATGTGTTATGTTTGTAGTGCGTGTAAGTTCTTGAAATTGGTACCTTTATAAATGTTAATGTGTTACTCTGTGAACTCTGCAGAAGAAGAAGGTGAGGCGGAAAAGGTCTCAAAGTAAAAAGAAGCCGTCAGCTGTGGAGACCAGTCCAGAGGCCCTGGAGGAGATCTGGAAGACTGTGGAGGAGGACCTGAAAGCTTTAGGGTTTCAGGTCAGTGTGAGAATCAGCCTCAGGGGGGCAGCAGAGAGTGTCTATTGTCAGAAGGGGGAGGAGTATTGCACAAGAGCACGTGGCTTCAAACAACTCTCCAAAGTTGCACAATAAGGATGCTCTCTAAAGGGACAAATTTACCTGAATGCCAGAGGTCACATTAACTGAATATTGTCCATCAATAGGCGAAGAGTCATTATTATTGAAAATGAAAATGAAAATCACCAGGAATAATAGATTATGAGAGAATTTTTATGAAACTGTCAAAATGACAGAAAATGAGAAAGTCTGATGCAGCCTCTGCTGAACACCACCTCTGTGTCTTCTGTTCTCAGCTGTCAGAATCTTTAACTGAAAGCATCGTGCCGTTTGATGCCACATCTGAAATTCCACTCGAGGAACAGCGGACTGAGGCCATGGTGCGGGTGCAGGATGCCCTGCTGGCTCGACTGGGACCAGAAGCGCTGGGGCTTCTGCGTGCTGCCAGGTCAGCAAGACTCAACACTCAATCAGTCCCTCAGTCTGACACATGTTGAGTTATTTAAGTGTTTACCATCTTCATGTCGCACTTAGGGAGGTGTGGCCTGAGGGAGATGTGTTTGGTTCAGTTGATGTTGAACCTGAAGAGGAACTGGAGCTCTTGAAGCAGATCCTGCATGCCACCTTGCCAAGTAAGATTTCAAAATGTATGCTTAGGTTACCCTTTGTATACACCACAACTGTGCAGCATTTAAACTTTGCCTTTCTAATTTCAGGGTCTTCTCCACCTGAGCCTCTGGCAGAAGATGAAGATGATGCAGCCGAGTTAGAGGAGGAAGAGTTGGAGTCTGTCCAGGTTTCGGAAAAAGAGTTCAACTTTTTAGACTTTATCAAGAGGTGAGGAAAACAGTTATATCCTTCCACCGCATGCTAAATAGTAGTTTTGAGACCTTCTAAATAAGAAATGTTACTCTTCTCTTACCCTCTCACAGGTTTGCCAACCCGAGTATTGTGCGTCCATACCTCCTCTTATTAAGAACATACTCCAAAAACACTCCTCACACGAACCACTGCATCGCTCGGATGCTGCACCGCTTGGCTGTTGACCTCAAAATGGATGCCCTGCTTTTCCAGCTGTCCGTCTTCAACCTTTTCAACAAGATCCTGAGTGACCCTGCAGCAGCTGCTTACACGGTACAGTAATGACATGATAAAAAACATACTGACCAAAAAATAATGATCTGTCTAATTGCAGCCACGAACCACAATCTGTATTGTCACACTTTTCACACTTTTGAAATGCCCTGTAGACTATAGCCAGACTTGAAGTTTAGATGTTTTTTTTTTTATTTGAAGTTAAGCTAAACAGAAGCTAAAAGATAATCATAAAATAACACTTTTCAAATACTCACTATATAGTTGCATTGTCAGCAGTATGTCACCCAAGAAGAACCATGTGAAGTAATTTGTCCAATCAGTGTATCCATCAAGTTGGCTCCATTACTGTATTGATTTGTTCACATAGTGCAATAGTGAATCTGCAAGTCAATGAAATTAAGGCAAGTTTGGAAATAGAAGTAAGAGGACATTAATGGACACCTTCAAGATCTATCATGACTTAAAATCATTATATTGCCCGCCGCTGTATGGTGTTTTAAATCAAGTGTTTGTGATATCAGGTCAGCTGTAGATCAGATTCGAGAGCTTACCTTTATTCTCTCCTTCACAGGAACTGGTGACCTTTGCCAAGTATGTGCTGAAGTGTTTCTTGTCAGTGGCAGCACAAAACGACAAAGCATATGTTGAATTGCTGTTCTGGAAAAATGTCGGAGCTGTACGTGAGATGACCGAAGGCTACAGCAAAGACGGGTTGGTGCTCTCTTTGTTTTCTGTTTTTCTAGTGTTTGTCTAATATTGTGTGTCATGTTAAGACAACTATTGTTAGAGAGAAAAGGTACACTCATCTGAAACTGTACAGCGTTATCATGTATAAAACACACAGCATGTACAGTACATTTATTATAAAAGCACAAGTCTTGGGTTCTGGAATTGAAATATTGTATCTCATTGTTCTAAATATGTAGAGAGGGAAAGAAACCAACATGGACTGAAGAGGAGGAAGAGGAGTTGCGCAAGCTCTATGAGGAACACTGTCATTCTGAAGGTCTGCTTTTTTCTGTGTTGTTTGCACATCGTTTCTGTTTGTTGTATGGTACAAGTTAAGTTTAGTGTATTAGTTAATTTGTAAGTAACATGTACACATGTATTGTGTACTTGTATTTAGCCAAGGCCAGTGATGTCCAGCACCAGCTACTTGATGGGCTTTGATATTTCCAACATTCATTGTCAATTGCATGATATGTTACAGTTTAAAATCATATAATCAAAACATATGACAGCCAAGAACAAGAACAACAACCATCCAGTACAACACTTAAACAAACAGACAAATACATCAAAACAAAACATTAGCATTAACACAAATATTGACTAGTTTGTGTCACAATTAGACTTCTGGCCAATTTTTAAGCTTTACTTTTGTAGAGAACAAGATGCAAGAAGCTACAAGATACAGATGCATACCGCGTACTTTGATTTAGATTATTTAATTGACTGTTGATTCTTTTGTTTAGTGCCAGATATAGTGGAGACTCTGCTACCATTACTCAGCAACAGCACCCGCACCCGACGCCAGGTAGTGACCCAGCTGGTGCATATGGGTCTGGTGGACAATGCTAAGGAACTGAAGAAACAGAAGTATGTGCTCCAGGCAGAATAAGTGAAACACTAAAGTTAATGTAGAAAGTAATATATTGCAGAACGACTCTATACACAGCAAATCTTGTGAAATCTTTGTTAAATAGTTATTTTGTTTTCTACTACAAAAGGAAGGGTACCCGGATTGTTCTCTGGACTGAGGAGCAGGAGCAGGAGCTGGAGATGCTCTTCGAGGAATTCAAAGACTCTGACGGTACCGGACACCATATTATCAAAATGAAGCAGCCTTTTAGAGTACCTCTGTCCTCAGTTCCAGTCCTTCTATAACAGCAGTCAGTGGTCTCAGGAATGTTTCATGGTTTGTGTGGTGATAAAACTGTATTTCCACAGATGTGCTGGGTAACATCCTGAAGAAGCTCACAGCCAAGCGGTCGCGTGCACGTGTGGTGGACAAACTGCTCAGTATGGGTTTGGTGTCTGAGAGAAAAGAGCTTTATAAGAAGAGGAGTCGCAGTGCTCATGGGAAGAGCTCTGGAAAAGGAATGGTAAAGTTAATTTAGACGTAATTTGATCTTTTACAGTAACACTATGGATTAGATTAAGAAAATGAAACTTTTGTCACTCATACACAATAGCATCATAAAAAATAACTAATTCTATTCCATGAAAAGGAGTTTCTACAATAAATGTCTTTCTGCTGCAGACTGAAGAAGAGTTCCTAGAATCACTGACACAAGGTTTCCCAGATGAGCCCGTGGACAGAGATGATGAAGATGAAGGAGAGGATGATGAGTCCGAAGAGAGTGAGGAAGAGGATGATGACGAGCAAGAAAGGGAAAACTCACAAAATGGAGGAAGGAGAAGTCAAAGCCTGCACTCCCCGGTAGAGAGGAGACCTGACATAAGCAGCATGGTGAACATGCTACAACAGGAAGGTGAGACAAAGTTCTGTGCAGATTGACAGATGCTGACGTGTAAAATATTTAATATGATCATACTAGAAATTATATGATTTTAAATGTGATTTTCAAAGTAATGACAGTCTCTCTTTGTTAGATGAGAACAAAGAAGTTAACAGTTTTGTTTCATGTACAAAGACACTGGTGGTATACCTATGTGTGAAGTTCAACAACAACAAAATATTCTTCTGTTAGGAAGTTTCATGCTCTTTTTTTAAATAACAGGTATGTCTGGACCCATGTTGTGGCTGCAGAATTGTCTAAACAAAACAGCATTGGACCGTAAACGCGATGGTAAGAGCAACTGTTAAACAAAAAACACATTTTTAAAAACAATTTAAAACATTTTGTCTTTATTCTGTTGCCATTTGTTAATGACATTGTTATGGACCACTCACCAGGTTTGTCCCAGCCGGTGCCACTTGTTCCTCTGACAGAGGAAAATGAAGAAGCCATGGACAACAAGAGCTTCAAGAAGCTGCTGCGCAAACTGGGAGTGAGACCACCTGCAAATGAACAGGTGTGTTTTGTGTGATATCACTTTCAGATCATTTGACCTCTTTCACTAACAATTATCTTTATTTCTAATTTATTATCGATTAATCTGACAATTTTTTTCACATTTAATTGTTTTGTCTGTAAAATATTTTTTAAAAAATTGAAAAATGCTTAAAGTGACCTTTTCAAATTGCTTCTTTTGTCCAACCAACAGTCCAAAACACAAAGACTCTTCATTTACTGTTATAAATGACAGACAAAAGCAGCAAATCCTCACGTTTCAGAAGCTGGAGCTGGCAGATGTTTAACATTTTTGCTTGAAAAATGACTGAAATGATTCATCAAAACAGTTGACAACTAATTTTCTTTTGATCAGCTGATTGATTAAGACACCTTTCCTTGCATTAATTCTAATTATAGACATTTTAATCTGCTCTTTGCGCTTACATTTCAGACCAGTGTGGAGTTGATTGCAAAATCATTTCTAAGCAATGGATTAAAAAAAAAAAAAAAGCTTAACGATAAAATAAAGTTACAACTGATACTTTGCACATACATTGATTTTTTTTCCACTGTTCTTTGACCAGGAGATCTTTTGGAGGATCCCAGCAAAGATCAGTGTGTCCCAGCTCCAGAGTGCAGCTGCAGCTCTTAGTCCAAATGCGGAAGAACCTAAAGGAGACGAGGAGCAAAATGACTCCAGGAGTCCAGCCGCAGAATCCAAGGAGGAGGAGGAGGAGGAGGAGGAGGAGGAGGTCTCAGGTGAACAGAGAGCTCAGGCTTTGAGAGCTCTGCTGCTCGCACGCAAGAAGAAACACCACACCTCAGAACATACAGGTATGTGTGGGAGTTTCATGTCCTGTACGTTGTCTCAGATGACAGCAGTTAATTACAGCTTTGTCACATCTGTTAGCGTTAAGTTACATGGTGAACATAATAAAACCTCTTATAAAGTCTCCTTTATACCCTGCTTTGGTTCTAGTAGCTGAGAATGTGGTGTGACTAGTTTTAAATTCAACAAAGTCAACGTTTACGCTTCAGTTTCCTGAGAACATAACAGAGATCCAATTCAGTGGCAAAGATCTTGCAGTAAAATGCTGTTTTAGCTTTGAACAGGAGAATCAGACAGATTATTGTAAATTTCAAACTGTGGGACATAAGGAACATTAAAAATCTGCAACACATGGCCACAAGATGAAAACTGCACATAATAAGAAATTTTAAAAATAGTTGAACTGCCTTAGTTGTGAGATTGGAAGTGTCTGCATTTTACATCAGTTGGTTCAAATCGAATAGAATGACTATTAATGTTATTGATTTTTTTTTTTTTTTTTTTTTTTTTTTTTTTGGCTCTTGTGTCAGACTTCACTCCCTTTGAGGATACAGGCAGTACAGTTAAGAGGTGAGGTGTCATTTAATTTGTTTTTTTTGTTAATCCATTAAGCCAAACCATCGCTGAGACATGTCGAATTTTAATGCTACATGCTCTTAGTTCTTATTCTATCCCTGTTTACATCAGGTCCCAAGAGAAGATGTCAACTAAAAGAAGCAGAGTGCTGGATGATGATGATGATGAGGAGAACGGTATTTTACTGTTGAAAATCATATTCAACCAGTGCAACACTTTTTAGGTGTTCATAAATCTTTTAGGAAGCAGGATTTAAGACCATATGGCTTATATCTACTACTAATCAAAGATGGGTTGAGAATTATTCTACTGTTTTGTTGTTTTAGCTCCTGCATCAGATTTCACTCCTATTGAGGATACAGACAGTACAGTTGAGAGGTGAGGTATCTAAAGTTTGTTTGTTTGTATCCATTAGGCCAAACCACAGCTGAGAAATGTATATTTTTAATGCTGTATCTATTCCTGTTTACATCAGATCTCAGGAGAAGACTTCAACTAAAAGAAGCAGGAGCAGAGTGCTGGATGATGATGAGGATAATGGTATTTTACTGTTGGAAATCAAATTAATGTTTTAAAGGGATAGTTCAGACTTTTTGAAATGGGGTTCTATGAGGAACTTAAACAGTCAGTGTATTATGTATGTATTATAGACACCTAAAAAAAAGGCCCACCTAAAAAAATTGATATCAGATTAAGTGCACAAAATATTTAGAATATTTTTACTGTTTTACCTTTCCATCAGACAGCTTTTTCTGTTCGCTGTTAAATAAGCTAGATATTGCTCTCTACAAAGACACCACAATCCTTTGACAAAAACAGTAACCTCACAGACAACAACAACCACTGAGTTTGGATTCACTGAAGTCATACAGTAACACAAACCAGATAACGGTAACTTCTTTGCTCTGTGAAGTAAAATGACTGTTTTTGTCAAAGGAGTCCGGTTGCTTTGGAAAGAGCCATATAATGAGTGATATAACTTTCCGACTGCAAGGTAAAGCAGTGAAAATGTGAAGCGTGCACTTAAATTGATATTTTTCTTTTATGTGGCTGTACTTTTTGTTGCTAATCCTGTCCATAGCAGTACATTGCTTAGCTCCTGTTCTGGTACTCTTGCTGCTTCTCAAAACTCGGGGTGTGCGGATCGCCATCTACTGTAGGTAATACACCCGACTATAAATGAGTACCTCATACAACCCCATTTTAAAAAATCTGGACTTTCTCTTTAATGTGTGTGTGTTTGATAATATGAACTGCAGCCCAGCCAGAAACAAGTAAAACACCTGTGACAATAGTAGTTATTAAGCATGACTGCACTGCAGTGTTTTGTCTCACACATCACTGTCTTAACAGAGGAGGACTCCACCGCTGCAGAGGATATGGAGACCAATGGTGATGCAGATTCAGGCAGAGAGGATATCTCTGCTCCTGTGAAGCGTAGACGGAAGATGGTCTTAATTGATGAAGAGGAGGATGAGGATTAGTGACTTTCTTTAATGGACTGTAGAAAACTGCAGACAAGAGAGACTTAAACGTCCCTCACTTTGCTCTCTGGAGGTCTGCAGTCCAGTCAGCGGAAACTCTATTAATGGAATACCAAATAACCCAAAGAATTCGACCCTTAGACCTGCCCCTGTGGAGACATAGATCCTGTTAAGCATATTTATGTCATCATGTAAATGAGTTCTGCCAGTCTTCAATTTTATGAGTCATTGTGTTGTTCCTACCATTCCCAGCATGGACATCATACATCATACATCATCACAGGACTTCCTTTAGAACTCAATACTGTAAGTTAATTGTATCATTGTTTTGATAAAATTCCATCTGGATAATTTTTTTTTTTTACTTTTTCAATGTTCGCTTTGGATTTTAGAATAAAATTCATGTCTACTTATTACTAATAAAAAAAAAAAAGCACTGTTGTCAAAATAGTGGCCCACTGGTGGCTTTTGTTGTCACATTGTTTCACTGCATCAGTTTGAACACTAGAGGGCACATGTTGAACCATTACCTTTGTGAATGAGTTGAAGATTTTTTTTGAATATGTTGAATATCTCATGTGAATATAATGTATAACACTTTTAAAATGTTTGTGAACAAAACTTTAATTAGTACTGTCCCTCTGTAATGAGTGAGGACAGAGTCAATGAAAATGGGACAGACCAAAAACTCAGTTTGCTCGTATTTGTCTTAAAACATGAACAAGTCTTTTGATCGCTTTTTCGTCAAGATAGGGACCCTGTTTGTGTGTGCAGTCGCTGCCTGTAGTCGTCCATGTTATGCAGCTGTGTTGGAGGTGGTCTCTTGTCCTTACATCTGGACCATGTTAGTAACTTCCTGTCACAGCATCTGCTCTGCCCCCATCCCACAGAGCCAGAGGCAGACCTGAGACTGTCCGCAGATACAACTGCTGTGAGTTAAGCACGTGAGCACGACTGTGGGTGGATATAGTTCACAAAGCTAAGCGGTTAAAGGTATATCACTTCCTCTGCACAGAGAAAAGTCTAACGTGTCTCCATGTATCAACTGAAAAGAGGCTTGGACAGTCTGTATATTCAATATATAGCAGTGACTCATTGTTTTGCAACCAGATCATAAAATGCCTGCAGGCTGTGTTGCATCAGTGTTAGTAACAAACAGATGCCTTATACAGTCATTAAGTCATGCAAATGGTAACAGTAGTTTGTCAAAGTTTAGCCAGTTTGTATACTTCTGGGTAGATTAGTAGTATAGCAAAACATTGCTTGTAAAAAGTAATTATGTCAATTTAATTTAGTGGAGTGAGAATAAAGTAGCATAAAACAGAAATGCTCAAGTAAAGTCCAAGTATGCCATAATTGTGCTTGAATAAATGTACTTTACTACATTTCACTCCTGCTTTACCACTGTGAAGTACCATACAGTGGGGGGGAGTGTTTGAAATGAACCATTTTAGAGTTATCCCTTCAAATATATTGAGGATGAATGTGTGTAAGAAAAGGTATGTCAAGCATATCAAAACTTCAAAGAAACATAGCCACAGACAGAAGAGACGCCATTGTTTATCCTCAAATTGCCCATCAATAGTTGACTCCTGTTTAGGCTGAATGCCTGTGTAATGATTCTCCTGCCTCAGGGCACAATCTAACGCGTAGGTAAATTCACAGGAAAATACACCTGTCTGTTCAGTTTGTAATGTGTGGGCAAAAAACTACTTGATTTATTTATCGCATAATTTCCCAGAAGTCGCTTTGATAGGAATGAGCTTCATGTTGCAACACAACAAGATTATCTCATTTATGAGTTGTGGCTTTTAAGAGATGAATAGTTGGAAAGGAGTGAACAGCATCTTTACTTAGCTTACAGAACTTGATGCTTTCCCAAGAGAAGACCATGATAAATTAGTATTAGGCTCATCAACAATGACATCAGTTCTTTACTTAGTGGAGCACAAGAAACCAAGGACAGTTCAATTGCTCACTTGCGCTTAATCAACAATTTATTTTACTCTCAGCAGTAGCCAAACATTTGTCTATTGCTAAATCTTCTTGGAAAAGGATTATGTAGAATAACTGTCCCAATAAATGACCAGGTTACTGGCACATTTAAGGTCATAAAACCAAAGCCATGGCAAAATGATGAACTCTCAGTTGAGTCCTGAAACCTGTGTGTCGTTGTTGAAGTGTGGTGGTCATGCAGTCTGTGGTTGTAGCTATAATTGAATAAGACCCTGTCCTTGGCGCAGATACACAACCACCACCACCATCACCCCCTCCTCCAGGAGACCCTGTGGTGAGAATGAAGTGCTCCTATAGTCTCAGTGCTCACAGCTGTAGCTCATTCCCTCTGCATGTACCAACACAATCCACAGGGTCCTGTGTCACCAGTTGTTACTCTCTGAACACCACAAATTCCCAGCCTACCTCAGTGTGCAACAGAGTGAGCACAAAAAGGAGAAGAGAATGAGTAAGCCTGAAATATATTCAACTTCTGTCCCCTCTTGTTCAAACACTGGTCACTGTCTGCCAACTCATGGAGTGTTGGGCTTGCACAGACTATTTTATATATAATTTAAGATTGTGGCATTTTATAAAAAGGGACCCTTTAAAAAAAAAAGTAATTTATGGTTAAATCTGTGTTGCTTTGTGGATCAGTTCATTTGGCAACACTTTACAATAAGGGTACAAAAACATACTCTAGAAATTCTTAACTAATGCATATGATTTAATGCATGGATTAATGCAGGATGTATACCCTCCTGTTTCATGTTGAATGGCTGCTCTGAAAAAAAAATCTATTAATGCATGAAGTTGCTGTAGATTAACATTCCTTAAATGATACTCTATTTTAAGTGTAAACTAATCACATAAAGTCACAGTGACTTGATCATTTGTTAGTGGTGAGCAACAGCATTTCATGATACATCCTGCATTAATTCATGCATTAAATCATCACGAGTCTTGCATTAGTTCAGCATTACTCAACTATGATTTGTGCCTGTATTATAAAGTGTTACTGATTGTTTACAAGTCATATTTAACTTTTGGCCTGTCAGGTTGTAAAAATTGCTAATTAATGGTGATTTTTAGGGGGTAATCATTGCCATAAAGTCTGCAGTTATATGGTATATGTAAATGTTGATAAGCGATTACTGATGTATTTTAATTGTCTTTAAATTGTCTGCTCTTGTTTCTAATGTGTAGTAGTATACTGAGTGGATTATCTACTCTACAGCTATAAATTTTACTAAGAAGTTTAGAGGTCATAGGTCTTTTTGAGAGGTTTACTTGGTAAACTAAAGAGCTACAATAACAAAAAATGTCCTAAATGCCAACCAGAGACAACCTGGCAACCCAAATGACTTTTTTTTTGGTTAAAGTACTTACTAAGCAATAGTAAATGATTTATTAGTTATTTATAAGGCCATTAATAACAACTTATCAACTCAAGGGTAGCTTATTGGAAAGGGGTACTATTATAAAAACTTAGCACTAATCCTTAAAATGTATTTACCAACATCCTCTAATTTTTATGTTTTTTATTGTAGGAACTTTAAACTGTAAAGCAATTATAGAACTTGCAATAACGTATAATGAACAGACACTACATTAGAAACATTTACATAGAGACACTAGAATTTGGTATAAAAATATATTAAAATAGATTAAACAGAGTAAATCATAAATTAACTATTAATAAAAAACTAACCGTAATGACAGAGTGAGGCATTTCAATCACAAAGTCATTTTCTACTAATGCATAGAGATGTTTGGCATGTTTGGATTTCATTCATTTCAGGGACTTGTTTTAGAGTTGAATTTCTTAGAACAACATTTGAAAATAGGTTTTTGTTTGTTTGTTTTGTTTGTTTTTGTTGTTGTTGGTGTTTATGTATATATATATATATATATATATATATATATATATATATATATAAATTTAGCTATGGAATGATGGCTAAAAAATTTGGCTAAAATGAGCAAAACATTGACCACTGACAAAAATTATGTCATCTGATAATGCACCAAAAATAATGCTATACTGTAGTACCTATCCCATTGTTTCCGGAACAACTGTATATGAGAGCGTGTAACAAATACAGGGTAATGTTTCAGTATTACCTTTACAGAAAACACTTAAATTCACTGGAAGGGTAGAAATCATTCTTTATTTTGTAGTGATTTTCTTATGTTTTGGGTGGAACTGGGTGTTTAAACTTTGTTTCTCAGTTTGGATACTTTTGTCAACAATACTATTATTTCTACACACCAACATCTTCTAATGTTAGATACATTGTAATTCTGGTACAGCTAAGGAGCTGTGCATTGTCCCTGTCAAATAAACAAAGACTAAATAAATACATAAAATAATAATAAATATCAATATTAATTATTAAGCCAATATTTTCATTAATTTGTATTCACCCCTCTCACTGCATTGTTAACAGAACTTTTTTTTTTTTTTTTTTTAAATAAAAAGCCATTATGTCGTGTTTGGTTAAGTTCATAGAATTGAATATATAATAATATAATAGTTATTTTTGAGCTAGGCTACTTTGTTCTTACTTGGAGTGTTGGGGGAAACAAAGCTTGGTGTAAATGGATTTAAAAATAGCCCGTTATTAAATGAACCTGTTTATATGAGGAGCTCAGGTATATCTGCTGGCTCATTAAAGCTGCGGCCTCATGTGCCGTTGCTCCCCCTCACTCCTCCCTCCCTCCCCGCGCTGCCAACGGACCAACGGCCGACGCTGGATGGAGATAGTGAGGGGGGGATTGCCTCGGAGGGAAAGAGGGGAAAAAACTTTTCCTCCTTTGTTTTTTTAAAATTGCCATTTACCCCAGCGGAGAGGGGAGGTGTGTGCGAGAGGGAGGTGGTTTAAGATTTTCCAGAGAGAGGAGGTGGAGAAGTTTTTTTGGTGTGGAGTCACGGACGGGAACTTCAACGGTTAATTTAGGCACAAAGTTCAGTCTGAGAGTGAGTGAGGCTCAACGCGCCGAGAATGGAAACTAACTAACCTTCCCCGATCACATCTGTGGTCAGTCAGGGCTGGTTTGTAAAGATTTGCATGAGGCAGGCGCGGAGACAAAACGATGCTGTTGCTGTCGGTTTAGTCCACCCTGTGAATTTAAAAAAAGAGCCTCGGGAGAAGTTGGGAGAAAACCGGTTTTCCCTGGTACCCTACGGCCGCTTTTGTGTTAGTGAATGGTGGGGTGTTTTTCCTGTTTGACAGGGCCGATTGTCAAGGAGAAGTTAACGTTTCAACTGCCGAACACAGAGGCTCAACGGTAAGTTTTTAAAATCGCCTTCAACTAAAGCTAAACTTACGTTTCTTTTATTAAATATCTACACAACTACTCTACGCTTCATTTTAAACCACAAGGTTTGGTTGTCTGCCTGTTACTGTCTGCCAGTGGACATTTGAATTCAGTCTGTCATCGGAAACAATACCTCATACTTCATCACCGAAGATGATCGATTGTATCCGAGATATTCCTCCTCAGATCCTGACCGATCAGTGCCAAACTCTACAGCTGCAAATGTTTGTAGTAACACGTAGCAAACCAGGCTGCTGCTTCCATGGCTGCACCCCCTTTTTAAAGCGTTTTACACTGGAGGCACAAAATGCAACTTATCCTTCAGAAGCCTTTGTGGACAAAGACATAATGATCAGGGATAATAAAGGCTTTCATTGTGTGCAGTGAACCAAACATTTAGACGAAAATCCCCCTGTACAACTGTGCTTTAATCACTAGTGGCTGACAACTCCAGGTAGTTATGCAGAAGTTGTGGTAGTGTAAGATAGTTACAAAAATGAAAAGAAAAACATTGCAGGCTGTTTAATTTAAATCCAATGACATGTTGTGGAAAGTAAATGTGTTTTTTTTTAAAGAAAAAGTCAAAATTCTCTGATTCCAGTTAAATGTGAATATTTTTCTAGTTCTTTACTCCCCTGTGACAGTAAACTGAATGTCTTTGGGTTGTTGACAAAACAAGACATTTGAGGACCTCTTATTGGGCTTGGTCACTGATCGACATTTTTCACAGTTTTCAAACCAAACTAACAATTAGGGGTGTAACGATACATTGATCTTGATCAATATATTGATTCAGTGTTTAATGATCCAATAGGATCGATGTAAAGTGAAAATATCGATCTTTAAGATACGCCTGTGTTTTGCAATTCCTATGACATGTCTGTTTCAGAAATTTCTGGAAGAGTTCAGTGATAAAACTGTCAAATCATAATTTAGTTGTTTTTTGTGAGTTAACATAAATGTAACTATGTTAAATGGACATGATATCATCTAATATCAATCAGACCCCTGATTTGGGATAGAAATGTTGTTGTCGCAAACTTAATGATATCAGCAAATATATTGTAATATAAAATAATATTGTAATGTGGTGAAACCTCAACTATAAACAACTAATTGATTCATCGATAAAGTAATCAAAAGATTAATCAAGTCAAGCCAAGTATATTTTATTTGTATAGTGCTAAATCATAACAGAGTTATGTCATATAGAGCAGGTCTATAGACTGCAACCAATACTTCCCACCAAGAGCAAGCACTAAGGTGACTGTGACGAGGAAAAACTTTCTTTTAACAGGCAGAAACCTCGAGCAGAAAGTAATCATTAGTTGCAGCTCTAATGTAAACTCCTCAAGTTGTTTGATAAATCTGATTTCTCAGAGAAACAGAACTTGTTTCTTTATTATCACCCATAATGTCTATGCATTAGCTATATGGAAACATATGTTAAGGCAAACATTTCATGTCCCTTTAGGGCCCACGTAGCGTGCAGAAAGCCCTGTGGTTCTGCTGTATGATCCAGGGTGGGAGTGCGTGTGTGATGACAGTCTACAGGTCCCGTCTTTACTGCGTAGTGCAGTCTGTAGTTACACCCCCTCAGTGAGCCCCCCCCCCAGCCTACTTGACCCGCTCTGTCAGCCTGCACCAGATGGTTTTGCCCCTTTGAAACGGCAGAGAGGAAGCCCTTCCCTGCTTTGGGGAAAAAGAGAGGGCAGGAAAGGAAGCATGAAGAGCAGGGGCTGACGAAAGTTAGACTGCACGTTGTTGTACCTTTTAATTAACACGGACGCTTGCAAGGCTCTCATTTTAGTCTTATCTTTGTTATTAGGATGCTAACACCCTGCTGACTTCTCTTCAACGATTAAAACACACGTAATTAAATTAAACAACTAACATTCTGAACAGAAGACTTTATTGAAAACAGTGCAAATGGCTTTCAGGAAAGTGTGTTGAGGAGAGAGTGTGCACAGTGAGAACTGCTAACCAGCACAACAAAGTAGGAATTCTCATTTTATGAGGACAAGCTTTAATTTGAAGTTCGGGTAATTACTGTGTGCGGATCTGCTTTCTTCTTTAAAAAAAAAAAAACAGTCTCTTTCCCCCTTAAAACAACAGGGCCATAAGCTGAGGTTTATTCTTCTAATTAAGGTACTGCCTGGCTGTCCATCTCTACAGTATATATACAGTGTCAAACGACTGTGAGATGGAAGCATTGTTTAACTCTGTATTTTGTGGTAGAAAGTAAATATAATAATTTTAGATTTACAAAACTCTTTTACTTTAGAGCCCATATTAGAAATCTGGGGAATTTCTAGTTTTATTTTCAACTGTTGTATGTATGTTAAGACAATGCGCTCACTGTTGTCTGGGGTTAGTTTAAAACGCAATGTATATTTATGAGTATTCAATAGGAACCAATGACAGAATCCTCAGCTTCTCCTCTGTCGATAGTTGTTGCCATATGTTAGGACATTAAAGCCATCACAAATGCAAATGCAGTTTCACAATGACACTGTCAAGTGGTGATTATTTATCTGAGTTTACTTCTCAAGTGTTCAGAGTTGTGGGGTTAGCACTCCAGCTCTGTCAGGCCACATGTTCAGGCCTCCTGCATCTGTCCATATGTGCTGCACATGGACAAATATGCTAAGCTTGTCATTATGAACAAGAGCTGAAGAAGAGCTGTAAAGTACAATCTGTACAGATTCATTTCTGTGGTTAATCAAGTAAGGAGACTGCTTGGCTCTGTACCTTTGACTCACTCCTTTTAAAAGAAAGTGCTTCATGGGTGTAAATGTAATCCTACCTTAAAGAGTACTTTTTAAGTTGGGGAGAAAAAAAACTCAAAGGACAATTTAAAAGGTACCAGATGTGATGTTTTACGTCTTTGTTGTTACCTTCACCAAGGAGGTTATGCTTTCTCTGTTGTTTGTTTGTCCGTTTGTCAGCAGGAGTACTAAAAAACTGGCCCAAATTTCATTAAACTTGGTGGAAGGGTGCAGCATCGGCCAAGGAAGAACCCATTAAATTTGGGAGTGGATCTGAATCTTGGGGTAGATACACAAATTATTTTTCACTTTTATTAATTTTGTGAGATGGGACATTTGCTGAGGACTGGCTGTCTGAGTACCCTTCTAGCTTTTAATGTAATACTAATATTTTCAAGCACTGGCTCCATGGGCCTCCAAGCCCCCAAATTTTGTTGCCAAAATACATTTTTGATGGCCAAAATGTAAACATATATAAAAACAATATAGAAAAGACGATGTAATGCAACTTTACAAAGCCCTTCTTAACTGTGACACCTTTCTTATCCACTTTTCCAGTGAATTGCGATGTGGTGTTTCTTGAAAGCATTGATTGTGATGAAAGCAAGCTATACTTCTTGGCTAGTTTAGGAAAGTGGCAATACACACAGCAGTATTTTACGTCTAGCGTCTTATCCTCTTGCTTGAATTGATTCCTAAATGTTCATTGCTACTTTGTTTGTCATAGTCAGCCCCTGTGTTTCTGGTTCTTCTCTGAGGATCGTGTTAGCAGTCCAATGATTTCATAGAAAGTTGAACAAAAAGGCGCAAAGGAAACTGGATATTTTAGGAACTGTAAATTTGTGTTAGTGAAATCTTGCTTGGTGGCTACAGAGTAACTTCTTGTGGCTATAGAGCTTTTACCATCAAGCGCTGTAGGTCCTGATTTTACTTAAACAACTAGGCTAACTAAAGAAGTCTAACTTAAAGAGGAGCTGACATAGCTGAGGAACAACCTTTGTCTTTGTGTTAGGCTGGGTGCAAGAAAGAAACCCTATTGTCACATGGAAACCACATAAAAAGTGATACCAGTCATTTCGAGACATCCATCCATAGGCTACTTATAGCACTTTAAATATCGGTTATAGTTATGACATGAGAAGCTTGGAAAATGAAGGACACGTGATATTTTAGGATCGTGAGATCGCTGTAGGAGGTACAATTATTGTCGACTGGAATTTGACAAAGAGGGTTAAATGTCTGCTCTAAATGATAGAGCTGCAGTGGAAGAGCTGCAGACATATATAGGCACTGCATGGAGGTCTGAACCACCACTACTGTGCCATGACATCTCCAACTTATCTACAAATTATCACAATTCAATCAGTGGCCTACTTGATTTTACTGTGAAAGTCTGACTAAACAACTGTGTTCCTTGTACATCAGTTTGATAAGAGCTATACGAAGTTTTAACATGTGCAATGATAATATTATCTCACCCCAGTGAACTTTCCCTAACTCGAGGTCAGAACACCCCTGGAACTTGCGTTGGCGTTTTGCTCAAGAACACGTCTGCATGATGGGTGGGTATGTTTAGGTTCTCTACACCAACCTAGTGTTCATGATCAGCAGCATATATTATCTCATACACAGTGCTATACTCTGTCGTGCTCTTGCTGACACATGGACATCAGTCTCCACCGCACCGCCTACTAAATGCTGCTCTCCACCACAAACCCCTAATAGAGCGTTGTGGAGCTGCCCCTCCTTGCTGCACACACTGTACGCTCCTTCCTCTGCTGCTGGAACACAGCTCTACAGTAACATACTGCACCATAGAGAGTTAAATGATTCAATATTAGTCATTTCCATGGGTTTTACAGTGTTAATGACCATGTGTATTTCTGATGTACAGTAGACACGCATGCACCATTGACATGTGACTCTCTTCAAAGGCTCCTCATTGTGTTTCTGATCTTTTTTCATGCCTCTCTATAAGTAGCCCTCTGCAGTCTTAAGTTGAAAGGCCTCTATTGTGTTGACTAAAGTCAGGCAGGCACAGGATCGAGAGATTATGAGGGAAAAAGAAGTTAGATAGTACTAATAAAATATTGCCACAATTGACTATTATCGGGGTCTGTGACCAGAGGGCAAATAATTTGGCAATGAGGATTATAACTTAATTTATTGTTCTTGAAATGGTTTTTATATGGAAATTGGAGACCTCAGTTAAAGTCATAAAACTGCCAGTGACCTTGTGATTGACAATGTTGTCCCTTGAACAGCTGCAAATTGTACCTCTTAACAGAAAAAGCTATTGAGTGCAACCAAACCAAATATTGAAAAATGATGGGAATTTTTATAAGTTTGGATTGTGACCAAGATCTAGGGACTCCCAACTGTGTTGTGTGCAAAGTGAAGTTGCTTGTGTGAGTTGGCTTTGGGAGGCAAATAGCTCTGCATGAAATTCACAATTTTGGAGGCTCTGTGGTCACTTAAGTTCTTCAGATTCTTTGGTTCATGAAAGATCCATTGCATGCAGGGCACATTTTTGTGTCATCTTGTTTGAGAGTTGCATTAAAACCCATGTTTTGGCAACTGTCTAATTGAAATGGCTTTGGGGTAAGCAGCTGATGACTAAGGAAAGACATGTGACACCAGCAAGAAGGCTTCAGAGTAGAATAGACCTTAATATGAATATGAACTACAAATAGTTACATCAGGGATAAATAAGTCATCACACATGGCCCTAACATGGCACTTCAGAGATGTAAGAAGTGGAAAGTTGATGTAAATGCACCAACAATGCATTGAAGCTGCACTGGGATACAGATCAAGCCTCGTGCAGAGGTTGTCCAAGAGACATATGAGTCAGTAATGAGCATGCAAAACCATCCCATGAGTCAAATCTTCTCAACTTTGAAGTGTGCACATTGCACAACAGCCTTTGAAACACAGTTGATTTGCCTATGCCACGCACTCTGAGGTTTTGAAGTTACAAGTCAAACTGAAGTACCAAATATCCACCACTATGTATGTTCTAGTTTTATTGCTATATTTATTTATAGCAATACAGCTAATCTTTAGTTTTGCAGCTGTAAGGAAGTATGAGTGGGGAAGGATAAATCTATGTTTAAAAAAATAAAATGTCATCATGGGACTTAAAATTAAATGAGGGGAATGTGACCGGTGAATATGACGACAGAGATTTGTGGCACTGGCAGGTATTGACCTGCTGATATAGTCTGCATAAATGTGTACTTTAGTGATCAGTGCATCATTGGGGTCTGAATATAAAGACCAGAGTATTTTTTCAACCTCTGAGCATTCATTGTCTGAAAAAAAGTGTAAACTGACTATCATGTGGTGCTTTGTTCTTTATGCAAGTTGTTACTATGCTTGGTGATGCAATAGCAAGTGTTACATGTAGATTAGCCTGCGAGCCAGACAGATTATGTGCTTATTTTCATCATACTGCTCAAGCCCAGTCATTTGTATTGTTGGTGCTAACTCTCTTAGCAGTGCAGAGTCCGAGGTAGCTGCCTCGTGTTTCCCAATCCCAGATTCTCAGTTGAAATTTAAGGATTGGAAATGGTGTTGTTGAGGTGAAGTGATGTTTCAGTGTTGATGATCCAGCTTTTTGTTCCTGTCTCTGCACCGTGTCACAAACACAAAGGTCAGTTCCTGCTGAAACTTGATGTTCCACTTCCTCATCTGGTCCTCAGCTTCCTGCTATGGAGCGACAGGAAGCTCAGTAGTGGCCCACATGATGTCTTGCTCAATCTGATCCAGACTGAAAGCAGATGGTGTTCAGATGATGAGTGTACATTTATCCATGTTTATCCAGTGTTATGCTTAGCACAATATGACATCCATTTTAATAACCTCCACTGTGTCAGTTAGTATTATTCCCATGGTGCCTGTTGTCTGGACTCAGTTAGTGTTAGAGCTAGTTGGGGTATTCAGCTGAAGGTGGCATGATTTACAACTGCAACTGCTGAGTGCAGACACTGGTGCATCTCACATTCTTGGTAGAGTCCTCCAAGTGAAGTTGTCTGACAGCCAAGTCATAACACTGCAGGTCTCCAGCATCTCAGCTGGCCCCGGCCATCATGTCAGAGGAGTACTTGCAGAATCCTTGGCTGTGATCACACACGCCCACCCCTTAATCAAACACACCCAAATTAGCTATGTGGGGAACTCATCGGCACTGTCTGCCTGTTCCTCAGCAGCTGAGCACTCAAATCTGCCCCCCCCCCCCCAACACACACACACACACACACACAGTATTTGTTCAGGGGGAGTATACTCTGGGGCAGGTTTTTGTTTCAAGGGCAACATAATATTCCAATAGCTCATCTGCAGCTGATGCTCATTGTGTGTTAATGCACCGTTCCCACCTATTGCCTCTTAAGTAAATGTAAGTGATACTTTTCAAGGCCATTATGTGTGCTTTTTTTTTATTGTTCAAGTGCAAGTAAAGGAGTTTGGCCTCTAATGGTCAGGTTAGTCCATACTAGAAATGAAATAGCCTCGTCAATTTTAACCTCAGTCAGTCAGTTGATGGGTTGTCCAATGCGCTGCTGTGGTCTTAACTGAAATATCTCAATATCTATTGAATGGATTTCCATAAAATTATGTACAGACATTTGTGGTCGCCAGAAGACGACTCCTACTGACTTTGGTTGATCCCCTCTTTTAAGTGAAATATTTTGACCTTTTTTTAAATTTATTTATCACTCTGAAATCTGCTACCTAAAAAAAATATATAATTGTATAATAATTATAATTATTAATTATATTTGGCAATGAATTCATGAATTATTTATGCTTAATTGCAAAACAAAAACAATGTAGTCATGCTTTTATAAAATAAAATAAAAATAATAAAATAGAATAATTAACCATATGATCTCACGGTAGATATCACAGTCCAGACATTTTTTATTGTTGTATTGTAATTGTTGATACATTGTTTTACCCTACAACGAGGCTAAACTGTTAAATATTACTTTCAAAACATCAGAATGTTAGCATTGCCACTGTGAGCATGACGATGTTAGCAGCTAGCTACCACCTAACAGAGCTGCTAACATGGCAGTGGACTCCTCTTCGTGTTGACTCATGTTGAATTAGTTGCCAGGCGACTTTAACGTGTCGAAAATTCAGCTAGGAAGCATTTGGAGGTTTTGGGGGCCTCCAGAGAGCTCAGTCAGTTGTTAAGATAAATGTTTCTGTTTCTAGTTAGGATCCCCTCCCTCCATCACTCACCAGCCCTCTGAAGGCAAATACTTGGCACCCATCTTAAAGCAAACACTTGGGATCTACCAGTTTCCTTGGTGCTCTCAGCCATCTCTATGTGGTCTCCTTTTTCGTCCGCATGGTTTCCTCTGAGTGCCACTAGAGGTCACAGCATGGGCCTCAGAGTCTTTGTTTTGCCCCATAATGGCTCTATTCTCCCACAGCAGCAAGGACTTCCAAGTCTGCTAGACATTGGACACCATTGTGACTCACAGAGCAGTAACATGAGGCAGACGCACAGAGATATGGGAGTGTACAGTACATAGGCATTCTTGTAGCGTTCAGTAAATTACTGTTAAAATAGTGTTGAAATATTAACAAGTTCACACTCATTGTGTTAGTGTGACTTCTCAACCAGTAAAACTTAACAGTAACGAAATATGATATGTGGTAGAAAGAAGAACACAGGACTTTATTATTTTCAATTAGATTTTCTATTAGCACTGATGACTTATTCTCGTGGTTTCTAAATTCAATAAGCTGACCACAAAACATTCATTCAAAGTCCAGGCTCATTTGGACCAACAGGGGAAGCTGCCAGTGTCCAATTACAGTAATTACTATAAGAATAAGCTACTGTGTAATACGATGTGTCACTGTTTTATCTACTCACAAAATTAAGTACAAAGCAGTATTCACATTGGATGTGCTGTACATTAAGTGCAAGAGACATCAAATAATTTTTGTGCTAAAAGATGGGCTTAATCCCTCACTATTATTAAAGTTTCTCATTTCTTAAGAAAAAAGGCAAATAATTGCAAGCAACAAAAGGTCATGGAGCAAATTAAAAGGAGAAAAGCTTTAGATTCAGACATGCAGATGTTTCATATCCAAACCAACTAGGTGGCTTTATGCTGCATTCGTGTCATATTCAACAAAGGCCAATTGGGGCAAAAAGCAATCAACAGCATCATGTCGAACTGGAAATAAAAGCCAGAAGTAAACTATATCTACTGAAGTTTGTTGGTTCATGTTTTCTGGAGGTTCACATTATCCTTTAAACCGTTCCACATTGTAACAAAAAAAAAACAAAAAACCCTGTTCTTATTACTGAGTTAACACCAGCATGGAGAGGCAGATCACAGTAATGAGACTACACAAAACAAAAATCCCAAAAAAATGAGGTTCCTGTCTCTGTCAATCCATTTTCTAATCTCTTATCCTGTTCAGGCATCACACGGGGCAGAAGTCCTTGCTTACTGGGCAAGGGAAGCTCAAAACACATTGGCACGGTTGCCAAACCTACATGAGTGCAAGACGACAACACCATTATACTTGGACAGTAACAAGCAACGATCAATCTTAAACTGTAAGCAGATCAGTTCATTATAACTGTCATTTGTCTGCCAATGTAAAGTTAAGCTTATCCCAAAAATAAAAGCCCACTACTCTGGAGTTGGAGATCAGTGACTGCCTGTCAGACTCTGATGGATTCTCATTTGGTGAACATTCAACATTACTTTTAATTAATAAATCCGAAATGGGAAAACTGACATTCTGGGCATTTTATTACATATTTCTCCTTTCACTGTGTGTTTTTAAGACATAGCAGTAAAACAGAATTGGATAGACTATGAGAAAACACTAAGCCAGCTGTCATATTCAAACCCTTCTTGATTTGAGGGGGCAGTGCTAACCACTGAGCCATCATGCTGGCCAGACCCCTGTGTATTATAATTTTACATTATCCCACACTAGAGTTTGGTTCTTCATCTTAAGTTGGTTGGTGTTGATGTGAAGATTATAGTCTTGATTGTATACAGAGATGCCTCCTGCAGTGCTCAGTTTATTTGAAAAGTTTGTCAATAAAATGTCAGAACATTTTCCCTCACATTCACTGAAGGCATTTTTCTGACCTTAAATTTTTCTCATGTTATATTATTGCAAAAGTTAATTGATTATGAATGGATTATTATATTAAATGCCAAGTATTTTCATAATCGATTGGTCTGTCATTTGAAGATGTCTTTGGGAAACACTGATTAACATTTTTAACCATTTTCTAACATTTTGTAGACCAAACAATTAATTGATTAATCAAGAAAATAACTGAAAGATTAATAAACAACAAAATGTTAGTTGCAGCTTTAGCTGTTATCAGGATATTTTGTATAGTAGTTCTTCTATTAGATCCACAAGTCATGAGGTTTGTTGCAGAGTACTGAAAATGATAAATTAATAATCATTACAGACTTTTTTATTCAATTATTTTGTACATGTAACTACACAGCTGTACCCTCATAAAAACATTTTGCATAAGTTTTGGACATATTATCTTAATTTTAGCTATTTATGCATGTCTTTGTAACGCCAAACTGTAGTCTACAGACTGTAAATGGCCACGTACACATATTGGACAAATTTATCCTAAATTCTCTAAAGAAAAGAAATGAGATGTTGCAGTTGTCATTGATGGAAACCAGAGGAGTGAGATAGGTACTGCAGAACTGCAAGTGACTAAAGAAGAAAAGAAAACTTTCCAGTGGGCTCTCATTTTTTCCATGTACAGTCAGTCATAGGCAGGACATACAAATTACACAGCCTTGTGTCTGAGGAAAAGGCAAAACAAATGAGGCCCTTTTCAGTAAGAAAAGAGATCTAAGTTGGGAAAAGTTCCAGGTAAAGAAGAACGAGAGCTGGAGGAGGACAGACAGGGTGGAAAGAGAAAGATCTGGCTAGGAGCAAACAATAAAGGCAGGACCGACTGTTCCTGACTGTTTGTCTCAAGTAGAAAACGTGAGTTAGCTGTAATCGGATCTCAGCTGTGGTGAGATCATACAGGAGGCCTGCCAGCAGCCTCAGAATGAGCAGTCCACCCATAAGCCCTACGCCCCGCTGCAGCCCTCTGTGGCTCTCTACAGGCCTGCCAGCTTAAATATCATATATAATTATTCAAGAGGAGTAGATGGTACGCTTCAGAGAAATTACAACATAGGTGGAGGTGAAACGTAAAGTAGCAGACAAAATGTTTTTAAGCTTTATTTTGCATACAGTTGTCCCTTTCTAAGTCCTGTCCCTTTTTGCTCTGTGCCTCAGTAACACTTGAGCAAACTTGGTACATCCGTCAACTTTCTCCTTTCTCATTTCCTGTATTTAGTTATGCTAAGTACCAGGTTTATGGTGAAAAAACCCTCCACAAAGATATTTAAAAGATGATGCTGGGGAGCCGGTGTATATTCATGTCTTCAGTTAGATAATGTTAGCAAAATGCATTGATCATTAGCCAGCTAGTTACATTTTGCCAACAGTTTTTTGCTAACATAGCTAGTTAGCTCACTTAAGATGTGATCGATATGTTGCTTTCACAGCAGAAGGAGAAAGTTGACAGAGGCACAAAGTTTGCTCAACTCTTATTGGAGCACAGAGAAAAAAGGGGCAGGACTTAGGAAGGGTCAGTTAGATAAAAGGGGGACTTCAAACATTTTTTTAGACTGTACTTGAGTATATAAGCTTGTTGCTATCCAGTGGAAACTATGTATCTTCAAATGTAATCATATTTGGTGAGCGTTTTGAATAGGATGAAGTATTTCCTTATTATGTAAGTGTTTTTACTTGTTATGCATCAAGTAAGCATTGACAAACACATTAAATACATTGTCACAGCTAATGAAAAGTAAGCATTTTGGAGATATATGTGCATTGTGTTCACTAGTAGTTATCATAATACAGTTACCAATTAGGTGTATGTATCCTTTCAGTGAGCAAGGATGCCAAGTCGGACTAAAGTCACAGCTATGAAAATTTATTTAAAACTACTACTTTTGGAGGCCCTTGTGGACAAAAGTGGTAGTGTTTCCACTGTAACCACAACATATAATGTCAATAATAAAATGATCTAAAGAAAAATCTTCTGCTTTTTATAAGTAGCTAACATAACTTTGCCTTGGAAAATAATAATAAGCATAAGCTCTAAACTTAGGCTTCCCTGCATGCTTTGAAAAATAAAAGAAGCTCATTTAATATGAAACAAAAGTTATCAAATTACTAAGATTAAACAGTTTTTTCATTCATTTGTAATACTAGAAGGACACATTATTTTAGTAGTGTTAAAAACTGACAAAGTACAGCCAGTTCCTCTCCTCAGATGACCGTCCACTCAGAACTGTCAGAGTTCGTGACCCTAATGATTTTGGGGGAGCAGATCTCGACAGGAGTCCTGGCACATGGATTATAGTGACTGAATGAGCCACTTGTGTGTATGCATGGAGCGTGCAGGATTGCACTGACTTGCATAGCTTCGTGTGTTGAGTTTGTGACAGCTGCACATACAGAGAAGCTAGGAAGAAGTCACAGTTGACCTGAAGATTTCACACGTCACATTTACCTCACGAGTACTTGACTTTTCTGCTTTGATCAGGATACAACAAATTTTCAGTCACACGCTCTTTATTTTACTGTAATTCATCCCAATTTTCTCCTGTCTTACAGTCACCAAACCTGCTCAGATGGACGTGAGATAACGCCACCAGAAGTTCTACCCTCGTACTGAACGTCAGCCTCCCGCATTCCCACCCAGAATGGCAGATCCCACTGGGCTGAGCTCTGAAGGGGCCGGGGCAGGCATGGCTGAGGTCGACGCCTGCAGTTTAGAGATAGAGAGGAAGTATGATGTCATCCCTGCCGTCATCTGCTCCATGTGTTGCCTGTTTGGCATCATCTACTGCTTCTTTGGTGAGGATCCCTGCTGGCTCACAGACCTTGACATCAAGCGTCTGAAGCTTTATGCTTTTGGGATGACATAACACACCATCAAAATGTCACGTGTAACTGTAAACTTATATCCGTCGTGCAGCCTTTAAATATATCACATGACATTATTCATTTTCTCTGCAACCAGGTTCTAGTAGGCAGAATTTTGTCATGTTAGGGGGACAGCCACTTTGGTGTTCTCAATGTTTTTGAAGGCACAAAGGCCAGATGACAGGGCAGCAAGGCCATCAATTAAAACAATGATTTTAAGTCCATGGAAATAATGTAATGAATGTAACTTAAGGGTTAAATATGATTTTATTCTTCTTTTTTCCCCCTAATTTGTTAATGTTAAGTACAGGGGCAGGGGTCAATATATATAATGGCATTATACTAAATTACTCAATAGTGAGTTAATATCCTAAAATAATCAATGAATAATAATGAGAAGGTTTCAAATTATTTTGTCATACGAACACATTATTTTGAAATAACAAGTCATTATTTTGAGATAAGACTTTTTTTCAACAAGTCTTTATTTTGAGATTAAAAATCATTATTTTGAGATAGTAACTCATTATTTTAAGATGAAATAATAAGAGACACCCTATCCAGCAATACAATGAAGAGGAGACAAGCATATACAACACGGATCAAGCTGTTGGTTACTTCTAACAGTGTTTCCAGTCAACAGTGTAAATCACAGAATAGTGAACTAGCCCTAATCATGAGGCTTCATGATCAAAGAGTCAATATTCTGTCCATTATTCCCACACTCCCTTTCTCTCTCCCTCTGTCTCTGCTGCGAGTTATGACCCTTAAATAGTCCGGTTTTGCAGTGGTTTTGTGTGCAGTGTCTCACTTCATGTTGCCCTTTGAGAATCTAGACCAAAGACATTGGTGTCTAAACCATATTGACAGGAAAGCTGCAGAGGACAAAACAGCAAGGACATCAAGTCTGCATGGAGTATATGTTTTTTTAAGGGATGTAAGACCAAATATGAGAGGGTGCCTCAGCCATGTCATGATACTCCTGTCCTGTTAGTAGGACTTTTCTGTTTCTTAATATAAATTAGACATTGTTGGTCTCTCTTCTTCTAGGTTACCGCTGTTTCAAGGCTGTTATGTTCCTGTCGGGTCTGATGTTTGGCTCTGTCATCATCTTTCTGCTGTGCCACAAGGAACATGTGCTGGACACTCAGCTAAGCGTGGAGGCCAGCGCGGGTATTGGCCTCGGTATAGGCCTGCTGTGTGGCCTGGTTACTATGCTGGTGCGAAGCGTTGGGCTCTTCATGACGGGTCTTCTGCTGGGCCTCCTCCTGGCCCTCGCCGCCCTGCTGATCACTCACCAGTTCTACACTCCCACCACCGTCTGGGTCCCGCTGGGTGCACTCCTGGGGACAGGCATGCTGTTTGCCGTGCTGACACTGCAGTGGCAGAAGCTCTTCACCATGCTCTCCACGGCTGTGTTTGGTGCAGCCATCATGACAGTGTGTGCTGATTACTTTGTGGAGATGCTGGCTCTTGCCATGCATGTGTATGAATGCCTGCGCCTCACACCAGGTCCACCTCTCTGCTGGTACAGCTGGGTCATTCTGGGCATCTGGCCGGCCCTCAGCATCATAGGAGTACTGGTCCAGTGGAAACTGACAGATGACAGCTTCTCACACACTGAGGGTAAGGACGAAATATCATGACACTTAGACTCTGAGTTCACTGGGTGGGTGAGAATTATACTTACGACTGAAGAATGTGATGACCCAGTTTGAAATCTGAAAAACATCTGAGGCCTAAACAAACTTTTAATCACAACACACATCAAACGATTTACTTCTTACTTTACTTTTTAAAGCAAAATCTTTGTGTTAATGTGTTTCTTAAATATTTTGTGAAAAGTTTAATATCTCCACTACCAATTCTTTTTTTTTTTTAACAATATTTTTATTGTCTTTTTTCACACTGTTCACACATACAAACACACATATTTAAAGAAAAAAAAAGAAATCAGTGAATAACAACAAAACAGACTAAATTAAATAAAACATACTGGATTTAAATTAAAAAGAAAAGAAGAAAAAAAAAGGCAAAATTAAGAATTATAGCAGCATTAATACACTCCACACACAACTATTTCATAGTGATTATGTACCCCGATGTCTCAAAAATTCCAATAAAGGTTCCCATATTTTTTCAAATTCTCCCATCCTTCCTCTGGTTATGTAAGTCAGTTTTTCTAATATGATATAAAGTGCCATCTCCCTCACCCACATGCCTCTCGAAGGTATATCCACTTTTCTCCAGGATAGAGCGATCATCCTCCTGGCCTGCAGGAGTCCAAAGTCTATTAACGTTGTTTGTTGTGAACTAGTAACAAAGTTCTTTGGATATATGCCGAGCACACACAATTTTGCCTCGTACGGTACCTTCATTCCAACAATCTCAGATATGGTCTCAACAACTGTTTTCCATCTCCACTACCAATTTAATGTATCTACAGTATATTAATATATAAATAGGGAAACTCAGAAAACCAAGCTGAAGTAGGAAATAAAGAGGGAACATATAATGAGAGTTTAGTTGCATTGAAGATGCATTCAAAGTGATTGCCACCAGAATCTTTGCAGTTGTTCTCAACTGTAATAAATGCAAAAAAAAAAAAAAAGATTTATATATCAAAAATACATTTGAACAGCAGTGTCATGTCTCTGAAATCATGACCCAGTTACGCAAGATAATCAGACCTTGTTGTGAGCAACTTCATGTAGGAACTATTTTGACACAGAATTGTGTCATTGTTTTATGGAAATAGACATTTTTTCATGACCCATGTGCCTCTCCAGTTCCATTATATGTGTGAGAGGGCAGATAATTTCTACAGCTCAAAACTCTACTCACTCTTAAAACAATCTAGATGGATACATAGCAATACAGGTAACAGGAAGAATACACATTTTTGATTTTGGGGTGGAATGTCCCTTTAATTTTGTGAGTAAGACTGACAGAATGACTGTTATGTGGTGATGTTTAAAAGTTGCCTCTGAATTCTCTTCTCCTTGCAGTTGTTATCAGTCGGAGACAGAAGAGAGTCCAGCTGATGCGGATCCGAGAGAAGGACGCCAAGAAGCGACAGCAGGCAGGTGGGCAGGAAGGCACGTACCGCCGTAAACCCACCCCAGTGAAACGTTACGCTGGGGATCTACTGGCACCGGTCAGTGTCACCCAATGGGCGTGTGCTGTAGATACTGATGCCATTAAATCCTTTTTTTTTCAAGTTGAGCCCACCATTTTTGTGCACCTCACTCATTTCGTCTTGTGCTGGTTTTCACAGAGCTACCTGCAAAGTCTGCGGGACAGACAGATGGGCACCGGCACTTCCCTTAGCAGCCTGGGCACCGCCAACCACACCATGATCGACTTGGACTATGACACCGGCTCCACTGCGCCACTTACAGCCACAACCCCAGTCGTCAGGGTCTGAGATAGAGAAGGGACTCTAATGCTCTCTGGTTCTCCAACCGTTTTCTAATGTAGAGTAGAACCGATAAACTGCTCCCCTCAGATAAGGGTTCATTGTGCCCTTAAATTGATTTGGAGCGAGGATGGATTTTCTCCTATCAGTTCAGAGAAAGAGAATGCTGCTTTTTGGGGAGGAGTAAGAGGTGTGAAGCTATAACCACTGTGTTTCTTAGAGAAACACTAAAATACAAAGCCCAGCTGCATAAACCACCTTAAGTTTCAACCTTAAGCAAAATATTTCCCTAAACTGAGTGTTTCCATTGAAAGTATTGCATAAAGACTAAGACATGTCTAAAGGGCTTTCACAGCAGTTACTGTCATAATACAGCATATGTGCAATATAGTTAGCATGGTTACGCCTCTCTCACATCATTCTTAAATGTTTCTTGACAGCATTATCATCAGTGTTAGTTAGCTTCTCCAAATGGACAACAAATAGAAAACAAAGAAAAAGAAGACAAGAATGTTGTTCTCTGTGAAGAATATGGAAAGCACAAGCACATAATCCAAAGTAAATTTAACCTAGCTGTTGAATATATACACAAGAACAAGATGTGGCAGAAAGTAAGCTACCTGACAAACTCAGTGTGAGAAATCTGCTGTGAAATGAACTATAGATGAAGTCATGAAGAAATATGAAAATGTAACTAACTTGACAGAGTGGAGACACACACCGACAACTGGTCAGTGTCAATAAAATGATATATTGAACATTAATATATATGAGACGTAGTTACATCTACACTAACAACTTACACATTACAGTGTCCTAAAAATGTGTCTTGGTATCTCCTCCTTTTCAGTCACCATGTATTCAGCCATTGTCTTATGTTTCACAAATTATTTCACTATTAAGGGACTGTTACGGGTCTGTTAAAATTTCCTGAGGTAATTGGTTGCTAAAGTTCTTTTAGCAACACATAGGGAATACTAAAGCAGCTAAGAGCAGACACTTAGAGATCAGAAGTTTTTTCTAAGGTATCCTTATATAAAATTTAAGAAAGATCTTAAGCATAAGTGGTTTTATGCAGCTGGGCACAGATACTAACAATGTAAGGTCCTCCATTTCCACTCATCATGTATTAAATACATAAACAGCAAGTACGAGCCTCAAAAAACAGACGTCTTTCTGTTTTGGTAGTGAACACGACAAAGCAATTTGTTTGACATTACATGTACTGTACTTAAAAAGTTAGTCATTGCCATGAAGTGTTGTGTTAATCTCTGTCTTAACTGTGTGGTCGTAGGATTATTTGTGAAAGTCAATCATTACATTGACTTTCATTTTGTGTGTTTTTTTAGTTGGAGTGTGATGGGACAGTAAGATATGACATGTAGTTGGATACATGGAGTACGTCTGACAAAGTGAAGCAAAAACTAAATGATGCAAATAAAATACAGTTTATATTTAAAAGCTCTTCGCATGAGCTCTTAGCGAGATCTTCTCCAGCGACTCTTAATTCTGTGACCTTTTCTTTTGTTTGTTTTTCAGTGTAGCTCCTGTGAGAACTCTGTAGGTGAAGAATTTAGACTGTGTCTGCTTGTGGAGTAAACTTTTTATAATTTAATTTATATAATGACCAAGTACATGGTAGTGTTGATAAAAAGGACAAAAAACAAAGCATGTTTGTTGTTAATTTGTAGATTTTTAAATAATTATCCTTTTTTTTTTTAATTTTGCAGGGACTTGTTACCTGAATTTGTACATATCTGTTGATAGAAATTTCAAAGATAAATAAATGTTTGATACAAAAGCAGTTTTTGCTCATTGGTTGAGTCAGATAAATTGCACTGTTTGTCTCTTTGGTCTCTTAGCAACACTGCTGGCATTACTCACCAGATATTTCATGGGTAAAAAAGAGGTCATAGGGAGGATTTCCTACTCTGCAACCGGTCGGGGTTGCCATGGCGGTTCCAAAGGTTTTTCCTTGCAGACAACGCAGTGCTGGACTGACTGCCCTTTCATCATCCCAAACATTAAATATTTTTCTATCCTTTTTTTTGTGGGAAGAGGCAATTTTAGTGCTTATATAATGTCTTGTTTATTGTAGAAAACAATACATTTCCACTTAAAAGAATCAGGAAAACGATCTACGTATGTCACATGGTTTCTCACAGTGATTCATGACATAATTGATGTGTTTAGTAACATTAAAGAGCACCGAACATACTTGAAAAGATGACTGGGTAAACAAAATGTCTGAACAGAAAGTGCACACTCCCATCATCGTATTACATCGTACTGAAAGTATTAAGACACATAATCCAACACATATGTTAGAGAGAAAAACAGAAGGCCTCCCTTGATTTCTCCCTGAGATCATACAAAAGCTTACATAATTCTCACAGTCACAAAAACACACGTTTGTGCTCAAGAACTAAGCCTCACAAAAATCAGCCTTCTGCACAGGGCAGGAGTAGCTTTGTTAAAATCTGTGGAAGCTCATTTCTGCCAATGTGATGAAGAAAAAAACATCCTGTAAGTCATAACAATTAATTACTATTATAAAATAATGAGTTAGTAGCCAAGTCATTATTTTGATACTAATTAATTATTTTGGATGAGTAATTCAATATTTATAAAGTCATTGTTTTGACATAAAAGTTATTATTTTGAGTATTTCTCATTATTTTGAGAAACTAATTCAATATTTTGACACACTAATTGGCCTAACACAGCTATATCTGTTGGTATCAGTGAATATGTTTTCACAGAATATAATGTAGATTGTTCTCCCTAATATCTGTATCAATCTTGGTGCCAAAACTCCAGTTTTGATACAAACTCATTATTTTGACATACCAAGTCATTAGTTTGAGAAAGTTCTTTATTATTTTGATAAAGTTTCTCATTGTTATTTTGATAAGGTCTCATTGTTTTTGAGATACTATGACACACTGACACATTAGTTTGAGTCACTTAAGTCATATTTTGAATAAAACTCTCTTTACATGATCTTTTTTTCCAATGATACCGGCAGAAAAGGCTCCATAAAATCAGATCCAGTTAAGTAAAATCAATTCTCACTCTAGTTTTTATTTTTTTTTCTCAGTGTGTTGGATGATAATTCACAATCAGTCATTACTGTTGAGGTTGCCTGGTTGTCAATGCCCGAGGAGAGGTGGAACCAGCACCCCCTGCTGCAGACCTCTTGGTCCTGCTGCCCCCTGATGGTCGACCTCTAGCATCGCATCCAGCGCTCTCTCTTGCTCAGTGGGTACCCTCTGTCGACCCTCAGCCGCTCATTCACACGCCAGTAGTCGTCTCCCTTGAAGAAGAAGATCTTGCCGTTGGTCCAGGTCAAGGCAGCGTCTGGACTGGATGGCACGCCGGTGAAGAGCATAGAGAGCGGTTTGGGGTAGACAGTTAAGTCAGTGTACTTCAGCTCATCCCACTGCCAGTGTTCTGAACCCTACAGACAGAGAACACAGAGAAGGGATAAAGAACTGAAGATTTCTGCAAGAAAAAAAAGATAAATATGGCCACAGTTATGTTTGAATACTGCTGCTCTTCATGTTTTGATCATATTTACCTTGATAAAGACCAGCTTCTTATTCTTCTCCAGATACAAAGCTGCATCAATATTAGGAGGGATCCGTTTCACCTGTTTTGGGAAGCCATAGTCCAGCACAAAACTGGTGTATCTCCACACTTCATTGCCTGTGACCAGAAACAGCACAAACAGGAGGACGTTTTGAGTATCACTCAGTTCACATTTTGTTCCTCACATTCTTGTGATTTATTTTTTGCACCATTTTGTGTATTTTCTGCATCAATCTATAATGGGAATATTTGAGGTAAAACACAAAATTCAAGGTGACAATTAAAAATATAATGGAGTAAGACACATATAACAAAAGTATTGGACAATGACTGTACCTTTTAAAAAGTAGGTCTTGTTGGTTCTTTGAGAGTGCACAGCAGCGTTCAGATTCCCGGGGAGTTCTTTCCACAGCCTGTCGATTCTTATTGGTCTGTTGTGTCCCATATCAGAGATCGTCCACACGTAATCACCACTGAAAGCAAAGGTTTTCCTCCATGGACCTGGTTAAATAAATGGTGAGTAACTAAGCTGTTTGTGACACATTTTGTGACCCTGTTGTTGTCCTAAAAGACCAGTGTCTTTCTATAATGCTCCAGTATTTATTGAGGTGTTGATGCCTGTTTAGAAAGCCTTGCACTCACAAGCTTTAACAAAAGCAAATCTCTAACTTACCTAACATGATGGTGTCCAGTGTGGCAGTGCAGGGGTCAGGGATGCTCACAGCATCATGGCTGCTTTCTGTGGGCAGAGTGACTGTGGGTGTTGGACTGGTGAAAGGGTTGGAGATGCGTTTGCCTGTAAAAAAAAAAAAAAAGAGAGAGAGAGAGAGAGAGAGAGAAATTGCAAATAATAAGATGAATGCATTTATGAAAAATATACATGACTGATATAAATGAAGAATATCTAATGAGTCAGTAATATGCTTCTAATTTATATTTTAAATCAGGTACTAATCATTTAGATGAATGATGTAAATTTTCCATGATAGTTCATGTGAATAAAATAACAAATGCGTGTGGCTGAAGACTTGTTGGTTCAACTTGATATCTACTGAATGTGTTTTCTCAAGTTCTGTAAACTTAATGCACAAGGTTTTATAAATTTCAAATATGATTTGAAACTAATATTTCGGCTTATGTTCATTTAACTCACATTTTTAAGTTGAATCAGCTCAAAAATGATTTACTGATTAACTTTATTAAATTTTTTGTTTGCAACCTGTTTACAATAAACTGTAACGGCCACTCTGCACTGCTCTATTGCAATGTCTTGATGCTCACCCTCAACATCAGATTTATAGTATCTGCTGAGCGCTGATCACAAACCACAAATGGGACTAGTGTCCTTCTCCTAACCACTCTAGTGGGTAGGAGAAGGACACTAGTCCTTCCTGTTTTCTATGATGTCAGTGAGACTACAGCCTCATTAGGAGGTTCACAGTATACATCTGTTATTATATCTGCAGGTCAACAGTTGCCTGAAGACACCACATCAAGTGTCAGGTCCAGTCAGAGGTATTGATTCATGAAGATTCCCAATAATCAATACCAAACTGACAGGTCAGATTTAGTCCAGTGGGCCTCCTTGATGCACTCACCATACAGCGCCTGGATGCCTCTGATGTCATCTGAATGCAGCCTGAACTTCGCACGGTAACCAGAGTAGACTGGCGCCATCAGAGCGCTTCTGAACTGAGAGTGACCCAGGCCGAGGGCGTGTCCGATTTCATGGGCTGCTACAATACGCAGATTAGTACCATAATATGACCCCTCAGTCCAGAACTCGTCCTCGTCGAAGTGGACAATGCCAGATTCTGGTGACTCAGCATGGGCCAGCACATGACCTGCAGGGGGACAAATAAACAGTTTAAGTGAGTGTTTCAGTGGACCATAAAGGCCCAAAAGCAGTTTGTGTTTAGAGAAATAAACTAACCAGGGCCATCAAATGGGACAGAGCAGTAGCCATCTTTTTTATGGAAGGAGATCTTGATATCTGCTCTGCCATAGTGGATCTCTCTGAAGGTCAAAGCAGTCACATCACTCCAGTACTTGAAGGCAGAGCGGATGGCATCCTGCACATCTGTCTTCTTCATGTCCGGTGTGTAGTTGTAGATGCGGTAGGTCAGACTCCTCTTTCTCCAACGACCTGCAAGAGGACAATCCTTTTTTATAAGTCACTGCAACAAAACTGTCTACATCAATAAAAGTCTCAAATTTTAAAAAGTTTTGAAGACATCTTTGCACAGAACGATGTGTTGATTTTGTCCTCCATCACATGCATTAGAAGTGCTTTTGGAGAGGAAAGACTACAGCAAAAAAAACTGTTTCAGTGTTTATAGGGACACCTGAGAGGACTTCTACTGAATTTTGTGATTCATGACCTTCAAAATCTTGCATTACATACATTTTGTCAGCTCCCCATAAGCATCAGAAACTGAACAGTAAAGGAATATTTAGTCAGTTAGCTAAGAAAAGAAAGATTAATCTGAGACTTTTTCACTTTATTTTGTAGTTCCTGTTCAAGTCAAGTGGGACCCATCAATGTGACAGTGGTGAGGAAAAACTTCCTTTTAACTGGCAGAAACCTCTCAAGCAGAGCTAGGTTCTGGGTGGTCGGCTATCTGCCTCGTCCGCTTCGTCGACTAGTTTCCTAATTTTTTTGTTTTTATCATCACATAGGAAATAATCATATCTAATAATGCTCTCTTTGAGTGTACTTTAAGCAGGGTTTCTGTGGGTTTTAACAAGTTAAATTTCAGACTTTTAAAGACATTTTTAAGATCATAATGAATGCAATATAAGACCTATATCACATCCTTACTGAAAAAAAAAACTTTTAAAAGTGAGACTTCAGTTATAATGCATCTTTCTAAGAGTAAAGTTAATCTAATCAAGTTAAGACATTTTTGGGCCTAAAACTCAGATGATTGGATTTTAGACTTTTTACAGACCTGCAGAAACCATGTTTAAGGTTCTTAACACTGTTACTTGAGTTGAGTTAAAAAAGTGCTTTATATCTTTAGCAGTCAAGACTAAGACTGTCTTTAGAGATTCAAAGATTTCTTCAAAGCTTTAAAGGTTTCTAAAAGTCTAAAAAGTCTGAAATTGAACAGATACTGTTTGGTGATCCAGACCCAGGCAATTTGTGACAAAATGCCATCACAGTTAAAACTACAAACACTTTTAGTGTTGTTCACACAGCAGGACATGTGGACAGAGTAGTAAATCTGTGCTGCTTAAGAAGCTAACAGACCCATAAGAAACTTCAAAGGGTGTGCGAAGCAAAAATACAAATAAACTACTTTCTGACAGTTTTGTAATTCTTAACTCACCCATCACTCTGTATCTGTGCTGTTTCTTGTTGAAGGGGTCCTCCATGCCACAGCGCGGCTGTCTCATCACGTCCAGAGTGGCTTCATCTAATTCTCCAGTAGGTGGCAGATCGTTCACTCTCTGGAAAACCCTGGAGACAAAACAAAACATATGCAACACAACAATGTTGGAAAGTAACTTAGTACATTTACTGAAGTACTTCAGTACAGTTTTGACATACATGTACTTGTACTTGAGTATTTCCATTTTATGTTACTTTATTCTTCTACTCCACTTAATTTCAGAGGTAAATATTGTTCTTTTTACTCTACAACATTTGTTTCATACTGATGGTAACTGTTACTTTTACATGAAAAATTATACGCTTTTATGATATAATGCAGTACTATACTGCTAATCTACCCATTCAAATTCAAAACATGTAATATTGGCTCCATATTGACTACAGCACTAAAATGCATGTATTGAATGAATCCGTTGGTCCACAGAATAACATAATTAAATATTACACAATAATAGAATTAATTGAGAATAATAGTGTTCTCCATAATGCATACTTTTACTTTTGATTTTTTTAAAATTACTTTTACTTTACTTTAGGCTTTAACTACATTTTGCTCTTAATAGTTCTATAATTTTGTTTCAGTAACATTTTGAATTCAGGACTTGTGCTTGTAATAGAGTATTTTTATACTGCAGTATTTCTACTTTCAAGTGAAAGATCTTATCACGTCCTCCACCACTGACAAGGAGGGCTGCTCACATCTTCCTCCACTGTATCTATTGTTCCAGCAGACCCTCATATAGTTCTAACACGTGCTTTGGTGTTAATTCATTGTTGGTAGCTGCCTGTGAATCACCTGGAACTGACACTAGTCTGTTTTACCTGAGAGCTTCAATGATCTCCTCCAGGTGATGAGGGTCCTGCGGATCAGCAGGGTCATTCAGGTACCCATACTGCTTCAGATAAGCCTGTGAGTACAGAGACAGACAATAAAGCTCTCACACAGGATACTGTAGTTTTTATATGTATACAGTTTACTTGTTGTTGAGAGTTGAGATTATAAATCATCTTACCTTTGCTTCATCTAATTCTGCCCACTGCACCACTGCACAGATTGCTCCTCTGAGGTTGAGCAGCAGCAGCAGCAGCAGTCCTGTGTAGTCCATATTCAGGTTTTCACAAAGGGTTTCTGACCCAGATATTCAGGGCTGACGCTCAATGTCTGAGAAGTGCTCAGCAGAGTCCCACAGCAGACTCTGTTTGCTCTGTGAGCGCCCCGGCAGTTTTTAACACAGCCCGGCCGGTGAATGAGTCAGCCCTGTGGCTGCGATGATCCATCTCTGAAGAATGAGGAGGGTTGCAAGAGCAGCCAGCTGACCTCAAGCCAACATGTCTGCTGTTAGACTGTACAGCTGCTCAGAGAGGACGTGGAGTTCCAGCAGTGTCTTCAGACTGCACCACTTTACAGGGCTAAGCTACTGTTTTACTGTCTGAAAAGGGTTAGTTCACCCAGAACAAAATTATCACTCTAACATTTACATATTCATTGAGGGTCAGTGTCTTTTTGTTGATTCCAAGGTGTTAAAAAATACTGTATGTCCTAAACCACAGAAAGTATCATTGCTCTCCACCTCCACATTCCTGCCATCTCCACACCTATCTCACGCGACACAAATATTTATGTTTACTACTCAAATTGATTGACCCATCCATGCTCACAGGAAAGGACGTGTCCACACTTTTTTGACTGGGGTGACCCAAGGCTCATGGCATGAAGTAGCCGAGCATTAATTAATCATTTCTTACATCTATTTTAATTACTAACATTACAGTATCTTACAGTTTCTTCCATTCCTGTGTTTAAAATTTTAGATAAATGGTCCTACGAATCACAACAAAACAGAGAGGCAACATACAAGTATAATATTGAGCTCTAATCTTTATTCTTTAAGACCTCAAAAGAACTCGTACCTTCTTCGTGCCTCTTTTCTCAGGCTGTGACAAGCCTCAGTATTACACCATGAAAAATAGTTTTATTTTTATGATTTACTATTTATTTACCTATTTGCTATATAGTACCAATACATTAAATTAACCTTGTAAAAAACAATGCACATTTAACAGCTGGTTGAAACTTAAGTCCCACCTTTCACTGGACAGATAGCCAATCAATATTTGAGGATAACGGGGTGGTACCTGACATCCGTGTTGTGACATATTCCCAAGTGAAACAGGATAGGCAGGTGGGACATAACTTCAGGAATTTGATTTGAACATTGCTAACTAAAAAATTAATCTTCCCTCTGTGCTGCTAAAAGTTGAAGACTGAATGATGGGTTGATGTCATGATATTATTGGTTGAAATTGGTTGCTTCAAGTCAGCATAAGCAAATGATACATTTTGTTTTAGAGGATGAAAACATGATTGCATTTTTTTTGGCACAGGTTCTTTGTAAATATATGCACAATTTGACTGAGGATGTGATCTAAAAGGGTAAAAAGAGCACATTTTGTTTCATCTCGACTTCAGGTCAAAGAGCAAAGATGCAAATAATGCCTGATGCATTTTGTCTAAATTTGGAAGAGGCTGGTTGATGACTCAGTTGATTACTTATGGACTCTTACCAGGAATTCTTGTTGCTATTTCTGATTTTATCTTGTCATTAAATTTAATTCCTGTTTGTTTCCAACTTATA
This sequence comes from Lutjanus erythropterus, assembly GCF_056507025.1. Taxonomy (NCBI): domain Eukaryota; kingdom Metazoa; phylum Chordata; class Actinopteri; order Lutjaniformes; family Lutjanidae; genus Lutjanus; species Lutjanus erythropterus. The sequence continues at coordinate 21,380,813 of NC_139318.1, forward strand.
TTTATTTAGTTCAGAGTGACAGAAGGTTGATATAGTTCTCTGAAATTCTCACACTGTGAAGTCTTGAAACTTTATTGGGACACTTGTTTGCATCTTCACAAAATTTGGGCTAGGATCACTGTTGTGTATGAAACTGGCATACAAGTTACGGTGGCATTAGCCGACAAAACTGCTGGTCCACATCATGAATGGTGGACCATCAGCGTCATATAGCTGTAAGATACCTTACAGACTTCATCCTGAGACAACACACTAACACTGAAGGCTTGTCTTTGTATGACAACAGTGTCTGATGGGCTGTGGACTAAATCCCAGCTGCATTACAGTAGCTGTTATTAGATTTAGCAGGATTTTAGTAAAGAATTGCTCATACAGACAATCAGGTCAGGACCTTTCTTGTATATCCCTTTGATCATTTTCACAGGAGGTCCTCTGGGTGATATATTAAGCCAGCCCACACATGCTGCACATTCCTCACTGTATCACAACTTACCACACAGAAATTAAACCAAGGCTTTAGTGCACTGGTTTGCATTCACCACCAATGTGACACAAGTCTCTGTATTTGCTGACATTGAGAGGAGTAAAACTAAGTCAGCTTCCTTCTGCTTCCCATCTACTGTGCATGTCATTGTTGTCACAGAAACAATACTACAGACAATGAAAATAAAGGAACAGAAAGAGGGAACATGAAAGAAGAGGGCTTACAGTAGAGGCTATTTTGGACGAGGCTGTTTTTGACAATGTTTGTCATTTCTTCTGCTGACTTTGCTTCCTTTGCTTTCTGTCATTTCTCATCAGACTTTATGAGTAGTGCATTATTACTGTTAGTGTGCGCACACACACGTTCACAGCAGTTTCAGATGTCTGACACCAACAGAATATATCCGTTTTCACAGCCTGGATCAAATGCAGAACCATAAAACAATGTGTTTCAACGCAATTCTGCTTACTGCAATTTTAGTCATTTCTGACTCACAGACAGATCAGAATTTAAAGTTTCTAACAAACATGATTGCCAAACAACTTCCCCGCTGGGTCAGTAGCCTCGGGACACTAATAAACAAATGACTCCTGCAAAATTTATCATGCATGGAAACTCCTGGAATATAAAAAAAATATCTGTCCATTTCAGACGCAGGAGAACATGTTTATCTGTTTAATCCTGTTCAGGGAATAAGGCCAGGCCACACGTCAACATGACAACATCATGACTCCCAGATATTAAGAAATCACACAGATTATGTGACTTAAAGGATAGACAAGTGTAGTTTTGGACTAACAACCCGTGCAGATTATACTATATATTTTAATCACATTTTATTGCACTTGGTTTATATCTCAAACCATTGTTTGTCTTGACAGCTCATCTTTTACATCAGCTGTTCACCTTCCTGCCAGCTGTAACATCTTTATTCAGGATGCAATCTCTGAGTCACTTCATATCCTGTTTCCTCTCACCACATCAAGGAAGCACTAAGTAAGAATAGCAGGAGAAGATATCTGAAAACCTTAAAACATGTTTTACAACCCGAAAAAACGTGGGTGCCAAAGACAAAGGAGAAGGAAAAGACCAAAGATTTTAGTTTGGTTTGAATATTCCCCTTAAAGGTGGAGTAACTGCTTGTGGAGGAGGTGATAGTTGAGTTTCATTCTCAGGTTGTCAAATACAGACAATTTGAGGTTGGTGGAGCGGCAAAGCTCAACATTCGACTATCTTTCTCCAGATGCCAGAACTCCCAGTCAGCTAACAAAGAAAGGTTTTTGGTCTATATGCAAAAGTACAAGGAGAATTTAAATTTCAACCATACTGTGTATGATAATATTTACCTCAAAACTCTAATGTTTCTGCTTCTTCTGGTTCATACTGTAAAAGATTCTACATGTATATGTTTTCTCATTTAAAAACATTTGTTCAGTCAGTGTGTGCATATACAGCATATCTTTTACAGGCAGTTTAAATTTGGGTATGATTTAAACAGACTAACTTACAGCACTTTTACAATTAATAATCATTTTTATTCTTTCCTGTTCAAAAGGACCTTTGAAAAAAAATTTGATTAAAAAACTGCAGTTCAGGGATGCTCCCATAGCTCAGTTGGTAGAGCATTCGCCCCATGTACTGAGGTTGTTAGTCCTCTGCAGCGGTTGCTGGTTCGATTCCCACCTGTGTTCCCTCTCTCTCTATCCTCTTGCCTGTCATATCTTCAGCTGTTCCTATCCAAATAAAGGCAAAAAGCCCAAAAAACAATCTTTAAAAAAAAACACAAAAACTGCAGTTTGACTGCCAGTCAGGATCTCTAGTTCACTTGATTTTTAAGTCAATGCATTTAATCAGTGGAAAAATGAAAGCACTCCATTGTATTGTTATTTTTAAGCTTATTTCTTTAAAGTGTGTAAGATTTATGGCAGAATGTGTCAGAAACGGAATATAATAACATATAATATTATAAGTAAGTTTGTTTTCATTGGTGCATAAGCTCCTTTTCACCAATTTGTGCTTGTTACCTTAGAATGAGCCTTTTTTAATCGACAGAAGGTGCAGGTTCTCCTCCATGGAGTCTGCCAGGAAGGGAAGAGTAAGATGAGGTGTTTGCAATCTGAGAGGTACTCAAACTGTTGTGAAAGAGATGTGATCCTTTCTGAAGAAGAATTAGGCTGGAAGTATTTTAGTGTAAAATTAGAGCTCTTTATTCATCATCTTCAATGATAATGTACCTTATACACATAACATAGTGTATACAAGTGCTGATCACAAAGCTGCATAACAAAAAGTCAGCTCTGACAGATTCAACTGTCAACAGGAGTTGAATGAATTAACATTAATATTACTGAATATTTCCATGACCCTGAAAAGCAGGGTTTATTTTGGAGAAGCTGTGCAGTCATTTCAAAAGTTCAAAAAGGCAGGTTGTTTAGATTAACACAAATTCTACTACTTCTTCTCTGCTCCTAAATCCTAAATCCTCCTTACAATCACCTGTATGCCAAAGCACATGAGGTCAAAACTGCAGTAAAGAAATGTGCAGACCCCTGCAGTGTGTAGTGTTGTGGCATTAAAACAGCAGCTAACAGCAGCAGCTAACCTAAGCTTGATCTCCACAGTAAGGTGTGGTACTTCACACTGTCTGTAAACAGTGGGGGACACATCCACAAACTGAATGGCAGACAGGCTGAGTGTCATTTCAAAAATCATGATTCCAGTACCCTTACGGTGACATATTTTCCCCTACTTCATTCGATAGCATCATGTGAATGGAGGCATTTCTGAAATAATCCTTCTGCATTTAATGCATTTATTTTATCAGCTGCCTCAGGCACACAGTATAGCCATACTTTCGAATGTTGTGGTGGCATCTGGGTCTACTGAACTGCCAACCCCATTAAATACCCAAACTCAACTTGATTGTATGGTTTTTAGCTGCTGCAATAGTGGACCAATCACATGTCACATTAAACAAAAGGATACTTGCATTGAGCGGCTGTGAGGAAAACCCTCATTTTTTCTAGATCTGGGTACCAAAAGATTAAATGCAGGTATCGCTTGACTAGAAAAGTTTTTCTAACTATTTGGTACCGGATTATTTCTTTGAAACCTTAAAGGTATCAAGGACTGATACCCAGCCCTAGCAGACAGAGTTCACCTCAGATTTACAGACTAAATACAGGCATTGATAATCTATAGTAAGTAGCTGACAGCTGCTTCTTGTCAGTTTCTTCTCCACTGCTCAAACTTCTCCCTGAAAAAGTAATCCTGTTATCTTCTCAAAAAGGTTATCAATCAGAAAACCCATAGCTGCAGATAAACAAATGCTCTCAATGTTTTAAAACTTCCACATTGATTACATCAACTCGTGGTTCTCTCTAAAGTAAAATGAACACCTTATGCAGATCTAGTAAACTTCATTTAAAGACTTTATAATAAATTTAATATTCTTCTACATTTCAATTAGATATCAGAATATTATTTAAAATTATGTTATTAAATTATGATGAATGTTAAGTAATTCAACCCTTTTCCTATATTGTGCGTACTTTAGCATTGAGAACATCAATACTAATTACAAAAATAAATGTTATTTTTTATGCAGAATTACATGAATCACGTCACTTTAGACCAAAGTGTAAGTGAATCATCACTAGACAAAACTCAAGACATTTTGGTTTGGTCATTTACAGCCTTTAGCTTTGTTTCAGCTATGTAGCACTGAAAATCTTTCAAATCTCACAGGCAACACAATTGTATAAATACTTCAAGGCTGTGCGTCAGAAAAATACTATACTGTTATACTGTTCACTCTTCCTGTTGAGTGAAAGATTCCTATTCCCACTCTGATGACTTTTGGATTTTCTGAACGTGGACCAAACCACAGAGTCTATTCCTCACTCTCGTCCTCTCTGATCTTCACCTTCACTCGGTGCCACGCGTTACTCAGGACGCCCCTCAGGTTCCAGATGGGAGGAACTGTGTCCGGCTGCATGTTGTAACTGTTGTCCACCGCCTTGCAGACTATCTCCAGCTCCTGAGCCTCAGGAGGAAGTGGAACCGTCACCTCCCACAGCTTCCAGGCCCAGGCTCGTCCCGGAGGGGGTGATGATTCAGGTGCTTGTCCCTTCTCGCTGCCCTTCAGCTGGGCCACCTGCCACGTCTTTCCTCCGTCCACAGAGACGTCTATGCGTACCACCTCTCTGCCTCCACCACTCCAGGCGTAACCCTTCACAGTCACCTCTTCACTGCTGCGATCGACCATGGCACCGTCTGCTGGCGTAGTGATTGCGGACTGAATGGGCAGCTCCTGAATAGCCGGGGCAGACTTGAAGTCCACTGTGTCCCAGTCTGTTCCGGGGGAGAAGCCCTTGTAGTCGTTCTGCTGCCAGTGACTGCTGCTCTCGTCTGCACTCACCACAATCTTCCCCAGCCATTTAACGTTGCGAGCGCCCACTGTTCCTGGGACCACGACACGAACGGGGTAGCCATGATCAGCAGGGAGATCCTCGCCATTCATTTCATATGCCAGAAGCACATCACCTTCCTCGCTCACTGCCTTGTTTAGAGGGATGGAGGCGCCGTAGGTAGTCCCGGTCACATCTTTGTCCAGTCCTTCAAACTGTATGTGGCGAGCCCACTGGGCCACTTCTGGCCCATAACCAGCAGCCAGCAGCACGTCCCTGAGCTTTGCACCGCTCCATGTAGCGTTACTGATCGCAGCGATGCCCCAGTTCAGTCCCTTAACCTGCTTTACTTTATTCATCTCTGAGCGGCGGTTACCAGCACACTGCAGCGTGGCGGTGATGGTGTGTTTAGGGAATCGAGTCTTCAGCTCCTCTAAAGACAGCGTCAGCGTTCCTCCAGGAAGACCTTCAACCTGCAGCTGATAAGAAGCTGGGTCCACCTGAGGGACCGGCAGGTGGTTTCTTTTGAAGAAGATGGCAGACGGGGTGATGTAGCTGTCAGAGAGCAGCTCAGGAGGCGGCTCAGCATTGAAGGGCTTCAGACTGTTGATGCGCAGGACGGGGTGACGTTTAGGGTCAGAGGAGTAGGGGTCAGATGACTGAACAGCCTGCTGCTTCTTCAGGTCTTCTGCGCTCAGTATGCCAACCTTGTATTAACCACAGACAAAGGTTTTATTAGACTACATGGGACCAACTCAATGCCACGACTAGGACATAGTTAAGAGTTAGTGCGTAGTTAATCACAGTATTACTCAAATTGCAATATGGCAGCAAAATTGTCCCAGCTTACAAATCCTGTACATGTTTATTTATTTATTTTATTTTATTTTTACCAGATTGTGCAGGCCTAGCCACAAACTATCATGTTTTCAGTTGATTTTTTCTAACTTCATCTCAATTATCATGAAATGCAAATCAAATTTAGAGAAAGACTAAGACTCCACAGAAGAAAAACATCACCAGAGCATTTTTCTCTATGACCACTTGAGGGAGTGCCAGTATTTGGTCTACAGCCGTTAGTTTTCCTTAGTGTACAGTACACAGTAGAGCTTGTCATGTATGTCTTCAGTGATCACGTGCAACACAAACAAAAATAAATTACAAGTTCATTCAAGGATAAATTCAATTGACATCCCCTGCTGAATAGTTGCCATAGGTTATCTCAGTCTCTATTTCTCAAAGATACAGAAAACATTTTTTTCATGGATTTGTTTACTAAATATAGATGCTTAAGGGGGCATTACTGTCATGTATAACACGACTGAACTGCACTGCAAGCTAGGAAGTTAAAGCACTTTAAGGAAATAACTGATAAAAGTGAATCTAAGAATGGTGTAGATTTAAGATTTTTCCATTAACCTTCATGGCTGCACAACTTCTCAGACCCAAACAGTTAAGAGCCACACATCAAGTACGCAACACAAGCTGCTTTCTTCCACCTTTGTAAAATGTCTCAAATGCATGGCATTTATCAAAATCAGACACTGAAGTCCTCGTACATCCATTAATAATATCTAGAGTAGACTTATGAGATTTTTTCTTGGCCTACTTAAGACAGCAACAAAAGGTCTCTCAGCTTCCTCACAAGATCGAAGAAGTTGTATCACATAACACCAGCAGAGACTCGACCCGATACATCAGTTGGGAGATATTATCAATCAATATCGGTTTATATGTTGCCCAAGCTCTCTTTATTTCATCAGCTGGGGGCACAAATCATTGACCTGAGAGTAGTTACCAATTTATGATTTTTAAAATACCTAACATCAACTTTATTGTCATATTAACATCATTACCTGTGTAAGTGTGTGAGAGTGTGTGTGTATGTCCTTTACATGTAATATCATGTCTTTTCTTTTCTGTTGCTGTTTTTACTGCCTTCTAACATGTACAGAAATGATGTGCATTTTCACTAAACGGAAGTTGAAGATGAAGTATAACCATATCTCAGCTCACAGTGACCTTGCTAAAACTCGTGTGTGCAAGTGTGTGCAAAACTACAACAAGTACAGTCGGTGAAAGTTGAACCAGAAAGTCTGTAAATTGAGGTGGATGTTTACAAGACAGACTGGGCAATAATTTTACTGTTCGCCTCTTTTTCCTCTTCTAAATTGGTTTGGAGGTTTTCTACTCCATTATTTCTGTTTCATTTTCCAGCCAGAGGTGTAACTTAAATGTCTACACTACATGGCATGGCTACAGTGTTCAGCGCTCGGGGCCAGTTCAGATTTGTGTTGAACACCGTGTTTGATGGAATTTGCTCCATCCAGAGAAAATCTGCTGAAAAACCTTTTTTCCAAGGTAATCCATTGTTAATATTGCACCTACAGTTCACTGGTTTCACAGTAAAACTTTTTTCCTGTGTCATCACAAGACACCAGCAACAAAAATGTAATGTATGAAAAAAGTATTAACAAACTTATAGTAACTGTAGTCAATAGATATTTTATTTTTTGATCTTACTTGTGGTTTCAGACAATGATATTGTGTGTTGTTGTTTGCAGTTTATGTCTAACACAAACTTTTAAAGCCAGACATAAAGTGAAGCTCATCCTTACATTTGTCATTCATTATAATCATTGTGTTGGCTCACCTTATATTCTGAAAGGATTTCCAGCACATGTTCCTGGTTGTGTACGGCATACAGCGCCCAAAAGGGTTCAAGGTCCCCACCTGCCGCCAACATGATTTTATCCCCCCCGGGATGCATGGCCACAAAGTCAGTGATGTCATACACGGCACCTTTGTAAGTGACCCACACGCCATCTTCCAGCGAGCGGTGACTGGTGACTTCCTCCTGGGTGAAGACGGGCAGAGTCGAGGTCTTCTCTATGATCTGCACTGTGGCGTCTGCCTGCTCAGCCTGAAACAGACAGAGGAGAGGAGACGCCAGGTTTGTGATCCATCAAAAAGGACATTTAAAAAGAGAAAGAAAATGAAGTGCGGTGTGGAAGACAGTTATTTACTGTGAAAAGAGAGTGTTGCAAAACTCAGTACAACTGTGACTGATTTTGGATTTTTGTGTGATCACTTTACAATTGTAAATATTGGTCACTATTTAGGGCTCCAGTCTTACAGCAGTGGCAGTGTGTGTTCGCCCCCAATTAGCACATGCCCACACTGCTGAGCTGAGTGTGTTGACCCTTATGTGGGTAGATTATAAATATCTTGCCATCTCTCACCATTATCTGAACAGTCTCTGAAGAGGACACACAGACTGAAAGGCCTACAACATCATGGAGATACCATAAAAGAGAAATACAAGAAACTCACTGCTGAAAGACAATCTATTTCTCAAGTCTCTTATTTCAAGATCTCACCAATTAAAGTTTCCACAGCAAACCTTCAAACTGTCAGAGATGAGATCCCTTGGCTGACTGGATCTGGAGCCTGCAACGGACAATGAATGATCACTCTGGAAGAGAAAACTTCCAGCCTCTACGTAACAAGAGTTTGGAGACGAGAGGACTGACTGTTGAGGGCCCCAGACCATCACCACTAGGATCTCTATAGAATCTGACCTCGTCGTTTTCAACAGTGAGATTTTTGAAATAAGAAAGCTTAATCTGTCTAATTTAAATTGATGTTGAAATCTCTGTTTCCCTACTTTCACATTTGGTCTCAAGATTTAGTCATAACAGGGCTGAATAACCCAGTATGTCATAACGCCATAACCATTTAGAGAAATGGGGCAGAACATGTAAGCGTTGTACCGCTGTTATCCACAGAAACAGGGCAGGATACATGTTGAGGTCAATTCCTCCTAATATTCATAACGCTGTTTGACTGCTTTTTCCCCAGAGTTGTAGCGGAAACAGCCTGGATTCACACTGATGACCATGTCTAAGAGTATCGTATGTTAAGGAACGTACTGGAGAAAGTTGCATGCCAGATAGGTGAGTGACATTTGTGGATAATGGGGAACAAAGAGAGTAAATTAAATCCGGATGAAACACCATATTTTAGCGCTCCAAAAATTGTTTTTTTATGAAAACTAAATACAGTGATTAATCTATTTACCCACTGAATATATGGATGAGGAAAAAAAGACAAAGGAAAAAAAAGGATATATGGGTGAAAGATTTTGGTTTTCCTTGTGGAGGAACATTAATGCACATGCAGAAGAAGATTGATTTTAAGATTGGAAGCAAAGGCAAAGAGGAAAGAGTCAAAGGAGGACTTAGAGAATGTAGAAAAACGTGAAAGCATTGAGCATTTGGAAAAATGACGCAGAAAGTAGAGAAAGGAAAAGACATGCAAAACAAATGCCATTTCATGCCCAAGTTTCAGACAGAATAATATAACGCACAAAAACAAATTTTACATCTAAGATAAAAGTTCCAGCCTTTCCACCAGCCCATACTGCAATACTGTGCTGCTGTGAAAGGCCTCAGCCTTAATTGTGCAAACACTGCATGTTAGTCACCACAGATGGCTTTTGTTAGTCAAGCAGCAGCGACATGTTCGTGAGTTGTTAATGATTTCTTTTTTACCATTCTTTGAGCCTTCCCATTAGTTGTGAAGGACGCAAGACAAAGTAGAAGCTTCTAACTGAATAAAATACACAATTCAGACATAAACCACTGGTACTGCCACCACCACTACTGCACAAATAGTTGTACAACTACTACAAATAAAAGCAGCTATAAAGTCTTGAAAAAGACATTTCGCAGCATCACTCTGTTAATTATTCACACATGTACAGAGGGGAGCTGCACTGCTGCTTCTAGTTGTTAATGTTTTCTCACTGGACAGGTGAGTTTGATGGATCTGTATATTATTTATAATATCTGAGTGGATAAAAGACATGTTTTCCCTAATTCTAACTTATGAAATTCATGTCCATCACTTCAAGGTGAAACAAACTCCACAGTTAAAGTTTGGTATATACAATATGAAGAGATAAAACATTCAGCTCAGCTCGAAACTCGACTGCATGTTGAGTCACATAAAACGTGGAAGTGAAAACTGACATTGGTCAGTGCCCTCGCTGTAAACAGCAGGCAATCAAAAAAGGGTGTGACTGAGAGGCAAATTCTCTCTTTCTAAATTTAATGTTATTAAACTGTTTCAATACTAAAATACATCTAAATTGATAAATGTTTGGTCTATAAACTGTAAAGATAAACTCAAATGCTTGTCACAACTTGTCACAATCCATGTCCTCATAATGTTTTGTTGGATAAAACATGTTTAATTGATATAATTTAACCATGGCACAATAAAAATCAAATTAAACATTGACTGTCACAGATCTTATCTCCTCCTAACCTTGTGGTGGTGGAGGCCATAAGCCAGCACCGCCCCAGCACCAGCCAGCAGTCCTGCCAGTCCATGTCTCCAGCTGGGACCGTAGGCACGCTGGTATGATCTCTGGTCCTCACTGCTGCTGCTGCCCCAGAGACGAACTGCACATGATGCCACTGCAGGTGCTGCTTGGTGCCTATGAAATTAAAAAAACAATATATAAATGTAACTTTTGTACACATCAAGCAGAGCTCACTGGGTCTCAAATTTAACCTGAGTGTTTAAGAATACAATATATACAATTCTGTATATTTAATTCTGACGTATTCACAAAGTGTGAGATAAAAGATAAACAGGTTATTTTGATCATGAAGATGTAAACAGAATCGTTTGGGAAATCTAATGAATTTGTTCCAACACAGTTAAGTTGTCCGTTTTTAGTATCCATCATTAAACTGAGACCTTTGACTGGGTGGAGCTCAGACCAGACAAAACATAACAACTCTGTCAGTGCCAGGCCAAGGACTTGGCAGCATATAAAATGTTACAGTACTGCACCTTTGAGTGTTGAGATGGCCTAATCGAGTCAGGCTGTGGCAGCGTCTGAGCAGCAGCATTGCACTGATGTTCTGCAAAGAAAAGTCATTGCACAGTGAAACAACACAAACAAGTTACTGAAGTTCCTTTAATTTGAAATACAACAAAAAACACACAGTGAAATACAACATGTGGAGTTCAAATATTTTTTTCTTTTGCCAAGCAAACTGTGAATGAACATATCTCCGTGCTGCCAACAGTGGAAAGTTAAAGGCTGCACACACCATCAGTGTGGCTATGTGGCTTCCTCTGCCAGCCAACCTAAATTTAAGAATAGAAAAGGGCAGGGGTCGCAATCTATTTCAATTCTGATTAAGAGGGATACAACGCAATTATAAAACGATTATGGATGCATCTGAGTTTTTAATTTATGCTCCCATACACCAGCTTTAAAGCCAGGACGTGCAAGTCCAGTATGTATCCATCTGGTTGCTGACACACAGCCATCTCCACCAAAACTCAAGAAGTAGTCCAGTTTAGAACGTGAACACGAAGCTCATGTTCATGTCTGTTACACGTTTCACCATCCATTTAATTCAGATGGAACATACAGACTGGTCTTTAAAAAAATGTTAGAGGAGATCAGGGCTGCAACTAGCAATTATTTTCATAGTTGATTAATCTGTCGATATTTTCTCGATTAATTTATTCATAGTTGTTTGGTCAATAAATGTGTTTTTTTTCACTACCTAATGTGATGTCCTCAAACATTTTGTTTTGCTCAAAAGGAGTGACGAAATCAAGAATTATCCACATTTGAGAAGCTGTAATCAGAGAATTAGCCTTTTTTTCTTAAAAAAAAAAAAAATACTCAGACCAATTAATTCATAATCAAAATAGTTGATGATTAATTTAATAATGGATTAATAATTGATTAGTCATTACAGGTCTTGAGGTGATATCATAATGTCAAAACCTGGGTTTTAAATTTCCACATTTTCTGACTTTTCTGCATTGATCACAGTGACCTAAGAATCAATTTTTACCCCCACCCCTAGAAAAGGGTCAGTTTTTTCTAGAGCAGTGGTTCCCATAACCTTCAGCCTGTGACCTCCTTAAAATGAAACCATGTGTACATGAGACCCCTTGTAACAAGTATTCTATATTTACTTTATTTACTTAACAGGGACAGTCCACAGCTACTTAGCTGCATCAGAGCTATTAGCTATAAGCTAATTTTCATCTGTAGTCCCCGGGCAGTAAACAGACAAAAAAATATATCTTCTAAAAGACACTATTATATAAAAACACAATTACATGATAGAATATATTCATGATACAACGGCTTCAGCAATAACAACAGCAAGACCATACAACATGAAGACACCACAACAATAACAACAACAACAACAACAATAAGATTTTGACAGTGTTAAGACACCAAAGCAAAAAAAAAAAAAAAAACTTACACCATTAAGACAGCACAGCAACAACAACAAAACTACAACATTAAGTAACAACAAGATATCAGATTTTGTCTTCAAGCCTTTAGGGCCCTGAACCCCAGGTTGGGAACCATACCTTCACAGCAAAAACATTTTCCAGCACAAAAGAATCTTCATGTAGGGCTGCTTTAGTAAAGAAAGTGTTTTCCCATCCAGATCACTGTACACAACTATCAAAGCCTTCAGCAGCTTAATGTTTTTAACAACTGGCCCTATTAATGTGTTTAAACTGAGCACTGAAGTCTTTAAGTACGTCTGACTGCAAGAATGTGCACATTTTTCAATTTAAGTGTAGCTTGCACAGACTGAACACAGGCTTTGTCAGTAATGTGTTCGGAGGACTCAGTGAACACAGCATGGAGTAGCTGGAGCTGCAGCTGAAGGCTGTGTACAGTCTAATATACAGTTTTTTTAGGCTACCAAACCTGCCCTGTCTTTAAAGTCAACGTCTGCTTCTGACCAACTGAACCTTTAAACTCTTCAACTCCTACCGAATTGACCAACCAGGAATGACTTCAGTCTTAAAAAGGAACCAACCAGCTCAGGGGGGAGTGAACTGAGGAAAGCAGGAGATTTCAGTTCTCGCTTTTCTAACCACAGAAATGTTCAGTTCTAGTAAACACTGACAGCTTGTCCAAAAACGTATTACCAGTTCATTGGAAAATGTAATTTAACAGGACTTTATCTTCTTCTGTTGACAATACCTTGACATTTTGACAGTAAGGACCAAATTTATGACTCAATAATGACTTCAACCTGAAAAAAAGAAAGGAGGCAAATGTCTCTAACCTTTCGAAAACATCTTTGGGTAGGGCTGTTTTAGGAGGAACAATCTCTGACTGACAAACTGGAAGGAGAAAGTACACAGTTATAACTGTTTATTGGTGCATCTGGCCTAAATTAGAGGCACAAACGTTCCATGGAAAAGAATATCAAATGACTGTGTCGTAATTTGCCATGCTTGAAAAAAGCATTACCTATAGGTCCCTCATAAAATGACAGACAGCATATGGACGAGCTCCCCTTTATCAATCAATTACACTTGTCTTATCACTCTCAACAGTGGCCATTGAGATTACTTTGTGTTATCTTTAACTAGTTTTCACTGTGCCGGCATGACGGCCAGTAGCCAGAAGAGTGCTACATTAACTCTGAGCGGTCAGAGGGTAAAATGATAATCTCATTCTGTTTTATGAAGTCGCACTACAAGAGAACTACTGCTCTTTCTGAATATAAAGGATAATGTAGAGTAATGGACCCATATGTCACCTTAGTGGACCTACAACAATGCCATGACCTCAGTTTGTTTTACTCATAACTATGCAGGAATAATCTGTCTGTTAACAAAAAAAGTCACAGTAAAACATGAATGGCGTGTACATATTTGACAAAGTTTGAGGCTTTTAAAAATGTAAATATCAGATACAGTTTATTGTAACACCAATATCACAACTAAGCACATGATCATAAAACAACTGTAGGTCAATCAGAGAATATATGTCAGTTATTTTAAAATTACATTACAGTTACATAAAATTACAAAGAGGCCATTGAATAATTGGCTTTACAGAGCACTTGCAAACCTGAAACACTTTTTTTTTTCTTAAAAACCACGTGGTTTGAGTAGTGCAAGTACTGCATGTGGACAACTTTTCTATAAAAAAAATACTCCCATGTAATCTTATTGAGCAGTGCAGGCATTACCCTGAACAGCATATTTATTGACCACCTGCCATTTTCTCTGACACAACTGCATGATGTTGAATGTCTGAGTCGAAAAGTCTGTAGAAATTAACTTTACTATTCACAGTAATTCATTATAATCATAGTCTTTGTCACAGCTGTAACGTTAGAAATAAAAGTAGCTCTCCCTCCAAAATTTGAATGTCTTTTGAAAATACTTTGGTCATAACTGCAGCATGTTTGGATAAACAGCTGCGCAATTTAGACATATCCTCTAATTAGCAGTCTGCCCTGGACGCCTCAGCTTATAGATCTATGGACACTTGTACACTAAAGCACCGAGACACTGTCCAAAAGTCTCCCGGGGATAAGAAAGAGAATCAGATAAGAATTTTCTTAAAAATTTCATTTTCATTTTCTTTATTGACATACTCGATGCTAGCTACGATGACCCTGAATGCAGCACCAAGGTAAACACATTTAAGACAGTCAATTCAAATTGATAATCTTAACGTTAAATAATGTAATAACCTTAGGCTGCCGTTTGAGGAACGTCTAAATAAATTAACGTTGCTACTTAACGTTAACGTTAAATCTGATGTTGTAACGTTTCGTCTTCATCACCATCATCATCCTCATGGCTAAGTTAGCTAACACTCAAGTTAGCAACTGATAGCCAACCTGTCTGACTTCAGCCACTCTTTCACATTCACGTGTTCATAAGTAGAAGAGAAACTGACTAACTCGAAACTACTCACCTCTGTTGTTTCAGTCGCCTTCTTGTATTCAGATGCTCTCCACGACAGACAACTGAAACAAACTACGTTGCGCAGCTCTCAAACGTTTCACAAACACTGACCGAGTAGCGTTCAAGACAACTAGCGTTAATACGTCTTTTTCTCATCTGGCAACCCAAAGCCTCTCCGCAGAACCGGCGAGGGAAGAATATCAGTTGCCCAAAGTAATCACGTCAAAGCACTTTTTCAAGGACAATTTAAAAAAGAAAAACAACCGTTTCGATGAGTGGTGATCCAGTGTTTTCTTAGAAGAGGAACTAATTAGTTCATGAATGTCAACTAATCGTTTATATAGGAGCCAAAGTACCCTATATGTTATTTGAGATATTATTTTATTCTATTTCTATAGGCTATTTGCCTACAGCCATAGTCTGCCTTTGACTTTGAAACTCAGTTTAACTGTATTCAACATTATTGTATTTTCTCAGTTTCTAATTAATGTTTATATTGATAACTTGGATGTTTTACACTAGGTATGTTTATTTTAGGTACATCAGCCTAGGAAGTTCTTTTATTTAGCTCAGAGCTTGTGTTTGTTTTTTGGGCTACTGGCCCTTTAAGGGACCTGGAGACTGGGTGCGCTGTGAGTTGCTTAGCAGCAGTGAACTGAGAGAAGCAGACGGCGGTGAATTTTGCACTGAGAGCATACAGTTTTCTTACCGTAGCTGAAGCTTTATTTCGTGGTAGAAGAGCAAGTTTATAGTTTAATAAAGGGAATATAGTTTACTCCTGTAATAGGATTTCGCCTGTGGAAAAATAAACAGTCGCCTGTTATCCTGTACATCGGAGTTCAGTGGAGTTTTTCCCTTGCTAGCAACGATAGCAACCTAACGGTACTTCAGCACGAGTAACGTCAACCAAGTCAGTGGACGCCGGCCGTCACAATAGTAAGAAAACTACTCCTAAGGATTATCCACGAACTACTGGAGCCCTGTGGGAAAGGAAATAAAGGACTTACCGTGAGTTGTTGAAGAGTGAAGAGGATGAAGGTAGGCGCCATCTGAGCCATTTCGATTCAATGGGATCATTGATGCTAACGTTGTGCTAACAGCAGCAAGCTAACTAAATTAAGCTAGTGCTAGCCAGCGCGGACCTTGTGTGTGACTGAAGTATCAGAGTGACAGACCATCGCGGTCATTTTCTGTGGCGGTCATTTCGGCCCACAATAGACGTTCAGTGACTTTCAATATAACCACCGCTGACAGTCAACATGAGCCATACAAAAACATCCAACGCAATGCCTGAGCCTACTGAACCTAGACAGGTTAAAGTCACAGTAAAGGCTCTTGAGGAAAAGTTGCGTCATGCCATCAACAAAAGGAAAGCTAAGCTAGGACAGCTAACTAGTAAAATGAATCAGATGACCCAGTTAATGGATGAGGGTGATGACAGTAACCTGCAAGTTGTACAGTCAACGTTGATAGTTGAATTCAATAAACTATTTGGAGAGTTTTGTGAGCTGAATACCTCAGTTAAAGTGCTACTAAGCGAAA
This sequence comes from Lutjanus erythropterus, assembly GCF_056507025.1. Classification (NCBI taxonomy): domain Eukaryota; kingdom Metazoa; phylum Chordata; class Actinopteri; order Lutjaniformes; family Lutjanidae; genus Lutjanus; species Lutjanus erythropterus. The sequence goes on from NC_139318.1 coordinate 21,397,028, forward strand.
CATCAGGAGATGAGATAAATGCAGATCAGGATGGATGGTTTACACCCAAGGCAGACATGTTTAACAACTTCGCTGCTAGGGCTGAGAACTGGATGAAAGAGGTGCATCAGCGTATAGCGGTGGCTAAGAGGACCAATGAAGAGGTTACACCTGAAGATAGTGCGTCTGTTGTAACCTTCTCAAGAACGTCAAGGAAAGGGTCTAAAGCACCATCCTCAGTATATTCCAAAGCATCAACATCTGCATCAGCAGCGCGTCTGAAAGCTGAATTAGAGAGAGCTGAGTTACAAGCCCAAGCGTCTGCTCTAAAACAGAAACGACTACTTGATGAACAAGAAGCTAGGCTAAAGGCAGAGCGAGAAGAGCTACAGATACAGACCGCTTTAGCCGCCTCAGATGCTAAACTGTTAGTACTGGACGAGTTTGAGGGTCAGCGAGCCTCATCAAGAGTGAGCCATGAGGATGGCATGAACTCTTACTTAGAGAATATAGCGCCCTCAGAACCACGAGCTCACAAGCAGGCTATGCCTACTCCTGACGCTGTAATGAAAACAGAACTGGCTAGCAGCAACAACCTAAGCGTACCAGCTAGTGCTGAACAGACAGAGAAGGAGACTCCGCAACATGAGTCCACACAAGCCATCGTAGGCTTCCTATTGAAACAACAGAACCTCACTACTCTGCCTCCTCAGAAGATTCCAATATTCAAAGGGGACCCTATGGAGTACAGGCTATTCATCAGGGCCTTTGAACACGGAGTAGAGAACAAGACAGATAGTGACAGAGACCGTCTGTACTTCATGGAACAGTACACGGATGGACAGCCAAGAGAGCTGATAAGAAGTTGTTTTCACATGGAACCAACGCGTGGCTATCGCGAAGCTAAGAGACTCTTAAAGGAGCACTTTGGAAATGGATACAAGATCTCAATGGCATACATCGATAAAGCACTGAACTGGCCGACCATCAAGTCTGATGATGGAGAAGCACTTCACTCCTTTGGCCTCTACCTCACTGGCTGCCTCAACACTATGGCAGACGTGGAGTACATGGAAGAGCTCGACAGCGTGTCCAATATGCGAGCCATTGTTGCCAAGCTTCCATACAAGCAGAGGGAAAAGTGGAGAAGCAAAGCCTACGCTCTCCTGGAGAAAGAGCAACGTAGCGCCAAGTTCAGAGACCTTGCCGACTTTGTAAACCTACAAGCCAAAGAAGCCTTACACCCTCTCTTCGGCAACATCACAGATGGAATCAGGAGCCAAGCTAAAGCTAACAAAGATGAGAGGACGAGCAGAAAGAGCAGCGCTTGGAGGGGCTTCACTACAGCTGCTACAGCAGTTAAGAGCCCAGCAGAAACAAAGGCCAAGTCCAAGGGGGATCCGCTCTGTGCCTTTTCGACCCCATGTCTCTTTTGCCAAGGAGAACAGCACACCATGGAGCAGTGCAAAAAGATGAAGAAGTCCCTTCATAAGGAGAAAATAGACTTTCTAAAGAGTAACGGCCTATGCTTCAGCTGTTTGAAACAAGGACACATGAGCAAGGCCTGCAACGAGAAGAGTAGCTGTCAAGTCTGCCAGCTTACTCACCCTACGGTGCTTCATATGAAGAACAAAGCAGCTCATGATGAAACAAAGCACAAGAAGGAGCCATCAGATGATGCGTCCGAAGGAACAATGAAAAGAAGCGAACCACCAGATGAGGGAGAAAGCAGCTCAATGGTCAGTGCATGCATTGAAGCAGAGGCGAGGACCTGTAGAGCTACCGGGGCCGGTAACGTGAACAGCGTCTTAGCGATCGTTCCGGTCTATGTTAAAGCCCAAAAGGGGAATAAGGTGGTGGCTACCTACGCGTTCCTCGACCCAGGCAGCAATGTCACTTTCTGCACCGAGAAGCTGATGGCCTCACTCAACATCACCGGCAGGAGAACCAGTATCCTTCTGAGGACTATGGGAGGCGAACAGCTTGTGAGTAGCCAGGTGGTGTCTGGCTTGGAAGTCTGCAGCTTGGAGAGCAACAACTTCCTGGAGTTGCCCAGCATCTACTCTCAGAAGGCTATTCCGGCTCGCAAACAGAACATCCCACTACAGGAGGAAGTGGACAAGTGGCCGCATCTCAGTAAAGTGCGGATCCCAAAGATTCAGGCAGAAGTAGGCCTTCTCATCGGTACTGACGTACCCAAGGCAATGGAGCCATGGCAGGTGGTACCCAGCGTGGGAGATGGACCATACGCAGTGAAAACCCGACTGGGATGGATCGTCAATGGCCCCCTCCGAGGTGACAATGGCCATGAAGTCACAAGTGGGCTCATACAGGTCACATCCAACCGCACATCAGTGGTCACGCTAGACGAGCTGTGGAGCCAACAATTCAAGAGTGACTTCCCAGAGTGTCAAGACGACCGTCTGGAGATGTCGAGGGAAGATCTCCAGTTTCTGGAGATGGTCTCGAAGTCTGTGAGACTGACAGAGAGACATTACAGCATTGGTCTACCACTAAAGAACACAGCTGTCAAGATGCCAAACAACAGAAGAGTAGCTGAACAGCGAGCTCTCAACTTAAAGAAGAAATTCATGAAGAACCCTCAGTTTCAGGCTGACTACTCTGTGTTCGTGGAAGACTGGATCACAAAGGGCTACGCAGCGAAGGTTCCTGAAGAGGAGCTCAGCCGCAACGATGGAAAGGTCTGGTACTTGCCACACCATGGTGTGTACCATGCCAAGAAGATGAAGATCCGAGTGGTGTTCGATTGTGGGGCATCATACCAGGGCACCACATTGAACAACCAGCTGCTACAGGGGCCGGATCTAACCAGTACTCTGCTGGGTGTCATCACGAGGTTCAGGCAAGAGGAGGTGGCTGTCATGGCGGACGTGGAGGCCATGTTCCACCAGGTCAGGGTGCCGGTCGAGGATGCTGACCTTCTCCGGTTTCTCTGGTGGCCCTCTGGTGACATCAGCCAAGACTTCGCGGAGTACAGAATGAGAGTGCACATATTCGGTGCCACCTCATCTCCAAGTTGTGCCACCTTCGCCCTACAGAAGTGTGCACAAGACCACAGAGAACAGTACAGCGCCACAGGAGTCAGCACAGTGCTGCGCAACTTCTATGTCGACGACTGTCTCAAGTCCATTCGCTCTGAAGAGGAAGCCGTTTCTTTGTGCAACGACTTGAGGGCCATCCTGGATGCAGGAGGATTCCGGCTCACTAAGTGGGTGAGCAATAGCAGAGCTGTGCTGTCTGCAATTCCTGAAGAGGAGAGAGCCGAGGAACTAAGGGACCTGGATCTGGACCTGGACACACTTCCTGTTGAGCGAGCCTTGGGAGTCCGGTGGTGTACTCAGAGTGACAGCTTCAAGTTTAAGATCGTCATACAAGAAAGACCACCCACAAGAAGAGGCATCCTCTCCATAGTCGGCTCAATCTACGATCCGCTGGGTATCCTATCACCAATAGTCTTGACGGCTAAGAGAATCCTCCAAGAGCTTTGCAGACTCAAACTGGGATGGGATGATGACATCCCTGAGCCCCTCGCACAACAATGGACCAGCTGGATGGAGGACCTTCGTCTTTTGGAGGACTTCGGAGTGTCCCGGTGTTTCAAGCCTAAGGGCTTCGGCGAGGCAACATCCAACCAGCTGCATCACTTCGCAGATGCTAGTCAAGATGGCTACGGAACGGTGAGCTACCTGCTACAGAAGAACAAAGACAAGCTTCATGTTGCTTTTGTCATGGCTAAGGCCAGGGTAGCCCCTCTCAAGCCCCTCACCATCCCGCGCATGGAACTAGCAGCAGCCACCATGGCAGCGCGCATGGACAGGACTTTGAGATCAGAGATGGAGCAACATCTAGAAGAATCGGTTTTCTGGTCAGACAGCACCACGGTGCTCAAATACATCGGAAACAGAACCAGCAGGTTTCGCACCTTCGTCGCGAATCGAGTGGAGACCATCTTGAAGCTGTCAGAAGTAAGACAGTGGCGGTACGTCAACACGGCTAAGAATCCTGCTGACTATGCGTCAAGAGGACTTAATGTGGAATCATTTCTGCGTAGTGAGACATGGATACAGGGGCCGGACTTCCTCACCAAGCTTGAGGAGGAATGGCCACAGAACCCAGACAACCCTGGGGACCTAACCACTGAGGACCCAGAGGTAAGGAACGTCGTGGTCAGCACTGCTGCTGCTGAAGAGCAGTTGGACACAGTTCAGCAGTTCCTGGAGTACTACTCTTCCTGGTATCGCCTCAAGAAGGCAGTCGGCTGGATGCTGAAGTTGAAAGGCATACTAATGATTCTGTGTCGCAAAAGGAAGGAAATGAGTGCTTCTTTCTCACAGTCTGAGGTTCAGAAGCAGATGAATATCATCAAGGCGAACATCCAAAAGACGAATCTCACTGTGGAGAATATGAAAGAAGCAGAGCTTGAGATCATTCGCTTCAGTCAGCGACAGAGATACTCAGATGAGATCTCCGCGCTTCAGAAAGGTGATGTCATCAAGATGAGCAGTCACATCTACAAGCTCAAACCCGAACTACAAGAGGGAATCCTCAGAGTAGGGGGAAGACTCGGTAGATCAGAGATGCCTGAAGAGGTTAAACACCCTGCCATCCTGTCTAAGGATTTCCATATCACAGAACTTATTCTCAGGGACATCCACGAGAATGTGGGTCACAGCGGTCGTAACTATGTGCTGTCCAAGCTGCGGCTAAAGTATTGGATCCCTGGTGCTCACGCAGCAATAAGAAGAGTCCTCTCCAAGTGTGTAACATGTCGACGATCACATGGCGCTGCTGGACAACAGCAGATGGCGGACTTACCCCAGGACAGGGTACTACCTGACGAGCCCCCTTTCTCCAACACTGGGGTCGACTACTTCGGTCCGTTCGAAGTCAAACGCGGCAGAAGCATAGTGAAGAAGTGGGGTGTCATCTTTACTTGCCTGGCCATTCGTGCTGTCCATATTGAGGTGGCGTCGTCATTGGACACAGACTCATTCATCAACGCTCTGCGGCGCTTCCTAGCAAGGAGAGGCCAGGTGAAGATCCTCCGTTCAGACAACGGGACAAATTTCGTTGGAGCGGAGAGTGACCTAAGAAGAGCCATGGAACAGTGGAATAGCTCCAAGATCGAGAACAGCCTGCGTCAGAGGGGTATCCAGTGGATCTTTAACCCCCCTACTGGTTCCCACCATGGCGGAGTCTGGGAGCGTATGATCAGGTCGGTCAGAAAGATCCTCAGCACCACCTTACAGCTCCAGACTCTAGATGAAGAGGGCCTACACACCGTCTTGTGTGAAGCAGAAGCGATTATCAACAGTCGACCGATAACCAAATCCTCCAGTGACCCTAGAGACCTGGAAGCGCTTACCCCCAACCATCTCTTGCTCCTCCAGTCAAAGCCTTCCCTGCCACCAGGCCTCTTCGTGAAAGAAGATCTCTATGCCCGCAGGAGATGGAAGCAAGTCCAGTACATGGCAGACATATTCTGGAAACGGTGGACAAGAGAATACCTGCCTCAGCTACAAGAGCGGCAGAAATGGACACGTATGTCACGCAACTTCGCTGAAGGGGATGTCGTCCTGATCGTCGATGACTCTGCGCCCCGCAACTCTTGGGTCCTGGGCAAGATCATCGAGGCGGTTCCTGACAAGCGCGGGCTTGTACGCCGCGTCCGCATCAAGACAAAGACAACCACTCTAGACAGACCCATCACCAAGGTCTGTCTTCTCCAAGAAGCTGCATGAGGCGGTGGTAAAGACCGTCCTCCTACGGTGCGCCATGTGCTAGTAACCTCTGGCGCCAGGTTTGGTTATCCATCAGCAGAGACACTTTTCAGTTGGAGTAATTTAGTTGTTGGCTCCTTAATTGTTAGTTAAATAATTGTCTCTTGGTTTGAAGAGAAATTAGGGGCCGGTATATAGGAGCCAAAGTACCCTATATGTTATTTGAGATATTATTTTATTCTATTTCTATAGGCTATTTGCCTACAGCCATAGTCTGCCTTTGACTTTGAAACTCAGTTTAACTGTATTCAACATTATTGTATTTTCTCAGTTTCTAATTAATGTTTATATTGATAACTTGGATGTTTTACACTAGGTATGTTTATTTTAGGTACATCAGCCTAGGAAGTTCTTTTATTTAGCTCAGAGCTTGTGTTTGTTTTTTGGGCTACTGGCCCTTTAAGGGACCTGGAGACTGGGTGCGCTGTGAGTTGCTTAGCAGCAGTGAACTGAGAGAAGCAGACGGCGGTGAATTTTGCACTGAGAGCATACAGTTTTCTTACCGTAGCTGAAGCTTTATTTCGTGGTAGAAGAGCAAGTTTATAGTTTAATAAAGGGAATATAGTTTACTCCTGTAATAGGATTTCGCCTGTGGAAAAATAAACAGTCGCCTGTTATCCTGTACATCGGAGTTCAGTGGAGTTTTTCCCTTGCTAGCAACGATAGCAACCTAACGGTACTTCAGCACGAGTAACGTCAACCAAGTCAGTGGACGCCGGCCGTCACAGTTTACTAAAGCTGTACAACTCCATCTTTCGACAACTCTGGGTTGCCAGGTTGTGGAAATCCCTGACTAATTTGACCACTTACCTTCAGGAAAAGGGCTGCAAAGTATCTGGAGCAAAATCAATTTTCATTAGAGTTGCAAAGAAGGGTCGGTTAAGGAGGAGGAAGATTTAGATTAGAGGATGTAATATCCATGAAATACTTGATATTTTAATTATTATTCACAGACCCAAGAAACCTTTTGAAAAAAAGTATTTATTGTATATAACTATAATTTAAAATTGAACCACTGCTCCATGCCAGTGAACTTAATATCTTTCAGTTGTGGATGAAAGAAAACATTTGAGGATATCACCTTGGACTTTGTGAAACAGTGGTCAACATTTTCACTACTGTGTGTATATACGTTTTATGGACCAAAAAGTAAGCAATTAATTGAGAAAATTATTAACCCAGATTAACCCATTATAAATAATCATTAATTGCAGCTTTATTGTATTATCTAATAATGTGTTATCAACATTTATAGCTGCATTGTTAGCAATATAAAGGATAAACACTGGCCAACTTTTTTTTGGCTGATTTATCAAGCCTTCTGTCTCTTCCTGTAATTAAACTCACTGAACAAACACTGAATGGACCTGAATTAACATGGTAAACATACAGAGGAGACATGCACTGGAGGTTTTGAATATAACACATTATTGTCAAGAGATAAGGGCATACTATATTGCTATTATTAAATAAAAGAGGCTCTGGAGGGAAAGTGTGTTGTGGAGCAAACCCTCAAAAAGGATGATTTGACAGAAGTCTCAGCTCAAACCAGACAACCACCTCATGATGCCAGATCAACCCCTAAATACACAAATGTATCAGTCATAAACAGTCTGCTTACAAAGGGGATTCTTCCAGTATGACCTCAGAAAGCTATGAAACAAAAATAATGGGTAGATGAAGGTAGAGTGGAAAACATAAAGAAGCTGCTGTGAAAATGTCTTCTCATGTTAGAAATATGTTTGTGCTTTTGGGTTTATTTTATTTAGTGAAGTCAAAGTAGAACCTCAGTACTGTTGCTGGCTGGCAAATGAGGAAGTTTTTTTTTATCAGGAGACTTTATTGTTCCGGTCACCTGCGGCCAGGCACATAAAGTAGACAGGAAACATTACAGTCTCACCACAGATAGGTTTCATTGCTGTGGCCATTCATATGTGGAAAAGTGGAAAGGTTGAAAATGTCTTCTTTGAAATAGTTTTTGAAAGGACTGCAACAATGATTCAGTGATGTTAAAATGCTGCACAGTGCACTAAAGAAATCTGTATTCACAGTCGAAGAGGAAGAAATTCACACCTTGAAGATATTTCACACCCAAGCTCTCAAGTTTCCGCTGTGTTTCTGTAACACCAACATATCAGAAAGTTGACACTACCAACACTGCAAGTCGAGTTCAATCTTTGGTCAAAACAATCATGTTGTCCCACCAGCACCAGCATACTTCTTCACTTCAGTTTCCTCTTTTGCAACATATTCTGACATATTTGAGAAGCAGAATATTACAGATGAAATTACATTTGACCACGGTTGTGTAAAATGTGCCTGAGGGCCATCTCTTTCCCTTGTTTAAACTTTGCCAGTGTGAGCCGTGTCATGTTTGGGGAATCCAGTCAAAACATCACCTGTGGCTCATATTTTGGTTGGATTGAGTTTCCATGGCAACAAGAGACTCGTTGTAAAGTGCAGTCTATGTTTTGATGACAATATTTCCAACATTTTTTCAACATGTGGTCTTATGAATTTTAACAGTAAAAAGTATATTTTTTTTGTATTGTGGTAATGATACATGCAGGTTTGGTTTTCTTAGTTATCCAGGTTGTCTGATGTCAGTGAGGCAGACTGTGTGAATGGACCAGAACATCCTGTTGATCATTGAAACATTTTACAGACAAAACACACAGGTAAGCAGGGCTCACAGATAAGATAAATCCAAACACCAGGGCACAGTCGAACCTTACACACACCTTAAACACATATTTGTATAAGAGCATTGGCATGCTGTTGGGTGCACTTAGATTGTGTTGGACTTGTAAATGTCATAAAGAAAACTTTTTGTCATAAATGTCACAGATTTTTTGTTTAGGTAGTTAGTTTTAATGTCATTTGTTTTCGAATGATCGTGTAAGGTAGCTTGTGCATGTTGTATTGATTTTTGCATGTGTTTTGCAGTTTTTAATCAGTGTAAAACTGCCTAGAGACAGGTGATCAGTATTTCAGCCTGACTGTCAGTAGATGATTGAAACGAGAGAAAGAGGAGACAGTCCTGTGAACAATATCTTACATATTTGCCTCTATTGCCGCTGTAAATAGATTCATTTATATGTCATCTGTCATTACTGTTGGCAAAGTAATCAGCACTGCGGTAATAAACATTTAAGATGTTTTAACTATTCTTCCTGGTCTTTGTTTTAAATATTTAATGTTTATTTAAATTATTTTTTATCATGTTTTGTTTCTTTTCACACACAGTGACCCAAGTTTAAAAAGTAAAGTGTTACTTGCATGCTAATGAAATTTTCCCTGATATAAGTAGTTCTGTCCAATTGTTGCCATGTTTCACCCATAATCTCTCTATTCAGGCCAAACCGCTCTAGTTTGGTGAAATCCTTTTAAAATAGCATATAGCTGATGCATCAATATTAACTACATTTGATTATATGTACATTTAAAGATCTTTAATATTATTCAATTAATAACATGATCGTGAGCCCAAATCACACTGAATTTCACTACTCTATTAATCCACCGTTGCTTCATAAATAATTTTAATTACTGCCTTGTGGTTGAAGGCTTCCACCAATCAGTCTGCTTGCAAATGACATCCATGTCTGTCCAGACTCATAATGCTTGTAAGTAAAGACTTTGAAGGACTTTAATAAAAGGTATTGAGTGTATGTTTTGGCAATATTGAAGTAATCAGTATATTGACATCCAGTGAGAAACATGCTGTCTCCACTTAGAGACTATTTAACAGAGGAGTACAGAGGACTGACTGAGAGCTGAACATCATGAGATCACAGTGAAGTTGACCTTTGACCTCTGCGATATAAAATGTCATCTCATCATTTTATCTTATTGGACATTTGTGTGAAACTTTGTCATAATTAGTGAATGAATACTTGACTTATGAGTCTTATGAGGTCACAGTTGCCTTTGACCACCTAAGTCTTACCAGTTCATCTTTGAGGCCACTTTTAAAGAAATTCCCTCATCAGTCTAGAGATACGACACCCGCAAGAAGGGGATGGACGGACAAACAGAAAACATCACGCCTCTAGCTATATAGATAACAAACTGAATGACACCTCGAGTCAAGTGACACTTTAAGAGGTGCAGATCAGTGTATTTAAAGTCCCTTGAGGCAAACGGCAATTAGTAATATTAGGCTATATAAATAAAAACTAACTTGACAGGTATTTATTATTTTTAACTACTTGTTTACAGTTGAGAAGTCAGAATCCTTCTCAAATGCAGGTTGTGTTGTTTCTCACAGCATAGCATTTTGTTAATATCAACAGTAGACCAGACTTGAGAACATTGTGTATACAAGTTTAATATTTTGAAAAAGCTTTACTACAGAATTTAAATACAATATTTTGAAAAAATTGGAAAAACAAAGCTCTACCATGAGAGTGTCTACATTACAACATGGAAAATGTCCAAACAAGTAAAACCTGTTACTATGTTGCTCCAGGATTCAGCTGTAGTCGGTTTAAAATTCACATTTCAGGTTAACACGGCTGCTTCATGAGAAAACTGTTAACCACCGTTGGACACTGAAGGATTGACTGGATCCAGTATGTATCCAGTACTCGTCTGCTGGATGGCTGACATTCACTGCTGCGTCATCTTGGCTGCTTCAGCTTTTATTAGTGAGATGAGTTCCAGGTTTATTAGAAACACGAAGCGGAGGCCTGCAATCTGAAGAGACACATACACTCTGTAAGCTGGTCTCACTCAAACATATCATAATGGTCTGAATCTGAATCCTTCACACACCTCCACCACTGAGTTGTTGTTGAGTTTCCACTTGTTGCCTGACAGCACCGGTCTGCCATCGATGTAGATGGGTCGTCTGCCCTCATTGGCAATGAAGAAATCTCCATTATTCTTCAGTTTAATAATTCCTGCAAATGATTACCATTAATTTAAAATATACATCAAAATGACTGACTGATAATCAAGACTTTTGTTACTTTCAGATGAAATATTCACATGAAAACATCCCAATAAAAAGTACCCACATATAAAATCAGTTTCTGATTCAAAAATATTAAAAGGCCGTGACCTTTTGAGACACAAACCCCTTTCAAATTCTGGATGATTGAGATTGAGATTTAGATTTTCTAATTTATGCAACCTTGGTAGATTTTGTTTCCATAACTGGCTGAGACCAGTTGTTTAAGATTAAACAAATAACAATAAATGTATATTCCCCTCGACCAGAATGCTGTGAAGAATGAATAACGTTCCTGAAGAGTACTACAGCCAGAACAGGGACCTTATGGGGACCAAGAACCACAGCAGGAGAAAAATCTAGACCCTGGTTCCTCTGGTTCAAAAAGCATTTAGGTTCCTGGGTTACTACAAGCTTCCTGGTGGGGAGAAGAGCTATGATTTGTGTTTCTGTGGTAGTATCCACACTTGCTTTACACAAACCTGGATAACTTAAATGCCACATACTGTATGTATGTTCATGTTCAGACCAGAAAGTCAAAGTTTTATTTCTTTTGTTGTTGTTGACATCACAGCCTTCAAATGACTGTACACTGTCAGATTCTGTTGAACTCTTTTAAAATGTGTCAAATAAGTTACTAATCTGAAACAACACACTGTGTAATAATATTTTCAAATCTCAAGTCAGCCTTTAGCACTGACTTAATGTAGGGCCCTATGAAATTTGTGTTATGACACTTTTCTGTAGTTGTTATCACAGAAATGAATCCTGCCTTCAGTCTGTCACTGGCTAACACCAGTAAAGATACCAGACCACCACCTGTTATCCTGTTGTGTGGATGTTTCACTGGTTTTTTATTGTGCTTTTTCCAATCTCCAGCTGCTTTCAGGAGCTGATGACAAATTACTTTGAAACATGTTACATTACAACCTGACAACATACGAGTTTATTCACCTTGTTTCCTTGATATTTTCCAGGCAGGTCCCTCTAGTGATAAATCTACATCTATGGGTTTGTCCTTGGTCGCCCTGCCCAACGTAATCTGTGAGAACATGAATAAAAGGATTATTAGCATCAAAATAAAGATGAAGTGAAATGTGTTTCCCTCCATTTTTTTCTCACAAACATGATATCTCAACATTCTTCTTACCTCTCGTGATCTCATGAGGTAGCGTACCATTCGTCCTCGTAGCGCTGCCAGCGTCTGGTTGTCAAAGTCGGGCATGCTCATCCCTGGTATACCAACACACACAGATGAGTTCCACCAAACTGGATTTCACAAAACAAACATACCTACTAATGCCATCTGTTTGTGCTCGATGAGTGAAAGTTGACATACCTGTGATACTGTCCACGAGGACCTGCCAACGAGGCAGCTCCTGCTCTAACTGTCTGATCTCCCTTTTCTGGTGACGATCAGAAATCATCAGCTCTGGAAAGGGAGACAAACGCCAATGTTATACAAAGAGAACAAATCGATTAGGACATTTACTTTCAGGCAATGAGCAAGATACATTTTCTAGCTATAATTTATTACAGTGTTTCCTTGGCAACAACAAAGTAAATCATAAATAAATCACACTTTGACTTCATCTTCATCACTGGGCAAGTTTCATTCTCCATTCACAAAGTACACTGACCCAACCAACAATTATTTATTCATAATTCAGTTTCTTACCATGCTCTAGCACCTCATCTCTACTCTCCCTGTGTGAAAAGACACAGAAAAATTGATCAGCGCTGAAAATGCATTGATACACAATTATTAAATGAGATGATGGAAAGTACTTTCTTGTCATCAAAATACTGCAAACAGAAGAACTGTCTTACTTTAACTTTACATCATCGACCATCTGCTCAGCATCAGAGAAGTTTAGGACTTGGTCACCTTTAGGGAGAGGCTGGACTGCAACACACAATCAAAGCCAACAATACAATTACACACAGAACCATTACACTCATCAATATACACTCTTATATATCACACTAAAGAGGCTAACATACTTTATTTTTTTCCTTTACACATTTTTCTTCAAAATTTTCCAGATTTCAAAGATTCAAAGATTTCTAGAGGATGTGGTCTGTCTTGCGTATCCAGATTTTTTATTAATCATTTCAAATAGGAATAACCAACACAAAAGTCAAAGTCAAAATTAATGTGCAAAATAACTAATGAAACTAGGATGGAAATCACAACTGCTGGGTACAATCAAGAAGAACTGATCAGGACAAACATTTTGAGTGCTTTGTAGTTTGCTTAATTGAGATTCAGAAAGCCTGGTTATGTGTCAAGAAAACGTCACCATCTGAACAGTAAAAATGTAGTTAATTTCTCTCTGTCTAGAATTTGTTCTTGTTTAACCATTCTGAATGTTTGTTCTAGACAAAAGCATTCAGCATCAGCTCACATACAAAATAAAACACCTCTTTGATGGCAAAATGATGCATTTAAGTGCCATTTCCTGGCAAACATTTTGACTAGATTCCAAATCCCAACAAATATATTGCAGTTTGCTTGGAGGATGACCAAGACATACAATGTTATAATTTGATGTGCATCCAAGTACAAACGTCCTTTTTTTTCCCATTTGCCCACATAAAACAAAAATAAATTACTAAATGCTTTGAAGCCATATTGGAGTAAATAAGCTGGCAACTCAACTCACCACTCTGGTCATCCAGCAGGTAGTACTGTTTCAGCAGCTGCCAGTGCACCAGTAGGCTCTTGGGGGTGCGAGATGGGTGAAAAACACCAGGGTGTTTGCTCAGAAGCTCCTGGAACACATCCAGTTTGGGCTGACTACTCTGTTCAAATGTAACAGAAAATGTTTGTTAATACAGCAGATGTGTAAATTCAAACAGTATGCTATACGAGCTGGATAAACAAAAACATCTTACTTTTAAATTGCAATTAATTCTCACCCATTAGACTGATGAATCTAAGATTATTAGATTATTTGATATTTTACTCTGAAGAAACAGTTCCACTTACTGAACCAATCTTAGCCAGCAGTGCCTCCTCAGACTGACTGAAGAGAGCTTTGCTTTGGATTGCTGCAATGGCTTCTGGGTGAAGCTGACGCATGGCCTGCCATGACAGTCTGAACAGAGAGACAGCAGAGAATTTAATTACATTTTACATATGTTAGGAATATAGAAACCTGGAGGGGAAGGTAAAGTTGCTGCAGATTTACTTTCACTTACTTTGAGATGACAGGGTCGTAGAGGAGAGCGTACCACCTCTCTTTAATTTCCCGCAATGTGAAGCGACAGCTGAACTTGACCCCCAAATGAACAGAAGTTAGATCTGTGGTCTGAAGACAAATGGTCATTAGAAACAGATTCATACAAATAAACTTGATATATTCATTCATGAACATTCTTCATTATTTCAGACAATGATTTTAACTTCTACATTCACTCACCTGCAACACTGCATTTATAAGCAGCAGGTCATCGGTGGGTTTCCATCGTCCCAAGTCTTTCGTAATGTGTAGAGGCTGCTTGCTTTTCTTTACTCTTTTAGTGATGGGTGCAGGATTTACAACCATGGTAAGAGGTGGTGTGAGAGACGTTCCCGATTTTGTCACCTGAAAGAGTCGCACGAAGACACAAAAATATTCATCAAACCTACAGTATGTAAGCTTATTATCACTGCCATGAGATCCTCCAAGAATCTGTGAATTCTTTGGTCTTACGTACCTTTTTCTTCTCACTAGATGAAGGTTCACTCCCTGAGCAGCGGACAGGCTCTATGACAGGAGGGCCTTTGACTCTACTGGATGACTTCACGAGACTGCTCTCCACCAGCTCATCATCAAACTTCTTCCTCTTTATTGACCTAATGAATATAGGCAGCATTTCTTTAAAGATCTGTAATTGTGCCTCAGAAAAACAACGTAAAATATTTGTACCAGCACTGAACAACATATCTGTTTATTTTTAATACGACAAGATGAAATGACTATTCTAATACACAGCTGGAATAAAGCAACAAACCTGGAGGAACTTCTGCGTTTTGGAACACCACTGCCAAACGCTTGTGTTGCTGTCCTTTTCACATCTTTTACTCCAAGTGACTCTTCATCTTCCGACCGACTCTGAGCACCTGCTACTGCCATCGGTGCACCAACCACAGGGTCACCAGCCTGCATCTGTGCAGCCATAAAATGAGACAAGAAAACATGAAACAGAGACAGAAACCACCTACAGCTGAACATCTGGAAAGCTGGGGAGTTGGTGGTAGTCTTCTGGTGCAGACAGACCCTACTGCCATAAACAGGCAGAGGGTGGAGATGGTGGAAACATACAAGTTCCTAAAGGTGCAACTCAAGTACAAACTGGACAGTTTGGACAACACTGAGGACCTCTACAGGGAATGACTGGTCAGGCTGTTCTTTCTGAGGAGGCTCAGGTCCTTTACTGTGTGCACTAGGCTGCTATGGATGCTCTACCAGTGTAAGGTGGTCAGTGTTATTTTCCTTACTGTGGTGTGCTGGGCAGGTCTCATCAGGAGTTGTGGTGCAAACAAACTAAACAACCTGTTGAGGAAAGCCAGCTCTGTGGTGAGGATGGAACTGGACAGTGTGGAGGCAGAGAGAAGGCTGAGAGGAAAGCTGAACATTATCACAGACGACCCAACTCAATTCTCTCTATGCTGAGCTGAGGTGGCTCAGGAGCACATTTGGCCACGTCATCCAACCAAATGCCTCAAAGTGCTTGCAGGGCTCTTTTCATGTCATCAGCCAGCCTGAGACTCAAAACACACCATCCCAAACTTAAGTATGTCAGGGCCCAATCCGAAATTATTTTGCAGCCCACCCAAACCTTTAATCACAACTCTGATCAACACACAAGATTAATTGTACCAATGACGAGATAAATACACGTTCTGGTGTAGGTCAGAGAAATGAAGAATAACACATAAATTAAATCTCATGGCTTTTACAGTATCAATTACCTTTTTAAAAAAATAATCGGGCATATTTGATGGTAATTCCAAACTCAAAAAATTGAAATTAAAAAAATGTTTTATTTATCTATTTTTCATGACGTCCCAAGGCTCACCTGCAGGATCTTCACTGCCCACACTTTTAAAATCACTGACATACACAACTCACTCTTAAAATGTCACCACCATAGATACTGTACATTTACATACAAACAGTTCCTGTATGAATATATAGACTGTATGCATATCTGAGAAACACTGTACATGTATGTACACAGATTTTTTTTTATTGTATAGGACTACACTATTCCAATTTTAGCTTGCAGTGATGTGTGAAATTAAATTTCTACAATGGTGAATAGATACAGGTACATCTTATCATTATTACATCAGGAAATAATGCAGACATTTCTTAGATAAGAGTGGCAGGACTCAAGACATGGTTATATTAGACATCCTTTCTGTGGCTCACGTGATAAACGTTTGACTACATAAGAGTTGCAGTGTCCATAGAGCATAAACTTCAGCTCACTCCAGGTTGCACCTAATTATTGCAATCCGACAGTTTCATATTCTTTGAAAGAACAGCTGGCAGCAGAGGTTGGAATAAAAGAACAGGAAGTCTGTGTGTACTTCAGGACCACCTCACCTTGACGTGCAGTTTTTACTGCGTTCTAATGGGTAGGCAATAAATAAATTAAGAATATGCTGGCAAGCGTTCACGTGTGTTTACCTTTTCATGTTATTCCTCGATAGTAAACATCTTTAGAACAATATGGCATGATTTTGTAGCTTTATGTTGGTTAAATTGTAAACGTAACATTAATGTTACGTCCAGACAGATAAATCACGTCTCAGATGAAATTAATCTAGCCAGAATGTCACTTTACAGCTCTGTGTGAGACCTATTTTCAAAGAAGTTAGAGTTAGCTATGTTTTGTTTATAGGAATGGGGAGGAACTGGCTAATCGACTTAGCAACGCCTTTGTTTACATGCAATGTTAGCCATACGGCCTGTCCTGTTGCCTTCAATAAGTCACGTTAAGTATGAAATAAATAGATGTCGCGAACATGATAGTTACCCCATCCAATATTTCACTACAATCTGTTAGGTTAGATGATATAATTTGATCAAGGTAACACTGGTTTATGTTGGCTAAC
This sequence comes from Lutjanus erythropterus, assembly GCF_056507025.1. Classification (NCBI taxonomy): domain Eukaryota; kingdom Metazoa; phylum Chordata; class Actinopteri; order Lutjaniformes; family Lutjanidae; genus Lutjanus; species Lutjanus erythropterus. Next base: position 21,413,874 of record NC_139318.1, read on the forward strand.
TTGCATTAGCATAGCTAACACAAGGTTCTTCCGCCAGCTAACGTTCGTTAATTATTGAGATAATACCGTTAGCTGCGCTGTCTTGTGACTTACCTTTCCTTGTTATTTTCCTTCGTCGTGGTGTCTGATCCTTTAACTGTAGTCTATACAGTCTATTTGTGTCTTTTATAAACACCTCATTAGCTAGCTACATGGCTAACTGGCTAGCTATATGAATTTGACGTGCCTGTTAGCATCGATTAGCATTAGCAGCTTCGTAGTCTGTTTTCTTCCTGCGAGGTGTAATCGCGGTTGGCAAACAGCTTTACGGAGCATTACCGCCGCCTGCTGGGCATTATGTGTAGGACAGGCCTTTATACTAGACCTACCTAAGTAATTCAAACTAAAGTTGTCTTTTTTATGTTTCGAGCTTATGCATTATGGGTACTCAACCAGTATAATTTAAATTGTTTCTTCCTGTTACAATAGTCAAACAATATTTATAAGTGGTGTTTAGCCAGTGTTTGAGAGGTTACTTTGAAAGCATAGCTACAGATTACTTTACATTGGAAGAAGTTGAATTACAGTAAAAATGCACACTTGTTCATTTCATATATAAACTAAAAAAACAAAACAAAAAAAAACTATTAATGGAAAAATGCAAAGAAAGTCAGCTTTGGTTTTATATACAATGTCCATTGGTCACATGAGATGCAATGTAAAAACAGATATTTAAAAAAAAAAAGACTAATTTCCTGGTGTGGCCCAAAATTGTCTGCAGTTTCAGTAATTAACTACACACACACACAAAAAAAACTTGAATCATAATGCAAATATGAATGTAGCTGAACTACCAGGAAGCTACTGTAAAATCTTCTTAAACTCTTTAAATTACATGTAGTTCACTACTCCCTACCGCTGTAGTGCACCTTAAATTATTGTAATGATATCATCACTTTCTTCTTCCTGCCCTTATAATTCTATTATTTTGTTGGCCACAGTTTAAAGATAAGGAACTGTGAACACCACCATTACTCTATATAAAGTGCTTTTAAATGCATCCATAAATACTGTATGTGAGTATCAATGACATTAGTTAACATAAATTCATTGATTTAAAATCAACTCTCTGTCTGGTCTTATTTTCTAATGATCTAAGAACCACTTCCAGCTCCATAACAGACCATGTACCACCACAGGAAATATAAGGGCTTTCTCTCAACTCTAGTGGTGTCTTTCCCATGGGCCATTTCTGTAGTCAGTTAGATGTGGTCTTTATCTTATCTGTCTCCATCAAACATCTAAATCTAATAGAATGCACACATCTAATATACATAAATGTAAATGCTACAATAATCAATCCCCTGAGCCCACAAAGTCTGGAGTCCATTCTTGTCAGGTATCTGTAAGTTATGACTTGGATTGAAAAAATAAAATGACATTTGTTTTGAAGTGTATCTTTAGTTTTAGGTGAAATGTCATTGTCCTTCATCTGAAGGACAGGTAACTGTGATGTGCATGGCAGTAGAGTGATTTGATCCCAATTATCGACTCGCGCTGCTCGGTCCACATGGTCACATCACACAGGAACTTTGATACTCAGTGTTGTATTTCTTAGAAATCACTGCCTACGTGCCTGCTGGTTGTTTACTGGCATCAAACTAACAACAATGGACCCTTTTTACAGCAGCCATTTTGAAATGAAATAGTAGCTAAACACAGGTGTTACAAATGATACTAATTAAGGTTCCATTCCATTCAGGTGAAACAGAGCCAAGGTGCTGCTATTGTACATGTTGGCTCACAAGAAAGGCTCTGCTACACTAAATGGAATCAGACCTAATTAGTATCAATGGTAACACTATTAGAAACTCTATTAGAAACACTAAATGTGGTGCAATGACAGAGATGATTATTTTTTCTTTTGTAATGATGTAAACTAGATTCTCATTGGTTTAGCTTTATAAAACCAACAAATAGATTATTTCTTTAGATTAAAAGTTTGCATGTCATTAACACAGAAGACACAGGTGATATTATTGATGTTAACTTAATTTTCATTGGCTTGATCAAATAAAATCAACAAATGGATTTTTTTTATTAACAAGACATGTGTGCAATGTGAATGAAGTTATCATTAGTTTAGCCAAATAAACTCAACAAATAGATACATTTTAAAACATGACAAGTGTGCATCTCATAAACACAAAAGAAATAGGTGTTTTTGTGGTTTGACCAAATAAACTCAACAAATAGGCAAAAGTCCCACTTGAAACCTTTTAATGACATTTACAGTAACAGTTTTGAAATGTCTTAAATTAGAATAAATACAGAGCTCAGATACTGAAGCTTTTTTTTTTTTTTGTTTTTATAAAAAGGTGGTATATCACTCATACTGAAAAAAATTAAAGACATACACTTGCATTGTGCTGCACATTTACATTTCAAAGTCAACATAAACAGATTTACAGAGCCTATGTTTGGGATTTTTAAAGAGTGGCACTATGGATTCCTACACAGGAATCATTTTAACAGCTGCCTTTTTTTCACCATAAGCACCTCATAAAATACACTTGATCATCAAACATCATATCTACACAAAGCTCTCACAGAAGCTCCATAAGAGCTGAAGATATTAGAAACAGTGTGTCCATGTGCCAGTCTGAGACTCCCCTAATACTCGTGGATAATTTATGGCATACTGTGTATCTCAGACATAGAGAGACATGCAGTGTGCTGCTTAGTATACTGGAGTAACATATGCAGAAACACTCATGAAATGAAAAATTTGCACGGGTAGGATGTACAGGAAATTGCTGATGCTGCTGTCTTCAGTTGAGAGTGCAAAAGTTCACAGTTCATAACCAGACTCAGAAAAACCATGTCGCAAAAAAATGCAACATGGTCTGACTCACTTTAAGGATAAAACGAAAGTCTGAAGATTGTCTGTTGAAATATACTGAAGGAGATCACTGGCTTCCTCTTGGCTGCTGTGCAAACAAGCGCTTGATGGTGATTTTATTTTTTAAAAACTAATAAATGTGGAGTTACACCGCTCCCAGTGGAGAGCCTCAGTGATGAGCTGCTTATCCTTCATTCATTTGTCCTTCTTCACGTCAGCCTCTGTCCACACGCTAGATGACAGGTATACGGAGGGCCTTGGCCTTTGTCTGTGTCGAAGGTTGAAGGTCCGTTCTAACACGATCCACTGCGTGCAGCAGGCTCATGGCTTCCTGTGAAAACTCCGCCTGCTGGCACCGTCTACTGCGGAGAGACTCACGTTCTAGTTCACGTAACGGGGGAGAGGAGAGTGGGTCATCGTTCAATAAACTGGAGGTTAATGACATTTTCAGGGACCAGAAGCGTCCGAGTCATTGGCTTCACGGAAATCCCTTCTGGGTCCGGCTTCACGTCAAACTCCATGAGGATCTGATGAGACCAGAAGCAGAAAGAAAACAGATTTACTACAGGGAGGAAGAAAAATCAAGTAATCATCATGAGCTGACGTGTTGGTACTGACTCCGAATTTAAATCCCTGGAGTAATCAAATTAATTAATTAGGAACTGGATTTGCACAATGGCTTCAATCCCCAAAAATGCAGCGTGAGGATTTGTGACAAAATGTGTTTAATTGTAAACAATCTAAGTTTCTTGTTACATAATTGAAATAATCTGTTACTGCAGCCTTAAACAGAAATGTCTAACATTTGACCCTCTCCCCAAATTTATGTTATATTTGTTTTATGTTAAAATGTTTTAAAACTGACATTCAAAATATGATCAAACATTCAATTACTGCTGAATATACACAGTGAAGTGCATGATACAGGTATTGTTGCATCCCTGTCACATGTATATAAATCTGTTTTGGACCTTGCCAGTGTGTTGGACTTTTAATTCCTGTCTGCTCCTTAGTGGATTTGTTTGCCTGTTTGGATTTCCTTCTCTTGTTGTGACCCTTGTCTGCCTCACCATCCCGTAAGCCTTTGTACCTTATTGTGTTAATAAAATCACTGAACTGCATCGTCTCTGCCCCAGACGTCTGCATTTGGGTCCAATCTCCTGTGTTCCTGAACCCTGCTAGCACCAACTGTGACATAATATCCTTTTTCCTCATCTGTTTACCAGTCTTACAAGCGGATGAGCACTACTAGACTGCAAATATGTTGTTTTCTACTCGTGTACTTCTCCCTTTGTTCATTTAAACTCTTGACAAGATTTGGATTCTACTAATTTAAAAGCAAGTCAGCCACTTCACGAGTCTTCCTGGTCGAATAAGAAACTATCTACATGAAAGTATTAAAGTGCAGATGAAGAATACAAAGTAATGTATTTTTTTGTGTTTTTTTTATAGTTAAATAGGTGCATATTATGACCAGGAATGAGATCAAAAAGGGATAAAAAGGCTTTTTCATTTAATCTTGCCATTAAAAGAATGAGTCATCATAATTAGTGGTTTTATTAACACCCTGTTTCTTTTGGTAATGTCCCATAGATAGAAGTGATGGGTTAATGAGGGGGCGGAGGACAGTAGTTGATGGTAAGAGATGAAGATAAGAGTGTGAGTTTGAAGATGTTTTTGAAATAAAGTAGAGGTGAAGGTAACATGCAACATACTGGGATCAGACAGAGAGGAAACTAAAATAAATCTATACAGATTACAAGTGTTGGATTTCTAATTAAAATAAGAGATGTTGTAATGTTGTAATAACTGGAATGTATTTGTAGTTTGTTCAACTTTGCCCAATAAACATAAAGTTGAAAAAGAAAAGAGTCTAGCTAACTCACCCTTGAAAGAGCGAGGTAGAGCTCCAGCTCAGCAATACGGCGACCGATGCAGCTGCGTTTTCCCACCCCAAAGGGCACAGAGGCATAAGGGTGATGAGTCTGGTCTTTGTTCAGCCATCGGTGGGGCTGGAATTCATCTGGATTTGGAAAAATGGCCGGATCCCGTGACGTTGCAAAGTGGCACAGGGTGATCAGAGTCTGGATGGAGAGATTTTGCGGTTAGATTTATGTTGCATCGCAAAGGTAAACCCTTAACACAACATTTAGGACTAGAATCAAGTTTATTGCCAGGTAGGTTTACACACGAGGAATTTGCCTTGGTGATTCCGGTGCATAACAAGCAACATAGTAAGTGGCAAAATCTAAAATAAAGGACCAAGTCTGCATCATTCATATTAAGCCCAATAAGAATGACTTCAAAGTGCACTCACATTTTTAGGAATGAGGTATCCTCCGACCTGGATGTCCCTCTCTGTAATAACTCGTGCATTGGCAGGAATAACAGGGTACAACCTGGAACACAAAAGTTCAATAGTATAACCAAACTTAGAGATTGAAAACTAGACATCTTAAAGGACCAGTGTGTAGGATTTAGTGGCATCTAGCAGTGAGCTATGAAGGGCTCATTTTAAGGTAACAAAAAACAATTATTCTTATTGCCAGGTGATTATACAGTGATGAAAACAGACTTTTTAACATTATATTCCATTTCTGCCACATTTTGCCAACAGATCCCACTAAATCTTACATACTGGACCTTTACTGATTTAACTCGAAACCTTTTGAGTTCTACCTGAGCACTTCTTTAACTGTGGCCTTCAGGAGTGGCATGCGGGCCACATCTGCTGCCTCCGGTATCCGTCGACCCCCAAGCACACTCAGCACCTCCTCCCGGAGCGAGGCCTGCACCTCAGGGTGACGGGACAGCTCGTACAATGACCAGGACATAGTGCTGGAGATCTGAGAAGACAAGAGGTACACGAGAGGTTAATAAATCAGCATGACTGACGGCAGGATCCAACGAAGGAGAAGGGCAGAAGAGTGATGGTCATTACTGTGTCGACTCCTGCGAGGAGCAGCTCCGTGACGTTGCTGTAGACGGTCTTCATGGGCAGCCCGGTCTGCGACAGGAAGTAGGTCAGATAGCGGCCCTCCACCTTTTCTCCACGGGCGACCTTCTCTGCTTCGGCCGTCATACGCTGGTCAATGTGACCTTTCGCTGCAGGAATAGAGATTAGAAGCCATTATGACAGGGTGGGTACAGTATGTGAGACACGGCAATAAGTCCTGTCCTTTCTTCATTTAGAAAGTTGAGATCAAGATATCGTTCTTAATAAGCACTGAAAAGCATGATTAATTGTTCAGTAATTATATTATAAACCAGACTCTCTCATTAACTTGAGATCTCTGTTTTCTTAAATGATTTTTGACATCGGATTTTTGAAGTGAGTTACTTATCCATAGCAAGGTACTGCAGTGGACAGTGTTAGCAGCAAAACATTTTTTAGTCACTTAAAAAAGATCCCATCTAAAAAAGTGAATATCAGTTTAAGTCTACACTATATTTAGGATATTTTCACCACTTTACTTCGTCGTCAGACAGCCTTTTCTGGCAAGAAACTGCCAGTTTATAAGCCAAATATTGTTCTCTCCAAGGCCACCATTTTAACTTACAGTGAGTTGTAGGTCTACCACTGCCTTGATCAATTAGTTTGTTTGTGTTAATATGTGCCTTTGGAACAAATTTTTTCAAACAATGAAGTCACTAACTTGAACAGATTGAGGCAGCAGTACACCAGCAACTCACATGTTCTGTGAGGTAAAATCACTGTTTTTGCCAAAGGAGTCTGGTTGCTTTGGAGAAAGTGATAAAATTGTGTTACATAAAAGCATTTTCTCCACAGAAAAGCCTATCTGATGGCAAGTGGAGAAAATATTCTAAATATAGTGTGCACTTAAGCTGATATTGTTTTTTTTTAGGTGGCTAAAATACATTTTGCTGCTGACCCTGCCCACAGCAGTACATTTCTTAGCTTCTCCAAACATGTTGACCACCACTGTAGGTAATACACTGACACACAGGCTATGGATAAACACCTCATACAACCCCACTTCAAGAAATCTGAACTATCCCTTTAGTTTAGGAAAAAACAACAGTTTGGTCATCGTGACTTCACATTTGAGATGATGTTGCATAGCGTGATGGTTAAAGACTTTAATCTCCTGCTTGCTGATCCTGTATGCGCCAGTGTGATTATTTTAAACATGTCTGATTTTGATGTCTCAGATCTGGATAAGTCTTAATGTACCATGAGAGAGAGAGAGAGGGAGAGAGAGAGGGAGAGAGAGAGAGAGAGAGAAACCAGCAACAGCCAATGAGAATTGAGAAGGGACTGACGGAAAGTAATTACATAAAGTGTGGAAAGACATACAGAATGTTCCACCTCCATGTTGGTTTTGGTTCCATGTCGTAGTGAAGAGCCAGCTTGTGTAGCACATCTCTAGCCTGTAAGCTTCTTTATAATATCATCTACAGTCTGCTGAATGGCCATGATTACATGTCTTTTTAAAAATGTTTGTGCATTATTCTTATAAACTTATGCATATTTCATTATATCTTCCCATTTTCTCACTTTCAAAAGCATTGTTGTAAAATACAGTGTCATACATGCAATTATCACTGTCAGAGTTAATATTTCCAAGTGGGCACACATTTTGCTACCATTTCTGATGCCAAACTCAAATGTTGAGAGCAAATGACCTACCAAAGTCAAACATGTAGTCCCAGCACTGACAGAAGATGTTCCAGGGTTTAGGAAACAGCTGGTGCAACCAGCTTGGCATGGCCATGGTGAGAAGCGTCATTACAAACATGGTGTTGATGGACTGGATGAAATGCTCTGTCTCCTCGGGAACAACCTCATCCAGACAACCAATTCTCGATTCAAACAACACTGAGGAAATACCTGTCAAAGAGAAGAAAGAAAAAGAGGTAAATGAAGAGGTGACAAAGATATGACACAGGGGCTGACAGACATATATAAATATATATATATATGAACTTTTCTTCCTCAAACCAGTGTCTCTATGTGTTTGTGTATCACAGTAATTCATATTTGTGTCTCTTAGATTATGTGTAGAATTAAATAAAGCAAAAAAAATAAAAAATATGGCTATACATAACCGTCCACAGACTTTGCCCAGCTTCCACTCAACAATAAAATCATTTTGGCGACAGTGGAGTTAATGTTTGAGAGCTCGAGAGCATGTGACGACACAGTCACTGGACTGAAACTGTGTTTAGTCTGGGAAAATCTGAGTGGAAAATGAATGAATGTAGCTCTCTCTTTTAGCAAGAATAACTGTTGAGGAGCCTTGAGGCAGGAAACATATTCCAATTTTTCATCTCATGATGTGTGTGTCCTAAATTCATTTGCTTTTAAGCCTGATCTGTAAAGTGAGTTTGGGTGTCTTCAATAAGCAATGGTTAATATAAGCTGATATTAGGCCTAAATTAAGAAAAACCTCAAATCTCAGTTGGAAAAACACATAGAAAAGAGTACAATTACTTAACTAAGTATACTTTTGAAGTACGTATACTCCAATACATTTTAAATATCATACTTTATATATTATTAACTTGTTAACTAATTTTACATACAAACATATCAGTTTATAGAATATGATGCAGTGTTAGCTCAGTGTTATAGGTCAAAGTACTCAAAACTATGTAAAGCAGGTTAAATAATCAAATTACAACATTAGACGCTGCAGGCTGCAGGACACTGACGCTACATGAGCACAAGATGAGCTTATGTTTAGACTATGACAAGAGACAATGAGTCCTACACTGTAAACTGATCAGCTGATTATAACCGTCAGATGTCTGTCTATGGAAAGCTAAGCTCATTATCCTGTTAAACAAGCCTGTGGCTCCGAAAATCCACACTCTGGAATTGGAGATCAGTGACTGTTTCCCTTACTGCCTGCCAGACTCCATTAACATATTACTAAATTTAAACGTTATAAATATCTGCTTTGATGATTTATTACGTCTCATAAGCAGACTAAGTCATCTGGCGAACATACTGCATTTATTTTAACTCTAATAAACGTGAAACATGTAAATTTTACATACTGGACCTTTAAGTAAAGGATCTGATGACTTTTTCCACCATTGCAGAGGTGATTTAAAGGTTAGCTGAAATTATTTGGGCATGTCAGGCTTTGACAGGCACGTATGTTTGAAATGTCAGTGTTATCACGTAATATTACTTCCTGCATGTGGCTGGTCCTCATTACCAGTGTTTACATGGCGTGATACACCCTGGAGTGATGTGTGATATTTCCACTCCTCAGTCTGCGTGAAACCTTACCCTCGAGGCCAAAGCGATAGAACTCGCTGGCGATGTCTGTGACGAGGCCTTGGGATTGGGACTGCCTGCGAAGGCGAAGTTTGGCTATGAGGTCACCAACCACGCTGTTGAGGGTTTCATCATAAGCTTCGACCGCCTTCGGCCGTAGCATGTGCTTCCCCAGGAGACTCCTCACCGACTGCCACTCCTCACCCTCTCTAAGAAAACACACAAAAGAAAAGTGAACCTGTTTAGTAGAGCATCTGTGCGTAGAATTCAGCTTTTCAGGGTTTCTATTTAACTCCTGCATTAAAAATGAATGAATTACTGTTATGAATTCATATCAGTATAAAGCAAATCTAACTAATAAGAGTGAATTATGAATCATTCAAGTCCATATTTAGTTTGATGTTGTTTTTTGAGCCTTCTAATGTAAACGAACAGGACAAAAGAAGAGGAAAAGTCTGAATGAGCTGTACTCACGACGTCAGCAGTCCATAGTGATGTCCTCTGAGCTTCCTGTAGTCCTTCCAGGAAGAGAGGTCAGAGCGCATCGGGTGCTGGCCCTCCTGCCTCAGCACCTGCTCGATGAGCGCTGGATCAGCCACATGAACCGTCAGGATGGGACCGAAGCTTGCCTTCCACATGGGCCCGTACCGCTGCGCTCCTTCCAGCTGGGACATGATGAGAGAGAAGGCTGACCTTGTGAAAACCCTGCAGGCTGTCAGATGATTGGCATCACCTTTGGATGCACTCTGCTTTAGTTTGGAGAAATGAAAAAGCCTGCAGGCTTTTCTAAACCACTAATGATTGGATAATTTTTTATTAAAGAGACATAACTTGATAGGCGCAGTTTGAGCAGCCAAATCTTCTCTACTTAGCCAACATGTTGGTAACTGCCGGCTTAATTAATTTACAAAGTGTTTAACAGACGTGTGCACAGTTGATGAGGAGTAATAGAAATTCTTGACATGTTAAAATAATATGAACAGATAGACAGACAGAGGATCTCCATCCCATTTAGGGATGAAACAATTACAGTTTTCATGATAAACAAGAACAAAATTCCCAACTTTTGTGCTTGATTACTGAAAAACTCAACCAAGGTTAGCAACACTGCCTCAGATGAAGGTACAGCAGCAGTGTGGGTTTATTTTGCATCAGTGAAAACAGTGACAAAGGACATTTCAAACTGTTGAGAGGCAGTTGTGTGCATCAGTACTTCTTGAACATTTTCAGCACATTTAACAAAACCATGACGACACTGATAACCTGTGATCATTTTGGTCACAACAATCATGATATGAGTATGATATGAAAGTCACCCTCCACTTAACAAAGTGTTTTGATTATTGTTACTTCAGTTGGATTTTTGATATTCACTGTGAAGAATGATTTTATGTGCAGTTTGACACTAAAAGGATCCTTTGACGTCCATCTGCTGAAGGGGGAAGAGTTTCTCTGTGCTCACCTTAAATCTAAGTTCACATGATTTTGTCGCATCAAAACTAGTTTGGAAGCCAAACCGCCAGCATACACTGATAATTTATTTATGAGTCATCGTGTGTCCAGTGAATGAACATTATTTACATATTCATAGATTCTGACTTTTTCAGTGGGGCAGAGGGAGAAGCCTGGATGTATTTTTGATAATTTTTACTCAGGAAACTGAACTCCTTTGAGGAATTAATGTTAGAAATGTCTGGAAACATGTCTGGGGGAGTTTTAAGTACATCCCCTCTCTTTTCACCCCCCTTTCCTGTCTACTCTTCAGCTGCACTATCAAATAAAGGCAAGAAAAGTTCAAAAACATAACTTAAAAAAAAAAAAAAAATCGTTATCACTGTCCACTTTGACACAGCCTGACACACTCATTATATTAAAATAGAGTTGCAATAGAAGCGCAACCTATAATCGATTAGTCAATCAAAAGAAAATTAGTTGCCAACTGTTTTAACAGAGTAATGGTTCCAGTCATTTTTCAGGCCAAACATTTCCAAAACTTTCCTAATTCCACCTTCTTCAATGTGAGTATTTGCTGCTTTTCTTGGTAATCTATAATAGTAAATGAAGAGTGGGTTTGGACTGCTGGTTGGTCAAAGGTGCGATGTGAAAACGTTACTTTGGGCTCTGGGAAATCTTGATGAGTATTTTTATATAAACAATTAAACGTGGAAATAATCGTCAGATTGATCCATAATGAAACTAATCGTTAGTTGCAGCCCTACTTGTAAATATTAATGTGTTGTTTTTTTTTGTTTTTTTACAGTGTCTTTGCTCCTCTTTAACTTAATCTCTGCGACTGAACTTGATTTTACCTGTAACTCGTGCAGCCGTGAAAGTCCCCGTTTGGCGAACAAGTCCCAGGCGAAGCTGGCGACCGACGGTCCGGGCATGTCGTCCAGAGTCCTCACCGCCTTGTCCGGGCCGGCTGAGGCGGACACTCCCTCAGCCCACCTCTCCATCCACTTGACCAGGGGGAAGGCGCTCCGGCCGGACACTCTGAGAGCTTGCTGCAGCATCCTTCTCACAAAGATCATGAAGCGGGGGCCGGGCGCGGCTCTCCTGGAGGTCGGTGCTCATTTCCATTTCCCCCCACTGGTGGCTGTATTTATAACGCGCTATAACCTGCTCCTCGAACCCGCGAACCCGAGATAAAGCTGTAAATTTTATTACCCTGGGCCAATCATGGGTGCAAATGCGGCGCAGGCACCGCCCCCCCTCCCGCCTGGATGGGACTATGTAGGCGAAAGGAAGGTGTGTCCAATCAGAGGGCAGAGCTCTGACCATCCCAGACACAGCACACGTGGAGGTCCTGGATAAATAATACATGACTTCTGTGGTACTGCTCAGGCTTATCCCCCCCCCCTCCCGCCTTCTCTTCACCTCTCCTCACCCCCCCCCCACCCTCCCTGTGCAGCTCTGTGCTCTCTGATAGTGCAGCAGATTGTTCACAGTCATCATGCACTTGTGGAAGTGGTGTCTTGTGTGCTAAAAAGATCTCTGATCTGTATATGTAGGCCAGCCACGAGACCAAACAGCTGAATCAATAAAGGATAAAAAGGGCCACAATTAGGCCTGTAATTTAGCCATTCTCACTGAGCATCAGGGACAGGCCTATTTTAACTAGGAACAGGTTTATAGGGAGATTATGTTAACAAAGACATATTTATGCTAAATGTGTCTTTTTCACACTTGGTGATGCTTTGTTTACCCAGATAATATGACCAGTTCTTTTAGCTGACTCGGTAGGTTTCCTACTGAGGGAGAAAATCCTGACCTGATTTCATTTGAACTGGAATTTGTCCAAAGCAGCATGTGTGTGGACTGTGAAGTAACCACCCTGGGGCTGCACTCAGAATCTGCTTTGACATTTACTCCTGTAGATTTCATATGCTCTAACCAGAAATCTGAGATCACCCAGTTTCAGAGAAACAGAGAACTGACAGGAAAAATCATCAATAAAATAAAGAGAACTGTGAGATACATCTCTGCACTGAATTCACACTTGGCTGACTTGTACTTTTTTAGCCATTACGGTGAATTTCAACATATAACTCAAGACCCTGATGCAAAATATGACCCGCTGACCATTTTCTAATTCACAGTGATAAACTGGCTCACACTGGGAGATTTTTTATATGTCTTTACCAGTTAGTAAATGTTCAGTAATGACTCTGTTGTTGCTTGGGAAGTTGATATAACAGCTTACAAACACTAAAAGATGTGCTATCCATTTTGTCCCTGGTAGGAGCAGTTTATATTGATGGTTTATGTTTATGAATCATTCCAGCGTTTTAGTGGTTACATGATGAAGGAGGCTGCAGCATGTTAATGTTGCCTGAAGATACTAAAGTATTTACAACTAAAATGCAGTTGCAGCGATTAGATACAGTAACATTTCCTCTTTAACTGTCAGCCTTTGCACCAAGTTGATTTTGTTGATAAATTAATAAGCCATTTAATTAGAAAATAACACATTTCAAAGAAAGATAAGTTATGGCCCTTTAATGTTTCTTAATATTTGTTTATTAACTGGCTGCTGTCTTCCTATACTTCTGCAAGGTTTACAGAGTAGCTTGCAAATTGCAAGAACCTCATCTCACCCTCCCCTTCCCGAGCGTGTAGGTAGACCTGTGGTGGCTGCGAAACTTGTGAAAAATGCAAAAGACTGTATCTAGCCAGTGTTTGGTTTGTCCATTCTGGGCAACTGTAGAAACATGATGGAACAACATGGTTGACTCCAGGACCTGCACATATGCATATTATATATAGACACTGCATTGACCCCTTTGGCCTGTTGCTGCAATATGTCAACATCAAGACTGGCCTGTGAATAAATACATGCAAACAGGTGAGCAGTGTTTTTTTCTGCATAAAAAGTACTATAATGTTTGTTGTATTTCAAGGGTTTATGGTCTACATGGAGCAGGAATTTATTTTTCTAATTTACTCCATGTAGATCATGAACCCTTGGATATGAAAACCACTCAATGAAATGGGTTGAGAAATAAACGTCACAATGCTTTTTATCCAGATTAACTACAGCTACCACATTTATTTGTGGTTGTTTGCTGTGGCAGTTTCTTTGATGCATGCTCCAATGAGTATGTCGGGTCCTTTTATACAAAAGACGCCAACTTGCACCAAAATCTTTCTATAGTAGCCCAGAACAGACAGAGAGAATGAGACAAGGTGTTTGCAATTGGCAAGCTCACTGCTAGATGCCAGTAAATCTTATATTTCCAACATTTTATTCTGGCATTCAGACAATTAAGTACCTCATACCATATTTAAAAAAAAAAAAAAAACTATTAGATTAAAACAACAGAAATATTTCAAGGTAAAAGACGGGACTTAAGTCATGTCAGATTTATTTATATAGCCCAATATAACAAATCACAAATTTGCCTTAATTGGTTTTACAATCTGTACAGCCTACAAATGTGTTTATCCTTAGGTCCTCAAATTGGATGGGAACCCTCCCACACACATCCCAAAATTATTATTATTATTATTATTATTATTATATTACTGATTTTGAGTACTGTATCATGATGCACAATATCAACATAATCTAAAACATGTATAAACATTAAAAGAAAAATCGTGTTTGGACCCATAAAGAATGCACAGACCATGTTTTTCCATGTGCAGCTCAGAATCAATTATAACACCAATGTATTTTACAGAATTTTCTTGTAATTATAAAGACCGCTCACAGCTTGTAATTAAAGGTATATTTTAGGTTCTTTTGGCTCTGTGTAGTGCCAGGAAACATATAGTATGACTCAAATATTCCTGTTGGTTTTATGGCGTAGCTTTTTGTGATGTTTAAGTGTAATGCCTTTGAAATGTATGATTAATAATCATCCTTTAAGCTACCTATCCCCCCCAATACCAGGCCTTAACCATTTTAATCATGAGTTATGGCCACAGTAACTTATGATAAATACCAATTATACCGCACCCATGGGTGGATTACTGATAATAAGATGCAGGTGAATGTAGGTCTTAGTTAATATGTTGTTGGCATTAATCGTGTGTATGTGTGCTGTAAATCCTGTTGAAGTGCAGGTGAATTTAGTTAATCTGGGTGGCCTTTTACGTGTCTGTGCCCAGGGGTCCATTGTCTCACATCTGCCTATGCCAATACCACAGCCAAATGTCACAATCTTATAGGTGCATATATAAATATACATTTGCACCTGAAAATGAGCCCAGCAGCCTACAAAAGGTCATTCAAAAAAAAAACAAAAAACATACTGATGTTTTTTTTCTGTCTACTTAAAATGATGTGCAGTGGAGCAGTCTATTATTTATGCAGGAGTGTCCAGTAGATTTACTAAAGAGCTGCTGCCCTGTGATGTTTTGACTGAGTCATGAACAGGACATGTGCTTTTTGATGAGTCAAATACAGATGAAAAGAAATGTATTCCACAGAAGTTCTTCCCACTGCAACATCTTGTGTCTGGTTAGCCTCCTGCTGGGTTAAGGGGTCACTTCTGGCAGGTTAAAGGTACACATACGTATATGGAGTTGATTTCTTCTGTATTTGTGCACATTTGCTGAAAGCTGACAGGACTGTACTAGACAAAACAGAGCAGTATCACCATAAGTCACTGGGGCCAGTGTAGCAGTATAGACTGATGAGAATTATTTACAAGTTTGAAGAGTGAAACATACTATATGATTCCCAGCATCCTTTTTATAGGAATATCCTCAAAAAGGATGGGGTTTTGAAGGAAAATGGAGAGCGACCGGAAGTTATGTGTAAGTAAACTGCTCCTCATTGATATAGACACAAGGTTGACTTTAAAAAATTACATTAGTTATAAATAAATAACTTAGACCTACTCATCTGTAGAGTAGGTTAGTTTTTTTTCCCCCTTTAGTTGCAAATATCTTTAGTTGCAGTGGTTCAGTGATTACTTGAGTATGAGACCAAGAAAAGGAGAAAACCTTTAAATACTTAAGCAGACATCTTACAGGGACAGTTCACCCCAAAATCAAAATACATATTTTCTTCCGCCTTATAGTGAAAAAAAAATCTACGCATCTAGATTTTTTTGGTGTGAGTTTTGGAGATATCGACCGTAGGCATGTCTGCCTTCTCTCGAATATAATGGGACTAAATGGCACTCGGCTTGTGGTGCTAAAAGCACCAAAAAAATAAATTTTTTTAATACAATTAATTTTGATACAAAAATTCATAACTGCTGTCTCTTTCCACATATCATGACCCAGTTACTCAAGATAATCCACAGACCTTGTTGTTGAGCAGTTTCATGTAGGAACTATTTTCTCTCTGCTGTAGAATCTGCCTATAATCTCATGATCTTATAAATCTAGCTGCCCCGTAAGGTAAAGATCTACTGGAACTACTTTCTTGCTCCAAGAAAGAAAGTAATTCCTACATTAAACTGCTTGCAACTAGATCATTTTAAGATTTAGATCAAGTCAAGATTATCTTGACTAAACGGGGTCGTGATTTTTGGGGCGAACTTTCCCTCTAGGACATCCTCAGGAGAAGACTTGAGGAAATAAACAAATTTATTTTAAGGAAACCTTGACTCTTACTGTAAAAAAAATCTTAATGTGTTTGATGCATCCTTTTTTTCTGGGCTGATCATGTATTGGCATGCTTCAGTAGTGAGTGTGATTTATATGGCTGGAGGCTGGACGAGGATTCAGTCTCCTGAGTACGACCTGCTACTGCTTGTGTAGACTGGATGTGAAGAAATTGAAATGTCATTAAATTAATTCAGTCTAATAAACAGAAATGATGTTTCTGGGCTGGTTTTGTAGAGACACACACACAGACCTCTTAATGTAGAGTAACATTCACAATGGTCATGATGTATCTGCATGATATATCATATGAAGACATTAATCTAATACACAGGTCAGTTCTACTCACAAGCAGGTGCAAGAAAACTGAGTATATGAGAAAAGTATGAATAACGTAAATAGCAGTAGCGTTAAGACTGTGACATAAGAAAGTGAAGTTACATAATTGTAACCACTGACTCTGAAACTGATGAAGATGAATCGATGAAAACACTTGACAGCAGCTCCAGCTGTATTGAACAAAGCCTCAAGATTGCAGAGGGGTCATATCGGAAAGACCATTTTTTAGCACTGTAGCAATCACTACATATCTGACCTCACTATTTACAGTGCCTGACCCGACCACGTGAATCAGACTTCTGTTTCAGACAACACAAAACAAACCATAACCAACTAAAGTTATGAGGATGAAAAGTGCAACCTGGAACAAAGATCAGACCAAGTGTTTTGTTTGCACATGAGACAAGAACACGAGACTTCCTGAGTGGAGGACGGAGAGCTATCTTCAAGGGTGAAAGATAAAGACAAACACAATGACCTCTGAAATGTACATGAACACAAACAACTTTCAGACAAGGTCAGCAGTGTCTTGATGAGTCTTGGTCTTTCACAACACACCACAAACAAATCAACCAAAGATCTGCTTTGTGAAATTTTGTGACATCTTTGTGGTTAGGACTCTACATGTCTCTGCAATGAAAATCCAGAGCATTTTAACACTTCCCTCATTTTCTTCTTGGTTTTCTATAAAAAAAAAAAGATGCACATATCTTCACATTTTTGTTCTAGCATGGTGGCTTGGATGCTCATCTTCAGTTTTATTGTTCAGCAGGCTGATAATTTAAGACCACACAAGGAGCTGGAACAAATTAAACTCAACAAAACCAGACATTTGTAATTAATCTTGCCTTGCCTGAGAAATAGGGGGGGGATTAATATTGATTATGAAAAACATAATAAGAAATCCTGTGAAAGAATGGCTTCTTTGTGCCGTTGTGCAGTGCGACCTGATGTGGCTCAGTTGTAGATCATGCTTCAGTATAGAGCGCAGCAGGGATAGCCTGAGAGGTACCTGGTATTTCCCCTTACTGTATTGGCTCGGCGCCCAGAGGGGAGGCTGCTATACTCCCAGACTAGTGTGTTAAAGTTCATGGCTACAGTCTGCCTGTCTGGTATCACAGGAGTGTGTATGTGCCCAGAGGTGCAAATGAATGAGGGAGTATGTGTCTGGTGGTTGTGTTAACTGGTCTCCCTCATTCAGGAGGCTGGTGAGGATGGTGTGTTCATTCCCCCTCCCCTGTGTATTTTACTGTAGGCCTTGATGGTGTTTGAATGGCCTTTTGTCAGATGAGCACAATGCCACAAACTGTTATGATATAAAATGTTGGTTATAAGGGATTATAAATGGGGTGTTATTTTATTTAACAATAGCATACTAAATGGGTATTTCTGCATTTTTCTGTGAACTATTAATTAGGCTTATCACTTGAAGTGGCAGAAGCTGAACAAAATATAAGGTTAGCAGTATTTTAATTGTTTATCCGTTACTTTTAGCTTGCCGGCTATTTAAACTGTTATCACTGTATCACTTTTAGCTAACATGTTATCCATTGCTTTTTGCTAACTAATGTTGTTTCAGTTGTTTATCCATTACTTGTAGCTCACAGTGGTTGTAGTTTATCAGTTACTCTCTCTCTACTATTTCAACTTTTTATCTATGACTTTAAACTAGAATGTTTGTTTATTACTTTTAGTTAATATTTAATCAAAGTATTTCACTGTTTATCCATCACTCCACTACTATTTCAACGTTGCTAGCTCACAACATTTTCATGCACTCTTATTTGCCATACATGGTGTATGTAAAGTGTTTGTTGTTGTTGAGCTGGTTCAGAGCTCTCTAAAATTCATATTTATACACGAATGCTGTTCCCATTTGTCTAATTATCTTTTAAGGATGCTGTTCACTGCATTTGAAAAATGTTCACTGTTCAGGATATAATATTCAGGAAGTGATAATGACTCTTTCGACGTAATTAGACACAAGATGTTATCTGTACGACAATAAACTGAAGTTACGAACATCATTTGCCAAATGCCCAACAGCTGCTCGTAAGCACACAGGATATGAGGATGTGGTAATGAAGAATAAAAATAGAGCAATAAAATGACTGAATAATGATTTTTATTGCCATACATGCGGTAATTTATAAAGATTGTGCAGTTTTTTAAAGACACTTTCATGTCATGAATATAAAATAGGTGTTTAAGGTGTGGTAAAGGGCATCTGTTAGATTAAGAGCGCACATGGACACCAGATGTGCTCTGCCATACGATAAAGATTTTTTCATTCTGGCTTTATTTAATGTACTGTATGTCCACCATTGTTATATATGATGGAAAATAAACTGTCAATTTATTCCTGAAAAATATGTAACAGGCATAGACCTACTGTATATAATGTCTGATTATACAGAAAATTAAACTGATGATTTTTTTACTAAAATTTATAATTAACTCTCTGACTTGAAGAGACAGTGTAGAAAAATAATCATGATAAAAGTATGAATCAGGCTATGAATCAGGTCCTCCACATAATGTAATAATTTAGAAATATTATACAATCACACTGTCTTGTTTATATTTTGCACATGTACCTCTCCTGGTATAGAATAGAATAGTTGAAGTATTCATTAGGAAACATTAAGATTAAATCTTTTTTGTTGTACTTTGTATGTTTGACAATATTATGTCAAACTCACAAACAGGTACAGTAAGAGTTAATGTAACTTGAATTAATCAATGGATGTTGTAACTGTTTTTGTAAACTCATTTTGTTCCATTGAGACATAACTGTTTCCCCTCTCGTAGCCTAATAATTACACATACAAACCAACAAATGATAAAAGGAGGCTAAATGTAGAATAGGAGCGAGAACTGAACTAGATAAATAAAATAAAAAGATTAGATCAAATATTTACTCGAAACGATATTCCTAGTGGTAAAAAAAAACCCCCACACAAATAAAAAAAAAAACCTACTGAGCATTTAGTCGTCAGATTGCCGAGGGAATGGGCAAATTAAAATAGCAGTTAGTTTTACAAGCAGGTAAAACATAATGACGCCCTGATGGTAACAGAGAAAATTCACTTGCAAGAACATGTCCAGGAGAAATACGTATTGCTTTCTGGGGGATTTGATGGTTGCAGAAAGGATTTAGGACTCTTGATGTCACTCCAGTGATTGTAGAGCAGATTTTGACAAAGCTGTTCAGGCTGTTTCTGTCTTTTACTTTCTACTGTGACACCGGCCAATAACAGAAAAACTCAGGAGACTCTCAATAAAAGATTGGTAGAAACGATAGTGGATGATGGCACTGACAGAAGAGGAATTCAGTTTGTGGAAAATTGTTCATTCTAGCTGAAATTTTTCATCATACCCCAAAATATTAGAAAATAGACGGAGGAAATGATTTTACTATTTGTATGGTAAATTGTGAATTGTAAAAATTTGTATGGAAATTTCAAAACTGTAACTTTTTTTCTCAGGGCGGCCCTAGAATAAAATCCATGGCATCATTAACATAAACATTTTGGCCTGAGAGTGGTAGAGGTAAACCAAAGTTATAGTGAATAGAAATAGTTCAACAATTTGAGGAATACAATTTTTCACTTTCTTGCTGAAAACTGAGATGAGAAGTTTCCACTCTTGACATGGAGTGAAAATGGTGTTGATCTTCTCATCTCTCCCCAACAAAGAGAATAACAATATTTCCCATTTTCAATCTTGGGGTGAATTGTTCCTTAAAGATGAATTCATTGAGGACATTTAATATCCAAAGCAGATGTAATTGAAATACGGAGATTAGATCTGCAGAAATCTTATCCTGGACTGAACGGGTGGACAAACTGAATGGCATCAATCTACCGTGCTGTTAGCATGGCAAACACAAAATCAAAGAAACCTTCTGTAGCCAGCATGCAGCAGTCTAGACATAACTGGTGACCACTTGGCACCGTGTCATATTTTGGTCATCTGATGCAAGCTGACTGAAATAATGAAGCTGCCATGATGTTATGAGCAGCAGGTGTAAACCGTTACAGGGCCATGAGAAAGCTGCAGCTGCTCTCCACTTCACAATAATTACTGGTGTCCTCCCCAGCAAAGCTTTCCTTAAAAAGTTTAGACTTTAATAATATTTATCACCTACACGTGGTGGTGGGACAATTAAATGCATTAAAGAGTGCTGTCTTGTACACATGAATAGTTTAAATCACTTTCTGAGAGAACTGGGCTAGTCATCTGGTTATAAGAATGATGTTTTCAGAATGAGAAGTTTTAGTTTTGGTTTACAGATTTCCACAGAACTTTTTGGATCAAATGCAAACTGGTCCTTGTGTTCAGACTTTGGCAGTTTGAATAATAGCTGAGTGTCTATAACATCTGTGCCTTTGGACTTTTAGAGTTAAACTGTGATCTTACAAAACAGTAATATTATTAGATATGGGTAATGAAATGAACTACAACATATTACTATTTCAAGGCCTGACGTCCATCCATTCATCCATCTTCAACAGCTTATCCAAAATCGGGTCACGGGGACCCCAGACATCACTTTCTCGAGCTATGTCAGCCAGCTCCGACTAGGGGATCCTGAGGCGTTCACAGGCCAGAGCAGAAATATAAGCCCTCCACCTAGTCCTCGTTCTGCTCAGTGGCCTCTTCATGGCTGGACATGCCTGGAGCACCTGGGGAGGTGACCAGGTGGCATTCTTGCAAGATGCCTGAACCACCTCAACTGGCTCCTTTCTACACAAAGGAGCAGCGGCTCTACTCCGAGTTCCTCATGGATGACTGAGCTTCTCACCCTGTCCAAGGCCTGACATGACATTCATCATTTGCTTTCTTAAAGTCTCCCTCCACTCCAAGTTTTGCTTATTGTACCTTCACACACTGGATGTTTGAGCTTCATTGTGCAGAATTATGTTGGTGCAGAGTTTGACCATGAAAGGTTCTTTTCACGTTCATTTGCTGAGGTGGGAAAGTTTTTCTGCACTCACTTTAAAATTTAAACTAGAGTTTAAGACATGCATGTGCGAGCAGATTTGGTGACATGTTCAGAAGCTAACTGTGCATCTTTCTCAAAAACAACAGTAACATACAAACAAAATTCAATTAAATGTCAGATTCAGTTCAAAAGTGAGGGGGGCAGAAAGTGCCACCACCTCATTAATAATTAAAACTATAATTGGCAGCATAAACCACCATATTCTGGACAGACACAGACACGCACAGTAGGCTTGCACCAATAGATGCTGGTTTGTCTCCAAACAGAAAATGTGTAACTTGTATTTACACTGGGATAAACTGATACATAAGGAGCAGCAGAGATGGGCAGAACCTTTCAAAAGGCTGACCTGGAGACCGGCTACACAGACAGGACCACTATGGAGCTTGGTGACAAAGGTGGAACTACTCTGGAGGCTGGTAAAATAGGCAGTGGGACCTTTCTGGGGGATACTGGCAAAGGCAATACTCCTCAGCGAGGCTGATGATGGATGTTGGGCCATTCCAGAGGCTGGTCATGAAGGCTGGGCTGCTCTGTGGGGTAATGATGATGGCTGGGCCACTTTAAAATCTGGCAGTGAGGCTGTAGATGGGATCAGAGAGTGGTGGAGCCATGGAAAAAGGGGACCACTACAGCTCAGGATCAGGGATCTCCAGCAGGAACAAGGGATTGCGGTAATTCTGTGGCACTGAGCAGCAAAGAGGCCAAGGTACTAGGCAGCTGAGACTATAAGATACTGGGCTGGTAGCAAGGCTGTGGCTGGGGCATTGGCTTAGGCTGACAACTGGGAAACTGGGGCTGAGGCCTGGGCCGGTAGTATGGCCATGGCTTGGGCTCATAGCAAAGCTGCTGAGCTAAAAATTGGTGTGAAGCTTTAATCTCAGTCAAAGTTTGATGCCTCTCATCTGTATCATTGTGCATTTTGACAAGCACCTCAGAAGGATGCTGGGAGGTTGTTGAATGGTTATTCATGTGTGGGACCAATCAGGCATTTCCCATGATCATACTGCATAGTCATTTAAATGAAAGGGGGGTCGAGGTAGAGTGCTTGGACCGTGTAAAATATTCGTTCATTAGGATTGTATGTGGGATATGCTAACTCCCTGTAGTATGATGAACACCATGGGTCTGCTGTCAGACACAATGAAACACTGAAGAGATCCAGTTCAATTGTGATTTATTAATGACAGGCAGTTGGGGCAGGGTAGACTGGCTCCAACTGACACTGGCAAGGACCCCTTGGATTCCTACATCCAACACCCTTGGCCTCATTTGCAAACCTTCCATTAATCATATCTACTTTTTGATATTAACTTAGATCACATCATTTTTAAATGTCCAACGAATGTAATCACTGAAATATTGAAAGCCAATCAACATGGCAGCCAGTGAGCAGGAAATAATGCATGCCAGAGTCAGCCATAGTGATCTGGTGCTGCATATTATTCCATGAATGAAATGTGCAAGGCCTTTTAACAGAGGCAAACATGAAAGGTAGAAGAGAAAGGTTTTGAAAACTAAAAATGTGATTAGAGGTGAAACAAGTGATGTGAGATGGTTTTGGAGAGATGAGTTGGCAGCAAAAGACAGACTGATAAAGTGTGACTCTTGAAAAGTCATTTCAATCTGGGGGGAGCCATTGGGTTCTGATGATGGTTTTGGGTGGAGGAATGACAAAACTATTGAACGACAGGAGTTCAGGCTCAACCATAATGGAATATTTTTCCTCTTGAATAGTCACAGGCAGTCATGCAGCACGGGGGTGAACATAGGACAATTGGGAGATGCTGGAGACAAAGAAAACAATTTTTCTTTGTTGAGCTGAATGGCCTGAAAAGATTAGGTTAGAATCTCAGGTCAGATGAGGTTTTCATTTGTCTAGAACTGAGAGTCCCAGCTAAGGAAGGATTTCATGCTACCCTGGAAGATTTGCTATGATGTGGTTGTGCAGAACCTGAGCATAACTATTAATGCTGTGGGAAGAGAGGAGTCAGGATTTTCTGTCTAAGTAGAGCAGCTCAGATCGGTTTAGACCAAGCTTGAGGTTGCTGGCAGACATCCAGCTGGAGATGTGAACCAGGCAGCAGAGATGCACGCCTCAACCTGAGTATCAGGAAAGAAAGAGTGACTTGGCAAGAAATAGAAAATGTGTTGATGTGATTATGAATGTAGAAAGAAGACTAGATGAGATACCATCATGATAAATGATGACTTTAATTGGACAAGGAAACAATGAGCACACACATCCAGAGATGCTCTTGTATTGGAGTCTGGTAGCTGACAGCATTAAGGGTTTGAAAAACTTTGGAGACTGAAGACTGTGTAAAATTAAACAGTTTAAAGGAAAAGTTCAACTTCTTGTTAAATTCACTTCTCCGCTTTCTTGTCAGTGGTGAGATGAGAAGATCAATACCACTCTCAGATTAGTTTGGTAACTGTAAGGCTTCAGCCAGCAGCTGGTTGTAGACCGTGGGTAAAAACCTGCCACTGGTCACCTGTTTCAGGCTAGCAACCTACATGCTGAAAGCAAATTAGCACCTAGGTCGCTAATGGTACGAACATAAACAAGCTAGCAGGTGTTATCTTTTCTTTTGCAGTGATTTAGACATTTTAATTCCAGGACTTGCCTCCTGATGAGCAAATGTTCCACCAAAACAACCTCACCAGAAAGATTTTGTGACCTTCCTAACAAGTTGTTTCCCTGTTTCCCGTGTTGGTGCCAATATTATTAATCTTGTCATCCAGTTCTTGACAATAAAGCAAATATCTGTCAAAACGTCAAACTATACTGCTCTCTGTGTACTGATGCACAACATTGAATCACTTTCACTTGGTTTACATAGATGTAGCTGACGGAGGAGAAAGGTGACAATGAAATCATTTACTCAAGTTTTAACACATTCTGTGTTATAAGTGGACAGCTGCCTCTGTAAACACTTTCAGAAGGGGGGATTAACCTTTGACCTCAACAACTGACGTCCAGATGCAACAGATTCTTTGGGTATGAAACAACATCCACATTGCTTTACTAGAGTTACCAAATGCTAATCATTAAGTTTTGCTTTCTTCAATTCTCCTGCAGCGCATTTAATTAAACTCTTGTTTGATGACTTGATGGTACTAAAATGTTAAATGATGTACTTTGGCTGACTCAAATGGTTCTGCTGCCACATGGCAATAATAATAAGTGATAACAGAACAGCGGTTCCTCGACAACATCACAGATTTGATAGACTACAGTGGTGAACATTTTCACACCATAAAAAATTCTGTGAATACTTCCTGCATGTATCAAACCATGTGTGGACCTAAGGAAATGAGTCAGAGATTTGAGCTTCAGGTGTGTAAGTGTGTAAGATTTACATGGATCTATTGGCAGAAATGCAATATAATAGTCAGAAGTATGTTTTTATATGTTGTTAGTGTTATTACCTGTTATTACCTGAAAATTATAATCATGTCTTTATTACGATTGAATGAGCAGCTTATATGTACAGAGGTCACAGGTCCTCTGACATATAAAGAACACTGCACTGACCGCTTTGGCCTGTTGCTCCGACACATAAACATCACCACCATATTGGTCAAAACCAGCATGTGAACAAATACATGTAAATGAGGGAGTTGCCCTTTTTCTGGACTAAAAACATCATAACGTTTACATTTCTCAACTGAATTTCAATTTACTAATGTTGTGCTTTGATCAGTTTTTAATTTTTTTTTTCTAACTTCATGAAGCCTTGGATATAAAAATGACTAATTGAAATTGGTTAAGAAATGTAGATCGTATAGTGTTTTTTATTTGGAAAAATGTCAACTCGCTTGTTTACTTGTATGTGTTCACAGGCCGGTCTTGACTGGATCATCATGGCGGTGACACAACGTCCTTGACAGATTCATTCTTGACCTGGGAAATATTCGCAGCACAAGGTCCGTTTACATGGAGTTTTTGAAGCTTTCAGACACATAATGTAGGCTTCCTTAGCAGATGGAGTTGCTCAGCTGTCGTGGAAGGTCATGAGATGTGGTTGGAAGCTTTGGAAAATCCACGTACGTCAACACTGTGTTAAGAGTCAGAGGCCACTTTTTATTCGAATAAAAGAGCAATTAAAGACTTGATGGAAGAGATTTTTCAGTAAGCTGACTCTCCTCTTTATTTTCTTTCTTTAAAGGTAGCTAAATTTATTGGTGCTAATTGCTGTGATCTAATTTGGGTTGCGGCTGACAATTATTTTATCTCACAGCGTAATGATCAGAATTTTTTTTTTCCATGTACTTCATCACAATGTACTGTTAACGAAGTCAATTTAGTCAATTTTTTTGACTAAATCAACACTAGTCACCAGTGTACTGGATGATTAATAACATATAATAGCTCAGACAGAAATTAAACATACATCATAGAAAGTTTGAAAATGCGCCATAATGCAAATACACGTGGCTTCTTTCTTTCTTTCAGTCAGACGGTTTCTCTACCATGATTAAAACTGTATAAGAAATACTCATCTCCATCTCTTACTGTTAATAAATGCTGATTGAGCAATTAGTTTCTCCTCTCACAATGCCTTGCCAATTTGTTGAGCTATCCAATAACAGTAAATTCTGTTTATTTAAGAATACATTATTGCCCATGGATCTACTTCTCATAGGTACGCATGACCAGACAGATTGCTTCACTATTAAAAGTTTTAAGTATTTCATCACAACCCTGTGCCGTTTGATTTGGAGCAGAGACCTTCAGTGTCAACGGTCTCATTCAGCAAATACTGCTGAATGAAAGGGGGAATGTACTGTATTTTACATGTTCATCATCTATTCACAGATGGACTTTAGCCCACAAGCACACAGTAAATACGTACATTTTGTACTGTAGACTTAAGAATATTGAGAGACAGGGAATAAAACATACAGCCTAACGCACACTCACAAATGTGGCTGAATAAAGCCAGAATGCCAATAACTTTAGCAAAGCATACAGAAGTTAAATATTTTCTATATATTGATAGTATGACTTTTACTTTGAGTGCTTCAGTTACTCCCTGTGATCATTTTGAGTTTTCTGGTGTCTCGATTTCTATCACGGAGGCATGTGCTGTCCTGTTCTTAATCACCACCCCCTGCAGCAGCAAAAGGGCCTCGTTTCCAAACTCCTGACAGACAAAATTACCAACCTGTAATATAAGGCTAAAAACATGAAATTAGGCCAGAAAACCCACTGTTTCTGTTACACACACCTTTGATTTGGACTTCACAAAGATCCTCAGCAGACATGTCTAACAGATGAAGATAATATAATGGGTCTTTTTTTGGATATCGACATTTAGGAGCAACACAAGCTGTGGTCAAAGTGTGGTTTTAAATGAATGAATTAGATGGACTAAGAAGAATGTAAGAAATTGAATTTAAAATATTCAAAAAGTCATTATAATTACCAACAGAATATGAAGAAATAACTTCTGATATTATGCCAAATATGTTTATATACTGGTTAGCAGGCTAATCAGCTAGCCTCTGCCTGTTCCATTTCATACATTTTAGGATGACTTAACCACGGAAAATGTGGTGGAGATGTGGAAGCTGTGAAAATCTACAGAGAAGAACTTGGTAGGAAAGGGTGCACTATTTTGGGGAACTAAGGTTATCGGGAAGAAACCAGTGAACCGGTTCCTTCGTCTCAGAATGACGACCTGACAAATTTACCTTCTGTTCTATCCCGACATCATGAATAACCTTGTTTTGGAAGCCTGCAGCCAGATGGTGTGTAGATGGCGAGAGAGGCTCAGTATCAGCTCATGAATGATGTGTACACTGTAAAAGCCAAGATAGATGATCAACTGCTCTTTACATTTTAGAAAATTTCATATCTAAGTTTTAGGATTTCTAGTCTTAATAGTCTACTAGTGCAACTTTTTGATCAAAATGCTAATCCGTCATAAACACAAGCACAATTAAAACATCTCTCTGCAACCACTTTTAACCACAAGTTAATTAATCTTTGGTTTGGTTGACCAACACTGACCATTCTGTTGTGTTGTTTAGGTTCAGTACCTCCAGCTTGGTTATCCTCTGAATGGACGAGGTGCCACGAAAACAATATCGAAGGGACAGAGCATTTCCTTCTTTCTTATGATTTGATTTGGGTTGACACCCCAATTTTCTGGTAATAGGCTGGCCCCAATTTGTCTGGAGTATGAATTTAATAGGTGGCCAATTCTCACATATAGCTCCTTTAAATGTAAATTACCTCTCCATATCTTAATGGTTAACTGGAAATGTCTTACAAACCTATAGCTATTTAACAGCTTTCATATGTTGTTGACCAAACAACTTTGTCAAAAAGGCAAAAAACATTTTAAACATGATTGTGTCACAGTTATTGCTGTGAACACTGCGTGTGCTGCGTTCACTTCTTACAGAACGTGCTGCAGCTTGAAGGTTTATTTTTAAAGCAGACAGTGACCCACAGCAAACAAGCTAGATGTAGATTGTTTGCCGTGTTCTCAGTCTAATCCACTTCAGATTCAGCCACCAATACAGCAAATTACCAAACTGAAACCAACTAAGTTATATCATCGGACAGAAATGTTTTGAAATGAACAGCAAACATTGAGGCCCCATCTCATGAAGCAGGATTAGAAAAGATGGGTGGATAACTGTGCTCTCTAAAACCTAAACTCCCCTTTAAACCAAGTGTAAAGACAAATTAAAAAGAGCTATTCTGTTTTTTTTTCCAACCCTAGATAACTGCAATGCAAAACCCAACATGTAATTAACAATGAACAAAACCCAACACAGAGTTTTTGTTTTACTAAAAGTATTTACAGCTTTACAGGAAATAAAAGCAGCACTTTGGAATTTGGCAAAAGAAACTGAAGAACATGATTAAAAATTTATTTCTAAAAAAGAAATGCAAAACACCTCACAAGCCTAGTCTGAGTAGAGATCGATTTGTGATTTAATTCCCTTGTACTGTCTTTTGTGAGCTGTGGAATGAAAAAATATAAATTATATGAAAAGAACTCATAAATCCTCCATCAGGTAATGATGTAAATGTTCGTCCATTAATACCACAAATACTGTTCACCTGCCGGGGGAACGAGCCACAGCTTTCATCTCCACAGAGCAGCAGCCTCATCCTCCATGTTCAGATGACTGCAGAGGACAACTTTCACTTCACTGCACGTCCAAACTGTTCAATCATAAGTTTGGATCCTCAATCCTCTGGAAAACAGCAAGGAAATTCTTGCCTCCATTTCTCTGGACTTTCTTTCCTTCCTCTGTGCAGGTACCCAGTCGACTCACAATAATATCACCAACCTGTCAAAATAAGATTGAACACATTTACATTAAAGGACACAGTGTACAAGGTTCATTTATGTCTCACTTTATGACACAGGATTGTACAACGAAATGCAAGGTGTGGTTTGTTTATGCTACTTAGAATAAAGTATTATTTATGGTGGAGTGCAGAGGTTGAATTGAGGAAAGACGGTGCTTTGTAGTAGACTGGGAGAACAGGATGCAGATAAACTAAACTAAACTGACTCAGTTTATTCAAACTATTCATCAACTTCACTCATCATTACCATTGTGTTTCTTACTGTATTCAAAGTATGTCAACTATAAAACATGCAAACTGAACTTATTTTGTCTTATGGCTGGTACCTGGTGCTCAGAACATAACACTTATGAAACAATATTTTATTTTTCTTATTTATGAGGTTTCTCACTACCAGAGGTCTCTCTCCTCATTCAGTCTCTACCTTGCACAACCACAGCAGTGCGCTCTCTCTCTCTCTCTCTCTCTCTCTCTCTCTCTCTCTCTCTCTCTCTCTCTCTCTCTCTCTCTCTCTCTCTCTCTCTCTCTCTCTCTCTCTCTCTCTCTCTCTCTCTCTCTCTCTCTCTCTCTCTCTCTCTCTCTCTCTCTCTCTCTCTCTCTCTCTCTCTCTCTCTCCTTATTAAACAAATGGAAGCTTTTTGGTTTTGCTATTTTCCAACACAAATTGCAACCAGACCCAGATGCAGAAGCTGGGTACACTAAATAAATTAAGCGAAGACACAACTGGGAGAGAGCATCAGCATTTGGTTCATGAGCTCCGCCTGGATAGCGCCTCGTTTCAGTGACATTTCAGAATGTCTGATCTTGATTGGCCACTGCTTTGTGACATCAGGTTTTGTTTTTCCAAAAGTTTACTTTGTTGTAACATTTCTGTCACACACTGCTGTGTTTTTTTCCTTCGGCATACCCTGCGCCCTCTGCCGCCTCAGCCTAAACAGACTACTCCCAATCAAAGGGAATGGGAGGACTGGTGTTTTCGCAGCAATGCCTGCTTCTGTTTGAATGAGGCCTCAGACTGTAAATATGAAGCGACCACTAGCAGCTGGCAAATAGTCCAGTACATAACTCCTCATAAAACATTGAGTCAGGGGTTTTACACTTCAGTTACTCAACGGATTAAACAAATGAGATCAAATTAGTTTAGAGGTGACAGTAGGTGCGGTTTGCTACATTTGGGTGACTCAGCTCAACGGTTTCCCCTTATCTTTATGCAAAGTATAAAGCATGCTAAGTTAGCTGGATGCAGCTTCATATTTGGTATATGGATGAGAGTGATTATCAGTCTTCTTATATAACTCTTAGCAACTAAAGCAAATATTATATTTCCCAAAATGTTGAACTTTTCCTTTAAAAAGGAGCTAGCTGTGTGTTGTGCTACCAAACATGTGAAAACTATTGGAGAAAATAGTTTTTTTTATTTTACATGATATAAGGCATTTCATTTTACCAATGGTGACCTTTTCTGTTGTCCCTTGGTCTGTGGTTTTGTCAAGAAACAACAAAAAAAAAGTTAAAAAAGGAGCTTTAACTTGTTAACAATCCACCACAAATAGGCAACACAACCAAAGTAGTTAATTAAGGCTCTTTATCTGATGTGGCTTCAAGGTTAACAATGAGAATAACTGTCTCGGAATAACGTGAAAATGTTACCATGTTGGAACAATGGGAGGTTCTTCAGTTCTTCCCATTTTTCTGACATTTCGTTAATGCAGCGTAAGCAAGGCTAATCATCTGCCGTTTGCCTGAAACTCATTTTCTCATTAAACTAAGAAAATGAAGAAGCGTTTATCAAAAACTTTTGAATTACAAATTACAAAATGCTGTTGCATGACCTGCAAACACGGGAGAAAATCTGCATGTAAACGTACCAGTTCTTCATCAGACACACGTGTAAACAGTGGATGTTCAGTGAAGTGCTTCACCATCCAGACGTGCACTTCCTCCACATCTGTCATGGTATACACCAAACCCTGCCATGACCAGACAAACACAGCAAGGTTATTAACACAGTTCTGGGAAAAATAAGTTAGCAAAGCTTCATTGGTGGTTAAACAAACACCCATTTATTGATCACAAAATAAACCTGTAATGAAAAGAAAAGAAAAGAAAAGTACAAACCGATTTTATTCTTTTTTTAAAATGGACATTTCAGCTTTAGAGTTAAAAGGTTTCATCACCTGTAGAGAGCAATGCTCCTTCCTAAAAAGATAAAAATAACCTACAGACAACATAGAGGTGAATCACCTGTGTCACTGTAGTTTACTCTGGAGGCTGGACAGATAACATTTCTAGAACAAGGATTTCTTAGAAAACTCAGCAATGGCACAGATTTCCACACCAGCGCATGTCAGCAGATAAGTTAAACACACCTGTTTACTCTTTCAGGTGGAGTCTGACTCAAAAGCTACTTTCTAATAACCAACACACTGTGAAACTGCTTCTATAAATGAACAATTTCTTGACAGCTTCCCTGCCCACCAGCATAGTTATGGTCGTGTGCCAGTGCTGAAGGCCCTTGTAGAGCTTACACACACACACATACACACACCCACACCCACACACACATGAATGCATCAGTGCACACACCAGAGGAAAAAACGATAAAGCCAAATTTAGACACAAGCCTTCCATTGTTCCCAAAAACCTCCATCAGCGCTCACGCCTCATTCAAGTGTCCCACTGCTGCTCTGACAGCTCTGACAGGCAGGAGCAGGGTGTGTGCAGAAGTCAACCAGCTGCAGGCCACACCGGTTGCTCAATTATATTTCACTGAATTCATGGATTTCTGCACACTGCAATCAATTGATAAAATGAGGGGAGAGATAAATCGTTATGCAACCATTAGTTAGTTTTAAGAATTGTTTTTTTTTTGCTATTAAGTCAATGCATTCAATCCTTCTTAACTGTGTTGGGGTGGTGGCAACATTTCAATAGCAGATATGTAAAAACCTGATAATATAATTAAAAATACAGCATCTTATGTGTGTAGGAGATCCTACGGTGGCTGTAAAACTCATACAAAGGCTGCACATGTCTAGAGTCAGTGTCTGGTTTGTTCTTCCTGGGCTACTGTAGAAACATGATGGTGTAACATGGCGGTTTCAATGGGAGAGGACCCGCACCCTCTGTAGATATAAACAGCTCATTCTGATGTAACAACACAATGATACTGATTTTCAGGTGATTATTCACCAATAAAAACATACTTATGGATATTAGATTCGATTCCTGCCATTTTGTGACAATAAATAAATAAATCCCATAAATCTTTGGGATTTATTGTCACTTGGGAACTTTTATTAACACCATACACAAGCAACACCATTGCACTGGTTGATATATCATGTAAAATGAGCAAGTTTAAGTGTTTTTTACCATCCTGCTGCTGTAAATACTCACATGTGCACCAAATGTGTATTAGTGTATAATCAAATGCACCACTGACTACTGTTTAAGTGCAATTTTCTAAAAACTACAGTTCCCAGCTGTTCTTGGAAATGATTTACCTGATAAAAATGAAACTATATATTTGTGATCCATTTTAAATCCCTTCTGTCTTCAGCAGAATTAGGTGTGCTTGTGGCTGAGTGCCACCATTGTGGAAGAATGTTGGAAAGTACCAAGAGATGTACCAATTAATTGTTAATGGCAGTTTTTTCATTTTTCATTTAACACACATTAATCAACACTTCTGTAACTGTGCTATAGTGTCTATTGTTGTCATTATTGTTGTGTTTTCAGAGGGTACCATGAAACTTTTCATGGGATTGGTTGACAATAAGAAAATTATAGAGTCGTGTCTCATCTTTTAATGGAGTGATACTAAACAAACACTGAAAAGTACTGCAGAAAGAAACGACAATTATTATTATTATCAATAAATCAGCCTAGCTTATGTACATACCCCGACTCTCAGTGTGTAGGCGTACTCTGCCAACAGTGTGGGACTAATGATCCTCCATTTGTGTTTTGTCTTCTTAAAGTGAGGGTCAGGGAAGAGGAAGAACATCTTACTGAGCTGAAAGACACAAACAAAAGGGTCAGAAACTGTAAAATAAACGTAGAGGTGTACAAAACTTTAGTCATTACTTGCTGTCATTCCCACACAAACCTTCCATTTCTACCTACTTTGATACTCTGGCCCTAAAATGTATGAATGTCATCACTTTAAATGTGGCCCCCATTATATTTTGTGGTTGGTTTTTAAGCACCGTGGATTGCAAAACTGGAATTTCCCTCCTTGATTTTTTTTTCTTTCCATGTCTCTGTCTTTGACAAGTGTACGCGTGAAGGCTCCATTGATATTAGTCTGGCTGATAAATTAAAAACCATTCCAGTAACCTTTTATTAGATAAAATAAATAATGTCAGGTATAGACAGAAAGACGTGGGGATAATCACTGGGGACTGCTGCCGCCTCGGGGGCCACTTCTGTGCTGATGGAAGATGGAAAAACCTTAACACATTGAATTACTTTTCGGTTACAAAACATACCAAGAAGAAGAGGGAAAAAAAGTATTTCAGGTCTTTTGAATTTCCTGTTTCAACACTTGAAACACATCATGCATGTGAGAAGGATTGGGACTAGATTTTGAGAACGAGTCTGGGTGGTCGTTTATTTCTGACACTTGGAAAATCTGTCTTCTAATCATGAGCAAGGAGGACAACTACTACCAAAGGAAGCTGCAGCTGGAGAAAAGTTAAATCTCTGCTGAATGAATAAAAAGATGGAGATGCAGTTTATGAACGAGTTGACTAGAGTGCCGCTGGTCTGCAAAATATAGCAGCTTAATACAAAACCAAGCCAAACTTCTTTTTTTTTCTCTCAAACATTTCCAATCTCAGCTTGGCAAGAGGCTTCAAGGCAGGCTGCACAAATAACAGTCATATTATTTGAAATGACCAGAAATATAAATTCAAAATAAATTAAATCAATATATGTGTTTTTACATGCAACACCAATATAATCTGCATCCATAAATGTGTCAGTGTTACAGCAATTGCCCTCCTGTGTTCGTTTCTCAGTTTATACTCGCTTGGGGCATTTGAGGTGAAGTTTCTAATCCAGGGTACCCAAATTAACCCTGGTACACTAAGCCCACTGTGTAAACTAATGCGAGTTTCAACAAGTCATAGATTACTGCAGCTAATTGGAACGGATAAATGCCGTCATGCACCGCTCTATACTCAGCTGATGCGATGCCTTGCGTGTCGGTCAATGACCCCATTGTTGTGAAATCCTGGATTTATTGAGCAATCTGAATAAATTAATTCACTCCATATGTTAAACATGAGGAAAGTAATTATAATTCATTTAAGTCAGAAACGTTTGGCCTTATTACCTTGGCAGTGCCAGGACAGACTGTCAGCTTCAATTTAACGGCCAGTCGGATGAGCTATTACAGAACTGCAGAGAACTGCAGACCTTGTGTACACAAGTTCCAGTTTAGTTTAAATTAACATCGTATACGTGTTATTTATACATATATTAAACGGTAACTTTGGTATTTTTCAACCTGGACCCTATTTTCCCACATTTGTGTCTAAGTGACTAATGGAGACAACAATTTTTTTAATTTGTCCAGTACTGAGTGAGAGTGCTGCCGCCAGCAAAAGTTAAAATAAGCTATAGGTAATCCTTATGTGCACTGTCAAAATCTGACCACCTTAAGTGCTTATTAAGCACCTTTGTTGAATACTCGATTCTGATTGGTCAATTATAGCATTCTACAACATTATTTGTTAAGAACAGACCATTGTTATGGATGCAATTCTGATCATTCTGGAAGAACAATAAAGTTATTTTTAAATTAATATTTTGTGTCAAAATATTGAATTGTTTTTATCACTACTGTGTAATAAGCGGGATAATGTACAGTGATTGGGTCATTATTGCCATATAAACCCCCTACACGTCATCATCTTGTCAGGGTTTATTTCGCAATAATAACTTGTTCACTGTACTCACATTTTGCCACATACAGGAGAGAAGTGCTAGAGAGTTTGGAAACAGTGAGAATAACCACAAGTAGGCTTTCAGATTCTGTTAATTGAAAATGCTAATAGTGAAAATGCTAATGCTAATAATCAATGAATCAATGAATCATGAATAATTATTAAGATACAAAACACAATTTTTTTCCCTAGTGTTTTCCCTCATTTTCGTTTTTACTTCATTTTTTTCTCATTTAAGTTGAAGATTAAGTGTCATTATTCAACTAATCAGTCAGCCAGACAAAACAATGAGGCACAATTACTGCCATTCCTATACTATTAATTATTAGCAATTAACACACTTCTAATTACTTAAAATTTTAACAGCAATTAATTGATTGATGGTTAATCAATAACATCTCTAGCCAGAATATTCTCACATCTGACATGGTGAATTTTGACAAGATCTTATCTTAATCTTTAAAAAAGGTCTCTCATTGTAGTGATCTTTTTCAGAGTGTTGTAAGGTGCTTAAAATAACAATCTGAGCCTGTCACTGGCCTATTACTCCCCTAAAATGTTTTCAGAGACATACTTTAGTGTACTTTTTAGCTGTAACGAGAGAAAAATTGTGACCAGGCAGCTGCCATTCTGTGCAGTATCCTGATAAAATAAACATAGAAGCTCTAATAGTAACACACACAGAGGGAGTGTGACTTCATTCTCATCTCTGATCATCATTACTCCACTTTATCTTCACCAAGCAAATAGTTGTCTGCTGACATCTAGTGAGGCTGAATGTTGCATCTTTAAAGGTGATGATAGAGACCAATGTTTTCACATGCATTAATGATGTTGGATTGTTGATCATTAAAGTGATACATCGATCCAAACCAATGGATTGTTTCACCACTATAATCTAATATACATGGTTGTCACAGTCAGTAATATGTTGCTTTAAATTTATTTTTTATTAATGAAATATAAAAATACATTGGGTTATGCTGTAGACTTAAGAATGTGACTGTTTTTTAAGGGAGAGCAGGATTCATTAAGTCCAAAGTAACATCATTCCCCTGCGTTACTCTATATATTATATATTTATAGTGATACAGTAACAGTTTTAGGCTTGCTGTCATTTAGGATGGGAAAAAACGTTTTAGACAAGATGATGGTGAAAGAGGAAATTCATGAAAAACAAAGTGGAAAATGCACGCACAGACCTGAGCCCCATGAGTTGGATCACAAGAACATCTGAAGTGGCTCTTCCTCAGACCTCTCAGACTCTGGCAGTCTGAGGAAGAGCCTATAGCTCGAAACGTCACACCAATTAACGTGTTGAACGAGAGCTCTTTTGGCGTGTGCATTTTTTCCTTTTCTACTCAGAATGAGGTAATTTAGGTAAACATTTACAGCAGGGTACATGTGTGTTATAGTACAGGGCTCCAAAACTTTTTCACCATCCTCCCAAAACTCACAAGGGGGAGTGCTAACATTGTTCACAGCAGCCATACTGACAAGCCTACCTGCAGATGTGCCTGCAGACATTTTTGTTTATCAGCCTTGTGAGTGCAAAATGCCAGATAACTGACATGATTAATTGGCCAACCAATTAATTTGTCTGTTGCTATTATTTAATTTCTCCATTGAAACTATATTCATACACAGATGGGCTGAGAATAATGCTTCTTAAGTGGCTCACTATAAAGGAAAAAGCAGTGACAGGCTATTGTGATGAGGACAAAACTGCAGCCTCTCAAGGCTTGGGCTGCAAGTAACAATTATTTTCATCATCAATCAATCTGCAGATCATTTTCATGATTAATCATTTAGTCTATAAAATGGCAAAAACTGGAAAAAGAAATACTCATCATATATTCACTGAACCCAAAGGGGCATCTTAAAATTGCTTCTTTTATCCAACCAACAGCCCAAAACCCAAAGACTCTTTATTTACTACCATTAGTGTCAAACAAAAGCAGCAAATCTTACCATCAAACAGCTGGAACCTTCAAATATTTGATATCTTTGCTTGAAAAGTAACTGAAACATTCATTTATTAATTATCTGTCTGTCTTTCAATCAACTAGGGCTGCATCAAATAATTATTTTCATTATCAATTAATCTGCTGATTATTTCCTCAATTAATTGATTAGTTTTTGTTTTTACAAGTGCAGAAAAGTATTTAAAAAAAATGCTGATTAGTGTTTTCTAAAACTCACTTTGTTGACAACCAAAAGATATTAAATTTATTGTCATAAAGAAACCAGAAAATATTTACACTTAAGAAACAAAAATCAGACACTTTGGACATTTTCCATTAAAACAATGACTGAAAATGATAAGTCAGTTTTCAAATAGGAGCTAATTAATTTAATAGTTGATGAAAGACCAATTGCTTGCTGCAGCTCTACAATCGATGACTCCTTGCAGTTCCACTCAAGACTAAAAAGTTCTTGGAGAGACTCCTCATTAGTGAGTGAATGAAGCATCCCAGCATCTGATAAGGAGCAAGAAATGCTCCAATCTGTTCTGTTATCACACAGCAGCAAACACAACACACACACACACACACACACACACACACCTACCTGTCCTTTAGAGAAGAAGTTGGGGAGGTACTTCATCGCATTGCTGCGAAGGCAGGCAATGTTCTGATATTTTCCTGATTCTGAGGCTCGCAATGACTGGATACGATCCCGAACATAATCCGACACTTTAACTCGGATCTCCAGACCCAGGATGAGCTTGTCTGGGAAGAGTGGAGACAACTCCACTGGGGGAAGGTAAAGACAAGAACAGAGACATGAATGGAGGAGACACAAGGTCAATACAGAGCAAAGCTATGACCTGTGAGAACTGTAGGTGATCAGATCAGGGACATAACCCTACCTAAAAGCCCCCCATATCCACATCCAATGTCTGCAAACTCTACTTGGGGGGTCTTCTCTGAGGGACTACCAGAGAAGAAGTGTGGATACAGCTCGGACCAGTCCATTTCCTCTGGACACACAGGGCTGAGGGGAGAAGAGGATGATTTAAATGCTATGAATTACTTTATAGTGAGGAAATATGACAACAGCTGTCAGTGTACAGAGTAACAGTCTCAGTGTGTCTGGGAAAATGTTGAATTTTACTGCAGAAAGGAGACAGAAGGGAGACTAAAAACAAAACTTCTCACATTCCTACAAGCCACCAGAGTTATGTCAGCAGCTAATTGACTTGCTTGTCACCTTCTACTTTTATAAAGACACACCTGAGTCTGGCATTAACATCAGCAGACAGTGACAAAAAGTGTAACTGCGGGTATTAAACTGGGACACATGGACATCATCACTCACTAATCAAACGTGTGGTAAGCCATCGGATTTGAATGGGCTCTCTGTCTGTAGTAACGCTTCTGCGGCATCGACGAACTCATGTTGGATTCAAAGAAAAACGTCCGCACAGAAAATATCCACTTTATCTCTTAATTATTAAATAAACTCAGCTTTCCACTTCTCAATGGCGATTCTACACCAGTCACGTTTGTTTCCAGTTCAACAACGGCTGTGAGTCGCGACGCTTTTACGTCATCAACAAGCGTCTTCGGGGTTGCCAGGTTGTTGAAAACGGCTGTACTTTATACTTCACTGTTTGTTTTCATTATTTTATCTATCTATATCACCACACTACACCTCATGTTTGGTTTGAATTCCACAATACAAATATACACAAACACGGTTATAGTCCTACATTTAACTTTTTACCTTTAATTTTAAATCAGTTAACTTTAATTTAATTTAAAATTATATTTCCAGCCCCTCGCGACCGTTCATAAGCGGTTATGGACAATGAATGAATGAATGAATTTGACTTAAAGTATCAGCA
The DNA here is from genome assembly GCF_056507025.1 of Lutjanus erythropterus. Classification (NCBI taxonomy): domain Eukaryota; kingdom Metazoa; phylum Chordata; class Actinopteri; order Lutjaniformes; family Lutjanidae; genus Lutjanus; species Lutjanus erythropterus. The sequence continues at coordinate 21,452,557 of NC_139318.1, forward strand.
AATTTACTTGAACTATTAAAAGTAAAAGTAAACTCTTTACTATGCAGGAACAAATGCTCCTGTCCGTGTATTATTATTTATTGGCAAAAGACAGCCATATCTACTGGTGGCTTCTTATCACAATTATGTACTGAGTTGAAATCAGTTCACAAGTAATTTTACACGGTCAGGTTGTTTAATTTGAGTAGTAGATGTTTTAATACAATTAAAACAAGATGTAGCTGACTCAGAAAATGTGTATATCACAGGAGAATGTCCTTGTTTTCTTTTTTGCCTTGTGATAATATTGTAAATAGTTTTTTGATAGTGTACCTTTGTTTATGAAGCAGTAGCGACATCTACTGGCCAAACCCGTGTATTGTACTGAGTAGGCAGCATGCTCTGCTCACAGGCCTAACAGTCAATAAGACAGTGAGAAGGTGTATTCTGCTAGAAGTTGTCCTCAGAGGCCACATGCAGGAAGATTTTGACACAGAAGAGTAGCTGTGCAGTAAGAATTATGACAACTCTAAATTTCTGGGCAGGAGACGCACACGGTTATGTTTTTGTATTTTATTTTGCCCTTATAATATTTTATGTTTGTGCATTTTTTTGTGTACTAATAAGATGCTTGTGTTTGTGATTATTTATTTCAGTTTTTCACTGTGTTTGCTGGTTAAAAGATATTGCTGGTAAAAGGAAGAAATACTGAATACTAAATACTGGTCCAACATCAGTCGGAGCGTGGCTTCTCTGTCTTAGAGGAAAACTTTGGGAGCAGTTATACAAGGTCCTAGTATTTAATTTTGGAATGATATCATTATGTTTAAAGGGGAACTCTGCTGAAAATCCATCTTTTGATTATTAAAAACTGAATGCCTATATGCCTTAAAGGTGGGTTGGTTTGTGTCAACATGCATCACCATGTAACATGTTCTCCACAATAGAGCTAAACTCTAGTTTAGAGGTAGAATTAAGAGGGGAAAAAAGCATGATAGGAAGGAAAGACAAAACCAAACTAACTAGAAAAGTTAGGAAAATAGATCTTAATTTAAGTAATAATGAATAGGGCCTACTATTTGGTTGCTTATTTGATAAGATGTGAATTGTGTCACCAAATGTTTTGTGTTTAAAATATGAATCAGCAAAGTAAAACTACAGCCATCATATAAATGTAGGCCTCGTGAAAAAAGTGCAGAATTTGCTTCTGAATGAGCCAAAGTACAACATATAATAAAATGGAAATAGACAAGTAAAAAAGTGTATTTATGTGTAGTACTTTGATAAACAATCACTGATGCTATAGTTTAGTTGCAAGTTCACATATTTGAACCGATGCAGTTATGTTTAATTATTACATGTGTAACAGGAGAGTCTGTAAACCCCAAGAGAGCAACGTTATATGTGTTTTATTGTTTGGCTGTGAACAGAATAAAACAAAATGATTCCTATGGAAAATATATCCCAGCCACAGTTAAACACCAAGAAAACAGAGTCTGGGGAATATAAAAGAAAATAACTCAAGGGTTTTTTCATACTTACTGAAGCCATTCTATTCACTCTTGTCCTGAAAATGTGTGACATTTTCCCAGTGGATCATAAAATATACTTCACCTCATGATTTTTAGTGTCCAAACAGCCACACAGCTAGAGATAATTCTCTCAGTGTTGTCTGTCAGATGAAGATGCTGCAGTTCCCTCTGGGTGTCTTCCAAGTCAACTCTAATATTCGTCTCACAGGACTCTGTCGAGGATGTCGTGACACATTATAGCTCCCTCCTGGTGTCAGTCTTCATGAGAGACGTGTTTATATCTATAGATGCACAGAAGACTGTCTGCTATAAACTGAGCCGTGTCTCTTTATCTTTCACTAACCTTAGTTGTGAGGTTCAAACATTACTGAGACACAGTTTTGTAAATAAACTGTAAACCAACAGGATGTGAGTGGATTTTCAGTCAGGCTCTTTATAAATTCTGTCTTTATTAGATAGCAGACAGTGAATGGAGACGGAAGAAATGATGTGACAAAGTTCTTTGGATGTTTAAACTCAGGATTTGTGTTATTTGATTTTGTTATTTGATTTTGCCTCCAAGAATCTGACTGGATACTGGTTTGTATAAATAACTTGTTCAAAGAAACATAAATCCCCGCAGAGACACAATCATTATCATACATAAAAAATGAAAACAGTAGAATAACATTACTATTCTTATTTGAAGTTTTACTTTATTATTCTCTTTGACAAACATTAAATCTCTCCATTTGCCTCTGTCATCTGACAAACCATTTCTTCACATAATACATTTATTACAATGCTGAAACAATTTTCAGATGTACATGTTTTATGTGAGGTACAGCTGTGACTAATACCTTTATTATTTATCCTTAGTAACACTGATCGCATGTATCATTTTAATCATCACATGCTCATATTAAAATGAGATAAGTGAAGTTATCCTGGGGGTATAGATTTAAACTGACATACAAAATATTACCACAATATTCATATTGGCATTTCATAATATGAAATTATGTTTATTGCAGTATCCTAATAATAATATCTCAGTGGAATAAAATGGTGGTTGCGGTGTCACCAGCACATATGACTTTATTTCACAAACAGAAAAGGTCGGGAACCACAGGCATAGAAGACGTTTGAATAATATAGAGCGAACATTTTAACAAATATCTTTGTTTGATCAGGTGAGACAAAAGATTGTGTTTTTTTCTTTTTGTTAAATATTTGTGCATCATCAGGTGTATTTATTTGACTTGTGAGATTTGTGTGGCCCCAACAAGAAAAATCTAATTTGCACACATCAGGGTTGTTATAGATAACTAAAACTAAAAAAGAAAACTAGGTCTTAAAAACATTTTACTTAACAGAAATAAAATAATAACTGCACTTAAGAGAAAAGAAAACTGAAATTATATGGTGTACTTAAAGATATAATTTGCAGCATTTTCCTAAAAAAAATCATGTATGGACTCATATAAACATAATGCCTTTCAGTCATCACTGATGACCCAGCAGTTTGGTGTCCCTGAATCTGCAGAGACGTTGCCTGTGTTTCCTTATTTCCTCATTATTTTGCTTCACCAACCCAAAATGTCTGCATTTAACATCTTGGAAATGAGACTCAACAATCAGCTATCTTTTCTGGTGTATTCTGTATTCTGCTCAGACAAATCCTATTGATTCTACCTTTTAAAAAAAACAATTGAAATAAAATATTAAAAATTACAGGAAATGTCTTAATCTTCAGTCTCTGTAAATTTGGTTGCATTTTTGAATACAGGTTTTAAACTTCTTAAATATTGTCCCTGAAAAACACGCCCATATTAATATTAAATATACACATTAATTTTAAATTATTCTTATTCTTCTTATTCTTATTAATAATAAAAATAACAACAAATAAAACTAATACTGGAAATAATGTAAGCCAAAATAAAACAAAGTATTTTAAAACAATGAAAACTAAACTGAAACATGCAATCCCATTCTGTTAACTAACTGAAACTACACTGAACTGAAAACAAAAACTAAAAGCAAACTAAAAATAAAAACTAAGGAAGAATTCAAAACTACAATAACTTGGTTGCATATATCAGAAGTGTCACATTTGTTTTCAAAACAGATTCACTGAAGACTCACCAGATGTCCAATAAAACACAAAGTTTTCCTTTGAGATCAACAAAGTCTTTATTACAAAACATGAAATGTACTTTAAGGGTATATTTTAAGCAATTGTGTCACATCTCAAAGTTTTATTAGGATTTTTAATGTCTAATCCATCAGTGCTGCTTCAAGTGAAAATCTACCAGATTGTGGTGGACCCTCAGGGGTACGTTGAATAAACTGGGGGGGGGGTCTTAGGTGGAGCTGGGGCCGTTGTCACACAGGAGCACAATCACTTTTACCATCAAACTCTCTATTATAGAGTCAAATCCAAACATTAACTTTATTATTTCTTCAGACATAAGAAAACAAAAGAACAGTTCAATGACATTTTGTAACATTGGTCATGGTGGTAAAAAAAAGGTCAACAGCTTTAAGAATCAAAGCTTTTTGTTTTTCAAAATGTTGACTTTTGTAATTTGTCATGTTTTCACAGTCTTCATCTTTAAAGACTCTTTGCTCAAATTTGAGAAATATTTCTCGTTGTCCACTTTGAGCTCAGAGAAAATGTGCGAGCAAAATATGAGACTATAAGTAAACGGCAGTGTTAATGTGGAAGATTGGGATTTTTTTTAAATTAAATCCCAATCAAATACTCCTCAGCATGGGAGCATTTTGTCTGTATGAGCCAGCCTCATACAGTGGTCACCCTCATGACCACCTCCTGGTTGGCACGGTGCAGGTTGTTGGGTCTTAACTGGCTGAGGATGTGCAAAATAGTATAGCCACAGTGGTGGTGGAGAATAGTCCTGACATGTCGACTTGCCCTGCGCCCACTGTCCGCTGTAACAGTATGAGCAGAGTTCCTCTCAACACGACCTTTACTGCTGGAACTGATGGGGTCACCCAAGTCCTTTGCTTTCTCGTAATTCAGCACTTTCCACTTCTGGTTCACCGCCTGCCAGCGTTTAAAGATCCGGTAAACAGACGACCCTTCGTGGATTATAAGGCCTGGGCATAAAGCACAAAGGGTGGGGGAGAAAGCTGGGTTACATATAGACAAACAGTTGTTTGTTTAATTAGAATCAGGACGTACCAACAGGTACAGAAGGTACAGACTTAATCAGAAGTGTAAGTTCTCAGAAATAAAAAGATTAAAAAAATATGTGGGTATTTTGGCCTGTTTGGTGAGAAACACGTGTTCATGAAAATTCCTTCACAAGGAAAAAAAAGATGTAGAGACAGAGCACAACAAATATACTCATGCAGCACAAATGTATTATTTCACTTAGAATAATGCACATATTCAACAAATTACTGCATGTATTCTATGTGTGAACTATCTCCAATATGCTTTGCAGCCAGACACTGAATTACCGTAAACACAGAAATAAGAAATCATATTAATGATAGCAAGCAAAGTTAACCAGGTACTTATGGCCATGCTAGTGGCACAGCTCTGTTGATGGCAGTGTTGGTCTGTTGATCCTTCTGTTGGTTGGTCGGCCAGTTTGACAGCAACATCTCAACAACTACTGGATGGATTGCCATTAAATTTTGTCCAGACATTCATGAGTTCCAGAGGATGAATCCAACAGACTTTGGTTTTTTTAGACTTTTCTTTCATGGCACCACCACATTGACATTTTTTGTGTTTTCAGTGACGTGTCATTACAACTATAAAATGGATTGTTCTGAAATGTGGTGACTTTTCTTCTAGTGCCACCATGAGGTTCAAATCTGGTTTTGAGTGACGTGCCTCCTGTTGGACATCATGAAATTGGCTTCTCCCTCAGGATGGGTAACTATGGTGGTCTGCTGACTCTTCATGCAGCGCCATCATTAGGACAAAATGTCCCATCTGAAATAAACCTGGGCTAAGCCTGACTCCACCCACTGCAGAATTTTGAAAATTGCTCAAAAAAGAGGGCAAGATGTTGAGGAGGCGACGGGCTGAGGTGTGCAACAGCAACCAGAGAGTGCATTACTGCTCAGCCAGCAGTTGGAGCTGACTAACCATGGCGACAGCTGCTGTCAGGCTCTCTGTGTCTGCAGAAAAACACTGGAAACACAGAGAAGCGCTGGAGACAGAATCTGCTGGAGACAGTCACTAGAAGCACATTTGTAGCTTGTTTTGAAAAAGTTTCTGTGCTGTAGCCAGCCAAGTTAATGGCAGTGGCTCAGAGAGCATGCAGAGGGGCTGCTCTCTCTGGTGTCATCGTGGCCCCGCTGTTATAGTCTGGTGCTGCTTCTACAGCCACCAAAAGCAGCAAAATGTAATAAAAATACTAAGCAGAAGGTTAGCAAAAATAGCTTAAACTCCTATGAATGATGAGTCTGGACCTCAACATCCTTTTTTAAAATATAAATTTCATGATGAAGAGCAGTCCCAAATGGTTGGCTCTATCTCAGCATTGGCCTTGTAAGGCAGTGGGTGGCTTTTTGAGCCATTTTCAACTCACAAAATGCAAATATTTATAAACTTATTAAGAAATGTCCAAATTAACACCACCATTGATGCATTTCATCACAGTACACTAATGCAATTTAGTTTACAGTTTAAAAAAAACACATTTATTAAAGTGTGCACTATGTCCTTAATTTCAGCATCTTAGCATCATCATTGTGAGCATGTGAGCTGAAGTTAGCTCAAAGCCATGCTGTGAATAAGTAGCCGCACAGAGTCAATAACATCTCTGTAGACAGTTAGGTTAGTTAATAAGATGAGTTAAAGTCATGTTAATTGAAAGCCCAGTTGGTTCTTTAATTTACTAATGATTTCCGAGGTGTGATGATTTCCTGGAGAAAAAAAATGTAATTTGGTACTAGTTATAGGTTAAAATAGAACTGCTCTATTTAAACAAATACACATTTATTATTAGAAACATTGTTCTTTATATATGTTTAGTTGTATGCTTGCTTTTGCATGCTCAGCTGACCTGTTGTGTACTGACTAAAATGCTCTCTTGATAGCAATTCACTGGAATTAAGTGAAGTTGAAGTATACCATTAAAGACCCTCTCTGTTTTCCTGATAAAATGTACCAAATTACATTGTTCCTTCTGGGGCATTTTGAGGAAATTATGAACATGTAAGAAAAAGCGCTTCCACCTGTGAACTACCACAACACGACAGCCTCTGTGTGGGTCTTACCTACACAAACGATGTCCATGAAGCCGTACATGCCATAACATATCTGAAAGAGAAGGTCCTGTCGCTGCCATTTGGCTGAAGGACTGAGAGACGACCACACCAGCCAGGAGATACTGGCTATGAGGAACAAAGAGCCCAGAATAATGGCCGCAATCTGCACCCTCTCAATCACAGTCAGAGAGATGGCCTGCCACTAGAAAAGACAGAGTGAGACACAGAAATGGACTGAAACGCTGCAGACCTCGTGGGTGCACAATGCTTCTTGATTATGTGAGATGCTGTAACAGTTCATGGTTTGAGAAAGTCTTTGTAAATTGAGTTGTTGCGCAAAAATGTCCCTCTAAAGAGCACCACACATTCAAATAGCCATGTTTCATCTCAACACATATTTCCCAAATGTCTTCTGTAGCTTCAGAGTGTAATCACTGGGATTTGCAATATGCTGCTTTGAAACTGAACTGAGGATAGTCAATAATAAACGTCAACACACTTCTCCTTGTCTTGCTTATCTATTGCTGGATAAATTGCATAAACGCGTCTCTCTTAAAGGGGTAGTTCAGATTATTTAAGGTGGTGTATGAGGTACTGACTGATAGTGGACAGCAGTTAGAGAGATGGGCACCAGCTTGTAAAGCTAAGCAACGTACTGCTGAGGGTCTGCAACAAAAGGTATTTAACCACCTCAAAAGGAGTCCACCTAAAAAATCAATATCAATTTAAGTGTGCGCTATATTTAGAATATTTTCACTACGTTACTTTGCTGTCAGACAGTCTTTTGACTCCATAGTTGCTGATCTACTGCTGCCTCAACTGGTTAGTTTGTCTATGTTACTGTGTGACTTTGGTATTTTAAAATATTATAGTTTAGATTCACTGAAGTCACACAATCAGGACAAAGCAGCATCTGTGAGGTAAATATATTTAGCTATAGCTGACGGTCCACAGCAGTTTATTCTTTAGCTTCCACGCTGGTGCCCCTCTCTGCTACTTGTCCTATCTGAAGGCATGCATTCAGCCACTGGTTTGAGAAGGCTCTGTTTTCTATTTTGCATTAATCAAATAGTTCCAAGACACAAAATATCATGATACAAAGTTATCGTAATCCCAGCCGCTTGTTAAGATGAATGAAACTATGGTGTGCATATAACAGTCCACTTATAAATAAAGACATTACACAGATAATAAAAAAGTATTAAAAAAAAGTAAATTAGAGAATGAATTAAGCCATTTCAAATCAATTCTCCAAAAATATTCTATTCACAATGTTCATTCAGAGACAAAAGTATTGTCTTGCAGCTGAGGGAACAAGCATTTCATCTGATAACATCTCTGTTCCAGCATTCAGAGGCTGAGATCATTTGGTGATACTGTCTGTTCATCTACCGTCCATGTGCCACACTCTTTGGTTAAATCATGTGCCAGCTCTTTGAAATGTGCAGCGTCTCATAAATGTGTTCCTGGCATCTTCCTATAAGTCCTCATTACTTTCTTCTTCTCCATTTGTCCATAAAACAATAGTATAAATAGCTCAGTGGAGACTGAGACCAGCTACTCGCTTTTTGTCTGCCAACAGCAATGTGAAAGTAATGAGCTTCTTTGTTGGGAATGAGTTCATGTTGACTGGACAGAATGAGTCCAAACTATTTCTGTGGTGATGCTAATGTAAACACTGCGTGGCCTCTGCTGTATGTCATTACATTCACCTTATGATCAACAACAGCTAATATTATAATTTATAAAATAGTGCTGTGGCCAGTTGAATGTCAAAGTATGGTACTGTGCCAGGGGGTCCATGAAAGGTTTTCACATTCATTTGTCATAGTATAGAAAAATAGATAGTTTTTAGTTTTTTAAAAGGACAGTTCACCCTTAAAACAAAAATACATATATTACTTGTAATGCCACTAAGTAAGTTTACAGTAAGTGTCCATCTAGACCTTTTTGTCACTGTAGGAAGTACCGTCTTTCCCGTAGAAAGAAAGTAGTACCTACATGAAACTGCTCACAATAGTCTAACTGGGTCATGATTTCTGGGAAGAGACATTGCTGCTGAGTTTCTCAAATGTATTTTTTATTTTAGTTTTTTTGAGCACCACTAGCCAAGTGCTAAAATACGTTTAGACAATAGTTTTATTATTACATTTTATTCTAATCCAGCAAAACATTTTTTTTTTCCAATGGAAAGAGCTGCAGAAAGTCAAAGATCATTAGTCACAAAGATAAGGAGGTTTTTAAAACACCTGGTTCAGGCAACAAATGAAGAAAATGAAAAACAAAAAACAAAATTAAGGCAAAACAATGACAAGTACCTCCAACATGGCTTCATCACTGACCCTGCAGTGTCTCTCCAGTGAGGTGATAAATCCAATATTCATTTCATTTAGCTTATGCATGGGCTTTCTCTTGATATGTATGTGTTTGTATGTTATGAAATACACTTCAAATTAGCCCTTGATTTTGCTTTTGAAATTTTGTTTAGTTAGTGATACTTGAAACTAATTGATGTCAATTGCAGTGTTGCTGAGATGGCGCAAATAGTTTTAATATATGTCTAATATTTTTCTAATACATTTATTTCGTTTGTTCTTTTACACAACTAAGACCATAGAAGTGTAAAAAATAAACTATGTCAAATTATTCCAAGGGACAAACATGAGGGGGGTCCCCAGTATCTTGTGGGGGGTCGTTGGCTGCTGTGACCTACCTGCAGCGGGTTCTTGGTGCTGATGGCCAGGACCTGGTACTTGAAGTAGCAAAGCTCACAGCTCCAGGAGCCTCTCTCACTGATCCAGCGGATAAGGCAGGACTGGTGGGTACAGCGCACAGAGCCGTCACAGCGACAGGGGCTCAACAATTCCCCCTGCAGGACACAGAGGGCAGCTGCATGTTGAAACTGTTCTTGAATCTGCCAGTTAGACGATTTGATTCGGTGAAGATGACAGTAAAAACAAATTGAAGATACAGATCTTTTTCATGAATAGTCCAACTTGGAAATCCCAAGCCCTGACAGTGTTACAGTCATAGTTTATCTGCTGAAGGTACCGTATTGTTTGAGGCTATTTAATTCACTGTCATGAAGCTGACATTAAAAAAGACCAAGCACCAACAGAATATAAGCAACATGAAATTATACTGTACATTTGCAACTGAGATGTTACAATTAGAAAGAACGATATCATTTCAGAAAAGTAAAGAAAATTTTGACGAAGAAAGTATTACTCTAAAAGGTAAATTTGGGTCAGATTTGGTACATTTATGAGAAGAGCCCAATGATAGATTAAGACGAAATATGAGTGTTAAATGATGAATTATTTTTTCTTGTTACCCAACACATTTTGGTTATTGAATACAGTATAGTATTAGTCTATTTTTGATAAATTGAAAGTCAATGTGCAATCCTTTCTCCAGTGTTAATTAGTTATATTTGTCAGAGAAAGAGAGAGAGAGGATTTCAACAGGGACATTAATAATGATAATTATGTACGAAAAAATGATGAAAAACTGTAAATAATGATGAAAGCGTATGTCACAAATATTTCACCGCGGTTTTATCATCTGCAATATATGCATCTTCATCTTCATGCTGAGTTTGCTAAATCTGTACATTGATGTTTCATGATTCAGTCTAAATTAGGTCTGGTTTTGTTATAGTTAAAGTGTGATGAAGATAACTCATCTCTCTACAATCCACAGGTTCACTCAGTGTTTTTCCACTCTGAGCCTCATTGTCTCTGGTTGCACTTCATTGCCAATCGACTGCTATTTTTATGCTTCTTTTGAGTAAATTGGAACAAACCAGAGCTGCACTTTTTTACCACAATTGTTCTGAGTTTGTGTGATGTCAGTCTGTTTCATAGACTGTATTCAATATTATCAATTATGTGAAAAAACTAACTCTAAAACCAACTGTCTGATATAACTCTCTACCTGGTGCACTAATATGGACAGATATGAACCAAAGAAATGATCACTCTTTCAGTGTCTCTGTCATTGATAAATATGCATCATTCAACCTAAAAGTGTGTAATTGTCTCCATCAGTAGCACAACATAGTCAGGATTCTGTATTAGCACAGGCATTATGTGACATGACCCCAAACTGCAGCAGAAACTCCTTTGACACTTATAACATAACAAAAGTCTTAAGAAATCCAAGTAGGGGAAAGTATTGAAAAATACACAAATTGGTGATACCACAACTTCCAGTTTCTGTCCATGTTGAAAATTGCACATTTTCTTGTCTGATGTTCACACAAAGGGCTCAGTTCTGTCCACAATCAACCAGGAACAGTGTTTCACTTGAGACATAGAGTTGGACACAGTACAGTGGACATGCAAAAGAAAATTCTAAACCCTGGAATGCATTGCTGGGTCAAAATGAACAACTGGGTGTGTTATTTTTTTTTTCCAACATTTTTGCAATGAAGGTGGCAAGGTGGTGCAGTGGTTAGCACTGTTGTCTCACAGCAAGAAGGTCCTGAGTTCAAATCTCCCAGCCGACTCAGGAGCTGTGGAGTTTGTGACTGAGCCAGGGCCTTTCTGTGTAGAGTTTGTATGTGTGTCTGCGTGGGTTCTCTCTGGGTTCTCCAGCTTCCTCCCACAGTCCAAAGATTGGTTAATTGGGAAGTCAAAATTGTCCATAGGTGTGAATATGAATGTGAGTTGTTGTCTGTCTGTGTGTCAGCCCTGAGATAAACCGGCGACTTGTCCAGGGTGAACCCCGCCTCTCGGCTCCAGCCCGCCACAACCCATAAAGCATTAGTGGTTACAGATAATGAATGAATGAAGGAGCTTTGCAACAAAACCACTGCCAACATTTAAGTTGATTTGGCAGCCACAAATATTTTGAAAGTAATATAAAAGCAATATTTTCAGAGACTTTTAGATAATTTTGCTTTCAATTAATCAATGCCAACATTCATATAAATTAGTATCAATTTATGCTGCCTTATATACAAGTGTACTGATATTGTGACATTGATTTAAAATATTTTTAGGATTCAAGAAGTGTTAACATGACATGGTTAAGAAAGTTTCACCCCTTTTTCTCCCCACAGAAAATGCCTGTACTAAAAAGGCATTTTTGGTAGGATCATATTCAAGTAATTTTCAAAACTTTCCCTTCACATGATTCCTTAAGATTTTTTTCCTCTCATTCAGAAGACACTGAGGACACAAAATCTGTTGAGTTTGTTTAAGTTGCAGTTTGTGTGAGGCTGATCCACAGTTTTGGGTAAAGTGCCTCCTACTTCGCTCTTCAGTTCTGTTCTGTGCAGTTCTTTCATGACAGCATTGGAAAAGGGTTTTCACAATTATAATTAAACTCTGTGAGAAGTTTAACAAAAAAGGACACTGAATTCAGCTGATTGCACTTGGCTTCGCTACATCTCAGTCCAGATGAACATTTGGGATAAGATTTTTGGAACAATTATCAGCTCCCAACTTGCCACACTTGCAGAAATAACTGGAAGCAATGCAGGCCAGAATTCCAGAGAAAAACTTTCGGCAGTTGATTATTTTATTGTAGCTAATTAGGGCATAAAACGAGTACATTATACTTATTTTTATAAAGATATTTCAAGCATCATAGTTATTTGCCGACTTGAAAGGAACATTTCAGTGGTTGATATGTTTACTGCTGCTGTCAAAGGATACACATCCCTTTGTATCTTGAACTGCAGCTGTTCAACCCATGAATCAAAATGTAATAAAAGGAGATTACACAATATACTTGTTTTGATACACTTCATTATCTGCCGCTTAACGCCTTCATCTGGATAAAGTTTTCTTCTCTCGTGTCACTTTCCTGTAGCCTCAAAAGAAATCACAGGACATCTGGCGCAGGTTTTTGTTTTCAGTGTGAGACTCCCTTAGGCCCTCGGACTGACAACGCTCTCACACATCTCATTTTATTTTCTGTCTGACTGTAGGTGATGTGCGAGGTCTTTAATTAGTTGGATATCTGGAGGGTAAACTAAAACTTTCTGATACCAAAGTCTGTCTCTTCAAGGTTGATTTCGTCCACTGGATTTGATGCGCTCAGACCGTCCAGTGAGGCTGATGTAAACATTTTTAATAATAATATTTTTCTTTCTGCGCCTTGTCTTCCTCTGTTCTCCTTCATAGAACACACTTAAGCTGCATTTTGTGTGACCTTCCTGTAGCCTGAAGGAACGATCAAAGGTTTGATCCCTGTATTAACAGTTCCTACTGAAGAGTCCCTCGGCAAGTTATTGAACTCGTGTTGCCTCCTTCACTCAGATCCCTCTGAATAATAATGAGTGTAAATGTCTTTTATGTCGAGGAATCATTCGCCCAGACTTTTCTTCATTGCTTTTTTAAAATAGCCTAATTTTGTGCATCAGATGCTGAATCTATTACTGCAAAGAATTTAATGGTTCACATAAGCTCCTCCTGCATCTCTCCAGCCTATTCTTAACTGATGCCCTTCGTCTGCCCACTGTTATTTCCAGATCACTGGTGATAGATTGATTGCCGTTTTTAGTCCCTATAAGTCATTCTGGAGTTTTAGTTTGCCTCTGAGCAGACCTGACAAACACGTACAGATATTTGAAACAGTTTGGTGTTGACGTATAAGGACTCATAACTTCATCATGAGTTTTAAGACTGATTTGTACAATTATAAATCCTTTTAAGGTGCAGTAAGCAGTTCTAGAGAAAGATTGATGACAGTTAAATCTCAATCCCAGGTTTTCAAATATTGATGTTGTGGTAATGAGACTTAACAATCAACCATCTTACCAACCTGTGACTGGCTAGCGTCTCTCATTATAGGCTAGATTTTCTAAAGCCTGGAGCAGAAGTCTAGTTTTCTCAGACCCAGAGCCATTCTTGGCTATGTGTGGACTATGTAGTGACACATAGCATAGATTCCCGGAGTAACCAAAGTGGAACACTAAATTTATTAGATGAGCTCAACAGTGGCCACCCACTTTTTCAGCGGCTTCTGTTCCAGAAGTGAATTTCCCGTTCATTCACTCTGTTGACATTTCAGAAAATAGTTTTAGAAAGGAGTTTTAAGCCTTGAACCAAACTACAAGATTCAGGGGGAAAAAATTGGAAAATGGAAAAAAGGCCAAGCTAAAGACTACTCATCCCATAAACCCTTGCAAATGATACCGCTTCTTTTCAAATTTAGCTTTTGTCATTATTATACGGTTTATATTGTTAATAAGAGTGCTGTAATATGTTGTAGTCTGTTCTGTGTGTACATATAAATTATATTCACTTCAGTATAACAACATAATTAGTATGATTAATGTTGGTCACCTAACTAGCCAGCCTGTTAGCAGAACTAACGGTTCGCGGGCCAGTAAACATTTCCACAGTAACAGCTAGCTCTGCCAATCAGGGATGCTGCTGTAACACCTTAGGATTGTGGGTGTTGTAGTACTTTTCCATGACATTACAAATGATACCATACAGACTTGTGGAATCTACAGGATACCATCATTTCACAATCGCATTGCTCATGGTGAGTTTATCTTTGGATGGTTATAAAATTAAATCCTCTATTCAGAATATGAATCTATCTGGAACCCCACTGTTGAGCTACCTAAAAAAAACAAGCTCAATATAATGTACAAAATATTTTAAATGTCTTAATAGATGTTTACTGTCTTGTGCTTTTCTGGGTTTGTTTTCCTTAAGGATTTTTTAAATTCATTTTACATATTTTATTATGACGCTTTCATGATGTGTTCATTTCAATGTATTGTTGCCCTCAGCAGCAGTGGAAAATGAACCCGGTGACCTGTTTTCTTCAGCTGAGCACCACGTGGTTTGTGGCCACATGAAGCAGAAAGCACCTGAGCTGCTGAGGCTCCGGGAACCTGGACACATGGGCACCAGAGTCCAACAGAGCAGCTGAACCTCTTTGTTAAAAGGAGCAAACACCCACAGTATTATACCTGTATTATTTAACTTCCTACCTTCTCGGGGCCCTGGAAGCAGATCCGGCACTGCGGTGATCGCATCCCGCTCTCTGAGAGACTCGGGAGGGAAGCAGCATCCAGGCCTCCTCCAGCTCCTCCTCCTCCTCCCTCCTGGGCTTTGGCTCCTCCAGCAGCTTCATTATTTCCCTCAAACGCCAGGCTGCGTGGCCGGGGGTCAGAGCCGTAATATTCCTCTTCATCGTCCCGGTGAGAGCAGCTCAGCGGCGGCCAACCACAGCCGCCGATGGCGAGCCCTCTCATCCTGGTCTGAGTGTCCGGGTCTGTGCCTGTGTCAGTCCGCCTGCTCCTGGATCCAGATCGCATCAGTAACAACACTTTGAGTTCATTGAAAAACATCCGGATCCGATACTTAAACATCCTTCGGCAGCTGTTTTACACAGACACAACAAAGCAGCCTTCAGCTCCACGGTGGCAGCTCCATTGTTAATTATTATTTCTATTTTTTATTACTAATAAAATTATTATGGCATCTGAACCGCTTGATTCAAGCAGACAGTTCACATCCTATTAAATAAAATACAGATCTCGGTCAAAAAAGCATGCGGACAACATGATAGGCTATTAGATCAGCCCATAGCTCTTTGCATATCCTGTTGTTATAGCATGTGCACCGCCATCCAGCCAATAGGGAAGGATTATTTTTCATGGATAGAGGCGTTTTCTGTCGGGATTCAATGGAGGCTGAGAGCCACGAACTGCGAGGCACCAACATCAGAGTCAGAGGAGTCCAACAGCATCCTCTCATGCCTACATTTTCAGCCTGGTTGTTTGTTTCTACCCCCGCGGGTCCACTTGGTGCTTTAAATCAGCAGAAATGTTGGTGTCTTTTCCTCTGCAGGCGGAGAGGCAGCGTGTCTGTCTGTGGGGGGTTGATAGCCTATAAATCCTATTAACAACTAAAGTTAAAGCCGATTTATATTTGAGTTGAGCATTTTCCTACAACAAATTACACGAGGTGACAAGCGTGCATCCTTTGTTGTCTCGCAGTGGCATCCATCACCATCAGTTCACCAGTTTTCTCCTCTTCTTTTCTTCTTCTTCTTCCTCTTCTTCTCCTTCTTCGTTGTAGCTTGTGTTTTTTTTTTTTTGGCTGTTACATCGAGCGGGTTTCGTCCCACACCTTCTCCGACGACCCAGTTACAAAGTTACAATCCAGTAACGTTGCATATTAGAGACAGATACGAAAGAAAATTCTGACGAACAATAAAAAAAAAACAAAATCAATTTTCTCGACCACTTGCAACTGCTTTTTCCTGACCATCTCTGCGCCACAGCTCAGGAGGAGAGAGAGGATGATAGATATGGATTCCTGCACAAACACAGACTGCAACTGGCCCTTCCGGGTTGTTACTGCACTTCATCATCATCATCGTCGTCAAATGAAATCATGGCCTGCGTGGATCAGTGGGGCAATAAAATGCCACTTCGCATGACAGGCTGCAGCGACGAGCGCAGGATCCCAACGATGCCACTTGATTTTAAGTTGGCTTTCAGCTCAAAAGCAAAAACTTCTTAATCAGTATAGTTTCCCGTAAAAAAAACCCCGCCTCCCTCCGTGCAGCTGAACAGCAGAGCTGAGCTCCGTCCACAGTGAGCAGACAGCAGTGTATGACAGAGGCTGCTGCTGTCCAAGGTGCTGATATTCATGTGACGTGGAGGCCACGTGCTGATAATCATCGGATGATGGAGAAAAGAAAAACAATTATTGTGTTTGTTTAACTATGTTTGTGTGGTCCAGAGAACGAGGCTCACTCTACTTGTGGGAACCTATTAACTTCGTGGGGACCAAAACGTTGGACACCACAAGTTTAGAGGGTTATAACTTAGTTTTAGGGTTAGGGTTGGATTACAAATATAAAAGAAAGAAAGATTTGGTCTTCCTTCATATACTGTGCTTAAATTATTATTATTATTATTATCATTATTATTATTATTGAAAACAGGTTAGCCTCTAATAATTTAATTCTGTGCTTAATGTAATTTTAGTTGAACAGTTTTTCTGGACAGCTTTCAGCTACAATAACCTTTTTCAATTTTGTTCCTTCTTCTTTCTTTTTTCCTTCCAGTTTTTTTCTTCTCCATTAACTAATGCAAACGAAAAACAACGATAGTTCATATTTTATATAGAGACCCAGTCTGGCAACTTCAAAGATCCGAACAATAACAAATAACAATGGAAACAAAAGACATAAAACAACAATTGAAGAATAGTCAGGCAGTTGTCATGGTTAGAATTAAGGTAAGGAGCTAGGGGATGCATTATGTCAATAACAGGTTCCGAGGCATATAGTTACACAAGCCTGTGTGTGTGTGTGTGTGTGTGTGTGTGTGTGTGTGTGTGTGTGTGTGTGTGTGTGTGTGTGTGTGTGTGTTTCACCATGCATGCTGTCATGAGACCGTAATAAAACAAAACAAAGACACTCTGGGTTTCAAGACAGTAGGGACATAGCGCAGACAATAGATTCAATAGATCCACCATTCACAGAATCACAACACTATCTGTCACATAATTGTTTCAGAGGAGACTGTCTGTTATTAGATAAACAGACGTCTGTTCCACCATCACAGAGAGAAGCTGTTGTTTGAAGCTTGTTTGCTGAACTAAACTGTGAGCATTATGAAATGAACATCATCTACTGAAACATCAGAACTTCATGTCCTCCCTCAATACAACTATGGTACAACTTTATTGTCAGTATCCACTGAAATTCATTTTGCATCCTTTGGCTGCTCTGTTCAAGAGATCTGCAGCCAGTGGGGCAGAAATTCTTTTGTTTAGACTGAATTATCAGCTTGTTACTTTTCATTTCCATATTCAGAGAAACAGCCAACTCAGTGGAGTGGGTGATTCGAGGGTCTGAACCCAAGCAAGTGTTAAAGTCAAATATGTGATAAGGAGGAGAGGTGAGCAAGTTCATGATTGCATTAGCATTTTGCTTTACACATTTACAATAAGCTTGACATCATGAATTTCTGATTTAGTGACCCTATTTTTCATCTAAACGCAAGTGCTAAATGCTTGAGGACTTCAAGGTTTGTTTGTTTGTTTCTTTCAAGTCATAGAGGGATTTATGTTTATAAGTAATCAGTAAGTTGTTGAACCTTTGGAGTAATTGCTTTTTCCAGGAAAACAGTTTCAGTAAAAGTCAGATTTTTATTTTGACTATCCAAAAATGCTGAATATGAATATTGATGATCTCATGGGCAGATTAATTGATCTAATTGACCTTTATAAAATGAGACTATGGTGAGAGGTAAAAACTTTAAAAAATGCTTTAAAATAAAAAGTTAGCCGATTAAAATGTGAAATCAAGACTTCAAATAAAAGTGATCAAATAAAAAATAAAGAGGTATTAGAGCTAAAAATGTGTGGTGGAGATCCTGATAGATTAATGATGCAGACAAACAAGAGCAGAGAGACGATGACATATGTTAATCTTTCATGAAAGTAAAAGTATAAAAGTATAATCATGAAAATGTACATTAAGTAATATAAGTAAAAGTACTCTGTCACTGTTATACTGTAATACAATATATATCAATGGATTACTATTACTTGTATATTAATATAAAAGCATGGTTTTATTATTAGAATTGGTTTGAAATATTTTGTATCTATTGTAACCTCAAAATGATCAAAAATTGATAAATTACATTAAAGGGAAAAGCAGTAAATCCTCACATTTGAGATGCTGGAACCATGAGATGTTTGGTAACAATTTACAATAAGGGTACAAGTCACATACTTAAGTGATGCTTAAGTAATGCATGAGCCGTGATGATTTAATACATGAAATAATGTAGAATGTATCATAAGCCTGTGGCTCACCGCTAACAAATGATCATGTCACTTGGATTTTATGTGATTAGTTCACAATTAATAGATCATCATTTAGGGAAGGTCCATTTTTAATTTATAACTTCTAACTGTAGTTATATTTATTACTTCACTGTTTGCATCTGATTATATGATTTGTTCCATTTCTTATTAAATGCTATAAAATATTTTGATTGATTATTAATTATCAAAAGATTTGCCAATTAATTTTATGTCAAATAAATTAATTGACCAATTGTTTCAGCTGTACTTCAACTATTGGATAGATTTATTTATAGCCAAAAAAAATCATATTTTATAAACTCTTCATATGTTTTGTATGCAGAAATCTTAATTTGTAAAGTAACTAGTAACTAAAGGACTCAAATAATTGTAATGAAGTACAAAGTACCATATTTCATAGTCCACCTAGTTAAAACTTAACTAGAGAACTTGAGTAAATATACTTAGTTACCTTCCACCAGTGGATATACAGACTCATAATCATAGGCAGAGCTGCAGTGCTGCAGGAAAGACTGCAGACTGGAGAATTTGGGCCAATGATAGTTATCACAACTGAGTATAAATTCTGATCATGTGCGACTTACAGTTTGTCATCATCTATATGATAATGTGGGCCGTGGTGAAGATTATTACAGAGCTAGAGGTATTTCTATGTCCCAAGTGAGTTGATGCAATGAAGTCCCTTGAAGATATCATCAATTTAAAGAGGAAAGTAAATAAACATGTTAAACACAGTAATTATAAAACATTTATATCAGAAATTTGGTTATGCAACTTCATTCTGTCATCATTTCACCTAAAATGTAAACTTGTCTGCTCCATGAAAAGAATAAACATCAAAAATGTAATGTCAATCATCAGCAGACAGGTTTTCACCAACACAGTTCTGCAGTGACAAAACTGAGAACTGGTCAAATGTTTGAGACAACTCTCTAAACTCTAAACACAGTCTCTCTGCTGCTTCATATTCTGTTATACTAATTAGACTGATATTAATCTCAACTAGAAGAGTGCACTCAGTAGGGAGCAGATCCAGCCAGAAACCATAGTGAAGCACCTACTGCAATGCTGCCATGGCTGTCAGATGCAACCGGCAGAGATTTGCAAAGTTCTGCACACAATAACATGACTCCCACACATGCTGCCCCTAACACAATTTCAACCTGAAGCAGTTGTTGATCACTCGCGGCCCCTAGCAGCCAATTAAGAAGAATGAGGGGTCAGTTGTCAATGATCGTATAAAACTGAGCTGTCAAAAAATAGAATTAATGCCTCATCCAGCCTAATATATACGTAGTGAAGACTTTGAAGCAATTTAACAGGGAATTTGCCACTATATTCACCTGTTACTTTGAAGGAATTCAATAAAACATATTAAGTGGAGCAGCGGGAGCGGTATTACATTCATTTTACTGTACCGTTGGGACGAAAAGAGAGCTTGGCCAGAAGGATGTCTGGGGTCCCCTGTTGGAACTGTTACCCGATTTTGGATAATATTTTGGATATTAAATGTGTTTTTTGGCAAAGTGGAAGTGATCACTATATTGACCTTTATGATTTCAGTGAATAACTTTTAGTGAGAAACATGCTATATAATATTGTTTGTAAAATGTATTCCTGTAAAAAGTGTAAGTATGTAACTACAAAGTAACATGACGTAAAAATATAGAAGTACTGTCAGCAAAATGTACTCAGGTGCCAGAGTTACAGTACTTGGTATGCAGAATGGCTCCCTTCAGTCTTATACCATTATATTTTTTACATTGTCTAGTGCATTAAGATATAACCGGTGTTTTAATGTTGTGTTTAAGGTGGAGCTTTGTATTACTGTTTAATTCATTCTTGAGTACTTTAGACTTATTTTAAGTGTATGTGTTTGTAATGCACGTTGCTTAAATGCAAAGTAACTAGTGACTACAGCTGTCACAAATGTAGGTAAAAAGTAAAATGTTTACCTCTAAATTCCAGTGGAGTAGTTGCAGACTCACATGAAATGGAAACACTCAAAGTACGATACTATGTACTATATAATACTATAACTATGTACTTAGTTAACTTACACCTCTAATGACTGTGAGTGTCATGAAATGCTGGATGTGTAAATAAGTAATTGTTTGCTAGAGTTGCAAGTTCACCATATTAACAAGTGATGACATGTCAGCTTTGTGTTTGCTACTTATTTCTGCTGCCCTCAAGTGGCAAATAAAGAAAACAATCTGTTATTGCAGGTTAAAGGGATAGTTCACCCAAAAATGAAATTCCACTCAATATCTACTCAGGCCTGTGCTGATGTGAGGATGGGTGAAGATCTCCAGTTCACAAAACACTCCTGGAGCTTCAGTGGAAAACAGCGTTGCAGCCAAATCCAGTACAACTGAAGTGAATGGTGACCAGTTTTAAAATGTAAAAAAAAACAAAACACAAAATGTCTCCATACTGCTCGTGTGGTGTAATCCAAGTGTCCGTAAGCCACAACATTAAAATTTGACCCAAAAAGACATAATTTACACCATGTTTTTAGCCTAAATGTCAACTGTAGCCTCTCAGACCTGATCCAGGTGCACACACCTGAAGCAGGTACACAAACTCTCGTCCAAGCAGCGCAGCTGCAACAAAGAAATGATGTTCCTCTTCTACGTCAAAGTCTTCAGACATTTTCTTCTTTGTTCTTCTTCTTCTTCTTCTAATGTTTGCAAAAGTGCAATGTCAACTGGAAATGTACCCAAATCTGAATATGTTATTTGGGAAAACACAAATCATGAAATGGCAATGTATATTTCGTCTATCCAAAGTTACTCATTATTACCTGGAAAAAGTCAGCTCCATGATTACCTCGGCACAGTGTAATGACTGATTTAATGCACCAAGACGATTCCCTTCAACTGAAGGATATTACTTGTGCTGCTCTGCACAGCCGATCATAGCAAAAATCACTGATTTGCCAAACATCTGTGATAACACCTGTGTGTTTAGGAAAGATCAAAAAATAGTCATTTGATGACTGACCTTAAAGATGAAACAGGGACAATAACTGATAAAGGGTATATTTGTATTGTAATACTGCATGTATTTCATTTAAATGTCACTGTTTAGACTTAATGTCACAAAGGCCTCATGCAGCGGCAGAGACTCTCATTAAACTATCACAGCCCACACTAATAGCCCCGGACAAGCCCAGTTAATTCATGACTCATACATGAATCCTGCATTAAGTGCCGGTTTTCCTCCAACATATTTGTGTCCTCAGAGTGTTCAATCATCATTTTATATTTCTTATGTGATTTTGTTCAGTCAGATGGCCAACTAAACTTTTATTTATTCATGGGTACAGAATAAAGCTCTGATTGTAACCTAAGTGAGTGGTCAAATAAAAATGTAGTAAGAAACATGGTGTGCTTTACCGCATGACTTAATTCTTTATGATAATGTTAGTAAAACACAAGAGTTTTACATAAAGTTGTAGCACAAGATGCTAACGTAACACATGTAAAATAAGCTCAAACAAGACCCATCTCATCCAGCTAGTGCACTTCTTGTCTCTCTTCTGTAGTGTTAAAGATTGATTAGTATTAAGAGCAGTAAGCCCTTTGCTCCTCATCATCAGTTCAGTTCATGAACTCAGTTTGTGTCCCGTAGTGAGTTTCTTAATGCACAAGACAGTGGTGGTCGATTTACTCTGAATTTATATGTTTATGCTTATGTTTTCTTAATCTTGACAGAGTATTTTTGATTTGATATTTGCATTGTATTGTTGATTAATGTTTGTGTGGTTAGTTATATAGAGTGCACACCAAGACAAACTCCAATCAATGTTTCATTGAAATGGTAATACATTTTTGAATCTTGACATGCAATGAATTTGATTCTAGTTTTTTGTTCCTCTTAAGAGTTAGCTGTAAACAGACAAGGACAACAAAGCTCAACAAAAATAGGAAACCATAAACAAAGGACTATAATGTACATTTTAATTAATCTGTTGATAATTTTCTCAATTAGTAGATTAGTTGCTGTGTACATAAATTGTCAGAAAATGGTAATCAGTGCTTCTCGAAGCTCAAGGTGACGTCCTCAAATGTCTTGTTTTGTCCATTACCCAAACACATTCAGTTTACTGTCATAAAGGAGTTAAAGAACCAGAACATATTCACATTTCAGAAGCGAGAATCAAAACATTTGGCCATATCTTTCTTAAAACAGGCTCAAAAACAGTTGATTAATTGACTAATCATTGCAGCTCTGCCTGCCAAATAAATCTGCCACTTGAATTTAGTAAGGAAATGTAATGATTATTTACATTATTGATTAATCTGTTGATTATTTTCTCTATCAGTCGATTAGTTGTTTGGTCCATAAAAATGACAGAAAATGGTGAAAATGTTTTTTTCATTTTTTCCCAAAGCACGAGTTGATGTCCTCAAAAGTCTTATTTTGTCCACAACTAAAACATATTCAGTTTACTGTAGAGGAGAAAGAAACCAGAAAATATTCACATTAGAGAAGCTGAAATCAAAAAATCTTCATTATAACTGAGTATCAAAATAGTCTTTTAATAATTTAATAGTCCATTAATAACTGATTAATGTCTGCTCTCCAGACACTTTTATTTTTTGACTATTAAATGTATCACTCAGTACATGGTGGTAGAAGTATTAAATTCTTTACTTAAAAATTGACACTGTGAAAAAAAAAAAAAATCTGTTACAATTAAAAGTCCTGCATTGAAAATGTTACTGAAGTGAACGTATCAATAAAATGCAAGTATTGAACGTTCAAGTGTTTAAAAATGCTACTGACTACTAGTACTAGTACCAACATTTTCCCAAATGTTTGCAACAATGGGCAACAATAGATTATATTTCCTATTTCCCAAATTACCTATTACTTGGGGAATGAAGTCGCCGAATATGACTTTATTGCATTGCTCTCAGCAACCCTAAACCCAAAACAACAATGAGCAAAGACATACAAATCAATCAAATCAAATGTAATACTGTCTTACCCCTGATGGCCCAAAGCACCTTGTTTAATGTGTTGATTTAGTTTTAAAAACATATTTCACTAAATATAAAATTACTTTTAACCTTATTCAAATAATTTATTAATATTATTAGTTTATTAGCATTAGAATAACTGTCCAGTTTTCTGCAAAAATAGAAATACATTTGCTTGCACACGATAGACATCTGAAAATCTTAAGTAGCATTATTAAATACAGTAGAAGCTTTATTGCTTTGAGGCGCTTTTCTATTTGAGATACAGACGATTAATATAACAGGCAACATTGTTTAAAAAAAAACAAAATAGAACAAAACAATTCAGTGACTCACATGAACGTAATCCGTCTGCACAGACCCCGCCCTCTGCCCGGATTTTCTTTCGTTCTGCCTTTTTTAATGTTTTATTCTGCTTGGGACATTTGTGGGCTGTTTGTCAGTTGTGTAGTGTATTATTGTTGTTGTTGTTGTTGTTGTTGTTGTTTTCTGACACTGTAATAGACAAACAGTATTCATCTTTATATACATATAAAATATGCATTCAACACCAACATAATGAAATGATTTGGTTTATATGATTATTGTCACTGGCAGCAGAGGTTTTAGGTCTTATCTTACAGGGCACATGCCGTGAACATGTTTTAGCTCCGCCTCCTCCAAGAGTTGCTAGAAGCAACAGGAAGCGACAACTCCAAAAAGAAGAGTGCAGGCTGGAAGAAGAAAAAAAACAGTGGAGGAGGCCCAAATCATATCGCTGGATTGTCTCCTCCACGGCAGCAGCAGATCGTCTGCACACCGGGCTGTGAAGCAGTCAGCCTGGACCGACCTGCTGCCTCTGTGACCCGGTTCTGTGTGTCGGAGTTATACGTGGCAGATTAGGCAGCATGTCCTCCTCATAAATCTAAAGGGAGCTGCTTTTACCTGAAACAGCAGAAACAGACGGAGGTGAGTACATGAGCTGTCGCGCACAGGACAAACTGGCTGTGATTCATGTGAGTCTGTGGACATTTATGTAATGCTGTGGTGGCACAGATGTGGAAGTGGAAGTTTGCTGGCGGTGATCTGTCTGCCGTCTCTACTTTTTCTCACTGTTTTCCCTCCGCCACGTCAGTGAACGTGTAGGTGAGGGGGAGAAAAGTCCGTGTGGCCTGTTGTTGTTCCACTTTTTGTTTCTTTAAGGCAGTTTAATTAACAAAGGAGCGCTATGGAGGAGCTCCACCACGTGTTGGGAGTCTGTCCTGGCCTGCTTCTCTCTGCCTCCGCCCACCGGCCTTCAATGTCCGGCTAACATGTGAGCTGATCCGCTGGATAAATGAATGACACACCGACAGGCTCCTCACAGGTGATCAATAGGCCTGTAGCAGGTTAACCAACTCAGTGTTGTGAGTGAAACCTGCAGGTGTTGCGTGAAAAACTGCCCCCTCTCTGTCTTACTCCTCCTTGGGTGGTGTGAGCTGTTGTGTCACTGGAAAGGAAATGAGGAGATGTTTTTAAGGTGACAAGTCATTTACAACCTGACCACTTCCTCTAGAACCAGAGGGGTTTGACATGAAGACCACATCAGGCCCGATCAGTCATTGTGAGACAGAAAAGGCCTTTCAACAGGCTAATTCTGTCATGTAATAGTTTAATTTGAAAGATTTTTCCATGTTGGGAAATTAAGGTGGAGACGCTGCAAGGGTTAAAGCCTGACAGATGAATCAGCCACATATTAATGAGATAACACAGACAAAGATTATGTTATTGGTAGTTCAGAACATATACAATATGGGGCATGACTAACAGTTATTTTCATTGTCGATTAATCTGTTGATAATGTTCTCAATTGTCAGAAAATGGTAATCAGTGTTTCCCAAAGCACAAGGCTTCAAATGTCTTGTTTTGTTCACAACCCAAACACATTCAGTTTAATGTCACAAAGGAGCCCAGAAACCAGAACATATTTGCAGTTGAGAAGCTGGAATCACAAAACTATACTATTAACATATTTTCTTAAAACAAAGGCTCAAAAACAGTTAATAGTTGATAATTAATTTAATAGTTGAATAATTGACTAATCGTTGCAGCTCTGCCTGCCAGATAAATCAGCCACATGATATTAATAAGAAAAAAGATATGTCATTGGTAGTTTAGAAAATATATATTACAGGACTGCAATTAATAATTGTTTACATCATTGATCAATCTGTTGATTGTTTCGTCTATCAATCGATTGTGACTGTTTGGTCCATAAAATGACACAAAATGGTGCAAATGTTATTCATTGTTTCCCAGAGCACGAGTTGATGTCCTCAAATGTTTTATTTTGTCCACAACTAAAACATATTCAGTTTACTGTAGAGGAGAAAGAAACCAGAAAATATTCACATTTGAGAAGCTGAAATAAAAAAAAAACTTCATTACAATTGATTATCAATATAGTTGGCCACTAATTTAATACTCGATTAATAGTTGATTAACCAATCAATCGTTGCAGCATATTATATACATTTATTTTTTGACAATTAAATGCACTGCTCAGTACGTAGTGGTGGAAGTATTTAGATTCTTTACTAAAGTAAAAGTGCTGATATCACACTGTAAAAAAATATTCTGTTGCAATTAAAAGTCCTGCATTGAAATTTTTACTGTAGTGAAAGTATCAATAAAATGTAAGTATTGAAAGGTCAAGTACTCAATACATAAAATTGTTTAAAAATGCCAGACGAGTACTAATATTTTCTCAAATGTTTCCAACAATGGTCCAAACCAGAAAAATATGCCATGTATTAAAGGTAATAGTGGATTTTTTTTTTGTTAGGCTATATTTGCTAAAACTTCTGGGAAAACACAGGATACATCAGAGAGTGAGGAAGGAAGTTGCGGAACGTGACTAAACATAATGTGACTAAATCTTTTATGCATTACGTCGTCCGTGAACATGATTTCTGCCTGAGTTATGTCAGATAAATTTTCATCAGCTATGGTGGTTGTTTAACAATGAAGACAGCAGCTCCCATGACCCCATGCTACTTCATGATGTAATCAAACTACATCTTTTGCTGTCGTTTCATTGAGAGAGAGCCCTAGCAGAAGAATTTACGTTTACACATTGTGCAAGTACTTAATTATATTCCACTAATGGTTTTGTGTTATGCAGTTCAGTTAAAAAATGAAAACCAGCTGTAAAATCACCCTTAAAAATCTAGCGTTGGTTGAACTCTTAGTAATCATGAAGGATTTTGTGACTTTCTCCGGTTTTCTATTTGAGTGTACAGGCCTGGTTCTCCACCCTTGTTTCCAGGCCTCCCTCCCTGTATTTTCTGTATTTCTCAGGCTGCCTCCCACAGCAGTTGCCACACAGTCTGCCTACAGTGGAAAGTTTCACAATGGCAGTGAGGCGTGGATGATAAACACCTAAAATCAGCTTAATTACTTTTATATGAAGCATCCAACATCTGGGGCAATCTGTGAACTTATGATATGTGATTAAGATAACATAGTTGGATGAACCTCCTTTCAACTTTAAAGAATGATACAAA
This sequence comes from Lutjanus erythropterus, assembly GCF_056507025.1. NCBI lineage: Eukaryota > Metazoa > Chordata > Actinopteri > Lutjaniformes > Lutjanidae > Lutjanus > Lutjanus erythropterus. The sequence continues at coordinate 21,479,643 of NC_139318.1, forward strand.
ACCTAATTCAACTAAAATAGCATTTAAATGAATTTTTCCACAGGAATATTGTACCAAAAAGTTAAGGGAAGGTTACCAAAGTTTATCAGTATTATCAAACTATGAAAATGGGAAGTCTTTTAAAGTGGTAAAGCAAATTTATTAAGAAATTGTTATTAGTTATTAATTCCTTTCTAAAATGTTTTTTATCTGTACAAATAAGACACAGACAGGTCAAGTAGTGAAACAGCTCATTATGACATCACACTGCTATTCTTTGATGATGATGGCAAAAACAGCATGTGGGCATCTTTGTTAAAGTGAAGTAGTGATGATTCACCCTCATGCATGAGTCACAGATCAACAATAGCTTAATGATCCATGACGGTGACGATACAGAAACATAGAAATGCATGACAAAAATAGTTTATTGTCAGTATTTTAAAGACCCCTCCCAAAAATTCACAAATCCTGTTTTAAGAGGAGCTCATGTCTTATTAAAGGGACAATTTAATCCACAATCAAAAACACACATTTTTCATCTGTTTATCAGTCTGTACTGTTTTGGTGTTAGTTATCAAGTTTTGGAGATATCAGCCGTAGAGATGTCTGCCTGCTCTCCATATAATAATACTAAATGGCATTAGTCCTGTGTTGCTCGAAGCACCAAAAAATACATTTAAAATTTTTCAAAACCAGCAGACTAGAAATCATGACCCAGAAAGAAGTTCTTACATGAATCTGCTCACAACAAGGTCTGTGGATTATTTTGAGTAACTGGGTCATAACTTTTGGAAAGAGATGCCGGTTTTGTATTTTTCAAATCTATTTTTTGGTGCTTTGAGCAACACAGGACTAGTGAGAGGAGGCAGACATCTCTACGGCCAATGTCTCTAAAACTTGACAACTCACGCCAAAAAAGTCTAGATTGGTAAACAGCACTACAGCGGGGAGTGTCCCTTTAAGAGAAGCAACGCTCACCCTGACTCCTCTGTAACTGTAATGTGTTGCTCAGTATTTGTTTCCACATGAATATGATAAAATATTTATACTACAAAAATGAATTTAAAACCATAAACTAAATTAATATCAATTTATTTATAATACAAAACTAAATGTGAGACAATGGTTTTGGAAATATAGCTTTTTTTTTGGTGTGTCAGTGGACTGAAATCGAATTAAAAACTCTTTTTTTTTTTACGTATCACTGCCACTATCCACTACCACACTATCACTTGATGAACATCAGTAGGTGATAGCCCACTGGTCATAGGACATGATGAAGTTTGTTTTGGAGAGTAAACGTGCAACATGTTTATTTTTAAGTAGTTCTGTTACATTTTACAGTGATCAACAAATCTTTATGAATTAAACTAAACTGGAGATTTTTTAAGTCTGAACATTAAAAGCATTCAAATGTTTCTTGAGTTATATTGTTTGTGTTTTTGTGTTACTCTGCATTGCTAAATTCAACTATCTTCTGTTGCAGGAGATTTTCAGGTTTTAATTTGTATTTTGTCAGCTCAGTTTTGGTCTGAGTAATGTTGTCAGGAATTTGTATTTCTTGCAGATACACAGGAATGCGGACAGATTCTTGTCCGCAGACGCTCTGACTCAACTATCTTTCGTAAGAGGAAGAAATGTGGCGTGTTCAACGTGAATAATGCAGCGGCACTTCCTCTTATTAGCTACAGTTTATATTAACCACTTCAATAATTGTGGTTTGGCTGCATGGTATGTGAATATTCAAAGCCTTGGTTATAACCTGTTAACACCCAGTGTCAGTTAATGTCATGTTCACTGCCACCAGTAGAGCATCCAGTATTTTAGACCAGTATAAATTAATAGAAAATTAAAGAATACAATTTCTTGTGCTATATAATGATCCCTGTATGTATGTGTTGGGTTGTAAATGATTAGTAGAAGAGCTGACCACAGCTCTGGTCTGATATTCATACAGATCCAAAAGGCTGTAAATGTTATTTAATCAAACCATCCAAATATTAAAATTCAGCCCAATAAGGCACATGTTTTGGTACATTCAACAGTAACTCTGCATTTATCTGTTTTTTCTGCTGCGGGCTCGTGAAGCAATTGTGTTGACAAAGTTCAACAGACAGAGTCCAAACATGCTGTCTCATGTTGTCAACACGATGATTGACAGCAGCCATTTCGAGCGTTTGGAAAATGAAGCATGTGGTAAAGAACAGAAGAGAATGAATTCTTTGTTGAAGGGTTTGGTTTTCAGTGGATTGTGTTACTGCTCTTTTGTTGCTGTATTTTTCTCACTACTCTCTCTATAGAAGTAATTGTACTGTAGACCTGTTCAACATCTCATTCACACTTTAACTGTCCCAACAAATCCACTGTGATCATAGTTTATACACAGTCTGACGCAGCATTTTCTATTGATAGATCAGTATTTTATTGACAGTATTATTCATATTAATATGACCCATTTTCTAGCTGAAGGGAAGTCACATGAGCCTATACAGTTGTTGTCAATGAATAATCTGCTGATCATTTTCTGGATTAAAATCCATTTTTGTTAGCCTGGCATCACTCTCTTGGTTTATTTCTAAGGAGTTTTATCAAGGGCTGCAGACCAAAATGCCTCAGACAACTGGTCAGACCTGCAACCAATCAGAGCAACAATGAGCGACACATGTAAGTTGGGGCGGTGCTTGGTCCGTTTTCAAGCAGGAAGAAAAATGGTGACCTGGTTACGAATTTCCTCAAATTGCAGCTTAAAACTACATGAAAATGTTTCTCTGAAAACATTTGAGGCGAGAAATAGGCAATGCACTAACAGACTGTTGATTCATATTTGATCAGTTCTGCTGAGTCTGCCTACTGTCACTGAGCGCTGCCTTCAAGACAAATTTTTCTTTTTTATAGCTTCAGTACTAATCAATTGACAAACAAAAAAACTCATAGAAAAATTAGTACTTGTTGCATATGTTTTCCAGTATTAGTTGGCTGAATCCAAGTAGGGATGTTGATGATAAATCATTAGTCAATTAATTGTCATTATGAATTTAATTACCAATTAAAAACATATTAATCAATAATTCATTGATAATCTTGAATTGTCAGTAATTGCTCCTCATGAAGTTGGAAACTTAACATTAAACTTAAAATTATTTTTAAAAAAATAGAAAAATGAGACAGCATTTTTATTAATTATTAATCAGCTGTTAGCAGTTTAGGAAAATGTGCAAAGTTTGTAAACTTAAATCCAAGTTACCAAGATAGTTGAAGGTATTAATAAGAATCGCATTAACTGTGTACAGGCCACACATATATCCCTGTATATTAAATTAAGTAAATTATGCAAATTAGTAGGTAATAAACAGATATTTTTTAAAAAGTCTAATCAAAATTGAAACAGAAGAAGTCCTGTTTTTGTTAGAGCTGGATCAAGTTGAGTTTTAAGGAGGGGATTAATAGTTATTTTTTCCTCCACACCAACATATCAGTCAGGTGAAGAATGTTCTTACCTCAAACATCATCAGCAAGGTTATAAAATAAAAGCCCTAAAAGCAGTTGGAATGGTTTTTGAGCCCACCGCCTGTCACCTGGCAGGAGGTGTGGGGTTGTGAAGATGAGGCGGAAGGTGTAAACTGAAGGTGAGGGGACAGGCGGAGTGGGGGAAGTGTACCAAACTGTTTTGCCAGATTAAAGGCTGAGACCTGAACAAAGGGAAGGAAGCAGTGGGGTGATGCTCTCTCTCTGGTTGTGTGGCTGCTGCCTGGCAGGAGGCGGATGGAAGGAGTTGGTAGAGAGGCCAGAGGAAAGTTAAAAGCAATGGGACAAAAAAGCTGTTTGGGTTGAGTGGTTGACGACGCTTCCTGTGCTGGCAGAGTCCTGCGTTCAGTGTTTGCTTTAAAATGGCGTCCCGTTGAGTGACTCATTTGACTTCTTTTAGGAGGTCAGGTACTTTGTCCTTTTGTTCGTTGATTATAAACATTTGGTGAATGCAGGAGAGCATTGATAAATTCCTCTTTGGATAAAAATATGCCACACACTTAAGCACCTGAAGTACCTGGAGAGCTCTTATGAGGCTCCAGCCTGATCGAGACCAGTGCAACATGCCATAAAATGTTGTGTACATAACTAGAGCTGCAACAATCGATTACTGACCAATTATGAAATTAATCGCCAACTATTTTGACCATTGATAAATTTGTTTCAGTAATGCTTTAAGAAAAAAAAAGAAAAATCTCTGGTTTCTTTGATCCTCTCTAACAGTAAACTGAATATCTTTGGGTTGTGAGTAAAACAAGACATTTGAGGACATCATCTGTGGCTTTGGGAAACACTAATTAACATTTTCACCATTTTCTGACGTTTCAAAACAAACAACTATTAATCCATTAATCAAGAAAATGAACAACCGATTAATGGACTATGAAAATATACTGAGGAGAGTTATTTATTCGCTGTGTGATGTCAAAGCTGCAATAGTCAGTATCTTTTAATTTATCAATGGGTCAAATGACTTTGTTTAGTCTTGCAGTGATGACCCCACAGAGAATTAAGACAAAGTGTAGTTCCACTCAGCTCTGCAGAGCATTTTAACATCTTTCAGCTCATTGTTTTGGTTTAACAGCCCACAGCTTTACTGTTTTGATTCTCACTGCTGCTATTGGAGTGATTTCCAGCCAGATCAGGCGGCTGTTTTTAGTGAAAAAGCTCTCTTAAACTGGCCGTACTGTCAGAAAGAGAAAAAAAGTCTCTAGCTGGTGAACACATCGGGACATTTAGCAGCTAAACCACCCGATATTTCCCTCAGGAGCTGGTGAAGATAATCTAAAACACGACTCCAGTTGATTGCTAATGTTGCTTGAAGTCTGCTAGTTGTGTAAATAGGCAACTGTTTGTTGCATGTTTGCTGTACAACACTGTATGGTGATGTCATTGATATTTAGCTTGTTCAGTTGCCTACGTTTGTATGTGTATTCAGTAGCAGCCTGTTTATTTGCGTTAAACGTTCACCTCCCTGATGTAGATAAACTTTATTGACCCCCAGAAAGGAAATTGAACTCAATTCTTAGTTTTGAGGACAGCAGACTTCTGAAGGACAAACGACTGGAGCACGCTGATAGATTTAATTGTGCAACGTTTCAACTGTGTCTTCATTAGAGTCAGTCAAAGTGAAACAAGATAAGATGGCTTGAGATGAGTGTTTATTCCGAGGTCACTGTAGTGTAATGACCTCTGGTTGTGTTGGGTTGTTGTTGCACATCAGCGAGCGGGACTGCTCCATCACAATATTTGATTTACAGGATTTTCATTTCACTGATGAAGTACTTTGATACTTTTTGGGTTTTTAATTCACTGGATTAGGTGTTCCAGTTCAAATATTTTATCTATGAACAGTTTTTCAGTTGTTGTTTTTTTTGACCACACTGTGATATGTATTGATAAAAATGTTAAAATAAGAACTTGCACATTCTTTCATAGAGGATTTTATTTGCATTACCCAGTCCTAATAGCTGAAACAGTATTTTTGTACATTTTGCACATTCAGCACAGCACCAGAACGGCCCAGTCAGCTCTTTGGCACAGCTACGAGTTGTACAGAGTACCCTTCTGTACACAGCGGCACTTTAACCACTACACACTGGTAGACAGCATGAATCAGTCTGTTTTACAAATGTAATTACTAAAGTTGAAAAAGCAGTCCCCCTTATTCTCCTTTGTAGAATTTCGCATTACAAATGCCTGGCTGTATGTGAAATACTACAACTGAGACTCCGCCTTGCATCACACATGTGACACGTCCATATCTCCTCCGTGGACACCGATGAGTCTGTCATTTACTGAACTCCTGGAATAAAATCTCTTCGCTAACAAGCCGAGCTCATTTGAATGCAAATGCTTGAATGATATTAAATTGGTCAAACAGAGGGGAGTTGTGCCACAGGTGACATAAGACACATATTTGAAGAAATTTGCAGAGCTGAAGAAAAGGACAGAAAGAAAAAAGCGCTTTCTGGGACACACTGCTGAAAATAGACTCATTCAGAAATTGTTATTGAAGCACAAGAGCTGTTGAGGAGCATCTGTTCATTTTGGATGTGAGCAGTTTGGAGTAAAAAGGCCAATGAATTTCAGCTTCTGCAGTGTGTTATTCTTAGCCCGAGGACAGTTCTGTCTTTATTGCTGCATATCCACCAGCTTCTCAGAGCCAAAGTATGAGAGGAGTTTATTCTTTGTCCTGCAGAGGTAATTCTACTGATTTACTATTGTCAGATGTTTTTTGTCATCTAAATGTTCATTCGTTTTAACATTTTAGTGTCACTAATGGCTCCATAGATAACGGTCCTCCAGTTGGGTCCAAAATATAATATTTCAACAACTACTGAATGGATTGCCATAAAATCATGTTCACAAATTCTTGGTCCCCAGAGAGAGAATCTTGGTGATCCACTGACTCTCTGGCATCACCAACATGTCGGTGTTTTCACTGATCTAGTCAAACATTTCATTTTACTCGATTGTTTGGGATAAACTTTGCACAGATATGTGGTTCTGAGACATATCATGAGAACCTTGGGGAGCCCCAGACTTTCCCCCTCGTGCCACCATGAGCGGACATTTGTATTTTTAGGGAAATGTCTCAGCAACTATTGGATGTATTGCCATGAACGTTTGTTCATAAGTTCTAGTCCTCCCTTGACAAGCCTCTGACTTTTCCTCTAGCGCCATCATCAGGTTAAAAATTGAACTTTGAAAACTTGCAAAAGCCTCAGCTATACTTTAACACCACATAGTAAGTGTTACTATGCTAACACACCAAACATGGTGAAAATGGTAAATATCGTCTGCCAAACATCAGCTTGCTGTCACTGTGAGCATGTTAGCATGCTGACATTAGCATTTAGCTCAAATCACCACTTTTACGCTCCAGCCACACTGGGTGCATGAACCCGTGCGTGATGTCTGTCTCGCTGAACTGCTGCAGCTCGCACGTCTGTGGTGACCACACAGGCAGCGTTTCTGCTGCGCGGCTGCTACTACCAGCCTTATCTTTTTACAGTAAGTTTGCACAAGACTTTTGAAGAGAAGAAAAGTGTTGTAACCAGAGAGCCGTATGTGATTTTTTTTTTTCTTTTCCCCCCTCATTCAGGGAGGGAAAAAATAGGCAAATCCTGAATCACTAGATGCAGTGTAGCTGCAGCCATGCTAATATGGGCAACAAAATAAATACCAACAGGTTCAGTGACACACACGTGCTGCTCATGCAGCCAGTGTGGCCCAGCCCTTACAGCTCACAGAGTTGCTAGCATGGCTGTAAACTATAAACATAAGTATATAATAAATTAATATATGATATTTTAAAAATACAAGCTTTTATTGCACATGGGCATGCATGAAAACATAATGCTAAGAAATGACAAGTATCAAGAGACATTTGAAGAAAAGGAAACTTCACAAAAGACCTAAATATAGATAGCACATTAAAAAAAAGTCTTAAGAAAAACAAATATAAAAGGCTTTGATTCATCTCAGATCTGCGAGCTTTGGGGATTATTGGTTGTCGGATGTTCATGTGTGCCATGTTTTTCCTGTTTATAACTGCATCTTCTTCAATTATCAGTAGGTTTTTGTTGCAAAGTTTCCTGGGTAGGTTTTAGTCAAGTGTTGCTTTGGTTGACATGGACAGACCCCATGATAGGGGGGCGGGTGTCTGTGTTATTTTCTATTATATGCTGATGTGTATAAAGCAGGGAGAAGGTTTCCCAGTGAGGCCCTTGTTCATTTCCAGTATTATCAGTTGATCAGCTCAGTGGTATGATCCTTCAAAATCTCTTTTCTATCATCTCATTATTGTAATTAATATAATTTATATATATTGCATCTGATGTGTCTGTCACTTTGTCTCTCAGTCTGTTTGATGTTGGCTATGGCCCACGGCACCAGTATCCAGTATGAGCCAGTGGCAGAGATCGGAGGAGGCGCTTATGGAACGGTTTATAAGGCCCGAGACACAGAGAGCGGCCAGTTTGTCGCTCTGAAGAGCGTGCGTGTCCAGACGGACCAAAATGGCCTCCCGATCTCCACAGTCAGAGAGGTGGCTCTGCTGAGAAGACTGGAGCAGTTTGACCACCCCAATGTAGTCAGGTGAGACCATTATCAGAGTGTGGTCGTTGTCTATAATTCACTGTGACCATCTCACACTGAAGACACTGTTTTTACTCTACATGACAGGCTCATGGATGTATGTGCCACCCAGAGGTCGGACCAGGAGACTAAAGTCACTCTGGTGTTTGAACATGTGGACCAAGACCTCAAGACGTACCTAGAGAGAGCCCCGGCTCCAGGATTATCCCCCGGCCACATCAAAGTGAGAACTAACTGAACCAATATTAAAACCGCAGAATCTGTCACATACAGTCAGCTAGAAGGAAGAAAAGGTTCATAGGGTCTTTTAAGCCTGTTTAGAAGCAGTTTGAAGGGTAATTTGAAACCCTAAAAAAGTAATTTGATGCTGAGAAATTGTCAAGAAATCAAAGTAAAACAAAATTAATTGTGTTCAGAAATCTTAAAATCAATCTCAATGTAACTCTTGTGATGTGATCTGTTGGAAACCTCACATTAATCATATCAAAACAACACTGTCTAAAACCATGGAAATACTGCACAATACTAAGGACATCCTGAGCACAGTCCACCTTTACCCTGCAAAAAATGAGCAAAGGAAATGTCAAGAAGGCTTTTATTTCTGGATTCATGTGCCTTTAAATTTATGGACCTTCAAAACTCTACATGTAACGTTGGGTTAAATAACGGAATAGTTGTAATATTGAACTAATAGAACGTAGTTATATGTATAAAATGAAATGACTGACATTTAGAAACTGTCTTGTTTTTTTGTTTGTTTGTCTGTAGCTTGTTTTGTTTGACCTCTATTATAGGTAGAGTTAAGAGTAATGCGTAGTGGAGTGTTATGGGTAGGCACAATAAGCCTGGGCTTCAGCTTGCACCTTCTTTCAATCAGACAATATTACATTTAGTTTTGTTTTATTCTTTTATATGGTTCAGTATTAATTAAGTACTTTAATAACTGTATGATCAATTTGTTGTTGTTGTGTATAACTAACCAGAAAAAAGTAAAATTACACTCAATTAAACTAAAAGCCTGTTTTGTTGAAATAGGTTAGTTCCAGTTGAAATGTACCTGTGTGTTTTTGCAGGACTTGATGAGGCAGTTGCTGTGCGGCCTTGCATTCCTTCACTCTAACCGCGTGATGCACCGAGACCTGAAACCAGAGAATATTTTGGTAACCAGCCAGGGTCAGGTGAAGCTGGCTGACTTTGGATTGGCCAGGATCTACAGCTGCCACATGGCCCTCACTCCTGTGGTAAGAACTCACCTGAACCGTTCAAATGCTTCAGTGGGTCGTGTTTACAGCGTTTTCCAAAGCATACCAGCATTATTTTGTTGTTTTTTTGTTTTGTATACATTTCAGTTCAAAATAAAAACCTTCAACCACTTCAAATGTGTTTATTTCATCTATTATACTGATCTTTTTAGTCCAAGTTGCACTTAAACGGATTGTAACTGGTAATGAAATGGTCTCAATTTAATACTGATGCCTCTATATGACCTATATAATCAAACAAGACCATCAGTGAGAAGGTCAACCATTTCTCTTTCTGCCTGCCACCAGGTCAGACTCACCATGAAATCAGATGATATGCAGACTGGAAGAGCCTGTGTTCACATTTTACCAAGCAAAGTTATAGGCTGTGTGTGCATAATTTTATTTTTTATATTTTGTGGCTAAGGCGGTGGAAGAACTACACTAAGTTAGCTTATTATTTGTCGTTGGAGTTAAATTTCTTGAAAATGTAGCATGAAGGTGATATTTGCTCACAAGCTGACTGTCAAATCTTGGCTTGAGTTAACTAGTTTTAACAAGACTGAGGGTCTACAGCCATGATAGTGACTCTGTGAGGCAGCACTTGAGTTAAATACTAACTTTGACATGCTAACTGGCTCACAGTGGCATTGCTAACCTGCTAATATATAGCAGGTAATATTAACCAGATTTACTGTCTCAGTTAAATCTGTTAGCATAACATTCAGTATTTAACACAACACAAAGTACAGCTTGTAACTTGATATTCATATGGTCGTAAAAGGAAATTGAAAAATCAACCCCACTTAAGTCTAAAAAAGTCAGCAGAAACAAAGTTAAGCTAAAGCACATGTAGTTTGTTGCAAACAAGCTAAAACATGCAAAAAGTGCAGTTAATTTCCTACATACTATATGTCAGTTTAAGTTATTGTTGGTTACTGATCGTTGTTTTCCTTATACTTATTTAAACAACTTGTGGTCTTTGGTGTGTTGATGGACATGTTTGTGTCTCGTAGGTGGTGACACTGTGGTATCGACCTCCTGAAGTTCTGCTGCAGTCCAGTTACGCCACACCTGTAGACATCTGGAGCACCGGCTGCATCTTCGCTGAGATGTTCAGACGCAAGTGAGTCACTGATGCTATATAATTATGTTTGTATTTCCGTCATGATCGTCATGTTTTAATTTGATTAACAGATCTTGATGTAATTTGGTGAGACCTTGGACAAAGGAACATCGCATTAGATTTTGGTTGTGATCTGATTCATTAAGTTGAAATGCGGGAGATATTTGATTAAATATCCTGAAGGTATCTTTGCAAGGTGGAAGCTTGTGTTTACAAAGTGACTTGCAGTTTTTCTTATAACTCCTCAGGTTAGCTCAGAGTTTGAAACTCACACATACCAGCCACGTCTTTAAAATACATTTATTATACTAATTTGCTTTGCCAGATGTTTATTGGTGGAAACTACCGCTTGAGTGTTCACTGGCAACAGTTTTTCCAATCTGGATAATGTGGCATCTTTATACTGCACATAAAACATAAACCGGGGGGGGGGGGGCGCACAAAGCACATACCGTGTTCAGCCTCTTATTTGTTGTTTGATTTAGGTTACTAACCCTTATTAAGGTTAGTGAAAGATTAGGAAAAGTGTGTATGATTCAGGAGGGTTATTGGCAGAGTATGTTGTAGAGGATGCCATGTTGCACCACCATGTTTCTACAGTAGCTCAGAACAGACAAACCAAACGCTGACTCTAGGTTCGGCCTTTCACATTTTTTTGTGGCCACCGTAAATTCTCTTACACACTCGGAAGGGGAGGGTTAGCTGAACGGTATTCAGCTGGGTGTAATCTACAACCTCACTGCAGGATCCCACTAATTACTGCTTACTGTTTAATCAAGATCCTATCTCTCCCTTGCCTTAAAATGGAAATGGAAAGTGCTTATAGTTGCTTAAATGTAACTGTAAAAATGTTTTAGTCCTGCTAACTTGACAGGATTGGATATTGTAGAGAAAACTAATTAAATACATTGATAATGAACAGTTTGCAGATATATTAAATATAAATGGTTCCTTGCTCTGATTAGTTAAACATAAACTTACTTAGTTGCAAGGTTTGTACACATATGGGAATATTTCACAGCTTTTCCTTTTTATAGTCCCAAACATATGAACACTATATTATGTGACATAATAGAACATGAAAGATTACCCAATATGATATTGATCATCTTTGGAGAGGAAGGTTTGCTCCACCTTTAGACGTGTAGTAGGTACACTCATTACAGTGATGCGAGTGTCCAGATTTTAACTCCAACACATCACAGATTTTTGTGCCAGTGTCGCAGCAGTCGTGATGAGTTTGCCAACAGTTCAGGCAGGTTCAGATTTGATCTGTAAATGGTTCACATTACGAAGTTATCTGTGGCTCTGGGGAAATCTGGTCTGGAGCCTCAGATTGTCAGGAGGTGAACAGCTGGTCTCTGCCTCACATATTATGTTATGTTGTACAGAAAAATACTGTACCTCAGTCATGCCCCTCTTTCAACCGATTCTAATTCACTCCAGTCGTGCAAAAAAATAAATGTTTGATGCCATAAATAATCTCACAGACTTGGTCCTGCTTCAGCACATCCAAACATTATTAGTGTTTACGTGCCCACGGGGAGTTTCTGCAAACAAAAGTCATTAAGTGTGATTTTTCTTTTTAATATTCTTTTTTATTGGTATTTAACAGATAACAAGTACACAACAAAACAAATCCCCAGCCAACCCACAACCAACCCTCCGTGGGATCCTCTTGTGGTTACAAAAGAAAAAGAAATGTTAAGACAATTAAATATAGACAAACATTACAGAGTAAACCTTATTCAAAGAGAGTTACACCCACAGTTAAGATCCTATTGCAGACAAAGAAGACTATACTACACTATGTAATCCAGAGGTACAATGTATTTTCTTAGCTTGATCATCCCAGTCGTTTATATCCTTCAAGTTAAAATTTTAAAAAGGTCCCCACATCATAGAATTTGGACTTGCCTCCCAGCAGGGTCTGAAACGTGTGAATTCAAGTCAACTTATTCTGCCTGGAGACCACTGAGTATTTTGTGGTTTTTCATCAGTCTTGTTTGCAACATCTCTGCAAGATGAGCTGGGAACCACTGATTCATATAAACGTTAGCTCCATCTAGTGGTAAAAATAAACCATTGCACAAAGAGATTCATGTCTCTGAATAATTGCCCTGGGAACAGTTAGTGTAATGATGGTGATTATATAATGATACATTGTTAGAGCAGAGGCACATTGTTTTAATCTTATATTATCACAAACAATTAACACGTGGATCTGGGTGAGATGTTACAGATTCATGCAAACAGTAGAACCATTCAGTTTTTTCTTCATGCTCAACTGTTAATCTGCGTCTAAAGGACACCGTGTTGCTGTTTGTCCTCCTGCGTGGACAGTAATCACAAAGACATTTGAACTAACAAAATGACACCTGCGTCAGTCTGTTAACTTTGGTACAAACTCTCTGTCTGTCAGACCTTTGTTCTGCGGAGATTCAGAAGTGGACCAACTTGGGAAAATCCTTGAGTGAGTAACAAATAGTTTTGTTACATTAACCTGATTAAGAGATGTATTGGAAGATGATTTATATAGAACCTGTTTCATTGAAATTTTGTTTGTCATTTCAGAGTTATTGGCTTGCCACCAGAGGAGGAGTGGCCCGCCGATGTTACGCTCTCAAGAAAAAACTTCCCCCCTGTCTTACCTCGTCCAATCACTGACTTTGTTCCAGAGATAAATGAGCAGGGGGCGCAACTATTGCTGGTAAGAATTCACAATTAACATGACAGTCCATCATACATGATAATTAATTTTCGTCTATATACAGAGTTGACATCAGGACAGTGACAGACAAGTAACCTCAGACCCCCAGAAGAATTTCCTTCACCCATAGACTCATAATCTGCTGATGTTTGACGCAGGCCACAAGAATTTCACTGGTGCCATATTACAAACTCCTCTGACTAATATGACTTATACAGTTTTCAAAGTCTAAGACTGTGTGCTTCTCATCAGACAGAGTTGGAAACATCACAAAAACATCATCTTTTAAAATACTCAGTATTTGCATCTGCATATGATGTAGAAAATGTAGGTTTTAGTGCAAAATAAGAAATGTGATTTTGGGCAAGAATTCACTGAACTAACCTCATTAAAATAACAAAATCCTAATGACCAAAGACACGTGGTGAGTTATATTAGTTTATTTTTGGGGACTGTCCTCTGAGCTCTACATGTCGACATTCTTCTGTACTTGTTAGAGGCAAAGTTCAACATTTTTGTCCAGTAACATCCTGCAGTTTCTGCTGGTTGCTTAGCAACTGATAATGGGCAAAAAATGGCTTTTTACTATATAGTAGTTTTGTAATTAAATTGTATGGATTAAGCAGATGATACATAAGGTACTGCATTAGATGTTCTTGTAGGAGGATTTTGTTTCCTTTGATGCTTCTTCTAAAGAAAGCAGCTATTAATTATTCAAACTGGCTTTTAGCTCTTTAGTGTTTGTAATTTTGTGTATTTTTAAGGTCTGTTGTTGCTTATGTTTTATTGTTTGTTAATTTTGTTACTGTTTCTATGGTCAGAAGCCCATCAGGATTTTGTCTTCAGTGGGAAAGGGTAAAAGTGGTGTTCATTCCCAGATCAAATGGCTCTGCAGGAGTCACTAGTAGTTCTGATTTGCAGTGATGAAAACATGACACCTGGGTAAACACACTAATCTCCAACACTTTCTAACTGATGACATGCTTGTCTTGAGTCAAATGGCTGTAAAACAGCAGACAAACCAATTTATTTTTCTGTGAATTGATCACATTAAAAGTCTCGTGTTTTTTGTTAATTAAAAGCTTTTATTATGAAGTAGCAAAGTTAGGATTTATTTTCATCAGCAGTAACTTAACACAACTCCTATGCAGCTGAAAGCGAAAGTAAAATAAAGCAGATACCTGGAAATACAAACAGTGACACAGGAGAGAAAGTACACTTCAAACCACAGAGGTTCGGTTAGAAGCTACAAACAAAGTGAATCACCGCAGCTGAATCTCAGCTTTCTGGCGCATTTGTGACGACAATTGTGACACATCAGGTGGAAAAACCAAACAGGTGAACTCATTTAGTGGCAATAGGAAATGAGTCAGTGGGTCTAATCACATTTTTTTTTTTTAAACTGCATATGCCCCTTTTTTGTGCAAAAATTGTATTATTTTAAATTAATTTAATTTTACTCTTGTGAAGCACTTTGTGACCTTGCTCTGTGAAAGATGCAATATTAAATAAAATTGCAAAAAAAAAACAACTATTAGCATAAAAACTGGAAACATGGGGAAACAGCTAAGTTATATTTAACAGTCAGAGAGTGGTATCAATCTTGTCGTCTAACTCTCAGCAAGAAAGTGAAGTAGTATAAGTGGAATGTGTTTCACAATGTTGATCTGTGCCTTTAAGACCTAAAATCTGATAGTGACGCAGCTCTAATATCCTGTTATTCTCTTTACCACAGAAAATGCTGACCTTCGACCCTTTCAAACGGATATCTGCCCTGAACGCCCTAGAACATCCATATTTCCAGGCAGAGGAGACACAGACTCAGACAAAAAGCTGAAAAGATGCAGTGAGACATGCAGCGAGAGGTAACAGTGTCTAAGTTTAGACCTGGCCTAACCATAAAGGATTTCATTCAGTGCATTGCCTTTCAAGACATCTGGGTTGTGCTTTGGGATATTTTTTGTCACTCCTGCATCAAAAAAAAAGGATTAAAGCCTAAGATATGGAATAAAAAAAGAAGAGGAGTGAACTTAAGGATCACTGGCGTGCTTTCCAACATGTAAATGTCACAATTAATGATGTTAACATGTCATGTCTTCAAGGACAGTACCAGTGTTTTTGATGTTTGATTTCTGTATCAGTCTCAGTCAGCCGGGACTGATTAGCAGAAACGTCTGTCATCTCCTCTGAAATGTTGCTCTTGTTATTTTTGTACAGTGTTTAGACAGAAGGAAGCAGAGATGTCATCTTTCTGTCTTACAGGCTGAACTAAGTCTGACAGAAGTGACACCTCAGGGTTAGAGCAGCCAGGCGTCAGTGAAATTACTGTATTTGTATTAATATTTATCCTACGAAAGGAACAAAAACACCACAAGCCTGTGATGGGCATTAAGCTGTATGAAAATCATAAGGAAAAGAAAGAAGTAGTTGATGAAAAACGCACAAGAAAGTGACACGCATTACAAAAATACTGGTATTGGCCTTAAATAGTCCCATAAGGTGAAAGAAATGGTTTCTTTGGAGGACTGAAGGGTTGGACTTCATTTCATGTTTAACATTTTTTTTGCTAAAACCATCTGAAATCAACCAGCACTGCAACTACAAATAAAAATGAAAGTATTAATCACATTCAGACTTTATTTGTGTATTATTATACAGATGGCAGTCCATATAAAATAAGGAACTGTGATTCTGTGAAAACCGAAATGGACTTAAATGTTTTGTGAAAAATCAAGGAACTATATTGAATACTAACAAAAATAAAAAAAAAGACCAAGTAGCTTCACTCTATTCCTTTTGTCCTCTAATATTGACCAAATAAACACTGAACAAATGTGGCTGTCTACACCAGCAAGAGATGTTTTGTTTTTGGTTTCTGCAGGTGAATTGCTATTGTGCTCCACATAGTGCAAGTCAATAATGTCTTTTTGTCAGTCTTCCTGCCTGCTAAATGCTCTCATCTCTCAAAACTCCACACAGAGTTTGTAACTCAGGAGAAAATATAAAAAATGTGTCATCGCTACAGGTTATTTTGTCACTCAAAAGGACATTTATACAACTTTCACACTCTATCTTTCATTTATAAATAAAGGCTGGATAGCAGTTCCCATGGGCGAGCATGGGGCATATTACTAAAGTCGCTATCCTTTAAATTATTTTAATTTGTCACTGTGGTCAATTGAAAATGAACGGTCTCATGAATTAAAGGCATACTATGCAGGATTTTCCTAAAACACAATCTCTAACTGCGTCTCTCGAGAGCTGCAGGTATGTTGGACCTTTTCCACAAACATGGAACCGGACCCATTTCAGTTTGTGCACCTTATTTTGTACCATTCTGAGCATTTCCCCCAAAAGTAAACTGGTAAAATAAAATGTCGGGTTTTCATTGGGAACCAGAATGGGTGTCTCATCTTCTACAGGTCATTGTGCGTTTTGCAGCGCCCTCTGTTGATGATGTCCTTGATTACAATGAGTCCATTCAAAACTGATGGGAACGTTGGTGGCTGGTTTGTTAGATAGTACTGAGGTTCTAGGAATGTTGGATGGAACCGGTTCAAGAGCCAGAGCTAATGTGTTGGAAAAGGGTAAAGGTGTCTGACTGAGGGCGGGGTTGAGCTACACACACACACACACACACACACACACACACACACACACACACACACACACACACACAGGCAGCATACAGACTGAGGACACAGCAGACAGGATGAAGATTCGTTTTGGCTGCCTTCACAAAAAATCCGTCCCACAGGACTGTGCTGGGATGTGGCGGTGTTTGAGAAAGTCACCACTGTAAGACAATATCAACATAATAATTTATTTCCCTGAATAACTGTTTTGTTTTCACTAATGTGTCCTCACTGTATTCATTCTCTACCTCATTCGACCACCACTGCTCTTTCTCTTTCACCCTCTGAACCAGGGAGGAGGGGCCAACTTTGAATGGTGCATTTACAGCAATGACAAATCCTGCATATTGTGCCTTTAACTACTACTACTACAAAAAAAACAATATTCTGCAATTTAAAAGAATATCATGTTAAATTGACACACATTCATACAGAGTATATGTTGAGACCTTTTTTTTTAAATTAATATGCTTATTGACTTTATATAGCTGAGAGTTAGATGATAACACTGATAATCACTCTCATGTCTGGACAGTAAATAAGAAGCTACCACCAGCAGCCGATTAGCTTACCTTAGCATAAAGAGTGGAAACCAGCACCACTGGAGCTAATTAACAGACTATATCTCTGTTAATCAGTTGTATAATCTGCAAAGGCCAAAGTGTAAAAATTACAAGGCTATAGCTGTTTTCCCATTCCCCATCTGTATGCTAAGCTAAGCTAACCAGCTGCTGGCCGGCTTTCCTTCTGAGAGTTAAAATGCAGATTGACACTATTTTCACACATGTAAGCTAAGTATGTAGCCAGAGTCAGTAGCTGGTTAGCAAAAAGTGTAAACCAGCAACTCTAAAGCTAATTAACATGTGATATCTCACTGAATCCGTGTTAAGAAATGACAAGGCTAGTCGTTTTCCATCTTTATGCTAAGCTCACCTAGCCGACTGCTGGCTCCAGCTACATATTTAGCTTTAAGGTATGAAAGTGGCATCGATCTTCTGCTTTAAAAACAAAATAAACTAATAACCCAAAATGTCAAACTAATTTTTTAAGCAATGACATTTTCCACTCAGCCGCACTTGACTTTTAACTGTTTTTGGTTTTTTTTTAGCCAAAATAAACAATTAGCTAGCAGTGTTTCATCAAAATAAGAGGCAACATTCCACAAATTGATTTAATACAAAAAATCTAAGAAAAACCTATGGTTAAAAAAGAATATTTACGCTGCTGAGCTACACATCTACACATCTAACATTTGTTTTCCTGACCTAAATAGACCCACAGTATTTACTTGAATCTAAAAGCAGGCCATGTAAAATATTCATCCTCATATAATCTTTATCCATATTCCAGAGCAGATATTTACACCAGCTTCTATGTTTGCTTAGTTTCCCCTGTAAGGTTTACAGATTAATCTTGTTTAGTTGTAATTGCTGTTTTGATTACTCAAAATTTTAAATTCATTTTTAGAGGTTCGGAGAACTCATGTTTAGCTGTAAAAAAACAACCCTGCTAATTAACTTGATTTTTGAATCATGTTTTTTTAGATGTTGACAGGTTAATGGTGAGGAGACGAGCAGAGAGGGAAGAAAAGTGGCTTCTTCCCCCTGAAGAGAGATTTGTGTTGTGAAAAGAGAAATATTTTGTTCATTTTTATTCCTTCCCTCTTGTCTATATTCTTCCACTGTCTGTCCTGCATCATCACCTGCACACCCAAATTAGTATCTTCAGTTTCCTCTCCATGGAGTTTAATTACATGCTGCTTAATTCAGTTTCTCTTGCTACATAATTTTTATCCTCTTCCTGTTTTATGCCCTGCTGCAATGATCCATAGACATCCAGATTTTTCCTTCCTGTGTGCATCCTCACTTTCTTCCTCAGAGGGGACAGACAGTGAGGCAGAGGAGAGAGAGCAGGAGCTGCCCATAAATCGCTTTGGAAGAGGAGAGGAGGAGTGAAAGAGCTGGAGACAGAGGAGCAGATGCATTGGCAGGAGCAGAGCTGAGGGTTTTTTCTTTCTTTTCTCCCCCCTGTCTCTTTTGTTTTGTCGACACAGATAAAAATCTGATGAACGTGTGCAAGGCGAGGACCACCACCAGCATCACCACCACCTCACTGCGAGCCTCTCATCCCCATCCTCTCTGCCGGAGCTGGATCCAATGTGGAGCTGGGTGTGCGGCAGGCTAACGGCGGGCTAGCAGGGGGGCTGCAAGGCTCTGTGGCAGCGAGAGGAGAGGGAAAAAAAGGAGGAGGGGCTGTGGTGAGCTGGTGGGCTTCCTCTGCCTCACAGACACATTTTATTGACTTGCTAATTGGATGAGGCACTCGGAGGAGAGGATGCGGTGAACGAGAGGAGCTGCTCTCCAGAGGAGGGATACAGGCACAAGGAAGCATTGCTCTGGGGTTGGGTAAATCCAGCTACTTCATCTTAAAAAAAAAATCTTCTGGAGACATAACAACAGATGTTTTTCGGCATCTTCCAGTGACCCTCACACCGTGCATACATAATTTTATGCATGACATTGTCAAATGGAGGCTCCAGCTGCCAGACGCTTCGTGACAAGTGAATGATTTTCCATTTTGATATTTTGCACCCTGTTCCCTTTCACCTGTTTTTCTCTCGGACTCATCAGCTGGAGCTTCCCTTTTTTTTCTCTCAGCCTTGTTTGATGTGAATGGTGATCTGATGGCGAGATAAATTCTTCATCAAGCAACTGTGCAATGGATATTCTTCAGGGAAAAATGAAGGTAATGATATGAGCCAAAGCCAAGACATATACTGTAGTAAGGTGGCATTATTCATTTGAAGTCCTTATCAAGAACCGGATCAACCGAATGCATTGACTGTTGCATAATTCCAGGCTCAGACATCAACACAATAAAGAGAAATGTCTCCTTCTGTCTATCTGTGTGTCTGCATGTCAGATTTGTGCAGAATTAGAAGGAAAGCAAAGCAAAGAGAGGGGAGGATTATGAATGAATCAGTGGTAGAAGGCAGTAGTAGCGGTGTGCATTGAGGAGGATTAATGGAGGCATTAAAAAAAACAGTCTAGACTTGTTTCACCACTGGGTCAGCCTTTTAAATATATTCTGCAAATTTGCAATTCGAAGCAATCCTTGTTTCATGTCTATATTTTAAAAGGGTGTTCCTGTCAAGTGCACGGGCCTGCTATCACACACAATCATCTTCACCAGGTTTGATCAGGTGTTTGATCTCAGATTTTCTCTCTCCTCCGTCTTCAGTCTTGTCCCAGTTGCCATGACTGAGGTGTGCAGGTCTGGCTAGGTCAGAGAGCAGGTGCCACTGTGCTGAAGTCTGCTGCCGTCCCGATGAGCAAGGCAAGCAACCCACAGAGACGCACCACCTACCTCATCTCCCTCACTCTGGTGAAGGTTGAGGCTGTGCCAGAGGAGGATGTAGCAGGGAGCCACAAGGAGGCTCTTCCAGAGGGGGAAGGGAGCCCAAAGAAGGAAGAGGAGGAGGAAGAGGAAGAGATAGAGAAGGAGGTGTGCAATGTCCCTCAAAAGGAGGAAGTGGTGGAGAGAGAGACCACACAGGTGGTGGAAAGAGAAGAAGTTGAGCAGGTGCAGGTCAAATATGGCAGCCCTGTTGACAGTTGGGGGAAGCTTGAGAGGAAGGACACTCATGGACACCAAAAAGACATCATGTCAGTTGGGAAAAGCAAAGACACTTCTTTTGTGCATGCACCTGTTAGGCAAATGGTCAAAGTGTACAGTGGGACGACCTCTGAGGGGACTGTGCGTAGAGAGGGGCCTCGCTCAGAGGCCCTGCGCCCCAAGACGGAGCTCTACCGAGAGCCCCCCATGCTGTTCCTGAAGGGTGAGAATGGAGCAGACTTGAACAGCCGCTCACGCTGCAGCCTCCCTTTCTCCATCCCGCCACAGGTCAGCCAGCGTCCTGAAGTCCTGATGAGGTCGCACACAGGAGGCAACTCCGCCTGCTGGAGGGAAGTCAGAGAGGCCAACACGGGCCTGTATCATTCGGCGAAGACTTTGGATAAAAGGGATAACCGTATCGGGGACCAGTCCCCCTTAATGGCAGCTACAACTCTGGGGCCTTACAGGGCATCCTGGGCCGACAGTGATGGCAGGGGCACACTCATCCGCCCCGGAGCTCCCATGAGCGGAGGATTTTCAGGCATCATGACCAGGGACAGTCCTCAGGGGGAGAGGTTTAAGACGGTTTCTATATCCTTACCTGCGCCTCCTCCTGCCACCGACATGTCCAGGCCTCAGAGAAAAGGTACAAGTCGTACTCTGGACAACAGCGACCTACATTCCCTCTCTGACGATCTGAAGAAGGGGAAGGAGAGCCAGGCAGGAACGATCCAGCGAGCTCCTCCCCGCGACCGGAAGATGCTGAAGTTTATTAGTGGTATTTTCACCAAAAGTACAGCTGCATCGCCCAGTGCCAACGCCGCACCTCCCCTCTATCCAGCTGTCGAAAGAGGCTCAAGTGAGGAGGAAGGTAAGGCCACCTCATGTAGCTGCTGAGCACAGACCTCTATGATAAGCTTTTCATGTCAAATACACAGTTATGATTAGGGCTGCACAACATGGTTAAAAATTATTTTGCAGTTATTTTGACAGATGCTGTGATTGTAATATGATTTATGATCAACGGGAATTTTTGTATTCCATTTTTCATTTTCTCTGAAAAAACAACTATAAAAATACCAGTTATTTGACATTTGTTGAGGTCTGTACCAAACATCTCCTCTCTTCATTTTTCTTTTATCAAAAAACACAGCTTCTGTGATTTGGATATTGTATTTGGCCATTGTGATTTTTAAAATATTTTGATTAATTGTGCAGCCCTAATAATAATCGGCTGAGTGTTTCATGCCAGCATTTCTGTTCACATTTCATACATTTTGTCTCTTCTTAGTCATTTTGAGCCACACAGTGCTCTACATACTTTAAGGAGAGTTGGTCAAATGAACCAACACATTCAACTCTGTGCAACTCTGAAGAATTTGGTGGCAAAAAAACAACTACTCACATCTGTTGTTTAAGTTCACCCTTCAGTGCCCACTTGGGTGTAAATTTAAGTGACTCAGAAGACCATTTTGTTTAATGTGATTACACAGGATTACACATTTATTGTTGCTTACATTGTCCCCTGGGGAAATGTGTGGACCTAAACCAAAAAATGTGCTATTTAGTCCTAGTAATGCTCTTGTAATTCATTAATTTACTTAAAGCTGTAATATGCAACATTTCTGCATTGAAATGTCTAAAACAGGAGACATATGTTATATATTTTATTGAGTTCTGTGCCTAAATTATACAAAATCATAGACATAGAGAAATCTTTATGGTAACAGTGAATTTGCTGCTAGCTGTTGCTAGCTAGCAGCTAAGACTTCTAGGAAACACGACATATGTCAGATGTCAGAGTGAGGAAGGAAGTCTGCAAACATAACTAAATGTTAACTAAATGTTAAATAAAACTTTAATATTACCTTGTACATGAACGTGATTTCTGCCAGTCACATTCGATAGATCCTTATCTGTAATGGTGGTTGTTTAACAGTAAAGAAAACAACTCCCATGATCCCATGGTACTTCAGATGCCATCAAACTATGTGTTTTGTTATTATTTTAATGTGAGAGAGCAGCAGAATTTACATATTGTACACTGCAATATTCAGTTATCTGGCGGGCAAAGATTTATCATTCTTATTTTTATGCAGAGTGGATTTGAATGTGGTTATAGCACTTAAAGTGTCTTCTGTGGTTATTTTCAGTTAGAATAAGCTGCTGTAGATGAGGTGTGTCTCATACACTTGTTTTGTGTTAAACTGCAGCTGATGTGACTGAAAGCTTGTCTGAGATCAAGTCCAGGTAACCTTTCATGTCTTTGAGGGATTTGGTGAGGATTTGGAGAAACTCTCGGTGTGTCTGAAACTAATTCTTAAGGCTACACAGTAACTACATCTGGAGAAAATATATTGACAATCTGTCTAATAATGAGCTGCTCCTCTATCTAATTGAAATGCAACACAGGCTGATTAAAAAAACACTTGAAGATCTTTCATGGGAGCTGCAGAGGGAAACAACAGAACAAATGTTAAAAAAAAAAAAAGTGAAGAAAGTTTGTTAGAGATAAGAGATTGTTGATTGCTGGGTCTCATTCTCAGCTCATCAAATATTTTGATGTTTACCAACCTGTGACTGTCCATAGTCCCATCCGGAGCCAAGAGGAGGAGCAGAAGTCCAGTTTTATTGCATTATGCTTTATGAACTTTTGCCCAATGATGGTAAAAATAAACTGCCTACCACAGCTTTAAAAGTTGTCAAACAGGCAATGAGATTGCAAAAGTTATGTGGCTTTTATTTTACTGTTACTCCATCGTGACACAAATGGTTAAACCATGACTCTGATTCTTAAGTGATCCAGATCTGAAACATTATTAGGTAACAATGAGTTAAATAGTTAATTCAGTGAGGTGAAAAAATGAATCAGCAGCTACTCTGATGACTGATTAATCCTTTGTCATTTTTCAAGCAAAAATACCAAAATATTCATTGTTTCTAGCTTCTCAATTGGGAGGATTTGCTGATTTCCTTTGTCTTACTTGATAGTAAGGATTTTTGGGATTTGGACTGGTGTTTGGACAAAATTAGCCAGGCATTTTTGACTATTTTTGACATTTCATAGACAAAACAATCAATTGCACAAAATTCTCAGATTAACTGATAATATGAATAATTGTTGTAGCCCTATGATGATCCATAGATTTCCAATAAAAATGTGTGCAGTCACTCATCATCTTTGGCAAAAGCTGGATTTATTTCAGAGGATCCTATAGACCTCCAAGAGAAATGAAGGGAATTTTGTTTATATGTAACTTAAAAAAAAAAACAACTTTATTAATGTTGCAGATGAAGTTTTAAAATTTAGTACAGAGTGTTCTTTATCGGCTTCACTGTCAGTTTAATCATGAAGAGGGTTAAAGATGCTGATCTGTCTCAGTACTTTGATTTATCAAGTACTTAATGTTCTGGATCTCGATTCCCCCTAATCCTGACAATCAAACAAATAGAATTTAGTTCAGTCTTGTCAAAAAGTACAAAATCACTTGATGAAAAATTTAGACGTCTCTATTTGAAATAAAGGAAATTATGCAAACTTATAAATCTTTAATCTTTATTGATATATTCTAAAGGAAATCACCTTTGACAGAGAGTGTGGTGTCGGAGTAAGCTCTGAATAATTTGTCAGTAGTAAGTGGGACATGAATAATTAAGGTTGGGGATACACAGAGCCGTGTTCATCGGAGGAGTGAGGAGAGAGCGGGAACCTGCTACTTCCTGCTCTGTGCATGGAGTTAATCAGCCTTCAAATGGAGCCTATTCATTCGTCAATGCTATATTGTGTTTAAGTGTTGTTTCAGCATGTTGTGTCAGAATTCTGAAGATATATTGAACATTACTGATCAGATTTAATCCAGAGACATTGATCAGCGTTGTCACAATGTGTAGAGACACACACTTGCATATTTTCAGCATGATCCATGCACAGGTGGACATCGTGTCTCTGCTCCACGCACACAAACGTCGCTGTATCCATGAGAGACCATTTATTGTATGGAGACCCGGGCTGGAGGCTTCTGGAAAATGGAGTTGCCATGGCAACAGCAAGCCGTGAGAGATGCTATTTGGTCTGTGGTGTGACGCTGTTGATGGAGGGGAGTGTGGGGGCGTGGGGATTGCCCAAAGATGGGAATGAGGGGGTTTAAAGTTAGAATCTGACTGTCCCCCAAGAGAGGTGGTGGACATTGTGGCTCCACCCGAACACAACGTGACCCAGCAGCTTCAGAGTGTGTGCGTGTGTGTATGTGTGTTTGTCATTTTTCTTTCTCTATTCAGCCTCATATCTGCAGATGTGTGTGCGTGGTGTCCTTCATGGTTGTCTGTGTGTGTGTCTGTGTTTTATTGAATGTCCATTCACTGAGGCACCTTGGCTGTAATTCTACTCAGGTTAGAGCAAAGGCACTCCAATCTGAATGTTAAGTGCAATCTCACCACAAAGATATTCTCACAAAGTGTTTTAACGTAGAACTTCAACCTTTAAAAGTAAAAAAAAAAAAAAAAGTCCATCAATAGTGGAAAATATAGAATAGAATAAAGTAATAAATATAATATATAGAATAAATATAGAATAAAGAAGTCAGCTTGTTTTGATTGTCATATTCTTGACACCAGTGACCTCATCTGTATTTTTACAGTGAAAACCACTTATGGATCAAAAAGTTTGGACATAATCACAAGTGCTGTTTAAATAATTCACAATAATTCCATGTACAGTGTTCATGTGGTCTTTTTATACATGACAACATGTAAAAAGTTTTGGTAACACTTTATTTACAGTGGGGGTGACTGTCATTACACTTTCATAACCATGTCATGACACTTTCAATGAACATGAAGGAGTCTTAATGAATGTTTATGATTGTTGTTATTGAGTGTTATTCAGGCAGTTATGTTAATTTTAAGTTCACATTGTTTGAGATGTCTTTGTTATGACAACTTGACGTTAATCAAGACAACAATGTCTATGTTATGACAACAATGGCATTAACCAAGGAAAAAAACAGACAGACTGTGGACTGTGGCGAATACAATACCGAGGTGTTTTTCTTGCTGGTTTGGTTCCTGGCACCCCGGGGCTGAGACATCTGACCCTTCCTTAGTCCAGCTTAACTTTGCTACCTCAGTCTTCTTTCCTTTTTCCTGTACTTTAATGTGCTATGTGCTGATTCGTCTCTATTGAAAAGAAAACCAAATTCTGACGATGGTTAAAAGACATTGCTGGGTGTCTTGTTGCTAGCTTGCTAGTCTGTAACAATCACTAGCTAGCTAGTAAGCTAGTATTATGCTAATTTTGGCTTTCTAGTTATCTAACTTAAAAATGTGACCCTAATTGTTTTTACAGGAAAAGGAGAAAGTTGATTGAGGTACCAAATTGTTCAACAGTTATCAGAGTACAAAGCAAAAAGGGATGGGATACAGAGTCTGACAATTAAGCAACTAACTTTCTTAGACCAAGTACAGATAAC
The DNA here is from genome assembly GCF_056507025.1 of Lutjanus erythropterus. Classification (NCBI taxonomy): domain Eukaryota; kingdom Metazoa; phylum Chordata; class Actinopteri; order Lutjaniformes; family Lutjanidae; genus Lutjanus; species Lutjanus erythropterus. Next base: position 21,505,547 of record NC_139318.1, read on the forward strand.
AGCATACAGCTGTTAGCCCACTTTAGCATCAAGTAAACCAGCTAACCACTAACTTTCCATCAGGTAACTCTAATCTAAATCAGGTAATTGGTAATGTATTCTGTCATCAAACTGGCCTTACAATATTTAATGACAGTCCAGAAACTTGTTCATGACACTGTTACAAAAAGCTGCGTCAGATAAAAAGGCAGCTTGCTCCACTGCTAACTGAGCTAACTAGCTACCACCAGTTACAGATAACAGCAGGCAGGACTTAGCCTCCTTTAGCAACAAGTAAACCAGCTAACCGCTATCTGCTCATTTTGTAACTCTGGTTTTATAACATTTAATCACATCTTTATGACAAGTACAAGTGGTACCACTTCAGTTCAAATCCAGGAAATTCTCCATGACACCATTACAAATACATTTGACAGTGTAGTGAAACTTAATGACATCTTTGTGACAAGTCCAAAATGTACTGCTTTACTTAAGGAAAATAATCATGACACACTTATAATGGTCTCATGACAGCCAGTGTCAAAACCAATAAGACAGTTTAATGTCATGTTAAGATAAAGCTAAACAGTCTGAGTTTCTTTGTCATAACAAAGACATTATTGGCTTAATTAATGTCAAGCTGTTATAACAAAGACACCTCAAACAATCTCAACTTTCTATTAAAAATTACATAATTTATATAACTGACCAAATGACTAATGATAGCTGTCATAAATATTTATAAAAACTCAAAGGTGTCATGACAGTCTTATGAGTGACCCTTCAAATAAACTGTTACTGAAATTTTTAAAACTTATCTAATTCTTAACTTTATTCCCATGATGCCTCATCTCGCAGTTACCCATCAGCTTCCAGCTTTTACCTGAGGCTGCTGCATACACGTTGAAATCATGACAGAAAAAGACAAACACAGCCTTCTCAAAACTTATGACAAACTTCCAAAAACGAACCAGCCAGTCACAGCAGTGAAACTGCAGTGAGCCATATTTTATATACAGTACTGTACTGAATTATAGTGCATTTGAATTGTATATGGTACAGTAATTTAATTTGTATAATAAACTGAAAAATGTTTGAAACAGCTGTGCTGTATTTTGAAACGGCTATTAAAACTCAGTAAATAGCGGAGCTGCCCACTTCATTACTTCATATTCATGTAATAAATATACAAATGTTAATTTGATGGTAATATCTATGAGGAAAAAAATCAATTATAATAATCATCCGTTTATAGTGGTCAATATGACCCTGAGAGACGGATTGTTAGAAGAGGTTTCCACTGTATTTCAAGAGACTTGTTATGCAAAAGCCTGAAACTAGTGGAGGTGTAATTATGTACTGGCTGAATCGTTTCTTTGCAAAAAAAACTTTATGGCTGAATATGAGAGAGGAACAGAGCTGTGATTGATATTTTCTGTAGAGTGTGGAACAGAAATATATCCATGACCTCAGAATTAAATTAGAGGATGAGCTATGGAGTAGTAAAACTAAGAGTAAGAATAAATTTAAACCTCTGCAACAGTGTTGTAACTCCTGCACTGTGACACCAGTAATACATGCAACTAGGCTTTTTTGTCATGTAATGAGGTAAAGTCTTATTTTAGTGTGTCAGTGCCAAATCTGATAAAGCATTACTTACGAAACTGACTGCCACGTTATAAACCCCCACAGCTGGAGGATCATTATGATCCCAGCTAAGCAATGAAGTAGATATATTTGGCCATAATCTCACAATTATTTATCATCATGACACTTGGAACATAATGTAGCTTTTTAATATTAACACTCAGTCATCGTGTTGTCACTGCCAGGCGGATTTCCTTATCACAAAAACCAAAGCCAGAAAACCAACACAAGCACAGGTCTATTTGAGTTGTTAAACATTCAATAAAGGGTTATAGATCAGTTCAGTAATGTAAATGTAAAAATACAATGAAATGAAGTGCATTTAAATAAACACATTACACTTTTCTCTGTTTAAATGAAAGCTTGCGTCTCTATAGAGTTGTTTTATACAATCAGCAATTAGATTTAGTGAAATTCTGATGCAAATGCAATTCAAAGACTATAAGAGCTGACAGAGGAATGAGGTTGCTCATCTCTGGGGATGCAGCTGATGCCTCAACATAAACATGATGTTCTGTAACCAGATGAGTCACTTAACAGCAGTTACATGCTATCGTTTCTGAAAGAGCCATTTGCTTTCTGACTGATAGAAAATATTGCTGCACAGTTAAATAACCAGAATCCTATTATTGATCATTCAGTATGAAAACATCCATCTTGACAAGTAATTTGGTCCCAGATTAAGCCCCAAAGACTTTTTTTTTTTTACAAGTAAAAAATCACCACTGCAATAATTTCACCTTTCCCAGTGCAGGTTTCTCTATTTATGGGGTATTTTAGAAATTACAGTCAATACAAGTCAACAATACTAGATAAGGCTAAAGTATTAAGCGTCTGGAAGACTCAATAATGGACAATAATAGCTCAAAGCTTTTTTGGGGAAACTGCAGAAATTAATTTTTATTTTAGGTTATTTGGCTTGTTTCTGGTGCAAACCTGCTCCTTTCAAAAGTCTTTTTGAATCAGGTGTGAATTTCTTTACCGCATTCAGCACTAAGTGTCATATTCTGTTTTGTTTCTGTTGGCACTAACTTCTATAAAATTCATGAAATGTTTCTGGGAACAAGATGAATTAATCTCAGCACAGCTGGCTGAATTCTTAAGATTAATACATTTTCAAGGCTGAATAAAATAATGAATGACTTGCTAGGAGGACTTGTTTGCAGACAAACCACTGTGAAAAGCAAGTAAGTGCCGTGTCTAACAATGTGAGGGTAAACCAAGGATATCTGGCATTCTCACTAACTCATGCAGACTTGCACACTTGTACACTTGATTGAATTTTCTGGGTACTCAGTGTCTGGGAGCTGCAGCCTCCGTGGGGAGACTTGGACACCCTGGCTCTCTTGACTGTGTCCACAGGCTGTCAGACCAAACCAGGCCAGCAGTCAGCAATCACTCTTTTTAAGGAGCATGCCAACATTTTGGGGAAATAGTCTTGTTTTTTCACTTAACTTAATGGGACTTCTTAAAAACTTGGTATTTCACCTTGGAGGCGGTGACTTACATCTTGTGTCACACAGAGTGTTTTGAGCCTGATGTTCTTAGTGCCTCACATTGAGTCATCTCCTTCCTTTTTGCATTAACTAGCAGAGCTGTAACCCAAAAGCTGTTATGGTTAATCTGTTATGCTAATCTTTGCTTTAACCCCAAAATTAACCTCACAACAGACCTTCACTCCCCATTGTAACTTCAGAGATGATTTTTTTTTTTTGATTAGCAATTTATACTTCCGTGCAGATTTATAAATTACTTTTACTTGACTGTTAAACTGAAATTGACCATTGCAACATATGTAAAACTTAGCTTTGTTAGCTTTTTTGTTAGCTTGATCAGAGATATGCAAGTTGGCTACTTTACTCATTTTCCAGACTCATGGATGGATGGATATGTCCGTGGAAGTTTGGATGCTGACAACATGCAACAAGTAATTAACTTTTGAAGTCATTAAAAGGTGTTTTTCTTTTTGCTTTTATTGGAGGCTAATCGCCATTGTTACCTGTTTGTACCACTAGAGGCCCCATATGACCCACCTCTTGAAGCAGTCTGACATTTTTAAAAATAATTATCTGTCTCGCTCACAGTCAGATGAGAGAGCTGATGACAGTTGTGTTTCCAGTACAGAAATAGATGAAGGAAGTTTTTTTTTAGCCTAGTCTAGCATAGCCTTGCCCGACCTCACACAAAGACTTGCAGTGTGGAAAACCATAAATGTCCACTTACAGCTAAGAGCAACTCCAGAGTTGTCTTATCTATAGTTTATATCCTGTATCTTGCTGCATAACAAATTAGCAATACATCAAATCATTACAGTGCATTGCTTTTTATTAATTGGTACCCTCTCCTGATTTTATTATGTTAATTTTTGTCTCCAGCTGCATGCACCAGCAGTCAAGAATGGACCATGAGCCAAACTATACAGGAGCTTCACCTGGTAAGCATTAGGACATAACTTTTACAAACAGGTGAGTGGGATTTAACACTAAATTCATATTTTCTGTGTGTGTGTGTGTGTGTGTGTGTGTGTGTGTGTGTGTGTGTGTGTGTGTGTGTGTGTGTGTGTGTGTGTGTGTGCTCTGCAGGGGGTTTTAGGAGGTCTGTGCAGTGGGAAGTCTGCACTGGTCCACAGACACTTGACAGGAAGTTACCTGCAGCTGGAGAATGCTGAAGGTTGGTTTTACATGCCCTCAATACTGACTGTAACAAAGATGGAGGACATGTCTTCTCTCCCTCCTATTGTAAATGAAGCCAAAATATCTCAATATGAGTGTTGCCATCTTGCGCAGGTGACATGATTTAGAGCCAGAGTCTACACAGTGGTGATCAGGGCTCTGCCCATACAGCTGCAAGCAAGCAAGGCTCAACTGTCATCTAACATTACCATGATATGAAACTCAAATCAAAACTCATTAAACCAAACTAATCAGAATAATGAACACTTGAACAAACATCAGTGTGATTAGAACTGCCTAAAATGACAGAAAACATCATTGGAAGAAATCTATTTAACATGTATTTGGTTTTTTAGTCTGGCCCATGTCCCATCTGCTAACATGGAAGGGGAGGGGTTTCTGACCTATACTGCAGCCAACCACCAGGGGGAGATTTAGGTGTTTTGGCTTCACTTTTAGGGAGCTGTTATGTTGTCCATTTTTATGTATGCTTTTTCTGACATTGTCAGTACATAACTGACAAACTCTGTATTGTAGAATCTATTTTATTTTACATTAAAGCCGGCTGTATGCCTTTTAGATAATCCAGCAACAAGGCAAGGCCCTGGGAAAAAGGTCTGTAACAACTCTTGTTTATTTCTACTCTGTATTTACAGGACGCCAGTACATTAAGGACGTCCTGGTTGACGGACAGAGCCACCTGCTGATAATCAGAGAAGAGACAGAGCTCCCAGGTGCTCAGGTGTGTTGTTAACTGATTGAACTTGGTAAAAGCAAACTTAATTAACTCAACTTGTAGTGTAATTTAGTTCTTACCAGCTGTCTGCTCTTATGCTTTTTGAGTGCCACTCCTCTCCTCCTCCCTTCTCTTCAGTTTGCAAGTTGGGTGGATGCAGTAATCTTAGTCTTCAGTTTGGAAAATGAGGCCAGCTTCCAGGAAGTTTACAAAATCTACCACCAGCTCGCCGTCCACCGGCCTGTCTCTGAGATACCTTTCATAGTGGTCGGCACTCAGGGTGAGACACTCACACACAACATGTGCTTTCATTTCAAATGTTTGCAGAGGTGGACTTTTAGTGCATTTGTAATTTGGGCTGTTTTTAGATAAGATCAGCAGCACCAACCCCAGAGTAATAGATGACGCCAGGGCCAGACAGCTCTGCTCAGACGTGCGGCGCTGCACTTACTATGAAACCTGTGCAACGTACGGCCTCAACGTAAACAGAGTCTTCACTGATGGTATGTGTCCCACACGAAGCAGAAAATACAAAGGTTATGTGTCCTTTTCAAGGGTCATTTTTAGGGGTTTTTTTTGTCCCACAGCTGCTCAGAAGATCATGGCAGCCAAGAAGCAAGCTGCACTACTGGCTTCCTGTAAATCTCTTCCCAACTCTCCCAGTCACTCTGGAGGCTCCACCCCAGTGTCCGGCGTCTTTCCAGGGCAGGTAAAACTGTTTTTAATAATTTGTTCCACACTGACTGAAAAATGGTACTAAGTTGTATCTTGTTTGTGTATCTCACTAATTATATTGTTCATTTTTAGTCTTACTTTCTGCCTGTTTTTCCTTATTTATCTCCCTACTCTGCACAATTATCGCTTCATTCATTGCTCTCCTGCTCCGACTCTTTCCTCTCTTCAGGCCAGTAACGGTGGTCAGAGCAGTGATTACTCCTCATCACTTCCCTCCACGCCTGTGATCAGCCATAAAGAGATTGGCAGGACAGCAAGAGGGGAAAAACAGGAAAGTGCAACGCCCGGGTCAGTCCGCAGTGCCACCCGGAGACGCACCTCTCGTTTTGCGGTACATACTCCTCAAGTTTTTTAGACCAAACAGTCATGTTTATGTGTCTTTTTTATTTTTTAATTCTTTCCCTTTTTTGTTACATAATGAAATACAATGCAGGGAAAATCTTATAGTGAATTTGAGAGTTAAAAGCAACTGCTTATATGTTAAATTGTATTTGTCTCTTCGACTGTTACCCTCATCTCAACCCTATCACACATATGTTTTTATTAATTATTTTTATTTGAATGTTTGTGAACATTATGAACTCCTTCTGAAATGTTTAGAGCAATCAAAAGAATATTGATTCAGATTCTAAAACCACATCTTAAACCACATCTTTGTACAAAAAAGATGAGGTCACTGTCACAAAAAGTGCCCACTGAAGTTAGCAAAAGTGAGCTTTTATGTAATTCCTGTACTTGCAATTATTGAATTATTGTGAGGGATGTCTGATTGGTAGAAACATTTTTATTTCATTAAAATGCATTTAATAATCTAATTCAGACAGCTTCCAGGAGTTACCATTAAGGAGCTGAAGATTAATAGTGTCCATATCATAAAATACTGGGCAATAATAATAACAGGGATTTAATGCCTGAGGTGGGAAAATATGACCTTAAAGTTGTGGAGTGTCCAAATTGTACCAGTTTTGTGGAATGACTCATAGTCATAGTATGAAATGTTACGGCCTCATACAAGTATTTTGCCCATGCTGTTTCACCTAAATATACAAAACTTTGTAATGACCTTTAGATTGTAGTGAAGAGAGGTTGCCTGTCACCCTTTGTAGTTTATATAATTGCATTCTCTTTGAGGTATGATGTTTGAAAAACAAACCATGCATGAAACAACCTTTTTCTCAGTAAAATCGTCAAATAACTGAAAAAGTGATTTATGACATTGAAATGACCAGAACTTTGTTTGGCAGTTTACTATGAAACTTACTGAGGTCGACAGGAACATTGTTAATCTAGAAATAACTGATTAGTGCAGCTTTAATATGAGGCTGAATGCCACTGATGTTAAATTAATTTCTATAGTTTTTGCTTACGTTTATAAGTCGGCTTTTGCAGTCAGCAGAAAACTCCATTCACATTTCCAAATACTTTTTATGGCTTTGTGATGAAATGCGCATCAATTCATAAGAAAAACGTCCACACTTGAAGAGTTCTAAATTATGTTTTTTTTTTTTAACCAATTACCCCCTTCTTGCCTCTTATGCAGTTATTGCTTGTGTTGTTTTCTAGGGCCGTAGAGGCAGTGACTCAAACAGAAGGAGTGCAGAGTGCAAGGGCGATATGGGCAGTGGACGCTCAATTCCCATCAAACAGGTAAAATACTGATTCACACTTGATGCAGAAACAAATATGATGCATCTAATGACCCTCTGCAGAGGACATCACACCAGCAGTCACTTGAAACCAAATGTGTGAAGACGGTTTCATCATGCGGAGTGATGAAGTGTTGTGATCTCCCATATTGGCCTGATGAATAGGAGAGTGGGAGTTTTTTGGCAGCCAGCAGTCGTCATGCTGCCGAAATCTGTGAGATGAACACACAAGACATTGGCAATAAATTCTCACTCTTGGGTTTTGTCACCTCCGTCAGGGCATCTTGCTGAAGCGCAGCGGGAACTCGCTAAACAAAGAGTGGAAGAAGAAGTATGTCACGCTGTCCAACGACGGCATACTGTCCTATCACTCCAGTGTCAATGTGAGTCAGTGTGTTGACAGAGCACTCTGGTGCATTATGATGCTGAAAGCACCGCTGACAGCTCGTGCTCGATGGTAATGGCTGATTCTTGGCTTGGCAGGATTACATGCTGAATGCCCCCGGGAAAGAGATGGACCTGCTGCGAGTGACAGTGAAGGTGCCGGGAAAGCGACCTCCTCGTGCTGTACCCACCTGCGGCCTTCCAGTCGGCCTCAATGGACGAGTCAAAGATGTGCCAGGACCCGAGGGTGTCAGCCCAGGTCAATCAATAACAAAAAGATCCTATCTAAGTAGTATTCGCAACAATCAACTTTGCTTATATGGATGGCTATGTAGTCACCTTATTAACTCGGCAGCCATTTTCCTCTGACATCATGCTCAGGGTGAGAAGCTCAAATGAGCTTTCAACTGATCAACTGAAAAGACAATGGATAGTGAAAATGTGGAGGGACATCGGGCCATATTTCAAGCTAAAACAATGTATTTGAACCCGTTTGCTTCCATGAGACAACAGCTAATGCTAGCATTCAACCACTTCCTAGCTAACATTACCAAGGTCATTACTGCCACGCAAAACACTCACTGCTAAAGTGCTTGAAACACACTTTTGTGTTGTATGTAACACTGTATGAACCATTACCCAGAAATACATGTTCCAGTGAGCAAAATATCACATAACATTACTGACTTAACCAAAACATTTCTGAGGTCAGGTGAAGAGACAGCAAGACAGCTAATATTAACATTAGTCTGCATTAGAGGCATGATTACATCCAGCATGTTTTACTTCCAGGCTTAAAAAATGTGTGCGTTAATATTTCAGAATTTATTTACACCGTTCCTGTATCTTGTAACACTGTCAACTACTTATGTCAGTTAGGAAGTGGCTGAATGCTAATTGTTAGCTATTGTTAGCTTGAAGTATGTCTCAAGGTTTTTACTATCCATTGCTATTTCAGTTGTTGATCAATCAGGAAATGGTGAAATGACAATGATTTGTTTGATTCTCTACATTTATATAACTTGTAGTGAAGAGCACCGCAGTACAACATTTGAGCATTTCCACCGTGAGCATGACATCAGTGGAAAATGGCCACCATGTGAATAAACTGAAATTGACCCTTTATTAAGCTCCTCCTTCCTTGGTTACTGTTGCTACGTGTGTCATTCTCGAACAGCACGTACAGAGTTTATGGTGATAACAGTATAAGATGTAACATAAGAATTCAAAGTAATTTTTGAAACATAGGGTCTAAAATATGTAAAGTTATTTAACAGCTACGTACACAATATAGTAATAAATGCTTAAAGAATGAGGCACAAGGATTAAATTAAGTGCAGCGGACCTTGAGACAGTCACCAAGTCAGATCAGCTGACACAGTTGTACCGTATACACGGGGTGATCATGGGTGTACCATGATCACAGTGAGTTGCCAGGATCAGTGCTAACGTTAAGTTAACCTGCCTGAAATACATCATCAGCCTACTTTGAGGATGCACCAACCTACATCTTCCTCCTCAAACCTCCTACGTAACAAATCCCAATTTAATCACTGGGAATAAGCCATGAGTTTGGCAAAAAAATAGTGGTATCTAACACAAGTTTGGCTGGGTGTAACATTACTGCAGGTAGTTTAAGTTTAAGTACGCTTATGTTAGAGCAGATAAAGACAAAGTTTAATCCATCAAGTTTTTGAAAGACTAAAAAAAAGATGCCACTCTCCAAACTCATGAGACTCAGAGTATTGCTCTTCATAGAGCCCCATGACCACTTCTTCAACATGTAGAGAGATCTAAAGCTTGACAGGCCTGCAGTGCCCAGTCACGGTTGCTAATTTAGGATTTGACAGTTGCTGTTCTGAAGAGGGGTTTAGCAAAAGGACAAATAAAGACTGATCATAGCTTGAGTCTTTAGTGGAGTTGAGGCACATAAGAGTTAGACCTTGAATAGGAATAAGTGTGTGTGGTGAGGGGGGAGCAGAGAGAATGTGAACTACAGTAAATGCACGGTTCTTTGTATTTATACTTTTTTGTGAGGCAGGGTCAAGTATCTGTACAAGATAGGGGGAAAATTGCATGGGAATGCAAAATCTTTACAAAAGAGGAAAACAGCACCATAAGGGATTTTACAACTTTCACAAAGAGTGCGTGAAAAACTTCTCCAGTTGTGCTCTGCATCTTTTATTTTCTCTGGTGTTCATGCAGACTCAGTGATCTGTTTTAAATTTCAGCTCTGTCTTTTCAATTGATGTTTTTCTAAATTATTCTATTATTAAGTGTGCGCTTGCTATCATCTCTTTAGTCCCTGTAAGTGCCAGCAGCCTCCTGCAAGTGGAGGAGATGGAAGGGCTGGGTGGTGCACTGTTCCTGAGGAGTAACAGAGGCGTGCAGCGATGTCCCTCTACACTGTCTAACCACGCTCAAAGTGTTGGTGGGTAAAGGAAAAGAACATTTGTGCTTATATTTAATGTAAAGGTGCAGTACGCGATTTTGGAGAAAGATAGTTGATTGCTGAGTCTCATTCCCAGGTCAGATACTGAGACTCAACAATCGACTATCTTACCGACCTGTGATTTGCCAAAGTCTCTTGTCACAGGCTACATTTTCTAAAGCCTCAATGCAGAACAAAAGAGGAGGAGTAGAGTTTTTGTCTCATATCGCTTTAATTACATCATGCTTCAAGATTTTCATGGAACTTTTGTACAGTGACGACAAAAATAAACTGCCTACCTTGACTTTAACAGCATACATGTTTTTCACCGGACGCATTTAATTTGATATGTTCTTGTGTGATTTTGTTGCCAGACTCTGCAGTTGAGGGTGTGTCCAGTTCCTCCTCCACCAAAGACGTAGGCTCCTCCTCCCCGGTGACAGACAGGAAGAAGCATCGCAGAAAGAAGAGCATGAACCAGAAAGGAGACGCAACTATTGGCCAAGCAGATGGTAAAAGCTAAGAATGCCAAATGCGTTTCTATTTTCAGCAGTACAAGCAACAATCAGTCTCTGATGTTTTTTATATGATGTTGATTATTACAAAACTAATAGTAATTATTGATACATTTACATTAAATTTGATTTCAACTTGTAATATGTATAATTTCCCTTCTCTTGTTGTCTTTTTTGTGACATTTTCTATCTTCTCATGCAGCCAAGCGCAAAATGTGGAAACTTAAAAGCTTTGGTAGCTTAAGAAACGTAAGCAAGACAGGTAATGTTGATCTGTCATGTTGAATCTTTCAAACTCTGACTGACCCTCTGCACACATCAGTCTGTTTGCCATGAAGGATATTATCAAGCTTTTGTTGTAGAATGGCTTAATTACAACTATTTGATTAATAGTCTTTCCATACATCGAAATGATTTTACCAGCATATATGGAAATTTTAGTTATAATTCAGCAGTTCACCAACATAGGAAGACTTACTTATGCTTACTAGTTGTTAGACACAAACTCAAACTGTACTGATGCATCTCTTTAATTCATAATGCTAAAAAACTATTGATGAATTTTCTCCTCATACATTTGAATAACATCTGATGAAAAATGTCTTGTATGTTGCATATTAATGTTTTTTTCTGTGTCAGATGAGGATAACTTTGACTTCCTCATCGTGTCGAGCACTGGCCAGACGTGGCACTTTGAAGCCCAGAGTGTGGAGGAGAGGGACTCATGGGTCCAGGCCATTGAGAGCCAGATCCTGGCCAGCCTGCAGCTGTGTGAGAGCAGCAAAAACAAGGCACGAATGAACAAAAGCCACACAGTGCACTCTCTATAGACAGTTCACTCACTGTATTTAGATAATGATCATTTCTTCTTTTAATATTTTGTCATTAATCAACTTCATTTTTTATGTCTATACAGGGTTTGTAACCCCCAATTAATCATATTTAATTGTATTGCTGCAATAATGAGAACTCTAATTATAAAAGTACAACAACAAGAAAACTAAAAGAATTAAGAAGAAAACTGACTAAATAAATAAGTATGTCTTCATAACAGTGAAGCCCAGTAAGCATTTATATTGATGCACAAGATAAGACAGGATAGATATGTGTATACAACTACATATATACAAGTACTTGAACATACATACAAGTCTGTATTAATTAACATGCATAATCAAACACACATACTGTATAGATTAACACATCCTGCTGTATGCACGTGATCTTTTTTATACTTTTGATTTGCGTCACTTGTTCTTTTAATTATCTCTTTTCTCTATTAGTACAGTAGGCATTATTACTAATAAGATTTTTATAAATATCTAGATTGATATAACTATTTCACCAAATTTAATGATTTTAACATTTCACCACATTCCCTAAAGACTTTAAAGATGCAGACAAATCATATTTAATATTTATTTGGGATAATAAAATAGTGCATCTGTATCTTCCAAGCATATTCTCTCCACGTGTGAAGCAGTTGTGTTATGTGTGCCAGTAAAGCGATAATTTGATTGACAACTGCCAAAATATTATGAATATTATGACAAAATACTTTCTCTTGCATGTATTCTTGGAAAACATTACAGGCTTCATTTTCATGCGGCCACAAAGCAAGTAGAGACACAAATGCAGCTTGAAATTCCATTTTCGTTCAGCGCAAGATGTGCATTTGTTAGCATTATGTGGCCCTGCTTGCTTCAAGGAGGGCAGACTCATACACCTGAGGTTGTGTTTATGCAGATCAGGTGTTGCAGTGAAATACTGGCACCCATATTGGCATGAAATTGAGTCTGCGTTTCCATCTGCTCAGACCACCTCTTACTGCAAGTCTACAGAACAATTCTTTAGGCTTTTGTTGGCACATAGACACAGAATATAACTGAAATCATTTGTATAGTATAGAGTTGTTAGGGATGTGTCTGCGGGATGATTTACTCAAAATTCCAAGCACAGTTTTCTATATGGGAAATTAGAACCAATCTTTGAGTCCTGTAATCTGCTTAAACTCACTATTGCTTTATTCAAATTATACCTGTAAATGTATCTAAATATGACTAATGGAAGGCCACTCTACTTATTTTACTGAGCACAATACAGACAACAGAAAGTAATCATGGAAACATTCATTCATCTACATAAAATGTCAATTCAAATTCAAAGGGGACACTATCTGTCCTTGCGAGTACATTTGGAGGGCCGTATAATCATATTTGTGTGCGATGTATTTGCACCTTGGGACTCCTGGATAAGAAGAGTTTTCTCTCAGGAGAAGCTGGCCCGGACTCTCTTCTCGGCCCATTAGGACGCTGTTACTGCGGCTGCTGCTTTTAAAAAGGATGAGGGCAGATAATTAGATTGGCCATTACCAAAACCCGCCCCATCTCCAGAACTGTATGTGGTCCTGTCCACTAATGGACTCGGCTGGTTTCTCCTCCAGAGTGGGGAGTGCATTTTGATGTGGAATTAGTTCAATCATCTCCAAAAATGATCATTTCCACCAATTTAATGATTCTCAATAATTGCTTTAATCCCATGATGCATTTCTTTATTAATGTTATAAAAAATGTCTGTCATAGGAGGCCTAAACCAATACTTTTACAGTTTTAAATGGTCATTATAATGATTATAGCCTTCTATCACAGCTTTTTCACTTGGAGAGTAAGAAATTATAATCAGTTATTATTAATGAGAGCTGATAGCTAAGCTAATATCACAGAGGGTTTGTTTTCTGGTGTTTCTCTTATTTTAACTGTATACTGTGTGTTTTCAACAGGCTCGCAAGAACAGCCAGAGTGAAGCGGTGGCTCTGCAAGCGATCCGCAACGCAAAGGGCAACAACTTCTGTGTTGACTGTGATGCTCCAAGTTAGTGACACACACTCGTAGCTTTTCTTGTCTTCGTACACATTCATATCTGTGTCTGCTTTTAGTGCTTTACTGCCATCTCGCCTCATTTCAACCCTGCAGATGTGTCATCACTCTCAAGAGCTCTTTTCATTTCCTCTTTGCTCTTTTTTTTTTCTTTTTTTTTTTTTACCATTTTCAGAGTTTGTGATTAATATAAAAATCGGCCAGGTTTCATGCAACAACCAAGTTGTCCATAGTTTTTTAGAGTGGCTGCCTTTTTAGGTGGAGCAAGAAGCTGTGAAGAATGTGGAGAAAATCTTTTGTGGAACACTTGAGGCTCTGCACATTTTCACACTACTAGAGCAAACCTGACCAATCACTGGAAAATGGATGTGACTGTTGAACTGTCATTTGGAAAGTTAGAAAAAAATAGGTGATTCAGATGTAAAATGAGCTTTCCACATCTCAGACTGACGAATAAGCCCATCTTTAGGCCGTGCATACATTTAAAGATCCAGTGTGTAAGATTTAAAGGTGCAATATGTAAGAACTGTCATATTCCAAACAAATAGTGGGCAGCATTTCACCAAACTGCTGCTAACTGTAGCTGCTGACAGCTAGTTAGGTCGGTTAACTAACCAAGATTGTTTTTTGTTTCTATCGAGTTTAAATTAAGTGTTTTTTTTTGTTTTGTTTTTTTTTTTACAATGAATGAACAAGGTAATTAAGCTTGTCTCAGTTCTTAGAAAGAGTGAAACTTGAATTCAGAAGGTGTACGGTTGTATGTTTCTGTTTTATGAGAAAAATAGGTATGAGAATATTTCCTCTCCTGACATTTAGTGAGTTTATTTTCTTTAATTATTAAGCTAAAAAAAAACACTAACAGAGCTTGTTATAGAAAACCCACTGCTTGCACACACCTCCTAGCTGAAATTAAATGAGGAGGCCTGAATAATCTTATCTAGATAGGCCAGGCCATGGCTAGCTGGTTAGGATGCTAACTTAAGACATGATGTCAAAACTGTTATTTCTTCACATTCTGTTGTTTGAATGTTTTAAACCTTACATATTGTGCCTTTAAGAGGGATTTATTGGCAGAATATGGCATATTCATAAGTTTGTTTTTGTTAATCACCCAAAATTAAGAGTCATTTTGCTTTTGTTACCATAGAATGAGTTCTTTATATCTACAGAGGGTGCAGATCCTCCCCCACAGAGGCCGACATGTTGCTACAGTAGCCCAGAACAGATAAACCAAACACTGGCTCTTGACAGGGCTTTTGGGTTTCTCGTGAGTTTCATGAGAGTGAGGCGAGTGGTATTCAGTCACTTGCAATCTACAAGCTCACCAACAGATGCCACTAAATCCTTCACACTGGTCTATTAACATAGTATATTTTAAAATATGGTTAGTTTTTATCAGTTCAGATTTTGTAAAATCACGAAATTTTCATAAGAAAGACAAATGACAAGATGGAGTTACAATCTAGCCCCACAAGAAACACTGCAACTGGGAAAGACTCATACCACGACTATTCTATCTTTGATTTTTGTGCGTCCTTTGAATTTGAATATTTATGCAGATGAAACTTTATTTTTCACTTTTATTATCCATGTTGTGTAACTTGTTGAAATATTGAAGGCAAGTTGAAGAAACTTGCTGACTGTAGTTAAACTTTATTACCTAAAAGCTTCTCTGAATCTTTTCTAAATCCTCATCTGTTGCCATCCACGCCATGAAACAACTTTTTTTTTTTACCTCCGTAAGGAAAATGATCTGCCAAAACAATTACTACAATGTTAATTGCAAGGTAAATGAGCCAATTAGCAAACAATACAGAAACATTTTTAGTTTCAGTCCAACATGAGAGTAACAAGCAAAGCATACTAATGATGAACCATAGTTAGACATACAGTCAGCAAAATTTCAGTAATACACCCCATAATTAAAATCAGTGTCTTAGATTTCACTAAACCAAACAAAAATAGATCAAATGCTGAATATTCTTCTCAAGTTGGAACATTTTAAAGAGCCAGAGCTTCAGGGGAGAATATTGTTTGGCACACTGGCTTCAGATTTAGCTGCTTGTCTTTAAAACCTGTCCAAACAGAATTTCACACAACTTTAGACACTTCTGTGGAATAATTTGGCCAACTGGCATATTTAAAAAGAAGAAATCTATCAGCCGTTTTCACATAGACCAGTTTCAAATGTAGCGGTCTAATTTGTTGTGCTCTTTCCCAGATCCGACCTGGGCCAGTCTGAACCTGGGCGCTCTCATATGCATCGAGTGCTCGGGGATCCACAGAAACTTGGGCACCCACCTGTCGCGTGTCCGCTCGCTGGACCTTGATGATCTGCCACGGGAGCTCACGCTGGTCCTCAGTGCCATTGGCAACCACATGGTGAACAGTATATGGGAGGCGCGCACACTAGGCCGCCGTAAACCAGCACCTGATGCTACACGGTAAAGACATACTGTAAAAAAAAACAAAAAACGCTAATAATATTGTGAGATGTAACACTATGGCATGGTTGTACCAACAAGAATACATTTTTAAACCTGATTAAATCACAGTTTAAATTATATTACACCAAACTAGTTTAAAATTGAGAAAGATTAGATTTAAACCTCTCTTGAAAACCCAGTTTAGTTTTTACAATACATATAGATAGAATTTAATTCTTCTTTGCTCTGCTGTTGCCCATCTTAAAATATTCCATTATTTGGTCAGATTCCCCAATAATTTTGGACAACAAGTCCTTTTTTTAAAGGAGGAGAAATTAGAGCTTCACTTGTAGGCTAACTAGGCTAATTATTTTTTTTTTACCTAGCCAGGAAACAATAGTTAGCTATCACACAGTGTAATGTTTTGTTTTTAAGTTAACTTTTTAAGTAGCTAACAAACAATGTAAGATTTTGTTGACATTTTTTAGCTAGCTAGCAGCCAATGTAAAGTTTTGTTAATGCTTTAGCTAGCAAGCCTCTCCATATTGATTACATTTAATTTTGGTTTAGATCATTAAATGTGGATTTAAGGGATTAGTTTTTTGTGCAACAGAGCTCTGTTTAATTTCTGGATTTACTCATTTAAACCCTCATTTTGTCATAATCTTAAATTAATTTTTGTTGGTGCAACCAAGTTTATGGATGTGACACTGCTTTACTTCAGTGTGTTTCATGGAGGTATGAGCTGCATAGTTAAAAATTAGCTGCCTGAATTTACGAGTTTCAGTAGAAAGAAAATGTTATTCTTGAACGGGAGCAAGACAAGACGCTGTAAATGTGTTTCACTGAATATCATCATCTTCTGCTTGTTCAGTGAGGAACGGGAGTCCTGGATCAGGGCCAAGTATGAGCAAAAACTGTTTGTGGCACCGTTGCCTCCTCCAACTCCTGGCGAGGGCCCAGACATCACGTTATCTGGCCGTCTTCTTCTGGCAGTGATGGAGCACAATCTCCCCAAGCTGCTGCTCCTTTTGGCCCACTGCACTAAGGAGGACATTAATGCCCCCCTCAGCTTGGCGCTCTCCTCCAGGTCACTCTTAGCTCTGCGATTGCCCGGTTCTGCCCTGCATGCTGCCTGTCAGCAGGCTGATGTGGTGATGACGCAGCTTCTCGTTTGGGTATGTTGACCTCCTTCTCTGATATAGGAATCACTGAAACTTTTGCATTAATGGTCTGAATCATATCACCAAAGAAGTGCGACGCATAGGAATAGAGATGATGTTACAGTGAAGTTACAGCATCAACAGGCTTTGAAATGATGTAAAATATTGTATCACAGCAAACCATTGTGTTGATTTATGCAAAACTGGCAAAATAATAAATGTTACCCTTCAAGAACCTCTAAGTGAGTCTCAGCAAAAAACAAAAAGCGTTAAAACAGATGACTCAGCAAACCACTCAAGGGTGATCTATATGTGTGAAAGGCACTAAAGCTCACTGAGTCACACCTTGTTGGTATAATTTAAGACAGTCCTGTCAGACAGAAGTTGTAATTTATTCCACATGTGATAAAACATCCCTAAAGGGAGAGTTTGGATATTTTTAAGTGGGATTGTCTGAGCTACTTATCCATATCCAGTGTATTACCTTCAGTAGGTGGCAGTTTGGAGAAGTAAATATCAGTTTAAGTGTGTGCTACATTTAGAATATTTTCACTGCTTTAAATTGCCATCAGACTGGCTGCTCTGATGGGAAACCACTGTTAAATAAACCAAGTATCACTCCCTTGTGTGACTTCAGTGTTTCAAAAGGTTAGTTCAGATTCACCAAAGTCCCACAGTAACACAAATTAGCAGATCAAAGCCGCAGACTTGGTGATATTGGCCTCATACACTGTCAGTTTCCCATCAGAAAAGGATGTCTGATAGCAAGTTTAAGCAGTGAGAATATTCTAAATCTAGCATACAGTGAAACTGTTGCCAATTTTTTTTTAAGTAGTCCTTTTTCTAGGTGGCTAAAATATGTTATGTTGGTGACCCTGTATGCAGCAGTGCATGTCTTGGCTTCTCACACCAGCACTCCTCTCTGTTTCCCCAAACTGAGCTCATGCTGACCATCTACTGTACACTGTACAAAAAAGTTAAGAAAACTCATACTTTCAAGCACCTATCTTCATTCAATTTGTGGAGAGTTGAACTGGACTCAATGTTTTCAGTTTTGAAAGAAACTAAAAAAAAGTTTTCCCAACTTGTAATATTTTGTTGAGATAATTTACTTTTCTTCGTAGAAAAACTTGTATCTTTAGGTTTAGAGACAAAACTGCATTTCAAAAATTGTTATGTAAACTCATTAAAATGAAAGAGAATAATTGTTAATAATTTAATATTTTCAATTGCATCCATTTAATTTTCAAGCACCCAAATAATGACAAATCAGGTTCACACTGAGCTATGAACAATTTTTGAAATGTAAAATTTTGGGGCTCCTAAAACCTAAAGACTCAAGTTCATCTAAAGAAGACAAGTAAATTATTTTTTACAAAAGCTTATGGGTTGGCAAAACTTTTTTTTGTTTATTATTTATATATATTTATTATTTGAAAGTTTGAGTTTGACTAAAAGCTCAAAAAATTAGTGAAGGCAGTTGCACTTGAAATTCTGATTTTTTTTTTTTTTTTTTTCACTTTTTTTCAAAGTGTAGATAATACAGTGGTTACATGTATGTACCTGACACAACTCCTCTTAAAAAATCAAAGCTAGAAAATGTGTGATTTATTTGATGGCGCTTCCCTGCTGTCTTCCGAACAACTCAAAAACAAAATACAATCTCCCTAGACATAATTTCTTTTGATACCTTCAAGTTTGAGATTTCATAACTAGAAAAACTACTTTCAGTATCAAAGCCACAACATCATCAATAGAGCAGTTACTTCTACTTGGCCCAACCAAAAAATCTATAACTCATTTTTTACAATGTCTTAAGCCAGATTGATGTGCTGAATGCACAGGATGTTGCAAAGATATGGCAAAATGAACTTGGTGTAAATATTGACGAGGATGAATGGGATGTGATATGGGATCATACAAAGAAGATGTCCGTGTGCAACCGTGCTAAGATGCTGCAATTTCAAATCTTGCACCGTCTGCAAATCTCTCCCAACAAAACACACAAAATGAAGCTTCAGGTCTCACCTTTGTGTCTAAAATGTAAGATGCGTGTGGTCCTGTCCCAAAATTCAAACATGTTGGATGAATATTATACAAGACATGGGAAGAATATTTGGTGCATCTATCCTTGCGTTTGCTGCAAGAAAGAACATCTTTTTATCATGGATAAATGACAAACCTCCTTCTAAAGCAAATTGGCATAAGATAATCTTGGAATATTTTCCTCTTGAATACTCGACATGCCTACTCCACTCATCTAAAGGACAGTTTATGAAAATATGGACTCCATACCTCCACTTTTCCAACTCCACTGTGGCTTCAACACTTGCAAACATTGTATTTGACTGACTGTGGACCAATCCCTACGGCCCCTTTTTGCTTGTGATATTGTAATTACAATGCCCCCTTTGTAATCTGAACTTTGGCTGTTATATGTTGGATTTTATGTTTCTAAGGAGCTCTTATGTATTTTTCTAACTATTATTAATGTTGATTGTGTAGGCCAATGTTGTGTGTTTACAAAAACCCCAAAACCTTATAAATATACATGAGGAAAAAAAAAACAAAACTATCACTTTAAAATGTTGAATATGGGGTAATTACATAATTTAATCATTTTTTAATCTTCTCTTTTTTTAAATCTCCTTCAGTACGGCTGTGATGTTCGGTACCGGGATGCTCAGGGGCAGACGGCGCTGGTTCTGGCTCGCAGTGCTGGCAGCCAGGAGTGTGTGGATATCTTGCTCCAGCACGGGTGCCCGAATGAACCAGCTGCCACGGTCGGTTTTGCAGCAGCTGCGACATCCAGCTTCCCTGTTGCCATGACGCCGAGCCTGACAGTTGCCACGACACTCAAGATCTCGCACAAGAGCGGCAGCACCAGCTTGAGTTACAGCACGTCTAGAAGGGCAGTGTCATAATCGAAATCTGGCGTG
The DNA here is from genome assembly GCF_056507025.1 of Lutjanus erythropterus. Lineage (NCBI taxonomy): Eukaryota > Metazoa > Chordata > Actinopteri > Lutjaniformes > Lutjanidae > Lutjanus > Lutjanus erythropterus. The sequence goes on from NC_139318.1 coordinate 21,525,696, forward strand.
GTAAAGTGTGTGTGCGTGTGTGTGTGTGAGAGAGAGAGAGCCCGTCGCTTTGTCGTAGTGTCCTGTACTCTCACACAGGAGCAGCAGGACTGATGAACATGTTGCCAGATGTTGCACTCCCTGAGGTTGTAAAGGGTGTGTGTGTTTGTCAGGGATGAAAACACACACTAGTGATCACACAGGCACGTTCAGTCTGCTAGAAAGATTTAACCAAAACAAAAGAGAAATTTTCCTGACTACACTTTCTATGTAGATGGTAAGAAGAAAGAATATGAGATTACAGATTTAATAGGAATGTATTGCACTGTATACCAGCTGGTATGATTCATATTTCATCATGCAGTAAATATTCAACTTTACTCTCCACTCAGTTCAGAATGGGAATTTGCCTTTGGCCTCAAACAAGCTTATCTGAGCATCTAGAGCCCAGAAGTAAAGAACTGCAATAAGTTTACGATTTCATAGATGGACGTCTATCTGCTTGAGAATCCAACCAACAACTGATTCCAAAAAAGATGAGATGCCCTGTAAGATGCAAACAAAAACAGACTGCAATGATTTGGAAATACTTTTTTAATCTATATTGAGCTGAATACAGTACAAAGACAAGATGTTTAATGTTCAATCTGATAAATTTAATGTTTTTTTGTAAATAGACACTGTGAATTTAATGCCTGCAACACTTTTCTAAAAAGTTGTGACAGGAGCAACAAAAGACTGTGAAAGTTGTGAAATGCAGATAGTTATGAACAGTTCCGAAAATTTATGGACAGCAGTTTGTTTCCACTGTGATGCATCACCTTTTTTTTTGACAGCAAAATTCTTTCTCTTTGTTACTTGATTTCCGTCTTCAGGTGCTTAACAGTCCATGGTCTCTGTTGTATTTTTTCATTCCCTCCACAAATATTCAGTGGGAGACAGGTCTGGACTGCGGGCAGGTCGGTCGAGCACCTGCACTCTTTTACTATGAAGCCACACTGTTGTAACACGTGCAGAATGTGTCTTCTTTTTGCTGAAGTGTGCTGGAACATCCCTGAAAAAGACATCATCTGGATGGCAGCATATGTTGCTCCAAACCTGTATGTGCCTTTCAGCATTAACGGGGCCTTCACAGATGTGACAACACACAACTGTATCATCATAGATGCTGGGTTTGGACTTTCCACTTTTGATAATTTGGATAGTCCTTTTCCTCTTTAGTCCGGAGGTCATGACGTTTATGATTTTCAAAACTCAATTTGAAATGTGGACTCATCAGACCACAGAACACTTTGCAGTGGTCCATCTCAGATGAGCTCAGGCCCCAGAGAAGTCAGTGTTGTTCCTGGATGATGTTGTTACATGTCTTTCACTTTGCAGGATAGAGTCTTAAATGCATTTATAGATGCAGCGACGAACTGTTTACTGACAACAGTTTCCCAAAGTGTTCCAGAGCCCATGTCGTAATATACTTGTCAGAGACATTCGGTGTTGGTTTTTTGTCTTGCCCCTTATGTACAGAGATTTCTCCAGATTCTCAGATTCTTGTAATTGTGTGTTGAGAAACTGTTGGACTATTTGCCCATGCAGTTGGTCACCAAGTGGTGATCCTTGCACCATCCTTGCTTGTGAATGACTGAGACTTTTGAGGATGATACTATCACCTGTTACCAACTAATACAAACTTTTTTGTAACGTGTTCCAGGCATCAAATTCAAAACAGGTTTACAAAAAATAAAGTTAATATGTTTTAACCTTAACTCGTCAAAAAGGATCTGCAAATCAGTGCAATTCTGTTTTTATTTATGTTTTCCCAACCTTTTTTGGAATCAGGGGTTATAAAACACCTTTTTCTTACCTTTATTGACAGCGAATGTCAGTTTTAAGTTCAGAGTGCGTGTACTGTGTTATGTTCAACACAGCTGGTCGTTCAGTGCATAAATAATGTTGTGTAAGTTGAAAGAAGAAAAAAAAACCTTTACAGTGGCTGAAAAAGAGAGTCTGTTTTAAAGATAATCAAAAATAACTGTATAGAAATGCATTGATAAAATATTATAATTCTAAAAGTTTAAAAAGTGCTTCATTTTCCAGATTGTTATTGTATGATTTGTACAGTTGGTTCTGTGTATAAAACTCAAAGGGTTTCTCATAGCTGTTCAGAGATTTCCTGTGCAGCGTCTTGGTTTGGTTTTCCTTTAATAACCACCTGATTAACTCTTTGACATCCAAGACTGAGATTTCTATGTTCTGTTTGTATCACTGTGCGTGACATGAACACTGTACATGATGTGTGCATTATGACTCCAGCAGCAGCTCATTATCAAGGCGAGTGTGATACAAGATGTAAGTGAAATGCCTTGATTTTGATTGAATGTATACAAAAACCGATGGTTTGAACTCATTATTTCAAACACTAACATGTGGGGTTTTTTTAGATGATACAGTTTTGGTGGACTGTCAGGGCGTTTTATTTTTCACTTAACTAATATTATTCCTGCTGTGACTAATTAAATAGTATGGTTTAATAGATTCAAACTGGGTAAAGGTTATGATCTATAAAACTGGGCCTTTGAATGACTATGATTATATTTGTAAGTGGCTGAAAATGACCATTAAATAGAGGAATGTTGCCCAATTTAATATTTTAAAAAAGGCATAAAAAACAACCCTCCTGCAGTACTGTATGTATTTTTTGTGTTAATCTGAAGACGCCGCTGAGTGTACATGTCTGTGATGTAAGCATCTCTCTCCATTTGTATTTTTTTACTCATGCAATGACTCATAGAGCATTCATTATCAATACACTGAGGCTACCGCCCAACCAGTGGTGTTCTGTTCAGATTTGTGTGTGTTTTTCTGTTCCCGGGTTCATAGAAGACCTTATTTCAAAAGGCGAGCTGAGTTTTATGTGTTCAATTTAGAGCTGTGTCAAAAATTAACATTAACATTTTATGAGGCGATAACATCACGCAGTATATTTGCATCACACGCTGGTGTTCAGAGGGTTCATGTTTTTAGCTGAGCTGAGAGCTGTTTTCTGGACAAGTGGAGGCAGGTCCATTCCTAAACTCTCAAACAGCATTTGAACATGACATCTTCTGGATCAAACCAGTTCTTGTTAAAGGCCCCTACTGGCTTTGACCTACTTCTTTCTAGGTCGAAGTCATGGACTCATTTTTATACCATAATATCACAGCTAAGATGGTGTCAGTTTCATGAATTCACAGTAGTTAAGTGATTTTTCTGGGCAAACACATATACTGTAGAGGCAACATTCACATACATTATAAATCAACAGGTCACCCAAAAACACAAGAAAGCTTCTATTTACTTTTACCCAGAGAGCAAAATATGTTACAAAGCATAGCATTTGATTTATAACACTAAAATACCATATGTAAAGAAAATATACACAGAAAATGGAGGAAATACTCATCAGCAGGAACAAGGGTGATCATAATAAGAAATTAACCTTGTTGTGAATTGTTTTTTACAAAATTCAGAAGACCAGGGGCCTCATTTATTAAACAGATTGATGATCAGTTTTGATCTTGAGTAATGCTTAAGATAAAAATAAAGTAACTATTTCCGAAACTTCACTTTGATGTGGAAATAATCCTATGTCTTAGCAAAGTCCTGACTTGACTTAAGTGATAGTTGGTTGAATGTCTGGATTCAATCTCCTCTACCATCACTGTGATCTAAACTCAGTTTAATTTAATAATTCTTAATGGGCTTTTAGATCCTGCTTAAGCAAGTTCATTTATGCTCAGTATCTTTTATGAATGATCATAAGACTGAGTTCAAGTATAAATCTCAGATCATTTTTATAAATGAGGCCTGGAGCCACTTGAACCATCTGCTCATCAGTTCAAACTTAGCTTGGAGTTACAACTAAATTAAAATGGGTTGCATCACACAAACTAACTCTCACAGATTAGCTATTACTGAATGACACCTCTTGATTAATTTGTGGGGATCGTGGCCTGTACAGATGATTAAAGAGAAAATTCTACCTTGACTTATGTAAGTATAGTAGCTCAGCACAGCGCAGACCTGCTCCACTCCCAGGTTACACCAGACGTCTATGGTAGAAACTACATTTGTAGTCAAATGTGTGACAGACGTGGCTTGGTCTGGGGGTGTATTGATCAGCAACATAGACTCTACTGTATGATCATACTGAGAAAAAAAGTCACAATTACAAATTTATCTGCTACTTCAGAACCACAGACAGTTCCATGGATTTATCAATACGCAGCACAGTTAGGCTACTGATATTTCAGAGCCATGGTCGGGGCCACAGACTCTAAATTGGACAAAGCTCAGTCAGATAAAGGATCAATGAGTCAGGCAGACAAAACTAACATACTCAGCTGAACAGCCCCTCGAATCCTTCACTCTCTCACTCTACTAGGAGATGGAGTGTTTAACAAGGAGGCTGCATTTTGGTCATTTTGTTAATAAGGCATATAAGGCAGAATATGATACATATCTTACCTAATAAAAGTTAGTTTAACTCAACTTCATGATAATATGCATGGTTTAAAAAAAATGATACAAAGCACAGGTGTTGTGTCAGTTTATCTCCTGATAGTATATCATACAATCCAAAAGATATAAACTAATAAAATACGTTTTGGGCTTATTTTAGAGTTAGTCTCACAAGCTTTGTTTCTCCTAATCTTGTCCCTCATGCCTGTTTGTCCACTCAGCTATTAAAAGTGAAATCCTGATGATAATCTTAGATGAGAGATTCGGGAATGTGTGCCAGGAGGACTGGGACGGAGGAGAGGGACTAAATAAGGACAAAAATTAATGCTTTACCACTGAGAATAAATGTTAGAAGAACACACTCTCAGATGCCATGAATCACATTGTGCTTCCATTCACTTGTTAGTGTTACACCAAGGTTAACTTTTATTCTTTGATTCCTTTGATACTTTACTGAAGTGGGTACATTATGCTAAATAGTTAATATTGTTCAAAGGCAAAACAAGTGATATACAACATGAGACTGGATCAAAGCCGCATCTGACATAAAAGCTCTTTGATCGACTCACGGTTTAATAATTAGTGTGCTATGGTGCCTTTCAGATGATGCAAGCTTGTGTGTAGCATCCCCTGAAGCTAACACGTCATTACACTGCAATGTAGCATAATAAACACTGAACACTGAGAACAGACGGGTGTTGCCCTTCAGCGCTACTGTAAATGTGCAAGTAAGACTTTTCACTTTCTGGCTTTCAAAATGCAAATTAAATTAGACTTAAATCTGCAGCTGCTCATATATTCACACATAATAGCAAATATGCATTTCTTTACTGGTAAGGAAAATAACATGGTGAAAGTCTTTCCAGAACCAAAGCAATCTCTAATGAAAGTGCTGGTCTGGTGTATTTGTCTCCTCTTTGTGGAAATAGCCTTTAATAGATGGTAGTTACTCAGATTCTTATGTTTAGCTGTTTATTAAACATCTGCATTTGGCATCATTTCATGTAGGACACATCGGTGCCGACAAGGAGACTGTATTGTCATGTTCTTGTGTTCACAGGTGAGAAAAGAGAGAGTCACAAATTAATATATTAGAACAAAACATAAACTTTTCTCCAAGGCAGCAGTGAGGGAGACGCGCTGATGGAAAGTCAGACAAAACAACAATGAATGTGTTGAGAAAACATGTTTTTTCTCTCATCCTCTTCACCCTCCAATGGCCACTAGAAAGAATACATTTGTGTCAGAGGTGTTTGTGATTTCTGTTTAGCAGTCCTGTTTCTCTGGCTGCCACTCAAAATCAAAGCAGTGTTGACAAAGTTTTTGGTGAAAACAAAAGAAAACTGAACCTCTTCAACTCTCAAGGACCAGAGGCTGTAGCAGGCTCAGTTTTGAGTAAAGATATTGGCATCATATGAAACTAGAAGACCTAGGAATCCATTGGTACAACCATATCACTGAAGTTGGCTAAATTAGGCTCCAGTTTTTGGCACGTGAAAAACTAGTATGGTGATTTCCAAAGGAGTCCCTGGGTACACAAGAGTCTCCTCTTTACAGACACGCCCCCTCTGTGTTATCCCATGCAGTTCTGGACAAAAAAAAAAAACATTCTTTGCATATAGGATAAATGTGTTATTTTTGCCTGTTTAGTTTCAACATTTCTGCATACTGCATAAACTAAACAGTACAGGAATATCATAAATTAAGTATAACTGGAGACTCTGGTGGATTTAGTGAGTCCAGTTGTATTTATATGTGATTATGTTAGTCCCCATGGTAACCATTTCGTTGTACTGAGACAATTTTTTTTGAAACGCGACCTCTGAATAAAATGACGTATTGTGACTTCTAGGATAATCCCAAACTAGACATTCTTCAATTTATTCCTCGGGGTCTTGGTGTTTTCATTTTGCAGGGATTTTTGACAATTTTTCAATCACTCAGTTGGTAAAATGGCTACATTCTGCACCAAATCTGTGAAATAAATGCTATAAATTGGGGTTGGGTACTGGTACTCAATACCTTTAAGGTAGAGATTTAAATAACCCAGTGACAAGTAGTATTGAAACGTGTCCAGTTAAACGATACCTGCATTCAGTCCTTTTTGTATCCACATCTAGAAAAAAATGATGATTTGTATGGTTTTGCTTGCAGCCAATCACAAGTGTTCTTCGATTTAAATGTGTGATTGACCGACCACCGCAGCTACAGCTAGAAGCCACCAAAATGAAAGAAAGGCAATTGAATGAAGCACTTTATTGGCATCGTATCACTCAAAATGTGCTGGTATTTGTACTGGTATCATAATTTTTTAAAATATACCCAGCCCTAGTATCAACCCAAAACTGTTCCAACACACTTCGGCAACATAAATGAGCATGGAAATGACGGTCATACACTACAATCATAATGTTCTAAGCCCTTGTACACTAATGTGATTAGGTGCCTCTGCACAGTGTTTATTACAGATTCATGACTAGAACACTTGACACACGGTGCTGAGCTGCATCTCAAATTAATGTTCAGGTTCCCAGCGTTCAGATGATGCACACCACTTCTATGTGGCATTTAATGGTGACCTGCTGTCTCCCCCTAATGATCTCATCTCCCCTCTAAAATTAACAAAAGTAATTGTAGGATGGGGAGTGAAGAGTGTAAAATTGAGTCGCCAAGAAGACTTTTTCCTAATATCTGTTAATTCCAATCTTCCATCAGAATAAAATCTATCTTGCAGCACAGAATGATATGGAGGGTAAATGCTAAAAAACACATAAATAATTTAGATATTAACAGTAAATTTTCAGTGCTTCTTGATGTTGATTTGAGATTATGTGAGTATTGTATAGTGACACTCCTCTTCTATTAAATGATGACAGTAGCCTGGATTGAATCATTGATCTAAGCAAAGATCTTAGTGATGAACTCCCGGAAACGTTTAGCGTACTGCTCAGGGTGAACTGTAGAAATCTCTGCTCCTGCCTGCAAAACACACAGACACAGCTGATTAGATATATCTGAACTGGAAATGAAAGCAACCCTTTAAACTTTGCAGGCCAGAGATCTAAATACAGCCTTTTAAAGAACAACTGGTCGCTCACCCCGTGTTTGACAGCCTTGGCAGCGTGAGCAGCTTTCTTCAGGGTGTCGTACTGCGTCAGCACGTCAATCAGACCCATAAAATACACCTCCCTCTGGGGTGCACCTACCGGGGGAGTGATTCACAGCAGGCGGTGAGTGATATTGATCTTATCTGCTGTAACCCAGCATGAGATGAGGTTTAGGTGTTTTACAGCAGTGGTTCTCAACCTTTTTGAGTTGCGACCCCCCAGAATAATCAGGTTGGGGTTTGCGACCACCACAAAAAAAATCAATGTTATAGAAAGTCAGGATGATACTTCCTTTGTTAGAAACGCTGGTGCCTTGTGTTTGTCACTTGATGGTGTTGCTGTCAGACTTTCAGGTGACCCGGAGACACAGTCTCCATTTCCTTTCCAGTCTCCTGGTGGAGTATTGAGCTGAAATACTTTTTCTGAGAAGTCTTCACTAAATTCTAGCTATTGCATATGATAGCTAGCAGAACTCATACACATGCACATTTTGAGTCTCACAAATAAAATAAAATCTATACTCAGGCAAATTATGTCACTAGTGCAGGTGATGTAATGTAAAAATTGAGCACGCAGTCTAAAATACGGATGATTTCCCATCATTCCTACTGTGCTGGACTGAGTAGTTTGTTAAAGGAGAAATACGTAATATAAATCTGTAATATGTTTACTGTAATAAATCATAAAATAAACATGATATGTTATCAAAGACACATGGCAAGTTAAAATCCTCACTTCTCTGACAGCAACACTACAGCCATGGAGGCCTTTGAAACTTTTACCTTAACTGGAGATCAAATTGATTGTGGCAAAATGAGTTAATGTCTGTTTCTGATTTGTAAGAGGTCATTAATCATTTATAAGGAGAAGCTGTTTATAACAGTTAAACTGAGCAACATGTTAATGGAGTCTGACGGCAGTCGCTGACCTCCAACTACAGAGAGTGTATTTTTGAAGCAATGAGCTTTGGTTTTCAGAATAAGGCTTAACTTTACATCGACAGACAATTAACAGTTACAAAGTAGTAGGACTCCTCGTCGCTTGTTATTGCCAGGTGACGATATTGTGTTCGTCTTGCACTCCTGCATTGTTTCTGCAGCTTGCCTGAGCTTCCTTTTTGTTAGTGTTTGCTTCCTAGCTCTCATCCCATGCTGTTTGCTACAACATTTTTATTCTTCACAACCATCTGACTATCCCAACAAATTATCTTGCAGTCCTCCTCGTCCCGACCTCCAGGTTGAGAACCACTGTTTTACAGCATAGGGCTCCTACTTAAATTCACCAGAGATGTCTCAGCTGTCAGGACTCACCTACAGCGCTCTGAACAGCGTATACATCCACATAAGGGTCGAATTCACCAGGACCCATGGGTTTGAAAGAGTTCATGTAGCCACTGATGCCCTCAGGTGAGGTGGAGCCCGGAGCAGGAGCCAGGTCGTTCTCATCCTCCTCTTCCTCTTCATAGGACGACTCCATCTCCTCCTCCTCCTCCTCCCTCTCAGCCCGCTCCACATTATGGATGCCCAGCAGCAGGCTGTAGTCCATGATCCTCATACGCACCAGAAACTGCAGCAAGAAGACACACGTGCACAGATCGTGTCAGAGAAAACAACGGCTGTGTGCTTCTTCAACGCTGTTTTCTTACCTCAATGTCTCTGCTGAGCTTGTCCATGATCTTCTCCTTCTCCTCGTCGCTCACATAAACTTTTTGCATATTGTTCCTGAAGTCTACGTCTTTATAAGTGGGAAGCTCCTTCACCTGGAAATATAGCGTGAAGGTCAGCAACCGTGAAATTACATATAGTCTAGAAATCACAATATCATTAGCATTTTTCTCATTAAAACGCCATCAGCCATCCTATTTCCAGCGACATAAAAGTCAAATAATATTACCCCAAATTATGTTTTCTGAATCAACACAGTTGGAAAGATCAAAGGTTTGCACAGCTCTGCCGCTATTTGAACTACATACATCTTCTTATCGAGGTCAGAGGCCTTCTGATGTTATTTAAACTCTGCTGAGTGATTTTTCTGTGAAACATTTCTGAAAATCTAAAGTTAAGACATTAACAGCAACAATTAGATACAATATAGGAGATGTGATTTCACACATTCTGTTGTTTGTTGTTAGAGATGGAGTATGGATGTACGGTATGTCCACACCTTCAGACAGCCTGCTGGCACAGCTGCAGCCAGTTCAAGCTGGTTAGTCATCCTCGTTAGGCAAACAATAAAGAATTATAGATTTAATTAGATCTCGCTGTAATTATTTCACTTACCACAGTCTTCTACTTTTTTTTTTTTTTAATGTGAATCAAAAGCAGTGTTCTGGTTGTTGTTAAAGGGGGATTCCACCAATTTACACAATTAAAAGTCAGTTTTAATCTTCAGGAGAAACACCAGCCAGTGAGAACACTTGTATAATGTCTTCCTTGGCTCTGGAGGAGTTTTCTAATGTCTGAGGGAGTGTAAGATAAAACATTTTTATGAGAGTGCAGTACTACATCACAGACGCACCCCTTTTACCCACCACTTTAGTGGTTAAAGGAATACTGATCCTATTTTTTGGCTTACAGAAACATTGCTTCCTTTTACAAGCCAAATACCGTAGCTGTGTCAGACATTTTTTTAACAGTCTTTCTATTGTTAAGAAATATCTGACCAGGTCGTCCATATCATTCAAGGTAACAAGCTCAAAGAACAAAATTAATCAGCTCTTCAATCAATCTGAGTCAAATTACATTGAAAATTAAAATTATTAAAAAAAATTAAATTACTTGTTTCTCTTTCTGGTATCCATATTTGCTGGCTTAAGCTTAAGCTCTTCAAAGTGAACCGTGATGCGTGCCTCTGACGCCATGCCATGCCATGCGATATGATACAATACAGTGTGGTACAACTTTGTCATCTGTCGTGCCTTAATAGGATTCTCACCTTCTCTTTAAAACTTGCTTCACGAGACACCAGGGACCCCTGAAGGAAGAAAAAAAACCCACAGTCACTGATAGATCATTTCTGAGCCAAAATAGTGCAAAAATCATATTCACACATTACTTCACAAAGCTATAACTAGTATCCTGGCCCCTCGAGACCCTGAAAGCCATGATACATGAATGGCAATTAATCTAACAGTCTGCAGTTTTACACTTGGCATAACTTAATTCCGTGAGCATTTAAGCCCTTATGTGTAGAATTATATGATGTGATTATATTATATATGTCTTTCAAGTTTTCCAGTCACAGCATTTGCAGTTTTCAGTGACATTACAGAAGGTGGCCAAACTGAGGTGATGCAAAACTTTAATCACTAAATGCAAACCTTCTGCAGGATTTACCTTGAGGTCATACTTCCTGTGTACATGCAATCTGTGGCTGAACATGTTCCTCATAACTAACAGGTAGGTGTCCTCGCTCTCCACGGTCACTCTGTACATGGCCAGGAACTGAGGGAGCAGTGTGTTGCCATGGCAGGTGACAATATGCTAAAAAAGAACAGATGGGAAAATAAAGGAGACACATCAACCCAGTGGCACAGTCCTGTTCAGTCCACTGATATCTTGAACAGTGGACTGCTTATTTTAGTTTTAAAAGACTACCACAGAACAGTTCTTGAAGGCTTCTGACCACTAGTAGCACTATGGAGGAATGTTTGGAGGAAGTGGGCCACATGTGCAACCATGCAGATGTTGCCCTGCACAGTCATTCTAATGGTTTCATACTGGTCCACTGAGCTACAGATGGCAGTAATGCAACAATGCACCAGTACAAGCAGGGAAGAAGAAGGCTGCTAGTAAATTGACATGGATGCAAACAAAACTTGATGTAATCTTTTTAAAGTGTTTCATGTGGAAGAAAGATCTTTCATTGTATTTGTCAGAGCCCAAGGGTACGAACAACATGCTTTGTTAAGTGACACTGAATACAACTGTTTTATTTGTTTACAAGGAATCTCCACGGGGCAACTTTTTAAGTCTGCTTACTTTGTTTTTCCAGAACTTTCAACAGCATTTTACAGACTTCATTACCATATGGAAGTCTGAGCAAATTTCACCCACTGATGACATAGTTCAAAGTTCTGGAAAAACTAATAAGTGGCACTTTTTCTTTTTTTTTGTTGTTTCAAGAATGGTTCAGTGAGATAGGGTTTATCTTAGGGCTGCACAGTTCTTGCTAAAATGTGAATAATTTCTCACTAAGAATTGAGATCCTGATTCTCTCACATGATTCTTCATGAATCTCTTTTCATCTCTTTAAAACACTTAATCAAAGTGATTAACTTAAATGATGCTGAACATAAAAAATAGAATGACAAAGCGGTGTTCAGTGTTAGCATTATTGAGGTTTGTGTGGTCAGGTAGCTGGGATTTTATGATGTTTCATGTAGCCCTAGTTTGTCTGCAAACATTTTTAATTGTCCCTAGACCTTTTTCATAGAAGAAGTTTTAACATCACAGTAGCAAATGCATAGGTATAAATAATACAATTATTGATCGCGGAACTTCATTTAGCTGCTTCAGTTTCACGACCCTCAGTGGGTTGCACCAGCGATGCCTAATTCTCTCTTAAGTTAGTATGTGAAGTCAACAATAGAAGCCTGGTAATGATTAAGTTTGTAACCAAATCAGCTACTTAAACTGGTTTCACTATGATAACCTTGGACATAATGGAATTAGACATGAAGTCACTACTAAGGCAAATGGCCAATCAGTCGGGTGCATTAGCTTTATGGCTGGCATGAGCCACTTGGCATCACAGCGCATCGTTGTAAACTAGGTCGATAGTGAAATATCATATCAGTAAATTGGGTGTCTACTGGATTACTGTGTTGTAAAATGGCTGCAGTTAATGGAAAACTGATGGCGTTTGGCAGAAAAAATTATGTTTTAACATTGTTGAGTATAGTTCTGTGACATTTTATGATTTACACCTACCTTAGGGCATTTGTAACTGTAGCTTATCTCCACAGTGAAACAGATTTCATTTCAGTAATCCATATGTCAAAATTTAGAAATAATTTACATTATAAATAGGCTGTTTGTTTAAGTTTGAACTAACACAGCTGGTGCTACAGGCTGCTGGTTTTCATGCATGCAGACTCAGTGTCACACTGTCATGGCTTACTGGGACTAGGGATGTTAATGATTAATCATTAATCAATGAACTGCCGATAACAATTTAACCAATTAAAATGTATTCACTGATTATTAATTGATCATCTAGAAATGGCAGTAATGGTGCCTCATTTGACATTGTTTTGTCTGGCAGAGCCATTTGCTGAATAAGAAAAAGTGTTTAGTGTCTTATTAATTATTAATGATTAATCAATTAATCAATTGTGAGGGTTTTCAACTATCAGTTAAGAAAAATGCAGACAATTTGTGTCCCTAACTAGGACAATTGAATGGAACTGATCCATCATTAATCTTACTAGTAACATCAGTGCTCTTTCTACTGTAACAAGTCTGAATGGTTGCACTGAATAAAGGTCAAAAGGATAAAAAGAATACAATAATCCATTCAAAACTACAGTATTGTGTTTATTTTTGCCAAGATGTAAAGTCAAATATGTTAAATGTCTTTAGAGAGTGCATCCTGTCCTTGAATCTTTCCCATCAGCCTGCTCGTCATACATTTCTGCAGAAACAGTCGTGACAGTGAATCTTACAGATACATTTAAATGTAAAAAATAAGAGCCGTGCATGTGTATCATTACGTGAAGAAGAAAAACTATTTGAAAGTCAAACACTCGTCTTTCAGCTTTGATGCTGCTGTAAAACCTTTGCCATGGCAACCAGGGTTATCATAAAAAGAGCACATTTTCTCCTAGCGCACAAAAGACACAGTGACTAATGGAACGTATCCTCTGATTTTTACTGGCTGGAGTTTGAATCACAATCTAGACTCACTAAAATGACTCACTAAAGTGGGGCTTAAGACTGCGCTTTGCTCACTGTGAAAGGTTACGTACACCCAAGACTCCCGGCTTGTGTTAATCCTACCTGGTGATACTCAGAGAGGATGTTGTGCATTTCCTCCACTTCCTCACTGGAGATCTCTTTCACTACCAAAGTACGGTCATATGATGTCAGCAGCAGCCCCATGCACGGCCCGTCCTCGTCTTTGAGTGGAGGACTGCGGGCTAGAGACACCTGTTGGTGAGACAGAGGAAGACAGCTGAGCTGCACAGTACACCCGCCCAGTGAACCCCTCGACATCAATTACAATGGTATCTTGTCTCAAAACACTCACTGAAACACAATTTATAATGAAAAACAGACAAGATATAAAGAAAGATAAGACATATCTGTGGGAGTGTTATCATGCTGTATTTTGCACTGATGCACGCAATGTTTCAAGACATTTCTTTCAACACTCTTACAGATGTGCAGGAATAAAACTTTTATCAGCACATCCTTTATAGTGCATGCGCATTAAGCCTTACATGCAGTAATTGTGTGCTAAGCAAATGTGCACTGAGCAGAGTGAATGATGAATGTGTGCCACCTGCCACATGCAAATATCACACAAAGAAATGCAAATTTAGAAGGGAGCAGATCAAAACATAGAGATCAGTTTATATCAAAGAAAAAAACCCTTAAAAACACTGGGCATTCTGTTTTTAAGTCTGTGTCTCTGTTTTTCAAGCTTTTTGTTCCCTCCCACATCTTGTACAATAAGCTTTTATCCATGTTTTTTGCATGTTGATGCCGCAAAGGTGTTTATACTCATACCTGATAATCCTGGTCCTCAATGCCGAAGCGCTCTCGCAGGTTTCTGAACACCTGTGGACAGTACTCTTTGAATTTGAACTGTCCTGGAAGGTTCTCTCTGAGGAACAAAAGCGTTTTTAAATACAGATTATTTATGTACATTTTTTCCACAATAGCTCAGCTCACTGAAAAGGTGCACACATACAGGTCAGTCTGTACGATGACTGAAATGTCCACAAGTGAACTGAGGGTCTGAAAAAGAGTCTGTGCTACTAAGACTACATGAGGTTGAGGAAAAACTGAGAGATCAATGCACAATACAGTACAGTATAGTACAGTACAAAATAGTAAAGTACAACATGTGATCAATAGAAGCTCCCCAGATCTTAAGAAACTTGGGGTGGGCATTTAAACGACTGTACCGAATTTTTAGACAAGAAACCTCGCCATTTAGCCATTGTTTATAGCAAGGAGGGGAAACTGATTCCAGCTCTCTCTGAATGACCCTTTGTGCTGTGACCACACCAAACATGAGGGCTTGTTCTAATGCAGAGGGAAAAGTCAAAGACTAACTGGAGCAACTCAATATCAAAAATAGACCATCGGGGATTAGCCGTTTGTTGTATATGTTGCTGTACAAATGAAAAACTTAGCTTAGGGCAAGAGCAGAAAAGATAGGATCCCATCACCCGACTTAGATTTATCACAGGTAGCAGCAACAGAAGGAAAGATTCTGCTGAACTTGGTCTTGAAAAAGTGCAGCTGATGCAAAACTTTGAACTGAATGAGTTGAAGTTGTAACACATAACTCATCTGAAATCTCTACAGCAGCATCCTTAAACAAAGACATTTTAATACATAAAATATGAATAATGCAGCTTGATTTACTGTCTTCGCACAGCATCTAATCAGCAGCTGAGAGCTACCAGAGCTTCATTAAATAAATATAAAAAAGTTCACCACCCCAAATAAGTTTGACAAGATATGGTGATGAGACGTTTCTGTTTCCACTTCCCGTATCTCCTTATATCTTCATAAATACAGCACATTTTTTAAATAACAAATTCACATCATGTGATCAGAAGGATAACATGATTAAATGTTTGCTGATTTTGTGCAGCTGTTTCTATACTGATATGTTCTCAAAATGGATCAAATCTGCACAGAGATGGTAACCTATTATAAATCATGTTCATATTAATAAAGGGAAGGTTCACCCCAAAATCAAGAATACACATATTTTTCCTCTTAGCTGCAGTGCTATTTATCCATCTAGATTGTTCTGGTGTGAGTTGTGGAGTTTTGGAGATATCAGCGGCAGAGATGTCTGCATTCTCTAAAATATAATGGAACTGGAGAAAAATGCATCTGAAAAATACAACAGCAATGTCTCTTTCCAGAAATCATGACCCAGTTACTCAAGATAATCAACAGACTTTGTAGGGACTATTTTCTTTCTATGGTAGACAGAAAGTAGTTCTGACATGAAACAGCCAGGTCATGTATTCTGTAAAGTTTCTGAGTTTTTCAGATGTATTTTTTGGTGCTTCAAGCTCCACAAGCCAAGTGCCATCTTGTTCCATTATATTCAAGAGAAGGCAGACATCTCTGTGGCAAATATCTCCAAACAACTCACACCAAAACAATCTAGATGGATGAAGAGCACTTCAGGCCAGGGGAAAATATGTTTTTCTTTGTTTTGTTTTTTTGTGAACTGCCCCTTTAACACTATCCATATATTCTATAATGCAACTAAAACATGAATTTCATGTGTGTGTCAGGGCAGCAAGTCTGCCAGTTTTTAAAATACAAGTAGACAATAGTATAATTCCAACAGCTTCTCCTATAGTCTTTCTACATCAACCAAAAAAATAAATAAATAAATAAAATTTAAATAAAATTTCTCAGAGGAAAAAGCACTTTAACTTTAGCAAACATATTTTATTGTTCTTCTCACCTAAGTCTTTACACAACCTGGATTCCTGAATGGATTAAAGGATTATTGAAAGCTACTCAAGTTTTCTAGACTCTGTATAGAAAGTGAACCTCGAAGCAGAGGTTATAGCATGTTATTTTTGAAACATACTCTGTTAAACACTTTCCTTGACTGATTTTCCTCTTCTAAACATCTTCTAAGAAAAGAATTCTTTTAGTTTGTCTGAAACTTATTGACACTGTATGAAAATGATGCTGCATTTCCATCTCTGGTATATATAGTATGATTCTTTTACCTATAGAATTGAAAATATTGCACACTGCATCACCTTGACAAGCTAAATGATTATTTCTTTCATCTCTTTGACTGGTCTGCCTTCATTGTTCGTGGTAATAGCTGTGGCTGTGGTCGTTTTAAACATATTGTTGGGAAAGAAAAAGCATTGTTGTTCTGTAAAGGGGTCTGCAATTTGTGATAAGCACATGCAGGCAAATAAATCATAAGAGGCACAGAAATCAGTGCAAATGACAGGAAGCAGGATGAAGGTTGAGAGTTTCAGAGGAGCTGGGTTACTTGTTGAAGAGGTGGTTGTTCACTTTGATCTTGGTGCTGGCTTTGAAGTCGTCTGGAAGCAGCATGACAGGTACAGGCACCTGGCTCAGGTCGTTAATCTGCGCATGATCAGTGGGTTAATAGTTAATGAACACATTCACACAGATGCACACACACAGATGCACACACACACACACACACACACACAGACCAATTGAAAGAGACTGGTTAAGCAACACATACCTACCGAGTGATTGACTCCCCACATCAGGACGCTCAGCACGGGGTCACTGGCTCGGAAAACCTCCACTTTCTGCTGCACAAAGTGTTTCTTCTTCGTCTTCCTTTTGGGTGCCAGCGTGCTCAGGGGGTTGGAGGTGCTGGGAGAAGACATGGCGCTCCCACGGCCGTGTGTGTTCGCGTCTCAGTGTGTGTGAGCTGGGTTTTTACTTGTCATCTGTGGCGTCCTGTTTATGTAAAGCAGCCTGAAGTCCGCCTTGTTGGGAGTCTCTGCAGCAGCAGCAGCAGCAGCAGCAGCACAGTAAAACCTCCTGGACCTCACAGTTTGGGCGTTTCACGTCGATTCAGAGCAACAACAATGAAATCAAACAGGTGCTTGAGAGTCCTGAGAGCAACGACAACGACAAAATCAGCTCTGAAGTCAGTAAACAGCAGGATTTGTGATTAACTTCACTCATCTGAGGCATGTGATGTAGGAGGAATTTATAACCTAAGAAAATGTGATGTAACAACTGTAACACAACAACATCAACAATAATGATAACAATACTACTGCTACTACCAATAATAATAATAATAATTGAATAATTTTTATTATTTTGGCATGCACAATGTGCCAAAGACAGGATTATTTATATAAACAGACCAGACACCAGAGCAACATAAATTACAAGTTATACTAAACAGATAAAACCATCCTGACGTTTTTTCCAAGCTTTACAAATAAAAGTAGTCAAGTTATAACTACTAAAAATTAAACAATCATTCCATTCTGTCATCAACATTGCACCAGAACATTTCTGGGTGGATTTTGAACAGACAGATCATTGAATATCAATATTCTTAACTCATCATAAAAGTGACAATACAGAAGAAAATGTGATTCGTTCTCCACTTCTGCCAGTTCACACAATTCAAACAGCCTGTTGTCCTCCTGGATGGTTTTAAATCTGCCAGCTTCAAGGTTCAGAGGAAGGACTTTTGCTCCCAGCTGTGCAATTTAACACTTTTGACTCCTTGATAAGTTTGCTCTAACATAATATTCAGGGCCATAATTGTGCTTGATTTGAACATATGTTCATAATTGTGGTTTTAACAAAACACCATTTAAGCATTTTGCCTCAAATCTAGCAACTAACTTTCCTCTTATTGTGTTCATGCTACATGATAAATTATTACTATAAATACACCGATCAGGCATAACATTATGACCACTGACAGGTGAAGTGAATAACACTGATTATCTCTTCATCGTGGCACCTGTTAGTGGGTGGGATATATTAGGCAGCAAGTGAACATTTTGTCCTCAAAGTTGATGTGTTAGAAGCAGGAAAAATGGGCAAGCGTAAGGATTTGAGCGAGTGATGGCTGGACGACTGGGTCAGAGCATCTCCAAAACTGCAGCTCTTGTGGGGTGTTCCCGGTCTGCAGTGGTCAGTATCTATCAAAAGGAACTGGCGACAGGGCGGCCAAGGCTCATTAATGTATGTGGGGAGTGAAGGCTGGCCCGTGTGGTCCGATCCGCCAGACGAGCTACTATTGCTCAGATTGCTGAAGAAGTTAACGCTGGTTCTGATAGAAAGGTGTCAGAATACACAGTGCATCACGGTTTGTTGTGAATGGGGTTGCAGAGCCGCAGACCAGTCAGGGTGTCCATGCTAACCCCTGTGCACCACTGAAAGCACCAACAATGGGCATCAGAACTGGGCCACGGAGCAATGGAAGAAGGTGGCCAGGTCTGATGAATCATGTTTTCTTTTACATCATGTGGATGGCCAGGTGCATGTGCATTGCTTACCTGGGGAACACATGACACCAGGATGCACTATGGGAACAAGGCAAGCTGGCAGAGTCAGTGTGATGCTTTGGTCAATGTTCTGCTGGGAAACCTTGGGTCCTGCCATCCATGTGGATGTTACTTTGATACGTACCACCTACCTAAACATTGTTGCAGACTATGTACACCCTTTCATGAAAACGGTATTCCCTGATGGCTGTCGTCTCTTTCAGCAGGTTAATGAACTGTACCACAAAACAAAAATGGTTCAGGAATGATTTGAAGAGTACAACAATGAGTTTGAGGTGTTGACTTGGCCTCCAAATTCCCCAGATCTCAATCCAATCGAGCATCTGTGGGATCTGCTGGACAAACAAGTCTGATCCATGGAGGCCCCACCTCACAACTTACAGGACTTAAAGGATCTGCTGCTAACATCTTTTGGCAGCAAAAGGGGGACCAACACAATATTAGGCAGGTGGTCATAATGTTATGCCTGATCGGTGTATATTGTAATTCAGCTTCCTTAAAACTATCAAGAATCTCTTGTTCATGGAGAATTGTGCAATTTACTCCAGAGAAAAACCTTCTTACTGATCCTGTTTCTGACATATTAAGCAAATGATTCCACAGCCTTACCATTTCACAGTCTCAGTTTACTGAACCAGGAATCCAACCCAGATGATCCTGAACAGACAAAATATGAGCAAACTCATGAACACCTAAAAACACCCTGTTCTGTATGGAGTCTGTTATTTAACATTCTTTTAAGCCCCATATCTCTGAAGCATAATTTAATAGAGAGAGACATAGAGACACGCATCATAAAGTTGTGAATAAGTGGAATATATGTAACTGTAAATATGTGCATATAACCAAATACATAAATAATAATGCATAATAAAAGTTGCAGAAATCTTAATAAAGCAACCACATAAGATTAAAGATTTAACAATGACATTATAGGTAATAGAGGTTTGTCATTATTAAAATTCTTAAACATCATTATTTATATCTTCGTCTGTCCAAACAACAAAATTATGTGTACCTGTATTTGGTGATTTATACCAGAAGTCATGTTAAAAAGGGCATTATTCATGAATGGGGTCATGCTTTCTAAAATAATATTAATTTGCAATACAATTATTGTGCCTTTATAGCATTCAGAAGTTTGGGGGTCACCCAGAATTTTTTTTTTCCATGAAAACACAGTTTTGTTCATAAATGAGGTGCAAAATAAATAGAGAATATAGTTGTGACATATAAACACGTATGGAAAAATTAATTTATATTGAAACAATAATTTTGTCTTTCAAACTTTGCTTTCATCAAAGAAGTCTACATTTGCAGAAATTAGAGACTCACAGACCTTTGGCATTGTTTGTTGAGATAATCTGAAGAAAAATCACCCCGTGCCTCCTGAAGCACCTCCCACAGTTTGGATTGGCTATATGGGCATTTCTTGCGTACCATACAGTCAGGACGCTCCCACAGCAACAACTGTGGCTGCAGTGGCCACGCAGTTACAAACAGAATACCAACTGACTGCCTTTTCCCTAAATAAGACTTGCATAGTTTGTGGCTTTTGGTCATTGTGCTGTTTTAGGAGGAGACTGGCTTTAATCAAACACAGGTGTGTAGCTTTTCCCTTATCAAGATGCCTTTTACTTTGTACAAAACTGCAACTCCACCTGCATCACAGTATCCCAGATAATCAGAGTTCCTCCACTGTGATTGAAAGACAGCATTCAGCACTCCTCCAGCATCTTGTCATTTCATGTGCTCTGCATCTCTTAAATGTTCTTGTTGATCCAAATACCTCTAACTTAAATCAGTCTGCCCATAACAGTTTTCCCCTGTACTCTGTTTTTTGCACATCTTAATCCTAAACCTTTTCTCTTTCTTTGCTACTCTGATTAGAAGGCCAGCATCGTGGAGTCACCTCTCCACTGTTGACGTTGAGACCAGTGTTTTGTGAGTACCATTTAATGAAGCTGCCACTCGTCTACATCAGACTCTGATGTGCTTGTCTACTTGCTCAGTTGTACACCGGGGGGCCTCCTACGTCTCTTTCTATTCTGGTTAGAGCCAGTTTGCGCTGTTCTGTGAAGGGACTAGTACACACGGTTGTATGAGATCTTCAGTTTCCTGGCAATTTCTCACATAGAATAAAATTATTTCGCAGAACAAGACTAATGAGTTTCAGAAGAGAGGTGATTTTTCTGGCCATTTTAAAATAATAATGGAACCCACAAATGCTGGTGCTCCAGATACTCAACTAGAAGGCCCATTTTAATCAGCACCACAGTTTTCAGCTGTGCTAGCATAATTACAGAAGGGCTTTCTAATAATCAATTAACCTTTCAACATGATAAACTTTAATTAGCTAATGCAGTGTGTCATTGGGACATAGGAGTGCTGAAAATGGACACCTATGTAGATATTCCATTATAAATCAGCGGTCATTCACCACATTAATAATGTCTTTAATTGAAAAAAAAATCTTGCAAAACTAAGGAGAAATTTCTAAGTGATGCTATTTTTTTCTTTTTTCAAACTAGTGTATGTGTGTGTCTTCTTGGTTACTTTAAGCCATCTTTGCTGTAATTATTATGCTGTACTTGTGTTACGTGTGATAATGTCTTAGTCTCCAACCCCACATCAACCCCTGTGCAGATGAGATTCTCCTTCAAAGAAGTCTTAAAATTTGTTCTTCTTCTTCATCTGGGTTTGAAGGACAATGTGGATTTACTACTTGAGCAAAGTGATTTTTATTCAAAAAATGGCAACAAAACATTCTTTAAATGCACAGAAGCCATAAAACCATAACCATGACATCTCTCACTGTTGCAATATGGTCTATCAATGTCAGTCTTCACCTTTCCTAAAAACACCTCCTCTTATCGTTCGAGGCAAATTTTCTTGATGATTGACAGTAACAGAGGCTTGTAATACTAATGTCCCTATAATTCTGCATTAGAAATTCATGTTTTTAAAATAATACCTCAGGCGTCTGCTCTTGTGGGCAACCAATCATAAATTACTTATTCAAATTAAAATCAAGATATCATATTAATTATTTATTAACATAAATAGAATATCATATTCAAAGTAACATAAATAGGATTACATCTAGATTATGTACAGCACTTACAGTAATACACTTACAGTGGTCTCAAAGTTAAAAAAAATTACTGAAAATATAAATACGGTACGTTGCAATGTACAATGGTGTAGTTACTGTTACTGTGTTAGTTATTGGGCAGGAGACAGTTCATGTTAGTACAAATGACCTCAACAGTCTCTTTCAATGTGACACTTGAATGGAAATTTCACACGTTAATATACATTCATCTACATCTAATATAAGCAAATGTGAAATTACTGTCTAATTAATGCAGTCCTGATATGTTCAGTAGAGGGCGCAAAGAGACAAAGTTACACTTGATTTCAAAGCAGCTTCTCATTGGTGGAGAGCTGCTTCGGGCTGGCGGAGGATGAAATGTGACACTGTGCTGAGCTTCTTTAAACTCTGTGTGATGTTCCTTCATCTTTATCTCATGTCGGTAATGAAGCGTCAGTCCAGGCTTCGTGCACTTTAACAGCTCAGGCCGCCCTTCTGTTCAGTGTTTGAGGGGACCGGCATGCCGTTCTGATCCACACACCAGCACTTGCCACGCCGCTTACCTCGGGACGACCAGCACTGCAGCAACCGAACAAACAAATACATCAGGTTTTGCAGCTCGAAATACAAACCGCATGTCTGTAGCAATGTCTTGTTAAAATGGTTTCAATCTAGCTGTAACAATTAGATGATTATTCGATTAATTGATTGAAAGAAAATTAGTTACCAAATATTTTGATAATCGATTAATTGTACCAGTCATTTTTCAAACAACAAGGTCAAACATTTGCCAGTTCCAGCTTCTTAAATGTGAGAATTTTCTGCTTTCTTTGTCATTTATGACACTAAATGAAGAGACTTTTGATTCTGCACTGTTGGTTGGACAAAAGAAGAAATTTTAAGACATCACTATTTGAACTTTTTGACACTTTATAGGCTAAATGATTAAGTGATTAATCCTGGAAAACAGTGGTCAGATTAATTGATAAGGAAAATAATTGTTAGTTGCAGCCCTACTTCAACCATTTCCTGTAATTCATCTCAACTCACCTGCTTCTTTCTGAAGAAGCCACGCTTGTCACAGTTGGGCATGTAGATGTCATGCTGGGAGTCAAATAAATGGGCATCAAGACCTTTGATAAGTGTAGTGAGCAGTTTACGACATGGAGCCTGTAGGAAGAGACAGAAATCAACAGATAGTTGAGCATGAGCTTGATTTTATATAACTCATGTGCTCTTTCTCCGAATTATTACAGTCATTAGCTGGAGGGGATTTTTACCTCATCTGGATCTTCAGTCGGAGCTGGTTCTAGGAGCAGATGAAGACAAAAACATTTAGCACTGAACACTTATTACAGTTTGAATACCTGCTAACAAATTGCTGTAAAATACAGCCAAGTCCTGAAAGTAATTACAGTTCTTTGCAATTTACAGTGTTTTATTAATTATGAAGAAAACTTTTAATAAGTTTACTGTAACAAATACAGTTAGAAACTGTGTAAATTACAACAGCAAAACTTCATAAATATATCTGTCATGACTAGTTACAGTTTTACACTGTAATCCTCATATTCCATTGTACAATACTGTGATAAATTTTATTGTAATAATCTGTGAAGGTAGTGAGTTTACAGTAGTGAAATTGAAAAAATAATAGCATAATAGGGGAGAAATTAGTTGAATGCATTTTATATCATTTCATTGTGAGGTCAGCCCTTAGCCCTTATTCTTTTTTTATGAACCCCTCAAAACTTCTTTTTAGAATAGTTTTTGTTATGTTTTGTTATGTACTCTCTGTGGCTCTTTGTGAACTAATAGCATTAGTAATACTCAAAGTATTAATAGATCAGTCATAAAACTCATCTTGAGAAACAAATCAGTGGTTATACCGCAGTCTCTGAGCCATAAAATCATTTTTCACGCAGCCTACGGCTATATTTCGCTACATCTTCTTAAGATGTTCTTATTTAACAGCTTGTGCGGGGGCAGCTGGGTCATGGGAAATATAAACTCAGTGTGTAAACACAGGTGTGTTCCTCCATCTAAATATTATCATGACTATTACAAACTAATAATAACATTACAGGAAGACTCACTGAATGCTCATTAGTTGACTTAAAGACAAACAACTATTTGTTTTTACTTACAAAAGTTAGTTTTCAGACTATCTTAAAATTCTAAGTTGACTGTATTTGAAAAGACAAGCTGAAGTAATTTTCTAATGATTAATTGATTCATTCATGCACAAACATTCATAGTCAAATAAACTTGATATTAATTCAGTTGCACTTGAGCAAACATGTTCAATAAGCTTAAGTTATTAAGATAAGTTGAGCCAACAACTCTTCAAGTGTGAGGAGGTTGAGACTGAATTCAATACTGACCTCCATGGTTAACAATGATTTCATTACCGTAAAAAGAAGCAACTCATATCTTATCTTAAAGTAAACTTGATTGAACTCTGTACAGTACATTCATTCAACTCATCATTTCAAGTCAAAAGACTTCAAGTTAGAGTTTAATTAATCTGAACGAATATATTAGTATATTAGTATTAGCACTACAGAAATTAAAAAGTTTAGAGAACAAAGCAAATGTCAAGGCAACTTATTTCAATAGATTTTTGAGTTTTGAGCCCAACTCAATCTCTGAAGTACTGGGAAAAAAACACTTCTGTTTTACCAAATAATAATGCTTTGTTGAGATAATATACTTTTCTTCTTGAATCTTTCAGTTTTAGAAACCCAAACATTTTTGTATTTCAAAAATTATTGAGTAAACTCATTGAAGTGAAAGTGACTAATGGTTAATAATTTAATATTTTCTGTTGCAACAATAAGATTTTCAAGCACCCAAGAAATCAGGTTCACAGCTCAATTTGGTTGTTTTTGAAAACTCAAAGATTCAAATTTATCTAAAGAATAAGGTAAATTATCTCGACAAAAGATTATAGATTCGAAAAAAATTTGTGTAGTTCATTTCAAAACTTTAAGTTTGATTCAAAACTCAAAAATGTAGTGAAGGTAGTTTTCTTGAAATTGTGAGGTTGAAAATCCACACACCCTGAACCTCACCTAAAACCTCAGTGGCTCTGCTTCATTCATTCACAAAGTGTGACTCTTACCTGCCGTTTGGATGCTTTCAGTTGGACTGATGCTGCTGGCGTTGCTGCAGACTCCCCTGCCTTCCAGCAGGGCCCGGAGGGGCCTCGGTTCATCCTCTGGAGGTGCGCAGCGTAGACCGTTGGCACAGCTCACAGTGTAGACCCCGCACGGCTCTCCAACGGCCAGGGCGGTGGTGTTTAAATCTACAGACGGCAGAGTCTGCGTGGGCTTTGGTTTACAGGTGGGACATCCTCTGGACGGGGTGGTCAGCGGGATGGACAGAGCCGGCTGCAGGGTGAGCAGCACCAGGATGTTTAGATACAGAAGCATTTCACACTCGGAGGTCTGGAGGGTGTCCGCTAATGGTCAAGTCTCCTACAACTGACTTCCTGATTGATTTCTATGAGGACTTCTGGTCTTAGATTAGATCCACCGGCTGCAGTTTGTCTGTGTGTCCTGTGTAAGGTGGATTGTGATTCTCTCAAGCCAAGACAAAGTGATAATGAGGCTGACAGACACCACTGGCAGCAGCTTTTAAAGAGCCCAAACCAGTAGGGAAAGGTGTATGGGAGGGTACGTGATGGAGAATGTTAGTTTTCCTTCTCATTTCCACACCACTGAGCACACCCCATTTCCCCTTGTCTCTGACACACACTCACGCATGCTCATACCATTTGTTGCCTGTCATCCTGCAGGATAGTAATGTTTTCTACACCGGCATAAATCACTAGTGATTGCCGTGTATGCTCCTCCATTGCTCTGCCTTTTCCCCACTGAGAGGGTCATTTATTTACAGAGGTGACGCTCTCATGTAACCAACCAATCATGGCCCAGCAGACAATAAATTCACCATGTACATTTTAAAATAACTGCTGTTTATCATGAAAAGAAACGTGTTTATACAGAATTTAATAGATTTTGTGTCTTATTATCAGTCAAAATGAGTTGTAGCTGAAAACTGAAGCGACCAACTCAAGTAACAGTGCAAAATGAAAGGAAAAAGTGAAGCCATCAGCAGTGGTGGAGTATATAAATATATTTATTTGAGTGCTGTATTTACTCTACACTATAACTAACTTGAGTACTTCCAACTAATGACACTTTATAAGGGAAAGCTGGTACAAAAGTAACACTTTCCAGATGAACGTCATTTTAAAAGACAGTGTTACAAACAGAAACTAATTTTCATTGAGAATGACAGCTCACTTGATTGCTCTGTCAATGCCAGGTGACATTTTGTACAATTGTAGAATGACTTTGGTATAACTTTGCTTGGAACAGAAGTTGTGCATTGTTAGTTTGGGCCCAGTCAGCTGGAACAGAGGTATCATATGTGGAATCAAAAGTTACACAACAGTTTAAACTTACATTGACCCCTCCTAACGCCCACGCCGTTTCACTCTGTGTTACAGTGCCAGCAGAACAAGCTAGGTATCTGGCAGAACCTTGATCGGTCGACTTTCTTCTTTCCTGTTTCCTGCACTTCGATATATTTTGGGCTAGGCTCATCTATTTTGATAAGACAAATCAGTTTTGAAGATATTTAAAAGATGTTGCTGAGGGACCTGTAAAAGCGACACATATTCACACCTTAAGTTAACTAATAATAGCAAACACCCAATAACAAGCTAGCGAATCTATGTCAAGAATTAGCTGGCTAGTTAGCCAGTGTTTTGCTAATATTAGCTAACTTAAGATGTGACTCTGTATATTGGTATTACAGGAAAAGGAGAAAGTTGACCGAGGTACCAAGTTTGCTCAACTGTTATTAGAGCACAGAGCAAAAAGAGGCGGGACTCAGGAAGGGTCTATTGTTTATATTATTCTGTTTTTTATTAAAAAATATCAGACAATATCCTTGTTAATATTGAATTGAAAACATGTCATATTCTTTATCTTAATCTAAAAATATTGACATTTTTTTTTTATTTCACCAAACATTTTACACCAACTATAAAAACAATATAACTGTTTTAACAGAACTAACATGACAAAAAAGGACAACCAGCTCTCTTTCCGTTGTTCTCACCCGCACTTTTTGTTTTAGTAAATAGAGATAGTGTTACTGTGGAGGGATGAAAGAAACAACTGTTATTTCCATCCCGACAGTGACTCCTGGCAGTTAAATCTAACTTGCCTGAAAGACTCTGACATGGCAAACTTAAGGATGTGTTGAAGAACTTAATCATCTGTTGAATTATCTTAAGTGTAACAGATAAAACACTGAACGCTACTTGTCAAACAAAAATTATTACAGCTTGAGTGAATTTACTGTGATAGTATGACGTATCCACAAGATTTCTGGCAGTTCTGGATAGTATTGTGTGCTGTATGTGTTGACACAGTTCAACATCAGACTTGTATGGGCTCAGAGATAATCACAGCATAAATTTCATACTAAGTTACTTTTGCCCCAGCTCTCCCCCATTTGTTTTTTTACTACATTTCACAAGCAAATATTTTTACTCCACCCTGTTTATCTGACAGTTGTAATTACTTGTACTTTGTAGATTATACATACAACACCTCTGAGGAGATTATTAAGTATAATGGAAACAGTTCATCTGAGCTGCACCTCAACCAAGTGCAATATTAAAATGTTTTCATAGAGTAAATTACTATAATCAGTTGTTTTGCTACAGTACTGTGCAGTTCATAGTGATTATAGTGAGTCGACAGCACAATACTCTGATCATTTAAAATGCAGTTAAGGACATAAATTCTTCAGTCTACAACAAATGTAGGCTTACAGGCTTATAAACAACAAAAAAATCCAATTCCAATAACATGAGTAAAAGTATTAAGTTACTTCCACCCTTGTTTTTGGCATTTTTATGACTTTTCTTTAAATAGCAACCACTAAAAAAACACTTTGCTCACAGAGCGTGTTTACAGAGACCATATAACTGCAGGGCTAAAGATTCAGAGGAAACGGCCGACGCTGAGAGGCTGAAGGAGTGCCACTCAAGGTTGGATGACTAACACATTAATAGCCACGAGCAAAAAGTCCCACCCTGCAGATTCCACTGTGAGTCACAAACAGATTAAATTAGAAGACACGATCTTAGAAAGTCTGACAGCCTCTCTTCTAACTTGATGTATTGATATCCAGCTTGTGCTCACTTCATCCCAGGTAGCAATGCAATTTAGTTAGAGACAGAAAGAGTAGGAGTGATTACTCAAATATATCTTAAGATGAGGTAAGACCACTTGATCTGAATTTATCCCTTAATACTTTGGGATATATTAGGTCTCTGTGGGTGATACAGAATTCAGATGTATTCTCGGGCATGTGATTTTTTTTGACAAAAACAGTCCCATCTGTTGTTATTTATCTATTATGAGCACAATTGGTTTAATTGTCTGTATATGTGATAGAATGTGTGAATGTACTGCTGTCCACTGTTATTCATTGCTGTATCATTTTTGTGTTTCAATGTTTGCATTTAGTGAAACATTCAATAAAAACAATTGAACTGAAATATAAACAACCCCATCTGGTCTTTTCTTTGTATTCTTTTTATACAACTGTTTCTTAATTCAATTATAATACTATCATATATAATGATTTATGTCCATGGGTTAAATTGGTGTGTGTGTGTGTGTGTGTGTATGTGTGTGTGTGTGTGTGTGTGTGTGTGTGTGTGTGTGTGTGTGTGTGTGTGTGTGTGTGTGTGTGTGTGTGTGTGTGTGTAGTTTCATGGTTACCATGGGTGCACATGTGTGCTTATATACTGTAAAATCTGATTGATACCATCTGACTGTAAATAAAATATAGCATTGAGACAACTCTCTGCTCTGATCTTAATGTAACCATTACGCTACCAAAATATGTGACGTTAAGCATCCCTTGATGACAGAGAGGAGAAATATGAAGGTTTATGTATCATTCAATAGTATTACATGCTCATCATGACAGGGATGCATTGTGTCATTTAGAGTTAAGGTACCAAACATCCCTGTTTTTCTTTCCTTTATACGTCTCACAGATCAACTCCCCAGAGAAAAGATGTAGCAAAGCAAACTTTAATTGACTATTTTCCTTATTTATTCCCTTGTTATTATTATTATAAATGCACATAGGCCTGAAATACACACACACACACACACACACACACACACACACACACACACACACAGGACCCAAAGTAATGAGGCTGCACCACAAGCAGTTAGGGGTTCATGGCCTTGCTCAAGGGCACCTCTCCAGTTACCAGTCTGCACTCCGTACAGAGGTCTGTGTTGGACCTGAACCAGCCATTCTCTGGTTTCCAAGATAAGTCCCAGTTGCACTTTATCTTACAGTACACTAATAAAACAAGTACCAAGCTGTATTCGGTATCAGTTTAGACAGAAAGTAGAAATAATATGTTTTATTAGACAGTATTAAACCTTTCATTAGACCCTTATTAGACTTTATTAGAGGTAATTAGGGACACGTTGCAACAGAATTGGACTCTAAAGTGTATTATTTCCCACTGTTAGATCCTTAATAGACTTCATTAGACTGTAATTTGGGACACATTACAACAGAACTGCACTGTATACTAAAGTGAAATCATAAATATGCTAATTGCCCCAATTCTATCAGTGGGAAACAATACACTTTAGTTTACAGTAGAATTCTGTTATAATGTATCCCTAATGTATGCCCTTTAATAAAGTCACATATGAGTCTAATAAAGGGTCTAATACTGTCTAAAAAAGAACATTTTATTGAATTTTTGTCTAATTTGATACAAAGTATGGCTTGTTATGTCTAATTAGTGTACAGTTAGATTTATGGTGTCAAATTAGGGTATAACTACTGCCTAATAAAGAACACATTATTTCTGGTTTTTGTCTAATCTAGTACAAAATCAGGCGTGTTATGTCTTGTCAGTGTGCTGTAACATGAAGTGCAAGCCAAGTCCTCACATGTTACTACTGCCCCAGTAAAAAGCAAAGCAACAAATATGACTGTAAAACTGATCTTACGTCTTTTAGAATGTAGACAAAAATATACGAAAGTTTATTTTTTTTCATAAAATAAATAAGTATCCATAAAAACATTGCAGCGATGTTGCTTCTTTTTTTGTAAGGTTTTAAAATACTTTCCTGTCTCTATACGTGTACTCCTCATGCCAAATATATGTAAAAATATATGTAAAATACCAACTGTAATAGCAATGAAACAAGCCTTTTGAACCACACACACACACACACACACACACACAGGGAGAGAGAGAGAGCGAGACACACACACACACACACACACACACACACACACACACACACAGAAGGCAGCGCACAGGTTAAATACGCTGTATTTATCCTGTGCTGTGATTGGTTGAGGGGGCGGGACTTCCGTCAGCGCAGGTTGGACGTAAACTGACAGACTTCGACTCCTTAAAATTGGAAGAAAAACTGAAGGACGACGCGTTACAAGTTTTAAAACAGTAAGGAACCGACACGACAAAAACTGTATTTCAGTAGTGTGTGTATAACCTGAGGTAAAGTCACGTTTTCAGAACATTATAAGCCACACAGCGCGGTAACGTTGTGTCGCTGAAAGCAGCTAGCCGGCCAACAGACAGTCCTGCCTGTAGTTTGGGAAATACGATGCTGCGTTTAGGGTAGGCTCGTAAATGGGTAGATCGGAAACGTTAACACAGCAAATGACGTTATGAAGTCGCATATTCGTTTGCTTTATCAATACACGTACCAGTTACAGTCTAAACTATTTTATTCCGTCGTATATGGGCTTGTAGCTTGGTTCTATTATCACTTTTGAGGAATTAGCTAATAATTTAGTGTCACATTTCATGTTTTAAGAGAAACAGACAAATTTTCAGGCTTTCTATAACGAAACTAACATTACTTCGTGGGGACTCCCCACTGTATTGTAGTGATAAATCATTGAATCAGCTAAAATACAGGTGAAATACTACACTACACTACACTACTATGTTCTGAGTTATGACTTTGAATGGAATTACAAAATCTGACTGTTTAAAAAAAGCTGCGTTCTTCTGATTCACCCTGGTTTTGATTACAAAACCTGAAAGAGTAAAAAGCATAATAAATTGTCACGATTTGGATTTATTTCAGCTGATTCTGGTAACTGATAATTACCTGCCTCTCATGACCACTACGCAGGAGTTAACTGATATTTTTGTATTTTAAAAACAAGTTTTTATCACCTGAGGGTAAGAAAGGCTCAGATGTAGTGAGCAAAGATGGATGATTACATTTTTTTTTTGTGACCTATCTAAATCAATCATCTAACTGACATGACTATTACAACAAAAACAAAGAACACTGTGACTCTTCAATTTTTCTTTTTTTTCAAATAAAGTCCATAAAAACTTGCTTATATCATGTATACTTTGTTTTTTTAATATATTTTGTCGAAGAATTTAAATGCTCTGATATAACCAAATATGTCAAATCAGATATTAGTATAGCTGACATTTATCATCTAATATACACCTGGACTGATATAGACTGATATAACATGACAGGCCAATATCAGTATCATTTTATTGTGCATCTCTAAACAAAACCTGACTGTTTTAAAAATGTGTATTCACCTTATTTACCCTGGCTTTGATTACATAACTTGATGGAGGAAAAAGCATAAGACATATGGACGCACGACATAGATTTTGTTTTCTGGTGATACTGATGATTGCCTTTTTCTCATGGCTGACACAGATAAGAAAATTGATAATTAAACATTTTTGTAGTTTAAAACAAAGTAAAAAAAAAAAAACCTGTAGTTTTAATTTCATTATTTGAATAATAAATAATAATATAAATATTCCATTACTGGACAATAATTTGTTGTGCAGTTTAAGCTGAAATGATAAATTGATTATACATATTATAAAACAATCTGCAAATATTTTGATATTGGAATAGTTTAAGTAATATTTTCAGCAAAAATGACAGATATTCTTTAATTTATGTATTCCAAGTTTGTAGACATGTTGTTTTTGTTCTTGTTCTTGTTTCACTCTTGTTCAGACCCTGCCTTCTGCCTGTAATTGCTTATTTTCTTATTATTTCGCTGTGCTCAAGATGCTTTACCAATCCAAAACATTGGTATTTGTTGTCCTTGGAATGAGACTCAATAATCAACTATCTTGCTGGTTCATTTAAGACAAAGTCCAACTCAGATTGGAGGATGGTGGTCTAATGGGGTCCTTGACATGAAAAAGTTTGAGACTGAACGATTGAGTCCATCAGAAAACAATCTGCAGATTAATCAACAAAAAAAATGATAATTATTTGTGCCCTACATCACTTAGGGTATTGAGTTCAGATGTAGGCCTTTAGGGTGGCAATAGAGAAAGTCTTGAAACACGTCACCGAGTGCGGATGACTCTTATTATTAACAGGAGAGCCTGTCCATACTTGAGTCAGTCCCAGTTGACATTTGGTGGAAGACACCCACACCTGACCATCACGGGACTAACTAACACGAACAGGGGACTCACGTTCCTGCCTGTTGGCAGTGAACAGTCACTGTCCAGGCCTTTGCTTGTCTTTGGAATGTGGGATTAAACATAAATGGAAAAACACAAACGCATCAACTCGTCACGGGAAGGGTTTGGCCTGCGGTTCAAACGCAGGTCCTTGTTGTTGTTGTCAGGCAACTGTGGTAATCAGGTTGTGGTCAAATATGTTTGCTGTGTTTTTAAGGAGGACCTGTGCTGTTACTGTCTTTTTTTTTTTTTTTTGAGTTATCTATTTTCCCCTATTGCTCTGGTGCAGACATTTGTTTGAACATTTCAGTCTAAAAATACGTCCAAACAGCTCATTATCCTCAGATAAATATCTTAGTTGGCCTGATTTTTATGATTCTCTAAAGCAGTAACACATGTTTTCATTTGTTTCCCTGTGTCCTAGACTGTAATGATTTTCAGACATGGACGACATAAACCTTCATTATCGCTTTCTGAACTGGAGGAGACGCATCCGAGAAATTCGTGAAGTGCGAGCAGTGCGATACCGGGAGCGGCTCAAAAGGATGCTAAGAGAAGGAGACATACTCAGGTGACAGTGATGACAGTGTGAACCTGAGACTCGTGTGGTTTAGTCCCTCATTACATGCTGGAGCCCTTCCTCCGCATGCTGAATCAGCACTGATTATTATTGTAATATTTTGTTTTTCTTTTTGGGTGTTTTTGTAGGTATCATGGGAATTCAGATGAAGTTGGCTGTTTTGTGGCGGCCAGGCCATTGTCAAGAAGAAATCGCTATTTCGAAGTAAGACTTGATCATTTCCTTTCAATCCATGCCTTTTAATATGGCGTGACAGTTTACACTGGTTATTTAGTGACTTGATTAAACATGTACATTTGCATGATTCAGTATAATTCTGTACTTTGTTTCCTTATCCTCTCAATGTGATATTCAGTGGTGAACCCAAAGTGAACTCTAACCTGAGTTCAGTTTTTCACAGGTGGTAGCAGCCTCATTGTTGATTGACTGCCAGCCCAGTGTAATTATGAGCTAGTTCTGCCATGTTCACCAGTTACACTCTGGGCTCTGACTGTACAGCTGTCTCATTTTGACGGCTCATTGGCATTTTGGATGGCTTTCAGTTCTGTTACTTATGACCTTTCTCAAATATCTGAGTTTTAATTTAAAGGGATATTTTGTATTTTTTTTTAAGTGGTGTTTGTATGAGGCCACCAGTTTGGAGGAGCAGCCGAAGTTCCAGTGTAGGAAGCTAAGCAGTGTAGTGCTGTGGACAGGGTCTCATACTCATACTCGCACTTTAAATAATCCAAACTATCCATTTAAAAAAAAAAAAATGGTGTGATGAAACAACCCAATTTCTCAATTTTTTTTAACCTAAGTGACTTTATTCTAAAAATAGATGAAGATCCAAACAAAAGAGAGGCTAAGGGATACGTACATACTACTATATTACTATGAAAATACCTGTATGTACTGGTGTGTTTCTACAGTGAAGTACTAACAAATTAGTCATATCCCCCATTTTCATATTACATACAAATCAATTATTGTTTGTGGTATTGCTGGACATTTATTGTCCCACAATGCAACTGTCAGCAGATGATCCTCATCTTGTTATATTTTCAGTGCATATAAACTGATAAATATCCCCACAAACTCACAAAAAGAAAGAAATCAAACAATCTAATCACGTGTGTTAACTACTGCTCACAGCCAACTTACTAAAGGAAAATCACCTGCTCCACATCCCAATTAGACTTTGTATGCTAATTATGTATGACAGACACAATCATAGACAGTTTATGTCCTGTCTGCTCGACATGAATGATGATTAAAACAGCCACTCAGTGCTTGCACCTCCACACATTTAAATGAGACACTGCAGACAGCTGTGCATGACACACAGGCAGAGGCCATAAAAACAAAACTTCACTCGTTTTATTCTAAGCACATTCATATTCGTCTTTAAGGAACAGACAAGGAAAGTAGAGAAAGGCCAACATGTTTGCACCTAATTCAGCAAAACTCAGCCAAGTAAGAAAAATGTCATTAGGTTAGATTTGAACATTTACTTCTTGTACACTAAGTAGATTGTAATGATGGTGTTAACTTTCTGGCTTAATTGTTTATCGTGGCTTTAGGACACAGCTCTCATTCTGTGTTGATAAAGAGGAGACTTGGCAGGCCGTCGTGTCTGACTGCCTGTCTTCATCTTGTTGAGTCATAATGAAAAAGAAATCATAAGGGACCAACAGTTATTTGACAAACAAACATCTTTCAGCTTGGAAACAGATTTGTTGGACTTCTTGGCAGCTCCTTTTACATTGTGTTCTGGGACTGGGCGCACAATAATGCTGATTCTTCAAGTTCATATTTGCCAAGATCATTTACATCAAAGTCAGGAGCAGTGTCAGTATTAAGCGTCAGCACAAAAAATAACAACTATCATTGTTAATGTTCAAACAGATTCACTAAAGCATGCTGAGCAGGTTTGCCAGTTTACACCTTTCCTGAACAACGGTGATGCTGACACACTGCTCAGTCAACTTACCAAGTCCAGTTACAGTTAAGAAAGTACATCTTGATGTCTTTTGATTGTATCACTTTTACTGTAAAGTGTTTGCGAATACGAGGAAACGGCAATATATTTTTTGATCGAAGAAGTGGGAAGAGCTCAGTAAATGTAGTCACCAGGTTCATAACATCGATTCACTTCATACAAAAGGTGTTCTAAGCCACATCTGCCTTAGTTACTGTTGCTATGCTAGTCAAGCCCTTCATTCAGCACTGAACACATGTCGTTAACAATGATCACAAAGGCAGATTTTGAACTTGTCCTCAGTAATTTTTAAAACAATAAGTCCTTGATTTCAGACAGAAGCAGACAAAAGCAGGCATCGCATCTCTAACTTGCAACTGTCAGCTTTGGGCAGATTTCAGCAGCTATAGCTAACTAGCTAATTATCTTCTCCTCCACCTGGAGGAGATCATGCGATGGGTTTCATGTGTGGGGGTGTGAGTGACCAACAGGGCTGGAGCTTATCCTCAACTAACCTTGCATACTACTGGATCAATCAGATGTTTTTTTGGTGCACATTTCTTACTTAATGCTTAAGAACATCTTGTGGTTGCGGTGATTCACAGTTTTGGGAAAAAACCCGTACAAAACCTGCTTGTGCCAACTGCTGACTCCTCATCCCTTTTAACTGACTAAAATAAGGCTTACCTACTGTGTTGAACGCCCTACTTTGGCCTTTGTATCGGCTCAAAAGTTGACATCCATTTAAAAAAAACTTTGTTTCATTTTGAACTGGAGCATCTGCAGCATATTGGGCATATAACATAAAACATATTGGGCATGATTTCATTTCATTTCATGATTTCATGCCCAATATGTTATGATCCACTGAAGTTAGGTACGGTATGAGATGAATAAATCCTCTCCTCTTGATTATATCTCTGCCATGTTTTAGAGTTAGAGTTAGTCTAAGTTTTAGAGTTAGGTGAACCCAGGAGGCTCAAACCCAATCCAAAATTCTAAGCATCTTAAAGAATCCTGAGACTATACTATACAAAAACAAAGACAATGAAAACTTTGCAAATCTCTGCTGGTTGCATCTGGCAGTTGTGGTGGCATTGCAGTAGGTGCTTCACTATCTGTTGCCTGATGGAGATCTTCACTCTACTGATTGAACTCTCCTAGTTAAGGTAATGTTAGCTTTGTGAGTTGTTTGAAGCACCTGATGTTTTAGCTACATGTTTCTAGCGGAGTTAATGAGCTAGTTTTTAAAACGAGAATCTTGTAAAGTGGGGTCTTAAATATGCAGTTGCTTACATTATGTGGTGCTAAATGTCAGCAACAAGTCAAATTTGGACTCTTTATTTGGAGACAGCCTCCACTAGCAGCCAGTAAAACTAGTACGAAGGGTCAATACAGTACTAAATACTGTAAAAAAACAAATAAAAGAGCAAACCTTGCTTTTGCAGCTGCTGCATACACAAATACAGTTTATCAAAGTTTCAGCAGTGCATTTTATTTGTTGGTTGAACTGATTAGACCTGATGCAGAGGGTTTCTTATCTCAGCCCTGAAAAATTGGTTTCAAAGATCCATAAAAGCCACTGCTGATTACAAACAGTGTGCTGCTTTGTTTATTTCACCGCTCTTGGTAATCTAGACACTGTAGTGCACAAACATCCCAAGACAGTGACTGTTTCTCAGAATAAACCGTGTTCAAACTTGCCTAACACACACATCCTGCCCGTGGTCTGACGTGTAGTGAAACAGTAACTAACCTGCTCAACCTTTATACTTACGTATGTTTCATTGTTGTGACTCATTCTGTGGGAGTCACGTAGGAAGAGAGAGGAAGCCATTTGCGTAAAAGGGCATGTGAGCTAATAAATGATAGCAAAGTGGATGGTGATTGCAGATTTTAGGGTTCATCTGCATGTTTTACACTGACACAGAAAATAGGGACATATTACTTCTCCCTCTCAAGAGACCAGTGCTGAGGTCATGGGAAAGAAGTTGAAAATTTCCTCTTCTTCTTGTCCTGGATTTGCCAGCAGTGCTCCGATTGCAGTGTGTCCATGTAGGGCTCCCCGGGGATGATGTCATATGGTCAGTATTCAGTTATGATAACAATGGTGAAGGCCAGCTCTTTAAAAAAAAGTTTTCACTTTGAATCAACATGCAGTGTTGTACAGAGAAATACGATATAGTTTCAGTGCTTTTGTTTTTTTTTATTTCATGAAGCAGAATGGCTTGTAAAAATGTGTGTGTGTGGGGGGGGGGGTTTGGGGGGGCTGAGCTTCTTTGGCAAATAGACCTACACACAATCTGTAAAACTTAAAACTAGGTGGTAGACTGTGTTTCACCACTTTGACTCTGAAATATCTCAACAACCATCAGATGGATTTCTATGAAGTTTGTGCAGTTGTTCAAGGTCTGCAGAGAATTAATGCCTTGGATCCCTTGACACCATTAGCAATGCCAGAACTAAAGGTTTATCAGTCTAGTACTTTAGTTTATGACTAAAAAGCTGCAAAACTAATTATATTCTCATCAGCCTTAGCTGTACTTTGCTAATTAGCACAGTATGTAGCATGCTAACACTCACGCTAAACTAACTCAAGGCCTCACTGTGCAGTTTACGGCTTCACAGGGCAGGTAACATGACTGTAGATTTTTAGTAATTTTCATCGAAACATAGTGTTGACTGTATAAACGTGATTGCTTTGCTTGCTTAAAACAGGCTTACCTGTGAGCAAAACACAGTAGTACTGCACATATTATTTAATTTATCTCAGTGACTGAATCACCCTCGTCTCTCAACAGTAACCAAGTGAAAATAAATTAAATTCAGATATTCTGCTTTTTCTGTCTATCAATATAAAAGCCTTCCACATAATTTGTAATGAGTCATTAATGACGTTTGTTGCCTTGGATGTTAAAATAGCATCTTTTAAATTCAGAGTTGGCATCCTCAGATGAATCAGAGAAAGAATAAAATCACTCAGCACATTATTTAGAAGAAATACTGACCTGTGTGTGGGATTTAGTGGCATGTAGCGGCGAGGTTGTAGATTGCAACCAACTGAATACCGCTCACCTGACCCTCCCCTTCCAAGCATGTAGGAAAAACTACTTTGGCCAGAAACTTGCGAAAATCCTGAAATGCCATATTTAGAGCTGGTATTTCGTTTGTCTGTTCTGGGTCACAATAGAAACATGGTGAGTCAATACATTGGCATCCGTGAAAGAGGATACGCTCCCTCTATAGATATAAATGACTCATTCTAAGGCAACAAAAGCATGACTCTTATTTTCAGGTGATTATACACCTATGAAAACCAACTTTTGAACACTAAATTTCCTTTCTGCCATATTCTGTCAATAAATCCCCTTAAATCTGACACATAGGACTTTTAGTATCTAAAGCCACTGGCTATGTTTTGATGCTCATGCCTCAGGTTGTTTGGAGAATTTAATGACAGTCTTCCAATTAAACTGAGGTAAACTAGGTTTGATTACAGTTTCATCCCTAGCATAATCAGCTTTTTTCTTTTGTTTCTTGGTGATAGTTCAACCTGTGGTCTTTACAGGTGACCATTGTCGATACGGGGGTGAGAGGAATGATTGCTGTTGGTTTGGTGCCTCAGTTCTACAAGCTGGACCATCAGCCGGGCTGGCTCCCAAACTCTGTGGCTTTTCATGCTGATGATGGCAAGTATGTGACTTTCTTTTTACATATACTGTAAACTGAACATGTTATTAATAAAACATGACATGAAGATGCAGCAGAATTATGTATAAAATATCCTGCATCTCATGTTCGTCTCGCCTTAAAATAATATGCCTGTTGAAACAGATTTTTCTTGCCGTAGTCATTCCTCCTGCCCATGCTGACCAACAAGAGATCCTTTCATGCTGCTTTCAATGTCAGCTTATGAAAGTTCACTTGAAATGAATCTGGGAAAGTCCTAGCTGAGGAAACATGCATATTTCATGTATGGTTCTCAAAAACTAGTTTTAATTTCAGCGTGGGAGGATAATACCTGGTCTGACATTTTAGGAACTGGATAAAGGTTAGAGAAGCTACACATTTCTGTCTGACTGTCTCTTTGTAGTTACTGTAGCTATACAACAAATTGTATTGTATGGATTTGTTGTACATGTTTGGTTATCTACCTTGTGAAGGTTTTCTCTCTCTTTCCTGGTGTTTATGATGATAATATACAGTACTTTCAATTTATGTGAATTCAAAACAACACGGTAACACTTACCCTAAAAAAAAGTCAGACCAACAGCACACATTCTCTGATGGGTCCATTTTTGTTTGTTTGTTTTGTTCCCTTTTGCCTTAGATTTTTAATTGCTCTAAATTATTATGTAATGTTTACTTGTCTGGACCCCAGCAAGAGTAGTTGCCACCTTGGTAGTGGCTAATGGGGATCCAAATAAATTAATAATTCAATAAATAAATAGAAAGAGATAATAGAAAATGATCGGAGGGCGCAGAGGTCTCTGGCTGGATATGAGAATGTTTCATTTCGTGGTAGAATAATATAAAAATCAAGGTAAAAATACAAAGCAATTTGCGGTACAAACACCAGGTCGTGTAAATATTTACAGTGTAATTTATTACCTACTTAGAGGGAGATAACACAAATGAGCTGCTGATTATGAACCATTTTTTTAAACTTCATTTTCTGTTTCTGGTGTCCTCTGACATTTCGCTCTCTATCTGCAAAATCTGAAGATAATGAGCCTTAATGATCAGCCACTGAAGCTCTCCTTACTTGTCTTTCCTCAGGCTGTATAATGGCAGCACTGTAGGACAGCAGTTTGGTCCAAAATGCTGCAGAGGTGACAGAATTGGCTGTGGAATATCGCTGGACTCTGAGGATGGACAGTTAACAGTGTTTTTTACTAAGAATGGCAAAGAAGTAAGTGCTCCATTACCACCATTTTACCTCAGACAGAATGTATTTTTATTCATTTTTACAAGTAAATTTATTCATAGTTCCCGGATACTTTCCCCTAAACAATACTGTGTCTGAATTTTTGCTCAGGTTGGCAGTGTAGAAATCCCAGCATCCCCTGATGCTCTCTACCCTGCTGTGGGAATGCACTCCCTGGGGGAAGAAGTGCTACTGGACTTGAACGCTGAATGGGGGATGGAGGAGGATGATGGACAGATGATAGTGGACAGTCATGAAGAGGACTGGGGCCGTCTCCATGACGTCAAGGTGACCGGCACGGTAAGTCCTGTTTCAGAGAGAGAAAAAAAACATTTTTACTCTTAAACTTTTACAGTAGACAATAGTGGACAGAACATCCGGATCTGAAAAGTGAAACGCACCTTAAAACTGCATTCTTTTTAATGGCCGACAGGGGGCGACTCTACTGGTTGCAAAGACAAGTCTGATTTTATGTAGGCTTATGACAAAATGACCCTACCTCTCATTTGATTTGTATTACTAAACAGTTTCCTAACGAGTTTATGGTCTCAGTCAGTACAGTGTGATGTTCGTTTTGTAAATTATGGTCCTATTTAGAGTAACATAGACAACAAAGCAAATCAACAAATCCAGTCAGGATAGAGGTATTGCAGTTGCGTATCCTGTCACTTCTGGCTCCAAAAAAAAACAAGAAGAAGACAGCAATAATGCCAGACTTGAGGCTTCAAAACAGTAGTTCACAGACCAACAGTTGATGTGACAGTGGGTGATTACCAGATTTTTAATTCTACTCTGAGCAGGTCTGCAGTTCAGGGGTATTAAAGGTAAACATAAAACGTTTGTTTCAGTTGGCAGAGCATGTACCCCATGAACTGTGTCCTCTGCA
The DNA here is from genome assembly GCF_056507025.1 of Lutjanus erythropterus. Classification (NCBI taxonomy): domain Eukaryota; kingdom Metazoa; phylum Chordata; class Actinopteri; order Lutjaniformes; family Lutjanidae; genus Lutjanus; species Lutjanus erythropterus. The sequence continues at coordinate 21,566,541 of NC_139318.1, forward strand.
GCAGCCCCCAGTTTGATTCCAACCTGCAGCTTGTAGCTGTGTATCATACCCCCACTCTCTCTCCCCCTTTCCCATCATATCTTCAGCTGTCCTATTAAATAAAGGCACAAAAAGCCCAGAGAAATATTTTTTTAAAATATGTGACAGGTTGTCTCCCTTGTGAAGGTTCACGCTGTGTAACGATTGGCTGGTATCAGTGGGAGGATGAGGCAGAGAGAGAATCTGCATACCCTACATTATTGGTCTGGAATATATCAGAAAGCTTCAGTCGAGGTCGGCTGCCAACTGGGGTTCGAAGCTTGACTCCTTAATCGCATTGCAAAGCAGATACAGCTTGTTTGTCACTCCCTCACTCATAAACTTCATTCAGTGGTTTGCCCATTAAGTCCCGCTCATACTGTAAAAAATAAATATCCATGTACTTAAAATATCCCAAATTCTTAAAGGGGAACTCAACTGATTTTACATATCAATGTCCGTTTATAGGTCTTGAAGAGTAAATGTGCATAAGCAAAAAAAAAGTGTGAAATCTGATAGATTTACTCAAGTGATGTCACCTGAGTCTGTGTTTGTTGGTTCTGAACATGAAAACTTTTCCAAATCTGGGGGTGTGAAGTTAGAAAGAAGTGTGCTTATCAGATTTCTGTAGCCTGCTCCTCATCTCTGCTTGAGGCTAGAGGCTACATTAGCCGCAAATAACACACCCAAAACTCCAACTGAACTGTTGGCAGTCAGAGTGGCGTTGTGTGTAATGTAGGTGCCAGGTTTTGACAGGTTTTGAGAAGAATGTGAGGGATAAGAAAAGATGAAATTTCTTGTACTGCTGCATACTCCAATTTGAAATTGGTGGTGGTGTTATTTGTCAACACAGAGTGTATGAAGAACCCTAACCATATCCTTAACCCTACCCATATGCATTGGTGGTGGTATACAAGAGCTGACGCATAAAGAGCCTTCACAAGTCTGCCTTCTTCTTCTTCTTTGCTGTGCCAGCGTTGTAAAAAGTGTCCACTCGTCTGTCTCCCTCTCTCTGCTTAAAACAGAATAATAATAAGTTTGTAATTTTAAGAATACAGTCACAATGCAGTGAATGTGCAACTAAACAGTGTCCTGACCCGTCATGCCGGCCTTTTTACACAGATGTCAACCCGGCTCTGTTATGGCTGCTCTGTTACTATCTACCTTGGCAGATCAGAGGCAAACAAAGGAGTAACCCTATGGAGAATTAGTGGATCTGTCAAATCCAAAACCAGAAAAATCAATACGTATGATCAATAATGCAAAGTGCAAATTTTTCAGGAAACAAAGACACTCACTTATACACAGACAAAAGCTTCCCCAGGAGGCCTAGCCACTCCCGTGCTTCCCTATTCTCCTAAAAATGCAAAATGCGTGCAGTAAATATACACATACCTTGACAAAGCTATATTTACATACACCTGCACATTTAGATTCTAAGGTCTGATCAAATCTCATATACTCAATACAGAAATTTTCAAGTAAATTAGCTTTTCCTAAATATCCAATTAGGAGAGAAATATAAATACTGTAAACACTATTTTGTCTGAAGTACTCCTTGACCCCGTCGTCTCTCTCTTGTTGGGTGTCCACCCCTCCCTGTGACGGCAGGACTGCAGTGTTTGTTTTTGACTCAGCCGTTGATAGGCACAAAACCTGAATGGAAAGGGATGGGAGGGGATCACAGCTGAACAGCCTTGAGGCAGGAGCGAGCAACCTGTGTGCCACCCGCACATTTAATTATCCTTTATTTCTACAAATTTGGCCCTGTCCTGTATGAATGCAGGGCCCACAAACCGCAGTCTGATCTCCCTGAAACTCATCAATTACACATGTGCACGTCGTAACACTACATAAGAGCTGTCAGGACAGAAAAACATGTCAGTAACAAAGCAAGAAGTGGGAGTTCAAGGCTCAGGAGAGACAGAGCAGTGTATGCTTTGTTATTGAAGTTTTATTGTGATGTTTATGTTCAGGATTACAGTGTTTGTGACTTCCAACCAGGGGCGTACTGGAGGATAAACCCAAGTAAACTTAGTTTATCCCCCTCTTTAAGGCTGAGAGTTTACTCATCTATTTTCAGATCAACTGTACCCACTGTTGTACTTACTATTACACCCCTGCTCACTGTTATACATTCTTGTTTCTCTTTATCTATTTTAGCCTCATTTGCAGTTTCTGTCAATTTGTCCAAACTAAGGATGTTAATGATTGATCATTAATTGATTAATTATCATTCAACCTGTTAAAATTTTATAACAAATAATATATGTTTTGTGTACCGTTTCTCTGGATCTCACAGGATTTCTTTCAATTTGGTTTGGTATGTCTTGTAATTGTACTCCGTTTGAAGTGTTTGGTTTGCTGGAGTTGTTTGTGTAATAAATAAGGTCAGGCAGACGAGACGATGTTTTACGATATAATGCATTTTCTTTCATAATAAATTACCACATGGAAAGGCCTATTTTATTATTATATTTTGAATTGCATACTTGACAAATAAAATGTTGTCATATTTGATTATTTTTCTCCTTTTATTTAGAAACTTTGTGCAAATGTTCAATTAAGCATCTAACAAAATATAAAATATTAACGTATAAAATATTAAAAGGTCAGTAAAAACAAGTATAGTTGCAAACACAATAAATGTAGGCCTAAATGTGACTGGTCAAAAATATCAAAACCAAACATATAACACACTGTTTCATGTTCACTGTCCTTCATGTTTGTTTGTGTTGTCTTCATGCAAATTTCCTGCCTGCATCTGTACTGTGTGGAAGAATGCAAAGCGTCATCCAAATGGCAGAAAATAATGCTGTAAAAACGCCGTTTGCAATACAATGAAGTAAACAGTAGAACATAATATTAAATTTAAAGCCGTCACTTGATATATGTCAGCACATTGCGCAGCCCTAGTCAGGTATAGGACAAAGGTTTTAAATGCTGATATGCAGGTGTGTTATTACTCTTTATTAAGACGCACAAAATCCAATTTTGCCCACAAATAAACTGAAACTGGCACAGCTGTTTAGAGAATAGCTAGTGATTTACTATCAGCTTTCATCCAAATGAGGTCAGCTGCAGTTACAGCACCGGAGAGACTGTTTACCTTTCAAAATTGTGCTTACATGTTGACAGAAAAGGAAGAGAAGGAGGCGTATTAAGAAAACACAAGTCATTAGCCAAAGGAATTATTGCTCTGTCATGGAAAAAGGTCGGTAAATAAGGTATATGGATTTCTGAATTATCTGCACCTATGTCCTCCTTATAAAAAAAATAAAATATTACATATACCATCAGGGATAATCAATCACTCTTCAGGACACCTGGAGTCCCCTCATATGTTATCTTGAGAGGACAGACTCAGCACATATGATGGAAGCACCTGGAGATATATAGGTATCCCCCTGCAATGTCCACATCCATCACAGGTTTTTTATTTATTTTACAACATTTGTACATTAATATATGACATGCTTAGACTGAGGCTCAATTATTTCTTTTTTATTTGTATTCACTTTTTCTCCTTTTGACCTGGTAGGAGTCGTTTATGTGCGTGTTAAATCTTCGGTTTGTTGTTCTGGAGATTTTGTTCAGGTGTCCTGTATTTTTGTTCTTTGGGTATAGACACATACATATACTGGTATGTGTATAATTCTACAGTATGTATATGTTACTTTAGAATCAATAAAATACATCGTAGGGTGACGGGGGCATAAGTTCTCATAATGTTCTCACACATATTTACATAGGGCCATACATGGCATCAAATAAAATAAGATGAAACAGAATGTTTGTGTGAATGTACAAACTGGTATTAATAATGTAGTCTGTCTGAATGATGTCATATGGCTGTGTAAATGTCATTGTAAACACACAGGACAATTTACCAAAGGCTGTTAAATGAGACTTAAATTATATCTTATTTCTTTAAATAGGAGCACAATGTAAGATTTAAGCTACTAAACCTGATCGTGTTCTTATTGGTCAAGTGACAGTGGTTGAGTTTAATGAGATCGAACACTATTTGTCAGTTTTTTAGATCTCATTAAACTTGCTGTTTGAGAGTTCATACGAGAAGAAGAGTGAATTTAACTCAGCAAACTGGCAGCCATGTTAGTAATGAAATGTTGGGCCTTGACACTCATGGAGTATGAAAGTCTTTTGTTTTCACTGTTATCTTCAGATGGCTGTATTGTGGTCCCATGTGTTCGTGACATTTATGAAGGTCATTCTGTGAAAGGATTCAGCTTTGGCGGTGTTGATTTCCTCTGCTGCGTGTAGTAAACAGTTCTGTTATCTCTGTTGCTGTAGGTTTGCTTTTAGTACCCCAGCAATACGGTGCAGGGATGACAAATCCAAATCCTGCCCTATTTTTCCAGGAAAGAAAGAATTGGATGACGTTGCGACCTATTTTTTTTTTTCATCTTATCATCTAACATCCCTAATAGGATAATGTGTGAATAAAACATGCTCTCTCCTGTTATTCAACTCCTGTCTCTGCCAACCTGAGAGGGGAGCAGCAGCCAGGCCAGAGCAAAATCAGCCATGTTCTCACTAGTAGTGAAATGCAGCAGCTTTTGACTCATTAAAACAATTTGATTAAACTCTTCCTCCGGTTTCGTTGACACGCCAAAACATACAGTTTAACATCCGTCTTCACTACTCGAAGGCAGTGGTTGAATTTATTTATTTAAGTAATTAGAGAGAACACACACACAGTTTGAGCTGTTGAACAAAACAAAGACAGTGTATTGTAGTGCATGTAGTGCACTGAATTATGGAGGTTAGTGGAACAGAAGCTACCCTGGAAATGGGGCAGGAGGGACATACAGGCAGCTTAAAGGGACCCTGTGTAACTTTATTTTATGCTAAAATGATGTGTAACAGTAACTCAAATAAATAAGGTTCATTAAGGTAGCTAAATGACTCAGTAACCCTATCTATTTAACATCAGTAGGCTAACATTAGCCACCATAAGCTAATGGTCATATTAGACCAGGTAAGGCTGTAAAGGCAAAAGCTGTGAATTTATTGAACTGAGCAAAGGTGTGTTTTCTGGCTTATGAATACAACTTTTCTCCTCTAGGCTACGATTATGTTATACCTTCTTTCAAAAGACATATAGTCTTGCTTTATAGCTTCAGACATTGATGTTTTTGGTGAATTTGGGGCATCACAACAGGCTGAATAAACAACGCTGAAAAATTTGTTGCAATATCTTTAACAGCAGTCAAGTTTTACGCAGCACAAATGTAAATCCAATATTCACTCTTCCTTTAACTCCTGAGAGAAATATGTCTCTTTACAAGCAGTGTCTTGGCTTTGATTTGACTTTATTTTAAGGTTACAATTCAGTTGGATTTCTGATGATTATGCAGTTGTTAGACTATTGAGTCTTAATTTGTAAAGCTCAACAGATTATTTGTTTAATGTTCTGACAACTGTCATTTACATTTTAAAATATTCTTTAAAATATAAAAGAGTGCAGCTGTAGGTTACCAATAAGCTACAGTGTGTTATCTCTGAAGGGTTGTACTGTTTTGTATTTTTGTTAGACATGCACTGGCAGGCAGAGGCAGAGAGAAAAAAAAAACATATTGGGAGAATTACCAATCCTGCTTTTGATTTTGATCTATTTTTAATTTATAATTGAAAACATGACACCCCTACTCTTTACCCGCTAGATGCTTCACTATGTTCACAAGCTAACTAGTCGCTAACTTTGACTGTCAGCTGTTTGGAGTGGTGAAGGAAGCACAGTCTATTTGTCAGTTTTTTTTAACTGAAAACAGCCGCCTTAATGTGGACTGGAAAATCAAAACCAGCTAAAAGATGCTAAAAGCCACATAGCTATTGATTATTTGTTAATATAAAAATACTGATTGGTGTTACTTTAAATATACTTCAAATAAGTGTCCAAGGATAATTTTTAAGTATGAACAGAAACCTAAATTATGCTTTCATCTAAATTCTATATTGTGTTCTCATGCTAAGATGCTAACAAATGATTACAGACTCAAATCCAGTTTCTGTGTTCAGTCATAGCCTGTATTCATCTGGATTATTTCCACAGCTGCTGGAGTATGTGGGTAAAGGGAAGAGCATCGTGGACGTGGGCTTGGCTCAGGCTCGTCGGCCTCTCAACACACGCTTCCACTACTATGAACTAGAGATCACAGATGCTGGAGAGAAGTGTTACATCGCCCTGGGGCTCGCACGCAGGGTAAGACGATCCTCTTTTCAGTCACAACCATAATGATCACATGTCATTACCTTTGACACGCCGGATTACTTACTGTACACACTCAGTGGTTATCTGTTGGTAAAGAAAACCTCTCCCCCACCTCACACCTCGTCATTGCTCTCCATCATGTGCACCGCTGCTCTCACTGTTTCCAGTCTGAGTGATGAATGACCGAAAGAGGAAAAGCTAACAACAGAATAAATATTGTCTCATTTCATCCCCACATCTGGTTTTCCACAGAAAGCAGGTTGTTCCATTTACATGCTAATCTGCCATGTTAAGTAGAAAAGTGCAGTCAAGCATGTGAAAGGTTACCTATGAGATAAAGTGAGATCGTAGCATTGTGTCAGTTTCTTTCTGTTGCTTCTTGATTATGCCTTTCTGCTGGCGACAGCTGCAGCTAGAGGCATTATGTTTTCAGGTTGTCTGTCCGCCCCATTCTTGTGAACACGACATCACAACAACACATTGACAAAACTTGGCACAAACGTTCACTCGGGCTCAAGGTTTAACTGATCAGATTTTGGAGGACAAAGGTCTCTATGACCTCACATCAGTCACATTCTGGTGAATGTCATATCTCAGGAACACCTGGACGATATTTCTTTAAACTTGGCACAAACATCAACATGGACTCAACAATGTAATGATTAGAATTTGGAGTTCAAAAGGGTCTGTGACCCTGCAGCCGTCTCATTCTCATGACTGTGATCTCTCAGGAACAAATAAAGACATTTCTTTAAACTTGATTAGAATTTGGAGGTCAAAGGTCAAGGTCAATGTGACCCCACAAAACATTAAAATTATTGTACTAATTATGACTACATTTCACACAAATATCTAATAGGATAAAACATTTCATATCCAAAAGGTCAAGTTCACTGTGACATCATAATGTTCCCTCTAAGGGAAGACGGCCTGTTTCTCACTGGAAATTATTCACTGGAATTACATCTCTAAAATTACATTTTGCCAAAAACTACATTTAATACTCTTTATTAAATTCCTTCAAAATCTTCACTATATACATTATATGAGTCTGGACAGACGTGTAAACTGCAGCTTTACTGGTTGGTGGTAATTCTACTTCCTCTTTCCATGCAATCAGTTACTGTACACAAGACAGAATAAACAGAAAAGAATTAAAAGTATGCATGAATTCCTCAGGCTAAGCAATTAAAGTTTATATATCCCAATTAATTTGGCTCAGTTAGGTGATTTTAATCTGAAATGATGACAGTGAATGATGATCCATATTTTGTAAATAAGTTGGGTCTAAGAGACGACTTGTTGGATGTTGACACATCATCATGAACTTGTGCACATTGTGTTTAATATAAATAAAAGCAGCGTAATAACTGCACAGGATGCGCTCATTGTGACATTTTAAATGACAGATATGAAATGAAGTGCAGCTCAGAGATTGCTGCTCGCTGCTGAGACCTGCAGCCCTCGTCGTTCTTGGTTATTGGATGCTAATTGCTTGAGTGTCAGTCTTGCTAATCACACTGCTGTTTTGCCAGCTGTGATGGTGCTCACCGCCTGGGAGGTGGTGGATCACTGTTTCTCTCGCCCTTAACTTTTAGCTCCCCCTGACTCCTCTGCTGTTAGTTACTGTGTGTGGGCATGTTGCGCCCCCGGGTCAAACGGCGTGGAGAATGGAGGTCTGTCATTTTGCTGATTGTTTTCCGGGAATTGTTTTTCTCGATGTGTCTGCGGTTCTGGTGAAGCATTATAAATCCATCAAACGGTCATTCCTGAGGTTTTGTTCCATCCCCCGTCATCTCCTGCAAGACGCATCAGCCTGCTGATGGGAAGCATTACCTCTCGCTGCAAAAAATCAAAACAAAGGTGTCTCTCTGTCTCAGGGTAACGTATGCGCAACAGTCAGCAGTTGCTCAATAGTTGCTCATATTGGATAAAGGAGCAATTGTTTATGGTGCATTCCTTTTCTCTTTTGTTGCTTCAGGGAAAAGTCTTGTTTTCTATGCACCAGTCAGTCATTATGGACACCTTATCTCTTTAATCCAGTGGTTTTCCTTCCTCCTTATCTTCTCATGCTTTCTCTGCCCAGCGCCTAATTTTCATACCCGCTGCTGTACATGTCATTGTTGCACTTGTGCTCTGCTCACAAGGGTTTATATGGCTACTTAGACATGTAGGATTAGACCAAACATGTCACTGTAAAGTCAATATTAAAGTAGAGCTATTATTATTAGAGGAAATCAATTTCAAAAAACCCTCCCTGCATAGTCACTGTAGTCTAGAGGTGATTTAATTGATGAAAGATGATGTTAACACACTTATTATCCCATGAACCTTATTCATCAAAGTGACATTTTAGGAGGCATGAATGTGAGCAAGGTGTCTGTTGGTCACTAACCCATGCACACACTTATGCCCGATGGAGATAATGAAATGGATAGAGACAATTATCAGACTAGTTTGTGTGTTAATAAATCATAAAATGTGACTTTCTCTTTTGTTTCACAGGACTACCCCAAAAACAGACATCCAGGTTGGAGCAGAGGGTCCATAGCCTATCATGCAGGTAAGTGATGACTTGATGACTGATCATGATGGTGCATGATGTGTTTTCTCTATAAACATCTGCATTAAATCCATATGTACAGTATCATTATGTGATTATGAGCAGTGCTATTATCTTATATTCTTTATTATATTTTATTGTGTTACCAATATTTTATTGTGGCACCAAACTGTCATTCATGTTTCCAGCAACAGTAGAAAATGCACAATTGTGCATGTTTCACTATTATTAATATCAATAATAATGAAATATTTAAAAGGTTATAATTGATTTCTGTGTAGCTTTCTTTGGCTCCCACCTGTTGGAAACAGCCAGAACAGTGCGTTGCTGAAAACACTTCCCACTAAACTGAAGTATTATTGTTCCAACTCAATATCTGATACATGTTCTCCCCTGTCTGTGCGTGGGTTTCCTCTTGTTGCTCTGGTTTCCTCCCACAGTCCTAATCATGCAGGTCAGGTGAACTGGAAACTCTAAAATGCCTGTAGGAGTGAGTGGGACTGAGACTGTCTGTACAATGTGTGTAGGCTGAACAGGATTAGTGGTTCAGAAAATGAAAGGATCGATACTTTACACTGCACAAACAAACAAAAACATTGATACTAATATGAGCAGATGTTGATTGTATCAGACTCTCTCATGTATGTGACATGAAGCACTGATCAGTTGTTCTTCATAGATGATGGAAAGTTGTTCCAGGGCAGCGGGGTCGGGGACCCGTTTGGACCACGCTGCTTTGAAGGGGACATTATGGGCTGTGGCATCATGTTTCCCCGTGACTACAGCCTCGATGGCGGAGGTTAGCATCTTTTGTATTGTTTCCAAAACCGTGTGCCTCATCATGTACAACCTCTAACTGTCTTTCCTTATTTTTCGGTGTCTGGGTTCTCTCAGACGAAGCAGACGACTGGGACCTCGAGGTGTTTCCAAAGCCCAGCGAGGTTCAGAATGACTTGTATGCAAACAACGAAGATGAGGAGGAGGACGAAGGAGAAGACATGGAAGGGAGGAAGGTCATGGTAAGACACTGTCAAAATTCAAGAAAATAAAACCAGGGCACTCTTAAAGGGATAGTTTGGATTATTTAGTCACTGTATTACTTACATTAGATGGCAGTCGACATGCCCTCAGTTTGTTGATGCAGAGACGTTATTGGCGCAGAAGCTAAGCAATGCACTGCTGCGGACAGAGTGAGCAACAAAATGTATTTTTACCACCGAAAAAACAGCCCAATATCAGTTTAAGTGTACTCGTATTTTTACCGCTTTAACTTGCTGTCAGACATCCTTGTATTATATAAACCAAATATCAATCTCTCTTGCTCAACCAGCCTCCATTAGTGAAGTCAATAATTTTAATTTTACCTCACAAACAATGAGTTGTTCTTACTGCTGCCATGGAAACCATGAATAAATAAAAAACAGAACGCTATAATCTGCTTTTCAACTTGCATTCGACTGAATACAGACTCTTTAAAGCTGTAAGATCAAATATTCATATCATCTCTGCTGACCCCTTGTGTTTGAACAGGTGTTCTTCACCAGAAATGGAAAAGTGGTGGGCCGCAGGGAAGTGGCCTTACCTGTGGGAGGTTTGTACCCAACGATTGGCATGATGAGCACAGGGGAGAAGGTCAGAGTGGACCTGCACCCCCTCAGTGGCTGAGCAGCATGGAGGAAATGAAAACTGAGTGGTAAAATCAGAGCAAGGATGAATGAATGAATGAGCTCTGGTACATATTGGAGCTGGGACATTAAATAATACCTCCATATCAATAGGCTCCACGGTGTTACTTGAAAAGTCACTCTAGTGTCGGGGGAGATCGTGATGCCCCCATGCTGTGAGAATGATCAAAATAATGTCGTGTTTATTTCACATGTGGGCCTCAAAGAGGTGCTATAAAAGGAAATGGTTTCACAGAAAGTTGTTGAACCAGGGGTTTGTTAGGGTAAAACACTATTTTTGACACGTTTTCCAAACAAAGTTAAGTAAATAAAATAACATACAATGCCAAAAACAGGGTCTCGCTAGAATAATGAATGTAAAGACCCCAGCCAACTAGTGAACGCTCTCATCAGCTGTCATGCCCGCAGGCAGATATGTAGTGCCTCTCTCACAGCCTGCAGCCACACTGTGCTTTTCTGTACTTCCTCCAGTCAGTGGTGTGATACTGACACTCAGTGGTGAGAGCGATATTCTGACAAAGTCTCACAAAAAAAAACATACTGCACTGAAAAAAGTGCACTAAAACTAGCTGCTTTATCGCCGTTGTCCTGTACGAGTGTGTGTACTTGTTCTGACAAAGTCATTACAGCTTACTGGCAACTGTGCAAGCCACATGCATTAGGAATTATGGGATCATTAAATATAATAAAAATTTGTGGCAATTAAATACAAACCATCATTATGACCTTCAATTGTGATACTTGAGTAAGCTGTTTTAAAAAGAAAATTACAAATCCAGGTTGATTGTTATAACTAGCTGTCGTCCTTTTTTTTAATCAGGTATAAATTGAACATAATTGTAGATGATATACTGTCGTTAAATACAATCATAATCACCCAAAATCTTGGGGATAAATCAAGATCATGTCAGGGGAAGAACCCAGAACAGATTTAGACCAACAGTGACTTGCTTTGAATGTGTTTTTCCAGTATATAGATATTTGGTGTCTCAGTGTAACTACATACATTCTTCAAGCATGTATGTTACAGTTTGCCTCTCCTACATGCCAAACTGAGTGGAGCCTCTTGATAAGTTGAACTCTGAAGACATTTGAGGTCATGATATTGAATGTATTTTCTGTGAATCATTATGTATTTTGGATGACATGGGTAGCAAATGTCTCAAAAAGGGAAAACAGTGTAGAGCAATTCTCTTGAGTATTAAACCCAGTCAAGACAGGAACAGCTGAGGACTAAATATGGTGTAGAAGGAAATTTATTACAACTCCACCATCTGAATATGTTGGAAATGAAGCCATACTGTAACTAATATTTGCTGCTCTCAGGTATATTTGAAAATCAAAATCAAATACCTTTGTCTTTTCTATGGTTTTCTATGGTTCTTTGTGATTTTGCTGTATGTTGAAATCAACCATTGATTGGCACAAACCTTAAACGCTTTTTAATTTTATTATTTTTTTTAATGAATTGATTTTTTTGCAATTTAAGACTGTTGAAGTAGAAAGCTTTTGACTGTTTCCCCTGATTCTTGTGTCAAGATCAAGTTAAGTAAAGAATAGTTTTCTTTTTGTGAAACCTGCCTTTTTACCAAAACTGTAGAGAGAAAGGCGCTGCTTGTGATGTCAATTCATACTACACTTACGACAGGGATCTCTGCAGACTTACACATTATGAATTATTCATAAAAACATAACAATAGGCTGTTAGTTCTGGCAACAACTTTCAGAGGGTTTTAACTTTAAAGCTGCCATACTGTTTTTCATTTTCTTTTTTTTCTTTTTTTTTTAAACTGACATAAACCGATACAAGAACTTGATTGATGTTGTAAGTGGGCTTAACAACCAAACTGCTTTTAAGCATTTGACCCAATGTGCTAATCCAAACTGAATCTTTTGTCAGATAATACACGTGTTTGTAGGATTCAGGTGTAGGTCTTGGAAATGTTCCACGTATATGTTGTATGTATGTGTTCATGCTGACTCTCCAGGTTGTGGAGATACATTCACACTTCAGCACCTCATCCCAGAGGTGTCACATGTCTGTAGGCTCTGCAGGTCACTGAGAAAACGCCTTATTGGATCCATGTTGGACTCCAAATGCTGCTGGGATATTCATTTGAATGAGGAATAATTGCGTCCACGAGGTGTCTCCCTGATTGGCAGGAAATGTTAAAGATTCTGGTGTTCATGTGTCGCTCAATGCTGCTAACCGTGTGCTGAGGAAACACTCTGCACATCATGATATCAGCCTGTACTGGAGACAGGATGTACTCATGTTTGTTTTTTCACAAATGTCCAGTTTTGTGATTCATCACCTTTGTTCACAGGAGCTAATAATGGTCTTCTGCTGCTGTTGGCCACCTGCCACACATTTTTAATGTTTAGCACCAAACATTTTAATATTAAGCCTTACTTTATCTGTTGTTTAATTAATCATTAAGTCTAAAACAATCAGGGCATCTTTCAGTGTTTCCCAGTTCTGCCCTTGTTTACATCCGTCATGAACGTTTCTGTTTCATCTCGACTTTCCTCTTGTTCATTCTTGTCTCTTTTTACTACAAGCAATCAAAAAAGCCAAAAATAAAGAATACTGACATCCAATGCACCAAAGACTCTTCCGTCAGCTTTTTCTTTTGTCTTGCTTAATCTGAATAACATTTAGCGCTGGTTGCTGACCAAATTATGTATGTATGACTATTCTCCCCACAGTAGTGTCTTATATCAGTGGACAAAAATTCTGAAAAAAAAACCCACAACAACTTGATAAGTTGTCTTTTTTTCTCATCAACAGTATTTCAAGAGAAGTAATGAAGCACTGAAGCATATAAATTATGGCATTATTTGGGCTAAATGATGTTTCAGAGCTGTTCCACTGTTTAGTGTCATGGAAGTCTTAAAACTATTAAATATGTACAGTATCTCATTACTTCACAACAGTTCACAGTGACTGTAGGTGCTGCATGATATTAACAGGGCTAAAAGTCATGATGCCTCAGAAGAGAGTATGAATATAAGAAAATCTGAAAAATCAATTTGTCATATCAATATCTGCGACATTAAGAAAACAGAAATTAAGAAAGATAATATTTTTTGGCTAGTTATGGTGGAGATGTCTGCCTTCTCTCCAGTATAATACAACTAGATAGCTATCAGCTTGATGTAATTATTCAAGATAGTCCATGTTGTGAGTAGTTTCATGTAGGAGCTACTTTCTTTCTACAAAACTACACCTGCCAACTGCATCCTCGTGAGCATCTACTCATGTAAAAAAGGTTAACACTTAGATGAGGAGGACGCCATTAATATTTACATCCTGAGAGAAGAGAAGGCAGACATCTCTACGGCCAGCATCTTCAATATTCAGGAACTTGCACCAAAACTATCCATAACGATAAACAGCACTATAAAATCAAAATATTAAATAAAATATGTATTTTTCATTTTGGAGCGAACTGTCCCTTTAATTTGATGTGTAAAATTGTTGTTCCTTGACAAAGACAAAAAACAAAGGCACAATAATAAACACAGTGTCAAGTTGGTGCAAACTCTGAATTTCCTCATTGATACATTTTAATTGTATTTCAACAAGAGTTAAGACTGAAATGCCCTGTGTGTCATTATACCAATTATTAAAAAAAAATTTGCAGTGCAAACATATATTCAACAGCACATTTGAACATACAAAGTGTTTTACAGACACCATATAAACTGAATCACATTTGAAAACAAATCCAGAAGGCCCAGAAGAGATGATACACTCGTGTTGTTAGACAGAGGACAGCGATTAATAGATGATTGTGTTACCAGCTTTTTTTTTGTGAGAATAGTGGTTAGAAAATTTCAAGAGCAGACATGGCCTTTGCAATTTGCCTTCACTGTAGTGCTCTAGTTGACTTTCTACCAACCTAGAGTGCCATCTGCAGGATAGTGTTGTTAATGTTAACAGTACATCTAAAGATCTTCAGTTACCTGTGACTGTTGACAGGTGCAGTGAGAAGGTAAAGACTCGATAACAGTCCAAGCAGTAAACTACATATTCTCGGCTCTGCAGGATTTGGACAACAGGGGGATTTCAGTCATTTTAATACCTCTGACAGTGACATAGAAAGGTACTGAGTCCCACAGTACAAAGGCAGCTGGACATGTCTGAGCACTGACACTACCCAGGTAAAAAAACAAGTATACTAAAGTACTCTTAATTTAAGTATACTTCCATGTGCACACGATTATTGTACTAAAAGTGTGCTATTTTACATATACTAACAATGTACTGATACACTTAAATATACCTCAGTACATCTTTTTATACCAATGCTGTTCTTTTTAAAATTTACTTTTTTCTACAAGTACTGTCAGTACACTTATGTAAAGAAGTATTTATAATTCAATCAAAATGTGAGGATAATACATTTTAAATGTAATTTATTCAAATTTGAAATACCTTTTAAGTGCACTTAAAATACAATTAAACTAAATATAAAAAAGTATTTTTAAAAAGTACATTATTAGTAATTTATAAGTATATACAAGTTTTTCTTAATGGCGTCTCAAAATACCACATTGAAGTTAACTTAATTGTATTTCAGCATATTTATATTACCACTAATGGTATGTCATTAGCATATTAAGTACCTTGTTAGTATGTAGAAAATAGCACACATTTAGTACATTAATCATGAGTATACAAAGTATTTTTTAACCTGAGTCAAGTCTACTTTAGTGTACTATTTTTTTTTCTTACCTGGGTGACAGTGTCTTCATCCCTGAGAGAAGACGAGCCCTGTATAATGTTTGTTCGGAGGTTTTCTAAAACTTAATCCAGAGTATTTTCATTTTGTTTCTGTTTTGTTTGTTTTTCCCTTTAATTTACAATTTAAATTTAGGTAATGTGTAAGAATATGAAATATAAGATAAGATTATTCTCCACCAACATCTTAAAAACACACTACTAGTGAATGCTTTTTGGTTTGACATACGTATTTAGGTCATGTCTGCATTTTATGTAGGACAAAAATGCACATAATGACTGTTTTACTTGATGCAGCAGCATACTGCCTGTCATTAAAAAGCACTTAAAGTGTCACATTAAGTATAATGGTTTTAGGAAACACCACCTGCAAATAATGTGCTACTGATGGTGCATATAATTAGCAAGATATGAGGTTCAGAGATGCAATGATTTAATTTAGTAGAGGCCCACCTTCCAGTATAATCAGGAGTCCTACAAAACTGTATTAGATATTTTTACAGTATATAATTAAAATATAAAAAAAGAACTCAAACATTTATACTTATAAAGTAAGAATTAAAGGCAGTTATTGCAATGTATATGCACACATTTGTGCGTCTCTCCTATAACACTATAAAATCTGGCAAAGCTATAACTGGGATCTACCTTTAAACTGAGAGAACAAACCTGACTGAAAGTGTGATTTATGGTGGATGGACGTGACAATGAGACTGTCATGATTCTATGAGTCAGACTCCTCCTCCTCCTCCTCATAGTAGCGGTTCCTCTTGATTATATCCTCTGCACTCAGCTCCTCACCATCACTTCCTTCTTTGTCCTCCTCCCAGAAGCCCACGTCCTGGGAAGCGCGGTTCTCTTTCGGCTGTAGAGGTGGAGAAGGTGACGGTGAGATATCTGGGGAGATGCTCCTGAGGGAGCTCTCTTCTGCTGCCATCTTGTCTGCTGCTGCCTCATCTTTCTGGTCTTCTCCGTCTCTTTCCTCCCGTGGCTCAGGCGCAATCTCCACGTCCTCCTCTGAGACGATCTCGCTTGGTATTTGAGGTGCCATCTCCTCTTTCTTTTCCATCTTTTTCGCCTTCTGAAGCTCTGGCTTATTTTCCTTGGGAGCCTCCTCAGATGGGTGCTGTTCCTCAAATGACTTCCTCCATTCCAGCAAGGATTTGAGAGGGCGACGAGGTTCCCTGGAACCCAGACTGGGTGCGGGGTTGGGTTTAGCTGCGATTGTAAAAGGCCGACTGCGCTCCTTCAGAGAAGAGCTCCTCCTCAGGCTCTTCAGTTCAGCCCGATCTGAGCTCTGGTAGGATGATGGTGCTTCATCCTCCGGGGGCCACTTGGCTCTCCAGGGTCGGCCTGAAGCAGCTCCCTCCATGACTGGACTGAGTGGTGTTGTCCCAGACTGGCCCTCACTCGCTGGAGGAGGCCAGGCGACCCTCAGCCTGCGAGACTCAGACAGCTTTTCTGTGGACTTCTCACCGGAGCTGGTGTTTTTCTGAACACGAGTCTCCAGTAAGGCGGTCAGGTCTGTGACCTTCACCTGCGGGGATGTTTCCACAGTCGGGATTGGTTCTTTGTCGGAAATGCTCTCAACTGGATGCGTCGCCGCTACTGGTGCCTCTTGTTCTTTTGGCTTGACAACTTCCTCACCTTCGTCTCCATCAGCTCGAGGCTCCCAGAGCTCCTTGTGAGGCCGATGGCCAAAGCCCTCGTCATAATTGCCTTTAGATTTAAATAGTTGGCTGAAATGGGGCTTGCAGTAGACGTTACCATGCAGAGAGGCATAGCTCCCAAGACTAGAAACAGAGGAACAAAGATGATATTTTGCTAATTTTCTTGTTTGTCATTCTTGAACAGTCAGCCATTGAGGAGATTTTAAGTATTTAGCAAAAGTATAAACACAACACTTTGGTTTTGCTCCCATTTTTCAAGAGTTGAAATAAAAGATAAGACCTTTTTTCGTGGACACAAAAGGTTTATTTTTCTCAAAATAAACCTTGTTCCCCAATTTGTTAAAATATGTGTTAGTGAGTGTGTGCGTACAGTGTGTGTGGAGGAGCAAAAGAAAGGCTCATGCCTGCACTCAGAGCACAGGATCAAGTTTAGCAGTGAAGTTGTCTAGTGAAAGTAAATGTACAGTTTGCCAAGGAATAAATACTGCAGACGTTCAAGAAATTCCTGTGTATTGCTTCCAAGCTCATGGTTAAAGTGAAAGGAGCGGTTGTGGGTTTAAACTAGATCAGAAGGTGTTGATCTCTGGCTCTGGACCACACACACACACATCAACCTTGCATTTAAGCACATATTATCAACAAAGTGTTGTATTTACGCTTGTCAGATGCAGCTGGGATGTGAGATGCAGGGAGCTGGAGCAGACAGCTGCACTGATTAAAATTAGTGTACCTGTTGTGTGAGACGTGCAAGTAAAAAACCTGACTCACTTGCAGTTGAGACATGCATTATTTACTTTGTTATTTATTATTTACAGTTTTATTTATTTGTCACTGAACTATGACTATTTCCACGTTGGGCATAGACCAAAAGTGCTGCATTTATATTTTTGTTGACTGTATATTTACTGTTTACATTAAAAGACATGGTGACAAACAAGAAAAGACATTTGAGAAAAATGCAACAGTGTAAGACTAACCTGAGCTTTGTGTTGCAGTGGACACATCGGAAGCAGCTTTTGTGGTAGACATGCTGCAGAGCCACCAGTCTCTCCAGTGGGTACACGGTCTTTAGACAGGCGATGCACGTCTCCCTCACCGGTGGGCTGAACTTCTAAAACACACAATAACAGCCACATATATCCATAATCAACAAGGGTTGAAACTGGACTTCTTCTGATGACTCATACATGTCTCCTGCTTGTTGTGATGACTGACTCACCTTGGATGCTTTGGGCTGCTCACCGTTCTCCCCTGAAACACACAAAACACACAAATGTCAATCGGTGTTTGTATATTGTAGTTAATGTTCTATTAACATTTTCTATTACAGGTAATAATGTATCAATGACATTAACATGGCGATGTGTTCTTGGACTATCCGTTGAGACTCACCATTGCACTCAAGTGGAGGAGAGAGTTTTTTATTTACTGGTGCAGACGTTTTTGGAGCAGGCACCTCTGGGGTCACACCCTGGAGGAAACACAAAATCAAAATAAAGAAAAACAAAACCTTGAGTAAACTGGCAGTTACATAATGAACTGTTAATGTATTTCCTCTGTTTCTGGTGTACGTATAGGAAGGAATAAATTAAAGAAACAGGAAGACAGCAAACAATGTATATACAGTAACATTAGTGGTTAGAGACAAAGACTCATAAATCACCAATACACAATGTTGCCTCCATTAATACTATATTTAAAGTTAACTATTGTCTGGATAACAAATGTAGTCACAACTCAGTCACCTTAACGGCTGATGTATGGAAACTGGCTTATTTCAGACCATTTTTAATAGTCTAAAGCTGTCTGTGTTATTTTTTTTAGTGTTATTGTTAGTTTTAATCTCTTATTTTAAGTAATTCTAGAGATAGGTGTTGCAAATTAATTCACTATAAAGACTATGATACTTGCATTGAATAGCTATTTTCAGCTTGTCTTAACTGAATCTGTCCCTATCAAACAAACCATAAATAAATAAATAAAAACACATGTAGCAGAATTTTTTTCACAAATAAAATAAAAAATGTTTCACAATAAAATAAGCTTCATAGAGACTAAAAGATTCAGTTTTTGTAGTTATGCTTTGAACATGTTTTAACTGAGCTTTTAATTCATGAACTCACAGCGTGAGTGGTGCTTTGTTTAGAAACAGCAGCCTGGTACTTAGCCATCTTCTCCCTCATGGATGTTGACTCCAACACTCTGTCAGGCACAGGCACACCTACGACACAGGAGATAATCACACTCAATGATTTGACAGTACACCAACATGAAAAATTCTGGCTGCATTTCACCTAAACAACAAATGATTTCCCCATCTTTAAGTTTAAAATGATTATTCATGATCCAGTTGTGGCACAAACTACTGTGGTCCCTGAAACAACACAGCCCACCCACACATATGCATACAAACAGCAGGACTGAGGTTTGAAATAACTGCATTTTAAGGCAGAGATAAGAAAAGTAGTTTCGGGACTATAGGCTAGGAGATTCATTTTATTTTGTGAATTGTATCACATCTACTAACATGTACAAAACCTCAGTTGATTATTCAAAGGGATGTGTATATGTGTGTGTGTGTGTGTTTGTCTTACCCCCGTGGTGGTCCGTGTCCTCTGAAGAACTACTGCGCAATCTTGTCCTGCCACCCTGTAAGGGTAAAATGATTGGTTGAGTTTACAAAACTGGTGCTATGAACTCATCATATGTGCGTCACTGTGACTTTAGTTTATGGCATACAGTATATCAGTCATTTCATTTTCTTACCAGTTCTTCAAAGCTTTACTTCCTTCTTGTCTTTCAGCCAAGCAATCATTACTATAAATCTTACACCATCATACACCACAGACACTTTGCATTTTGGCTTCTATATCTGGATGTATATTAGTGAGGATTTATATCCAAGAAACAGTAACTGGGACAAATACTGCTGTACTGCTGTGATGGACATACACATAAAGTGTAATGTCTATTGTTTACTTCTTTGACAAATGTTTTTTTTAAGTGGTCCAGTTTGTGGGTGATCTACTAGAACAGAGCAGTGACGTCCACAGCGTGGGCCGTGAAGGCCCTGCAGGTGGGCCCTGAGAGGTCATGAAACACAACTGTCATTTTTAAGCTTGAATTTTATACATTTGTACCATAAAATACTTATGATTCTTTCAAGCAATCAGAACTAATTAGACAAAACCATGGGATTTAATTGATGTGTTATTTGTCATTTAACAGTGTATTTGGTGATCGGTCACATAATCACCAGAACGTATCTTTTATCTTGTCATTGGTACTATGGTGTGTTGAGAGTGGGATTAAAGGTTTGGGTGGGCCCCAGAAGATTTTCAGATTTCAAATTTGGCCGTGGCGTTCTTAAGTTTGGGAATGGCTGCAATAGGGTATTATGTTATTATCTGTCAATAAGCATAAAAGGCGACTGAGAGTCTGAAATTATTTCTGAGACAAAGATTACTGGTGGGTACAAGTTTCACAGCCTGTACATGAGGCACTGTCTGTCCTGTTGCCTGCATGACACATCAAGTCATCAGGACTGGCGTGGAAGCATCCCACACAGGTCAGCACTGTGTTGAGAAACACAGCCAGAACGTGAATTGTCTGTGCAAAACAGGTAGAAGATACGAAGTGGTTGTATTCTCATAAACAAAAATATAGCTGAAATCCCAGATTTCCTAATTAACCTGAAATATCTTTTGTGTTTCATGTATTACCCAGAATTATTCTTGATGGATGCACAGCTTTAAAGGGCCAGTATGTATCTGTGATTTAGTGGCATTTAGCAGGGAAGTTGCAGAGTGCAACACCTTGCATCACCCTCCCCTTCCAAGCATCTAGAAGAAACTAAAGTGACTGCAAAACACACCAAAATAAACCCACGAAAGGTCCTACCCAGAGCCAGTGTTTGGTTTGTCTGTTCTGGGCTGCTGTAGAAACATGTAAGTGCAACATGGTAGCATTCATGGAAAAGGACCTGCACCCTCTATAGATATAAATGGGTCAATCAAAGGTAAAAAAAAAACCCCACAACAATTCTTATTTTCAGATGAGCATACACAGGTGAAAACTTATAAATATTATATTCCATTTCTGTCATATTCTACAAATAGCTTCCCTAAAATCGAACACACTGGAACACTGTACCTCAATCCTGGCTCCAGATTCTACCTTTTTACTGATCACATGAGGGCCTTTGACACAATGTCGTAAATACAAACACTTAAGTACAGGCTCCATCTCAGCAACACTGCACTTAAGACAGAAAAATGTCAGGCATCTGCATGGACAGCCACCAACATGCCTTTGACCTGCAGTCCAGAAAACCAACAACATATTCCACTGCACTTTACCAAAAGAATGAGCTGTGTGTATGTGCATGTGTGTTTGTGCGTGTGCGAGTGTGTGTGAGTGCCCACGTGTCACTGACACTAATGAGTAAACCAGATCGTTCGTCTCAGCAGTTATTCTGACATGAGTGGAAAAGAGTTTTTGGCCAATTAAAACAGCTCATTTCTTCAGGCTGCTTCACAGTGGAGTCCTGCTGTGCCTTCATCTTCCTCAGCCATGTAAATCCAAACACCAACTGGACTAAGAAATACTCAAAGCTTCGTTTAGACGAGGGCACAGCTGCATGTTTGCGGAGGAAGATATTCAACTTTTCAGCCAGTATTGACAGATGTGTTTACAACTCTCCTTGTCAAGTTCAACAGTAACGTCTACACTTCTTCTTTCCTAATGGTGATGTCACAGCGTTAGTCATACTATTAAGAATTTTTAAAGGACTGCAACTTCCAGAGCTGCAGAACTACAACACCATGGCAACAGTGAGTGAACATTAAGTAAAATAAAAGGCACATGTGTGATGACTGCACATACACTGACCTGAAAAATACGATGCCACAGACTGTCTGAAATCCAGAGTACAGTGTGGCAAATGTAAAGTGAGATAAAGACAGGGCTGTTTCATTCTCTGAAGAATGAAACAGCCCTAGGTGAGGAATGTTCTGCATTCCTCTTCTATGAAAGGTGAAGAGTGGAGGGCTTGTTGTTTGTGGCTCAGAGGAAGAGACAGCCAGAGTGAAAGGGAAGAACAGAAAATCCAGGTGGAACAAGACTACTTCAGAAAATACAGGGAACACAAGGAAGAATTTGTTTGAAAGAAACATAACTTTGCTGAGTGAGCACTGAGTATTTCTGCACAGACAGCAGGAGCTTGGCTTTCACTGTTCGGTGGTATTGCTGGATGGAGATTTTATCATTGTGGTCAGTAAAAGGGAAGCTCATACAAGAAACCAGCCCTAATTTGTAATAATAATACATAACTAGGAGAGACACTAAGGGCAAGCTCCCACCACAAAAATGATTGACAAATCTCTCCTGGTGGACACAAGCCTACTGGTGCACAGTATAAACCATCATATTATACCCTAGGTACACATGAATTGTGCTTTCAAAAGCAGCTTCAGGTTATGCATCAGGGTTAACCACTTGTGAAAAACATTCGACTGGCCAGCATCAGTACAGTAAATCCCAATCATCAACACTGTGGTTACAGTAAATACTTGAGAAACAAGGCCATTAGGTGCACAGCTGTAACAGCTGTCGATGAAGAAGGGACTCATTCATGAAGCATTCATTGAAATGCATATGATTTCAAATGATGTTGAATGTGAGCACAAACTGGGAATGTTTGTGCCAGTTTTGTACTCAAATAATGTAGTTATTGATGTATTGAGGGGATTTCAGTGCTTGTTCAAAAATAAAAAAAATACATATTTTTCCTCTGGCCTGTAGTGCTCTTTATCCATCGACATTATTTTGGTGTGAATTGCAGAGTTTTTATGAGATCAGCCGTAGAGATTTCTGCCTCCTCTCAAATATAATGGGAGTACATGGTACAAATGTGTTGCATCAAGCAACAAAAAAAACTTCAAAAAACAGTGTTTCTTTCCAAGAAAGACTATTTCATTCGTCACATTAGCTGTGTTTCAGTCTTAATGTTGAGTGAATTTGAAGCGAACTTTTAAAGTTTTGCAAAAAAGGAAAAAAAAAACTCTTTGCTTACTCTTTGGAGCAAATAAACTGGGCTATGCAAAGTGCAGTTTTGTCAGAAGTTGAGGGTATAGGCTATTTAAAGACAGGCTAAATATGATTCGTCAGTTTCTGTTTAACACACTAGAAAGATAGTTGATTGTTGAGTCTCATTCCAAGGAAGACAAATACCAACATTTTGGGTTAGTAAGTTGTACAGGCAGAGGGCAGATGGAGGCGCCACCACGCACTTTTGGTGGGTCGTGACTGAGAGGGATTATTTTTGTATGAGTATATGCATTGCTTTTTAGGACAATCTTGCATCGTTTGCCTTTAATAAACAGAGGAGAATAATTAGAGGATGCAAACTGGAAACACAGGTTTGCCAATCTGACAATAAACCTCAAAGAAGAAGAAGAAGAAGAAGAAGACACAAAAACTGCTCTATAAAAGTTTTTCATTTGGGCAAGCTGTAATTATTCTTTCATTGAATGGTCAATGCCAACAGCAGAAACTGCTTCTTCTTCTTTTCCTGGAACCAAAACCTCCGATCAGTTATGTGTCGAATGATCGTGACGTCAGAATTTATTTGGAAAAGGTGTTTCCCATTAAGCACTGTGACTCTCTTTCAAAACATCCTAAAACTATGCAACTGTAAAAAGTCTTTGGTGAAATTGAGGAAGTTCAAATTTTGTATCTATCAACCTTTTCTATTGCAATACTTCAAAATTTGCATAAATATATGTTGATGAGAACACAGCAACTGTGTCTCAAATGTGTTGTGTTTGTGTTCTTCTCCAGTGAATAGGTTTTTGACTACCTTGCTCATGGCGTCCTCTCCCCTCTCAAACTTCATCTTCAGGTTGTTCAGTGGCACTCTGGGTTTTTCATAAGAGGCACGGGGGCTGGTTGGAACTTGTTCTTCAAGCTTTTCTGGTCTTTCATTGTGTGTCAGCTCATCCCTGTCCATCCCTCTCTGTTCTTCACTCTGGGACGCCTTACGACCGGCTGTAAGTTGACCTCCCTGAGCGGTCAGTGGGCCGGGGCTCTTTAATGTAGGACTGTGCTCGGTGATTGAAGCGGGCCTGGAGCGAGAGCTGGACTGGACAGGGGGCGGGACGGATGAAGGCTTCGCCTGATCAAGGTTCCCTGCCTGCTCCCAACGCTTCTTCAGAGCACTCAGGTTGGCTGACCGCAGGGAGGGCGCTGCACTCTCAGAAGTCTGTGAGGAAGAGAAGGAGAGATTTAAAAAAAGTGAATATATCAGTTAGAAGCAACAGTATAAACTCTGATGTTCACACAGCCATGTCACTTTGTGTACTGGCTGAATTAGAAAAATATTTGCATTTGGCAAAAAAGAATACAGGCTGGGTTTCAGTAACAAGGATTCATTTTGAAACCTGATTCATGGTTTAACTTTAAATTATGTTGCAACAAAATTTTAAAGTTGCTTAAAATTCTTAAAAGATTAAATTTAAACCTGTCTTTAAACCCCAGTGTAGTTGTACACTAAACTGTGAACCTAGATTACATTTCCAAAGTCCAATTAAACAGCGGTCCAGTATCAACTTTAAACTGAAGTTTTTAGCGAACAAGTAAATAATTTAACTCTTTTTTTACCTTTTAGCCAGCTAGCTAACAGTGTAACATTTTATTCACTTTGAGCTCGCAAGCAAACAATATATTTTCTAGCAAACAACATTTTAACTTTTTTAGCAAGCTAGCAAACAACGCAACAGTAAGGAATACAGAGCATCCAAAAGTTAATGGTTTTCATCGCTCCTTTATATTTACTCGGTCCTGACAGCACTCAGCTTCTCCATATTGATTTAAACTCTAATAATTTTTTACATAAATAAACTTGGATTTACCAAACTAAGACTAATTTTTACTAATTGTGCAACAGAGCTCTACTTAGTTTTTAATCTGAATTTACTCATTTTAAACCCAGTTTTGCTGAACTCTGATAAAAACTTATCTTTGATTTACTGAATGTTTGTTGGGGCAACCCAGTCTCAACTCACTACACATACAGTTCAGCACAATGATATAGAGGAAATGCCGGGATCTGAACTTGGCTTCACTGACAGATGAGGTGAACAGCTGTTCAAAGTTGGTCCAGGAAATAGATGTTTTGCTGTGGCTGCTGAAGGCAGTGATTGGCTCAAGATGGAGATAGCGGGGCTGAGCATGCAGGCAGATTTTTTTTCAGCTACATTCCTTTCCACACAACAACTTCACCTTTCCCAAAAAAAACCACTGAGGACAATGTTGAGCAGCAAACAGCACGACAGAACAACAGGAGGCACACTACTGCCGTGCGACCTCAGGGAACTTCCTTAATTATAAAAGAGGAATGACACGTTGAAGAAAGAGGATGTGGGCGCTGGAATAAATCACCCTCATATAAGTTTACTAATCAACTAATAAATCTTAGAAACAAAATATGAGCTTTTCTAGACAAGCTTCACAGCTGAGATCAGGTCAGTGGGAAACATTTAAAAACTATTAAATTATGAAAAAGCAAACTAAAGGTTTAACTTGATTTAGAGAGGATTAGAGATGACAAAAGAAGACTTAACTACTTAAGCCCATTAGTACATCAAATGAATCTGGTACATCTACAAATAACTTATATGAACATGCATACACACAAAGTGGCAAACAAGAAAGGAGAAAGAAATGAGAATGTAAGAATAAAAGACTGAACAAAAGGGACAAACCCCCCAGACATACAATCACTGTCTTTGTGAGGCAAGACCAGAGTGAACGGGAAGAACTGGACAGTGACAAGATTGTTCCCCTTTTAAGCAAAAAGAAAAAAAAAGAAAACCTCAGTGAATGCGCTGGAGTGGCCAAACGAGTTGCAAACACAAGCAGACAGCAAGGAAAGTGAGAGGTGTCCTTTAGTTGGTCCTTCTTTACAGGTCAGTGTGCTGAGTGACAGCCAGAGGCACAGATCTCCCAGATGTTAGCAGCTAGACTAAATCTGCTCATGAGAGCTGAAGTCCAGCCCCTTTAACACCAGGAAAGTGAATGAGAGAGAGTCAGAATACCCAGGAAACCAGAGCAGGAAATGATACATTCTGGAGGAAAGTTAACTCTTTGTTCACTGTGTCGGCTTTGACATTTTTACACTCGCAAATGATTTCTGAGGACAATAGTGCTAAAGAAATGCGACTCCACAAACTGGACAAAGGTTTTAAATAAGGCAAGTAACGGAAAGGAAAAATAAAAGAACAAAAGTCTTTTTACATTTTAAACAGAGCTCAGACACTCTGGGAGGTTGTTTCACAAAAAACAAACTCTAATGATCAACAGTCAGTTAGTTTTGGACTTGAATCCAAATCAGGAAAGTGTCTATATATATGCGTGTACTGTGCTTAAGTACAAATTCAAGGTACATGTACTTTGAATATTTCCATTTTATGCAACTTTATACTTCTACTCCATGAGAGCTCTACAATTAATTACAAGTAGAGCTACAACCATAGTTGTAAACTATTAAATTAACTGGCAACTATTCTTATTTCAGTTTCTAAAATATTTTTAATTTCTTTACTCCTCTACGACAATAAATTGAATACATTTGGTTTGTGGACAAAATGAGACATTACTTTAGGAAACAATGATCAACACTTTTCACCATCTTCTGTCTTATTATTGACCAAACAACTAATCAATTATTTAAGAAAATTAAGCGTTAAAATTAATCTCAGAGGCAAATATTGTACTTTTTGCTAATCTGTCTGATGACTTTATTTACTTTTCAGATTATAGTTTTTCATGCCCTTCTTCTGTAATAAACTGGAGGTTGAGGTGTTCCTCTATTGACTGAGAAAATGAACATGAATACAGCAGTAATATTAATCCAAAAACATCAGCTATAAAAGTAAAACAATGACCATTTTACTGCACAATGAATACTTTTACTTTTAATACTGTAAGTAAATTCTGTTAATAATACTTACATACTCTTACTTATGTAAGATTTGAACACAGGACTTTTACTTGTTTTGGAGAGTTTGCACAGTGTGGTACTGGTACTTTTACTGATGTGAAGGATCTGAATACTGGTCACATGAGACATGTCACGCTATCAAGAAAAATTCATTACCGTTACCATTCATGAGCTTTAAAATAAATAATGATGAATAAAAGTAGCTAAAAATGTTATGTTAACTATAAAACAAAACTAAAATTCACGCAACTGCATCCTGTACAAGCTGGAGATGACTAGATTGTGTTACAGCAGGCATATTAGGCTGCAGGAGGTGCTCCTCTGCAAATTCATCAGGCCTTGATTTTTCAAACATACTCCTTACTGAGCTGAACTGCAGACCACTGTACCAAACCCATCTCGTGGTTTTTAATCGCTGGTTCAGTATGTGCTGATAGATGATCTAGTCTGTTCTGACTCACACCATTGGAGCTGCAAGACTGAGCACAGTTATTAGTTCGACTGATCATGAAGTCCAGCAAGTTGAGAGCAGCTGCACCAACTGAATGAAAACTGAGGAACGAGCTTGAGACTGTCAATCCTGTGAGCAGATTCTGCAGGAAGAACACGAACCATGAAAATATTATGTCCACAGTGTGATGAAAGCTAAACCAATTTGGCTTTCATCACTGCTCAGAATGAAAATAGTTAACAATGTGGACAAAAGAGATGCACACAGACGTCATTATTTTCATCTGCTGTGTCTGTATTCAGAGGTGGCCAGGAGTGGGCGTTGTTTATACCAGTAGTCGCATTAAATCGGGCAAAAGTTTTATGTTCTAACCTAATATTTACTGGCAATTCAACTGCTGTGTTTATAAAGAATCTAAATACTTTATTATTGGCATATAATTAAATATTTCCATATCTTCACACTGTATATTTCATGTATGTAATAAAGAGAAATCTTTATTTCTATTTACTAAGTTACTAAGTAAGTATGAACTATCTGAAGCCCACCACCACCTTCCCTTTAACTGGAGGACACTGAACTCAGACATACAAGTATATAAAGATATCCTTCCACTCAAGGGAATAATCGTGGTGCATTATCTCAGTGCTTGAGTAACGTAGATGCAACTTTTTTTTTAACGATGCCAAGGTGGTAATGGAGCTGACTTTTTCTGAATAATAATGACCAGCTTCAGATAGAATAAATATTTATTTATATTTATTTATATTTTGCTTTCCCAAATAACACAATTTGGATTTGACAGAACATACTTGTCCAATTCTTGTCACAATTATTTTCCATCTATCAAATAATATGATCATATTTTGGTTAGTAATTTAGTCAAATATTATCACAGATGCCCCTCACAGGCTACCAGAGTCCAAAGTCCAAAAGCTCCACAATAATCAGCATTCTATGATATAAAACAGAGAAAAACAGCAAATCTTCACATTTGAGAAGCTGTAACCAAAAATGCCATTTTTAACATTTATCTACAGTATGTACTATGTAATTTCTCTAATGGACTAATCATTGTATTTGAAAAGTCCCCCCTTCCCCCGACCCCCCCCCCCCCCCCCCCCCCTCATACATAGACAGATGGTCTTTTACGTTGCTCATTGAAAATTGCCTCAGACCCACCAGGACACGAGGGTTATGCTCAAATATTTTGACTAGACTTCTACATCAGCTTATATTTACACATTTTATGGGCTGCTAACAACTATCACAAACTATAATTAAATACACTGAAATATAATTAGCTTAAAGAATAAACATGACAACTTGAACTTGTGGGACTCAACACAAGTTAGCCTTAAGAGCATCTTTTGAATTCTGCTCTTTAAATGCTGCATGTAAGTTAGTAACGCAGAAAAGTTGCTTTCACATTCACTACACTCATATGAAGTTTCTACTGGAGTAATTAAAAACCAGGCCTTCTTGTCATTACCAGACAGATCATTTAACAAAGACTATAGAAACTAAAAAGGTTTTAAAGCAGACATACAGACACTCACACACACTGGTACAGAATCACATTTCTTACAGCACATCCACAGCAACATTACCTTGTATTTCTTCATGCTATTAGCTGATCAGTTACTCATTTAATCTCAGTCCTGCTTTGTTTATCAGTCTTTCACACTGACAAAGCAGCTAGACACAGAGCATTGCAGGGGGATTACACTGTAGTAGGATTATGGGTTTGATAGCCTGCCCATTGCAACAAGTGGCCAATGAGAGGTCAGCTAAGACATTTGGCTCAGACACTGTGTTAGCATGGTGAGTGTGTCAGTGTGTGTGTGTGTGTGCACGCCTCATCTCAGCATGCAACAATTAGTTCAGCACCACCAGCAGCTACTGAGCAATGAAGCAAGACATGCAGCGGACACACACACTTCATTAAATCATGTAGTTTGCTAGAAGAGAGATGTAAACAAGATGTGTCATGGATTAAAGACTGTGAATAACAATTTAAGATATACAACATTATTCCATAAACTCTGAAAATGTCTCTTAAGTAAAATAATACATCTGCAGCAACCTGTACAGACATCTTTACAAAAATGCTCATTACCTTTTTCTTCTCTGCACTGGCCTCCTCAGCAGCTCTCTGGTACCTGAGAGACACAGAAACAACACTGACCTCTGGTGACTCAAAACACAAACACAAGACTTTTCTGAGAAATGTGGCATTTCTTCTTTCAACAGCCTCACAAGGTGTTCAACAACTGTACACTATGACAACTTTTCATAGTTTTTAATGTTTAGATTTGAGCTTTTCTTTACATTTTATGGGCTCATATTTTTTATATGAAATGACAAATTGAGAAACACTATTGTTTATGTACACTGCTTGGCCAAAAAAAGTCACACTCTCTAAAATTTCATTGGACTACATTGGGACTAGCTTTGATTACGGCATGCATTTGCCATGGCATCAATTCAATAATTTTATGCAATGCAACTTTTATTTCTGTCCAGTGTTGCATTATTTTTTGCCAAGATCTTGCACTGATGATGGGAGAGTTGAACCGCTGTGTAAAATCTTCTGCAGCAGATCCCAAAGATTCTCAGTGGGGTTAAGGTCTGGACTCTGTGGTGGACAATCAATGGTAAATATGATGTCTCACGCTCCCTGAACCACTCTTTCACAATTTGAGCCTGATGAATCCTGGCATCGTCATCTTGGAATATGCCCGTGCCATCAGGGAAGAAAAAAATCCATTGACCGAAAAACCTGGTCATTCAGTAGATTCAGGTAGTGAGCAGACCTCACTTTTTGGGAATGTTGCTGAACCTTGACCTGATCAACTGAAGCAACCCCAGATCATAACACCTCCCCCACAGGCTTGTACGGTAGGCACTAGGCATGATGGGAGCATCACTTCATCTGCCTCTTTTCTTAACTTGATGAACCATCATTCTTTAACAGGGTAAATCTGGACTCATCAGACCACATGACATTTTTCCATTGCTCCAGAGTCCAATCTTTATGCTTCCTAGCAATTTGAAGCCTCTTTTTCTAATTAGCTTCACTGATAAGTGGTTTTATTAGGGATACACAGCCATTTAGTCCCAATCCCTTGGGTTCTCTTTGCATTGTGCGTAAGTGATCTCTGATCAAGATTTTTTTCAGACCACATTTCTTCCTGATGGTTCACCACTATCCTTCCAGGTTTTAATAATGTGTTGGACAGCTTTTAACCCAGTTTTAGTGGTTTCAGTCATCAGTCTCCTTAGTTGTTTTCTTTGCTTGATGCAGGCCAATAATTTGACCCTTATGAAACAGAGTAACATCTTTTCCATGACCACAGGATATGTCTTCTGACATGGTGGTTGCCAGCTGAAACATATTAATCACTGCAGTAATTACCCAGTGAAAGTCTCTAACCTGTTTGCTTAGTTAAATCCAGCTGGTGACTTTTTTGGCCAGGCAGTGTATATTAAATAAGCAGCATGTAATACAAAATAAATCATAATATAAAAATGGAGTGCTATTTGTCTACTTAGATTGTTTTGGTATGAGTTGAAGAGTTTTGGAGTTTTGGAGATAATGAAAATGGAATTAAATAGCACTCAGCTTGTGGTGCTCAAAGCTCAAAAACAAATTGGAAAACATTGGAAAAAATGCCATGTCTGTTTCCAGAAGTCATGACCTGGTTACTTAAGATAATCCACAGACCTTGTTGTAAGCAGTTTCATGTAGGAACTATTTTCTTTCTACCAAACTACACCCACCAACTATATCACATATCAGGGCTGTGCAATATGATGATATACATTGTGTGACAATAGAAAAACATCCATCATCCATATTGTGTTCTATCATTTATTTGGTTGTGTTTCAAATCAGACTCTTCATGGCCGTATTTTTCATTGTTTAGACTGCGCTTTAAATTCTTGAGATATGAAACGATATGATACAACATACTTTATTGTCACCATAGGGAAAACTGTCTTGGATTCAGATGCTGCAGACATATACCTGCCTACATATTAACAGTTAAAAATTAAACACAAACAAACAACATATAGATAAAGAGACACATTCTGTTGTAGATCACAACCCCACGGCACAGATGCAGGCAGGAAATTTGCATGGAGGCAACACAAAGCAAACATGGAGAGTGAATCTGACACAGAATGAGGTCATTCTGAACAGAATAAAGACTCGAACCAGTCAAGACAGAACAAGGTATTTAAAAGACACGCATCCCATGTCACTTACATGTGATTTGGATATGAAAAGTCTGACACTGACAAGAAAAGTGTCCATGGCAAATTATACCACAAACCGGTCCCCATAACAGACTCAAAAACCATAAACCTCTTCTAACCACCCACACAAGAATCATGTCCAACAGAAGAGAGAGAGAGAGAGTGTCTCTCAAGTATATCATTAAAATGTAATAAGAAATACACCTTTTCAATTCATTGAATTGTGCTATATTGTGACATGCATCATTATCTGCAGAGGTGGGAAAAGTACACATTCTTTACTCAAGTGAAGTACAAATATTGGTGTAAAAAAAGACACTACTAAAAGTAGAAGTACTGATTCAACTTCCTCACTCAAGTAAAAGTGAAAAAGTACAGGCTCGTGAATGTACTCAAAGTACAAAAGTGAAAAGTTGCCCTCTGAAAGACAGTTATACCAGGTATTTTTGTGTGAAGCTAACTGAACCTCACATTTCTTTATGGTTGAGTCTCCCTCTCGTCTGTTTACATCTTTTCATCATTTCTGCTTTGTTATGTCTTAATTTGTCTTACTACATCATTTTTGTCTATAACATCTTGAAACATCTTGTTATGTCATTTTCATCTTGTTATGTCTTTTAAGTTTCATGTAGTTACTTGACTTTTGTCTTGTTACCTAGTTTTCATCTTATTACTTCTTGCTATGTGGTTTTGGTCTTATTATATCTTGTATGTCGTTTTTGTGTTGTTCGGTCTTTTACGTATTGTGTTATTACTTCATTTTTGTCTTCTTCCATGGTTTTCATCTTGTTAAGTCTTATGTCGTTTTCATCTTGTTATGTCTTTTGTGTTGTTTTAATCTTGGTGCATCGTGTTACACTCATGGATACACCAAGAAACCATTTTTTCTATCTGTTTATTGTTCCATCCATTTAGGATAAAAACAGTCTTGATGTTGGGAAGGTGGCGTTCACTGACACAAAATAAAAAATAATCAATAATTCCCCTCAAATATATTAAAACTGAAGTAACAAGCCGAGTTTTGAAAATTTAAGAAGTAGAAATTACAGATATTTGTGTTAAAATGTAAAGACTAAAAGTAAAAAGTTGACAGAAAAAAATATACTCAAGTAAAGTCAGTACTACAGTATTTCTACTCAGTTACTTCCCTCCTCTGATTTTCTGGATATGAAATGACCTAAATCAGGATATCAGATCTTGGTCATATCTAGAAATGTGTT
Organism: Lutjanus erythropterus; assembly: GCF_056507025.1. Classification (NCBI taxonomy): domain Eukaryota; kingdom Metazoa; phylum Chordata; class Actinopteri; order Lutjaniformes; family Lutjanidae; genus Lutjanus; species Lutjanus erythropterus. Next base: position 21,599,393 of record NC_139318.1, read on the forward strand.
TAGAATTCATGTCTTGTCTTTCAAATAGATTCAGAAGTGTAAACTGATGGCACACATCACTGAAAGCCAGCAGGTGTTACTTACTTGGAGAAGCGTTCAGCAATGGCATTGTTTCTCCCACGGCCACTCAGTGACAGCTCCTTCGCAGTGACACGCAAGGACTGCGTTGCCCAGGACCGTCTGTTGAACGAACTGCTCTCCATCTCTGGCAGCTATCTGAATACCTGAAATGCAAACACAACCACCATTAAGTCACATACACCTATCAAAACTCTTCACTTCTAAATAATTTCCCAAAAGTTACCGGAGAAAAATAAACTTCAGTAATTTATCATCACCATGCAGCATCCTAGATTTAAATAAAAAAAAAATAATCAGCCTCATTGAACTGACAAACCCTGGCTTCCTGCGGCCAGAAAATAAAATGCTCCTGCCTATTCTCTAGTCTGCATTTGTTCACCAGTCTGCCATCGACAAACGTACGTAGGAAGTGTGTCTTCCTAGGTGTTTGAGATCACCATACTGACAGTACTGCATAGTAACATCAGACAAGATTTACATAGACAAAACAGCCTTGATTTAAATGGAAAAACAAGGCTAATATCTACCTTGTCTTGTCCAGACTTTTCAGAGTGTTGGTGCCAGAGTCCAGGTTTGTGCACGTTAAGGATATCTGCTGTGTGAGATCACTGATTTACAAGATGCTCTTCATCAGTTTACCTCCTCACACACCCCCACTGCCTGACATACATACCAAAGGGTGCTTGCACATATACAGTAAGTGCTCGTACAGCCAGCTATGCATGCAAACAAGTCAACACGTTCAAACTTGCACTCTGGCTTGTGCCGCTTGATTGCAAGATAGAAACACAACCACACGCTGCAAGCAATTTGTCATTATGCGACAACTCACCAGGGGCAACACGCACAGAGAAAAGCAGAGGAAGGCAGTGTCCCACAGCGTTATCGTCTCACAACTTGAACTTCACTCAGACAAACCCACACTTAAATAAAGTGCTGCAGAGGGATGACAAGCCTTTGATGCACTCACACACCTGATGCCTTGGATCCAAGAATCCCTCTTTTAGTGCTCAGACAGTATGTGTTTAAATCACCGCTGTGTCCAGCTGACAGACACAATCATAATCATTTCTCTTACTGTCTGAGCCTTTTCACTCAGGTGCAGTCATTACATCACCACTCAGACGCAAAGCGATAATGCTGGGAGGACTTTGGACTGAATTTCAACATAGCCCTGATTTTAAACACTCAGAAACAGCCCAATGCAACAACACTTCTGACTGTGCTTACAGACTTACCAATTTAGATAAATACAATGTAAACTTCTATTACTGAATCAATACACCAGCTAAGCCATAAACTTTACTTTTGTGTTGCCTATAATATTCAAGGTTGTTTTTTTTTACATGTTCATAGAGGTGTTAATTAGGCGTGGGGAAATAATAAATTCTTAAATGCACAGTGATTCTCTCTTGAAAGATTAGAAATTGGTCCAGAAAAGTCAATAATATGAAATTTAAAACCCAATTCTCAACAGTTTGATCACCTGTAACAATTTTGTAAGACAAGAGTTACATTCTTCACTGCTGAAGCAACTGGATGCTGAAATGTAACAGATATGCATGTATATATATGCATCAAGATGCATCGATAATCGTGCAGTGGGACAGAATGAAATCGTGATGTTCAGTTATATGCGTTTGCATCAAGGTTATAGCTGGAGGTGGTATTATACTGAGCTGCATTATATGCATAGGTGTTTCTAATAGTTTGACACCATGACGTATGAAAATAGGGAGGACAAATATCATAAACACCTTTAAATTGAATGTACTTCATTAAAACACCACCTTTAACTATGACCTCAGTAATAAACATATCTTTTAATTTACACATTTCTGAAATAAAAAAAACTTAACATTATGTACCTCATAAAAATAGGATTCATAGCAGAACTGGAGCTGGCCAATATAGCTTATAAATAATATCTAGATATTTTACGCTGTTCCATGATATATGATATACATATCTCGATGTGCACATTTTCTCTAAAATAACTCAATGTAAATTTTGTAAAATAGTGCAAACATATGATGATAGAATATTGAATGTGATGCATTGGTGTAGATCAGTGGTTTTCAAACTTTTTCTGCCCGAGGCACACCCGAGGGCCGGTCAAAATCTCAAGACACACCTGTATACATATCAATGCTAAATTGTCTCTATAATCAACCCTAACTACTAGCCAATCAAAGGCAGAGTTCCTGGAGTGTGGGTGGGGTAAAAAAAAAGCGTCAATCACTCAGAGCCTTTAATCCTCACCATAATCATCAGTGATGTGAAGATAGTGACTAAATGTGCAAAGGCAAATAAAAGAATAGCTTGAACAGTCAAGTTCAGAAAATTACACCACTTAATTGTACTGCAACCTTTAAAACCATGAAAAGACAACACCTATGTCATATCATGATCTAAAACAACATCTAGTCTCATATCAATAATATCAATATATTGCCAAGTCCTAAACAGAGCTATTGTACTGACCTGCATTAAACTGTATAGGTGAAGCTAACAAAGTGGCCACTGAGTTACATCTTTACAATATGGAATTATATATAATTATATGTAATTACTTTCATTAACTGTAAGGCTGTAAGGCTCAATGTGGACAGAAGCAACAATTAACAAACAGTAAAGTACAACAAAATGACATGAAGGTCCACAGCTCAAGTACTTTAATTAGCTTTCTTACGTCTGAAGTGCTTGGGGCTATTTGCTGTTGATACAGGTTTTAAGGCCTGACAGACAAGTTAGTTTACGTTCTCTATTGATTAAGTGTATGTTCTGATGCGTACAGTTACTGTTGAATGGTAAAACATTGTAACTTGATGGCCATGCTGAAAGTTAACTTCTCCTTTCTACCCTGTTAGTCTTTTTTGCATGAAATGTAAGGGGGCTGGAACATATTCCAGTCTGTGCTGGATGGAAAGAGAGGGACACACCCTGGTCAGGTCACCAGTCCGTCACAGGGACAACACAGGTGGACTGACTTCAGAGTCGCCTATCCACCTCTTTTGCATATCCTTAAACTGTTGAAGGAAGCCACAGCGACTGAAGAAAAAAAGGAGAAGCAAATGAACAAAGCTGAGCTGAACAGAGCTGTCGTCTGAAAATCAAAATAGGAAATGTTTGTGATTTAAATAAAGAATAGGGTGGGGCCATAGCATGTTTTTCCTGTATGTGAAAACAGTCTTAATAATCTACTGTAGATTTGGATTCCAATTTTTATTATCTGGTTTAGAAGCCTGAGAGAAAAGAAACTAACAGTATTGTATAAGAGGCTATTTTATTTTAACTCTGCAGCCCAACCTCAATGATCATGATATGTAACCACTATTCAAATCCAAATGCGAATTGTTCACACGATTATATGCCAGTTCAACACATTTAAGATCTAGGGCTATGTAATGGCAAGAATCTGGCGATACAATGCATACCACATTACTGTAAGCAAGATGATATATTCCTATTTTTTAACTTAATTTCAGGAAAACTATCACAGTATTAAACACACCACCATAAGCATAAATCTGTTTATAAAGTTATTTAATTCTTGTTCTTTTTGCAATCAGAACAGTGAAGATATAACACAAGTTTAAACACAACACAAAATGGACCACTGTCATGAATCTTTGCATGTATGAGGATATCACGACACTGTGTTTTTGAGAACCAATACAGTATCACAAAACATAGGTGTGTCAATATTTTCTTACATTCCTTCTAAGTTCTTATACACCACAAATGTGCAAACCTTTGTCAAACATTTGTCAATATAAACTAGATAAAGTTATATAATAATAATAATAATAATAAAAGTAATAAATAACATAATAAGTTATATGAAACTATATAAAAAGAAGAGTTATGTTAGCAGTATTGTTAATTAGCAATAAAAGAAAACTGTTGTCTACACTAAACTGTCACATAGTAGCCAACAAGCTTTTTTTCTTTTTGAATTTATTTTCACATTCAGTATCTTGCATTTTAAAATCTTTCTGTCCTCTTGTTTTAACTTTATCTTTACCTTCATTTTGTCTTGCTTTTGTTTTCATTTCTGTTCTCATTTTGCCTTCTGACAACTCTACCTCACTCTGCCTGGCAAAGCACTTTATAGAGTATTTTTAAAAGTGCTACATTAACAAAGTAAAACCTGTGCTTCATTTTGACAGCTCCACACCTCCTGGCATGGTATTATCGATTACTTCTCAGAACATTGATAAAATCGTCATTAATATAAAGTAACAAAGGCATCAGAATGTAAACAGTGCCTTGACAAAGGTGCCCCTGTGTGTTTCAGCAGGTATAGTCTGTTCAAGCGAAGCCTTGGAGTCACGGCAGGCTATCTGATATATGAGCTTTTGAAATCTGATCATCTAAACACCCACATTTAGCTTCATCTCCATCACTTGTTATCAGTGAAAGGTGGATACTGACCTTTAACCCAAGCCAAGTTCTCCCTGACAACAGGTAACCACAGTAAGGCATACAGTATGACTCATGAGTCAGGAGTCTGCGTTGCTTCATACATGAGTGACCTAAGACGCAATTATTATTATTTAAAAACCAAGGCAGAAAAACATGTTGTTTACACACTATAAAAACAAAAAAGTCGAGGAAACTCAATATTTTAAGGCAAGTTACTTCATTAGATTTGAGCCCCACTCAGTTTTAACAACTAATAATGTTCTGCTGAGATAATCTGCAATTTGTAAAACTGTTGAGTAAACTCACTTAAGTGAATAATGTTTTATAACTTAATAGTTTCAGTTGCAACCACTTAATTATCACTCAGTATCTCAACAAAAGACAGTGGACAGGCATCACTGACTTTAAGTTTGTTTCAAAACTTAGGAGACTGAATAGAAAAGTCTAAAATCTGGTTAATGCAGAGAGTTTAGAGTTTTCTCGGTTTACTTTCTTTTCTCTTTTATGCTGTATGAGTTTGACCTGGGCAGCGATGTAATAAACAGACATGACTAATATTGAAGATTGGCAGCCCTGCTCAGAGACAAACATGTTATTCTGAGTACTTTAACATCAGCTTAGTGGAGAGCGTCTGTGACCAAACTATGGTCACATACAGGAAATATATTTATATGCTTTCATATTTAATTTCGGTCCATGTAAGTTCTATTCACTGAGGAGTATAAAGTGACAACCTGAGCCTACAGTTCAGCCTCAGCAGCTGGACAGGTTTAGTATCGATTATCTCGGAAGTCAGTAAATTCCTTTGAGAGCAACAAAGAGCATGTGCGTTAATTTAGAAACTCTAAACACTCACACACCCACTCGACTTCTCAAAATACACGCATTTGGGTATTTGTTAAAACAGCCCTCTCTAGAGTTATTTCCATCTGTTTCGACGTCCTTGCTGTGAGTTTTTGTCTTACCTGTGCGAACTTCCGTCGAGTCACTCTTTTTGTGAAACCTTGAGACACCTGACACTCGCTGCTGCCGCTGCGCCACCGCCCGGTGTGTGCCGCGCAGAGGTGGACCGAGCAGAAAGGTGTCATGGGAGTGGAAGAGACGGGTCACGTGATTTTATACACCAATGACCTTGGGTATTGCATTACCCGTACCTGGTCCAATTATGTCCGCGTGAGCTGAGCGCGTTTGCATAGCGCCCACCGAAATTCCTGAGAACAAAAACACGATACGCCATCACTTTTCAAGAGAAGAGAAAACACCGTGAAGGAAGAGAGTGAAAGCAAGCAAACATGCTGAACAACACAGGCTTCATACAGTTAGTTTAACAGAGCAGCAATTGTTCCTCCAGGGACTAACAATGCAGTGCTGACAGAGTGTGGTTCAGCACTGCTCTAATAAGTTCCATTTTAGATTTTATAATAACACCACTACTACGAATTATAATGACAATAAATCATAATGCACTTTATTTATATTGCACCTTTTAAACTTACATGCCAACCCTCCTGATTTTCCCAGGACACTCCTGTTTTTCATTGCCATCTCCCTATTTTCTACTGGGATCATAATTCTCCTGTATTTCTCCTTATTCATGAAATATTTTGTGCTTTGACATTATCACAACTTGTCTCTGGCACTATACAGCATCTGAAAGAAAGAAAGAAAGAAAGAAAACTGATTAATTAGTTTATGCCACAGATTTATGCAAGTTCATACCAGAGGGGTGACTTATCCTGTATTCCTTCCTGAAAATTATGGGTAAAATTAAAAGTATTTAACATAAAAATGCTGGTGCCGTGTCATTTTAAGTTTTCTTTTTTTTTTAAAGTCATCAAAATGCATGCAACAAAGTCTGAAATTCAAATATTTTGAGGTTTCAAGGTTGGCGAGAGCGCAACTAAGAGGAGCTCAAAGTGATTTGCAAAAAATTAGAAGAATAATGAGCAGATATACTATTAATATATTTGCAAATAGAGGTCTGATTCTGGCATTTCCATGCTCTTCAAGGTCCAGTGTGTCAGATTTACAGGGATTTATTGGCAGAATATGGCATAAATGGAATAAAGCCTGAGACTGGTTCTTTTCCCATATCTGTCAACACTGGGAATATAAGGGAAATATTTTCATCCCACCGCCCCTACCACTGTCCACATACCCTTTACATTTAATCAATGGTGTACACAGTGGATCCTACAATCACCATCAAGCAAATTTGCTTTAAAATATCAGTGCAGGAAGGATTGTGTCTAGATTGTGCCTAGTTCATACCTTGAGTTAATGATGATATGGTGATACACTAAAATCTGTGTGCCAAAAGCATGACTTTGACCGACATAGCTCTTCATTAATTATGGGCCTGCTCCCACAGGTGCTCCTCCTTCTTCTTGACTAGATGTTACAGCTTAATGTTCTACATGCTGTCAACATACTGGGGAGAGCAATGAAGCAAACACATCCAATACACCCGCCAGGCTACGCCTACCCTTAAAGAAAGGTCAAGAGAGTTATGGGAAAACATTAAAATGGAAGGACAATGAGATAGAAGGTTAAAATCCTGGGGAAAATGAGAGGGTTGACAGGTTTTTTGCATGTTTCGCAGCCATGTAGGGTCTCCTACATGCTTGGAAGGGGAGGGTGAGGCCAGTGGTATTCAGCTGGTTGCAATGTACAACTCGAGAGTGAACCAGCTGTGACATCACCCACTGGGTTGTGGGCTACCGTTCTGAAGCCTCGAGTTTGACATTATGCAGAACTACCATCTTGTTTTTTGCAATACAGTAAGTGCAGTACCAATGACATAGAGTGATGTACTGCAACTGGGGCAGTGCTTGGCTCTGTGATGATGGCCATGTCAAGCCGCAGAGTTTCTTGTATTAGAGTTAAACAATACACTAAATTATGTTTGTGGAAATATTTAGGCCAGAAATGGGCAATGTAGTATCAATACTGATCAGACATTCAGAGGGTAGCCCCAACTTGAAGCAAAGTGTGCTTTAGTGCCTATTTTACTCTAAATGGGACCCTAATTTACCAAATGATCAACATACTGTATGAGAGAATACTTGAAATGAGTGATAGAGACCATAAACTCATCAGGAAAGTCATAAATAAAGTGTGAAGTAGGGTCATTTTTCAGTAAGTCTCTATACAATTGTCCTTCTTTTTGCAGCCAGTGGAGTCAACCCCTGCTGACCACAGAGAGCAGGTTTAAAGCCCTTTCACATAGGCTTCACTTTGCAGACCCGGAAGCTCTGTCCACTACATAATATTCGGTCTATGCTACACCCTCACCCATAGGCGTCACTCAATTCTATGCACTGGTCCTTTAACAGAGATTACAATGTAGGGATAAGTGTCATATATACAACATTTCAGTATTTTCAGGTAAATGCCTGCAGAACAATAGAAATGTTCAGACTAGAGTACCTTTGAGAGATCTTGCATTATTAATAGTAAATAGGTTCCTGCTATGCGTGGTGAATTGGCTGTTTGCATTGCATTTGCCCTCTGCATAAGCGTGGCTGCTGTTGTAGTAAGAAGGGAGATTATGGCTTTAATCTTCTCCAGTGTTGGCAAACACCCAGTTGGATGCCTTGAGCAAGGCATCGTACACCCCAGGGTTGTTGCTGTGAAGCAGATTGATCACCTTCCTGCAACCTAGAAGTCAACTCAGTGACAGTGTGGTTTAAGAATGAGTTTTTGAATTCAAGGTTCGAAAGAAAGGAACAAATATCTGTTCAGTTGTCTTAATGAAACAATACAGTGTTTAATACCTCAACTTAGAGAAAGTTGTGTTTTTGATCTGTTTGGTCACCTAATGTAATTTTATGATAACAGAAAGCATAATTCCTTTTACTTTAAAGTTCATTGATGTCATATTTTTTTTTCCTAACTGATAATATTATAATGTGTCCACATTACTAAGACTTGACACTGATGTGTAATACAACAGTGTCAAGTCTTAGTGATGTGGACACATTATAATATTATCAGTGTACAATTTTAATGCTATTTAACAACACATATTATCACATATAGACTTGTGAGCTGATGGATATGAAATGTTAGATATACACTATAGACTGAGAAGTTCTAATTAAAAATTCTACAATATTCTTTCTTTTGCCAGCCATGAATCATTTATAGTCTCTTGTTCTTTTCTTGTTCCCAAAAATTATGTTTAAATGGAGAGAAGATAAAATCATGTATTCAAAAGGGATTGAGACAACTGTTATTTTTGTTGTCAGATGCCTATAGCAAGTGTGCTGATGAATCCAATAGAGTTTCTCTATGTTGAAGTGTACACAGTATCATAAAAAGTGTCATAAATAGTGGATGAGGCATGTCAATAAGGACCGTTACTGTGTTAAAAAATATTAGTTCCAATATTATGTTTCAATATGTGTATGAAGAACTATCTACTAATGGTAGTATATAAGCAATCAATAATCACACATTTTTAATCTTTCATTAAGATTTCCCCAAACAGAAGATAGTTTACAGATTACACAGTGCAGACAAGGACGTATATAGATAATTTACTTAAATACAAATGCTAATACCACACTGTAAAAAGCTGTTACAAGTCCTGTGATGAAAATGTTACTAAAAATAAGCTGCAACTAATGATTAACAAACAATTTTCATTATAGGTGAATGTGCTGGTAATGTTCTCCATTGGTCAAATCATGATTGTTTAGTTTGTAAAAATTCAGAAGATAGTAAGAAATGCTGCCACAATTTCACAGAGCCTAAAATCATGTTTGATTTAAAATGACTTAAAGGATTATCAAAATAGTTAAAGTTACCTTCCTGTCAAATGAGTTACTGACTGATCATTTCAGCTGTACATGTATATACTGTTGTATAGTTTAATTCATAACATCATATTTTCTAGAAATAAGAAAAGTCTTGGAAAAGACTCAAAAGTACAAGCACCTCAGATTTGAAGTGCAGTACTCACATGCTAACAGTACTTGAGTAAATGCACCAAGTTAGCTGACATTCTTCCACTGGTTTTTCCACAACAGTGGCAAAAATCTAACATCAAGCCCTGTGCTAATAACTTGATAAATAAAAATCAATAAAGAAAGAGAATGTATATTTTATCCGATAAAATATACATTTTGATATCCGATATTTTTTTTTCCAAAACATGATGCAGATTGCTGTTTATTCTGGAAGCATTTTATATATATTTGATTGTTTTCCTTATTCAGGTTGTTCTTTTTTTTATTTCTAGTTATTTATGAATGAATTAAGTTGACCTTTTCAGGGCCCTGATGTCATATTTGATTTTCCAATTTAAAAAAAATAATATTGGCCGGTATATCGATATTGGAAGCTTTTACTTCCTTCTGTTGTCTGTTGTTGCCCCAAAAATCCAGTATCGGTCGGTGAGCATGGAAACAAACCTAAATGCAAAAAAAGAAGAAAGAAAGAAAGAAAGAAAAGAAAGAAAGAAAGAAGCAGAGGAAACTAATTTAAAGAAATGAACGGTGATACAATTGACGATGACGCCATCGCCTGTTAAAAGGCAGATTGGGGGTGCTATTTCATTATATTAATTATCCTGTAAGATTAAACGATTCAGCGACGGCAATAATAGCAGTGTTATTGTTCTACTAATCACTGACATTTGTTTGGCTCCAGGGACCCTTCAGACAGGGCAAGGGGCAGCGGATTGTATGTCGTCTGGACGTCTCTGTTTTCTGTCATTTTAGTGTCCACTCCTTCTTTTCATCTGCGTCTTTTCAGCCGTCGTCTGAATCTGGTACAAACTGAAGGGAGGGCAGCTCCACCTAACAACACACGCACGATATCACGTTTAGAGGGCTTAAAATCCTCAAAACAATATGAAAATGGATTAACAGACGTATTTCGTTGACACTTTGAGGCACGGCTCTGTGTTATCGGGGAACTGATAGGAGAAGATGACCCTTTTCTCTTCGCTTGAGGAGGCTGTGCCGCTGCTGCTGTGTGGGGGAGTGGGTTACATCCTGTGGCGTTTCCTGTGTTTGTAAACTAGAGACGCTCTTGAAAACGTCGGGCGAGTGAAGCTAAAAGGTAGATAAATATTTCTTAATTTTTCTTCGATGCTCGGTGGATTTTGACTGTGCATGCAGTGGTCTGTTGTTTCATTAGTAAAAATGCACGCTCGGGAATGGCACCAGAGGGATTTAGCCAATATTACAGCGTCAATGTTAGCCATTGCTAGCTCGCTAACAAACGTTAGCTTAATCATCGGGAGGGGGAGGCACTCGCAACGACGGCCATCACGAATGTCTTTATCGCTCAATCTTGTCTTGAACGAGTTAAGGTCGTGTCTTGTAGAGTTATCATGGTGAAATGTTTCATTGTTCCAGTCTGCAGGATTGATACTCTTGCAAAGCTACTGTATCGAACCGATGACCAGGTGGGCTGAAAAAATGTTCGATTACTAACATTTCAGTGGGCGAGGGCGCCAGCGAGCAGCTAGCTGCTGGCTAGCTGATGTTAGCCAGCTTGTTCAACATCAGCAAAACTAACGCTAGGTTGGGTGGTAGTGCGAAGGCCAGATCAGCCAGTGCAGAAGAAATACATAATTATTTTTACAATAACATTATATTAGGCTAATAGCAATTTTTCGGGTGACATAACAGAACGGCAGCAAGAGACGTAACTGTACGACGCAGCCGTGTAGTTTTTTTTAATTAGCGCTAGCCAATGTTAGCGTTACGCTAGGTGTCTATTTTCCTAGCAACGCAAGCTAGCTAACCAACGCCAATGGCGAAAGCACTCTATCGTTAAAGTATAGTGCATCTGCCTGGCAACCGTTAACCTATTAAGGCTCACAAGAGTAACAGTTAACTTGTGCCACAGTTGCAAACGAAACAACAAACGAAGCCAAAACGTAACGTTAAACCGGGAGAAGCCATCATAAGATACAGCAATGTTTCTTCGAGTAAATTCATGGCCTCCTCGTAATATAGCTCTACTTGTTAAAGCCCCACGTCAAGATGCAAAACGCACGTTTTAATGTATCGGGTAAATGTGAGTGCAGACAAGAGCTTTGCTTGGTTGATGAAACATGTATATGTTTACACACAGTTGTAAAAATATTAGCCTTTGCATTCCCATGAACAATAAAAGTAGAATTACAACCACTCTCACGGATAGTCTGTGTAGGCTTACGACATTAATTTATGTTTAGCCAAACATTTAGATATGAGAGATGTAACGTTTTCTGAGACGTTTTGCTTTATTAGTTGCACTGTATGATTGGCCTTGTATTTGTTTGATCAGGAACGAGGGCTCTCAGAGACAGTCACTGCAGCGTAGACAATTAACTCCCCCTCACATTGTTTACTTTTTCACATTTCATTCATTGTTTTTGTTTTCTTCCTATATTTTTCTGGGTTTTTATTAGTATGCCCAAAATGTTGTCGCACTATGTTTTTGGCCTACATAAACCTTAGGTCTATGACACCCAAAATAAAATTAATTGAAAACCAATATAAATATTTGAATCAGACCATATCTTACACAGTGGTGTTGTGATTGGATGTGTGTTAAGCTGAGACAGAGAACGTGATTTCAGTAGCAACATGCATAGTAGGAAAAGCTTGTCAGCACTGGACACACTGGCCAGCTAAACTTTCTTTTTTTTGTATAACATTTCTTTTTTTATATATGTTGAATTCTGTTCTGTATTTAGGAACCTTTGTTGAAGTTAATGTTGTACAAGCAATTAACACATGTACATTAAAAATTCTTAATGCATAAGGTCAATATTTTGAAGTGTTAAAAAAAATCTCAAAATACTAGTCTTTTCATCAATTATACTCAAGAAATGACATTACTCTTTGTTTTTTTTGCTTCCTAAATTTCACTACAGTCCCCTCTTGTCCTCATGTTTTGACTTGTTTCCCTAATGTCAAATGCTTGTATAAAATGTCAGTTTTTAACAAAACCTGGAAGCTGTTTATATAGAGTAGAAATGAACCTACCTATACTTCATGTGTACCCAGAATACTCCGGTGTGCCTTGTGGTTGGCTTGCCATAATTCAGTTTACTAGTGGAAATTTAGTGATAGTAATTGTTTTAGGGCTGGGGGACAGTTGTTACTTTTTTGTTTTGGTATCAATGAGTGGTTTGGAATCTGAAATGGGTCCAGATTGTGTGCCTTTTGATTCCACTTATTGATTCTTGAAAACAAATTTTGATTGTGTTTCTGTCTTCAGTGGTTATGCATTCAGTGTGTATAGTTTTTACAATGGAGCTACCACTTAAAACTCGTGGTGAACTCCACAAAACGCAGTTGCAGTACAGCAAAATGTAATGCACTGTGAGAACAGTTTCATACAGATCAGAGGTTTGTCTTTAGGTGTAGCACAGTGTAAGACTGGATGTTTTTGATGGCTCCAGTAACAGCCTTAATGACCTCAAATGAATAGATGCTAATCCAATCTGTTTCTCATGAGTAACATAAATGTTAATCACCAGTCATTCGACTTGATTTGAAAGATTTTTTTTTTCCTTTAAACCAAAACAGATCAGAAAATATTCATTCATAGCAGCCCAGTGTTGCCTCACAAAACGGTGTTTTTAACAGACTACTTTTTTTTTTTTCCATCAAAACAATATGCCAGTAAATAGAAACCAGATTCAAGGCAATTCTTAAATGCAGAATTGGAATAATTCAGTTAAAATAGGAAATATACTCAACCCTTTTAATGAGCTAGTGAAAATCACTGTTCAGGTTGACTTCAAATTACCTCGCAGTCCAATGAGAGAAACATCAGCTATACAGGTGATGTTCAATACCTAACCAGATAATGTTATTTATATTAATTTGATTTTCTTGTACTGTGTGTTACCCATCAGTTCAATACTTTGGATATTCAGTTGTAGTCCAAACCACAACTTGGTTATGGGCTAATTTTTATGCGTGGGGTTTATATAGAAGCAAATAATTGTTGAAATCCAGTCCAATCAGTTACTTACCATCAACTAGGATAGCTCCAAAAGAGAAAAACCTAGTTATACGGTAAATACACTGTATGATTAATTGAATATTGGCCACAGCCAGTAAACTCATGAACTCAGTTTATGTTCAGATTTGTCTAATGGTAAGTATACTGACTAGTTTCTTTAAAAAGGGTTAAAAAAGGCCTAACATAGTTATTTGTGCAAATATCTGTGTGTGTTGTATGATGTGATGTTTAAATGTCATTGTGAAAAATCACCATCCTAACTTGAGTTAATGGAATATGTAACGATAAAGACAGCGAGTTGTGCTGTAATTTAATGTTTGTCTGTTTCATCCACATCCTCCTCTTCCTCAGTTTTAATGCTAGATGAGTGAGGTGGGTGTGGCTTCCCACCAGCCCGACCATCCTGACTGACGGATCTCTGGATGACCTTGTCCCCACCCCTGTCCCTGCGCTCACATACACCACAGCAATGTCACATCTGCCCAGCAGCTCAGTCCGCGACCATATGAAATGGGTTTGTTTTGAGAAATCCAAAGTGGTTACAAATAACTTTGCTTGAAGTCTTGTGTCACTCAGGATGTTGTCGTTGATGAATAGCCTGGCAAATGCCATGTCACTGGCAAGAATCAGATAATTTCAAATTGTTTTTAAGTGTTTGCTACAGTAGGTGAAGTGTTGCTCTTCATTCTTTTTCTTTGCAGGCGGGGCTGCTTGGCTGCGAGGCTGTCCTCTCCAGTATGGCCCTGATGCAGGCCAGCTCCATGGCCGCTCCGCCCAAAAAAATGATGGCTCCACTCGGCCATGGACCACCACAGAGAGAGGGACCTGACCGTGGTCCTCAGAGCCACATGATCCTCCCATCTGGAATGAGCTGTCCGCCCCTGGTTAGGACCTACTTGTGAAATGCAGAGTGGAAATGGGACTGTTATGTGCTTCACTTTTAGTATTGTGAAGGGTGTAAACCAATCAGCTTTATTGAATTGAAAATTTCAGTGTGGGCGGATTTTCCATCTGAATGTAGTATGGCTGATTTGTTCTCTCTAAAACAGCCCCTTCTTCTTGTTTTATGATTTTTTAACTTGTAAATAGGACATGATTTTAAGGATAGAAAAAGGTAGTAACATAATCATGGCAAGGTTATATTTTTAACGGCAGATGGATATAGTTTTAGAAACTACATGTATCCCATTGTCCCTTTACATACACAAATGACAGTTTTCTAGTTTATCAAAATTTAGTTTTGTTTCAGATGGAAAAACCCTTGCCCTTACCAGTACAGTATATTTTATTCCTCCTTCATCTGAAATTATTCACATTCTTCTAAAGTTGTTTTTTCTAAAACAGAGATGCTAAATTTACAAACCCATACTATTTAACGCTGGTTTTTTCAGCTGGCTGTGGCAAAAATGCACATAATAGAGGGTCACATTTGTCACTTCATTTGAGTTGTGTTTAGATATCACTTTGAAAGTAAACAGATCTGAATTTGGGAAATAATTAACTTTTTCTGGCTCTGTAGCTCATCCGGAAGGAAGGTGAATTCCAAGCTCCCCGCCTGTTGGACGAGAAGGAGATGAGAGCCAACGAGGACATGCAGCAGAAAAAAAAGAACAGGAAATCAGTAACGCCCTGTAAAGTGAGAGAACAAGAGGGAAGGGGTGGGAAGGTCAGTGGCTGTGGTTGCTAAATAGGGAATGGTCCGTGCATGTTCATTTTTCCTCATCACATAAAATTTCCCGTTAGCTGCTTGCACACGTTTAGTTAAAACCATTTAACTTTATTCAAGTGCGCCGGACTCGGAGCTTTCATGTGTGCACTTTTTGTTTGTGTGGGGGTGGGGGGAGGAGTTCAGGGAAGATGTGGAGGGGGTGGAGGATCTCTAGAGAGGAAAGAGGGGGAGGGGAGCAGAGTGAAGCGGAGCACAATAACTGCAGTTGTGTGCATAACAGGGGGAGCAGTAACATGAGGGCATTAGGCCATTGGAGGGGACTGTGGGGTATTTCTCAATTCAAATGTTAATTATATATAGTTAAAAAAAAAAAAAAAACCTTTCACATCGCGCTTGTTTATGCCAAAGATAATTTGGTCAAAGATAAACCATTCAAATAAATTTGAAAAATCTTGATTGTGTGCAGCATCCTTACAGTGTAATATAAATCACATGCCTTAAAGGACCAGTGTGTAAGATTTATAGGGATTTATTGTCAGAATAGGGCAGAAATTGAATGTGATATTCATAAGTATGTTTTCATTAGTGTATAATCACCTGAAAATAAGAATTGTTGTGTTTTCATTACTTTAGAATGAGCCATTTATATACACAGAGGGCACAGGTCCACGGAGGCTGCCTTGTTGCCCAGCCTGGCTTCAGAGAGGGCGTTTCATGTTTTTTTTGTGAGTTTTGCAGCCACAGTAGGTTCCCCTGCATGCTTGGAAGGTGAGAGTGAGGTTGCATTCTGCAAGCTCACCGCTACATGCCACTAAATCCTACACACTGGTCCCCTAGATATACTGACGTTTCACAGGACTTTTAGATTTTCATTAAATTCTGAGCCATTGTGGGTGGGTATGTGTGACAGATTGTGCCATTGTGTTTGTGGTAAAATGGACTTTATATTATCAGTGTTCTGTCAAGCTGGCATTTTAACAAATGTTGAACCATTATTTCTTGTTGTCCTCATCAGGGCACAGGAGATGAGAATGGTCCATCATCCAAAGTGCAGAAAAACTTTATTTGTGATCACTGTTATGGAGCATTTAGGAGTGGATACCATCTGAAGAGACATATCCTCATTCATACAGGTATGGGTCATGCTTGAACAACTCGATTTTACAGTTAAGCCAGAACAGCTTTTAATGCCTGATTACATGAATCATTTGTTGAAAGAGGCCCTGAAAGCTTGAGTTGGACTAAATGTAGGAGTGTGCAGCAACTGTAAGGTTTTGCAATGGCCTGCTTAAAAACCTTGTTTGGTAATCGCTTTTGCCTCACAGCTAATTGGTGGTATCTGTGGGGACTTTAACTAAAACTGGTGCTCTTCGGTTTAGGGGAGAAGCCGTATGCTTGTGCCGTATGTGACATGAGGTTTATTCAGCGTTACCACCTGGAGAGACACAGCCTCATTCACACGGGTATGCGTCCTTTAACCGTACCCATATTACATAAATCCGACTACATCTGTAGTCTGTCACTTGAATCAATGGACAGATGCTCAGGGTTCATTTTGTCTGTGGACAGTAATTTCCAACAAAGCCACCCCCAAAATCTGTTCACCCCAAAATATAAAGCTAAGTATTTGTCTCATAAATATTGGTCCCCCAACACCAGCAAATTTAAAGAAGGCAATGTCATACAGTGTGGTCCAACAGTCCTGAGTCCACTATTAAAAACTGTTGTTTTAACATTTATGATATGTTCTTTTTCATCTTTCAATGTCCATTATTTGCTATAATCATAGCTATCCATTTTGACTGGCGTCAGTTATTGAAATGAAATTAAATGAAATTTGAGAATCTTATTTGAGAGAGAGATTTTTATTTATTTATTTAATTTTATTTATTTATTTATTTTAGAAATTGTAGTATATTTCTTTAGGACTGTTATAAATTATCCCAGAGATGTTGGGGACACATTCCTCCTTTTCTCCAGAACTTTACATGGGGTTGAGCTGTGGTGCCTGTGGAAGTATGCATTAGCCTCTCTTGTAACTGTCGTAAGCTCTTATTGCAAATTCAAACTTTGATTCATGTGTAAACAATTTTCTTCTGCATTCAACTGTGATACCTTTACATTGTTTGTCTCATGTTGGTTTTTGGCCCATCCTTTTCATATAGTTTGCAGTTAATTTGTTTTAAGATGTCACAAATGAGGTTCTTTATCATTGGAATTTGTGTTCATGCCAATGTTGTTGGGTCCTGCAAAGATGTCGGCTTTATACGCTGGTCTTCACATGGCGTGGTCATTTTGAAGAGCAGGGGTGTCGTAATTTTCCAAATCCATGATTCAGTTTGAATTTAGATTTAAGGGCACTTTTTTGAATTAACATATTCTTAACACTGACAGCCATACCATTGTTAGGCTATGTTGCTGAGTATTGATTTGGAAAGATCAACAGGAGATTGGTTTTATGCCCTGACAACTGTCATCTACATTTTCAAATTCCTCTTTAAAAAGATAGAAACATGCAGTTGTAGGTTACCAGTAAGCTACGCTGTGTCCTCTTATGTTTCACCATTTAGCAGTTGCTGCATGCTCTGTAAACACCTTGCACAGTACAATACTTAAGAATGCACTGTTGAACAGTGCCATATCACAGCTGTTCACTAGTCAAACAGACCACATCTGACCACCCATACAGGCCATCATGTTGCAGCGTACTGGCTGCTTTATTCTGAAAGGTCTGTCATCTCTTGGTCTGGATTATTTGACTTCAGAAATTCAGGGAGCAGAACCTGCAAAACTTGAATTTAGAAGCAGATTTGTGCTGGGAAACTTTGTTAGAGAACCACTTGGCTCCACATTATTGGTTTACTCAAACAGTGTTAACAGACCAGATAAAAGTAAGTTAGAGTTGAAATGCAACATTAAAGCAGTAGTATGCATGGGCAACTATATAAAGGTTGCATGGTATTCTCTGTTGAAAATCAGCCATAATTGTCATCTTTTATTACAGAGAATAGTCGTGCTATTTATTTGAATAAGGTTGTTTTGACTTGACTGTGTGCATTCTAACATATATAGATTTGTATTAGTGGTAAATAAGATATTCCTTTAACAACTGATGAAAAAACAAGCTATCTTTTATGTTGCTAAATGATGACAACAAACAGTTCTGTAAACAAGACTTTTTGATAGTGGACTTGAAAGTGGACTCAACTTGTGGACCCCAGTGTATGCACAGTATGTGAAAGCCTCCAAGCACAGGCCGCAAAAACATGCAAGATTTATTTCCTTTAATAATTTTTGTATATAATTATAACTTTGTCACTGAAAATAACTGCATGGACATCAAAGGACTATGTTCTTCGTTATTTATATCACATGAAAATTGAGGACTTTAGTTAAAACTATTTGCATAGTGTGTTAATATTTGTGTTTCACACAAATCTTTGTTTTTCATTATTTAAGAGGTATGCTGTGGGTAAGTCAACTTCTAACCTAATCGTTTTTGTAAGTCAGTGACTGCTGCCACAGTATTCACCAAAAGAAATGCATCAATAGTAATCTAATGTTGACCACATCTACCCAACTCATTTGATATGGTTTATTTATACACATACACATACACAGTATACAGTATATATATTTTATTCCAATATCCCAGTGATTTCAGTAAGCAGTTGCTCTTTGTGGCAACAATGCATCTGTTCTTTCTGTTCTTTGTGATTTCCCCCCCCCCACATTTTCGTTTCTTTGATAGGCTGAATAGCTAATAATTTTATGCTCTGTGTGTGTAGGGGTGAAGCCGTACGCTTGTTCCATGTGTGACATGAGGTTTTTCCAGCGTTACCACCTGGAGAGACACAGACTCACTCATACGGGTATGCGTCCTTTTACCGTACCCAGTTCAAGTTAAGACACTTTATGAATCAGGGAATCTTATTGAGATCAAAAGTTCAAGAAATGATAGAGAACAAAACAGGAAAAAAACAAAAACGGTAGCCTTTTATACGATGCACTGATTGCTGACAATAGTATGTTTTCAACAGTATGTTTGAACAGTCCTGTAGACTTACATTTTGCCTTTTATAAAAAAAAAGATGATTTATTATCCCATGTTAAGGGGTCCAAACTGTAGGATCATTTCAGAGTGTTCAGAGATGCCGGTGATTGATGCAGGTGTTTGTAAGAGTTAATACTTTAAACCATTGTTTTGTTTGTTTTTCTCAATATAGATTTTTTTTCCCCTGACACACTTAATCTCAGCCATTTATCATTTGTAAAAATAAACCCATAAAAATATCAGTACTACAATAAAGTATAATATAAACAGCACTAATGAAATACCAGAGAAATAGTAATTCCTGTATAATGAAATCTAATAGAAAAACCCTGCGATAAATCCAACTGTCAAGAAACATAGAAATCTGTTGTTGAATTAAGTGGACAAAATAATGAAACATGTTTTTGCAGTCCAACAGTTGAGACAGTAGCCTCTAAATTTTTTCCATTATGTCCATTAATGGGCCATTTGTTGTAATGTGCTGCATGAATAGATAATAATAACAATGATGATAATAATAACAATAATAAACACCATATGAACTAAAATAGCTTCTGTGGACCCCTCAAAGTGTATTATCCCTCTTATACCATTGCTGTTCAGCAAAATTACTTTTGATTCGTTTTCTATTTTGTTTTTTATTCTCCAAGAATATTGTTACTGGTCCTTGATCATCTTAGTGGCACTGAAGAGATAAAGCTAGCTGTTAGCTATCATGCATTGTGTACGTACTAGTGCACATCCTTTTATGTAGTCATTAATGGATGTGTCTACGATGGTTAGGATTTTTGAAGGAAGTGATAGTATAAGAGAGGGGGGTCAAAATAATGTAATTTCACATACACAAATTGTGCATAGCTTTACTGCAACGGTAAAATATGCAGAGTTCAAGTTCATATTAATAATAATATGCCCTCCTGCCTGACTCAGCCATATTGAAGTAGCTGATGGCCATGGTATATTATGGGAATAGTCCTTTGATGTCCACATCTATTATACATACAGATTAATGGCTGCACAGCTCACTTGTCATAGTTGTTGTTTCGCTTCTTAAATTTAATTTTTATGATATAGTTGCACAGTTGCTTGTACAGATGCTTCTGCTGTAAGTTTATGGCGGAGATCAGATTGTAAGCTTTTGAAAGTTGAGACTTTTAGACTGCTAGAAAACAAGCACACTTGTAACACTTCCAAGCAACATACACTTTAATGCCACCATCAATTAAACAGATTTCAACTTGCAGTAAGTTGCTACAGACAGGATCAACACAATTCTAAAAAAATGTTAACAGTAGTAATAGTGAATGGTGGAGAAGTGTGCACATGTTTCTGCTTCAGCTGGCCAGTGTGATCACCGTCTTAGACATATCTTTGCTATCATGCTGCTGACTTGTATGTCTTGTTTTAAACATGCTTGGCTTGTATCCTGTTGCTGCTTTTGTTTCATGACATACTCCAGATGATATGAAAAAAATGCTCCCTAAGCAGAAGACACTTTCACTAATTAGAAGTGAAACAAATTTGCTCTTCGCATGAAGCTTGATTGGAATGTGTAATGTCTGCCAGGTTCTAGTGATTTAATGCCTGTGATTGATGCTCTCCTTTGATGTTTAAGGAACGTCGTAGCTAATATGTTGATACTTTGTGTATGTAGGGGTGAAGCCGTACGCTTGCTCCATGTGTGACATGAGGTTCTTCCAACGTTACCATCTGGCAAGACACAGCCTCACTCATACTGGTATGCGTCTGCTTACCCCAGCTCGTTAGGTAGCAGTGATGTTTTAGAGGTGCCTAAACTTTTCCAACAATAGCAATGTAAACAGGTTTAGGGTGTCTCAAATAAGTACTAGCTTCAAATATTCTCATATTCAGAAACATAAAGATGTATCCAGACATGTATTAGGATGGTAAAATAATAATAAAAAGAAACAAAACAAGTTTTAGCTTTAGATGTAAATAGATGCATAGAGTTGGGCCACCTGAATGTACACAACCTCAGTTTTTCCCCTGCTGAATGCTCTATCTTGTGCTGCTCATTTCCTAATTTTTCAAGATTTTTTTCTTTGATTAAATGACCCAGTCGTGGTCACAATACACATAACCATATGCTGCAAAACAAGCCTTTGTTTGTCAGGCTGATATCACAATGTCTAGAAGCAAAAGAAGAGCTATTCTAAGGGAAGAGTTGATGGTTATGTGTTGACACATATTTTTTCTGTTTCTATTTTTATATTTACATACTTTTTATGTGTGTAGGGGTGAAGCCATACGCTTGCTCCATGTGTGACATGAGATTTTTCCAACGCTACCACTTGGCAAGACACAGCCTCACTCACACGGGTATGGGTTTACCCTTCTTTGCTACAGTAGAGCCCAAATACCCAGTTTACTGAAGTTAATCTCTCCCTTGTTGATAGAAAAAAACTTGACTGTTTTTAAAAATTTCATAAGCATCAATCAGTTTTAACTGTTAGTGTATGCTGGAGGAGTGCCTTTAGTTTGTGTTGTAACCCTTTAAGGTGCTATTTTGCACAGCATTTCTCAAGTTCTCTTTATTAGTACTTAACTGCTGTGCCTGTAAATTACACCTTGGTTTCTTAAGACTTAAGATGCATGCTGGTATTAAAAAGCTGCACCGAGTTCAGCAAAAAAAATGTTCTTATTGAGGTCCCTTTTTTCACACATTGGATAGATTAGAAAATGTTGGCAAAATGTTGCATCTGATTCTGGCATGTCTGGATACATAACATAAGCGAGTGTGTCCTGTTCAGTTCACTGTGTTGTTTTTTACAAAATATTTTGCTCTGTGTGTGCAGGGGTGAAGCCATATGCTTGCTCCATGTGTGACATGAGATTTTTCCAGAGATACCACCTGGCAAGACACACTCTCACCCATACGGGTATAAGTTTTAATTATTCCTCTCACTAAACAGTATCGGGGTTGTAGATATTTGCCCTCGTGTGTAGGCATCACCTACCTGTGAGAGTACTTTGATACAAAAGAAATTGTAATTGTGCTACTCAATCCATATTATTGATTATGAAATTCAAGCACTAATAGATCTTTTTCTTTTCTGGTGTACTTATTATGTTTGATAACTGCTTTTAGGGTTGACATTACTCATTTTATGTTTTGTATGTATACAGACTAGTTGGCCATGAAAATACTTTGTAAAAGACCTTGTAATTACATAATACTGACTGCTGTATGTAAAATGACATTTTCTGTACATAGTTCATGAAAACATTTTCTAAAGTTTGGTACTGTGTGCGTTTAGGGGTGAAGCCATACGCTTGCTCCATGTGTGACATGAGGTTCTTCCAGCGTTACCATTTGGCAAGACACAGCCTCACTCATACTGGTATGCTTGAATTAATTGTTCCCCTTTCACTATCAAACCTTTCATACAAACAACCTACACATGATTTTTTTGAAGTTCCTCTATATACAATACCATAAGTATGCCATTATTGGTAAATTAACTTCCCCTTCTAAAAATGTTTAATAGAATTTGTAGGCTTTGTTGGAAAACTGTCCACTGAAAAAGTGACTCTCTGTCATTGTATGAACATTGTAATGGTACTATTGCATGTGTATTATTGAGTATTATTTCATATCCAATGAAAGGAACATTACACTAAAAAGTGTTTTAAATGCAGGCATCAAGAGACTAAAATGTCAAGAAAAAGTGTCTTCATTTCTCAAGATTTTGTTAAGCAAATAGAATAATTCTTAGCCTAGCTTAACAGTGAAATGGTGCATCTTGAAGACAGCAATTTGTTTTGCACGATGACTGAATATTATTCCAGCTGGTCCAACCTGCAACATGTAAACCCTGTTTCTCCTAAATTGATGAAGCACCTTAACTCTTGATGTCTGCATGTTCTTAGGCTCTTTTTTGTGTAATGTCTAACAGTTTTTTTTCTATAATAAAGCATGCAACAATAAACAACCTGAAAGAATTTCAAAATACTGGACTCCGTGAACTTCATCAGTCTTCTGAAACACATCTAACATTCTTGTGCTCTCTTTAGGGGTGAAGCCATATGCTTGTACCATGTGTGACATGAGATTTATACAACGTTACCAACTGGAGAGACACAGTCTTACTCATACGGGTATGTCCTCACTTTTTTAACCTTGACACACTCTTTCTTTGCCTTAAGTCATGCATGCGCTCCACATTAATGTTTACATGGCTGCTTCAAACTCGAGTTTGTATTGCTTTCTGTCACTATAGTGACAAGTGCTAATGTTTCATGTAACATCTGCAAGGAGCCTCATAAGCACTTGCATAACAATACATTCACCTATACTTTGTATATGAAATGACATGATGACCATGAAGCAAAAATGCCAAAACAATTATCTGGTTATAGTTTTATTTGGCTATTTTGCTTTAAACTGTGATTGCCTATATGTCAGATGCATTTTAAATGTTTAGATGTCTGCAAGCCAAAAATAATTTACATTACTCACAAATTCCCTTTACAGACTTAACTGTATTAGAATCAGCTCAGCCACAACTAGAAATTCTACTTTAACAAAAACCAGCTTAGAGTACCGTCAACCCAGTAGCTGAACATAATAAATCTTCAAAAATACAAAATACATGAAAATGCATAATGGCTAAAAGACCATCTGATATGCTGATAAATCTTTCCTATTCCATTTGACTTTATTTGAAGTGTCTAAAGAATATTAACAGTCCAGTCCTTTGACCCCAAACTGGGTCAAGGAAGACGTTTGCTTTGAAGCAGTTGCAGGCGTGTGACTGTGTACAGCTGATGAATTCTAGATTTGTGCATTTGCGCAACTAAAGATAAACACAGGCCACATTGGCTGTATCTCCCTTTATAAAGGACTCAAGGATTTTCCAGGTACTGACAGAGAGACCATTCATTTTGTAATAGTTGTGGAAATGTTTCTTAAACTCTGAACTAAGGAGTATGTGTTGGTAATGTGACCTGGTAGGGGACAAAGACCCGTAGGTGAAAAAACACTGTGTGGGATCTCAGTTGATATGAATGTGATTTTATATTTAGTTTATATTTAGGCTAAAATTCCCTGTAAAAAGTTTAAGTATGCAAATTTGGAGCTGACTGCCCCCATGGTTTAGTCAGTGTGTCATTTCACATTCAAAGTAATGGTGAGGAAATAACATAATCCTCTGTTATGAATAGTTTAGTTTTGTTGTCTGCCATATAAGAAAGCAGGTTATGAGTAAGAATATTCTTTATATTGTCAGTCTGCTTGTACAGTTTTTAAGTTTGAAGAGAGAGCAGAGTTAATGGTTTATTTTTGCTTGAAACATAAGCTAGGTTCTATGTGTTGGTTTTAGACTAGTTTCTGTTACTATTTATCAGTTTCATAAGCTAAATCACAAAAGTTGCTCTGCAAACGAATGTCCATTCTTAATGTATTGTGCATAGTTGTTTACCAACTGCCTAAAATTGTCTAACGTCTGCGATCAGCGTTACAAAAATTCAAGTATTTACGTCATAATTCCATTCCTGAAATCTGTATGCGGTATGTTGAAATGACATGAACACATCAACACAATCACCTATTGGCATAGTGTGAAAACCTGATATTGTGCTAGTTGGAATGTGTCCACTAGGGACGATGGTTTCACCTCAAGTATTTGTCTGGTCATTTGGTATTTTTTTTTAGGTTTGAAGATAAGTCAATTTAGCTTTCTACACAGGAAATTTTTACTATCCTTCAATTTTTCTAATTAAGATTCTGGCCTTAGACCTTTAGCAGTTACAGTGGAACTTGAATCAGATGTCATTTCCAATTGGAAGAGCATATTTTTGAAGCGGCTGGAATTTCCAGTGTAAACAAAGCGCTGATAAGTGCAACCAAACTTTACTAAGCAATTAGTAAAGTTTAATGTCGATCATTTTTGGCAGTTGAGTGTTCTCTGCTAAAGTTGGTACTTTGTGTGTATAGGGGTGAAGCCGTACGCTTGCACCATGTGTGACAAGAGGTTTTTTCAGCGCTACCACCTGGCGAGACACAGCCTCACTCATATGGGTATGCGTCAGCCAATCTTAACCCAGTCACAAGATTAGGATGCTGCAACATCTGTATGCTTGATCTAGTCTTATATAAATATCTGTATTTTTACACAAAGCATTCACGTGTAATATCAAGATGACGTCATCATCTTATGTGTTCTGTTGTGTGTGTGGATTTTAGAGAATTTGAAACAAGCATCTTATTCATCATATTTACTCATATCATATTGTACCCTTGTAAGTAATTTAGGGTATGACATTGGTTATTAACCACCGATATCAATTTAGTCCAGACTGGTATTCTTAAGTTATAAAATAGCAGTACAGATTTATTTATTTTCTTTTGGTGGCAGAGAGACAAAAATAATTTTCTTGATGCTCTGCGTTTAGGTGTGAAACCTTATGCTTGCACCATGTGTGACATGAAGTTTTTTCAGCGTTACCACCTGGCGAGACACAGCCTCACTCATACGGGTATGGGTCCGTGCACCGTGCCCATGACATTCAGTGTTAGAAATCAGTGTACACATTTAATTTTCATTGTGCACTTCAGACATATGCCTTTTACATTTAAGGGAAATGTCAATATGAAGTATAAATCTTCAAAAGGTTTCCTAGTCTGTTGATGTTAGCCATTATCAGCCATATATTGTTTTTTAATGTTTGTTGGTAGCCACAACTCTGATTCCACAAAAGTTGCGATGCCGTAAAAACAGAATGCAATGATTTGCAAGTCCTTTTTAAGTTGTATTCAATTGAATCCAGTACAGATACAATGTTTTTCATGTTTCATACGAATGAACTTTATTGTTTTATGTACGTATACACTCATTCTGAATTTGATGCCTGTAACACTACATAAAAAAAGAAAAAAGACAATGAGGATCCTCAACAGCACATTAACGACAAATAATGAACATAAATAATCTTGTTCAGTCAACAGACAATGGATTTTAGTTATAAATAAGTTGTGAGCAAAAGTATACATCACGCAGCTAGAAAAAGAAACTCCTAGGCAGGACTCATAGGAATTTAGATGGGGCAGGTAGATTTGAGAAGTACTTGCCCTGCAGGGCAAGTAGGAAAAAACTTTAACATTGAACCCTGAACACATTTCCAAAAAATGGGCAACAAAAGACATTCCACAGGTAAACAGGTTCATTGGTCATGATTGGGTATAAAAGGAGGAGTTTAAAAACATTTATCAACACAAAATTGCAAGGAATTTAGGGATTTCACCATCTACAATCCATCATATCATTAAAAGATTCATAGAGTCTGGAGAAATCTCTGCATATAAGAGTCAAGTCCAGGGAAACTGTTGTCTGTAAACACAGTTTGTTGCAGCATCTACAAATACAAGTTAAGACTCCACAATGCAAAGTAAAAGCCACATAACAACAGCCATCTAGGACCATCTGGATTGTTACCAGTGCTAGCTTCAAAAGCCACCATCTGTGATGGTGGGGTGTGTTGGTGTCTATGGCATTATGGGTAAATGTCACATCTGTGAAGGCACCATAATGCTGAAAGGCATGTACAGATTTTGGAGCAACATATGCTGCCATCCAGATGATGTCTTTTTCGGAGACATCCCTACATATTTCAACAAGACAAATGCCAAGACACATTCTGCGTGTGACACAACTGCATGGCTTTGTAGTAAAAGAGTTTGTGTACTAGACTGACCTGCCTGCAGACCAGACCTGTCTCCTGTTGAAAATGTGTTGAGCATTATGAAGCGTAAAAATACTACAATGGAGACCCTGGACTGTTGAGCACTTGAAGTCATATATCAAGCAAGAATTAGAAAGAAGTTCAGCTAGAGTCCTCAGTTACCAAACATACAGTGTGCTGTTAAAAGAAAAAGTGATGTAACACAGTGGTAAACATGCCCCTGTCCCAACTTCATGGAGCATGTTGCAGGCATTAAATCTTCAGAATGAGTGTATATTTACAAAAAAAATATTCCATTTGAACATTAGATATCTAATACAGGTCAAAGCTTCTGCAAATCCATTACATTGTGTTTTTATTGATGTTTTATACAACATCCAGCCTTTTTTAGAATTGGGGTTGTACAGCACTATGAAATGGTTAAAGGCATTATGAAGGAAATATTTGCTGAAAAAAATTGTGTTCATGCATGAATTGGCAATTGTGTGGTTAATAACCAATAGCGTAGATATTAATTCCTAAATTATAAAAATGGAAAGTGAGGCAAAGTAATGTAATATTGCTACTTTACATTTAGGTGTGAAACCTTATGCTTGCACCATGTGTGACAAGAGGTTTTTTCAGCGCTACCACCTGGCAAGACACAGCCTCACTCATATGGGTAGGCGTCCGCCCACCTTACCCATGTCACTGAGATCAGACTGTAATGACATTTTGTTAAATATAGAGTCAGTCATATAAGGTAGTTGTCAGTGCTCTCTTGAACTGATGAGTAGAACAATTTTTGATCAAGCCTACCCTACATGTGTGTAAATGCAATATGAAAGTCTTAAATGTGTAAAGAGATACAGGACTGCAACATCATCAGCTCATGTGATGTGTTAAGTTGTGGATTTGAGAATTGGTTCACACAGTTTGATGTATTCTTTATTGGATTTTGAGGAACAATAACTTTTAAAAAAACAAGAATTCATTCCTTAAAGAAATTTCAAAACAATTGAACAAAGTGGTTAACAACCCATCAATTCTGAATAGATATTTGAAATATCTTATATATTGCTTATTGATGGATTGTGAACACAAAAAATACAAAGTCTGAAAATAATACCATAATGCTCTGCGTTTAGGTGTGAAACCTTTTGCTTGTACCATGTGTGACATGAGGTTTGTTCAGCGTTACCACCTGGCGAGACACAGCCTCACTCATACGGGTATGCGTCAGTGCACCTGCCCTTCTCACATACTGTAGGTCATTATTACAGTATAGTATAGTCTTTATTATGCTGATGTATGCAGGCAGCACAATCAGTTATTTTTGAGATAGCCTAATTCAAAGGTATTTGTAAAAGTTTTCATGCAAAGCATTTGCATTAAATTTCTGTAACCTTTGCTCTATATAAGTTGTGGCAGTGTAATTACAATGATAGTAATTCCTCTTAGAATATTCAGGACCTTTAAATGAAAATAACTTAAAAAGGCTGTAAAAAAACAAACAAACAGCAGTACTGACACATTTGGCCTCATCATTTGCTTTTAAAACACAAATATATTTATTGCAGTGCTCCCTAACAGTAAGTGTAATTCTGAAGAATGAAAATGACTAATCATTTTGCAATTAGCTAAAAAGGTAAATTGCGTAGTTGTCTTAGCTGGTAACTATAATTGTTACATGAAGGTAACATTTCACATATCTTTTTGTTTGTGCATGAATTGGCAAATGTGTGGTTAATAACCAATAGCTTAGGTATTGATTTGTAAAGAATGAAAACTGAGGTAAAGTAATATAATATTGCTACTTTGCATTTAGGTGTGAAACCTTATGCTTGCACCATGTGCGACAAGAGGTTTTTTCAGCGCTACCACCTGGCAAGACACAGCCTCACTCATATGGGTATGCGTCCGCCCACCTTACCCTTGACACTGACATCAGCCTGTACTTAAACCTTGTATTAGATACAGTCTGCTGTCAGAGGCTATTATTATTATTATTCTGTGGAAAATAAATAGTTATACATTTCTCTTGATCAATGCTATCTTGCATTATTTGTCCATACTTGTAAATGAATACAGGACTGTGACATCATCAGCTCATGTGATGTGTTTAGTTGTGGATCGGAAATTTGATCAACACAGTTTGTATCCTTAATTGGACTTTGAGAAAAAAAAACAAATGCATATTTTTCAGTAAAAAAAAATCACATAGTAAGTGAAAAGTGGTTAACAACCCATCAATTTTAAAAGATGTTTAAAGCACATTACTGATTGATGGATTGTGACAGAAATTAAGAAGTCCTGAAAATAATGTATTGATGCTCTGCGTTTAGGTGTGAAACCTTTTGCTTGTACCATGTGTGACATGAGGTTTGTTCAGCGTTACCACCTGGCGAGACACAGCCTCACTCATACGGGTATGGGTCCGTGCACCTGCCCTTCTCACATGATAGATCACCATTTACTCTTCACTGTGCTAATGTGAGGGATACCTTCGAGTGGTCACAATAATAGTCAAAACATATATTTTCTGGCAGGTGCTCAGGTTAGTTGCTGTTAGTAAGATGTTTGAAATATTAGTATTTATACATTTCTGTCACCTATATTTGAAACTAGGCAAAGTCATGTAGCAACAAAGAGAATATTGCTCTCCAGAATTGTTGATGGATAATATAAACCTCTTGTGTGCTCAAGTTAATACCTGGGTAGTAAAAAGCCAGCGACACCTATCTAGATACATTATCTGGATAGGAAAAACACATATTAATCAGTTAGGGCCGGTGTAAATGCAATCTGTACACCGTAACCACATTCTTAAGAAAAACTGCACACACCAAGTTGAAAGGTCACTCAACTCTGCATCTCCCTGTTACCGTAAGCTAGCGTGACAAAAAGTACAATTAGTAACAGTAACTAGCAAGTCTTCCCTTGTAAAAAGCTTGAGAAATGAACACCCGTCTGACTGAAATAGCTCTGTACCAAGCAGTCAAATGATAACTGCATTCGATCTCTTTTCTAACCACATATAGGAAAAAAAACATATTATTTTTTTGGTTGTAGCCAATCACTGCAAGTGTTCTCACCACACCACAACAGCCCATTCAGTCTTTGGTGTGGAGAAGTTGAAGGCAGTGTATTTGATGGTGTTGGCTGATCAGCATGCTGAGATGCCACCAAAATATCTTGAAAATATGGCCATTCTACAACCCTATGGCATCTGATAGAAATAAAATGCGGAAGAATTATCTCAGGAATGCTTCCGCTCATATGATTAGTATTGAATGAAGCCGGGGGGGGGGGTCAAATGAAGTATGGTAATGGTATCACTAATAGTTTATGGCACTGGTATCATAACTGGATGTAAACTACAACTCGACTGATAGCTGGTTGCCAAAAGGCAGTAATCCGTTTTGTTTACCAGCCTTTTGAGGGCTTTTTATGAAGCATACCAGTAATACTGGAGGGCAATTCAAGAAGTATAATGTGGATGCACAGGGTTGAATATTTTGGCTTTTAGCTAGGTTAAATGTTAATGAATCTGACCTAGATTCCACTTGTGAATTCTGTTTTTATGAACTGCTAGTTGCAATTTTAGAAATAAATAAAGAATCCAAAATTATTTTGAAAGCAAAAACCAAGTAGGCAGAATGTTGTGTCATAAATAAGTTTTCGATTGTTTTTGGTTTAAAGTTTAAAATGTAGTAGTCTTTCGTCATGCACGCAGGGGAATGCAGTAGCTCTAAACTTTGCTCTCAGAGGTCAGTGAGCATAACTGAAAACCATGAAACTAAACAAGTCTTCATTTCTTCCAAATTTTAAATCAGAACAAGTCCTTGAAATCTGCAGTCTGTATCGCTGTGTCACGTGTGAATCAGTCTGAAACGAATATTATATTATTTTGGCAGATCAGCACAGAACACCCAAGCAGCACCCAATTCCACCCCGACTACCCTCATGTTGCAGTTATAATAGCATTCGATTGCATTGAATCAGTTTGTTAAGAAAAGTCTAAACCGGTGTGTAATATCTGAAGAACATAGTGCCTATGCTTAATATCTAGTAATAACAGGTTCAAATTTAAACCAGCCATTCAGGTGAGAGGATCCTGAAATAGTCTTGTTGTGTGAGGTGAGGATGTAACTGATTCAGAATTCAGAAAAATACAATTATTAAATGTTCATGTCACATAGCACTTAGGACAAATATCGTTTAGCTTCACATCATGTTGAATTCTGACTTAACTCCATTCAAAGTTTAATGTATTGTCTTAGTTGCATGTCTGAACATTCCAACATATTTTCTAAGAAAGGAAATGCACATTACTTACCAAAAAATGAGCTAATACATGTGCCAGTATTTTAGTTCTAGTGCTAGCTTGAGCTTGAAAGTTGTATGTCTTGTTCTTGTGGGTAGTAGGGCTAATATATTGCTCTGTGTGTGTAGGGGTGAAGCCGTATGCTTGTTCCATGTGTGACATGAGGTTTATTCAGCGTAACCACCTGGAGAGACACAGCCTCACTCATACGGGTATGCGTTCCTTTACCGTACCCTTATTACTGAGAAAGGCTCTGGCGCTTGCAACAGAACGGGGTCACAACAAACTCGAGTTTGGATTGTCAAGTCATTTGATGGGATGTTGAACCAGCCTCAAAATTCTTGCCCCAGTTTTTCGGGGCCACTATGTTGCGTAGATCTGGGCCACGAAATCAAGAAATTCCACTCTGATCTACACATAATGAGTTGATGACGAGGCCTTTTAGAATATCAGTCTTAAAAATGCTGAAATTAAACTGTTGAAATTTATGATAGGGCAGTTTTTTTTCCAACTTTTTGTAAGTGTTGGAAATGTAGTTCCCAAATAAAGATCAGTAAGTGTAAATTTGCACACTGTTTGTTGGTACAAAACGCTAAAATTGATGCATTGACTGTGTATTTGTGTGCTCTTTTAGGAGAGAAGCCATTTGCTTGTGACATGTGTGATATGAGGTTTATCCAGCGCTACCACCTTGAGAGACACAAGCGTGTCCATAGTGGGGAGAAGCCTTACCAGTGTGAACGGTGCCAGCAGGTATGTAAACAAATCAAGGTGACCCTAATGTCCGATCCTGATTCCAAAAAACTTGATTCGCTATGTAAAATATTAATCAAAAACAGAATGCAATGATTTTCACATCCTGTTTGGCATTGATTTAGGTGAAAACAGTGCAAAGACAAGATATTAAATGTTGGAAATAAGAAATGATGCCATCCAAACAGAGTATTGTTTCAAGAACAAACCTGCTCATCCTTATAATAGAATAGAAATTAATGGGATATTGTTGTGGTTTTAGCATCTAATTATTAAAAATAATGTAATGAAATAACAAGAAAGTGATGACAGATTAAAACTGAAAAAAAAAATCTGTTTTAAACCATCTTTGTTGCCATTAGAGTATAGCTTTTTGAGTTTACGAGTTGCACTTGAAAGCACCATGAAGTCCTGTCTGCACATGTCAAAATCTGGCACAAATGTGTTTGTTTCCTGGGCAACCAACTACAGAAACTTGGCAACCACTGGGTTGGAATTGAAGGGGCAGGGAGAGTGCAACCTCTAGTGACTGAATGTTATCAGTGTTATCAAAAGCGCCTTTAAAGTAGACTTGTTTGTTGTGGTTTCTTGGTCTTTAGAACTATTAAAACAGATTTTCCTTCACATTTACTTGAATTATTAACAAAGTCCAATTTGTGTGTTTTGAAGAACTTTTCACGGACTGACCGGCTGTTGCGGCATCGGCGGTTGTGCCAGGGTCGCAGCGTAGCCAAAGTAGAAAACCAGCCATGCTGCGAACCACGCCCGTACCCCCAAGAACCCCCACCTGCACCCCCAACCTGGAGTCCCCTGCATCCCCCTCCAGGTCGGCTGGCAGTCTGACATTCCACCTTCCCTGCATCCACAACACCGCCAGAGATGGGACACGCCACAGGGTTTCTTCTTCTTCTCGGCTCTGTGCTGAGTGACGCCACACTCTAGCACAGACTGAGCTTGCAGCTCCAGTCTGGGGATTACTAATGACAGAGGGACATTTGTGTTTTTGTTTTGTTGACTTTTTACTGTGTTTCCTTTTCTCCCCCCGTTTTTTTAAAGACGAGACTTTTCTGTGATGAACAGTGGTCCTGTTTTGTACTTAATCTATTTGATTTTTGCAAAAAAGAAAAGTTTTTATTGTTGTTCAAATATATCTGCATTTGGTGGTACTCGGGAAGGGCAGTGGGTATTGTTTATCCTGACGTGTTAGCAACAAAATGGGATGAAGTGGTGAGTATTTGAGCTTATTTCTACTTTTCTTTTTGCGGCCCATTTTGACTTTAAAGGATTGTCACTTAGGTCAGAATTAGTAAAACTGAACTTTCCTTACAGGTAAAGCAGGGAAACCAGTCTTCAGACGTCTCACGTAGACCAGATCATGCTTACTATTGCAGCTAACACAGTGTTAAGACATTTCATTGAAAGCAGTATCTGGTCTAAACGTGATTGGAACAATAGGATTTCCCTGCCTTTATCATCATGGGAAGTACAGTTTGGATCATTATTTTGTGTAAATAATTGAAAATGTTTATTATTTCTCTATGGGACTTGAGTGGTGATTTTTTGAAATGCACAAAATGGGCCAAAAAGAAACTGAAAGTTAGAAATTGGTTCAAATGCAGTCTGTTGTCACAGTTACAGTGAAATCACGAGGAAACCTGAGTAACTTTGTGAGCGTGTTTATTGGGTAAAAAAGTGATATCAAACAGCGCTTCATAACTGTAAACCAGGACTTCAAAGAAGTGGATGAAGACAGGGCACCCTGCAGTTGACTGGCACTGTGTCAGACAGGAAGAGTCACAGGACTATCACCTGTGTATCTCACGTTCTGTGTCATGTGTGACCTGCTGGGTCACTCAGGAAATGGTGCAGGACAGCAGCCTTAGCAAGTCATCCTCCCACACTACAGTACGTTAAGCTGTATATATACTGTAGATATATGCAGAGATCTCCAGTACTTGGCAGAAAAGTGTCTCTCCCTCCTCTGTCCATACATCCTGGTCTAAAATCGTGCAGGTCGGCCACATGAAGTCCCATTATGTTGTTTGTACAGATTCTCACATTGTGAGATTAACGGGGGTATACAAAATCTTGTGGCCTTAGTGTGTTTCTTTTTTTTTTTTTCATTTGCCTTTTTCTCAACTGTTTATTATCGTGGATCAGATGTATTTACTAAGACAAGACAGCCTTTCATCATGTTTTTTTTTAATCCTAAAGCTGTCGTGGTTACAGAATGTTGATGGCTTCAGTGGCGCTAAAAAAGACTAATGTGTTCTCCTGTCAAGAGAGGTTGTCTTTTGATGATGATAATGAATATTTTGGGTCATTGTTACTGATATAAGACTTAAAAGAAGCCCCTGGAAGTTTGACAGTCCTTGTGAGAAGTCAGTAGTGCTAAATTGTTTCCCACTGCAGTGCTTTGGCTCATCACAGGCAACAGCAGAATCAACACTTGCTTGACTCTACTACACACTAACAAATTGCCTTTTTATCCAAATATTACGTGGTTGGTGTGTAATAATGGATGTCTGTCATGTCATTGGGTTTAGCCTTAAGTAAGTGCGGATACACAAATAATCATTGTAGTACTAAATGATATTGTAAGGAATGATTTCTTTTACATATGATGAACTCTTGATCGTACTTTGTGAAAAGTCTTTGACGGTCAGACAGCGAAGAGCCACTTTGCTGCCTGTTTGCAGAAATTTCTCAAACTTGCTCCTTTCTGCAACTGTTTCTGTTTAACCCAGAAATGTCAGTGCTGGTTGGGACGATTAGTCTGCATGTACAAATCCCAGACTTTACAACTGTCCTTTGATGTCACAGGAAGTAACAAGCAGCCATCAAGGGTGTTTCAGGGGACTACAGTCTCATTTGGATCGCACTAAGCAGAGAACGTCTTTTGTTTTCTTTCTTTCTTTCTTTCTTTCTTTCTTTCTGTCCAGTTAATTTTTGACTGAATGTGAAGATGGAATCTGTTGGAAGAACAATTTGTGTTTGGTACAAATAAGTAGCTGTCTGATTACTTAGTTATGTTGATATTCTACCTAAAGTATTATGGGAAAGTTTTTTTTTTTTCTAAACGGTCCATTGATATCAAGGCAAAGTTGTGTTTCAGTTCAAGTGTGTACAGAGATGAGTTTCAGTTTTACGTGACTTTGACGAGAAAGTAGAAGAGGCCAGTGGCAGCAAAGGGGCCAAGTTTGAGAAATGCATTCATTTGCTTTGGAAACACTATTCCGAATCTGTGGAAGGGATACTGCTGGCACGAGCACATATAGTGAAAAGGCTAAAGGGCAATACAGTATATAGTTGACGTCACTTGTTAATACCTTTTTGTCATTTATTATTTTTAGTATTATCAATCTCATTGTTTAAAATGCAATAGAATCCTTGAGTCTCAGATCATTTTGTTTATAAGATTGAGGTTTAATTTTGCAGACAGATCCAAGGATTTATTTGTCTGAGAATTTCTCATCACGTTTTGATGATTGTTTCAAGGACCTTTTTTTATTCTGATGAAATTGTAAACACTGGAGTGAAAGGAAAAAAGACAAAAAAGAGAGATGGATATTTTTTTCCTTCAGACTGTACTAGATTTTAGGTTTTAGACAAAGCCTATTTCTCCTCAACTTGACACAGAAGGTGGACAGAACAATTTGGATCAGTACAGTTGAGAGCCCAGTATGTTCGGTAATTTTGACATTAGAGGCAGTAGTACCACAAGAAAATGTTTTCTTTTCTTATACGAAGTCCCTGGTATTTGTAGTAAATTATATTGATAATGGTATTAGATGAACAACAGCATAACAGTAGCTATCACAGATTAGTTGTTTTCTTTATTAGTCTTGCATGCAGAGTTATGGTCCTCAGTTAAGATAGGATCTTGATATTGATTATTTTGTGTAGGAAAATGAGTGCATAAGAATAACTTCCTAAAAAAATGTTACAATGATTATTGTAAAATGGGCTAACTAATATGTACCCTTGTGATCCAATTAGTTTCAAGTATATGAAAATCAGAGGAGAGGCTTCTTACTATTATGCTGAAATAAAAGAATTTGTAAAGGACTTTTGTATTCTTACTGACTCTGTTGACTTAATTTCAATGTTTTTTTTTTTTATTTCAAGCGTTTCAAGTACAAACTCAAACTCCCAAAAAGTTGAAATGCTGTGTAAAACTTAAATAAAGACAGAATGCAATTATTGGAAATCCTTTTCAATCTACATTCAATTGAATACAGTGCAAAGACAAAGAGATTTAATGTTCAAACTGATAAACTTTATTGTTTTGATGGGAAAGTTGTGAAGTGTTCAAAAACGTGTTGAACATTCTACAGGTTGATTGGTAACGTGACAGTATCACGACTGGGCATGAAAGGCTTTTTCCAAAGGCTGAGAGGTCACCGCTGTGAAAATCCGCAGGAGCAAATAGTTGAACAGTTCAAGAACAATGTTTCTCAACACAAAACTGCACAAAACTTACGGATGTCACCATCTACAAGCTATAACATATCATTAAGAGATTAAGAGAATCTGGAGAAATTGCTGCACGAGGAGACAAGGTTGAAAACAAAGATTGAATGCCTGTGACCCTTGACCCCTCAGGTGGCATAGTGTTACAAAAAATTCCTGGGCTCAGTGGTTCTGGTGCTGGATCACAAAAATGGCATTAAAAATATGTTTATATAAAGGATGCTACATAGTGAAGGAACACTTCCGAAAACTGTTGTCAGTAAACAAAATTTGTCGCTGCGTCCATAAATGCAAGTTAAGACCATCATGCAAATGGAAACCCACGTCAACAGCATCCAGAAGCGCTGCAGACTTCTCTGGAGATGAACTGATGCAAAGTAGAAAACTGCTGTGGTCTGTTACCAGCACTAACTTCAAAACCCAGCGTCAGTGATGGTCTGGGGAGGTGTTGGTGCCCATAGCATCATGGGAAACATGAGAATCTGTGAATCCACTACTGATGCTGAAAATTACAAACCAGTTGTGGAGCAATGTATGCTGCCATCCAGACAACGTCTTCTTCAAGGACATCCCTGCTTGTTTCAGAAAGATTATGCCAAGACACATTGTCCATGAGCTAGAAAGGTGTAGCTTCATATTGAAAAGAGTTCAAGTAATAGACTGACCTGTCTCCCGGTAAAAATGTGTGGTGCGTTATGAAGCACAAAATACAACAGAAACCCAGACTGTTTAGTAACGGAAGTTGTATATCAAGCAAGAATAGGAAAGTATTTCACTTTCAAAACTTCAACAATCAGCGTCCTCAATTCCCAAAACCTTACTGAGTGTTGTCAAAAGAAAAAGGTGATGTAACACAGCGGTAACCAAGTTCCTGTCACAACACAGACCGACATAGAACATGTTGCAGGCATCACATACAGAATGAGTATATATTTACAATAAACAATACAGTTACTCATTTTGAACATTAAATAGCTTGTCTTTGTACTTCATTCAATTGGAAATAACAACAAAACAAAAAACATGACAACATAAAAAGATACGCCACTAATATTGATATGTTGCACAAATGTGAATCCTTCATCCATTTTTACTTTACACATCAGTGCTGACATCCAGAATTTACATTTCCCAGTTGATGGAGTAGATGGATCATTTCTTCTAGCACTGGGATGTTTTGGATATGGATGGATCATAACTATCATATGTCAACATGTAGTTAGGGACATTAGGACAAGCCTGCAGACATGCCCAGTGATCATTAGTAGAAGATAACAGGGCTTGATTACCAACTTGGCAAGGTTGGAAAAATGCTCTGGGACTCCAAACCCCAAAAGTCCCAGGTTTGCAGCATGTCATTTGGTTTTGGTAAATTGCAAAATTGCTAGGGGTAAGAATGGGTCCTCCATTGTGTTAATCATCTTAATTTAGTAGCTGTGTCTTGTTTTTGTTTATATTTTGCTCACATGGTTATTTGAAGATACTGTGCTTTTGCACTTACTTGTATTAGTGGGAAATTTTCCCTTTTGCAAGAAGAGCCAGACGGACTCCAAACAAATTTGTGTTTTTTTAAATCAAGAACTGCATCAATTTGGCACCACGTTAAGAGATCTTAAGAACAAAAAGGCAATTAAAGCTAATTATTTATTAGACAAATACAGTCAGTCATATGGACTGATGGTACATTATTTCCATTTTTTCTCATTTTTTCCTCCCTCTCTCCTTTTCTTGTATTCGTGTTTTTAGCCCTGACCCACGTTTCCACAGGGATAATTAAATGTAATGACAGGCGTGCTGCTGTAGGGGGCAGCAGCCGCTCTGAATGTGGCCAGATGACAAACACAGGAAGATGCAGAGGAAGAAAACAGAAGAAGTTCATGTTTATCTCAAAAGGACTCCGGCACGGTACGTTATTAAGGTCAAAAACTTTAAATAATCCGTCAGAACGTTAATGCAACGTTTTTATCTGATAAATCGGCACTCGTTTTATACGGTTAGGATAAAACATGTCAGATGACAAAACATGTGCAGACGAGGCTCAGCTCGCTGCAGGAGGTGACCGGGAGACGAAGCCTTTGTGTGAGTCGGAGGAGCAGCGGGGAGTTCAGCTGGTACCGGAGGTCAGCCCGACCCCCTCCTCCAGGTTTCTGCAGATTGAGCTGGAGCTGAACATCCACCTCCGGACGCTCAGCTTCAGCGAACCTGTCCGGTACATCTACAACCCGCTGGAGTACGCCTGGGACACACACCAGTGCTACGTGAATAAGTATTGTCAGGGGGGACAGAGGATCCTGTTCTTAGGCATGAATCCAGGACCTTTCGGCATGGCACAGACAGGGGTGAGCTCTGCTTTCATACAGATGTGCATTTTGCTTCGTTCAGCATGTTAAACTGGTACAGGACTGTGGATAAGGCAGTGGTAACGCAGTGATTACGCACTGATGGTCTTTGCTCATTGGCTATGAATGCGGAAGCCAACCCAAACAACAACAAGAAACCTTAATATCAGCAGGAGCTGTCTTCGTCTTTCCTGAAAATATGACATCAGTTTGTCATATCTTCAATATTTTAATGTTTTCTCGTTGTTGATGTCTACGTGCGAGCCTGCGCTTTTTTCGTTTTCATTTTGTTCTTTGTATTTTATCATAAAATGAAGTGAATTGACAGTGATATTACTCTAAATTACAAACAAGGCAAGGCAGACAGATTCCTTGGGCCCCCAGACCGCCAGGGGTCCTGAAAGCCCCGTATTCATTGTGTATCAGATGGTGTTGTGATTGATTGGAATTTTATTTTGAAATATGCTCCACTAAAAACATTATCAACCAAAATGAAAGGCTTCATATAGTGCTGAACAATTTGCAAAAAGTAACAGATATTGTGATTGTGATATGAGTTCCAATTTTAGTGGGAATGGTAATTTTTGCATTTCATTTTCACTGAAATGAATAATAAAAAAAAGATTAAATTATATAAAATTATGTGACAGTTATTTGGGCCTGTACCAGACAAACCTTCCTTCCTTACATCTGGATAATGTATATGATTTGTAGGTCGGGGCATCTCTGTATCACCACGATGCTTCATTTATGATGGCGTGTTGTGACAACTTTAAATAGAGGTGGAAAACACATCTTCACTTATTGCCATCTTGTGCTGGTGACGTCATTTGAAACCAGGGTCTAACTGAAACCAAACTGATCAGAGAAATGAACACTTGAATAAACACCAGCATGATTAGAACTTTCTAAAATGACAAAAAACAGTAATTAATCAGTTAGTTGGATGTTTTCTTTGATGTTTAGTTTGGCCCACGTTCTATCTGTGAAAATGTGGAGGACGGGATTTATGACCTACACTGCAGCCAGCCACCAGGGGGTGACTGAAATATTTTGGCAGCTACTGCAATCTAGATATTGGCCATGTTGTCATCTCAATAATATTTTGATTAAATATTTAGCTCTAGCCTTAAGGAAGGTGGATCCTTCATTATTATCTGTCTTAAGTAGCTGTCCTATTGTGAGCGACCATGCCTTTGTGGTCAACAGCTCATTTTTGTCTCAGATCCCCCATGATGGATTAAATTTGGCCATGAAATATATTACTTACACCCAGCTTAAGCTATATTTCCCCAGTTTTTCTCATTAGATGTTGCTATGCTGGTTATCTGTGACAAAGTTGTTTTTCTGACTTGTTAAAATCAATTTAATTTTTGTTTTCACAACAGTAACTCTCAATGTTGTGCCTCTGATGTGTTCAGAAAAGCTGAAATGATTTACTTTCTCTGTGCAGGTCCCCTTTGGTGAAGTGAAGTCAGTTGTTGATTGGCTGAAGATCACAGGGGAGGTCGGTCATCCTCCTGACGAGCATCCGAAGCGAAAGATCACAGGACTTGCCTGCCCTCAGAGTGAAGTGAGCGGTGCACGTTTCTGGGGCTTCTTCAGGAAGCTGTGTGGTGAACCAGCGCTGTTCTTCAGGCACTGCTTTGTGCACAATCTGTGCCCGCTCATTTTCATGAGTGTCAGCGGGAAGAATTTAACCCCCCCTGAGCTGCCTCGAGCTGAATGTCAAAAACTCCTGGCCCTCTGTGACATCGCACTGTGCCAGGCGGTGGTGGCACTGGGCGTCTCCATGGTGATCGGGGTTGGCAAGGTGGCAGAGCAGCGGGCGCGGCGAGCTCTGAATGCCGCAAATGTAGATGTGAAAGTCGAGGGCATCATGCATCCATCACCCAGGAACCCACTGGCCAATAAGGGCTGGGAGGAGGTGACCAAAGCCAGGCTGACAGAACTCGGTGTCATGTCACTGCTGAGCAATGTGTGAGCAAATCCTCCTCCTCTGACACTCGCCTTATAGCTGGATGGCGTGCACTCCCTCTGAAGAATGGATAACTCTAACAAAGACAGTGTGTAATATGATTGATGGTTCAATGTACTGCTTAAAAGTATAGACTCAAAATTCTCCTCACAGTTCAGTGTGTGAGAAACTCGGCAGCAAACAGCCCAAAGAGAGTTTGAAAAACACTAATGCCTTCTCCCTCTGTCATAACTAAAGCTGCAAACACATCTGTTCACAGCTGCACATCTTCCTCTGTAAAGACTTGACTGCCTTTGTATTTCTTGACAGATCAGTGTACACAGGGCAATTTTATCTGTACACTAATGTAAGTATAAGATGTTTTGTATATGTGTGTAAGTTTGTATTCATGATCTGTAACAGTGAAACATGATAAAATATTCTGTTGGTGATCAGTGCATCATAGTGATTTTGTAAAACATCGAGTTTTCTGCAGTGAAAAAAGAGACTCTGTCAAAAGCAGTTTATATTTGATTTTTCAACAACACCAACAAATTTTTGTCAACCTCTGTGGTTTCTTATTCTACATGTGAGAGCTGAAAACATCACTGAATTCGACTGAGATATGAACAAAATGAGTAGAGACCTTTGAAAGTTGCTTCTCTCAGCAGTTATTGCTGCCCACATGTGCAAACAGGAACTTGAATCACATTTTCCACCAATGCCACAAAGAGCAAAGTTTTCCCTGGTGCAGAGGCTCCGCTGAGGGATAAGACGTCATGCAGAAAGTAATTTATTAAAATAGTACCAAACTTGAAAGGAGTTGTTAAAAACTTTTAACATAACACAGGGATGTCGTGTACACCACTTGTCATCACAGTGTTCAGCACCTGCATTAATTTATTTTACAGTTGTAGTACACTAATGTAAAACTTGTTTTCAGGCCACAGTCATGTTCAGAGTTCTGTCTGTGACTTCGGATTTACTTTTGACCATGTGAATCCCAAAACTTGGGAATCACTTGTTGAATGTGTTTCTAATAAAATTGCACTGCCATCAAGTGTTCACAAGTGGGACCACAATTCTTGCGCAATCACAGTCAGTTTGACAGTAATAATCAAACTTACAGACTATAGCTGTGTATTTGCTGTATCCAAATGATGAAACATGAAAATAGCTCATTTATTTTACACAAAATATGGTTTAAAATTCATGAGTCCTATATCTGTTTCAGTATTTCCACAGCAGTTTGAAATAAAAGCAGGAATTTCCCTCATAAATGTCTCACACAGTCAAAAAATGAGTTGCATCATGTTGTTAATGTCTTTTTGTTAAAGTGCAGATCCTGCTGTTTTTATACCTTTTGCTGATTTCAGGACATTGGGTTCACTTGAGAGAAATATTTAGCCTCAGCACAGAGTCACCCTCCCCTTCCTCCCCCTCCACTGCCACTACTTAGAATTGCAATGCGAAATAACCACCAGCAGCAGATCCTGTATCCTATAACACCGCCCTGTAATGGGAGTTGAAGTGCAACACTGCTTTGCCTTTTGATGAGCTGCGTACACATGAACTACATCTCCCATGAGCCCCCGGCATCACTAATTTTACTTGGGGAGTCCACATGGTTCAGGAGATGTTGTGAAACTCCTGCAGCTGACAAGATTGCTCATCATTTTCTACAGATTGATGCACAGCTCTGTCCTCCATGAGGTGACAGAAAAGACATCCCTTAAATTTTCTAGCAGAATAAGGTAAGAAAATATTAACAACACAAAATTTGGCAATTTATTGAGCATGAAATTATTGTTTTTAGACAGCCATGAATAATTACGTTATTAATTATAGCAATTAGACCAATAAAAGGCTTGATACATCTGTTAAGGATGAATATATTTTTATTAAAAGCACACATTTCAGAGTAATTAGTACTTGTCAAATTGTCAAACTGAGCATAAAATTCACAGTTCACAGGCACAGTTATGATGTCATTTTTGTGTTTTTTAGGATTAGAAAATAAGACATGGAAAAAGCAGTATTGGGATATGACACAGAGTTATTAATTTGGGGTTTTTTTTTTTTATCAATAACTAATTCTAAAAACTGTGTTTCAGTAGGATTTTGTGATAATTTATGATGCCTGTGGGTAGCTGGGCATTTTTATTGTTCAAATAATTTAAAAAAACGACATCCTCACACAGCTATACAATGCAGTAGTGTTCAGAGCTACAAACAGTCCTCTATTATATCTATAATATTGGTATTTTTTTACAGATGACATGTTTTAACCTCAGTGCTCTGTAGGTATATGAGCTCGTTGTTTATAAACATATTATGGGGCCATAGGGACTGGTGTTATGACCAAGCTGCATTCCTGACTGAACCGAGTCACCTATCACCTTTCATCAGCTGTTCTCGTCCAGACTGAAACTGGAGCACATTTCACTGGATCCTTGTTTTCTTCCTAAACAGCACAGCTTCTCATTACCATGGAAAAACAGTCCGCTGTGGTGTTTCGAAATGTGGGGCAACTGTACTTCCCCCAGACCAGAGTGGAGTGCCACTACAGCCTGACCTCTGACCACCAGTGGAGCAGCAGTGACTGGATAGGCATTTTTGAGGTTCGTTCACCCACTTTAGCAACACGACCCCACAGTAAAACAGAAAAAAAAACATCATTGTTGTAGTAAAATACGTTCTGTGTCACGTGTTTGATATCATGCTGCAGGTGGGCTGGTCTTCAGTGAAACAGTATTATACATACACATGGGCTCTTGTTCCTGAAGGCTACACTGAGGGCACCAATGTCAACTGTTGTACACTTTTCCAGGGTAAGAATTCAGCCAAACACTGTAAAAAAAACACGATACAGTCTCTATTTCAATGGATCTTCTTGATATTCTTACAAACACTTGGCAGAAGTGCAGTGTTTCACTGCTCTGTCTGCTCTGTTGCACCTCTGACCATCAGAAAAATAATCCCCAACAATTCTGATGATAAATTAATCATTAAAGTACTTTTTTCATTCAAAAATGGCAGAAAGTTATTGTTATATATACCTGCTTTTCTCTTTTATATCATGCTAAATGGAATATCTTTGGACTGTCAAACAAGACTAGATTTAAAGACATCGCTCTGGACATTAAGAAACTATTTCACTATTTTTCTGAAATTTTATGGACCAATTGATTAATCAATTAATTTAGAAAATAACCAACAGATTAAACAATACTGGAAATAATCATTAGTTGCACTCCTAAAATAATTTACACATTAATACCCATTAATGTCTGCAACCACTAATTACAGTCAACATGTAGTACAGTTAAAAAAAACCACAATAGTGTCAATAATGATATCTTTAATTACAAAAAGTGATACTTATATCCTTGTACTTTAACTTTATTCTTTACTGAAAATTTGGATGCATAATTTATGACAGTTTTTCTACAATAAAGTATAGTTAATTAACAGTCTGACTACTTCCACCATTTGCTGTGCTGTAAACACAAACAACAGTGAGAAGTTAAACCTCTGAAGATCAGCAAAAAAAAGCTTTTTAGCTAAATGAAACTTTTTTCGTTTGATACATCAAATAATACAGAATTAATGTATTAATCAAAAGTTACCAGGGTCAATGTGGTCAAATTCAAGCTAACTTGTGTGGGTCATTTAACTGAGAGCTTGTTGTGTTCCCCTTCTTACATGTCTAATCAGCCTTCTTCCTGCCGCGCCCCAGTACCGTGGAGTACGAGTTTGTGTATGTGGATAAGAATGGAGAGGTTTGCGCCCGCAGTCGTCCCTTCATCTTCTGTGCTCCCAAGCCGCTGGAGGAGCTGGAGACTCTGAAAGCAGAGCGAGATGAGGAGGACGGAGAGGAGGAGCTGCTCCTTGTCATCCCCAGAGCTCAGCTGCTGCAGGTGGGAATAAAGTGGTTCAATAAAGTGGCTTCAGTGGAGCTCCTGCATGCTGTAGCTG
This sequence comes from Lutjanus erythropterus, assembly GCF_056507025.1. Taxonomy (NCBI): domain Eukaryota; kingdom Metazoa; phylum Chordata; class Actinopteri; order Lutjaniformes; family Lutjanidae; genus Lutjanus; species Lutjanus erythropterus. The sequence continues at coordinate 21,644,111 of NC_139318.1, forward strand.
TTGAAATCACCTGAGTAGAACCGCAAACATGATAATCTATCCTTTTACGCTGAATGTTTGAATATCCTCCATTAAAAATAATCCCAGTGTGAAATGATTCGAACCCCCTGTCCTCTCTGAACAGAGTCGTCTGGAGGAGTGCTTGAATAAACAAGCAGAGATCCAGCAGGCCCTGGACGAAACAAAGAAGGAGAGGGAGAGCGAGAAAAAGAACGGAGAAAAAGCAAAGATGGAGTGGGAGCGTGAAAGGGACGCGATGAGGGAGGAGATCTCAGAGCTCAGAGAAACCATGAGACAAAACTATCAGACACTGAAGAAGGTGGAGGGAAAACACAAGGTACAGACAGGTCATAGCTTTTCAACATGTACTACATTTCACTGATTAATAATAGGTTTTAAAGAAACAGCTGTATGTGAAATAGAATCTAAAATATTTTTTTTTTCTCTTTGCATCATTAAAAGGATGTGAAATATAGTCAGGAAAGTCTGACTTATGAACTGAGCAGACTTATGGCTGAAAAAGCTGAGAGTCAGCAGCGAATCAAAGAGCTGGAGGACGACTTCAAGATCCTGAATGACAGGGAGAGAGAGGGAAACACAGAGATGGAAAGGCAAGTGTTTGAGACAGATGCTAATTTATATTCGTCTCTCTATTGTTATTCTTTGAGCCTAAAACAAACCTATTGTTTTGTACCACAGGTTGAAGGAGAGACTGAAGAAAATGTCCTGTCAAATGAAACATGATGAAGAAAAGAGAAAGTCTCTGCAGGTAATCACTACTTCTTCTATTGTCAAACATAAATAGCTTGGTCAGAGATGGGGACAGAGGACATGATACAAAATTTTAGTGTTTTAGTGTTTCAGTCCACATCAACATTCAGGACTGTCAAAATGATATGGAAACTTTATGTTCATAAAGCTGATACAGTCCAGTTAGTCCAAGACAAATTAACAACACACGCATTTTGCACATAGCATATATATATATATAGATTTTTTCTTGTACATGGAATTTAGTAAAAAAAAAAATAGTTAAAGCTATTTTTAGTATAGCAACATGCATTGTCAGTATGACTGAACATTTCAACTTTAAGACTTTAAACTAATTACCCAACCTATGTTCAGCATGTTCATCTATCTTGCATTTTTAAGTTTAACCAGCTTGAAACTAGATGTAACAGGATGAAAAAGGACATAGAAGACACAGCAACACAAAACAAGGTGAAATCAACATAACAAGACAAAAAAATGTAAAAGATGTGACAACATGAGACAGACAAGAGAGGGAGACTCTACTGTGGACAAAAGGTCACATTCACTTAGCTTTGCACAGAAACAGTTGGTAAAAATTACCTTCAGAAGGCAACGTTTTACTTTTATACTTTGAGTACATTTCAGAACCTGTATTTTTTCACTTTCACTTGAGTCAGGAAGTTAAATCAACCAGCTCTGCTTGTCAGTTGGAGTAAGAACACTTTAATTGGATTAACACAGTGGTAGAATCTGAGAATTTCTTTTTTTTTTTTCACTTTTTCTTTTCTTCTTGTGGTTTTATTAGGCCAGAATTGTGACAGCTAAAATGTTTCTTTCCCTTATTTCAGTTGTTTGCAATTTCTGTACATCCTGTACCCTTGTCTCCCTGCAGGCAGAGAACGAGTCCGCTCGGGTGGAGGTACAAGGGCTGCAGGAGCGTCTGGAGGCTAGTGAGCATGTAGCCGAGAGCCTGCGCAGAGAGCTGAGGGAGCTGGGCACCCGTCAGGGCCTTACCCACACCGAGCTGCACCAAGCCCGGCTGCAAGTGGCCCAGCTCACCCTGCAGCTGTCTGAGGAGAACCTGGTCCTCAGGGAGGAGCGCGCCAACTGGGCCCTCGAAAGAGAAGCATACAAACATGCAGCAGAAGTGAGGATGCAGCACATGCATGACCCCTATGTCAACCTGACTTAGCTGCTAAACTTTCTTTTCTGTTTTTCATCACTGTTTTTTTTTCTTTGTTTATATTCCAGATGGATAAAAAGAAATTACAAGAAGTGATCTGTGAGGTGCAGAGGAAGGAGGAGTGGCTCCAGGAGGAGAGGATGGAGAGGGAGAAACTAGAAGCAGAGCTTGTCAGTGAGAGAGACTGCAATCGAGTAAGTCGATTGCAATCACCATTATTCGATACGCAAACACATCCAGCTCTAAATATAACTGCTCGCGTGCCACAAATCTGCATCATCAGCTGCTCAGATGACAGAAACTGGAGAACGATGCCAGAGTTCAGCGTAGTTCTTTTATAACTCACACATTGGCACAAATAGAAAGGCTTCCATGAACAGTGAGTAAACATTTCCTCTCACTGTGATGTGATCAACAGCAGCAAAGAGGACAAGTCAGGTCAGATTGGTGGATATGATGAGTAAAATGCTGCTGCTGCTGCCCCCTGTAGGTGCTGCTGAGTGACACGAAGTGCGAGCTGCAGGAGCTGAAGGCCGGTCTGAGGAGAGCCCAGAGAGACAGAGAGCAGAAGCAGGATGACAAACAGGCAAGGAGCCACACCAGACCACATATCTAGGTTATAGTCTTTTATATTTCTTTAATAAGATGGGTATTTAGTATTGAGTATCAATTTCACCTAAATGTTTAACCCTCTTCTTTTGCCTTTTCACATTGCTCATGTTTTATAGGGCGGCTAGTGTTACATCTGCTCAAAAAATACACATAAAATGGACAAAATTAAGAAATGAGAAAAAAATAAATAACTAGATATGCAAGCAGGTAAAACAGGGTTCAAGCACCCAACACAATTTGGCACCTAAGGCACATTGATTCAGAGCGTCCTCATCATATAAATAAGATTCTGAGTCAGAAGTTTCCAGATTTCAGGCTTGTATTTACAGTCAATAGTAGAAAAGTAATTAAACACATTTACTCAAGTATTGCAAGTCCACTTTTAGGTACTCACACTTAACTTGAGTATTTCTGTTTTCTACTGCTTGTTTGTTCTTCTGCTCCATATAATTCAGATGTTACACTTCTTACACCGCTACATTAGTTTGACAACTTGAGTTATTTTATTTCATAAATCAGCCTGAGCCACTCAACAAAACAATGAGACTCAACAATCAACTATCTTTCTCCAGAATCACTTACCCTAAACTTTAATGCATCGATAATTATAGTCCAACAAAATCCATTATTGTGAGATTGGCCATTCTGCATAATGAGTACTTTGTAGTGAGTATTTTCCACCACTAGATGGCACTAGGCGTCTCCCTCACATTAAAACAATAATTAAAGATGTAGTTTGATGATGTTGTGAAGTAGCATGGGATTATGGGCGTTGTTGATTTCACTGTGAAACAAACACCATTACCAATAAAAATCTACTGATGTGGTTCAGGCACAATTCATGTCCATGGATGTGGTAATGTCTTGAAGTTTTATTCATGTTATGTTTAGCCGTGTTCCCCAGCGTCCTCCCTCACTCTGTAACATATCCTGGTGTTTCCCTGGAAATTATAGCAACTAGAGGGGTAAAGAGGACATGATGCTATTGGCAAGTGACCAAATGAAACGCTCCGTTACCTTGAATAACATTACAAATTTCTCTGTGTTTAAACATTGTTGTAAACATTTGGTAAAATCTAAGTAGGCCTACACAATTCAACAAAATATAGAACAAATAGATCTAGTCATTTTTAGGCATTTTAATTTGGAAATGTTACATATTATGCCTTTAAAAGCAGTCTTTAAATACAAAAAGTAAGAAACACCTTCATAAATTCACATCCTGAGAGGACATTATCATTTTAACTGCTTACATTGAAAACCACCCAAATTTACTTAATCAGCTCAGTTCTTCTTCTTTTTCCTTTTCTTCAAATCTGTGGGTTTGTAATTGGACACCAGCAGGACCTGGTGAGCTACATCCGTCAGTTGGAGCAGAGGTTGGGCATTGTGTCAGAAACTAAATCAAATGGAGAAGTTCTTACATGTGTCTGTAAGTAATGAAGTCTCTTTGCACATATCACCTCTGTTTCTATGGACTAATGAATATCAAAGTGAAACATCTGTACCGATTTAAACAGCTCCCGGCTCTTCCTCTGAGGATGACGAGGACGCTCCCCCCCAGATCAGCGCGTCTCTTTTCTTGTCCACTCACCTGGAACAGCCCGACAGAGCTGAGATCCCACCTGAGACAGACCAGAACAAAGAAGACACTCCAGCCCCTGACACGCAGGTATGCCCTCCTATTCACACATAAACTAAACAGGGTTCAACACCTGCATTCAGAGCCAACAGACCCGGGCAGGCAAACATTTAAATAGTTTACCAAAGGAGTCCTGAAGCTCCATCGCCCTCTGAGTTTTTCCTCCATTGTTGAACAGAAAAGCTTTAATGCTGCCTGGTAGAAAGAAGTCATGATGACAGTGTGCTTATTCCTACTGAGTCAGGTTTAAAAGAGGAAACAGAGCAGCTTGGGTTGTTTAAAAGATGGTCAAACTAAATTATTCCTTGATGCTCAGCAGCTTAATTGGATAAAGAATTTCTTAAAAATATAATGTCAATCATACATTTTTAACATGTGCGACTAGGAAACATGTTATTTTGATCTTTCAAGTAATCTATTATGGACCATTTTACTGTAGGTCAGAGATTACAAAGACTATTATGGTTATAGATTATAGATAAGGGATTACAAACTATACACTAGAGTTCACTATAGATTAATGTTTTATACTATAGATTAGAGTTACAGACTATAGATTAGGGTTCTAGACTAAAGGTTAGGATTGGAGGCTATAGATCAGTGATAAAGACTGTATATTAGTTTTACAGACTATAGATTACTTTTATGGGTTATAGATCAGGACTATAGACTATAAATTGGGGTTATAGACAGTAGATTAGGGGATAAGGGGTTAGAAACGACAGACTAGAGTTGCACACTATAGATTAGTGTTACACACTATAGATTAGGGTTATAGATTAAAGGTTAGGGTTAAGATAACAGACTATAGATTAATGTTATAGCCTGTCTATTAGTGTTATAAATTTTAGGTTAGAGTTATAGATTACGGAACCCATTTTGCTACCTTGTAAACAATGGTCTCAATAAAAAGAAAATGTTTCCACTGAAAAGGAATCAGTTATGAGTTTTCTTATCCGTGTGCAATTATGCCTTGTTTTACAAATACACAGCAGTAGGATGTTTAAAATTAATTGAACTTTATTTTTAAATATGATTCAGATTATATAAGAAGAAATAAAAGATACATACATGCTAATCCAAGGGCTGTACTTTGTATTTTCCTTTTCGGTAATGACAGCTCACACGTATTAGACGTTCAGTTAAAAGAATACAAAAACAGAGCCACATTACTGGTTCCCACACATATATTTTGATCATGTACATTACATCCACCTCTGCTTCTGTCTGTTCAATCAGGATGAGAGGCAGGAGCGTTGTGAGAACAGAGACGGTGAAGGGAAGCGCCTGATCCTACCAGAACTTACTGACCCCATCCTGAGGTGACAGTTCTGGCTTTCTACCAGTCACACAGTGCAAACCTTGTTGTGTCTGCCTCCATGACTGGAATCACCTCTCCTAAAATATTGTGACGATGACTTCATTCACACTCTCCTCGCTGGCAGATTGGTTGTTGTTTCATAAAAGCTGTCGCTCCACTGACTGGGCACTTTCTTTTCTGTCACGTAGAGCACTAGAAAGTAAAAATAAAAGTGTAAACAATATCGCCATAAGAGTAAAAATAGCAGCCATAATAAAATAAGTTGATGTTAAGCAAGCAGTACATCAGCAAGAGCAGAGACATGGGATTTATGTATTTATTTATTTGACTAAAATTGTTTGTTTATATTATTGAACTCAGTAGTTTCTGATAAACTGTCATTTCTCTCTCTCTCTGCAGTGAGCTGGCTGACTCCCCCATGTGGTGACATGAAGAAGGATGATGGATGGCAAGAGGGTTGTTTACCACTGCAGTGCAAGTTCACGTGGTTCATAAAAAGACCTAGTAGCATTTTTTGTTTTTTTTGCTTATTTTCTTTTTTGTTTGTTCATGTAGAAAATGGCCTTCAAACAAGTCATATTTACAGTGTAGAGATTTTGCCTCACAAGTGCCTGCATTCAAAGAAACATGGCACAGTTTGTCTTAAGTGTCTAGAATTTTGTCTTTTATTAGTTGTTTTAATGGTTTTATTACTGTTTAAGGATTAATAAAAACACAGGATAACCATTAAGTGCTAATAATACAATTTTTAATACAATTTCCTTCTCATTTCATGTAGTCTTTCATATACAGACACCAATTTTCCAAGAATATCTTTTACTTTGCTTTAGACTGTTTAGACATTAAATTTGTTGCATCTGTTTTAAGAAAAGTGTCAAATGATGCCATGATTGGCTTGACTCTAATACATTACGTCTTGCTTTGGGGGCATTATATCAGCCTGTAACCTCTGCATGTGAGTGTGAATCCTGAAACAGTGTCAATAGTGTGGGTGTGTGTTACAGACGAGTGTGAAATGTTCTTCTGCAGCCTGTTGAGTTCAGGGTCAGGCTGGCAGAACTTGAAAGGTAACATATGATATTTTTGTTTATTGATCCGAGCTTCTGTTGGAGAGACAGGGCTCTTTAATAAAAGATAATAATAAATACATGTTGATGGCAGTCTGTATTTTGAATAGAAGGTATGTGATGAAATCTTTACCATTTTTATACAATCTTATAATGCAGACTATTAAGGCATTCAGGTAAAGTCTTAATATTAGTAATAGTTTCCATCCTAAGACTTTCTGTGCGAGGGTGTGCAAAGTGATGATGACAAAAAAGATGACAACTGGACTCTGAAAGGTCTGAGAACAAAAAGCGCCTTTATCAAAATACAAGAAAGACAACAACAAGTAACAAATAAGCAAACATTAAGCAACAAATAAGCAAAAGTTAAAAAAAAATGTAAAAACAAGGACAGATAAGCCCAGTCTTTGTTTTTCTTTGTATGTTTGTGTATCAGAGCCATTTTGTAAGTCCAATTAAAAAAAAAAAACTCACAAGGTGTCTGAATCCCTGAACATGAACAGAAGTTATTTGTACGCTACACAGACAGCGTTTATAATAAGTAAGACATCAGTTTAAAAAAAACAACAAAATGTAACAGAGATAAAAATGGTTCCAGCTTTAAAAGTAATCTCCTCGATCACACAATACAGAGTGAATATATTTCACATCGATGAGCTCAATAGATTTTTTTGTTAATGTTTTTTTTTTTTTTTTCCAAATGTAATGTAATATCTGTCTTTGGTATTTTGTCTACAGAGATGAGATCTTTGTAACCTCTTCCATGGCTTATCTATTGCACCAGCTCAAATTCAAGAAAAGAAACAGGTTTCAGAAAAAGATAAAAGAATCAGGAAAACAATTTATAATGAAATATCATGGTTATGTGATGTAGAAACATCTTTAAATACTAATAAACAACATAGCAGAATTGGCTGACAATGTGCAAAATATTGTCTGTGTGTATATATGTGTGTGCATGTGTGTGTATGTCAGACTAAGAGAAACAGTGAGGATAAAACTCTTGTCTTTCACCTCAGTCATATGGTTGTGACATTTCCATCCCATAAAATAAACAAATCACAATTCTTAATAGTCTTAAAAAACATAATTATGGCACCAATGTGGATTATTTAGTACGTGAATTAACTTCTGCATCCTTGGTGACTTTCTATCTGCTGTTAAAGACCTTATTTTTTATATGCTGGTATGTGTCGCCTCAGAGGTCATGTAGGATCAGTTTTCTTTTCTTTCTCCGCGTCATTAATGGAGTGAATGTCTCCATATATGATATGAACCAGAAACACACAGTCCTTTACACTGGCTTTATCTTTAAAACTTGTATCCCTCGTATCAACAAACTACATCAAAAATATGTTTCATGTCAAGATGGACAACATGCTGATGGGAAATCATTCCCGTTGCAACTGTTAAAACTTCAGCCAGACTCACATCGTCTCTCATCACACAAATAATGACAATTTTATACATCTTGCATAAAAAAGTTGTATAGTCTCAATGAAAAACAAATTATTAAGTATTTATTTTACAAAATCCATATTTTGCATCACTCATCAGATACAGCACACTTGAACACATGTTTTGAAAGTATCATCCTGTGCTTCAGCAGACAGGTAACCCAATGTAAAGCTTTTTTTTGTTGTCAATCACGCTGGACGGTTGCAACCTCAGTTACTGATCATGTGATTCTTAGTCAGCTTGCATCGGCATCTATCTCCTACAGTCCCCCCTGAAGTTTTTGAGTCAGTGAAAACATTTTTTTAAACACCTATTTTATGTGCATTTTTAAAGGAACAGTTCACCCCAAAATCAAAAATACATATTTGTCCTCTGACCTGCAGTGCTATTTATCCATCAAGATTGTTTTGGTGTGAGCTGCCAAGTTGTTTTGGAGATATCGGCCACAGGGATTGTCCGCCTTCTCTCGAATATAATGGAAGCAGATGGCTTCTGGTGCTCAAAGCAGGGGTTTTTTTGTTAGAAAGAAAGTAGTCCCCACATGAGCGTCACTTTGAGCACCACAAGCCATTACATATTTGAGAGCCGGCGGACTTCTTGATGGCCAATATCTCCAAAACTCAGCAGCTCACAACAAAACCATCTAGATGTTTGGACTGGACTTTTGCGTAAATGCTTTACTGTGAATTATGTCTGTTATGGCAGGTAATGTCACATCTCTACAACATCATTTTGTGTATTTATGGTAAATTCTCTCAGTTACACACTCATGCAAACACATATACACACCTGAGGTTTCCTGTGAAGTAAACTGCTTTAAAGGGTTATGTCTGTTTGGATGATTCTTTATTCACGCTTACAAAATTAAAGTATTATGGCTTACCAGTACCTGGTTGCTGTACCGAGAGCAGTATGTGCAGCATGCTCTAAATTTTTAATAATCCATACTCCTTGGTATAAGAAGAATTTGTGTTGAGGACTGGGACATTATGTTGGAGCATTCACATTATTTTTTTTTTAAATACTGAATTGACAGGTGAGACGTGGCCCTGATAGAATCAACCTGAGATTGTGTGATGACATTAAATCTACCCTGCAGATTCTTTAGTCTAAGTTTTTTTTTTAAATGATTGTAAGTGTGTATTTTTGTCTAAAGGTGGAGATATGTTGCTGCATTTGTTTTGCATTCTTTGTTAAGAGTCTCGTTTGAATCACAAGCACCAGAGCTGAAATTACAGCTGAAGTTCTCTTTCGGTTATTTTACCCATCAGAGATTTTCATAACATGTGCTTGTTACACTGTGAGTTTGGAGTCCTGCTCTCTCTTTGCTATTGCTCTATTTACTATCTTTGCTATTGCTTTTCACTGTGTCCGATAAAGCTGAAATGCATAAAATTAAAGATGACCTTAAAAAAAAAAACAAATATGTCCAGTCAAACGTGAGCAGGACTGAGTGAAAAATATACAAAAAAAGCAAAAGAGTCCCACAAACAGAGAAAGAAAGAACAGAAATGTGTACATGCTTAGAAAAAAAAAAAACATACGATAAAAAAATAAGTAGCATATCTCTGAATAGTAATAAAAGGAATTCTGAGAAGAAGATTTGCGGCAAATGGACACCACATAGAGTTCTGTTGTTGTAATGTATTTTTTACCATCAATTTTATACAAAGCATAGCCCTTATGAGGAGTGCATTTTCTTCTGTCCACCACGTCTCGTTCCTCTTTGGGTGGACGAAACACTTGAAGTATCTTTCAGTTTCATTTTGGCACAGTGATTTTTCATGGTGCTCTCCTCAACCCACTGACATTTAGTGCTTTTGCTTCTCCCACTCATTGCTTCCTATACTGAATTTACTTTCCTTTCAGTCGACGTTTACAGTATACATTTATATGTGCTGTATGCAACACCGTTGTTGTATAAGAGCCTAATTCTGAGGTTTTTAGGGGAGATATTGCTGTGCGAGGGCTCAGCGATCTGAAGGAGGGAGCAGCATCATCATTGTGTCTCTCTCACTGCGTTTTCCCAGTCACACCTTTCTTTTGTACGCCCGCTGCTTCCTCCCCACATGGCTCGCCATCGCTGTCTGCCGCTCGCTCTTTCTCCTCATCCCAGTAGTCGTCCTCTTCCTCCTCCTCTTCCTCCTCAACGGTTGACTCGTATGTGGCCTTCTCTTCTTGTTTGATGGCCTGAATAGCAGGGGGAGCGGCCGCAGCGCTGTCGCCTGAGTCACTGCTGTCCTCGAAGGCCTCGGGGTTCTCCAGCATCTCCCTGATCAGTGGAGGCATGGGGCCTGGGATCTCCGTCTTTAGTGTGATGGCCCTTTCTGCACCTACGAGTAAAAACACACACATTTTTATTTAATGGTTAGTGTTTGAAAAGGAGAGCACAATGTCCATGTTTCACTTTTTACATTAATTGCTTACTGACAGGAAAAAAATGCCTCTACAGTGCCACGTTCTCTGTGTATGCAGATGATGGTATGGTGTCTGACAGATTTATTTTATATGCATTGTTCTCAGGATACAAAGATATTAACTAGCATTAATTTCTAACCTTTTTAAAAAATACTGTATGTTTTTCTTTGAAATGTAACTCTTCAATTGCTCTTCATTATTTTCAACTCGTCATCCCCTCAGTAAGGCTAAGCATTGTTTGAACGGTTTTGAAACAAGTGCCAACACAGTGTTTGAGTTTGAGTATTAATACTAAAACAATGTTTAAGTTGTTTTGACACAAGCAGCTGGAACCTACAAAAGAGTATTAGGTCCAGACATATGGGAAAAAAATACATTTCAAGAATAAGGTCAAAATGTCACAAATGAACTTGAAAGTTTGAGAATGAAATAAAAAAGTTGGAAATAAAGTTGAAATACCATTTTGACTTTATTCCAAAAATGGTATTTTAACTTTATTCTCAGTATCTATTCTTAACTGCTTCCTCCTCTCATTTCTCCCCTTATGCCTGCCCCTAATACTTTTCTTTATATACTTTGCCTCATCTTTTAAAAATTGGATTAAGGAAAATCTAAACAACAATACAAATCTTGACATTCAACACCAGCTTTCAGTACTGTATACCTGTTGAGAGATTCTTTTAGTAGCTACCAAAAAATTATTAAGGTTTGATACCCAGCCCTCTAATCTGTGGTAGTGATTTAAAACCTCAGCTGACCTTTGGTGCTGATTCCTCGAAGGTCTGTGACTTTCATCAGCATGCGGGGAAACATGTGAGGCTTGTTTGGGCGTCTGCGACGTGTGTAGATCTTCAGAGCCTCTAACAGCGGCTCCTGCAGCTTGTCCACCTTCTGTGGCTCCTCCAGGTCCATACGGTCTGAAACAAGGACAGGAAGACACAAATGTTAAGAGGTAAGTAAATTTTAGTAGTTTAGAAGTTGATAGGGGCGGGAATCTCTTGGTACCTCTTGGCTATGATGCAATTAGAAAACAATTATCGATGCATCTTGATACCTAAACAGTTGCATACAATGTGGCTCCTGTGATCCCTTTTCCCTTCAACTTTGTAGAGACCAAAATGTTTCCATACACTTTAAAGCCAGCAAGAAACGCCAGCAAGAACAAAATGCTAGAAGCCATCAACATGTTGAGATCTGGGTTTAAAATGTCTGATTTTTGGCTTTTCTGCATTGACTCATAATCTTTCAAAAAAGAATCAAGATACATGTAAAAACTAAATTTTCCTTCACCCCTGCAAGATGGTAGTGAGAGAAACAAAGTGATGTTTTTAAAGGCTGTAATCTAAGCAGCCCAGCCTTACCTCCACAGATGAGGCAGATTGCACTGAGTAGGCCCGTTTCTGTGTCGTCCATCTCCAAAGGCAGCAGCTGACCGGCGAAGGCAAACACCAGGTCTGTGAGCGGACCGAAGCCAGCATTATGCATCTGGGTCCTGTTAAGAGTCAGGCCATCTGAGAAGGTCATCGTGTCCTGCTCTGGGGTGTAGCGAGTGCATATCCTCAGCATCTAAGCAGGGGAAGAACATTACAAGACAGAGACGAAAAGAAAAAAGCGGGCTTTAAATAAGATGGAGTATATATATGTATTTGCATGCAGATTGCAGCTGTTCAGAATCACATTTGAATTTTTCAGGAGCTGTTTATATTGACAAGTTAAGCAGCGTGACAAATGAGGAAGCATTAGGTTGGTGGAAGGTGTGGCAGAGGGTCGGTTGAAAAAATAATAGGAGCATGTGGTTGGTACCAGGATGTCCAGACATGCAGATTTGAGGAGGGTGATCTGGTCAGCGATGGTGAGCGTAGTGAAACCTGGTAGCCGCTTGGCAAACTCCACAATCTTTATAATGCACTTAGTGGACAGCTCACTGAACTTATCCCACAGGCCCAAGTCCAGCTGTACTCTGTGGTCAGCACTTGAATTCTGGGAGAGAGAAAGAGGGACACTTTTGTCTATGTGGCTGTGCAGAGTCCATACTGTGTTTGTACTTCTGGCAAAGCAGTGAGCTAATGCTCGAGTGGAGTGTGCATGTTTGGGGGTGGATGTGATTATGCATTAAAATATACTCACTGTGGTGTATTTTCCTAGTTGACACAGAGATGGAAATGTCTCTTGGTGAGCTTTGCTGACTTTGTTTACCAGCTCCTCCAGTTCTCCACTCAGTTCATAGTTCTCTGGCAGCACCACCTCCTCTTTCACATCCTTCTTCTTCTTGTTCCTGTCGTTACGAACCGCTACAGGGAAGCACAGGCACACGGTGACACACTTACAAAGCAAAACTCGCCATTAGGTTTTTGTTGTAAGTATTATTTTATAAAGAAGTTATCAAGGTCCATATGTTCTCCTCACCTTCTTTGGACATGCCAACCTCAAAGCACTTCTGCAGCCGACAGTACTGGCAGCGGTTGCGGGTCACTTTGTTGATCTGACAGTTCTTGTCTCGGTGGCAGGTGTACACCATGTTCTTTTGGATACTGCGCCGAAAGAAACCCTAAAAGCAGCAAAAGAAAACATGACAGAAAAATACGCACTTCATGAAATCGAGTTCATCACGGTTCCTAGACTATGTATCCTAAATTAATGATCCCCAACTTTTCCTCTGGTGCCTTGAGGTTCACATTTTTTTTTTTTTAGTGGAATGTCTCAACAGTTAATGGATGGATTGTCATGACATTGTCACAGACACTCTGAGGATTCACTTTAGTGGCCCTTTTACTTTTTCATCTACCGCCATCTATAGTTATTATAGTTTATATATATGTATATTTTTCATGAGCTTTTATTTTCATTTTCCTATTTTTTTTTTTTTTTAATTCAGTTCAGTTTCAGTTAGTTTCCAAAGTCACTTTACTAATTTAAGTTTAGTTTTTATTGTTTAAAAAAAGATCACTTTTAGATTAGTGTATGTTGGTTACAGTATTTACTTTTTTAATATCGGAGGCATTTGACAGAGGCAAGATTGAAGAAGTTCAGAATATGTATTATGATAGCAATATAACACTTTGTGAAGGCAAATGACCCACAGTCACGTGGATATCATAATCTCAGTAAATTTTATCCATCAGTGCCTCCTCATGCCAGTATTGACAATTTGACCAAACTGACAAAGAACTAGTATCAGTATCAGTTTGTAAGTATGTTAGTTAGTCAGTTTTTTTTATTTCAGTTAACTAAATATAAACTAATATATATGTGTATGTATATATATACATATATACATATATATAAACTAATAATAATCTCATCATGTAAAGCTATACTGAGTGTTTTGAACTACTTAGTATGCTAAAAGATTGTAACATGGTTATCAACATGTTAGCATTGTCATTACCATTGTGAGTGTGAACATGCTGTTATGTAGCTCAAAGCACTGCTGTGCCTAAGTGCAGCATCACCAAACCACTAGCATGACTGTGTTTAAATTTCATAAGATAATCCTTTATTGATGCCCCAGAGGGCAGATTTGTACATTAAAGCAGGACAAGAATAGTCTTGGGGATGTTAATGCTTCTTAATTGTGAAACTACAAGCAAGGAAAACCTCTATTGGATGTTCTCTAAATGTTCCATATGTTTTTTTTAATTTAATTTCAAGCTCCAAATTTCCACTTCAACACTAGTTTTATTCAGTAACCATTTGCTGCTCACATACAGCACATCTGTTAGATTACTAATGTGCAGTATTAGTAAGGATACACTAGAGGGCAGCTTAACAAAAGTGAACATTACAGCTCTGCCGACATCTGTCAGGCTCTGGTTGAGCATCAGTTTCTCACTCAGCTGTTCACTTCATACATATCCTGTAAAGTCTTCATGAGTCTCTGGCTTCATTTACCTTGCAGCCCTCACAGGAGCTCACGCCGTAGTGATAACCAGATGACTTGTCCTGGCACACAAAGCACGGCTTGTAGACACGGGGTGGAGGAGGAGGGGAAGGAGAGCTGGGCACCATCTCCTCTGAGCTGGTGCTCTGGGTCTCCACCGCTGCAGAGAGACAGAGAAACAAAAGAAACTTAATTTAAGGTCTCTTATTATATCAGAAAATCTTGTTTACATAAGTTCTTAAAGTCTTTGAAACTATGATGAAAGCTAATACAACAACTGATTAGGAGAGAGTGGTCAACAAACAACCCCCAACCCCATGCAGGCCACCCCTTGGAGCCAGAAGGCAAGCTCAAAGGCAGACATTTTTAAGAGAAAAGGGAGGGGGGACACTGCTGATTGACAGGGACTTAAAAGAGACACAATTAGCTGATGGCCAGATGGCCCTGCTGATAAAATGCTGATTGGCAGCTGAGATTTGATTGGCTTCTCCATTTACTGGTGACTGGGGGGGAGCAGCATACCTCTGTTGACTTTTTGACTGACATCTGAATTTTTTGCATCTGCTCGGTGTGTGTTTGTGTGTGCACGGACGCACATGTGTGCAAGCTCACATTTTTATTTGAAAGGCTGTCCAACCAGACCTGCCTATATACCTCCAGCTCCATGTGAACAAACAGAGGCGGGATGTTTATGAGACTCGGCTGTCTCCCTCTGTTCCTTCTCACTGTCTCGCTAAAGAAAATGGCACATTGTATAACACCATTTGCTGGCTGGTCACAGGCAAAGTCAACTGCTGCTAATGAAAACGCTCAAAACAAACAATGTGAAACAGACGCAGTGGAGATTAAAATCCAGCTAACTAGAGAATCTTGATACTAAAATCTCATGTGACAATACCATGATAAAAGGTCATCACACTATATTTATTTATCTTGATCTTAAAAAACAATTAGTCGTTAGATAATAAATCTGATGTGTACTGCATTTTTTGTTCATAAAAAACTATTTTTTCCCTTTTAACTTGATGTGCCTCTTGCTTTATTCCTTTAATAAATAAAATAAAAGTAGCCAGCTATGACCTAAGCATGTGCAAAATGAATTATCTTCATTTATGTATGAGGAACGGAAAAACAAAAACAATGCAGCACTCATTTTATCAGTCTTTCTAGTAAGCTGCAATGTTGCAACAGTTAATGCAAGTTCAACCAATTCAGAGGAATTCTGATCAACCTTACAGTTTGTCAAATCACAGCAACTTTCCCACAAATCTGACCAATCATGGCGGCTTTCTTTTGAGTTCCAGCAGTTCATAGCAGTCCTGTGCACAAATGTCACACGTACATCTAAATTAATCAAACCCTGTTTTACTGTCTGCTGTTTTTTATTATTATTATTTTTATTTTTTCATGGGTACTGAAAAAAACACGGTTTGTCATTATTATTAGCATTTATCAATACTCTGTGCACTTTAATATTTTCTAATTTTGTGCTTGCTTGTTTTGTTTTTGTTTTCTTTTTGTATTCCTGAGCTTTGTTGGTAGGGTTACTTATAACACTAAGAAAAAGTGTGAGGTTTTATTTCAGAACCAGAACAAGTTGTCTTTGAACTTTATTTTTTCACTTCCTCCTGCAGTTTCATTCCGAAAAAAAACTAAAAGTATTGCAACATGCATAACAAATTTTTAAAAAGCTGTCTTGAAATCAGGCATTTCAGGCCACAACAATCCCCAAAAAAGGCCACAAAATCCTGGACAGACTGTCTCAATGGTACATTAGACCAATTTTAAAAAATACTTCAATTGATAACACGCAAATTATTTTTTTTTCAGATCAGGTTAACAAGTTGTATGAACACAATTGCTTTAAGCCAGATGTACTAATGAATTAATGTAAGCTACAGTTAAGGTTAGTGAACTCCAGTTTTCAATTTCAATCAATTATTTACTTTACCGAAAAGTAAAATAATGCTCCTTTACAACATGACAGTGTGGTTTCAAGTATTTTTTTATGGTAGCCTTTCTTATTTCGGTTTGTTAAATATTATGAATGCAACTGCTAATGTTAGCATGACTTAATGATAGCTGGTGTCATACAGTGAGTTAACAAAAACTCAAACACAATTTAACAAATCAGGTAGACCATTTTATATCTAACATCATTCATTATTTGATCACAAAGTGTAACTTTATCATAATTAGACTTAACCTTCTTTCCAAGTCACCAAGAGAAAACGGTGGCTGCGGGGGCAAAATCTGAAAAAGACGTGGATGTGAAGAGAAACCTAACTGATATGCTTTTCCTGAAATAGGAAGAGCAGGTTAAGGATACATGATGTAAATTCAAGTTGTTATAATAGTCTAAAAATAGACTACCATGTCTAAAGCAAAAAGATGAATGGGGCTCATTCAAAACATTACATTACTGAAGGTGCTACTGAAATATACTTCTTACAGTGTAGAGTTGTCAAAGTGCAGTATGTTATCAAGACCTTTTTTTTGTACTATTGCGATATTCATTATATTGTTATATCCCTACTTAAAGCATAAAAAGAATGAAAGAGCCACACGCCTGGTACAACGTTTGAAGGTGATGACTGAAGAACAACCAGATTCCTTCGAACATGCCTTTCAACTTTCACCTTCAGTCACCCCAACTTCACCTCTCTCGGCCCATTCCCACCCCCACTCCCTTGTTTCCTGGCCCTAAATTCCTCAGTGCAGGCTGGACAGGGTTTAATAGTTGCCCAGGCTCATAAGCGGCCCTATAAAGGTTGTGTCTGGGATGGGAAGGAGGCCCCCGGCCAGGCTGACGGCCTCTTTATTGGGATCCAGTCACCTTGGGCAGCTATTCACATCAACTGCTCCATCCTTGGATCCCTTCCTAGTAAAAATAAAGAATCCGGGGTCAAAAACCCAAAGTCACAGCCCCTCCTGCCACCTTCAATGGATAACACAGGACTGAACCAAATGTGGCCCCCACCCCAACCGCAGCAACCCCAACCTGAACCCACAGCTTGTCATTAACAAGAGTGGTAAGGTTTCAAAAAACAGAGAAGCAAAGGCACAAAGGAATAATCTAATAAAAACACAGAGGGAAAAATGAAAAGAGAAAGAAAGGCAGAGACGGAGGTGAGTCCGAGGACAGAAACTTCCCAGTGACCGAGAGGTTAAATAAAATCGTGACCATTTAACTTTGACCTTGACTGAAGAAGGCCATTACTAACTACATGACCAGCAGCAGCTCGCTTTAAAGTTCAAAAACGTGTTCAAATATGACAAGACGTTCAGTTAATCATCCTAATGTGTTTCTCTGTAGCACTTGTTCTGCAACTGTTCATCAAACAATACATCATTATTATCTGATAAAAACATGATATAAGAAATTAAGATATGAGGCCTTGTTTTTAACAGGATTACCATATATTTTACATTGACTTAAACTGGTTCAACTGGTTGTGACACAGTGATGTGTAAGCGTGTCATTCTGTAATATTAGTGTATATATTAATCACTAGGGAGGCTGTTTCTCTTAGTGAGAATAATCTGAAATGGAAATACAAGACGCACCAACTGGGAACGCTGCACACCACTGGCCATTAATTTATTTGATGACACGTGCATAAATTTGAACATTTCTGTTGTTTTAACGTCCCAGAGTGAGCTTTAACAATATTAATGTCATTTTAACAGAAAAATACTCAACACATTGCGATTTGAAACCTCAATCTGTTGCTGCAACATGACATTAAATAGTTTTTTTTCTATTTCATTTTTCATTTTCATGTTACGCTCAGTTTATAGCAAACACCTGGCAGCCTGTGTGCGGCTGTTGTTAAAACTGAATAATTTTGTGCTGCTTGCTCCTTTTATTTTGCTTTAAAATGTATTTTTCCATGGTAGTGCATTTAACAGTACTGATGTTTGACTCATTTAAACAGTGACTCATTTAAGTCATTCTTTCTAGACAATGAGCCAAATATTTCCAGGATCCAACTTTTTTTGTGACTTTTTTGCTTGAAACATGACTGCAACGATTAATTGATTATCAAAATAGCTGGCAACTAATTTTCTTTCAATCAGCAACTGATTAATCAAGTAATTTTTGCAGCTCTAATCAGAAGTGATGCATTATGATTAAAAATTCTTTTCTAGCATTTGTTTTATCTGAGCCTTTTGCTTTCAGTATCTCAGTCGTGCAGATTTGCTGCTTGTCTTTAATGACAGTAGATTGAAGACGGGACCTCGGGCTGAAGGAAAGTGTGACAGTTCATTAATTGACAAAGCAACTGACAGATTAATTGAAATGGAAATTATTTGTTAGTTGCAGCCCTAACTATTAAAGTGAACTCTGTCAGTGTGTACTTCTTTTAAAACATTTAATAACTTTCATACCTATACAGATTCTGCCTGTTTGCACAGGCTTTATATACATTTCATAATTATCCATGCTGGCTTTGTTTTGCACATTTCACACCTTCAATTTTATTGATGCATACTGTATATTGCACTGTTGTACACTTTTTACCTTTTACACTTTTTACACTTTACTGTGCTTATTGATGTATCCTGTTCTCCATTGGTATTAGTATATTATTATTTACTACCCTTTCTTTTTCCTTTTCCTTCATATCTCTGCTGCTGTGAGATAGACATTTCCAAGGGGTAAATAAAGAGCTACCCACCTAATGGCCATAATGGAACTGATGTCAGACAGAGAACCAGATTTCGTAAAGTTTTTTTCCCAGAAAAAAACACTGTTAACAACATGCAGTGTTCTCTGACAATAAGTGTGTTAAAATCATTCAGAGTATGCAGGAGAAAGTATTGTGTTTCACTTGAGTTTAGGAGTAAACAAAGAACTGCTTGTTAAGCAGGAGGTAAATACTATAATGTGGAGCCCAGGTGTAGGCGGTGGAGGTGAGGGGGCGGAGCTGCATGAATGGTTGTAACTGTAACCTGATCACTGTTTTCTGTTTATATAGTAACACTGACAATGTAAAAGTGGCCCAGACAGAACAAGTGGAAAAATAGCTCCCATTGAAACAGAGAAGCTGCATCTGGCGCCAGCAGAGAGGCAGTGACTGACACTGTCTGAAGGTGGTGAGAGCGGGTGAGGAGGGACGTGTGACTCCCACAAACATGACGGAGGGAGACAGGGTGAGAGACACTGGGCTGAAGGCAGGGAGAGGGGGGAGGAGGGGACTTTACCTGGCGTGGAGAAAGAAGGAGAGGAGCCAAAACCTGTCAGCAGCTGTCATCACCCTGAACTGAGCTCAGCCTCAGAGCCTCGGCTGGGAGAAAATACCTCTCTCCTCTTAACCTACAGCTCACCCCTCAGCGTGTCACAACATCAATCGACACACCCCTGTTGGACGCACAGGAGACAAGACGACTCGTGTGAATCAGAGAGCTGGATACAGCTTCACATGAAACCCAAACTTTTAGTGGACTAAGAAAATCTGGGATGTTTGTCATTGTCTTTATTATTATCTGTCATTATCAGAAAGTCCCCTTCTAGCTTCTATCACCCACAGAGACTGTACAATAGAATTCCTACTTGTGTTTCTGTGTCTTTCCCACCTTCCTCCTCTCCTGTTTACTGTTTGTTGTCGGGTCAACAGATGCCTGTTTAGACAACAGAAGCCCCTCTGAAAGCAGACACCTTCCTTATCAGCTCCGATGCTCAAGAGTCTTGAAGCACAAGAATGACACTTTGAGTCCTGAGCAGATGACTAAACTTACATTACATGTGAGCAACGTTTCAATCTAACAAAGATCTTCAATCTCAGCTTTTTTTGAATGGGCGGCTGTGCAAAGTTTTTGGATGTGCGTACCCCACAGCCTCTTCATACCTAAATTATGTAAATAATAACTCATGTGTCCCAGATCCACTCCACATACTAACTGTTTGCAATATACTGTAGGCTACTGTGCTGTTTTAGTTATAACATTTTGATACTAACAGGAAATGATATAATACTTGTAACATCAGACATCAATCAAATGGCAACTTTAGAGTGACAGTGGCAATTAAACTTCACCCAAAAGATGAAAATTCAGTCAATTTGAATTAATATCCAAACCTTTCACCTGCATATTCTTAACTCTGCAAAGTGACATGACATGAACTGCTCTTAGTGTGTAATGGTTGATGTTTATAATGTATTTAATCTTGTCTGTGTGCTTGTTTTTTTTACTAACTGTTGAGTCCTCTGTTTGGTGAGCCGAAGACAGGTTTCCACCTAAGTGGACAATAAAGATTTATTCTGTTCTGTTCTATTCTGTTCTATTTTTCTGTTTCATAAGCGTGAAAACCATGATTCATGGGTGAAATAAAAAACGCTGCAGCAGGCACACAGGCAGGTTTGGAAAGGTGACTGTGACCACTGAGTTGAGAGTAATTTAAACAGAAGAACTGGAGAAACAGAAACCCTTTTTAACTGAATGCCTGCTACTTATAATGCATTCAGTGGTTAAACAGTAACTAATCCCCCTGAGTATTTTTTACACCTCATTAGTTTTACTTGTAGTTGAGTAATATTTCAGTAAGTTAACAGTACTTGTACTTGACTACAGAATTTCAGTACTCTCTCTACCACTGATTATTTGTCTCTCTTTCTTTCTGAGAGCAGACATGTAAAAATAATTTACATGCATGTTTTTAAAGTGAAGCTGTTCAGGCTTTAGAAAGCCAGATCAGCTTGTCCTCTATTGCACTGATAATCTACACCAGAGATCTGTCAGGGATGAGGACGCTGATGTTTCAGCAAGACAGAGCCAGTCTGTCGATCTGTATTAACAAATGCATGAGAATGAAAATGCAGTAATTGACACCATGTGTCATCGGGCTGCACTTCTATGGGCTGAATACAGTCTACAAACACACTAACAGAGTGAGCATGTGGTTTGTTTTACACTGATATTGAAGGTGTTTTTTCAGTCCTCTTGGAGTGGCTGTGTGGTCGACACATTGTGACATATGGCCTATAGGCCCTGCAGCCTGGCTCGACCTGCCAACATCGCACATCTCATTGAACTAGACTTTGGCCCGAGGGCTCCAAAGAGCCTCATGCTGCAGAAGACTGGAAGATAATGCCAAGGACTGTGGTATTACTACAAAATGTTTAACAATGGCTAAAATGTGGCTATACTATTTTTTCATGTGACTAGAAATTTGTGACAGATCATTGTAAAAACACAATAAAATTCAAAGGACTCATATTTCTTTCTCCCCGAGTCCCAAAAAGAGTAATTTGGATCACAAATTCAGCTTTTACACAATTTCTCGCCTCACAAAATGTTCAGCAGCGTACTGAGGAATGTGCGTGCACATGTGAATATGTGTGTGTGGGCTGCTGCTGCATGAGGCCACAGGTCAGTTGGACTGTATGTGAGGGTTTTCAGTCTGCGTGACTTTGAGTGCGACAACACGCACTGAAACAATGTGAGGAGGACAGAGGAGGAAAACACTGGAATAAATGTCAGTCATTATTAAATAGCTACAACACGAGTTGATTATAAAGGGTAAAGTTAGATTCTGCTATTTAAATTCTGATTATGTGACACGGTTTGTATGTTTCATGATGAAATGCTTGTGTCCTGCTTAAAATGACTGTAGCGTGTTGTCATTCATGAGCAGAGGAACAGTAGGGGAGAGAGACAACCTCAAATATGCTGAGCGAGTAATTACCACAACAGCAGGGAGGAGATGGGGGAGATGTGAGTGACAATCCCTTTCATCAGCTGTTCTAAGTTCAATACCACCAGCGTCCCCCTCCCCTCCTGTCTTCCCCTGACCCCCCCAGCTCAACCCTCACTAATAACCCTCTTCCCCCCTCTGTCCTCTCCTGCCTTCCTGCCCTGGCAGGAGGAGGAGTCCTTCCTGTCATTGGCAGCGCCTTGTAAAGGAAAGGCTGTGAAAACCAGGCTACTGTCCAGGAGATGGCTCCATAAAAACAGCAGCAGCAAACACTTAAAAAGCAGGCACTCACACACACACACACACACACACACACACACACAAACAAACACACAAGCAGCAGTGCACAAAGGCACACACACATTTGCAAAAGCTCACTTACAGAAACAGAAATCCTGGACCTGTGAACTCTTAGACAGTTGTGAACCTCGTCCTGCAATTTCAGATGAGCTGCAGAAATTTGGGCCCAAAGAGCGTAAAACAGATCTTCAGGAAGTCACAGTTCACACTCAGTTGAGCCTGACAATGTGTCATTCAAGGAGAGATTTAAGACAAAACAGCATTCATTTAATTTTTATTTTTTTTCATGGTCAAGGAGATGAGCTTTGTCTGCAGAGTGCGAGGTCGGGGGTGCATTTACGGGACAGGTTGTTAAGTCTGGGTTTGTTCCTCCCATTCATCATCATACAT
The DNA here is from genome assembly GCF_056507025.1 of Lutjanus erythropterus. Classification (NCBI taxonomy): domain Eukaryota; kingdom Metazoa; phylum Chordata; class Actinopteri; order Lutjaniformes; family Lutjanidae; genus Lutjanus; species Lutjanus erythropterus. Next base: position 21,666,834 of record NC_139318.1, read on the forward strand.
ACAATACACCCTTTCTTTTTTATAACACCACCAGTCCACAGAGTCTACAGCTCCCACCTCCATACTGGGCAACATGAATACTGCACTGAGAGCCAACAACAACAACAACACATATTCTGCTTCTAAGTTCAGTATAAGCAATCAGGCAGCGTGGAAAGATTTAAAACAGTATAAAAGCAAATTTGTATGAAAACAATGCAGCTTTTAATCCTGTATGTCAGTGAGATGAAAAGTTTAATCTTCATGTAATAGCTTAATGGTACTTTTGTGTCTGCTGGTTTAACTTTAAGTAGTTTGTAAACATTTGGTACACTGCAGGATATTTAAGATAGGATAAAATAATCCTTAATTACAGCAATTTACATGATAGAAAATATGGCATAATGAGGGATGCTTGATTGGTGGGAGAAAGTTTCATATATATATTTATATATAAAGATTGAGTTAAAGATTGTTAGATTAGAATATAATGTATGAGCTATTTTTAGATATAAAAGTTTAAATATGTAGATCGTGATCATTTAAATTACTCTGAAAACTTTTCACAGACCCCCTAGCAGAGTGCCACAGACTCCTGGGGGTCCCTGGACCTCTATTTGAAAACCACTGGTTTAGTAGATATATAAGATGATCTTATTAATTCAGGCCAAACTCAGCCAAAGTTCATTCGATGTGGTGGAGACTTGGCTGGAAGCTACTACACCACAAACAGAGACAAGCTGCAACACGAGTGAAGATGTTGATTTCAAGCAGCTTGACTCAGCAACAGTCACTGATCAGCAGCCTGGGATCAACTTTGATCCTGAAGCTTTTATAAGAGTAATGTAACTGCAAAAATATGCTAATCTAAACACTGTCTGATCTGTTCATCTATTATCCATCACCTGCTGTGAATTTTGTCATGAGTGAATTCCCAACAGATGAGTCTGTAGGCGTTCAGAGTCAAAGGTAAATGTTATAACACGCAAACAGTAACCTGATTAACCAAATAACCAAATTAGAGTAATAATTTGATTACAGTGTTTGCATGATTCACAGTGACCAAATAATCTGACATGACGTGTCTGATAATCTTGTTTATGAACAGAGAGAGGGATGTGAGGCTGTCTGTAGGAAAGATCTTCTTGAAACCACATGAAAGAATAAAAGAAAGATTTGTGTGTGTGTGTGTGTGTGTTGATGATTTCACCCAGCGTTTCAGTGCAAATACTCATACTTGCAGAGTCGGTTGTAACATGAAACCACCTTTTTTTTCTGACCACCTAACCACTCCACTGCTTTGTCCACTCTGTGTCTTCTCTGGTCAGACTTTAAAACACTAAAATAAATCAAACTAGTGTGAAAACACATTTGCATTTTGAACAATTCTTAACAAACCAATCTAGTTATTATTTCAATAAAGGTTAACTTGCTTAGGGTTATACACAGAGTGTTGATAGTGTTTCTGCACTGATTTTCTAAATTTACCACAATTGAATTAAACTCTGTTAATGCAATGTAATGCAATGCAACTTAATGTCTAAACATTTACTGGGAAAAATTAAAAGTTACCAGTTTGAGATCCATTGCTAATGTTTTTTAAATGTACTGTATCATAGCATTTGAAAAAACACATAAACACCAATCTAAAAATGAATAAACCGACACCAGTTTGACTGGTGCAGTGGAGTTGCCAAATAAATAAAAATGAAGATATGTTTTTTTGCAAATGAAACCCTATCCTATATCCTCATATTGCATTTATTATGACTGTTGCAATTGCTTAATCTGATTGTTATTAAACTTTTAGGGGCGTAGGTCTACATGCAATCCTGTTTCATTACAGCTCCAAGAGTCTCCGCTCTCCCTGACCACATCACACACTAACTGAACTTGAATTTCCAGGTTCACAGAAGTTGTTTAGACTTCACAGTGTAATTTCTTCCTCTCCAGTGCTGAGAGAGAGAGACACTGGAGAGGAAAGACAGCCCACAGGCATCACCAGCACAAGAGTACAGAGCAGTTTTTTCATGACCCAGTGACACAGATTACCTAATTTTATTAAAGATTAGCAAAGTCCAAGAAATACAACATGCTGACACCTCCTAAAAATCTTAATATCTTCTGTTTTTATCAGACACTGACAGTAACAACATTACAGTCAGCCATTCTTCTCCTTTGTGATGGTCTGGTGGTCGAGAAGCATTGTTAAACCAGCTTTGAAGAGCCCATTTAAAGAGAAGAGGGTGCCAGAGAAGAAGGAGATTATCACTGCATGAAGAGGAGAGCATTTCCCCTCCAGGCCTGAAACACCGAGATACAAAGAGTTCAGAGGGGGGTTTAATCCCAAATCCAACTTCATCTCTCCACTCTGCTTTCAGCCCTCATCTCTTTTAACTGCCTGTGCCCCTACACTCCGCCTAATCTCTTAATTGACCCTTTGTAATTGTAATTGAATCATTAAAAGTTCTCGGTTACACAACACAAGGCGTGTAAGCTGAGCCAAAGAATACACACACACATTATTGCTGGAAGGAACACACACACACACACACACACACACACACACACACACACACACACACACACACACAGATACACACTACTGGAGGGAGAGATCAAGTGTAGAAAGAGGGGATCTTCAAAAGAAGAGAAAAACAAATGTCACACAGAGGAGGGACTCTTTTCTTCCCCCGCTGCACAGGAGGCAGTGACAGAGACAAGCGCACCGAGTTTGGCATGTCCCTGCTCCCTTTAATGCCTCCTGACGTTGAAACAAAGGAAGGCAGAGAGGTGCTGAACTGCCTCACATATAAAAAAACACAGGAAAAGATGACCCCCGCTTAACACACAGACACACATACAGAGGAGAGAAAGCTTGTGTCAAAAAGACGGAGACCAAAATGCTCTGAGGAATTTAGAGCCGCAGTGTCCAACGGTTTATGTTCTCTGAAAGAAAACTTTGATTCACTTTCCAGCTGATCATAATCTATGCAACAATTCACAAGATTAGACAAAATTGACTTTTTTTTTGTTGATATTTTGGATATAATGGAACATAAGCAAAGTGAGTATATACTGTGAGATCTTAAGGTTAATATTTTATAAATAATGAGAAACAAATAACTTAATAATAGACTACCAGCAATTGTAGAATGAAGTGTATTGACTATACTCACCTTTGGTTAATAACACTTAATCAGAACATGAAATTTATGCAGCTAAGTCAACATCATATGCAGGGCCACAAAGATTATTTTGATTATCAATTAAGCTGCCAATTATGTGATTGATTAATTAATGGACTAATAATTTGGTCTGTAAAATGTCAAATACAGTGACTTCTTTAAAAGTCTAAATTTCAAGATTTAAGGGATACATGATTACTTTATCTGCTATCTGGGAAATATGTCTTGGACATAAAGGCTGCAAGAAAAACACACAGTTACACTGTATAATAGGCTGCAATTAAGGATTATTTTCATAATCGATTCATGCCAATCATTTTCTCTATTAATTGATGAGTTTTTGGGTCATAAAATATCAGAAAAATGTTCAGTGTTTCCCAAAGCCCAATGTAACATCCTCAAAGATCTTGTTTTCTCCCCAACCTAAAGAGTCAGTTTACTGTCATAGAGGAGTGAAGAAAACAGTAAACATTTACAATTCAAACACAAGCATGAGTATTTTGAATTTTCTCAAACATAAAATAACTTTAACTTAATCATTTATCAAAACAGTTCGTGTTCATTTAATAGTTGACAACTAGTTGATTAATTGACTAATCGTTGCAGCTCCAGTGCATATATTTTATTTGACCAACAGTCAAAAATAGTTGCAGTTTCTTTTTCTGCTATTTGACAAATCATTTAATCATTTCATCTGTAGCTTGCAATAGAGTTGCAGTCCACCAGCAAAGCCTCGTGTTTGAGAGAAACTGGTTGAGGTAAAAACTATGCTGATGTTTTGGATAAAGAAATAAAGGTATTTTTAAAGTTTACATGTTACTGCCTATAAATTTTAACAGGTTACTACAGACAGACATGGACTGAATCCCTCTAACCCCTGCGGTAGGTCAGTGAACATTGTTTTGGTGTCTTCTGTCCTTGCAGAAAGAAATCTTAACATGTAACGTCTTGACTGATACTGAACCTGCACAGTCATTAAAAAATACACTAAGCCACTGATTTTTATACAAAGAAAAGCTGATTACGAGAACATTCGTGGACATTCATCTGTCAGGCTGGCATCTGGCGAAGCTCCTTAGCGAGTTGAAACAGGCCCTGCTGTGGTGTTTGTCATCCTGACTGCTCATCCATCATCATTAGCAAGCACTGCGAGGACTCGACAGGGCCTGATGCCCCGGTATCTAAATAATTACTGAAGATAAATAGACTCAAGGTGCCCAGTGGGGACATCCCAAACCGTTTGGAGAGGACAGTGGAGAGAGGAAGTATTCTGAAAATACCAATTGTGTGCTTGGTCAGTACCTGCTCAGTCTGTTTCTATAGATAGATGGAGTCAATGTTTGATTTTCCGAGCCACAAAGCCAAGTGTAATCAAAGAGTCTGAAAGTGGACTCTATGACAATGACAAAAGGTTTGCTTATTATTATGCCACATGGATGTATTCTCCTCATTCATCTCTGCGGTGTTTGTCTGTGTGACTGTTCCTGTGTGGTGGCTACATTTCTTTTGTAACACTGTGTCTTAATACCTGATGCAATCTGTGCCTCATCTGCTCAGGTCTTTTGAAGAGGTGTCAAAATACTGTCTAGTACGAGGACTTAGGAAACAGGGAGTACTTATATCTAAAGTGATTCATACTTCTTTAAACATTTGACTTCTCATTCTCACAGTAGTCTTTTCCTCTGAAGGATATTGCTACATTACCACTCTATGCGTGTATATTCACTCAATATTTATTGATTTGTTTTGCTATTTGTTTTAAATGTTAGAGGTTGGGTTGTCTTAAATGTTTTTCTTAAGTTGACTGAATTTTTTTAAAAAAGCTAATTTTGTAATGATTCAAACTTTTCTAGTCAAATTAATTATATTAATTATATTCATTCAGTTGTGTTTGAGAAAATATGTTCAATAGGCTTATGATATGAACCAAGTACTCTTCAGTCCCACTGACAAACATCAAAAACAAAATGGATTAACTTCAACATTTTCTGTGTTTCAGAAATCAGTTCTTCATTTCACACGAAGAGTTTTAACCCTCAAACAATGGATGCTGATTGTTTCTCATGTTTCAAGTATTAAACTTTGTCTAATGACTTGATTGAACTCTGTAGAGGACATTCATTCAACCTGTCATTTCAAGTCAAAAGACTTAAAGACTTAAATACTAGAATTTTAACTTTAGTTAACTTGAATAAATAAATGTTGTTTATTTACGTTAAGTAAATGAGAAAAGATTAGTAGATTTCACTAGATTCCTCTATGATTTTCTACAGTGTACATCTGTTGTTAACTATTTACCTCAGAAACGCTTGATTTCTAAACTGAGTTTTATTTATGTTTTCTGTATTCTTAAACATTTTTACCTTACCTTATTTGTTCAGCTTTGTTATCCTTGTTCTTAGCTGTATATCTATTACTGTGTAAGTGCATTGAGATCAGAGAAAAACCAGAGTCAAATATTTGCATGGAAAATCTTTTTAAGATATTTTACATTACTGTGGCACATAAATGACACATTGAATAGACACATCTAAAGGTGCGTTAGAAATCAACAGTTTGTCCAAATTCAACTTTTTTCATTAAATATAAGACCCTCACTTCTAAGCCTAAAATGTGTCCAGAACAGATGATTATATGATGAGTTGATTTATGCTTTTTAACATGTTTTTTTTTTTTTTTCAAATTAATCTACATAATGCATCGAATTCAAAAGCCCTAATATATAGCTTATATAGACAGATAAGTAGACTCATTTGCACTCGGACATTGGACTTTCACTCTTGTAAATCTCCAAACACAACTTTTCATGTATATTTTTTTGAATCTCATGGTATGAAAGTGTACGAAAGACATATTTTAGGGATGGCAGCTGCCACATCATACCAGCCCTCTAGGTCTGCTCCAGATGTGTGACGTGTACCGATAAAGTTGATTCTGAAAATTAATTTGAGTAACTTCCTCCAACTGCATCAACTTCAAAACTATGTAGGGTAGAAGAGTGTGTCATTTATTTATCTAACTAAACTATCTGTCTCTAAGTAACTGTGGCTCTGTCGTGTGAGTCAACTGGCCAAAAAAAAAAAAAAAAAAAAAAAAAGACTGAATGAGTGATTTCAAGGCCCATTTGCCTTCAATCTGTCAGTGCTGTTTCTGTTTGGACGTTGGCAGTTGTTGTTTTCTGGACACATCGCCGGGTCAGGTCCCCCCGAATTGTTTAAAAGAGCTGTCAGTCATGTGAAGTCATTCATAAAGAAAACAAACACGATGATGTATAAATATGCTCTCCCCCCAGCTCACTCACTCAGCCTCACAAAGCACACTAAGCACATAAACAAACAAGAAGCGGGGTGAGAATGGGTACATAGAATCGAAAGGAATCTGACTCTTCCTGTGGAGAGAGCTCTATGATAACAAAACCAGGACTCTCTGATAAGAACACAAACACACACACTGTAACACACACACACACATAGAGCTGCTCTTTCCCAGTCTGATGGACAGTAGGAGTATAAGAAAATATTAATATGCTTGAGTATCACCATATTACGTTTTGTAAGTAAGTACTGATTCTCAAAAACGCTGTATGCTGATGTCCTTATACATGCAAAGATTCATGGCAGTAGTTCATTTTGTGTTTTTTTAAGAGGTAGAATCAGCAGGATTTGTCCAAGCTGTTCATAAACGTACAAAATAGATAAATGATTGCAGAGTCCCAGTCTCAGGACTTAAAATACCTACATCTTTGGTTTCTAAAATGTCTTGAGCACAGAAAAATAATGAGAAAATACAGAAATACAGATAGTGGGCAGGGTCTCTGCAGATACAGACCCCACCCCACACTTCTAGTGGGTCATAAGTGATTGTGTTTACATACAGCTTTTTAGGAAAATGTTGCAGATTATGATTTTAAACCCCTGACTGCTAGACAACAGTTTCATTACCTATCTTCACTTTTCTGATTGCCTAAAAAGTTAACCTTTTGAACTCAAAGTTGATGCAATTCATCAGCTTGCTTACATATATATTCATTATATTCATTATATTGAGTAGGAGCCCCTGTATCATGATACGTATGTGTATCGTCAGATTCTTGCCAGTACACAGCCCTAATGGTCAGAATGGAGTGAGTACTCACACTGAATGCTGCTCGTCCCAGCCCAGGCGAAGGGGTCCAAGCCAGAGAAGTAAGGGGTGGCCTTGGCCAGCATGCAGGAGCCTTGTCCGGACACATCAAAGAGGGGCCGCGGGGCCAGCCCCAGAGCCTCCATACAGTCAAACATGCTCCTCTCAGATCACAGCAAACACGACTGCAGCCTCTCTGCTTTTGTTCTGAGAGAAACTGACTGTAAAAACTGACTGAAACTCAATGCCCTGCCTGGTCCAGGTGTTCTCTGTCTTTCTGTCTGTCTGTCTGACCTCTGTTGTTGCCACTGCACCCTGAATGCCTGTCTCTTCCAAAGTAACTCCTCCGGACGGACAAAATCTCTTCTTTCTCACCTTATTTCTGCTCTACAACCCTCTCTGTTCTTAGATCACTTTCTCCTCTCCTGTCTGCTTTGCCTTCACTGCTGTAGCTGCTCTCTGCTCCCCTCTTGCCGGCTCTCTGGGCCTCCCACACTCCACCACAGACACACAGCCAACTATCTGCATGCTCTCTCAGCACACAGAAACAGGAGGTGGGGCTGAGGAGGAAGAAGAGGGAGGGAAACTAGTGCCCAAGGGGGTGTGTACCTGCTCTCTGATTGGCTGTGCACCAAACTTTTTCCCCCTCCCTCTTTTCTCCTTCAAGTTTTCCAACTTTGCTTCTTCATATTTCATATTCGGCAAATGAAAACAAACTCTCCTTGCCTCCCCTCTACCTCCTCCCACCACTCCTTCTTCTTTTATTCTTTCTGTCTTTTTCTGCATTAATTCCTTTTTTGTTTCTGCACAGCAGGGAGCATTGCTTCCTGAGCAGCTCTGCCACCTTAAGCAAAAAACTCCCACCTCACCTCACAGAGGCTGTTCAGAACAGGAACAAAAGGTGCTGAGAGAGAGGTAATTTAGTGACAGTATCATTAGCTAATTTTCCCAGCTTTCACTGCAAGTGGATGCTCTTCTGTCTTGTCTGTGTAGTGCAGACGCAGAGGGATTTTGAGGTGGGCTGCACAATCAATCAAAATATTGTCGGAATTGCAATATGGCCGAATACAATATTTAATTGGCTGCATTTAAAAAAAAGTGTAAATAAACAATATTACAATGAAGTACTGCTACAGACCCCATGACATGCCATGTCATCATGATTTTAAAAGTTTTTTTCAGTGAAAATGAAAATTGTGATGCAAAAATGATCATTGTGAATCATATCAAATCTGTCAAAATAATGCCAATATGATTTTTTTAACCATATCATGCAGGCCTGATTTTGTGTGGCCACAGGAACACACCTGCTCACACTCATGTGCACACAGATCCAGTCTGAGAGGCTACAGTTGACATTTAGGCTAAAAACATGGTGTAAATGGTGTCTTTTTGGGTCAAATTTTAATGTCGCGGCTTACAGACACTTGGATTATACCACATGAGCAGTATGTGGGGGTTTTTTGTGTTCTTTTTTTACATTTTAAAACTGGTCACCATTCACTTCAATTGTACTGGATTTGGCTGCAACGCTGTTTTCTGCTGAAGCTCTGGGAGTGTTTTGTGAACTGTAGATCTTCACCCATCCTCACATCAGCACAGGGGTGAGAAGATATTGAGTGAAATTTCATTTTTGGGTGAACTAACGCTTTAATGATTTATATGTATTGAATTGCATGCTTAAGGGGCCAGTTCACCCCATAATCAAAAATACATACTTTTCCTCTTACCTGCAATGCTATTTATCCATCTACATTATTTTGGTGTGAGTTGCTGATTTTTTTTTAAATAACTGCCATAGTGATGTCTGCCTTCTGTTGAATATAATGGAATTAGATGACACTCAGTTTGTGGTGTTCAAAGTGCCACCCAAAAAAATGTATATACCTATACATGTATGTATATGTGGATTATCTTGAGTAATGAAGTCATGATTTTTGAAAAGAGACATTGCAGTTGATTTTTTCAAACATATTCTTTGGCATGTTGAGCATCACAGGACTAGTGCCATCTCGTTTCATTAAACTGGAGAGAAGTACTGCACTGCCAATATCTCCAAAACTCTGCAACTCAAACCAAAACAATCTAGATGGATAAATAACACTAAAGATTAGAGGAAATGTATGTATTTTTGATTTAGGGGCTAACTGTCCCATTAAGTTGACAAATTTCAGATTTTCGCATGTTTACCTGACCTGTGGTTCACTAATTGGATTCAATTACTTGTGAGTATTCCAATTAAACACTGTCTGAATCTGCCTTTCTCTAACTTTCTAAGAAATTAATTGTAAGACTTTTTGTTCAGACCCATGAAATGAAGTGTTACAGAAGAGCAAAAGAAGAGACAGAAAAGGCGCTCAGCATGGGATGGAAATTAAGGTTCAGTCTTAAGGTGGAAGTCTGTTTCAGTCCATACATCATTGTGTTTTTTCTTTCTTAATGGTCATACTTCTCCATCTCTCTCTAATGCATTTTCCAAGTTCTATTTTTTTGAGTCTCTTTAAGCTCTTTCTCTCTTTTTCCATTTGGTTTTGGCATGTGTGCACATATCTAATTCAATTCAGTTCAAATGGATTCAGTTATCTTCCCTCCCAGAGCTTATTGGATACTTCAGTCACACTGAAGTGCGACTCCGCTGCAGGCGAACCGCACTGGCCTGGAGTCTGGATAGTTTGTATACGAGACAGCCTCACCCTCCTCCCTCTCCTCCTCCCTTTCCTTCCCTCGTTCAAGAAGGATGAACTCTGGAAGAAACCCCCACTGGGGCTCTAACACCCCCCTTCACACACATACACACACTGACTGACTTCCCAAATTGTCCTGCCTGTGGCGTTGTATGTTTCATACAGCTCTTGTGAGTTAAAATTCTCTCTATTTTCTTTTGTGTTTCTCTTGTTTGTTTGTTTATTTATATTTCTCCCTGAATCCATTTCTTTTTATTTATTTTTTCACTATTATTTGGAAGATAATAGGATGCAGCCTTTTCTTTAACTTTTAATGCATCTTGCAAGCAGTCTTTTAGTTATCCCCTTCTCTGCTTAGGGGGGACTTTTTACCTGTCTTTCACCATCACAGCCAGGAGCCACACACACAAACACACATTCACGCACCACAATGACACACTGCAGGGAGCAGAGCTGCACAGTATCAGCCCGCTGAGCTCTCTCCACACCTTGAGACAATTACCCTCCCCGCCTCGTAGCACCCTGCCCCCTGTTGTTGCTTTGAGGAAAGAGAAGAAGAAGAAGAAGAAGAAGTTGCCTTTAACAAAACATAAACTCACTCCCGCTAGTTTAACAGCAGCTTTCTCCCTGTCCCACACACGTACACACAATTTGCAGGAGGAGCGAGTCACATTACAACTATTCACAATCAGGTTCTCCGGCTATTCATCCAGTCGTCATGTCTGACACAAACACACAGAGCTGAACAATGGCCTCTGTCTGTTTCCACACCAGCAGCTCCTCCAGCTCGGCCGCAGATATTTGCACAAAGTCTCACTGCGGTCATCAGCGAGCCAGCGCACAAATATAGTCACAAAATGTGAGGCAAAGGAGTGAGAGACTGCTGGTTTGTGATATTCATGGGTGGTGGAATGTGCAGCCTACAGAGTGGCAGTGGAAATGTGTGTTTGATTCTGTGCATGTGTGTGTGTGTGTGTGTGTGTGTGTGTGTGTGTGTGTGTGTGTGTGTGTGTGGACGCATGGATAATTATGTGTGTATGTGCTTAAACAGAGTGCCTGTGATGAAAGACACAAAGAAAAACACACAAGTCTCACTCTGTGCCTTTAGGTTCAAGTTACTAATATCACACCACACACACACACACACACACACACACGCGCGCGCACACACGCACACACACACAGACTCAAAACATTACAAAGAACAAGATGTGACTAGTACAGAAATTACGAAAGGACATTGTGTTCATTGTGGAAAAATACACGTCTTTTCCTCGTGATCACTACAGATTTCTTCCTCTCACTCTTAGAAATACAAGTGCTAATTGGAACCACTTAGGGTTCTTCAGCTTGTCGCCTTAGGAGAACAATTAGGGGAACAAAGAGTTCTACCTCGAACCCAACCTAAAGGGTTATATCTAGAACCATCTGTGAAAGGTTCCACCCAGATCCTTTCTGAGAGGTTCTGCAGAGAACCTTTCTATAATGTATTGGATCCACCCAGAACCCTCTCTGGGGCTTTCATCCACAACCTTTCTGCACCCGGGTGTTCTAGTCTTCTTCAAGTCTTACAGTGAGCCCTTGGTAAACCTCTTTTTAAAAAGCAAATGGTTTTGGGTAGAACCTCAGTCCCTCAGGAAGAACCCTTTGTAACCCTTATTTCTAAGAGCATTTACAGAATAAAAAAAAAAAAAAAAAAAAAAACCCAGAATTTTGATCCCGGTGGCATGAAAAAAGACAAAATAAGTTGTTCTGAACAACCTCTGAGAAATATTGACTTATTCCTAAGAAAATCCAGAGATGTTATCGTGCATTTACACCAGTTCCAGGAAGCTCTGGGCAGAAAAGCTCCAGTCAAAAAGAGTTCCCTCTGAGGTTTTACAGTATGAATTCCCAGATCCCAGTGCTATTAAAAAAAAGAAGAGAGAACTCACTGACTTACTGTATGATTGAATGCACAGCAGGGAGCTTTTGATGTGGATATCCACTAATTTCAAGTCCAGGGATGTTTTGAGTTTCATCTCATTAGGGAACAAAGTCCAGTCTTCCACTCACACTGATTAGGACCTGGTTTGAACTAATTTGCAAATCCCATTTAAAACCTCCACTGTAATTTTGTCTCATTTTGTTCACTTTGCACTGATGAGAGATAAGGTAATTTATTGTATAGCTTCACTTGATGGTTAAGAGGGGGCTCATTGTTTGCATGCTTAGTGTTGCTCATTGAAAATAACAAGAAGTGCAACCCTTGTTGGCTGACAGCCACAATAAACTCAGTGACAACTATAGTGTTGATAAAAGTATTTTTTTTATTTATCTGATATATGTGTCAACTCCTTTCTCACATTATGATATGAAGAGCATGATGAACAAGCTACCAGAAAGGAAGTGAAAGGCTGCAGATGCCTCCAGTTATATTTAAACAAGCTTACTCTTGCTCTGTAATGCAGTGGGCAAATCACATAAACTGGCGAACAGACTGCTCCACAGTCTGATCGCTATCACTGAAACTGGGCACTGAGTTCAGGGACCAAACAATGGTAATTGTCCAGTTGTCTCATCACTTCGATTATTTTGTGTGCCCTGCTTCAGCGTCTGGGTCTGGCTTGTAGTTTGTGTTGCAGAATAGCGACACCATGAAGCTTCCTTTGGTGTGCATCCATTTATTTGAGGGAGAGAGACAGAAAGAGAGAGAGCATGTAGCTGTGGTCATGCGAGGTAGAGAGTCAGATAATCAAAGAAATTAAACTTTATTTCCTGATTGTTTCACAGTATTCTGCTGAATACAGCCAAACGCTGGCTCTAGATACAACCTTTCATGTTTTGTGAGAGTTTTGCAGCTCTAGCTCGCTGCTAGATGTCACTGAATCCTACGTACTGGTCCTTTAACACTGTACAGATATCTTATTTTTGCTGACTTACAGTCATTAAAGTTCTCACCTTCTGGAGTGATGTAGAAGTGTAATCGGGGTGTGGTCGGTAAATTCTGACATCAGTGTTGTGTGTTGTGACGACCCTGACTATAAGCTGTATATTAAACACCCATATATCGCATATACCCAGCTTACCCTCATGTTGTTTTTCAGTTGGTTCAGCACTGTTGCTTTTATAATACAGGGCCATATAGTTTCAAGAGCGCATATCAGTCAGAATATTCAGTCCATTCTCAGTTTAATCGTCCTGCAAATTTCAGTAATGGAATGGAAACAGACAACTTTTTTGCTTTAACTTATTATTATAAAGGAAATGGCTGTGGAATAATGACACCATCCATGTTTAGACTGGTTCCCTATAAACCTCACTTTCACTATGAAGAATCTGGAGAATTGTCTCCATTACAGAATAAATTAATCAACAAACTCGTGATTTTTCTCCAGATATTTTCTTCTAGAATTTTGTCTGCATCAGACCTTCATAGGCTCTACTTTTGAGACACAATTAAAGCTCTACTTCATGCAGCTAGGTTCTGAGGAAATGGAAAGCAATCTGGTGTTGTGTGCAGATGTTGTCTTTGCAACAGCGGCACAAACAATAATACCACTTTGAAACACTTGGGGGAGTTGAAAAGTTGTCTGTTTCCACTTTAAAGTCAAGACACTGTTCGGTCAATTCGACTCAATTCAAAACAGAAACCATGAAGGACTGTGAAACCCCCTGACATGTGGACAGCAGAGCACAAAGCAAAGCAGAAGTTGTGAAGCACGTATTCTAGGTTTTGTGTTTGTTCTCCACGTATGTATGATGCTATCATGGACTTGAGGTTTCAGTTTATTCGTTCAGTGAGACAGTAAGGTATCCTGATTGGGAGGCCTGATCTGAGAGGATGTAGTCTGGTATTTCCCCTGGTCAACTGATAGTGGTCTTCTCACATTCCCCAGGAGTTGTCCAGTTCTGAACATAGTTTTAATGTCCAGACTAATTTTAGGTCAGTATGTCAGTGACTGTAGTCTCTTGTATGTATCTGTCCAGGTGACCTGTGAGCAGGTTATCATGGAGGAGCAGCAGGCTGAGAAGATGAAATGGGACTGTATACTTGTATAATGTAATCTCATTATCTGAAAAAGTATTTATTGAATCAGTGTTGATTCATTATATATGTACACTGGGTAAATTAGTTTGCCTTTGCCTGATTAACTTACATGTGTTTATCTTACACACATTTCCATCTTTCCTCCCTTACCTGCAAAAAAGAAATTTTGAGAAAGTTAAAAAAAAAAGCTGTGTTTCTGAGAAATAAGTCTTATTTGTTGCCTAAAATAAAAAATAATCTTGTCAAGCAGGTTTAGCATTAGAAAAGTAATGACATTTTAAGAAAAATTTATCTAACTTTAGCATGATCCATTTGCAAAATGCATGACAGACTGCAGAACTCATAGTGGTTTTGAGGGATATTTTCAGATCTAAACACAGCCTAATGAGTCACAGTGCAATGACGCATTTGGTGAAGTGATGCAGACAGATCCTACAAGCATCATTGTCAGATATGAAAATATGACAGACTGTTATTACTTCCAGTAAACTTTATTTCATGCAACTCTACAGCAGTTTAGTTTACTGCTTTGAAACAGTTTAGCTCTCTCTGTTGCTCACATTCACTCCCTGAATGATGGACTAATGTTGTCAAGATTTTTCACTAAAGCGGCTAGATTTTCTCACCTGTTTAAGTAAAAAAATGCTAAAAATAAGAATGCTTCTGGTGCTTTAATTTAAGACAAAGTCGCTTGTTTTTATCATGCTTTTTTGAAGAAAATGTCTCACCAAAATATTCAGTTTCAAGAAAATGTGTCCTCTTATAACTTTTTCTTTCTAACTCTAAATCTTAAATTAAGATGGAGATTCAGCCAGCTCAATGAATTTTAAAGTGAGTGCTTGACTGTGAAATATTTGGCTTTTTTTTTTTCCAGTTTTAAGTCCCATTACAGTCTTCAAGTGGCCAGATTTATAAGCTAGTTTTAAGAATTCTAGCCCAGCAAAATTGGCTTACCTCATTGCCAGATTTTTTTTTTGCTTAAAACAAGACAGTTTGGCTATAGTTAAGAATATCTGGCTTCTGTCTAGCAGGTCTGTTTTTGCAGTGTTCCTTTTACTCAGTATCACACACAGAGACACATACACACACATGGGTGCACACATACAAAGCCACTTTTGTCTTATTCCAGTACATGCTCAGCGTATAATTTCCAATTATCATTACTACGTGCATAAGAAATCTAACATGGTGTCCTGGTTTCACCCTGTAACTGCAATATTTATTTCTTATTTGGCTTCACTGTCAACTATTAAATCAAGTTGAAATACATCCACTGATGAATGTGACTGATGTAGATATTCTGTATGCACCTGGTTTTCTGGGCCTTTTGTTTTGTTACGTGACCACCCTTACTGCCATCTATCCTGACTGACATAATGCATACCCTCATATCTTTCTGTCTCTGTCTTTGTATGTATAAATCTCCCAGAGGCAACATGTCAAAGATGTAATGACAGTCTGAGTGCTACCAGCCTGGTTTTTGGGCTCCAGAATATGACTGCAGATAAACAGATATGAGCAGCTCACTGAACACATTATCTGTGTGCACACACACACACACACACAGTGATTGACAGGAGGGTTCAGCAGGTATTTCTACGCCTGATTTCACTCTTACAAAAAGTAAGTGTAAAGTGTTTGATTTGATCACTGCACACTATTGCACACACTATTGTTCAATACAGACAATCCACCAGCAGTACGTTTTTAACATACATACAGCAGTCAAATGCAGAGAACTTGATGAGGATAGCTTTATTCATGGAAACACACTAACAGGTTTGAGCTGCAGGTACCTGCATCAATTTATTGTGAAACTGAAAACGTACATGACGACAAATACAAACTAAAGAGCTGCCTGTGCTATGGGAATTGTTGACAAAATGATTAAAATTATTCTAAAGGGTTTACAGTCATTTTTTATTCTGGTCTCTGCTGGGGTTTGTTTCTAAATAGCGGTGTCTCGTAAGCCTTTTTGGTCTGGGAAAAAAAATCAGATGAAATCATATTATCCTGGATTTTGTCTTGAAACATGTTTATATGTATATATGTCTACCTGTATGTATGTATGAAACCTGCATCAAGGAAGGCAGGTTTGAGGGTAAAGAGGAGTGGCAGAGAGAGAGAGAGAAAGCGTGAAGGACAAAGGAGAGAAACACCAAGACTTCCTGCAATTACAGTATTGTAATTACTGTATTTTTTTTATTGTTTATTTTTTGTTTCAACTTTTTATTTTTCACAAGTAAATTACTACTTTATGTAAAGATATAGAAAAAATAAACAAAACTGAGGCAAACTGCAGCATTTCTGAATCATTCTTGTTACATATAATTTAATTCAGTTAATAAGTGAAATGCTGATATTCTTGGAATATTCTATAACAAAATACTGATTTATGTGAAAAATCACTCAGTTTGACATTTATATAATTCTCCCTTTTGTATTGGAGTATTGTGGAGTATTTTAGATCAGTGTGTTATGAATGACAATATATGCTTTCAATGTGAAAGTATAGTTGAGAGTTGTTGGTATTTTGGTCCAACAAGCTGATTCTAAGACATGCATGAAGTGTTTGGAAGTGGAAGTGAGGATAACTAATTGACCAACATGCATGTTGGTAATGCAGACGGTAAGAAGAGTGTTTAGTTTTGACTGATACTTGTTAGCAACTGAAAAAAATTGTAATGTTGAATAATTACTGTATCATGCTGAAGAGAAGAGAAGAAATAATCAAAGCACAAAGCACAAGGCTTACACCAGCAAAAAATATCTTTGTACTTTCATGTCTGACGATATGTGAGTTTGAGTCAATATTTCTCTCTCTTATATGAATAGCAAGTCCAACTGTAGATATAACTTGAAATTGCTACAACACTAGCATTACAGAGAGTATGGAGTTAGAAATTGTCTGAGTTTAGATTCAATTACATACTGCTGTGACCCTGTGAAGTCTGAGAAACATCATTTAAAACCATTAAGAGAAAAGAAATAAAGGAAAAATATAATGAAAGAAGTTAAGGAGAGAGAAAGTAAAGGAGAAAGTGTCCTTGACTCTTCAAATCGACCTCATTTTCATTCATGTTTAAACTCTTGTAAAGACTCCCTCTGCAGTCTCACCCAGCCTCTGTCACTGTGAAGTGCAATAGCGCCCCCTGTGACCCAAAATGCCTCTATCCAAACACAGTGTTGCTTCTGCAAGTTCAAATGAGAAACTCTTTCATCTGCCAAAAGTCTCATCTTTCTTTTAAGGACACTTCTGTTTCTTTCTGCTCTAATGATAATTTGAAAGATTAATTTTGTATGGACAGCACCAAATTACACACCATTTTTTTCCAGCCTGCCATCTCTGCCCCTAACCCCAAATTACCCCTGAAAACTTTTAGAAAAATTTAATCTCCTCTGTTTTATACAAAACAGTGTCTTGTCATGTGCTAGTGCGTGGGATTAGAATTTCTTGCTTCCTGATTGAACCCCCTCATGGTAATATCAAACATTTTTAACACATTTTTTCTGGAATCTGAATTAGTTGAATGTGAAATTGTAGCTTTGAGCGGGTTGTCAGGGAGCGAAAGTGCCTGTGCACAGCCCAGAGGATATAAAAAGACAACCAATCAATCAAAGCAGGAACTACAACTAAATCTCACTTTACAAACTTGTTGAATTATTGTTGTATAGTATTTATGGGAAACGAAATGTCCTTCAGCTGGAAATTTGAAAGAATGTATCATCCTTGCATTGACTGCCCTTAAATTTCTTTTTTATGTAATGGACACATGACATGAAGCAGATCTCCTTTGTGTGAGCGGTGTAAATGAATAATAGATGCTATTTATTACTTACACAATGCAGCCATTTCTTTTGGAAGGTCTGCCCCAAACCGGCCGAAGAGGTGGCTGCTGGCCAGCAGGTCAAAGGGGGAGTGGCTCCGCATGGAGTTAAAGGTGAACGGGTACATAGCGCGAGGGAAGCCAGTCACGTGTCGCAGTTGGTGCTCCCTGTTGGTTGCCATGGTTAAAAGTGATGCTGGTGATTCGTCTTGCTGACTGTCTTGCTGTGTCCTCTTCTGGCGTTGTCTTTGTCAGGGGCCTACGGTGAGTTTGAAAGGGGCCGGTGCCATTCAGCCCCTCTCAGCTGTTGGCTCCTCTGCTGCTGGGCTGCAGAGAGGTGAGAGGGATGCTGAGGAGGGAGGAAGAGTCAGAGAGAGACCAGGAGTCACGTGACCAAGACCTGACCAGATCCAGACTCTGTAGAGAGAGAAGACAAGAAGGGAGGGTTAGACACCAGAACCACAGTCTGGTTAGAAGTCTAGTTTGGATTATTTGATACTGGGTTGTACGAGGGATTTATTCAGAGCCAGTGTATTATCTACAGTAGATGGAGCAGCACAGAGTCACAGAGAACTCAGTGGGCCTCATGTACGAACATTTTTGTACTGCTATCTTAAATTTGTCTTACTTTTTTTTCGTACAAAAGGTTTGTGCGAACACGTCAGATTTAACCAATGCTTATAAATTCAGATAACTGTGTAAATGATCCACCTGTGCATATTTGAGTGCATGTGCATGAGTAAATTAGCGTAATTAACACCCCAATAATACCTATATGGCTGCACTTCCTGCCCCATATGTTCGCAAATGAAAATGGCATCAAAGAGAAAAATCTGTCATTTTAACAGCATTAACTGTCGTATTAAAAGACCTCAAAAAGAAACGAAACAGGAAAAGCAAGTGCTGTTAATGCTGTTACCGGAGGGTCAGACTGTCAC
This sequence comes from Lutjanus erythropterus, assembly GCF_056507025.1. Taxonomy (NCBI): domain Eukaryota; kingdom Metazoa; phylum Chordata; class Actinopteri; order Lutjaniformes; family Lutjanidae; genus Lutjanus; species Lutjanus erythropterus. The sequence goes on from NC_139318.1 coordinate 21,685,602, forward strand.
TGCAATAAAGAGGAAACCTCTCAATATGAAAATTACTTCAGAGAAAAAAAAAAAAAAACGACTCGCCACAGCCACAGCAAGGGGGGATCAATGACTGCAGTGAGAGGAGAGGGTTAGGGGGAAGAGGACAGAATAAGTGAGGATGTTCAGCTGGACAGAGACTTTCATAAACCTGCATGTGGAGATATACAGCCAATATACCTGGCAGCAGGTAGATCATTGAATGAATGATGACAGGCTTAAAATGTAAATTTACAAATATATTATAATTTGAAATGTAGTCAAACAGGATAAGTATGGAGTATAATTCATTTGTCAAACTGAAAATACTTTCAAACTAATGAAATATGCAGTCACTAGTGAGTTTAGTTTGGATAACAGCAGACTAACTGCACATGACTCTATGACAGGTCAATTTCCCACCAGAGAAGGCTGCTGTATAGCATATGCTTAAGATGATATTGTTTTTTTTAAGTGGCTAAAATACCTTTTGTTGCTGACCCTGTCCACTGCAGTTCATTGCTTAGATTCCTACCGTAGGTAATACACTGACTGTTGATAAGCACCTCATACTAACCCCAGTTTAAATAATCTGAACTGTCCCTTTAAAACATTGAGAGAACAGTGGCTCAAGTCAAGTCAGTGACAACACTTTACACAAAATTATCCCTTTTTGTAACCAAAACAATATTGGAAATAACTCAAAAGCAAACTCCAGACATGGAATGAAAACAAAGAAGACAGAGCAAAAAGAAAGTGTTGGAGAAAAAGTTTAAAGGGCAGAGAGGCAGAGGGTGTGCAACACTTCTCTCCTGCTTTTTGTCTGTCTTCAAAGTAGTGCAATGATTTCAGGCGATGCCATATGATTTCAATCAGCAGAACAGTATTATAAAGGGTCTCTCTGTTCCCTCTGCCAGCCTGACTCTAGCCAGCCTGCCCGGGAACAGCCAGCCACAACATGGGTACAATTAACCCTTTACAACAACAGAAACACATAACCCACTCACTCCCACAACACCCCACTCCACAAACCCTCTGCTGAGGCTGAAGCTGAAGCTGCTGAAGGTTTGTGATGATGTCTCACCTTCTCTGTCTCTGAGGACTCACGTAGTGGCTCTGTGACGCTGTCACTAAGTTAAATGAGGGCAGCCCTCTCCTCTTGTTTCTCTTTGACTCTCTCATCCCCTTCAGTGATTTCATGAGTGGGTGGAGCTTAACTCTCTGTGGTGGAGCTGTGGTAAATACAGCCCGGCCAAAGAATGTCTTGTTGTTTTGGGCCTGCTTCGGCATGGGAATCAAACACCCAGGGTGGGTGAGGGCCAGAGTGAGAGAAATATGAGTTTATAAATGTCTTTCATTGAACTACTATGATGGAAATACAGAATCAGCAGAAATACTGAGTGAATCAGAGAGGAACTACTAGTAATCTGTCTTAGATTAGATTAGACATAGATATAATTCAGGTATACTAACACAGTATGCATAGGCAGTTACACACAAAAGATCCTGTCAATTACAGCTCTGCTGCAAATGGTCACCCCAGACCTGATATACATATCCACACACGGTTACACGCAAGTAATACTTTTTAATTTCACAAGAAAGCAGGCATTTCATAAAGGGCTGATTCACTCAAATTACCCCTTGTGCTGATGAATGTTAATGCTACCCACAAAATTTACATATCACACCAAAAAATCAACGGCAACAAGTCTTCCCAGAAACAGTGTTCCAGTTCAACCTGGTATTATGCCAAAGTGTGTAACAGACCCACTGGTCCATGATGACAGCGTCACAGTTTGCCTCATCTTGGCGTTAACAGTACATTTTCTCATTCCGCATTCAAAATAAAGCTTGCTGAGAAATATTTCAGGTGGTGGTTGCGGTTTGGTTGAGTTTGGGCAATGAAAGTGTTTGGTTAGGTTACAGAAAACATCAGGCTTTCGGTTAAAATAGCTACTTTCTTAAAACAATCATTGATGACTATTGGTCTCACACAGGAAACAAACCCTGGTCTCCCATGTCAAAGTCCTGAATTTTACCCATTCATCCACCCCAACCCCTCCATGACCAGACTTTCTCCCTCCTTATACTACATTCATTCCTTGCTCCATCATTATCACCCCCTGCTGGTACTGTACCTTCATACATTAACATATTGCTCAATTGTTAAAGTTAAAAGTTAAGTTAAAAACATCTGCTCCTTCTAAAAGATCATTCATGATTTTTTTTTTTTTTACGATTCATAAACAGAAACTTTTCACATTCAGTGAACATTCTACATTAATTTTTACTTTATTAAAAATGAAATGGACAAAAAATAACACAAATTATGGACCAGAATAGGAATTTCAAAGAAGAACAAAGCAGCTGTAAAATTGTTTCAATTTATCACGTTTCCTTCATCTCTGATGACATATCATTGTCATTTTATGCTTTATTGCAGTAAATGTATTACAGGTTTCTCCTTTAAGTTACACCCAGGCACCAGTTTGTTAGGTTACCCTTATGCTTAAACTAATTTGTCCAAAACAAAAGCCCTGCAACAAATCCTCCCTCCCTTAATGTTATAATGTTCAGTTTTTGTTGAATCAGTATTAGAACTGAACTGTATTGCTTTATGAGGGGTGATTCTATTATTTACTCAACACTCATTGATATAAATGGGTGGACAAACTATCAGATGAATCATGAGGCATCTGTGCTACTATTATTAGAGTAAAATTCCTTGACATCTTTTTGTTGTTACAGCAGCTACAGTATTTCTTCCCACACACATACACACACACACTCACATACAGTACATATTACACATTCACACACAAAGCCACAAAGTCAGCGCAGTGAGTGTTGTTTTTAAAGTCATATTTCCCATATTGACATTTTTTCTGTAACTGCTTGGCTCTGCTGCGGTTTTTCTTCACTGCGAGGGCCAGTTAGGGAGAGTCCCTGCAAGTATTTCCACAAAGAACTTTTGTGTTTGACCATCAAAGAATGTCAAACACAGGTTGGACAAAGTGTGTAGTGATTATAGAAAGTGATTGCACACACAGAACGGTGACATTTTTTTGCAAAACATATGCATACCCATGCCTCTCTAGAAGCAGAACACAGAAACATACAAGCACGGACATGCAGGCTGCAGACGTGAACACACACAGATGTTCTGTGACTTTAATCATGTTCATGGGCAAGTAATCAGTGGAAAACACACTGCGTTCACACATGCTGAAGCACCATTGAAAGCTGCAATTGACCTTGAAGAATGAAGGAGTAAATATAGGACAGAGGATCCTTCCACAGATGCACCTTTTTGAGTCCTTCAAGTTGACTCTTTAACCAATCAAACTCAAAATCACTCGTATGAAAGCCAGACGTATAAAAGGATCGGGATGAAGAAAAAATAAAGTGTTGAAAGCTGAAAAAAAGGGCGGAAAAGATAGAGGGAAACAGAGGGAAAGAAAGGGAGGGGAAGCTCATAGGAGGGAGTTTCAAGCATCTGGCAGGCCATGTGTAAGAAGTGAACAGAGTCCTATTAATTAGAGCCATACTGGAAACTGGATTAATAAGAGAAAGAACGGACTGTGGTAACGCAGCATGGGAGGAGGAGGAGAAGGGAGAAAAAAACAGGTCCGGCGGTTGCAGAAAACATTCATAAAAATAAAGAAACAGTTTTATTTCCACTAATAAACTATGAAATAATGCGCGCCCAAGCCAAGGAATGGTTTCTTTCTCTCTAATGAGTAACACCCCCCTGCCCCCGCCTCTGCCACTCTCCCTCCAGGGGGAATACACCTTGGGTAGGGCAACAAAAGCAGTGCTGTATCTCCGGGCCTCCAGGCCTCAATGCTGCTTTTATGAGACCTGGCTGGGTCAGGTCAGACCGGGTCACCTGGTCCTGGTCCTGCTGACATACAGACGCACACACCAACACACGTACTTTCATAACACACACAGCTGATGCTCCTTTTTCCCAGACTATAGGGGATTAAAAACAGCTTTGGTGTAAAACGATGGGGCTTTCCATTCCTCTGTCTTTTCCAGCAAGCTGCTGAAGCTTTGCTTGTTTTCACAGAACTTCCATCAAACCACACTGTCGGGAGCTACGTCATTGTGTTCAGTGCATTGTTGCAACAGTTGTAAACACAGTTCAGATGTAAACAGTTGAAATGACAAAAACAATTTTTTTGAATAGCATGTTTCAAGCGCTTGTTAGGAGCATCATCTGGAGCTGGTTATCCTGGGTGTAAATGCGACTGAACTTTATGGTTTTTCCAACTCAAATCAGCTTGAGGTTACAGTTATGAAACTACACGCTCACACACGCACAGAAGGTCGTAACTGAGTCTGTCCACACTGAACTGGGTCATTTTAGTTTTCATTTACATCTGAAAACGACTTTTTGTCTGGATTAGTAATTCAAGAGTCTATCGCACTAAATTTACAACATGCAAAGCTGCATGATATTTACTACTACTACTACTATTACTTTGGACTTGGGGTGGGAGGAAAAAAATCGATTCTCTTATGTATCGTGATTCTTTTTTTTGTAACAATTGCTGTATTAATCTTTGCAATTCCTGAATCGATTTTAGCTCCATTAGCTCATTGTTAACATATGATGGGAATTACCATTAACATGCACATGGAAATTAGTATTGCGATAGTGGCAAAATTATCTTAACCAGTTGATAACTTTTATTTCACACGCAGAACATATAACAACCTAAAACAAACTCTTTCAAACATGCAGTCAGATTAGCTAGCTGCCCTGCCGAGGATCAACCCAGGAGGAGAGGAGGTGAGCTACAGCAAGGACTTATGGCTGCTCCTGGATAATGTGCTCACCAGAGACTGTTGTGCCACACAGAGAGACCTTTTCCACACCATCCTGGATCGGGCCATTGCACCCGAGGGGGGGATCAAACCCTGAGCTGACAGGGACTCAGTGTTTTTGATGCTGCATGCTCAAACTCACGCAGAGTTGATGGGCAGATATTAAACCTCTGAACCTGTCTCGGCCACTGTTTTCTGTTGTCACGTGAGCAGCACTTGAAAACATTTTCCCAGGTTGTTTTCATAAAGATCTCTGTTCATACTGCAGGAACAAAAGGAAAAATCTGGTATTTCTCATCCTATTTTGCAACAACAACAGTCACGGCCAACTTCTGGCCGGTCAGACAGCCGAGTGTGTTTTGTGATTGCAAAGTCATCTGACAAAATCAAAATAAATACAGCTTAATGACATCATCTTCATGCTGTACTTGGCTGTATCAGAATCTAAACGTTCTGTTAGAAGTAGAAGAAAGTTGTCTTCTTAACTTTGCCAAGCCATCACTTTAAGACTTGTTCTTTCTGAGAAGAACTGTCAATCTTTGAAAAAAAGTGTACAGATTGTACAGAAGCCTCAAACACAGAGAAAAAAGTGCTCTTTCAATTGGGTTAGTGTTGATGTATCCTGACCTGAGTTAATTACACTGTCTGTAACTTTTGACAGGTTTGCTGTAAAATTAATTGCTCAATTATTTCTTCTCCTTGACAGACACTTTGCAAAATGTGTTCTCTGTATTTATGTACTGTACATAACGAAAAGTCTGCATAAGATTATGGCCGCAAATGGCTTTCTTAGAGATCCATCAATCTTTAGTGCATTGGTTACATTTTGGTTACATTTCATTTGTTGTTTTTTTCCCGGCACATTATAGAAAAATGTCCTGTTGGTGTGGAGTTGATGTGGTGCTGCATTTTTAGGGAAAAAAGATTACTGGGGAATTACAGTTAATCTTCAATTTTATGGTATAATGAGTCCACTTTTAGGGCTGAGAAATGTGCGGTGATAGGAAGTCTACGTGTCTCTCAGTGTCAGTTAGTGAATGAACAACGCCCCAGTTAAAGTGTTCAGAAACTAAAGCTTGATCAGGGTGAGTAAGTTAATGAAAAATATAGATGTTGTTTAGAACTGGCACTTTGGCTATCCTCAGTAGAGAAGATCAATGCATCATGCATAATCCACTCTGTTTTGTTGGTTGCACTGGATATTGATCTATTATCTTACAGACGTGAAACAAAAATATGTTTCAGATACCCATCAAGCCCAAAGAATTGATGCATCAATGATTCACTTCTACTCATGGTTTTGACAAACATTAAACCCCAGTTGGGAGCAGAATTGGAGCCAACGTGATAAATTTGTTACGTATTTTAGTGTTTGACCATGTAACCACAGGTTTTTCCCAAGTCACAGTATCCATCTCTAAGGACTAACAGCTCCAAGTTTCCTGTCCTGACTGTATGGACAAGCTACACAATTGCAGGAACAAAAACTTTTGTATTGCTGTGTACTGTTGCATGGTGGCCACCAGTACTTCTTCACATGTCAGCATGCATCAATCAGCCTTTTGTTGCTTCTGAAAAAAAGAAAATAGTAATAATAAAGTTCAATATTCATTTACATTGATAGCTCTTTAAAGACTCTGAATCTTTGCCTGGTTCAGAGTTTATCCCTCTTTATTTTCACTGGCATCATCACCTGATTCAATCTCTTGGTCAAAATCACAACTTTTTTGTTATAAAACCGCAATAAATGCCACATAGAAATCGTATTATTACTGACACTTACAAGTGAACTCTCCTTGTAATAGAAGAATTTATTAGTATTGTAGAGATGGGATGAATTTGAGTAATATTGTTTTGAAAGGGCTAAGCTGGGGTTTGGCTGCATGAGTGCCACTTTTTTTTTTTGTTGGAGTTGCCTCTTCTGTCTCTGTTGGTGGTCCTTTTTGTCTCTGGTGCTGTTCAGTCCCTCTTGTAATGTTATAAACGGTATTATGAACTGAATCTGTCAGTGAATATTGAGAAGTACAAATACATTATCAGTAAAACCAACTATGTCTCTTAGAAATAAGGTTTGTATATTACTAAATTGTTTTCATAATTATGTTGTGGTGACAACATAAATCCGGCTGGGAATCTGTTCACAGACAACATCTCTTTGAACTAACCCTACGTTTATATCATGTGCTGGATGCACAAAGAGGTGGTTGCGGGTGAACAAACCACAGGACAGGACTTCAGCACCACAATCTGGGGTTCTTATCCAGACTCAGTAGCAGTAAAAGTGCTTTGGTTAAGGTTAGGAAAATATCATGATTTGGGGTAGATTTAGGCCAGTGGTTCCCAAACGTTCTCTATTTTGTCCCCCTTCAGAAATCAAAGACAGTTCACACCCCCACACTCCACAAGTATTAACAATCCATAACAATAACTGGGGAGGCAACTGATAAAAGGGATTCAATTTGAATTTTAGGTAAATAAAGCTTATCATGACTCTTCTATGTTTATTTCTCCAACACAGATCATATTCCTTTAACTTCGTTGTATTTTCTATTTTTTTTTTTTTTCATGTTTCTCCTTTGGTCATCCACGCCCTCCCCAATGGCTCTATGTCATGAATAATGCTATGCTCACTACAACTCGACACTGTTTTGTAAGTTTTCCTATTTTGGCAGAAAACAATTGAAATAGTTTGTCAGTGAACATTTTAGTGACACATTCAGTGTCAAGATTTTTGCAGCTTTCCAAGCATGTTAACTGGCAACATTTACTCATTATGTTAATTAAAAAAAAACATATTTGAGTGGCATTATATTTCCCTTAAAAAGTTTGTTGCAAATTGGTTCTATTTTTTTTTTTTAAGTCTAATAAAGGACTAATAAAACATCTCAGAATTTATTTATGTTAACATATTTTTAATGTCTTTTCATTAGATGTAAGCTTTTGCATGTAAGCTTGACATAACAAACTTCCTATAATGTGTTTGCATTGTTTTGTACTTAATATCATTGTGTCCAACCCGTATAGCTAGCAACCACTAAAATATGCCCCACACCTTCATGTACTGTGACAGGAGAGGACTCTGTCTTTTACATTATGTTCACTGTAGGCTAATTAACAGAATCACCATTAGCTCTGCAGTTTGCAATATGGTGTCACGGTGGCCTCGGGGTCTAAAAGGAGTACCAGGTAACTGCAACATTCCTGGTACAAATCCAGTTCTCGCACGTCACTCCCTTTTCTCTCTCACTCCAATATTTATTGTCTATCTGTCTGTGCTATATGCCATTAGGAATAAGGCAGAAAATACATGAAAATCTCCCTGTTACCCAGTTTGGACCATGCATGGCCAATGTTATATTCGTATGGAAAAGCATTCGTGTGCACAATAGCTTGTCTCAACTACAAAGGAGCACATTGCCATGTTTTAGGATTTCAGTCAGAAAAAAAAGAGGAACAAGGAAAAAATGAGCAACAACATCATAAACACACAGTTCAAAAGGTAAATGTTAATATTTTCCATGAAATTGAACCAGTGTTAATTAAGTTCCAAACTGTAACCAGAGGGTTTAAACGCTCCGCTCCACATCACATAATGATGTCCTTTGTTTTGTTTAATCATGTGGTTGATTAGTCCTCAATGCGAGCATATCAGATGAATTACATGGAGATGTGTTCACTCCAGTGAGAGTGTGAACGCTCGTCTAAGACTTAGAAAAATGGTTTGTGTGATGATAAACACACTTTGATCGTTTGGACTGAGGAGAGACCACATGAACCAAAAAGACTACTCCTTTCCTCTGCTCTTTTCTCCTGTCAGTAAATAGAAAGTTAAAAATTATGTTTTTTCTCTTCCCAGCTATTTAGTCATCTTTCTGTTTCCAAACTTCCAGTATGTGGGTTCAAACCAGAGCAAAGTGAGTCAGCTGGAAAATAAGCGAGTAGACCTTCTCTTTTTGAATTTGTTGGTTTTGTTATCTTCTGAGGTTCATTTGTGGATGTGAGCTTTGTTTGTCTTTTATTCTGAAATCTATGTGTTCTCATCAGTTTAATACTGAGCAAAGAGTCAGTCTTTTCAGCCACTTTTGACTTGCACACCACAAGAAAGTTTATGGTTTTGTTCAGCTTGTGGATGTATCCATGGAGACATTAGTAGTGGGAAGGAAATCAAGAGGAGAAACTTAAACACAATCTTCGCATTTGAAACCACAGAGTTTCTGTGTTTAGCGCAAACTAAAAGGCAGAGTCTCAGTGGACATGAAGGCTAAAAACTCCCCAAAAACATCCAAATGCAAGGGAAAAACATGACTTCAGCAGGGACAATTAGCAGTAAACCATAAAACCACAATCAAATCTAGCTTATTCTGAGAGAATGCAGCCAGGGATGAGCTGTTCTGAACACGATGAGGAGAAAATGCACATACTGACACACAGAAACCATTACAGATGAGAAAAAACATAGGCACCATCACCCACAAACAACATAATTAGATTTTCCAACAAATGACCGTACTATATTTTATGTCAAACTGACATGTAAAAATGTCTTTTGAGGAATACAAATATCGCTGAGCCATAAACCATCAGTGTCAGACAGACATCCTATAACCACAAAATGTCTCTGGCTGTGGCAAGCACATATTTTCAATTTATGCAAACCATGATGTCGATAATTTACACACAGATGTATATATATTAGGCCTCAAAACAACATTTGATATCTATGTTCCAAGCATTTAGGAACATCTTTCAGAATGACTTCCAGCCATTCATTTTATTAAAATTATTTCCAGTAAACAGGATCAGATCTCCCTCGCCTAGATTTTATCAGCTATAAAATAACTATGTTTGAAGTCTGAAAAAAAAAAGAAAGATAATTCATTTGGTCACTGTTGCATCTCAAGCTTAAGGCAACAGTTCCACATTTTGGGAAATATATTATTTTATCTTTCTTGCTGCAAGTAAAATCAGAAGATTGAATCCCTTCTTGTATTTGATGTTTGTTCACCAAACATTAAGCTACAGCCTGCAGCTTGCTAGCTTAGCTTATATAGTGAACTATTGTGCTATATACTACTACTACTACTGCACTACTATATAAGAAATAGCTAATAACTCCACATTGAACCCACATTTAAAACAAGCTTATGTAACTATTTTACCTTAAAATAACAGCTTCAAAATCATTTTGACGGTACACTGACGTGCAATAGAAAGAATGGGGCATCTTTTATTCCCACTCTGCTCCTGAACACCTATTCTTGCACTATGTAACTTGGGTTGGGTACAATCTCCCATGAGAAGTGCACAACACTTAATGGCACTATGTCACACACCACCAACTATGTCACTGATTTTGTTTAAACTCAATTATGTTTCATGGAGAAAACATTTTCTGTTTTTCCCTCTGAAGTCCTGCTTCAATAACGGAGTTTATAGAGTTTCCTGACAGACAGTAAAGTAACATCTAACTGCTGCCGTTAGTTAGCTAGTTAGTTAACTAGAGCAAGTGACCGAACAAGAGGCTGCTTGGACTGGGCTTAAATTGTCATTTCAACATTTGAGAAGTAAAAGACTCTAAGACAAATGCCGAGCTGGCTTTCTTACTGTTAGCTACTAGTAAATGAAGCTCAGCATGTTAATCCATATTTACACCTTATTTGTCTGTAACTGTCTTCTCTACTCCTCTCTCTTTACCCGCTTATTGTCAATCAGCAATCCATGAACGTTCACTCTTTAAGTCAACCAATCAGATAATCTCCATCAGCCAATCATGTTGTCAAAACTTTAAATCTGTTCTCCTCTTTGCCGCTTTCAGCTGTCATTTCTGCACAGAATTGTTGCAGCCTTCCTCCCCCATGATGTCACAATGGAGACTTTTCACTCAGAACAAAGTATCCCCCGACTGAAGAGCTATGCTAATAACAAATGCCTGTGTGCAGAGGTATATATTTACAGCAGTGGTGCATAATTGCCCTAAGAAACTTTAGGGGTACCAAATCACATTAAAAATAATTCTTGCATCATGTTGTTTTAAACAAAAGATATACTGTGTTTATCAGTGAACTTTAGAGGTGCTTAGAGCCACCTTCATGTTTAGCATATAAACATGAGAGTGGTATCAATCTTAACATCTAACTCAGTAAGAAAGCCAATAAGTGTGTATCCAAACTTGTTAAACTAGTCCTTTAAATTCAATTGGTCTTACAATTCTGCCCACAATCCATAATGCATCTTATTTTAAGATTATAGTATATCTACTAAAAGAGTGTTAACACCATATAGAAATGTTTACTGACACAACACCTGTTCCCAGAAAGGACTCAAGTTACACTGCATACAACTGAAATTATGACTGTATCCTCAACAATGCTGTTTTCAAGCAGGAAATCAACAGAATTATTTGTGAAAAACTATTGCTGGGTCAATAACTTATCCACTTTGTCATGTTTTTAAGAATCCATAATGATGATCTATAAGTAAAATGTATCTAAAACTGAAACAAGTGATTGATTAGTCAATTGACAAAAACTTAACTGCAACAGTGATAACTGGTTAATCATTTTTTTAGACTCAAAAATGTCAAACATGGACCGATTCTCCACTGTGTATATTTGAAGTTTCTTTAAATCTTCTATAATAGTAAAATGGTTTCAGACTGTTTAATAGACAAAATATACACCACATTATATTAATTGATGTTGCTTCCTTAAGTCCATATTTATAAAATATAGCATAATCAAATATTTACACTATAGCACATAATAGACTTACAGTAAGCATCAAAGATACTAGAAAATGATCTGAGAGCCACCGTGGGCAGTTTAGGGCGCCTCTCCAACTTGTTTGTTCATTTCTATATAGTGTCACTTGACTAACTTATGGCTTTTGTCTTGTGCACAAATTTAAACTGTCCGACATAGCTGAAATAACACAGTGTGAATTCTGTGTTAGCAGTGCTAATGGGGATGGTGTTGATGATAGCAATGTTTCATAAAACACACAATGTTGTCATTATGTGGAGCCAGCCCTGTGGGCTGTCGAGGGTCTGCAGGTCAGACCCGGGGTCAGGCCCCTGTCGCTCCAGGCTCAGCGGTCCAGCCATGGGTCAGGCCTAATTGAACCATTTGGTAGGCAGCTTTTCATTTAGTATTATGGTGAAAAGTGAGCCTGGACCCCCTCACCTCACAGACAGACAGACACACACACACACACACACACTCAAAATCTGTGCCTTGCTGTTCCTCCGCAGAGAGGATTAAAAGTGTGTTTAAAGGGACTTGTAGCCTGCACTGAAGAGCAGCCCCGGGCCACGACTGAACACACTGAGAGACACACTGAGACACATTCAGCCTTGAATTGTGAAAAAGTGCAGAGAAAGCAATAATGAATGTTACAAGTGACTTCCAAATCTCTGAGGCAAATTGGGCACGTCAAGTCGAACCACAGCCAGTCCATGGCTTTCACCAAAATCTCTCAAAATAACTCAATATGTAGCTCAGCAGAACAAGAAAACATTTGTGTCTTCCCCTCTCAAAAACAAGTAGCAAAACGCTCGCTTCTTTGTCTAGGAAGTTCCAAGTTTCCATTTATATGTAGCGACCATGAGAACAACCCTGTACAAAATCAAACTCAGCTGACATAGACCAGCAAAGAAGATGGAGGGATTTTTTTTTTATATTGAAGAAATAAAGAAGAAAGAGGTCAGTGATGCACAGAAAGAAAGAGGGCGAGGAGCCAGAGCCTCCTCAGCCTGAGGGGCTGCCATTCTCGAAAAGTGTAGAGAACAAAGATGAGATTGCAGTGTAGTTAAAGGAGTTCAATACAACACACCAAACCCATTTTTCAAGAAGTTTCTTCCCAAAATGATGAAAACCAAGGAAAAAACAGGATTTAACCAAAAACAGATGTATCAAACCTAAATGTTAGATTTTAAAAGCTGAAAACGTTTGACCTGGGAGTGAATGACAGAGATCACTCTGCGGACATCCACTGAGAAAGAAAATGACCAAGTGATGAAAAGCATGGTAAAATTAAAGGGACAGTTCATCCCAAAATCAAATGCAAATGCATTTGCATTGCAAGGGTTGCATTTGCATTTGATTTTGGGATGAACTGTCCCTTTAATTTTCTTTCTACTAGACAGAAAATAGTTTCAACATTAAAGTGCTCACAACAAGATCTGTGGGTTATCTGGAGTAACCAGGCCATGATTTCTAGAAAGAGACACTGCTGTTGAGTTTTCGGAATTTACTTTTGGTGCACAACATGTCAAGTGCCATCTACTTCCATTATATCGGAGAAAGAAGACTACTGACAATATTGCCAGAACTTGGCAACTTGGCAATTGGCAATTTTTGATTTTGAGGTGAGCTTTCCTTTTAAATCTTATGGGCCAGAGAATTAATACATGTAACAAGAAAACAAGCCAGCCAAAACCACGAGGGTACATTGAAATAATGACAAATTCAGCATAATTAGGGCACATCTTTAAATACCAAGTGGTCTCTGCCCCAAACGTAACCCAGACAGTTTTGCTAAATAAGAAAAGAAGGGTTGTAACTTTGAGTAAAAACATTCTATTGATCATCTCAAAATATATGTAATATTTCTACTTAATCTTTTGAAAGGTTAAAATGACATTATATCTAAGGCTGGTTGACATGGCTTATAAATAATGTAAGATTGATATTTTTAGTCTATTCCACAATATACAACATACATCTTGGTATACACATTTTCTCTAAAATAACTTCTGTTGATTAAAGTACCCAAACGTATATAAAATAATTAAATTTAGCTCAGCCAACAGCAGTAAAATGCACCATATACATTAATGTATAACACAGGCATTAAAGCAGCAGTAATATTAACCCATAACATCAGATATATAAGAGTAAAACACTGACAAGGAAAACTGTACAATTTAAGTAAATTGCTATAACACAGACATATCTTTATTAATTTTTTTTTACTTCTAGTGGAATTAGGGCTGCGCAATACAGATAAAATCAAATACTACAACTACTACCGTTGCTTTCATACAATATTAACACAATTAGATTTTTGATAAAGAATCATCAGGAATGTGGATATAATGACTAAATGTGTAAAAGCAAATAACAGAACAGCTAGAACAATCTGGTAGGTTCAGAAAATAAAATGACAACACTAAAAAGACAACACTTACAATATCTAAAATCCAAGACAATATCTAGTTTTATCACAATAGTGATATAATATTTATATATTTATAACTATATTCATTATATTTATAAGAATTATATCTTTCAACCTTAATTAATGTGATGGTGATGAGGGAGATTTCTAGATTTACAGAGTCCTTCAGTGAGCCAACAGAGTTGCGAATGCAATAACATCCTTTTGTTTAGTGTTCAAGATTGAGTACAAGAGTGACAGAGTTCAGTCAGTAGCCGACCCTCTGAGGATGCCCACTGACAGAGAAAATGACAAAGTGATGAAAGGCATGGTCTAATCAAACCCTTTCAATCAGAAGAGAAGAGAAGAGAAGAGAAGAGAAGAGAAGAGAAGAGAAGAGAAGAGAAGAAGACAAAGAAGAAGAGAAGTTATATTTAGCAAGTCTGTCACTGTCCTGCAGAATGTGATCTCTAATACACTCTGTATTGTTTACACCCAGCTGTTGATGTCCTAGCTGCTTACAAACCCATCTATAAGCAGCTCCTGAGGATGTGCTGATGAGCATTCCTCCAGACATTAAGGAAAATTAATCTGCAATAGATTTGTCTGGAGTTTCCTAGAATAGCTCCTTGCATTGGAGGGCATTATAGCATAGAGGCGGTCAGCAGTATGGTGTTAGCGGACAGACGTGGGCAGCTCGGATCAGCTGAAACACTCGGCAGATAAATAGCATCTTAATCACAATCATCAATCAAGCAAGCAGTGCATCTGGATTTATATAGCACATGTCGCACAGAGGATGCTATTTGAAATGATTCACAGCGTGTATAAAAAGGCCTTGTGTTTCAATAGGAGGGGTTCAGTGAGTTTATTCACACTCACACACACATGCACACAAATACAATGCAAAGCAGCAGCAGTGATCAGACACACAGCAGACTGTCTTGTGATATCCGGAGTCGCCTATTTCACTGTTTCCATGCCGTTTATGTAATTGTGTGGATGGAGACCTGTTTACATAACCTTCTGAGGGGGGAGATGAGTGACTGAGTGTGTACATACTCAGGTAGAGCAGACCTACTCAGCCATTTGTGATGTTGATGGAGTGATCCATCAAGTCTGACAGCCGGTCTGTTGGCTGAGAGACTGCTGCAGGCTAAAGTCACTTTGTCTGTCTGCTGCTGGAAAATGGCCCTGAGATGGTTACCGAGCTCACCTGTAGCACTCCAGACCAAGACGGATACATGCAACAGTGGAAAATAGCATGCAGTAGGACTGCAGCAGGGCTACACAATTAATCAATTCAAGAAACAATATGCAACATGCAAAAAAAAGAACAATGTACAGACTAATATAAACATAATCCCTTTCAATCATCACATATGACCCACCTGAAGTGTTGGGTGGTGTCTGTATCTATAGAGACCCTTCCCTCCACTCGTACGTTCATTTTTTCTCATTATTTTGCTCTGTTTGAGAAACTTAACCAACCTCAGAAGTCGATGTTTGACGCACTGGGAATGAGACTCAACAGTCAACTATCTTTCTGGTGCGTTTATGAACAGCTCAGACAAATTGGTCAAAATCTACTGATTCTACCTTTAATCATTTGGTTTATAAAATGTCAAAAAAAGTGAAAAATAGTCATCACAGTTTCCCAGAGCCCAAACTAAGATGTTAAAATTGCTTCTTTTGTCTGACCAACAATCCAAAATCCAAAGATTCTTCATTTGCTTCCATAAGTGATAAAGAGAAGCAGCAAATCCTCACATTTAAGAAGCTGGAACCAGCAAATGTTTGACACTGTTGCTTGAAAAATGACCGAAATGATTCAGTTATAAATGGTTGCCGATCAATTTTCATTTGATCGACAAAATGATTAATCAACTAATCAGTGCTGCTCTAGTATTAAGTGTGTTGTATAGTACGCTGCTTCTGTAGGTCCATATTTAGGTCTTTATAGTCTAAAATCCAATAATCTGAATTTCTGGAGTTAAAAGAGCAATATGTAACAACTGTGTCCAAAAATAAGAACTGCAGTTCAAATAGAAAGTTGTAGTCATAGATGGTATGTCAAATAGGTTGAAATCTAATTTAATACATGATCTTTGGTTAAAGTGGGTTTGTTACTTTCACCCCCTTGTCCCGAGACTTGAGGAAGCTCGAACGCTGCTGGAGTGAAAGACAACATTGCAAATTGACCATAACAAATAAGGACGAGTTCTCCACCGTAGGTTGACAAATTGTTTGGAAGTGTCAGTTGTCTGTCAATGTAAAGTTAACCCTGTTATACTGAAAACAAAAGCCCACTGCTTTGGAGCTGGAGGTCGGTGACTGCCTGCCTTACTGCTTCTTTATTAATATATTGGTTAATTTAACTAGTAACATCTACCGCTTCTAAAGCTATATTATTAGTGATTTCTTACAACTTACAAACAGATACTAAATCATTCATTGACATTCAGTATCAATTTGAAGTAACAATAACACAAGTTATAGGCTGGAATAGGAATTTTAAAGGAGGACACCACAGCTGTCGTGTTATTTTAAGAGAAGTGTATATTTTAACATAAAAAGTTTCCTTAATCTTTGATGATATACGATGATTATTTTATGAATTAGTACAAACATATTACAGATTTTTCCTTTAAAAAATCTTAAATATGATTTTGACAGGTCTTTGATTTAATTATGATAAATGTTACTACATGTGCGTTAAAGTTGCAACAACTTCAGTATCACTTTTTAAATGTGTTTGTTCATCACGCTGTAACAAAACCAACATTTGCCAATTAACCACTAATACAAACTTTTTGCTAGTATGTTGAAATATGTCTTAAATTGCATTCATAATGGTCTCAAAAAAGTCTTAAATTTAACTTCTTCTCTTATTTGTGTCATCCTGTAACAAGCTGGGGATTTCTAACATCCATTGTTTTTTAACATGACACATTCCCTTTTCTTCTTCTGATGATCAAAATCTTTCAGTAACTGTGAATCAGAGTTTATGAAGTCAGGAATAAACACACAGATGAGAATCCATCAATGGGGCAAACAAATGAGGACACACACGTACAAATACACACACATGTCCACAAGCGTTCTTCTCCTCACATGGAGCGGCCGGGGAGCACATGCAAGCGCTGATCAGCTTTCATTCCCCTCCTTTAGCTGTTTCTGTTGTTCTTTCTCCCTCTCTCGAAAATCTCTGTTCTCAATTAAAGCTGTCCTCAGGAAACTCAATCTCTGCGCTCATGCTGTCCCATAGACACACACACACACACACACACACACACACACACACAGAAAGAGAACAAGAGAAACACACACACATCTCACTCATGCTCTGACATGTCCTCTGTCTGTCTTCTTTTCTCACACACACACGCCAACAGGCTACGTTTTTGAGGAGAGGAAGATCTTGAAAGTGGGATCGAAAAGCAAACGTACCATACCTGGGAAGCCGTGAGCTCAGTACACAGTGTGTCGGTCAGTGAGGTTGTAAGTCAGAGGAGAAATGAGCTGGTGAAGGAGCGTAGTAGTTGTGTTTGTCAGTCCCACTCACAGCGACGGTAGAGCTCAGCCTGTTGCATTCCGCCTCCCTCTCCTTTTCCCGTCTCTCTCTCTCACTAACACACACCCTCTCTGACTCTCTCTGAGTGTGTGTGTCTTTTTCTCCTCCTGAAATCATTGTGTACTTTGATTCACAAACCCTGCCTTTGTCACGTGATCCAACACTTCAAATATACAGCACATTTTTTACCAGCCACAGAATGCCCGAAGGAAGGGAAAACAGGGTCCAGAAAGCTTAGGTTTCAACTTGCTGCCCACCCCCTCTTTACCCCCCTCCTCTCTCTCTCTTTCCTTCTTTGTCTCATAGTCTTTCTCCCTCTCTTTACCTCCACTCCTTCTCCACTGTACTGTCCGTCAACACTCTTTTGTTGGATTTCAACTCTGTTTGTTTTGCATTTCTAAATTTGTTCCTCCTCTGCTCACCATCCAAAGATAGGCCTACACACACACACACACACACACACACACACACACACACACACGCACACATGCACACACATGCACACACACAGATGAGAGTGGTGCACGCATGCATGTACACACACTTGCACTAATGAAAAAGTCATTAACTTACAGACATACACAAACACACATGCTGCAGCAGAGGGCTGTACACACACCTTTGGGGATATCAGTATCAGTCCTTGGCTTTCGCTCCATGTTTACAATGCCTCGACTTTAGGACCACAGCCAGCCAATGTGGGAGTCCAGGGGACTGGGGCCAATCAAGGGCCACTCAGGGCTTTATTGTGACTACGTGTCTCTAATGGGAGAGGAATACACCCTCACAGTGTCCTCATGACACTAAGTGTCCTCCTGACGCATAAGAACAATAGCTGGAAATGAAACATTCAGTGTCAGATTGCATTACAAAATGTAACACAATTAATAACACAAATGCATTTAACATGCATACAGCAGCCATAAACTGTATAAATTAAACTTAAAGTCATGATATGTAACATTTTCAGATGTCTCAGACTCAGACAAATATGTTATTTAATTACCACTTTGTTAATAACCACTTGGTTCTTAGTAGAACACTTTAAAAGGTTCCACCTGAAACTCTTTCAGAGGTTTCTGCCAAGAACCCAACATAGAAGATTATACCTAGAAACATCTGTGAATGGTTCCACTCAGAACCCCCTCTGAGAGATCTAAAGGAGAACCCTTCTATGGTGTAATGGTTCCCCAGAACCATTTCTGGGGGTTAGGGTTTCCACCTTCTAAGGGTGCTCTACCGAGAACCTTTTTATGTTCCAAAGGTTTTGTCTAGAACCCAGCTGGGGGGTTTTTACCACAAAGCCATTTATATTTCAAGGGTTTTATCTTGAATCCACTCAGGGGGTACTACTGAGAACCTTCTGATGATACAAGAGTTTCTTCGAGAATTCACCCGGGGAGTTCTAACGAAAGCCTTTTTATGTTCCAAGAGGTTTTTTATTAACATAGCTGGCGGGTTCTACCACAAACCCTTTTATGGTACAAAGAACCCTTGATGGAATAGATCCCAACATTCCTTGAAGAATTTTCTTTCAAAAAGTATTGTTAATAAAACCCTTAGTCTTACAAACAACTCTTGACAAACCCTTTCTTCGAAAAAAGGGTTCTTCAGAGACAAATGTTTCTATGTAGAACCTTAGCCCTTCAGGAAGAACCCTTTTCGAACATTTATTTTAAAGAGTATATATTTAACACAAACTGCAACTATTATTAATTCACAATACATTTGAGGTGCTACAAATAAGAGGAGTGTACAAAATACTACATGTACAACAAATCTACAATACAGATTTCGTTTCCAAACAAATCTTACAGAGCCTGTTATATATGTTGTATGACTTTATTAAATCTCCAAAATGCAAACTACCATGAGCTGTTTTCCATCTTGCCCAGCCTGAGAAGTACAAAGGGCCATTCTCCTGGCAGTTTCCGCACCTTTAAATCAGTTCAAGCGGACTCCTCTCCTCCTACAGGATTTTCCTAAGCAAATCAACCCAGCGGTTTTCTGGTAAGGAAGCATTTAATGGAGATACATCTGATCCGTGATGAGATCAAACCTGGCCAGTCGGCCCCTGAGGGGCAGAGCTACCTGCCTCTTCATGTCAGAGATAAAACTGTCTGCTACTGTCTGACTGACTGACTGACTGGCCTCAGTGGTAAGTCAGCTCACTATACAGGCTGATCCATGACAGCAAACAGTCAGCGCAGGTCACCCTCCAAAACAAAAGCTTAGACAAAAGCACAATGTCTTTTAAATTCTCTGTATGTTCATTGATCAATAAGGTTTTAAAATATCAAATAACTGTGTTTGAGTCCTTAAGTTTCATAATAATTTAGAAATGGTTATCTTTATCTTTATCTGTTATCTTTTTATCAACCATGTCCCCTTAAAATTATGTTCTTCTAATGTTATTCATTTATTCAGTTTGACCGAATGTTACCAGTGACATTATTGTTGAATAGGTCTGCTCTATACAGAAACCTGTCTGTACAAATGTACCCAAGTATGTCGAAATAATTTGATGTCTGGAAACAAAAATGGCCAATTGAGCTAAAAAAGATACCTATAAAATGTTAGCTTTCCATTTTGTTTCCATTTAGTCTGATCAGACCTGATCGTACAGAGGCTTTTCTAATGTTTGTTTTTTATTTAGTCTTATTACTACCTACAAGAGTTTTCATGAAAAAGTAGGCTTTACATAGTTCCCAGAACTGTTGAATTCTTGCTCATATAAAGGACTACGCATGCAGACAAAATAAAGTGATTACTTTTTGACGCAATATGACAGGGCTTTATATAAGACTGTAACAAAGCTTTGCACCGTCAAACTCTACAATATCACCATAACTAATCCCACTTGCAAAACTATGTGTTAGAAGCATGTTGCTTTATAACAAAATATACAAAACATGTTGACAATGCACTTCTGTGAAATTCATATCACCATCTGTGAAGACCTCTTCACCGGCTCCTTTCATACATGACATGGAGAGAACAGATCTAAGCCACATGGTGAGGGAGGGTGTATAAATGAATAACTAAATGGTTCGCTGCGGTGATGTGATGTGTGTGTGTTTTCAATAGTAGAACAAAAGAACAAGAGAAATATCTGGAATGGATTTTGTTCGTACGGGACCTAATGTACAAATATGAGACAGAGATTGTTTTTCTGTTGTTGCTGACCTCAGCACCTTTTATTTTGTGCTTCAGGGAAATAGAATAATTGTCATCTTTTACTGATAAATAAACTCTTAGAAATAAGGGTTTCAAAAGGGGTCTTCCTGAAGGGATGACATTCTACCAAGAAGTATTTGCTTCTGAAGAGCCTTTTCTGGACTTTTAAAAGCATGGGTGTTAAAAGTCTTCACTCTCAAATTTTAAAATGTTTACCCAAAAGGTCTTTTTAAGTGTAAATGTATCTGGAATCTCCTTATTCATTTAATTTCATTTGTGTTCTGCCACAATGGATTTTTGGCTCGTGGAGAGATTTTTTTTCTCTATAGAACCCTCAGAGGAGGGTAACAGGTGAAACCCTTATTCTAAAAGAAACTTTTTTAGATACCCCTCTGGGAAAAGTGGGTTTTCAGTAGATCCCCTTGGGGGGTTCTAGATTAAACCCTTTGAATATAAAAAAAGGTTCTCGGTAAAACCTCCTGGGTGGGTTCTTTTTTAGCACCCTTAGAAGAAGAAAATATTAGAATCTCAGGAAGGGTTCTGGGTGGAACCATTACACCATAGAAGCTTCTCTGTAGAGGCTGTCAGAAGGTTCTGGGTGTAACAGGTGGGTTTAGGAACAACATTATGATGAGTTCAAGATAGAACCATCTCAAAGGTTTCCAGGGAGAACCTTTATAAAAGGTGCTACCAGGGCCCGAAAACAATTCACCTATGGAGATATGTCAAAGAACCCTATATGGTTATTTCTAAGAGTATAACAAAATTATCAACGGAAATCATAAACACGTTATTTAATTTCTTTGTTAAACCTTCATCAAAATCTGCATTTTCTGCTGTGAGACTTCTGACTCGAGTCTCTTTTTTTGATGACTTGGTTCACAAACATGGAACTGGAGATCGTCCAATCACAGGTCCACTGCTGGCCCATCTGGGTTGCTGCCACACTTCTCAGCAACAGTGTCGGCGAGGGAGGTGAGAGGTTAGTCCTGTTTGTGTTTCTGTGTCAGTGAAATGCTCAAAGAGGAGGGGAGTGTATAACGTCTGGCTGAGTGTGAAAGAAGCATTTGTGTATTTCTGACTGTAAATCTATGAGGCACTAATAAGCACATGTCCACATGTTGATACACGCACACACACACACACACACACACACACACACACACACACACACACACACACACACACACACACACATTCACACAGACTTTCCTTCTCTACCACTTTTTACTCTTGTTTAGTGTTGATGAGTGTCAAAGCAGATTGACTCAGATGGAAGATTAGGAACATGAGAAGGGTTTAGATGAGGCCTGCAGGTACGGGTACAGGAGGCGTCTGGTAAAGACAGCCTAAAGATGTATAGCAAAGAAGAAAGAACAAAGAAACTAAGGAGGAGGAAAACTGAAAAGGGAAAAAAGAGGGGAGCTTATAACTTTCTGCAGAGCTCGAAATGGGGCCCTTTTTGGCAGCCAGCAGCGGAGAAACCGCAGAATGGTGCGAGTCTGGAGTTGAGGGGTGGAGGAGGCAAGAGGGGAGGGGGCAGCGAGCAAAGGACAAGGAAGCAGGCAAGAGCAGAGAGGAGAGGAGGGAGAAGAAAAGAAAGGGTGAAGGAGGAGGGTGCAGACGGCAGGTTTTAATCAGCAACAGGCTGTTGGTAATGAGATCACTATCCCACTGCTCTCAGATTGATGTCATGTGAAGCTCTGTGGTGCACGGAGAGGCATGCAGAGGATGACAGGCATGCATGACAAGCTTGCTTGCTTGCTCAGGCACACACAAACATACAAGCATACATGCAAAAAAAGGCAGAGACAGAGTTACACTCATATTACGGCTGGCAAATGCCCACAAACCAATAAACACTGGCACCGGAAAAAAAAAAAATGCACAAGACACAAAGAAGCTTTAATTCACCACAACTCCCTGCTGTTAATTTTCTTCAAGCAAGAAAAAGAGCTGACACAAATATAATCACACCCACACATACACCATAAACACATTTCGGGTCCCAAGGCTCCTTTATGTCTTTTCTGTCTCTCAAACAGCTAAACATGCACACAAAGAACATACTGTACCAGTGGTGAGGGCTGGCTAGACTTGCAGGCAAAAAAAGAGGCAGCAAAAGAGGAGAGAAAACGAGGACTTGGGGAAGAAAAGGAGGGAGAGAAAAGGAAAAGAGTGACACTCAGGGTAGCAGTTGTCAGTTTGAGGTTATAAAGTTTAATGTACAACCTGAGGGATGAGGGAGGTTTTTCATCCACACACAGACAAAATCTGGGTAAACTGTTCGCGTACACAAAGATGCATAAATTCACTACACCATATCCAAAAATACATTTGAAAACACCAAACAAAAGTTTGCATATTTGGTGGCAACGTTTAGAGTTTGTGGCTGTGCAGAGAAAGAAAGGAAGAAGCCGGGGAAGAAAAACTACACTCTTAGAAATATGAGTTCCAAAAGGGTTCTTCTTGAGGGGCTGAGGTTCCTCTCAGAACCATTTGCTTGTGAAGAATACTTTAGTGAAGGGTCCGTCAAGAATTCTCAGGGACTGTTTAGAGAGATTGTTCAATGGTTCTTTGTACCATTACATGAAAGGGTTCTCAGTAACACCCCCTGAGTGGGTTCTAGATAAAACTCTTAAAATATATAAAAGGGTTCTCAGTAGAACTGCTGACTGGGTTCTGAATAAAACTCCTGGAACATAGAAGGGTTCTCAGTTGAATTCACTGAGTGGGTTCTGGATAAGACTCTTGGAATACAAAAGGGTTCTCTAGGATATAAAAGGGTTCTAAGTAGAACCCCCTTATGTGGGTTCTGGATAAAAACCTTGGAATATAAAAGGGTTCTCAGTAGAACCCTGTAAGTGGGTTATAGATTAAACCCTTGGAATATTAAGGGATCGCCAGTATATAAAATGGTTCTCAGTAGAGCCCCCTGAGTGGGTTCTAGATAAAACTCTTGGAACATAGAAGGGTTCTCAGTAGAACCCTCTACGTGGGTTCTGGATAGATCTCTTGGAATATAAATGAGTTTTCAGTAGAACCCACTGGATTGTAATATAAAAAGGGTTCTTGGTGGAATCTCCTGGGTGGGTTCTCTTTTTTTAAGCACCCTTTAAGAGTGGAAATGTTCTGGGTAGAATCCTCAAATACGGTTCTGGGTGGAGCCATTACACCATAGAAGAACCTCTCATAGGGAGTTCTGGGTGAAACCTTTATGTTGGATTACAGGTAGAATTCTCTGAACAGGTTCAAAGTGGAAACTTTATAAATGGTTCTACCAATAAGGGTTCTTCTCTGAGGACCAGCCAAAGAACACTTTATGGTTCTAGTCAGCACCTTTGTTTCTCAGAGTGTAGGTTGGGGGCGTACATGTGCATCCAATGAGCAGCGAATAGTTTTTCCTATATAAATGTTCCCCAAAATTCAACCATGATGTCACCATGAACCTGTTGTGAACCCGACTCTGTCAACTACCATTACTGTCTCATTCCTCCCTCCCGCTATACCGCACTGCCTCTCCATCTCTGTCCACTCTGTCCCCATCTTGGTCTGGGGATTCCACTCTTAATCTTTCGCCATACGATGTTGTCTGGCAGCATTTTTCTTTTCAACACAAACTGCATGCGTCCCCCCCTCACCCTCCTCCTCCTCGTCCTCCTAACCCAACCCCCAAACACACACACAAACTGCTCACAGCCATTTGGAAAGTCTCTGGTATAACAAGGACAGTTTTAATCAGAACAAGCTGGCATATTTTGGCCAAGACCTGCACTTATGGTAATTCAATCAGAACGAGAGGGGAAAGAGGGGGAGAGAAGAAGTGAAAAAGGGGCACACGGAGGGTAGTAGAGTGTGAGACGGGGAAATAAGAAAAACAGAGGGAGGAAAAAGGAGACAGTGGGCGGATGGGAGGGTGAGGTAGGGGTTGAGTGGTTGAAGGAGTTTGATCCACATGTGGAAATGATTGTCTAATTACAGCAGATATGTATAAGTGTTACTGCCTGGAGGACAGATGGTGATTGGAGGGCAAAACACTACAAAAATGAAACGATTGGACAAGGGAGGAATCAAGACGAGTGATTGGAGGAGGAGGAGGAGAAAAAGATGGAGAGAAGTGTCACTGTGACTCCTTCATCGTTTTCCTCAGCCTCAGAAACAAGCCTTTTCCCAATTGAAGGGGCCGACCATCATATGGGCTGAAGTCCAGATTCACCCCGTGTCTTGTCATCATATGAGACAGTCCAAAAATACCCCTTTTCAAACAAGGCAGCACTGGAGCTGGTTCGAAGCCAGTGCCTGACAACCAAAGAACTGCTCGTGGCAAGGAGAACTCATTTTGAGAATGGCATTTAAACCAAGAACCTGTTAAATCAGGGGCTGGGGCGGGATTATCGTGAGTAGGGATGCACCGATACCGATATCAGAATCGGGTATTGGTCCGATACTGTCCTCACATATTCGTACTCGTAAAACTAAAACTAAAACTACTTCGATGCCCCACGCCCGACACCACGTCACGAAAAGTAGCCGCTCAATACGAGTAAAGAACCAACATGATGCAGAGTTCAAGGTGTTTGTTGATGCTTACCCTCTTTTTTTGGACACGTCGTCATCATCAGCGAGAGACTCGCTGTCCTCAACATCATCCACTAATGAACACAAAGACTTTGGAAACCGTCCGTAAAATTCCGTCTAAGTCCAAAACTGAAATAAATGCAGAGTGCAGCTGTAGACCGCAGCCAGCCGCTGTCCAATAAGTGCTGGCGGGTGTAACCTAATTGATGCCTCGGCAAATTAATCCGAAGGCGAAGAAAAAACACTGCTGCCACCAGCCTGTAACCATCTTTTTTTCATAATAAGCTGCTAAAATAACCTAAAAATGTAATGTGTATAGTTAACTATGGTTAAACTTGTAGCACAAAACAGCAACATTGATTAATTACATTTAAAAAGTGACCATCTAATGAAAACAAAACATGTTTTTAAAGTTACTGTAAGAATTTTAATGGCATTATTAAGTACTCTGAAAAAAGTGGTATCGGTAATCGTGACCAACAAGACCAACCAAAATTCAACATGCTCCTCAGTAACACATTCAGTTTTTCAGTAGACGTAGCCCCTAAATGGCTAACAAAGAGCAAAAACCAATTTTTAAGGAATAGTTTGACATTTTGTATAACACACTTTGCTTGTCATGAGTCATGAGAAGATTGATCGATCGATTCATTCTCACATCTAAATGGTAAATATAAAGCTGCCGCTAGCAGCAGGTTCACTTTGCTTAGAATAAAGACTGTAAACAGGAAGGGGAAGGGGAAGGGGAGGGTGTCATGAAGTAATGTGCGAGCTCAATGCTAGCTGCCACTAACACACTTATTCCTTAAATTTCATTAATTAATGGACAACAATTTAATCTAAAGTCCCCTTATTTAGCATGTCATAAACATGTGATAAATGGTTTAGGACACTCTATAGGCCTAATGTAGTTGTAAACAGATTTAAGTATTGTATATAGGTGTTCGCGATAATAAATGATAATATAATAAAACAGCCAGGCTAACTGTTTCTGCTGTTTCCACTCTTTATGCTAAGCTAAGCTAACTGGCTGCTTGCCAAAGCTTTATATTGGCACCAATCTAAATATAAAATATCGAACCATCTTTTAAACTCAAGTTTTATCACACTCAAGTTTCCAGTAGAAACTGTGACATTTCTAACTCCTTCTAATGAACCATCTCCAGTGTGCTACCAAGAACAAACCGTGAGATTTATGTCTGGCTTCCATTATTTACCCTTTCAAATTGCTTTTCATTGGTCTAATAGATGAAAAATGAGCAAAGCGTCATGTGCTTCACTGCTCCATGTAGTAGAAAGCAGCACTGAACATGATCAATATCTGTACATTAAAACTTGGACTTAGTAACAACCACCTTTTGAGCAACAGCATACTGAATTGATTGTATACAATGTTGTAACTAAAGACAGCTTAAATTGCTCAATATCCATGTTACACATGGATAATAAATTGAACTTTATAGACAAACTCTTATTCATGTTATAGTACACATTTATATACATGATTACATGAAGACAGAGGATGTCTAAATGTTTTATTTGCCTGAAACAACTTCTTACCGACCCGTCTTTTCCCTCACTCTGTCTCCACTT
The DNA here is from genome assembly GCF_056507025.1 of Lutjanus erythropterus. Taxonomy (NCBI): domain Eukaryota; kingdom Metazoa; phylum Chordata; class Actinopteri; order Lutjaniformes; family Lutjanidae; genus Lutjanus; species Lutjanus erythropterus. The sequence continues at coordinate 21,712,516 of NC_139318.1, forward strand.
TCCTGACTGCACTAAAACAAAAGTAAATACATTAAAGTATTAGGATACAGCAGGGATGGAGTCGTCCCCCTCAGGATAACCTGGCACCTGTTCACAAGAAGACGCCTGTCAACAGATCTCTGCAAATCTCGGCTGCCTGCTGCAACGTCTGTCTGCCTGTCAGAAAATGTAAATGCCCTCTGGAGGGTAAACAGGGGCAAGTATCACACAAAGGCTGTGACTATTAGCATACCAAACTGGCTTTGTTTTTTGTTTATCAGGAGAGTAATACATTCAGAAATATAATCTCTCAGTGTTACTTAGTGTGCCTTAATGCAGCCAGCAGTACAATATTTCATTACTGTCTGTTGATGTGTTTGTTTGTTTGTTTGTTTTTTCCATTTTATTGTGACCAGCTGTTTCCTACATTCCCCTCAAATGTCCCCTCAGGCAACAGTGAAGTCAAATACTTTTGAACTTGAGCTACTTTCTGCACAAATAACTATACTGCAGGGACATGTGGTACTCACTGTAAGAATAGAATCAGTGGGAGATTATTAAAATGTGGTTCACTGCTAAAATAGATCAACAAAACTGGAAAAAGTGTTGTTTTATTGATTTGTGCCAATTATTGTCTGGTTTGCAAGTGTAGAAATGTTTTTATATATATGCAATCACAAATTACATTAATTAGATGAAGCTTTTTTTAAGCTGTATATTTTATAAAATATTCTATATACTGTACATCACATTTTGAGCTGTTTTGTTGTCATGTTAACATTTTATCTAATAGAACAGTTTAGATGAAATTACATGTTAATCCTCATGCTGGACTACAAGATTTATTCACTCAAACACACAAATGTTTGAGACTTGCTTTCCACTGTCTATCTCTCTGTGTATCTTCAATACATAGACAAACAACTGTGACTTATTTTGTCTCTTCGGCAGCAAATATTGCCATTCCAATCTATGCATGTAACTGATGAATTTTTGTTACCTTAAATTGAGCCATTTATATCTACAGAGTGCAAGGAGGTCACCATGTTGCACCACCACGTTTCTACAGCCCAGAATAATCAAACCAAACACTTTCTTGATGCAACCTTTTCGAGTTTTGCACGAGTACCGTAGGGTCTCCTACATGTTAGGGAGGGGGAGAGTGAGGCGAGGTATTTGCAATCGGCAAGCTCACTGGATGCCACTAAATCCACTGGTCCTTATCATTTCATGATGAGAACAAAACCTGTACCCCCTGAGAAGCTCACACTGGTTCCGCCTCTAACTGGACAAACATTTCTCATCATTGTAGGTCACAGCTACATGGACGAAGCTCTGCTTCACAGCCTCATATATACACATAAACTGACTGGTATTTAACGGCTAATTTGCCATTGCCAGCCACACCCATGGTGTCACTTTTTCCTACAAGCCAGCTGCCTCCTGACTCACTACCAACCACTGTTTTCAAATTTTGAACTGCTTCACTTTTCATATTACCAGCTGTGATCCTGTCTAGAGGCCTTTCAGACGGGGTAAGGTCTACTATTCTGAAAACTTGGTTTTGAAATATTAAATCTAGACACTATATCCTAACAGTTGTTCTCTTGTCTATTTTTGGACCAATGCCTTCATATTTATTATCCATCATGCTATTGTTTAAGCACACAATATTTAATTCCTGCCACTACGAGTCTCTCAATCAAAACAATATCAAAAAATGGATGTTGATGACGTTGTGAAGGAGATGATTCCTTCACTTCACCATTGCGATCAAAAATGTTTCTGATGTGATTCAGAAAGCATGTTCATGGATGAGGTAATGTATTAAAGTTTTATTCACCACACTTTTTGTATGTTTGCCGACTTCCTACCTCACTCTCTGACTCATCTGGTGCTTTCCTGGAAGTTATAGTGGGTAAACAGGATATGATGCCACTGACAGGCGACCAAATGAAACATGTTGTTACCATGAATAAATTTACAAATTTCTTGGAATTTGAAAATAGTTGAAAACATTTAGAATAATGTAAGTACACAATTCAACATAGCAGTAGTCATTTTAAGACATTTTAATGAGGAAATGTTACGTTATGTCTTTAAACTCTCCTCTTATGACACAGCAGATGAATCTGCATCCCTGATGGCTCTCATTGCCGTGGTAACTGTCAAAATGCAATAACTCTGCAGCCACTGCATGGAAGTCAGCTGCCCAGCAGAACTGTTGCTGCATTTCAGCTGACTCGGGAAAATAAGAGAACGCTGAACATCACAATTCAAAGTAGACTGGTGTACATATTATTAATGTTGACATTCATGGTTATTTGCAGTTCTGGTTGTCATTTTAGTCGGCTGCATGGTGCATAATCTTTTAATATGACTGGATATGACTGTATTTTGAGGAGGCAGGTGTGGGGATAAACCTCATACAGAACACAGAGTCTAAACCCTGGCTTCGGATCTACACTTGAGCTTTGCATACACCGCCTCTGTATGATTTCAGTTCACATGAGAGCAGGGTTTACCCTTCAAATTTGAGGCTATTGATACGAATGATGCAGTAAACTGGGCCAGATCCAAACAGAAGATGAAGAACCAGTTTGTATCAATACTGCAGCTTCTCTATGGTGTTCCTGGGTCTTTAAAACTTTCCATGTAGATAAACTGAAGTCACTGAGAAAAGTCTCTGCTGACATTACATTCCCACTAAACATATTACACTTTCACAAACTGTCAATATGCTATTAGTGTAACCGGCAAGTGTGTCACGGAGCAGTTGTGACGTGATGGATGATTGCCCCGGGCAGAGCTGTATTCATTCTCCCAGGTGTCACAGCATAGCAATGAGACTGAAAAAAAATCTTGTAAATTCCACAAGTCACATTATGTTTTGACAACCCTTGAAGACAGGGCCTCAGCACAGTGTGAGTATATACCACAAACAGAGTGACTGAGGCTTCAGTGCTCATGTCCTTATGGCCCTATAACTTTAATTAGAGCACCAATGCTAATGTATTATATGTGTCATTTAGTCCTGCTTGCATCTTTGTTTATATTAACACATACTTCCACACCTACTGTACACTGAAGTGTTGTAACAGACAGCAGAGGTTTAAAGACCTTGAGACTGTTTTAAATTTTGTGAGGATTTGGATAGCATGACAAAATAGCCAACACATTCTATTGGAAATAACCCCAATTCTCTTTTCACATCTTTGCCTATACAAGCACTGCCACCTTGTGGAAAATAAAGAGCCTTGCATTTTAAAAGCTCTGAAAGGGGAATGTGGAGAGGTGGATGCTTTTTATCATGGCATTATGAAATAGCTGATAGGCATAAAGAGATGACAGCCGATCCTCAACAGATGAAGAATAATTTTTTTATATATAAATAAACAAATAAAAAATTGATATAAATATTACTATTTTTCATGAACAAACAGCTTTATCTCCTCTGATACATTTTCATTTTATGCTACAATGCAACACCCAAAAACATCAGCAGCACTGACTACATGGCCCAGATCCCTCCTCATGTCCAGACGACCTGATTCTTTGTTGGGTACAATGACAACGGCAATGGACACATCTGTCTAATCCACCAGCAGTGGGTTGCACAGCTTATTTAAACCACAGGGAGGCGCTGTTTAATTACTTATGACATTTGCTGTAGGTATCAGGTTCAAGATCAGGTTAGTGGTGAGGATCTCTCTACTTGAGTGATTCTCAGACCTGCAACCTTAATGCTTTGTTTGTTTGTTTATTTTTTTATTTATTTGTTCCACTTTAAAAATGTTGAGTGAATTCAGGTATGGTGCATAAGATAGTATTAGAATATCTTACGGAAACCACAACTATTTTCATTCAGCCTTTCAAAAGAAACTTTACTCATTGTTGTTTTGCTAATGGAAAAGGGTGGAGCGAGCATTAAACAGGAAGTTGATCTTAAAAACAACACATGGTATCAACCTATGGCATAAAACGGAGTCAAAATAAGGCAATAAAACTCTCATGAATTATTTAGTCAACCAAAATGTGACATTTGAAGTTTGTGGATCAGGATTAAAGGAATCAGTGTTAAACAATAATATTATCACATTATTATTATTACATGAAGACGTGTGTTTTCTAAAGGAGAGACTGATTAACCTACGGCAGCAAGTTGAAGAGCAGGTTATAACTGAATCCTTTTAATTAGATCTCTGTATGGCAGAGAAACCTGTTAGTCCTGTTGTGTCACTGTTTGTACAAACAACTGATGCAAAAATATTGTACAGTAGGTGATTATGCCAGTGGCAGAAGAAAAGAAAGTGAAAGTAGTTACACAACAATAGTTACAAGATCAATGCCCTGTATTCAAAATTGTATTAAGTATAAGAGCACAAAATGCACTTCAGGTATGTAAAGTAAAATGAGTCATTAAACAGAAAGGCCCCTGTTAATGTTATATTATCACTGGATCATCATTATTCATGTATAAACTGGTGCCTCTTCTAATGTTTCAGCTGGTTAAGGTGGGGCTCTGAACTGCTGTTGGCTGGTTTAATCTATAACAACACATCATTTTTATACACTGATCATATATTCCTTTATGTAAAATCTTAATCTGAGATAATAGCTGCTGACATCTGACATGTAGTGGAGTATCAGTAAAAAAGTCAGATAAAATCAAAATACTTAAGTAAAATGTTTAACTAAATGTAGGGGAGAGCAGGGACAAAATAACATTAAATGTTTTATTGGTCCAATGTGTCAAACTCAGTTAAGTGCACATCACTTCTTAAGTACTGTCCCTAAGATGAGACAGTAGAGCTGTAACAATTAATTGAATATTAATCGATTATACATGAACCATCAACTATTTTTATAACTGATTAATCGGTTTGAGTAATTTCTTTGGGAAGAAAACATCTACATTCTCTGATTTTAATTTCTTAAATGTGAATATTTTCTGGGTTTTAATCAATTAATTTATTTATTTTGCTCATTTCTGACAGTAAACCAAATATCTTTGAGTTATGAATAAAACAAGACATTTGAGGAGGATATCAGCTTGGGCTTTGGGAAACACTGATCAGCATTTTTCAACATATGGACCAAACAACTAATCAATTAGTGGAAAAAATGATCAACAGATTAATCGATACAGAAAACAATCATTACAGTGACATATTTTAATGTACTCCACATGTTCGGACCGATTTTTCAAGTGACAAGATTGTGACATAATTGATTAATTGAGAAAATTATTAATTTCTTCAAATTAATTCCCAATGAAAATAACTGTTAGTTGTAGCCCTATAAAACAGCCTGACACGCTCTAACATACACACCTGGGCAGGTGAGACCTCTGTTGGTCTTCCTCACCTCAGCACATTTCCAGCAAATACAATGAGTAAAACAAAACAAACAAAAAAAACCATCTTTAATTATATTTATTATATTATCCCCTGTCTCTGTCAACCTTACCCTGGTTATAGCACCAAAGATGCATGATTACCTTCACCGGTACTCAGCCAATGGATAGGTCTAACAGATGACATAATTTTACAATCTTCAACAAACACACAAAACACAAAATATTTTTGCTTTTACTGTACAAGTAAGTGAAAGTAAGTAATTAAAAATGGTTCAATAGGCTAAGTGCCAGTGAATGTTACATAATTATTGCTGTAGTTCCCGGTGTGGACAATAAAACTTGGATCCGTCTGATTTTCAGCTCTGGACTCAATGACGGAGTGTATTTTTTGTAAACTTCATTCCACATTCCTGTCATCCATGTCGCAATTGTCCACCCCCCCCCCCCCAGTCTTTTGTCCCTGCTCTCCCCTACTTTCCTCCTGAGTGTCCCATATCATCAAGTCACTGTTCCACATAACCAGACTTGAGTTGGCTCAGTGGATACAAAGATTTCTGGGATTTCTCCTAATGTATAATAAACAAGTCCTAATGTGGAGAAATGTTTGGATGAAAATGTAAGAAACACTGTTGGAGGTCAATGAGAACAAAATGTTCTGCATAATTTGATCCCAGTAGTTAATTGAAACTGATAGGCACAAGCATATGACACAGAAATCCAGAGCAGGTGATGAGTTTAATATCAAACACTCTGTGACCCCATAGCCTAATTCCCTACAAGTCGGAGGCTGCAGTGAGGTGTTGTTCATTCAGCTCACCTATCGAGAATAAGAAAACGGTTGTGAATAATAACATCCCAACCAGCCCCCCCAGGGTGAGCTACGTGACCTAAATTTAATCTTCTGTGTGTCTGCCCGCAACAGGCGGTCTTTCTGAGCGCTTTCTGTAAGAACACCGCGGGTTTGGGCACATTTGGGCTATTTTACGATGCTCATGTTTGCACAAGCAGCTCCTGACCTACATTCGCTCTGTCCCAGCCAATCTCCGGCGTTATTTTGGCTTTTAGCAAACACAATCTGTAGAGAGAAAGGGAAACGTGACGGAGAGGAGGAGGGACGGTGGGAGTCACGGTGAGCACCGCCCTGTCCGCACGTGCCAGCTCTCCCTGCCAGAGATCGTCTATGTTTGAGAAGACAGCGCGCTCCTCGACCGAGAAGACTGCGCCAGGTTCCGGTTTGAGAAAGTGGGCGTTAGCCTTTGCGCATGTGCATTCTTCACGCTGCGTTGCCCTGATCCTGAGGCACGTGGACAGGCTTTGACACATTCACCTCACATTGAAGTACAATGTTTTTCTCATGAGGATTAAGTAGGACCTCTGAGGAGGGTTTTCAGTATTGGATAACTTATATTAATCAAAATATTCAGATTCTAACGTTTGAAAAGTATAAAATTTGGTCTCCAAATGGAAACCAGAAAAAATAGAGATTGGGAATAGGAATTTAATTATTTTGGCAAAGTATTTCATACATAAATGTCGTTTCTTAAAACACATAACATATGTGCTGGGTATCAAAATGTTATAATACTATATAAATTTACGTGAAATGTTGACAAATTTAAAAATGAATATATTCGTAGCCTACCATAATTCCTGATTGACAACTGTTTTTTCCCCTGTATTAATTCATTCTTTAATTATTTCATTATTGTTTTTTGTTGTCCTGTAATCATATTTTTGTTTGACATTGCTGACACTCAATTGTTTTGCTGTGAACTGTATATTCAGTATGACATGCGCCTTGTTGTTTGTATAATGCAACAAATACAAAATATTCAAAATGAAAAAATGGAAAAAAGAAAGACAACAAAAAATGAAAACTAAAAATTATACTACAATGTGAGGTGAAAGCCTTCCACTGTACCTTTCATGCATAATTCTGCATCATTGATTTTGCTCAAAGGCCTACATGTCATCAGTGCAAACTAGCATATAGGGTCACGTTTTGTTTTGTTTCTCTGCAACTTTCATGTTTGTACAGGGCATGTGAGGGGCAGGACACGCCCTCAGTTGGACTGAGTGGCAAACCATCCTGCAACAAGGCAGCTTTTAGCAGGGGACCTTTAAAACTAGCAGTATTGGAACTAACGTGTTACTTTTGACAGTAACTATACATTTAACTGGTTACTTTTCTCAAACTGATAATGCAAAATTTAAATTTGCTTGTTACCTTGTCTTACCGTAAAACAGAGGATAACAGCAGAGGGCAGCAGACATTACAGATGAAAGCAGCCTATTCCTGGTGGCACAAGACACTTTAAGCAAATTTGAGCTTAATGTTTTTCATCATAGCTAAATATAAACTGTTCATCATAATTATTTATTAACTGCTGCTTAGTTAACACAGTCAACCACCTGTAAGTCTTCTTCTACTCAATCCTACTGTCTAACCCATGGGCAATAAAAATGTAGCTTGCAAGAAGACGCTAATTGCTGCTGCCCTCTGGTGGGTGGGAGTATTAATTACTATAGACCTTTTTACAGCGGATGTCATTTTGGCAACAGAAGTAACCGTCTCCCCCAGTCATTTAGACGAGTTATCAAGCTGCAAATATTGAATAAAACATTTTATCAGTGCCAAAATCACCAAAATGTCTGTTTGTTGCATATACGATACGTCAGAATCAATATTCAACTGCTTGACTTAAGTTGTACAGAATTCCAGTAGGATCACGACCATTTCAGAGAAATCGGTGGCGTCTATGGCTGCAAGCTATTAAACATGTTGACTGGACTGTTACTTTCCATACAAGCTAATTATTTTTATGGTGCATTAATTGGTAAAGTAATTCAGTTACTTTTGAGAGAAGTGGCAACTGGCAACAGTGATCTTTACAATTTACCAAAGAACACTGGTTCATCGATATTGACAGTAGCCTACAAGAGGCCTATGTGATTTTGGTGCTGGAGGAAATATACAAAGCAAAGAAGACATGCAAAAGCCCAGACAGTTCAAGGCAGGATTTGGTGGTGAAATAATTTCGGTACAGATATTTCTATTTTATGACATTACTGGAAAGACATGCTTGCCTACAGCAGTGGTTATGTTTGCAGTTATGTCTGGAGTGAGGATACACAACGTGGTACATGTTTGTGGTACAAAAGGCTCAGTTACACTGAATATAAATGAAAGATGGTAAATATTTAATTGATGAGTAATTTTATTCAGTTCAGTATATAACTTAAATTATGATTTTACCCAAAAATCCAACATACCTAACACAAAATGGCAACCATAAAATACATTTTTCAGTGGATTTCAGTTGTTTCTGTTAATTGCAGGGACCCAGTCTGTAAAAAGGTTGCTCAGATTTCTTGTTGAATCTATGTACAGTCAATCACACAAAAGATCTTTTCAGATGTGTTTTTTTGTGTTTCTGTGGCATTCAAGACGAACACTAACGCTCCCACTCAGTCTTCTTTTTGCCACTCAGTGGGTATAACTGCAGTGACTTCCTGCATAGTGTGATGCCACGTGCATGCAACACCCCACCTGTCACCCCAGTCTATAACTTAGATTTATTCATTATTTTTGTATATTTTTTCTACTCAGCAGTGGGATATAATGTCCCGCCTCCCTCGCTGATAGTTTCTTGTGCTGTTGTAATGCTAAATTTGTCTCCCTGCAGCTTGATCTTATCTTTTCCTATCTTAAATATCATTAATTGTATAGAAACTATTGACTAATGTTATTAAATTTACTTGTGGTGTGATGGGAAAGGTCAACACATTAATAAAAGGCTTTCTTAGTTTATGAAAAGATATAACAATACAACATACAGAGCAACTAATGGGACACATTTTTGTTAAGCTCGAAACAGACACTCCATTACATGTGTCATACAATCTAAAGGGATAGATCATTACCATTGACATCCTGAAAAAGAAATGAGCTAATCACCTTTGCTTGCACAACATGCTTTCAACACAAAGGTAAAATTTTGGTCTTCACTCATAGGCATCATTATTAAAAATGGCTTCTCTCACAGTAGGGCTGGATGATATGGACAAAATCATCACATTTTTCTTTTTGTGGACCGTCACCATCATACATCAGAAAGTACTCAACATTAATACACATGGCATAAATACAAAGACAATCTCATGTTGAATAATACTAGTCTGTGCAGATATAAATATATTTTTTGACAAAACACCTCATTATCAATATTGCAACAATACTGATGACTAAATACTGATACTGATGATAAAATATTAAGATGATGACATGTTTTATAAATAATCATCAGTAATGTGGTTATAAGTAAGTAAAAGTACATAAAGTCTGGTAAATAAAATAAAAAATTACATCACTCTACTGTTTTCCTTTAAAACAAGGAAAATACAACATGTATGCCAAATCAAGATATAACAGATGAGCTAGTCTCATGTCATGATATTGATACAATATCAATGCAGGCCTATTTCTCAGCCCTATCTTATGACATAAAGTCCATTATCATTTGTCTTTACCCAACAAAACTGAAAGAGAAGCGTGGAAACTAGGCAGGAGTGAGACCTCTTCCTCCTCTGACCACCTCTTCCTCGTTTCCTCGCTGCCTTATCGCCGAGCCCAGGCAGCTCATTAGCATAAAATGTGTGTTAGTAGGTCAGCGTGAGCTCACATGCCATGCGCACATGCAGCGGAGCTTTAAGCAGCATTCCGGTGTCGAACGAGCCCAATGTGCCGTCTCCATGCGGGGCTGTCGGCCAATGAAAAAGTGAGAAAGAGTAAAAAAGAGTGGGGGCATGAGGAGAGGAGGTGGGTGAAATGTTTTCAGAGAGCGTGACAGAGGAGAGAGACAGAGAGAGAAAGAGAGAGAGAGACATCCCTGATACACATCAACAAACAGGCGGCTGAAGGGACACACAAAAAGAGGAGAGGAAAAAAAATGGTCACATTTCTCAGGCACCTGAAAACGTGCTGGTTATTTTAGGACGCGTGTTGCTTATTGATGAGTGGGGAGTGTTTAAACTACTTCCACTCTGGTCATGTTTTAATGGTGACTGTACATGGAAGCAACCAGCTGAATGCTTTGGGACCTCTTGTAATTTAGAGAAGCCCTATACAGTGATATCTTACCACAGCCTGACATCATAAGGTGTGCAGACGGAGCTGCCCTGTGCGTCCATCTCCTCACCTTTGGAAGTTATTTGGATCAAATAGAGATCTGCTCTAATTTCCTTTTTTTAAACAAAATATTTCTTTTGACTTTTTTTTTTCTTCGCTGAGCGGGTTTTCTCCAGAACCCCAATGCCCTGTGCACACTCCCGCTGGTCTGAGCTTTTGGATACACTCTCTATGCCTTGGCAGTTCATGACTCTTTCACCTGTATCAACGAAACTCCTCGGTGGCGAGCAAAGGCAGTCAGTCCAGCATTAAACGACCTCAGCTGAACACGGAACACCTGAACAGCGTCGATCAAGTGAGAAACATGGAAAATAGTCCTGGTGGTAAGTAATATTTATACTGTACTAATTTAATCCGCTATTTCAGTGCTAGTATTTTCAAAAGATGCAGGCAGTGGTGCATTATGGGACCATATGCCATTGCTTTTCTCTACATTAGATATACTTACTGTATAGCAAATTTATCGGTTAACGTCAAGAATGATTTATCAGCACTGTCCTTTTATGCGCTATTGCGTAGAAAGATGGATAACTTTTTTATTGTCACTGTACAAGTGAATAAAATGTAATTTCAGAAAAACCTATGAATATTACAAAGTATATAAACATACAGTATACGACACAAAATAAGATTAAAAATTATATTTAAAACTGACTAATCAGTCAATATGTACATTTCTTATAGCGCCACTGCAGCATAAAAATGCATTGATGCATTTAGTTTTTTATCCCATTCCACTGTAATTTTACAATATTGTGTTTAATTCTTCTAATAGTTGGCAGAACACATTTATCTGCTTCTCAGTTCCGCTTTCTGTAGGGGTTTTATGTGCATCTTTTGGGATTCTCGCTGTTACAGTCGCACACTCAGGAATGATACATAATTTAAGATGAATATGGCAGGCTTTTAACTGTAATTCAGCTGTGTAACATGTGGCAGGTTGCCAAGTGCTTCTGGGCTGCAGACAGTTGAGAGTTTGGAGTGAGTGAGCTGAAGACTGAGAGGAGAGGAAAAAAGAGGGAAGTCCTCTTCTCTCGTCAGTCTTCGCGGCGGACTTCCGATTCTCTGCATGTAAACAAACTCACGTGAAGCGCGACCCAGAACGACCCTGAGCGGGCACGTTCCCTTCACACAGCCCCACACACCACTTATCTGAACATTATTGTTTTTATTATGTGTTATTGATCGGCAGATACGGTGAATCACACACTCACTCTACAGTTAAAGTGCGTGGATTAGTGAAGACTGGGCTTCCGTACTTTAGTGAAAAACGTCAAGTGACGCGTTTTTTTTAAGGAAGTTTCATAGTGTGACTTGTTACAGTGCAAGTTGTTACTTAAAGATTGAGGAATTGTTACTTTGACAGCGTGAACTGTTACAAGGTTGAGAACTGTAAATGGTAGATGGTGTTACTTTAAGAATATGTACTGTTACGTGACGAAGGCAAATTGCTACGTAAAGAGTGGGAACAGTTACTTTGTAGCGACGTGTGAGTCATTCACCTTGGCTGTTTTATGATATCGCAGCTTTTCCCCAAAACACATGTGAGTAGTAGGCCATGTCAAGGAGCAGTCACGCCCACTGAGTCAAAACAAGTAAATCGGTGCCAAATTTTCCATCTCGGAGTAAACATCCAGTTCTGCCAGAGCCTGAATCATGATGGAAGCTGATGATGAATGAGCCGAGCGCAGCGAACCAGTCGATACCAGTTTAAAACCATTTCCCGTTAACTCCGTGGAGCAGTTGGCCTATTGATTGAATATTGTACTGGATACGACATTTGGATTAAGGTCTGTGTGAATAACTGAAATTTACTGAACAGCAATAAAATGTTAATAACAACATAATACATATAATATAATATATTATATTATAATATAGGAACGTGATTCAACATTTAAATGTATGCCACGTCATAGCAAGCTCAACAGATAAAAATCCAATAATGTTTAAAGACGCCACCACTAATCATCATATAAACCCCGATAGAAACATGATAGCTATGGTAACAGACAGTATAACGTCCTTGAGCAGCGGGTGACCATTATGACTGTCATGTCTTCTCATCTCCTCCCCGCCCCAGTGCACCCTGGGTAGAAACAGTCGTGATAATGTAGGGAATCATGCGCCTCTTTTTTTTTTTTTTAATACGCAGCTACCCTGCCTCGAGCTCACAGCACGTGTATCCAGCCTCAGCATCCACGTGCCGCACCCCGCCCCTCTCCGGTCGCTCCCCATCCCTCCACCGAGCGCACACACAGCTCCGCTCAGCTCGCACGGGGATTCCGCTGTATTCGCTGGTAGCTGGTCAGTGGGTCAGAGAGGTTTAACAGCTCCTTCTCTCGTCCTGGTTACTATAACTGGTTTGAAATGTTTTCTTGGTAGTTACAGTGGGGAATATTAAACTTTAAGTGTCGCAGTTTGCTGTCTGAAATGGCATATTAACCTACATTTGGCTGCATTCAATTTGGGTTTTGAGTGACATGAGTAACCAGTACTTGTTTTGAGTTTGACGCACAACCATTCAAGTGTTGGCAGAGATGCAAGACTTTTAATACCTGAATGAGCCACTATCATGCAGGCACTGAGCAATAGCAGTATCCACAAAATGAGCCTGTTAGATTGGAATATTATATAATATGGGATATTGTGTATCTAGATTAATGCACTACCATTTATTCTCGTGTGTGTTTATTTTGAAGAGAATGATTTTCTAGCAGTAACATCACATAGTGCAATGTGACATGATTCCTGGAGTTGTCTCTAATCCAAATTGTGTATATGTTCAGTTTTATAGCAGTCAAATGAAAGTTAAATCCAATAAATTATCATGTAAGTATTATGAGTATGAAGCAGGGCTGCAATGAACAGTTATCTTCATGGTCAGTTTATCTGTCGACCATCAATTAATCAGTTAGCTGTTTGCTGAATAAAATGTTGTTCAGTTTCCTAAAGCCCAAGGTGATATACTCAAATGTCTTGTTTTATCCACAATCAAAGTATATTGAGTTTACTGTCACAGAAGACTAAAGAACATATTCATATTTGAGAAGCTGAAGTCATAGAATTTGGATCAAAAAATGACTCAAAATGATGAACGGAAAATCAAAGTAAAAGCAGATAAACTTTATAGTCGATAACAAATCGATTAATAGTTTAATCGTTGCAGCTCTAGAACCAAATTTAATGTACTGCAGGACATTAAAAAAATAATCAACCATAATCTCTCCTTTCAACTTCATTGGTTCAAGATTAAACTGTGTAATTAATTTTAAGTATAATTTTAAGGACGAAGACTGTGACCCCATGGTCTAATGACCATCCTTTATATAACCTCCAGTGGTCAGAGAGCTGACCTTGTGACCTAAAAGCATGATTATGACCTGAACGTTATGGTCTTTAAAGTTGAAAAGACAGAGATACGTGATCCAAATAATTTGTTTTCTGAAATGGTACCTTAAAAACCTGCTAAAAGCCAATGTGTTTATGTAGATGAGTGTGTCACAGGTGTAATTCACCCTAACAGGAACAATAAGCTTAATGTTGAGGTCTGATGCCAGTCCTGTAACCAGATTCCTCATGGTTGTCACCTTGACAAATGATCACGCAACCTACTAATTCACATTGAAAGCCAAACATGATTCAGGTGGCAGATAGTATTTCTATTCAAGGATTGTGCTCCTTCTAATTATTTACCCGTGTGTGTATGGGTCAACACACAAGAACTACATGAAAAACTTTTGAACTCCAGAACTGGAACAACATACAATGGAATCATTAATGTTTCTTTATAGAGCAATAAAAGATTAGTAGAGATTCATGTGATATAAAGCAAATTTGCCCTTATGTTGCCTTCATGGAACCATCCTCCTCGAAAACAGTTCATAAATACAGACACATGACATGAGGCCAGCTGTTTCACGTGGAGTGAGGCTTACTGCTCATGCACAGTTGTAAATGTTCACATGTAAGAGTTGGAGTTCGGTGGGGGCGTCTCCCCCCCAGACATGATATGAGCATTATGTCTATACAGTTTGCCTGCCATGCATTCATGCATGCCCAGGGGGTGGGAACACACGAGAGGGGAAGTTATGGAGGACTGGCAAAAGGAGGGGCAGTGGGCCGTTTTTGTTTATACTGTAGTTCTTATGACTCTCTGTGTATCCACATGTCACATGTTGTAACCTGTGCCTGCGTGAGTACAGCAGGGTTGATGATATTCCCAGTGCTCATTCTGGCAACCGGTCAAACCAGATTCCAGGAAATAGTTACGAGGAGACAGTATATGGAATGTTTTCATACCGGAGGGGTGGAGATTGTGAGTGTAGAAAGTGGGTGTGGAGTTCATGTGACAGCAGGGAGTGACCCTGTCCCCCTGCAGGTGATACACATGTCCATAAAGCTTTATCTTTTTCACACACAGGAAACTCGCACAGGCACATGTAGCGTTTGTGTGTGAAGTGAAGTCACAGTCTTGATACCAGAGCTGCCACCACACACAAGCCGTCAGGCCACCAGAGTACCTTGCATCCAGTGTTGACACGTGTGAGCAGAGGAATTAAGGAGGCACTTAGAGCTAAACAGAAACACAGCACGTGTTTTCTCAAGGAGAGACAGCACAAGAGATGAGCAAGGCTTTTTCTCAGATGATTCAAAGTCCTTGAGAGGAAATGCACACAGAATGACAGAATAGACGGCCCAAGGGTATTGTTAGTACTGAGATAACACTTCCAGCACAGTTAGATACGTTCACATCTCTTGAATTGGCTGCAGTAACCTGTTATAGGGTGCAGGGCAGAGATTTGCGTTGCAAAGCTGTTTTGTTCAAGGAGAATCTCATATCTGTCAACTGACTGATAGTGACCCACAAAACTGCGATCATGATCATTGTGATGTGAGCCAAGTGACTTGTGAAGATCGTGAATGAAGAATGTAAAACATGCTAATTCTGCACATGGGAAATGATTTAGTTGGCAGGCTCTTGAGTATTTCAACACCTGACACAGTGATCCAGCTAATAAAATGGGGGCAAACTGAACTGAAGATGTGGATCAACACAAGGGGGCTGTCGAAATGAGAAGAAATTCATAAATTCTTAAAATAATGAATAATGAGATTAAATCTTATGACTGTTTTTAGCTCTTTTACTATGATACTTACTTAAATACTTAAATGAATTATGAATGTGTTTTGGTGGCTTTGCATTTTCCCATCCTTAAAAACTGGTGATTTAAATGCATTAAAAAATTCTCCCTTTTATTGACTAAAGCCTTCAAGCAAATCAATTAAATGTGTCAAAATAGTGCCCAGCAACAACGTGACTGTTACCCTCTGCACAGTTTTGACTTGGTGGAATGCAAAGACTTAAGGTAGCTGTGCCCTGCTTGCCTCCCCCTACGTCTGTAGTCACAGCATTAAAGCCCTCTCTCTATTCCAAACGTGATCAGCCTTCGCGCTTGTTATTGTACTGCTGCTGTTGTCTACACGGGACTGCGCAAAGAGCCTTGTGAGCCGGGCGGGAACTGTGTCAAGAGTCCATGTGAGCTCCCGGTCAGGTGGCTGGCGGATAGATGGGTCTGCAGGCCCGCAGCCAAAACGGGGAGGGAGGGAGGGAGGGAGGGAGGAGGTAGGAGGGGAGGAAGATAGAGAAGAAGGGAGGGGGCTGGAGGAGGAAAGACTCAGTGCTGAAAGCAGGCAGGCAGGCAGGCAGGCAGGGAGCTGGCTGGCTGAGCCTGCACGTGAGGGGCAGTCTTTCATCTTGCAGGGAAGAACACTGTCTGCAAAACAAGGGGGGCGGATGGGTGTTCTGTTGAGGGGTAATAGGGCATTTCCGACTTGATGTGACATCCCCAAACAAAGGCCTGTTTATAGCCTGTCTATGCCACTCATTGTGGATGTATAGTGACTTACTGTCATGTTATGATAAGCATGTTATAGTGCTTATATTATATAGTGCACAAATTTTACGTGCTTATAGTTTACAATTTCACATAAAATATCCCTTATGATACATTGCAGCTTATTGCACCACAGAAATGTAACTTCTATAGAAAGCCTACCTTATCAGACGATAAAATTAAATGTTATTCATGGGTAAATAATGTGTGAGTGTTGGTTCAGCCAACAGATTAGGGTGTTTATCTTACCTGGTATTGTGTGTTTAGCATTAAATTCTCCAATGGGCTTCATAGATGCCAAAGTATCACTGTTCAGTAAAAGCAGCACGCCCACTGCTATGACAAAGCCTTCTTTTAGGTTACTTGATCATCTTACAGATTAGAAACCGAAAGACTCTTCACAGATATCCAGGTCAGAGTTGTTGTTCTTCTAGCTGTGACATTTTTTCTAAATTATTCATCAGATCAAATTTCTGTTGTCCCAACACGAACTGGGTTTTTGTGTGCGTTTGTGGACGTCTGCCAAGTAAGCTCACTGAATCAAAGTGGAGCGTTGCTCAACACTTGGATTCTCACTCGCTTTCTACATGCGAACACCGACTTAGATGAAGATCAGTGAACTGAGCTTTTTTTGCCCCCTTTCTGTTCCTCCAGGTGGTGTTATCTTGTACGCTGGTTCGTCCGGCAGTGCCAGCCCAAGTCCTGGCAGCCCTTCAAGTGGATATCAGACCCAGTCGCCCTCCTCCCACTCGCAGCCCTCATCCCCAGAGGGTGTCTCCTTTCAGGAGATTGGGGCCCTGAAGCAGAGAGGGGAGCAAGGGGGAGGAACTCCTTCCCCACGAATGGTCTTCCAGTTTCCTGAAGTAAATAATGCTCCTGTTGCCCAAATAACGACGGTATCATCTGCAACCTACAACCACCCCACAGTGGCCAAAAGACCTTGTGGTTTCACTGGCACGTTCACCAGTAAGTACACGCTCACTCCCCTCCTTCATGTTCTCTTCTTCTATATGTTTACCTGCAGGCATATTGATATTGAATTTCTCTCTCTGATGTTGTGTGTGTGTGCCTCTTTCATAGAGACTGGAGGTATGGTGCTTCTGTGTAAGGTGTGTGGTGACATCGCATCTGGGTTCCATTATGGCGTACATGCCTGTGAAGGCTGCAAGGTGAGAGCGAACAAAGATAATATTATGTCATGTCTTTGTGTTCACTAGGTGCTATACAAGCACACACATTGCTACAAAAGACACTCTAAAGTCTTTATGCCGATTGTGCCATCTCTAGGGTTTCTTCCGACGCAGCATTCAGCAGAACATCCACTACAAGATGTGTGTGAAGAATGAAAAGTGTCTCATCATGCGCATGAACCGAAACCGGTGCCAGCACTGCCGCTTTAAGAAGTGTCTCTCCGTGGGCATGTCCAGAGATGGTGAGAGACAGTGTGACTGTCATGTCCTTAAAGAAGATATTTAGACAAGTGGCAACGAAAATTGAAAGTCATTTATTTTGTTTTCTTAGTGTAATTTAGTTTAGTTTATTTGTACAATAAAGGTACAAAACCAACAGAAAAGACAATAGTTGCAGTGCAGGAGAGGAGGGAAGAATGTGGTGTCTATTTGCACCAAGCTATTCACGCCTGACCCCCATGGTTTAGCTATAAAAAGCTAAGTTGCAGTGGATAAATAGGTTAACCCCAAGATTCCCATGCAGGAAAGTGGGGCTCAAAACTTGTCAAGGAGTCAAGGATTTGAGGCTGACGTGAGATTAGAAGTCACTTGAAACTCTTTAGACTTAGTTCCAGCCTAGGTGTAAATAGCCACATTTGTATCCCGGGAGCAAATAGCATATGCCTTAAAAAAGCAAAAACATTATGACTCATCAAAATGGAAACAAAACAAACAAACAACAAGTAAACAATAAAAAAACATATAACACAAACTATATATTTAAGCATAAACAGAAGTAAAGAAAGAAAAGCAGACTTAAAACAAATAGATCTGTGCAACTAGCAGAAGCATCTTGCCATTAGTTTTAAGATGAAATGACATTTCTTTAACTGTACCCTAAAGGTTCACAAGGAGGAACATGATTTCAGTGTCAAATTCACTAAATTCCATAAATCTGGGCCTATACATTTGATTTACCTCTTAATGTACAACAACAAGTTAAATGGAGATCATTAAATGATATGAAAGGATTTTATTGATCCATGGATGCAGGGTTACATACATGGAGAGTCAGTTGTTTCATAGAAGCAAAAAATCGAACTTAAGCAGGTCTCACTCCTCATCGCATAATTTCATTTTCTCTTCATCTTCGTCTTCATCTCTCCTTTCCCCACCTTTTGTCTTTTGTTCCCCCCGTCTTCCTCTCCTTGCCCTGCAGTGCTGTCTGATTTATGGCGAGAGGAGCTCTCGAGTCCCAGTAGTCATCAGTCATGGAGAAACTGTGACAAATACAGTTTATTTTGGGAAATTGGGGCACAAAGTTGTTGATTACCCCATGTGTTCTCCAAGATGTACAGTCTTACCTATTTATTTTTTTCAGCGCTGACATCTACAAACAATCATTTGAGACATAATGTTATTCTGCCCTGTTAATCATGACAACCTGCAGTGCTCGACTTGAAATTAAAATAATATTAACACATTTAATCTGCTCTACTGCATTATTTCACCGCAGGACTCTGATCTCTCGGGAGGCGGTTAAACTAGGTGATAATAAATCATGTTTTTTTCTGGAGCAAACATTTTTAGCTGACCCAAAAAAGCCAAAATGCGGCAGTGAAAAATCACCTGCTAATTCGTCAGATCACAGCAGGGAAACTTTTATTATTAATAACCATATTTGACATGTTTTCATTTCCTGAACACACACACAAATTAAATTAAATTAAAAAGAAAAATATTATTGCTTCTAATCGATGTTATGGACCTCCAAAGCCATTATTCATTTTCATGTCACGTTTTTCGACCTGGCAACATGATATCTCCTCGCAAATTAATTTTTGATCATCCAGTTTTTTTCCACCTTCAACCCTCCTCTTCACCTCTCCTACCTGCCTGCAGTGTCTTTTTGACCTTTCCACTCCTCACTCACTCTGTCACTTTGCTAATGACATCATGTTCAGTGCTGTTGACCCAGTGACCTACTTCCACAGCCAAAGAGAGCGCGAGTGCTCAACTAAAAGACAGAAAGCTAGAGAGAGACACTGGGGGAGGTGGTATAGCGTACAGCGTGCTATAAATAGGGCTGTCAGTGGAGGTGCAGAATTGAAAAGGGGGGGAAGGGAGGATTGGAAAGGCTGGAGAGGAGGATGAGGCAGTTGGATGAGATGAAGGCTTAAGTGTTCTGTATTGTGGTGAAACAGCTGTGATGGACACAGAATAGTCCGGGACAGCAGGGAGGTCTCAGGATTACTAATCCACATAGAGATTACGGCTCAAATGTCAGATGTAGAATGCATATTAGAACAAGAAGTGGTTGTTTCTGTATATTGTTTGAATGTGAAAATCATTTTAAGTGCCTGAGTGTTTCTGTTATTCAGTGTACTAGTATTCAATTCCTGCCAGTAAGGAGCTGGCAGTGATATCAATGCTTGATGCCAGTAAATGCTAACAGAGGCTGCTCTCTTCTGCTTGTCCTCAGCTGTGCGTTTTGGGCGTATTCCCAAACGGGAGAAGCAAAGACTATTGGATGAGATGCAGAGCTACATGAACAGTCTCAACGAATCAGCTTCCATGGAGATGGAGGTGTCACCTCCCCCTGATGCCCCCTGCAGTCCCCAGAACCACCAGAACCCGGACCCCAGAACGAATGAAGGAGCGGGCTCCATATCGCAGTCCTACCGCAGCAACAACTTAATGAACAGTGACGAGAAGCCGCCCAAGATGGCTGCCGGCAACGCCAACATTGGCACTTCGTCTTTCCAGAACAATTCGGTGCAGGAGCCTTCCCTGTCACACTCAGCAACCCAAACTCAGCACACAGTTCAGGTGGAGCAGGCGAACCTGACATCGAGCTACCGTGTCCCTTCAAACTGCCCCGTCGGACCCAACAACAACGAAAACTCCACTAACAATAACACCGACAACACCAAGTACACCTTCTCCTCCAATCAGAATCAGTGCCCCTACAGTGGAAACCTATCATCGCAGTCCTACTCAACCAATCAGAACAATTACCCAGCCAGGGATTCCCAGAACCAAAGTCCATGCCCCTGGAAGCTAAATGGTGGCGCCAAAGTGCTGGTGAGACTCTTTTTCCCCTTATCAAGTATGTGATTATCTATCAATCTAATGTCAATAAAAAGTCTATAACGCTTCTTTTAATGCCTTCTCCTGCAGGCATGTCCACTCAATTCATGTCCTGTGGCTCCGGCCAGTCGCTCCAGTCAGGAGGTGTGGGAGTCTTTCTCCCAGTGCTTCACCCCTGCTGTTAAAGAAGTAGTGGAGTTCGCCAAGAGCATCCCAGGCTTCCAGACCCTGAGCCAGCATGATCAGGTCATGCTGCTCAAATCTGGCACTTTCCAGGTACATCTAGTCCCACCGCTCTTTTGGTCTGTGCCCCAATAACTGTTAAGCAACGTACCCAGCGGAACCTCCGCCTAGTTTCCTTTATCCTGCTCCCTGTACACAATTTTTTTTTTCCCAAGAGAGCAAGGTCATGATTTGCTCTAGTTGGACTCTGATTGGCTAGTACTTGTTGCTTTTGTTGGTTTGGGTCATTTGGATTGAAGAGGTTTAGGCATGAGGAGTGAGATTGGGTAGAGTTAGGATACAAATATCAGGGTAAGCCAATCAGAGACATAGTAGGGTGGGTCATGCATTCCCCAACCAAATTTAAAAGGTGTTGCTGGGATATCTGTAAAGCAACATATAGTCACATCACAAGACGTAGCATATAGCATATCTACAGGAATGGGGCGGGATTTTGAAATGGTCAACTGTGGAAGTTTTTCGTTATATCGTTTCTTATCCTTTGGAGTTTTTTTCTGTTGCTGACATGGTCTGGTTCTTCTGTCTGCAGGTTCTGATGGTGAGGTTCTGCTCACTGTTTGACCCCAAGGAGAGGACGGTGACCTTCCTCAATGGACAGACATACTCACTGGCATCACTGAGGGCTCTCGGCATGGGCTCCTTACTGGACGCCATGTTTGAGTTTAGCGAGAAGCTAGGATCTATGGGTCTGGAGCCAGATGAAATGGCCCTTTTCATGGCTGTTGTGCTGGTTTCTGCTGGTAAGACTAATTCTCATATATGTACTCAACAAAAAATTAAACACTTCACACGCTCCCATTATTCATGGGTTTAAGTAAAAAATCCAGGACTTCTTGAACTTTCGAACTATGGCTATTTCAACTCATGAAAAATGGGAGCAACAACAAAAGTGCTGTGTTTATATTTTAGCCAAGTATATATATACATGTACACAAGCAGATACTGTATGCACACACTTTCTTGTGCCTTAACCCAAATTTGTCCTCTCTTTCTCCAGATCGCTCTGGTATTGTGGAGGTGGGAGCGGTGGAGCAGCTGCAGGAGAACCTAATAAAAGCTCTGCGTTCTCTCATCACCAGTCGCCGCCCAGATGACAGCACCCTCTTCCCAAAGTTGCTGCTGCGTCTGCCTGACCTGCGCACCCTGAACAACCATCACTCTGACAAGCTTTTAGCTTTCCGCATAGATCCATGAGCTCCGAGAGCTGAAGCTGACTGAGGTGTCTGCTTTGGGGAGCCCTCTTAGCTTCCCCATGTGAGCCTGGCCTGCCACATACAGTACACTGGCCTGATGCATGATGGACAGTTGTTGTGGGAGCTGTGCCAAGAGTCTGAAGCTGTGTGGAAAAAATATCAGTGGAGGATGTAGGCACAGCAAGAGGTGGAGGCTCCTGAATTCAAACTGATTCCTCCTCCAGTTGTTTCCAGGATTGCTTAAAAAAAAACATTATCAAAACATAGACAGTGTTCCTCCTTGGGTTCTTCAAGTCAGTATCAGAAGTCATCACCTCTCCCTCCTGGAGTATTTGTCAGAGGCGGTTTTCTGTTCCGGAGACCAAAAAGAAGAAAGAGCCCGTTGTTCCACACTAGACTTTGTCCTCCTATCCCAGCTCACAAAGCTAACAAGAGGGAAGCACATAACTCTGGCCCAGAGAAAAAGGAACATGTATAAACATTCACCAACAATGATTTATTACAGTACATTCATGCACTTTCCATACATCGTGAAGACCTTTTAAATCAATGCATAACATAGCAATAGAAATGTCTTGGGAAGACGGTTTGTGTATGCCCTGTTGAAATGACATAAGCTATTTTCACACCATGTCACCATGTGGGAAATCTTTATAAAAAAATCACCCATTTGTGATTGAGAAATGTATAACATTTTTAAGAAATGAGAGTAAGTTGCATTGTATTTGTATGCGGTAATCAGGGAGAAATTATTGGTCATTTTAGACCATGTATGATGGGTTATATGTTGAGGTGTTTTTGATGTAAATTTTGTATATATAAGCCTTGTTAGTTTGCAGATTCTTGGATATGTAAATGAAGTTAGTAATGAATTATTGTATGTATGACATCACAAATAATAGATTGCTTTCCGGACTGCGATGAGAAAGCAACGTTTGACCCCTGCGTTTAAAATTTTTATTTGAAGATATATAATTGAAATAAATGTATGGTCAACTGACTGCATCACCTTGTGAATATTTTGTAAATGTTTTATGCTTACACCATAGAGTTCCATTATTAAATAACGTTATATAGCATTTTCCCTCCTTGTGCTCATCTTTTCTTCATTTTCCTCCTTAATATGATGCTCCCGTCTGTATTGCCGAGGCATACCATGGAGCTGTAGCCTAGCAACAGAGGCAATCAGCCAATCATGCTCCAGGCCTGAGAGCCATTAGGGTTTTTTTTTTTTACTAACAAGAAACACCACTTGATTTTTGAGTGTGTGATAACAAGTAAATGTAATTTCAAAGAGTGCCACACTTCAATAAATATAAGGTGAGGTTCTTCATCGCCAACACGCAGACAACAAGCAGCCATTCGGAGGGAGACTGTCAACTGAGACGGATTCTGTTCAATGATCTATGCAAATATGACACCATAGGTTAATATGGGACGTGAGTATGCAAATGCTCTGGAGATTAACAGATAGGGTGCCAGACAGCACGTGGAGAAGCCTTCCTCCATCTCTGCTGTCTCTTCAGTCGAGTAGAAGGTCTGGGAAAAAACTTATTTGTGTAAATGTTTGGGAGCATTTTCCTCAAACAGTGACTGTGGCCTTAAAAAGTGTCCACATCATCTATACATGTTTGTGATTTGCTTTAAGACACCTTAAATTACTGTTAATTTAAAGAATGTATATATACCTAGTTAGGATTCATGCTAAAAATCAATAAGTAATTATGATTGGCTTGCCTCCCCCTTTGTGTATTTTCAGTTCAAACATTCAGGAGAACCAGTGACTCCTCATATGAAAAGCAGGAGACAAATATCCACTAATATACCTGTTTTAATTAAAGCAGTAACTCTCCTCCACATCAGGTGATTCGCTCTACTGTCTCTATATCCAGTGCACGGATCTCCCTTCATGGCAAGTAATTAAAAAATAACACATCATCCAAAAACTCCCTCCTGTCCTCCCTTTATTTGAACTTAGCTAAACTTTTACTCTCAAAAAAAAAAAACCCTGATAGAGTGAGTCTTGCTTCTGTCTCTGCTGGAGCTGTGACGCAACCAGTGTTCCAGTCTTTTCTATGAATCATGTCATGGTCTGTACACGCCGTCTGCTGGACAGGACGAGAACAACAAGAACTATATTGGGCCATGGCATATTTTTATGAAGTGACACAGGGACCAGGACTACTTCTGAAACCAGATGTCCCATTCTGTAAAAATCAACAATACCACCTATCATTACAGCAACAACAATGTAATGACAGAGCTGTGTGTGCACCGTTAACAGCAAATAGTCAGCATTTCTGTGCTGTATCAAAGTATGCTGTATGTAAGTATCAAAGTGTGTCTCCAGAGACCAGAATACCTGAAGCCAAAAATTCATTCATGACCTTATACAGCTGAGAAATCAAATCTCTCCATGCAATCTGTTTAGCAGCTGATCTGTAGCTTTTCATCATACCTGATGATCTTTATCAGCAGGTGGGAGTTCGTCACACTTCGGATTTCTTTTTTAATTAAGGACCAATATAATTTCCAACCTGCTGTCCTCTTCTATATTATTTTAAAATGTAACTTGAATTACTACCACAATTTAAAAAACCCCAGGCTTTTCATGAGACAGTATATATTCACCAAAATCAATTGAGTCTTTTCAGTGGAACTTTCTCACTCTCTCAAACTGTGAACAGATTGTTCTTAATGGTGTTATCTTCCTAATAATCATGTTTTAAATTCTGTTTTTCTTCCCTAGGCCTTACTCAGAATAACAGGGATTCTTGTTAATAACTGAGAACTGTTTAAGGAGAACCTTGTGTGATTAGCAGCAGACACAAAGCATTAACTCTCCTCATAAGACATCTGAACATCTATATTATCATCTACCTACTATCACCATGTCTGGTACAGGCTGCTTCTTGCAACATAGAGTAAACAATAAATCCTTATCTGCTGCTGCCATCTAGTGGCTAAAAGATGAAAACATGCACGGTATTTGATTTCACATGTTTATGGACTGAAGATTTGAGGAAATTTACTGAGGTACCTGCATATGCTTTTGCAGTGGTTATCTAATTATATGTTTATTCTGGCTTTCCTCATTGTTTTTGTTTTGTTTTGTTTGTTTTTTTTTTGCATGGCCTGAAGCAGTAATGGAAGATCCTTTTTTTAAGTAAAAACATTAATACCACATTATGAAAAGTTTCACTGCAAATGAAAGTCCTATATTCAAAGCCTTACTTAAAAAGTGTGTGAGTATTATCAGCAAACTTTACTTCAAGGCTCAAAAGTAAAGGTACTAATTATGCACTAAAATGGTTCCTGTCAGTGTTTTGCTAGTATATCTTATTTTTTTGTTTCAACATTATAGCTGTATTGATGTGTATCTTACTTACATTTTATGGCTGTAGATTTTTTTAATCTGTTCAACAAAAATGAATGTTTGACTGTAAAAAATAAAATATGGCACTTAACCAGACAGTGTATGATTATGGAAGTAACGCTTGATGTGGCAGCACTATATCAATGTATATGAGACTTTTCAAATCCATTTTGCTGCTGCCGCTCCTTTATTATGCAAAACCTGCTGCTACTCGTCACTGTGATCCAACTGCTGCTATTTAGAAATGACTCTTACATTATTATTGCTATTAAAATCATTATTTACTGTGCTGTCTACCTGAACACTGTTGCACTTTGGGCACTGGCCACCCTGATATCTGCCTGTATGTTTTATACTTATACCTGAGTACCTAATTTCATTCTGTCATGTTTAACATGTGGTAGAATGACAATAATGCATCCTTATCCTTATCAGTATTTCTCATTGGCTATCAGTGGAAGAGGAAAGCATTAGATGATTTTCCTTTTGTGCTTCCTTACTTTATGAACTATATTCAGACAAAATTCATTATAAAATATCACTTGTCTTTAGAGCCATATATCATGTTGTTGTTGTTGTGTCCCAGTAGATCAAAGGTTGATGCTCGCTGGTAAATCTTATTATTACAGTCTTTTAACGGTTATGTGTGTGTGCTCAATAACGTTCTTAACGTCAATCTCATTAGTCTGGTGTGCCTGTTACTAAACCAGTGTCTTACACAGAAACATGATGTCATATAGTTCACAATAGATTACTGTTGGGTTACTAAAAAAAGAGGACAATGATTACCTTATATAACACATATATAGTAAATATTAGTCTACTGTAGTTTGTTTAATTGTTCCACTTATACACAGAGAAGTACAAAAGACATAAATTTGACGTCAAAGTCTACATTAAGTAAAGTATTTAAAAAAAGTTTGGTAATGATGCAATGTGAGCTCTCTCATTAATAATATATATGAATATTGTCTGTCTTCATATGCATATATGTGTAAACAAATTCACATGAGTGTGGGTTCTTGGTTTTGTTTGAATAATATATTTTATACAATATGAATATACTGATAATCTAATATCTCACAGGTCTGCCTCACTCATTTTTCTCCTAAAGTGGAGCAAATATAGTTATGTAATGCATATGTAATTCAGATGTATAAGTCCTTTGAATCTTTCTGGTGAGCTCTGGGATGATTAACTGTCCTGGAACACTGTACAGACGGTTTGTGCCAGCAAAGACAGACATACACAACACCCCTGTTTACCAGCAGCAGTGGTACGGTCCGGCTTCATCTCAGTGTTTCAGGACTAGCTGGACTTTGCTGGGATGGGGGTGGCGTGGGATCAGGGTTATGGAGAGATTAACCACATGGAGGCCTATAAAGCTTCAGTGTAATCCGCACACAGGAGACAAATTCAGAGCAACAACTATCCCACAAACAGCATTTTCTGCTCGCAACTTGCAGTGTTTTGGACCACACAACCCCCTTTAAACAAGAGGAAGAGGAGCTGAGGCTGCCTGCAAGCAAAGTATTTGACCTGTGACATCACATCAGGGTAGAGTTCCTCATCATCATCATCACCACAAAGGTGAAAAAAAAGGAAAATCATGAAAAAGGGAAAGGTATGTTTTTAACTTTCCTGCCTTATAGATAAACTTCAGCTTTACAATGCACTGTGTTGTGATTGGTTCAAAGATCTTTTACATCTTAATGTAATTTCATGAGTTTTATTTTTTATTTTTTTGTTTTGTTTTAAATTGACATAGTGACTTATACTCAAAATCCTCCCAAGATGACCTCATATTAAAAAAATCATGACTTTGAGGTAGGATTGTAGAGGCTCTTGTCTCTGATGCTTCTACATGGCGATATCACAGCCAGGATCAGAAATCATTAACCAATTAGTGACAAAGGTTTCATGATTTTTTTAAATTTGTGTGAAAGAAGTCTTTTAATGAACATTGGGTTCTCTGTGCTTCAACTGTAGTGTTGTTTATACTGGTGACGAAAAGATGGAGGCCCTCCACATCCAACCTAATCCTCTGAATTTATCAAACATGGAGGCTGTTTTTTTGAACACATCTGTCGTATGCAGGCAGCTTTAACAGTAAAATATAATGTGTCATAGACTCTGGACAGATAAATAATAGATGACAGTAACTGTAGTATTGTGCTGGTTCATGTGTATGAGAGTAAACATGAATTATTAAAACAACATAGGGAATGCAAAGAATGTTTTGCTCTTTATCAGAGATTCGCCCAAATCCAAATACGTTATTCTGTGAACAAATACTGTGGTGGATATTTCTTTTATCTGAACCTGCTCAGCACCATGATTACCTCAGCATGTTTAAAAAAAACAATTGTATCTGCCTTAACCAGTCACTGATTTAATACACCAAGATTATTCCCTTCAACTAAGGGATATTTTTTATATACTTATATATATCTGTAGTTTCTTTCTCCAATGCAAAACTGAATCTTCTGGTTTATAAAACTTTTTTCCTTTCAGTTTCTTATTGCCCAGTGTCCCACAGTTAAATGGGTGGTGTTGGTGCACTTCAGGCAGTTCATAAAACTTAGTTTAGCTAAAAAAAAAAAAAAAGATGACAGAAAGAGCAAGATTAAAATTCTGGAATGAGGATGTGGAAATATTTTTTATAAATAATAATATACCAATCTTAAATCACGATGCTTTGTAGGCACAACATCTGCATTACCAGTGAATATTAGGTTACAACATTTTCCTGATTTAACAGAACTTCTGGTGTAAATCACTCCCACCTCTAGTCTTCTATCCACATACAGACACAGAAACAGATAATTTTATTGGTTGAACAGATACAGATACAAATAATGACATTTATGTGTACTTCTACTTTTTGTAATGACCCTACTAACAGTAATTAAACCCCAGCAGGTGACAGACGACAATGAACCCCCAACCTATCAGGAGGCGACTGCAGGTAAGAACAAATCTCTTTGTATATGCTTGTTTGAGTGAAGGTACTAGGTGGAAAAAAAGAGAAAAAAGACTGACAACACATAGACAACAAGTGGATAGGTGTTAAAACAATGATTTTATATTTCTATATTGATTTCATCTTGTTTCATTGCTATTTGTAATCTTAATTTATAGTCATAAAAAGTTTCCTACACAGTTGAATCCTCATGTATCTCTTTCTTCAGGCTATGACGAGATGGAGGCCCAGTTCGCCTGGGATGACAAGACCATCAGACGGACCTTCATCAGGAAGGTACACACGCATTATGTGAGACCAGCGTCACTCGTACATAAACATAATGACACCATTGCTCTGACACCATCCATGTCTTCCTGCAGGTCTACGCCATTCTCATGGTTCAGCTGTTTGTGACAGTGGCCATTGTTGGTCTCTTTTCATTTTGGTAACTACGATTGTGGGAATCTATATCACTCTGTAGACACAAAGGTTTTTTTTTTTTTATGATTTTGATTAAAACCTGATTGCAATCCATGTCATTTCTGTCTCCACAGCGCACCTGTGAGGTTTTTTATTCAGACTCATCCTGACTTGTACATGGCATCCTAGTAAGTGAAAACACATCATAACTCACATTATAGTGTCACCTTCATCTATTATACTGAATTTATCAAGTTTTGTCTCATCATTTCCCCTTTTTTTTGACAGTCTCATGTTCTTTGCCACCTACATTGCCCTGTCCTGCTGTGGAGACCTGAGGTACTCTTTCTATGCAACATTACTTACAGCACCCTCCATTCATCCAGACAGTGGTTCCCCTGACTAAAGTGATATAGTCTATGGCTATTATATATTCAGTGCATACCAAAAATAGTAGAGACTGATAAACTGTACTAATTACCCAAATACTGAACACAATAACTGCAGGAAGTTTGTGTTAAACAAGCAATTTGGATAAAGTCTGTGCACATTATTCCCTATGAATGTTGCAAGTGAGTGCTGAATAGTTAAAGTTGAATATTTAAACTATTTCCTTGTCCATATCATGTGTTTTTTATCTTCAACAATCATACATACTTGAGAGGCGTCTTTTTTTTTTTTTTTTGACAAATTCATTCTTTTCTTCTCCCTGACACTTGGCCATTGTTCTCTCAGCTCTTTGGTTGTTTTAACTGTGTACTATTATAAATGAGGAGGGGGCTGTTTCACAAAGAGTGCAGGCTGAGAATATAGTTGGGAACCAATGCATTCAAGCACCTACAAAATGGAGTGTATAATGAAAGTGTTAAAGTAGATTTTCCTTTTCTTCACCTAAACAGGAGGCAGTTTCCCTGGAATCTCATTCTGTTAGTTCTCTTTGTGAGTATTCCTCACTGTGAAAACGGATCATTGCAGTAGAACACAACATGCTCTTTAACATAAAGCCTAACTGTGGTATTATTACTTTCCTTTTTCCCGTCAGACTTTGAGCATGGCCTTCATGATGGGATTTGTGTCGAGGTAAATATATATTTCGATGCAGGCGCGTGTTAATTTTGGTGTCTGACACATTGATTGCAACTCATCCGAGGCTCCTTCTCTTCCTCCAGCTTTTACAACACCAAATCAGTCGTTCTGTGTCTGGGAATCACAGCTCTGGTGTGTCTGTCTGTCACCATCTTCAGCTTCCAGAGCAAGGTGAGAAGAACTGCTCACTCTAAAAAATCATGCTGTAATTTAGGGGAATCAACTAATCTTTTCTCTTTAATTTAACATAAATATATAAACTTTATGTATCCAAGCAAATTAAACTTAAAAATTCAAGCCTTTATTTTCAATTGATCATCTTGTATTTTTCGCTCTCTCCCTCTGTTGCAGATTGATGTCACATCCTGTCAGGGCATCCTGTTTTCTTTGTGTATGGTCATGCTCCTCTGTGCCATCACTATCTCCATTGTCGTCCCTTTTGGATACGTAAGTTCACCTCCTCCACCAGTTCAGCGTAGACACACTTTTCTAGGGGTCTAAAATAGATGCTGAGTCAAACAGCAGTTGCAGGTTAAGGTGCTGCAAAGGGATTAGCCTTGCAGATAATCTAGCAAAGCCCTGCACTGTCCTTCTTCATTTAGCATCCTGCTATCCTTCTTAACAGTGTTTTATAATGCTTTTTTACCAGTGGTGGAAATAGCACTGAAAACCTGTATTCAAACAGCACTGTTATTTTACTGAAATATTACTCAACTACATGTAAAACTCCTGGTTTTAGAAATACTTTAAAAATACTCCTCTCAAAAACTACTTAGAGTATTAGCATGTCTGTCAGTTGCTCAGAGATTATTTAGACTTAAACAACCAAATCTCTATTAAAGTTACTTCTGTCTGCTAATTACTCATACCATTTAATGATGATTACATATAGCATATTGTTCACAATATTTTTTTTGAAAGGAAGTCAGATGCTACAACTGACCCCAATCCAGGGCACAGCTACAACACAATCAGGGGATGGTTGCCACATATTTCGCAACTGTTGCTTTTTGTGTAAATAAAATAAAATACAATAAATAGTGTTCTGAAAATATGCATTAATTTACCATAATATCATAGTTTAATTTGTTTTTACTATAAAATTATAGTATTATTTATTTAATGACATTTATAAAGTAACAGTTTTTGAGTTTTGTTTATGAGAAGAACAGTCAGTATGCAGATGTTACAGACACTATTCAGTCTCTATATTTCCTTGTCAGACAGGAAAAATGGAACAAGTCTTAAAATGTGTATTTATTGTGTATTCACTGTTGTATACATTTTTTTTTACCTCGCAATGACTTATGTGTGTTAAGAAAGCTTCACATATTTATATTTGGGTGAACTATCCTATTATGTACCATAGAGTGACTTATCTATGGTCGGTTTTGATATGGCTTAGGTTGGACAGAGGATAGAGGATAGAGAGAACTAGATAATTGACCTTGACACATGCTAACCATGTCACTTAGAAGTCAACAAAATAAGGATTCAAACTAAGTAAGTTTTGATTAAGTCTTACAAAAGGTCGGGGCAGAGTGACACAAATACAGCTCATTATGTTTTTTTTAAATAAATGCAGCAGCAGATGTTGAATGTGTCTTCTGACCTCCTGGTGGAAACAGGGTCTGACTGAGCATGTGCAGTATGAGTGTCATCACTCTAGCATGTTTCTGATTGAAGACTGGTTACAACCGTCCCCAGTTGCAACCATCCCTGAGTATACCCTACTCCTGCCCTGTTCTGGTCAGTAGTTGTGGTCACCTCTCCAAATTTGTGCCTGTTTGTTGCCCATTTAGCATAACTGGCTACAAAAATGTCGATAAAAGGTTTGTATATTGATTCAAATTGAAGGCCTATTCAGCAGTGCGTTATTATTTAAAAGTAACTGGATAGATTGAAGTGTTTGTTCTCTCACACCACAGGTCCCCTGGTTACATGCCGTCTACGCTGTGGCAGGAGCCATCCTCTTTACTCTGGTGAGAATCAGATACTGCATCAAAACCTCCATATTGCCCAGCTGAAGTTTGTTTTAACTCATGTACACTCCTTGCTTTCTCCCCGTCTCTTTTTCTGCCACAGTTCCTCGCATTTGACACTCAGATGTTATTAGGGAACAAGCGCTACACTATAAGTCCAGAGGAATATGTTTTTGCCACCCTCAGCATCTACCTGGACATTATCTACCTGTTCAGCTTCCTGCTGCAGATCATGGGAGGAGGCCGCGACTAAAGCGATATCTATCACTCAACTGCACTATCTTAACGCTTAACAAACTCAGCAAACAACGTGGATTCATTACCCTCATGAACAAGATGACATCAGAGCTTTATGGTTTGTGATGAATGATTATTTTGAAGTTTTCTTTGTTCCATTTTTGTCCATTTCTGTTTTGTGCATGCATCAAAATGATATAATCAAGGTGGGAGCAATCAGTTTGTTCTTTGCTGTGGACTGTGTAATCTCGTCTTTACGTACCTGGCGGCTGGTTTTGTCATAATGTCCTGACACGGCTGACACCTGCCTGATACCTTGCTGTAAATGTTCACTGTACTCTGGCCGTTCTTGTTGATCTGTTTTTGTATTGTTCTGGGGTCTGCTGTGACCCCCGCTGACCTACAGTTTGTGTTTAAACAGTCATCAGGCTCATGATAACACCAAATTATGATCGGGTCCTTTGGCTGCATTTCTGTATTTATCCCTCACTAACAGAAAAAGGGAAGATTCAGAAAATCTGCACTTTCAAGTTGAGCACAGTTGAGTTTGTTTCAATAACCAATAATTGACTGTTTCACCGGCTATGTACAGTAGATAGTTTGTTTTATACTTGTTTTTAAACCACATTATAATAGATGACAAGTTTAAAGTTCTATTGTATGTGTGTAAGGTATTTTCATACTAACATCTCAGTTTGAGCATGGATGTTTTTGGAAGAATTCATTTAGCAGTGAAACCTGAACAAGGGGATTCAGCTAACATCGCAACTTTTGAAACTAAGACGACAAATGGAAAGAGCACATGCTTTAACTTTAGTTAGAGATCTGATGTCATTGCTATTGCAACTTTAATGTGGCCTTTAATGTGGATGTGATAGAAAATTATTATTATTAGAAATGTTTTAACTGTATAGTAAACATAACATGTTAATATTTTTCTAAAGACAAGAAGCTGTATTCATTTGATTCTGACGTCAAAATAAAACCAACACGTGAAAAATACTGTTTCTTGCATGTGATCAGCCTTCCAGGCTTTCTGCCAGAAAGGCTCTGGTGGAGATGTTTTAGGAAGTCAGGTGCTGTAGTATAATAAGCAATGAAGTCCATGTGGGGAGCAGGTTGTGGTGGATGAGTAGGTCAAGGGGTTTGTGTCTCATGTAATACCTATTAATACTTAGCTGACCTATTATTTTCTTTTCTTTCAGTTCTCTCTCTCAGTTTGGTTATATTTAGGCACAAAAACTACACTGCAACAGAAAAGGCATTAAGACTAACTTCTCCTATGTGTGGTTTGTTTTCAGAAAAAGAAAATATGTGAATGCTTTCCTGCACTTTTTATATTTACATGAATCTAGAAAGATTATTATTAAGAGTATTACAACTAAAGTGATCTTTCCAAATTAATGGTTGGTTATCTTTCTTAATGCTTGTCCTCTACTGCCTTATTTTTGACCAATATTCAGTTCAAACATCTTTTAAGGAGAATATTCACTGTAAAAAAATATTATTTAATTTCTTTTTAACCAGTGAAAATGTGTGGAGGAGTTTGCAGTATTTTTGGGGGATTTTAAAAAGTCAGAGGGGACATGAACATGTGGATTTATAAAACGGACAGTTGATACGATACATCAGTTTTGACAGCAACAACAGATACACAACATTCCTTGGAGTTATGATGACACCTACCACTACAGTAATTATCATAAGGGATGCACAATATTATATTTTTTTGCAGATATCCAATATGTTGATATTTTCCATCTTGTGTTGGCCGATTGCTGGTACTGATATGTGCACATATTTTTCCCACCTAATTGCAGAGAATATCACACACTTCCACACTGCAGATGCGCCCACATCAGGTGTGCATGATTAAAGCGCCATTTTACTGGCCTATCACATCGGCAGAAACATTCATTTTAGGATAATATGATACCTTACTAACCCATTCTCAGGTGCTACAGACGACATGCTGATAATATCGTGTATCCCTAATTATCAATACAGCTGAAACAACAACAGCGGGAGGTAATGACCCATTTGCTGTCAATAATGCACTCTAATGGTGAGCAAATGACAGATAATCAAACTCACAGTTCACCCGGTCATTGAAACAAGGCTTTTATTAAAAAAAAAGAAAAGAAAAATTGACATATTCAAATTCAAAGAGAAAACCAAGAAAGAAGGAAAGTCTTATCTCCATCAATAAAAAAAACACAAGTTACAGACAATTTAGCAACTCTGGCACAGGAAGACAAAAGGAGCCAAGTGGCTTTGCAAAATAACCAAATATCAAAACTTCTTTCCTCTAACAAAACTGTACAAAATGAGTTCTTGTATAAATAAGAAAACTGTTCACAAGCAGGGAGCGAGATGAGCCTGTCGGATTTTCATAATGTTTGGGATTCACACAAACTTGGTTCATACAGTGTGGAAAAACAAGGCATTATGTTCATGTTCAAAAATGTCACCTTTAGGCAACATTTCTGAAATTTTAAAGTACAACTACTTCCATTAGGAAACTAATTTCTTTGTGTTAGTATTATTAAAGTTATTCTTGACAATCAAACAAAAGAGGGATACTCTGTATTAACCAAACTACGATAAAAGACACATTTTGAAAATCCAGTCTGGGCAACATCTCACCACCTGTTTGGAAATCCTGTTTTAGCAGCAAAACATTTTGAAGCTATGAAATAAGCCATCAAATCTACATCAGGATGGACAAAAGATGAAGAATTTCAAATCGGTCTCAACTAAAAACAGTAAGTGCAAGGACAAATTTTGTTTTGAAATATTGTGTAGTGTCTATAGAGCACACCACCGATCTTCTTACAATTTAAAAGTTATTTAAGGTTTTATAATTTTCATGATGGTAATTAATTTTGGAGCATCATGTTTTCATCTAATATGATCTCTGCTGATGAGTTTGTTAAAAAAAAATAAAACATAAATAAACACTGCATTGTAACAAGTGGTCATTTCATAGTTCCAAAATCCTGTTTTTTTGTATTAAAAGTGATGGCTAATACATGGAATATCATTTCTTTGAACATATAAACAATATCCATGACATTTTCCTTCATGGTGCACTGAATCTGAAAACTTGCTAGTCACTGTGTTATCTGGACAGGTTATGAATCATTTAAAAAAAAACAAAAACACACACACACAAGAAGAAACAAACAAAATGGTGTAAAGAGGAAGTGGAAGGAAAAATAAAAGACTATTTACAAAATTAGCTCTCGTGTCTGAAAGTCTTGCCACCATTCTGCTCTGGGTGTCTGCAGAGGCCAATAAACTTTATAATGAGTCTGTTTACATGCACTCAAACGTGTACTGAGGGCAACTCAGTTTAATTAGCACATGTAATCAAAACCAGATAATTTCTTGAGTTGTTCATGTTGAAAATCTGCTGAATTTTTCTGATACGTGTACTTATGATGGATACAGTAGTGCCAAAAAAAGTTCTCAAAAAACCTTTAAGAGATATTTTGGATTTTTTGAAGTGGGGTTGTATGAGGTACTTATCCATAGTCAGTGTATTACCTACAGTAGATGGTGGTCTGCACACCCCCAGTTTGGAGAAGTAGCAGGAGTACAAGTTTAGGAAGCTGAGAGATGAGCTGCTGGTCATCAGCAAAACGTTTATTACCATCCTAAAAAAAAATGCCCACCTAAAAAAACAACATCGGTTTAAGTGTATGCTATATTTAGAATGTTCTCACCACTTGACAGCCTTTTCCAACAAGAAAGCACTGTTATACAAGCCACATATGGTTCTCTCTGAACCAATCAAACTCCATATGCAAATTCTGTAAGAACACAGGAGTTACTGGTCCACTGCTGCCTCGACTGGTTAATTTGTTTGTGCAATTGTGTGACTTCTGTGTTTTAAGAGGTTAGTTCAGATTCAACAAAGTCACATAATAACAAAAAACCAAACTAACCAATCAAGGCAGTAGTAGACGAGCAACTCCTGTGTACTGTGAGGTAAAATTACTGTTTTTGCAGATGGAGTCTGGATGAGGGAGAAAGACACTGGAAAGGCTGCGTGATATCAAGGTAAAGCTATGAAAAGATTTTAAATATAGCATACACTTAAACTAATATATTTTTTGTGAGCTTTTTTATGTCTGACTTTGTCCACAGCAGCACATTGCCGCCATCTACTCTAGATAATACACTGATTATGAATAAGTACCTCATACGACATTCGAAATATCCCTTTAATCTGTAGTCATTATGTGGAATATTGTGCACATGTCACCACCTAGGGGTGGTTGTGATCTTTCTCTTTCTGAATCTATCAGAAACCAGAAAAAGGTCATTTTATATCCAGCTGCACACAGCAGATGATCGTCCGTGAATGAGAGCAGTTTGTGTGTGACCAAGAGCTAAACGATACGGGGCTACAACATCTTTGGCTGCGGAAATGAACAACAGAAACACACAGCAAAAAAAAAAAAAACAGTCGAAGTGTGAAAAACAAAAACAAAAACAGAATCATCAAACTGCAAGCTTTGAGAAAGACATTATCACGCTGCATTTTTTCACTGGATTCAAACATGGATGGTTGAGGAGCAGATCCTCATGAAACCTAACAACTAACTCGACTGACATGACGACGACCTCGATGGCGTTCAAACAAGCCTGTTGCCATTTGTCTGCAGTATATACAACTTAGTGTCAATCCTTTGAGAGATCAGGCAGTTCATCCAGAGAAAAAACATTAAGGCTTAGCTCAAAATAGTTTTTGCAGAATTTAGGATCACTCACAAAGTCATTCAGACTTGCTGTCTCACTAAAGGCTGTAAGAATCGTCTTTAATGGCACTTCCATGGTCTAGTGAGCAGTCCTTTGTAAAACCATGATTTCTATTATCTACATATCTACAGTTTCTGATGTCTGTATAAATTAAAGGTTAACATATTTTGGATGTACTGTGTGTGGTTATGCGAGCTCCACTCGATGTGCTGACTGACAGACTGAAACATACCCATGGCTTGTGTGAACGAAGCCTCTTTGTGCTGCAACACTGATGCAGCATCAGTATGAATCTTTTGGATCAGCGCTAAATGAATTCATTGTTTGGTATGGAAGCCCATTTCTGCCAGTGTGATGGGAAAAAAAGATCCTGTATGTCATTATAATGAGAAACATTCTTGAAATAATGAGTCAGTCTACCCATCTCATTATTATCTCATTAAACGAAGTCATTATTTTGTTGAAATGTTTGTGTTCTGTTGCAATGCAATTCACAATTCAACATGCTTTATTGGCATGAATGTTTTATAAATAATAGTCACTGTTTCCAGCAAAAAAATCTTACTATTTTGAGATATGTCACTTGGAGAAAATGTCTCATTATTTTGAGATATTATGACATTATTTTGAAAGAAATACTAATTTTTGTGACATATTATGTCAGTATTTAGATAAAGTTTCTCATTATATCGCCATACTAAGACATTACTTTGTGATACCACGTCATTATTTTGAGATACTAGACCTTTCATTTGAGAAGGTTTCTCGTTCTCATGGCTCACAGGATCTTTTTTGTCATCACACCGGCAGAAATGAGCTTCCATTGTTTGGTTCAGCTCTCCACTCTAAAAGTCTTTTCTACAAACAGGCCTAACACAATATGAGGACAGACAACACAAGGTTTGGAACGGAGATTTGTGTGAAAACAAGAGAAAACTTGATGTGCACAAAATTAACAGCATCAATCCCTACGCAGAGAAAAAAAAAACTAACATCTACTCTATAAAAAGCTAAACTCTACAGCTAAAATCAAATCTACTTCAAAGATAAATTCATCAAAAAATAAGGCAAATTAGCTCAAAAGGTTTTCAAGTGACAGATGAAAGAAAAAAAAAACACAGAAAACATTTAACTTTCTATAAACTAAAAAAATCACTGACAGAGAATCAAACTCAGGTGACAACAGCAGCATTGAAACAAAAAAGACTTACAGCTCCCTTTCCTTTCAAACAAATTATTCTCAGGGATCATGTTAAGTCTTCTATCTGATTTCCCTCATTGCTTTTTGCTAAACTATATCTTAATTTAGTAACTGCATTGTTCTTTGTACACATTATCTTTCAGCTCAGATCTAAAGCATGTTCACTTCATCCATCTGACAGAGGATGAATTTAATGATACCTGAAGGTTTGCCACAACAAAACCGCTTAAAACCACTTCTCATGGACACGGATGTAACATGGAGTTACATTATAACAACACAGGATGACTATTAGTATGAACAGGCGTCCCAAAAGGAAAGAAAAAGTTCAAAATAAGATCGCGTCTTTGTCTAGCCTGTGTCTCCTGGACATGAATGAGCTCAAATTAGGACAAATATGAGACTTTGACCATTTTCTCATACTTCTTAATTTCGTCTCCTGAGAAACAGCCTTTGTCTCGTCTTAAAATGTTCTTTTTTGTCTCAGTACACTGATCTTACTCTCATCGATCTTGACTTTTGTCTTGAATAATCATCTCTTGAGATAACAGTGAGATCTAAAAGAAAACTTGGTTGTCTTAAATGAGATCTTACATTTGTCTCATTGATCAAATTAAAGTCTTGTTGTTCCATATGGTGGTAAAGGAGAAACCTCGGGGACACCTATGAGCTCAGCAAAAGATCTCCTGCTTTTCTTTTCTTTTTTTTTTTTTGGCTCCTTTTTTCTCTTAAGGGGGGTTTAGGAGAAACAGATGAGACTTCAGTAAGCTTGAAATAAGAATCTCATTTATTTCTCATAAGACAAAGAAAAGACAAACGTGGGAAACAAAATTTTCCTCTGGGTCATTTTGATGGATTTAAACTGAATTGAAAGTCATCCAGCCACCAAAAGAATGATTTACATGAGCCAAATATTAGAGCTCATCATTAATGCATTGGGCGAAGATCCATTTCATCATCTCTTTATAGACTACAGTATTAAATAACTTCTTTTCTATAAATGTATGTTTCAATGATCTAAAAACTCTAAAAAATAGAACTATAATTCAAATATAAATAGAAATAATTGATTGTCTTTTGTTCACGTATGGAATAATGGTTTAAAGTTAAAAACAAAATGAGTTGAACTAAACTATAAACAATGTTATCATCATCTGTGCGTGAATAGAAATCTCTGCAGCAGTTACAGGAAGAAGTAGCTTTAAACGGTTTGCCTCCCACGGTTACACATCAGACCAGCAAAAGTGTTTGTAAGTTTTTTAAATCTGTACAAATTGTTGCCCCCGCTGCTGCAAATAGAATGTCAAACAACAGACATCAGGAAATAAAAATAAAAGTTTGCATATTTTACAAAAAAATAAAAGACACATTGTGTTTCAACTCTTCCTTGAATCACCCTGAAACGTCCAGAATGCTTTTTTTTTTTTAAAAATAAGAATTTGTTATATTACGTGCACAAAAATAATGCTCTGTGTCTTTTCCTCCTCTCTTAAATTTTTTTCTTAGTTTTTTCTTTTTGACTTCTTGTTATGTTCCTTTTTTTCAGTTATCAAAATAGATCAAAGCTTCTGTGAAGAAGATTCCCACCTTTGGTTGATCAACTCTTGAGGATGTGAGCAGGAAAAGTCCAATGTTGTGAGTGTTGTCCTTTTTCTTAAAAAAAAAAAAAAAAAAAAAAAAAATTACAGACACACACACACACACACTCACACACACACACACACACACAAACACACACGCACACACATGTTCCTTTTGTTATCCATGTTCAAGTCCAGGTGCTTGGTGATGGTATGGAGCACAGTTCTCTTCCAGCTGAATCCTGTTTGGTTGGATTCATCTCGTGCCCTCGGCCCCACCCTGCTGGGAGCTGGAAAAACACACACACACACACACACACACACACACACACACACGCACGTGCACACAAACACACACACACATACGCCAGTACTGAGAACCGAACCTGATCAATGTCATTTTGCATTTGCATTTTGTCAGTATTGGAATAAATAATTAATTGTGCTTCTCAGCCTGACCAATCAATTCTGTGAAATATAATCCCCTCACTGCACCGGCAGCTGAAGATGTTTTACACTAAATCTGCTACTGACTCTCTTACAATTGACTGCAGTCTTTGCATCTTTTTTTAACCTTTATTCAGTGTCTTCAAACAATGAACAGGCTTTTTTAAACACATCAGGCAATATTTCTACGCAGCATAAATTAACACACATAGGTGAAACGAGAAAAAAAAAATTTAATTAAGAAATCAAAGGACTGAAAGAATGGATATCTATTTCTTTAACACTTATAATATATCCTTCATGGTCTCTCAGGTATACACACCCATGTGTCGATGCAACTTGAAGATGTCTCAACTGACACAGCTACAGACAGTTACAGACGGATACAACCGTTTTACGCAGGTTTCATGGCCACCATAGATTCTCCCACATGCTTGAGTGAGACGAGACGTTTGCAGCCTGTAAACTCACTAGATCCCTCTAAATCCTACACACTTGTCTGAGCACAGGAGTGTAATTTTAATAGTGTTAAGTCCCACAGGGACTGCAGCTCTTATAAACATGACAATCTGCTCAAATGATGCTAGAACCCCTGTCCAATCAGCCACAAGACGCATCAACCCTCCAAGTTTCTAAAAGTTTATCTTGTAATGTCCCAGTCAGACTAGCATATATGCTGATTTGTTGATTGAAAAATGTCTAAAAATGTCCTTCACATATTGTGGATAATACAGTTAGTGTTATTCTAAATGATAATTGATTATTGCACCATTTTTACACGATGTCAGATCTGCTGGTCAAGTTTTTGCAGTTTAGAAAATTCGTTCTTTGTCCTAGCAGGACAGAGCAGAGACACTCCCGCTATCTTACCTTAGTTTCACTTGGTGTGTTGGTACGAGTAGTTTGTGTGGTCTGCGGGTGTCTCCATGGCAACCTGTTGTTGTTGACCACCGTTCTCCTAAAAAACAGAGGACAGGTTATTCAAAGAATATTCTGTTTGTTGATTAAGGATAATGTGCATCAATTAAACACAGTTCTATAAAAGATATAAAGAAGAGGACAGCCTGTATTTTCCCACTGCCCTCCACAACAAATCAATGACCTCAGATTTTTATTTGAGTGGATGAACAAAAGAACAAGA
Source organism: Lutjanus erythropterus (assembly GCF_056507025.1). NCBI lineage: Eukaryota > Metazoa > Chordata > Actinopteri > Lutjaniformes > Lutjanidae > Lutjanus > Lutjanus erythropterus. The sequence continues at coordinate 21,753,836 of NC_139318.1, forward strand.
GTCAGATTTAAATCAGGTGATATCTGTTTACTAAATGCCAGTGCATACTGCAGGACGTATTTACTAAGAGGCGTGCTTCACATTTACCCTGTGCTATAATTTAAGGAGCGGCTGAAGCTGAATTTTACCTCCACACTCTACTCCACTCTCTCTTCTCATACCTCCCACTTAATCTCATCCATTCAATCACAGTGTGAATTCCTGGTTTACTACTGGACCTCTTCCCATTCATAAGCCTGCTCTTTTTTTTTGTCTCATTCACTGTCTTGCTCATGCTGCAGGCTCCCATTGCTGTCACTGAGCACCACCTTCCAACAAATGACTCAAGACTCCCCGCAGGCTCAGACGCCCTCCTGCAGAGCGCTCAGCCAGGATCTGCTACAGCGCTGGAACACACACACTGTGGAGTGTGTGCCAAAAGTCTCCATAAAATGATTCTGACTCTCATTCATAGGGAGAAAAGGATCCTCTGGCTGAATAACAAAAGAGCTAATACAGACCCGAACTACAACTGTTTGGACAGCACACTGTCACAAGAGGAAAAAAAATATTTTAAAAAGTGTATATTATATTAATACATTCATTAAGGATGATGCCTTAAATTATTCATGGAGTGAGAAGTGAGAAAGACAGACGCTTTGTTTACACGATCTAATTCTGCATATCAGCGGGTGTTAAAGCATTATTTGGATGTTTCTTAGATCTACAGTATGTCCTTGATTACATTAAGAAACAAGCAAACTCAAAAAGTTCAAAAATAAAAAGTAGACTGCTAATGTGGGCCCACTCTACTTCATCTGCTTCTCAGGACTTAATTATGCCAGTAAGAACTACTTCATTAACATTTCATATCTTCTAAAGTTCAGCTTTCTTATGGTTGTTGCAGATATTGAACATTTTATTGAAAGCTGTATTAACTGAACTTTTATATTAAAACTGCTAATATCTTTAAATACTTTAAACTCTGGTGGTATTTCAGTGATTTAAGAATACAAGATGCATTGAACCCCACAAAATATGAGAAACGTTTGAATCTGAGGTTCACATATGGATGGATGGTGGGTCCAGAGGAGTGTATTTTAACGTAAGATATATGAATCTGTCTGCGACTGAATCAAGTTTCTGCAAACGCAAGTTGAGCAATGGCATGACTCCTTCTCTTCCTGTGTTTCATCTTTCCAAAATAGCACACGAATCAATACTGTTTTCTTAATCACATCACTTTCTGGCAACACAAAATCTCTGATGGATTTATTTTCTTCTTTTTTTTTTGCATTTGTAGAATACTACAGAAATAATCAAAGCAAATATGCCTGCTCCTACTTGTGATATTTGTACTTACGGGCACATGGACACAGTCCAGCCCAGTAAATCAGTCAAGTGGAAGTTTGAGCAATCACCTCCCCTACTTTTGTTCCTTAAAGGCATACTATGCAGGATTTTCCTGGAAAACAATAAAACTCATATAAACATAATCCCTCTCAGTCATCACGTATGACCCACTATAAGTGTGTGGTGGTGTGTGGCTGTATCTGCAGAGACCCAGTCCTCTGCCTGTATTTCTTTTTTTCTGTCTTATTTTGCTGTGTATGCATTTGCTTTTCTGGGTTTCAACCTGTTTGGCAGTGTTGTGTAGCCCCCAGCCAATAACACAATCCAGTTTCTGAGGCCAGGAGTCTATAAAAATGTAGCGACTAACAGTTGCATCACTGTCTCTGGCAGAGCAGACCGGAGATCGCTTCAGCTGTATTCACACAAAATACGACGTTGTGTTTAGGTGCAGGTGGTTTTTTTGTGCTTAAAAATGGAACTGCTGTGAAATAATCACAAAAATGTTTTATTTCTCTCAATGATGTTATTCACTCTCTTAGTCCACTCTCTAGCTTTCCTGACCAATGCTGCTCTCTCTCTCTTCCTCCTCCTCTTGTTCGTTGAGCTGAAGAGGAGGGACCAACTTTGAATGGTGCATTTACAGACAAAAAATAATATATTGTGCATATTCTACTTTAACTCTCCTACTCCTTAAAATAGATCCTAAAAGACCTGCCATGCTAAAAGCAGCAGCTTTTCAAAATTTAGTAAATACGTCCCTATGAGAATTTGCATTATGAGCCATCCACTTTATGGAAATATTAAATGCAAGCAGCTGAGGTTGAGACTAGCTTCATACCTCTGGGACACTGGAGGGAGGCACTGGGGTGTACTGGGGGATGTAGGTCCCCTGCATAGTTGTGTTGGCCGGAATATACTGTAGGGAAGGCAGAAAGGAAAACACAAATTGTGTGTAGAATCTGACATGAATAACTGACCTTGTGAATTATAGGACAGTTAGCGTTGGGGACTTTTTTTTCCTTATGCATTTTGTGTGTGTCTGTGAGTGTGTGTGATTGGTACTGACTGTGCCCGTGCTGCCCAGGGACAGGTGACTTAGCTGCTGGGTGAGAGGTCCCATCATGGACGTGGGCTGGATGGACATGGCGTGATCCATTGTTGGGGTAAGAACTGTACCCTGTGAATGCATAGAAACAAACACACACACACACGCACATAAATTCCAGAGTCTGAAACACCGATGTGTGTTAGGGCTGTCAAAGTTAACGCATTAATAACACATTAACGGAAATTCCATTTGACGCCACTGATTTTTTTGACGCGCAATTAATGCACGTTCTGTTATATTGGCCTGATCAATAGTTTGAATCAGAGGCGAGTTTCCCTGTCACCCGACAATATAACCAGGCTTGTCTGTTCAGGCAACTGGCTCAACGCAAAGAAACAGAAGTATATGAGGAGGGAGAGGAGCAACTGCTGATCGAGCTGCATTAATTTGTGATTAATTGCAATGAAATATTTAAATCCATTACAAGTGAGCCAGACACACACAAAATATGCTGTGGACTTCAGTTAAGTTATAGGGAATTCAGCTAATTAACATCTGATAAAATGAAGAGGTTACGTGTAAATGAAGTGTAATATGAGAGGAGGAGAAGGTGGTGGATACTCACAGCTGGCTGCATGAGGTATGACTGATGGTGCATCCAGGACGGGCTGTGTACCTATAGATCAGGAAACACATCATTTAAATAATAAGATTGTTCATGATTTAACAACACAGCCTCCTAAACACACCTGATGACACAAGCAGGCTCAAGGTTAACAAGAGTCTTCTTTGGAAAGGACTGCTATGTTAAATTTCAGTCTCAGTTAAGGCAGTCAGAATGTGGAAAGCAGTACTTTTAAACATTTTAAAGTTTGCTTGAAAACGTGGTCAAATGATAATCATTTCTGTAGGCACTGAGTTAAAAGACTGAATATAGCCAGGTTTACTGAGTGTCTGGTTCTTGAACTGTATTTTCTAATGGTGCTAGGATTGCTGTGGTTGTATGCATACATGTATTGTGCATTCTCCCTGCTTTTCACAGTAGGACTAAAAACTCATTGGTCAAGTTCCTCTGTTGCTTTCACTGTCCCTTCAGAGCTCTCATTATGTAAGTTTGCAGAGAAAGGTCATGAGACAAGGCAGGACCTGAAGAAATATTAACTGTACTGTGGGCTGGGGTCCTCCCTGAATGTCTCCTCGCTTACATAATGCAGACCTGAGAGCTTCAGCACAAAAAACTTAACAGAAAATAAAGTTATGACATTAAAGGGATAGTTTGGAGTATTTAATATGGAGATACTTAGATAGTCCAGTAGCTGCTGGTCAGCACGCCTCCAGTTTGGAGAAGCAGCGGTACATTGCTTAAGTCCCCACGCTGAGACTCCACTGGCTAAGGATAAGTACCTCAAAGAACCCCACCTCAATCCAAACTGTCCCATTACAAAAGTCAGTAAGGTTATACAAGAAATGTGTTTGAATTATAAATACAATCCCACCTGGTAGGATGAGACAGGAGAATGCATGTAGGGTGAGAGGGAAGTCTGGGCGATCATTCTGTTTGGAGCCAGACTGTAGGGTGAGGAGTAGAAGCTGGTGAACAGACAGAGCGAACAGGAAACAAACATGTCAACAATGTCTCCAACTACATGAAAAACATTTCTGTGTTCCTGCAACACCCAGCAGAGGGCAGCACTTCACTACAGGTTGAGTTCTACACTTATTTTTCCTGGAGGGCTGGGACTGTTTTCAGTCAGTTCAAGCATACCACTCACCCATTTTGTAAGGCTGTGGGGTCATACGCAAGCGTCATTCCTCCCTGGGAAAACAATACGGAGGATTCAGAACCAGTGAGGTCATGAATGCAAACACCGGTGCAGTCTGTATTAAAACACACAGGCTAGCACACAGTGAGAATAATCAAAATCTCAGCTTTAAAGAGGTTCTAGCTTTGATTTTCAGCAAGAAATGTAACATACGAACACAGGAAGTTCAAGAATTTTAGGAATCGCCAGTAAAACGTGGCTATCTCACCGCATCTCCGTCTCTAGCCCAGGGCCGTCCATTCTGGAGGTACTTCCCCTGGTTCTGCCTCTTCTTCTGACCTCCGTCTGCAAACTTGCATAATAACGGCTCTGTGGGTACTGTGAGAGCAACACATCAAACAAGAGAGTGAATTCAATGATCACAGCGGGGAACAAAAACACTGAGCTCTGGCACCAACAACAACATTATCAGGTTTCTATAATACAAAACAAACATTCCACGCACCAGGCACTCCCGGTGGAGTCTTGATGAATTTGCCATTAAAATGCTGAATTATGGCCTCACACTTCTCTGTGGACTCCATCCTGAAATGAAGCCGAAATGAGTCCTTTAGCCAAAATTCCATCCAGAATATATTTTACTTTTAACACAAACTCAAATCATAATCAAATACTACCATGAAGGAGTATATTATATCAGGGTGCTACAGTCTGACCTGGCAAATCCGACTCCGCGGCTGGTCCCGTTAGCATCTCGGAGGATGCGCGTGGAAATGACCTGGCCAAAGGACTTGAGCATGCTCTCCAGCTCTTGCTCATCCATAGATACTGGCAGGTTGGAGATGTAGAGGTTGGTGGGGTCCTGCTCTTGTTGCTGCAAGGAAACGTGAAAATCAGTTCACATATGGCTGGGCGATAAAGCTGAAAAATGAATTATCATGTTTATGTTTATTATTAAGTTATCATGTTTAATTTCAGTAGATAACACGAATTATTGATGGCTTTTAATGGCCTATTAAAGCAGTGCCGCTTGTTTTCTTTCTGTGTACTCTGTCCTGTCAAGTTTATAAGTACAGGTTTTAGTTTTTCTGCTTAAATAAAACAATTTGCTGCAGTGACATTGCTGTGCACATGGAGACATTTAAAATGCCTGAAAGCAGCCTCCTACACACCATAAAGAAATTACCAGGAGAGCTCGCACTGCTCTACAGAACTGAAAAGGTAATATAGTTGGAGCATCCCTGTAGCTCAGTAGGTAGAGCATGCGCCCCATGTACTGAGGCTAAAAGGTAATGTAGTCAACAGGGATGGGCAGACGTGTGGGTCTCTGTTTTGTAGAAAATAATATATTCAGGTGGGTGGCTTGTGGATGATCTATGTGTACATGACGTTCTCAGACAAACTCAGAACCCATCCGTGCATCACTACTCTACGTAGTTTCTGAAACCATCGGGTTATTTGCACGTATTCTAGTTTACTGTCCCACTGCTTTCAGGTATCTCACTGGAGGAAATGAGCCCAAAGTACTTCAACTTAAATGTTAAAAAAACCACATTTATTTCACCACTTTCTAACATCTTTGCCAATGCATTTGCATTTGCAAATGGAAAATTTTCTTGTCACTTTCGAAATCTTTTTCACACAGCAGAAATTTCTGTGTAGGCAGCAGTGTGACCTGTCTTTCCATCAACACCTGCCATCACTCTCTGCACATTAATGCTTCATCATATCCGTGCACCATGTCTAGCATCATTTTGCAGTAGGACCTGATACAGATAAAATGTTTTAGAGCAATTAGTGCCCAACCAATAAACTGAAACCCTGAATAGTCTGTCGCCCATGTGGTGGATGTGTCATTGCTTCAAATCCCAGCTGTCTGGTTTAAAAAAAAAAACACATCCACACATAAATAAATATACTGACACATGCAAATCTGAATTTTTCTGCAAAGATTAAGTCACACATTTTGGGGGAATGTTGTCTAATTAAGAGATCTTGACGGCTTCAAATCAATCAAAGAGGAGAGATCATTCAGAGACTTATTTTGTGGCACTAGCCTGAAAGTGAAACCTTGTGTGACTGTGCAGAAGCAGACAGGAAGCCAGGCATGGAGTTAAAGAGTACAGAGAGCAACAGGAGCCTGGCAACCAGGAGAAAAGAGGCCGGGCTAAAAAGAGGGGAAGGGAAAACAGAGAGTGAAGGAAGAGGATAGAGTGGAGGGAGGGTGGGAGAAATCAGTGGCTGATATTTTTTACAGAAGGAGGGAACTGACAAGATAGGAAGTAGTGGGAGTCTTGAGTAATTTGGGTAATGAAAGAGGAGGACGACGGAAAAGAGCAAAGAACGAAAAGAGAGGATGAATGAGTGCTTACTGATTAACAGGCTCTTTCATCAAAATATCTTTTATCTTATGTCTCCTCTTCCTATCTAAATTATAAATCTGATTCTTTGTTTGTACTTTTAACTTAAAGTGTTCCTGCTTTTTGTTTTTAATAAAATGAAATAAAAGTAGTCAGCCATGATCAAAGCATGTGCAAAAAATTGGCATAAATAACCTTGTCATAATGCCTCATGTCATGAATCTGAGGTCTTAATGAATGCTGTATGACTGTTAACATTTAGTGTCATTTTGTCACTTATGTCATCGTCATATTATGACAACTTGACATTAACTAAGACAAGTGTGTCCTACTTCTGACAACTTGACATTACCAAACTTAAAGACACCGTTTATAACAAGTATGTTTGGTAATACATAACATATAGCTAAATGAAGGCAAAGGCATTGAGAGATTATGTTGTCTTGCTTAATGTCAACTTGTCATAAGACAATATTGACTTGATTAATGTAAAGTTGTCATATCAAACACATCTTCATGTCAACTTTGCATTAAAAATGACATAGTTGACCAAATGACACTGAATGACAGCATAAACAATAATGAATCATAAACAATTATGAAGAATCCTTCATGTTCATGACAGGTGTCATGACAAGGTTATGACAGTGTCATGAGTACGAGTGTGTCATGTGAGAGTCTTATGCACATTCCTTCAAATAAAATGCTACCATTATATTTTTGTCATGATATTGCAATATTCAATATATTGTAACATCTATCATCATCATATCAGGCCCATATTGAGCTGACACATTGGGCAAAGGATATATGGAGATCTAGTTACATCTCTAATTATTGAAATCAGACAGTTCAGCAGCCCACAAATATTTTCAATTGTGCATGAGAGAAGCTGTCAGATGCATGAAAAACTATTCAAGGGATAATGATCTGAACTGGTCTGACACATCAAACAGGAGACAACAGGAGACAACAGCCTGGATCCAGATGCTAGTACAGGTTGGTACAGGACTTCAGCCAAATTTGACGGGGCCACGGTGAATTTAATGATCTGACAATAAAGATTGAGGGTATTTATGGTATAAAACTGTGTCAATGGCTATTGTAAATGATTTTACTACCTATTATGAGTAGCCTGTGTTCTCAGTCGTGAGCCACCTGGCAAAGAGGTAACCTATTTTCTGTGATTGTCGTCATTCTGGGCGCGGCAATACGACCATTATGTAACAGAGTGGCACACTGCAGACGAGACTAATGGAGTTCAAGGCTTAATGACACAGGAAAAAAAAAACCTTTACCTCCACTAGTGCACACAATATCCAATTTCATATTCAAACAAATATTCACCCTGTTGTAGATATGAAAATGCAGTTGGACCCAGCCCAGGCAAATGTGAAAGGGATTTGCTGAGGCGTCACGGTGCGTTTTTTTTTTTTTTTTTTTTTTTTTTTAGAGTGCCAGGCCCTAGGTGAGCTATGTCTGTTGAGGTGTGTCTCTGTGTGTTTGCAGGATTTGCGTGCCTGTGTGTCATGCAGCGTGCGCGAGCTGACGTCTGAATTTGAACAGGGAGGTGCTGGGAAGTAAGAAGGGATCTATTTTTAACTCTGCCATGGTTCCCCTGCCCCTATGCACGCGAATCCTCAGGGCCTACAGCCTAGGGGCCGGGGTGGCCTGTTCAGGGACTAACATACTCTGAGGACAGCGAGTGCGAGGTGTGGCTGATTGTGTTTGTGAACAACACTCTGCAGCAGCCATGGTGAAGGTGCAAACAGGTGAAACTGCCCTTCGAGAGTTTGATAAAGGGAGAGTTCAAATTATTTGATGTTGGGTTTTATCAATAGTCAGTCTATTACTAAAATAGGCGCCAGTCACACTGTCACTAGTTTGAAGAAGCAGAGAGGAGCATCAGCACAGAAACTAACCACGTACACTGCTGTGGACAGGGTCAGCGGCAAGACATATTTTAGCCATTTCAAAAAAGGAACTCCCAAAAACATCAAAACTGTAAGCTTAATTGTATCCTATGTTTAGAATATTTTCACTGCTTTACTTTGCTGTCAGACAACGTTCTGTGACAAGAAAAACTGTTATGTAAGCCAAATATTGCTGTCTCCAAACCAACCAGACTTCATTAAAACAATCCGTCATTTTACCTCACAGATCATGGTAGTTGTCAAACGCTGCCTTGATCTGTTAGTTTGTTTGTGTTATTGTGCTGAATTTGGTGAATGCAAACTGTCCTTAAGCGTACTCTTAAAATAATGTTGATGTTTTTAGTGGCTTAGAAAACTTAAAAAGAGACAGGAGGAGTAGGCGAGTACCAGATGCTTGCTTCTATTAAGACGTCTCAATCAACTGAGTTACAGCACGTTTCACGACAAAAAAACACAAAAAATGATGAAAAGGAAACTCTGCTTGCTGTTCACTGTATGCGTTACCATATTCTTGTGATGTCAGGTGTGTTTACGATGGTGAACCCGGGCTAGACAGATCCTGAGTTTCCAAATTGGAATTCCCACCCGACTGCTGCTTTTCATTGCACTTTTCTGTATCGGAGATCGTTTTTTTTTCCAAGTTCCAACTACAATGAATTGCAGTATTTTTCTAGGTGGTTAAATACATTTTACTTCTGACCCTGTCCACACCAGTATGTTGCTTATCTTCTAGGCTGATAGTCGGCTCTGGTTGTCCAAACTGGGGGCGTGCTGACCACTATCTACTGACGCTAAGACGCTAACCTTGCATAAGTACATTATACAGCCCCGCTTCAAACTGATTTTTGACTCCTGCTTGTTTTTTCTGACCTGAAGTAACCCAGTGACTCTGGAGCGGCCGTGTATATTTAGGTTTTTATAGTGGTTATCAACACCTCTGACTGAGCACATGTTGTCTGGGTGAGTCTAGTCTTGGTGTCCAGTTGCACTTGTTGGGTATTGAAATACACAGGATTGTGTGGCACTCTGACAGAGGAGGTGCAGTGAAGTTAGACTCCGGGTTTAGTTGCACTGGACTGGTTCAGATCAGCTGGCAGCGTAGATCTGTTACAGTTTTCCAGTGCTGGACTGAGGGAGACCCTGGTGTTACATTGCAGTGGGTATTTGGGTGCAGGACAAGAGGGAGGGAGGGGGCAGGGACACTGGGGTGGACTGTATTAAGTGCTGGTGTCAGCCCCAGGCCTGGGCCCAGACGATGGACAATGCCAGCTCATTGTGCATGTCCCATTGACAGTGGGTGTAGTGGCACCCTCCCCTGGGTTCCCTCAATGGGGAGCCTGAGAGCCAGAGGGATCAGCTTAATGGGCCGACAAGAGTTGCTTTCACTGCAGACGCTTGGACAAAGAGCGCAGAACAAGCGCTACAACAGGAGCAGGTTAGCAACATACACAAGCACAGAGACGAGGGCGTGAGGGGAGAGGAGAGAGAAGGTGGTGAGTAGGGCGACGAATAAAGAGGAGGCAGAGTGAGGGTGAAAAGAAGGCAAGGAAAGGTTTAACAAAGCCAAGTGAGTGGTGGTAATAACAAAAACTGATTAAAAAGGGAGTCATTTTGCTCGTAAAACTTAAGCTTCTCACAGCTGTCCATTATTGGCACAGCTTCACCCAATGAAGTATAACAGAACACACGCCTCCCTATAAACCAGAGTTTATCTTGAACCTTTGCCAACAGGACACTTGCTGCCAATCAGGTCACTGTGTGTTAACAGTTTACCTTTTACATGATAGAGAGTGCGTGCTTGTGGAGAAAGGGACTATTACTCTTGGTGGTCAAAGTTTAGCCAGCGGCTCTTTGGAGATCAATACATTTTAGAGAAGGGCCAGAATAGACTGTGGATCGCATAGGGTGATTGGTGAGTTTGGGAGTAAAAGGTTTGGGTCAGTGCAAATTCACACTTACTAGCTAGCTCAAAGTTCAGTTCACACAGATAACCTCATGATGCTGCACTGTCAAAGGAAGTTTTTATATCTCATTAACACTTCTGTCCAAATTCATTTCACACGCACCCTCTTTCCTTCTCTCTGTCTGTCACAAGTCTGCACTTTTCTATCAGTAACCAGTAACATAATCAGTAATCAGTAACACTGTGAGCATTGTTAACCCTCTCCAGCGTGAACGATGCTCACATTCACATTCATTAGTAGCAAACTGATTTGTTCAAAAATGTCAGTGTTTTTAATGCGTTCATGCACAACACTGGTGGTGGTTATATGAAGGAAGGCTAATTTCTTACTTTGGCCATCTGAGCCTGGACCCCACTGGACTTCAGGGCTGTAACAGCTTTCTGTGCTGCTGCTGGACTGTCAAAGTCCACAAAGCCATACCCTGTAAAACAGACAAAACCCAAGTATAATTGCTGTGATGTTATTTAGTTATGAAGTTATGTGCTTTCTGGCATAAAGTTAGATAAGATATCAACACCACTTTCATATCTGTCTGCTAAATATGAAGCTAAAGCTAGACAACAGTTAGCTTAGTTTAGTTTGGCATAAAGACTGACAAAAGTAACAAATGAGACATTGCATGTTGATTTTGAGCTTTAGATGTGCTAGTAGATGTGCTCTGCTTTGGACAAAGCCAGTGACAGGTTGGCCATGTGGAAATTAAATGCTGCCCCACAGATCATCACTGCATTGATAAAAATACAAATAATATTAAACTATGTCTCAGTTTTTGCTGTTTAGTTTTACTGATAGAGACATAAATTGTGTACAGCATATTACTCTAGATTTGACCTGTGATAAGCTGTCTAGACAATGCCACTGGAATTTTTTGGGAGGCAGTTTTCCTTGCCATTCCTTTATTAGATACTATCTTTTAAATTTTTCTATATGTGTAAATACACAAACAAACAAATAATAAAATTTTAGAAATAGTAACAATAATATATAATAATATTTTTTGATGATTTTGATTCAAGAAGTTATTTTATACATGTGGCCAAAAACATTCAACATTGACACAATTTAACCTTTTAATAAACACATTCTCCCATGATCCCCTCAATCTAGCAAGTGGAAAGGTCAAGTCAGGAGAAAGGTATGAAATATAACATGGTTTCATGTTATGCCAGTATTTCCAGGCTACAAGAAAATGAATTAGTGCACCAAACAACTAAAGGGGTGAAGCTCTTGTAATATGCATTGTGGTTCTGCATTTCTCTTTCCATATTTTAAGTGAGCTGTTACGTTAGTACATAGTGTGCCTTAACATCAAACCTATGTGTTTGTGTTGAATGGAGCAGATCATGTCATAGCACCTTGCACTCTGCCACTCTCAGACTGTGTTAAATTGTTGTCGGCATACGTTAGCGACTGTAGCGACTGCAACAATTGAAATGTGTGTCCTTTCACACACTAGAATGCAAATTTCTGCACTCTAATTATTCTGTATGATTTTATCTCCAAGTTTTAATAAGCTTTTTATTTGGTTGGTGCTGGGTTTGCAAATAGGGCCAGTCTGTTGCAAACGCAAGTGCAAATGTTTTTTGATCCCAGTCCATCACTGGATGACTGTAGTGTAGCTGTGTCAACCTATTTCTAGATTAAGAGTTATTCATTCATATTTAGCATACAATCATGGGTGTTACACAGATCTTCTCATGTAATTCAGCAGATGATATAAGTATATTTACCAAAATATGGAAAATTCCTTAAAAAAAACAGAAACAAAAAAACGTCATGATGCAAACTCTCAAGACAAGTTAAAATGACATCACTCACCTTTACATTTGTTGGTGGTTTTATCCAAGATGGCCTTGGTCGACACAATCTTGCCATACCTATACAAAAAACAGGATCAATGACAGATGAGGTGACAATGTGCCAATGAGAGGAATCTCCTCCTACAGTATATGCATACCAATCCTCCTGTCACACTTCTTCAGGGTGCATGACTGCAGGTGTAAACATGAAGACGTGCTCCTTCCTTCCTTCACACAATCAATTGTGTCAATCAAGTGTCACAGAAAACTTTGTCTGCCTCCACCCTTCTGTCTTTGTCTGCTGGTGGAGGCTGTTACAGTAAGTCTGTTCACTGGCGTTGTTTTCGACAGACAGGAGACAGCACCCCAGGGCCAAAAACAATTTGTTCCAGGCCTGTCTTTACCATACACACACAAAAACACACACCTCTCTCCTAAATACAGCTCTGCTATCGGATATTTTTGGTTCAAATAAAGCTTTAAAGTGTTGTCTGACTCGCAAATAGAAATATTGACTTTCAACGAATCTTACTGTACACTTGATGCACACACAAAAGAAGTCACAGGGTGCATGAAACATAAGCTAGTGTCCAAACCTGTTATTTCAGTTGTTGTCAACAGAAAAACAACAAAAGCCAATCAGTAAAAGAGGTCAATTAATGTATTGATGCAGCATCATAAAAAATATATTGTATTAATTAATTCATGTACTAAAATTACCTTAAAAGCAGTAAAAGTGTTATGTAAGATGTGGAGACTAATGGAATGCAGTGTTATAAGACAGTGCATCAGCACTACAGTATAATAGACCTGCCCTTGTCTGGTGGATTTAGCCAGTGAGGGAGGCTGGTGTTCCTCTGTTTGGGCGACATGGCGTCTGGGCGGAATGTACACTGTAACCTGATGCTTCACCCCTCCGGTTCGCCTTCCTTCCCACCACATCCCTCTCCCTCGCTCTGTTTTTCCACCCTCGCATCACAGCTCGCCGCTGGGTCCTACGGTCCCACCTAGTTTCAGTGGACGTTTGCCCAGATGACTCAGATGTGACTAGACGGTCACAGAAGAGACCTGTGTCACGACTGACACCAGAGTCTAAAATATTCATGCCAAAATGGCCTCATCTCCTCCACATTTCTAAAATGTGGACTCACGTTTGCACCTTTTTAGGGAACAAACACAGTAGCAGATTTATAAGCTTTACTTCAGCTACCACAACTGGATGTGTGCATTAATCTTATACCTTATAATCTCACAATTCAACTCATTTACACTGCTGAAGTACACGCAGGAGACACTGATCTTGTTTATTGTGAACCATGATATGAAGGATAGAGACTTTATAGAGGAGACTTCCTCACTACAGACATTAATGATTCATCATCCATAGCCAAATAGCCTGATGACCTTTGCATTGGCAATGTTTATAGTTTCCTACTGTCATCTAACAGCTGCAAAGTGGCCATTAGGTATGAATATATATACAGAGGCTTGATATAATTTAACCCATTCAAGTCCGATTATAATTTTACATTTCATTTGACCCCTTCTCTGCTTCTCTGAGCACAAATGTAGAGACATTTTCAAAACGAATCAGGCATACAAAACACACAGTTTAAAATGGGAACTGAATGTGAACTGTCTAAAAAGTAGGGCTGCGACTAATGATTATTTTCATTGAAGATTAATCTGTTGATTAATCATTTAGCCTATTAAAAAAAAAAAGCGAATAATGCTCATCACTAGTGCCCAGAGCACAAAAGTCCAGGACCCAACTCTTAATTTACTGTCATAAATTACAAAGAAAAACAGTGAATCCTTACATTTAAGAAGCTGAAACCAGCAAATTTTGACATCTTTGTTTGAAAAATGACTGAAATTATTAATTGATTATCAAAATAGTTGGCAGCTAATTCTCTTTCAATCAGCAAATCAATTATTTAACCAATCACTCATCACCATGAAGATTTTTTGGTTAAAGCAAATCAATATGATAGTCACATGTGCGGTGTTCAAATGGATGACCCATAACAAAAGAAGTTCCTCTTATATATACTATTTATGTTAGGCCTAAATTAAGCGAAACTGACTTACACAACTCCACTGGTTTCACGTGTTAGCAGTTTCAGGAACAATGTCTTTTCACTGATATTTAGATTTCAGAATACCCTATTTTGGAAGATCTTGTAGACACACATGCAGCACCCGGGACAAATTTTTAAGCCATTTTCTTCCTTTTCAGAGACAGCTCCTTCGAGACCTCTTACTAAATTTAGTCTGACAACAAAATGTCAGATGGTTTCTACAAGCTCAGGACAAGTTGTTGATTGAAGATATACTCATGCATATGCTGTGTGTGCAAATCTGAAGATATCTGCAAAATATCAATACAAATGGTTTGAAAATATCCTGTTAAAACCAAAGTTACAGGACATTGTGTAGGATTTAGTCCCCTACCAAGTATATTGGACAGACCCTACAGTGGCTGTACAAACATGACTATCTAAAGCCAAGTTTGTCTGTTCTGGTGGTTCAGCAAGTGGCCTCTGTGGAAGACAACTTGTACCGTCGACATAAATGACACAAAGGTAACAAAAATACAAAAATTCTTATTTTCAGGTGATTATACACCAATAAAAAACATGCTTATGAATATTATATTCCACATTTGATATATTCTGCCAATAGAGCCCTGTAAATCTTACACACTGCACCTTTCAGGACATAAATTAAAGTCACGTTTTACATTAACCTGATACACCAAATGGTTTGTTACACAGAACCATCTGGGAAGTCGTCACTTTCAAAAAACACTTGTCACATCATTGGATGAACCATCTGTCTGTCATGTCTGACAAAGGCTAACATCAACCAATCTGATCAAACTCCTGTTGAAGCCAGTCAGGAGAAAACATCTTTTTCATCAATAAAAGCTTTCAGTGTTCTTTGCTCTTCTTTTGATGAAAAAAATCTTTCCGGTTCTGATAAAACCGATGCTATCACAGT
The DNA here is from genome assembly GCF_056507025.1 of Lutjanus erythropterus. NCBI lineage: Eukaryota > Metazoa > Chordata > Actinopteri > Lutjaniformes > Lutjanidae > Lutjanus > Lutjanus erythropterus. The sequence goes on from NC_139318.1 coordinate 21,769,039, forward strand.
ATCTATGCCATTGTTTTTTCGAGAGGAGTCGCTTAATCACTGTTGTCACACCTTAAACCACACCTTAGCTGACAGTAGGCCACTGATTGGCTGCACCACTTTTCAAAACCACTGCAACAATGTCCCGCCCAACACCCCCACTGGTGATTGGTTATATGGCACGAGTGATAGCTAATCAACACTGAAGCCTCTACATGCAGCGCCACACACAACGAGGGAGAAGCAGACTGCTGTCAACATTGCAATAACATCGACGTTACCTTTACAATTAAAAATCCTCTATGCTGAATGTCTTCGTGTATGCGTGTGTGTGTATATATACATATGTGTGTGTACAGAAATAACGACATACCTGGTACAGTAAATATATATAGAGAGAGGAGAACTTGGTGGTCATACTAATCATTAGTATTCCCTTGTGCCTAGTTTTGAATGATAGGTTCTCTCCTATCACATGTTAACATTCAACAGTAGTGGAATATGTTCTCACTCATTTCACACTAATTTTGCTGAAAAATCTGACTGACTGACATATTAAATAAATGCAACAAAGTATTTTATTGATTTTGACAGTGATAAGTCAACTCAGTGCATAAGCAGCATTTTATTATCGCAGCTGTTTAAGTTGGAGCTAGTCTGAAGCAGCAGCTGCTGCTTTTGAATTAAGAAATACTGGTAGAAGACCCCTGCTTTTCTTGTCTTAGGATAATTAAACATATTGCTTAAAGCCATTTCAACAACTTTTTGTGTTGGAGTTTGTGTTATTCTACAAATTTGTACATCTTCAACATAAAAAGCAAACACATATTAGAATATATTCAGTCAAATCCCTGGTGTGTTATTCTAAATTTTGACACTAAAATGTTCACTTTTACTGCACTTGAATATCTGTTCTAAATATTGGTTATTGCTCTCCTTGATAACTAATAATTAATGTTAGTGTCAGCCCTGAAAAAAAAAGAAACATGTTGGTCGATCCTTCAAAAACACTGAAGTCATCCTGAATATTTTGAATTTTCATTAGAGGTGTGACATAGAAACACAAAAGCTGTTTCATGTTTTTACCAAACAGAGATGCCAGGAGAGTTCAATGGTCTGAAGGCAGTGACTGTGTGACCCTGCGCGTACCTCAACCCTTCTGCAGCAGAACAGCAGCCCACCACACTGTGGAGGCCACAGGGACTTAAAAGACAGTTCTGACCCATATACGGCTGTGTGACATTCTTTCCCAGCAGGCCATGCTACTCTTTTCTCTCTCATTTAAGTTTCCCTTTTGAGAGTAGCCCCCCCACCCACCCCTTAAGTCTTCAACCTCACAATGACCTCTCTGTCCATCTCCTGCTTTCACTCTCGAGTCCCTGTGCTTCACATACTGGCCACAGATTTTCTTTGATTGTTCTGTCTCTGTGTGTGCGTGTGTGCACACAGTCCACCCACCCTCAAATATTAACATGATTATCAGATACGAGCCGTGTAAATTTGCTCTGTGGATTAGGCAGGCTTCCTTACGCAGGGTCAAAATGGTCAAAATGGAGAATGAAACGCAAATATTATTGAAGGCTGGGCTGTGATGTTAGTATTATTTTATTAGTTATGGCTGGTGCTTGTTCAGGCAGGCGTGGTGTTACTGTGAATGACCCATGCAGATGACGGATGAGTGTCTAAAGTTCACAAATCACATCTGTGACATACAGCATGGCCCTGACCTGAAGCAGCCAAAACCAGTTTGGGTGCTTTTTTTTTTTTACTGGGTTTTATCTGAGCGTGTTTTGTAAGGCTGACATACTATAGAGGCTTGTATGTTTGTCTAGGGGTGTGTAAGTCTTAGTTCATGGCTGTTGAGCCAATTCAGGCTCACAAAAATCAGAAGGTCAGATCAGGACATGAGGAGGCAACAGGCTGTACCCTTCTCTGGCCCCTTCTCTCCCTCTTCACCCCCGTCCTGTCCTTTCTGCATGTGTTCCTCTTCCCTCCAAGTCTTGAGCATTCTGCTGACGATTTCTTGTGTTCCTGTGATTGTTAAGACTTTATCAAACTAACTTTAGTTGTGGTAATTCTGCATCCTTATTCACAAACCACTTCTCCTTCCTTCCTGCCTAAACAGCTCCTTTTTTTCTTAACATCAAATTATGTCCCTAAACAATTTAATTTCATGTGTCCAACAGATGAAGAGCACAGCTCCAGACAGCACAGATGTTATCTGCGCATGAGAACTCTTCCTCCAATGCAGCAGCAGGGATAACTATCTAAAGAAACCTTGTTTCAATTAAGGTAGACTGGAATGTACTACCAACTATAGCCAGACTATTGTCCGATTCAAAATGAACTTACAGTGAGGCCACTGCACTGGCCGCTGCCTTTTTGTCCAATCAAGGTTAAATAACCAAAGTTCTGCATGTTTAGAGATTGCTACACGTTTACATCATTATGGATCAAACTAAGAGCCAGCCCTGGACACGTCTTAGTTAATTCTGTTTTTTCTTTGAAGTAATACTCAACATTTGGCTGATATATCTGCATAGCTTACACGTTATCACTTCCTCCACCACAGAGATAATGTTTTTGGTCCTGACTGTTTGTCTATTTATCAGCAGCATCACTAAAAACACAACTGCCCCGATTTTCATGAAACCTGGCAACAAGGTGTAGCATGGGCCACGGAAGAACCCATCAAATTTTGGAGTGGATGCCAATCACAGGCCGGGTACACAAATTACTTTTCACTTAACACTGTGAGATAGGTCATTTGGCCTTGGTTTTGCAAAAACAAAAATAAATTAAAGCTGCAACAATTAGTTGATTAATCGATTAGTTTTCGACTATTAAAGTAATCATCAAAGCTCTCCGAATGCCTTTCTAGTACAAATCTTGTTACGTGATCATTTGGAGTTTGTAATTGATTATTTGGTAGCTGGCTTTTAACTAACTCATCAAAGGAATCAACTGAAAGTTTTGGAAATATGATTATTTGCTCCCACTGTCATGGAGCTGAAGCCAGTGAGTTATTAGCTTAGCAAAAAGACTCAAAGCAGGGACAACAGGACATTGCTCTTAAATGCAAAAATCCCCACACTATCACCTTTTGGAGTCATTAATCAACATTTCTTGTTTGTATCTGTACAGAAATGAGACCCGAACCATTAATCAATATTTGATCGATACTGCAATATGGCACACTTCCATATTCAAACTGCAGGAGGCACAGTATTTGGTGTTTCAAAAAAACCACACTGTCATGCTGCAGAGATGTCCTGGCAGGCTGGCCTACACATCTCAAGAAAGCATCTTTGTTTGGTACAGATCCCTGCAAAAATCACCAACTCATTTCTTATAATAATAATAATAATAATAATAATAATAATAATAATAATAATAATAATATTCATAGGGCAATGTAAGTCAAAACAATTGCCATTAGATATTTTTTAAAATGTGTTCAGCCCTGATAGAAACAAAAAATAATCAATGGTTTTAGAGGGGGCTGCGTTGTGTGGTGTTTCATTGTCTATTTCTTGGTGAATAACAACCAGGAGCAGTGACTTCCCAGATTGTTGTTGTCACCATGAGGTTGCCTTTGTCAAGAAACAGTTACAGCCAGTGGACGATTTGTTAGTTTGTAACAGGAGGGATGGATCCAGTTCATTCTGGTCACCAGCCACTAGCAAATCGACTAAACAGCTATACAGTCAGTTTGCTATAGCTATATAGTTAAGGGAATAACAGATCTAAGAGGAAACTGACAGAAAAGTGAGTCACGGACAGTGACGGACCTTTCACAGCACAGACAGGCTACTGATATTTCAGAGCCATGGTCGGGGCCTGAGATTCTAACTTGCACAAACCTCCATCAGATGAAGGGTCAATGAGTCAGGCAGACTAGAATAACAAATACAACTAAACAACTTCTCTGCACCTGCACTCTGCAATGTCTGCGAGTAGGAGATTGTGGTAGCTTAAAAAGAGGGATGTGTTTTGTTAATTTTGCAAAAAATAGGGATGCCATCCCCCGTCAAACCCTGTAAAATCATAAACTGACGACATTTACATTTTTGTATGTAAACGGATAAAACAAACATGATATAGCATGAAAGTGAATAAGTGCATTTCCCAAAACATCACACTGTCATTATGTGGAATTCTTGAAGCTCAAGCAGCATAATAAAACGTGTCTGGCGAGAAAAGTTTAAAAATCACTCACGGCTGGCAGAGCTTGACCAGGTCTTGGTCTGTGGTCCCCGGATGGAGGCCGCGGATGTACAGGTTAGTTTTACTCAGCTGTTCCCCTCCCCCGCCGCTGCTGTTGCTACTACTGTTGGTGTTGGGACTGGGGGGCGCCATCTGGTGGCCGGAGGACACATAGGCCTGCTGCAATGAGAAAGAAACCCTTAGAATCAGTTTACCGTGCATGAACATACAGCACAAGTCATTGCCAAAATATTGTCAAACACCAGCGAACCTTTGACAGGTGAAGTGATTTTAGTTATTATTCAAAGTGTGGAAAAACTCAAAGGAGATGTTGAGATAGAAAGTAGTCCTGCAAGAGACAGATGATTATGTGGGAGCTGCGAAAAATGATATCATACAGGCCTCATGTCAACACTCACCAATACTGATTTCTGAGGGGAATGTGGGGCCTCTTGGCTGCGTACTCTATATAGGGAAAATGGGCCTCTTATGCTCTCTTCATGTTGGGTGGGTAACTTCTTTTTGACTTTTGAAACCACAAAAAAATCTTGTGGTGAATATCAAAATCAAAAGCTTTAAAGATCTAAAACTAACATTTAGTCAGTCTGATTATGCAGAATTAAATAAGAGACTATATGTGATCCATTTTTATCGCTTTCTCTCATTTTACATGTTTATAAAAGCAGGTATTTCTAAATGAATCGCTACCATCTGTTGAAGCTTGCCTTTCTGCCTGTCTTCAAACACCGTCCTTCAGACATTTCCCTCTCAAACAGTGTCGAAAGTTAACAGATCCCGAGTAGCATGAAGCAAAAATGGGGTTTATTTCAGTCCAGTCCATAACATGCAAGGACAATTTATCAAAACAAAGCAGAAACAAAGAGAATTCAAAGACATGAGCAACAACAGCACTGCAGACAATACATGATAACACACTCATGTTGTGACCATCTGTAATGATCTGATGTCTACCTCACCCACAGCTGAACTTCCTTCTCATTTCTCAGGTTGGTTTGTTTTGTTTCATCAGTCTATGAGGATTAAGTGCCAGTGAATAATACTAGTTGTAAACTATGGCGGCCAACTGGTTGACTCAGTACCAGGAACATGAAAGACTGTTGCGCAACGACCAATGCATCATCTCATCTCACCATGGGATTGTGGCCCTCCTTGGAGAAATCAAACAAAAGATTGTGTAACCATGCAGAGGCATATTTTTATTGGGATAAATGTGGTTTCATTATCACTTTGCCTGTCAGGAACTCAGAAAAAAAAGTCCTCTCTTTCTAGGAATAGAGCTACTGGCTGTTTTCCAAATAAGACTCAGGCAATAAATAGCAACACTTGAGTGCAGACCAGGCTCGCCAGAACTGGCAAATGTTGTGTCTGTTAGCTGTGTGAAAATGACTTAAATCACATTAAAGTGATAGTTCAGATTATTTTAAGTGTACATATCACAATACAGGGGTTAGGATTCAATGTATTGCAATATATTGTGATGCTGCTAGCAAAGCGATATACTGTCTTTTTTAAAAATCAATTTTTTTTAAACTGTCAAGGTATAAAGAACACACTGCCAGGTGCATAAAAACTGAGTTAAAAAAAAAGTTTAACTACTTTTTTATGCAATCAGAACAGTTAAAATAGATAACAACACTGAGTGTTTCTGAGAATCAATACAGTATCACAAAAGATAATATAATGATAGTCAATTGTATTCATATTTTCAAAAACCCCTTATCAATATTGTATTAGCTACGGTAGGTGGTGGTTGGTACGCCCTCAGTTTGGAGAAGCAGAGAGGAGGACCAGCACAGAAGCTAAGCAGTGTACTGATGTGGACAGGGTCAGCAGCAAAACATATTTCAGACACCTAAATGGCCCACCTGAAAAATAAATCAATAGAATTTTTCACCACTTAACTTTGTTGTCAGTCTTTTCTGACAGGAGAACTTTGTTATATAAGCCATATATTGTTCTCTCCAAGCAACCAAACTTCACATGTAAAATCAGTAATTTTAGAAGAACATCAGAGTTGCTGGTCTACTGCTGTTTCAATCTTTTGTTTGTGTGTGAATTTGCTGTTTTGAAAGGACAGTTCGGATTCACCAAAAACACACAATAACACCAACAAACTAACAGATGAAGGCAGTGATGGACCAGCAACTCCCACGTTCTGTGAAGTAGATTTCACATATGGAGTTTGGTTGTTTTGGATAGAGCGATATTTGGCTCATATAACAGTGGTTTCCCATCAGAAAAGGCTACCTGACAGCAAAGCAAAGCTATTTGTATATTTGAAATATAGTGTACACCTTTTGTAAGTGGCTACAAAACCTTTTGCTGCTGACCCTTTCTCCAAACTGGGTGTGTGCTTACTGATGTCTACTGTAGCTAATACAACGAGTATCAATAAGTACCTCATACAACCCCACATCACATAATTTAAACTATCCCTTTAATTTAACAGCCAAATATTTTCATTTAATGTTGCATACGAAGGAATAATATAGCCTAAAACGTTCTCTGAATGAGCTCAGTGCCATGAGGCTGGAGAGTCTCTTTTGAGAGGCCGACTGGACGAAGGCGACAGGAGGACAATGGGTTAATTTCAGTAGAGAGGACAGGGTCACTGATCAGACTGGTGGTGTTTAGGAAAAGCCCAGCAGGAAGCCACGGTCACACCGGGACCACCAGCAACATCAACCAATCCCGCTAATTAGACACCTCCCATAAGGAATGGGGGCCCTCCAAGACAAGCCCTCTGACCTGTATTTTGCCAGCAGCACAGCAGCCGCTTCAACAAAAGGCTTATTTCTCTAAAGATAATCCTCTCTTCCTCTACCGCTGAAGAAACCTGAAAAGTTTGCATGTGTTTGTTCATGTTCAGCAAGACAGAGACACGGCCTGCTCAGAGTAAAACAAAGAAAAGAGGCGTGTGTGTTCTTCTCTTTCATCTCTTTCATTCCAGGAATATTTACACAGTCCACAAGTAAAAAGGCATAAGCTGCAGGATGTACTCAAACAGACTTCTTGGACATCAAATTCAAGGTATTTCCAATCCCATTCACTGTCACATTTAGTGAAATGTAAGTATTCAAAGTTGCTTCTGCCATATGAAGAAACCATAAATAAATTTTTCATTTTTAAACCTTTAACCCTGTCAGACCACAACATTTTCAGAGCCAGAAGAAAACACACACAGCACAAGCCTGCCTGCAAGAGTTTATCTATCTTGTCACAGTGTGGATCATGATGAATACATGTTTGGTGGTGGTTAATTTGTGAATGAAAGAACAGGACAGCAGAGACCTATAATCTCATTCACACACTCTTCACCAGAGTGCCAAGTCCCAATCAAGCTCCAGACTGCACCGGGAGCAAATCATTGCAACAAAACCCCTCAAATCAGCAGTCTGCAACCACACAAATGCATTCAGGCACACACACGCATACGCATCCACACTTACACTTACAGTGTGCTGCTACAGCATGGCTGATTGTAAAATTCTTTAAGAGCTGCATAAGATCCTCAGTCAAAAGATATTATCTGTAACCTTTATTATGGAAAGGAATATGAAACTCTTATTTCTTAGAAATTGTCATCTTAGTGAAGTTCAAGTTAGTAAAGCAGCAATTCTCAGATACTTACATAAAAATTACCCTCACATAAAGTATAAGTGCCTTCTTTATACTGTAAAAGAACAAAAGTACTGTAAGCTTTTAATTCATAGTGCTTTATGATTCAGCTCATACTGTCAGCCACCCTCAAATTTAAAAGCATTACAAGTTAAATGTTGATTTCTGTACAAAAGCTTGAAATGGTCTTTGCGGATTACCTCTCAGGTTATTTCAGCATCCTTATGTGTTTTATTTGCATGTTGGCTGTTGAAGACTTAACACTATAACACCACTTTCTTCCATTTTTTGGATTAGTTGATCAGAAACTGCTGAAAGAACAACAAGAGCATGAAAACAAACTAGAGGAGTGCACTCGGTACAGTGTAGATCCCTGCCAGGCAACAGATGGTGAAGAATCTACTGCAATCTCATCACAACTGCGGGATGCAACCAGCAGAGATGTGCAGCATTTAATAAAGTGTTGTTGTATTGTATTCTCTCAGTTTTTTTTAAGATGCAAAGGATAGTGTTATTGTATAGTAATCAAGAATTCTGGATTCACCTAGCAGTATAAACTTAATAAGGAAACAGTAAACAGGATAATAAGTCCAAATTACTCCATTTTAACACTGTTATTTAGAATATTGTCCTATTTGTTTAGAAAATTACAAGCAAGCAAGTGGTTTAACAACAATATAATGGATACAGAAAGACCTGATGTTGCCCGTTCATAGGTTGGAGCCTGCACGTCCCAGTAGAGTTTTTAGCTATTCAGAGGGTTAATTTTTTGGCAAACAGCTGATTCGATCGCCTCCAGTAACCGAATTTAATTCCAACAGGTCACCAGTATTCAAGTTCAAGTTTCAAAAAATGGTCTCACAACAATTAAACTGCTCCTATGTGGGACTAACATCAACACACATGAATACAAGTGGGCTCACTGAATCCACAAGAGTCACAGCTTTCTACTCAGAGCCAATTCATGCAATTCCAATACTGTTAAAGGTACCAGCACACAGAAATATTCATATACACCATGTTTAGAATAGGAAAAAACAACACATTTATACTGTATACAAACAGTTACATGTTTTTTGCTCCAAACTGCATGACATTAGCAGAAGGTGGGCATGTTTGTGAAGGTGAGACTCTTGGGTGCACTTAGAACTAATTTTTATTCAGATATCTTGAGGTGAGACATCAAAGGACACATTTGAAAATGTCCAGCCCAGTTTTCCCTTGCCAAAATTTAGTGTCAATTTGGAGCGTTATTTAATCTCCTTTCTGACAAGCTGGCATAATGGATGTCTTAGGTCATCTAGTGTCATATAATACCAGTATCGTCATTAACTTTAAAACGGAGCTCACTACAGATAGACAGATATAAAACATACACACACTCACACAACCAAATGCATGATCCTGGCCATAAATCACGTATCAAATCTGAAACTCTGGGAAACTATGATAGGCCCAAGATAATGTCTTCAAATTATTTGTTGGGTCTGGCCAACAGTCCAAAACCCAAACTGATTCCATTTACAATGGATTAAAATGCAGAGTAGAAAATCCTATTTGAGAAAATGGAAAAAGTGAGAGTTTCTTTGCTTGATAAATTGACTTAACAGTTATGAAAATTGTAGGTCCATTTATGCTGATTCACTAATCAAATGAAAAACTTATCATTTAAGCATTAATCTAATCCTGTTCCTTTTTAACAGATGTCTGGTACATCATTTACTCAAACATTCAGGTATCGTACAAATGCCAAGCAGATCTGATTAATGCTCCACAAAAACATTTAAAAGTAAGAAAATCATCTTAGTTCCATTAATTATATAATCTAATAACAGTTGATTAAGAACTTTCTAATCTTAATAGACAGTCCAAGAATTACAGTGAGGTATTTCCCACCACTGACGTGACCCTAGAAACACTTGAAATCTGAACCTCAAGAGGCAACATGCAGTACGGCTTTTTGATTAAACTTCAGGACAATACACAGAGTGAGAATGTACATTAAAAGAAAAGGAGTTTGTTTTCCTGACTGAAATAGTTTCATGCTATAAAATTAAAACATAATAACAGATCACTGTAGATCCAAGATGCCGTCACAGTCTTACACAATTCTGATGACTTGTTTGGTTCCAGTAGAAACGCTTTCGAAGTGACATTTCTCCTCCTCTGCTGAACTGCTCCAAATTCATAACAAAAGGCTCAAAAATATCTCTGGGTATTTTTAGGACCAAACTAAAGATAAAAATCAAGAACATCCTATAAATAAAACCATTTCCTCAATCTTGATGTAAACTTACACTGACACACTGAAGCTGACAGGAAGCGTCTTTGTCGAATACGACTGACTTTAATCCCTAAATGAAAAGTTACATTTTATGTGTCATATGGCCACTTTAAACATTCACTACTGTATATCTTTGCTTTATATAAATCCATCTGTTTAGATGTCCAAACCTCTTTTTAGTGTCCCTCCACCTCTGTTTTTATCTCCATCTGTCCCTGTGGGGCTTCTCCAGTTGACCCCAGTTTGACCTACAGAATTCCATGGATTTCCTGGCTGGTTGGGGGGTCTGCCCGCCTCCCCACGTCCTGCCTGCTGTCTTCTCCTCAGGCAGGAAAGAGGCATGACTGTCTGACCAGCTGACCGACTTACGTGCTAATGCACAGATTTATAGCCCGGCTGAATGAGGACGCAGCTTCCAGCTTGTATAGAATTACACTGCTGATCTGCTGCTTTGCAGCCGCTCCACTTTAGGACCAACAAGGAAGATGAGTCATGGGAGAAATCATCCAGTACTTACTCATTTCACCTCTGAAGCATCAACAAACATTTTGGATATTTAGTTCTGAAACCAAATCATTTCCTGTTTGCCATATTGATCAAAATTATACAGACAAAAGTTTATTTAAAGCCATGGGAAACCTAAATCTACAATAGCCCTCTAACTATGCAATTTAGGTTCTTGTATTGAAAAAAAAAAGTAATTTCTAAGTGAGTAAATTAATAATTTAAGTTTTTTAAATTTTTGTCCACTTTGTTAGGGCTGGAACTTGATTATTTTCATTATCATTCATCATTCACACAACTAAATTGAAGACGTGATGTGGAGATGAAGACCCTTTTTAATGGACGCTTGCCTGGCAGGGACGTGAGAGTCGATCTGGCTGCTCCCTGAGTGAGACAGTTGGAGGTTGCCATCAGGTCAGAGCATCAGGGGGAAGCAGCAGTGAGCTGATGAGCTTTTCTGGGTTTTGGGACAGCTAACCCCACGCTCTTCCCTGATAAACAACAATATTATCATCCTTCCACAATGTCTTGTTGTTGACTGTTGGGTATCAAGTCATGTATTAAAAAACAGACTCACCAAAAGATATAATAAATCAAGGCAGCGGTAGTCCAGCAACTCCAATGTTGTCTTTTAATTTAAAAAATATATATCACGTATCATATATCTTATCTATGTGCATTTTTACTATTTCAAGCCAAAACTCCAGAGGCATTACCCACCAATTTGTCACACTACACCTAAACAAATTATTTCAAAATTCGCTCATCAACAAGGCCAGATAGAGAAAAAGAAAGTGACATTTATGAGGACATGAAAGATATCTATGGAAGAATGAAAATGAGTCTTTTTATTTTAGCTGAAGGTTAGGTGAGGACTGTGTGTCTGCTCTCCTGTGTCTGGTAAAGCAGTGAGCTGAAGTATGGTGGCAGGCAGGAAATCCTCTGTGTCTGTTCCTGATCTTATCGCACAGCCATCTGAATGAAGAGCTCTGCATTCCAACCAGGTGACAGGGACACCGAGCTCACGTCTAGACTCGTACCTGAATCCTCCTTCCTTTCTGTCTCTAACCCTCCCCTTCCTTTTGTCTTTTAATACACACCTATTAATCTTCAAACTGTCTGTCTTTTAATGTTGTTGATCACAACTTGACGCAAACGCACATGCATGCGTGGCTTTCAAGCCGGGTCAGGTGGCCGGAGCCGGGGGAGCTTGGAAACAGATACCTATACAAACACTGGCCCTCAGCTCAGCCAGAGATCTAACAAAAAGTGAGGCACACAGATTGTCTGGCATCACTGCAGTACTTGGCGTCAGATTTCTGACAGCTGTGCTTTCTCCAAGGACTCTGTCTCCCACTTTACCTGTTCACCTTGGCTGGTTCATGTGGCTGGCACCGAAGTTGGACACCAATCCAAAACATCTGACACATTAAACAAAGAGATAGATAAACATATACCTGGTGGAGGGCCAAAGGGACAAAGGTGACTGTACAGGAGAGTTCACTGAGGATACACTCACTGCAGCAGAACAGCTGGTTTGATGCAGAAATGTAAAAGCAGCCCAGCAGACAACAAATACTTGTGTATGTAATGTATTTCCTGTTGCTGAGTTGTTAATTAAAAACATGCATTTACAAGCATATTTCTGTACTGCAATTACTTGTTACTTAGAAAAGGACATATAACTCGAACCATGCTGGTCTCAATTAGTTTTGAAAACATTTTCACACCATCAAACTTGCAGTAATACATTTATTTGTGACACTTCTGTGTTAGATCTTCATCAGGCAAAATGCATTGACACCAAAGTTTATTTGCAACTTTTGATTCACTCGACCCTCTCCTATAATGTGTGAAGTGTTCTTCTGTTCTGCAAATATTTTCTTAAAATTTAACCCCACTGCAAGCGTTTATTCACAAGTGTATTCACTTTCTTTTCAATATAAATTAATTGTCTTCAATTCATGGAACTGATCTTTAAATTTCATTTTAAAAATGGCAAATTAAGGATCAAGATCTTACTTGTATGACTGCAGGTTACTTTTACTTGATGTAACTGCTTGCTAGTTTAAAGCTGCACTGAATCATTTATTGTAAATATGATTAATGAGAGCTGTGAGACTCAACCATGCCATAAATGTGTGAGCTGTAAAACAAAAAATAGCTTTATCGCACTACAGATTAGTCAAGTGCGATGAAAATTTCACATGCATACATGCACGACTGTCCCACGTAATTTGCGATCATTATTTACATGATACACTTGGCTATTATTGTTGCTCTAAGTCTATAATGATGACGAAGAAAGGAGACAGGAGCCCGTCTACTCTATCCCCACCTCCAAAGACTGAAAAGTCAACTTGATGAGCAAGTGTTTAACTGTTGCGAGCATGTAGAGAGGATTGAATTCATGCTCATCACAATCTAATGCTCGCGGGACAACTTTTGTGCACATGGAGCAAAAATGCTCCCACACAAGGACTTTTTTTTTTTTTTGCTTGTTTCGTGTGCACATGCCTATGTGTGTGGTTTTCAAGACTAATTAAACTTGATAGGGGAGTTCCATTTCTTGCTCTTTATCAGTCTTTTGCCCTAGTTTTTTGGTGGAACCAACACGTCTCCTTCCTCGCTTCAAATCAAACAAAAACACCAAAACAAACAAATGGAGCATTTGAATACTAATTTGGACAGTAGGAGCTTCAAAGCATTTGGATCACACCTAAAGTTTTGATTTTATCTAGCATTGATCTAAAATGAACTTTGCATCAGTTTCTTCATTTGTGTGTTATAAGAAACTTGGAAGAGAAGTCATGTTTCCATTAAAATTCCAGATTTAAGTCAAACCATCTTTTTTGGCTATTGCTGGTTTAAACATGCTTTGAATGCACAACACTCATCAATAGAAACAAACATATTACTGATGTTTAGTAAATGTGTTTTAGCTGCAATGTTATTAAGGTGCAATGAATGAATGAAATCGAATGTTTTAAATGTTTGCTTAGCTTTTTAATTCAGTGTGATGTTTTCTAATTCAGGTGGTGATTCATGGTTTTTGCCCGTAAATCTACAAGCAATGCATAATTCATGTTACCGGTCTTGAATTTTACAAAGTACAACGTATGCTTTTACATTCAGATATCAGTTGGTTTCAGCTCACGTCCGTGTGAGAGGAAAATACACTTGCACAGACTTGAATCGAGTTTGACAGACCGTTGCTACAGTAATCAATCACGCTGAACATAGTGTTTTCGGTCACACTACTTCTGTGGGTTAACACAGATACAATCAGGGGAAAAATCCCCTTGGTGGTGTAATTCAAAGGCACTTGACATCTGACATTTGACATGACTGATGACTTCTGAGATTAGACAGTGGCTGACTATAATTCTGACATATTTTTTACGGCAACATATGTTAATAATACTGGATGTAAATAACACCGTCATACAAAAAAAAAGTGATTTTGTGATTTGCCTAAATTCATTTTGTTCCCTTAAGATGAGTTTGTGTTTATCAACTCAAATTGAATACTATTTTTTTTTTTTAATGTTGACATAATATGACAATTGTTACACCTTACATTTTGATCAAACAGTAACTGGGAAAAACACAGGCACACAAGGATCTTTCAAACATCAACAATAATAACCACTGCAAATTCTACTAATTCATTGTAAGACCTACAGCAGAGTCCAGGTGTATTCCTAATAGGGCTGCATGATATAAAACATTTTTTGACAGATACTGTGATATGATTCATGATTAGTAGGAATGAACAAGTCTGCATCATTTTCATCTTCACAGAAAAACACGATTACAGTCATGACAATGTGACATTTGTTGGGGTCTGTACTAGACTTGGGCAATATATCAATATTATATTGTATCATGATATGAGATTTGATATTGTGATAGATTTTGGATATTGTCATATTGTGATATGTCATAAGTGATGTTATTTTTTTTAACTTACCAGACTGCTCTAGCTGTTTTATTATTTGTCTTTACCCACTTAGTCATTATATTAACATTACATTTAAAAAAAACTCATTGGTTGTAATATTTTGTGAAAGCACCAGTAGTCATCTTTACAATATTGTCGCAACATGAACATATTTGGTCAAAAATATTGTGATTTTTATGTCATGATAGGTTTCTCAACCATATTGCCCAGGCCTAGTCTGTACCAAACAAACGTTTTCTGACGTCTGGAGAACAAGATTTGTAGACGAGTGCATCTCTGGACCACTTCACTACATCATTATAATACTGTTTTCTCAAAAAAACAATGTTCCTTTATCAGCAAGCCAGCCAGCTAGCAAACCAGAAACTGGTTTCATGTTAATAATCTACATGACAAATCTGCTTTACCAACCAAACACTTGTTGAATCAGCCTGTTTATTCTGATCAAAGTGTTTTTTTTCTATTAACAACAGAATTCTATATTACAAAGTACAAATCTCTTCTTCCTAAATGTTTTATATGCCTGTATGTCAATATGCGATCTTGTTAACAAACTTCTCCTGTTCTGAAGCATCATTTTAAATACAAAAAGTTCCACTGCAACTAAGTCTGAGCACCTCTCAAAGAGTAATGTCACAAAACTAAAAAAAAAAATTCTCTTTCAAAGAGGCTTTGGTTCACATGAGGCAAGAATTAGGTAACGCTGGTGACGTCTGACAGCTTGTGGAGTTGAGGGTGAAATCACAGATTTCAAGAAGCACGGGAGACTTGTGCCATTCTGCCATGTCTGAATGGCCTTTTCAGTGAAACCTTTACATCCGTGTGACAACTTAACGCCCCGGTTAACGTGTTTCTTTAATTTCTTTTCATATGTAGTTGTGTTTTGATGCAGTAGAGTGTGTATTGAGGTGCCCAGATCTTTAAATCACAGCAGTAAGTTGACATTTGTTGAAAAGGACTCCCGCCAAGATGAGAGCAAAAATCTGATTGACAAGTGCAAAAACAAGCTGTTCGTCGAGGCCCTGAGCAAGACGCATGATACCTTGAGAGGCGACAAGCCGCCTCCTGTTATTTTTCCATCCAGGAAGCTTTACACGGAAACCGACCAAATTTGATTTGAGAACATTAATTCTATTTATTTGAGGGAGGAAATGAGGTGCTGAGTCAGGGGAGGAGCAGCTGGCTTTAAGCACAACAGAAACCAAACACCTTTTAGTTGTCAGGCTCGGTAATCAGCTCACACACACAGAGAGCGCTTTTCTCACCCCTCTGCATGTTTATTCTGTGATCAGACTTTTATTTTGTGTACTCGTGCAGCTCAGGTATGGCAGAATGTGAGCGAGAGATAAAAAGAATGAGGAGAAGGTGGAGGTGGGAGGAGGAAATGTTAGGAATCACAACACAGGAACTTGACCTCTCTGTGAACTTAAGCTCCACGAAATGGAGGAGCCCGGGACCACCAAAACAACGTGAGGAGAAAATTTCACTTCCTTTCACATTCTTTATTTCAGAACTTTTTTACTTTTTTCATGCTTAATTTGTATGTAGTAGCTATTCATAATTAATATAGTCAAGTTATAGGGCTTTAAAGTGTTAACAGTATACATGTACGACACTCTCCATTCTTGTACCCTCTTTGTATTCTGTGGTCTTTGTATGCTGTCGTCTTTTTTTAAACTTAAAGTTTGTAGTTCTGTTGTTGTGACACTGACTTCCCTGTGCTCTGCATAGGATCCATAAAAAATCTTATTTTATCATTTATTTTTGTTCATCATTTATATTTTTGTTGCTTGTTCAGATGAGATATTCCTGAAAAACAGAGCCACACAATATGGTAAAAATAAAAAAAAAATCATATTGCAATTATTTTGACAGATATTGCAATTGATTAATGATTAATGGGAATGATTAATTTTGCATCCTTTTTTTCTTTATTTACTAAGAAAAAAGAATCCAGGCGTTAAGGACAAGAGTGATGTTGTTCTCCACCTGATGCTTCTCAGCTAGAAAACAACCTGTTTTTACTTGAGTGTGTAAGAGTGCAATAGTAAAGGTTTTGTTGAAAAAGCAAGAACTGTGTGAGAAAATTGTGATCTCAATCCATAAGGAATAAAATCATGATTAACATTTTAGCAAGAATCATGCAGTCCTACCAAAAAGCAGAAAGACTAAGGGCCATGCTGTTCTTACAATGTTCCTGTGGGAGACTGATCCAGCTGTCCTGGTGCTGCATTAATCTCCGCTTCAAGAAAATGTTCAATGGTTAGGTGGATTTTGTTACCTTCTGGATAGAACCAGGCTAACTTTTTCCACTGTTTCCAGTCTTTATGCTGAGCTAAAGTTAGCCAGCTGCATGCAGCTTCATATTTAGCATACAGACACGAGAGCAGCATCAATCTTCACATCTAACTCTCAGCAAAAAAGTGTTTTTCCCAAAATGTCAAACTTTTCCTTGAACTCAACTACTTCTGGGATATCAAACAACAATGTCTGACCCAGGGCTTATTAGGACTGCAACCATTTTCACTTTCATATTATCAACTGTAATGCCATTGCCATCGCACTCACTGCAAATACAAGGCATCACACACCCGCTCAATCGTTACTTCACAGTCCTGCCCTCTGGGTGCAGGTACAGGGTCCCTGAGGTGCAGCAGGCCTCGCTTTAGCAAAAGTCTGGTGCCTGCAGCCATAGCAGCCCTCAACAGAGTGACTGGCTGAGGGAACCACAAATCTTGTTTTCATGTTGTTTAGCCTGCCACTGTTGTGTGCTGCTGTCTTGTACTTTCTGCCTGTCACAGCTATGGGATGGTGTGTGTGTGTGTGTCTTCCCAGTGATTCCCTGTGATTTCACCCAACAACAATAAAGTCTAACTAGCAAGCTAAATAATTATTAATTGATCTGATGATTGTTTCAATCATTCATAAGTCTACAAAATTGTATACAGTGAAAGCAATGAGAAACACAGATCACAAGTTCTCAAATTTCTTGTCTGATTGAATCAGTCCAAAATATATTTTACCATTGTATATGACAAATCCTCACACTGACAAGCTGTCACCAGCAAATGTTTGGCATTTTTGTTAAAACAAAAGACCAAATCAGTGAATCAGTTCGCAAAACAAGTTGCCAATACTTTTTTTCAGTCAATTAGTCAATTTATAAACTATAAAATCTTTGCAGCTCTAAACTCTCAACTAAAAATTTAGTTGATATTTGGGTGGTGTGATACAACAAAAATTATCACATGACAACACAAGGACATCTATTGTTTCATATTACGTGCTATCATTTATTTCACTGTGTTGAAAATCAGGTAATATTTTTTGTCGTTTGGAAGACACTGTGTTCTTCCGCACCATATGGACGCAGACAGGAAATTTGCATGAGGGCAACAAAAACAAACGTGGAGGAGAATGTGACACATGTGACACAAAACAAGGTAATTCCAAAACGAGGAGCTTGTTCCTAAAAGAGAGGGTCCTTCTGTCACATGGATGTGGTTTGGGTATGAAAAGTCTGACTCCGACCAGAAAATCATTTGCAAATGATGCTGCAGTCCAGTCCCCACAACAGACTCAACACCACTAACCTCTTTTACCACCTTTGCAACAATCGTGTCAAACAGTACGGAGGGAGTCTACGGATGAGTATAGATGCAAGTCTAGTTGAAAAGTGCTCTCTATTTAATTTAAATATATTTTATATATTACTATTTTAGATTTTGTTACATTCTAAATTCAAATTTTACACAAAGATTATAAATAAAAGGAGAGAAATAATCAAATACGAGTAAGTACCTTTTATTTGTCGAGTTTACAATTTAAAAAAGGCCTTTCCATATGGACATTTTATATAAACTATTTATTCACAGAAATAAATGCGCTATATTTTGATATCCATATATTATTGTCTGGATGTGAAATGACCTATATTGGGATATGAGATGTCACCTAGAAAATGGACACTTTATCCATATTACATTACACATTTACTCTGTGTGTGGTCTGACATGACAGGAGCCAAATTAAAACAATTAAACTGCGAGTGCTGCTGACACTCAAAAGACTGCGCTCCAGACTGCTCCTACAGTGCACTTCCTTTTAAAAAGTGACATTCCACATTTTTATTGGTCTCTGCAGAGCTAAAAATGGTTTTCTTTGATAGCTTAGAGAAGGAATTGTTTGTCAAATAGTCTCCTCTTCGCAGCAGAAAAAAGAGGTCTGACCTGGTATTAGCTCAAATAGATCTGCATATAAATGTACATTCAGTAAAGATGCATTGTGGGTTCATCAAAATGAACTGCAAGCTGTCTGTATTGTTAGTGTGCATGTGCGTGTGTGTGTGTGTGTGTGTGTGTGTGTGTGTGTGTATTTGTTAGTCTCATGCTCAACCTAGTCTCATACCAAAATGTGTTATAGCTCCATAGTTTACCAATAAGGGCTCTAAAATTGTGAGATGCTTAGATTTCCTTTCTCTGAGAACAACAAAATGGCTGACATCCTTTTCATTCTCAGTGGAAAATGCAATAATTAAAGATTGTTTCTACATTAAAAAGCATTTTGATGACATTTCTAGTGATAAATAGGCCTTTTATTTTCATAATCCACATTCAGTGGATGTATATGATCTTTAGTTTATTGGTTATGACCAAGATTCTTTCAGGTTTTGACAGGAAAATGTGGAAATGGTGCATTTCCTATTGTTGCTATGATGGTTGCTATGGATTTTTTTTAAATGGTGCACACTCATGTCACTGTCAATGACACTATCCTGAATAAATAAAGGTTGAAAAAAAAAAAACATGTAGCTTGGAATACTGGAATAGTATGATGTCATGATGATGTCATCACTATGACATTTTGATGATGTCATCCTGCCTTTGATGTTTGGAACTCTATAGGACCCAAGGATTCAGAGCAGTTATTATCATTTTAGATCACCGGTTTGTGCAGCGAAAGAAACAGTTCGAGAAATACTCAACTACTCAACTCAAAACACCAAGTTTGGTCCAGACGCAAATTAATTCAAAGTCATTTAGACAAATTCAATTTTGCAATGGAAAACAAGAAAATGAAAAAACAGAAGAGAGAGGACAAGAAACAATATCTTACTTCCTTGGAAATACAAGTAAGAAATGAACTGAAGGACAGTGAGGCAAAGCTCTCCCGCAGTTCTGATGGGAGAGTTCTGCTGGAAATCAGAGAGCAGAACCTGACTGATTTCTTCGATCAGCAGCTCAGAGAGAAGAAAGAAGGAAACAAGTGGAAACGTGAGAAGGAGCTGATGCAGACTGAGATGTGTAGCCTGAAAGCCAAGTTAGATGACTCTCAGGTTAAACATGTCTCCTCTGCAGATAAGGACATCGAGGACCTGAAACTGAAGCTGAAAGAAGCCAAGGATCTGTTGGAGACTGAGCAACTCCGCTGGAAGCAGGAGAGAACCTCCCTGCTTGAGGAGAACAAGAAATCCACAGCTTCCTATGTGGCTCAGCTAGAGGGGCAGAAACAGGAGAACAGCGCTCTTGTGGCTGCTCTGAAAGAGGCTGAGGAAAGGTTTCAGAGTCAGCATATCAAGTGGCAAGAGGAAATGTCATCTCTCGTTAACGCCAAAGAACGCCTGAGAAACAGTCTGCGTGACAAGAAGCACCAAGCAAAGAAGAACATCGAGAAAGCTCAGGCCCACCATGAAGCACAACTGGAGGAACACAGGGCAGAGACCAAGAAGATCGCATCTGCCCTGAAAGAGGCTGAGGACCAACTGGAGAGAGAGCGTCTCCACTGGCAGCAGGAGAGAACCTCCCTGCTCAAAGAAATCGAGAAATCAAACACTTCCAATGTGGATCAGCTGGAAAAGCAGAGACAGGAGAACAACACTCTTGTAGCTGCTCTGAAGACGGCTGAGGAACAGGTTGAGAGTCAGCGGATCAAGTGGCACAAAGAAAAGTTGTCCCTCGTTAAAGTCACAGACGGCCTCAAAAAGACTTTATGGGACAAGAAGTGGGAAGCAAAAAAGACTTTAGAAAAATCTCAGGTTTCCCATCAAGCACAACTTGAGGAACAGAGGGCAGAGACCAGGAAGATCACATCTGCCCTGAAAGAGGCCAAGGATCAACTGAAGAAAGAACGACTAAACTGGAAGCAGGAGAGAACCTCCCTGCTTAATGAAATTGAGAAATCAAACACTTCCAATGTGGATCAGCTGGAAAAGCAGAGACAGGAGAACAACACTCTTGTAGCTGCTCTGGAGAAGGCTGAGGAACAGGCTCAGAGTCAGTGGATCAAGTGGCAGAAAGAAAGGTTGTCCCTCGTTAAAGCCACAGACGACCTCGAAAAGACTTTACAGGACAAGAAGCGGGAAGCAAAAATGGCTTTAGAAGAATCTCAGGCAGAGACCACGCAGATCACATCTGCCCTGAAAGAGGCCGAGCATCAGTTGGAGAAAGAACGACTCTATTGGGAGCAGGAGAGAACCGCCCTGCACAGATCCAAAGATTCTGCTATGGCTCAGATGGAGCGACAGAGACAGGAGAGCAGTAATTTTGTAGCTGCTTTGTTAAGGGTTGAGGCAAAGCTTCAGAGTCATCAAATAATGTGGCAAGAGGAAAAGTTATCCCTCATTAAGGCCGCAGAAGAAACAAAGAAATCTATAGCCTCCTATGTAGCTCAGCTGGACGAGAAGAGAAAGGAGAACGCCACCCTCCTGGCTGCTCTGAACATAGCGGAGCAGCAACTGGGGAGTCATCAGCTGAAGTGGCAAGAGGAAAAATCGTCCCTCATTAAGGCCACAGAAGATCTGAGGAAGACACTCCAAGACCGGGACCTGGAGGCAAAGAAAACTGCATCTACCCTGACAAAGGCCGAGGATCTCTCAGAGACGGAACGACTCCGCTGGCAGCAGGAGAGAACCTCCCTGCTCGAAGAGATGGAGAAATCCAGAGCTTCCTATGTGACTCAGCTGGACCTCCAGAAACAGGACAACAACACTCTGGTGGCAGCTTTGGAGAACACTGAACAGGAGTTGAAACGTCACAGAATCGAGTGGCAAGAGGAGAAGTCATCCCTCATTCAGGCCATAGAAAAGCTCAAGGAGACATTGCTGGAAACGACCCATGAGAAGGAGGAGAACAAGAGGTTAATGGTGTCTCAGCTGGAAGAGCTTGAGAGTCAAATCACTAGAAAAAAGAGAAGGCGGAAGTGGTACAAAAGACTCTTCTAAGGCCAAACTCATTTACAACCATTGTATATATCATCTCATTTTATGTGTGTGTATATATGTGTGTGTGTATATGGGGGTGTGGGTGTGGGTGTGGGTGTGGGTGTGTGTGTGTACAGGGGGGTGTGGGTGTGTATATGGGGGGTGGGGGTGGGGGGGTGTATATGGGATGTGTGTGTGTGTGTGTGTACAGGGGGGTGTATATGGGGGGGTGTGGGTGTGTATATGGGGGGTGGGGGTGGTGGCGTTGTATATGGGATGTGTGTGTGTGTGTGTGTACAGGGGGGGTGTATATGTGGGGGTGTGGGTGTGTGTGTGTATATGGGGGGTGGGAGTTGGGGGGTGTATATAGGGTTTGGGGGGGTGGGGGTGTGTGAGTGTACCCCACAGGGTGTTGTGATGCATCTCGTGCAGTAGATAGAGGGAAGGTGCATGCCTTCCTGCTTACTGCTGCTGGCTAGCCCTCGTGGTGAACAGGGAAGCAGCCGCTGCATAAGTCTTCTCCTGCCAGTACATAGCCTCTCCAACGCCAAGACTCCTGCCAGGCCTCCCCGTGGCCACACACGGTAACTGGGTGCCTTGCGGACCCAGGCTAACATGGTAGGGGATCTCGGAGCTGCAGTGGTCCCCAGAAGTGATGTGCGGGCCCACAGAGTGGATATGCCCTGCCATCAACCAACCACTGTCCCGCTGCCTTGTGGGTTAGTCTGGGAGGACAAAAGGCTAGGGGAGTACACCCTGAGAGAAAAACAACGTGTCGGCAGCACACGTAGCCAGTCCACGACAGACAGTGGCACTGGCAGCTGCCTGCAGCTGGGGAGGATGCTGGTCATCTTGGGCTTCTCTTGTCAGTGGATTCCACCCTCCTACAGTCAAGAAGTGCCACTGAGGTAGGCACTTTAAAAACTGTGTGTGTGTGTGTGTGTGTGTGTGTGTGTGTGTGTGTGTGTGTGTGTGTGTGTGTGTGTGTGTATGTGTGTGTGTGTGTGTGTGTGTGTGTGTGCAGAACAAACAATTCAATGCTGTTCTCCTCAGACAGACACTCTGAAGTGTTGACATCAGATCTGGGAGGATGAGCAGCCAGGCGGTGCCCAAGATCACAGAAAGACAATATGTCAATATACATTTTCCAAATGCCATTTAGAGATCAGGAGCAGACAGCAGACAGCAGACAGCACAGAGAGACAGGAGAAAGAGCTACTGTGAATCCAGAGGTGAAATCACAGCATTAATATCAGCATGTATAATGAAAGAGCTTTTACCATCACTTCAGCCACCATGGTCCATAGAGAGAAGACACATGATACACACAACCTCTGCATGCGCAAATGGAAATGTACTAGAGCTGCAACGAAGAGTCAAGTGATCAATCAATCGACTGAAAACAAGATAACTTGCCAACTATTTTGATAATCAATAAATGTAATTAAGTGTCAGTCATTTTTGATGAGAAAAAGTCAAATTGGTTCCAGCTTCTTAAATGTGAGGATTTGCTTCCTTTCTGTCATTTATGTCAGTAAATGAAGAGTGTCTGGGTTTTTGACAGTTGGTTGGACAAAAGAAGCAATCTGAAGACTTTGGGATCTGGTAAATTGTGATGGCATTTTTCACTTTTTTTTGACATTTTACAGATTAAACAATTATTTGTTAAGATTTATTTTTTCTTAATTCAGGTTTAATATATTGATATGTTTTGCTCTGTTTGTGTTTTTATTTATAGTTATTCATCATTATTAAAAAAAAATGCTATCATGTCAAAAAAGTCAACTGCTTTTCAGGGAACATTACAAGAAATGTGTTTATCTATATATTGGGGTTGTTTCAATTTCAATACAAAATCGAAATTGGATCAAAATGAGTTTTCAGTTTCAATAATTGCAATCAAAGGCAGAATCTGTGATATTTCCAGTATTTTTTACCCTCCACTCCTGCCTACTTGTGATGTCCAGCACATATTTCAAGGAAAAAACAAAACAAAAAACACAACACAATACAACGTTTTATCACAATTGGTACTATATGAGGGTGAGCAATAAGGCCCTAAAATAATATCAAGATATTTCAGGTATTCTGCTCTGACGTTATTCTTGACAATATGACGAAATACTGACAAATGTTTTTGGTTTAGAACTCACAATAGCTGTTGAGCTCTCCTTGTGGGAGTTTTGACTCTCCCTATACTCAACCTGGCGCTTCTGCTTTTATTGTTACAGTCTTCCGGCACTTCTTACATATTACCCTAAATTGTTGTATTGCAGATCTTTTGTAACCAAACCACTTCCACAACACTGAAGTCACTTCCATTTTTGAAACTCCTTCATTGTCATACTATTATTGTCATGATATGAATTGTTCTTATCATGAAAAAAAATAGAACAATACAGTATGACACACTGTATATAGAGTATATTTTTTAAAGAACCTGAACATGTAAATGACAGTTGTATGGGAATAAAACAAATGATCTGCTGATCTTTACAAATCAAACCTCAAGTTGGGCTGCAACTAACAATTATTTTCAAAGTTGATAAAATTGTTGATTATTTTCTCTATTAATTGATTACTTGTTTGTTCTATAAATTGACTGAAATGGTGAAAAATGTTAATCACTGTCTCCTGTAGCCCAAGATGGCATCCACAAAGGTTTTTGGGTCTTTTTTGACCCCAACCCAAAGTTATTCAGTTTACGGTCATAGAGGAGAAGAGAAACCAGAAAATATTCACATTTGAGAAGCTGAAATCAGAGAACTTTGACTTCTTTTTCTTAAAAGAGTAGTCAAACCGATTTATCTATCATCAAAATAGTTGGCGATTAATGAAATAATCAATTAAAAATCAATTAACTGTTGCAGCTCTAGACTCAACAGTCTAATATGACAAAGCATTTAGCAGAAAAAAATCAAAAGATAGATAGAATCAAATTGTGACCTTAAAATCGCACGTCAAATTGAATTGTGAATTTGGAGATTCGCAACACCCCAAGTTTATTTTCTCAATTTTATATTTTTATCAGAACTTTTTCATTCCCAAATATTGGTATTGGCATTGGCCCCCAAACTCCAGTTCCAGTCACCCTCTAAAAGGCAAAAAAAAAGTGTTTTAAAATTACTAAAAATGCAGCTCTGCCACCCGAAACCCGAATTATTAACCATTAATAAGCATTTTTTTTAACGTAAGTATTTAAATAGTTACAATGTCAACACTGACTGTAACCACGAGAGCGCGATTCATAATTCTGGGAATGTAGTCATCATGGTCTGGTGGGATTTTTCGAGGGGTGGGGCATATTCCGCTTTCAGATGGGAAACGAGGAAAAAAAAAAAAAAAAAAAAAAAAAAAACTTTGCAAACTTACGCGGCAGGCGGCAGCGAGCGGAGACAATGAAGAGCTGATTTAACCGCTTGATACGAGAGTGTCCGGACTGGAGCTCACGGAATTCATTTTGTAACATGTTCCCTGAGCTCTGCCTTTCACCCTACCCCCACTTCCACAAACACATCCAGGACACACACACACACACACACACACACGGCACAGTCACCCATAAAAGTTGCTCTCCCTCCACCATTGACTTTTTCAAATGAGTGAGCAGAGCCATATCGACATCCTCACTGTACTACAACACGCACAAATACTACTAAATAAAAACACCAGGCGGCCAACATGACAGGACCGAGCGGGAGCAAATATCCCACCTACACACACGCACACACACACACACGGAGCACCGCTGCCCTGTAGCTGTATTTTCACTCCACCAAGTCTTAACTTAAATTCAGTACGTTTCGCTTTTCAAGGACACTGCAGCTCACTGTCACAAGCCTCTTTTCTGGTCGCGACAGACACGGGCGTGTTGCCCTGCAGGGCGAACAAGCGGAAAATGTGGGAAAAATCCCGAAAGCGTTTACCTTTTTGCTGTTTCTGCTGTTATAGCCGTTGTATGGGTTGATTCCTGCCCTTGTCGGTACGGAGAGCAGCATTTTTCTCGGCGCTATGTCCGGAGCGGAGGGGCGAGCTCAGCCCAGGCTGCCAGCTGACGTCAGCAGCTGGGGAAGTGAGAGCTGGAGTCCCGCTGACTGACGGAGAGTGGTGCTGCTGCTGCAGGACAGGACAGGACACACAGGACAGACAGGCAGGCAGGCAGGGGCCCCACAGGCTGCTGGCCCCTGTACAGGCTGCTTCAGGGGTCCATCAACTGTGATGGTAAAAGTACACATGTTCTTTACGCAAGTAATAGTACAGTTTGTTTTATAAAGACAAAGAAATGATTCAATTTCTTTACACATGTGAAAGTGAAAAAAATACAGGCTCTTAAATGTACGCAAAGTACGTAAAAGTAAAACATTTCAACCTTTTCATTTCAACCTCACCCTTTCTCCAAGGTCATCTCTCTGTATGTTTTCATTTTGTTACATCTTTTTCAACTTATGTCATTTTAGCCTTCTTAGGTCTTTCATCTTGTTGTCTTTTTCAACTTATGTTGTTTTTGTCTTTTTCATCTTGTTGAATATTTTTTTGAATATTTTAAACTGTTTTCATCTTGTTACATCTTTTTCATCTTATGCCATTTTAGTCTTCTTAGGTCTTTTATGTCTCTTTTCGTCTTGTTGTAGCGTGTTTAGTCTTTTTCAACTTCCGTTGTTTTTAACTTTTTCATCTTGTTAAATATTTTTCATGTTTTTAGAACTTTCATATCTTTTTTATCTTGTTACGTCATTTTCGATTTGTCTTTTTCATCTTTGATGTCTTGATTCAACTCTATATCTTTTTTGTCTTGCAACGTATTTTTCATCATGTAATGTTGTTAGACAGTTTTTGTGTCTTGAACATTTTTCTCTTGTTATATTTCGTCTTGTTCCATCTTTCAATTTATTACACCTTTACTTCTCCCTCATTTTATCTTTTTCTTCTAATTTTGTTTTCATCTTACTTCTTTTATGTTGTTTTTTGTTTTGTTACATCATTTTTGTCTTGTTACATCTTGCATATTTTTCATTGTTATGTCTTATTTGTCTTGTTAGGTATTTTTTGTGTTGCAATGTCTTTTAAATCTTTTTACGTTTTATGTCTTTTTCACCTTGTTATGTAATTTTTGCCTTGTAATATATTCTACGTATTGTTCATTGTTATGTCCTTTTTTGTTTTGTTATGTCTTATCAGTCTTGTAATGTTTTTTCTGTCTGGTTATATTGTTTTTGTCTTGTTACATCGGTTTAGATTTAAATCACTTTTGATGTTGGGAAGTCAGTGTGGAATGATGCAAAATAAAAAATAATAGATAATTAATAATAACTAAACTAACATGCTTGTTTTGATAATGTTAGGATAAGAAAGTACAGATATTTGTGTTGGTTGGGAGAACAGCATTTTTCTCTGCCCTGTGTTTGGAGCGGAGGGATGAGTGATTGGACTGATGGAGAGTGGTGCTGCTGCAGGACAGGAGAGACAGACAGGGGCCCCCACTGTCTGCTGGTCCCTGGGCTACTTCAAGAGGCCTTCACAGTGGACTCCAGGGGGGTCCACATGGAGAAGAGGGGGATTAGCTCAGCTTCGTTCACCACCCACTGTTATTTCTCTCACCGGGGGGACTGTGTGGAAGAATAACTAGAAAAGGAGCTTCTCAAAACTGTGACTCTCAGGACAAAATGCTTGTAAAATCAGGTTGTGTGGAACCATGTTTTTTATCTGGTGGTCCTTTATTCACTCCTTTACCTCACTTCACTACATTATCTAGACAGTTATACCAGGCATTTTCTCCTTTAACAGAAACCTTGAAGATGAAAATGTAGATTGATATTTTCACTATCATTACAGCCCTAAAATGCATCCAGTATCCTATATCAGGTAGGGATGGGTGATACCAGACTTTTAAAAATTTGATACTATGCACATATTTTTTGTCACAATTTTACAGACATTGATACTGATAATTTATTTAGTCTGTAGGCAATTAAGTAACATTAATAACAAATGTATTACAAAAGCAAATATGAGTAGCCTGCAATTAAATAAATACAGAAATACTGTAATAAAGATTAGATAGATAAAATATAGATGTTTTTGTTGAGCATCCTGGTAAATTTCAGTGTGTGTTGTTTTAAAAATGGTTGAAGACGTTATGTGTGTTGCTGCTGTGGCATTTTCTCATCACAAACAGTGCATGTTGCTGTATTTCCATGTACAGGTGAAAAGTTGCATGACACCACATTATGTTTCCTTTCTTCCACTCTCTATGGATATATTGATTAATGGCGGATCGTGCCAAACAATTTCAACTTGTCATATTTTTTGCTTGCTAGTCAATACTAAAGAAGAGCTAAAAATGCAGCATAAGACCTGTTATCTGTGATAAGGGCACATACGTGTATAAAAACTCCACCACCCTTTAACCCAACCAGAGTGTATGTGTACCCTCTTTAGTTTGCCGCTGTCCTCCTCTTTGCTTGTGTAACCTTCCCTCTGTGTTTGTTTTTATTGATTGCTCAGCACTCTTTAAACCTTGTTGTAGAAATGTACTCTACAAACAATGTCATCCATCTAAAGTTACAATAAGTACTAGGAATTCAGTACGGTTAAATCTGCCTTGGTAACCCTATCTGACTGTAAAAGTTCAGATCAGTTCCTCTAATCAAAGCCAGTCCTTATGGCATATGGAGCTCTTCCAAGTACAAAGATGACATCACATGGTTTCTATTTTGACTTGTTCATGTCAGACTGTTTTATCTGTGCCATAAAATAAGATTTATGAACATTCTCCCACTTAATGCCTCAAATTCTCCTTTAATTGAATCTAATTTTGACACTGAGCTATGTTTGTAAACTGCCAGTGTTTATATCATAAAAATAGCATGAATGTATGGAATTCTGCTCGTCAGCACGCCGTAGTTATTACTTCACTGCTGCAAAGAAAGATAGCATACATCCCCAATGTTTCTATAATGAATGTCAATGAGAAAGCACCTCTGTAATTGAAAAGGAGAGATTAGTGTCCCAGACCTACTCAACCTGAAAAATCTTCACATTGGAACAGGAGGAAAAAAAAATCATAATGTCATAATTAAGGTTTTCCTTCACCACGTCCACTTCTTTTCCAGTCATAACCTCATCAGTACCTTTCAAATGAAAATATAGCAAGCAGCAAAACACTGACAGCTCAGTATCTTCTACAGGCTACAGGGCGATTGAGGTCTATACATCTGGAGAAAGCATTGTGGAGATATGGTCCACTTCTTGTTTGTGTCGTGACTGCCAGCCTTGCCAGCTGGCCTGCAGTACATGACACATCTGGTTTACATCTGTGATGTCTGTTATAACAGCCTATATGTTCAATTTTGATCTTTTAAAAAGTTCAAAAAGCTGTATTTTTAGTTTGAAACTCTGCAATCACATACTTATTACTTAGTATTTGCAGGTTTTATGCAGATAAACTTGTGAAAATACTGTTTTGGGTTTTTAAAGGACCAGTGTGTACAATTTATAAAGGCAATTATTGGCAGAATTTTGCGGAAATTATTCATAAGTATGTTTTTGTATGAGCCAGTGTACATTATATATAACTGTTGTACATAAATGTGCACTACGACCCCATTTTTTCTTTTCTTTTTCTCAAAATATTTTATTTTAATCGCCCTTTTTTCTCTTGTTTCTTATTCTCTTTTAATTTACTTTCTACATTATTAGTGCTATAATTTGTTTGTACATATGTGTGCATGTATGTGTGTATAGGTGTTCAAAAACATAATCAATTCAGTTTTTAAAAAAAACATAAAAACTAGCTCTAGAGAGGCCCTATTGCTTTTTTTGTGGGTTTCACAGCTACAGTAGGTTTTCCTGCATGCTTGGAAGGGAATGATGATCTGAGGTATTTGCAGGTATTTGGTCCTTTAATTAGAATAAAACTGTAGCTTAATGTTCATTTGTTCACCCACTGTCCGTAACCGCTTATCCTTGAAGGGTCGCGGGGGGCTGGAGCCTATCCCAGCTGACACTGGGCGAGTTTCTAGGGTTCACCCTGGACAAGTCGCTAGTTCATCACAGGGCCGACACATAGAGACTGACAACCATTCACTCTCACATTGACATCTATGGGCAGTTTAGAGTCACCACTTGTATTTGGTCTTTGGACTGTGGGAGGAAGCCGGAGTACCCAGAGAGAACCCACACGGGCATGAGGAGAACATGCAAACTCTGCACAGAAAGGCCCTGCCCCAGTGACAAACTCCCCAGCCAGCTGTGGGACTCAAACTCAGGACAGTCTTGCTGTGAGGTAGCTTGGTGCCCAAACTGTATTTTTCTGGGATTTTGTCTTGTCTTACATAATGCATACAGGCCGCCTCTGATCAAGGTCGATCATATGGTTTGGCAACAATTTGAACTTAAACTGCCGGTAATCCTGCTGCTTTCCTCCCATGCAAGACATTATTTCTGCCATTAACATGATGTGATTAATTATGCAGCACAGCACTGATGCAAAGCAGTCTCATGCAAGATACAATGAATCAGACAAAACTCTTGAGAGTATAGTCAGGGGGAATGATCAGCTGAGCAGAGCCTACTACACAGATAATGTCTTGGAAACGGTTTAAAATAAACATCTGCGTGATCCAGTGATGTGGACTGGCCATGGTATAATGCAGCAGGACCGGTACATCTGGTGCCCGCACTGACGGCGTCCTGCGGTTTCCTCTGAAGGTCACAGACGAAGGCTGTTAAATAGCAGACACACACACACACAGGGTACTAAACCTAAACATTTACCACCGCAGTGTGAATGAGCAGTGTCCTGAAGTTACCTTTCACATCTTATCCATGGCTGCCTACTCGGTGACTCTCTGGCTTCTTATCTTCTTCTGCTATATTTAAATGCCTTTTCGCTTTCTCCTGTTGCCAGTGATTGGCTGCAAGATGTATCCCAACACAGATGGCAGCTGAAACCTGATGCCTAAAATGCAGTGGCATTCAGAATAATCAGCACTGGTTACACTACAAAGCAACGGGTATTAAATACACTACAAAGCACTTCTGCTACTCTTCATATCTCAGTGCAGCCTGAATTATGCAAGTTACATGTGCAGCATGGACTGCTTACTATGAGTAGTACAAAATGCAACTGTATTATGTGTGGCACAAATGCAAAATCTCCTGCATGCAAACCTCAGCATGTGCACAATGAGAGGACAAACATACTACGAGCGTGGAAGTGACACCAAACGCCTTCTGTAACAGCAAGGAGACTGCTGAGATGGATAACCACAGTCTGACAGTGCACTTTGATTTCTCTACAACTGGTGGGCAGAACTGACTTCCCCTGAGAATGTAAGGGCCTGTTATTCAAATGAGGGAGCTGAGCTGGCCGACCTTGCCAATCCTCAAAAACTAAAGTTTGCCTGTGCAGTTTGACTGTAGCTTGAAACTCATGAAAACAAGCACTTTATAATGTAGTGAATTCATTAATGCTGTAAATCTTATTTTTGCAAATAAATGTGAAAAATGATTTAGGTTTAAAAGTTCAAAGTCCAGAGTACATTTATTAGCATTTATAAAAGACCTAAACCAGTTGCAGAATGAGCCAAATTTGCCTCCTGTGTATTACAGAAGCTTTCTAACTTGCAGATACTATCTTAACTGTTTGGCAAACCACAGAAATTAGCATTAGGACCTGATTTTGGAAAAAAGCAGTTGCAGATGAATAATCTCTAAGTCAATATTCCTATTTTAACTAATGATATGAAATGTGTATTACAAAAGCAAACTTATTAAAATCTTAAATAAACTCTGCTAACTGTAGGATAAGCTGTCTTAATTTTTACTTTTCCACCCTTGGTAGTTGCTAATTTACTTAATGCTAACAGTAGCTAACAGCAGTGTTGGCTAACAGTAGCTGAAGGTATTGTTAGATTACAGTTGCTACCTGGCGGTGGTCACTAACAGTAGCTAACAGTAGTGTTTGCTAATTTAATATATATGGCTGCTCTTTTATTGCTTTCACACAACAGATGTCAGATACAGCCGACACTGCGTCTGCTATCTTAGCTCTCTATTTTATCTCCTGAGTTAACATTGCAATAAATCTCCCACAAAGAGCATCCTTGGATTTCTCTTCAGATGTTACCAACACCTCTAACTCACATCTGTCTTGAAGTTGAAGGATTTGCTTCTATTGGAAATTGGGAAAAATCCTATTTAAGATTCTTAAGCTTAAGCTTCACTTTAAACTTAAAATAGAAACTTTCTGTAACATGGCCCCTGGTGAGCAGATCTTTCTTCTTCCTTCACCGACTGCTCACTTAGCCGTGAGCGCTGAGCGCCCTCTCTGTGGTCCATAAAGTGACATATACAGTCGGTGTGAACAGTATTCGTATGAATTAGCGCTGTAAGCACTTTGCGTTGGTGTCTGTTTCATTCACTCCAGCAGCCTGTCTGTGGGCCGTTCCTCTGTCTGCGTTTAGGAACACACCAGTGACATTGTTGCACTCAGCAGAACCTCCGTCTGGCACAACCAGCCACTTTGACGACATGAACATTGTTTGGACGTCAACAGGCTCGTTGCTAAGTAACCCAGCCCCCTCCATCCCAAGTGTTCTGGCCTTATTACCTCTAGGGTAGCTAAGCAGTGTGTGTGTGTGCATATGTAAGTCACTGAACTGCCTAATGGTGTGTACTGGGGATAGAAGAGATGGTGCATTGCCTCATTTTTCTCAGGTTAATTTATTACCACCTCGATGTGGGAGTGAACCCTAACATTCATGTTTTTAAAACACGGGTCAAAGGTCATTCCATAAAACTGAGGCCTCATCTCGTCCCATTTTGTTGTTCTTCTTTATCTTTTTGTTGTTATTTAAAATAATAATTAAAACATAATCTGATATAAGAGTGAATTAATTTGAAACCTCAGCCTAACACAACAAAACATCTACAACTACCACTTATATAACCTATTTAAGGACAACAGCACATGCTGAGGAAATACCACCCTTCCACCCTTTGCCTGCTTTAACAGCCAACACCCGCACCCCCCCCCACACACACCCACACACACACACACACCAGCATCAATGCTGTGGGGGGTGCACCTCTGTCATCAGAGTAGGCTGTTGTTTGGGAGGAAGGGGAGCCTGTGTGTGGAGGAAAGTGGATATGAATGGTGAGGGAGGGTTCAGGGAGTTCATGTGTGAGTGAGGGGCTCGGTCATTGAGACTGTCAGAGTGGGGTTCAAGGTCAGAGTGGCTGACAGAGGGGCAGAGACAACAAACGGTGGTGGGCAAATGGAGGGAAAAGGGAAATGTTCTGTTTTCAAAGGTAACATTTGGAAGTTGTGTGGGATTGCCAATACATGATATCTGAGGGAGGAAGTAAAAAAAAAAAAAAAATCTTTTTTTTTACTTAAGTGGACCTTCATTCATATTTAGACCTTTACATCCAAAACTGCACTGTAAAAATTGTCTGTTTGGTTCAACTTAAAAAAGTTAGTGTTGAGGTAAAAAAAAAAAAAAGGTGTACAATAAATGGTTCACTTGCCAAATGTAATGTAAAGGATCTTTTTTACGCATGAGAAGGGGGTGGTGTTTGCTGCCATCCCAGAGTAAGTAAGCTCAGATTGTTTGTTTGTAACTACACTTATGATACTTATTTATCTGCTTATGATGGTTTTGGAATATTATTTTTGTTCTCTTTTGTTGTTAGTTTTGTTGTCTCTTACTACACTGTTCAAGCAGATTTTTTTGTTTTGTTTTGTTTTTGTACCTTTTCTGTTTTGTTTTTTCTTTTTTTAATTTCTTTAATTTATGCTATAAATACAACAGAGAAAATATTTGCACTGGAAATCATTTAAAATTTAATAAATAAATTTGAGGTTAATCCAAAAAAAAAAATGCTATAGTCTGGTGTGCCTTCAATTTCAATTTGAAAAGACAAGTTGAGATAATCTTATAATTCCGATAAATTTGGTATTAATTCAGTTGAATTTGAGAAAACATGTTCAGTAGATTGAAGATATCAAGTAGAACCAACAACTCTTTGGTCACAATAATGAACATTTATAAGATTTAATATTTATTAGAATTTATTAAATTGTCAAGGTGGTTAGGGTTAAGACCTGGATTCAATAACCTTTATTGTGATTCACAGCATTTTCATTATTGTGAAAAAAGCAACGATGATGTATCTTAAAGTGTATTAGAGACACAAGGTTTTCTTATGTTTGCTTCAAACTATGAAAAAGGAGGATCTTAGGAGAGTTTTAACTCTCACTCGATTCGTGTGTGATAGTCTGCTAATACTCTTTAGAAACTTAATTTAAAGTGTTGATTGAACTCTGTGCAGTACATTTATTGAACTCATACTTCAATTTAGGAGAACTCATGTTTCGACGTTCTAAAGTGTTCTGGAAGTAAATTCCACAAATTTTGACTTTAATTAACTGAAATGAATAAAAATTGCACATTGTGTTATGTTAAAACAAAAAAGATTTGTTGGTTCCTCTAACTTCCTGTATGATTCTTTTTTTTACAATGTGGTCAGCTATAATCTGAGATCTCTGAAAAAAAATGCAATATTTTATTTGTGATGATTGTTATCATTTAAATATAAACCCTTCATCCAGCAACCGTAGTTTGTATTAGTCTGACTGTTTAGTGTCAGAACATGACTTTCAAAATAAACTATTTTTCAGGATAATGAGCGTACAGTACACAATAAAACATACAATACAACATACTGACCTCATTAAAAGTACACTTGTAATTGTGTTTTTGCTCAACAGGGGTGGGATATTTTGGCACAGTTCACATCCCTGTTGCACTAAATAAGAAGCAGTAAAACTGTGTGCTGTGTGTGTATTCGACAGCACAGACAAACAGATGGGTGTGTGTGCTTGCCTCACGTGAGAGAAGTTACTTTAACACGTCGGCTGAACAGACCACACACACCCACACACACACCAGACAATCAGTCAAGCATTCCCTGTGGCTGGAATGTGTTTTTGAGGGAGTGTGAAAGAGGAAGTTTTGGTGGAGAAGGCTTGATGGAAACGGTGGACATAATAAAAACGTTATCCCTCTTGTATTCTCATGATTTAATGTGAATGCATATATGTGAATGCATGTATGTACTGTGTGTGTGTGTGTGTGTGTGTGTGTGTGTGTGTGTGTGTGTGTGTGTGTGTGTGTGTGTGTGTGTGTGTGTGTGTGTGTGTCTTTGACCATGACGAAGTTATTGTTAGCTACCTACTTTGGCCATTCATTTGAAAACAAGGGAAGATCACACGATTTCACCAAGTTGTTAACTTAAAAATATATTTTAATGGCAGGTTAATGTATGTTCCATTCCTCTTTGGTACATGACAGCAATCTTATTTCTCAATTTTCTACCAAGAACAAAATAAAAGAACGTAAAAGAACATTTGGCGAATGGCAGATGGACATAGTAAATAAAAGCAAGGCTCATGTTAGAAATCAAGGGCACAAAACAAGGAAAGACAAAAGTGAAAACGAATAACTAAATATGTTTACAGCTACAGTTGGTACAGGATTAATAATGCTGATCATTCTTCCACCACCTTTGGTGAGGATCTGTCTTGATGTTTTGTTTTTATCAGATGATTCAACATCTTGTGCCGGAAATTCTGGGATCAATTTCTACTCCCCCTGAAGAATACAATAAAATAAAAATAAAATCAGATTTCGTGTCTGAACCCGAGTAAACAACAAAAGTGTATTTCAGCTTCTCTGTTCTGTTTTTTTTTTTTGTTTCTTTCTTTGTCTAGAAGGTCCAAATATTCACAGCTTAGATACAAAAACATCTGAAAGTCTCAATATAGAAAGACTTTTGTTCATGAGATTCATTCTACAAGGGTTCTCCGTCAAAACAAACAGAAGATCTTTGGAGTGCTCGCCCCATGGAAGTTTTCTCTATAAATATAATTTTCCTGAATAAGTTTGTTTTTGTGAGTCAGTCACTGTTGCTTGATCGGATCAGGTTAGTAAAAATAACATGTCAAACGTAACCATCACAGGATGTGATTAAGAGGTTGTCTCAGAGAAACTGTGTACTTGTAAATTAGAGTTATACACATTCTGTTCTTGACTCCTCTTCTGGCACAACACCACGTTTCCTCGCCATTCTCACCAAGTTTTACAGAACCTGATTGGGAGAAAAAAACTTTTTTTTCTCAAAGATTTTATGCTAGTCTTTTGTTTTCTTTTCGCAAATTAGTTTTCAAGAATTTCTTGAGTGGGCTATTTACGTGGTGTTCCAGCTGGAAGTGATCTGAGCAACAGATTTGATTGTAAAAAGGCAGAAGGAAAGCCTGGTGATGGAGTAGGAGGGAAGGAAAGAAGGGGACGAGGGCAGGGGGAAGGGGAGAGAGAGCTAAGCGGATGGGGGAAGGGCTGTTTGTGCATGCCTCAAATTCCTTAGGTGTTATCAGCATTGCCCGCTCCATAATTGTTCCTTTCGAGGAGGAAAAAAAAATACAGCGACTGTACAACATTGTAAAGCTTCCTCTCTCTTAGAAGACCTTAAGGGGAGGGGTCAAGATCTTTGAACTCTGATACCGCCATTTTTGACTTTATGCTATTCTTAGATTGTCGAAGATTAAAGTCCGGCTTTCCTTTTTACACTTATAATTAATAATGCATTGTTAGCAAAACAAATGTTCAAGATTGCAATCACGTCATTGCACTTTTTAAATGGATAGTTTGGATTATTTGAAGTGAGCTTGTATGAGGTCCTTGCTGATAGTCAGAATAGCTACAGCACAATGCCAGTCGGTACACCTCCGGTTTAGAAAAGAAGAGTGGCGTGTTGTGTGTGTTGTGTGAAAACTGTGTTTTAGAGGCAGACAAATGAACAGAATGAGGCAGTGCTAAATCAGCAACTCCTGAGTTCTGCAAGCTAAAATGACTTGATTTTGCCCATGGAGTTTGGTTAATTTAGAGAGAGCAATATTTCACCTTTACAACCCTGGATTCCCATCAGAAAAGGCTGTATGACAGCAAAATAAAACATTGAAAACATTCTAACTATAGCCTACACTTAAACTGATGTTGATTTTTAGGTGAACATTTTTAACTGTCTAAAACACCTTGTTTAGCTGATTACATCCACAGCAGTACAGCGCTGGTGCTCATTTCTGCAAAAATTCTCCCACACTAAAAGATACATTTCCATTTTTCTGTTTTCTACTTCTTGTGACTGGACAGACTCGCAACAACTTATTTAAATCCTACCTGGACATTTCTTGTATTTTTCAAATTAAAATTCCTTGCATTGCTCTGCCTCCCTGCTGTGTGATGTTTTAGATAATTTACACTGATTTTAGACTTCACCTAGTTTGTCCTTCACACCAGCCGTGGAGGATTACTGACATCTGCAATGTGTCAAACCACCCAAGACCCCCCAGACATTTTTTCTAATTTTCTCAAACAGCATTACAGAGGCTTTCGTGCATGGGCAACATTAGTAGTTTCCTGTGTCGCTCCTCCAGAACGAGCAGATGAATGGTGAGGAATGATAAAGTAATTACTTGAAATATCTTTTTTTTTTTGGTTACAAAATGCCTGCAGTGAGTACCTCGTACTGTTTTCCTATACTGAATGGAGACGCTGCATTGGTGGGACACACACACACAGGATGTGATTCTGGGAACTTTGATTGATGAGGTAATCCATCTGGCTCTGGAGCAAGGGAGGGGAGGACGAGAGCAGTGGTGAAGGGAGGGAGAAAGGGAGTGTAGAAGATGAGTGATGATGTAGGTCCAAATCATGATGCAGTTTGGAGATTTATGGATGTGTGTGTGTGGGCAGATATGTGTGTGCGCGTG
The DNA here is from genome assembly GCF_056507025.1 of Lutjanus erythropterus. Lineage (NCBI taxonomy): Eukaryota > Metazoa > Chordata > Actinopteri > Lutjaniformes > Lutjanidae > Lutjanus > Lutjanus erythropterus. The sequence goes on from NC_139318.1 coordinate 21,806,651, forward strand.
TATGTGTGTGTGTATACAAAGGTGAGTTTTATCTCTGTTTGGCTGAAATTATTAATTCTTTGAACCATTCTACTTGATTGGTTGGCTTATTAGAAACGTCATGTATCTTCGCGGTAATGCAGCACTGACCTGTTTGTCCTCTCTGGACTCCAACCTGTCTTCCATCACAGCTGCAGTGAACTGGGCGGAGGTGCATCATGGGCCGTAGCTGTGGATGAAAGAATGACGCATGAAATACTTGCTCCAGTCATGACACAAACCAGATGAATGGTGTTTTCACTTACTCCGACAATAAAAATCACCCTGGAAAGAAACTCACCAGTGGAGAGGAGAGGTCTTTTAGCAGGAGACTAATAAGCAGCAGTTCTCTGATATTTAAGACTGATGGCTTTCCATCCTATGACGTGAAAATCAATCTCACAAGGAGAGGAATGACTCAGGCAGTGTGAGACTTTTCTGGAAGATTTATGAAGAGGAAGTGAGAGATGCTTTCCTGCTGCATAATGCTGACAGTTCCACATTCATTCATACCTTACTATAATACTTCACGTGTTGTCTTGCTGAATATAGGGGACTACCAGGGGCATGTCCAGACTTTTATGACTGCGGTGGCTCAAGTGGGACCCCGACTTATGCAGGAGTGGTATAAAGTATGTGCACGCACACATATGGAGCAGCATTAATTTAGCCCCTGGGGACTAATAATTGTATTTTACAGCTATTCTACTACGAGATCTCAAAACTGGTATCGAGGTTTTACTTTGAATAAAAATGTCAACATTTTGACTTTATTGATTATTCAGCTTTTACATTGTCTCTGTGCTGTTTAGAGTCAGATTTATCACTAAGTCGGTTTACACATATGAGGAACTTGTCTTGGTTTATTGTGCATAACAATAAACACAATGGAGGGAAAATATAAAGAAAGATGAACGCAAGAATTGTAGGTCAAGACGAGTAAATAGAAAACAGAAAATTTACAATAGCAAAAAATATATTACAAAATCACTTTGTATGAAAGGGATGTGCTTGAACAAGTTACAGGAGAGAACCACGAAGAACTAACACTACATTAATGACAGTCTGAAAAAATGACACGTAAGATAATCTCATTCAATTATAAAAATATACAATGGATCAACAAGAAATTAATTGCAGTGCGCAAAACGTAGGTTGAAAATTACAGATGGAGACGCCTCAACATCCAGCTTCATTCGACATTTGAAGTTTCACAAAGAAAGTTAAGTTGAGGCTCTGTCATTAAAATGTCATTACATTCGGTAAAGGGCACATTATGACTGCTTCAGGACCCAAAACTCAAAGTTTAGGACTTGGACTTGACTTGAGACTTGTCAGTCTTGACTTGTCAGTTAGTTAATCCCACCTCTGCAAAATTATGCTTTCATTTATCGTGACACTATAATTTGAAGTCTGTCTAGCAAAATCAAAAAGACCAAACAAAGCAGGGCAATCTAATTATAATGACCTGTTTGGCAATTGAGACAATAATCCTGACAAAGAGAATAAATTCTGTTTCTTAAAACTACAGCATAACACATGAGTCATTCAACAGACAGAGTATGATGTTACAACATGACTCTGCAGAGGCCCAGATCAATATACAAGAGCTGCAGATGGAAAAGAAAATTGCCCAGAGATGAATGAGGCAAGGCATTAATGCAGCGCAAAATGTCAGAATAATGAAAGATGAGTATATACAGTATCAGTGAGTCACTTTCTAATGACTGCAGCCAGGTCAAATATCCACAGAAGCCATTAGAGCAGATCTCTCTCCCTATGTCTCTCTTTTACAGACACACACACGCACACACACACGCACACACGCACATAAACGCATAAACAAGAGGAATCATGACCCTGAGAGGTGGATCCAAGTCTGCTGTGTAGCACAAGAGAGCCACAAATTATGGACTTCAACAATTCTACTGAATCCTGAGTTTTAAATGAGAAGGCTGATGCAGGATTATAATTTAGCATTATAATTTATCATTATAATCCTGCAGATTATAATGATAAATTAATGGAAATATGTTGTCAGACATGAGATTGTCCTTTTCATTGCCTTACATATTTTCAGGAGCAAAGAGATTTTGTTTTTAAAAATATGTAAAACAGAAATTCTAATTTAGATCACATATTGTTCTGAATGTGCACAAGACTGAGGTCTGACCTTTGAAAATAATACAATATGAAAGTGATGTTTGTAGTGGTCCTTGCACTGATGTCCATCAGGATGTCTGTCATCTGTGTTCTGCTTCCATCTGCTGGTAGATCATGTTTAACACTACATCACGTCTGACTGACACACATCAGCAGCTCAAGTTCGGTTTGTAACACTTAGTTCAGTTACAGTCTGTGTCGATTGTTGACAATCTGAACTGACTTTATCAAAACTCTTCAGTCTGCATAACCAACGTGCATCTTGGCCAAACACACCTCCAGAACTCATTCAAACCACCAAAACTCTACATACATGTCTGTAAATGGGCTAATTTGACCAAAACATTTTGCAACAATTCTCACTCATAACACACTGACCCAAAAAACACAAACAACGGGGAGCATTACACAAATGATGAACTTTTATCTCAGAAGTTTGAATGATTTTCACATAAATCTGTATTTTAATATAGAATAAGCTTTTCCCTTTATTTATTTTTATAAGTAGTCTATATGCAGCAAGAATAAATCAGAGTTCCAGCAATTTGCTTCAGTATGCTTTACTTTACAGTTTTTACCCATTGCTTACACACTTGCCAAATGAGACACAACACTTGGAGAGAAACAACTCACTTCTGTATCTCTGCCATCAAAACATAACAATAATTTTTCAAAATTGCATTTTTGCAACAAAATGATGCACACATGCACCATCTGAATCAGTCTCTCAAAGCAGCAAGAACACACTGATGTGCTTTGTACAAAACACTGCTGTATTTAGTACTTACATAGACCCGCTTTTCTTTGGCTCCTGTGAAAGATGGTGTCAATACAGTATAGTACATCTGCTTGCATTTCAATGAACACAAAAATAGAACAAAAAAAAAAAAAAACACCAACAAAAAGAAAAGTAGAATTACAGAACAGTAATCAATACAGTATGTTACTCAAAAATCAGGGAAGCAAAAATAAATGCAGTAAAATTACAGTGAAATGGGAAAGAAATGGTGTTGTTTGTCAACATTGTATTGACAATGGCCAATACATAAAAACTGTTACATGTACTTGAGAGTTTTATACTTTAGTAGCATAGACCTGATGTAGGACTACACTGTGTTGTAAGCTACTGTGGTGCAGAAGGATGGACAGTACTGTGTTGTAACTGAGGTTGGGCTGGACTCGCGTCTCCTGCATCATCAGACCATGATGCAATACAAATGGTCCCCAAAGTGGTAAAGTGGCTGCAATTGTCCTCATTCTCTTCTCAGTGTTCCTCTTCCTCTCACTGAGTGTTTGCATGTGTGTGTGTGTGTTCCCAATTCCGTGTGTGTGTTTGCATTTTGGATAGAACTGTTTTCCCAATGATTGCAGGAGATTTTATTCTTGAAACAGAGGTCTCATGTGAGAAACAATGTGTAGTGTTTTGCAAGAAGTGTGTGCAGAATTTCAAACAAAGTGCAACGCAGAAAATGTGTTTGTATTTCTGGTGCTTTCGTTTGGGTTATGGTTAAAAATATTCAAGAATTTGATGCTTTTGTCTTATGATTATGTTAAGTGTAACATATTTTTCCTATAGCTTTCCATATAAAAATTTACTTGTGAAAAATAAAAAGTTGAACCTAACATACAAAAAATCCTGAATATCCAGGGCTGCAATAATAATTACCCCACAAAAAAAGCCTATCAACATGTATAGTTTAATCAGTCAGTGTAGAGTACATGATCCTTTTTCGTCTGTTTGGTAAAGAGGCTTCTATAAAAACAGGACTCCTGGTTGGCTTTGAGCTGAAATAGCAATCAGCGGTGTTTGGAGGGATTATTATTTCCGTAAATATTCTGCTAAGATTTTCTGCATATTTCAGTGTGGTTACTGCAGAAATGCACAAAAATGTCAATCATTCTGTTTTGAACGTGTTAACAGTTTTGAAGATAGTGTGTTAGCATTTGCAAATGTGCTGTAACTATACAGTGTTTTGCAGGTGGTTAAATATGAATGAGAAGAGAGTTCATGGATTTTGGAAAATGTGGTCGCTGAATCAATTTTGTGTGAAAAATTATTCACAGTTTGGCTCACACAGACTTCTGTTTTAATGACTGCATGAAGAGTTTTAACAATACGACTTCTTATCAGATTTGTTTAATTTTAATCATGTTTGGACAGGTGGAAAGGTACAATATTTTTGCAAAGAAAATCAAAAAGAAAGGTTTAAATGTATTTTATTATTTTCATCCCTGATTGTCATCCTATGACACCTCATATTCATCTGGATTCTGGGTTCCCTCCCAGCTTGCTTTAAGTCACCAATCATACAACTCTTCCTTCATCTTCTTCAGGCTGATCCCCAATCAGAGATCACCACAGCAGGTTATCCCTTCCTGACATAACACAGTTTATCTCCATTGGCTGGGCAGCAATCTGGGGTGCAGTGTTTTGCCTGAGGACAACTGTGGGTCAAACCAGCAACCTTGTGAGCAACAGACAATCCACTTTACCCCCTGAACCACAGCCGCCCTCACAAACCATACGACACACTCAAGATAAACATTTGAGTTATGAACCTTTATAGAGATAAAGACAACACTGACACTGATAATGTGGTAAATGAAAGACCCTTATCACAGAATAAAGTATAAGACAAACAAATAAAAAAAACTTTATTTTATCCAGATGCATTTTGTTTGACCTCAATTTCATGTCATCCTTCTCTTTCGCTGTCTGTGGTGTCTCTCTCCCTCTTCCATTTGACCCAACTATACTGATAAACACTCAAAATGCAAAATATGTGTGTAGCCTGGCTAAATATAAGCCAGATGTGGAAAAAAAATGAACATGTCAGTAATCAAATTCTCAGAAAATGGTGGAAGTGTTCTGAAAACAGAGATACAGAGAAACAAAACAGTCGTACTGACACTTCTGTTTTGTTATTTTGAAATTTCACATAAGTTGGGAAAACAGTGGCGCCTTGCTGTAAATTGGTCACAGATTTATGTAAAATGCCTCTGCGCATCACACATGTGCATGCCTGTGGCTTTGGTGTGTGTGTGTGTCTATAAAGTCCGAGCTTCTTTTGTGCATTTATTTTGAAAGTCTTTGTAGTCGTGTCTTTCCCTATTCTTCCACTGAATGTCTGTTTTTATTTAAGTCGGGATTGTGCAAAAGCCTTTGGTATGAGGACATGGTTGGACTGGAACTCAGCATGTGATAGGTTAAGAATCAGAGCTGTGTGACTGCTGCGATGTAAGTCACGCTAAAACTAAAATAAGCACCTCAAGTCCTGCCAAACATCTCAAATAAAAACATTAGAGGAAAGAATGAATAGTGGAAATAACTAAGAATCCTGGCTGAATTAACACAAAACAACCCTTGTTTAAAGTGGCATATTGTCTGCTTCTTTAAGTGCTACAGACTCATTTCAGAAAATGAAGGCATGTCATCAAAACATTTCTTTTCTAGCTGCCTACAAAATGTGAGCTCGATGAATACAATGGTGCTGGTGGGGAAATAAAATCAAGACAAGATTGTTGAGATTTGACATTCTCACAACAGCTCTGCTAAGTTTTTTCTTGGATATTGTTTGCGAGCACAAAACTCATCGACTCATATTTCTGTTTTGTATTTTTTATTTTTTTTTTGCCCCCCCAAAAAGACACAAAGGACCTATTGTTCTCTGAAATGTAACACTGTCAGTGTAGACCCACTAGGTGTCAGTGTTGTGCAGCATTTCACAGACAGGTCCTGGTGGCTGTGGTCACCACCTGGCATAAACATTTCTAAACTGATGGATAAATAACAGGAATGCAACACTGCTAAAAAAAAAAAAAAAAAAAGAAAAGTGTGCCAAATCTTCTTGATTAGGATGCCTTTATTTGTATATGTGTTCCTGTCTGCGCAGGAAAATCTGCTGTAGAATTTTGTTTCCAATTTTATGTCTGCTTTTTTGAAAATAATCAAAGATGTCAATATGATTTCACCACAAACTTTGTTCATTAACACTGACTTATAGGACCACCACGATCTCTCCAGTCCTAATGGGCTGTGCCAGTTTTCTGAGGATATTTACACAGAAATGGCAGATATGAAATTACAAATGTATGTGAAAACTATGGAAAATGAGGAGATGTGAAGCCTGAAAGATCAGTGTTGCTCACGGTGATGTGGACTCAGACACTGAGTCATATGACTTGGATTCAAAAGTCAAACTTAAATTTCAAGACGTGAAAAAATCTGAAAAGTCTTCCAACTCGATTCTGACACCATGAACTTGTGACTGCACTTGGACTTGAGCCTTGAACGACTTGTTTCTCTCCCAGAGCTCACAGCTGCACAGTCTTGGCCGACTGGGTCATGGTGACGGCAGACGCTCCGGTCGGAGTTTGAAGGCTGAAAGTCAGTTACACTTGATGTTTTTTTGAGTGAATGGTTTTAACCTAACGACAGGATTGTTTGAAGTGTCCTTGTCCGGTTGCTAGAGAGGGATGGAGTGAAAAGAATGAAGTACTGGGAGGATGTGAGCTTGCATATTTTGTGTTATTTTATGAGGAATAGATACATGCCTGCTGCATTGCAGGGTTTGTATTGTTTAATGGCGTTTGTTTTGTTTTGAAAACAGCCCAAATCTCATTTCCTGTGTAATTGCACAGCAGTTTTAAGTGTCTCTCTAAAAGACTGTTGGAATACACGTCAGATTGGAAAAGCAAATTAAACAAATGTAATTAAGTGTTTGCTTTTTATGTTGATTTGATTATTTTGTTAGTGTTTTTATTTTAACACACCTTTTTGACTCAACACTGGGAAATAGGACTTAAGACCTGGGTGTCAATAATTACTCGCTGTGGTGAAAAAAACAGACCAATAAAATGGTGGCGCAGTTCCTCCATCTCCAGGGTAATTTAAAGCAGCCTTCTTTCAAAGGGCTTGTTGATGATTATGCCAGTCTTGTTATATAACATGTCAAAAATAATAGAGTCAACGCAAGGAAGTGTATCTGCTGTTTGTGATAAGTACTCCAGCAGTATGTGGCCTTGGCCTTGGTCTTTTCTTACAAGATGTTTGCCAAGGTTTTCATCATAAAGTTATAAGGGCTCTTGCTGTATGTATACAACACAATCCCACTTTGGCCTCAAGTGTAAACAAACAATTTATGTGGAATGACTAAGTTTGGTCTCTGAGGATCCGGCAATGTTTTACACTGAGATTCATGGTTTCATCCCCATGTGTACCTGGATGGGATTGGGAGATATATAAAACTGCAATCAAGGCAATTAAATTAATCAAAGGGTTCTGATTCCCCTTTTATAACTTCATATGCTCTACTGAACCGCCCTCTCTTTCAAAACCATCAGTTTTTGTCTGAAATACCTATGTACTGCAGAAAGTCTCGGACCATTTCTGGTACAAAAGCTCAGACCATTTTCTTTGGTGGAATAGGTTTTGCTCCCCAGGGTGCTCTTCAATGAAATTAAATGCATCTGTGGACTTTCTGTGAATTTGTGTTCATCACAGAATCCAAGAATCGCCTTAAGTTAAACCTGTTACCTACCATGTTCCTACGCTTTACACACCAGTGACTTTATTGCATGTCATTATTTACTGGAGAGGACTTTCATCTTTACCCGTACCCTGCAGCAACAAGCAGATAAGTGATGGAGAATCTAAAATATCATTAGGAGCCTGGAGTGACTGGAGACTCCTGCCAGGAATCTTAACAGGGCGCTACGGCAGTCTGTGAGAGAGCTTCTCTGATGGTGAAAGTGTTTCTGCAAGTGTATTTTGGGTGTTTTTCAGAGGTTCATAAGATGTTATCTGAATGACTGTGTTGTACAAAATATACATAAGATGATATGTGCAAATATAACTTAAATATGTTGCAAATATTATAGCAGCAGTAGGCAGTAAGCCTAGAAAAACACTTAATTGTTTGGACTCATCTCCAGGAGGTGAGATACCAACTGTTTGGGTAAGAGGCTCTCTGTCCTAAGCCCCTTGTGCCAGACAAGCACGTGCAGATACACGCATTTCATGCATTTATTCAGCAGTTTACAGAGGCAATTGTAGTCAGCTGGCACCAGCCAGCAGGAACCAGCTGTGTGTTTGTGTGTCAGCCTCGGACAGAGGAGCTGGTTCTTTCTGCTTTGTCCCCCCACTGCGCCCCTCATGAAGTAACTTTAAAATACATTACTCCTAGTGGGCTCTCTCCGTGCTTTAGCTCCACCCCGGTCCTCTCCACACAACACTTGGCAAAAGCCCTGTGATAGACACAAATATACACAACTGAAGGTAAAGTCAAATGTAACCAGAGGAGAGGAGGAGGAGACATACTCTCATTGGTGGGAGAAAATCTGCTGGTGGCCTGATGCGTCATGGAGACAGCATGTCTGTCTGTCTTATTCTCATGTCCATTTTGTCTTGACTTGTGCTTTAAGTATCTGACTCATATGTCAGAGTGGGTGGTATGGACAAAATCAATATAGAGTCCACATTTTAAGGTCATGGTGCCCCCATGTTTGATAAAACGGAGCAAAAGTGCCCTCTTGGATAAAACATGGTAAAGACAAGACAATGTGATAAAATGGTAAAGGGCCCTTCCAGTAGAGAAAATGTGGTAAAGTGTTCACTGGGTTGTGACTCTCGGGAGATTTTATTTGGGTTTTCAAACAAATAAAAGACTATTGAAGAAATTCTGTATCTGCAGTGCACCCATTATAAAGCATTTAAAATGTGTGTATTGTTTTACTGATGGTATGAAAAAACACAAGAGCCTGTTCATTCCTCCTTAATTTGTTTCATTTATGAAGTAGGCTAAAATGTCCTATATTGTGTTCCTGATGAAAGGAAATAAAAACAATGAGCCTGTTAACTCAGCCCAAATGCATTTACTTGTCGTTTATAAAGTATTAAACATTAATTTATGTACAAATCAACTCTGTCCAAGGTTTATTGATAAGGCCTAATGTGAATTGGGTCACTATGGTTGGTCCTTTTTTTTTTAAAAAAAAAGTGGGTACTTGGAAATAAGTTTGGGAAACAGCTTTAGAGCACCCTTCCAATAGAGAAAATGTGGTTAAGTGACTTCTTGTGGAGACCCAGAGGTCCCCTCTAGACCTCTCTAGAATGTGCCTCCAGTGGAGAAAACATGATAATGTGCCCTCTAGAACGGCCTTCTGTCTGAGACAACATGATAAAATGCCCTTCCAGAAGACACAACGTGATAAAGTGCCCTGTAGAGTGGCCCAGTGTCCAAGACAAATAATGAGACAAAGTGCATCACACATTTCTGTGCACTGGTGCCCTTTTTGTTTTCGCCCCTGCCCTCAGACAGCTTGTCCACCATTGCACATGTATTAGAAAGGGTTAACAAAGCTCCACAAAGGCTCCTCCACATGTAATCTTTTTTTTTTGCCACAACTTGAAAGACACAACTGACTATTGGCATCAATATCTCATAATCATGCATGCTGGTCACTAGTTTCAGTTGTCCTTAAACTTGGGGCAGGATTTTGTGATGATGCAATGATGAATCCTCTGTAGACATTTCATCATTTGGGGAGGAGGCAAACTCTCAGCCAGAATTCAGCACTCTGCAGGCCACATGAAGGCTGCATCCTTGGAAGGAGACAGACCCTCAGATGGAAGTCTCATTTCAGATTGTTGCTTCACATTATAGTGTCCTATTAAGAATTCATAAGCCATTAAGTTAAATGGATCCACAACTGGCTACAATATTACATCCAAATGGAAAAGTAAATGGGGATCTAGGTGGCTAGACTAAACAAAATGCATATTGAATGAAGTATGAGCCTTTTACATTTCATTTTAAAGTGATCTTGTTAAATTACTTTTGAATACAGGAAATTATTTCCCTATTTAATCTGTATATTTTTTTTGAATGAATTTCTCTTTTGGGGAGCATTAAAATCCTGTGTTATGTTGATTCAAAGATTTCACTGCATCAGTTTATATATGTTTAATTTTTCTTTTGTTGTTTGCTTTCTTTTGGTTAATCACAAATCAACTTCTGGGTCTATTTTTAAAAACCTTATTAGTTCATAATTATCTTTGATTAAACCTTCCACATATCAACCAGTCTTATAAACAGCTTTTCCATCAATTGATTTTTTATCATTAATTGCCTTTAATTAGTCCCTCTCTCTAGTGTCTAATTAAATACTGATTACAATTGTGTAGTTGCTCTTTACTGCAGAAACAACATTTGAATGTGTTTTAACTTAAAAAAGTTAGTGTTTGGGCTTCCTTAAAATTCAAGTTGACTGAATTTGAAAAACAAGTTAAAAACAAATAATTTTCTCATCAAGTAAACATGATATTAATTCAGTTGTACTCTGCACTAAGCTCAAGATATTAAGTTGGTCCAACAACTATTCACAATGATGAACATTTAAAACATTTTAATATTTATTATAATACTAAATTAATATGAAGTTTACTGGAATAGTTTGTCAGAATAATAATAATGATCAAATTTGAAGGCAGTCTGGAAACTAACTTTTTTAATACAACAAGTAATTTGTTTTGCAGTGTAATATCGTTGTTTTATTGTTTCTTTATATATAACTATCATCAGCATTGGCACAAGACACAATGACGTTGCAAAGCACTTGCAAGTTGAATGAACGGACAGCAATGAATGGGAAAGAAAAAACACAAGCATGAACATGAAATCATTAGAACTGAGCACTGTTGCAGTAAGTTTGGTGTGATCTGGTGGATGGATGGATGGATCGTGGGGTGTCGGGTGCTGGAGAGACAGAGGGGAGGGCCAGCCGACGTCACTCAGCAGCCCGCTGACTGACTGAGCTCCTCCAGGCTTCAGGCTCAATCTGTGGCCAGCAGCAGCAGCAGCAGCAGAGGTGGTGGGGAGGAGAGGAACATTTGATCCACTTCTTTATTCCCTCCTGTGGTTTCTTCTTCACCGGGACGGGGAGAACAAAAGCCGGACAACTGCATGATTAGAGGCGCCTGCTCCCCTTCATCTCGACTGCAAGCCAGGCTAGCTTGATGCTCAGTTCAGCCTGCTAGCCTTTGTGGCAGGCAGGGCTGTCCATGCATCCAAGGAGCCCCTGAGCAGCAACCCCGGGCTGGGAGAAGCCTCGGCTTCTTCTTCTTCTTCTTCTTCTTTTTTTTTTTTTTTTTTTTTTTCTCCTCGCCTTGTCAGTCTGCAAAGATCATTCTCCGAGTGGGCACACAGCAGCATCCCTGTCAGAAAGCGGATTTCCAGTGAGGAGCATCACCGCTTGGGCACGATTATACACGTCGTCGGCTGTCTGCAACCTCCAGCTTTTTTTTTTTTGACAGGACCAAGAGGCGATTGATGACTAATATTCTTCCAAGATAGGCTACAATGTTGCGCACCACGGCCAACATGTTGGCAGCAGGATTGCTTTTCTTGGGATTGTTGCACAGTTTGGAGGTAATCGCTCCTGGAAGGGCAATTGATGGTAAGCAGAGCTGATTTCAGGAGAAGTCTTGTATAAAAAAATGCTTAGAAAAAGTGTGCACGCTGATTATTGTCACGGGGTTTATTGTGTTTTTGTGTGGAAGAGGAGAGTCAGTCCTGGAGGGAATGAGTGAAGCAACGTGGATGGGATGAAACCGAGGCGAGACAATTAAAGCGGTCTTTTGTTTCTGTCTCCCAGTGCCACATGTGAATATTGCAATGTCACAGGCAGCAGTGATCGCACATTTCCTCCCCCCTGCCCCCCCCACACATTCACACCGACACTCACTGATGGAATTGTAGCATAGGCCCCGGTATACCTGCTCAAACCACTTGTTTACAGATCGATGCATTCAGTTAAGAAAGAAAGAAAAAAATGGAAGCAGCACTCAGATCCACTGGTTTCTATTGCTTCAGTGACAGAGTGGCAAATCCACGTCTTTCTAAAATGTCATGTTTGGAGGTTTCTGCAGGGAGCTGTGGTGAATCTAATGTGTCTGGGCTTCAGTCAGTTCACGTTCAACAGATTTCACTGAGTGCTGTGCTGCTAATGTGATGACAGCAGTCCTCAATCAAACACCACTGTAATATTTTTATGATTCCAGTGGGCGATTTAAACTGTGTCTGTGGGGTTTTATCTTGTTGGAAAGTGTTTCTGTGGCTGAATGAAGCGTTAAGACCAATAGGTGAGAGCTGCAATGACTAATCGATTAATCGATTAGTTGACAGCTGTGAAATTAATCAATTGTCATTTTAAAAAAAAAGAAGAATTACAGTTTCCCAAATGTGAATATTTTCTGGCTTCTATATGACAGTGAACTGAATATCTCGGTTGTGGACAAAAGAAGAAATTTGGGGATTTTAAGGAACAGAGATCAACATTTTTTTTAACTAACAACTAATTGATTAATCGAGAAAGTTATCAGCAAATTAGACCATGACTAATCGATTAGTTGATTCAACTCAGCTATTAAACGTTGAGCAATTTTCTCTGAAAAAAAAAAGAAGTCAGAATTCTCCAAATCCAGCTTCTTAAATGTGAATATTTTCTGGTTTCTTTTTAAGTAGCTTTGGGTTGCAGACAAAACAGGATATTTGAGGACGTCACCGTGGATTTTGGGAAAACGTGATCAACATTTTTCAACATTTGCTAAAATAGTCAGACAACTAATCGATTAATTGAGAAAATGATAATTGATACAATAGTCCCATCTATGTTAATTATATGTAATCATTACAGATACTTTCCTCATACAAGCCCAGATCTGTAGTGAAGCCACCAACAGACACGTGTGGCACTGAGCCACTGCTGAGTATATATGGTGTGATTGTTGAGTTTGTGACCCTTGAATGCCAGCAGTCTACATTGTGATCTGCAGGCAGATAACTGAGCAGTTCAAAACAGCTCCCCCTACTACGACCTTGTGAACACACACACCTCCACAGGCTGGAACAACTTCTGGAAACTATTAAGCCTCACACACACACACAGTCCCACTCATGCTCCTCTGTTTGGTAAGAAAGGAAAAGGGCGTTATCACAGAGGAGTTAGTGCAGACAGATTTGTTCAAATTCTTTGCAGGTGAAAGAGAGACTGCGGGTTTATTTTTGCAAAGATATAATGCCTCTCATTCATCTTGGGAATGTCTGACCTGTGAATGAATGCTGAGGATATTTTTAGATGACTTTTACTGCAAAGAAAATGTTTTCTATCGAGTCGTACTGATACCAGAACTTCAAACTTCGATGCAACATTACATAAAAAAGATACTCGACACCTTTTGCAATACCACAGCAAAAAGAGAAGAAAGCCCTAGGCACACAAAATGAGGGGCAATTTTTATATATTTTAAAAATTTTATTGTTTATTTATTTTACAGGAAAAGTTGCTGAATGCTGTCTGGTTTTTCTATTCTGCAAGCCAAACTTCAGGCAATGAGCATGCAGATCATTTTTTATAGCTTTGGTACTTTTGATAATTTAAGGATACTGTAACATTTTAAACATGTGGTATTGAGAAAGTATTGAAGTATCAGTTCTTTTGACAACCTTAGTTTCCAGTAAGGAGCACTAGTTACTGCAAAGCTCCGAACATGGTTTCTAAATCTGACATTTCATTAAATTCAGTAGGACTTCAATGCGCATGACTGATTTAAACCACGAGCTGCATTCTGTGAGATTCATCGTCGAGCCATAAATGCTTCCCTCTGCCTTTGAAGTCATGTCTTTGCACTTGGCAAACCAGTGCTGTGAGCTTCTTAGGGAGCGAAATCCATGTAAATTACCACCTTGAAGATAGACTTGGATAGCCTGCAATCACCTGCAGTTTCTCCCTCCTCCTCCTCCTCCTCATCCTCCTCTTTCTCGGTCTGCAGCAACAGCTGAGAAATCCTGCCTTAATGCAAACAGTTTCTGCTTCGACGCACTGTTATTGTTTTAGTGAAATTTTCCTCCGCGTCAGTCTTAATGCCTCTATCTGATGAGTCAGCCCTGTGCAGAGGAGATCGCCAAACCTTAGCTTTGCTTGCAAACCCACTGGGATGCAGAGGCTGCTGTGAGCCTCTCAAGGAAACCTATTGAAATTTTCTTCACAGCTGACATGGCTCATATATTAATCGGTTAGACTGAATGTGAGATTTACCCAGCCTTGCTAAACCTTAGCCAGCATGTCACTTGTTGTATAGGAAGCTAGACTGCATGTTACTCCCTCTCAGACGTAGCTAAATTGCTTTTTTAACCTCTTTGATTGTCTCTTTGATTTTTTTAGGGCCCTTTGAACCACATATGTTACTTGTAAAGTAACAGACTTGCCTGGAACTCTTCTTTTTTCCATTTTCTAGACCTCTAAAGATTTCCTCTCACTGTCTCAGTACTGTAGCCATAGCAAAGACCTGGGGCCACCAACAAACCCCGAGTTTAATTGGGTCTAAACTCCTCTTTGTTTCCCAGAGGGGACCTCCACGAACAGTCTCAAATTGTTCAGAAGGCTCTGCTAATTGGGGGCCCAGTGGAAAAGGCCTTAATGAAGGAATTCACATCGTTTCGGTCCATGAAAGTACTGTAATGTCATTGTGAAACAAGATCATGTGTCCTCAGAAATGGACAGTGCCATCCCCCAAGGCTTTCAGTGGTAAACACCTTCTATAGAGAATTAAAAAGGAGAAATGTGATTGAGATTGTGTCAGCTGGAATCATTTCAACTTGAATCATTTCTATTTTTTCGTGAAAACACCCATTTAAAACCATGGCACTGTATCTGCCTTGGTTCCTCATTTCATGTTTTCCTCTTTTTGCTGCTGCTTTTTGCCTCTTGAATGTTAAACTTCCTCTTTTAAAACACAACCTCAACAAATAGCACGTTCTCCTTTCCTCTTAATTAACTCACCTTCCAGTGCATCTCTTCTCCTGGCACTTGGCACCCTGTGGACCTTGCTGCTGTAACATTTGGTGGAGGTCTTAAAACTGGCCCAGCATTTGGCTGTTATTGGTGTGATAATGCCATCACAATTTCATCCACACGGCCAAAAGGTCACCACTTTAATGTTTACTGAAGACTGAGGGCAATATGGAAAACGGATAGAGTGCACTCGTTAGGTCCTCGGTACTGTTGACCTTATGTCACACAAGCGACATTTAAAAGTACATGCAAAAAACAGACAGCGGGTATATTTAACACTGCTATGAGTATGTGGTTTAGACCAGTACATACCTAAAAGAATGTTGGTTGGTTGCTGCCTAAAGACCTTATATGACACACTGAAAACCAGCCACGACTGCATAACTGAGCAGATATAAAATCCAGGACTTCAGCAGCTTTTCCTGTGGAAAAACAAGTCCGAGGCTAAATAAAGTTCAGTCACATTATTACACCGATGCTTTATGTGACCATTCTAATGGAATTCTGTGCTGCTGGAGATATAGATTTCCAACTGGCACAAGACAGTCGACAATACATTTGGCCATACAACTGCGACACCGCAGATGTGAAATCTTAGTGTTCTGGAGGTGTTCTTCATAACAGTCACAGTAAGATGCTTCACGTCTGGAAATACAACACTGCAAACAGGTCATCTTATTTCTTATTCTTATTTGAAAGAAAATCCTGTATGTTGTGCCTTACAGCAATGGCTTGGCGTTTTGGAAAATGTTAGATGAGAGGATTTATACCATTCTCATATCTGTCTGTGCACCCTGACAGCTAGGGTTGGGCAGTGCCTACCGAACTGGCATATGACAGTGTCCACAGTGAAACATTGCACAAAGCACAAAAGGCAATTTGCTCACCACTGTACCAACATGTGCTTTCCATCACCAGTTAAGGGAACAGGCACATTAACTCCCTCATCTCTGCCGAGCGAATGTCTGACATACATCCCTATGGTGGATTTAAAGGGGTCTCTACACTAAAGATTTTTAACTTAGTCTTTTGCTTAGTCTTAGCTAGGCTAAGAAAACAGTAGCTTAAACAAACGCACTAACAGTGGCCTGTAGAAAAGAAACATCGCTGCAATCAATGTAACAGAGTGTCTTGGGCTCGCCTAACTGGGCGTGTTTTATTTTCAAAGCAGAAAGTTGCCAACAACTCCTGCCTCCTGGCAACTCTGAGGGGACAAACTACCTCAAATACAAAGGGCTTTTAAATTACGATGTTACAATAGTTGAGGGAGCAGTGGCCGATGGACAATGGCCTGGTCTTGCTGCCAGCAGCCAGTTAGCTTAGCTTAGCATAAAGACTATAAACAGCTGCATACGCGCAGTTTGAACTTCACATTTTAGAGTAATTGTAATGTGTACAATAGAAGTTTTGTTATACTAAAATTAAGAATTCTGACTATTATGTCTGATAAGTGATGTAATATTGCGAGAATTATCATAGAATCTGAACTCACACAAACAGACACAGACAGTAAACCAGACACAGATCCCAGCTATTAGTGTTTCTCCACAGATGAGTCTGCAAACTTGTCGACTGCAGCTGAACAAGTAATGCTTCATTTTTTCTCTCTGTCTCTCTCACACACACACATGCACAAACAAAAGATCATCCTTCAGATCTTAGATTTTAACAGAATAGCTATAGCCCTCATGTGGAGGTCTATACTGTCCTTTATAGCCTTGTGTTGGCTGCACTGTGTAGAAAAAAATGGAGTCCAGAGTTTCAGGATTTAACCTGTTTAGATGTCCTCTGAGCAATGATCAGCTGAGCTCAGAGCGCACTGGCTGCGCTGGTTGCTGTGGACTATTGCAAGCAATGTTTTTGTATTATTTACATACTCGGGCTGCTGCTTTGTCACATGACCCGCCCATGCGAATCTGTAGTATTGGTTGTTAGACCAGAACCAGTGTTCCACTAGGGGGTTCAGTGACCCCCCTGAAGCAATGCGAACGCACCCATGACTGCCATGAAGTTATTTCCAGTCTTTATGCTAAGCTAAGCTAACTGTCTCCTGGCTCCAGCTTTGTATTGAATTATATGACTTAAGCAAGAATGCAAATAACTATATTATAACTATATCTTTCAAACTACTGCCATAACATGCTCATATTGTATCATCTCATATCAGAAATTAAAACTTTTCATGCAAAACTGACTTGTTTCATAAGTGCCTGAAGTCACTGCAGAAGTATTTTTTTTAAACTGTCCTCTCAGCGGCATCCCATATTGTCAAAGTGCTCTGCATACATGTGGCCAGGCTTGTTGGACCAGCCCTGTGACCCACTTTAGAGTTTGACCCACTGATTGAGATACACTATCTAGATGGAGCTATTTAAGGATTGGAGATAGAGCGCTGTCTCAGGAGGCCCTCTGGAAGAGTATGAGCAGAAACCTGCAATGGGGATATCATGAACATGCACATGTTCAGTATATTCCCGATACGTTAGCCAGCAACTTTTGACACTACAGCTATCAATCCATGAAAGTAAAGATAGAAGAAAATGACTTGTGAAAGCAGGCTCAGAAAAATGCTAAGCCCTCTCTGTCAGAAGTCTTTGATTTGTGGCTTAGCCTGGATGCTGAGGTGGACGCAGTATTGCCTGGACAATCTGTCGTATTCAAGAGTTAGTACCTCTCTTGGGACAAAATGACAGAAATCCTTTCTGCATGATGACCAAAGGTTTAGCATTACTCCTAGGACAACACCAAGGAAGAAGGAAGCCATTTTCCCCTCATCTCTACATTGTGCAGTTTAGAAACATTTCCAACTGAACTAAAAGATGTTTATGAGTGACCAGGATTTGTGGACAGTAGTGGTACATTGCAGACAGCTGCATATTCACCTGATATTGTCTACAGAGTTATGACTGCTTCTTAATTTGACAATTAGCACCGTCGGGACCCCTGTGGTTTTTTAATTATATCAGAGTTACTCTATCTGTCTGAGTGGCACACTGTGTCAAAACAGCAAGAACATCCATTTAGTTAATAGGGCAAATGTTGTCAGACTGTATTAACAGGTAAAACTTATATATTTAAAGTATTCAGCATTATGATTTTTGGTCAGCTGATGACATTTTATAAGATGAAAGATTGATTGACAGTATCGTCTGGGCTCTGCACAGGCACCTCCCTGATATCACTGATGCTCAGTAGATCGATACCAACCAATGTGTTCCTCAGCAATCTTTTCCTGTTGGTATTGAAAATGGTATTATATTAAATATTATTATTATTATTAAATATAAATATTGACATTTTTCAGGTATAGTATTGAAATGAGAAATTCCATTGTTGTGATAACACTACTCTCCACACAGACTGTTTACCTGCATGCAACCAAAGCCCGTCCAAACATGATTGGTTAATACTACAAATGAAAAACCTGAATGCGTTCAATACCAAATTTTTTTCCCTTGCCTTATCCGGATTCATCATATTCATATGCAGATATCTATTTATAGAGATTAAGTTTTATATGAAACGTTCTTTAATATTGAATCCATACACGTCCTCCTCCTTGATATATAGTGCACAGAGGAAGAAGCAGACATTTAATTTTATGGTGGTACAGCAGCAGCCACTATTATCAGCCTGGGAATGATCTGTTTAAGAGCTCATACTCCCCTGATAATTCAGGAGATAAATTTGTATCTGCATGAGTAAGAGTATGTGTAAGAGAGAGAAAGTTGTATGCACCATAAGAAACTTCATCAGTGGTGAAGCTGCTGTCACTGAGTGACGGTCCTTCACTTATACAGTTGTGAACATGATGACGGTAGAGGACTGAGACTGTGTTATTTTATGAACACTCATTCAGCCCATGTTTGACCAGTCATAACAATAGTCATGATTATAAACCTGGTGCAGCCATAGTCACACCAGACATGGAGTTAGCAACTGCAGCTCTGTGCATGTCACTGCTAAAAGCTAGCTTGAAGGGATTTGTCACACTTGCAGTGTTGTTTTTGTGCAGAACATCCACTTTATTGTATTTCTTTCATGTTTGACTGTAACTCTATTATATTTAAATAACAGCAGGAACCCTTGCAGCCTTTCATGCTGAGTCCAGGCAGTGTCAGGGTCAGGTCGGATGACTTGTGTTGACCCGCTCACACCAACAGCAAACATGAGATTAACTCGCTGCCCTGTGTCAGTCTGAATGGACTGTTTGTGTTGATGACTCGTGAATCAAGCTGTGACCCTCATTTGGGTTGCTCTTGCACAATGAGGGCTATAGCGCATATTGTTGCTGCATAAGATTGAACGTATCCCTACATTTAATGTACTTAACCAAACATCATATTAATTGCCTATTACAAACATTGTCGCGTTTCCATTCTAGCTCCAGATAGGAACTGTCATTTTTTATTTGTGAAATGTTTCCAATCTTGGTTCCTCCACCTGATAAAATACAGTCTATTTTCAGCATCAGCCCACACAACAAATACGTTCATTCACATCCATTTAAGCCTCTGCTACAGGGTTTTTTCACTGACATCCATTCTTTTCAGGGACAAAAGTGTGACGGGGCAGACTCGTGTACCTATTGTAGATTACTTGTGAATTCATTCCCTGTAGCAAGAAAATTCAACCAAACAAACAGACCACATTTTTCTCTACAGTGCCTCCTGATGACGTATCGTATGTATCCAACCTTCATAATTCAACATCCCCAACAGGAGTCCCTAAAGCTCTGTCCTGGTGAAGCTTTCCAGTAGGGTTGGGGCCCTAACTAGATATTTTTAAGGGTACCAAGAGCACTGATTCACACTAAACTTTTCAAAACTCAACACAGACAACACTTGCTGCAATGTTTGTAAAACGTAATGAAAAGCACCAAAAACAAAATATATCTTAAGGCTGACATACAGCTGTTAGCATGCCTGCAGCCAGTGTCTGAAAAAACTTTAACCTAACCCTCCAAGGACAGCAAAACTTTAAGTGAGGCATCACTAACTTCAGACAGTTAATTAGCTAGTTGGATAACTGGGCTTTTTTCATTGTCTTAGTTGACGGTGGTTTAGCATTTTGCCAGCATTAGCCAACACTCAGCCACTGGCTGCATCCAAAATTCCTTCCCAAAATGCTATTTTAAAATGCTACAACAGTATATAAGATTTATTAGAATGTTTGAAGCCTCAGTATGAAAATGCAATTTGTGCGACGGGGACAACAGCAACAATACAGGAAGAAAATTCCATATGTTTTCACAGAGAGAGGGATTTTATTTCACGAGGTGTGTAAAATATCCTAGATAAATAATGCGGACATGTTTCACAACTGAAAAGACATTTTATTGTTATTACAGAGAGAGTAAAGTACTGAAAAAAGGCACCGTTGAGTACCATTACCGGATTTCTGGTACCAATACTGCATTGGTTCAAATGTGAATGGTACCCAACTCTACTTTCCAGACTGTGATACTCTGACATTAGTGGTCATTTTCAGATATTTTACACGTGCAAACAATACATCCACAGGAACACACACATCAAGGTCACTATTCATGCAACTGTGATTTAGATTTATTCAAGAACTTCTAATCCTAAACACAAAGTACCCAACCATAACCTTAACATAAGCCTAATTGTAACACTAATCCCTCACGCAGGCATTCATTCACCCTTCACTCTGTGGCAGAAATCTCCTCACATGGCCTTTAGAGGACCCACAGTCATAATTTCCTCCTTTCTTCTGCCTGAGAAAAACACAACATTGGTGAGAGATGTTTGTGGTCCATCTATGACAGACATATCAATGTGATATCATATCCAATAAATGTCTATGTATGAATATAATTCTGATTATAGGACAACATTTTCAGGCAATTGATCTTCACACTTACTATGGAGGATTTCCTCCACTCAGCTGCATGTGTGTAGGCACCGTGTTCCCTCTGATTATGTGCATTGTGCAGTGCTTTTGAGAAGAGAATCGGCAGCTGTTTGCTCCACTATTTTTAGCCTTCAGACGCCATTACTAAACTTGATATATTTTGCAAATGTCCCTCAGTGTCTCTCTTTATAATTTTGAGAAGAGGTATTTTTTAACATGGGAATGCGTGGATCTGCAGGCTATCTGTGTGTTTGCATACTGAAATGACTAAGCTGGATATCAGGATTACTGAAATGTCTTAAAAAGAATCATTTGACATTTTTTAAAACACACTTATTTGCTTTTTGGTGAGTTAGATGAGAAGATTGATACCACTCTCATACATGTCCATTAAATATAAAGCTACAACCATGAGCTGGTTAGCTTAGCTTAGCATAAAGACTGGAAATAAGAGGAAACAGTGAGCTGGGCTCTGTCCAAAGGTAACAGAATCTCCCTATCAGCACTTCTAAAGCTCACTAATTAACACATTATATCTTTCTTTTTTTTATCTGTACAAATGCCAACATTTAAAAAAACAAGCCATTGTTTTACTTCCTTCCTGGTGGCCTGGCAACTGCTGAGAGCCAAGAAAATCTCCCTCACAGAATCCCTCATAAAACATCAAATTGTAGTTTTTACATTGTGGATTAAAGATATATTCATCAGAACTCCCGTGAAGTGTTTTTATCACATATGTATTGTGCTATTTGTTGCCAGTACGCCAGTATCTGGCCCAGCAATGCCAAAAATGTCATTTTGTGGGTATTCTCGGGTATTCTTAATGGTGTTTCAGAGCTTGTCTTTTCCTAGAAAACAATAAAAAATTGTTGATGACTCTTCCTGCACTCTGAGGTGTTACCAAATTTGCATCTGATGAATCCCTTTCTCAACGCAGCACAGCATAGAAGGAGAATAAATCTATTCTCCAGAGCCGACTGTGGTGTTTCTGGAGGCCAGGTCTCACTATTCAAAAACACAGCTTTATAGCTTTATTCACTTATTTGGGTAGATCATATTTCATGGAGAAAATGTTTATTGGTTTGCCCTCTGATGTCCTTCAGCTTCTCAGCTTCAAGTCTCAGTTATTTAATTACAGATATTCCTGATGGACAGATGGGTTTCGCAGCTTACTTGTTGCTAAAGTAGCTGACTGATGGTAGCTACCATTAGTACGCAACAGAACCGGGCTCAGCAGCCTCCAGTGATCACGGCTGGTACCAGTACAGGTCATTTACAGAGTTTCCTGATGGAAAGATTGCTTTGCTTGTAGCTGAAGTAAGTTTGCTAACTGCTAAATGCTGTTAGTTCAGTTAGCCGTGACCCAGCTCTGGGGTGCCAGGAGTCAAACTTGGCAGGAAAACCACTTTGGTACTGTAGCATATTCCCTGTCATCAAACATTCATAGAGCGTTTTAGCTGCGTGGTGGTGGGACGTAATGCACAGCCCTATTGGCTACTGTGAACGCCAATCAGTACCTGTGACAAGTCCCTCCCTAACTGCCTGCTCTACAGGAAGCTCGTAAGCAATAAGCCCTCCACTAGAGACTCCACTAAATTAAACTAACCGTCTGCTGGTCGCAGCCTTATGCTGCCTTCAAATGGGTCCATATAAATGCCCCCGTTCTTGTGGTATTCACAACCTCCTCAGTGGAAATTTTCTCAAAGCACCAAGTTTACATACATGATTTCCCACACCATAACTGGTTCAGTTCTATTTGAAGGCAGTATTTATCTGAGAGATCTTCTCATCTTACACTCATCCAGAAAGTAAATAGGTGTATTTCCTTTGAAAGCGAAACCCTGCACACAATTTTATTCATAAGTGATTAGGGTTTACTTTACTATCGGCACAAAATCATGATAAGGACCTGTGTCATTAGCAGTTAAAGGTGCTCAGATTAGCACATGGATAGTGAATGTGAAAGAACCTTCTAGAGAATCTCGTCTTGTTCCATGGAGCTCATGTGTCACACTGAGACTTGAAACTTGTACTGGTCTTATGAAAAGGCACTAAAGAATTTCATATAATCTTCTTTAATATGTTTCCCTCTGCAGCATACTAAGCAGGCTTAATTGTCATTTCTCTCCCTGTGCAGCTATGTACAGCGTGTGCTCTGGTGGTGTGGCAAAGGGATTTGTCTAAACTCACTAACTTGATAATGGCAGATTGCACCTTGTAGTTTTCTGCTCTGTCCCCCACTTCGCTGCTGAATTCGATTTAATCCTTATGTGGAAGTGAAGGAGGTCGTAGCCTCCTCCCTCTGAGCTCTTAACACTGACTCCAGTACAAATAGCAGTCATGGTTGATTACCACTCTGGGGTTGAGACATGGTGAAATCTCAGCCAGAAATCCAAACAGCTCTTAATTAAGTTCACATTTGATTACTCTGCTTCACTTAATAGATTCTGCCTCTCAATGCCACAAAGGATCGTGTAGACTGAGTTTGTTCTCAAATCTGACCTGTAAGATCTGGGCAGTCACAGGCAGGCCGGGGCTGTGTTGTCCTGCATGACGGAGCCTCATTTTACTTGGCAGCTATCACCAGACATGAGCACATTCCTGATGTTAATTCTCCTCAGCTCTGAAGTGCGTGCATAACACACACTTGCGTAGTCGTACAAACACACAGACGGTCTTAGAAACGCACAAAACATCTCATATAAACATGATCAAATCAAACATTCGCCCAGAGAGTGAGCCAGTGGAGCACAGACAGAAACATCCCCAAGCTTTTGCTCTTGTTGCCGTCTTTTCTTGTTGCTGTCTTTTCAAAATATTACAGCTACAGATTTTCCTAGTCACCTAGCAGTCATTAATTCAAGCCAGTCATCACATGTTTATATTTTTATGTCTAAGTTGCTTTGGTATTGAGGCCACAAAGTGAGCTGCCTGTTAAATGCCAACATCAAAATTGTAATTACTCTGAATGTGTCGGAACAACCACCAAGGAGACGGAACATTTAGTTAATTTATTTCAATATAGTATAACCTCTTTGTTCAAAACCATCTTCACCTTGGTTAAATCACCTCGGTACTGTGTTCCCAGCAGGCTTGGGTACCGAAACGTGATGCCAGTATGGCACTGGTTCTTATGCAGCAGGCTCCTATGTGAACCAAATGACAACCCAGATTACAGTCCCTCACTTTCAACATTACACAACTGTCTCTCTACATGGCTCTGGCAGCAGGTGGCTTACTGTTAGTTAGTAACTACTGTAAACATGGTTAAAATGCAGACCTAACCCATGTAAATAGTGGCTGTATTTCACTCAAAAAGATTCCAACGGGGAGCAGGACATCCAACAAATGTTTAAAAACAATTGTGTGTAAAAGGGGGAAGCATCTGGCGATGCACGAGGACACACTTGTAAACAGAGAGTTGCGCTGTGCTCGACTGGCTTTGTGTGTGGGAGTCCCTGGCCACGGAGATGAGGAGCATGGATATCAAACACTAGATATGAAGTATGCGATGAAAGCACTGATGATGATCAGAGCAGCCTTTCCTCAGGTTAACAAATATCATATTTCCGCACAAGAATGTTTGAAGTATACCAAGAATACCAACTCAAAAGTAAACTTCAAGTGTTTAGGCACTGTGCGGCTTAAAAAGTAGCTTTTTATCACCAGCATTGGAAAAAAACCCAAATGATACCCAATCCTAATTCCCAATTGTCAAACTGGCCTCTGTCAGTCCCAGAGGATGTGTCCCAGTCTGATAGGACCACTAGCTGAGCTAACTAGCCAATGGCATCTCTAGCACAGTTAGCAGCAGTATGTCAGTGACGCGAGTGTTACAAGAGAAAAGGTCCATGTTGCAAGACTCTTCTCACTGATTAACGGTTTACTCACCTAATAGTGGGCAACCCTACAAAATATTGGTATGATAGAGGGCTGCAATTAACAATTATTTTCTTAGTCAATTAATCAGTTGATTACTTTCTTGATTAATCCATAATTAACTGCTTGTTTTAAAATGTCAGAAAATGGTGTATAATGTCAATCAGTGTGTCCCAAAGCCCAAGATGACATCCTCAAATGTCTTTTCTTACTCACAACCCAAAGAATTTAAGAATTTAAAGAAACCAAAAAAAAAATCACATTTAAGAAGCTGAAATCAGAAAATTTTGATTTCCATAAAAAAAAAAAACTACTCACACCGATGATCACAATAGTTGGGGATTAATTTAATAATGAATTATTAATCGACTGTTTGATCAATCAGTTAATCGTTGCAGCTCTAGTTTGATAATGTAGGTGTAGATTGTGTCTAAATTCTGTTTGAACACTTCTATCAAAGTTCACTGTTCACCACCGACTAGTCGTCCACAGCTGCTCCAAACTCTGCCGGAAAGGTTTATTTAAGAGGCACAGCTGGGGCCTCTTTTTCTCCGTTTTGTAACATGACAAATTGGAAAACTTTTTTTCCCTCCCTCTTCTTTCTTCTCACTCTCTTCCATTACAAAATCCTGACGCGTTCGTGGCCGGGCTGCGGAGGAGGATGAGGAGGTGGCGGGCCACAGCCAAACACTCCAATATAGGCTCTTCCCTCATTTCTGGCCTTTAGCAGAACCCCCTCAGGTCAGCCCAGAGGTCATCTAAATAGACCCCTGCTCCTCTCTGTTTATACTCTGCATCAGCCTCTTCCTGTATGTTTTTCCTTCTGGCTTTATTATGGCAGTTTGCTGTCTCATTACTGGCCAAACTTGATATTGCGTTGCTGCTGAACACAAAATATTAAAAACATTTCTCACTTGCTATTTTTTGGAGTTGTTTATCATTAATCTCCTGCAGCAGTTGTGATGTTTCATTCTGTCGCATTCTGTCAAGATCCTTAGCTGTGAGGCGGCATAAAACCGGCCATGTTTCAGTGTCGCTCCAGTCTGTGGCTCTCTGAAAAGATAAAGTGCGTATCGAGGTTCATCCAAGTGGGCGTCAGTATCCAGATTGATTACACACGATCCAGGTTGTTTGTCTTTCCCTCATATAAACCTCTCTTTCCAAAATATTTGAAAAGATAATGAAGACTTATCAGTGACGAATATTCGCTATAAGCAGGGCCGTCTTCTTCCCTTGAGAAGCTGTTGAAGTGTTTTATTAGTGTGAGTACATGCTATCTTCACTAGACTAAACTAGATGTTTTCTTTCCCAGCAGACATTGCAATGGTCTCCATAAGCGTTTTGATAACTTCACCACGCACTTACTTCAGCCAACGCACCCACCTGGTGCTTTTGTGCGGCCTGCCAGCTTTATTATTCTCCATAGTTTTGGATGAATCAGTAGCAGTTACGAAGCTCCTGAAGCTAGAAAGGATCACCTCCTCAAATATGGGCGGATGTAGCCTGAAGAGGTTTTTCTATGTAAAAGAAAGCAACTGCTGTTGTGTAAAAACATCAACTTTATGCATGTGTAAATGTTTTCATGTCCAATATATTACATTTCTTACCTCTGTCCCTGTTAGACTCTAACAATCATACTGGCATATTAACAGTGTGCACTTGAGTGAATTAAGTTCACAAACATTCAGAAAAACCCAACCCTGTTATCTCGCAGAGTCGATTTCAGGGTTATGAAATGAGACTTATATAAGATCTAACCTGAAGAAAACCACCCATAGTGTAAAGTCTTCTGCAAAAAGACTATTCAGTGATTTTTTCTTTAACCATTCTAGCAGCATTGCTCTATGGCAAACATATGTTATAGACAGAGACATCCAGTTCTATCTAAGAATTGGATGGACTGACATGGAAATTTGAACAAACATTCATGGTGCCCAGAAGATGAATCCCTGCAGACTTTGGCAAACCCCTGACTTTTTAGCTAGCCTCACCAGAAGGTTGGCATTTTTGTCTACCAGTGAAATATCTATACTATATATGAATTCTAATGACTTTAATGATTCTCTGACCTTTTCTTTAGCGCCACCTTGAGGATGACATGGCATTATTAGCTTTAAGTGAAATGTCTCTAAAACTATTGTATAGATTACCATTTTGTACAGACATAAGACGTTTTCGAAGGAAGTTTTTCTTAGTTCTAAATTAAGATGTTAGCATGCTCATGCTAGGTTCAGCTCAACCTAAGTTCAACCTCACAGAGCTGCTAGCCTGGCTCTAGACTCTTAGTCTTGTTATATTAGGGCTGACAGAGGAACAAGACTTGCAGATACTTAGCTTGATCCCTGAAGTTCTGGTTTGTGGTCTGCCCCTGTGAGGTCGGAGCAGTGGATAAGATACAGAACAGCAGTCGTGGAACTGGTACAGAGCGTCTTGCTCAAGGGCACTTGAGTTATGGCTGTCCAGTTGAAGGGCGGCCTCTCTGTGTGATGCTTTACAGAACTTAGAAGAAAACTGGATTCCATACTCCCTTTCAGCACCACTGTTGACAGTACTTTAAGTCCGCCTTCACCTCGACTGCTGCTGAGTGGTGTGTGATGGGGCGGCAGTCTCAGTGTCTGCTGGAGCTTTGTAGTGCCCTGGTTGATCTCAGAGGGCAGGACTCCAACTTATTTATAGCACTGCTGTGGGTGTCGGAGGAAATGGGGCTGTGGCTGGGGGCGAGGCCTGAGTTTGCCTCTGAAGAGGACTCTTCCTCCCAACCAGACTGAGCTCATCTCGGAGGACTAGCAGACAGCGGCGGGGGCAGAGGGCAGTGGATTTGTAATCTGGCCCAAATGGCGATGACCCAAAGCATTTTCACGCAGCCACCGCTTTGGTAAACACACAGGCAGCTCATTGATAGCATGTGTGACATTCCTCCATCCCATCGCAGGATCCCGGCCCAGCTCAGTCTGCTCTCAGATCTTCAGGCCTGTCCCCAGCTGTGAAAGCCCTGCCCCCCCTTTGACTTGTGGTTCAGTCCTCCTCCGTCCTTTCCTCTCCATTTGCTCCCAGTTCATCTAGCTTTGTTCTCTTAATGCCATCCTGACTCATATCCATCTGTTTGACATCTATTTAGCTTCATCCTCTTCCGCCCTGTATTATTTCCTTTTAAAACAATAGACAAACACACATGAAACCTGTTGCGTTGTGCGCCAGTTCACAAAATGCAGAAACAGACTGCTAAGCCAAAAATATGTTTGGCTCAAACACATTTATTACTTACCCTCTTTCAACTTGGATATTTTTAACCAGATAAATCCTGATTGTGTCAAGCACAGATTGAATTTACAGCTAACATTAAACTAGATGTCAGCATCTGTCTCCAGAGACCTCTTGATTTTGCCCTGTTTGATATGAAAATACAGTAAACATGAACACTACTTGTGCAGCATTTCCATGCCATTAACCCAAAGCAGTAAGCCAACATAAACCATATTTGAAACCATATTTGCTCAAGATGTTAGACCAAAAAGTAGCTGTGCTGCTATTCTAGATTATCCTGAGGTAAAAGGAGCATGAAAGTGACACAGTTATACTGTTGGTGTTCAAATGTATTCATTACTCCCAATTCTACATCTGATTTATTTCTGATTCACCATTTATTTAAAATTATTGGATCTTTGTTAACTGCAGGTCTCATTAACAAAGAAATCATAAAGTACTTTCAACATTCATCTTTTTTGATGATCTGCCATTCCCCTTTTAACCTGTGTTATAATACATTAAAGTCAAGGAGAGCAGGAGAATCTCTTTTTATTCAGCGATAAATATATCTTAATTATTGTAATTTCCATTCAGTCACATACAACACCCACAAACGTTCTCATTCACATCATGAAGAGGATTATTATATCGTAGAAAGGAATATCAGTATATGCAGTCGAAAAATTACATTTATTCTTAAAAAACTGTATTGCTACAGGCAGAGGCACACTGAGTGTTGCCAGTGTTTGGGAAAACAGCAGTCATCCCAGGTTGTAAAAATACCAGGATACAAGGATACAGTGCTGAATTTTGGGATAATCATTTCTGAGATCAAGATCACTAGTATAAATATATGAATCCCTAATATAAATACACATTGATATTAGAGTACAGTTCAACAAACATTAATTAAAGAGGATTGTTCTTGATCTTAACACAGTGTAAATACAGAGTACAGTTTTGTAATGCAGGTGTGGATATTTGTCAAACTTTAAATTTCAACAACAGCACTTGAAGTGGCCTGTTTGGACAGTATATATATGTGCAAATACAAACTCCATTGCATCAAAAGACTGTGGAGCTGTTGACTAACAGCTGATCCAGCTGTGATCTGACTGTGCTGCTGTCATTAGAAACTAAACTCTGCTACAGATGATGCCTGAGAGAAAAAGAACATGTCATTTGTCTTCAGATCGTTTCCTTAATTTCTCTCTTCTCACTACTTCTTCATAAATCTGCCCTTCAGTGGGAGGGACTAAGATGTGAGGAAAATGCAACTGAGGGCAATTGTGGCTGCAATAAGAGGAACTGAGATTATCTGTATTGTCTGTGTGGTTTGTGCTGCCTGGAAACTCAGAATTTCACTTTATTTATTTTTTTTAAGTCTTGTTCAAGTGAAAATCAGACAAAGGACAAAAAACTAACAATGGAAAATAGAGGTGAGGTTGGCAGGGTGAGGAGGAAAGACCACAAAGAGATTTTTCATTCCCTCTGTGTAAATTATATAATACAGTATTCATGATGAACATATGCAATAGCTGCTGCATGTTTTTATGAGTCTCATGGTGACTGGATGACCTAAGACTGACTGTAATTGTGGCTCTAGACATGGGTGAGAGCAGCCATACATCACGTCCCTGTCTTCAGAATGACCACGCCCCGCTTTGGGTGAAATCACGCACTGTAAAAGCAGCCAGTCAGTATGTACATTATCACGAACACTTCATCACAGGTTAGTAAATAATGTTACTGTCTAAATGGCATGTATGCCGATTGTGCCTGTGCATCAAGATGAATCAGAAAAAAGTATTAGTGATGGAGGAACTAAAGGTTTTATTGTGAAAAAATACGGCCCTGCCATTTTAGAATGAAGTTTGGTTCAACAGTATCTGAACAACAAAATAAAGTGTCCTAGCAATATGAAAAGTGAGTGATGACTTAAATACATTACCTGAAGATTCAGTAAGGTAGTTGTGTATGTCAGGTTTGTCCACTTTGATAGAACCAGTATGAAAGGACCCACATTTTAAATTTTTTCCATGTAACAATGCAGATTGTTGATCAGCAGAGACAGAGCATAATTACTCACCAGACTGGCTTTAGGAATTGTTCTCCTAATAGCTAAACATTGACACTGACCTTGGAATTTGTATTGACCACCAGTCAAACTACAAAGGTATGACAGCATGATGCTGGAGCAAAGTACCCGGATGGGTTGCTCTCATTTCCATGGCCTTTGTCTTCGCTCCCTTTGCTTCTCTCTAACCGTCACAGCTGGCTGAGCTGGCAGTACAGTAACCCTTAGCACTGCCTGCCTTCACCTTCAGCTAGCTAACCTCCTGACCTACTTCCTCTGCTCCCTGATGTGTTGCTGTCAGCAGCTGCATGGTGTGGTTGAGTCTGAGGCGGCCGTGCTCCTCTCCCACTGCCATTATTGGAAGTTAACTGCACGGCGAGTTAAAGCATGTCAGCATCTCAATAAACAATGAACAATAGAGGGACGCACAGCGACTAGCTGCCTGGTTTGACACCTCTGAATAAGCAAACAAACAAACGAACACAAGAAAAGAAGAAAGATGAGGAGCAAAGAGGAAACGCTTTAACACAAGCTTGGTTGCTTTTTATGAATAATTCAAATCCTTGGGACTTCTGAAAGAGAAAAAGATGCCCCTCTACACACCCACATCGACACACTTATATACACACACACCGATCACAGCAGTACAGAGAGGATAAATGGGGAGTGAATGTGTGCAGCAATATGTCAGGTTGAATTCATGGTATTTAGGTTGAGCTGCGTTTCAAGATTCCCTTCGCCGCTGGAGTTGGAGGCTGGCTTTAATGTAAATACAGTCATCCTGTTTATCCTGCTTCATCCCATCATCCACCCTCATTCTATCCCGTCCCTCCCCCCTGTCCTATCCATCAGGCCATATGCCCAAATAAGCTAGAGTTTACAATAATACAGCATTTCAAATCAATGCTTTATGTTCTGACCTAAGCAGCTGTATAAAGGAGATGCTGACACTTGTTCAGACTTCACACTAAAATAACATTAAAAATGTAAAAGCTTGGTCGTGTCAGTGGGCTGAGGTGGGTGGGTTGATTCATTGTCAAATACGTTGTATGAATAAATCCAGACCACTGATATTCAACGTGATAGCAGTGATGACAGAAAGAAATGAAAGGGGAGGATAAAATGACCTTTTCACAGATGTAGAGAGGAGGCACAGAGAGAAACATGAGCTGAGCTGATACAAAACCATCAGTTCAATCACAGCCAGGTGATAAATATTCAAACACTGAACTACCCAGGAGTGAGTTCCAATTATAGCCTGAGTTTGCCTATTGCTCTCTTTAAATGTCAGCTGGTGAAATGTTTGTTTTGTTTTCATGAATAAATAGTTTTGGAGAAAGTCATGTTATGAAAGCAGCACATAAGGACAAATACTTCATTAGATTGGTTATGTATTCAGTTTATGCGTTAGCGACATGTTCTTTAGTTTCCACACGCCCTCTAATGCTACACACTGACAATATGACAAGGTCCTGTATGGCCTCATGAATAAAAAACAGCAAAAAGTAATCTTTGATTCTTTCTTTCAAAATCTGTGAACTCTACATCATTGTGACATATGGCTAAAGATCATATATGGAACCTTTTTGACCACATGACACTTGAGAGTTAATGTAAAAAACAGAAAACATTACTAACTTTCCCTTTATGTGAGTGCAAGGGTGTAATATGTAACATTTCCACATTAAAATGTTTAAAAAATTTATATATATATAAATATATGTCACATATTTTGTTGAGCTGTGTATTAAAAAACCGAGAAATCTGCAATTTATTGAATGTAATGGTGCATTTCCTGCAAGCCAATACTAGCTAGTTGCTAATTGCTATAAGTTCAGGAAAGCACAGAATATGTTTGATATATCAGAGTGAAAAAAGGAAGTTGTGCGTGTGACTAAATGTAATGTGAATAAAACTTAAATATTACCTCATCCATGAACATGATTTCTGCAAGAGTCATGTCAGCTTGATTTTCATCTGCAGTGGTGGTTGTTTAACAGTGAAGATAACTCCCATGATCCAACACCACTTCATGATGTCATCAAACTATGTTTTTTTGTTATTGTTTTAATGTCAGAGAGACCAATAGAGGCAAAATTAACATATCATGCATCTAAATTTACTTGTCCCAGTAACAGGGGTGGAGTTTTGAGGTTAGCTTGTACGCTGTCTTAGATGTTGGACGAAGGTTTAATATCGGTTTTGTCTGTGCATTCAGGACAGACTGGTCTGAGACATGTTAGTTACATAATAAGCCTGTATTAATGAATCTGCTGGGTTTTGTTCAGAGTGTGAGGGTGTGTAAACCCTGTGAGGATGAGATTACTGAAGTGTAGCTATGTGCAGCCATCAGGGCTAATGTCAGGCTAGCTGTTGACCCTCAGGCTGGCTGCGTGTTAATGCAGCAGAATGACAAGAAGAAGAAAAACACCCCTTATCTCAACCTGGGAGTCTTCACACATTATTCCGAGTAGTTAGCTCAGGTGTTAACTTTTATTTTCCCATAAAATTATCTGAATGGGTTGTACGAGTGTTAATATTGTATTTTATTTTGATGTGACTGCCGCTGCAACTGCGAAATCCCCTCTTTGGAATTACATGTCAGATGTTTTTCCCACTCAGCTGTTCACAATTAGGGTTTAAACCACATGACGTGAACATGGCATAAACCACAAGAAATTGTCACGCGTGTGTAAAAGCTCTGCAGTTGTTGGCACGGAGTTATTTACTATTGCCCATGGTTGATTAAAAAACTTATGTAATGAGCCGACTAAAGCATTTTTTTTACGTGTAACACTGGTAAGAATAAGAAAAACAGCTTTACAACAAATTTAGTAAATGAATTTGTTACAGATTTGAAATGTTTAGCGCAAAATATCACAGATGGCATGAAAACGAAGGGTTTGTTTATTAAACCAGAGTCTAAGTAACAAGTCCATTCATTCTTGTTTTTCAATGACAGCTGAATACCATTCTGTGAGTTTGTAAAACCCCAAGTGCACAATATAATATGCTCAAGTACATACTGGACATACCAAGAGTCCTTTTTTCTTTTTAGTACATTTTTTTCAGGCCTAATGCTTCTTTTAGTTACATAATAAAATAGTGCAGTACACCACTGTCACTCATTTCCCACTCAGCAGTCATTTGTATCAAACTCCACTTATCGAGAGCTTCCCCTGAATTCCCCAGAGTGACTCAGCTTTGTGTGTGTGTGTGTATGTGTGTGTGATGTCAAAGTGTTTATGTGCTGTTCTGAGAGGACTTGAATTAGTGTGGGTTTGAATACGGTCCCCCATTTGGCTGTGGCCGGAGTGGGCAGTTTTTCCTCTCACTGGTAGGTTGGATTGAGGGGGAAATGGATGATAGGGGGGCAATTCACTGAACAAGATGTTCTTTGATGTCCTCCAGACGTGTTGCATCACTGCTGTTGGCCTGGGAACGCTGACCTGGATATTTAGGTGCAGCAAGTTTATGCAGAGTCCTTCCAGGCCTGCATGAGTGTGTGTGTTTTGCTTTTTGTGTATCCATTCTCTATCCCCTCCATCAAGTAGCAACTTTCCAGGACCTAATTAGGGCCAGTGAGGGCCACTATTGACTCTGAACACAACAGACCCTGCTTGCTAATGAGACCTCATAAAATAAAGATCACTGACACAAAAGGAACAGTTTTTTTTTCTAAAACCTTTTAATTAATTCACTTTTTTCTTTCTTTTCAGCCCCAAAGACCTGCAGCTCCAAGCAGTTTGTGTGTAAGGACGGGGTGACGTGCATCTCAAAAGGCTGGCGCTGCGATCGGGAGAAAGACTGTCCGGACGGCTCTGATGAAGAGCCTGATGTTTGTAAGTGTTAAAAAAAATATCTCAGAATATGAGTCCAATACATGGTGGCCAGAAACTGTGGCTTAGCTTTCTTTCTTTTGTTATGATCACGCTGCATCTCATTTTCACTTTCACAGAAGAGTGAACTTTGGCTGACATTTAAGCACTTTAGGGTAGACATGGGTCTACATGTAGTAGACTGTTTTGCCCGTTCAAGCTTCTGAAGAGGAATAAAAGCTGTCTCTGGTTATCTAGTCTGATATGAATGAGTGTTTAATGCAGGTTCAGACAAGGAGCATTTTCACAAATCAGTTTAAAGTTACTTTACAAACCCTTTTACAGCCAACATCACAGTCTTAGCTGGAGACAAAACAAAGGAAAAACTGGAGGCAAACACGAGACCACAAAACTAACTAAAAGTGTCATCATTTTGTGTTGTTGGGTGCCAGAAACGCATAACAGCTGCCATGGCTGATCAAAAAAGATAACTATGGTTCAACACAATAAGGGAAAAGCTGGGAAGGGTGTACGAGCCACGACAAAGTAAAGAAAATGAACTTACAAAATGTCAAACTGTTTAACTTGTTAAACAGACTGATCACCTTCTGAATCGAAGTTTCTCTCTTTTACCAAACTGAGATGAGCTTTAATTGCCTAGTCAACTCGACAGCCAGAAACAAGATACAATTCACCAAAACGATCTCGTCCAGTCTTTCTGCTGTTATAACAATCACCAACTCTGGTTTAGTCAGAATAAATCCTTAATTCACCACATTAGATGTGAAAATAGTCTGGTTCTACAGGCTGTTTTCCTCTCACTCGTCCTCCGGTGAGAGGGAGCCGCAGCAGTCACTTGTGCAGATCATTAAATTAGTAAAATAAAATGACAAAAATCATCAAAAAATACAATGCAATGAAATTAGCCAATCACTGATAAATTCTTCCAATCGCCCGACCCTGTGGCAGCAGTAGAAAGACGGTCCATCCATGTGTACAGGTCGGCCAGTCAGAGTGAGTGACCGTACATGTTCAGAAGAGTATTTTCTTCAGGCATTTTTAAGAAATTAGCCAACGAAACTTGCTACCTAGTGTTAACTAGCGTTTTTTGCCTCTACCTAAGCCCCGCCCACAAAAAAGCCATTATGTTTACCAGCAGTAAAGGGGTGTGTTCATTTCAAAAAATGGAAACTTATAGTTGGTTCATGTAACATTTTCAAGCTGTCTGTGCTGGAGATGTGTGAATTATGTAGATTGACACTGTTCAACAGATGCAGTTTAGTGTGAAACCACCTCAGAAATAGATGTAAAACCAACTGTTTTGGCTTTTAAAAAATATTTTCCGTGATATCAAAGATATGCTAATATGTAACTGTTGCTTTTGATTCCTCCAACCATATTTTAAAAACAGACGTAGGCTAACAAATTGAGAGTGTTGGTCTATTAGATTTATTTGGCTAACCACAGCCAGGCTGGGGAAACCAATGAGCTGCATCATCATTAAGTGACAGAGGTCTTTCTGCCTTTAAACAGTCCTGTCATGCCCAATTAGGAGATTTACAAAGTTTGTCTTTCTTTGATAGATGTGATTTCCTTTTGCATTCAGAGCCACAGAGGATGCAGTCATGAGACAAAACCAAACCAAATCAAAAGTGTCCTAAAAAAAAAAAGACAGCCATCGTTTCAAAGTCTTCATTAGAGTGGAGATGCTTTGAGGCTGAATCCCTGGGGAGGGAATGAAAGCAGCAGTGTCTCTTCGGTCAGCCTCTCAGACTGAAACGCCTGTAGTTTTCTAAGAGGACAGAGAGCTGGGGAATCGGGGGGGGCAACTGTGTGTGTGTGTGTGTGTGCACGTATATGCATGTTGCTGTTTCGGGGGGGGGGGGGTCACTCATTCACTTAGAGTGACTGAATGACTGGGAGGCCGGGGCAGAGTGCTGTAGCTGCAGTCTAGACGCAGACACTGTTTGAGCGTAGGTCTGGAAGTCATTAGAGACTCGCCCAGAGCAATGGAGAAACCTGCTGTTTTTCACAACCTGCTCTTTCCCTCCCTTCTCATCTGTGGGCTAGCCTTCTTCCGTGTCTCTATCTGGGACAGAAACAACAGTGACTCCATCCTCCGTCTCTTGCTACTCCCTTTGAGAGAGAGCTTATGCCAAACTCTCTCAAAAACAACAGTTATGAGACCCATGCTCTGAGGTTTCACAGTGTCAGGGTGGAAAATCCAAGAAGTGAGTCACAGAAAGAAAGAAATGCCAATCCTTATCTTGGCTTTCTTAAAATTATAGTGTTTTCTTGACGGTAAGGTTGTCGAGATTGTTATTCAAAAGTAATGCCAAGTGCATGTTACAAAGGTTGGCGTAAACACTTTTATCTGATACTGTTAAATCAGTACAGAACTTTGAATAGTCTGTGCTTTCATTCGAAATTGTGGGTATTGTTTGGATTTTTGTGCGTCATTCATATTAAAGGATAATTCTGGTGATATTCTGTGGTTTTCTTTTGTAATCAAATGCCATAAAAACACCAAAACCACAGAAAAAATTATCCTATTAACAAGTATTGTCAAAAGCCAATGCCTAATATAATTAATCCTCTGAGCCTGAGACCTATACTTTGTACAAAACCTCTTAAAAACACACCATTGAGTCGTGCAGTTGCACTTCATGATGTGTTTCTTCATTACAATGAACGTGGGCACTGTAGTTTATTTGATTAAGTCCCACATACAGCGTCATGTTGCTGTAAATAGTTGCTAGTGCACCAAATCCACCGTTTGAAACACAAAAAAAATGACTTGTTTTTACCTCTGCACTAGGAACCAATGGGCTTTGGGCTGATAATTTCAGACAGGAGTTGGAAAGTGTGTGTTACGCTTTGGTCATTTCATGGGATTAGTTGACAATTAATGAAACAAATATTGTCCACCTTTGGGATGAGTATGGAGAGCTGGTAATAATTGGTACCAGTTCTACCAAAATATTGTTAAGTGTCTAGACAAACAGTGCTGCCTCAGTATTGCAGCACTGTTTGTACAGTTAAGGTAAAGGATTCCCAAACTTTTTCATGTCAAGAGCCCCCACAATATATTTACATTAACACACAGCCCCTCAGTTTGAGAGGATTTCTTTTTCATTTTTTTAGGCATTACTGTTAAAAAAAAAGTCTTATAGTCAATCAGTTATCATCAGTCATTATAAATAACAATCATTCAAAAAGGCCAACCCATTTTTTCCTTGTTATTCCAACTTCCAAAAAAATGTGATATAAGTAAATATGTATTTTGTTCCTTGTTTTCCTGGGGACCCCCGTTGGGTTCTGCACCCTAGTGTGAAAACTACTGGTTTAGGCTATTTCTCCATGAATAAATGCTTCAACTCCTCAAGACCCAAGCTAAGTTCCAGCTAGCCTGGTCCCAGACCTTTGAATCCGCTCACTACACTGACTTGACTGTTCCTCTGAACATGAATATTAAAGATGGAAATGAAGTGCAACAAGTTGAGAAGTCAGTCTGATGTCAGGCTACCATCTTTGCATGCTGCTGAAGTGGGTTAACTCCAAAGTTAGCTACAACTTCAGCACAATGTTCACAAGTAGTATTTGTATGAATAAAATCCCGACAATACCCATACCTACCTGGCCTTATTCTTTAAGTTTGCTGCAACATTGCTGGTGGCCGACAACACTCCTGGGTACATAACATGTAATCACAACATTTAACTTTCAACTCAGCTCTTTGTCGCATGTCCTCCCCCTCTCTGCCCAAGAGAGTCTCTACTGTCAAATTAACCAACATGCTATTTGGGAAAAAAAAAGCTTAAAAACATGATGTTTGGTGCCGAGCAGATGTTAGGTGTCAAAGCTGTGGAATACTGAATGAATCTCAACCCAGTTAAATGTGCCTGATTAGCATTTTTGTAGCTCATCGTGTGTAAACAGTTTGCAGAAAAACTGGTAATCCTCTTTTCTGAGCAGAAGTTGTCATGTGAAATACCCCGTTGTGTCATATGAGAACGTTTTATGAACACGAACCCCCAAACTGTATGTGTACACCGCCCGTATACTGAGTAATATTTGTAGTTGTATTGTTGTGATAAATGTGCTCTTTGTGAAGGTGCATTTGCAGATGCTTCTGGTTGATAGATGCATGAGAGAGGTTTATTTATTCACTCATGTGGACGGGGCTTCACAGTGGCCTTTGTTAGTGTGTTGGCTATTGCCGGGGAAGTCAGTCACTGTCCAGTGCAGCTGCTTTGCCCTGCTGTGTAACCCCCACAATGCTGTTCTTTGTGCCGCGGGGTGCTGGGTCAGACTGGCATAAAGGGATACTGAAAGAGTAAAACAAAAACAAAGTGCTTGTCTGGGCATATGACCTTTTTATAGAACTTTGATCTGCATTCCTAATCAATGAACAATTGAAATCCATGCAGTGGAGATAAATGTGAAGATTATTTGCCTTATCCATAGACTTCAGGTAGGGTGCAGACTGTTACAGAGCTGCCGTCTCCTCAGGCTGTAGACTTTATTGGGGCCTTGAAATATTCCCACGTGCGGCGAGTGTGCCCTGGAAACACAGGAAGTGTGTAACACTGCAATGACGTCCCCTGCCCCTGGTCTGTAATAAGGGACGTTTTACAGACAGTTCCCACCTAAGCTGCAATTAGCTCTTTAGGAGATGAAGCACTTTTGTAAGAGCCACTTTCAGAATGGAAAACATAATTTGTCATGATGTAATGTGCATCTCACTGACTCCTATCAAAGGAAGTGAAAGCCTTGCCTTGAAAAGAAATGAAATCTGGTGAGTTTTATCTTTGATCTTGAAGTTAGACCCACAGTCAGTGGTAATGGGACATAAGAGGGTTTATTGTTTGGTGTATATTTGATCTGCGGTGTCATTTACCAGACAGCTGACCTAAAGCCGGTGGTTATACTGTTCAGATATGGAAGAGGAAGTGATCCGTTTGATCCTGCTACTGTCTCCTAAAAGCAGCCGCCACCCAGGCCAGATAGCCATCAACATGTCATGGAAAACAACCTTTGCTCAACATGAAAGAGTCTGTCGCCTCGCAGCGCCAGGTCCCCACAAGAACCTGCTGCAGGTGTGAGAGCATGTGCACACAATCTGCTCCACGCCTTCTCCTTTCTCTTCAACTCACATACACATACTTTTAATATTTCTCTCACGCAGACGATAAAGCAAACATTTTACATTTCTAAAAACTTTCAAAGATGTTCTAAGCTGTGTTCTTCAAACAGCGATCCCCAGCAGCCACTACCAGCATACACAAATATTCATGCAAGCATTACATCACACACCAACAGAGGAGAAGGTTTGTCACCATGAGTGTGCACAACTCTGTATCCTAAATCAGCTCATACTGTGTCAGGTAATAAAAATGCCATATGTTTTGGCAGTGAATGTTTTTTGCACTAAAAAAAAAATATATGATGCTGTCACAGTATGTTGTGTTACGTTTTACTATTCTTGAAACAGAGAGAAACAAGACTTGAACTAGTTGTACTACAGTATATACTTGTAACTTGAAGATCTGAGGGATGTCCTGAAGATAAAATAATATTTCATGTACTGAAATTAAGAAATTTTATAAGAATACTTAAACTTGCAAAAACAGATTTTGTTTTACATGTAGGGACAGTGCAACAAGCTGTAAACACAATATTGACATATTATCATTATACAAAGTTAGTATAACTACATTTTTACCACATAGTTGCCTAAGGGTACTCTATATTTCCAAAATTTGCATTTGATCTCACAAGATTGGTATGTGCAGCTACTGTGCACACCTTTCCTCAGGCTGTGGGCACATCCCAAATCTCTTATTGCACTCCACCATAAACACTTTTCTGATTTATTTATTCCTCTGTGTATGTACTTTCTTCATAAATAGTATAAATGGACTACAACTAGCATCATTTTATACAACCTTGTGTGGTAAAATTATTATTTTTTTTAAAGATGAGTATGATATGTCACATTAGGACATACCAGTGAATGTCTGGTGGTGTGCTTTGATTTTAGTTATTAGAAATATTTTTTGTTGTTGTGGAGCCATAATGGCCTACTAGCTCTTATGCATCTTTTTATGTATAGTCTAAGAAGATTTAAAGTGTTAAGAGCCCTTTTATAAAGTACTTACTGCAATTCAGACACACACAACGACAATGCTAATGAGAGTGGTTAGACTGACACGAAGAAATGCTAAATGTAATTTTTAACTCCATCATGGATTTTATGTTTTCAGTGCTGTTTGTTTGTCTGCTTGTCAGCAGGATTACAGAAAAACTACTGGCCTGATTTTTATGAAACTTGGCTAATGGTTGCAGCATGAGCCAAGGAAGAAATTTCCATTAGGTTTTGGAACAGATGTGAATCACCAGGCGGATACACAAATAATTTTCCCTTTTATTAACATTGTGAGATAGAACAATGGACCTTGGCAGAGGTCCCTTCTATTCTATTTTATTAATATGACACAAAGGGTGAATGACACGGATGATTTGTGTGCTCAGGTATTGAAAATTAAATATTCTTCATCCTGAGCTCCTCTCGATTCAAATTGTCAAATATGTCTTTTGTCACCTTTTTCATTATTTGGTCTGACAAGAACAGAAGTTAATTAAAATAAAGTGATCTTTCATTTTCAGTGGTGCCAAACTCCAACATTCATAAGAGTCCCAAAGTTGGTCATTAAAGACAAAACCTTATGCCACAGTAACAGTAGAGATTTATAGAGGAACAACAGAAACCATATTTATGACATGTATATATATACCCTATTTAAGGGTGTGGTGGGCCGGATGTGATCCACAGACCACCAGCTGGCCATTTTTAGACGAGGAGTTGAGGCTGGGGCAGTAGAGAGGGCAAAGCTGGCCCCTCGAAGCAGGGCAAGCGGGCCGGGTCTGTGTTCAGCCAAGAAAAGCGTGTCAGGGATTTAAATTTTAAAAAGACCATTATGTAATCTCAGCAGGGCTCTCTGCAGAAGGGGGGTGGGGCAAGCCAGAGGCACCCTTAGGGGGGGACTGGGAGCAAGCCTGGGACAAGACAGGAGACAGAGCAGGATTTATGATGCAGGAGAATGAGAGACAGGAACGATAATAATATGATAATTTGGGTGATTGAAGCCCCCACCCTGCATCTTGGAGGTATAGAGACACAGATGCTGAACACCTGGCTGTGCCTTGTGGCTGTCTGTCTCTCTGTACGGCAAACTGTCTGATTAGTCGCAGTAATAAATGACTACATCCTGTATGCAAGAGCGCATTATTGAACACACAGCTCGCCTTCTGCAGTGGTTGTTTAACTTGAGTCTCTGGTTTCTTGGCTCGTACGATGACGATTATTCTCATCCTCTTCTCTGACCCCCTTGGGCCTTTCCTGTCATTTGCATAGCTGTTTTTCTATGCAATAATTAGAGCACTAGAAAACTAATTCAAAGGACAGACGAGTGTGTAGCAAATGGAAATGACTGTCTGGAGAGGGGCATGGTGTTTAATTTCTGATGATTAAAGTTAGTCTCTTGCTTTCTGGGTAAGAACTCTTAAGTCAAAACAGACCTCTTAGATATTACAGTAAGTCACTGGGGGGCAGAAGTGTGCCCCCTCTCTGCCCTTTATAAGAAAAACTTGCACAATACTAATAGTTTTAAGTTAATCCTCAGTCCATTGTGAGGAAATAAGAGGCGAATGTTCAATCCCAGAAATGGAGTCACTGTGTAAGAACCTTATTCAGTAGGCAAGAGGTCTGTTTTTTTTCGTCTTTCATCTGTGTGTTTGTGAAAGAAAAAGGGAGAATGACATTTAAAA
Organism: Lutjanus erythropterus; assembly: GCF_056507025.1. NCBI lineage: Eukaryota > Metazoa > Chordata > Actinopteri > Lutjaniformes > Lutjanidae > Lutjanus > Lutjanus erythropterus. Next base: position 21,848,411 of record NC_139318.1, read on the forward strand.
AAATGCATCTGTGTCTGCCTGCTGAAGCACAGGTGAGAGACGTGTGTTTTTAGAACTTATATTATCCATTCTTAAGCTTAAGGATATACACTCTGAGAAATAACGGTTCCAAAAACGTTTTTCCTGAAGGTTCAAGAACCATTTGCTTCTGAAGCAGCCTTTTTTTTTTTTTTAAAGAAAGGATTCATCAAGGACTCATTTGGGTTCCATTAGGAATCCTTTTCATCCAGAAAAGCCTGTCTGGGTGTAGGGTTCTTCAAGGGTTGTTAAAATCCTCAAAGACCTCTTTCAACAAGGGTTATTTGTACTGTAAAATAAAATAGTTTTCAGTAGAAGTAGGGAGGGTTCTAGATAAAACCCCTTGAATTTGGGGATTCTGGAATATAAAAGGGATTTCAGTAGAACCTCTGGGTGGATAAAAGCCTTGGAGGATGGAAGAATTCTGGATAGAACCCCCAGAGAGGGTTCTGGGTAGAACCATTGCACCAGAATAGCGTTCTCCACTAGAGTCTCTCATTGATGGTTCTGAGTGAAATATTTCACAGATGGTTCTCGGTATAACCCTTTATTTTGTGTTCTAGAACTCTCTTCCAGGAACCAAAAAGAGTTCCCCTGAGGGAACAAGCCGAAGAACATTTTATGGTTCTGGTTAGCACCTGTTTTTCTAAGAGTGTAAGTGAATGGCATGCCTTCCAGATGAATATCACCATTGATTTCCTTTGTGTGTATTGATTTACTTTTCCTCTTTCATAACCAAAGCCGATATAGGCCCGATCTGTTTATTTGCTCGGGGTATCTGGTGGTGTTGTCCTGTATGAATCTTGCAATTTACTTTGTTGATTGAACTGTTTGCTTAGCGGTTTCTCTGCCCTGAGGAGCAGCGGTGCTGCTGTGTTTGGAGAACGCTCAGTTTGTTGTGCTTTCGAGAGCTGGATTTAGCCTTCCTGCTTGGCTTGTCAACCTGCCAGCCACCCCAGAAGCCCCCCAGGAAGGAATGAAAATGTGGTGTTGATATCTTGGAAGGCAAAGAGTGAGCAGAGAGCTAGCGACCCAAGATCCAACCATCAAGTGCGGAGTGCAGAGAGGGTGCACAGTCCAGGGTTAGAGATGGTTGTAACAAACTGAATTTATGCTGTAAATTTGTATTAAAATGCTGTTAACTGTGCATTGAATGTTTCTTATTGAGAGAATTTCATATATCATTCTGTTCTACAACATAGGTATTTCTCACCATTACTCTCATGTATTGTTGCAAATATTATATTATTATATTAAACAAAATAAAACATCCAGCCACATTCAAAATCTCGCAAACTATACAAAAGAAACATAATAAAAAGAAACAATGTAGGTGGGGGAAATTGGGAACAGACTGGAATAAACACTATTTATTTGTAGCATTCACTGATTTACTTTAAATAATGATAAATTTTGCCTGTTGCTGGGACCAAAAAGTTATGAAATAATCTGGTTCTATGGTATTAACGTATTGTATCCATATAAGCTAATATGACTAGAATCTGCTTTCTTGCAGATTTACAGAAAATGTCAATTTCTCCATTACTGAAATATCCTTGATCATTTCAGTAAGGTCTTGTAATACAGGTGGCTCATGATGTAACCATTTTCTAGTCTTGCAGCCAAAAATATTTTAAAGCTACAACAAGGAGTTTTTAACTGGTTATAAAATAGTCAATATGACCTACATATACAAATGAGACCATCAGTGAGACGTTTTCACTGATTGGCTGTTTCTATCTAGTTATTCTTAACGTCCGCCACTGGGTTGGATTCTCCTAGAAATCACATGAAATGAGCCTGTGTTTACATTTTTTTCTTATGTATGTCCTGCCAAAATGGAACGAATTACATTGCAGTCCAAAATAAACTCGGGTGTGATACTTAAAAAAGAAATGCAGGCAGCTGAAAATAAAGCCAGTCTGGTATTTGTGAGGCAGCCACAGGTGTGGTTGGAGTGGCAGGTTAATGTGTTGTGTTTCACCTGCAGGCTGAAGTGTTTATAGGATAGCTGTCAGAAGTAAACAGGCAGTGAGGTGCAGGCATCGTCGCCCTCGCCACTCTGCAGCTAACTGCTCTTCTGCTGCCCGTGATCTTTTTGACAAGAGCGTGTTGAGTTGCAGTATCAGAAAACACAAACTCCCATACTGGCCTCGCCATCATCTCTCAGGTCTAAATGAAGGTCTGGTGTTGTCGCGCCTAGTTGTCGCTGCCGTGTCCTAGTTTTGTTTGGAGTTTTGTTTCTTTGGCAGGGCAGACGATGGTGGGGAGGGGGGGCGGGGTCAAGGGGTGCCTTGGGGCTGCTTGGTCAGGATTCGGGCGCTCCGTCCAAGAATGTGTCATGTGGGCCAGGGGCATCACAGAGAGGGCCAGCTGGTTTGAGGGGACATGGTCATCAGTGGTCAGAGAAACCTAGTATTAGTGTGTCATTAAGAGCTGCTGGCAGCGAAGTGGTGCAACGCTATTTATTCATGAGGTGTATTTATGGATAAACATGTTAAATTATTCATCTGTATCTGGTTGGCTGATGTCTGTGAAAAGTAGCAGGATTAGTTTTAATTATCTAATACTTGTTAGTTGAATGTGCTGTAGTCTGGATATGTAGCTGTATTTATATGCTGAAGTGTCTGTACACTGTAAAACTTCATACAGGAAATTTAGTGGAATCATTAACTCAACATAAATATATAGGTTTTATTAATCTCAGGTCAATATAACTTAAATTTTCTCGTTTTCATTTTTAGACCACTTCTTATAAACATGCCTTTTTCTTACGTGAAGTCTTTTGACTGATGAAATGAATAAATAAATGCACTGCTGTGTGTTCACTTAACTCAGTGCTTCCAAAACTTCTTCTTGCATGCCGCTCTTCAGAAGCCCCCAGATCCCAAATTATTAGCAATAACTGGAGAAGCAGTGGATAAAAAGGATTCAAGTGGAATTTTTGTGAAATAAAGGTCAGCAAACTATTTATTTCGAAATATTAATTCAACTTTGTTTCACCCTGTGTTTCTCCCCCGGTCATCCACGACCCCCTCAGTGACTCCGCATCCCCAGTTTGGGAACTGCTGACTTATCAAAGCGAATTTCAAAAGAAAATGAGATAACTTTGAGTTCAGCCAGCTCACATTTTTAAGGCAGTAGGGGAAAGTTTTTAGAGTTGAACCTGCTCAAGATGATTTATTGTGTCAGATTCACCGTAAAAAAAACAAAAACAAAAAAAAAACTATTTGTTTTAACTTTTAAAAATTACCTTCAAATGTTAAGTTGACTGAATTTAAATAGACATGTTCATACTAACCTCCATCATGGTTCACTGTGTTTTCATCATTGTGAAAACAAACTACCACGGCTTGTCTGGAAGAGTATTAGAGACACACAACAAATTTTCATCACTGTTTTCTTTAATCTGTGAAAAATAAGGGTTTCATGGGAGTTTTAACTTTAAAACAATGCATGCTGGGAAGTTTGCTAATATGCTGATCTCTGTAGAGTACACTTAACTGATCATTTCCAAATACCTCAATTAAGAAGAACTCATGTTTACAAGTTTTGAAGTATTCTAAAAATAAGTACTAGAATTTTTAAGTTCAAATGACTTGGAAAAAAAACTTGTATATTTATGTTGAGTTAATGAGAAAGATTAGTTTATTCCACTGAATTCCTGCATGGGTTTGTACAGTGTTTAAAATAAAGCTGAGGCAGTGGTTAGCCTCTCCACAGTTGGCCTCATTTTGGCCGAAATAAAGTCCCTTTTATGTTTTGCTCTTGCACTGGCAGCAACTTGTTATTTGTTTGTGTGTTTGTTATTGGTTGAATAAGCTTTGTGCTGACCAGCATATGGAGGGGAAGCATGAACTAGTGAATGGAAAATCCCCACAGCCTAACAAGCTTTGGGCTCAGGGACAGGCCGATCCAGACCCTGATTTTGACTCCTTCTCAGTCAGCTGGGCCTCTTTCTACTACTGGAGAGGAAACACAGATCAGAGACACAGTTTCCAAGATGAATCATTCTGCAAAAACCTTACTTGTGAAGGAAATTAAAAAAAAAATTCAAAGTATGAAAGGCCTCAGCAAATACTGATGAATGTGTCTAAAATATTAATCCCAAAACAGCACATAATTATAAAGTGCCAGCCCCGCTTTCATCACTGTGCCCCACGTGGCCGCACAACTTCCCCAGCTCCCCCTCCAGGTGGCCGTGCCACAGTTCAGATCAGGCTTCGCACGTGACACTGCTTACAACACTGCAGCTCAGCCTGCTTTGTAGGAGGCCACAGCCGATTTGTGTGATCCAAACAATAGCCTTAGTTCTCGTGCTCCCCTCACTCACCACCCTTGTCACCCCCTCTGCCCTCACTCCCTCCAACCAGAAATGTGCATGTGATCTACCTCTATATGTAGCAGCTTAAAGACCCCACTCGTGCAAGGTGTCTGAAATCCAGCATGCTGCAATCTTGTTTTGATAGATGCTTAAAGAAGAAAGGCTTTGTTTGGTGCTAATGGTGACTTGGTCGCCTGCAGAAAAGTATAAGTCAGGTGTTATATTTCTTCTATGTACATAAGAATAATAATTCTCTGCTTGCACAATGTAATGTGACCTATGTCCGTGTTACAAACTATATATATACATGTATATGTATATGTATATATGCATATATATACATATAAATAAATTGTATATATATATATATAGAGAGAGAGAGATATATTATATTATATTATATTATATTATATTATATTATATTATATTATATTATATTATATTATATTATAGTATCTAAAATAAAACTCACTACATTCAGGCTCGTCTTTCCACTGCTCCAGTAATCACCAACTCTGGCTTCGTCGAAATAAAATCGTAATTATTTGCATTAGATTTTAAAATATTCTGGCTTTACATGCTGTTTCTCCCTGATGCTCCCTTAATGTCTGACCTCCCTCTCTCTCCTATTCTGATGATATTTTCACATCCAGTGCAGTGAATTAAGGGTTCATTTTGACCAAACCAGAATTTGTATGAAGACGAAAATACTAGCTACCTACACAACTAACTTTGCTAACAGTTAAGACACTGAAGTGACTCAAATGCTCAAGAATTCTGTGTACAAAACAAACAGTAAATATGTGCTATGCTAACTGTAAAAAAACTGCAATTTTGAGGAAGCTTGCGGTCGTTGATGTCTCTTTGTGCATGTTGAGTCAGACATATGGAAAAAGTGAAATCTAAAAGTGGTATTTGCTGACGTCTCTATGACGTCTGTAACAGAGAAGTGAAGCGTTGGAACAATGTGTAGTTCTCCGTAGGAAAAGAATAGTCAAATCTTAAGCCTCAGCATTCACCCGCTGGCACTGTCACGAGGGCAGCCTTTGGACGGGTCCATGATGGAGACACCAGGATGATTTTCCTTTTCCTTAGGTGCCCTAATTGAGCTACAGAAGAGAATAGTTGAAGCGGTACCAGCCAGTCTGTGTGGATCTTTCACTGAACCATTCAACAAGCTGTGTAGAGAAATAGAGCAAATAGAAACTTCTCAAAGAAAAAAAAAGAAGGTTTGGGCCGGCTAACCTGGCTCACTCACAGTAGAGGAATGTTGAATAAAAGACCCTGTTTAATTCAAATTAGCAATGCCTTTTCCACTGCGGCCCCGCCGACCGCTGCCAGCTCGCACAAGAATGAAGCCTTGTGGGGCTCTGTCCACTTCCTGTGGATGAGGTGTTCCACTCGGTCTTCTCTGTCTCCTCTCTGCCTCTCTCACTTTCTTCTCTCTCTGCTTCTCTTTGTGTTCGTTTTCCACACGCTGCCCTCCAACTTTACACTTACTGTAAATGGGTCAACAGATGTTGGAAGAAAAATGATGGGAGGAGATAAAGACAGAGAGAGAGAGAGAGAGTGAGAAGGAGGGATGGCCAACAGTTTGACTTTCCACATGCCCTGTAGAAGAGTAACTGGTTTCAAATGAAGTTCATGCATCAACAAGGAAAAAGACAGGGAGAAGAAGTTCACGCATCTTGCTTGTATTTTTTATTCACTTTTTAATTAAAAATAGACAGCAATTAGACAAATTACCTACCATTATGAATCATATCACCATTGGTCTTAATTAATATAACAAAACACCAGAGCTACATTAAAATAAATTAATGGAAGTTAAAGGAGCAGTGAAACATTTTTGGGAAATATGCTTGGAAGAGCAGAAGTTGTTTCTGAAACATTTTTATTCATGAAAATAAATAATGAATGAATCACAGTGAGCCTATAGTATATGAACTATGAAGTTTTTTTTTCTTGATGCTGATAAAGTAAAATTTTTAGAATAATTATGAACTTTATTAAAACAATTTCAGAACTTGAACTTAACTGTCACATAAGCAGAACTATTCATTTTATTTATTTTAATTCATCAAGTGGCATGATATTTTTGCTCTTATGCATAGTCCTTCCCTCGTGTGAATGCACAGGAGATGCAATCATACACAGCAAGACAAAAGGTCAAATGCTAAATTCGACATGCCTTTTTTTCGGGGCAAATCTCATCCAGAATATGCTAATTTGCTTTTTTTTTTTAGTTAACTATTTAGATGAGATGATCAATGCCAGTCTCATTTCTATTTGCTAAATATGAAAATTAGTTATTGGCTTATCTTAGCAGCATGAAGGCTGGAAGCTCTAAAGGCACTAATAACATGTTGTATCATTTGTGTTTAATCTTTTTATTAATTAGACCACTGGCCGAATGCAGGGACTTCATCAAGCCTTGCTGTCATCGCTAAGTTGCCGGGCAACTGGTCACCAAGAAATGGTTACAACACATAACTCACAATGAAATCAGAATGATTAATTATTGTTCCACCATTTCAATTATCTTATGAAATAAACACACAAATAATAAAGTGTTAATTTGTTATCTCTAGATGTAATTAGTCTTACATAGCCAAACCTCCACAGCACATAGCACTGAGGAAAGGTCTGGCTTCTCACAATATCTTCCTATCATAGAGGGGAAAAATGGCCAGGCAATTACAGTTGTCTTAGGTGGTGCGCAGCCCAGAATGCAGTGATGGTGCCCCTGCAAAATAGTGCCGGATGTGAACGTGTTTTGTTGTAACATTTGCATTGGGGGAGGCGAGTGCAGACATTAAAATGGCGAAACAGCTACTACTTTGTTTACATTCATGTCATTAGCGACCAGGTTGGGGTAACTTGTCATTTTCAGCATGTATGTGTTAGCACGGAGGTTCCTGTTGTTTCCCACAACGGCTTAAACTCACAGTCTACATTTGGTGAGTCAGACTAGCAGGTTATTGAATCAGGCTAGCTGTTAAACTAAGATAACCACCTGCTGAGTCTAGCATGAGAGGGGTATCGATCCTCATATCTATCTTTCAGCAACAAATTGTGTGCAAGTATGCTCTCAAAAAAATTTTTTCTTTAACAGAAACATCTCTCTGTTTGCCATATTTGAAACATAAATAGTGCGATGAATATGTTTGGTACAGACAAACAAGCCTCTGCAGCGTATTGTTTCATATGAGTATCATGACTATAATATATATATCATGGTTAATAGCTTTTTTAAACACATAAATGTTGTCAAACACATACAGTTAGCATGGTTAATTTGAGTTTTTTGTTGGAAATATTGTGACAAAATTGAATCACTAAGGGCAACACACAGACCTACTTAAAGAAGAGAAGTGGTGCTGAGTCATTAGTCTTTTTGTGGTTGAAAGACTGGCCAGAGTCACAAGGCAGGAAACATCATCCAAGAAAAAGAGTTGAGTAATAAGGTCATTAAAGCCTTTGCTGCAATTATCCAATGATTTTAGCAGTACATTCTTCTGTATTGATTTAGAGCTGCATAAATTTACTGCCTTGGAGGGAGTAGTTTTGGCCAAACTCAAATTCAAGATGAATATGTTTTCTTCCCCAGGGATCCCAAAGTCTTCTCTTTGCACATACTACAATACAAAGCATACATGCCACTACACTGGTGTGCTTACTGTCAGTATTCTGCCTCTGGGATGGATGTGTGTACACTGGAGACGTAGTGAAGGTAGTCATTTGGCTAGGCCCAGTTAGGATAATGGTGTGTTTGTAATTCCTGCTAGTTTTCTCTAGTGGCCATCTTCTGCTGCCACAATGGCTCTTTGAATGTCTGCCTTGTGGTTCTGCCTGCTAAGTTGGCAAGAGGAAAAGATGAATGTAAGTCCATGACCGATGAGATGGGGAAGGCAGAATTATTGGGAAACAAAATAAAGCAACAAAACAGCTAGCATTTAGAAAAGATGGGAGACTTGAACAAATGATTTTAGAATATTGAGAAACTTTGTCTGACACGTGGGAATGAATTCCCCTGAATTTGTGATGTTCTTGCAGTTCTTGCAGTTTATGAAAACAATGCACATGTAGACATATTACAAGAGGACCTTACACAATGTATAAGGTTTCATAACTTGTGAAAATGAAGAAAGTTTTCAGTTTTTCCCAACATTACGGCATGCGGCTCTGATTATTTATGACAAAGTGCATGTACAGTGTGATTGATCAGTTGCTCTGCTGAGTCAGACGGATCTTGACGTACATTGTCTCATCATGGATTTAGTTACCAAGCAACAGTCTAAACAAGTGCCCCACTCATTACATATTTGACCATTACAGTGAACCACATTTCTGTATTTCTGTGCTTACAGAAATCATATAGCTATAATACAGACAGGTCCACAGGCTATAAAGTGCAGTGGGAAAAGTGTGAAGTAGAAGTATGCAATTATGAAGAAAGCTTGCGACTGTATGAGATTTTCAGAGTACGGTAAATGTCTCAGAAAATACAGCATTACACAGTTATAGTATTATTATTATAATAACAATATTATATAATATTATTTTTATAATCATCAGTTGCAGTAACCCTTAAAAGGAATGAAAACAGGAGAAAAGAGCTGTTTAAGTGTATCAAAGCAGAGATTTTAGTGCAGATGGAAGCAGCGAGTTGGTGCATATGTATGTTGCCCTTTGCCTGTTTGTTGTGTATTTCCCTGATATGCGGTTAGCTGACAGGTAATGAATATACACCTGAGCTAGAGGTGCACAGAGATGTCATTATTTCTATCTGTATCTGTTCAACCAACAAAATAATCTGTCTTTGTATTCAGATAGAAGACCAGGAGTGTGTGTGGTTTATACCAGAAACCACATTAAATTGAGCAAATGTTGTGTTTTCATACCTAATATTCATTGGCAGTGCAGTTGTTGTGCCTTCACAACATTTGACATATAATTGAATATGAAATACCACACCCTCATACAGTCTCCCTCTCTCTCTTTTAATTTTTTTGCTAAACTGAATTTCATTTAATGTTCACCACCATCAACTCCCCTTTGAGGGATAGAAGAAATATCAGAAACAGGAAAAAAAAGTTCACTAAATCAGAAGATTCTGTTGTGCAGTTGAAATAGACATTCTGCAAAGATAAACAAGTATAAGTATAAAGATGTACACATGTATCCAAAATACTCTTCAGCTGACTAGTTGTGGTGCATTAAATCTTTGACTGAGTAAAGTAGATCTGACTATGCTGAGGTAATCAGAGAGCTACATCTTTCAAATGTGCAACGTCAGACAGAGGAAATCTGTTTCCATCACAGTGTTTGTGCTTTTTCCAAATGACATATTCGGACTTGGGTGCATCCCTGACCTGAGATTGTGCTTAGGACAGGAGAAAGAGGCATTGTACCCGTCTGTTCATCTGTTGGTCAGCAATGGCTTTAAGACCTTGAGTTTCTCTGACTGCCACTGTTTCACAGTAAGGATGGGGCTAGGGCTGCGCAATATGGTAAAAAAAAATCTTCTTCTGTGATTTTGTTATTGCACTTGCCGATATTGTGATTTCAATTAATTCTGCAGCCCAAGGTGTGCCTGAGGGATCTTTGGAAGTCAATCCTCATTTTACCTGTTCTTAGTGTATTCATAGCCAGTTGTTTGCTGCACGCACACTGCAGGTGACTTCTGTCTTGTTTCAAGGTTTATAATGGTTTGTGATGAGATCCACCACTGTGGTGCCGTCCACAAATATGAAGGAAGAGAGAGCTTGATGTGCTCTCACTGGGGGAGATAGTGAGAAACATTGCCGTGTTGCTGAAGTCTGACAAATATGTTGTCACACGTAACGCCCGCTGTCTGTCAGAAAGTCTGTCATCCACTGGCAGAATGAAAGGGCGGTGTTTTATAAAGATTGATTTGAAAGCATTTCTGCTTTACTGAACAGTTTATAGTCAAGATAAAATGGATGAAAGAGACAAAGGGAGAAGGCATATGACAAAGATCCCAGGGTAAGATCAATCTCTGGAATCATAGCTACACAGCACTGCACTGTATGTGCCTCCAAACATACCCTCGTGTTCGCAGGGCGTGTGGAGAGGCACAGCTGGAGCGGTGCTCACTGATAAGGTGGTACACTGCAATTCTGCCATCCATTTTGGCATGACATTGCAGTTGTATTTCTGCCTGCTGAGAAGGGTTTTTATTGCAAATCCAAGCAGAAAGAACAATTTCAGTGACTTTCATCGAGTCACACACAGACCGCCCTAAAATCCAACCAAAGTATGTTGAGTTTTGCATCTTTTACTTTGATATACAACTTTAATCTAGCACACATTCAATATACATCAGATGACAGTTAATAATGGAGCAAAGAAAGATTCTATTTGGGTTAGATTAATGGTTTGATTTTATTTAGCAATGCCATCCACAACATAATAGTGTCTAATGTTTTTCTAGGGCTGCACAATGAATCGAATATTAATCTCAATCATGATTTTGGCTTCCCACAATTAAATGAACATGATTGACGGTGATATTGATGCTGGAAATGCTTGCTCCGCTCATAGAAAACTCTGCTGCATATCAAATCAAGTGCTTCCTAAACTAACAGAAAGCCACCCTGCAGCAGTCTGTGCAAAAATTTCCCGGAGGTTGCAGCTGCAGTACAAAGTAGAGGAGTAATACAGTACACAGAGAGCAGACAGGCAAAACGAAAGTCAGATGTCTGGAGCAGAGGGTGAAGAGCTAGTACCCCAAAATGGATAATCATCCATTGTATGGAAGTATTTTAAATTCAAGGAATAATTATCAATAGCTTGGTATAGTCAATGTATTACCTACAGTAGATGGTGGCTGGCACACCCACAGTTTGGAGAAGCAGCAGGAGAAGCTAAGCAATGTACTGCTGCGGACAGGGCCAGCAGGGAAACATACTTCATATTTTTCCTAAAGAAGGTCAACCTTAACAAATTAATATTAGTACTCCATCAGTATGAGAGTTGCTGGTCTATTGCTGCTTCAATCTTTTAGTTTGTGTGTCTTATTGTGTGAATCTAAACTAACCTTTTAAGACACTGATATCACACAATAACACAAAAAATGGACCAATTGATGCAGCGGTAGACCAGCAACTCCAGTGTTCTGCACAGTAAAATTACTGATTTGCCAGTGGAGTTTGGTTCAAACACCACAAACTGCACCATGATAAATGCATGAGCGCCAAAAAGAATTACTTCACTGAATCCACACCCTTTTCCTGCACCAGATTAGACATTCAAACAAACCTTTAATATAACAGGTCATTATATGAATTAGCACAACGTCAAAGTGAAAGGACAGTTGTATTTATATTTTGTTTGTATGGAATGTACTAGGAATAAGGACCAGTCTGATTTAGATGCACTAGCAATAATGCAGGACAACATGGACGTGATAGCAGTGATCTGTTTATTTTAATGTGAAAGTGTAATGAAAAATATTTTGTTCCTAAAATCTGTGAATAATAATGATAAATAATTGTTATCTCCATATTGGTCAAAAATAATTGTGATTATCTTAATTTGGTACATAATCATGCAGCCCTGTGCCTTTCTGTTTGCGTAAATATATGTTGGGCCATCTGTGATCTCAAACATGCCCAGGTTTAACAGTGGGTGCGAAATTAATAAATGATTCAGTTATCAATTATTGGGAAAAGATAACTGAACAAGAATTAAGGCATGTTTTTAAAAAGTGTCCCCATTTATTCTATTCATCAGTTTCTGAGGGTTTCATAAACTGAGCAGAGGCTGAGTTTGGATTTAGAGCAACAAAGACATTTATTCATTTATGTAAAGGATTATCACATGAAAAGGTGACAGAAAACTGCCTTTGAAAAATAGCATACATTTGGCCGGTATTAGTAAATGTACACACCCTTCTTACATCATCCTGACCTTCTCAGTCGACCACGTTTATATTTGTCTTCCACAGGTCCACACAGCACCATATCCCGCTGCCCTCCCAATGAGTACCAGTGTGGAGGAACAGAACTCTGCATCCACATGAGCAAACTGTGCAACGGGGCTCCAGACTGCACTGACGGCTGGGACGAGGGCCCACACTGCAGAGGTATCACTGTCACGCACATCATCAACACACAAGGACATGTGCAGTTTTTCAAACATGCGATATGAATGTGTGCAGGTTAATAACACAGATCTTGTGCTGTCTGTGGGAAAGAAATGAGAGTCTGACTGGATTTCTATTCTTCTATTTGTCGCTTACTTATCGTACAGTTCCTGCCTCTGCAGTCTTCACACTGTGAGCAGCAGTGAAGTCACAGTAACAGATTGATTTACCACATCAGTGTGAAAATACTGGATCGTGCTGTGTTAAAACATGCTGCATGTGTTGGCTTTTTTTCATCAAGCCGCAGTTTTGTGCACTCTTAGAAATGAAGAGAACGCTTTTTGGTTCCTTGTTGAATCTTTAATAAAGGTTCCACTTGGAACCCTGTCAAGGCCCTTTTTCTCCTTGGTGTGAAATAATGAACTAGCCCCCATTTACACCATTTTTGAGAGGAACCATTTTAATCGGGGATGTCATCAATAAATCGTGCTGCACAATGCACAACAGCCTGTAGAAAATGACACGCCCACTTTGGTTCCCAAGCAAAACCTGCTATTTTTTTGTTCCTGCTGGTAACCTGGGAACCAACTTCTCAGGTTCTGAAAAAATTTATTTTTGGTGGAAATGCACTCAAAACTAGGTGCTTGAAGCAGAACAGGGCTGGTTCCATGTTGGTGGAAAAGACCTCTTCAAGGAGGTCCTCTTCTTCCAAAAAAATGGTCTTGGAATGGTCTTCCAAAAAAACTTGACGAAGCCAGTCTTCAAAAACATGTTCTTATGATGCACATGGCTCAGCCCTTCAGGAAGAACCCTTTTGGAACCCTTATCTCTTAAGAGCATATGTTATGTAGAAACAAAACTAACTGTATATTTGACATTCTGAATCCGGATATATGTGGTACAAGACAGTCAGTAATTCATTCTGTTACGCATTAGATTAGGGAAGTTATTATTATGAAACCAGTAACCAGGAGGCAATTTATGATGAGGCTAAAGAATGTAATGTCCTTTAAAAAAAATGTGCTGATCAAGCTGACCACACTGAGAGAAAATAGAACTCGACTGTGCAAGAGGCCAATATATCACCACTGAATAGATGACTTACGACTGGAAATGGAGGAAGTCTAAAGGGAACTTAAACATCTCTGACGACTTCCTTTATTGGAAGTCATGTCTGTCAAAAGGTTAGAAGAGGCTCATGTCTGATGGTAACCGATCAAATACTGCACATTAAGATACTTTCTGTCTCATATTGGTCTAAATCCTATCACAGGTAATATAAATATTAAACTACCCAGCAGGCATCATAAGTGCTGCATCACTTATATACAGTATATACTGAAGTGATGTTACTCTTGAATAATCATGATTGGTGTTAATGAAATATTTCGATTGTCTCACCTTCAGCTTGTACAAAATCCAACAACTACGAATCTTGCTGAACCAAAACAAAAGATTTAATTATGATTCTGTCCCGAGGCTCTGACAGTTTGATTGGCACGGGGTGGGCACCTGTTTCTTTTCTTATATTTTTCATCTCACCATTACACCTCCACCTTCAGTTAAAAAAATGAGTTAGGATGAAATATTTATTAAAGAAACATAAGAGAGAGGCATGGGAGAGGACATCAAATTTTCATGCTCTTTCAGGCTGGCTGGTCTTTGAGGTGAGAGTGGAGCACGTCAGTTTTCTGACTGTTTGAGTCTGAACTTGGTTTTAGGGTTCAGGTTAGAATTGGGTGAAACGGTTGGTGTTTATATCTCATATCACATATCTCTCATATTGACATCTTTTGTTATGCCTCTGGGCATGTTTTTGTCCGTCTGTCCGCCCATCTATCCATCTCTCCGTTCATCCCATTCTTGTGAACACCATATCTCCGGAACGCCTTGAGGGAATTTCATCTAGCACACACGTTCATTTAGACTCAGGGGTGATCCAATTAGTGTAGTGCTCCAAGGTCAAGTTCACTGTGACCTTTTTGGCTAATTATGACAAAATTTTATACAAATGTCTAATAGAATCAAATGATAAAGTGATGATATCTTATATCCAAAAGCTCAGAGGTTGACTTTACTGTAAATGTTCTTCAAAAACAGTTTTCTGGCCATTATTCAACACCAGAACTCAGGAGCAGTAGGGGGATAATGACCATACTGGTGACACTAATCACTTTGAAACTGTGGTGACTGAATGGATATTTTGTGACGCTGTTTTGAAGATGTGTGTGAAATATCCATGGTGTTCTGTTAGAATCAGCTTTATTGGCCAAGCATGTGAACTTTCATTGAACTTGAGCTTGAACCTGTAATAGATATACAGCAAAACAAGAACAAAAAAGCTTAATAAAGTCATGTCAAATCTGTTTTATTTAACTATCACAAATCAAAAATTTGTCTCAAAGAGCTTTATAATCTGTACAGCAGATGACACCCTCTATCCTTAGACCATCAGCTTGGATGAGGAAAATCCCGCATTAATGGGTATAATGGAAGGAAGCTCATGAAGAGAAACAGAGGAGGGACCCTTCATTCAGGACAGACAGACATGCAGAAAATGTCATATGAACAGAACAGACTAATATAATGACATACCATCACAACAAGTACAGATAGATAATAAATATACAGTTACCCAGGGAGACTCGTGTTTTTCATTGCCCTCTCCTGGTTTCCTCTCGAGGTCACAATTGTCTCATATTTCTCACGATTTATGACGAATTTTCACACCTTGATGACACTGCACCAGGTAAGCCCTATAAAGTCTGCCAGACATCCTGGAGAGAAGAATTCCTGTTTCTTACTAGGGGTGTCGAAATTAATCGTTTTTAAGACGTGAACAATTCTGCATGGATGCAGTGACAGAACATAATCGATTATAGCGTCCAGACGTTCCGTTTTGTTTTTCCAGTCGCGGCTGGACAATAAAGTTCTAAAATTCAAAATAACTTCCTGGTAGCAACCAGCGCCGGAGCAAGCACAATATGTCGAAGGGAGGTGAAAATTAAGACGCACTTATTATTTCAAAAGCAGACCCCTGTGCATATTTCAGATTTTATGAACTTGCTGGGAAGCACGAACTGGACAAGACACACGCTGTAGGTAAAATCTGTCACACAAAAATCAAAGGCCTTGAAAATACCTACTAGCTTGAGAAACCGCGTTAGCCGTTTTCACTCTGAGAAGCTAACGCCTGGCGCTACTAAGAAAACAGCGGAAGAATTGATGAGATGTTGTCAACTTTGCCGCTGAACTCTGAGAAAGGAGGAGAATCACCCAGACCTTCCCTGTCGATTAAACACATTTAATTTAGACTAGTCAATCAATAAGAAAACACTCAGAAAGCAGATAAAATTGAAGACAGCTTACTAACTGATAATATTAAAACACTGTCTGAAAAATATTGTGTATATAGCTAGCTTAAATGATTTGAAGCTGTTAATCAGTCAGCAATCGCCGAATCGTATTTTAAATGCGCCGTGCAATACGAACATTGCACATTATCCTACAAGACATGACAATATATCATTAAATGCTTCACCTTTCAAGCCGAAAAGGATCACAGTGTCTGGGGTTAAACGACATCGTTTAGCTTACCTGGAGCTGACGTTAGCTGCCAGCCTGCTACACGGCGTGGCTAATATTAGCAGAGCTAGCGGCAGTAGCTGTTCTGTGTGCAGGTTAATGTCAGTGTCTGTGCTTAATGTGGGTCACACATCACTCCAGTCCAGTGGTAATGTATCAGATTATTCTCTCATAGCATACATTCAACTTTATTTCCATTATTTATATCAACACACTGCGAAGCTACGCTTGTTTTACGAGCTGTCATCTGCCCGGCTTTGCTGATCAAAACCATCCGGCCATCAGGCCAAACGCGCTGGGCGAGAAGGGCTCCTGTCTGATGCGGGTGCAGCCCCGACTAGTGGCCGGCGGCTGTATAACACCTTAGAAGCAACTAACTGGCATTGTACATGAATAAAATATTGATAAATAGCTAAACTGACTAGTATTTCTGGTGCCGACTAGCGAGGGTCGCGATGTTTAATCGTGTACATCCCTAGTCTGTGGTAAGGCTGCAACTAGCAATTATTTTAATCACAGATTTGGTCCGTAAAATGGAGAAAAATGTTGAACATTGTTTTCCAAAGCCCATGTTGACATCCTCAAATGTGTTATGTCCAAAACACAGAAATATTCAGTTTACTGTCATAAGAGGACTCAATAAATCAGACAGTATTTACATTTGAGAAGCCAGAATCAGAAAATTTGGACACTTAATGATTAAAAAATGACTCAAATCCACCAATCAATTATCAAAATAGTTGGTGATTAATTTAATAATGGATCAATAATTGATTAATCGTTGCAGCTTTATTACCAGTTATTTGAGCAGAAGACAGTTGCTAGAAGCTACAGCTAGACTGCAGAAGTATTTTTGTTGTTGAAGATGGAACAATTTCACACAAATACAGGGAGGCTAGACTTATGCTATTTATTTATTTTACAATGTAATGTTAAGACTTTTATGCTATTGATTTCTGAAGCACTTTCTAAACAGTAAAAAAGGGAGTTCATATTTATCTGACTGCTTGTATTCATTGATGAAAAAGTAGCCATGTACCGTAATATAGAAATTGAGGATGCAATGCATCGAGATGAATCGCGATGCATCGTAAAATCGAATTGAATTGAATCCTTGACAAGATAATTGTAATCTAATCGAATAGTGAGGTCAGTGAAGATGCACAGCCCTGTTTCTTTCAAGTCCAGTTCACCAGTGAAATATGAACGTGCATACAGCATATTATATGAGTGTGTCCACACATGAATGTAAACTGCAACTTGACTTGTTGCAAAAGAGATGCAACCATGAGGCAGTAAATCTAGTGTTCTAAAGGGTTAAGTGTCCCAGTCAGGGGCCATCTGACTGATATGAGTGGTTTTCGTCTGAGCAGAGCATCTGATATAGTTTAATTTGCACCAAAGTAAATATTTTGCGGTATGTGTCATGATAGGTTGTTGACATTGTTGCCCATGTTGGTTTTCTAAACACATCTCAGTTGTTGGGTGCTCAGACTTGTTTTGGAAAATTCCGGGCATGTCTGTAATTTGAACTGTGGTTGTCCCGGCAAGCCTCTGGAGTGCAGCAGGAAGAAGACTTGTGTACTACTGTCTGTAATATTCAATGCATTGTGCTGCAAAGGGCTCAGCAGCAGGGCACTGCTTATATGGAACATCTCAAAAATACTCAAACTAAAGAGAAATCTGCTGATTTATGTGGTTTCATTTCTTCTTGTTCAGCAGTTATAGATGTTCAGGTTCAAGTTTAACTTTATTATTGATTTCGTGAATTCATTTGGTCAGTCGTGCAGAAATCCAGTGTACAGTTGCAGCCCAGCAGCACTAAAACTGTGGGCTTTTGCTTCTTTTATTGTCTGGAGAGCGTGGTGAGATTCTTGATCCTCTCTCCCCGGAGGTGTTGTGTTAGTGTGAATTGTCTGTTCGTGTCTCTGGGCAAAGTGAATCACTTGTGACTGATAGATCTCAGCCGGGTTTGACATGACTGTGTCTGTTTGACTATGACTCACTGTGTCTTGATTTATATCTCACAGGATATGCAGCGCTCAGTTGAAAACTCCGCTGAGATTCCATTATGCATTAGTCAGCTGACTGGAAGGTGTGAGTGTAGCGTGTTGTGTTTGTTGTGCCCTTCTATATTTGATGTGTGTGTGTGTGTGTGTGTGTGTGTGTGTGTGTGTGTGCATGTGTGTGTGTAGCCTTGGAGATGGTCTAGGTTAGCAGGGAGGTATTGATTGTGAGTGCAGGGCAGAAGTATTTGTTGATTGTGTCTCTGGCCTTCCACTTACAGACTTGGTATCTAATATTTGTTTCGCTTTCAGGAACAATCCACCTCAGCATCACTTCACAGCTTGAAAAAAGTTGGATTTTAGGGATTTTAAAACATAATACTGAAAATCACATTTTGATGTCACTCACTTAGAATCAAAGACAAGTCAACTATTTCGTTTCAGACTCATATTTGCATCTTGCACATGTGCAGCTCAATGTAAACAACAATGTGAGTTGATGTAATCATTAGTGTAGCAATAAACAGTGATAAATATTGATATTGTTATTACATGTGAAATGAGTTGATGTCCAGAAACTCCTATTTTGTATACTTATATTTTATACTGAATATTTTGAATTTTCCATGATTCTTATCACTAGTTTACATTTCAGCAATGACTCTTTACTGTACATTTACGTTCAGTTTCCACTCTTGAGCTACATCAGGGCAACATGAATATTGGACCATGAAGAAGTGAAAAGTGGCATATCAGTTAACATTAAAATCATATTTTATTTTTGTTAAAGGAGAAATATGTAATATATGTACTGTACTAAATCAGAAGTCATCAGAGATTAAAGAAACATGCTACAATGATGTACTGGCTTCTCCAACAACAACACTATAGCCAGTATGTCCTCCTTTGAAATTTCAATTCCAGTCCAGAACAACTGTTTTTGTTTGCCCACTTCAGGAGTTAAAATTAATGCTGAATGTTTGTCAACTGAGTTAGTGTCTGTTCACGAGTTGTAATAAATTGTTAATAATATTTTAGAAGGAGTAGATGTTAATAAAGATTAAATTGAGTAAAACGATAATGGAGTCTGTTTGGTAGTAAAGCAGCAGCGACATCCAACTACAGAGTGTGGATTTTCAGAGCAGGGGGCTTTTGTTTTCAGGATAATAGGCTGAGCTTCACTTTGACAGACGACTGACAGTTATAAACAGCTGATTGACTTACAGTGTAGGACTCGCTCGTCCCCGCTTGTCATTGTCAAAATACAATGTTGCACTCAGCTTGTGCTCCTTTTCAGTATCCCTGCCTGAGCTTCAAGTCATGGGAGGAGGGAGCAGGGAGAAACAACTCACTCAAACCATAGATCATATATTAAATAAGGATTCAACTTATTTGATATATGGTCAATGGCTTTTTTTCTATTTTTACTGTTGTCCTCCTTTAAGTTTAGTTTATATTGGTAATTTTTCCAACTTATGATAATTAATTAAATAAATCAACTCAAATAAAATCAAAACAAGTTATCCATAGTAATGGCTCTAAGTTATAGACTAAAATCTCTCAAAGCCTTTTTTTCCTCATTCTTTATCTGTGCTGCTTTTGTACTGAGCTGTTGTTCACTTATGATCTACTTGTTGGCTTGAATGATTCTTCACTCTTCACTATCATCAGTGACGCATCCTGGTTGAATAGATGTTTTTTTTTCTGTTGTTGTCGTTTTCAGGGACAGATCTAGGCACTGTTTGTGACAGGCTTTCACTTTCTGATTTGCTGACATGTAGTCACAGTGCATTCAGCAACACTTACAGTAGATCAAGTCTCCTGCCAGTTCTAATGCTGATGATGAGCTGATGGGTAACTGAGCTGACCATGTATTATTTATATCTGCCACATTGTCAGGAGGCTGCAGAGAGTTCATTAATTTAGCCACACAGAACAAGTATTTATGCACTTCAACACCCTGAGTCGTAAATATTCCCCAGAAAGTGTTCAATGGCAGCTTCTGCAGCAGCGCCTGCTCCCATTAACTACAGACATCCCCCTCCCTCAGTGTCCTCTGCCAGGTACAGTAGTACCAAGCAGGATGAATAAAATGAGGGATCACAGTATAATCTCTAGGTTTATAATGGTACATTGAATAGATTATTATATAATTGTATATAATTGGATTGCGCAAATCCAAATCCTTTAGTCTTTCAGCCTAAAAACTGAAACAGGAAAGAAACATAAATAAAAACCTTATTTTATTCTCTGGTCTTCTAGATTGTTTGGGTGTGAGTTGCAGAGTTTTGGAGATATTGGCCTTAGAGATTCTGGATGGCACTCAGAGCTCCAAAGAATAATTTAATGTAGGAACTATTTGTGTAGAAACAAAGTAGTTACTCCATGAAACTTCTCATGACAGGGTTTGCAGATGTTCTTGAATAACCAAGTTTTTCATATGTATTTTTCGGCGGTTAGTTGACCCGGTTGCTCAAGAGTATCCACAGACCTCGTTGTGGGCAGTTTCATGAACTACTTTGTTTCTACCACAGGCAGAAAGTAGTTCCTCCTGTATATGAAACTGTTTTTTAGGTGCGGTGGGCACCACAATCGAATATACTTCCAGTATATTAGAGAAAAGGCAGATACCTGTACAGCCAATAACTCCAAAAATTGGCACGTCACACCCAAAAAAATCTATGAATAACTGGGTTCACAACAAGTGCTGAAAATCCTTGAAAATGCTTGAACTTTGATGTTTTCAAGGTATGAAAGTGCTTAGATTTTGGATAAAGTGCTCGAAACCGTGTGAAATTGTAATTGCATTACTTTCATATTACAAAGCTTTCTGACTGACTAGTGATAGTGGTTGTTTTATATCAGATCAGCCAAATGATGCCAAGTCTATTTACTGACAGGTGACCCAGTGTGATGAAGGACTGAAATAATCTGTTTGGGTATACAATATCTATTAGAGTTGGGACAATCCGATCCAGTATTGGTATCGGATTCTAATACTGGCCTAATTAAAGCGATAGTTCACCCAAAAATGAAATTTCACTCAATATTTACTCACACCTGTGCCGATGAGGATGGGTGAAGATCTCCAGGTCACAAAACACTCCTGGAGCTTCAGCGGAAAACACCATACAGCCAAATCCAGTACAACTGAAGTGAATGGTGACCAGTTTTAAAATGTAAAAAAAACAGCACATAAAAAAAAAGGCTCCATACTGCTTGTGTTGTGTAATCCAAGTGTCCATAAGCAGCAACATTAAAATTTAACCCAAAAAGATGCCATTCACACCATATTTTTTATTGAGTGAAATTTCATTTTTGGGTGAACTATTGCTTTAATTACTGGTCGGATACTGGACTACTGACACCACAGATCCACATGCCAATACAGATTACATAGTACTTTTTATTAATTATACTGCAAATATGTAACAGTGCAATTTTAGGTTTAGTAGGTTGACAGGTAAGAGGTAAAATATGTTTTTTTTTTTTTTTTTTTTTTAAATTTCGGGATGAACTGACCCTTCAGTAGCTAGTCATAGTCTTTATACAATGTCTGCCACCTTCCTGTCTTCCTACACACATTAAACAAAAAACTAATTTCCATCTTCTGTCCCCCTGCAGAGTTTATGTCCAACTGCTCGCTGGCAGGATGTCAGGAACACTGTGCGGTGACTCCAGCAGGACCTGCTTGTTACTGTAAGAGTGGTTATGAGATCAGCCCAGATGGAAAGACATGCAAAGGTGAGTTCTTCAAAACAATGGCCGCCCTCTGGCCCCCCATGAAACCTGCAGTTAAGCAAGTGCTGCAAGCATTTAATCAATAAGTCTGCAAAAATATAAGATGTTTGTATTTGATTCCTGCATGAAGAGGTAACCAGCCAGCACATGACAGGATGACAGAATGAGAGCCCCGCTGGAGAGCTGTAATATGTTGCACTAATAACAAACTGAGGCCTATATGGCTTATGTGCTTACCTGTCCGGTAACTCCACACCAGTGCTGAAGCTGCACCAGTATTGACCCAGGTTTTGGAGAAGTCATAGCGAGTAATTCAGGGGGGCTGGGTGTGCGGAGCCTTTCCCACAAAACCCTGTTTCGAAACCTTGATTGGAATCGATGAGCAACACTTGTAAACCTCAACATATAATTTTGAGCAACAAGCCGCCTTTAATGAATCACCATCACCCTCAGTCTGGCCAAAATAAACTGTGTAAGACAGGTCTAACTTCATCCCCCTGGTCTGAGCCTCCACATACTACAAGGGAACGGTACGTTTCCTGCTAGCTGCTTGTTACTGTAACTTCTGGGAAAACACAGGACATGGGTTATGTTTTCATGCTACAGTATTTTCAGTTGGTACTATTATCTGAATTTATCTTAAATGTACTTGGCGTACCTGAGCAATAAGAGCATCTGTTGTTTCTGTTGTTCAGATTTCGATGAGTGCAGTGTGTATGGGACCTGCAGTCAGTCCTGTACCAACACTGAAGGCTCCTACACGTGCTCTTGTGTGGAGGGGTACCTGTCCCAGCCAGACAACCGCTCGTGCAAGGCCAAGAATGGTGAGTACCAGCAGACAGCAGCAGGACTGAATGGACACCGGTCTGTCCATGTTCCCACTGTGAACCTGTACTTATATCCATGTTGTATTCCAGTTCCAGTAGACCGCCTGCCTGTCCTGCTGATCGCCAACTCCCAGAACATCCAAGCCACCTCCTTGAGCGGCACCACCGTCCACAGCCTGCTGTCCACCAGCACCAAACAGACCACAGCCATGGACTTCCTCTATGCCGAGGAGACCGTCTGCTGGATCCACGTAGGAGACTCGCCCGCGTCCACACACCTGAAATGTGCCAAGATCCCCAATCTGAAGAGCTTCACAGAGGAGAGAGTCATAAACATCTCCCTCAGCCTGCACCGTGAGTACACCACAGCTTCACACCAGTACATTTATTAACCACAGTGAAATGGTTCTGCTGGTATTTAGTGAACAACAGTATGATCTGCACACGTCTGAGTACACAGCCGAATGTTACAGCGCAGGACTCCGTACATAATGCATAATACAACAGCATATATTATTTGTATATTTTATTCCTGGAGGCCGCATATAAGGTGAATTTCTATACAAATTTCAATAGTTCTTGTAGAAAGAGCTGTGGTAACAGCACACAGTCTGGAAGAAAACACTGCACAGCACCACACAGTGATCTGCCAAACATCTCATGATTTTTTCATGCTGAAGATTCTAGTTTTTGTTGAAGGGTTTGCTACTGTAGGAATTTCACACAGGAAAAACACAGGACCTGCTCCTCTCTGTGATTAGAATTCACTTGCAGTACATCGTTTCATTTCAGTGAGAAGCTATTGCAACTTTTTTTTCACTTCATGTACAAACAAGGGAAGAAGAAGAACTCTGTATTTGTAAAGCATTTCACATAGAAAAATACATTCCAGTAGAGCCCAACCAACATATCTGTTCATCGATATTATCAGCCAGATATTTGCCTATCACAGCTATGCATTGCATTGTTGTATTGCTCTTGTTATTTTATTGCCTTACTTTGCCATCAGAAGGCATTTTCTCATAGGAAACCACAGTTATAGTCAAAAGTTTGGACATATCTTCTCGTTCAATGTTTTTCTACATTGTAGAATAATACTGGAGACATCAAAACTATGAAATATGGAATTATATGAATATATGTAGTAAGCAAAAAATGTGTAAACATGGCAAAATGTTTTTGCTTTTTAGGATTCTAAAATATAAACTCTCACACACTGTGTTCTGCACTTGCAGTGAAAGATTTAATAACAAGTGCAGAACAGTGTGCAAGTTTGTTTATGATATTTTAGATTCTTCAAAGTGGCCACAATTTTTACTGTTGATATAATCTGAACCATTTCGTATAAAAATAAAGAAGAAACAAAGAAGTGTGTCCAAAGTTTTGACTGCTACTGTATAAGCCAAATATTGTTCTCTCAAAACCATTCAAATGGTCTACCACTGCCTTGATCTGTTAGTTTGTGTTATTGTGTGACTTTGGTGAATCCAAACAAACCTTTTAAAACACAGAAGTCACACGATAACACAAACAAACTAACAGATCGGGGGATATAATGGCAATGGTTTCCCGTCAGAGGCTGTCTGATGGCAAAGTAAGGCCTTGAAAATATTCTAAGTTTAGAGTACACTTAAACTGATATTGTTTTTTTGAGGTGGACATTTTTAAAGTTTTTAAAAGTGTTTGCTGCTGACCCTGACCACAGCAGTTCATTGCTTTGCTTCTGTGCTGGTACTCCTCTCAGCAAACTGGGGGCATGCAAGCTGGCATCTAACTGCAGGTAATACACTAACCATCAATAAGAAGGCTACCTCATGCAAACCCACATCATGTAAGCAGAACTATCACTTTAGATAAGATAGCTACAATTTGGCTCTTACATAGCCTGCTAGACTGGTAAGCTCATTGAATCAGATGTTTAAAGTCCTGTTGCTATCTGGAAACTGGAACCTGCGCTCTTCTTCACCTCTCAGATAGGTGTAGTAGAAGCTTGGACTACAGGCCTCAGCTTATTCTCACCATGAATTATTATTTTTGTCTGGTTTGCATCCTTTGCAGATGGCGATTTGGCTGCGTTTGTTGGTCTGAATGTTTATCTACACATGTGGGTTGTTTCAAATGTGTTTCAAATGTAAACAGGTGGACAAAAAATGAAGCCAAAACTGAACTAAGCATCAGCATCTAATACCTGTGGAAGTGACGTGTCCTCAGCTCCTCTGTGAGTCAGAGACATTGTGGCAACACATTAAAAGCAGCTGTGTTTTTCCATGGCTTAAAGTTTCATTTCAGAAAACAGTCTCATAAAAAAAAATGAAACTAGAAGACAGACCGTGGAGATCTAAGGAGTGTGATTGAATGCAGGCGTGCGTACGTGTGTGCTCCTGAGTGTAGACAACCTGCGGGTCAACAGCCTTGGCACCCTCATCCCGCTTCCCCTCCTTCCCTTTATCACTTCTTCCGAGTACACTTGCCATGTTTCAGCCTGGCTTTCAGGCAGCTCGTCCACACTGTGAATCAGAGGAAAAGCAGCCACAGAAACAACACATTTATCCACACAAAGCCAGCAGGAATGCGTCATTGTACCTTCTCTTAGGAAGTTGGTCAACAGATGGTTTAGAACTGTCTGCACTGTCATACTTACCTGCAAACCTTAATTAAAGCACTTCTCTCTGAATTAAAACGTCATTGGATTTCTCACGCACTCATTATGTTCATATTCTCAGTCCTGTCCTTCCCTGGTCTCTCCACAATCCCTCAGATCTGCAGACAAGACCTTCGGTATAAGTTTAATCAAATCAAATCAAGTTTTATTGTCACACATACAATCTATGGTTGAATGAGTTTGAAAAAACATACCAATTTGCAATTATTGTGACTGCTATTATAAATATAATTTCAATATGATTAGTGATATTAAGAGGGAATGATAATTTCATTACTCTCATCTTCATTTAAATGATGTGATTTTTGCAGGACCTGTGTCAAGCAAAGACATTTTCTTAAGTGTATAAAATATGATGTGTAGTAGAGGCACACAGAGACATCCCTATGTGTATCTGTTCAACAAACAAAATTATCTGTATCTTTATTTGGATAAAAGACCAGAAGTGGGTGTGGTTTATACCAGAAGTTGCAGAAATAGGAACTTTTTACAGTAAAGATATAAAAAATGTCTTTTAGTTGAAGGAAATGGTCTTAAATTTCAGTGATGCTGGTTTCATAATTCTTGACAGGTTAATCTTACTGCAATACACAACAGAATATTATACGTATATTAATATCATAATATTATAATAATAACATAAAGCACTTATGTAAAAATGTATGATTGAAATGTACTTAGTTAAAAGTAAAAAAGTAGTGTACTGTTACATTTTGGAAATTATTTTTTCCTGAGTAGTAAAGAGCAACTTCGTGTAGATGTAGTATTCGTCTCCATAGCGTTATTTGTTCTTGCAAATAATGTATTTGTAATGTATTTGTCCATCCCTAAAATACAGGTCAATACATTTCAGGACAGTATTCAATTTAAAATGAGATTTTGGCACGCATTTCACCTTTCACAAATATTGGAGTGATTTCCATAAAATGTAGTTAAATTGTTCAGCCTTGATACACCTGTAAAAACTGCTAGCTGCCTAGCTCCAGAGAGAGTATAACAAAGAGATAAATAAAATAAAAATGACTCTAACAATAAAATAAAAAGGAACATAGCAAATATATATTATTAAATAAAAATATATAAACAGTGGAATAATGAACAAACAATATTAAGAAACAATGCAGAAATGCTGAAATTTTATGGAATCATATGGTCCAGATTTATTCCTCTCCTTTCTCTCCTTCTTTGCTCTGTTTTATACTCGCATAGAAGAACTGTGAACGATCAGATCAACTCAGTGTGCAGCGCGGCTTGTCTACATTCACATCCCTTTTCCATGTGACTAGAGAATGCATTAACATGACAGAAATGACTTTCTCAGTGCAGACCATCAGAGAAAATGAAAATACCAAATGATGACAGTCTGGCAGCCCCGTCCTCCACATGCACGCACAATGTGGTGTAGCTGTCATTTGGAAATATGTTCATTTCAAACCAGATGACATCAGACAAGAAATTATGCATGAGGCATTTTGGGGTCCTTCACAAGATGAAAATTAAGCCTGATGTACCTCTTTGTCCTGTCTGTTTTTAACCACAACCGTTATTAGCACATTAAACAATACATCCCTGCATGAGCCTGATTGATTTCAGACTCATGCAGGAAAAAAAAGACATCGTAACACACTCCTCTAAATTTTAGGAATAGCGTCATGCTGATATAGAGATTTCCTATTAAGAAAAACATGTATTTGTGTTTAATAATTATGATCAGAGTAATTAAAAGTACAAGGATCATCACTGTGGCTGTCATCATGCAGTGTTCACCAGATCCTCGCCTCACACTGGACGTGACAATTTAAGTACCAGAAGAATTTGCAGGAAATTCCAGCAGTTTCAGCTGGGTTCTCCACGGCTGTCCCCCCCCACACATGCACACACCCACACAGACACTGCAGTACTCGTGGTGTGCAGACGCATCCTGATAGACACATGTGGGCACACACACACAGGCAGAACGGAGAACTGGCTACAGCGAGCAGCATGGACAGGATGTGCCTGACTGATGGTGAAGGATTACAGCTTTGTTACTGAAAGAAGGAAGCAATTGAAGAGTACCTCTTGTATCTGAGTGACAGTATTGCTATTTTCATGTCAGTATGTGCATTAGTGAGACGAGGAAAGACTTCGAGATGCCATTGAAAGTTGATTTTTAATTGTTAATGAGACATATCAAATTGACATCTTCTGCTTGTGCAACTTGTTTTGACAGTTAAATCTACGTTGTTTTTTTTTAAATTACATGCTTTCTATACTCCAAAGAGAGCAACATCATCAGCTTCTTCTTTTTTTTGTATTTTCTTTGTTGTCCATTTTGGAGAAGGTAGCTAACACATAAAGCAGCCATATCTCAGATGTAAAAACAGGTGTTGGATGTGACACAAAACATGGCAAATGATGTCTGTGATATTTAAATGGCTGCATCTTTTGACCACCCAGAAGACCCTGGCCAGAATGTTTAGCATCAGTCCAAAAAATGCCCAATACAAAAGGGTAGATTTTTCTCATCTGTTCCAGTCCATAATCTGGCCTGACTGCCTAGACAGCAGTGTTTTTCTTTTTTTTTTTTCTTTTGGACAGGCTGCTGGCGTGTGAATATGACAGAATAGGAGGAGCAGGTTTATGCTTACAGTCAACAAGCAAGGAGCCAGCAGCAGCCAATGGCAGGGTTGAACATACAGGAAATGATGCGTGTGTGGTGGTGTGTGACTCATGACCTCAGTATGCCACAGATGAGTTGTCCAGATGTGTCTCCACCCCCCTTCGCACTCTCACTCTCTCTCTCTCTCTCTCTCTCTCTCTCTCTATCTCTCTCTCTCTCTCTCTCTCTCACTTTCATTACATTCCCTTTGGCTCTTTTTTTCAGTCTCATTTTCTATTCCCACATTTCAACATACACTCATTCCCATTCTATATATAACAGTGTCTGTGTGTTGCCATTGCTAATTATAAGTCACTCAAAATTATTGTCAGACATAAAAAGGTGGTGATGTAATCCCCACGTGACAATGAAAAATTTATTTTTTTAGGAGAGTATGTAATATATTTACTGTACTAAATCATAAAATGACCATGAAATGTCATCAGGGATTAAGGGAACATGTTGCTTCTCCAACAACAGCGCTACAGCCAACATGTTCCTCTTTGAATTTTCTGTTCCAGTATTTCACACACTGCCCATTTCATGTTCATTCACTTCATGTGAAACGTGATTAATGTCTGTTTATGAGTCATAAGAAATCATTAATATTTTAGAAGGCGTTGATGCTTATAATGGTTAAATTGAACAATATGTTAATTAAGTCTGGCAGACGGTCACTGAACTCCAACTCCAGAGTCTATATTTTCAGGGCAGTGGTCTTTTGTTTTCGGGATAAAAGGGTTAGCTTTACATTGACAGACACTGGCAGAGTTATAAACAGCTGATCAAGTGAAAGTGTAGGACTCATTGTTGCTTGTCTTTGCAGATTATGTTGTGCTCATCTTAAGCTGTAGGTTCATCGTCCTGAGCTTTGGGCCACAGGGAGACAACCTGGTCCAATATTTTGAATTTGGACTACAGTAGCCATTTTAAACACATGCTGTCAGTGTTGCATATTTATCCTTTAGACAAAAAACATGGAATATACCTCAGTTTATTTGAATAATATATAAAGCTGCTAGAGCCAAGATTTAATTTATGTGACCATTTGCATATTGCAGTCTGTGCAATATTAATTTTACTAATACAAGACCAAGTGTCTACAGCCATGCTAACACAGTGCATGTATTTGGGCACAATGGTTCTTTGAGCTAAATGCTAATGTCAACATGCTAACATGTTCACAATGACAATGCTAACAAGCTGATTTTCAGAGGGTATAATGTTTGCCATTTTAGTTAAGTGTATTAGCATGCTAACAGTTGCTAATTAGCACCAAACACTGATGGGGATGTGTTCCACTGGTATTTAGTTATAAACCAAAGTTCTGGACCAATATTTATTTATTTATCTATTTATCCATCTAGCCATTTATTTATTTATTTTATCAGGGACATTGCATATTAATAATGATTTCTGTAAATAGGTTGGTTGGCAACCTACAATAAATATAGAATTTAAATTTAAATGAACTTAAAACGTTAGATGAAAAGTAAGGGGATCATCAAAGTGACTACAGTTCATCCTGAGGTACCCGCTTTCCTGTTAATCCATTCATTAGTTGTTATGATTTTTCAGTCTGGACCAAAGTGTTGGATTGACAGAGTGACAGACAAGACTGACGTTGCCATCCTTAGCATGGCAATCCCATCCAGATGAAAATTGGATTGTAACAATACCAGTCGTGCATACACAATGAATCTTAAACATTTTTAAATTACTTTGAGGGGCGCATCTAATTTGCATTCTCTCATCATTTTCTCATTATTTTCTATAGAACACATATTCAGATGCAGCTGTGTGTTTGTTGGACATCATTCATTGTAAACTGCAGTTAGGAATACGTTATTGCAGCAGAAAACATCCATTGAATGCATATAGCCCGACTGAAATTCAGTTTAATCCCTTGCTCATTTAAGGTTGCTGAGAGCTCTCCCATCAGGAAGCCTCACAGTGAAACTGAGATAGATTCACATTCAGTAGTAGATGCTGCCGAAGTTCCACACTATGCACAGGAGGGCTAAACCCAGAGTGGTCTCTGTAAGCCTCACCTCCCTGCTTCGTGTACTGTAAGAGCTACAGTACCTGCTTCCCCTGCACACTGAGCTACAGTGCGCTGCTTAGCACAGACACTGGCCTGAAATCTCCTTAAGAGGTCATGTGCTGTTAAAAGGCGAACCAGTCAGCACATTTTCAAATCTTCTCTCCATTCAACACATTATTCAGTGTTAAACCTCTCTCTCTCTCTCTCTCTCTCTCTCTCTCTCTCTCTCTCTCTCTCTCTTTAATATATCTAGTATTTATCTTCAGAGCATGTCAGAAACACACTTATTTTAACTTAAAGTTTAACTGAAATGTTAAGTTCAGAGTTCATTAAACTAAAACTAAATTAAGTTTCTAAAGAAACATGATTAGCAGGCTTCCCAGCATGCATTGTTTGACTCTTCAGAGAACCTTCTTCTCTATAGTGTGAATATGTATGATGAAAACTTAAAAACTGAGAAAATTAAAATGAAACTTGTTTGTTTTGTTTGTCAGTGTGACTGAAGATTTGCTGGTTCAATGTGATATTTTAAGCTTATTGAACATGTTTTCTCAAGTACAACTGAATGAATATCAAGTAATATCAATATTATAGTAGTAATAGTAATTAAAATCAAGTATTTGACAAGCAAAGTTTGTTTTGAATCATTACAAAATTACCTCAACTTGTCAAATTCAGTCAACTTAAAATTTTAAGGCAGCCGGAATACCTTCTTCAAGTTAAAACAAACAGTTTATTTTTATAGGGCATTAACTCCAAACTGTATTTTAGTCTTTAGTTAACACTTTAATCCAGAGAATGATGCTCTTTCTTTCCCTTCTAGCTTTGTATGAACTCTTGATCTTAACAGAACCACATTGAGAGCTGAAAGTCATCTTTCTTGTTGTTGTTTTTTGTTTTTTGTCTTCCACTGCCTTTGTGTTTCTAGTGTTACGCCTTCACCAGATGCTTGAAGGAGTGTTTTGGAGTGCAGGAGGTTGGTGAAGAGAAATGGGGGATGGTGTTAAAGCGCCAATCACAGTGTAAAAGTGACAGTTCAGAGGCATCAAGCCCATATGAGCTCCATTAAAAGTAATGCTGCTGATGTAACTACACTATTGATCCCCTGCGTTTGCAGCGTAGTACGATCAGCGGCTGCCTGTGAAGATTTATGCCCCTCGCTTGTCCTCATACATATAGTTATTGGAGTAAAACGCAGCCTTTGCTCCACTTAGCTATACATTCTGAATACATTATGTAGACATCCACTTGGCTGATGTTTTTCTTAGACCAGCAGGGAGCAGAGAGATGAACAAGAAAACACGCAGAAAACAAGTTGTTTAGAGAGAGCAGGGGGGGAAAAAATGAAGAAGGCAGCCGGTTCTGTTTTTTCAATTATGCTGTGTTGTTTTTTATAGCATAGTTTGAGACAGACAGAGCTGCAGTTAATGAATCCAGACTGTTTTTCCACCTCTGGGGAACAGACAAAGGGGAGGGATAGGGGGATGATGCATGGAGGAGGAGAGAGAGGGAGAATGGGAGGAGATAGAAAAGTTTTGGCTGGAGCCATTTCTGTTTAGCAGTGGTGGAGGAAAAATGTGAGCAGAGGGGTGGACGTTTTTTTTTTCCTTCTTTCAGTAAACTTTTTGGATATTGCACAATCTCCTCTTTTCTCCCCCCCTTTTGTTTATCCATTGCTTAATCAGTGAATCAGTGTGTTGTGGGGCAGCTGGAAGCATTTAAACACAGAACTCTGTGTTAAAAATTAAGAGCACCTTTGGGAATACGGCCCCTGATTCCTATAAACCTCAGAAATGCTGCTGCACAATGCCCAAGTTTCCTTAGTGGAAATCAGATCTCTCTTTCTCCATCCCTCTTTCGTCTCTTCTCTGTCCGTTTCCTCACTTTTTCTTCCTTTTCTCTCCTCCCATCTGCATTTTTCTTTTATCTGTTTTTCGCTTTTACTCAAACCCAAAATGTTTTTGAAGTGTTTTCCACCCAGTGCTACTGAGGCTGCACAGAAAAATGTGTCAGTTTTTCTAAACACAGAGGTCTCCTCTGGAATTACAGTCAGATTTATTGGTCCAGAGCTGGTAAGCTTTCACTCGGAGCACTTTTATTGCGCTCTTTAGCAGAGGAATCTGCTTTGTCATTTCCCCCACCAAAGCTTTTCTTTCCTGGTTTGAGAAATCGATCCCCTGGTCTGCCCTAAATCACCTCTGTGACCTGATCACCCTGGTAAACATACCACCATATTAGACCTCCACCCTTAACACTGAGCATGGCATGGCTGAGGACTCCTGCTGCACGGCATTAGCCCTGTATCTGAGCTGTTTGTGTCTGTGTGTGTGAGTCAGTGTGTGTGTGAGTCAGTGTGTGTGTGTGTGTGGATAGTTTAGTGGAGAGCAGAGCTTGTGGCAGCTGTGAAAATACAAATCTTGCGGCTTGTGAAGATCTCCTCCCCACACTTTCTCTCTAGCTCAATCATATGCAGAAGTAGAGTTTTCATTCCTTGTGTTAATATTAATATTTAATGGTCGCCTACTATGGTCACTACTGGAGATTAGGGCTGTCACAATATCAGATTTTCACTATTGTGGCCAAAAGAATCAGATAATGCTACTGTTGTAATATCTGTAGTACATTTGAAAAAAGTATTATCAGGCAAATTCATCTTAAACTTTGTTTATTGTGTATTTTGTCTCTTTTTTGGCAAATGAATAACACTGATGATAGAGGTGTAGGGAGGTGGAGAGAAAGTCTGTAACCCTGACTGTACAAACCAGGTTTTTCATGGCAGTAGTAGCTATGCACTGTGGTCACAGAGTCATGATGTCACATCAGTAAAAGTAGCAAATCCACAATGCAAAACTACTTGATGAGAAGTAAAATCTGAGCTCATTGTTTGGATTTTCCAGCCATAACTTTACTATTTTGGTTCGACAAAGACCTTACAAATATTATTTTTTGTTTTTTTTGGCTTTCATTTGATAACCACAATAAATATACAGAGGAAATGCAAGGAGTTAAAGGTGGGGAAAGACCTGCAACAGAGGTCCCTGACTGGAATCAATCGGTGGACATTGTTGTTATGCTGCATGCATTTTAACTATTTGGCTCCTCAGCCAATTTTAAAAGAAAAGCCTAGCAGCCAAAGGCAGACAGACAAAGTAAGCAATTAGCTAGAAGGTGAACAATGAAGCATGTAG
The DNA here is from genome assembly GCF_056507025.1 of Lutjanus erythropterus. Lineage (NCBI taxonomy): Eukaryota > Metazoa > Chordata > Actinopteri > Lutjaniformes > Lutjanidae > Lutjanus > Lutjanus erythropterus. Next base: position 21,881,557 of record NC_139318.1, read on the forward strand.
CAACTAAAACAGAATATTTGCCTGAGCAGTTAGTGAAGAGTGAAAGTAAATGCTACTGTTACTCAGTTTATACTGGGTGTGAAAAAGGTGCAACTGTTTGCTAACAACAACTTAAAAGGTGATATATATCAGTGTTATGTTCACATCTTGTTTGTGCTGCCTGAAACTAGACCAAAAAAAACCCCTAAAAAACTGTTATTGCAGGTTCATAGCATTGTTATCACTAGTAGTAACTATGCAGGCAGAAAGATCTCTGACACTGACATGTTGTTATACATTATGGGATCATTCTTACTGTTGTGTCAGTGTAATTTTAATGTTACAGCTATTATAAACGGAGCCATAGATAGTTATAGAGCTGTAATGCATGCATAGTTATGCATGACATGTAGAAAGTAACTTGTAACTCCAGCTATGAAATATATTTAGTGTGTACAGTAAAAAACACAACATTTTCCTGTATAATACACAATATAATAGAAATATAGTGATATAGTAAGTAGGTATAAAATAGCATAGAAGGGAAAAACTTGGTCATTGTGGACCTTTAGTATCCTCCCATCTTCTTCAGGTTTGACAATAGCTTTCTGTCTCCAATCCTTGGCTCAGTCTCAGTGTGGCTGAACTTGTGTTTGAGGAAAGGAAGGAAGAGGAGGGAATTAGGGAACCAGGGAGAGGGGTATGTCCCGTGTTATTCTTTTTCACTATTTTTCTCCTCTCTCAGACCCTCCCTATGAGGTCCTGCACCACATTCAGAACAGTTTGGGCAGAACAGCAGTATTCCACTTTTTTTTTTTTTTTTTTTTACTTTTCCAGCTTTTCGTCTCTGTTGAATTTTTTTTTTTATGGCACAAATGTTCCATAAAATGCATGTGTGGTGCCATTTGCACGTATCTAGGTGATTTTCATCGATGGGTGGGGCACTGGTCTTCCCCGTGAGCTGAGCCTCTGGGAAATAAATGCGGCGGAAACCACACGCCCAGCGTCGCTTAGCTACAGCTACAGCAACATCGCACTCCTCGAGGCATCGGGCGGCCTGTCTCATATTCTGTCTGTCTGAGCGACTTTGAATGACAGATGCATTACCTAGACACTTGCTAATTGGAACTGGCTGTCATCTCTTTTGTCAGACAAGCAAACTGCCCCAAGTCCAGACTTGAAATCTGGCGAATGTTTCTGTTAAAGTAGCTGCTATACAGTATTGCTGACTAATTTACCTCCTTATATGACTCTGACTCAAACCTCAAACCTATCTGCTGCAAGTATGTACAACAACAACACACACTTCAAGTTCACTTCCAGTTAAAATGAAGCAATTCAAGTACTGAAAACACTGTTTCTGCCTCCCCCTGCACCTCCTTTGTCCCATCTCAACCCCTCCTCACCCCCACTGCTCTCTCTCTGTCCAGATGTGGAGCAGATGGCCATCGACTGGCTCACCGGAAACTTCTACTTTGTGGATGACGTGGATGACAGGATCTTCGTGTGTGACAAGGACGGGCAGACATGTGTCACCCTCCTGGACCAGGAGCTGTACAACCCTAAAGGCATCGCCCTGGACCCCACCATGGGGTCAGTTTGATCTTTCACTTTCTGTCTCAAACATAAATACCCATGCAAAGATGGGTACATATATCTTTTAGTTTTTTAAATGCACTCATCCAGAGATCCTCCTCTAAGACTGGGTTGCACCATCAAAGATTAATTTAATCTAGTTCTAATCAGAGTTTAACCAAACTAGGTATAAAATGAGTAAATCCAACTAAAAACTAATCTCAATTGAGCAAATTTAAGTTTAGTTATGTAAACTGAAATTACATAGAGCTTAATCAGTATGGAGCTGCTTTCTTACTTAAATTAAAATAAATAAATAAGAAAAATAATTTGAGTGGTGTCTGGACCTAGTAAGTATAAAAGAAGAGTGGAAACCATTACCTTTTGGCTGCTCTGTATTCCTTGAATGTTGAATTGTTTGCTGCTAGCTAGCTAAAACATAAAACAACAACAAAACATGTTACATTGTTTTCTAGCTAGGGAAAAAGTTAACTAAACTTTGTATTGTTGGATAGCCAGGTAAAATGTTTACTAAACTTTATATTGTATGCTAGCTTGGTAAAAGGTAAAAAACAACATTATATTTTTTGCTAGCTAGCTAAAAAGTTAGTTAGCCTAGTTAGCTGGCATGCTGGCTCAGCAGAGAAGCTCTTATTTCTCCTTTGAAAAAAGCTTGTTGGCAGAATTATGAACTCGAGTAAAAGATAAAAGAAATGGATCATAGAACTTAATTGGGTTGAGCTTTTCCCTTATCTTTTTTCCCCTTTCTTTATTCCTGTTGTAACTTTTTCTCCATTCATCCTCAAAAGGCAGCTATTTAAAAAGTTAAACCTCCTCAAGTGTAAGTTTAAATATATTATATTATTACTTTATTATATAAAGTAAAAAACCCCAAACTAAACTGAGGTTAAAAGAGGGCTTTAAATTTAATCTTTCTTCATTTTAAGCTAGTGTAAAAGTTACAAATAATATAAAGTTAAATCATGATTTAATCAGGTCAAAAAAATAATGCTTGTCAGTGCAACCCAGCCTAAGTACTTCCTGCAAATTCACAGTCCCATGAGAGCGACTGGAGTTCTCGTCAGTCTCTTCTGTCATCTGTTCTTGTTACCCAACTTTAAAACTGCAAGTTGAAATGAGGCAAAAAGGCTAACGTGAGGTTTGGACATTGTAGTAATTGAGTACAGATGTTGTGTTTGCACTGTGGTATGCTGACTGTATAGGTTTTGAGTGTAAATGCATGTTTTTGTTACAGCTCTCTTATGACCCAAATTTCCAACTCGGTTCCTGAAAGTTTGTGTATATCTGTCGCAGATCCTTGCGTGAGTGTGTGTGTGTGTGTGTGTGTGTGTGTGTGTGTGTGTGTGTGTGTGTGTGTGTGTGTGTTTGGAAAAAAATTAACTGCTTGAATGTGAGAATGCATGTGCATGTGTGTGCACACATTTGCTCGTTGCTGCACTTTATTTTCATCCCACGTATTTTTCTCAGTTGTAATTGGTTCTTCCAGTAATAAGGTCGGGTAGATTTGCTGTAGTTGTTTTTTCTGCATTGTGGTCATTAGAGGGGGAGAAAAGCAACAATAACAACAGTATAACTGCAAAAATCATCCTTTGTTGCACTGTTGAATCAGTGACCACAAATCGTGCCAGAAATCCCACACTGACTCTTTACTGGAGTGATCCTAAAAAAAACATCAAACAAAAAAGCATCATTATGTTTCTATTTTCTTTCATCTGCTGGTAACTGGTTGTGGAATTACTCCACTATGACAGGATTTTGTGAGATTTAGTTTTCTGTTGTAGAATATCAAAATAAATGATGAATGAAATAGTGTGGAATGTGTTTTCCCACTTGTTCAGCACACATTTTTCCAAAAAGATGTTGTTTGCTAACACATTTGCAGGGGCTCTGAGCATGATTTGTTATTTGAAGCTATAAATAAGCCACAATTTTTGTTTTGACAGCAGTGAAAAACATGAGGCATGAAAATAATTACGCTCTGTCATACTGTTGTGGTTCTAAATCAGTTTACAGTGGAAATGTGTTCCTTTAAGCTGGGGTAGTCAGTTTATTTTTGGCATCACTGGACAAAAGTTCCATAATAACTTTTAAGCATAATGTAATTCAAGTGGTCTGAGAGAGAATTAGACTTCTGTTCCTCCTCTTGGCTCTGTTTTCAGGCTTTAGAAAATGTAGCCTGTGACAAGAGACTTTGGACAATCCCAAAGCATCAATATGTCAGTGTGAGACTCAATAATGAACAATCTTCAAGTCACCAAACTTGCTAATTTGACAACATCAACAATCAACTATCTTTCTCCAGAATGTGATGCTGCACTTGTAAGCAGGACAGGAGTTTCACAGTGGCTATTACAGCTGTCATGGTCGTAAAGGCCGCAGCAATCTGCTATGTTCCCTCGGTTTGGCCTTATGATCCACAATACATTTTGTGGGTCATAAGGCCAACATTTTGCTGTTTCCTCCTCTGCCACTTTCATGTCAATACACTTTTTAGTGTCTTTAGTTGAGATAGTGATTTGGCAGAAGTGAAACTGCACACATTGCCAGTGGTGGGTTAGATTTTGAACCTGGTATGAACCTCTGGAAAACCCAACTGTATAAGTGTAATGTAGACTCACAGCAGTGACAAATCACTCAGGACGAGCACAGGAAAGGGACCTTATGAGTATGGACAGAAGTGTCAACAAGCTTTTTTGATCATGAAGCCTAAAGTGATTCTGCATTTCTGTGGTTTACACCGCAGACTGGAGTCTCTGTTAACAGTGACAAACAGTGAGATCAACATTACATATGCTCATCTCCACAATGTCTGTATTTTTTTCTTGCTGCTGTCCGTGTGCTGTCTCTCCCCGTGAAAGCCCATTACCTCCAAACTTTGTCACAATTATTCAATGACTATTTTTAGAAAGTGCCTCATTATTTTGAGATACTTACTCATTTAATATATAGTTTATTATAACATCATTACTTAGACTACCTCCCATTACCTCTGAGTGACTCCATTGTCCCTGTACTTAGCATTAACAAATTTAAATTTTTTTTTTTAATGAAAATAAAATCATCTTAACTTAATGACTTAAAATGATTATTTTATTTGATGGCCTTGCTGCCCTGGCATTTGGCCCGTGTGCCCTCAGAAACCCCGCCACCAAAGACCAAGTGAACTTGCCCCTAAAATGATTCAGGCCTGCTTTTAAATACATTTATAGTCTGTAAAACTACAAATATTCAGAAAGAATATATAATCCAAGTTGAAGATTCAAACATCTTGTTTTGTCCAACAAACAGTCCAGAACCTCAGCAAATATTCATCATTATTCACTGAATGACCTACACAATTAATCTTGCTTGTCTTCCCTTAGGAATGCTTCCTACCTTTCTCATTTTTTGAAATAAGGGCGCTCAATCAATTATAACAAAGCCAGATGGGCTGAAAATTAAACTTTTTTTTCTAAATCCTTTGCTCTATCCATCCATCTATCCTCAGGTCTCATCCTTTTGTTTCCACAGGAAGGTATTCTTCACAGACTATGGCCAGATCCCTAAGGTGGAGCGCTGCGACATGGATGGCCAGAACCGAACCAAGCTTGTGGACAGTAAGATCGTTTTCCCCCATGGTATCACACTGGACCTCGTCAGCAGGCTGGTGTACTGGGCCGATGCCTACCTGGATTACATTGAGGTGGTGGACTATGAGGGCAAGAACCGGCACACCATCATCCAAGGCTTGCTGGTGAGAACAGCTGCACTGGAGGCGCCGCACTCCCACTTATCTCCCATTAGCAGGAAGATAATCTCTCTTAAATTCGCTTTACTTGTGCATGCTATTCATAATGCTCTAAAAACTCAAGTGTGCCTTAGAGTTCCCTCTATATCTGCTGTACAATACACCTTATGTTCCTCCGGTGTGCTCCTGTAATGTGTTCTTGCCCAGTGAGTTATGAGCAGAGAGAAGCTGGTGGACATTTTCCTTTTCATTAAAGCAGCTGATTAATAGTGTCTAATACGGAGGCTGTTGATGTTGCAGCGCTGATGAAGCACGGTGGCTCTTAAATGTGTTACCATGGCTTTTACTGTGATCTGTGGAGAACTAATGGCTTTCATTTACTCACTGACCCTAAGGGCACAGACGCACACACACAAAAACCACCATCTCTTGCTTTGTGTGTGTGCTCGCTTGAGATAGAGCATTAGTACACGCACATCCTTCAGGTAAAGGTTAAAAGGAGGTGTGTTATTGATGGTGCTGAGTTTGGGCTGTTTTATTAAGAGTGTTTGTGTTTATTAAGGCTTGTCAAGACCTCTCAAAGCTGCTCAGGAAACTTTTTAGGGTTGTTCCATTATCAATATCAATATCAGAAAATGCCAAATTGATTTATACATTTTTTTCCAACACTGACAGCTATGTCATTGTGAAAGACTACTGAGTCTTGATTTGTAAAGATCAACATATCGATTAGCTTTATGCCCTGACTACTGTTATTTACATTTTCAAATTCCTATACATTTTACTTCAAAATCCTGTTGCCAGCATGTTGCTGCAGTTGTAGAAAATTGCTTCTGGCTATAAGGGTTAGTAAAGTTACTTTAGTCAACCATACTGTGGCTAGATAAGCACAATAGTTACTGAAAGGCTGTGGTTTGTGTTTGCTGTCACAGAAGACAAATAGCAAGTCCTCACTCTGGTGTAGTACAGCGTTATCCTGCATTCTCCATAGCAGAGTTGTGTGAAACTCTACTTAGCATGGATAAATGCAGCAGAAACACACAGCGAACTGCTAGATAAGTGTAACGACAATGGGCAGTGAGGGTCAATCATCTTTAGTTCTGGCAGTGAAAAGTGCAGCTTCAGGCTACCAGTAAGCTACGCTGTGTCATCTATCAAATGGTGTTTTTTTCCTTCAGGCGTGCGGCGGATGCGCTCAAGTAGGGGGCAGTGGAGAGAACAAAAATACTGGGAGAATCACAGATTCCACTTTTGATTTTGAGCTTTGACATTGAAAGCTCATTTCAATCGACTGATCTAATATTAAAATTTTGAGACACCCCTAGTGAGTACCTGGTGTATATATATATATATATAATCTCTCGCTGAACGGCAAGTACAGGTTCTCGTATTTCAAACTGATTTGTTTTGATTTTGCAGGGGACTGTGTTAAAAACTGGAGCTGACTTTTTGAGTTTTCTTTCTTTCTTGCCAGCTGATTGGACTGAACTCTTCTGGGTTTGCAGGGAAAACAAAACAGATTTGTTGCAGAGTGGATTGAACTCTGAGATTTTATTTTTTAACGCACAGGTGTCAGCTGTTTAGTTAAGTCAGAATTGGTGTTAGGAAGGAAAATTCAGGTTTGATGTGGGCAGTAAATAGTTACAGCCATCTGAAACCCTAAGTGTTTGAAATCAAATAGTGCAACAATTTCTTTCCTCATGGCTGGTTTGCTTTTGCTATAGCCCTGAGTAAAGGTGAAATAGTGCATAATCATGCATCCTTAAAGTCAAATACTCATAGGTTTCCATTCCCTGAGTCACCTCAGCTGAACATTTCCCTTCAACCAATGATGATAGCCTCTTTTTATCTGTGTCTCTCTATGGCCCAGTGAGCTCCACACAGCCTGCTGTGATAGACCACAATGACATGTCAGGTTTTATGCTGCTGCAGACATGGCCTCATGGGACACTGAGTCACTGGCCTATGTCTGCTCAGATGTGAAAGTTCTTTCCTTTGCCTGCTTTTCTTCCTGATTTTGTGAGATAGACTCTGGTTTGTCTGTGAATTTTGTCTGTGGGGAGCAGTGGAAGCTTTCCTGGTTTGTCTCAGTCGCTGCTGCCAGACACTTCATTACTTCATAATACCACTTTGTGTCATGGCCATGGAAAGTACTAGTTTATGAAACAAAGGCAGGTGGCTGTTAAATTGTGTGTCAGTATACCTCAAAAAGATTTCCGGTAAACACTTGAACCACCGTTCTGCAACACAGCACTTGGTTTATCAAAGGTAACCATGGAAACAATACTTCTACTTCATGCTACATCACCAGTTAACACTCACTTATAAATTAAAACTAATCATGGGAAAATGACTAAAGAAAAGACATGGACCTGCAAGTTTCACCAGGTATTAGCGTGATAATAAACTCCAAGGTTTCCAGTTATAGAAAATAATGAACTGGTAGTGGCATTGTTGCAATTTTGCATTGTTACACTGTGGTCCATTATTTAGATATATTAGGGCACATAATCATGAATTAGTGCCTGAATTTATATTAACCATAGGAAGGCTCAGTTTGCATAAAGACAACATGTTGCATGACCGTGATGCAGGAGTGTGCCTGTTTGCACAACCAAAAAGTGGCAGGCTATTAATGTTCATCAGACTTTGTTAGCTCACACTTCAATATAAAACTGATGTATTTTTGCTTACACAGCATCTGTATAAGCAAGGCAGCAACTAATGCCAGTGACTGTGTAACTGTTAGTCAGTTAAAGGTCATTTATAGAAGTCTGGATTCTTAGCCACACTACATGTAGGCCTATAGTTAAAGTGGCTAGAAGGAACTTTAATACTGTGTTGATTTTGGAGGCCCCTGTGGACAAAAGCTGTAGCGTTTCCACCACCAAAACCACAAAATATAATGTAAAAAATAATATTATGTAAAGAAAAATCTTCTCCTACTTATTTTCAGCTGGCCAACATACTACTCACTCTAACTTTGCCTGGGAAAATGTAAACATAGGCTTTTCCTGTCTTCATATCCAACTTAGTGACAGGCATTAGAAATAACTACATAGAAATAGCCAGTCTTCCTACTGATGGCTTTGATTGCTTATGTAGGCCATATAGATGCATCAGTAGTGTGACTGAAACTGTGACTGTTTCATGACAGTTAAAACTCATTGTAGTACATTTAATAAGGAGAAATATCTGTCAGTAAAGCCCACATCAAACCTTTCACACTGAGTAATGAGATAAACAATTGTGATTTTTGATTTTTAGTACTTTGGATTCAATACCATCTCCCTTTCTTTTACTCTCTCCACCCTTCTATCATCTCCCCACTTTCCATTTCCCTCTTTAAGATCGAGCACCTATACGGGCTGACTGTGTTCGAGAACTATCTGTACGCCACCAACTCAGACAATGCTAACATGCAGCCTAAAACCAGTGTGATCAAAGTCAACCGCTTTAACAGCACTGACTATCAAGTGGTGACTAGGGTGGATAAAGGAGGAGCACTGCACGTCTACCACCAGAGACGCCAGCCTCCAGGTACACAACACACACACACACCTTTATATCTCAAGCACATCTGAATACTGTATTGATGCTTCTGTTATTGTGACTTGCTTCCCAGTGCGTAGCCATGCATGTGAGGTGGACCAGTTTGGGAAGGCTGGAGGCTGCTCGGACATCTGTCTGCTGGGGAACGGCCACAAGACCCGAACCTGCCGCTGTCGCTCTGGATTCAGCCTGGGCAGTGATGGCAAGTCCTGCAAAAGTAAGTAAGACTGTTAGTGTAATGGAACAATTATTTTGTCTCAGCGGCTGCTAATCAGCACATCTTCTTTCAAGTGATCTGCAAATAAGCTCCAGTAGGTACTGTAAGATACCTGTCAAAAGACGTTCACACACCCACTGTAGCAGTGATTGCCTACAATAAGTACTTGCACCCCAGGGGTAGTTCTACAGGGGCCATGGGGTATGTAGAAAATAGATAGCTAAAATGATAAATGGTCAAAATAGTAATGTACAGTTGAAAGAGTTAGTCTAAAGTAATGGACAAAAAGAATACATACATTAGGTAGAACTAGCTACAGCTTCGGCCTAATTGTTCACAATTGAAACAGTTAGCTCAAAGTAATATGAAGATAAGGTAATGAATAAATGGTGAAATTGTTAAAAGAAATGGTTAAAATGTGGAAATGAAATGGTTCACAAGTAATCAGTAAACAGTTGCAATAGCCAGTGATGAATATATGGTTAAAATATCCAGCTTTTAGTTCTCCGTGTGGTTGTAATACATTTCAAATTTAACTAAACTGACCTCAACATTGTTCAATAATGTGAAAACATTATTGTATACTTTCCTATAAATTGCATTATCACATGAAATCCAGTTAATTATCACATCAGCACACTTGGACCTCTTTTTTGGGGGGTTGGTGTCAATGTATTCACTCTCTAAGCTCACTGGATAGGGCTGCCTGTGGGGGGTAGGTCTAACAAAAAAAGGTTTTGGAGCCTCTGCACTGTAGCATAGATTCACCACATCCAGAGTTGATGTGTGTGTGTGCTCTGAGCATCACTCTAAGTATTAACTCGGGAGCTGCAGTGATTCAGCTCTGTTGACCTAAAGCCAAGGGCAGCCAAGGTTGGATCAGGGATGCGGTTCTCCCCTGGGCTGTAGACTGGGAGAGAGCTATGAACAAAGTAGCTGAGCAATACCATAACTTAGTCTGCCTCGCTGTCAGGCTGATTCAGCTTGTTCTGAGAAGTGTTTTAATATTCTATCAACCAATAACAGCATTATATTGATCTACCTCCTAGGAATAAACTGTCCTTGAAAATGACACAATTGATTTAACTAAAGGCAACCCCTCCTCCTCTTCCCCTGCCTCTCAATTGAAAAACACTTAATTTTCATTTAGGTCTTTTGCTGATCTCGCATGTTATTTGCTTCTTTAGTCAATACACATTATTTTGGGAAAAAGCAGTCATGAGTCAGCATCTAATTTTTTGATTCTTCATCAACAGAAATCTTTAAACAACAAGATACGGGCAGGTGAAAGAAGTTTAGAGTTAACTGCATCTGTTGATAAATTCAGGTCTAAGCCGCAGTCTTTGTTTTCTTGTTTTGCTGCAGAACCTGAACACGAGCTCTTCCTGGTCTATGGCAAAGGTCGCCCAGGGGTCATCAGGGGTATGGACATGAATGTGAAGGTGCCAGATGAGTACATGATCCCCATAGAGAATCTGATGAACCCCAGAGCTCTGGACTTCCATGCTGAGAGCGAGTTCATTTACTTTGCTGACGCCACCAGCTACATCATTGGACGGCAGAAGATTGATGGAACAGAGAGGGATACCATTGTGAAGGAAGGTAGAGTAATGACAGATAGAGTATATATGGGCTAAAATATGGGTTGGTGTGATATAAAAGTCTGCATCATAAAAAATAGCCCCTAAAAACTGTTTCCCATTTTTCCTAATGTGCTGCATGCATCATTTGGCAATTTAAGACAGTATCAAGTATGAAATCAAGGTTTAAAGGGACATTTCACCCCAAAATCAAAATCCATATTTTTTCTCTTATCTATAGTGCTATTTATCCATTTATCCATCCTGTAGAGTTGTCTACCTCATTTTGACTTTAATTGATCTAGGTGAGACTTAGCTTATGGTGCTCAAAGCCCTAAAAAATACATTTAAAAAACTCAACAGTATTGTCTCTTTCCAGAAATAATGACCTGGTTACTCAAGATAATCAAATAACCAGGCCTTGCTGTGAGCAGTTTCATGTAGGATCTATTTCTATTCTAGCAAACTGGTTGGCAGGTGTAGTTCTTGAGTAAATAGGTCATGGTTTCTGGAAAGAACTGTTGAGTTTTTCAAATGTTTTTTTTGGCATTGTGAACATTAGTGCCATCTAGTTCCATTAAAATCAAGAGATGGCAGACATCGCTACAGCCAATATCTCCAGAATCTCCATTTATAAATAACTGAAGTCCTGATTTAGGCTTATGAAAAGACTTTGCAGTCTGTAATGTTATGTGTGCTGCATCAATAGGCTTCTCACCAACAGCTTGTGTCTGTCTCAGGAATCCACACAGTGGAGGGCATCGCTGTGGACTGGATGGCTGATAACTTGTACTGGACGGATGACGGGCCCAAAAAAACCATTAGTGTGGCTCGACTGGAAAAGGCTTCACAGACTCGCAAAACCCTCATTGAGGGAAAAATGACTCATCCTCGTGCCATTGTAGTGGATCCTCTACACGGGTAAGCAGGGACAAAGAGATCGAGGGAGTGATGGAGTCTGATGTTTTTGTTCCAGAGAAAATGGATAAAGATTGTTGACGAGAATCCAGCTTAAAGGGATAGTTCCGATTATTTGAAGTGGGTTTGTATCAGGTAATTATTCATAGTCAGTGTATTACTTACAGTAAATTCTGGTCAGCACTCTCACAGTTAGGAGAAACAGAGAGGGACATCAGCACAGAAGCTAAGCCATATGCTGCTGTGGACAAAGTCAGCAGCAAAAGGTATTTTAGCTATTTAGAAAAGATCCACCTATAAAACTTGATATTAAGAATAATGTCACCACTTTACCTTGCCATCAGACAGCTTTTTCTGATAAGAAACTGCTGTTATATTAGCCAAATATTGCTCTCTCCAAACCAACTAAACTCCTTAGACAAAATCAGTCATTTTATCTCACAGAACACAGGAGGTGCTCGTCTACCACTGCCTCAATCCGCTCATTTGTTTGTGTCATTGTGTGACTTCTGTATTTTAAAAGGATAGTTCGGATTCACCAAAATCACACAATAACACAAACAAACTAACACACTGAGAGAGAAACTCAAAGCATTAAGTATCGTCCGAGGTGAAATTATTTGTTTTGCATATGAAGTTTGGTTGGTTTTAAGAGTGCAATATTTGGCTTATGTAGTGGTGGTTTCCCTTCAGAAAAGGGTGCTTGATGGCAAAGCAAAGCAGTGAAAATATTCTCAATGTATAGTACACTTAGTACTCGGTACACAGCTGAAGATATGACAGGAAAGGGGCAGAGAAAGTGGGAGAATGACACGAAGCAAATGGCTGTAGGTGGGAGTCAAACCCATGGCCGCTGCAGGAGACTCACAGCCTCAGTACATGGGGTGAATGTTCTACTAACTGAGCTACCAGACCACCAGTATAGTGTACACTTAAAATGATATTGATTTTTGCAGTGGCTAGGTTTTGCTGCTAACCCTCTCTACAGCAGTACATTGCTTAGCTTCCATGCTGTTTCCCCTTTCTGCTTTTCCTAACTGGGGGTGTGCTGACCACCATCTATTGTAGGTTAAGGATAAATACTTCATTCAGCCCTGCATCAAATAATCCGAGGTATCCCTTTAAGGGTTGCACAGCCCACGCAGAGCAGCAGCAGTTTGAGGTGGCTGTTTAATGAAGTATGATACATGCATGTCGTTGTGTCGGGCACCATATGGTGAGAGATAATGATGGGTGGTCATTTCTTCTGGTCAGCTGTCTAATGAGTGAGCTACTCTGTCACTCACCTCTCAGCACACTCGCACCTCTGTGTCCACTCTCTTTCTATCTCTGCTTCCTTATTTCTTGTGTCTGAGCTGTTTATTGGTTTTATTACTCACCACTTGCAAGGAGTGTTGTTTTTTTCACTGTCTCTTGTCTGTCTCTTCACAATATCCTGCAGAGAGCCTTTTATCATTTTTTATCTGTATTATTGACCATTATCACCCTGAAATGTAATGTCCCATCAGATTACACGTATCACACGCTATTTATTAAAACAGATGGGGCCTTTTCTGCATTAAATGATAGATTTCTTCACCAAGCTTGTTAACATGCAGACATATCTCTCTTGCACTCTTTCAAATGGCTCTTAATCTTGCCGTGTGTGGATGTGTCTTATTGATACGACCTCCCAGGCTCTCTCCTGAGAAACACACGCTCATAAACGCACGCACACTCTTTAGATTTCTAGTGACAGGGTGATGTGTGTCCACACACTTCCCAGGGGAAAGGCACTCGCCTCCACTAATGCCTGTAATCAATCAGGCTCAGAGAGGAGAAGGAGGAGGAGGAGGAGAAGTTTGCAGAAAGGAAAGGAGAAGGAAATATGAAATGTTAATGCTAATGTCAGTCATATTCCAGCGAAGGGGGATTGTGTCAAGTTTTGCTCAATGTTGTAGACAGCCAGCTGCTCACAGGCTGAGGATAGATCAGTAGAGAAGATTGACAGGTCTTAAACTATCTAGTCGGCCTGTGGGCAGTTCAACAGAAGCCGTGTTTCCACCGCAGGAACTTTCCCCAGGGACGAGGAACCTTTGGAGTAACTCATTTCCATACCAGGGAGCATTGCAGGGAGACATTATTCTCCCAAAATAGTCCCTGCTTGGGGGGTTGTACTTTCCAAAAGTGAAAGAACTCTGGGTGAGAAGCTTGCAGCAGTGACCATTTCTGATTGGTCAGATACTTGCAGCATGTTATTTCAGTTTTTTAAAAATCTGCAGCTGCAAAACAGTTTTTTTTTTTTTCATTGTGCTTCAACACATCAGCATAGAGTTAGAGAAGAAAAAATGCAACAGATGGGCCGAAAAAATCATTGTTGTATAGTTGCACATAAAAATTCAGCGTAAAGATGTTGTTTTTTCATATATCACTGGCCTATTTTGGCTAATATTTGCGGGTCTTTAGAATGCAGCCTTTCATGCTGCATTCCTTTTAGCTCAGAAGTCACTGAGCCTGGAATGACATCACACCCAGGTTGATCACATTCCAATCTTTCTTGGAAAAGCTCCACGAAAACCTTTGTTGTGCTTTCCCTTTCAATCTTATGCATGATTTTGCACATACTAACAGGAGTTGGACAGTACTGTGTGTACAACTGATTTAATGAGACACAAAAGACAGAAGTGGTAATCAACAGTATATTACTACAGCTTTCACTTATTGTTGATGCTTAGAGCAGCCATCTTTGACATTTGATATTGACCAAGCGGGAAATCCAACTGAAATTTACACCTAGGAACAAAGAAATTCTGACTTCTCAGTTCAAACACACCATTAGATCCTTGAAATGTAGTTCTTCGGACTACAAGTTCTGGGTACTAAACTGTGTGGAGCCACCTCACAGCCAGATAAAATGTCACTGCTTCTGTTAATGCCAAAAGATTTGTCAAGATGCCCCAACAAATATTCTGATAGTTCATTCAGTCCCTTGTTGCTTCCTCAGGTGGATGTACTGGACAGACTGGGAGGAAGACCCTAAGGAGAGCAAGCGAGGCAAAATTGAGCGCGCTTGGATGGACGGCTCCAACAGAAACGTGTTCCTAACCAGCAAAACGGTGCTGTGGCCCAACGGCCTGAGCCTGGACATCCCACAGGGCATCCTCTACTGGGTGGATGCCTTCTACGACCGCATTGAGATGGTCTACCTCAACAGCTCTGAGCGCAAGGTCAGCACTCGCTCGCCATTGTCAGGATTATTTTACTGCAGTGGTTCAGAGGAATAGAGGCAGGGGATTATGCTGACAGGGTCTGACAAGCTGTGAGTGAACTAATGAGGAATGAGTTTTAAGGCGATGGAAGAGTGTGGGTGGTCCATCACTGCAGTCCAGAGTCTGTGGGCTTGAGCCCTTTTTATATTGCTCACTCATTGTGGCTAAATTGATGATATTTTGCTTTAGCTGGCCTGTGTTCTGGATATATTTTGGTTTGATGGTTGTTTTAAGTATTTAAAATTTATAATCCAGAAATTGTTGCGTTGTGGTAGATATAAAATGAATGAAATTTAAATAATTACTCACATATTCTGAATACCACCGAAAAGGGTATTTTAGGGCCACATAGATTTATGATCTGCTTTTTTTTTGTAACACAATTGCTCGATACTCCTTAGGTTTAAATGGCTTTAAAAGGATAGTTTAGTTTTTTTGATATGGAGTTGTATGAGGTACTTATCCTATGTTGTTGATAGTCAGTGTATTACCTACTTGAACTGTATTGATTAATCAGTTATCGCCAACTACTTTGATAACAATGTAAGCTAAATGTTTGTGGGTTGTGAGCAAAACAAAACATTTGAGGACGTTATCTTGAGCTTTTCAAAACTCAAATTTTTCACCATTTTATAGACCAAACAACTTAACGATTAATTGAGACGATAATCAACAGATTAATTGATGATGAAAATAATCATTAGTTGCAGCCTTATTACCTAGAGTAGATTGCAATCAGCTTGCCCCCAGTTTGGAGCAGCAGCAGGAGTACCGGTGTAGGAAGCTAAATATGGCTGTTGATGGGGTCAGCAGTAATATATATTTGATCCACCTTAAAAAAGAAAAAATCTATGCTATAAGCGGAATATTGTCATGACTTTACCTTGGAGGTATGGTTCATCTAGTCACATTTTGTCTTCTCCATGAATACATATGAACATGTTTTGATTTGTAATTCTGGACACAGAGTGCTAGAGTCTGCTTGTTAAACATGACTTTACCATCTTGTTGCTTTTCTCACATCAACAGACGGTGTACGAAGGTCAGGAACTGAACCACGCCTTTGGACTGTGCCACTATAAACAATTCTTGTTCTGGAACGAGTATCGTAGTGGCAGCATTTACAAGCTGGACACCACCACTAGCACTGTCACTCTGCTGCGCAATGAGAGACCACCCATCTTTGAAATCCGCATGTATGACGCTCAGCAGCAGCAAGGTACTTCACACATCACAAATAAGTTATTCTTCTATCCATCCATCCATATTAATCTGGAAATTTTTATTTGCATTAATTCTAATTTATATCTGCACATTTATGTTTGTTCATCTTCAGGCTCCAACGCATGTCGTGTGTACAATGGTGGCTGCAGTAGTCTGTGTCTTGCCATACCAGGAGGTAGGCAGTGTGCCTGTGCAGAAGACCAAATACTAGACCCGACTGACAACACCAGCTGCAAAGGTGAGTTCAAACACGACTGCTTTGTACGTGCGTGTGAGAGTGTGAGTGAGACTGAAGGGTGTTTCTCATGGCACTCACACCATCCAAGGTTTTGTTTTCGGTGAGTTGGACAAGATGAGTCAAGCTGTGTGACTGTGTGTTTTGCTGGAACTGCTTGACAAAAATATTTGAACAAACGCAGACATACAGGGGGTGCCCACAATAACAGAAGCACCTGCAGAAATGATATAATAGACGCCAGTAGAAGCTCTGCAATAAATTCTGCCTTTGCCTAGAAAATTCAAGGTGTTCCCATTGTTTTGCCCACCCCAACGCTGGTGAAAATGAATACAATCCAGTACAACAGCACCACAAACGCAAAATCAACAGCTCTCAATGAAAATCAATAATTAAAATCTTATGTTGCTGTTATTTTGTCCACCCTGTGTTGGTTTTCATGCAGCTGAAACCAGCACAGCTTCAGTATGAGTAAGATGGAAAATGACTGATGGGATTTTACTTTTCTTCTAAAAGCTCTTTTCCACAAATCCAGTCTGTTTTCCTTCTGTTGCAAAATCTGGTAATTCAAAACACTATTTAGCTTTTTTTCCTCTTCATGTCCTTGGTGACCTCTTTTTCACATTCCTTTTATTTCTGTTTTTCTCTGCTTCTCCTTTCACAGCCAACCCGTCATACGTGCCCCCGCCTCAGTGCCAGTCTGGGGAGTTTGCCTGCAAGAACAACCGCTGCATCCAGGAGCGCTGGAAGTGTGACGGAGACAACGACTGCCTGGACAACAGTGATGAGGCTCCTGAGCTGTGCCGTGAGTTACTGCACAAACACACAAACACACACACACACACCGATGGGCACCGAGTAATAGTTAAAAGTAAGGATGCAAGATTAGTATGACAGGAAAGTTTTCATTTAATTAACACCTGAAAGAGCTGTTTCCTGCAATATTGAGCCCTCACTTATGATAAAGCCGGGAAGTTTAGCTTATTTTGCACTATTTACATAAACAATAGTAGTGAGTGACAGGTAAATACACACAAAGGGCAACTATTTACTGCATTGTGCAGTACAGTTAGCTGGTAATTAAACTGATCAGCCAGTGGCCATAATCAATACACACATTATTAAACCATTAATAAAACTACAGACACAGTCAACATCAGACAACCTTATCATACTTTAGCCTTTACACAGTGTTACATACATACATACATACATACATACAAAATACATACATATTACAGTTTCAATTAACCTGAAGTTCTGTGTGCTCGCCATAGAAAATATTACACCTAACTCCCTTGAAGAAATACGACAAAATAACCATTCCTTACATGTCCATAAGAATGCATAACTCTATACAAGTCACAAGATAAAGGTTGTCATTTGTTGACAGTCCTCTTGTTCATTTGGCATCAAGATAATCCATAAAGAGAAACTGCAATTCCATGCAAACTTTATATTTTGGATTTTGTTGCCTCAAATTGCTACCAGTCTCAGATGGTTAGCTGTGGTGGGAATGAGAGGCAAATGGTTCCAAAAATGAATATTTCTCACTAAAATGTGTTCCAGACAGTGGATCAAATACATGCCAAATTAGACACAGACTCATAACACTGTTAATTCACCATTTTTCATGTTTGTGTATCTGTATTTGAGGATTTTCTTTAATTTTCTTTTACCAAAGTAACTACCAAATTTGTAGTCCTGTTTGTTGCTGGAGAGAAAGCACCCACCTTCCGATATTAAACATGTTTGATTTTATCAAGATGAGAAAAACAGAGACTTAAGACAGGTCAGATTGAGTCTTACTGTTAAGTCTTATTGTTGCTTGATTGCTCTCTCTCTCTCTCTCTCTCTCTCTCTCTCTCTCTCTCTCTCTCTCTCTCTCACTCACTCACTCACTCACTCACTCACTCACTCACTCACTCACTCACTCACTCACTCACACACACACACACACACACACACACACACACACACACACACACACACACACACACACACACACACACACACACACACACACCTACCTCATCTAGCACAATTTTGACCAGCTGCCCCTCCTGCTGGTGCTGAGTCAGATGACCTCCAGCAGTCTGAATTTGACAGTCTGGTAAAGCCAGAATGAAATGAGAAAGCAGACTCAGAATCTAGTCAGAATGTGTTTATATGTACTAATTTTGTGTATATGTGTGTACATGAAATGTGAGTGTGTTTGTTTGTGCAAGGAGGAATGTAGCAATGTTTACAGGTCTGGAAAAGCGCTCTGTCAGCTTGTCTGTCTGTCTGTCTGTCTATGGTTACTGTGCCGACATGTTCCCATCCCAGACAAAATAAAAACTGGTCCAAAAAGAAAATACCAAAATAAGCTCAGAAAATAAGCTAAAATATCTGCTCTGTCTTTCACTCATTTGCACCTTGCGTCCCTCCACTATTTTCACTTCTCCACTGCCCACACGCCTCTCTCCCACATGGCTTCTCACATGTCTTTTTCCTTCTTGTTTTTCAATTTGTCCTTTCTTCTCTCCAGACCAGCACACCTGCCCCACTGACAGATTCAAGTGCAAGAACAACCGCTGCATCCCTCTGCGTTGGCTGTGTGATGGTGACAACGACTGTGGGAACGATGAGGACGAATCCAACACCACCTGCTCAGGTACACAAACACACATACCAAATCTGACAAGCGTGTTTTTTTTTGTCATCCACCACATGACACAAGGTCCGCGCTGTGTTGTCTTTCAGCACGTACCTGCCCACCTAATCAGTACTCGTGTGCTAGTGGGCGCTGTATCCCCATCTCCTGGACATGTGACCTGGACGATGACTGTGGTGATCGGTCAGATGAACCTGCTTCCTGTGGTTGGTCAACTTATTCTCACATCATAGCTGTAGGGTTATATAAAGCTGTTTTACATGGTTGTTTTGACATTTGATTGCATGTTTTTTAGGAGATATGAACAGTGATGTCTCTTAAAACTAGAATGGCCACAACAATCATATTAACCGTTTTCAAATTTACATGTGCAGTACCTTACTTTTCATAAAAGTTTATAAAAAAACAAAAATTTCTGGTTTTTTTTAACAAAATTTATCTCATTAATTCACAAATTAAAAACATTGTCATTTTTTTTTCTCTCAAATTAATGCAATATACTTCCAGAAAATTGTCCTAATCAGCTGAATAATTAAAGAATCTGAGGAACATAAACATGAGTAGGAGGAACAAAGTAGGGGAGACCGGGTATGGTTGTAACATTTTTTGTCAGAGCATCTCTAACTTTGTGAATTTCTGTGTTAGAGCGCTCAAATTCTTTTACTTGTTACAAATGGCAATGTTTCCAACTGTTATTTTTGGCACAATTTTTGAAAAATGTACAAAACTGACAAAGATGACAAAATAGCAGCAGTTGCAACCACCTCAGCTGTGTACAACAAAATGGAGGCAGCGTCAGGTTCAGAGAAAATGTAAGCAGAACAAAACTGATTGACATCTGCAGGAAATATTTTATTATACTGTTTTACATTATGTTGTATGCATGTATATATTTTCTTTGAAAATTCTGGGACGAAATTTGTTAGAAATGTTAAAATATTTTTTATAATTTAAAAAAAAAATCTAATTTTTTCATTTTCTGAGTAATTCTAGGTTAATCTAAAATTTGAATAGGATCTCAGATAGTTCTAACCCTAGAGAAAAATACTGCTGTGAATAAATGCCATCACTGCAGTTTACTATATGCAATGTTTTGCATGTCAATAAATACATAATTAAACTTGACAACATTTACATTTTAGATATCCTAATGGAATAAATACATTACTCTCTTAATTATGTATTTATCATGAGAGATTCAAATGGTCACTTACAGTAGTCCTGCAGTATCTAACACTTCCAGTGTTCACTCTCGTTCTGTCCACAGCCTACCCGACATGTTTCCCCCTCACACAGTTCACCTGCAACAACGGACGCTGCATCAACATAAACTGGCGCTGTGATAACGGTTAGTGTCTGTCCTTTATCCTTTCCTCTGTTTCTCCTGTGTGCCCGTTTACAGTGGCGACTCCTCCCTGCCCTTTGTCACAGTGTGCCGTGCATGTTGTACCACCTTCCTCATATTGGCTTCTTTTTGTCACGTTGTACGTTTGTGTGTTTGTATCTTCATCTCTCCTGTCTTTTGTTGTTCTGTGTTGTTGGTTTTGTTGTTCCGTGTTGTGCTGTTCGCCCATTCTGCTGTCTTCCGTTGGTTCTGTCTTTCAGAAAAGGATTGTGGGGACGGCTCTGATGAGTTGAATTGTCCAAACCTGACCGGTTAGTGCATAGATCAACATGCACCACAACAGCCATGACGCCAGCTTAGTTCTAGGACTCAGAAACAGTTAGGGCTGCTTTCTGCTAAACAAACATGGCCACAAGCTGAGGCCAATACCGCTGCCATTCATTTACTGTTTTCAGGTCTAAAGCTGAATTAGATTTAATAAGTTGTAACTGCATTATTCACACAGGGGAAACTCAAAGTCTAGTTGTTGTGATAGCAATCAAATGAAAAAAAAAAAACTCTTTAAAAACTGTTTAATTTTAGTATAGATTAGATAGGAATGCCAGGATAATGATAAAAAGTAGTTTAACCACAGAATAGATTGTCTTTCCCGAATGAATATGAAATTAACTGCTGTAAAAAGCACTAAACGTAATAGAACATTAGGTTGCTCTTTTATATTAGTGTGGTTATAAAAGTGCTTATGATGCTCTGCTGCCAAGCTCAATGTATCAGCGCTCGGTACATTCCCTCATGGTGCATGGTCTGATCTATGCAGTTTCTGTCATTATTGACTCTTTCTCCTCTCATATTCTGTTTCATTTGTACTCCATGGTTTCCACTGCCACTGTGTTAATTGTGAAAAAAAAAATAGAAAAGCAATTGCTTTCTCCATATATATATATATATATATATATTTCTCTTTGAGGCAGTGGGCGCCTCATAATGCCAGAGAGTGGGTGTTGTTTGACTGTGTTTGTTTTTCAGATAACGACTGCGGGGACAACAGTGATGAGGCAGGCTGTAGTCACTCTTGCTCCAGCGCTCAGTTCAAGTGTAACAGCGGCCGCTGCATCCCGGATTACTGGACCTGCGACGGGGATAATGACTGTGGGGACTACAGCGATGAGACCCACGCTAACTGCACCAATCAGGGTCAGTGTCTTAAACTGCCAATCAGGTGGGGGGGGTTCCTACATCTGCTGACAGTTAGGAAACTCTTCACTGCTGCAGAGAATTATATGTAAGAAATATTGATTTACAAGAAATCCATGCATGCAAATCCATGAAAACCATGCCTGCAGCTATGTTTTCTCCTTTGCCAAGCAGCTGCATATCAAACCGACACTGGACATTTTTCAGTGTTTCTCATAGTGGCATCTAAAACACATTCCTGATGCTAGTAAGTTTTTCTACAGTCATGTTTTCATTTTAATTGATTTATTTTATTTGCCTCAGGCCCATGACCACAGTATGTAGCACAAACAGAGCATAAAATAATAGCAAAATAATTGCACACAGCCTCATTACTTAAACCAAAAAAGGGCACTCTTCAAAAAGGTTCTTAGTTCAAAAATAATGTTTATCTTATCTAATTGTAATAACAAAATTATTTTAAACTTAGATAAATGATTAACTTAAATATTACTTTGGTAAATGCCTTTCTTCTTGAATCCTCTGGTTTCATTCCAGTCCTTTTTTTTCCTCAAATGAAACCACTGAAATTGTTGTTGTTCACTCTAAAATTACATATATCCTGTCTATACTTCTGGTTTGCATACAGCATTTTTTTCCATTTTAAGCTCTTGTTTAATTTATATATAAATATCACATGGTGTTACGCTGCTACTTTTCACTTTTCACTACTGAAATAACTTGTATGTTTTTGAAATGGCTGATCTCAGTTGCAGTAAACTGTGGGAAGATTAAAATCATGATAAATAAAATCATAAAAGAAAAGCAAGGTCCTGAAGAACATAGATGCCGTGTCATGAAGCAAATTATTGTTTTATGTCTACTTTCTCATTGTCTGTTGTTTTGACGGACAGGTTTTTAAAAATTCTGGCTATTTAATAGCATTTACTTTTAAAAAACAGCTTGATCACAATAGCATTTAATAAACAGAACAATCTTATAGATCATAAATTTATAAGGGCATGGAGAGAAAGGATGAACAGATACACTGACACATTACACACACTAGCGCTTTAATAATAAATATGTTAAATTGTGATTCATTCCTGTGCGTTTTGCTCAGAGTAAATCCTTCCACAGTCCACAGTTCCACAGGCCCCTGCTCACCAAGAAGAACTTTTAGTAACGAGTCAATATAAAAAGTTGAAGCTGATGTTAAAAGCCACTATCCACAAATGATAAGCTTCTTGTACTTTTTTACAGTATTTATGGAACACAGCTGTGACAGGTGGCTGTTATTATCATGGGTGGATGGTTCCATCTCTCATTCCCTGAAGTGCACCAGGCACTAAAATCATAGCTTATATTTACATTTTAATCGGTAGATGTAATGGTCTGGTCTTTATTAGTCACACTGGCAACAGTGAAATGAGTATGACCACTGACAAATCATAACTCTCACTAGCTGTTTAGTGGGTGATATAATAATTGTTCTTTTAATTAACAGCAAGACATGATGTAGACTGACAGATTATTATAAGTAAGGATATACTTATAATAATCTGTCAGTTATTATGCTTTTGTTAAGAGCAACCTTGGAACAAGGACAAAAATGTTTCATTGGCAGCTGGTCTTCATGACTAAAACAACGACCCTCTAAAAATACATACTTGAATCTGTTCTGTTTTTACTGTTGCTAAGACTTGTTGCCATCCACATTTCTAACAGACAGCTCGTTAGTTTGTGTTTTCACAATCTTTTGATGTTGCACATTGTCTTTGCTCAAGGCTGTGTGTCCTGATTTGATTAATGCGGGCGAGGATCGAAGACGATGTCATTTCAGAGTCTTATGATGTCTCTCTCTCTCTCTTCACAGCCACACGTCCCCCTGGAGGTTGTCATACAGATGAGTTTCAGTGTCGAATGGATGGCCTGTGCATCCCACTGCGTTGGCGCTGCGACGGGGACACAGACTGCATGGACCTGAGCGATGAGAAGAACTGTGAGGGCGTCACACACATGTGTGACCCTGCTGTCAAGTTTGGCTGCAGGGACTCTGGTGAGGATACTGCAAATCAGAGGTGTGGACTCGAGTCACATGACTTGAATTCAAGTCAGACTTGAGTTAGAAATTTTATGACTTTAGACCCAGCTTGTGAAAATAAAATAAAGATTTGTAACTGGACTTTACTTTAACACCAGTGACTGATGATGCCACTTGGACTTTATTTCGTTTACTTGAAAATGCTTCATAATTTTCCCCGAGCCCAAAGTTTTAAAAGTATGTTATTTAAAAAGTCAATAAGAATCCACAAATCAATTAATTTATTGCTATTTGTTCTCATCAAGTCGACACTTAATTACCAATACGACAGCATCCAATCAAGTTACAGGAAAGAATGACGATGAAATGATGAGAATGGTACTGAGCTCCAGTTGGAATAGATGATACCAAAGATAATTTGGTGTTCAGCAAAAAAATTGCACCATGCAAACCATGCTGCTCGAAAATTACAGACAGAAAATGTAACAGCTTCCAACTAGTTTGGCATTTGAAGTTGCACAAAAAAAGATAAGTCAAGGCTAAGGCCATAGTTAGTGAACTAATGCTTAGCTAGCATTAGCCTAACAGCTAAGTAACTTAAATAAAATCATAAATCAATGAGGCTCAAACTTACTGCTATATAATGACTAGTTTCGGACTTTGGACTTATCAGTTTTGACTTGGCACTTGACTCGAGACTTTCCTGTCCCAACTTTGGACTAGTCAGTCTTGACATGGAACTTGTATCTGGACTGGGCTCTTGACTTGACTGTCTTCACTCAGGACTTGCTTGTCTTGACCCAGGACTTGACTTAGGACTTGATTTGTAGCTCTCCTGTCTTGACTTCGGACTTGACGCTGGACTTGCATGTCTTGACTTGGGACTTGACTTGGGCCTTTCCTGTCTTGATTTGGGCCTTGATTGAGGACTTCTCTGTCTTCGCTTTGGACTTAAGTACAAAGAATTGAGACTTACTTGTGACTTGTAGAGCAATGACTTGGTCCCACCTCTGCTCCAAACTAAAAGCATGTAAATATTCATTTTAAAGTGTCCTGGCCTTCTGTCTGCAGCACGCTGTATCAGCAAAGCCTGGGTGTGCGACGGAGACAGTGACTGTGAGGACAACTCAGACGAGGACAACTGTGAAGCACTGGTGTGTAAGCTCTCTCACCATGTGTGTGCCAACGACTCCACCATCTGCCTGCCTGCAGAGAAACTTTGCGATGGCACTGATGACTGCCCAGATGGCTCTGATGAGAAACTCTGTGGTAAGAGACAACAGACACAGGCTGTGTTTCAATACAGAGAGCGCCATGACAGCAAGCAAAACCCTGCATCTTAAATCAAGGCTGCAGTGCTTTAATAACAGCTCTGTGCAGCGATCCTTAATGTCAGCCGTCCCCTGATTTTCTCTGTTTTACAGACCTGTGTTCACTGGACAACGGCGACTGCAGCCATAACTGCACAGTGGCCCCTGGCGAGGGGGTGATCTGTTCCTGCCCACTGGGCATGGAGTTAGGGCCCGACAACAAGACCTGTCAAATCCAGAGCTTCTGTGCCAAACACCTTAAGTGCAGTCAACGCTGTGAACAGGACAAGTTCAGTGTGAAATGTTCCTGTTACGAGGGCTGGGAACTGGAGCCTGACATGGAGAACTGCAAGAGCACGGGTAAGGGACTGCAACGGCACAAGAGGGGAGAAGATGGTGGGGGAGAATTTAAAGGGATAGTGTCGATTTTTTAAAGTAGAGTTTTATAAGGGACTTTTCCATAATCAGTGTATTATCTACTGTAGATAACAGTCAGCAAGCTCCCAATTTGGTGAAGCAGCAGGAGCCACTGTGAAGAAAGCTAAGCAATGTACTGCTGTGGACAGGGTTAGTAGCAAAAAGTCTATTCTGTGTTTAGAATATTCTGACCACTTAACTTTGCCATCAGACTGCCCTCTCCAATGGGAAACCAACCTTATACAAGGCAAATATTGCTCTCTCTGCAATAACCCAACTCCTTTGGCAAAAACAGTAATTTTATGTTGCAGAACACAGAAGTCGCTGGTCTACTGCTGCCTTGATCAATTAGTTTGTTTGTGGTATTGTGTCATTTCGGTGAGTCTGAACTAACCCTTTAAAACACCAAAGTCACATGAACACTAAGAAATGAACCAATCGAGGCATCTTTAGACCAGCAACTTACTGATTTTGCCTTTGGAGTCTGGTTGAGCAAGTGAGTGTGTTAATTTAAGTGATCTCTGTTTGTGTTACAAGCAATTTTGTTCTAATAAATTCTGCAAGGTAAAATTGCTCATTTCGTCAATGGAGTTTGGTTGGTTAGGAGCGAACGATATTTGGCTCATACAGTGGCAGTTTCCCACAGGAAAATGTTGTCTGATGGCAAAGTAAACCAGTGAAAATATTCTAAATATAGCGTATACTTTAACTGGTATTGATTTTGCTTGATGGACCTTTTTTAGTGGCTAAAATGCTGCTGCATTGCTCAGCTTCTTACAAGGGTTCTCCTCCTCCTTCTCCAAAGTGGTGGCATCCTGGCCACCATCTGCTGTGGATAATACACTGACTATAGATAAATACATCATACAACCACACTTAAAAAAATCTGAACTATTCCTTTAAATGTTTGATTGACACTAGCTGTACAGTAAGGGAGGAAGCTAGAGAAGTGACTGAGTTCTGGGCTTTGTCAGGGTTCACGACTGCAGAATCAAGACGTGCAGTGTGGGTTTGGGATCAAGCAGAGGAGAGGCCGCCCGGGCAGGAAACTGTGTGGTTTGAGGAGACGCACTGTACCAAAATGTGATACTTCTTTGGACAATAGAGAGAGCGCTGGAGACTGAAAAGAGGAAGAGCTTAAATGCTGTTCACACAAGTGTATGAAAAAGAAAAGGTTCACTAAGAAAACAGAAAAAGACCTGCGCTTCAGTTTCTAGCTGTCATTATTATTTTATGAAAAGAAAGAATCTGAAATATTAAATAATAAAGTCAGGAGCTGATATGCTTTTTGTTAAAGTCAGGGAGAGGGCACAGAGAGAAAAAAACAGAAACTTCTCAGTCACATTAATTCAGCTTTGAATTTTATTATCCACATAAAGAATATAGTTCTGTGCCTGCAGCAACTGGCCAATGAGGAAACATGAATTTATGATTGTGGTCTTCACTGCCAGGGTCTTAGAGACTAGCCACCAGCACCCAGTCATTCATCCTGCTGCCTGTTTGGATGCCTGTTAGCTACAGATAACTCCTGTCTTATTTACACTGCCTTTTAATTACCCAGGATTAGAGTCACTTTCAACACAGCCGCTCTTTCATTGGACAAGTCGCACACTGCAGTGGAACATGGCTGCGATGTTCTCCGTGCTTTAGAGCGGAGCTGCTCTGCAGTATTTTGAGTAACATTTTAACGGTGACCAAGCAAAAGGTTGCTTTAACCCTCTACCATTTGGGTGATTCCTCTTTGGGAGGTTGATCTCTTCTGTTCGTGTCCACAGATCCCTTCAAGCCCTTCATCATTTTCTCAAACCGGCACGAGATCCGCCGCATTGATCTGAATAAAGGAGAGTTCAGTGTGTTGGTACCAGGCCTTAGGAACACCATTGCCCTGGACTTTCATCTCAGCCAGAGCGCCCTCTATTGGACGGACGTGGTGGAGGACAAGATCTATCGTGGGAAACTGTCTGAGAATGGAGGTGAGAATATTTAACACGATCAGTGTGCTTACAAGCTTAGTGTTTTTGTCCCATTTTCTATGACCCATGTGAAGCTTGCTGGAATACATTATAGAATAGGTTAAATAGGCTAATAAGAAAGATGTTTTTATGGGATACACAAATGACATAGCACATTGTTTTTTAACTGTGGATTTGGTGAGGCTTTTCTTAATAACTAAAAATCAACTATTGTATATTTATAGAATAGTGGGATGATAATATATGGAGTAAACCAAAACTGCGTACATTTAGGATGATAATATGTGAACATGGTACTGAGAATTATGCTGTACATGAATTATCTAAGAAGTCCCTTATGTGCCCAGCTGAGATCTCCTATTTTACCACTAATGGTTGAAAGTGGATGATATGTCAGTCTAAAAGAAAAAAAACAAACAGATTTATTCATTGTGCTGTTTGGCTGATATAGAAAATGAGTTTCACTTTATTTTCTAGTGCCCTTTTTTTACTGGGAGCTGCGCAATACTTTGTTCAGTAATACAAAAACATGTATTGATTTTGTAAATATGGATGATGTTCAAAGATTGAGTTGGCTGCTCGCATATGAACCATTTAGATTAGCTAGTTACTTGGAGAAAGCCTGGGGAAGGAAAGAAAAAGCTCTTCAGCACGATACAATGGGTTTTTAACAGTTCTTCTCAGTGTACAGTTCTATTTCAAATCTGCTTTCCACTTTTTTTTTTAGAGATTATAGTAATCATTTATTATGTGGTCATTTGTTTTATTTATTTTTGCTTCAGTATTTATCAGGGGAAGATGTATGTTTTGTCGTAAGTGGTGTTTTGTAATCCCATGTGGGATGGGTCAGATGTTTGGCATGATACAGAAGTAAAAACTAACTAACTAATCAACTAACCAACTAAATTCCCCTTTTACACTGGACAAAAAAACACCAACATCCACTAACATCTGGCTTTGGGCTGCTTGGCTTGACTCAGTTTGGCTTCATGCTTCAGCCCAGCACAGTGAGTGTCTGAATGGTGGATAAACATCTTATTTCCTATTAGTTCTTTACAATAAAAGTCCCCCCTTATTTTGTTACAGCAAAGGTTTTATAATGAAGAAGCACAATCAGGAAATTTTATGTTTTCATCAGCAGTAACTTAAAACAGTGCCTTTCAGCTGAAAGCAAACATGAAACTACAGTGATTAATTAGAAGCTACAAAAGCACTTTAAAAATGTCTTTCTCCCCTGCACACACATGAGTTGAGTCTCGGCTTTCCAGTGCACACAAAAGAAGTATTAGATGTTGTATGTTTTGACATAAAGCTAAGGTCCAATTTGTTCTGGGGCTTTCAGTCACATCATGCAGATAGAGATCACATTTACATCTGAACAGATCAGGAGATTTTCATGCACATTAACATTTATGATTAAGGACCCACCATCAGATAAAAGTGAAGACAGACATTTGGAGCATAGAACAAATGAAAGTGGCCTTATATTAAAAAATAAGCCGGATAAAGTGTCAAGAGCAAGTTACTGTATTAGGTTGTAGTGGATTAGAGAGACTTTTATGAGTCAGAAAAATTAATCTCTAAAGACTGCACTGCAGTCTGATTTAAGTCTGTTGAAATAAATCATTTGCACTTATTTATTTAAAATTTGTTGTGCTTAAAATGTTTATGGCGCTGCCTTGCAGGCGAGAATATCCAGTCAAACATGTAAAGGCTACACTGTTGATGTGGTTACTGTGGAAAATCAGATGTAGTTTCATAAAGGCCAGACCAGTCAATCACAGCTAATGTGCACAGCAAACAAGGCCCTTTATCATCGCTGCAGCAGTAATTATGAGCAAATCATGTGTAAAAATTGTGTTGCATTTGCATGTATGTATTTGTTTGTACATGTGTTTGTTGTGTGCCACGTCTGCTAGACACAGGTTACACAAAGTGTGTGTTTTCTTTGCTCCAGACAGCATAATGACTCATCTCAAACAATTAGATGTGTCCCCTCTGATTAAAGACCCACTGGAAAATGAAAGAGATAGAAATCCTGTTTAGCCCTAAGAGACACCACATATTTATTTTTTTTTTAAGATCCACTCTGTAATTGTAGTATCACACCCCCTGCTGATTCACTACTGTATTTATATATGTTTTCACTGATCGTGCTGTCATGTGTGTTTCTCTCGAACATAGCGTCTAACCATTTGATTAAAGGAATTACTGTTTGTGATGCAATGTTAGCCTTGAATACAAATAGCTTGATCACATTTACATAATTTGTAAATACTGAAGCAAAGCGGATCAGTGCTTCGGGTTGCAGTGCAGTCTGTAATGTTGCCATCAGCAAATCCCAGCCTTCGAAGCCTTTATCCATACATATTGAAATTCTGTACTGTGTGAATTCATTAAGAAACTTAAGCGCCCTGGAGGAATGTTTATTTTATTGAGTAGTCAGATGAATCATGATTAGGTCAGATTTCTCATGCAGTTTTAAACAAAGATGGATGATTCGCTAAACATTTTACCCAACATCCTTCTTATTTTTTCTTTTGCACTGTGTAGATTGTTAGATATATAGATTTTAAAAACAAACAAAGCTATCGATATTAAGTTTAAATTGTTGAGGAAGGAAGCACAATTGTTTAAATGCCGTTTCTGACTTTTTTAGATTTCTTGAAGTACGCCGTCACAGAAATAGTTTCTTAGGAAGTCAAAAGGGATTTAAAAGCAAACTAATGAAGAAGAATTTTATTGGTACATATAGGACAGACTCTGGGATTAAACTACAGGGGACTTCAGAAGGTTAAATTAGTAAGTACCACATATATAAAACAAAAATGGGAAAACAGTAGCATTCCCAAAGAAGTCTGGTCAAGATAACATGGATTTCATTGCAGGATATCTAGTTCAGTCTCATGGAGAACGTTTGGCTTGGAAGAGTCTCAGCAGGTATTTTGTCACACCTGTTCAGGCCTCTCTTCACTGACGCTCTTCCAGGTGCTGGAGGAATTGAGGCTCCCAAGAATGAAATCACTACCACTTGTTTTGTGCCTGTCCAAAAGACATAAGATTTTCACTGAATTAGTGACTATATTTTGGGCATAAGGTAGTTTTAATAGGAGCAAACTCCTTGTTGGACTTTTGCATTCAGCATCTATAAATATTAAAAGAAAACACAAACAAGACACTAGAAAAGCAAGTACAAAGGGGGGGGGGGCAGTATTTCCGTTGTAGTCCTCATTAGAAAAGAGAGAGTGTAAGATGACATATCTTCAAGTTAGGTAAAAAAGTTTAAAAGACAAACCACACAAAACAAACTGACAATTTTTCCTTTCCTTTTCGTCTATCCTTGTAGCTTTAACCAGCTTTGATGTGGTCATCCAGTATGGGCTGGCTACCCCTGAGGGCTTGGCAGT
Organism: Lutjanus erythropterus; assembly: GCF_056507025.1. Taxonomy (NCBI): domain Eukaryota; kingdom Metazoa; phylum Chordata; class Actinopteri; order Lutjaniformes; family Lutjanidae; genus Lutjanus; species Lutjanus erythropterus. Next base: position 21,912,158 of record NC_139318.1, read on the forward strand.
GGACTGGATAGCAGGAAACATTTACTGGGTGGAGAGCAACCTGGATCAGATAGAGGTGGCCAAGTTGGACGGCACAATGAGGACCACACTGCTGGCTGGGGAGGTGGAGCACCCTCGAGCTATCGCTCTGGATCCCCGGGATGGGTAACTTCTTCACTGCTTACTGCAAATATCAAACAAAACACATTTACAGGCAATTACAATGGGGTAAATATTGTGGTACTTGTGGGCCTGGTACCTTAAAGGGATAGTTCAGATTATTTTTACCATTGGAAAAGGTGGTTTGTAGGTGGCTAAAATACATTACATGTCCATTGTTCAGCTTCCATGCTGGCAGTCCTCTCTGCTTCTCCAAACTGGGGGCGCATCATACTGTATAATCCCACTTTAAATAATCCAAACTGTCTTTTTAAATTTCCTTTTCAATAACTATGTGTTCATGTTGTGTCATGATGTTTCTGCAGGATCCTTTTCTGGACAGACTGGGATGCCAGCTTGCCTAGGATTGAGGCTGCATCCATGAGTGGAGAAGGCAGGAAGACCATCCATAAGGAAACTGGCAATGGAGGCTGGCCAAACGGACTGACTGTGGATTACCTAGAGCGGCGCATCCTCTGGATTGATGCCAGGTCAGAAGAAAGGGCACAGACATGAGCACACTCACGCAAACACCTTTATTTGATGCGCATAGAAAATCTTTCAGACCTAACAAAGTATTCACTGAAGAACTTTGTCTGCATGCAGGTCTGATGCCATTTATTCAGCAAAGTATGATGGTTCTGGGCTGATCGAGGTTCTGAGGGGGCACGAGTATCTGTCACATCCCTTTGCTGTCACTATGTACGGCGGGGAGGTTTACTGGACAGACTGGAGGACCAACACGCTGGCTAAGGCAAACAAGTGGACAGGAAGCAATGTCACAGTGGTCCAGAGAACCAACACGCAGCCTTTTGACCTTCAGGTCTACCATCCATCCAGACAGCCGCAGGGTAAGACACACACAGAGACTGTCACAGTGCAAATTTGAACATTTAAGCCCAGAAAAACCTGTGAACAGAGGCTGTTCATACATGGTATTGACGTGCATCCTGGGTGATCCGATCACAAGTGGACAGGTCTGAGTACAGGTGTGAATGCGTCAGAGACACATTGAGATCAGATCCCTCACACCACATTTGGAGGTGGTATGGGCGGCATGTGACCAGTTTCTTTCAGCAGTGTGTACGTAAAGTGTCCTGGACCAGAGTGAAAGACCACCTACTCAACTCAATACCTCAATTTCCCCGACCTCCCTTAAAAAATCATGCAAATTTGTAAGTTGTTGAATGAGGAGAAACTATTTAAACTTTGTTAAATGCTCTTTAAGATAAATTATTAATTATTTAGGCCTTCTTGTAAGTTATTTATTTCTTTGCGGAAAAAAAGATTGTATCCATTTGTCCCAGTGTGTTGGCTACTACTGTTGAGCCACTGGTTAAAAACAACAATGCATTTTGCACGTTTATTAACATACAGAGCAGGCAGTGAAATAACTAATTCTAAATCATTCATAGCTTCTTGTAAATTCTGCATTAATCCGTGATTTTACATTTCCACACAGTCTGAGAAAGTTAAAGTGTACACCCTGCTCATAGTTCAGGTAGAAAATGGCAGCACAAAACAGAGCTTCTCTCCTGCCGGGCTGCAGTGCAGGTAAAACATGACGATCATGTGGGCTGATATGGAGTTAAGAGCGACGCTGAACTAAGAAAAAGGGAACATACAGTCATATCTTTGTATTGAATGGCCAAATGAACAGTAATGGACACTTAACTGACAAAAGTGAGAATCCAACCATAAGTGGTGACTCCAGATGCATTCTAATGCCAGGTGTGGATGTACTGTCCACTTGTGTCTGGATCCCCCTGGACACATTTTCATATCAGGTTTGAACAGCCTCATAGCCACAGAACTAGTCTGTTCCTGTACAGATAGTATATAAGAATGACGACTCTTGTATGCCTTGCAAAATCATAGAAATATTACACACCCTGATTTATGAGATGTTTAAGTTTACATTACATTCTGAATCATTTTTCCACCCTCTCCTCTCCACAGCCCCTAACCCATGTGCAGCTAAAGATGGCAAAGAGCCCTGTTCTCATCTGTGTCTCATCAACTACAATCAGACGTTCTCGTGTGCCTGCCCTCACCTCATGAAGCTGGGCCCTGACAAACGCACTTGCTATGGTAAGCATGAACACACGTCCATGAATGGAGTTACTGTAGAAAACACACTCTTTGATTCCCCCTTTGAGCCAGCAGACTATTTTCCTCTGGCAACGTTGTCACTGAATGCCACAATGTAATCCCTGTCCTTCCTGAATCGTTTATTTCCATGTGTGTGTGAGAGAGAGAGTGAGGATTAAACAATTCAGACTTTTTTCACTTTGAGGTGCTATTGCTGTGACAGCTTTGGAGCGCATTTAAGTGTCTGTCCATGAAAAGCGAGAGCGGGCCTGTTTATTCACTGTGTGAGTTTAGTATTCAGGGCAGCACTTTCTATTATCTTCAGGGGTAATGGAATGGAGAGCCCCATTCTGTCTGATGCAGGCATCAGCCACAACCCTCCACATCCACCACCTACTCTGGCCTGGCTGATACAGCCCAGTGTTGTCATTACTCAACCCTCTCCCTTTCCTTTTCCCTCTTCTCCTGTCCATCATTTAAGCTGCACACAGTTAAATGATGATAGGACTGTTGAGACCAGTGCAGTTGTAACGTATCTGCACTGATTGAATTCACTCTCGCTGTCACGGCCGTGCTATATTGAGTTAGCCAGCCAGACACAATCATTAGAGTCAAAGATGCAATTGGATTAACTGTTTGTTCAAGTGGCAGGAATAATGCATTGACGCACCCATCCATGCTGCACCCACCTATCCCAACAATCCTGGCATTAGTGTGCACTCATGCATTTGACTTTTGACTTGAAGCTGCATTTAACTCCTGATTACTCCCATTGAATGTTGAAGCTTTGGGGAATTACTGAAAGATGCATGTTGACATGTTCCCTACCCTGCAGAGTCTCGTCAGTTCCTGCTGTACGCTCGCCAGATCGAGATCAGAGGAGTGGACATCGACAACCCCTACTACAACTACATCATCTCCTTCACCGTGCCTGACATTGACAATGTGACTGTGGTAGACTACGACGCTCTGGAGCACCGGATCTACTGGTCAGATGTCCGCACCCAGACTATCAAGAGAGCTTTCATCAATGGCACTGGAGTTGAGACTGTGGTCTCTGCTGGTATGGATGAAGAAAACACAGTAGAATATACTCTAAAGACTTACTGTTTTAAATTTGTTCAGGTGTATCTGAAAAGGGAACAGATTTTTTCAAACAGACAGATGGATTTAGACAGCTTTCACTGGGATATTATGCACATATGTTTTTTAAAAGTTGGTTTTCCTGCTCTAAGAAGACACTGTTAATTGCAGTTTGCAGTAAACAGTGTCCTACAAAACAATGTGACTACAGAATATGTTCATGAGAATATAAAGTAGAGGAGAAAACAAGACAAAATCCCTTGTTGTTGTGTATAAAACAATGATTGATATTTATCCATTTACAGGTTTCCAGGTTTTGAAAGGGATATATTATAAATTCCCTGATTTATTTGGGAAAAGACCTAAATATACTGTCTAATAATCCAAATTTTACTGTATTTTTGTTATGATCTTGTTGCTTATTTTGCAGAGACACATACAGTGCTGCTGCCTGTTAAACCCTCCTCCAAGCACCAGTTATCCAACTATAACTTAGCAACTGTAACTAGAGGTTATGTCCAGATGGTAACCCTGGTTTGCAAAACTCTTGTACATGCATGCTTGATTCAGCACAGGCTTTATGAGGTCAGGTTACAAAGTCAGTTAACAGTTTATGGGTCAAACGCAGGATTTTCACCCAGAAAACCGGCATTTTATTTTTAGATTTAGTTTACCTATTATTTTGAGGGTGTCGTTCTGTATTATTTTCAGTTGTCAGTCACAGTTGGTTAGGTTTGGCAACAAAACTACTTGGTAAGGTGTGGGAAAAAATCATGATTTGGGTTAAAATGATAATATTATCCTAGGATTTCACATGGGACACATGGGTCTCTCTTGAAGAAACCTCTGAAGGCAGACTTCTCCCTTGTGTGAGCCAAAACTTTACTTTAGTTTTATGAAGAGAAAAGTCTTCACACTGCTGTAGCTCAGCATCACAATTAATCCACAGGACCTTTGTTAAAAGTTTTTCCAGTGAAAAACCCTAACACTTGATGAAGGACCAGAGGGACCAAAACATTAAAGTGGCCAAAACATCGTGATACTGAGCAAGAGCACTGTGCAGGATTTTCTTCCGTAAGACTGGAGTGTCAGATTCCAGTCGGAGATTGTTGGATGTGGGAATTCCTTTGAATTCTGAGTGGTAAATCTACCACAGTCATCACTGTAAACTGATGTGCTACGTCAGAAAGCTTGACAGGTTCTTGTTCAACATGACTGAGAAGGTTGATTAATGGCACTGTATGTTCTTCTTTCTCTTTAGATCTGCCCAACGCTCACGGCCTGGCAGTGGACTGGGTGTCCAGAAACCTGTTCTGGACCAGTTATGATGCCAATAAGAAACAGATTAATGTTGCCAGACTTGATGGCTCCTTCAAGAACGCTGTCATCCAGGGCCTGGACAAACCACACTGTCTGGTGCTGCATCCCATACTGGGGTTGGTCTCTCTCTCTCTCTCTCTCTCTCTCTCTCTCTCTCTCTCTCTCTCTCTCTCTCTCTCTCTCTCTCTCTCTCTCTCACACACACACACACATTCACACTAAAGCTGTCACACTTAATCAAAATGAAGCTTTCAGAAATTGCTCTCAGACACCCTTCTGATTTCACCTTTAACCCACAACACATATACACACACAGAGCTGCACACGCACACACTCAGGCGATGTCTGGCTGTCAGGCTCCCCTCTGTTTGCAGTCAGCCATGACAGGCGGAGTAGTTTGGTATAGATGGCCACTGACCTCTGACTGTTTCTTCACTCAGGAAGTTGTTCCAATTTTCCTCCCCTCGTGTCATCTTTCTCCTTCTGTCGCTCTCTTTCTGCATCGTGCTCCATTTCTATTTTGAAAGATAGCTTCTGCGCTCAGATAGACTATCTATGAATTATTTACAGCCAGTGTCTCTGTCGCTTTCTGTCGCTATTTCTGTTCCAGTGTTTATCTTACATCCTGTCCCTTCCTGCCTTGTTCGGTAAATGTCCATTTTTCCCCCTAGAAACCTTGTCCCCCCCGCCTCAGCTCCCCTAAACAGAGCCTGGCCTCAGCCGCAGCAGAGCAGAGGCAGACCATCTGTATTTATATATTTAGTTTTGTCCTGCAGGAATATGTGTGCCTCTGAGTATTTGAGGTGGATGAAGACAGGATATTTTCTTAAGAAATGTCTCTGGCTCCTGGTGTTTTTTTGTGTATGCCTTCCTCCCTTTCAAAGACTTAGCCTACTTAAGCAGAGGAATGTTTCCGATCTGAGCATTGTTGGCATGGGGGAAAATGAGAAGCAGATGCTGGATCCATATGCCGGAGCTGTGTCCTCTTTCTGGCACACAAACACACTGCCCAGAATACATCCAGGAGTGGGTGGGGGCAAGAGAGAGTCGGGGAGGGACAAACTCAAATTTGCGTGTGTGTGTGTTTTTGTGTGCAAAAACATGTGAATGTGGGTGTTTAAATGCACTGGAGTCTTTATTTAAAGGCATTTTAACAAACAAATGAAGGGTGTGGTGGATGTGGTAGGATTTAACAGGAAGTGGGTGATGGGTTCAGAGGATAGATACCCTTTAAACACAGACTACAGGCAGTCTAAACTTAGTGACACACCATCACATTGTCCTGTATACGCCACAGTGGTTCAGTGAGGACTTTGATCAGTTTGAGGAGCGAGATAGGTGTTCAATAGGTGCTATAAATCTACCCGTATGTCAAATACAAACCAGGCTTCATTACAGACACTTCCTAAGTCTGAAATCTTATCTTATCTTATCATTTAGTAAACAATCCTATCTTATCTTAGGTTAGGAATTTAGCTATTACAGAAGCATCCTAACTGAAGAATTAGTTAGGATGGCACAGACCCTGGCCTAAATTCAAAATAATTGCCAAAATGGCAGCAACGCTACTGTTGGGGTTTTATGACAATGACGATGAAGATGGGGAACAACATGAACGACAAAATATTATGAAAATTTCTGAGACCATGTATTAATGGATATATCATCTGCAAAGAGAATAAAGAGCCCGGATCAGCTCGAGGTTTCTAACCTCTTAAAAGGTGGGAACAGTTGGGTTTATAAAGAGTATGGGTTAGACCTGCTCTATCTGAAAAGTGCCCTGAGATAACTTTGTTATGATCTGGCACTATGCAAATAAAGTTGAGTAGAAATGATACAAGCCAAGAGTTTAGGAGTTGCTTCTATGTTAGCAAAACAGTATTTTTTCTATCTTTGAAACTCAAAATAGAACAAGCAGTTGAGAAAATTTTCTGTAATGAGGTCTCAGATGCTCCACTGATTCCAGTATTTTGTTGTTACCATTACAATTACTATTGTTACTAATTTATGTAACCAGGCAGGAGAGAACACATTTAGTAAGAGCTAACATACAAACCACAAAACCCAGCATTCAAACCATGGCCACATGTAAACAAGTCTAAAAGCAGAGAGCCAATCAACAAACAAAAACAATTGTAAAAACACTAATAGACATGAAAACATCATGTGATGAAGCTTTAAACTCTCTACGGGGAATGAAAGACTGAAGATACAGAGCTGTTTGCAATTAATTACATCTAAAAGATGCATCGTACCCAAATCCAGTCCCGGCAAGATTAGTGTGTACATATGTTTTATCTGAGATGTTAGGTCTGTACCACCAATTTTAACTCCGTATTTCTGTGCAGTTGCAGATAACGGTGTCTGCATAGGATTGTTGTAGGCTTGTATGATCCAAAACTCCAGGGTGTTGTTAAGTCTAAAAGTCAAAATCTGTTGAACAAAGACAGACATAATCCTTTCCAAAATTCACAACATGTTTTTAATTGATGAAATATTCTGATTCAGTCCATATTTGCTGGTGTTTAATCTTTCGAAAACAGCATTTTCGAAATGCTCTCCTGCTTGCTGCACAAAGGGAGGCATGATGAATGAATCACTTTATTCAAACTGAAGATTTAGTTTGAAAGTTTTTTTGGGGGGGTAGTGATGTCACAAAATATGACAGACATTCGATGTGTCATTCAAAAACCTTAATAGAGGTTCAAATGTAAATGATATTCAGTACATAGAGTGTGTTTTGTAACATTTATTTGAGATTTGAAGTCCAGGACAATGAGAAAGCCCCTCCAGTGTTGCTGTAGGTTTGTGCTGTGAGGCTTGTGAGTATTATTAGTTGGTCCATTGACCAAGACTGGTCAACAAGACAATATGCTGAAGATATATGAATAAAATAAACCTCTCCCTCCTGCTGTTGAGGCGTGCTGTGGCTTTGCTGACTCCCTCTGCCTGTCTCCTTCAGGAAACTCTACTGGACAGATGGGGACACCATCAACATTGCCAACACAGATGGCAGCAACCGCAGCGTCCTCTTCACCAACCAGAAAGGCCCTGTCGGTGAGTGACGTACCGTAGCTCCTCATGTGTGACTGCATGAGGGACAGCACCCTCTAGTGACAGGGCAGATCATTACACATCAACATCTGTGTTTTCTAGGTCTCTCCATTGACTTTGACACTGAGCAGCTGTACTGGATCAGCTCAGGAAACAGCACCATCAACCGCTGCAAACTGGACGGCTCTGGACTGGAAGTGCTCGAGGGCGTGAAGGGAAAACTGACCAAGGCTACTGCTCTGGCCATCATGGGTAGGTATTCAGAAAATGTTCATTTTAGCCAGTGATGTAGGTAGAGAGTGCAATCATGACATGATCATTTAACCGTGTTGCAAATATATATATATGTGCCTTTAAATGTTGCGATAAATTGAACTTCTCCCAGTGTTCCCTTTGCTTATGCAAGTTCTGAGAAGAAAAATTGTACATACCTGCAACCTGTAAATCTCAAATTAACTTAAAATTGACAGCACCTGCCTTACAATTGGTGCTATTCCTTATACAATGCAGTACAAATGAGAGGTTCATCAGGAATAGCCATGGACCAGAAGATAAAAGCAAATCTTTTGGAAGACAAAATCACAGCAATTGTAGAGAAAATTGAAACCAGGCAACAAGTACTATTCAGTGGACTAAATAATCCAAACAACACCAATCATGTAGCTTGGGAGTGTGTTGCTAGTAATTTGTAATAATTCCTTTCACATTGTTCATGAAGTTAAAGCAAAGTTCTCTACAGGCTTGGCTGTGTATGCATCCCAAACTGCAATATCCCTAAATAAAAACTAGGAAAATCACTCAAGTCAAGTCTAGACTTGGTTTAAAGATCATTTCCATGTCAGTGCTTTATAAATATTTACCTACAAGTGGCTTTCGATTTAAGCCATACTTAAGATCAAAATTGATTGTTAAGTCCATTTTATCATCATCTTTTACTTAATGTTAGCTAAACTGTTGCACAAAAGACATTAGCAACAAAAGTAATAATCTAGAGCACAAACTCATTTACAGCATATTAAGTCTACAGTCTGAATAAGAAGGCTGGTTCTGTCATTAAGCCTGCTTCATGTTAGCTAGCTAGGCTATAATGTTAGCTGAAGTTTATACACAGTCACAGTTTAGTCTATATCTATAGCTTAAATAATTTAATGTGTAATGAATTCACCAATCAACAAGTGATTTCCTTTTTGGCCAGGATAGATAAGTTAAAATCTTAATTGTTTTGTGCAACTGGCCTCTGGTCTGGTTTTAATAGAAAGCGCTGAGTATCCTGCTGTGTGTTGTATCTTTTAGGAGAAAAGTTGTGGTGGGCGGACCAAGGAACTGACCAGATAGGAACCTGTGACAAGAAGGATGGTGGCAACTGGAAAGTCCTGAGGAACAGCACATCCCCCATGATGCACATGAAAATCTACAATGAAACTGTGCAGAAAGGTGCCACATGCCAACTTTTTCTGAGCCTACACATTTGTTTTGGTTAAATTACTTAGCAGAAGATAAAAAACAATAAAAGCAGGATAGAGGGTCTGTTTAGCTTGCTGCGTGTAGCCTGTTTATCTGCATGTAGCCAAAGCACATCTGTTTATGTCTCTGTAACCCCTCTTTGATTTGTTTTGTGTATTTGTTCTCATGCTTTTGTGTTCCCAGGCACCAATCTCTGCAGTAATAACAATGGAGACTGTTCCCAGCTGTGTCTCCCCACCTCCCCGACCACCAGAGCCTGCATGTGCACAGCAGGATACAGCTTGCGCACAGGGCAACAGTCTTGTGAAGGTATGAAATATTCACACACATAATGAATCCTTGGTTTAGCCAAATTTGGATTCAAGAATAGACGAAAATGACAAATATGTGATGCAACACCAACACTGGGCTGGAAACAAGAGATTTTATTTGTTTGCTCTAGGTGTCGGCTCTTTCTTGCTGTACTCTGTGCATGAAGGCATACGTGGTATTCCTTTGGACCCATCAGACAAGTCTGATGCCCTGGTGCCAGTGTCAGGCACATCACTGGCTGTGGGCATAGATTTCCATGCTGGTAAGACTTTCTACAACACGTTTCTTTTGTTCTCAAATGCTAGATAAGGAAGGATTACTGCAGTATAAAGTTACTTGTCAAAACAATCACTGCAATGGTTTGATTCATATTCAAAGGGCCTTGAACAATGTGTAGTGATTACTAACACTGAGGCAGATTTTCACAAAGTTCAAAGTGGAATCCCCCAAGGAGCTGTCTCGGGTCCCATCCTTTTCAGTTTGTGCATGAATGTCCTTCCTGAAAAGCAGTGCCTCCTGCCTGACAGAGGCAACAAAATCTGCCTAGGTTTCCCAAGCCAACCGGTCAATAATTAAATATACGGAGTGTCTTTATAATTGGGTCTTGAAAATCTTGGGGGGAAAAAAGCAGATAAGGCACCAGCATCGCCACATTTTAAGTAAGTTACCTCATTTTAAGGCTCACAAACTTTCTTGATGTTTATTATGTAAAACTTTTAAATGTTTGAATGGACTTGCCCCTCAGCCTCTCTGTGAATAATGCAGAATACAGGAAATTACAGATGGAGCAGATCCACCAGAGCAGCTTTAAGTGGGAATCATGAAGTTCCATTCTGTACAACATCTTTTGCTCAGACAGATTTTTCTGTGAAAGGAGTAAAGGAGTAAAATCCTGGAACTGCCTACTAACTACCTAAACATTTTCTGCAAATCTCACCAGTTTTAAGCAAATCCTGGTTGATTCAACAACAGATGTGTGCCTATGTCTAGTTTTTAAATGTAATGTCCTTAGCTTGAGATTTGTGATTTATGCTGCCTTGCTGTTCTCAGCTGTTAATTAGCTTTATGATATCTTCTTGTACTCATCTTTTTTACATCACTGTTTCAATTTTCCTAAAAACTCTTCTAGGACCTGCTGTTGCAAATTAGCATTGGCTATAAAACACTTGCATCAGATAGCTGTTTTCAGATTGTCTATGAATATTGTATCTGTCCCCATCAAATTAACAATAAATCTCTTTGATGCAGCTGAAACAATAGCTACCGCTGCATCTAGTATCTGTTGCTGTATGAGGATATAGGAAAAAATCTGTTCTGTCAATCTCTAATATGTTTAACTAATTTTCACAGACAATGACACGATCTACTGGGTGGACATGGGCTTGAGCACCATTAGCAGGGCCAAGAGAGACCAGACGTGGAGAGAGGACGTGGTCACTAATGGCATCGGCAGGGTGGAGGGCATCGCTGTTGACTGGATAGCAGGTGAGAGACATCTCAGACATGGAAAAATGTAGTGAGCATGATAAAAATTGTGGAATTGAAACAGTTTCAGTTATGCACACCATGAAATGTCTTGCACTTTTGCCGTTAGTAAATCTATCATCCTTGCACAGACCTTCACTGTCTGTGAGCACATTGTGGGAGGGAAGAATCCCCATAGTAGGGGAACCTATTGTGTTAACTGAGAAAACAGGAAAGAGAACTAAGACCCAGAAGAGAAAAAAACAAAGAAACACCTGAACTGTGAAAAATAATTGATTTCTCAGGACAATTATTGTCACTTTAACCCCTTATCTCCTCTTCAAACTGAAAGCTAACATGAAGATACTGGTATAATATGAAAGGTATTGATACCGACAGTGTCATGTCTAGCCCATCGGGAGGTTGGCTAAATAATGCTCTAAAGCCAGGCTAAATTTTGGTGAGTGAAAACCTGGCATGGTGATTTTATAAAGAATCCCTTGACATCTCAACTACAGATATCTGAATGAAACTGGATTCTAAGGGTAGCCAAGAGTCTTCCCTTTACGAACAAGCCCACTTTATGCTAATCCCATCCAGTTTGGGGCAAAGATTATGCAGTGTTTTTGCAGGCAGTATAAAAATGTTATTTTTGCCTTTTCTATTTGAATATTTCTGCGTACTCTGGTCCTTAGAAAGTACTGGAATTGCATAAATATGTGTTACTGGAAAGCTGAGACTCTTGTGGATTCAGTGAGCCTAATTGTTATGACGTTAGTCCCTGTAATAGCCATTTCATTGTAATGAGATCATCAATTTGGCCTCTCTGTATAAAATGGCCTATTGTGACCTCTCAGATAATCACAACCTCATGAAACTAAACAATCACAAGCTTGAGAGCTGGGGCATTCAGAAGATGGATGGCTTTCCTACATATATTGGCAAAAAGGAGGTCACAGAACAAAAGTGCTGCCAATCCAATCATTAAAAAAGTTAAAAAAAAAATTAATTCTTGCAGATCACAGCATGATATTTTCTGTGGTATTCTTTTAGGTTGTGTGTCTTAAGGTGGTATTTTTTTTAGGGATTTTGACCATTTTTATCACTTCGCAGGTGGTCAAAAATGGTCACATTTTGCACCAAATCTATGTAAAAAATGGTATCAACCCCAAAACTGCTGCAACTAGAGACATGTTAGAGCATGGGAATGGCTATCATATACTTCAATCATAATATTCTAAGCCCTTATCCACTCTAAACTTTTAAAATTTGAAAGGTGCCTAAAGAAAACACAATATTTATTACAAATTTATGACTAGAAAAACTTTCTCCTCTGTGTTCAGGTAACATCTACTGGACCGATCAAGGCTTTGATGTGATCGAGGTGGCCAGACTGAACGGCTCCTTCCGCTATGTGGTGATCTCCCAGGGCCTGGACAAGCCTCGTGCCATCACCGTCCATCCTGAGAAAGGGTGAGAGGAAACAACACAGGGTCTAGCAGTTGCTGCTGAAGCTGTCTTTAGCTTCTGCTGCTGTAATCTCTCATATTATTGATTACTGAGGAAGTCGTCCCCTTGTTTTGCTGTGTTTGTGTATGTGTGTGTAGCTACCTGTTCTGGACAGAGTGGGGCCAGTACCCACGTATTGAACGGTCTCGTCTGGACGGCTCTCAGAGGGCCATCCTGGTCAATGTCAGTATCAGCTGGCCCAATGGCATCTCCATTGACTACGAGGTGCAGTAAAACCCACATTCTTGCATTTATATCCCTTTGTTACTGTGCAGACACTGGACATTACCTCAAGAATTACTTTCTGTTTGTGCGTGTAGGAGAGTCTGCTGTACTGGTGTGATGCGAGGACGGACAAGATTGAACGCATCAATCTGGAGACTGGAGAGAACAGGGAAGTGGTGCTGGCCAACAACAACATGGACATGTTCTCTGTGTCTGTGTTTGAGAGCTACATCTACTGGAGCGACAGGTCAGATATACCCCTACTTCAGTCTTATATTCTCACATTTGGATAATTTGTGAGTGATATTTGCCCACAGTTTGGATATTTTTTTCATTTGTAAGCTTCAGAGTCTGTTGAATTATATTCTGCCTGTCTGGTTTGAACCAGGACACATGCAAATGGATCCATAAAGAGAGGCAGCAAGGACAACGCCACAGACTCTGTGAGTCTGAGGACTGGCATTGGAGTACAGCTCAAAGACATCAAGGTTTTCAACAGGGCCAGACAGCAAGGTAAGCACTAAATTCTTTGTAAAATATTAAAATGTCTGTCTGTAAAATGTCTGCTTCACATACAAAAGATGAGGTTTGAGGTACTTATCGATGGTCAGAGTAGATGCCGAACAGTACGTGCCTGTTTAGAGTACCAGCATGGAAGCTGCAGTAAGTGATGAACTACTATGGACAGAGTCATCAACAAAATGTATTTTAGCCTATTAAAAAAGGCCCATCAAGCAAAATCAAAGTTTTAATCAATATAGTTTAAGTGTTTGGTATATTAATAATATTTTCACAGCTTTACCTTGATGTTAGCCAGCCTTTTCTGACAAGAAACTGCCAATATATAAGCCAAATATATAATTGGTGTAGGTGTCCAGTAATTTTACCTTGTAGAACATAGGAATTGTTGCTCGAACACTGCCTCAATTTTTTTAGTTTGTTTGTTGTATTGTGTGACTTCGGGGAATCCCAACTAACATTTTAAATGCCAGAGTCACACAATAATACAAACAAATTGATGATGATAATTACAATGATGATGATGATGATGATTATTATCATTATTTTTGTTATTATTGCTGCGATTGAGCGATATTTGGCTTGTATAACAGTGGTTTAAGTGCCTCATACAACCCTATGTCAAATAATCCAAACTGTCCCTTTAAATGCTTAATGCTTAACACATTTTTATCTTGTTGCAGTGTGTTTTAATGCATTCTCATTTTTAAATTCAAGAAATTTGATTACAGTTGATGATTCTTTTATGGATTTCATCTCTCTGTGCAGGAACAAATGTGTGCAAAGACAATAATGGTGGGTGTCAGCAGCTCTGTCTTTACCGTGGCAATGGACAGCGTACATGTGCTTGTGCTCACGGCATGCTGGCAGAAGATGGCCGCGGCTGCCGTGACTATGATGGATACCTGCTCTACTCAGAGCGCACCATACTGAAGAGTGTCCACCTGTCAGATGAAAACAACCTGAATGCGCCCATTAAACCTTTCGAGGACCCAGAGCACATGAAGAACGTCATAGCACTCACTTTTGATTACAGAGGAGGTGGAGGAAAGGGAGCTAACCGTATCTTCTTCAGTGACATCCACTTCGGCAACATTCAGCGGATCAGTGATGATGGATCAGACCGCAAGACTGTGGTGGAAAGTGAGTATTTCCACATCTTACGTTTGTGTAAACCTTTTTTTTTAAACTCACATAGCTGATATTGGGTTTGTCACTAGTCAAGAGTCATTTTGGTTACTCCACTGTTTAGTGAATAACAAAGAACCTTAGTTGTAAACATCAAACCCCACTGTGAGAAATCATCCTGGAGAAGAAAACAGCTGGAATTCCCCACATCACTCCAGGAAGCTTTTATTCTGAAGTTGTAACCAAACTAGAAACAAAAGAAAATACCTTTTTTTATCTGTGCTGTGAAAACAGAGTGAATACCAACCTAAGCAGGACTTCAGACAGACTTTCATTCACCTTATCTCAGCAAAACAAAACCCAGGTGCACCGTTAATGTTTTACCAAAGTACCTTTACTTTAAATTGTTTTTTACAAGGAATGCATGATTCAGGACTGTTTGTCCCACTGTCCCTATGGAGCAGTTTGATCTTCCTGTATAATATCCAGACTACCAGTGAATGTTAGTGAAAGAGTCTGCTGTCGTTTTAAGTAGACTTTCGTCTTGAGGGTAATGGTTGTATCTATGTTTTCATGTCAGTCACAAAGCAACACAGCTTGTTATTGTTTTATTGTGATTCCCAGTAGTCTTTGCTCAGTGTGTGTGTCACATGCTCAGTCATATCCAAGCAAAAGTTATCAGGCAGCAGCTGTAGCCACAGCCACACTGGCTCCATGCCCCCCCCTCTTGAACAACTTCAGTAGGTCTTGTCTAAACTTTTGGGACATCAGTACATAGAGGATGGGGTTCATCACTGTTGAGGAGGTCGCCATGAAGCGTGCAAACACAGTGAAGGGACCATAACGTGGTGAAGCGCCAGTGGCCCCTGAGCGTTCATCTGACAATAAGGCCAGTGTCAGGCCGTAGGATGGCAACCAGCACAGGGTGAAAGCCAGCACCAGCATGGCCGACGTCTGGGTCACTTTACTCTGGTAGCGCTCTACTTGGGGAGCCCTGCCACCACGCCGACTCCTCCACAGGAACATGTAGATTCTGCCGTATGCCACTGCAATGGTGACCAGTGGAAGCAAGAAGGCAATGAGGAAGTGAAACAATCCATAGATCAGCTGGTCTCGATGGGACAGGAAGGCAAAGCAAGCGAGGCCATCAGGCGCTTTGCGCTGGGTTCCCACAAAGCGAAAAACCAGCTGGGGAGCAGCCAGGCAGCAGGCTGGCACCCAAAGGAGCGCAGCAGTGATAGACACCCGGCGAGGGGAGAGGAGGCTGTAGGCTCTAGTAGGTTGCACCACAGTCAGATAGCGGGACACAGCCAGCGTGGCCAGCGTGAAGACACTGGTCGAGGAGCAAGCCGACCCCAAGAAGCCCACCAGACGACACATGATGTCCCCAAACGGCCAGTGCTGCATGGTGATGGCAGCAGTGTGGAAGGGAAGCATGGAGAGCAGCAGTAGGTCTGCAGCGCTCAGAGCCAGCAGGAGGGCGTCTGTTCCTGTGCCTGTCATGGAGCTTTGAGGAGACTGTCCAGCAGGTCCCACCCCCCTGCTCCGCCGCCTACACAGGATCACTATTACCATGATGTGCCCGCTGACTCCCAGCACCAGAATCAGTATGTCTAATATTGGGACGAGGACCTGCTCCACATGACCCAGCCCAGCGTCACTGCTGTTCCCCTGAAGCAGATCCCCTGAACCTGTAGAGTTCCTCGGCAGCATCCTGTCTTCAGTCACTGACATGTTCAGCATTGCAACTAACAACTATTTTCATTGTTGATTAATCTGCCGACTAGTTTCATGATTTATCTATTAACTGTCTAGTCTATAAGATATCACAAAAACAAGCAAAACATCATAACCAGAAACAGCAAATTGTTTACATTTTTGCTTGAAAAATGACTGAAATGATTAATCAATCATGAAAATAGATTGCAGTCATGCTGCTACTCTTAAAACTCTGTTGGCTTTTGGTTGGGTCAGTTGTGCTCAAGACGGTCATAAAACTGTGATAATACAGGTGGGAATGATTACTCGTGCCGTGAGTCAATAGCAGTTTGCTCATAAATAACATAACATAGATTTCCAATCATTTCCTGAAAGTTGATGGGAAAACTTGCCAGTAAAAACGACCGAAGACGGATGTTACATGAATAAACATGTATCTACACATTACATACATTCATGCTGCCATTGTCTCCTTAAATTGTTCTTTGAAGCACATTCAGCCATTTCCATGGCAGAGTTCAATCAGAGTTGAATTGAGTCATTCCAGTCCTCGCAATCAACCCACCTCTGATTGGCCGGGGGCTGGAGAGGTGCTGAAGAGTGAAGAGATCCCTCCGCTGAAGTCAAAACACTCCTGATTTCAGAGCTGCTGGAGTTTTCATCCCTCCCCCTGGACTGTTGTTAAGAGCACCCAAATGTTGAGAGCTAAATGCAGCAGATTGTGTGATTTCCTGTCACCTCAGAGCGATTACTCCACATGACATCTCAATCAGGCCCGCGCTCGACAATCCACAATCAGTGCCTCCAAGGAACCGATCTCCAGAGGAACACAATTCTAGCAAAAGAGGGAAAGCGAGGCGAATGTAAGGGAGGATGAAACCGAGTAAACGGCAGGTGAACTCTGGACTGATTATCATAGAGCAGGCGAGAGATTGGTCGGTCCTTGCTCTCTGTGGGAGGGCCTAATGAGGCCAAATATAGTTTTTCCCAAGGTCCAGTTCATTTTCTGGAAGGATCTGCACAGTTTCAAGTGTTGTCCCAGCACATACATATAGAGAACATACACAGATATGGTGGATACACACAGAGAGACGGAGTGAAATAGTGTTTGCCTTCAGAAATCAGGGTAATTATTGACTGCCAGTCTGATTGCAAACACTGAACTGCTATCACAGCTACTGCAGATAACTGCAATAAAAGCCTGTCCATGTCAGTAAAACCAGCTGAGCTCAAGAGCCATAAATTCAGCTCATCTGTAACAAGTGAAAAAGTACAGAAACCCAGATAGGCTTGGGTCAACAATGTGAAGATAAACAAAACTGAAAAGCAGGAATTTGAACAGAGAGCGCTGCTGGCCAGAGATTTACAATTCATTAACAGCACTAAAGAAAGAGGAAATAGGGGTGAATGGATTTCATGTTGCTCCTCATCGATTTTTAGGGCATTGATTTATGAGTGTGAAAAGTGGAAGGGAGGTGTTTTTGCATTGCATGCCTTTACTCCAGTTGCTTTGCTTCATTCAGAGGCTCCTAGCCTGAGCCAGACAAATGTTGATTCATGTCTGCGGCGTTGCACTGCAGATGTTGAGGTGTAGTGTTAAGTGTCCCACTTGGTGGTGAACCTCACTGATCCTCTGGCCCAAGCTAATAGATAGAGTGAGATCATATCCAACCCTGGAAAGAGCTGCTGCGATCATTAGACCCTCATTGTTCCACCGCAGTAACAGTAACAGTAACAGTAACAACGAGACAATGTTTAACAATCATTTGGCTTTGGACTGATCTGATGTGTGGTTGTTTTCAAATTTAGTCATCCTGAAGTACACCACACTCCCTGAGAAATAAAGGTTCATTGGCTTGTGCACATTGGACAACTGTTTTTGGCTCCTGGTAGAACCTTTCTTAAAGGTACCTCTTGGAGAGTTCTACACAGACCCCAACATACATGGTTATACTTGCACTACAACCTGTAAAATATGACGCGCCCTATTTGGTTCCCAAGGAAAAACAGCTATTTTTTCGTTCCATCTGGGAACCAATTTTTCAGTTTCTGAATCAATTTATTTTTGGTGGAAATGCCCAGAACAATTCAAAATTAGGTGCTTTAACCAGAACATTCAAGCACCCACAATTCCATGTCGGTGGAAAAGGCCTATCAGAGAGTTCTACCTAGAACGAACATAGGGTAGGGTTATCTAGAACCCACCTAAGGGGTTGTACTGAGAACCCTTTTATATCCCAAGGGTTTTATCTAGAACCCATGTAGGAGGTTCTATTGAGAACTTTTTTATATTCCAAGGGTTTTATCCAGAACCCACCCATGGGATACTACCAAGAACCCATTTATAATCCAAGGGTTTTATCTAGAACACACCCATTGGGTTCTACTAAGAAACTTTTTATAACCCTCTTGTTTTATGATACAAATGATCATTGCTGAACCCTTGACAAGAGTTCCTCAAGGATCTCAACAATCCTTGAAGATTACTTAATTAGAACCCTCAATAAACTCACAAAAGGGTTTTTCACAAGCAAATGGTTCAAGGTACAACCTCAGCCCTTCAGGAAAAACCCTTTGGAACCCTTATTTCTAAGTGTGTGTGTGTGTGTGTGTGTGTGTGTGTGTTTCTGCTGTGTTTGTTCATGTATTGTTTCTCAGCAGCAGAGCAGCTGTTCTCTATCTGCTGCTACAGAACTTTGTGTTCCTCCATTTTGGCTGACTCTTGTCTGTCCTCTGGCCTCTGTGCAGGCAAGGCGCTCACAACCTCTTACTCATTTCAAGGCTGCGGAGCAGAAAAAATGACTTTTTATTTCTCATCTGTTGATGAGGTAGTGTGGTGGAAAGTAATACGCTACCCGGCAACTGTTATTGTGACCTTTTTAGTGAGCTATTTGTTGGATAAAAGCCTCGAATCACACGGTGTTCTTGGTCATTAATACCAAGCTGTCATGTCCTTAGCCCTGACTCTGTGCTGCCACACAGCAGTCTGCCAGCACCGAGCAGCTGCCAGACAGTCCACACTTGGCCTTTTAACATAGCATTGGGATTGACGTGCTTCTTTTCCTTCCCCTTTTTGTGGTTTACTGTCTCTCTGTTCTTTTTCTTTTTTTCCTTTTCCACTGTTCTCTGTATTTATCTTAATTTCCCCCCTCTTCTCTCTATTCTTTTATTCTTTCTCAGATGTCGGCTCGGTGGAGGGCTTGGCGTACCACAGGGGCTGGGATATGCTGTACTGGACCAGCTACACTACCTCAACCATCACCCGCCACACTGTGGATCAGAGCCGCTGGGGCGCCGTCGACAGGCACACTGTGGTCACCATGTCGGGAGATGACCACCCCAGAGCGTTTGTTCTTGACGAGTGTCAGGGGTTAGAACTGATTCACTTCAGACCTCTTTGCATTCATAACTATTCCCAAATGATGTCAAACATTCCTGCACATGCACATCACTGGTTTGTGCTTTCTTCTGCAGCCTCATGTTCTGGACCAACTGGAATGAGCAGTCTCCCAGTATCATGCGAGCCACACTGTCTGGTGCCAATGTCCTTGTGATCATTGGCAATGACATCCGAACCCCTAACGGCTTGGCCATAGACCACCGCGCTGAAAAACTGTATTTCTCTGACGCCACACTAGACAAGATAGAGCGCTGCGAGTATGACGGCACTCGCCGCCATGTGAGTGACACAGAGTACATCATGTTGCATAATGGAAATATTTGTACAGCAGTATGATTATATTATGGTGTTGCCTAATAATAATGGCTGTCAGTTTGTTTTATTCTTTCAAGTTTGTTGCAAGGCTGGAATTTCCTGAATGTGTGAGATGGTGACTGTGGTTGTGCTTCCCCCTGCAGGTGGTGTTGAAAAATGAGCCAGTGCATCCATTTGGCCTGGCTGTGTACGGGGACTACATCTTCTGGACCGACTGGGTGAGGAGGGCTGTGCTCCGGGCTGACAAATACACAGGAGGAGACATGAAGGTGCTGCGTGCTGACATTCCCCAGCAGCCAATGGGTATCGTCGCTGTGGCCAACGACACCAACAGCTGTGAGTTTTTACAGAGTGACGGATACAGCTGTGTGAGTGAGTGAGTGTCGTTATTGTTCTCTATAGTGACACTGTGACTGCAGGACTTCCTTTGTCTTTGTCACAGTTGTTTTTCTTTATTGTGTATGAATGTATATTGTGATTTAGTAAATTTTCTATAAATCAGTTGTGAAACTGTTAAATAGAGGATAAAATACTAGGGATTTAACACATCAAAAAGTCAAGGTATAATAATTTCACGATAAAAAGTCAATGGAACAGAGAAAAATTGCTTCTTGAAAAGAAAAAACAAACAAACTGATGTTTACAGCATCTTTTGTATTATTATTGTTTTTTCTGTTAATTTAAAGGGCATGTGCTTTCGTTCTTTAGTGAAATAAATTGGCATGAAAATTTTAGCAATGAATGTTCAAATTATGTATGTATAATTGCAAAACAATTCAGCAGTCAATAGCAGCCCATTTATAAAATAAAATTAAAATAATGAAGTAATTACACAGCGGTAGCAAGACATGTTTAATGTTCCCTGTAAAATACCAAGGCAATAGGCCCTTAACCACATCTGTGCAAAAATAAAAGTTTGTTATAATAATAATAATCTTATTAATAAATGATAAAAAAATATATATATATAATAATAGATTTAAGTGATTTGAAATGTATAGCAAAATCTCTGGCAGTTTATGTCCTCTCATATTGCACTAATAAACACCTAAACCTTATAGCAGATAACTTCGGCTACTACCAACACTACCATCAACACTAGATCATTGTTTTGTTTTGTTTTTTTCATTGTACATTTATGATAGGTTGGATATCTTTACATTTCATTACTGCATATTGTAGTAAGTCCACTACAAATAAGAATAATTTACTGAAAAGTTTATTTTAGTTTATTTTAGTTTTTTGTACAAGAAAGCAAACACACACAATAGACATAAAGCACCTAGTACCATTACACAAAGCAATAAAAAGAAGGGTGAGGGATTCACAGAACTATAGAGAACAGTCCAATAATCACAGTCAGCAACAGTATTGGCAAAACAGGAGATTGTGCCTCACATCAGGACGGTCAAGGTTATGAAAGAAAAAGAAAACAAACACACATATGGGTGGGGAACTGCCAAAATATCAGTCACTTTGCAGGATAAGGAGGAGTTTGCACAGACTAGCAGCAGAGCTCATAAGTTGTACACTTAGATTTCCTTAAGCAATCACAAAGAGTGTTGTCTGTTCCATTTGTTACAATAAATCTGTTCTGTCTTAGCAATAGAAATGATTTTCATTGAGCTACATCCTGAAACATTGCAATGATGGAGGCTTACTGTTAAATAATATTAGTTGCAACCATGCCTGGCTTGAGAGCCTGCTTTTAATGGCAGTGATGGCTGTTGTCCTGTCAGAGGAGCCAGATATTTCCAAATTGCAGTCTGGCTGAATGTTTATTTCATATTGGTTAGAAAACCAATTAACTGTCACACCAGAAATTACCTTGTACTAGACAGTGCAACAATAAGTGGGATACTGATGCTTGGGTCCACTTGTCAGTCCCAATATCTCCTCTATAATATAACCGCACACACACGCACACACACGGCGCTTGCTGAATTGCTGTTCTTCACTATTATCCGTACGTCCCCACCTCTGTCTCCATCTTGTCCTACGTCTCTTATTGTCTGTATACTTTTAAATCAATGCAGCCCTGTGTTTTTTCTCTACCATATCGTCAGCCATCTTCTCCCTCAAGTCGCCTCGTTCAGTAAACTCTCTCGTGCTCCAGTACCCACGGCGACCGTACAAGCCAAGAGCCTGTGGTAATAGCTGCAAATCCCATTTAGATTGAGTCACATTGAATTATGCATTCAGCGGAGGCAGAGCTATTGCCACATTCATGCAGGCGTGTCTGTCTGTCTGCTGATGTGGATGCACAGGGTGGTGTTTGTGTGTGTGTGTGTGTGTGTGTGTGTGTGTGTGTGTGTGTGTGTGTGCGTGCGTGCGTGCGTGCGTGCGTGCGTGCGTGCGTGCATGCATGTGTGTGTGTTTGCTTTTGCGTCGGTAGGGTAGAGGTTTGTGTAGCTAACCTCCTCTAACTTTCCTCATCTCTTCAAAGGTGAGTTCTCTCTGTGCCGTGTTAACAACGGAGGATGTCAGGACCTGTGTTTGCTGACCTCTGAGGGAAGGGTCAACTGCAGCTGCCGTGGTGACAGGAAGCTTTTGGAAGACAACACCTGCATAGGTAATACTGGAGGACAGGGAAACAAGTGTTTGGCTTCAAACACTTAGATGAGGTGGCAGATAAAATAAAGATTTTAAAAAGTTGATGCTGTTTTATGAAGAATATTTCGTGAAACTTTCTATGCTACCCATTTATAATGATTTATAAACATACTTGGAATAATGTATTAAACTGTGTTTAGAGCTATGTTTAATGATGGAGGGGTTCAATGATGGATGGTGTCAGGTGGTGGCAGGAGGACAGAAGGGGAACGAGAGGGCTGGGGTGTGCGTATTACTTTTTGTGCCAAAATGATGTGAACACAAGGTGTGGTGTTCCTGAACCTAGTTACACTAGTTATACTATAACTGCATCACAAGTATGCTTATAATCCATTATATTGCATTATAGATATGGGATAGAAAGTGTTAGCATATATTTTTATTAAATCTGTAGATCCTGGTGTGAGGGCCCTCTTGCACACAGACCATGCTGTAATAAAGTTAGCAAGATCAGGCTTTGAATGGATCTGAATGGGAACTGAACGCCTCCTCAGGGGAAGACATCTTGTCTTAAGTGCATTTTTGTGTCTTTGTCTCACAGCTCTCAACACTACATGTAACAACATTGACGAGTTTGAGTGTGGAAACGGAGACTGTGTCAACTACACCCTGACTTGTGATGGCATGGCGCACTGTAAAGACAAGTCTGATGAGAAACAGTCCTACTGTGGTGAGTGGGACCTTTTTCTATGTCCGAACAGTTTCAGCCACATTCTAGTTGTTGACATTTGTAATTTGAGCCCGCATCATTTCCTGTCTGGTTCTCAGCCAACCGTGTGTGTAAGAAGGGCTACAGACGGTGTGTGAATGGCCGCTGTGTGGGGCACAGCTCCTGGTGCAATGGCCAGGACGACTGTGGAGACAATTCTGATGAAGTCTTCTGTAACTGTGAGTCAAGTTTTCTGATTTAACAAGTTCCTCCTGTCTGCAGTCAGAGGTGAAAACAAAATACAAATACTTAGTTACTGTACTGAAGTAGAGTTTTCAGGTATCCACACTTTACTTGTGTATTTAATGAGTTAAACACTATATTTATTTTGCATCATTGCACGCCACCTTCCCAACATCAAGACACAGACATAGAAAAGACGATTCAACGGTGTATCCATCAGTGCATATTATGCATGACAGACATAACAAGACGAAAACGAGCCAAGACAAGAAAGACAGAATGAGACAAAAAAGACATAATGACATTAGGCATTAAGACAAAAAAACCCAACAAACCAAGACAAAAAAGATTGTAGAAGACATAAGCTAAAATGTAACAAGATTAAAAAAAAAACAAGAAAATAAGATGAAAAAGTCATATCAAGATGAAAAAGCTGTGAAAGATGAAAAGCATAAAAATTACATGAAAAAGATATAAAAGAAAAGCCGAGAGAAGATGAAAGCAACATAAGATGAAAAAGACAAAAGCGACATAAGATGGGAAAGACATAAAATGAAAACTATATAAATGACTTAATATAACGAAAAAGATGTAAAGGCTTAACTAAACATAAAAGATGTAACAAGCAAAACAACATAAATTACATAACCAGCATGAGAGGGAAAGTTGACCATGGAGAAAAGGTGAGGTTCAGTGAACTCTGCACAGAAACAGCCAGCAGAAATGTCCTTCATAGGGCCACTTTTTACTTTTATACTTTGAATACATTTCAGAGCCTGCACTGAAATTTACTCTTGCCACCACTGCCTGCAGTCACATGACGTTTTCAAAGGATGTTCAAACTAAACTCTGTCTTTTTGTTTTTTTCAGCCACACTGTGCTCAGCTGATCAGTTCCAGTGCAGAGATGGAGGCTGCATCTCCAACTCCAGCAAGTGTAACCAGAAGGTGGACTGCGAGGATGCTAGTGATGAGATGAACTGCAGTAAGTTCAGCCAGAATAACTAAATGTAAATGAAAAAAGGCAACACTTTCTCCCAGGCTGAGGTATAAAGTAGTGCTGCTCTCTTTGTTAAGCTGCCACCGACTGCTCCAGTTACTTCCATCTGGGAGTGAAGGGAGTGACATTTCAGAAGTGCGAGTTCACCACGCTCTGCTTTGCCCCTTCGTGGCAGTGTGATGGAGCTAATGACTGTGGAGACTTCTCCGATGAAAGGAACTGCCCAGGTACTTCATCGCCTTCTGAAAAACATAAATTATCCTCACATCTAAATCTTCATGCAGCATTCAAGGAAAAAGTGAAATTATTTTTTCACAGATGAATGAAATCAAGGAGTCCAATTTGGATTATTCCAAATGGAACAAGAACAAGCAAAGTTTTCATCCATTCAATTGTGGTTTTGGAGGAAATTCTCAATGAAAAACATTGGAAATTTAATTTTCCATTTCTCTCTTCATGCTGGCTTAACTTCTTAATGTTTGCCACGTCTCTGTCACTCTGCCAGGGAGCGGGAAGACAAAGTGTCCTACACCCTTCTTTGCCTGTCCTAGTGGACGTTGTATCCCCATGAGCTGGACATGTGATAAGGAGAACGACTGTGAGAACGGTGCAGACGAGGCTCACTGTGGTGAGTTTAAACACTAGAACCAAAACAAGCTGAAGTTCAGCAGACCATTACTTTGTTTTGGTACTCGTATTTTGCACTTCATACATTCTTTCTGGACCTCTAGATAAATTCTGCTCAGCCTCTCAGTTTGAGTGTGGGAACCACCGCTGCATTCCCAACCGCTGGGTGTGTGACGGAGCCGACGACTGTGGTGACAGCAGCGATGAGGACAGCAAATGCAGTGAGTGATTAATGCTAACATATCCAGCACCAATAATATTTAGACAGCAGTGGAGTCTGAAGAATACAAATGAGCGTTAAATTGTCAAGGTTAGAGGAATCCCCTCATTTGTGATTCTTCATTCCTGTTTTCTTTACTTACATGTGTTATATGCTAGGCCAGGGGTCTTCAATTTTGTTCAGGCCACGGACCCCTAAGCTGATAGGCAGATAAAGCAGAGACCCCCTATAAACATATTGCATACTTTTGGATCCACTCTCACTATATCAGCAGCAGTTGTAGCATGGCTAATGTTAGCTGCATTAGTCTCACCTTCTTTCATTGGTTTCTGAGGTGGGGGGGTATTTCAGAGTCTCTTGCTTGTAAAGTTATAAAATGATCCATCGTGGTTCACAAGAGTGTCTGTACACCAATTGGCCAATATATTTCAGTAATACATGGACAACTAGTCATGGATTGGAGCTGCACAGTGATTTATTAAGTTAGCTAGCTCACATAATTGCACAAGGATTCATGGCTAGCTAAATTAAATTGTTGTTGTTGTTGTTGTTGTTGTTGTTGTTGTTGTTGTTGTTGTTGTTGTTGTTGTTTAAAGCGATTTTTTTGCTCAGAATATGTTGGATTCATTTAATATGATTTTTCAGACATTCTGGACCCATACAAGCAACATAACTGTATATGGTTATAGTCACATCTTGCTAATGTTAGCAATCAGTGGCTAACAAGCTAGCTAACAGTTGTTATAGATTAGCTAGCTAGTTAGGTAGCATTTAATGGTAACATTAGCAACCAGATACAAGTAGCTTGCTAAGAATTTATGTTTATTAGTTAGTTAGTTAGCTAAAATATAACACATGTTAACGTGTGACTATGTAGCTTTTACAGGTTTCCCAGCAACATCTTTTAACTATCTTCAAAATTTGGTTTTCTTCTCAACATAGATGAACCTAGGACATGGCATATCTAAGTCGTGGATGTATTATTTAGAAGAGCGCAAAGACATCAGTTATGAGCCTTTACAAGTGATCAATCAATGTGTTCAGCATGGTGAAAGACAGCTTACAGCTTATGATATACCTTAGCAGCTCTTCCTAAAGGGCATCTGCTAAGAGACAGTCTGGGAAACACTCATAAGAAAAGAAGTTCTTTTGCTAAGGTATATCTCAAAAACCTTTGTAGAATGCTAAGTACTTTGAAACTGGGAAATGCAGCCTTGATTGTTTTCAGAAAGGAATCAAAGTCATCTTTAACAAGTTCTTGCCATCACAGAAACCAAAACCTGCAGTCCAGAGGCGTTCCAGTGTCCTGGATCACATATGTGTATCCCTCAGCGTTGGAAGTGTGACGGAGACAAAGATTGTCCTGATGGAGCTGACGAGAGTGTCAAAGCTGGCTGTGGTGAGTGCAGGCTGAGGGTCAAAACGTTTTGATAACCCACAGAGACGAAGAAAGACGTAATTCCATACTGCACCTGTAGGGCTATAAAACCTATTTACTTCATTCACACAAGTATTTTTTATGTCTCAGTGTTCAACAACACCTGCAGCAGCAATGAGTTCATGTGCCAGAACCGACAATGTATCCCCAAGCACTTTGTGTGTGACCATGACAATGACTGCAGCGATGGCTCAGATGAGTCCCAGGAGTGTGGTGAGTGGCCTCTTATTCCTGATGGGACGATTTAAAAAAGGAGCGCTCTGCTCCTAGCTTTTCCTTTTAACAATGAGCTAAACTTTCCTTCGTGCCATTTCTCACTGCAGAATATCCGACATGTGGACCCAATGAGTTCCGCTGTGCCAACGGACGCTGCCTCATCCAGAGTTCATGGGAGTGTGATGGAGACTTTGACTGCCATGACCACTCAGACGAAGCCCCCAAGAACCCACGCTGCACTGGGCCAGGTTAATGCTGTAATTATAGAGCAGTGACAGATTTTGCCACGTCTAATTTTCACCTGTAGCCTTTGGGCATGTCAATGTAAAATACAAAAATTAAGCCTAAACCGAGATTACTAAATACAAATTACATGGCAAATTTTGTCATAATTAACATAATCCATTGAATTACAAAAAATATCATCTAATCTGAATACTTATTGTTTACGTCAAAATCAAACATTGCGAATATTGCACCTTAAATTAAAAGCACATAAATATTGTTTTTGTATCCTTCTGTCTTTGGCATTTCTTTTCTCCTGACATATATGCCACAAAATGGAGCACTTGTCTAAGAAACTCAGTATGTCAAACACACCACTCATGAGTTAATAGAGCATTGACTATTATAAAAAATAAATAAATAATAAGTTGACACATTTTAATGACATAATCAGAAATGTAATCAAGTAATCCATGACAACATATCTTTAATCTAATTACACATTTGGTAACGCTTTATTTGAAGGTGTGTGCATTAGACATAAGCCATTAGACTGTTAAAATCATGCCATGACACCTGTTGTGAACATGAATGTGTCTTTATGAATGTTTATGACTGTTGTCATTAAGTGTCAGTCAGTTATGTCATTTGTCAGGAAATTATTCATGACATTGTTTCCATGTCACCATTCCATGGTGTAATAAAACTTAATGACATCTTCAAGTTCAAAATATACCACTTAAGTTGAGATCAAGGAAAATATTCACGACACACTTATAACAGTTTGATGGCCAGTGTCAAAACCAACCACATACGACAGTATAATGTAAGATGAAAGTTTCTTTAAGTTTGATAATCAAGTTTTCCTGACAAAGATATTATTGGCTTGATTAGTGGCAAAAAATTACATAATTGACTTCACTCAGCAACAACATTCATAAAGACTCCTTGTCACCTTGACAGATGTTATAACATGGTTATGAAAGTGTAAGGACAGGCTTAAGCACACCCCTTCAAATAAAGTGTTACCAGAGAAACATACAGTAGATCAACAGGATATGGAGAAGGCACATAAGTTAAGATAATCCTTCATTGATCCCCCAAAGGGGAGATCAAGCTGCTTCAAGAGTGACGCCATCTTGGATATCATTCGATTCAAGTATATGCAACATGTTAATGCAGTATGACACCAATACTTGTTATTATTATTCTGACAAGTGGAAAGTGCTCTCAACAGTTATAACTGAAATGAATCCCTGAAATAATATCAGCTGCACCAGTTGCTATTTTCTCTTCCTGTGCCTCTCATTTCATTTCTCTCCTTCATGATTATCACAGAGAAGAAATGCAATGACACCACATACGCCTGCAACAATGGAAAGTGCGTCAATGAGACACTGCTCTGTGACCATAAGGACGACTGTGGTGACGGCTCCGATGAGCTGAACTGCTTCATTAATGAGTGCCTGAACAGCAAACTGAGTGGCTGCTCGCAGCTCTGTGAGGACCTTAAAATAGGCTTCAAGGTAGGTGAACGCCACGGAACTCTGATCTTAGCTCTCCTGTAACATATGTGCGAAAAAGGCATCACGTACGGTGGCTTTACTTTCTCTGCGCTCTGCCTCCTCACAGTGCAGATGCCACCCCGGCTTCCGTTTGAAGGATGATGGCAAGACGTGTGTCGACATAGACGAGTGCACGACCACCTATCCCTGCACGCAGCGGTGCATCAACACGCACGGCAGCTTCCACTGTCTTTGTGTGGAAGGTTTCCAGCTCAGCCCCGAAAACCCCACCATATGCAAATCCACTTCTGGTAAGAAACATGACAAGATTTATAACATGTAGGGAGTGGTTACAGTAAATCCACTCACATGCAACGTCTCCCTCCCTGCAGACGAGGAACCATTCCTGATCTTTGCCAACCGCTACTATCTGAGGAAGCTCAATTTAGATGGCTCCAACTACACGCTGCTCAAACAGGTGAGACCTGCACATACTGTGCTTAGAAATCCTGCAGAGATTTATTGCAAGCCCAGACTAACACAGCTCCTGTGCTCTGACAGGGCTTGAACAATGCTGTGGCTCTGGACTTCGACTATCGCCAGCAGATGATTTATTGGACAGATGTGACCACCCAGGGCAGCATGATCCGGCGCATGCACATCAATGGCAGCGATGTGCAAGTCAGTGTGGCAGCATCTTGTCTAAAGATGATAGTGAAATATACTCATTTTATCTTCTTGGTCTTAACATTGCACCAGCATTTGAAATGACTCATTAGTCTTCATGTGTAAGCCAGTATGTGCAGTGAAAACCCAGGACAAATAAGTAGTTTTCTTATTTTGAGGCACTTTTTCAGAAAGTATAAACTGCTTGCTCATTTGTTAGGTCCTTCATCGCACATCACTCAGCAACCCAGATGGTCTGGCAGTGGACTGGGTGGGAGGAAACCTGTACTGGTGCGATAAGGGACGGGACACTATCGAGGTGTCAAAGCTGAATGGAGCGTACCGGACAGTTCTGGTCAACAGCGGCCTGAGGGAGCCACGTGCTGTGGCTGTGGACGTGCGCTATGGGTAAGAGTGACTCAACACAACTTTGAAGCTCTGGGTCAAAAAGTAGAAGCAAAGATTTTCTTGAGTAGGGAAACTTTATTCCGTTCTGTTTGAATGCCACATGGGCTTATACTTAGTTATCAGTTACATAAAGTAAATGTTTCTTTTTTTTTTTAGTCAGTGTTAGGGAAACGTAACAAAGCTAATGCATTGCAATTATATATTACTTTTAGCATTACCAAAGTAATATAATGCATTACTAATATGATTTTGGCAGTATTATTACATTTACTACATCATGGTTAAAAGTATAAATGAGCATAAAAATGACCGTTTCCAGCATAAACCACCGTGCTCTGAACACGACACATTACAAACACCAAGTAATATTTATATTTTGGAACAGAAAAGAGAAAACTTAACAAACTACTCAGCCTGGACGGGGCACGATAGGGGCTGTTTGCTATATTTTAATCTACATTACAAACCGAAGCAGAGAGCCAGAGAGCAGCAAAATGTAGGTTGCAAAATTTAGATAAATATATTTATCCAGTGCCTTTTTATTGGGCATCAACCTCACTGCCAAAGCAGACACGAGGTGACAAGAGGAATGATTGAAACATGTTGCAACATTTGTGGGGACACTGCCTTTAAATATTATCCTCTTCCATTTTATAATGCCTCCACATACTTCTGTGTTTTTATTGGTGAAAATAATGCCAAAGTAATGTAACACATAATTCTACACAGACAGTAAGAAACGTGATACTTCATGGTGACAATAACTAGTAATACTTGATACATTACATTTTGAAAGTAACTTGCCCAACACTGGTTTTAGTTAAAAAGAACAAGACATCTGAAACCAAGTGGGTGTTAAATTCTGAGTTGTTGTGATTAGTAAACCTAACTAACACAGTGCATCCCTGGCAGGTACTTATACTGGTCAGACTGGGGTGACAACCCCCACATAGGGAGGATTGGGATGGATGGCACCAACAGGAGCGTAATCATAGAGGAGAAGATCACCTGGCCCAACGGCCTGACGCTGGACTTTGTTAATGACCGCATCTACTGGGCCGACGCTCGAGAAGACTACATCGCATTTGCCAGCCTGGACGGAAGCAGCAGACACACAAGTAACAAACACACACACATAGGCTCAGTTAAAGTGTCTTTGTGCACTTGTCCAGTCGTTGTTGCTAACTTATTTGTCTTCTGTGTGCCTGTGCCCTGAAGTTCTGGTTCAGGATATCCCCCACATCTTTGCTATGACTCTGTTTGAGGAGTACATCTACTGGACAGACTGGGAGACAAAGTCCATCAACAGGGCTCATAAAACACTGGGAATCAACAAGACCGTGCTGATCAGCACCTTACATCGACCGATGGACGTCCACATTTACCACCCGTATCGCCAGCCTGAAGGTAAAACTCAGTCACCCGTCACTCATAACTACATGTAAACCTCATCTATCTGTCCTTATTTGACGTGTACACATTTCCTTGTTCTTCAGTGGCTGACCACCCGTGTCAAATCAACAATGGAGGCTGCAGTAACCTGTGTCTGCTCTCACCTGGAGGAGGATACAAGTGTGCCTGCCCAACTAACTTTTATCTGGCAGCTGATGGCAAACAGTGCTTGTCCAACTGCACAGCAAGTCAGGTAAGCTCACTTCAGTCTATTATTTTAGATATTTTGGTAACACTTTAAATGAAAGGGTGTGCATAAGACTGTCATGAAACTGTCATAATAGCATGTCTAGCTGAGTCTGGCCAGACTGGCACCAAACATAGCCTCTCAGACCAACAGTGGCCAGTTTGATGGCAGAGAAGACAGTACCAACGTGGTTTTCTTGTTGGGTTTGGCACCCCCTTGGGCTGAGTCAGCTAATTAGGCAGTTAGCCCCATGGCTAACTGAGCTAACTACCAGACACCAGCAGACAGTGGTTTGCATATTTTAGCAACAAATAAACTTGCTAACTGCTGTCTGACCATCCGGTAAATATGTAAGCTGAATTACCTTTGTACTGTATTCTGTCATCAATCTGGCCTTATAACATTTAATGACATCTTTATGACAAGTCCAAGTGGTACCACTTTACTTGATGTCCAGGAAATTATTCATGACACTATTATAAAAACATTTGACAGTGTAATAAAATTTAATGACATCTTAATGACAAGTCCAAGTGGTACTACTTTACCTGCAGTCAAGGAAAATATTCATTACATACTTATAATGGCAAGTGTCAAAACAAACCACATATGACAGTATAATGTAATGTTAACATAAAGCTAAACAGTTTATTTAAGTTTGATAATGTCAAGCTGTTATGACAAAGACATTGACAGGTTATGTTGTCTTGATTGATGTCAAGTTGTCATAACAAAGACAGTGGAAACAATGGCAAGTTAGTATTAACTAAGTATTAAGTATTTATCTTTAAGTTTAATTTTCAGTTGGGAGTAATGTTATAACCTTGGTCTTTAAGCTTTAATCATTTCTTTTATGTAATTTTATATCTTAGTGTTCCTGTGATTTTTGTTATTTATTCTTTGGTTTGTTTGTGTTTCTTTAAGTTTTTTTTTTGGCTTTTGCCTTTATTTTTGATAGGGATAGCTGAAGATATGACAGGAAAGAGGGTAGAGAGAGAGGGAATGACACACAGTAAATGGGCCACAGGCAGGAGTTGAACTGGTGGCTGCTGCAGAGGACTGATAGCCTCAGTACATGGGGTTCATGATCTACTAACTGAACTATAGGGGTGCTACTTTCTTTGGTTATTTGTATTTGTTTCTTGTTCCTATTGTTTTAATTTTGCTATGTGTAGCACTTTAGGCTGCATGTGTGTATGAAAGCTGCTATATAAATACAACTGAGTTGAGTTTAGTTTAGTTGAGTTAAAAATGACATAATTACAACAGTCATAAACATTCATAAAGGCATGTTCATGACCGTGTCTGATGCACAACTCATCAAAGTTTTACTGACATTTGCTTGTATTCACACATTATTAAATCATACAAATAAACAAACTTCTCCTGTGTCCCTTCAGTTTGTCTGCAAAAATGACAAATGCATTCCATTCTGGTGGAAGTGTGACACTGAGGATGACTGCGGCGACCGCTCAGATGAGCCTGCAGACTGCCGTGAGTGATGATTTGAGCCCGACTACACTAAGTCGTAACAACATAACATTGTTGCAGCATATTGTATATGTTGGTTCTGGTTTGTAAAACACTGTGTTTTGTCACTGTAGCTGAATTTAAGTGCAGACCAGGTCAGTTCCAGTGTGGCACAGGCATCTGCACCAACCCGGCCTACATCTGCGATGGTGACAATGACTGCCAGGACAACTCTGACGAGGCTAATTGCGGTACACACGCACCTACACACTTACAGCATTTAAATCATCTTACATGTACTTGTAATTAGGGCTGTGTATTGGCAAGAATGTCATGATGTGTACATTTACAAAAACTGTCATTGCATAAATAACACACCACCATATGCATAAAGTCTGAGTTTAAGACAGCACAAAAGGAGCTTCTGTCATGAATCTTGCCACGGCGCAGTGTTTTTGAGAACCAGTACAGTATCGCAAACAAGATAATCTTTCATTAGTCCCACACCAGGGATATTTGCAGTGTTACAGCAGCAAAAATAGAAAGAAACTTTAATAAAAAAAGAATAACTAAGCAATATGTGGAAATATGAAAATATGAACTATTTAAACAAGAGGAAATATTAAAAATTGGAACAATATATACAATATAAACAATAAACGGACTCAACTGTTGACTTTATACAGAGGGAATATTGATAGTGCACACTGAAAGGAAATTTCACCTGAGTGAAATATTGCACAGTATGAGGTGAGATTTCACCTGAGTGAGACCTGATACTGCACAGTTGGTGTACATTTAGAGTGGAGACAAATTATCAGTATTGGTGTAGCAGGGCTGACAGCAGCAGAAAGGAAGGACCTGCAGTGTCCTTCTTTCACACACTTTTCTACACTCTTTGCTGTTCTTCGCTATATTCAAGTGTATCAGTATTTTCTTCCACCCCTACGTGTAATAACTCGTATACTCTGTTGCCTGCTGTTTCTTTTTCCAGACATCCACGTGTGCCTGCCAAGTCAGTTCAAATGTACCCACCCCAGTCGCTGCATCCCTGGAATCTTCCGCTGCAATGGACAGGACAACTGTGGAGAGGGAGAGGATGAGAAAGACTGTCGTGAGTCTAGTTGCTCTTCAAGTTCTCTGAAGACCCTCTGCTATGTTTCAGCTTTTGCCCTGCTAGTGTCAACACTTACAGAGTATAGAGCTCAACAGCGAGGTTCTGGAAGTGAAAGTCTCATTCTTATTCTGAATATAGGATAAAGATTATTAGTCTTACTTTTGTAACTATCCAAGGTGGACACACCAGGTTATGAAATGATAGAATCATATACAAGTTAAGTAATTCTGTATGATATTAACCTTGTTTTTGGAAAAATAAGTTATATACACACACAGCACAAACTAGAACATATTACAACACTGCTATTAACTATATAAACACTGTAATAATGACAAAAGGTAAATTTTGCAAGGGTTTATGGGATTTGAAGTTCCTTTATGCTTACAATAATTATGTAGTCTTTATCTTTTTTTTACACCTTCCAATCTTTTCTCTTCTTTTTGTTTTTTTGTTTTTTTTGTTCAGAATCAAATGTTTTATGTTCATGATTCATCTCATAGTTGGTTGGTTCAGTTCCAGGCTTGAAACTCACTGTATAAGGATTTTCTGAAATGTCTATGGAGTGATTGAATGGGAAATTCACTTCTGGAACTGGAGCCTCTGAAAAAGTGTGCCGTCACTATTGAGCTCTACACGTCTGTCCATTTATCTAAACAACACTTTGGTCCAGAATACTAAATTTATTTCCCCTCCGGATGATCCCCGCTGTTTGTTGTGACCCCTCGACCTTTCCTCCATGGCCTCCCTGAAGCCACAGTTTTCACTTCCACATACAGTATCTCAAAAATCTAATGAGCAGATGGGGCATTGCTGAACACTTTCACGCACCCCAGAGGATCACTGTCCATTTTGACCTTTCCTTTTAGCGAGGCCCTAAGGCCAA
Organism: Lutjanus erythropterus; assembly: GCF_056507025.1. Lineage (NCBI taxonomy): Eukaryota > Metazoa > Chordata > Actinopteri > Lutjaniformes > Lutjanidae > Lutjanus > Lutjanus erythropterus. The sequence continues at coordinate 21,946,820 of NC_139318.1, forward strand.
ATGATGTTGCATAATGTAATTGCCATGACATTTGCTGAGCACATTCATCCTCCACTGAGGGAGATTACATGAACTGTTCTGTCGTGCCATCCTGAGGTCAGAATTTACATTTTAGCACCTTTAACTGCAGGGCTGTGAGAATAGCAAAATTGCCATGTCATTATGTAATGAATACTGCCGTCTCCAGGGGCAACTGGCAAGACTTCAGCTTGTAGTCATTTTAATTAGTGGAAGTTGTGATTAGGTAGCAATCCTTCTGTATTCAGTGGACTTTCTGCTTGTGTCTGTGCAGCGGAAGTGACATGTGCCCCCAACCAGTTCCAGTGTGCCATCACCAAGCGCTGCATCCCACGGGTGTGGGTGTGTGACAGGGACAATGACTGTGTGGATGGATCTGATGAGCCTGCCAACTGCAGTAAGACACAGCTCATTATTACTGAGCAAAGCACCTTTTCTCACCAAATAAGTCTCCTCTACAGCATGAACACAGCTCTCTAATAAGAGTCGACTGCTTATATCGATCGGAGACTCTGGATGTTGGTAACAAATAAAAAATGAATGTAGAGAATGGAAAATGTTGCGCTGGAGTTTAAAAAGGAGAGAAAATCATACAGCCACAACAGAAGAGACTGCAGGAGAGTGTCGATGTTCACTTAATGCATCATTATTCAGCTGTTCATGATTCACTTGAGTCATTATTGAAGTTAATTTCGCAACATTAATAATAAGACTATCATCTATTTGTTATCTGTTAATTCTGTTACAGAAACAGAGTGAATAATCCCACGCCCAGCGTCGACGCGTCTAATCCTTTAAATCCTCTCTGTTGCAGCTCAAATGACATGTGGTGTGGATGAGTTCCGCTGCAAGGACTCGGGGCGCTGCATCCCTGCGCGCTGGAAATGTGACGGAGAGGATGACTGCGGAGACGCTTCAGATGAACCCAAGGAAGAGTGTGGTAAGGACCAGGGTGTAGATGGAGGGAATAAAATAAAGGAGAGGCATTTGGCAGAGGTGTGGACTCAAGGACTCGACACAAATTTGTTTAAACTCAGCTTGACACAGTCAAAAAAAGATGTGACTCATCTTGGACTTAGTTTGTTAGTTTATGAGTTAATTTGTAAGGGACAAGTACAGTTGCATAAACTGTGTCTGATGTACTGTCTACTTGTTTATAGCCAAAGCTAATTTCTAACAACAGTCCCTTGATGGGCATTGATAGTCCAAGCAATTGTAAAATTACATGTTGTATGGACAAATAAAACCAACAAAAACACATAACATCTGGAAACAAAGACACGAAACATTAGGAGCTCAAGTAATAATGTAATTGCTGTCATGATGCTTCGGCCAAGTTTAAACCAGGATTTGACAGTTGTAGAAAACGTTTTATAATCCTTAATCTGCTTTAAACTGAGGGTTGTACCTTTGATTGAAAATGCAGTTTGTGCAAAGGAAGTGAATGCATTCCTTAATTTCCTGAATCAACTAATGTTAACACTATTCATTCTCAGAAAGTTGGGATTTAATTTGTCAGATCTGCTTTGTTTGAACCAACCCTACAGCATCCAATCAAGCTGCAGGAGAGAACTATGAAGAACCAGTGTTCTTTATGATAAGTAAATGATACCAATGATAATTTCTTTGATGTACAAAAATGATAAGGTGATCAGCTAATTATGAAATGCAGTTTGATTTATGAAATGTAGAGATTCAAAATTACAGACAGAGATGCAGCAACTTCCAACTTTATTCAACCTCTGAAGCTGCACAAGGAGGCTCTGTTGTTACAATGGTACTACATTTTGTGAAGAGGGCATTATGACTTGTTCAGGACTTGAAACTCAAACTTGGGACTTGCCTGTCCAGACTTGGGGCTTGAGTGCAAAGACTTGAGACTTGTCACTTGCAAAACAATGACTTTGTCTCATCTCTGGAGATTACTTGTATTTCCATGCAGATTTTCAGAGAGAGATTTTCATGTACATTCAGTGGTTCTCAAACTGGGGGGCGGGGCCCAACTGCTGGGGCATAGAGCCATTGCAGGAGAGGCATAGATGACCGTGGAAAAATATGGGTTTGAAACTAAGTGGAATGAATACGATTTATGTAGGGAAAGCAAACTAACGAGTTTGCTGATGCTGTTGTACTGACCTTTATTTCACAAAAAATCAACGTTGATCCTTTTGTATTAGTCGCTCCCAGTCATTGTTAATGACTGATTTAAAAAAAAGTGTGTGGCGCGTGAACCTTTTTCAGCTTCTGAAGTGAGGAATGCCAGAAAAAGTTTAAGTGCCACTGATTTACATTTAAGAATGAGAGCAAAGATAGACAGTTGGAATATTGAACTTCAAATTAAAAATTAAGCTGAATCAAGTGTCAAGAGCAAGTGACAGTATTAAGTTTTACTGGATTAGCGAGACTGAAACGGCACACAGACTTACGTGTGACATGCAAAACAGTGACTTGGTCCCACCTGTTGAAGTTGATAAAAGGACCTCAGTTGAGCTGATTGTGTGTGTTTGCTGCTCAGATGAGCGGACGTGTGAGCCGTACCAGTTCCGCTGTAAGAACAACCGCTGTGTGCCCGGCCGCTGGCAGTGTGACTACGACAATGACTGTGGGGACAACTCTGATGAAGACAAGTGTGGTATGTTCTCTTTGCTTTTTGTATAGCCACGACCACAGCTCATAGTGTGTATGAAAACAATAATTTCTAACATAATACAAGCTCTACTGTGAGCAGACCGTTCCGATGTGGCTGGTTATTGCGGTAAGCAATGTATCACCTCTCACTGCGTGTTTGTCTGTTATATTTACTCAACTACAAGCATGGTTGAGACTTTGATTTCTTTTTGCGTTACTTAGTTCTGTGGCCATTTGCACATCTCACATCATCTCATGTCTATTTTGCATTTCACACTGGCCTGTTGATGTGAGCCAGAGGTAGGTGTTTTCACAGTTTCAGCTCAACCATCCACAACCTCAGCTACCCAATCCTCCGTGTGCCCCCAGCTTGTTTTTTTTTTGTTGTTCTGTGAGCCCTTTCCTTCCCTTTCAAATCCTACTAGCTCCTCCAGCTCCTCCACCACGTACAGTACAGAATGTTGTACCATCCCCACCTCTGTGCCCCATGAGTCAGTCCTGTGATTATTTTTATTCACGTACGTCTGGCTCACCACAGAGCACCCTGTGTTCTTTTTGCTCTATTCCCACCTTTTCTCTTTTCTTCCCTTTACGCCTCTCCTCGCTTCTCGCCTCTGCTCTCTGTTCCTGCTCAATTATCCTCCTAAGATGTCTCCTCTCTGTCCTCAGTGCCTCGGCAGTGTTCAGAGAGCGAGTTTGCCTGCACAAACGGGCGTTGCATTGCTGGGCGCTGGAAGTGCGATGGGGACCACGACTGTGCTGATGGTTCAGATGAGGTACCGCTCAAGTGTTTCCTTCCTGATTTGACATTCTGCTTTGAAATTTGACACACCGCACCACACCTAACCAAAAATTCATTTCTTTGCTTTGGTCCAGAATGGCTGTGATGTGAAGTGCGACAGCGATCAGTTCCAGTGCAAAAATGGCCATTGCATCCCCATCCGCTGGCGCTGTGATTCTGACGCTGACTGTGTGGACGGCAGCGATGAGGAGAAATGTGACAGCGGTGGTAAGAAACACGCATAGAGCCTAACATGTCATGCTGAAGACGTGGATGATATTATGTTTCATTCATTCCTCTTTTCTCCTGTCTCACCGTCGTTTCAGTGGATAGACACTGCCCCCTGGATGAGTTCCAGTGTAACAACACTCTCTGTAAACCCCTGGGCTGGAAGTGTGATGGGGAGGACGACTGTGGCGACAACTCAGATGAGAATCCAGAAGAGTGCGGTGAGAATCTCTACATTTAACACATGGGGTTTCTGATGACTGTCTGACACCTTGCTTAAATAAGGGCGTCTCTTTTCTTTAATGTGTCTCTCTCGCTCTGTCCCTCAGTTAAATTCCAGTGTCCGCCCACAAGACAGTTCCGCTGTCATAACGACCGTGTGTGTCTGCCGTTATCTAAACGCTGTGATGGTGTCAACAACTGTGGGGACAACAGCGATGAAGTCAACTGCCGTAGGTTTTACTAGCTTACTGTAAAGTCACATTAAAGGGATAGTGTGGATTATTTGAAGTGGGTTGTATGAGGTATTTATCAGTAGTCACTGTATCAGTTACAGAAGATGACGTTCTGCACACCTCAGTTTGGAGAAACAGTGAAGAGTGCCAAGAACAATATACTGCTGTGGACAGGGTCAGAACCAAAACCTGTTTTAGCCTCTTAAAAAGGTCCACATAATAAAAACATATCACTTTTAAGTGTATGCTATATTCAGAATATTTTCACCACTTTACTTGCCATCAGGCAGCCCGTTCTGACAAGAAACTGCCATTATATAAGTAAGTAAGTATAAGTATCTCATACAACCCCACTTGAAATAATCCGTACTATTCCCTTAACAATTCAGGAATGCATTTTATTGAAATTGCCATAGGACGTGGCTCTAAGTCATAGAGTCAGATGACTTTTGCACGTGATAATCAGGGTAACAACTTCTCTGTGACTCCTCTAGAATTGCCTCCTTCCACACCAATCTGTCAAAAGGATGAGTTCCAGTGCTCCAATGGCCATTGCATCAGCTCCATCCTGCGCTGCAACTACTTCAACGACTGCGAGGACTATGGCTCTGATGAAATAAACTGCAATAAGAAAGGTGTGTTGTGTTGCAGTATACAGTATTTGTCTTCATGACATTATGTGGAGTTATCAGCGTGAATGCATGCTGCTCATTTTGCGTTCTTGCAGACACGGTGCTGAATGACTGTCGCAGTAACAGGACGGTGTGTGGAGACGGAGATGAAGCTCATTGTGTGGTGAATGGCACCGACTCGTTCTGCTCCTGCAAACCCGGCTTCCAGTCCAATGGACGTAACAGATGTGAAGGTACAGTTTTCTCTGCTCATATTCTATTTTGTACATTTTACAGTGTTCCCACGCAGGATGGAAAATTCTGGAATTGATATTAGTTTATTATTTCCAGGTCTAAAGAAAAAGAAAGAAAACATAGTATGGAAACACATTTGTTTCCAGACCAGTGCCCCTATTCTGTTTTCTAAGGTATAAAATTCTGAATTTCCAAAAGTAAACTAATCCAGCAGAGTGTTTTTCATTGCGTTTGGAGCAGGCAGCCAGCACAGCCAACGTTTGCCACTGTGTTAGAGCACGTGCCAGAGCGAGCTTTATGTAAGGCAAGAAGTATAGCGTGTGTCTGAACGCAGACACCTACACAGAGCTGTCTTTACGCCTGTACATCACAGCCTGCAACGCAGCTCTGCTCCATGTGCCTGATAACTGAGCCAAATCCAGACATCCACGACCAAATTAGATTGAAAGAAAATGCAGCAATGTATCTGAATTGGATGTACAGGGGGTTTTAAAGTCTTGAGACTGTGGGCTCCTTTCAGACAAAGCTCAGAATTTTTTTTTAGTTTCACTCAATTCCTGGATGTCTGTAGGATCATGATTTTGTCATTTGATTCCACAGTAACCCCCCACCCCCACCCCAAAAAGGCAATAGTCTCATATTACTGTGTTACATAACGTCAGACTACACCAAATGCACAAATAAGGTCTGTCCAAAGGTATTTATTATTTCCTGACAAAGAAAAACAGTATCATCTCCCAACACTGAATTATGTCTTTAACCACATCAAATACATTTTAGCTATTCTGTGTGATTTCACAACTAATATTATTATACTAATATGTTTTCGCTTCCGTTCACCAAGCCTCCCCTGCCTCTGACTTTGAAAACTTCAGGCATATATGCATATCATCTCAAACCAAATATTAATCTTGTCTGAATATTTATAAGTTATGCAGGGATGAAGTTACCAGAAAAGTTAATGGGCGATCTTTTCTGCATAAGGAAATCATACCTTTACAGCTGCGTTCAGTGTTGCTTCCATGTGGACACAGTGACTAAACAAGGCTGCACAGACATCATGAAAATTATTATTTAGCTTTTTCAACTTTTTCAGTAAAAATATGAGGGAAACCAAACAATACAATACGTATTCAATATCTTAAGGAAAAATAACTTGACTATAGGTAGCAGTGGTTAGTTGACTTCCTCTTTGGGCAGAAACATTTGACATCGGTATGTCGTATTTAGCCTACGATACCTAGCTACAATCTTCTGCCAATTATTTGGCAACATACTGGCATAAACCAAAATTAGGAATTTACTGTCTCATAAAGAAAAGCTATAGTGTAGACCCTTATGTTAAGTATAATTCAATCAAAGGACTAAGATCGTATCGGTGCACAGTTGTGCTCAGGAACATTACCGTGAGCTGTAGAGACGGGCAGGTTTTATGGCACTTCAGAGGAGGACAGACTTTGTTTATTGTGTGAGTGTTGAGAGAGATTCATCTTCTGTTTTTCTGTCCTGCAAACAGCATAAAGGATGTACTTTTTACTAAAATGTCCTAACTGTAATTTTGTAGTGAAAAGAAATTGTTTGAACACTGCAATGTACTGCAAATCCATGAGGGTTGGGCACTTTGCACACATGACATGAAAATGAAAGAAAATCAAATCAAATCAATCACTCATAGCCAGAACATAACATACATATTAACAGATCTATTTTAAGATGATTTAGTTGTCAATAAATACCTAGCTATTTGTACTCTTCTCAATTTTCTAGACTTCTACAGAGAAGTCTAGAAAATTGAGTTTGGAAAAACATGAAATTTTGAAATGTAAAATGTGCAGGAACCCTGAGTCCATGTTGTGGCTACAACTACGTGTAATGTGTATGTAATGTGTGGCCTTGGTGTATTTCACAGATAAGAACGAGTGCAGGCAGTTTGGAATCTGTTCCCACATCTGCAACAACACGAAGGGTTCCTATAAGTGCAGCTGCCACAAGTACTTCACCAGAATCAATGAGACCTGCAAGGCTGATGGTGAGTACTTCTACCTTAAGTGACACTTGTTGGATTTACTCTGTGTCCACTGAACTCTGCTCTGCTACAACAATCTGTTGTATCTTCAGCTCTGAGACAGGTGCTCTACATCGCTGACGACAGTGAGATCCGCAGCCTGGACCCTTCCATGCCAAACTGGCGCTATGAGCAGATCTTCCAGGGTGACGCCAACGTGCGCATTGATGCCATGGACCTGCATGTCAAGACCAACCGCATTTACTGGACAAACTGGCACACAGGGCGCATTTCTTCCTACGACTTGCCTTCTTCCTCCTCCTCCCCCAACAGCAACCGCAACCGGCGACAAAGTGAATCGAGGGTCACAAACGTGGAGGTAAGTGTATTTATTAGGGATGTAACAGTATATTGTGATTAAAAATGTCTGAACTGTGACAATATCTACTATGATATTGCATGGTTAATCATTTTAATTATTTTATTTTTAATTTTATTTTACAAAGGGACTGCCACTGACTGCTGACTTGGTTTTGTTTTGCAACTGTTGATACATAATTCAAACATTCATGCCAATTTTTTGCTTACATCACAGCTGGTTACAAGGAAAAACATAATCTTATACGAACAAAAACTGCTGCACAGATCAGATTTATTATTTAATAAAGGTTAAAGGTTCATGAAGACATTTTTTCAAGTTGCCCTTTTTTAAAATATTGGCATTAATATGGTATTGTAAACTTTATGACTGCAATAAACTCTTATTTTCATTGTGATTAATTTGCTGATTATTTTCTCAATTTATTGATTAGTTGTTTGGTCTATAAAATGCCAGAAAATTGTGAAAAATGTTGATCAGTGTTTCCCAAAGCAAAGCAATGTCAATTTATTCAGCTTACTGTCATGGATTCTTAAAAACTTACTCAAACCAAGTAATTGATGTTTAAAATAGTTGGTGAATAATTTAGTAGTTGACAACTGGTCATTTAATTGATCGTTACACCTCTAGCAGACTTTTCATTGTGACACTATTATACCTTGAGTTTTTGGTGTCATTACACTCCAAGTATTTCTGTGTGTTTGTACTTACGTATATAACTGATGTAAACATAAACAGGGCAGGTAAAGCATGTGTGTCCAGTTTTGAAGAGTCTTAATGCTGTTTTTCTCTGTGTTCAGATCCCTGATTTGAAGATGCCCCGTGGCATCGCTGTGGACTGGGTGGCGGGAAACCTGTACTGGACCGACTCTGGCAGAGACGTCATTGAGGTGGCCCAGCTAAGCGGAGGACGCCACCGCAAAACTCTCATCTCGGGCATGATTGATGAGCCTTACGCCATTGTGGTCGACCCCCAGAGAGGGTGAGCGGGTCTTGTACAAAATCATAAGAACACAGATGTACAGTAGATTTAGGTGTGATATCAGCAGTGATAAATGGAGCTTTTACATTTACTTCATTAGGAAAATGTACTGGGCAGACTGGGGGAACCATCCCAAGATAGAAACAGCTGCTATGGATGGAACCATGAGAGAAACTCTGGTGGAGGAAAACATACAGTGGCCAACTGGTAAAACATCCACATCCACACACACACACACACACACACACACACATCCACATGCACGAATATTTGTCTTTAATGATCTGTTCTGTGACATGATACAAAATGTAAATCTTTAATCTTTTAAAACTTGTCTAACACTGCTCTGTCTGTCTGTGTAGGTCTGGCTGTGGACTACTTCAATGAGCGTCTGTACTGGGCCGACGCTAAACTCTCCTTGATCTGCAGTGTGAGGCTGAACGGCAGCGATGCAGTTGTGGCTGTAAACAGCATTAAGAACAGTTGAGTGGTGCAAACTCACAATGACACAGCTTGTGTTGTAATCCATATTAATGAGCAGACATTATAAATCAGGACTCAGTGTGATGTGGGTGGGTGATGCAAGAATGTGTATTTTAGCATGTAAAAATGTATTTAGGTACAATTACTAATTACAGTCAGTCGGTAACCTGATCCAAGTATTACAAAATTAAAGAAATGTAACTTTCTGTTCCAAACAATACCAAGCACAAAGACATTAATACAGCAGTTCTCAAACTTTTTCTGGCATCCAGAAAAAGTTCACACGTCATCAGTGTGATAGGGGAAGCAACTAATAAAAATAAGTTTTGTATCCTAATTGCATAACTTGGTTTCATGTAATCTGTTACTCCCCAAGCCTTATCCTGTCTTTGAAGCTTTTATAACATGTCCTCTCTGTTTCTATGCAGAGCTCCATCACCCGTTCAGCATCGACGTCTTTGAGGACTACGTCTATGGCGTCACCTACATCAACAACTATGTCTTCCGAGTGAACAAGTTTGGCAAAGGACCCATTGAGAATCTGACAACAGGAATGAACCACGCCACAGATATAGTTTTGTACCACCGATACAAGCAGCCTGAGAGTGAGTAGAAAACAGACAAAACTCACTAAATCAAAGAGGAGAGGAATAAAGTAGGGAGTGTTTTTTCCTAACTCTGAATTATTTTTCTGTCAGTGACTAATCCCTGTGACAGGAAGAAATGTGAGTGGCTGTGTCTGTTGAGCCCCAGTGGACCAGTCTGCACCTGTCCCAATGGACGCACGCTGGACAACGGCACATGTGTGGAGCTGCCCACTCCCACACTGTCTCCTATCTGTGAGTAAACACACGCTCTCACATACAGAAGACACACACACACACACACACACAGAGACATTGACATCTAAATCATTCTGTATTACTGAAAAAAATGTCATCTCCAGCTCCTCCCAGTGGTCCCTGCTTGACCCAGTGTATGAACGGTGGCAGCTGTTTCCTGAACGCTCACAAGCAGCCCAAGTGTCGCTGCCAGCCGAATTATGGAGGAGAACGATGTGAGATTGACCAGTGCAGGGACTACTGCAAGAATGGAGGCACATGCACACCCTCCCCTACAGGTAGGACATGGACATTACAAGCTGGTTTTGGTATTTTGTTTTATCTTTCTCTTGCTGGTACATCTGAGATGGCTCAGAAATGGCTGTGCTCTTATTTGACAAACAGAAAATTCCTTGTTTCTACTGGTGACCATGTCTCCCCCTACTATTGTGGAGTGCCTTTGGTTTTGATAGTGGGAGTGATTTTATTCTCTCTATATGCTCCCATTTGTCCACATTATACAGAGATGTAACATTTCATTCCACTGCTACACTGATGGCATCCAGCTGTATCTCCTAGTAAAGACTAGTGACTCTTAAAACCTCCCCGGTCTTACAAACAGGCTATCTATAGCTAGTTCAGCTATAGAGCTAGTTTAGTTATAGATAGCTATTTAGCTAGTTATCTATAGCTATCTGTAATAAACTGTACTGTTATTATTACTCTTATTATCATATTATTATTAATTATTATTATTATTATTATTATTATTGTTATTGGTAGTAGTAGTAGGAGGAGGAGGAGGAGGAGTGGCAAGAGACGCGATAGAATAAACCCCACTTGATACTAGTAAAGGTAAGATTAAAAAGGATGCAAATAGAATATATGGAAAGTATAATATAAGGTAAAATAAAACCCACTGAATAATAATAACAATAAAGTTAAAAACAGAGTACATAGGATGAATAAAATCAACTAAAATACAGCATTTTAAGAGAAGTGTAGCAGTGCAAAGCACAGTGCAAAAAAGAGTTTCAGGCCTGTATCAGAAAAGTCAGAGCCAGTTAAAAGCTAAAGTGATGAGATAAGTTTTTAACTTTCTTTTAAAAACACAACACATCTATTTATATTTTCATGTGTCTGTCTTTCCACAGGCTCTCCTACTTGTCGCTGCCTGACAGGCTTCACAGGACCAAACTGTAACCTGTACACTTGTAGGGATTACTGCAAAAATGGAGGCAACTGCACAGTCAGTACAGGAAACCAGCCGACGTGCCGCTGCCCCGCTGACTTCCTGGGAGACCAGTGCCAATACAGTGAGTGTTCCTACTCTGTAGCCCACATGCAAGTTTAAAAATGCTCAAATAATTCTCCTGACCAAGTCCGAATTACAGAGTACCTGTATTAGATTTTGATGTGGCTGGTGACAGGGCACTTATATGTTTGTTTTTGTGTGTGTGTGTGTGTGTGTGTGTTTGAGCAGGAAGCTGTGAGGGCCACTGCCTGAACAAAGGTACATGTCTACAGAGTGAAAATGGCTCCAAACTGTGCCGCTGTCTGCCTCAGTACACTGGCAACACATGTGAGATTAACAAGTGTCACTACTGTCGTGATGGCGAGTGTATCCCCAGCAACAGTTTCACATCCACAGACTTCACCTGTCGGTAAGAGCGGTCAGACACAAAAGATTTCTTCAGCACAAAAAGACCTACATATGCAGCGTTGTCTAGTCTTCCACATTGCCATTCACAATTTTTTCTGTCTTGAATAGCTGCACAAATGGAAGAGTCCAACCCAGCTGTTACACATGTGATACAAATGAGTACTGTGCAAATGGCCAGTGCTCTATAAACCCCATCACCCGGCTTCCAGAGTGCAGGTGAGGACCAGTGTGTTTCATACATAAGTGTTAAAATTTGAGTTTGAATATCACCAACTCAGCTCAACTCAGCTTTAATTACAGTAAATTGTAGCTTTTATACACAGACGCAGCCCGGTATGCTTCTCATAGCAAAATTAAAACAACACAGACAAGAATAAAAATGACAATAAATAAAGAAAGAAAAGAAACAAAAATTTCAACAGACAACAGATGGTGAAGCACCTACTGCAATGCCACCACAACTGCCAAATGCAGCAAAAGTTCAGCCAACATTAACATGAATCCTCACATACATTGTCCCAAGCTGTATGTCTCTGCCAACCAGTCAGGTTACAGTTTACATCCATGTCTGTCCAGACTCATATAATGTTTCAAATGAAGACACTGAAGGAATGTAATAACTTCCCACTATATTGACTTGTAACTTTGAAGGAATTTAATAAAAGGTATGCAGTGCATGTCTTTGGCAAAATCAAAAAAGTTATCAGCATTCATTTGTTATTCCAGTTAATAATTTCCAGTGAGAAACATGCTGTCTTCACTTAGACTGTTTTTACAGAGGAGTACAGAGGACTGATAGAGAGCTGAACATTATGATGTCACAGTGAAGTTGACCCTTGACCTTTTGGATATAAAATATTTTATCCTTTTAGATATTTGTGTGTGGTTATGGACAAACTGTCATCTGTGCTTTTCTTAAGATATCACATTCACAAGAATGGGGTGACCTGAAACATAATGCCTGTGGCCATGACAGTTGTCAGCACAGAGCTGTACAAACAAAGTTTTTTTTTTTCCAAAATTGTGAATCAGAGGTCCAGATTAAAAAGACAGGTCTTTATTTTTCTTTTAAAGATACAGAAGGAGCTGTTCTAGTATCCACAGGTAGTGAGGGTATCACTTCATACATGCACCTATTTCAGTATCTATTATTCCCTCTTTTCTTTGTTTGTAGATGTTCACCGGGTTGGGAAGGGTATCGCTGTGAGTCTGTGGCCAACAGTGACAGTGGCCCGAGCACAGGTGGACGTAAGTTGACACTCCTAACACCAATGATAGAAGTTCTTTCGACTGGATATGATTGAGGATTCTCCATGCAGCGTTCTTATGCTAGTGTGTGTTGGTGTACGTTTGTGTGTGTAGGCACAGCCTCCATAGTGATCCCTGTGCTGCTACTGTTGCTGCTGGTTCTGCTGGCTGCAGGAGCGTTGATCTGGTATAGAAGAAGGATGAGAGGGTGAGTGACAGTCAAACATTTAAAACAAGAGACAGTGGAGACCTCTTTTTGCCTATGTTTTTCCTCTCTCCCTCCCTCCCTCTTTCTCTCCCTTCTTTCCTTTCCTCCGTCTGCACTTTTCCTCTCCTCTCTGTAATGGCATCTCTTCTGCTCCTCAGGTCTAGCCGGCCCGGCAAAACCGGCTCCAGACGCTTGCGGTAACGGTTGCCAGGGTTACACTTTCCTTCCATTCCCTCATTCAACTCTGCATCCTGATGCTCTCTCACTCTCTTTCTGTCTTTCCCTTACCCATAAGTCTTGGTTGCTGTGCAGTGTTTGGTCCTGTGGTGAATGTCGCGCCATCCTCTCAGATGTTCATGGGAGCTGTAGTTCATCCTGCCCCTACAGTTTCTCTCCTGTTTAACTGCCCTCGTCAGAGTGGCTCTGGGGCAGATCTATTGAACAGATGCATTGAATAGATCTGCCAGTGCTGTAGATCTGTTGGTCATAATGTTGTCCATCATATTGTGCCATATTGTATTTACTGTACTGTGCTGTGGTTTGTGTTAAAGTAGTGTCTCTCATAGCGAGAGATGGACGGAGTGACAGCATTCTTCCAAGCTCAATTTTGGAAAATGCGTGTAAAATCAAGCATTTACTCAGATGCAGATGCCATCGCTGATGCAGACATTCATAGCATATTTTACAGAATCTATTGTGGATTTATTGTGGTTGTAAAGGATAGTCTGCACTAGAGATGAAACAATATGAAAATTTCACATCATGATTATCGCGGCCAAAATGATCACAGTTTTCAGTATTATTGCAGTATTGTTAAAATGTACTGAAAATGTTCAAAAAGCACTGATACATAAGTTTTATTTTGAAAACCTGTCAACGATTTGAAACACCATCCTGCCCTTTGCAATGTCAGTGTTTTCACATATGCAAAACAAACCTGTGTTGCTGATGCACCTGCATCTGGGAGACTTGCTAAATCTGGTCGATGCTGGACAGCATAGGTGTCACTTTGTGTGGAAAAGTCGGGGGCATAAGGGGTCAGATCAAAAATCATTTTTTAAACAATGTGATTTTAGGCAATTTAATGATGTGATTTTTACTAATCAGTATGAGAGATAAATATAGCAGGTAAAAAGGGCAGTGGAACAATGCCAACATCACAACTACTGTAGAAAGTACCACCGCAGTCAGTCAGCCCAGCAATAACAATATTCAACATAACAGCCATAAAATATCACAAAATAGGAAGGAATGATGTTAATAATGTTAGCAAAAATAATATAATATAATAATATAATATATAATATATAATATAATAATAATGTTAGAAAATAAGTCTGCCTTTAGATGCAAAGTAGCTTAGATGCTGTGTCGATGCTGCATATGTTAGAGAAACAGAGACTTCACAAGAATTCATGAGTCAGCTCAAACCAATCAGGACTCATTGTAGGTGTTCTTAACGTGCAAATAAACAATTCCCAAAACTTTCTCATTTGTATGTTAACATTTCTTGGTGCAAGATACTTTTCAGAATATTTTTAACAGATTATGGTTTTGAAAAGTGGTGGGGACAAAGCCAGCCATTTCAAGAAGCGGTGTGGACCTGACCTCAGTGTAAACGACACCTGTGCTGAACAGTATTTACCCTGAGTTTTTCAAAGCACAGCAAAAACGGTAATACTAATCGTCAGGAATTTTACTGTGATTTATCGAGAAACCAGTGATCGTTTCATCCCTAGTCTGTACATTAACAGTCGAGTATCAAGGTCTACTGTGTGTGGATCTGTCATGGGCTCAGTGAATGCTGGGTTTGTGTTGGTGCCTGTGCCGTGGCTTAGTTCCCTCAGCCTGGATGGTGGTGAGAGTCACGTGATGCCTCTCCCCCCCCCCCTTCATAATGTGGCTGTGTCCCTGCTTGCACTGTTTCAGGCTCTTTATAACCTTGAATAAGACACAAAGGTATGACTGAACCCTTAATATTTTGTGTAGGGCCAAGGGCTTCCAGCACCAGAGGATGACCAACGGGGCCATGAATGTTGAGATCGGAAACCCTGCCTACAAGATCTACGAGGGCGAGCCTGATGACGACGCCGGGGAGCTGCTGGACGCAGACTTCACACTGGACCCAGACAAGGTAGAAATAAATACCCAGCATGCATATGTCAACACAAATGCTGTGGCCTCTGCACATATAAATAATATCAGTAGCACTTTATAATAGTCGTTATTAATTAACTGGTAAATTGATAGTTAATTAAACTTTAATTCACAGTTATTTGACTGTTAACAAACAATGAAATGTTATTTTGTTTTATTTTATCACTAGTTTGTGTAAAATAGATCAATTAGTTTCAAATATATATTCTATCATAGCTGATAAGACAATCACAGTTGCATTCGGTTTAAATTAATAAACTAATAGTTTATTGATGCGCACATTTTATTTACTTCATTAAGTATCTGTTAATGATTTATAAATTATTAAAATAATTAAATAGAGAGAGGGACCAAATATTCGTAACACTTAATTAATGATTTATAAACCATCTGCAAATGTTAATACTCTTAATAATGATTATAATACCTTAAGTACTTACTTATAAGTACATCATGTACATATGTGAACATACATAAATAACATACTTATTTTAATCCACAGCTAATATTTTCCTAAAGGGACAGTTCCAAATTAAACTGTACATTCGAAAAACTCAACAGCAGTGTCTGTTTACAGATATCATGATCCAGTTACTCAAGATAATCTACAGACCTTGTTGGAAGCAGTTTCATGTAGGGAATACTTTCCTTCCGCAGTAGAATCAACCAGATCTACTTTCTTTTCTACATGTAGGAAAATAATTCCTACATGGAACTGCTCATAACAAGATCTGCAAATTAGCTTGAGTAACCAGGTCATGATTTTTTTGAAGGAATCACTGGTTTTGACTTTTTCAAATGTATATTTTGGTTCTTTGAGCAACACAAGCCGAGTTTGATTTAGTACAATTATATTGGAGAGAAGGCAGATGTCTGTTCTCCTTCTTTTGGGGTGAACTTTCCCTTTAAACTGACAGACCAAAACTACTTGGTAGTTTTGTTTCATAAATCTAATGAAGTAGTTTTGTAGCCTAAACCTACTTTACTTTTTGTGCTTGTATTTTAAAGTCTACCTGAAGTAGCTTCATATTTATTATTGCTAATACATTTTAAACAACGGTAACAGAATATTTATACATTATATAAAATATAATCCATATTTGATCAATCCTGCCTAGTTTTGCTGTTTGATTAGAAGTTTAGGAGGTTCCATTGGAAACAGGAAACACTATGGTGGCCACCTGTTTGCAGTCTTTCTCATATTACAGCTACACATCATCATCATATAAACATGATTTGAATGTCTGTTAACAGTAAAATAACTATATTACTAAAGTTTAATTAATCAGTTAAAAAGTGGTAACATAATATCTAATGTATATTTTTAAACCTTTCCAGCCCACCAACTTCACAAATCCAGTATATGCCACTCTGTACATGGGAGCTCACAACAGTCGCAACTCTCTGGCCAGCACAGACGAGAAGAAGGAGTTGCTATCACGTGGAGATGAGGAGCCCCTTGTGGACCCACTGGCATAGACTGTCCATTAGCCTGGATCATGCTATTCCAAACACACCCCTCTTCTTGCCTTTTAAAAGAAAAACGAAACAAAAAAAAATCGATAAAAAGTGTGAGAGAAAATTGATAAAAAGTGTGAACACTGTATAAAATGTACAAAAATGAAGGACTACTTTTGTATGTGATTGCAGTATTATATTTTGTTCTTTTGAGATTCCTCTGGTCAAAAATGAGTAACATTTTCTATGAGAGATTTTTAATTTACACTTTGTCCCTTACCCTTTACCTAAATAGCCACTACCTCTGTGCAAAATGAAATGGAAACAAGAAAATCAGAAGAAAAGATGCTATCATTGGAGCAATTTTAATTTTTTATTTTTGTATGAATTGTATAGAAAAGAAAAAAACATTGTTCCATTTCACCAGTGCCAACTGTTTGTTGTTTGTGTCGACTTTGAGCGGGAAAGGCAAAACTCAAAGTTTTCTAAATCGGTACATATGTTTTCTCGCTGGGTTTTCTTGGCGAGATTGTGTGAGACAGATTTGTAATAGCACCGTTTGTGTATAGCACATGTAAAATGTCAATACCAGATGGCAACTACAGTATTTCCACGTAATTTTTTCTCAGAGAACAATGTTCATGAAATGATTGTGTTGTCTTCCTTGCACAGAATTCATATTTTACGGTATAGTGTGTACTGTCGACTTTATACCGTAAGATGTAAAACAGGTATGTTTGTTTTTATCACATTGTATGACAGTTGGAGCTCATGTGTCGCTGAAGTGAGAGGATGAGAGGCGTTTTTCGGTGTGTGATTATGGAGCTGGAGAGTGAGGAAGTTAAACATTCCAGGCAGAGTGGTGGGTGGAGATTACCGATGTGAAGAGATGGTAAGGCTTAATGCCGTCATGGGTGGGTAATTAGCAGATAGGAGACTTTGAAGGACAGTGTCATGTCTGCATCATGTTACAGGGGTTTTCCTCCAGAAGGAAAGGGAGGCTGCAATCATGGTGAAATGGAAGGAAAAAAAAAAATGATCGAGATGGATCTTTTGCTTGTCTTTAATTTCTCCAGTCCATTGTTTTTGTAAAGACCAGATAACACCCGTCTGGCTTTGTGAGTAGATTTATCTTTCTACCTTTAGAGGATCGAAGTCTGTACGTTCACAGTTTTGTAATGACTCAGTCTTAAGTGCATTATGTTCATTTGGTCCTTAGCATTTCTCCGCTCTCATCGAGCTCTTTCTAATCTCTCACTCTCTCCTCTGTGCCCTGCTGCTGCTAATGCTACCATTCTGGTCGCTCTGACACGTCCTTACGCTCAGCCTCTGTCCCAAAATGCTGCTTCTGTCAGAAATGTGTCAGCCATATCTTAATGCATGTGAAAAGTAACACCAATCTTTAATGTAACTACAATAACAAGTTTTTATTTTGCTTACCTGTCGGCGAGTTGTTATTTTATGCTGTTGTATATGTTTTGTCTTTAATTGAGAGAGAAGTACAATCATTTTACCTAAAGAACATTTTTGCAAAATCATACATGCATTTTCAGAATTTTTTTTTGATTAGTCCTTGTTTTTTTTTTTTGTTTTTTAAATGAAAAATGACACATAGCTTTTATAGTACACGATGCATGGAGGCTCAGACTTTCTTCTGGAAAGAGAATAATGTTTAATTTTTGCTGGAGTACTTTACAAACTAAATAACAGATATTGTTATAAATAAAATTTTAAAAATTGTACAGAAAACAAATCAGTGCATTTTGTGGTTTTTGTCTTTTTTCGCTGATACAGTAAAGAAGACAATGATGAGTCAGTGTGGGTTGGTTTAATCATTTATTTGGCAAACATTAAATCAGATCACATGTACAGTTGACATATTAAATGTATGTATGCAGATGTTATTCTGTTTTATTTCTGTTTTCAATGACAATATCAGATTTTCACTACGTGATTATTGTGGTATAATAACAGTATTCTTGCAATATCTATTAAGATTAAAAACAAACAAAAGCTTTGTTTATTGCATGTACAGAAGGTGCAGTTACATTTCATGGATAGTGGAGAGACTGTCTGTGATTTAAGATCATTCAATATGTTTAACGGTTAGAGTCAATACTAGTATATCGAGACACTCCTTATCTGTTATGAAATTCTCACTGAACAAATAACTGAGGAAATCCTCCATTTAAAAAAAAGTTAATACATGTTGATAATCATTAACTTCTAAGCTTTAAATGTTGTCTGGTGCACATTAAAACAAAAATAGTAAAATAGTTCGTTCATTTCGGTGATTGATGTTTTTGAAAAAAAAAAATCTCTGTTTTATCATTATGTTTTCAGGCTGTATCAGGTTGCTGTCCATCCAATTCTTGTGAACGTGGTACCTCACAATCACCTTGATGGAATTTCTTCAAAATTGGCACAAATGTCCACTTGGACTCAAGGATGAACAAATCACATTTTGGTGGTCAAAGGTCACTGTGACTTCGCAAAACATGTTTTGGTCACAACTCAAAAATTCATTTCAATGTCTAACAGGATAAAATCCAAAAGATTTAAGGTCAACCTCACTGTGACATCATAATGTTCAGCTCTCTATCAGTCCTCTGCAAAAATAGTCTCAGAGTGGAGACAGTATATTTCTCACTGAGAATTACTCACTAGAAGCATACATGACAATGAAATGATTACTTCCACTTTGCAAAAAAACACTATGATTTTTATTTAATTAATTCAAAGTCTGCTATATATAAAGTACATGTCTAGACAGACATGGATGCAAATTGGAACTTGACTATTTGACGGAGGCATACAAACAACTGCAAGGTGGTAATTCTACTTCTCTCTTCAGCTACTTTGGATCCAAGTCTTCACTTGATGCCTTTGGCCTTCAGCTCATCTTTGACCCTGCTCAGGTAGTCAGGGTCAGGATACCCAAAACTGTGGAAACAAAATATGTACAAGGGTTAATATGTCACATTTCAGTAGACTTGGCATCAAAAAAGAAGAAAGAACTTTGAGGTTTGGCTACTGTACCACTGTGGTCCTCCTGACACTGAGGTCTTGTGTTGAATGTCGTTCCAGGTCACTTGGTCATCCAGCCCAGTCGTTCTGGACATCCCGATAGTGAAAATGAGCTTCTGGTCAAACGCTTTCTTCAACAAGTGCAGCACTTCCCTGCCCTCTTTGTTGTCTGGCAGATATGCTGTTCTGTGAATGGAGGAGTAGTACTTTCCAGGATGTGGATGCTTTTCCTGCAAAGGGGGAGGGAAAAATATATACATTACTTCTAAAAAAAAAAAAAAAAGTTAAAGAAAATTCAACAAGTAACAAATCTGACACAATCCCTTCATATATTTAAACAGGCATTTACCGTCTGTATTCCACCTGGAATATCATAGGTGATGATGATATTGCCACAGTGTGGGAATCCAGGGAGGGATGAAGGATATGACTTCCATGTCATTTTTCCATCTGGCTGGTCTCCCTCCATTTTACCAAAGACGTCTTTGCATACAGGACAGATGGGTCCCAACATTTTCTTGGACTGTGCCAGGCATTCCTCACAAAATTCATGTTTACACTTGAGCTGCGTCTTATTGATGAAGGTATCTTTGCATATAAGACATTCTTCGTCCTTGTTGTCTCCTGATGTTGCTCCCTTTCCTGTGGGTGCTTCAGTGTTGTGCATGCTGTATCCTGATTGCCTATTAAACACAGGTCCACCGGTGGCCCCCTCTGACTGATAAGGATTGCTTGGATGAACATTGCTGGAGTTCTTCAGTGAGCCTCTGAACCATGGTGAGCCAGTAACATCATGGTGTTGAGTGCGGCTCATGGGTGGTGTTGGAAACCTCTGGTGCTGGATTCTTCCAGATCTTTTATAATCAGCTCTGTCATCGGCTTTGCTTTGACTGATGCCTAATCTCTTAAAGTCCACACCAAACTTATCGATGGAAGTAGCCTTCAGCTTCCTGGAGTTCTCCTCCATGGTAGATCCAGCATCAACAGGAGGGTCTCTGATGCTCATGCCAATGTTCAGTGGTGTGTCTTGAGATGCCCGTGTAGACTCTCCAGCAGATGTGCAGGTATTCACATTATTTTGTGTTGCATTTAAGGATCTTCTGATGGCATCTTGACTTTTTCTTGGCCCACATACGGTAATTTCTTCAGAGGACAGAGTGAGCAAAACCTTGTTCTTAGATCTCTGGACGATGTTTAATGCGTCCTTCAACTCTTCTGGATTCACTTTCTGCAGAGGAACAGTGAAGCCCCTGGATTCAACTGAGCACTTCTGGACAAGGTTAATGAACTCAGAGAAAGCATAGTTTGGATCTCCATTTCTCCGATCTGCTTCAAATGTCAGCTTCACTTCGGTCGCGATTTTAACTCCACTCTCTTCCTCGATGCGTTTAATTTCCTCCTTGTAGGCCTGGTTCACATACCAGTAATCGTGCATTGGGATATTACATGTAGTCATGTCACTACTTTGTTCACCCAGTTGTCCTTTCACCTGGACAGAGAAACAATAATTGAATCAAATCAAATTTAATATGATAATCTGCACTTCGTTACTACACAGCACGTACATGTTGTGGCTCTGATGCAAACGAAGGAGGAAGGGCCAGTGAAGCATCGTCTGGTATTTGTGTCTCAGGCTCAGATGGTGTCAGACTAACAGATACTATTGTGACTGTTGTTTTCTCATCTTTCGTTGTCAGTGGTTTACCACACAATTTCTGAAGCTCAGTCACACCTTGAAAAGAAGACAAACACAAAATGAATTTGTCACAAGAAATATAAGAACAACAAACTGAATTGTAAAACCTATATCAATACACGATGAAGCTCAAAATGTCTGAATGTTTTTTGAAAATTCATCAATAGATGTGCAATTTAAGTTTTGCTTAAAAATACTTAAAAATTAAAAACAGTTACACTTCACCTGGAGCGGGTTTAATGTTTATCACAGCTCTCCCATCTTCTGACATCTTTAAAACAGACAAGTCTCCATGAAATTCGTTTTTGTTGGCCCAATTTATAAGAGCTTTCTGCAGCTCCACTTTACATTTCCGAGGTGGAGGACCCTTTGACCACTTGACTGAGAGAGTGACTTGAACTTCATCTCTGTTCTGTGAAAAAGTCAAAAGAGAAAGAAAACATGTTAGAGTTAATGTCACCGTGCTACTGAGCAACATCCTCCATGTCCTTCAGCTTACAAGGTCCAGTTTGAAAATAACACTGTGTAGCTGACTCAGAAAATGTCTCAAGAGATTTGAATGTTTTTGTTTTCTTTTGTCTTGAGATTGTATTGTAAATAGTTTTTTGATGGTGAACCTTGTTTATGAGGCAGTGGCGACATCTATTGGCCAAACCATTGTATTGTACCGAGTAGGCAGCATGCTCTGTTCACATGCTCAGCAGTTTATAAGAGAGTGGCATTGTGTGTTCTGCTGTTAGAGGCCACATGCAGGAAGATTTTGTACAGAAGAACGGCTGTGCATGAAGATTTTGATTGACTCCTAAATTTTTGGATGGAAGGCGTACACGGTATGTGTTTGTGTTTTATTTTGCCTTATAATATTTTTATTTGTGCATTATTTGTGTGCTAATAGATTCTGCTGTGTGTGATAATTTATTTTAGTTTTTCACGGTGTTTGCTGAGTGAAAAAGAAGACAATAAACACACATCAAACATCAGTTGGAGCGTGGCTTCTCTGTCCAAGAAGAAGACTTTAGGAGCAGTTATAGTGAAAAACGTGGCCATTCATGGGACTGAGCAGCAAGATCAGCTGGCGTTCCTGAGGTCTCCACCGGCCATGCTTCAGACTTCAGATATGCCTGCATATATCAGCATTCATCGAGCATCCTGACTGCAATCGCCTAATCCAGAGCGGAAGAGGGTCCAAGGCAACAGTGGGACGCCGCTGGACAAGGCTGTTTGCAATAAGTAATACGCATTGGGGGTACCAGGTCAGACTGTATCTTTCAAGTTTGGACACATTATTTCTAATTCAGTTTCAAATTAATATTTTTTGCACATTCCCTTACCAAAAGGACAGAAAAATGAGGGAAATGAAAATTGCATTTGAAAATGTAAGTTGAATGGATGATGTAACTTGTTTGTTAACTGATAGTGTTTATTTTCCTGTTCATTCTGTAAGTTTTTATTTCATCACTCAGTATTACAGTATAGTGGTTTAAAAGTAGCTTTGCAATGGAGCAGAGTACATCAGATATTCGAGTACTAGAGCAAGTGCTTTTGGCTCTAGAAGAGGAAATGGCACAACTGGAAGAGAAATTAGAAACTGAACTTGAAGATTCAGAAAGACAACAGATTGAAGAGCGTATAGCTGAAATTCATGCAGATCTTGAAATTCACCGGATAGGGCTCCCAGAGTCACCATCTCTGCCTGAGCAAGAGGTGAGGCAATCAGATAGGGAGAAACACCTAACAGAGAAAATGCTTGAGTTTAAAAAAGAGGAGATAACAAAAAAGGAAAGAAAGTTTATGTTCATATATGTAAACTTTAAAGCCGAAGTCCAACTCACCAGATCTAAACTTAAGGCAGATTGCTCTAAAACTGAATTAGGTGACATGATTAAATCAGTGGGAAAATATGAGTCACAACTAAAGCAAGAATATGAGAGTTTGCGTGCACTGACCACGCCATCTCAAGATATAAGAAGGAAAATGGATAGTTGCACCTCAGTTACTACTGAAATAACTGTACTTCTGAAAAGGCGGTATGCAGAAGTTGATACTAAGGAGTTTGATGCAGTCGCTGTTAAGGAATCACTCCTCCAGTTACTCCAAAGAGAAGACGCCAGGTCAATTTATGGATCAACCGTATCTAGAGCAGGTCAGAGTAGTCATCAAGAAAGTCATGTATCTGCAAAGAAGGCAGATGCAGCGGCACGCCTGGCATCAAAACGTGCTGAAATAAACAGGGAACAGGAAATTGCCGCCCAAAGAAAAGAAGTGTTAGCTCAGCAAGAGAAGTTGAAAATGCTGGAAAATCAAAGGGACCTTGAAGCCATAGAGGCTGAATACAGTGTGTATGCTGAAGAGGAATCAAAATTGAATGCTGAAATAGGAGATACTGGAGTAAAAGACCCTCTGTCTCTAAATCAGCTTCAAGTGCAGCATAACAGTGTTCCACACCCACAAGTTTCCCAAGATGCATCAGTCCCTCCTTGCTCTGAAGGTAAACGTGCCCCAGTAACCCAAAGTGTTCCAGTCCATTCTTGTTTTGAAAGTAGGCCTAAAATAGAGCCAAGAGAGAGTGAAGCTTTGTGGGTACCTAAACTAGAGTCAAAAGAGAACGAAGCCTCATTGGTTTCTAAACCAGTGCCAAGACAGGGTGAAGCCTCACTTGTCCAAGCATTAAAAGAATCTCTAGTAATGACAAGGCTTCCAGCACCTGAGCCTTTCATATTTACAGGTGACCCACTAAAATTCATTGAATGGAGCACCTGTTTCAAGGCTCTAATTGAAACAAGCTGCACAGACCCAGCACATAGGCTGTTCTATTTGAAAAAGTATCTAAGTGGGGAAGCACTTTGTGTGTTAGAAGGAACATTTTATAGAAGAGATGAAGAAGCATACACACAGGCGTGGGATGCCTTAAACAAACGCTATGGCCACCCCTTTATCATCCAAAGAGCATTCCGTGGAAAACTGAACAGCTGGCCAAAAATTGGACCAAAGGAATCTCTCAAACTGAGGGAGTTCAGTGATTTCCTGATCTCGTGTAAGAATGCAATGCCCTACGTGCAAGGTCTAAGGGTTTTAGATGATTGTGAAGAAAACCAAAAGTTACTGCTGAAACTTCCTGATTGGGCAACAACCCGCTGGAACCGGTATGTCACTAAAGCATTGGATGAAGGGCAGTCATATCCAGGTTTCAAGGAATTTTCAGACTTTGTGGCAGAAGAGGCGCGCATAGCATGCAATCCTGTCTCCTCCCTTTATGCATTAAAGCACACAGATGAAAAATTCGGAAAAGAACAGAAGCGTCTCAAAGCCAGTGTCATGGTGGCATCAACAAAGATGTCCCAAAACCCAAAAGCCACTTCTAGGGGTGACAAAAATTCCAAACCCAGCCCACATGCCACTAAAAACAAGAAGCAAGTAGAGTGCATCTGCTGTCAACAACAACACTTCATATATAAATGTGAAAAATTCGCAGCAATGCCTTTAGATGAAAGGAAAAAATTTGTCATTGACAACAATATGTGCTTTGGTTGTCTCAGAGTTGGCCATGTTTCCAAAAATTGTAGACAGAGGGTCACTTGCAATATTTGTAGGCAGAGACACCCCTCTCCACTTCATGAAGAACGTTCTCGAGGAGAAACTCCTGAAACGCCACCACAAGAAGAAAGTGTCTCTACTCTCTCATGTAGTGTGAAAGTGGACAACAATGATCAAACTTCCATGATTGTTCCAGTCTGGCTCTCTTGTACAGCAGAAAATAGCCCAGAAACCTTAGTCTATGCACTACTAGATACACAGAGCAGTAATACATTTATTGACCAAGATATCTGTGAAAAAATTCAAGCAGACACAGAACCTGTCAGGTTGAAGTTGTCAACAATGACAGACAGGGGTTCAATAGTGAACTGCCAAAGAGCAAAGGGACTAAGAGTGAGAGGGTATCTTTCACAAGAGTACATCGAGCTACCACCCACATACACTCGAGAATACATCCCACTGGAGCAAAACAGTATTCCCACTCGTGAGACAGCAAAAAAGTGGACCCATCTTCTCAGCATTGTAGAAGACATGCCAGATCTATTGAACTGTCCTGCAGGACTACTGATTGGCTATGACTGTGCAAGAGCCCTGAAACCAAAGCAAGTGATATCAGGAGAAGATTACGATCCATATGCAGTCAAGACAGACTTAGGCTGGAGTATAGTAGGATCCATAAAACCTTGGACTACCTCAGATGATGTAACAGGGGTCTGCCATCGCATCTCTGTAAGGGAACTTCCTGCTATCACACCTGCATCTGTGATTAAGGCATTGGAAACAGATTTTCTGGATACAAACCCTAGAGAAAGGAACGTATCCCAAGAGGACATCCAGTTTCTACAGATCCTGAATGGGAAAATCCAACATAACAAGGAAGGACATCTGGAAATGCCTCTACCTTTCAGAGAACGTCCTCAGCTTCCGAACAACAAGCAGCTAGCTATAGTTCGATTGAAGCATTTAAAAAGAAAAATGGAGAAAAGCCCCAAATACAAGGAAGATTATGTGAAATTCATGGCTGGTGTATTTAAAGATGGTGATGCAGAAGAGGCACATGACACACCAAAGGAGGGCAACACTTGGTACATTCCACACCATGGGGTGTACCACCCTAGAAAGCCTGGGAAAATTAGAGTTGTTTTTGACTGCTCTGCACGATTTGAAGGCACCTCTCTAAACGATCACCTCCTCACAGGACCTGATTTAACTAATGCTCTGACAGGAGTGCTGTGTAGATTTCGCGAACAGCAAATCGCAATTACTTGCGATGTGGAGAAAATGTTCCACCGCTTCCATGTCAGTCAAGAAGATCAGGATTTCCTAAGGTTCCTGTGGTGGGAAAACGGGAACACAGAAATGGAGCCTAAGGAATATCGCATGCGAGTGCATATTTTCGGAGCAGCATCATCTCCAGGATGTGCTAACTACGGCATGAAATATCTTGCCAGTAAACATGAAAAGGACTACCCACTGGCAGCTAGCTTCATTCGAAAAAATTTCTACGTCGATGATGGGCTCATCAGTGTTGATTCAGTAGACAAGGCCAAAAGGCTGGTCAATGAAGCACAAGAATTCTGCGCCAAAGGAAAACTACATTTACACAAATTTGTGTCCAACGTCAAAGAAGTCTGGGATGCCATTCCAGAGACCGAACGTGCCAGCATAGAGAAGGATGTAGATCTGAACTACAATGATGTTCCCATGCAGAGTGTACTGGGAGTGAAGTGGAATGTGCAAACTGATGCATTCTCATTTAACATCTCCATTAATGAGAAGGCAGCAACGCGACGAGGTATCCTATCTACAGTCGCAAGTGTGTATGACCCGTTAGGGTTTCTCTCTCCCTACATCTTGACTGGGAAGAGAGTGCTTCAGGAGATGTGCAAACGGGGTGTTGGGTGGGATGAACCACTGCCCCCTGAACTACAGACAAAATGGCAAACATGGCTTAATGACTTAAAGAGCCTTCAAAACATTCAAATACCAAGATGCTTCATACCTAAGAACCTTGGCACAATCCAAAAAATTGAGCTGCATCATTTTTCAGATGCCAGCAGTAACGGTTATGGGCAATGTTCATACATCAGGATTGTTACTGATGAAAGAGTGCATTGTGCACTGGTCATGGGTAAGGCCAGAGTGGCCCCCACAAACATTGTCACCATACCACGCCTTGAGCTCACTGCAGCTACAGTTTCTGCAGCAGTCAGTAATGTCCTGAGAGAAGAACTTGAACTAAAGATAGACCAAGAGTTTTTCTGGACAGACTCTCAGGTCGTGCTCGGGTATATCAAGAACGAAGCCCAACGCTTTCATGTTTTTGTCGCTAATCGAGTTCAGAAAATAAGAGACTCGACAGATCCAAGACAATGGTTCTACATTGAAACTGGTCAAAATCCAGCAGACCATGCATCTAGGGGTCTCAAGGTGGCAGACTTAATTGATTCAAATTGGCTCACCGGACCTAAGTTTTTATGGGAACGAGACATTGTCACAAACCAAGGATTCCCAGAACTTCTTGTAGGTGACCCAGAAGTAAAGATCCTGAAGACGGATGCCTTGGAGAGAGACAGCTTCCTGGACAGGTTGTCAAGATTCACTGATTGGGATAAAACCATCAACATTATTGTTAGAATCAAAAGACTGGCAAAAAGAGACCGGTCAGGACCCATTAGTGTTGAAGAAAGAAAAATGGCTGCTGTTGTGCTCCTCAGGGCAGCGCAAAGACAAGCCTTTGAAGAAGAGCTGAAATGGTTCAGTCAAAAATCAGCCAAACTACCAAAAACTCACAAGATGTACCAACTTGATCCTATCCTTGAGAATGGACTTCTCAGGGTTGGAGGGCGGTTGAGGAAGTCTTCATCTGCTTCATTTGAGTTGAAGCATCCAGTAATCCTTCCTAAAGAAGGCATTGTCACACAACTAATACTTGACCACTGTCACAAGAAAATACAGCACCAAGGCCGAGGGCAAACATTGAACGAACTCAGGGCCAGTGGATATTGGATAATGGGTGCCAGCAAGGTAGTGGCCAAGCATATTAAATGTTGTGTCACTTGCAGAAAAATGCGTGGACCAACTGAAGTTCAGCGTATGGCGGATCTGCCCGTTGACCGAATAGAGCCCTCACCCCCATTCTCATACACCGGAGTTGACTGTTTCGGCCCCTTCTACACAAAACAAGGACGGAAGACATACAAGAGATATGGTCTGTTGTTCACATGTTTAAGCTCCAGAGCCATCCACATAGAAATGTTGGAGGATCTCACTACTGATGCATTTTTAAATGCTTTGAGATGCTTTATAGCAATTAGAGGAGCAGTGAGACAGATCCGATCCGACCAAGGTACAAATTTTGTTGGGGCGAAGAATGAGTTGGAGAAAGGTCTAATGGAACTAGACAACGAGAGGATTTCTACCTATTTGGCAAGAAAACAGTGTGACTTCAAAATGAATGTTCCTGAAGCAAGCCACATGGGAGGCGTTTGGGAACGCCAAATACGGACAGTTAGGAGTGTAATGAGCTCTGTTCTGGCCCGAACTACAGGAAGACTAGATGACACCTCATTGAGAACATTCTTCTATGAGGCCATGGCGATAGTGAACAATCGTCCACTCACCACAGATACAATCAATGACCCCAAGAGTGTTGAGCCTTTAACACCAAATCATTTACTCACAATGAAGACCTCTGTGCCCCTTCCACCTCCTGGCAATTTCGTCAGAGAAGATTTGTACGCCAGGAAGAGGTGGCGGAGAGTTCAATACTTGACAGAACAATTCTGGAGCAGGTGGCGCAAAGAATACTTGACCAACATGAGCCTCAGACAACAGTGGCATGCACCCAGAAGAAATGTGCAAGTTGGGGATGTAGTAATTCTCAAGGAAGACAATATTCCCAGAAATGAGTGGAAACTGGCCAAAGTTGTTGAGACAAGTGAAGATGATGATGGTCTTGTGAGAAAGGTTAAAATTCAAATAGGACAAAGAGATTTAGGGAAGAAAGGTGAACGCTTGAAGCAACCATCTTTTCTTGAGCGTCCAGTTCATAAATTAGTAGTACTAGTTGAGAATGACTCTTAAACTACTACTGAAATATTAACAAACCCAAAGGTCTTAAACATATAAAACAAAGTGTCATTTCATAAGTTCAACTAAATCTGAAATAACATATGGTTTGTGAAAGTTGATTACCAGTTTATGGAAAATTGCAAGATTTATTACAGTTTAAAATGTGACCTAAACAAATCTTTGTAATTTTGGTGGCAGTGTAGCTGACTCAGAAAATGTCTCAAGAGATTTGAATGTTTTTGTTTTCTTTTGTCTTGAGATTGTATTGTAAATAGTTTTTTGATGGTGAACCTTGTTTATGAGGCAGTGGCGACATCTATTGGCCAAACCATTGTATTGTACCGAGTAGGCAGCATGCTCTGTTCACATGCTCAGCAGTTTATAAGAGAGTGGCATTGTGTGTTCTGCTGTTAGAGGCCACATGCAGGAAGATTTTGTACAGAAGAACGGCTGTGCATGAAGATTTTGATTTACTCCTAAATTTTTGGATGGAAGGCGTACACGGTATGTGTTTTATTTTGCCTTATAATATTTTTATTTGTGCATTATTTGTGTGCTAATAGATTCTGCTGTGTGTGATAATTTATTTTAGTTTTTCACGGTGTTTGCTGAGTGAAAAAGAAGACAATAAACACACATCAAACATCAGTTGGAGCGTGGCTTCTCTGTCCAAGAAGAAGACTTTAGGAGCAGTTATACACTGTCTAGTCTAGAGCATTAAAGAATCGTCAAAATAGAAAGTATTAAGAAAATAACACCACCGGCACTATTTCAAAAACAAAAAAGGCAATTGATGACTTCTTTGGTCAGACTGTGTTTTGGTTAATTTCCTTTAAAGATATGTGGCGTGTCTGTGAAGTAGTAATTTTGCTAAACTAACATTGTTTTAATTATGTTAGAGTTTTATAAAGTATTGATAATGAAGTTGCTATACAGTATGATAATATAATAGAATATGACCTAAGAAGGCAGCCTGAATATAGCAGAGAGCAAATGCATGAGATTATTTAGGTATATCATAGTCTGTCTTGGTAACCCTCATTTTCATTTCACCATCTGCTGGACGACTGCAAGAATTACATAATATACATACTCAACTAAATATGATGGCTCTGTACTCAAGCAATATGATGAAAAGTTATATTTAAAACAACTTTCCACTAATTAAAGGCAGAAATATATTTTAAATAAACCTTTTTATTATCTATTTTTAATCACATGTTCAATGTGGTACTACTATGCACATACAGTATATACTGTCCATATAATGTAAGTAAAGTAGATATAATTTGTCCACTGTACTGTATTTATATGTTGTTATTTTTTTCTTTTATGGCCAAAAGCAGAAAAGAAAATGATGGCAGCTTCTTTCTTGTCTTTATACAGACAGCACTCCTCTGTCCCTCGTTTAGGATTGATTACGTTCAAACCATTTTATGTGACATTATTACATTACTGTATTATGTATATAACCTTTGGTTATTCCCTTCCATGAGTAAACATTTGCTTTTTCTGTGAAATGCTGTATATTGTAGTATTTAAGATTTATGGCCTAGATATGAGTATGCACAGTACTGATTAAATAAAAAATACATAATAATAAATTATTAAAATAAATAATGAACTGAAATACAAATGAAATATTAAAAATTAAAATGTGTAAGTGACTTGGGAACAAACTATATCTACTTTATATCTACATTATATGGACAGTACATATTGTGCATAATCGCAACACATTGGTTTAAAAAAAGGTACATTTAAAATATATTTATTCATTTAATTAGTGGAACGTTGTTGTAAATATAAGTTTATTTTATATTTATATACATACATTATTTAGTTGAGTGTAGTTACGTCACGTCTCATGACCACGCCCACATTTGAGCGAAAACATGCACTGTGAAAGCGGCCAGTCAGTATGTATCTGTCTGTGGCAAACTCTTCATTACAGGTCAGTTAATGATGTTACTGAGTAAATGACGTGTGTGAATCATAAAAGTGTTTTAGTGATGATGGAACTAAAGGTTTAACAGTTTTACAGGTTTTATCAAACATAAAACACCTGCTTTTAGAATGGAGTTTGGTCCAACAGTGCCAAAACAGTCTTAACAATATAAAAAGTGACAGATGTACAAATAAAGTTATGATCTCAAGGTTCGGTGAGGTGGTTACATGTCAGGCTTGTCCACTTTGATTGAGGCAGACTGAAATAACCCCTATTTCTTTCTTTCTTTCTTTCTTTCTTTCTTTATTTATTCTATGTAACGACGCTGATCGCTGAGCCACAAAGACACAACACAACTGCTCACATGAAAGCCAGAGGTTCTGGACTCCTAAAAGCTAATCATACGGTTTTCTTATTTTAC
Source organism: Lutjanus erythropterus (assembly GCF_056507025.1). Classification (NCBI taxonomy): domain Eukaryota; kingdom Metazoa; phylum Chordata; class Actinopteri; order Lutjaniformes; family Lutjanidae; genus Lutjanus; species Lutjanus erythropterus. The sequence continues at coordinate 21,977,900 of NC_139318.1, forward strand.
GCGTCTAATCTGACAAAGGCCTCAGAATTTGTATTTACCACCAGTCAAATCAGAGTGTTTATTATCACTCAAAAAGAGGCAGCAGCCAAGTACCATCTATCCTTTCATCCACTAATACTTGTAAACACACAAATATTAAACAGTGCTGTTCCTACTGAAGGTAATCACTGTGAATATTCATATATTAATGCAACAGCCCCCATAACAATATTTCATACTTTCCAAAGCTTTAGTTTGTAAATTTGACTGATACTCACGTCCATTAGCTGATCACCGTAGTCTTCCATTGAGAGACACGAGGTATTTGTGACAGACGATCGTGTTCTTTCTTGGTCAGTCTCTCAGTTCAAACATTTCTTTACTGTGTGTCAACAAGAGCAACATCCTCCATGTCATTCAGTTTTAAATGTCCAGTTTGAAAATAACTTTTTCCAGAGCATTTTAGAATTGTGAAAATAGAAAATAGAAAGCAAATGACACCACTGGCACAGTTAAAACAGTCATTTCATACCGTTTTGCTTAATTATACGTGAAATGAATGTGAGGTTGGCATTTTCTGCATATGATATTGGATAGAGTGTTGATGACGTTGTTTCTATGCATTATGATATTATGTAATGGAATGTGACCAAGCAGAGAGAAAAAGGCTGAGATTCTTTGGGAATAGTGTAGTCCCTTGATTCTCAAACTGTGGTACGTGTACCATAGGTGGTACGCAAACTCTCTCTAGTGGTAAATGGAAGAATGTCTGGAAAAAAAAATAATTAAGGAACGAGTTAAAGTACAATAGCAAGATCTTGAGAGCAGATAAAATGAAGAGACTGAAAATTAATGCTAAAAAAAACATGAAGAGAAGTGCAGATAAGGAGGAGAATATTTCGAGCAGCTGTGTTAAAATTGAATTGGATGAGAGTTAACAGAGCACAAGTAAAAAGCGCCAGTGAAGTGTCCACAGCACCTGTTAGCATCACATGAGGCAAAACAGTAAGGTTGTGTTTGGTCAGCTTCATATTTTCTGGTGGTACTCCGAATAAAAAGTTTGAGAAACACTGGCATCGTATATCCCAGGACAGACTTCATTTTCATGCTTTCACATTCATAAACACTATACAGGAAGATATACAGGCTTGTGGGAACATAATCAGGACACACACACACACACACACACACACACAATCACAGTAATACCTACCTTAGCAAACTTATCACGAGATATTGGAGGCGGCTAAGAACAAAGCATAAGGGAAGACAGGATATATGAATTAAAAAGAAAACTTAAGGAAATACTTCAAAACACAAACATTTTAAAACAAAAGGTGTCCTGCTGTAGACAGTCACTGTGAATATACACATATTAAAATGACAGTTTATATTACCTGAAGTGGGGTTCTATAAGATACTTATTCATAGTGAAATAACTACAATAGTTCAGCACGCCCCCAGTTAGGAGAAGCAGAGAGGAGCACCAGTACAGAAGCAAAGCACTGAACTGCTGTGACCAGGGTCAGTAACAAAACTAACTGTAGCCACTTAAAGGAATCACTATCAGTTTGAGTGTACGCTTTATTTATACTATTTTACCACTTTACTTTGCTGTCATGCAACCAAATGTCACTTTCTCTCACTCAACCAGGCTCTACTAGAGAAATCAGTAATTATATCTTGCAGAGTAGCGGAGTTGCAGGTCGACTGCTGCCTCAATCTTATTTTGCTTATGTTATTGTGTATCTTCAGTGAACCTGAACCAACCTTTTACAACACCAAAAGTTACAAAATAACACAAACTAACAACTTGAGGCAGCAGTAAGAGAGCAACTCCGTGTTCTGCAAGATAAAATTACTGAGTCCAGTTGAGCAAGAGAGAGCATGTTGAAAATATCTAATAAACTGATATTGATTTTTTTTTTTTTTTAGGTGGCCCTTTTTTTTAATTTAGTCTTACATTTGAAACTGTTGAATGGTCAAAAATATTCAAAATATTATTTCTAGAAGACTGAGCAGGGTAGGAATCATTTGTTAGGATAGACTGAATGTGTTTATTTTATGAAGAAAATGAAATCTATTTCTAAAAGGTGTGCTGAGAAGTTATGCATTGAGTATAACACTGATAGGAAAAAATAACAAAAATCAAAGTAAGACAATTCTCATTTATATCTACACACAAAATAATTTTATCCATCCAGTTCCTATAAAAAGGGTTTTCTTTAGTTAAGCATGTATGTGCTGTACCATAACTGATGGTCGAGTCTTGAAGAGAACCCCAGAGCCGCAGAAGGTCTCGCGAGAGTGAGACCATTTTAACGTCACAATGAATAGGCAACGTTCAAAAATCTCGCGAGAGCTTCGCAAATCAAGGGTCCCCTTCCAGACAAGACCGAAGAAAAGCGTCTCAGAGTTCCCCAAACTCTAAAACGCAGCATTTAAAACAGCCAACGATCTCGCAGGTAAACGTAGAGCCTGGCGAAATGTGAACAGTCATATCGGGCTGTAAGATTTGTGAATCATATCATTTATGAACTTTAGCTACATCCAGAGCTAAAAGTAGCTCAGCCGTTTCTATATAAGGCACAGGAGCGCTGTGATGTGTCTCTCTACCTCGCGGTGAATTTTTTTTTTATAATGTGAAGGCCCCTTTAGCCACACTAAATATTTGTGACTTGAGTATCAGCAGTGTTTCTTGTTGTCAGTCTACAGTTCAAACAACCAACAATGCTTCATCTGTCGACAGTATGTTGAAATGTTACCCCTCGACTCCACCTCTGGTTACAACCATGTAAAGTTTTACAGGCTATGACTTAGTTTTCCGTTCTGATATTTTTTAAAAATGTTTTGTCATTATTAACAGTATGTCTACTTTTTGAACATAAATATAGCACACAAAATAGGAAATTATCAAGCATAATTACCTTAACTCGTCTTCATTCTTTGAACGCTGCTTTTTCCTGATAAATGAAAGTGAAAGTGTTGTAGCTCCGCGAAAAAAAACAGGGGAGATATTGTACCTTTTATGACACGACATTTATTTGAAAGCTTCAGTTAGTAATTATTCTCGTTATTATTACGAATTGTTATCAACATATAAATTCTGATGTATTAATACAGATGAAAGCTCAGCGGTACTAATATAATGTAGAAAAATACCCTATTATACCCTAGTATAATATAAATTATATTTTGAGTAATTCTGAATAAGAACTATTTTCACTTTTGTCATTTTTAAATGTATTTTTCTGCTAATTCTTCCGAATGCAGGACATTTACATGTAACAGAAATTTCTTTGCGCTGTGGCATCAGTATCTGTCATGGACATTTTACTCACCTCTGAACTACATTTGATCTGTCTTTGTGTCAATTGCAATTTAATTTAATACTATTATTTTTTAATATCAGTGGCCAGATCAGATTATATTTCCATAGGCATATAAAGTATATCTGATAATTAATTATTAAAATCACTTACTGCATCTTGCAGCAAAATAATTCTCTAATCAAACAATTAAAGGAAGTAATAAAAAATATAATGAAAAGCACAAGTGTGCACAAGAAATTCATAAATTAAAATGTTACATTCTAACCCCAAAAAAGTGGTTGCACAAAAGCAAAAAGTGAGGTGAGCAGAATCTATTTTTGTTACCATCTTTCAACAATTGTTGTGCCACATCATACTGATCTGTGGTTTGTAGTGGCAGCAGGGCTTTACCTCGGCAGCTGGTGAACTGAGGTCGTCTCCTTAAGATCAGTCTGTTTCTGTCAGTCATAACTTATTCCAGCTAACACCAGCCTTTAATTTATTTTGCTTACCTTACATTTTTTTATTTTATTTTTTTTACATTTTTTAAAAAAGAAGAATGTCATGCAGCTGTCATCGTACACAATACAGACTTTCTTCTCAATAAAAAATAATGTGTAATTTTTGCTGGTGTACCTTAAAACCTAAATGACAGATATCACCATATATTAAAAAAATAAAATTGCACAAAAAACATGCTGATTACGTGAAGAATACTGTGATGAGTCAGTGTGGGTTGGTTTAATCATTTATTAGGCATACAGTAAACATATCATGTGTACTGTAGACATTAAGTTTAATATATGCATGCAATTTTCATTCTTATCTGTTATAAATTCAAAAGCTTATCAATCAACAAAAAACTGAGAAGAGTTTTCATCATGAGTTATACTTAAAGGTCCAGTGTCAGATTTACAGGGATCTATTAGCAGAATATGTTGGAAATTGAATATAATATTCATAAGTATGTTTTCATTTGTGTATAATCACCTAAAAATAAGAACTGCCATTGAATCCACACTGGTCTTTTAATACGTGAAGATAATACATGTTGCTAAACCATAAACTCTTAAGCCTTAAATGTTGTCTGGTACACCTCAAAAATCCTTATTGATAATATGAAAAATTAAAAGAGAAGAAGAGAGACAGCATACAATACAGTAGACTTTTCAACCCAGTGATTGCTTATTTCAAATAATCATCTTATTTCTTTGTGTGTGTCTGAAAACAACTCTCTTCAGCCACTTTGGATCAAAGTCTTCACTTGATGCCTTTGGCCTTCAGCTCATCTTTGACCCTGCTCAGGTAGTCAGGGTCAGGATACCCAAAACTGTGGAAACAAAATATGTACAAGGGTTAATATGTCACATTTCAGTAGACCTGGCATCAAAAAAGAAGAAAGAACTTTGAGGTTTGGCTACTGTACCTCAGTGGTCCTCCTGACACTGAGGTCTTGTGGTGAATGTCGTTCCAGGTCACTTGGTCATCCAGCCCAGTCGTTCTGGACGTCCCGATAGTGAAAATGAGCTTCTGGTCAAATGCTTTCTTCAACAAGTGCAGCACTTCCCTGCCCTCTTTGTTGTCTGGCAGATATGCTGTTCTGCAAATGGGAGAGTAGTACTTCCCAGGATGTGGATGCTTTTCCTGCAAAGGGGGAGGGAAAAGTATATACATTACTTCTTAAAAAAAAAAAAAAAAAGTTAAAGAAAATTCAACAAGTAACAAATCTGACACAATCTCTTCATATATTTAAACAGGCATTTACCGTCTGTATTCCACCTGGAATATCATAGGTGATGATGATATTGCCACAGTCTGGGAATCCAGGGAGGGATGAAGGATATGACTTCCATGTCATTTTTCCATCTGGCTGGTCTCCCTCCATTTTACCAAAGACGTCTTTGCATACAGGACAGGTGGGTCCCAACATTTTCTTGGACTGTGCCAGGCATTCCTTGCAAAATTCATGTTTACACTTGAGCTGCGTCTTATTGGTGAAGGTATCTTTGCATATAGGACATTCTTCGTCCTTGTTGTCTCGTGATGTTGCTCCCTTTTCTGTGGGTGCTTCAGTGTTGTGCATGCTGTATCCTGATTGGCCGTTCAATACAGGTCCACCGGTGGCCCCCTCTGACGGATAAAGATCGCTCAAGTTCTTCGGTGAGCTGGGTGAAGTTGCAGTCTTCTGGTACAGATGAAGAAGAGCTCTGACAGCATGACTCTCCATTGATGTGTTTCCTCCAGATCCTTTATAGTGAGCTTTGACTTCGACTTTGCCTTGACTGATGCCTGATTCCTTGAAGTCCACACCAAACTTATCTTTGATCTTAGTTATACAGTGATCGAAGGAAGTGGTCATCAGCTTCCAGTAGGTCTCCTCCATGGTTAGTCCAGCACTGATGAGAGGGTCTATGATGCTCATGCCAATCTTGGGCCTCTCATGCCATGTAGATTCTCCAGTAGAGGTGTGGGTATTTGTGGCTTTCTGTGCTACATTTAAGAACTTACTGATGGCATCTTGACTTTTTCTTGGCCCACATATGGTCATTTCCTCAGAGGACAGAGTGAACAAAACCTTGTTCTCAGGTCTCTGGATGATTGTCAGTGCATCCTTCAACTCTTCTCGATCTATGGACGTGAGAGGATAAACTGAGCCATCAGATTCCCCAATGCAGTTCTGAACAAGGTCGATGAAATTAGATGAAGCTTTTTTTGAGTCTCCGTCTTTCTGGGCTGCTTTAAATGTCACTTTTACTTGTGCCGTGACTTCAACTCCATTCTCTTTCTTTATACGTTCAATTTCCTCCTTATAGATGTGGTTGAGATACCAGAAATGGCCCACTGGGACGAGACATGGCTCTTCTTCTGCTTCAGAAACTGCTGCTGAACTGATGGAACTACTTTGTTCCGTCATTTTCATTGGCACCTGAATAAAGCAGAACGTATTAATTTAGCGAAAAGCGTAAATTTTCAATGTAATGCATTGCTACTGGTTTACGACACAGCACATACGTCTTGTGGCTCTGAACCAGATGAAGGTGGAACGTCTGACCCAGATGAAGCGTTCATTTGAACATCCTCTGGCTTTGGTGTCTCAGGCTCAGCTGGTGTCAGACTAACAGATACTATTGTAACTGTTGTTTTCTCATCTTTCGTTGTCAGTGGTTTACCACACAGTTTCTGAAGCTCAATCACACCTTAAAAAGAAGACAAACACAAAATGAGTGTGCATCCAAAAGAAATTAAAAGGCCCACTATGTGGGATTTAGTGTCATCTAGTGGTAAACTTATAGACTGCAAACACCTTCCAAGCATGTAGGAGAACCTACTGTGGACACAAAACAGGCAGAAAACACAAATGGCTGCACCTAGAGCCAGTGTTTGGTTTGTCTGTTCTAAACTAATGTGGAAACATGGCGGTTCAACATGGCGGTTCAACATGGCAGCTTCCATGGAAGATGATACAAATGGCTAATTTTAAAATAATGTAAAATAAATGCAATTCTAATTTCCAGATGATTATACACTCATCAAGCATACTTTAATGAATATTAAATTTAATTTCTGCCATACTGGGCCAATAAATCCCCATAAATATAATATATATATTATGAAAGAGGCCAGAGACCCCTTAGCTGACAGAGACAGTGCAGCTACCCCCTACTATGAATATTTCAAAGAATATTTTTGGGTCCTCTGTGATTTGTGCTTATCCTCAGCGGTTAAGTTAGCAGCAGTTGTAGAATGGCCACGTCAGTCGTACTCTCTCCACTGCACTGTCAGTGGTCTCTGAGGTAGAGGGTTTGTCAGAGTCTCTTGCTCATGAAATTACAAAATGGTTTGATGTGGCTCACAAGAGTGGCTGTACACTTGGGATAATAATATATAATATTTTGCCAATATGTTTGAATAATACGTAGCTAACTAGGTCACCGTGCTGCACAGTAATTTAGTAGGTAAGCTAGCTCACCTAGCTTTTGTAAATTAAATGCTTTTTTTTTTTTTAAATAGGCTGATTTATTGGTGCTATGTTGGATTCATGTCAGTGTTTTTTCAGACATACTTTAATTGTTGAAAGAAAAGAAAAACTTATATTTGATTTTAAAAATAATTTGGGGGACCCCCTTCAGTAACACCCCTGTTGGAGACCAATGTATTAGAGTCGATATAAAATGTTGCTGGTAAAAGATGTGCAATTTAATTTTTGCTTAAAAATTCCAACAGTTACACTTCACCTGGAGCGGGTTTAATCTTTATCACAGCTCTCCCATCGTCTGACACCGTTAAAACATCGAAGTCTCCATGAAATTCGTTTTTGTTGGCCCAAGTTGTAAGAGCTTTCTGCAGCTTCACTTTAGATTTCTGAGGTGGAGGACCCTTTAACCACTTCACTGAGAGAGTGACTTGAACTTCATCTTTGTTCTGTGAAAAAGTCAAAAGAAGAACAAAACAAGTTACAATTAATGCTAGTGTAGTACTGAGCAACATCCTCCATGTCATTTTAGCTTTCTAAGGTATTTTAGAATTGTAAAAATTTAAAATACAAAGTAAAAGGTTTCAAAACAGAAAAACAGATATGTATATGATACTGGCAGTGGTGTTTTTTAAAAAACTAAATTATTTATTTCATTTACATTAGAGTTTTATATAATCAAGGTAACATATTTGCTGTGGAATATGATCATATTAGGACTGCACAATTTAGCGAAAATATTACTGAAATTGCAACACGGCTAAGTGCAATATCCAAATCATAGAAGCTGCAATTTTTTGATAAAGGAAAAACGAGTGACTAAACAACACTATAGTGAAGCACTGTAGAGGTGCACAGATGTCCTGGGCAAAAAATCTTGTTCGCCAAATATATGAAAACTCTGTGTTTGGTATAGACAAACAAATGTCACATTTTCATGATTTTCATTCAACTCCAAGTTGGACACTGTGTTAAAAAAAAAACAGAATCCAATTATTTGTAAAACTTTTTTATTCAATAGAATACAGCACAAAGACAAGATACCGTTTGTTTTCTGTAACTCGTTCTAAATTTGATGCCTGCAACATGTTCAAAAAAAAGTTGGGACTGTGTCATGTTCACCACTGTGAAACATCACCTTTCCTTTTACCAGCAGTGAGTAAACATTTGAGAACTGAAGAGACTAACTGTTGAAGTGAAATTATTTCTCATTCTTTCTTGATAGACAACTTCAGGTGCTCAACACTCTGGGTTCTCTGTTATCTTATTTTGTGTTTCATAATGCACCACACATTTGATTATGGAATGGCCCAACTTTTTTGGAATTGGGGTTGTAGTTTTTCAGTGAAAATTAAATTTGTGATGCAAATATCTTTCCTACTAAGTGTGTACCATACTGCAATATCTTTGAAAATGATCACAATATGATTATTTTACAACATTCTGCAGCCCTAGATTAGTGGTTCCCAAACTTCTCCTAGCATACCCATCTTCATAAGAAGAAACAACTGGAGATAACAATGATTGGGGAAGCAACATTATGGACCCAGGAAGAGTACCCGCTCCTTTGTGACAGCTAATACGGACAAATAAAGAAAAATGGATCCAGTTTGAATTTTAGTGAAAGGTCACCATGCTACCATCAGAAAACTGTTGTTTGTTTATTTTCCCTACATATATCATATTCATTCAACTTTGTTTCACTGTATTTGTCTCATGCTCGTCCACGCACCCCCTGTAGTCTCTCCACCCTCCCCCAGTTTGGGAACCACTGCCTTAGATAATATAATAGAATATGACCTGAGCAGAAAGCATTGATTCAGCAGAGAGCAACAGGATCTGATTACTTGAGACTAGCATACGCAGTCTATATTGGGAACTACACTTCAGCCTTCAATTTCATACTTTCACTTTCACATACAGTTTACAGAAAAATGTACATACACACAACCCACTCTTTCACATAAATACCTACCTCAGTACTTGTACCCTGAGATGCTGAAGGGGTGTCAGAGCACTATATGTAGGAAGACAGGGTGTTTCAATTAAGAAAAACAAACAAATGAATACTTCAGAACACAAACTATTCTGAATAATTTGATCTTAAACAAATTTTCTATGCACTGTTTCTTTTAGTTTCTAAAAACTGAACCTGTCTTGAAAATGGAAAAAAAAAAGAAATCACTCTGCCACTTTTTACACCCTCTCATCAGTTTTAAAATCAAACACTGGTCTTGTGCCAGACTGACTGAAGTGATATCTGTCACACAACATGTCAACACACACACACACACACACACACACACACACACACACACTCCTTCAGCACCTTTATCATGACGTGCTTGAATCTGCTCACAATACTACGTGAGGAAAGTCAGCATGTTATTTCTTAAAAAGTCAATTACACTAAATTTACATAGACAAATACTTTTAAGCAGTACTATTCCTAGTGAAGACAGACATTGTGACTATTCACATATAACATGGCAGCATTAACAATGTTTTTTTTTAATACTGCTAATGTTGAACATAAGTTTGCAGACTTTGCTGATACAGGCCAGGCTACTCACATCCATGGGCTCCACTTCGTCACTGGCTGACATTGTTCCTATAAACCACCGGAGATAGTTCATAGATGACAGCAGACGCTTGTTGGTGTCAGCCTGCCAGTTCAAACAACCAACAAATATTTAAATGGTGCAGTCACCCATCAGCAAAAACCCAAAGTCACTCTGTCTACTGGTGAAATATTAACATAGTTAGCATACTTTGTACTTTAACCTGGCCGATCAGAAAACACAGTCATGCAGCGCTTCCATCTGAAAATGTAAACCAACAATTCTTGGAGTATTTCAAGAAAAAAATAAAACTCGCTAAAAAGTGATATTTTAACTCTGGGTTTAAAATGTCGACATTTCTGACGGAAGGTTATCGCTCGACGATACTTTCGGTTATGACAAGCCAATGCAAACTTTTATGGCGTTATATCAACGTTAGCTTTTCAAATTTAGTCTTTATGTAAAAAACATTATATCTACTTCTTGAACATACACACAGCACGTAAAACATGAATTTATCACGCATACATACCCTGACCTGGCTTTAGACGTCAAATGCTTTTTCTTCCTGATAAATGAAAGCGAAAGTGTTGCAGCTCCGCGAGACACAACACGTCACATTCTAAACTCCTCCCCTTTTTATTTTTACTCTTTGACTTCTCTGGTCTTGTTTTCACAGAGGACAACAGCACCATTTTGGTTAATTGTTAGTTGAGTAATATATTTTTTCATGAATGTATTATATTGTAATAAAATATATTCAGAATAATCACTCACTTTATTTAGATTTAAAGAAAGATTTTATTCTGTGCTTTAATAACTCCCATAATTTCACATCACATTTGGTTAACTTATCTAGTTGTATTATTTTATGATCATATTCTGATTAATTCTTTATCTTTTAAGACTGTAAGAAAGAAATTTTAGACATTTTTAAGAAGGGTTCTTTAACTCAGTTATTGCATTTAAGTGCAATTTGGAGGTACTACTACATAATTTTACTGTATTTCAGGGAGAATATTTGACAGCTTTAGTTAATAATTATTTCACAGATTCTGATCATTGCTTATTATTATTATTATTATTATTAGTAGTAGTAGTAGTAGTAGTATTAGTATGAGATATAATCAACAAGTAAAGTCTTATGTATTACAGACAAGTCTAGCCAGCAGCAAAAAGTGATACTTACACATTAATGTATCATAAAGTACATTATTATATTGTGGGTGTTTCATCTACAGAATCTTTACTTTTGCTACTTTAAGCATATTTTACTGCCAATTCTTGTATAATGCTACACAAGTAACATTTGGAATGCAGGACATTTATTTATCTGTGCACATGTATTATTTTTACTGAAGTAAAAGATCCGAGTACTTTTCTCACCGTTTTTGTTTCAATTTAAAACTTTTGAACTTTTTAAAAATCAATTATCAATAGACCCTTTTCATGGCAGCCACTTTGATATGAAAACATGGATGTTACCAGTGGTACGAATTAAGGGTCTGTTCCATTCATGTCAAACAGTCAGGGTGCTGCTATTGTGCATGTTGTTCTGCTACACTAAATGGAATGGGACCTTAATTAGTATCATTGGTAATACCTGTGTTTACTGTACTATCTCATAGCAATATGGCTGCTGTGAAAAGGCCTATGACAAACAGAACATTTAATATAGCTGATATTTAAAAAATAAAATTATATAGTTGTATATTACACACTGCTGTTTAACTCCAAAAATGTTTGCACAAAAGCAAAAAGTGAGATGTTCAAAATCTTTTCATTTTCACTTTTATTTTGTCACCACCTTTCAACAGTATCAGATCTGATCCATAAGCTTTGCAAATATACACAAAATCAAACATATGATTTAATTGTGACGTAGGTGTAACAAATACATGTCTTGTAGAAAAAAAAATCTTATAAAAATTATCTTCAAAAGCAATTTCAAACACAAACATAGCAAAGTGCTTTGTAATATAAAATAACTCCAATGTAAGCCTGTCATATTACAGATCTAAAATACTGAGATGGCATTAGCATTCATGAGCAATACATAAAAAAATCTATAGTCTAAAAATGTAACTGCACTTCAAACGATACTCTCAGATTTAAAACATTATTGCAGCAAAAAAGCAAACAAAGCAACAAAATATGACTTCATTCTTTCTGGACCTGTTCATCTTTCACTTGCTGCACTCAGTCTTAAAACTATCATCTCTTCATGTAGTAAAGTGAACTTCAGTCAATACAAACTTGTTTTTTATTCTTGTCAGCTCAGCTCCTTCAGCCTACTTATCTTTGGTGAGAGTATTGATGTATACGAATACAAAGTGCAGTCAATTCTATACCATATGTGAATACACAGAGAGCTGGGTGGATGCAGGTAAGGCTGCCACAGTGATTCTGTATGCAAAGGTGTGAAGGAGAAGGCATCAGTGTGAGCTGCAGCAGTCCACTGCGACGACATCAGCAAGCAGAACAACTACTCATCCTCTTCTTTCAGATTGAACCTGGAACAGAGAGATGAAAATTAATGAAAGGATTATTGAATCATCAGCAGTGACTTGATGGTGTCATTAAACAATGAAAAAAAATGAAGAAAACAAATGTACAGTTAACAGGGTTCCAACACATTTTCCATTTCAAAATTCCATCCGGTTCCAGACTCACATTTCAAGACTCAGTAGATTTTTGAGACCATATTTGACACCTGAGTGCAAATAGCTAGATTCTTATGGAAATAAACCGTTTTAAAATCCACCTGTTAACATGTATGTTACATTCTGTGCTATATGCATGTGTGCTTTTATGTTCCCAAATAATTGCCAGAAGATACTAGGTAGGTACTGTAGTTCAAATAATTTTATTACCGCTACACAGAAAGTTGGATGACGCTCCACTGTCAAACATCTCTGCCCCCACATAAACTAACCAGTGCTACCTATACTTATATTATTTTCCATCAACATATTCAGTTTTTTTTATTGTCCCCTCAAAGTTTTTTTTATCTCTTTTATAAATAAGAACTGAAAATTAGTTGAAAAAAGTTAAATCATTTCATTTTCATGGCTTGTTTATTTACTGTGTCCATGGAAACCACAATGAATGTCACCATAACAGGGTCTCCTTATGCAAATGATAAATGATAGTCCATAGACGAGTTCATATTTGGTTATTTGTGGTGCTCTACAATTCAGAAATTTATATTACAGAAAACATAAGAGGGGCAACAGTCTGACAACACAGATATTTTTCTATACTCTCTTTGCTCTCTCTTTTTTCCCTACGACTCTAGTGACTAAAATCAAATTTAATACTTTTCTATTCTGCACAGAACCCTGTCCATCACTGAAGAAAAAACAAGGTTATTGCAGCCACCTCTCTGTTTGACAGTAATTATTCTATGTAGAGCATCACTTTAACTTGGGTGCAGGCTGGAGGAAGTTCAGTCTGATCTACTCACCATTCTGTGACACCAGAATTCAGGTCAAGCTGAGCCAACTCGATCTGCAACTAAACAACAGGAATGATATATTAGCATGAGTATAATCAGTATTTCTGCATGTATTCAGTGCACTGCACAGTGAAAGCTGGGACACATGATGTGGAACACTGTAAGCCATATCAGATTTGCAGGTGGAGGTGAAAGCACAGTCTTAGACAGTCTCTCACCTGTCCAATGATGTCACGGCTCCTGAAGGAGGCCGAGTTATTCTTCACTGTTACACTGAGGCGTCTGAATCTCACCTCGTCCATAGGCAGAGCATACTCAAACCTTAAAGAAAGTGACACAAGATGATTAGATGCAAACACTGACAAAGATCTTCAGAGATAAAAAAAACCTGCACAGGAATATAAGGACAGTTCAAATAGCCAGTTAATTCATTACCTCTCATTGTATTCTGGGTTGATATCTCGTTTCTTTACTGCTGTTTTCTTCTTGGTGGCCTTGCTTTTGTCTGGCAGCAGCATGAGAGACACATAGCTGTCCACACCATCCTTACTTTGAGACAACAGACCTCTGTACACAGAAAAAAACATACTTAGATACATTTACATGTTACAACCTAAGGATATTAATAAATCCCAATGTATTAGAGCAGTGTAATGCATCTATGTAAATGGAACATGCAGAGTGTCTATTGCTTTTTTTTTGAGCTGTCATCAATAATGTCCTCACTTTGTTATATTGTAGGTTTGTCTCATGGGGTATGTTTATAGATTTTAAAACCAAACCATTTTTCAATGGCTACATTTACATGCACACTAATTTTACACAATTATTTAGAATATGATGATATTCTGAATATGACAGAAGTCATGTATTTTTCATATTATGAGTCAGAAACTGAGGTTTCTATCAGGTTATAATGACTTTATCAGCAGTGAAAATGTGTTCTGAATAATTATATCTAAGTATAATATAATCTGATCTTTCAGTAGAACATATAGACATGTCTAACTATACTGTGAGCGTGAAAATGAGACAAAGTTTTGAACTTCTACGTAATTCTTTCTCTGTGGTTAACCCTACAGCAGCGCTGTAAACTTCTCAAAACTAAAGTGGATGCTGAAGTTGTCGCATTCTAATATCGAATGGGAAACATGTTTGTCATTATCAATCATTAAAGATAAACATCATTGGTGAGAGCACAGTCTGATCTGTTTTGGCAGACTATTTGAGGAAACACACCTGCAGGCATGAACGATGACGATGAGCTTGCTGTCGTGTGAGGCATATGAAAGAGACAACTTCACCTGCCCATATCCAGATCCACAGCCAGAGGCAGCACAGGGCAGATTTCCTGCACTGATCATATCCACCATTTTGGAATCTAGAATCTATTGACATCAAATACACAAAAAGGAAGAAGTATCATTATTGACTGGTTGTTGTTTAATAGTAAACAACGTGTGTGTGTGTGTGCAGACATGTTTACTTATTTACCTTGAGTTCAGCCCTCAACAGGATCTGACTGTCAGGTGAGGCTCCATCCAGATGAAACCACTGATCCAGCATCAGCTGTGGCTCTGCCAGCAGCTCCCTGACAGTAACCACCAGAGATCCCATTGGCTGATCCCAACCGCTGGACAACTGCGATACAAGAGAGAGAAAATTAAAAATTTAGGGGACACCAGGGAATGCTGTGACACTGGGTTAGTTGTAACACTGTCAGCCAATTAGAAAAGATCTGCAGTGATGTCATCAACATGGTACATTCCCATTTCCTTCAGGAGCTCACAGGAGAAGCAGGATGTCTCTGTGAGCAACACTGTGAACTTTATGCTGTGTGTCATTCCCCCACTCTCTCTCTCTCTGTCTTATCTTCAGCTGTTCTATCAATCAAAGGCATAAAATCCTAGAAAAAATCTATAATAAAAAAAAATATATTTTCAGGAAATAAAGTCAAATTTTTGCATAGTGTCTATTTGTACCCAGGTACGACTAGGCACAGGGCAACTATTCGGCTATTCTCACCTGACCACATTATTTTAGCTGTAAGGAGCGACAAACTCAGAGTTGGTAAGTGACTGTGGTGGATGATGGGGTTAAGCTCAAGGCTTGACTGTGGGAGAGCAGGCTATGTGATTAGGTTTAGGGAAAGATCATGGTTTTTCTCTGCAATGTGGATGTAAATAGCCACATTGGCCATACTCTGCATCTGCCAAATTTTTATCACTGAAACTACAGCAAACACAAACACAACACAAACTGTTTGACTTGCGTAACATAAAGTAGCAGTTTCTCTTGTCTAATTTGATGCTTTGCATTCATGCTATGTTCAAGACCACGTGCTAAAACAGTTTGCAATGTAGTGGCTTCTTGATGTGCAGATAGTTCCAACAGTGCTGCAATATTTGTGTGGAACATTTTCCAGACTCAAGGCAAAAAGAAGTGTAGGTCAGGTGTGTACATTGTAAGTTTTGGGCCCACAAAGCCAGCTCTATATTTGCCACAACTGTGACAGCAACTGAAACATTACGTGACACATGTACATTCAGGAATACCCTCCACACACACAAAGTGTTTGTCACTTTAAACTGTTCACTTTATAATTCTTTCATGAATTAGATAGTGTAGATCTTATTCAGCATATTACCTCTCACTGTTAAACCTAGAAGGAACTTTGTATTCGTCCTTAACTCACAAAATTTGTGATGTGTGTAGTAGATGTCCAAGCAGGGCCGTGCAGAGACCTTTGGAAGGGCAGGTGCTCAAAGTTAAAAGGGGGCCACAAATTTGCTCCATGGTGCTGATTCATAATCTGCCCTTTGTTATTCATAGTGCTAATAACAAAGTAAAAAATAATTAAATGATATAGAAATCATGTATTTAAATGTATTTGTGCTTTTATTCAGTTTGACCAGGGCCATGCAGAGACCTTTGGAGGGGCAGGTGCTCCAGCACCCCCCCACCCCCCTGCACGTGCCAGTGTCCAAGTGAGTTTTGCAGTGGACAAATATGGGTACCATGTATAAAAGTTTGAGAAATCTAATACAAACAACCACTGGGTTGCTGATGAAAAAGTGTTACTGTCATCTGTGGTCTACCTTACTCCGTTATTACTGTTGTTAAATGTAACGCAGCTCCTTCAGACACATAAATGTACATAAATGTCTTACCTTTATTACAAGCATCTGATGTTTTGGGTCATGGACCAGGAAGTAGAAAGATTCATTCCACTGAGGATTGGTGGTGCGGTCACACAGCTTCAGACAGATGTTGAAAAGATATGGTAGAGTTATTACAGTCATAATTTATTCATCAGGCCGGCCATACAGCACCATGCATCAAGAGTCTTACTTTGGTTTTGTAGGTCGTTTCACCCAGAACAAGCTCAGCTCCTGCTTTGGGTTCCTTTCCACTCTTCTTCAACTATCAGGGTAGAGAGAGGCATTCAAGTTTTATTAAATGAGAAATCATTTTTGTTAACTCCTGCACAGTATGTAAATAACTTGCAGGTGACTTACAGGTAATGAATGTGCTCCCTCCACATGGACAAAGAGCAGAGCAGCAGCAGGCACAGCTTTGTTCTGATATGACTGGAGAGACCGAAGCTGCAGTACCTGTGACATGGAGCACAGCCAGTGTTGCAATGTGAATAATGTGCCTTGCGTCTTGGAATGTGACTCACCAGCATTTTCTAGGAGGCTGGAGACACTTCAACAGTCCATGTTTAAATAATGTTTGAGCGAGGCTAACAGCACAGTAAATATGGAAAAGGACCAACCTGGTCAAGTCTGTCTGAATGTGACACTGTAGGAACCCATTCCAGTATCAAGTGAACCCGCCCAGACTTCACATCATTCAGAGTGTACCACTGCAACAGAGACAGTCTGTTAAAGAAGCAGGGCGACACCCCTCATACAAGGAAATTAAACAGAACAGAGATTAGAAATCACATGGCACATTATGAATTATAAACTAACCTGATCCGTGTACTGGGAACTGATGACCTCATTTAGCTTAACACTGAATCTGTCAACATGAAAACAGGCAAAAGTTTAACAAGCTTTTGATTTCAATGTCAAACTTTCAGAAACAAATATTTCCTATGCTGCCAGTGAGGGGGACACTAACATTGTCCAATGAAAGCAGCAAAAAAGATTAATAGAGACCATTTTCAGGTATATGTATATATTTTATAAATCTACCCACATCTAGTATTCAGTTTGGCAGCTGCAGGATTCCACAATGTGTGATGATCTTAATCCATCCATAGCAGCCATTTAATTGTGTTGAGGCCAAACACTGTCTCACTTGACCTCACTATAGCATTATCAGAACCTCGTGAAACTTTACAACTTTACAACCCCCCAATTCAGAACAAAAGTATGGGTAGTTGCATCTCTGTTGGAATTCTTATCATGTAGATAAAGGTACACAGGGCTTATCTTGAGTATTAGTTAAGTTAAACAAACAATAATATCAAGTGCACGAGACACACACCTGCCAAGGAAGTCATCAGAGTCTAAATCCTTATCAAATGCTTCAAACTTGATGTCCTGGGCACTGTTTCCACCCAAAACCACCTGTTAAAAAACAATATATATTTATTTATATATATATATTTGTACAAAATACTGTGAAATATAGACAATATGCAATGCTTAAACTGAATACTTCATACCTCATACATTTCATTCCATTTTGGGTTGAGATTCTCCTTTATAACATGACTCTTGAATGCAACTCCCCCCACATTGATCTTGACATAGGGGTCACTCTTGCCCTTCACCATGCCCCCCATCAGATTGTCTTTGGCCACCAGATTCTGAGCCTCCAGCAGGTGAATCCTCAGCAGCCCCTGCAGGACGAACATTGTAAGTGTTAAAAAAAAAAAAACATACAGGTCACAAGTCACTGAGCACACACATGTTGCATGGTAATGTGAAGCTGCTATGTACAGAATGTATTTCAGAGCCAGTCGATTCATCAGCCTTGCACAAATGGTACTTTGAACAGACAAATATCTGATAGGAACACTTTATGCCACTAAAGAAGATCAAAATTAACCTTTGTAAGATAATGGATACCTTTCCAAGTTGTCTAATCTAAATTTGGTGCATGAGAACTTGTTTTTCTTGTTTTATAATTAGTAAAAGCCCCTCCTTCAAACCAGACTTCCATACATTGTATAAACAATACAATGGCTGACCCAGGTTTCACTTTGAGTCTCCTCTACAGAAATTCCTCTTTATGATTCTAACTGGCATGACACAGCTACCTATGCAAAGTCACACCAGACCCACCAGAACAGCACAGGAAGCTGAAATCTTCCCAACAGAACTTTAAAAGATATTTAAAGACAAGAGGAAGTGGCACATTGACAGTTCTTGGAAAAAACAGTGGTGTTAGTCAGATAAACCCACATGATAGGCTGAGATCAAGCAGCATCGATTCACCCTCCAGGATTCCAACACATTTTCCATTTCAAAATGTTATACTTTTCCAGACTCAAATTTCCAGACTTCTCTGTAGGTTTTTCAGACCATATTTGACATCTGAGTACAAATAGCTCAATCTTTATTATGTAAACAGATCAAAGATATTGCTGCATTTAATTTCAAAATAATCTGGTGGTGGATGTCTGAATTTGGTTCAGTTATAAGACTTTTGGGGCAGAGCTGTTTTGCAGACTATGATGTACAAGCATAGAGGCAGTTCTGTGTCATAGTGTGCATTCAGTTGTATGCCATACTTCTTGCCTTATTTTCAACATCAAGCTCACTCACACTGTGACAAACATTTAAGCTGCAATGACTGCAGACTATTGTCCCTGCAAAGGTTTCAGTTTTTCCATACTGTCTTTTTTTCTCCATACTTACCCAGACCTTGATCAAATTCCATATTTTCCAAATGATGCGTAGGAACCCTGACCATCTAATGACTGAAGACAATGAACGACTGATCAACTATCAGACACACAGTTTTGATGGAGCTCTGGTAGTGACATTTTTAGATATTATGGTGTATGCTCTCTATGATAATGATGAAAACCATAACATCAGGTAATAGATGTCCCTGTGCCTTACTGTACACTGTTTAAGTGTTTTCTTATTGTTTGAAATAATGCAACTATAAAAAAAATAAAAAAAAGGACAGTGCTGAAGAGCAAGTAGCACTTTACAGTTGGTGGAAGGTAATTATTCAGCTTCCACTCTGCTAATGAAGGCATAAAGTGAACCCACCTCTTTACCAAAATCCCTGCTGGGGGTGGTGTGTGGTGGAAGAACTTCACCAGCTTCAGGGACTTCTGTGACCTCTGCTGGCCCAAGGGTGTCGGCGGGAAGACCAGTCACTGTAGCGTGAGCAAGGTCACCTAAACCAGTACTACACACACACAGACACACACAAACAAAGTGAGCAGAAATTTAAACACCTGTTTGTCTAATTTCTGAATCTTTGAAGCAAAAAAAATAAAGAAGTAAGCTGTTATTTGGTGTGATGTGGAGCTCACCCCTCTGTGTGTATTTGTCGTGGTTCAAAGCCTTTAACAGCTGCGTCTGACAGTGTGGGATCATTGTCTGGATATGTTGTTTCCTCCACCAGCTGAGCAAAATTACATGAAGGTTATGAAGAGTGAAAACAGACAGGTTAAAATATAACAGTTGACTACAATGACTCACTGCAGCAGCAGGAAACGTTTCGGGTGCAGTGTGAATGGCAGCTGGTTCAGCAGGAGCTGCATCTTCTGTGGAGGCTGCAGTGTCTGCTTCTGCTTCCTCAGAGTGTTTAAGCTGGTTGGATACTGCAACCAGTCTGAAAATAAATACACATTGCTGTTATAAAACACCACAGCCAGATTCCTGACTGGGACTAATAATAGAAAATGTTTTTATTAGCTTCACTACAAATGCACTTATAAAGCATGTTTTGTGGGAGCATATTTGCTTGTATATCTCACTCTTCTGTTCCTGCTCTCACCGACATTCACTGCACTTTTTATTTAATATTGAATACCATTGTAAAAGGGCCTTTTGCTCCATTTGATCTGTCTGACCCCCTGACAACAGCTTGTATGCTGGAATACGTCATGCATTCTTCGGAGTTTGGATGTATGTGTTGTCGCATCAGACACTCGTTACTCACTCATCTGTTGGCAGCTGGACTTTTTCGTCCTCAATGACTGCTTTGAATGTTGGTTCAGTGGGAATCTCTTCTTTCTTTGAAGCAGTCACAGAAGGCTGCGGAGCATCAGTCATCCTTGAGCTCAGGATCTGCAAACAATACATTACCCGTTGGTTATTCTGTCTTTCACTGACAGCAGCTTTCAAGGAGCAAACAGCACTTTCCACAGAAAACAGAAAACAATCAAAAATATAAAGAAACACAAGAACAGCAAAATATGAGCACGTGAAACTCATATAAAAGAAATTGAAAATTAAATAGGTGAAACAATTAAAGTAAACTTCAACAATGGGTGCTAGTACAAGAGAGCAATATTATATAAACAAGACTAGACCAGATGTCAGACAAAAAGACAAGTGTGTAAAAGAATTTAAAATAATGCCGTGTGCATGTGTGTGTGTGTGTGTGTGTGTGTTCTCTTACCTTGAGTTCAGCCCTCAGTAGGATCTCACTTTCAGGTAAGGCTCCATCCAGAGGCATCCACTTGTCCAGGACCAGCTGTGGTTCAGAGAGCAGCTCTCTCACAGGGAGGACAAGAGATCCCATTGGCTGATCCCAGGCACTCGACAACTTTCAAAATAAGGACACATTTATAATGTCAGTCAGAGGTGGACATGTTCCTGACACTGGCAGCAGATCTCAGAAACTCCGTACAAGTATTGTGAGCAGTCTCAATAGTTTTAGTCAATGACAAAATGAGACAATAACTAAATAAGAAGTCAATTATGATAAAAACAATGACGAAATCTATTGACACGTTTGTTAATGAATAAAAACAAGACAAAACTGTTAAGGAGGAATGAACAAAATCCCATGTGACTCTGTGTTTTTATGTATTACTCCAAAAGCCTTGGCTCTGAATAGTCCTCACTGAATAGTTTCAACTCACATTTTCAATGTTGCTAGCAAAATTGTATTAAGCAACAGGTATTTCAGAGTCTCATTTTGGTGCTTCTAAAGATGTTGAACAGCTTGACAGCATAGGGTTAGTAGCTACACATCTATGGTGGCTCTGTAGTGCCAGACAGAACAGCCAGTAAAAAAGGCACATAGCAGTGTTCATAGTGAACATAATGTCCCAGGCAAAAAAGTGATTATGTTGTTGAAGTAATGTTTTAGCGGAAAAGTTGGTAAAACTATGGTTTGTAGTTTTTGAACTACTCATAGAATAAATACACAGGCATGATTGTGCAGCACTGGTCTATAATACTTTATATACTAACATCTGACCTAATAAATATAACCATAAATAGCAATTTGCCCTCATATATATGAAACAAATATGTAACAAAAAGAAGAATGCACATTTAAAGAAATGTAGCATACTTAATGTTAGACATATGATGGGTGAAAGGAGCAGAAATATAGTATACTTCATTCTCATGTCAATAACAGTCAATAGATGTGTCCTCCAGGAGTGTGAGTTTGGACATTCTCGAGAAAAGTGTCATTAATGCATTACATTACATTTTAGCCAACCAAATCTACTGTAGATTTAGTCGACTAAAATCCTACGATATTTAGTCGACTAAAACTAAAACAACTCAGATTAAAGACTAAATGGTATTTTAGTTAAAATACTATGATGGTGAGACACACAGTACACTCACCTTCACTATGAGCATCTCCTCTGTGGGGTCCTGAACCAAGGAGTAGAACGCCTCATTCCACTGAGGCGATCTGGAGCGATCACACACCTTCAGACAGAATTGAAGACAGGTAAATTGCACAAGGTCATATGGTCATTTGATAAAGATTCAGTTGGTATTTTAACAGCATAAAGCAAGAATAGGAATAGGAACAGTCATGCATTGCTGTCAAGCATTGTGTCTTTTTTAGTACCACCAGTGGGGGGCACCAAAGTTTAACACACCAGTTTGGAAATTGTAATGGAGATTTTAATGTGACATTTTATAGACTAAATGATAAACTGGCTAATCAAAAGATTGTAGATAAAACAATATCATATAATTAAATTACTCATCATCTGCAGCCTAGGCTGGTATAGTCAGAGTGTGTGTGTTTGATAATGTGTTTATTATCAGTCTCATACCTTGGTTTTGTAGGTTGTGTTACCAAAAACTAGCTCAGCTCCAGCCTTGGGCTCCTTTCCACTTTTCTTAAACTGGACACAGAAGGAAAAATAACACGTAACATTATGTGAATAGTTTGTATTCACTTGCTGTAATTAAGGAAACAATGGGTCATGATCCAACTTCTCTTTCTTCTAAAAACAGAAAACATTTCTGACTCACATCACTGCATCATGTAATCCAACAACAGTGATCGTTACTCTGAAAGCAGCAACTATTTATCAAAGTCCTCATTTATTTCGATCCAAAAAAACAAAATCCAATCCAAAAACAATATCTGAATAAATAGAAGGCAATGATTCTTATTGTGTTTTTCAGTGAACCAAATTACAAAGACTTACAGGCAACAAGTGAGCTCTGTCCATGTAAACAAAGAGCAGGGCTGCAGAGGGAACAGCGTTGTTTTTGTATGACTGGAGAGACTGCAGCTGCATCACCTGCAGCAGAAAATCAAATTAAAAATACATCACAGTGACTCAGCACTGATGTGCACAGTGAACTGAGCAGGGGATCATATTTGAAAAAGTGCAGAGGTGGGACAAACGGGCACAACAAAAGATAAAGATTAGAAATATATCCATGAATAAGAGAGGAAATATAAACAGACATCACAAAATGCACTAACCTGGTCCAGGGTGTTATTATGGGAAACCGCTGGCACCCATTCGAGTACCAGGCGAACACGTCCAGACTTGACATCATTTAGGGTGTACCACTGAAACAGATACACACAATTACTGAATTAAATAAAGCCTATAATTACACTGCAGCAATAACTAAGATACACTAAGGCTTGCAGTACTAACCTGGTCTATGTAC
Organism: Lutjanus erythropterus; assembly: GCF_056507025.1. Taxonomy (NCBI): domain Eukaryota; kingdom Metazoa; phylum Chordata; class Actinopteri; order Lutjaniformes; family Lutjanidae; genus Lutjanus; species Lutjanus erythropterus. Next base: position 22,001,272 of record NC_139318.1, read on the forward strand.
TGGGACCGGATGATGTCTGCCACACTGACTTTGAATCTGCTCACAATGAAAACATGTTTGCACTTTTACACAACAGCATGTTAAATGCATTATCTATGAAAGTGAAGTCCCAACCTTGAAATACTCAAAAACATTAAAGGGATAGTTCGGATTACTTGGAGTGGGATAGTAGGAGATACTTATCGATAGTCACTGTGTTACCTACAGTTGATGCCGGTTGGAACACCCAAGTTTGGAGAAGCAGAGAAGAGTACCAGCATGGAAACTAAGCAATGTGCTACAGTTGATAATGTCAGCAGCAAAACACATCTTAGACACTTAAAAAACCACCTAAAAATAATCTGTATCAGTTTAAGTGTACACTATATTAAGAATATTTTCGCTGCTTTACATTGCCTTTTCTGAGGTGAAACTGCAGTTATACTAAACAAATATCACTGTTTCTGAACCAACCAGACAGTATAGGGAAAATCATTAATTTTATCTCGCAGACCACAGCAGTTTCAGGTCAACTACAGCCTCGATCTGTTAGTTTGGGTTATTGTGTGACTTTGGTCTTTTTAAAAGGATAGTTTGAATACACCGAAGTCACACAATAACACAAACAAACTAACAGATCAAAGCAGTGGTAGGCCATCAGCTCCCATGTTCTGCAAGGTTAAAATACTGATTTCAGCTATGGAGTTTGTTTGGTTCAGAGAAAGTGATATTTGGCTTTTCATAATGGCAGTTTTCTGTCAAAAAAGGCTATCTGACAGCAAAGTAAAGCAGTAGATGTAAAAAATATAGCACACACTTCAACTGGAATTGTTTTATTAAGGGGCTAAAATAAGTTTTGTTGCTGACCCTATCCACAGAAGTACATTACTTAGCTTCCACGCTGGTACTCTTCTCTGCTTCTCCAAACTGGCGGGGGCTGCCCAGCATCTACCGTAGGTAATAATACTGACTATCAATAAGTTCTTCATAAACCCCACATCAAATAATCCAAACTATCCCTTTAATATACTTGTAATTTATCTTTATGGTCAAATAAAAACAGTTTTGCCTGTAAACATGTCAACCCACTGAATACCATTCTGAGGCAATAAAGCCTCCCAGTCAGAGGTGGACAGCTACAATAGAAACCTCAATGTTGCCCCCTTACCTGCCCAGGAAGTCGTCTCTGTCCATGTCTTTGTCATACAGCTCTACTTGCAGCTCCTGTCCTGACTGAGGCTTCAGCACCACCTGAGGGAACACAAAACAGTTAAATTAATACAAATGAGGTGGTTAACATGAAGTATTATAACTGTCATCTTTATTTGAAAACATGCTCAGAATAAATTCAAATTGTACAGTCCTTCATACACACCTCGTACATCTCATTCCAGACTGGGTTGAGATTCTCCTTGATCACATGACTCTTAATGTTATAGTCTCCAACATTGATCGTGGCATAGGGGTCACTCTTGCCCTTCACCATACCACCCATCTTGTTATCTTTAGCAACCAGACTCTGGGCCTCCAGCAGGATGATTCTCAGCAGACCCTACCAGAGGGGACCATTTAAATTTATATTGATAGTTTTCCTAATTCAATGTGATTGTGTCATGTATCTTCTACTGTATATCACTGTTTTGTGATGTTACCTCAGTGGCAAAGCTGAGGTCTGGGGAAGTGTGAGGAGGCTGTGCTACAGTGGGACTTGGTGATTCTTCCACCTTCTCCTCAGTCACATCAGCGGCCGTTTCCTTTACGTCAGCATCGTCATGGGAGGTCACTGAAGGGACAATAGTCTCCACAGGAGGAGCATCCACTGAACTTGACCTAGAGGCACAAAGAGCAGCAATCAGAAACATTTAGGAGTGAAACAACATATGGAAAGTAAAGGCAAACTTTTTGATTTATCTGTCTCACCTCAGCACTGTGTCGGTCTCTGGTTTTCGCTGAGCAGCAGAAGGGTCTGACATTGAAGTGACCTTAGGCTTTTCAGTGGCACCTGGACATTTGCTGGGAATCAGCGTCTGCAGATGATGATGATTAATATTATAATTATTATAATTAACTTTACTAACCAGCTCTGTAACAGTAGAACAAGTCCACAATGAAAGAACTGCCTCACAATTAAATAAATGGAGCAATTGGGGGGAGGCATGATGACCATGAATCAATAAAATAATAACTAAGTAAATAAAAGTAGCTTGATTAATGTATCCAAATTTAAAGGAGTAAATGTAACTTGTTACTACCCACCTTATATACTATAAACTAAATATTTACAATAGGACAGACAGAGATAAGAGCAACCAATGAACAGAACTCCCACCTTGAGTTCAGCCCTCAGAAGAATCTGACTCTCAGGTGAGGCTCCATCCAGATTGAACCACTGGTCCAGGACCTGCTCTGGTTCAGAGAGCAGCTCTCTGATAGGAACCACCAGGGAACCAATGGGCAACGTCCAACTGTGGGAGAGCTGGAGAAACACAATGCAGGGTGTTGGAGTATTTATATATCAGAGGTTGCACTTTTTGTATCTATGTGACTGACATCTGTTCCACTTCATTATTCACTGAAGCCAATGTACCTTAACAACAAGAATATCTTCTCTGGGGTCTCGAACCAGGAAGCAGAATGCCTCATTCCAGCGAGGTGATGTGGTCCGATCACACACCTTCAGAGACATAAGTGTCAGTCAATATTACTTTATGATATAGTGTCACTCTTACAATAAAACCATCACTTCTAAACTGAATGAGGTTTCAGATCTTACTGTGGTTTTGTGGGACGTTTGTCCAAGAGTAATATCTGCTCCTACTTTTGGCTCCTTGCCACTCTTCTTCACCTGTAGAGAGACAGACAATATTCATAAAGGCACATCTATTATGAACAATAACTGACTCTGACATCATCCGTAACATCAATAATGAAAGACTCACCGGTAAACCATCTGCTTGCTCGATAAAGACAAACAGTAGGCCAGCTGAGGGAACCGCCTTGTTCTGGTACGACTGTCTGGAATGGAACTGAAGAACCTGAAGGCACAGGAAAAAAAACGTGAGTATGGATCAAACTTATGAGAAAGGGTTCAATAATGTGTGACTTATCTGGGAATACTGACCTGGTCCAATCTGTCTGACTCGTTGGCTGTTGGAACCCATTCCAGCACCAGGTGAACTCGACCAGACTTCACATCACTGAGAGTGTACCACTAGGAAAAGAAGTGGTATCGTTTAAACATAGGAACGACTGGGTATGATTCAAACACGGATAACACCAATATGCAGAGTTGTTTCAGCAACAGTGAGTCCATGATGGTGTTAAACTGTCAGCTGTTTTTGCTGCTGGTAACTGTCTCTTCATTTTTTCTACCATACTAAACTTCTTTTAAAGTGCGGTTAAGTCTTGTGAACTGAGTACATTCAGTCGCACAGAGCCAATAGAATTGACCCTTTCTAAGCCCCGCCCTTTTTGCTTTGTGCTATAATGACAGTTGAGCAAACTTGGTGCCCAGCACAATATTTTTTCCCAGGATGGCAAAGGCATGAACCGCCCTACTTTGCCTCTGATTGGTTTACCCTGATATTCTTACCACAACCCTACCTGATCTCATTGCTCATGCTTCAACCTACCCAACCAAAACAACCCAAACCAACAAAGTCAGTGAATACTAGCTGATTGGAGTCCAAGTAATGCAGGTCATGATTTCGCTCTCCTGGGAGAACAAAAAACATTACGTTCCCAGCAGAACCTCAGTTAAATCAATCATCTTTTTCCTTTCCTGTTTCCTGTACTTAGATATGTCTTAGATACATTTTAAGTTTGCTAATGTTAGCAAAATAGTAGCAACATGTTTTTTTTGTACCATTTTCAAAATTTGGGTTTCCTTTCAACATAAATGAGTCTAAAACAAAGCATATCAAGTACAGGAAATGAGAAAGATCAGTTAAAATACACATCTTCTCACACAGAATGAACTTTCACTATATGTAATTTTTTACTCACATTAAATCCAATATTTGCTGAAGCAACAGCAAAAACATCAGAACATATATCAAGTAAGTGATAATTGTATATATATAGAAAAAATATGCTACGGATATATTTAGAGAGGATTAAGTGTTTTATCAAAGTGTATTGGAGGCCTGTGTGTGCACCCACCCACATGAGTCAGACCTTAAGTAACGCAGGTTTTCATGTTGGCTTTGCACTTTTTTTTTGAGCACACTCTTTGAAGCTAAACATGTAGCAACATGTCTGGCAAAGAAGATCCCACCTGATCAGTGTACTGAGAATCAATGATGTCCTTCAGACTGATCTTCAGCCTGCACGCAGGGAAATGTGAGATTAGAACATATCTTTACTGAATCCATTCATATTATTGATAATTGAATTATTTATAGCCATTGTACCTGCCCATGAAATCATCCTTCATGTCCATGTCTTTATCCAACACCTCCACATGCAGCTCCTGGCCAGGCAGCTGGGTAAGAATCACCTGAGGGGTAAACAGGCATGACGGTTAAAGGACTGTCTCAAACCAATTTTACATCAGAAACAATCACCATAACATTTAATAAATAACCTTACATTACTTACCTCATACATCTCATTCCAAGTGGGGTTGAGATTACTCTTGACAACCTGACTTGTGAATGTTTCACCCCCGATGTTGATCTTGACATATGGGTCACTCTTGCCTTTTACCATGCCCCCCATCATGTTATCTTTGGGAACAAGATTTTGTCCTGCCAACAGGTGAATTCTAAGCAGTCCCTGAAAATAATATCACAAACTCATGAGAACAAGTATGTGCAATTTGCTTTTAAAAAGAAAACACAGTCTTGAGTCAAAGTCATAATTGCACTGTCCACCATTACCTCTGTGGCAAAGCTCGGATGAGGTGATGTCTGCTGGGGCAGCTGTTTGGACAGTCCAGCCTCCAGATTAGATGACATATCAGATGAAATATGTTCCTCATCGAACCACAGGACCTATAATAGAAAAGAGAAGAGACGGACAAAAGCAAAAAAGTTCAGCTGAGACATGATTATACATATACATATACACAAAAAAGCTTGATCAGAATCTATTTCTAGATTACAGCCTTAATAACCTCCCAATAACCTCTTTTTTAATTTTCAGCGTATTTCTTATACAATATATTATTACAGATTATATATTTACAATTTGAATGCAATGCATTGTTTTCAACTAGTGCATAACAATGTGCACTGTCACTGCCAATATTAAATCCTGCACATCTGTATACAGTATATGGACATGTTTACAAGGATATATTGTACATAATCATCCCATCCATTTGTGTGTTCTGCAATGTTTACAACCTACAGAGCACTTGTCTTGTATTTATTTAAATAATGTGTTACCGGTTTTTCACCTTTGTCTATTTAGTTTTTGTTGTCCTTGTTCTTAGCTGTTATGTCTATTCTACATCTGTAAGTACATTGCAAGAAATGTAAAACTGGAACCACATTTCTTGTATGTGTTCACATACTCAGCTAGTGAAGCTGATTTTGATTCCAATCTGGTCATTAACTGGTCTTATGTAGTGCAGCATTAGAATGAATTGGATTTGCTGCCATTTACCCTGAGAACAGTGTTGATATAGATGCGACTGGCAGATCCAGCGTTGTCCAACTGGAACCACTGGTCCAGAGAGAGATTAGAATTGGACAGCAGACGGGACAACGGGATGGACAGACTGCCCAATGTCTGCACACGGTCGGCATCCTTCACCTGGTTCATTCAGCATGAAGGAAAACCAAAATAAGTCCACAACATGTTTGACTTTCAGAACACCAAACACAAAGTTTAGTGCAGAGTAAATAATCTTACAAGCTGTTACCTGAATGTCTATGTCCTGTTTGCGAGGATCCTGGATGAAGAAGGTAAAAGCTTCCTCCCACTCTGGATTAACAGTTGTGTAACATGTCTAAAGGCAAAAATAAAAAGGATGCATATAAAAAAAAAAATAAATAAATGAAATATACAGTACACAATATACAATATTATAGTGGACTTTGCCAGTAGATATACCTTGCTCTCTCTGGTGATGTCCTGCACAGACAACTGCACCATGGGATTGGGCTCTTTATTTCCCTTCTTCATCTAAAAGATACACAGTTATAGACAAATATGAATACACAGTAAGGCATGTTAACAATGGCATTCTATCACCAAGAGCAGGGGAGAAAATAGACTTATCTACCATTCTGACAACACATGGCAGATGTGAATAATAGTGTGTACAAGGCTACCATAGCAACAGCACAAATAACTGACAGGAAGCACCATACAACATGGCATGATCAGGAAGTATAAATCAGCACGAAAGAAACCACAAAGACTGAGTTTCATTCCAAAAATTCTGTCACCACTGTTCCCCTTTGTGTATGATATGACAGCAGAAATTAGCACAGTAGGAACTGAGTGTTTAACAGCCTTGGATAAAGTCAGACACACTCATCTATGCTGCAGTGGAGGGCACAGGGTTAGAGGGCAAAGCAACAACTTTGAGGAATGTCAGACAGATGGTAGTTACAGCTCTGCCTCTGTTTAACCACACACACAGGAAGTGGTTCAGAGCAGCGCACGAATGTGGGTGCAGAGAGGAGAGATATTTGACTCACAGGGAGTGCCTCAGCCTTGTCCAGATACACAACCAAGATGGCTGAAGAAGGTGGGTCGCCAGCCTTACTAGTGAGGGTTTCATTCCTCTTCAGGGTCTGGGGGTGAAATGCAAAAAGGTTTGTTTTTAATGTAAATGTTTGACACAAAGATAGTATGATAGATAGCAACTGATGATTATTTTCATTATCACATAATAATCAATAAAATTTCAGGCCTAAAATTTTGATCATTGTTTGCTAAAGCTCAAACTGGTGTCCACAAATGTCTTGTTTTGTCCACAAGCCAAAGAAATTCAATTAATCAACTAATAGCTGCAGCTCTAGTGTGAAAGTGAGATCTGTTATACTCTAGAGCAGGGATGTGTGTATTGCTACAATGAAAAATGGTACTAGGACCCCAGCTTCCCTGAATTGACTGATGTCCTGCACACAGTGTCACTCTGTCCACCATGCTCATTTTACCTCACAAAAAAGATTTTAATTAAAAATGTCACTGTTAACAGATAAAAAAAAAAACTTCTGGAAAAGAATAAACAAAATTTCCAGTGTCATCCACAGAGAAATGCCTGTATGCCCTAAGATCTGTATTGTGTTTTTCTTAGTATTATCCCAAAAGCACAAAGGCCATCTAGTCCAGACTGTAGCTTTATAGTTGTAGTGTGAACTCCACCATCCAACTGAGTTAGAACAATTTTATACTGTATTTTTTATTGTTATAATTATAGTTCTTGGTGTGGATGGCCCTTTAGCCCTGAGAACTCATCAAAGTAAGTTGGTTAATGTTTGTCTAATACAAGCTAAGCCTCTTTGGAACATTGGAAAAATGTTTATTATCAATCCGTAATCTTTTGGATTAATGATCTCTTTTCTCACATATCAATTGAAGAGCTTACTTACAAAAATAAACAAAAAGGCCATATTTTCCATTAAATATGGGATTCATTTCTTACATTTTTAGAATTAAAACCTGATAAACTTCATACAGTTTCAAAAGGAGACTGTACCCCCTTCTTATTTATGATTTCATTAATTTGTTTTTTCCCTCTCTGTTGATATGCAGGCATGTATGTACACATTTACACAGATGGGTATATGTGTATATTTGTAAATACTAATTTATTTTCATTATTAACATTTTAATTTTGTAAACTATCATGGTAACCTACATCAGTGACTCAGTTTAGGGGTGGGTGGGAGGGAAGAAATTCCAGTGGACATGTAAATGCTATAATAATTAATTTTGAAAACAGTGATGTAACGTGCAAAAGCAATAACAAATGTTATATCAAAAACAATTCACTAAAAAACAAATCAAATCTTATGATGGGTCAACTTTGGGCTACAAGCCCCACTTTGGGCAGCGCTGCAATAGAATCACCTCAGAGTAATGTATCAGTGTAAACTGAGTGACACAAACCTGTTCTAGTTGATCAGTGCTGGGCAGCAAGGACAACCACTCCAGTCTGAAATGAACCCGTCCTGACTGAGTGTCTTTCAAAGTGAACCACTGCAGAGACAGCCACAGACATACATTTACAGTTCAAAGATCAAAACATTGCTTATACAGACTATGACTGACATCATAACAAATGTTTACTCACCTCATCGACAGCTATGGATTTCTTCACAATGCCCAAATCCAATTTGGTCCTATATGGAGGACAGACAGAATTAAATGAAAAAGACAAGAGTAAATGTATTGGCAAAAACAAAAGGATTATGGTACAACTCTTAGGGATGGAACAATACCAAAGTTTCAAGGTACATAATAGCAAGATGAACACTGCACAATATAATGTTTAACAATATATTTAAAAAAAAAAATACAATTGATAAAATGCCCTTTATTTAATAATACAGTTTATGCATGATGCATTTTTTCTTTGCATATTTTTTTCCTTTGCTTTTCTTCTTTAACAAGTCAAAACACAAGCGGCCAGCCATGACCTAAACATGTGCAAATAATTGGGCTGAATTGTCTTTGGGAATAAATGTTCCAATTATGTATGTAAAACCAATGCTTCCTAAGTCCTGCCTCTTTTTTCTCCTTTCCTGTTTCCTGCACTTATATATGCTATATGCTTGGCTATGTTGAAAATAAAACCAAAATTTGAAGCAAATTGTTGTTGGGAGACCTATAAAAGCAACATATGGTTACGTGCATTAGCTAATGTTAGAAAACTACTAGCTAGCTATCAAATGATATAATGATATAGTTTGCTAGTTGGTGAGTATTTTGCTTTAGCAGGACAAAATTAGCTGGTTAGTTAGCTAGCTGTTACTGGAGCACAGAGCGAAAAAGGGGCTGGCATCCCTCTTATAAAATAAAATAAAAATGTTAAAATAAAATAATTAACCTTGTAACATCACTATACATATTATCACAGTCAAATACGGTATCACATTATTGCGATATTCTGTATATTGTTACATTCTTATCAATTACATGTTTTCAAAAAAGGTTGTATATTTTTCCAACTGGCCATGAAATGTGACAGATGAAAGGTGACAATGCGAGATTCAACATAAGCACACAAGAGACATGAACTATGCATATGTACCTGCCCAGGAAATCATCCTGGTCTGGGTCTTTGTCATATACCTCCACCTCCAACTCTTGACCAGGCACTTCATGGACTATGACCTGATGTACCAGACACACACAAGGACATGAAGACTGACAGAGGGATTGGTATGGACGCTGGCTGTGGCCTCGTGTGACCATGAATGAAAATGAACATTCCCAACAGTGTAAAAGTCTAATCCCCCAGATACAGAACAAAGTGAAATGATACATGATTGAATCCTTCAACACCTGCAAAATAAAACTTGTCTTCATACCTCATACATCTCGTCCCACTTGGGAGAGTCCGTGTTGTCAAAGTGTTGGGAGGTGAAGGTCTGAGGCCCGACTCTCAATATGGCATATGGGTCAGACAAGCCAGCCATAACCCCTTTCACATAGTTGTCCTTGGCTGCTAGATTCTGTGCCTCCAGCAGGTGGATGCGTACCACTCCCTAAGAAGGAAAAAATGAGACCAGATGTAATATGCTGGTGCTGACTCAGATATAAAATTACATAATAGTAAAACTGACTATCCTGTCTAAATTCCTTTATGTTTATGTTTCAATCGTATCTATCAACATTTTTCCCTGCCCCAACAAATTGATCAGACAGGTTATTGGACATGGTAAGAGTCCATCCGATGGGGGGGGGGGGGGGTCAGTGTTAAGGGCTGCCCAATCCAATTTTTTGCCACAGGTGTTTCATAAATCCCCCCCCCCCCCTGGCTCCACATTGAAAAGGTACAGATAAACTGAGAGACACTGACAAATTTGATACATAAACGGGATAAAGTTTCCATTAAAACTATGACTATGACTCACTTTAATCATCCGTTCAGTTCACATTGGGTACAAATTCCATTAACTGTTCAAACAAGATGAACTCATCTTCCATAAAAGCTCTTTATGGGGAAATAGGGTTAGGGTTAGGACTGGTTAGACTGCTATTGAACAGTAACTTCAGATCATGGTCCAAGGAAGGCATTAGTCTCTCAGAGCATTGTTATGAAGAAGGAGTCTTTATGTCTTTTGAATAATTGAAACAGAAATACCGCTTGACGAATAAAGATTTCTTCAGTTATTTGCAACTACATGACTTTATTGGTATAAACCACAAAGGCTGATGACATTTACCTACCACGACACCTGCGAAACAGTTGTGCCATGCTGACCCATCATTGTTTAAACTTATGTCCAAAGTGTATGAAGCTCTTACATTGAGTTTATTAACATGTGAGGACAGATCCAGAAATGGATAGATGGGAACTATGGGGTGACTTGCCAGAAACAGTGTTCTCTTCTTTAAACTCTACAAATACATTGATTCGATTCAACTTTCTGCATTAACTCTATATCACTCCATACAAGCAGCACAAATACAACTCCAATATATCACCCCTTTGTTTAAGATGTGGCTCAGATGAGGGAACATTCTTACACGCCATATGGCAGTGCCCTAAATTTCAGGGGATGTGGCAGGGGGTATGTGACACCCTTTCCAGTATGCATGGTGCTGCCTTACCATTGAATCCGGAGATTTGTTTATTGGGTAACTTTACTAAGTCTAACCTTAAAATTAGTCACACTTTTAGGCTCACAGACATTATGCTGGCCATCATAAAAAAATGTTTTGCTCTAAACTGGGAATCGGATGCCACCCTCCCAGCTGGAATGTGGCTCACTGAAATTAATAACTCTATACCGCTAGATATAAATAACCTACTGGTTGAAGAAAACAAGTGAAACTTTTTACAGGATATGTCAACCCTTTTTGAATTACATGGAAAACCTCCCATCATACCAAATTGACTGTGCCTCTGTATAGACTTCCTGTATTGAGGATGTGTTTGACTACATGATCCTCAAAGCAAGATGTTGTGTCTGTGTCCTGTGTCTCTCAGCAATTTGTTTAGCTACATTATTTTGTTATCATTGAGGATGGCATCTTTTTTATTTTAATTTTGTTTGTTGTTTATTGTCTTGTTGACCTATATAATAAAATTTATATATACATATACATATATATAGTAATCTGTAGGTCATTTATCTGTAGGTGTGTATTCAGGCATTACCCTGGGCAAAGGAGAGCGTAGCTGGGCCACATGCAGGCCTTGAACCAGGGGAACAACAAGGCGGTTGGGCAGCACCAAGAAGGAGGCAATGGCATCCATAATCATGCTGTCAGACATGACACTGAGACAAAGGAGAAACAGCATTACAGTAGAAATCTACTGTTGTATTGCCTTCATAATTTACTATTCACCGACTAATAAAACCCAAACATTCATAAAATATTGTGAGGTCAGTTTTAGTACAGGGGTCTGCAACCTGGAGTCACATACTGCTCTTTTGCCCCTCTCCAGTGGCTCCCTGTGGCTTTGACAAAAAATTAAACATGATGAATTACAATTCTTATTTTATCATTTTAATTTTCACTTATCATTGTTGAAGGCCTAAAGTGGTTGTTACATTCTCCAGCTGGAAAAATGTGTAGCCTATAAATGGAATGGAAAAAAAGGGTTTCATATTTCATCAACTAAAATGTGTGTCATAGTCTACCTCAACAGCACCTTCCTCAAAATTTTGCTGGTAGCAAGTCTAGTCTCTGATGAAACAAAAGAATTTAAAAGTTGTGGCTCAAGACAGATTTTTTTCCTTTTTTGTCTAAAAATGTCTCTTTTGACAGTAAAGGTTGCAGACCCCTGGTTTAGTATAACGTTGTGGTTATTACTAATATGTGAACCAACAAAACGTTATTTCAGCATGACTCACTTCAGTCCAGGGATGTCCAACAAATTAGTCAGTCCAGTCCAATTGATATCTAGTCTCTAGGAGGAGATAAGACAGAGGAATGTGCTGCATGTAGCAAATCAGTCAAGGTAGATGTGAAATCAATAGCACAAATAACATGAAAACCACACAAGACTATACTGAGAAACATGATAGTCACAGGAATGGAGGCTATGGGTCAACAAGACAGGGACAAATAGAGGTGAGTATAGATGGACATACAGGCCGCTGGATGAAAAACATGGTGACTGCACCCACTATGGGCACATCACCAATCAGAGGCTCCAGAATCACCCGCATCATGCCATGTAGCTAAAAGAGAGACAGACAGGATGTTCATGAAACCCATGGATAAATGCTTACAGATATATATTTCACTTGTCCCTTTAGATAGGCATCACCTTTTTATAAATGACATGTTACTTAAAAGATGACAGACCTGTATTCCTTTGACTCCAGCTTTGCAGAAATACCTCTTCACTTCAACGTTGATCTCTACATTGCCAACATAGCTGAGGGTACAAGAACAAAAATGTCACCCATAATAATGCTTCCTAAAAGCTGGAATAAAGAGGAGACGGTGGCTCAAAAATTCAAAGAGCAATGGAGAAACGAAATCACCTAATATACAGATCAAGCAGGACTTGTCCTTTGTCATTCTCAGTGTGTGCCTTGATCCCGACAACCTTCATAGCCTGGAGCAAACAGAAATTTGCACAATATAAACAACATGCATCATTTGCGTGAATTCCTACAGCAGTGTCATATATTGGCATCACCTTGTCTCCCATGTCCACTTTTGTGAAGCTGAGGGTCTGGAGGTGGGTGCTTGAGGCTCGGATAGATGGAGCAATGGTTTCCACCAGCAGCTTCTCAAGGTATTGGCCGACAAAGGGCCACACCTGCTGCAGCACCTAAGCAGACCAACAACCACATGGTTATGAATGGCTTTTAGTAAGATACATAATATATAAAGCACTGCAACCAGAGTACTTCTTTGAGTAAACTTTGTCATTTTAGCCACATAGCAACAATACTATCTGCCAAATGCCTTGGCTTCCATAAGCAATAGCTCCAGAATGACAGAGACAGCTGTGGCCAGTTGAGTCCCCTCAGCTGTTACTGTACCACAGTGAATTCTGTGCTCTACGTGTGCCCACTTTTGACAAAATGTTAATGTTGCTACAGAAAAATGTGAAGTCTTTATTCCTTCAGAGAAACAACCAAAAGCTGAGGGACTGTTTTCTAGTGTGCTTGTACAAGAAAAAAAAAAAAAAGCCCCCAGAGTTGGTTTACAGTCTGGCATAAGTGGGGAGTGAGTCATCAGCTGCCTGCTTTTGCGAAGGATGAATCTGCTGACCTCCCCCTCCAGTAACCAATCTCAAACCTCTGCTTTGTCTGACTCTCTGGCACTCAGAACCCGTGGTCTTGTTAGCGTGAATACTTTTATTTCCACGTGCCTATATTAATGGCCCTCATTTCTCTGGGCTAGGAGAGCAAAGGGGGTGGGAGACAATGGCTTGCAGTTTAGGGAGCTGAGCAGCTCCTCCTTCTTCCTGTGAGCTAGCCAGCAATGAAATGGAAATGTTGAGAGGGTTGCCTGGCAATGGGCCTGGTCTCTGCAGTACAGACAAAGTGGCTACACTAATGGGGGTGTGGCCTTTTCTGGAACATGGCAGCAACAGCAGCAGTGCCACCATCTATCAGTTAGCACCAGCTATTAGCTTAGCATACTCTACTGAGTGTCAATCAGCACAGCAGCTGGCCCACTGAACAGACAGACATGACTGTTTGCTGTGGGCTTAAAAGGGGAGGAAAACTAATGTCTCTGTTTAAAGCCATATGGTTGAAATGTGAAGAGAAATAGGAAACCACTGATGTTTTACCTTATTCAGCCACTCAACCTTTTCAACATCTGGAAAGTTGACCTGGAGGAAAGGAAAACAATGAGAGTAGATATTTAAATTGTGCATAGAGCCTTATAAACACACAACAGGATAGGGAAATGATTCAGCTGATGCACATCTGGAAATGTTATCAGCAGCACTGTGGATACCATGTGTTAGACTGAGTAAATACTTCCAAATGAAAAAAGGGAAGCAGATTAGTGCAGCGACTGTCAATTCAAAGATCACTTTGAATGATATAGATGGCTGCTATGGGGTTCATCTCTGCAATAAGTTCACATAGGACAAAACTTTTACAAAATAAGAGCTTGAAATATCTTATTTATATTTCTTGCGCATAACTCGTAGAGAAAACTTAAACACATGACGGTTGTTATGCATACTTGAGAGAAGCACCAGAGAGAAACATAAATGGCCCTCTTTGAATACTTTAATTTGGAGAATGCATGTGGTGTAGTTACGCAAGTAATCACTGTAATCACTCACTGAAAAAATGGATTCACAGGAACAGGGTGTGGCTAGATGTTCTGAGTCAAAACAGCCCCATGCGGGTTTCAGCATTTCCATTTTGGGTATATATACTCTCGGGGTGTATGGCATGCAAATCAAGTTATTACATATTTTCCAGCCACCTTTTGTTACAATTGCACAAAAGACTATATGGTTTAAGTGTTGCTGTTGTAGTTATTGCAATGCACTCAGAGCACTGAATTCCCCCACTATGTGTTCAAACAAGTTTAGTCTTGAACTACAGACACACACACACAGCAAATTTGGCAACAGCCTTCGCAGCAGTAATGTGCAAACCAGCTGCATGTAATATAAAAGGACTTCTACACACCTGGTTGCATGCATGGACTTATACTTCACCAGAACTTTAGTAGAAGCAATGTTTAATGAAGACTGAGAAATATGACACTGACTTCAAGATCTTATTGCATAACGAGGAAGTGAAGTATGTGAAAATTTTTCCTTAACCCTTTCTGACAGAAACCTAAACTTCTAGCCTAAGTTTATTATACTTTTTACCATCCCACAGACATTTCACAAACAGTCTACAATATTAAAAGCCTGGAGTGATGCCAAATCAGCTAAAAATAGCACATGACTGGACTGATTTACTGGAAACATAATCTTTATCACACTGCAAACCCCTGAATGCTACTGGTATCATGATTTTAGGGTTCACTGTTAACTAACTGC
This sequence comes from Lutjanus erythropterus, assembly GCF_056507025.1. Classification (NCBI taxonomy): domain Eukaryota; kingdom Metazoa; phylum Chordata; class Actinopteri; order Lutjaniformes; family Lutjanidae; genus Lutjanus; species Lutjanus erythropterus. The sequence continues at coordinate 22,016,369 of NC_139318.1, forward strand.
TTGTTTCTGTCTTGCTATACGTAATGTGGGGTTACTCCAGGTCAAAGTGAGCTCATGAAGGACAGTACAGAACTGGTGTGCGAGGATTTTTTTTTTTTTGCAATATAAGACACACGCTGACAGTTGCAGAGTAATTCCTCACCCATGCAGGGAGGTCTCGCTTGATTTTGGACACTTTCATGGATGTGTACTCCTGCTCGTTGTTGAGAAACTGTATGGCTGACTTCAGGCGTGCTTCCTTGGCTTCTCGGGCATGCTTCCATCCCGTGTAGACCATCATGCCGAACACCAGCAGACTGGTGCTCACCCGGTAGTAACCGGCCAGGTAGACGGGCAGCAAGGCTCCCAGACATTTCCCAAACGTCCACAGCACCGCGACGGCACTGATCCCCTTGGGTTTGGGCGCTTCTGGCTCCACAGCACTCAGCGCTTTCTTGTCGGTCGCGCTGGTGGTCGGACACTCGGCACCCTTGGGCTCACCCGGCTCCGATTTTTCGCTTTGCATGGTGGTTATCTTCTGAAGCCGAGAAAAACTAAAACGTCACCGTCAGTTATAGAATATTCCGATAGAACGTGCGTTCGAAATGACCAAACGGTCGCTCTAACGTTCCATGTCTAACGTTCTCAAGATAACGTCACCCAGTTAGTTGACCATTGGTCCGTGTCGCATTTTTTATGATTATTAAAAACGCCCTTTTTTATAGGTGAGTCGGAGCAGCTTCACTGAAAAAGCTTTAGTCTGGAAGAAGTGGCAGACGACAACTTCTGTTCCTGGCAGAGTCCCGTTATCTGGATGAAAACACGCCCACTGACGGAGGCAAAAAATAACGCATCTTTGACTCTTTCGCTGCTGCGGCAAGACGGTCATCAAATTTTTAGTCATTACCGTAATTACTGCAGCATTGCCTTGTCAAAACCCGAAATGTTCCATGTATCCAAATGTAACTTTCAGTCTATTAAAACACGACTGTACCTGTCTGGTGAGGCATATACCAGCTGAATTTTAAGGTGAAATATTGTGATATTCTGCCATGTTCTAGCTAGAAGCTGCTTGGTGTTAAAACAATTCTTTCTGCTGCCCCACGTTGTTTAAAACAGCAGACTGGGCATTCTCCTCAATCCCTAAATCCGGTGTGAGCTCACAAGCCCGGCCCCATGATGCCTCCCTGTGCTTCTGGTACACAAACACCAAACATTCCTCTTGTTTGGACAGCCACGCGGATATGAGTCTACTGAAGGAGCAGAGGGAATTAGATTTAAGTTTACACAATGCTGCTCCACCCAAATAACTCAAGCAACGGGATGTCAACATGACCAGTTTCTACAAGGAACTGTCTCCCTCTTTCTCTCTCTGAATGACTTATTTATCTTACCTGTGTCAACTGTGAATGTGAAGAGTAACTGTGAACAGAAGCAAGGAAACTAAAAAAGAAAAGGAGAGGTTATTACATCACTGAGAGACGCTCTATGCTCCAGACTTTGGGGCCAGTTCTGTTGAAGCTTATGGGAGATGCAATGTCCAACGACAAAAAAAGATGAACATACACATTTGGGAAAAAATCTGTCAATGCTATTCTCTGAAGTGTCTTCTTTCATTTTAAGACGCATCTCTTCCCTCAAATGTCATACAATGTAGATATGTCAGGTTTTAGCATGCCTCTCCACACATTTACCATAAGTTTCAATAGAACTAGCACCAAACAGAACATAGAACGTTCTATAGCAGGAGTTTTCAAAGTTTGAGACTAAAGAATTGAGCTGAGAAGGCCTAACATTGCTGTTAACATAACTTCAGACTATACCAAATACATTAATAAAAAAGTCTGTCTAAAGGCATTTATTAGTTTCTGACTCGAGGAAAGTGGGAAAAACAGTAAAATTCCCCTGCTGTATCCTTGAACTATCTCTTTAACCAAATAACACACATTTGGGCCATAATATGATCTAATTTTGATAACTAATACAACAACTTATATAATATTTTTTCATTTCCATTTACTGAGACTGAAAACTGAAACTGTTCGGAGCTTCCCTGGGAAATGTCCCACTTTAAAAACCTCTGTTCTGTGGTGATGTAATGATCATTCCTTCTTTTTTAGTTTCCTTAAACATAAGAAGGCAACTGTAAATAAACAAAGTGACAAATAATGCAAGATTCATTGTTGAAGGTTTGTTATTCTTTTTTTTAAATGTGCAAAGTACCAAAGTTAATTTACACCAGAGCAATCCACAAAAATATAAACACAAACTGCTTCCAAACTGCTTCATGTCCCCACAAGGACGACACAACAGTCTTGCAGAAAGAGTTCAGACACTGTGTGGATGACCTCACATATTTGCAGTTTGTTGCTATTTTTGGCGCCTATGTTTGAAAAGACCCCTTTGGTACAAAGGCTGTTCACAGGTCACTCAGTCTGGAGGAAAAATGCATTTGAGATGTTGCAGCTGAACACAGAAGTCTTTATGCTGCCCTCTGGTGGACAAGCTCATTGTTACAGAGACACCTCACTGCTGAGAGGAACAGACAGTGGTCATCTGTTGAATCTCACATAACATAACATAAAAGAAGATCATCTATGTTAAAAGTCCCAGTTCAGGATGCTACAGTCTGACTTGTGGGTACTGCAGTCTGACAGTTAGTGAGGCAGAGTGGTGATCCTCATGCTCTGACTCGCAATGGGGTACGACACCATTGGGGTGGTGGCATGACTCATGGTGATGCCAGGCAGAGGCTGTGTCATGGACACGGCCACTGGTGCCACAGATACAGCCACCGGTGCCATGGAAACAGGAGGTGCCATCCCCTGGGCAATGGTCTGTGCAAGGGCAGCTGAGAGAGGAGTGATCTCTGGGTTGAGGTGGGGCGGAGGGGCTGTAGGAGGGGCAGCATTAGTTGGAGGTGCTGCAGGGGCACCGGTAGGCGCCACCAGGTCTTGCTGAGTTACAGGCCGAGGCTGCAGTCCAGCACTGCTCAGGGTGGTGTGAGTCTGGGCGATGCCATGATTGTAGGAACTTACTGCACCCACAGGGGGTGCCAGACTCTGCTCAGTGGGTGCAGGAGTGGAGGACAGCGTCATCACTTTGGCCTGGCTTCGGAACTGGGCGTTCTGCTCCAGAAGAACCTCATTTGTAGCAATGAGATTTGAAACCTGAGAAACAAACAAGACATCGATTTAAAAAAATGTCTACAGACTGGGGTGCAAACGAGTGCCAGAAACTCTTAGCCAGTTCTCAGAAACAAAGTTCTAATAAGATTATATATCATGGCTACTTAATCATTTACCGATAGGCATCATTTCTTAAGATTTATTATGTCCACTACCTACCATAATCACAGCTTTTGTTATTTAGTATACATTTGTGCAGAATGATCGAGCAAACTTGACTATTCTCAGAGTGTGTCTCATGTTGTTACAGAATGTCTTCTCTTTTTATAAATGTTCCTGAATAGATTCATTGCATTATAAGTCAGGTGGCTGAGAGGGGAAATCCCTTCCAAGTCAGCTGTTCCTTGGATTTACAGCAGGTCTGATATATCTCTGTTCATTTGGGGTCATTACTGCTCAAAAATAAAGAAGGGATGATATGCCTGTGAAAAATAAAGTGATGCTTTTCTGTGGTAAACATGCAGTTGATCCCATTTAAGTCAAACTCCAGAGTGCATTCATTACAGAATTACAGGAATAATCTCATATGCTGCAGTCACTTCACATTAACTTTCCTACGACTACTTTAAACTTTGTTTCATCTGTAAATAAAACTTTTCTTCTGGTCCTCATAACTACTGACTTTTATAAATTTATTACTGAATAAGTGGCTTGAACACTGCTTCCCTCCCATTACAAGTAGTCTGAAATACAAATGTGAACAAAAAAGCAGCTGCTATCATTCTGAAATTGATAGACAGGTCTTGTAAATACAGGAATTAATATAAGGTAACAACTAAATCAACATTTACATGTTCTCCAATTCTGTTGTTTACATTTGTAATGTTTGTGAGCAAACTTAAGTTTAAACATGACTTAGACATTAAAATTCGACTTAAGTCGTTGGGACTGAAGTTGAATTTGACGCTACATATATGGCACATGAGACTACCATGTGAAAGGACCATATTGATTCGTTCAGTACAGGAAGGGTACAAAGGACATTTGATAATATGATGCAATGAAACAACAGACTTAAATAAATGATGCCCTTGTTGAGCTTATAAAATTAAATAATTAAGACTTTGACTTTAACACATCATACTGCATTGCATTATACTGTCAAATATAGCTGCTACTTTGCACATTTGATCTGGAGTTTGTTCTTAAAAATACAAGTCACATTTCATAATAACCAATCTAAGTTTAGTTTTGCTGAAATATACTACTATTTATGTAAGGCTGACTAAATAAAAGAAAATCACATTGTGATTTGTGATCGAGTATTGCAATTGCCAAATAAGTACTTTTTTAGTCAGAATGGTCATTTTTTAATTTAAATTTCACTGAAAAAAACATGATTATGATGATGAAGTGATTTTTGCCATTTCAATTGAATTCTGACTAATGTGTCAGCTCTATGTTTATGTGATGAAGGCGTGCCAGTCCTGTATAATTTCTCAGAGACTCAAATTAGTGAGTTTTTGTTGTTAATATTTTTCCATCCCTCATTCTAACCTGCTTCTTTAACTCTTCCACCCTCTTCCTCAGCAGGGAGTTTTCTTCTTCCAGGAACCTGTACTCCAGAGGACGTGGTGGCAACGTGGCTTGGACTCCCAGCTCATAGTGCCCACCTCCACTCCCATCTGCCAGGCGCAGCCCCTCCAACCGCCGCCTCTTTAGCTGTAGAGCAGTGTGATCCATAGAGGCCTCCAGGGAGCCTGCGTCAAACAGCCCACTCTCAAGCAGAGGGTCGTACACTGAGCACGAACTCCTGTCGTAACGCCGCTGCCCTGCAGAACTTATGGACAGACAACCGCTAATCCCTCCTCCACCTACTCCCCCAACTCCTGAGACACCTGCATCCCTGCACCCACCCAAGCTGGGGCAACCCATACCCATCATATTATTTCCACCTCCACCTCCCACAAGTCCTTGCATTCCCGCACAGGTACCCCCTCCTCCACCACCCATCCCTCCCCCAGCATTCACCATTCCACTGGCGCCTGGTCCCACAACTCCACCCACTCCAACCCTGGAAGGCTCGTATTCGTAGTCTTTTTTGACATGGCGAAATTTACATTTATTGCCCCTCTGGCACTCTCCCTTTAGGAAGTCTCTGCAGATAGGGACCTCCCCACGGCTGTGGGGGAGATCCATGGGGGACAAGCCCAGTCGTGCTGCAACTTTCCCTCGTAGTCTGAGGGGTAGCTCTCCAGTTTTCTTGTAATAGTCCTCGTCCTCTTTAGAGCCATGGACGAAGCGGCAGTTGGAGCGCATACATTCTTTATTCTGGTGGTCGTGACAGAAGATGAATTCGTTCTTTTGCACTCCCAAATCTGGCACCTCATTAAAGTCTGGGTGTCTGAAGCGACAGCGTTTCCCTCTCTTGCAGACATTGCGGATGAAGTCCCTGCAAACACCATCCAATGCCAATCCTGCACCTTGCCCCCCAGTTCCACCATTCCCACAGCTGTTGCCATTTCCAAGTGCCCCTCCTCCCCCCATGCTCCCAGAACCAGAGACGTTGCCTCCAACACTTCCTCCTGAACCTCCTCTTCCCTCTGCTGATCCCCCTGCCAAACCAGACCCAGGTCCTCCTTCCTCACCCAGACTACCAGCACTCCCACCACCACCTGACAGGTAGGAACTGTCCCGGTCAGGCATGGCGCTCGGCCCAGCGCGTGGAGAAAACGGCACTCATGTGTATGAAGGGGGCTGACGTGACCTGGCAAACATTGACATACACAGGTAAAAGTCATGAATAGCTTTTTCTTTGGAGTAGTGCAATCTCCAATTCAAAGATCTGCAAGATAAAAGCATAAACCTGTCTTGAAATGTCAGCTTTAGAAGTGCCACTTTACAATAACACTATCCTTATAAATTATTTATTATTAGATTGTAAACACTTAAAAAATCGTTAATAAACAATTATAGACAAGCTGTAACACAGTTTTCATACATTAATGTGGGTTCACTATTTGGCAAGAAGTTACTGCTTACTGCTAATAATGTTACTAATGACTTAGTACCATTTATAACCGCCAAAAGGGACCTTATTGTAAAATGGTGCATGCTGAAAATGTTAAGGTAAACAACACTGCCAAAGCCTTAGTGTATGAATGTGGTAATTCGATGTATTAATTTGAATTAAAATTTTTGACTATTAAGATATGCCAACAGTGGATAAATACTAGAAACATATTAACAAATATCTGATGAAGCTGACAGGTACAACCCTGGTACCAAAATAGCTGTGAGTTGTGAGTTTGTAAGATGTAAACAAAAACAGAATTCAATGATTTGCAATGCTTTTTGACCTTTGACTGCCTGCAACACATTTTTTAAAAGTTTGGACAGGGTTGTGTTTACCAGTGTGTGACATTAACTTTTCTTTAACAACACTCTGTAAGCATTTGGGAACTGAAGACAAAATTGTTGATGTTTTGAAAGTGAAATTCTTTCTTATTTTTGCTTGATATACAATTTCAGTTGCTCGACAGTCCAGGGTCTCTGTTGCTGTATTTTGTGCTTCAAAATGTACCACACTCAGCAGGAGTCAACTTTCACAGTCTTTTGCTGCCCCTGTCTTAACTTTTACGTATAACGTTTTACAAGCATCAAATTCAGAGTAAGTGTATATTTACAAACATCAATCATGCTTATTGAATTGGACATGATATATTTTATATTTGTACTGTACTAAATGAAATATAGGTCGAAAAAGACTTGCAAATCATTGGGGTTGTCTAAATGCTGGCTGCTGGAGAAGACTAAATAAGCTAAGAAAGCAATGTGATCGGAGTCTCAACAGTGCAGATAGTTAAATGTGGGCTCACTATTTGGCAAGCAACAGGTCAGTATTGCCCTTTTATCTAAGGTGTTGTAATGGCTTATTTATGTTTACAACCTGATTATAAAACATTAATTTGAAAGAGCAGTCTTACGATAAAGTGGTGCCGCTGTGTAAGGTATAGGAGAATAAGGATATGAAAGATTCTGTAACGAAATATATGAAATATTAGCACGTGACATCTGTTCAATATTAAGTAACACTGGTGGTGTTGTTGTCACAGGATGATGACCAGCAGCCAGCGCTTTGATGAAAATAACAGAAGATAACAAACAGTTCATATCATACGAAGTTAAACTGAAAGCACGGATTAGCTGTCGGTAAATAAAGCACAAGCTATCGTATCATATACCTGAATAAGTTAAGTCTAAAATGGTGCTACGAGCCCGTCGTGCTCGCAGCACCATATTAGCTAGCGAACGTTATCTGGCTAGTTGCTAGCTAAATGGTAGTGCTGTCGCTTACCAAACTGAAACTGTGAGCAGGATTCAGAGAACAGAAGAGTGACCCCCGCACAGAAACGAGTCGTTTAGATTCACTGAAATCTACACAGTTATTTCTGTTAACAACGGCTATCAGGCGTGTGTTGTTTTTGGCAAGTCCTCAAGGCCCCGGTGCTGTTTACCACATTTCTTGGTGCATCTTCTGCTTCTTCTTCGATGCTTGATTAGCTAATTGCAACAACAGCTTTTAAGTACATAGCGCCACCTAACGTACCAGATTACGTACAACAGGATCTAGTCTTCAGTTTGGGCCCTAATAAAATAATATCAAATCAAATCAAATAAACATAATGATGAATAAAATAAAATAAAGACTACATCCTATTAAACAAGCCGGTGTTTAAGGAATCTCACTTTTTGTCTCTTATTTTTTATTTTGTCTAGCAAACTATTTTGTACCTTTGTTTTGTATAAAAACTCAAGATGTTTGACAGTGTTGTAGTTGGGCAGGTTGAGGGACAGAGAACAAGATTAGGGTTAGGAAAATATCACGGTCCGGGTTCAAACAATCGTTCTCGCGAGATTTTCCGCCGGTCTGGGGTTCTCTTCTAGACACGCCCCTGCTCTTGTTGCATCTTTCATTACACACGAAGAAGACGGCGCTGTTCTTCCTCTTCGTTTTCTCCGAGCGCTTCTCTGCCCTCCAATGGTGATTATCGTGAACTGCACTGAAATATGCATTTACTTTGTTTGCTTTTTATTTTTTAAACCGGGCATTGACTAATACATGGTTTAAAAGCAGCCCTGCGCCAAACGACGGTGAGCTAATAGCCGTGAGAGGGGTTGCATTTAAGGCACTTTGACTACGTTTTGTGCGTAGCTGAGCAGAAAGAGGCTTGACAGGTTTAACACCTTGAGTCTCAAAGCTGTCAGTGAGAAAGTAAACCTTCCGCGTGCCAGTAGCGTTAGGAAGAGAGCGGCTCCTGCTGACGTGTAGACCAGATAGTTTTATGTAAATATGAAGATGAGCTGTCGGGACGGCAGTTGTACCACGAGATAAACTTCTTGTGTAACACTTGTGTCTGAGTTCCTCATCTGTGCTCAGGCGTCCAGCAGCACCATGGCAGTGCAAAGCGTTTTCCGCTGGATGCAAGCCTGCTGCGTGGTCCTGCTGATCTGCTTATCGGAGGTCCTCCTGCCTGCCGCTGGCACAGAGACAAGCAGAAGTTACTATGAAACTCTCAATGTTGAGCCAACGGCAACTGACACCCAGATAAAGAAGAATTTCCGCAAACTTGCCATAAAATACCACCCCGATAAGAACAAGAGCGCCGATGCAGAGAAGGCTTTCAGAGAGATTGCTGAAGGTAAAACATGCCTGCAACAAAATGATACTTTTTACAGTGTAGTCTTTAATTTACACCAGTGAAATGAACTTCATTATGCGCAAAACAGATGATTTCTTTATTCTCTTTAAAAGTAGGCTTCATAAATTTATAAAGGTAGACCAAATCCTACCTCCAAGAAGCTTAAAAGGTTTGTTCTTTATTAAGTGTTTTCAAAACTACAGATTAAACTTTATTGTTTTTAGAGATGTGCAGTGTGGATTTTAAGTTTATATCAATAATTGATAATTACCTGCTTGGGGGTAGGTGTTGTTTGTTTATACTGATTGGAGTCCAACCAGTTTGTCTGTCATCCAATATTATCACCCATTATTGGCCTATCACAGCTATATCAGTCTGTATCAGTACTGGCATATATATTGTCTGGTATGCGCCTATATGAAAACTTAATGCAGATTGTGTTTATTTGTTAGCTTTATAAGCAATATTTTATGTATATGAGACTTTCTGTAGTTTAGGTTTAATATAAACATGCCTTTTCTTTTGTTTGTCCTTTTTATAGGTATTCATGATGATTAAAAATACTGGTGAAAATTTACTGTTTCAGTGCCCTGATATCAAACTGGAGATCTTTAGTACTGGTTCTCAACAGCCATCTCTAATCATGATACCTATACTGATATGATAACTGATGTTTTAACATTTCTGTATTTTAGTTTAGTTTAGTTCGTTGCTTGGTCACACCTTCAGAAATTGTGGTTAAACATCAAGTGTATCTCCAGCCTATGATGTAGTGAACAAAGATGGATGATGTAATATTGCAAATTTGACACCACTATTGCAACACAAAGAACAGTTCTGACTCTTCAAATGTTCACTTGTTTTTTTCCATAACAAAATTTTGTGTTTATAGAATAGTTTGTCAAAGAGTTCAAGTTAAATGACATAATCTGGCAAATCAGATATAATCATTATGAGAGGTGTGTGATGTGTATTTTTTCAGCCAGTTCAGATAATGAAAAAACTTCACACATATACTTAGGGTTTGATAGAGGATTTTGCTTAAGAATCAAAATTAAATGCACTGACAATAGTATATCCAATAATCATCAGCGAGTATTCACAGATACCGATATTGTCGGATATAGCTGGATAGGCCAGTATCAGCTTATGCTTCCCTGCTTATTTAAGCTGATATTTATTGGTTATAATTTCATTTTTGGAATAATAAACCATAATGTAAATTTCTCATTATGGACAAATAATTTGTTGAACCCTTGGGCACAGATCCTGAGTGAGACAGACCTGAAGATTCCCCCTCAATGCTTCTGAAAATAAGTTGACCCCCCCAATAAATTATTACTAAATAAATTATGTAATTGAAATATGTATAGGTTTTGTTTATGTCCCCCCACATATCTTTCTCAGTGGTCTGAACTGCAAACGTCACTTTCCAAAGTGCTCAGCCAGTAACTACATGTTCGTCTGTGACAAACACTTCATCACAGGCCAGTTAATGATGGTGCTGAGTAATGGACATGTGTGCCAATTGTGTCTGTAGATCAAAGTGAATCAGAAAAATGTCCGAGTGATGGTTGGGCTTAACTTTTTACTGTGAAAAATCATGTTCCTACCATAAAACACCTGGTTTCAAAGTGGAGTTTGGAGTTCGGTTTGTCCACTTGAAAGACCACTGAACAAACCTTGTAAACAGCAGAAAGTTACGCAGGACATGAGGCCAAAACCAACCAAGTTTTTACTTGCTCACTCCTCTTGCACAAGCGGCAATCAAAATATAAACAGTTCCTCCTCAGGTCCCAGTGAATAAGTCCATGGCTGATTTTCTTTCATACTACCTTGACTCCCACCTCCTGGTTGTAATGGGATCTGCATTGGCTCCAATATTTATTGTGCATCCCTAATTGTTTTATTGATAGAAATGGGGTTGGAGATATTAAAGACACAGTGTACAGTCACGTTTTTTGACCATAAAGTTAATTCAACACCTCTTCAAAACATTTTCAACAAAAATTTGACATTTTAACCTTCATGAAGTTAGAATTTATTGCAGGGCTGTTGGATCAGACTGCATTACTTTGTGTTTCAGCCCTCAGCTTTCCTCATGTCAGCGCTCAACACTGACCACTGACTAACCTCTGTTCTTCTAGCCTACAAGGTGCTCTCCAACAAGGAACAGAGGAGGCTGTACGACAGCGTGGGCCATGAGGCGTTCCTAAAAAACGACGCTGCCGTTGACCCTGAAGATGAACACGATGACAGCTTCCAATTCAGTTTTGCAGACTTCTTCCACGACTTTGATGGCAGCCCCTTTATGGAGGAGCCACACTTCCACTGGAGTTTTCCTCAGGACAGTGAGGACGGTTCACATGACCATCACCCCTTTGAAGAGCACAGCTTCAGGTTTTATTTTGTGGATGGGGATGAAGATGAAGAATATCACTACTACTACTAGATAACTTGAATTTTTAACCTGCATACTGTATGACTTTTGCATTTGAATGTATTGTCTTTCTATTGATAATAAAGCCTTTATATTACGTTGTCATCTCAGTGCCTGTGTCTTGTGTCCAGTGTAGATATTCAGCTAAATATATCTTTAGGTATCTGTGCATATTCTGCCTCTTTAGCTTGTAAGTTGAATGCTTGTTTACAGGTTTGTGGGGTTGTAGGGTTGGCAGCTGGGGGAGTTGATTGGACCGTTATGCCACTTTTCCTGTGTGGGTGTGTCAAAGGTCCTGAGTTACTGACTAACACGCCAGTTACTGATCATTTTCCCTGCGCCAGCACTTTAGATTGGACACTGTTTCACTCCATCTCTCACAGGACCATTGTGCACTTTGACCCAGAGGAAATCCTGTGCCTGCTCAGCAGTTGGAGCGTGAGCACACTAAAGACAACAGCATAAGACAAAAGATCTTTACAGCTTTATGCAATTTTATCCGAATAAACGGAGATTTTAAGCATCCTACAAAGCAGATAAAAACGGACTGGAAACTTTAACTGACAAGCTTGAACATGATGGTAAGTTTGCTTTAAAATGTTCTTTTTGACAACCTGTGAGTGTCATGTGACGGCTTTTTCCTCCAGGCACGCATATCCATATACTGTATGCAGTGTTTGCTAAGTGAAGTTTTCACTCCCAGGTATTTAATTTTTTAATATTGATAGACACTTTTTTTTTCTAGGAAGAGGTAAAAGAAGGGACATCTCCGCTGAGTGTGCATGGTCATAACATCAAAGTTACAGAGGTGCTGAAAGATGGGGACACGCTCACCTTCCTAATCGTATCTCAAAAGGTGAGAAAAGATTTCAATTACTGCATGCTGTAAATGTTAGTAACTTTTTTTTTTTTTTTTTACTATTTTACTGTATTTATGTTTTATATTATTGTTTTCCTGTTTCTTATTTTGTTTTTGAGATACTACTTACAGTATTACTTACAGTACTGGTACAGAAGTGAAGCAATGAACTACTGTGGACAGGGTCAGCAACAAAACATATTTCAGCTACTTAAAAAAAGGTCCACCTAAAAAAAAAAATCAATACTAGTTTAAGTCTACACTATATTTATAATATTTTTTCTGCTTCACTTTTCTGTCAGACAGCCTATTCTGATGGGAAATCACCATTATATAAACCAAATATCGCTCTCTGCTAACCAACCAAACTAAAACTGAAATAAATAATTTATAAATATATTAATAATTTATAAATATTTTTTTTTCCTCTCAGAATATAGAAGTTGCTGGTCTGATCTACTAGTTTGTGTTATTGTGTGACTTTGGTCAATCGAACGATCTTTTCAAAACATCGAAGTTACACAATAATACAAACTAACTAACAGATCGAGGCAGCAGTAGACCAACAGTTCCTGTGTCCTGTGAGGAAGATATACTGATTTCGCCCATGAAGTTTGGTTGGTTTGGAGAGAGTGATATTTGGCTTATATAATAACCTCTTCCTGACAGAAAAGGCTGTCAGATGGCAAAATAAATCTGTGAACTGGTACTCCTCTCTGCTTTTTCTAACTGGGTTGTGTGGACTGCCATCTACTTTATCCATCTACTTCACTACATAATGCGCTGACTGTGGAGAAGTACTTCATACAAACCCATTTCAAATATTCTTAATTATGATACTGTATAAACAAACTCTTTGGGTGACATGTTGTTTCTCATGTTTGTGCCAGCTGTCTGGGACGGGGGAGTACCATGTTGACCGGACCTGTGATGACTTTGAATGGCTGCTGCAGCACCTGTTCTCTCAGGAGGATGTGCCCGGGATTCAGGGAGTCATAGTCAGTACTTCATTTCATCTGCAGGCAGCTGCACTTGCCAAGTCATCGTACGCGGCTTTCTGTTATCTTTTTTTCTAACTGCCCACTTCACCAATTCAGGGGTGTGTTCTGAATTCAAGCTTAACTGCAGACTTTGGCCATGTTTCCACTGCAGGAACTTTCCCCAAGGACTAGGAAACTATGGAGGAACAGGTTCTAAATTAAGTTCTGGGGACAATATTGTACTTCCCAAAAATCAGAGACATATATCTGTAGATGCTGCATCAGCCTTTGGGTTGTACACGGGGGCGTCTCTAGGCCCCAAAACACCAGCACAACCACTGAATCACACACACTGGTGAATACACACAGTTTGCTTGTTAGATACTTTTAATTAGTAGTTTTATAGTCCATGTAGATCCTAGACCCTTGAATATAAACAACAATAGGCTAAAGCAGTCAGTGCGTCATGTATTATACGTCTAGGCCAAAAAGGCTGAGCAAAAGTCACAGCATTTTGTTTCAGTCACCATTGTTAAAAATCTGTAGCCACAAACTAATTTGTTTTTGTTCATTGTGCTTCAATACATCAACATGGAGTTACAAAAGTAAGCATACGACTGCTTGACAAAGGACCGATGACAAAGTTGTTTAGTTTGTTTGTTGTTTAGTCACATGACGTGTAAAACAGCCGTTGCTTTTTCATACATCAGCTGATTAATTTGCCTTATCTTAACAGGTCTTTAGACTGTGGGAGGAAATGCAGACAATAACGGGGAGGAAATTCTTGTAGCGCAGCTTTTTCATAAATGAGAATCACCAGCCAAGTTGTTGACTGACTCAACCACTGGTTAGAAAATGTGCCAATGTCATCCAAGTTTTCCGGAGTATTTTGTTTCTTGTAAAATGTTTTGCTCCTTTCCCATATTCACCTCCTCCTTTCCTGTGTAATCAGGAAGCTGATTATAGTGGAGAAGTTTTGTGGTCTGACTGGATGTTTTACTGAAGAACTGATGAACTGATGAACTATCAGGAAGTTTTTAGGGTTGCTACTTCCGCATATGACAGTGTGTTTGTGATATATTACACAAGCACATGCTGTGTAATAGGTGATTCAGGGTATAATGTGCACTTGTAAGCACTACACAATTAAAAAACCGTTGACCTTATTTAAGTGCCTCTCCTGAGCTTAGCACCTAATGAAAGAAAGTTTTGTTTTTGGTAAAAAAAAAACAAACAAAAAAAAAACAGTAGAAGGAATCTTACTTTCAAAAGCAACAAAAATAAAAATGTACTCTTTTTTTTCTTCCAGTTTCCTCCTCTTCCTGCAAAGGCTCAGGTGAATGCATCTGCCAAGGTTATGAAACAGCTTGGTGAGTACATCTGAAGACCACCTCCATAAAAAGAGATTAATAACAATAAGATTTAAAAGCCTGATTAACTGAATATATTTTTTACTTTAGTCTATATTCTGTTGTTATTCTGTTGTACAGTGTGAATGTGATTTGAAGTGTTAGGATCAAAATGTTGATGTTTTTTCCTGCAGGTTTCCTTGGTTTAGGAGAGTGGCAGCCGTACTGTAAAGCACTGGAAACCTTCCTCCGGCACGTTGCTATACACTGCATACTCAGCAAAAATAAAGCTTTGGAGATCTTCCTGACGAGCTCAGAAGTTAGTGGACACAACGTTTTACGTGTTTTTGAAATCATCTTTCTTTTTTTATGATTAGCTTCACTAAAAAAAAAATAATTTTATGATGCAAAAGGGTGCAGTGTGATACCTTTTTATGAGAGAGACTGATAATAAATGGTTAAACTTTCACTGACACTGTTTCGGGAGAGGAAATGGAGAGATTGATTTGACAAAATATTACATTTGACAAGTTACAAACATGATTCCCACTTTAAAGACCCTTTCTGGACACACCTATAGTGGAACTCTTATCTGTAAATAAAAGAAGGGAAGGACAAAACATTAAACAGGCAGGTGAAATGTCATAAAATGAGTGCACTGATTTTCTTCTAGAGTGAAGTGAAAACATAAAATAAACAAGAGGACAAACTCTCAGCCTGCAAATAACATGAAGAAGGTGAAATAAGACTCACTTGATGCTTGAGTCAAATAAACACACCAACCATAAAGCTTTGATTTAGAGGGATTTTATACATACACCTGTTGTCAGACTGCAACTGTTAACCCTCTGGAGAATGTCTATTCATCTGAGAGTAGAGTGAGCATGTTTTATTTACAGTAATGTAACTTCATTCATATACCAGGGAACAAACACACAAATACAAGATATTTAATGTTTAAACTGATTAACTTTTTTGTTTTGCACTCACTCTGAATTTGATGCCTGCAACATCTCCCGCAAAGGTTGACACAGCGTCATGTTTACCACTGAGTTACATCACCTTTTTTTAACAACACACAATAAGCATTTGAGAACTGAGGACACTAATTGCTGATTTTGAAAGTGATTTTTTTTCCCATTCTTGCTTGATATACGACTTAAGTTGCTAAGCAGTACCGGGTCTCCATCGTCGTTGTATTTTGTCCTTCATAATGCTCCACGCATTTTCAGTGGGAGACAGGTGTGGACTGCAGGCAGGTCGGTCTAGTACCTGGACTCTGCCACATTGTTGTAACACCTGCATAATGTGCCTTGGCATTGTCTTGCTGAAATATGCAGGAACATCTCTGAAAAAGACAAAGACAAAACCCTGTATGTACCTTTCAGCATTAATGGGGCCTTCACAGATGTGACATGTTGCACTATGGGCACCATGGACACTAACACACCCCATACAGATGCTGACTTTTGAAGTTAGAGCTGGTAACAGTCTGGATGGTCCTTTTCCTCTTAAGCCATGAAGGAGATGACATCCATGATCCACGTGGAGTCGTCAGGCCACATCACACTTTTCCACTGTGCATCAGTCCATCTCCGATGAGTCCCGATAAGTCAGTGGCACATCTGAATGTTGTTGATATATGGAGTGTTCCCGGCCCTGTTTACTATCATTTATGTGATTATGTGGGTTTTTAATGCAGTTTTTATTGCAGCGCTGCCTGAGGGATCGAAGGTCACAAGCATTCAATGTTGGTTTTCGGCCTTGCCCCTGACATGCAAAGATTTCTCTGGATTCTCTTTTAATGATATTAGAGACTGTAGATGGTGAAATCCCTGAATTCCCCAGTTTTGTGTTGAGAAAAGTTGTTCTTAAACTATTTGCCCTCACAGTTTTTCATAAAGTGGTAAACCTCACCCCGTCCATGCCTGTTAACGGCTGAGACTTTCGACGACGCCCCTTTAATACCCAATCATGACACTATCACCTGTTACCAGTTAACTTGTTTATCTTTTGAATGTTCCCAACTGGTGTTTTTTGAGCTTTCCACAACTTACTGTCCTTTGTTGTCCCTGTCCCAACTTTTTTGGATCACGTTGCAGGCATCAAATTCAGAATAAGTGTATATTTACATAAAACAATGAAGCTTATCAGCTTTAACACTAGATATTTTGTCTTTGTACAATATTCAACTGAATACAAGATGAAAAGTATTTGCAAATCACTGCATTCTGTTTATAATCACGTTTTATGCAGCATCCCAACTTTGTCAAAATTGGGGTTGTATTTTGGTTTGCTTTATATTTTACAAATTAACAGTTTTAATGAGTAAATCGCACAGATAGAAGTGTCTCTTCACAAACCAGTTCATTACTTCAACTCTGCACCATAAATGTATTATAAACGCTGGCCTGCATGTTTGTGTACAGGTACACACACTGAGTAATTAAGTTCTTTCCTGTCTGTCTGAGACTCTTACTGAGCCTGGAATGCTGTACAACGAGCACAAGCAGATTTTGTAGTAGCGCGGGCCAAATATAATACAATATGAGTTCTAAGAATGTGTGTGTGTGTGTTGATTCTAAAACTTATGTACCTAAAACCCATTTTCTGATGCTTAGACAACTAAATATGGCACTAAATATCATTGGGTTTCACTTTGTTGTTAGTATAGTGTATCTGTATTTGTTACAGACTTCCTTTCTTGTGTGGGAATATTTCATTTACTGTGTTTGAACAGTGTTAACAGCAAAATGCTCACACTTATTTGTGTTCTTGTGTGTAGCCTCCAGGTAGACAGAGAGTGAGGAAAAACATTTTCAATCGGCTGAGTCAAGCTGTGGAAGAAATGAGGAAAGAAGGCCATAAGGTACTCATCTGGGACTCACACAAACAGAAATTTACAGCCCCTGCAGCCTGAATGTTAGGTTTTAATACCTTAATGTCTATGTCTGTAGGATGTGGATGAGTTCTTTCAAACTGAACGTGATAATAATCTTGTTCTGACTGGCTGTACCAAGACTGCAGCTGAGGTGAGCCTGTCTGTTTTTTCTTAATGTCTGTCCTCCTCCCTTTTGTTTGTCTTGTCAGACACGACCAGACACACTGACTTGCATGATTTTTAACTCATATCCTTTTTTTCTTACAGAGATTTCTGGATGTGGTGCAAACTGAGCAAAGTAAGAAAACTGCTGCTTTTTGTTTATAAGTTTGGGGGGGGGGGTGATATTCATAGGAGAATATTAAGTGTATTTGTGTTCATCTACATTATACAGCTGATATTAATGTGTATTACGTGTTCTTTTTGTCTGCAGAAATAGCAGTGGCCTGTGGGCACTTCTCAGCTGCTCTGCATCTCTGTGTGGAACCAGGGGAGGATCCTGACAAACAGGCTTTCTCCAAGTGAGACAGTGATAGTATTGGTCCCATGCCAATATCACATGCACTTAAAGTCAACACCTCTGAACATTGCATACAAGTTATACTCAACAAAAAAAATGAATTCTACATTTTGTTTTTTGTCCCATTTTTCATGAGTTAAAAATGGAGGATAACTTCTGTGCACACAAAATATTTATGTCTCAAATTTTGTTCACAAATTTGCTAAAGTCTGTGTCAGTGAATGGTTAGTACTTTTTACCTTCATTGGTCGGATTGGTTAGATTTAGGCATGAGAAGTGATTGGTTAGAGTTAGGATAAGGGTATCAGGGTATGCCCATCAGAGGCAGAATTGGGTGGTTATGACTTTGCCCTCCTGTGAAAAAAAATATATCTGTTGCTCTATGTGAATAAGCTGTAGTTCAGTGCAAAATAAATGTCTTTTTTTAAGATGAAACAGCACATTTTATAGTGGCCTGTTATTGTGACTCGTCCAAGGCACACCTGTTCAATAGTCATGCTGTTTAATCAGCATCTCTATATGCCACACTTGTCAGGGGGATGGATTATTTTAGCAAAGGAGTGCTCACTAACAAGTTCACTACCAATTTGAACAAATTTCAGAGAAATACATTTTTTTGTGCATTGAAGTCTTAGATCCTTTACTTCAACTATTGAAAAATGGGAGAAAAAAACTAAAGTGTTGCATGTATATTTTTGTTCAGTGTATGAAAAATTACACTTTGGTCTTTCAGGTCTTGTGTGAAATTATCAGAAGTCTTTCAAACTATGAAGGTATGTTGTTTGTAATTTGTAAAATGGACATAGATTCACATCCCAATACATTATTGCTTTGCCAAATAATCTGCACATGATGTGCTTGTGTTTTTGGCAGAAACATATGACAAGTGTTGCTGAGAACAATGTGAACACTCTTGGACTAGGCCTGGACCTGGAGTCACGCTATCAGGAGGCAGAAAAGGTGTGTTGGCTGGTTCTAAAGCCATTTTTAAGTTTATCCCATGTATGATGTAGGCTGGTATCAGGTGTTTATCAATAGTCAGTGTATTACCTGCTGAAGTAGATGCCAGTCGGCACATCCCCAGTTAGGACAAGCAGCGTGGAGTACCAAGATGGAAGCTAAGCAATGAACTGCTGTGGACAGGGTCAGCAGCAAAATTTATTTTAGCCGCTTAAAAATGGTCCACCTACAAAAAAAATCAATATCAGGGTAATGTCTGCTATATTTAGAATACTTTAACCAACCAACTTCCATAGGCAAAATTACTAATTTTACCTTGCAGAAAACTGGAGCTGCCGGTCTACCACTGCCTTGATCTGTTAGTTTATTTGTGTCATTGCATGACTTTCAGATCCACCATAGTCACACAATAACACAAACAAACTAAGTGATTGAGGCAGCAGTAGACCTGAAACTACTGTGATCTGCAAGGTAAAATGATTGATTTCAACTATGAAGTTTGGTTGGCTCTGGGAGATCGATGTTTGGCTTATTTAACGGCAGTTTCCCTGCCAGAAAAGACAAACGTCAAAGTAAAGCTGTGAAAATACTGTAACTATAGTGTAACCTTAAACTGATATTTATTTTTTTTAGGTGGACCTTTTTCTAAGTGGCTATAATACCCTTTGTTGTTGACCCTGCCCACTGCAGTACATTGCTTAGCTTCTCCTAACCATCTACTGTAGGTAACACACTGTAGATAAGAACCTTATACTACCCCACTTCAAATAATCCAAACTATCCATTTAAATCCTGCCGTTTTGTTGAAATATGACATCTGACACCGAAACGTGTATTCCTCTGTGTTGATTATAATGTCCGATACAGGAGATGCTCTTCAGGAGAACCTGTAAACTAGTCGAGGTAGAGACGGCCAGGAAGAATGCAGAGAAGGCCAAACCTGTCAAGAAGGCTGCGGTGAGTCTCCGATCACCCTGCTAGATGAGATGTACATGCATCCGTCTGCCCAGCAGGTGTCACTAACGTTCTACTGAAAGTATTTAAAGAAATTGGATTCAAGTATTGTACATAATCTGTATATTGAATCTAATGAGGACTGAGTATATAATGATGATGACACACTCTCCATACTCATCAGATGGAGGAGGTGAAGAAGGCGGCAGAGACAGAGTTTGATCACATTTGTCGAGTGGCTAAACAGGAGGTAAAACAAATGGCGTACCCCTCTCCAGCGTATTGCGTAACGGCCTGTTTGACTATGTGCATTCACGTGCATGTGACGTGTTGTTCCCCCAGATTGAGCGGTTCCACGCTGCGCGAGTGGAGATGTTGCAGCAGGCTCTGGTTCAGTGGTGTGAAAAGCAGCTTGTTACGGCCAAAGAGAATGCTGACCAGTTCAACCAGCACCTGCAGGCCTTC
The DNA here is from genome assembly GCF_056507025.1 of Lutjanus erythropterus. Classification (NCBI taxonomy): domain Eukaryota; kingdom Metazoa; phylum Chordata; class Actinopteri; order Lutjaniformes; family Lutjanidae; genus Lutjanus; species Lutjanus erythropterus. The sequence continues at coordinate 22,036,586 of NC_139318.1, forward strand.
AGAGGGATGGCCCAGTGACCCCACACTTAATGAAGCATCCTCAGTATGTCTAAACATAGCATGGGATAACCCAAACATGTCCTTCACCCTGTTGGGGTAGTCAGATGCTTTAATGCAGGCCTATTTAATTACTTTCTTAGAAGGGCCAGAGTTGGAAAAAAGTAAAGTGTCAATGGACCAACGTTTACATTTCCTATGTCTGACATGTAAAGAATCTAAATGTGTAAATCAATGCACCTTTTAGTTTTTTTTTTATAATTGGAAAATAAACATTATGTACAAAAGTACAGTAAGAATAAAGCACTTTTGTCTAAAAAATGTCGAACATAGTGAAAAATGTCCACCCCAGTTTTCCAGATCCCAAAGTGATGTCTTTAGTCGCCTTGTTTTGTCAGACCAGAACTCAGATATATTCAGTTTAATATGACTGACAGATGAAGAGCAGAAAATATCCATATTTGAGTGGCTTAAAACAGCAGTGCATGAAAATGTACTTAATTAATTGATTATCAGAATAGTGTAATAGTTCGATCTTTTACCACTCACCCGGTTTTGCAAGTGAGTTGCCAGATTTACTTGCACGACATGGCATTTTACTTGCCCTGGGCAAGCGGGCAATCCTTTTTGTTGAACCCTGCAGTCTCCCCTCAGTCACACTCATACCAATAAAGCCCCTGCAGAAACGGTGGTTTTGATTTCTTAGCAGAGGATTTGTCGTCTGGTTATAAGGCCATTGTGTGTGAGTGTGTGTGTGTGAGTGTGTGAGTGCGTTTGTGTTCTATACTACACTCATACATTTGTGCTGAGAGCGTATTGTGCTGCTCTCTAGCCACTACATCAGCTGGGGTCACACAAAATAAAGTGTGATGAATTGATTCCCAAAGTACCTGCTCGCCTTTGTGTGTGTTTCTTACTCCTGGATCATTAATCAGTTGGTTTGACTGCTCCTGCAAGGACATGGCAGCAAGGACACTCTGTGCCGGCTTTTTGTTTGGCTTTTCAAACTATTTTGGCTCTGTGAATATCTGTTCATGAGCTCTCTTACAGTCATTTTATTTTTTGCGTTCATACGGTAGTGTGAAACCGATAGTGAGGTCCGGTGTAAAACTATGACACACTTAGCTAAAATTTCTGCTCATCAGCACAATGTCATCCTCCCCTTCTCTGTCTGCTGTGGACTGTAGGTCCATATCTCAGCACTGCTGCGCGCTTCATCTCATCTGTTCCGGCCTGTAATCTCTCCGCTGGGTGAATAAGGAGGAGTGGTTCCCATTTGAGGGAATGAGTCAGAGAGAGATAGATGACTGGTCTCAGAAGAAGAGAGGGTGGAGAGGAGGTTTGGCTCATTTGACAATGAAGGAGTAGATAAAAAACAATCATGCCTTCGAGTGCCAACGGTATGTTTTCAGTCCAACAAAACAGAATATTTGGTATTGTTTTGATAAGAATGAAAGGCTGTCAACTCTTGGCATTAGATGGCACATGTTCAGTTCCCCTTGGGATATACACTTCCCTGATGGTCTTGACATTTCTGTACTCGGATCGTCCTTCCTACTGCTGTTCTTTAGTTTCAGACAGAATCCTGCAGTGATCACAAACAACAAAATAATGAATGTTATTTCTTATTTTACATATTCAATTGGGGTAGAGACTTTTTTGTCTAGGTGGTCTTGGTCACAGAACAAAACTATATGTGTATTGATTTTAAACGTATGCACATTCTCAGGTCCTATGTTCCCATGGTCCTTTGTAGTATGCTAACCCTTAAGCCATGATGCACAATAGAAAGCTTTGGAACATTGGACACTGGGAACATATAATCCTGGGAACATAAGAACCCGGCAGAGCACATATGAAGAACAGGGGAACATAGGACACTGGGAACATAGAAATGACCCAATTTAAACGCTGTCGGTAGGGGTCTCTCTCACATAAAAATAACAGAAGACATAGCTTGACGACATCTGAAGTAGCATGGGTTCATGGGAGATGCTCTTGCAAGGCAAAGTAGTGCTCTGAGTGAAACGCTAATGTCAGCATGCTAATATGCACACAAGGACAATGCTAACATGCTGATGTTAAGCAGGTTTAATGTTTACCCATAGATGTATTATATTGCCCACAGCATGGCGCCTGTCCAGTTCAGTGAGAATTGCTCACCTGGCACAAACTCCAAAAAAGTTTTCTGACTTCCTAGCGTCTTTTTCTAGCTAGGTTTACTTCCTAATTGTATGGTCCACTGAATATGTGCAGCAGTGTTTGGCCCCGTCTGTGAGATCCCACTCAGCCCATAGACTTTACATTTTTAAATATCTCATCTAGGCTGTAGTTAAGCTTTACAAATATAAATCTTCATGGATGAAAAATTCATTATAGAGATAGTCATAGCTAACCCTATTTGCAGTTCGAGGTGTCCTATCGGCTTTTTTTTTACTGATGTCTCTTTTATAATGGTGGCTTATGGAGAAAATAGTTTTTGGGCAGTTGGGGAATCTTTCGCTGCAATACCCCCAGTGGCCACTGAGAAACATTAGAAGCCAGGCTGAGGGGCAATGCCCTAATCCAGGTCAAAATGTTACATCTGTGTGTTTACCATGTTCATCATCTTAGTTTAGTTTGTTAGCACCAAACATAAAGTGCAGTTAAAGCTGATGGAAATTAATTTTGAAAGTATAACCAAGGTAGGTGGACAAATTGTAAATCTGACCTTTCTGGCAGGACTAGAAGAAAAGTCAGAGGATCACCAAAGTCATTAGGATCCTTTCATGCCATGAATGTCTGTACATAATTATATGGCAATCCATCAAATAGTTTCTGAGATTTTTCAGTCTGGACCAAAGTGGTGGACCGGCTGACAAACTGACGGACCAAACTGCCAGCCTCCAGAATTTATTATACATGTAAATGTGTGAATAAATAAGAAAATGTGTACTAGATCTCCACAAAGCAATAGTCCCCAAGTGTGCATGGTAATGCTGTAGTCCTGACCTGTTTAAAACTGCTTAAAACAAAGCACAGACAGCTGTTGTTGGAACTTGGCTTTGTTTTAGTCCCATGAGAAAATACAAATTGTACCTCAGCAGCTTGAGCTTTTTTTCACACTCTACAATAGTATTCTGTGCATATCTCCTAATTAAGTGGAAAAAGCAGAATTTATGTTATGTCAGATCACCTGCTAGTCACTGAAATGCCAGTCCAGCTTTTTATTCTCCATTTTATGTTGTCGAGGTAGTTACAAAAAGATATTCACTCTCCTTATAGCAAGCTACACACATTTATTGATCATTAAATCCAACAATTTCACCATTTAGGTTTTGCACCTCATTTTTGTGGTTTATTGGTTTTAATGAGGTGCAGTAAAAGTTAAATGTAAGAAGTTTATGGACCATTTTTATGATTCTGTGGTTTTACTCCTTTATCTGAATGCAACCTGAGAAAAACACACAGCCTGAGAGATGAATCAAGAGTATTATGCTGTACTTACAGTAAGTGGAAAACTATGCATTTTTCACAGAATCCTACATATTGAACATTATTCTGTTATTCCTCAAAGTGGTGATGCATCCACTCTTGCTGTTTGTCACTGCATTAGACCGGATGAATTTCACAACAGGGGAGCCACATTCTGGTGTTTTCATTCTGGGGCTGCAGCAGCTAACTAGCTCACAGGGTGAGTGCACACGGACACACACACACACACACACATACACACACACACACACATAAATGAGAGCCCTTCTTAACTGCTGAGAGCATGACCCAGATCAAGGACAGGGAGATCATGGCAACGCTATGTGTGTTAGAGTGTGTGTGTGTGTGTGTGTGTGCGCGCACACATCCCATTGAAAACATGCACTTACAGCTGATTTGCTAAAGGAGCTCATTACTGTTGGAAAGGCAGCACTCAGCACACTGCCCTATGGCCTGACAGAGACCGGTTTGTCAAGTGTGAAGTGAAGGCAATAGCTTGTCTGAACACACAGTGAGACTACAGGCCTTATGACTCAGCTATCCCGACGAAGCCACGCTGCACCAGTTTGATGAGCATGACAGTCTGTTAGCTGATGAAAAAATATGGTGACAGGCCACAGTTGATTAGCAGGTTCTAAATGTGTTTACACAGGAGGTGTTTTATCATTGCTTGCTCATTCTTTGGTGTCTTGAGTCATAAATCCACACTGTGTGATGTATATGTTGGTGTAATAAATGAATCTCTCGTAACGTAAGTCAAAGAATTGAAGTGGGCATGTTTTATCTGAAAAAGTTCAAGTATGAAATAATTAAGTGTGAGTTATTTCATTGGAGCAGATAATTCATCTGCCTGCTCTGGATTTTTGGGGCTGATGCCAATATTAGGGAGGAAAATTGTGGTTATCAAACACAGAGATATGTAATGATGCAGGATATTTGAAACTTCAAACTTTGTCCAAAATGACATCAGAACAACTATATAGCCAACTATAGACTTATATCTGTCTTCCCCTTCTCTCTAAGATCCCTGAGAAAGTAGTAGCCAATCGGTTGTGTGACTTCCTACAAAATAAAAGTTTATTTTAGGATGTTCAGTCAAATAACGTTTTGATTGCATCAGTTTGTTAGACCTTAGTGCTGCATTCAACATCATTGACCATGATATCCTATTACTGAGACTCAAACATTTAATTGACATAAAAGGAACTGCACAAAATGCTTTTGGATTTATCTCAGTTTGTACATGTTAACCATGAATCCTCTGTGCATGCAGAGTTCCACAAGGGTCTGTGCTTGGACCAATTTTATTTACCCTAAATGCTTCCCTTAGGAAATATTATTAGGAAACACTCCATAAACTTTCAGCATTAATCGATACCCTGTTCTATCTATTGATCAAGACAGATGAAACCAATTAGTTAGCTAAACTTCAAGAATGTCAGGGACATAAAAACCTTGATGACCTGCAGTTTTTTACTGTTCTGCTGCGACTGGGTTTATTAGTACAGACTAGACCTGCTCTATATAAAAATTCCCTGAGGTAACTTTGTTATTTTGTTATTTGGTGCTACATAAATAAATTAAAGTGAATTTAGTTTCACCAGCATTTTTAATAATTCTAAACAAATATAAATTAAAAAGACAAAACTAAAACATATATATTAAGCCTGAATTAAGAAAAAGGATAAATACACACATAAAAATCTGCTTCATTAAGCTAAAAAGCCAGTATTGGTCAGGCTCTACTTCATACTGTACTTTCATATATTATTCATAGTTTATAATCACATTCATATTTTATTAATCTATTTGCACTATCTGGTCACAACATACAAACAGGCATGAAGTAATGAAATGAGATATTAACAAATGTATTAATTCACTTAATACAACTACTCCATGTGATGTACGCTATAATAGAGCAGAAATTCTGTCTTGTCTTTCCCTGACTTCTTCCCCCCTCAGAAGTCCACATTGCTCCCCTCCATCTTCACAGCCATCTTTGATATCTTTGAGAATCTGTGACTCCTGGGAAGCTGCAAGAACAAAATCTGACTACAGAATGCTAATATGAAAGTTTCTCCTTTTCTAACTTTCCAATCCAGACTTGACATCCGTGCCAATTACTGAGGGTCTTGCAATCAAGCAAGAGAAAGACAGAGAGAGAGAGAGAGAGAGAGAGAGAGAGAGAGAAAACTTTGAGACCCTTAATCCTGAATTCACTTGTATGGTGGTTCTGTCATAAGGTCCATGGCTCGGCTGTGCTCGATCACAGTTTAGTGAGCGTGTTGCAGCTGAGCTGAGTCAACCCAAGGTTGTTGGCACCTCATTAAATCTAATCACTGCCATACACAGATTATGACTCATTAAAAGTTTGTAGGATGGAGAATGAGACAGGAGGAGAGGGAGAGAAAGAGACGAATGCCATAATGCAGATGCCCAAACCATCTGTAGTTTATACAGCTTCATAAGGCGCAGCCCATTTTGCATGTGCAGCACGGCACACAAGGTAAATACTACAAAATAGAGCCTCTCAGCTCTGAAATCAACCCTGATGGCAGCACTCCACCGATGATTTGGATAGCGGATACTGTATCAATTTTCTCCCGTTGCAGTGGATTACAGCATTGCAAAGCATTAGACTTGCTAATTTAGTCCATTTCTCTGTTCACTACTGAATGGAGCCATAAATATTAATACTTTCACACTCCCCTCCTGGCTGCTTGTCATGAGTTCAGCGGCTGATGGTATGATATTGTTAATTAGGTTTTCCGGAGTAATGTCAGCAGCGAACCTATGGACAGGCTGACATGCTGAGGTGATGACTTTCCTGCCATTCTTGATGCACAACAGTGTTCTGTGAATGAACTGGAACATGGAAACACTAACAGGAGACATGGGGCAGGGAGGAAAAACTGTCCATCACAACATAATTACTCATTTTTCACATAAAAGGCTTCAATTAGATCTCAAAGAAGGAAACACATGAGACATTATTTGAAAGAAAGTGATAATGGTTTGTCACGTAAGGGTACAGTACAATAAATATCAACAATTATGTAATTTAGTGTGCACACTCTCACACACATGCACCCATTAGAGTAAAATCAATTATTCATCAATTTTTCCACCACAGCTTGGACTCAGACACAATCAGGCTCTCTACTCCAGAGGTCACTTTGTCACATGTTTTCAACATGCGGTCTTTTTATAGTCTCCATCATCAACATCGTGTCCTACAGCACACTGTGTGCTGCATGTGAGGACATGTGGTCACTATGAAACACTACTGGACTGTAGCAACACTTCATAACTGCAGCATGACAGAGCTGAAAGAATTAGACATTTCATGTTTTCTGTCACTGTGAGCAAAGTTCTGTGTTTTGAGAAAACAGTAAGATCCAGGAGGAGGATCTGATCTTTAAAGGGGTAGTTTTAATTTTGAACTGGGGTTGTCAGAGGTACTTAACCTTAGTCAGTGTATTACATACAGTAGATGGCGGTCAGCAAGTCCCCAGGTTGAAGAAGCAGCAGGAGTGCTGGTGCAGGAAGCTAAGCAATGTACTACCTGAAAAAAATCAACAACAGTTTAAGTGTAAAGTATATTTTCACTGCACTGCCATCAGACAGCCTTTTCTGTCAGTGGGACTGGGAATCTCTCAGCACTTCACAATTTATAAAACAATTATGGATGCATCAAGCATGTTGATATCTAGTGACTACTAACTCCTTTTAAATCCTGGAATATTTGTAATTATGTATAATTACTTTGGTTAGATATAACTTATGTACAGTGTGGTTCTTGTTCAGGTCCCTTTTTCCCTCGACCTCATAGAAGTTTCCATTTTTATATTCGCTAACTTTTAAGTCATGTCACACAATGCACATGTTTATGTCTGTCACATTTCACTGTCCAACTGGTTCAGCCTTCAGGGATGTACAGCAGAGTTTTAGAAAAAGAGAATTGGGTATAAAATTTCTCTCCATCCATTTTTCCTTCACCCCTAATAGTATATTTTACCTCACAGAGCAAGGGAGTTGCTGGCTTACCACTGTTTGCCTTACTGTGCAACTTTAGTGTTTTAAAGGATTAGATCTGATTCACTGAAGTCGCACAGTGCCACAAACAAACAAAGCAACTGAGGCAGCAGTGGATCTGCAACTTCCATGTTCTGTGAGGTAAAATGACTGTTTTTTCCAAATGAGTCTGGTTGCCTCAGAGAGTGGAATATTCGGCTCATATAATGACAGTTTCCCATTGGAAAAGGCTGTCTGATGGTAAAGCTGCGAACATATTCTAAATATAGCATTCACTTAAACTGATATTGATTATTTTAGGTGGCCATTTTTTTAGGTGGCTAAAATAGTTTTTGCTCTTGACCCTGTTCACAGCTTTTTATTGCTTTCTACAGAGCTATTGCTTCTTCTCCAAACTGGGAGCATGCCGACCGCCACGTACTGTAGGTAACACACTGACTCTGGATTAGTGCCTCATGCAACAGCACTTTAAAAAATCTGAACTATCCCTGTACTTGAACTAAATAGGATGGTCTAATGATATGAGAAAGAGAGGGTTGGGTCAGGTTTGCTTCTCTGCATAACAAAAGAAAATTTATTCAGCATGCTTAATTGGTTGTTTTGTGAAATCTCTAATGTGAAGGTTTGCTGTGAACATCTATTGATCACCACAGAAAGAGTCTTTACTTCACTGTGCCCATGAAGCTGTGCAGGATTCCTAGTTTTGTTCAAGGACACCTCAGCGGGGGTGACGCTTGCTGGCAAAGGGGCTCAAACCAGGGCCTTCTACAGTAGTTGAAGGACAGACTCTCAGCTCACTACGCCACCTTGATGTTCCAAACAAACATACAAGGGCAAAGTAACCAGATGGAAAGTCATCCCAGCCCCGGCAGCAAACAGAGGTAGAGCATCTGTTGCAGGGATGTATCCAAGCCCACTCTGGAGCTCAAGACAAGTCTCACCTCACCTTTCATGCTGTTATTTCCTCTGACTCAGACTTGGCAAAGAGATACAGATGGGATCGCAAAATGCCCCCTGGATACTGCTATTAAATTTCACTTTGAGATAATGCAAGCTAAAGTCTCATTAAATCCCAGTCAGAGATAATGCACGGTAAACTCCCATTATGGTTTGATTAGAAGGCACGGGACCCGCGGCCGTGCTGATTGTGTTTTTAATCAGATGCTTCCTGCTGCAGAGCAAACAAGAGCCAGGAGGAGAAAAGAAAGAGAAGAAGAAGGAACAAGGCAAATCGAGCTGAGCAAGCAGTAACAATTTCTTTTCTCTCTGAGGACAAACGTGAAATTGTTGGGTATTGTTTTTGGCATAATGAAAGCATATGAGAGTGGATTTTAAATGGAATTGTTTTTCAGTGTTATTACTGTGTGACTGCAAACATTAATAATTTGGTGGAACAGAAACCAACATACAAGCAAAAAGAGAAATTAATCAGCTCCTATTTAAAGGTGCAGTGTGTAGGTTTTTGGTAGAATATGGCAGAAGTGGAATATAATGTAAACATATAAAACATATAAATATAAGTATGTTTTTATGTTTGTATAATCAACCAAAAATAAGAATAATTGGGTTCCTGTTACCTTAGGCTGCACCTTTTATATCTACGGAGGGAGTGCGTCCTCCTTCAAAGGCTGCCATGTTGCATTGCGTGTTTCTACCAGGGATGCACCCAAATCTGGATATGTTATTTAGGAATGCATTATTGATATGTCTGTGCATCAGCTTTTTCAAATCAGTTAATTGTGGGTGTCCTCAAGATAAAAATGCCCATTCTGTTTGCACTATGGGAGTCTGATTTCACTAATTGGTTGTGTCATTTATTACAGATTATTCAAAAGTGATCGCTGCATTCTGTATTCACCGAGTCAGGACACTGCAGGGGGCAGGGCTGAGAGCTGACCGTTTCTGGCTTAACTCTTGCATAGGAGAAGGAGACGACATGTGGAGGAGCTAATTAAACCAAATGAGGACGTGGAAATATTTCAGAATTTATTATAAGCCAATATTAAATCAATTTAATTCTTTGAAGGCACAACAATTGCATTGCCATGGATGAAAAACAGCAGAGCAGAGACCCAAACCAAACCAAATTTTGCTAGTTGGAAGAATTGCTTTGTCGTAACAACAGACGTGGTCCCATACTATGGATTCAGGACGTTGCTCAAGGATACTCCAGTGCTACTACTTTCTTGGACAGTGTACCACAAGCAATTGTGTAGAGGAACTTTTTCATTTTGTTTGTTGCCAGCTCCCACAGACAATGTTGGCAGTTTTGCCTGATATCCACATTTAAATAACCAGTGTTTTTCCACCCAGATGGTACAGGGCTTTTTAAAGTATCATGGAGAGGACCAGAGACGAGTCAGCAGCTGTCTCTGTGCTTCCTGCTTGTTCAGACTCTGTGATTTATCATTGCCTCCACCCTTATTAATGCAGGACACCCTACTCAGCAAAGTCAAATCAAGTGTATTTGTATTGCCCAACATCCCATACACGATGTCTAATTGAGCTTTAAAAGGTACATTAACGATGGCTCCCGTCTTAGCCCAGGCTCTCTAAGAAGACAAAGACATACTTGACAACAAAGAGTCTGGGCACCTACAGGGAAAAGAGGAAATGAAAACATAGCAGAAACCCCCAGGAGAGGTGATTCAAGGAGAAATCTTCCTTCCTCAAAGACAGTTCACCCAAAAAATCAAAAATACATATTTTTCCTCTTAGCTGTAGTGCTATCTATCCATTTAGATTATTTTGGATTGAGCTGTCTTTAATTTAATGGAACTAGCTGGCAATTGGCCTGTGGTGCTCAAAGCACCAAAAAGATACAGCAATGCCTCTTTCTGGAAATCATGATGCAGTTACTCAAGATAATCCATAGAACTTTTTCATGTCAGAACAACTTCCCCTCTATTCAACTACACCTTATCACTGCACAAAAGGAAGCAGGAGTCTACTTACAGCTCAGTAGTTTCTGCTTGGAAATTTTAACCAGAAAGTCCCGTGAAGTGGCATTTTGTGTAAAGTCGGAAGAACCTTGCCAAACTGGACCTCAAAATCTAACATGGTTACTCCATGCATCAACAGTAGTGAAAGCTGTTTATTAGCACTTCTGTCTTTTATGTCTTATTAAATTAATCGTGAACACAGTACTGTTTAAGTTCTGTGTTTGTACACACAAAATATCATCGGATGTGTTGTTGTCAAGCACAAAAAGTTTTTTTTTTCCAACTTACTGGACTGGAATGTGGCCAACTCAGGTGTGACATCATTCCCAACTCCAAGATAAATGGCACACGTCAAGAGTTCGAAGGGTAGCCAAGTAGAGATAGAGTTGAGTAGGAGAGTCTTCAGGATCCTAAAACTCATAAATTACAGGGAATAGGAAGGAAAATGGCAGTATCAGGTGCTATGTAAAGAAAGTAAATAACAAAACTACACTGTACCAAGTCTGAGTTGCACTGTAGATATGAATTAATCCCGTCAAATTAAAAAAAAAGTTCTACACACTCTTAAGACAGCAAGAAAAAATAGGTTTTAAGTCTGGATTTGAAAATCACAGGGAGGGCAGCTTCCTTGACAGCAGCGGGGAGTTTATGCTAAAGAGAAGAAGCTCAGGAGGAAAAGGCTCTATTTCCTGAGGATTTTTCTCTGAGAAACCACGAGGCCTGCCTGCTGAGATCTGAAAGCATATAATGGGACGTAGAGGTTTAAAAGGTTTGTTAAGTATGGTAGAGCAAGACCACTATTTTATATGTTAAGTGCAGCAGTTTGAAATAAAATAATGAATGGGAAGCTACTACTGGGGAGCTCAGACTGGAGAAATACGGTCATATTTAGGGGTTGTGATATAGAATTATATTAATCCCAAATTATTGTGCCAGAGATTGCTCCAAAATTACAGTAACATAAGAATAAAACAATAAAGTATTAAATATAGAGCGAATATAAAGTGTATAAGGAGTAAATACAGTGCCTAATAGAATAAAAACAGAAGCAAGATGAGTAAAAAAAAAAGTAAGCTAAAATAAACTAAAATAGAAAAGAAGTATTGGCAGTGACATTGGCAGTAATATTGGCAGTGAAAAGTAATGAAAAAGGAATATTGCCTTTGATAACACTTGATATTAAATGTAATATTTGTACATGATAATAATAATGAAAAATATTTTTCAGAAACATAACTTTTACAGGGCATATTAAACCAGAGAACGGTCTAGGAGTTAGGTGTAGTAAAGTCTCTAAGGACGAGCCTGTTCACGGCCCTGTGTCCTGTACTTGTCCTGTGTCTGGAGAGACTGTGCTGCTTCTCTCACCTGCAGCCTGAGCAGCGATTCTCCTCTCGGTCTCATTCAGCTGAGTGCAGAGACCAAGGGCTTTGTAACTGGAGCTGATGAAAAAGAAATTTTCTGCTGATTACAGCAGCTACAGCACAGCTACAGAAAAAGAGGCGCTGAGACAAAAGAGAGAACACGAGATCTATAGAAATATCTATCTGAAATAAACTAAACATTTTCACCTTTAATTTTTAACCCCTGTCCACAACAACAGCACAAACTGAGGCACATTAAGGGCTGATTTCAGCCAAACCAGAGTTGGTGATGAGCCAAGATGATTTGGATGAGTTTTGTTTTTTTTCTGTCAAGTTTAAATGAAGATGATGAAGTTAACTTGCTAGCTAATGTTGCTAACAGTTATCTAAGACACTGAGGGGATTAATAAACTGCTCAAAAACACTATATACAAAACAAACAAATACTATTAACAATATATACCAAGATATCTGTGAAAAGTGAAGTAACTGACTTTAGTTTGTAGGCAAAGGTAACATTACTATAGCATTGAGTGGAAGTAATGAGGCGTGTAAATGTTTCTGTTTCAAGCTTGAATGAAGATGACAATAACAACTAACTAGCTAACATTGCTAACGGACACTGAGGTGATTATCAAAATTCTTACAAATGCTACAAAACAAGCAGTAAATGCTATTAACAATATGTACCAAGCCAATTGTGAAAATTAAAGTAACTAACTTAAGGCTACTGTGAGAAACTTTAATGTTTTGTTAATTTTGGAGGCCCCTGAGGACAAAAACTGTAGTTTTTTCACAGTAATAACCACAAAATGTAAGGTCAAAAATACGACTCACTGTAACTTTGACTGGGAAAATGCAACCACAAGCTTGTTTCATGAGAATCTGACTTTGCGGCAGGCATTAAGAACAACGATACAGAAATAGCTGATCTTCCCGCAGACGGTCTTGTTAGCTCATGTAGGTCAGATAAAGACATCAGTAATAAACTGAGACTGTTTTCATCACCGGCTAAAAACTCCTCGTAGTAGCTTTAAGGATGTAAAATCACCAAGTTTATAGGTGAAGGCTGGATGACAGGAAGTACACAGATGTACAGCTTGTAAAATGGATATATGGAAGTACAGAATTATAAACACGGGGAGAAAGGAAACAAAAATGATGAGCACAACAGAACATTTTTAACAAGCTTACGTGCTTCTGTGCTCTGTCCACCATTACATGTATTTGTTGTGTGTGTGTGTGTGTGTGTGTGTGTGTAACAGACTGCTTTATCTCTGTCTTTCTCATAGTGTGAAGCAGCCAATTAGAGGCTGATTGGGAGAAAATGAACAGTGCAGGTGGAAGAAATGAGGGGAAATTAGAGGAGAGAGGCAGAGGGAGGAGAAGTGGAGAGAGAATATAACTTAAGCAGAAACAACAAAGGAGACGCACACACACCTTTTGTCTGAAAAGGGGAAATTAATTGGACAATCTTTAAAGCATCTCTCTTTTTAACATAGCTGTGGTGTTATTAATCAAAGTCAGACAGCTGAGTGAATTGTTCGCTGGGAGTGATAATGGATGATGAGGTGGAGTGTGTCTGGTCTTGTATGAATGGGCTTTTTCTGTGCAGAGATTAACCCTTCCTCCTCAGATCGTTACAGAGCAGCAGCAGCGGCTCTACATGAGACAGATTTGTATTACTACTGGGAGCCATCATTAATACACCCCCAAACAAATTATAACAAAGACAGGTGTTTACTGTGACAATGAAGTACACAGGTGAACTTTATTCTCTAATGGTGAGTAACTGACTATTGACATTGTTTGACCTTTTTGTACTTTACCAAAAATAAGGGAGATAACTTAAAAAGGTTTTTTTTAGCCATTAAATGTTGGTCTGTATTTCAGCTTTGGTTTAGACTGAAAGATCTCAGCAAGTATTGGATTGATTGCCATAACATTTTGTACATTTATTTTGCCCGTATGATGAATCAGAATGAGTTTGGTGATCCTCTGGTTTTTCATCTATTACCACCAGCAAAAGTTTTTACTTATCCAGTGGGTTATCTTAATTTATATTGAGTGGACATTTATGGTTCTCAGACAGTGTGCCCTAATGATTGAAAGAGTCCCAGATTTTTCATCTAACATCATAATGAGTTTGACATTTTTGTTTTTTAAGTGAATTATCTTGACACGTATTAGATGGATTGTTATGACATTCAGGGCAGACATTCATAGCCCCCCCAGGATGAATGTAATAACTTTGGTTTATGACCACGTACCTGAAAAACTAAAGTGAAAGGTCTGGACAACTGCTGGATGGATTACCATCCATGGATTGGTCCAGATATGGTGCCCAGAGGATGAATCCTTATGACTGTGGTGATCCCCTGAATTTTCCTCCAGAAGGTCAAAATTTTAGTTCTTCTGTTTCCGTTCTGTCCCAGGTGGTTCTTCTTTTGGAGGTTCTTAGTGTGATAGCTCGCCTACAATTTATAACATATGATAACCTAAACATGTTGTGTTATACTAAATTGAAATATACCATTTTACATTTAGCATAGCTTAGCAACCGACACTTTGCTAAGCTCCGCCCTCCCTAGTTACTGTTGCTACACTAGTCAAGCTTTGCATTCTCACACTGCATATATGCAGCCTACAGTGACAACAGTGACAGATTTAACATTGAAATTGGGAGAAACTGAAACAGCTTCTCGTTTCAAACTGATAACTGTGGATTTTTGCCTAAAGTAATGACTCTGGCAAGCAGATTATTTAGATTTTGATTCTGCACCAGCCCACATCTTCCTCCTCAAACCCCACAAAACAAATCCTAATGTAACTCCTGGGAATAAGCCACAAATTTGGCAGTGCAGATGTTTCTAGCACATGTTTGACAGGGGATAACGTTACTGCAGCTAGTAAGCAAGCGTTAGTTAGCTAGACATGATTTGTAGCTTATGTTAGAGCAAATAGAGACAAAGTTAAATCCATTCCCAACTTGAGGGAATACAAATAATGATGCCTCTATCCAGACTCATGAGACACAGAGTATCACTCCTCTCAGAGCTCCATGCACACCACTTCAATATGGAGAGAAATGCAAAGCCTGACAGGCCTGCAGTGCCTAGTAATACTATTACTGAACAGTTACTGTTTGCAGGAGGGGCTTAGAGAGGAGTCAGTTCAGGCTAATATTTAAATAAATGATTTATATGGCTTTATACATTGACAAATCACCAATGTGTATGATACTTACTTTTAAATCTGGATAAATTTGCTATATTATAATTATACCTGATATGCAAAAACAAAAACATGTTTTTTTGTGTGTAAATACATATTTTTCCCTTCTCCCATCACATCCAGATAGAAATAATGAGTGCTTTCTGAATTTATGGTCACATGATAACAACTATGAACATGTTGCCTAGACATAGGGGGTGGGTAAGTTTATCCACTGGCTCATCATACCCCACTCTTCCCCACTGTTTTTTTTTTTTTTTGGTCAGGTTAATCCACTCATTTGTCTCTGTTGAAGAACAATCAATAATAGTTATATAACAAACAAATACAAGGGAGCATTGATTTTTTTTTTAAAACATGTTTGACACTTTACATAGAATCAAACAATGTGAAAACTACACGTTAGTGTACTAATGTGCAAAAAATACTTCAGTTGACTGAATTAAAGTGTTCAAAATGTTCTGTTCTGTTCTGTTTCTTTTCATGATAAACTTTACTACAACCTGCAGACACAAAGTGGTGTCAATGTCAGTAAGACCATGGCAGTCCTCCACCTCTTCATCTCAAACAATGATCCGCAGAAATGCACACAAAGCTCCTTAATCTGCTCTGTGTAACCAGCGATGAATATGAATGAGGATATGAATATAGATGAGAGAGAGAAAAAAATTAATATTGATGAAGGTCTCTCCTCCCCCTGACTGATGGTGTGGGGGCACTGAGTGGAACCAATCAATCATCATAGAGCAGCCGCATGATTGGCAGGCAGGTCTGTCGCTCTCTTCACTGTATACAGTACCACCTCAGGGTGTGTGTGTGTGTGTGTGTGTGTGTGTGTGTGTGTGTGTGTGTGTGTGTGTGTGTGTGTGTGTGTGTAAATGTGTGTGCATAAATAAATGTTTGAGTAATCATTTGTCGTAAAAACACAAAGATATTATTAGTGAAGCTGTTGGTCAGCTAATCTTTGCAGGATTGTGGTCCTAGCTTTAATTGTAACACTTGCACTGATTTGTCTGCACAGTCTTAGAAATAAGGGTTCCTAAAAGGGTTCTTCCTAAAAAGCTAAGGTTCTACCCAGAACCATTTGCTTCTGAAAAACACATTTTTGAAGAAAGGGCTTGTCAAGGTTGCCAAAGAACCCTTTTTTGGAAGAAAGTGTTCTCTAAGGATTGTTTAACTCATTCATCAAGGGTTCAACCATAATATCAAAAGGTTCTCTGTAGAACCCCCCTGGGTTTGGAATATAAAAAGGTTCTTGGTAGATATACCCCGGTGGGTTCTTGTTAGCACTCTTGGCAAAGTGGAAATGTTCTGGATAGAACCCCAGAGACAGTCCTTTCACAGACGGTTCTAGGTATAACCCTTTATGTTGTTGTATTTATGCTGAACTCTTTGACAGGGTTCCAAGTGGAATCTTTATAAAAGGTTCCATCTGGAACTAAAAAGGGTTCTTCGACAGGGACAAGTCAAAGACCCCTTTATGGTTCTAGATAGAACCTCTAATTCTAAGAGTGCATCCCCAGTAATTAATAAGATAGTTGTACGGGTACATTTGAAGCTGTGGTAAACAAAATGTAATGAATGCGTCTACCCTGACAAACTAATGGCATCACTACAGGATGTTTGTTCCAATGATAAATTACATGCAAAACAAGCACATGCATTTTCCTTAATGGTTTCATTGTCATTAAACTGATTAAACCAACTCCAGAGCTTAATGAGGCGTGCCAGTCGGATAGCAGATGAACTGATGGAAGTTATGGGGTGAGGTCAGGGGTCAGAATTTCTTATTGACCCACTGATTGAACTAGCCTAAAGCACCATATCAGTGATAGCGGACACCTGACACCGCTGTGATCTTTTCAGTGTCACGCAGTCCCCTCCGTTTTAACTTCCCTGTGAAATGAAAAGCTTCCTACAGGCTGTAGCCTCTCAGTGCTTCATTACAGGGCTAATGCAGCGTCTCCTGTTCCTACAGCTGTGGGATCATTTACCACCTCTTTACCTTGTGCTTTTCCCCATTTACCCCAGGCCTCCCATTCCCAGTAATGAGTCAAGAGGCACCGATGGGCTGCGTGGATCGCATTGTTCCCCCACACCATCTGTGGGATATCGACTGTGCAGCCCTCGATCCCTGCAAGACAGAAGTGAGTCTTAGTCAGAGCTGAAACGTCTGCATGGACACCTCCACTTTATTGCTTTACCCCAGAGTCACAGTGAGTTCAAGGGCTCTTCAGTGGAGGACCGAGGTACATATTTGCTCTTAGAGGAAATGGGTTTTCACTGATGCTGACCTGATGCTTGAGGAGGAAGTGCACTTAAAAAATGGTCAACAATGATTTATAAAGCAACATCAGATGGCTTATCAACCATAAATGTCACAATACCAGAATTTAAAAGATCAACACAGTACTTGTATTAAAAAAAAACAATACCTGATACCTTTAGGCTTATGCCTTTGATTTATTTATTTATTTATTTATTTATTTATTTATTTATTTATTTATTTATTTATTTCAATTAACAACCTGCACACAATGCTAGTATAGAAAAAGTCACTGAATACTGTCTGGTTTTGCTTTTGCTGCAACCCAAATTTCAGGCAAGACAATAAAGACTGAACTGAAGAGGTCTTGACTGAGCACTCTGATCAGTTTTTTTTTTTCATAGCTTTGGTACTTTCAATAGCCTAATATTGAATACATACTTTACAGAGACATTATGCTCTGAAACAAGTGGTACTGAAAAGTTGTTAAGTATTAATACTTATAGCAACATTATTAACCATGAGTCTGTGCGCCCCGCCAGAAAAATGTCCAAAATATGACCCTGCTAAAAAAAAAAAAACACACACACAATGATAGTTTTTACATTAAATAAATGAGATATCATATGTTAATTAGTGAGTTTAAGATGTGCTGGTAGGCAGATTTTATCACCTTTGGCCAGAGCCAGACTAGCTGCTTCCCCTTTTCCAGTCTTTATGCTAAGCTAAGCTAACCCACTGCAAAGATAAATCAGCCTGTACATAAAAAACAAAACATTTAATTTACACAACGTAACAGGCAACGCATGAATTCTCATGCAATCATGTGAGCTAGCAAACTTAGTAAATCACTGTGCAGCACCAGTCCATAACTAGTACAAACTATTTAGCCATGTATCATTAAAACACATTGGCCCGTTGGCTGTATTACTATGACACTCTGTGAGCCACAATAGATAATCGTCACAAGGAGAAGACTGACATATCCTCCAACTCAGAAACCACAAACAAAAATACAGAGGATGAGGCAATGCAGCTAACATTATCCGTGCTACAACTGTTGCTGACTCAGCAGCTGAAAGTAAGGGCAAACGAGAGAAAAAACAAAAATATTCAATGCAAAATATGTAGTCGGGGGTCCCTGCTCTGCCTCTCTATCAGCCAAGGACCCACTGGCCGGAAAAATGTTGAAGAATAGAGAGTACAATGTCAAAGACATGGCATAATATGAGCCTTGAGAAAACTGAAGTTTATGATGAGAAGGAGGGTGCATGTTGTAAAACTGTGTCTAAGACTGCACAAATCTTCCTCCCACTGTAGTGCAATAAAGTCTCACTGTCATGCTCTGTGTTCAGGCTGCAACAATGTTGTGTGCTGTCGCTGCCTATACAAGAGTAACGTAGAGTTTTTATGAAAGCTTGCACTCATTAAATTATGTCTTCTGCAAGGTACATATTTATCTAAAATTGCTGATTTTTTGTTGTTTTTCTCTGTCACGTGACATGGACAGTACTGACACTATCTCATATATATACGTCACTGCTATCAAACTCGCTTGCCACAAACTCCCCTGCTGTCACTTCCTGGGTCTGCTGTGACAGGGCCTGTATCGACATTGGCAGAGATCTCTGTGACGAGTGTGATGGTGGAAATGGTGACACGTATCCATGGTGGCAGTGCAGAGGGCTGTGACAGGCCTCGACAGCACTGTCTACCCTTGCGTCATGAGATAGTATGTCAGCTCTGCGTGTGACATTCCCTCAGGGGCACAGTTTGCGTGAATGAGACAGTACAACCACCAACGTCCCTGTTAAAATCTATCGAGTGTCAGGACAATAACACAGAGAAGCCGCAAATTATGAATGAATAGTTAATTAGATCCCATTGTGCACATAATTTGGGGATAATTCGTGGCCACCCAAAATAAAGTGTTACATGATCATCTCCGGGAGGAGCATAATCGGCTTATATGGATGAATCTCTTTTGTAAAAAAACCCTCTCTGAAGGCTTTTAGGCTGCCAGAGGAGGCATCGCTCGGCGGTTGCACATTTGTGTCTCTTCTCTGCTTTACAATACACACTCAGCAAGCAGCAAATGCCCACAATGAGCATGAGCAATAGAAGTCTCTATCAGGGGCATATATTAACCAGGCATTGCAGACAGAGCGTCCTAAATGAGATCATGGAGCAAATTCTTTAATTGGTAAATGGGCTCTAAATTCAGACTTGAGCGTAAGCTGATAGAAAAGGATAGATATTTTTAAAAGCGAGAAACTGCATTCTCAAGCCCTATAAATCAGAGTTGGGTTTTTTTTCTACCTAAGGCTGCATTGTAGAGCCAATTAGTCAGATGGATGTGTGGTGTTATCTTCACTCTGGCTCATCTCCACTACACAGGCACACAGCCCCTGTAAACTACTGCGGCCGAATAAACCCAGATAACATCAGTAATAAAGAGCCAGCATGCTGATATTTCTGCCATCGCAGCAGCTAAAGGAGAAAAAGCAGAGGTTACCACCGTGTGCTGCCACACATACCCTCATCTAATAATATCACTTAGTACCATTCAAAACTGGAACATAAGTGAATGGACAGTAAACTGCTTCTGTAGCCTCGACACATTCTCTTACACTGATGTAAAAACTGCATCATTTTTTACCTACTGCCTCGATTAGAGAGTTTAGATACTAAAGTATTTCACATACTTGTGAGTTATCTTATTGTTTTAATCTGTTCATCTTATAGACCATTAGAAAAATGTCTTAAAGCATAACTTGAAGGGGTTTTACAGGGAGTTAGTTTTACACACTATAACACACAACAGTATTAAGTTGGGGGGATCTCAAGGGGCAGATTTTAAAACAAACTGTCAAATGTTTAGTCTCTTACCACGTGTTCAGACAGAACCTGAGGTGAATCCTAATGCAGTAGCGCTACATCCAAAGTCAATGAAGAACTGCAGGCGAGGAGCTGAAAACATAAAATGTTAACTTTATTGTGCAATTAAAGAGTCAGAATCAGTCATCAGCTTCTCAATTCAATGCTCTCGACACTGGTATAAGCTGCAGTGCACTTTAAAAATTGAGAGTCTTATTTGTTACCAACAATTTAGAAATCATTTCTCAAACCCTTCCACAGCAGAGTGCAGTGTTTTAAGTGGTGAGGTTTTGTCTTTATATTTTCATATATTATGGTCTTTCTCTATTGGTTGAATGGTCGTGTTCATTTAGTATTTTTGTGTTTAAATTCCTTTTTATACTTTTTTTTATCACAATTTTGCTTCATTTGTTGTGACTTGCTATTTTAAAGTATGTAGCAATTTTTCTTTAAATTATCTGCTCAGGAGTGTTTTGTTATTGTGTTTTTATTTTATGTACATTCAGGACTCTCTTTTAAATGAGATTCTATCTCAGTGCTGCTCACCCGATTAAATAAATAAAGGTTATATAACATGGCAAAAGTGGCAGAAACACTGGGACAACATACCAGTGATTAAAATACTCACTCACTCACTTCACTTGGCAGGTTGCTACAGCGTCACATAACAATAGTTGCATTGCAACTACGTTTCTGCAACGACTCTGAGTTAGTAGATACGTCTGGATTCAAACACACAAACTAGCAATGTAGTAACATAGTTTGATCAGGGGTGCAGGAGGCTGCGCTGGAGACTGGAAAAACGATGGCTGTGCCATAAACCAGTGCAGGCTAACAGCTAGCATCAGCACAGTTAAACTCTGGCTGCACAAACTCCTCTGCAGTCAAATTTTTGTGAAAGTCCAAGGATCCTATACTTCCCATAATACAACTCTAGACCACCACACATGATTCAACATATGGCCTATGGTCAGTTTCCACACCCCACATTATAACACAGGCAGTTAAATTTAAGACTTGAGACGGTGCTGCAAGGATTATGTATTTTTGCAGGCAACAGTCAACATCATTCAACAACAACAACTGTGGAATTTTCCCTTTGGATTTTGGATTAGTGCAGAGAATAACCTCTGTGGCAAACAATAGTTTATGACAGGCTACTTACATGTTTTCTTTTACAATATAATCTTTACAAATAAACACAACTTTCTGCTGATTTTTTTACACATACATGCAAGAAGTTAAACGCTAACAGCACAGCTGCATGACTCCATGTCGTCACCATTAAGGTAATAGTGTTCATTGTGATGACATCAAAAACCTCTTATGCTTGTGTTAACAACAGACCTAATTTCTAAACCAAAAACCCATTTACTAAGGTGCAAAAATCAGATCAGCCCTTATGACATCACTGTGACACTGTCTGGGTTATTTTCTCAGACTTGACAAAGCTTCTCCAGGGCCACAGAAACAATATATGTCTGTTTTCACTGGCAATGGCCTTTTAATGAGATGGGGACTTTTTTGCTTGAGTGGATCCACATATAAGAAACTATAAAAGAATCTATAAAACTAAAGATAATCTGTAAATGGCTTTCTGTTAACGGTTTGGCCTTATTTGGTGATTTGATTCCCTGGAAGCTATACTACACTTCAGCTCCACTCACCTGTTATGTTTCCTCTGATAGGTACAGTTGAAGTAACTACAGTCTGTGGGACTGAAAGTGCCAATGATGTGGAATGAATGAATAACAGCAGAATGACTGCAAGTAAACAGACGCAGTCATTAAATCTGGCTTCAGGCTGTGCCTTCGGAATGAAAAACGGAAGCTGCGTGTGTTTCTTATACATTTATGTCAACAGTTCAGTGCCTCGACAGCAGGAGCACCGCTGCACAACATGTCTGTGTGGGCTGGTTTTGGCTGAGCTGCTGAGTTTATGGTAGTACTTTTATGAGCATGTATTGTTTTTGTATGGTAGTTAAGGAATACAGTAGCTAAAGTTATTTATCATTTGAAGAGAGGTTTTCAAGATGGAGGGGCAGCCCCGCCAGGGGGGTCCAAACAGTTTCAGGGGAGGCTCAGAAAATGGAAGTGAAATAGTATTATATCAGGTATTAAAGGAGATCACAAAGAATAGCCTAAATGTGTAAAGAGTTCAGACATACATTAGTTTTGGGAAATATTCATGTTTTTCCCAAAGTCACAAAAATGCCTTGGGAGAGACCTTTTCTATATATCTGTTGTAGTCTGAATTTATGTAGCCTAAAACTAGAAAACTCAATTTTTCAGACCACCACTTTGTTTTAGAAAGAATTTTGATTGTCATTTACATTCCATGGCAATCAGGGTTGACAAAAATTGACTAATTTTACACAAAAGATGTGAATAAGCAAGAATAAGATCTACAAAACCATACATAACCTTTGTTTGTTTAATGCTTTATATTTATGGCCAAAACTTTAATTTCAAAATTTCAAAAAATGAACTAACATTATCAATACAATGTGAAGAAGTAACAGTTATTTTATGATACTTAAGTCTATGCATTTTGCTGCAGAGATGTCTACTGAATTTAGCATGCTAATCAGCTAGCCCCGACAAGCTTGTTCAGAAATACATTTCAAACTCGACAGAATCAAAACAAAACCCACAAAAAAACTGTCTCGGTTTGTTTTTCCACTGATCAACAATCACCAGCTCTGGTTTGGTTGAAAGTAAATCTTTAATCCACTGTGTTAGACACGAAAATATTCTGGCTCCCTGTTGCCCCTCTGATGCCTGAGCTCCATCTGGCTCCTTTTCATTCCCCGCCTGAATCAGCCATGTTCACTGAGAGTTTGCTGAGCCTGGTTTCTTTGCTCAAACATAAATAGTCCAAAGGTGCTTTGAGCTGCTGGTCTGGCCAGACACGAATCATAATAGGACCTCTAGCTGCACAGTTAACAGTGATACCTGCAGCTAGTAGCCTAATTACAGCCAAAGATAGTTCCAGCAGCTAGCGATGACTCTGGTGACATACTGGCTCCTGTGTGCTGGAGTCATCTTCGAACGTAATTTTCACGTTGCTACCTTAAGTGGCTCATGAAGAGAGAATGGAAATTACACGCATTAAATCGTGTTCTTTCACGTGTAGCCCCTGTAATATGAAACAATTTATGCACTTTTGGAACAAAGCACAGCGTGTTGCATCATTTGATGTGTCAGATATATCAGTGTAATTCTGATGTACTTAAATGTTCTTGCTTTATTGTTTTCCATTTCTTTTAGCGTAAAACTGCACTGAAACTATCCTTTTTAAAATTACAAAGGATGACAGGCCATGTGAACGAAGAGTGATAAGTGAAATAGCCAGCTGGTCATGCCTTAGATTGTTTGTCATGTAGGCCACTAATGTACAGTTACTATGTTTACTTTATTTGACTGATAAACCCACTGAGTGCTCCTGGAGGTTGGGTTTGCTCATAAAAACATCCTGAAGGGCGGTCTGAGTTCACTGCCACGCTCTCAAGCACTGTTGACATGGTCTGACATCATTAGTTTGATTCCCTGGCTTTGTCTTTGCACTCCAGACCCCTCAGTGTGTATAGGCATGCGTGTGGTTGGGACAGATGTTCACGTCCAGAGACGACGCCCCACCAGACCCTGGGAACTCGTGTGAAGGCTCGCCCAAAGCCTGGGCTCACTCTGGTGTTCACAAATCCCATGCCTTCATTGAGAGGGGTCTGCTGCTCACCCCTGGGACTGTGGGTGGGGGCTGGTGTGCCTGGTGCAATGTTTCTCCCTCTGCCCTCTTCCACATCCTATTGATGTCCTAAAGGGTCCGGGTTGGAGGTCAGCCCTTCAGAGGTGGCGGGGTCAAACTTCATCTCATGAATATGGAAGACCGCTGGGCTCAGGGGACCATCTGGTCGGCTCTATTGGAAGCCAAACAAACGAGCCTGCTGAGAGGGTGCCATATTAGTGTAATTACTGTGGATTTCCCAGGCCTAAAAAACAACGTCAGTACTTGCTGGGTCGGGTCCTCCTTTGCACCCCGCACTGGCAGGTGGATTGGACTGAACTGAAGCAGAGAAAAATGTCCAAACTGCCACCATTTAAAGGAAAAATATGCTGGATTAAAACAAAAAATGCAGAGATGACCCACCAGAAGTGTGCCTCCTTATTTTGCTGTGTTCAGGATCCTTTACCAAACCAAAACAGTGGTATTTTAAGTCCTGGGAATGAGACTAAACAATCAACTATCTTTCTGGTGCATTTACAAATAACAACTGACAAATCATAATGACTCTACCTCTAAACATTCAGGAAATCCCATGCTAGTTTCTTATTACTTTAAATGTTCTTATAATACAATCTTAGGCCACTTGCCTAGGCCCCCGCTGTGTTGGCTCCTCCAGTAAGAGGAGTTTTTGTGAATATTGTCTGTGACAAACAGAACATTTTCACTGTAATATGGTGATACATACCCACTCTAAGTAGAGGAAAAGGATATACAGGCCCTAGGTTGTTATTGAGTTGCACATGAGGTGTAACACATCGGAGGAAAATTAACACTGAAAAATTATTCACATTTTTAGGTAAAATCAGTAGGATTTGTCAGTTGTTGTTTGTAGACACACCAGAAACATAGTTGCTTGTTGAGTCTCCCAGAATGTAAAATACCAGTGTCCTGGGTTGGGAAAGCATCCTGACCACAGCAAAATAATGAGAAAATAAGAAGTTACAGGTGGAGGGTGGAGTCTGTGGGTGCAGGCACGGCCGCACTCTTCTGATGGGTCGTATGTGATGATTGAGAGGGGTTATTTCTGTATGAGTCTATGCATTGTTTTTCATATTTTGCCTTTAGCATCCAATGTTGTTGTGTTTTTGCTTCTTGTTGCCTTTTTTTGTTGGTTTTAGTTTTTGTTGATGATGATTATGGTGTTGGGTTTTAAACGACCAGTGTGTAGGATGTAGTGGCATCCAGCAGTGAGCTTGCAGATTGCAACCAACTGAATATCCTTTGCCTGTTTGTCCATTCTGGGCTACTGTAGAAAAATTGTGGTACAACATAGCAGACTCTGTGATCAAGGAGCTGTGCCCTCTGTACATATAAATGTCTCACTCTCAGGTAATAAAAACACAGTGATTCTTATTATCAGGTGATTATACACTAATGAAAACATACATATGAATATTATATTAAATGTTTGCCATTATTACACCAATAAATCCCCATAGATTTTACACAGTGGTCCTTTATAGAGTCCAGCTGAGTAACATGACAATTATTAAAACAAAAACAGATGGAAGAATATAAATTACACTTACATATTTTACACCAGATAAAATGTACATGACACACTGCAGCATCAGAGATAAGATGTGCGTCTGCCACATGCTGCCAGTATAAATCTCTGTAAATCTTACACACTGGTCCTTTAAGAAATGTGCATGAGAAATGTGTTGTCCCAAAGGCATCCTGGTGGCCAATGGTTTTAAGGCACATCCCATGGGATCTCCATAGCCTTGGTTCGAGTCCAGTGGGGGTGATTGTCTCTCTACCCTTTTTTTTCCCATCACCTCTTTATTAATGGCTATTTTAAAAAGAAATGTTTAAACCCAGTGGGCATTTAGAATTGAGCATACTAAAGACGTTGCACATAGACACACTTTGATGTCCATACTGTGAGGCAGCACATTAAATCTAATAGGCCAAAACAAGCCTTTAAGACAAAGCTTATTCAAAGGGAGTGGATGCAGATTATGATACAGCATAATTAACAGTGTAATGGTGTTTATATAACAGATTTCTCTATATTTTCAAGTGACACCTTCTGTGTGAGGTGACAGCTTTAGACACAATTCTGATACACAGAGAAATGACCTTTCTATAAGCTATGAATGTGTAAGAAATGAAAGCCAGCCCAGCTGTGTGGTGACCTTGATAAGAATCTCATCCTGTTTGTTACACCGTGAGTGGGTCTTTGTGAGGACTTTCACCGCAGGCGAATCACGGGTCAGCCTCTCGCTGCCATTCGTCTCTCCTTTCTCCTTCTTTCCATCATTTACACCTCCCAGGAGTGAAAACCCACAGGGCTGCAGCTCTGTGTGTCGCTGGCCGTCTTTGTATATGTTTGTCTCTTTTTTTTTTTCATGTTTGAGTGCAGTGAACAATGCTGCTATTCTTTTGTATTTCTCAGTGATACCGGTGACCTGAAGTCAATAAAGCAGAAGCACCAACCTGCAGATTTCAAAGGGAGATTGAGAGGGTTTGGACACCTTTCACATCTGACAGCACTGTCTGAAAGCCTGTTGATGGATGAAATACAAAAAAACATCCTCTCTAGAGCAACGTGGCATCAGAAAATATGCAGTTATTTATATTTCTAAATCTTTTTGTTCTGGATTTAGCAATAAAACCCACATTATTAAAATTGTATGTTACATTTATGTTATAATATTTTTTTTTAACTTCCTGATAAGTTATTTTGTAAGTGGCTATAGCTCTAAAATGTGTTTCAACACATCACAGAGATCTGTAACTAACCACAATGTTCATTATCAATTAATCTGCCAATTATTTTCTTCATTAGTCTTTTGGTTTTTTTAAATGATGAAAAAGTTTTATGGAGCCCAAGGTAATGTCTTCAAATTATTTTTTTGTCTGCCCAATAGTCCAAAACCCAGAGATACTTAACTATACTTTACTATCATAAAAGAGACAGAATATTGCATATATTGAAGGATTCAAGGACATATATTATCATTATACAACACAGAGCTCAACAACTAAAATAGAGTTGTTGTTCCGTCACAATACATTCAAACTCCAGCATTGTCCAGAATTGTCCCAGGCACCATGTCTCTGTTTCCCTGTCGCTATGTTTATTGTCCTCGGGACAACAGGACATCCTTAATTTCAAGCACTGTTGACATGTGGCTGAAATTCTGCAGCAAGACTTTGAAATCACAGCCAGCTTTATTAAGAAAAGGGAAATACACTGAAAGACAGCATATTGTATATATCCTTTACACAGAGGTGTATCAGTGCAGGGTGAAAGAAGAGTTTATGTTCAGAGGGGGTGAGCCTGGAGCTTGCCTGTCAGGCTGAGTGGCACTAAAGACTCAGAACATGAATAAATCAACACAGTTTGACCCATTTAAATACCAAATGGAACCATACTCTCCACTGGGGAACAACAGACATGCTTGAACACACTGCCTTATTTCCATGAGGGAAGCGGGATGCCACTGCTAGACAGTGAGAACGCGGGAGTCGTAGTATTATGCAGCAGTTTTTTTTTAGAAAAAAAAAGTACTTCCCGCATGAGTTTGTTGCCTTTCGCTCTGGGTCAAATGAACAGAGATGTCCCTGACTGTGGCCTGCAGGGTGATAGCGCAGTAATCTAATGATACTCTAACCCTGATGTGAACTCAACATCTCTGAACTGCTGGAAGAAAATTCTCAGTCATGTTTTTTGTTCTTCATCCGGCCTCTGTCTCTAATTAGTCATCATAAACTGGCTAATGGTTCACTTAACTCCACAGTGCTTAAACACGCCCTTAATGTAAGCCAGTTAGAGCACTTTGAATATGGAAAAAACATAAATTTTTCATTGTAATGCGTAGTGCATGTGCCAATTTTCTACACTGATATGATTTTCTTCTCCCCCCAGAGGAACCAAGGCTAACTTTTGGCTCTGATAGGCTTATTCATACCATGTGACTCCAATCACACCATAGTGTAAATCTCTAATGAGATGGCTGTGGTGTGACCGTCGTAGGTGTACAGATGTACTTTCAGTGAACTGACCTCCAGCTGTCGCCACCGCTGCCACCATCTGTATCACCGTCCCACCGTGTATGTCATTCCTTATCTGAGGAGCTGGTTAATATTTAAATTTCGTGTTTGTCTCGATGTGACAAGTGACAAGAACCACAGCACTGGGAGGGAGGGAGCAGGAAAACAGGGCTGAGGCAGGTAGGGTGAAGATGAGTCAGGAGGTCATCACTGATGTTAACCTGAGACTGTTTGACTGTATCTGTGGTTTATTCTGTCTGGAGAAGGAAGCAGTTGACCGACTCTGTCATGATAATGTCACACCTTTTTGAGTCTTTTCCTTCACAAGAACAGTGACAAGTAGTCTGTGATAAAGAGTAATTATTTTTCAGACAAAAGTAATTCTCTTGAAAAGTTGATTTGATTCTTTTGTTACGCAGTTATTTCAGTATTCAGTTTTCAGAACATGTAATTTCATATTTGGCTCTATATTTTATTAGTAGATCATTGTCTGCATTGGTATTGGGCACAGTTTAAAACACTGTTTAGAGAGGCCAGTGATACAAAAGTGGAACACGGATAACAATGCAGATCCTTGCCTGTGTGGGTTGATTATTCGTCAATCTGTTGTTAGTTCCTTTGGGCTCCTGTAGGAGGATCACGTTCCTCTTTCTCACTCAGTACAGATGAGTGAAGGTGAGAGCTGCATGTGGTTGTCTCACTTCATTCTTCTCCATCACTATTCCCTCTTACTTAAGGTAGTTAAACCAAACACTTTGATTTTATCAACACATTTGTCAAAGTTGACTGTTACTGTGGTTTTTCATGGAGGAAAAATTGTGTTTTTATACAGTTGTTGAAAGAGTTTTTGCACGGCTTGGACAGCATGTAAACTAGACAGTTTGGTCTTGCCATTGTTCACATGTACGCCACACGCTGTTGTGTTCATACTGAAGCTGCTCCTTTAAAACTGTAAAAACCTAGTAGCTCATTCAACCACCAGAATTAATTAAATTGGTAAAAGGTTTAAAATGTGAAAGATTAAGAATGCATTTGGTTAAAAATGAATTTCATAATTTAATGTTGTGATAGTTTGGTTAAAAAGGCAATATAATTAACTTGGTTAAAAAGCTAATTAAAATAATTTATTTAAAAATATAAGTTAGATAATTTGCAAGGTGTTAAAAAGATACACATTGGTTACTTTGGTCCTGAAACTGAGAGTGTTTGTACCTTGAAAATGCAAGAGCTGTGTTTTTTTTATATTATTTTTTAATCTTCTTTCATCTTTCTTCTTTACTTTTCCCATTTATTTAAGGCCTCTTATCAAACAGAATCATATGAAGTAGAACTTCAGACACCACAAATGGAAAAACACCTGGTGACACTGAGGATTTTCATATGTGTTGTATTTGTGGTGGTGTTTGCAGTGGCACAGGGAATATCACATCTTGCGAGTGATGATTAACTGGAATCACCCTGTTGCTGGTGTGAGACAATATCTGCCAACAAGTAAACTCCATGTGACAGCATTGACAGAGGGAATCAGTTTCACTGGAGCTGATGGGCTGTGGGATGCCACAAAACAACTACAGCAGAGAATACTCATAGAGCAGGGATTCACAGAGTTTTGATGACCACCAATTTAGGGAGCCACTATATGATTGATGGCTGAAAATCAAAACTCATGACCTTTCGCTTGATTTGTGATTAATCTAATATTAAATTCCCTCAGAGTTGAATTGTTTTCAGATAAGGCAGATCATTTAATCTGTCCACTGAAATCAGATGAATTAAGAGCTGATCCTTTTTTTTTCCTATAACCTTCTTTTCGCCCCCAACAATACACCCTGTCTTCCATATTAAACTGCAAAGTTGTCCATTGAAATCAGTAACTTTAACAGCACAAGTATTGATGACAAAGTGACACTTGCCAAGTGTCACTAGTTGCCATACAATCAGTAGTTTTCTGCAAATTGTCACTGCTAACCCGACAGGTGGAGTAATAAAGAAGTGTGTTAAATGTAGACTATTGAGGCAAAAGTACTGAAATAAATTGCATATGATTAAAATACAAAGCTTGCATTTGATGTCAGCTTCAGGGGCTGCACAAAATTTATCTGCTGAATTTAGCATGCTGAACAGCTAGCCTTGGCCTGTCCTCTCTCGTAATACCCCCTTGTACCTTAGACCAGTGTTCCCCATCCCTGGTCCTCAGGGCCCACTGTCCTGCATGTTTTAGTTGTTTCCCTGCTCCAACACACCTGATTCAAATGATCAGCTCGACAACAACCTGATGATTTGAATCAGGTGTGTTGGAACAGGGAAACAACTAAAACATGCAGGACAGTGGGCCCTGAGGACCAGGGTTGGGGAACACTGCCTTAGACGAAAGCAAGAGTTAACATTGGTGTAGATTTCCATCACTGATCACAGCTCTTGGCCAGTAAATGGATGAACACTGCACTTGCAACGTTTCTTCTAGACTGGTAAGTAAACCACTGCTAATGCTAATGTTGGCTATTTAGCAATAGCTTAGGATGGTAGCTAATCATATATATATATATATATCTATATATATGTATATATATATATATATATATATATATATATATATATATATATATATAGACATATGGGCACAGCGACATCTATGAGCAAAGGTTGGTGGGTTGAGACCTTAGGTCAAGGGGCCAAAAAGCAATACAGGCCAGGAGAGGTCAGGATATAGATCTCTTAGAAAAATGGAAGAGCCTCAAAGGTCTAATATCCTAATGTGCTGAGGACTTAAAATTGAAATCTGTAAGTATTTTCCCACGTTATCTGTCAGGATGGCAGACTTGTGGAAGGTTCAATCAGCCATTGCAAAACTGAATGTCAAGGTTAGAGAGGCCGGGCCATGTTTGTTTACTCAAAATGATGGGGTATTTACTCATTATTCAAATGTAATGAGGCTTGGAAGAGTCGTAACACTGCTTGGCTGTGTCTCTTTGAAGAGCAGTCGTTATTGATTTAACTTAATGAAGCTCTTTTTTTTTTTTTGTAAAATCCCAAATGCGTTCCAATTACTGCTCTGAATCCTGCTGCAATTAGTCCTGAAGCCAATGGAGTGCTTTGGGGATGTGCAGGGATCGCCTGCAGAGGTCGATCAACACATTGCCATCAACAAAAGGACATTGGGATTTTTTTATTTTTGAAATCCTGCGTGGGTCTTTTTTGTGTTTTTTAAGTAAGTTTTTTTTCAGAAACTGCAAAAAGTGATGAGGCATCTTTGTGTATACGACGCACGATGGCAGATAAGGGCAGCCAAATATTGATCTAACAAGTTATAGCTCATCTCGTAGGCTGTTTCCATAAAAGAGCTCTCTGTATGTGAGAAAGTTGCTCATTCTGTTAGAGCTAAAAGACTCTTTCAGGTAGATTCTCTGGAGTTTTCCTGTCCTTGACACCCTCCACTCCCACCCACTACCTCCTCTCTATCTCCAGCTCTCTCTCTCTAGAATCAGCGTGATTTATAAGGGCTAATAGCCACCCACTCGCTTCACGCTCTTTAACTCTCTATCTATTGATATTAGCGAGCCAGGAAATGGAGCTAAATTATCCCATTCACCAGGTGACCTTAACAGTCCATAGGATTTACCCTCTAAGGGAGACTCCTGTACGTTGTAACATTTGTACAATGCACATATACATACCGACAAATCTTAAAACACTGACAACTGCTTATGCACAGAGCCATTCGATTATGCACACATCATGTTATAGAAATAATTCGGTTCACACTTTATTTAAGTGTCTGGAAGCAAACTTTAAAGTAATTGTTCAACATTTTGGGAAAAACACCTATTCACTTTCTTGCTGGGAGTCAGATGAGGAGATCAATACCACTCAAATGCCTGTTCTTTATGAAGCCGAAGCCAGGTTTGCTTAGCTTAGGGTAAAGACAGGGGAAAAGAATGGGGGAAACAGGGTTGACAAGTTTTAGTTTAAGTGAAATAATGCACTGCATACCTAAAATGTATACCATCGTCCAATATCCTTCTGTGTAAAAAAAAAACCAAACAAACCCAAAAACCAGTAGTATGTATCTTTTCGGACACACTGCTTAATGTGTCTGTCACTTCTTCAGAGCCTCCTTGCCAGTTGGAGACATGTAACTGTGGTAACCTGTTCCAACAATGAACTAATTAAAAAAAAATACCTAAATAGGTGAGACCTGGTTCTGTTTAAATTGAAGCATTTTTGACATTTAGCCAGAGGTGCTTTGATCGCTGTTCGCTATTGTCTGTTATGTTGTAATTGTCTCAACTGCATTGCATTGTGCCAAATTTATGCCAGTGTAGTGTCCAGTGCTTGGCAGTGATGGAAGATTTCCCCTTGAAATAGTATGCACCTCACATACTATTGGTGTCATACTAAGGTTTCAGACAAAAAAAAAAAAAAAAAAATCTCACATAGGCCTACTTAATGGTATGGAATTTCAGACAGAGCCTATTTCTTGGTCAGGCGTACTTACTTCCTGAAGACTTCTCTAGTTGCCTGGCAACCTCACAGTGGCATGTCCAGCACATACCCCATTTTACAGTACATTAATAAGACGTAACAAGCCGTACTTTGTCTCAAATGAGACAAAAACTGCAAATGATATGTTCTTTATTATACAGTATTAGGCACCTTGTTAGACTTAATTAGAGGGTAATAAGGGACACATTACAACAGAACTGTACTTTAAACTAAAGTCAAATCACATATCTCCTACTTGAGACACACTCTTTGGCTGGTTCCATACAAACTGGCAGAGTAAGCAAGACTGATGCCTACTCCTTTGATCAAATCACATTATCTGCCTGCCAACCAGCCAGATACACTTGTTGTAATGTGTCCATAATTATCCTCTAAGGAACACTAATAAGCGTTTAACAGTGGGAAATAATACATTTTAATTTACAGTTCAGTTCTGTTGTAACATGTCCCTAATTACCCTCTAATAAATTCTCACAGGGATGTAATAAAGGGTCTAATATTGTCTAATTAAAGAACATAATTTCTATTTTTTGTTTAATTTGATACAAAGTAAGCCTTATTGTCTTGTTAATTTACTGGAAAATGAAGTGAGACCATAATTCCAAAGACCGTATCAAGCTTTTTTCTTGGCACAGTGTAAATAACCAGCAATAAAACGGCACAAAAGGCTATCAGCACACTTAAGATATGGTGAAAATTAGTGAAAAGGCAAACAAAGAAGTATATCATTGGAGAACAGACGGGTAAAGGAGGCCATCCAACCCCCTTCTCCCCCCCATCACCCAAATAATACCCTCAGAGAACAGACTGGTGAACCACTTTATCAGCCTCGAGCACATCAGCGCTGCCATATATGGAGGAAAAATGGGCGGGGCAGAAGGGATGGAAATTCCATCGCTCTCTTCGCTTCTCCTCCTAATGCAAATCCTCTTCCACCCTGGTCCTAATCACTCCAGTGTGTTTTTATTCACCTCGCTTCTTCTTCCCAAGTGGGCCAGCCCAGCCTGCCATTTAACCCAAAGCCTTGTGCACACTGGGCATTTTTTTTTTTTTTTTTTTCTGGCAGGCTGCAGGGATGAAGTGCAGAGAGAAAAAAAAAAGTGCTGTGTGGGTACTGTATCTTTGACAACATCTCATCCTCCTGACAGGAAAAGTGCAGCGCTTCTTTTGAAAATCTGTGATATTTTTCAAGTTGAAGCACCTAGAGCAGCAGAACAAAAAGGTGGAGTGTTTTGAACAAGAAAAGGTGCTGGGTAAAGCGCTTTTATAGAGACAGCTGCTTCAGCTCCACACACACTCTGTCGCTATTGAAGATGTCTGAAAAAAAGGCGCTGATGCTCTAAACAGAAACCTAGTAGGCACAAGGCCTAACATTATCTTCAGGATTATTTACCCCCCCAGTTCCCATACAAACACACATTTGCAGCAGTAGCACTATCTCTGCCGCCACCAGCATCAGAGAAAAGATGCATTCTGACTCCAAGTCCCAGACAGAGCATGTAGCTAACAAAGAGCAGTTGTCTTTGTTCAGCTGGCGCAGGAGAGGGAGGGGTGAACACGGAGGGATAAGGATGGAGGATGGGGAGAGACACAGACTTCCCTCCTTTCTGTTTGAGCACAAAAAAGAGCAGACGAGCACAATTTCTTCCACTAATCAT
Organism: Lutjanus erythropterus; assembly: GCF_056507025.1. Lineage (NCBI taxonomy): Eukaryota > Metazoa > Chordata > Actinopteri > Lutjaniformes > Lutjanidae > Lutjanus > Lutjanus erythropterus. The sequence goes on from NC_139318.1 coordinate 22,070,724, forward strand.
ACGCACTCGCAGTCCTACCTGTTAAGACCCAGAGCCCTGAGCTGCATGTTCTTAAACACCACTGCGCTTACTCAGAGGATCTAATGACTGTTATTTTAATATTAAACTAAAGTATACAATGTAATGCGTTGCACAAATTATTGCTTTTAAAGGTAGAATCAGTAGGATTAGTCAGTTGCTGTTTGTAAACACACCAGAAAGATAGCTGATTGTGGAGTTTCACTTCCAGGATGTCAAATAGCAATGTTTTGGGTTGGTAAAGCGTCTTAAGCCCAGCAAAATAATAAGAAAATAAGAAGGTATGGGTGAAGGGGAAGGTCTCTGTAGGATCAGGCACCACCTGTGACTGATGATCAAGGGGGATTACTTGTGGATGAGTCTATGCATTGTTTTTTGGGAAAAACATGTATAGTTTCTTTCAAACATACAGTTTATCTCTGCTGTTGAAGAACAAGTTTGCTTAAGAGAGAGCTAGCAAATTTTAAACACGACTAGCGCACAGCCACACTTGCAGGTCTGTGAAGCTGCACTTGGGCACGGCGATGTTGCAACCTGTTCTCATCCCAACTCGTCACACGGCAAAGACTTGCCACCACCCCTCAGTGTCTGATACTGAAACACAAATTGCCCTTTAGCAGCTGTATCTGATGCAGCAAGACAGTCTCTTTAAACACATAGTTCAGTGGTTCCCAAACTGGGGGTGGGCCCCCCTGAGTGGGCGCAGAGCCACTGCAGGGGACAAACAAAGGATGAAACAAAGTTGAATGAATATGAATTATGTTGGTAAAATATACAAATATTTGCTGGTCATTAAAATTCATTTTTTAATCCTTTTTTTATCAGTTGCCTCGCCAATTATTGTTGAAGCAATAGTTCACCCAAAAATGAAATTTCACTCAATATCTACTCACCCCTGTGCTGATGTGAGGATGGGTGAAGATCTACAGTTCACAAAACACACTATCATCTAGCTCCGGGAGTGTTTTGTGAACTGTAGATCTTCACCCATCCTCACATCAGCACAGGGGTGAGTAGATATTGAGTGAAATTTCATTTTTGGGTGAACTATTGCTTTAATGATTGATAATAATGGGGGGATGGGTGGGGGGTGCTGAACTTTTTATGGCTTCTGAAGGGTGAAGCGGCAGAAAAAGTTTGGGAACCACTGACTTAGTGAAATAGCCTGAGTTTGGGTAGGTCTAGGAAAAGACCATATTTGGGGTTACAATAAATAGGTTATGTTACATATGTCATGTGATGTCACTGAAGCAACTCACAAAATGAAAAGCAGGTGACAAAAGTCACATGATGTATGTGGCATTATGTACCTCCCAGCTTTTAATAGTGTTTTTGTGGGACATGAACCCCAGTCTCCTGTGTGTAAGTCTTGTGTTTGAAGCAATCCATCTAGTACTATAATTTTTGTTGTAGGCCTATTTTATCTTGGGTGGTGGACCAGCTGACTGAAAAACAGACTTTGGCATCCCTGGAGCGATGCCGCCAGCACAGCTAAAACCTGAGCGAGGGAGAGATCAAATTTGTGAAAGTCAACATTAACAAAGGTAAAAACCAATCAGCGTCTGAAAATGTCAGATATACAGTAACTATATGTGCAGCTTCTCAGCAGGTGTGTAACGATGTGCTGTGCTGTTGTGACCTACAGAAAAAAGCAAAGTAAACTTGTTTCATTATTAACTCAGAACATCTCTCTCTGCCTTTCTCTGCTTCAGTCTCTGGAGACACAACTCAGCCTGTATGGTTGCATGATCTGAACATACTGATGATGATTATTTAATGATGAGACACAGATGGTAAAGATGCCTTTAACTGTGTGCTGTCTTACTTTGCAATGGATTACATGGATGCATAGTTTAATTAATTCAAGAAAACTTTGACTTGATGGCATTTCCCTCCTGTGTGCTCCCAGCTGTGTCTGAAAAATGTGAAGTTTTAAAAACACAACAAAATTAGCTGAGCTGAGGCAGTCAAAGCAGTTCTTGTCTCCTGCTTTGCAAAACATCAGTGATGTAAAAGCTGCTGATTCCACATGTCAATTAAATATTAATGGTCCGGCAGTTTTTTGTTGAGATGAGCTGAAAAGAAGAAAAAATCTTGTTTGTCTGAGAGGGAACATAAGAAGGATGGATAAATAAAATTGATTAACAAGAGGACATTATTGTTTCATTCTATTCTATCACTGAGCGGCACACCCAAGAACAATTACCTTTATTAATTTATTCCCGCATAAGGCAAATGAGTACAAACAGCTACCTCTAAAAGTCATTCACACACACTCGAGCTTCAGAAACTATCTTAATTTTCGATTGGGCCAAAACAAATCAAGCAAGGCCTGTGTTTGACAAACCCAAATGAAAGTCAGTCCCCAAGGGCCTCTGCTAAATTGCTTTGCTCAGGAGCAATTATAAAGGGATCTGTTGATTTTGTTGTTAAGTGGCTGTGATTGGTTGCAGAGTGGCAGGCTCTAATGTGGACACTAATGCAAAGTGACATGTGTAACAGGAATCAGGACCTCATCACCTCTGCGCCTATTAAGACAAATTCAGGGGAGACATTTCACACTCACGCTCACCTTGAGCCTTGGCAGTACAACTGGACGCAACTGGCGGTGCCAACAGTAATGGAAAGGCAGTGCCCTACATTTCTATACAGGATGGGTTTAATGATTGACACAGTTAACATATGACATGGAAAACACTTTACACACTATTCTAGAAAAGTCTTAAATCAAAATTCAAATGCAGAACGCTTATTCTGCTTCCAGACTTTCTCAAATCACGTCCCTATAAAACTCAAAATTGCCCTTAGCTGACACTGTCACCAACCTTTAGATAAGTTTGATTAAGTTTACCCTCACTTGAGAGTAAGCCTATTCCTCATCTGCAGCTGAATGTAAATGTATTGGTCTAAATATTCCTGTTTCATTGGATGAATCCTAAGAATATCTCCAGCAGAGCTTATTACTTTTACCATGCAGGGGAATTTAAAAAGTCTCACTGTAATAGTTCAGCATTCGGGGAAATATACTCATGTACCCACTTTCTTGCGGGGAGTTAGATTGATAGAAGATCAAAACCACTCTCATATCTGTACAGTAAATATGAAGCTAAGCATTTATTTAGTTTAGTTTAGCCTAAAGATGGGAGGCAGGGGGAAACAGCTAGCATGGTAATATAATCCTTCCTCCAGGTCCTTCAGCACCTTTAAAACTCACTAATTAACTAATTACTTGTTTATTCCATACAAAAACTGAAGAGTAAAAATGAGAAGTTGTGTTTGTTGTAGGAGGATATTATTTCTTGGCCAAGCCGAGTCACTTCCTGGATACTCCTGTGGTTGCCTAGCAACCTCACAGTGACAAGAAATGATTCTGCAGTGGTGGGAGAAGTGCTGAAAATCAAGTACCATTACTCACATAAAAAATGACTCAACTAAAAGTGAAAAAAGTAATACAGTATGGTACACTTAAGAATTCTGAAAGTAACCTTAACATTGAAGTCGGCATTGTATTTGTTTAACTCACCACTTTAAAAGGCCAACAGACCACTATCTACAAGAAAGGTTAATGTCAGTGATATCAAAGATTGACATTACATGACATTTTGGTATAACAAATGAGGCCAGATGTGGTCAGGGATTGTCACTGGAAGCTGCCTCTTGTTCTTGATTTTGCTCCATCATCAACACATCATTGTCAAAAGACAGATTTATCTTATTTTTCTTCCAGGTAGTTACCAAATAGTAAAGGTGCGCTCTCCCCCACAACTTGGCATTAAGCAAATGTGATGCTTTAGTGACGCTTGTAGGTAGATTTGTTTCCTTTTGACAGAGCTAGGCGAGCTAGGCAAGCTGTTTCCCGCTGTTTCTTTTCTTTATGCAAAGCTAAGCTAATCCGCTAAAGTGCACAGACATGAGAGTGGTATCAATTTTCTCATCTAACTCTTCGCAAGAACACAACTAAGCCTATTTCACAAAATGTCAAACAATTCTTTTAAATTATTAAGATCTGATCATATAATAGATCCACCACATAAAGCCAGGTGAAAGCTACACAGGAAACAATATCAGTAGCACCTGTACACTGGGTTGCAATCCAATATAACAGCCCTGCAATAAATTCAACCTCACTGAGACTCATAATGTTCAATTTGTGTTGAGACTGGAAGGTGCTGATTCAACACAGAGGGGATTTTCTGAGGCTGTAGTTTGTGCTATTGTTGTGTTGGACTGCATTATACTGTGAGGTGTTTCTGTTTCTGCGTCCACCCCCCTTTCAGATGCCTTATTTGTTCCACCTATCATCCCGCACCTGAAGGAGGGCAGACACACACAGAGAGCTGGACCATAGCAAACATGGTATTAGCTTGGGGAAAAGGAAATTGAAATAAAATTGGAATAGCCACTTTTCTCTGGAGAGTGACAGTGTTTGTCATGTCCATGTGCACGCAAGCATATGTGTGTGTGTCTGTTTGTGCCTGTGCGTGTGTGTGTGTGTGAAACAGCATCTGCAGTCCGCCGGCAGTGTTTGCCGTAGCCTGGCAGAAGGTGGCAGTGGTACCAGGAATGGTGTGATAGTGACATAATGTCACAACAAGGTAGCAAATGTGCTAAATGTTCAGAGACAGGCATCTGCTCCAGAACAGCTTCAAGCTGTTATTTTCATATTAATGACAGTTAAATTCAGATTTAATCAAGAAAATCTAATTAAATAGTGCCAGATTTGTCCTCTTCCTCTAATAGACATTATATAACATATTCCAACATATTCCAAACAAACTGTGGGTGAACTCTGACAAATGCTTCGGGAAAAGATGCAGGCATTCACTCGCAGTGTGTGCTTTTCACTTCTTCTCAGCATCCACTGTATTTTCTTCCTACATCCATCTCATCACTGCTCATACTTTTTATATATTTAATATTCTAGCCCTATATGAGTGAAAACAAGCGCTGACAAGAGAAATGACACCTTGTCTTCTCTTCAGCAGAGTGTAATGCGGCAGAATGATGAGAAGACTTTGCAAAAGGTAAAGCGGGGGGCATACATTTCTGTGTGACTGGTTTTCCCAGATGGCCATGTGGAGGGAGCTGTGTGATCAGAGATCTAATAAACCGGTGGATATGCTGCAACGCCTTTCCTGGGAGGGAGTTGTTGCCATAGCAACCACGCCACAAGCACTGCAGGTTAATGGTGGGAAATTATGATTTGCTGGTTGCTAACTAACACACAGAGTGACTGCTGAATCAACTTTGAAGCTTTTTGTGGCGGTGGAACGATATGACCGACTCCCACAGTGCAGTTTTTGGACGCCACAAAGGCCTTTGAACGAGTTCCAGTCGGCCGCCAGCAAAATGAATTTCATTTGACTAATGCATTTGTATTCTGAACGGTTTTGCTCTACATGTGCTACAAGTACTCAGTCTGCACATAATCTTAAACGCAAAACTAGTAAGAAATTCAAATGGGTCAAACAGGCAACGTAATTCATTATTAGTTCATTTTTGTTAGTATTATTTATTATTTATTGGTAGGAAAAGTACAGCTCTGGAAATTGTGCACACTGTTTTTTTGACAAAGCTTCAGATCCCTTTGTGCAGAGGCTTAGATAACATGTTTACCATTTGGAGCCATGAGTCATCATAGCAGCTAGGAATGGGCTATACCAAACTTTTAAAATTCTGTACGATACTAATTCCTATTTGTGAGTGCGATGCCTTTACCAATATCAATGCCATTACAATGACCAGAAAAAAAAAATAAAAATGTCATTTTCTTTTTGTTGAGCTTTATTATATTTGAAGAGGTTACTTGTTGCTGCTGTGTGGCTCTTACACAGTCCAGTTCGGTCAGGGCTGTTTACTGGCACAAACATTATACAAGAGTTCTGAAATGTTTGGAACTAATGCAGCCACCCACGTTTTGTATTTGTTAGAATCTGTTTTACTGCCAAGTAAGTTTTCACAAAGAATGTGCCGTGGTATGTAGATGCATAACTCCAAACATAGTACTGTGCTGTCAGCATGAACAGAAAAATTAGAAAAGAGACAACAACATAAGAAAAAAACAATATATAAACAGGAGAAACAATTTATTTCACATTATTTTCAATAGGTTTTTAGAGGAATCAATACCAAATGAGTAGCTTGTGAGTGTCAATGTATAGATCCTGTAGAATCAATCCATCCCACCCCTAATAGCTGCATTGATTGATTACTGATTGGCCCTGCAGTCAAAGGCTGAAGGTCTCCGAGTCTGAGTCTCTGCATTAAACAAATAGTTTAACATTTTGGGAAATACTTTTTTTTTTTTCATTTTGAGAGTTAGATGAGACAATCAACACTGCTCTCATGTCTTTGTCATGTATATGCAGCTGAAGCCAGCAGCCAGTAAGCTTAGCTTAGCACAAACACTGGAAACAGAGGGGAACAGACAACAGAAGGAAAGTCACTGCTCCTGGCCAAGAAATAGTCAGGCACATAACCCCCAGTAAAACCAATACCTTACATTTTTACACTTCATTTTATGTACAGATTAAACATAAGAGATACAAATGTATTACTATGTGAACTTTAAAGTTGCTATTAGGTGGATTTGTTCCCTTTGGACAAGGCCATGCTAGCTGTTTCCCAGTGTTTCTAGTCTTGGTGCTATATTAGCTTACCACCTCCTGATTCTGGTTTCCTATTTAATAAGTTTGATCAGTGCTGTCATCAAACTATTACTATTTGTTATACTACTATATGATAACTATTAATTCCTAGAATATTGCCTGAAGCATTTCTTGTTGCAGTAAAACGGCTTAATCATAAATGTCAATAACAAAGACACAATAAGTCCTTTGAAAGAAAATAAAGGAATAGTTGAAAAGTTCACTTGGAGGATGACACGAGGAAAAAGTAATTCCCTCTGAAGTCACCTCCAGGGGATATTTCCCCCCTTAGGTTTTCTGCTGAAAGTTTAGGCCTCTGCACCATATTGACAGCATGCAACTTGGGCTCACTGACTCTGCTGGAGGACAAGGCTTTAATCCCGAGGGGACAACTATCTCATAGTTTGTCAGTGTATCTCCATAAACATTATCTCCAGGTGATGTGATAGATACTGTCCGTTTCTTGTTTCAAAGTTGACGGTGTGTTTTTTTTTCTACAGTTGATTTAAATGTGAGATCAATTTATCTTTGAGCTTTAAACAGATCTATATAAATATTAGGTGTGTATGACAGAAACTCTATCTGCTTACAGAAACAAGCTTGGTGGTTTTGATATGTTATGAGCTACACGTTTTAGGGAAACAGTGTCAGGGAAATAATATCAGTTTTGTTGAACCTTATAATTTTTGGTTGTTTATATTCAGAAGTAATTTTTAGGCTCAGTGCATATTGCATAAAGCTGTATTTACTCATCGTACATTTCATCAATAAGGCTATAAAAGTTTTGATTTATGCCCTGTAAACTATACAAACACAGGAGGACAAATTGTAGAAAATCATCGAGGAGAAGTTTGATAATCTGCTCACATGTTTTTCAGCAAAGATGGACAAGGCCAACCCTATCCACGCTTTCTAATACTACATTGAAATGACAACATTTTGTTCATCTTCAGTCAAAAATATAGCGTATAACTTTCTGCTTAATTCCAGTATAAACAGCCAGAACCTACAGATGACACCTGCCTGGCACACTTTCTTGTCTCGACACACAGATATGATCACATCCCGTCTCTGTAGCTACAGTATGGATGAAGAATCAGTCAGGCTGCTCCCAAAGCAGCAACTCAAACAGCAAGTGATGAAACGTTGTCATTTTCACTGCTCCCATTAGAGAGGAAGGGAGGAGGCGGAGGAGGAGGAGGAGGAGGAAGAATCCAAACAAGTGACAGGTCTGAGAGAAGAGATGTATCTCTCTTTCAACATAGACCCCTCTGTGCAAATTGTGTGTGTGTGAGTGTGTGAGTGTGTGTGTGTGTGTGTGTGTGTGTGTGTGTGTGTGTGTGTGTGTGAGTGTGTGAGTGTGTGTGAGTGTGTGCACTGTAAAAATAAACTATTTGTTTTAACTTAAAGAAGTTAATGTTGGGGATGCCTTAAAATTTTAAGTCGACTGAGTTTGAAAAGTCAGGTTGAGGTAATTTTGTAATGATTCAAAACAAATAAACTTTTCAGGTCAATTAAACTTGATAAATAATTCCATTATACTTGAGAAAATAAAATATTAAGTTGAACCAACAACTGTTCAGTTACACTGAAAAACAAACCAAACAATTTTGATTTTCTTTTACATTTTCTCAGAGTTGCAGCTGCTCCTGTTGAAGCTGCTTTGTTCCAGCATCGACACAAAGACGATATATAAATGAAGCTGCTCTGAGTGAATGTATTAAATTAAGCGTAAGTGTATGGACTGTATTCGGCACTCACCTCCATCGTGGTTTGCATTGTTTTTGTTTTTTTTATTAGTGTGAAATTTTAGTGTGAATTTTAGAGACACCCAGGAAGTTTTCTTTGTACATGTTTTCTTCAAATAACTTGGAAAGACACTTCTCCTGCTCAGGAAATAGTCAGGCACATAACTCCTGGTAACTAGCTAGCAACAGCTAGCAGGAAACGCACAGTTTTCTTGAATAAAATATGGATTTCTCTGGGTTTGAAGATAGCTGGAAATATTTGAGTTAATGTAAGTACACAACTGAACAAAAAACATAATGTGTAGCATTTTAAGACATTTTACTGTGTAAACATTACACATACGTAGGCTATTATAGCTAGAAGCTTGAAACCAGAAGAACTTGTGTTCAAGTTCTGAAGTAGAACTGCAATGATTGGTTAATAGATTTGTTGTCAATCATTAAATCAACTGCCAATATTCTGATAATTGATCAATTAGTAATTTAAAAAAAAAAAAAAATTCTTGAATTCACCTTAAACGTGATTATTCTGTTTTTTTTACTCGTCTGTTACAGTAAACTGAATATCTCTGGGTTGTGGACAAAACAAGACATTTGAGGACATCATCTCGGCCTTCGGGAAACACTGATCACCATTTTTTTCACCTTTTTCTGACATTTTACCAGACATCCAAATAAATAACTGTAAGATAACTAACAGTAATTAAATAAAGTAATTCACAATGAAAATAATTTTTAGTTGCAGCCCTATTCTGAAGTTCTCTGAGAAAAAAAAAATGCTGTAAATTTTAAGTTAAATCAACTTAAATAAGTAAAATTTGAATTATTGAGAAAAGATTAGTTACTCGTGCTAAATTACTGCATGATTTCATACAGTGGTGTGTCTCTATATATATAAAAAGGGAGGGAGGCCCATGAGTTCCACTTTAAAGTCCATTTCATTTCATAATTATGATGAATTATTAATTAGAAAGTCATTAAATTTATATCATCTTTCGGTTCATGCACTCAAAAGTCCTTTGATATCCTCTCAAACAAGCTTTGAAGCCTTCTGATAATGATGATGAATAAACTTCAGTTATGTTGACACGAGGAGTGAAAATAAAACTCATCAACAACAGAAACAGTCAAACAATCACATGTCATCGCTGGCCGCAGCTGCTCCACCATCAAAACTCGCAGCTTTCCGCGGCTCCTGGTCAGCAGGGTGGGACTTAAGGTTCCCATGGTGGTGGTGCTGACAGAACAGATGGTGAGGTGGTGGTGGTTGCCTGTTTGGGCACCGCTGTCTGTCGGTGTCAGACGCGTTTCGGTCCAGCTGACCTGCGCCAGGCAGCTGCTCGTCACTGGGAGCTGCGCGCCGCTGCAGCGTCTCCACTTCTGAAGTCTGGGATCACCGTGGTGTGTTCAGACCTGCAGATCGGAGCAGATATCACAAAGCAAGGGGTTGTTTTCAAGATTTATCCTCGTTAACATAAGCCCGATTATTATTTTTTTTTTTCTCAGTCTGCATCATCCTGGAGCTGCGGACTGCTGACTGCATGGGTCAGATACAGTAGCCTGCAGCAGCGGAGGATACGGCGCTTCATAGGTGAGAGCAACGTGTTTATTTCATGCATGTGCTGAAATCTTGATAAATATGTCTTTAAAAAAAAAACATCCGAAATGATTTCTTTAAATTATTTCTCCATAGAAAAGGGTGAATGTGTCGGGCCGGTCTGAGGTGATGAACTCGTAAAGATGAAGTCATCATTTTTATGTTTTAAGAAACGCACTGATCAACAAAGATGAAATGAAACAATAACGCGTCCTCTCTCCATGGCGTGGGTCCTCATGCAGTGCGTGTTACCACCACAAAGAGGAATGGTAGTGTTTTATAGCTTCAGCAAACAAATGTTTAATTTTCACTAAAAATAGATCCTAAAAGTTGTTCATATTTATGATGTCTCCTCAACATTTTGGTCAGTCTTATCAATAAAATGCATTATATTTACAAGGGCACTGTGCTCTGCAGTAAATCTGTACACAGGATATGATCATTATGAACCTTTTTCAAGTCTAAACAATTGATAACCATAAACTGATCAGAGATGAGAAGGAGGGAAACGAAGAAAACATGAGCCAAATAAATCTCTGCACTGCAAACCTGGTGTTAAGTTGCAATATTTAGTTTTAAACATGTTCTGTTTCTACATCAGCCATAAAAAGCCGAATATTAATGTGAATTGTGAGTTTTTAAAGCTTCCACAAACAAAGGTTTAATTTGAACAGAAATTAGATCCTAAAAGTTGTCCGAATTTGTGATGTCTCCTCAGCATTTATCTGCAATGTGTGCTTTGGGTCAGTCTTACTTTATATAAAATGCAGGCTATTATGGAATATTAGATTTGCAAGGACACTGTGTTCAGAAGTCAATCTATGCAGAGTATATGATAATTTTGAAGCTTTTTCAAGCCAAAACAAATGATAAATATGACGACGGGAAACAAAAGAAAACACTGACCAAATGAATCTGTGCACTGCAAACCTATACTATACCCTCTACATTTAGTTTTAGATTATACATCAGACAGAACACAAACAAAAAACAAATATTAATGTGAATTTGGGAGATTTTATAGCTTCTACAAAGATTTAATTTTCATAGAAAATAGACCTTAAAAGTTGTTAGTATTTAAGATGTCTCCTCGGTATTTATCTGCAATGTGTGCATTTTGTGAATAAATGCATTATGGGAATATGAGAATTTGCAAAGGCACTGTGCACACTGCAGCCAATCAGTACACAGAATATGATTATTATGAGCCTTTCTGATAAATATGAACTGATCAGAGGGAGGGACACAAAATATTGTGTTAAGTTGCAATATTAAGTTTTGTATTTGCTCTCTATACTTTTGCCATAAAAAAAGCTAATATTAAAGTGAATTGTGAATTTCTAAAGGGCTGCAGTCATGCCAGCATTCCTGACATCTCACTGCACTGTGACACTGGGTTCAACTAACAGTGCAGAGTGTAACATTTACACAAACTGCAGCATCACTTGCAGTGCAGCGTGCAGCTGATACAGCTGAGTAGCAGCTATATGAGCTCCATCGAACCCATTTGCATGCGTAAGGGTCAGGAAATTGGCAGGCAGATGTCTCAAGTTAAGACACAGAGGAGAAAGAAAAAGAAAGACAACTTAGCAGTGTTTCTGATGAAAAGTTTGAGAAAGCAGGGGGAGTGTGTAGCTATTGTTAGGGTCACCTTTGTCAAGTGGGCTCTGTTGTTTCAGCTGCTGTGTTACAGCAACACCTGTTACTGAGATCACTATCACAGAAAAGGATTCACTGATATCACATACATTTGATTAAGGCTGGAGGAACCTTGTGTATTGTGTGATTTTCACACTTGTTTTCTAGCTGCAACCACATAACGTCATGCATTTTACTTTGTCTTGGGAGTAAAAGCAGACAATTGATACATATGTCACCCAATGAGCCAATGATTTGAGACTTTAGGAGGCCATGGAGGCACCTTCCCCCAGTCTTCACAATGCCTAGTCAGTGACGTATCCTGTGAGAACCTTCCCAAACAAAGACACGTCTCGGTGTGTCTGTGTGTGTTTGGGTAGGAGCCATTATTGTGAGCCAGGGGGCCTGACTCTGCAACATGTGCTGGTGCTGGGGTTCCCACAGCAGTGGAGACGAGGGTGCAACAGCTTGACCTTCTCCCTTTGTGAGTGTGCGACCTGAAGGGGAACGTGGAAACGCGACGGGCCATTTAAATGGGGCTGTCATGTGGTGTTTTGACTGAGTCAGCTGTTTAGTCATCCTTTGTTTTTACCAGCGACAAACTGAAAAATGAGTTTGTGTTCTTACTTTGTACTCCACTTTTATTATAGATAGGCAGAGTGGAAGAGGCTTAAATGTACTTGAAGGCAATCATACATTTTTAACTGTACTTAAAAAAATTCACTTTCACTTGGATTAATGATTTAAAATTATACACTAATTTAAAACTAGTTAAATCTGGAGGAGACAGTTTATATTTGGTTCCATAATAACCTTTAAGCATAATGTAATTGGTTTGACAGTCGTTTGACAGAAAACCAGACTTCTGCTTCTCTTGATTCTGCTTTCAGGCTAGAAAATCTAGACTTAAGTCAGTCACAGGTTAGTAAGATACTTGATTGCTGAGTCTCCTTCCCACAATGTAAGTATTCGATGGCCCGAGAATGAGATGCAAGTAAGTCATAATGACTTTGAAAAAATATGTAATTGCAATTTTGAATTATGTTGCCTTTGCAATATGATTTGCAATATGAGAGCAGCATTTTCAGGCCATTGACCCCTTAGCTGACAGAGAGATCCCAGCTTACCCTCAGCTGCTGTAGCATGGTTAATGTTAGCTGCACTAGTCTTACCTTCTGCATTTTTTCCAGTAGTTTCTGAGGTGGAGGGTAAAAAAATACATTGTGACTCACAAGACTGTCTGTAACACTTGACATAATAATACACCTAACAGGCCAATATGTTTCAATAATAAGTAGCTAACTGGTTAGCTGTTATGGATAAGTGCTGTACGCCGATTTAGTAAGTTAGCTAACTGCATGAGGTTTCATGGGTAGTATTTTGTCACTGTTGAATAAATTTAACGTTTTCGTCTTTTCTTTCTCTTTTTTTAAACGTGCGATTTATCTTTGCAAATAACATGTTGAATTCATGCTAATGTGTTTTTTTCAGACATTTTAATTTTATAAGGAAAAAAACTTTGAAAAAAAATTAAACAATGATTTGGAGGTGGAGTTGGAGACCACCTGTAGTAACTCTGAGGATCCTCTTGGGGTCACAAACCCCCCATTGAAGACCCATGTACTAGAAGGAATACTAATGATTTACATCATTATACTTTTTTATATTGAAAAACATTAAAATTATCATGGTATGATTTTTTCAGGGATCTGTACCAACAAAGATGTTTTCTTAAGTCTGTAAAATATTACATTAAGACCAGGATATCTCTGCAGCACAACAATATTCAGTGTCGGTATTTTGACACACATTTTGCTTTCAGTACAAATTGTACAGTCCTACATTCAACAATCAGCTGTCTTTCTCCAGAATCCACTCCACTGCATCTTTACATTTAAACAAAACCACGAAAAAAGATCATGCAGAATCACATTCAAGCAAATCCATTTTAAATCAAAAATCAATTTTAACTGCACAAGTTAATCTTCCTTGACCTTTGCATTGTTTCAAATAGGGATTCCCTTGAGGTCAGAGACTTTGGCTTTGTCAGAATGATTGATCAATGCTCCAGTGACAAAGATATTGGCTTTTCACCAAAACTGCAACTGTAAGAAGCGACAAAGTGCATAGAGGAGGAGGAGGAGGAGGAGGAGGAGGAGGAGGGGAAAGAGGGGAGAAAAAAATGAGAGCCAGAGAAGAAAAATTGTGTCAAGATCCATCTCAGCTCCACGGGGAAATAAAGCTGCCATATGGATTTGCAGTAAATAGAAATACAGGCAATTTGCCATGCTGCGACTTATAAACCTTAATGGAGTCTGAAGAAACATTGTAAAAGTATGCAGCACACTTTCCTTTAATTCCATACGTGGTTTTGGATTTTCTCAATGTATCTTCAGCCCTGTTGCATTTTCAGTTCAGCGGTTTCCTCCTGTGGCCTTCTAATTGAAGCAGAGCTCTCCATCCATCCTCTCCCTCTTTACTTCCTCTCTTCTCTCTGACTGAGTGGACATGCATCCTTCTCCTCCTCCTCGGCTCTACACCTCTGCCATCAGCAGCTGCACCAAAAGCCCTGTGTGATGTGAAGTGAGACACTTGCATACTAATGGAGCAGGAACAGGATGTCTCTCAGGCAGGCCAGCGCAGTGAGGACATGGAGAAAACATCAGGCAGCACCACTCAGCTTCCCTGCACCACATGATCGCTCTGGATTGAAAAACTGGTTGCGTTAGTGTAGAAATCTGGAGATATATTATATTTGTGTAAGCTGATGTGGAGAAAGAGCGGGACGTGAGCGTGTGTGCATGGTAACTGGTCATGACAAAAGCACAACTATATCATGCATATATGTTTTGTTGTGTCATATGATTTCATGCTGCAGTCACCTTCTTGCACCAGTAGCAGCTATCACTTTGGCTGCCTGATGGCACTAATAGCTGTCTTCTCATGTCTTCTCATTTGGTTATGAAACAGACATGCCGGTGGCATAGCCGTTGCTATAGCGACGGCATGTCTGTGAGCCTGTTGTGCGGCTGCTGATTCAGAAACACTGCTTACATTTTGCACCCAGTGAAAAGGGCCTGAGGAATAGAAGGGGGGGGCAAAGCATAGCCTCCTATGAAAAATGATGCAGTGTTTGCTATCAAGTGAGGTTCCTCCTGGCTGCACCGGTGGCACATGAGGTGGAGTATTAGCAGCACTGCGTCTAAACTCTTAGAAGGAGTGAAAACGGGTTAAATGGAATTTCTTCAAATCAAGCTAACAAATGCAATTTTAAAGGCATACTATGCAGGATTTTCCTAAAAAATGTCTAGACTCATATAAACGTAATCTCTCTCAATTAAGGTTGTCAAAATTATTGATTTTTCAATATTTTTTCAATACTGCTAGTTTAGAATGTTGCAATATCTGTTAATTATTGTAATGAAAGTACAGAAGCTATTAAAAAAAGATCTAAGTGCTCATTCAAGACCTCTGTTCAGTTCAGTCTTTATTGTATTGCCTGAAATTTGGCTTACAGCAAAACCAGATAGTGTTCAGTGACTTTTCACGTACTAGCACTGTTATTCATTTACAGATGACAAAAATGATCCTATTTAGTTTGCCTGGACCTTTTTTCTTTATGCTGTGGTATCAAAAGAGGTATTGAGTATCTTGTTTATGGTAGCATTGTATCAAAGTTTGAAACACTGGTATCATGACAGCTCTACTCTCAATCATCACTGATGATCCACTAGAAGTGTGCGCTGGTGTCGACATAAACAAAACATGGATGCAGCATCTCCACTTTCCCCCCACTGTTCAGAAATAGGCTACAAGTGCTGCCATCTTGCACTGGTGACGTCAATTAGAGCCAGAGTTTGCACATAGTTACCAGTGTTGGAGCCACATTGTGGAGTTTCCGCCCACACAGTTGCGAGCAGAGCTCAGCTGTCAATCATGATGATCACTTTTAGAGCTTCAAATAGATAATTAAAACTTGAAAACTTGAACAAACATCAGCATGATAAAACTACCTAAAATGATAGAAACCCTATCAGAGAAAAGTTTATTTGACGTGCATTTTGATTGTGTAGTTTATCCCACTAAAATGGAGGGGTGAAGTTTGTGAGTATACTGCAGCCAGCTATGAGGGGCCAGTCAAGATGATTTGGTCCCAATTTTTTGGGAGCTGTCACGTTATCAGTCTCCATATGTGTCAATGGCAGAGACCACGGCTGTACAGAGGAGAACTGGATATGGCATTGGAGGCGGGCCTCTGTTCATTCCTATGAAAGCTGCTCAATAGTGCATGAAACTGTTCTTGAGCATGTGCTTCCGCATCATATGGCCCATAGAGTAAGCATTTAAACATGCAGTCCTTATAGTGTTTGCAAATGTTATGGTTTCAAATGAATCAAATTCCAAATAGTGAAACAGGTCATTTTGCAGGGGTTGTAATGATGTAAGCTTATGGGAAAAAGGCATTTTCGACTGCTGTCATAACACACTTTGGCCACTATATCAAATTGTCTTCAAAATCCAGTGCCCCTCAGTGTTGCACATAGTCCATCCACCCCACTTCTTCCAAATGCAGACTTCTCCCTTGCTATACAAAGTTGAAAGCTTGTGTGTCTTTTGGTACTGTGTGCTTCTGTACAAGTCACTGAGGGGTGGTGAAAAAAGTTGGGATTTGACTAGTTGGGAATGAGACCGGGTTGTACTTTCTCAGTCTCATTATTTTTCTGTGTTTGTTTGGGAAGCTTTACCAATCCAAAGTACTGATATATGACAACCTGGGAATCAAACAATGAACTACTTTTCTGGTGTGTTTACAAACAGCAACTGGCAAATCCTGCATATTCTACCTTTAACTTGTCCTTCAAAACAAGGAGGTTTTTTTTTTTAACATCTCCCAGTGAAAACAAATTGACGCCTGCACACACGAAGATGTTTCACAGAGATGAAGAGAGATGCTCCCCGCATGAGACTGCAGGTCTGTGTTTCTTTAGTGTCCCTGATTATCTTTAATGCTGTCTGTGTTGTCCATAGATTCTGTCCTATAAGTGCATTTATGAAGCCCCAGCATGAAGCAGACAAAGCTCATTATGTCCCACAATTACATCTTGCTGTCTTGCTTTGAACCTCAGCACCAGTGATCCTTACTCGAGGGTTTATGGGAACCCACTGGAAATAGCAGCCGCTGTAGATGTATATTTGTTGATGTGTGTGTGTTTTGTATGTGTAATGTGTACTTAGATTAAAACCTCATAAGGATTGGCTGTGCAGAGAAAGTAAATCCCTCCTGCTGGAGGCTTCAGTTCAGACAGTCATCTGGATAATGCCAAGCTGTTGAGGGATTTTTCTGCCTCTTTCCAGCTCTGTGTGTGTATGCATGCATGTCACAGAGTGTGAGTTGAATCAGAGTGGGAAAACAGGATGTGTGTTTTGTGGCAGTGTGGAAATGGTGCAGTGTAGATACACGTGTATGCATGCATTTTTAATTATGTTCCCTACAGTGTAATTGCTCTCCGCTGCCTCAGCCAAGAGATTAGCAGTAGATTTTCAGGATCCAGGTGCTGGTCCGGCTCTGCTTTGGCAGTGAGAGAATTAATCTCAGACCTAATCTGTGTCACACCCAGGAGAACAAGAGTTCACAAAGGTGTCGTCCCACCAAAATGATTTTGTACAGCATGGTGCTATAGCAGACTTCCTCTCCATCTCCCTCTCTTGGATACGATCCTGTGGGATTTCACTCCTCCTCTGTTGTAGTTCTTTTCTTTTTTTCCAGACAAGAATTGTAGCCAAGACTTTGAAGTAGAATATAATATACAAAGTTTTCTATTTCTCCTCAGAAGTCAGTCACTCTCAGATTCCATTGCCATCCTGTAAAAGAATGCAGATAACAGGGAAACGTATCGTTTAAAAAATTACGATAAAAGTACCAATACCAGCACCCTTAAAGTGATACCAATACCAATACAGTACTTCATTTTTTGATACCCTTTTTCTACCTCATTCAATACCTTGTCATGTAAATGGAAGCATCCATCTATCCAGTGTCTGTAACCGCTTATTCCCGAAGGGTCATGGGGGGCTGGAGCCTATCCCAGCTGACATTGGGTGAGAGGCGGGGTTCACCCTGTACAAGTCACCAGTTCATTGCAGGGCTGACACATAGAGACAGACAACCACTCACACTCACATTCACACCTACGGGCAATTTAGAGTCACCAATTAACCTAGCATGCATGTCTTTGGACTGTGGGAGGAAGCCGGAGAACCCAGAGAGAACCCATGCACACACGGGGAGAACATGCAAACTCTGCACAGAAAGGTTCTGCCCCAGACAGCTGGGGGATTCGAACTCCGGACCTTCTTGCTGTGAGGCAGCAGTGCTAACCACTGCACCCGTGAATGGAAGCATTCCTGAAATAATCCAGCTGCATTTTATGCCTTTATTTTTACCAGATGTCACATGCATGTACTGCAGGTTTTGATTTCTCAGCACACTGAACGGCCAACTCTGTCAAATACACTGCACTTGACTTCACAACACAACACACGCTGTATGTGTTGTTGCTGCTGCAGGAGTGGGCCAATCACATGTACTGATACCCAGCCCCAGCAAAATGATAGTATCTGTATAACAGTGATGCAGAAGTCATTTGTAGAACTGTATAATAAATGAAACAGGTGTTTTCAGATTGTATCAGATTGTAACAGTAATGATATCAGTAATGATTATGGGACACACCTCTGTGTATTCTGACAGTTAGATCACTGTTATTAGATTCATACTTAAAATAATCTGTTCTCCATTCTTTGTCCTTTAAATGACATTCTGTTTTTGTTTTATTTGATCTACATAATGTAGTCCTCCCAGCACACATTATCATACACATGTATGCATTACAGTATACAGTATATACAATATATTTTAATATCAATCTACTATCTAGTGGTGGTCAGAGGTGCTGTACTGAACTGTATTAGATGACAGTAATGTAAATGGTGACAAGTGAAGGGGAGTTGTGAATGGGGTAATCAATATATATATATGTGTGTGTGTTGATTCAGATCTGTGATTGATGCTGTGAAGAAAATGGATGAATGTGCTTTAAAGGTCAGAGCACATTGTGTGGCATCTACATCTGCCCACTTTGCTGCACAAACGTGTGACGTATATGCAACAAAAATATGAATGCAACACTTTTGTTTTTGCTCACATTTTTAATGAGTAATCTGTCTTCGCGCACAAAAGTTTTATTTCTCTCAAATTTTGCTCACAAATGTGTTGAAATCCTTGTTAGTGAGCTCTTCTCAAGATAATCCGTCTTCCCGGCAGGTGTGGCACATAAACATGCTGATTAAACAGCAGGATTGTTTCTTGTGCCTTGGACAGGTCACAACACTAAATGTGCAGTTTGATCTTGAAAAAAAGATCACTGAAGTGTGGCTATTTCATATCGAGTTGTGGATACCATTTTTCCCCAGGAGGGCAAAGTCATGACCCGCTAGTTCAGTGCCTCATAAATGTATTTTCAAATAACAAAACTGCACATTTTAGAGTGGTCTTTTATTGTGACCAGTCCAAGACACACCTGTGATGTAATCCTACTGTTTAATCAACATCTCTACAGGCCACATCTGTCAGGTGGATAGATTATCTTGACAAAGGAGAAGTTCTCATTAACACAGATTTTAGCAAATTTATGAACAAAATTTGACATAAATAAAACTTTTATATGCACAGATGAAGCATTAGATGTTATACTAATAAAAATGTGAGGAGAAACAAAAGTGTTGTGTTATATTTTTGTTGAGCGTATATCCTCTCCTACACAGAGCAGAGCAGAGCGGCAGAGCTGTGGGATGAATGCCAGCTTGAATCCCTGGACTAGCGGGGGCCAGGAAAGGTTGGCGTTGCCCACAGGTGGGAAAACAGTGAGGGATCATGTATTTAGCTTGCAAAGCTTTACCGTCAAACTTAAAGGTAGCCTATCCTTAAGCAGAAGGCTTAACTCCAACAATCAGTTGGCTGGTCTGTGGCCAGCAGTAGGTATCTGTGGGTTTACGAGGTCGCTTGTGAGTATGAGTTTGTGTATAGCAGTGATTATGAAGCAGGCCATCGGTGAAAAAGAGCATATGTGCTCAGCAGAACTTCCTTGGGTCAATAAGGTCAACACGTACACACAGTCAGAGATAGGTGGGAACGGATGCGGGCCCCCATAGTGCTGCCAGTCTGCCAAAAACCTGGTGCCAGGTGTCTGAGTTTTATAGCCTCAGCATGAAATCAGCGATTACTCCGCCTGTCTCCTCCGATTTGATATCCGAGCAGCGCGACACATGAAGGAAGAGAGAGGACAGACAAATGTATTACAGAGTAAATCTTTTTACACCGAGGCTCCGTATACTATCAGGGAAGTACTGAGAGACATGTGAATGGATTATTTGAGAAGCTGAATGATGGATGATTACAGGCAGAAGGATGAGCCACATGTTCAGCAGTTATTCACAGTCAGGATTCATGAAGAGAAGGAGCCGCGCTTCAGTCACACCGAGGGAATCAGATCAGAGTGTGACCGGGTCATTGCAGACACCAGCCACCTGATACCAAGCAGGCACCATGTGTGTTTGTACTCAAAGAGAAACAAACATGGATGAGCTGTGATGCTTAAAGTTCCCATGAAGTCAAAATTGATGTTAAGTTGTTTTTATCACATATGCATGCACTATAAGTCACCTTTATGTCAGCATCTGGCCCAACAATGACAAAAAAGTTGTTTTGTACATTTGTTTTTTATTTTTAATAGTATTTCGGAGCTTGACTTTTTCTGGAGAACAATTTAAAACTGTTGATGAGTGATCCTGAACTCGCAGGTATATATTAAATGTGCATCCAATGAAAGGCTTTCTTGCTTATGACACTGTGGAGCATGGAAGGAGAATGCGACTATTCACCCAAGCGGACTGAAGTGTAATACACAGCACTATTGGCTACTGAAAACACCAATCAATATCCGCAACAAGTCCCTCCATACCTGCCTAATTTAAACGGGAGACACATAAACAATAAGCGCTCCGCTAGCTGTCTCATGGGAACTTTAGACACTATATCTGATGTCCCCCCCTTTGGTAAATTTGAGAAAAGGCTGTGTTTATCCCACAGTGCCACTCTTCTGGCATGTTTAAATTTCTACAAACAGTCTCACGATGTTGTTATTCTGCGCTGCAAAGTGTTCTGTTTTGTATTTGTTGTTCTGCTTTTGTACTATTGTACATGCAAATGTGAAGGGAAAACTGTGAAAGGGTGTCGACACATCGCAGGGCGTGAACAGACACAACACATGAAAGGAGAGGGAAAACAATCTGTATCTGTTTTATGTTAATACTGGGGGAACTTGTCAGTTTTGATGTGAAACAAAATACACCCAACTATCTCTCCCTGCTGCACACATACATACACACACTGGATGCTCACCCTCAGTTTATTTATGAAGAAGAATGTGAATTTCTATGAGCGTGAGTCAGACTAGAAGCCGACACTGGTGTTTAGCTTCAGTGAGTAAGAAAGTCTCTTTCCTTCTCTCTTGCTAAAGTAAACAATTACATGAACTGATTATTCCTTTTTGTTGTTTAGATAATTGCCACTTTTGACTTTTGACTTCCCTCTTTATACATAATCACTCACTCACACACACTCATATACAGTATTTACGTTAAGATAACTTTATTCTATTTCATGAACTGGACGGTGTGCGTTCTTTTTTGACTTATACTGTATAAGTCAATGTCAAAGCAATAATCAAAGCTCATATGGATTTTCTATGTATGTTTTCAAAAGTAATGATAAAAGATTGACGAATTTAAGATAGCATGTTACTTGAACTTCTTAACCTAAGTTGACACAACAATGTAGCCCTCAATTGCTTCAGTTTTAATCTAGTTTTAGTTGATTAAATATCATTAAGATTTTTTAATTCTTAGGTTAATGTAATTTAAATTGTAATGCATTATTTAAACATTTCTCTAGAATTTCCAAACTCATTATATACTCCTGGAGGAAACATCTGTTAACCTGCGATCAGCAGTACATTTCTGCTCCTTCATATGTTTAACATTAAGTGTACTAAATTTCTTCAAACATGGATTCTTCTTATTTGCCACATATTCTGTTTCAGTTTTAGGAAAATGAAATCTTCTATCTTTTGTGTGTCTGTCACTCTTTTAATTTACAATCTAAGATTAGCAACTCTGGGTCAGTCACTTCTTTAATCAGTAGAGGACCGCAGTAATTTCTTTGAGCTTGTATTTCAAGCTTAGTGAAAAGACATCAGCTTGGGTTAGCTGATAAAATAACGTTACCTTGACAGCGTATGTCTGCTATTTTCTTTTTCCCACATGCTGATATTTCTGTACAGGGTACTGAGACATGCAGCAAGTACATGCTAGTTGACTTCCTGGGCAGATCAATACAATCCAATTACATACATCTAACCTCCACACTGCACAAAGATATTGTTTTTCATCAGGATTTCATCACGACACGTCCCTTCCTAACTTTTTTGTCACATTTGTATTCACTGACCAAAGTCTGAATAGATTTTGTCGTATTTTTTGTCTTAAATTATTTTTTAGTTAATTACTGCCTTGTTTTAGTCAATGAAAAATGTTAACAAAAATGATGACAAAAATGATTAGTCAACAAAATTAACCCTGACTCAAATAATAAAGTAATGCCTGCAGAGTAGAGGAATGTTTATGAATGGTTTTAAAAGAAAACTAAAACGATCTATACATAGATAAATTTTAGGATTTGCTCAAAGAAGCTGGTGACTGTCTCTTCATCCCAACTGTTCATGATGTCATATAAAAATGAATCTGTACCTGTCATCCCTCCAGACATTTCTAGGATTTGGTGTCACAAAATCGACAAATGAAAGCAAAAGCGTAAAACATTACAGTTCCTTTAGGGGTTCAGCCTGTCATTCCACTCCAGTTACTCTCTGCTTGTCTTAGTTTGACCAAACCTGCATGAGTACAGTGTGCACGCTGCAGCACAGCCACCACAGCACAGGTCTTAAAAAATGCTAAATTCACTTCACATGTGTATGACTGCTTGTCATGGGCCTGTATCATAAGTAGAGAGTGATTAACAGTGAAGAGCACACACTCCCTGTTTATTAAGCCTGTTGTGTAATGGGCTCACAGCCAGAGCTGCCGGCTGTGCCCACCCCACACACTCGTTCGACAGGATCTCTGATACCAAGCTGGTATGCAGATAATCTACCCGGCAGAGAGATGGAAATGTGTTAGTAATCTCTGAGAAGACAGATACGCAACACATCAGGGAAGCAGAGACGAATATCAAGCATATCATCTAACTAAAGTCTATGTTGTACCAAAATCCTGCATCACTCTGTGTGATATGCATGAAAAAAATTAACATTTTTAGAAATGGAATAACCAAATTATAAATGTGTTTCACAAAGATGTGAGATGCCATAGCTGTAACAGGTTACTATCAAACTACTAATATCTCACTGTGAAAACACTTCACTTCATGGAAACCTCCCACATTCAAAACCTTACTCAAGTAAAATATGCAAGTATCGTCAGCAAAATGTACTTCATATCAAAAGTAAGTACTTGTTGTTCAGTAATATGGTCCTTGTCAGCGTTGTGGTTGTAGTACCACATGGTTGTGCTAATTTTAACTTCTCTATATACTGTTGGGTAGTTTAATCTACAGCAGTGCATCGTATTCTGTAAGATCATCATATAATTGTAGCGCTGCTGTCTTGTGAGAACCACATGTCTCTAAAAAGTCACTGTTTCATGAGTTCAGAAAAACTCATTGCGACGATGCATTTCCCACCTAATCCAAACATTTACATTCAAAATCACACAGTTGTTTTCCCTGGATAGAAAAAATGTAATATGAAAAGTAACAAGTGACTAAAGCTGTTGCACAAATCTAGTGGAGTGAAAAGCACAATATTTGGCTCTGAGATGTAGTGGTGTGAATAAGGTTGAATAAAATGGAAATACTCAAGCACACTACAAGTACCTCATACTGTATTTGTACTTCAGTACAGTACTTGGGTAAACATACTTTGTTAAACTCCACTACTGGTCACTATTTATTAACCTGTCAAGAACAGTACCTGTAATGTTTATAAATAAATAAATAAATTGTTCAATGTACAACTCACTGTAACGTTGCCTGGAAAAATGTAAACATAGGCTTGTTTCATCTGATTTCAAGAGAATCTGACCAGGGGTCAGGCATTAAGCACAACTGTATTTCAACCGGTTAAAAAGTCCTAAAGAATCTTTAAGTATTTTTTGGCATGCATGGCCTCACCTAATTTTATTTCAAGATCCAGAAGTAACTTTTTCTCAAGCTTATTATTTTCAAACTATGTCTGGCTGTGTAGCAGCTCATTAAAAGGTAGAAATGAATGTCTACACGATAGCAGGGCAACAACACAAATTTGACAGATTCATTCTGCCCTGTTAGACACATCAAGTTAGTCCCCGTAATATCTGCAGGGTAGCACTGTGGAAAACTGCCACTTGGCCTCATTTGTTATCCTCCACAAGGAAACCAAATCTGACTTCCTTACTTTCTAACCTCCTCTATTCAGCTGTTTTTCAGTCTCACTCCCTCACTGTAAAAAAAAAAAAAAAAAGGTTAGGTTAAAAAGTTAGAGTCCAAAATGCCTTAAAACTTTAATCTGAGGTCTGAGGTTATTTTCTATGGATTCAAAACAAATAAACAGTTCTAGTCAAATAAACTTGAT
Source organism: Lutjanus erythropterus (assembly GCF_056507025.1). Lineage (NCBI taxonomy): Eukaryota > Metazoa > Chordata > Actinopteri > Lutjaniformes > Lutjanidae > Lutjanus > Lutjanus erythropterus. The sequence goes on from NC_139318.1 coordinate 22,095,157, forward strand.
ATTATTCAGTCTTATTTGAGTAAACATGTTCATTAAGCTTAAGATATTAAGTTGAACCAAAAACTCTTTAATCATGCTGACAAACATTACAATTTTGATTTTCTTTTACATTTTCAGTTTGAAAAGTCAGTTCTTATGTGAAATACATGGAACTAATCCCAGTGAATGTATTAATTTGGAAATGTAAGGCAGTAGAGACTGAATTCAGTACTAACTTTCATCACCTTCATCATCTATCTTAAAGTTTATCAAATAGAAACAGCAAATTTTCAGTTTTCTTCAAACTATAAAAAAAGAAGGATCTCAGGAAAGTTTTAACTCTCAAACTGCATGCTGGGAAGTCTGCCAATACACTGATCTTGTTTCTTTAGAAACTTTTTTTAATGAGTTGATTGAACTCTGTCCAGTACATTTATTCAAGTCATTAAAGTCAAAAGACTTCCAAGTTACAAGATCTCATGTTAATAAGTTATGAGTGTTTTGAAAATGAATTCTAAGAATTTTAAGTTAAGTTTAACTTGAATAAATAAATTGTTATGTACTAAATTTCTGTATGAATTGTCCACCAACTTTTTTGCAAACAAATTATCAAAATTGTTGTATGTTGTAGGCTTTAACATTTTACTTGCTTTCTGTCTTTCCTTAGGCTTAAACCTCAAGGTGAGGAAGTGAGAACGTACAAAACTATCAACAGAGATCAAGTTTGGACCAGATGATCTTGTGCCCTGGCTTCTGCAAATAACTTTCGCCTTGATAAGAAATCATCAGTCAGGAAATTGCCTACAGTAGACAAGGGGACTGATACTCATGAACCTTCCCTCCAAACCTCTCTTCTCCAGAACGCTGCCTCTCATCTAAGCTTTGTGTGAGCAGAGAGAGCAGACAACATGGTGCTCAACTCACAGCCTTGGCCTCCTCTGCTCTGGCTGTGCATGGGATTGCTTCTCTCCTCGCTGTCGCCCATACAAGGCAAAGAGTGTCCCCGTTTGTGTGTATGTGAAATCCGCCCTTGGTTCACGCCCCAGTCAACCTACAAGGAGGCAACCACGGTGGATTGCAATGATTTGAGGCTCACGCACATCCCTACCAACCTGTCCACAGATACGCAGGTGTTACTGCTCCAAAGTAACGCCATCTCTCACACCAGCGGAGAGCTGGAGGCGCTGTTTAACCTGACAGAGTTGGACCTATCCCAGAACAACTTCAACACTGTGGAAGCCGTGGGCCTCACAAAAATGGACCACCTGACCACCCTGCATCTAGAGGAGAACCAGATCAGCCAGCTGCCAGACCACTGCCTGGGGAACCTCTCCAATCTCCAGGAGCTCTACATCAACCACAACCAGATCAACTCCATCTCTCCTCGCGCATTTGCAGGCCTCCATAGCCTGCTGCGCCTTCATCTCAACTCCAACAAGCTCCATGTCATAGACAGCCGCTGGTTCGAAGAAACACCCAATCTTGAGATCCTCATGATTGGGGAGAACCCAGTTATTGGCCTCCTGGACATGAACTTTAAGCCTCTGGGAAACCTGAGAAGTCTGGTTCTGGCTGGCATGGACCTCACTGATGTTCCAGCGAATGCATTTGTAGGTTTGGACAACCTTGAAAGCATTTCTTTCTATGACAACAAACTGGTCAGAATCCCTCAACTGGCCCTTGAAAAAGTTCCCAATCTGAAATTCTTGGATTTAAACAAAAATCCAGTTCACAAAATCCAGGAGGGAGATTTCCGGAACATGTTACGTCTGAAGGAGCTGGGTATCAACAACATGATGGAGTTGGTGTCGATTGACCGCTATGCTCTGGACAACCTACCAGAGCTGACAAAGCTGGAGGCCACCAACAACCCTAAGCTATCTTATGTGCACAGGTTGGCCTTTAGGGACATGCCCTCCTTGGAGAGCCTGATGCTCAACAACAATGCCCTCACTGCCCTTTACCAGCATACTGTGGAGGTGCTGCCTAATCTGCGGGAGATCAGTCTGCACAGTAACCCACTGCGCTGTGACTGTGTCATTCAGTGGATGAGCTCCAACAGGACCACAGTGCGCTTCATGGAGCCACTGGCCATGCAGTGCAGCTCCCCGTCAGAGCTCAAAGGCCAGCAGGTTCGAGGGCTACGCCTGCTGGACTCTCCAGAACAATGCCTCCCCCTCATATCCCACAACACCTTCCCCGGCCACCTGAACCTTGAGCTGGGCATGAGTGTCAGTCTTGACTGCAGGGCCATGGCTGAGCCTGAGCCTGAGATCTACTGGGTGACTCCTCTAGGGGCAAAAATCACGCTAGACACAGTGTCAGAGCGGTACCACCTGAGCAGTGAAGGAACCCTGCGTCTGTCTCATGTTCAAGTGGAGGATTCTGGTCATTACACCTGTGTGGCCCAGAACACGGAAGGAGCTGACACACGGGTTGCCACCGTCCGTGTAAACGGCACGCTGCTAGACAGCGCTCAGGTGATGAAAATCTATGTCAAACAGACTGAGTCCCACTCTATCCTGGTTTCCTGGAAGGTTAATTCTAACGTCATGTCTTCCAACCTAAAGTGGGCCTCGGCCACCATGAAGATCGACAACCCGCACATCACCTACACAGCTCGTGTCCCTGTGGACGTCCACGAGTACAACCTGACACACCTTCAACCTGCCACTGAGTATGAGGTTTGCCTCACGGTCTCCAACGTCCACCTGCAGACACACAAGTCTTGCGTCAACGTCACAACACGCAGCGCTACCTTCGCCCTGGACTTGTCGGATCAGCACCCAAGTGCGGCTGTGCTGGCTGTCATGGCAACCATGCTGGCCTTCCTCAGCCTGGCCACTGTGGGCGTCTACATGGCGCGCAGATGGAAGAGGAAAAACTATCATCACTCTCTGAAGAAATACATGCTGAAGACTTCCTCCATCCCCCTGAACGAGCTTTACCCTCCGCTCATCAACCTGTGGGAGGCAGACGGCGAGAAGGACAAAGACGGCAGCACGGAGGGGAAACCCTCTCCGGTTGATACCACACGTAGTTATTACATGTGGTGAGGATTTAATATGGAGGCCTAGCTGCCTCTCCAGCAGCACAAAAAGACACACTTTTGCCATTTTGGTGCAGAAGTCAAATAAAGTTGCAAATGTTTTTTTGTATTCTCAGCTTTGCTAATAAGAGGCAGAGTGATAAAGGACAGGATTTTTATTAGTATAGCGTATCGCCTTTTTTTCTTTCTTTCTTTCTTTCTCTTCATTGTTTTGGACTCTCCAAGATGGCAGCTGTATTTAGCCTGTCTTAGTTGCTATGCTCTTGTTTCTGTGGTGCATTTTTGACTCACTTTCTTTTGGGTTAATAACAGCAGCAGGGGCTGATGGTCTTCTGGCATTATTAGTGGAAATCAGTGTTTCTTTCTCTGTTCTGTAAAACAGGTAATCTGTTGTGCACTGATAGATAATGGAGTTTGTCAGAACTTCAATTAAAAGCTGACAGTGGGGTTTAGACTTGTTAAACTGTCTACTGAATGTTAGCAATTGTGCAGTAATGTTGTATCAACTATACCTTTGAACTTCCTGATTTAAATTGCGAGAGAATAGGATTTTAGTTTGCTGATAATTGTGATGTTAATGCTAGAAATACAAATGTTTGGCAAATGTTTGTTTTTTTATTTTTACTAAGGAGGAACACTAGAAACTTTAATGCCCCTTTCCCCTATTTACTCACTTATTTCGCTAGACCTTTTCTCTATTTGCTTAGTTTATTATTTTCTCATGCAATATGTATACTGATGATGAAGTTAAAATAAATAATTTTTGGTTCTTTTGCAGACATTTGGTCTTTTTTCTATTCTTGTTCCTGTCATACTGTTAATATATCCTTTCAGTTTTGACAGACACACTCGCTCCCTGGTGATGATACATGCTGTTGGTTTCATGTGGATTTTTAATCACATGTCTTAGAAGAACTTAAACCCAACTGACTGAATCAGCTTTGCAGCGTCACACAGCTCGGTGCCCTGAAGCATCCTTAGAGACAGAGCTTACACAGTGTCAGCTTAACTTCTCAATATGAGTACAAACTAGTACATGCACTCTAGATACAGACAGACACGCAGACATATCGATATTTGAACATGTACTGCCCTCTAGTGGATGCAGCAATTACATATTAAACATGTTTATTATGGTTGTCATAGAGGTCAATAATGATAACATAATAGCAACAATCGCAGCCTAAGGTTTAACATCAATAAACCTAAAGTCTCCCCTAAAAATTAAGTGTAGTATTTTGAATGACATTAAGGCAAATAAAAGTGCTTCATTTGGTCTTTTATTATAGCAAATAAAAAATTGAAATGAAGAAATGAAAATGGGATTGTTAAGGATTCCATTTGTTACTTTATCAGTAAGCATAAATTATAATACAGTACTTTACAGTAATTCCATAATGTCACTATACATTGAGTTTTTGTCTGTATCTCAGCCAGCTGTTCGTTTAGTTCAATGACAACCTGCAGCTGCAATGATTAATCAATTAGTTGTCAACTATTAAATAAATGGCAACTATTTGGATGACCGATTAATCGTTTTGAGTCCTTTTTCAGAAAAAAATGTCCAAATACTGTGATTTCAGATTAACAAATGTGAAGGTTTTCTGGCTTCTTTAGTCCTTCATGACAATAAATAGAGTATCTTTTGGTTGTTAACAAACACATTTGAGGACGTCATGTTAGGATTTAGGAAACAGTCATCAATATTACTCACAACTTTCTGAAATTTTATGGACATGATCAACAGATTAATCAATAATGAAAATACCCGTTAGTTGTGGTCCCAGGTAAAACACAGTAATAGCAATGCAGCACTTCATGGCTTAACATCAATTAAATAAAGCAAAAGTTTCTCATTCAAAATCAGTGTAGCATTTTGAGTCACATTAAGGCAAAAAAAAGTGTTTATATGGTTACTCTTATTACAGCTAATTAAAAAATTGGAAAACAAATGGGATTGTTTAAGATCTCATTTGTGACAGAATGTTTGCAAAATTACAGTAATTTTACTGCAGTTTCACAGTGTCATTACACATCGACTGCATAGTTTGCATGCGATTTTCTGTTCATATTTCAGCCAGCTGTTTGCTGATAATGACAAACTGTGTGTAAGGATGATTCAAGAGCACTCTTTCACATCCAGTATTGATACTACTGCCGCAACCTGAAGGATCTGCAGAGAATGATACCAATCCAATAAGCTTTTTTTTCCCCCTCTTACACGACTAAGCTGTTAATAATACATTAGTATGCGTGCACTTTCCTAAACCTTGCCATCTAAAAACATCAAACTGTGAAACAAACATCCTACTCCCCTACAGGAAGACACACACAGCCCACAACATGACTCAGTTATGCAAAACTGCTGCTTTTTTTAAAATTTATTTAAGCCTGTTCACACACAAAACTTGAAGCAGAATTTTTGACTGATCAGCACCATTCAAACATTCAAAATGAAATTTACATAAATTGCACTCATCTGTTTTGCTTTTTTTCTTCCTTGAGCTTAAAACCACTGCTCGGGGCTGACATGATGACAGCGCTGCTGACAGGTCTCACTCACGTTCCAGCCAACGTTAACGCGACACATGCTGCTCATCTCTGTCACTCAGTTACTCAGACGCGTCTCTCTTCACAGCATGACACTCAAAGTTTAACTAAACATTTACATGATAGTTTAGGCTAATGGATCGTATCGGATTATACTGTTTTTTGACTTCTGAACATTCGATCCAGTCATTTTGCCAGCCTACCTAGAGAGAGATTAGACCACACTCATCTTTGCCACTGAAAAGTGACCTCAACCAGCAGGAAGCAGAAACATTTCTTATGAAAAAAGTCTAAAAAATATATAAACAGTTAAAAAATTTTACATCTCTGAGAAAATCTGCTGGAAGATGAAATATTCTCAACTTCAAACTGTCTGAATCCTTCTGTCCTTTTCCTTAATGTGACCTTTAGATGCACAAAGCCTCTATCAAACTCCTTTCATTGGTTTACTCTAGAACCAACACTGGGGTTAGAGGACAGTTGGAAGAAGGGACCCTCCGTGTGTTTAAGACGAGCAGGTCAGGTCACCGTCGCTCCCGAGAGACACAGCGAAAGCCAAGATTAGAGGCTGAGCTGTCCGGAGTGTTCTGGCTGCGAGCTGCACATCTGTATCTGTAACAGTAAGACTGGAGGAGGGGAAAGAACCAAAAATTATAAATTATACCCTTCCCAGCAATGCAAAGCGATTTTTTTTTACAGTATACTGAAAAAAACGCAAACTACAGAGACAAATCACACAAAGACCTTTTTATTTCTACATCTGTTTGCTTTTTTGCCCATCCTCTATCTCTGTTTGTGCACATTCATCAAACATGTCCGACTGTTGTCCTCTCCACCCTCACATGGTTTATTCATATCAAACAAACAGACCTCTGTACTTTGGACGTTTTTGTTTTTTTTTTGCATGCAATTAGTCACATTCCCATAGCAACCAATGCTAGTGGCAAGAAAAACCAGAACGGTCACCAGTGGGCGGCTCAAATAGTGCTGCAGATAAAGTAAATGCACCATATGCGCCAGTATGAGTTCTCTTGTCGCCTCCATGAAGATAATGAGGTGTTCACACTTTTAAAGTGGCTTGAAAGCAGAACAAGCAGAGCCGCTGAACAAATGTCCAGGCGACTGTGCACGCATGAGGACACAAAGTTACAAGTGTTTGGGGTTAGTGAATTACATGTAATTAAATTGGTAGTTTAAGTACATTTAGCAGTAGCTTAGTGGTAATTCAACTACATTCATAGTTGTATGATTTAAGTAGTTAAACTCCTTATTTTGCAATTATCTGTAGTTAAGTGATACTGGGCCATTAAAGGAAAGGAATAGTTTCTAATTTTTACTTTACCGTTGATTCTCTACTGTGTTTGAACCTCCTTTGACCTGCACAGTCCCCTTTTAAGAAAATCTGAAATATATTTACTGTAATTTATCATAAAATGACCTTGATATGCTATCAGAGATTAAGGAAACTTGCTAAATTGAAGTACTCATTTCTATGACAACAACATGACAGCCGTGGTGTCCGCTCATGAAATTTCTATTCTGGGCTGGAGTAACTGTTTTAGTTTGCCCATTTCATGTTAATTAGAGTTCAGATGAATGCCAAGTGTTTGCAAAATGAGTTAGTGTCTGTTCATAAGTCATAAGAAATCATGAATAATCTTTTAGAAGGGGTAGATGTTTATAATGGTTAAACTGAGCAACATGTTACTGGAGTCTGGCAGGCAGAAGGGAGGCAGAGACTGAACTCAAAATCCAGATTGTGTATTTTCAGAGCAGTGGGCTTTTGTTTTCAGGATGCCAGGCTTAGTTTTACATCAACAGACAACTGACAGAGTCATAAACAGCTGATCAACTTACAGTGTAGGACTCGTAGGCAGTGTGGTCACTTGTTATTGTCAATTACTCTGACAGGTAAAAAGACAGGCCCGTTGTTCAGGTCAGTGTTCAAGCTGTTAATACTGTCTTAAAAAGGGCAAGTTAAACTGTTTTGCCTGTTAAGCTTGTACAAGTCATACATTATAAAACTGATGAGTAAGACAAAAGGCCCTTTTTTTTTCAAGCACTGCTCACACAGTCTAAAAAGGTACACATTTATTCTTAATTGTTTTAACTGTTGTCAGATAATACAATATCTATATTTGTTTATGACAAAAACATAACGTTCCTTGCGATTTTGTCCTTGAAATGCCAAGATAGGATTTTTGTTTTGTTCAGGACAGGTTTAGGTCTCAGGATTTTTTGCAATAAACTCAACCGAGCGGCATTTCTTGCTGGCATGTGGCTTTTTTCTGTCATATTTTGGTATAATTTTGTATCACATGTACATTTTCAATTTTTGCAAAGTAGTTTGGACTACTTTTTCTTAGTAGCCTTTGTTAACCCGTGATTTCTCCCAACATTGTTCCTCAAATACCAGGAAGAAAAAAAAATGAGAGAGGCTTTATTTTCCCTTTGTAGTCAAACAGGTGGAGAATAACTACTCCCTTTAGAAATGCTGATGTAAAAGCTGTTGAAGCCTAGATTCAATACTTTCTGTAAAACAGGTTTGCACTGCCAGAAAAAACAATTTTGTTTTTAAGTGTCGAAATGGTTTTCTACTTTACCTTGTGGCACATGTATGACCCGCCCTTCTTCACCTTGTCTTGACCTGATGGAGGACCCGTCTGAGAGAGAGAGAGAAATGAACAGACATCAGAGTTAAAAAATAAACCTGGAGACCCCAAAAGCTTGAGTTAATGTGATCTTACTGGGTTCTGTTGCTCTTCTGTGGTGTGATGCACAGTCCACCAGTCTGACGTCCATTCCCATGCGTTCCCCACCATGTCATACAGACCAAACGCATTAGCGGGAAAGGACATCACCTGCAGCGTATGGGGAGAATAATACCACATTAATGCAGTTCTGATTGAGAACTTCATTAGGACCAACTGTTAGTTATACTTGTTTCCTCTGAAAGCAGAATATGAAAGGCTTATAGCTGCATGTATGACTGTGTGTGTATAACTGTCAGACTGAGTGTGTGACTCTGAGGGGACTTTCCAAGAACCGACTCACAAATACAGATCACTCAAAGATTTAATTTTAAAATCCAGTTAGATCATGGTTTAACTTCAAATTATGTTGCACCAATCTGACTTAAAATTAAAAATCACTTTAAACCACTGTTTGAAGTTTTAACTGTAAACAAAGATTAAATTTAATTCTGTTGCACCAAAACCTTAAACTCAGCATTAACTTTAAACTTTCATTTGAGGAGGGTTAACTTTTAAAATGGCTGCCCCTTTTAACAAAATTGAGCAAAAATAATCAAACTTAAGGGACAGACTCAACTGAACTGAGTTTTATGACACGTCTTTTCTTTCTTTCACTTCAGTTGATCCATTCTGCCAGCTGATGTCAGGTAGTCTCTTTATTCTTTGCTATGCTGCTGTCCTTTTTTTCTCATTCATTCATTCATTGTCTGTAACCGCTTATCCTTGAAGGGTCGCGGGCTGCTGGAGCCTATCCCAGCTGACATTGGGCGAGAGGTGGGGTTCACCCTGGACAAGTCGCCAATTCATCTCAGGATAGTTCACCTCAAAATGCCATTCACTTGTGCGCACACACTGTCTCACCTCAAACAGCCAGTTTGGACGGTTTGCACACGCACATGAACGTGGCTCCAAGATAAGGTTCTGCAGTGACGGTTTAGGCTACAAACATGATGTAAATGAAATCTCAGTCAACCTGGCATGTGTGAGACTTGGATCACACCAGATGAGCAGTATGGAGGAATCTTATGGTTTTTTGGGGGGGTTGTTTTTTTTACATTTGAAAACTGGTCACCATTCATTAACACTGTATGGGAGATTCTGCAGTGCTGTTCTCCTGTGAAACTGCAGCAGTGTTTTGTGGACTAAAAATCTAAACCCGACCTTCACTCAGCATGAGGGTGAGAAGATAATGACTGAATTTTCATTTTTGGGTGAACTATCCCTTTAACTACAAAACACTACATTGTTAGCTGGCTACTAAGCCATACAGTGTTTTATAGTTTTTTAAATTGCGCAAAAGATCTCTTCTTAATTTTAAATCTGGATTTTCTCATTTTAATCCTGGTTTTGATGAACTCTGATTAGAACTAATCCTAGATTAAATGAATTAATTAATTAATCTTTGTTGGTGCAACCCAGTCTTAGTGTTCAGCTTAGATTTACAGGTAGTTCTCCATTATCTTTTTCTGTTGCTCAACATGCCAAACTTAAATGACAGCTCATGGGATCAGACAGCTGCACTCTCCTACAGCTACTCATACCTTTAAGACTTTGAGTGCATCCACTGATGATTGATACCTCTAAATTGGGGCTTTAAAGCTGCCCCTGCGGAGAAAGAGATTGGATTAATATTATCTAATGGTTATTCATTTGATCTCTGGAAGCTGCGAGCTGCTGGTGTGACTTTATTAAACTTCTGAAATGAGCTCTTATCTCAGGCACCTTTCATTTCCTGTAGATTCTATAGGCAGTGGCTCAAATATAAATCTGTGGCAATGGCTCATGGGCACAGCTTGAAATATGATGCACCATTAACACAACCACAACTATGACATCTCTTCATTTTTCCTTCTCCTGTCTTACCGGTGAAGTTTTGACGTATCCATCCTCTCCAGAGTTGTGGATGGGGAAATCCCCCTGCCATAGGTTGGCATAGTGGAGTCCTTTCGGGTTCAACTTGTTTCCCCAGGGGTAAAGCCTACATGCAGGGGCAGTATATCAGGATATATACATGGGAAGTACTGCGTGAAGGTCACAGCACACACATAAGCACATATGCAAATTTTATTATCACATAATGAGTAGATATCATACCTGTCTTTAAGGCCACCCCTGCAGGCGTACTCCCATTCTGCCTCTGTAGGAAGTCTCTTGTTGGCCCAGGAGCAATAGGAGACAGCATCTGCCCAGGACACATGAAGAACAGGATGGTCCAGCCTACAAAAACAGGTTTCGTACTGTGATTCCAGTGTAAGTGATAGGGGACAACCTCCACAGTCCTTCTTCTGTGCATAAATGCATTTGAAACTCCAGTGACACTAACAAGAGGCTCAAACAGTCAGAATTAGACTAATCAAATAACTCTTGTCTTAAGGTACACTTTTTTAGTGACAATTTCACTCTTTGTTTTCCTGCACACGGGCAATAAGAAAAAGCAAAAATTTGGTTCTAAAAACACCCTAACTTTAGGGTGTCTCCCTCAGACTGCTGAAGCCTCACATTAGTGTCAGATGACCTTCAGAATGTACTTTTACACTGAACTGTGGATTTTGTCCCTCTTCACTCACACTGGAATCGTGTTAACAGCCGTGTTGAAAGGATTGAACAGTTCCAGCAAATAAAAACTGTTAAAGGTAAACATGAACATGACAGTACATGATAGTTTTAAGACTTTAAAATTTGAAACAAATGTGAAATTTGCCTTTAATATCTAAAGACTGATCAAAAACATTTTACTGTTTTTTTCAAGTATTTGTAGAGTTTCTTTCTACCTGTTTGTGATGTTGGAGTCTGGACCATCAGGATGCCTCCAGTCGGCCCCTTTGACGGGCAGCCACCAGGGGGCAGCAGCAACCTGATAACAGTGATGGTAACAGCAGTTACTGACCGATATTCTGCTCCTGTCATACATACATAGGTTAAACTGTCTCTCCTATACACACTTGTGGGTTCATCTAGAATTGTCTTTAATAATGGTTTCTCAGTTTGCCGTTCTAATCGTCCCACAGCAACTTCTCAGCCACATGATCAGGCTGCACATGACAGCTGAGGTGAAGCAGTAAATTCTCTGCTGCCTGGTTTCTTTCTATGAGAGGCCTGCTGTGCTCAGAGCTCTTACAACCAATCTGTGAACATTCACAGGGCTGTTAAATAACAGCAGGACGTACATGTCTACATGCCATCTAAAGACAGAAATATGCAAGCCTTGAGGCTGGTACTTTGAAAGTTTTATAGTTTATAGTTTTATAGTAAAGGTTTAGTTCACACATACATAGGGAGAAAAAAAATCAGCATAGAGCTGCAATATTTTGCATGCCAATATTGTATTGATACAAGGACGACAAGTGATCTTCTGTTACATAAATTATTACTGCAAGAGCAAATTTAAGTTTTTGGTATGAGAGCTGAGTTTTCTTCTGGTGAAGTCAGCAGAGATCACAGTCAGCAGGACTAGCTGGTCAGTGTCTGCTTGACCATAGACATATTGTACGAAGACACTGCATCAGCTGCTTCAGCCCGTTGTGATACATCAGTGTCGACAGGGAAAGACTTGACTGTGGATTAATAACTGCAGCTCACTTGTTTACTTGTATTTGTTTACAGGTCTGTCTTTCCCCTTTTTCAAAATGGCGGCAACGTTGATGTACAACCCAAAGACTAATACAGCGTCTATGTATATATGTTTGTGCGCTTGACAATCTAATTCTGCTACACTAAAATGAGTGAAGTGAGTTTCTCTCTATTCTTATTGGTATGGTTGGAGCATATAGCCAACAATTCTTGCAGTAGGTTATTGAAATATATAATGTAACTACAACTGGTACGTTCAAATTATTGTTTGAAAATGAAATGTAACATATTAACATATATCTCTCAGCATTTACCATTTATATCAAGTGGACGGAGACATAGAAATAGAAGAGGAAAAAGTATCAAGGTGAAATTTTTCCACAGGGCTCCATCAAGCAGAGAGTAATGATCATGGCATTAATAATGCTTCATACAGGTTTAGCACCAGAAAACACCAACTACACAACAGCTGAATGTACTTACTGCTTGAGTGATATGGTTTTTGACACTCTCGCTCAAAATTCCCTCAAATACAAATGAGTCTCCAAATTTTTCTGCCTGAAATCATGAGAATAAAAACATTATGAGCAAAGGAGATGCTGGAAATAACAAAGATCTGCTTTTGTACTGGGTTCTAACTGGTTTGATTCATTCAATTCCTTTTTAATTAATTCAAAAAATCAGCTTATGATTTAATCTCCAGATACAGTGATTTATCCATATACCTCGGTAATGTATCCTGTGGCATTCACGAAGCTCTGGAACTGTTGGTTTGTGACTTCCTGGATGTCCATGTAGAAGGAGTCCACATGCACCAGTCTCTGAGGGCCCTCGCCATCTGCTGGGATGCCGGGGTCATCTGTTCCCATCAAGAACTCTCCTCCAGAAATCAGCACCATCTGTACACAAAATATAAACTTTTTTCTTTTTTTCTTCTTTACAAGCAGACAAGCGGTCCAATGAATCTCTTAAATTGAAGACGGTTACAGAATTAAAAGGATTAAGAGTACTTAAAAGGCTGGAGACTTGATCTATTCTGAGTGCAAAGATAGATTATCAGACCATAAGGGTGCACAATACAACAACACAGTTTTATAATTATATCAACAGCAAACACATATAAAGGGAGTACAAATTTACATATTTTTGCTATTCAAATGGAGCATTAATGATCAGCTCTAATGCACATGGCTGAAATGTCATTTTTCCTTCACAATGTCCTGCATTGTGCAATCAGTTGTCACCTACAATAAATCAGCTGTGTAATGTGCACGGCCTGTCATCTATTATTGCCTGAGCTTTTCCAGGAAGCAGGGAACTCCTTTGATCCTGAGACGGTCGGACTGCTTCACTTATGATGTCTCTAACCAGAGCCAAAAATAACAATCTAATTATCCTCTCTCAGAACAAGTTGAGTGTAATGTCTAAATAATAACAAACCAAAAAAAAAATGGAGCAAGTCAAACAAGTCAACTACCATCAACCTCACTACCACAAACATGCAGTTTCTCTCTCAGAGAGCTATGCAGGAAATGTAGGCTCATCAGTACATTAAATTCCTTTCTTGGTACTTGGTTAAGAAGTAAAGCCTGAACAATACATCAGTCGACCAATAGTATTGGCCTATCACAGCTGTATCAGTCTATATCTGTATCACCATATATGATGTCCAATATGTACCTATTATACAGACTACTTTTACTTTTAGCTCCTTAGGCAGCATTTTATGTATATTTGATCCTTTTCCTTAATTCAGGTTTAATATATGTGTCTATACTGTTGTTCTATTTGTGTTTATACATTACACATCATTACATATTACATGTCTTTGTCATAAATGTTTGATAACCACCTTTGAGGGGTCATTGCAAAAATGTGTTTATATATAGTGCATTCATGTGGCATCATTACCCAACTATGGGTGGGAAAATTCATGTGAATGCCTCCTCAGGTTGGAACAACAACTTGGAAAGTCAGACAAAATGTTGTTACATGAGTCGCCGAGTTGTTGTCTGTTGATGTAATATATGCAAAAACATAGTGGATGACAGTAAATGTTTGGTTGATAACTTTTCATGAATTCACATACTGCACATCACTTTTTGGTCACATGTAATTTGTAATTTTAGTATGAAGTTGTAACCATTAGTTGCTGTACCTGGACTAATTATAAATGTTATTTATTAGCATTAACCCAGTTAACAAGTCCCCTAATTTACCCTTAGTACTTTCTATTCTAATTAGTATCCATGTTGTTTCCACTTTACAACATAAAAGCACATGAACACACTGAAGTTGAAATAATGACCTCCGAGGAGCACATGAACGCACTAATATTCTATATTCTGTATCCTATAAAGAATAGGGATGTCAAAAGTCTCCAAATGTGTGATTTGATTTAACTTTCAATTTTAAGGTCATTATTTAATTTGATTTTTCAATCAAAACATGAAATTTGAAATTGTGACATCCCTAACGAAGAATATCTGCCAATATGTTGATATCTAATTTTTCATTTACTCTCTAATATTGGCATGAGCATTGGCCCAAAAAATCCAGCACTGGTCGGGCTGTTTTATGAAGAGCTGAAAATTGAAAGATTGCTGTTTGCTGAGAGGGTTACCATTAAGGGCACTTCATCAGGGCAATTAGATACTACAGACTGAACTTAAAACTTGAATGCACCGAGAGCCCCTTATTTCAGAAATATCAACTCTTCAGGATGTCAGATTATCTTTTTTTTAATTGTGTCTAAGAACTGCATATAAAGTTTCTTATGTAGTCTGAACAGGTGTCCTTCTCAACCTCTGTAGCTTATATTTTAGTGTGAGTTAGAAAACATAAGGGCCAGGCAATATATCAATATTATATCAACTTTTCAGGATCAGAACTTTTCAGATCATCCTTTTTATTAAGTTTGACTAAAAATGTACGTTTACTTCATCTAAAGTCGTCTATACGTGTGTCATTCTCAACCTCTGTACGTTATCTTTTAGATTAAGCTAAAATTATGTAAGTAAATATGATGATAAGCTTTCAGGATTCCCTGGTTGTTCACTGATCAAAAGTCTCATTACAGAGCTTTGTTGCATCTTTTCTTGTTCCCATGTCTCATGTCCTCTCTACTTTGGATTGTCAAATAAAGACAAAATGTGACAGAGTACCTGACTTTGCAGCTTCTTTTCATCTCCATGAGCCTCAGTGGGCCTCTCATTGGCGCCTCTTGAGTATTTGTCCGCTGCTTCTGCAGAAACAGTCCTGTCCTCCACAGGCTCCACGGCAGCGGCTCTCTTCAGGCTCTCACAGCCGCAGCTCGATGCTCCCTGCGGGGCTGCGGGTTCTGACTGAGCCCCGCATGAACCCTCAGTACACAACACTTGGCTCGCACAACCAAGGAGGAAAAACAAGGCAAAAGTGCGCACCATTATTACAAAACACGGCTCAAGACCTGCTGCTCATGTTGTTTCGCTTTTCACTTCCGCAAAGTCACGTGGTCAGTCAGCTGCGCTGCAATGAAATAAAATGTAACTCTTTCATGCCTGAAGCGAATATTTGTAGTTTATTTCTATTTAAAAAATATTATTAAATTGCAAATAATGATTCTGGCTTGTAAATAAAGCAGATGCAAGTTGTTTTAATGTAAATAAATTCACTTAATTGAAAATAAAATTTAAGTAAATATTTAATCAAAACCATAAATGTGGTGCTGTGTGACTTTTTTTTTTCATCTGCATCATAAAAAAAATCAAGGCTCCACGCTTGGAGCGGTGATACTGTTTGTATTTCCCTTGGTGATGGGATGGACCCACATGGACATCATTTCCCAGCTATCAACACTACGGCCGCTGGAGGAGAAGAAGAAGTGGCAGAGAGCCAGCAGGCAGCTCAGCCAGCCAGTGTGCTGCCTGCTTCAGTGAGCACAGCCCCGGAGCACCGACAGTCAGGCGCAGAGAGGTGATAGAGCTGTCAAAAACACAGAAACTGGATTATTACAGTCGCTGACGGCTGCTTCTCACCCTCGGCCCCGGCGGAGAAGAGGAGAACCGCAGTCATGTTGTCTTAGCCGGCCGGAGGAAGCTGAACACCCGAGCTTTTCACCACTAAACCGAGGTAAAGTTGAGCGCACAACTTGTTCACTTCACCATCCTCTCTTCCTATCTCTAACAACAGCCGGGGGAGAAAAGATTTAGCTTTCCTCTCCTTAAATGGTTAACAAAATGCTTCCAGCTCATGACCAGTGCTTGTGATGGGCTCCAGTGACCAAAAAAACAACAAAGACAGCGAGTGTAATCACAGGCTGCTGTGACACAAAGTGATTGCGGATGCCGATTAAAATGACAGCCTTTCAGTGAACGCGTTTACTCAAGTTTCATGTGTTTTAGTGGTCAGATACACAGGCCTGAAAGGGGGGCGCGCACTTTTCCTGACAAAAATCATAATGTATGCCTTTATTTTTCAGATTTCAACAGACAGCAGACAGTTAAATCCACCGTTGGTGGTTTATTGGTTATGATTTATCGACTCCCAAAGAGAGGCAGTGTTTTTAAAACCAGGCAGATGATCTGAGTGAAGTGGACTTGCAGCGTCCACATACTGTATGTGAGCTCCAGCAGCGATGACCTGTTGCAGGTGCATAAACCTTCCTGGTAGCTGCAGCTCCTAATCATTAACTGTCCTGCCCAGAGCCACAAATAACACACAAACAGGTTACAGTAATATCAAACAGAGAATTTTCCTGCAGCTATGCAAATCCTTGCAGCCAGAGTCTCGAGCTCTCCGGCAACACCGTCCTTTAAAGGGACATTTCGGACCAAAATCAAAAGTACATATTTTTTTCTCTCACTTGTATTGCTGTTTATCCATCAAGATAGAAACACGGATTGTTTAATTTTAATTCTGCTTAATGCTTCCTACACAAATTTCACTAGTTTCAAATTAAATTGAAACCACCTACCACAAATCAACCTATCTATCTGCAGACAGTTGAATCTATGCATGTCTTCTCATCTCCTAATTCTAACATTATTCTCAGTTAACCTAATCAGCTGTTGCTAAGTTGCTTGACTATCTTTAACTTTCACATAAATTCGGCAAATGCTATGCTACAAAACACTTTACAAGGACGTAGCGTAGGAAGATGGCACTTGGCTTGTAGTGATCAGAGTGCCAAAAAATACATTTGAAAAATAGAACAGCAGTGTCTCTCTTCATGACCTGGTTACTCATGATAATCCACAGACCTTGTTGTGAGCAGTTTCATACAGGAACAATTTTCTCTCCACCGAACTACACCCACCAACCATATCACTGCAAAGGGTGCATCTACTCACGGACGGGAGGCTCATGCTGGTGACCGTGTGGGATGTAAACACTAATGGCTTCCTCCATGGCAGAGCTGTATTGTTAGCACTTCTGAGCCAGCTAGCACAGTGATTCACAGTGTTGAAGTCAAGACCACTAAAACTGAGGCCATGTCCTGAACAAGACCGAAGTGTACCGAGGCCAAGACAAGTCTAACCCTGCATTCCAAATGGTATTCTTTTTCTTTTTGATTTAATATTTACTGCAGCTGCCCTTACAAAGCACATACTGTTGCATGCAGTATGGTTACAGGTGGGACATAGTACTTCCTCATAACATGGCACGTTGAACTTTCACCCTCCTGCTCATACACCCATCAAATAGGATTGTAGTAAGTAGAAAAGCATGCTGGCTTTTATACTGCAAAATAGAACTGGATGCTGTAGGACATCCTGGTATCAGTGGCTTACCGTGGTTAATATACTATGTATTGTGACATACTAAATCTTTTTCTAGTATACTAAATAGTAGTATGGGTGTTGGAACATGCAGTAAGACTTGTGTGCTTGAGGCCAGGTCAAGGTCAAGACAAGACAAGGCAAGACTTGACTGACATCTCCTCCCTCACTTTCTTCTTGTACAAACTGAAGGGGAGCAGGTAGGGGTGACTCAAGTTAGAAAAGAGTCAATTTATCGGTGCATCTGAAGCAGTAGGATTTACACCTATTCACAGTAATGATGTTAACAAAAAAATCAGACATTGCACAGGCAATTAAGTGATATCCCCGCAGGTGTGGTCTTGACTGGTCGTGAAATGAAATCCTGAACCCTCTTTGTCTGAGACAGAGACAAGACATAGTAAAAATGTGGTAGATTCTGAGATAAGACCAAGGCCTTCAAAAGTCTTGATCGGGCTGAAGTACTACAACACTGGTGATACTGTTGGCAGGTGTAGTTTAGTAGGGAGAAAATAGTTCCTACATGAAACTGTTCACAACAAGGTCTGTGGAATAATACTGGGTAACCAGGGATGATTTGATAAATAAATAAATTATATATATATGTGTATGTGTGTGTGTGTGTGTGTGTGTGTGTGTGTGTGTGTGTGTATGGTATTGACATGATCATATTTACAGATGCAAACTGAAAGTCACAGATAAAATAACAGTAGTTATGGGAATAAAAGTTCAATTCAAAGTAAAGATGCTCCTGCTGCTTTTTATATAACATCTGATATTAGGACCGCAGTGCGACTTTTTAATGTGATTTATAGGCTTTTTACTGATTTTGACTGCAGGTGTTCCCCGAGTGTGTCCAACATGTCGGATAAGATGTCCAGCTTCCTTCACATTGGGGACATCTGCTCCCTGTATGCAGAGGGATCAACCAATGGTTTCATCAGCACCCTGGGGTATGTCCATCTCGCTGTCTGAACATTATGTGTGTGTGGGCCCACTTCACACTCTGTTCTCCTGCAAACTGAGCAGTATTTGGAAGGCAGGAACACTTGTAGTGGCAACTGTTAACCATTTTTAGAAAGTTTGACTTGGCAAGAAACACTTTTGGTGCCATCAGAAAGAACATGTCCCTCTGATTCCGTCTTTATTTGCATGTGTCACACACGGTCAGTGACAGAATTTGTTGAAGTGGAGAGATAAATGGATGTAATTTTTCAGTTTCCACAGACAGACCAAGGCTGTGGGAACAGTGGGAAGCCTTTTGAAGTGGTGCTTTGGCCGCAACTGACCCCACCGCCACTGATAGTGCTGGGAGAAAAGGAAACATAGGGGCGGCAAATGCACAGTTAATGATAAAGTGTGTGTGTTTGTGAGAGTGTGGCAGGAGTGGGTGTGGAGGGCAGAGAAACAATGAGGCGGTGCTGTGCACAATACTTAAAGCTAATGGTGAAACTCTGTTTATAAGCCACTCATTCACCCACACAGTTGCAGTGATATTATGTTGTTTTTCTCTGTTATGCCTCATGTCCCAAGTATGAACACTTCTGCATTTGTAGTAGTACGATGCATACGGATCATGTACTCTGTCTGTGAGGTTTGCACAATGACCTTGTGCAATTGTCCAAGGGCCAGAAAAGTATACACTGTGGGGGGTGAATTTTAAAATTGAAGACTGTGTGTGAACAGACCCCTAAAAAAGGGAAACCCATAATGATAGCTAGATACTTAATTACAACATGCTCTCAGATTTCGACCAAGGAGGCAGATCACTGAGAAGTGATGGTTCAAATCAGTAAATGCAGGTCACAGAATTCTAGGGAAAGCAAAACAAAAATGTTGTCTTTTTTATTCTTGGGTAATAAATGGCCTTTTTCCATCATTCTGTGATCTGACTTTACACTGCACATGGCATGAGACTGTAATCAGCAGCGCACAGTCAAAACAGTTGGAGAGAGAAGAAGGTGTAGAAGGAGAGGTTGGAAGTGTGCAGCTGCCAGCAGCTCTTCATACAACAGCTAACTGTGGCTGTTTCTGCTTGTTCCATTACTCCCAGCAATATTTCACACTGATCTGCTGTCAAAAAATGCTTGAAACTAAAAGTTGACCTCTGTTTCACCACTTAAATGCCTTTAACGAGAAACTCAAGCAATAGGAAATGTTCAATTTGCATTAGCAGTAACTTAATACAGCATTTTTTTGTGAATTTTGCCACAGACACTGAGATCATAACTCTTGAGGTATCTATAAAATATCTCTCTAAAATATCACACGGCTGTAAGAGAGCGGTTGTATTGATGTTTTGGTGGCAGACACCACATGACAATCACAAGAAGGTGTAGCACATTGTGTCTGGCATCAGTAAAGCTGTCGGTATCAGCTCAGTGTCCGGGACCCCCCCTCCACTCATGAAAAATGGAATGACCTACAGCAAAGAATGAGTCATTATCGAGACATTGTGGCCTTTCTCGAGTTCCAGAACTTCCCACATACACACACACACACACGCACATACAAGCGTACATATTTGACTAAACTGTCATGACAGTTTTGGCTGGGTGCCATCTTGTCCACGCACAACCACCAACTCAGCAGCAGCTTTCTCCAGATCATCTGCGCTCAGAGAAAGAAACCATCCAGAGAAGAGAGAAAACTTCTCCAGCTGAGCAGCATTCCCAGCTCCTGTTTGGTAGCTGGAGAAAGGGAGAGGTCTGCATGCAGATTATAGGTTAAAAATGTTAAAAATGCTGCTCTGCCCTGTTTGTTCGCAGGTGTAACTATTAAACTCATGTTAATGACTGACTACTCTCACAGGCATTATTATGTCAGTCGTTCACACATGGAAATGACTGCACACACTCTGGATAATTTCTCCTCAACACTCCCAGATATTTCTGACTTTTTTTATCTAAGTCTGCCGCCTTGTTCCTTGAGGTGAGCTGACTGCAGGGGTAGACAGGTCTGTTTGGACAACTGTAGACATTCCCCGGGAAAAGGCCTGAAATGGATGTGGGATTTGGCCTGTATCCAGACAAGTGTTATTCTAAACTAGTAAAAGCTAAATTTGTCACCAGAAATTCCAGCCTGGCCGCAGGTCATCTAATCCACAGTTATTTCATTATTGTGTGCAGTGGGGAAACACTAGGATGGAGTTTTGTACATGCAATGGCTTTTGTTGGGAATGCTTTGTTTTGGTCATGACTATGTTTAACACACACCCACACCAGTTTACACACAGTCCCACAGGAACTGCAGCGATCCAGTGGCACACAGCAGCTCAGAAACCCAATACATTCACAGAAATGATTGACACTGATTTTTAATTAAAATGTTGGCAGATTAGTTGCTAATTTGTTGTGTATGCCAAGCTATTTCCAGCTTTTCAAATGTTAAAGGGAAAATTCACCATTTTTGTTCATGTTCTTCCTGCATCACAGTGACAGTCACAGTCACAGTGGTTTGGTGTTAAGGAGGAATTACAGGCCATTTCAGCTTTTCTAGTTTCTGTCTCTGGGTAGCTGGAGCTGTAGTGGTTTTAAAAAAAAAGAATTGAATAAATGATCTATTTAAAGCCGTACATTACATAGTAATGTTTTCAAATCAGGTTTATCACAGACTTATTGTGGAGCCCTATGAAATCTGTGCTATGGCATTTTTAAATTCTAAATTACGTGATTCTGGCCATGATTATGTTATCACAGAAACTGTAGGGCCTTACCTTAATGCTGCCATCAGTCTGTTGCCATGTCCATGCCGGGCCCCTGTCAAAAAGACACTTGGCTGCTGGCCCATGTCAAAAGATACTTAGCATCGGGCCTAACAACTTTGCTTGAAGAAACCCTTCTGCTACAGGTTGGCACTGCTGCACATCTCCACAAGAAGGAGAACTGAGCTTTCTTGGTCAATATGACACACACTGAGGACTGTTTTGCTTTAATTGAATAAATTTACTATCAACACTGACTAGACATCCACATAAAAAGTGGTGAATTTTCTCTTTAAGGTTACCACTTTGTAATTTGTTTTGCATAATTGTAACTTATTTTTGATGGGCAATTTGAAGTATGTTTATTGTTGTTCTTTGTTCTTCACCACATCAAATTATTAGTCAATAAATTAATACATTTGGGCAATTATTTTTATTTCTAAATAGTGACATCTTTAAATCTGTAGTTTTTGTCTGACCAACCAAAATCCAAAGATATTCAGTTTACTGTCATAGAAGACCAATAAAACCATCAAATTTTCACATTTGATAAAACCACTGAAACTTTGGCATTTCTGCTGAAGAAATTCAAAATTGTTGCAGCTGTTATTGATCAAATAATCTACTAATTGTTTCAGCTTAAGATAAAATATCAAATATGTCATAATGTCTGGCCCTTCTTTATTATGAAAACTTGGCTGCTGACTGTACCATCACACATTTTATTCAGTCCTCAGCCAATATTTTATCTCATATTTCTATTTATTTTAGGGGGTTATTTTTATTTCTCAATTATTTATGTCCTTGGAGCCTTTGACTACATTTATCATGTGTGTCTTTGTCTGTGATGTTTGTAAAATGTGTCAAGATAGATAGATGTCTTTTGCTGTAAACTGAATATACCTGTGGGTCCAAATAAAGTCACTTGAACCTGAAATATACATTATGTGCCTGCAAGAATATTCAAAAAAATGCTGAATACACATGCATCATATTAACAATGTCATTATGTGTCTGTATCCACAGCTTGGTGGATGACCGCTGTGTTGTCCAGCCTGACGCGGGGGACCTCAACAACCCTCCGAAAAAGTTCAGAGGTAAGAGAGACTCGACTTCCCTCAGCTCCCCTCCTGAGGAGGCCTGACATCATCATCATACTAACTGCTGTCTGACTGTTTATACTGTGGGCTCTGCCAGAGAGACGCTGCTGAATGTGTTATGCTGTGTTTCTTTGGTGACAGCCACAATATCTCTGCCCACTGGACTTCAAACATGGCTGCCTTTGACGATGTTAATGTGGCGTGGTGTGTTTTTTTTCTGCATGTGTTCGTGGCTGTGTGTGCTCTGAGGAGGTGGGAGCAGCTGGAGAGAATCAGCTGTGATGTTGATTTGCTGGAAAACAACATGCTTAAAAAAAAGCTGCTTTTCAAACAGAAGGCTTTGAGTTGCCTCTTTGGGTGAACCCGCTATTATTAGCTCTCATACAGGAAGTAGAACTCATGACCCTCGGTTCTCAGGCTGGAGGTTTAGATCTCTGGGGAGAGGTCTGGGCTGACACTGTACAGAAAACATGAGTGCATTGAAAGCTTGTGTAGTTTATCTTGCAGGTTCTTGTACAGCATGTGAAAACAGTGCTTTTACTTGGTCGATGCTGGAGAAATATTTGATTAAGAAATGCAACATTATTGGACTGCTGGTAAATTATGTCCAGAGGTGAGATTTAACATAGTAATACTTTGTTACTGTACTTGAGTAGATTTTTGAGGTATCTGTACCTCATGTATTTATTTTTCGAGCAATGTTTTACTTTTGCTCCCCACATTTTAAGACATTTTTTACTAGATATATTTTCAAAATCAGCTTGTTACTTTAGTTTTGAATATTTGAGGGGAATTTTTATATTGCATTATTGCACACTATCAAGACTGATTGCAGTGAATACAGATGAGACAATAACACATAGAAAAGATGATCAGTGCACATCACACACAACAGATGTAACAAAACAAAACAAAAACGATGCAACAAGACAAGAAAGATGTAACAAGAAGAATGTAAAATACGGCAAAAGACGGCAAAAAATGTAAACATAACAGGAAAGATGCAAAACAACGAAAAAAACGTAAGAAGATGCAAAATAGACCTAAAAGATGTAACAAGACAAAAAAAACAAGATGAAAAACAACATAAAAGACAAAAAGAAGAATGACATGACAAGATGAAAAAAAGACTTAAAAGATGAAACAGACAGGAGGAAAACTCAACTGTGAAGAAAAGGTGAGGTTCATTTAGTTTTGCACAGAAGCAGTCGATAGAAATGTCCTTCAGAGGGCTTCTGTTTACCTTTTTACTTTTCAGTGCCTGTACTTCACACAAGTATCTGTACTTCTACCTGAGTGAAGATGTTTGTTCTTTTGCCACCTCTGATTATGTCTAATAGAGGAGGATATTATTGATGACCAAGATGCGTTTTTGTTTTGTTTTTTCTTCCTTTTTACATGCTTGCTTTGCAGCTTTTTTATGGTTGTACATTATATCCATCAAGTCTGTTGACCTTTGCAGTATTAAGCAACTTGATTTTAGAGAGTGAGCATTCCACATGCACATGCTCACACTTGGCATTTAGTATGTTATCTGCTGTCTCTGGAGTATAAAGAAGATTGTACTGTATTTAGAAAGCAGAAACCTTTGATGCGAGCAGTGCCCAGACAGCTCATCTCCTCGGTGGGTCTCTGGTGTCCCAGGACAGGTTATCTCCCCCTGGGGACAATCGCTGTCACTACGATAAACACAGCCTGCAGACTGATACCTCCACGCCTGCAGTAACTTGAAAGACGAGTCTCACGCTCTCTGTCTTTGCTTCAGTGTGTGTTCCAACGACTGTTTATTCCACAGATGTAGGGATAAGTGGCATAAACATCTGTTGGTATCCCACCAAACCATGATCAGCAGTCATCCAGGGTCAAACATCTACAGTATTTACAGTTCATTGTGGTTGTATTGTGGAAGCCTTTATTAGCTGGGCTCTACAGGATGTGTGAAGCTTATTGTTTTGCAAGTCACGAGTCTCAAGTGTTTGCTCTCAAGTCCTAAGACAATACAAGCAAATCCAGAGTCCGAAGTCAAGATTGACAAGTCCTAAGTCCTAAGCAAGTCATAACGCAGTCTTCGCCAAATGTAGTGCCATTTTAACAACAGATTTCAAATTACCATTTTTTGTGAAACTTAAAATGTCATATAAGGTCGGAAGCTGTGTCTCAATCTGTAATTTTTGACTCACTCATTTTTAAATTTTTAATTTTTTTGTTTAAGATTATTTTTTGGGCTTTTTGCCTTTAATCATAGGATAGCTGAAGACATGACAGGAAAGGGGGCAGAGAGTCCAAGCAGCGGCCGCTGCAGAGGACCAACAGCCTCAGTACATGTGGCGCACACCCCACCAACTGAGCTACGGGGCGCCCCGACTCACTCATTTTTGAGATTCTGATCAAGAATTTGTTGGTAGGCCCGAGAATTAATGGTTCCCTGGATAATATGAAGTCATCCAGGTCTGGAGGCAGAAAAGCTGCCCCAGACCTTCACATTTCCACCACCAGGCTTCACTGCTGGGAAGAGGTTCTTTTCTTGGTACATCGTGTTGGCTTTTCTCCAAACATGGCGACTTTGATTGTGACCAAATCATTCTATTTTGGACTCATCTGTCCAGAGATTGGACCTCCAGAAGCCCTCTGGTTTGTCCAAGTGCTCTCTGGCAAAGCCGAAGTGGGCAGCTTTGTTCTTTTTATAGAGCAGAGGCTTCCTTTTAGCAATCCTCCCTTGAATATGTCTGTTCAATTTTCGTCTGATTGTAGATGCATGTACATCTATTCCAGATGCTGTCAGAGAGGTCTGCAACTCTCTAGAGGTGATGTGTGGCTTGGCCTTTACCCGATTTATTATTTTTCTGGTGCTTCTTGGTGATAGTTTTGATGGGCATCCACTTCTAGGCAGAGTTGCGGTCATGTTGAATGCCCTCGATTTGTAAATGATTTGTCTTACAGTGAATGAATGGAGCTGGAATCTTACTTCTGCACTAATTCCATGTTTCATGTAGTTTTTGGCTAATCACACAATACCCTCTACATTCATTTGATAGACATAAACCTGCCACGTCATATATAAAATTTGGTGATGATAAAATAAGAAAATTATATTAAAACAGCAGAAAACTCATAACTGCTCAAGGGGTTCACATACTTTTAAGCAGCACTGTAGCTGTTACCATGGTGAAAGCAGCGTATTCAGATGCTAAAAAAGATATCGGAACAATTTGAATTAAATAGCAATAAAGTTACACATGATCTGCCAGTTGAATGACACATGCATAGGCTCAGAAACATTTTCCTCTCTCGCACCCCTTCGAGGCCACTGACGGTCGCCGCTTTGGGAAACCCTGCTTTAGCTGATTCAGAAAATGAAGGGAAATTAATTGATTCATGACACACTCTCTAAATAATACATTTTAAAATCTTTGGACTTAGGGAAAAGTATCAAGTGTGTTTCAAGTCAAAAGGTTTGAGTCCAAGAGAAGTCATTGGTGTCGTTGGTGCACGTCTTTATTGATTTTGTTCAAGTCGAGTTTAAAGTCATCAAATTTGGTACCTCTGGTATTACTGTATGGGACTGGAGTGAGACAGTGTAGTTTTGACAGGATTTAAATTCTGCAGTAGCCAAACTATTTGTGGATTGTAATTCTCATCATTTGTACTATTTTCGGCAGCGAACATGTGGTTGTAGTGAGGGAGCAGCCTATTGGCTCACTTATACAGGAAGGCTTTCACTAATCACTTTGCCTCATTTAATCTTCTATCCTCCCACACTCGTTTTTCCCTCGACTCACCTATAAAAAAACTCATCACAAGGTCCACAGTGCCCTCAAAGGAAAACTCCTGTTCTAAATATGACCCACTGCAGGACAGTAAACGCCCTTGTCAAATTTAGAATTCTTGCAAGATATTGTGAACCTACCTGGGAACCAAACAAATCTAACAAGCTCATGTCTTCATTTGCTCTGAAATTTGTGAATTACTCTGCTGATGCCAGGCTACAACATTGTAGATATGTGGTATGTGATGATGTCCTTTTTTAAATTTGCATTTTATTCAACATCTGTGCAAAACAGGGGGGCACACATGAAATTAAATTGTGACTAAACATGCAAGTTTAAGAGATTTGTTTGTAACTGTGTATGAATCTCTACACACACTTGCATTATAAGCTACAAGCAGTGTGAAAGTGGCGTTGGACTCCTTCACCGTGTCAGCTGGTCGTGACCAGAAGGGGCCTTCATGTCACTGTGAGATGCCTCTGGAATAAAATAGGTCACAGTTAAGCTTATCTGTAAAACTACTTTAATAAGGTTGACAGTTTTGAATGACAGCAACCGTGTTGCCCGATAATATCTTGACATTAAAGAGAAATTCTTTGATTTTACACATAAGGTCTGGTCAAGTCAGGTCTGTCAGGAGCTTTACCAAGATTGACAAAATGATCCGTCAGGGTTATCTCAGCCCCGACTTGGAGATTACAAAATTAATAACAGAAAACCTGCAACGAGAAAGTGGAGTGTGGAAACTGGAATTACATGTCCTTTAACAGACAGGGAAGGTCTAATGAAAATGCATTGCATTATGGGAAATGTATAACCCATTCAGGAAACTAAATGTATATGCTAAACTTTTCTGCTTCTTTTGTCTTAATTCTTTAAAAAAAGTCTCTAATTCCCCAACTTCAAATAAGTGCAACTCCAAATTGTTTGAGTGCCCTTTAAAATGTCACCTTTTGGGATGTAAAACAGCCTCCATGTTTTTATAAGAATGTATTTACCTAACTAAACGGAGTTCTTGCAAAGAGACACCTTGGAAATTAACGTGACAAATATTAGCAGAGGACATTTTGTTCGATTGACTGCAGAGGAGTTCAGAAGTCCGTAGATCTTTTTAAAGCAGGCATTATGACTCATCAAACACGGTTTATTATTAATAAAACTGACAATTCTATTTAGCCGTGTCAGTTACTTGGCTGTTGTACATGCTGGCTCACTGGTACAGTTGAATAAAACAAAGCCATTATCCATGTTACTACTGCCACTTGCACTTTTCCTGCCATGACAGACCAGATGGGTTTCCCAATACCATACTGACTGCTGCAGTTGGTTAATAAGTAACAACATACTACTATTTTACCCTAACAGGAAGTAATCATACAATAGGCCCTCATAGATGATATTTTGACATGTGACTGTAGGAAAAACATGGGTGTAAATTCTAAAATTTATGAGGGTCCATTATGACAAGTCAAAATATCTGCTATAAAGATGTTATATACATACGGCATCAGTCAAACTGCAACATTAAAACACCCCCATCCAATTAAGCTTCATAAGGAGAATCATATTTATCTTTCTGAGGCTGCCTCAATGCTTTTTTACAGTTTGTCTTAATTTTGTTCTAGCTGCGAACAGCGCCTCTGTTTCCTTTGTGCGTTACATTGTGCATACTAAAACCCTGCTTAGTCCCTTATGAATCGATAGGATTTAATACTGGATCATTTCTCAGATGTTTATATACTATATATGCATTGCACATTACACAACGCCCAATGCAAGTGAGGTGCTGTGAGGTCATGTGAGAAAATCTACTCCTGAAGTCTGAGGATATTAAATCTTCTCAGTTTTTCATGATGCATCTAAAACAAATTCTACAGTTATATATTTATAATAATTTGTTTGTGGGTCATTATTATTGTTTTGGTATTTGTTTTCATTAATTCGTCCTATCGATAATCTCTCAAGTGTTTTATTAATAGAATAGTTCATGTAAATGAGTTTTGTTAGCCATCACTGAAGCCAGATGAAGAATTTTGTTTCACTAACTTGAGCTTTGCATAGACAACCCTCAAGAAGTGTGAAACATTATTTAAACCAAACAAGGAGCATGTTGTGCTTTTTTTAACATCCACAAACACAGTCTGCCTCAGTGTGCTTACATATTTGTCTTTTTTTCTTTTTAAACTTCTAATTTGAGTCCTCCGGGTGTCCTCTGGCAGAGCAAACTCTCCTCTGTTCTTTCTCATTTTGCGAGGCTCCTCTGCTGTTTGAGGGGGACACAGTTGTGCAGAGATAATCCCTGTTAGCGGACGCTATAAGGGCGCGAGGCCAGAGTGGTCAAGTCCACATGCGAGGCCTTATACTGTCACCGCTGAGGTATGCTCAACATTTCCTTCTAATGTAAACAAACGCAGCCTCCATCACACTCTCACTCCTGTAGTCTGCATGCATACGCTGAGACATCAGGACACTGTAGTTTTGCGTTGAACAGTATTTGAAATACCATCTCACACACACACACACACACACACACACACACACACACCTACGCACGCTCAGAGTGCACTGAGTTCAGTAGAGTACTGAGCAGCAGTCAGCACATCCAAGGCAAAGAAAAGCACTGCAACACTGCTTTGTATTAAAAAAAAAAAAAAAATCCTCTTTTGTATTATTTGTGATTTATTTTCATCACTCAGTTGTCTGAATGTTGGACCAATTGTCTAATTTGAAGTCGCTATGTTGGCAGCTCGTTCTGTTGTGTGTTCTGTGAAAATTGAATGCTGCATTGTTCAAATGTCATTCACTTTTCCCTTTACTGAATCATCAATCACCATCCTCAGTTTCTGTCTGTGGTCAGCAGGCTCTTCACATATTGATAAAACATTTTACAACGTTAAATGCAGTTTTTCTTTTTGAAAAAGCTGAACATTGACAATCTATATCCATATATAGCAATATAGCTGGATAATGTATCACAATAAAATATTTAATTACAGTCAGTAATGACTTAACTGTTTTTTTATCAAGGCACATAGGTCCTTTTAATAACAGTTTCCTCACTGTCTGCGCTCATTTTTTTCCCTCCACACTGTTTCTGTTGTGTCACAAGTTGATTGTGCAACTGAGCAACACATCTGTTCATCTGGCTGTCTGTGAGCCAGCTTTCATGGTGGTTAAACGCACTTAACGCATTTAAATGAAACAATTAAACATTTTATTGAACAATTTTCTTGTGGCTGTTAATGAAGTGCCTATTGCCAATACATATCACTGTGGTTTTATTGTATGTTTTTAATTTTGCACTATTGACATTGAGTCCATCATTAATTATTTCTGATCCTAATGACCACTCTGCCCAGAATAAGCCTGTCAGGCGTCCTTCATCTCCTGCATTGTAATTACCGCCTTTTCTATTTTATGTAATTATTTATTTAGTTATCTAAACAAAGGAAACTTGAATATCAGGGCTGTATGCATGCAAAATCTTTGATCATTACGGGTTGATTGTGTGAGGGTAAAAAGGTTGATAGTGGCTGAGACAGTCAGAAACAAAAGACAAAGAAGAAGAAGACATCAAAGCTTCCCTGCCTGTTCAGAACCAACAATGGATCATTTTTGTGCTTGTTTGGGATCAGCCTGACATTATTATTGCTAAACCAGGAGCATGTGAAGACCAGTACAGTGCCTGCTTGTCTACAACTCTCGGGCGGTTTGTTTTTTCTTTTTTTTTTTTTTTGGTTGTCTCATTTCATATCTCATCTCCTGTCTTAATGTCCTCTGATCTCTTTTGTGTGAACTATTTAAAGGACCAGTGTGTAGGATTTAATGGCATCTAGCAGTGATCTTGAAGGTTGCAAACAGCTCATATTACTCACCAATTCCAAACATGTAAGAGAACCTACAGCGGCCGCCTCTTAGAGCCAGTGTTTGGTTTGTCCATTCTGAGCCACTGTAGAAACATGGCGCTGCATATGGCTGGGTATCACTTCTCAACACTTTTGAAGGTGTTACCTGAAATCACTGAGCCATATTGAAACTTCCCCAGTCGAACAACACCTGGCTGCATTCGATCCTTTTTGGACCCAGATCTACAAAAAAAATCTCATCAGATCAATTTTAATATAACTCATAATTTTAACAGAAGTTAATTATTAACTTATTTTAATTTTAAATGTTTGAATTGTGCTCTTTTTCTCCTCTCCAGGGATTCCCTGTGACTTCTAAAACAATGATATGGAAAGGAATAACGGTTAACATTTTAATTTTCATTTATCATTATTGTAGGATTAAAGTGGTTCTTACATTCTCCAGTACCCTATCACCCATACCGAATAAAAAAGAGTCAGATATTTCAGCAACTAAAATGTGTTTCACAGCCTACATCTATGGCTCAGCGCAGTTTTTAATCTAAATTTTGCTGGTAGTCCTTATTGTATCTCCCAAGACTAACTGAATTTAATAGCTGTGGCTCCTGACAGATTATTTTTTCTTTTTTTGACCAAAAATGGCTTTTTTGGGTTGCTGATCCCTGGTATAAGTATCACCATAAGGATAACTGTATTGGTACTCAACCCTAGTGGCGCAACATGGCAGCTCACACCCTCTCTGGATAACAAGGGCTCATTGTGAGGTGACGAAAACACCACAAAACTTATGTTCAGGTGATTACACATTAATGAAGACACACTTAAGACGGTCATATTTCATTTCAGTCATGTTCTGCCAATAAAGCCCTGTAAATCTGAAACACTGACACACACCTTTAACTCGTTGCCTCCACCTTTTGTCAGCCCAAGCCGCTGATGCTGTCAGAGACACACTGCAGACTAGTTGGGTGGTTCATGAGAGATAAACACCAGAGGCAGTTCTGTCTTTAGTCCCTTCCTCTCCTAATAACCACATATATTGCTTTCCTGTCCATTGAGAGGAAAGGTCTTGCAGGAAACAGTGAAGGGAAGCTTTTGTCGGTAGATCCATTTATTGTCTTAGATGCACTACAAGTGATTAGTTGCTTCCTCTACAATATCTCTAACAGGATAAAAACCCTAGAGCGAACAACAGTTTACACAAGCCAGATCATTGAGGATATTGTTGATTTAACACAGAATAAAGGAAGTATTACGCAATGTTTGTCTCTAAGCCTTTTCCAGACTGATGTTGTCTAATTACTGCAGGGAAGAGCAACTCAGATCTCAGACTGTTTAAACACTGATGGCTTCTTTGTAATGTGGACATGTGTCACGGTTTCAGTTTCACATGATGTGCTTTAGCTGCTTTTATGACAGGGTAGCAGGCACCGTGAAGGAGATAAAGTGGAAATTTGAATTTGAGGGTCTGCACAAATATCAGATTGTGTGCAACTATGAATTATGCAGCCCGGAGTTGTCACACAGTAGATCTAATTAAAAGCTGTTGTGTGTGTTCTTCCTCTTCTTGTAGTATCAAAGTATTGTGGCAATTCTGCTTTCTGATAAAGCTGTGTCAGTGGTAAGTCATCTCTGTCGGCTTAACATCATATCAGTAGTTTTTTACGGTTGCCTTGGCTACAGGCATCTTCCTCTTGACCCTCTTATATCTGGTGAAGTTTGTCAGTGAGTGCAGGATTTTTTTATTAGCTTTTTGTTGAACTGTGCACGTCTAAAGAGCTGGTGTTAGTGATCTCTCTGAGTCATCTATGGACCTTGTGCAAGACCACTCAAAGCAGTGTTTGCATGACATCACTGACATACCAACACATAAATAGACAAAGTCTAATAAAACATTTAAAGCTCCATCCAGACTTCTTTTAAGGCAAATGAAAACACTCTGCTTGTGATGCAGGAGGCAGAAAGATAGTCAAGTGATGAGTCTCATTCCCCAGTCATCAGATGCTTACATCTTGAGAATGAGACTCAACCTGTGACTGGCCAAAGTCTCCCATCATAGACTGGATTTTCTAAAGCCCTAAGATAACCGAGAGGAGGAGCAGAAGTCCAGTTTTCTCTCAGAGCACTTGAATTAAATTCATGTTGAAGGTTATTATGGAACCTGCATTCAATGTACGTAGCCTATTTGTTAATTTTTTATGAAGGTTTAATCTTAGCGATGCCTTACAACAATGATCATCATATCACATAACAGAGTGGTTAGTAGTTACTAGTAAACCTGTTAAAAAAATCAATAATGATAAATATTATTTTCTTTTTCAACACACAATACTGATACAGTATTGGAGCATCTCTAACTTTTGCCCAATGATGCCAGAATCTACGTATAGAAAAATATTTTTAATTTCAAAAGTCTTCTAAAATGCCTCTTACTTCACCAAGAAGCCCATTCTCAGTGTCTGTACACTTAAGTTTCCACATCACATTTGTTGCATTCTGGACTAGACATTTGTGATGATTTGTGTGCCTATATGTACGCGTCTTAAACGATAAGATTTAAGGTGAGCACGGAGAAACGCATAACTCCCCCTTCAGCAGATGAATGTTCTTCTGGACAGTGTTCTGATGACAAACTCTGCACATACATCATTCTGCACAGTGAAGGGCAAATATTCACGTCAAGTGAAAACAAAAGGCAAAACACATTTTTGAGTGAAGGAGGACTTACAAGGAATAAAAATATCATTGAGCACATAAAATATAAAATAACACAGATCAGCAATAATTTTACTGTTGTAGCTGACTTCTCTATAATCTTTTTAAGCAATATCCGCAAATGCAATATTGCAAATAAAGTTTTAGACGAAGTATACAAAAAATTAAATGACATAATGTCTTGTGCAAGATGTACTGGATTGAATATATTTACATTAAGCCCCTCTATTTACAATCAGAGTACTTTCTTGCAAATATGAGTTATTGCATTAAATATTTTTTTATTGCAAATGCTTAATCATGTTAGAAGAAAAGAAAAACCTAATAATTAATAATCACATTTCAGTTGCAATGTGATAAATGCCATATTTAATAGAAGCTTTGTTGTTATTGTTTTGTCTTTCACACATGAATGCATATATTGCTCCATACCAGTTAGTCACATATAAAGGTGGTGCTGCTGTAGTTGTGTATCTACAGCCATCGCAGAAAAAAGAAACCGTTACCATGATGTGTTACTTGCTAAGATGTTCACACTTGCCATGGATGTAAGTAACACTAAGCTGTTGTAGTTCTGACTTGTATCTGTTAATGCTTAAATGTGGTGTCAGTCTCGTCCACTCAACACCGTGTCAGTATGAGGCTCTTTAGGCTTAACTTTGCATTCAGACACTCATGTAGTTAACATGTTGTAGAACTGCTCTTTTCAGCACACTGGCCACTAACGGATCAAAGTCCTGCCCAGTCATGCCAAATCTGCTGTACATCACTTTGACTGTGTCTGGGCCTAGAACAGAGTAGTGGTAATTGTAGCTGTAGTTGGGGGACTTAGGCTTGACTTTACTCCCTAAAAAGATTACCTGACTTAAAATTTAAAAGCAAAAACATTTAAGTCTAAAGTTTAACAATAGTACAACAAGAAAAAAAAGCCACACACCTTGTTACCTTCAGACAATTTCACTGAGGGTGACAAACCTGCTATCCAGCAACTATAAAGCACAACAGTTGCCTGGCAACAGTTCAGAACCAAGAAAAAGTTTTGCATATAACCATCTGGAAAACAATCAGTTTTTGGGCTTTTTTTTTTTGTTTTTGTTTTTGTATAGATTAAACAGGGTCCACCATGCCTAGGGGGTCCTAAGAGCTTCTGTAGAGGGGCTGCCAAATCATTGTTTTAAAATGTCAAACATAGGCTGTTATTAACAAATATAAATTGGCCTATTCGTAAAGAAAACCCAAAACATGAAATTTGCATTTCCATAATGGCGAACTAGTTTACTATGTATCAGTGAAACATACTGGGCCTCGTTTCCCAGAGCCTTCGTAGCACTACGTGTGTCGTAAGTTGTGTTGTACTCCCAAGGTTACGGGCTGTTTCCCAGAGTTGGGACAACCTTAAGGGAGACCTTAAAATACAACTTACGACGCACATAGTGCTACGAAGGCTCTGGGAAATGGGGCCCTGGCCAGTTAGTTGTGCCAATTATTATCCCAAGTGTATGGGCACGTTGTGAGCCACAACTGAACATTTTGTAACTTCACAAGCAAGTCTGCAGCTCCCACATAGACCTACCTTCCACCACAGAAACCACTGGCAAAAGTGTAGAGGTGCTCCTAACATTATCCATGCTGCTGAGGGGTCCATGGCTTGAAACACGTTGAAGACCCCAGAACAGATCTGATATAACATGTTAGTTGATGAATTAATTGAATTTACTGGTGCTGTTAAGTAGATTGTATCTTCAGACAGAGCAAGACTACCCTTTTCCTTGGTTTCCAGTCTTTGTGCTGAGCTAACTGCTTGTAACCTTATATTTAATAGACAGACAGAGTGGTATCAATCTTATCTAACTTTCCAACTTTTTTTCCTTTTTTGCAACTTTGGTGCATTTCATAAGCTGATTGGCTTATGAGACAAACATGGAAGAAAAGAATGATCAAAATCAAAAGTGGCAGTGGACAAGATAGCCTGACTTCATGTCCAAGGATGTGTCCAAAAACATTTGACGCTACGCAACCCATAAAGCAAATCAATAACCCTGATGATGTCATTGTCACAGACTTCAGAAAACTCCTTCTAGAGCCACAGACGAAATTAAGCAGCTGTGTTCACTGGCTGTGTGGTACTCCTGTTTATGAGTCTTATTGTGTAAAATCTTAATTTTTAGGTCTGTGAATTAAAAGGGTTTGATCTCTTCTCTGTAAAAAATTCAGCTTTGAAGAAAAACGCTCTGATGCATTGTCATTTCAGTAGTAGACATTCAGAGACTTGAAAGGCTTCCAGTTGATTTGCTTAAAAGGTTTGTGACTTTCCCTCAAGGACTTGAAATTTGTTTGACTTGAGACTAGATTTGGACTTGCCCCAAAAACGAACAGAGGCAGTAGTGTTTCTAATTTTATCATGCGTATGTCAGGGCTGAATGATTTTAGGTTAGCATCTGTAAGTGCACATGGAGGGGGCTCATATCAAACACTTTGCTTATGAGTTCAAATAGATATTTTGAGTGCTTAGTGTTTATGGGGTGGGGGTTCCAGTAGTAAAAGATTGTTTTTAAGTTGGAAGAATGTTAATGAATCATTGAGTTTTCTGCCCTCTGGACCAGTCCCACTGCTTTTCCTGCCTCGTGACCCCCGCAGATTTTCTCTGATCACTGATTTCAGTATAACTGAGCTGACATGTTTTCACTCCCAGCTGACTGTGATTAAATAAAAACACACACTGACAGCACTCATATTGCAGCTGTGGTTGTGTGTTTAGTGTATGATAAAATGCCAGTGTCAAATTCTAGGGCAGCTCACTCGTCAGACAGGTGCTTCCAGTGTGTGTGCGTGTGTGTGTGTTCATCAGAGTTGGAAAGTAGCAAAGTATAAATACTTCATTACTGTACTTGTAGAGTTTTCAGGCATCTGTACTTGAGTATTTTGAGAAACTTTTTACTTTTACTCCTTACATGTTAAAACAAACATTTGTATTTTCTGCCCATTACATTTCTAAAACAGACCTCTTTGCTTTACTTTATAGTTTTGAAGAATTTGAGGCAAATTATGGATAATTTTTATTTTGCGTCATTGCGTGCTGCCCTTCCAACATCAGGACCGATTTCAGCCTACATGGATGGAGCACTCACACGTAGAAAAGACCATTCTTTGGTGTATCCAGCAGTGCACATCACACACGACGCATCGAGATGAAAAACGACGTAGCAGGACAAGAAAGACATAATAAGATAAAATGATGACACAAGTCAAAAAAGGATGTAAAAGACATCACAAGATTACAACATGCAACAACATGCAAATAATGACGACAACAAAAAAAAACAAAAATGTAACAAGACGAAAAAGATGTAACAGGATGGAAAAACATAACAAGACAAAAAAAGACGAGATGAAAAAGACAAAAGTCATAACAAAACATAAGACAAAAAGGATGTAAAAAATGAAAATGACATAACCAGATAAAAAGACATTACAAGACAAAAAAAGATATAAAAAAAATGAAAACTTTTCTTCAGTTAGCTTTGCACAGAAACAGGTGGTTAGAAATGTCCTTCAGAGAAATATTTTCATCTTTCATACTTTAAGTACATTTCAGAGCCTGTACTTTCTCACTTTTACTTGAGTAATGGAGTTGAATCAGAGTCTTTTTTTTTTTTTACATAAATGTCTATACTTCTTGAGGTGTGTGTTTTGCCACTGTTTTTTTTAAATTGCTAGTTTGATCCGTGTGTGTACTATGTCAGCTTCTTGTGTGAACATATATGGGGCACATTTATTCCTCTTCAGCTGTAAATAGCTGCAGTTCATCTCCTTCTTAGCCTCTCTGTGCCCCTCTTTTTCTCTCACTGTTTCACATTCTTTCACTCTTATCCTCTCTTCCTCATTTCTTTTTCACTTCCTTTTCTTTGTTGTTCTAACCGTATTTTAGGTCAAACTAAAGTAAACCATATTTGATGAGGGGGCCGAGGAGGGGCGGATGGGGGGGGGGGGGCATGAGGAAGATTTGTGAGATAGAGACCATTAACTTGAAGGGATAGAGAGAGAGAGTAGTGTGTGTGAAATGGTAAGAGGAATTCAGCAGGGAGAAGGAGGCATGGTAGAAAATCAAGGGGGGAAGATAGGGAGTCCCCACCCTCCTCTTCTCTCTCTCTCTGTCATCCCACTCCCCTTCTCTTGGCTGGCCTTATTTGGTCATGTTACTGCGGCTATGGCAGGAGGAGAGAGAAAGACAGAATGGGGGAAGGATGGACAGATTGTTCTTTTTTTCTTCTCTTTTCGCCCTCTCAGAATAGAGAGCTTTGGTTTGATTGGAGGTGAAGTCAGAGGAAAGCCAGGACTCAGAGGGAGGAGTGGCTGGTGGGCAGATGTTTTAACTCTGCAGGGAGGATTGTCACAGTAGTTCAAGAGTTCTGGTTGTAAGCTGTTAAGCTAAACTTTCAGCCAGGGCAAAAAAAAAAAAAAAAAAAAAAAAGTCCGTGTGTGGCTTCAGTTTTGCAGCTTGACTCAGAAGAGGAACTCTTCTGGGACTGAAGAGGAACTCTGTTACGCTAAAACTGCGTCCACATGCAAATCGAGGGACCGTATGCTCGTCTCTACAGTATCTATGGAAATGAACAGCACAATCAGAGTCTGCTGATGACAGCATCATCTCAGTGTCGCTGCGGTTACAAACGCATGCTGACTTACAGCTGTCACATCACAACACGCACGCACACACAGAGGTCATTGTGTGCTATCACTTACCCTACCCTAACCACAGTATGTAACCACATTACTTGACTTGTATAATATGGGCAGACAGACACACATGCAGACAGACAGACAGACAGACACGTTTTCCTGTCCCTCATTTCTCCTCCCTGTAGCAGAGAAAACTCTTTGACTTCCATGAAAGAGAATAATGAATATTAAAGCTGCAACAATTAATCAATGAATCAATTATTAATCAATTAGAAATTCATTGTTTTGGTAATCAATTTGAGTAAGTGTTTAAGAAAAAAAAATCTCTGATTTCAGTTTCTTAAATGTGAACATTTTCTGGTTTCTTTATGTCTCTGACAGAGAACAGCTAATTAATTAATCTAGAAAATGATTGACAGATTAACTGATAATAAAAATAATCATTACAGGAAAGACTTGAAAAAATAGA
This sequence comes from Lutjanus erythropterus, assembly GCF_056507025.1. Lineage (NCBI taxonomy): Eukaryota > Metazoa > Chordata > Actinopteri > Lutjaniformes > Lutjanidae > Lutjanus > Lutjanus erythropterus. The sequence continues at coordinate 22,133,117 of NC_139318.1, forward strand.
TCTGAACATACTGGAGCACACACATGTACACCTTTATTTTTCAATTGACAAGATTATAACAGGATGAATTAACTGATTAATCATTTTGACTTGTCATTTAATAAAAAAAAAAAATCCAGATTCTCTGATTTCAGCTTCCTCAGTATCCTCTGATTTCTTTCCTCGTCTCTGACATTAAACTGAATATCTTTGGGTTGTGGACCAAACAAGACGTTTGAGGACGTCCTCTTGGGTTTTGGAAAACACGGATTGATATTTTCAATATTTTATGGACTAAAGAACTAATCGATTAATCTAGAACATAATTAACAGATTAATAGTGAGTATTGAGAACTGGTTCCAAATTGGAGAAGATTCCAAGGAAAGATTAAGAAATTTCAAACTTGATTCTGCTTATATTTTCTTACGCAGATTGCACTTGCAGCAGTAACACAGTGCAGGCTGTGGGTGCGCCAACCTAAAACAGTGGAAGCGTCTTTTATTGATCACGTCTTGCCAGGTCAAATTGGCCATTATAAGTGGATGATTACTATAAGCAAATTGTTTTGTTTTTCTTTATTTCTTGTGCAGATTACCATCATTTGTATATTTATCACATGAATATTAAGTAATTAAACAGACAGCTTCAATATTTTTCCGTCCTCAGGGGTCTCCTCGAGACATTTACGTCAATTGTCTGTCTCTTGTTGTAAACTACACAAAGTATCCTGAGGCACACTAAGTTTCACTGCTGAGTCTTGCTGCCATGTTTTTTGGAGTTATTTACTCTTAAGTGACTCTTTTGTCTTGTCATGATTTTAACCTGCATGCAGCAGCTGCCTCAGGTAGCCAGCTTGAAGCAGACAGGTTACCGTGAGGCAAAGCATCATGGGAGATACGTTAATAAAAAGTTTTGTCCAACCAACAGTATTATCCTCACTACAAAAAAATCCTCACTTACATGAAGCTGGAATCATTAATATTTTGCATGAAAAATGACAACTGAAATAGTTGCTAATTAAAGTGACATAAACATGTGGCCTGTTTCGATTTGGCTCCTCAAAGCATCAAAATAGAGAATCGTTGACGAACTGAAATCAATAAGCAGAATCTGAACCAGAATGGCTAAAATCCAAATGATACCCAGATTAATTCAATACCGTACCAGTCTGTGACGATATCTGCTGTGATTTTAAATGGTCGATTATTTTATTCCTTATTTTTATTTTAGTGTGTAGTAGGACTGCTACTGACCGCTGCATTGTATTTCTTTTGTAATTGTACATATGTAATTAAAATATTAATTACGGCATGGCTTTATGTTATTAAAAGAAACCAGAAGCACTTAAAGTTAAAGGGAAAAAACAAATTTTATCTGAACAAAAAATGCTGTACACAGCAGATTCATTATAAGTACATGTCTTCAAATCATCATTTTGCTTCTTAATATTGTGATTAATATCATACTGGGGACTCCAGCCTGTCATGTTTTATTTATTTATAGAGTCTGTTTGCTGAACATCTTGTATCATTTTGTTTTAATAACTGAGGTCTTCAGTGTCTGTTGGTTTATGCTGTGACCTGACTCCCACACTGCAGCACCAACCTTTCTTCACTCAGAGTGCATCAACATATTTCTCGTCTTTGTTTTCTCTTTGTTTAATTTAAATCCATGTACTCATGTTAGCTATAAACACTGGTTATCCTCCAGTCTGCGTTTCTGTTTATCTAAATTATGTGCATACCTGAATGTATTCTCCCTCTCTATAGGTTCGCATCTTTGTCTCTGTTTTGATTTCTGTCTGTGTCTCTCTGTCCAGACTGTCTGTTCAGACTGTGTCCCATGAACCGCTACTCGGCCCAGAAGCAGTTCTGGAAAGCGGCGAAGCCTGGAGGGAACACGGACACGGTGCTCCTCAACAAGCTCCATGTAAGCAGAGTGACGACATGTTCACCTCCCTGCAGCTGCTGCAGACCACGACACTGCACACAGATCTGTCCTGACAGGATAGAGAGGAGAAGGACAGGGCTGCATGAGACCTTAATCTTGAGTTTAACGGGTAGATTTGCTGGAGATTTTATGCAAAGCTACACAGTGAATATGCAGTAACGTTGCACTGAAAGATATTTGCTGAGTTAGAATTCTAAAGTCCTTTTATAGACATTTCTGAAGCCTTTCACTCCTACTGTCGTACCTTTCTGCCCTCTACACTCTGCTCTCTTTCTGCTGCGTTACAATACCATTTAAAGCAATCTGCTATCTGACCACACAGTCATAAAATGGAAGATTGCAATCTCCCCTGCGTTTCCATGGAGATGCGAGCCACAGTTTACGGTTAAAGCCCCTCTGAAGCTCACATTTTTGGTTAAGAACTTTGTTACTACTATGTTTTGATTACGTCTTACCACGTTATTGTGTGAAATTGGTATCAGTGAACAACATTGCAGCTAATAGGTGTGAAATTTATTGTCTTATTTCATTTTTTTCTTCCTTCCAGCATGCAGCTGACTTGGAGAAGAAGCAAAATGACTCTGAAAACAAAAAACTGCTTGGGACAGTGATTCAGTATGGGAATGTCATTCAGGTTTGTTCCTCTGATGCTACAGAGCTCTGTTCACCAAATCAAGCAGACACAAGAACAGCTGCAAATTACAATTGCTCTGATTCCCTCCACTTAAAGCCAATGGGATTTTTTCAGTGGATTTAGGATTAGATTAGTGTAGAAAATAAGCTTTGTGGCGAACAAAAGTTTCTCCTACTTAAGGTTTTGTTCAGCAAGACAATCCTCACAAACACCACATTTATGATTCATTTAACTTGACTTGAATTCATATAAAATTGTTGAAAATGCAATTTAAAAACATGTAAAACTGCATTGTTGTCTATGGAGTGTGACCAGACATTTTGGGACATTTTGGCAGAGTATCTGTATGTGCCGATTCAATATATGATGAAAAGTTACAGTATATCAGTCATATCACATAGTGACCCTCCCTAAGTCCCGCCCCTTTTTGCTCTGTCCTCTAATAATAATAATATTATAATACTACTACTAATAATTATAATAATAATGATAATAATAATGAGCAGAACCTCAGTCAGCTTTCTCATTTCCTGTTTCCAGTACTGAGAAATGCTACACACTACACTGATCTATGTTGAAAAGAAAATAATGTTGCTAGGAGACTTGTAAAAGACTCATATGTTACATGTTAAGTTAGGTAATAGGGAATAGGTAACTAGCTAACAACTGTATGTAGATTAACTAGCTAGCCGGTTAGCTAGCATTTTGCTAACATTAGCTAACTTAAAAGTGACTATGTATGTTCCTTCTACAGTTACCCCAGCAACGTCTTTAAACCATCCACAAAAATGTGGTTTAATTTTCAACATAGATGAGCCTACCACATAGTGTTTCTGAATACAGGAAAGGAGAAAGTTGACTGACGACGTTCTAGCAGGTACCAACTTGCTCAACTGTTGTTGAAGGGGGGCGGGACTTATGGAAGGGTGAATTACTCTGCAGCACTAAAACATCCACTTACACACAAATTATTATGCAAATTATCATATATTTACAGTTAAAAATACACACTTCAACTTGTAAATGCATGTACATAACCACCCACTTCATTTTTGTAAATAGTCTATTACAAAATTCATTCAATATTTATTCCTTTGCACTATTAATATTTGTTTACAATTTACGTAGTCACTTTACTTGTATGATATGGTATGTCATTGTTGGTTGCTGTTGCATTTTATATATCTTTATTATATATGCACCAATTTTTTTTTTTGTTGGAGCTGTGTGTGACATTGTAAAAACAAAACAAAAAAAACAACTCAAACAGGAGTCAGATTCCTTGCATGTGTAAACACACAAATATGAGATTCTGAAATAGTCATTATCTGCTTGGTATTCACTCAGATAAACTTTGTTTAGATTTCTACAGAAGTACGATTTAACCAAGCTTGCTCTGGCATGCCATCAGTGGAGATATTTTAGTCTGACAAATTTTCCCACATCTCTTATCTTGAATTTGAGATATGTCTCCACTTGATGGTATGTTGAGCAGCGTCCTCAATATTAACCCTTAAACAAAAAAAATAAAACAATAAATTGCAGGTTTTGATATTGTAGTGTTGTGAATTTTGGCATAAATGAAAAAAGAAGGAGACAAACTGAAATGCAGTCAAAGTGAAAGTGTAAATTTATATTGTACAAACATACCATAATGTTCACTGAACAGAGGCAGACTCATAAATTAATTAATAATATTTCATAACAGACATCCACATGCACTGTCATAAGAACAGACACTAAATATCTAGATAACACCCACAGTTCATAGCCAGAGGATGACTTTCAGTGTAGTCATGCAATAAATCAGTAGATTTCTGTTTAAAAATATTTTATTTATAGCTTTTCAGAGAGAAAAGACAGAACACTGAGATAGTCAACAAACAGGAACATTGTCCCACCCCTCCCTTCACATATGGGGGAATAATTTAAAAACTTTATTAGATTTCTTATCTGTTGCATGACATAAGTTTATTAAATTTCTCTAATGGCAGTATTGACTGTACTGTTTTTTTTTATCAGTGCCTTAAATGCAAGCTGCTTTCTTGTTGTCAGTAAATTCTTAGAAGCACTTACCCCTCACCTCAGATTTCAGCATGTCTGTATTGTCTTACACCGTATCCTGTTTCTGTTTCTGCTCAGCTTCTCCACCTGAAGAGCAACAAATACCTGACAGTGAACAAGCGTCTGCCTGCGCTGCTGGAGAAGAATGCCATGAGGGTGATGCTGGACACTGCTGGAAACGAGGGCTCCTGGTTTTACATCCAGCCCTTCTACAAACTACGCTCCATCGGGGACAGCGTGAGTCATCGTCTGCGGTTGTGGTGCATTGTGGGAATGTCATACCGTATGCCAGTCACTGTCAAGCAAAGGAAATGACTGAATTGTGCCTGGGATAAAATGTATTTACATGATAAAATATATCTAGTTTTTTTTAATAGAGCAATAGGTGTTAAAGGTTAATTACAGTGCTTATGGGTCTAAATAACCAGAAGGTACAAAAGGTTTTGGAACTGGTCCAGTAGATTGCCTCAGCTGGTAGCCATGCTTGTTTTTGCATGACAAGATTAATGAACGGATCCTTGCAGAGACAGACCGGTCAGCATCTTCTGACAGGGAAATAAATCTGTTTTATTGCTCTTTTCAAAACCACCAGTCTGTTTTGACAAAAACAGCCATTCTACCATGCAGAACATGGGAGTTGTTGCTTGTGAATTTTCTCTGTTGCCATTAGGGCTTTGTTTTGTTTTTCCCTTCTTACCTGGAAAAGTCACAGCTATTCCAAATCTTTCTTCCCCTCTGCAATCTGTCTACTGAATGCTCTGAATGTTTCTTTAACCATTGTCATTGTTGGTATATTTTTTATATAATCTTTTTAATTTTGCTTTTGCAAGTTTATTTATCAGTGTTATTTATAGATTCTAGTCCACCCTTGTATCGTGATTTGTTTGTTATTGTATTTCTATGTTGTTGTTCTAAGCTGCTCCAACAAATGGCCCAGTGGGATTAATAACGTTGGGTTGAACTGAATAGTTCCCCATTAGAAAGGGCTGTCTGAAAAGGTCTGAAAGGATGAGGCAATCTACTAGACCAGTTCCAAAACTTTTTGTACCTATTAGTCATATAGGGCCTAGGTTTAAAAATACCAGAATTACCCTTTAATCTTTATTGCTCTACTCTATCTTTAGTATGGAGGTGGTAATTTGCATATACAGTAGTAAATCAGTATTAGAAGGTTAAGACTACAGAATAAAGGTCCCAACGTTGAGAGCACAGGTCTTCAGTGTGAGGCATCCATCTGACCACATCTATCCCTGGATGGACCTGTGCCAGCGCCCAATTGGTGTTTACCTGATCACAAAGCTCTTGTTGGCACCAGCTCATCTTTCCCGGCAGCAGGAAGTAGTGGACTGGTGCCCAAGGACAAAATGAAGCACAGTATAGACCAGGCGTCTCTGCTAAGCTCCTCTCAAAGTAGGTATGGCACAAGGCCTAAGCAGCAGCATGCCTCGAACTAAAAGAAAACTGGAGTCTCTCCATACCTGCTGAGAACAGACAGAAGACAGTGACTGTGAAGACAGTACTGATGCTCTCTGACCCATCCCTACTGTAAGCGCATCTAAGGTTGAGTACATAACTGCAACTGAGTCACACTTGGCTCAGAGAAATGTTCTCCCACAGAGTACACATTGCTAAATACAAAATATTTTTATGGAAATGAAAGCACAAAAGATTAATTGTTAGGTGTCCACATCCAAGGAATTTGCCTTGGTTTTTTGGTGCTCAAAAATAAACTTAGTGAGAGAGAGGAAAAAGGAAAATTAAGTTTAGCAAAAGTTGAGAATAATAAATAGAAATTTAATGTAAATAAAATATAAAATATACGAAATATATCTTGTAAAAGTCTATTAAACGAAAGAGCTGTACAGTTTGTGCAGGTTAGTGCAAGAAATTAACTAAGAAATGTGCAAAAGCTCATAGTATAAAGAATATGTGCAATATACATCCAACAAAAAGTTGGTGAAAGAGAGAGTTCAGATTATTTGAAGTGGGGTTGTATGAGGTATTTATCAACAGTTAGTATATTACCTACAATAGATGCCTCCAGTTTGGAGAAGAAGAGAGGAGGACCAGCATAGAGGCTAAGCAACAAACTGCTGTAGACACAGTAAGCAACAAAACATATTTTAGCTTCTTAAAAGAGGTCTGCCTTAAAAAAATCACTATTAGTGTATGCTATATTTAGAATATTTTCACCGCTTTACTTTGCCACTCTGAGAACCTACATCAAATAATCTGAACTATCCCTTTAGTGTAACACATCGAGACAGATGTTGAGACTTAATGTTAATGTAACATGTAGTGACTGTAGAGCAGAATAATGGTCAGAGTCGGTGGGGCTCATGTTGCCTTGTTGATTACACCAGCTGCAGATGGGAAGAAAGTGCTCTTGTAGTGTGATGTTATTGGTCCTCATGGGCCACAGCCTCCTGCCTGAGGAAACAGAGGGTTTCAAAGAGTTTGTGTCCAGAGTGGGAGGGATTGGCCAAAATCTTTCCTGCTCACCTCAGAGTCTTGGAGACGCACGGGTCCTGGGGGGATGGCAGATTGCAGCCAGTCATCCTCTCAGTGGAGTGAATGATGTGCCTCAGTCTGCCCTTGTCCTTGGCAGTGGCTGCAGTGCACCAGATGGTGATGGAGGAGGTGAAGATGGACTGTGTGTAGAAGTACACCATCATTGACTTTGGCAGATTGAACTTCTTCAGCTGCTGCAGAAAGTACATCCTCTGCTGTGCTTTATTTGTGATGGAGCTTGTGATCAGTGATAATGGTACCCAGGAATAATAATAATAATTATAATAATAATAATAGCTTTGATATAATTAGGGGTCTGTTCGTGTAAATAATTGAAGATTAACTGTAGAATTTTAAAATCAGTGCAGAAGTGCACAGGAAGTTGATGCAATAAAGCCAGAATGGGAGTTATATGATCTTGTTTTCTTGACCCAGTGATAATCCTAGCAGCAGCATTTTGGACTAGTTGCAGGCGATGGTGGGAGGCCTTAGAAATAGAGGCAATACAGAAATCTAAACAGAAAAAAATAGAGACATGGACAACCATGTGCAAGTCCTCTAAGGATAAGAATGATCTGATTTTTAATTCATTTAAGTTGAAAGAAACACGACTGAACAACCTTCTTTACTTGACTATCAAAGGTCAGAATTGAATAAACCACCCAAACTTCTTGCAGATTGAAGCAGAAGGACTTCACAATGTCCACTGGGGAGTCACACGGGGTGATGGATGGGTGGAGCTGGGCTCTTTCTGAAATCCACAGCTCCTGTCTTTAAAGAGAGTTTAGCTCCAAGTTGTTCTGTCATCGTGGTCCTGGTAGTTCTCCACTTTCTTAAATAACTCAAATTCTGGTCCCACAGACCCTCTTTGGCATCTCTGCCTGTGTGAGGATTACATTGCATAAATTCTGTTCTTTTTTCCCCCCACATTTTTGTATTTTATTGCGTCTGTTTTGTGTGTGATTGCAGGTGGTGATCGGGGACAAAGTGGTCCTTAACCCCGTGAATGCTGGCCAGCCGCTCCATGCCAGCACACACCAGCTCGTGGATAATCCAGGGTGCAATGAGGTTTGACTGAACCGCTGCAACTCATCTTCACTCCTCAGATGTTTCTGTGGGAGCGTCAGCTGTGTGCAATCTAATTATAGTGTTTTTCTCAGAACTGCTGCTTGGTTATTAGCTGCCTGATGTGAAACACTACAGGATTGTTTTCTTGTCCTCCATATTTAGTGCAGTTAAGCACTAAACTACAGCTCACACTGCATTTGAAGGTTTTTTTTCCTCATAACTAGACTGCTCTGAGCTGCTTTACATTACATCTGTTGTTTTATCAAAGTACCTTGCAGTTGTTTCACATAAACACAGAGACAGTTAAAGGGCTTGAACAATTGTTTTTGTTTACCAAGAGGAAGACAACATAATTTGTACCTTAAATATGACTGTAGGCAGGTATGTCAAATGATTGTTATTTAAAGGTGCAATATGTAAGAATTTTAGTCAAAAATAGTTAAGAAAGTAACTAAAACTATCAATAAAATGTGAAGAAGTAACATGCTGACATTATGTCAACACTTCTATGTATTGTGTTGCAGAAATATCTATTGAAGTTAGCATGCTAACCTTTGAGCGTGGCCTGTGCTGTGTCATGATATTACGTTGTGCCTGAATAATTCTTCCTCTCGGTGGTCCACAGCTCCTGTGTTAGCGGGATAAATATCAACACTCCCCTGGTGCTCTGGACCGCTAACTGCACGGCTAACTGAGCTAACCAGCTAATGACTGCTACAGTTAGTGGTTATTCTGGTGACATGCTACCCCCTATCTGTTTGAAGTATGAATTCAACAGGTGGTCAGTTCTTACATGTTGCACCTTTAAGCAGAAGTCACTGATATCAGCTTCTTCCAAAAGAAGGGAGTTACACATTTTTCACTGCTGGATTTGACACTGATTACACTTCTTTTCAAGTACACGCATACACGTTGTTTACCTGCTGCCTCGGCTTTTAGCAGGGATTTTTTAATTTATTTGGACAACATACCAATCTTTATAAAAAAATTCTTTTATACTATCTTTTTCAAAAAAGGAAAAGTCAACTACCTCATTGTCTTACCCTGAGGAAAACGGTTAAACTCCATAAACATTAAACTATCCCTTTAACCTTTGCAGTGTTGTTGCAGTGCTCTCACAGTGTTGGCCCACTGCCAGGAGATTATACCTACAGTAATGTCAGTCTCTGATTGTTTGTTTTTCAGGTGAACTCGGTCAACTGTAACACCAGCTGGAAGATCGTCCTGTTTATGAAATGGAGCGACAATCAGGAGATCATCCTGAAAGGGGTTTGTCTCACAGCGGCTACCAGAAAAACAGACACACTTTATTATGCTTTTATAAAATCTTTTTAAATAAATTTTGGTACAAAAGACAATTTCTAGCTATTGAAAGGGATAGATATATAAACATGCATACATACCATACCAGCTTACTAACAGAACCGGCTGTACATACAGCAGGTTCTATACAGCCTTGAAATAATCAATGAAAGGTTTCCATAATGAGAGAATGTAAGCGACTTTTATGCAAGAGATGTTGTATAATGTCCCTCATCAGAACTGAGTGGGCTGGTGGCTTTGTTTGTTTTCAGTCCAGTATTATCAGTCTACATTACGTACTTACAAATGAGATTTACTGGTTATTCGACAGCTCTACATCAGGGCTGTTCCACTTAAAATAGCTGTGACTACAGTAGGTCCAGTCAAAGGGCCTCCTCAAAATATTTAACAAAAGTTTGAATAGATTAAAGCTAATTTTGGGATACTGATGTCAGTCCACACTGATTGTAAGTGATATCTACAGAGATCATATGTTATTTTGTAAATATCAGTCTAAAATAACATTAAATATTAATTGGATTAGCTTCTGATTTATTACCATGGGGGCATCTTGTGGAATCTGAAACATGCTATAGGCTGTATGAGGCTATAGGATGTTTACACTGAGCAAAATAATAAACTCACTAATAAACTGCACTATTTAAAGAAATGGAATTATTCTAGATGTGTTGTGGCTCATTTTATCCACATCTCTCAAAAATTAAGCCTGACATATCCAATGTAGCTGCAGACTTTAGTGTCTCAAATAAAATTTTAAATAAAAATCTTTGGACTTGAACAATGTTTGGCTGGAAAGCATGAGATTGTAATAGCTGTGTGACCACCAAACAGGTCAGTGAGGTTTAAGGGTTAAGCTGAATATTTTCGACAGTAAGAAACGTTCTTCCTCTGTCCAGGGCGACGTGGTGCGGTTATTTCACGCAGAGCAGGAGAAGTTCCTCACGTGTGATGATCACAGAAAAAAACAATATGTTTTCCTCCGCACTACTGGACGGCAGTCAGCTACCTCGGCAACCAGCAGCAAAGCCCTGTGGGAGATAGAGGTGAGTAAGAATATTTTTTAAACCTGATGATTGTGGTATGTGTTGTAAGTTGTTAAAATGTAGTAAAGTGTAGCAGGTCTCTGTATGACAGTAAACATAAAATAAGCCTTTTGTAGAGAAGACCATACATATGTTTCCCAGCATTTACTTCACAGTATATTCAGCAGTTCAGCCCTCAGCACCTGATAAATAGCTTGGTGAAAGATGTAACTGATGTGTGTGTGCTCTGGTATCAGGTTGTGCAGCATGATCCATGTCGAGGGGGGGCTGGTTACTGGAACAGCCTGTTCAGGTTCAAACACCTGGCCACTGGACACTACCTGGCTGCAGAGGTCAGTGCAACATGGACATGCTCCTTTTTATACTTAATAAAAACAATTAGAACAAAGCAACATCAACTCTATTCTATTATTGTTATTATTATTATTAGTAGTAGTAGTTGTAGTATGTCTTAGGTATTGCTATTGTGCTATTTGAAGGTATTTCAGTTGCTCAGATGTGTAAAGCAGCGTTTAAGACTTGGAAAATACAGTTTTAAGCTGAATTTAAAGTGGATATAGAAACCTTTTTTTACATTAACTTATCATTACGAAGTGATTGCACAGTGTAATGGCTTTAGAATAATGACACCATCTGTGTTTAGACTGGTTCCTTATAAGCCTCTATGCAAATCTGTCAGCCACTGGGCACCATTTTGTCCAGGGAATATGATGTCTCCATTATAAACTACACAAATAAACACATTCATGCTTTTTCATCAGCCGCTGCTGTAGTTACTTGTTCGTGCAAAGCAATAACATCACTCAGACAGTGCTGTTACTACCGTGCAGTGCACATAATTACCATCGCTTCCACCTCCTCCCAAATTTAACATACAATTGTGAAAACGTCAATTTGCCTCTTTAGTGAACAACATGTGTCATACATGGTGTAGTGGTACCCACCTCGGTTGAGCAGAGTAAGCTAAAGGTCATCACCATCACATATTGATGGGGAAGCAGATTCTAACACAACATCTGCTGTCTTTGCCACAGCGCCACAACAATACTACTGGGAAACGCTAGGGAGCTGAAAAGTTGTCTATTTACACTTTAAACTCTACAGATATTACAGAAAATGTTATTTTGGGTGATATCTTGAATTTATGCAAAATCTTGAACCTCTTTTTATTTTTGCAGGTGAATCCAGAGTATGAAGAAGAGTGTCTGGAGTCCCGCTCCTCAGTAAGTTAGCCAAAGACAGTGTTTAGAGTTGGTAACATTTATAGGTCAGTAATCCCTAATAAATTGTCATTGTTTATAAATTTTGAATAAGTTATTGTTCAATAGATTTACAGCCCAACTTGATGCTGTAATACTGTGGCACAAGAAGATACTTGTTTCTGATTGGCTGGCAGGACTTCTCAAGCCCAGTTATGGATAGTGTTTCACTAACATTTACGTGTCTAGTCTTTAAATGTAATATTTTTAAATGTGTGTTTTATTGTATCTTTCTGTACTCAGTTTTTATTTAGCTTTAGGACATTTTGCTGCACTCAACTTCCCCTATTTTTACCTCACTGTATTAATCTCTGATTTTCATTAAAAGCTCTTCTAGGGACTGTCCCTATCAAATAAATCATAAATAAATAAATAAATGCTGAAAAGCCAGGGTATAGTAAACTACAAGTAACCATAGTAACAATATACCTTTCGGTATGTTACCAGTTTGCTTACTGGTGTATCTTATCAAACCCTGGCCTAAATGTCCCTGCAGTACTGCAGTACTGCAGTACTGTAGTTACTACCAGCAGTAGATGGCTGGATGTATTTCTGCACAGTGAGATGGTGTTGTACTTCAGTCACCAGCAGATGGCAGCTTCTCACTATGAATGCATCTTTCTGTACTGGCGCTTCAGTTCTCTCCTGCAGCTCGCTAAACAGGCTGTGACTGTGAACATGAAGCTGTTCACATCTGCTGACCACGCGGTGACAAGTGAAACAGCTCACAGTCGGTCTGCTCCTGAGTTTACAGCCTTGCTGCTACAGTGAAGAAAAAAACAGTACACAAAAGAAACTGAAGTGTCACCGATGTCCCAGGCAAAAGAAAATAGCCCTCAATTTATCGTGAGGGTGTATTCATTGCAGTTGGGTCCATTTCTTTTAAATGTACCCAGGGTGCACTCAGAGCTTGTTAAATGTACCCTAGGCATGGAAGGAGTTGAAAAATGCTATTTCCTTGAAAGCACTCCCGTCTTTCAATACCTTTAAAGGTCTTTAACAAAGAAAGAAAGAAATGTGATATGGATATCACTGATATGACCTGAATGTCCCTTCTGTTGTTTTGTACCTAACTAATGAAACTGTCTTGAATGTGAAACTGCATGTGCGAAGTCTTGACTAAGATGTCCTGGAAGAAGAGATCTAGTATCTCAATATGACCTTCCTGGCTAAGTAAAGGGTTGATAAATACATAAACAGACTGATAAATCAAAGCAGTATTCAACTGCAGAAACCAAGATATTTACTTAATTGTGCCAGATGTTGAAATCCATTTAAAGCTCTGACTGATTTGATGAAGTCGTTTAGTCCTCATGGTTGTCTAGCAAACATTACTGGCTTATTGAATGAAGACTGTGACATTTCATAGAGAAAATACAACTAACAAAGGGGAAAAAACAGATGCTCTGTTGAGAAAAGTGAACTCTGAACGATTATTGCCTCATGCACCATATTTCATGTTCACTATTTTGAGTCACTTCCTAGAAATCTTTCCTCTTCCCAGTTAAGTGTTTCACTAAAAAACCTGGCTGTCATTGATTTTGACACAAACGTGGTAGATAATTGCTCAAAGGAAGAATCTGCGTGTGGTTTTTAAAGGGATAGTCGAAGGGTAATTTAGAGTAGAGTTGAATGAGGTACTTACTCTGTAAGCAAGCAGTTTCTCTCAGAGAAGTACCACCATGGAAGTTAAGCAACGAACAGTTGTGGACAGGGTCCCCAACAAAAGGTATTTTAACCACTTAAAAAGGTCCACCTAAAAAAAAAAATCAATATCAGTTTAAGTGCTCGCTATATTTAAAAAGTTTTCACTGCTTTTCTTGCCATCAGACAGCCTTTCTTAACGGAAAACTGCTGTTATTTCCAAATATCGCTTTCTCTAAACCAAACTCCATAGGCATTATCTGTCATTTTATTTGGCAGAGCACAGGAGTTGCTGCTCTTCCACTGCCTCGATCTGTTAGTTAGTTTGTGTTACTGTGTGTCTTTGGTGAATTTAAACTATCCTTGTAAACACCAAGGTCACAGCATAACACAAACTACAGATTTAGGCAGTGGCCGACCAGTAACTCCTGTGTTCTGTGAGGTAAAATTTCTGCTTTTACATATGGAGTTTGGTTGGTTTGGAGAGAGCAATATCTGGCTTGTGTGACGGTGGTTTCCTGTCAAAAAAGGCTGTCTTGTGGCAAAGTAAAGCAGTGAAAATATTCTAAATATAGCATACACTTAAACTGAAATAGATTTTTCCTCAGGCAAACCTTTTAAGTGGCTAAAATACTTTTTTCCTGGTGACCTTGTCCTCAGCAGTTCTTAGCATCTGTGCTGGTTCTCCTCTCTGATTCTGATTCCTAAATCAAATAATCTAAACTATCTTACTACTACTCTAAAGTTTTTTTTTTTTGCTATGCTGGCGCTCTCTTATCATATTCTGTTTTGCCTTTTCCATCCAGCTGGACTCGGAACAGGAAGCTTTACGGGCCCGTTTGAGAAATGTGCAGGACAAAGTCATGTACACCCTTGTGTCTGTTCCTGATGGCAATGACATCTCTTCCATATTTGAGCTTGACCCTACTACATTAAGAGGGGGAGATTCACTGGTACCCAGGTAGGAAGACAGATAAAAATGATGAAAATTAGCTTATAGCTAACCTCTGGTACAGCCAAGGAGCTGTGCAATGTCCCTGTCAATTCACAGAGTAAAATAAATAAATAAAAATAATGTGGTGACGTGTTTCTGGCCTAGTTAAGGCTTCTTTCCACTGAAAACCAAACAAAAGACGTGTCGCAAGTAGGGGACTTCCACTGTATATTAAGTCATCATAGTATGCATTCAAAACCATAAACTAGGAAAATATTGTGTGTGTTCATCCTTTTTATTGTAAGAGTGTGTGACTTGCTGTTACGCACAATAATGGTTACGCAGACAAGATTATTCACACTAATACGTTGCAGCAAGCGGCTCATGTTCCTTGCATGACCCTTATTAGTGTGTGAGAAGATGTGTTTCTACTTGTTCATGGTGTGGATGGGTCTCTCACATCTGTGACAAATTAACAACGTGTGTGTTGGCTCACATTAGTTCACTAGAAATGCTGTGACTTTCACTGGAATAGTTTTAAGGAAGAGGAAGCTGTTGTGAATTTATGTGGGTGTTATGTGAACACGTAGCTCTTGCTGCAGCTTGAAGTAAAAGTTGTTTTTCCTCTAGTGTAACTGAAAACAGTTACTGTAAGTCAGAGATCAGTAAGTAATATCGGTGCCAAAGGCCGTGTGTGACAGTCTGAAAATTTCACAGTGGCGTTTAAGACTTTATGTTCCCCACTATTACCTGCAAATATTAGATGAATCTTGACATGTTTACATTGCAAGAGGTTACCTTTAAAGACAGCAAATTGCAAATGGAGTTAAGACTTAAGACAGATTATCCTCCAAAGTTGGAACACATCCCAGTACTAAAATACAAGCTTAACCTCCCTGTGTGTAATATTCTCCTGAATCTAGCCTCACATATCCACTATTAAATTCTTGACCATCTAGTCACTATATAGAAGTACGACTAAAATGAGAAAATTCACTACTGGACTGATCTATTAGGTAGTGAACTTAGGCTCTAGTCCCAATATGTTAAAAGCCCTTTGTAAGAAAGAATATTTTAAGCATTTCTATTCTATTCCAACAGACAGATCTCTATAATCAGAGACAGAAATGAAAAGTTAATAAAAGTGTCAGACCCAAGAGTAAAGTAGTAACATTTTAAGGGCACTCAAAGGGCACCTTATCACCTTACAGGGCCCTTTTATTATGTTTTCTCTACTGGTAGGGGATCCTAGAGAGCACTCAGTTGTCTTTGCTTTACTGGAAGGACACCTTAGAGGGACCTTTGTCACATTTTCCCCACTGAAAGTGCACTCTGGAGAGCACTTAATCTTGTTATCTCTACTGTAAGGGAACCCTAAAAAGCACTTTTTTTTGTTTTCTCCACTAGAAGGGCACCGTAAGTGGTCCTTTATCACATTTGCTCCATTGGAAGTGCACTCAAGACAGCTGTTTATTATGTTTTCTCCATTGGAAGAGCACCCTTAAGGGCCCTTTGTCTTGTTGTCTTGCACATGTGGCCCCTATAGAGGTAACTTTATAATGTTTTATCTACTGAACGGTCATCAAAAATGGCACTTTTTCTGTGGGTAGCTTGCTTTATTTTTGATTGAAGGTGTTGTGTTATTTCAAACACTTCCTTTTTCAGGCATCAGTATGTGCTATCTAGTATGCGTGCTCCAAAAAATGATGCAACCATAAATAAAAATATAAAAATGTGTTTTCAGGAACTCGTATGTGCGCCTCAGACACCTGTGCACAAACACATGGGTTCACAGCACCAACCAGCCAATTGACAAGGAGGAGGAAAAGCCTGTCATGCTGCGTGTGAGTGACAGTTCGTGTAACAGTATATCACCAGTAACATGTTTCAGCTTTTGTCATGACTAGACTCTGTACAGGACAGCAGAAATTCTGTCTGGCTTTTCTGTCTGGATTTTATGAGTCACCAAGTGGTCACCAGTAATCAAAATCTAAACCAACTGTTGTGAGCTGAAGTAGCTTCTGTCCAACCCCCTCCTTCCCTGTTGTTATAGAAGTATTTCAGAACAGAATATCAAGTTTTGCAAGAGCTTTTCAAGAGTATTTGGGGTAAGATTGGAAACAAGAGGACCTAGAGACCACTTCTAAATGTGCAAAAAAATTATATTGCTCTCATGGCTGACAAAGTTGTGCATCTCTTTTTTTATTCAAGATTGGCACCTCAGCACTGAAAGAGGACAAAGAAGCTTTTGCCATTGTGCCCGTCTCTCCGGCTGAAGTGCGAGACCTTGACTTTGCCAATGATGCCAGTAAAGTGCTGGCCTCTATTGCTGGAAAGCTGGAAAAAGGCACAATCACACAGAATGAGAGGAGGTACAGTATAAAATACATTAGTGGTGCCAGTTTGTGAATTTCTAACACAAAAAAAGGTAGCCATGTGATACCACTTTGTGTGTCTCTTTTGCTTGTTCGATCAGAGCGGTTACCAAGCTTCTGGAGGATCTGGTTTTCTTTGTGGTGGATATTCCCAACAATGGACAGGATGTTCTGGAGATCATGGTCAACAAACCCAACAGGGAGCGACAGAAGCTCATGAGGGAACAGAATATTCTCAAGCAGGTAATGCCTTAAAGGGATAGTCAGATTATTTGATGAGGGGTCGTATAAAGTACTTATTGATAGTCAGTGTATTAGCTACAGTAGCTGCTGCTTGGCACATTCCCAGTTTGAAGAAGCGTAGAGGAGTACCAGCACAGAAGCTAAGCAAAGACTGCTGTGGACAGGGTCTATTCTATTCTATTTCTACAGTAGAATCTACCAGAACTACTTTCTTTCTACTAGAAAGAAAATAGTTTATACATTAAAACCACTCACAACTCTCTGGATTATCTTGATCTCTGGATTATCTTGAGTAACCGGGTCATGATTTCTGTAAAGAGACACTGGTGTTTTGGTGCTTTGAGCACCACAAGAGTGCCATCTAACTCATTTATACTGGAGTGAAGGCAGACATCTCTATGACTGATTTCTCCAAAACTGTGCACCTCTCGCCAAAACAATCTAGACGGATAGACAGCACTGCAGGTAAGAAAAGTATGTCATTTTTGTAGATTTTGGGGTGAACTGTCCTTCAGAAAAGAATAACAGATCAAGGCAGTGGTAGACCAGCAACTGCTGTGTCCTGAGAGGTAAAATTACTGATCTCAGCTATGGAGTTAGGTGGGTTTGGAGAGAGAGATGTTTGGCTTGAATAATGTCAGAAAAGGCTGTCTGTCCCTGTTCAACAAGTTCATTGTTCAACTCTTCTCTGCTTCTTCAAACTGGGGGTGTGCTGACCACCATCTACTGTAGCTGACTGAAGTACATTATACAACCCTACATTAAATAATACAGACTATCCCTTTGATACAGTGGGTGTAACATTTTAACAAACTCTTCTGGCTGTCTTAAAAAACTGAACTCTCCTTAACCTCCTCTCCTAAACCTTGCAACACTCTTGTGTCATAACTCAGAGCAGCGTGGTTGTCTGGCCTGCCATTTGAATCAGCATGGTCTTCTGAATTTAACTTCAGTTTGGTTACAGTTGTCACAACCTTATTGCTGCATTCAGATCTTCAAGCTGCTGCAGGCCCCGTTCACAGACAGTGGGGACGGGCCCATGCTGCGACTGGAGGAACTGGCCGACCAGCGTCATGCCCCCTTCAGACACATCTGCCGCCTGTGTTATCGGGTCCTGCGTCACTCCCAGCAGGACTACCGCAAGAACCAGGTACAGTTTGTCAGGCCTGTATGAGCACCAGCATTGTGTCACATCAGTGTACGTGCCACTGGAGTTTGTTTAAAGGTGCATTCCAAATTTCCGTGATTAAATCCAATAGTAAGTGAAAGAGGCCTTTGCTCTATAGCAGCTCTGATGTGATTATCAAAACAAAAAATGCCTTTATCAAATTTTCTGCAGAGCCACATAGTGATTCGAGTTCATCCTCTAACAAATGCATGTAAATGTGAAATACAACATCCCCCTTTTCTAAGAACATTCGATTCCTCTTAAACACATTACAGTGTAATTGTTAGAGAGGTCATTTAATTAGGACGAATAAGGAGGCAGTCTGGTCCTTGTGAACATGCTCCGTTGTTTTGCACACAGATGGCCTGTATCAGTCAATGTAAGTAATGGATATAGACATAACAAGGTTAAAGATAAAGCAGCTAGGCTAATAAGTGAGTCTGTGCCGTCTCAGTTTGGTTTCTGTGTGCTTAGACTGTTTGTCTGTCTCACAGGAGTATATAGCCAAACAGTTTCGCTTCATGCAGAAACAGATTGGCTATGATGTCCTGGCTGAGGACACGATCACAGCTCTGCTCCATAACAACCGCAAGCTGCTGGAGAAACACATCACTGCTGCAGAGATCGACACGTTTGTTAGCCTGGTCCGCAAGAACCGCGAGCCCAGGTTTGTCTGCCAGTCTGTATGTATGTGAACCATGAACATGGTGAACTGGGTAAAAGACAGAATCAAAGATAAAATGATTTGTAAGATAATGTGTTAATAGGCATCTTTTATATCCTGATTGTCATCTATACTTCCTGATCATACGGTACCCTCTATACATAAACCTCTCTCTAATCTTCAGTTTAGTTTTTATCCAACTCCAATTTAAAATGTGATCCAGCATTAACTTTAAATTTACACTCAAGGAGGTTTAACTTTTAAAATGGATGCCATTTTGAGGTGGATTGAGCATAAAGAAAATCAAGCTCCTCAAAGAAAGTTAGGGGACATACTTGACCCAGTTGAGCTTTATGATGCATCTCTTCTTTGATTTATTCCGGTTGATCCTCCCAGGCAGTGTCTTTTTTCCTTTTCCTTTGTACAGTGTAATTGTCCATTTTTAATCTTCTATTATTGACCATAGTGCTTCATTAGTTTGTCTCAAAGGAGGAGAAATTAGAGCGTCACTGCTGACCCGTTATTAGAAGGCTAACTAGTCTAACTAACCTTTTAGCTAACTACCACACAAAATACCGTTTTGTTAACTTTTTTCAAGCTAGCAAACAGTGGAATGTTTGTTAAGGAATACAAATCAGCTGAAGGTAAATGTTAAGAGTTTCCCCCTTTCCAACAGAATGCAACTTTGGTATTTTATCATTATTATTTTTATTTGGGTATCTCTATATCAATTAAACTCTTTTTAATTTCAGTTTTACATCACAAAACTTGGGTTGACTAAACTGAGATTTTTTTTTTAAATGTGCAAAAGGGTTTTGTTTAATTTTAAATCTGGATTCACTAATTTTAAACCTGATTTTCATGAAAGTTGATCAGAACTCATCATAGATTGAATTAATCTTTGTTGGTGCAACCCAGTCTCAGATGTGAACTTGTCCCGTACAGTTATGATATCAGTGTACTTAAGTTGATCAAATTAAAGTGTCTGGGAATGTGTGGTACATTGGACCATTATTCACTCTGGAAGTATTTTATGCTCTTGCAGGATGACATATCTCTGGTGCTTTATAAAGCACTACGGCTGATTGAATTTTGCATATCTTGTGTGTGTGTGTCCAGGTTCCTGGACTACCTGTCAGACTTGTGTGTGTCAATGAATAAGTCCATCCCTGTGACACAGGAGCTCATCTGTAACGCAGTGCTGGATCCAGCTAATGCCGACATCCTCATAGAAACTAAGTGAGTAGTACCTCCTCGACCTCTACTTACCTCTGCCTCATCCTCCTCGTAACACCAGTGTGCACCATGTGACATACACAGAGACACACAACGAAAATGACTTCACTTAGGCTACTTCAAAATCAAAAGAGGTATTTATCATTTAAAAACAACATCTGCTCTCAACAGCTGTAATATGTCATTTAATTGGTCCTTATTTTGAAGACACCATGCATGGAGTAGATTATTGAATAATGAGATGATTGATGGCTAATTTATCAACAACTGTTTTGATGAATCAGTCAATTAATCTTCATTAGTTTAATAAGAAGACTCACATTTAAGAAGCTGGAACCAGAAAATGTTTAACATTTTTGCTTAAAATGTGACTGAAATGATTAATCAGTCATCAAAATAGTTGCCAACTACAGTAATTTTATTTTGATCAACTGATTTACTAATTGATTAATTGACAAATTGTTATAGCTTTAGTCTCTATAGCAGTAAAGATGTGTTTACTAGGCTTGTTCTATTTTGTTTTTTACAGCTTGAGGCAGTAATGACACTTGCAATCATTGTATCCTCATGCTTTTGTTCAAATTTGTCACAGATTCTTGCTCATTTTCTTTCCATCAGCCTTTAACAAAAAACTTCCTTCCACCCGCAGACTCGTGCTGTCGAGGTTTGAGATCGAGGGAGCACCGCTCGGGGAGAACTCTGTGGAGTCCGAGGAGGATGAGGAGGAGGTATGGTTATTCTGGAAAGACAGCAATAAAGAGATCCGCAGTAAAAGCATCAGGGAGCTGGCCCAGGATGCCAAGGAGGGCCAGAAGGAGGACCAGGAGGTGATCAGTTATTACAGGTAGTTACTGGACTTTATTTTCCATGTGGTTTACTGGGATGAAGAAGATCAGATTGAATCAGCATATGGTTCAAATGAACCTAACAGTTATGTATATGCCAAATGGGTCACCTGGGTAGGTAAACAACTTGGGGTTGGGGTGTTCAAAAAATGACTCTACTTGTCTTTATTTACCACTTTAGGTACCAGCTGAACCTGTTTGCCAGGATGTGTTTGGACCGACAGTATCTGGCAATCAACAAGATCTCCGGCCAGCTGGACGTGGACCTGATTTTGCGATGCATGTCCGATGAAGACCTGCCTTATGATCTGCGGGCCTCTTTTTGCCGCATGATGCTGCACATGCATGTGGATCGTGATCCCCAGGAGCAGGTTACACCTGTCAAATATGCTCGACTCTGGTCTGAGATCCCCTCAGAGATCGCCATTGATGAGTGAGTAAATGAAGACGTGAAAGATTGTTCATTGTAGAGAATTTGTCTCTTTGTTGTCGATTAATTTGTGCTTTTTTGTCGTCTTATTGTAGTTATGACAATGATGGAACATCTAAAGATGAAATTAAGGAGCGATTCTCTCAGACCATGGAGTTTGTTGAGAATTACCTCAGAGATGTGGTGTGTCAGAGCTTCCCTTTTGCAGATAAAGAGAAAAACAAGCTCACCTTTGAGGTCAGTCTGGCAAATTCTCCGTATAGAATCACACTCATGTCATCGTAGTCACATTTATTTTATGGTTAATTCCTTTATCTTCCATTTTTAGGTGGTTAATCTGGCCAGGAACCTGATTTATTTTGGCTTCTACAACTTTAGCGACCTGCTGAGACTAACCAAGATCCTGCTGGCTATTCTAGACTGTGTCCATGTGAGCACCATTTTCCCTTTCAACAAGCTGGACAAAGACGATGAGAGTAAAGGTATGAACAGTATGGTTGCTCAGGGGAGGACCAGATGTCTCATCGACATGAAGTTGATGTGCATGTGTGTGGCTGGTTTCCAGGCAGTAACGTGATGAGGTCCATTCATGGCGTCGGAGAGCTGATGTCTCAAGTAGTCCTGAGAGGAGGAGGCTTCCTTCCCACAACTTCAAACACCAGCACCAGCAGAGACACAGTCAAGACCCAGACTGAGCCTGAGAAACAGGACATACTGGTCATGGACACCAAGCTCAAGATCATTGAGATCCTGCAGGTGAAGAACATGCAATATTATTATTTTTTCAATATCTTTTTATTTCCAAAGAATGTATATACCATAACCAGCACAAATGGCTAAACACAAACATAACAGACTACACTGAGTTTCCTCATATCCCCCATCCCTTCCCTCCACCCTCGGACAAAGTCCCTCCGTCCTCCAAAATATTCACATAAATCTTATTTTCTGTCCTGTCCTGTAGTTCATCTTGAATGTGCGCCTGGACTACAGGATCTCCTGTCTGCTGTCCATATTTAAGAGGGAGTTTGACGAGAGCAACTCCCAGAGTGAGTTATCTGTAACTGGATCAGTTGAAGGACCGAACAACATGCCAGGTCAGCTTAACCTGTGGCTGTATTTTACACAAATGTGGGGCCAATGAAATAGACTTTGTTGGTTACAGGTGTCTTTTTTTTATTTCAGGAGCTTTGGATTTTGAACACATAGAAGAGCAGGCAGAGGGGATATTTGGTGGAAGGTAATTCTACTTTTAAGAGAGAAAGAGTCGTGCAAGAGAGAAGGATGTGTTTTCATTTGAGTGTGTGTTCTGTGTGTGTCTAGTGAAGAGAACACCCCGCTGGATTTGGATGATCATGGTGGCCGGACCTTCTTGAGGGTCCTACTCCACTTAACCATGCATGACTATCCTCCGCTGGTGTCCAGAGCCCTCCACCTGCTCTTTAGACACTTCAGCCAGAGGCAAGAGGTCTTACAGGCTTTTAAGCAGGTATCCTACCAGTATATACACAACTGAAGCAATGAGACAGTGATGGGATAAAGGTATAACACACTGACTCAGGGGTACATTTTGGAGAGATTACTATGAAAAAAAAGATAAAACCAGACATATCTGAGGAGGGCAAGGCATTGATAGATATTCTGGTTGAAATATATAAGCAGGGCAGCAATAAACCTATTTCCAAATTATGCCAGGGTCTTCATGAGCAGAAAAGGAATAAGGAATGAGACAAAATACACTTCAGTAAAAAGGGAAAAAGAGCCACTGAGAAATCACTGGAGGATTGGCAATCATCCACAAGTTCAAAGAAGAAGAGAGAATTTGGCTGGAAGAATTTGGTTCGTTTCTTAATCACAACCCACATTGAAAATAAATTGTCCCAGTCACAACAGAGACAGTGCAGACACATGGATGCCAATCACCCAGATGTTTGTGGATGTTATATATTTTGATAGACAGTTTTAAATGAGTGAGCTGTTGCATGTGACTATAGTCACCTCTCCATCAGAGCTGCGGACTGCCATGCACTTATGAGCTGCATGCAAGCAGTCACTTTATGATGGCTATGTCTTGATAAAGGTCCTTGTGCCCAAACATCTGCACTTTTTAATATAGCAATGCAGAGGTGAAAAGTCTTTCTTTGAAATGTTTTTTGGGGGGCTATGATTCCCTGCACTAGAGATCAAGCAAGTGAGATCAAGCTGCCTTCTACTCATCATGTATAAAAAAAATGATAAAGGTCTTTAAATTAAAAAAAAAAACTTGAGCAATGAAAGTCATTGCGGTTTAAGTGAAGTTCCTCTTGCTTTTGAGACCCAGGTATGTGCACATACACAAATGCATTAACAGCAACATTTGAATCTGAAATCAGAATCGTCTTGCCGTCCCAGTTTGCTCTGCTCTGTACTTTATATTGTAACGTATGTATTCACAGGTCCAGCTGCTGGTCACCAGCCAAGATGTGGAAAATTACAAGCAAATAAAGTCAGACTTGGACCAGCTGCGCTCTATCGTAGAGAAGTCTGAACTGTGGGTGTACAAGAGGCAGGGGCCAGACGAGGGCATGGATGCAGGAGAGGGGCTCTCCACTGAGCCAGAACATAAAAAGGTGCAGTATGTTGGACATCAAAAGACACTGAAAAGCCAGTCATCTAGAAAAGTGTCTGTACTAGAGTAAGGCTTTTTCTGTGATGCTTGTGTCTGTCTGTCTCTGTAGGGGGATTCAGGGGGCACAGACAAACCAAAGAAAGCAGAAAGTACAAGCAGTTACAACTACAGGGTGGTAAAGGAGGTAACTATCTTATTTTGAAAGATGGTTAACAAGCTTTTATCTACCCAAGAGCCTTTTTCCCACTTTCTTCACCCCCTCACATTTTCTTTCTTTCTCTTCTCACTCTTCTTTACCAGATCCTGCTGCGGCTCAGCAGGCTGTGTGTCCAAGAAGGTCTGTCAGGTAGGAAGAGCAAGAAGCAGCAGCAGAGGCTGCTGAGGAACATGGGAGCTCACGCTGTCGTCCTTGAGCTCCTGCAGATCCCCTACGAGAAGGTATCAAGAGGTTCCACTGAAATGTTGCTCAATAACATGCTGGTTGTTGTGTAAATGGGGAAAAGCATTCACATCCTTCATCTTGCCATCCAGGGAGAAGATTTGCGTATGCAGGATATCATGAAGCTTGCTCACCAGTTTCTACAGAATTTCTGTGCAGGAAATCAGCAGAACCAAGCCCTGCTGCACAAACATATCAACCTTTTCCTCAACCCAGGGGTGAGCAACCCTGCCACACATTTCATACACACAGTGTTACTATAAGAATGGATGATTTAGATTTGAAACAACATCAACAATATTTAACACTCTATTCCCATTTCCCATATTCCCCATGTTTTTTAGTCTGGGATGGCTTGTCAAAAATAAACTAATTACTCCTTAATTTTAAAACCAGCATTATCAGTTTTATGCCCTTTACAAAGACAAATTGTATTCAAAATACAATGAATGTAAAAAAAATCACAATTAAGAAAATAATTTATATTAAATAACCTGTGAAAATATTTTTTACTGTATGTTGTCTGTTATGCCTGTGTTTTTATTTCTCTTGCCTTATTTATGAGCTTTAAAAATCTGTAATTTCTACTATTTCTTATTACATAACTGTTGATTTCCATGCCATAAGAGTTTCATTGCTCAGAAGTGTAGCATTGTGCATTTTACAAATAAAACGCTTTGATCATTCCTCTCTGTTTTTTTTTTTTTGCTTAGATTTTGGAAGCAGTCACCATGCAGCACATCTTCATGAACAACTTCCAGCTGTGCAGCGAGATCAATGAGCGTGTGGTTCAACACTTTGTCCACTGCATTGAAACACACGGCCGCAACGTCCAGTACCTCAAGTTTCTTCAGACTATTGTCAAAGCTGAGAATAAGTTCATCAAAAAGTGTCAGGACATCGTCATGGCAGAGGTCACGCCTCGTTACCACCTATCAAATGTTATGTGAACAATCCTGCAGTCTCCTCGTGTCCTGATGTCATTGTGTGTATTTCTTTCTTCCTACAGCTGGTGAATGCTGGCGAAGATGTTTTGGTCTTCTATAATGACCGCGCCTCCTTCCAGACACTGGTGCAGATGATGCGATCGGAGCGTGACCGCATGGACGAGAACAGTCCTCTGATGTATCACATACACCTGGTAGAGCTCCTGGCTGTCTGCACTGAGGGCAAGAATGTCTACACAGAGATCAAGTGTAACTCCCTGTTACCCCTGGATGACATTGTGCGGGTGGTGACCCATGAGGACTGCATCCCTGAGGTGAGATAAGGCACAGACTGAGCTGTGCTGAGGATCTGACAGCTATGAGAAAGCTATAAACCAGTTATGGAGCAGACTCAGCCGGCACTCTGTGAATTCAGAGGCTTACAAAGCAACAGAACTGGAAAGATGAGATTTATTCACTCTATGGCCCGTTGCTCATGGATTTGTTACTGTTGTGTATCCAATATGTTTCACTATTCATTCAGGCTTTTTTTTTTTTACATTTATTTTTCTCTTTATGTTTAACAGTGCATCTTGTGTACTGCACAATGAAAAGAAAATCATAAATCCCTAGGCAATATTCAAAGATGCAAAATGTAAGAATGTCTAAATTAATTTATCAAATACTAAAATTATCAACAGAATGTGAAGAAATAACAGTTTTGACCGTCAAAGATGCCCATGTATAGTGTAGTGCAGATATCTACTGACATTAGTGTGCTAACCAGTTATCTTAAGCCCATGCGATATTCTGTTATATCCAGTTTGTACCTTAAGAGGTGGTAGTTTCAGCTGATTTAGCTGAGATGTATGCATGTAGCAGTTAGCAGCTGTTAGCTGTTATTCTGGTGATATACTGGACCCTATTTGTGTGGAGTATTCCAAGGATATTATATTCCAAGAATTCAACAGGTGGCCAATTCCTGTAAGGAGTTTAGTGCATTAATGTTGGATTGTTTGATGATCATCCCACATTTAACAGATTCTAAGTCTAGTGTTACTTTGAAGTATTCGACTGCCAAGTGTCCTTGACTGGCCCCACATTTTTACATTAAACCTGACCCTATACTTTCAGGTGAAGATTGCCTATATCAACTTCCTGAACCACTGCTATGTGGACACAGAGGTGGAAATGAAGGAGATCTACACCTCAAACCACATGTGGAAACTCTTTGAGAACTTCCTGGTTGATATTTGCAGAGTAAGGAACAACTAGCAGCTCTGTAGCAACTTTTTGCTTCACTTAAGACATTGTCATACCTAAAGGCAAATTGGTTATGTTTTGGTGAATACAGGTGTGTAACAACACAAGTGATCGTAAGCATGCAGACACAGTCCTGGAGCGTTATGTGACGGAAACAGTCATGAGCATTGTGACAACTTTCTTCAGCTCACCTTTCTCTGACCAGAGCACCAGCCTGCAGGTATGTAACCACCAACCAGCCTCAGCGTTATGAAACACTATGCAAGGAAAAGTAGTTAAAGTGCTGAATGAATGTGAAAACAAGGTTTCAAGGTATTTAAAAAGTCTAAACTCAAATAATCTTAAATTTTGGACCTTACATCCCCTATAATGCTTCAGATATGATGTTTCATTTACTTCAGCTTGCTTTTAAATGTGTCTTGAAAGAAAATTTGATATTAGTAAAAGAAAATCAAGAAAACAAACGTGGAAACAATAAGCACTAATGCAAACTGTGCATTTATGTGCTCCAGGTGGCCATCAGAATTAATGTAAGTACACAGAGAATATATATTGGCTATTCCATGTAATTGCAATAAAATAGTGTGACTCTCCAGACAAACCACTAATTCAAAAGCCCAACTTTAGATTAGAACCAAACCATCCGCTGCAGTGTTTTTCACGTTAAGTGCTTCCTTAAGTGGTAAAATTAGTGCGTCTGAGGAACTTCTGAGAATTTTCTTCCTCTGATTAACATCATTGCAAGTGGTTAAGGAGAATGAATGTTTCTCTTCTCTTCCCATTTGAATGTGTTAATCAGTATTGTGTTAGTCATGGTCCTGTAGAGCTAATTGGATATAACTAAGTTAAGACCAATTATTGTCGTGATTGTGATTGTTGGCGTCCCATTGTGCTTATGAATCATTTCCTTTGTAGATACCCCAGATATTCCCCCTCCTTTTACATAAGCAACCTCATAAATTCGTAGAAAATATAGATTTTCAGTGATCTATTAGTAACTTTGTGACCAGTCATTTGTTCAAATAATAGTAATTCTTTCTTTCAACTCTGGTTCACAAAAGAAATATTTCTGACCATCGTCTCATAATTTTTACAAACAGGATCACATTGTTTTACAACTGTTAGAGCTGTCTCTGAAATGTATGGTAATGTTCTTTATGTATGTGTGATTTATCTTGGCAATTTTCCATGCATGTTTTATTTCTGCAGGCCTCTCTCTTGGGGAAAATATTTCAGGTATTTGTTGTAATTCAATTCAGCGGGGAAAACACAGAGTTGGGTGCTGCAGATTCTTGGTTGGTGTAAGAGAAAATTCAGTGATACTTTCTATGAAGACCACATCTG
Organism: Lutjanus erythropterus; assembly: GCF_056507025.1. Taxonomy (NCBI): domain Eukaryota; kingdom Metazoa; phylum Chordata; class Actinopteri; order Lutjaniformes; family Lutjanidae; genus Lutjanus; species Lutjanus erythropterus. The sequence continues at coordinate 22,161,068 of NC_139318.1, forward strand.
GTGTGTTATGGGACATTCACAGTGAATTGTAATGCGTTCATAATGCTTTATGTCTAGAGTCATAAACACACAATGCTTTCTGATGCACTATGTCAACAGTCATAAAATCGCCCCCTGAATCACCTCAACAATCAAATGTAGTAAGGACTCACAGTATGCTATAAATAGTCTGTGCACAGTCATAAGTTATTGTATGTGTTAAGTAAAGTACTTATCGATGCATCTATAATGGTGCATGGTTAATCATAACCTTTCATTGTTGGTGGGGCGTAAAGTATAATGCATTTAAAAGAATCTATTTTGCATAAATGATTATGATGATGATGATGATGTTCTCATAAAGAATTATAAATGCATTATTACTCACTATGAATTCCCACATAACACACTGTATTCATTCATTCAAAAACTATTTAAGAATAAAGAAATTAAGAAAATAGAAAATCAGTTTATAAAAATATTTATAGTCTATTAAATATGTAACAAAATAGTATGACAGTAGTATAACAGAAATATGTACACTAGTATGTAAAAAGATGCATGCCTTGTTATCTAATCTGTATTAGCAAATATGTATGTATATATATATATATTCATACAGAATACTATATATGTTCGAAAAATAGAAGAAATAGAAAATAATTCATGTCAAGAATAATGTACACTGTGCATCAGACTATAATATATAACAATGTAAATAAATTTTACTGCTCTATGTATAATTCATTGAGTTATTGAATGATTGCACAGACTATTGCAGTTGAGTTATTACACAATATTGTCATCTCAGTCAGTTATGTACAGTTAGATTATTGCAGTTTTGGGTAATTGCACAGGAATTGTATTGTCAGACAGTAGTGCACGGTTGTATGTAAATATTGAATAAATTATGGGTTGTAGTTGCTGACAGGTGGAATAAATAGCTCCAGGGGTCAGCCTATTGACTCAGAGTGTCTGACACTCTGAGAGAGGAGTTGCGCAGGTTGATGGCCACAGGAAGGAATGATTTCCTGTTGCGCTGTGTGGTGCATCTCGGTGGATCTTGTGCTAAATTGCTAAATGTACTCCTGTGGCTGACCGGCACATCAAGGAGTGACACTGCCATCAGAGAGTCCAGCTCCACCCCCACAATGTCATTGCTCTTGTGGATCAGTTTGTTAAGTCTGTTGGCGCCCGCTACCCTCAGCCTGCTGCCCCAGCACGCAACAGCATAGAAGAAAAAGATGTGGTCTTCACAGAAAGTGTTGCCGAACATATCTTTATCTCGTTATTTGTGTATGTGTGAGTATTCTGAAGCTGATTTTCACTCAGTGGGGTTTTGGCAACTGTCTGTTCAGGGATTGATGTGTCTCCTGAAAAAGTAACGAACCACCACTGAGCCAGCACACTGTTCTGACTACAGTTGCTGTCACACCAGCTAAGCTACATCACTGTGTGTGTGTGTGTGTGTGTGTGTGTGTGTGTGTGTGTGTGTGTGTGTGTGTGTGTGTGTGTGTGTGTGTGTGTGTGAGAGAGAGAGAGAGAGATACTAAAAGGCCAAGCCAAAGTTCACACTGTTGGTGCTGTAGATGACAGATGGGACTTTCATGTAAAAAAAAAAGTGATTCCACTTATATAAATATCGTACTCTACAGCCTCTTTGCTTTTTCCCTTGTATCTTCTTTCTCAGACCAGGCAGCCAGTCTTTGTCCAGCTGTTGCAGGCAGTGTTCAGGGTCTACCACTGTAACTGGTTGATCCCAATCCAGAAGGGCTCTGTTGAGAACTGCATCAAGGTGCTCTCTGATGTTGGTAAGATCAGGATCCTTCAGCATTTCCGTCCACTTATAAAAAAGCCCTGTCTCGTAAGCCCTTATGTAACTGCAATAGAAATGGTCCATCAGTGCTTTTATTGGTATTTCTATATGTCATTTCTTGGAGTACTATAAAATGTTTCATATCACTAAGAGCAAAGATAAAGTGGTTCACTCAATAGTATTTGATAATTGATAGAAGTATTAAAATTGTGAAAAAAGTAAAAAGTATATACATGAACAAATTGGACAAACTGGACAAATTTGAAAAAATATGTATAGTGATCTGAAAGATTTCTAAATGTAGAAACATTAAGAAACCAAATGTTGACACTCCATAATATGTTTGAGTTTTTTCATTTTTACATTTTTGCTTATTTTTCATACTGTAGGGTGCAAAGGTGTTTTGATAGTTTCATCTTCAAAAGAAATATTTCCCCTGTGCTTACATCCATAGTTTTTCTTATTGTTGATGTAGTTTTCTAGATTTCCTTAATTTCCATAAAATATGTACCCAAGCTCAAAACTACTGACTGAATCTCATTTCTTATATTGTCTCTCTGACATGATAATATCAAGCTGCCTCTTCGCTCCTCCGCTGCCGCCACTCCAACTTTGTCGCCAACCATGGTTTGAGTCGCACATAGTGTGGCCTAATGACATGCTGCAAAAAGAATGCATGTTCTAGCTATTATGGTTTTTTATTTTAGATCTCTTTAAACAGGATAATGTTTTCCTGCAGCCTTTAGTAGCTGCCCACAGGAGGTCTGTTATCATAAGTCTAAATCAGGTCATCATGTACGGTAGGTTTGTATTTTACAGTTGCAGTAACGGATTCTGGTGAAATTCTCAGGCTGGCAAATTACTGATGTTTTGGGAACAAGACTCAGCAATCAATCAAAGTCTCCCATCGCTGGCTAGATTTTCTTAAGCCTGATAATAGCCAAGAGGAGGAGAAGAAGTCTAGTTTTCTTACACACCGCTTGAATTACATTATGCTTAAAGGTTATTGTGGAACATTTGCCCAATGACACCAAAAATAAACTGCCTACTCCAGCTTCAAGTCATGACTCTTTATTCCATGTACCAGTAAGGACAGAGCAAATGTTACAGGAGTTGATTGATCTTCACAATGGTTTACTGTGTCCCCAACAGCCAAAGGCAGAGCAATAGCCATCCCTGTGGACCTGGACAACCAGGTGAACAACCTGTTTGTGAAATCCAACAACATTGTCCAGAAGACAGCCATGAGCTGGAGACTTTCTGCTCGCAACGCTGCCCGCAGAGACTCTGTGGTGACTGCTTCACGGGACTACAGGAACATCATAGAGAGGCTGCAGGTGCTGTGGTTTTCTTGCACATTTTTGCTGACTTTTGTCTGCAGAATCATTCAAGCACCAAGGATGTTTCTGTGTCTGAACTGCAGGATATTGTGTCAGCTCTCGAGGACCGTCTGCGCCCGCTGGTCCAGGCTGAGCTGTCAGTTCTGGTGGACGTGCTACATCGGCCTGAACTGCTCTTCCCTGAAAACACAGACTCACGAAAGAAGTGTGAGAGCGGAGGTTTTATATGCAAGTAAGCCCTGAAAATACCTTCTTTAGCTAATCTATTATTGACATATGAGTGAGTGTATTTATTGTTATAAATTATAAATTATTACAAAACTTCTGAACTAATGTGTATGTGCAGGCTGATCAAACATACCAAGCAGCTGCTGGAGGAAAATGAGGAGAGACTGTGCATTAAAGTTCTGCAGACACTGCGAGAGATGATGACAAAAGACCGAGGTTATGGAGAGAAGGTAGGAGAAGGTGCCAGGCACAGAAGTGGTGGGGTGGCATACTTCATGAACATGGTATGACTGTGCGTACGCTGTACTGTGAATACAGTTATAGAAAATATATTGAAAATTTGTCACTTGATTTTGTTTTTCAAGGTATCACAGCCATTTATTTGTCATGATATAACAGAGTTCCACAATGAAAGGAAGGTTGAAGTCGCCTCATGACACAGACACATAAAACAAAAAGATAATCAATTGAATTGGATAAAATATACATTAAAACAATATATACAGTTATTTATATACCTATATACATGCATACATCCAGGAAATAATTCTGTGATGTATTTTTTTGAATATGTGTCTGGGGGTGTGTAAAGAGCAGCAACAAGAAGGTATGATGATAATAATATGGTCGACATCTTAACACTAAAAACTCAACATCTGGTAAACATCTATTCAATGTGACTGATCTCTAAACATCACTGATATAAACAGATTTAATGCTGGTGCATTTATTTGTTTCTGTTCAAAGAAAGAAGTCAACTTCTGAGGAACTCTAAAAAAAAAAGAGACTTAGTTAGGTTGTATGAGGTACTTGTCAATAGTCAGTGCATTAACTACTGTAGATGCTGGCTGGCACGTCTCCAGTTTGGAGAAACAGCGGAGTACCAGCATGGAAGCTAAGTGATGAACTACTGTCGACAAGGTCAGTAACAAAATGTATTTTAGCCACTTAAAAAAGGTCCACTGTAAAAAAAATCTAAATCAGTTTAAGCGTACGCTATAATTAGAATGTTTTCACCACTCAGACAGTCTTTTCTGGTGGGAAACTCATTATACAGGTCAGACATTTCTCTCTCCATACCAACCAAAGTCCATAGGTGAAATCAGTCATTTTACCTGACAGAACACAGGAGCTGCTGGCCTCCCACTGTCTAAATCTTTCAGTTTGTTTGTGTCATTGTGTGTCTATGGTGAATCTTAACTATTCTTTTAAAACACCAAAGTCTCATACAATGACGCCATCTAACCAACGGATCAATGCAGACCAGCAACTGTGTTCTGTAAGGTAAAATGGCTGATTTTGTCTATGGAGTTTGGTTGGTCTTTTAGAAAGCGATATTTGACTTACATTAGCAGTGGTTTCACATAAGGCAGCTTGTTTGACAGGAAATCAACGCCCCTCTCTGCTTCTCCTAACTGGAAGCATGCCAACCACCATCTACTGTAGTGCCCTTATTTTGAAGGGAATGTTCCTCCTGCCACATTCACCTCTTTGGTCAGTAGGACAGGACCGGTCACTTCTCAGAAATGCTTCCAGCCACACTCACCACGGTATGAGACTGCACTAATTCTGCTCACTGTGGGTAATATTCAGTCATAAACGCCACATTTCCACTGTGCTGCTGAAGTTGATACGTATCGCCACAGTATTAACTCACACAGCTAACATGTCATGCTGTATCATTGACCTCTGCTTTAGCTTCCTCCTTCCTGTGTAGTTATCTAACCGCCTTAAACCCTCTGTTCTTTTTCAGCTCAGGGCCTTTGATGATGAGATGGATATGCCTAAGGTTGTTTCCCTTTTTCTTCTTCTCATGCCTCTGTTTCCCTGAGCTGTTTTCTGTTGTTGTGCCTTTGTGACACTAGTAGTCGTTCTGTAACTGTGCTGTGGCAGCTGCTGTGGCCGTGCTGTGTGCTGTAGTTAGCAGAGGACGCTCCAAGCACAGCTGGTAACAAACAGTGGTGGGCTGATTCTGTCTTACACACCTGCTGCACTGTTTGCCTTAAACCACTGTGTAGATCAACTGAAAATGGTGAGAGAAAGAGAGAGAGAGTGAAAGAAAGAGAGAAAACAAAGAGAGAGAGAGATACTGTAGGGAGATGAGTGCTGTTGCTCAACAGAGTTGTGTTATTTCAACTTCCCAAGGTGAGTCACTTGCTGGCTGGGCAAACTGCCCGCACTGGACATTTACATGTCCTACTTTCCGACAGTGTAAGCACCATTTCAAGTAAAAGTCATTTTAGGTCATTGTTGTATATTTAAACATTAATTCCCGTCCAATGCTGTCATCATATGTTTACACTCATACAAGCAGCACAAAAACAGATGTTAAAAGTACTTAAACCCATTTTTCCTACTATGATAGAAAAAAAATCCTGTAAGTCATTATAATGAGAAACAATCTCAAACTAATAATAATAATAAAAATAATAATAATAATAATAATAATAATAATACTCAGTATCTCAAAATAATGACTTTGTATCAAACTCATGATTTTTGATATCCTATTTATAATGAATAGACTTGATAAGATGCATAAGTATAAATGAATGCAGACTATAATAACCAAATTACACACATCACAAATAAAATGTAATGACTTTGTAATGGCAACTTTAAAATGAGAGTGAGCGCTCAACAGCGTATAGGTTCCTTATCTGTAACTGGCTGCGTCTGTTTTTTTTTGGTTTTTTTTTTTCAAAAAAGACAAAGGAGAAGATAGTGAAGCCATAAAAGCCACTTCCTTCCCTCTCTTTTTCTTACATCAAGGTGTTCTATTGTCTTTGTCTATGTTCAGCTTTTTGTAGGGTGTTTCCCCTGTGTCTCCTTTAGCTGCCAAGAGGGGGCACTGTGGCTGTGTGCGTGCCTTATGTGTGTATTAATGAGTGTGAGGGGCTGTGGCAGTCATTGAGGCTGTGTCCTAGTTTTCCTTGCCTGAGAGCTGCACGATTCCTGGGCCCCTGCCAACTCTGGGCTGAGGTTACATAAGAACCAGGCTTTTTTTCCTGGAACTCAGCCCCTCCGCTGATGTGTGACCTTCAGCAGTAATTGCCAATAAAAGTGTGGAGGAGCTGTTTACCCACACCATGGCTCTGTGTGTGTGTGTGTGTGTGTGTGTGTATACACCTGTGTGTGTGTGTGTGTGTGTGTGTGTGTGTGTGTGTGTGTGTGTGTGTGTGTGTGTTGGGGGGTTGGGTGAAGGGTGGTTTGCATGAGCGTGTGAGAGAGTTGATCCCTACACACACCTGTTAAATGTTGTATCACTGTCTGTCTGTCTACACATGAAAAGCAGCTCTGATGTAAGAATGGTAGCCAAGTGGAAATCTGCTCCCCCTCCTCCGGGTGCCAGTCCTCATATTTCTTTTCTCTTCTTTTTTTTCCCTTTTTGGACCCATGAAATCATTGTGACACAATTCCTCAAATACTCCCCCACTTCCACTCACACCCTTTCTCACATGGATGCAAACACACACCCACTCTATGTAAACTAAATGAAGTTGGCTGTGAGTGTTTGTGTAGGTGTGATATGAAAGTGCGTAGTTGGCACATGTCTCCTCTGCTGCCCTTGTGAGTAAAGCATGGTAGCATACTATAAGACTGAAGAGGAACTGGGTGAATGTGTGAACGCGTTGAACAGGAAACGTGGCATAAATAGGTCACATGGATGGGGTTGCACCAAAAAGATTCATTTAATCTATAATTGCACCAAAAAGATAAATATAACCTGAGATTAGTTCTAATCAGGGATGAGCAAAACTAGGTTTAAAATGAGTAAATGCAGATTTAAAATTAAACAGAGCTCTTTGGCACAATTAAAAAATATCGTCTCAGTTTAGTAAATCCAAGTCTATTGATGTAAACCAAATTTAAATAGAGTTTACTCGATGTGGAGATGCTTGCTTACCCATAAATAAATTTAAAAAATGAATTTGAGTGCTGTCAAGACTTAAAAGAAGGGAGAAAACAGTTCATTTTCAACAGAACGTTTTATTGTTTGCTAGCTACCTAAAAAGTTAAAACATTGCAGGCTAGTTAAAAAGTAAAAAAAAAAATGCTATATTGCTCGTGAGCTAGCCAAAAAGTTAACAAATCATTAGTTATTTGCTAGCCAGCTAAAAAAGCTGACAAAACATTATATTGTTTGCTAGCCAGCTAAAGAGTTAGTTAGCCCAGGAACCTACTCATGATTGTTTGGCCAAAAGAAAAGAGAGACGCATCATAAAACTCAGCTGGGTTATGTCTGCCTCTTAGCTTTCTTCAAGGAACTTGATTATTTTGCTCAAACCATCAAAAAAAGGCAGCCATCTTAAGTTAAACCTCAAGTGTAAGTTTAAAGTTGATACTGGATTACAATTTGAATTGGAGAATGAAGTTTAGCTGCAGCAAGTTAAACCATGATTTAATCGGGTTGAAATGTGAATCCTTGTTGGTGTCACCCAGGCAAGTAGTAGGTTTATACAACAGTATTCAGTGTAAGCTGTGTCAGCTCTTATCATGTTAGGCATTTTTTGAAATCGAGATAGCAAGAGATGTATTTTTTACCTCACCAGTGTGTGCAAACTGTTCTGTTGCTAAATGTCAGGGAGGTGATTATCAGCTAAATCCATTGCTCTTTGGCTGTCAGACTTATGTAAGAGCCAGAGGAGTTCAGGATACACAGTATTGGGCTTTTACTCTCAGGCTCCCCTCTTCACCTGGCCTCGTGTGTGTGTGTGGTCTAGTCGATGCAGTTATGCAAGCCCTCCATGTTGGAAGTAAGTCATGTTTCATCCCCTTCACCTCCCTGTTTCTTCCCTTGGCAAACTCGCATGGATTTAGATGAAAAAATCGTTGGACTTTTTTGATTTGAAGATAGCGTCTGGCTTGCTTTTTAATCTGCCCCACTCTTTTTTTCCCACACTCGCTGCAGTGCTTTGACCACTTTGGCCAAGAGTGCAAAATTTATTTTACAGTGCTGGTATAGAAGTAGGTCAGTTGCAATGAAAATGACAGAGCACTCTCTTTTTTAATTTAGTCTGCTTTTCTGTCTGCACATAGCAAGCAGGCGAGTGGTAAACCCCAGCATTCATGTCATTCACCACTGGTTTAAACATGACTCAGCCTCAGCCTGCAAAGACATGTTTATTTACGCACTTTCAGAAAAAAATCACCTAAACATAAAGTAGAATTCACTCTGTGTGCATTTATTTCCAATATTGTCAAACTGAGAGGTGTGAGACTGATCAGGGGTTTGCCCCGGGGACTTTCCAGTTTGGTGTAGTCAGAGGCGGATGTGGCAGCTGTGAGGGGTTTCTCTGTGGTGTCTATGGTCAGACTGGGGATGATAAGCTGCACGTATCTAGTCTTATCAGCATATTGCTCTGCGCTTTGATGTGGTGACAGTGAGGCAGTGTCCACAGCCATGTGCAAGATGTTGTTCCTGCCTACAGTTGTGACACTGAGTGTGTAGACCCTTGACCTGCTTCTGAACTCTGCCCCACTATGAAATCAATTGAAGTGTTTGTCACAGGTGACTTTCAAGTCTTGACACTAAAAATCCAAATCATGCCTCAAGTCATGGCTGATAAGTGCTTAGCTGAGGAGAAGTCATAAACTTTGTTTGAAGGGGTGCATAAGACTGAGATAACACCATCATAACCTTGTCATGACAACTTTCATGAACATGAATGAGTTTTTATTCATGTTTATGACTGCTGTAAGTGTCATTCAGTCAAGGTCTGTATGTAATTTTGGTATGTAATTAGGTATGTAATTTTGAATGAAAAGTGGGCATTATTTGAGATGTCTTTGTTATGACAACTTGCCATCAACCACGATAACATTACCTGTCATAAACATGCCATAGCAAGCCATCCATCCATCCATTTTCTGTAACCGCTTATTCCCAAAGGGTTACAGAAAAGCAGGGGCCATAGCAAGCCTAATTATCAAACCTAAACAAACTATGTAGCTCTCTGTGTTCAGATTACATTAAACTGTCATGAGGCTCGTTTCTATGATGAGACGGATATAATTGTGTCTCAAATACAAATGTCATAAGGATGCCAAAAAGTGTTATTACACTGTCAATATGCTTTTATAATGGTGTCATGAAGTTAAATAAATTATTTTAGTTTGATAATGAGGCCTGCTATGGCATGTTTATGTTGTTTTGGTTAATGTCAAGTTATCATAACAAAGACATCTCAAACAATATCAACTTTGCATTAAAAATGACATAATTAACCAAATGGCACTTAATGACAACAGTCATAAATATTCATAAAGAGTCCTTCATTTACATGACAGGTGTCATGTCATGGTTATGAAGGTATCAGTCAGTCTTACACACACACCTTCAAATGAACTGTATAAAGTATATTTGAAATCATAAATGAGGCAATACTAACAATAAGAACAGCCCTGCAAAGCTTATAGCACAAGTTCCAATATTGTCAAGTTAATAGTGTAGTTTTGAAATATCTGCTGAAATGTCACCATTTGCATTTTGTGTGTTCCAAAGAATTTATGTGAGTATATTCTGTGTTTTCCCTTTCTTCTTTCACACTGTGTCTATGTCTGTACTTTCACTTTCTCGTTCTGTCTCACTATGTTTTTACCCTCCACCCCCACCCACACACCAACATCTCTTACCTGCTCCCTTTTTAAAACACTGTTCGTCACTGGCTTTGTATGACTGTATTTGTGATTTTAAATTTTTCAGATAAACTGGAGGTTGTAGAGTTCCTTTGTGGATAGAGAAAAATCTATTTTCTCTTTTTTTAAGCTAGAAAACACAGTTAAAATGCCTTTTTAAACTATCTGAAAAAAATGCACTGTTGCACAACTGAAAAAGGTCCTGTTTTTATTAACTGTTCAGAAGTTCATATTTTACAGATATATGTAAGCTTTTCAGTTTGGTGAGCATTTGATTCCTGGGGTGAAAATGTGTAGACTGATGTTTTTGAGCAGGGGATTCTCTAGATGTCTTTTGTCAGGGCAGCTATTCAGTAGAATTATTGATCCAGGGTTAGTCTTGTTATACAAATGAGCTACAGAGTGTACTGTAGCTTGTACTGCAGTGTTTAAATCATTTATATGTGGCATTTTCAGTCTGACATAGCCTCTTATTAATATACATTGCTTCAGTGAATTAAGTTGTTCTTTAATGTCTCTTCCAACCTGCAAGTTGTAAAGTTCCTTTTGCTGATTTCTTCTGGATACTTGCAGATTCTTAAATGATTCACAGACTGGAAGTGACTTTAATGAAAACCTGAATGAATGAGTGGAGAAAAATAACCAATGCGGCTACTTCCACATGGGGCACAAGAGATGAATGATAAATGAATGGTTTTATGAGCATGAAAAGGATGTGAATCATATATTGCCTTCACGGTAACCAGATCTCAACTAAATTGAACACCTGAGGGTGATTTCTTTGTTTTTTTTTAAAACATGATAATAGACAGCGTTCTCTATCACCATCACCAAAACACCAAATGAGTGAATATCTTATGGAAGAATTGTTACATTCCTCCAGAGGAGTTCAGAAACTTGTTGAAACTATGCCAAGGAGCAGTGAAGCTGTTCTGGAGGTTCACATCCTGGATGTATACTGTGCATCTTGCCCTTGACCTTCATTATTGGAGAGAAAAAGACTTGTTCTACTGTCAAAATTTGTAAATCCTAGTGTGTTTTGTTATTCTCTGTCTTGCCCTTGCTGTCTTTCACTTGCTCTCTGTCTTGGCCTCTGTGTTTTTGGTGACAGATGGCCACTGTAAGCAGCTCTGTGTCACTGGTTTAGTGGCCTGGTTCCTTTTGGAGTGATTATGTAACTCTAACCCCATCGCCCCTCGCCTCTCCTCTCCCCTCGCCCGCCCCTCCTAGTGTGTCTTTTTACATAACAGTTTATGTGGAGCAGTGCCTTTTACCAGTTTCCTTTTCCCATAGCGAAAAGAAAAGCATACTGTACATAGAGGTGCTGAATTTTGACATTTGAAATCTGAAATTTGAATTTCCATTGTGTGAACCATAAGCAAATTAGAATATGAAGAGAAGAGATCTCAGTTGTCTACATTAGGTTGTTGTTTGTTTCATTGTGCTCTGACCATGGTCCACATATTCAAATCCTCCCACCTTGTGTTTACTCATCCCTGACTTTAAATGACTGTTCCAGTGTGATTTCAGTTTTTGCCCAGTTTTTTACATTTTCTTCAAATATCAAAGTAATAATCTCAAAGATTTTCATTTAAATAAAAGTCTGTTAAGTTCGCTATCTAACACCACGTGAGCTAACAAAATGGCTCATAATCACCCACTGATTAAAAGCCCTTGGAGTAGACCTACTGCAGAGAGAGAGAAGATACTAATGACTGTTGCTAAGTCCCACCCCTTTTTGCTCTGTCCTCCAATAACAGTTGAGCAAGCTCGGTATCCAACAGAACCTCGAAACCTCGATCACTCAGCTTTCCTCTGTCCCTTTTTTAAAGTTAGTAAATGTTAGAAAATGCTAGCTAGATAATGATTGACGTAGACTAGCTAGCCAGTGAGCTAGTGTTTTGCTAACATTAGCTATCAGATGTAACTAGCAAACAACTTATGTAGATTTGCTAGCTAACTTAAGATATGTCACTTTTACAGGTCCCCCAGCGACATCTTTTAACTCTTTTCCTGCCACTGACGAGATATCTCGTCAATAGTAATTTTCACTGAGGCGGTAGGGGACACTGTGGGGAACCACTGGAATTGAGCAACAGAAGAAGAAGATGGCATTATCTAGCATGAACAGTTGATTTTTTTTGATGCAACCAACTAACATTAAGGTGCTTGTAAAAAAAAAAGGAATGAATGTAGCTAGAACAAAACATTTTTTGTGTCTGAAACTAGAGGATCCGTTTGTTCTCTTGATATATTCCATGTTAACATATTCATAGAACTGAATATTCTGTTTCTGTTGAAAAATCTGTGAAATTTGTCAAGCATGCTGTCACTGGCTGGTGTCCAGCATTGACGGGGAAAGAGTTAATCATCTTGAAATTAGGTTTGCTTTTCATATAGATGAGCCGAGCACATACGAAAGGAGGAAGATGGCCGAGGTTCTTCCAGGTACCAGGCTAGCTCAACTGGTATTGGAGCACAGAGCAAAAAGGGGCGGGACTGAAGAGGGGCCATTTAAGTTTCTGTTCCATTCAGGTCTTTGGTAACACTATTTCATGTTCAAATGGCTGCTGTAAAAAAAAGGTCTATTGCAGTTTTTTGAACAGGACGCCTGTGGCAGCATTCCTGGGATAAACCACATGCAGCGTACAGTAAATGAAATGAAGGTGGTGAATGGTGGTTGGTCCACCAGAGAGGGTAGGCAGAGCTAATATAACAGACTCACTCTTCAACTCATTTGTGTGAAGCAACATACTGTTTTTGTCTGGTCTCTGCTAGCACTGCAAGTAAACGGTTACTATGGTCAAACAAACAAAGAAAAGATTGATGACTACAGAACTGTTATGGAGGCCCAGTCCCAAGTGGCAGCTTTCAACTTACGTATGTCATACAGGTGGCACTGTTTAGATCTCTTCTGTCTTGGAAGAGAAGTCCAAAAACACATTTACCACTTATCACCATAGGTACCAAAGAGAACAAAACAAGGATCTTGGAGACTGTTAATTTAAAAGTGTAGGCCAAGAATTACAGATTAAACAAAGTAGAAATGATCATGAAAAAAATGCTGGAAGGATGTGTTTTACACCTTTGGACAGAAGCAGGCTAACTGTTTTCCCCTGTTTCAGAAATTTATGTTAAGCTAAGCTAGCTGGCCAGCTGCTACTGCTGTAGCTCCCAAGTGACTACCTCATGCACTCAGAAATAGAGCCAACGTGGAAGTCCCAAAAACCATGTGACTTTTTATTTCACTCATCTGTTTTCAGTTATATTAAGGCTTAAGGTTATGCAGAATTAAAAGTGTGGTCATTGTCAGTGTCAGGCAGTAGATAGATGCTTTATGCCATACCTTAGCTCCACCCATGCACTGCTCATGCTCCAGTCTTCATCCATTTTTGGATTAGCTCGGAGGTGAGCGGAATCAGACGCTACCAAGATGGCGACAACCAGAGTGACCATACTAAGAGGGGTGGTGTAGATCTTCTCATCTAACTCAGCAAGAAAGTGAATAAGTGCATTTCCCAAAATGTCCGATTTCTTTCAGTCACCTGAAACTTTAATGTCATATATAAAATAATTTACAGTGATGTTAAGAGAATTTAGAAAATGAGCAAAATACCAAACCACACTGGCTGTTTTTTATCACTGTATTAGTAGTAAACCTCGTACACATCTGTCGTCTCAGCTCTCTAAACCTTCCACAGCCATATTGCTTTCTCTGCTTTCTAGCGTAGCAGTAAATGCATGGTAGTTCACACGGGGCAGATCTTTGCATGGCCACAAACAGCTGAATAGATACACGATGTGGTGATTAACCTGACAGTAACCTTTTTCTCTGCTGCATGAATACTAACCCTGTGTTTGTGTGTGTTGGACCACTGTGCTCACACTCCTCACTGCACCCAGCAGCTGGATCAGAACCAGCCTGAGAAGCTGTTGGAGGACCAGAAGAGGGTAGGTACTCACAGCAACATGGCCGCTGCACTCCAATACTTCACAGTGAGATATCAAGTGTTAGGCGCACAGCAGTTGTGTTGGATGAAAAATTACCTGTCTGTGACTCTTTTCCTTCTTTTTGTGTTTCTGATCACTCCCACTCACTGCTTTAAGTAACACCTAACCACTCAGTCACAGCTTACTAATGTTTAACTAAAGTATAAAGGAAAATCTGATAACTTTCACAACATGCTCACCTCTGCCTCCTTTCTCTAATGATGTTTATGGCATGGCGCTGACTTTACACAGCCTCGGGAGTTTCCATTAAGGTGGCAAGCTCTAATTTTGATACTCCAGAATAACAATATCGATTGGAGTTCATCAATATGTAATTATCTCCAAGAGAAGAACATTATTTAGCACACAGGTATGCTCTAGCTGTTGATTAAATGTCCCTAATAAGCGGTCCACATGATATTAATCACAGCCCTCCGTGTGTCTCAGGAGGGGAGGTATTTTTATGCTATTGAAAATGTATTTTTTATTTATTTTTTTTCTTTCTTTTTTTGGTAAAGTAGTTTAACAAGTTCATCAAGTAAAAGAAAAATCAGCATTATGAAAGTTCTGTCTGGATTAGTAGTGCACATATTCAGATAGAAAACCAGATGTGGATTATACAGAAAGGTACATTAAATTGGGCAAATGTTTTATTTTATAACCTAATATTCATTGGCAATGCAGTTGTTGTGCCCTCAAAGCATCAAGTTGATTTAATCTTGACATATAGTTGATTATGAAATATATTTCCACATCCTTTTTTTCCATCTCTCTCACTCTTTTTTATTTTAATTTTTAACTAAACTAGGTTGTAGGAACTGAAACCCACCACCACTTTAACTGGGGGACTAGTGAACAAACACAAGCTTAAAAAATAATTAAAAGATTCTGTTTTGCATTGGAAATATTTACATTTTACAGTAAAGATATAAAAATATTCTTCAGCTGAAGGAAAAATCCTAGATTGCAATAATACTGTGTTCAGTACTAGACTATTATACATGCATATAACATTATACTTTTAAAATTAAGTGCTTGTGTGAAAATGTATTCTGAATGATACTGCATCACATATAGGAAATTATTTTTTCCAGAATAATAACAAGCATGTTTGAATAGAGGAAATATCTGTTTCCATCACATTATTTGGGCTTTTCCAAATAAGGTATTCGGATTCGGGTGCATCCATCGTCTGGATTGTTATCAGGTACAAAGTGCCAGCATGGTGGCATCACCGTTTCAGTAAATTGCCAACCGTTTAGATGACGTTCAGACAGGACATGATAAGGATTTGGTTCATGAGTCAAGACTTCAGAGGAAGTGCAGCATTCCCCCGATGATACAGAGGACTCATCTTCTGACTACCACTCATCCTACTGTCACAAACAATATACAGTTGATTAACCTCCTGCCAATATAAGATGAGAACAGTGTTCTTCACACCTCCTACAAGAAGTAATCTTGACCTCCAGAGCATAACTATGGCAGCGGTGCTTACATAATGCCCCTGCTGTCTGTCAAGGACCACCCACAGCTGACAATGATTTGCACATAATCACGCACAAACACACAAAAAACCCTCCTCTCTTTCATTTCCTTCACTTTATCCCATGGGAGGTCTGTCAGGTAGCTATGTGCTGCAGTTGCCATAACAACAACAAAGTCGTGCTGCTTAGTGGATGAGTCACAGTGTGGGAGGGCTGGCCCCAGGTTTGTCTAAGTGAAAACCAGGACCTCACATTGTCACTACACAGGGTCACTGCTGCTGATGATAACCATAACAGTGTCGGTCGTGTGGGTGGTAAATGACATAAACTCTGGGTTGTGTCTGCAAGTTTTTCCTTAAGAATTCTTTAAATTCAGTATTTAAAATGAAAAGTTGATTTGTAGTTGCTCCAGATTACAGAGCGTGGTCATAATGGCAGGTAGGGTATCATTTTCTGAGGTCAGCGGGTGGGTTTTGGGGATCTTTTATTCATCTAAAAAGCACAATATATCAGTGATGATGCATGTTATCCCTGTTATACAACATCTCCTCTGACATCATGTCATTACATCCTTCCCTTTCTTCTCCTCTTGTAGGGCGAGGCACTGAGACAGATTCTGGTGAACCGTTACTATGGCAACTTTCATCGAAGTGGTGGGCGGAGGGACAGCCTTACGTCATTCAGCAATGGCCCCCTCAGTCCAGTAGGACCCGGCAAAAACCAATCAGGTGGGACACCGTGGCTGTTTTTGCTCTTTTTTCATGTGTATTTATTTTTTCATTGAGTGAGTGGGTCTCAATACAATATAATCAATATGTACCATCTGGTTGTCACAGGTAATATTGCATCCGTAATCACACAAACATATAGTCTACACCAGGGGTGTCAAACTCAGTTTGGTTCAGGGACCACATACAGCCCTATTTGATCTCAAGTGGGCCGGACCAGTAAAATTAAAACATAATATATCTATTATTCTGCCGATTAATCGATTAATCAGATAAGAAATGCGTGTTCTGCATTTTTTTTCTATTATATTACTTTTGCTTTATTTAAGAGCAATGGTAATATACAAAAGACAAGACAAGACAGGTCTATTAAATGAACAACTATAAATTGCTAAAGTAAAAATACTCAGTAAAGTAACTTTACTTTTACTGGTATTACTTTACTTTCTACTTTTTTTTTCCAAGTACAAAGGTAAAAGTAAAGGTAGTAATGTCTGCAGAAACCACAAACAGAAGATGGAACTAACTCTTTTAACTGAAACAGTCACCAGGATGTTTTGTTAACATGTTAAAATCACAACATGTTTCTTCTGGAGCAGAACAGACGCTCCCAGATCCCCAGAGGACAGGGGACAGAGGACAGGGGACTGGTTTACCAACATGCCAACTATTTAGTAATAAAAAAATAACAATAAGAATACCATTAAAGAACAACAAAAGCAATAAAAAATGTTGATTTTTCAAAAATGGAAACAACATTCAAGATTTTTAAATTGTAATTAGGTATTTTTACATCGTGGTATTAGTGCTTTTACTTAAATAAAGAATCTGAGTATTTTTTCCATCACAGCAGGTCAGTGATCAGTGTTTCAGTGACTCTCTGCGGATCAGTGAATAGTGTTTTATTTATGGCAGCCTGCCACATTAAAAACATCGGCACCACGACATGATTTTCCATTTTTGGAGCTGTGCATCTTTTTTGGTCGTGTCTAGAAGGTAACTCTTTTATTTGCACAACTCTCGCGAGATTTGTGTTCGTTATTTCTAGAAAAATAATCAAACTCGCGCGAGCTTTCGCAGGTCTAGGGTTCCCTTCTAGACACGATCCTCTCTGTCTCTCTGTCAAACTACAGACAGCAGACTGTCTGTAAACAGCACGATGTTTCACTCTGCAGAGTTTTACACAAAGACTTTATTTGTGTGGACACCCAGGTTTGGTTTGTCACCAATTTTGGCATTTTTATTTTTAATCAGTCTGAGAGAACGACGGTATCAGTGATTGATTAGTGATCAGTCTGCCCTCCTCTCCTCCCTCACCTGTTCACTCTGCTGTGAGAAGGTCTGAAAGTTTCTCACAGACAAACACAGACTCTCCTGTTTTACGTATAGGCCTCTTTATACAGTTGTTTAATTTTATAAGTGCATCTGGTTGGTGTCGATGTCATTAACCATCATGTTAGTTTCTGTTGTAATAAACTCCGTCATTAACAACAGTCTCCTCCACACGCAGCTTCTCTGCTGCTGTGAAAACTGAATCAGACACAGACAGGGTAAGAGAATCACACTGACCTCCTCTGTGTGTCTGTACTGTACGTGTGCGTAACGAGGAGTGTCCAAGTGTCCACACCATGCAGTCACGTTAAAAGACAAGTTACTTTCCACCAAACTCTTGATTTTGCAGCACTAATAAATCTACAAAGTTTCGTAAATTCTGCTCCATATCAAGTTGTTTCTCTTTGTCGCTGTCCTCAGACATTGTGCTTTTAATATTGAAGTAAAATGTAATGTTTTCCAGTTTTGAAGTGTTGGTGTTATCTTAGTTTTCCAGTTTTGCAATATGAACTTCTTATGAACTAATAATGTAAAAGGAATTTCCCATCCTATTAAGTATCTTAATTTTTTGAAAGAGACAAATCAGTGGTGAAAATGTGACTTGACAATTGCATGTTCAATTCAAATTCAAAGCAGCTGCCTTCACTAGATTTCTGAGTTTTGAATCGAGTTCAAACTCTTCCATTTGGAATTAAACTAAAAAAAAGTTTTGCTGGCCTAAAATCCTTTGTGTAGATAATGTACTTTCTTTCTTTAGATGAACTTGTATTTAAATAATTGTTAACAGTGAGCTGTGGAATGGATTTGTCATTATTTGGGTGCTTGAAAATTAAATGGTTGCAACTGAAATTTTAATTATTAACATTTATTCAGCTGCATGTGAATGAGTTTACTAAACAGCATTTGAAATACAACTTTTGGGTGGTTTCTAAAACTCAAAGATTCAAGTTTATCTTAAGAAGAAAATGAAATCATCTCAACAAAAGATTATTAGTCGTAAAAATAAAATCCCCCTGTAAGTTCTCTCAACTTTTTCATTGTTATAGTGAAGTATTTCCAAATTTTCTCACAATATGAAAGGGCATGTGTGAGGAATTTTATTTTAAATATGTATCTGAAGAGCTGTCAACCTTGTGAATTTAGGTCTCTACTACCGTATATTCTTGTCATTAGTTTATATTGGATTAAATGTACATTTTTTTTAGTTGTTGCTCATTTTCAACAGGTTTGTTATTAATTCTTTACAGCAGGATGTGATGAGTGTAGTTAAGTCGGTGCACACAAGGCCATGAATACACTGCATCAACCTGTAAGGCATCTGCCAAAGACAGGCATGATTTTGCTGCCAGTGACTACAACTACTATCACAGGGGACAAAGTCTAGATAAACCTTTTCCCGTTGCCAAAATGTTTTCTGCCCCTGAAGTCGTAGTAAAGCAAGGCTCTCTTCTCTCAACAATGTTACATAAGGCTGTCTGGCCCTGAGCCGGTTATCAGCTGCAGAGTCGTGCTGTGAGCTGCCCTTTGAGCACGCAGAGCACAACACTCTTATCACCACCTGATAACATGGTCATTGTGTTACTATCTGCAGTCAAAATACTGAAGCATTGTATCTCTGTGCAGTCTTTCTCCTTCTATTTGAGTTATTGGTACAGATATGTAATATGTATGATGTAACATTTTATCTGCATATAGATTGTGGAGGACATATTGGTGCCACTAGAATGCATTATGAGTCTGTTATTCATCTAAATTCAGTGCTACCATGACCTAGTAACCGGGATGGCTAGCTGTCTGCTGTGGCACAAAGTTTAACGTTCGGTGTAACATGGGTGTGATATCGTAATGTGTGCATGTTATGTGTATTATGCAGCTGTGATGACTGGTCCAGATGTTGCATTCTTAACTTGAGAGAAAATCTCCACATTTGCCAGTTCACCATCTCTCCCATGTGCACCAAGATGTTGGCAAACTTCCAGCCTACAGGAAGTAACCCCCCTCCCCTGTGTGATCCACTTTTTGTTGTTGCTAGGTGACAGGCTGCTACTTCCTGTGAAAACAGCCTTTGCACCTGTTGCAGAAACAAGAGCCAGGCTCAGAATTCCATATGTACTCTGAAGCCGAGGCCTCGAGGGGGGAGGGATGTGCAGACAAAGTCGTGGACAATGAATTACACAACAGTACAGTTACACTGGTTAGTACAGGGTTAGCATTAGCGAGCCTGTTTAAGTAAATATTTTTGGACTTTGGACAGTATGTGTCAAATGATCTGTCCTCAAAGGTCCAGTTTGTGAGATTTATGTGGATTTATTTATAGAATATTGCAGACATGGAAGATAATAATCATGATTATGTTTCATTAATATATAATCACCTGAAAAAAACAAGAAAAAACATTGTGTTTTCATTACCTTAGAATGAGTTATTTATATCTACAGAGGTGTGGTCCTAAACACTGGCACCAGATATGGTGCTTTGCATTTTTTGCAAGTTTCATGGCCAATGTAATTTCTCCTGCAACGTTGGAAGAGGAGGGCAAAAGGAATTGTGTCATAAAGGATGTCTTTGGATTTATTTTCATTAGTGTACTGTGTGCAATGAGTGCAGAATCTCTGTATCAAGCGTTGCAGGTTAGTGTTTCAGATATTTTTTGTGAAGGTCATAATATATTTCTCAGAAACTTAAAATTAAGTAAGGTTTAAGGGGCAGCCTAAAATAAGACAAATAATTGACTCTACCTCAGTCCCACCCCTTTTTGGTCTAGCAAAACACTAGCAACCTAACTAGCAAGCTAATGATTGATATAGATTAACTTGCTAGTTAGCCAGCATTTTGTTGACATTAGCTAACTTAAGATGTGAATATATTTAGCTTTTACAGATCCCCCAGCGATGTCTTTTACCATTCTCAAAAAGTGGATTTCTTTTTAACGTAGAAAAAAGCCTAGCACATGGCATCTTTAAGTACTGGAAACAGGAAAGGAGAAAGCTGACAGAGGCACCAAGCTTGATCAACTGTCATTGGAGCACAGAGCAAAAAGGGGAGGGATTTAGGAAAGTTCAAAGAGTTTGAATGCCAAATGGTTACAATTTTATCTCCTGCTTAAATGCCAGGAATTTTGCTTGTTAAATTATATTTGATTAGATTTCATAGATACCTTGAATGGACATATTTAATTTGACAGAAATTTGACAGAAATCAGAAACAGGTCTATTGCCATGCATGTTTACATATACAAGAAATTTGCCAATGTGATTTTGGTGCTTAACAATAAACATAAGTAGAGAAATGTAAAGCACAAATAGAAAATGCAAAATTGATAGTAAAACATGGAAAAATCTTTTAAAATTTATTAGACCATATACTCGATACATAAGAGTCTGATCTGACCTATCTGACTGTACAATGTCCTGCAGCTTTAGGGGGTCCTGGGGGCCTGAGTCGTGGGGAAATGAGCCTGGCAGAGGTACAGTGTCACCTGGACAAAGAAGGAGCCTCTGACCTGGTCATTGACCTCATCATGAACACCACCAGTGACCGAGTCTTCCAAGAAAGCATCCTCCTGGCCATTGCGTTGCTGGAAGGTGGAAACACCACCATCCAGGTCAGTTAACCCCAAATCTATTATCACACAAATGTGGAAACTGAAGGGAAGTCCTACTGTTGAACACTTGAACTGCTACAACATGTCTGAAGCTTTTAGACAAATAGTATGAAAAAATATACACTCACCTACTTACCTTAACATCTAGTGTAACTGATCTGCAATATTTTTAATCTCCTGGGCTGTTATTTATGTGAAGGCTCATCTTATCTCACGGTGCATCTGTAAATGATCTGCTATGATTTGGTCAGTGAAAACAACACACTGTGTCATGGATGGAAGTTTTCATTACTGGAGGATCTGCAGTATGTGGGTCAGTGTGCCACTATAGCTGCACATGTACATCACAAAGACGACTCTCCTCTACCTCATATCTAACACCAAATCATTTGGCTCAAAGGCCCAGCCAGCTGCTAATGATGTCACTGGTAGATTAGAGAAAAGTAGCTTAGTATATTATAAAATATATTTATTTTTTCTCACTTTGGGCTGTTTAATGGTTGCTATAAGCAATATAAATGAATGTTCTTTCCCTATTTTCTTTAACCTGAGCCATTCTAACCCTTCTATCTCTGTCTGAATTTCTCTGCTCGTCTTTTTCATATCCCTCTGTCTGTTGCTCTGTCTGTTGAGCTCCCTGTCTTTCCATCTGTCTGTCTGTCTGCCTGTTGTTGTGTAAGCACGGGGCTTGCATAATCAGGTTAGAGCGAGGAAGCCACTGTGGCGGAGATAATGCTTTGGCTTCCCACGGCTGCTGCAGAGCTACGTCACGTGATCCGTCTGCGTTACATAAGGCCTGTGTGAATGAACAATGAGGAATGTCTCAGCCTTCAAAACATTCCAGCCTCTCTCGCGCTCCCTCGCGCTCTCTCCTGCCGGCCCAAACTGGGTCATGCTGGGCCTCCGGAACTGGGGCAGTGGGGAGAGAGGGCGGAGGGATGGGGGGGGAACACAGAGGGGATTGAAGAGAAACCCAAGTTTGTTCTGAAAAGGGAGGTTTCTTCGGAGGGGGAAAACTGCTCTGTATGCAGCGCTAGAAACATACCACATAGTACAAATATTTGTGTTCTTTGAGTTACTGGATAATTTCCTAAAAATGTTTAACAGTTTGAGTGTAAAACTGGATTAATTCAATCTAAGATTTAGATTAGATTAGATAGTTCTAATCAGAGTGTAGCAAAACTAGGTCTGATATGAGTAAATCCAGATTTAAAATTAGAGCAGAGCTCTGTTGCATAATTAAAAACTAATATCCATTTAGTAAAGTCTAGTGATGTTTAATGTTTAACTTTAATTAAATAGAGTTTAATCAACATGGAGATGCTTGTTTAACCAAATTAAAATAAATACGTAAATAAAGAATAAAGTCAAGTGCTGTTGTGACCACATAGGCCTATAAAAGAGGGACATTTTGGCTGCACTGTATTCCTTAATAAAACATTGGATTAACTGGTAGCTAGCTAAAAAGTAAAAAAAAAAGACAAAAGTTATATTGTCAGCTAGCTAACTAAAAAGTTTGCTGAACATTATTTAATTTGCTAACTAACTAAAAAAAAAGTTGGTTAGCCTAGTTAGCATCCAGCAGAAAATTATTTTGCTTAATAAGTCTGAAGAAGGCAGCTATTTTAAAAGTTAACCCTCTTCCAGGGTAAGTTTAAAGTTAATACTAGATCACGTTTTAAATTGGAGTTTAACGTTTTGGTCGGTTTAGAGGAAAAACTAAACTAAGTTTTAAAGAGAAGTTTAAATTGATTTTAAGCTAGTTTAAGTGTGAAGTACTTTGCACTGACAGCTTGAAGTATGAATTCATAAATCAAGCACCTTTTCCACAAAGTTCATTGTGTGAGATAATTGACTACTTGTGCTCCCTGCTCTCTTCAAGAAAGCACACCCAGGATAATACCAGCTGGCTTTTGTCAGTGTCTTCATTTGTCATGCCAAGCTGAGCACCTGTTGGGTCGTGTATATCTTGTTCTCACGTAACATAGTTAACTATTTACTCATGACCTACATAGCACACAGAAATAAACCACACAGTATAACTCAAGATTGCGTGCACAGTCGCTCACACCCTCTCTTTCTGCTGTCATGCAAAGCTAATGCATAGATGATATTTCACAGTGAGCGCATTTTAATGCTTTCTAGTCTCATTGGCTCGTCGCTGCTCCTCTTTATGTCTGTGACATTTGCAGCTCTTCTGTGACAACTCAGCTCAGACAGCTGTAAATTATGTTGTGGCATGGCAACTTGTGACATTTCGCTCATATGCCATCTGGTGTATAACAACATGCATGCTGTTCTGTTTCCCTCCAAAACTTTTGGCGTTGCAGGTGCGTTTAAGCGGTAGTGGAAAAAACAAAACAACGATATGCACAAACTGTCTTTCTTTGGGAAAAATAACAAGAGGAGAGACTAATTCAAGGAAAGAAGGAAGAGGTAGAGCAAAGGAGGCAAAGGACTTGGAGGAGAGCAGAGCTGCAGCTCCATTTGGTTTGCATGTGGTGCTGCCTGACATGAGCGGGAGGGGGAGAGGGAAAGGGAGCGCGCACGAGTATAAATAGCTGTTACATAACATCCCTTTGTTGATGCCAAGTGGCGGAACGGAAGGAGAGAAGGGAAAGCGCTATGACCTTGTTTTTCAGTGTTGTCCGCCCCCACCTCGCCCCACTCCTCTCCGTCTCATTCCTCTCAGGGTTTGTCTCCATGGATACAGACGGGCTCTGTGTTTACCCAACACTACAGGGGGGCCCCTGAGATGCTCTCCTCTCCTTCATCCTCCCCTGTTACTATCACTCCATTCTCTCCTTGACCACCATGTGTTACTTCATCCGTAACGTCACTCCCTCCCATCATGCCACTCTTGTCCTTGCTTTTTCGAGTGCTATCAAAACACAGATGGTGTCTTGACACGGCAGCACAGATTTTGTCGTCGGGTGCGTAAGGAGCGGCGTCGAAACACTAGAGGCAGCAAACGTGGTTAAACATGAAAGTTTAGGTGTTCGTTTTGTGACTCAATATAAGACGCAACCTCACATACATTTCTAAAGAAACCATAAAATGAAAGTTTGCTGCGGTGTTTGTCTTTGCTGTGGTGTTCTGTCTTTGTGCGCAGGCTTTGTCTTTGTTTCAGTGACTCACTCCATCCACTAAAGTCTGCACAGTTCTTAGAAACAGGCTGGTTTAAAAAACGAATCTTTCAGTCTGCTGCTGCTGCTGCAGGTGGAAACTTCACTCCTGGACGATATCATTAATAACTCTTATGTGACCAATACATTCACCTCCCAGCCACCATCAATCAAACAAACACACTCTGCCACAGTGAAATATAATAACCTGATCTATAAGATGAAACACCCCTGCTGGCCTGTACTGGGAGCCCGACTGCATGCTCAGACTGAATCTCAGACCAGGGATATCCTCGAGATGTGCACTGTGACATTAATGAAATGATAGGCAGTGGAAAATGAGCGTGATTGCATAAGAATAAAGTTGGCAGTCGCAGAGTTTTCAGAGAGAATACTGTATGTGGGTGTGTCCACTCAGAATTGGCATGTGCCTATGCCGGAGACAGCTGACCTAGTTTTGCAAGTGTAAAAGTCAGTGGGCGGATTAGCGTATGCGCTCTCCAGCTTGTGTGTGCTTGTACTGTACAAGTGTGTTTGTGTGTGTCTCTGTGGGTTATGTAATGGTAAAGGGTGGAGGGAGGGGGTTGACGGTGAGGGTGAGCGCCCCTCACTGTGTTTGCAGTGGTGCAATCAATGTGTGTTATCCCGGCCATGGGGCCTCACCCTGCTGCACCATGCCTGCCTCAGCCCTCCTCACCCCTCCTCACCTACACCCCTGCAGGCCCACGCTGAAGCCGCCCGCTAGAGGACACAGTTATGTGAGCAGATGTTGGGTAGTAACAGATTACATGTAATCAGGATAACCTATTTAGATTACAAATAATAATAATAAAAAAAAAATCAGCCCTGATTACTTTTGAAAAATTCTGAATCTGTCAAGGATTACTTGAGTATATTTTTGATTACAAATATGACATGCTGAATATGTTCTGCTGTAAATCAATGTTCAAATGCAGAGAAATCCATAAGTTATTCAAAGTAATGGTGCATTTTTTGCTAGCTGTTGCTAGCTAGTTGCTTTTTGTAGCTTTTGGGAAAACACAGGACACGTTGAATGTGTCAGAGTGAGGATGAAAGCCGGTGAACATGACTAAGCACGTGAATACAACTTCACTATTACCTTATCTATTGTAACATTATGTATTGTGTTCGATAGCTTCTATCTAATTTACTGCAACTTTGCCATTTTCAGCCTGTATGTTGCTAGCTCGGAGGTTGTTGTTTTTGGAGATGTTGAAAATGCATAGCAACACAACAACGGTGGATATGGCATACGCTGCCTACACAACATTTTCAGTGGCATACTTATTACTGCAGTTTGCATCCAGTGAATCAGAACAGAATTTCATCAGCTATGGTGGTTGTTTATCAGTGAAGAAAACAACTCTACACCGCTTCACAACACCGTTAAACCACATATTTTATTATTGTTTTAATGTGAGAGACCTCTAGTGATAGAATTTGCATATTGTGCATTAATGGTGACTTTAATATTTGTTTGTTTGTTTGTTTGTGTTTTAATGATGATTTATGGATAATGGAGTTTTATTCCTTTTTATTCACATTGAAAATAGAAGATGAACATTTTGAGTAAGTGTTCCTCTCGCTGTTTTTGTAAGAGTAATTTAATTTGACCAGCTGTAAATACTGAATATACAAAATTAATTGTATTTGCATTTGCAAAAGTTTTGTGTGGGTTTGTGTAAAAAAGTGTTTTTCTGGTGCCTGGATAGGTCAGTTGGTAGAGCGTGCGCCTCATGTACGGAGGCTGTGAGTCCTCTGCAGCGGCCGTGGGTTCGATTCCTGCCCATGGCCCTTTGCTGTGTGTCATTCCCCGACTCTCTCTACCCATTTACTGTCACATCTTCAGCTATCCTGTCATTAAAGGCATAAAATGCCCAAAAAAATCTAAGTAAAAAAAAGTGTTTTTCTGAATTAATCAATTGTTCATGTAACAGTTAGCTTTGGATTTTCTGAATTGATGAGATAATTTTTCATATGAAAAAATCTTCTGACTAAATGAGAATTTTTACATAAATTATCTCCTTAATTCAGAAAAACTGAGCACTTTTTTCAAAGTCAAAGTTTTGTGATTGTGTCCATTTTTTAATACAAGTCACAGTATGTTCAATGTTTGATTTTGAACTAATCCAAAAGGATTCAGATGAAACTGCTCTTTTGTAATTCAATGGATTACGTTACTAATTACAAAAATTGCCATGTAGTCAGTAACTGACTACATGTCAAAGTAATCTGCGTTTAATCCCCTCCCTGCACTCTCTACTTTTTCTTCGAGTTGTTTATTGCGTGATGGCCTCGCTCGGCAGCCCCCCCACCCCCTCCTCCTCCCCACACTGCTGCTATCTCCTCGTCCCTGAGTGTGTTGGCAGAGTGTGTACGTGCAGGAGGGCTGCTGCTCAGTGGTGGAGGGCTGGGGTGGGGCATGAAAAGGCTCAGGAATCTGCCTCGGGGCACAAGCAAGCACACAGTTATGTCATTGTTTCTTTGGAAGCAACTTAGCTGCATTAACTCTGCTCTGTGTTGTGTTAATAAGTGGTACACACTGTCTTGTCTGGATACTTAATTGATTAGTCACTATTTTTAATTTTGAATGAGCAGTGTGTTTAACGTTAAATTCCAATGCAGATAAACATCCTAGTCTGTGTCCTTGGACTTGGAGAGACAAGGCTTGTTTTGTCTGTTTTGCTTAACACTTTCCTTGTGACTATCATTATTTGTTTCCTCCAGTAGCCCAGTTTTACATCTAACCTGGAAAGACAGATGGTTATGTAACAAACTTTGACAACTGGCCTAGATACTCTCTGATAACATTCTCTGCCTCCCTATCTCCTGCTCTCGTTTCCCCTCTCTCAATCATCTGCTTTTTTACTCCCTCTTATTCCCTCTTTGGTGTCTGCCTTCACCGCTAGCTCTTTCTCCCCTCCCTTCAACCCCCCCCCACCCCACCCAACATCTCAGTTTCTCTATCTGTGTAAGTAGGCCAGGCTTCTCCCTCTCGTGTCATTTTTCACCCCGTTAGTGTGGCGCGGCTGCTTCTGCTGGTCAAAGCCTTTCCATAGGCTGCAGCAGATAACAGCTCTTACATAATCAAAACAACAGCCCTGTGGGTTGGGACACGGTGTGCTTGCAGGCTCAAAAGTGTTCTAATTCTGTGTGACCCCATTCGGCAGCAATAACTGTGGCGTCTAAACCCGCGCTAAATCCAGGTTGGCTTCTCTATACATGCATAAGGTTATATAAGGGTCCAGTCAAAGCCATTCGTCATAGAATATATGCTCACAGACAGACAAAGGATTTTAAATAACACCATTTAAAGCAACTTCAGAACACATCCACTGTTCCAGCGTCACGTTCACTGGTTTCACCTTTAGTTCACTGCCGTCCGAATACCTTATCAGTTACATAATACAAACTTAGAGAGAAAAATGCAGTTACTACGTAATGTCACCAGGTAGCAAGGGCAACAAAGGTGTTATTTAGCGGGTCTTACCAATGCTGGATTTCTGGAGCCAATGCAGATATTAGGGGGTTAAATTCTTATGACAAAATATCAGCCAGTATTCTTTAGACAGATTTTAATATGCAGAATGTTGAATATGTACATAAAACAAACATGTTTGCAGGGATTCCTTAAATGTGATTATCAAACACTTGTGATAAGTATATGTAATAGATGCAGGATATTTTACACTTAAAAAACGTCAAATGTCATTGACACTTAGGCACTGAGGTGGTAAACTTTCACCTGTATATTAAATAATACTAAATAACTATACATTTTTTAAAAAAAATGCCTAAAATTCTGCATATAAAGCTAACAAATAAAAACAATCTGCATTAAAAAGTTTTCATATAGGAGCATATTGCACAACATATATGCCAGTAATTACTGATAATAATAATATTTATATTATCAGTCGGGGTCAATAATGGCTGAGACTAATGACCATTTATATTCTCGATTAATCTGTTTTTTGTTTGTTTTGTCCATAAATTGACAGAAAATATGAGAAAATACCGCAATGATTTGCACATTTTTTTTGACCTATATTCCATTTACCACAGTACAAAAGCAAGATATTTAATGTTCAAAATAAGAAACTATCATTTTTTGTAAGCACACAGTCATTTTGAATGTGATCCCTGCATGTTACCACTGTCACCTTTTAACATCACTTAGTAAGCGTTTGGGTACGGAGAACACTATTTGTTGAAGTGTTGAAAGTGAAAGTCTTTCCTGTTCTTGCTTGATTGCAGGAAGTGAAGCCTCGCGCCTGAACTCTCTTGTGTTTTGGCATTGTATTACTGAAATAAGCCGTGATGTCCCTGAAAAAGACGTCCGGATGGCAGCACATGTTGTATGCACCTTTCAGCATTAATGTGGCCTTCACAGATGTGATAGTTAGCCATGATGCCATGGGCGCTAACACACACTCATACATCACAGATGCTAGCTTTTGAAGTTACCACTGATAATGATCTGGATGGTTCTTTTCCTCTTTAGCTGGGCGAACACAATGTCTTTGACATAACAACACAAGAAACAAGGTTAAAGATGAATTTGAATGACAGTATTATTTGTTTTTTTATTTTTCTAATTTTCAATTTAGATATGATATTGTGAAAATCTTATATCGTGACAGCCCTAAATTACTTGTTTTGTCCGACCAACAGGCTGAAACCCAAAGATATTAAACTAAAATGTAGACAAAAGCAGCAAATCTTTGTTTTTGCTTAAAGAATGATGGACACAATTAATCGAGCAGACAGTCAGATCCATAAACTCTTTGTTCTACTCTTGTCTCCTTGTGTCCAGCGTTCGTTCTTTTGCCGTCTGACAGATGACAAGAAATCAGAAAAATTCTTCCGGGTCTTCTACGATCGTATGAGAGGTGCCCAACTGGAGATCAAAGCCACGGTGACAGTAAACACCAGCGACCTCGGAAACAGGAAGAGAGACGATGACAGCCAGGACAAAGATGTCCCTGTTCGCAAAAAAGGTCAGAGGTCACTCACTATTGTCTGATGTATGAACTTCTATCAGCTTGTTACCAACAAAGTTTCAAAGGCAAACTAATGTATAAACTAGATAATTAAGATTTATTTGCAAATCCAGTGTAGAAAGAGGATTTCTGTGAGTATCCACTGTAGCCTCAGTGCCCCTGTGGTGCTTGTCTCTGTTTAGGTAGAGACTCAGCTGTGGTCATGACGGAGGATGTGAGAGAGCAACTGTTGGAGGCCTCGTCTGCCACCAAGAAGGCCTTTAACTCATACCGGCGTGAAGCGGACCCTGAGGACCACTTCAACACGGCTGACGGGCAGCCCAGTGCGGGGGACAAGAACCAGGACGAGGGAGAAATGAGTTTTGTGATCGTGATCATGCAGCCCATCCTTCGTTTCCTCCAGCTACTTTGTGAGAATCACAACCGTGACCTACAGGTGGGACACACTGAGCTTCAGACTCTGATAGTTTCACAGATACTCGGTAGAGTGGATCACACTTGGCTGCAGCGCCTTTCTTACTGAGACATCTTCTCCATACATGTCTTCACTGCAGGCTTTTATGATTATTATTAAGGTAATATGGACATGGATTTTCTAGCAGCATTTACTTGGACCCTAATATTCCACTAACAATAATAATAATCCAATCAGAATAAAATGCCTCATGTATCAGAATTAGGTACATCAAAATAGAAAAGAAAACTGTGTAAGCATAGAGACATTATACGAAAATAGAAGCAGAAGTATGTAAAAATATATACATTCTACCACAATATTAAAAAAATATAATATAATAATAATATAATATATATAAACATTCATATATACAAGTAAGTAGTATATAAATATGTGCCTTATTCTTCAATATGTAAGAAAATAACAAATAATAATATGCACAAAAATGTACGTCATGCTACAAAGTATGAAATAATAATGTGTTATGTATTGTACAGTTGAAATATTACGCACAGTATTCACAACTTTATTGTAATGTCAAGTCAGATGAAACCACCTCAATCAGAAGAGACCGGCCCGATGACGCCCAGTTGCAAGGAATTTTCAATTGCTTTGGGAGGGGTGACATAATCCTTTGATAAACCATAAACGGAAAATGCAATTGCTTGATAACCATTTAAACAACCCAATTCATTTCTCTCTGGTTGGAATAAATATATTTTTATAGACCTATGAAAGGAAAACTCCCTACTTCATTTCTTCTTTCACTGAGCCTGGAAAAGGGCTGCTTTCAGTTCTTAGTCCTGTGGTCAACTCCAGCTGTAGAACTGGTAGTTACAGCATTTATAAAACCCAGGAGAAATACCTGCAAATGTTTTACTTGATAATTAAAGTAATTTTGCAATTTGTGTCATACAGTTTCTTAAAATAGTATTTTATCTTGTATCATACAGTATGTGTTGACTCAAGTAATCATTGTTTCGTGGTTCAGCTCTTGTCCTCTTGGACTCACTTCAAAAGAAAGATAAATATCTTAGCGGCAAAGCTAATTTAATTAATGGCAGTAAATGTTAACAGGACATTTCACCCAATTACTTCAATTCAGGAAAGACTTTCCTGAAAGAAATAGGTCACACATAAATAAAAAGAAATATTTGTTTACTGTGTAAATGAGCTCTATCAGAAATACATGTTTCCTTTTACCTGTCGTGCTGTTTTTTCCATCTAAATGGTTTTGGTGTGAGTTGACAAGTTTTGTTCATATCAGCTGTAGAGATATCTGCCTTCTCTCTAATATAATAGAACTATTATCTTGAGTAACCAGGTCATGATTCGTGGAAACAGACATTGCTGTTGGGTTTTTCAAATGTATTTGTTGGCACTTTGCCGATATCTCCAAAAACTATTCAACTTGCACCAAAACAATCTAGATAGATGAACAGCACTTTGGGTAGGAGGGAAAATATATATTTTGATTTGGGGGCGAATTGTCTTTTTAAGATTTAATCTAGACGGAACAAGGTAGCCTCTTTTGTATTTTGCAGAAATAGTTACAGTTTGGGTCTAAAAATTGTACCTTTGTTATATCTTACTTTTTCAGTACCAACATTGCTTTGTTAAGAATATAAAAAGTTGTGTTCCTGTTGGTGCACAAACCTGACTGCAGTGGTGCCGAACAAAAGCATTTACAGCACACCAGCCTGCAGAGGATAAGTTTTGAAGCCTCTGATAGGATGGTCTAGTTCTGTGTTCAGTGCTAACTTGCTCTTTTTCCCGCAGATTGAGCAGAATTTTAATGTTTAGCTAAACTATTCCTACACTGTTGTGTTTTTCTATTTGGTTTTGCTTGGTTTATTATTGGTTTATTATTGGTTTGTATCCAGTTTCAGTCCATACAGACGTATCACAGTCACATTTCTGCTCTTACCTGCCAAACACAACCGTTTTTATCTCCTCAGAACTTTCTTCGCTATCAGAACAACAAGAACAACTACAACCTCGTGTGTGAGACTCTGCAGTTCCTGGACTGCATCTGTGGCAGCACCACAGGGGGTCTCGGTCTCCTGGGACTGTACATCAATGAGAAGAACGTAGCCCTCATCAACCAGACTTTGGAGAGTCTCACAGAGTACTGCCAAGGCCCCTGCCATGAAAACCAGGTACTTAAAAGGAAAGGGAAAGGCTGGGTGTGTACTATGGCACCATCAGTCATTTTTATACATTTTTTATTTATTTCCTCCAGAATTGTATCGCCACTCACGAGTCCAATGGAATTGACATCATTATCGCCCTGATTCTTAATGACATTAACCCACTTGGGAAAAAGAGGATGGACCTAGTGCTGGAGCTCAAGGTGAGTTGACCAGGCTGGTGGTGGAAGGATTTCCACCTTCGTTTGAAATAATTAATGTGATGTCTTCAGTTAACTTCTTTTGTCCAACCAACAGTCCAGAACGCAAAGACTCTTCAGTTACTCCCATAAATGACAAAAAAAGCAACAAAATCTCACATCTAAGAAGCTGTAACAAGCAAATTCTTGACATTTTTCCTTTAAAAATGACTCAACCGATTGAACGATTAACAAAATGGTTGGCAATTAATTGTCTTTCAATAATTTAATCAACTAATCATTGCTGCTCTATTGCCTTGGTTCGTCATATCAGAGTTGGAGGGTGAGGGTGGAGTGATTTGGAGGGAAGAAAAGAAGGTAACTGCGGGAGAGCATCTTTTTTTCAGTTGTTCCCAATGAGGAGACAGTGTCTGCAGCAGCATAGAGAAATGGCGATCTGCAGACTGTCTTTTTTCCACTCAGCCGCTCCAAGCACGTCTTGTTGAAACTATCTGAACTTTTCAGAAAGGTGCTGGTGATGTCACCGTTGCTTTTTTCAGGCGACCAAGATACTGACTCATAACCCTGGTAATCAAAAAAAATGAAGGAAAGTTTGCCCTTCTGTTTTTTTTTTCCCGAATTCACAACTCATGTCTGTGCAGGAGGTCAGAGAGAAAAAAGTTTTTTTAAAAGTGTCTGTGTTCAGCTCTCAGTATTTTCATAGCTTCTAACTGAATCTCAGTTGTTTGACATTTTGCTGTTTGCGCTTTCAGGTTTCTGCCTTATTTTACTCTTTCATGTTCGCTTCCAGCTGATAGGAGTCCCGTTAAGTTACTTTTGATGAAACCAAACATTTCCTGATTTTGCTACTTCATAGTAAAGCTTTTAGAGAACAAAATGTTGGGGGATTATCACTGTGATGAATTTATAGGGAATGAAATGTGGTTAACCACCGTGTTAAAGCTTCGCTAGTACGTGCAGCGATGGAGGTCATACAAATTTGCAAGCTATTGTTGTCAGAGAAACAAAACCCACATGCAGTGTTTTTTTAAAAACCACAAAGACGCTGCATCCCACTGCTCTACAGCATCCTGCCAGCACCTTTCTGCCAGAAAAAAAAACCACTATGCTGACACAGGCCGTTATGTTATACCTAGTTATGCCTTGTTTGCCTTGTGTCACTTTTGTGATGTTGCCTCCCCTTGCTTGTTTAAACAATAAACAACTGATCCCAACCTTACTTTGGAACGGGTTAACTCTGGGTTTGGGAAAAAACTGAGCAGTAGTTTCCTCTCGCAGCAGGATGGAATATCACTAACAGGCTACAAGAGCTGGACATTCATTCGTCTGAACTGGACTAACTTTTCTCCTCGTCTGCCAAGACAAATAGCTGCAGAGTGCATTTTCCTAGAGCACCAGGGTTCTTGTCTGTTTTCCTTGGATGGAGAGACTGACTGAGTTCTTAGTACTTTCTCTCTTCTCTTTTTTTACTCTCAGAACAATGCATCCAAGCTGCTGCTCGCCATCATGGAGAGCCGTCATGACAGTGAGAATGCAGAGAGGATCCTGTACAATATGAGGCCTAAAGAGCTGGTGAGGAAATTGTGTTGTGCTACTGAGCAATTGCTTTGGCTGTTCAGTATCACAGAGCAATAATGTTACATATTGTCCTGTTGAAAAGTTTGAATTTGTGTGTGTGTGTGCAGGTGGAGGTAATAAAGAAGGCCTACCTGCAGGGAGAGGTGGAGTTTGAGGACACAAAGGAGGAGGAGGATAATGGGGAAGAGGAGGAACATGATGCAGCATCCCCACGAAATGTTGGACACAACATCTATATTTTAGCTCACCAGGTCTGCTGTTCATCTCTGCAACATGTTTTGTAGAATCCTAACAATATTATCCTAGTGACATATTTAGAAACTACTCCTGCATGAGTACAATTTTACTGTATGAGGTGCAGTAGCTTGGAGAAAATACTTTAGAAATGAGTCCTAACCCCACTAGTGGATTCAGGGGATGCCGACATCCAATAATCACTTAATATCGTCAGTGCCGACACACAGATGAAAACTAGACTAGAATCCTAAACAAAGTCACATATATGACCAAAATCACACCGTTTCAGTCCAGTTTCTTAGATGCTTAGATGCTTATTTTTGTTGCTGTGTGTCCTCTGTACAGTTGGCACGTCACAATAAGGAGCTGTCCATCATGTTAAGGCCCGGAGGGGCCAGCGGAGAGGGAGACGAGGCCCTGGAGTTCTACGCCAAACACACCGCTCAGATAGAGGTCACAATACACAATCCCTGTCACATAACAGAATTTCACAAATGACGTTTATCATCTAAAAAACTCAATGTTTGCAAAAAAAAACAAAAAAAAAACATTCACAACATGGCCAAAGTATTGACTCCGTGAAGGTGACGGTGTGTCTCTGTGTTCAGATTGTGCGTCAGGACCGCACCATGGAGGAGATAGTGTTCCCTGTGCCCAACATCTGTGAGTTCCTGACCTCAGAGTCAAAGCTGCGGGTCTACTACACCACAGAGAGAGACGAGCAGGGCAGCAAGATCAACGACTTCTTCCTGCGAGCGGAGGACCTTTTCAACGAGATGAACTGGCAGAAGAAGCTCAGAGGTAGGCTCAGGCTACAGCATGTGTGGTGCATGTAGTGGTCAGATACACATGACTGATATTTCTTTTTTTTTCTTTTTTCTAAGAATATTCTATTGCAGGTTAATGTTGTTGTCCACCTTGGTGCATAAAGGAAATCTTATTTTTCCATTTTTCTATCAAGAACAACATGTAGCAGCTTAAAAGAACATGCAAATATAAGTTTTTATGCAAATTTTATACACATCAGTGAGTGAGGTAGATAAAAAGCAAAACTTGTGTTAGAAAAGAAGAGATCAAACCCAGAGAGAAAATCAAGGAAAGAAAAAAGTAAAAGACAAATAATTAAACAGCTATGAATAATATTTATGTTTTTTATGTTAGAGGTTACAGGACAACCTTTGTATAATGAAAATGAGTATTCACTTAGTTTCATGATTCACTCAAACTGTTTTGCTGTAGAGAGAACATATGATCAGAGACCCAACACAAAACTCAGTACGACATCTTCAGATTTATAGTTTAGTTTCACCAACAAAAACAAAACAAAACATGAAGATAAAACTAAAAATAGAAAAACCTGTAAATCCTCATATTTGAGGTGGAAGCAAAAATATTTTTGGTTGATAAATGATTGAAGCCAAAGGTTTTCAAGGTGGACGCCTCCTCAGGAGGGCTCCAAACAGTTTCAGGGAAAATTCTATAAATTGTAGTGAAAAAATAATACATCAGTTATTACACTAGATATCAAAAGGAGGTCACATAAATAAATGTGTGTGATCTGGTTAAAAAGAGACACGGTCCATTTGGTCTTAAGGATGAACTGATTAGATTTTGCTGGTCAAAGTTCAAGGTCCCGGTGACCTCATGTCTGTCCCACACTTGTGAATGCGATAACTCAGAATCGCTTTTAGGGAATTTCATCAAATTTTCTACAAATGTTTACTTGGACTCAAAGGTCACTGTGACCTCACAAAACTTATTACTGGTGATATTTCAAAAATTCACACGCTTATTATTACAAAATTTCAAACAAATGTCTAATATGACAAAATGATGAAGTGATGATATATTATATCCAGAAGGCCAAAGGTCAACTTCACTGTGACATCACAGTGTTCAGCTTTCAATCAGTCCACTGTTGTCCTCTGTAAAAATAGTCCCTATATGAAGACAGCCTGTTTCTCACTGGAAGTTATTCACTGTAATCACAAATTATAATTATAGTGATAAAAATATACTTAAAACTTTCATTAAATTCCTTCAAAGTTTGCATTATATATATTATACACAACTGGATGTAAACTGGAACTTGTCTGGTTGGTGGAGGCATACAGTAGTGAGGCAGTAGTTTTAGTTTATGAAGGGTTATGTAGCCTGAAGTTATCTCACAACAATATTAGACTATCTTGGCACAATTGTTGAGTTTCTATTGGATCAAATAACACGATCATGATCCCACAGACATTCAGGAACTGAGCGAAACTAAGACAGTAAACAATAGTGGGGGTGCTTTTTTTCCAAGCTTTGTCTGAGCAGAGGCCCACACTCTCAAACTTCTGATTGAAGCAATTAGTCTCTTATAAAAAACTGTTGATGATTCATTCTCTGTTAATCGGTTAATGGCACTATACATAATGCTTCAGACAAGAGACACTGTTGACAGTTATCTTAATAGGAGGTAACGGAAGTCGTGGGAGAAGCATAACAAGCAGCAATATGATTTAGCGAGCTCACTGGGTTATCAAGATCGCTGTCCTCATAGATGTGACTGTTTTATATTGCCTGACGCCGATCAGCTGATGTGTGCAACTTAAGTGCCTTTTTTTCCAGAAATAACTTGAAAGATATCCTCAACATGGTTGCGGCATGACGGCTGTAGCCTCGCAGTTGCCAGCTGGGGCTTTCTTTGTTGAGTTTGCACGTTCTGCTTGTGTTTGCGTGCCCGGTTTCCTCCCACAGTCCAAAGACATGCAGCTTAGTGAATTGGAAACTCCAAATTAACTGTAGGTGTGAATGCGGTTGTGTGACTGTGTCTTTCGGTGACAGTCTGGCAACACGTCCAGAGTGTCTCGCTCCAGTGCGCTTCAATCACACCTCAATCTGTGCGAGCCTGAACAGGTTAAGCAAGCATGGAAAATATATGGATTGGTGTGTATCCCCTTCTTGACAGTAGGGCTAACAATGTCATCCTGTGTGTGCGTGTGCTCGTGTTCTGTGCGTGCATGTTTCCACTGTCTAAAAGCAAACAGGGGCTTTCCACATTCTTTGAGCCGTGAAACATTTGTACAGTAACCTTATGAATCACAACTGAGAGCTCTCTTCCTCACGCACACAAACATGCACACACACACAGACCCGCACCCACACTCACACTCACATTTGTAATCCACGTACATGAATGCATACCCACACAAAGACATATTCTGTCTCTCACTCAGAGGAGGGGATGGACAGAGAAAAGTCCCTGCATCTGTTTCTCTCTGTTTCACCAGCAACAGAGGACAGAAAATATACCTGTTCAAAGACAGATTGTGTGACTGAAGGTCAAGCTGGAGCCTTTTTCTTCATTTGAACCTTTTTAAACTTTATGTTCAATATCAACGTAGTATAGTAATAAGATGTAATAGTATAAGAGGCTGTACTTTGTATTAAATTAGACAAAAACTAGAAGTAATATGCTCTTTATTGGACTGTATTAGACTTTCTTGGAGGGTAAATAGGGACACATTGCAACATAACTACTGTAAACTAAAAAGAAATCTCATACCTGTTACTTCTAGGCTGCTGCCGAGTTCTTTGATCACATCACATTATCTGCCAACAATATCACAACATGTCTGTGCAGTCACTCATAAACAAAATGTCGTTATATGATTATATGAGCCTGGCCTTTACCTGGTACATCTGGTTCAGATATTGCTTTTAAATGAGGAAATGGCAGATATGTTACTTCACCTTGTTTACAGTGCAGTTATGTTGTAATGTGTCCCTTTAAATAAAGTATAACAACAAGCGTCCAATGAAGGTTCTGGTACTGTTGAATAAATAACACATCATTTTGAGTTTTTGTCTAATTTAGTACAAAGTACAGCTTGTTACGTCTTGTTGATTTACTGTAAAATTAAGTGCAGCCCAGATATTAATATACAAAGCTTGAAAAATAGAAATAAATAAACAACAACGAAAAAAAAACCTTGGACAGATTTGGATGTCGCAGAAGGCTGCTCGTGTCTCCTCAGCTGCTTCCATCATATGTGCCAAGTCTGTCCTCTCTAGATAATAACATATGAAGGGACCCCAGATGTCGTCAAAGAGTGACTGATTAGAGTATTTGTAGTATTTTTTGAAGGGCAGGACTTTGGATTTTCTGAACAATTTTCCTCACATTTCATAGACAAAATCTACCTGAATCATATTGTACATTGGTCAAATTTGATGTCTAATATCTTGCTGTGTCTCTCTCGTCCTCAGCCCAGCCTGTGCTGTACTGGTGCTCCAGAAACATCTCAGTGTGGAGTAACGTCTCCTTTAACCTGGCTGTGCTCATGAACCTGCTCGTCTGCTTCTTCTACCCCCTGGAGGGGGTGCACGGAGGTCAGTCACACCGGAGCAGACACTTCAGAGTGACAACAAACTTTTTCAAAATGACATCCTCTTAATAATATCTCTGTAAGATCGCACCCCACTCTACAGGCTCAATCACTTTAAACTGAGAATAACTTTAGGCTTTTTACTGTGTAGTACAGTAGATATCAGTGGATTTGTTGTTCTGCCTGTCACTCTGTCTTGCATATGAAACATTCACTGCATGTTGATGTTGTGTTGATGCAATATCAGAGGCGTATTTGTATGTTCTACACTGTTTTTGCAGTCAGACTTCTTTAGAAACTGGGGTCAGACAAAGGTTATGCACTCAGTGATGCAAAACAGGAAGGACAGGGGCTTGCTGACATGTTTTTTTTTCTGCTAAAAAACGCTCCTGTTACATTTTACCGCCTGTACTGACACATTTCATAGATGATAGACTACATAGCACAAATAAAGCCTCAGTATACAACCAAAGACGAGGGAGAGGTGAAAAATCCCAGACTCACTGCAATGGGCTGGGGATGGAAGTAACAATTATTTTCATCATCAATTGTTTTCCAGATTATTTCATGATTAATCAATTAATCATCAATCATCTATAAAATTTTATTTTGGAGAAGGTGTAGGAACCCTGTAATTATTGCAGCTCCAACTAGTATCCTGTTTTGTGTTCAAACATTTACAACCCACTCTGATATAAGAAGCTTTCTGGAGAGGCAGGTCACATGGAGCAGCCACCCACAGAAGAGATCTCAATCTTCCTGCCGGGTGTCAGCAGTGACCCACTGATCTCTTTTAACTGCAACGTTCTGATCTGCTGACTCTTAATCACCTGACCAGGATTAGGAGCAGGACCTGAGAAGCTCTCTACTTTTGTTTAAGACACACCCACGCACACACACCCACACACACACACACGCACGCACGCACGCACACACACACACACACACACACACACACACACACACACACACACACATACACACATATACACAGACACACACACACACACACAGACTAACCACAAACCATCATGTCAAAGCTTTGAGCTCATATTTGACTTTCAGTATTATGGGGACCACAATAAACACAGAAGTGTCCTGTGACATTTCCCGTAAACCAAGATTACATTGGCTCAGTTAGGACAAAGTCATACACAACACATCAGGTGACAGAAAAAAAGAAAGTCATACATGCAATCTATTCAGCTGCCAAATCCTCCTCAGTGATGTTTATTATGTCTGTTTGCTTTTATTCTGCCAGTGGGTTCAGTTTTTCATCTGAATCTCCTCTGAATCACTACGTGGATTCATATAAAGAGCGTGTTGTGATCAAAATGACAAAGTTTGCACATTTTAATTAACATATTCTCAGAATAATACATTTTCTACAACCAATGTCAGTTATTTTACATCTTCAAAAAAAAAATTTGAAACCAACCAATGAACATATTTGAGCAATACTGTAAGCTTGCATACGTCTTTTTACAGTTGTTTTACGTCTTCTCAAATTATCTCCTGGGGTTTTCTAGGGCAGAGATTCTCAATTCTTGTTTCAGGTGCAGAAGCATTTCAAAATTATTAATATTAAAATGTCATTTGTTGACCTTTGTAGACTTTTGTTTAAAAAAGTAAATAAATTAATTAATAATTTACCCCCTGGGGGACCTACTGGGAACCAAAATGACTGGGTACCATTTCACGTACATTTTTTTTTCTTTTTTGCATTTTTTTTTACATTATCTGGTGGAATTGTGAAATATGTAAGGTTACAAAAGTTTTAGGATTTTATGGGTGAAAAAAAACAACGGTGGTATGATAATACAATAACAAGTCAATCTATATTTAATATATTGTCACATTCTTACATTTTATCAATTTTGCCCGGGATTACAAAAAATATTGTGTTAACAGAGAAAGCAACAATAACATCAAGTACAACCATTCAGTAATACATACACTCACAGTTTTAACTTGATAACAAAACTAAAACTCCATTTTGTCCATCAGTATTGTAAAAAAAAAAAAACCAGCATGTTTGTGCAGCATGACTAAGGTCTGACTGTATTTCTCCTCCGGACTGGAACTCTGGTCTGTGTGCAAGACATCATCACGTGAGCCTTCAGCATACCTTTGGCCTGCTTTAACAGGCACTTTTATGGCTTTGGGGCCCTTCCTCCTCTGTCTTACACACACACACACACACACACACACACACACACACACACACACACACACACACACACACACACACACACACACACACACACACACTCACATACACACACAGCGTGCTTGCTCTCCCTGTGCTCTCCTCCCTCCTTTGCTCAGGGCTTTAGAATGAGGGTTATAAGAGCAGGAGATCTGGGTCAGTGTGTTCTGCCTGCATACATGACTGACTGCCTTTTGATGAATAGCTTTGTTAAGCACCACATGCTCACACACAGGTACTGCGTGCTCGCAGCCTCCTGAACTGCTGATTTTATGGATGTTTGTGCACAATTATCATAAGGAAGATACAGAGTTGGTGAGTGCACGTAGGCGCCCCTTCTCTCAGTCTGCCACATCACTGGAGCTGTGTGTTGCTCCCTGCTCGCTCCTCATGAATCTTTCAGCTGAGGTATTTTTAGAGATGGCTGTTATGTAAGTGGCACCTGTCATGTGATCTCCACAGGGATTGGGAGGGAGAGAAATCTAGAGGAAGGGAAGGAGGGAAGGAGACAAAGAGAGAGGAAGCAGGGGAGGAAA
This sequence comes from Lutjanus erythropterus, assembly GCF_056507025.1. Classification (NCBI taxonomy): domain Eukaryota; kingdom Metazoa; phylum Chordata; class Actinopteri; order Lutjaniformes; family Lutjanidae; genus Lutjanus; species Lutjanus erythropterus. The sequence goes on from NC_139318.1 coordinate 22,202,097, forward strand.
GGAGGGCTCCCTTACCCACACTACTCCCCTTCTGCTTTCTCATCCACTACAGCCCCCACTTTACTGCACTTTTTCCCCTTTTTCTGTCTTTCGCTTGATCTTTTTTTTTTACTTTTCTAACACCAACACAATGATCTGTTTTTCTTTTTTCTGTCTTTATTTTCTAGTTTTGAAATGAGCAAATGCAGGTTTAAAATTAAGCAGAGCTGTTGGACAATTTGGACAATTAAAAACTAATCTCAGTTTAGTAAATCCTAGTTTTGTGATTTAAACCAAAATGAAATTGAGTTTAATCAATATGGAGATGCTTACTTACCCAAATTAAAATTAATAAATAAGTAGGTATATTCAACCTAGTAAGTATACCTTAATAAAACATAACACTGTTTGCTAGCTAGTTAAAAGGTTAACAAAACATCATATTGTATGCTAGATAGCTAAAAAGTGAAACAACTACAACAAAGAAAACTCCATCATATTGTATTCTAGCTAAAAGTTAATAAAATGTTACATTGTTTGCTAACTCACTAAAAAGTTAATGTTATGATCTGTTTTCTGAGGCTGACTTGTAACTAGTGCAAACACACATGCTATTCCTGTGTTTTAAGAAAGGGGGGTCAGTTACAGAGGCAACAGGTTGGGTGTGGCCTTGTTTTTTAGACTGGTCAAACCTGGTCCAGCGTTTTAGCCTGAGTGACACGTTGCCACATGAAACCCCTGACTAGGACACTAATCCTGGATTTACCCCAGGATCAAGGCAAGCATCAGGTAGACTCTCTCTAAAGCTTAGAGCACACTCACACACATACACACACATACACAAAAAAGTATGTCATACACTTTTGGGTGTTATGTAACCGGCTCTCTTTGAGTTCAAAGTCTCCTAATGAAAGCCTGAGGCCTGCCTGAGAGGCACAACTCAGTAGAAGCCAGTAAAAAATCTGTTGATCCATACAAGGCCTCGTTTAAAACTGCAAACTGCACCGTCATCCTCCCCACATGATACTTAAATATACCACATGTGGCAAATTTACTATATAACAAGGTCAAATTCTGTAGTTTTCGCATGTATTGTTTATAGTATTACAACATTTGCATTAACACAGTTGTTTTCTCCTCTCTCTCTCTCTCTCTTTGTGTATGTGTGTGTGTGTGTGTATATGTATGTACATTCATCTTGTGCAGTCATGCTGGATCCGCACCTGTCTGCCCTGCTGTGGATGGGAGTCTTGGCAACGCTGGTCATCGTAATCATCATGCCCCAGCCTCTGGGCATCCGTGCCCTCGTCATCATCACCATCCTCCGCCTCATCTTCTCCGTTGGCCTGGAGCCCACCCTCTTCCTCCTGGGTGCCTTCAATGTGAGTATTCAAATTTAAAGGGTCACTTCACCCAAATTTACCACTGGCGGTGTATAGTCATGCAGTTAGTTTTGGTTTTAATTGGCCCGCTTTCGTGATATCTATCTCTGAAATTTGTGTTGTGGCCGCAACACAATTGAAGGAAAAGGAAGTAACCCTTCCTAGGTCCCACCCCTTTTTGCTCTGTGCTCCAATAACAGTTGAGCAGGCTTGGTAACCAGTGGAACCTCTGTCGGCTTTATCCTTTCTTGTTTGCTGTACTTAAATATCGGTGTTCCTAATGTAAGCTTGTCTGTGTTGACAAAAAAATCTGCAGTGCCCCCCTTTGAAATTTCTATTCTGGGCCAAAGTAACTGTTATTGTTTGTCCGTTTTATGTTAATTAGAGTTCAAATTAATGAGTAAGTGCCTGTTTATGAGTCGTAAGAAATCATTAATAATCTTTCTGAGTCTCACTGAGTAGTGTTTATAACAGTTAAACTAAACAATATGTTAAAAGAGTCTGAGTTGGAGCTCAGTGACTGCCTGCCTTACTGCCTGCCAGAGTGTATTTTCGTAGCAGTGGGTTTTTGTTTTCAGGATACCAGGATTAAGTTTATATTGACAGACAATTAGCAGTTAAAAACAGCTGATCAACTTAGAGTGGAGGATTTGTCGTTGCTCATTATTGTAAATTTACAATGTTGTGCACGTCCTGCACTCCAGTGGAGCCCCTGCAGCCTGTGTGAGCTTCCCCAAATCTGCTGTACTCACTTTGCACGCGCACTGATTTTTTAAAGTGGCCCTTATTTTAAGAAGTAGAAGTAGTAGTGAAATGTGTTTTGCTGCTGACCCTGTCCATAGGAGTTTATTGCTTAGTGTCTGTGCTGGTGCTCCAGCATATCACCTACCATCTACTGTAGTTAATACACTGACTATCAGTAAGTACCTCATATAGCCCCACATCAAAAAATCCAAACATTGCTTTAAGGTCTATCTGCATGGCTAGATTCCACAGAAGAAAAGTAAAAAAAAAAATCTATAATTTTTGGTGAACTGGCCCTTTAAATGTTTCTTGTCTCTCCTGTGTGTGAATGTTTGTGTGTGTGAGAGGGAGTGTTTCTGTGAGAGTGTGTGTGTGTTGTTAATTTTCCCCAGAGGGAGGCTAAAAACGCATCACTTCTATTTTACCATTACCCACACACTTCTGTATGTACTTTCAAGTACTGAGAAATCTCCACCGCGCTAGTTCCAGTTCTTCTTTCAGCTCTCACTCACATTCATGCCCACTTGGCAGCCCGCTGCCTCATCTGCCTGTGGTGTTGCCCCCTGGCCCTACAGTTCTCCCTGGCTGTGTTATGAGGTGTGAAGTGCGTCACCGGACCCGAGAGAGTGTCACACCACCCCTGCACTCACCAGAGATGTTCTAGATGTTGCTCTTAAACATACACACACATTGAAGTCTTGCACACACACTTTTATCATCTATCTGTTCAATCACTACCTTCACATGTGCGCAAGAAACCGGGTTATTGAGGGAGATCAGATGAAGACGGGAAATCAGAGAACACGTTACCATGGACAGCAGTAACCTGATTATTCTAAAATCTAGTTTATATGCAGGTGGTCAGTCGTCAAATGTCTCTCTGACTGTGTTTTTGAGTGTTAAGTTTTTTTTCTTTGCAGATGTGTGAATTTCTTTTTTAAATACCCAGAACTTTAGTGTATTTTGGTGTCAGTTTCACTATGACATGAGGTTTCATTTATCCACAAAAAAGGATACACAGCTGATGAGCTTTCCTTTCATCTCATGGCTGTCACAGTGATTCCTAAGTCTTTATCATCACATGCACTCTCATACAAACCCAGTTAGAAACTCACTTAGGTGTATATATGACCAGGAAGTCAGGTTTCGCCAGCAGATATCTACAGAAACCCTCTTAACCGGGTTTTTATTAATCCCTTTGCCTGTAACATTTGTCAAGTCACTGCAGAAATGTTACTTATGTGGATGTAAACACGCTGAAAGTGTCCTCATTTTGTTAAGAGCCACCCTTATCATGATGCTGTCAGCAGAGCCATGTTGAATTTCCAATATTAAAATGATTAATGGTTGATTATCTTGGATTCTAATTATTCAATCGTGATTGACTTTATCTTCCAGGTGTGTAATAAAATCATCTTCCTGATAAGCTTTGTGGGTAACCGAGGAACCTTCACACGCGGCTACAAAGCCATGGTGTTGGACTTCGAGTTCCTCTACCACCTCATTTACCTCATCATCTGCTGCCTGGGCGTGTTTGTCCATGTCTTTTTCTACAGTCTCTTGGTGAGAGAAACACACACACACCCTGTGCATACACACATTCTGAGAATGCATGCTTTAACACAAACAGACTGTGCTGCGCCAACAAAGATTAGTTTAACATAAGATTACTTCTAATCAGAGTTTAGCAAAACTAGGTTTAAAGTGAGTAAATCCAGATTTAAAATTAAGCAGAGCTCTGTTGTACAATTAAAAACTAATCTCTGTTTAGTAAATCCAAGTTTAGCTAGTGAAACTGCAACCGAATTAAATTTAATCTCGGTTTAGAGTAAAAATTAAACTGAAGTTTAAAGAGAAGTTTCAATTGAATCTTTTTTCATTTTAAGTTTAAAAGTTTGTTGCAATGCCATTTAATGTTAAATCATAATTTAACTGTGTTGAAAAATGAATCAAATGAATCCTTGTTAGTGCAGCCCTGCCATTCTCAAACTTACTGAGAAGGAGTGATGACAGGCAGGTGAAACCATGAAGAAAAATCAAAGCAGCAGGTTTTGAGTAAAACCACGTGTAAAATATTCTTTCTCACGCTGAATGCCGCCTCAGCTTTCCACCATGGTGCATTCAAGGGCATATCCAACTTGCAAGACAGATTTTGCCTTATTTGGTGATGTAGTGGTGTTGCTGTTGTTGTTGTTATTGGGGTGTTAAGTGCTGTGTGCTGGTGCCTCAGGTCTGCTTTATAACGTGTCAGACTGAATATGCCAGTATTTAGAGATGTTTTCCATTTGCATGGCCCCGACCAGCGCCACTGCAAAAACAGCACAACCTATTTCCATATTTCTTTCTGAAAACCTATGTTATTCATGTCAGGCAGAGAAAATTGAAGATTCAGTGCAAGATAAAAAAGAAAGTATACAAGCCACATTGTGCAAAGAAAATCTAATCCAACATACATTTGGTTCTTGCCACTTTCATGTAGAAGATAGCAGTATGTAACCTAAACTAACGCACTTTATTTCTGATTTTTTACAATGGCACTTTACAATGAAACTGTAGCCACATATTTCGCCGTTTGTTTTGTAATGTGTGCTTTCCCTCTGCAGCTGTTCGACCTTGTGTACAGAGAGGAGACCTTGCTGAATGTGATCAAGAGTGTGACTCGTAACGGACGCTCCATCGTGCTCACCGCCGTGCTGGCTCTCATCCTGGTCTACCTGTTCTCCATCGTTGGCTACATTTTCTTCAAAGATGACTTCATCCTGGAGGTGGATCGTATCCCCAACGCAACTCTGAGTGAGGACAGCTCCTGTCATTTTTCCTAACAGCCTTAAAGATTACAGATTGTAGCTTTTTTTTCATTCAGAAAAGATGACACAACTTATGCACTGTCCTTATCCACTGTTCCTTCCTGCTTGCTAGAAAATGGAGCCAGTCTGGCCAGCGAGTTTCTGTCTGCAGGAATGTGTCAGGGAGGGATTGATGAGAACTGCACCACAGGAGGCCTGCAGGAAGGTAATGTATACTGCAGTAGACTACAGAGATTTTAAAAGTACCATGTGAAGCAATTTAAATGTATTAATAGTAGTTTTGCCAATGTGTGAACAAATTGTAACTTAAAAAATTAGACTTTCCCATACTTCCCCAGTTGTCTATAACAGCCTATGGACTGACATCTTTGTTAAGGACTCAGTAGTTTTCCAGGAACATTCAAAAGACGTGACATTTATGTGTGTTGCTGAGTGCCTTGCCTCTCTTCAGCTCCCTTACCCTCAGGCCACACTGGCTGCGTGTACCTTTGCATGACGGCTGCCTTGCAGAACTGTTGCAGCTCGCACATCTGTGGTGACCACAGACAGCGTTTCTGCTGCAGTGCTGCTACTGCCAGCCCTATCTTTCTACATAGACTTTACAAAAGAGTTTTGAAGAGAAGAAAAGTGTTGTAACTAGAAAACACTGATTTTTTCCCACTTTATTCAGAGAGAGGGAGGGAGGGAGAGATGTGTTGTGTGGCTGCTCTCATCTGTTAGTCTGTGTGCCAAACTATAAGCACAAGTTCAGGGACGCACACAAAACCTAGGATCAAACGTTCCCTTTCAGGCACAGACAGTATACAATATATATCTCAAAGTACACATTTTCTCTAAAATAACATACAGTTAGAGCTCAGCAATACAAATAAAATCAAATATCTCAATATTTTTGACGAAATACCTCAATATCAATAGCACAACAATATTGTAGGATGACTGTTGGTGCTTTCACTAAATAATGACACAATTAGGTTTTAAATAAATAATCATCTGTAATTTGATTATGATGACCAAGTGGGTAAAGGCAAATAATTGAACAGCTAAAACAGCCTGGCAAGTTCAGACTTAAGTTCACTTCACTGTCATACAGCCTTTAAAACCAGGAAACAACACATCATGATATAAGAATATCCAAAATCTTAAGAAGATATCTAGTGTCATATCATGATACTGATATATTTCCCAGCCCTAGTTACCTGTGCTTGTGTAAAGAGAATTTATTTGCAAATAAACTGATTTATTGAGGAAATGTGCTTGAGGAAACTGTTAATGACAGCAGTTGTAATTTATTTTATGCAGAACAAAGGCAGTGTCTGCTCAAAGTAAATGAGGCCTTTTTCGGAAAAGCATTTTTAGGATTTAAAAAGATTCTTGCAAATAATGTGGGATTGGTTGGCTGGTTGTGTTAAATCTTGCAACTGCAAGATTGCACATTTCTGAAGGCCCCTCTCTGAGGGGATCATCAGAGAAGAAATGTAATCAAGTTTAGAAAATAATAAAATAACAATTCAGCAGGTGGTTCATTTAGGAAGAGTTTATGGTGATATCTAAGAAAAGTGATGAACTGGCAATCATCTGTGGTCAAGTTCATTTAAATATTATATATCATATTAAATATATACCATAGCTTTGTCAGACCGCATTAAGTGAAAGTAAAATTGTGGGAGGTTTGTTTCCTTATGTTCTGCAATTTCATATTAATTCACAATTTAATTCATGTGACTCCGTCGACTGTCGCATGACTGCCATTTGACCCTCACAATTTAGATGTGACTCCCTGACCCTCATGTGATATAAACATCTGAGGTCCTAAAAAGGCTTAAAATGTCTGGGAATTTCCCTGTGAGTCAGGATGTGAGGCATCTTGGAAACCTACATGGAAAATGTAGTTACCTTTGAGTCAGTAATGCTTGTGTTCTGTTTGTTCTGACATTTAGAGTCATGGTCCAAAACAATGTCAGAGATACGACTTGTAAACTGGCCAAGTTAATTCAGTCAAAACAGAACAGCGCCAGTTTTTTTCTCTCAGACATAAGAACCATGAAATGATTTGGCCAGTAATAAACACATTTAGCAAAGGGATCATATGTTGCATCCTGTTTATCATGTGACTGGATCAGAGGTCCATAAATTCATAATTCATAAACACGTTGTCCTCTTAACTGTTCTAAAATGACATTTAAAGTTAATCAAATTGGATAAATCATTCACAAATGTTGGCTGTTTTTTTGTCTGCCTCAGAACCAAAGCTGTTGTCACATTCCAAGCAAACAAAAACACTTTTGCTTTGACTAACTGCGTTCACACTGTGAACCAAAACATGTCAACAAGGCCTCAACAGATATCAAGTTCTGCAACTAAGCCAAGGATGTTTAGGACCAGAAAGCAGATGATACTTTATATTTACACTGTGTCTACAAGGCTATCAAGCCTTATTCTAACACAAATATTATGAACTGAAAAATATTTTAAAAGGAGCCAATAGTCTTCTTGGGTTGTTGACTGAGTAAATGCTGTATATTAACATTATAATCAATCAATACAATTTTATTTGTATGGCCCAAAATCACAAATCACATAAATACATATCAAATATCATAATATACTTAATGCATTGTGAATATGGCACAAGATGCAGTATGAAAGTTGGGTCATGGGACATAAAATATGGTGTGACAAATAAGCTATAATGTACAGTAAGCTTTGCGTCCGGATCCTGCATCACCTCGTTTGGGTTTATTTCTCAATAATGACCCACTCACTGTACATTATCCCACTTAATACACGGCTACTTAATAAAAGAAAATCAATAACTCTAACTATCTGACAGAAAATATTGAGTTAAATATTATTTTATTAATGTTAAATGATGTTATTGCTTCCACAAAGAATCTATGATCAGAACATGTCCATAGCGGTGCTCTGATGTTCAGAAATAACTGACTGTAGAGAACCAGAGTTGACCAATCAGGATCAAGTATTCAACACAGCTGTGCAATATATAATCTTAAATCCATTAAATCGTCATAATATCTAAACAAAAGTTACATTTGTGCTACATAAAATCACTGTTACTATCAACAATAACAGGCACTACTGATAATAGGCACTACTTCACTACTTCTGTGTTAAACTGGTGTTTAAAACACAGACACACTACTGCTAAATAATTAAAAAATATATATATTTCTATGTTAACTGATAACACATGTCTAATGAACAGAGGAGAGAAAAGTGAGGCCTTTAAAACCTAAGCAGGTTACTTTATGTGAATATAGAATAATTATTTTACAACTCGTAATGAAACTAAATATACTGTATTGCAGTAGCATCATACCTCACTTTTGATTTGACTGCTTGTTCTGTTTTTGTACGGCGCTGCAAAATTAATTTTAGTGTATACTGACAATAAAGTCATATTCCATTGCATTGTATGGTATTTGCCTTTTCTTTGAGTAGTATGATGAGTTTCTTAAGCTGTTCTTTATGAGCACCACATGCTGGGATTGATTTGTGTAAAGGCACCTCCATAATCTCTTTGGGTCCCATGTGTTAGGTTAGTGCTCATTATGAGCCACAGCTTGATGATGCTGATGTTACATGAACTAAAAAAAATGTAGGTCTTAGTGGTCATGATTACCCAGTTATGTCAGTTTAATAAAAGCACTGTCCTGTAAATGACGTTCTCTGGTGCCACAGTTTAAATATATAGAGCTTATGAAATATCTGTAAACAACTACGCACCTGCTAATAAATTAATTTTACTTTTTACATTCTCTTTAACAGAACTCAAAATTAAAGATGTCACATTGTCTTGGGGGGAAGAAAAAGTAGCACCTGGGACACAAAGATGTAGTGTCTGAGAATACTCCGGGGCAGCAGAGAAACTTATCATTACAAATGAAATGATTGAAATGATGTTAATGTGACGGTGTTCACTATGAGATCTGGTCAAACGTTCCACCAACATATACAACACACCATATTAAGTACCACTCGGAGGACTTCCTTGGTGCACCAGACTGAGTCAATGAAGTGATGCAAGTTACTAAAAAAGTTACTAGACTGTACTAGAGAACTTAAGTTTGGGACAGTGGTTGTTAAGTTTGAGACAGTTGTGGAAGTAGAATTCAGGACAGTTGTAGGACTCTGAGGAAAACAGTTCATTTCAATCACGGCTCTTAATTCTTTTTGACTAAGACTTTTCTTTTTATTTCCTCAGATTCTGGTGACGACAGTGAGGAGGACGGTGACATGGAGCGGACGTGCGACTCTCTACTTATGTGCATTGTCACTGTCCTGAGTCATGGTTTGAGGAGTGGAGGGGGTGTAGGGGATGTTCTCCGTAAGCCTTCCAAAGAGGTACATACAACTTTGATTAAGCCCCTGACTGTACGGAGTATGTGTGTGTGTGTGTGTGTGTGTGTGTGTGTGTGTGTGTGTTTGTGAGGGTGTAACACTCACAGCTGCAGCACAAGTCACGTGAGGTGGCCGTGAGCCCATCGTGTGCTGAACTTGTTTTCATTTCAAAAGCATGGAGGTTTCACAATGTTTCCACGCAGCTGTACTGCCTCCGCCTTGTGTGAGAATTAAACCTCAAAATAGATTTCCACTGAATTCAGTCTAAACCACTAATGATGTCAAAAGAGGATGTGAATATGTGCCTCACGTATTCACAACACAATGCAACATGAGCCAAAAAGTCTCACTGGCAGCTGAGGTCAACTGCTCTAGCGTTGTAGAAGTCAGCCATATCATCACATGGCTGGCAGAGTGGCTCAGTATATTGTTACTTGTCCTAAATAAGTGTGAGAATGATGGTGTGACTGCATCAGGCTTGTAACCACTGCAGGGTGTTTCCCCTGTTTGATGCATTCAAGGACAAGCTCTCCCCAGTACTTTAAAGAAGGTTAACCAATTAAAAATGTAGACTGAGCAAATAAAACTACAGTAACAGTGTGTCAGTACTGAAGCCAGTCGTAGCTCTATTGGCTGAAGTTAAAAAAAAAGATTTCTCTTCTGTGTCACAGTAGTGGGACCTTTTTAAACAGTGTCCTACCTACAGAGACCGGCTGCATCAGGTTGCTGACGGCTCTCTGCCATCTCTGTTGCCGTAGCATCTGGCAGGTTTCACCTGTGGTCTTGTGTTTCCATTAACATCCATGATGACGAAGGTTAACCTCGTTTCAAACTCCCAACATGTTTACTGAAAGACCTGCCCTTTGGGTCAAACATTTAAATGGGACAACCTTTCTTCATTAATCCTCCACGATACAGATTATGTTTTTATTTGTCAAAATAATCATTAACTCTGAACAGGCAATAGCAGAAGGATACACAAGGTGTTCCCTCCTCTAAATTTGACCCTGTCTTATGTTCCTCTCCCAGGAACCTCTGTTTGCAGCCAGAGTGATATACGACTTGTTGTTCTTCTTCATGGTCATCATCATTGTCCTCAACCTCATCTTTGGTGTTATCATCGACACTTTTGCTGACCTGAGGAGTGAAAAACAGAAGAAAGAAGAAGTCCTGAAGACTACCTGCTTCATCTGCGGTGAGACTCCTCAGCTGACCTGTTAATAGAAAAGAGAAAAATCAACTAGTGGATAAAGCAACAAAAAGTTACACAGTGCAAGAACAGGTCCACAGGGTGCATAGTGGGAATGACAGAGGCACCATTCACCCAATTTGAAGTCATAATGTTGTTATCAACTATTAGCTGTTTAATAAATTAGTCTATTTATTTATTTGTTTGTTTAAAAAAAAGGATCTCCATTAGCTAATGGCCATGACACCAGTTAATCTTCTTAGGGTCCAAAGTTCAGTTCATCATATCCATCATAAGCATATCAATTGTACAAATTAGTTTCAAGAAAAGAGAAATGGCAAACGTAAATTGGTTTGAGCTCCTTTAGTGTGAGCATTGAAAGCTTTTTGTTTTTTAACTGTAGTTCAGACAAAATAAGCAACCTGAAAGACAACTACGTGAGCTTGAGGAAAAGAGCACTGAATATTGGTGTCTATTAGTGTCTACTTTCTGACACTATGTGTGCTAAGCAGTAAATAAAAAAAATCACTATGTAGAATAATTGATGATAAAAGTGATTTAATGATTTTGCACGTTATGGCAGGCACATATATATTAACTGGTTATATGCAATGTGCTGTAGCTAACTGCCCCATTCATGACAGCTGTATGACAGCTTATTATATTACGGCTTAAATTCTGCATAATGAAGGCCGTGCCCACTTTCAGTGACAGGTGGGTGTTGTCACAGGTAGCTGCCTCAATCAACCACACATGCTCCACCTCTTTGCCCATTTTTGGCCAACACACTGTGAGCCTCACAATGGCACAATTTATCATACAGTCTATTGTTTAACTTTTATCTTCCGTCTTAATGTGGCACAGCCATCTCTGCCAGGAATTCAGCAGCTTGTGCTTGAATTTTTTCCTGATGGATGTTATCATGGGAATCAAACCTTTAACCTTCCAGTGACAGGATTACTTCTCTAATCACCAGGGCGTCCTGCCAGCCTGTTAGCACGGTACTCTGTGTGTCAAACACTGTGCGTCATTAATACTCTTCCACTATCCATCTCATGCCACTTGGTCAATTCCCAAATTCCCCTCTCAGAATGTCTGATTTCTTGGTGTGTTTTCGTTTTCTGGTAAGTACGTCTCAAAAGGTGTATGCAGTTTGTTGCAGTCACCCCCCCCCCCCCCCCCCCCTTCTCTTCCTCCCCCCTTTTTCACTTCGCTGTCGTTCCAAAGAAGGCTGAGTCATGAGAGCTTCCTGCCACTGCTCTGCTCGCCTCCATAATTCATGTCTGTCTCACACGCACACACATCTTCTCCCACTCGCTCACACACTAATTTTCAGACCATATGTTTTGTGCAACTTCACTGATTACCCTTATTCTGTACCCCTCTGTGTAGCTTCATCTGCATTCCCTTATATGTACAGCACATGTGTGAATGCCTAAATAAGTCCAGGCAGCTGTGTGTGTGTGTGTGCCACTGCACGGTACACTGTATGTGTGTGTGAGTACATGCCATATGGGAGCATGTGTGTGCCTGCATACGTTGGGTCAGGCAGGACAAGTGGTAAGCATATGGAACGAGAACAGTATTATGTCACACAGCGAGCCAGCTAGCCATCAGCTCTGACTCACTCATGTTAAAGAAGGTCAGGCCACAAGGGGAGCTGCCGTCTCTATGGTTTCCACAAGGACCGCAAGGGAACAGGAGATGCAGAGATTAGGAGGCGACCTCCACACAGGCTTAAGTGGCTCTCCATCCTCCAGCTTGGTTTTATAAGCCATCGATCTTTCTCTCAATCTTATATTAGTTTTTAGATCATTGGGTCTGTAGCCAATGATCGATTTAAGTCTCAAACTTCATGTGCAGGTTGGTTGATTACTGCCTGTGGCAAAAAGCTCACAGCATCCCTCTCGATCCTGTGAAGAAAAGGGAAGTTAGAACTTGTTGACTGTTAAAGGTCCAGGGTGTAAAATTTAGGTTAATTTATTGGCGGAATACGGCAGAAATAAAATCACTTTATCTGTCCTTTAAGGGCTGACCAAATACGAGGTGATCCATTTTTCCTGAAACCTCCTTTTGTCCTCCACCATAGTGTTTTTTCAGTGGTGGCTTCTCCATCTCACTTCCAGATTAACCTGCTGAGCTATCCATTGAAATTGCTAACATTAGCTAAAAGCACTAGCGTTAAAGACAGAAGGCGATTCCTGCAATACTCGTGAGTTGCCACTAGTTGCTATGCAACCAGTAGCTTTCTACAAGTCATTCCTAACCTGACAGACTCTTGCTAAGGGGGCGCAGTTTGACACAGTTGCGGACTAGTGTCTTAAATGTTGGCCATTGAAAGTGAAATTATTGAAATGGAGTGTGGATGATTCGAAAACAATGCATCCCTTTTTATGTCAAGCTTGGTAGGTTGTGGGCCACCACTGACCGGGGGGCCGGACTTTGAAAATCTGTGCCATAGAATGAGCTATTTATATCTACAGAGGGGACCGTTCCTCCTCCAGCGAGGCTGCCATGTTTTTACAGGAGCCCAAAAGAGACAAACAAAACAGTGGCACTGCATTTTTATGACCACTGTAGGTTTCCCTACGGGTGAAGTGTTTAGAGTCCACAAGCTTATCATTAGATACAATTAAATCCTACTGAACATATCATCCTTCATCTAACATTAATGAGACTTACTCCCAACACCATGGCTCAATTTTTATTCTTTTGGTGTTCTATAGCATGAGTCTAAATATAGGCACAGGCCACTGCTTGATTAAATCTACCCCCGAGGTTTTACCCCTATAAACTATCAGTAACATCACTGTACAGCCAGAAGCTCCCTCTACCCTTTATATATGATCAAAAGATGTGTCTGTTAAGCACTTTAAGGGAAGGCTTAATTCAAGAATCTGAATATTTCTTCTTGTGAGGCAAAGTCAATTTAGTTGAATTAATGCTGTAAACAAGAGAAATATTTTCCTTAAGGCAGAAATGCGATAAGAAAGACTGGAATTCACACTGATATTTTGCAAGACGCTGGAGTTTCTCCAGGCCACATGACAAGGTGACTGATGTAGACCGACAGAGTATGTGTGAATCAAATTGATTTGAGTCTGTTTTACAGGACTGCTAAAAGTTGTAAAGCAAAGCATACTGTATTTTTCAATGGAATTTCATTGTAGTGTAGAACTCAAAGAGACAGACCAGATTTAGCAGATATTTTTCTTGTCAAATCCACCTAGAAAATCCCCCACAGCAAATACATCCCTGGTGTTCGTTTCTTGGCTACGAGGCACTGAAAAACAAAAAAATGTGCTGTTTCATCTCTTCCATGGAAGTAACGCTAGCTCCGTTCCTCTGACTGCCATGGGTGATGCTTAATTTTCTACAGCTTTAACAATTTAGTGCAGATGTACTTGTTTTTGTGTGAGCCCTGGTTTACAGTTGCATCGAAACCTCTGTAATCTGCCTTTTGTCATATCAGCTCATCTGTTTCCAAAACATATTTTTATTGGCTTTTAAACTAAACAGCCATACAGCAATATGAAAAGAACAAAACGGAAGAAATAGAGAGAGACAGTAATAATAATAGTGATAATAGTGAGTCTTCCAATGGAGAAAGATTGATCTTTGTCCTAACGGAGCCATTTACTGTCTTTTTCACGGATGTTGCACAATTTTCAATGTTACTTTTTTGATATGCATATATTCACCAAATTATTATAGGATATATTAGCTTTAGTCATAGCTTTAGTCATACCAGGTGCCAAAGTAAAGTCTGATGACTGGTTTACAGGACTGTGCACCTTGATTATGGAGACACCTGTCAAACTGTGTGACTGTTTTACGTCAGTGATACTTCTCGGAAACGTTATTTACTATTTCTTCATCACCTTTCCACAGAAACTGGTAGAACAGAACCTAGCTGTGTTTTTTTTTTCCATAAACATACTAAATGGTGTGTGTTATTGCCCCTCTACAGGCCTGGAGCGAGACAAGTTTGACAACAAGACGGTGACTTTTGAGGAGCACATCAAAGAGGAGCACAACATGTGGCACTACCTGTTCTTCATTGTGCTGGTAAAAGTTAAGGATTCCACTGAATACACAGGGCCTGAGAGCTACGTGGCTGAGATGATCAAGGTACATAAAATCCACAGACACACCCTTATAACACACATCCACCTCCTCAGATGATAGCGCAGCCCTACTTTTTGTTATTTTCTTGTAAATGGGTTACATTTAGTATTAGACCAACACTGCCTTGGGGGTAAAAGTGATCCACATGCTGCAAGAAATCAGGAACAGCAGGATTGTTGTCTTCTGCTGGGAATATATAGGATCAAAGACATGTTTTTCTGCAGAGAAATGTTTGTCTGCTCCACTGAGTCACTTCACTGCTTGATGATTTATATTTGTCCTTCATCATTTCAAAACCGTTCTGTGGAATTGGTGTGTGCGTCGGCTGCTTTCGTAGATTATAGCTTGCTGCGGCAATTCTGATGAGCGTTTCCCTTTTTTTTACGTTTTTGGTACAGTACAGTATCTGTGATCAAGAAGAGTTCATTAGATTTTGTATCTGACTCAGACATGTAAACATGTACTGGCCAGCCACACACACACACACACACACACACACACACACACACGTACACACCTTAGTACAGTAATGTGTTCCTCTTTTCTAATCTCAAGTGACAGACATGCCGGTCATGCACATTTAATGATACTAACAGACATGGGCATACAAACAGGAAGTCACTGGAACAAGACAGTACAAGAGTTGCGGTTTAACCCTCAAACTGATCAGCGCTTGATAAGGAATGATCAGTCAGGTCACCGGGATTTCCATTTTGGCTCAGTCTGAGCTCATTCACTCCCCATTGTTACTCCTGCAGCAGTAGCACCATGCAAGCCTGTTCCTTTGAAAACACGCTGTAGACCAGTGTCATTGGGAGTTCACTTATAAGCACTTGATTGCTTAACAGTAGCAACTTCCTGTTAAAATTAGCGACACTGCTTTTGATGCAACACCAGCTGTATTAACTTCTACTGTGCACCTACTCTTGGGAATTGGGGCAAATCATGCCCCACCAAAAAGCTTTGAAAAGTATTTCTGCTACTAACACTCCAATTTTTGGTGATTTTTTTTCTTAAAGCATTTATACATGTGTACATATATATATATATATGTATGTATGTATGTATCTATGTATGAAGTGAATGCTGCTTAGTCAGTTAGTAGCTAGAGCTACTAAGAGTTAGTAGCTCTTTTTAATACTTTTCAATGGTAAATTTTTGTAAAATCCACAGATGGTATCAAGGGTGACCAATAGGATTGATTTATGTAAAAAAAAAAAAAAAAAAAAAAAAGAAATGTCAGGGCGCCCCTATAGCTCAGTTGGTAGGGCGTGCGCACCATGTGTTGAGGTTATCGGTCCTTTGCAGCGGCTGCCAGTTCAATTCCCACCTGTAGCACATCTGCTGTGTGTCATCTATCTCTCTCCGCCTTTCCTGTCATATCTTCAGCTGTCCCATCTGAATAAAGGCAAAAAGCCCCCCCAAAAAAAGAAATGTCAAAGTATGGAGATAGCAACAATATGTAATTAGTAAAATGTTTTGGTCTGCTTTCATTTTTTTAATATCTAAACTTGCCTTGTGCCAGATGACACCCTTGCCCTGGACAACATTTTCACAATTTCAAACAATTAAAAAATGTGTCAAAAGCCTTCGAAATCTTAAACTAAAAATACTTACTGATATCATAGGTGTAAAAATGTGCTATGTGAGAAAAAAGTAACATTTTGTCAACTCTATGAGATATTCCATCTTACGGATTTATGCAGAAATTGTAAGGTAATACTATAATGGTATTTATTTCATGATTAAAAATATATCAAAAGTTTGATTATATAGCTATTTAAATAATCATGTATTTAATGCAACAAAAACCGTTAAACAGTTCCCACATTTTTGATATATTAATCTATGACTTTTTGTGTCTAATAGAGTTGATAAAATCAAGCTCTCAGCTGCAAAAGATGCAGAAGAACAAAAATTAAACCCCCCTCAAAATATAGTTTTGTCCCTGTTCTTAGGAACGAGCGTGTAGCAAATGTGCATCAACACTTCTGAATCAAAAAAAGGTCAGTGGCTGATATGCATTGGTCGACCACAGGAGCACAACCTGGACTGGTTCCCACGGATGCGCGCCATGTCACTGGTGAGCAGCGATTCGGAGGGTGAGCAGAATGAAATCAGGAACCTGCAGGAGAAGCTGGAGTCAACGATGAGGCTGGTGGCCAACCTGTCTGGACAGCTGACAGAGCTCAAAGAGCAGGTATATCATGTGACACTAAATCATGCACTCCCTCACTTTGATTCCTTTGTCTTTTCACCTCAATTTTAAAAGGATATTGTGAGGCCGTTTTTAAAGAGCAGCCATTGGGAAGTTATTGACAAACTGCAGCCTAGTAATGAATCATGACCACTACAGTTTAATGAACATAACAGGGGCGGAGCTGCTGGGGTTTGGTTGTTTCCAGTTGGTGTTTACCCGTGACTCAGACAACCTTTAATACTAAAATTTGTGTATTTTTCTTGTCCTTTCTCTTCCTCAAACTTAAAGTACTTAAATATGTAAGGTATATGTGTAAAATATCATTATTAAGGAACACACTATTGCCACTGAATCTTATGGGAATAGTTGCACACTTTCAGAACTTTGGGAGATACACTTTTGTTCTTTCTTGCTCAAGGCCCTGTCTTATGCTTGGGGCAAATTGATTGTTTAAAACCAACAGGATCCGTCAGGATCTAATGTTAATTAATTTTTATATTTAATTTTCCCTCTACACATCCAAAAGGTTTTACCCAGTTGAAGTTCATACAGTTCATCAGCTGTTTAAAAATTATTTCCTTCCTCTTTATTGTCTTGCCAAGTTTATAACCACAGTTTTTAGATTTACTGCATAAATGTTCCATGATATTTGCCACAGTGACATAACTGCATTCATAGAAACATTAAGCATGACTGAAAACTGCCTCTCATATTCCATAAATTGTTATGTGTTGTATTGATGTATGAGTGTTTACTTTAACAATGTTGCTGTTTGATTAGAGAGGTGTCTCTCAGTCATTTCAAACATCTGTGCTGCTGTGCCTCATACATAAATGCACACAATGTCTCTTAATGGGGAGATATTACACCCTCCTGCAACCAAACTGCTGTTAATCATAACGTTAATTTTCATGATGGATTAACTGCAGTACTTGCATCGTTACAGCTGGGCAATTTCAGCACACCCTAAGTGTACTTTGACCATGCACTTTAGACCACGCGTTATAGATTATCCAGCCAGGGCCCAAGAGTTAGATGAGACAATCTATAGCCAGCCAATGGCAAAGCGGCAAAGTTAGCGTAGCTTATCATAAAGACTGGAAACACGGGGGGAAAGCAAAGTGTGGCTCTGGTCCAAAAATGAAGCATGAAAAAGAAGTTGTGGTTTTACATAGGGTTATGTGCTAGACTATTTCTTGACCTGGTGCAGTAACTTCCTGGAGTCAAGAATAACATACCCCCACCGAAAACCACAACTTTTCATTTTTACAGTAGAACTCATTTTTTGTGTTTTATTTATTTATTTTTGTTACTAGCTTGTGTGCTCTAGCACGTGCAGATATCATTCCTCCCAAAGACTACTTGCCATGCCAAATTAGTGAGGCGAGAGCTGATGGAAACCGCTCTTTTTTTGTCTCCGTGCAGATGACGGAGCAGAGGAAGCAGAAGCAACGCATTGGTCTTCTTGGTCATCCCCCTCACATGAACATCAATCCCCAGCAGCCTGCCTGAGGGCACACGGGGGCCAGTTTCACTTGTGCCTGAGCACTCCTTACTGTGTACCACATGCTAGATGGGAGAATGCCAAAATGTGTCTGTCTCCAGTATGTATGTAGGTCAATGTCTGACTGTATACTTCACCAGATGCTCCTATAATAAGTGTTTCTACAACATGTGTGCTTCTGGGTGTCTGTGTGAAGTGGAAGTTATCAGAGTATGTTACTCATGGTTCTGTAGTGTGGATGTGTCCGTGTGGGTGGAGGAGTGTGTGCACCAAGTGCCTCGGGACCTGAGAAGCCAGTCCTGTGGGTTTAGGAGATGAAAACACTGACTTCAGCTTTACAACCCCGAATGCCTTCTGCATTGTACCACGTTAACAGCATGCCAAAGTTCAGCCATTGTTTCTGAGGGACTTTTCCTCTCAAGTGGCCTTGTATTGAGGTTTTAATCCTCAGTGTTGCACCAGCAAACTCAGGTCACATGTGGATTTGAAGGTTTGTTTGAATTCTACGACACATTATTTAATATTTTTGTTTTTGTCTGACAGCAATAGGAAGGCCTAATGATATGCAATGTCTACATGAGAATGAACTATTTTTTGGGAACCCATATCTGCTTTTTATATTTAAAATTATACTATCTTTTATTTAAAATGTGGAGAAAATCAACACCTGTAAACAATCCTGAGAAGGTCACAACACTTTTACAGTGTTTCTTAATGCTGTTATAAAACCTATACAGTGTTTTGTTTTGTTTTCTATCTCGAGGACAAGCATTTGTTATCACCTTCATAAATGTTTGCCATCTCAAATGAAGGTTCTACTCATTCTAGGACACTTTTGATAAAAAAAAAAAAAAAGACAAAACCTTCTGAGGGGATATTTGAACTGTCTGAATCTTTTCTATTCTCTGCTTGTACGATGTAGTGTGACATATATCCACTTTAGAAGCTGCATGTCTCTTTACTTCCTGTACTTCCTACAAACCTCATGATTTTTCATCCTTAAATTAGTTACTTCACTTTTCACACCTTGGTAGCTTGGTACATATTATTCATAGTATTTTCTGTTTGTTTTGTGTAGTTGAGCAGGGGAAACATGAGCCAAGATGTTCTTGGTCAGCTATATTTTGTTTCTGTTGTGTTTGAATGAAGAGGGCTATGTTAGCTAGCTAACATTGAACAGTTATCTTGAGATTATCAAAATGCACAAAAACACTATATACAAATCGAACAGTAAATACTATTAACAATAACTACCAAACTAACAGTGATTTTTTATTTTTAAGTAAGATACTCCACTTTTCAAGGTTATCTTCGCTTTAAAAATCACCTCAGTGTCTTAGATTACTAATAGAAGTGTTAGCTAGCTAGCTAGCAACATCTTCTTCATTTGAACTCTACAAAAACAAAATAAAACTCCCCAAGAACATATTTTCACGTGTTAATGTGGTTAATTAAAGGTTTATTTCAACCAAACCAGAGTTGGTGATTGTTGGTGCTAACGGTGAAAAGCGAAGTAACTAACTTAGATGAAAAAGTTTGTTGGTGAAGATACTGTAGTGTTGAGAGGAAGTAAACAGACGTGCAGCACGTACAACGTATTTATTTCATAATATATTGTGCAAGAGCAGAATAACTATTATTTTGAATAATGAACCACAAAAAAAACGTTCGGGGAGAAATAGCAAATCATGTGACTGCTTCACTCTGAAGCCAGCTCCATGTTGTGCTCAATAACAGAAGTGGAGTCACATCGTAGAACCAGACTTATAGGATGTTGGGAGAAACATTCAATTAGATTTATTATTCTTCTCTGCACTGAATTATTTAATCTTCCTGTCATTCATGTAGTCCTAAAGCACTGATATTTTCTGTAGCACACACAAATGATTGTTATGTTTTGGTTGGTCACTTTGTAAAAGATCCACAAGAGAATGACTGTATGAGTGTTTGAGTGTATGTGAGAGAAAAAACAGAAGGACTAATTGATGTCATTTGGAGTGCTGCTTGACCAAACCGAACTTTTATATGAATTGATGGTTTGTGTCTGAATTGTACATTCCATTCTTGGAGTCTATTTAAATAAACAAGTGTGTAAAATAATCTGTTGGTGAGTGTTAAACATTATCTGCATCAGTCTGGAAGTCGAGACCAGAACGTATGTGAGGCTAAAGATAATGAGGATGTTGACATTTTTTCTCAAATTGTATTGTTTTATCTATGTAATTGACTCAAGTGGTGCCATTCCTCTAAAGCACTGCAGACAGATGAATGAATAGCCTCACAGAGAAGTCAATTTGTGAATTTGCCAGCAGATGAACTCTGAAATCTTATCTGTGGTCCTCTGCAAATAAGGAAGTGCACTTATCTTATAACTATGTTGCATGAGGAAATGTGTTGCACATGCAGGGGTTGCACATATTAGTTTTAATTTAACTTTGTGCGATTTTATCACAACACAAGATAACAATATACAGACTTCTGAAATGGTAAAACTGCCTTTTATTTTGATTTTCTGAAGACTGACAACATATTATAAATACATTTTATGAAAAAAAAAAAAATTACACCCAAATATGTTGCCTAAAGCTTAAAGCTTGTGTTCCGTAATAAACTTTACCAACTTATATCATTTTTTTTGGCTTAATGCTGAAAACAATAAAGGGTAAAAGGTGTTTTCAACAATATTCTCCAAGAGTTTTATAAGGGCACAAATGTCAGAATTTCAAAAAATCTAATTCAGTGTTAAATTGTATTACATTTTCAGGGGGCTTTCCATCATCAGTGTTATTTAATTAGAGCTGAATAACTGAGACCTGTGTTACGGTCATTCTGTTGCTATTTAATTCACTACACTCGAGGAATTTTCTAAAAGACGTTTCGTTGAACTAGTTGGCGTGGTAATACGATCAATAAGAATGAAGACCCGTGCTTGTTACTGAGACAGAGGCTACTTTTCTGACACATGAATAACATGTTTATTCAGGGTTGTCTTGTAACAACTGGTACTTTGTTTACTTATTTTGGTCAGACATGTTAGATGGAAAAACATCAAAATACAATATTTAAGTCAGTGAAGTTTGTGTAAATTGTCAAAAATATCTAAAGAAAACTTAAATGTGAATTTTCTTCTCTTCAAATTAACAGCTTTTTATACACTTGCTCATAGAGCCATTTAAAACAAGATAAAAACTCAACAAATACACAATTGCAAAACCAGAAGTACCAGAAAAGTACATACTTTGTCCGTGCATATATTAAGATACTAAACATGAAACGTGACAGAGTATGACCCGTGTCAGAAGTTCTCCAAAAAGGTTGAATATTTGCCCCATTTTACTGATGTCCACAGTCTTCTACACTGTTTATAGGACATCTAAAAAAAATCTGCTAGATATTATAATTAAAAATGCAATGTTTATGTTGTTGTTTCTTTTTGCACCCGGGTGAGAATAATCGCATAGCAGATATTTAGCTATTTACACGGGCCACACAATTTAGTCATAAAGAGCGACAAAGTCTGTGTAGAGAGGAAGTTGTGGTGAATGAATGGGTTAAACACAGCATTCTGTCCCATGAGACTGGGGCTTGAGCCCTGTGTAAAACTATTCGTCAGTTTTGACTTGGAATTTTTAGTTTTTGTTTATTTATTATTTAATTTTTTTTTTTATTATTTAAATTCATTTATTTATTTATTTTTCAGTTTTCAGTCACAAATTTGGTTTAGGAAACAAAACTACTTGGTTAAGTGTAGGAGGGGATGGTTTGACTCTTCCACAACCACACTGGCTATTTCCCCCTTGGTGCAAATATCACTGTGGGCTGCTGACACCTGGGTGATAATAGCGTCTGTCTTAAAAACACATATCTCAAATGCTGTCAAGCTGTGCCTCTCAGAAATCTTCAAAATGTGTCGGGAAAGTTGCAGCCTCATTGGTGAGTTTGTGTGGCCTTGTGATTTTGCATTCCTGTCTTGAAAAGAAGTCTTTGAAATCAATAAACTGTCTCAAAAGGAACTTCAGCAGTTATTTTGCTAAATGTGATTTCCGATTAAACATCCTGATCGAGACATGTGGTAAAATGAAAAATACAACAGAAAGAAAGCTGCAGGGAAGAGAAAACGTTACAGCTTCTCTCTAGTCACATCATAATTCTACTGTGAGAGATATAATTGCTCACAGCTTCACAAACCCACATTCTTGCTTCACAAGGAGGTCATTAATTCACTTTGACTTAAACTATCAGGAACTTATTGCAGATTTTAATACGATTGATGAAAAAAGCATGGCCTTGCACACTGATTATTGTGAAATGAAACCATGCTTGTTTACATGTGACATCTACATACTGTTGTTGGTATTAGGGTAATTATATTTGATTATAGGTCATAAAGCTGTAATAGACCTGTAATAGCTCTTTTGAGTTGTAATGTCCTTGGTGATGTAACCCTGTTGTATTTTATATATGTATGTATTTGATTATTGTAGAGAAACATAATAAATATGAGCTACTCGATGCATTTAAAGGTTTTAGGGTTATAATAGGGTCATTAGAGATATTTTCTTGCAAGGATTGTAATCATTTGAATGCAAATATCAACAAACCTGTTTTCATTTACTGCAAGAAAATAATGTAATGGAAACCTGCATTAGAGGAGGGTGCAGACTGGTGTGATGTGTGTTTGTAGCCTGCAGCAGACAGGTGCAGCTGCCGTGTGCTGGATGTGCTGGATGAGCTGGATGTGCCCTGCGCGCTCAGCAGACTCCCGGGGCCATGAGGAGATCAACGTGACAGCCGGCACCGCCTCATGACAACAAACACGGACTCCGCACACACACTCATCTCATCCATGCACAGGTACACGTGGTTCCCCCGCCGTGACCGCTCTGTGCCCATATACTGCAGCACTCACCTGCTTCCTGCAGACCCATGGAGATCCATGTAATGGTACTCTGCTGACTATTGTGTGGTATTATTACTATTATTGCTGCTGATTACATACTACTACTACAACAACTATTACTACTACTACTAATAATAATAGTAATAATAATAATAATAATAAAATAATATACTTGTTTATTTTGTTTTTTTAAGTTTGTATTTTATATTTTTACATTATTCTTGCACTTACACATTTTCACTACTGTACCTACACTGTTTAATTGCCTTGCGTTGCAATATCTACACTAGAATATTATACTGTTTACAGTATTATTTATAGTCATTATTATTATTATTATTATCATTATTATTATTATTATTATTATTATTATTAGTAGTAGTAGTAGTAGTAGTATTAGTAGTTGTAGTAGTATTACTACTACTACTATTAATATCATGGTCTGTGTGAATACTATCTAAATCGGAAGAAATACTAGCTGTTATTGTTCCAACATAATTAAAGGAATGCTGAACATAAAACAATTAAGATAAGATAAGATAAGATATGATGGAACTTTATTAATCCCAAAGGAATTTTTTGTGCCAAAGATTTTTCCGAAGTTACAGTAACAGCAAAATATCTGCGATAGAGCATTAAAATATAAAGTGTATTAAGAGTTAATGCCAGAAAACAGTGTGAATTGACTACTGGGCTCATAAAATGTTTAAAACCTTAATGCATGATAAAACACTCTTTAAAAAAACAACAAAAACCACAATAATAATTCTGCACATATCTATCTATCTATCTATCTATCTATCTATCTATCTATCTATCTATCTATCTATCTATCTATCTGTATACATGTCTAATTTTCTTCTTTTATATAGTTTTGTTACTTAAAATTGATTGTAATGTGCTCTACTTCTTGCTTGGTTGTATTTTATTACGCTGTCGTCAGTTAGATAAAATATTGTGTACTCAGTATTTTCATTGTGTTAATTGTTCATTGTTATTGGCAGTAGGTGTACAGTACCCTCTGTTGCTGTGCCCCAGCAGGCCTGTTGAACTCCTGCACTGGTTCTCTGCCAGCACGTTTCCCGGGCCGTGGCGAGCTGCAGCCTTGTTTCCATACACTTCAGCATGGTGGTACACGGGATCCAACAGGCTCCGCCCCTCGCTCTGACGCGAACAGCCGTCCGCCCACTGAGGCCGCTGCTCGGCACAAAGTGGGCGGTCCCTCCGCCGAGGATACAGCGCCGTTTAACACGTGAGCCTCATGTGACAGAGGTAGGTCAGGCTGAGCGGAGAGTCAGAGGGTTTATTTAACTCGTCGCTCTGTCCTCCCCCACTTTCCCAACGCGCCACCAACAGGGTTGCCTTCCTTCAGCGGCGGGACCAGCGTGGATATCGCAGGGACTACACTTAAAACCAGAACACCAAAACATCCGCAGGACTAGAATTAAATAAGCAGAATTCAATACGATTTTTGACAGCTCTTTGAAAGCGTTTTAGTGCATTTTTTTTTCACTACGCGTAAATAAATGCGTAATTATTTGTGACTGCATTGGAAACGACTTTGAGTGCGTAACTGGAGTAAAAAGAATGGAGCGAATTCCAAGCGCGCAACCACCTCCTCTGTCCAAACACCAGGCTGAGCTGTCAGACGTGCAGGGGTAAGTTATACTTTGAATAACAGCTTTCACCACAGTGTTGCCTTTTCTTAAAACACATTAGATAGACACTTTTTTTTCTGTATCTTATACTCTACTCATACCTACCTGTTTCCTTTCTTTTTTTTTTAATTTCTTTAGGATGGACTTCCCGATGTATGTTTATAAACCCAGGCGAGGAATGAAGAGAGGAGAGGAGAGCAAGGTTCGTTATTATTTTGTGGCTTGTTGTAACTATGTGGAGCTTTACATTAAAGGGTGTGTGAGCTACACGGAAGGCATTAGACTGGCAGCGCTCCTGTAGTCCCATAAATGGTTGACCTAATTCTGCTATGACATAACAACTCCAGGAGTCCTCCCTATCGCTGCGACTGCCTCTGATTACATACAGACTGAGCTTTGCGCGCTCACATCACCAACAGTTTTTTTCACATTTTTTTATTTTTATTATTATTATTCCTGCAGGAAACCTACAAGCTGCCTCACAGACTTATTGAGAAGAAAAGGCGTGACCGGATAAACGAGTGCATCGCTCAGTTGAAAGATTTATTACCGGAGCACCTGAAACTCACGGTAAGTTCAAGCCGGAGTCGTCTTTAGTCTTGGAGGGGTAATAACGGGATTCACTGCGCACCACCTACTGGCTGTCCAGTGGTATGACATCGTCTGCTGCTGAGTGCGTCAGCAGCCATTCAATGAATGACAGCTCGGTGCGTTCAGTCGTGTGTCGTTCTTCAGACTGAGGGTTTTAAAGTAAAGGATTTAAGTCAAATGCAAAATAAAATGTAATTATTATATAATCAATAATCCAGACAAATTATTTATTCAGTATTATCCTGTAGCAGATTAAAGTATACTGCTTTGGGGATATTCTCCTCCCCTTTAATGTGTTATGTTGTATGTTATATGTTATGTATGTTTTGTGGATGTAAAAGGTCTGCAAAGTCACAAAGACCAAAGTCCACGACAAAGGGAGTTACTCATTCCTACAGAGATCACTACTCCTGAAATGCCTCATTTGTAATGAAGCCTTTGTTCTGTTAATTAGTGACATCACTATGTGATACATTTGCATCATGCACAGCTGGTTTGGAACGGGCCTTAAAGAGACTGGGGCTAAAAATTGAGTTAGTTATGATAAAAAATAGAGTGTTTTTGAACATGTAAACCTTTCTAGTAGAAACCCTAAATAGAAGTATGAAAAGTTTGAAAATGAGCATAATATGGCCATTTCAAATATTCCTTGTTGATTATTTTGCCTTCATGGTTGCTGGTATGGTGTTGTGATGGCTGGACAGCCATGATCATGTGTACATGGGTAGTGCAGCTTAGTCTCTATGTGTTATATAAGAGGCGAGGATGTGCTGACTGTGTGTGTTTCCTACAGACTCTGGGCCATCTGGAGAAGGCCGTGGTTTTAGAGCTGACGCTCAAGCACGTGAAGGCCCTCACCTCTCTTCTGGAGCAACAGCAGCAGAAGATCCTCGCTCTGCAGAATGGCATGCAAATTGGTGAGCTGCAGATCGCTGACACACACGCACAAACATGCATGTGAAGCAGGATGGTTTTGTTAGACAGGATGCAAATGACCAAGCTGAATACACGATGAGAGAATTATGCAGGCAAATAAGTGACTTCAAATATAGCTATCGCTATTGGGAAACAGAATAAAAGCCAATATTTTTCATATAGACTGATATAGCTGTGCTAGGCCAATATTTAGCACATTGTAAAGCACCCCAATATCAGCACTCCAAAATGTCAAGAATCCTGATGCCAATGTTAAAAAATGCAAAGAACCTTAATATCATTGCTAAAAATTGTAAAGAAAAAGAAAACATCAACATTCTAAAATGTCAAGAACCTCAAAGCCAATGTTAAAAATTGTAAAGAACCCCAATATTAATGCTAAAAATCATAAAGAAGCTCTATTTCTGACTGAGAGTGTCTTGTTGTTTTTACAGAGCAGCCTCCTGTGAGTCAGGAGAAGTCTGAGGAGATGTTCCGCTCCGGCTTCCACATGTGTGCCAAGGAGATTCTTCAGTATCTAGCCAATCAGGAGGCTGATGGAGACTTTGCGCCATCCCATGTGATCAATCACCTGCACAAGTTAGCTGCAGAGGTGCTGCAAGGTCCAGCCCGACCCCGCACCCCTCTGAGCCCTCGACCCGAGGAGATCCCCGCCTATCACCAGCACCAGCCTCACAAAGAGATGCCGGCCAGCTTACCCCCTAAACCCAGCGAGGGCTATGGGAGGAACTGTGTGCCTGTCATCCAGCGGGCGTACGCTCCTCCGAGCAGCGAGCAGAGTGGCAGTGATACGGATACAGACAGCGGCTATGGGGGGGAGCTGGAGAAACCTGAATCTGCGGCACCACAGGGGCGTCCAGATTACTACGGTCAGGAGAGCCAGCTGAAGCGAGCGCTGGGCGAGAGGCAGAACTCCGGCATCAAGCAGGAGGACGACGAGCCACGCCACAAACGACCCCGGACGGAGTCGTCTGAGGATGAGCTGCTCTCAGGTGGAGAATCATCATCGCCCTCAAGTGGTTATGGTAGTTACATGAGCGTATCCCCCAACCATCCACCTCCACCACACCCACTCTGCATGCCTTTCTACCTCATTCCACCTTCTGCTGCAGCCTACCTGCCCATGCTGGAGAAATGCTGGTACCCTGGAGCTGTGCCCATGCTCTACCCCGGCATGGGAGGCTCTTCACCCACCATGCCCAGCGAAAGACCACCTCCACCTCAGCTAGTGTTGTCTCCTAGGGGAGGCTCTCCGGCCCCAGCCATGTCTCAGACCCCCATGGACTCCCCTGCCCTCCTTCAGGCACTAAAGCAGGTACCACCCCTCAACCTGGAAACCAAAGACTGAGAGACTGAGAGAACAGGGCTGTGGAGACAATCCTGCTCTAGAACACAGAGACAGTAGTCGGAATGAGAACATGACTGATCCTTTCCATAATCCATCCTCATTCCCGTCCTCTGTTCCTCCGCCTGGAGGTCGAGCGAGAGAACTTGCAGAAATGATCAAGAAGAGATGGAGGGGAGGGCAGCATCCACCCACACTCGGAGGATGCAAAGCTCTGGTTGAATGTTTAATGCTCAGTGGTGTTACTCAATGCAAATGTATCATATAAACCGGACCTGCCCTGCACACACACACACACACACACACACACACACACACACACACACACACTTGGTTGAATGTAAAGAAAGTTTAAGATGCTGCTGTTAAAGTATAAATGCCGATCACACTGATGCATCTCATTTTGTAGCTGTTGCAATAGAGACACTTTGCCATCTTTGTACTTTAGAAAGTGTTGCCTCAAATGTTAGCAGTAATGTTTCACCCCGAGTTTGTTGCCTATGTCCTGTAGGTCACCTTTATTATCACTGAAAACACCCTTTTGACCAGACACATTAAATATAAGGGTTTCCTCAAGCGTGTACAGACAAGAGTTAAGGGTACACCTGATGTATGGATGAAGGAATGGGCCACCACATGACCACACTGAATGAGAAGTCTTGTTTTTCATTCACAAACAGACAGCTTAGATGGATTTTCTGTAATTATTGTTCATAGACTTCTTGTACATTTCTATTTTTGATACCCGTTCTTGCACTCTGTCCGTCCAGGCGGGCAGAGTGCGGACACTTGTACGTCGTGTACTCAGAAACTGTGTACATACTGTAGCACTGTGCTGGACCTGGTCTGCATACTCGACATCTGTTTCTGCTCAAGTCAAACCTGGTGTTTGTTCTTGCTGTTGCCTTTTACTTGTGAAAAGCTCAGATGTTTATTCTCTGTACTATGTATGAATACTGGAGTCAAAGGAGTGAGGAGGAGAGAAGTGAATGTAAAAGTTTTACCAGAAGACTAGTTTTCTATAGAAAGAGGTACTTGAGATTTTATATTTTGGGACCTACATGAAAGATGTTTGATGTACATATTTTGTCTATAAATGTTGATATACATTATATAAGTGTATTAATAAAGTATTTTTTTCCCGTGGAAAATCGCTTGGACTGTATGTATGTGAAAGAGAAGGAGAGTGTGTGAAAACATCCATAGCGATGCAATTCAATCCGTTCAGTTTTAGCTCAGCGTCACAACACTCATGTCACAGGGAACACTTATGTAATGGCGGATCCGTAGCCAGGCTCTCCTGCTGGTTAACCGTCTGTGCCCGTTAATGCAACAACAAGTGAACACACGAGTGTAAACAGTTTCAGTTAATCTCCTGAGGCAATAATCAGGATCCATCTGCATCTTATCATCAGCCTTGACAGGGAGACATGTTTTGTATTGGCTGTACACTGTAAAAAAAAAAAATGTTTTAAATTAAAAAAGTTAGTGTCCAGGCAGCCTTAAAGGCACTGTAATGCAACAGTATGTGTTCTGAATTTGCCACACCACAGAAATATGAATGAATTTGAATGATTAAAATAATATCTAAGTATATAAACTAGGTCTCAAAATCATGAAAATCATGTTTTCTCTGCTCTGATACACTGGGGACATGTCTGCTCCACTGTCAAACACCACTATGAACTGAAAATGACCCGAAACTTGGACGCTCTTTCTAGGAGCTTTATTGGACATGTCCAGACACGTTTGAGCCACCAGAGCCAGAGGATGATGACGGGATGGTATTTTTTCGTCTTCTGTGTCGGGTTGTTGGAACTGAAGCGAGCTGAGACGAACTGCTGGGCTGACTGGGACTGAGAGAGTCACTGAAAGTACATTTGTAACTTACCATTAGGGAGGGTGAGAGCAGGAGGAGGTGGTGTCGTTCATGTGTCAGTTCATGGCTCTGACACGTCACTGAGCCGTGTTTCAGGTCTGCTCGAAAAATCTTGAACTCGTAAGTCGTGAACAACAGGTTAACCGTCTAACTCTACGATTCAGCATTACATAGTTTTCAATGTTTTAACATGTTTTTAGCAACTATGTTCTAAATTTATATGTTTCAAAGAAAAACTCCTTTACAAGGGCTTTAAAAACATGAAGTCAACTGAGTTTGAAAATATTAGTTAAGATAATCTGTAATGATTCAAAACAAAAAACACACTCAAATACACTTGATATTAATTTAGTTGCACTTGAGAAAACATGTTCAATAGCTGAAAGGTATTAAGATGAACCAGTAACTTCAGTCACACTGATTAAGTCACACTGTTGAACATTACAAACAAATTAGATTCCTTTCACATTTTCTGAGTTGGAAAAGTCAGTTCACTTCACACAAAGAGCTAACAAATGGAGCTGCTCCAGTGTTTATATGTTTTCTTCAAACTAAAAAAGAAAGGAGAAAAACACAAAAATTCAAGTTAAAAGACTTCAAGTTAAAAGAACTAATAAACTAATGTTTAGATGTTCTGAAGTGTTCTAAATACTAGAATTTTTAAGTTTATTTAACTTGAATACATAAAATCTCTATGTTAATAAGAAAAGATTAGTTGATTCCACTAAATTCCCATGTAATTTTCACAGTGGATTCGATATGAAATGTTATTAACAAAGAATTGCCACATCTTTATGGCCCCAGTATTATTATAAATAGACTGGAGGAGCACATGAAAACATCACTACAACCCATATTGTATTGTGCAATCACATTTATCAGCTATGTGGCTGCACTCTCTTTCAATCATCAAGGTGTATCTCATACTGAAGATATCAGCATGTGTGCATTTCTACACAGGCCCAGCTGTCAGTGCTCAACTTCACAAACTCCTCGGCCACAGATTATTATTGCTTCCACTATTGTCTCAGAGCTGTAGGAGTGTTGTTTCATTCTAGATCTGGTTTGTTTGTACAAAGTGAAGTCTGAAGTCCATGACCTGCACCCTAAATGTCATTAGTTCCTCCTAAACGAATTATCTTTAAGTTCATTTCCATTCATTTGTTTAAGCAGGAGTTACATGTTTTATTACTGTCATGAGATTCCATTTGCAAGCTGATTGTAGAGGTGTATTTTACCTATTATTTAATCCAGTTGAACAATTTTCCATAGTTAAGTAATGCTTTTAACACTCAACTCAATAGGCCTTGTGGTTAAGACACACACCATAAAACCACCCATCTCTGGTTTGACCTTTTGTTGCATGTCATCCACAGCTCTCCCACCCTCATTGTTTCCTGTCTGTTTCTATTTCTTTCCATCTGTCCAATTAGGTGCAAAAATGCCACCAAAAATAAACATAATGCTCAGCGAATTAATTTTACCAATGTAGTTTTGGTGAACATCTGGATTTATTTACTTCTTTTGTCTTTGTTTTGTTTTGTTTTAATGTGGCAACACTTTTGATGAAAACCACATTCATAGTGCATTATGGGGGCTTTCATAGTTAATTATAACACATTCATACTGTTACACTCATAAACACACATAATGTTTTCTGATGCACAATATCAACAGCCATAAAATATTATAGATGTGATTTATTCTGAATTACAAGTTCAAGTGTTTTATGGATGCTCTTGAATACTTACAAACTACAGTTTGACTGATGGGGCTTGTAATATATTATTTGTATATTTTGTCTTGTGTTTATAATAAGGTTGCCAAACCAAGTTTTGCTGAAGATGTGCCAACATCTGGCTAAGGACTGCCAGGTCTTTCCTATTTAATTCTCTCTCCTAGAAAGGCTTTGGCACAAACATGCAGTAAGATCATTGAGCCTTTATTGCCACCTGCTGGGGATTAAAAATACTTACACTCTGTTGGTAACATTAAAGGGATAGTTCACAACAAAAAGAAAATGCTGTCATTATCTATTCAACCTCATGCCAATTGAAGGTCAGATTTACCTTTTGATTCCAGAATCTCCCAAAACAATGGAAGTGAATGATGACCATAAAAAAAAACAACAGAATGAATGGACCAGGATGGGGGAAACACAGTAGAGTATGTGTAACACCCATTACTCTTATTAAGAGAAAGTGAAAGGACTCATATTTACCTTCATGCTGCATATTTAAAGCCACTATGTGATTGATTTGAAATGTTCTATAAACAAAACCTGAATGATTTGACTGAAGCTACAGTCACATAAAACAGTGGCTCTCAACCTGGATTTCTATGAGTCACCAGATGGTTGTGGAGTATAAAAGAAAATTCTGTAACGAAATGAGAGCCAGGAAGCAGCACTCAGTGACGTCAACCAATGACATTCAACATAGGGACAAGCACTCAAAAACATGCAAAATACAGCTGGCCTTAAAAAACATAACAGCTACCTAAACATGAATGAACAACATTGTTCCTGAGAAAACCTTTCCATCTTCCTAACACTACTAACATTTATATTTCCCTGTGCACTCTGTTTGCCATCAAGAGCAGAGATATATGATTGTTCCAGCCTAAATGTCTGGTTGCAAGATAAAGACCTCCAGGATAGCAAGGAGTCACACCTAAACATCCTGTATTCTTAGGTTCTCCTTGCCTGAACAACGAAGGGCAGAGACTGTAGATAAATGAGGAAATTGAACAGTAAAAATAACCAAGAAAAGGACCAGTGTATAGGATTTAGTGGCATTTAAATCCTGAGGTGAGGTTTCAGATTGCAACCAACTCACCTCCCCCTCCCCTTCAAGGGGTGTAAGAGAACCTATGGTGGCCGTGGTACTTGGGAAAAACATAAAAGGTCGTATCTAGAGCCATTGTTTGATTTATCCATTCTGGGCTACTGTAGAAACATGCAATATGGTGGACTCCGTGGAAGAGGACCCGCCCCATCTGTAGATTATTACGGCCAGGTCGTAGGCCGCAACAAATGAGGGAGATGTAGACAGTTCAATAAACATAAGTTTATTGAACGTTTCAAACAATAAATACTGCGATGAGGTGTAGTAATCAGTATCAGTGGTGTGTGTGTGTGAGGTGCATGTTGTCAGTGCAAAACAAAGAACACATGGCTCATTCTAAGATAATGAAAACTAGAATTAAAGGTTCATGCATGCCTTCAGTTTCCTGTAGACAGGTGCATCAAAGGAAAATGAACATTTCAGTTGTTAGATCTTCATCAGGTAAAAAAACATAACAAAACAAAAGAAACTGCTGAAGGTCTAAGGACTAAACATTGTATCTGTAAATTAAGTGTGATGCAAATAGAGGACATTATGCCAGAGTTCTGTCTTCTCTTGCCCAAGGAAATTAAAACACAATGAATCTTATTTTCAGGCAATTATACTCTAATGAAAACATACTTATGAATTTTACATTTTATTTCTGCCATATTCTGCCAAATCTTACACAGAGGGCCTTTAACATTAAAACCACTTAATTTCTGAGCACAGTTTTAATGGACATTACTGTCCAATGCAATGCACAAAGGAAAAAACTGTGGAAAAAACTGTGGGGCAACAGGTCTACCCAGCAGTTCAGAAAAAAAGGAAAAGGCAGCTTTATATTTGCTACATATGTAAAATTTAAAATAGGTGGTCATGATCTGAAGGTGCAGCTGAATGACTTCTGTGTGGATACATGTTTATTTCCAAAAGGGCACGGCGGGGTTGTATCAGTTTCCCGTATAACAAGTGCCAAAATATTGCACTATAAATATTAGCATGTGGTATCATGTATATTTTATGGTATTTGCATAGACAGCAATATGGAACTGGAACACGCTGTATCATTCCACTGACATTTACTTCAATGCAAACTCTAAACCTGATTCTATATTTAACCCCAACCTGAGCCCTAACCTGAATGTTAAAGAGTGTTAAGAAAATCTATATTAAGACATACACTGTATGTATAATGCCTCTGAAATTGCTTTGAACCTCACCTAATAATAACTAGGTGAATAATAACTAGATTTTTATTTTCTTTGAGACACATCTTAGACTGAGTTTTTAATGACCTCCTACTACTATATTCATTTAATAATCTAGCTGGACCTGTCAGTAAATTTGACCTAGAAAGGATTGTTCTAGGAAGCTCCCACAAAACATACACCCTGCACAGACATGTAGTCCTGCAGAAACTCTCCCCACACAGGGGGTTGTTTCTACAGTTACATCAATGTTGTTGCTCTAAAATACTGACAGATATCATAGAGTTTCTTACATTTTCCTTATATCATGGCTGGGTCATTCAAAAGTAGATTTTTATTCATTTTGTATATATTACCATCAAAGGAACAGTTTTGCTTTATCTCTCCATTTGTCTCAACCCCAGGCTGAACGAGGATGGTGCATGCTGTCCTCCTGAAAACCTCTTCATTGGCACAGAAAACAGAACAGGAGCCAAAAGCACAAGAGAAAGAAAGGGCATGTAGTTTTGTTAAGGATAGAGCTGCAATGATTAGTTGATTAATCGATTAGTCGATCAAAAGAAAATTAGTTTCCCACAATTTTGATAATGAATTCAGTCATTTTTCAGGCAAAAATGTCAAACACTTGTTGGTTCCAGCTTCTTAAAATGAAATGATTTGCTGTTTTTCTTTATCATTTATGATAGTAAATGAAAAGTCTTTGGGTTTTGGACTGCTGGGTGGACAAAAGAAGCAATCTGAAGATGTCATTTTGGGTTCTGGGGACATGAGCATTTTTTCACTTCAATTCATTTCTGACATTTTATATACTAAACCATTAATTGCTTAATTGTGAAAAATAATCGTCAGATTATAAACAAACATTGCAGCTCTAGTCTAGGAAAAGAATATTTCACTAATAAAAGTATGACATTGGGTGTGACAGGCCCACTTAAGAACCTCCACTTGCTATTTAGCTTGTGTCAAAATTTAATGGATGATGACCTTTGACCTTTTTATCTATTTTTTACCATCAGCATTAGTTTACCCAATTCCTCAGACACAGAAAAGCTGATGAATAACAGGTGGAGGAAGACAAAGTTTCAAGTACATTATAAACAAATGATGATTATTTTTGACGAGCAGATTAAAAATGCCCAGGCCAACTATTTCTCTGTTTTAATTCATACTAATAAGCAGGACATAGAAGTGTGGGACAAATTCATTTAGATAAGAAAATCATATAAGTGATCAGTAAATATTTATTTAACAAAACCATAAAAGTAATATTTAAGTATATGACACAGTTTAATTTGGGGAGAAAAAGGGTCATAATGTAATTGAATTAACTCATTTTACTTGTCTTAACATTGTGACCACATTTGTGGGACATGAGCAAAAGAGGTGTTTAGACCCATAAAATGCGTCATAAATGTCATTAAATCATATTATTGAGTAATTAATTTTATGAACAGACTGAAGATTAATATACACACCTAAAGCTGTCACGTCCACGGTGACCCGACCACTCTGTCTGCAGACTCAGTCCTGCTTCCTTCGTGCTCCCGCAGACTGTTCCCATAACAACCATGCACGTCCCACAGAATGTTTGTGGTCGCCATGACAACCGTACCCAGGAGAAACAGGACGCCATGCAGGTCGATGAGAAGTCTACCACCATTAAAGACGAAAGTGGACCATTTATCTGAAGCTATCGGTTGCTCACGTGTGGCAGCTGCTCAGTCACGTTTGTTGGAGACAAAACAATGTTCAGTTTTATATTTGCTCACTTATCAATATAGAAACTGTGATTAAAGAAAAAATGTCTGTCCCGCATCTTTAATAATAAGCAAGAATCGCTGTCACTCTGAAATGTGCACATCATGTACATGGATTATTATACCCTATAAATATAACAAACATACATCCTGCTTTGCGCAATTCTTTAGTTTCCCACAAGGTGGCATCCAAGACTTTCTGATATATTCTAATGTGTGTCACAGGATCGATCAGATCCATTATGTCTCTGTCCCTGTTGTCTTTTCTGTCCCCTTCTTGTTCTTTTATGCTCACTGCTCACTTTTGCATTCATGTTTCACAACTTAAGTCTGTATCGCTATTCATGACTTGTTTGATAATAATTTAGTAAACTCTCCATGTACACAGACTTTTTCAGCGGTGGAAATAGCTATAACTTTTCTTATAAATTCTTAAGTACTTACACACATAAATCTCTAAATTGTTTATATTATTTAATACAAAATTAACCTATATTTTGCCACTAATTTGTCTGTTTTTATTGTTTTTATTTGAAAGGACATTTAATGGAGTGTTTTTAAAGGATCTAAGGAAGCAGTTTCTTGAAACTGATACATTGGATCATGGATTTGAAATTTAAATTTGTGTTCGACTGGTTGCTCTGTTGTCGTTTCTTTTTTGTTTTTTTGTTTCCAAGATTATAATATCTTTTGTTTAAATTAATTATCTAACAATTTTTTGTTTAATTAATTTTTTAAAAGCTCTTACATTAACAAAAACAGGAAAAAGCAAAACACGACTAATTGAAGCAACTTGATGTTTAAACAGTCGTTAACTTTAAAACTTCATAATTATGTTTCTAATTAATTGTAACACTTCAAGAAATCATTTTAAGTAATGTGGAAAAACTATGCTACTAATTATTATTACTGAAGAAAGTCTAACTGGAGCAGCTGTCAGCTTAAAGTGTTAACAGTTATGGTTTCAGATCATAATACTTAAATTTACAAATAATTAACGTAACATCAACAACAAAAAAATAAAAAATAAAAAATTGTGTTTATGCTACCAATTATTAAATAAATTGTAATCAAAATTCCCTTTGATTGTAGTGGAAATGTCAGTTCCCTTAACTCAGTCTAGCTTGCTGGTTGAACTTACTTTCAATATTAGTTGTCATAATTCGAAAGATTGATGCAAACTTTTGCAGCTGTTGAGACAAATATATTTGTCTTTAGTAAAAGTTTTTTCATCAATAAATTAAAAAAGCGAAGAAAATGAGTCATAACTAAAAATTGACTTTTCTCTGAATTTTGACGTTTGTCAGCATGTATGTAGTCCTGCTGATAGCAGATGTGCTCAGAGTGAAATATGTCGGTGCCCAATGAACCTAAAATGAAAACAACAGCTTAACTATTTGCAGCACATCTTAGCAGCTGGAACGTGAGAAGAAGCTGTATATTGTATAGAGTGACGTCGCTCTATAAGTCTATAATAGTCTTGGCTTTATTGTGTTGGGTAGCAGCAGTGCGTCGCAGCCCGTTGTGCTCCTCTGCGCTCTGATTGGCTGAGGCTGCAGTGATGCTCTCTGCATCCTGCTCCCCTCAGCCAGGCAGGAGGGAGGAGGGAGGGGAGCTGGAAGCGCGGCCGGGAAATCATCATAATAAGGGGGGGGGCAAAAAAAAAAATTATAATTTCCACCGTTTTCCTCATCTGGACGAGATGTTTACACGCAACATGTCCGCAGAAACAGAAGTAGCTGTTGTGACCGCCAGCTCGTGACTGACTGCTTCTTAAAACGTCCTGAGAAAGACAAGACAGCGCTGCTGAGAGGCTGATCATCAGCCCCTGAGAGAGTCTCACCTTTACACTCCGCCAACACTTGAGCAGGTGCACCCAGAGGCCAGGAGCATGCCTGTCACCGACCCGGAGAGCATCCTGAGCTACCAGGTAAAGTGCCCTTTAAATGTCTAATGCACGGCGCGGTGCTTTGACAGAGCAGCCTGTACACAAGAGCCAACAACTGTAACCCTCAGTTTGAAACCCATAAATTGCTGCTGTGTGATATTTTACGAACTATTTAATGTCAGAAATAATCACACCTGTTTTCCACTGTTGTATTTTCCCATGCATGCGCCGCAAGTTGCATATTTACTGTTTTTTCTGCACATTTTGTTTAATAAATGTTATTCTAGGAAGTTATATTGGTGTTTCCCTGCAGAATGGTGCCGTATGCGGAGGTTGTTGTTGATATTGTTATTCTGAGGTGCTAACACGTGTAGTTGAGAGCGTATCACATTGCAATGCACTGAGAAATCTGAGTTATTCTGTCACATGCGTGTGTTGTGGTCACATTAATGTGGGATTGCAGCAGATTATTGATCAAATGCCGATACATTTTTAAACACAGAGCTCATTAAAATGTCCACTGCTCGTCCTGAAGCCGTGAGTATCAGAGGAATAACAGGAATGGGACAGTTTTCACATGGCTCTTGCTCAGACGGCGTGTTATTTTCACAGTTACCCTGAAATGACCTTGACGCCATCCTTACACCATACGGTGCTGAGGGTCCATACATGATCGTTATTAGCCAATCCTGCAGGGGGAGGGCAGCCTGTGGTCAAGTGAGGTTTGAAGGAGAAAATGGCTCGATCCTCTATGTCCTGTTGATGTGTGATCCATTATCACATCCGCGGTCACCTGATGAGACACAGGTAAAGGAGGTACCAGTTAGGACAAATGGACCATTGAACACACCAGCGCTCAGGGTTGTTTATTCAAGCTCGCATGCAGATGTAGTTGTGTTTGTATAGCTTGATTATAGCTGCCTACCATGGCATGCAGTGTCACAGCTTTAAGCAGAGGTTGTCATTTTTTCTCAGCTAAGGACTCCTCACAAGATAGAAAATATCATGCATGTCCTTTGGAATAATTTCACTTACCCTTTTTTTTTTTTACATGTCTACTTAGGGTCATATTTTAATTAACGGTAAATGAATAAGACATAACAAGCTGTACTTAGTATTAAGTTAGGGGGAAAGCAGAAATAACATGTCTCTAATTGTCCTCTAATAAAGTCTAATAAAGGTCTAAAACTGGGGAAAAATACACTTAAGTTTACAGTACGATTATGTTGTAATGTGTCCCTGATTACCCTTTAATAAAGTCTAACAAGAGTCCAATAAAGGATCTAATACTGTCAATTAAAAAAAAACACATTTCTAGTTGTTTAATTAAATACAAAGTACGGCTTGTTATGTTTTATTAGTGATACCAAAAAATGTATGAGAAATTTATTAAAATATGGCAGATGCTATTTACACCTGGGTTAGAACAGCCAGCGTACCTATTTGCACCTGGGCTGGAAAAGCCAATGTAGCTGTTTACACCTGGGTCAATGTAGTCCAGCATGACAGAGACAAGCACCCAGATGTCCATGGCCAACAATGGTGTTTACACTCAGGATATAAATTGCAGGTATAGTTATTTACACCGTCATGGCAGAGTAAAACTGTAATTTTTTCCTAAACCTGGCCAAGTAGTTTTTTCATAACCTAAAGGGATAGTTCATCCAAAAATGAAAATTCAGTCATTATCTACTCACCCTTGTGCCGACTGAAGGTCTGATTTAGTTTATT
Source organism: Lutjanus erythropterus (assembly GCF_056507025.1). NCBI lineage: Eukaryota > Metazoa > Chordata > Actinopteri > Lutjaniformes > Lutjanidae > Lutjanus > Lutjanus erythropterus. The sequence continues at coordinate 22,241,113 of NC_139318.1, forward strand.
AGTCCACAAAACAGTGCTGGAGTTTCACAGGAAAACAGAGTCGCAGAATCTCCTAAACAATTTGAGTGAATAGTGACCAGTTTTCAAATGGAAAAACAATCCAAAAAACAAATAAATAAATAAATAAATAAAATAAAATGCCTTCATACTGCTCTTCTGGCATAATCCAAGTCTCCTGAAGCCATGACATGTCTTTCACTTGCATGCGCACACTGTCACACCACACACACCCAGTTCAGACAGTGTGCATGCACATGAAAATGTGGCTCAAGCTAAGGATCTACAGTGAAGACTTAGGCTAAAAACATAATGTAAATAACGTCTTTCAAGGCAGCTTGGCATGTTGTGACTGTAGGAGACTTGAATTACACCAGACGAGCACCAGTCTCTTATTAATCATGCCCTCTTGGACCCAGGTACAAACAGACCCTCTGTAAACTAAAAAACTTCTGCCATGTCAACACAGAATATCCATAACACACACACACACACACACACACACACACACACACACACACACACACACACACACACACACACACACATCAAGAGTGTATGTTTTCCTCTTAGTGCATACATTGAAATAAAATGTGCCTTTTAATTATTTTAGAGAGTTACAGAGCGTTTGAGTGTAATCTTTGAACTATTTTGGATATAAAAATTTAAATATTATATGTTGAACTATGAAGCCTTTTGAAAATACACACATTTTTTTAATATCAGTGTTATTTAAACATACCACTAAGGGTCTCTCTCACATTAAGACGCACTGTTACCTTGAATAATAATAATGTATTTCTCTGATTTTGACCACTGTTGGAAAGATTTGTGATAATGTAAATACACAGTTCAACAAAACATATAACATATGCCTTGTGTTTTTCAGACATTTTAATTGTACATGTTATAGTTATGAATAGATTAATCTGAAAACGTATCACAGACCCCCCGGACCCCTATTTGAGAAGCCCTGGCTTTAAGGGCTGAGCCCACTCCAACAGAGTATAATAATAATAACAACATCCAGTCTGTGGGCAGGAGACAGATGGAGACAGAAGAGCCAGAGGTGAGCTGGGAAGTCTCTGATATGATTAGACAGCTTTCAGACTGGGAGGGGAGATTGTCTAAGAGCCTCACTCTTCAAACTTTAGGGTGATGCCAGTTTGACTCTCCACCATTTCTGTGGCGGTCTGGTCAGTCAACATGGACAGGGATCTTTGCATTATTATACTCTTCACCTAAAAACCTGTTGACCATGTTTGCCAAAACACTGTTGAGGTGTCCAAAGTATAGTGGGAAAGATCCTCAGATCATTTGGCTGAGTAAAAACAACAATATGAAGATTCAGCTGTGGAAAGGTGCCCCTCTGCATAGACACCTATCCACAGCTGCATCCTCACACAATGTTAAATTATTGATGTGTTTTGATTTGTAAGCAGCACTTTGCAGCATCAATACACAGACACCAGGGCACCAATGATTGTTTTCATAATTGATTAGTTCTTGATGAATCATTTGCTTTATAAAATGTCAGAAACTTCTAAGAAATGCCCATTAGAAGTTCTTAAAGCTTGAGGTGATGTCTCTACAGTCCTTGTTTTGTCCGACCATCAGTCCAAAACTCAAATAAATAGATAAACAATACTTACAACCTTGAAGCTGAGAATGTTTGGCATTGTTATATATATATTTTTGGGCATTTTATGCCTTTAATGACAGGACAGCTGAAGACGTGACAGGAAATGGGGAGAGAGAGTGGGGGATGACATGCAGCAAAGGACCATGGGTGGGAGTCAAACCCACGGCTGCTGCAGAGGACTCACAGCCTCGGGGCACATGCTCTACCAACTGAGCTATCCAGGTGCCCCCGTGTTTACCATTTTTGATTATCAAAATAATTTAAAATTACTTTTTTGTTAATGGACTAATTGCCTGATCAATTAATTGTCTCAGCTCTATTACACAATATACTACTGAGTAGTCTCATATATAGTAATACATTTTATAGTATACATAGATAATTTTATCGTGATACGTCATGTTTTGGGGTTTATCATATGTTTTTAGGGCTGCACAATTAATCAAAATATCATTTAAATCACAATGAGGCCAAATACAATGTCCAAATCACAGAATCTACTGCACTGGACCTTTAAGTAAATAAAGTAATTAGTTTTCACCTCTGGTGCTCCTAGTTAAGAGCTGCTCAGGGGCCAGCAGTATAGAAACCAGGGTCACATGAGCCTTTCTAAGGTGGAGGTGAATGAACACAGAGTGAAGGTCATGAAAACACATTAGCAATCCTTCACTAGTAAATAAATAAGTGTGTGGAACAAATCAGGAAAATCTTGATACCTCTGATTTTTTTTGTTCAGTCAGTCACAGAACAGCGCCAGCGCCTACTACATGCATTTTTTGTTTTTGTGGCATTAAAACTGAACACTAACACCTCACTCAGTTGTCTTTTTATCACTCAGTGGGTATAACCCATGTGCCTCTATTGTCTGTGTTGACTCACCGTTGGCTACTGATTTTGCCTGGACAGGTTTTTTTTTTTTCTTTGTTTTTTTTCCAGGGTTATTTATCTTGCAGTTATTGTTATTCCACACATCTTTGACATTTTACCCCTCTGGGGATTGAGTCAAGGTGTCAGCATGACTAATTAATGGGTGTAAATATTAATATATATGTGGTCTGAATGTGACAGTTCAAAGAATTTTCAAGAATCCTGCTGTCCCTGGGTTCGTTAACAAAGAACTAATTGTGAATTCCTCAGTTTAAACTCAGTAGCGTCTTGTCATACTCTAAAATAACTGAAGACTAGTCAGTAACTATGATGTACCACTTTACAAGGGGGTCCAAAAGGGAAAAGTAATGAGTAATTAATGAATTGTTATTAGTTCTGTGCTGCTCTGTGGCTGATTCATAATTAATCAGGAGCAACTCTTTAAGAAAGTGGTCAGTATGTCAATTCACAGATATTTACGACCCAATGAATGTAATGATTCAAATAATAAACGGGTGTTTCTAGGTGGGGCAGTGACCACCCCTGAAGTCTGACTGGACACCCCAAGTGTCACCCCATTATCCGTAGGTATGATTGGCTATCTGTCTGGTCAGAGGTGGGACCTTAGTTTCAGCTAACTGTTTGACAAGTATTTTTGAATTTAATTTGTTTTCTTATGTATGTTATCTACTTTTATTTATTCATTTTTATTTACTAGAATTTTCCAGCACAGGATTGAATAATGAGATGTTGTATGTAGTTCCCTTAATGCTAGTCTCAAAAACAACAACAGCTTCATGCCACCCTGCATAAGTCAGTGCCCCACCTGGGCCACCCAGTCAAAAGAGTCTAGACATGCTTCTAATAATAAAAAACATCTTACATACTAAGTCCTGTAATTGAGATTACATTTAATACCATGCTGCTGCTTCTTAATGACCAAGGTGACAGTCCATATTGTGCTTTGAATGTCATGATTCTGTTTGATTCTGTTCACTGATATCTCCTATTGGCTGTTTATTCACCTAGACCCTTCACAATTTGATTATCTGACTAACACTGTATTCTCTCTAGTGCAGGCAAAAAATTACATGCGACAGCCTCTTTCTATTCAGTGAGTAGTGACTACTTTTCAGTGCCATTGATGCGTAGCGTATACCTGCAACACGCAGCAGCACTGTGTTAATAAAAGACCCTTTTCTTCACTTACACCACTGATTCTCTGCATATTTAATGTCACACAGAGATGCTTGGAAACCAGCAAGCCTTTGCAAAACAAACAAATCAAAACCAAGAAAACACAATCTATTACCATACTACAGTTAAATAACACGCAATACTCTACTGTAAGTGAGCCAAGACAAACCAGTTTGAGGAACCATCTAAAGCTCGTACATAATAACAGATGCAAGGATCATTACGTTTTCAAGAATACATGTTTTCAGGAAGTTTTTTCTGTCTGAGAGATAGCATCAAAAACTACAGCTTTTGATAGTGACACTACCAGCCCTGCTACAGTAAGGCTGTGACTCCAGTTCCTGTTTTGTAAAAATTTATGGCACTCCACATTATAAATATGTCTCAGCTTTCAACACAAGATTGCAACAGTTCTCTTTTTCAGTCCTTTTGCAGTAGCTAGCTTATTTGGCATCCCTCCCAAGCTTTCATTTTAATCAGCTGCAGTTGCAGAGTGATCCATAGTCGCCTCTCTGACTAATGAACAAGTATCTTAAAGAGCAACACTGTAGTTTCATAAATCTCTCATGGAAAACTCCATCTAATTTAATCAAGTTATTTTTTATATTAAAAGCATCTCTCAAGTAATTCTCAACTTTAATGATTTAAAGTACTTAATACACCACATCATGCTTAAAACAGTTACAGTTACGCAGCGAGCCCAAAGCCACCATTTACTGGGATTCATTTGGTTTGAAATCAGACATTTGAGTAAGAGTGAAAGATCCACAGAGGTTTTGTCTGACCAGTCAGTAGAGCTGATATGAGTGGAAAAAGTCTTCAAACAGCAGATCCGGATGCATTTTATTTTAGAACTTTTAGATATCATGTGTCCAGATCAGGAGTTCCAAAACTTTTTCAGCTCGACACAAACATTTTTTTGGTGTCTTCACACTCACCAAACTTACAGAATGAGTTGCTGTAACATCTACATTTATAATCTGCGAAAGACCACAAAAACATTTATTTCACTATTAAGTATGTGACAGCAATAATCAAATTTGCAGAGTGTAATGTGAAGTTTTGTCAGCACTTCATAACAAACTTGCACTGTCCACTGAAAGATGAGAGCGGTTTTAATTTAAAAGGGATACAGGAAGTGTTGAGTTTGTATTAACAGTGTAATGTAGTAACTTTAGCAGGGCAAACAGGAAGGACTGGATCAAAACGAGGCTTTGTATTAAATATTTTATTACATGAGTTTGTTAAATACTTGATTCTGATTGGTCAATTACAGCATTCTACTTATCGATCTGGTAATGGTAAGTAACCATGTAATCAGGCAGGATAATGTCCATTGAGCAGCAACATAATGATGCAGGACCCTGACACGAACTGTATAATCATTCTGATTGATGACATGCTCACTGTGCATTATCCCTTATGCAATGACAGCCTACAATTGGATTTATTGTTGTTAAGTATTAAGCTGTTTTGAGTTCCAAAACACAAATGTTACCTTTTGTTTGTGTTTGCACCATGTTCTGTGCAGGACGTGGTGGTTTATGTTTGTGGCCTAATTGTCATTTTTTGCTGGTTTGAAGTTTTAATCATTAGTGAAGTGGTTGTTGTTGTTTTTTTGCTTTTTTGCTTTATTGTGTTTTAATGTTTCTGTCTAAAGTGTTAAAAGTCCTTAACTGCTGAGCGCTGCTTTCTGTCTTATTTCCGTATTATCTATTATTATTTGAGGAAACGTGTTATGCATTATACTCTACCAAGAGAGCCTTTTAGTGTCAGGTATCATGATTACATCTCTGCTGGATGCAAAATCTGGAGGCAAACACGAAGTAGTAGGCCACATAACCCTCGAACTTTTTCGGCTTTAAAAGGAGGGGCATTCCAGAAAAGGCTTGAGAACCACTGGGTTAAATGTTGATCTTACCTGAAGGCTGTACTACAAAGGAAGCTCAACACAGCCAGACTTTCTTTGCATGAGCTGGCTCGACAAAACCTAAACCCCCAGTCAGAGATAAAGGGTATCACTACGGTGGTTATCAACTTGCTTTGTTAACCCAGACTTTCTTCTTCAGACTCTGTACGTGCTCACATAAAAGGTTCGTTAAGTGCATCATTTGACTCTTTTTCTTCCATGGGCCGCCAGTCAAAATGATCCAGTTGTTAATTAATGGAAGCTATGGAAAATATACAGAATATGTTACACTGTTGTTGCGAATAAGGCAGGAGAAGAAGAATGCTGTCAGAAAGTTACTGATCAACTGAATGCGATCTTAATGCTGCTGTTTATTTCTAACATGTCAACTGTCCATTAAACAGTTAATCTTCATGCACATGCTGTCAGTCTGACACCGTCCTGTGATGACAGAGATGTGGAGATCTCTTAAGTTTTTGGCCAAATCAAAGTAAAATGAATGTAAGTGCTTTAGAATAGACTGATTAACTTTCTAATCAGTGTTCTGAGTTGCAATATCAGTGATGGAAAACAGACATTAAATAGTAAATAGTAGTAGTATTCAAGGTGGTATGTAGTTGTTTCATTATTATTTTAGTGCGTGGTTGATATCCTGTGTAAATTTAAAGTGTTAATATGGTCTGAAGCAAACGGGGGAAAAAATGACTCTGCATCCCCAAACGGAGGTTCCATGGCAACACAATGCATACAGTTTGTGCCGCTGTTACATTGTCTTACATTTCTGTCTTACATCATACGGCTTCAGGCAGTGATATTACAAATGTACAGATCAGCAATTTTTCATTTTTAACATCTTCCCCCAGTATACAATCTATACTGCGCATAAACAACCTTATTAGGACAATAATTAGTTAAAGAGCAACACTTTTTACAGATGATTTAATCTGAAACTCAGAACATAATCTGCTCCTGACCAGGTTATGAGTTTTGCATAAATTGCCATAAGTGACTTTAGACTCAGCATACCTTGCTGACCCATTAATCCCGCTTCGTAGTACACCCGTCTGGTGATTCAATCCTGTAGTTGTAGCATTTCACTTTGGTCCATTCAGTGGGATCATTTCTCACAGAAAAACAAGGTAAGGAGAGGTGACACTGGGATTTACAGGCAATACTGAGTTTGTCAATATAACCTTTCCTCTCTCTCACCCATAGGGTGCTAAAATAATCATATGACATGCTGGGACCTAATGTTTTTAGCTAGCTAAAGTAATTTTGTTAGCATTTTAGCCCCTGATTGCATATTGAGGCCCCAATCACTTCCCCCATTTGGTGGGCGTGGTTTACAGAGTATGATGGGTTATGCTCTGTGTCATTATGTCACCAAAACCAGTGATAATAATGAGAAGTCTGCAGTTTTAATTATAATATATGTTACTGTCTCTCACCCTCAAAACCAACTGCTGCTGCAGCAGTCTTTTTGAAAAGAAAACAATTACAGAGAGAGGGTGGTGGAGAGGAGAATTGTGGCATTGAATAAGGTGTGTATGACTCATGCTACCCGTGGGCTGAAGCAGTCAAAACAACCGCCCCTCTCATCCTATCTCTTCTTCCCAGCTCTCTTCTTCCCTGTCTCACTTCTTCACCATTACCTCTTCTTTTCATCCATTCACGTTAACCCCTCCCGTCCAAGAGAAGCACTGTCACATGGCGCAATGCTACGAGGGGGCGGTGGTAGCCTGTGGCTGTGGCATCCTGGCTCTCAGACACCGAGCCCGGTCTGGAAGTGACAGGCCCAGTTGTCTGAGTCAGGATCTGTGTCCCTGCTGTCAGTTCAGAGTGCTTCTGGGAGGGCAGAGGAGAGGGGGTCAGCTTGGTGTGGACAGATAAAAATAGGAGATGCAGAGAAACACAATCAGGAGGATTAATGGAGGTTGAAGGAGAAATCTGTGATATACACTCACTGGCCACTTTATCAGGTATACCTTGCTAGTACCGGGTTGGACCCCCTTTTGCCTTCAGAACTGTCTTAATTCTTCATGGCATAGATACAAGGTGCTGGAAACATTCCTCAGAGATTTTGGTCCAGTTTGACATGATAGCATCACACACTTGCTGCAGATTTGTCGGCTGCACATCCATGATGTGAATCTCCTGTTCCATCACATCCCAAAGGTGTTCGACTGGATTGAGATCTGGTGACTGTGGAGTACAGTGAACTCACTGTCATGTTCAAGAAACCAGTTTGAGATGATTTGAGCTTTGTGACATGGTGTGTTATCCTGCTCAAAGTAGCCATCAGGAGACGGGTACACTGCGGTCGTAAAGGGATGGACATGGTCAGCAACAATACTCAGGTAGGCTGTGGCATTAAAATGATGCTCAGCGGGTACTAAGGGGCCAAAAGTGTCATAAGAAAACACCATTACCTCGAGGATGTTCCCATAGCTCAGTTGGTAGAGCATTCGTCCCATGTACTAAGGCTGTTGGTCCTCTGCAGCGGTCGCTGGTTTGATTCCTGCCTGTGACCCATTTGCTGCATGCCCCCCCCCCCCCCCCCGTCATATCTTCAGCTGTCCCTATCAAAATAAAGGCAAAAGACCAAAAAATAATCTTAGAAAAACAAACAAACAAACAAACAAAAAACCACCATTACACCACCACCACCAGGCTGAACCGTTGATACAAAGCAGGATGGATCCATGCTTTCATGTTGTTTACACCAAATTCTGTCTCTACCATCTGAATGTCGCAGCAGAAATCGAGTCTCATCAGACCAGGCAACGTTTTTCCAATCTTCTATTGTCCAGTGTTGATGAGCCCGTGTGAACTGTAGCCTCAGTTTCTTGTTCTTAGCTGACAGGATTAGCACTCAGTGTTGTCTTTTGCTGCTGTAGCACATCTGCTTCAAGGTTTGACGTGTTGTGTGTTCAGAGATGGTCTTCTGCATATCTTGGTTGTAACAAGTGGTTATTTGAGCTACTGTTGCCTTTATCATCTCAGACCAGTCTGGCCATTCTCCTCTGACCTCTGGCATCAACAAGACATTTTCACCCAGAGAACTGCCGCTCACTGGATAGTTTCTCTTTTTGGACCATTCTCTGTAAACCCTGTAGGTGATTGTCTGTGAAAATCCCAGTAGATCAGCAGTTTCTGAAATACGCAGACCAGCCCATGTGGCACCAACAGTCATGCCATGTTCAAAGTCACTTAAATCACATTTCTTCCCTATTCTGATGCTCAGTTTGAACTTTAGCAGGTTGTCTCGACCATGTCTATGTGCCTAGATGCATTGAGTTGCTGCCATGTGATTGGTTGAGTAGATAACTGCATTGACAAGCAGTTGAACAGTGGCCAGTGAGTGTATCTTCTTTCATTTATCACAAACTGACCATGATGTCATCTGATGTTAAGGAAATCCTCCTGAAAAATTTCTACTTCAGGCCAGAATGACTGTTTTAGTTTGCCCATTTCACATTAATTAGAGTTAAATTTAAAGCTGAATGTTGGCTGAATGAGTAAGTGTCTGTTTATGCACCGTAAGCAGATGTTTATAACAGTTTAATTGAGCAATATGTTAATGGAGTCTGGCAGGCACAAGAGAGGCAGCCTCCAACAACATAGTGTGTACTTTTGTAGCAGTGGGCTTTTGTTTTCAGGATAACAGGCTTAGCTTTACATTCACCAACAATTGACCGCAATAAATAGCTAATCTATTTACAGACGAGGACTCTTGTCGCTTGCTATTGTCAATTTATAATGTTGAAAATGTTGATGTTCTTATACAGAGTGAAAATCTCCCTCGATAAACTTTGGTCTTACAACGATATGCGCTGACCCAAGTATCATTTCTGTCTTTTGAGTAACTACCCAATGTCTGTGGTGTGTCTTGTCAGTTGTCATTCTGGATTTCAAGCCTCTTCACGGTGACCAGAAGGCCTTGTTCCTCTGGAGCGTTCCTCCACTCAGAGCTCCCTCACAGTCCTGATGGAGTGAAAGAGCATTTTTGCAGAGCACATTGATTGCCCCTCTCAGTCAGGAGAGCGGGATGCAAATCATTGCTGCTCTATTTGTTCAGGGCGATGACCAGTTCAATATGTTTCACTGTAATGCACTTTGACAGTACCTTCTGATTTTGCTAAAAGTTGTTGCTCGTGTATCTCCAAGAATTTCAGGATTGAGAGAATTACGAAACAAATCTGACTGCCCACTGACAACACAGACGCTGTGTTTTCCTGTCTGCATTTTGAGAGCATCTTGCTTCTATATTGTGATGTATTTCTGAGTGAAACAGGATGGGCAAGTGGGATGTAATGTTTGGAGGAATTTAATTTGAAATATTTAAACTGGGCATGTCAAACGGTAGGCAGAGTGCTATTTGTTTTTATATATTTATGTCTTTTGCATAAAAACAGACAGCTAGGGAGTGATTGGTGTTTACCATAGCCAGTAGTACTGAATCTGCCCCCCGGCCATGCAGTTATAGCTGACTCCTCATGGACTGACAGCTCCCAGTTAACACAGCCAGACTGGGACTGAACACAGCCTCTAAGACTGACAGAAGCCAGGTTGACAACAGGCATGCAGCACTGAAATGGTTTTCTTGCCTGGTACCCCAGGGCTCAATCAGCACGCTACATTGCTAGAAGAGCTAATTAGCTAGTGGTGACTAACTACAATTGGCAATTAACTACTTTAGCAACAAGTAAAGTTGTATTTCCACCAGAAAACTGTACAAATCACTTCACTCAAAGGCCACAGAGCCTGATTCCTTTGTCTGTTAATAACAGCTAATATAGCAACAAGTAAAGCTAACATAGGTAGGTTATGTGGGACTTACTTAAGTAAGTTCAGGTAGGTAATGTAACATATGTCAGTTACTTTCATAACCGATTGAAAAGAAGTCTATTGTTTTCAGATGAGACACTAATCCTGGTCCCATGGGTGAAAGTTCTGCAGTTGTTGACCCATCCATCCACACAGCTCTTCCAAATACAGACTTTATAGCTCTTTGTACTGCGTCACTTGACGTTGATGGCATATTAAAGCATAACATTGGAAGAGTGCCTCCAGAAATGACACCGGAGGTCTTAGAAAAAGAAAATGAGAAAGTGTTTCACTGGAAACAAACTTAATATACACCCCCAAGTGCAGGATGAGTCATCAGCAGCATTTTCCAGAAAATGACAAACTCTAGAATACCATTAAGAATACTGTCAAAGATACTTTTTTGTCATGCTGGGCCAGATACTGAGGTATCAAAGTATCATATAGCGTAAGACATACAGTATGTGATATAAAAAAAAAAAAAAAACTTAAATATTGATTTTGACTTCATGGGAACTTTAAATAGGTATACAGTATGACCAAGTGTGTGTGTAAAAGGGTTAAAAGGGCATTTTGAGGGGCAATTCTGAGAATGTATGATGAATTCTCTTCCTTAATCACAATTGTAGATTGTCTGGTAATTCTTAATTTAGAGTGATAAAGTTTAAGGTAGAATCAGTAGTATTTTGTCAGAGGTGTTGGTAAACGTACCAGAATGACACAAGATGTCAAATACCAATGTTTTGGGTTGGTAAAGCTTCCTGAGCACAGCAAAATAATAGGAAAAATTAAAATAAATAAAGGCCGAGGACAGGCTCTCTTCAGTTACAGCCACCACCATGCCCTTCTAGTGGGTCATATGTGATGACTGAAAGGGATCATGTTTAAATGAGTCCATATATTATATTTTAGGAAACTGTTTCATATTAAACTTTTAAGAAACCAGTGCATGAATCTGCCTGTGTTTGTGTCTACAGTCATTTTGTGCATCAATGGGAGGTTTATCAGCATCAAAAGTAGGACACTGTGAGCGACTGAACTATTCTATTCTGCTCTGGGAATCTCACATCTTTCTGGGACAATCTGCGCTGCCAGAAAATACGTCTTTGTATTTGGTTAGTTATCAAATGTAGGCGAGTGATGGCATCTCTCTATTTTTGGCTTTTACATGCTGAGACACTAGATTAGGGTGCCTAAAGTCCTCATCATGTGTGATGGGCCAAAAAATACACACTGCTTTGAATAGATGGATGAGGCTTCAAATCAAGTTGGTATCTCCCAAAGTTACAGTCGTTTAGTGCAACATAGACCTTTTTCACAACAGTCATGAAACAGTAAAAACATGTTACCAAAGATACTAATTAAGGTGCCATTCAGGTCAAACAGTGTCGGGATGCTGCTATTGTGCATGTTGTCTCACTGGAAAGGTGCTGCTACACTAAATGGAACGGGACTTTAATTAGTGTCAGCAGTAACATCTGTGTTTACCCTACTCTTTCATATCATTATATAAGCCAAATATCACTCTCTCCAAACCAACCAAACTCCAGAGGCAAAATCAATAATTTTATATTGTAGAACACAGGAGCTGCTGGTCTACCGTTGCCTCGGTCTGTTAGTTTGGTAGTATTAATTTGTGACCTCAGTGAATCCAAGCTAACCTTTTGAAACTCCAAAGTCACGCAATAGTATAAGCAAACAACTGAGGCAGTGGTAGACGAGCAACTTCGTTGGTGGTTTAGAGGTAGTGATATTTGACTGATATAATGGTGGTTTTCTGTCAGAAAAGTCTGTATGACGGCAAAGTAAAGCGGTGAAAATAATCTTAATTTACCACAACATTGCTTAGCTTCTGTGCTAGTACTCCTTTCTCCTTCTCCAAACTGGTGAAAATGCCGACCGGCCTCTGTTGTAGATAATACATTGGCTATGGATCAGTACCTCATATACCCACCCTTTAAATATTACAAACTCACCCTTTAACTAAAGCAAAGCATCCACTCATACATTTATGTGACAGTATCCTCAGGGCATCATGCGCTTTATTTCTTATATCCACCCACAAGAGAGCTCCAGTGTGTGCTTCCCTCGGGTTGCTACCACTGATGTGCTCATAAAGGACAGAAACTCAAGGACAGGCAGCCATTTTGGTTCTAGCTGAGGATCGCTTCTACCATGGTGCAGCGGCAGTAATCTGTGTGGAGAATTATTTTCGAGTCATAAACCCTCCCGAGCACTGTGACTGATACAAAGCTAGAGGACAAGAAGAGTGAAGAAAAAGGGGGACCGTTGCCAGGTGATAGAAACAGGCAGCGAAACACAAATTATTTGCCATGTCAGTGGAAAATCACGCACACGTGCATGCTTTGAGGGTCACAGATGTGCTCACCCACAGAGAGAGAGAGCAAACTTCAGTGCCATGTGAGCTTTTAATTGGCTGAGGCACTTAATGTGGCACAAGGGAGGTGAGTTGTGAATGACGGGGAACCATTAACCTGTTGAAAAAACACATACCGGCATGATTTTGCCATTAAGAAGGTACTGTTAGTGAAGTGTGACCAGGAAGATCACGGGCTGTGACTCATACTGTGTTATGAAGAGCATGGACTCAGGAGGAGGAACACCATATTATGGCATGGACGCACAATAGTGTAATCTGATCTCGCCCACAACATATGACCTAACAGAAGATTTTCTTCCTTTCGTGTCGCTCTTTGAAACACAATTTCACCCACGCTGTAGTTACAGTTATTGAATGAGCCTCCAGAGAATGATTCCTCGTTTCTCTGTTTGTGTGTGTGTGTGTGTGTGTACACCAAATGGATCCAAACTAATTGATGATCTGATGGTCTACCGTCCTTTCTGGGACAAAGAGCTTTTAGAGTCTCTCTCTCTCTCATCTATTCTCTTATATTGTGTGTCTATATGTTTGGTAAAGCTCCAGTACTAATGGAGCTGACTGCCTCCAGCCTGAGCCCCCAACCCACACACTGCACAGAGGCCCTAATTCACCAGCCACAGCTGCACTGACTGATAACACTGTGTGTGCCTGTGTGTATGTGTGTGAATCAGGGTTACATGTGAGGGCAGGGAGACATTCAGCTAGTGGATGTGTGTGTGCGCAGGATTGTTTTCTTTAAAGCAGCCATAATCAATATTTGTGTAAAAACAGTGTATCAAATGAGAATGTGAAAACAATGTGACAGTGTGAAAGGTGTCAGACGCAGTGATGAACCTGCAGAGGTTTATTAATACCTTTATAGAGCTCTATAGTTTCAGCTCATTATTTAGCTCTCTGACCTACAACTTTACTGTTTGGTTCACTCTCAATCTCTTCACATTGTTTTCAGCAAGGTTTTACAAACCCACAGCATTTTGTTAACCCCCGTCGGCCCTTTGCTGCACATCGCCTCCCCTGCGCTCTCTCCCTCTGTCACTGCTTGCCATGGAACCAGCTCCAGCACCATGCACTCTTGCCACTGATAGTTCCACCTTACTTACACTAAACAAAAGTATGAATGCAATTTTTTTTTCCCTCCTTTTCGGTAGTTGCAGTAAAAAATCTCAGACTTCTTCTGTGCACACAAAAGGTTCAGGCTGTTTCTCTCAAATTTTGTTCTCAGATTTGTCCAAATTCATGTTAGGGAGCACTTCCTCTGTGCCAAAAAATAATCCATCCAGCTGACAAGATGATGCTTTTTTTTTTTTTTTTTTGCCACCAGGTCTTTGAAAAACGTCTTTAAAATGAGTAATTATACTGTAATGTGTTATGTAAATTTCTTTTTGTTAAAATGGAATCAGTATCGGAAAAAATATTGTTCAGGAACCAGTATCAAAGCCAAGGTACTGGTATTACCGATTTTTGAACAATACCAAGTCCTATTTAAATGATATTAAAGCTCAAAGCTATGGGGCGTCCTGGTAGCTCCATTGGTGGAAGGTATGTCCCATGTCCTGAGGCTGTGGGTCCTCTGGGTTGGCTGTAGGTTCAGTTCCACACTTCGGCCCTTTGCTGCACATCGCCTCCCCTGCGCTCTCTCCCTCCGTAACTTCAGCTGTCCTGTCACAACACACAAAAAGCTATGCATAATTAAAGGTGTGGCCACTTTGTGGCATGTGGGTATTGTCACAGCTTGCCAGTAGGTAGCTGCTTCATTTGGCTGCGTCAACTGCACCCATATTCCACCTCTTTTCCCATTTTTAGATTAGGCTGGAGTTAGGGGGATTCTGGCCCCTGGCAAGATGGTGACAGCTGGAGCCACCATGCTGAGCTTTACAATGGCTCTTCAGAATCTTTTATGTCTATATTCCTTATCCCATATATGCATAATGAAAATTTATTTAATGAAAGTTATCCAGAAGAGTGAATATAATTGAGAAACGTCTTTTTCAGCCTTTATTGTCCAAAATGGAGTGCAAGCATTGGATGATACATGGCACTTGTGTGCTTTCATGGACAGTTGGAGAAGGACTGAGCTTGGTTAAGTGTTCATCATTAAGGTTCCTGAGCTTGTCCTCATTATAAATGTTGGCAAAAGTATTGACACCTTCAGTACTCCAGGCTGGGTGTGAGACTGGGACCCCCGCTGTCAGAACCTTGCATAAACATAATTATAAAACCATGAGTCATACCCAGAGCTTGGCCCAAGCATGGCCTCCTAATTAAGTGGCCTTATTCTTTAAAAGAACAGAACTGTCTTGGGATAAAGAAGTGTTCAGTCATGGAAAGAGAAAGAAATCCCACAGGGCTGCTACGGTAGAGAGGGTGTGAACGAAGGCAGGAAGGCAGTGGCGGGCCACCCACACCTGTGAATTAAGTGGATGTCTTGGGATCCCAAAGCTGTTTTCAACTGTTGTGTGAATTATAATCATCTGTTTAAACAGACAGCTTTTTGGAGTTGGAGTTGATCTTTTTTTAGTTCTTATAATCAGGTAAGACATTTATCTGCATGCTAATTAGTTTCTTCTTATCTCAATCTGGTGTTAATATGCTTAGCTGTTCAGTTTTTAGCATGGAGAGGCTAAAGGACTGAGACAGAAGATAAAAAACAGCTTAGGGGCCTCAGTGTGCATGTGAATACAGTCTGAAATAAAGATATGCACGCACGCACGCACACACACACACATACAGCACTATCCCCATTTATCACATTTCATAACTGCAGGCGGAAACCAGCATGATTCAAAAGTGGGTTTTTTTTGTCAATAAACTGTGTGTGGTGTTTTATCAGCTAAACCCCAGGAGAACTAAGAAAAATCAGTGCTCACTGTTGCTCCATACACACATCTTACAATAATACACACACACACACACACAGGGTACTTAAGTGCAAATGTAGTTGTATGTCCTGAAAAGCTTTAATAACACTCATTAACAAGACATAGAGTTTTATATTTCTCTATTTAAAAAAAAGCTATATGTAATGTTTTTCACCAGAATAGGCCAAGACATTTTCATTTCCACTAAACTGACACAAACTCTTAGCCATGTCCAATAGCACTTCAGGAAGACAAATTGCAATTATTTTTGCCCCTGTGCCTCTCGCCGCAGTGCGTGCTGCATTCACTGTACCCGCTGGATACTGGACTGACCAATTACAGAAAAAGACTGCATGACAGGGCCTGGATATCTTCACTGTTCCCCCTCAGTTTTCATCCTGAAAGAGAGACGCATTGAATGGACAATAACACTTTATGTGAAGACTGTCTTGACGCTGTCATAACCATGTCACAACACCTGTCATGAACTTGAAGTGTCATTCAGTCAATCCTATCATTTTTAATATAAACTTGAAATTGTTAGAGATGTATTCATTATGACAATTTGACATTTATCAAGTCAACAACATCTTTGCAATGACAACTTGACATTATCAAACTTAAAGAAACTGCTAAGCTTTATGTTTAGCATAACATTAAACTGTCATATTTGTTTGGTTTCGACTCTGGCTGTCATGGAACTATTATAAGTCTGGTATGGTACATTACGGACTTGTCATAAAGATGTCATTAAATGTTATAAGGCATGTAAACCAACTTGGTACCCTATTCCCTGTCATCAAATGAGCCACTGTTGGTCTCAGAGGCTCTGTTGGCCGGTGTTCCCTGGAAGTCTGACTGTCATCGGTCCTACACACATCTTTTGATGCACGCACAGAAACAAATACACACATATTTCACATGCACAACTGAAATGCTTACTAATACTAATGTATGCGTCTGCTCTAAATTGGGACCATTAGATTGTTTAATGCCGGTGATTAAAGGTCTTCAGTGTTGCTGCAGGATACAGCCATCATGCAAAATCAAATCAGGGAATCATGATTAACAATTTAACTAAGTTAGCAACTAACTGATTAGCTAAGGAAATTACCACAACTCTGCTTTCTTTGTTGATCATGTAACGCCCTCATGTACTCCTCGTCTGTGCCATCTCTCTGTATCTAGTCAGTTAATCATATATATTCACTTCCACACTGCTTTTTTTTCAAGAAATTTAACACACTGCTCTGTTAATGTAATCATTTTTAAAAGTGGGTGTTCATTTTGCCAAATGGCAATTATTTTTGTCTTGTGTGCCAGAGAATTCTGCATTCACCACCCACACACACTCAGAAATACATCCAGTACATACACATCATGTGTTCATATAGTGGGCGGAAGCATCTATTATGTAGAAAGCTGCATTTATATACCAGTGTCTGCATACGTGTGTGTTCTTCCCTCAACCATTTGGATTTATGTATAGGTTTAAGGTATTCATTTTCTTTGCTAACAGCTGTTGCCAGCTTTTACATACTATGCTCACATATGTTCACAGTTGTACAAATGAGTGACAGATGCTGTTAGGTCCACACACAAATGTAACCTGTAACCCTGCTATTATCTTGTAGGATCTGTGGGAATTATTCATAGGTATCCACTTAATTTAATGTATGCAGGCTAGAGAGGATAGAAATAAAATGGTTTGCTATCTAGGGTTATGTTTATCTACTGATGCTGTCCTTCTCTTGCCATGAAAATGTATCCCTACAGGTTTATTAACAAATGTAAACTGCAGTATTTGGGAATGTATTTTCTTGAGAATGCAGTTTAGCCTGAGGGGCTCTAAGTGTTCGCTGTAACCTATTTAATGTGAGCATTTATACAGAGTGTTTTATTGTTCTGGCTGTGAATTGCAGTGTCCCAAATGATTAATTGTTATTTGTCTTCCTCCTGTTTGTGAGGAATGTGATCAGTTGCAGATTTACAACCGCTTCCTATTTAAGATAGTCTGCCTGATAAGGTGTCACAATTCTCCAAATCAACGATGCAATTCAATTTTTCAGTTGAAACTTTTTTTTTTTTGCACTGATGGTTATGCCAGTTAAACAATCAAGTCTTGATTCTTGATTTATAAAGATCTTTCATGCCATGAAAGCTGCCACTTACATTTTCAAATTACTCTTTAAAAAGATTGTTGATCGAGTTACTGCCAATGAAAAACTAACACTTCCTGATTTTTTGAAAGGAATTTAAGACACTTAATGTTGTTTTTTCTTTAATATGTCACCTCTCTTTACAATCCAGCATTCAGCTGTGTGTCTATTATCTTATCTGTGTCAAAGTTTACATCTCCACCAGAAAACAAGGAGTGGGTTGAAGTGATTTATTCACACTTGCCATCTTTAACATCTTGTGGGAGGTTTCCAAAGATTAGAAATTAAATATTTTCAGTTGCATGCACTTGTGCAGAGGGATCCTGAAAGCAGAGACACTGCAGCAGAGCGGAGCCACTCAAGAGCGCCGCTTCCTGCAGCACTCTGCCCTCATTATCATAAGACCGATGTACAGAATGACCACGGATAACATTTACCGCTGCACATGAGCACACAGCAGTATTTCTCAGAAAGCCCTGTCACTAGGATAGTAAAACACACCAACATCTTGCAGTGCTCTGCCAACAGCAGCACCCCTGACGGATGTGGCGCTCTGCTAATTTGATTCAATCTGATTTCCTCTGGATAGTAGAGCCTAGCACATTCTCCAACTGACTCATACTCTGTTTACCTCTGGCATGTGTGTGTGTGTGTGTGTGTTTATACTGATGTGTGTGTGTGCCTGTCCTTCTCTGTGTGTCTGTGCCAGACGGTCTGAGAATAGACTGTCTGGAATTTGATGCTCGTTGTTCAAAAGCTTTTGCCAGTTTGGCCAATTAGTGGCTCTGTTACAGTGTCAGTGTAGTTTGTGTTTAACAGGATACTTGTGGACATACTGACCTTTCAGGCTTCCTTTCATAGATGATCTTTAAAAGCTGAAGGTGTTCTACAAAGCTGAACTTTCTAAAAATGGCTGCTGGAGACAGAGAGCATTGTAAAGAAACAAATTATCTGCACTGAATATCACTAAAAAGGACAGTAACATTAACACTTACATGTCTGTGTGTGTCCATCAGAGGCCAGATGAGGAGGTGGTGGTCGACCAGGGAGGGACCAGCTCAGTACTTAACATCCACTATGAAAAGGAGGAACTAGAAGGTGAGTAACATGCGCAGGTGGAAAACACAGTCAAACCCTTTACTTAACTCTTCCACTCCCCGTCCTCAAACAATAGAGCCATTTTTGTCCTTTTTTAGAGGGAGACTTTAGGTGATCTTTAGGGGTAGATAGCAGGTCAGCAGTACATGTCATATAGAAATTGTATACATCATCTGAAAGCTGGGGATTAAAAAAAATATATAGTGTCCATGTTTTGATTTGATTTCCTTTTCCTTTTTTGTGTTTACCAACCTTCATGAGTTTATAAGACACCAAATACAGCTGCAGTGTTCAGACATTTTCCTTTCAATACACAATTACAATACAGTTACTCTCTAGAACACAACTCAAGTTTCTCACACTGATCCAGGCAAAAGAAGTCAACATAAATTGAGGATATTTTAGGAAAAAGTACATCCCTTAAGTCATCATAGGCAGGACAGCAAAACAAAAAATGAATCTCACTCTCAATTTCACCAAGCTCACACAACAAACAGAGTTTGTCCTCCTCTGGAGTGGCATTAAACCTGCCAGTGTCTAAGGTCAACGGTAATGTTTCTGAGTGTAACTGTGCACATAACTATCTTTGTCTTTTGTTTAAGTTATACCTCACATAAGATTTTACATCACAGCAATTCTTTAAGAGACAGTAAGTTCGTAATTTTGGTTTATATCATATATCAACATATTTTTTCTATACATGAGAAACATTTTACAAAATGACTGTATTGTTGGTTAGGTTTGAAGCTGTGATTGTCTTAGAGGTCATGATGGGCCATTCTATGCAAAAAATTGATTCACTACAATGAAATGGCTACTGTGGGGACTAACATCATCGCACATAAACATGAACACAAGAGCTCGGTTTTCCAGTGTAACCCAATTTATGATTTATCAAAAGTGTTTATGGACCCCAGTATGCAGAATTATTCGAACAGAAAAGGTGAAAATAGCACATTTATACTGCATGCATACTTCATGGCTCTTGCCCAGAATTACACAGGCTTAAAGTGGGCATGTCTGTGAAGGGCAGAGTTTGGGGTATCAATAGAACTTTAGATGAGAGGTCAAGGGACCCCTTTAAAAATTGCCATACTAGTTTTTCTCTTGCCAAAATTTTGCAACATTGGAGTGTTACTGATCCCTTTGTCTAGTCAAGTAGTTCTGAGTTGGGACATGCCAGAAAAAGTTTGAGAACCACCGAGGTACCATGACTTGCTTGGTACCAGGGGTTTCCTTTAACTATAATCTCTGTATGGATTTTCCTCCCCTTCTTCTTCTTAAACTACAGCAGGCAGAGATGTATTTCCACAGCAGAGCTCCATGTTCATTTTCAGCTTCAACAAAATTGTCCAAAATTGTTTTTCCTGGCAGTGGTTTGGCAACAAGTAGTACATAGTAAATGGCACTTGTTAGGCCCACTTAACAACAACCTTTACAGAGGTGGTTTGCATTTCAGCTGGAGAAAATTGGTTTCTACGTAACACTGCCAGCCAGTTCAACCTCTCACTGTGAATCATTTTCTGAGCTCAACAGATGTTTTGCATGCAAAACTTACATTTCTAATGTAATTACATTAATCAGATTACCTAAAAGAATAAATAAAAAAAGTGCAGAACATGTATTTCACTCTAAAATATAGTGGTGCAGAGGTATGACATCTTACAACAATTTCTTCTAAGCCAAGGACAAGAAAATCTAAAATATACCCCCTCATGTATGTCCACTGGAATAATCTGACATAGCATATTTTTTATACTTCTACCTAATTGTGTGGAAAATGAGACAACTGTATTAAAAATATATTAGACATGTATTAAAAATAGCCCATTAGCAGCATGTTGACACAGAATCCCCATCTAGAAAGTGTCGTTTAATGGACATGTATGTGACGCATGCTTAACTGGTGGGTGGAACATAGTTATAGATTGTTTAGATGTAGATAGACTGATTGATTAGAATGTACTCTATGAACTATTCAAGATTTAAAAGTTAAAGCATTCATTGAACACGCCATTTGTAAAATATGTAAATAAATAAATTATGGTTTTACATCATGATAATTTAAATGAATGAATCTGGAAACTCTGAAGTACAAGTTAAGTACTTTATAACACAGGTGACCTGACCTCACTCAGCCTACAGCAGATTTCCCAAGACCACTTAGTATACGTCATATATATTTTATGAGACCAAATAGTATGACAGAGCAAAGTTTTCTGCATGATTAAGTCATGCATGCGTGTGTGTGTGTGTGTGTGTGTGTGTGTGTGTGTGTGTGTGTGTGTGTGTGTGTGTGTGTGTGCGTGCGTGTGCGTGTGTGTGTCAGTCACTCGGCCCATTATAGCTTTCCTGTAAGGATAATAACATATTCACAGATGGAACAATCAGCTGCAGCACAATAGCTTCGTATCACCAAAATATATTAGTCATGCACACACACACACACACACACACACACACACACACACACACACACACACACACACACACACACACACATAAAACTGGCTCAGACTCTTTGAAAAACTCTTGTTCCATTTTAATCATAATAATTTTGGACCATTTTAGCTGTTAGCAGTCTCTGCTGTGATATTCAAATAAACTCCATTATTTGTCAGGGTCACGTGTATTCAGTCTCTTGTTATCACAGTGTGTTCTAGTCAACACTGAATGTACTGATGATAATTACAGACGGCAGTGGTTGAGACTAATGCAGGACAGGAAGCAGAGAGTTGTTCCCAGAGTCTCCCTGCGGAGCTTTGGGCCAACAGCTAACCCTCACTTTAATGGCTTCAGTCACTTTAACAATTTGAGCTGAGTACCACAGTGCAGCTTATTCATGTCTGCTTTCCTCCATGAACAATTCCCTCCTTTGTTTTGTTCTCTTTTCTTCTTCTTTTGTCTTTCAGTTGGTCCATGTGGAATGCAAGAAATGATGGTTATGATTTAAAGTATCTCATCAGACAAGGCTGAAATGAAATACACTTCATACATACAGTATACATGAGTACTATTGTAGTTTCTGTAGTGCATTTTTTTAATTTGCATGTGGAGGAATGCAAACAGCAGCAACAAGACAGTGATCATAATATATTTATCTTAACACCAAAAACTTGAAATCTGGGAAGTAGTGTCCTTCAACTCTGACTGCATTTGAGCACCAAGTACCATCAATGTAAACACAGAGTCTGCTTCATTTTATCCTGTCTTGCGCTTGGAACAGTTTCCACTTGTCAACTGCAATAACTTAATCCAGGATGTTGTGGTGGAGCAGGTTTCTGTAGGATGTAGGCACAACCAACGCAGTCTCCGATTCCCTGTTGCTTGGCTAGCCTGAGTCCCATTTTTTCCATTGTACTGGCTGAACATTAGCCAGGAGCAGCCTTAAATCCAAGCCTAGCTAGCATGGCTCATATCCTGCACTCAAGATCTGCCGCTTTTTAATCCAATCCCCACGGTTCCTTTTAAAGATTAAGATTAAAACTAAATGTAGAAATGAAATGAAAACATACTCAACACTGACCAGGCATCCACATGAAAAGTGCCAAACTCTGCCCTTAAACTTTGCATTGCAGGATTTCCCATGTCATAATCATGAGTTCACAAACAGCATTATACTGCATTTCTGCCATATTCTGCCAATAAATCCCTGTTAATATTAAACACTGGACCTGAAGTGTTTGAAGTGCAGGCCAGTAGAAAAACGTGAATGGTTTTTTAAATAATGAAACAGTCAATAGTAATGATATTAGCGCAAAATGTGTGCATGTTTATTTTGCAATAAAGAAAGCGTGTATAAACTACTACTCAGTAATAGTATAATATTTTCTTCTCTCGCCTCTTTTTCAGGCCACAGGACTCTGTTTGTTGGGGTTCGTATGCCCAGACAGAGCCATCGTCACCACAAGCCTCATGGCTCTCGGCATCGCAAGAGAGACAGGAGGGCAGGAAGCACCGCAACACAACAAAGCGAGGGAAGTGAGACGACCACCTCCACTCATGGTAAAGCATGCACACAAATACTCTATTTATCTGTCAGAGAGAGCAAAAAAGATTAACACTGGTTATGGCTCAGGGTAGAACATGCATGCACACTTGCACATCCACCTCCCAGAGAGGAAGCAGCGGTTGTTAAACAGAACCCATCAATAGTGTGTCCACTGCACACACTTGAAAACACACACATGCAGCACTCCGGGCTAAAATTGACAAGTCCACTAATTAGCTACCAAAGAACAGGAACAAGAACAGGAAGTAGTCAGCATGTTGCATGTGTGTGCATGTGCAGAGTTAGATCTGTGTGACAGTGTGTGTGTACATGAACCCAGTAGTCCTTTAAAGCAGAGGTGGGAAGTAACAAAGTACATACACATTTTTAATACACGTTTTAATTCATTTGAGAGGAATTGTTGATTTTTTTTTTTCTTTTGGAATCATTGTGCGTCGTCTTCCCATCATCAAGACTGGTATCCGAATGGGGAGAAAAATGCAAAAGACAATCCTTGGTGTATCTATCACTAGATATCATCGACATAACACGATACTATATATAGTGTTCATACTTTGAGTACATTTCTGAGCCTAAACTTTTTCACTTTGACTTGAGTAAAGACATCATATTAGTACTTTTACCTGACTTTTTTTTTTTACACAAGTATCTGTATTTGAGTAAAGAATTTGTGTACTTTTGCCACCTCTGTTTAAAGAGCATGTACTGACAAAGTAAGTAGAGTTGTTTGTGTTTGTGAAAGTTGTTTGAGAAGCACAGTTCACCTCTCGTCCCTCCTTCACATCCTCTCACTTCATCAGACACGCCGTCCCAGCGGGTCCAGTTCATTCTGGGCACAGAGGAAGATGCTGAACATGTGGCCCACGAGCTGTTCACTGAGCTGGATGAGATCTGTGTGAAGGATGGCAAGGATGCTGAGTGGAAGGAAACAGCCAGGTCAGGATCTCCTCTGGGAGCTGTTGGCAACAATGCTCAGCTATAAAGCTTGTGACAGGCCGGCTGCTCTACAGCTGCTCTGTTACGAAGAGGGACGAGTGTACAAGTGGTACTAACATTTAAAGCTTAGTGGATGGTTTTTTTGGTCGGTTTCCCTCAAAGCTCCGAAGAGAGGAGTGAGAACGAACACACTGCTGTGATCCAGTTCATGCTGGTCAAATGCCAAATCTCAGCTTCACATGCAAATATCAGGACTCTCCCACATATTGTGTGGTTGATGTTTACATTAAAAGGATATTTCCTGGGGGGAAAGGGTGTAAACCGCGATGTAAAAGATGACGTGTGTGTGGGTGGGAAAGCTCTTTTGTTTTAAAGTTTAATGCTCCTGTCTTCCTGTTTGTACTGAGTTGATCTGGGCCCCTTATCAAACCTCTAAGAGTAACACTTTACATGTTCCAAGGACCAAACTTAGGAGTAAAAAGTTATTCACAGAGTGTAAAGAATAACTGGTTGATTCCACTGAGCATGTCATGTCTGCGCCACGATTTTCATCTGTCCTCCAAACAGCTTCCTGCTCCACCAGCAGAGTTTCAGACTGTTTTGCCCACCTGTTTTTTTTGACTTGCTCAGAATTTGTTGGCCATTTTTCCTCAATTTTTGTGCTTATACAATGGGTATGCAGGCTATGTAGATAAAATAATTTCTTTTTTGTCTGTTTATACGATTGTCAGTAGGCACATCGTGTTTTATTTTGAAAATTCTCTATGCCATTTCTGTGTCTGAATTCCTGCCTGTTGGATCTGCTGTGTGCAGATTTGCATAGCATCCGTCAAAAACAGACTGAGCCCGAACATGAAGCAGACCAGAGAACCGCTGGAATCACGGGAATTTTTTAGAATAACGCCTGGTTGAGTCAAGCTGTAAGACACATTTATCAAGTAACTCTCTCCTATTTACAATGAATAGGAGCAACATTTTAAGAGAAACTCATGTGATCACAAGATTAATCATCAATGTTGAGCAAGTTACTGGGGGAGTGTAATAAGTTAATTTTTTTTTATTAATTACTCCTTTAAAAAGTAATAATATGACTTTACTTATTACTGCCCATCAGAAATAATCAGTTACATTACTGTTGTTATTTGTCCAGATGTGGGCTGTGGTGGAAACAAAGTCGACCTCTCTGAGTGAGACCTTCAGATTAGATTCCATCACTGTTTATCGAGGAGCCGATTTTTCATTCTTAATTTAGCATTTTGGATGGCAGCTGACATGACCTGCCTGACCTGACGTACATGTCATCATAAGATAGTCTACCTAGGTCAAAAAGCAACTCAGTGAAGCCAATGCAGAAGTCCTTAAACCTGCATTCTTTCTACTGGCCAGCATGTGAGACAAATATAATTCACAGTATTTATAATGTAAAAACAGGAATTAATAGATAAGGAAAAAATAATAGAGAAATTAACTGAAATGGAAACAAAAAGAAAACCAAACTGGAAAAGGAAATAAATTCCACTGCTGTAGTTAGGAAACATTGGAGAAATTACTGTATTTTGTAAAGTGACAATGACAGCACATGGGAAAAGATGGCTAACAAAATAAATGCCAGCTTTATCTTTGCTGTTGGCAAAAAGAAAAAAAAAATCTACCATCATCTATGAAATGTCCAAATAAAATGCAAATAACAGTCTACCCTATTCTGAATTAAATAGTGTATTAATCATCATAACTGGTGCATTTTTGTTCAGTCACTTCAGAACATGTATCAAAATGTGTGTAAATGTGTGTATACTCTAAAATTTAAGAGCATTTTTAATTTGAGAAATTTGAAAAAGTGAAAAGATAAAAGTAATGACAGTTAACATTTACTTCTTACAAACTTAAGTCCCACAATTCCAGTTTAAGAAGCTTGATAAATGCAAGCCCTGATCTCTTGCCTGTCTCCACGTCGCAGGTGGCTGAAGTTTGAGGAAGACGTGGAGGATGGTGGGGAGAGGTGGAGCAAGCCCTACGTTGCTACTCTCTCCCTCCACAGCCTGTTCGAGCTCCGCAGTTGCATCATCAATGGCAGTGTGCTGCTCGACATGCATGCTGACTGCATCGAAGAGATCGCAGGTGAGAACTGACATGTATTAATACCTCAGTACCAGAGGGACATTTATCTTGAGAAAAATGGCGAGTTCTGTCTGACATGGCGGAAAATCAGTTTCTATCATTGGTGTCAGTGACTGGTGTCATTTCTTCATATGGATGTACTGTATGATGTTTCTTTTTCTTGCTCTCTTAAGTCGCTTCTCTCTCCTGTCCATGAGTACATATGAAATTTATTGATATAAAACAGGCTCTATATCTCAGCTGAGATGCCTGCTGGATGTGTGCTATAAATCGATTTATCCTCCTCAGAGAGGAGACACACATACAGAGCAGGCCTGAGGGGAGCATCATCATCATCGTCCTGCTGGATGCAGAAACACACAGACACACACACACAGAGACTCAGGCTGTCAGACGCACAAAAGTATAAATTGACTTTAAATGAATGTCTTGTTAAGTAAACATAAACAAGCACGTAACTGCCCAGTACCAGCCCATACTTACAGTCCAAAGGCTCAGTTCAGCTCACTGGTGGTTGTGTTTTACTAGAATATTTCAGCTGAACTTCTGTTGAACCTGCATTGAAATCTACAGTTAGGCAAAGCTGTTACCACAGTTCAAGCTCATTTGCATGCAAGTGTGTAATTAACTACACACCTGCAAGTACGTGACTGGATAAGCCCTGTCCACGTACGTCAATGAGTCAGCAAATGATCACAGTTTTAAATCAGACAATGATTTATGTCCAGATGCAAACATAAACACACGCAAACAGATGGACACACAACACTCCTCACTACTCTGTCTCTGCAGTTTAATCATTAAACCAATTTAAACAAATGCAAAGAACTGTTTGCAAATTATGTTTCATGTTCCTGTCCACACACACACACACACACACACACACACACAGGCACACATGATTCAAGGATCTGCATCAGGCAGCCCTCCTCATGGTCACACTGTGACAGGTTTACAGCCTTGAACAGCCTTGTTGCCTGCCATCATTCCTCTTCTCCAGCTCTCCACCACTCCTCTCACATCCCTCTCTTCTCCACGTGACTCCTGCCAGCAGCACCTGAACTCCAAACGGCAGCCAAGATAGCAGAAGAGATGGAGACAAAAAAGTTCTTTATTTATTTACTTGTTTATTTTTGGAAGTGTGGCAAACTGAGACCAAGAGAATGTAATAGAAAATGTTTGAAGTTGTGTGAAAAGCAATCGAATCTTGAACAAAACCTCTTCTTTTAATGAAGAAATACTCTCCAGTTATGATATAACTGATGCTATGGCAGTATTTACGCTTACCTCTTCAGGAGCTCTTTGTCACGACAGACAAATCAGACATTGCATTCTGCTGTTCTTCTTTTACTACTGTCACTGACAACATTTATTACTTTTTTACTAGCCCTCTCTGTGATAGCTGCCTTGTGCATCGGCCTCTGCTGGTCTGCAATAGGTTGCCAGGTTTGCATGCAGGGCACTACAAATTACTGAATAAAGCAGAAATTCAACTTGAGTTGTTTTGACTAGTCTAGGTCAAGTTTCAAATCATAAAAACCAAGTCAAAGTCAAGTCGGGTCTTTTATTAATGTTAGTCAAGCAAGTCTCAGGTCCTCAAACTTGTGACTTAAGTCTGACTCAAGTCAAGTCATGTGACTCAGGTCCCTCACCTCTGGCGCAGACATCATCCTGGAGTCCAAATAACTCAATTAATATGATTAGTGGAATTCAAGCAGGTAAAGGTAAGCAAAATCAGTGATGAAACTTTAATTTTGGAAGGCAACATGCTCTTATCAGCGTTTGGTTTTAAAAGATTAGACTAACTGCTCTCAGTCTCTCTTTCAGAATGTCACTAACTTAATTGAAAGTGCCACTAACTGTTAATTATGACTGACAAAAAGAGTGAGCAAAACAATGAAAGAGACTGCATACAACAGTTCTTTGAACATGATATTATTGCGTGTATCTCATTGTTATATGAGTAAGTGATGGACATCTGTCGAACGGTACACTGGAGAAGGCAGAGCTGTTGCTGTAGTCTCAAATTAGAAGGAATGTGATCCTTCTCAAGTCTGTGAAGTGTGAGAGGAAGCTATGTTCGATGTACCATTTGTTAGTTTTGATTTAATTTCAGGCTCCTTTGTGCGCTTCTCTTGTCACTGTCCTTATTAACATGGCTGATTGTACTGGTGCTGCTGAGCTCGACACATTAGCCCTGGCCTTGAAGTGTGCTCAGAATGAAGGCAGGCGCCGCAGTGTGTGTGTGTGTGTGTGTGTGGGTGTGTGTGTAGTTTGATTGAGTGAAGAGGAGGGAAGGAAAGAAGGAAGGAAAGATCCAGGGCTGACTCAGCAAGTCAGTTTGAAAAAGACAGGAGTGAGAGAGGGAGGAGAGACGCTGATTATTCTCTGCAGTCCCGCATGACTTGATGTGTTGGACACATAGTGACCCTCCTGCAACATGTACTTTCTGTTAAACGCTGTACTTTCACATACTAACATGTTGTCTGAGGAGATTATAACATTTTAACTATAGCAATTAAGTGTTGGGTTATGTCACTTTTAAAAATAATGTTACAAGATTACTGCCATTAAAAAGTAACTCCTTATGTTAAAGCACCACCTACCAAAGTAATTTGTTAGAGTACTTAGGTGAAAAAATGAAAACTCTTTTGTGATTCGAAGCATATAGCTTCATTATCAAGAGGACTCATAATCCATCATTGCATAATCCAAAACACTGCTAATAACAGTAATGAGGGATGCAATATTGTTTTTTGTTTCTTTTGTTTTTTAAATTCCTTTCCAATGAAAAAAAGTTTAATTATTTATGTACATGAAAGAGCAGCTATGCAGCCTTGTGGCAGACAGTGAGCTGGGTTGAGGTATATAAGGCACAACTGCCTCTATGAAAACAATAAAACATGGGCTCGTACAGCCTATGTATAAGTCCTGAAAAGGCGAATAATGAATGAAAGATGCACAGCTACAAACTTTCCTCACATCATGGATGTAATGAGTATATGTAGCTCAAAAGCTCTAAACTCCCCCTGCTGGAGCCCTCAGATAACTACAACTAGCTCTAAATACCGCTGACGTTAAAATGGCATTTTGAACATAAAGCATAAGAAATCACAAGAATTCTGTACTCAAGCTGCTACAAGAGACAGTAAGCATTAGTAACCTTAAACTATGATATAAAATATGATCTTCTAATGTCACAGTGTGAAAAATGAAGACATTGAATGTTACTCTACTGCTCTCCTGCTGATAAAACACATTAACCAATACATCACACCTACAGCGCATCATGTAAGACAGGAACCAGTTAACAAAGTTAAGACTTAGGCTCACATACAAACTAGAGGTAGGAAAGAAACAGAAACAGTGTGAATGCATACGTTTTCATTTTTGTGGCAACAAAACAAACAGGAAAAAACAGTAACGGACTGTATTTGGAAATTTAATTAAATAACTGATTACTTGAATTGCAAAACTAACACATAACTTTTCTCATATAACAAAAAAGTAATCTGAGTACTTTAATGCATTATTTATTTTAGATATTTTTCAACTAGATAAAACTCCTGGCCAAAGTAGTGCAAATACATACATACTGTTATTCATTTGAAAAAAAAAAAAAGTCTGATTTCAGTAACATGAGCATGTGTGCTGCAGATATGGTTCTGGACCACCAGGAGGCGTCCAAAGAGCTGGACGACAGCGTGAGAGTGAAGGTGCGTGAGGCTCTGTTGAAGAGACACCACCACCAGAACGAGAAGAAGAAGAACCTGATCCCCATCGTACGCTCCATTGCCGAGGGAACCCGCAAACAGTCAGAGCCCCATCTGACAGGTCGGATTTATACTGTCCACTACCACCAACACATGTTGTACACATAGATGCCTGACCAAACTTCTTCACAGGTCAATAACATTAAAGGGATCATTGTTTGGATTATTTGATGTGGGGTTGTATGAGGTACTTATCGATAGTCAGTGTATTAGCAAAAGTAGATGGCTGTTATACACAATTTCTTTAGTCAGAGATATGTTTTATATTATGAGATTACATAAGACATTTCAGCAGAATAATGGATTTGAAAACTAGAGAATAAAGAAGAAAAAGCAAGATCAAGTAACAGACAGACACACAGAGAAGCACTGTCTCTCAATAGTGACACTGAATGCTTTCAGGGACAAAGCTAAGCATCACTGCCTTCGTAGGTTGTTTTTTTGTTCACTTTGCACTTGCACTTTGCAGGCCAACAAATATATGTACTGTCTCTGATTCTCTCTTTGTCTCTCAAACACACACACACCCACACCCTCACTGTCCAGCAGGGTCAGCCACTTCTCCTCAACCTCCGCCAGCTACAGAACCAGCTAAGAACGGTGGCGGACCAGACAGCACCCAGGTGGACCTCAGCAAGGTGAATAAGCAGGTGTTTTTCTCATAAACCCTGAACCCTGTTTACATACATGGATAAATGCTGTAAAGTCCACAGTAGAATATAAGTACATAAAAAGAGTGTAAGGGTGACACATATGACAACGACAGTGGAAGATCTTTGTTGGTGGTACAAGGCTATCAGCTCTACATATGTACTGTAGCAGGATCTGTAATCAATGTTAAGTGTGCTCTTAACATCATCAACTAGGTCACATAGTGCCCCCTAGGAAACAACAGGGCAATTACATTTGTTCAAAGTGCATCACTACAAGACTGCTAAGTTCATTACAGAACACAGATAAAAGCCTCCATTCAGCCCTTAATTTCCACCTGGGATTTTGAGTGCATATCTTAACAGTTTAATGTCATTAGAGCTGAAATGTTAGCTAGGTTCTCTGGCATTAGGCGTCACCTTTGGTAGGAGAGATTTAAGAACATCTTAGACATTTCTCTCTGTAGTCTTAGTTCTAAAGTTACAGGATGCAGGGATATGTCTGTTAAAAGACTATTGCCACTGTAGGTATTATGTTAGTGGGCGGCACAGTGGTGCAGTGGTTAGCACTGCTGCAAGACCTTCAACTACAAGGTCTTACAAGAAGGTCCTGAGTTGGAATCCCCCAGCTGGCTGGTGCAGGGCCTTTCTGTGCGGAGTCTGCATATTCTCCCCGTGTGGTGTGCAGCAGTGTGAGTGGTTGTCTGTCTCTATGTGTCAGCCCTGTGATGAACTGGCGACTTGTCCAGGGTGTACCCCGCCTCTCGCCCAATGTCAGCTGGGATAGGCTCCAGCCCCCCTGCGACCCTTCGGGAATATCTGGTTACAGAAAATGGACGGATGGTATAATTTTTGATTAGTAAAACTGAGCTGCACTATAATCCCTCTGGACAACTGCATGGTCAGATAAGTCCACTAAAGATGTTTGCCTTTGCTACAAACAGGATTGTTACTGGGTCTGAAATCATTATGGAGAGGATTGCTACAGACAAAGACCTTTTTAAAAAAAGTTAAGTTTTAAAAAAGTTTTTTGTTCAACCTGAAACAGCCACTAAACCGCTGTGTTCAAAGTGTCTAGAGTCTGTGGGTGAACATTTAATTGAATCAAATAGCAACAGGAGGATTATTTGTTCAAGGTGAAACTTGCATCACAATACCATTTTAAATTAACTATTGTTGTGCTGCAGAGATGTCCTTGCCCATACAACATATTTTACTTATGAAAACTTCTTCATTTGACACAGATTTCCACAAAAGTCACACCATATTGTTTTTTTCAATGAAAATGAAAAAAAATATCATTCCCTCTAATTTTGCAAGTCTTTCAATAATTGTAATATTAGTTGAAATGAACACAATTAGATATTTTTCCACAATCCTTCATCCACACCAGACTCCACTGACAAACACAGTAATATTACCTCTCTGGTCTACTGGTGCCTCAATTGGTTTTTAACCCTGTAAAGTACCAGAAGTCACATAATATCACAAACTAACTAACTGATCAAGGCAGCAGGAGACCAGAGAGGTAAAATTGCTGTTTTTGTCTATGGAGACTAGTCAAACAGAGCGATATAGCATCTCTTACACTTAAAAACAGGTCTCTCTCTCTACAGGGTTTCTGCAGGTCCTTAAAAGTCCCTTAATCCATTCATTCAATTGTAGGCCTTAAAATATCTTGAATATGATTTCACTAAAAACTGACTGGATTGTGACATTAATGTTACTTTTATAAAGTTGCATTAACTTCAGTCTCCCTTTTAAATGTGTTTTTGGGAAAAAATTTGTATTGCACATGCTGCAACAATTACAAAAGGAGACAAATATGGATCCGCTCTGCACTAACAATGTTAAAGAAGACAAAACTGAGGCTGTTTCTTTTGTTTTTGACATTGCTAAACCTTTTTTTTTTTTTTTCACCAGAATTGACATGAAATCAATCCTAAAAACATTTATATTGGTCTTAAAATGTCTTAAAGTCTTAAGCCTTAAGTTTAGCTTGTTGAAATATGCAGAAACCCTGCTGTAGCAGTCATTTTCATAATTTTGTCAGATACTTAGAATAACAATCTGAGCCTGACAGCGGCAAAAAAAAGCATTTTATCTGACTTACTTTGACGGTGCGCAATTGTCCGCAGGGATTTTGGTGCAGCTCAGTTTCGCTTTTGCTGCCTGCAGCGGTCTTGCTCAATACCACACCACTTTTGCAATTTGTTGCCCTCATTAGTCACTTAGACACAAAACATAGGAAAAGGGGGGCCAGAATGAAAAATGCCAAAGTTAACCTGAACGTCTACCTTGTCTCTTCAGGTGGACATGCACTTCATGAAGAAGATCCCAGAGGGTGCAGAGGCCTCTAATGTCCTGGTGGGAGAACTGGACTTCCTGGAGAGGCCCATCGTGGCCTTTGTCCGCCTTTCCCCTGCTGTGCTGCTCACCGGCCTCACTGAGGTCCCCATACCAACCAGGTAGACGGCCACCGCTATCTACAGATTTGTAGACAATGGTGTAGTTATAAAATCAAATTATGTGAATTCAATCACCCAGGAGGGAGTCACATACTCTAAATCATCCATTTAAAATATCAGGTTCCTCTTCATTCTCCTGGGCCCAGATGGAAAGGCTCAGCAATACCACGAAATTGGACGCTCCATGGCAACTATCATGACAGATGAAGTAAGTTAATTAAAATCTAGCTTCAGAGTCTGTCACAGACCTAATCAAATGTCAACATCTGAGTTGAAAAAGGCAGGTTGTTAAGTTTCCTCTGTCCTTCACTTCTCTCTGGGCCAGATCTTTCATGATGTAGCCTACAAGGCAAAGGACAGAGGTGATCTCCTGGCTGGGATAGATGAGTTTCTGGACCAGGTGACGGTCCTACCACCAGGAGAGTGGGACCCCTCCATCCGCATCGAGCCCCCAAAGAATGTCCCCTCTCAGGTACACAGCTGTGGTGGACATAGAGAATTTGTACAACAAGCATCAGTGGCTGTATAGGTAAAGTGTTCAGCTATTTCTTGATTTTTGTCTGTTTCTGGACTGTTCCTGCCGCCTGCAGGAGAAAAGGAAGATGCCCGGAGTCCCTAATGGCACAGCCTACCAGGTAGAGGAAGAGCTACATGCTGAGCACCACGGGCCGGAGCTGCAGAGAACTGGAAGGTAAGCTGTCTTTTGCAGGTTTATCATACAGGTTTCTTGATGCCAAATTGTAATATCAAAAAGCAAGATGCTATATCCAACTAATAGTGTATGTCAGGAAAAGCTGTCATGAAAATAGACTGTGGAAAAAACATGGATGTAGTACTTGTTGTTTTCTGATGGGATGTGTGGAAGCCTGGGGCTGAGTTTAACACTCTCCATCATGTTTGTCAGCTGCCTCGGCCACAGAATCTAAATTTGGATTTGTGAGGAGCCGAGGTGGGACAAGCAAGTGACAATCACAGTGTGCAAGTCTGACAGCCTGACAAGACAAACACGCACCAACACATTCTTCACTTTATTTCTCAATAAGTTTAATACACAACTTGCTGCAGTGATGTAGAAATGTACTCCAGGATGCTGCAACCTCACCAAGTGTGAATCACTAGAATACACTAAAACATATCATTCAACTTGGAAATCACAGCAAAACAGTGCTCACCATTTTCAGATCTAACATGACAACACCCAACCACACCCATCAGTGGTTTTGGGTGTGGTCACAAGTGAAGCAGGCTTGAAATCTTTTACCAGAGAAGACAGTGAAACACTGCCTTTCAGCCTAGGTTTAAAGAAACCATTTTCAAGGCAGCCATATTGGCATGAAATAGCAGGTAAACATAGGTTTAATTAATGAAATGAATTAAGGTCCTGTTCCATTTAGTGTAGCAGAGACTTTCCAGTCAGCCAACATATCACAGTACCCTGAATATGTTTGATCTGAATGGTAGGAACCACAATTAGTAAAACTGGGAACACCTGTGTTTACTCCACTATTCCATGTCAAAATGGCTGTTGTGAAAAAGGTCATCCACACAGGTGTTTATGTTATTCTGACTGATTACACCTCTGCACAAGTGGAGCTATACTGAGAAATGCCACCAAACCGAAAGTATCAGTAACAGATGCAGAGGGAGACCAAGGGAGATGTCAGTCAAGTACAGTGTGTGGTACACGCCTACACAGTACAGAAAAGAGATCTAATGAGGGGAGTGAAAACACCTATGTGGGTGGATTATGGCTGTATAGAGCCTTTAATTATCTACTTGGTGAAATAGTAGTCTTAAAATGCTACAACGACACACATTAGACATTAAATTCACTAATGAGATCCTAGAGAAAGTTCCTATTGTTTATTCGGGCATCGTTTTACAGAGCTAACAAGAAATTCTATGTGTGCTTTTTCCTGATTGTCTCTAAATATGTTGCTAGTTGTGTGAGTTCCTTATTGACAATGATGAGTTCTTGGCTGTTTCCCCTTAAGGCAATCATTTGACTTTAGAAATATGCTCATTAGCGTTCTTGTTGAGAGTCTGTTGTCTATATGCTAGCCATATAGCTAAAACTAGGAGATAATTGGCTTAGTTTAGGATTAAGAATGAGGCTCAAGACAGAAGGTTGTGTTTTATGCAATCTGGAAACCCATCAATTATTGTCTAATGGCAGTGTTTCAGGGTTTCTGGTGTGGCCAGTGAATATCCGGAACAGGACTTCCTTTTTCTTGTGACAGTTATTGTTTAAGGACTGACTTGAAACACAGGAACTGAGTTGGAGGCTAATCTCAGATATCTGCGTATAAATGCAGAAACATCTGAGGAAAAGATAATAAAAAGCTAACTTGTCGTCAGACCATAGCTGATGGATTCTAAGATTGCAGTTTGGCAGAGCAAGAATATATTTTCCAAAATGTCCAACCATTCCTTTAACAATTGGCATGCATTTACTCTGCAAAATGTTCTGCTATCCAACTTAAAATGATCATGTAAAAACCATAATGTGTCAACTTGACTTCTCCAAACCTCGCCACCCTCACCAACCTCTCTCGTTGTACTCAGGTTGTTTGGTGGTCTGATACTGGACATCAAGAGGAAAGCTCCGTTCTATCTGAGTGACTTTAAGGACGGCATGAGTCTCCAGTGTGTGGCCTCCTTCCTCTTCCTGTACTGTGCCTGCATGTCGCCAGTCATCACCTTTGGAGGACTGCTGGGGGAGGCGACAGAGGGACGCATCGTAAGAGATCAAACACGCTCTCACACACGTTCAAACACAGGCAAACACATACTATGCACATACTGCAGTGTGATGAGAACATTATGGATAATAATGTTATACATGTTACTGAAGGCTGTACAGCACACAAGAGCTTACCTCATGTTTATCCTTAAGGCAGTTTTAATCTTTAACTGTATCATTTTTTACTTCCAGATGTTCTTGTTTTAGTTGATTCATTGGCTTTGAATTGTAACTGTTTTTATTTATTACTAAGGATTTAATTTATTCCTAAGGTTTTATTGTAGGTGTTTTTACTTGTGATCACCATTTGCTTCTTTTGGAGTTTCTGTATGTCTATTTTTTATGTTGTAAATGAGGTCTCTCCCTCAAGAAAGGTTGATGAATGAATGAAAAGACATACTCTCTGTATTTCCACCATGTTTTCTAGAGTGCCATAGAGTCATTGCTGGGTGCATCTATGACTGGAGTGTCCTATTCCATATTTGCTGGTCAGCCTCTCACCATTCTGGGCAGCACAGGTCCTGTACTGGTTTTTGAGAAAATCCTCTTCAAGTTCTGCAAGTACGTATTATGACAACCTCTCTGGGAGGTTTTTATTACCAGAGTCTTGTAGGCTGTTTTTTTCTAACCGATTCTATATTCCCATCCCCATCTCCTCTCTTCTCACATCAGGGACTACGACCTGTCCTATCTGTCACTGAGGACTTGTATTGGCCTGTGGACGGCCCTGCTGTGTTTGGTGTTGGTTGCCACAGATGCCAGCTCTCTGGTGTGCTACATCACTCGGTTCACAGAAGAGGCCTTTGCCGCCCTCATCTGCCTCATCTTCATCTACGAGGCCCTGGAGAAGCTCTTCCACTTGGGAGAAGTCTACCCCTTTAATGCACACAGTGATCTGGACAAGCTCACGCTGGCATAGTGAGTAACAAAATGTTCAATCTGATGGTTTCCTCCAGCTTTAACCTGCATGTTTAGATTATTCATGTTTTTTTTTAATCTCTGCCAGGCCTGAGCCATAATATTTATTACGCACATTTATGACTGTTTGCTCAAAGACTTTTTGTTTGCCATATGTTGCCTATCTGAACTCTTCTAGTTTTCCCTGCATTGTTCTGATCTAAGAACATAAAGCTGCCATCATTTTGAGCTTCTCTTCACTATGTGGCTATGTCCTTGTTCTCTCTTCATTCTTTCTTTCCTCTAAAGCCTTCAGATCATATTCTTTCATGCAGTTCTCTTTATATCAGTCCTAATTTGACTGATAAAAGCATGTGAGCTCATCCTTTTTAGTCAGACACTGAGTGCAACTCTGTCTCTGTGTGTAGCTGTAGGTGTGCAGAGCCTAATAATCCCAATAATAAAACCTTAGAGCTGTGGAGTGAGAGAAACATCACACCTTCTGCTGTACCCTGGGCCAACCTTACTGTCAAGGTAATGTAACTATGTGGAAAAGCACACACACACACACACACACACACACACACACACACACACACACACACACACACACGGATGCCTAATCTCAGTGTAACTTTCACATGACAGCAAACACTGCATTCGATTCAACATGTTTACTTTTGTTAACATTCAACTAACCCCCTCACCCTGCCTCGAGCAGCTAACCTCTCTTAAGGACCTTTGCAAACACAGACAAGGACATTCAATTGATTAACCTTTTACTGCTGTGTGTATAACTGAGCACACCAAAAGCTTGTCTTTTTTTTCTTCTGCTTTGTGTGTTTTGTCTCTGTAGACTCTGTCAGATAATTTAGATAAATAATTTTGATCTATTTTTTATTTGGGACCTCTGAGGCCAGTTTGTTCTAATATAATCTCCCTGAATGTCCACAGGAGTGCATCAATCTGCAGGGACACTTTGTTGGGACGTCATGTGGCCACCATGGTCCCTACACCCCAGATGTTCTCTTCTGGTCAACCATCTTGTTCTTCTCAACCTTCTTCTTGTCTGCCTTCCTCAAACAATTCAAGACTAGCCGTTATTTCCCCACTAAGGTAATCAATTAATAGGACAGCTAGCTAAGCTACCAGACATTGGTAAACCAGGCAGTAGGGGGTCAAAGTTCGTCATTACTATGTAAAACACATATACTCATGCAAAATACCATCATAAAACTAAGACTCCTGTGTTTCAATTGATGCCAACCATTTTGAGATACAATCACAACAGAACTTAAAATCAATGCCACAAAAGCAAACACACAATTACAAAATAGACTGGTAGTAACCTACCAATCAATAATAATCTGACAAAAATGGCCTGGCAAAGGGCCAGTCAATCTGACGGTAACATATTTTGTCCAAAACACCTGATTACATGCACAAAATTTAGTTTCAAGAATGGAAAAAACACTATAACAAATAATGCCTCTTCTTATGTTACTCTGAAGCAGAGATTATTTAGGTTTTTTGAGAAAATGCCTAGGCATACCCTTAGAAAAAACACGTGAAAAACATTTTCAAAATCATGCATGTACTTCAAATGGTTCAAGACCAGCTTTCACTTTACTTTTAGTATCCCTTAGATATGCATTTTAGACTAATTTTGCAGGAGTAGAAAGAGTTATTAACCACTGATCTCTGAGTGTTGTTATCTGCTGTGCACAGGTGCGGTCCATGATCAGTGACTTTGCAGTGTTCCTCACCATTGCAGTAATGGTTCTGCTAGACTATGCCATCGGAGTGCCCTCCCAGAAGCTGAAGGTGCCCAGCAAATTCCAGGTATAGAAAGAATTATAATAATAATGTGGGCATCGACATAAAACTCCACATGGTTAAAGATGAATCATTGCCTCACTCCTCTTTAATGGGATCCTCCAGCCTACCAGAGACGACCGAGGTTGGTTTATCAATCCAATAGGGCGCAACCCATGGTGGACAGTCCTGGCTGCATCTATTCCTGCTCTCCTCTGTACCATCCTCATCTTCATGGACCAACAGATAACTGCCGTCATCATCAACCGCAAAGAGCACAAGCTGCTGGTATGAAAAAAAAATTTGAAAAGTCATACAGCTGCTGTGTGAACCTGCTTCTCTGTGCTGTTGCTTCAACCAGCAGACTGTACCTATGTGTCCTTCTCTCCGTCATGCAGAAGGGCTGTGGGTACCACCTGGACCTGCTGATGGTCGGTGTGATGCTGGCTGTGTGCTCCATCATGGGCTTGCCCTGGTTTGTAGCAGCCACGGTCCTGTCCATCTCTCACGTAAACAGCCTGAAGTTGGAGTCAGAAAGCTCGGCTCCTGGAGAGCAGCCTCGCTTCCTGGGTATCAGAGAGCAGAGGCTCACCGGCCTGGTCATCTTCCTGCTCATGGGCTGCTCTGTATTCATGACTGGACTGCTGCAGGTTAGTCAGATAACTGTGCAATGCTGCCCCCCTCTGGCTGGGACATTTAGTCAGAGGAGTGAGAGCATGAAATAGTGAAAATATTACTAAATCTCACTAATATATGTTGTTTTTTTTCCAGTTCATTCCTATGCCAGTGCTGTATGGTGTTTTCCTTTATATGGGAGTCTCCTCATTAAAAGGCATCCAGGTAACATGCAATCTCACATATATTAATATAACACTAGAACATTATCCTGTAGGGTAAAGAGGATTTACAGTAAAGCCACTAGGTGTAGAATTTGAAATTTTCAGCCTCTGGCACTGTCTAGTTGTTGTGTCAATGGAACAATCATTTTTTCTTTAAAAAAACAACAATATGTTAATACAGTATATTAATTTTTATATTGATTTTTTCCCTCAACATCTGTCATCATTAGCAGTCTAAAGAATACACAGGAGCATAAAAATGTGACTTAAAAAAAGTAATAATAATTCCCTATAACCAGCCTTTCCCATCCCCAGAAAGGAGCCATAACAGACTATGAAATATTATCAAGAGACTGTAGTCCATAAAATCAGAGCAGCATTTATCAAAGAGGCGTGGTTTTCTTATGAGATTGAGTATATGTTTGCTGATGCCATGTATGAGGAAATTTCTTTAACTCTGGACATGCACTTATAAATAAAAAGAAAATTAATCAATCACTATATTCTGAGGTATAGGCTAAAATAATTTTCCAAAAAGTCCTTTGTTTCCAATTTTCCGTTTCTCCCCCAGTACATTGACTATTTTCCCCATTTTTAAAAAGATTATGTTTCAACTTTTAAAACATTTTATAAACAAGTGATTAGCACTGCAGCTCTGTTGTTGATAGAGTTGACAGAGCATGTGCCCCATATGATGAGGCTATCAGTCCTCTGCAGTAGCCCTGATTCGATTCCAGCCTGTGACCCTTTGCTGCGTCTTATCCTCTCTCTCTCCTTCTCCCCCTTTCCTGTCTGTCTTCAGCTGTCCCTGTCAAATAAAGGCAAAATATGATCTTAAAATAATAATTAGTTACTTTCTTTCTTTGCATACAAAGTTTTAAAAAGTCAAACAAACTGACAAACCCATCTAATTATTGAATAACGAGCGATTAACATTATAAACAAAAGGTCTTTTTCCTGTTTTTATACTACCACAGTGTCTTTGTCCACATATTCTTATATTTCGGATTTTGATACAAATGATCAGTCACATGTCAGTACACCTGAGTGAGTACTTGGGGGGGATCTCAAATCCATTTAGCTCTTCAGTAATGTTATGTTACTGTTACTACTAATTTACTACATTTCCAGGACATGTGAATAAGGTTACCTGGATCTGTTTTGCATCTGGAGCAAAGATCGGACTTTTCTACAATTCAAAACTTATGAATCATTTGCAAGATGCTATAATCACATTTACACAGATGTGTTTTAAGCTTCTACTGAATTTGTACTTATTACTCCCAGCTTAACTGGGGGTAATTTAAACACAAAAATGTTTCAAGTCGTCCTTTTGCCCTCTCCAGCCACCCTCTTATTAATATGTCTTTCCCTGTCCTGCCCTCTCCTGATCTAATTAATTCCGGTGAGATTCAGTGAGGCCAGACAGTTAATTGTCACTCCAATCTAACTAAATTTGTCGTTCATAATCACTTCCTTTCTCTTGCCATATTCGCCATCTGTGTCTCTGCTCGTCTCTCATTAATTAATTTCTCTCGTTACCCTCTCTGTCTCTGACTTCTCTACCACCTGCGCTCGTATTCATCACATTCTCAGTTCTTTGACCGTCTGAAACTGTTTGGCATGCCAGCGAAACACCAGCCAGACTTCATCTACCTGCGCCATGTCCCCTTGAGGAAGGTGCACCTGTTCACTCTCACCCAGCTCACCTGTCTGGTGCTGCTCTGGGTCATCAAGACGTCACCTGCTGCTATCATCTTCCCCATGATGGTGAGCTGACCACTGCCAACATCCCCCCTCTCTCTTCATTAGCCCCCCCCCCCCCCACGTCTGCCATTTACATAACAAGATTTTTTCTGCTGTGCCTGCAGGTGCTGGCTCTGGTTTTCGTCCGCAAGGTGCTGGACTTGTGCTTCTCTAAGCGAGAGCTAAGTTACCTAGATGACTTAATGCCAGAATGGAAGAAAAAAAATCTTGATGATGCCTCCAAAAAGATAGAAGAGGTAATGAAAATGGTATCTTGAAATACGCAGATTAAAATAAATAAGCATGGCCATATTGAAAGTATGTTTATATCTGGAGAAGGCCTGGGCAATAGTATATGTATCATCAGTGGCTATAAGAGAATTGTTCAGTAAGCTTTTACTAAGGATTTTTATCTTTTTGCCCATACATCACAAGGAGGAAGTACACAGGAGTCCAATATGTCTTATGCTGAAACTAGTTTAATAGTACATGCTCTGTCCTGATGTTCCCTTCAATTCTGGAGTTTCAGTCCTCCAGGATAATTTTTAAACATTCATAGACAAGGTCATGATGAACCTATGTCCAAATAAGATCACACCCAACACAGTGAATTAGCCTATTGGTCTGTGAATCCAAACACAGGAATTATGAATACACAAGGTCTGAGACCACAGTTCCACACCCCCGGCTCCACAGCTCAGGGTCAGTGTTATCCAAACCAGATTACAATTACATCTTCTCCGTTCAGAGAGACAAGACAACGCCTTTCCGACCTCAGCCGCCATAGCTATCAAGTTGTTCCCTTGTTTATCTGAAAGTTGAAAAGTTAGTGTAGGCCTTAGTATGTTGCCTAAAGGTTGGAAAATTTCCTAACAAGTGTGGAGTGATAAAATGAGTGCACATGGGAAGGAAAATGTTTAAAAATATTGGACATGTCAGCTTGTCGGCATGGCAGGGTCTCTGCAACGGTATCTGCAGAGATCCTACCCTCTGCCTGTACTGTTGTCATTTTTTCATTGCTTTGCTGTGCTCGTCAAACAGATTTACAAACAGATTGCATAAATCCTGCTGATCCAAGTGGCTGAATTCCAAATAAAGCGGCTAAATTTAATCTTTTTATTTTATATATCAATCCTAATTAAAAATGGGTCATTAAAAATTATCAGTAATTATTGATATCGACTGAAATGAAACATTTTATCATGATACATTTCTCAACTAAATCAGTCTGTCCTAATCTGGGTTCTGTGTCTTTTAGGAATCACAAGTTATGCTTAGTGAAAAAAAGGAAGAGACAGTTCAGATTCCCATGGAGAGCACCAAGCCCGTTCAGGCTCCAAGAGCACATGACCCCAGGTGAGCACACACACACACCTACACACACTTAAATGGATGGACAGGATGGACGTCAGATGATCAGATCAGTAAGATTATGAGAGAAACATTTCACCTTCCTCTCTATCTGTATGTATGCTTGTCTTGTTTGGGTGTGGTGATCTGTTTTCACCCTGTGCAACTAACATGCTAAGACCTCTCCCTGAGTGCCAAATCACTCTCCTGCCTTATTCCTTATCTGCCTTCAGCTCTTATCCTCCTTTTCCTCTCCCTGCTCCTCAGGTGTGACCCCTCTGATATTAATATATCTGATGAAATGTCTAAAACCACCGTGTGGAAATCCCTCAACTCCAATCAAAAGGATTCTCGTCCTGTGGCTGCTAAGAAGGCAAGGCCACGCCCTCTTTTTCCTCACCCCTGTTGTCTGTAAATACTTCCGCTCCACATTGTGATCACTTGCTTCTTTTGTCCTTTGCAATTGTTACTCCAACTTGAGATTGCAAATTAAGGGGCAGCCTTAGTGCTCTGTCTGTGCCGTGTTAATTTCATGTTTTTCCTCTGCAGGATTGAAGGGATCGCCTTCATAGACGAGTAAAGGATGTCCACAGTCCTGGCAGACTCAGCTGCATCATTTGTCTGTAGTTCTGGACCACAGGACACTTCAACTTGGCTGCTTTGACCGTCAGTCTCTTCAGAACTTAGAGAAACGAGTCGTGATGATTTCTACCAGCTACCCACAAACACGAGATACTGTCCACAAAACACAGATGAACACACACACACAAACTTCTATCTTTGTGAGGACTGGGAATATATGTAGAGTCTTATTTCCCTGAAGTAAAGCTCTGAGATTAAAGCCAGTGCTAACTGCCACCAGACTTAAAAACAATACTTTGATGCATTACTAATATTTAAAACAGGACATTTTTCTTGATAACCTGCAAAAGAATTCACTGAACACTGTCTGGTTTTGCTGCAGGCTAAATTTCATGCAGGACAATAAAGAACTGAACTGAA
Organism: Lutjanus erythropterus; assembly: GCF_056507025.1. Taxonomy (NCBI): domain Eukaryota; kingdom Metazoa; phylum Chordata; class Actinopteri; order Lutjaniformes; family Lutjanidae; genus Lutjanus; species Lutjanus erythropterus. The sequence goes on from NC_139318.1 coordinate 22,284,417, forward strand.
GTCTTACATGAGCACTTAGATATTTTTTAAATAGATTCAGGCCCTTCAGGACTATCAAATGTGTAATTAATGGCAATCGTATAATTTTAAACATGTAGTAGACAACCTTAGTGCTAACCTAATCCTAACTCTGACCCTTTGAACTATAAATGTGCACCAACCTCAGCACCTCTTAAAATCTTAAAGCTATGATATGTAGCATTTCCACATTAAAATGTCCAAAAACTCCAGACATACTGTATGTTACATATTTAGTTAAGGTGTGTACTTATTATTATACTAATTATCTCACGTTTCCAAAAATCTTCGAAATAATCCTGATTTTTTTTCCAAGGAGATGGTCCATTTCCTGCTAGCCATTGCAATGTAACTGCTTATTGCTATAACAAGAGGTTGAGGAAGGAAGTCGACGAACATGACTAAGCATAATGTGAATAAAACTTAAATATTACCTCATCCGTGAGCATGATTTCTGTCATGTCAAATAGATTTTCGTCAGGTATGGTGGTTGTTTTCTTTTCCCCATACTTTATTAGAAGGATAAATAATGATGAACCATCTTGTTTTCAAGGGGGTAAAATGAAAAGTGAACGAAACAACTCCCATTGTCCCGTGCTATTTCACAATGTAATCAAACTATGTTTTTTGTTATTGTTTTAATGTGAGAGAGACAACAGCAGAATTTACATACTGTATATTAAAGCTTGAGATGGTTATCTTAACCAGTTAACCAGACAATGAAAAAAGCCCCTTAATGATCTGAGTTGTGGTCAGTACACTGCCTTCTGCTTCCCCTCCTCGTTGTGAGGTTGAAGGATGATATAAAGCATGAAACTTCAGAGCACTCCCTCCTACAGCAGCATTCAAATCTGATAGTATCGAATAGCTCAGTTTTAATTAATTTGTACAGAGCTATGAGACAGGCTCTGAAGATGTGATCTAGAGACAAATCCTGGAGCTGCTCCATTTACTGTCACAGTAAATAATGGAACAACTGCGAGCTGAGGACACCGTGACAACTGCTGTCAACCGTGGTGATTTCACTGAGATATGGGGACATCTGCTGATTCACAGCGGAGAGCCACGCATTTATTTAAAACTCACCTGGATGTAACATCTCAAACATCCTTACAACACACCTATTAGTCAGTCAGGCAATAATTCAGGGTCACTGCTGGTTTATCTCCAAAAATGTCAATCAAACCAGCCATGGATGGTTTGTTTTTAGCTCATGGGGACACAGCTGCTGTTTGTCTATCGGCTTTACTGCTCAACTTAAATGAAACAGCCCACTCTAAATTCCCTTATTTAATAAGAACACTCACCATAACTACACACTGAACAGATATAAACCAGGAATATGCCCATTTGCCTGTTTATTAGGTGCAATTAATTGATGCTGTCTAATAGGACAGTCCTACAATAAACTGAATCATAAATCATGGTCATAATGTTTAGTTTTTGTTAAAACTGTTTCAGCAAAGTCTTTGTGGCACTGTTTAACTGTAGTGCGTTATACTGATATGTGTTTCTAATTTTTTGGCAACCACATTTAAATTAATCAAGAGTCTATAAATTGTATTAGTTTAGGCATATCTAATACATTTCATGTATTCCTGCTGTTTTAAATCCATAATAATTTATGTATTTCACCAGAAATACAACATGGCCATATTAGAATCGGATGAACGCAACTACAATGTTCACTTTCTTTTTAGCTCTGTTTTTCGTTCTCCACCAACTCTTGGAGGAAATATCTGACTCTTTTGGTGCTTAAATGGTCCACTATGTTCACCAGCTGGTTGGTAGCTTCAGCTATTGACTATTTGGTGCTGAGAAAATAGCAAACGATGGGTTTTTAGAGCTGGAAAACAGAGTGGTGAAATTTTAACAAAACAGTAAAGTTGTGGGCTGGAAAATCAAAAAAATGAGCTGAAATAAGCTATGAAGTTACTAAAATCTGAGGAGAACTTAAGATTTGCATGATAATTCATTGTCACTACATGCACCCCCCCTTCCAGAGCTTTGTATGTCACTGAGAACATGCAGCAGTTGAGCTTATTCACTGGTGCACCCTGTGAGCAAGCATACTGCTATATAAAATGGTCGCAGTTTGGTTAGGTTTAGGCACCAAAATACTTGGCTTGGGTTGGGAAAGACAGAATGTTTTGGATTAAAATAAGTAACAGTAAGCAAAGAACAAACATGGTATAAAGAGCATCAGCATCCATGTCAGCAGGATGATGGGCTGGATGCGAACACAGGGGATTTCTGTTCATTTTCTCATAAAGCAAACTTATTTTTACCCAAACTGTTATTTCCTTCTCTTTTTTGTCATCCTTAAATATACCATAGTTGTCACATACAAACCTACCATATGCAGAAATAATCACATTGCAATCTTTTGCATACTAATTATGGCAACATGTTCTCACCCTGGAACATGGCCACAATAATAACTTCCCTTCAAATGAAAGTTGTCATGTGATCCACTGATAATATAAAAATACTGATTATAGCTGCTTTCGAGAGTGGTCCTCACAAAGATAGATCCCACACGCACGTACATAATGACAACAACAACCTCTCAACTCTACTTTCTCACCCTTTCATCAAAAAACAACACCCAGGTTTCCCACCTCCATTGTACACTTAGCTGGGCTATACGATGGAGCGCAAATGCTCCTTTAAAAACAAACCAGGTTCTTTTTAATAATCTAAGTAGGGTTATCATTCATCGCTCCTAAAATCTACTAGAGTCTCTTTTTATTTAACGTGCCATTACTGTGTTCTTTTTCTAGTGATGATATGGTTGGTTATTTAGTAGATTTTAGAAATACATTGCAGGTTCAGTAATACATAGACAGATCCTCTTCTGAGGGCATAAAACTTTGTGTCAGTTTTGTGTGATGATGTAAACTGAAAACTGTAAATGTTAGAAGACCCACTTCAGTTGAAGCAGTGGCATCAATAACGTGTGTTTTTTGAGGCGTAATCTTTTTTCCCTTTATGGACGTTTGTCTTTGAACTGATGATTGTGTAGGATGGAGGTTGTTCTTACAGAATCTTTGTCATGTGTTAGTACAGTGTCTTATTTCTTTACCTCAGATGTGTTCATGAATGCTCCTGCAAGGCACTTTGGATGACGTCAGTTCAGGGGTGGAAAAATGGTGTGTGTGTGTGTGTGTGTGTTTGTGTGCAAGAGAGTGTGTGCGTGTTTCTTTGAGTATCAGGAAAATAATAACTATTTTATTATTTTTGCAGGGGGGCTATGAAATTTTCTTTTAAGCAATAATTCACGCAAAATCAACCCCAAATCGACCTTAACTGCAACTTTTATTTTTATCAGGGTCGTGTAGCGCCAGTGCAACCTTTTTTATCCATCTCTGAGTGGAACAGATGCAGGAAAATGTATCATTTAAAGGCCTAAAAATACTTTCATTACATGTGCCAAAAAGAAAATCAAGAAAAATAATTGCACACAATTAAAAATCTTGACATTTATTATGTGGACTCCCGAGACATGTCAGTCTGGATAAACAAGGTTCTACTGTGAAGAGCTCCCCCTTATTTTCTAATATTAGAGTCACATCGGGCAGATGTCTGATTATTTTAGGATAGGACTCTCAAAGCATGAAGAGCCAAAGGGAGCAGAGAGATTATGACCTTCAGTAATACTTTATTTGTAGTTGCATTTTCTGTAGATAAAGAATATGTGATAGATTTTATTTTCAAGAGCTCTATTAAGCAATCAAATGATTTTACAATAATTTATTACTTATTGTTTATTACAATAATATTTTTAGATATAATAAAATTACGATGTTTTCTCTTTGCTTTATGTATATATGTAATAAGCAAGATGAGATAAGAGAAAGGCTGAGGAATGCAGCACATGAATAATGTACTTCTATGAATGAATTCAATAAAATATATTTAAAGGTCATTACACTGAGAGCAGAGTGCTCTGATGGGAGACATCAGGAGATTGTCTACTAAGCAACAACTTGTCCTGAATGGAGGACCTAGAGAGCTATGAAACTGGTCATAAATCAATTTCAGACTGATATTTAATTGGACAATAAAAAGAAGGATTAATAATGAAAAAGACTCATCATAACAGACTCTAACCATGGGTGTTGCAATTTCACAGTCAATGTCTTAAAGTGAGACTGTAAGTTTTGGTTAACAGCAGACACATAGGTGAAAATTAAAACTGTTGTTTAACTGTAGCAGAAGTATAAAGGAGTTGTTGAATTAAGGACACTAAAAATGAACAGTTAGTTAATAGTAGCTATCATTAGCCACCAAAAGCTACTGGTCATACCAGACCATGTAAAGGCTCATTTATGTTAAATGTCAGATGCACATACGAATACGGACAGAGCGTTCTGTCCATATCTACCTTCCATTTGCAAGTTTTCTAAAAGCTTACAGAAACGGACGAAAGGAGCAGTACCACTGGGAATCATGGGGGGCAGTGTAGCAGTGTAGCCAGTAGTTCACGTGAGACATGACCACAGGGCAGAAAGAAGTTCACATGACACAATGCATTTAATGGCCGCACCGACCACCGCCATCTACAACACTGCCTCTTGCCTCTTTCTCGAGGTACATTATTGTAACCTCCGCGCTCTGAAAACGTACTGCTAGATGCCTTTGGTCCTTTAAATATTAGTGAATATTATTATATTATAAATAAACATATTTAAAAACAATCAATTTAAAATATTTGATGGCTAATGGATGGATTCATGTAGTGATGTTTAAAATCTGTTTTAAACTCCTTGTTTTACAGTCCAGTTAAACATCAGTTCATGATTTGTTTTATAACTATTTTCAGGGCTACTTCCTCCATAGTCCCCATCGTTTCTATTCAAGTGATTTTAAAGTGCGCAAGTACAGTAATCTATCGCTGTAACATCACAGTAATACCTCCTCCAAGACATGTATGAAAGTTTTGTGTTTGTTGTCATGTACTTCTGCTTCAACTCTGTCAGACTTTTGAATGTGAATAGTTTTTGTGTGTCTGAGGACCCATAACTAAACAAACGAATGGCATGACTAAATATTATTCATTGTGTAAATATATATTCTAAATCACACGAGTGAGTGCAAATAAATTCTGTGTAAATTTAGAAAACATATGAAGAAATGCTTCCATAATGGACCAGACCAAATTGTGAAAACACTTTTAAACATCAATGACTGTAGATGTGCTTTAACAAGAGAACTTAATTATTTAGCAATTGTTAAAGTAATTTTAATAAGCATCATGTGTCTTAAACTTTCAACTCATTAATGTATATGTGAATGTATGGTAAACATACAGTTAAATGCCTTCAGTATACTGTAGGTTTCCTGCATATACATGTGACTGTGAAGGGTCACAGATTTTGATGGATGTGAGTATAAATATATGTGCTGTACGTGTGTGCCTGTCATAGAAAACATAAGCATTCCCTGTTGTGCTTTGACCACCTTACATCCGACCAAAAACAGACAGTTTAAAAGCCATTAATGAGGCACAGGCTGTTGAACTTAATTTCTGTGTCCCGTTTTGTACAAACTCTTTGTCACATAAAAATACAGCGAGAAACCCATGTTCCAAATCCTTATTTCATTTTACGTGTAGATAAAAGTGAAAACTGTGTGTGCACTGTGTGAGGCTACGTCCTTCTAATGAATATCAGACAAAACTTGTGTCTGTTTAAAGGACAAGGTCAGTTTGACAGAAGAGGAAAAAAAAGGATGAAAGATGAAAAGAGCTGCGTTAGAAAGCAGGAGGCTTTCAGGGAGAAGAGCACTTGTATTGCAGTAACCTTAATCCTAGTCTTGGAGCCATAGAAAGAGCGATGCCTTGTCTCTTCAAACACTGAATGATTAGTCTTGAGCAAAATGATTCTACATGTTTTATATGTATATGTAATTTAATTTTTGATGATGGAAAAATGAAAAATAAATAATTACAGTTGAAACGAAATTAGCTGTTTGAGTTATTGCATCATGTTGTTCTGCTGAACATATTACAATGTTTTTTTCTTTCTTTTTACTGGTTATGAGACGGTCTCAGTTTAATAGTGTTGCCTCTATATGACCCACAAAAGCAAACAAGACAATCAGCGAGAAAATTGTCTATTTATATATAGTTATTCTTAATGTCTGCCACTAGACAGACCGAAGGAGTCTTTGTCAGAATTACCCAATTTGTGGGCCAAGTCTGGTCCCCAAGAAGGTGCAAGGTGATTGTCCAATCATTTTTTAATTGACAATGATATTAAGTTGTTTTCACAGATATGGCAATTTTTCTGGGAAAAATAGGCAGCTGGTAACAGAGAATGCTGATCTTTGTGTGATGGCCTTTCAGGCTGTGCAAAGTGCAGCAGGACCAGACGGAGAGCTCTGCAGGGGAAGACAAATATTAGCTGAAGAGGAGAAAAAGATACGCTGAAATAAGGATAACTCTGATCCCATAAATGTGTTATTCACTCTAAAAGAGCTTACATACTATTTTTTATTCTGTTCCTGGCAGGATTCAAAGTTAATGTTTTAAGTGGGTCAGAAATCTACTTGCCCAAAGTCAGATTTTACTGGTCCATATACAGACTGTTTTACTAATTAGCCGTTATCAATAATAACAAGACTACGACTTAAGTTAATTGTCATGTTTAATTCAGGGATCCAAAGTCTATTAAATGTCAGATAATAGTAAAAAAATGCCAATCACATATTTCAAAGTCCAAGACAATGTCTTTACAAGTCTTGTTTTGACCCAAAACTATATATGATTAATTTCTTATATTCATAAGATAATAAACTGAGAAAAGCAGGAAATCTCCATATTTGAGAGGCTGAACAGCACTGTCTGCAATTTTTGCATGACACATTAGTTTAACGATTAATTGATTAACATAATAATAGTTCTTTTTAACTTTGACTTGCTGTACTTACTAGTCTGACGTAGCATTTCATTCACCCCGGGCAAGCAGGTGATCCCTATTGTTGACCCATGCCTGGCAGGAGCAGACTGTTTATGGTATATGTGTATGAATCATTCCTACATTTCAGTGATTCGCGTGATGGAAGAGGATCCAGTTGTTTAATGTTGTACAAATGTTTTCAAACCAAAATATTGTTGCAGTTATTAAATGCAATAAAATATTTGATTTAGCTGTCAATTCTGGCCCCAAATTAATTTTGTTAAAACGGTTAATTCGAAAATAAAGTATTTCAAAGAAGGATGAATTATGAGTCTTTGCCTCTTGTCATTTGCAAAAGTGGCTGTGCTTTCATTTTCCCAGGCTGGAGGCAATTTTTCTTTAGATGATTTTTATTTTTGATTATATATTTTGTAGTTATGGTGGTGAAATCAAGGCCACATTTGCCAATATGAAAGCTCCTTGTAGCTGACTGGACAGTGCCAAGATATACACCCCTGAAATGCATGTTTACATTTGATCTTTCATGTATTTTGATGTATTTAATAAGTCATACCACTGGGAGGCAGCAGAGTCACAACCCTTTCAAGTGGATTCCTCCTGTGATGATGTTGCCCTCCTAATATTTATTTAAATTCAAGACTGTTACATCATTTTAAGAAAGATAAACACTGATCACACACATGATGAGTTGTCTCAACCTCCTTCCTCTCTCTTTCACCTTCCTCCCAACCTTTTTGAAGCCGTTTCCATTTTCATTGGACTGTCCCCTCCCTCTTTGTGCCGCACCCCTCCCCCGGTTTTTATCCTGAGGTGAGAACACAGTGTGCACATCTGGATGTGATCCTGACTGCAAAGGAGTAGCCTGTGGGAAGGGCTATGAGGTTAAAGATGCACTGCACTCTGTATGTATATATCTGTGTGTGCATGTGTGCCTGGAGGGTGTCATGTGATCCTGACTCACAAATGCTCCTGATTACAAACAGCTGGTGGGCTACGGCCTCAGCCAATCAGATGAGCTGTCGGCTGTGACATCAGGTAGAAGGAGGGAGGTGGACAGGATATTTTAGGTGTTTTTTTACCTCATGAATTCATTTAGGTATCAGCAACAATAGGCTTCTTTAACCCTGAAATGTTGGATTTCAAACACATTGTTTGAATGTTAGCAGGTGATATAGATCATATTTACCCGCTAGGTAATTTCAGCCTGCCTGTTTGTGTATTGCATTGATTATTATCATGTTGCTCCAGTGTCACTATGGCTCCAGCAGAGGACCAATCAGCTTAAGAGAGACTCTGGCTCTAATGTCTCTGTTCTAAGACTTTAGCATTCAAAGAAATCCTTTGTGCTCATTTGAAGGTTCTGTGGTTTTTGTGAAGGAGAGCTGAAGAGCCAACTGGAGCTGAAATGCAGACAGGAATGCATGTTTCTTTTCTGCAGGAATGACACAAAATGCTAAATGATTAGCAGTCATTTAGGGGGTGTTAATGTTTTTTTCCAGCAGTTCACAATGTCATTAATTCACCATGTAGAATCTGAGCTGATAGACGATATAGTCGTCCAATCACTCAACCCTATTGCAATCTCTACACTATATTAACATCAGATACAATCATATAAAACACAATAACTATGTGAGGGGTGGGTGTGTGTGCATACGTCTGTGCATGCGCCTGTGTGTCAGTGTATTACAGTAGAGGCTGTACAGCCTTTAAAGCTCTGCTGCTTGTATGTTACCTGGCTAGGAAGGTTGGGTACTGCTGCTAGCCGAGGTGCTCGTTGAGGAGTTTGGCGCGTAGAACTGTGATATCGGCTCCTGCCCCAGGCAAGCTGCTGAATATGCTGAGTGTTTAGCGCTCTCAATATGCGGGTCCAAGGCAGTGTGTCCCATGGTTCCAAGCCTGAAACTTTTATGGCCTCACACAAATGACCAAATAACTGACTGTAAATGGGACTGTGTTTGCATGTGATCCTAACTTTGATACAAATGTATTTAAAGTAATGAATATTAGGCCTGGATGATAAAACGTTAGCAACATATATCCTCGACAGCAATAAGAAAGCAGCTCCATAAAACGTTGGATAATTTGACATGTAAATACACAACATGGGAGCACAGAGCCCCAGCCCATCACCAACCTGTAACATCCCTTGACAACGGAGCGTGCTAAGAGTGACACGTGAACAGCCAACCATCTAACAGACAGTCCCACGTGCGCTCTCTGCCTGGCTCATTGAAACAGCCTGTCATATCCCTGGACGCTATGAGTGACAGCCAAACAGCTTTGGGTTGTGGAGCTAGCAAGCGGACAGACTATCCTGCGTTTGAATAACATATCGAAAATATGTTTGACAACTCATGGCGCTGTATCATGTAAGTAAGAAAGGGAAAAAATAAGACCTTTCAGAATGAAATTTAAGACTTGTGAACAAGATTCAATACCTTTTCAAGGCCTTAATGTACGATTATTAAATTTAAGACTTTTTCAAGTTTTTAAGAGTGTGCGGGTACCCTGACTGCCGTGCTGGGCTGAGGTGCAGAGTCAAACCTCGAGCCAAGTTAGCACAGGTGTATGGAAAATATGTATTAAATTTATGCTATAATGTCTACAGACAGCAAGAGGCAGTTGCATCAGAGTCAGGGTAGCACCTGTAAATTAATTCATCTTATCTGGAATAGATAACAGATAAAAAACAAACAAATGAAAAAAAAAATGCTTAATATCAGATCTGTTAGTCGGCCATGAATGGATGATGGACACTTTTTTAAACAAACAAACCAGCTGCCATGGCAACTATACATGTTAATTGTTGAGTTTTAGCTCAGCAACTAAAGCCTGGTTGCAAGTGGCAACCTCCTGGCTAAAAAGTGAAGCCAATGCGGAAGCCCATTTTTGGATTAGCCAGAAGTTAACTGTAGTCAGGATAACAAGATGGCAACAGCCAAAGCCACCAGAAACCTATGGATGACACTCCATCCACTAATTATTATACTGTCTATAATGTCCAGCTTTTATGATAAGCTAAGTTAACCAGCTGGTAGGCCCAGCTACGTATTTACCATACAGACATAAGAATGGTAATGATATTCTCATCATACTCTTAGAAAGAAAATGCACAAGCACATTTGCCACAATATGGAACTGTGCCTTTAAGGAGGGTATAAATCCTACCTATGCTTTCCATTTGTCAACCATTAGCTCAATTTTAATACAATTTTTAACAGATAACAAAATGATGCATTCCAGATTTACAATAAGCTTTTTCACAAAAGATTAATAAAACAGGTGTAAATAATAAGATTAATGAATTCCATTTAGCTGCTTCAGTTACAGGGTATTGTGCACACTGGCTCACTGTCACACTGCCATGGCTGACGGGGACACTTAAATAGAACAGAGCCGTCGTTAATGTTATTAGTAACACCTGTGTTTTTCCTGCTATAGCCAGTCAAAATGTCTGCTGTGAAAAATGCCCAGCCCTCATGGTTCTCCTTAGAGAGTCATCTGAAGGATTGACTTTATAATGTAACTCTAACATTCTTATTATTATTTTACACATAATTGTTTCAGGTATTAAGTGTGATAGGAATACAATGTTACACAGCATTTCTTTGGGTTAACTATTCTGAATAGATCATCATAAAATATGATGCCTCCTACAAGCTCAAAGACAAAATTGTTGGTCATGTGTAAGATCCAACCAAAACAATCCTGTTGGTCTTTTTTCCCCTTTTCTCTGTCTCTGTTTGACTCACTGAGCTGTTGTCCTCTTTTCTCACTGAACAGAGACGGCTCTTGGCCCGTCCCTCCCCTCCATCAATCTCTGTCATAAATCTGTCAAGCAGAGAGAAAGGGAACTGCTGAATACAGATTTGTCAGCAATTAATCTAACCTCTATTACTAGACTTGGATATTGTGTTCTCTATACCAGAGAACAATAAGCCACTCTAACATGGAGCACTGCGCTGCCTGTGTGTGTGTGGTGTGCAGTCATGTGTGTGTGTGTTTGAGAGAGGGAGTACGCATGTGTGTGTGTGTGTGTGTGTGGGTGCATGCATGCAGTGAGCTTCCTTGGGTGGTGTTTCACTTGTTTTGTTGATTACATATAAAGCAGTGAATCAAAATCCTCTATCATCCACATTTTCCTGTTCAGTGTGATTGTGCTCAGCCTTGTTCTTTACACTATTGCCTTGTAGTAGGGGAGACTGGGGGTGGTTGCAACCCTTTTTGTGTTTCTCTGTTCCTCAGAAACTCTTTAGACTATACCAACCAAATCTTTATAAATTACATGTTTGCTAATAACCCATAACATGTAAAGCGGATTACATGACATATTCACAATGCAGTTATTGAGTTTTGCTTAAACCTGTAGAGCACAGACCAACCTTGAGTCGATATGAAGATATTACAGATGCTGTTCAACCTCTGTACTGTATTACAGTGTGACAGGAAGAATGGAAATCGAACTTGCAATGCAACAATACTTTTTTAAACATGTATTTATTATAGAAAAAATGGAGGATCTAAGTATGTGCAGTATGAATGTTTCTAATTGTAAGAATAGGACTTATAGCTACCCCCCTGCTGCAACTGTCGCCAGTCCACACTACTTTAAGGAAAATAACACAAAAGTTAAAGACTCTTGTGGACAGTTACTGTTACCGCCTCTGCTGTAGTGCACGTAATTGAAAATCAGTGCCATTTAACCTTGAAAAGACGCACAGTATTCTGAATGAGAGGCGGGCTAATTTACATTTTGCACTTGATAAGAATGGACACATGATGTGCTCTGCTGCTCTGTCTGATCGATTTTAATAAGGATGCAGCTTAGAGTCAATATCATGTTTCCCAGACAACGATGGACATTAAAAAGTGCAAAAAAAAACAAAAAACATCAGCATAGGTATTAATGATTGTATGTTCCCAAACTTTTTAGGACACCCCAGTCAACTGGACACACCCCTGATCCCCATATTATATTGCAATAATTTGAGTTAAATAACAATAAAATTACACATGACCTGCCATGTACAGAACAAAGAGACTGCCACATACACAGGCTCAGAAACTGGTACAGTGGGCTCTCACTGATTTAAGACACATGCATGCATGAGTAGGTCTATTTACATAGCTGTAATGATGAGAAAACCAAAATGACCCCATCACACTACCAGGACATTTTTCCTCTCACACCCCCTGAGGCAACTGGCACACACCTCAACCAGGGACCAAATGTCGTATCCCACAATGTTAAAGAAAAGTGAAAAATAATTAGTGTATCTGCCCCATGATTCATATCCAAAATTCAATGGGTTCTTCCTGGTCAATGCCACACTCTTCCAAGATGTTTTGTAAAAAATAGGGCCAGCAATTTTTCCATAATCCTGTTGACTAACATGTCACCCAGTGCAACTGTGTGGCTCACTAGTTTGCTTCCAAACATTTCTGGACAACAATGGAAGTGTCTGGCACAGGGGAATAAGCTATGTCAGGTTTTTGCAACACAGGCAATACTTGTTAGTGAGACCAATTCAATGATAATTTTGGTCTTTTCATGAGATTTTTTGACAGTGAGAAAAATATAAAGTATCACCAGAATTATCCATTAAATATGAGCTCAGTACTGTGCTGACACTGCCATTGCCTGTGGGGGACAATACACACATTTCCTGTTCTTTTTCCATAGATTTCCTGTTCCTGTTTTGCCCTCTCTCTGTGTTGCTAACTCTGTCTCATAATTCACCCCTCACATCATTTTCTGTACATGGTTGGCAATGTAGGAATGAAAACTTTATCTGCCTCTGTCTCTCTCTCACACCATACACTTAGTGAGGAGATAAATCAGGCACTGCCACATGTAACAAAATGATCTTTTCCCATTAGCTTTTGTGAAGTATCTTGTCAGGAGACAATCACTATTACTGCTGGTACTGCATGATAGCAAATGTTACTGTGATGTCAAACAACACTGCATTATGTATGGCTAGGCAGCACACATCTGCTTGGTTAACTAAATTTCTGGCCAATAATGGCCATTATTTGTCTGAATCCTTGTTTGTTTCCAATCTTTAGCACCAGTCTCCCACATGAAGACACAGCAGGAACATGGGTTTGTTTTGTACCAGTGTTAAAATACTGACATCACAAAGGACATGATGCCATTTCAATTCATTGAGGGGTTTTGTCTCACATTAACTGAATACATATTTTCAACTTAGCAGTGTCAAAACTTGAGAGTGTTGTACTGCTTGATTGTACTGCTTCAACAACTGAATTTCCCTGCTTATCTTGAAACAGTGGTCTGGTTATTTGAAGGTATGGACTTATTTTCGCCATTGACCCCATTCCCTCTTTCTATACACATGTATGTACCCACACACACGCATGCGCACGCACGCACACACGCACGCACACACGCACGCACGCACGCACACACACACACACACACACACACACACACACACACACACACTATTATCATTACGGGGGACAGTTCAGTGGAGCAGCAGGCCGGTGCTCAGCTGCTTGAGACAGAATTAGAGTGGCAAACAGCTGAGCTTCTCTGGGGTGCTATCATGTGACCTATCCCACCCACAGGGCCAAAGGGACCTTGGGTTAGAGTTACCATGTCCAATTTCCAGTATAGCTGCGTGTGTGTGTATTAGATTCTGTTCCTGTTGAGTTGCACCGAAAAGGGGATGTCTGTCCTCTCACTCTGCCAGTAAACTTGTTCTCCAACCTGCTGTCAGTCAGTCACACTGTTCTGCTCAGCTGTCATTAGCACTCTGATCTTTGTCCCTGTGCTTGTCCCAGTGACCTGCTACAGGCTGCACACCTACACCAGGAGGTGTTCCTGACGTAACAAGAGACCACATCTGGGGGCTTCGGCTCTGCAGCGAGAATGTATCAAACGGCCCACCTTATCTGTGATGAAAAGAACAGCCCTCACAGCACATTTGGGATTGTTCAGATGTATTGTTTCCTCGCCTGCAAAATAACAGCGAGGCTTTTTTTTCGGTGTTTGTCAGCAAAGCAGGTAAGGGAGAAAGAGCTGAGCGCTGCACTAGCCATTACTCCTTTGAGTCACCTGATGAAAGGTCCCGTAATGAGCTTCCACCTCCATTTCTATTATTGGCAACAATTTAGCTCAGAGTACTCTCAGATAATACAGCCCACAAGAGCTTTCTCTTTTTAAATCAAAAACTCTGCAATGACCCAGTACTGTAAGGTTGACTTTAGTTAAAACCCTGTTTTAGAATCACAGTCATGTGATTATGGTCTAACAAGCTGAAACAGGGATGAAACAATTACAATTATAATTCGGTTTTATGATAAACCATGATAAAATTCCTCATGATTAGTATTACTGTTTCAAATCTTAACTAGGCCACTCAGTTGAGCGTAGATCTCTGCCAGGCAACCTGAAAAGAATTTTGGACATTACCTTGTAATCACCAATATTTTGTTCGGTAACTGTAATTTAATTACATTACTTTTTTTTTTGCCATAACTGTTATGCATAACTGCTTTTTCTTCAGACGTGCACATGCATACTAGGAGAATTGCTGATTCTACCTTTGATTTTGATTATTAAAATTTAAAGCTCATTTCCATTGATTCTCAATTTAGTATTCAAATTGTGACACCCCTATTGGTTATACAATTGGAAATACTGATGTTTTGGGTTGGTAAAGCATCCTGAGCACATCAAAATAATGATTCTGCAACAGTTCTGCATGCATTGTTTTTGGGGAAAATCTTGCATAGTTTGCTTTTAAACCCATAATATATAAATTCTGCCACTAGGGTTTTCTCACATTAAAACAATAGGAAAAGACAGATCATCATCTGGGATCATGGGAGTTGTGATCAAATATGTAACGTAGGTCTAGTGTTTTTGGACATTGTGGAAATGTTGCAGATTGTAGCTTTAATTATACTATTAACCATGATAACTTTGGACCACTGAGATGAAATTACAAAGGAAAGTTACAGTTTGTGCCATGAACATCCACCTCCTGAAACACAGCTCACACATGTCAAACATGTGCCCGTGTGTGTGTGTTTGGGACAGGGCCTGGTGTTGAGAGCAGTGAAAGCAAGAGGAGTGTGTCCTGCAGGGGCCTTGAGTGTTTACAGCAGAGTAACATGAGGAGTGGACCAGCTTGTCCCTCCTACTCCATAACTCTAAATGCAGAAGCACAGCTGTGTTTCTATGTATGAGGGACTTGGGGTTAAGAGCAAAACAGGGTGTAGAAGGAAAGGGTTAAATGAGCTGCTGTAAGGAAAATGATATAAAAGCAGCACGGGCGTATATTAGAATATGAGATATTGATAAATTACAGGTGAAGAATTAACCCACTTCTTAGTCAAAGGTTTGAGGCCAATGTGGAGGTCATTTGCTGCTGCCCATGCATATGTGCAGGCCAATGTGTGTGTAAGGGCGAGGGGGGGGTATCACAGGAATTAGGTAATATTGACATGGTTGGTTCAACCCCACCCTCCCAACAATACTAAGATCAATGTACCAGATCAATAGAAGTCATTGACAATAACTGAACTTCTCATGTGATCAGTGAAGGAGAAAATTCACTATTTTTCAGTAGTGTGTGTCCCACATCCTCATTCATCACATTGAAGGTTTACAATCAAAATAAAAACACATGCACATAAGATCATACACACATGTACATATGCAGAAATCTATGCGCACACACACAGCGGGGGAAACAGGCTCTCTTCTGCTCTGACACTGCATGATTGGTCACTTTTTCCCTCTCTCTCCCTTCCTGCTGAAATAGTTTTAACAAAAGAGAGGGAGAAGGAGGGGGAAGGGTGGCATGGTTGGGGGAGGGGATGTATGTGCTGCTCTGTTGTCACTAGGCGAGGGAGGGAGAGGGAAAGGAGGGGGGAGGGAGAAGGGAGCTGGAGGGCTAGCGAGGGAGTGTAGGAGAGAAGGAAGGATAGGGTCCCAGAAGAGAGTACGAGCCTCACAAACACACACACACACGCACACACTCACACATTCACATTTACGTCAGTTTCCCCGTTGTACTTTTTCTTTTGGAATAGTGGATTATTTTTGAAACTGAACCACTTGGCAAGCAAATTCCAGGCATGATCAGGTCAGTAAACCTTTTTACTCACTTGTTGAGAAACTGTTTGCCTCTTTTCAGCAGTAATGACAACATTTCTGCTGCTTCTTGCACATTCCTGTCATTTCCAGTGCTCACTATTCTCTCCTCATGTGTGATATGCCCTCTTTTATGTGCTATATGTTTTATTACTCAATTGTATGCTTCTTTTCTTTATATTGCACATATGGTTGGCTATCTCATTAATTTGTCCACCATATGTCAACCCAGGTTGGCTGTTGTACATATATATATATTCTGCACTCATTTTTTTTCCCTCGTGTGGTCCATGTTAAACAGGCTAGCTTCCTTGCTCTGCAGAGTACAAAGTTCTTTTTGCTCTCATGTTGGTCAGTAGTGTTTGTGTTGAAATATGGGTGGCTTCAAAGAATTAGAAACTTGTCCCAGCTGGCTGCGCAGTTTTGTGGTCAGAGGGTAGAAGCCCCCTCTCTGTCAGGGCATTTAGCATTCAAACTGTTTCTTGATCGGTCGCTCACACACGTGCAAGAGTGTGTGCATATAAACAGACAGTAAAACTGAGAAAAGCTAAATTTACAGTGTGAGAAACTCATCATCAGTTTATAATATCAGCTTCTCTCTCAAAGTATCTCTCAAAAGTTATTTTAATATCAATAACAGATATATTGAGTTTACCTAGAGCTTCAATTATTAATCTATTATTAAATCATTCACCAGCTATTTTTGATAACTGATTAATTGGTTTAAGTTTTTTTTTTTTTTTTTAAAGTAAAAATACTTTGATTTCAGCTTCTCGAATGAGAATATTTTCTGATTTCTTTACTCCTCTATGACTGTAAACTGACTATATTTGGGCTTTGGGAAAAACAAGACATTTGAGGATGTCATCATGGTCTGGGAACACATTTTTCACTAAGTTATCAACCAAACAACTGACCAATTAATCAAGAAAATAATAATTAGTAGGAACTCTAACCTATAACCACAAGCAAGTAAGGACATTTGTTTGTATTTTTTCATTATACATTTACCAAGATCTCAAAAAATACCCATGAATCTGACTTTTAGTAACTACACCAAATAAAAATAGACAACACTGTCATGTTGTGACACTGGCACGCATGTGCTCTTCAGGTGGCAGCGTGTCGGAGCGGTGTTGAACTGTGAAATGAACCATGGAGGGGTGCAGGAGTCCAGTCACTAGCCGAGCCAGCAGCCACACAACCATCGCCACCACCACCGACAGCAGCAGCAGGAGAAGCAGTAGACCAGGGAGGCCCCGCAGCATGCAGCTGGGCCCTCACTAGCACCAGGTGGACCCGGTCCTCTCCTCTTTATCTGAGGCCAGGGCTGCAGAATGCTCAGTCCAGTCACCCCATACAGTAAGTCCTGCACACTGCCTGAGCTGTGATTAATATGATCTATGGTCCAAAGAAGGCTCTGTTTATGGACAATGTGACCTAGATTGGTTTTAATCTGTTTTTTCTGTACAACCTCCACGGTTTGGCTCCTCTTTTGTCCAGGAGTCATCTCCTGTGGCTCTGCAGAGGGAAGCGAGGGGCTAGAGGGGGGTCTCTGAGAAGACATTTTGAGAAGGCAGATATGCTAATGGCTTTAACAGCTGAGTCTCCAGGCTTTGCATTGAGGAATTTCACAGAAAGTGTTCAGTCGATGTTTTTTCAGCCCCTCCATGTGAATATAGTTCGGCAGCAATTTGTTTAAACAGACAGCAGCTAATGCCTGTCTTTTCTGAGGAACAACGTGAGCATGAAGTACAGTGGACCAGCTCAAGTTGTATTCAGAGCTTTTCTTTAAGAATCAGAGATGTATAAATTGATGGTTACGCATTTTGTCAACTATATTAACACCATCATACCTTGAAATTCTGGGAATAACCTTACTGTGTCTTTATTTAAGGTGGAACATAACTTATTTATTTCGGTTTAAAAGAGGTATATTGTACTATAAGGATGGTGCTTTATGCTGAAAGTAGGGCTGCAACTAAAGATGTTCATTATCAATTAATCTATAGGTTATTTTAATGATTAATCTGGAAAAAGTCTGCAACTGTGAAAAAAACTCATAATTCCCTAGAGCCCAAAGTCTTCAAACACTTAAACCAAACACTCTTCATTTCTGATCATGACTGAGCCATAAAATCCCCATATTTAAGAAGCTGTGACGAGCAAATGTATATTTTTGCTTGAAAAATTACTGAAACTTTCATTCATTGACTATTAAAATAGTTGGCAACTAATTTTCTTTCGATCAATTAAGCAATTAATCAACTAATCACTGCACTAGACTGTATTAAGATATTTTCTTTAAGAATGGAAGGCCCTTAAAATGTTGGTTTTAGAGTTGCAAACTTTGTGCATTTTCCTTACCCAATGGTTGAAAACACTGACAGTTATTAATTATTGATAATCAATAAGCTCCCAAACGTTTTTCTGATTATTTCCTCATTTTCATTTTTTATATTTTTTTTCTCATTGTATTTTAAAGGTTTAGTTTCCTTATTCAACAAATGGGTCTGGCAGACAAAACAATGGCAAATAAGGCACAATTACTGCCATTTCTACACTATTGATTCATTATCGATTAATACATTTTTAATCAGTTTAAAGGTGATTAACAATTAATCATTAACATCCCTTGTTGGTTATAGCCTACAATTTTTAAACAAATATGCCACCATCAGGGCTTGTGATTCTGGTGATAATTTTACCCTATCTTCATTTAAGGTGGAAAAAAACATGTCTATATTGAACTATGATGATGGTATCTGTTGTTGTAACACTACTTCTTCTCTTCCAGTGTTATCAGAGTAGATATTTTCTATGTTTCGCATACTGTGTATTAGTATGTAAAATCAGATTAAATCACATAAATCTCTGTGGCACATCACAGTAGAGGTATGGCTTGTATGTGTGCTAATCATGAGAGGTTGCTATCCAGCCTGATGAATATGCTCATATTGATTGACTGGGCTATTGATTAGGCCAAGCTTTAACAGGATTACAACGCTAACCTGATTGGAATAATGCAACAGCGATTTACTTCAAGGTGTTTTTTCTGTAGTCTAAAAAGCTACATGTACAGAGCAGGGCAGAAAACAGAAACAGAGTTTTCTGAGCAGACAGAAGTTTTAGTAACATACAAATGTCACATTCCTGACTCAGGAAGACTCACAGCGTCATGTTAGATTTCCTTCCATAGAAACTTCAACTGCACACACTCCTGCACTGGCATTTATTTTTATAGTCAAAGGCTTCAGTCAAATGTCACAGACACACATGTCATCTCAAACTGCACACAAACAAGAAAACATACAATCATAATCACCCACAACTCATTACAGGCTCTGTCCATAATGATGATAATGTGACATGATGAGAGCAATGAGCAGTTTTAGCCTTTTTAGCGGGCAGTCACCAGGGTGAAGCGATTCTGCGAATAAAAGCTAGATTGTTCATAACCTGGTATTACCAGCTTCTCATTAAGCCTGTACAGAGGCACAACTAAACATCGCACACACATTAGTTCTCTATAGCAATCATGGGAGCTTGTTATGCAATCTGTAGCACACCTTACATCCTCATTAGGTGTTATAGTTCAGATGTGTGCTGCTGCTGTGTGCTGGTTAAATGACAGAGACAGAGAAAGAGCAAAGTGAAGGGCAGATGGAGGGGACGCCAGGAGGGACTGGTCAGCTGCAGCCTGATATATGAGTGGACACAATAAGCAAAGAGGGGGCCAGGCCAGCCTCTGCCACATGTGTGTGTGTGTGTGTGTGTGTGTGAGAGCTAAAAGGAGTGGGGGAGGGGAAAAACTGACCACACAGGCTCGGACACACAGTCCTGTCTTTACTGCAGCATAGAGGAAAGGAAGAAGGAAGCTCAAAAAATGAAGAATTTGGGGGAATATTTGAGCGAAAGAAGAGCAGAAAATAAAATATGAAGAGAAGGGGCATCAAAATTATTTAAAGTACCTTCTTGGCAGTGTGTGGAAATAAATATGTGTGATTGGGTGTGTCTGTTTGAGTGGGAAAAGCCATACTCTGTCCTAAACTTACAGCAACAATTGCAGATTTTGCACATTTTTCTTTACCAAAAGTTTAAAAAAGCTAAAAATCAATTAATCATTAATGATTATTGAGATACAAAATCTGTTTTTCTCCCCCTTTCATTTTTTTTTCTCATTTTAAATGGGACTATTTATCCTAATATCAATGATAGATATTCTTCCTCTTATCTGTACTGCTGTTTTTTCCTCTATATAGTTGAGGTGTGAACTGCAGAGTTTTCGAGATATCAGGGGTAGAGATGTCTGCCTGAAATGTCTGTAATAAGAATAAATATCACTCGACTTGTGGTGCTCAACCTGGTTACTGAAGATAATCCACAGACCTTGTTGTGAGCACTTTCATGTAGGAACTACTTTATTTTAATATAAAGTAGTTCTGATAGATTCCACCGTAGAAATAAAGTATTTCAAAATGAAACTGCTCACAACAACGTCTGTGGATTATCTTGAGTAACTGGGTCATGATTTTTGGAGAGAGACAATGGTGTTGACTGGTGTCATTATACCAGAGAGAAGGCAGACATCTCTACAGCTGATAAGTCCAAAACGCTTCAACTTACACCCAGAAAGTCTAGATGGATAAATAGCATTACAGGCCAGGAAGAAAAGATCTATAATTGGGGTGAGCTGCAGTTTCCGTATTTATCAAATGGCTCTGGCAGACAAAACAATGTCAAATCAGACATAACTACTCCTAATTCTTGACTAGATTAATTAGTGATTAATACATTTTTAATCAATTAAATTCTTAACAGTGATTAATCAATCAAACATATCTACTTGGTTATGAAACAGTCTCAATTTATTACTGATGTGTCTAACCAAAAAGATAAGAAAGCTCCTTGTTGTAGCTTTAAAGAGTCATAATTAGAAATTACTTGTAGGCTAAAGATCTATAAAACACACAGTAGTTGATCCTAGCTAACTGTACAGGCCTGGAGAAAAGGAGGGGAAGGGGAAAGAGGAGGGAGAGAGAGGGTTTTCTCCTCCTTCACGCTGGCTTCATGCTCAGTGTTTTAGACTATGGTCAGTGCTTACATAACAATCTAACCCTCATTTACTCTGTAAGCAAGGAAGACAGAGATAGCTGCTGAACGATGTGTGTGTGTGTGTGTGTCCTGACATTCTCCATGTGTATTCATACGTCTCTCCTCTGATGTGTTCTGTATTGATCTTACAAGCGGTGGTGTGAATTAACCCTAACTAATACAAATCACCCCATAATGTGCAACCAGCTGATAGGGTAATTTATTAGCACTGTAAGTAAGCATGTTCTGTCTCTGCTCCAGCCTGGGAGTGGACAGTGTGTGTGAGGAGCGTATGGAGAGGATATGTGCTTTGTAAATAGATCTCAGGTTAGATTCCAGGAATTCCAGCAGCCTGACTCACCCCATAGATGACCAAGAGCTCGTTTGCCTGTTGGCCAGCTGAAGCTAAACACTGCACCAAATACACAATATAGCCAGAGTGTGCGAGCCTGTGTGTGCATCTCTGTGTGAGTGTCTGTCCATCCTCAGGAAATGTAAGTCTTTGTTTATTGTGAGTGGAGTAAAAAGCACCAACAGAGGACCTTTCAGCTCCAGAGGGGTGATTTTTGTTTCCAACCCGCCGCCCGCCACTGATGCTCCACACAACCCCCAAATCCCATTCCAGTTTCAAGCCCCTTCCCCCACACGTACTTTCATCTAATTAACCCTTAATTACTCATACTGACCATGCAGTGGACCACGAGCCAAACTGGCCTCCACAGAGGAAACATCCATGACTTGCAGAATTTTATTTCCCTGACAGAGGAAATCATTTGGTGAATTTAGGTTACACTATCTCCATCTCTTTATTGGATGGATCGGGCTGCTGTTTACCCTGCTCCCTGCTTTACACACTGATGCACACACAGCTATACTGTATACTAAGGATAGGAAGATATCTCTTCCAATTTGATACTATCATGATACTACAACTCTTAAGTATTGCAATCTGATATTATGATTTTGATATATTACAATGTGCTTGACTAGACAATAGCAAAAATTTAAATCACTCACCTATAGAAACTGTATATGACTGATATTGCCAACAACGCACATTACATGTCATTCAGTCTATCTGAGTTTTATCTCAGCATCATCATCATTATACTGCATATAAAAATAGTAAATCGAGCACCTTTTGAATTATTAGGGATGCACCGATCAACCGGCCAGAGTCCGTAACCGGCCAGTTTTCAGCATGACCGGACCTGACCGGTGACCTGCTGATCAGTGTCACATATCCGATTCTGTGCCCATTATTGTCACACACAAGTTCTGCACCATGGTCACATCATGCACGCAGCAGACAAACTGACCGTGATATCACACCCACCACAGCGCTGATCACACCTACACACACTCAGACACATGCTTGCATGAAGTTGGTGTTAGCGACAGATTTCAAGAACAGGATAAAGAGAAGACAGACAGTCTACAACAGGACAGAGCAGCTGACAATGTTGCAGAACAGCCATAAACTTTGTAGCTCTTCAGGTTAATGTTAGCCAGCAGCAGACTGCTGTTCACAGAGGGACAGTTAAAATCTCACCTCCTGTTCTGGCTGTGGAATAAACAACCTGTGTTGATGTGTCTCCAAAAACATTTTCTCATCCAGACTCGTTTAACTTCTGCGTCTGTTTGTCTCGCGGCAAAGTTTTACTACAGCAAACTGTTGCACCGTGTATGTCTTCAGTTTGTTTACATCTGCTTCCACAGGAGATTGTGTGGGATCTTGAGATCGTCGCAAGTTTCCATGATCTCGCAAGATCACGTTCCCCCTATTCATAATCTTAATATTAAACTATACTAAGGCCTGGTTGTAACCTGGAGGACTTTGAAGAAAATTTAAATAGTATTTACTGAATATTTAATAGTCAGTGTCTTATTATGAACATCTAATTAAATTTTTACAAGAAAAGCTGCAAAAATGTTTGTGAATGGTGTCAATTACAGTTCTTAGAAAGATTGAAAATTGAAATTGGCCAAAATCAGAATCGGCAGGTCAGTCCCCTAAAAAAAATATCGGAAATTGTAATTGGCCAAGGAAATTGAAATTGGTGTATCTCTAATTATAGCACTACATTTGGCTGTTCCTGCTCAGCAAGCCAAGTTCCACTAAAAATAATTAATAAAATAAGGTGTTAGGCCAAAGTTAATAGAGCCCCTGGATGTAATTTTAAACTCATTTGGGAATTTTAGTGTGAGTTTTGACCCTTTGAGGTTGCTGTAGCTGGTCAGTGCGGAGTGTTGACACTGCAGTAGCAGACTGAGTTCACAATGTGAAGTCAGCAGCTGTAAATGAGTGTCCTCAGATCATAAGGAATATATGCCTGAAAATATGAGCACACATTGTTTTTGTAAGATAATATTACCACGACATGATGCTAATTTCCGTTAGCACGTGAATGGTACTTCCCATTAAGTGTTAGCATTGAGGTAAGGAATAATATTAATTCAGAAACTAAAAATTGATTCAGGAATTGTAAAAGAAGAAAAGAATTACAATACTTAAGAGGATTGTTTTTTCTTCCACCCCATACTACTGCTCATGCTGTTTTGTGAACCCTGTAGTAGCATCCATTTATGCCTCTTACTTGCTTGAGCTAGAACAATTAATAACATTCATATGGACACTCAAGGCAGATTTATACTTTATAAATTATTTCATAGTCTAAGTGTCATGTTAGCTACAGTGTAGATGACGGTGGTGTTTCTTGAAATCTATAAGTAGTGTCTGCAGGATTGGTCTGCTTGGGATGTAAGTATTTCTTTCTAACCTCATTGAGATTGATTCCCACGTGTCAACACATCCAGCGCTCTCACAGTCCATTGGCTTTTCTGACATAATCTAGTTCTTCTCAATACTGCTATACAAATTGGTTATTTTTCATCAAGCCTTAATATTTTCCTCACCACTTTTGTTACTAGTCTATGTAAAAAAATGAATGTGAGAGTAGGTAACCATGACTACATTTGGCTTTAAAATAGACAGACTGTCCACACAGTTGCTTGCAAGTGATCAGATCGGATTTGTGTGTCCAGATATCACCAACCTATCTGTATGGGTTGCTGTGGTAACAACATTCTGCTCAGTCACTCTGATGCACTTCGTCACTCTGGATTTGACATCATCTTTGCGTCACAATGTGTGACGCAAAAAACACTTTGAAATTTGAGCAGCCAGAGCAGCCTGACTGAGACACATCTGTAGAAATCTGCCATTGCTCTCCAGAGACATACAGTGTAACTGTATTATTTGACGAAAAATTTCAATATGTTTTGAAATATGTTGAGCACATGTTTTTTTTCCTCATATGCTAACACGTCACCACTGGAAACATTAGTGACTTACAGGAATTAACTTTGACCACCATGTTTCCCCATCACTGATGAAATTGCAAACGTTTTACAGCGGGGGGTGAATGTTTAATACACAAAATATTTTGGGTGGACTATCTATTTAATGTAAACATGTTTCCATTCTAAAATTATTTTCCAATTCAAGCCACAAACATATGAAGACAAGTACAGTCACACAGTCATGCACACACCATCACATGCTCCCACCATCATCAAAGCAGAGATACAAACCCACCCAGTGTCCTGATGTAGATTCAAGTGATGAGTAGCAGTAGCATTTGTTTTGTATGAGAATTGCTTTTAAACGTTTTCAAAGTTTTAAAAATGTTTTACAACTACTACTACTATTACTACTACTAGTAGTACTAGTAGTACTACTACTGCTACTACTACTGCTCCTTACAACAATAGCTGAGATCTCCAGTTCTAGAAATAATCTATGCACAAACCACCAGGATGAACCCTGGAGTACTCATGAATTAAATGAATGTGAACTCACACTGAGTAAACATACATGGATTTTCAAAATCCTAAATGTTACACTAAAGGGAGGAGGCTGGGCAAACAGAAGTGAGGCTGGACCCCATGAGAACTTGCAAACACATGATCAATGCAAATGGGGAATGAATACTAAAACAATGGGGAGCTTGCAGTGGTGCTAGTTGGGTAAATATTATATTGTAAGCATGACTTTAAATTACTTTCATACTTTAAGTTCATTGTATGAAACAACTCTGAAGGGGGCTTATTATGCTTTCCCTGATTTTCTGTCAGATATAATTTTACAATGTTGGATGTTCATATTAAACAAAGTTTCAAAAACACATATGTTAAAGTAATCCCTGTGAGCAAGAACTTCAGGTTTCAACATGCTCTGAATCCTAGCTTAACTACTGCTAACTGTAGCTGCTGACAGCTAGTTAGCTAAGTTAGCCATGCAGCTAGCTGTCCTGTTAGCTGACTATTAACTGAACTAACTAGCTAACAGCAGCTACAGTTAACAGCAGCTGGCAGCTAAAGTAAACGCTAACAACAACAAAAGAAATATTCTGCTGCTGCGTTGTTTTTCCACCCTAATTTTTGTCTCATTTCTGATGTGATAAACAAATAATTCATTAATTCAGAATTACTATTTTCCAAGCTAAGTCACTGTAGCTGTCGTATGCCACAGAGCACACCAACAAGACAATGAGGTGCTACTCCCTCCGTTTTAGCGCTGTGCTAGCTAGTTGCTGCTCCTCAGCAGGCTTCTGGAAATAGACCAGTCAGAAGCAAGTGGGCTTTCAGGGAAAGGGGGGCTTGAGGAGACAGGAGGTACAACATCTTATAACTCTGAATCATGCAAATTACTATAGTCCCAGAATAAAAATATAGAGTAGGAAATGATCATAATATGTCCCTTTTTAATGTATGTTGCTCTATATTACAGTGGTATTTGACTAAATTTTGTCTTTCATGGTGCAAAGAGTAGAAATGAGACCAGGGCATACATATTCTGCACAACTGCTTACAGGTCTAAAAGATTTCACCTTCTTTCATGTTCCTGTTTCTATTGTTTTCTTGATCCTGTGAGCTCTCTCATTCTCCTGTCATTTGATGTGTCCAGTAGCTGCTGCAGGACAAAGAAGAAATACTGGTGCTGGTCAACAGTACGATAATCACAATGATTAAGGAAAGCTGTCATAGCATCAAGCCGGCTTAGTGCTCATCTTTGTCCCTTAGTAAGCCAAGCATGGCCGAGAATGGAGGGGTGTCTCCAAGCCCCAAGCCAACATGAGGATGATAGATTAGGGTTAGGGGCGCCCTCACTCATCCTTCCTAATGCCCCCAAACCCTGCTCCCTAATATCCTCACAGATAACACAGATGTCTGATGCTAAAGGACTTGTGAATTGTAAGAGGTTTGAATTTGTCACAGAAATTCACACTGATTGGAAAAACAGGCAACCTTGGCAGTGTTATCTTTAATTTTATCTCACAAAAATTTCTTGTCAAGTCGCAGTCTTAGTAAAATTATCTTTTTGTGAAAAAATTGTGAAAATTTGAAAGAACTTCAGCAATGGGGAATATGATTAGGGGATAACTGAATTATACTAGGTAATATTGGTCAGCTGTTAAAGAGAGCAGTGCTGTTTATGGAGCTGCAACTAATGATTATCTTCATTTTCAGTTAATCAGCCTTTTCTGTTTTACAATTATATCTATAAAAAATGTGAAAATGCTCATTACAATTTCCCTGAACCTACAGTGGCATCTTCAAATGGCTTCATTTGTCCAACTAACAGCCCAAACCCAAAGACTTTTCATTTACAATAAGTGATGAAGAAAAACAGCATATCATCATATTTATGAACCAGCATGTGTGTGACATTTTTGCCTGAAAAATTACTGAAATGATCAAAATAGTAGATCAAAATAATTCTCTTTCGATCAACTTATTAATCGACTAATTGTTGCAGCATGAAATGTTTACTTAAGAGCTAGATTAACAACCTGTTTTCTACAAGTAAGAAATTCCTGGAAGACACTACCCTTATTCTTATTCTTTCACTAAAAAGTATACATATAATTAAGTACATCCTCTGTATAAACTTGTATCTACAGTGGAGTCTGCCTATACAGTATGTAAGAAATTGTTCTCTTTAAAAAGGTGGAAATTTGATACCAGTATGATTACCAGCATTAATGCAAAAGACACAATTGTCTTTTCATATAAAAATAAAATGTATGTCAAGTAAGGCAAGTAAAGCCTTCATCTGAGTTACAATCTTACTGTGAGGATGAGGAGTAAGCTCACAACTGGTGATGGTTCTTTAATTCTTGCTCACGACTGTCAGATTGTCACCAAGCACTGACACTGCCGTAAGCCTCGTGTCCTCTAATCCTTCATTAGTCTGGTTTCCACAGTCTGGTCTTTAACCCATCCAAGCTCTCCAGTTCACTCGTCAATCGTCAGATCTCAAGAGCGATTCTCCTATTCGCTACATTTTCACATTCCTCCACTGTATCCTGATGAGGATTCTAGACACAGTAGATTACAGCACTTGAATATGTCTTGGATTGATTACAGACCATCGGGTGAAGACGGGGTGAGAGGAGTAGATTGAAGGAAAAGCAGCAAACGATTGGCTCATGCCTGTAATCAGCATGACCAGTGAGTATCAGTCCAGTGAACCTGTATGTGTGTCTGTCTGCATGTAGGACAGGGCCATAAGGCCACCGCATTAAAGTTTCTTAATGCTTACTGTTACGGTTTATTTACTGTAGGTTAAAGTCCCGATGAAACAACATTTTGAGTGAATCTACCTTCCGTATGGTGATGTATATCTCAGTGAAACAGGATAAGAAGGCGGGACATAACGTTTGGAGGAATTTGATTTGAACATTGACAAGTTGGCTGTTGCTAGCTTTGTAACTAACGAATCTTAGCTCTGTGCAGCCAAAAGTTGAAGACTGACTGATGGATAGCTGTCATTATATTATTAATTGAAACTGGTTAGTTCAAGTGTACATAACCACGCAACATGTTCTGTTTTACAGGTAAAAACGTGATTTAATTTTGATATAAAAATACAAAGACACAGACTTTTTGTATTTTGGGAGCATATATTGTTATATAGTTGAATAATATGACTGGAAATGTGATATAAAGGGTTAAAAACACATTTTTCATCTCATCTCAACTTTAATGTTCTGTAAGTCTGCAAGACAAAGTATGTCTGAATTTATTTGAGCATTTCTAATACTTCTAATTCCTTCAGGTTTTTCAGGGGGATGTTTTGGGGCTAAGATTGACAAGAATGAATGAACCATTTGATTCTGTAATGTTAAAGACAGTCACTTGTTGTGGTTAAGGTTTGGGTGGTTAGGGGCCTAACTTCTACCCCCTGGATTACTCTAGGCATGGGCACAGGCTTTGAGTAATCCAGCCATGATCTGTAGATTTACTGTGAAATACAATAAATCGACATGCTTTAGTCAGGGTTAAGTATTTTCCTTTGTCACAATGCAGTAATTTTAATTCTAACTGTAATGTACAGCAGTATTTCTCTCCTGTTGAGTATTTGTAGTGTGTCTCAGCCACTGTTTACCTGTATGTGTGTGTGTGTGTGTGTGTGCGTGCGTGTGTGTGTGTGTGTGTGTGTGTGTGTGTGTGTGTGTGTATGTTGCTGGGAATAAGACTTTTTCTGCCAATAATGTTTTTGTGCTGCAGATGCGTACCATGACCAGTCAGAATTCCCAGGAGCCTAGGGATTTCTCTGATCCAGGCTGGAGCTTGTGCTGGTTGAGAATGCTACAATCCCTGGATTGGATGAGTGGGATTATTGGGCTGAAGGATCATTTAATTTAGGGATCAACATGTGGACTGTTTGAGGCCCATCTGGTGGTCCAAGTAGACATGTGACACAACCTGGCGTAATCCACATGTAGACAGACGTGTGAGGGAGTGTGTTTGTGTGTGTGTGTGAGATAATGAATAATTCCCAACACCTGCTACTGCTATTTCCTGTTTTGTTTTTTGCATTTTTCCTACTAGCTCAGCCCAATCAATGGAACATCCAGATAAACAAGGCCTTGAACAGAGCTGAAATGATTACCCGATTTGTCAATTAACAGACAATAAACCTGCAATTATTTTGATCATCAATTAAATTGCTAAAACAATTTTTCAAGCCAACATTTTATATTTCGTTTCTTCTATGTTACACTTTAATGTTTTCCTCTGTTCTATCTATCACTGTAAATTGAATATCTTCTGGGTTTACTGATGATTGGTTGGACAAAACAAGACAAGAAGTTTTCTACTATTTTCTCTCATTTTATTAATAAATCAACTCATCAGTTAGTTAAATGAATTACTGATAGATTAATCAATTATGAACATAATCATCAGTTGCAATCTTAGTATTAAATCAAACCCTCATATTGTGTTGAAAAATCTCCATTTTCTTTAAAGTGGCTAACATACTCACTGTAACTTTGCCTGGCTAAAGGTAAACATAGGTTTTTTCTGTCTGCATACTGTAAATCATTTTATTGGATTTCAAGGAGAATCTGACCCAGTGGCAGGCATTAAGAATAACTATATAGAATTACCAAAACTTCTCGCTGATGGTCTTGTTTGCTTATGAAGGTCATATGGAGCCATCAATCTTGAAGTGAGACTGTTTATAACGAGTAAAAAACTCCTTGTAGTTTGTTTAACTCACAAAGCAATTACAACATGCTGCCCATGATTTCAAGACAATCTTCTACGGTGCATGTTATCTGTCAAACTGAAGAGAAAAACACTGTGTGATTCATTATTTTAAAACGGAAGGAATTAACTGATATACTGTTTAATCAAAAGGCCTTATGTATTTTAAATAATGCAGAATTGAAATCACAATGTGCAAAAAGAACAACAACAAAACAAACAAACAAATATTTTCACAATATCGGGGCCAATTTATGAATAACATTAAAAAATCATTTTTACAATATTATGGATGTGTGTGATTTATCATCTGATCAATTAAACGGTACTACCCTCCCTTGTCAGCACCCAAAATACTGGTTAGTTTAACCAATTAGAAATATTTTACTTGTGTACAACGCCGGTTAACTGTTGCATCTAGATTTAAGATACAATTAATTATTACTATCTCAATGAGATACTGATTGGAATTTGTCATGTCTAAGATGTTCACGGCCACCCACCACTGACCCCTCACTATCCACTCCCTGTGCTACGGTCTGAATATAAACCGTAGAGGTGGAAAGTGGGGCAAAGTGGACATTTTGTAAAACCAGTGCACTTTGGCAGTATTTCAGCTGCAGAAAATTAAATTAAGCTTGTATGTATGCACCTTTATAGTGAGTTGTTGTCATGTGATTTAGTATAGTGTGCAGTATTTATACATGCATGACACAAAGTGCCACATGGTTTGATGGCAAGCATGATTTGGTTGTTAAAGAATGTGATTAACCGTTTTAAATAGCTCTTAAATACACCCAATATTTTTTAAAATGATAACCCTATCAATTAGTCTGTGTTCAATTTGGACTGCATTTTCTTACTTTTGGACTAGTTGACTAACCTAAACTTAAATTTCCCTTAAATCAACAGGAAAATTAGTTGTTAGTTCTACACAATATAGGCTACTGATTATTTGACCATCCCTGTTGGTGAAACTGAGTCAGTGGCTTCTTCTTCCTCTGTCCAGTACTGTTGCAGGGAAGCCCCTCTGGCCCAAGCCTGGGGTCAGGACAGTTTAATAATACTCTGCAATGCCTGGAATGTCAGCCTAATGCCTGTTCAAAAAGACAAGGCCTGCAAAAGCCAAGCAAAAGCCCACAACCACTAAACCAGTGGATTACTCTGTTTGTGTAAATGTGCATGTATAATCACACATGGCACGTGAAAATCTGAATTTTTTGACTGCTTAATCAATCGGTACACTTGTAATAGTGTTCACTGGTCCAGTTTCTCTGTGTAGTATGATGAAAAACTACTCTGATCCTCCTCTACACCCTAACCCCACACCCCTCCTCTCCTCCCCGTCCAGCAGACCCCTGAGGTTTGGGCCGAATTAGATCACACGCTCAGTGGGGGTGGCTTTGTGGACTAAGAGAGTCACAGAGAGACAACAATGGCCCCAATGTGAGAGAGGCAAAGGCAGAGAGCAGTGCGCAGGCTGATAGAGGCTTATCGCCGTGGAGACCAGGCTGGGGGCTATGTTGCCGGCTTCACATAAAGATTAGAACAGTTGTCCCCTGTCTGGATGAGACTGTGTAGAAGGGCATGGGCTAAGCATTGACATGATTCTGGAAAAGGGTCAGCTAGCCAAAGCGATTATGGGGGCAGATATTAATGAGGCTAGACTCTTAGCTTGCTTGTGAGTTTTGGAACACAGAAACTGCAAAATGCCTCAAATGTGGTGTTAACCTTTATTGCGTCCAGACTGTAGACTGTAGAATAAATGGACAGAGCAACCAATAGGCAATAGGCAATGTAGTAACAAAATCTTGTTCCATATTTGATCAATACCATCTAGTTTGACAGTTTGATTTAAGTTTCATGAGCTCTGTAAATACAACAGTATGGGACAGACTCACTAAGAGTGACTTGACAATCACACAGCAGTCCCACCCTAAAGCATAACCTGCTTTATCGTCTATTTCACTGTAAAGGGAAACCACAATGTACAAAATGGTGTATAAAAGAAGACTTGAAACTAGCAATAGAAACCGCAAACTGTGTAGTGAGGTAATAAATCAAGTGAGAAGTGGGGTCAGTTTCGCCTAAGTCTCAAACTTCTTTTTGTAACCAGCAGAGTTGTCCCCTGCTGGTCATTAGAAAGAAAAGTTTAAGCCACCTCCACAATGGCTTCACTTTTCAGACTGTCCACTTATTCTAATGTCCATGGTTCAGAAAAAATGTAGCAAATATGTACTCCTACTTTAAAACATTTGATACATTATTCCTTGATTGTGTGAACTAAATCTGCTTTGCTCTTGTTTCTGTCAGGTCTGTTGAAGATGCACTGGTCTCCGGAGCACGCTGCCCCCTTATCTCAGTGGCCTGAACAGCACCTAGATGTCACCTCTACCACCTCACCGCCGTCTGCCCACAAACACGACCCCTACTCAACAGCTGCTCGACGAAGCTTTGCCCCTGCAGGTTACCCTTGGGCCAGTGATGATATATCGGCCCTTACTGCTTCTTCTCTGCTCAAACGCTACGCTGAGAAGTACTCAGGCTTGGAGCTATCCTATGAACGCCCTGCTACAGGGGCCTACTCAGAGCCTGGAACTTTCCTGAAAACTGAATCTGAGCCCTGGGCTCTGGGCCAGGGCATGGAGTGTTACCCTGGACTGGAGGCATTAACCGGCACCAAGGTGGGCTCTGCATCTGTGGGCATCCCAGCCACAGGAAGTGTGACAGTAGTGAGCAGTAACTTAACCTCTGAGCCAGGCTACAGCGGTGCTGGCCCCTGCAGTGCTCCATCATCTCAGGAATACCCTCCTGCCTACAACAGCACCTACCTGTCCTCAGGATACTGCCCTCAGCCCAGCGCAGCACTTCCCCCTGCCCCTCTACACTCTTTGCAGGCTGCACCCACTCTGGTGCCCAGCTACAGCACCAGCACTCCTGTCTACAACTACCCTCCAGGGTGCTACCCCCAAACCAGCTTGTCCTCTGGATATAGCCACCCCAGTGCCTCCTACCTGCCCTCTGGGATTAGTGCCCCAACTCCTCTTGCGCCTAGGCCCACCATGGTGGGTGGCAGTTACAGCTACCCATCTCACAGCCTTGGAGGCAGCTCTGAAGCAGGGGCGCCACTGAAACGCAAGGCCTTTGAGATGGCAGAGGAAGAACAGGAGGGAGCAGAGGTGGAGGGATCGCGCTACAGAAAGTATGGCAACGGCCATGGAAACAGTCATGGCAAAGGCCACGGCAACGGGAACGGCAATGGCTATGATATGAGCAGCTCTGCCTCAGACCCACAGCCCTTCAAACCTGGAAAGCCCCTGATGTCACCCCCTTATGGCGGGGCAAGGGACTACAGCCCACCATCAGGCCTAGCAGGAGAGAGTGTGCCAGGGGAGCACAATTTTCCTCAGCAACAGAGAATGTCTCTGAAGATACCTGCACCGCACACACGATCTGAGGACCCCACTGGAGGGCGCTGACAAACCTGATCGGCTTTTGACAGGATTCTCTTCCTTCCTGAAACCAACCAGGGTTCTTAATCCAGACAGATTTAGGAGAATGAACTTGGATTTGTCAATGAAAGGTTTAATTTCACTAGAGAACACAAGACAGCACAAGACTGGTATTTCTTGTGCATCTTTAGCATTTTCATTATTCATGTTTTTCCAAAGATTCATGGGGCATTTAGCCCTGTATGGTTGAGGTAAGTCTTAGGGGTGAGGTTAAGGCACTCTCTGTCTAAATTTATGAGTGTCTGTTTCTCTCAGGATCCTATTTATTTCCTTTCTGCTACTGTGGCAGCAGCACTGCAACGTTGCTGTTTTAGAAGTTGGTGTAATTATTTGTGGCCATTATGTATGTAAAAGGCCTTTGACTGCAAAGCGTTCTACCACACCACAAGAATCATTACTGACCAAAAAGTAAGGAAAGCAATAACTGAAATGGTGCGAATGCCATACTACTTCAGCACAATCACTGCTACTTGACACAGCTGACTCCAAGGCTTTGTGTGTTGCTTGGCCTTGAGAAATGAATGTTTCCCAGCTCATCCCACGCTATACCCCCACCTTTACTCATTCTTCACTTTTGTTTCAGCTTGCTTATCCTCCTTGTTTCATGTTCTTTATCTTATTCTATCCTTTTTGTCATTATTGAGGATCTTTTATTTTTGTCCAGTTTACACATACCAAGCTGCTTATCAAATGATAACCTAGGATACATGAAGCCGCCCTTTGAATTGTTTTGATGTAAAGAAAGAGTGGGGAAATAATCTAAGATTTTATGTTCATTTAAAATGTATTTGACGGTATCCAAGTATATACTGATCATCTTCAAAGCATGTTGTTTACTTGCAGATTTCTGCTCATCTGAAAATTTAAAGATATGCTTTCGACAGAATCTGCAAATAATGCAATACGTGATCCAGTTTATGCCTTGTCTTTTGATTTTTTCAGGAAATAATGACTATACAAATCAAACAACCAAAAAACACACAACCATACCTAAAAGGATAGTTCACTCCAAAATCAAAAACACATATTTTTCCTCTGGTCTGTCATGCTATTTATCCATCTAGATTGTTTTGGTGCACTGCTGAGGTTTGGAGATATCAGCTGTAGAGATGTCTGCCTTCTCTTGAATATAATGCAACTAAGATGACACTCTGCTTGTGGTGCACAAATGAGACATCTGTAATATATTTACTGTGATAAGTCATAAAATGAACATTATATGTCATCAGAGATGAAAGAAACATTCTAAGTTGACATACTCACTTCTCCAACACCAACTCTACAGTGTCTTAATTTTTGGAATTTCTAGTCCGGTTCATAACTGGACATAACTTTATGTTTGTCCATTTCACCTTATTTAGAATTCAAATTAATGCTAAATGTTCACCAGATAAGTTAATGTCTGTTTATAATTTCTATTATAAGAAATCAATAATAATCTTTTAGAACTTAAACTCCAGAGTGTGCATTTTTGGAACAGTGAGCTTCTGTTTTCAGGATGACAGGCTTAACTTTACATTGACAGACAACCGACAGTTAAAAAGCAGTTTTATGTAAGAACTACTTTATTTCTATGGTAAAAAGAAAAAAGCTCCTTCATAGAACTCAACAAGGTCTATGTATTATTTGGAGAAACTGGTTACTGATTTCTGGAAGGACACATTTCTTTTGGGTTTTTCAGAAGTATGTTTCGTCACTTTGAATCCCACAAGCACAGTGTCCTGTAGTTAAATTATATTTGAACTCTAAGGCCGATCTCTCCAAAACTCGGCAACTCACAACCAAACAATCATGATGGATAAAATGTACTACAGAAATGAAAAATGTGTATTTTTGGTCATGGAGTGAAGTGCCCCTGTAAGTCTGCATACTGTTAAAATTCACTCAGAGCAAATAGTTTGTTACTTCTGTTGGATGCACGGCCCAAACTGAGAGGCATGCATCCTGCAGTGGAGGATATATGTATGTTTCTGAGTGAGTGCCTCAACATTACATTCTACGTGAAGATCTACCTGGTTGTCTGCTAGGATTTACTATTTTTTTTAATATGCATTTTCTTTACCTTTGCCTCTCAAAAGGATGACTTATAGTTGTGTCATTGAAAACTCAGGAAGAATATTGTTACCTCAGAATGATTAAATAAGAATGTATGTTATTACCTTAGGGTGTTTGTAAGGAGCTTTATGGAGCAAGATGAAAACGGAGCCATGGCTTTTATTAAGAGCAAAACATACTCTGAACACTTCAGGGAAACAAACTTACAAGGCCTTTGATACCAACAGAAAAAAACAAATACATACACACACACATGCATGCACGCACACACACGCACACACATGCACACACACACATCCACACTGCTTCTTAGCTCTGGGAAATTAAACTTGAGGTTTTTGTACCAAGGCCTGAAATGTTGAATGTAATTCAGATATTTTTTTTTAAAGGACAATACATGCCAATATGTGCATCAATGATGTTTTTAGAAATATGAAACATATTTTCTTCATGTATAGATGTAATTCTCTTATAGGTTTTGGTGGAGAAATGATTGACATGTTAAGTGTTAGTGTAGTTAGTGGGGAAACGGTTTTGTGGACAAACTGTCAAAACAAAGCACTCCTGAGAAACAACTTTTGACATATCAAGACGCACACATACTACAGTATAATGCTTTATAATAGGTATGTTTATTAAATGTCTTAATGTGTCTTATTTCCATTTCCCATATCAGTATTTTAAAACAGCTTGACACAGTGTCAACAGTCATTCAGCTTGATTTTAGCGCTAACATGTATTGACATCGTGAAGAAGAAATAAGTTAAATATTAACCAAGTATGTGCACTGTCGGAAAATATGTACAGTAACAGCTCTAAACCTCTTTTTCACCAAATTGTAGCTTGGTTGCTCAACTATGCCATCCCCTCAGAAGTTGTGCCATACATTTTTTTTTTTTTTTTGTGAAATTAAGCCCTTCAGGGGCTGAAACAAAATGGAACTGTTGCATAAAAGCATGCGCAGAGTGTGGATCCCTTTTCATAGTAAAATTTAGGCTGAGATGCAGCTTCAGATTTAGTCTGAAAATCAATGTGATGAAAAAGTATAATGCCTCTTTTGGAAATATAAGCACGTTCAGACAATTAAATGTACTCAGAATGTGGTTGAGTGTGGAAAAATACCCTCCTCACACAAAGATTTAGCAACAAAATATGCTGAAGAAAAAATGATTAATAAAAAGGTGTTAAGCAAATAATAATGTATTCTTACCTTCAGATTTGAAAAGTATTTAAGCGCTTAGCTACAACAATTGAATGTTCTTCGATGCCACAGAAAAAGAATGTGCTCTACATAAATCTACACACTGCAACAAACTACAGTATTTGCTGTTTCTTGGCATTACTCATTGAAGTTAAGTGGAGTTGAAATTGTCCAACAGATGAAAAATGTCATTTCAGTGTTATCTTTGTAATTCAGTTGTACTTTTGTTGTATCTCGTACATTCTCTGTAACCATTTCTACCTCATTTTGAAGACGTTGTACATGGAAATATTTATTTCATGTCATTTCACATGCCAGTTTAAGGAGCAATGTTTCTAATTCTTGACCTGTTATAGTCTACCTCACTAAAGGCTGTTGTGTCATGGAAATGAAGATACTACACCAAAAAAACTTTGGTCTCCCTTTCTTTTTGTCTGTGAAATTCAAAATGTTTGAGGTTTGAGTAACAAGAATTAAGTCCAGAATAACTGGCAGTGTTTTCAACATTAGGAGGGTGCTTCAGTTTGAATACACCATTGAAAAAGAGTTCATTACCAACATAATTTGCCATTTCATCTACACAATCATCGATGTAAACAAAACATCCTTTACCATTTGAAATGAAACAATCCTGCCATCATATTTGTTACCCATAGCTAGATAAATCTTCTGTTGATCCCTTACTGCAGAAATCAGCAAGCATTATATAACCATGTTCAAAACATTCAAACAAAGTTAAGAGGAACAGCTGGTAAAACGCACAAAGGCTTTGAGAGTCTGAGTGCTTGAATTTTACAAATCCTGCCAGGGATAATCCTGAGAATTTTTGAGAATTTAGAATGTTTGGCAGCCAATTTCAGATCAGAAATGCTTTATTTGACTGCTCCATATTCATTACAATTCCCCTGTAATTTCTTCAAAAGTCTTGTGCAAATAACCATCTAATTTCATCATATTCAATCAATCAATCAATCATATTCAGATGGTACACTTTAATTAACTGATATATTTAAAACATTTGAGTCAGTAGACAGGAATTCAGCTGAACATGCAAAGTATGCAATATGTCTGCAGGCAAGCACACAATTCAGCATGTATTGGCAGAACTGTCCAGAAATATAATATAATATAAATAAGTATATTTTCTTTTGTGTATAATCACTTGAAAATAAGAATCATGAGTTCTCTTTACCTTGGAATGAGACCTTTTTATCTACAGTGGATGTGGGCCCTCTTCCACAGAGGTTGCCATGTTGCACCGCCATGTTTCCGTAGCAACCCAGAATGGACAAAGCAAACACTGGAAGGAAGGGGAGAGTGAGATGAGGTGTTGGCAATCTGCAAGCTAGGGCTGGACAGAATATTGAGATTATAACAATATCGTGAAATGAGGCTAGACATCGTCTTAGATTTTGGATATCCTTATATCGCTGTATGGCATAAGTGTTGCCTTTTCTGATTTTTCCAAGGCAGCACTACAGTAAAATTATGTAATTTTCTGAGCATACCAGACTGTTCTAGCTGTTTTTGGACTTTACCTTTACTTCCCACATTACTTCAGCTGCAATTATTAGTCAATTAATTGTGTTAATATTTTGTGAAAGCATATTTGGTCAAAAATATTATGATATTTTATTTTGTTCATTCCCAAACCAACTGCAAGCTCACTGCTAGATGTCACAAAATTGTACAAACTTAAAAAGGAGCACCAACCGCTTTCAAACTCCACTAAGTAAATTAATTTAACTACCACTCAGATCATTGGTCCTTTATCCTATAATTTATTCCATATAACATATACCTCTGCAGTAAAGCTTCTTGAAACTATTAAGAATAATTAAATTAAATTGAAAAATTTAAATTGAAACTTAATTTCTATTGTGAATCTTGAATTCAAAGTTGTAACACCGGAAAATAACCACAGGGCCATTTGTGTTATGTAAAAACCCTAAAAGAAGCTCAAGAGGGCATAGAATAAAGAACAGGAAGAGTGAAGAAGATCCTGACCCTCTTCCACTACACACTACCCCCTGTCCACAGCTTTATTGTCTGGAGGGCGGAGGGCATGCGCTGGCGTGTGACAGATGTCCGAAACTTTGGTCCTTTCATCCACAATGAATCTAACCCCGCTGTAACATCGAAGCGTTTCACAACAAGACCCTCTTTTCCCAAAACTACTTAACAATAAACTTACCCTTAACCCTCTGTTATGCATTATGATTCCACTTGGATTTTATTTTTCATAAAACAGAACAAATTTTCCAAAAATATTTTTTAATATATACTTTGGGGTGTGCTATCTTAAAGCAACACTGTGCCATAATGTGAGAAAGGGATGAAAAGAAAAGAGAGAGTAATTGTTTATTTGAATGAAAATTATTCAAGTAGTGAGGGAAATATCAATTTCCCCCACTGGTTTAAAATTGATGCCATTTGCAATTGAAAAAGATCAAAAATTAATTCTTTTATAAGTTTGTTTGTCTGGACATTACATTCAGACAACACTGTACCACTGTAGAACAATGGTACAGTGTTGCCTGAATAAAATAGTTATCAATGCATTTTACACCTTATATTGATTGAACAGTATACAAACCGAAATACACAATACCAAAAATAGCTTGGGCAACATTTATATATTAACGGTTTTCTAGTACTTAAATATCAAGGAAATGACATTAACCTTTTAAAAACTGTAACTTAACTCATCTGTTAATGTAACTCCAATTTTTTCCAGATTGTAACATGACTGATAAAGACATTTTTCAGACCATTTATGTGGGGAGAGATGATGGAGCTGAACAAAAAGACCACAAAAAAGAAATCAACATGATCTCCAAAGAATCATGTGATAAATTAAAACACTGCTATTAGTTTCCTAAGACTCCTGTCTCTTTTATAAAGTATAGCACCGCAATTGAGGGTGTGTTGTGTAAAGGGACAAAAATGGGTCAAATTCCCTGCATCTTAAACAAACCTCAAACCATATTCCTGGCATTGGCAACAGGGGTTAAACAAGCCATTCTCATTAAAACTTTTTGCTAAACCTTATGATCCCATCTACTAACCTCAGGTTCAGTTATGATCAGGCTCAAAATTAGCACCAGCCAAGAGCCAAATGCTGGTAAAATATGCAAGAACCTGATAGATTTGCTCCATTTACTTACCAAAAACCTCATGGTAATGAATGGCTGGTAAAATGTGATCATTCCCTAGCCATTTGCCTGGTTGACCAAAATT
This sequence comes from Lutjanus erythropterus, assembly GCF_056507025.1. Lineage (NCBI taxonomy): Eukaryota > Metazoa > Chordata > Actinopteri > Lutjaniformes > Lutjanidae > Lutjanus > Lutjanus erythropterus. The sequence goes on from NC_139318.1 coordinate 22,324,152, forward strand.
GAATTTTGGTCACTGGTTCCGAGTAAACAGCTCAGATTATTTATTCTATTTCAGGTGTACTGAGACTGAAGTAAAACAGCAATTACATAAATGAGATGAAACAACAAGCCATCAAAAAGTGTTCAGTTAGAAGGTTTATCTTAAAATATCTCTGCTTGTCTTACAATCATAACAATTTCCTCTCCAGCTCACACAAATAATAGCAGGCACAGAAGCTGCACAAGTGCCAGATAGCAAGTATAGCAGTGACACCTAGAGGGTCTTATCAAGAAGTGCCTTATTGTAAAAGATGACTGTGAAAATAACAGACAAGTAACAGAAACAGTCCTACAAAGCTATTTACAAAATATAGTGTGGATAGAAATAAATCTGAACACATAAGCATAATATTTAAAGTGCAAATAAAAACAGAATGCAATGATTCACAAATCATGTACAGTACAAAGAGAGGATATTTATTGTTCAAACTGATAAACATTATTATTTTTTGTAAATATACACTCAATCTGAATTGATGACTGCAACACATTTCAGAAAGTTGGGATGGGGCAACAAAAGACTGGGAAAGTTGTGGAATGCTCAAAAACACACCTGGAATATTTCACAGGTGAACAGATTAGTCGGTAACAGAAGACAGTATCATAATCTCTGACTCTGAGGACAAATAGTCCAACAGTTTAAGAACAACATTTCTCAACACAAAACTCCAAGAATTTAGAGATTTCACCATCTACAAACCATAATATCATCACAAGCTTCAGAGAATCTGGTGAAATCTCTGCACATAAGCAGCAGGGCCGTTTGCATAAAGGATACTACTACATGGGCTCAGAAACACTTTAGAAAACTGTTGTTGGTAAGCACAGTTTGTTGCTGCATTTGCAAGTGTAAGTTAAAACTCTATCATGCAAAGCTAAAGCTATATATCACCAACTTCCACAAAAACTGTCAATTGCTCTGCGCCTGAATTAATCTGAGATGGACTGACGCAAAGTGGAAACGTGCTGTGGTCTGATGGGTCCACATTCCTGGTTGTTTTGAGAAATCATGGATGTCCTATCCTCCTTCATGGCTAAAGAGGAAAAGGACCATCCAGATTGTTACCAGCTCTAACTTCAAAAGCCAACATCAGTGACGGTATGGGGGTGTGTTAGTGTCCATGGCATCATGAGTAACTGTCACACCTGTGAAGGCCCCATTAATGCTGAAAGGTACATACAGGTTTTGGACCAACATATGATGCCTTCCAGACTGTCTTTTTCAGAGACGTCCCTGCTAGTTTCAGCAAGACAAATGCCAAGACACATTCTGCAAGTGTTACAACAGTGTGACTTTGTACTTAAAGAGTTCAGGTATTTGACTGACCTGCCTACAGTCTAGACTTGTCTCCCACTGAAAATGTGTGGTGCATTATGAAGCACAAAAAACGACAAAAGAGGCCCTGGTCTGTTGAACACCTGAAGTTGTATGTCAAGCAAAAATGGGAAAGGATTTTATTTTTAAGACCTCAACAATTAGCAACCTCAGTACCAAAACGTTTACTGAGTGTGGAAAGAAAAGGTGATGTAACTCAGAGGTTAACAAACCCCTGTCCAAACTTTTTTTGAAATGTGTTGCAGGCATCAAATTCGGAATATGTGTATATTCACAAAGAACAGTTTATTTAATCAGTTTGAACATTAAACATTACATATCTTGACTTTGTATTGTGTTAAACTGGATATAGGTTGAAAAGTGTTCGCAAATCACTGTATTCTGTTTTTAATTTTTTTTTATACAGCACCCTTACTTTTTTAGAATTGCTGTTGTACTAATTATACTGTACACTATACAACCTGAATGGTTATGCTCATTCATTAAGCTCACACTGTCACCACATTGATGTTTCAGAATCTTACCCAGTGGTGATACTATACTGTTGCTGGCTGGTCTGCAGAATTCCTCCTTCAGACTGAGGGGAAACTTCAGCATGTCCTGTTCTGGACATGCTGGGACTGCAAAGACTGTAAAATACAGTAGAATTTGATTGCATGTGTTCCTTTAGACAAATATGAACAAACTTACTGTAAGGCTCAGATAATCTAACCAATTATAACAATTAATCAATTAGAATTTTCTTTCTACCAAACTACACCCGTCAACCATATTAACACGTAGAAGGAAGCATCCATCTACTCATGAACAAGAGGCTTGTGCTTGTGACAATACGTAATGTAAACGTTAACCTGTGGTCCATGAGCAGCTGCATGCTTCTGTTTTTATGGTTGGTGGGTGTAGTGGAAAAGAAATAAAGTTCCTACATGAAACCAGAGCTGACTCATTGTTACCAACTATTCTATTCAAATTAGTTGCCAGTTATTCTGTTAAGTGATTTAATCATTTTAGTCATTTGTTATGCAAAAAAAGTCAAACATTTGCTGGCTCCAGCTTCTTAAATGTGACAATTTGCTGCTTTTCTGTGTCATTTATCATAGTAAACGGGTAATATGAGTTATTCAGTTCTGGTGGGACAAAAAAAAACAACTAATAAACAGTACATGAATTGATAATGACAATAATTGTTTGTTGCAGCCCTAATGGAATATTTAATGAACTTTGTGGAAATACTTGACTACAAGCACCTCAAAACAAGCACAAGCACCTGCATTCTTTCACCTATGCTCTCCCTCTGAGTCATCAATATCAAGTAAATAATATCAAGAAAAGTATGGTCTCATGCACATCTTGTAGTTGTTTTTAGTGGCAAATGTAAACATTTCATCTGCTTAAAAATATATTTGTCTAAATTGCATTAGCTAAAATGTTCCTCTGTTGGCTAGAATTGGGGTGCAGTTAAACCTCTGTGATACACATCATAATGCCAGTTGGTAAAAAAAAACAAACTAAGTAAACATTAAGTGAGGAAATTCTCAAGATGTTTTTCTAGGGCATGTTACCAACCTCGTAACATCATGGTAAGAAATTTAAAAAGTTATTGTTTAAAATCTGAATATATTTTTATTACAATAGTAATGGGCAATATTCATTTGGCTCAGGTTGTTTGTCTGGACATTACGCTCAGACAACATCATATCATTGTGGAACAGCCTATAGGCCTATAGTATTAAACAGTGTTAGCATATTTCAACTTTACATCAACAGTCTATCAAACCAAACTATCAAACCCTCCTCAAAACAGCATAGTGAGTCTCATTTTAGTGTTTGATCATTTGTGTTACAGTCAAATAACTGATTTCAGTTTGCTGGTCTGTGTCTTTCCTGGGATACAGTATTTCATAACCATTTGTTGTGTTGCTGCCATCTTTGACTCGCTGCTTGTGCGTTAAAATAAAATAGTGAATTTCTTTTACACCTTACCCTTTACTTTTTGAACATTATATAAATCTAAACACACAACACATGCCATGGCAGGAATCCATTAGGGTTGCAACTAAGGATTCATTTCATAGTCGATTAATCAGCTGATTATTTTCTTGATTAATTGATTAATAGTTGTTTGTCTTAAAATGTCAGAAAATGGTGAAAAATATTAGTGTTTCCTTAAGCCTAAGATAATGTCCTCAAATATTTTGGAATGAAGAAACCATTTAAGAAGCTGAAATCAGAAAATTTTGACTTTTTTCATTAAAAACTATTCAAACTGATTAATTGATTATCAAATTAGTGAGTCAACATGACTTCTACAGTGATGTGACCCATTAAAACACTGCTATTAGTTTCCTCAGGGCTATGCCTCGCTTTTAAAATATTACGCCACAACTGAGGATGTATTGTGTGAGTGTAAAGGTCCAAAAATGGGTATTATCTAGAGCAGGGGTCTGCAACCTGATGCTCCAGAGCCACATGTGGCTCTTCAGCTCCTCTCCAGTGGCTCCCTGTGACTTTGGAGAGGATATGGATATGGAAACGAATAACATTATATTTTTAAAATATTTTTCATGTTTCATTGTTGTTGGTCTATGAAAAAGTTGAGACAGCTGAAAATTTCAAGCCAACATACTACATACATAGTACATCAGTTTTGAGCCCAAGTCAAATTCTTGAAAAAGTTTTACCAACTACTGATCTGTTGAGGTAATTTACTTTTCTTCTTTAGATAAATTTAAATATTTTAATTTTAGAAACCCGAAAATGTTGTCTTTTAAAAAATTATAGCATAAACCATTTCATTTTAAGGCAACAAAATAGTAACAAATCAGGTTCACAGTTAACTGTAACTTTTTTTGAGTTTCTCTAACTTACACTTTAACTATAAATTTATCTAAGGAAGAATAGTAAATTATCTCAACTAAAGGTCAGCAGAAAGTTTGCAAAAGTTTGAGTTGGGCACAAAACTCAAAAATCTATTGTAGTATGTTGTACACCAAATTTGGTGTACAACATACTACAAGTGTTGATATTTCATCAACTAAAATATCAAAGACTGTGTCTATGGCTCGGTGTCTTTTCCTCTAAATTGTGATGGTGGCTCGTCTTCTTGAGTCTCCATAAGCTACGGCTGCCAAAAAAAAAAATCTTCAGGGAAAAGAGAGCATTTAATAGCTGCGACTCCAGACAGATTTTCCCCCTTTAATGGCCAAAAATGGCTCTTTTGATCGTAAAGGTTGCAGATCCCTGACCTAGAGGAAACACCATATACTATATAGTGTTATGCAATGCTTCCTTGTATCTGACCAGTAATTCCCTTCATTGTTCCTTGTCAATCATGATAGTAAGGTAGGCAGCTAGCTAGCAGCCTCACTGAACAGGGCTGAAGCTAACACCTGTGGCAAACTTGGGACTCTATGGTCTGAACTGGAAGGACCTGCCAGTAAGCAAATATTTGGTCAATAATGGACAGAGTGTCAAAGTACTGGACAACCACGTGTTCTGACTGACTAGCTTACATTAAATTGTTACCAACTGACGCGGCCATTTCAAACCAGTCGAAGCCGCTGTTGGGCTCTCTTACATCGGGCACCTGGGGAGTGGAAGACGGCGGTGGCCTCTGCAACCGACCAGCAGATGAATTGTGACAAAACAGTGATGAGATTCGACTTACATCGATTTAAAGGAAGGCTAACTGTAATATTAAACTACTGTTAATTGATCTAACAGATGCGCGCACTGAAACGCACAAACAAAGCTAACAGACGGACGTAACCGTTCATCGGACTCTTCAGTTTGGAAGGTAACCTTTTCTTTGTGAAACTCTCGCGAGATTTGTACGCGTTGTCCCTTCACTGTGCACGCTGTATAAACTAATAATGTTTCACAGTATGACATCGTTGTGGTTAAGATCTGGGTAGATTTAGGGACAGAAACATAGGGCGCATCCTTTCCCCTTTATTTATTTAGTATATACACATTTATTTTATCTTTTTCAATTTTTATTTAATGTAATTATTTTTTCTAGATTTTGAAAATGTCTCCTTTCCTTTGATACTGTTCCAATCCCAAATACAACCTTTATACTTTGTATCAATTACTTTCTATCTCTGCACAGTAATATAACTTTATCTTTCTTTCATATTATGAACATGAACATTTACACAGCAGTATTCAGTATGTAATATTTTCTTTGGCTCCAAAAACATACTTTAAACTTTAACTTGAATTTTGATCTCTTGTACAAATATGAGCTATGCCTGTATCCTGTGAAAGTAGCACAGTTGTTTTGAGTTATTCCTGTCAAGTCCCACTAGAGGGTGTCAGATAGCTGTAAGAAGTCATTTGAGGCACTCAGCTGATGTCTGTTGGAGAGCTAACAGGAATAAACACAGCAGTTAAAGGCTGTGATCTCTGCAGACACTGACAGGGGCAGGGAAGAAAACCCCAAACCAACAACAAGGTGAGACAGGGCTATGTCTATGACAGATGGGGCATAGAAGGCCAGCCTGGGCATAAAAAAGAGCATACAAGCATACATGTTTTCATCTGTTAATCTATTTTGGCTAAATTTAAAGAATTACTTTCTCTGTCTATTAATGGAAACTGTGTGACAATAGGAAAACTGTTCAAGACAATAATATCAGACCCTTGTCCTCTTGCACCTCCTCCTCTGTACACAGTGATTAAACTCAGTGAAACTGGGTCTGTTTATATATTTGCCTCTCTACCCATCTTCTGGATACATGACACAGAAATAGATAATACTACCTGTACTACCTCACCCAGATACTTGATTACGGCAATATTGCAGATTGCATGTTATTGATTCCTTAAAGACATACAATCTCCCCCTCTTTGTATCCCTTACACACACGCACACTTACTTCCCTCTGTATCTCTCTCTCACTTCCACACAAACTTGCCTCCACCCCCAACAACAGCCCAACAGATCACACCAACGTCCTACTTAATCCATGTCCCACCTCTGCAACCAAGTCCTGCTATTTAGGTGGATGCAAGGAGGACAGAGACCAACAGGGGAAGAACAACAAGACAAATCATGTGCAAAGTGCATCATATAGATATTTTGATGGTGTCTATAATGGAAAGCCACACATTTAAAAACATTCCGACACATATGGTCATTTAAATGATATAAAATAAACAGTTGAAATGCTATATAATCATGTAAAATGTATTGTTTTATAGGACTAGTAAATAACAGTTGCATTTATCAAAGTTTGAGAGTGCTGTTTTTCAGTAACCCAGCAGTCTCAGACACAGCAGTATAAAAGAAGTGATGCACTCCAAATACATGCAGCACTGCAGGTAGGAGGTGAAGGAGAAGTCCATAGCAACAGACTTTGCTGTGTGTCTCTGTTCATTGTTCTCATTTACTTTTCATCTTCTTGCTGTAGCTCTGCTTGCTTGCTTGCTGTGGGTAAGGAGGTGCTGTACAGTGCACTGTACAGTCTGAGCCTATTGGGAACATGCTGCTGACTCAGCCTAGGCCACTGCATTCATCTATCTGCACTGCAGTGCTGTCTCTGCTTACCCCCTCCCTCCCTGCTCCTTCCCTTATTCAGTGCGCCACCTTACACACACACACACACACAGAGGAGGGGGAAGGAGGAAAAGAAACACACACATGCACACACACGCACACACACACACACACACACCTGCTTTTGCAGTCATTTCAGTGCTGTTGCACCATGACACACCCAACCACACAATCACACAATAATCTCATTCACATATTATTAAAACATGAACAAAGACAATGTGATTTAAGTGTTTCTGGAGAAGATTGTGTTGTTGTTTCCAAACCTAAACAGACTCTGTCTCTGTCTCTGAATATCCTGTGTGACTTTCAAGCATTTTCTCTGCAATGTTTGCAACTTATATAAGAAATGTTGGCAATGCCATATAGTGAAGGTACATGATCTGTCATGAATTCGTACATGACTTAATGCATGACAAAGCATGAGTTCATTCATGTATACTTCATGAGCTATCAGCAATGTATAAGAATTAACAGTATCTCATACATGACGAGAACAATGTGTTAATGCGACAACTAAGGATTTTCAATCATTATTTATGAATTATTAACAATGTTCATTTGTTCTTCATACGTAAGTCTGCAGGGCAAAAAACTGAGCAGTCACAGCAGTGCACATGTATTCTCTTGGATTCAAAGTCTTGAAATAATGATCAACTAAACATGACTTCTTCATGACTTCATCATGCTTGTGGTGCCTCAGATATTTTTCAGGTATTTTTAGGCATTATACATTTGGAAAGAATAAAAAGATAAATGAAATCATAATTTTGAGCTCAGTTTCAATTATCAGTAAGGTTGGGCATAAATAACTGATTCCAAATAAGATTTGATTCCAAAATTGCAATTCTGAAATCATTTAGAAATTAAAATTTTTCTTACCAATTTTGACAAAAATTTCACTCACACTAGTTTCAAATTAAACAGTGTAGTGCAAACACCTCTGCTTTAAAATGGCGGGATCGTTACAGTACATTCATGGTTCAACATTAACCCTGGCATGGTGGACTGTGGCCACAAGAAGTTACTCTGTGGCCACCAAATATTCCATGTAGGTGCCCCCTGTGGCCACCAAGTTTTATTCTCATAAAGCAAGCCTTCGTCAACACAAACAGCTCCACAAACATCCAGATTCCCTCATGCCTTTGAATGTGTTGTATGGGTTTACTTAGCCCAGTCAAACTGCTAATGTTTACATCCTTACAGAAGAACCAGAAAAGGCAGGCTATGAAGAAAAACAAAATGGCAGCAATAATTTCGGAGTGAACAGAAGCAGGAGTTTATTTGACTAGAATCTGGCACATGTAATGACGTGATGTGTTGCCCCGCGTGTCTCCAGTTTCCTCAACTCACTGAGAAGCTTGTTTTTCATCAGAAACAATTCCTTCAGGAAACAACACATTACAATTCATCGAAAAAGTGGACAACACAAGTGTTAGTTATGGAAGGCTGTGTTAAGTTGTACTTAATAGCCTTTTCTGTATTGTTTTTACATACATTTACTTTTGGGCCAGCAAAAATCCTGTGCATTTTGTGTAGCTTATTTTGGCCACCAAATTTCCTGTGGGGCCAGTGCTTAAAATATTTGCATCAGTCCCAGTAAGTAGCCTAAATAAACCCCAAAATATTCAAGAAACCAGCAAAGAGACCTCTCTCATCATAGTTATTTAGCTCAGCTCAGCATTTCCACTGGGAACATCTATCCATGGCAATTTGTTCCTCACACAACTCTGCTATGAAGAACAGAAGGGAACACTCAAAGAATTGGGATCAGGAATCATTAAGATCAGAAATCAATAAGCGTGATTGGATCATTAAAATCCAAACAATACCCAACCCAATAAATATCCACTGCTGTGACTGCACAGTTGTTTTGCTCTGTCTCTTTAACTGCAGAGGAAGAATGAAGAATGAGCATCATTAATAACTCAGAAATCATGACGATTGAAATACCTTAGTTGTTGCATTAATTAATGTATTGTTCTTGCATTAAGTCATGTATGAGAGACTGTTAATCCCTCTGCATTCCTGATTATTCATGAACAACTAAATTAATTAATTCATACGTTTTCATGCATGAGGTCATGTGTGAATTCACAATAATTCACATACCATTACTGTAAAGTGTTAGCAAAACTGTAATGATTATTAGAAAAACAAACAAAAAATCACCCTCTACAGTGTGTCAAATTGAACCATATCACTTGAAAATCTAAAGCATTTCTATTCTCACAGTTATCACTGTAAATGACGTAAACAGCAGCTAAAACATTCATTGCTAGACATGGTGGAACATATTTTGTATGAGAAAGTGACAGTCATTAATATCATATCCAAAAACGACACCAGCCAGAGGTGTAACTGGAAGGCTGCTTTATTGTTTGGAAATAGATTCGTGCTCAAATGAAGATATTCTTTCACTGATTTCTCATTTAATTGTCCCATGTGGTTGTGCAACACACGTCCTCTCTCTGACTGTATTAGTGGCAAGAGATAATGACAGTCAAAAGTTGCTGTTTTTCTTTTTTTTTTTTTTTTAGTTAGCCTATTTTCAGGAAAGAAAAGAATTTTTTTTTTTTTATCTCAGTCATGCTACAAAAGAATGGCCTCATACCGATTGGTAAACCAACATTTTGGAAATGAACAGAAGTGTAAAACAGAAGGCAAGCTGTTCTCTTACTAGCCCAAGAAGAGCCAGTAAACAGAACACACAGAGAGAGCACTTGTACTACATGACTCTACAAGATGTTAGTCCAGACAGTCTAATCTAGGTGGTGAGTTTTCAGTTTACAAGTTAATTTTGAACTCAATACATCGTTTCTTATCGTGCTCCATTTTGATTCACTCCCATGGGTTTTTGAGATCCTCATTGCTGATTTTTATTGACAGACTAAATAGGAAGCTAAAAAGGCACGTGCCGTTAAGAGATATTGCACCATAAACAAACACACAGACAGTTAAGACAACTAACCCTTAAATCATTAGATATATCATATCGAAAGTGACAGCAAAAATTAAAGATCAACTCCAAACTGCAGCAGTGTGTTTAGGAGACGGGGAAACATGGAGGGAGGGTTAGAGCTGAAACGAGCAAAAATTTGTCACACAAAGTGAGCTGTGACACAAAAGGCTATGAGTGTGTGCGCGTGTAGGTGTCTTGTTTGCGTCTGTAAATCTGTGGTGTGTGTGTGTGTGTGTGTGTGTGTGTGTGTGTGTGTGTGTGTGTGTACAATATAGGAAAACTAGGGGGCAAGACATCTTCACACATGTACAAAAGGGTATGCTGGTAGTGCAATCCTCTCACCAATGCAGGCTCCACAATTCTCAGCAAGCAGCCAGTACAACACCATGCATTGTACGCTGGTACCCAGTATGCAGAAGTCCTGGGCAGGCCAGAGTTTTGGTTATTCTCTGAACATACCACACAAAGAAAGAAGCATGATCAGTTACACTCTGTGGTTCTGGTATCACCTCAATGCAAGGAGTGGACAGGAGAGTATATATACTATATATATATATGTGGTAGAATATATATATAATATATATGTAATATATCTCTGTATATGTGTGTATTGATTTATACAGTTTTTAAATACAACTTCTGCTCTTTAATATAGATTCTTTTTAGCTTACTCCCCTCTTTTTTGTGAAAAGTGACTCAAAAAAATCTACTCCATCTAACAAATGTGTCACAGCCTAACAAGTGTGACAAGGGGTGTCAGCTGGAAGCCATTCTATTTACGGTTATTAATATTTAGTGTTAGATTAATTGCTGTAGTTTTTTAAGTAATCCTGTATTTACAAAAAACTACACATGCCGTTAAAATAAAATAATATCTTACATTATTTATAGTTTCTTATGAAGTCCATTCTTAGCTTTTGCAGTTTGTGCCGTAGAGAACATAGCCTGAACTGTGTTTATTTTTTTTTTCCTATTCCCGAATGGATGTTGTGTGTCTTATTGTTGGATATTTTTTTTTTTTTTTTTTTTTTTTAGGTTTCTTTCCGTGTATCCATGGTGATCTTGGAGAAAATGGACGGCAGTAGCTTTTATGCTTATCATTCAGAGTTTTTATTTGGTTCAAGTTAACACCCACACTGATTTTGGAGATCTCATGCAGCAACTGGACCATAGAACTTGAGAAACGGATGAGGGAGTTATTCATAAACAGGAAGTGACATCACTGCACAACAGGAAGTGCAAAAGCCGTGGTGTGGTGCTTTAGGCTCACAGTACCATAAGAATGCATTCAGTGCTCTGTTGGTTATTTGGTATTTGTTATGCAGTAGAGCAATATGAAGAAGAAAAATGGCAAATGAGAGGCTCAGAGCACTTGTCGTTGTTGTTGTCGTTGTTGATAAATACTGAAATCTGGGGCCTATCCACTGAGCATGCCACTGCTGCTTCAGAAATAATCAAGTGTGCTGCTCAAACCATCATATCCCAATTCACTCTCATGACATCTCCTCACAGTGTTTCCTGTATCTGTGATTGCTATTGGGGTGAACATTTATTATTATTTGTTTAGTGAAATTAATTGAGACCAGACTACAGTCCACAATGACTTAACCACAAATGTAATCTGCTATCAATATAAACGCCGCCGTTACAAGCAAGCGAAATGTTGCTGTTTCACTGAGATGCTTCTAGCCCTATAATTCTAAGCGTCATAAGCAGGAAGCGCCAAACTGGCCCCTGACCGGGCAGCTGCCGAGATAAAGGCAGCCGTCCGAGATCATTGTCCATCAACATGGCATAAAACACAAAAAGAGTAAAACATGATTTCATAAATACTCCCATCACATTCACTTGCATTTTGTTGCAGAGCTCATAATAGTACATCTATAATATCTCCTGAGAAAAAGGGATGAATTTTTCAAGCATTGCATACATTTCTAGGGTCTCTCTGTCTAATAATGACAGCAAAAAAACTGAATGGGCAAGGCATACTTCACCCAATCCCACTCCATGGACAAAGGGCAACAAGGGATAACAAGGCAGATCTCTTTGGCTTCTCCACACACAATGTTCTCATCACCCAATCATTAATTTCCTGTTTCTCATTAAAATAGGATACTACTAACACCTAACAAGTATGTTCCAGCACAATACCTTTTCCCTCGACATCATCTCAGATGTGGCTTACAAGTGTGTAAAATAAGACATATTAACCACCAAAACATGAAAATTACATCAGGGAAGGAAAAAAAACAAACACATGTAAATAAGCTACATGACATTAAATGATACAAACTGAACAATAAAACTCTTCTCAGCCCTTTCAGAAAGGTCTCACCACCCATAGAGAAACATCAGAAATAGAAAGGAGTTTGCCATACCTATGAAATCCCCACAAACCACTTAGAACTGACAGTAGGACTCCCAAAATGCCCCTGCACACAAAACTAAAGGCAGATGGTATGGAACATTACATAGGTGCATACAAATTATAAATATAAGCTTTTTAGTTTCAAAGTGTTGCGCCCTTGAAAACATTTCAGTCCAAATTAACAAACATTTCAGTCCCATAATAACGCACATACAACATTCGTTTCCACATCTTACACACTCAAAATCTCCTGAGCAGCAAATAATTGTTTGGATTTCACCCACCGATCCACTCTGGCGGCATTAATCACCAACATGTTCCATTCCTCTGTCTATACAGGCAACAATAAAACATCAATTGAAATGTGTTGAGTAATGAGATACAAATTCGGATCCATTTTCAGATGATCAACCCCCCGTATCACTTATCTTTGTTAAACAAATTACTCTGAACTCTGAGCTTTCAAATTTTTGACAATGTCTCAATCTTGCAGTCGAGCCACTGTTGTGGTCTGAGTATTAGTGTCTTGTGGACTATGATAATTCATGCAAGATTTCTGATCAAAACATGCCATCATGCAAGTCATTTCTATGCATTGAACAAGCACAATTATTTATGTATTTGTTTGGAAATCTTTCGGAGTAAATGTAAGCCCTTGGCCCGAGTTGACCCCATAATAAACAGACCCTTAACCAATTGGTGTGAAAGCCCGTGTAAAAAAAAGCATTTTTGATGTGGGTATAACAAAGATAAAATGAGTAGAAGAGTTAAGTGACATGGGCAAAATGTTGAATATTGTTCTTTTTTTGTCTGTTTGCATTTTTGCCGCTCAAATGAACAATTTCTAGCTTTAATAAAACAGAAAAGTATTTCCACCACTCTCTGTCATTTGTGTCTTTCACTCACCAGTCATCCCTCTGTTTGCTCTTACAGTGAGTGTGTCATTTTGCTCCTCTATACAATTCAATACTAAATGACACAGAACCACTTTGGCTGCTTTAAAGAGGACAATTCTTCAGCATCAAGCAGCATCCTTGTTTTTCCTTCCCAACACTGTTTTCCATAGGAATCCATTACTTGCATCCAGGCGCTGAATTCCTTCAGTGTCTTTCAATCCACCTCTTGGTGTAGAGTTACTTGTCTTATCTGTAGACCAGTGGTAAGTGAGCAGTCTGCCTTTCAGCAGACACAGACATTTCCTTGTCTGTTTTTCATTCCCTTTTGTTAAGATCAGTAGTCTAGATACAACAATGTCACACAGTATGCTGATTATGTTTGGTTTGACTTAAGTTCAAAAGTCTTCAAGCTGTAACAGACCAAGCTGCTTCCTTCTGGATCAATATAAGAATGAAGTCTGTAAACAAAATTATTGAATATTATTTTTTCTGACTTGCAAATGAAATAATCTGTACATCTGTGTGGGTGAGTTTCCTCTCGCTTTGCTTGAAGTTACATTATTATATTTTTTATTGTTATTACTGTGATTATTATTCCAACGCTCTAACATTTAGATTCCCTGATGTCTTTTTGGTTTCTTCCTTTCTCTTTCCTCCCCCCCTTGCCCTCATTGTTGTCATCCTGCTTCTCCTTGTCAGGTTTGGTTACACTGTCATAAGAGGGCAGGGAGGCAGTTGAGGGAGTGCCCTCCTTCTTTTCCTGTTCCTGATTGTTACCTCCATTCTCCACTTTGTTATTGGCTGGTTTGCGCTTACAGACAAAACCCCGCCTAGTAAGGTAGGCGCGGTAGGCCCTTTGAATGATTCTGGCTGACACATCCTCCTGCTTACGCCTCAGGGTGGTGGTGATTGGCTCGTAAGAGACCTTGGAGGGATTGGCTGCCACAAAACGCTCCTCCATTTGTTGCCTCAGCATGTCCAACTCGCCACTGTCTCCAAGCACACGCTTAGTAAAGGCAAACAGGATGTCCAGGCAGTGGATGCGGTCGCCACTCACCATAGGCATGTCCATGGCGATCAGTTCAATAGTGTTGGGCTTGGGGACTCGGAGTGGGTGTTCAAGTGCATCAGCAAAGTCAGAAAGCTTGGCATAGGTGATGAACTGGGAGGCGTCCGGGTCAAACTTCTCCCAAATCTCATAAAAGGTCTCAAAGTCGTCCTCACTGAGTGGGTCGGCGCTCTCCTCTGTGGCCACGCTGAAGTTCTCCAGGATGATGGCGATGTACATGTTGACCACAATGAGGAAAGAAATGATGATGTACATAACAAAGAAGAAGATACCCACAGAGGGGTTGCCACAGTTTCCTGTGGCGGGGGTGCCAGAATTCTCCAGTAAGGGATCACAATCTGGAGGGTAATTAAGGATGGGCAGTAGCAGGCCATCCCAGCCAGCTGACGTGGTGATCATAAACAGGATGATCATGCTGTTGCCAAAGGTCTCAAAGTTGTACATGTCGTCAATTCCAGCCCCGTGTTTCACATAGCCAAAGTTGGACATACCAAAGATGGAGAAAATGAACATAACCAGGAAAAGTAGTAGACCGATGTTGAACAAGGCAGGAAGTGACATCATCAGGGCAAACAGCAGAGTTCTGATTCCTTTAGCCCCCTTGATGAGACGTAGGATCCTGCCGATACGAGCCAGACGAATCACCCTGAAGAGTGTCGGTGACACGAAGTACTTCTCAATTAGGTCGGCCAGAAACATTCCTGAAATTTAAAGGGAACAAAAGAGAAACAACATATGTTTGGTTAAAATATTACTGAAACTCACTGTACCATTTATCAGCCTGTAACTTTAAACTGTAATCATTTTTACGCCAAAATTAGCATGTATAATGATGGAAAATAGCGTCCACCCGGGTGTCATGTTTCCATCACTCCTGACCCGAGCTGGAGCTGATAAATACCTGTGACTACTGCAGAGTCATTTGACCTGGGAGTAAATGCAAATTGTACCCTTTCCCAATGAAGACAAAAGCCAAATGCTAATGGTTGTTTTTTGTCCAGTGTAAAACGAGCTATAATCAGTCAGGATGCAGCATGGGTCTTAGCTTTACTAAGACTAACTACAGGAGAAATGAGCTACAGGAGCCACTGGATTATTCTTTCTCCCAACACAGACTTTCTGCTTACTCTGGGTTGACTACGATAATGTAGACTGTGCAATACAAGTACTGTTGGGAAGTGGCAGGGTTCAGTTTCAGGGCTACTAAGTTGCATGGTATCTGCTTGGTGCATAGATTTACATACTTGCAATACCTGGTCCTGCATTTTAGGCAATCTCGGAGGCATTTTCCCATACTGGTATTGGAACAACCTCAATTAATTCATCTTACACTACTATGCGTACAAGTAAGCGATGAACACACCATCAACAGTTTTTATAGGAAATACTTTTACTTGCAAAGAAAACTGTTCGCAGTCAAGTAGATTATCCAGAATAATAAGACATATTGGGTCTAATAAACAATCTATGTTCAGGGAACCTCAAAACTGTCAAAAAGCAGTAAAGAGTTATCAGACAAGTCAAAAAACATAACTGAACATATCCATAAACAATACTGTCTTTTCCATAATCATGATTGGACTGTAAAAAAGCTACCACTTTTCCCTTCCCAATCCATTAGAAAAAATGAGGAAAACTTTTTTTTTAAACCTCCAATCAGTTCATTACTTCATTTATCTGTTTGTCTTTTTCTAGCTCATTTTATTCTCTGACTTTTTACGTTTGACTATATTTTTGGTCTTAGCAGATGGTTAACAGTTTATATTTTTATTCACTGATGCATTCAGTTAAGACACTTTTTTACTGACTTTTATCCAGTTTGGCGCTCCATAGATGTTTTCATAGGAAATTGCTCAATGCTGTGAGCACCACAGCTGAAATTTAAACCAACTCTATTGTACAGGCAAAAACAAAACAAACATGGCTTTCCACTCAAGGAAATTGACGAATTTTGTATCCTTTGTGCGCTGTTCCTTTAAAAATCATTATAGAGGCAACAATTAAGCTGCTTCACCCTTCTTATCCCTATGCACAAATAACCCTTTTGAATACTTGCCCACAATTGAAAGGATGACCACAACCACATCAAAGATATTCCAGCCATTGGTGAAGTAGTAGTGACGCAGCGCAAAGAGCTTCAGTAAAAACTCGCCAGTGAAGACCACAATGAAGACGAAGTTGACCCAGTAAAGCACATCCTCTGTTTCTTTTGACTGATCATCAGTCTCCACCATCATGGTGACCATGTTGAGGCAGATGAGCATCATGATGGAGATGTCAAACACCTGCTGCGTCACAAAGTCAAACACCATTCCCTGGATGTTGTTCTGAGGAGAAAGGGAGGGAAGGAAATTATATTTTGAGTTATTTTTTCTATTTAGAAATGCACAATTACACAGTTGCTTGGTGGAGAAGATGAAGAGCACAAAAAGTATTTACCTGAGGTCTGGGTATTGGTTTCTGTGGCTTCTTTGACCCTAGTTTCTTCATGGCGTTGTAGTATTTCTTCTGCTCTTCTGTCATGAAGATATCCTGACCTCCAAAGTGCAGGGAGAAAACAGATTTGGTTACAATCTGTGACGATTTAGACCTTTAATTTCAGTATGTACCCAAATGTAAGTTAAGATAAGGGTTTATTTGACTCTCTTTTGACAAGTGCAATACAAAAAAAAACTTTTTCATATTTGGTTAAAGTATTCAGTTTAAAGGAATAATTCAACATTTAGGCTTTCTTGTCCATAGTTAGAACACTCCCCATTCTCACATCTGTACAGTGATTACCTGGTGTCACACTGCTAGGACAGGGGGGATTTCTTGTCAGTGGAGTAAAAGCCCTTTCAGACACAATCGGGTTTGAGTTCTGCTTTCTGCTGGGTTGAACATGAGCTTACACACCAATGTCAATTTTGTTGAATTTTGAGCGCAAGCTTCCCAAGCTGCGTGCAGCAACAAGTCGCCATGGTGCAGTGCAAGCCCTTGAAAAAATTGGGCCTCTGAGCGCCGCAGTGCCATTGTCGCATTGTGTCTGAAAGCCCCTTAACAAACATGATCAGATAATTGAGGGTCACCAAGAGGTTAGCTCATAGATGCTAATTAGCAATGTCTGCTGTTCTAACTTTTTCCCCAGTTCAGTAACTATTATGCAGCAACCTGAGTCCTAGACACTTCTCTTCATCAGTTAACTTAAAATAGCCTCAATAGCAGCGTCTATCTTGTCTACTGTGGTCACCGTTGTTGTTATTACTCCTCCCTGGTTCCAGCACACAGCTTGACAACGGCATTAACCTCGACTTGTAGTGGTGATTGGTTTGTCATTAGTGGACAGTAATTTTTCAGTTAGGAAACGATGCCAGGCCAGAGCATCAGTCAACTCAGTGGAGTGGGTAGATTCAATGGTCTGGACCAAGAGATGTACAGTCACTGTGAAACTACCACCAGTAGCCAGTTATCTTGGCTTACTACAAAGACAGGGAAAGGGAGCAAATAGCTCATATGGCTCTTATCCATGTGAGGAAATGAGAGTAGTATCGATCTTCTCATCTAACTGATATATAGAAAGTGAATAGAAATGTTGAACTATTCCTGTAAAACATCCACATAGCAGTTTTTTTCAGAGAAGATGAAAGTGAGGGGAATAAATCGTATCTTTTTCTTTTGTTGATTGAAGTTATCAATGATGACACCAATGAAGAGGTTTAAGGTGAAGAAGGAGCCGAAGATGATGAAGATGACAAAGTAGATGTACATGTACAAGTTGTCCTCATAGACAGGCTGGTCCTCCACCTGTACAGAGACAAAAGTGAAAATGTGTACAAAGCCGTATCACAGCACACTGATCTGAAACTTAAAATTGCAAAAGCTTACCTTTCTAGAATCTATTGCTGCATACATAATGTCCATCCAGCCTTTGAATGTTGCCTGTTAAGTGGACAGACATAATGTGTGAGAAAACAAGCTAAACACTGGATATCAAAGAGGAGAAAACCACAAGACATGACAGGAAATGTTGCTCACCACTTGCAGGAGTGCCAGGTATCCTGCGCCCACATTGTCAAAATTGATCTTGACGTTTTTCCATCTGACTTCACTGTAGTTTGCCTTAATGAGTGCAAGACACTCCGTTTTGTTGTTTACAACATCGGGTTCGAAGTACTCCTCAGATGTTTCATTGAAACAGAAGTAATACTTTCCAGCAAACAGGTTGACACCCATGATGCTGAAGATGAGCCAGAAGATGAGACACACCAGCAGCACATTCATGATGGAGGGAATTGCACCCACCAAAGCATTCACTACAACCTAAAGAGAACAGCAAGGAAACAGAGCCGCTGTAACTTTGCAATCACACATCAGCTGCACAGAGTTGTTCACACATAAGAACATCGACACACACATACATATGTGGAAATGCACATTCTTTCCCTCCATTAGCTCTTGGTGTGTTGCCTAATATCTTGGCACAAGATGAACCCCATCACAATAAAATACAAGGGGGTGTGACAATACTGTCAGCTCATGGTTCGGCACAGTGTCATGAGTTATCATGAGTTCATGGCCAACTCAGCTAGTTTTATTCCTCCCAGTAAGTCACTCTTAAAACACTGTTTTTCTGATCAGTTTTACTGCAGTATGTGAACATTTTTTACAACAAGATCTTAATCTATATAAAATCAACTGACAAATAAAAAACTGTAGTTAAAGGAGCAACATATAAAATATGGCCACCCGTCAAAGATAATTCCAAATACATAGGGGGCGGCATACCGCCAGAGTAACCACTAACTGCTTTTCACTATGCTCTCTGCTGTATCTTTGGCTGTAGCTAGCCTACCAGCAGCTGTTTGCTCAATTAGCCGTACAGCTAGACACCGTGTTACGACTCGAGTCAGGCAGACATGCAGCCCGGAGCATTGATGGGAGTATTTATGTTTACACCTCAGGCAATGGAGCCAGGTTCTCAGCAGCCTCTCTGTGAACACGGATGGACTGGGACCAACGCAGCCTCCTAGACCGACGCAGACCAGCTTGACAACAGGGAATACTCTACCAGTGTTATTAACAATGGCTCCAATCAGGACCAGTGAAGACCCTTTTATGAAGAGGTTTCAAGAGATGTCCTCTGTCCCATTTTGAAGACAGGCAGCTGTCTGCTGGGGCTACAGTGCCGGCTTTTGTGGCAGGCAGCTGTGTAACATCTTTGATTTAACTAATGACGTACATAAACAAATATTAATAAATAGTTCTGATGCCAACTAGCAAGATGTTTAATCGTATAGTCGACTAATCACGCATATCCCTAATAAAGATTGGAGGTGGGGACAGGAGAGATGTGAGGCAGAGAGGAATGAGAGGGAGGCCATCAGAGACGCAGCAGGAAGCCAGAATATTTTTACATCTAACGCAGTGAATTAAGGATTTATTTTCAACCAAACCAGATTTGGTGAGTGTGGACAAACAACCTTTTTATGAGTTTTGTTTTGTTTCTGTCGAGTCTGAAGTGTGTTTATGACAAAGCTCTTCTTTGTTTGGCAAAAGCGATAAAGTTGAATTCAGAAAGTAGCAAACTTGTGAACCTCACGGCTTGCATACATCTCCCAGCTGAAACTGCAAGAGGTTGAGACCATTGCCTCTTGAGGTACAAAGTGGCATTACTAGACCGGACGGCCAGGGCTAGCTGGTTAGCATGCTAACTCTGCACATCCCAATATATAGACTTCTGTTACATATCTGTTACTTCTTCATATTGTGATGATAATGTTAGTAAATTTTAGTGTTAAATGTTAGTGTTTTAAATTTACATTCTGGCCATATTTTACACTTTGCTCCTTTAAGGTTATAAGCTTTCAGCATTTTCATGCAGCAGTTTAATCCGCTGACAGTTCAGTGTTCATGAATAACACCTAATTAATTTTCAGCTCCACATTCATATCCAATTTTTGTAATACCATGTATTGTGCCATGATGTTTTGTTACACTCCGATAAAAGGCAATTATTCTTTAACTAGATTCAAATATTATACATGGGACCATATAGATCTATGAATCACACACAATTATACTGTATGTTCAACCATGTCAACAACTTAGACTGGGTTGCATTAACAAATATAAATTAATTAATCAATTCATTAATTAATTAACCTTTTTTATTCATTGATTAGATTAGTTCTAATCAGAATTTAGCTAAACTAAGTTTGAAACGAGAATATCCAGATTTTGAATTCGGCAGAGCTTTGTTGCAAAATTTAAAAAAAAATCTCTGTTTACCATTTCCATGTTTATTGATGTAAAGCAAAATTAAAGAGTCATTTGTCAGGACCTAGTGAATATATTTTTGCCTGAGAACTAAAAAGTTGAACAAATCATTATATTGTTTGCTAGCTATGCTAAAAAGTTGATAAAATGTTATTGCTAACTAGCTTATAAGTAACAAAAGGTTATATTGTTTGCTATCTAGCTAAAAAGTTAATAAAACGTTATTGTTAGCTTTCTAAAAAGTAATTTAAAAAATTACACTGCTAGCAATCTAAAAAAAAGTGAACAAAATGTTACATTCTTTGCTAGCAAGCTAAAAATTTAGTTAGCCTAGTTAGCTGAGAAAACTACATCATAAAACTCAACTGGTTTGAGTCTGTCCCTTAACCTCTTTTGAGGAACTTATTTTTCTCAAGGCATCTCAAGAAGTTAGCCATTTTAAAATTTAAACATCACCAAGAGCGAGTTTAAATTAATACCGGATCATTTTGTAAACTGGAGTTTAAAGGTTTGGGGAAACAGAATTGAATTTGATCTATGTTCAGAGTAAACATTAAACGGAGGTTTAAAGAGAGTTATTTCATCACATTTTAAGCAAGTTCAAAGATTTGGTACAACATTGTTTTCAGTTAAGACACGATTTGATCAGATTTAAAAATTAACCTGTTGCTGCAACCCAGCCTTAATGTTAAGAAACACACATTGCTGAGTATCCCTAAGCAATGATGATGTATAACTGCTACAGCATTACAAATATTGCCAAATGAGCATATGAGTGTGACTTATATAAACGAATCTGCGCTGAAGCAACATGAGCATATTGGAGGAGATAAAGCCAGCTTAAGGAGGACGCCATATGAATGTGCATTTCCAAACACAGAGGAGCCATGGAAACAGAAAGCCAAATAAACCAAAACTGTATAGGCAAACATCAAATGTTTTCTTTTCATTTTAGTGTTCTACCTAAAAATGTAGAGACAAAGCATCCATATGATCAGCTGATACAACTACTGCAAAATGGTGATCATGTAAATCATGGTGATGACATTCACTGAGGAGTGGTGAGCAAGGATGGCGAGGGAGGGGGGGGTATGCAACCAGAAGTTTATTGATCTTCCAGTGTGACAATGCCAAAGCCAAACTGTGATAAGATCAGATAACGGGACACTTGAGGCAGAGGGACAGTCAGAGGATGCTGAGCTTAGACACTGAGAAGATTTGTTTTTTCTGCCCAGCAACAACCAGAGGCTGATCCAACCCATCACACACTGAAATAATGATTCAGAAGAACCCAATTATTATTGCAGAAAGAAAATACATCTTTCTCAGGTTCGGTACAGAGCCCCCCAGGGGTCACGTGGTATCTAAATTACTAATGCTGAAATTCTACACACAGTTAAAGACAGATTAATCAAGTGTGCATACTGTAACACTGTAAAATGAACATGCACACGCAGTTTAATTAACAGGCACAAATTTCTTTATCAATTCTATAATGTCCATCATATGACAACTGGGGGGCTCTATAACTCAGATACACTTTTATGTTTTTATCAGTTTTGCTCAGATTGCCTCAGTCTACATTAACCCTGTCCTGTGATCCAGTTCAAACACTTTGTGTGACGTTTCATACCAACCTCTAGTTGTTCTCTCAGCGGGTACTTAACACTTCAGAGCTGAGTAGTTATTATAATGTGCTGCATCATTCAGGTCAAAACACCTGTCATTGTAGAGTGTTTCATAAGGCATATTTTAAGGTGTTTTGTTAATATTTCTAATGGATAAATTACTGCAAATTGTCTTAACATAGCACTAAATTTATATGAAATGAAATATGATAAATCAAATCAGATGTACTATGACCATCTGAGATGATCTGCATCCATGCAAAAAAAGCTTCTCATTGATAAAAGCTACAAAGGATTCCCCTAATAGAGACATTTTAAAAAATCTTCTATATTGCCATTTCTAGCATGCGTTGATGCTTTTATTTAATCGGCATGCAGAAGGACCAGCTGCCTGGTTTCTTAGGTCTTACCCTCATCCCTTCAAAACGTGACAGGGCCCTGAGGGGTCTCAAGGCCCTCAGTGTCCTGAGTGACTTAATCGGGCCTAGATCGGAGAAGCCCAACGCATTAGCTATAAGGCTGACTATAGACACCTACACAGATAGGGACAGAAGGAGAGGGAAAGACAGAGGCAAAGGAAGAGAGGACCCACATAGTTAGAGGGGATATAGAGAGAAAGGTGGGCCCTATATGTACTGGCTGAATGGTTATATACAGATATATATAAGTACACATATAGTTTCCATATGTGTAAGTATATGTATCTATATACCATAAGGTTAAACAGGGGTTATTGCAATAGACAAAGGTCAATAAAGTGCACGTGACCCAAATTTTCTTTTTTCTTTTTTTCTGTTTGTTTGCTTATGTTTGTGTTTGGTTTAGTTTGGCAAGCCAGTCTAGCGTGATAACCAGCTTTACAGCACAGTGAGCACACCTGGAAAGAAACTTGTGGTTGACACAGTGAGAGGGAGAGAAGATAAAGAGTCAAACAAAGGGAAAAAATTAGAGGAGAGATGTATTCACAAACACTAAATCAATGTGACACAATAATATACACACGGTACACAGTACAAAACAGTACAGTTTCCACACCAGAGAGCATCTCACTTAAAAGAGGGGAGAGAAAACGCAGAAGGTTGAGGACAACTTTCAGGGTTAGAAGAGAGAGGATAACCTGTGAAAGTAGGAGTCCCAACACAGCACACAAACCTTACCCTGGGCCCTCACACACCGACCCCTCAGTCCCTCTCGACAGCTGCTCAATGTCTCTCTTAACTTAAAGAGAGACACAGTTAGAGGTACCTGCTGTGAGAGAGAGGACAGGTCAATATTAGGGTAGAGACTTGCATGGAAAGTCAGGATAAGTTATGTGAACAACATGTGGGCCAATTCAGAATATACTGTGATTTCTACATATTTTAGGTTTTATATTTGAAAATCACTTATATTCAGACAGAAACAGGCATTGTGGTGATTAGTCACTGAAAGGTTGCACTGAAAGTTGGGGTGCGTGCAGGGGTATTTATTTGTGCTCGGAACACAACCGCTGTGACATGATCAGGATTTTTCTGATTCACTGGGTTTCTCGTTACCAGCGCTCTCTCACCTCATTCGCTGTGCGCCTTGCACATGTACAACTCTGCACTCACTCTCTCCAACACACAAAAACCACAAACACGAAATGAAAGACGCTTCTTTGTATTGCTATCTGTAGCATAAACTGCAAGTCAGACCCAGACATGGAGCCGGGCACATGAAATAAACAAACCAAGGACACACCGTCTGGATAGCATACAGTTTCAGAGGTATTACAGGCTGACTGTTGAGCAGTCCGATCGCCGGCTAGTGATTATAAGAGATTACTGGTGTTTCACCACGCCTGATTCTGTCTGAACAAGGCTGAAGGAGTTTGACAATCACTGGATACAACCTGGAGAACATGATTTTTCTGTCGTCTATCACAGGCTGTATCCAAATATGAGCATTCGAACAATAAATGGGGGAAATACCCAGTGGTTTAGAAAGTAGTTTTACTTCGGCTAAATGACTAACACACAGTGTAGAAATACTCTGTTACAAGTAGAAGCCCTAAATTCAAAATTTTACTCAAGTAAAAGTATGTATGCATTGGCACCAAAATTGCAGAATTTACAATAAAACACTCAGTATGCAAAACAGCCCATTTCAGAATAATAACTATAATATTACTGGACTACAATTATTATCACATTTATATGTAAGCATCACTAATAGTAAAGCTGCTAACAAAGGTAGAGGTATCTGTATTCTTCAATGGTATCATAATTTATTAGTTGATTGTTGTTAACTATTAGTTATATTTTGTATTAATCTGAATCTGTAAAAAGTATGTTGTAACTATAGCTGTCAAAGAAATGTAGTGAAGCTAAACATACAAGTGTCTTAAAATAGTCAAAAAGTCTCAGTACTTAGTTACTTTTCACCATTGGAAATAAGTCTACTGGAAATGTTGTTTTCATTTCTGTTTCAGAGGAGAGAAGCCAAATCACACAGGTTGAAGGTTAATTATTTAATGTCCTATGATTTCTCACTTCTTTTGGTGATAATTAGAGTAAAAAAAAACTTTTTGTTATTTACAGTGTGTGGACAAATGAGGATAAGCATCACATAACATAATGCATTACAATACGACACAGCCATAGAATATAGACTGAGATCTAAGGAATTAACATAGTTTTGGATCAACAGCTACAAACATGCACACAGTTTTCTTCCTGCTAGTGTCAGGGTCTGAGGACAGCACTGTCATGTCTGCTTGTCCCATATAGAAATGGAATACAACCAACAAAGCATCTGAGCTCCTCTGATCAATGTATTTGCACTCGCCGCAGGATGTCTTGATTGGACAGATGTGTCCCAGTGAGCACTTATAAACTAAAACTTAACAAGCACCTGTGTACTGTGACAGTTGCCAGAAACACAAAAAATCAGGAGCAATCATACATTAGTGCATCCGTGTCACATGACATCACATGATAAGGATGTTGAAACACAGACAGATTGAAACCTTACAGTCAAGGACGATGGAAAACTAGTGGTCAAGGGATAAAGGACTACTTACCTAACAGCCAATACATGACTTAGCACAACATAAAACACATAATCAAATATGTGTAAGAGGATTAGGACAACAAGACAGAACCAAGAAAGTTCTCAGATTAATTTTAATATTCTGAGAAAAACATCTGAATTATAAGAAAAAAGTCAGAGGCTGTATTTGAAATTGATCAAACACTGATTAGGTCGTGCACAGTGCATAGTAGCAGATACAGTAGCATAGTATTTCTTTTAGCACTTATTCACTGCTCGCCATATTGGCATACTTGAGTCCACTATATAAAAGTGCACAGTTATTTACACTTGGGAATTTAAACAAAAATACAAAATGGCAGACACAAAATAGTGGACTATGCTATATAGAAGTCAAAAGTCAATAATTTTGACACTGAAAGATGCTGACTCTTCCCCAAAATTATGACTTCTTTTCAGAATTCTGAGATAAGACTTTTTTCCCCACGGTCCTATTCCTCTCCAGTATATGACAATACCACAACATTTAAAGACACCCTTAAATGATGCCTTTAAGTTCCTGGAAAAGTGTAAATTTCTGGAAAGCAGTAAATATTTCATGGTGAGTTCCTCATTCACTGGTAAGTATGAACAAAAAATGCCCTGTGCTTCAAATACAAACACATCTGCCTTTCTCTTCTGAACTGATATTCCCTTGGCTGCCATAAAAATGATCTTATGCTGTTTTATGTCCCACCTCACATTAAGGGTACAGCCCATGGATGTATTAAGAACAAGATACCTGATGCAAAGATCACACCAATTCAATCTTATGAGAATTTCTGAACTGGCGCATATGCCAAAAAGGTTTTCCTGCTTTCTAGTAGGGTTTCTCCCACTGGCCCTTCCCACAAGTGCCCACTCGGCCCATAGACTTTGCATTGTGATGATGTCATCGTTTTTTAAATTGCTTTTCTCAGCTCATGGAAAGTTTTAGAAATATAAAACCTCCATTCTTCAAAAATTTAGAACAGAAAGAGTAATAATCGACATTGTTTGCAGTTCGAGGTGTGCTGTCAGCAGTTTGACATCTTTTTTAGAATACTGGCTTATGGTGATAATTGGCCACAGGGAAATTTTTCAATACCACAAGTGGCGCCATATCTATGTTCTCCTTCATACATCCATGGTAAAGCCAGACAGAACACGGCAAAGCTACTAACACTTTCCACAATCAGCTGATTGTGGAAAGGTCAATCATGCTGTAAATGTTTAAAATCATTTTACATTTATTTAACCACAAAAGTCGGTTGAGAACCAATTCTCATTTACAATAACGACTGGCCAAGAGGCAGGGCAAATACAAATGCAGTTTAGAGTATAAAAGTGACATTTAGAGTGAGTGTTGGTGATGCACGGAGCAGGTTAGGACATCCTCATTGGGAAAATATGAAAGAACCTGATGTTTGCTTGCTTGCTCGTTGGCATCACTTCAGGTTAAGAAGAGGTTTTTGTCCACTATGTTGCCTGCCTGTTCCTCACTGCCTGTTAATCCCATCATGCTCAACACAAGCAATTACAAAAACTATGTGAGGCAGCAGCTTTGTCTAGCAAGCTATGTTCAATCTGGCTGTATTTTGAGGAAGTAAAAAACCCATTTCATGGGGGCTTTAGGCATACCATGTAATGAATATTCTCAAATACAGACACAGGAAGAAAGTGAAGTGTGAAACTCATCATGCACAAATGACAGAAAAGGATAAACCATATGTGTGCAATAGTAACTGTGAAGTGGGAAAGCACTGAATGACTCAGCAGTTCAGAGATAGACTGGAACTCTTAAACATAACAGTGTTTATACATATTTACTGTGTCAGGGCTGCTGCTGTCATGAGGCCCAAAATTTCAAGTGGTAGTGGCAACCTGGTAATGATAAGCTATGACAATGACACTGTGAGAAAAACACAGCCCTCTTATCAGTTTTATGGTCATATTACATTATTCTTCCATGATTTAGTGCTTATCCTTTTAAGGGTCGTAGGGGGCTGGAGTCATACCACCCACGGTCAGCTGGGTTGTCCACTTTTACAGTCTAAACTGCTGTGAAAACGAACACATTTCTACACCACACTGACTTCATAACCAAACCATTTACAACAGTACAACAGTACAACACATGAAGCTGCAGCATTTTGATTACTGTGTGGCCTACAAACCACTGAAACGAAGCCTGGATGTCACATAAGAAATAAATGAAATCTACGCCTTAAGCTATGACCCATTAATACTTTGTCATGGAACATATTCATTAACATGATAGCCTAATATTGACTCTTTCTACTCTGTGTTGTAAATAAAAACAGGCTTTTTTGAAATGGTGTCTAATATTTTTTTTCTTCTTTAATGGTTATTGACCAATGAGGCAATCTCTCAAATCCATACCTTCCTTTGATGCTGCAGTCTAAAAATATCATTATGACTCGAACCGAATGACTTGAATGAATGACCTTGTGCAATTTTATACTTATACTTAAGTACACAACAAAACAGTATGGGAATGTACTTACATCTACAATGAAGAAGTCCAACCAACACCAGGCGTTAGTGAAGTACTTGACGAAGCCGTAGGCCACCCATTTCAGCAACATCTCCAGGATAAAGATGTAGGTGAATACTCGATCAGCATACTCCAGAATGATGCGGACTGTCTTCCTCTGCTCAATGTACACATCCTCAAAGGCCTAAAGAGCACCAGAGAATTATCACATAGACGATGGCTTAACTTACCTCTTTCAACATTTACCATTGATATGTACATGATATGCACATGCTGGTGTTGTAAATGAGTAAACTGTGAGGTAAGCTACACCTTACAGCGTTTTGTTTAGCGTTTATTGTTCACAAAATTGATAGAAATGACATGAAATCTATATCAACGAATACTAATATCTATACAAAGTGTTTTTAATGTCACTGAGGAATGGCTGACTTGGCTTTTTATTGTTCTGTTCATCTTTATATTCTATATTGTGTTATATTTTTAAAGCACCCGATGTGTTTTGTTTTGGAAACTAGTTCATAAAGGGCTTTTTTGCCAAGTTAAACTAGACTTATCATTCCCCTCAGTTCTTCCATTCTCAAGCCTGTATCCATTCTTCAGCACATAAGTGTTCTGAGTTGGATTCTGCCAGTTCAAAGGTTGGGATATTACTGCACTTTGCTGTCCATTAGATACAATCATATCATGAGCAGTTGCAGAGGAAAAGCTGGAGATGATCTTGCTTGTGCACATCCTCATGAACTCCTACATGTTTTCTATAGTCAAATTCAAGCACTTTTCAAGAATTTAAGGTGCATTTTCAAACTTTCTCAGCACCTTACAGCTGTAGTAAATTATATACAGTATTAATATACATCTGCAAAATGATTATTTCACTTCTTTATCACATTAAATCAGATGGTATTGTGCTATAAACAACCAAATTTATACTTCATGGTAGCATTCCACAGAAGGATGACAAATTAAAGGAAAACACAATAAAGTTTCATGTTTCAAAATGTGTCATCTGTCTGCAAGTATACTTGATATCCTGTACACTGGCTGAATGAATATCCACCTTATTTTATTTCTTACAAGGTTCAAGCAATTTATCCAAAATCCAAGCACTTTCCAAACCCTGAAAACAGTACATTAAAATTCAAGTATTTTCAGTGATTTCCAGCGCTGTATGAACCCTGCACATTTTTCTTCTCAGTTCACATCCTACATTTGCATCCCAATGTTGTAAAGCACTGAGTAACTTTGTTTCGATATGTGCTACTTGTGGCATTAATATGTGTTCATGTGTGTGCATGTGTGTGCATGTGTGTGCATGTGTGCGCTTACCAGGGCTCCACTGCTGAGCAGGATCATGAAGATGATGAGGGTTTCAAACCAGTTGTGTTCTACAATCAGGTAGCAGGTCTTCCTCAGGAACCACCAGTGTTTCCCCCAGCCGTGAGTGATTGGAACGTCGCAGCACTTGTATTTGGCCACACACTCTGTGCAACAAATAAAAACACAACTGCTAATATACACAGAAGAGGGGGATGCATAATACTGCAAAGGGCAGGATGCAAAATGTACCATAGTGCCATTAGAATAGTACATACAATGTTAATAATTTTCCTGTCTGTTCATTGTTATTATTTACCGCCACCTACCATCTGTCCAGCAGGCGTCTGGGTCAAGGTATTCCTCCACTACCTCCACCACTGCCACCTCCTCCACATCAGGCTTGATGTCTATTGTGCTGCCCTCAGATGAACTGGTGTCATCCTGTTAGGACAAACAGAGCAACAAAGAGATCAGTTCAACCTCTGGCTTACTCTCTGAACATTACAGGCTCAGCAGTTACATGATGAAAGCATATGGATACAGCACAGTGAGGGTACATGAACGCCCCTTTGGGTTTATATGCATGACATGATTTATTACTGGAGGTATACATGTTGTAGCCATGTATCGTGACCCTGTCGCCACCTATTCTGCAGTTATTAATAGAGCCACAAGAAAGTAATTAAACTTGACCAGTGACTGATTGCATAGGTAATGATGGTTGTTGCTATACATGCATAATACTTTAGTTGGAA
Source organism: Lutjanus erythropterus (assembly GCF_056507025.1). Taxonomy (NCBI): domain Eukaryota; kingdom Metazoa; phylum Chordata; class Actinopteri; order Lutjaniformes; family Lutjanidae; genus Lutjanus; species Lutjanus erythropterus. The sequence goes on from NC_139318.1 coordinate 22,353,887, forward strand.
TCAGTTGCATTGCTGTTTTATGCTTTTAGCATGTTTCTGCATTGTTTTTTTTTTGTATTGTTTTGTGGTTGTTCTGTGTGTTCCAAAGCCAATAAAAAAAGAATAACAAATGCTCCAAATATGAATTTCAGAGTTGTAAGGTATAGTAAAGAGGAATGTGAAATCTCTCATTTTTAGGCATTAAAACCGTGGCCTGGTGAAGTTCACCTGTACCAATGAATCATGTCACATCTTAACAATAGGTCAAGGTGAGGCAGGGCAAACTAGTTAAACACCAGTATAACAGCAGCCTTATTGCAATAAAGTACACGCACGCTTGCGCACATGGAGACACAGACACTCAGCCAATTCAATTCACTAGAGAATGATACTGCACTTTATGATCTTAAGTCGTCAGCAAAGGAACTGCATTCGCACTCTCTTCTGCTCCCTCTCTCTTTTCTCTTTCTCTGTACCAAACAGCCAGATGGATCCCTGCTCCTCTGATTGGCTGTTAGCAGCTCTGTCTGTGTCTGCTCCCCGCAGTGTACCCCGTGGCTGGCTGTGGTGCAGGGAAGATTGTTGTGTGGTTGGTTGAGGGAGCCCAGTGGAATATAGACCTGGTGCAGGTACAGTAGTGACGCTGCTGCATTATCTCCTTTCTTCCTACTACAAACCAGGTCAAGGTGACCCACGCGTCAGACTTCGCGACAAGCTTTGTGTCTGGCTCAACCTTCTTCCACATTCACACAGTATGTTTTTTCTGTCTGTCGTCTCATCAGGGCTGCCTTTGTCTCGGCCTGTCTGCAGGGTCAGCAGCACTTGTGTCTAAATGGATGTTCTGAAATGTCAGGTAAACTAAATGTCTTTGGTGTGGCAGCTCAGACTGCTTAATGGATCAAAAGATGCCACATCGGCACAAACAAACACGCACATTTACACATGTAAAACTAAATTTCTAAACTTGTAAATAAGTCGCTAAAAACAAGGACTATCACAGCTATGGTATATCTCTGAATTGGCCCAGATTTATCATTAACAGTGTCTAAAGTAAAAACCACCACATAATAACTTCATCAAGCAATAATTGACCCAAGCTATCTTCAAATTGTTAAGCAAAGACTATGGCTGTCACAATTACCACAACTTTGAAATACCTTGCTAGCCAGCTGCAGGGAATGGAAAGCAACCACAAAAACAGTTTGCCACTCACATGCACAATACAGGTTGAATGAATGAATTAGTGCTTCAGAACATTAAACAAGCAATATGCGGGCAGTAACAGTTCAAGCTCAATGATGTTTCAATACCAGCTTTCTCTGGCTTTGACTTCAAACTTGGAAGCTGTAAGTTTTTCCATATTTTATGTTTTTTTGTTTATTTTGTAGGGTAACCTGTTGAACTGTCTGTTAGCATGTTGTGGCTGTTGTGGCTATTCTCACAGGCTGACACATTGTTGGACTAATGTTGTAATATTAAAGGACAGTCAAGAGAAACTGTGTTAATGTTAAAGCTACTACAAGGAGTTTCAACTTTTCAATATAATACTGATGCAACCACATGACCTACCTAAGAAAACAAGATGAGACGATTGGTTATATGTGAAAAGGGACTGGTCAAAAGGCAGGATTTCATTAACAACTATGACTAGCACTGAGCAGCTAGCTTGCTCAGATCATAAAATAAAATTGGGCAGTGAGTTGAGAGCCATGTTACACTTAGCAATACTGCACCAAATTACTTTATTTATCATAAACAAAGTAATTTGCAGAAACAAAAATATGAATAAGAATAAGAATGGTATGCTAATGCTGCATACCATGCTTATTAGCCAACCTAAATAACTGCAGGGATATTTTGTCACTGCAAAAGCCCTGTCATAGATATCACCACTGCCATCTCTCTGCAAACATCTCTTCCATTCTCACACTCTTACTAGTTCTTGTTACTCACATCTTTACTGTTCTCCACATCAGATTCACTGCTGAAGTCTTCTGTGTTGAGGTTTTCAAAGTCCGACTCGCCGACAGCGATAGGAACACAGACAGTGAGGTTGGGGTTGTGAATGAAGGACATGTAGTCCTCATCAATCATATACTTTCCCACACTGCTCCCGATGCCGCTGGTGGTACCATTGCCATTTTTAGCATAGTCCAGTTCACGGTTGATGTCCACTGTGTGGTTTGCAATGCAGTTGAGCTTCTTCTCATACATTTCGTCCAAAGGCTTCTGTTCATCCTCTATGGGCTGCTTGTCAAAAACAGAGAGAAAATTTGAGCCATCTGATAAAAACACACATTCATATGACAACAGTTATAGTTTCAGTTATTAAACAACCAAGAATTGGTTATGCATAGAGATGTTTTTTATACGGTACCTTCTTTAGCACTGTAGCTACAAAGAGCCGCATGTTGACCTTGATCCAGGCAATCCCTGTCTTAATGCGGGCAACCGCAAGCTGCAGGTTGTTGGGCTCGCCATCGTCATCTGTCGCAGCGAGGTTGTCTGCGCTGAAAGAGCTCAGCAGCAAGGCCAGGAACAGATTCAGCACCTTGGATAAAACAAACACCACAAATGCTGGAACCAGTCTACTCACACTACATAGACGGTTCACTGATACACTATGTAATCTTCATCTTTTCTTACCACCAGGTTTCCGATGACCATGACCATCATGAAAACGATGAGGCACATGCTCTGTCCTGCCACCTCCATACAGTCCCACATGGTCTCAATCCACTCACCACACAACACTCTGAACACGATCAGGAAGGAGTGGAAGAAGTCGTTCATGTGCCAGCGGGGCAGTTCACAGTCCTGGGCGATCTTACACACACAGTCCTTGTAGCTTTTGCCAAACAGCTGCATGCCCACCACGGCGAAGATGAAGACAATAATGGCCAGCACCAGGGTCAGATTACCCAGAGCTCCCACAGAGTTACCGATGATCTTGATCAGCATGTTCAGGGTGGGCCATGATTTGGCTAGTTTGAACACTCTTAACTACAAGAGAACCAGGAAACAGGATTATTCCACAGTTATTCATATTAGGACAATGATCTAAAAGTGGCTGGATTTGAACTGACTTATATGTATTAGGGCAGGTTCACACTAGGGATGAGTATGATTAGTTGACTAAATGATTCAACATTGCTACTTTTGCTAGTCGGCACCAAAAATACTAGTTGATTAAACTATTTATTAGTATTTTATTATTGTACAATGCCAGTTAATTATTGCCTCTAAGATGTTATGCAGCCGCCCACCAACATAAAACCAGCACTGTTTGAAAGTATTTTAACCAAATCAATGGAAATAAGCTTGAATGTAGGCTTTGTCAGGACAAACTGACACATAACCACATAAAAACATCCAGCACATGCATGTTAACCTGCAAGGAAACCGTTCTGCTGGTGTTAGCACTGCTAATGTTAGCCACAGTGGGTAACAGCAACATTGGCTGCAAATAAATGATGACATCGTTTGTAGATCCTGCTCTGATCCTGTTTTGAAAAGATAATACATTTAGCAATTTGTTGCAGTGTTTTGTAGAAAAAGTGTATTATGTTCAAAGTGCATGCTGCAAAGTGCCACACGTTTCACCAGCATTTAAAATATGGTTTTAATTATTGAAGAATGTGATTAACGGCTTCAAATGGCTCCTAATAAACGCAGTATTTTCTAGGGCCTTTGACCTTATAGATTAATAAATTGTGCTATGATAGCTGTTAGACTAGTTGACTAGCCTTAATAAAAAAAAATGTTTAATTGTGAGGGAAATTCATCGCCAGGAAAATTCCTCGCTCACACCAGCCTTGTTTAGTCCAGCTGAACCAAATCCTGAAACATTTACCCCCTTGGTGCAGTTTGTTTGGGTTGGGTTGGGTTGAATGCCACACTCAAACCCTGGTGCACTTAACAAACAACCGGTCTGTGGTTCGCCTCAAAGGGGTTGTCTCTCAACTCTGGAACAGTTCATTTCTGGCGTGAACACCATTTGAACTCATCAGAGAAGCATCTGCCAGTTGTTGGGCGAATAATTTAACATTTCTACCACATGAATTGTGTTTCTAATTTTTTAAACTATGTATCACCCTCTCACCGGTTCGATTCAAGAACTGAATCTTTAGGTGTGACCCTGTTCTTAACTTCATTTTAAAGGTCATGTGAAGCAAATGCACTGATGTGTATGCCATTTGGTCTGGCACAGGCTCAAAAATAGATATTATGAGGGTTAACGGTTTTATCAGTCGCTTTAAAGGTTTAAACTCAGCCTTAATTATGAGCTTTAAAGACTTAATTTGATGATAATAATTGATAAAATCAGTGGAAATCAGCATTATGCAAAGTTTAAGAGTTAAAAGATGAATATTTTTTTCAGCCTGTATATAAATGCCAGAAGGGTAAAACAAACGTTGACATCCCTGTCTCTACTTCCTTCCACTTACCAATCGGAATGACCTGAGCACTGACAGACCTTCCACATCAGCCAGTCCCAGTTCAACTAAACTCAGAGTCACAATGAAGCCATCAAAGCAGTTCCAGCCTTCCTGGAAGTAGTAATAGGGATCCATGGCTATCAGCTTGGCAAACATCTCCCCGGCAAAGATACCTGTGAAAACCTGCGGACCCAAACAGTCACTGTAAATCTGGATTAAATTCACAATTTTTCTACATGATGACATGTTATTAAAGGTTTATATTTATTAAAGGTGATGTATTTCATGGTGAAACAGGGATGACAAGGGAAGATGCAGACAGTGATGGATGAATCCAGCATGTAAGCCAATGGGATTTCAGAATGGATTTGCAATTGCTTTATTGGTTGGACTATTAAGGTACACCTACAAGTGCAGAACAATGATATCATTGAAGATAAAATCATATAAATATCAAATAATTCAGCTTTGGAATAGGCTTGTGAAGATATCTGATTAGAGACTCACTAAAAAGATATTTCACTGGGACATTTTGCATGTTCATGCCAGGGCTAATCCTTATTTTATTTGAACAATTTGTCATTCATTTTCCAGAACAGATTACTTTGTAATATTCAGGAGATTAGGAGCAACATCTTTACCATGTATACAGAAAAATGGTCTGTTCATATATGGTATAAACAAAAATGACTCAAAAGGAATAACTATAGTGTAGAACCTTATGCAAGGTTCAATTTAAACAAAAGACAAAAATCCTGATGTGTTATGTTCAGGAACATTACTATTAGCTGGTTTAATGACACTCCAGAGGAGGACAGACATTGTTGTGTGAGCTTGGTGAAATTTAGAATGAGGTTCACTTTCTGTTTTGGTATCATGCCTCTGAGGACATTAGGGATAAAAAATGTGATCCATCAATGTTGATTTCTTTTGGCTGGATGATCATTAAAAACTTGAGTTGTGCTTTAAGGAGGGAACCTTTTTTTGTATCAGATTTCATTTGCAGAGCAAAGAAATAAACTATAATTTTGTAATGAAAAGAAATGCAATTAATTGTTTGAACTTTGCAAGAAATCAGTCAATCAAAGTAGTAACAGATGATTGCAGTTTTGTTTCAGTCGGCTGTGACTTTATAAATTCTGACTTACAATTTGACAAAAAATGTTCAATCTCTCAAATCCCTGTTAAAAAAAAGCTCCAATGATAATGTTACAATGGCACTACAAATATAAAAAAACAACAAAATTTCAAATGCTTTCCTCATTCTGAAAGTCTGAAGGGAAAATTGCGTGCAGAACAAAAAAAAGACTTGCTTGCATTGCATTTTATTGGATGTAGGGCTGATTAAAAATGGATTGGGATCTGCTTAGAGTGAGGAGGACTCTTCTGACAGGGCAAGGTCAAAGAACGGCGGCACCATGTTCTAGCAGAACCCATACGGAGCTGTAGTATTCTCAGCCTTTCCCATATTGTCCACCCAACAGCTAATCATGTGCCCAATCAGTGCTGCAGAGAACAGCCAATGATTCATACTGCACCATCCATCACGCCGATTCCTCTGACTTCAGTTCCTGTTTCACTCCTGACAGAATGCCAATCCCTATGACCTCATTTCCTGTCTTAGTACTGACACTGTGCCAATACCGCTGCCCTCAGACAGCTGTGCTACAGTGGTATCTGACAGCAAGGGCAGAGCACAGACAAATCAAAATTTCTGCTGTACATTTGGTTAATATGTACTCTGCCAAACTAGGGTTGACTACAGATCAGTGGCAGGCCTTATTATCATGACTGCTTTTGTGTGTGTATATGTGTGCGTGTATTTGTGTGTAGGGGTGTGTGTGCGTGTGTGTGTGTACAAGAGAGAGAGAGAGTTAGAAGAGTTCAGTACAGTTGAGGTAAGCAGGATGCAACGGAAGCAAGAGAGTGACCAGCAGAGTGGGGGGTGATGAGAGTTTGGGGAGCAGGCTGGCTGGCTACATTAAAATGGAAATAAATCTTTAATGAGACCCCATCAGAGTCCTATATATATTAAGTGTGTGTGTGTGTATTCTTAAGTGCACATACCAAATGATGCATTGATGCATTGGTTTAAGGTTATGTAGGTGGGGCAAACTGAATCCGCACTGCTTTCTGTAACTGCTGAAAGATAATGAGGTTTATGCAGGCATTAAAACTTGAAAAGCAGGGCTGTGTTGTCGATAATGAGATATTTGGTCAAAAGTACTTAATGCTTAAAAATTTTGTCGATAGCCCCAGCCCTACCATATTATACAGTGGGAACCTCTTTCCCGTCTGTCTGGATGAAAATGATCACTATGAGCAAATGTTTATTCTAACAAATTTTTTAATATTCCTTTAGTAATCATGCAGATTACCATCTAATTGACATTTGTATTAGGGATGTTAATGGCTGACTGACAATTGATTAATTGCTCTGCATCTTATCTGATGTTCAGTAATATGTAGGCCTCACCATCTTTATGTGTTACATAGGCTATGTAGTGTGGTCAGAGAATTTGCAATATGTCGCTGTGGAAATAAAGCTTTGATGGGGAGAAAGAACTCATTTGGTTTGGTAGTTTTTGTAATTATGTTCATGTTTATGTTGATTAATTGATTATTAATGTTACCAGTGTTAGATTAAGTGCTTACAATCTGCAAACCTAATTTGTATAATTATTACATGAATATATAGTAATCAAACAGAGAGCTTCACTATGAATTTTATTGACTGTTTCAAAATACAGTTCAGTTGTTTCTAATCCTTTTCAGATTATTGTACAAATTAAATTATTGTAGGCATTGTGTATAATTCAAATATGCTATAATACAGTACAGTACTGTATATAAAATGAAGTTTACTGTAGTTTTGCTGCTGCATCTCATTGGCTTGTGTTTGGCAGGTTGTCAGAAGCTTTGAGGAGCCTACGTTGTTCACTGAGAGAAAATTACTTTCTTTTTTTGTCATGAGCACACAGCAGCAGCCTCCAGGTGGCAGCTGAAAGTGTGCAGGTTACTGCAAGGCAAAATATTATGGGAGTTAAGTAAAAAAAAAAATTGGATTACAATACTGTCCCCACACCTTGTCATGCATCACAAGACCCAAGCTTTGAGATCCATATAAATGGCTGATCATGAACTGTGATCATGATACACGGTTTCCACTGTATGATGTTTTTGGATTACTATTGCTGTTTCATTAATGTATGTGTTACATTTTACTGTAGTAGATGTTTAAGGGCTAATTTTAGCTACTTTATATATTGTTGGGTAGTTAATTCTACAGCAATGCATCATATTACATAAGATTATCATATGTTTGCACTATTTGAGAGTTTATGGTAATCTTTATGGTAAGAAAATGTTTCTATCAAGATATATATCATATATTGTTGCGCAGCCCAAAAACCGTTTTATTATTTATATGCCATATCGCCCAGGCCTCTTACAAAGACAAATGGTGGTGGTATGAGAAAGGACAAATTAAGAATTGTAGTTTCTCACCAGGTTGCCTGTTGCCAGGACCCCCTCGAAGTGTTCAGTCATGGGGTAGTGCTCCATGGCCATGAAGAGGGTGTTGAGGACAATACAGATGGTGATGGCCAGGTCAACAAACGGGTCCATGACAATCAAGTAGACTATGTGCTTGATCTTCAGCCAAAAGGGAAAGCATTCCCAAATGAGGAAGACATTGGCAAACCTGTACCAACAGGGAGGGCACTTCCTCTGAGACTCCTCCAACTCTGCAGGTCAAGACAGAGAAGAAAGAAAACCAAAAAGGGTGAGAAACACAAATCAGTTAGGAGTGAGTCCCTAAATCATGCAAGGGATTTTTTTTCCTCCAAATTTATTGGACAATAAACTTTCTGTTGAGTAACACCCAGACACCCAGCTCCCTTTAGTTTGTGTCACTATGCCTGTCAAGACAGATTGCAATTAAGTCCCGCCCACACTGAAGGGAAAAACAATTGTTCTCTCTCCACTGACTTTTTGCATGAAGACATTGTTTGACATGCTTAAATCAAATGTTTTTAGCTAGCTACAGTCATTTTGTTAACATTTCAGCCCTTGGTTGCCTATTGTGGCACCGATCACATTTCCCCTCCGGTAGGCGTGGTCTTCATAGTATGACGTGTTACGTTCTTGTCTCTATGCAGTTTACAGTGATAAATATGTCAGATTTAACTAAATGAGATTGACAGCAATTTTTGAAATACTAGGTCTTCAATTCCACAGAGAAGTAAAGAAAAGCAGCTTCTCATTTCTAGCTGATGACCGTGAACCTGACGATTAAAATGAGTCACGCCAGCAGATTTTAAAAGTGAAGCAATTGCTTCACCACCTTGAGTCAGCTGAGAGGTCCATCTCCAGCTGACTTTTTAAAGTTTCCATCTGACATATTTTAAAATGAGAACCCTGTAAAATGGACTAAAATATGTAAAATTACTTAATGGCAGCGTACATGATGTATCATTAATGCTAAAAGACAAGGGCTAAAGCTACATTTCAGCAAACACTGGTACAACAGACAACAGAAATACACTAATTAGGGCCAGGAAAAGGAAATGCAGGGATTCAGCAGACGTTGAAACAGTCACACAGACAGACCAGCTGGATCGTGATTCCCCCAGGAAGAGAGCCGGGATATGAGCTAAGCTACCCCCGCTTAGACCAAAGAGAGCAAAACAGAGAGAGATGTGTCGTTGTTGGCCCACTTTGATTATGCACCAGCCCACATCCTCCTCCTCGAACCCCATATAACACAGTTTGACCCCTGGGAATAAACCCTGAATTTGGCAAATACAGTTGTATGTTACACAGGTTTGTCTGGAGGTGACGCTGCTGCAAGTAGTAAGCTTGTTAGTTGGACATGCTACCATTTGCAGATTATGTTAGAGCAGATATTTGCTTACATATCTGCTCATGTGTTTTAGGTTTTTGAAAGAGGACAAAAAGACACCGCCCTCCAGAGTCATGAGACACTACATATTACTCTTCTTAATGCTCCATGCACATTGCTTCAAAATGTAGAGACATACAAAGCTTGACAGGCCTGCGGTGCCAAGTTACACTTACTAATTTACGACTGGACAGTTGCTGTTTGGGGGAGGGACTTGCAAAGTTCAGTGCAACATCTAGAGCACAGCTGGCTTGAATTGTGATCATATCTCAGTTAAGTGTAAATTAAATGCAATTCAAAGATGGATGGAAACATGTTAAAGGAAACATGTGCTTTCTCTGTACCCTCTATCAGTGTGTTAGTGACAACGCTCATCTGACTGTTGGCACGGTCTTTTCCTTTGAAGGAGGAGTTGAGCTGATCCACAGATACCATGAGAGAGCCAGAGTGCTTCTTCTTTATCTCCACATCAGTAGTCTGTAATAGACACAATGTCACTCAGAGAGAGTACTCACATGAATGCATACTCACAAACATCACACATTAAAACTCATGCTCTTACGCTATCTAAATGATACATGATCCCGTAAGTCTGCTCAAAAGACGAAAAGCTTTTTGCATCAGATCAAATGTATTTACAATGTACTATTCCCCAAAATGATCAGATTTGTCCAATTTAAGCATTTCCTGCAATATATCACACATTACACTTCAGTTTTCACACTGTAAATTCTCAAATGGTTGCTTTAATTTACCACAGCTGAGGGGAAAACCAGGTCTTTATTTTTAAAACAAAGAAGTATTTCTAATTCCCCTGATTTCTGTTTATTATAGTTTCATAGGCAGTCATTATGGAAATACTGGCTTTTGTTTGAGAATTTACAGTATACTCTTTAAACCCTCCATTGTGTACTGTGCATAACATAATGAAACTACAACGCCTGAGTGAACAACATTAAACTGCATGCAATGGCATGCTGGTCAAGAAACAGAGGGGAATTCAAGACATTTGCTGCTTCACCATGCTACATTTTAAGAGAGAAAAAGGTAAAAGCAGGTAGATTGGTTGAGAATTAAAGAAGGGTCTACCATGCTAGCTAGAGAGAGGAGAAATCATGTTATAGAAGAAAGTTTGAGATTTGTTCTTGCACCATCCAGTGGCTCTGGAGCAGAAGATAAATGAGAAAAGAGAGGGGTATAGAAACAGAGTGAAACAGAAAGAGAGAGACAGAAAGAAATGGAGGAGTAGATGTGGGGCTGGATGTGGAAAGCCCCTATGAATGAAAGAAGTAGAAGTACGGAGTGATTTTTTTTTTCCTGTCAAAATATTTTGATAGTTTTGTTAATATGACTGTACATGTGTTACTATGGTGACAGACGAACTAAGGGAGGAGGATATAATATTGTGAAATTGTTAAAATATTAATCAGTGAAATGATCATCATGATGCTGGTAAAGTCATGTATACTGTGTCAGCTGGTTAGTGCCTTCTAGAGCTGTTAAAAAAAGAAGCAGCAGAAAAAGGGTGGAAGTGTAAGTGGCAGTGTAAGTTGAAATTATAAGAGAGGATCTAGATAACCAGGGGAGGAACAGGAAGCTATTGAGTTCAGGGAAAAGAGTAACAAGAGCCAAGGGGAGGAGGTTGTGAAGGAGAAGCTGCAGAAACCGGGGCCACCACCATCATGCCTAAACTGTATTGGTGTCCCATGGACGTCCTTACACTGTCATCAGTGGCTGCCTTATCTATTTTCACCTCAGGCAGAAGCCGTCTGCCGGGCCCAGGGCCGATGAGAGACACCACGCCATTGCAGTCAACCGTGCTGTTCCTCTTCCCTCCAGAGTGGGGTGCCAGGGGGTGGATGCGTGATGAGCCTTGGCTGTAGCCACTGTAGCTGTTGCGGCGGTAAGGGATAAACAAGGAGCCTCGACGGTCTTCGCTCTCCTCCACTGTACTGTGCTCATCGTCTGCGAACTCATTCTCTGAGCCCATGTCCTTGGAACGGCCTTTGAAGCTGAAGATGCTGCTCCGGCTGTTGTGGCGCGACATGAAGGGAGAGCCTGGGATGCTGAGTAGCGACTGAGGAGGGAGAGACAGATGCAGAGAGGGAGAGTTGAAGGGTTATTAAAAACAGCAGGAATTAGTTGATGTGTAAACAAAAAGGGCTGACAAAGTGAATGGGGCAAGCAGGGCAGAGGGTTGACAAGAATAAACCAGAGGTCAGAAAGAAAAAGAAATGGGTATTCCCAAGCAAATGGTAAAAAATGTCAGATAAAAGCAAGGACAACATGACAAACAATATAAGGAGTAAAATTTAGATTATACAACAAACAGTTCCGACCAAGCAATCTGATTGGTCACTAGACATGTGGAACATACTAAAATCAGCATGACGGCACATCTTGCTCATCACTAAAAATATTATGCAGCAAATGCAGATTTGTGTTTGTATGTGTTGTATTTATTCAGTTTGGGAAATCCCATGATCTCTGGAAGGGTGTAGAGAGTGTACACATAGGCTCTGTGTAGACATCTGCATATACTCCACTACAGACAGCGACATACTGCGCATGTGTGTAGTGTTTCCTCCAGGCAGACTGCAGAAGGAATTATAAACAGAATAGGTGTCCGCTTGTAGTCCATGTATGTGTCCACAAGAATCCAGTAATTATAGTTTTTAAAACATTGAAGTGACATAAACTATAGGACAAATGATTGAGATTATATTCTCTTTGTTTAAGATTAGTATTCTATCATATTGTTAACTCATTATTAAAGACCTGAACACAGCTACAGCCAAATACAAGCTTTGGGGATGTTTTGAACTGGGACACACAAGTTGTCTTGTTCTTTGTGTTTAAGGTTGTTTTCATCACATAATTCATCTTCACAGTTTTGCAAAATAAAAAATATAATAAAAGTATACAAAATCTTTCAAGTTTCACTGTCATTGTTCCCTAGACTGAAGCCATCAAAAAAATAATCTTGTTGGAGATGACAGTCATCAGGGAAGACCATTTGGATGAGGCACTTGAGAGTAAGCTTGAGTAGGACAACGAAATCGGAGAGAAAGGTGTCTTGAGGTAAATCCCCATCTCTGACCAGAGCATACAAAACACTGAAAAAGACACATCCATAACACTGCTGAAGCTGCAGAAAGTGCCTCAAGGTGGCTGGAGGTCAAAAGAGGAGAGCCAGGGGCAGGACAGCAGAAGATAACTTGCCCTTCAGACACAAGCTGAGACCTAATCAACCTCACCTGGATCAGAATGGAGGGGTATGTGATGTTGAAAGACCTGAAACATCAGACAGTTCCAGGAACATCACTGAAAATGTATCCAGACGATGTTTTTGTGCATCAAACCTTCCAGTGATGACCAGGAAAGACTGGTTTTCAACCACACTGAGGCGGCGTTATGTCTGTGTTGTTTCGTTCAGTGTAAAAAAGCAAATTTCGCCTACTGATGGGTCTTCTTTGCAATGGTCTTGCAGGATCTCTTTTTAAAAAGGGTTCAAATGAGAGGCAAAAATGAGAAATCCAGACAGATTCACATGTGATGCCCATGTGACAGCATGAATGAGGCATAAAGATCTACCAGAGAAGAATGAAGTGTCTGATGGGAGCAGGAAGAACACAACACAGAGAGGCAAGACAAGAAATGCAAATCTGTGATCATCACAGTAAGCTTGCTGAAAAGTTTGGAATAGAGGAGGGTAAAGGAGGCAAATATCCTTTGTCCAATATCCACAGGGAGGCAACATTAGACAGGAGCTCAAGACCATAAAGTGCCAGTAGAAGTGGGCGGGAGAAGAGGAGCACAGCACTTAAGCTCAGTTGATATGTGTGAAGAAGAAACAGTTTTTACAGTTTGCAGTTTTGCATTGCATTTGGCAGAGTAGCACATGAGAAACCGCTGTGAAAGACCTCAGAAGAGAGCCACAGTCATTGGCAATACCCTTCAACCAAGGAGTTGTACAATTATAAACTGACATGCTCACACGAAGAGAAAGACCATCATCTCAATCCAACTTTTTGTGATCCAGCAAGAGAGCACAGGGAGAGCACACAACCTCAAGCAACTGGACTTGCTTGAGGTTCTTGAAGACATTTCACCCCTCATTCAAAAGGTTCTACACTAAAGAAGCCTTTCTTATAGCTCCTAGAGATACCATGACTTGGATGACTGAGCAACTTTGCAGAAGAGTTGGGACAGTACAAACTATTGATTGACCTACCTAGCTCAGTGTGCAGCTAAGCAATTTAGAGCTACAGCTCAAAGACATGAAGAGGATCATCCAAAATCACTGGGGTCATGCAACAACACAAGCAAGATCTATGGGAACAATCCAAAACTCCTGCTCCACCTGTGGAAGTCTTGAGTCATCTAGAGAGCACTAAAGCCATCAGCATTGTATCCAATAGATTCAGTAACCTTTTCGACAATGACAGGGCATCATTTTAGGAATATCAGGATATGTGGAGTGCTCCTCTGTCTCTTCTGAAGTTGTCACGTCACACTGATACAAGATCGTGGTTATAACTGGTTGCACCATCTCTGTCATCCTGTTTTCCCAGGTGATGAATATGATTGCAAAGTCAGCAGAACCACAATGCAGAAGGCCCATGACCAAATTTGATCTTTTATGGAGGTCCTGACAGTCACCACAGAACCCTCATGAGGCTCCCTGTTATCCTGTACCGCACTGCCTGTAAATGGATTCTGCAGGTGTTTGAGAAGCTGATAAGGGGGGCCCAGAGGAGCCTACAACCATCAAAGTCCTGTATTCTGGTGCTGATGAAAGACAAGGTTGATGTTCTGAAGGGCTTCGGCATTGCTGTGGCAAGCATAGGCAAGGTGTTTGACAGCAACATCTATTCAATCAACCTGCACTGAACTGGCTAGCTGAAATCCACACAGGAATCAATAGCAGTCTAGAACCCTTCATCCCCTCCTGGTGTTGAGTGCCATGCTAGAACACTGAAGCCAAGGAGAGCTACCAAGGAGTTGGAGCAGCATCGCACTCTAATGGCAAAGCAAGAAGCCACAGCCACTACACAAATCTCTGAATTAGAAATTTGAGGTGGCAAGAACCAGAGGACTGATGAAGTACCCAGAGTCAGTAGACTCAAAAGTGGCAAAAGCTGACATTGAGGTGAAGGTGAGTTGGGCTGAAATTAAGTTGAAGACTGGAAGAAAGTGGCAAGAAGAGAAGAGGAGGTGATCCAATGCACAGAGTAAAGGCCAGTGAGAGTGTTACCCAAGACAGAGCTGAACTTGGATCCTTCCCAACTTCCAGTATCAACAACACCAGTGGGACACATCTCCAATTCCAGGAGGAAGAGAAGGCAACAGAGGAAGGCCACCTTCAGAGAGAATCAGTCACTGCTGTCATTAGCAGCTGGGCTGTGCAGCAGTGTGGAGGGATGTGTGGGGTGTGTGGGAATGTTATTTTGTGCCTAGAACATAAGCATTGTGAAACAATCACGAAATAATGTTACATTTCTCTGATTCACCAGCGTCCTCGCTACCAGCACTTCTGCACTTCATTCAGTGTCTACCTTGCATGACCACAGCTGCACCCTTCTCTAAAACAAATTAACACAAACCCAAGGAAGCCTTTTGCTATAAACCGTACCCAGATCCAGACATTGAAGCTGGGTACACAAAATAAACAAAGCAAGGACACAACTGGGAGATTATCACTGTGTGGTCCATGAACTCCACCTAAATAGCATCCAATTTTAGATTTCAGGCTGACTGTGGAGCAGGCAGACCTCCAGCTTGTGACCGGCCACTGCAGGAAACTCGTGAAGTATGAGGGATTGGTTGGTAATTGCAGGCAACATGGTTTGAGAGTAAGGTCTGCCTGTGAAGCTGGATGCAGGCCTTTGTAGTCTGATCTCTGGCCAGAACTTACAATAGACTAATCATTGAGAGACATGAAGGAGAGCCATCAGTGATACCACTGAAGCAACAGAAAGAGCTTCAGAATGGTTATGGTTCAGGAGAGCAGAGTCATAGGGAGGACATATCAAACATGCCTTCTGGACACAATCTGAGGCCTCATGTACTTCAGTTGGTCACATGGAAAAGACTGTATGATGTTGAAAGACCTGAAACACCCAACAATCCCTGCAATATCACTAATAATATGTTCAGAAACATATTTTTAGTCAAACAGCCGTCTGCATTCACTGTAAAGTTTTACAGGTTGATTTTACCTGGTTCATAATGGATGTCTTCCTCCCTAGCCGGCTTCCTGGGAAACGAATGGTGCTTTTCTTGCTGCCGTCATCTGACTCAGACTTAACAACCTTTTCGCTGTCTCCCTTCTCTTTCTCCTGCTCTTTCTGACGCCATTTCTTCTTGCGATTGCGACGTTCTTTGGCACTCTTGGAGCTCAGCTTGGAAACCTCAGAGGAGCTGCGAGACAAGTGCCCCCCTCCTTCATCCTCTAACGCAGCCTCCGACACAGTGCCTGCAGATGTCGCCATGGCGGCAGCCTGAGAAAAACAAGAAACGTGATAATCATAATCTATGAAAAAGAAGAAGGAGAAGGTGTATATATGCAAGAGAGAGCAAGACCAACCTGCGTCTCCTCCTGCTGTTTCTTGAGCTGCTCCAGCATGGCTTTGAACTCAGCTTCTTTCTGCTCTGCCTCCTCAATAGTAGCCTGGTTCTGCTCCTCATAAGCCATGGCCACCACAGCCAAGATGAGATTCACCAGGTAGAAGGATCCAACAAAGATGACCAACACAAAGAAGATCATGTAGGTCTTCCCTGCAGCTCGCAGAGTCTATCAGATACACAAAGATAAGGCAATGAGAATTAATCTGACATTTAGGGTGACCTGACATAAAAAATACTGTTTTTAAACAGACATATTGTTCATTGATAAGATATAAATTGACTGCATCTTAGTAAATCAGTAGTTAATGATTTTTTTGCCTGTTTTCCTATTCTGTCAGAATTATGATGTAAGCTTGGGTACCAGACTCTACTTTTTAAGGTACAACCGAATTACATCAGTATTACCCAGTACCAATTCATGTTAAATCCATTGGTGCCAAATTTCAGTACCTGAGAGTGCATCTGGGTGAGAGAGTAAGTAGAGATTGAAGGAAAGAAGCATCAGCTTGCAGCTTGCTCATGTCACAGTGATCCAGGGCAATAGTGATCCGAAACATTTTTCAAAACTCGACGTACACAACATGCAAATGCAAAACTAATGACAGCAACACATCTGACCAACCGCAGGACATATCAAAAAGCTTAGGAATGCATCTGATGCATCGGACTTTAATGTGTAAGATACCTGCATCAGTTCAGACGGTCTGTATTGGTAAAAAGCTGAACATGATTCAGATACAAATCGATGCAGCACTAGCGTATCGATACATCTAATTAGAACGCGCATATGTTTCACTTTTGGCGTCAATGAAGTGCAGCTGTAACTTTGCTGCGTTTTCTCTCTTCTCCTGCCTCTGCCCGCACTGCTCTTGCTGGACGTCTACTGTCTCGCTCACACAAAACAAGCGCTCCCTCCTCCTTATCCTGCGTCTTCACTTCATTTCCTCTAAACAGACCGTTCTGAAAACAGCAACAGAAGTTACATTGTACTGCGTTGCACCAACAACCTTTCATAACACATAAGTGTGGAATAAGTTTTAGGTTTTATAAGAAAGATGAGAAACACTGCTGCAAATCATTTATGCAAAACATGTCTGACAGCAGAGAACAGAGACACAAGTCTGACCCACAGAGACGTCATGTCACTGTGAGAGCAGGTAACAGAGCATCACTGTTCCTCAAAACCACAGCACTCTTCATATGAAACAGAGCAGCAGATCATCTTACTGCAAAAATACTGATATTTTAAACAGTTTTAAAGTTTGTTCACAGATTCTTATTTAGGCTACAGGATCTCATTTACACATGAGACTCATAATAAGATGTTAACACCACTGTAATGCCCCCTTCTCTCTGTCTCTCCTGTTACTATATTTAGTTAAATTATCAGGACTTCTTTTTGCAACTAGTAGTACTCTACCAATGTACCATTAATTGAATCAAAATGTAAAGTTTCACACATTGCATTGTCTTGTATTGCATCATATCGTATTGTATCGTGACAGGGCTGAATCGTTGTCCATTTAAAAATTTCTAAGATATATCGTATCGTTGAACATGTATTGAGATACAAATCAGATTGGTCTCAGTCATTGAGATACACACTCCTAATGACAACCTGAAAGCCAAGGCCCCAACATTAGCATGCCTGTAGCTAGCGCCTAAAAAGTTTAACACTTCGTGGACAAAACAATTTTAAGTGAGACATCGACAACTTCATTGACCTTCAGGTGATTAACTGGCGAGTTGGATAAGTTGTTTTTGGGCTTTAACTGGGTGACTGGGCTTTTTATCTGTCTGGGTTGATACTGGCTTAGCATTTTATTTGTATTAGCCAACACTCAGCCACTGGCTGCACCCAAAATTCATTTACAACATGATATTTAGCACGCTACAACACCATTTGAGATTTATCAGTATGTCCGAAAACCTTAGTATGAAACCTATATTTGTGAATTGCATACTATTACAGCGTGGAAGCACTATAGTAACAACAACAACAACAACATAACTGGGAGACACACACACACGTGCATCCCCCGAACAAACAACAAACAACAGCGTTAAATGCCCAGGTCTCAGACCGGAGGTTGTAGGGACGGGTTTGGGAAAGAGAAGGAGGTAAGGAGGGACCTTATTGTGGTGTGTGTGTGTGTGTGTGTGTGTGTGTGTGTGTGTGCATGTGTGTGTGTGTGTGTGGTTAAAATGTGAACAGTGCCCAACCCAAACTATAAGTATATGTGTGCTTTCTAAGCATTGCTGATGCTTCTATATCCGGTTCATGGCTTTTTCCAGGAAAACCTCCTGACAGGAAAGGAGCCTTAGAGTGCAGGAATTCCCAGTTTTAAACACACACACACACACGCACACACACACACACACACACACACACACACACACACACACACACAGAGCGACTGGCCTATTTGCCAAATGAAGTGAATCTATTACGGCTGCGGTGGTGCAGGTCTGGAGGAGGAGGAAAGAAATGATAGTGCAGTGTCATGGTACTGCAGTGCAACATTACAAATGTCTGTGCACATGTTATATATTTTGTACATACATTTGAGTCCCGCAGAGCAACAGCAAGGAGGGTGCTAAGAGGACTAAAGAGGATGTAAGAGATATCAAGCTAGTTCAGTGGTCTCCTAAAAAAGAATACATTTGGCTGAGAATATGGCTATGAATGTTTTAAAGGTCATTTAACAAGATTGAATTTGTTTTGTATTTTGTATTTTTTTTCCAGCATAAAAAAATAACAAAATTCTAGTGTCTAGTCAGACACTCATAGCTACAGTATTTCTAACCAGCTATCCTTCATTCCCTTTAATTCAGAGGGCAAATGACCTGGGGGGGGGTGGGGGTGCTGAGAGGCACTTTTGCTGATTCATTCAGGTATTAGGATGATGATGTATATATTTTTTATGATGAAGTGAGGACAAAATCATTACTACTGCTTAGTGGGTGTTTTACTTCTCAGGGAGGGTCTAGAGAGGCTTTAATATTGGTCTCTGAAATAGGTGTAAGATTGGTCAAAGCCTTCAGGTCATGCTGTGACAAAATAAACAGTCCTGCTTTTTGTTTCCTCCGGACAGTTATGTGTGAAGTGAAGAGACAGACATATCGTGGAAAACACTGCTTTACCAGCATGTAGAGATTTTCCCAGAAGTCTTGGGTCATGAGTCGAAAGAGGGTGAGGAAAGCCCATCCAAAGCTGTCAAAGCTGGTGTAGCCATAGTTCGGGTTTCTTCCGGCTTTCATACATGTAAATCCCTCTGGACATCGTCTAATAGGAATACGAAAATCATAACTTCACAAATGTCTGAAATGTACTGTTTTAGCAACAACACAGCTGCGATTACAGATACAGACATGACTGGCAGTCCAGGATTCAACAGGACAAAACTGAGACATCTGAAAATATTAAATAAAGCATCAACATGGAGACATGCATTTAATGAGTGGAACACACTTACCCTGAGTCAGAACTATTTCCACATAGTAGAGCATCAAGCTGTCCATGTAGGAAGTAGAAATTAGCTAAGAGAAAGACAGAAGAATCACTTGCATTAGCCACTGGGCAAAAAATGTGTGTTAACTTAAATGACACTTCATTAAGCCCTTCCTCCGAAGAGCAACTGGCCAACTATACATTAGCAACCATGACTAGGCACCACAGATTTGTCAAGCTTTGCATTTCCCTTCATGAGGCTCTAAAAAGAGCGATACTCTGTGTCTCATGAGTTGGGATGATGACATCTTTTTTCTGTCAAAAACCTAAAACATACAAGCAAACATGAGAAATGCTTTAAACTTTGTCTTGATCTTCTCTAACCTAAGCTGCAAACATTAGCATGTCTGTACTACCTGCAGAAATGGTACCTCCAGACAAACTTGTGATAGATGGAACTGCATTTGCCAAACACATTGCTTATTCCATGTGGGCTGATGCAGAATTAAAGCAGACTGATAACAACGCATTTCTCTCTGGCCCCCTCTCTTAGGTCTAAGCTGGGTTAGTTTAGCTCTTGTTCTGGCTTTCTTCCTGAAGAGATTGTGGCTCAGGTGGATTGGCTAGGTAACCATCTCAAGGTCTGCTGCGCTGAATCGAATCCCTGCACTTCCTTTTACGTTGTTAATGAGTATATTTGAGTCTATTACCTACGTGTCACATTTCACTGTCCGAGCAGTGTTTGCTGGGATGTAAGCTTTAGCCTCAGTCTTTTAGCATTAATGTTATATCATGTATGCAGCCTTTATGACATATTTCAGATCACTTTACAGGTTTCTCATTTTAAAATGTGTCAGATGGAAATGTTTAAATTCAGCTGGAGATGGACTTTTCAGCTGACTAAAAGAGTTAAAGCATTCGCATTAGCTTACATTAGCTAGCTACACCTGCTACATGAAGTTTCATGTTTTCAATATTAAATCCACGGTTGTCACTGTAAACTGCATGTGTGCAGTGGGAGAATGGAAAGCTTGACAGACGTAGCAAGAGTAACAAAGGAGGGTGGGGCTTAGTGGAGGGTCAGTGAGTCAGTCTGTCTTTTAATACAAAGGGAAAATATTTACCAAGATGCACACATTTTCTGCTATGTTCCATTTATGTAATCATGTGTAATGACTTGTCCAGGTGTCAAGGTGGTCACTCACTGTCATTCATGATGTATTCATTCCAGTCGAAACTCCTGCTGCCATTTGGCGGGTACTGCTCGGTCATGTTGATTGGCCAGATTACACACTTATTCCGCAGGTTCCCCATGAAGAGCTGCAGTCCAATCAGAGCAAAGACGCTGAGACAGAAGACGGTCAGGATCATCACATCCGACAGCTTCTTCACGGACTGGATCAGAGCACCCACAATGGTCTTCAGGCCTGTCAATTAATATTCAATAAACACACACCCACACGCATACAAATGTGCACAAATGCACATACATGAAAATAGGCAAACTCACAAAAACACATACACACAAACATACAAATTCAAATGCACACACACACAAACACACACAGATAGACACAAATAAAAAGAATTGCAACTTTTGGCACTGCAAGAGTGCACAAGCTGTGCACGAACAAAGTTTAGTTAGGTAACTGACTTCTAATCCTGTATTTAACCCTTTGCTGTTCAGGCTCTTACATAAATCTAAACTTGGCATCAGAATAATTTCTCGAGCACCTACGCCCAGTGCTGCCAAGCCTCAACACCAGAAACTGACTTTCAGTGTGTCTTGTGCGTTCCTTTCAGGGATAAAACCAGCGTGCAGAGGGTGCTTGTTGTTGTTGTTGTTGTTCCTGTCATTCCTGCCCTGATGGAAGTCTGTAGTTCAGGCTGTTGTCTCTTTTCAATTAATTATTCAGATAGGTGCTTGGCATATTGTGGGTGTTTAGCACTTGACTTACAATTTATGAATAAATAGAGACTGTAATTTTTTACACCTCAACAATATGTGAAATTAATTACAAATAAAATCTGTGTTAACGGATACCGTCGCTTTATCTGATGATTTTTTCTGCACTGACGTTATGATATCTGAGGACTTTACATCATGTATAATTGTAATAGATTTATCACATAAATATATACTCAACAAAACTATGAACGCAACATTTTTGTTTTTGCCCCCATTTTTCAAGAGTTTAGGTAAAAGATCTAAGACTTCTTTACAAGGAGGGCAAAGTCATGAACCCCATGCTATGCCTCTGATTGGCTCCTTGTCTTTCTCGGTTGGGTTGGTTAGATTTAGACATGAAGAATGACCAATCAGAGGCAGATTAGAGAGTGTCATGACTTTGCCCACCTGCAAAGAGCGAAAGAGAGAAATAAACCTACATATGTGTGTGTCTGTCTGTGTGTGTGTGTGTGTGCCACAGTATTATCTTATTGCTGCATAATACGCTACTGCACAACAAGATGGAGTATAGCTGAGAACCCTATCTAGCATTGAAACAAGAATTCTCTGATATCAAACATAAATAATGTAAGCACGGTGCAATAATGGCACAGGTGTTTCGGTAAGGTGATAAAAAAATATAGCCTGTGTGTTGGTGTGGTGTCTTAATATCTCCAGTCATTTTATGCAGGTACCACTCTGCAGCTCTAAGGCAGAAGAACATGTTGTCCTGCATCTCCACATCTCCAGGGAGGAGAAACCCTGTCTCCTATCCTGTGCTAGTTTTCTCTCTGTTGACTTCTATGGTTTCTTTACATGCTCATTTGGATGGACTTTTAGCTACTATTACTTATTATGCGTAGTGACTAGTGAGTACTACCTTTTTTTAATGAAGAGAATGATCCTATAATATGAAACAGGATGTCTTCTATTTTAAACTTTTAATAATAAATTTGAAATAATTTAAGAAATGTGGCTGTGTGTTTGTGTCATTAGAAAGTCTTACAATCACGGTTCTACTATCAAGTTTTGCTGGAAATGCTTACATGCACCAGCACACTTGTCATTACATTTGTTTAGAGAATGACTGTGGCCGAAATGAGCTTTTTACCGGGTTACTGCTGGCCTGTTCTTGCATCATCATGTGTACCATTATGGGAAATGAACAGAGCATGGTGCAAATATGCATTTCACAGTATAACAAATAGAACAATCAGTTTAAATGTCACTAAAGTGCCCATTTAAGACTAAATAGTGCATATTATTAAAGATCCTCATTTTTTTTCTCATTCAGCTTCCTACTACTATATGAATGACCAGTTTTTGATTGTTAAATGCTTAATAAATACTAAAGACGGATATTGTTCTTATTTTTTGAATTCCATTGTCTCTTTAATTTTACAAGGCTTTAAAAAAGATAAAGCACTATGTTAAGAGTTTGTTGTAAAAAGCAGCCTGGAAGCTAAGTGACAGATGGTCTGTAAAACGGGTATATGTCACACTACATTGTGCATAAGGAGAATATGTCTTACTTATACTTTTAAGTCTTTCTAAAATGAAAACTTTCAGTGGGATTGGTGCACTTAAACCAGATTTATGGTGATGATCAAAATGAGATATTTTTTACAAACACTCAAAGTCAGACTATGTAGTATGTAATAACAGCACACTGATTCCACGACGATGGTGCATTTAAGTTGAACCACAGATATACAGATCACATTCAGTTTTTTAATGAAACACAAAAGACCCCAACAGACGCTGCAGCTGTATGGGATGTTTCCATCAGAAGGACACATTTTCAAATTTTTACATTAACCAGCACAACTAAATAAACAGTTCTGTTGACCTGTGCTATGTAAAGCTTAATAGTCTGGAGCATTTTCTACTGAGGAAGAACAGACAACACTACAGCTGGATTTGGCATCCATCTGGAGAAGAGATTCTCTTCACTCCTTGTGTCCATCTATGGAAACATTCCTGCTTAACTGCAGTTAATAATAATTACACTGCATCCAACAAATCAGCTGCACCACAACAGCAAACAGCGCACAGAAGAGTTCAGGAAGCAGGAAGTGAAGAGAAGAAAGAAAGGACAGGCGAGGAAGAGGTGGGGAGGGGGGGCAATGAGAGGTGGCATGCGGGTCATTTAAACGCCAAGGCTGAAGAAATTGACTCTGTGTCAGCATCACCTGTCTGTAAACCGTGATGGTGACCTTGTCTTAAGTGAAGAACCGTTCCCATCCCAGGAACCCCTTTCTCCCACTCTTGTAGTGCTGGGCGAGCCCTCAGGCTGGTTTAGCCCAGAGCACAACTGACAACTACATGCTAGAAGCTGAGCTTATTGCACTGTATTGAGAGTGGTGTGCTGAAACACAGTTACTTCATGGTGTCTGCATAATTGTTTTGCAGGCATATATGTATATATGTGTGTGTGTATACATATATATACAGACACACACATACATGCACAGAAGTTTGCTTATTTATGATATTTTATTTGTTTATTTACAACTATCTATGTTTGCCTTTTCCTTTCACTCCCAGGATGGACAAAGATCTTCCAAAATAATAACAATAATAAAAATAAATAAAAACATCCGAAGCCTGAATCAAATAACTCTTATAAGTAAAAGATAACAAAATCCAAAAGAAAAGCCCCCCAAAGCCAAACTTGTAAAAGCATGTGTCTCAAAGCTTCATGCAGCGTCAGTGTGTTGTCAAATTAGGCTTGGCAGTCTTAGGGAATCAAACAGTCTTTGGAACCAAGAAGGCAGTGTCAAAGATTGTGAGAATTTGGATCAATAAAACTGAACACAAACCAGATGTGCAATATCATCCTGAATATCATCTTCAGTATCATCATGAAAATCAACTCCCTGAACATAACAGAGAGCTGCAGGGATGACGTCTCTTTGCAGGCCAAATTGGAAGTTAGCATCACTCTGGTTCCCTCCACAAAAAAAGCCAATGCAATTTTTCCATCGAGTTTTTGATTTAGTGCAGAAGCTCTGTGGCAAACAAGCATGGGCAAAAAAAAAAAGTTTATTATACTGACACATTTTGTTCAGCATGATATTCTTCACAAATGAACACCGGTTTTGTGACTTTTAAAACATAAATGCAAATGCCTGAAGTAAAAAGCTAATATTAGACCATAAATGAACACCACAATTGTATGACTTCAAAATTAACATCACTAAATGTCTAGTGTTCAGTGTGATGACATTTAAAGTGTGTAAAGCAATATAAATATTTGAATAAATATTCTGAGTTTTTCACACCACAGGTTGGGGTCATTCCTGAGTCAGTTCACTTGTGGCAGTTGAACAAAACCAGTCATCACTTGCTCTACTAATGACAAATGCTACTGCATTTGAACTTACATTAGAGTCCTCATCAGAGTGGGTACCCAGCGGGTGACCGTAATTGTCACTATGGAAATATATTGACACCTGCAGGAGCACTTGCACTGCACCAGTTGAGAACAAAAGTGAGTGTCTGTATATGTTTTAATCATGGGTTTGGGTCACGTTGCAGGGCTTATATTCATGGTTGCGGGCGGGTATGGATTTGACTTGGAAATAATGGCAGGTAACAGATCGGTTCTGGTTCTAAGCCTTGTGGGTTGTTTTTAGTAACTATTTTCTAACATATATAATGTATTTAAAAGAAAAACTCTACATAGAAAGAAATGTAGTTTCATTTAGCCACCTATTAACAACTGCCTTCTCATTCGTTTAAAAATTTAAGAGTCGGGTATTTTCTTGTGTTAACCATGGACCTTCTTTCAGGCAAACAACAAAAAATTCATTGAACTGGAACCATAAGTGTAATGTTCATTTCTAGGTTTTCAGACTCATTCCTGCAGCACTCTATATCTAAACTCTTCTCCACTATTATCATATTGTTAGTGACATTAATTTTAGTTTAATTTTGGGTTGAAATGTACAGAAAAATACCTGTTGAAACCTGAATGTGCTGCATAAGCCCAGCTGTCAATGTTCAAACATGTGACCCCACAAGACTGACAGTAGACTGCTAAGCCTATCAAAAATGTATTGCTACCATTTTTGATTGTCATAGAAACAAAAGTAAAAGAAAATAATGTAGAGATTTTAAAACATCCTCTTTTAAAATAAATAAATAAATAAAATAATAGAAATAAAGACAGGTAATAATAAAGTAAGCTCAGCCTTAGTGTTTAAATGGGAGTCTCACCTGGAATGACAGAAATAGTTTTCAATGCTCGGAGAACCCTGAACGTTCTCAGCGCCGAGACATTCCCAAGGTCCACAAACTCTGTTATATATCTGCAACAAGGTAGGATGACACACAGAACAGAACCCCATGACACACAACACACACGATAACAACACACACACGCACGCATGTACGCGCGAGAGCACGACACCACCAGCACCACCACCACCATCGAAGACCAGGAGGGGACACCACGGTGAGAGAGAGAACGCCTGTCCGACCAGTGGGAAGAGAACGAAGGAGGAAGAGGAAGAGGAGAGGGGTGAAACAAAACCACACCTAACATCAACCCCATGACTCGCCCACCCGCCCACAAACACCTGGACTGTCTTACCTGGAATAACTGAAATTGTTTTCAAAGCCCTCAGAACCCTGAACGTACGCAGAGCTGACACATTGCCTAGGTTTACAAACTCTGTTATATACCTGCAAGGTGGATCAGATACAGTTACTCAGCAGCCATCCCAAACACAGGAGAAAAAGAATAGACTGTTACATAATATCTTAATAAGCATTATCAATGTGGTGTGATGGACTGTGTGTGGATTGAAGGTGCTGTAGGCATGTGTCTTTAGAACCTTTTTCACCTCAAATCCCACCAAAATCATTAAACACTCTAAAAAAGGCCAAATGAACAGTTTTTAGCCTCTCCAAAAATTTAAGATTAAATAACCAATTAGGATAGCTTGGGGAAAGACAGCCCGCCTACTGCCTGTCAATCACACATGCATGACTCAGTCTAGTCTTTACAAGCCTGTAAACAGCAGGCCAGACCACAAATCCATGTCCACAGTGCAGAATTAACTAAAACTGAACTAAAAACTAAAATTAGGTGTGGAAAAAAAAAATTAGTTAAAAGGAAAATTTGTCACTTTTCATGTGGATGTTCAATCCATGTTGATGGTAAATGTAGTTGATTAAATTCTTCAGTACGGAGTTCACCTGCTGCAAAAACTTCCTGCATCCAGTGACGCCATTGCATGTAAGGAAGAGCTACAGGTTATTTCAACTTGAATTTCTAGTCCTCCTTTGTGTAGCCAGAGGGTGTGCAAGATGAGTATTTTCATCACCTTTCATCACGTAACATTATGTTTTGGCCAACAAAGAACTAGCTATAGGCTAGTGTGGTGATAACAGGGCGACATGGGCATGTCAGTCACAAGCTTGCCTGCAATGCATCCTGGTACATAGAGGCACTGCTGCACGGCTCTGTGAGCAGGAAAACACCATTTTCTTGGTTTATATAGTTCATACTGAGGAATTTATTGCTTCAATTAACTACATTTACCATCAACACTGCTTGGACATCCACATGAAAAGTGCCAAATTTTCCTTATAACTGAAATAAAAATAAAAACAAGACGTTAGAAAACTAACTGGAACAATATTGTATACTTAACTAAAATACAATAAAAAAAATACAGGAAGTGTCTTTAGTTTTAGTCTCAAAACTCAGCACAACAAGCATGTGGAGGCATTGCTGCATACGTTTATTGAGACTCTACATGAATGTGAAGGCTTTCACAAAGTGTTTGTATTGTAATACCTATTCTGAACATCTTAAATCTTGACTCTGACAAATACTTCTCATATTATAATAATAAAAAAAACTACTATTGAAACCAATAAAATCCTTTGGTAAAAACTAATCTTTTTAAACAACAAAAACAAACTGAAAACAAAAATTAAACATGAAATAAAAATAAGAACAATGAAAAATCCAAAGCTATAAAAACACTGCCACGGAGGAGGTGGCATGAAACAAAATACTGGCCCTGAGATAATGATGGATGACTGAAGCTTTGCAGCTGCAGGGTCTATTCTATATATACAGTAACTACTAGACTGAGCTCACAAACTTGTGGCATGTGAAAAATAAACTACTAAATTCATAAAGGCTGCCTAATGCAAACAAAACGATGTTTGCCTTTCATTGTAGAGCAGGGGTTTTCAAAGCCTGAGACTGTAGGATCATGATTATGTTATTTGATCCCATTGACACTAAACATTTGAGCCAAAATAGCTTCATATCGCTGTTTGACATAACTTCAGATTACAACATACATAAATCCTAAAACATTTATCTGTTTCTTACTAAGGAAAAACAATCCGTATCTCTGAACCATCACTTTAACCAAATCATATGCATTTAGGCTATACTATGTGATCTCATTTTAATATCTAATATAATAACTAATATATATTTTTTAATTTCCATTCATTGAGCCTCCCTTAAAACAGTTTGAAGCCCCCCGAGGAGGCAAGCCTGCCACTTTGAAAACCTCTGCTGTAAAGCAGACAGAAAGTTGACATATCACTGTGTGTGTGTGTGTGTGTGTGTTTGTGTGTGTGTGTGTGTGTGTGTGTGTGTGTGTGTGTGTTGCTGCAATGCCTAAATCTGTTTACTATCATTATTTTCAGGTTCTTTTTCATTTTCAGGTATTGGGGTATTTTGTTCATACAGACTCTTCCCCATTTATCCAAGGTTACCCATATCAGTTTTTGTATCGGGGACTACTGTCTCTGTCTGTCATTAAACACAACATATATATACTGCAAATTTCCCAGTTGTGGGACTATTAAAGGATTATCTTATCTCATATATTACAGTTTTCATAAAAACACTTCAGCAGACTGTAAAAATAGCAGTTTGTTGTTCAAAGATGAATCAAAGAAAAAAATTATTTAGATGTGTGTAATTGCATCCATATAATGACAGAATATATAAGTTAATGAGTAACTTTTCACCAATACTTAAATGTCTAATTGCAAACATTTTTGACTGTAATATTCCTGTAATGTAATTGTTCATTGAGAGTAACTTAAAAGTTGAAATCAAATTCATTGCCAGTAAAGCTGATTATGAAATTAAAATTACTCAAACTATTCTGTCAGAAAACATTTGACTGATATGTACCCTGGTCCTGTCACACCTGATGTTTCATCTGTGTTTAAGTAACCAGACTGTCTGCACCTGCTGTTATCTTCTTATGACTTTCTTCTATCTACACACTTATGTTGCTATAATGATATTTTTACATAATGAAATCCCCTTTTTTGGATTCTTTTCTCTTTCCTTTTTATATTTGACCATAGTTGCTATATGTAGCTGTCAATTATTTTCACTCTTTTATTGTTACCAGTTATGAGTTAAAATACTTACGCCATTGAGATGACCATGAAATCCAGCCAGTTCCACGGGTCTCTGAGAAAGGTGAAACCATCTATAGCGAAGCCTCGGGCAACAATTTTTGTGAGCGACTCAAACGTATAGATACCTGTGAAGGTATACCTTGAAGAAAAGAGAGACGACAGTAAAATAGTGACAGGCACGTTCAACAAGGATATGATGACTGATGAAGAAGTATGGACGTGTACTTACTCTACTTGTTTGGACCACTCTGGGGGGTCACTAAATGTCATGAATATACAGTTGGTCAAAATCGTACACATGATGATCATGCTGAATAATGTGAGACACAAGTTAAGGAAGGTTTGGACAGTGCTGACACCCCATACATTTTAATACAGTCAAAAACAAATATATTTAAAGTATCTGTTTTCATTCACTGTAAAGCACAGGTCTTCAACTTTTTGTAGGCCATGGACCCCTTAGGAGCAGGTGCCCCCTACTACATATGTTGCACTGAATATTTTCGGGTCTTACCCGTAGCTGCTGAGTCAGCAGCAGTTGTAGCATGGCTAATGTTACGTGTGTCAACCGCACTGCACTTTCACCAGGGGATTGTGAGGTGGAGCGTATGCCAGAGCCTTTTGCTTGTGATAAATCTTGTAATATTTTGCTTTCTTTGAAGATGTTTTTTTTTTTTTAATTAACTTTCCTTGCAGAAATAAAAGTGTGACAGGTTAGGCTTGTGTGATTCATGGGAAGCCTTTGGTCAATGTTGTGTTAATTAAATGTTTAGGGCTTGTTTTATAAATAGTCTGATTAACCTTTGCTAATCATATGTTGGATTCATAGTAATGTGTATTTCATGGTTCAGAGACTTTTTACAAAGTCAAAATCAAGCTATTTTCAAAAAAATTCATTTGCATTTCCAGGTTCTTCCAGCACCTTACAGTAGCGGTAAATTACATATTTATATACATATACTCAAAATAATGTAATATATACCTCAATCTGATGTTATTATGGCATAAACAACCAAAATTATGTTTTGTGATAGCATTCTACAGAAAGGTGAAAACACACATTTTCATGTTTCAAAACATGCCTGTAAATAGACTTAGCATCCTATATAACCTGACTGAGCCAATATCCAACTTATTTTATGTATTTATCTAAAAAGCAAACTATTCAGTGAGGTAGTGATTTATTGTGAAAGTAATGCAATTGCAATTTTAAGCAGATTCAAGCACTTCAAAAACTCAAAAAAATCCAAGTACTTTCCAAACCTGCAGTTTGCAGCACCTGTGCGATCCCTGGTCTTTTCAGACAAAGTTATTAAACAATAAATTGGCGGTCCCCCTGCAGCAAGTCTGAGGACCCCTTATGGGTCACGGACCCTCTGTTGTTGAGCACCTGGCACACAGGTTGTAAAGCACAGAAAATGAACCACTTGAAAGGATATGAATGTATCAAAATCTTAATAGCTACTCGCCTAAGTAGATTAAAAGGGCTTAAGATGTACAAGGAGGGAGTGGCACTGAAGCGGAAGATGGTTTTCCCTTTGTTTAGGACTATAAATGTCTGTGGAGAGAAAGAGACAAAGAGATAGCAAGACAGTTAGAACATTTTCAGAATGAATTACATGGCACATGCTATTCAGTACATGGTCTGCAAACCTTTGTGCTATCTTGGTCTAAAAAAAGGAGTAGATGACTGTAGCTGATGTGAGTCCTGAGCTCACCTCTGAGTCATGGGGCACCACTGCATTGGTTTCCTACACAGCTAACTCTCACAGTACAGGTAACGCTAAAATCAATTTCGACATTATGAGAGCGCTCACCGTGTTGTCCTGCTATACATCTTGTATAAATGTTAGCAGTGGGACAACAGTGTGTTAGGTGATAATGGCCTTACATTACGCCAAGCACATAGGTTAAAAATAGTAGAGTAAAAGGGTATAGAAAAGGGTACATAGTCAGAGGCAGCAAGGACACGAGACTGTTTCACTCCACTGACAGCACTCCCACTGTGACCAGCCACCTCAGGACCGGGAGGACAGTTAACACCTCTGTCTTGGTTGCATCAGAGGCAGAGGGGCCCTGTCCTGGTGAGGTTTCTCATCACGACAGTGGCTCTTGCACGCGAGCTGCCTCAGGAGCAGCAGACAGGTGCACAGGAAGCTCTCCCCTCTTCGTGGCCAAATGACTCTCTTCGCCCAAAGTTTAAAGCTCTTACTGGAAGAGAACCGCAAATGCTGTCATCGATCAGGGGCAGATCTGCTGACTCTAAGCTCTCAACAACCACTCCCCACCCATAAACAGCACCGGGCCAAGTGGGGCTGGGCACTGGGGTGAGACAGCAGTGTATGTTTGTTTGTGTGTACCCATGCGTGGTTTGCGGATGCTTGTGCCCAATTTTGGGCAAAGATAATACTGGGGTCAACAGTGAGAAGTATTATTTACAAACAAATGGATTACTGGGATACTTTACATGTACAACTAACTATGCTTCCTGTTTTTGTTTTTTTTTTCTATACCTATAGACAGTACAGTTTAGACTTGATTCAGTGACAGTTGGATGAGAAACTAAGAGTTTTGACTGTGTACACTGTTATTTTTTTTTCTTCACCACATCCCTTCGTGTATTTATGACACTAATGACAATGTTGCCTGCTAGTATTTACAGAAAACATCAATGTAAAGAGACAGACATCACTTTGCATCAGTAACTTAAACATTAAAGGTATAATACGTAACATTTCTGCCTTAAAGCACCTATTAGCTGCTAGCCACTAAGCCTACAATAAATAAAACTTGAATATTACAAGTCCCATGATTCCATGCTACTTCACAATGTCATCAAACTACATTTTTGTCGGTGAGACCCCTAACAGGAGAACTTACATATCGTGCCTTTAAGTGATAAACAATTCTTGTAGTGTGTTGATATGATGGCAGTTTACAGCTTCTGTAAACATTTGACAAGATTTTAAAATGTGTCAAACTACACTTAAATTTAAAGATAGGCCTTTGGTCTTTAGTATGCATGTGGCACCAGCAACAAGAAAAACACATACACAGCGAGTTCATGGTTCACTCCATGGGAAACACTGGAAAGAAACGGAGAGGCGACCAGAAGCGTCCAGAGACAAGTGGTGTCCTGAAATCTAATTAAATTAAAAATAGCGTCTGCAGTCTGGGGAAAGACAAAATGTATTCTCTGCATCAGAAGACTCCTCTTCCTCTCCCTCCCTGCTCCTCTCCCTGTCCCTCTCTGCCTATAGAGCATCTTACTACTTAAAATATCCTCTCACTATTTTTCCTGTCACATGGAAAAAAGAATGATGTATACCTAATCAACATTATACAAACTGGAAAACACAGGATCTGGAGTGTTCAAAGGGGAAATCTTTCTCCCAGAGGTCAACTCAAGTGTTTTGCTGACCAAACACATACAGTATGTGGATGGAAGGAGGGGGAGGTTGTAAAATGAGCAACATCTCATTAGCAGTTTACAGATGCCCTGCATGCATAACTATGTTCCATTGTTAAATCGATGTGAAGCATATTGCCGTATATAAATCTTACGGATCTGTAGAGGTTTTTGAAAACACTACCT
Source organism: Lutjanus erythropterus (assembly GCF_056507025.1). NCBI lineage: Eukaryota > Metazoa > Chordata > Actinopteri > Lutjaniformes > Lutjanidae > Lutjanus > Lutjanus erythropterus. The sequence goes on from NC_139318.1 coordinate 22,386,248, forward strand.
TGAAGAAAACATGTTTGATTTGTCCTTACTGAGTTTTTTTATGTAGGTTATTCTCTACAGCATATGGAAACTTATAAAAAGTCTTAAAGATTCACAATTCATTAAAGATGCTTCAATTACTGAATGAACTGTGTCCATTTGGAGACTGAAAAATCTGCTGTTGCAGAACACAAACTTGGCAACGTGGCACAAGGGATGCAAATGTCAGGCAATTTCCTTAATTGATCGTCTGACACATTAATTGATACTTTATAAAATACTAAATGTACGATGTTTCTCAGCTTCATTGCCATGGGCTCTTCTCACAATTTAAATCCTGAACTAAACAAACACAAGTGTAAATCATAAATGGACTAAAATATGATAATGCAAGATGTTAATGGCCAAACTTAATAATTCTATGTGGCATAGTAGAAGAGGAAGAAGCTATAGGAAACTGGATGAGTGAAAATCTGCAGGCAATAGATACTTATTGGTTTAGATGAACTCCAACCTCCAGCATGTTATTGAATGCATATGCCAGGCCTATTCAATTACTTTTTTTTAGAAGAGCCAGATTTGGAAGGCTGGAAGTTTACATTTCCTATGTCTGGCCTGTAAAGTTAGGAATTTAAATATTTATATTTTTCTCAACTTCATTCATTATTATTATTAGTTGAAAAGAATTACTATGCACAAAAGTACATGAAAAAACAAAGCACCTTTGTAATCCTAGATTAAAAGAAACTTGTTGTTGCAATAAACACAATGTTGTCTGTAACATATTTTTTTATTCAGTTGGCTCTCCTGAATTCACTCTGCTTAAAAGTTAAAACTTTTAAATATAATAAGTGTTTCCCTGTTTAACAGCAGACATAACCAATGAATAGCTAATTATCCTACTAATAAGCTGATGATCTTATAAATGTTAACACCCATAAACTTAGAATTAACCTTAGCAGGTTATTTTAATAAAATACATAATGATATACTTTTCTTGTATTTATAAGTGATCAGAGGATCAAATTAAGGTTGTTAATATGGACTGGATTATAAGACAATTGAATAGGCCTAGCATATACCATACTATTAGTTGATCTAGTCTTGATTGTTTAAATTCTTAACAGTGATTCACCGATTCATTAATCACTTACTTTCTCAGTTTAATTAATTTCCCAGACAAACTCTGTAAAGTAGGTTGGCAGACAATGAACTGGAGACACTAATTTCAGCGTTATGGAAGTGAAGACTTTGCTTTCCACAACACATTAAAATGGCATCAACATATCATCCAATGTAGTGCACTGCTTAGAAAACTAAAGATGAATTGCATCTGATTACATACATAGTGCACAAGCACCAGGGATCACAAAGCAAAACACTGTAAATGCAAGCAATGCATGTTGAAGTCCTTCACACAAAGCATGAGGACACACGCATATCATTATAACACTGATCTGCCCACATAATTACATAGTTAAATACATTCTCGGGCATATACACATGCATAAATATGCAACTCAGCAGAGCAAGCTTCACTGTGAGGAAGACTTATTTGCTGCAAAGCTGGTGAAATGTTCCTAATTCTCCGTTAAAGAAAAAGGCACATATGCAAGAATCAGGAGGCAGAATGCAGCTGCAAGGACAGTGTGTGTGCGTGTGTGTGAGATAGAGGAAGAGTGGAGCAGGGATGTGGAGAGGGGCTTGCAGGGGTATGGGACAGCAGCAAAGAGAGCCTCAGAGAGAGAGAGAGAGAGAGACAGAGAGAGAGAGAGAGCGAGAGAGAGAGCTGAGGGGGTGGAGGGGGAGTGATGCAGAACAGAAAGCCGAAGAGCTGCAGAGGGGAGAGAGCCAAACCTGAGATGGATGGGTAGACGGAGGGAGGAGGAGGAGGAGGAGGACTGGGTAGGCATGCAGCAGAGAGAGAAACTGAGAATGAGATGAGGAGGTGGGGGCAGAGAAAGAAAGAGAGAGTTGAGTGAAATCTAAGCAAAGAAACAACAGAGACTACATCATGGGGAAGGGGTGTTATGCTTCTGTTAATGTTCCCAGGACCCCAGTCCTGACACAGACCAGTCTATTCCTTCACAAAACTGACAGTAGATTCAGACAGTAGACCTATTAGATGATGGCAATAAACTGTGACTACTGATTATTTTTATTGTCGATTAATCTGTCGATCTTTTTCTTGATTGATTTGATTACTCAATTATTTGCTTGGTCCAAAAAATGCCAGAAATAATGAAAAATATCAATCAGTGTTTCCCCAGAGCTATGTCTTGTTTTGACCACAGCCCAAAGATATTCAGTTTACTATCACAGAGGAAAATAGAAGATCTTCATGTTTAAAAAGCTGGAGTCATGGCCGATCTAGATTACGCAATGTGTAATCACCAACAACTTTGATAACTGATCAATCATTTAAGGCATTTATCGAGAAAAAAAGGTCAAACATTTGCTGGTTCCAGCTTTTCGTTGGAGGATTTGCTTCTTTTCTGTTTTATATCATCACAAACTTAAGAGTTTTGGACTGTTGGTTTAACTAAACAAGAAATTTCAAAATGTTATCTGGGGATTAGGGAAACTGTGAGGGACATAAAGCACTATTCTATAATATTTATTTTATATATCAAGAATAAACCATAGAGGACCACAATGGAAACAGACCCTCTGGCTTTAGTGTGTTTTCATCCTCTATGATTTTCAATGTATGTAATAACTGCTGTGCAGTGTTATAACTGTTCAGGGCTCAACATTAATGTTTTTCTTTGTCTTTTTTCTTTTTTTGTACTTGTCCAAAGTCATTTTTATTTGCCCCTGTACAAATTGGTCTAGGAGCAGTTAATAAATAACAAAAAAAATCTAAAGTTACTATAATTGTTGTGTTTAAGCTCGGGCTGCAACATCCATAAAATGTCAGACAATAGTGAAAAATGTCCATACCAGTTTTTTAAAGTCCAGGTGATGTGATCATGTAATTTTGTGAGTCAAAAACTCAAAGATGTTTAGTTTATTATGATAATAAACAAAGAAAAGGAAATTTCCATATTCAAGAGGCATTTCTGGCCATTTTGCTCGAAAATTTTTTAAATGATTAAATGGTTGCAGAAGTGAGTTGCCAGATTTACTTGCCTGTCATGGCAATTCACTTTCCCTGGGCAGGTGGACAATCCTTATTGTTGAACCCTAATGTTTAGAATCAAATAAATAACTGAATAATAAATACATTTAGAGCTGCAACAATGAGTCAATCAATCAATGAATTGTCAACTATTTCAATTATCATAATTACTTTTTAAGGAAAATGTAAAAATTCTCAGATTTCAGCATCTCAAATGTGAATATTTTCTAGTTCCTTTAGTCCTCCATTACAGTAAAATGAATAATCTAATGACAAATACTAACAATCTTTGGGTTGTAGACAAAACACAGCATTTGAAGATATCACCTTAGGATGTGGGAAACAGTGATCAACATTTTCCACCATTTTCTGAGATTTTAAGGATAAAAAAAATAGTTAATTAATTGAGAAAATGATCAATCAATAATGACAGTAATCATTAGTTGTAGCCCTAATTCAATCATTCATTTAACCATTTTATTGCAAAAACAGTTAAAATAATTGTTAGTTGGAGCCCTAGATGACCTTCATAAACAGTAACATACTCCAAATGAGAAAATTAAATTTCTTTTAAAAACATATCTGGATTCACAAGCTTCTTCACAAACCAGGAAGGAGAAAACATGACACACAAACATCGTTATCTGGATGTTAGCCCATTACATAATGAGTATCTTGCATCTACTAAGAGCATCTTGATTCAATTTACAGTGAAGCAAAAATATCTATGGCATGAGAGTATAAAAACTTGACAAAAACGACTATGACAAAAACAGCACAGATCTTATGAAAGGCTTTAAATTAACATATATTAGCATTATACATCACTCGTGCTTCTGTTTGAGCTCACTGCAGTGAGGACTCAGCCAGTATTGTCTTACCTAAATAAATATGACTGCTAACTAATTCGCCTGCATATTACACCATATCAAAAAAATGCGTCATCCTACTTCTTCACCTGTATGCTGTGCTGCAAAATCCCACTTTCCACTCCTTACCCCACCCTCCTTCCTTCTCTATACCAACCTGGCTAGCAGTGGGAGCACACTCAACCCTCCCCTCCCCACTCTGTCCCTTCCTCACTCAGCCCAGTACAGGAGGATGCTGTGTCATCAGAGACTGAAGACTCAGACAGAGCACTAAAGCCTGGCCCTCGCTCTAATTTACTACACTCTGAAAAAAAAAAAGAGTGCTGGAGAGGAGGCGGCGGAAGGCAGAGGGGAAAAGGAGAGTAATGGACAGAGACACATACCGAGATGGTGATGGTGGGATAGGAACATAATGTAATGGTGTGTACAGTGCTACATGGCGAGATTCAGAGGCTACTGCTGCTTTAGCCGTGAGCTCCCCTTGTGCACTCTCCAGCTGAACAAAACTGACTCCTGTTATAACACGGCCGACAAATCGCCACATCCAGGAGGAGACTGATGCCTCTGCATCAACAAAAACTGAAAGCTGCTCAAACTACAGCAGCCGATTCAAGCTGAATCATCAACACAGATGTGTGCATGTGCACGGTGCGAGCTAAAACACTAGCGTGCCCTCCATCCATCCTGTCCTGCTCTTCCTGTATGACCACAGCAGCTTTAGCATTGCCTAATCACATCAGACATTTGAAAAGCCCAGGCAGTCCTCTCCCCATCACAGGGGAAAACAAGAACTGCAACGCTGCATTTCTCCTCACCACTGCCCCCTCTTCCTCTCTTTGATGCATGAGTGCTGTGATCAGGTTTCCTGCAGCTGACTGTAACACACACACACATACACACACACTTAGCCACATTCATTGACATACAGTGCAATGGTGAGCGATAGGATGACCGTCAGTTGAGCAGAGGAGACGAGCAGCCTGGAAAGGTGAGGACAGAGGGAGGAGGAATGGACGCTAACCATGAGGCACTTTCTCAGGTGTAATAGAGGACAAACACATTAGTGGATTAGGAAAATGACTGATATGAATGATAGTAAGATGGAGAGGGAAGATGAGGTCTTAGCCTGTGACTCTAACTGAACTTGCTGACACAACACATCGATGGGTGTGATGAAGTTAGCAGGTCTTGACTTGCAGAATAAAGAGAGAAGTCAAAACCTGCAAACTATGAAACACAATAAGCAGGAGCCTAATAGTTGGGTAAGTGATTTAGCTGGCAGTCTAAAAGCTGAGTACCCCTTCCTTCATCCCATGCCCTTAAGGGACCGGTGTGCAGGATTCAGTGGCATCTAGCAATGAGCTTGCAGATTGCAAACACAAACACTTTTCACCCTCCCCTTCCAAGCATTAAGGAGAACCTGTGGTGGTAACTACTGCTTAGTCTGTGAGCTTGATGCTAAAATACATTGTGAATCACCATTAATGCAAAATGGAAATTAGTATTGTGATAGCGGTAACTGTCTTAACAAAATGATCCACTTGACTTACATGCTTAACATAAAATGACACGTGTGCTCATACTCTCAAGCATAGATTTTCTACGCCCTAAGGAGACAACACATTGTTAACTAAATCTAACTCTGGCTTCAACAATCCCCACTGAAATGCTACAGCTCACTCAAAACTCAAAGTCAAACTTCTCATGAGGTTTAAAAATACAGCCTGGGGATCTATTATTTTCTATTTTGGCCTAACAACTTATTTTATTCATTATTTTCTTATGGCATCAGCTTGATGAGCAGCAACAGCTATATGTAGCAGTTATAAGCAGTATAGCGATGATGCTGCCGAACTAAAACTCAGAAACAATGAACATGTAATGTGCGTGGGTTTGGGGTATCAGTCATGATATACAGTCTCCACAAGTGTGCAATTCAACTTTCCCCCATGGTCTAGCAAAAAAAAAGGAAACAAAAACTGAATCATAACACTTTTAGAATCTGGATTTAAGTGTATTGTTCCAGGCACACTAACTGAAGCCAGTGTTTAGTTTGTCCATTCTTGGCCACCGTAGAAATGTGGCAGAGCAACATGACAGCCTCCATGGAACAGGACTCCCTGCCTCTCATGTAACAAATATACAACACTTCTTATTTTCAGGTGATTGTACACTAATGAAAAGATACTTATGAGTATTCTATTCCTTTTCTGACATATTCTGTCAATAAATCCCCATAAATCTTACATGCTGAAACTTAAGCAAGGCACCGTTGCCATAACCGCACTAGTGGAGCTGCCTGGAAGCCAGAAAATAAAAGACTAATAAAATTTTTCTGAGATGGGATTCTGCAAAGCTGGTCAATGTGTATACTGCAACTCTACCTTCACAGGTCACAGATTTATTTCTTTAACATTCGATCGAAAACCACTGAAATAACATGGAAATAACATAAATTTTATAGATGAAGCATTTCTTTTGGAGTGTAACCCTTTCATATTGATAATGTAGATTATATTTCACGACTCTTGCCAATGACACAGGCATATGAATGTGTGTGTATATATATATGACTTTATTATTAAATTAATGTTTCAAGCAAACAGTACACGTGTTTCATCATTTGAAGCTGATTTAGTGAAATGTCTAAATCTGAGACTGTATACCAATTAAATTCTTTAAGCAAACCATTTTTGTTTGAAGGCTTGTAACCATGAGTTAAAACATAAACCAAAACAGTCTCTTAGGTTCTAATCCTAGTTCCTCAGAGATAATGTACACATGAAATTATTCATCACAGAGGCCAGGGGGTCAAAGAAAACAAAAAACAATGTTCAATACCACCAATATGATCAATGAGGAAGATAAGCACATTCAGAATGTCTGGGGGCTGGACATGTCTCCTTTATGTTCATTTCATTGTTTCTTATATAAATTTATAAGAAATTGTGCATTGAAGCATCACGTTTTGTTAGATATATCATGTTCTAAATGTAGCCTATAAATAACACAGAAACTTTCCTTCAATCGTCAAAGTGAGATGCCACGGAAGAAAGTAAGGAGAGGTAAAGAAGAAGACACTGGACAATAAGTGGGGAAGGATAATAAGACAAGAATGCAGCCCTTCCTGTGGCCACAACTGAACTGGGGCCGTGGATCAATAGATCACAAAAGGCACATACACTTGATAGTTTCAGCCGCCCAGTGAGGGAGTGCTGCTGGCTGAGATCGCCCGTCCTGCTGACTGGGCTTCTTGCTGCTGTACAGGCCGCGGATTCTCTTTCACATTATCACTGTCACCACACAGGAGACTGGCTACTCCACCCGTCTACACAGCTGAAGGTACTACAGCATACTCCTGCCCTTCTCCCTCCACTTCCTGTCCTCTCCTGCCATCTTCTGCCTTCCCTTCTCATTCCTCATTCGCTTGTGCAGACTAGAGCTGCAGTGAAGGCGCAGCCGAGCTCGAGTTGAGTGGCTTGGGACAGGAGCCTAAAACACCTTAAAGTGTTGTCTGTTTTTAATAAAAAATACATCATTTGGAGAGAAAATGGGAGAATAGGGGTTGTGCCATTGCAGAAAGATCACAATATGATCTTAAATAATAGGAATACTGTTATGACCTTCAGCACTGATATCTGACAACATTTTTTAAGGGGAGATTTTTGGATGGGCTTTCCCAAAACCTATATGAAACACCAAATTAATAAAAGTCCTATGGAAAAATAGAAAATGCAGGTCAGAGGCAGTTATCTGTAGTCTAATGAACAAAACAATATGTTTAGAGCCAGGTGTTACTAGAAGTGTTTTCTCTGTGTTTAGTTAAACCCCATTGCTGTGTCAGTTTAAACCACACTTGTGGTTTAGTCTGAACTTGGCTGCTCTGTAGAAATCACCTTAACTCCTGCAGTGGTCACTGTTTCTGTGGTAAACCTTACAGGACCAGTGTAAGATTAATGGGGATTTATGGGTGAATATGGCAGAAATGGAATGTAATATTTCTGAATATGTTGTCATTGGTGTACAATCACCTGAAAATAAGAATCGCTGTGTCTTTTGTTACTTTAATGAGCTGTTCATATCTACAGAGGGCGTGGTTCCTCTTCCACAGAGGCCACCATTTTACACTGCCGTGTTTCTAAAGTGGCTGAGAAAAGACAAGCCAAATGGCCTTCCGCATTTTTTTTTTTTTTGTGAATTTACTTGTATAATTAGAATTAAACATGTCACTTTTCCTCAAATCATTTTTGATACCAGAAACGGGATTACTGATTATCTGAAAGACAAAACAGTATCTAATAAATGCCCAGCTAGCTGTCTAGTGCATTTGCCACTAATGTATAAATCACATAACCAAATCATCACAAATGTATTTTCAGATCATTCCAACAACAGTTTCAGAGTAAGCTAATATTGTATATTTGACTGATGAATGCTACTGTTTTCAGGTTTTCAGATCAGAAACTTTATGGGGAGAAGGTTGCTCACTTAATATGACCTATGAACTAAATTCTATATATGCATTGCACTGAGTCATCAGATTGCTGTCAAGAGTGAGAGTCTCAATAATCATGTACATCACTCGCAGTGCACCTCCATTCACCTGAATTAATTAATTGTTTAATAATGTGGAAATGTGAAAAGTCGAAACATTGCAGAGCACAATGCAGATCACAGTAACACCAATGACAGTGCAGCAACACGGATAAAATGATGATAATGATAATTTCATTGCCCCAGAGCCTGCTGGGAAGCCATTGGACACACCTACTCTCAGAGCGCTATAGAATGCAACAGGGATGACATATTCTTGGCCAACCCAGAAGTTATCCTGAATTCATGTGGTGTTGGAATAATTACAAAAATGAATTCCCGACTGGGAGAATTCATTTGAATGCCCCCTAAAGTCAGAACAACAGAAAAATATTTGTTACACAAGTTGCCAAGTTGTTATCTGCTGACATCATATCACGCAGAAACATGGCAGAAAAAAATAAATGCTTGATGACTTTTTATTAATTCACCTATTAAATATCAATGTTATGCTCACATGTAATTTGTAATATGGTATGAACCCGTAACTGTTTATTGCCATCCACATGTCAGCTAGCCACGCATAGATTAAGTATTTACCATACTCTACCTTACCCACCCTTACTAGCATGTTGTTTCCACAACTTGAAAGCACATGAACACACCAAAGTCAGAATAATGATTTCCCATCTCAGGAAACGGGACCATCTGAGGATTAGTACAGAAAACAAGCTCTTTTTTGTTCATCAAGATAATCTTCACAAACACCACTTTTATGATTTTTGATGTGTAATAGCAATCACTGGGAGTAAAAAGCTAACTTTAGGGTATAAATGAACTACACCACGGTCACATGACTTCAAAGTCACCACCACTGTGATGAGTGTTTGGTGTGATGACATTTAATGTTAGAGACAACCTATGTAGTCTTGTTTAGCTACTTATTCGTAACCACCTTTTTTTTTTTACACGTAAAAGCTTCAAAATTCACAACTGGGGTATTTACTTATATATCTTAAGTCAGACTTAAGACATATCTTAAGTCAGACTTTATTTCAGGCAAAAAAAACCAAAACATTCCTGCAGCATTCTATTGGATGGATTACTATGAAATGTTGTACAGACGTTCTTGTCCCCCCTTTGGGATGAACTGTAATAACTTCAGCGATTGATTTTCCAGAGTACCATCAGCTCAGGTCAAAATTTAATTTGCCCAATTCTATGGTTAAATACCTAAAACTAATGGCATCACCCTCAGTCTCAGCTGTGCTTTGTTTAGTGCTAATTAGCAAATGTTAACTGGCGAATACACTAAACTAAAACATGGTAGCAAATACGTTTTTAAGACACATAAGAGCTACAAAATTCATGAGCGGGGTATTTGCTCATGCATTTGTCATTGTAGAACAAAACGTTAAGATCTCTTAAGCTTGTGCCTGTGTTAACCACAGACCTCACTTCTAAAAACCCATTGACTTTGACAGAAGATAACCAGAAATGCTAATATGCTAACTTATTTTTGGGGTTTTAGGACTCATTCCTCCAGCACTCTATATAATGATGAGGTTCTCTGACACACCTTTGTTTATTTAGACCAAACAATCCAGTCCAGTTGAGCACGCAGCTGAGTTTTAAAGCCTTGCAAGTTCTGGTTTAGCTGGACCTTTTCTAAAATGCAGCTAAGCTAATCAGATGCTATGTGACAGAGCAACAGCTCCGTACAGTACAATCATAGTTTAATTATTATTCAATTGCAATCATGAAAATAAATGCTTTACACTCATACAATTTGTTGAGGAGACCACTTGTCATCATAAAATATGTTTCATCAAAAATAATTAAATTAACTGTAGCACTGATGGCATATAAACATCAAGGTGAATTTGTCATCCCGTCCAGCTGTTACATCATCTTCACTATGTATTCACACAGATAATTAATCAACACTGCAGAAACCTTCATGAGAATTACCACTGCCTGAGAACCGCGTTCCACAGCAACCCTGCAGTGTTGCAGGAGAAGAACAACAACGTCCCTCTGCCTCAGTTGTGCTTTGATTGTACAGGTGCACTAAAAACAATCACAGGCCTTGTAAGATCTCCTGTGCACCATAATAATGCGGTGACTGTCTGTCTCTAAGCCCCTGCAGCAATGACTTAAAAGTGCTCAAAAGCTCTTAAATGCCTCAAGGTCATTCTTGCTATTATGATATCCCTATCTCTGTTGTGAAAACAATAACTTCCATTTAAAATAAAGCTGAATCTATTATGACATTGACATTGCCTGTGTGTATTGTGTGGTTAATTTTCAATGCTGGCAATTTCTCACGAGAAAAAAGTAAAGCTCTAGCCTCAATACAGCAGCTGAATAATACATCTGTAAAGACTTAAAAGACTTTATCTAGACCTATAGGTTGTGGAAATATTTGGTGGTGTGACAACTCACTTTCTGGTTCATATAGTATGGGTCCAAATCCTCCAGTGGTGTGGCGGCCATTCCATCAGGAATATCGCCGTAGATGAAGGGCAGGCTCTTCCCAGCCTCCAGGTCACTGTTGGGCTTGGCCTCATTCTCGTCAGATGTGTCGCGGTGACTACTGTCCGATCTGGGCTTGGGTGGCTTCTTGTTCTTCTCTTCTTGGATGCGCTTCTCGATGTTAGCGAGCGACTCCGGGGTGAATTTCTTGAAGCTGTCAGGTCCTGGGGGTGCAAGAAGGGGTGCAGCCATCTTTTCATCGTGCAGCTATTTCTTCTTTATTTGTTTTCCATCCCAGACATCCAGCTCTGAAACCAAGAGAGGGACACAGAGTGAGGAAGGGTGAGTATAAGGGTGAGTAGCAAAAAACCACCTTCCCTTAAAATAATCACAAGTTTTTATCCACTGTCATTTATTAAGGCTACTACAAGAAAATTGGAGGCACCCGTGGACAAAAGGGGTAGTGTTTCCCCTGTCATAACCACAAAATTTCATGTAAAGAATTGGGTAAATTCAAATCTCCTCCTGCTTCTATTTAACTAGCTACCATATCACTCACTGTAGCTTTAACTTTGATGATTCTGTTTGCTTATATAGGTCATACAGGGGCATCAGTATTAAACTGAGACTGTTTCGTGGCCAGTTAAATATTCCTTGTAGTAGCTTTAATAATAGTGATTGGGCAACGGAGGGTTGTGATTAAAATTGTCGCCATATTCATATGTTAAACCAGCTTCACCTAGATCGACACAATTAATATAAATATTATTGAAATCACAATATGGCCAAGTGCAATATCCAAATTGCAGAAGCTGCATTTTTTTGAGAAAGGAGAAATGTGTGAAAAAAACAGTACTTTAGTGGTGCAGTGATGCCTTGGCCTAAAAGTCTTGTTATCCACATGTAAGAAAACATGTTTGTTTGCTACAGACACCAACAAATTTCTCATCATCATCGATTTAATAGTTTTTTATCCAGTGATGTTGAAAATTGTGATGCAAAAATGATCGTGAATTGTATCACAATATCTGTCAATTTGATTTTTTTTTTCACCACATCATGCAGCCCTAGTTGCACCTCTTTTCAGATGCTCAAAGATGATGGAATTTGCTAGTTCTGCCAGAGAAAGCAAACAAAGCAAATAAAGCTGAAAAAGTGCAAACATTTGGAACATGAGCCAGTCTGCACTATTTCTACTCCCTCCATCAACCTTAATGACTAAAGCACCAATCCTGTATCCACCAAAAGCTAAACTCAGGTACCCAGCACATATAGGACACAGCACTGAATTCCATTTTGGAACAGAAAGAAGAAGTTTTCTCTTTCTGTGTTCATGCTCACAAATGATTTGCTCTTCAACCCACCAGGAATTTATCTGTCTGAATCTATCTTTTACAAATACCTTTATCTATCATTTTGTAATGTTTCTTTCTCATTTCATATATCAAAAGGCAGTATTTGCGATGTGCATGTCTTGGTACTGCTGGCCTCACTAAGAATATACACCCAGCTCCGCAGCTTTCAGATCATTGTTTTGGCTTGGAAGTCTCTATGACTGAATAACTCTCACTGGCAATAGCTACAATATATAAACTAAGTGAGAATGTGGCTCCCATCAATTATCTGCTATTTGCCCAGTCCCAAATGACAAGGGGTCAAACAATCTTAAGTAAATCAAGAAAACAGTCTTAGATATTTGAGCTGTTTGTTTATGTAAAGTTACTATATTAGTTGCACTACACTGTCACCATTAGAGCATAATGAGTTGATACTGTATATCAAGGCTCACTGCAGTGAATTTGTTTTGGCGTTTATTTCTACCATCTACTTTGATCTACCATTGATCTATATATTACAAATGAAGGGTATTTATTAAAGTGACTCTGAACTGCAGTAAAGAAGAGAATGGAATGAGTCTATTGCATTACAGTTAATTTGTTGAGAACAGTGAGCTGAGTTGACTTTAAAATACATTCACTGTGATTATGAACATTTCAGGGCTCAACAATAAGGACTGTCTGCTTGCCAGGGGCAAGTAAAATGGCACATTGGTCTAGTAAATCTAATAACTCACTTGCTCCATTGTGCAAAATGGTGAGGAAAAAAAGTAAAATACCTAACTATTTTGATACTGAATTAATCATTAAATAAATAATTTCTTAATCCTCTCAAATATTGAGATTTGCTTCTTTTCTCTATTAAACTGAATATCTTTGGGTTTAAAAACTGACAAAGCAAGACTGAAAAACCGTGATAAACATTTTTCTCCATTTTCTGGCATTTTAAACATGTTGATGACAATTAACTCTAGCCTATGATGTTATATGATAACTGCTTATAAATAAAACATTGTATAGGGGCAAGTAAAAACTGACTTTGGGCAAGCACATTTATGACCAACTTGGCCGACTGGGCCAGTGAAAAATAACATTAATTTTTAACCCTGTTGCTGTTTTGTTGTTCTATTTGACAAACCCATCCACTTGTTTCTTTTTCGAGTATCACCTGGCCCATGGTGCATCCATCACAGGCCAGAGTGCACCCTGACCAAAACAGTGACTCCACACAGGACAATTATTAATTATTCATTTCCGAATTATTAAACATCCCAAACTGCTGAAGTCTGTCAAAGGATAGTCCATAAATTATTGCTGGAATTCTTTCAATCTCTGGTGCTCTGACTCATTGTTTAAACAGTAAGGTTGTAATAACATTATCAACTGCATCTCTCCATGTTCCTACAACGATGACTTTCTCTCCCCAGCTGAGTGATGGCCATGCTGTTTGATACACAACATTTGACAGTCAAGTCACAGTTCAGACTACTGAAACAACGACAAGGGTACAGACCTTGAAATAAATCAGAAAGAAGTCAGACATCCACGGGCATTTAAAGATCCGACCGCCCGGAAAATCTTCGAGAAACAAGCACCACAGTCGACCAGAAAAGGGATGAAGTAACCCAACCTCTGCACAACCTCCAAGTCTCCTTCCACCAATGCTACATCAATTGATCTACCGTCAAGGTGATTCAAACCGGGATGCAATAGCATGGCCAGCGGTGCGTGTACACTTTACACATAATAACGCTGGGAAAATCCTAAAAAAAAAAAAAAGAAGAAGAAGAAGAAGAAGAAAAAAAAAAACTGGAAAGCGAGCAGGGGAAACTGCCTGAAATTTTGTAGATTAATGCTTCCGATGTCCACTAACTCATTAGATCATGAGGGGAAGCATAGCACACAACAATCTTTACACATTTTAATAAAAAACAAAGACTGCCACGGTTACTCTTAAATCAACTACAGTGAATCATACTAGCGCACGTCGATCGGCACCAAAAGCGCGTAGTTCCTACGGTGTTAGATCCGTAATGAGTCAAGAGAGTCCGCTAATAAAAATCTGGTGGATGATAGAGAAAACTGAACAACTTCGGCATCCCGATTTGCCCCCCTGAGGAAAAAGAGATAAGACTGTCGCTCTCCGATTCAGCAGTAAAATGCTCCTAACGCTGCGTCCTCTGTGCGCAGGAAAGACATCCAAACGCGCCACAGCTTCCGTCCCGTCACCTGGAAAAATCTTCCAGTCTGCTCTGTGCTCTCTGATGATGACCTGACATCTGATGGGACACTTGCATCAGAGTCACATGGGCCGGTAAAGAACTTCCTTCATTTTCTGCAGTGATGCCTTAATGCTGCCTGTCTGTCACTAAATCTTAAAGGTATCGGTCCAAATCCACAGAATCTGGACGGGCCCGAGTCCAGCATAATTGAGGGAGCCAAATATTAAAGAGGCCTCAAATAACCCCTCATATCCGATGCCGGGGTGGGGGCCACTTTCATGTCTGAGCTGAGTCGATTTCAGGTAAAGTTATGACATCCTGACTGGTAATTTTGATGAGTTATGATCATAAATTTCAAGGATGGACACTGGAAATAATGAAGCATTGAGTCAATGAAGAGATAAACACAGATAAAGAACTTTCTCTCTGTATGGGATGAAGACCACCTGCCCCACACACTGCATGTTTTACCATGTAAAGTGCCATTCACTGCCAGACTGTGATTTTAAGCCTCGGTAAAGTCCACTGTTTAATACCGAGGCGCGCCGTTGTCCTATAAGGCCAAAGCCTAAAATACTGCAGTGTGGTTTATTGCTGCTATAGGCTCTAACTAACAAACTCATAGTAGGTCAGTTGAATGCACAAACCATGTCCTGACAACTCAGCCCTGGCCTCAACTCAGAGCAGACTATAAGCACATCAGAACAAATTTCATACTTAAAAAAGGTAAAATTATTTACAGAAAAACAGAAAGAGAAACTAAACCGGCCTCAGGGCTATACCACACCCGTATATATGATGTCTGGGCGACGGAGGTCCAGAGACTCCATATGATGCAGCTTTAAAGACTAACAACATAATGGGAAAAATGTGTTTTAATGCGTGAAAATACCAGAAAAAGGGTGCCGCGGCCCCTTTGAGGACTGCCAAACTAAAGACGCACCTACCTCCTCACGCAATACAGTCTCCAAAGAGATTGCAAGCGGGAGGGGGGGCGCAGAGGTGGAGTGGAGGGGGGGGTTAGAACTATCATAGTTATAAAATGATGGTAGCGAGAAAAGTGCAGCCTAAAAATGATTTTGCAAGCGACGCATTATTCGTGCGCTTGGAGCATGTAGGCTGGATACAGTCGCCGGTCACAGAAGTTTGACGTGATCTCAGTTCTGTATCCCATATGCGTATGTTTCACATTCTGACACATTGAAATGTCATTCCATCCAGCGGCAGGCCAACACCCCAAATAACCAGCTGTCTCCCTGTTTTCTACCGCGTCGCATCACAAATCCGCGTTTTCCCCTCTGAAAACCACATCTTGCCCACTTCTGACTGCTGCCTCGCACATATGTTTGTCCATGTAACTGGCAAGGAGCCCTCCACAGACGCTGGGAAAAGATGCTGAGAGAGGGACCGCTCTGCGGCACTGGGATGCAGTCAGTCGACAAAGTAGTACTGCGATCCATCCCACGACACAAAATACCAGACAAAGCAGAAAACAGATTGTCTACTTACTTTTTCTCGCATTAACAGAAATCCGGACAGCTGTCACTGAACTGCAGATGTAGAAAAGAGTCGAGAGTAACTGCGGCTGTCGCCATATTGTTGCTGCTATCTTCCTTCCCAGTGCGTGCGGCTACCCTGCATAATTGATGACTCTCAGCAAATTGTTAGGGAGTGTCGGTAAATGCCTTTAGTTTCAATAACGGACAAGAGACCGCAGCATCGTAAGCAGAAAAAAAAAAAAACACTCTTCACTGTTCATATAACAACAGTCATTGATATTCAGGTTGGGATTGGTACTGCGATTGGCAACGTTTGTTTTCATCTCCATCTGCTATGAAAATAACTTATTGTTTGATTTCATATTATTATTTAGAATTAAGCCTGGACTTCACAAGAGACATTTAAGACAACTTTGAGATTATAATTAAAGTTCATGTAACCTTTAAAACCATCCATTGATGATCCATTGTTTTTAAGGTTCATTATTCTATTTCTCCTTATGCTTGCCTGTTTATCTAAATATTGCTTTTCTTGTTGTGTTTTATGTAAAAAGCACTTTGCAATGCTGGCTTTGAAAATTTCCACAAAAATAAACTTGATTATTATCATTATAAATAACTACTGTGACTCCATTGTGTGCCATGCATCTCTATGTGCATGACAAAAAAATAATGAATTCAAAACCAAGTTATTTTTTATCTCTCATAATAACACTGAAGCAGTTTAGTCAAATTTCAATGATTATAAAAAGCAGCAAGTTAAATGGACCTATTAATCAATCACCAATGTGTGATTTTTAAGCAACAAAACACAGCATTCAATTGGAATTCAACCTTAAAATATTCCACATCTTTCATACAATATTGGTATTATTCAGCTTCTGATACGATTTAGCTCACAACCATTAATGAAGCTATACAACAACGTACATTATATTTTGCATCCATCCTTCTCTTCCCACTCTTCCAACTATTCATACTCCTTCATCTGCTTCTTCATTCAAATTAAAGCTAGCAATTCGGTATAGCATCAAACTTTCAACAAACCTTATGCATTTTTAATACATTATTGGTATTATTTAACTTTTAATGTAGTTTAGCCCTCAACTTACATCATATTCTGCATCCATCATCCTTTTTGCACTTTTCCAACTCCCTCACCTGTTTCGTCATACACATTAAAGCCAGCAGTTCAGTTTAGAGTCAACTTTTCAACAGACCTTATAATAGTCCACATTTTTCATACATTATTTGTATTACTTTTAAATCCAGCAATGCAGTTAAGCACCTGCTTTTCAACATCCAACTTTCAAGCCACAATTGCCCTCTGTGGTTTTAATATTTACACTTGTGTTTCTTCTACTGTGACATGTGAAAGTGTCTTCTGTGAAAGGAGCTCATTACTGTTACTGTGATCCACTTTACACAGAGTGACCAAAGCTTAAAATCATTCTGCATGAATATTCACATTCACATATAACTGTCTCAGAAACATTACCACTTGAAGCACATATATTAAATGTCTGCTGACAAGACCGAACCCTATCAAGAGCCATATTCTTCAATTCATCTTATGCATAAAAACACTGATGTACACACAAAATAATACACGTGGAGGTTGTGAGCCCAGTCCCATAAATGCCTGTCCTACAAAAACCAAAGACATGGCTAACAATCAGATATTGCAAGACATATGATGCAGGCAAAACACAAGGACCTTTGTACGTCAGTCCACAAAGATTATTCAATGATTCACAGGTAGTGCTGCATGGAGCCTTTGTCTTCAATTTCATATTACTCATTTGACTGAAAGAAGGTTGTAACAGCTCTCACTTTAGCCAATTCCAATCAATCAATCAAAGCCTCCACCCTTCAAAATACAGGGTCAGAGAATTTTATAAAGGAAGTGTTTTGAATGTGACCCAACAATGTCTCTATCTGGTGGAAATTTTAAGAACTGCAGCTTGAGGTCTACAGGAAATCAAATTGTTGGCATGCATTTTCCTTCAATCAGCTACTTTTCAGTTCAGCATTTCAGTGCCTTTAAATATAGTGAGCATGTGAAATATTTAAGAATATAATCCACTTCCTATTAAATCTTTACATCGCAGGCTGTAGAAGGAACAACCAGAGTTCAGACTTGAAATCAGACTGTAGCCATAAACTGTAGCTTGGAATAGTCTCTGAGGTTGAGATAGGGAGAAGGGCCTCTAGTCTGCTTTGCAAATAACACTGTACCATTATGACATCGACCCAGACAGGTGGTTGGAAATTAATGGAACAAGTAAAGTATTCTGAAACAATATGTTTTACCTTCTTCACATGACAAAAGTATGAAGGATGAGGACTAACTGCTGGATTTGTCCACCAAACTTGTCCACCTCGATAAACCAGGCAACCTGAAAAGAATATTCACATGTAACCTCTTTGTAATCACCAACATATTCATTAGTAACTGTAGTTTAATTACATATTTTATATCAGTAACTAACATTATATGTAACTAGTTACATGTAACTAGTTAATCTCCAATACCAAGCCTTGTTTTAGCCTAGTATGCAAGATTAGCTGCAGACGAGCTCAAGCCCTGTTGGTCCTGAGCGCCAATTATCTCTGCCAGATGATAATAAGCATACAGGAAAGGCGCCAAACAGGACTAGGTTAAGGTACAGTATAAGTACTACACAATCCATAAGTAATGTAAGTTATGTTTGGCTTTGTACTACAGCACAGTGTATTTGAAATGAAACAATCATTACAGAGTAAATGGACCTTGAATTGAGATGTCAACTACTGGTTCAAAGGTCAAGAATGAACTGTCACTCAACTTTTAAACCCACATGGACGAGAACTCCCAGAAGTGCTCAGAATCATTTCGAAAGTTTGAACAGCTGATGTAAAACTTTGTTCATGAGTTGATATTCTGACCTGATTTGAATCTTTCATTTTAATTTCACAGAGCTGTACAAAGACAGCTTTTTTTCACAGCATCCATTCTGACATGAAATAGTGGGGTACATAGAGATGTTAGTCCTTTACCATTCGTGTCAAACAGAGCTAAAGTGCTACTACATGTTGGCTCACTGGAAAGGCTCTGTAGCACCTGTGTTGTTTACCCCTGCTATTCGATCAATATGGCTGCCTGGGTCTGTGGTGTAGTTTTGTTGTATTTATCTCTGATTCTGTTCTTTTTTTCCAGGGTTTTATTTTGCTATGTATGCTTTGCCTTTATGTCCATTATTGATACAAATGCTATCCTATTTATTTATCCTATGAAGAAAATGACTCAATAAATTACTCAAAAAAGAAAAAGATCCCAAAGAATGCTTAATCGGTCACTTTCTGCACATGCCAATTACTTACTAACCTGTTTACCGTGATAACTTTAACTAGGTTAAATATATGTCAGGGCTGTGGGTTTATCAGCTTGTTGAGTAGTTCTTCTGCCCCCAAGTGGCAAAAATAAATTAGTTAATACAGCTTCAAAGCTGAAAGTCAGGACTTCCTATTTGCTATTTCATTCAAAACTGGATGCACTGGATAGAGGGAAAACCAGAGTAACTAAGTACATTTACTCAAGTACTGCATTTAAGGACAATTTTGAGGTACTTGCAATTTACATCAGTATTTCCATGTTCTGCTACTTCATACGTCTGCTCCAAAGGCAAATAAGGTACTTTTTACTGCAACACACTCATTTGATAATTTAAGTATTAAGTACTAGTCTTTTTTTCCAGATCCATATAAGTGAATTAGTTTGAATTCACTCAGTTAACCCAACTAGAATGTATTTTAATGGTGACAGACGCTACGTGACCGTGTAAAAGGGAACATAATAGTACTGGAATATTGTAATATCGACAGCTGGCACTAACCTTAGCGTCAAATCATCTACCACAGTCATGTCGAGGGCAAAAGAGGGTACATCTCTTGCATTTTTCCCAGTTGTCGACTTTTATTTTGAAAATCTGACCAGACTTCCGGTGTTATCTCGTCTCGGTCGTATCTAAAAAGGAACCCTGAATTTGCTGTCGCGGGATTTGTATGCGTTGTTTCTTCAGTATGCACATTGTACAAACTAATTATGTTCTGTAGTGTGACAAAGCTGCGGTTGAAATCTGGATATTTTTAGGGACAAAAAACATTTGGTTAGGTTTAGGGAAAGATCGTGGGTTGGATTGAAATAATAACTCTCACGAGATCTTTCACAGCGCTGGGGTTCCCCTTTAAACACAACCGATCATCTCTTGTAGCTACTTAGCGGTTAGCTTGACAGTTTGCTGTTGACACTGATAGGCGAAACGCACCCCAGGGTCCCTAAAAATGACTTTTCTAATGCGATTGTGCACTTTAGTGGTCAATGTATTATGCTTGCCTCTTCATCTGATGGAAGCGGTCGGTCTGTATCAAATATACAAGCGTGTCTTCCCGATTTGTTTATATCGGATTTCAATAACTTACAACAAAAAAATGCACGACAAGAAGAAGGAGCTGTTTCGCAGCCTCCCCGAGTTCAACAAGCCTGGCGGTCAGCTCACACTTTTGGAGATCGGATGTGGCACGGGCACAAATTTTGAGTTTTATCCGCCTGGCTGCAAGGTCATCTGCACTGACCCGAACCCCCATTTCCAGAAATATCTGACCAACGCCATGGAGAAGAACGACCACCTCAAATTTGAGAGGTTTGTGGTGGCTGCGGGGGAGGACATGGGGTCAATTGAGGACGAATCGGTAGACGCTGTTGTCTGCACCCTGGTGCTCTGCTCTGTCAGAGACGTGCCGCAAACTCTGCGTGAGGCTCACCGCATACTGAGACCAGTAAGTCATCTCCTGAAATAGACATTAGTTCAGATTAGATAAATAAATAAATGTGCAGCCTGCATTGTATAAATAGGCTGCTGAATGATAATAGCTGTACTGCAGTGCAACTTGTGGATTAATCATTGACCCTCTGTATTAATCATTGGAACTTAGTAAGCAACTCCCTTAACAGACACAAATCATAAACATGTACTTAAGCAGGTTTCTATTATATTTTAGAATTTCTTTTTAAAATTTCCTGAATTTTGTTGTATACTTCAACAAACAGAAAAAGTGAATGTCATATTTTATTTTACCAGCCACCATAAATATGTATACACAGTGAAATATAAAATAAAAAGACAATTTAAAAAAGTGATAAATAATAATTGTATGTATGTGTATATATGTATGTATGTATGTACATATATGTGTACACACACACACACACACACACACACACATATATATACATATATATGAGACAGGTTGTGCATACTTTCACATTCACCCCAAATTGAAGTACACTTTATAGGGTACAATATAATAGGAGATTATCTAATCTTTCAAAATAAATGTCCATCTGGAGTTGCAGTCCTGAGGGTATATTTTCCTACAGTTCACTGTTCACTGTTTCAATGTAGGTGGGTGAGGTATAAGCCAGTTTATGATTATCATCATCAATACAAGAGCTCTGACCATATTTATATATATATATATATTTATTATTAAATTATCAAATATACATGAAATGCTGCCTATAAAGCTAACAAAACAACCTGCACTATGTTCTGTTAAAAAAACAAACTTTGCAGATAGGCGAGTGAGACAACATATATGCATATCCTAACATAGACTGATATAGCTGTGATAGGCCAATATCTGGCAGAAGATATTGATCGAACGATGTAACAGTCAGACTCTAGTAAGTTTCCTATTTCTTGAATATGATCATCAGTTTCTAATAGTAGCCCTTAAAAAATGTAACAACAATATATGACAAGGAAAGTGTTGAAAAATAGCCAACATGCATCAGGTGAAATTTGCATGCTACACACACAACAAATGTTTGCTTTGCAGGGTGGAGCCTTCTTTTTCCTTGAGCATGTTGTGGCCGACTCCTCCACCTGGACGTACTTCTTTCAGCATGTTCTCCAGCCTGCGTGGTACTACTTCGGCGATGGGTGCGAGGCCACCCGGGAAACGTGGAAACACCTGGAGGCAGCTGGATTTTCCGAACTAAAAATGAGACACATCGAAGCGCCGCTCGTCTTCGTAATCAAACCCCACATCCTGGGCTATGCTGTGAAATAGACTGTGTGTGATTTAGGTCTGTAGTCAACCCGCCTTGTAACCAGTGTGTGAACATGCCAAGTACTTAATGCCTCTCTTCTCTTCTCCTCTGTGATTTGATTGATCACCAGTGATAGAGATAACATCAATCACTTTGATACTAATTTTATTTTTGTATTGAAAAAAAAAAATCTTATGTTTGGTATAGACAAATAATTTTAACACACTGAATAAGCATTTTACATAGACAGCTCAAGATACAGATTTTTTTTTTTTAATTTAAGTGGAAAAATATATTTCAGTGTTTCCTTCATTTTCTATCCTTCATTCTCCATTTACGGAAGAGTATTAGGGGCATGCATAAGGCAAAAAATGAGAGGAAGAAAGTTTATTTTTGCATTATGAGAATAAAGAAGAAATATTGAGAATAAAGCTGAAATGTCAGGAATAAAGTTGAAATACTATGATGGGAATAAAGTCAAAATAGCATTTCTCATAATGTGAAATAATAATAATAATAATAATAATAATAATAATAATAATACAAACTTCCTCTTTTGGTTTATTTTTACTTATGCCTAGCCCTAATACTTAATGTTTGACTTCATTCTCAACATTTCAACTTTATTGTCAAAATGCAAAATAAAATGTAAAAATCCTTAATGTTGCCCTAATACTCCGTCGTACCCACCTCCTATTTGTTTGCTGATAAGTATGAATCAATATAATACTACCATAGGGCATTACTGCCTATCAGTGTTGATCTGTGTGCTACTGCTGGAGATTTCTGTACCTTTTATGCCATGACAGTTGTGTCACTAAATACATATTTTTGCTGTGATTGTGATAGTGATTAAAGAGTTTAATCTTGTTGCATGTGTCTTTCCTATTAAATGACCGCTGAGTTGATACAGACAGGGAAGTCCAAAATTTTGGTGAACACAGACTCTTACATTTTCTTTTTAATTTTTTTCCAACTTTATTGAGAACAACAGTAACATGCACAATTTAAGGAATTAAAAAGTGTGCATAAGACTGTCATTACACTGTCGTAATCATGTTATAACACCTGTCACGTCTTCATGAATGTTTGACTGTTGTTATTGAGTGTCATGTAATTTTCATCGCAAAAACTGGTTAGCCACTATCAGTTGGTCAGCTAACTCTGTAAGCTAAATCACCTTGGTACTGTACTCTGTTGTCATACTGGCCTTATAACATTTAATAACATCTTAATGACTAGTCCGATTGGTACCACTTAAGTTGAGGTCAAGGAAAAATATTCATGACACAATTATAATAGTCTAATGACTGTGAGTGTTAAAACCAACCACATATGACAGTACTGTAATGTTAAAACAATGTCAACTTTGCATTAGACTGGCATAACTAAAATAAATAAAAATAGAACTGGACTATACGATGTCTGACATCTAAAGAATTTGTACCATGAACGAAGAAAGTTTAAGTAATATTATTAGATACTTCATCAGTAATATGATTACTTGGAATTGTGCTTTTATTTGAGATACACAGAATTAATATGATTTATTATTCTGGCTTCTTGCATTAAAATGTAAAATTAAAGTACTATGCTTATTAGTTAAAAGATATTTATTGTACTATTACTTGGTGCATATATACATGTTTTATATCAATAGATGACCTGGTGGTTTGTGCAAGAAACCTGGAAAATGTTCTTAAGTGTCACAGTCCTCCTGCAGACTGAAGTGTATTAGCGCCACCGTGTGGTGCGACACGGACACTGCGGCTCAGGCATTACGAGTGTAATCTTTTGATCTTCTAAAGTCGCCTGTCTTAAGATGCCCTCAGTGAGACTTTAAGATTATCTGAGAAGAAAATGAAGCGTTTAGTCATGAAGTTATGCAGAGTGCTTTGTCTGGTGTTGACTCTACCTCTACATCTGATGGAGATCACGGGCCTGTACGGTTTGTACAAACATTTGTTTCCTCTGCTCGCCTACAATATCACATTTACATACAACGATAAAATGCACAAAACCAAGAGGGAACTTTTCCGAAACGTGGGCAGATTTGCAAACACCGACGGGACCCTGCGCCTGCTGGAGATCGGCTGCGGCAGCGGAGCAAACTTCAAGTTTTACCCGTACGGCTGCACGGTGATCTGCACCGACCCCAACCCGCACTTCCAGAAGTTCCTGCGGAGGAGTATGGCCGCGAACACGCACCTGACATATGAGGAATTTATAGTTGTCTCTGGAGAGGACATGAAGGACGTGAGGGACGCGTCAGTGGACGTAGTTGTCTGCACCTTGGTTCTCTGCTCTGTCCGTAACGTGTTGCGGGTGCTGCAGGAGATCCACCGCATCCTCAGACCAGTGAGTCTCAGTGTGCTGCCTTCAAGTGCTGTTGGAAGTATTTATTTGTGACTTCACGCACATCAGTGACCAAGCATTGGTCAACAATCTCCCAACAGCAACATTTCTAAAAACACAAGGGGAAAAAAAGGAAAGGGACACATTTAGAAACTGAGATTCAAAGTTAAAGCTCACAATTTCAAACTTCCCAGTATTAAAAATGTACACAACTATAAAGAAACCGGAAAATATTCACATTTTTCGGAAAGCCGAAGTATTTGACAAGCTTCATATTTTCTTATTTAAAAAATTACCCCAAACAATTATTCAGTCATCAAAATAGTTGCCAGTTAATGTAACTGTCAGTTAATAATCGATTACTCCTGCAGCTCTAGTATTTTCCGTGAGCTTTCTTTTGTATTTAGTCTTTATTTGTTGTTTTCAATTCAATATAGTTCCACTCAATTTCCAGAGAAGGTTTGCTGATTTTCATTGTTTCCAAATACTTAGAAGTTTTTATTAGTTTCAGTTTTTTAAACTTATTATTATATGGAGGATATTTGTCAGGGCAAATATTTAATAACTTCAGAATGGTTGTTACTATATAAACACTTTGTGAAGTTAACTCACAGTCATGTAGACGCCCCAGCATCAATAAACATAATATCAATGCCTCCTCAGGCTTGTTGTGTTAACACATTTCACCAAACTGACAAAGACGAAAGACATTTCCTGACACGTACCATTTTATTTTAGTTTTGTACGTACACAATATTGTTTCAGTTAATTTTTAAGTTTAATTTTTAGTTTGCTATGCAGTCTGTATATATTGTGGCTGCCTCCAAGAATAGTTCAGTGTTAGATTATTCTAATTTACTAAAACCAACCTAAAAGTAGTGGCGTAATTAACTGAAATTAACTGAAATAAAAATAAAAACTTTCAAGAAGGAAAACAAAAACTAACTGAAACAATATTGTGCTCTTAAAAAACTAAAACAAATGTACAAAATTAGATTAAAACTTAAAAAACTATAAACACTTTGGAACAGTGCACATATCAGACTGCAAATGCAAAGCTTTTTTTTTTTGCCCAGAGACAGGAACCAACCAGTACTCCTCTGTGGGAATAGTACCAGCTAGCCAGTAGTTTGTGGAAATTTTTATCGAACACACATTTATTTATTTAGGAACGTGCACCATGTGAGCACAGTGGAAACTCAAATAATGAGGGAGTTAAAACTAGATTTTGACACAGGGCCCTGCTACAAGATAAGGTCATAATACAGGACCTGTCTTGATAATATTGTTGTTAAGTGGTGCAAATATCAAAAAACAAACAAACAGAACAGTTCAGGAGTTTGGGGGCCTTGCATATGAGGTAGCATGTAGAATGTGTCAAGTAAAATTTTAGACTATTACATATTTCTGTTCTATTAAGTAAGTAATTTGCATTATACTTGTACATTAAAACATTTATCTTAGTTTTACATCAAACCATATTGTCTGAGAATATAAAAGGGTAAAGTTTTCAGTTTTTTTGAGATATCAGCTGTACAGATTTCTGCATTCTCTCCAATATAATGGAGCCAAACAACACTAATCCAGTGGTGCTCAAAGTACCAAAAACACATTTGAAAAACTCAGAAATCATGACCCAGATCCTCAAAATAATCCAAAGATCTTGTTGTGAGCAGTTTCATGTAGGAACTACTTTCTTTCTAAAGTTGAATCTACTGGAACTACTTTCTTTGTAATAGGAAGAAATTTGAGTGCTTCAGGACTAGTCCCATTATTTTTGACAGAAGGCAGATATCTCTATGTCCGATATTTTCTGAAAACTCAAACCAAAACAATTGAGATTGATTTGAACTTGAATTCAAATTTGACATGTGCACTACAGTCAACAAATCACATATGGTATTCTGCAATATTCACTTTTGATAACTGTCAAGAAATCTATTGTCTATCTATTGTGTTAATCACTTAAAAAAGCCTGCTTCAGTTTGGAAGTAAATTGCAGACACTGTAGTAGCATATTTAAATAACCTCACTTCATGAAATGTGATAATGTGTTTTTGTTGGTTCTCTTACAGGGTGGAGCCTTCTTCTTTTTGGAACATGTCGTCTCAGAGCCGTCCACCTGGACATACTTCTTCCAGCATGTGTTCGAGCCTCTGTGGTACTATCTTGGGGATGGATGCATGATCACCAGAGCAACGTGGAAAGATCTGGAGGCAGCTGGCTTCTCTGAACTTCATCTAAAACACATTGAGGCACCAGAGGTTACTCTCATGATTAGACCACATATCATGGGGTATTCCATTAAATGACTGCAATGGAGACTGAGCAGACTTCATTTTTGTGTACAGTATTTCACTTCCATTGCACTCAACAAAAATACAGTAGCCACAATGCATTTATTGAGTGAAAATATATTTATTTACTTACAGAATCAGCAACATTTTATACACTGCTTGTTCTTCTCCCCCACCCTTCCCATGATGTACACAATAAATATTACCTGGACACTGTGCTTTTTCCCTGATTGTCTAAGTAACTGCCAAAAAACAACCAAACAAACCACACTCAATGTCATCGCTTCTGTTACCCTTTATATTCCATTGCACAAAAATAAGGAATGACCATTGTAACATCTCCTTATAGGGGAATGAGGGGAATTGCTGGTTCACAAAATAAAGAGGAATTATGTCTGTGTAGTAATCATACAGTCAAAATTCTGCTGATGCTGTTAGAAGATTAAAAAAAAAAAAAAAACTCCCAACAGCAACATTTTTAAAAACACAAGAAAAAAAAGGAAAGGGACACATTTAGAAACTGAGACTCAAAGTTAAAGCTCACAATTTCAAACCTCCCAGTATTAAAAATGTACACAACTATAAATGTTATAGCATTAGCATTTTTTTAAAAAAACAGCAGGTGGAAAAATGGCCAATTTCTTTTTTTATTTGTTGAGTATATCTTAACTGCCATCACAAGTCACTTATATCAAACAGAGTAAAAAAAACAACAGGAGGATCTCAGCCTGAAATGAAGTGTTCCCAGAAACCCAGTTCATGTCCAAAGGGCTGAGCTGTGCCACTCCCACATTATGTCTCAATCCTCAACCTCTATTCAAACAGATTATCCTGTTTTAACACAATAAAGGTCCTTTAATGTTTTCAGTTCTTCAATCAGGGTCTTGTTTTGGTTTTCAAGAACAGCTACGCGGTTTTCCAGGCATTTAACATACTCCTTTTTCTTCCGTCGACATTCACGGGCTGCCTCTCTGAAAAAGGGGAAAAAAATATGCAGTCAGTCTAACTGAAAGATTATGCAATCAGTCTCCACACCCAGAGTATATCACAATGCACAGTGTTGCAACATAAAATTATATACAACTTTAATAGAAAAGATTTTTTTCCATATCATGGACCTGCTCTGCCCAAAACTACAAATATCACAGTAAAATATGTTTAACTAATGTACTTTCCAGAGCTGGTGTTTAACTTTATCTGTATATCTTTTAGATATTTATTGTAAGTTTATGTATTTAAAAAGCGATAGTTCAGATATTACCTACCACAGATGCCGACCAGATCAACCAAACTCCAGAGGTAAAAATTAGTCCCATAGGACATGAGAACTGCTTGACTATCACTGCCTTCATTTTTTAGTTTGTTTGTCTTATTGTGTGACTTTTTTGGTTTTTAAAAGGATAGCTATGATTCACTGAAGTCACACAATAACAAACAACTAACAGATGGAGGCAACAGTAGACCAGCATCTCCTGTGTCCTGTGAAGTAAAATTTCTCATTTTGCCAGTGAGGTTTGGTTGGTTTGGAGAGTAATATTTGGCTTGTGTAACGGTGGTTTCCTACCGGTATCTTCCTCTATGCTGGTGCCCTTCTCTGCGTTTCCAAACTGGGGACATGTCGACCAGCATCTACTGTAGCTAAGACACTACAGCTATCAATGAGTACCTGATACAACCCTACTTCAAATAATCCAAACTATCCCTTCAACGATTTTCAACACAGAAAACTGAATGTAAAACTTAAAATTCTATATGTGCTAGCAGTGGTTCTTGTCATTTTATTTGGAATGATCTGGTTGGCTGTGTCTCCTGTCATTGGTTGTTTGAAGATGTGATTCGTGAAGGGCCTCTTGATTATCTGGAACGTGACTGTCTGAACAGTATCAGGTGTGTCAGAAAGGTAGAGCCTACATAACATTTCAGTGCCTTTCTTTTCACTATGATGGTTGATAGTGAGGAAGGCCTGGAGACTAAAATATCAAAATAAATCAAAATAATATCAGAAAAATAAAAGAAATACAGTGTGTGGCACTTTCCCAGCATTTACTTTTATATGCACTTTACAACAGAAAATATTTAAGTTTTTTTTTTTTTTTTTTTTTTTTTGATTTGGAGAAAAATGCCTGCTTCTGAGCTCCACAAAACTTTAGTAACAGAGGCACTGCATCATCACAAATACATTTTTGAACCATGCCAAGTTAGTTTCTTCTGTAATAGTCCTCCATTGCACTGTTCACCACAACAAACAGGTTGGTACAGCACCAGTCTTTCAACTCTTACAATTAATGACCTGTCAACCAAACATCAGTGGCAACACCCAAGGTGGAGCAGTGTTCTATATTTAAATGATAAAATTATTTGTCAACTATTCTGTTGCTGCTATTTACATTCCCCAAGATGCACATTCAAAATATGTACCACAGATTTATTTCCTGGGTGTATACCAATATCTATATAAATAACTGTATATTGTTATATTTTATCCGATTCTGTTCTGAATTTAATTATTTGTATATATGTCATTTGTGTGTGTAGTATTGTTGTCCTACAACTTTCTTTTTGTTGTGCAACCTTGTGTTGTATAATGATAAAGTAATCACCTTGATACCTTCTAGAAAAATAATCATTACCCACTACGGTAATGACAGGAGCATCAATGACAGTGCACTCTTTTACTGTATTTATTTATCTGACAATTTCTGTATATTTTATATTTGCCATTCAAAGTTTTAAATGACAAATACTGTTTTATTTTCCATCTTATTTACTTCGTCCAGAATGTCAGTGAGATTTTACATTTTTCTGACTCTAATTTCGCTATCCAAAACCCAAAATAAACTGTACACTTGCCTGTTTTTTGCAAGCCTGATTTCCCTCTTCACTGTTGGATCATCAGTTTTGCCCTGAGATAGTCCCACCGGAGAGGTCATAACTACCGTCTGAGGCAGGGAGCTGGATGTGGGACCTGTGCGGATCTGGTATGTTTGCATCTCTCCTCCTGCACCTGATGGAAACACCACAGTGAAAACATAGTAATTAGTTATTTATTGTCCATAAACACATGAAATTAGAGCAATCCTGTGCAATATATCAAAATTATAATAATATTATGATATTAGACTAGGTATTGTCTTTTGGATATTGTTGTTATGGCATACAGGATGGCTTTTCCTGGATTTAAAGTTATTTAATTTTCTGAACTTACCAGAATGTTCTAGCTGTTCTATTGTTTTTCTTTACACACTTAGCCATGTTACTTTATCAAAAACGTCACTGAGTTAATATTTTGTGAAAGTACCAATAGTCACCCTACAACACTGTCACAATATCAATAAATATCACAGCAGCTTATACCAGAACACTGGCAGGTAGTCATGACATTCATCTCTCTCTATGCTTGAGAGGTAAACAGTAGAATTAGGACAATGCAATTCGGTACACAGAAAGTTTTCTACCTGGTATGAACAGTTCATTGATGAGGAAATATTGGTGTGTTAAAAATGAAGTAGAGCTTTCTTTCCTTGTCAGAATCATAACTGAAATAAATACAGAGAGTGTGTGTGTGTGTGTGTGTGTGTGTGTGTGTGTGTTTTTTTTTTTTTGACTTATTGCTATTGTCTGTCTGAACACCTAGAGCATTTTGGCATCTGCTGGAGTCCCCTCATAAACATTTGCAAATAAAATTGGCAAAGAAATACTAAAAATCTAGATATATTTTCTTACAAGATGCCTTGTTTTCCTCACCTTGTACAACAACTTGGTTGCTAGGCACCAGTATCTGCTGGCCATCAGGTGTTTGGGCATACTGAAGGATGGTGGTGCCTTGCTGGGCACCACCAGAGTTGGCCATGGTGACAGCCTGTAGTCCCTGAATGCCTTCAGACCCTGGAGTCGCCAGCTGGATTGTGCCATTAGCGGCTATGGTAACTAGAATAATTACAGAGATGGCATCAGAACTGTGTAAAGCACAAGTAAAAATCACATTTCTGGTGGCCAGGTTCACAACCTGACTTATCTTTTTTTTTTAATAGCGTAAAAAAATAAAACTTTTTTTTTTTAAATTTCATCCATTAATCTCTTTAGCCAATAGCAAACAAGAAGCTCATTATCCAGTATACATCTGTCTGTCTCACTCTTGCTTCTGCAAGTACTATAAAAGGCTTTAGTTCTTACTGTACTGGCCGCTGCTGGTCTGGTAGATTGGGGCTGTGGGTACTGTAACACCTGTCACTCCTGTAGATGCCGGGCTGCTATCCTTTCCCTCGATGTGTGTCACCTCCTCAGACGAAAGGTCATTTAGGATTTTTCTACAGGGTGAGAGGAGGAGGAAGGTCACTTGAGTTGGTGTTAATCTCACAAGATGGTTTGTGTTGTGACTGCGTTTATAGTTTATTTACCTGTATGAAGGCCGTCTTGCCAGTATTTCTCTGGTCTTTTGGGCTGCAACTCCACTGTCTGATGAGTCCTGTGAATCTTCACTATCTGTACCTGGGGCCTTGAAAGACAAGAGGTGGATTAACAAAGTGTGTGTGAGCAACTGTATGAAATAGCAAAATGACAGTTTGCAAAACGAAACTAAGAGGATGAATTAAACAAAAGCAACTAAAACCAGGTGGTCTCACCTGTACAGTCTGCCCCTGAGGGGACTGAATGACTGACGATTGTGCAGACTGGATCACTCCTTGAACCTGAAACTGACCCCCTGGCAGCTGTACGACAGCAACAGAAGAACCACCGAGTGACATCTACAAAAACACAAATTTGAATACAAATTACAATATGCATTTATATATAATGTATAGAATTTAAATGTTCCATCAGTGTTGGTTGAAATGTTCAAGACAGAAATCACATAAAATCAAAACTATCTTTAGGATAACTATCCTTAAGATATCACAAGGGATCAGTGGAAAAATCGCCATTTGGGTGAGGTGATAATTTAAATCTGCTTTAAGGAACGCACTAATTATTTAATTTCATCTTAGTGAACACATAATAGGTCTTGTCACAATAAGATTACTTGTTTTCATTTACAGTTTTTAAGCAGCATGTGCTGGATCCATAAAGTTGAGAACCACTGTCTTATCAGAGGCTCTGAACTCAGACAAGTCCTTAAGGTCCTTCAGGAACAGACTGCTCTCTACTGTCATGAGAGTTATTGGAATAGCTTTTGGTATATCATCAAGGGCCAAATAAAGACAGCAACAGAGGAGCGACACTCCAACAAGCAGCCTGGTCACACCGAACCCAAGGTTTACTAATCCCTCCCTTTTAGGGCTGGGCAATGTGGACAAAATCAAATATCACAATGTTTTTGACCAAATACCTTGATATCAATATTGCAACAAAAAATACAGGAATGACTATTGATGCTTTTACAAAATCCTAACACAATGAGATTTTTGATAAATAATCAGCAGTAATGTGGATATCATGAGGAAGTTAGTAAAGGCGCATAAGAGAACAGCTGGAACAGTCTGGTAAGTTTAGAAAATTACATAACTTTACTGTGAGGCAGCCTTTAAAACCAGCAAAAGATAACTTATACCATAATATAACCAAAATCTAATTTGATATCTTGGCTCATATTAAAATATCGATATAATATCAAGCCCAGCCCTATTCCTTTTATGACAAAATTGACAGATAAGTCTTTTGTTAAAGACTTCATTTATACTGAAGAGTGAGGATAAGAAATATAACCGTTTCAAATGTCATTGTACTTCTCAAATATTTTTAACATTAACTGTCAACTTGGATCCGACTTATATATTAAGCTGTGTAACAGCAAAACTTAAACTTGCTAAATAAATAACTATAAATATGTAGGGGTGTTAATACACCAATCGTAAAGGGACAGTTCAACAAAAACTGAAAATTCAGCCATTATCTACTCACCATCATGCCAACTGAAAGTTGGGTTTAGTTTTTTAGACACACATAATATGCCTCCATGTAGTTGGTCTGGCATAATCAAAGTCTCCTAAAGCCCTGACATGCTGTTCACTTATGTGTGCACACCATCACACCCAGGGCCTAAAATTAACACCTGCCAAGCACCAAATGTAGGTAGATTTTTCATTTGACATGACATGTAACTTTCAGAGGCCACTGGACACCTTGACAGGTAGGGTTAAGGGCCAAATCTACCAAACTCTGTACTGTTAAAGGTACTGTCTGAATCTCATCAGTACTACACCAGATTGCTATACCTGATCACACTACACACGCACAAGTGAATATAGCTCCAAGCTAAGGCTCTACACAGTATGGTGTAAATAACGTCTTTCAAGACACCTTGGTATTTCAGGGCTTTAGGAGACTTGGATTATGCCGGATGAGCAGTATGGAAGCATTTAATAGTGGGATTTTTTATGTTTGGAAACACTTAAATTGTTTAGGAGATTCTGCACTGCTGTTTTCCTGTGAAACTCCAGGAGTGTTTTGGGGACTAAAAAGCTAAACCCAACTTTTAATCGGCATGACGGTAAGTTGATAATGACTGAATTTTTATTCTTGGATGAAATATCCCTTCAAGACGTAAAAGTGCACGTTCAGCATGACATTCATAAACAACTTGTTCTAATGTTAACAGCAGTGCAATAGCTACTGTGACAATATCGTGTGGCAGTATTTATGAGATACTGTACTTTTTTAATGGTATTTTAAAAGGGGTCTATTCGTTACCTGTTGGGCTATCTGTGAGAACTGAGAGGTTGTGATGGTAGTGGGAATGATGGCAGTCTGTGACTCGGTGCCATTGCTGCCCTGCTGTACTTCTTCCATAGTAACTGGGGACAAATAAATCAATATTACCGTTTGACAATGTCTAATGTAACACAACAAACTGTCTGCGGCGGGGTGGCTTGCTGCCTGCACTGCGCTGTGGCCTGTGCGCTGTTATTCTTTATAAAATATATATATATGTATATATAATTAATAACTCTTCCAGACACATGTGAAACAGATCAATTGGACACCAAATCACAGTTTCTTACTTTAGCTAACCGTTTCTTCTGAAGTTAAAAAGGGTGAGCTGAAAATAACTAAAAGATCCGACTTCCTCTTCACTTCAAACATGTTAGCCAATGCAACTAACGTTAACAAGGAGTTAAGGAACACAGCTAGGCCCGACAGTCAATACTGTTAACTTTTTACCCCTCATGATTTAAATAAATGCAAAATTTAACAAAGTGGGAGACTTCATTCAAAGTAAACGTCTCCTGCATAAATGTAAAGTTCCCCTTTTAGTCATTACTGCTAGAATGTTCGACCAACACTGCCGTTGCTAGTTAACGGTTGCTAACGTTCAGCAACATTCAAACGGACGTTAACCAGTTTAAACCGTTAAAAACAACAGTTAAAGAGCTGCATCAGCGACAAGTTTCGTTACTCTGGTTCACAGGATGGATGAGCTTTTGTCTCAATGAGCAAATATGTGTAACTCTGTCACTGGCACGCAAGTTACCGCGTCAATAGACGTCAGCGATACGGGGAGCCATTAAGCTAACTACACCTTCCCTTTTCGTAAAACGGCGAGGAGTTGACGAAGCAACAGCCGCCATTACTGCCACAGCGAGCGGGCAGCCAGACGAGCACAAAATATTACCGCTCAGCCAGCCAAAATTTACCTTTTCAAAGGCCCCGTAACTGCTCTTGTTCACAGCGTGGACTTCGTGCAATTCGTGTATATACTTTAACACCAGAAAGCCTTGAAAAGTTACTTAGCAGCAGTGGCTAACAGCTAAAAATACAAAGATGTCAGCTAAAAAAATAGCTGACCACTTTTTTCCCAAAGGAAATGGGCGGTGCTGTTTGGCAAAGACGCATTACGTAATAGTTTCTTTTGCCTTTGTGATTGGTGAAAAGAGTTTGAGCAACTACACAGAAGAACTGAATGAAAAAGTCCTGTTTGTTATGTTTAGACTAATACACTAGCTATACTTCACTCGTTCGCTTTATGATGCATCACTTTCACGACAACGCATTTAATTCGGATGTACTGAACTTTTTTTTACTACATTCAACTACATTCAAATCTCAGTAGCTTTTAATGGTGAACTACTTTCATAGTATTAGTACAGTATGACATTTTTTGCCACAGTATGGCATAATGCAACACAGTTGTCATTTAGTGACAATCACTTGCTTTTTGATTAAAATTACCTGTGGTTTTCAATTGAGATGTCTGCAATGAATACTATGAATTTCCCTTGAAATTTTGATTTTTTTCTGATTCCACCTCAACAGTTACTACCTGTCCTCTCCTTAGGAACGAATCCTGGCCTGATCCAGTCTTTAAATCAAACATACCTACACTTAACTCAATGTCAGCTGAGTTGTACTTCTGTGTAACAACATGATATCAGATATCAGATTTAGATTGTGATTATTTCCTGTGATGTAATTTGGATGTAGTTCAACAACTTTAAAGAAGTGGATATGGTTTGACAAGGTTTTTTTTTTTTTTTAGAGTAGTTAAGATTCAACTGTTTTTCATTGTGGAATGAGTAATTTGGTAAATTACAATTTTTAAGTAATTTCCTCAACACTGGTTGTGTGATTATAGATGAAACTACCCAACAATGAATAAAGCACTTGTTGGGCAGTCAGATCATTAAAATGCTGTTTACACAGTACTTCATTAGCAATAATAATCCAGTAATGTAACACTCTGACAGTGGGCATTCTGTTATGTAAATACTTTTATGTTTAATACTTGCTGATAATATTAATATTAGTGCCCCTTTGTGTTTGGTTATCTCTTCTTGACACCAGACTGCTTTAAGACCATGCTAATGTTTTAACTCACTGCTACGTGTTATGTCTATGTTGAACCAATCTTTTAACAAAGCATGACATACTATTTTAAAATTCTGCATTTCTGTATAGCACCTAAAATTAATTTGTGGATCTTTCAAATATTTGAAGGCCTGAAGTTGGGTTTTACTTCAAAATCAAGTGAGCAGCACCTGAGCTCAGTGACAGATCTTTAAAGAAACATCTGTGCACCATGCCTGCCATTGCCTTAGCCTGCAATGGGTTCAAAGTTACTGGTCTGACAAGTCTTTCAGATTTCTCAATTTGTTTAAATTAGTTCGATATTATTTCACAAAATGTTGGCCTGGTCAGAGAGGCATGCAAAGGACAGAAATCTGGCAGACATACCTTTTGAAGTTGCTCTCAATTTACCTATTTGATGACAAAAAAAAAAATATTTTCAGCTCACTATGACAAAAATTCTCAAGCAAGCCTTCACTGAAAGCATATAAATTCTACAATAATCCAAAGAGTTTATTCTCTAATGTAAATTTCAATTGTTACTTCATTACTATGACTCATGAGTATCAGGACACATGGAATGATTAAATGCTTTTGTTTATTCTGTATTACTTTTACATAAAGTATAAAACAAAGTACAACAAACCAAAATAGAAAATAAATGAGAAAAATGGGAAGGGGGTGTACCACCTTGATTTCTTAATTATATGAGTTAAAACATTAAAGATTCATCAGTGGATCACACCCAAATGGAGCAATTTAGAACTCACCAAATAATTCATATACAACATACCGAGAGTGCATACACAAAATATTGATAGAACAACTCAAGAGAGATTAATACAGTCTTAAGTACACTACTGGTTAAATTTCATCAGTCCTCTGTTCGTACTTTATTACAAAAATGTATAAGCATCATGTATATTTCACCAGACTGTGCAAGCTTTGAAATTAAACTGCACTGTCGTTGGGATTGCATAGTGTGTAAGAGCGGAAACCAAAGGAAGCCCTCGTAAACTTCCCAGCAAAGCAGGTAGATGGTAGATGGACACTGGTTGTTGTCAGTAACCCTTCTTTTTGCTGATTAGGTTTGCAAGGTCTATCTTAATCACAAGATTTGTTTGGACAAACGTCTACATTTTATGGGTATTATTCACAGATTGCACCAAGGGACCACCTGGTCCATCCCTGTGTTATGAGTTATGTTCCCTGAATATACAATTCCATACATATATAGTGTAAATCTCCCCACCTGTGCCAGGAGATGAGATGTGCCTCAAGCTGATTTCTTCTTGTGCTTGGCTGAGTCATGCAAACATTCTGCTGCAAACATAGGATGCACTGTTAAAGCTAAGATGAAGTGCTATTAGTCTTTTTTTTTTCTCTAGGCGGACCTAGAAGTGAGCAAAACCAAATGTCAAACCTTATATATTTTTTAAATTGTTAACACATTTAATGCAACATGAAAGTGGGGATAAAATCAATCAGTCCACACAGTAGAAACCTACTGTAAGTACCACCAGTGCAAAGTGCTGTAATTCAATGGATCATATTCCCGTTGACCTTGAAATGAATAAACATCTTTCTAATATTGTGTGTTTGACATGATTGTTATAACGGGACAATTACAAAAGTGCTAAAAATAAAAAACTATTTACATGTTCATGTTAAAGTGATAGTTTGGATTATTTGATGTGGGGTTGTATGAGGCTCTCATCGATCGTCTGTGTATAAGCTACAGTAGATGCTGATTGGCCCGACTCATTTTGGAGAGGCAGAGAGGAGTATCAGCACAGATGCTAGGCTCCATAGGCAAAAATCAGTCATTTTACCCTGCAGGAGACGGGCGTTACTGATGTACTGCTGCCTTGATCGGTTAGTTTGTTTGTGTTATTGTGTGTCTTCTGTGTTTGAAAAGATTAATTTGGATTCACCACAGTCACACAGTAAAACAAACAAACTTACAGATCAAGGCAGCAGAAGACCAACACCACCAGTGTTCTGCAAGGTAAAATCACTGATATGGCTTATATAACAGCAGTTTCCTGTCAGAAAAGGTTGTCTGATGGGAAAGTAAAGCTATGAAATTATCCGTGTGGTACTCATCTCTGCTTCTCCTAACTGGGGGTGTGTCGATTAGCATCTGCTGTAGGTAATATAATGACTATGGATAAACACCTCACATACCCCACATCAAATCATTTAAACTATCCCTTTAAGGGTTCATCACTGAAATACAGTATAATCCAGTACAAAGAACCTACTTATGGCAAGGAGCACAAGGAACACACAAGATAGCAGGAAACCAAATACATTTTGCAAATACATCTTGATGATTTTTTTTTCTACCCATTTCTTTTTCATACAAATACTTTACTTGCCAATCAAGGATGTTTCAAATTTGGCTCAGCTTTGCAACGGCATTCACAAGTGCTTATAAATCCAGTGACTGAACACAGAAAATAAACCAGGTACATGATGACTTTCCTCTATTAACTACAGACTTACAGTACCAACAACAGTCCTGTTGGAGCTCAAAGTAATTCTTTACAAAGTTGCACAAGACAAAACACAGTTCGAATGAACTTTTGCGTGTGAAGAGGAACAGGACGGGGAACACTTGCTCTATTATGCAATACAAAACTGAGAGGGATTATGACTGTTTAGCGATACAAAATACAATGGCAATGGACATTAAATGAGGAGCTGTAGACCTACTGTATCTTTTACGTTTTTACAAAACAACCTGGTAGCCTGAAAACAGTCATGATATTGGTTTTAGCATTCTCCTTGCACCATTTTTTTTTTTTTCCAATGGACCGTCAGGAAACGTCCCTGACATTAACAGTGATAGCCCTCCCAGTAAACTCTCAAAACTCCTCAAGCAAGAACCCCCAGAATAATATATGCTCCTGAACCATTAGTTATAATGCCTCATTGTTATAATAAAATAGACTTTTTTTTGAGAAAGTGCAATCTTATATCTATCCTGACTAACAATGCTTTAAAGTTATTCATCAGTACCCTCCATTATACAGCTAATATTCCACTTCAAAAGAACTGTCAAAACTGTTAAATCTTATTTACAATCTTCTTTCTGCTACTGTTATCATCTCCTAGCTGGGTTAACTCTCCAGAAACCATCAACTGAGAGAGACAAGTCAAGCATTTATACATTTATACAATTAAAAATTTCTATACAGTAACATACAGTATCTAAAATACAACAGGCCTTTTATAGGTACAGTACAGAATATGGCCTCTTTCCTCTTTTATTTTGATCCCTTTGGATTTCTGTTAGGATTTCCACTACTGGTCAAAACCAAAGGAGAAGAAACAGCCATTAATAACAGATTCATTAAAAATTAAGATAGGAATGTATGGCTGAAGTTTTATAAGGCAGGAAATATATTAGGGCAGGAAAGTTGTGGAAATCTATTTGGCTTCATTATCATGGGACAAAATAAGGTCTCTAAATAATGCACACAGACTGAATCTGGCTACTTGTTTAATGGTTTTCTTTCCTCTGCCCTCTTTTATTCTTCCATGCTAGTGAGAAATTACTCAGCACATGCATTTGTGTGCGTTTGTTTGAAAGCTGCATGTAAAAATATTTCAAGTTGTTGATCTAAGTTTAGTAGCTCTTGGAAACTGTGTAGACAGACACACAATCTGTGTAGATAGACACACAAAGGGAAGAGTTTTAAGAGGTTTGTGGTACAGAATAAGAGGATGGATTTTTCACAAAGATGTTAATATAGAATTAATTTTCAAAAGTGTTCTTGTTGTCTTTTCGCCCCTTTCCTCCAAAAAGTGCAACAGGGCTTTTTTTTCTCTTTGCCATATGCAGTAAATGTTGTTTCTGTCCCCAATAGCAAAATTCTATCTATAAAACACAGTGAACAACTCCAGACATGGCGATGCCAATCACAGACATGCAGTGGCCAAGATATGCTGGTGTCACACAGGGCTGAGTGGCAGTACACGTGGTTCATGCTTTTCCTTTTCACCATCTGCCGGAGCCGTGGTCATCTGCTGCGATGGTGGTGCAGAAGCATCCAGACTGTGGATGATGGCTAAAACAAGCCAAGACAGTCACGACCGCTCACATGTTGTAAGCAACATAGATGGGATCCAGCTGGTCAGCGAGGAACGAGTCACGAAGGTGCATGCGTTGCTTCTCGCCCCTGGAGTTGATGGGTATAACCCCAGGGTCCACAATAACCACCACGCCCACGATGAGGTGGTGCTCCTCCAGGACCACGTTGGTTATCAGAGGCACCAGGTCCAGCGCGTCCTGCTCTGAACCGCACAGCTCCGACACCACCACCAGCAGGTTGGTCCATGTAAACACAGCACTGTAGGGGACAACGACAGGCTCACTGAGAATGCAGTTCAAACACACAGTGATGCACCAAATTTTCTTGGTCAATTCCGATTTACAATTTTTTTAAGGTCTGATCTGCCTATTCTGTGTTTGGCTGATTTTGATTTTCCTTCATTCTAAGAACTGTAAATGACTGCATGCACATTTTTCTGTAACTTTTAAACTTTTGTAACTTCTAAACTTCTAAATTTATAATAACATAATATAAATAATGTAACTTCTAAATTTACATTGTATGTTCATAATAAAACACTATTTAATAACCTACCTTTCT
Organism: Lutjanus erythropterus; assembly: GCF_056507025.1. NCBI lineage: Eukaryota > Metazoa > Chordata > Actinopteri > Lutjaniformes > Lutjanidae > Lutjanus > Lutjanus erythropterus. The sequence continues at coordinate 22,426,471 of NC_139318.1, forward strand.
TCTCTCCTCCTTTCTCCTCCTGTCTTCTCTCACATTTTCTTGCCCTCTTTACTCATGTCTTCTCTCTGTGTCTCCCTGTCTATACTGTGTTTGAAGTCTGTGGTCCAGTCCCAGCGTCCACCCTCCCAACTTTGAGGTGTGTTCTTGGTAAGTCAGTGAGGTTTTAGGGCTGCCCCACTGTCAAATCATTAGAGGGCTTGCTTGCAGACTTTTTGAGCCCCTGACGCACACTCTCTGTAAAGCTGCATTCATGCAGAGTATGCCTGAGGAAATTACCCACAGTTCATAGCACTGTAGTTAAACAGAGGTTTACCACGGGAACCCCAGAAGTGTCTTTTAAAAAAACAAGACAAGCATGTTATTTATTGAGCTTTTGTGGTAATGGTAGGTGTATTTTCTTCACCTGTTTTCCCATTTCCAGTTTTTGTGTTAAGCTAAGTTGTAGTTGTACAGACATGACAGTGGTATCAATCTTCTCATCTAACTTCGGCAAGAAAGCAAACAGAATGCTGCAAAATGCTACATATTTTTGGGGGGTAACCCAGAAGTTTGCATGACTCTGGGTCCCTCCACAAAAAGCCAAAGGTATTTTTCTACTGGATTTTGCATTAGTGTGGAAAATAAGCTCTGTGACAAATAGAAGTTTATGATACTGACATGTTCTGTTCAGCAAAATAATCTTCACAGCACCACTCTAATGATTTTTGAAGCATAAATGCAATCACCAGAAGGAAAAAGCTAAAGCTACAAACGAGCTACATCACAGTCACATGACTTCAACATCCCCATCACTATGTGACTCATTCCTGTAGCAGTCTACATGCATAAAGTAAAATAATAAAAAGAGGCCTCCGTTGATGGTCATAAGATAAAAATAAGGCAGGAATTACACTGGGATGTCAAAAATGCTGAGAAACAGCTAACAGGAAAACCACAAACTAAAGCCAAACAGAATATCTATTCATACTTTCAACACTACAGATTAGACTCTTAAACACAGGGCAACTAACATCATGTGTGTCTGTACATCAGAAACATTCTCACCTCTCAGCAATACTGCGGTGAGCCCGTGACACTGAGGTTTCAATGTCTATTGGGTGGTAGCGCAGTCCTCTTAGCTCCAAGGTCTCATCCAGTGAGCCCACCACAAAGAGAGCATCATGGCGGTCTGAGCACAGAAACACAGGAAACATAATCCACCCAAAAAAGTACAGTGTTCTTGTTTAAAGTGTTTCTAATCTACAATCTATTTCATAATAAACTTATCACGACTGGCTGACTAAATCTAGACTTCTTTACCCCCACTGGCATCCAGCAGCTCGGTCCTCTTCACAAAACCAAGGTATCCCGTCCTGGCCCATAAGGTCTGTGGGTCTCCAAAGCTGAGCTTGGTGTTGAAGTGGTTCGCCTGAAGACTCTCCTCTCCGTAGATGGTGTAGTAGCCACTGGCACTGTGAGGGCTGTTCACCCAGATCTAAGAGAGGGAAGCACACACTGGCTCACAGCTGGTTTCTGAGGGAAGAAAGCTTTTCCTGCACGTTTGTCATGATACCATCATGCAGTCATCATAGCATCTGTTTACGGCTTCCTCTTACCTCGCCTAGATGAGAATCACCCAGTGGACCTCTGGTCTCTGGATTTACGATTATCACTCGAACGCCTGGCAGTATCTGTAGATTTGAAATAAAATAGCGATACAGTGTCAGCATACACCACTTTCACTTCATAATTCATTAAATGAATCTGTACTGTGAGGGACTAGATGTTGCGTTTCACCTTGCCAGACTCCATTAGAGGAAGACTCTGAGGTGCTCCTCTCTCCACCAGCCGCACTCTGCAAAAGTCACATACACAATCATTCATTAAAAACAAACTGCAACCTTTCCTTTTTCAAATGAGAAAACAACATATATCTACTTAAACTGTTCAGGTCTGTCGGGTTTATGAGGTTTATGTGGGATTTTTTTCTTTTTTTTTGCATGTTTTCACAAAGGATCCAGGGTTTAATAGGTGTTGTTTTCATTTGACGTTTTCATTGCCTGCTTCATGATGTTTTGAATCATTGTGATTTAGGAGAAACACATTTCAGCTTTTAGTTAAATACGAGACTATTTCAAGCCTTTTTAAAGCCGCTTAATTTAAGATGACACATGAAAAACACAATCTACAATCCACACAAGAGACAAATCATTATTCAGACAAGGGCTGCACAAAACTAGTCTAAATGAAGTGTGTCTTATTTTGTTAACAAAACAATTAAACTTAATCTAATATTAAACTTTTCAGTTTAATAAGGAAAGTAGGTGTGAGAACATTTATTTTCTTGACATTTTGTGAGATCGTTTATTTATTTAATGGACAAAATGACTGTGACATAGTGAATTCATGGCCCAGCTGTGAGGGTCACACCCGCCTGCGTGAATATATTGGCAATTGTCAGTTGCTGGGCCAGTTTTCACATATGGCCCAGCTCTAATATACTGCATACAGTAGGCCTCACATAATGCAGTTTAACTCCACTAAAGACTTTTTGACCATGAGTTCTTACCTGTCATGGCGGAGGGACTTCATGTCCACATAAACTGTACAGGGGTCAGGACCAGTGGTTCCCTGTAACACACAAAAAAGGAGGCGCAAACAGATCCTGCTGGTTCTCATCTATGTGTGATTCAAAGTGCACTACTATGTGAAGTCAGGTTAAGTTAGTTAGCGTACCTGCAGGCAAATGGCCAGGTTAACCCTGGAGCCAAAAGCAGTGCTCACAGCTCTGGACGACAGCCCCACGTCCTTAAACAGCTTGGAGAACGAGTGCGTGAGGGCGAGGCGAGGGCGTTCCTCTGCTATCACCACACAGCTCCGCACACACGACAGGTTCACACCACGGGCCTAAAACACAACACCACAAAATTAATTAATGTTTCATGTACAAATATTCTGTCTGCATTTGTTGGTGAAATTTAACTAACTGTACTTACTCAAGTACTGTACTTCAGTACAACTTTGAGGTACTTGTACACAACATATGAGAGGCAAATACTGTACTTTTTATTTCACTACAATTATTTGACAGTTTTAGTTACTTAACAGACTAAAATGTTTGCATGCAAAACATATGAATTCTTTATGACATATGATGGTTTGTTATAAATAAAAAAACAAGGTTTAAATACAGCTGAAACAATTAGTTGAAGAAAATTAATTGGCAATTATTTTGATAATAAATAATCATGCAAAAACATTTCAAGCTTCCAGTTTCTCACATGAGGATTTGCTGCTTTTCCTTTTAATTATTCAAATCATTTTAATTCATTCTTCATAATTTTGCGTTACTTTGTGTACCTGCGATGGCATTTCTCACCATTCTCACCATCATTCATGATTCTCTCTCTGTATGTGCAGTCCTCACCTTGAGCAACTCAGTCTGAGTGCCCAGTCCTTTAGTGCAGAGCTCCATGACAGAGTAGGAGCAGAAGGTGTCTCTGATACGGTACTGACTGAGCGTGCTCAGCCACAGGGACAAGCAGCTTTCCAACTCGAAGGGAGGAATCAGGATGGACTGGTGACCTGAGTAAACACTAAAAGACAAGACATGACAGAGGAAAAGAGGATGAATGGAGGAGGAACAACACAACAGAGACCAAAACTGTGGTACAGACACGTATGTCTTGTAGGTAACGGTTTATCTTACCTTGCGAGGCACCACAAGACAAAGCCCAGACCACAGTATGGATCCAGGCAGATGGCTATTTGGCGGGAGGAGTACAGTTCACACTGCAGCTTTATAGAGCGACAAAGGGCACTGACTGCTGCATGAGAGATCTGCAAACAAAAAAGATCAACTATAATCTCAAAGGAAATATAACACTAATACTGCTGAATATCATTAATCTAAAATGTTTGATGAGTTTGTGATGGACTTTTCTAATTAACCTGACTTTCAGTCAACCAGTCTTGTCAACTTATACTTTGTGATGTCTTTTAAATCCTTCAGCAGGATATCTTTTACACCGTGGCGTGTGGCTGTAAACATAAACATGGCGTGTGGCTGTAAATATAAAATAAGTGGAGACTCTGTATCACTTCTGGCTCCTATACGATGGATTTATCACTGCAGCCTATGTTTGGGACATCAGTGTAGAACAGCAGCTTTTTAAAGATGCCATTGACTTGATTCTGTTGCTCTGTTTGCCCACGGGCCACAATTTTAACGTCACTCATTGTGGTCTGGTAAAGGTCAACAAGCATCAGCTTGGAGCAGAGGTCATTTCAGGTAGAACAAGCTGTACAAGCTGTGAATACAACATGGACATATCATCAAGTTCATATGGCAAACTTGATAGCAAACAGTTGTTTATGTCAACATTCAGCAGTTATAGAGCAACAATATCAATAATTTGTCATGCTTATGTCAATCTGACAAATATTCACTCTCTCTAGCTCTGTTTTTGGTCCCGATCGGCTCCTAAGGGAAATAAATGCTCCATTATGTTCACCAGCTAGTTGCCAACAGTGTCTATCTGGTGTTTGGTGCTGTGGATGTAGTGTACAGTGAGTTTTTTAGATTTTTTTTTATTTGAATACAGCTGCCTGCTGCAGCTGAAAACCATGTGATGAGAGCAGTGAGAGTGAACCCAAACATTAAAGTTGCAGGTTAGAGAGCTAAACAATGAGCTGAAACTCACTTTAAAGCTCTGTCAAGTCTTAGTAACTTTTGCACAACTTTGCATCTTCCACAGTTTGTACATGGTGCACTTTATCTAGACATGTGAGTGAGAGCTTATGTATTCTTATGTAGTTCTGTGTAGGTCTGTATGCTTAGATGGTTTTGTGTAGTCTCCGGCTTTCTATGTTCTCTTGATCGTCCTGGAGAAATGTTGTTTCATTCCAACCTGTACTGGCTGTATGTGATTAAAAGGACTAAAGACAGTCTACAGCCTAAATATCTGTAGGTTCATCACTGTGAGCACCGCCACATTGTAATTTAATAAACTGCTGTGATAAAAAATATTGACTATAGTTACCTAAAGGTGTGGAGACCCAATGAATGAGGGAGAAACACAGCATGTAGGTAACAGCATGTGGATAATGGACTGGGATCAAGAGCAAACATAGCAATATTTGGTTTTGAAACTCATCTGTCTCACCTTTACCCCAGTGAGCATGCCTGTAGTGGACACACTGAAGTCCAGATAAGCAATCATCTCTGCTGTGGGCGGCTTATAGATCTGTGGAGGTCGGCGGCGAGGAAGGTCATCTACAAGCAAGAGCAGTGCATGTTTTACACAGAACGAAGTTAACTTTAAATTTTATCGTGCAATAATGACACAACAGGTATTAATCATTACCAGAAGCCAGAGTTATCACTGCCTGTCTAACTCAAAGGTGGGCCACTGATGTTTTATTGGCTGCCACCTTTGTTGAAAATTGCAACAAAAATGAAAGGCTTTTATTTACTTTTGTGACGACTTTCCCATATTAATGAAAATTGATGCTGCTATGATTGCTAATGTGTGGTTCATTTACTTTGAATAAATATTTAATAAATATTTAAACATAAAATAATTGCAGTTTTTCTAACAGCTTATAACCCCGTGAGTCCAAATTAATACCCAACATTATTACTACACTGGATAGTTTTAATCAAAATTTAGCATTTTTTGACACACCCGCTGGAATACTGGGCACATTTTCCTTCATCATTCTTGTCTTCACTTTTCCATCAGGCCCTGTGCCTTTTTGTTTGTCTAAATCTTTTTTCCCATCTTTTTGTTCCATCTTGTTATAAAATTCTCCAGCCTTTGCCACCTTTATCCCCAAAACATATAGAGAAAAGCTTGGATGCATCTTATACTGTCAATAATTATTAATCAGTCATTGTTCATGTTGTGAGGGAGAGCTTTATATACAGTAAAGCTATAAAAATACCTGTATGTATGTAAAGAAAAACAAGTAGACATATAGTATAAAAAGTGCACCAAGCACTTATCTACACAGTTCATCTACCCTCTGAGCAATTTTGATAACAACTGGAGCATTGCAGAGAAGTGTCCCACTTCCTGTTTGGGTTTCTGACAGAGCTGTGCAATTTGTACATGACTAACTTTATACTCATTATAATGACAACTATACACATCGTTATAAGCCTTTGACTCATGAGAAAGTCAGCTACTGAAACTGTATGTAGGGCTGCAACTATCAATTGATTAATCAGTTTGTTGTCAACTTGTTTTATTTTTTAAGAAATAAATGTCCAAATGATGATTTCAGCTTCTCTGTCCTCTGGGCTGTGGACAAAACAAGACATTTGAGGATGTCACCTTAAGCTCTGGGAAACAAAATCATCAACATTTTTTATTTTTCTGACATTTTATGGACAAAACAACTAATTGACTGATCGAGAAATGATCAACAGATTAAGTAATAATTAAAATAATTGTTAGTTGCAGCCCTAAATGTAAGTATTCCTCATTCAAGAGTGCAGTCATTTCTTATTACAAATACTTAACAAAAATAGTTAAATTAGAAATGCAGACATGTAAAACTGTTTTCACAGTTTCTTTTTTTTCTAATCAACTGTTGTGAAACTTTGCACAGCTAATATGGATTTAGGGTTTAAATATGTGTTAAAGTTGAACTTAGGACTGATGGTAGTGGGGTTTTTTTCAAATTCATTTGCAGCATTTCCTGTTCATTGAAGTTCTGTTGATAAACCATGATAAGAGACATATCTTTACACAGTATTCACATTCGGTGAAGTTCTGCCTGTGCATGAGAACAGACCTTTCTTATTTACGACTTTTAACATGTCACAGTAGGAAAAGCAGCACAGGTATAAATTATAAAATTAATGATGGTTAAATTCCATTTAGCTGTATCAGTTTCAGGGTCCTGGTGTTGTGCATGCCGACTCACTGTCACGACTTGAACTTGAACAGAACAGAGTCATCGTTAATGTTATTAGAACATCTCTGCTTTTCCTACTGTGACAAGTCAGAGCGTCTGCTGTGTCTTTTGTTACTGTACCTGTGTCAATGATTGTTGGCCACGTTTTAATGTTCACAGAGGCAGCAGCCTCTTTGGAGCGCAGAGTCCTCATGAGATGTTGAGTGGTTAGGATACATGCAGCTTTACTGACCTGGTAACAAAACACAAGCATTATTCATTTGAACAGGAGAAGCTGCTACATATCATCAGAAATTAAATGAGTGGCAAAAACAGACGTGAGCACTAGGGCTGTCAGAGTTAACATTTTGATGCCACTATTGTCTTTTTAAGGCACAATTATCGCACAGTATGTTATATTGGCCTGGCTCATTGTTTGAATCAGAGGCGAGCTTTCCTGTCAGCCAACAATGTAAACAGGCTTGAGTGTTTAGGCAACTGTCTCAACGCAAAGAAATATGAGTATATGAGGAGGGAGGTGAGCGAGTGCTGATTGACCTGCAGCTCCACCTGAAACCAGGTAAAAGTAAAAATATGGCTGACCAACAGCAGAGAGAGAGAGGGAGGGGCGTGTGAATATGGACAGATGTGTCGACTTGATATAAAAACTTTTTATGATCATGAACCATAACGTTACTGTACACTTCTGTGGTGCGTGATTTTTTTTACTCGAAGTCCAACTTGTGTACAAGGGAATGGTTTTCACAGGAGTTCAACTTTAAATGCATGAGTGGACAGTAAAATGAACATATACAAAAGATAAGAGCAGTTAATCATAAATTGGAATTGTTTTTCTTGCTGGGAAATTGGGTTAACTATGTGACAACCCACAGCCCGTCTTTATCTTTGCAAACCTCTGACTATATGGCAAAGAAAAGATCATTCACTAAGTGCACATAGTTTTCAGTGTTTCTGTTTATACTTTTCCTTGTATTTGTCACAAATCTCAAAATGGTGAATTTCAGACAAACATAAATGGATGATGTATGACAACAATATTTGAAACTCATTTGATAAAAGTGTGTTTGATGCTGTATTTATATAAAAAATAGGTTTTAAAAAAGATTGATGGAAACTCGATGCTCTCACTTTGAGTTTAAGTCAGTATTCTGATGTTTTTGTTGAGACTTAAGAGGTCGAGGCTGGAAGAAGAAATGTTGCTCAATGACAAAACCAGTTTGTGACTGGAAACCGCAGAGGAGCACACACACTTACATCAATAATCATGCGGACAGTAGGCAGCGTGGCTGCCAGGTTCTGAGGGTGTGGAGGTCTGACGTTTACAGGAACACATCCAGCGTAGAGACAGCCGTAGAAGGCAGCTATCAAATCAATGCCTAAGAGAAAGATGGAGGAACATTGTTAAAAAAAGAGAAAACTATCTATGTCTCTTAATAATCAGTCTCAATGGGAGTAATACGTATACACAGACAGAACCCACCAGGAGGATAAAGTAGCACTACGTTTTCTCCAGTGTTGATGCTGCCCTTCTCAGTGAGCGCTGCAGCTATCTTCTCCGCCCGTTTGTGAAGCTGCACGCAGGTTGCTGTGCTCACCGCTACACCCTGAAGGACAGGAATAATGCAAAGAGAAACACATGCAAGGTCACCAGAAATCACACGCTGTGTATCAAATAGTGGACAGAGCTTCTGGGTCTGAAAAATTAAATTGTATGTGCCCTTGAATGTATGATGTCAGTGAACCGTTTCCTAATGAGTTTATGGTCTCATTCACTATTATCAAGTCTTCTTCAGTTTAACATGACGTTCATTTTTTAAATGGTCCTATGTAGAGTAAAGTACATGATAAAACAGGGTATGCTTTAGGGTGGAGCTATCATGTGACTGACAAGTTATTCTCGGAAAGTTTGTCCAGTGCAACACACAGGGCTCAAAAACTCACATCAAAATGTCAACCTAGGCAGTGTTGATTAAATATGAATGAATGTTCTGCTACTAAATTAACTACTTCTTGCCTAAAATGTTTTCAGAAACATGTTTTAGTGTAGCTACCAGGCAGCTGCCATTATGTCTCCAGTTTGGAGACACTGGATCAAACTGTAAAACCAGGCAGTGCTGATCAAATGTGGATCAATATTCTGTTACTACATTGCTTATTTCTGGCTTAAAATGTTTTCAAAAAACATATTTTAGTGTTTAGCTGTAATGCAACTTTGTGTTTAGACATGTAGCAATAACATTAACATTGATTTTGTGCATTATAGTCTAAGTTTATTATACAGTATTTCACAGTGTATGAACAGATCAGTTTGGTACCTTGGCATTAAGAAGAACAAAGAGGACATGGTCCGGGTCTGTCTGCGCCCTCCAGTGTAGAGCCTCTGTCAAATACTGATGCTGAGATAAAAAAAGAGATCAAAATAATTATATGTACAAACTGTACATCAGAGGGTGTGATTCAATAAACAGTGAACATCATTACAAACAACCATGGAGGGCATAATACAGGGAGGAGCACTGTGCTGAACTTAAATACACCTAGATAAAAACACGACGGTGGTGCTCAGAGAGACTGCATATGTCAGTACGCAAGCTGTCCGGCATAAATTATCTCTTGCCAACGTGCAAACAATTTATACCACAAACTCCGAGCCAATCCAGCTCTTAAGATAATGAGCAATAATTAAAGATGGGAAACGTACATCTGCAGTAAAACAAGGGATAGCTACAGATCTTGTAACGCAGATAAAAAAAAAAAAAAGAGAAAACATGCACATCTTTGCTTGTGTCACATTTTAAAACAAGCACACAAAATAAAACCACAATACAATATATATCAGAGCATGAATAGAGTAAACAAAGGTGTGGGGAAGATGCCAGAGGGGGGCCATAATTCTTACCATCACAGTGGGCCACATACAGAGCTACATCCACAGAGAGAAGAGAGCAGAAAGAGAGAAGATTTCTTTTACATCTAGAAACTGAGCTGTTGCTGAGCCTGGGCCATTGATACACTGGCAGTGCAAAGTTTTCAAACTGAACTATTCACTGTTTTAACACACTGTGGGCAATGGTTTCCTGCTGATTCTGAAGGACATACATGTGACTTTTTCAAAAACAAGAATATAATTACAGGTAATACAGAGATAGTGTCTGTTTGAAAGTGAGTGAGTCGATGATCATGCTACCTTCCGGACAAGATCCTGGTCTTCGATCATGCCGAGGTCCCTGCCAGCAGCCTGGGCAATCCTCTTCCCTGCCACCAGGTTACCCACCATCACAGATGCAGGACCGACACCAACTACAAGAGAAGATGAGTGTGAGAGAGAGAAATATGGCATCAAACATGGCATTAAATATCAAGGTGATCAGTGTGTGTACCACTGGGTTAAATGTGTGTTCAAGCTCACAGATTGTGGAAATGGAAAGAGGAGGGATGGGGGGGGATGTGATTAACATACAGGTGAAAATATACAGTTTATATGAGTAATACTGTATATACTACAATTAAATCTCTATGTCACAACTGAAATGCTGTAATGAAAAGTTTGGACATGCAATGAAAATAAGATATTTTAACTTTTAGTGTTTTCATCCCGTGTCATTCGTCAGGTTTATGTCTTAAATCTTTTGTGTTATATGCTGTTTTTAGTTTTGCTTCTTAAATATTTTGTGTTTCTGTAGGTCAATATTGGATTGATTTCTCTTTGTTTGTTTTGGTGAATATCTGACTTATGTGTAGGTTGTTCTATGACATTTGCTGAGCTTTGCCACAGTCAGGGTCAGCATGGCAGGAAAATAACTTTCAAAAACTGTTATGTGTGTGTTATGTAAGAGTCATAACTACGCTCTTATTTTACAAAAGACTTCACACCCTGACTGACTCTTGCATGCCCTGACAATCAGTAGTCTCTCTCATCTTTGTGGATATGATCAGTTGTTACTTCGTCCCATCAAGAAAAAGAGCTTAATACACATTTCACATGCCACATTTCACCTACCAGGCTGCTTCTGGCGGGGCTTGGGCAGGTTGGTGACACACGTATGGGGACACATGAGGATGTTGCAGGGGTGCAGGTTGCCATCTAAGAAGAACTGCTTGGTGTCAGAGATGTGGATGCCACCCAGGGGTGTTTTAGGTAAGGTGTTTGCTGGGACCAGAGCCAGACAGTAGAGGCCCACTTGATGGATGCTGTCGATAGCCTGCAGAGGAAGCCAAACATTGAGACACAGTTTGCTGAGTAGTAATAGTGTCATATAAAAAGTATAAAAACTGATTTTATAGAAATACAAACTACACAAAATGATTTTTCCAAGGATGGATAGTAACTTAAAAGTGCAGGAAGTGATTCTGAAGAAAGTTAATTAATTGTCTCATGAGTCTCATTCCCAGGTTGTCAAATACTTCCATTTTGGAAATGAGACTCAACAATTAACTATCTCAAACTGAGCATACATTGTGCAATTTGAGCCTGTTTCTAACCTAAATTTTTGGATGAATTTCTGACATGTCAGAAAGAAAATCTCACTGCATCACATAGTGACAGGATGCGTCATGTGGTCAGAAAATATGGACAGTAAAACATAACTAGCTTAACTGCTATTCTCTGCAAAATGGACAACCCATACTGTCCATACTGTACGCCTGTGCCTTTTTCATTCAGAAGTTTCAGAACAGATCATTAAAGCAGCACATTTCTGTCTTGTTAGCATTATCTCTATAGTATCGAACAAACTTCTACCTTCCTCAGAGCTTTCAAATTAATCTTTATTGACAAGTGCCATTAGCTAGAATGGTCCACACCATTCCTAAAATCGTACAATGTATGCCCAGTTTTACCAAATTGTGATATGCCAGTCTCCTGTCACAGGTTAGATTATCTAAAGCCTGAGAACAGAGCGAAGAGGAAGTGCTTAAAAGACAAAAGAAATGCAAAAATTAAATTGCGTACCCAAGCTTTAAATTTTGTTGACAAAAGGCTAATTTTGTCTCTATATTACAGACACACTGACTGAAACTCCTTAACACTACGGTGTAGTAGCACTGACAGAAAAAAGATTTATTGTGCTTAAACTTTGCTTTTAATCTGTGAGTATTTCTATATTACGCTCTATGTTTACCTGCAACACTCGGCTCATCCACTGGAAGCTGTCCTCCTCGCTGGCGTCCGGCCTCTGCTCTGCCACAATCACAACTCTCTCATCATAAAACACTGTGACTGAAAACACAGCGATCCTGAAACACAAATACAGGAACACACACAGTTATCTTAAAGAATATTCAGAGGGTGCAGAGGTCAGACATTTAAACACAGCCAGTTTAAAAGCACCCTGAAACATGTTGTTTATACTGCACATGATAACATTACATCCAGCTGCTGTGCTTCCTTTGTACCACCAGAGGTCAGCAGTGGTACATTAGTATTCACACTGAGGAGAGGAGCTCATCATCTTTCTAACCACACTCTGTGTACAGAGGATTCTGGTGGTCTCCTCACCTCCCACGGTACACAGTCTTGACTGGCTCTACGGCGAGAGCGGTGGCCACCAGGTCGTCTGCGTTGTGTCTCCGCCCGCTCACCATCAGCAGACCCTCGATCTTCCCCACCACAAAGATCAGACTGCCCTGTTGTACCGAGCAGGGACACACAGCGGGGTCATTATAATGTAAAGTATGCAGATTCATTCGAACACAGAGAGAGAAGGACAGTTTCCAGCAGGGCTCAAGTTACCACAGATGCTGTTCAGTAATGAAACGGTCGTACTTACTGGGCCAACAAACCCCAGGAGTCCTGACCGCACAAATGGAATCTCTCCAATGGGAACTCCATTAGCATTAACCGGTATCACCTGAACATGACGACAACAGAAAATTTAACACAAATAGAAATGAATTCAGTTTCTTATTTCATGAGACTGTGTCAGCACAGGCGAATTTTTGGGTGTAAATCTGCTTTCAGACCTCAAAGGTGTTTTTGGTGACTCCGGGCAGACCGTAGTACATGTTGCCTCCAGCACGCGAGTTCACTATTATCTCTCCTATCTCATCCGTTTTACACAACTGAGGAGGTCCGTCTGGCTTAACAATGCACATCAGAGCTGCAGACACACAGAGGTGACATTTGGAAAATAAAGACTTCGTACCTTTATAGAGGAACATCACTTTTATGTAAACATCTCAGTTATCTCAAAGACAAATTTATTCTTCTGCTAGCTGTTGATATTGGAAGATATTCAGGACTTGTAAGGATTGTGAGAGCTGTGGGATTTTAGAGAAATGGAAAGAGTCTAATTTTGTAGAAACTATAATCATATAAGAGCATAAATATTTAATGAAATGGTTTGACAAAACCCTGAAATAATCTGGTGTAAGGGTAATATTTCTATTAAAAGAAATCAAGATTAAAAGAGTAAATTTTCAAGAAAAAAAATATTTTCTGCAATCTAAGTGCTAAATTCACAGGAACAAACTCACAAATTTACAAGAAGAAAACTTTAATATATTCTGAGCTTATAAGTTAAAATTTTGTAGGGGTGTCCCGATCCGATATTGATATCGGATATCGGTCCGATATCAGCCAAAAAACGAGTATCGGATTTTATCGGACTGCATCCAAAATCTCTGATATAAGCGCTCCGATAAGCAGTCCATTTTCCGCTCCAGCACTTCTATCCATAGGTGACTCTGGTTGCTGACTATTGTTCTCTGTTTGAGTAACATCACTTGATCAAGCCTTTTCTAACATTCCACACTAAAAAATAAGTAAAAAAAGTATGTATGATTTGTGCTGATATCGTATCAGATCGATATCGGTATCGGCCAATACTCAAGGCTGCAATATCGGTATCGTATCGGAAGTGAAAAAGTTGTATTGGGACATCCCTAAAATTTTGCAAGAAAAAACTGAAGTGTATAAATTAGCTACGATTTTCAGTTTTCCTGTATGGCTACAATTATATGGCTATATCTCATCATTATCTTATGAATTTAGTTGTAGACATGAAGGTCTGAGACGTTTTTCAAGTGTTGTGGGTGTAGCTATATGTACAACACAGTAATAAAAAAAACTTAGTATACCATCTGTTTTTCTTTCAGGCAGCAATTGCTTGACATTTGTGCGAATGTGTGAATTAAAAATCAACTTGCAGAGATCTGACTTTAATTTGAGTTACTAATGCTGATCTATCACAGGGACCATGAACTTTTTTGACAAAGTTATCTCATTGTTTTTTCATAAGATTAATTTTTGCTGTTTATACTGTAGGTCATGAATATATTTTATGTCAGACTTTCCCATGAGCACCTATCTGTCATTAGTTTTTCAAGCTTTTCCTCTTGATTCATTCATCTTTCCTCCTCTCCTCACCTCCAGGCATGACATGTCCCACATCTTGTACAGTCAGGGCCGAGTTCTTGTCCTCAGTGTTGACTCTGATGACACCGTGGCTCAAACCACCCATGGAAAGGATGGCACGGGCGGGGAGGGGTGCGCCAGGGACTCCCGGTCTACACAGGAGAGAGTATGATGTAACATGAACATTTCCAATCATCCCATCTGTTCTCACAGTCAGCCATCTGCCCGCCCACTCATGTACGCCATCACATACGACAGACTACGTATTCATCCACCTTGCTAGAGCAGTGAAAATTAAGATCAACCTTGAGTGAAGCAGTGTGTCATGTTTGATTCTTTGTCAGCTTTTATTAATCATCATGTCCTTTCATGGGATTTGGATTGAAATGGTGGGCATCAGTGTGGGGAGAAGGAAGAAATGGGAGGCAAGTGCAAGACTTGTAAGAAAAAATAGGTTTCTGTGTTCTTGTGTGTTTGCCTTTTCCATCTTACGTGTGTCAGTGACATACCTGCGTATAGCTACTGTCATGGCCTCAGGGGAGGTGGCACAGGGACAGATCACCTCAGGTTTCAGCCCGTGGGACTGAAACACGTTCAGGAAGGCATCGCAGGAAGATACTGACCCTAGACAGCAAGAGATTAAAAATATTACATCCAGTTTTGTGTCCTTTGAACATACCTGGCTTTACAGAGATAGGGGTGATGTGGTACTCACAGGGGTTGGCACCATCAGCAACGATCAGCATACGTAATGAAGCCAGACTGGTGTCTCTCTGGTCCCGATGAGCCATCATGGCCCAGTGTAGATCACGGCACTTCACCAAAGCTACACGAGCTGCATGAGATTCAGAGTGACTGTTATACATTAAATTCTTTCATATCACATTTCTATTCATAAGCTAAGAGAGAAACCAGTGCAATGTACCCTTGCTGTTTTGCTTTTTTTTGTGGTTATTAACATTGACAGGTTTACAGTTAGTCACAGACTCGACAGATGAATGACAATGACACACAGTCAGGACACTGACTGGACATTAAAAATAATACACCTACTGCCCCCATGCCAGACCACTGAGCCCTGCAGTTATCATTGGCAAACAGTCAGGTCCCAAGTAAGTTATAAAAGGAATAAAGTGACATAAACTTCATAAAATAAAAACTGAGAGCTTCTAGAGGCATGAACATTAACACACTACTTGTCCACTGCGTGATGCTTTAGGGGTTCCTCCGACACCCGCTTAAATAAAATGCATCTCCTAACACAGAAAAGAAGGATTTTCAGGAGTTTTAGTGGATTCGGAGGAATATTTGAGGGATTATTATGTATACCAAAAATGCATGATAAAAGAGAAATTTTCACTGTTTGACCAAGTATATTACTGATTTCTTTAAGAACATCTTTCTGGAAATTGTGGAAATATACACATTCTAATAAACAGCTAACTTTTATACCCTCTTTATTCTTGCACTTACAACACAACTTACAAAGATCTGGGTTTATTTTATTGTGTCTCACTAGTGTAGTATTGTAGTCTATGATCTATTTTAAATTGAGGTTCTTTTGCTCTGTTAGTGGTAAAATAGTTGGATAAGTTCAGCCACATATCAACCCACTCTTCATCCTCAATTTCAACACCACAGTCAGTTCAGCTGCATTTTCTTTCACTATACCAGAGAGTTATCCATAAAATCACGTCATTAATTTGGAGTCCTTGCCATTAATGAATAACTGTTCTGAGGAGGATATTGCACCACAATATTGATAACTTACCTTTGTTGACGTGGACCCTCTGTACCCAGGAGAGAGGACAAGCCTTCATCACTGCATAGGGAACACTAATAGTGTGTATCCTGTTCATCACAGCCTGGAAACAAACAAACCCTGAATGAGCACATTATACAGTATAAAACTAATTTTCCCCATCATAAAAAAAACTCACATGGGGACACTTTATTTAATGGTGTTCTTAAATGATGTTCTAAAAAGACCCTCCTGTGTAAAACAGAATCTGACTTTTTATTGGCCCAATTGCAAAAAGCTTTAACAGTCAAATGTTATATTTAAATTTATTGTGCAATAATAAATGCTGAAACTTAATTAATTCAGTTGGTGGAATATGTACTGTGGTATGTGTATTATGTAGTATCTTTATAGTAGTATATGTATTTTATTATGACTTCCATGTCTATAGTGTATTGTGATTTCATGGTGTTTGAAGCTGTATATTTTAGCAACATGTAAAAGTCCAAGTAGAGACAAGAATAAAAATTAACAAAAGCTATAAACTCTCTGTACAACACACCAGTTTCATAGTCTGTGTTGGAACTATGCTAGATTGCATTGTCCCTATCAAATAAAAAAAAGAAAAAAAGAAAAAAACAGTAACAGAAATGACTTAAATTACATTATGTGGTTGAGATAAACAACATCAAAACAAAAGGAAACATATCTATTCAAATAATAAAAGAGAAATCAACCAAAATTCACAATTAAGAGAGAGAGGGCTTAGCTAAATAATATAACGTGAGAATGCAATAGATCAACATGTAGATATCTGTATAATAAGGATGATGCATAAAGAGGCAATGGAAATAAAACACATTAAACCGCACTTTTTTAACTGTACATTATGAAATCAGTGAGGCTTTAATGATTTAGATACTAGAATCATCCTTAACATTCTGGTGCAACTAGAAAAAACTAAAATCATTTTGAAAACATTATCAGGAAAGACCAGAGCAAAGAACCTATTGTGCCTTTACTATCAGAGAGATTTATTGGCAGAAATGGAATATGGTACAGTGCAGCAACATGGTGTATAATAGTCTGAAAATAAGAAACTGAGAAAGAATTGTTGTGTTTTTGTTATTTTACAATGAGTCGTTTATATCTACAGAGACGGCAGGTCCTCTTCCACAGAGGTCACCATGTGGACACCCATGTCTCTACATTCGTCCAGAAGGGCAAACTAAACACTGTCACCCTAGGTTCTCTTACATGTTTGGAAGGGGAGGGTGAGGTGAGGGAATTCAGTTTGATGCCACTAAATCTTACACACTGGTCCTTTATTGCACAAGAGGAGTCAGTGTTGAGACTGCGTGAAATCCTTTCAAGAGCCTGCATTTGCATCAAGTCATACACAAACACACCCATGCATATGTCAACACACACTTACTGTGAGAACTCCATGCCACAGGCCCATATCCTTTTTAAAGTCCAGGACATTCACTAAAGTTTCCCCTTCAAGTGAAAAAAAAAAGATAGGAGGCTTATAACAACCATGTTGATGATGAAACCTTCAGATGATAGATGATGATGACACTCTGGGTCTTTACTCACCCTCACAGTAGTTGCAGGCCTGGGTCAATGCTTGGCAGTGTGTCAACATGGCTACTTTAGACACAGCCACACCCACCACTGTGCCCTCTTTACTCGCCTTGTACTGAACAGAGAGAAAACACCAGAGGAACATGTAAACAGACACTTGTCTTTTCATGTTAGATCAGAACACAGGAATTATCAAGTTGTAATGTTCACAAGTCAAATTTTCTTTTTACTGAGATGTAATCGTGTGGTCTACATCAGCCTGTTAGATAATATAGTCTCCTTAAAAGCAGTAACTGGTCAATGTAACGTCCAGCAGCTCTGTTACCTCGATATACGCAGGGTCTGTGTTGGCGGTGGGGATGTGTGGCTGCCAGTCTTTGGAAGGCTTGGTCAGATATTTTGAGTCTGTCACCACCCACTTTAGTCGAGGCCAGCCTATCAGAGGAAGGCATCAGAGAAAGTCAAGTGATATCAAGGGGGCTCATATTATATTTAAGAATATAGAAAAGGGAAATTCATCATCGCTTCTTCATTAAAACACAGCAGAGTACAGAGCACGCTGTATCCTCCCTGCACAGCAAACAGCCTGAAGGTGACCTGAGATTTAGCCATCTTATATTTCACTTTCAACAATATTTCATAAACGAGTAAGATATTTTTCAAGATAAAGGTCTGTTTATTTGAATAAAGATAGCTGGTTTCAGAAAGAGCTTACTAACCTTTAAACTGCAGTATTTCTCCAGTGGGAGTCTTGGGTAAACCCTTCAGACAGATCTCACTGGTCAGAGCCAGACCAACACCACAACTACCGAGCAGGAACCCCACCTGGCTGATACCTGCATCCTAAATACACACACACACAAAAACACATTAAACAGTTAAAGATAAAAAAATATTTCTCTACTGTACAAAATGCACATGTTCCTCTGAGGGTTTTCTTACCTTGCGAGACAGTGGTACTTCAATAGGTACAGGTATGACTTCAGCCAGAAGGCAGCCGTAGAAGGCCACCCAGAACATCCCAGGGTCACTGTTGGGGTAAACCAATGCCACCTACAAAGACATTATAGGAACAATATGTAGCAACTGTGCATACAAAATTGAGTACTGTGTTATAAACATCCACTACTAATGATTTCTTTAGATGCATAAACAGACTATATCTAACGAACAATAACACAAGTTATGGGCAGAATAGAAATTTTAAAGGAAGAGATTGTAGCTGTGGTGTGTTGTCAGGGAAGTGAGTATTTCAACTTAGCATGTCTCTTTAATCTATGATGATATATCATGGTCATTTTATGGTTCATTACAGGAAATAAATTACAGATTTCTCCTTTAAGCTTGACAGTTGGGATGATTTTACGTTCTTTATGGATGTAAACTCTGGTGGTAAAATGAGAAATTCTTAGTAATAATTGTATCTTGAGCTGAATGATGACATCAGCGTGGTAGGGTGCAAAATGACAATATTAATATGTTAAGCAGATATATTACCATGTTTCACATTTTGGTTTTGCATATTAGCATGCTAACATTTGCTAAATAGCACCAAACTAGAGCTGGTCTGATGCAAACGGTGTTCGTTTTGCAGATATTTGGCCATAAACCAAAGTATGAGACTAAAAATATTTACCTACTCATCATCACCAGAATCTTTAGGATAAATCTTCTGAATGTCTGTATAAAGTTTCATGGCAATCCATCCAATAGATGTTGAGATATTTCAGTTGGTAGCCTGGCTTAAATTAATATAAACATATGTGCTAATATACTTCTCCTCAAAGTGAAATTACTGTTTGATTTCTGCTTTTCACAGATAATTCAAACATCAGCAACAATAAATCTCTTCTGGAGCTATCGTGGGTTCAGTGTCCTGCACAAACGGACATGAACAGGTCAGAGGGGAACTTTAAAGGCTATGGCACCTCGTTCCTGCATATACTGCAAAATGTTGCATTCCTCTGTACTACATTAATTTGTCAGGATGACACTGCATTTTTTTTGTTTGATTGTTGTGTGTGTATGTGTGTCAGGTCTCTCACCCGGTCTCCAGGTTTGAGGATTTGCTCATTCT
Organism: Lutjanus erythropterus; assembly: GCF_056507025.1. Lineage (NCBI taxonomy): Eukaryota > Metazoa > Chordata > Actinopteri > Lutjaniformes > Lutjanidae > Lutjanus > Lutjanus erythropterus. The sequence continues at coordinate 22,446,133 of NC_139318.1, forward strand.
TGGTGCCCAGCTTGTTCAGGAGGGTGTATGCCAGCTTCACACTGCGACTCCACAGCTTCCCTAACAGACAGAAGGTGAAGCGGGGAGAAAGGATTAGGAAGGTATGTTCTACGTCTTACCACTGCCAAAAAATCTCAGGTCATAGAGTACACACATCTTTCTGTTATCTACATGAACTCTTGAACTCTTAACTCTTGGGTTAGAACTGAAAGGTTCATGTTGTCTGTTACTGCTCCTGAACTGACACTGTAAATGCTCTTCTGGGCTTTCTGCATATTAACACTCTTGTGTCTCACCATACGTCAGTGTGTAGAGCGGTTTGCCTGTGATGTCAAGAGCAGTGAGGGCGGGGCTCTTCCCCTGAGTGGCCCCCCAACGGGCCAACGCTGCCTGCAGAGCTGGGGGCCAGTTACTGACCACGCCGAGAGGCTCCCCTTTCACTGGCATGATCTGACGGCCCTCCGGCTTCGGTGTGTTGGGGTCCGGCTGGGGCACTGCGAGACAGAGGCATCAGAGCATTTCTGGGTATGTTACAGAGATTCATTATGGATGTCACCAGGACAAAATACAATCCATAAAATATTGCTGGCCTTTACATCAGTTTCACAAATGCAGCCTTTGGCTTTTCCTTTCCTGTGTCTTTTTTGCCATTTTAATAGACTTTTTTTACAGCCGCCATTTTGACATGAATTACTGGAGTAAACACAGGTGTTACCAGTTGCACTAATTAAGGATCTATTCCATTCAAATAAGATGTGCTGTTCTGTAAATGGAATGGGACCTTAATTAATATGATTGGTAGCACCTGTGTTTGCTCTACTATGTCATATCAATATGGAAAAAAAACTTATTTAAAAATGTAACTTGTATTACTCATTTTAGATTCAGTAATGTTTAATAGATCAGTTATAAGCCATTAATAATGATAAATTTTGGGTGGCCTGTAAAAAATGTAGACTCAAAAAACAGCACGCACATCCAAAACTGATGAGTACTGGGTGCTGGACAGAAGAACAAATACAAAAATTAAAAAACACGTCTGCACACAAGAAACTGCTCCTTAGGACATTTTAATAGTATCACCACATGTGACGTTGTGGTTGCCCAAAACATTACATGTGGTGATCAAAATGTCCTAAGTGCAGACCTTTACTTTTCTCTCCATACCTGGACCAAAATCTCTCTATTAACAAAAAAACTTTTATTAATGTCCTTCTAACATCTATAGCTTGAGACTTATTAGAAATCCATAAATATTTATTAATGACTTACCTACATTACTAAATAGCAAGGATCAACACCAGCCGAAGGGAAAGTCAACAGTTGACAGTCCCAAGTTGTACTTATAAATGGCTTAAAACTAATCTATAAAGCATTGGTAAATTAACCATATTAACCATTAATAAAACCTTTCATTACAATTTATTAACACTGACATTGCTATAGACACATTGATGGTGACTTATGAGTGGTACAAAATATGTATTATTGAAATACAGAAAAATGTGTAAAGTCATTGCATCATTCTATGTGATGTAGTCCATTTAAAAAAAAAAAACCAAAAAAACTTAACAGCCACTTAAAGGTCCAGTGTGTAAGATTTACAATAATTTAATGACAGAACATAGCAGAAATTGAATATTTGGAATATCTGCATGTTTCATTAGTGTATACTAACCTGATAATAAGAATCGTGTTCTTGTTTTCTTAGCATGATCTGTTCATGTGGACAGAGGGCGTGAGTTATCTTCTAAGGAGGCTGCCGTGAATGGACCAATAGAACGAACAAACCAAACAATGGCTCTAGATATGGCCTTTAGTGTTTTTCGTGTCCATGCTTGAAATAGGAGGTGTTTGTAATCTGCTCTACGCCACTAAATCCTGCACAGTGGTCTTTAAAGTAGAAATTAAAGGGGTGTATTGGGAATTGGTGTCTTCGAATGTTTCATGAAGTACCTTCTACAATCTCCTCTGAGTCGTCGGTGAAGAACTCGCTGAGTGGCGGCCTCTTGGGCCTCTTCAGGGTGTTGAGCAGCTGCTGGATTTTGGTGGACACTCTGCTACTCACAGGGACTCCTATAAGCAGGACGAAGGTGGAGAGTGGCGGTGCCAGGACAAACACATGGTCACACACACACACACACACCCTGCTCTTATGTACACTGATAAAACACTACTTGTTTAAAGTTCTTACCATCTCATAGTCTGCTGCTCTTCATCCCATAAACACTGTATTTTTAGTGAAGATTTGATTTGATTGAGGCATATTTTGGGAATGAAAAGCAGCATACACTATGTAGGTGGCAAAACACGAGGAAAACACAGTGAGAACTGGGGTAAAGGTTGCTCTTTGGTTTGGGATCACACGTGAGGAGTCATTCTGTGTGTGGATGTTGTTTTTGTTGCATTTACTTCTAAAAATCATTCATTACAAACAGGAGGGAGAGTAAGGGAACAACAGCAGACACAGAAGACTAACGGACATTATATATTAAGGAGTTTCCTTACTCTGCATATTACCTCTTCCTATCAGCCAGTCAAATAAACACGTGACAGAGAAAGATCAAGAAGAAAAAACAGCAGTCTGATTAATGATTTTTTAATAGTGACATAAAGAGAGAAGAGATTTGTGAGTGGAGTCAGAGAAAGGCTCCCGCAGAGACACACAAAAAGTTAAAAGTGCAATGTGGTATAGTCGTTACCGTCTGCAGTCTCCATCATGCTCGAGCGGCTCTGACCGCGGCTCATCCCTCGGACCACGGCATTGGAAGGCAGGTCCACCCGGGGCCCAGGTCCTCTGGATGGAGGGGCCATAGCTGTCACATCTGGAGGGGGGGCACTGTTCTCTGAGGGGGCTGAAGGTGAAGCAAAGGAGAATGGAATGAATGAATTACCAGGCAACTGTATATTTACATGTGTTGGAAGATAAAAGACACCAGCTCACAGCAGGTATAATCCTGGACAAAATTAAAATTCAGTACAAATATAAACATCTTTGGATATAAATCATGTCAGTGAAACACTGAACAAACAAACTACTAATGTAGTTTTAAACACATATACAGACATTTTAAGTGTTTATTAATGTATTTGTCAACAACTATAACTCCATTTATGAAGCATCCAAACATGCAATGTATACACTTTTTTCTTTGTTTGTTTTAAATATTTTGGGGCTTTTATGGGATATCTGAAATGAGGACAGGAAAGTGGAAGAGAGAGTGGGGGGATGACATGCAGCAGAGGGCTGCATGCAGGAGACGAACCCACGGCCACTGCAGAAGACCCATGCTCGCTCAACTGAGCCACCAGGCCACCATAATACATACACTTTTTGAACATAAATAAACTTATAAACTTTTGGAGTTATTTAAAATGCAGTTCTGTCCATTGTCATAAATTACGACAAAAAGTTTAGGTCTTGACAGAAGGATTACACCAATAAACACCAGAATATGCTGCTATCTCCTGTAATAAATATTCTATTTTGGTCAAACCTAATAAGCCTAATTACAGTAGTGGTGTCCTTGAAAACTTTACACCAGAAATAAATCAGTGGAGTGCCTCACCGATGCGACTTTGAGCCAGCATGTTGGTCACGGCTGCAGTGTGAGGTTGCTCATGAGGCTGGTACTGAGGCTGGTACTGTGGTTGGTACTGAGGCTGATACAGAGGTTGGTACTGTGGCTTGTACTGGGGCTGAGGCTGAGGCTGAGGTTGAGGCTGGCTCTGAGGCTGCGGCTTGGCCTCTCCGTGGGACAGGGTGGAGGAGGCTGAGGAGGAGGTGGAGGAGCCCTGGACGGTGCGGTTGATCCAAGAGTCTGGGCTCTGCAGGTTGGGATTGACCGTAGGCGGAGGAGCGACCACTGATGACTGCCTGCGTACAGCCGTCTCATCCTCAGAGCCTGATGAAGAGTCTGACGAAGAGAGAACAAAGTATGAATTATCCAGCTCTGGATAAACGGTCGATCAACAGGACCGTCCTTTCTGTCCTACCTGGTGGTGTGCGGGTTTCGATGGGAGATTGCACATAAGTGGAGCGTCGCTTGGTAGGCATGGGCAGCGCCATCTTCTCCTCTTTATGTTTAGCCAGGGCAGCTTGCACTGCCTCAGTATGGATATCTGCACAGACAGAAAACAACACAGTTTGAGTTAGAATTTGCTTGACTTTATCCTAGCAGCTCTGGAACCAGCAGTGTGTTTGCACCAAGAGCGTGGTTTGGTCAGTACCATGAATGTGTGGCAATGTTGGATATACTTGAATGTAAATGAATGAATGGATTACAAGCTGAATATTCAATTTAAGATGATTTTAGGATGTCTAAACCACTGAAAAGTTCAGGAAAATGTGTGAAAACTTACAGAGAGGGACTTGGTCAGCAGGAGAGGGTGCAATATTTTGAGAAACTTAGGTTAACTGGTGATGTAAGAGCTGGCTGCTCCTAATCTTGGAATGATGATCCAACAACTTTGTCTTCTATAAACTATCCCAACATAGTGAACTAACTTGTTTTTTCACTCAACCCATAAGCAGTTAAAGACCTAAAATGTTACAAAGCCTACAATTAATGAGAAACTAGTTTGTTATTCTCACATTATTATTATTATTATTATTATTATTATTATTATTATTCTCATCATTATCATTGTTATTATTAATAATAGTATTGTTATTACTATTATTTATTATTATTATTATTATTATTATTATTATTATTATTATTATTATTATTAGTAATAATAATAGTAATAATAATAATAATAATAAATGCTTGTTAACCACTAATTCTTTCCTCTACAGTAATTTTTGACGGCAGCATTTTATTCAGTGAGGCTTTGCTCAAGAAGAAACAGCATATTAATATGTTTAAAAAATTACAATTGAAGAAGTCAGGAGAAAATCTTAAGAGGAAGGATGATTGTGTTTTCCCACTGAAACAGGAAGCCACGACGGGAGGAGAGAGCGAATTAGCCCACACACTTGCCTACACACACGCACACGGTAATACATGCCGAGATACTTTCACTTGATGACACCCACAGGCGCATTAACCAGGACCACGTGAACAGCCACACAGTCATGCCACGTAACAAAACATGTGCAACAAAAGCCCACTCACTGACAAATCACGTCTATTAACTCGGGGGACAAAATTTCCATTCAAACATCAACACATTTAAATAAATCATCAAGCACAGCTCATTACACAGCAGCAGTGGGGACCATAATTACATAACTGGCATTCTGCTGAACAGATTGCTTTGGGCTAAATCATCTTCGCCCGTAATGTGCCCATCGTCCACCCTCACACAGGGGTGTCAGGAGAGGCTCACTCCTTTCACATGTCTGGGGGGATGAGGGCTGTCTCCGTGGCAATAAGCATGGTAGGGTGTGTGGAGGCTAGCAGTGTGTTTTACACCAGCTCTAATCAGCACTGAGGGGTACACATGAACAGCTAAAGGCCTGGTATTATCTTTATTACATACCAATTTGTTTATTATTACAATTTGAATCAGTGGAATCACATGTAGAACACACATGTGAAACTATAGAGACAGCAGCTCTCACAGAAACCAGTCAACACTGTATTTTGTTGAACGCAGCACACATGCAGGTTGTTAAAGAGGAGCAATAACTGGAGGAAGCTCATGGAGATGAGAGGAAATTACATTAAGGTTGTTCTGCACTTTCTCTGCAGCCCATAAAATGATAAGCACTTTAATTTCTTCCGTTTCCCATTACTGCAGTGTTTTGTCATTTCTTATTATTATTTGTTAATGCCGGGTCTCTTTTAAACCTCTGTCTCTCCATTCTTCAGCCATGCGCCTCTAGGGACTGCACTGTCTGTCTGTTGCTGATCCAGACTGAAATATCTCATCAACTTTTGGATGAGCTGCCATCAAGTTTTGTACAAACAGAGGATGGATCTTATGGACTCTGGTAACCCTTTCCTCTAGCGCCACCATCAGGTCAGTAGGGGTGTAGTGAAGCAGTGAAGCATGGTGGAGGTTCCTTGCAAGTTAGGGGCTGCATTTCTGCAAATGGAGTTGGGATTTGGTCGGGACTAATGTCTCAATGCTGAGAAATACAGGCAGACACTTATCCATCATGCGATACCATCAGGGAGGCGTCTGATTGGCCCCAAATTTATTCTGCAGCAGAACAACAACCTCAAACATACAGCCAATGTCATTATGAACTATCTTCAGTGTAAAGAAGAACAAGGAGTCCTGGAAGTGATGGTACGACCCCCACAGAGCCCTGATCTCAACATCATGGAGTCTGTCTGAGATAACATGAAGAGACAGAAGGATCTGAGGCAGCGTACATCCACAGAAGGTCTGTGATTAGTTCTCCAAGATGTTTGGAACAATCTACCTGCTGAGTTACTCCAAAAACTGTGTGCAAGTGTACCTAGAAGAATTGATGCTGTTCTGAAAGCAAAGGGTGTTCACACCAAATTTTGATTTGATTTCGATTTTTTTTTTCTGTTGGCTCACTTTGCATTTCATAAATTGATAAAAATAAACCATCACATTTTATATTTTTGAAAGCATTCTTACTTTCCAGCATTTCTTCACACCTGCCTAAAACTTTCACACAGTATTGTATATAGTATATATATAGCACAGTCCATGTACCAAGCTCAGATTGTAAAGATGGTAAACATTACATCTGCTCAACATTGGTATGTTAGCACTGTCAATGTGAGCATGTTTGCATGCTGAGGTCAGCATTTAGCTCAAAGCAGCGCTGTACCTGAGTACAGCCTCACAGGGCTGAACTGTGCCAGTGTTCTTGCTTGTTGGTATACAAAAGCTGCCCACTGACCTTGACTGTGTCCAAAATCATCATTTACTTTGTGCAATTTTATTTTTGTGTCCAAAATACTCAGTTGTCAGTTTACTAGGTAACGTAGCTAAAACTAATGCAGTCTAATATGTAGCTATGTGTGTTCCCATGGAAATGGGAACTCATGGGAATACTTGTCATATTATTTGTGATTGGTCTCATACTGACATTTAACATGAATTCCCTCTGTACTGAATTTGCCTGTTTGCAGATAAGACAGATAACTTTATCTGTCCCCAAATGCCCTATGAAGTAACTAAGAGTTGATCTATTTTTCTTCAAACTGTCTCCTCATTAAATACGGAATTTTTTCTGCGATGGCTTTATTCATAAATCAAGAAAAGAGGGTCGCACTCAGAGGTAATACGATTTCATGAGCTTGTACTTTTGTACACTTTTCTGTGGTAGCTTTTCATTCTCACTTCCACACTGAACTGCTGAGTCGCTCATCAAAATGCAGCACTAGCACTGATGACAAAGCGTAATCCCTGAGGAACAGCATCATGGGCAGTTCGTTGATCCGTACCCGAGTACAGTTTACACTTGAAAAGGTGATCTCAACAGCAGTTGTTGTTGGCAGGCTTTTCAACAACAAAAACAAATGTGTTGATGATGATGGAAGTGTACTTGGGTACAGAACAACACAACAACCTATGAAAACACCCTAAATGGAACCGGACCTTAATTAGTATTATTGGTAACAGTTGCGTTTAGCCTTCTATTTCATATCAATGTGGCTGCTGTGAAACATTGAAGCACTATAAAGTTTCAAAAGGAAAAGAAATGCAGTGTTCATGATAGGTTCACTACTTTCTAATAAAAACATCAGATTGAAACCCATCAATCCATCAAGTTAAAATTACCAGCATGCAACACTCCTTTTGGTGGTTTAGGAGGTAGAGTCATGGGAATTCAGTCCATTTACTATTTGCTACACTTGTAAAACTGATGATTAATTATGTCTGAAAGCTCAATTTACTGCTCAGTACAGAGTAAACTATTGATTGTATAAAGAGTGGTGGATGAGTGAGTAAGGGAAGGATATCTGATACTTGTCTCCCTGCTCTCTTTGAAAGCAGCTGAAATGGTGCTTTATCATTGCACTGTTACCATAGAATTGTACTACAGTGTGAACAGAGCAAAATGGATGGCACACTCATTATATGGAAAAAGGCTCATCTTCCCTCTTATCCTTGGCTCTATGTTCTTCTCCTCCAGGCCGCCTCTTTCAACCCGCCAGTTCTACCAAACTTTACTGTTCTGTGCTGTTCAAGCCCAAGTCGACGCTACACCACTTTCCTCACTCCATTTAATTTGCACTCCTTCCTCTTCTATTTCTGGATATATTGCACCAATCTTTTTGTCCTGACTCTATTTTTCCAGCTCTAATCCTCTCGTGGTTGAATCCTCCTCCTCAATCTCCTTCTGAATCCTTCAATCAGATCAAAAAATATTCTGTTACTGGTCAGATTTTCTATGACAACAAAGCATTTTCACAGCCCTTCCACCAGACTCCAGCCTCACAGACAGACTTTAGATTACTCAGCCTGGTATTTAGCATGCTTGAGTATGAGGGTGTTTCATCTCAGAATTATTGAAAAGGCAGGAAGGAAGAGAGAATTAAGCAAAGAGACAGCAGGGTGTGGGCCGGTCTGGAGGGAGGATGCTTTTATAGTCTGAACCTCAGCTAACAGACAAATCCTCCTCACATGCTCCACGCTCTTTCACCTCCGCTCTACTGCTCTGTTTTCCTTTATCCTCCTTGCCAGCGTCACGTTTTCCCCTCCACATCAGTGCTCCCCTGTTCTCCTCACAGCCTCCTCACACATAGCCAGGCAGTGACATCACTGAGCTTTCACAGAGTGGGGGTTCTCCTCACTGAGGGGCTCCCCAGCTGCAGGGCTGCACAGTTGTCTGTCTCTCTCAGCCGTTCACACACACACACACACACACACACACACACACACACACACACACACACTAAGAATCTCTTCTTTAATTGTTCCCTTTGAAACAGCTCAGTGTCCAGGCTCCACGAGTCAAGCTAATGTAGGCTAATTTGAGACTGCAAAGTTATCAGAGGATGTGTCCTCAGTGATTGGTGCATCAGAGAAAAAAAAGTGAAGCTGAGTGTAGTTTCTCCCCTGATATCAGAGGGAGGCTTTTTTTGATGTCGGAGTCCTGACCTGATCTGTAGCGGTCATCCCGGGTTCCTCCATTGCGATGAGTTCTGCGGGAGCGACGTTCTCTGTAACGGGATGAGCTGGAGGGAGGAGGGGCATGACTGGAGGAGGAACTGGGAGCAGGAGGCTGCACGTCATTCTGACGGGGCGGCTCCACTGTCAAAAACATAAACGACAAACATGCATTAGAAACAAAAAAAAATGAGAATCACGCTTATTGTGTTGCCTCTCCAATTATAAAACCTCACTTGCTGCCTTTAAGATATAGTTTTGGAGTTTGTGTTATAGTGTCACATTGGTGTCTTAAAAGGATAGTTCAGATTAACCAAAGTCATAAAATAACACAAACAAACAAACAGAGGCAAATTGAGGCAGTGGAAGACCAGCAACTCCCGTGTTCTTCAAGGTTAAATGACTGTTTTTGACTATGGAGTTTGGTTAGTTTGGAGAGAGAGCAATATTTGGCTTATATAACTCAGTTTCCCATCAAAAAAAGCCTGTCTGATGGCAAAATAAAGGGATGAAAATAGTCAAGGTAGAGTGTACACTTAAACTGATTCTGATTTTTACAAGAGGATTGTTTTTAAGTGGCTAAAATATTTTTGGTTGCTGATCCTGTCCACAGCAGTTCATTGCTTAGCTTCCATGCCGATGCTCCTCTCTGCTTCTCTGCTTCCCTTACAAGATAGAAAATATACTCTGGACCCCTCATGTATGTCCTTTGAAATAATTTGATGTAGCCTATTTTTTTTGACACTCCTACTTGTATTTGAACACACACATACCCACATCAAGAGAGTGTGTTTCCCTCTTAGTGCATACAAATAATAAAATGCAGATTCTGATTATTTTAAATTATATACAATGTAAAAGATGCAAAAATAATAATAATAATAATAATATAAATAGTCCTAATAAAAAACACAGATAGAACATAATCTATTAATTATTTTAGTTTTAAAAATAAAATACTAACAACAACTAACTTATTTGCTGAATTTGTTACGTTACTGAGTTGTTGGAAACTGTTATCAATCATCTTAAATATGCTGATGATCTGGTAAGTTTTAGTTCTGGCCTGCAGCAATTACTAAATGTGTGCTCACAGTACTGCAAAGATTATAACATTAAATTTAATGCTAGCAAGTGTGATGTCAGGATAGTCAGAAGTAGAGAGAATATGAGTTTAGTTTTTCCTGTGTTTTACTTGAACATTATTCCTATCATGACACGCATGGAAATACCTTGGCCATTTCCTCACTGATGATTTGAATGATGGCAGAGAAATTTCTCAACAGCGCTGCAAACTACTGCATATGCTGATGTGTTTTTTATGTATGTGTTCTGTCGGTGTAAAATGTTCATTATTTATAGCTTTCTGCACATCAATATATGCAGAGACTCATATTCGCTGACAGTGATGCAATGAGGCTGCAGCTTCAGAGTCCCAGATGGCACAGTGCCAGTCAACTGTTTGTGTTCTCTGGTGTTCCTAAATGTGAGGCACTCCGAAGACATCCGATGTACAATTTTATGTGTCGCTTGGATGAGTCAGAGAACAGGATCATAAAGGCTTTAACCAGCGCTAGGAAGAGCTGCTCTCAGTACTCATTCAAGCTCAAAAAGCCTGACTGACTACTACATATAGACAGTCTTTTTAACTGAATAATAAATTGTTGTGGTTATGCATCATGTGTCTGCAGCAGACTAGTCACCCACTATACATGATAACATGTTTCCTACTTTAGTCACCCAACTAACATATTTTGCCTGTTTATAATCCAGCAGTTGTTGTATTGGTTGAAAAAGTGTTCGAACAGGACAAACAGTGTAGACTGAAGTTGAATGAATATATCATCTATTGGCGATGGGCTGAATCCTTCGCTGGTTATTTTTTGAGGATATTTTTCGTTTTATTTTTTCTAATGTATTTGGGGGGTTGGGGATATATCACCAATCACCAGTTACTGGGCTTATGAGGACCATTTGGAAAATTTTAACATACCGCCCAACTCTACTAGTCGTGGCTTAAAATTAGGGTAGAGCCAATCTAATACTCAATATCAGTCAATATCATCTGATAAAGGCCAAAATCACTGGATTGGATTTTTTTTTATGTTTAAATGGTGCTGACCAATCAAAATGCAGATAAAGTTTTGTGTGGGAAAAAGTTTAAATAAACTGATGCAGCAACACAATTGAGTCATGTTGTGGGCTTTGTATTTCTTTCTTTTGGGAAGTAGAATATCTGATAGGCTTTAACCTGGAGTCTGGATGATGTAGGGAGCCAGGAGTTTGGTCCTTTTCTTCTCATAGCCCTTCTGTGTAATGTCACCTGTAAAAGATCACAGAGAAAAGAGTGACTTCACTTACAGACTGGGCAAAAGTATAATCAACTTAGATGTGATTAGATTAGAATAAACATCAGTTCTTTCACATTGTCAGCAGCATAAACATTCAACATTTCAGTGGTAGTCTGTCTCCATTCTTCATTGCATAACAGATATTTGTATTCATGTATTCTTGATAAAACGTAAAAAAAAAAAAAAAGAAAGACTCATTCAAAAAAAGAACTCTTTGTGGTTTGATACTAGACCGAACACTTCTGGACTGATCTAAATTCTCTGATGTGTCTGAATTTGGTGCATCACCACCTGTTCAAATACAAGAATGGTGAAAGAGCAACAGAGGGGAGAGAGAAAACAACAACAAAACTTTGTGAAGGAGAAGAGGGAAACACAGATGGATGCACACAGCGCTGCGGTAATCTCCCGAGATGGCTGAGGGCGTCAAAGATGTGGCTCTGTTCCAGCCTCAAGTACGACACGAAGGCAAAAACAAAACAGGACTAAATTTGGAAACGTACGGAAGCGTGGGCAAGAGATGGGATGATTCACTGAGAGAAAAAAACAGAGGCATGAGAGCTGAGGGTAAGCAAGGTGGGAGATGCACAGAGATGAAACAGGAGCTCAGAAGAGGATGTGATGATGAAGCTGATGCCAGGGAGAGGTGAGTGACGGTACATCCATGGGACAGAGGAGGAAGAATCTCGAGTCACAAGTGGCAAGAGAGCAAAATGTCCCTCTGACACCCCCTCCTATCCCTCCTGCCGACAGCCCATCTGCATCTTCCTCCACCCCACCAGACACAACACAGGCTGACTGAGCTCTCTGCTGGCCCTGAAGTGATGCAGTGACTCTGCCAAACTCCTCTGTGGGCAAAGCTGTCAGATTTTCAGACACGTACTAAAAATTCATCTGGAGAGCATGCACTCACTTCTATAGTGATTGTGTTAAGCAGCGATGATTCATTCAGTATGTCCGCCACTGGCTGCCCTCAAACCTCATCTTCATCATGAAGATGGTGTCACTGTGCATAAGAATGATGGAGTTCGGTATATGAAGTCAAAGCAGAAAACTAAATAATCCTGCCATTGTTGTCCATTAACTGGCCCTACTGACAGTGAACAGCAGCCTCTCCTCTGCAGTCGCATCATCTCCTGGAGCTCTGAGAGTTGCTATTGCGCCAAAATTCGGACCAGCTTCTCCCAAGTGGAACATAAGAGCCCATGAATGAGAGTGTAGTATCAAATCAGTGAGTTTTCACAACAAGTTCCAGCAAATCTTTCACAATAAAAGCCTCGCTAAGAAATTAAGGATTTTTGTCCACTGGATCGCTGGACTAGGCTTTTAATTTGGTCACCATTTGCTAGGCTGATGGTGGCTCATTGGAAAATTTTAACATATCACCCAACCCTACTAGTCAGAGCTTAAAAGTAGGGAAGAGCCGATCTGATACTCAATATCAGTCAATATCAGTCTGATACTGGTCAAAATCACTGGACTGGATGTTGGATGGATGGTGCTGAACAATCAAAAATGCAGATAAAAGTTCTGTGTGGGGAAAAAGTTTAAATAAAATGAAGCTGCAATATAGTTGAGTCATGTTGTGGGCTTTGTATTTCTTTCTTTAGGGGAGCAGAATGTTTGTCTCACAGTTTGAGCTTGATGTTTTTTGGATGACTAGATTAGTGTGTCCATTAACAGGTATTAATAAATTAAATGTATTATAAATAGCTTGGCTGTTTAAGAGAAGGAAAAAAAACAGTATCAAATTGGTATTCGTTTCGACAGAAGTTGCGGTATTGATATCAGACATGAAAAAGTGGCATTGAGCAATCTCTACATACAGAGCTGAAACAGGGAGTGTTGAATTTTTATGAACACAGGAGCAGATCGAAACAAGGCTTTGTACTTATACTAACAATCTAGATGGCTCGCTGTCGTGCTGACATAGCAAAGAGATGTGATAATCTTAAGTGACACGACAGTTATCAGGAACAGGGTTGTATTAGAATTAAATCATAAGATGATGGGGTGATTGTTTATTGACTTTCCAGGAACACAGCAGCCTGGTACCTCAGCTGGTAGAGCATTCGCCTCATGTACTGAGGCAGTGAGTCCTCTGCAGCGGCCGTGGGTTCAACTCCCGCCTTTGCTGCATGGGATTCCCTCACTCTTTCTCCCCCTTTCCTGTCATATCTTAAGCTGGCATAAAAGCCCCTATGTATGTAAACTCTCCAGGAACACAATCCAGTTAGCAACTTTAGTAGTAACTTAGTGGTTGTTGATAGCCTTCAGGGTTTTATGCCAGAAATGATTTTATCAGCAGGTTGTTTGGCAGTTCTGGATTGAGCATACGATCAGATAAATTAGAATATACTAACTGAGCGCTGAGAGGACCGTACACCTTGTAAGCAATCCAACACTTTAGAAAAAAATGAAATCTCAATTTCACTTTTTCAAACCAACATCAACAAGCAATTTCAGCAATACAACAATTGTATGACAACTGAGCAAACTCCATCAGCAGAGGAGGATCATGTGATATGACTGAAAGCTGCAAAGCTGTTGGTCAAGGTCAAGAATAAACTTTCAACATCAACAGTTTGAGAACTAAAGATCACTCCGCACATCAATTCGATGAGACTGATACGTAGGAGAGGGCTGAGAGGACCTAAATGTTGCAAAAGGACTTAGGGCTGGGGGTTAGTTTCTTCTTCTAGACTGTTTCTTCCAGCTAAGCATTCATGTTGTTTTTTTTTGTCTTTGTCAGTCAGTGTGTATTACAGTTACAAAAATGCACAGGGAGAACATTTCAATGAGGAATTAAAGGGAATCATAAATATATTTTTATATTAGTTGGTGCACTTATTAAAAAATATCCTCAGGACCACATGCGCTGTTGGTTGACTGATGAGAGAGGGGAGAAGGAGTGGTTGGTAAACAAGTTTCAGCTCTTGTTTTTTTATCTGCATCATTGTGCACAGAGCATGAGAGGCTGTAAACTTTACAGAGTCTCTAAATCACCACAAAGCACAAAACAAAGTGATGTAAGCAGAGAAGAGTGATAGAAACGCAGAGCAGCGTGACACACTGTCACTTGCAGAGCGCACAGAGCAGGGGACGCTTGCTTGTTGCTTGTGCTCGTCTTTGCCACTGATAGACTCAGATAGTTATTGTTAGTGTTTGACAACAAATCATCTTTCCACTGTTCCAACAGTCATCAACTCTGATTTGGTTGAAGCTCCGCAGGTCTGCTGCTTTTATATCTGACCTATAGGAGGACACACACTTTTAATTTCTCTGACTGTGTGAAAATCTGATATTTTCCCATCACAGATGAAGAGGAAAGGCATTAAAATGCAGGTCTAACTGATAAAACATACTTATGTAGGCTCATAATTTAGTGTAACGCACCACACTGTGAAAAAACAGGACATTGTCAAACATTTGTTTGGATGGCCAAACAAGATCTGGCTAAAGAAAATTTCAGTCAGGAACAGTCCAAATATACAAAAATGTTATATTGTAATTTAGACAGTGTGTGGAAGTCCTTTTGCAACAGTATCAACAGTTAAGACAGATTATCATCATTTTCATTATCTACACCACTTCATTTAGAGATAAAAAACAAAACTGAACACACGCTGGACAACTACAGCAAGTACAATATATGTCTTTGAACTTTCAACCAAAATTTGTTCTATAAATTGTGATAAATGGTGTACAAAACAATGACTTAACTGTTACACTGTTATTCAATGCATTCAAGACATGAATAATCTGGTGCTTCTTATTTTATGGTGATTTATTGTGTCAGCGTTTATGTTTAATATTGTTTTGACTGTATTTTCTTGTTGATTTCTGAGTTTTGTGTTCTTAATGAAAGTTTTAATTGTTGAGTTTGTGCTTTTTACTGTGTCTTGTGTATTTGTATTGAGCTTTATGTATTTTAGAAGCCCAGCCTCTGCAAATTAGCTTAAGGTTAGGTTAATGCCTCATACTTGTCCCTAAACAAATATAAAAATAACAAAAGATAGCATGATGTGATGATATCAAAGACAATACACAGATCAAATTCTGCATTTAAATACTGACTAATCATCTAAGATTTAATTACAACATCTTTACATCTAACAACCATAACAACCCAGCAATATTTCAGCAAAATGCACATTACTCAGTTAAAGCAGCAGACTGCTGACACACTACAGACGAGCTGACAGAGATGAGCGTGCTCATGTTTGAAGGATATTGCCTGAGAGTCCACTCCAACACAATATCTACTCAGGGACTGGGGCTCTTTTTTTTTCTGCACAAAAATGGAGAAAAGCAAACACTTCCATAAGTAATGCATGAACGGTACAGTTGGCCTAGCTCAGTCACACGATTTATTTTTAGCTCATGTGAACAGGCAGTTTCTCTGCAGAAAGACACACAGAAAGAGGGATGGAGTCCGCGATGGGGGAGGGGGCTGGCATGGCATTAAATGAAAAAAGTAATCACTCGTCCATCTGGATGATTTGAAATTCATCTGTTTTTTTTTATGGATGTATCACCAGAGCCAGGCTCCAGCAGTGGGAGCTGAAGAGTTAACAGTTTTTAAAGGGATGCATCCAATCAGTGAGCTACATGTGGACAGAGCTGCAGACAGGAAATGAAAATGTGGAGAAATTGGGAAACTGATGTATGAGAAAAATGACAGAAGACACTATTATATCCACTTTCTTGTTATTTAGTGCAGCAGTTGGAGCTGCATCTAAGGTATACATGATATTGGCTTTCTGCAGATATCCAATATTTTCTAACTCATTTTGGCCAATTGCTGGTGCAGATACATGTTTTCTTTTCTCATCTAACAGCAGAGAACATCAAGTCTCTCCTGTAGTGGAATAATATACTATCATGCATACTTTTATCGTGATGGCCCACTGGCAGATGCAGAAATAAAATACAGGCAAAGGCAAGGCAAAATAAGAAAACTCATGGCATTTTTTTTAAATCACTGATGTTTCTCTTTGTCCTTCAGAAATTTGTGATCAGGAAAACAGCTCTTAAGATGGGCAACTGAAGGAGCAATATGAAAGACTACAGTGTTCAAAAATTACTAAAATAACAATTTGGAGCCATAAACTGTATATTAAAAAGGTTGACATCCTATTTAAAGCTCCAACAAGGAACATTTCATATTTTGTTTCCACAATAATAACCTCAAATTATAATGTCATAATGTTAAAATACAATTAAAATGTAGCAGTCACAGTGTTTTGGTTGGGAAAATATAAACACAGGCTCGTTTCATTTTATTTCAAGGAGAATCTGACCTGGTGGCAGACATTTAAAATAAGTATATAGAAACAGTTTATCTTGACAGATGGTCTTGTTAATTTCTGAAAGTCATATAGACGCATCAGTAATAACTTGAAACTTTTTCAAAGACCAGGTAAAACTCCTTGCTCCTAGTAGCTTTAATATACGATCTATGGTGGAGTAAGTCAAGAGTTACCCTGCCCCGTCTTCCCCGACTCAAAGCTCTGGCAGGGCGCCCACAGGGACAGAAGCTACACAAGAACAAGACGAGCGTAACATTATTATTGGACAATAGTGAGCAACGATGAGTCCTGCACAGTAAGTCGATCAGCTGTTTACAACTGTCAGTTTTTTGTCAATGTAGAGTTAAGCTTGTTACCCTGAAAACAAAAGGCCACTGCTCCAAAATAAATAAATAAACACTTTGGAGTTGGAGTTCAGTCACTTGCAGCCACTTTCAGCCATTAATATTCTACAAACATTCTGTATTAATTTTGCCTCTAATTAATGTGAAAACAAAACTTTTCCAGCACAGAGGACACCTCAGCTGTAGTGTTGTTGTCATTAATCTCAGATGACATATCATGGTCATTTTATGATTTAGCACAGTACATTACACATTTCTACTTTAGTGTTGAAGGAATTTGATTTGGCTCCTCCCCACATGACAGACACAGAGCACTCAGTGACTTTAATATCCATTTCAGGCACAAAAATCCTCCACACTGCAGACATGCTCACATTGCGTGCGCATCATCTTGATCTCATATCAGCCGAAATGTTCAATTCTGCCTCTGAAATGTGAAATTGAGTTGTGAGTTTCTTTACTCCGCTATGACAGTAAACTGAAAATCTTTGGGTTGAGGACAACTCAAGATATTTGAGGACATAATCTTGGTCTCTGGGAAACAGTGATCCACAGTTTTCATCATTTTCTGCCATTTTATGGACCAAACAACTAATCAATTAATCAAGAAAATAATCAACATTAGTCAATAATGAAAATAGTCATTAATTGCGGCCTTGTATTCTTTTGCTGTAACACAAGACAAGAATCTGCTCCTGTCTGCTCATAATTTAAACTCAAAGAAATCTGATTAAGAGGCGAAGCACAGCTCGGCCGAGGTGATGAGGGGCTCACTCGTTAACCCACTTTCCCACAGTGACCCAGTCATGTCTGTCCTAATGGCGGAGGTCACAATCAAACCATTTTAGCAACAAGCATAACAGCCCTGCTCTCCTCTTTCATCTCACTTTCACAATTGCATTGTTGAAGAAGACCCAAGCGTTCACCTCAGAGCACACGCGTTTGATTTTTCACAATCTGCTGAGGGAAACATCAAAGCCGTGTCTTCTCTCAGCACCCGTACACTCTCACACTCGCCAGCCTCGGATTATTTGAATTGCAGCGAGACGGCTCTCTCCTTCCACCCCACAGGCACTCTGTCTGAATAGTAATTAGCTACCGACCTCTATTCTCTTTCTCTGCTTTCGCCTCTTCTCTCCCTCATCGTGTCTCACTCAGCTGCTTTCTCAGGAACACAGTTTAAAAAACACATTGTCAACACCTGCTCGCTGAAAACGATCCAACACACGTTCAAACATTACAGCAACTTCCAGCTGTTATCTCAGACAATTTCAACAAGGTTTGAAGATAAGATGAGGAATGTGGAGCACTGTACCAACACCACATTAGACTTCATGTCAGATCTTACATGTGAAAACCAAGGCAGGGTACAATACACTTTGGCTATGTGATTATTTGTACAGGAATAGAGGCTGACGTTTTTTCAGGAATATTGCAGGAGCTGGGATTCCCATGGGATTCCCGTGGGATGGGAGTCACTATTCATAATGGGACTGGGACAGGACAGGAAAAAAGGTTAACAGGAGCAGGCAGGATGGGGAATCATGACAACAATAGGTCGGTTTTGTAAAAATAAAAATGTATGTAATGACATGTGGACTGTGGATTGAAGGGAGCAGGAAGGGACGGGAATCATTCTTCCGGGATTGGTATAGGATGGGAATCCTCATGGGATTGGGATGGGACAGGAGCGAAAAACCACTCCCGTGTCACCCTTTAGTTCAGAATAAAGAATGACATATGGTCCCCCTCTGTTCGGTGCTGTGCTATGAGTTCCAAGTGTGTTATTTTCATGGCAGGGTTGTTTATTTGCCAAACCAGCCTTTCTGAGGCCTAAAGAGCTGGCAAATTTTGATCTGTAGAACAAACGCCCTACTGAAACCTCCCAGCTGCCTCCTCTACACCAGCAGGCTGAGCCTCTAACTCAGCCAAAAGTCACCCACTCGTATCCACACACTCACGCACACCATCCTGACCATAGCTACTGGACAAGGGTTGCCAAATTCCAGGATTATTATTATTATTATTATTATTATTATTATTATTATTAAATTGAACTTCAATCAAAAGGCAGAACTGTAATTCTCCCAGTACTTTTTTTTCCTCTACATCCCTGCCAACCTGCAGGGTCGGGCACATATCTGATGATGACACAGATGACAGCCCTGCGCTGACTAACAATGGAATTACATTTGTATAGTCAACTAACTGTGCCCATCCCTAAACACTGTATTGAACTTTAAGTGAACAACAACAAACACTTCCTACGACCCTCCTCCAAAATAATTTTTAAGTTGAAGTACACATGGAAAAATTCTGTACATTTTTCAGCCTACACCACTGAAAATGTTACCACCAGCTGGGTGTGATTTATTGTTAAACTGAGACAACATAATGCTGTATTGAGTAGATAGCGTCCCTCACATCTCTCTTTCTCTCTCACACACACAAACACACATATTTCCTGTCAGGGAGGATGACGTCATGTTCTCCAGTAATCAATCTTACGTCCTCTGACAGGGTTTAACTGAAGATCTATAAAGCTAAATCCTGCCACTGTATATTTTTTGTTGGGGGAAATAAGAAAACGTCTGCCACTATATAACTTACAGTGCTTACAACAGGGCATTACATAACATACAGTCAAAGTGAGGCATGGGTTCAAAGCATGACAGGTGTGAATCTATGCATGTGTATACTTGCTGTCTATGAGCAACCAAAAGTCTCAGTGGTAGGACCAACAGTTCAGAGTGCATGTTGATACAGGACTGGAGGACTAGAAAGTGCGTCAACAAGACAGACGGGTAAATGTGTGACTGACATTTAGGCTGATGGTGACCACATTCAAAACATAACCCCTCTAGCATCCAGTCAGTATGACAAAGAGCAATAAAACTAAAGGCACAACAACATCTTTTCACAGTCAGTGTTCGTCTTGTTGGTACATTTCCCTTTCTTTGTAAGTGCAACATAAAACAAATACAAAGAACAAATCAAGTAAGGACGCTGCAAGCTTCATCTTGTTGCGACAGTGCATTGACCCCCCCCGCCACACACACACACACACACACACACACACACAGGTCTCCAGGGATTCTCTCCCTCTGGAATAGCAGGCAGGGTGTGGTCAACTCAGGTAACAGAGTGAATCATATTTCACTCCACACACTCCGCTCCGACAGGGAGTGACGACACCGAGCACACACACAAACACACACATGCAGGCCCTTCAGGGCCAGTGGAAGTAATGACAGGGGTTACAAAGCAGAGGAGTGCAGCAAGTTAACTGAAAAGAAGGAGTGACTCAGCCAGTAGCTCCCTTCCACCTCCTGTTGTAGACTTTTTCTTCTCTCTCTGTGCAGACAGAATGAAAGAGGAGGGTGTGTCCGACACACCTGACACGCTACACTTCACACACACACACACACACTTAGACACAGATAACTGTAGTAACAAGCTACATAACACCAACAAGAGCATATCCTCCTGTGGGATTTACACACTGGTATGAGACACTGTGTGTAGCACATGATGTAAACCAAGTGATCCCAGTGTTCCTGAGGACCTAAACCCTGAGGATCATTCAGAGGATATGTTTTGTTGTTTCCAAAACATCAACAACAAATAAAAATACCAGGTGATGGCTCTACACGTGGGGGAACAAAGTGTAAACTGCTATCTGTAAAGTTCAAGAGACTTTGATTCTTTGTCACTGTCACTGAGCAGATGCTGCAGTCAAGTCCAGTCAAGTTTATTTATACAGCCCACTTTGACATACAATGTCTCACTGTGCTCAACCCCAACAGCACAAGAGGGAAGACAAGAGGAGCTCTAGATGAGAAAAAATGCATTTACAAAGAATTGAAATTAATAATAATAATAATGATAATACGAATACAGTCTGTCCACCAGCAATGCAACACTTCACTCTGGTATGTTCATTACGTCCAATAGACAAAATAAACTCACAATGTGACTAGAAATTACATGTTCTCACACTTATTTTTCATTTTAAATGGAGAAATACAACTGTACACCTTCTGAATTCAAGCTTCTCTCTTTTACCAAACAAAGACGACCTGAATTGGTTCGTTAACTCCTTGGAAAACACACTTTATTCAAACTCAACAGAATAAGACGTAAAATTCGCCAAAACCATCTTTGTTAGTCTGGCCACTCTTCCAACAATCACCAACTCTGGTTTGGACAAAATGAATCCTTAATTCACCCTGTGAAAAGGTTGTAAAGAGTCTGACTCTGCAGGCTGTTTTCCTCACACTTGTCACCCAGCTCAGTGCACTCACTGTCGGCTGTGTGGGTGTGTACTGTGTCGCTGAGAGAGCAGTGCAGAGCAGAGGCTGTCACTCTGCAGATGATTACATTACCAGAATAAAATGACAAATATCGCCCTAAAAATCGGATTCAACCCACTGTCGATAGACGATATGTTCGTCCAATTACCCAACCCTACTAGGTACATCATGTGGCTGTAGGTCATCTGTGCAAACAGCTTATTACGACCCATATTTACATTTACTGTTGGGAGGCAACCTCTAGTGGCCGTAGTAATTATGACTGGAGAAAGAGCGTGAAAGTCTTCACAGAGGGGAGGAAGCAGAGAGTGGGATGGGATCAGATGTGTCACGTGTGAAACCAAAAGTCAAAGGTAAAATTCTCATTTACTTACATAAATGAACGACTCACATAGTGTAACATACTTACTTTAACCCAAACCATTATCATTTCCTAATCTTAACCAAGTAGTTCTGATGCCTAAGCCAAACAAAACTGTCACTATTTCACAACATTAATTACGTGTTCCAGACAGCAGTGAAGGTCAGAATTTCCCAGTTGAAATTTTCAGCTTTTGTACCAAACTTACATTACTTAAATCTTTCAATAGCTTTTATTAAGACTAGTTTGACCTGAGCTGAGATATCTGGAAAATATAACATATATACACAGTACTGATGAGGATTGTCTGGAGGCCTTGACCTTCATGCTATGGATTATGGGATACTGATGGCTGTCTTGGAGCAGCCTTTGGAATAGCAAGGCTGGTGGGTTAAGTTATGACAGGGTGGCAGAAACCTCATGTTTCCTCTGTAATGGTTTTAACAGCTTAGCTGAACATTTGATTGTGTTGCTGTATGTGTGGCTCCGACATATGGCCGTTGTAATCTGGAGAGGGTTTATGGAAAATTCAGAGCAAAAGTGTGTGTAAGCAGGGGGGTTTGGGGGCAGGGAGTGGGGGCACCACATGGGCCGTATCCATAGCAACCAGCCCCATGTGGTGCTGCATGAGGGAACATGAGATGTAAAACCATGGCGATGATATACACCAGGACTATGTGATGAGGGCGGCTGCTGTCACTTGAAATGCATTGGGAAGCTAAAATTTACAGAAGGAGTTTGTCTTTTGGTCAAATGTTATACCTGTGAGAGAACTGATCAACAACAAATCGTTTTAGTAATTCATCAAGCAAAGATGCAAACCACACACTGGTTTCAGTTTCTCATATTTTAGGATTCAGTTGTTTCCTCATTGTTAATTGACTATATTTGAGTTTTGGACTGTTGATGTGATGAATCAAGCAATATGAAGACGTAACTGGGCTGCAGGAATCTTTGATTAGGGCTGCAACCATCAATTATTTTTTTATGATTGATAAATAATTTATCTGAGCAATCACATGAGAAAATAGTAGATGTCCCTCAAAGGTTCCAAGAGTCCAAGGTAAAGTCTTCAAATGTATAGTTTTGTTCAACCAGCAATCTAATTTAAATGTACAATTAGGGCTGCAACCAGCTATTATTTTCATGACTGACTAAGCTGTCGATCATTTTCTCCATTAATCAATTAGTTGTTTGGCCCATGAAATGACAGAAAATGGTGAACGATGTTCAGTGTTTCACAAACCCAAGGTGATGTTCTCAAATGTCTTGTTTTGTCCATAACTCAGATATATTCAGTTTACTGTCATAGACGACTAAAGATGGTTTCTTTCTTCTTCAAATCATTACATTTTAATCCACAATCAGAGAATGTGGACATTAAATCTTAAAAAAAAAAAAAACTTAATTGATTATAAAAAATAGTTAGTGATTAATTTAATAGCTGACAACTAATTGATTAATAGATATTGTTGCAGCTCTATTTACAATAATATAAAACTGAGGAAAGCAGAAAATCCTCAAATTGGAGAAGCTTGAACCACAGAATGTTTTGACGTTTTTACTTGATACAAGAGTGAAACAATTATCAAAGTAGTTAGCAATTAATTTCATGTCAATCAACTTCAGCACTTGTTTTGATGGGAACTTTTCACTATTTTTTAACATTTCATAGATACGATTTATTGAAATATTAACGCACTGACAATTACAATAATCATCACTGGTGGCCCTTGTTCATTTGCATGAACAACTGGGTATTGTTTAAAAAATTATGACACCAGTACCAGTGCCAGTTTCCATACAGTAGTATTAATACCAGTACTATCAGCACTTAATTTAAGGCCTTTTTTCTGCTTTATTCAAAACCCATCATGTGAATGGAAGCATCCCTAAAATAATCCTTCTGCAATTTATGATTTTATTTCTAATCACACACCACAGGAGTGTAGTATAGCCATGTTTTTGAATATTGTGGTGGAATCTCGGCACACTTAACTACTAACTCTGTCCAACACACTGTGCTCAAATTCACCACACCGCGGACTGGGCTGTAACTGCTGCGGTAGCGGGCCAACCACACGTCACATTAAAATCAAAGAACAGGGTACAAAAAGGTTTGAATGTGGGCATCCTTTGACTAGAGAAGTTTCAATACTACCTGCGGTAATGTTGTCATGACACTGGAATTTCTAATTTCGATATGATACCTTGAAAAATATCAATACTGGATACTATTTTCGATACCACTGGGAAAAACTTGACTAAACATTGAGGGCATAATTTTTTTTATTTGTTTTATTTGCAGATATATATAACAAGGCTATAACATGACAATGGATAAAAGAAATGAGACGTGGGATGAGTAGAAGATGACACTGTGGGTTAGTGAAAGAAGCGGGACTATGTAAGCCCTGCAGCCATGTGCTTCTGGTACCACAGTATTGATACTGTGAAAACAGAGCGTGGAAAGCATTTCAAATATTCAGCATCAGTACTTACTAATATATGAATATTTTTTACAACATTACTTGGTACTGGTTCATAACAGTCGACACTACCCAGCCCTAACAAATACTAGTACAAATGAGATCAGTCTGCTGACAGAATAGAAAGTAACATGTAAGCTAGAAAGAGACTCGGGTTAAATGGCAGTGAACTAACTAGTGTGCAGAGTCTGAAGCACGTGCTGCAAGCAGCTACTTCCACTTTTAATAATTCAGTGAACAGCACAGTGACCTGACCACTACTTACTTCTCTCCCTCCACCACTGTCATTTCTCTGAGTTGTGTTACTTTTATTTACAAGCTACAGAAGTAAGAGAACAAATAGATCAGAGGATCAGTGCTGATAACCAGAGGGTTTAACGAAGCACAACTTTAAAGCCGGAGGAAGCCGAGAGCACACCTGTAGTTTACTGTGGACTTGAAAGTGAGATGGTTCAGCAATCCAGATGGCACTGAATGTCTGTGTGGAGGTGTGTGCTCAGGTCTCATCTAAATTATTCAGCCTTTTTTGTACTTCAATGTGTCCTGTGTTTATGTGTGTGTGGGTCTGTGTGCATGGTGAAATTGGATACAAAAGGGTGTTATATAATAAAAAAATAAATAAATGACTCTGTTGTTGTTTTTCTGTGTGACATTGATGGCAGAAGAGTCCCTATTTTTGTGGTGTGAAACCAAGTCTGTGGCCCGGAGCGCTGGCTAGAGATCAGAGTACAGCTCCTCTGCAACAGTTAATAAGCTTTTAAATAGATAGGCTAAATCAGCTTCCTTCCTGTCCCTGTCAATGCTGAGTGTACACACACATGCACGGATAACTGCACAAGTAAGCATGGACACGCATATGTGCATACTGCTCTGCCAGTGTTTTCCAGCCCATCAACCCTGAAGGATAAATGTGGTGATATTTTATATTTTTCTCATTGCCAACAAATCTGATATGCGGTTTTCCAATATTGTGTGTGTATCCAAACATCAGTGAGAAACACAGTTTCACTGGGCGACATGTTCCATCATTATGATGGACATAAACACTGTAGTTCATTTTCCACCAGGCCTGCAACTGACAATTATTTTCATTATCGATTGATCTGCTGATTATTTTCTCAATTAATAAATTCATTGTTTTTGCTTTAAATGTAAGATGGTGAACCATAGCCATTACAATTAAAGGGTTTTCCAGTCCAAAATCCAAAGATATTGAATTTAGAGCTGTGAAGATTATTGATTAGTTGATATAAAGAAAATTTGTTGCCAACTATTTTGATAATCGATTAACGGTTTCAGTCATTTTTCAAGCACAAACATCAAACATTTGCTGGTTCCAGGTTCTTAAATGTCAGGACTTGCTGTTTTTCTTTGTCATTTCTGATAATAATGAAGAGTTTTGGGTTTTGACTTACACAATGTAACATACATTACATTAGTTTTTTCTTTTTTGGACAAAAGAAACATTTTGAAGACATCACTTTAGGCTCTGGGAAATTGTGATGAGCATTTTTTATAATTTTTTGACATTTTATAAAAGATTAATCAATTAATTATAAAAAAAATTGGCAGATTAATCAATCATGACCATTATAGTTAATCACAGCCCTAATGGAGTTTACTATTATATATGTTTTACTGTTTTATTGCAGTATATCATTCTTGCCAGACATGTCAGCTAGTTCTTTTGTTTTATTAGACTTTTTCATAATTTTATTGTTAATATTATTGTGGCTGTTATGATATATTGCATATGCTTTTAGTCCGTATGAATGTGAACACTGCTGCAGAAGAGCTTAATGCTCGTCAGTTTTCTTTGAATAAACAATGGTTGATGATATATGACAAAGAAAGGCATCAAATCCTCAGATTTGAAAAGCTGAAACCTGCAAATGTTTGGTATTTTTGCTTAGCAAAATGACTGATTTGATGACAATATATCGTTTATCAGCTTAGTTGCTGAATAATTTTCAGTTGATAGATTAATCACTGGGACATTAACTGTACATTAATCCACAGCTGAAAACCCCAACAAATGCACTATTTACTCCTCTTTGAGTAATGCCAACAGGAAACTACAGTGCCCTGCTGTTTTAGCGAATTTATATATAAATGTGCATATATATTAGAAACCACAAATATATTGTGTGTGAAGATGAAAGACAGACTAATGCATTACTGTTGGTTTTGGTCTTTTAATGGAATTGTCAATAAGCATTGAATGAATGTCAGCCTTATCCTTCAGGGATGTATACACTAATACTACAGCAGTAATAAAGCAGCAGGAAAACTACAATAATACAGCAGTGGGGGGAATCAGGCAGTTGTGGCGTTGGGGTGGGTGGGAGAGAGGAGAGAGATCCCCAGCAGCAGTCCTGGCCCAGCGTGACTCACAGGCTAAATGAGCCAGGCGTGTTGCCCCCTGATGCTCTGTGACCTAGATTGAGAGACACAGGCAGGACTGTAATCTCTCATTCCTCTGCCTCTCTCTCTCTCTCAGTATGGAACAGGCTGCCGAGATGAAAGCCTGTCTCTCCACCACAGCATCAGAGACAGGCGGCAGGATGGACGCTAGTCACTAGAAAATCCACACATCCACTTATCAGCCGGGGCAATTACAGCAAAGAATGAGACAGCAAACAAATTAAGGAATACGGAAAACTCTGCAATCTGTTGACTCTACTACTATTGCCTACATAACTGGACATGCGATACATTTATAGTCACACACATGTATACAGTGGGACCGTGGAGATGGCATGCATCACAGGTTATGAGCTGGGTTGTGTATCATTTGAAATGCATCGTTGCTTGTGTTGATATGACATCTGAGTTTCAACACTATTGCAAAAACAAAATGTTTTTAGCCATGCTAGCAGCATGTCACTGGGGACAGCAGTGATGGTCTATTGATCAGTCGGTCTGCAGAAAGTTTTTGGATCAACTGCCATGAAATTTGGTACAGACATTCATGTTCCTCTCAGGATGAAGTGAGATAACTTTGGTGATCCTCTGACTGGTTCTCTAGCGCCAGCAACAGGTTACAATGTAAATGTGTACAATACTTTCAGGGATAGATGCAAATATTTTGAAGCACTAGTCCCACTGGCCAACTAAAGAAAAAACAATAATGTAAAGGCAATTTGACCCAGCTGTGTTGTGAACTTTCCCATGAATTGTGATGCATTGTTTCCTGAAGACACTGTTTCAGATGAAAAATGAATTAATGACAATCTCATCAACCTCAACTCTACTTTGTGTTTAGTGCTAATTAGCAAATGTTAGCATGCTAACACACACTAAACTGAGAAGCTGGTAAACATAACATGTTATGCTGTCTTTAGCATTTCGCAAAAATCATTGTTCTGCCTAAATACAGCCTTGCAGAGCTGCTAGCAGGGCTGTGAACACTTATCAGGGATTCAGACTGATAACAGTCTTGTGTTAAAACAGGAAAGGAGGCTAAATTGGTGGAATATAATCCAGGAAGTCTAGTTGGAGGCACAGATTATATTTTTAAAGGCTTATCATTAACCAAAACACTGCACAACGGTTTGCAACACTAAAACACAGCAAGACACTTTTTTCATTCAACAAAAGAAGCAAAACTTCTCAAATGTTAACACAGACGGCCCTACAAAATAAAATACGGTATAATGTCAGCAAGATAATGATTCAGATCAATACATATCTGATTAAAGTATAAGTAAATCTAATCAGACATTTGATGCCAACTCTCAGTACTTGACAGTTTGAACTACGCCGTATGGCAGACAGAGATCGATGCCATGACCTGCCTGTCCTCCTGTGTGAGCAGCTTCTGTACAAACCAAATCATCTTTGGTCACTCTCACACATGCTCACACACACAATATAAAACCAGGAGCTGCAGACACTACAATGCCCACACACACCCAAGCTGAGCAGCTTAAACAGTTGTGGTTCAGTGCTCTAAATTCCAGTCCAGCTCAATCACCAAGACTTTGATCCCCTCAATGGCTTTCTTTGTGTCCTTACAGTCACAGAGGTTAAAGTAGGTGGAGTTGCTCTCTTTTTCTCACTCACATTCACACACTTGCACTGAAACACTGTCAAATACGCACTCACACACTGCAGCCCACTACTGCTGTGAAAAAAGTGCTGATGCATATTTTCTTCTGTTTGTTGCTAGGGGAGTCCCATGTATCTGGACACAATGGGGTGATTGTTGCCATGTAAAAGATATCCATGAGAACTTTTAAGACTCATTGGGCGGCCAGCTGCTGCTCCCCTCGTCCCGTCAGCGGTTGTGCAGGCTGAGTGCTGCTGAGCAGACGGCGAATGCACTTCATTGTATTAGATGATGTGGATACAGGCGTGGGGCATCTGGACAGCACCAAGCTTTTTTTTCTAGCAGGAGTTGTCTCTGATCTAAAGTTACAGATGATATAGCTGATGTCCTCTGTGTCCAAGTGCCCAGCAGAGGTTCAGTCACTCAGGGGGGTGTCACCTTACCACTCACTCACACTTTAGTCTTAAAACACTAAGACCATCCCAGATGACACTGACTGTACTCAAAGACCTCTGATTATTCTGCCAGTAGACCAGTTTCAGCTGCTCCATTCCGACCGTCTGACCAAAGCAAAGGAGCAGCTGTTTCCAAGCTGTTACACAGCAGAAACGCTGAAAACTGTAAACAGAGTCACATGACTTCAAGTCAACCCAGACTCAAGACAGTTTTATTACTTTGAGGCCTGATAAATAGATGGAGAGAAAAAAAAAACTAGTAGTGTTGAAACACTTTGTGTTTTGGACAGTTAGTTGAACACAAACAAGCAGTTTGAAGACATGACCTATGACCTGTGATGAACATTCCTCACTATTATCTTCACTATAGATTCATTGTTAATAGAAAAGGTCACAAAGCTCTAATATCTGGTTATTGACCTCAGCATTCAATCAAGTGAATTTAAAGGAGCAATATGTAGCAATTGTGCATGGAAAAATTAGTATGCAGTCCAACTAGGGAGCCATGGACTGTATTAAATAGATTGAAAAACTATTTAATATATGATCTATGGCTGAAGTGAGTTGTTTCTCACCGCCCCCTCCTACCCAAACTTGGGGTAGCTCAGGCAGGCTGCAGGATAGGGTTGGGTGATACGTTAAAATTCTCCAATCAACCATCAGCAGCCCATCCATCGGCGAATGGTGATCTCTTCATCCCCCCTCCCACCTCCTCCCATCCACTTGAGTCCCAGCTGGGAGATGTAAGCAAGCAATGAAGTGAATTCACTACGTTACGTACACTGCGTATGTTCACTACACTAAATAAACAAAACTCACAAAATATCAACAAACCAAATACTGTCACACCTATTTTCCTTTTTAAACAGAGAAATACAACCATACACCTTCTGCATTCAAACTTCTCTCTTTTACTGAAATAAGACAAGCTTAATTGGCTTGTTAACCTAAAATACATACTCTGGTCTTTGAGTTAAGTGACTGCCTGTCTCACTGCCAACCAGATTCCATTAACTTGGTGCTCAATTTAACCGTTAAAAACATTCATGTCTGCTCCAAGATTATTAGTCTAATGATTTCTTACAACTCATAAACAGACACAGACTCATTCAGCGAACAGTCAGAATTAATTTGAACACTAATTAACTTTGAACTGGCAAACAAAAAGTTATTCCTGCCCACAACAGAAACACCACAGCTGGCGCCTTGATGTCAGAGTGGCGAGAATTTCAATTTAAGATGTTTCCTTGATCTCTGATGACATATCATGGTCATGGTCATTTTATGATTTATTGCAGTAAATATATTACATATTTCCCCTTTAATAAAATTAGACCTGATATGAGTTTTCAGTTTCTTAAATAGGATTCAACTGACAGGTGTTCCTACTTAGTTTATTCCAGGAATTAAATGCCTCTAGACCATTTAATTAGCCTATTCTGTTTGACCAGGTCTGTTCTTCATTGTCCATTTTCACAAAAAGACTCAGCCATAATCAACAGGGTAAATACTCTTTGTGTCCCACTGTGTTAAGTTTCTGAAGATAAAACCAGTATTATTTTCATTGGAAATATGTTGTTCCAGTTACATGACTGGCACTACACTGTTTAAACATCCTGACCTGGTTTATTTTCACTCGGGTAAAGTTGACTGAAATGTCTTAAAGTTAGAAGTGCTCTAACTGAGCTCTATGGCAACAATAAAGCCTAAAAAAACCCAGCTTTTACAATCATACCACAGTGCTCAAACAACAATTCACACCTGCTTAATTAATCAGATACACCTTACATCCCTTACAAATGAGCGACTTAAGTGCTGTAGGATAAATATTGTCTTTCTACAATTATTATATTCCTGTGCATACTGTGCACTTGATTACACCATGATTTCCCATCATCCACAGCTTCTTACCCATGTCAAGTGAGTTGCACACAGAGTGAACATCCCAGCCTCCATTATCCAGCTTCATTATCACACAGTTAATTGGTGTCTATTATTAACCAGAACACACACTTAACGCTACAGCAGCTCAGGTCAAAGCATAACACAGCCACACCGTCACATCCTGTGAATATGACTGATAAATGATTTATCATGAGAAGGGCTACACAATGCATCCAAATATTATGAAAAAACAAAATACGGCCAAGTGCAACATCCAAATTGCAGAAGCTGCAGAAGTGAAAATGTATCACCAATCAGCATTATAATTAAGTACTGTAGTGCTGAAGAGATGCCCTGGCTTATAAATCTTTTTTCTCCAGCACATTTGTTTGGTACATCACTTCATATCACTTCCTTGTTGAACTGGTCCAGTTGTCATTAGCCAGTTTGTTCAAGTGACTGGCTGATGCTTGAAGTCTCTTGCACTAATTTTGAAAAAAAATATTTTTGTTTTTGTGCTGCACACACCCAGAACACTTTACAGCACACATAAATACTTAACAGGCTTGTACCCATAGGTCAATTTAAAACCATCATTAAAAAGTGTTGCACTTTCGAAGTTTTACCATATTGTGCAGCCCTTATCATGAATGACATACTGTTGAGGTAAACTGGTATCTTCAAATGACAAGATGCTATTATAGAAAATATTTTTGCTCTGTTAAACGACAAATTGAACAAGTGACAGAAAATCCTGGAGATCCACGGTTGTGCGGGAAAGTCTGCCTGCGAGTTTGTCTCTTCAAATCTTCAAACACATCTCATGTGAGATTTGTTGCCTTTACATGAATGAGAGAAAAATATTCTTCACAACTAACTCTGCTACGAACAAAATAGGCTGAACAAGTGCACGGTAATGATGGCAAACTGTTTCCACTTAAGTTTCCTCGTGTGATTTAAAGTTTCACTCGTCCTCCCACGTGAGCAGGACAGTTTCAGGTATCTGCCTGTGTGCATCTGTGGTGCACATAAGGGACTGAAGCATCATTAGTGGCACATACATCCCCCTGCTTGGCTCTCCATGTGAAACATAACATTAGTCATCCACCCCCAGGCACCTGAGAACTGCACAGCACCAATCAGGCTGCTGCACAGTGATTCACAGTGTGAGGAGGAGACTTGCATAACAGCCAGCACCATATTCCCATTTCCCACAGTAATTCCTATAAAACAAACAACCCTCCTGTATCTGCTGCAGTTTCTGGGTTCCTGACTCTTCAGAGCAGTGTTGGAGGGGCCACAGCATCTTTTAGTGTCCACTGATGTCTGAGGCTGCACACACACTCACACACAGGGCCTCAGGGGTGTCAAACCTGACCCATTTTCCTACACACGAGTGTATGATGAGCAATGTATGACATAGCCTACATGCAGGGAGATAATGTGGATCAAAACAAGAAAATGGAGGAAAAAAAAGACTATTAACAGGCCAGATTAGTGACAAAAACAGACATTTGCTCCAAGCATGTAGCACAGTCTCTGCAAATAAATGCCTCTGTGTGCAATAAGACCATCATGATGATACCTGATGGAGAAATGACAGCTTGAAAAGGAGGTCAGTGTGTTTTTTATCATTTGTTGTAGTCGTGCCCGGATCCACTGCAGCAGCACAGAGTCTGAGCCAGCTGACACAGACAGGACTCTCTGTTTGTGGCCGATTCCACACAAACGCGCACAAGATCCACACTTAACCCGCGTTTGCATGCGTTGCAAACTATTAAACCCTCCGTATGGAAAGCTTACCTTCGGATAGCTCCAGATCCAACTCCGCCAGCTGGTCCCTGACCTCTTTAGGCAGAGCCGACAGATCAACACCGCGGTCGGCCATCGTTGGGAGCACAGCAGCAGCAGCAGCAGCAGCAGCCTGCGGGATGTTCGTGATATCTCGGATGACGGCGGGTACAGTCCAGCATGAAGCTCGGCGATAAAATCAAGACGAGGCAGTGGGGCTGTTTACTCCATCTTCGCGACTCCCCGACACCGCCATGACTGTGGGAGATGGGAACAACTCACCAGAGGAGTCTGTGTCAGTCACATGACCAGGGCTGATGGTGAATCGCTGTGACGGGATAGTGGGATGAAGCAGACTCCCTGCTCCCTCTGCTGTTGCCTTTTTAACAACTGTGAGGAGAAACGGAGTTCCTCCAGATCCAAATCACCTGCCAGCCTCCAGACTCTCAGGTGGAAACTGGCATTGTTGGAGGAAGTACTCAGTTCCCTTGCCTAAATACTAACATAAATAACAAAAAAAAAAAATTCAAAATGTTAGTTAAAGCTGCAGTAGGAAGAAAGCCTGAAAACGGTTTATTTTTGTGTCTCAGCTGAGTTAGGTTTTGTTTTGTGTCCTGAGCTCCTCCCACTGGATGAGCGCAAGTTAAAACTCCAGTAAGCAACATTGTTTTGGTATAATTAAGAAATAATTTCATAAAAAAACTTTCAGCATATTGTAAATCAGATGTTCTGAGAGAGAACTAGACTCCTGCATCTCTTCTACGGCTCTGTTTTCAGCATTTAGACAATCTGCCCCGTGACGGTAGACTTAAACCAATCAGGGGTCTTTTAGGACCTGGAGGACTCCTCCTACTGGTGCAGCTACATGTTCCTTCAGTCAGACTCTGAATCAATGACAGAAACTACTGCAGGATAAGTTGCTATAAAACGACTTTATAATAAAGAGAAAGTACCCTAATGACCAACATGCTCAAGCCAGGAGTTTGTCAGCTCACTTGGTTACTTCTGAGTTAACTTTCAGTTGTGTTAATTCACGTGAATCGCGGAGCTTCACCAGTGTGGAGAGGACCGGACGGACCTGAGACACAGAGCCGACAGACAGCTGCTCAGAGCCGTGGAGCTCTGCAAGACAGGGTTGGCAGACTGGCGCTTCTGGAGGAAAAAAAAAGGCCGGAGTCGCTGTGGTGCTACTGTGAGTCTACTTGACTGACAAAAGAAGAGGTCAGAGGGTATGTTTCAAAGTTTTTGGATTAAAAAAGGATTTATCTTCACTCCTGCTTCAACCTTCTGCAGCAACAACCAAGAAATCATGGAGCCACTGACTGGCCAGATGAGTGTTTTTTTTTTGTTTTTTTTTTAAACTTTTGAGATGAAAAAGTGGATTTATTTTTATTTCACAAAACCAAAATTTTTTGGGATTAAAAAATGGATTTATCTTCATGCTCTCTTGTAAATCTGTGTGCAGCAGCACCATGGAGGAGCCCACCGAACTGTTTACAGGGTGAGTGAATGACACAATTACAGACACCATGCTTTTGTACTGACATTTATGGCTGCGGGAGTCGAACCGTGTTGCTGCTGAATTGTATTTTCATGACTGCTTATATTGCTGCGAGCCACGCTCAACATGAACCGCAAGCCCGACTGGCCTCCAAGCGGGCTGCGGTCAGCACCAGTGGTGGCGTGCCTTTTTTCTGTCCCCCTGCAACCAGCGAGTGCTGTGATACTGAGCTTGTGTGTGTGCAGGAGAGCAGAGAGGTTGTCCGTCCATCCCATTCTTGTGAACACAACAGAATTTCTTCAAACATGGTACACATTTTGAATACAATTCAAGAAGTCATTCGGTGATTATAATCAAATTTCCCACAAATGTCTAACAGGATAAAGTGATGAAGTGATGACACTTTATATCCAAAAGGTCAAAGGTAAACTTCACTGTGACATCATAATGTTCAGCAAAAACATGTACAGTTCACTATCAGGCCTCTGTGCTCCACTGTAAAAGTAGTCTCAAAGTGATGACAGCATGTTTCTCACTGGAAATTAGTCACTAGGGATATACATGTCAAAACAGTTATAAAAATACGCTTAATACCTTTTACTAAATTCCATCAAAGTCTTGACTACAAGAAGTAAACTAGAACTGATCTATTTGGCAGAGGCATACAACTGTGAGACGGTAATGTTAGTTTTTACCTTAGAATGAGCCATTTCTATCTATGGAGAGTGCACGTCCTAGTTTCATGGTCACCATAGGATCTCCTATATGCTTGCAGAGTGAAGGTGAGGCAAGTTGGTTGCAATCTGTAAGCTCACTGATAGATGCCACTGGATATTTTAAATCTGCAATCTGCAATAATTTTTTGGCCACATGAGGGCAGCAGAAACAAGCTATAAACACATCACAGATATTTTATAAACTTCTAAGTTAAATAAAGCAGAACTTGTTAGCAAATTGTTGCTCACTTACACATCCAGCAGATACTGAACATTAGCATTAATAAAGTTCCTCAATTTTTAGTCCTATTTTTGCTCCTCAGCAACTCGTGAGAGAAGTACTAAAAACAGCTGCCTGCAGTGGCCAAAAATTACACAATGAGAGCAGCGAGATTTAACCAAAGGAGTATAGTCGAAACAATAAGGTCATTCCCTTTCACATACAAGTATTCATCAAAACTATTGATTATAGCAGCTATTTTGCTTAAAAATAACTTGGAAATACATTCAGAACAGCTGGAAGTGTTGCTAACCAACCTTCAGTGTTTTTCAAAGATCAATGGATATTATTTTTTTTCTGGAAAAACAAATTCTTAGCTCTGTGAATCAAATGTAATCGTTGTACATGCGGCACAGAGTAGGGACAGGTGAAATCATGCTGATGCTGAGCTTTTCTTTTTCATTAATTTATTTTATTTGCCCGAGACAACTTATTCATTAGTTGAGACTATACACAAGTAATTTTTCCCATCTTGAGGCCTGAGTATTTGACAAACTCACTCCATACAGAGATCTCAGAGACATTTTTTCATGTGGTTCAACCTCTATTTAACACATAAAAGACATCTATCCTCTTAAACAAAATAAAGGGGCATACTATCACACGATGGAAAAAAAAAGCCTAGCATGCCCATGGAGAAAAATAAACATGACAGACAATAAACAAGTTATTTTAAAAAAAAAAAAAAAAAAACCCAAAAAGAGTGACGAGGGGAAAAAACATCATTATAGTCTTGGAAGTACAATGCGGTATAAAATGCATTTTAAAACTTAAAATTTCAAAAGAAGCACCTTACACAAGTATTAAGTCTACTTCATGACCCAAGACCAGGACATCTGTAATTCTCTACAGATGTGCACTAATCACCAATCTCATTCATTCAAGATACTCATCTTCACATTTTCTCTGGTCACCTCATAACTTTAGCTTTCGAAACAAAATAGACCAAACCCCTCTCAGTGGCTGGGCTACACACGTCAGCTAAATGCAAGAACATTGATATATTCAATAGAAAAATATATTGCACTACTCTTTCCTCAACTGAAATGCCAGGGTAAATGATTTAAAATCTATTATGTTTGATTATCATTTAAAGGCCTTCTAAAGCTAACCATTTCAAGTGTGTTACATTAGGACTGAGGATGGAATCCTTACATAACAAGGACAGTTTTTGCATCAATACTTTCATTTTATAAAACAGAAAAAAAGCAGATCAATAAACAGTGATAGTATTATGAAGCACAAACGAACAGTGGTATTCTTCAGCCTTGAGTAATCCATGCAGTCAATAGGGTTGATACATACACGACTAATGTAATGACATCCATTCCAAATGGCTTAAAAAGGGTGGTAAAAAAGTCAGGCACACACTCACAGGGTAAACTGTGTACACATCTACAATTTGGTTTGTTATGCACTCGGCTGACTAAACCGTCATGTGTATTTAAGGAGCATCAACTCAAAAGGGAAACAAACAGAAAACTATAGGACAGGCTGAAAAGTAAACAAAAAAGAGCATTAGAAACATTTTCCAGGCTGCCTTTTACTGCAATCTGCCAGCCAATCTCACTGTACTTTCACTGTATCAACAAAACATGTCAACAACCAGTATCAGACATAATAATCTTTTCTTACAAATGAAAAATACAAGTAAAATTGTCAGCCTGGAAAGCAACCAACCTCCTCACAGCCAGTGTGTGGGACAAAGTTGGCCTGAAGCTGCATTTTTAAGTGAAATGAAAATAAATGATAAACAATTTTGACATTTTCATTCATACTTTTCATCCCAATCTAAAAACCTTTTACAACAGTCATAACTGAACAAGAAATGACCCAAAACCCTGCAGAGTGAGTGTCCGACATGTTATTCATATTTACAAACAGAGAGTGACGATGCTTCTCTGAGCAGGGAGCCTGCTGGGATTGGAGGGTTAACGGAGGCACTGTGCCGTGTGTCTTTATGTGATTATCATTGGCTGTGAGGGGAGGAGTCTTAGTCTGGGGGGTGGGGTTGAGGGCAGGTCCCTCTTGTCAAACACTTTGCACCAGTCCGGCCTCCAAATGCCACATGAGTTCATACTGGCTACCCACGCCAGCACATCATCTTGGGTTTGACGGTGACTGCGTCGCCATGACGATCCCTCCCGGCTGGCCCGATCCCATGCCAGCCAAAACTGACATAGCCACTGCCTCTGCAGCGCGGACGCTTAGCCCATTGATGGTGGCTCCTGGACTGGCAGCTGAGGCGGGGGGTGACGGCCCGTGCTGGATGACTGCGGCTGGGGAGCCGATGGGTTCGGTGGAAGTATCCCTGGAGGCTTCCTCTCCTCCTGCAGCTACAGACAGAGACAGAAACATTCACCCTTAGAGAGGTGGGCGAGTAAAAAGAATACATTAGATGGATGGGATGATTGATGGATCCTGAAAATAGAAGCAAGACAGTGCAGGAAGCTTAATGGTCAATTCATGACCTTTAATGGTTACCTAAGAAAGCTGCCTTCTTCTGCATGACAGTGACAGGGCAGTCTTTGTGGGCCAGGAGAAGCTGCTTCAGCTGTGCCACCTCATTCCTCAGTAGAGTTACTTCATTCTGATGGCAACACAAAAACACACCAGCATGCCCAGTCTTGTGAGTTTATCTGGGAGCCCAATCTGTGAGCACGTCTGAGTTAATGGCATGACAGGGAAATGAAAAACTCACCGTCAGGGAGACATTCATGTTGGCGAGGTCGTCCGCTTTCTTCTCCAAAGAGTTAACCCACAGCTTTCGTTTCTGCCTGCAGCGTGAGGCGGCTGCACGGTTTCTCTCGAGAAAACGCTGCCTCCTCTCATCAGGGTCCATTTCTGTGGCTCGCCGCCGTCGGCCTCCTGTTGGCTGAGCAGGGGACACCTAGAGAAAGAGAAGGAACAGGCACTGAATACTTCAGGACTACATGCATGTCCATGATGAATTACAGAAACATTTTGACATTTTAAACTTGCTTTTCCTTAAAAGCACAAACATTCCAAAATGTAGCAGTGTAAAAGTGCATTAGTGCTATATATAGTTTTAAGAATAAAATGAACACTGCAGGCTAATAGACAAAGTGACATGAATATGATTACTATGCATGGGCTGACAAGGGAGCTTTCACTCAAACATCTTTGACTTTGAAATATGAACATTTCTCAGTTGCACACAATAATTTGTGTTATTTTTCCCAAGGCAATATCTATTCAATTAAATGCTTCAGTGTGTATTTGAGCTGGCTCAGAAAGAAAGTTGTGCAAAGGAGACTAAGGGATTGAGTGTTTGACATTCAAAACATGTGGGGAATATTACTTTACATTCATGTCAATCAACTGTTTCCCTTAATGTATGGCATTGGGATAGTTAGTATATGTGTGTAAGCTTACAGTATACAGCATGTGTATTACCTGGGGTTGGGCAGGTGATGGTGCATCAGAGTTCTGTGAGGGTTGCTGGCTCTGTTCCTGCCTCTGGGGGACAGCAGGGATGGATCCTGCCCCCCCACCAGCTCCATCTTGTGCTCCTGTGCCCTGATGAGTGAGAGCTGCCTTCAGCCGCTACAAAACACACAGACATCATTCCATATAGGTCATTTAATCTTAAACTCACAGAAAGAGCTCCAAATGTCCATGTAACACAGTGCATTTAAAGGGTAAAAAACATTTTTTTACTAACAAAATGAGGCCAATATGTTTGATCATCTCACCATCTTGGTTTCAGAGTGCAGACTGTACCCAGACGGAGAGGATGAGCCACTGCTGGCTCCACCAACTGGAGGTCCTGGAATCCCAGGGATGTTAGGCACCGAGTTCACTGGCCTTGCAAGCTTCACATTATGTTAAATACCAAGAGTGAAAGAAGGAGAGAGGGAGGGGAAGAGACAAGACGTGGTAAATTAAAAAAACGTACTTTTTATTAGTATTACTTGTTATTAGTCTTTACCAAAGTTTTGAAAATGACTTACAGATATAACTGAGGTCATCTGCACAGGACTAGGCAGGAGAGGGACTGTCTGCCCATTTGGGAGGTGCCTCACCAGAGGATAAGAGCTTGTTGGAGAGCTGCAAAAATGAGATACTTGTAAATGGCTGCTTGTCCATTCTGTACCCAGTGACAAAACACAGATTAAGAGCCAGGTTGACAAAGTATTCTATTTTGCCAATGGACACTCTCTCTAAGTGCTAATTGTACCTAGCCTCACACACAATGAAGCTGTAGTTAGTGCAACAGATTATGTGGGCGAGGTATAATTTCCAGAGGGATTTGACAAATACGGAGCTGTAGAGGACTGTTAGCCTCCACCTACACCTGCCTCACCCGTTTTGTAAAATGTTAGGAAGCAGTGAATGATGGAGAACTGAATAAATTAGACCTCAAACATGCTCTTTTTTTAAATGTGGCTGACTATACATCTTAACATGTACCTTCTCAAAATTGCTTTTTTTTAAAAAAACATGTGCAACACATACTGAGAGATAACAACAGTTCACACAGTTCACACAGGACTAGAAGATAGAAAATGCATCTCTACAGTTATGGATTTACTACAGATAACCTTTTCTTGCTAAAACACAGTGATTTGATAATGGGGAGCTTCAATGATGAACTCAGAAAAACACAATTGTGGAAAATAGAAAAACAAAACAAAGGTCAACAAAGCAAAGACCAACATTATGCGAGTACACATAACATGTAAGCTCACAAAATAATATTTTTTGGTGGATGTAAGACAAGGGGAACTTAAGCAGCTCCTATGTCATACAGCTTTGCAATGATGCCTGTCAAACAGCAGCCTCAGCTGCTGTGGGATAAATGGGATTCATGAAATAAACATGGACTATAGAAGACTAAGATCTTTCCACCTCAACTGATCCAGCATTGATTGCTGGTGTTAACTGGGCTACTTGCTTTTTAGTTGATGAGGTGAATTCACTGCCAAGACTGATATTTCTTTAACACATTTGTTTTCTTTTGGTCAAGCACGTTTTGCAAATACAATAATATCAAACAAACAGCAATAACACTCAGTAGTTTACCCAAGCTGTCTGTTAGAGGGCGGAGCTTGTGTGATGACAGATGTTGGAGATGGAAGAGTTGGGTGTAGAGGGTCATTACTCAGGTGAAGAGGAAGAGAACCTGGACGCACAATGGTTGGAGTGGGAGCAGAGTTTGCCACAGGCTTTGTGAGAATCTCCTGTTGACAAACCAAACAATTTAATTTGTTTTCCATTCAGAATTGTATTTTGTCTGCATGAACTGGAAACTTCTGATCGACATTCAAGTGGCATGAGTGTTAATCAAGATTAAATAAACCAGCTTGCTGATTGCACAAAAATAGTTTATAACATTGCATTGTACCTTTACTCTAACCCTCGAGTCTCTGCTGTCATCTGACATGCTGGACGAGGAATCTGGACTTCCAGGAGAGGAAGAATCAACTTGTAAAGGACCCTCATCCTCATCTTTTACTTCAGATGGTGTTTGTAAAGGTGCCGCCTTAGAGCAGGGAGAAGATGCATACAGCC
Organism: Lutjanus erythropterus; assembly: GCF_056507025.1. NCBI lineage: Eukaryota > Metazoa > Chordata > Actinopteri > Lutjaniformes > Lutjanidae > Lutjanus > Lutjanus erythropterus. The sequence goes on from NC_139318.1 coordinate 22,486,564, forward strand.
TTTCAGATCATCTAAAATAATAAAACTGTGACATAATTTTTATATGATAACCCAAAGAAACCAACAGTGTTCATCATCCTTTTTCTCACCGGGTGTTTTGTCCTCTGTTCGTCTTCGTGTGCTTTACAAAACTCCTGTTCAAAGGAGGTGGCCAGCTCATTGAACAGTCCAACCTCCTCACAGTTCTTCAGGAAACGTGTGGGTGTGGGCGTCTGGTCTGCAATTAAAAAAAAAAAATAATAATAATAATTGCATTGACAACTGTGTTACTCCTCAGTTCAGCTTTATTTAACAAATACTAATGTAAATGGTAATGTCATTACCTGCAATGATGACAGAGTCTGTTCTGGCAGGACCAAATTTTAATGTCATTTCATGCTTGTGTTTGTGGACTGACAGATGGTCTTCATTTGTGAATCTCTATAAAAAATAAAGCACACAGCAGATGAGAAAAACTACAGTAGTTTAATATATGTCAGACTGTTTATTGTGCTGCTGACAAATCACAAAGAAATTATCAAGAGACCTTCATTATAGATGATGTGACATTAATAATACCACCCGCTTTCTCCACAGGTAGGCAACAGTGAGGTAAGGCACTATAAAAGCAGTCCTAATCATCGTCTACTCTTTTGCCATTTGTACAGTACCTTAACTGTAAAGCTCACTGTCAGCTAAACTGCAGTGAGCCCATGTGATAATTAAAAAAAGGCACAGATTAGCTTCTGATTTCTGGTCTGCATGATCAAAGAGGTGTCAACAGAGAAGAGTGTGATGAGGATATGAATATGCATTAATGCACTGAGAAATCATACCTGCCCACAACCAGGGGCAGTGCATACAAAAGGACGATCATCCCCCATCTCAGACAAATGTTCTGCAAAAGAACAAAACACAGTGTATTTTATTATCGGCATTATTCATGTATGCATGTGGAGATTCAAACAGCTCAAGATATGAAAGACAATATTTTACAAAAGGGACAGCACATACCCAAATCCAAAACACATTTTTCCTCCTACTTGGAGTGCTTTTTATCTGTCAACATAGTTTTGGAGATATCATATATAGAAATATCTGCATTCTCTTTATTATAATGGGACTAGATGGCACTAGATGGAATGTTTTTCCAATTTGAAACTGCTCACGGTCTATGGATTATATTGAGTAACAAAATCAAAATTTCTGGCAAGAGACATTACTGTTGGGTTATGTATTTTTTGGCACTTTGACCACCACAAACCACGAGTTTCATCTAGTTCCATTATATTCAAGAGATGTCAAACATCTCTATGGTCAATGTCTCCAGAACTCAACATCTCACACCAAAACGATCTCGATGCTTAAATAACACTACCGGTAAAAGTAACATACGTTTTTGATTTGGAGCTGAACTGTCCCTTTAACTTTTACACTTATCTATACACTATAGACCATTAGACCATTGACCACGAACACCGAGAATCAATTGGTTGACCAGAAAATATCCAAATGAGCCCGTATATTATTTAGGTGTGTTATCTTTTGTTTTAACTTGCTAATGTATCAAATCAGTCTACATGAAATGAATGCCATGCACCTGTTGAGAAGAGAGGACGGAGATATGTTTAGCGCCATTAACTGTATGTGCTCACCTGTCACCAAGAACGTAGAAAAACTCAGAGACACAAATCCTAATGACAACTGTTTGGGAAGTAAACAGGCCGGAGACTGTCGGCCTGTTTGGACAATTTGCTTCGGAGTCGGTAGAGGATAATCAGGGACTGCCGTCAAACGATGAGGCAGCAGACCCAAGACAAGCTACCATGCAACCTACCCTACTGTGTCATCAAGCCACTGGCGCTAGCTGGCTATCATCGTCGAGGTCGTTCGGCTACGCAGCTAGCTAGGTGGCTTAGGTTACGGACTGTGGATAGGTTAACCTGAAGTGCCAATTCTTTGGCTAGCTCTGACTTTATGAAAGATGGGCCTCAAGCTAGCACAACCTTAGCGCCAAACACACCAAAATATTTAATTGCCGAAACCTGACAGTCGTGCCATTATGAACAACGTGGAAGCTGACATCACTGAAACTAATTACATCTAACAAACGGTGGGATACGCCTTGCAAAACAAAAATGTATGTGTAGCTAAAAGTCACAACACAGCTAGCTAAGCTAATGCTAACTGCTAGTCGATGCTTCGTTTAGCTTACCTTGTGAGTTCACATTAATGGGTCCGCCAAGTTAGTAGCTAACATAAACGTTAGCATGCTAATGCTAAAGAAACCTGTGCTAATTAACTAAGCTACGGTCGCGTGAAAACATCAAACGCTTCATTAACATTGAGTGAATATATTTCACCAAATTTCACATTTTCTGTTAGATGATCGGAAACGTGAGTAAGCTCACCCGACGTTTAAACAGCCTCTTCACTCCCCCCTCCCTGCTCCGGACAGTGTTACCGTGCTGCTGCTGCCTGGCCGTTGTTGACACTCTGACACTTCCATTAGCAAAACACCGCGAGAGCTGCAAGTTCGTTTCTAGAAGGGAACCCTTAATTTAGGCAACTCTCGCGAGACTTTTACGAGTCGTCTCTTAATTGTGCACCTTGCACAAACTGATGATATTTGATAATGTGGCAGCGCTGTGGGTAACATGCGGTAGTTTCAGGGACAGAACACTTGGGTTAAGGGAAGATCATGATTTAGGTTAAAATTAGCACGCTCGCGAGATCTTTCGCGAGTCTGGGGTTCCCTTCCAGACGTGACCGAGCTGGAACTTAACAGTGTATTACGTAACAGGATTTACGTCGGGGAAAAACGTGAACGTGATGTCGAATCCACCGACATTTAACTGGATCTTTAAATAACCTCCGATTTTTGCGTTAATATGCCACATTTTGTTCACATTTAAATAAAAAAATATTCAGTTGTGTTAGTGTCACGCAATGTCAATGAAATCTCCTGAATACACTCGCTGAATATGCCAACCCAAACATGCTTACAACTGTTACATAATGTTTAAGGTTATTCCCGGATGGTTACTTGGCAGATGACATACGAAATCCCTTTGAAATCCTTTCTAGTGCTGTGTGGCAGGATACTGACACTGTTCAGTTGTGTAGAATAGAAAAATGACAAGTTTAATTAGAAGAAAATCAACAGGTTGCACATCTGACGTGACTGATAACATAAACATCTACTGTATGTGAAACTGCAATTGCATCAAATTCATTAACGTGATCATGCAAACATACAAGTGTAAGACATGGGTCTTTAAAAATAAATCTTTATTTTAATACATCTGACTCGGCAATAAAATATTCACTTAATGAAACAGTGTACTTGGCTGAAAATTGCAATCGAACGTTTGATTGTGAAAGTTCTGAGCAGGATTCTGATATGACTAACAATAAACTGTATCATACAAACATGATGGACAAATGAGCATGCACACACACACATAGCTCCACTCCAACCAGCCCCAGCCTCACAGCTGCACATGTATTAATCTTTACAAAGAGAACTACACTGAACAGGATCTAGTGTTTCAAGGTGTCATGATGTTGGATTTTGAACTAACTAGCCAGCCTCGTTCATGTGATGTACTTCAGTTCTTGCACTCTGTATAATGAAATCAAACACTGGTAAGGCACTGGAGGTTTGGTTTGAGATAATAGTTCCTTGTAGTCTGAAGGGATTTCTTTCTCTCTTGCAAACAAGTTTACACCTTCAAACACAGACATATCTATAAACACCGGAGACAACAGAACTACTGGTTATAAGATACAAAATACTGTTAAATGCAGTCAATTCCCTACAAGTGGAGGACTCCCAACACTCATCTAAGGCAAAATGTTTTATCCCCCTAATCCTGAAAATCTGTAATTCTTCACCTTCACCCAAGGACATTTCCATTTGCAACACCACAGACTATCCAGATGAAATGACAACACAAAAATTAAACACATTTAAGCACAAGTTCAACACCTTTACATTTCTTCTGTAATCATTAACAGCCTTAAGATCAAAGTATAGTGCATTTAAATTACATAACTACAGGTTCAGACATGTTCTGTTCATTGTTGAGTGGCTTTATAGATCAATATCCAATTCAGTTGTCAATAACTGAGTATACTTTCTCTGATCAGTCTGCACACCAATTTACAAACACCAAAGAAACATTGAATACCATGAAAAGAAAAACATAATGAATGAATAGAAAATATACGTCTACAGCAAGAAAACAAGTACATTAACAACCCAGATGAAAAATTAATCTGCATATACAAACACATTAAAGGAAAGCTACTACATATATAGTAGGCATTTACAAAAATCAAGCTCAAAAATGGTATTATGCCAAAAGGACATTTGTCTGAAGACTTATGAATCCAATCAAAACAGATGATTCAGGCAATAAATGCCACCACATCAAGTTGAGACACTTGGCAGTGGCATCAACCATCACAAACAGCTACTTTCACCAAGAGGAGGCGACACATTTCTATTGCAGTAGAAAATATAATTTCTGCTCCTGAGGTCCATCAGATCATCCAATATGTTTTGACAATTATCATGCAGGTGCTAGTCACCAATGAAGATCAGATGATTCTTCAAAGATCTAGTCTAAAACCTTTACTGAAACTGAAAATACAGAAAAAGCTAATGCTGACCAGTAATGCAAAGAAAACCTTGCTATGTCAAAGCTGCTTTACAGTACACCCCTCTGGGCTCATGTCGTATGACACAAAGATGACTAATGCCAAAACACTGAATGATGATAGCTACGTTCTGAGTACATGTAACTTAATATTCAGTGGCATCATTTGTAGAAGATTCCACAATCATTAAATGTTCTTCAAACATTGCTACTCATCAAAATTCAAACCTTATGTAGGTATTAACTCAACCTACATTTTCTATTATTATTCTGCCATGAAATCAACATCTACCATTTCATAAATAATCATGTATCTTTGATTTCAATGCAAAACAAATTTGATGGAAAAAAAAGCTGAAGATAAATCACATACCAACTATAACCAGTCAAAAATCAAGTCTCACTCATTTTGAATGTTGACATTTGCTATATGTTACACTAACTTATATTTAAAAGTAACATCCCTCTTTCTCCCTCTCATGCACTCAAACAAAATATACATGTATACACATACATAAGCTAGAGATATGACAGCCCGTTTATGGAGGCATCTTTTGATAACATCAGTGATATTAATTTATGTTTTATCACACCAAAAGTCTACAACTCTGTCAGCAGACTATATGCATTTTCAAAAAAGGGACATCTACTTAGTCCTTCCAAATAATTTCAGATCGGCAACAATGTTAAGAGATTATGATTGAAATATATTCATCTGTCTATTTACACATATTACATATTTACATATATATTGGTTTTATTTCTGTTTTAGTGGTTCATTATTCTTGAGTTATTTTGGTGACCTTGGGGGAATATTCTGTTCTTTTCCACTGCGTCTGGCTCCCCGCTGTGGGGAAAATGGTTTGCCAGTGCCTCTCTGATGCTCCCGAATCTTCTGCCCTGCTCCTCCGTATTTAACATGACCATTTGCCCCTCTGAAGGAGCGCAACGGTTGACGAGGAGGACGGCTGTCTCCGGATTTCTCTGGTTTGTCTGTAGCGTGCCTGGAGTTGGGCCGAGGCTCTTCAACCCTGTTGACCTTGAGCTCTTGCAGGGGTTGGCTGGGTGACGAGGCAGGAGGGGAGGGAGAGGGCGTCTGTGCTGGTGGTGGGTCCTTGGCCAGCCTCTGGCAGACCTCAGCATAGCTGAGTTTTCTTGATCCCTGAACAAGAGAACAATGGGCAAACATTAAAAATCAAGATGTAAAATACATCCAGAAACAAAAAGGAATCCACCACATGTGTAATCAACACAAAGGCTATTCCTGCTTGAATACCAAAAGATCCAAAACATTAAAATACTCCCATCATTAACACACAAACCATTAAGATCAAGGCAGGGAAGTGGATAATGCTGTAGTGGTCGTTTGAGAAGTTTCATTGGATGCTTTTCTACATTTGACATGTTTTTGCCTCTATTCTGGGACACAACTTAAATTGAAACTGCTGTAAATCCCAGCTGACAACAGCTGTCGCCCTCAACAAACAAAGCAAGCTAAAAGAAAAAAAAAGCTAAATTTTCAAAGCAAGTGGATAAACTTATAAGCAATGCATATTTGATAGTTTGAAGAATTGCACTGGAATATTACTATTACAATTTCAAACAAGTTTTATTAGTAGTACTCCCATGGCTCACGGCAATTTACTACGATGAACACAGCAGTCTAAGAGGGTCTTTGAATGATTTAGAAATCACCAAGGAGCTGCCAGCTGCTGTGCTTGAGCTAATGTTGTACTCCAGATGAGAAGGCAGGTCTTACCAGCTCTGATGTTGGAGTTGAGGGAGATGAGGAAGGTGCTTCTGTAGGAACAGACTGACTGCAGGTAGAGGAGGCATGTTCACTGGCTGTTGGGGAGGCAGCTGGCGTGGGTGACGAGATGGTTTCTTTTGGAACAGGAGGTTCAGTTTTATCCTCTTCCATTACTGGAGGTGAAACACTAAATCAACACAAAAAGTAAAAGATAAGTCATTTTCAATGTATATGCCCTTTTACTACAGTGCTAATTGCAAAAAAGTTGGGACAATGTGCAAAACATACTGTAAACAAGACAGAATGTGATCCTTTTTGACATATACTCAATTGAAAACAGAACAAAGACAATATGTTTAATATTTTACCTTATCAACTTCACTGACTTCTGTAAATATGCTTATTATGCATTTTATGAGCAACATGTTTCAAAAAAGTTGGGACAGGGGCAAGAAAAGATACGGATAGTTGTGGAAAGTTACACTACATGGGCTTATGAACACTTTATAAAACCATCGTCAGTAAACACTGTTCAAATATTTGAATTCTGTTTTTATTTACATTTTACAGAGTCCCAACTTTTTTGGAATCAGGTTTGTAGCTTGAAGTAAACTTTACCTTGAGACTGGTGGTGCCACTGTCTGAGGTGTCACAGGAGTGGGTTTAAGAACCGGAGTCACGCAATCAGGTTTGCTTACAACATCTTCTGAGATGTTTGTGTGTCGGGTCTCATTAACATCTTGACTCACAGACTAGAATCATTGAGGATAAAAAAAAAAGATGAAGTGCATTTATGCAACTGTAACTTAAATGCTGCTTACAAGAGTGGAAGGTAGAGAGAGAGAGGACATATATCCACCTTGTTGGTCACTTTTAGGCCCCGTACGACATCAGAAAGGCGCATCTCCGGCGTAGTTTCTCCCTGTATACTGACCACAGATCCCGGTAAAGGAGGAAAATTGGAAGCTGCCAGGTCAAACTTTGGTGGAGGTTGTACCTTGGCCTCCATCAGAGGGACAGGCCTCTGTAATTTTCATGACAGATAAAGTCAAATTTTAGATGGCAAACACTGTAAAGCCTCATACACTAACACTATACCAACAGACAACTTTTTGATAAGGACACTCTCAGGACCTCTGTGGTCTAAACCAGAGTGTAGAAATAATTGTTTTGTGGAAAAGAAAACGGGGTAAAAGAGCAGTTATACTGACCGTAGTATGTTCGTCTTCTCTTTTTCTCCTCATGCCTCTGTGGCTACCTCTCCTACAATAAAACAAACAAACAAACAAAACAGATACTTCACATTAGAAAAATATTCATCACACCTGACACACTACTCAATGTGCATTAGCCTGTCACATGTTGGTTGTAAATTTTGATCTCCAAAGTGCTAATAAGCAGGACAATATTCGCTTACCTGCCCCGTCCAGCTCCACTGAGATATCCATTGGTTGACATGTCTTTAAGGCTGAAGGAGGGCAGAGATACTGTTGCCGAAGAAGTGCCAGATGTCTGGAGGGGCTGTGGACTCAAGGGACCAGACAGGCCCTCCATCAGGCTGCCCGGGGCCAAAGAAGAAGGGGGCACATCTCCAGGCCTAGGGTGGCCCTTAACATGGTTTCTGGGCATACACAAAGGACACACATTTCTTATTACTGAATGTCAAACTCTACCATGAATAAACACATTTTTGATATTTTAGGGTTTAGCAAGTGTAATCAATTACTTAAAAACATTAAAAGAATGTGACTTTACTAAGACAGATTAGATATGATTAGAATTAGCAGTTTACCGTTGCTTTTTTATACTCCTAAAAGAGGTCAATTACTAGCACAGGTCAGAGTTAAATGTGACTGTACTTGTTTAGATTATACATGACATCAGTGTGTAAAATGCCCAGGAGGTCCCCTCTACCTAGAGGTCCAGTGTTATGCTGATGTCTTACACAGACTTAATATGTGATATACAAGATTTAAGTGAATATTTGTGATAGAGTTCAACCAAGATGTCAAAGCAGAAAATCTTTAGTCTGTGCAGGGTAATATTATGTTTTCAAACCAACACAACATTTAGAATATGGACTTAGCAGAAACAACCAGGGATTTTATGGCAACACCACAAAAATTTTGTTCAGTATTTATATTTTGTGAATAAATGTTTTGCAATTTGACTGAGGAATACAGGACACAGTAACCCTTTAAAAGACATTTTTGTGACAACTGCAAGTGACAAATAATTTTTTCAAGGTTTTCAAGAGATGACCCAAAATTTTGCTGTTGAGGCTTTCAGGAGGTCTCCTCTGTCAATCAAGGGGTCTCAGACCCCCGAGACCCCCAGTATTTCTCACGATGCATATCATGCATCTCTAAAACATTAAGGCTAAGTATTGTCAAAAGAAAATAGTCTTTATTTCTTTTTGTGGGTTTTTGTTTTTTTGTTTTTTTGTTTTTTGACAGAAAACAATTTGTAGATGATGCTTCTTTCAAACATGCACCAAATTCAAACAAAGATATCCAAACCAATACAACTCAAGCGTGAGGAAATGTATAAACAAGATCAATTTTCAGTGGCAAGAACATCTGTGATTTAAAGTAATGGCAATTTAGGTACAGGCTGTGAGAGATGACGAGGCAAATCATCAACCACTTTTTAATGTGTTTCAAATGTGATGAACACTGCATGAAAGACTTAGTTAAGACTGGACAGCATTACTATGAATGAGAGATTCATCATGTCGTTCACCTACCGGTTCCTGTTCACGTGCCGATGGGTGTTTCCGTCGTAGTTCCCAGGATCGCTGTAACCATTCATAAATCCACCATTTGGGAATGGTGCCTAGGTATCACAAAGGCAGTGAGAAATCAGGTTAAGACTCCTGCAGAACAACATGAGCAATACTAATATATAGGGACTGAAGTTGAAAATGTCAGCTACAACAGACAGCAACATCTATGACCCCCTTGACATAATTTAATTTTGACAGTGCTAAACCTAAATTATTCTGCACAAAAAGAATGTATAAATGTACATGTTTAAGAAACATTCTGAACAAAACATTCAGATTCTCACCAGTGGTGTTTCAAAGTAAGGGATGACCGAAGGACTCCAGGAGGGGGACACCACAGGGTAAACAGGATACTGCTGCTGAGGGCTGTACAACTGCTGCATGTAGACTGCGGAGCTGTACGGAGCCTGTGGCTGGGCATGCTGACTGTACACACTTGAGTCCACACTGCGGAAGCCGTTCTTACCAAAGAAAGTGTTAAAGGCCTTGATGCGGGCCTGGGGGAGGGAAGGAAATAAGCGAATCAGATATATTTGCCAGATGTGAAGATGTAACAATTCCATTTTATCTATGATGAGTAGTGCTGTAGCTCTGTATCGTCCTTTAGTCCCCTCAGATCTGAATTCCAAGTCATTAGGCCATAAAACACTGCACTGACCAGGGAAGAGAAGTGGGAGGGAGAGGGAGTGAGGGGTGGAGAGGGAGAGTAAAGGAGGATGAGGATGAGGGAGAGTTTAGGGAGAGCATAGAAGCAGAGATACAATAGACAGAGAACTACAGATGAAAAGTTCCTCCCAGCCAGCCACAGTGCCTCTGGGTCCTTCCAAGCGCGATACTGATCATCACTGGGGTTTGGACAGATCTGTTATATCACAGTTTAATTTATTTTATCAGGGAGGAAAAGGGCATACAAGGTGAAATCAAAGTCCATCTGAAAAAGGATGTATTTAGATACATGAAATGAAAAAGGTAAATGTCACATTGTGATAAGAAGGCCAATAAAAGTGTCTAGAGATATGGGTATGCAACAGTTCTGACTAACACCTTCTTGCTTATCAAGTCTCTGTACACACAAATCCCAAGGTCACTCCTGAGGCTATGGCTTAGCCAAACAGCAGCGCCTCAAGAGTAGTGACACCTGACAACACAAGAGGTCTTGTGTAACACAATGCTTGTTGGCTTCCATACTCCTGTCTTAAATTAGAACCAATAAGAAGAAGTGATCCAGCTTGAGATAAAAACTTTACTTAGTAGCTAAATAAAGTTGATTACTGGTTATGCATTTCAGTGACACAACTCACCATGATTGGTTTTCCCTGGAACATTTTCACTTCCTCTCTTAAGTATCTTAAAGCCTGAGGACAAAAAAGAAAGAAATATTCAAGGTACTGCAAAATATGTGTAGTTTTGCTTTAAATATAAATAAAAGCTTTCCTCCCGGGAAAGTGTGGTACTAGTGTCATCATTTCTTAAACGATACCCAGCCCTAGTCATAGAGATGTCATTCTTCTCTCCGCTATAATAGGACTAAATTGCTCTGCTTGTGATGCTCCAAAATAGATTTCACAGGCCACAGAACATGGGCAGTTTCATCTACTAGAAATAAAGTAATAGTTCAACCAAAAATGTCAGTGTTGTAACATTAGGATTATACAGCAAACTGGTTAAAAATAAGCCATGTGGTTAATGTAGAGACGTACCTGTAGTGCATCCATATCTGACTGAAATGTTATGTACCAGTTGCTGTTGTGTGCAAACTCAGCACTCAACACTTTTGGGCAATTTTCACTCTTAAAAAGAGCCTCAACTTCCTGTGAGAGAAAAACAAGACACCCATTAAGCACTTTGGTCTCCAGCACTGAACTCATACAACACCGCTCCACACTGCAGGGTCTGTTATCAAAGCTGTCAATGAGCCATGATATACCCATTATAAGACATGAATCCACAGAGTTATAACTTCAAAATACAGTGAGGCAGGTACTGTGTTACTGTCTATAACCAACTTGTGGACTACTTTAGCAAGAGCAAACACATGCATGTGGCAGCAACCCATCAGTAGGATTTTCTGTACATTTGAGATGGGTGTGTGTTGTGGGGACTGGGCTTAGCAGGCATTGTGAAACTTTCTTTACCTCAACTGGTGTTGTCTCAGGCACTTCTCTCAGAATAATGATGCAGCGACTGTGGTTCGGCCGAACCTTCTCTCCACTTTCATCAACTTGCACCATGGGAGAGGCTGTAGCAAAGACACAACATAAATATAAATGATTTCACCATCTGAAACTAACTTGAATGTCCCTAATACACCTATATAGTGTGCTGTTGGAGAAAATGCCCCTCTCTAGCACACATCTGCTACATTTCATTTGTACTTTTTTAATAACTGCAAACACTGAGTGGCAGTGCAAATTCTGGCAAGCTTTCACAATGTCCTTATCAACACAACCAAACCCTGTTCAGGAGAATGATGATAAAAAAACATGCATGGCAAACAGTTATTGACTGGTAAACTAAAACACGCCCTTCAGGACTTTCACGCAGGGAATGAGCATCAAAAGTTCCAAACTTCATACAGACACCTCAGACACAATGGCCAAAAGATACACCACCCTTCAGCAGCAATCCACTGTGGTGGCAACATAATGTTGTGTGGATCTTAGCAATGACGCACTTAATACATTTAATTGTTATTGGTGAGTCTGGTGGATCCTGACACATCTCTGTTGTGAATAGTTTACTAGGTGACCACTCAAAACAAAAGCCTCACATGTTATGGGTATATATTTTTCAATTTGAAATCATCTTTTACTGTTTCAAATACTTATAATCTTAATTAACGTGGTCACTTATTCAACTGGGATATAGAACTTTCAACAGTTAACAAGTGAAGGAGAGTCCATGCAAGTTATAAAAATGATTTAAGTTCAAAACATTTAAATATGGATTCTGTCTGTAACCTAAACTGTCAGTGAATCTGCGAGCATTTCACACAAATATAGGGAGAACAGCAGCACCTCGCAATATATCCAAAATGAGGTCCATGTCCGTGGTAAGGGCTTTGATGTCCTCCATGCAAGCAATGGTCCAGATCGGAACAAACTGATCACTGTCCATCTGGGATATGAGGTACAGGTCCTTTGACAGGTTCTCTCTGCAAACATGTACAAAAAACAACACTGGACTAAAAATAACATTCATCATCCATCATCTGTGTAGTCATTTACATTGTCTTTTAGGATAATGTTCAAGGCATAACTCTTCTGTCCAAGATTCACCTATTATGAAAATACTGATAGCCTAAGGATAATTGGTTTAGACTACTTGTTATTAAATTAAATGATGGTTGGCATGATTAAATCAAGAAACAGTGATTCCCCCTAAATGAGTGCAGTTCAGAATTCAATATACTCCATTGAGAAAACAGTTGGTTCTATGCTGTTGTGAAACATACAGTATCACTTAAATCATCCTTAGTGATGCCTTTCTTGTACATGTCTATACATGCAGTCACAAAAAATACATCCAAAAACCATTTTGTTGAAAGTTTTATATCATAAAAAAAGAAACAGGAATTAACACTAGGAACAGTTGCAATTTGTGATAATATAAAAATGGAAGTTTGTACATAGGTAAACCACTCACCTAGAAAAGCAGAACTCCAGCTGTTTCTTCAAAGACTCTCTTAGGCTCTCTTCAGACATTGGTTGTTCCTTCGATACATCATCTATGGCTGATTCGCATTGCGGATCAAAGACTAAATAGCTCAAATCAGGGTGGTTGTAACCATTCACAATGCCCTCTGTAGGCGCAGGGGGATAGTCAGCAGTGCCGTCAGGATGTTCAGTGTCGTATCCTTTTCCCCCGGAAGAGGGAACATCTATGTTACCTAAGATAGTGGCGGCAAGCAGAAACAGAATGATTGTGAAATAACTGTCCCGTTTAGATATCATCTCATGCTCTAAACAAGCGCTGTCATGCTGCGTCTTTGCTGCGCAACCCGTAAACTCACGTTATAAACCTTTCCTTAAATACCATGTCTATCTATAATTACCTTGGTAATGCTTGATAAACACTATACATGCCTATACCTGTTACAGTTAGTCCATTCTCATACTTTAGTGCTGTGTGTGTGCAGGAGACACAGGGGTTTAATGATGAATTTACGTGAGGAGAAGGCTGAGATAAACTTAAGTTAAGTTGCATACAAAACTGAATAAGCTCATACCATCAGCCATCTCAGCAGGAGGAGGGTAGGTCAGCAGCCAAGGAGAATCCTGTGTCCCCTCTGGGATGTCATTCTGGTGTGCAGGGATCTCCTGCCACACTTTAGCGTTAGGGTTCAGACCTGCTCCCTTTGTGGTAACCTGCATGATGATAAGAGTATACCATGAGTTACAGAAAACAGCTTGAGGCACAAACCTAACAGTATGCTGCAGGAAATACAGTAGTGTGTTAGAGCAGGAAAGCAGTGTTTTGATCCTCTTCTTGTTTTGAAACTGTGAAATTTTACATAATGACATGTAATGTGTGGAGTTGCCTGCCCTGAAACTGATGTCAGACATGCATAATATTTGTCATTAGAGGAACGTGGTATTATAGTGGTTTAGGATGACTGTCATCTGTCAACTGTTACATTTCTTGACATCAGCTGCATTTTGCTATTCTCACACAACTTCTGGCCACTTCACTTCTGGAACAAATCCTGTGCCCAGAACAAGTGTCCTGTCCGTCTGACATTTTAAATATAGATCATTGTGTACAAACTTGTGAAGTGTGAAACTGCTAAGTGGATCATCTTTGCCAAAGCAGATTCTTCCTACACAGTTGTCATACATAAGAATATTGTGACTAATAGTCACTGACTATGGATAATGTTATGTTATCTTGAAAATATAAAACCCAGCCTTCAAATGAGACAATTTGATATATGCATCTCGTAACTGTACCACGTAATAAATTTAGATTTTGAAACAAGACACAGGACATGGGTAAAAGACCACCATGCATTAGCAAGTAATAAATAAGGCATGAAGCTACTTAACATCATACCTCAAATATCCGCATTTATCATAGCCAATCCATTGAATGAGGCAAATTCATCCGAGATCCTGTAATCCAGCTTTCCGTCTTTACAAGGCCTCCTCAACTCTTCACTCACAAACAAACCATCTGAGCCTGAGTTTCATTGGCTTCCCTATCACTCTTACCCCGCCTCTCAAACAGTCACATGTAACCATACATGGCGCAAATCCACCTCTGAGCTTCAGCGTGACTTGAACGAGGCACTCTGACCGGTCATCCATTGCAAAACCTCGCCTGTGCTTCAGTCATTGATGCGAATCCAGTATATAAATGTAAACCTCACAACCTTTCAGTCCAGCCTGTCCGCTATGCAAAACATTACAATCTATCGGCTGTAGATGTGTGAAAGTAGCGACACTTTGGGGGTCGATTGGCAAGAGCACATGGTGTCGACGTGCCCGTGCAACTTAAAAGAGCCGACGACATTCGTTCAGGATCGATTAATACAGCTGATTCTGCATACACTCCGCCTGTGGTTAATTGATTACTAAATCATCTCAGCATAGATCTTTCAAGATTAACGTCTGCGCGGCGTATAGCCATGACCTTTATCACGCCACTCTTTGAAAGCTGTTTAGCTACAGTTGTGTAACAGCTAACATTTAACACAAATCACGTGTTGTTGCTACACATGCAACGCAAGGAGATTAACTAAATGATACATAGTACAATTTGTAACGGAGCGAAATGCCAATTAAACATGTTCTTAAACACGTGTTTATCCTGGGCGATTATGTTTGTTGATGTTTGGCCGTCTCGCGTTACCATATTTTGACTAGCGACACCATAAATAGCTACCTACCTTGAGCTAACTAGCTTAAGTTTACTAGCAGACCAGTCAGAACCGGTCTTTCTTTATACTTCTAACTTAAGCTAATTTGTGTGACAGGTTGACAGAAACTCATGATGAATTGTATATGTACATAATAAAAACGCAGCGGTTCTGAGCATGAACGCTGACAAGCAACTACTTAAAGCTAAAGTGTAAAGTTACTAGGACAGAGTAAAGCCGTTTGGTCGAGCTACAGAAAGCACGAGTCAAACGTAGGAAGGACGCAAACAGGTTGTCGCATGTTAGCTAACGTGCCCTGATCGTGTCTACAAGGGAACCCTTGATTTGTGAAACTCTCGCGAGTTGTTTCCTCATTGTGTACTTTGTTTAAATTAATAATGTTATACAATGTGACGACACTATGGTTAAATTATTGGTAGATAAAGGTACAAAAACGTTTGATTATGATTAGAGAAAGATCATAGTTGGTGTTTGAATTGTCACTCTCGCGAGATATTTCGCGGGACTAGGGTTCTCTTCTAGAGATGACCGCATGCCCCCTTTCCAGGCCCCAAACTCACCATGCTGCTTTGATCCTCGCCTTCTTATGATGTCGTCCTCAGCTTCGGGAGATTTAAATGCTCTGTTGTTTTTTTCTCCTGCAAATGCTTTAAAAATTAACTGCCTCACTTATTTTAGTTAGAATGGACAGTCGTCGAGTTCTCCGCTTAACTACCGTCGCCCCGGTAACGTTGTTTCCAACGGCAGAACGTGATCCAGTCCAAACGGTGTGTCCGCGCAGAGCACAACTTTCAAAGCTTCTAATTTCTAACACAACGATCGTTTCGGCGTTTTTCAATCAAAAGTGTCTCCCATCTGAGAAAATATGTTTCCCTGCTCAATTCCTCATCCCGCTGTTCAGCTCCGAGGCAGCGCTCATACATCCAGCATGTGACAGCTGCGTCCTCTGTCTGCTGCCACCGTCCGTCCCAACAGGCTGCACTCCGCCTCCACCTCTAGCTGCCTCCCCGGCAACAGCAAAGCTAACACCGCAGCGCAGCAACCACTGACTGTGACCTCTCCGAGGGGACAGTACGGCAGCCGGAGCGGAGTCCACGCGTTTATGAGACGTGCCTTGAGTTCATAATAACGATGCAAGACACGAAGCTAGTTGATGTTATAACTGACTTATGTTTCACCTGACATAGCAAACAAACTAAGTTAATATTGCTGACTGCTCACACCGTTCAGTTTTATTCCCAGGTTGCATTAAGGTCACGACCCCGAGCAAACTTTGCAACTGATATGACCGTAGTTCGGTCTTGCATCAGCAATGGGGATCTCAAGTCTACTGGCAAGAACTGTTTGTTTTTCCTTATCACTTTCCACTGTGTGTTCACCTTCTATTTAAAGAGATGGAAGTTATCAAATTACATTGTGAGATGCTTATGAACTTGAAATATGAATCTTATTACCCATATAAAACATATCTATGGTCACACCATGGATATTGTGGAGCATTATTGACCTATCATAGATTGCATTATTGATTAAATTAATAATATTATTGGGAAACGGATTTGTTAAAAAGCAGAATCATTCAGGGCTGATAGAGTACAGTAACTGCAGGTACAAGCTTACAATAGGCCCTAAAAAGATTTTTCACTGATTAAGTCACTTAATTTTATTTAAAACAATTGTAACGTATCAAAATATCACTGTTAAGTCATAATATCTGGGATTTGTTTGCTGTTGTTTGTAAACACACCACTCAAAGTTGTCCCCTCCCCCCGACTCAATAAGTGAGAGAGAGAGAGAGAGAGAGAGAGAGAGAGTGGCAGTGTGAGCAAGCTAGAGGGTGGATGAAGAGAGGGAATAGCATTAAGAAAACCAAAGCAGTGAATCATAAAAATAAAATGTTTTTTGTTTTTTAATTTCACAGAGGTTAGTACATATGTAGCTCAGTCATGTCCTTGGATACATCCAATACAGACTTAACTGGGTGCTACATTTTTACAGAGTCCTGACCTCACACACTGTGTGCTACTATGTAAGGGATAATGTACAGGCAGCAGGTGACATTTGCGAAATAAACCCTGATAGGCTGATGTACGATCCCAACACAAAAGGTTTATTTTGCAATAATGACCAGCTCACTGTACATTACCCTGCTCATTACATGGTTACCTACCAAACTATCATTACTTTTACACAATCTTTTTGTTAAAGATGACACAAATTCAATAAAATGATTTTATGGATTTAAAAATAATCTTACTGCTCCTCCAGAGTCTATGATTGGAGCTGCATCCAATGCAATGACTTGCTCTTCATAACAAATCAAGTATTTGACAAAACCATGTAATGATGGCTGATAAGTGATGATTGAGAGGGAATGGTTTTGTTTGAGCCTAAACATTTTTTAAGGGAAAATCCTGCATAGTATACTTTTAAATAATATAACTAAATCTCCCCTAAAGATGCACTGAGGCTTGGTTTCAGTTTTGGAACTTATACAAGGAAACAGCTGTGTGAGAGGATAATGTCAGCGTGGACTGAACCTGTAATGAGCATATCTTGGCAGAACCAGATGTTGGACTATAACTGTGTTTGTCCTGGGATTGATTACTACTCAACTCTGCAGTCATGCCATCACTTCTGCCTTATATATCTTTGGTAAACCCACACAGGTGATTTCATTTGGGTTTGATCAGACCCCTTTCACAGGACTGTGTAGACACTTGTAATCTAGATGGAGTCTGGTGTAATTCCTAGAATAACTCTTGCCTAACTTCAACCTCAGCAGTCGTAACAGACAACACACAACAGCCTTATTGATAATATATTTGGGTAAACACAGGTGTTACTAGTGATACTAATTAAAGTCCCATTACAGAGCAGAGCAGAGCCTTTCCAGTGAGCCAACATGCACAATAGCAACACACTGACTCTGACTGACCTGAATGGAAACAACCGCTGTGGAAAAAAAACACACTTTAACCACAAGTGAAAACATCTGTATATGTGTGCGGGCCTTAAATGTTGAGTTCAAGATGCACTTTACTTACATTTGTAAAGATGTTCACATAGAATGATTAAAAAGGTTTTGGTAGTGAACCACACAAAAGAAATAGAACTGTCCCTTGAATGCACAGTGACCTTTTTAATTATGCAAGCGGACAACCAATTCAATTCATTAAAAATTGACCAAGTACACATGATTGCTTTACCATGACAACAGCGTGCTTACAATTTACTGGTGGCAAGTTTGGTGCACACAAACAAATCTTCCTCTATTCTTCAGTATTCAACATAACTTCATTAAATTAGTGGAGGGCAGTCCTACAACAGCAGATGTTAATTCGTTTTTTCTATTTTTCTATTTCTATTTTCAAACAGGTGTTGTCATTAAGCCTTGGTGGTTCCAACCATCTGTGACGTCTGCTGGCTCTGCTGTAGCTGCTGGATCTTCATGTTCATTACTTCAATCACAGCTGAAAAACAAACCGCATTATATAGAGTGAATAGTTGTACAATATGTTCAACACCATTTTCCACTGAAACCTCTTAATTTAGATTTATAATTACTAGTTATGAGTAAAATAAACAAAGTAAAAGGCCAAAACAAATGTACCACTGTTCACATACTTGCATATTTGACTGGACATGTAAACCCTTAAGCAAAATACCCACAAAAGTAAATAGTTTTTTAAATATTCTTTGCCCTTGCCTGGCCATATTCATTATATTACTAAAAAGATAGGGGGGATTGTAAGGACATTTAGTGAGAAAGTAAAGAAAATAGAAAACATATGAAAAAGGTTGCTGGGCTTACCTTGTTTCATAGCATGCTTTTCCTGAAGGGCTGGTTGAATTTTCTCTATCTGCTTTGTCAGGAAGTCTATTTTGCGTTTGAAGAATGCCTTTGACTCTTCTACTTTCTACAGAGAAAGACAAAATATAAATAGGAATGTTCTACATTATTCTAGTAAATAAATAATTTATGGGCTTTCAAATAAAAATATATTTACCTTTTCAACATAGTATCCTGTGCCCACATCCACTAAAACAGTTTCCACGTCATTTAATGATCCAGGGACATACATCTAAGAAAAAATGTCAAGGACAAGTATGTCTATCTGAGAGAGATACATAACTTCATTTACAGCACACCATACAAAACAGCAAATCATGAAATGCTGAACGTTCCACCGTCAAGGAAGGATACAGAGCTGGTAAGTGGCACGAGCAACTCTTTTCCTGTATGAGAGAAGAGGGAAAGAGGAAAATATTAACAAATAATCAACTTCAACTGCAGATTCACAGATGTGGTGATTTCAGAAATTGCCAAGAATATATCTTGGCTTTGTCAGTTGTTTTGTTAGTTTTAGCTTAATATTTATCCACAAGGTTAAATTTATGAGGACCTCACACACCTTAGTGTGCTACTATAATGAAATTCAGCTCTATACAAAGTCCCTGAAATTAATGGTAGAATCTGCAACACTGTTTGTAAACACACAATTGATAATTAGTGCCTCCTCCCCAACTCAATAAACAAGAGAGAGGGAGAGAGACAGAGTGTGAATTAGATGAGCGAGTGCAACATTATTTTCTGATAGTTTCAAAGCAGTTACATTCTAGAGCACAAATAAACAAGGCTACACATCAGCGTAATGCCAGACTTAAAAAGCCAAAGCAATCCTCAGTCTGGTCTGCCTGTGTGTGTGGAAAACTCTTTCTGCAGCAGATCTTTACATTATAAGAAAATGATCATATCAATGAAATGCCTTAATCTCTAAGTTTTATTGTTTTAACAGTTATTTTGTTTTACAATGCTAAATCTATTATGTATTTTTTAATATACTGTAATCTAATGTCAGTGCGTAAATGCATACTCTGTTCTACATTGTTGAAGTTTTATAATTGTAATGAATAACTGCCTTACAGTTTGTACATTTTTTACAATTAAAAGAAGAGTAGGGGAAAAATACCTTAGAGGACAAAAAATATAATGCATACTTTTGCTCATAATTTGTGCAACACAGACATACAGTGAATCCTTTGATGAGAACAAGCTTTAAATTACTAAATAAGATGATAGCATTTATGATGAAAATCAGCTAGAGCTGCAATGATTAATCTATTAACCAATCAATAAATCAACAACTATTTTGATAATCAATTAATTGCTGTGAATACTTTAAAAACAAATTTTCTAATTTGAGCTTCTTAATGTGAATATTTAATGGGTTCTTCACTTATTTATAATATTTGAGGACATCATCTTGGGCTTTAGCAAACAGTAATAGACATTTTTTTTAAATAGAAAACTTGACAATTTTCTGACACTTTATAGATCAAACACATAACCGATCAATTGAGAAAATAATCGACAGATTAACCGATGATGAAGATAATCGTTAGTTGCAGCCCTACAAACAACCATCTCTACATATTTATAAATAAATAATTCAAATGACTTGTTAAAGGCTTGGTGAGACACAAAGTCATAAAACGTTTACTCACCTTTATTGTTTTTGTTCAGGACGTTTAAACTATCTTTTGCTTCAACATACTTGGTCTGGACGACTTTGAGCTGACCTATTGAATTTGTCAAGAACTCAATCTCCTGTAAAACACACAAACAATACACAGAGATCAAACTCACTGCACACAAACCCACACCTGTTAGCTGCACGTATCCAACAAGAACACAGATCATGTCCTGGTTTAACCTGAGAACAGCAAAATGTGTCCGTGCCAATCTTTTCAAAGCACTTTTTTTTATTGTTGTTAAAATGCGTGGACCGGCAGGGAACGGATATTGTTCACATATTACACACCCGAGGGGTGACTAGCGTGTTAGCATCGGGTATGCTAGCTAGCTAGTCCACCCTCCCGTTGTCAATCAGAGTGTCGCCCTAACAAAGTCGATATATAAGAACACATCCACAACTCAAATACAGCAAACGTTTGACAGCTACCTGATCTAGCTGGGTTTTCAGGCCCTCCAACTGGGGCAGGGAGAGGTCTGTGAGATTCACCGCCATGTTGAAAACGCGATGCCAAATGACCCTTATTGATTGTGTTTCCGGGTGATGGAGATGGACGGTCGTTAGTCTGAAACACCGCCTCCCTGTGGACAAGACATGAAACTCACCTGCTGCTCTCACGAAGCCTGTTCAACGTCTCCAACTGGCTTTTCATGTTTTAATTAAGTAGATTTAGTGTTCTGAACAAAACCAGTATTTTACCCACTTTAAATGCGTGTTAGTCATATAAAACATATATACATTTATAAGGGTCAAATTAAGCTTTGTGCTCATGCTTAAGTCATTTTCCACTGGTGTGCACATCATATATGTAGAAAATAACTCTTGTGTTTGAAATGCATCATTACCACTATAAACGAAGTAAAAATTCACATAAAAAAAAACAAAAAGTATACTTTCACTATACCCCTAAACATATGTGTGTCATAACTGCATTTTCATTTTTAAAGGACCATTGTTTAAGATTTACGGGCATCTGGTGGTGGGGTTGTAGAATGCAACCATCTTAATATCTCTTGCCTCATCCTTCCTCCAAGTGTGGAGAACAGGGCTGTCAAACTCAGTTTCATTCTGGGCCACATCAAGATTATGGTTACCCTAAAAAGTCCAGTTATAAATGTTAGACTGGGCCTATATAAATGCAGAGTATGAAAGTAGAAACAGAAGTTTCAGGTTGTTTGCGTAGCCTACAAGAGAGGGTTAAAATAAAAACTATATTTGCTTAAAAATGAAATGACAGCATTTTGCTTGGCTGTGACAGTTACCAGTACTAGTTACAACAACTTGGCTAAAGTGCTACTCCAGGAAAATGACTATATGATATTCAGATGCTGTCTTGTGTATACTGACTTCTAGCAGACATCTTCAGTGTCTGGATAACAAAACTGGGACACATTCAGGACAGTTATTTAGTTTATTGACGCTGTACTTCTGTAACACACTTTGGATTTGTAACGTGAAAATTATATTCTTTGAAAAAAAATGAGGTGCCAGGCTGAATTTGGCCCACGAGCCTCGAGTTTGACACGTGGTGCAGGAGACAGTGGCAGTCAGACTTGCAACAATGCTAAAGGCGATATCTAGAAAGGGTGTTTGTTTTGTCTTTTCTGGGCAACTGTAGAGACATGATGGTTCATCCTGGTGTCCGATTCTTATTCTTCAATTCTTATTTTCAGATGATCATACACTGCAGAAGAAGATTGTTCGATTTTTCTCTTGACAATGTCTGTGTATCCTGATTTAAGTGTCTGCCTTTCAGCTCTGTGTTGAAACAAACTATTTCAAATTGACAGATCTGAGAGTGAAACCTTTTGTTGTCATGCAAACACTACTCTGGCCTCTTGTCATCACAATGGCAATCTAACACTAAAGTGCAACTGGCTTCATCCAGGAAAGTCTAGAATTGAATTCACCTTCTGCCTTGAATTGAGCCAATGTAAATCCACTCACACTGAGTCTCTCAGACACCTTGGAGCTCACACAAAATTAACATCTTGGCTTCTGGTAGTTTGTCTTTTTTTTGCTCATAGGACAGCTCATCCCACATCGTTTGTTTGTGTATACAATACCAGCCAGGACTCACTCTGGTTACACAGAATCCTACAGCTTTGTTGTGAGCTGAACCATTTTTTATTCTTCCAAAATATTAACACTCATGAAAATAAATAATTACATTACATTTATGCTAACAAACCACAATAAATCTTACTGTCCCTTTAAACTGCAAGATAAACATGATAAAATATTACCCTTTGTTTTCATATGAATTTCATCATGCATCATGAACATTCAAGTGAAACTTAACATTAAATGATCTTATAATATTTAAACAGGTATCCCTGATATGCCTGAATTTGTACTCTAGGACCCTTGTTTCTGACCTGCTCATCCAAATTGGCTCAAAGCTTTCTCTAATTACATCCGACACTCTGCATTCAGTCTCTGTGCACTATTCACATCCAAATCAAGACAAAGACACAGACAAAATGAACTCTGGATAAAATGCCTCTCAAGCTAACGTCATACAGGTTACAAAAATTTCATTAAATGTTAATATCAATCAAGAATAATAGCTACTGCTTTTAACTCTATTTGCTCATTTGAGCTCCTTAAATGTGAGGATGTGTGTCATTTATGATAGCAACTGGAGAGTTTGGGGGGTTTGGACGTTGGTTGAACAAAAGAAGCAATCTGAAGACATCACATAAAAAACTGTGAAATTATAATGAGCATTTTTCACAATTGTTTGGCATTTTGACTAAATGATTAACTGTAAAAAAAAAAAAAAAACTTGGTAGATTAATTGATAATGAAAATAACTGTTAGTTGCATCCCTAGTTCCAAATTATATCATATATATATTTCTTACTCCTAGGAGATAATACTTGCTGATTCTTCTTCCCAGGCCTCTTCTCAGCTTTTATTATAGATGTGGGTAATTACAGTCATTTCCATGATGCAGACACTGGTTGCTTGTGAGAATACATTTATTTAAAAAATGTTGCTCAATCAACATATCAAAAGGCGATTAAGCTTCAAAACACTTAATAAAATTTAGCAAAATATTTAAAATCATTCACTCTATAGTAAGATTTGTTCAAAGATGAAGCATTGGTTTAAATAAAGGAAATGCAGTACTTAAATCTTGCAAAAACAAGGATTAGACTTAAAGTCAAGACCTCCAGCTTGTGTGCTGAATCAATAACTCTTAGATACTGCGTAGACTGTCGACATCCTGTTTTCAGAGGAGCTTTTGTTCATTAGTCAACCTACTGCAGGTGGACTGGTAAACCATAGACCACAGGTGCTGCTCCTATGAGGTGTTTGAGGTGTGTGGCCTGACGTGACGGGCCCATATAATCCAGGAGGGGAGCTCCAGACCCAGCAGAGAACCAGGACTCCAACAAGGCTTTAGTGAATCGATCAATATCCCGATCTGTCACATCCCACAGGTTTCCCAAAACAAAGGGGCTAAGGAGGAAAAAAAATGGTCAAGGCACAGACACCACAGGAGACTGACTAAGTTACATTTAGAGTGTACCTTGTTCTGTTATAATAGTTTCCACAGAAAGAAAGATTGGTGGCAGCTGTCTTATTTTATGCAGACCAGTCAAAAATATTGATTTGTACAGTATTTAACAAACTGATCAGATAATATCCCCAGATGTAACCTGTCCAAAGCATACCTTCAATGAAAAAAAAATATATATCTGTGATTTCAGCTTTGTGGGTCTGCCACATCAAGTTTTACAACAATCCACCCCCTTGCCTTGTTTTTTTTAAAAAACAAACACTATATGTATTAACAGGACAGTATTAACTAATCCTTATTCAAGGAAAGACGGATATCTCACCATCCTGCTATGAGATAGTTGAGGATGATGCCTTGTCCTTCCTGATCCCCACGGACTGCCAGAGCAGCACTACTGCAGCCAAAAAGCAGGGAGGCTGCTCTCATCTGTCGTTTTAGGACCGCCTGGCTGTCAAGGAATCGTGCACCTGCACCATGACCCACGAAACTAAAGCACAGTAGAGATAAGAAGGACATGGGCAGAGAGGATATAAAGCAAAACAGTTAGCAAATCAAAAATCTTAATATAGAACAAACTCTGTATTTAAAAAAAATAAAGAATTAAATTCAAAAAACGACAGCAGCAGCCAATTAATGATTAATTTTGTTAGATTAACAATTATTTTCTCAATCAAACAATTGTTTCATCCAAAAATGTCGCAAAATAATAAAAAATGCCAATCGCAAATTTTTGGAGTCCTAGATTACATCTTCAAGTTGCTTAAACAGTCAAAAACCCCAAGCTATTCATTTTACCATCTTAGACAGGGTTCATACAGCTTTTTATCGTCACATCTAAAATTGTTAGTATAAATGAAACTGCAAATTCTTTTGTACCCACAGCAATCAATGTATATTGTATTAATTTTACCAGCTGCTCATATTGACTCGATTGTATGTTTTTATTTATTTATTTTTGTAGATATGTTTTTAAAAGAATATATATTCAAATTTGAGCACATTCATAACGTTGAAAACAATGGTTAAAATCAAGCATTTTCCAAACTTTCATGACTTTGTACAAACCCTGCAAATACTGTCATTTCACAAAACAGAGCCAATGAATTTTGTGGTATTTTATAAGTAATTATCAAAATTGTTGCATCATTGAATATTTTAATAACAATAAATTAATACTTATTATTTCATCTGTCTAATAAGATTCTGAAGAACTCACATGTATAGATCCTTGGTCGCAACAGCTTCTTCCAGCTGACCTGAGTCAGGAGCAGCTCCACACACACCCTCCCAATCTGGTTTACTGTGAGAATAGTAATGTAGTGAACAGGAAGAAAACAAATCAGTAACAGAGAGACATGACTGTTTTAAAAAAAAAAACAAAACAAAAAAAAAACATCTGAGTTTTGATCTCACCTGCTGAACCAGTCCTTGAATCGGTCTTGAGAGTTTCCTAAATTGGCATCAGGGTCCAGCACATAAAACACCTGCTTTGTGTCCACACCGTGCTTCAGGATGGACTGAGAGTCGGTCTAAAAGGGACAATTTAAGTAACATTATCAATAACCACTGATGGACTTCACTGTCAGGAGATAATAAACTGCATCTGCAGCAGAGGGCATACTGGTGCAGTGATGGAGCGTAATCTCACCTCTTTCTGAATGCTCAGTCCAATTAGTGAGTGCAGAGAGGGCATCCGACTGACAGAGCGAGACTTTAAGATGGAGATGCTCTCCCACGGCAGCTTCTGAAGGTACTGCAAAGGAAGCAGGACAGAAGGCGATATGTCGACATTTTAGCATTATCCTAGCTCACCATGGACGTATTGTAAGTACTTTGGAGGTGTTTTCTCTCACAAACGCCTCTCCGTGCACTATTCAGCCTTTAAAAAATACTTAGTATTTAACAGAGATGATGAAACTAACCTTGTCCAGGATGAGAACCACATGACTCTGGGGCTCTTTTCTGTCAGCGAGCCGGGACACAGCTGTATGGAGAAGCTGGTCACACTCCGTGTCCCACTGTGGAGAAACTCCTAGAGCAAATCTGTTAAGGTCCTCTTGGGAGAGCACAGGAGAGGCAGACAGAACAGCCTGAAACACAAGTCACAAACGTTAGTTGTCTGTTCCCTTTTCAGCTGCTTTGGAGACAAAGACAGAAGGGAAGGTCAGATACCGCTGCTGAAAAAGGTCCGCTGAGAGAAAAAACATAACCCCAAACAAACAACAACAACACACACCTTCAACATCTCCTCACTGACTGTCACTCCCTTTGCAGACAAGGACTTGCAAAGGTGCTGAGCCTGTTTGGAGAGCTCAGGATCCAGTGACAGGGGTAGAAGAAAGCTCCTCCAGCATCCCAGCAAGCCCTCCATCTCCTTCAACAGTTGCTGAAAGAACAATAGAAGATTTTAAGAACTTTGAAATTACATTTCTTTGTGTCCATCTTCTTCACTTACATGTTTGACTGGAAGTGTGTAACTTTAATTTAAACTAAATAAATAATAGAGTCACTTTCTTCACTACATACCTCA
This sequence comes from Lutjanus erythropterus, assembly GCF_056507025.1. Taxonomy (NCBI): domain Eukaryota; kingdom Metazoa; phylum Chordata; class Actinopteri; order Lutjaniformes; family Lutjanidae; genus Lutjanus; species Lutjanus erythropterus. The sequence continues at coordinate 22,513,216 of NC_139318.1, forward strand.
ACTCGAGAGTCGAGCGCCCTGCGGCCCTCCCACCACTTGGCTTTCTCAGACACACAGCTCACAACCTTCTGTTCCACTTGAATACTATCTATCTCCTGCACCAGCCAACTAATAGGGTGCTGTAACACAAAGAGACAAAGAGTGTGAGCATGGCAAAATTGTGAAGTGACAAATGTTTCCATATTGCACAAGCCACAAACATTGACACTATAACTTAAGGGTGCTTCAATCAGGATTTCTGGGGATAATCACGATCACTGGAAGCAGTATTGAGTGATACTAATCACTGGGTCTATTTCAAGAATTCTATTTTTCATGTAGCAATATTTATCTATTTAACTATTGTTAACAACATTGCATATCAAGAATAAGTATAAAATAAGTTGAACATTTTCACTGAAGGACTTGTGGACCTCTTGTCCAAGGATATGGTTGAGTTTGTTGATAACAATTTGAAAGAAAAAATCTTTAAATATAACTTTAAAAATCTGCCTCAAGGGAAATAAAAGGGATATTGTTAGGATTTTATCTTATTCATCTAATTATTAAACATGCTGTAGTGAATGAACAAAAGAAGTAGGAGTACAAAAAAAAAATCCAACAACTTTAAAAAAGTTTGCAAGTGCACTGGAATGCACTGTGATGTCTTTGTCAGTGCTCATGTGCTGTGAGGTGTAGGTTTTAAAGTTACAAGGTGCAACTGAAAGCACCACAAAGTCCTGTCTGGGTGTATGTCAAAGAGGTTTGTTTTTTTTTAAATAACATGACTATTTTGGTGCAAACATTCACATGTGAGTGTGACAGACAGCTTACCGAGACTTACTTGCCCAAATGAAAAATCTACCCACATCTGTGTTAATTTCAGACCCTGACGCTTCATCATTTGATCAGCCTTTGTAGAAAACATACTGGCATAATAATTAGTCAGAGCACCCTTAATATAATTATCTAGATTAAGATTGTGTCCACAAATCTATATAATTTACAGTCTTCACCTGATGTTTAGAGGAGGAGATGTGAACAGTGACCGGAGTAGATCCCTTCTCAAGACGTGACAGTATGATGCTGTCACCCATCTCACCAGGTTTTACCCCAAGCACAGACATCACACACACTGTCACCCCTATACAGGACAGAAAGGCATGAAAGCATCAAGTAATCTGAATTAAATCAGGTTAGTAAGTTAAAAAGTGCACAATCACTGAATTATGTCTCATTAAGTATAGTTACTATAGAAAAAGGATTAGATGTTTGGCAAACTAACAATCAACATTTTTTTAGTTTCAAAAACTTTGCCATTACCTCTCATTATGAAGCACTGATATGTGCAAGCCACATACCAATGGAATCAGATATGAAAACAAAAAAATGAAAAAACGAAATGAAAAAAAGGAAAAAAGAAAAAGAAAGAAAGACAGTCTTGACTATTTTACCTGGGGGAAGGTGTTGAATTTGTTGGATAAACTCTTGACAGTGGCTCTTAGGAAATGAAGCAGAGTCGTCAGTTGGGAAGGAGAAGATGTTCTCTAACTGTGACAACATCTGGTCGGTGGAGTTCTTGGACTCGCTCGGCTCATCTAGACTCAGAGCATCCATCTTATCTGTGAGCTCATTGGACGCCTTTCTCAGCTTTCTGTTTAAAGCAACAGGAACGTTAAACAATGTATGAATACCGTGAAATCTAGATGAAGAAAAAACATTTAGCTTGAGCCATTTGGTATGGAAAGGTGCCAAGAATACATTTTAGTTGAGTTTGAGATATCGTGTTGGCAAGAGGGAATTCATGACCCGACACAACTACAACACATATGCTTACTTGAGACAACTGGCTAAATGTCTGAGTGTGCGATGTCGAGTTGTGATGCCCAAGGACTGGGCATGCAACATCGCTGTAGTTATGGGGTCCTGCTGTCCCACAGTCAAAGCCAGAAGACCACAGAGGGTGGTGTAGATGGTGGGAGATGGGAAGTGCTGAAGAGCCAACCAGGCTGAGCGAAGCAATGACTGAACATCCTCCAGAGAAAGACTGTCTGAAGGGAAAAAGGGAAATTATAGATGCTAATGGATAAGGAGCTGAAAAAAGACATATTAGCTCTAGTTATACACTATAAAAGATACATGGCACGTCATAATGCTGTAAATTAAGTTCATAATAAATTCCTGTTTTAAAAAACAGATTTGAGTGACACATACATTAGATAATTTCCTCAGAGGGCAACACCACATTATACAGCGTCATTTCAGACCAGCCGTGACTGCATCAGTGTCTTACCGGGTCTGGTGTCTGAATGAGACAGGTGGGTTTGTGGACCTTCTCTCAGATGACTACTGCTCCTCAGTTCGGACAAGTCATCTCTCTCCAAATCACAACACATATCCCTCCGCAACACCTCGAAATCTATGTCTGGAGAGAGAGTCAACAAAGAGGTCAGAGCTCCAGCGTTTTGTTAAAGTGCTCAACAGCAAACTCAAGCCCACAAGTTTTCATCAAGTTTACCACTGATATTTTGAAACTATGAAAGTGTAGAGTTTCACATCATTAACAATAAGCTTAGGAGAATTTTGCGGTTACAGGAGCACCATCACTATATTGTGTTTCAGTACGTAATGTGTGATTGATGGTACAAACTAAAGTTAAATACTTACTACACATATTTTGTGCAAATGCCAGCTAAATATAAGGTTGTATTTTCTAATAAAGGGTATGTTTCACTGTGTGCATAAAATACACACCAATATCTTTGCTTGAAGCAGGATTGTCTTCAGCCTCAGTGTCTGATGTCCGAAGCTGCTCAATGCTTATATCCAAAACTTCAGTGGTTTCCTCCTCGATGGTCCTCATTTTGTCTGGCTCCTCCATTGAATCTGTTCCTGTCCTGGACAACTCCCTTCTCGTTCTTCCTCTTCTTGTTGAGGCACCCTGACAGACTGAGTCATCATCCTCAGAAGAGGTGGTCTGAGCCACTGCGGTGCTCCTCTTACCCTTGGTCTGCCTCTTGGGTGGGACTTTCTCTGCAGGTGGATCTGGGGCTGTTTTGCTGTTTTGGGCAGCTCTTCTTGTGGTGGTTCGCTTTTTAGTGACATCTATTTTTTCTTTGGGCTCTGTCTGGGTATTGGCCTCTGTGTCACTCTCATCGCTGAACTCCACCTGTGACACAAACAGGAAGATATTTCTCATAAAACCACAAAATCAGTACATTTTTTGTAACAATAAAAACTATAATATGAATTTGATAATCTGTTAAAAGTATCGATACTTCAATACCTTTTCATTATCATGCATTTAAAATGATACCATTTCCATCAATTATAGTCTTGAAAATACCAAAGTTATTAAATAAACAACTTTATTTGAAAGGGTGTGTATAAGAGTGTGATAACATTGTCATGACACTTGTCACGAACATCTCTTTATGAATGTTTACGCCTGTTTGTCATGAGGTGTCATTCGGTCAATTATGTAATTGTTAATGCAAAGTTGACATTGCTTCAGATCGTTATGACAACTTGACAATAATGAAGCCAATAAGATATTTGTTATAACAATGTGACGTTATCAAACTTAAAGAAAATGTCTAGCTTTATGTGTTATCATTCCATTAAACTGTCATGTGGTTGGTTTTGGCGTTGGCCGTTAAGAGACCAAGAGTGACATAAGACACCTAAGAGTGTCATTACTATTTTCCTCGCCCTGAAGTAAAGTGGCATATTTAGGACTTGTTATAAAGATGTCATTAAATGTTATAAGGCCAGTTTGAGGACAAAGTACATTACCAAGGTGATTTAGCTTTCAGAGTTACCATGATGACCAATTTTTGATAATGTCAAGTTGTCATAGCAAAGGCATCTGAAACCATGTGAATTTAGCATTAACATGACTGCTGCAATGTTATTAAATATCTCATACTGACAGTCTAAAAAACAAAGACATTCAGTTTAATATGATAAACCCTTTTGCATGAAACATCACTTCAAGGTTAAATTGATTATCAATATAGTTTAATAGCTTAAATTTGGCAACTGACTTGCCTGGCTGAGTTCTAAAAAAGAATTACTTTTTTCTGCAGTGTGATGACTGTCTTATGCACACCACTTCAAACATACCAGAAAAAAAGAAGAAATCTAAGTGCTCAATGAAAACCTCAGTTCAGTTCAGTCTCTATCAACCTGGCTGAAATCTGGCTTACTGTGGAATCATTTGTCTCTATTGTGATTAGCTGGTTACCTTGAAACGTGATTTCTTGGTGCGCCTTGGGGCTGCAGGCACAGGTCGGGATTTGTCTTGAACTGGTGACAACTCTTCAAACACATGAAACTGCACCTTAGAGGCCATCCGTGGTGCTTTCTGCACTGATGCAGGGGCTGTCACCTTCTGAACAGGAGTACAGGTTAAAGTAGGCACCAGTGTGTTAAAGTCAAAAGCGCCAAGCTCTCTGCTCAAGGGCTTCGATTTAACCATCACTGGTGTCATGGGAACCAGTCCTTTTGCTTTGGTGGTAGAGCTTGTCACTTGAATCTTGGGCTTGACAACCTTGATCTTCTTTGCCTCTTTTGTTTTGTCAGGGATGTCTGACTTTTTAATGGACTCTTTTGGCTTCTTAAGCATGGATGAGGGAGGCGCTGCTTTCTCCTCTTTATCCACATTTGGTGCATTCCAAGTCCACACATTTGAGAAGAGTTCCTCCGGGGTGCAGCCCTTTTTTGCAGCCAGTGTAACCAATGACATGATGGCTTTGGTTGCCATCAGGCCTGCTCTCACAGATCTTAGCACAGGAGAGGGTGAGGATTCAACAAATGCTAGGCCAGCCTCCAGCACTTTCCATATACCGCAGACCTTGTTATGCCTTGGTTCCAGCCCAGACAATGCCATGCGAAGGTACACACGGCCCACCACATCCTGCATCAGGGACGGTTTAGTGAAGCCTTTGGCGGGGCCATGGGGAGGGAAGAGTTTAGCCAATTTGGCCCCAAGTTTGGCAGAGATGCTCTTACACCGGGATAATGTTGCTGATTGAAGTTTGAAACTGACTGCGGCATCATTGGGATCCAGCTGGAGAACCAGATCAGCCTGTGTAGCTGCCCAGCGAGCTGTGGCTCGGCCCAGGCAGGGCTCAGAGCAGCAGGGGCACAGGCAGTTGGTTCCATGCTCCAGGGCGGAGAGCCAGCGACGAGGCTGGGATTTGAGAGGTGGGGAGCTGGCCAGATCCTTCACTACAGGTTCTCTGGCAATCCACCTTGTGCTCAGGATGTCCAGATCGTCCTCTAAGGTGGGAGGAGAAGCCTGAGACTTCTGTGCTGGACGACCTTTCCTTGGTTTGATTTTCACCTCTGCCTTCTGCACCTGATCAGAAAAATCTGAGGAAAAGACATACAAAGTCAGTTTAGTAGCTCAATGAAAATGACACAATGTCTGTTGCAATGCCACTGCATTTTATTAGACTATAGACCTAACATGAAAAAACAGAATCTTTAACTACATATTTTGAAGGTTTTGGTTACAATTTATATGAAATTATGAACATGGATAACATAATTTGTTTAAATACAATAACACAATATGATGACTTCCTCACAATTTTACTTAAAGTCAAACAATACTTAATCAAAGACCATCTGTATGTGAACTGGTGGAAATGTGTTTAACAGACCTGTGCAAAGCTCCAGAAGGTTTCTGACTTTGTCTAAATCAATTCCACTTTCCTCTCTCTCCCCTTGCATCAGTTCCAACTCAGCTTTCATCACCAATAGCTCAGCACATCTGAAACAATGACAAAAAGTTAGTAGAGAAAAGAGTGAATTCCATCAAAAAAACAATATGGACTTCTTAGCCGACACCGATAATTATCTGCTTCTCACAGCCAATACCGCTAAAATAACCTAGATTTTCACATTTTTGTATTTTAAAAGAAGTTTATATAACCTACAGCTTATGCACACCTGAGGGTAAGAAGAGATTGATGATTTAATACTCCACAGCTATGACTGAACCAAATCTAACTGACATCATAATTACAACAAAACCAAACAACAGTTCTGACACACATCAAGTTTTGTCAACAACCACAACAACAACAAAAAGATATTAGTATAGTGGATATTTATTGGCTAATATAGACCGATACCGGTATAGATAGATAAGGCAATAACAGGCAAGGGCAATCATTTATCAACCCTAACCCTAACCCTGACAAGAATATAACAGTATATCAGTATATCAGTACATCAGTATTATAATTTGAACCCACTATCATGTACTCACTGGCTGAGTGCTTGCAGCTTGATGGCCAGTTTGAGAGCTTCTAGACACTGGAGCCTGGCATCATTGATGGCCCCACAGCTGCTCCTCACAGCCACCATCTTCACAGAGCAATTTAACAGCTCTGAGAGCAGCTGCCACTTCAGCACTAGGTTATCTCCTGCACGCAAACCAAGGTTAAAGAGGTAAAGAGCCAACATAGCAGAGAACACTAAAGCAAACTATCACTGAGCGATTAGAAACATTTCCCATGTACTGACAGCCCATGTGTGTGGGCAGACACACCTTGGTCGATGAAGCGCACATCCGAGCTGCTGCCGTTCGTCCCATACAGGCCCTTTCCCACTAAAGTGACCAGCAGGCTGCAGAGAAGTTTCAGACTTTCATACAGGGCGGTGTCCGTGCTGTTCATGCCTGAAACACACAAACAATCCTCAGCTCCACATTTTCACAATATAAAATTACAACAGGAGACCTTCCGGTTATATCAAGCATAGCCAAAGCTTAGGCTAACCATGCTGTGTGATATGGCTCCGCTGGGCTTGTGGCAGTGCAGCTGAGTCCAAACTCAGGTAGGCGCTGCAGGTCTGGAGGGCCCGAGCACGCAGCAGGTACCAGCTCTTTGACTGCCTCTGCCCATTTGCTTCTTTAAGCACATCACACAGATAAGGCACCCCAATATCCACCTGACATATGGTCAAACAAGAAATGAGAAATTTACCAAAAAAATAAATAAATAAATAAATAAAAAAATTCACCCATTGCAGCAAAAAACAATGTGATAACGATAGCTGATTGACAATGTCACCTACCTGGCCTGTACTGAAGCAATACTGAGCTTTCAACAGAATGACAAACAAAGAGAGAGAAGAAGGTCCCTCTGCAGTTTTGTCTGAGGCGAGAAACTTTTCTGCTTGCTCTAGCTGGGCCTAAAAAAGTGGCACATTAAAGATAAAATAAACAAAGTGAGACATAGGACATAAAGTAAGATATAGTATGTTTGCTATGAATAATTATTACAAAACTGCATTACCAACGCCAGTTCGGGGGTGCCTAGATCCAGAAGGATACTGGCTGATTGACAGACTGAGCTGGCACATGCATGGGCATCAGCAAGCTGACTTGAAAGTCTGATCGCAAGTTGGTACGCTTCCAAAGCCTTCAGAGGCTACATAAGAGAGTGAGGAGATTTGATAAATAAACAGATACTGTAAATGCCAATGAGAATACTAGTTATAACAATCTGACCTCAGCATACAAAAAATACTTACTTACACACTTAGGTCTTTCTTACAGCACAACATCAAACAAAAGTATTTGTTTTGCCAAGTTCTTACACCAACTAATTATAAAGAGGAATAGAAGCAACCAAAAGGCACCCTCTACAGTGAGTTGGACCAGATTCTGTGTTGTTACCTTTCCCATAAGTTTGAAGAGAGCTGCCATCACAGCGATGGAGCTACAGGTCTGTTTGGGGTTTCTGACAGAAGGCAGGGCTTTACTCTGCAGAAGAGCAGACCACTCATCCAGTGCTCTTTCCATAGGCTTGCACAACTCTTAAAAGGAAATAAAAAAAATATTGTCACAGATTGTAGTACAATAGACAGCTAATATATGATGGCTATATATTATACCATGACACAGAGATGTCTACGGCTAGATGATGACATGAAAAAAGGTGTTCTTACTGTTCTCTGCAGCCAGGTTGAAATGCAGGCCTTCATAGACCTGGATGCTGTCTTGCATCTTCTGCTTGTCTTCATAATCAAAATCATTGGTTCCTACGGGATTGGCAACCATCCGTGTCTGCTCACGCAACTCTCGCTGTTTTTTGTCCCTTTCAATGGCCTGAGCAACATCAGTTAATTAGACTTAACACATAATTCAGTTCAGACAGTTACCAGTTATATAGTCCAATATCAATTCTTACAGTAGTTCTATGTAAGAATTAAATTTTTGATCCCATGAATACTATCATGCTGTTAGTAATTTAAGTTTCACAAATTCCCATTTTATGATAGAAAATAAAATTCCAGACAGTGACACTTTAATTACAATATTATTACTGAAACAAAATAAAGAAAAATATGCACATGATGTCTGGACACATCCAACAGAGCTCACCTCCTGAAGATTCTTCTCAAGAGTGCAGATATAGAGCCAAAGTAAAGCATGGGCCTTGTCATCCTTTAGTCTATCAGCATTCTCTGGAGTCTCTGGTTCTTCTTCAAGTAGCCGTAAAGCTTCATGGGTAAAATCAACTGCCGTGCTGTGTAGTTAAAAAGAACCATGATGAACATTGAGACAGTAGGCTGCTGCCCATGTTGGCTGCTCAGCACCAGAACAGCACACAAATCGGTGTGTATTTGTATCCATCAAGGAACACTGCTCATTAGAAATGACGATGTTGTTCCTACCAATCAGTCTGGTCACTGAAATCCTGGTAACACACAACCTGGGCCATCTCACAGAGGTAAACAGCACGCAGGTGAGTGTGGGAGCTCTCCTCATGGCAGATGTCCAACAGATCACAAAGTGTGTTGTAACGCTCCTGGGCCGTGTCCCCTGCCACCTCCTTATAGGCACGCAACTCTTCCTCCAAAAGACAAAGCATAACTCGCTCATCAAGGACGTCGGGACCAAACCCATCACGTAATGTCCTGTTTGAGGATGGGACAAGACAAGCCAACAGTTCTAAGTTTCTTTTCCTTCTTCTTGATATTCAGTAAATTACATTGTGAAAACTTAAATGTTGTCACAAAAAAACAAAAAAACAAAAAACAGTTCCTTCATTAGAATTGGCCCGTACCTGAGACGGATGTCCTCTTCAGAGTTACGTGCTGCATCTGTCTTCGTTTTCACCCACAGAGACACTGGTTCGGCCATATGAGAAGTGATTTTGTCCCCAAGAGCCTTCAGCCACAGAATCACCCAGTCTAACGCTCGCATAAGTTGTCCGGCCCGACGAGATGTTTGCACAGCCAGCATGAAGGGTCGACTCAGCTAGGTAATCAAAACATATGATAATAATACAGATTACTAAAAAAATGTATACAGTATATAGTACTAAATTAGCTTTTATCTGACAAAAACCGGGAGGTAATCTCTAGACAATGACAAGATATATAAATCATGACCTTTTCATGTGCCTATGTTAAGTCATAATAGGAAATAAATCATGATCTTTTATTGTGCCTATTTTATGTAATTTATTCTATGTAATGTCTTGTCTCTTATCTGGACCTTGAATCTGCAATAAAGTTTGAAATTGAATTCAATATAATGTGTATTTATGAAGGCAGAGACAATATGATACATGATCAAACACACTTTAAGAGCTTACCCTATCAACAGAGAGCGAGGCAGGGCAGTTCTTGCATAGATCCCTGCAGAGGATCTCAACTAGCTTGAAGGCCTGGTCATAGAGACGCCGGTTGTACAGTCCACAAGCCAAGTTGCTCACAGCAATCACTGCAAGACACATGGTGATCACAAAATGAAAAAATAAATAATGAATGAATGAATGAATGAAAATGAATCATAACTAGGGGTGCAAAACTAATTACACTATTATCAAAATCACAATACGGCCAGATGCAAAAATCAAATTGCAGAGGTTGCAAAGGAAAAAGTGCAACAAAACAGCATTAATGAATGTGAAGTAAAACAGTGCTACAGAGATGGCCTGGGTTGTTTGGTATAGACCCCAACAAATGTCACATCATCATGTTATTTTTAAGTGCAAATAAAAATTGTGATACAAAACTGATCATTTCCACTTATCACCATATCATCCAGATTATGTGTCTATACATTTCAATACAAGTAAGAATTTCTACACCACTCAAGCGACCTGACAACATTGATGAGCCACACTGTAATCACCTGCTTTGATGAGAAGGTTTTCACTCGACAATTTATGCAGTTCAGTCATCATCAGTCCAGCGGTGGCCTGACAGTACAGCAGCACTCTGTCCAGTGTGTCACTGTCTTCCAGCTAACAACAACAGATCACAATCAGTACTTAAGCCACCTGGGGATAAAAAGATTACCAGTTTCACAATAAACCAAATTTTCAAATCACTTTTAATTATCATTAACACCGTGATTGATTAGTGCACTTTGAAAAACCTCACAATAAATACTGTCCACCAGCATAAACTAAAGTTAGCACCATTCTCCCAGACATGGATGCAACATGGGTTTGTTTTGCGTTAATAACACTAATATCACAAGCGACATGATTCCATTTAAAATTGTTGAAACAATTTGAAATGGCATCAATGCTTTCAATATAAAACTTGGTGAAATAATGTCAGTTTGTTTAACAGTACTTTTTGAACATTTCATGCACATTTTACATATTACAATACCAATACCACAATAATAATGATAACTGAGATAATTTTGGTCACTATGACCAAGAAATGAAATTTTCATAGCATTTAATCTCTAGAACCTACAGTTAAAACTATGGTAAAATGTGGTACATGTGTGATTCATAACACCATCATCATGATGTTACTAATGGTGGTAACAATATTAAAAAAGCATCCTCACCTGGGATGCAAGCATGCTCTCATAAGCAAATACAAATCCTTGGTAAATACTGAAGCAAAGGGCCTGTTGTAGTCTGCTGTCTTCAGTTTGGCATGTCAATTTCTGTAAAGAAAGCAAACCAAAGGGTTAGCAATATGTACAAATTCTGTTCAAGAAAATAATTGAACCTTTAATTTTTAGAAGCAACTGAGAGAAAAAAAAAACTGATTTTACAGAATGATTTACAGGCTATTCCCAAGCACACACATACAAATAACTCTTTTTCTAGGTCGGTAACTACACTCACCTTCTTTAACATCTTTAATATCTGTTCTTGCTGCTCCTCAAGAAAAGAAAACCAAGCCAGGAGCACAGATCCACTTAATCCCTTGACATGGCCACTTTCAACAGCCCACACCACCAGTCTGCAACCTTCCAGGACTGCATGAGCTTCTTGGTCCCCTAGGTCACTTGAAAGGGACCTCAAGGTCCTGGCACACTCTGTCAAAGCGTGGCCGCTGTCCCCACCAGCCTTCATTGTACAATGAATTTTTACTGCCCATTTGCCGAGCATCACAGCAGGACACTGACAGTCAGCACATTCTCTGATCTTTCTCTCAATTTCATTCACAAAGGCAGAGGCCTGATCATAGTGACTGGCCTTACAGAGCACCTTCACTATAGTCAACACCATTTCAGAAAGCACATATAAACTTGATGTCTCAGCAGACTGCTTGGACCCGTCCCCTTCACTGTCTCGACCAACAGTCCAGCATCTGCTGAAAAGCGTGTGCATTTCCTGGAGAAGAAAAGTCGCATCATCCTTGGTTATCGCTCCACAGCTGCTCTCAAATTCAGCGATGGCGTCCTCTGTGTATATGGGAGCTTTGGAGGGAGTTGAACTTTCTGTGTCCAACAAAAGGAGGAAGCTCAGAGCTTGCATCTGGCAGTGGAGTTTGTCACAAGGACTTAGGATTTTCCTGTCTTTGGTAGCAGATAGCCCGTTCCAGAGCACAGAGAAGCAGCTCCGCACAAGAACACAGTAATCCTCAGCCTATGGACCATAAAACAGTGATAACCTTGTTAATGCTGACACTGGAAAAGCAATCATGCAGTATTGAGGTGGAACAGCCAACACATGTATATGAACTGAACCTGCAACAATTAGTCGATTATTAATCAATGAATTTTTAACTATTACATTAATCACCAAGTCTTAAGAAAAAAAAGTCAACATTCTCTGATTTCAGCTTCTCAAATGCGAGTATTTTCTATCTACTAGTCTGTAAATAATAATAATAATAATAATAATAATAATAATAATAATAATAATAATAAAAATAAATAAATAAATAAATAACAGATACGTACTTCTTGGGCTGGGGTAAGCCTGCTGTAAAGCAACCCAGCTACATGGCTGCATAGACTGTGAGCTTCAAGGGAGCTTAGCTTCTTGACAATATGGAAAACGATCTTTTCCATGTACAGAGGACTGCTCTGAGCGACAACTGCTGCAGAAATGTCATAGCCATGTAGGGAAAGCTCCACCAGCTGTACCAGCCGACTGACATGGTCAAAGTCGGGGGATCCAGCTCCAAGGTGATGGTTACAGGCTCTGATGACCCTGTCACACAGTGTGCGACCCTGAAGGCCTGGTGTAGCCTTCACATAAGTCTGCAAAATGTTAAAACATACAAGACAGGTTTATAGGAAAGGGTATGGTGTTTTGCTTTTTATACACAAAGCACGTCTAATGCTAACCCAGCAGATGGAACTGGGCTCATTTGGAGGCAGTGAAACCTGGGTTAGCCAGCGTTATTTAACAGTGCTTTAACCCGGTTATGTGGTTAAACAAACCTCTAGTTCTTGAAGTAAAAGCTCCGTCTCCTTCACAGAAGCAGTCCGCTTGATGTATTCGTCCACTTTCAAACATTTCATGTCGACAGCTGCAGAACAGGTTAGTCAAAAATAAATTATGTTCATTATAACATGCGATAAAGCGAGTAGTTAAAGTTAGCCAACTAACGCTAGTAACGACATGACGTTGTTCGCCTAACGGCAATGTTTGCTAACTTCACCGAGAGTGAAATGTGACTTACTTCAAGCGGGAGACCTTTGTAGAAACACTTTTATTTTTACAACAGATAGAAGGCAGGATTGATGTCCATAATAACAGAATTTAGCAGCAGGGGTGTCGCTGCTAAACCTGTATGAGACTAAGTTAAAAGATTCAAATCCTCGGTGGAAACTGCGCCCCTGCGCACGGTTTTTGAAAGAAGTTCGCTAACCAATCCGACAGCACGTCCGCCTTTACCCGGAAATACAATGGCTTATGGGTAATGTAGTTTTATTTATCAAGCCCAAACTACGGACACAACCAAAAAACGGAAAACGTGTCATCATCGTTAAAAATAAACAAACAAATAAATGAATGAATAAATAAATAAAAATAGAAAATAAATAAGAAATAAAATAGAAAAATAGAAATAAATGAGATTACTTTCCATACCCCATAAAGTCAACCAAGTTGAATTAAATAGTTTATTTGAGTCCGTGTATCATTGGTCCATTCAATTATTCAATTCAGTCTGGCAAACTAAAAAACAAAAATTGAGTGAAAATTTAGTTTATTTGTTTTTCTGTATTAAAAAATGTTGGAAAAAAAGATGTTTGTTTTCCGATGATACACAGACCTATTCGCAGAATATGGCAGTTTACGGCTGTTCTGCAACATTGTCAGTTGCTCTGTCTCATTGTAGACTGTCTGTCTTCTCTTTATCCTGTTCTTGGAATCTGTCGCTGATACAGCTTCAAGCAAGCATGTTAATATCCTGGAGGACAAGTCAAGAGTTTGTGGCAGGATTTGAAAATTGCTGTTCATGCTTAGTCTCATGAAAAGTGACAGAGCCTAAACAGTTTTGCAAAGAAGAATTGGGGAAATTCTGTCCAAAAATGTACAAAAGATGGGCTCAACTACGTGGAATCAAGGCTCCATTTGCTGCTAAAGGTGCATGAAATTGATATAGCATTATTTGTTCATTTGTTCTCCATTTAAAATTTAAATATACACCTTTTGTTGAGCAGAAAAAAACAATTAGCAATAGAACAAGAAATAGTTAATGGAAATGCCTTTTACGCTCACTGTAACTCTAACATAGCTAATAGCAAATGATGGCATGGCTTTGTAGTGATGATGAATGATGAACAGACATTTTTTGGTTGGATCATGTCCACTAGAGGGCGCAGATCCACACTTTCAGGCTTGTCCCTGCACAGATAACCTGTTTAAACAATCAAATGAAAACTTATCATCCTCAGGGGCTGAGTGTTTAAAGACAGTGTGTTCCCAATGGCCACATAACAAGCTTTTGCAGATTTCCACTTTGGTGGATTTCCCACTTCCACATTTTCTCTGAAAGGAGACAGCTCTAAAATTGACTGCATCATGTAAGTACAATCAATTTTTACCTCACAGCTCAGTGTGAACATTTCCAGTAAAAATAATCACGTGTGTAACTTTTTGAGTTTTAATTGTGAGACGTACTGTGCGTGTTTCAGTAATTGCCAACTTTATTTATATTGCACTTTTCAGAGACAGAGTTTACAAAGTGCGTCATGCAGGTCATGTCAGCTCCTGATGAAAAGAATGATAATGTAGAGAGACTACTGAGGAACTAAGCCTCTCTTCTTAATGACGTGTTCCAGCGCAGCATTTTCACTGGTGTCAAGACTGATCTTGTACTTGGCCAGGATTTTCAGGATGGGTCTCAGCTTCAGCCACCACTGTGTCTTTGGAATACGATGACTGTGGAGGACAATGTTTGTCAGTGCAAAGAGGAAAGTGAAAACAAGAACTAAATTCCCAAAACCCAAGCAGCCAAATGTGTTTGTAACTTGGGTAACATGTTTAAATTAAAAACTGATTAAGCAGGTTTTGTCCACTAGGTGGCCAGAATGGCAAAGTGAATTACAACAAGGGGCCTTAAAGGGAAAATTCACCACTTTTTATATGCACATATAAACAGTGTTGATGGTAAATGTACTTAGTTGAAGCAATACATTCCTCAGTGTGTGCTATATTGACCAAGAAGGCTGAGTTCTACTGCTCATGGAGCTGCTCTTGCAGTGCCTACATGTACCAGCATGCATTGCATGCAAGCTTCTGATGCCTGCACGGTGTATCACCACACTAGCCTGTTGCTAGAGGTGGACAGTACAAAGAAAAAAAAAAGAGTCATATAGCACATCCTGGCTACCCAGAGGTGGAGACTAGAAATAAAAACTGAAATGGTCTGGAGTTCTCACTGCATCCAGTGACATCACTGTGTGCAGCTGATTGGACATCAACATAAAAAGTGGTGAATTTTCCCTTTAAGGTTTACAGTTAAGATGTTAGTGAACACAACTGCCTGTTTACATATTCATATTAGTGGAGTCCTATTTACTGATGTTTTAACCCTGGTTTGGCCCACTAACTGTGCAGTCTGAGTACATACTGAAAAATTCAGTGAAGAATAAATGGCAGGAAAATAAATGAATGGGATAGAAATGAAGTCTTACTCAAAGTCAGTTTGTTCTGCCAGCTCTGCCAGAGGCTGGAAGACCAAAGATCTCCTCTTCATGCCCAGCACACAGGCTGAGTCTGCAGAGTTGGCAAAAATACGACCTGGAGGTTTGAGGATAAAAATACAGTATACATTAGCACAGGGTGCACAGGAGCTCACCATACAACTGTATACAACATTTTGTGTTTTTAATAAGGTCATATCTTCACCATGTCTGTAGCATTGCTTCAGCTTGTCAGTCAACCATAACACAGACTTGAGTCCCATCTTGGTGCCAAAATTCCTGTCAAAGGGACTTGGTGTTCCACCCTAATAACAAAGGATAGAGTTCATTATGTTGATGAAATTGAATGAGGTGACATATAGAATGAGTCTGTGGTTAACAAACAGAACATCTGCATCTATTGGCCCACCTGCTGCATATGTCCGAGGACGTTCTTCCTGCAGTCAAACACACCCTTGCCCTCCTCGGTGTACAGGTTGAAGATAAAGTCTGTGGTGTAGTTGGCATTGCATTTCTCATTCCTGAAATAATTAACAAAATTAACAAAATTTTAAGCAAATGTGGCCATTTCAGACAGTTCGTACTGCCAGGATGTTTTTACACTCAAAGATTTTTTTCACACATTGAGTATTCCCAGTGAGCACCAACCAGGATTGGTTGAATTGGTTGATAGTTGGTCTGAATGTCTAAGAGCTCTTTTCATCCTGTTTTCACCCAGTTATAATGCAGTTACAACGTCAATGTGTCACACAGCACAAATTAGTTTAATAATACTATAATACTTTGTTCAGCTGTTGATTGAAAGAGAGACTACTGATCAGTGTGAAGGCATTTTCAAAAGTCGTATTTCACTGGTAGGTGAAATCTGGTCTACACAAAGACATCATTTCAATGCATTCAATGTTTCATATAAAATGTCACAAATCAGAACTATATGCAATGTGCAACCAACAAGCTTCCAGGACATTGTGATGGGAGAAGTTCTTCATGTAAAATAAAGAAAATGCACTTCTTGCTGTAGCGTAACGTGGAAGTGCAAGTACTTAGGTGTAGTGATTACAGCTTCGGCTACTCTGAAGGTATATGCACCAGGACGAGTGGGTTAAGTAAGACTTTCATCCATCTTAGTGAGGGGCCAAAATGACAATAGACTATTGTTTGCTCATGGTAGAGGAGGAAAAATGTCACTATTGCAAATCCTGTTGAAATATGGTCAAAGATGTGAACTTTCAAAACAAACAGTCTTCTTTTTTTCTATCTGAATGTCTTGCTGAAAACCGTCCGGTTACGGACTCTGGCTGGTCGATTGGTGCATCCCCAGTATGTTTGTACATTGTCACTTGTAATGTTTCTACTTTCTAATACTAATAAGCATTCTTGCTAAAATTGGCTTTGTTTGCATTTTGTCTTTTTACACTGATCTCCATTAACATGGTCTGTCCCTGTCAAATAAACAAAAGGTATACAGGAAAGTAATACTGGGCAACATATAAAGCCATGGTGAGTTGCAGAGTGTTGAAAGTCTTGATTCCCACAAACCTGAGAATCAGTCCTCTCTTCACAGTGGTCTTCATCTTCTCCACCAGATGTTCTACATTCAGCTACAAACAAATCAACCATCAGACCCACAGTCCATCCAACTATCAATCCCTAACTGATGTATGCCATCACTTAGCTTCCTCTCTTTTGAACATTCATGAGAACAAACCTCCAGGTCATGAATGTTGAAAGGCTCCTCATAAATGTAAGCAGCATCAGCTCCAGATGCCAGGCCAGCCATGGTTGCCAGGTATCCGCAGTATCCTCCCATCGTCTCTACAATGAACACTCTTCTCTTGGTGCCAGCAGCAGATTGTTTGATCCTATCACAGGTCTGAAGAGGAGAAAAACAATAAAAAACAAACAGTGTCATCAGTGAGATTTAGTTATTGGATCATCTGTTTTTTGTTTTGTGTTGTATAAGAGTTTTACCATGGTGATAGTGTTAAGTGCAGTATCAGCGCCAATACTGAAGTCAGATCCAGGAACATTGTTGGAGACAGTCGCAGGAACAACAACAAGGGGAATACAAAGTTCTTCATACTTCTCTCTGGCCCGCACCATCTGCAGACCCCCAACAAATGCCTGGTGAAGACAGGGAGGAAGGAGGAAATCAGTCAAATGTCAGTGATAGAAACCTCATCATCATTTATGTTAAATTTTAGTGTTTTAGTGACTATTACATTGTTTATATTTCAGCTGCTCACCTCAAAGCCTCCAATGATGATCATAGCATGAATGTTGTACTTAGTGATGCTCAGACTGATCTCCTCCATGAACTCATCTGGCAGAGATCTTTATAAAAGGGAAAACATAGAATCATAGTAGATTACACCTTCTCGCTGTTAAAAAGGCAAACCTACCAGTGTTCATACACTTAAAAACACTGAAACATACATGGTTTGATGAAATATCCCACCTCTTTGTGCCCAGCAGGGAGCCCCCCTTTCCAGTCCATCCTGCCACTCCAGACCAACCAATAGGCTCAATCTATGCAAGGAGGGACAGAGGGCATGCTCTATCACAATGGTTTTCAAACTTTTTCAAAATATTTTGGAGTGAATTACAGCCTGCAAAAACTTTTCACTATAAAAAATGCTTATGGACTAAGCCCCTTTTCCATATTTTTGGTCTGGTCCCCTTATCTATCAATGCCTGTATAATCTCAACCTTGTAATGCACAGTCAAACTATATTCATCTTTTTTTCAGGACAACTTGGACTATTAGATTAATGTTTAGTGCATATTATGTCACATGTGTGTACAGTCCCTGACAAAAGTCTTGTTGCTTATCCAAGTTGTAGGAACAACAAATAATAACTTTACTTGTAGTTGATCAATTAGAATCAGAAATGGCTTATGTGAAAGCCAAAGCCCTCTAGATTATGCTTATTATACCAAAAATAAAGTTTTGTATCATTCATTGAGTTTTATCATTTAATTAGGCCAGAAAGGTCAGATTTTGCTTGGACAAAAGTCGTGGTGCATACAAAAATAATGTAGAAATGATACATATGCTTTATTTTGAATACACAAACATATTACAATAACATCAGAACACAAAGTCATGGTGCCTTGGAAAAAAAGAATTAATATCGTGTATGGCTCCCATGAGCTTGGAGGACTGCATCCATACGTCTCGGCAATGACTCAAATAACGTATTGATGAAGTCATCTGGAATGCAAAGAAGGCAGTCTCGCAGGACTCCCAGAGTTCTTCAAGATTCTTTGGTTTCATCTTCCAAGCCTCCTCCTTCATCTTACCTCAGACATGCTCAATAATGTTCATGTCTGGTGACTGGGCTGGCCAGTCCTGGAGCACCTTGACCGTCTTTGCTTTCAGGAACTTCGATGTGGAGGCTGAAGTATGAGAAGGAGTACCATCCTGCCGCAGAATTTGCCCTCTCTTGTGGTTTGGAATGTAATGGGCAGCAAGAATTTCTTGATACTTAAGGCTGTTGATGTTGCCATCCACTCTGCAGATCTCTCGCACACACCCATACTGGATGTAACCCCAAAACATGATTTTTCCTCCACCAAACTTGACTGTTTTCTGGGTGAATCTTGGGTCCATGCGGGTTACAACAGGTCTTCTGCAGTATTTGTGGCAATTGGGAAGCAGTTCAATGGATGATTCATCAGAAAAATCAACCTTTTGACACTTTTCCACTGTCTATCCTTTCTGCAAGCTGTGGGCCTTGGCAAATGCAACACGATTTTTTTGTTGTCTTCTGTTTAATGCTGGTTTCTGAGCACTAATTCGGCCATAAACTTTAAGCAGAAGGCAGACTGACAGTCTTGCCTGGCCAGCTCCCTATTGCTGCCAATGCAGTGTTCCTTCCATGTATGTCCAAAATCTATTGGCTGAGTGAGGTTGCCTATCTTTTGACGTCAGTGTCCTGAGCTTGAAATAAAATGTTTAAAAACAGGATAACAGCTATATATCCAAGGAATATGGAATGCACTCAGGGTTGAACAAGACAACGTGAGGCTCTCCTAATGTGCAAACAAGAATCTACACTTGATTTATTTCATTTATGGAGTTCTATTCATTTTTTGGAGTAAAAAAATTACTGTATCCAATTACATCATACATGAAAACCGGGGCTGCCTTTATGCATGCCCAGCCCAGAGACAAATACAGCCTCTGATTGGTCCAGAACCAACCCAAGGCTTCATTGGAATGCTAATCAACAGCTAACCACCATGCTAATGATCTTCTAGATGGAAATACATATGATTAATCACAGAGGGCATTTGATGTGTGGGCTGTTCATTAACATGGTAAAACTGATTAACCATCATCATAGTAAAAGCCCTCTTTTTGTTTATTTGTGTGTAACTAGAATTTACCATTCCATGAGCCAAGCCGTCGAAGCCGTCATGCACTGCCAGCATCTGGTGGCCCTGGAGGATACCGATCCTGACAGCTGAACGGACTGCAGCGTTCATTCCAGCACATGGAGCGCCCACGTTCAATATGGCAATGTTGATGTTACTCTGGCAGGGACACAATCACAGAGACGTTTGTCAGAATAAATATATTTTCCACTGGGACTTACTGACTGTGACACAATGAATGTACATTAAGAGAGTTAACTGCAGTTCCTGACCTTTGTATCTGGGAGATGCACGTGGGCCAGCATTTTGTAAGTGTTCCAGTTGTTCTCAAAGCTCCTATTGTCAAAATACAGCAGAAATGAACAGACATTTTAAAACTTAACACAACACTCAATAATTTCAAAGGGATAACATAAGATTGCATGTCTTACTTTCCCCTGAGTGTCACTGCATCGTCAAACCTCCCCTCTCCCATGGCTGTCGTGACATCTTTAGTCTGACATGAAGAAAGGTAAGAAGACAAAAAGGAAACTGAGATTTGAATCACATATTAGTGCTCAGTAATGCTCGCTGTTGAAGCCGTGTTCATTTTGTACAAACTGTAAAGGGTTGATTTTTTTCTACATGTAGAAAAGTTAGACTCACCACTTGTACACACTCCATGAGAGGCAGCCTGACAGCCATGTTTCCAGACAAGCTGACCACACACGCAGGAGTGTCTGGTGTGGCCTCCAACAGAGCCATCACAGACTCCACACCCATCCTGCTGGCCTGCGTCATGACGAGCAAAGAGCAGACACTAAGCAGGTGTTTATTTATGTTACAGGAAATAAGATTAATTGTTGAATATTTAAAATGTTTATATTTGGGGCTCAGGCAGCAGTAGCATTACCAGGATTCTGTCAAAGGCAGATGGGGTTCCTCCTCTCTGGACATGGCCCAAGATGGTGGTGCGGGTGTCAAAGCCGAGCTTCTTTGATACCAGCTGGACAGAGAAATTTTGATTGTATGAGTAGTCTGCCACACATGAAGAGATTATTTGTTATTGGAGTTCTGCCATCACTGACCTGTTTGACATCATCACATGTGATAGGTTTACCACGGCGATCAATCGCTCCCTCTGCAACTATGATGATATTCAAACGGGAGCCACGGCCTCTTTGCTGAGAGGGATTGAGAAAACCTTTAAGATCAACAAGCAAACTTAAAAAAAAGCCAGATTCAAATTAGTAATTGAAGAAGATGCATAACAAGACATTTACATCTCTCAGTCTTCTGCACAAATGTTCCTCCCATTGCTCCTCTGGGGGCATTTCAGGAATGAACACCCAGTCAGCACCACAGGACAGAGCCGTAACCAGAGCCAGGTAACTGTCAGGAAAGAGTCATAAGCTAAGATTAATGTGTTTTTGACAAAAAAAAATTAAGTAAAAACTCAAAACTAATGTTTAATGGCATATGACACTTAGACAAAGACAACAAACAATAGCAAAGTAAATATTTTATCAAACAAACTGCATCATATCATGATATGCATCATATTAGAGTAACACAGGATTTATTTTTTTAGGCCAGTGGCTCATTTTTTAGAATCTGTTAACTCTGTCAACTCTTTTAATATTAAACATGTTTGTTATTATGATATCCTAGATAAAGGTACTCTTGAATATTTAATTAACTTCATAATTCTATAAAATCACTTATATTAGATGAACACAGTATTATAACCTACTAACCATCGGCATGATAGCTTGGTCATTGTGAGCATGTTGATGTCAGCATTTAGCTCAAAGCACAGCCTCACAGCTGCTAGCATGCCTGTCTTTTTTACTTGAGATTTAAGTTTAGTTAAGAGGGACATTTCACTAGTTGATCATTAGAAAATACTCACATAGCCTATTTAGCATATAACCAAAAGTTCACACATTTAGCTACTGTGACAGTCATTTCACAACCACCCAGTTAGAGAACCACACAGGCTGTACTCACCCACAGTGCCTGCCCATTACCTCCAGGATGAAGGTCCTCTGGTGACTGCAGAATGAAAAATATCTCATCAAGAGTCTTGAAATACATGGCAGGTCTATAAATAAAATGTATGAATGATTAAATGTATACCTCTGTGCTGTGGTGGTGATGGCATCCACTATCTCAATGATACGATGCAGGGCAGAGTCTGTGCCGATGGTCATGTCGGTTCCACAGAAGTCATTGTCGATGGATCCCACCATGCCAACGATGTTGAGGTGAGAGGAACTCTTGGCCTCCTGTGATGTGATCTTACCTGAGCACAGATTAAAATCACAAAACTCTCAAACAATTGTTGAATAGAGTTCATGACTTATGTTAGAGGCCTTTATTTTTCCTAAATCAATGTAAATTCAAAACTAACTAACTAACTAACTAACTTATATGGTTAATTAAGTACAGCAATAGAAACTCAGAGCAGCAAAGTAATGACTACTGATGGAATTAAAACCAGCAGCGACTCGGATGCGTTTTTCACTTGCATTTCTCATGAAACAGATGCGCTCTCATTTTAATCTAGGCAGGCTCATGTTTCAGCAGTGTCTCATGGGTGTAAATGTGAGCTGAAGTATATTTTTGTGGAAACTGGCATCTAAACACAAGGATGATATCCAGTAAAAAGGCACTGAATAAATATATGTATCTACATTTTGTAACTTAGGTGGAGAATAGTGTGATCCCAGTCAGAGAGCAGCTCACTCTGCTCTGGGTTCAATCCCACAGATTGTCCCTTCCTTACCCAGCAGCTGGGAAGCAAAACACAGGAAACTTCTTGAAGTTCTTCTGCAGAGTTTTATCACGGGCAAACTGTAACCCTCACTGTACATTTACTGCCACTAGACAACTTCACTGCTGAACTTTAATTCCCCTCCTCTGATCGCCAACACCTGTCTGCTCTGAGTGGAGCCACTGTCACTGTCTCTGCTTTGCTCAACCACATTCACTATGCGCGCGCGCGCACACACACACACACACACACACACACACACACACACACACACACACACACTGCTGTGCTTACGCCAAACTGATATCCATCATGCTGATTGAAAAATAGATCAGGAATATTCACACATATTGAAGGAAAACTTCACAATCCACAGAAAGTTTGGTTGCTCATTTGCTGCTGAAATGTATGGATGAAACGGAGCCTATACAGACAAATGCTTCAGTGTTGTGTGAACACTGGCTTTATATAAATGATATGCTGACATTACATTTGCTATGTAGATAAAGAGTTTGTGTTGTGGAAATTTACACTGTACTAAATTTACCATGTGAGCTCCTGTAGTAGGCTAGAGGGAAACTACCTGGCCTTTATTAGCATTATTTATTTATTCATTATTTATTTGTTCATGCTGACTATTGACTACATATAAAGAGAAGCTAAATGATGGCACCAGCACAAAATAGAAGTGCTTGTATCTGGGATATTTTGGCTTCATTTTTGTACAGTGGAAGGAAGAGGAGACATGCGTCCATCTTTATATACAGTCTATGGCCTCAGCTATTATTTGAGACTCGTGCATTATTTTAATTTAAGGTATGTTATGTAAAAGTGAATGACCAAGGTGTCTGAACCAACAACTTGTACTAACATTAGTACTGAAGGGGGGAACTGTGAAAGTGAGATTTCATGTGAGGTTGTGTTACTTAGAACAGTGAATTTTGGGGTCACGCCTCTCACCAGCTTTGACCAGGTCAGCCAGAAGCTCGCTCCACTCTGTCCTGAACTGGTTGGCACCCGTCAGACTGCCATCACCTCCAATCACACACAGGTTGGTGATGCCCAGCTTGACTAAGTTGCAAGCTGCCTTGGTGCGTCCCTCCTTGGTGCGGAAATCTTGACAGCGGGCACTACCAATCACAGTCCCACCCTGGTGTCAGGCAAAAGAGGAAGGGTTTCAGTATGCGACAAGAATCACAGGGAGTCAGGTGGAGAAGGGGTAACATTATCTGAAACCTAAGCCCTTATGTCCATCAAGACTTGTTATTTAATGAACTCTGGCATTTAAATGGCCTTTTGACCTACAGAGCTGCACTGTAGAATCTGAAGAGTCGGGTTACACAGGTCATCCATCCCACCCACTAAGATGGAGATGATAACATGCAGATAAATGTACTTTTGTATCCTCGCGCTTGTTCTCACCAGCTGCAGCATCATTGACACACTCTCCCAAGTAGCAGGGCGGATATGGTCTCCTCCATCCACGAGACCCTGGTAACCCTGTCAACAAATACAAACACAACACAGTTATCATCTGCTTGAAAAGAGGTCATTGCCAATAATAAACTTCAGGCTTAATGATGCAGCCATATTTTTAATCTGGCATGTTGTATTCTAGGATCATGATTTTGTATGATAAATAATGGAATATTGCTGGAGAAAATTAGCCAATCAAAAGCAAATCTTTTTTATTGACTAATATGTTAAATTATATCTTGAGAAAAAAATGATTGTTGATTAAAAGTGATGTAAGAAAGAATAATTGATTGCTCAGTCTCAAACCAAAGTGTTGGTATTTTATGACCTTGGAATGAGACTTTGTCCAGAATAACTAACAGCTCCTTTCAAAAACTTACTCTGGGAACTGAATGTCAGGTATTTTTATGCATTTGTTTTGCTATTGTACAGATACATAAAATTTAAAAGCTGTATTTACCTCATGGACAAAATAGACCTTAGCTCCAGTGTAAAGTCCCACTCGAACGGTGGCCCTCACAGCTGCATTCATACCTGTAGGAACAGGGTGTATGTGCATGTTAGCTTTTATAGTTACATGATAACCTTATGATGATGCACACACCCAGGTGGGATAGAAGAATGGGAAAATAGTGGCGAAAAAAACATAGTTACTATTGTTATCGATATTATTTTAGCAGTTTGTTGATGTTTCTGCAAAAATTCTGCAAATGTACAAATTTTACATTTCTATATTAGTGTTTAAAATATTATATACAGCAGCTTTTACTTTGGTGGGTTTTGGGTAAATTGCATTAGTTTCATTTTTACATCCAAGTATGTGCAGAAACAATTTAGCAAGGTAACTTCAGTGGGATATTATAATAGTCCTTCCAAAACCTGCAATTTGCTTATTGATATGGTGAATGGATGTTGCACAGCTCATACTTTTAATGATATTAGCACTTCTTTTTTTCAGTTTTTACATTAACCTGCTATAGCAGCTGCTGAACACCAGATGGGTGCAACAACAACTCAAGCTTGAAATAAAGACAGCCAATAAAACAATTCCAGGGTACCATTTTATTTCATGGTGATTTCATTGTTGCTCACAGTTAAATACTATCTAATAGTATTACAGGAAAAGCAGCTGGGCCTCTGCCTGCACTCTCAACACTCAGCGGGTCTTTTAAAGGACAAGATGTGGATAGATTAACTTTAAGGCTGCCAAGAGCATCTCCACTTACAGTGTACATGAGTAGAGGAGAGGCAGGAAGAGTAGCCCTCTCACTCCACTCCACCACTTTACAAACACATGACAGAAAGGTCATGCCTCTAAAATTAGTCCTCATAACAGATACAGTGTGAGGGAGAGAGGAGGAAGGAACGGGGTGAAGACACTTGGACCAAAGAATATGAAGATTAAGACTAAAAAGGTAAGATTGTGTGAGAATTGTGTATTTTGGAGAGTGAAAAGGAAAAAGCTGTGCAGTTTTGCATCTATACACGTTGTCTTAAAGTTCAGATGTGCAGAAAAACAGACAGATGATATCTCACTGTCTCACACCAAAGGGTTTTGTGGGGTCACTGACACACTTCCCAAAAGGTCACGGATGAGATATTCCTCATCAAATTAAAGGTCAGAGGAGAGTCTGTCTCACTCTGGGGTCCTAGCAGCTTTACGTGAAGGAATTTGTGTTGCCCTTTTCATTAAGTTAACTCTACAGACAGAGAGAGAGTTAAAATAGCTGTGCTGCAATAGAGAAGTCATTAAATAATTATTATCATCAATTAAAAAAAGACATAAAAGGTAGCTGTAATAAGACAGCAAAAAAGAGGCTATACTTTTTATGTTTTTCAAAAAGGAGAGTTAATTCTAGATACCTAAAGAAAGTTAATCCAAAAGATAATGACACACCAACACTATGGAGATCTCTGGAGGCTACAATTATTGTCCAGGACAATCAGTGACCACTCAAGAGGCATCAACATTCGGATTCCAGTTTTCTCTGTTTCCAACTCACTTCATGTCTCAGATACTTCTCTATTTGTCATTATAACCCTAGTGTTGTGTTACTAAGTAGTGACTTCCCATGCACAGATCCTCACAGCCACCTGCTGAGAACAAACAGCAGGCATGCCCTGCATAAGCCTCCACACTCACATGCCACTCTGGCAAACCCTCCACTTACCCTGGGCATCACCTCCCGAGGTCAGCACGGCGATGGCCCGACCCTTTCCCATCTTGGTGGGGTCTACAGGAGCCGTTTGTGCCATGGTCCTGGAGCTGTATCTGGCTGAGGGAAAGAGGCCTTGAGTGTAAAGTCCCTGTCACCCTGCTGCACTGTGTAGAGCACAAGGATCCCCTCACCTTCACTCAGCCTGCCTGCTGTGGAAAGTAATAGCAGTTGCAAAAGTGCACCGCTTAACTATCCTATTGGCAGACAGGGAGGCACACATTTAGACGCATGCACACACACGTACACAGTGCCTATTAAAAGTACCCCCCATCTCCTATTCCCTTTGCAATTTTCTGATTTTATTGTTTTACAACATTGAATCGCAGAGGATATAATTAGACTTTTTTCAAGCTTATCTTTTTACATTTTTTTTTTTTTGAATCTCAAATACAATACAAATATGGGGACATTGATATAAATTAAATTCAAATATACAAGATAATACATTGTATCTAATATGTACATCTGAACATTTTTTTCCACTTCAAGATGTACAAGGGACCATGTACTTTTCAAGTTCTGTCACAAATTCTGGATTTGATTTAAGTCTGAACACTGACCACTGCAGGGCATCAATACTGCTGATTTTAATTTATCCCTGCTTAGCTGATAATCCTAAAGCTCAAGGACTTTATATAAATTCCTGAGTAGCTGCAGATCTTGCTGGAAAATAAACTCTCCTGGTTCAACTTCTCTGGCAGACTGCAGCAGGCTTTCCCACTGGATTTCTGTAACTTTTGCAACATTTGCAAAAGTCTCTTGACAAGCCATTTTCATGAAATATTTAAAGGACATTTAAAGCTGTGCAATATCTTTTCAACCTTTTATATAGAGACAGCTTAGATTGACAGGAAAGGGGGTAGAGAGAGGGGGGTTCACATGCAGGGAAGGGCTGAACCAACTGAGCTACTGGAGCAACCTGCTATGGATTTTTTATTGTGTATTTTTCCTGTTACTTTTGGGTAAATGTAACTCAGATTTGTCTGAAATATTTTACTTTATCTTCATTATACAGTCTTTAGTGAGTAGCTGTTAGCTGTTGGACCTTTTTGATCCAGTAGATAAAACACAGGTACTTCCATTCAGGGATGCCAGTTGATGTTGGTGGTGTGTGTGTATGTGTGTATCCCTGTCCTTAGTATATGTATTAAAAGCAATTGCTTGCACAAGTGAATTAGACATGTCATAATCATGTATAAATCAATTTCTGGCTTATTCCTAAATATAAAAATATAGTATGTAACATTTCCACATTAAACTGTCTTAAAAGTAACTAGACATTTTATAGATAGCTGCATTCTTACATTACCAACATTACCAACAATGTTCAAACCCAGAGAAATACATAATTTTATTCAAGGTAACAGTGTGTTTTGTTTGGTTACCTGTTAATGGCGTCACATGGCCTTTATTCCTCTGGTTGCTATAACTTCTGGGGAAACCCCAGAAACGTCAGATAATACATCAGAGAGTGAGGAGGGAAGTCAAGCAAGTGTGACTAAACGTAACGTGAATAAAACTTTCATTATAAAATATTTTTGTCTGGAATGTGTCAGATAGACGTTTTTTTAAGATTATTTTTTGGGCTTTTTTCCTTTATTGAGATAGGACAGCTGAAGATGTGACAGGAAAGGGGGAAGAGAGAGGGGATGACACGCAGGAATCGAACCAGCAGCCGCTGCAGAGGACTGACAGCCTCAACACATGATACACACGCTCTACCAACTGAGCTATAGGGGTGCCCAGCAATAGTGATTGTTTACCAATGCTGACAACAACGCCCATGATCCTATGCTACTTCACAACATCATCATTTTTTTTATGTAAAAGACCCCGAGCAACATTAAGTACTGTAATTTAGTTCCATTTGTTTTATTTTCGAAATTAAATTGGTGTCAAGAAATTCTATTGACATCCACTGTGATTCAGTGTAGCGATCATAACCCTTTTCACTGTATATTACTGTCTGCCCTCACAGCAACTGCAGGAACAAATCAGATCTGTACGGCAGAAACCAGCATGTGGGTTTTGCCACTATTGCTAATTACTTGAGGTAAAGGTTTTAGGTCTTCATCTACCACTACCCTATTAGGGACAGTCTACACATTCAAACTGATAGTGATATTCGTTTAATAGCAGTCTGTCCTACCAGCATCTCCCGCTGGATCAGAGCTCGAGGACGCCCTGTGGTCACATTCTGATCCTGAGAAATCATCATCACCACCTGAGGAGACAGAACCATGACACATTGCCCACACTGTGATCCAGCCTCAACTCTACTGCGCATACTGTATTATATAAAAGAAAAACTCACTCCAGAGTCTAAGGCAGAATCTCACTTACATGATAGACCTTCTCTACAAAAGACAGCACGCTCAAGCATTACTTCTCTGCATTTTCTCCCCACTCTGTTTTGTCATTGAGAGCATTTGTGATCGCTGTGTAACAGCCTCTATCTGTGCATGACAGGTTACTCCCATGGGCTTATCATGTCTTTTGCTGTGAGCTGCAGCTGATAGGCTGGTTATTGAAGAATGCAAAATGGGGGAAAAAGCACATAAATATATTTTGCAGAACTTTCTTTACTAAAAAGTCTCGTCTGAATTCAGCAGGTCAAGTGTGTCCAGTTCAGTAAGACTCACAAGTATTAAACTGATGCAAACAAGACCTCTGGATATTATAAATGGAGGGCTTCCACTAACAAAGCAAACAATTTACTCAACAATTTAAAAGAATAAGAGTTACTAATTCTTACTTAGAATTATTTACCTATTTGTACCTTCTTACTGGAAGTAATAAGAGAAAAATTCAACCCCCAGAGCCCCAGCAACACAACTGTTACTTTCCCTTTTTAATTGACTCCTCTTCCATGAGTAGACACATTATATCTTGTTAGTCTGCTATTCATGTCTGGAATTATGAATCAGAGGAGTAATTAGATACAGCACAGTACTACACCTAGATGTAGGTCTTGTGTGCATGTCTGGAGGGTTTTGTTACTATTAAGCTGTTTGTTCAGTCACTGCCAATGAAGATGATATAATTTAAGTAGCAATAATGCAGAAATAATTACTTTATTTTCTGTCTTTATTTGCATCACTCTATAAGAAATGCAATAAAATGCAAAAAACTAAAAGCTAAAAGCTCAATAAAAACAAATAAATTAAAAGCACGATGTGAAGAATATCAGTTATTGATAGTGAAGCTCAGTTAAAGATGAAAAACAAAAGAGTGAATGTGACACCAGTGAGAGTGGGAGACTTGAGTCTGTTGCAGGCAGCTGACTGGAGTTGTCTTTAAATAGATACATGGTGCTGCTATCTATAAAACACACAGGAACCCCTCCCCTTTTTCACCGCCATTACTGTGAAAGTGCACAGTCATCCCTGTAGCTGAACATGTCAGAATATATCATGCTTTTGTTTTTATGAATATATATGACAATTTCTGCAAAAAACGAAAAAGTTAAGTAAAAAGTTATCAGCAATGCTCAGACAAATGCGATTTGAAGACTTACAGTGACACTCAAATATGATAAATGCACACACTGAAATGACAGAATGAAATCACAAACACACAAATATCCACACTGTATACGTACCTTGACCTTTCTTTCTGATCCAGAGCAGCAGACAGGCCAGTAGTGTGACAGCGAGGAGCCACAGGACCAAGAGGACGGCCGGGTACCACATCCTCCTCACAATGCCTCTCTTCCTGGGAAACCATTCTGCTTCTGATCTGTATTAATAGCTTTGATATCACTTCTTCATTGTGACCTTCATCGCTAAAGCATGATGGGTAATCAGATACAACTCGCCAGTATCTATAATAACCACAGGGGATTAATGTATGGGAGTAAGTGGTAATATATCTAACACTAATTTATTTTTTTAGAAATGTATATATATGTATCATAATATAACAAGGCTATAATAATATATAATACAACCACACAAACTATACACTCTAAAAACTCCATGTACACCACAGTATGTCATATTGACCCCTTTTCTGTTGGTAAACATTATAACGTTTGTTTGTGGGCGGAGTCAGGTGGAGGCAAAACAATTCCTGAAACACAGCAGCTAACATTAGAGATGGTAAGGTTTGCTGGCTTGTTTGTTAACACTGGCTGAAGAAAATTTAAGGTTTTCTGAATTTGTACAGTCACTCACTCCACAGAACTTGAAAAGGTTCACATTAGCCAATGGGAGCAGACATGCTCACTCAGTAGATGAATGATGTCATTTTATTTAGCTAATTTAATGATCTGCATAAGTGACGGGCGCTGCCCCACGTTGAGCTGAGAGGGCAAGTGAGAGTACAACAGCCTGCTGAACCAGACTGTTTTCACATCTAACTTGTTGAATTAAGGATTTATTTCTACCAAACCAGAGCTGGCGATTGTTACAACAGTGATGGTTTTGGTGAAATATATTTCATTTCTGTCTGTTGAGTTTAAATAAAGTGTGCTTCATGGACAGTGGACTAGTTTTTACAACATGGCAATTAAAGCTTGTCTTAGTTAAAAGAGAGAAACTTGAATTCAGAAGGTGATCAGTTGTATTTTACTGCTTAATAAGGAAAATAGGAGTGAGACTATTTCCTTTCCTGACATTTTCCTTATTTTGTTGCAGCTTGCCCACATCTCCCAGCTTTTGTCTTATTGTGCTTAACCATAGTTGTGTTTTTTTTGTTTGTTTGTTTGTTTGTTTCTATTTTGACTGGCAGGGGCAGCTGGTATACAATAAAACTTCTGAGCCATTACAACTTAGATACCACTTAGATTCTGGCACTCAACAACACAGAAAGATGCATTTCAGCTTGGTTATGTGACCTACTACTTTATGTTGGCCTCCAGTTTTTCTTTTGTTTTGCTGGCAGCTAAAGCTGTGACGTAATCATGATGTCAGCCCACAAAGGGTCTGTTACTTTCCATGAAAGTTCATTCATCTGCAGTATGATGGCCTTTATTGCAGGTATGCCATGTAGAACTTCAGCAAAGAGACAGCAAAGTCAAATCTGTTGGGAAAAACTCCATTACTGTATATCTCCTGCTATAAATGTAGACGACAGTAGCTGTCTTGTGAGGTAACATAGGGTCAGTGTTTTATTTAATCACTGCTGATTGACATAGCAGCCACTCAGCAGACAGTGAGCTATGAAGCAATGTGTCTGTGACACTGGCGTGACTCATGCCAGGACAGCTTGACATTACAGTAGTGAAACACAGGCACCCGGACAATGTGAAGAGGGCACACAAACCCATGTTATGCAAGTACACATGTGCTATCTATTTGTGAGGACCGCCATTGATACAATGCATGCCTGAGCCCTAATCTTAACCATCTTAAGAATGTGCCCCAACCCAGCCCTTACACCAAACAAGGCTTTTCACTTGGCAGCCTGGGGACTGAATCCAGCCCTTTAATCCTTTTTACCTTTTGAAACATGGATGAGGTGTTGTGTTTAAGTTTTATTCATGTTATGTTTAGTTATGTGTGCTGACATCCCTCCTAACATCCTTCCTGATATATGTTGCTTTTACAGGCCCGCCAGGAACATCTTTTAACCATTTTGAATGTTGAATAGCAGATGGCCTGTCCTACACTAAACCTAAATCCAAATCTAATGCTCAAACCAAGAAATCAACAAAATTCTTTGCACTAAAATTCAAAATGGTCCTCGCAGAGATAGAGGTACAAGATCACACACATAGTACACCCAAACAAGCGCATAATCATGATTTTTTAAAAGGTCTTTAAATTAAATGATTTGCTGTTGGTATGATTCATCAGCCCATGTCCTCTGTGAAGGTCATGACTCCACAGCTCCTCCTTTAACACTCCTCACCAGCACAATGACGTTTAAAGCAGATCCATCACTGCGGACAAAAGGCAGCTTGTCATAAACACGCGTCTCAGGAGGTGTTAGTTTGTTGGTTCTTTGTGCAGCATCTTCCCAACACTGCGTGCCCCCGGTGGGTTGAGCGACATGCAGGCCTCTCCTGAGGCAAACCTCGATCAATAGCACCATTTCCAGGTAATCCCCCCTCCTGTCTTCCCAGACAGTATTAACACTCACACAGCCCGTAATAAACCATATGGATCAATACGACACCAGTTCAACACAAAACACTTCCACCTCAGCTAATGCAGTGAAATGTGGACTGGATATTGTTACAATCTTAACCTTCAGCATCTCCAGTCATGTGAAATATGCTGTAATTAGATCATGCTGTGTAAAACAGAATAGGATTGTTAGATGATTGCATGTAGTAACACAATTCTCAATAATTATGCTTGTAATTCAAATTTGCATAAACAAATAGCACTGACATTTAGAACTATGAGGCTGCATATTTAACATTATACCTTACAAGACCTTTTTCTAATGCCTTCTTTGTGAGTGTTTGTTTTGTTTCTTTCTTTCTTTCTTTCTTTCTTTCTTTTCCCATTTTTGTATCACAGGAAAATGTACTTCAATTCTTTTAAAACTTTTTTTAAACTCTTGAAATTTGGTAAATATTTAAAATCTTCATAATTTTGTAGTATTTTGTTACTTGTTGTTTACATGTTGTTTCAGTACTTAAGTACTTGCAACTACTTTGTTCCAACTATTATCTACCAAAAAAGTATTTATTTGCCACTGTTGGTGTTTTATTTAACATATTGTTGCTTTGTCACATAGTAGATCCGCAATACTCAACCTTAGGCCATCGGGCCAAATCTGACCTGCAGTTGGATGCTGGGTGGAATATTCTTCTGTAGATATATATGTAGATGTAGTATGTGGGTTTCTTTAAAAAGTAGTGAGACAGAATGATCTCACTGGGGCGTCCTGGTGCCCAGATACAGTCTATATCTAGACCTTTGTCTTAGAGACAACTTAATTAACCAACAGAACGTGGATGGATGATTTTTAAAAATAATCAAAAATGGCACACAATCTTCCCCCTGGTTCCTAAAATACAAACATTCCCCACAAAGAATTACAGAGGACATGACCTCAGTGTCCTCAGTGGTAGCTATACCCTGCTTGTTTCGTATGTTATGTAAGGGTTTTTGGTGTGTGTGTGTGTGTGTGTGTGTGTGTGTGTGTGTGTGTGTGTGTGTGTGTGTGTGTGGAACCAGGAAGAATAAATGCTACCTTAGTGGCAGATAATGGGGATCCAACAAAGAATTACTTTGTACCACTGAAAACGATCTGTGAAATAGCCTCTAGCAACATCTGATCCGATTATGACCATGATCTTAAATTCAATTCTGTAGAATATAAAAATATATAAAGTAATACTGCAAAGATGAAACTCTCATAGTTTGAAAACAAGCTCATACAGCTTGCGTGGGATTAAAAGTATCAGAATAAAGAGCAGGAAGTGCAGCTAACAGTCATTTTAGTGTCAATTGTCTGAACTCAGTCAGCCAACAGGTGGCAGCAGCACCTGATCTTTCCCTCCCTGTGTGTTTATCGGAGCTGGAGAAGCACATGCAAAGTCTTGGCTTAATAAATCATGCGCTGAAAGTGTCAGTGCAAATTTTGTTAGATTTTATTGCAGTTTAATCATCTCAATGAATGTTTTAATAGGCTGATATTTCAGAGAGAGAATGGCAATGCAGTGATAAATTGTGTGGGGTGAGCCGGCCCCCCTTGCCTTACACGTCTCTCCCCCTCTCTGGGCTGCTTTTCGCTGCAGAGAATCACTAATGTAGACCTGCACGGGTATTTGTCCACTTATTGGTGCAGGGGAGTCTTGTGTTATGTACTTAGATTATCCATATTCATTTAAGAACAAACAGACTAATCTGTAATTGGCCTGCAGGCTTTTTCTCACTGATAATGCTCAACCTTTTCCCCTTTTCCATCCTGCATTTTCTTATTGTTTCGCTTTCCTTCTCTCCTTCTAAAGGCCTTTTATGAATTCATCAGGTTGGATCACTGGGCTCCACCTTACTCCGAGGCCTCCCACACCATTTAACATGTCTTTAGCCCTCCTCCTCTCTCTGAGGATTGCTCTGTTTCTCTATTTGTCATCCCCTGTCCCTCTTTCCCATTATGTACATATCTTAATCGGACCATTTTCCTCCTCTCCTGGATTTCATTCATTCCCTGTTTTTTTTTTTTTGTTTTTTTTTTTTTTTTGGTCTGGCTCTTCCTTTGACCTTCACTTCCCCGGCTTCATTACTCTCCTCAATTTATGTATTTCCTTCCTGTTTTCCTGACCATAAGGTGGTAATGGAATGCAAAATCAACATGGCTGTGACATTTTAGGCACCTATCCTCCCCGCCTCAGGCTCTGTCTCACATATACTGTTGTCCTCTGCCAGCATGGATATATGATGTGTGGTGTGACTCTTCTAATAAGGACATGGATGAGAGAATGGAGGAGGCTGGGGGCTGTAATTAAAGACCGAAGGGTCTCGGTGAATAAGTATGGAAGGAGGGAAGGGAGGTAAAACGGTGGTGGCTATCCGCTGCTGCTGGAACAATAAATCAACCTGCTCCTTTAGCCGCCCTCAGCACGATATCACGATACAGCATTCAGCCCCCCTCTTTGCAAAAGCAATTCCGTCATGTCTTGTTAGCTCATTCGTCTTCATCAGCACCAGTGGGAGGTTCAGACCCCCCCGTCCTTACCCCCCAACTCATCTTGAGCCCCCCCCCCCCAGTGCCAGGCACCATTGATCAAAAGCAGAACCAGCCTGTGCATCAGCATGGGCATGGATGTCATATCATTCACACACACATACACACACACGTACAATGCACACACACACACACACACACACACACACACACACACACACACACACACACATGCAGTGCTGTGCAACAGCTGAAGTAGCAACAACAGTTAAACTAATCTTAGCTTGGCCGTGCAGATCCGGGTCGCGCGGTAATGTTATTAATGAACGCATGGTTAACACACACACAGAGCGCTAATGGCATTCAGGGCCAATTAAGGGATGACTAATTAATGAGACATTTCCTATAAGGCTTATTGATATGTTAATTTGCAGTCATATAAATCACAGTCTTAATTGTATTGCCTTCAGATAATAAGATTTTCATTACATATAATGATGAATTGTTAAGCCGGCTGAATTGAACCAAGAAATATTGCTCGGTTTTGAGGGAACAGAGCAATGCTGCTACATGATGATACACTGTAAAAATAAACTCTTTGTTTTAACAGAAAAAGTTATTGTCTGTGCTGCTTTCAAATTTCAAAATGACTGAACCTGAAATGACAGGTTGAGGTAATTTTGTATTAACAAAGACTTTTCTGGTGAAAAAAACAAACAAACCTTGATATTAATTCAGTTGTACATGAGAAAACATGTTCAGTAAGCTTAAGATATGAAGTTGAACCAACAACTGATGAACATTTATGTCATTTACTATAATTAACATTT
This sequence comes from Lutjanus erythropterus, assembly GCF_056507025.1. Taxonomy (NCBI): domain Eukaryota; kingdom Metazoa; phylum Chordata; class Actinopteri; order Lutjaniformes; family Lutjanidae; genus Lutjanus; species Lutjanus erythropterus. Next base: position 22,548,826 of record NC_139318.1, read on the forward strand.
AATTAACTTGCTTATTAACATACTTACCTTCATCACGGTACACTGTGTTTTCATTATGGTGAAAAAATGATACTTAAAATATATCAGAGACACACAGCAAGTTTTCATTATGCATATTTTCTTTAAACTAAACATAGAGTTTTGGTTTTATAATGCATGCAACTAAATTTAATTAGTTGATTGAACTATGATGAAGCATAGTACAGTACTTTTATTCAACATTTCCCCTTTAAAGTGCATTTTGGGGAGAGTTTTTCTTAATCTGTCGCGGGTCTACAGGACAGGGGGTGTTGCCCCCTGAGGCAAATTGTTATTTGTGATATTGGGGTATACAAATAAAATTAAAGATCATGTTTGTAAGGTATGAGGTGTTCTGAAATAAATACTGGAAATGTTCTTAATTTCAGATTACACTACACTAAATACTTGCATGAATACATGACTATATTGAAAACATTTTAACAAAGCATTTTTACCAATAAATCTGAAACATTTTGATTTTTTTTCTTTTTTTTTTTGGCAAGATGTCTTAAACCAGAAACCTTAAAACCAGCATAATCTTTTCTTTTAATGCTTTATGCTTTTTGTGTTTATTTGTGCTATGCTGGCTGACTGAAAGTTAAGCATACTTCTACAATTCCCTTCAGATTTATTCACGCCTGGGTGGTTCCCAGTATATTTTTCTGCTGCTGGGTTTTGGTGTTTTGGTTCGATTGCACCTCCACAGTAGCTGTCAGGAGTGGGGAGGGCAAAATTTTTCCAGAGACTCAAACTAGGAACTTTCCCATTACTTGTTTGCCTGTTTAACCTCGACAGCCGCCCTAAAGCTACAGGATTGATATGAGAATTGTGTGGACAATAGCTTGAGGGTGACAGCTGTGTGTCAGTAATGCATGCATCAAGTAAACACACTCGTAATACAAACAGAACTGTTTCTTAAATCAGCTTTACACCATTAAAATTTAATTTATTAGAACATTTATATCTTCAACAGGCGTAAGCCTGGAGGGGATCATGCGACCGGTTGTGTTTGTGAGTGTGTGTGTGTGTGTGTGTGTGTTCATGCATGCGTGACTCTTTCATCCTTCATCCTGTCCGCAGCTGCTCTTGCATACTACTGGACCCATTAGCCTAACTTTTTTTTTTTGTGCATATTCATGATTGTACACTCAAGGATCTCTTGTGGTTGCGATGATTCACAACAATCAACAACACACACAGTCTTTTTTAAAACCTGTATAACAACCACCAACTCCTGACACATCACTCCTTTAACAGGCCAGTAGGGCCGCAAGTCATCAACAGCTGCTAAAAACAGGGCTTACCTATTAGCAGTGTTGGGGAGTAACTAGTTACACCTAACTAATTACATGTAATTGAATTACAAAATAAATGTAATTCTTATCCATTACAGCTAATCTAATCAAAATGTTGGTCATTACAAAGAGGTTACATCCAATTATTATTTTCAGGTTGTCTGGTGGAGATCTGTACTCCACTGAGTGACCTCTTCCAGATATTATTTCACATTGCTTTGCCATGTGGCAAATGGACAGAGGTGTTATTAAATTTAAAGTAATTTGCTATAGAAGAAGTTACTGAAGAAGTTATTGAAACATACGCCTGTAAGTTTACTTCAGTGTTTCCATTTTATGATATATTATACTTTCACTCCATAATAGTTCAGAGGGAAATACTTTTTATTCAACAACATAAATTTCAAAGTTGCCATGAAATGTTACTTAACAGATAAAGATTTTATTTCACATCTATTTTATGTCACTAATAGTATTCTAAATTATGTTTATGATATTTGTAAAATTATACATCTGTAACATTTTGCATATTGTGTACACTTACTTTTGATAGAACAAGATAGGACAGGATGAGCCTTTACTGTCTCTCTTAAGAGAAATTTGTCTTGGACAGCTACCAGAGTTCATGACAAGTAGTCAGATTAGATTACATTCATTGTAATCCAGCGTATTGTTTTCAGTAACTGACAGGGTTGGGAGGGTTATTTTAAAAATGTACTCCACTACACTTCTTAAAAAATGCAGTCAGGAATGTAATCCAAGTATCACAATATCCAATAATGTAATTTGATTACTTTGCATTACTTTTGGTTTACCTCAATATAAAATATAATGAAATAATTTCTCTCAATATAGTGTTTGTAGGGCTGTGACTAACAATCATTTTCAAAATTGATTAATCGGTCGATTATTTTTCTCAATTAACTGATTAGTTGTTTGGTCCATGAAATAACAGAAAATGGTGAAAAATGTTGATCAAAGGTTGTTGTCCTTCAAAAAATATTCACTTTACTGTCAGAGGGGAGTTAATAAACTGGAAAATATTCACGTTAAAGAAGCTGAAATCTGAGAATCTGGACTTAAAAACAAAAAAGAAAGAAATGGCTCAAAACAGTTAAGTGATTATGAAAATAGATGTAGATTAATTTAATATTGGTTAACAATAGATTAATCATTGCAGCTCTAAGTGTTTTATGTTTGTTGTTAAGTTCATAGTTTGTTCAGCTGTTCCATCTTTTGGTGTGTGCAATTGATTGATTGATTGATTTAAAGACAAAAATTTGTAAAATCTCCACCCAATTAAGCATTTTTTCACTAGAGGCCATGATAATGAATTGGCAGCTGTGTGTGCACGGTGCATGGTAGTATATCAGTCTTTGTTTGAAAATTGTAATCCCACTAATAATTCCCATTTTTACTAAATCTATCTGTAATTTGATTCCATCTTTTTTAAATCTATAAATGTAATGGAATACAGTTACCTTTTTTGTATCTAGATTATGTAATCCTGTTACATGTAATCACTTATTCCCCAACTGGTAAGTGGCTACATTTCAAAGTAATCCACCCAGCCCTGGGTATCACTTTTTATTTTTTTTAACATAACCCAACACTTTTTAAAGGGCTTCTTTTACACTGGGGTAATTTACAGAGAGACATGAGATTTACAGAGAGTTTAATTTTAATACAAAATTTTCACCCAAACTACATTTTTTAAAAATTGTGATGCTCTATTAGAGAAGTGTTGTAATGATGTTGGAAGTCTTTTTTCCTGTGGTACACGACAGGGTCACACAGTTCAGCCATTATTTCATCCTCACAGTTACAGACTATGACTCCTGTTCCAACCTGACTGCCATAAATAGAGGGGTTTGATCTGAATGCTATGTCATTAGTGGCTTGGTGGCGATGGAGAATAATAATGCAGATAAACAATGGATGTGTCTGCTGCTCCCACACAACAAAGAGAGGCGAGCTGAGAAATCCTTGCTGCTTTGCTCTTTTGCCACTGGCTACAAAACATTCAAACGTCTAGAAATGTTCAGCTCACTCAATAAAACGACACAGGAGGCATGTTTTAAATGAACCTGCAAGCTGCTGAGCTGAACCTCACCTGACTGATTTTAATGACCGCTCGGCCATTAGGATGTTAATCAAACAAGCCTCATTCAGCTGAGTAGATCTTTTGCATCAAAATTGTTTTTTATACTGCACATGTAAGTAATGAAAACAATGAATATTTCAATTTTTAAAGAGGCTGAATCCTCACAATCACAATAATGAGCACTGATATTATTCTTTTTATCAACAACAAATGTTAGGTTGAAGGGCTCTGAAATTTAAGAATATAATACATACTGCTGAAGTGTATAAACACAGAGATAGCAAACAGACTATATCAGTCCTATACCCTTATAAGATTTAATTTATTACAGCATTTTTGCTACATTATTTTATAGTCCTCAGCTAGGTGGCACATGGACAGGAGCATTATTATAACAACTACAGCATTCATGACTGCTGCATTTTAGTGGTCATCAGCTACTCCCAAAAAGTAGTCTCTAGTCGCAGGAGATATATGTATATATTTTTCCACCCAACAACAATGACCAGTTCTAGTCTGAAAGGTCTCAAATACCAGTCTGAGGCGGAGACACTGTTTGACTGCAGTAACAACATGACTGCTCTGCTTCTCATGTAACCATTGTATCATACTTGATAGATGAGACCTCTGCAACATCAATATGATCAATACTTTCCTGAAAAACCTGTTGTATGTAGACTGAGACATGTCTTCTGCCCTTTGGTGGATAATCAGTGCACTGCATGCTGCAGCCGGCCTGTGAATGCAACCACCAACATGGCTGCTTTCATGTAGTAACTTGCATGTTTTTTGGCATTCATTCATTCATTTTCTGTAACCGCTTATTCCCGAAGGGTCACAGGGGGCTGGAGCCTATCCCAGCTGACATTGGTCGAGAGGCAGGGTTCATCCTGGACAAGTCGCCAGTTCATCACAGGGTTGACATGTAGAGACAGACAACCACTCACACAACTATGGGCAGTTCAGAGTCACCAATTAACCTAGCATGCATTTCTTTGGACTGTGTGAGGGAGCTGGAGAACCTGGAGAGGACCCATGCAGACATGGGGAGAACATGCAAACTCTGCACAGAAAGGCCCTGCCCCAGCCAGCTGGGGGATTCGAACTCAGGACCTTCTTGCTGTGAGGCGGCAGTGCTAACCACTGCACCAGGGAAATATTTGTTGATTTTGAAACTGTATTGTGTACCTTATTATTATTATGAAATTGCTTGCGAGACTGTACATGCTTGACCACTTAAACCTCAGCTAATCTCAAATACTGCTGGACCGATCAATCTTAATTTTTTTGTGCACACTCATGACTGTATGCTGAAGAACCTCTGTGATTCAGATTTATTGAAAAACCTTGAAAAAAAACTTTTTATGGCTTCACACCAGCAACAGATGTGGCCACAAGCATTATGTTTTCATGTCATTCCATTCTTGTGAATGTGATATCGCAGGAATGCCATGAGGGAATTTCTTCAAACTCGGGAAAAAAATGTTGGACTTCTCTTTTTAACTGATTTTCATTCAAATGATTTCTTGGCTATTTTAATCTGTATGTTCTATTGACCAGTTCAGACTGTACTGATCAAGCTACTTTTGCCTATAAACAAGGCAAAATAAAAAGGTTCCTGAACCAAACGTATTTTAATGAACCAAATGTTTTAAAGCAATGAACAATATTTGTTTTTATTTCTAAAATAAAAAAATACTATGAATAATGTTTATATACAGCAGATGTGTAATTGATGATTTTTTATATTATTGAGGCTGAATCCCCACAAGCCCAAGTAATGAGCCCTGATATTATTCTTTTTGAACAGCTCTGATATTTAAGAATGCTAAGCATAATGTTGATGTTGATGCGTGTAAACACACACAGACACAGCGACTGTCTATCAATGCTTCCCCCTGTCACCACGCAGCCCAGACACTTGATTGACAGATGTCAATGTGGCTGATGAGAGCTGACTGAGGGGGTCAGTCATGGTACCAGGGGGCCGCCTGTGTCGTCAGAGAAGGACGGAGCGAGAGAGGGATGGAAATAGACAAGGTCTGCCGTGGTCCACTGGGTTCTCCTCTGCCCCACCCTGGGGGGACAGGCTAGTCAAAGGGCGAGAGAGCTAGAGAAACACATATAGAGACACACACAGAGAGAGAGAGAAAGACGCCCCCAGGCATGTTACATGTACGACAAGAGAACACCTTGTTTGACAGCCAACAGTCACAGCTATAGAGATCATTAATGTAGAGAAAATTCAGACTTAAATGTCTCTAAAATATCTGTCTATCCATTAGTCTGATGGAGGAAGGAGATGATAGAAAGAGACAAATACATTAAGTAATAAGTTAGGAGGAGAATGCACCTCACGTCTCCGCTCCTGCCAGCTGGATACAAACGAGTATAAGAAAGGGGAGAGAAATGAAAGGAGACATGAGATGAGAGAAAAGCTAAATGGCTGGAGGGAGGCATACAAGTGTGCTTTTTAAAATAAGACTGTATATTTTGGTCACCATCTCTGCGGAGGTGAGAGGAAGAGAGACAAGAGAGGAGAAAGGGTTTATAAAGCAGCGGGAGAAAAGTGTCAAAAACAGACAGCTACATAGACAAAAGCAGGATGCTGAAAGTATTCACCTTTTAAAGGTAAGGATGGCGGGGGAAAAAAACGCAAGACAGACAGTCAGAGAAAAGACTGCCAGTGTTGACAGAGGCTATTAACAGTCGGACGGTACTCTGAAAGACTAAAAGGAGAAATGGAAGGATCAGGATGTATTCATAATGAAGATGGAGAGCAACAAAGAGGGGCTGGAGAGAAAAGAGAGGTGAGGACATGTAATGGAGCAGAAGCTGTCAGTGGTCTTTGGTCCTCTTTGGTCCATGCAAACCAAACCCTCCAAAATGGCTGCTGGTGGTCTCACACACACACACACACACACACACACACACGGATACACACAGATACACACTCAGATTCATTCCTCTTGCAGACTGTCTGATCCTCCCTCCTAAGGGAGGTGTTAGTCTGGAGGAATCTGAGGGGCTTCGTTTGGACACCAAAGTGAGGGGAGTAATAATTCTCTCTCTTTCCCTCCCAGCAGTAAACACAGACACACCCACCCAGCCAAAACCAGAGGTGGCAAAAGTACACACATTCTGTACTCGAGTGGAAGTACAGATATTTGTGTAAAAGGAGGTAGAAGAAATTATTCATTTATTCATTTAAAACATGAAAAAGTAGTTACTTGTTATACATTTTATCCCATTTTTGTCCTGTTACATTGTTTTCATCTTGTTATATCATTTTTGTTGTAGTACATCTTTTACTTTTACGTTATGTCTTGTTGTGTTGTTTTCATCTTGTTATATCATTTTTGTTGTAGTACATCTTTTACTTTTACGTTATGTCTTGTTGTGTTGTTTTCATCTTGTTATGGAATTTTTGCCTTGTTTTGTTGTTTTTGTCATTTTTGTCGTTTTCATCGTTGTCATTGTTGTCGTCTTGTAACATCATTTTCATCTTGTTACATCACTTACATCTGTTGCATCGTTTTTTTTTTTTTACCGCTTTTAAGTTGTTTTTGTCTTGTAACATCTCGCTACATTGTTTCTGTCTTGTTACATTTTTTCCATGTTGTTATGTCTCCTACATAGTCTTTTGTTGTGTTACATGCTTAACATTGTTTTTGTTTTGTTACGTCTTTTATGTTGTTTCAATATTGTCATGTTTTTTTTTAATGTATTTTTTACACACTGATAGATAAACCAAGGAATCAGCTTTTGGTTATTGTCCCATCCATTTAACTTAAAATATATGTTGGGAAGGCGGTGCACAATGATGCAAAAAATAATAATAAATATTTCCCCTCAAATGCATTGAAATTAAAGTAACAAGCCTGTTTTGAAAATGTAAGAAGTTGAAAGTACAGATATTTGTGTTAAAATGTAGGGCATAAAAGTAAAAAGTTGTGAGAAAAATAAATAGTCAAGTTAAGTACAGATACCTGTATTTGTACTTCATTACTTCGCACCTTTAGGAAACACACAGACACACACTTAAACACACATTGTGCCACCCACAGGCAGAGGTGACAGTACGATTCAATACAGCACAGGTGAGTGTGTAACAATGAGTGATGTTATCACAGAGGTCAGCTCTCATATCAGATCCAGCCCAAATCCCTCTGCTCTTCTCAGGAGCCCAACAACAGCACTGAGCTGCTAACAGAGGACACAATTAGAGGTCAGTTACAAACAGGTAAAAAGAGGCATTTAGGTATTGATTTTAAAGGTAAAAGTTGGTACACAGGAGTAAACATTATTACAAAACATGAGGGAGAAAATACAAGAGTCTGCAGCCACACGAGCAGCACTGTGAGGCTGTCCTTAAGCACAGTGGTGGTTTCAGGTATAGACTAACTTCAACATGCTAATATGGTTACCATGACAATGCTAAAGTCAAAGAACTGTGGCAGGTTCACACTCTTGAGTTTTCTAAAGCTGAGAAAAGGAAGCAATAAGAGGCCCTTAAGTTACAGAAGAAGAATTGTTGTTAGGTCTTGCTATTACATTTTTGTCTTGCTTATGTCACATATTAAAAGCATTTTAGCATTTCTATAAGATGCTCCCAGACAGTCTTTGGTTAACATTGCAAAATGGTCACAGGGTTTGGTTTGGTTTTGGCAAGAAAAGTACTTAGTTATGTTTTGTAAAAGATCACAGTTTGGGTAAAAAGAAGTGTTATGAATCCCGGCTTCCTGGGTGAAAGGCCTGAATTGAGTTACCCATTTCTAATGATAAAGGGTATCTCGTGTGTCTGTATGAGACGCTGAAAGACGTAACATACCATCGGTAGTGGACAACCTGTGAAAGAGAATGGGCTGGTGAGACTGAATGATATCAATATGTGTATCATGTCTGTGTATTAAGTTTTGAGAAGAGTATGATTTTTGACTTAAATTCACCTCATGCTGTACCTTTGTTTCACGTCTCTCTCCGTACCTCTTTAGGGATGCTTTGACTTTCTCTTTTGGCTTTGTCCTGCTGAATGTCCATGTTTATCATTAACCACAGTGAATTAATGTTTCCCTGTGATGTTAATCCTGCCTGAATGTAGATCTGGGAAATACATGTATCCCCACAGACACAATGAAAATGCTAACATGTTGATGTTTATATTTATTCTGTTCTTTAACATCTTTAGCATTTTAGAAGAGGGATTTATTCTGCAGGGACCATGAAGGCCTGTTCAAAACATCATGACAATCCATCGTCATGACACAGCTCTAAAGTCATGACAAATGAGAAGGAGACACAGGCTGAAGGCAAAAATTAAGCAATTTATTTAAACAAAGAGAATAATAGTAACACAAAATGTACTAAGAATAACACAAAACAAAACAAAAAACAAACAAACAAAACAACAAGTGAACCCCTGAAATCTGTGTAATAAACATTACAAAATGCTTCTCAACTGTAAAGCACAACAATCTATTGAACCAGTGGCACAATCCGGAAAGAGGTGCAGGGTTCAAATCCCAGACGACCCCACCCCCCAAAATTAAACATAACAAAATGTAAATTAACCATAAATTAAGCATATTAAAATTTAAAAAAACAAAAGCATAAAAATCATACATAAAGGTTGACTAAGCACTTGTTTTAAGAGATTCATTCCTTTCCAGTTAGTCTATAGAGATACCTGGCACAGTTGGAATTTATTAATTTAAGGGACTTGACATGAAGTCGGAAAAAATATTGGCTAAACAAAGTAAAACATTGATTAGGTCCAATTTTTTATCTGCTGGTGACACACACACAAACATAAAAACTATTATGATCTAAATCAGGCATTGTTGTGGTTTGTGGTTAATAGCACCATTACAGAAAATACATTATTATCATTTTATGGAGCTACTACTTTTGGCAGTTTACCTTAAGTTTGAGTGTAAAGTGTAATTACCACTATTAAACTAAATGTACATTCATGCACACAAAAGAAGGGATATCTCAGCAAACAATTGATAAACCAAACAATGAACATAAACATTATATTAGGCTAAATAATTTCAATATATGTGGTATTGAAATCCAAAAGTAATGGAAAGTAATCAGTTACATTACTTTCAAAGTGTAATACTTGGATTAGATTACTGATTACATTGCATGTTTTTTGGCATTCATTACATTGGACTACATTTTTAAAGTAATCTCCCAACTCTGCCTGTCAGTCATCCACTAGCTGTTGAGATGTTCTGGACAAGGCTAAAAAATAAATTCAAGCATAAAACAAAGCAGCAACATACAAAAGTGAGAGACCCAGTCAACAATTAAATTAAATGAAAAGAAAATATGTCACATTGACAGTAGTCTTTATGTGGCTCCAAAAAGGTTCTGTGTGGAAATCTAAACTCTATTTTAATCACACCCACCACACTACTTTGAAACTACTTTCTATAGAACCCCGTCTCTGATCAACACACTTCAGGAGTCGCAGGGTTTTTCAGAAAAATGGCTAAAAGTTCAAGGATATTTGCAGCATATTGTTCTTTAAAAAAATAACATTTTTGAAAAACAAGTCAATAAATAGGTACATCCAAGTGCAGCTGACATGGACAGATAAAAAAGCTACAAGGTTGAGTTGGGGAAAAAAGGAGACACTGAGAAAAGTGTGTGTGTGTGTGTGTGTGTGTGTGTGTGTGTGTGTCTGGATCAATATCAAACAGTGCTGCGATACCATATTCAGCCTGGAGGCCTATCAGAGAGAATGTCAACACTCTCTGGTGAGATGACCCCACCAACCATCCCCACCAAACACACACGCACATGCACACACACACACACACACACACACACACACACACGGTCCCTGCGTCACCTTTTTCCCAATTCATTATTAACAAGCTCGCCGGGCCTCATTAGCTGCAGGCCACACAATGCTGCTTCCACAAACAAAACAAAACGCTCCACAACAGTAATTGCCTTCTTCCTCCATGTCTCCGCCTCCAAGCCTCCTTCTTCAGCTGACACCTGCTGTGGAGAAGTTTAACAGGGAACAAACTGACACACACACTGACCAGGGATGCCTCGCTAGGACCACTCTTTGTGTATTTCTCTAGAATTATTGTTCTCTCTTTTACTAAGTTAGGTGATAAAGACTTTAAAACAATAACAACCAAATAGATAATGGTCTCAAACAACAGCTGCAATACTTTGTAGAGGTGGCACTTTGAATATGCCACATCCGTCACCACTTGTTCTCACAAGGACACTTGTGCTCTTATCTCATCTCAATCTCAATTTCTGCATCTACTTTACGTTGCAATCTGTGGACTTTTCCTTGTTCTGTATGTCTTCCTCTGCAAAAATTGCTTAAAAGAGATGAAATAAAACATAAAGTAAGAAAAAGAGAAAACAGGAAAAGGGGGATGGGGGGGATGAGGGAGGAGAGACAGCAGGAGGAACAATAAAAATAGGTAAAATAGACAGAAGGGATGCTCCACTGCTTGGCTGACACACATGGGGTCTCTGCAGACTGAGAGGACGCGCGGAAAGGAAGGCAAAGAGAGAGAAAGAGAGCTGTGTGGTGTTGCGAGCAGCATCCAACCTCCTCCTCCTCCCTCACTTCAAGCCTCCGCCTCCCTCCACCCCCACTGTGGAACTGTATGCTTGGCTTCTCCTGCTTTCTTTAGCATTCCTCCCCATCCTCTCGCAAAGCCTGGGAGAGGACCGAGGCAGACAGCAGGGCTTGTCATAGTCACAGGCCTAGGTCCAGGCAGTGTGTGTGTGTGTGTGTGTGTGTGTGGAGTAGGTGCATATAAATCTATACTGTATGAGACTGTGTTTAAACATTTGTATTTGTACTTAATTTGTATGAGCATGTGTAATGTGCTAATTTGCCTATACATGCTTTCTTTAAGGCAGATCTCAAATATAAAATATCACAGGTTAGATTAAAGTTTTCACAGTTCATCAAAGTGACTGACCAAAACTTTACCTTAACCAAAATAATAAACATATCTTTATTGTATTTACTAAAAACAAACATAATGTAGAGCCACAGTTTATGAAATATATGTCACAGCAATCTAAAACTGGTGCTGGTAATGTTGGAAAAACCAGCAAAAGTAAGCTAAATTTTGAAAGTATCCAACTGAATACAATCCCACCCCCTCCTCTCGGGGCGTGACGTTCCCTGAAAACTTGTTTTTTTGCCCAGGGGCAGTGCCTTACGTCCTGCGTAAGACAATGTAAAAAAGTAGCACTTCTTTCAGAAATAAACACGATCCAGGCAGCAATCATGTTTTTTCTAATTAGGTATTTGGGGAAAATATTAGTAGTATATAAATGGAATTTGTATAGGAAACACTTTGGGTATAAAAATGTAATTGTGTGTATATGTTTGTGAATGTGTGTGAATCCCATGTGTACATATATGTGTGTGCATGCCTCAGCATGTGTGCCATTATGTATACACTGTGTGTGTGTGGCCTGTCAGTGTGAATGAACAGGAGATCTTAGCTGGTGGACAGTATTGGCAGAAAGACCCCTGTGACTTGCGGAAGCTTAAAAACTCACACCGGGGACTTCGGCTGGACGCACACATCCTCTGCCAACTATCTTCTCTCCAATATCTATAAATTATTCACCAACCTCGACTGATGGGACAGAGATCCTAATGAGAAAAATGTTGCAAGGAGACACTCAGCCGTGTCAGTGCGTGCACGTGAGCGTGTATGAAGTGTAAATAGGCACCATGTCATTACATATGTAGAGGGTGTGTCCTCGAACGTACGTGTCTGTGTGTATTGAGGTTGTACAGAGAAACTAATTAGCATCAGTGCCGCTGGACAAGTAGAATGATTAAGTCTCTCTGTGTAATTAAGTCATGGTGGAATAAGAGAAATTCACTCAGATCTTTAAAACTCAGTCTTTAACTGGGTAGATCACACTGATGCATCAGTAGGCAAACACAGTTCCTCTTAATTTTCTTGTGCTCATATAAATGTATATAAAATATATGTTTATATACTATATAATCTCATGTCTGTGTGCTAAATGTGAGGCTGGAGTCAGAATGTGATTACCTGTAGTGCTCTTTATCCATCTGGATAGTTTTGGTGATTGGATTTTGGTGAGTTTTGGAGATGTCAGTCATAGAGATGTTTGCCTTCTTTCTGATATACTGGAACTGTACGGCACTCAGCTTGTGGTGCTCAAAACATTTAACGCAGAGACATGAGATGTGTGTCATCTCACTCTCAGAGAGACATTGTGTTTTTCTAAATTGTTAAACTTCTGTTTTAATACAACCTCTTGGCTGCCAGCACTTTTGCAGTGGGACACGGCAAAGCAAACAGACAGAAGAGCAGATGACACAAATACATTGAAGTTTCTATCTCCCCTACCTGTCGACTTTCTCCTTCTCCTCCCAACAACCCCGCACACCTCTCGCTGTCTCTCTGTTACCTTGGAGTCTGGCCGTCATGCTCCTGTGGCTCCACTCTAAAGGTTACGCTGTGTACCCACCGTCACTGCCTGTCACTCCCCCACCAACACAACCACCAGCCACACACACACACACACACACACACGCTCCATCAGTCCCAGGCCCTGTCAACGATATACCGTCCATACAATCACCAACCTACCTGCCGTTTGCCTTTGCAAAGATGACGTCGTGTTGAATAGAGTTAGAAAGCCTGGACAGGTTACAGGTTAACAGCTCTGCTGATGGAGGAGGTGGAGTTTGTTAGTGTATTAACGGAGTAAGACAGACAGAAGGAATGTGTATATAAAAATATGAGAGTGTGCTTGTGTGTTCATGTCCATCTGCAGTCTGCTGGCCTTGGCACATGGAATTAAAATGCTGTTCACTTGACAGAAATCAACGGGGTCCACAGAGGCCTCATCTCCTGCCCGCCATCCTCATCCAACATTACTCCCCTCTTTCCTTCTCTAAGATGAATCCTCTGCAAAATAAGCAGCAGTGGATGTCTGGTGAGGAAAAAGGGTAAGACAAGAGGAGTAACATGATATTACAACAGTCAGACGGAATAAAATCAACTGTAGATTTCCAAAAACTTGATGTTTTGACAGTGTATTTAGATGCCGTTACAGCACTAGATACATCCACAGCTCATCCTCAGTTCCTGTGAGCTTCACTATTTTATTCACTGCAGGGCATCAAAGACTTGACTGCTGCATTAAAGCTGCTACAAGGAACAAGGAAGGTTCCCATGGACAAAAGTGATAATGTTTACACTGCTGTAACCACAAAATATAATGTCAAAAATCTCCTCCTGCTCTCTTTTAACCAGATAACCTTAATGTCACTTTGCCCGTGAAAATGTAAACACATGCTCCTTTTGTCTGATTTCAAGGAGAATCCGATCCAGTGGCAGGCATTAAGAATTACCAGAATTAGCAAATCTTCTTGCTGATGGTACAATTAACTTATGAAGGTCATTTAGAGGCATCAGTAATAAATTGAAATGGTTTCCTATCCATTTAAAAACTCCTTGTAGTATGTTTAATTTAATGTGGGCAGAATGGCAGTGAGCAATAAACTCGCGTGGCTCCTTTTAAATTTCTGGACAAACTTTATTAGCATTTATATTGTATTTTATTTAGATGTCAGCCATTTTGCCAAGAGTTTGTTGACACATTTGCAGTTCTTGTCACCATCGCTGTTAGAAATTCTTGATATCTGATTGTTTTTTTAGACTCATTTACTTGTAATTACAGTCTAAACAATATGACAACATGAACACAGTGCTTCATTCAATATCTAAGGGATTTCTGAGTCACTGCTTTTAACTGTTATAGATACTTAAAAGTTCATGCCTATTTAGATTGACAAACCAATTCATTAGATTAAAATATCTCTACATCTATTTAATGGATTGTCATGAACGTTTGTACAGACATTTAAAGTCCCCAGAGGTTGAATCCTGACTTTGGGGATCCCCTCACTTTTCCTCCAGCACCACCAAGAGGTTCACATCTGTGGTTCTGAGTGAAATGTTTCAGCAACTATTTGGATAGATTTTTAAAACAGAGGCAAATTATGCAGATTTTCTTCTTCTAAAAAAACAACAAAAAAACCCAACAACAATATGTAGACTGATATAAAAAAAATAGTCCCTCTCAATCATCACTTATAACACACCAGAAGTGTGTGGTGGTGTCTGTATCTGCAAGGACTCTGCCCTCTCCCTGTATTTCTTTTATTTTGCTGTGTTCGGAATAAGTCTGGACATCAGCGTTGGTACTGACATCCTGGGAATGAGATTAAACAATCAGCTATCTTTCTTTGTCAGTTGCTTTTTACAAACAGCAGCCGGCTGACTGACCAGCACAGCTGTGGACTTTTGATCTGTGTCTGAAATCACACACTATGCACTACATACTCACTATTACACTGTTGTTCAAGTTTTGTGCAAATAAACAGTAGTATGAATCTTTTCAAACGCAGTGGTCAGAGTGTAACATGTCACATGCTGAAAGCCTCCTTGCTGGTTGGAGATGTGTAACCATGGTAACACATGCCAACATTGGACCAATTTAAAAAAATATATTGCGCCTGACAAACATGGTTGCAGTTTGCGTTGCTTCATTGGGCTCACACCCTGGTGGAACATTGATTCTGGTCTAATTTTGTGACATCACCTCAACCTTGTTAATGTTTTCCATCATCATGTTAACTACACCTGCCTTCCGTAGTCTGGTTAATAATAGCTGATAAAAGAAAAGGAATAGCTTTGTAGCATTTTAGAAATGAGGGTGACCAGATCACAGCAAAGCAAATGTGAGACAATGAGTTTATTTGTGTGCTTGCTTTGGCCTTTGGTTGATTCACCTCCACAATATAGGCAAAAGATTCATACTCTTAGCTGAATTTCCCTTTCTTTATAGTAGTTTCTATTACATTTCACCAAATCTGCATAGCTTATGAATTTGTGGTGACTTGTAATGCCCTGTGTTGGGTGTAGGCTAGCAAAGACAGATAATTTAATTTGTTACATCTGGTCATCCTATTAGAAATCTCTAGACAGAAAAAATAGAGTTAACAGGCCAATAAATCCAGATTCTAATATCTGGACACATGTTATACAAATACACACACCCACATACACAGTTTATATCCTGTATATAATGACACATTTTTAGTTTAGTAATGTAACCAGTGAATGACATTTTCAACTGGTTATAATGAGACCAACATGAACTCAGTCCTCAAACACACATGCAACCTGCTCTTTGTGATGTCTCTGTGAAGTTCTGTGTTGTTTAAACAATAAACCTTGTTTATTCATTTGTCTGTCTCTCCGTCTCTGTTCCTCTCATCCCTCTACCCCCTTCTGTCTCTCCTTCATTCCTCCTCTCTGTGGGCCATCCGTGGAGCGTTCAAGCGCTCTGGCGACATGCACCGCTGAGTTCTCAACATCTTGTCTCGTCACGGCAATTACACACACACTCACACACTCACAGTCACACATACACACGTTTAACATTTAACATACTCAGTACAGTTGGAACGTGTTCCAAAGTGTCTTTTAGACTGAACAGTACAGTATACTCTTTGAAGTTGCATCACTTAAACAAAAAATGCAGTTTTCTGATGATTCAGAAATAGGAAAAAAAATCTGTGTATCTGAGCTGGATCAACCTTTCCAATTCAAGAAAAGGCAGTCACACACACTCCAGCAAGACAGATAGTTGAATAGAGGAGTGAGAGGTGGAGGGAGCGAGCAGGTGGTCTGAGAGGTCAGGCCAGGGACCAGTCCCTGACCCCCTCCATACTACTGTGAAAGGATAAGGGTTAATTAACAGCAGACTTTAATCGCCTCTGATGAATGATTCATA
The DNA here is from genome assembly GCF_056507025.1 of Lutjanus erythropterus. NCBI lineage: Eukaryota > Metazoa > Chordata > Actinopteri > Lutjaniformes > Lutjanidae > Lutjanus > Lutjanus erythropterus. Next base: position 22,565,098 of record NC_139318.1, read on the forward strand.
GCTTCCTGGTCTATAGTCAGTATTTAAAACACATGGACAGAGCCAGAGCAGCCATGAATTATTCAGGTCTTATGGTACCCAGAGCCACTTCTCACTCACACCGAGCGAAGACGGAGCTGAATTTCTGCCTGTGAGCATCTAGCTAAAGCCTGTTGATAAAGAGCAAACAATTAATGTTTTGCAATGCTGCAATACATATCCAAATCTGACAAATGCAGAGAGAGAGGTTAAAGAGATAATGACTGTGGCAGTTTCCTGAAAATGAAGCCATTGTGATGCACAGTCATTATTCGGCAAAAAGAGAAGAAGACAAAGAGGGACACGAGAGGCAGAGAGAAATGTTGGGACACTGCCTCTGAAAAAGATAGATGAACAGAAAAAGAGAGCAGGAGTAAGTTTGGCCTGCTGAGATTTACTGTCTGAGCTGTGAATGCAGCAAATAATAAGTCACCAGCTAAGCAGCTTCGATATATTCTTAAAATCCATGGCCGTCTTGTCTCTGCTTTTTCAACACATCATTCAACCTCCTGTTCACTCTTTAGATAAACCGCGCTTCAGCCCACAGAAAGAAATATAGGTCTTCAGTTAAAGTGTAAGCTTTATTTAAAGGCATGGTTAGGTACAACAGTGACCAAGAAGTCGGGGGTGACGAATTTTTAAAGAAAGACACAAGGCTGACTATTGTTGAACTGTGCATAGTGCTCCTGAGGACATAACCGAATACTGCCTGTGCTTATTCATTCAGAAACTGCAGCAGCCAGTGGGGAAACTCCAGGACTCAACTTCATCGCTCAGTAAGTTGGGAACAAACAGACATTTATAGGGTTGGACTCAATTTGCTTTGGTCCAGCCAAAAAACATGGCACAGTGATGCAGAATAAAACGTCAGTTCATTAAAAGACTAAAATCACAGATCCAACAGCCTTTTACCACACAGTACATAAAAAAAAAGCTATATTAACCTCACATGTGTTACCTGGCACATCTGTACAGAGGTCCAGAATCAAAAATCACATTAAACTGACCTCTCATTGTAAGTGATATGACAGTTGTTGTCATAGCCACTTATTGATTTTTTTAGAATATTAGTGCAGCTAACTACGGTAAAACCTTCAGTCACAGACTGTATTTAAATACCACTGGCGGACAAAGTACTGAACCTCAGTACTCGAGTCAAAGTATAGATACTCCTGGTCCAATATTACTCAACTACAAGTGAAAGTTGCTCAGTCAAAATTTTACTCGGGTTAAAGTACTGGAGTACTTGCTTTTAAAAATACTTAATTATTCAAAACTACTAATTACAAAGTACATTTTCTAATATCAGTACATTGTTGTATTGTTTCCACGATGCATTTACAGAACCTTGTAACTCTCTTGCTTGTAGAATCACTCTGCTACACAAAGCCTGTAGAAACACCTATAAAAACTTCAGCATAGAAATGCAATCAAAAACAAAAAGGACAGCTACTGTTATTTTCTGACGTAACTGTATTGAAATCACCACATAAAATTAGCCTGAAGCCAACTGTAAGGAGTTCACCATCTTTCTGCCTTCAGGGGCAGTATATACATTAATTATGTGGTATTTTTCACCTCGATAAAAACAATCCAACATTAAAAGCCTACCTGGAATTATTTCTCTTTTTCTAATTACGATAACATCGCAAGTTTTAATTTTGTCTTTCTCCTGCCATCACCTTTTCTGTTCTGTTTGAATGAAAGAGGGAGAGCTTGCTTTCGCTTGTTACAGAGTGCGCCTGGATGACATATTTCTGCTTTTGCGGGTACTCTGATTGATTTCTTCCTGTGAGGAACATAGCATGTGACCAATGGAGAAGAAAAAAAACAGCAGCTGACCTCAAAGCAAATACTAAAGTAAAGTACAGATACTCAAAAAAGTGCTTAAGTACTTAAGTAAGTAAGTACAGTACTCAAGTAAATGTACTTTGTTACTGTCCACCACTGTTAAATACACACTATTTGAATTCTTATATAACTGAGGAAAGGCTCATTTGCTTGACAATCAAATGACAACTTTTGTTTGTTTGTAAATTAGTGGCAGTGTAGCTCTTTTGTTTTATTATATGCACAAATAAAGAACTGAAGGTGAAAACAGGGGTTGCTCATAGTGATAAACCAGCAGAATAAAAAAAAAACAAAAAAAAAAAAACAGCAGCTTCCCTTGGCTTTACGGAGATTTATAGCAAGATTCAGCTCATTTGTTTTTAGCTGTCTGGCTTGCAACTTTATTTTTTGGTTCACTCTGGCCACTCTCAATGCATCATTTTTGGCCACAGCAGGCAAATGCTTTTCAGCAAAAAAATTTTTTTGTAAGGCTTGAATGGGTGAACATTATGCAGCATTTAGCAGCTAAATAGCCAGATATTTCCTTCAGGAGTTGATAGAGCCCAAAAACAGAGCTAGAAGGGAATAAATGCATGATAGCAATGTAGATAAACTGGAAGAAGGCTATTGCTGCCTCAGTATATCTTGGGGCTAATGACTAACCAAGGGCAGAAGTACAAGCTGGTTACTAATCAGGTGATGGGCAGGGGCAGAAAACTCACGGAAAGTGATTAGTGGAGAAATGAGGGATGACAGAGCCTGGGAAATTCTGCAGCACACACTGAAAACAGAGTCGAATACTTAGGAGAGAAGAGAGTGATGATACAGGAACCATGACAAATTTTTGGACGTTGGTTTTAGAGTTTAAGTTAACCTGGAAGAGCAGCTGGTTTCCTGTCTAGACATGACATGATAACAGGACACAAATAGAGTAATTTCTCTTTTTTTTCCTTCCTCAGAAGGAGAAAGTTTCACATCTCATTTCTCTAATTAATCCACTTATTGTTCACTGTGGTTCATCCCTTGTTCTCTTGTGCCCTCAAATTTTCCAGGATTGTGGAGTCTTCAGGTAACTTTCCTTTCTCATAGACCCAGTGGGCATTCTAGTATGACAACTTGACATCTGTCATTGACATTTGTCCAGCTTTTCAAAAGATGAATGGTCTGTGTTATCTACTGATCATCTGAAAAGATCAATATCCAGTCATGAACTCATAAGAGCCATTCATCCCTAAAGTTCTACCATGAGGAAGCCCAATTAAACTGAGAGCGCTGAAAAGAAAAACTCTTCTTTGCATGAAAATCTGAATAACTAAGGCTCAAGCTATGATCATTTCCTGCAGAATTGTGGCCCAAGTTTTGGTTTACCAACCCACCCCAGCACAGGTTTAATGAACCATCGTTAACCACAAGATAAAAACAAATGAGGCCACTGCACTTGTGGATTGTGGAGAGAACAAGGGAAAGAGAATGTGAGCGCTGGAGGTGAAGCTTGAAAGGAGGTAGAACGGGCGAGACTGTGTAGGAGGGAAATAGAAATAGTGCAGGGGGGGAAAATTTGTTACTGTAATTGTGTCTAGGGCACCTGTTTACTCAGCAGTGAAGACAGGTAGAGGCTTCAGGTTAAGGACACAGATGGATAGATCACTGTGAGGGAGACAGATTATGAGATGGATAGCTTTTCCCAGGTAGAATGCACATTTAAGACAAATGGAGGAGGATGGATGGCTAGTTTACTTCAGTATATAATGTGGATTCTTATCTATAGACAACCCCCCCCCCCCCCCCCCCCCCCCCATACACACATGCACACATTGTACTTGAGTGTGTCTACATGTCAACACTAGCCTCCAGCTGACTGATTAAGGAATGGTTCCTAAATATGCACTTAAAAGCATCCTGATCAATTGACGGTCCATGTGGAAGACAGAGAAGCAGCATTGTTCCTGTATTGCACAGCTATAGTCCTTATATTATATTACAGCAACAGGCAACACAGAGGTTAGATTTAGTATTTGTATTTTCACTTGTGCAGTAGAAACACTTGTACAAGAGAAAAGGATTAGAGGTTGAGGGCTAACCAATGAGAATGGCTGGCCAAATTCGCCATATCAAACAAGCAGGAAGAAGCCACTATTGCTACTGAAAACCTATGATGATGTTTTAAATTTCATGAACCATGGATTGATGGGTATATATCAACTGCCAAATGATTAGCTTTGAATTTGATCAACATGCTCTGTCCATTTAAATACTTAGCTTGGGTCAATAACTGACAAGAAAACTTAAACTTACTCTCCTCCAATGCACAATTAATTCCTCTGACTCTTAAGCTATATTTCAATGCCCATCTTTTATTGACCATTCACAAGCCAGCCACTGACCAGTGAAGTAAGACAGTTGTTGTCATGGATGCAGGCACTCTTGTGTACATTTTAAATACAGATAGCATGACAGGATGAGTACCAGTTTAAGAATCAAATTTAGGATTTCCAAAATTAAGATAAGATATGAGATTTGAGATAGAATAGGAGACAACCACGAGTTAAGGAATGGGTTCCATTATATGAAGACAGGAAATTTCATACCTTGAGACTTATGATATGAAAACCACTTAAGATTTTATTTTTCTGTAATGAGGCCCCAGAAGAGGGATTTTCTTTTAATGTAACCTGTAATCCCCCAAAACGCAGTGATATGGAGTACTATAATATACTTCAAGACAATGTACTGTACTTCTATGATGATGTCTTCGATAAATAAAGATTTGTTTAATTTGAAGCAAGCTGTCTAAATAAGTGTCTGTTTTGGGGTATATTCTTTGTGCACAGACAGTGAGTCTCCATGTGCAGCTTCTGTTTTGGTTCATGTTTGTGCAGCAGCACGACATGCAGAAGAGCGAGAGTGGAGGTGAAAATAGATCAGTGGATGTGGTGATTATTAAATACTTTCTCAGCCAGTCACATCACTGGTAGTGACAGCTCAGCTGATTTTCCATCAGATAATGATAGCAATGATAGAAATAAATAAAATAAGGAGGAAACTGATTTGGTGCTGATTATATCAGTATATGTATCTCACCTTGTTTAGTAATTAATTACACTGCAGCTTTTGTAAAGTTGGAAGAGGTTCTGATGAGCCCTGGTAACCAGACGTCTTGTTCTGTAAAAGCAGAATATGAAGTTATAATTATAATTGCATAAATATTATAATTGCATAATTATACTTTGGTATACTGGTGTTGTTTTCAGGTGATTTAATGCTGTTGTAACCATTTTAAAATAAATAATTAAGTAAACAAATGAATAAATAAACTGATTAATTAAAAAATGGCTCAAGCGACAAGTTAATTGACTGATAATTGAAAGAAATTAAATGGAATTCAGGTTTGCCATACAGCAGGAAATCAGAGATTGTTGTGCCCAAACAGAGAGACCAGCTCCACAACATCCAGGATCAAGCTGTTGCAGGGCAGGCAAGTTCTGAGCTGACAGGACGCAACACGCAAGACTCCAGCAGGAGTCAGACTCTGGTAAGTAACAAAAGGAGATGAACTCTGTGTTTACATCAATGATGCTTTGTGCAAAATCTCAGTCACAGTTTTGTTTTGTATTTTATTCTATTCTGAATTTAATTATCTGTACGTATGTGTGTGTAACATGAAGGGACTACAACTTTTTTACAAGTTCATTGTGCAACCCTGTTTTGTACAATGATAAATAAATTGTCTTGATACGTTGTTTAAATATATTCTCATGAATATATTTATTTGTCATCCTGATTGTGTTTTGTGTATCTGATGTTGTAGATACAAAACCTGAATAAACATATTGAATTAAAAATATCTCCAGCAGCATGCCTGTAGGTGTATTTTCATATGTGTTGAAAATGTTGAGGCTGATTAAATCCAGAAATGCAGACATGTGTTACATGGTTTAGGGAGTCTCTGCACCATATGTTGTAGCATACATGAACTTGGTTTAATCAGGCAAATTAAATTAGAAATACATGAAAGTCCGATGTTTTACTGTATATGTAATCACACAAAGCCTCAGAAAAAGAAATGTGTGTGCGTGTGTGTGTATGTGTGTGTATTAGAGAGCATTGTCCAGTATATCAGACAGCCCCTGTCATGTTCATGTCGCAGCAGCAGGGTATAGGAGGTGTTCTTGTCTCTGAGTGATGCGATGGCATGAACAGCATGGTTTAAGAGCTAAAAGAAGGTCATCGATGTCTCGCTTCACTATCTCTCCCTCTTTTTCTCTCTTCTCTCTGTTGCCCCTGTCATCCCTACTGGATGATCCCTCGCTCTCTCTTCCACCCCGGCTGTCTTTCTGTCCTTCGTCACGGGTTGCTGTGTTCCATTTCTTTTTCTTTTTTTTTCCCCCCCTGCATCCTGCTCCGTGTTGAACTCCACTCCTCTGGACTGATTTTATTTGCGGGAGATTCACGGTCCATGGAAAGAAGTATTTGTAAACTGTGAAAGTAAAAAGTGTGAGATATCTACAATACAGAGAAAGACAAGGGTCCCAGACCAGCCCTGGTTTGTCACTCAGTCCCAGGGAATGAGACATGCTTGGAGACACCGGACAGAGTTGCCAGATCCATCTCCTGTCATCATTTAGAGAGGCTGTGACCTCCGAGCAGCGAGCGGATCACTGCTGCTAAATTATTCACAACCCTTTTTCTTTTTTTTTTTGAAGGAATGAGAGGGTGTGGGTCGGTGTCCGGGCAATTGGGTGGGTTTAAATGAACTGTTGACTGTTTTCTCAGCCGCTATCTTTGGTGACAGAAGGCTGCATCACCCGACAGGCTCCTGCAAATGACGATCAGATTAAATTCCACCATATCACCCTTGGACATCTTATTACAGATATCTACATCTCTGTGCTGTAGGTTGATACAGTGCAAGGTTGGGTGTGCAGTTGGCTTATCTGAAATGATGTGGGAAGTCAATGTTCTGTACACGAATGTGACCCTGTAAATGTTTGTCCATAAACAGGATGAAGAGTCTTCAGCGACAATAGTGACTCTGTGAGGCTGTATTCTGGCCCTTTTTTAGCTAAATGCTAATGCTAGCATGGAAACATACGATGCTAATGCTGACATGCTGATGTTTAGAATAGGGTAATCATTTTTCACTTTTCACTCTTTTATTTGAGATTTTTTTTTTTTACTTACACATGTAATATTGTCAAGCAAAGAAGCTATATGTGTCTGCGATCACAGACCACTGAAAGTTTTTCAATATAAAAAACAAGTCGTGAGGAATTCACCTGGAAATGGACACGGCCCAGTGTTACAAGTGAAGTGCATGTGTCTTATTATAACATTGTGAACGAAAGTTGTAACGCCATTAAACAAGTAGTTACCAGATGTGCTAGTTGATTCATTCACATCTGTCCTCGTTGGAAGTCCCTTGATGTAAAATAAAAATACTATACAGCCCTTATTGGAGATAGAATATTATTGAATGACATCATACAGCGCATGCTTTTTTGGGAGGTAATTGTGCACTGAGCCCTTGAATGATAATGTGCAATACATGAGCTGCTGTTCCCTGCAGGGTGGGAAAACCCCATTGATATTTCTCAGGGATGTTTAGGACTTTACTGGCCACATTTAAGGCAACACTCTCCCATAGAGTGTTTGCACCAATGTCACAGGTTGGCCAGATTATATATTATAGGATGTCTACACCACAGAGAAGTATTTAGTCAGTAGAAAAGGGTGCAATATTTTGAGAAACTGGGGTTATTAGGTGGCAATTATCTGTATGAGTTGAGGACCCAACAATTTTGCTTTCTATTTCCTACCCCGACACAGTGAACTGCCTCACTTGTTCGCCAAGCCCAGACACATCTGAAGACCTTAAATGCTACAAAGGTTTGGAAGCCTGCTACCATGTGGTGTGTGGATGGAGAGAGAGTCTCAGTATCAGCTCATCAATGACATGTGTATCGTGAAAGCCCAGGTAGGTGATCAACTGATCTTTACATTTTGAAATTTGAAATATCTAAGATTTTTGAGTCTAATAGTCTACTAGAACAACTTTTTGTCAACACAATTGATGAGAAACTAGTTTGTTGTTGTTTTAAGTTTATATGTGGTTGACCAAAATCAGGAACAGTTGTGAGTTTGGTTGCATTGTTTGGACCAGTACTTTCAACATGGCTGACCCTGATGACATGCCATGAAAACACTCTATTATGTTTATCATGTCCACAACCTTATTTACACAACATTGTCACAACCTGTAGTACAATACTACCTGCAATGCAACAATGACTTCCATAATTATTCAGTCAGGTATTATTTAATAATCTTATTAATTAGTCAGCACTTCAAAGCCACAAATAAACAAACATCTAAGCAAAGACTAGATCAAAATTTTAGATTTCACGCATTATTTTCCAAAATGTATTTCTATGATTTTTCTGTTGAGAGAAGCTGTTGAGAATTGTGATCACAAAGTCTACTTCAGGGTTTTATCTGACATAACAGCATGCGAGAACCCAATACTCCTTAACAGGGACTCTTCACCAGAAAATTAAAACTTTAATTACTTACCAAACATGACAGATTACTGAAGTTATCAACAGACGACACAAAACTGACTTTTGTTTGTATGACAATGTTACAGGATTACTTTACATCTGTTCCAGATGTGTATGTGTGTGTGTGTGTGTGTGTGTGTGTGTGTGTGTGTGTGTGTGTATCTTGTTCACCCTGTGTGGTCTCGCTCTGTGTTTCCCATGTTGGAGAGATTCAGAACACAGATTTCCCGGCGTGAGAAGCAGGTTGTTGGGACAGACAAGAGCTTTAATTAATGTTCAGTGTGGGGTGGAGGATTCCTGACACAGTTGCTCAGTAGGGATTCTGCAGCTGCTTTTGATCCACGAGTAATGAACTGTATACATGATACTTTTATACTGCTTCTCTTTCAGTCCACACAGAATATCAATCAACATCCTAACATGCCACTGTAACTGTAGCTACTGAAACTGATTTTCACACCATTAAAACTACCACAGCTTATAGTCACGATCATAACTGAGGTGGATGAAGAGGAAGGAAGTGAAGGGGTGACTTTAAAATGAGCTGTTTTTAATTCTTTTTTAATTTTATCAAACAGCCATATGTCTATGGCAAAACATCTAATTACAGAGTACCAATACGGATATGAATTGGAGTGATAAATCATTATTTACCGATGCGAGAGGGCTTACTTAACCTTGGAGTGCTGGCAGAATTAAAATGTGGATTTCAGGGGAAAACCCACTCAGTATGCTGACCATGGCGTGGAAGGAGAGCAAGACACGAGTGCAAGAGGGGGGAAAAAAAAGGAGTGCAAGAGCTGATGGAAATGCAAGTAAAAAACGTCGGGAAAGGGAACAGGTGCAGGGCACAGAACAACACAGGAAGACAGCAAATTGAGAGACGAGTGTTGTGAGGAGAATCTTTGGAGAAGTAAGTCAGGAGGAGATAAAGGGATGAGATGGAATCAGCAGCTGGGAGGTAAGGGACAGGTAGAGGAGGGATAGTGTGGTTTGTAGGGGAGGAGGTGGGAGAGTAGAGTAGAGGGGAGGGTGTGGGTGTGGGGTGCGCAAGACAGATGACAAATTGTGATTAATAGATGGGGTCCGGGGCAGCAGTGTGGAGCGCAACTCATTAATAGAGAGAATTAGAGAGGCTGTGCAACTCAATCTGTACACTGTCACTCGCAATCAAGAACCATAATCAGATCTGCACACAGACAGAGGTAGATGTACGAGAGGAGGGGGACTCATGAACACACACAGACACACAGACACACACACTTTTTTTTCCCTGCACTTACGAGGAATGTCCACAGCAGCATTCAATCCCCGGGCCTAAACTATCCTGAATACTTAACCCTGACCAAAACCAAGTCATAGTTCTGCTCTTAACCTGCAACTGAACATTATACTGGCACTTAAAGGAGGTAAGGAAGCAAGCATGTAAAAAAGTCCTCCAATATAAATGACAAAGCTGGTTGGCGACAACACAATCTCAACACACGCTCCATATAGTGGCTGTTCTAGAGCTCTCATTGTACCTTGTGGTGAGAATGTCTTGAATATGAGGCCAAGAATTAACTTTTAATCTGAGATTTTCAGCCGACATGGATGAGCAGTCCCTTTGAACAACTGCTGAGCAGCCAGAGCAGCTGGGGACCTTGTGGTAAGATTGTCTTGTCACTTAAGGTCAAATTTAAGCTGTGAAATCACTCATATGAGCATCACTTTTCAGTGTCTTTCAAAATTTATATGACATTTACAAAAATATCTAATTCATACGCCTGATTTCTGATCTACCGCCACTATGGTTAGGGTTAAGTTAGTTAGGCAGTTCATGCTTACACAGGTAATACAAGGAATTAGGACATTCAAAAGCAACCAGCGATGAAAACCAGAAACCTGAGATGCTGCCAGCTGTTGTTGAGTGATTTATAAACTAGCAGGAGCAGCTGTAAAAGTCTATTCAGTGTAAAGATTTAAGAACTGGAGTGATGTGCTCAGTTCTCTTGGTTCTTGTTAGAGCTGTGGGAGCAGCATTCTGAATGAACTGATGTTGATTTTTGGGAAGACCAAATAAGAGAGTGTGACAATAGTCCACCCTGCTGGAAATGAAGACGTGGAGTTTCTCTAAATCTTGTCTCAACATAATTTCTAATCCTTGTTTTTTGTTTGAGATGATAAAAAGCTGATTTATTGCCTTGGTGTGGCTACTGAAACTCAAATCTGAGTTCATCAAAACACGGATTTTCCAATGGTGGTTTTTATATTTATAGCTCTGGAATCAATAACTTGAATTCTTTCCTTGTTGGTGCCAAATACAACAATATCTTTCTTTATTTATTTAAATGAAGGAAATGTAATGGTATTCAGCTAAGGGACCATAGTCACTTGGTAAAAGAGTTTAAGTCAAGATGACTTGAAAAATCCCTTTTTAAACCTTTAACCAAGTCATATTAAATATATACATATGTCAAAAAAATACGACATGTGCTTACAGAGGCTTAAACAAAGCAGTGTCAACCAATAATCTCATGACATCCACCTGTAACAAAGTCAAGTACACCAGTGATGTGTGCAGCAGAGTCAAATATACATTTGCAATATGCAGTGTTATAATTACACAAAATCTAAGTAAACTGTTTTTACGTGACCTGTTTAGGACTTTAGTCAATATGAAACTCTCTTTCTGCCCCCCTACGTTCACGTTCAGGGTTTCCCCGCCATAAACTCTTTGCTGTCAGGTATGTTTTCTGTTTTATGCTGCTGAATTGAATGCAACATACACCTTTTTGCTGTTGTGCTCCATGAGTGAGAGGCTTGAGTTATATGATCATGATTGACCTGAGGAAGAGTTTTTGTTTTGTGTATCAGCATAAACAGAGATCGCCTCCAAAGATATCCTTGTCTGGGTCTCTTCAGCAAAACACACAGAGGACACTGGACACCACTAGTCACGATGTTATTTTATCTGGGCTTGAAGTAAATCTGGGTGTCATCTGTGTAGCTGGGATAAATAACTTTATTGTAATGTATAATTTGACCTAGTCGTAGCACATACAGGTAGAATAATAGCAGCCCAAGAATCGAACCCTGGGGGACTTCAGATGTTATGGTCATCCACTCAGATTAACATCCCAGCCTTTAAATATAATCTGAACCAACTGAGAACTGTACCAGATTATAATCACACGTGGTTATAGTTCCTCTTTTCTCCTCCTCCTAAACATTTTGGATTGGTTTTCAGTGAGAAATAATAATGAGATGCTTAAGATGTGTGAGGTAAAAGGACATTCTCATGCATCACTCATGCATCTGCTGGAGTTATTTAACGACGTGCTGTGAGAGAGCGTGGCAGTTGAATGAGTACTGCAAGACACGACACCGTTTTTTTGGGGAAGTGCTGCTCGGACTATGCTACAATACTACACCACTACACTAGCTCAAGTACCAAAATAGAGCTCACCACTAGGCATAGGCAATAATGGATTACATCTAACTAGATTATGTATTCTGGATACAAAAGAAAGGTAATATTCCATTACAGTTACAGATAAAGGCATAATCAGAGTGCAGATACATTTAGTAAAAATAGGAATTATTAGTAGGATTATAATTTTAAAATAAAGAACAATATACTACCATGCACAATGCACACACTATTGCCAATTCATTATCATGGCCTCTAGTGAAAAAAAATGTGTGGAATTTTTGCATTTTCTTGTCTTTAAATCAATCAATCAATCAATCACTGCACACAACAAAGGAGGTTAGGGCTAGTTTTGGATAACTGGGACTTAACCCCTAGATCTGACTAGTTTAGAACACAGGAAGTATTTTATAAATATGTACCAATGATCAACCAGCACTGACTCACTCTTCATCCAACTGTCATTTAATACTTTTATCACTGGAAATGGGACACAAACAGAGCTCTCCTGTTTCTATGTCACTCGTTTCACCAATCTGTCCAACCTCCTCCATAACAACCCTACTGAACATGACACGATGCAACTGGACGTTTGCATCCATTCATTTTATATGAAACACCATCAAGTAAATTCACAATGATGCAGGATTCCAGGAAACAGTGTTAAACTGATGCAGTGGTAGGTCCAAGAGTTTAGTGTTTACCTACTGTGAATAAAGAGCATTATTGCTGTTCCTATGTTGCCTCTTCTGTGTGTACCTTGCCTCCAGGATTACAGAACAAAGTGATGACTGGCACAAAGTCACATGGAGAACATTATGGGTCACTTATTTGAACAATGTTTCCTGATTAAGAAACTACAGTGGATTTTCACTGTAAGAGGTTTGGCAGTGATTGGTTTCACCTATTTCCTGGCACTCAGGAGTTATAATTTTCACAGCCACAAGTGGTCCTTGTCAGGTAAACATAAAAATAGATTTAAAGAAAACAGCTCCTGGTGAGAAGAGTCTTGCCACCCTGTGCAGAAAAATTTAAATTCCATGTTCTGCACACAATCTAAACAATCCAATATTACTGCATTCACCACCAATTTGATGCTATGACCCCTACATTTCCATTACCCTCGCTTGCCTCTCCGTTCACTGTCCCTGTCAGGCTCTCATTGCCTTCCTGCTCGCTCACTCTTTGACCTGTGAGATTGCAGGTCAGGTTAAGCCCTTTCCACAGCCACTTACTTGGCTTGTATTTGTGACATGCTGTATTGATATATCCTCCACCTTGAATGAGCTGGTTAATACTATTGTAACCTCTCTGATCACATGCTGACTCTCTGCTCATGCCCTGATTGGTTTTGCTGATTGTCCTATAGAGAGCGAGTGACTGTCCTGCTGGTAAATCACCTCAGTCAAACCCAGTCCATTTGTCGTCCTGTTGACGGGAAAGTATATCAGTGTATCAGCTGGCATGGCTCATTCTAACATGTTGAACCCGCTCGCTTAATGACCATAAATCCAGTGAAACAGAGGCGAATGGCCTGATGTAAAAGGTGTACCACATAACACGTTATTATTTAAGATTAATATTTTGTTGATTTGGACTTTTTTACCCATAGAACAAATAAGCAAATTAAAAGAAAAGACATTATAAGCTGCCAGCCCAGTCTTCGCAAGTAGTGTTCAACGGTGTTTGTAGTGTAGAGGGGTGTGTGTGAGTAATCATCATGCGAGGTCAGCTGGAATCTCACTACTGTGGTTTCATCAACGACAGCGTCATTACGGTGTAAAGCAAAAACGCTGTCCTTTCCTTGGAGTGTGTGTGGTGTAGTCTAAAAACTCAGCATCCCTGTCATCTGTTTTCAATTTAGCCATACCGCCAAACAAATGTCAGGACGTGATGTCTCAACATACAACAGTAATAAGAATAACTGCAGCAACTCAAGTTCACAATCAGCTCTGCACAAAGAAAGAACAGAAGGCAAGAGAAAGCTCCAGGAACATCTTTAACACATTATAAGAATTAAGTTAGCGCATTTCAGGTAAATGTTTCAGGTTATAACAAGATAAATACAATATTGTAATAACAAGAAACGTTTCCTGTAATGAAGTGATAAGTTTTATTGTTTTATTGTTTTTCATTGTTATAAATTGATGACATCTCTTGTGACTTTAATAAAAAAAAATTATTAATCATTATGCCTTGTATGAAAGTTTTACTCACCTGGGAAAAGCATCTTTACTACAAGCAGCTATTGTACTTCTGCATTTGGCCTAATTTTTTCTCTTGCTTTCGTCTCTCTGGCTTCCTACTGAGACTTAACCTTGTAACCGTCAGGTTTTCACATCTTCCCGTCTGTTGTTGTTGTAAAGCCATTATATCAATCATATCTCCACAGCTCAGACACCTGAAGGTCAGAACAGAGATATCAGAGTCAAGAACAAGAGAAGAGATGAAACAAATAACAGGGTTAATAACCATTTATGAAGCCATATTTTGTCAGATAAAATGCGCAAATCAAAAGAAGATCAAACTGTTTCTTCCTGTAATCCTGAGCTTTAATTAAACACAGGAGAGGATGATATAGTGCAGACAAGAACATATAGATATCATATATCATGAGGAAGGAGTCAGAGACAGATATTATCGCTTCACAGCTTATATATTCATCGGCTTAGTTAATATTTCATAGGGCTCTAAAAACCTCATTCTCTCTAAATTGTCCTCCCTTCTTGGCAATAATAATTTAAATGCAGGGAGCCTCTGAGTGTGTCGCTGGTATGTCAGAGCCCACATGTAAATTATATGTGTATGTGTGGACATATGTATGCATGAAGGCACTCACACACGTGCAATAAAATCACATAAAAAAGCAGGGCCAGGAATGCTCACACAGAAGAAGTGGGTATAAACAGAGTAAAAGCAAATATTCACAAAATCTTTAGTCTCTGTGCTTTAGATTTGCAAATTTTGTAAAATGTAGAGACCACACAGTTTCCCACTTTCTGACAAGCAGTAGTTATTTTCTCTCTCCAAATGCAAATGTGACTAGAGGCTTGGCATCTGCCTGAGGGCTCAGTCGGCTGACAGTATGCATTCTGGGGAGTGATCTATTGATCCATATTCAATATCTGCTACACTCTCCTGCTCAGTAAAGTTGGGAGATGAATAAATAAGGAGCAGAACTGACAGTACATACAACTACACTCGCGCCTTAGAGGGCTGGTGGGCTGCCTGAATGGTTTACTCGTCTGCTTCTAGTGCAAATGCCCCCAGACTAACATTTCTTGATCAAATGCATTGTAGGACAGATGTGTTTGTATTTTCAGGTGAGTGTGGTGTGACAGAGAGAAACGCCTCAGATAAAACAAATGTTTCAGAGGAACTCTTATAACAGGGATTATCACACCCAAAAGTAAAACAAGGTCCAATTTGAGAATTAATTAATTAATTTATGAATGCTGTAAATGTAAAGTCATGGAGAGAGAGAAGAGAAAAAAAAAGAGAGACCAGGAGGAGATGAAGAAGGAGGACGGGGGTTGTCAGCAGCAATACATCTTTCATCTCTAACGAGGTCTGAAAGCTACAGAAACACAGACATTGACAACAACCCCAAGAACATCACTCTCCTCCTTTCACCTTATCCTCTCCACTCCGCTATCCTGCGTGATGTGTGTCAGTCTCACATCTGTATAGCCAACGCTTTGTAGCTACTCACACTTCAGTCTCCTCACACCTGCTGTTCTTGTGAACACAGCTCCACAAGTACGCACATCTTAGTCATGGAGGAAATCTTTATTCCCCAATCAAATGCACTTCTACATAACCTGCTGTTATGGGTGATATGGCTTATTAATAATAGCTTGATATTTTTAGTTGACTCCAACCGATACTGAATATTTCAGGCCAATACTGATTTTAGGGAGTAAAAAAAATATCACTGATCACTGATTGGCCAATATTCTATATTCTATATATATATTCTATATAGACTACATTTGTTTTTTCGTAAATTTTTGCAATGATGGCTTAAATGTGGTTAACACTACAAAGGTATGTAATGGAGGCAGGATATTTTACAGTTTAACAATACAATTTATTCACATAAATGACTCAGTAAATATTCACTCCTATTTTAATAATTATAAATAAATTAAAAATGTTTATATGTAAAACATATTCTGCCACGAGGGGTCTCTCTTTCCTTAAAATAATAACATAAAGCACAGTTTGATGAGTGAGTGGGGTCATGGTCATCATTTTTTATCAGCCACCACTGCCAATGAATATCTCTCAGGAAGAAATTATGTTCATTGACAATATAATATTTAAGTTTTATTCACGTTAGCATTCAATGTATCCTGTGTTTTCCTGGAAGTTATAGCAACTAGCAAATAGCTAACACCAGCCAGCGGGAAATGCACTGTTGAATAAATTACAGATTTCACTGTATGTGAATATTGTTGGACACATTTAAAATAATGTAAGTACACAACTCACACAACAAAATATATATAACTAGTGTTTTTAGACATTTTAATATTGAAACGTTATATAATAGAGCTTCAAGAGGAAGGAACAAAGAAAAACAATCTGCATTATGTTCTATTAAGAAAAAAAAAATTCATATTAGTCAATATTGATCAACTGTGATAGGCCAATATCAGGCTGATAATATTGGTCAGGATCTGATTTTTAGTCTATTCTGAGATATTCAATATATAGCAGCAATTATAGCAGCTGAAATAATATTGATTAGAGATGAAGCGGTATGAAAATTTCATATCAGTGTTACAGTGGCTAAACTGATCACAGTCATCATATTGAAATGACATCATGGCCTTGAATTTGAAACGATAATACTAATTGTCAGGAATTTTGTTGCTGTTCATGCGAAACCGGTAATGACGATATATGGCAAAGCCCTACAGCATACTTATGACTTGCTGTTTGAAGCACATCCTTAATGAGGAATTGCCGAGGCAATCCCACGAGAAAACTATTTTAAAATACTTGAAATGTTCCTCATATCACAGTTGCTGACACGTGTGTACTGTCAAATAAGGACGCTATTAATCCCCCAGAGAACACCACAGTCACTTTGTAAATACCATATTCTTTTTTTATATGTCTGACTGAAAACAAATCTTCAGTATTTGAACAGAAAACGACACCCTTTGATTAAACCATTAGACACATGTAGTCATTTGATTTGTGAAAAGGTCACACGCAGGATGGGACGGTGAATCAATGTGTGTGTGTGTGTGTGTGTGTGTGTGTGTGTGTGTGTGTGTGTGTGTGTGTGTGTGAGAGAGGGCGGGGGGAGCAATGGTAGGCAGATGCTGAGGAGAGAGAAGCAGGACGGAAAATACAACAAGTGAGTGAACTGTTGCTCTGCAAATAAAGTCGCTCTGCAGCGGGATGATTTCTGCACGCCGGAAGTCTGTCAAACTAACTCGTCAGAATATGTAATTTTAATCTGAGGAGCGCAACGACACCTTGAATAATTTTAAGTGCTTGGTTTTATTCCTCCGTGTGTGCTCGGACTGCCTGTGAGCGCTGCCTGGAGCGGTTTAGGACGGAGCGGTCCGGTCATGCACCCTGCAGGAGTCCCGGACGAGACGCTGTAAGTTTAAATATTAGTGTGGGACTTTGAGTTTTGCACCGCAGCGCAAACTTCAGCCGATGCGGCGGTGAAAGAAAGCGCTCAGTCAGTCAGTGTTGGAGGGATTTCACTCCCGTGCTGGAGCAGTTTTTCCTGCGGCGTTTCCATCTGAAACCGCAGCATGAAAAAACACTGACAACCGTTAAAAAAAAGGACAGGAAGAAAGGTAAGTTTGTATTTTTGTTTGTTTGATTGTTTCTTTGTTTTTTAGCAGTTTGTCAAAAGTTGCAAATGAAATGCTCTGATTGAATCAGGACGAGTTTTAAATATTCAAGTCACCGTTTTGTATTTATTAGTATGAGTATTTTTGCTGCTAAAAGAAACTGACTGAGTTTGTATCATAATGACTATTGGTCTGTCATGATATCAACATGTATCTGTGAACACAGATTGTCTAAATATTAAGTATGATTTTTTTAAAAATCAATAATGCTAAAAAAAAAAATGTGTAGATAAACTTATAAGGCACTATTAATAATCTTTTTGTTGCACATTACATTTTTTCAGTATTTTAAATTACTGAATGTAAAACTGAATATTAATTAATTATAAAATGAGGTGGAAATGAAGTGCTTTATTTGTTACATTTCTTCTACATTTTAAAAGTAAAAGTGTCATAGCAAATGGATTTGTTAGTTTTGTTAGTTCATGACTGTTTACTTAATTATGTGTGTCTTCTTTTTTTTCTTTCTAGATTACAATGGATTCAGTGATTTTCTGAGATGCTGTGATAAAATGTTCCCTGCTTCCTCTAAGCTGTACTTAAAACAAGAGTTTCCACGTTCATTGCAATTTGGCCGGTCCAAATTTCCTCCGAATTAGCCTTTTCATGACCTGTAACAAATCTGTACTTTGAATGGAGGGGTATATTCTGAGACAAATCTAATCCAGGCTCCTAAAACAACACATATATAAAAAAGAAGTGTGCGCTCATCAACAAAAACACAAGCAGGGAGGAAGGACGCAAGAAAAGAGCAGAGATTTCGCAGTTTCCTCGTCCTTTTCCACTCATTCCTGGACAGACAAGTATGTGGTGGATGAGATGAACTCCAGTGGGAATACTGTAGACCCCACCTGACAGCTCTCCGCCTGAGCAACTGAAAGCTTTTCACTGAAGCCTCCACAACCACAAAGCTGGATAAAAAAATAAAATTGCCTAAAATCCAACATCTCAACGGCTTTGATAAATTTAAAATATTTATGTTATTTTAGGCTTCCAAAATGATGTATTATTTTTAGATAGGTTGAAAGCCCTCACACATTGTGAACCAGAGGAAATTTAAAAATAAAAGGATACAAAAGAAATGTACTGAACATCAAGAAATGGAAAAATCTATTTGTCATTCTCCACCTGACTTGTGATTTTCTCCTGTCTGAGATTTGCTGGTCCCGCTCCCAGAATAACCCCCTAATTCTTCTTCCTCTGCCCCACACAATCATATATTTTCCACCTTCTTGATCCAGTAGTAACTTTCTACCCAGAGTTCAGCCTGGCCGGCACAACCATTCCAGCTAAGGGGGAGGAGGACTTCCTCACGCTGGCCGCCTCCCGGCTCAGCCGCAAGAAACGTGTGATCGGGGCTGGAGTCGGCGTGGCCATGGTTCTGGTCCTGCTGGTGGCCATTCCCCTATTGGTCCACACCACCAAGGGGGGAGGGTCCGGAGGAGGGGGCACGCATTACGAGATGCTCGGTAGCTGCAAGATGGTGTGTGACACTTTCACCCCCCCACAGGGAGAGCTGACAGCTGTCTCTCCTCAGCCCCCAGACTCCCCAAACCGCAGGGGCAAACAGGGCTTCAGAGGGAGCCCCGGACTTCCTGGTCCTCCAGGTCCTAAAGGGCCCCCTGGAGAGCCTGGCAAGCCTGGCCCACCAGGTCCACCAGGGCCAGGACCCGGTGGCTACGGCCCCTCCTTCTACAGTCCCAAAATCGCCTTCTACGCAGGCCTCCGGAAACAACACGAAGGGAGTGAGATACTGAAGTTTGACGACGTGGTGACCAATGTGGGGAACTACTATGAGCCAAGTACTGGCAAGTTCACCTGCCCTCTGCCCGGCATCTACTACTTCACCTACCATGTCCTGATGAGAGGAGGGGACGGGACGAGCATGTGGGCCGACTTGAAGAAGAACGGACAGGTGAGTGTGACTGTGTGAATGAAATGTCATTCTGATAACGTGATCCAAAAGTTCAGCCTTTTGAAACAAACTCTCAACCTGCAAATAATCAAACAATTTCATGAAAATCTTTTTTACACAAGTTTGATCCAGGATTACTCACAGCAGTGGGTACAATAACAGGAACAGTTTTATAATGCAAGTTAGTGAAAAATTAATCTGAAAGTCAAATTAAACTACAAAACATAGTTAGAATACACATATAAACCACAAAAATTACCTAAATAAAGCTGTTTTCTTGTCTCACGCCACTATAATAAAGGTTTGGTTGAAGGTTTGGGTACAATAACTTTGTTAAGGTGGGGGAATTTGGCTTAGAATAACTATTTGTGAGGGTCAGGGGATCGTTTGTTGCCATGGTTACACAAGCCCATGTCTTCTGATTTTTCAATATCTTTTTATTGATTTTGAAAACTGGTTTAAAAATCCAGAAGAGCAAATATACCGACAAACAAAGAAATTCAACAAATAAAAATAAAAATAAGACATTGGCAGTGACACAAAAAAAAGACATAATTCATCACATAAGTTACAAGGTATTGACCTATGATACTATGCCACAGTTAATCTATCAGTCTATTCACTTTCATTTTTCAATCAGACTAATGACAGTTTCCCAGATTTTCTGAAAGACTCCCTCTCTGTTTGACATAGTAAATATAATTTTCTCTGGATGTAACACATTACCTTCAGCCACATATCAAACACTGGGGGTTTCTCAGATTCCCAGAGTCGTAGGAGCAATTTTCTGGCGAGCAGTGTGGATAGAGAGATGGCCAGGGCTTCATACCATTCCTTCACAACCTGGTCGCTTCAATTTGCACACTACATAACACAACCTTTATAGTTTAAATTTTGTGTGTATATGATACATCAATCCTTCTTAGTAACTTCTATGGAGAACAGATGGATAGTCATATGACCTTCATCAGCATCCATAGTCAGGTGACTTTGTATTTATGGTAACAAAAATAAACATTTGGTTAATGTTGTGAAATGGTCATGGTTTGGTTAGGTTTAGGAAAAGATCATAGTTTGTGGTAAAATATGTCATGTGACATAAGTAAAGTAAGTCACATGATGTGAATCATGTAACACATATGTTACTTTGTCCTGTGTTTGTGTGACTCATCCAACCATCCCATGTCCTAGGACTTTATATTATGTCATCTGACATTTTACTGCATCCACTTCAAAGTTTAAAGTCTAAAGTCATGTTACTTGTACGCAGAATGGGCAGGGATACAGTACATAACCTAGGTTAAGGTTAGGGAAGAATCATGGTCAGGATTACCAAAAAACAGCATTTACTGTTAACATCTAAAGGGAAGTACAACAGCAGTCTCTCATGTCAAAGTCCAGTGTTGACCTGTCCATCTGCCTCCCTCTGAAATAGGCCTACAACTAATGATTATTTTAATTATCAATTAATCTGATTTAATATTTATACTACTTTACCTTTCCTTTACTACTAAACCTTACAGTTAAGAGGCTAGGGTCGGTAAATGTTTGATATCTTTGAGTGAAAATTGACTTAAAGGATTAATCGATTATCAAAATACTTGGTGAGTAATTTTCTTTCAATTAATTGGCAAACTTTTGTAGCTCTACTTAAAACATTTTCACGCAGCTTCCCACTTTTCTCCTGAGGATCAAGATAATGCCTACAGATGCTGGAGGACTTTGTCACTTGAACATAAACACACTCTATATCACTTTTGTGCATTTGATGACTGACGCTGTCATTTTTCTTGGTACAACACTATAAATGAATGGACATTCTAAAAACTGTCTTAAACAACATCTCTCTGACAATGTAATAATAAAAGCATCACAAAGGCAGGATTTATTGCAGGGCTCTTGAATTGGACTGCATTGTATTGCACAGGTGTTACCGGTATTGTGCAATAGTTTGACTTAACAATAGAGCATAGAGCGTTGAGAGCATCATGATGACGTTCTAGACAAAGAAAAGTCTGAAACTAAGGTTCTAAAATATACCAGAAAGAATCAAAAAGCTGTTTACTTAGAGCAGAACTATACTTTTTTTCTCTTGTATGGAGGAGAACTCTGTGTTTTATAATACAGTTTGATCAGAAAATGTTCAGAAAGTGTTTTTTTTTAAAGTTGATTTATTTTGGAGGACACAGAAAAAGAAAGGAAGGCAGGATGAAAGTAGAAACAGAGATGGGACTGTGAACTGCTTTACACGGAAAACTGTAATTAATTGTACAACTTGCAAACAAAAGGAGAGAGGGAGGAGTGACAGCCAAGCGATCAAGAGGATAACAATCCTCCACGTCTCGATGGAACAAAGCCAAAATACAACAGCTGGCTACTGTCCTCTGAGGAACTCTGACTTTAACTCTAATAAATAAACAAGTATAAATGTCTGGAAAAAAGCGTTGAATGCTTCCATCTGGAGATCCGTGACAAGCTTGAAGTACTAAGCCCTCGCTCTGCTGAGGAGCTCTGATTCTGACATGTGTGCAGCAGAACAGAAGAGTGACGTCCTGGGGATTACCACAGAAGAAGAAGAACAAGAACAAACATGCTTTGCATTGTTACGAGCCAAATCAAAGCAGGTTGAGTGTTTGATGGCACATCAGTGGCTGCTCTTCATTGATATGCTTTACTGACTGTATATCTTAAAAAATGGTAAATACATTAAGTGTGCGACTAAGAATTCAACAGGGGACAGCTTAACAGTTTGAACTGAGCCCATTTGAAAAATGCACCGTTTCAAGTTGTTCTTTATTATGTGAACATGCAAAATTTACAACATTTGATTTTATATAATTCTTAAAATTGTCAAAATTATCACAAAACATATGGCATGCAACAAGAAAGGTCCCCAGCCTGAATCAGACACAGAACATTGTAATTAAGTGGTATAAGTCTTTAAGCCATTAGGCAACCAGAGCACCACAGTCCCTGTTTTATGTTCTTGAATGCTTATTTTCTTATAGTTCTCATTACTTGCTCTTGCTAACTTTACTGTTGCTGTTGATGATGATGATGTGGCTCCACCTCCTCTCATTGTATCAAACTGAAGCCAGAATATCCCAGGTATGATTGCAGCCATCTTATGCTGGTGTCGTCATTTGTAGCCGCAGAGTCTGTGCAGTAGTGATCTGGTTTGGAGTCACAATATCAAGTTCCCACCCACACAGCCAGCCAACTCAGTCATGTGCATGGCTCTAATCAGAAAAAGCAACACTTGAACACACATGAGCCTAATAAGAACTATAATGTTTGAGAAAAATGTATTTGTTTGGCCCATGCCTCTGACCATTGGATAGACCTACAACCAATCAGAGCAATGAAATGTAATGTAGCGCTGAGTGACACATGCAAATTGGGGTGTGCTTGATCTATTTTCAGAAAAATATCAGCCTGGTTGCAAGCATTCTCGATTTACTGCTTAACAGTACATTAATTGTGTTTTTGAAAACATTTGAGGTGAGAATATGATAAGCAATGCCTAGTTTTACAGTTTTGTTGTATGAGCCTGGTGCGTTGTTCTCAAAATGTGTGACATCACTGATGTAAATGTTCAAATCTGGACCAGTCATGCTCCCATAGATGTACTTTAATGAACCGAATACATCATGCAAACATGGTGCCCATTCAGCTCAGGGAGAATTGGTTGACTGGTGCTTAAGCTAAAAAAGTTTTCTAGCTTTGGGTTTTACTTCCTGGAGATACAGCCCACTGGTCATGTGCAGTAGTGTTTCTCCCTTTGTCCCCACCCATGTGTTCCCACTTGGCCAAGAGACTTCACATGGTGATGACGTCACAAACTTTTAAGATCACTCTTCTCAGCTCTAGGAAAGTCTTTCAAACATAAAACCTCCAAGGATCAACTCCAACTCTGCAAGTAGCTATAGGGAAAAATCTCAGGCAAGACTGAGCGGCCATGCCCTGTCTAGGTTTATGCATTACATCTGTGGACGCTCCTCTGTCAGTCACCATATAAAACCTGCACCATATTCAAGAAGCAGTTGGTTCAAGGAGATCCAGGACTTCTTGGTTTTCCCAACATGACACCTGATACTGGATATCAAAGCTTGTTACAGTGGTTGACTGAAGCTTCACCACCTCTGCACCCTGATTGCACTTATTTGTTCTGAACAAAATTAAGGCCAAGAAATAATCATTGTCATCATTTTTGGTGTCAAATTTAACATAGCTTAACATTGCAAGGTTAATTTTTAATCTATTGTATGAACCATAACTGGAACATATCCCATGATTGTCAGTCACAATAAAAAGCCTACTTTGTGCAGATCTGGATCCAGACGAGATGATTAAATTTCGGCTGCTAACAATGATTTCCCCTCTCGATTAATCTTTTAATCTGTGAAATACTTACATAATTCTGACAAAACAACCCACAATCTTCTCTTCTCTTCTCTTCTCTTCTCTTCTCTTCTCTTCTCTTCTCTTCTCTTCTCTTCTCTTCTCTTCTCTTCTCACATCTAGTAACTGGTTGTTTTGCCTGATGAACAGACTTAAACCCAATGGAAACATGAATACAATATAGAGAAAATCAGAAAATCCATCTGTTTAGGAAGCTAGAAACACAAAGCTTGGCATGTTGGTATGAAAACTAAAGCATACCTGTACTATGGCTGCACAGTCCAACAAATCACTGATAAAAAAAAAAAAAAATCATCAATCTGGCTCTGTATAAAATTACACAGATAAGCCAGATTTTTAAATAAGTGCAATAGTTCATGAAAAAACTGAATCCCTTATTTCTTGGAATGTGCTCTTACTTGCACCATTTAAAAAAAAAAACTTTAACTGTAATTTAACTGGAATATTTTGTAACAGTTTTGAGATATTTTGTGAACTGACATGGTAACAGCTATGGATAAATCATGTTGTGTCATCTGTCATGTTCAGTGCAAAATAAGCTTATTTTCGTACTGCTTCGGTTTTAAAGACTTCCCCCATACACACATAATTATACTGTAGATCTTTTTTGTGACTGATCAAGTCCATAAAAATAGTTATTTGCTATTTCATTGATTTGACGGGATGTGCATAAAGTGCAGAGTGAAGAGGACAGACAGTTAAATGCCAGATATAATTGGGGGACTTGGTTTGTTGCGTGCCTTCACAGACATTGTCATTCCTGTCTCCTCCTGCTGTTAAATCTTTCATAGCCTTTAGATGAGATCTTCTCCCCTCCACCTGTGCCCCTCCTTTAAACACACACACGCGTGCGCGCACACTCACACACACACGCATACACTTTTATCGTCCACACTGGCTA
Source organism: Lutjanus erythropterus (assembly GCF_056507025.1). NCBI lineage: Eukaryota > Metazoa > Chordata > Actinopteri > Lutjaniformes > Lutjanidae > Lutjanus > Lutjanus erythropterus. The sequence continues at coordinate 22,590,035 of NC_139318.1, forward strand.
TTGACTCCTTCCCCATTAATTATCTTTTCCACCAACTAAATTATTTAACCCAATTCAGTGCTGATCTTGCCCTCACAGTTTCATTGCACCCACTGTTTTTTTTTTCTGTTAATAGACAAGTGCTCTTGTTGCAGAGCGAACCAGCGAGGTCAATGACAAAAACCTTGAGAATAACACTGAAAAAGTTTGTCAACTGAGATACTTACAAAGACATTAAATAGCACATTACTGTATTATTAGTACTGTAACAGACTTTTTGAATGGGTAAGTTGTTCATGTAAATTTGATTTGTCCATAGTGAGACAACAATATGAGAGCATGTATTGAAGAAATTGTTTGTCATTTTGGGAAAAAAGTTAAGTAAATAAGAAGATTGATACTATTCATGTAGTAGTTCTTGTAGTCCTCTTCTTGTACTTCTTGTAGTCTGTATGGTGAAGTATGTAGCAGGAGCCAGCAGTCGGTTAGCTTAGCTTAGCACAAAAAGTGGAAACTAGCTTGGCTCTTCACTAAGTGTTCACCTACCAGTGCCTCAAAAGCTCACTAATGAACAATGTATGGCAAGTTACTGGAACATTTTCAACAATTAAATAAACAATAATTAGATTACTTAACTAAATCCTCAACAGGAAAGTAATGTTATATTATTATATTAATTTTGTTATGTAGCATAGATCCTTTAAAAGATGTTAGTATACAACTCTAAATCACTTTTCACTGACCATAACTTCAGTGCCAATACCCAGTCCGACGTATGATACAGGATTATTTCATGTTGAGAAACAGAATACACTGAGTCAGTATGGGATGCAATTTGTCCCCTATTTTCACGTGCACCCTACTCAGATGGCTACAAAACACTGTCACATGCTTTGAATGACATGAGAGATAATGAAACTACATAAAAAAGAGTTTCACAAGACATTGCAGAGAAGTATTAGGCTAAACCCGAATTCCCGTAAGCGAATGACACCTAGAATGACAGGCAAGTTGTCTCTTAACATCATTGTTGCCCTGGTTACGGAGACTCAGATGCACAGTATTTAAAAATGTCAGAGAACACCTCCAGCTAAACTCTTACCATAAAAAGAATCCAAATACAGATCTGAATGGCAGATGAACCACAAGTGGACCAGTCCTGTCCGAGGGAATGAACGCAAGACAAACTGACATTTTAGACCACGGTGGACTGTCAGACCTGAAGTGTCATTCGGCTGGAGACAACCGTGTCTAAAGCAGTGCAAGGACTGAAGACTCAGAGTGGAATTACACAGGTCATGATGCCCCAAACTTCCCCAGAGGCAGAGAACCACCAGACCACACAGCAGAACCATGTCCCTGCTGTGTGCCTTGTGTTGCCTCCTTTTCAGGTTGTCCATACATCTTGGACAGAATTTCTTCAAACTTGGTATACATGTCCACTTAAGGACATGAACTGATTTTGGCAGTCAAAGGTCAAAGTTCAACCTCATATCTGCCTCATTCTAGTGAACATGATTTCTCAGGATTGACTTGAGGGAATTTCCACAAATTTGGTACAAAAGTCAACTTGCATTTACGGAAGAACTGATTCGATTTTGGTGGTGAAAGGTCAAAGTTCAAGGTCACTGTGACCTTAAGTCCATCCATCCCATTCTTGTGAATGTGATATCTCAACAACGCATCAACAGAATTTCTTCAAACTTGGTCCACATGTTCACTTGGACTCAAAGATGAAGCGATTAGATTTTGGTGGTCAAAGGTCAGTGTCATTGTGACCTCACGTCCATTCCATTCTTGTGAATGTGATATCTCAGTAACATCTGGAAATGGCAATGATGACAATATGCAATTTTAGGGGGAGGTATATGCCAAGCTATCATGCTAAGCTAAGCTAGCAGGATGCTTTCTCCTGCTACATATTAACCATACAGACATGACAGCAGAATTGAATGTGAATAAGCATATTTCCCAAAATTTCAAACTATTCTTATTGGAAATAATACACCCAAATCTGAATATGTTATTTGGGAAAGCACAAATAATGCAATGTAATTTTTTCCCCCCAAGGTTGCTCGTTGTTATTCGGGGAAAAGTATTTACAAAATGTGATGCAGTAACATTTTTACTAATACATAATTTTTACTTTAATCTAAGTACATTTTTACAAAAGTACTTAATTCTAATATCATAAAAATATTATAAAATATTAGAGTATTTATGTATATATGTGTATAATATTAATATTATACATGTATAATATTAATATTATACATGTATAATATATAAAGACTGTGAAGTGCAGTAAGATTAGCACATCAAGAAACATGACTCCAGCATCATTGCAACTGAAGGTTGTTTCCTTCATTGCTTCCTTCAGTTTCTAAAAAAAAAAAGAATAATAAAAAAAAAAAATCAGTTTCTTATTCCTCAGTGTTGACCAGTTAAAGTGGTGGCAGCAGACTGCTCATAAAACTTATTTTAGTTAAAAATAAAAATTAAAAAATGAGACAGAGAGAGATGAAAAATACAGTATGAGGATGTGGAAGTATATTTCATAATGACTTATATGCCAATATTAAATTCCCTTGATGCTTTGAAGGCACAACAATTGCATAGCCAATAAATATTAGCTTAGAAAACAGAACATTTGCTTGATTTAACAGGACTTCTGGTATAAGCCACAATAACATCTAGCAGCATGGGTGGTGGATGTGCGTGTGTGTTCGTGTATTTACGTGCATGTGCGTGTGTGTGTACAACCATTGTCAGACTGATATGCATGTTGTTGATCAGTGTCTTGTCAGAGGGAGCTGAGAATAAGACACATCCTGAGGAGGGATCACTGAAGAGACAGGCAGGACACAGACAAGTGGGCTGACACACAGAGGGAGAGATGGATGGATGTTCACAGGAGAATGGACAGAGGACGATGAGAGAAAAGGCAACATGAGAGCGTCCTCTGTCCTCTGGTCAAGGAACGAGTTGAGGAAAAGGGAGATGTAACCAGACATAATGACTGACATAAATGAAACAAATCAGACTGCTATTCGTCTTAACTGTCGGTTACTGAGATGTGTCACTGATGTGCAAGTTTGTAGAGCTGAATCACTCAATGCAAAGAATCGTCTTCACTCCTTGTGTCCCATAACTCATCAAAAGATTGGTGTTGAGGTAGATGACCTTTTCAATGGATATATAATTCACCACCAATATGTACTTTGCCCTTTACAGTGATGAGCACAGAGTGGGAGTATGAATATTTATAGCTGGTCCAATATGGGGTGGACTGGGTGGTCAGCTGGTCGGTCTGTAGTGCCCACACACACACACACACACACACACACACACACACACACACACACACACACACACACACACACAATAGTTTTGATGACATCAGTGTGGTGGTTGACACATGGTAACCTCATTATGTGGCAGTGGCATTAGGTTGGATCTGACCTACTGGAGAATGAGACTGGTGGACAAACCTGTGCCTTATTAAAGCTTAACAAAACGCTCTGACATGTGGCTCAGACTTAAAAATGTGAGGTGTAAAGACTTAAGAAAAAACAAAAACTAATTGGAACAACACTGTGTACTTACAAGACTAACTAAAATAAAATAGAAATATTCAAGAAATGCCTTTAGTTTTAATCTTTGTCAGTTTGGTCTAATTTGTCAATGCAACAAGCCTGAGGAGGCACTGGTCATATGTGACTGGGATGTCAACATGATTGTGAGTGCCTGTGCAAACTGCCTTCACAAAGTAAGAGAATTTGTTCTTATTGACTTGCCTGGTTAAATAAAGGCAAAATGAAATAAAATATAACAGTGCTGTGTGTCTATTATAATACCTGTTGTGAACTTTCCCTCTTGACAAATACCCCCACCCCGACATATAGGAATAAACAAATAAAACCAACAGTGAAACTCATAAAAACTGAACTAAACCTAAACATTTTTAAACAATAGAAACTAAAGTGAAATGAGCAAACCCAATCTGGAATCAAACTGGAACTAAACTGAATTTAAAACAAAAAAATAAAAAATTAAATAAAAATAAAAACTAATTAAAAAATACTTTAACTCCCACGATGCCTGTCAAAATGTTGACGCTGTCATACATAAAGATGGCCAAAACATCTTAATCGCCCCCTGGTGGCTGGCTGCAGTATAGGCAAAAAACCCCGCCTCCCCAGTGTGAACACATGGGACATTGGCCAAACTACAGTACACGTCAAATGAATTTTTCTCACATGCTTTATTTCATTTAAGTTAGTTCTTATCTCTATTTTTTCCTAATAAGCTTGGTTTTAACAAGATACTTAACGCTATGAAAGGGGGACTTCACGTCACGGCTCAATATCACCACTGTCCAGACTCATGCAAGATGCCATCACTCATATCCAGGATATTTTATCTTTATTTCTGTTTAATGGGAGGATGTGGAGATGCGGCGTCTGTCTTTATTTAGAGTGAATGGTTCCGACCCAAGAGTGTTGAATTGTCATTATAATATGATTACATGAGTGCTCAGTACTCAATGGTCAGACCACACCAATTATTGACTCAGGCTTTATTTTGTTCTGATCTACACACTTGTAAAGTTTTGTGATTGCATCTTGCATGATTGTGGCGTTATCACACTGGCAAATCTGTCCACAGGCAGTCAGACATATAACTGTTTTTGTTGTAGCTCCTGCTACAGTAGGTGTACAGTAGTAGGACCACATTTTGTCATGATGACACACTCACATACACACAAGTTTTGATCAGAGATGGTATAATGCGTTACATTAGTACATTCACCAATAGTATGAAATGGTAAACACTCTGTCTCCTGCGTGGTCAGACGTATTGGATGTATTGCGAACATAGTGTGGATGGATGAAAGCACATACAGTACACTCAATACTTTAATCTGCAGCTCATTTTTATCTGGTATCTTAGTGTGCTCGATATTGTTCTAGAGCATATGTCTGTTGCCAGATCTCACCAGAGTGTGTTAACAAAGTTTGTGAAGAGTCTGCTCCTGAGACAGAAACAGATGTCAAACAAAGTTACATTTCTAAAGTTCTAATTTTCTAAAGTTAATTTGTCTGAAACTTGCCATGTTCACTTCAGTCATTAGTTTGAACAAACTCAAGATTGCTAGTCTACTAAAGGGGTGGGACAGAGGTGAAACCCATGTGACAGATCCAGGAGATTAAAAAAACAAAAAAAATGAACCGGCTGTGTTTTGATCACAGCTACGAGTTTCATGACTGCATCTTGCACAGTTGTGATGCTATCACACTCACAGGGCTGTCTAATGACATAAACACCTGGCAAAATACTCAAAACTGCTTCTGTGCTACAGCAGGTATATCCAGGACCACGTTTTACCATGAGGACACACACAGACACAATATCAGCCACAAGTTGTCATGGTTGGTCATTAAACATGGAGAATTAAGCTTTTGACTAAAAGCATCCAGGTTAGAATAACAGATGAGTAGGTTCTGATTAAGGTGCACGGATTGGTTTTTATTATAGTGAATGGGTTAATGTTTTATTAAAGGTGTAGTAATTTCTGCAAGGTTATGAATAAGGGTTTGGATCAAGCAGACAACTGGTGTCTTTTTTGCTGGGTGTTCTGCAAACAATGATGAGTGGACTGTCAACACTCTACACATCATTGGTTTTTTATGTACCTTGAACTGAAACTCAAGAATTAAGTACAGTGTGTACATAAAAAAAAATAACTAATGAGATCTATCAGCAAATTAGATAATTAAATACACCAGTTAAAAGTTGTGGTGATGACAAGCTTGGACTCAATTAGAAGAAGAACAGCTCGCCTCCAGTAGGTAGGTGTGATGTGGCTACTGTGAGAGGTGGAAGCTGCTAATTAAATATGTCAGACAAGGTGTCAATATGGGCCTCATGTGGCACTTTATTAGACAGTTTCAAATTTATTCTATTTTGGCACTTTGGGAACTGTGTTCTCCCCCCTCCAACAGTTGTGTATGCGTGTTGGTAGAATAATTAATAATCAGGACTAATTTTCTGTGTGGTACATTGGTTTAGTGTCATCATTATAATAGGGAACATTTTGTGACGAAGGATAAAAGTCCATCCTTTCACACAGCATTTCTTGTGGAGCAAGCAGAAAGAATCCTCTCATATATCCTGCAGCTTACCCTTGTTTTCTCTTCTTGTCTTTTTTTGTCTTGCCTTCCACACACACATTTCTGTGGCTGTTATGCAGGCAGCCATTATTTGACTTTATGTTTCTGTTATAATGGCTGAGACCATTATATTGTGTTGACTTAAACGACTCGGCTGGTTGTTACTGTGCTTTGTCATGCCTTTGTTGTGCTCTCCGTTTGCTTCCCCATTATATAATTATTTCTCCTCATCAAGGAAGCAGGATTTTGTCTCTTTCATAAACAGCAGTGTTTCAGCAGCGTTTGATAGTGGCGCAGCTAACATAAATTAGGGTACAATGTACAGTGGATTATTCACATTTTTTTAAAGCCACCAGAAACCCGGATCCACAATAGACTTCGAACTAGTTTTAATTCTAATTCGAAATGTAGTCATTTAAGTGTTTGTGCTCTGATATAGGGCTTGAAATAGGAATGATCATGGTCAGACATTTATTATAGAATTAAAGCTATGATTTGTAACATTTCTGCATTAAAGGGAGAGTTTAAATTGTTTGAGGTGGGGCTGTATGAGGTACTTATCCACAGTGTATTAGATGGCAGCCGGCATGGCCACAATTTTAAGAAGGAGAGAGGGGCACTGAAGCTAAAATGCAGTAGACTGGGTCAGCAGCCAAAGGTATTTTAGCCACTTCAGCCAAAAAATGTCCACCTGAAAAAATCAATAACCGTTTAAGCATACGCTATATTAAGAATAGAAATTTCCATGGGAAAAAGTCTTTTGGGCTGCTGTACATCAAATACTCTATTTGGCCACTTCAGTTCTAGTTGCTCTGTTGTATTTTAGTGGCATTCAGTGAGCTGTCCTTAGAAATATCTCATCATTTTTTGACTACATACTTTCATCTTTGTGGGAATTTTCGCCAAACGCCAAAACAACTTCTTTCCTCAAGCTACTGGTCACGAGGAGAACAAATTAAATATGGTCGTTTGCAATGAGTGTGTCGCTGGACCTGACAGGACAGATCACATGATTCACTTACATTCAGCCCAAGACTGTGATTACGTTGTTTGTTTCTCCAGTTTAAACTTGGGGGTAAAAATGTGTCTTATTTGAGAATAAAACCTATTTAAGACTGTAAGTATTTCAAATACACAAATACAGGGTCTTAGTTAGTATTTTGTTTTTATCTGCCCAGCGAAATGCAAATTACAGAATCCTCAAAAGTAATTAAATACATATTTTAAACTTGCCATCTCTTGTTATGGATATTTAATTCAATCAGATTTTTAAGGCTGCTTAATGAGACATTCAACTTTGATACCATATATGCATTTTTACTATTTCAAGTCACAAATCTATAGGCTTTAAATGATGAATGAGTGCTGTTTGCGTGCCTGCATGCTTCACTCTCTATGTGTACGGGAGTTAATATAAGACAGTAAACAATATGTCATAGAGGAATGGTATCATTTTACTTCAGAGCTGAAGCTGTGCTCTAGCTGATGCTCTGCAGGTAGACCGTCCACAGAACCCATTTATATCCAATTAGAGCACCTCCTCTACCCTCAAAGGTTTCAGTCTAGAGCCAATTAGAGACTTTCTAATCAACATCTTGACACCTTGGGTCTTGAGTGTCATGGCAAAATATTAACATCTTGCATGCCAATTAGTGTGTGAGTCTGCAGTGCAGGAGAGGGGTTACATGTCAACCTGTATAATAGAAACAGGATACCTCAGGCTGGTACACATGGATGGAGGCAGAGAGAACACAGCGGCTTTTTACAAAAAAGGGCCATTTCAATTGCCCTTCTTCTCCCTCCCAGTTCACCCTTAGAGGTCCCTCCGGTAAGTTTAAGAGACCCCATCTCAATCGCCTCGCTCCGCTCTGAGAGGTCTGTACATCACAGTGAATGAATCCTGTCAGTTTTATTACCAGAGGATCAAGGCACCACTGTGAAACAAAACAAAACTGAAAAAATAACACACTACATGGACAGCCCACCTCCCCAACCTCATTTATACCCCCACCCTCCCTCCGCCTCCTCTGAAGCAGGCATGCTTGATCAGTTTGTTATCCAACACGCTCCCTCACATCACTCAAAGCCCCTCTCAACTTTGGCTTCCTTTACCCGAATCCTGTGCTTAGACTGTTAAAAGTGCATGCAGCTGCTCAGCCGTCTGTGCGTCCTTATCCAAATTTCTGCTTTCACACCCTCCTCTTTTTCACTATGTATCCTTCTTTTCCACTTACCCCACGCCCTATACTGGAAGGGTTACTTCTTAAAATTACCACTAAAAATGTATTCTACAATAGGTTACTGAATACATGCCCTGAAACATAATTTTTTAAATCACTCAGGTTAAAGCTACTACAAGGAGTTGTTATGAACTGGTTATGAAATTATCTCAGTTAAATACTGATGTCTCTATATGGCCTACATAAACAAATGAAAACATCCAGGAGAAGATTGATTATTTCTATATAGTCCTTAATGTCTACCATTGGGTCTGATTCTCTCTGAAATCAGATGAAATGAGCCTGTGTTTACATTTTCCAAGGCAAAGTTACAGCCAGTTAAAAAGAAGCAGGAGATTTTTATTTAGATAATTGGTTTTGTGATGTTATATTCTGTGGTTATGGCAAAAGAAACACTAACTCTTTTGTCCACAGGGGCTCAAAAATCAACAAAAAATGCAAGTTCCTTGTAGTAGCTGTAAAGTCTTCTAAATACTTTGGATTACTTTTGGTATATTTCAAAATTGTCTTTTTAATCCCATTTGTCTGGGTCAGTCTGTATGTGGTTAATATTTGCTTTTGGGAGTGACCTCACCAGAGAGATTTCTTTAGTGTCCTCACTAAGTCACATCGAGTGGCTAATGCTAAGAATGTAATATGAATCATGTGTTTGAAAAACGGATCTTTTTCTTTTGTGATTTTAAACATTGCTGGTAAGTTGTCCCAACGTTTTCTCCATTTTTGGAAATGTGATGTCTTACCAACGTTACAGTAAAGTCATTATATTAAGTACAAGAAATTTCATGAACATGATGTTGAACAGATGTTAGAAAAATGCCATTGAATATCTGTGTTGTAATGTTTCAACAACGTAACTAAAGGTAATGTCACTATTGCAATGTAGCAGGGACATACTGTGTTTGTAGGGAAGTCAGATAGCTGGCTAATTAGCCAAACTAATGGGTGGGAGGAAAAACTTGTTTCCTTAAGTATTGTGATTCTACTTTTTACAGTTCCTGATTAATTGAACTCCGAATTCCAGTAGGTAGAAAGCCTAAAAACAGTTGATTGTTGAGTCTCATCTAAGTTAGGTTTTGTTTTTTTCAGTCCCCAGTCCATTCTACCAACAGTTTACTGATGCAGTTGTGAATGAGTATGGGCTGACAGACAACTGTGTGTAATGAAACAAATACCTGAGAGTGCAAACAGCAAGAAAGGAGAGAAACTGCATTTCAAAACATGAAGATTCAGTGTGAAGCTACAGAAGTCCTGAGAGCTGAACATAAATAGACTTTTCAAAACTTCTCTCTCTCTGCTCTCCTGCAAACTCATGAGCTCTTTTTAAGATTTTTTTTTGTGTAATAATTATGTTTTATGGCACTTCTTCCTGCAGGAGTTTCTGTCATTGATTCAGGGTCTCACCGAACAACATGCACGCACAGCTGCACTAGTAGCCAATAGCCAATAGGAGGCCCCGATCTGAGATGATCTGTGATTCGTTTAAGTCTACCGTCACGGGCCAAATGCTAAAAACAGAGTGAAAAGGAGGTGCAGAAATCTAGTGCTCTCTCAGCACAATATGCTGAGAGGTTATAATTTTTATTATTTCTCAATGATACTAAAACATTGTTGCCTACCGTAGCTTTAAAGCAGACATAGCTATATTATTATAGTGTAGTGTGTAGTGTTGTAACTATAACGTAGCATCATGAACTCCCCTCAAAATACCACCAAATTAAAAATTATTCGTATTTTGTAGTTTTAATTCATATTTTAAATACTTGTATTACAAATACTGTCCAACCATGTCCATTCCCTCCTTACATGATTTTCCCTCTGAGACAATGCACAGACATAAACATAATGAACCTGGGCTGATATACAAAAAAGATAAAACAATGAACATGTCTTGCTAAATAAATGTGAAATACAGTATGTCAGCCCTTAAATATGTCACACAAATCAGTGGCACACAGCTGAAAATGTAGATTTTATTGAGCATTTAGCACCGTCTGTGAATTATTTCTCTGCTGTAAATTTCCTCTCTCTCTTTCTCCCACCTTTTCCCAGCCTCTCTCTGCCCATTTAATGTTGCCCCCCTAATGAAAAGTGGAGGCAGTGTAATCTTCTCTATTGTCCCGCGGGTCTCCCTCCTCCCCAACAGCAGCAGATCAAGTCAGAACAGCGTTGGGCCAACAGACAGAAATTCACTCCCTTGTCGCTATCAATCTCTGCTGTTGTTGACAATAATCCTGATTTGCCTTTCCCTCTTGTTTTTACTCCCAGAGCCCCAGCGCCTCCTGCCCACTTTAAGAAAACAAGGTTTCATAGTGATTGTTGCCGACAGCCGAACCTGCAGATTCATCTGTGCTGGTTTCAGTGTCACAGAGCTCTGCAATGTCACAGTGCAGGTCGACCTCGGTCTGAGAAATTATAATATATTAATCCACTGGAAGTATTTTAATCCTTAAAATAAGGAAAAGTACAAAACATGGAAAAACATGTAGAAATGATCAGTTACAAGTAAAAGTCCTTCACTCAAAATTCTGCTTAAGTAATAGCACAGTGTGTGTGTGTGTGTGTGTGTGTGTGTGTGTGTGTGTGTGTGTGTGTGTGTGTGTGTGTGTGTCAGCTCACTTGGCAAGAAAAAGTATGAACTTCACAACAATCAAGGTAATACAATTTATTTTAAGTAAAATATGTATGTTTTAGGGAAAAAAATAAAAATAAAATAAATATATATATATAATAAAGTAAGTTACATTCATTATCTTTTTAAATCCACGGTATCACAGTTAAAGTATGCTCTCTGTAGAGATATGGTTCCAGTGAATTATATATCATTATTAGGGACATATCAAATAATAAATTGGATGCTTTTGCTTTTCTTTTGAAATCAAATCAAATTAAAGTAGCACATGCAGAAAGAATGGTGTGAATTGTCTTTGGCAATGGATATTTGAATTATATATTATCTATATGTCAGTCGGTAGCAGTCCATATAGAATAAAATAAGTAAAAAAAATAATAATAGTGATAAACCATGTAATATAGCGGTAGATATTGTCAGAGTCCAGTACAGTATTGATACTTTATTTTATTGTGATATGGTGATCCTCAATATATTGTTACATCCCCAGTAAATCTTTAAATTATTACACTGTCGATGTTGATGCATCACTTTATAAGTTGTTGTAGCTGGTCGAGGTTAAGCTCGTTTGTTAAAGGTGGGTAGTTTAATCATATCACTGCACTGTATTTTTTTTAATAAGTTTATTAATGTTTTAAATGTAAAATCTTCATCTGAAAAGTTATTTGTAACTATAGCAGTCAAATGAATGACACAATGAATAGTACAAAATTTCTCTTTGAAATGTAGTAAACTAGCACAAAAACAAAACAATCAAATATAGTATGTACCTCAAGTACTGCACTTAAATAAATGTACTTTCCACCACTACTTAAATAATGCACTCTTTCAACAAATTTCATTTTTTCATTTGTTGTCAACAAGTATTTAATATAAACAAATAGTTTAACCTTTACCTTTCCCTCTTAATTTTGTTTTACCGAGTATGGCTGTTAATTCATGATTAAATCATATTCCATGGTGGCAATAATAGTGATGCAGACTGTGATAACATTTTAAATGTCACACTCTTAAAAATATGTGCATAAAATGTATAAAATAGCTGACTTGTCCACTGGGTTACTGTATATACAGGAGGAGAACGTGACCATGAATTAATCATAAACATAACACATTAAATGTCAGCATCTCCACTGTCTGAGTCAAGGCTAAGTAAACCTACGTGTCTCATAGGGAAGTCGACCATAAAAAGCCATAAATAACGTTGTGTCCTTTTGGCTGGCAAATATAATTAGCTGATGTTCATGTTTAAAAGGCCATTTCAATGAGGTGGTGTAAATATCACTGCTGCAACTTTTGTTATGACCCTTAAATGAGGGTGATGCAGCTTTAGGCAGACCCCAGCAGTCGTTATTTAATGTGCTGCATGCATTTTAATCACATATTTTAATAGGAGGGATTGTAATGATGTTGTCCACACACACAGAGATGGGCGCAAATATATCAAAAAGTACCATGTTACTAATTACAAATACATGCTCACATCAAAATAGTAATTTGTAATTTGAAAATACAAAAATACTTTCTATACGCAAACAGATATTATCACATTTTAGGCAATATGGTCTGACCTTAAGCTTTCTATATTGAAATGATGAACTCTGCTGATATCTTCATCAGGATATCTTGGAGACGGTTGGGTGTGAAGTCTGAGGTGCATGCTGGGTGGTTTGAGCCTGCCCTCACCAGAAAAACAGCCGTATAGGCCATCTGTGGAAGCAGCTTATGTACATTTATTCTTAGGCAAAGACACATAGAGGCCATAGTAATTATGACAGGAGCAGTATAAAGAGTGAGAGAACCCACAAAGGGAGGGATGGTTAAAACACAGGACTCTCATCCAGGAAACTGGGGTCTGTTTCCTGTGTGAAACCAAATGTCACTGTTGACTTATATAAAGTTTCAAGTTATTTAAGTTATATTTTATTAACAGTGTCGGGAGTTGTGTCTTACAAAGTAAAGTTACTTTTCTCAAATTAATAATGCAATTTCAATTACTAAAGTTAAAATGGGCTTGTTAGTCACTACTTTGGTCTTACCTTAAACAGCAGGTGTAGCAGATAAATGCCACTTATTCCCAGATCTATGATCTGACGTCACCTGACCTTACGGTGGCACGAGATAGTTCAAGAGATGTGTGCTTGTTTTTCATCATTGATTAATACAGACTGTTCATCATATAGTTATTTATTAACTAGCAACATTCGATTAACATATCCAGCTTTCTGTGGGTCTTCTTCTGTCCTACTGCCTAAACCCTCAATAAAATTGTGGTTTACAGATCGTCGTTGCTGCCCTCCAGTGGATGGTAGTATTAATTAGTCCTAACAGTGATAATTGGTATAATGATACATTTAAAAAAAAAAATGATAGTTGTCATTACAATACTATAGCTTTACTGAAATAACATAGCTGTGTGCATTAAAGGAGAAATTTGCAATGCATTTACAGTAATAAACCATAAAATGACCATGATATGTCATCAGAGATCAAGGAAACATACCAAATTTAAATAATTGCCTCTCTGACAGCAGCTACAGCCACTTTGTCCCCCTTTGAAATTTCTATTCTGGCCCAGAATAACTGTTTTTGGTTGCATGTGTCATATTAATTAGAATTTTCTGACTCTAAATGAATGCTTTATATTTGCAGAATGAGTGTAGATGTTAATAACTATTAAACTGAGCAATATGTTAATGGTGTCTGGCAGGCAGTAAAACAGGCAGGAACTCAAGGTCCAAACTGTGTTACTTCAGAGCAGTGGGTTTTTGTTTTCAGGATAAAAGGCTTAGCTATACATCAACAGACAGCTGACAGTTATAAACAGCTGATCAAATTACAGTGTAGGACTCATCCTCACTCGGTCTTGTCAGATTACAATGTTGTGCACAGCTTGTGCTCCTGCGATGCTCCTGCAGCCTGCCTGAGCTTCCTGGGGAGGAGAGGGAAGCAATCGACTTATTCCATCACAGGATGTAGAGGTGGTTTATATAATTTTAAGTATATTAGCCAGTTTCAGAGCATCTTTGTTTACTAATTGCTCTTTTCCCCTGAAGTATTTTGGTGTTATTCAGCAAGCTTGCCTTAGCATGCAATATCTGATCAGAGTTTCATTACATACCTTAAGGGGAAAAGCAGTTTCTTTCCTCGAACTCCTGGCCATGAGGCATACAAATGAAACGAGGTGTAGTTCACATCAAGTACATTGCTGCACCTCACAGGACTGTGAATAGATCTTTTTTTTTTCTTTTTTGCTGTTTTTTTCTTAAAACACTTTAAACCAGGGGATAAAATATCTCTTATTTGAGAATAAAATGGCATATTAAATTATGTTGTTACAAACTATACCTTATTTTTTAAACATTTAATTGAAACGCTGCCTATCTCTGTCCACACACATGTAGAGAAGTAAACCAGTTTTAATTGTAATCTTATATGTTTCAAGTTGCAGCAGCCTGTCAGCCTGTAACTCAGCTGAAAATACTATCAGGGGAATCCAGCCATTCAACCATGCAGACAGATGTTGGATGTACAAGATGTCAGAATCTCTTTACTGTTATATTTTTCCTAAAACCTATTAGATCTCCTCTGGGGAGCTGTTCAGTCCCTTCAGAGCAAAGCAGTCTAACAGTATAAAATAACAAAATGTCTCATATGCCATGTGGTTTTTTTCTCAGGTGTTCACTTGAGATTCATAAAAAAACAAAAAGGAAGGAGAGCGGCTCTTCTCAGGGTGGAGTGTGCGTGTGAGTGTGTGTTATCCTGACCTCCTGCTAGTATTTCATGGGCCCATTTGACCACTGTAGCCTATCCTGTGCCCCCATTTATTGTGATTGTATGGAGTTATTGAGGAGTTGGACCTATTAGACGGGGGAGCTGCCATGGCTGTCCGACTACCAATTACCGTAGCCTGCAGCCGTGGTATAGCCTGCCCTGACGCATCTGGAGGTAGGGAGGGATGCTGCAAGGGGATGAGGAGAAGGAAGGTGGTAGAGGGGGTCGTCTGAGGAAGGAGGAGGGGGGGTCCTCAGGAGACCTGCCACAGCAGCACGCCGTTAATCAATCCGATTTAGACCGGACAGGGACACACTTAGTCGCTGCTCCCGCCAACACTGCCATGGCGGGGGAGAGAAAACGTGTGCGTGACCTGCATCTCATTGGAGTGTAAGGACACAAAAAGATGGATAGATGGGTCCAGAATGAAGAGATAGCGATGGGGTGGCGAATGGGAGAGGGATGATGGAAGGGGCGTGAGGTGTGGAGGGAGAGACAACAATTAATGGAGTGATGTGAGTTGAATTAAAACAAAGGAAATGTATCGATTCATTTCTGTCTGAAGGAGGGGAATAAAAATGTTCACCTTCTTCTCTACATGGAAGAAATGCCTGTATGGAGAAATGCACTGGGTTGAATTGATGAGATGGGTGAGGGTAGGAAAAAAAACTCATTACTGGATGGAGGATGAGGAGAAATGGGTAGTTTAGTCGTATTTGATTTGTCTTAGTGATCACAAGAGAGTCAGGGCAGCCCGATGACGGGTTGAGATGATAGACCATATCCTCAGTCAGCCCCCGAGCCGGAGACAAGGATAGAGTGAGGGTATCATATTTGCATTCATTAATATGTATGCGCTTGTGTACTTTATTTTCCACCATTAAATAGATGGTCTGCTTGAATAGTTGGTTACTTATCCAATGATTGCAATTTATTATAGGCAGATTTTGCTTACTGGGTGCAAAAACAACTCACTTGTACTGTGAACTTAGAATCAGAGTGGACAAAATAACAAAGACCCACGTAATGAGTAACTCTTCCCTTTAAGTCATTCAGCCCTGTTGCCTAGAAATTACATTTATACTGTATACAAATGATTTGCAACAGCAAATACGTTTTGAGGGAAGTGCAGTGCTGACCGAAATATGTTTTCTATTAACATAATGAGGAAATGTCGTTAATTAACACATCTGACAAGTTGCAAAAATGTTCAAGGATTCAAGGATAGTTCTCATTATACAACACAGGGTTGTACAAAGAAGTTAGAGTTATAGTTCCTTCATAATACACACAATACAGCACATATACAGATAAGTAATTAAATTCCGAGTGTAAAAATGTAAAACAAATTAAATACATATATTCATATCCATGTATACACTCAGGAAAATATTCTGTCATGTTAAATGTAAACAGCAAGAACAAGATGGTGATGATAATATTGTCAACATCTTCACATTAAAAGTTCAACATCTGGGAAACAGTGTCCATCAACTTTGACTATGTTTGTGCATGTAGCATCATCAGTGTAAAAACACAGACTGTGGAGCAGGTCTCTCTGTGGGCACAACACTCTCATTTTGAATGTTTCATTTTCTTGACTGCACCTTATGCAGGAGCAGCCTCAGGACCCAGCTGCAGCAGGGCTCTTGCCTCCGCTCACCTCCTCTCCTGCTGGGGTGGACTCTGCGGCGGTGATCTGACTGCATGTTCAAAAGACGCCAACTGCATTTGTTGATCGTCTTAGGGTCCGATGCTCTTTAATCCCAATGCCATGGTTTCTTTTTCTTTTTCTTTTTTTGTCCTACGAGTGTTTCTTCATAGGTAGGGCTTTTTCCAAGTAAGATTTTCTTTAGTTGAATCAGATTCGGCTCTCCTGTAGAAATATTCAACAAGTCCTCCTTTGTTTTTACAGTGCAGTGTGTTACACTAAATTCTTATATGAGGCCACATGAATATGTTTTACCAGTTAGGGTCATGCTTTAATGTCTTTCTTCATCATCTGTGATGATCTTTGATGTGAAAATATCAGCTTTTGACACAGTCAGGTAAATTAAAAGTCTGTGTCCTCCTATAGTTCAGTTATAAAATCAACAGACCTGCAGAGCCTCTCTCCCAAGGCTGCAGCCACTGTCCAGCATCACCATCATGGCATTCCCTTATGCCATGAATTAAGGGTTTATTTCGACCAAACCAGAGTTAGTAATTGTTGGGATAGTGGACAGATGATTCAAGATGTTTTTGGTGAGTTTTATCTAGTTTCTGTCAAGTCTGAATGCAGCTGATGCTGATACAAATGGAGTCTGGTGAGTTTGGTGAGAGCAATTAAACAGCGGTATCTGGTTAAAACAAAACATATATCACTCTTTAAAATAAGGTCTCTCACTGTCATGACCCTTTTCATAATGTTGTCAGACACTAACAACAACAACCTGAGCCTGTCAGTGGCAAAAACAAGCATAAACAACAAGCAAACAAACAAGCGTCCCCTGCTCTCCGCACTAGGTGGATGCACCTGGATGAGGTGGCTGACAGCATGTCACGCTGCTCTGTGTTTCTATCACTCTTCTCCACTTCCATCACAGTTAGTTTTGTGGTTTGTGGTGATTTTGAGACTCTGTTCACAAAGTTTACAGCCTGTCATGCTGTTACATTACACAGCATGACACAATGACACAGATAAAAAGAGCTGAAACTTGTTTGCCAACCACTCCTTCCACGCTCTCTCATCAGTCAACCAACAGCGCATGTGGTCTGGATGATATTTTTTAATAAGTGCACCAGCTAATATAAAAATATATTTATGATTCCCTGCATTTTTGCAAGCTTCTATCTGTTTTATCTTGTGATTGAAATGCACACGGACCAAGAAAGGATTTTTTGCATAGGCCTACTGGCTTACATGTAGTCAAGGCCACTATTCATGCATGAGGCACAAACCATGAGAAACTTTGTTTTTATTTTCAGCTGAAAACTTAGAACATCTCTAAAAAGTTAAATTGTTTGTGCAGAGAGCCCCTGCTCTCGTCTCTTCTCTGTTCAGTAGAGACTCAGCAGCATCAGTCCAGCTGCAAAGCCCACGAGACACATAATGATCAGTATCTGTGTTCAGACATAACAAATACACTGCGGTTGAGTAAGATCATTATTATGGTATTACCCATGAAATTAACATTAATTTTATTTTATTCTTTGGTCGTGTTTTTTGTTTGTTTGTTTGTTTTTTACAATACATTACAAACCCATCACTTCCAAAATAGAACCATACTATGTAAAGACGGTCATCCACTGGGCCAGAGAGTTTTCATAATCCAGACTGAGAATCCCAACAGGCAAAACCCAGAGAAACCAGTAAACCCTCACATCCTGCATGTCACAACGACCTAAAAGTTACATGAGTTGTTGTTGTTTTGTTTTTTTTATTTGTGTACCATAAGCTTTGACAGCTTTGAAGATATCACTATGAAAGTTTAGATCAAATTTTCAACCTTACTTTAGTATGGTTTAAACAGTAAGACTCATTAATCTAAACAGTTTAAAGGAATGGCTCACTGAAAAATAAAAAAATGTTTTAGGTATAGTCAGCTACTTTACTAGGGCAGCCCCCTGGTGGCCTTCTGTGAAACAAGTGACGTATCAGATCACACATTTATGGTATGAGAGTCAAACAAATCTGTATGTAAGCAACATTTTCTTTTACATGTGCCATAATTTAGACTGTAGAGCCTGACTGTCCTGATATAGACATCAGTACCTCCAACCTCCAATCTTTTTTTTGCATGTTTAGTTGCCAAATTCACATTACCTAATGGTCCAACCCATGTTTTTTTGCGTGTCCTGACGGGGTCCAGAACCAATCGGTCTAGCAGAGGAGCATCCCAGTGAGAAAACAGAGAGTTGTCAGAGCTGTAACGCCATGACTCCCTGAAACGTAAAATTGGACATATTGTTTATGGAAGACATGTTTAAAACCTTCAAAATAGCTGTTTACTCACTTTGAAATGTCATTGGCTGAATCCTGACCTGTGTCAAATGAGGTAGTTCCTCTCCAGAAGATAAATCGAGTCTTTAAGGAACATGATTTTATATTCAGTAGTGGGCTACTGCAGGTGTTTGCCTTCATCCAGATCATAATGAACTTCTCCTTAATAGCAACATGTATGGGAGCATTATGATCATGGAATATGGGGGGATTATTGTGTTCAGTGGTATCATATATGTGTTAACTGTTATGTAAACATGTACAGTAATTGTAACATGTAACGACCTCCTCTTAAATCGCGAGTCGTTCCATTGCAGACCCAGCATCATGTTTAATCCGAGTGGAAGACTCTTCTCCTCACATAAATCTGTCAACATGGAGATTAAGGAGTGAAGGATTACTCATTCAACCATATTACTTTTTAAATCTGTATCAGGCTCCAGGTTCTGTGGTCTTCCCATCAGATAATGCATCTTTAGTGCGTTGGTTCTGAATATGGCAGACATTAAGGCAAGCTCATAATGTCAAGCTGTTGTTATAACTGTAATATAGTGGTGCTGATTAAATTGGTTGGTCATTTTGAGGCTATGGTGTTGTTCTATGTCGCTGCCTTTGCATGTTGTCCATGTTTAGCATTCAGTATACCAGTATTGGTTTTTTGTTTTTTTTTTGTCATCTAAAAAAAACCTTTCAGGGGAAAATATGTAGTTATGATTTTGGGGGTGAACTGTCCCTTTAAGATTTAAATGTATGACCTTAGTGAAATTTAAGATGATCTTTGAAAAACTCTTATATCTTTTTAATCTGCAATTCTAATCAAACACCTCTTCTGTCCAAGGAAGATTTGAAAACAAATCAATCCATAATACACTTTACCAATAACTAGTGTGAGTTACTTAACTGTCCAAAATAATGGCATCATAAGTGATAGCATTCTGAAAGCTATGCTCACATGAATGACCTGGTGACACGGCAGAGCTCCTGGCCTTACATTATATCGCTATGGGAGCCATATGCAACCACATAGCCCATATATAGATGAATCCGACAACCGCTTTGTGTGTTTCGCCGTTACTGCGGTGGCATGTCGTGTCACTCTTCGTGTCTGCTGGTTGTCTAGAAACCGAAAAATTTGCAAGACTCTTGCAAGATTTTTCATGGTTCAGATTATTCACTTTCGCAAGATCTTGCAGGTCTAGGGTTCCCTTCTAGACTGAAAAATTGCATTGATGATGTTAAACGGTGGCCCTCAGTAACTGACGAAGGTACCTTTTAGGATGTCGATATTAAACTTATTCAAATTTTAATTAGTAGTTAGACATCAGTTGTGACAATAGCCAGAAATGGATAATGGAGAAGAGAAAAACAGACCACCTCCGCCACATTTAAGTGATGAAGTACTGTGTGATATATATCAAACAAATATATATGACTTTACATTTTTCATTGGGTATTCAAGATTTTCAGGAGCAAAATTCTTTTCTTTTTGATCCACTATGACACATTGTGGTCCCCTGTTCACTCAGTGAATCTCTGTAGGGTGTCTACCACAGTTGGAGCAGCCGAACTGCACAGATTCTTCCAGACATCCTATACATTAAAAGTAACGTTACGCAAAAAGCATTGAAGGAGACGCCACAGCAGCAATGACAGCATGTTAACATCAGGTACTTTGCCAGATTCGTCTATAGCATGAAACAGCCCAAGTAGAAGGGTTCATTTATAGTGACAAACCCAGTTCCTTATGTCTCTGTGAAGCATTTTAGTGTCTTTCAGCTCAGTATTTTTGGTGTAGTGCAGGGCCCACAAATTGTTTTCTTCAATTCACTCTCATTGCTTACATCAACGTTATTTCCAGCTGGTGCAAAAGCAGCTGTTTTCATTGCAGAGAGCTCTAAAAAGTTAGTGACTTGCTGGGGAAAATAGTGGAGGATTTACTCTAACAACTAAAGAGCTGGATGTTTTTCTCAGAAGACCAAAACAGAGTTAAAATGAGAGTGAATACTGGACATAAAATCCTCAGGTGGGGACAAACGTGAATGAATGCTCATGTTGCTCCGTATCTGCTGCATGTGTAAATAGGTAACTTTTTGCAAGGTTTGCCATATCGACATGATGGGGAAAATATTCCAGCATTGTATTGTTTAGTTATTTTCTTGTAATTTTTATTCCTTAAATACATAATATACAAGAGTAACATGGACCACTTATGCAGCTTAACAGCAGTAACTGTTGGTAGTTACAGTATTTTGTAGTTAAGCTGCAACAAACAAATGTCCATGTATCGGCAGTCAGTGTGTGCACGTTCATTGTGTCTGCTGTAATTGCTTGACAAATGAACCGATTTCTTCCCTGATGCCATCCTCGCAATCCCTATCAGACTCCTCTGTGCAACAGGTGGATCAGGTGTGAGCGTAACAATCCTCTGGAAAAATTGATGGCAGCTCAGAAAGGTTGTGCTCTCAGATGGAGGTTTGAGGCCAAAGATCACTGCACATCTCATCTATCTACCCAGTGGACAGGAAGGCATCTGTACTGATGACATTACACCAAGATCACAGAACGGAACGGGAAATAAAATGGTATCGGTTACATCCAGATAAAGTGCACAGACCGGCTGTGGGTGGGATACTGTGATAAGATGAGATAGATGAACCTATTAAAATCATCAACCTATATACAACATTGCATTTTAAAGAAATTGCCAGTTTTTATTAAAATTATTTTTATTAATCATTCTGGTAATATTTGGAATGTCATCATTTATGTGTTACTTTAGATCACTGGATCACATAATACTTGCTTTTTTCATGTTGAGCGAATACAAATACATATTCCTTCTCCTCTGTCAACTTCCTCAACCCGGTAATGAACATTGAGATGGCTGCGGTTAACATGCCTTCATTGCAGGTGATGATTAGTGTCTTGAAGCCATAGGAGAGGACCAGAGACTCAAATAAGAGCAGAGAGGGTTGTGGGAGCAGATACATGGCTAAGACCAAAAAATCAGTTTCCTCTCATGAAATACTGGAAACTAGCCAGTGAGAATCACATACATCCAAGGATACATTAAACTAATCTGAAAAACACTAATTATAATGCACATTTATGTATTTGATTGTAATGTCTATTTCTTTGTTTTTCAATTGGATGAGGTTTATTGAATGTGAAAGTACAGTATTTAGCTTCAGTATTTATAAATAGACTGTGTTATCCTGGCTTGAAGAGTCATTAGAAACAAAAACAACTTTTTTCAGTTGAGTTGAGTGAAAAGGTTCAGTTCTGTTTAGTAATGAAGTTTAAAAAAAATGCTGGTCAGCATCTGAACAAAAATGTGCCATATTTATGTCAGCAATCTGTGATGAGAGTGGCGGGTGTTCAGTTTGAGTTGCAGTGATGTTTGTGGTCATTTCTCAAACTAAACTGTTTGATAAAACTATATGACCACCTGAAATTTAAAAGCTGGACTTAAAAACTATTTATCCAACCTTAACCTCTGGCTCATATTTTTGTAAACTGATTTTAACTGGGCGTGAAGTTGCTCAAAGCTGCTAAGCCTACAACAATTAAATAATGTCAGTGGAGAATTGCATTTTCTCATCAAACTCTGTGCTGCTTAAGAACTTTTTGGGTAGCATCAATTTGTCATCATGGGTATGAAAATGGGCAAATGGCCAGATTTACAGACATTTAAAGGTCTATTCAGCAGGATTTGCTGTTCCTAAACACATCAGGATGTCAAATACCAACATTTTTTTATCAAAACTGGTGACGGTCTGTGGTTTGTGACGTAAAGTACTCATATCCATCAGCCTAAATGCTGTAGAGTAAGAACAGGCATGTGTGCGCACAGAGTGGGACTAAAAGAGGCACCTCGTTCCCTGTTACAAGTCAGTGTACTATCAAAATGGTTGAATAATGTGTTTTAATATGCACAAAACATATGCAGTCCCCCTGTGGCTTAGGATGGCTAAAATGCAGACTGTGAGTTGCTGCGTCCTCGGTTCATGTTTTGGATGTCGACCTTTATATATATCTCTCTCACTTATATCTTCAAGGCTTAACATGCCCAAGAAAAAATCTAGCAGAACATATTGACAATCAGCAGCCTCAACACAAACTCTCTGCAGCCTATCAACATCTATTTGTCTCTCTCTCAGGTGAGGGCCAGTGCAATTGCTCAAGACGCAGAT
Source organism: Lutjanus erythropterus (assembly GCF_056507025.1). Lineage (NCBI taxonomy): Eukaryota > Metazoa > Chordata > Actinopteri > Lutjaniformes > Lutjanidae > Lutjanus > Lutjanus erythropterus. Next base: position 22,613,005 of record NC_139318.1, read on the forward strand.
CAGAACTACGACTACGCCTCCAACAGCGTCATCCTCCACCTGGACGTGGGGGACGAGGTGTGCGTACAGCTGGACGGGGGCAAAGTTCACGGTGGAAACACCAACAAATACAGCACCTTCTCTGGCTTCCTCATCTACCCTGACTGACAGTATACTCACATTTATATACTCTGTCTCTCTGTAATCAAGCAAAAAAAAAAAGTTTCCTCTCCTTTCTGCATCTAACACAACCATGCTGCCATAATGTAATTTGTCATTTCAATGCTGTTCAGTACACAACACATGTAATAACATGATCACAGTTAACAAATAGAGTTTGAAGAGAAAATGTGTAAAAATGAATATAGTATTGTATATATTACCAGTTAACATTTACTTCTGATACACACACTTGTGTAATCATTATTCTGTGCCATGTACAGTCTGTGTAAGCATGGCTAAAACATGATTTACATCTGTTTCACATCCACATATTTGCTTACACACACACACACACACACACACACACACACACACACACACACACACACACACACACACACACAGGCACGCACACATGACCTGAACTCCTCCAGTCAGTTGTTACACTGAGACAAGATGTTACTATGAGACAAGATGACCATTTCAGCCGCCGGTCTGAAATCGACTGAGATGATTTCTGAATGTAGACTGTAAATCGAAGTGTGTGTACTCGCCTTCACTGTGGGATGGATTTCCAAACGAGAAAAGTCATGAATATATTGATCGCAGCTGATAATACAGCCGACACCATGCACATAATCCAGTGCGTTGTACGCCTGTGTTCATGCCCGTGTGCAAGCGCATGTGTGTGTTTGTGTTGAGGAAACGTCAAAGCATCGCGTCACTGTTAGTTGGACTCGCACAGTCTCAGATTCTCCGACAGTTAAGGGATGAGGGGGCTGTCATGTTGTTGGTAACAGTCCCTTAACACACAGTATATTGATACTGAGGTTTAGCTTTGAGATTTTCCCTGAGCCAGAGCTTATGACAGAGCCTCATCATGTCCTGCTAATGAGACTCTGCTACAGCCTCATCTGTTCACTTACACTCACACCTGGCATCCATAGTTTACTGAAATAGTTCAGCATTTTGAGAAATACACTTATTTAGATGGAAAGATGGATACCACCCTCTCATATCTGTCTGTTCATTCTACAGTTAGCTTAAAATAAAAGTGGTTCATATTAAGTGTACACAGTATTGTTTCAGCATTTTTTCGGGCAGTCTCTCTTGGAAGACATTTATAGTTGCACATGCTTGATCACATGCGAAGTGATGGAAAATAGTTGTGTAACAAGTGAAAAACAAGAGCTAAAAAGAGCAGGTCAAACCAGTAGACTGAATAATAAATAGTGGACAAAGCCACTGTGACCTCTCCCATTGGTTTGTGGAGCAATGTTTTGAAACCTCAAGTTTAGCAATATGGCCGTCACCATCTTGGTTTTTTTTTTGGATAAGAGCATGGAGCTGGGTAGGATACACATTGCTTTGGCTCTGTCCTACAGTGTAAAAACTAAAAATTTTGTGGTTTAGACATATTATGGACAGAGCCAAGCAATCGGTATTCCCTTGTTTCCAGTCTTTGTGCTAAGCTAAACTAACTAATTGCTAAATTACGTATCCTACCATTGTGAAGGCCTCTGATTGGCTAGTACTCACGGACCTCGTTGTTTGGGTTGGTGAGGTTTAGGCATTACAGGTAATTATTGGGAAGGGTTGGGGTAAGAATATCAGAGTAAGCCAATCAGAGGAAGAGAAGAGCCAGCAATGCCTTCGCTGTAGTAGGATTCGTGAATGAGATGTCTGACAGACGTGCGGATAATGCACATCAGAGTACAAACCCTCTTGGATGTTGAATGTCTGGCTAGAAGATTTTTTGGATGTCCGTGGACGTGCAAGACAGGTGAAGGAACAGAAAATTGACATGAGATTAATGAATTTATATATGGCTAAACCAATATGTATAATTTATTAACATCATATTTATTGTTGTTTTTGGATAGAAAGAGTGTGAAAGTGAAAGTTTTATCAGCTAAATTAGGGCTTAAAGAGCCAGTTTACCCCAAAATCAAAAATACATATTTTTCCTATGGTCTATAGTGTTCTTTGTCCATCTATACCAGTGGTTACAGAGCCCCTGGAGGAGGGGGGTGTGGATGACCAGAGGAGAAATAAAGAACGAAACAAAGCTGAATGAACATGAATTATGTAGAAGAAATAAACAAACAAGTGTTTACTGATGTTATCATGCTGAACTTTATTTTATTAAAATTAAACTTTTGAATCCGTTTTTATCAGGTGCTTCCCCAATTATTGTTAATGATTGATAATTGAGATTTCTGCCTTCTCTTCAGGATTATTGAACTAAACGGCTAAACTTTTTTGGCGCTTTGAGAACCACAGGACTTGTGCCATTTAGTCCCATTATACTGGAGAGAAGGCAGACATCTCTACGGCCGATACCTCAGAAACTTTGCTGCTCACGCTGAACAAATCTAGATGGATAAAAAGCAATACTGGCCTGGGGAAAAATACGTATTTTTGATTTTGGGGTGACCATCTCTTTAACCCTCCTGTGGACATCAACACTGACATTCATGCCAGAAAAAGATGTTCTAAAAATGTTCATTCCAGCTCCTCAGGGGACGTCCTTTCAACATCAGACACCATGTTTAAAAATGGGGATGTATGCTTGTTCAGTGCAGCACAGAAATGACAGTGGTATCATTCTTTTCATCAAAGAGGGAAGCAGATAAGCATATTTCGCAAAGTGTCAAACTAATTCTTTGTTTTTACTGTGAATACACCCATGTGAAGATGTTTTTGAAATGCAGGTGACTGTTGTTGATATTTTACTGCCATATGCCATACCTATAGGTTTTCTGTGCCTTACACGATCTATTTCATGTTTATTTTTTATGCATGAGACAGTTTCCCTCGTTGAGTCCAGGCTGTATGAACACACTGATCCGTGTGACACAAACTGCAATCTGACATGAAAAAAAACCTCTCCAGCACAGATAGTCCATGCAGATGTCGTCGCTCACTATATGAAATGCAGATGTTTAACTGAGGACATCAAATGAGTGTAACTGGATGTAACTCACTGTTGTAAATAAAAGCCCCTATACTCGAGTCCGAGGTTTATTCTGTATGATGGGAAACACCTGTGGAAGCATGTCGCTGTGTAAGTCAAATTGTGCATCCAGAAAAAATCTAAATATGTTCATGTAACCAAATTATTACATTAATATTATAATATATTAATTCTATTTTTTTTCATGATATAATGTTTAGACGGGTACAATATAATACTGAGCACATCTATTGTAGTTTTAGTGCAATGGAGGAAGAGAGCTTCATACTGGCCCAATGACACACTTGTTAAAATGTGCGGCCGAGACTTTATTGTCCCAACAAGTCTCACAGGTCCAGCATGACTGTAGCCCGATGAAATTTGAATGTGAACTCGTCATCATTTTTGTGCTGTGATTGAAGAACCATCCTGACGATGTGTATTATTGTACACATACATTTCTCCTGAGTGGCTTTACATAACCTCTGTGCCATGCTGCATCCTCCTGTGTGTGTGTTCTCTGCGCTGTTACTTTTGTTTCACGAGCCGTCTGGACTCATTGTCGTCATTGTACTTTGCGAGCTGAGTTGTGTGTATTTGTTATGTATGAAGTCAGCATAGATTTTTCTTGAAGACCATGAAACACAATAAAGAAGAAGAAAATTCAGGATTATTTTGCTGTCAGAGTAAAAAACAGTGCTTTCTTTATTCCTTTTGTTCTTTATGCTCTCCTTGCAGGAAAACCAACAACTCAGCAGGTATAGACGTCTGTTGTGATAAGTTTTCACTGCTCAGGGGTTTTTTTTTTTATTATTACAAAGATTGAAAGGTTTTAGCAGCATTTGTCAAATTTATAATAGATTCATTGAAAAAAAAAAGATTTATTCAAGCAAATTTAAGACAGCTGACAAATATCTTCCAGTATTTAAAACAGTAGCCTTCAATAACCCACCTGCCATGCTGTTGTTTCTTTCATTGATAAAGAGTAATGTGGTAAATTATCTGACTTTGTGGAATTCTTTTTTCTTTTCTATTTTATAAAGGTGCTCGACTTTACAGCTCTTCATGATATGTACATGCACTCTGAGTATAATAAACACAATAAGCCAAAAAGGAGGAGAAAAGAAAAGAAAAGAAAAGAGCGACCTGAGTATCCAAACCATTCCTTTGCCAGTTCTGTAGGAGATGTATATGACATGTTGATGATTATGTTTGACAGATTTAACACAAGGTCATCTTTAACATCTTTAAGATAGGTCAAACATTTAAACCAGAGTTTCAAGGCCGTCCTGGGGGAACAGTAATAGATGTTTTGTCTGTTTTGTGCATGCTTTTTGTGTTTTTATGTCAGAGCAACTATAAGTAGGTGTTGATTCAGTAATTATAAATCATACACTGCCTGTCACAATTACAGGCTCTTACTGTGTCAAATGATTGTAATGTGTTGTATTGTGTTGTATGAAAGCCTGTCAGATGGATTATATATTTAGTGTCATGATCTTTCCCAAACATTTGATTTGTTTAACCACCTAGGAATTGATCCTGTCTAAGAGCTGAGAGCGTGACAGATGGTGCCTCTAAGGAATATAAGCAAATATGAATACAGTATTCAGGTAATGCACTCTGCTCAATTATTGCAGTAATATTCAGTGTTTTACCTCATAATCCAATGATGAAGCTGCATGACTCGACTTGTAAGCTGCTGTTAGGGTCCATCTCAGAAATGCCAAAAGATTTATTTGTCAGTGGCTTTTAATTTTTTTTTTTTCACTTCAAACCAACTTAATTTTCATATGAAGCTCCTCCCACTGCATGCACAGCCTCCTCTTTTAAATTGTGTAATATGGGCCAGTGCAGCTCTTATGGACCATTTTGGTCAATATTTATCTCTTTTCTTGATCACAGACCAGTTTCAGGCCAGTTTCACATTCATGGCCTTATATACAGAACCTCCAGTTTTACCAAATATGTCAAACAATCTTGATCTGTTTGTTTCCTTTATTTATTTCTATTTGGACCATTACAGCTTTTATTTATACTTATTTCTTCATTTGTTTGGTTTTGTTTGATGACGAGGTTCAAATGGCAACAAATCATGTGTTATTGTCTTATTATTTTAGGTACAAGGTTAAACTATTATGTAATAAAAGTTATTTTGTATATTTTGTGGGCAGCTGAACTTTGTGTCAGGAGTATTAGGGTCACATTAAGGGGGGAAATGTGAGGAGGAATGTCTTGAATCAAGTCCAAATGTCGAGAATAAACTCGAAATGTCAAGAAAGTTGAAAAACCATTTTGACTTTATTCTCAAAAAGAAATCGTCTGACACTGATTCATTTTTTCCTCAACCCTTGGACTGATACTCAAAGTTTGACTTTGTTCTTGACATTCTGATTTTATTCTAAACATTTCAACTATACCCTCAACATTTCAACATTATTCTCGTCAATTTCACTTCTCAAAATGGAAAATTAATTCCACCTTTCATTTTTTACCCTTGTTCAGTAATACTCTCTAATATGGAGTAAACAAAACAATTGAACACAGAAAATTAAGCGATATAGACAATAATGACTTCAAGCCCCAAAAACACTAATACAGACACAAATACAGAGATTTGTTGGTAATAAACACACACAGTTATAATAGTTATAGTACCTCTGCATTACACACCTGCTGCATCTTTACTTCTTCAAATTGTTAACAGATATTTTTTGTAGTAATGACACAATAATAACGATAATAATAATCATTAACAAAGATCTGGTGGGGTTGAGAGAGTCTTTGAAGCTCCTAAGGTACCTTAAAAATAATTGTTGACAGTGTGGTTTCATTAATGTGAGTAACGCCTGCGACATTATTTAAAACATCCTGACCAAAAGCTCAGCACTCTCAGCCATAACAACAAATACTGAAGATATAAGGGAAGGTGGCTTCATCCTTTTGAAACTTGTCACATGTTGACGAGTGTGTTGGATAGATCTGATGTAACTAGAGAAATGGAGCCTTTCTATAATTTTATATTTAAACTGTTGAACTGTTTACTGTTTACATGTAATCCATACAAATGGACCAAGGCATGAATAAATATAAAGATACAAACAACTTAAAATAAATCAAATAAATGAAGTAAAGGGAGAGGGGGGAATGGAAGGGGAGGGTGTATGATGCCTAAAACAGTGCTGTGTAACTTTATGGACACTGACACCCTCCTTCTGTTTCAGATTTATGAAATACAGCAAGTCCTTTATTAACAAATCCATAATTAAAGATTCAGTTCCCTGAACTTGAGCTTCAGGAGAGAGCTGACCATAATTGGACAAATCCTAATTGAAATGTCCGAGAGCAGGCAGAATTACAGCTCCAGCAACCTGTTTGAAGGTAGATTTCCCATTATATGACTTGTTTCCGCACCTGCTGCTGCTGCTGCATCTACCCTCTGCAGAGCCACCCTGTGAAAATGAAACACAGGCTGAAGGGAGTTCTCACCTCGCTGGAATAAAACAAGGAGACGGATCTTTAATTAAAGGTGAGGGGTAATACTATTCTGGTTGAAGAGGTTCTCGTTGAATGTGGTGCATATATACGAGAGGTTCGGGGAGAAGATGTTGAACTGGGGGGGGTGATGGTGTGGCTGTATCTCAGCAGTGTCTCCCCCCCCAGTGAGTCCCAGTGCTCCCTCCTGGCAGATTCCAGCGTTAAGTTAATTGGACAGGGAGAGAGCGGCTGAGGAGGGAAGCGTTCAGCCCCATTAGCAATCCCCCTGTGGAAGACTGAGCCGGGAGGATCACAGACTCACAAATAGGAGGATTAAAATAATCAATAGGCTTCACTCTCTCTCCTTCAGCACAGACGGCTGCACACACACACACACACACACACACACACACACACACACACTGTTAGACTCAGATATGCACACACACGCACATGAGCAAACACAAACACACAGACAGTCTGAGGAATACTAGTTCAAGGAGCACTACTCTCTCCAATGTTGTCTCTGGACTTTCACAAATTAGCCTGGGTCATGGAAGGCACACACACACACACAGACACACACACACACACACACACACACACACACACACACACACACACACACACACACACACACACGCTCCTATTCTCTGTTAATGAAGGTTAATTTGAGCCTCTGACTAACCCAGTAAAAAGGTCAGAGACATGAAAACAGTCTGACGCTTTATATGTTTTTTTAGTTATTTCTGTCTGCTGATCTTTTTCAAAACTCTAAAAGTCTGTTTGTTTAAAATCTTTTTCTGGATCAACTCATAATGGGAATGTGGATGACAAAAAACCTTATGTAGTCCTATGACATTATATTGGATATAATTTATGGAAATATAGGCTAGGGACTGTTTGCATTTAGTGTTTTCTTTTCTTTCTATACATGTTTTTCTCAAATATGACATATACATATATTTACTCAGTGGAGACTATATATATTATATATAATATAATATGTATTATATTTTATTTATTATTTATTATATATTCTATATGACCAAATGTTTTTAACAGTCCCATCATCAATAGTAAAACATCTTGCGAGGAAGGTTTTGGATCCGACCTGGATGATGAGATGTGGCCACATTTACCAACTGTCCTGATCCTCAATGCAAGACGTCTGAAAGAGGAACGATGAGAGTAATAAGTATGGGGGTAATAAATGTAACCGAATATGTATATAAACTACATGTTATAAACTTGATTGTGACAATTGTTAATTGCTTACTTTTCTTACTTTTTATTTATTTGTTTTTATAGTTGTTTGTGCTCTTGTTTTGTGGTTCTCACTGTATTTGTTTGCCTTAACTGTGGGTCTCTGTTGTACATCAGTTCAGTAATGAAAAGGCTGTGATGTTTAGATAATATTATAGGATACACTGAACGATTCTAAGATGGTATATTACATCTATCAATATATATATATATATATATATATATATATATATATATATATATATTGTTTTTGTTTGTTTGTTTGTTTGTTTTTTTAGGGGTTATAAATTTCTGTTTTGTTTTTAGGTCAACTACAATTTGGCAGATTAACTTAAAAAAATAAGCAAATAAACTTAGACCATAAAACCAGTCTACATAAGAAAACAAATAGAAAACACTTCTCTCAAGACCAGTCTAATGGATACACGTATTGCCTATGTGTGGGGGGGGTGTGGAAGATGGGAATCATGATTCGAGCATGTGGATGCTTGTATCGCGGTTTCGGTCTTGGCTAAAGAACTGTGTTATATGCTCCCCTTTCTGCTGATCAGACCCTGTCTCACTCTCTGTGTGTCTCTCTCTACAGGTGTGGCTGCAGAATAGTTGAGGCACCTATAAAGAGGGGGAGGGGACCGCAGCTCGCTGTCTCTCCTTCCTTCCGGCCAGGCAGCAGCAGCAGAGACAGGAGCTGCTGCAGCACAAGTTTTAATAGTAGTTGCAGTGTGACCTTATCCAATTTTTTTTGGCTGTCTTTTAATTTCCCTCTTTTCTGGAGGGTCCGGTGGTTCAGTTTTCACAGCTTCATCTCTGTTGTATGGTGTTTAGTTTGTTTATGTTGGGGTAGAGGCGAGAACCCTGTTCCGCCGGCCCCATACGGGTTGGACAGAGGTGGCTCCCCTTCTTTTTGGCTGGCCCACCGGTATTTAGTTAGTTTGGGAGGGGGGATGATTTAGCTAGGATCCTTTTTAGGTTTTTGGTCTTTGATTTGGTCACCTTACCAAAAATTTGTTTTTTTTTCACCTCTCAACTTGAGATCTCTGTTTGATCTCCTAGGTACAAGCTGTTTTAGGAGATTTTAATAATCATTACATCCTTAACAGAGAAAGATAAAGATACATATATATATATGTATATACATATTTGTTTTTGTTTTTTTATATATACAATTATATTTAAACAAGTGCTTCATAAACTGAAATTAAGTGCAGGACCATATGGAAATGTTTAACATAATAGAGAATAGTAAGCAACAATTCTATGTATTTCACTGACTAATTTAATTGTTTTTCCCTTTTCAAAGATTTACAAGTAAGTGCTTTATTTGTTTAATTTAAATTTGGCCTCTTCATGTGGTCTGTTCAAGGCAGGGACAATTAATCAGCCTATAAGTCACTCTCAGTTGAGGAAGGAGAAAGTGAAAGACTGAAAGGCACTGCATCATACCTATTATGGTATTATGTTTGTGTAGACTTGTATTTTATTTACCTAATTCAATTTTTTAATTTGAATCTTTTCTTATCTTATTGTATCTCAATTTAGTGCTCCCACTGCTGAGCTGACTTGTTCTTCTCATCCCACACATTTCATTGTACCATTGACCCTGTGTTAACCTGTATATTAGGGCTGCAACTTTATTTTCATAGTCATAGTGGCTGATCATTTCCTCAATTAATCAACTAATAGTTCTTTCGTCTAAAAAATGTCAGAAAAAGGTGAAAAATATTGACCAGTGCTTCCCAAAGCCTAAAATGATGTCCTCAAAATGCTTATTTTGCTCATATTCCAAAGATATTCAGTTTACTGTCATAGAAGAATAAAGAAACAGTCACATTTAAGAAGCTGGAGAATTATGACGTCTTCTCTCTATCTCTCTCTCTCTTTTTTTTTATTTTTTTTTTATTTACTCAAACTGATTGATCCATTATCAAAACAGTTGGTGGTTCATTTATGATCTATTTAGGGGAAATAAACAAAACCAGTTTGCTGATTGCTGACTGATTAAATAACTGTAAAAAAAAAAAAAAAAAAAAAAAAAAAAGTGGGTTGGCGGAGACTTTTTTCAGCTCCTGAAAGGGGGCATGCCAGAAAAAGTTTGGGAATCACTGGATTAAATGTTGCAGTTTTACTACATATGACCAATAATACTCGAACCTTGAAACTTTTAGCTGGATGACTTTTACTTGTAATTAAGTATTTTTACAGTGAGATATTGTTGGTGTCGCTTTCAGATAAATAATTTGAACACCTCTCACAACTGGTGATTTTCAAATCTCATATCGTGATTTAGTAAATTATTCTCTGTACAACTGCGCCACCTGCTGTACGCTGCCTGTCATTACAGCCTGTGTGTCGTGCAGCAGTTGCAGTACCAGACTTTGGTCACTGGGCGGCAGGCGACGTCGACTATTTGTCTGCAGGCAAAGATGGCGGTACGGAAGAAAGACGGCGGCCCGAATGTAAAATATTTCGAAGCGTCTGATACCGTTTCTCAGTTTGATAATGTCCGCGTCTGGCTGGGAAAGAATTACAAAAAGGTACCGACCGCATGTTTTGTACCCATACACACTGAGCTGATATTTTTCAGCCTGAAATGTGGGCACTTACCTATTGGGCAGAGGCAGTGACAAAGAGAGGAGGGAGGGTGCTGCTGCTCAACGTCCAGCTGTTTGATTCAGTCGAGCCGGGATACAAAAGGATGCTGAGCCAACAGCTGCAGCAGATGCAGACAGGAATGGCGGCATTCCTACACGTTATTGTAGCTAAACCGATCCAAAAGCAGCACACAATCACACCTGCGAGGGGGGATTCTAGCTTAAAGAGGTGACTTTAGCCGGCCAGCAGGCTAGCTAGCTAGTTAGCTAATCGGCTAACGGTAATGCAGCTCAGATCCAGATGTTGCTCTCTGGCGAGCCGCGCTCACTGAAGCCATGGCCCGTCTGAAAGCACTCTGAGTGTTTAAACTCATTGATTAAACCAAATAACTGCATTATTTGTTCAGAATCAGCAGAATAATGATGATGAAAAGCGGTATTTAATCCCCATCTCACATATTCCAAAGCATAATGTTAATCGGACCCAGAATAATGAAGCAGATAGCAGTGTACCCTTCGGTATTTGGCACTAGTGACCACATAAAGCACCTATCAGCAGTACAGTGTAGTTTATGTTGATGTTTCCTCTCTGTCCCTCAGCTCTGACTGTGTTTCTGTGTTGTTGTCCTTTCAGTACATCCAGGCTGAGCCCCCCACCAACAAGTCTCTGTCCAGCTTGGTGGTCCAGCTGCTCCAGTTCCAGGAGGAGGTGTTTGGTCGACATGTCAGCAACCCTCCACTCACCAAGCTGCCAGTAAGTCTCCTTTACATCTCTGCCTTTCTCCAGATGTAAGAGAACATATTTGTTTGGTACAGACCCCAACAAATGTCACACTGTCACGTTTTTAATAGTTTTGCAGTCACGAATAAATTGTGATGCAAGAAGTAACATTATCATTAATTGTGAATCAAATTGCAATCACAATCTGTCAAAATAATTTTTGTTTGATGATATATTTTTTTTACCATATCATGTAACCCTATTAGAGATGCACCATATTTGGGTTTTTTTTTTTAGATTTTTGTCCTCTGATTGATTCCAGTATATATGCACATATTTTTTGCATCACATTTCTCCTGTGGTGTAATTAACACATCGTTATTCCTACTCTCACCGTGATGACCCACTGGCAGATGCAGACATCAAATACAATGCTTTTCAAAATGTACACATTCACTGGACAAAATAAGGAAACTGCTGCTGACAGTTTTTTGTTGCCTGTTTGTCTTTGTTCTTTACAAATTTGTTGTAATGATAACAGATGTTGTCTCTTAAAGGGACAATTCACAATACTTATTTTGCCTCTGGCCCCTCTGACCTGTTGAGCTATTTATCCATCTAGATAGTTTTGGTGTGAGCTGCTGAGTTTTGTCTGCCTTGTCTTGAATATAATGGAACTGTAATGGAACTAGTTGGCACCCGGCTTGTGGTGCTCAAAGCATCACAAAAAATACATTTCAGTATTTCAACACCAGTGTCTCTTTACAGAAATCTTGACCCAGTTACTCTAATCTTTGTGAGCAGTTTCATGTTGGAACTACTTTCTTTCGTGTAGAAAAAAGTAGATCCAGTAGATTCCACTGTAAAAAGAAAGTAGTTCCCACATGACACTGCTCACAACACGGTCTGTGGATTATCTTGAACAACTAGGTCAAGATTTGTGGAAAGGGGCATTGCTGTTGACTTTTTCAAATGTAATTTTTGGTGCTTTGAGTACTTGAGCTAGTTCCATTATATTCCAGAGAAGGCAGACAACTCTATGGCCGATATCTCTAAAACTGCCAGAGGAAATATATGTGTTTTTTTTTATTTTGGGGTGAAATGTCCCTTTAAGAGGCAATTAAATTTGTAGTGCTGAAAGAATTAGATTTGGTTCCTCTTTGCAACTGCAAATAGCAACATTGCTACCTGTTTTGGACACTTCAAAAAACTTGCACACCACAGACATGCTCGCATCAAAAGTGTCATTTAATCGGCCTCTCTATTTTTGGCCAGTACCAATATTTAAGTTAAGTGCCTTTATTGCGCGATACTAATTACATGCCAATTTTATGGTGCATCCTTAATTCACACACATACACATGGCTCCATCCCAGTCTGAATCTCTTTTGTTTTGTGTCTGCAGATGAAGTGTTTTCTGGACTTCAAGTCAGGAGGGGCTCTCTGCCACATCCTGGCTGCTGCCTACAAGTTCAAGAGCGACCAAGGATGGTAAGACTGTCTTTCTAACTGGTTTGAATTCTAGATACTGAAAGTCAATTGTGTTATCTAAAGTTACGGTGCTCAGTTGGATTTTGGCTATGTTGCTGTTTCATGTGTAACTCCAGTCTAATTTCTTGGTAGGCGCAGGTTTGACTTCCAGAACCCGTCGAGGATGGACAGAAATGTGGAGATGTTCATGACGATCGAGAAGAGCTTAGTGCAGGTGAGTTTGCCTCAGGGCTTTTCTTTATATATGTTTGTTACTGTACATTGTGTGTTCTAATTTTGTGAAGTGTAAGAGCAGTGTTGTATTAAAAGCTTCTTTCACTTCACAAACTATCACAACATTCCCACATTTTTGTTATAATCGCCGTTGTTGTTTTTAAGAGGTCGACTGTGAGCTCCAGCAGGAGTCAGTTGACAAATCTCCATTGATTTTTTTCCCCGCTGCAGGCAACAGAGCTGAATGATTGCAAAGAAAATATCCTGTTTCATATTTGTGGACTTAATGAGAAATTATGACGGGCACCCAGTCATGTGACATGACCAGTAATCCTACTTAATCAGTCCCGCAGTTACACTTCAAGATCATCCAGCTCTCCTAAACTGAGAGCTCAACAACAGAGCATCAACAGCATTCTTATTTTAATGGGGATGATATGAAATAATATAGTATATATATTTACGTATATATTCCTGCCTGTTTGAGTTTATGCTTGTGAGTGTTTTAATGTCTCTATTTCACTCATCTGCTGCATTTCTTCATTTCAGAACAACTGCCTGACGAGACCTGTCATCTACCTGAGCTCTGACATCGAGCCAAAACTGCTCGGAAAACTGAAAGACATCATCAAAAGACATCAGGTGTGTTTTTTGTTTTATTAGAAGTCTGAATATTACAGACAGAGAATTAATTTGCCAATGAGCCGGACTAAAAAATCATTTTTATGTTGGAAGTTTATACCATTCTTCATCGTGTTATCACAGCTGAATCAAAGATATTAGTTGTTGTTTGTTTTTTCATGTGTTAATTGGAAATTTTCTGTTGCAGGGCTCAGTAACTGAGGACAAGGCCTCCAGCTCACATGTTGTCGTTCCTATTCCCACCAGCCTGGAGGAAGGTGAGGCTTCAAATGTTGTGTTTAAACGCAGTTTGCTGCTTTTATAGTGAATTCTTCTGCTAATATCTTTTTCTCTTTTTGGTCCAGAGGAGTGGGTTCGTCCTGTGATGAAGAGAGATAAGCAGGTGCTGCTCCACTGGGGATATTTTCCTGACAGGTTGGTGCTGAGTTTACAGAGATATGATAACATCATTTAATATTTTACACTTTACTGAACACTGTCGCCTTGTCTTATTGTAGAAGTGTAACACAGTTTCCACACTACAGAGTGGATCTGCTGGATTTTAGTTTTCAGAATCTGAATCAGAAATATTCCTCTGGGGGAAATTGGGATTTGTATGTGCCATATACTACAATTTATATCTCTCTATATATATGTGTATGTATATAGAAAAAATGAAATAATAATTAAAAATATGTATAATAAACTATATAATGGTGTACATGCACATTAAAGCTTAAAATGTCTCTATAAATGAGTGTGTAAAGTGCAAGAGTAATATAGGTAATAGTATTCGTTGGAATAAACTGTGTAATGCGTATTGATACCAGTATATAACAGAGTATTGCATGGCTGAATTATTATTGCACAAAGTATGATTGTACTGTAAAGTCAGTGATGCAAAGTTGAAAATATAAAAATAAATATAGAAAGTTATAAATAAATTAGGGCCTATAGGTGCTCACAAGGGTTAAATAAGTCCAAGAAGCTTCTTACTGTGCTGAACTCTGCAAACCTTAGTTACACATCAGTCTGTTTGAGGAGTTTTTACAAGCCCAAACTGGTTATCTCTCCCCTGCCTTGACCTTTGACCCTGCTCCTCTCACCATTTACAGTTATGATACCTGGATCCCAGCCAGTGAGATTGAAGCTGCTGTGGAGGATCCTCCAAGCCCAGAAAAGCCCAGGAAGGTATTTCAGTTCTTGTCGTGCTGTGTTTCTCACTTGTTGTTTCTCGTCTCGCAGTTTTGCTGTTGTCCATTCCCAGTTTTTAAAATCTGCGGCCTTTATTCACTCTTCAATGGATTTTAGTCTCTGTAACCCTAACCCTTAACATTCTGCTTACATACCCTAAGTTTAATTAGACATCTTTCACACTGTTCAATAGGCCTGCAACTAACAGTTATTCACATTGATGATTAATCTGTTAATCATTTTCTTGATTAGTCAGTGAATTGTTTTGTCTATAAAATGTCAGAAATTAGTGCGAACTGTTTATCACTGTTTCCTAAAGCCCACAGTGACGTCCTCAAATGTGTTTTTTGGTCCATAATCTAAAGATATTCGGTTTACTGTCAAAGACGACCAAAGAAACTTGAAAATATTCATGTTTCAGATGCTGAAATCAGAGAATTTGGACATCTTTTCTTTTAAAAATGACTCAAAATGATCAATCAGTTTTCAAAATAGTTGGCAATTACTTAGTCAGCAACTAATCAACTAATCATTGCAGATCTACTGTTCTGCTCCATGTAAATATGTGCTGTATCTGTTTGTTCCAGTACTTAAGTAAGCCTAAATGTCACTTGGAATGAGTAACATATTCAAATCAACTATGCTGTTTTTTTATGAGTGCTTGATGCAATGTTACATCATGCTGAAGCCTTGTGCATCATTTTATGTGCATCATTTTTGAAGAACTTCTTCATGTTCAGTAGAAATGGATGCACAACATGACATGAGTGTGTAGTGATGGATTTTCTTTATGATATAAACCTGTCAGGGGACTGTGTACACAGAGCTGACAGAGCTCCTTAGTTTGGCAACATTTCTCCTCTCATATTTTTCTCTCTGTGCAAAACATTCAAGAATGAAGTGCTGTGGCAAATTGGCACTTGGAGCAACAGAGCTTACTGTGGCACTTGTCTGAAGCAGGAATTCAAAGCAGTGTCAGAAGAAGCTCTTGTTGTGTATTCAGAGCGTCACTTGCTCAAGGCAGTCAGTCAGCTCACTAGGACATGATAGTATGAGCAGTGAAGCATTCAAACATTTAGAGCTGTGTTCACATAATAATCAGCTCACTGCAGCAGAGCTCACTGTAGTTTGTAGTTTGTAGTTTGTAGGATCCTTTCATTCTGTTCACTCATAGTGGTCTCCTTCAGACCACAGCTTCAAAGTGACATAATTAAATGTTCATTTGCATTTATTCTCCATTCAGTGACTGCTCTTGTTCTAAACAAAAACGCCTCTCTTATTAATAATATATCTGTTCCACCTCTGACAAATGCACAGCCTTCCTACACCTTTTCCAAATTCAAATTCAAGCACTTTTCAAGCATTTTCGAGGTGCATTTTCAAGGTTTTTCCAGCACATCACATCTGTGGTAAATCGCATAGATATATATCACTTAAACTGATTATTTCACATCTACAACATATTTAATCAGATGTTAGTAGTAATACAACAAACACCTGATGTTATTATTGTATAAACAACCAAAATCATGTTTCCTGATGAAGCAGAGTCTCTAGTGCTACTGGAGCTACCATATTGTATCGCCCTCAATCCCTTCCTAAAATTGGCATATAGCCTGTGAATTTGCCAGCTAAACAAACTTGTAGCCAACTTCAGTGTAACATCAGCCTAATTTAAAATTCCCTACTATGGCTTGAAAATACCTTTGCATGGCAGACTCAGAGCGGCAAGTGAGGCTTGACTGGAGTCGTCTTCATTTTGTGTTAAAGACAAAAGCAATTAGGCTCTCTCCAACTTTGAAAGGTTTTCTAATCCTATGCAGCTCACTTACAGTATTTGAGTCTCTGCAGAATTGTTTCTACGTAACATAAATCATTAAAAACTTATAATTATATTACTGCTTCTTAACAACATTATTTCTGCTGTGGGTCCAATTACTTTTCATTGCACATCTAGACAAGGCATTTGAATTCATGTGTACAGTGTTAAAATGTAACCTAAGGTAACAAATCACCTGACGGGTGATTTGTAGA
Source organism: Lutjanus erythropterus (assembly GCF_056507025.1). Classification (NCBI taxonomy): domain Eukaryota; kingdom Metazoa; phylum Chordata; class Actinopteri; order Lutjaniformes; family Lutjanidae; genus Lutjanus; species Lutjanus erythropterus. Next base: position 22,629,710 of record NC_139318.1, read on the forward strand.
CCTTATGGCTTTTAGAGTTTGTTTCTGAAAAGGTGTGCAGAGTGCGCAGCCCTGCCTCCTTAAATTGTGTAATAAGTTGGTGACATTTCACTCAGGTGGTTGGCATGCTTACAGAAACCATGTCAGTATTGGTCATTCAGGTCTTTGTTCACAGGTCCATGCCAAGTGGATTTTAGACCTGGACCAGTATAACGAGTGGATGAACGAGGAGGACTATGAAGTGGGCGAGGGCTGCCCTAAGAGGAAGAGGATCTCAGCCAAGACCCTGACAGATGAGGTGACCACGCCTGACGAGCGGAGGGACAAGAAGCCCGGCAGCGCAAAGAAGAGGAAGCGCTCGCCTTCGCCCTCCCCCACCCCTCCGCCTCAGGAGAGCAAGAAGAAGAACACCAAAAAGGGGTCTGTGGATGTACCTTAATGCAACTCATCAGCTGTTACGTAACGATGTGTTGTGTTAAGTGTTTGTTGTAGAATCAGAAACACAACAGTTGTACTAGATATTATGCTATATATGAAATAATCAGTGTTAGCTTTAACAGCAAATTTAGATTTAGTTTCAATCATATTGTTTTGATAAAAATGTCATTTCATTTTAGTCATATTTTAGTTTTATTCTAGTTTTAGTTGACTAAATCTACCATGGATTTAGCAAAGTTAACATGGGAAATAATGGTGTGTGTGTGTGTGTGTGTGTGTGTGTGTGTGTGTGTGTGTGTGTGTGTGTGTGTGTGTGTGTGTGTGTGTGTGTGTGTGTGTGCAGGCCAACAACCCCATACACCAAGTCTAAACGGGGCCAGAGGGAGGAGGAACAGGAGGATCTCAGTAAGGACTTGGATGAAGCATCACCTGTTCCAGCATCTGAGGAGGGAAATCCAGCTAAGACAAGTACACATATGTTCAAAATATAAATAACAATAACCATACATCCAACCCGAACTTAAGAGTACCACTAACATGAACCTAAATTAATCATCTTTTAAGACTTAAAAATAGTTGTTGACATTATACTTGGATTTGGCAGATAACACCAAGAAGGACTCTGATTCAACTCCAGTCAAAGGAGGAACAGATATGGGTGAGCAGGAAGTTTTTGTTTCTCTCCTCCAATATGTTCACCTGTGACTACTTTAAAGTAAACATGCCCTCTTTCTATGCAGCGGTAATGTGTGTAAAACTCTGTAAAAGCAGGAGGTTTTCATAGGTTATTGGTAATAAGACATGAATTTGTTACGTATAAGAGTGGCGTGCACATTGTTTTTCACTTGACCGTTGTCTCTTCCAGCATGGAGGGGAAAGTAAACTGTATGAGGGTTAATCTACAATGTATTATGTACAATGTATGTTCATTTTATATTCAGTGCTTTCTTCACTTAGCTTTATTTTGTGATTTTAACAGACGAGCAAGAGGATGAGTCCATGGAAACAACAGGCAAGGTGAGTTAGTTTGCAAAAGTGAAAAAAAAAAAATTACAGTGAGGACAGTAAACACATATATCATCATGAGTGTGTGTTTGTGTTGGAACAGGAGGAGGAGGAAGGTTCTCCGAGTGTAAAGGGTGAACCGGTGAAAGGTTCAGACCTTCACGAGGACAATGTTACTGAGCAGACTCATCACATCATAATACCGAGCTACGCTGCCTGGTTCGACTACAACAGGTAAGAATAAAATTAAGGATATTTTATATTGATGCACTTTTCATAACCTAGCCATGTAAAAAATGTCATGTTCAAACTGTAAAACAAATAAAATAGTGCTGCTTTTTTTAATTTCAACTTTTTCATACACAGAACTTTAAGCAGGGCTTTGATTATCACTACCATTTAAACATTCAAAATGAAATTTGAATAAATTGTATGAATTGCACTCAGATTTTTAGCTTTTTTCTTCCTTGAGCTTAAAATACCTCCACACAGCTGATATGATGACAGCGCTGCTGACAGGTCTCACTCACAGTCTAGCCTCTCATTCAGATGTATTTCGGCTGTGAGTCGTCATAATGTCATAATTGTTTTCCCCCCAGTGTTCACGCGATTGAGCGCAGAGCTCTGCCAGAATTCTTCAATGGGAAGAACAAATCCAAAACTCCTGAGATGTAAGTATTTGATCTGTTTATAACACAATATGATGTTTTTATTGCTGCTGTATAGATATAGAAATTTAAAAAGCAATTACAGATGGTACAACTTTAACAGCATATTAAGGCCAGTTTAAGTTTTTTTTTTTTTTAAAAGGAGCTGCTTGAGGGTGCATATTCTAGGGGGGAAAAAAACTATAAATTTACGAGAAAAAACTACCAAACATTTATGAGAGACAAACTTGGATATTCTCTGAGATTCTAAAATTGTACATTTGCGAGAAAAAACTCTTTTGAGATTTAAGTTACAAATTTACAGGAAAAATTGAAAAACAGTGAGGGAGTTTTGTCCAGGAACCACATTGTTTCACTTTACAAGTTGGCTCCACCTCAATACTAGATGATAGATTCATTTAATTATCTGTCGTATTGTGTCTGCTGTACCACAGATCCTATTTGAATTGCCCATAGATCTAACCAGCGATATCCTTGCAGTGATGTTTTTTGTATCATAAGCTACTATGGTTGGGTCAAAACCTTGATAACTTAGATGATGTGGTTCCTTGACAGAAAAACAAATACAATGGCCCTAATATGCTGTTGTATACAACAGTAAGTGTCAGTTGAAATTTCTCACATTTCTTTCTCGCATCTCCTTCCTTCAGTTACCTCGCATACAGGAACTTCATGATTGACACCTACCGACTGAACCCTCAGGAGTACCTGACCTCCACCGCCTGCCGCAGGAACCTGGCAGGAGACGTGTGCGCAATTATGAGGTGGGTTGAGGCTGAATGTGAATATTTCTAGAGTTTTAACAGTTTGTATGTATACTTCTTGTGGTCACACTGCTCTCAGTGAGTGATACTCTGCATTTCCTCTGCTGCAGAGTCCATGCCTTCCTGGAGCAGTGGGGTCTTATCAACTACCAGGTGGACTCGGAGAGCCGGCCCACACCCATGGGTCCCCCGCCCACCTCTCACTTCCACGTCCTGGCAGACACTCCCTCCAGCCTGGTGCCCCTGCAGCCCAAGACATCCCAGGTGTGCTTACATACAAACAAACATAGACAACTAGAGATTTGCTCACATATTTGGAGTTATTTTACATTCGTCCCTCTGTTGCTTTGTACCTACAGACCCCGGCTACCCAGCAGATGATGTCTTTCCCAGATAAAGTGAAGGATAAACCAGCAGATCTGCAAAACTTTGGCCTGCGGACTGACATGTACAGCAAGAAGACTGGCTCTGCAAAGGTACAAGTCTGAGAAGAAGCACAACGGAATGATTCTTTGGCTGTGCTGTTTACAGTTGTTGTTTACAGTGATCTACCATATTAATAAAGTGGTGATATTTGTGCACAGAGCAAGAGTACAGCGAGCTCTATGAGGGACTGGACAGAACAAGAAACACTACTACTACTCGAGGTACAAATTATCCTTAAAATCAGTTGTGTATTGATGCAGATGATTCCTTTCATAAACATAAAAACAAAAGAGTAGAAATGCGGATCTAAATATAGGCCTCACCTCCCTCAGGGTTTGGAGATGTACAAGGACGACTGGAACAAGGTTTCAGAACATGTGGGCAGCCGTACTCAGGATGAGTGCATCCTGCACTTCCTGCGGCTGCCGATCGAAGACCCATACCTGGAGGACAACAACTCGTCCCTGGGACCACTGGCCTACCAGCCAATACCTTTCAGCCAAGCAGGAAACCCTGTCATGAGCACAGTGGCCTTCCTCGCCTCTGTCGTCGACCCACGTGTGGCTTCGGCTGCAGCCAAGTCTGCTCTGGGTGAGAAAAAGCTTATTGTAAATCATACGCCAAAAACAACCTCAGTATTATTTATTGCTACACACAGTACAGTGTGGACATGAGCTAAAAGCTGGTGCCTTGAGGAAGATGTGTGTTTGAATTTCACTATATCATTCTGTAGATCTCAGTATTGTTCCTTATGTCAAATCCAAACAATCAAATTTTGGTCAAAATATTAATGTTTTATTCTCAAAATGCTATTTTCAAAATTTTTTCCTATGTGACCTGACACAGGTTCTGCATGATGATACTGCTGTATGTAAACATACGTCACTGCTTTTTGCTAATGGCTGAGTAGGAGTTTCCATTTTCCATTTGAAAAAAACAGAACAGAACAAAGATGGAGTTGCCCTTAAATGAACAATAAATGAAAGTGAATAAAGAAATACCTGTTTTACCTTTATGTGAGCTCAGCGAGAGCTTACTCATTAGTCATCCCCAAATCTACTTGTCGCTTTACGCTGATATTCTTGATTTGTGTCCCTCCTTCTCAGAGGAATTTTCTCGTATGAAGGAGGAGGTTCCTGCAGCGCTTGTTGAGGCTCATGTGCGACGGGTGGAGGAGGCGGCGAGGGTCAGTGGCCGACAGGACCCGCTGTACGGCCTGGAGGGTAGTGGCATTGCAGGCACTGGCCTGGAGGAGGGAGACAGACCTGGTAGGTCTGCATACAGACAGCATGCAAAAATACAAGACAGAAAATACCTTTGCAGGGAGAATTGAAAAACAATGAAGAAGAAAATAATTACACAGAGAATAAGAGGTTCCCACTTGTTTTCTCTGTAGATGAAAGCAGTGATGAAAGTAAGAGTGACAGCCAATCAAGTGAGGAGAAGAGGGAGGCCAAGGTATGCTTTATGTTTGTTATAGCATCGTGTTTCTTCAGTTGTAAATTCTGCCAATGAGCTGCTGCGAAGCTGATTGTGCCGTGTTTACTCTCCTACACAGGACAGCAAAGATGGAGCGATGGAGGAAGAGGAGAAGCAGGCGGAGAACGGCAAGAAGGAAGAAGAAAGAGGAAGAGACCAAGAAGGAGACAGGGAGGGGGACAAAACTGAGTCAGAGATGGGTACGAAAACATTTCTCAGATACAGAAAATACGTTCTTGGCACCTGAGAGAAGCTAGCCTTTAGGGCTGTCTGCCAGAAAGCCTTTCTAATACGTGGTTAACAGTAGTGTTCTCCTATATTTTTCCCAGCAGAGTTGCATGAAACACTAATTAATGACAATGGTCTCTTTCCTGGTTTCTTGAATATTTTGGGCCTTATTTAGACTACTTTACTGTAACAATAGAAAGTGTCCCTCCTAGTAAAAAGTTTTGTTGCATAGTATTTGCATAACTTTCAAGACTCACACAATATGTGCTATTCATCTGTTAGTCACGCAACTTAGCAACATATGAGCAGGTTAACTGAGAATGTTAGACTCACAATTTAATAAGACAAATGCATTTGGAGTTGGGAAGACATGCACACGCTCAACTCTCATGTCTATAGGTGCAGACAGATAGCCAGGTCAGGTAGGTGTGTGCAGTACATGTTTAATTTGAAACTAGGCAGAATTCAAATTAAAACCTCTTAATGATTTCTCCAAAATTGCAATTTTGTAATATGGATTGGGTCTAGAGTTAACCGTCTATTTTAACTTTCCTAACTTTCCTTTTAACTTATCTTTTCCTAATAATAAGTCAACTAAGTCTAAAAATAAGTCAAGGTTAAGCTTCACATAAGAGTCGAGCTGCAGTCACTGGGGTGGAAGTCTTGTGTTTGATCCATTCATTCACCTCAGTCTGCTCTTGGTGAAGACTTTGTTGCTCTTTTTTATGTCACCAGACTTTGAAGGCTCACTTTTCCCATGTGCACATTCTTGTCAACAGTAGGAAATGTTTTTGCTTGTTTGTTTTTCTTTTAGGTGATGGAGAGAAGGAGAAGGATGGAAAAGAGGGCACAGAGGAGGGACAGAGAGAGGCAGAGAGTGAAGGAGAGAGGAAAGCTAAGGTGGAGCGTGATGTTGGAGAGGGGAACCTGGCCACTGCTGCTGCATCTGCACTCGCTGCCGCTGCTGTCAAAGCCAAGGTGAAGTTCATCAACTTGCTGTATCCATCGCTTTTTTTCCTTTTTCACATTTTCTCTGATCTAAAGTTTCTCCTTCAACTTCATCGTAGCACCTGGCTGCAGTGGAGGAGAGGAAGATCAAATCTCTTGTGGCTCTGTTGGTGGAGACCCAGATGAAGAAGCTGGAGATTAAACTGCGACACTTTGAAGAGCTGGAAACCATCATGGACAGAGAGAGGGAGGCTGTGAGTGAGGGATTCTGGGATATATGGTATCAAAAGGGAGTAGTCAACCTAAATACAGTACAAAAACGTTAAGTTTTTTTTTGTGTTTGTGTGTGTGTGTGTGTAGTTGGAGTACCAGCGTCAGCAGCTGCTGGCTGACCGTCAGTCCTTCCACATGGAGCAGCTGAAGTACGCAGAGATGAGGGCCCGCCAACAGCACTTCCAGCAGATTCAGCACCAGCAGCACAGCCAGGCCGGGGGCCCTCATTCCAACCAAGCCGCCTCGGGCCCACCATCCCAGGGCCCAAACGCAACACAGCCAGCCCCCAGTACACCAGCACCGCAGCCGGCTCCCAGCCCTGCGCCTCCAGCCTCCTCTGCCCCAGCTCCTGAGTCCCAGCCACCTCAGGGTCAGGCTCACACCTCGCCACCTTGCCCCCCAGGCCAGGCCCCAGCTGCCCACTCCAGCTCCAGCTCCAGCACTACTCCCGTACTCCATGGTGAGTGTAAAGTTCAGACACAATGTAGCAGCTTTAAAAGTCTGCAGACATACAGAGATGGTCATTTATCTGTGGCGTATGGAGTACAATGATGTATGAGATTTCCACAGCCTTTTCATCTGCATAAAAATGGAACGCAGCATTTGATACATTATCTTAAAGACTGTATATGGAGAACAACAATAGTCCTTGTGTGGAAATAACGATTCAGACAGAACTTTGTATTCATTTTCTCCTGTTATATTTTGAATTATCACAGTGCTTGTTATCATGTCAGACTAAAGCTACATGTTTTAGCTTCTTACTGCAGACATTATCAGCTAAGCAAAATGAGTCATATGTCCATGCAGAGGTTTCATTTGTATCACCTCCTCTCATCAGCTAATCAATTCATTATCACTACAATTTTTATCAGAAATGTGTTTTAGTGTATTTATCTGTCTCTATTTCCTATTTCTCAGCTTTCAGATCTGAATAACCACAAACTAAATACCTGTCAGATATTTAAATCCTTATCATTTGGGTGGGCACTGGCAATAATTTGGCCAGGGTATTGAACAGAAGACTAGACAAAAAGGCAAACCTTTATTTTATGTCCCATGCAAGATAATATACAAAATTCTTGACATGTAACTCGACTATCAGCTTTATTTGAATTCTTTGTCCTGTTAACAGTTTCTCTACCTGTCAACAAGGACAACATTTTATGTTCTAAAACCAGACAGCTTCCACATTGTTCAGATTCTTAACATTTTCCCCTCTTCCATGTTTCACCTCTCACAGAGCCCTCCGCCCCTCTTCCCGGTGAATCACTCCACCCCACGGCTCCAGTCCCGCCTCCACAGTGAGAGAAAAATAAATTGCCAGAGAATCTGAATGACTCTGACCACTTTGAATCCTGCCTGTATCATCTGAAATGAAGACGTCATAAACCGAAGGAACAGAACACATTTTACACGTTCAACTTTGTTTTTGTTTGTTTGATTTTTCCAATCGGACCATTGATGTGAGGAAGAAAAAAAAAATGATAACGTCTAAATCAAACCTCTCACCTCTACTTTGACTAAAAAGAAATCCCGTTGAAATTGAATCTGCCTATGAAGAAGAAGCTGTTCATGCTGTGTGGTTGACTGGACAGCAACATCTCACTTCATATTTTTGAGTTTAAACACCAGAGATCTGGTAAACTAAGAGGGTCTGACCAACATGCTGGCACTCAAGCAGAGGAGAAAAAAGACTCATCTCGTGTTTTCAGTGTTTTGGAAATTGTTGCTTTTATTTTTTGCAACAGTTTTTTTTTTACAGCTTGTGAAGTGTCATGCTTCATAATCTCTCCCCAACCCCTTGTACTGTAGGTACTAATTGAAATATATGTAAGGAAAAAAATGCACTTTTAATATGTTTCCCTAGGTCTCATTGAAAGACTTGAAGCATCCATGAAATTGAACTTAAGCACTTATATTGTCCTTTGGTTGTCTTAAATACTTTTTCATACTTAAGGTTTTGAAAACCTGATTGGGAATCTTACTTTTTCCTCTCTATTTTATTTGTATTATAGGGCTGCAACTACAACAGTTATTTTCATTATTGATTAATCAGCCAATTATTCAGTCCCTCTTGGAAGTTGCAATGTTGCGAACTCAGCAGTTAAACCATTAAATCGTGAATTCTACACAACTTTGCAATTTTGTCCAATCAACCCAACTTAACTGCAAATTTAACCAATCATCTTTGTTTCCTGTGAGTTCCACCAATCATAGTGTACCAACTTCATGTTAAATTATTCACATGCTCTGTTCGCTTTTATATTATAAAACTTAGTGCTTGCTGGATTTGAGCTCCAAAAAGATTTTGCTTCTTTGTGAAATATCCCCCAGGTGCACTTCAAAGCATGACAAAGCATGTTTTGGTTAGAATTTTGTAATTCTGAGCCTTTTTGATAAATTTTGGTAAGGTTAAAGAACAGAGCGTGGAACAAGTTGGTTTTGATTTTTAATGAATTATACAAAAAACAAATAACGTTCATTTAATCCTGCAATTTAATTGCAAACAGTGTCTAAAAACATTGTGACATGCATCACAGTTTTGTCTAACAAGCTGTGAAATAATTTTAGGCCACAACAATCCCAGAATAGCCCGCAAAATCCCGGAGGGACTGATTATTTTCACAATTAATTGATTAGTTGTTTAGTCAGTGAAATGTAAAAAAAAAAAAAAAAAAAAGTAAAAAATGCTCACCACAATCTCCCAGAGTCCAAAGTGACATCTGCAAATTGCTTCTTTTGTCCAACCAACAGTCAAAAACCCAAAGACTCTAAATAAATGACAAAGAAAGCAGATAATCCTCACTTTTTAAAAACCTGGAACCAGTAAATGTTTGACATTTTTACTTGAAAAATGACTGAAATGATTAATCAATTATCAGAATAGTTGGCAACGTTGCAGCTCTACTGTATTACATGGATAAACGGTCATTCTACAGGGTCTGGCCTGAAGGTCACATGTCCAAATCAACGTCTCTCTACAGAAAATGCCTCTATTGAATGAAAATGTTCAAATCAAAAGCCAGACTGAAATTACAGTGAATTGGTTCAGATGCAGTTTTATAAATGTACTGTAAACTGGATTTTCTGTTACAAACACAACTTTTAGTTGCCCTGTAATGATAATATTTAAAAGTACTGACAGCATGAGATCAGCTTCTCTTTAAATATATCTTAATAATGTCCCTCCTTTCAACAGCACTTATAGACAAAATCATGTCAGTGAGGAGCTTCATGTTTTGCAAATCTGGATGAACTCAAGGTATCCAGGGTTGTAGTTTTGTGAGGAATGTAGTTTTGTGCAAAAGGAATGAGTGAAAAAGATGGTCTGGGAATAATAAAATTCCACCAGCGACCACATTATGTGTTTTATCCATAATTTGTGTTAATTGCTAAACCAAAATGTTTTTATAATCATGTTTATCTCACATGTATCCAGTGAGTTTTATCGCGGTTGCTTGGGAAATTAAGAGGATTTTTTAGCAGCTTGTTTTTCGCTGGTGCATTTCAAGTTACACGTGGAAGAAATGTTAAAGCTGTCAAAAACAAGGAAGCTCGCACCTTAAACAGCTGACAATGGAGAATTGTGTCCTTAAATATCTGCAACAATATCCTCACTTTTTATCCTATCAATTTTTATATTTTTTACTGTCGTTTTTTCCATCTTCTTTCTTTGATATGTCAACATTGTAACTGTATATTATTACCTTTGTAGCCTATATTTACCCTCTCCACTGTTGTGTATGATTCGGGCAGGTCTGTCAGATCCGTCCCAGATGTGACTGTGAGCATGTGTGTATGTGAACGCATGCCATTGAGATCTGTAGACCATATTACCATTCAGTTTTATTTCCAGTGCCATTTGCTGTGTCATAAATTTAAAAAAACATGCTCTGTTCTGCACATGGCACGTCACCTCATACATCATGAAATATACTCCAGTCAGATGGTGAAACTTTACAGTTAATGTCCGTCAAGCCAGTATTGCAGACCTCACCACAGTCGTGAGCGTAAATGGACTTCTTTTATCTGTGTTATTACTACATTGTGTGGATTTTGTGATATGAAATAAGTGTCTGTTCAGTTTCTGTATGTTTTTCACTATGCTGAAGGTAGCTGCAATTGCATTGATTATTATTATACAGTAGAAATCAATTTTTCCTCAGTAAATCATCACATTAGTGCTGACAGTTACTCTGGCAGTTTGTATTAAAAAAGGCTAAACAAAAGAAGTTCAGGTTTTAATTACAAAATGTTGGGGAAAAAATAAAGATGTGAAGTGGAGTCATTGTGTAGTGTATTTTTTGGGTGGGGTGGGGGGGCTAATAAGAACAAACCCATGAAGATAAATCTACAAATAAAGCTTTTTCATGGAACCCTTCATTAGTGTTAAACTCACTATTTTAAGTGGCTTCAATATGGCTGCTGTGAAAAAGGTTCATTAATAAACTACTTTACTAGTTTGTTTGGAGTTTTTATGGTATGTCACATTACTCGTGTTAAATCCACCAGCTGTAGGCTGAGTAGAATTCATTACTCTTGTTATCAAACGCTTACAAAGATGACAACATGCTGTGCTTCCTGCACTGCATTTCAAGAATACACATACATTTCATTTGTGAACTGACTTTTCCCAGTTTTATTCTTTATATAATTTAGAAATTTTTCATTTTTAGAAATATTTTTTTTTTGAATGTATATAGTGTTTTTTTATTTTACCTGATTCAAATGATCAGCTCGTCATCAAGCCTCTGCAGAAGCCTGACAACAACCTGATCATTTGAATCAGGTGTGTTGGAGCAGGAAACATCTAAAACATGCAGGACAGTGGGCCCTGAGGACCAGGGTTGGGGAACACTGATCTAAACAATTGAAATATTTTCCTCATATTTTCCCAGTATTAGTACTTTTCTGATAAAATGTTCTGTAATGTGACTGAAAATGTGTAATATGTATAACCTATAAACACAGAGCTGGACGATCAATTGACATGTTGAAATATTGGAAGTGTAGTGCTGCAGAGATGCTCTGGCCCACAGATCTTATCTACTGATGTGTTTGTTTAGTACAGACACCAACAAACGTCACATCATCGTGATTTTAACTGTTTTTTTGTTTTTTTGAACAGTCCTACTATAAAGACACTCAATTTAAGCAAAAGACTCACAAGCTGAAAGACACTGTGTAAACCAGGATTTTTATTCAATACTGTTAAATGTAACATTTCACATTATCATATCCATCCAAATGAAAAAAGCTGTGGACAACAAGACTGCTGAGTTGACTGAGTGACTGATAGAACAGGTGAAATCATTATAGGAATGTTACTACCAACTGTACCTGCGAGGCTGAATAATGTTTGGTACATGAGATGAGAGGGTTTCTTCACATTAAACAGAAAAGGCACTTTTGAAAAGAAAATAAAGATGTCAAAGAAACTGAAAACAGACTTGCTGGAGGTAGGATGACATGGATGGGAGGGCAAAACGAGACAAACAATACAAAAATATTTAGGAATAAAATTAAAGCTCCAAGTGTGAGTCTGAGATCCTTAACCACTCATCACCATTCGGACGAGTTCTGTCAAAAGAGGAGGAGAAACACAATGTCAGCATTAAATCTGAAGAAAGAGTCAAAGAACCACTGCAGGAGAGAAAGGTTAAAGGTCACCATGCTTTCTAGTTACAGGGGCTACAGGTCATTATTACGTAGCTACCTTAAAAAAATAATAATGTGACACAAAATATTGATTTAAAATTTATTTTATCCTTATAAAAATGATTTTATTGCTTCTGCAAAACCTTTCAGCATCTATGATCACAACTGTGTCCACAGCCATGACCTGTTATTCAGCTGTCTGCTACTCAGAAATAACAGAATATGTATAAGTGCCTTAATTGATCAATCAGAATCAATTATCAAGAATCAATTCACAAAATCTATGTATTTATTACAAATGAGTCTCTAATCTTCATTTACTGTTCTAGCTAGCTACTAAGATCTGGCTTTTGTCTTCAGTGGAAAAGGCTACAAACAGAATTCATTCCTGGGCCAAATAACTCTGCAGCAGTCATGGGTATATATCCACTACAGCTCCGATCAGCAGTCATGGAAACATGACACCTGCATGCACGCACTAATTGTCGCCCGTTTTCCAGCATAGGCAATGGCTGATTGCCTTTGTCAGTAACATCTGTGACTCTTGTACCCTTTTTCCATACATATGTACTGACTTAGCTGGACTCAGTTTGACTCAGCACTTCAGTCAAGCATGACGGGGATTTGCTTCTGCATTAAAATAGGGCTACCTGCTTGAAGGTGTGTCTTTTAACTGCTGACATGGTTGTTTTGGGTCAAAGGGCTGTAAAATGGTGGATAAATACCTTTAATTTCATAATAAAAATCTCAACATTATGTTATTCACAAGATTTTATTATAAATCATCAAAATCAGGAAATGTTCGATTTTGATCAGTAGTACCTTAGTGTATATGAGTACCTTAGTACTAATATCCATCTGATATCAATCTGATCAAACAGCAACTAACGGAAGAAGCCTACTTCAAACCACAGAAATTGAGATAGAAGCTACAAAAGTACTGAGAAAAGTGAACACACAGACGCTTTTAAAATGTCTCTCTCTGCTCTCCTGCACAGATATGTGACACATCAGGAAAACAAAAAACAAAAAAACAGAAAGACAAACTCTTCTGGCAGTGGGAAAGAAGTCAATCACTTTGCACCTGCATATAGCAAAATAGTCCAGCTGACTTGCACAGCTGTTGTTGGAACTAAACCCAACATGTTTTGGGTATGAGAAATTCACTACTTCCTTGCACTGCTTCTGCGTGTTAAGACATGTTCAGACAGTCTCACTTCTTCACTCCCTATATAGAGAGCAATGAGGTCCCTGCAGTATGTTGTGAGTTAGTTTCTCTATCTGAGCCTACTGGTTGCAGATGATTGTCACTGCTAATCTGCTGAGATCAGCAGTGAAGAAGGCATTCAGGGGTTTGCTCAAAGTTGTGAGAACGAATACCAAGTCAGTGAACATGTGATCCAAGGACACAATGACTCTTTTCTGTTTTTTCAGATCCCAAACATGTTCACATATTTCTATGAGTAACGCTGCACAGTCCAGTACTTCATGTCGTTTGATTTAGTTGTTTAGCTTTTACACATCTGAGTACATTTTTCAACATACAGTGCAGTTTTACCTTCATAGTTAATGCAGCCATTGGCATCTTCGTGTCCCGCTAAAAGAGTCTCCACCTCCTCCTCTGTCATTTTTTCACCTGGATAACAAAGATATGCACAACTTAAGAAATGCATGGCAAGACGAGAGACATAGGTCAGCTGCGATTACTCGATCAGGATTAATGACAAATCGCCTTTGTGTTTTGCAGGTTTTTGTAGATTTACCTAGTGTAGTGAGCACATGACGTAGCTCTGCTCCCATCACTGTACCATTTCCCTCCTTGTCAAAGACACGCAGACCCTCTACGATGTCCTCAAAGGAGCCCTGGTCCTTGTTCTTAGCAATGGCCTGAAGCATGGGCAGGAACTGTTCAAAATCCAGCATCTTGTGGTTCATCTCTGCAGGTGAATGAATAGCAAATGAAAACATGAAAGTCTCTCACTTTTTTTTTTTTTTTTTTAACAGAACTGTGATGAAATGGGGCAGATCTGTGTGGGTGTCTAGCTTGCACAGGATTTAGAGAGTCTCTCTTCATTCCTAGCATAGGCAGAATAATGGAAGAAGAAATGCAGTTTTCAAAATATCAGAGCTTTAGGCCAAATACCCATTTATTTATGATATGTGTCACATCACAGTAAGCGTTTATATGAAGTTGAAAAAAACTGTTACAGAACCCGTCACATATTTGTACAAATTCTAGTAATTTCATTCACTTGAAATGTACAAATAGTGCCCCTATTGCACATTTCACACACTTCCATACATACCAATTACTGTCATCCGCATCTCAATGGACTTGCAAGGCTTTTATGGGGCACCATTACAAAAAGAAAGGCTCTGTATCCTCATGTGTGTACCCCTTCTCTAGCTTATACTTTCATGTTGAATCTACGCCTACCCTACACTTCAGCCTGACATGCACTTCCATAGAAATGCGTCTATATGTCATGACGATGCCGAAAACAACTGTGATTGTTCCAGGTTGTAATAAGTACATATAATCAATTGTACACATAACACCCAACCTAACTATTCAGCCAAGGCACTGACAATGTTCTAGGTTGAACTGGTCTATTCTATATCTGACAGATGAATCTGAGACTCGCCTTCTAGCTTGGGGTTTCCCAGCACCTTGAGCACCTCAGCATTGACAGGGTTCTGTCCAAGGGCCCGCATGACATCACCACACTGGCTGTAGGTGATCTTCCCCTCACCCGTCCGGTCAAACAGAAGGAAAGCCTCCTTGAACTCTAACATGGAGACAGGAGAAACAGAACTCAGATTTAGCAGTACATTAGGTTAATACACAAGGCTCAAAAACTTTCAAGACATAAGCAAACACATATGCATAACACCAAGTTATTTGTGTAGAAGAACAACTGATACCACTGTGCAAGTTATTTTGACAGTAGACACACACATGCAATTAAGTCTCTGCCTGGGAGGAGCAGTTCCCAACACTGCTGCATAGGTAGGTAAACTATCAGCTGATACTCTTGTGACAAAAAACAAATTAACATGCCGTGTGCAGCTGCATTAGTAAAATGTCATGACAGGTATTCAGTAAAGCCACTAACTGCACCTGTACAGTTATACACAGGCCAATATGCAGTATAATGGAAGAAAAAAACACGAGCAGATCTTGGGATAACCTCCAGTGGTGAATATTTTGCCCAGAAAGAAGGGATGTACGGATCAAACTCTTGAAATGTATCAATGTTAAATATGGATCAGTCTCACATTTGACATGAACACAGTACTTATTTGAAATACTGTAGGCTATTGATGATGCATTCACGGCTCTTGGCTCTTCCCTACCTGATAGTACATTAGAAGCTATACATCTTCTACTAAATGAAAATTATCCATTTCTGGCCAAATAAATTGAGCAATATCACCAAATAATGTACAATTTTTTAAAAAAGAACAGCGCATTAAGGAAAAAGAGACTGGCAGCATCCGGCAGACTGTTTTAATGGATCAGCTTGATTATTTTTCTCAATACATCCCAAAAAAGGCAACCATTTTAAAAGTGAAACCTCATATAGCATCTTCCTAAATTTCAAAGTTAATACTACATCACATTTTAATATTGAGTTTAATGCTTGTTGGTGCAACAGAATTAAATTTAATCTAGATTTAACTACTAACCCTATTTCAAAAGTTTGGCGCAACATAATTTTAAGTTAAACCATGGTTTAATGAGTTTAAACATGAATCCTTGTTGGCGCAACCCATGATCTACAAAACTACTTATTGCCTGCAGCTACTGGTCTGTGTCACTGGGTGGGGGTTGTGGTTGTTGGAGGAAATATCCTTAAAACTTCAAACTCTTTTTCGACTCCAACAACACTCCTGTCATGCTAACCAGCCAACAAAGTAGCTGTTGTCCTGCATCAATGTTTACAGTATCTGTTCTCACAGTCTGTCTGTGTGGTGAAAGACACAAAAGAATAGTTTCAGTGTCCTTTGCCACGCCTTTAAGCACACCAGAGGGGTGAGGTCTGGGCCACCATACACTGCTCTGTTAAACACTGCCTGTTTTTATCATGACTGCTGACATGTCACACATTTCAGGTGTGTATTTCGGCATCAGCATGCAAAAACACAACATGCTTCAGTTATTTATTTTTTGCAGATTAGTACAGCACTCTGTGACTTGAATTCAGACAGTATGTTTTCTTGTTTAACGAGCAGTGAACACAGATTGAAACTCACACAGTTAGAAAATGTTTAGTTTGGTTCACTCAGCCCATCATTGCTGTGTTGAGTTACCTGACAGGATCGAGTGGCTGGCAGAGACAATAGTCGAGCTACAGGGTCATAGTAAATAATTCATAAAGCTGTTTCAAATAGATTGATCAAATTTAACCAGTAAAAAGAGGTTAATCCCATTAGCTAATGAGGTGTTAACTCACCCATGATCTGGTCCTCTGTGAAGTCAGACTGGTGACAGGCAGGCAGGGTTTCGGGCACAGGGGAACAAAAGATAGATGCAGCAGACGGATAACAGAGGGGCATTAGTGTGATTAATCCTCCATAAACGCCAACGTACAGTTAAGACGAGCATCGTGGCTAAAGGCTTAACGTTCAATCTAGAGTGAATGAGTGAAGCAGGCCAGCAGAGATACGCAGCTAACGCTAGCTTAACGTTAAACATTTAAATGCTTTCATAATCTTCAAATGAAGAACAAGTAACTGTTATTTATTACAAATGGATCCAAAGTAGTTATTTAGATGTATTAAACAACACTTGTACGTACCATGTCTGTGCTCGGTTGTCGGATGACAGACGGACGAGGGTGTTGTATCTTGTCTGAGCTCCGAGGAGAACACCGGCAGCTAGCTAACCGATTATGTCACCGCAGCTTGTATAGCAACAGCCAATCACAGGCCTCGATTCCCCAGTCTCTCCGCTCGCCTGTTTTTTAAATGTCGTGTCTAGAAAGGAACCCAACATTTGTGAAACTCTCGCGAGATTTATACGAGTAGTTTCTTTATTGTGCCTCTTGTAAAACTAATTATGTTTTATTGTGTGGTATCGTTGTGGTAAAAATGCTTAGGACAGAAATCGCCTCAATAGGGTTGGGGAAAGATCATGGTTCTGGTTATATTGATCACTCTCGCGTGATCTTTCCCTTCTAGACACGACATTTTTTTTTTTTTTGCAGGGTTGCAGTCATAGCCTCAGGACAACTTTAAATAACATGCATGACACCCCCCCTCTATTTTTCAGATTAAATAATAAACAATTACAATAAAAAGCTCCTTAAACCCCACCATGTTTTCAGTTTATGAAGGTTCATAGCTATGATTTTTTTAAAATATTTTTTCCCCTTGCATTATGCGCAGTTTCTTGGGAGAATGCAAATGAGGTTGACATTAACGTCGTCTTTCATTCTGCCTTATATGTAAATATATGTAGAGATGAAAGAAACTAAGAAAACATGAAAACAGATGAAAATTATGACACATTAGTGCTTTCCAGTGGGTTCATGTTCAGGGTGACATGCTGATTTAACAAGAACTAAATCTGTCCAAATGACTTCATCTAATAAATTCAAATTACACAGCAGCACATACTGTATGGACAAAGATTTCCAGAAAAAAAAAACTTTATTGTTAGATTGGTAATTTCATTTGACACCAACAGTGGTAGGTCTACAGATTTTGCTTTCAAATTCATAATGACACTGTGCAATCGTCTGAATGTTGGAGAATACATGTATAGTTGATTTTCATCTTAACATGAAATAAAGACACATAACGAATCCTTTCACGTCAATGATTTCCCTCCATTCATTTTGCTTCTTCACTGACTGTCTCACCACACTGAAATCGGACAAAGTCCAGCACTCGAGCCTGCTGACCCCTGAGGAACTGTGCCACGGTTCTGCTGGGGTCTCCCAGGAAGGTCTGTGGCAGCAGCCGAGTCTCACTCTCACCACAGGGCAGGTCGTCCATGTTACCCAGGGACACAGGGGCTTCTCCCACTATATGCTGTCCCAGCTTACGTCCTAGAACTTCCTGCTCTCCTTCCTTTCCACCCTGAAATACGACGAGGGCTCCGTAGCGACCCATGGCCACGTCAGTCTGGCCACTCACACCACCGTGTACATACGAGCCGATGTGCCACTCAGCAGGGACGCCCACTGTCACTGCCCGCTTCACTGACATGTTCTCACCGAGGCGACCTGAGAAGAAAGAAACATGTTTCATCAATGAACAGTGCAGTACACAGATTTCAGCAAAACATGCTTAATTTCAACAGAAATAAAGCATATATTCACTATGAATGAATCCATTTTCAAGAGATTAATAGATAAAGATTTATGTGATTTATACTTTTCTCAATTATAAAGTCGTATATTTATGGTTCTGCTGACAGTGAATGAAAATGAATAAAATACAGTCTTCTGTCAGAGCAGCAGGTCGTCTCAATGTGTAACCAGTATGTCTGTTTATGAAAGCATAAGCACTTATGTCAACTTACAGTTGATAAACACTGTGTGGAATTACCAGTTCTCCCACACAGTAAACAGGATGTTTTGTTCCCCTGTGCCGTAATGATGGGCTGATACATTACTTTTAGTATATTGATAAAATATTGAAGTGCTTTCCAAAGAAAAACACAAATGTAGATGTGAGGACTTGGCTTGACTTGAATGATATTAACTTTAGAAATGCTTGCCTGTAACACTGTGGTTGTGTTAAAGCGTGTTGAGAAGCACATGATGCTACCCAGCTATGTTTTGAAACAAAAACACACATTAAAATGAGTGTAGTGGCCAACATCAAATTAAATCTGGAGATGTGTCTTACACTGCCATCATCACTGCCTCAAATGGAGAAAATGCTGATAGAATGAGCACAAGAGAGGCATGTGTTTAAAACCAAAGAGGCAGTGTTTTATTGATTAATTGAGCAGCATCACTTCAAGAAAAAAATTCTTACTGACCTATTGTGAGAGCCACCTGGTCAGTAAGTGAAGCTCCTTCAGCCACACTCAGTTTGTTTAACTCATCACCGGCCAGGACACTCTGAAAACAAAGGCACCATGTTAGCAGAATCAAAACAGAGCAACGGAAACAGGGCTGATGCTTTCTAACATCCTGAGTCAACAGTGCTGCGTATAGTTGTATAGTATAGCTGTATATACTGTAAGGAGATATAAGGACCTTTAAATGTTTATCAATACACAGTTATTGTCAACAATTATATATTTGCATATGAACACATATTTTCTAGCAAGGCTTTTGAGATTTAAATGGATTTTTCTTATCTTCCAAAGAGATGCAATACTGAAAAAGTTAGGGAACTACTGGCATAGATTATTCCCACAAAACCTGAACCATTTTCACTAAATTAACTTGTCCAGCTCAGATTAATAATGTTAGGTTTGTGCACATCCCATGATAAAAGCAGGTTGACTAGAAAGATGCAAATCACTGATAACTAAGACAAAATACAGTAAGTTCTAATAATGTAGTTTTATAATCACTGCATGCTCATAATAATCAAAAAGATTAAATATTGCAGCATAACAAAGACTGAGTTTGGTAGTTAGATGTCACTAGTGGAGGTTATGTTTGTGATTGCGTAACTGATCAAAGGTGATTGTCACAGCAGACATTTTGACTTGTCATAGTTGGAAAATCACAGATGTCACATTACTGTCATTAACAATAGTTCTGTTATATTCTAAGCCATGACAGTTTTTAAGTTAACCAGTGTGCATAAACACCAGGACCCTGAAACTGAAGCAGCAAGATGGAATCCAGGCATTTATTTTTATTCATTTTATTATTTAAAATCTGTGTTTTAAAGCGACATGTCAAAATATCTTTCATTAAAAAGACCTGCTATATTGAATTGGCTGTACTGGAATAGAAAACCGTTTTCTTTGTGCATCTATTTACTTGTGCTGAACAATTTGCAAACAAAGAAAAATATATTGCAATTACTTTGACAGATATTCAATGCAATATGACAAGACATGATTTTAGCTGGAATGGTAGCGTTTGCATTTTATTTTCACTGAAAAAGAAAATCTGAAAAATAACGATGATGTGAGTCTTGCTGAGGTTTGTAGCAAACAAGTATCTGCAGAATATAATTTACAGGCCAGGTCATATCTGTAGCACCACAAGGCTTCATTTATGATGGTATGTTGTGACACATTTTAAGTTTATTGAAAAAATTGCAGCACCTCTGATTTGCATATTGCACTTGGCCAATTTTGATAATGCTTTAGTTAATTGTTTGGCCCTACTTTTAACATACTTAGGAAAAAACTACATGAAATCAAATTATGAGAACTTGTAACTCTACAGTGAAAAGAGAATTTGTCTTCAGAATGGAGCCTTACCTTCACATATCCTGCCTGAGTTTGACTTTTCCTCTGGTGATGAGCCAAGGTGGCGAAGGCCACATCTTTAACCAGCTGCTGGAACTTCTCATTACGGGCAACAAAATCTGTCTCACAATTAACCTGCATCAAACAGACAAGATGAAAGACAACAGATACTGCTGGATGATGTCATGTCTGACAAAGTGGAAGAGATCAACTGAAATAATGACACCGTGCCGCTCGCCTTACCTCTACCATCACCGCTGCTTTATCTCCTATAAATAGGCCAATCAGACCCTCCTTGGCTTTGCGACCCTCCAGCTTGTTTGCTTTGCTCCAGCCCTCCTTCTGGGCCTGCTCATGTAGCCACGTCTCTGCCTGAAGATTTGGCAAATTGAATCAATAACACAGTCACTCAGCTCATTATCACTAAAGCTGTAGATATACTGTTGTTCCACACCTGCATGATGAGTGCAGGTAGAGAGTGAGAGAGGGGTTCTTCACCTGGGTTATGTCATTATCAAACTTCTCCAGCGCTTTCTTGCAGTTAATGAAAGTATATCCAGTGCTTTTCCGCAGCTTCATCAGGAGGGCTTTCTCAGCTGCCAGGAGCTGACATCCTGTGTGTAACGACTGTACTTGTTGGCAAAGGTTAACCTACGGAGGACAGAGGGGAGAAAATTTAACATGCAGTGTTTAGATTTATTTTTGTGTATTTAAAAAAATACACAAAAATGGCACAAATAAAAAATAATATACAAGTGCAGCGAGAGGCAAACTCAGAAGGCTTATTTGAAGCTTTCACATAAATAACATTAAAATTTCAGAGTTGTTGGGAACACAAAATTAACATACAGACTAATAGGAACAATATATGTATGGAAGCAGTGGAAATAATGTCAATAACTATGACACTATCCCTTTACAAGCAGAAAATGATCTAAAAGCCCAATAACCTAATGTTACTTTGTCTTCAGTCCACAGTCCAATATCTAACAAATGACACTTTCAAGTTAAATATTCTGTAATGATTTCCAGCCACAATGATAAGTAATCAACATGAATTAGCAACCTAACTCACTGAAACTGGCCCAGCAACGTTGGCTGTAAATGGGACAGTAAGGAAGCAAACTAACAAACCAAACATTAAAAACATGACTCAGTGTGAAGCTCAATGTCCTCACCTTTGAAACGTCTCTTGATATTGTTCTGAATAAGAAGGTTAACGACATCTTTACAGTCTGTACAACTGAACTGACTTATGAAAGCTCAGAATGTCATTGAAATCATCCACGCCGTGTAAGGAAGCCGCGCAGGGTCAAAACAGTCCCCGAAAAGTTAGGTTATTCGTTACTGCTCATCGCCCTCTACAGGACGGGAGTGCAGCTGCAAGTTTGGGAACCATATCCAGTGAACTGTCCTGACTTCACCGCCAGCTCAGAGAAGAAGCACGATGTGATGTTTGCATGATGGTCTGTCGATGTGCATGATTCTAACCATAAACATCAGAATTTCCAAAAGCAAAAGTCTAAAGAAAGATTTTGGACTTGGTTATCACCAAAATGTAAATGTAATGTAACTTTTTCTTCTTTTGCCACTTTCTTACTCATTACACTTCAGAGGAAAATGTACTTTTCACTCCACTACATTTGTTTGACAACTCTAGTTATTAAGATTCACACACAAAAGATACAAAAATGTACAAGTGCAGCTGAGACTATTAGTTGATTGACAAAAATATTGATTGGCATCTATTTGCTGTAGGCCTACTATTAACCTACTAAGGTATCACTTTGTGTAATGGTTATGGAATATCTCAGTTTTCTGAATTTTTACAAATAATCAATAAATGGATAAAATAATGACAAGATTAATCCATGATGAAAAACAAAGTAACAGTACAGATCTGTTTTTGAGAATTTTTCAATGCAGGAATTTTACTTGTAATGGAGTATTTTCTGCTGTGCACTGTGTTTTTACTGGTATTAGTACTTTTACTGCTACTGCTGCTACTATAATACTGTATAAGAACACATACTTATTCTTCTATCTATTACTCTTGCTCCAATCAGAACTAATGGAGGTCTCTCTTAGCATTAATCTTATTTTATGGTTAAACTGGTTTTATGTAATCTTTCACAAATTTACTTTAAGCCTGAAAAAATGTTTACTGGTACATTTTTGCTGTGTGGTATTTGCAGTGGGAACATGTGATCTGAACATGAGCAGGGACACTGAGGCAGGTGAGCTGTTCTGAGTATTCTGAGTGATCTCAGATAAACCCTGTGAAATCTAGCATCTGTTCCCTCTGGCAGCAGAAATAAAAGAGGCTCATCCTGTGTAAATGTATTTTATTTATTTGAGTTTGTACTGGACAGTACAGCATTGAAATGCAACAGGCTCAAAGAGACATTTAGTTTTCATTTTCAATTAAAGGAAACTGTATTATTTGTAATGAAAAGGACATATAAGGTGGTGGTCATTATCACTACTCACAGCTTGATATGGTCTTATTCTGATACATTAAAGCACCGCCTGTGTGCTGAGCAGGTGTGCAGGTTCACAGAGAAGAGACAGAAAAAAAGTTTATTTACACTTCTTAAAGAATATTATTTAAATCCCCACATTGTTAAGAGTTGCCTGTCTTTTACATTTACAAATTTTCATTACTATTATGAGCAATAGTTAAGAAGTTAAAATGTCACGTCTTAAAACATCTTAGCCAAGAGACATGATCACGATGAAGGACTAGACACCCTGACGTCTGGGCTGGGTTAATGTGAGCATTGCGTCTGGATTGGACAGGTGAAACTTGCTATAAAAGGGTGACCATGATAACAGTCAGTTCGTCTTGTTTTCAGGTTGCAGCTGAGCCAAGATGAAGGTCATCGCTGTCCTTGCGCTTTTAGTGACCCTGTTCTACCAGGGATACAGCAGTAAGACATCTTTTCTGCTCTATAATCACCGTAATTACAGGTTCATGCGTAACCGTGTAATATAGTTAAAAAATAGGGTCTCATTATCATTAAGGTACCAATCTGTCCTGTTGCTTCTCAGACAGTCTGGACTCATGTCAGGGTCGCTGTGGTTATGGAACAGACAACAGTTTCTCCTGTCAGTGTAACCCGTCCTGTGAGCGCTACAAGGACTGTTGCTCTGACTATGCTGAAGTCTGTAAAGGTGAGAGACAAAAACAGATTCTTGTTTTACAACTTCTGCAAAGATAAATCTTTAATTTACCAATGAGATCATTGCCTCTTATTATGAATGTGTTTCTTTTCCTTCTAGATGGAGCCATGTCCTGTAAAGGGAGATGTGGAGAGAAATACAACTCTCAGAACAAGTGTCACTGCAACTCCAAGTGCTCCCAGTACAATAACTGCTGCAGCGACTACGCAGACCTCTGTGACAGTAAGTACAGTACAGTAGTGACACCAAACACGTGTCACCTATAAGCTGACCCTGTGTCACGTGCCACAGTATTTCACTTCTGTTAGTCAGCTTCTTTCTACCTATTTGTGTCACACCTTTCTGAACAGTTACTCTACTCATGACACCTGGTCACTTTCTCATGGTGAACACTGAATCTAAGCATGCAGCAGTCAAACACTGAGCCTCAGGGAACTGAAAAAGACATTTCATTTAAATAATTGTTTGAGGGCCAAAGAGGTCAATATCTGTAAAATATTTTGCAAAAAGCAAGGATTCAGATCCTTTAGAGGCCCCTGACCCTTGACCCACTGGACTAAACTACTTAACTGTATATAAAGCTGTTAAAATTAGAGCTACAACAGTAAACTACAACTTATTTGTTGAAGCATCTCTAATATTATAAGATTATAATATATAGTAAATGTAATATTTCTGTGCAGGGGCAGATATTCTACAAAAATGATAAAAGTATATTTTGCCAATAATACTTCAATACTTAATGCTCATCATCATTTATTATAAGTGTGTTGTGGTGGCTGCATCGGCAGAGACGCTGCTGTCTGCCTGTATTTTCTTATTTTCACCTTATTTTGTTGTGCTCAGGATGTTTTACCGACCCAAATCATCTGTGTCTGAAGTCGTGGGAATAAGACTGTATGTGTTTATGAACAGCTCAGACAAATCCAACTGATTCTACCTTTAAGTAAAAGATCTGAATACTTCTTCCAGCACTGATGACATGTGTGGTCAGCCTCTGTTAGTCAAATCCTTTTCAGTATAAAACCAGCAGGTGTCACTGTTGCACTATACAACACACAGGTTAAAAAAGTTCAGGTTACTCCTCCCTCTACTTACTCTGTACAGAAATATCCAGTGGAAGAAGTTTTCAGATCCGTCACTTTAATAAAAGTAGCAATGCTGAAATATCAACATACTATATTACAAAGAAAAGTCTTGCTTTAAAACTCTTATGTAAAAATACACAAGTATTATTAACAATGCATATTAAGTATGAAAATTAAAAGTGCTCACTACTCATAAGTACTGATTTTAATGTTGTAGTTTGTCAAGGTGGTGCTCAGTTTAACTTTAACTAACTAATTTATACTGTAGCCTTGGTATTTTGGTCCAAATAATAAACAGTAAGTAGTAAAATATAAAGAAAAAGACAGAACAAATAGCTAGAAAACAGAAGATGGGCAATAAGATATGGAAAATATAGAAAATATGGAAAAAAAAATATTTACAGGAAAGATGAGTACAGTTTTATACAGATATGTATAAATAAGTATGAATGTATCAACCAGGAAATATGCAAAAGTTCACAGAATTCAGTATAGGATTAAAATGTGTAAGATGGTAAATCACAAAAGATGTAGATCAAACGGGATGTGTGTTAAGGGCATAGACTTTATGTTAATGTAAGATTTTGCAAATATGTGGCGTGGGAGGGTAGAGTATCAATGAGGGTCTCTGACCTGATTGATGGAGCCCATCGACACACCAGGGCAGCCACAGCAATACATGTAGTTGAGTAAAAAGCTCAGTACATAACTTTTCACAACTGGTAATACCACATCAACTCCAAAAATGTATAAATCACTATTAAAAGTTAACACTAACATGATAAAGACGTGATCCGTGTGTGTTTGTGATGATGTACAGGTGGTGCAGGAGGTGGAGGTGGTGTGATCACCGACGCTGAGATCAAGGCTCTCTCTGAGACGCTCTACGTTCTGGATTCAAACAAAGCTTCAGCCTCTGAGTTGATCATTGACCCTCAGGCTCTGATACCCGACTCTGAGACCAGCTCCAAAACTGATCGCTCCCCTGACCGGTGAGGAGTTCTCCTTCTCATAGTCTCTTCTTCTCGGTCTCGCTGTATTTATCCTCTTTTCTGTGTTGTCTATGTTGTATATTTGTGCTTCCAGCTTGTTCCAGTATGTGGATGAGCAGGCTCTGTTCTCCAGACCCACCTACGCTGCTCTCCTGGCTGTGCTGGACAACTACAGCAGGATGACTGGACTGACAGAGGACTTCAGTCCTCAGCAGCTGGCTGAGCAGGAAACTTTCGTCAAGGAGACCATGTCCAACACTGAGCTGGGCCGAGAGCTGTTTGCCTTCCTCTACACCAAGGGTAAGTACATCCACGTGTGACAGTACATCCTGACCCTCATGCAGCACCACCGAGCTAATGCTCTAGTTCAGGGGATTTCAGTGTCTGACACTGTAGGCCCCTCCTCAGACAAAGTCAGGTCGATTGTTCCAATTCAAGCAGACTCTCAGAAATACCTTCCAATCCTGCTAACCATGACCTCTGCTGACCTCACTTGAAAAAACTCAGCACCAACTTGTGGACTGGAAAAAAGCAATTGATTTGCATTTGAAATATCAATAATTTATATAATAAAAGATTGCTAATTGATGTCCATCTATTAATACAATATTGCCAGGCGAAATATCATAACATGATGTTTTATCTTGTTTTTTTCTTGAGCCCAGGTTTTTAGGCCTACATTGTTTATATTTCAAATTATCACAATTAAAAGTACGCCAAGTTAGCTTTTACAAGTTTTTGTTTGCAATTTACCAATTACAATTTACCAATTTATAGTGGATTACTTTGACATAGACAAAAACTTTGAAATGTGTTGATTCTCAGCAAGTTCTGCAGTTAAAAGGCACATCTTTTTTCTATGATTTCTAAGTGGATTCATTTAAGTT
The DNA here is from genome assembly GCF_056507025.1 of Lutjanus erythropterus. Lineage (NCBI taxonomy): Eukaryota > Metazoa > Chordata > Actinopteri > Lutjaniformes > Lutjanidae > Lutjanus > Lutjanus erythropterus. Next base: position 22,656,124 of record NC_139318.1, read on the forward strand.
TAATCATGATCCAGGTAAAATATAATGGTATCCTCTGAAAGTGTAAATCACTGAATCTAAAACATATTTATACCATGTCTGTGTGTTCAGACTTGACTGAGTTATGACTCAGAGAAGGTGTGTGATTTTGACACAAATTGGGTTTTAAAGTACCTTAATTGCCTTTTACCTCAAGGTATAGTGCTTGTCTCTCCATTTGTGTCCAACCTTCACTTGTCTCCTCACAGTTAAGGTTTTAAAATGTTATTCTGTATTTCAGGCGTTTATGCATCAGAGGAAGAGTTCATTCATGACCTGAAGATGATGTGGTTTGGTCTGTACTCCCGCAGCAACAACAAGATGGACTCCAGTGGCTTTGAACACATTTTTGCAGGTACTGACAGAGCAGATTTATTCAGTATTTTGCAAATCTATTATGTCTCTGTGATTATTAAATAACATATTCGGCAATATTATAGGAGAGGTCAAGGGAGGAAAAGTGTCTGGTTTCCACAACTGGATCCAGTTTTATCTCCTGGAAAAAGGAGGAAAACTTAACTACTACAGCCACAGCTTCAACGGGCCTGTAAGCACCAATAATAAAGACCTCAGTATCTCTATTTATACTGTGACATGTGTAGCACTCCTTTTTGTTTTCTGTTTCATTCTTTCTCCTGCTCTCAGTGGACTAACTACCCTGATGTCATGGGGATGCAGTTCATGTGGGAGGGATACTACAAGCAGGTCGGCTCTGCAGTGATCGGCTGCAGCCCTGAATTTGACTTTGCCTTGTACAGCCTCTGCTACATCGCTCGTCCTGGAAAACAGTCAGTATATCAGTGTGTCCCGTCATGTTTTCTTGCATATGAATCTTATCTAATTCAGATCTTATACTGTCCTTGATCTGCAGGTGTCGTCTGAGCCTGGGAGGAAAGGAGCTCATTATTCAGACTTACACCTGGGACAAAACGTTTTATGGTAACGGGAAGAAGTTCATCGGCTCTGCTTTCCCTGCAACCCCCAGGAACTGAGGCTGCCATCTGCTGAACAATAAGCAACTCACAGAGGAGTCTGCTTGTGTTTCATCACACTCATGTTAATTTAGAAAAAAAAAAAACATGAGGTTATATAAATGCTACTGTCATTCCCAAAATGTTTTTCAATAAAGCAGTTTGGAATAATCTGAAAAAATAATATATTTCTCATATGCATGTGGATATACATATGTCAGACTGGGCCACTTCTGAAAAGAAGCAGTAAATAAAACTATAGTTGACCATTTACATAAACACTTTAGGTGGTTGTTTAGGGCCATAACCATTATGAGACCGCATTATCAATGTGAATTTCTGTGTTGCTTGCTGCTATGAACCGCTGAGACTCACAGCTGAGAGATGAGAAGGAGGAGAAGGAAGTGTGTGAATATAGCCAGAAGTGTGACATAAACTTTCTTTAATCACAAAGCCTGATGTTACTCTACAGTTCTGTGGTTTACACTGCAGACCAGAGTCTCTGTTAACAGTGACAAACAACGAGAACACGTCTCCTCCATGAATCATTGTGCTGTTGTTCATGCTCTGTCTCTCCTTATGGAAGCCCAGTCCCTCCAGTGTGGTGAAAAAATGATCAAGATGCAAGACTTTTCAAAATAATGACTTAGATAATCAATCACTGTGATACTAACTCTAACTCTAACTAACTACTATATTCTGAGATAATAAGTCATGAGTTTGAGATATTAAGTTATTATTTTTAGATAATATAAGAATAAAAAATAAATCATGCATTACAAGAAAACATTTGTAGGTAACACAGCTAACAAGAAAAGTGTGTGTGCTCACTCAGTTATGAACAGTGTGTGTGATTTGGTGATGTTTTGGAGTCACAAACAAAATCTTGTTCAGGGCCACCAAAATCCTAGACCTGGCCATGAGTAAAACTGTAAACCAGACAGTGGATTAATCTGCAGTTTAACCTTTCCAAGCGGTCTTAGAGAGCAAGAGAATGTGGTGCTCTCCCAGGGGCACGATCAAACTGTGCCTAATGGGGCAAAAAATGGGCGTTTACACACCCCGAGCGGGCACAATACTGACATCAACCTTCAGTGGTAAGAGCATGTGTGCATGTGACACAACTGCTTATTGTCTCATAAAACAACACACACACACACACACACACACACACACACAAAATGCAGCCTTTTGCAGTATGAACTATAGAAACAAAAAGACATTAACAGATCCTGTTCTGCTTGACCTGCTTCAAACAGTAGCCATCAGCTAAACCTGTTCTTATCAGCTGTCCATAAAGCTGCGTGTGTGTAACTCCCCAGTGTGGGGTTAAGTATGAGTGTGTGTGTGTGTGTGTGTGTGTGTGTGTGTGTGTGTCCAGCTGGGATGGGGGTTGATTTTACTCTTTCACTCATCTAGGGTGACTAACAGGATAAATTCTGGTCTGCCGACAGAACAGGGGGACACACTTGCAGCCCTGTTTGAAGAAAGTATTACAGAAGATGGATCTGCCACTGATCCCATTGTCCACCAGTCTCTGTGCATTCATGCAAAACAAGCGCACAAGACCAGTCAGTTCACAGGAGAGCTGCGGCCTTCAGCAATTCATTCGATTTGGGCCTCACATGCAGTCAAACTGTTGCAGCAACATGACAATAAAGTCGGCCTAGGGAAGAATTTGCTATTTTGTCAGACCATATTACATTTTCTGAGCTGGTGACTCTAGAAATTAGAAGAGTAAATCTTCTCTCTTTTCACGCTGCCCTCTTTTTTAAAGCCCCAGTGGAATCAAATTAAATCACAGTGGGGCAAATAAAAGAAAAAAGATTCAATTGTTTCTTTTGTCGCTCACACAACTTCATAATCGAATTATAGCTGGCCACCCGCCAGCGTGTCCTCGCATCTCTCCCAAATGGGCTCCTCCTGGCAGATCTCGTGAGCCACCTGACTTTTGTTTTGTAATTATATTATCCCGCTCTCCCTTTAGCGTGTTGTGGCTAATGGCTGCGCGGGCTAGCCCAGCTGCACATGCAGAAACAAAGCTGCTTATGGGGCCAGACAATGGACCCGTGGAAAAGGGACGCCTGAAGGCGGTCAGCCAATAAGCACGCACAACAGGGGGCCAACTGAGGGTTTAGGGAAGGGTTAAGGGGGTTTAGGGGTTCAGGCAGAGGGGGGTGTCTATTTTACCCAGCAGTGGAGTCCATCAATGAGATGGTTAGTAGGAGGACACATGGTCAACATCACCCCTGTCTCCCCAGGGTCGGTGCTGGGCTGGAGGGAGGTTCAAGTTTGGCTTAGATGCCGGCCATTTCTAAAGTTGATGGGGGACCATGAAATACATCGCAACATTCATTCTCTGGACTTTTTTTTGTGCTTTCTGAACAGTTTGATGACCATATTGTCATCACTTTTACCAATGGTATAAATTTTGAAGTGGACACAGACATATGCAGAGTAAGAGATATAATCTTGGTCCACTGAAGTGACCTTTTCACATTACCGCTGTGAATGGGTTCCCACACATTTGTACCAATGAATTTTCATTTTCTGTAATATTTTACCCCATTTCCAGGACTTCATTAAAGCAATTTAAAATACACAGGCCTGTATAACGACCATAGGGCACAATAATATAAGATATAATCTATATCCAGCATCACCCAGCCAAGCGCCCACATCACTTCAACTGATAGCAGATGCAGCAATGGATTACTTGAGCATCAGTTGAAAATATCTTGCAGTCATACTGATGTTTGCTGTGGTGGTAGAACTGGTGACATTATCTGGTTTGGGTTTTGTGAAATACGTACTGGTGCTTGTAGTCTGTTGTGCTGCTTTTGGTTTTCCTGATTGGGACTGACACTTTGTGCTTGGTTGGTTGATTGGCTAATCAAAGGAAGGAAAAAAGTACCTTTTAATTCATTACTGTCAGAGGGCAGGACATTTACAGAGCTTATTTTTGAGTGATTTTTTGATGAAAACCTGTGTGTGTATTTTACTCTGCTGGGCTGCTTCATCGATGATAGTCAGTAAGGGTTCAAGCTCAATGATAGATCAATACCATCAAACTTGAAAGCATTAAGTTTGCCATGTTTTCTTTTGTTTTAGTGCTTATTTTGTAGGTTATCCTGCTGAATTTGACATCAGCATGTGGCTACTCCAGGCTGGGAAAATAAATGGTCAAACTGAAGGAATTAATTTGTTTAATTTGTCAACACTGTAGCTTTAATTAGCAGCAATTTAGACTACCCGTTAGAGTTACTTAGTGGCTGATGTAGTTAATCTGGAGATAATGTGCAGTTTTTATCCCTATCGACCAATGCATTGGTTGAAGAGTAGGTAGAATTTCAGTCAACCAACATTTTCTTTGATTGAATACAGCCCTAGGCTTGATGCTCTTTCAGTTTTTTTCAGCATGGCTACCAGAGCTGCTTCCCCCATATTGCTAATGTCAAATGTTTTGGTGCAGAGCAGACATCCAGTGCAACTAAGGTCCACACACACACACACACACACACACACACACACACACACACACACACACACACACACACACACACACACACTTTCGAGGCATTATTGCAGGTTATCAAACTGCTAGCAGTTGCCAATTTTACTCACTTGTTGTACATTCCTGTCAGCTGCATACCACAATGCGTATCACGTGATACTGGTGATGTTTCAAGAGTTTTTAAATTAGCAATACAAGGAACATATTTCACATAATATTAGCCATCTGGGGGGATTTTTATAAACACATTTTAAACAATAACCAAAACAATGCATATTCAGACCTTTTCCTAAAGATTCTGCTTATTCTTTCTAATTTCATAACTTTTCCAGGAACTTCAGGACCATAGGAACCTTAGTAAAATTATATCCAAGGCTGTTGGAAATCGTAAGAGGAAAAAAGATTTTGGTCACTGCACATGCAATCTAGGTGCTTCTCTGAACATGAACATACTAACATGCACACACTGTGTCATGCCGTGGCGTTGGCATTTCTCTGAGGACTTCCAGTATGACAGATGGACAGAACCCACTTTCCCCCACTGTCACACACACTGGGGATTCAGAGGAAGGTCATGTTTGTATGTGTACTGGAGTGAAGTTTTATCTGTCCTTCATATTTTTTATCATAATTAACTGAATTCCTGAACAACATACCTAGAAAAGGTGAGGGAGGCAGTGTCCTCTGAGCAATGTGAACATGCTGAGTGAGCTGAGCAGCCAGTGGAGGATAGATGAGCATCTGAGCCACAGACTGTTAAAATAAGAGATCTGTTTAAGAGAAGGCCATCTGCAGCGGGACTTCATCGTGTGCGGTCAGCACTGAGGGACCTGGGGACATTATGGCATACATACAGTGCTACACTCGAGCACCACTTGTGGAACATGAAGACTGTGATGACAAACAGTAAGTGGGTCAAACTAAATAAATGATAAATGGTAAAGGAACAACAAAAGAACAGTTTTCTTATGACAGAAGTCATATTTCGTGAGTTTAAAACAAGATAAAATACACATTCTAATTTATTTCAGTATCATAAACAGTGTTATGAGTGTCTGCAATGGGGACACAAGGCCGAAGCGATCATATTCCCCTGTTAGTTCCACTCTGGGGATGGCCCGACTCTGCTATTCCCATTTCAGGCTGCAGGTGTGGAATAGGAAAGGCAGAGACCCAGGGGGGAGGAGCAGTGGGGAAGATGGTTGACCTGGGAATGAGTGGCGAATGAGAGGCGCATAGTTTAGGTGTGCAGATTACCTTGTTACCCACCTCAGGCCTCTCTGTTAGAGCATGTGGTGCTCTGTTCCAGCATCCTACATATTTTTCTGCCTTTCTGCTCCCCAGTCAGTGATGAGGGGCTTCAACATGATATCCTGTTGTTGTTCGCTTCTTTGTCACAAAACATTAGTGTTGTCGAGGAAGAGATAATGACCATTTGGTCATAGTTTAATTCTAATAATCTGACCTAACACTTGTTTAAACAATGAGGCTGTATATTACAATCTTTCATAATTTACTATTTATCCATATAAATTTGAATTAGTGTGTACATGCTTAATCTACATATCTATGTAATGGATCACAGTTGAACTGCCACTATCACTCTCACAGGTGTTTTGGTTTTCACTTAAAAGATAAATTTCACAACGTCAAACATCTACATTTTGGGTTGGTAATACATTCAAAGCACAGCAAAAGAATGAGAAAATAAGAGAATACAGGCTGAGAACAGGGTTTCTGCAGATATGTAAGTGATGACTGGTAGGGAATATGTTTATATGAGTCTATAAATTGTTTATTTTGGGAAAATGTTGCATAATATGTCTTGAAGTATTTTTTTTTTTAATCCAGACCTCCTACTTGTAATACAGGATATTTTACACCATGGTGTTTAAAATTTTACTTAATTAAAGGACGTGAGTACTTCCACCACTAACAAATACTAAGAAGCAAATTCTAATAGAACATTCTGGGATATGGTGTTTTAAGCTGCTAAAATCCAAAAGGCACAGACCTACAAACTGCAGAGAGAGAAAGGGGCATTAAATGAGTCCCAAAGATCCTGCTGATGCTGTAACTGCACCCCTCATGGGACCAAACCTACCCCGTCTGGTCAGAGCTGCCTCTCGGGTGAAATGGACTTGTTCAACAGCCTGTCTTCGCAGTGCGGAGGGATGGATGGCTGGAAGAGGGGATGGAGCAAACACCTGCTCACATGCAACTTCAAGCTGTCACATACAGTTAGGCTCAGCCGACTGAGCGCGTCTCTGCTCCGCTCAATGCAAACGTGCTGCTGCAGAGGATTTGGCGGCCGCCCTCACAGAGCAACAAAGACCAGTGGGCCTCTCCTGTTTGTCTGGAGGGTTTCACTGAGCTTATGCACATCACTTACACACACACACACACATACACACACACACACACAGGCGACAAGTGGAGCTCCGGGGGCTTGAGCCACGGGCCGGCCACGCGCAGGCTCGAGCGCGTCAAGAGAAATGGGATGGGAGAGGAGGAGGAGGAGGAGGAGGAGGAGGAGGAGGAGCTTTAACTGTGGAGGTTAAAACCCAGAGCCCCCACAGAGTGACCCACGCTGAGACTCAGTGGGACGGCAGACTGCACACACAGGGAGACAGAGGACAGACACCGTGATCCACAGAGAAAAGACACACATCATCTGCAAACTTACTGTGGAGGTCCTGGGACACATCAGGTATGTTTCAAAAAGGTTTTTAAAATTAATTTATATAGTCTGAAGGAGTTGATAAAGCTGATTTTTGTGTGTATATCTTCTTACTGGGGAGATAAATAAATATGCTGCATGCATAAATATATTATATGATATAAAAATAAAAGTACAGCTTTAAATAAAATTATATTGAGGTTCACTTTTTAATGATGTGAAATTAAAGTACACTTTAACAAATCATATCAATGGTGTATTAGGACTTGAAAATAATTGAAAATAATTATACTTTTCAGAAGTAAACCAACTTACCACTATTAGTATTTTCAATTTAGTATACTTTGTAAAAGTGCATTAATGTACAATTTACAATACAAATGCAATAAAGTACACTTCTAGTAAGTATACTGAAATACCACTTATTATTGCAGAATTTGTATATTTATTTTTAGCACATTGAACTTATTGACATCTATTTTGAAGTACACTTTTTAAAATTATCTTAAATAACTTTAAATTAAGCAACAAATTACAAGTATAGTACGTAAATATCTAATAAACTTGAGTATACTACATTTTACCTGGGTTTCATTGCTATTTTTTTTTTTTTTTTTTTTTTTTACCAGTTTTTGACAATTGTACTGAACCATTTTGGTACAGCCCTGCAGCTTTCTTCTCCAACAAACAAAGTCAACAAGCAATCGGGCAGAAGAAATAATCATATCTTTTACTTTAGTCAAAGTAGAAGTACCACAATGGAAAAATACTCTGCTTCAAATAAAAATCCTGCATTCGAAAACATAAAAAGTAAAAGTCCATAAACATTATCTGCTAATTGCACTTATATTAAAAGTGAAATTAGTCATAATGCAGAAAAATGTACTCAAGTACAGTACTTGAGTAAATGTACTTAGTTTCCACCACCACAGACAAAGAATGTATCTAATGAAAATAAAATCATAAAAGGCTTGTCATCAGTTGACATTATTTGGCAAATAGCTGCTCAAGCACACAATTTGTGGTGAGAATTTAATATTTCTGCATTTGGAAATGTCTGATTTCAATTCAATCTGAGTCAACTGTCACTGATCTGGGGATGTCGATCTTTCATTTAATCCCATGGTCGTCCGTCGCTTCATCCACAGAGTAAATCCTGCGATGGCCCAGATTGAAGTCCTGCTGGTGACTTTATCTCGCCGGGCGACCGCCTGGGGCTTTACCAGTTCACCAGTTGACCAGGATTACCCTGCCAGAGTCAGGGGGAGAGAGGGGAGAATAGAAATAGATAAAAGAATAAAACAGAACTTAAACTGTCTTCAACAGTCACAACAAGACAAGTTTGTTATAGGTTTTCTCTTCCCTGCATGTTATTGGTTTAGTCAATCAATCAGCAGCACCTGTGGCTGAGGAGCGTGCAACACTAGAAAGCACTGTCCAGTACTGAAACCATTTGAGGACTTCTGACTGTCACGGTCCATAAAATGTCATTATTGGTTACTAATGGTGAATGGAAACATACAATTACTGGCTGCAGGTTGCAACCTTTACTGGACCGTAGCCAGCATGCAGAAATACCAAAGTCATGAGTTGCAGCTGCAGCTACAGTCCTGATTCTTTGGATTGAAATATTTCATTAACAGTAACTTTAATAGCAAGTCAGCGAAGAGAACCACCAAATGCAAACACGTGAACACAGGTCTACAGTGGTGTGAGCCCAGTACATGAGTGAACTGTCAGTATTTTGTCCCCCCCTGGCTTGAAGACCTGAGATATGCTACCTTTTTTATCTTTTAGAATAATTTTACTGTGGTATCATTACATACTGGTCATTAGGTTTTTGGGTCTAAAAGGCTTTCAGGTGTTCTTCAGAAGTTACTTCAGTGGTGGAAAAAGTATTTAGATCCTTCATGTAAGTAAAAGTAGAAATATCACCATGTAAAAATGCTACATAAGTAAATGTTTTGCATTCAAAATTTACTGAAGTAAAAGTATAGAAGTTTTAGAAACAAATGCTTACAAACGCTATCGCTATCAACTGATAAGCACTGTAGTAGCATAAAACACAAATACAAAAGTAAAGTACAAATACCATATAAATTATATTGGAGTAAATAGTTACTTTTTACCAAGGCCATTATTCTTCTTCTCTTGTAAGTGTACTGATAATTGAAACAAAGTTACTGTTTGCCATGAAAACCTGCGTAATGCTGATGAACTTATGGCAAGAAGATACCAATCATTTATTTAGTGTGAAGAATAATAAATAAAAACAATAAACAATGTGTGTCTTACCCCTCTGCTTCATGCAAGGGTCCTGTATCACCCTTTTGGGGTTTATTTTGTAATAACGACATCATGCCCATAGTTTTTCTGAAATGCAAAATGTTTTTTTTTTTACAGTAATAAGGATTATAAACCTACCTGCACCACAACACACATGTTTGACAAAGGTATTTTCTTGTTTCTAGAGTACTAATGATGATTAAGCCGTATGTGAGACAAGGAGAGGGCGAGGAGGTCGTCAGCCCTCTGCAGTGGATGGATGGAGACGTGAGCTCGCCTGATGGAGATGCATCAGCCTCTTCACACCGCTACAGAGCAAGTGGAGTGAACCAACAGACCCGGGAGATGGGGAGTGAGGACGCAGAGGAAGATGAGGACGAGGAGGAAGGACAGGAGGATGAAAATGAGTCCAAACGACGGGGGCCCAAGAAAAAGCGGATGACCAAGGCCCGGCAGGAGCGTTTCCGTGCGAGGCGTGTAAAGGCTAACGCCAGGGAACGTTCACGTATGCACGGTCTTAACGATGCACTGGAGAACCTGCGCAGCATCATGCCCTGTCACTCCAAAACACAGAAACTGTCCAAGATTGAGACGTTGCGGCTGGCCCGCAACTATATCTGCGCTCTGTCCGAGGCCTTGGAGGGAGGTCTGTCCACAGAGAGCAGAGCGTTCATGGAGACCCTGTGTAAGGGCCTCTCGCAGCCCACCACCAACCTGGTGGCCGGCTGCTTACAGCTGGGACCAGCTCCTGGCACCGGGGTGCGACCTGAGGACAGGCACAGAGTCCGGGCAGTACCTACTCCTCTCAGTGGCATGGTGAGCTACTCCTCCCCAGGCCTGCCAAGTCCACCCTATGGCACTTTTGACTCTGCTCACCTGCTGCACCTGAGAGCGATGAAAGGAGGAGTGTATGAGAATCACTCGCCAAATGAGTACAATGCTGGCGGTGTGGGGACGCCTCCATATGATGGGCCACCTACACCACCTCTGAGCATCAGCAGCAACCTGGTGCCCAAACAGGAGCCTTCACCCCACTACCCACCTCCACACCACTACTCCCCGTCCCCTGTAGACCAGGGGTTGTATCAGACTCAGACCAGCTATGACGTACACTTAGAGGGGCCGTATGACTCCTACCATCCACCGCACATGCCCCCCCGACAGATAACCTCCATCTACAGAGACTAAAGACTCATCAGGAAGGTCGACTCTGCTTCAGCCGTCGATACAACCTGACTGATCATCTTTGATCCTTCATGAACTGACACTGATCTCTCTTGGACTTTAAAGGGATAGTTCAGATTATTTGATGTTGGGTTGCATGAGGTACTTATTGATAGTCAGTATATTAACTGAAAATAGTCTAAATATATTTGTTTATAATTAAAGTAATGATTTTTGACCTTTTTCTCCATCCACAGCTGTACCTCAGTACCTCATGCAACCCCATTTCAAACAATCTTTTCCTTCAAGACTGAAGATTGAGTCTTTCTCATTAGACTGTCTACTAGTAGAGGAACTGTAGAATAAAACTGGTTTGTTTACATGTGTGGTGCACTTAGACTAGCACTGCTGAACATTGTTAAATTTAGAAAATACTTGACTTAGACCGATACATTTTCTTACTGTTAAAAAAACTGTTTACCAAATGATTTAGCAACAGGAAATGTTGCTTTGGCCACTTTGACCAGATGTCCTGTTACTGTGATATAAGCACTTCTAATTTAGCTTTGGTGATGTCAGATGTTCTACATAAATTTAAAGTATTTCTATTTATTCTCTAATTTAATACAGTGTATATGGACTTTGTTCTGATGTGCAGGTGTGTGTCTGGTTTACCGTCTGTATATATTTGTGGTCAAGGCTTCTCTTTGTTTGCTACGTAGACTTGTAGTAAATATTTCTTTTGTGTCCACTTTTCTATGTTGTTTATTACAGTTTTTCATGTTCCGCACTCAAAACATATTCAGAGGTAGATTTCCTTGCACGATGTAGCTGAGCTTTGGAAGGTGTTGTCTACAGAAGGAAGATGTTTTGCAGCAAAAATGTCATTCTCAGGTTAATGCTGTGAAAACGAATATCTCATTTCCAACACATTTTTGCATTGCATACCTTGTAATTTTCTTGTTATTTTTTCATTTTTGTTTATTTTGGAAATGTTGATGTTATTAAAATATTTAAAAATCAATCACTCCGTGGGTTCTCTGTTTTCATTTTTATAGCCAGACAGATAGATGTTCTTCATCTTTCTGTCTCACACATCACCATCAATTCAGCATCATCGTCAGCAGCGAGGGCTCCTGTTTACTCTCTACTTTGTTTCTCATTTTTCTCCCCAGATCTCTGTGGTTTAGCTGCGCTAATCCTTTAGCCATCATTTAATGAAAGGGGCGGACGTGCGAGGAAGGATTGTAAGATAAAGATTTATGATTAACATGGCTGCCCGGGCACACAGACTTTCTTCTTCACTGACACTAGGACGGCATAATACCATCCTGACCTTCATTCAGACCACAATTTAACTGTCACGTAATGAAATAAACACTGTCTGTTCATTTAAACCTTTTATGAACACACACATATATTCAGGAAGCTATAACTATAATTTCATACCTAAATTAAGATTTATAGGACTGGAGGTACCTGACTCCTTTTTTTTTTCATTTTATGATGGAGAGGCAGGAGTGAATGTGATGATGAAAGGCTCGGTGTGTAAGATTTGGGGCTGATTTATTTTAAATGGTAGATATGCATACAGGTACGGACAGAGCCTTCTGTCTGGTCTCTGCGTTTATTTCATTTGTGAATGTTTTCTGAAAGATTACAGATACAGATTAAATGGAGCAGCACCCCTGGAGGTCATGGGGGCCGTGTAGCAGTGAAGCCAATAGTTCAAGCACAAGAAGCGATGAAAATGTCTTAAAAACTGAAAGTATTGGAAATGACATTTGCTGTGAATTTGTTAGTGAAAAGAAGTCTTTGTCCACATGTCACAATGTATTTAATATGACACAGACCTTCTACAGGGCCGTCTCTGCTTTTGTCTATTTCTCAAGAGGTACATTATTACAACCTCCTCCAACGTCGCCATGTTTGTTGTTGTCACCACGGAGCTACAACAATTAATCGATTGTGAATAGATTATTAAATTAATCGCTAACTATTTTGACAATCAATTAACAGGTTTGAGTATTGTTTTCTTACAAAAAAAGTCAAAATTCTCTGATTCCAGCTTATTAAATGTGAATATCTTCTGGTTTCTTTTCTCCTTTATGAATATCTTTGGGTTGTAGACAAAACAACACATTTGAGGATGTTATCTTGGGCTTTGATAGACACTAATTGGCATTTTCTGATCACCATTTTCTGTCATAGACCAAAAAATAATGGTATTTAGAAATAAAATAAAATAATCAGCGGATTAATTGAAAATTGTTAGTTACAGCCCTAAATCCTACATACTGGTACTTTAAAAAGTAATTGAGAATATTAAATGACAGCAGGTGGAAAAAGAAATTCATAAAAAAAAAAAAAAAAAGACCAACTGACTGAGTAGAAAAATATCAGCCTGGAAATGTACTGTCAAAGTGTAGAAGACAATGACAAAAAATAACAAAGATCTGGTCTAAGAGCAGCCACTTGTGTTGATTCATGGTCCAGGCTGGTCAGTGTGAAGGCCACCCACTGAGAGGTCAGTTAAAGAGGGTCACAAGGTCACACAGGGTCATGGCTCACTGGTGGGAATGGTCTCACAGAGTCAGTAGTATCGTGTTTTTGGTGCTGGTCAACTTGTCTCCCAGTGCACAATGTTCGCTGCATTTTTCCATGGAGAACAGTGTTTGGTAAGTATGATGTTTAGAGGTTATATTATGGATGAAACGCTCATAATCCCGATAAACACGCTGATGAACATCCCATGCTTGACCTGCGCTGGGAGAAATATATCACTTTGTTTTTGCAAGGATTAGTATAAGCCTCTGTGTGTGCGTGTGTGTGTGTGTGTGTGTGAGTGTGTGTATTTGCACTACTAACCAGGGAGATCAGGGACTAACTTTAAAGGGGCAGGATGAATAACAAAAACAGGGCATCTCCCTGCTCTGTGAAAGCACCGACTATCCCCAGACAGGACATCTGACATTGGATATGTGGGATATTATTCTTTATTTATCCACATTATCCACATGATAAATGATAGACAATTGATAGACCAATGTCTTGGTAGGACAAAAGTTTTTTCCATTTGAAAAGGGCACTTTTGCACCCAAGACAAACGAGGGGTTGCAGTCGCCCTTACCCCCTTGACCCCCTTGACTGTGACTCTGATCTACATGAGCCTATGAAGGCAGCAGATGGGGTATATGCCTCATGTGCAACTGATATCTTAGCCAAGTCACTTCTGTAAAAGAGATTTTTAATCTCAGCACATTCCTTTAAGAGTTACATAATGTAACATTTCTGCATTAAAATGTCTAAAAACACTAGACATATTGGAAAACAGAGGGTACACTGAATACATCAGAGAAAGAGGGAGGAAGTCAGCGACTGTGACTAAATGTAACCTGAATAAAACTTTATTACCTTGTCCATGAACATGATTTCTCCCATATTAGATAGATCAGCTATGGTGGTTGTTTAACAGTGAAGATAAAAACTCCCATGATCCCATGCTACCTCATGACACGATCAAACTAGGTCTTTTGTTATTGTTTTAATGTGGAAGAGACCCTAATAGCATAATTTACATTTCGGTAATATTTTATTTTACAGGTCAGTAATTTCCCCCTAAAAATCTCAATGAATTCCCTGGTGAGAACTATGTAACATAGATAGATAGATAGATAGATAGATAGATAGATAGATAGATAGATAGATAGATAGATAGATAGATAGATAGATAGAAAACTACATGCAATAAATACAAAGACAAAATACACCAAATATAAATGACAAGCACACAGGATGAATGCACAGGTACGTTCAGAAGGCACTAAACACTGGAACACTCCAGCTTGTCATCCAGTTGTACACCCAGATTATTGGGTGTTTTTTTTTCCTTGGAACTGTTCTAGGAAATTATTAAGAAAGTGCAGCATATAAGTACATTAATAAAGCATTCTATAGTTTTTTCATATTTTTGTCTATATTAAATATTGTCTGAGAGCAGCTTCCTTCCTTCCTTTCTGCAAGTCACCTATATATTATGTAAAGTGTACATGTTGGCTTTGTATGGTTGGGCATGTGCAGTATATAGTGTGTGTAGTATGACTGTGTGTGAGTGCAAACATTGTGCATGCATGGTTGTGTTATTTGGGATAAAACAGAATTAAGCAGCTGATCAGAGCTCAGTGTCTGAATGGTTGCATTAACTCAGTAATCCTGAGGGGAGAGGGGCAGCCGGGGAAGCAGCTCCTCATCTCCTCTTATATACAACCATAGCACACAGCTATTGTGTACTCAGCAACAAAACATCTGATGGTGTTAATACTGAGTCCTGCACCAATAAAGGCATCTTAATTCAAATTAACTTCAGGAGAAAGCAGTATCCTGTACTGTAAACTCCTACGAGGATTGATTTGTCTTTTGAGAGATGCATTTGTCAGAGCTGAATCAGAACAGAGTTGAGTTACACTGCCACCAAGTGGTCAAAGTTTGTTGCTAAAATGCAGAGATGGCAAAAGTACACAGTCTTTACACAAGCAGACGGACAGTTACTTCAAAAAGGTTGAAAAAAAAAATTAAAGGAAAAGACTCTGAAATGCACTGAACGTATAAAAGTAAATAGCAGCCCTCTGTTTGGTTGTTTCGATGCAAAACTAACTGAACCTCAGCTTTTCTTGGCAGTTAAGAATCCCTCTTATTGAAGCACATTTCCACCAGTAAAAAAAAATCCCCACAGTAAGTCATAATTATGACTTTATCTCATTATTATAACTTTTTATCCCATAATTATAACTTTTTACCTCATGATTTATCATGGTGATATTTTTTTCTTTTACTGGTGAAAATGGACCTCCATATCATCTCGTCTGTTTCATCTTGTTACATCTGTCATGCGTGTTACCTACTGATGGATACACCAAGAAATCATCTTTTCTTCTGTTACTGTGCCATCCTTTTAGATTGAAATCGGTCTTGATCTTGGGAGGTTGGGGCGCAATGATACAAAATAATCAATAACTCCTTCAAACGCATCAAAACTAAAGTAAAGAGCCTGTTTTGAAAATCTAAGGAGTAAAAAAGCATAGATATGCATGTTAAAATGTAGGGAGTAAAAGTGCAAAGTTGTAAGATAAACACTAGAGAAGCACAGTAACTAAGTATTAATACTTTGTTACTTCCCACCTCTGGTGAAATAAAATTATCAGTTGGATGAGAGATGAGCATTTGGCCACTAGGTGTCACCATCAGACAACCTGCTGTAACTGTGAAGTCTGACTGAGGCCTTCTGGAAATACTGGAGGTGAAGGAGAGACATTATCCTTCACTGCTGATTGATGGAAATTAATTTATCTGTTAAACACAGACTGCTGATTCCTCACATTGTTTGTAGTGTGTAAATTCTATATTTGACAGTAATGTTGCACAAGGTAGAGGGCGAGTAAAAGAGAAAACATTTGTGTGAGATCTCATCTGTTAAACACAGCGTGCCGACAGAGTGCGTGAGGAGTGGGAATAGAATTAACCTATTTACATGTAAACTGGTTGGTGGAGTGTGTTTGGATGAGAATAATCAGGCTAATGAAGGTACCTGGGGAGTCGGCTCTATCAGAAATCTGCATGTTGTCCTCTCTATCCAGCCCGCGATCATATCAAACTCTGTAATTATTTACCGTGAAAGGACATGAAAAAGGATTAATCAAGGAAATCTGACTGATTAAATCTTCAAAGGCGGTATTGAAGAGCAAGGGCTAATAGGGAAGAGGGATGTGGTCGGTGCTTTTATCCTTGAGGTGGAAAAATTGAAGAACAAAAACAGACAGAGCTCTCCAGGAGTGCTGGCACACTGGGGTAAGAAGGAGCCAAAAGCAATGTCGAAAAACAAGACAACTGGCACCGTTTGAATTAAAACTCTTATTTGGGTTAAATGTATTGTGTGATAAATTCCAATTTAATTTATGTGATGTCTTTATAGATGTGCGTGTGTAATGACTCTGATGTAGGTGGGTGTTTATGCTAAATCAACCACAAAATGCTATAAGTAACCAAATACAAGAAAAACTGAATGATTTTCTGCATTGCAAATTCAACATTGTGGTGTATATATGACTGTGATATGAATCTTTTTAATTGGTTGGTCCAGCCTGTGGCTCCACTATGAAGATTTTTTTGTATTTTATATATATACATACATATATATATATATGTGTGTGTGTGTGTGTGTGTGTGTGTGTGTGTGTGTGTGTGTGTGTGTGTGTGTGTGTGTGTATTTCAATAAAAAAAACTTGATGGGCATTGTGCCAGGAGTGAAATAACATTAAGCAAGTACTGTACTATATACACACACACACACACACACACACACACACACACACACACACACACACACACACACATATATATACATATATACATTAATATTCTTAGTGAATGTGTGTAATTCTGAGTGTCACACTGAACCCGTTAATGATCGTCTGAAGCAAGTGTTCGGCAGCCGGCCTTGTTTGACCTCTGTCCTCTGAGGACAGAAATTCCCTGCCTCGATGTATAAAGTGTCCTATTACTTATGAGCTATTAATTGCCTGAGACAAAAGCCCACCTTGAACAGAGAGCTGTAAAAAAAAATGGAACTGCATAATTGTGGCAAACGATAGTTTAATTTGCTGGTTGAATGATTTGTTAGTTATGTCCGTCCAAATAGCTCCACGTGTTGAGAGGAAGTCGAGAGGAATGAAGACATATGTAAACACACTGGTGAGCCAAATTTAGATCAGAGAGAGAGAGGAATTTAACATCCTGCATTTCTCTGCCGGATGTAATGATGAGCGTTCTTGTAAAAACTTTATTGCAGAAAGAGACCTAACAGTGAGAGAATGGTTTATATAGAGAAGAGCAACCCTGAGGGGGAGAGGGGGAGGAATCAGTGTGTAACTGTATCCCCCTGCTGAAATGTGCTTACTGCTCCAGTTTGCTGTCCTTCCCCACTGTCCCTAAACCTAACCCCTACATGGCGTGCTGCCAGAAGGCGTTGATGTGTGTTTCCATATTATGCAAATGAAATAAAAGTGAAGGTGTCTGCCTTAAATTTAACTGTGATACGAGTTTACATGAGCATCTCTGCCTCAGAAGCGTCACAGTGGGACCCTGCCAAGCTTGACAGAACTGACGGAGCCATTACTGCTTTTACAGCTTGCATTAAACACTTAGATTTTCTAAACAGCCTCATCTCATTTACACAAGAGGACTTCACACTCTCAGTGTCATTAAACTGTTCATATAGCTTTGATAGCTGGCACTTAACCCCACATTTATCCACCATATTCTTGTTGGTGAGTTGTAATACACGAGGCACAGTAGAGCCTTTTAGCATATCAGAATTAGGCTGACATTTAGCCGACATTGCGCCATGCGTCAGTCTCACCTCAGGCCTCGCCTCCTGCTCCTCCACCTAATACTCCCTTACCTCTCTGAAACGACACTTGCAAGCACATTTGTGACATCTGATCTGAATTTACACACTAACTGGCAGCGGCGTGGAATTGACATGCTAGCGCACAGAGAGTCCAACTGTATCATGTTTGTAAATTTTGTGTGACTGTGTTCATCTCACAGCCATCCACATTCGATTTCATCATCCCAGCTATTCCAGCACTTCACTTCGGGTGTTTCGGTGGATGACAACTTGAACGTGTGACTGAGAGGCTGAGGGTGTTCTGGGCTTACAGAGGATCAGCATTTTAAAGAAGGCCACCTACTGTAAACGTTACCTCCTGATGTTTGATGCTTCGCACTGCGGGATGTGACTGAAAAAAAACACAACAGCACCAGCAGGCAGTCATCCTCAGACAGCTGCTGAAGAAGATAAAAAGAGTTGTGGCGTGTCACTGAAACAATTAGCACACTTTCATTCACACTCTACTCCAATTACTGTAACCAGATTAAAGTGTCTGATTGAAGAGATTTTTAAATTAACCTGAGTGTACAATCAGTTTGATCACCTGGTTAATGTCTGGAGGGATGTCTGGTAGCATCCGCTTAAGAGCAATAAAAACTGTAAGATCAAAGAATTTCAGGGGTGTCGATTAAGAATGGACAATATATATAATGACCTCTATTATGGTATATACAACTTAAAGCTACACTTATTTATACTGTTATATTGACCACGGATCAAATTACTTTATGTAATGTGACAATTAAGAGAAATCCACAGGTAATTCCTCTGAAGGAATTTTGTTGTCTTTCAGCTCATTGTTTTGATTTTACAGCCTGTAACTTCACTGTTTTGATCGCCTCTCACTGCTCTCATCAGTGTTGTTTCCAGCCTCAGCATGCAGCTATTTTTTAGTGACAAACCTATAATAAACCAACCATAATCTAACTGCCCAAGAACCAAACAGGAGACAAACTTAGCAAGTAGCTAGAGAACATAGTGCAGCATTTTGCTGCTAAAGAGCAAGAACTTCAAATGAATGCTAATGTTGCTAACATGCACGCAATAACGACTATGAAGTGATGATACAATATGTCAGCTTGTCGCAGTGTCCCCAAGTGGCCATAAAATGTGTTTTCAATATTAATACACATGATGCTGTGGTAAATTTTCTGGAAAATCTATTAAGAAACTATTTATGGATAAAATTACTAGACAGGAATGTCTGTTTGGTGGCTAATCAAGCAAATTAAATATCTCACAAATTAGAGCTTGGTCTTCTAGAAATAACATATATATACAACTAATTTCCAATAGCACACATAATGCACACCAAATCTTATTTTCTATTAGCATAATAAGGAAATTGATGACATTGAGGTACTTGACATCATCCAGTCATAGTCACCACAATGTTTTTCAAAAGTCAGCAGTGACTTAAGACAAGAGATTTTTATTGACATTTAACCAAAATCACACTCTTTCCTTAACCCTAATCAATGTGAAGGAGTCTGGATGCAAACCCTAGGCTCTGTTATCACCGTCCAGCACGGTACATAAAAATAGTTTCATTAATTCTAAGATATGTTGTCTCTGAACATAATCCAGGCAGGAATTACACTGTCACCACAACATAATTATTAAAACAAATAATACACAAACATAATTTCTAGGAGACAAATGATGGGATTCAATCTTATACAACCATAATTAGAGATATTAACTGGGTTAAATACTAGGGTTATGATTAGCTACAATTCTGAAAAAAATCTAATAGCCATTATTTTGACTTATGTTGCAAATGTGATATGGGTTGCTGTATTAGAAGGACTTATAATTTTAACATCATTATTCTCATTTTAATTGTAAAACATTTTAAAATGATTATGGTGAGATTCTGGGGAGCATCTGTCCCAAACAAAGATGATTTATAAGCGAGGACATCTCAGCAACATGACAATATTTAAATTCAATTAAATTAAACTTCCTGAAAATTTGAAAACAGACCAGGCCATATTGTAATTTTGATAAAATTTAAATTAACTGTTCAGCCTTTTTGCTACCAAAGTAAAGTATAACAAAATCCCAGAGCTGACAATCTATTGTTTTAGAGTTTACACTGTATGATCATAATAGCATCTTGATAAAGGTTGGTGAACTGTGACAACACAGGGGACAGCGACAGAGAGGACTTTATCCCTGACAAAGTCTAATACATTGTTTTAAACCAATACCAAAAAAATCCTACTCTCCAACCTATTGTTTTTACATTGTTGAATTTCTAAAACACTTTAACAATGAAAGTTTTGTACTTAAAATCCACCTGTATCATAAATCCCCTTTGCTGTAACCTAAAAAATGCAAGCACCACTTTTTATCAACTTCAATTTGAGTTTTCTGACACATTTGCAGAATCAAAACACCAAAAAAACAGGATATGACACAGAAGATTCCGGTTTAATTAATTACAAGCACCTGCAGTTTTAGGACTGTCAATTTAATTTGGAAATCCACACAGCAGATTTTGTGTAATATCTTTTAGGGCAGCAGACTGTTTATCATATCTGAGAAATAAACCTGTTGGGTAGAACCATTTCCAAATCAAACAACAAAAAAAGACACATGTCTGCCTGTAAGCCATCTGTTTCATCCGCCAATCATATTTCTCTTTTCTTCACCATATCAATATTTTCTTCCTCTCCTTCACGTCTCTCAAGTTTCAACGACTTGCCACCGTCTTCCTCTTCCTCAACAACACACACACACACACACACACACACACACACACACAAACACACACACACACACACACACACACACACACACACACATTCCAATCCTTATTTTCTCTGATCTGCCATCCGTTGCTGCCTGGGTCCCCCTCCTCTCTGCCCTGCCCCTCCTCTTCCTCACACACACGCGCGCTCTCTGCCTGTATCTCCCTCCTTCCACAGTTGTCCTCACATATTAGGTTCCCCCGTCCTAAGAAGCAGAATTAGCCTCTGGAATCTTGTGCACTTGTTTCCTTCGCTCCCAGGATAGACGTGCCGGCATGAAGGGAAAACACAGACAGAGAAACACGAAGAGGGATTAAAAGGAATCTGAAAAAGAGAGAGGAAGAGACTGTGAGGAAGATGAAGAAGCTGAACATCAAGCCGCCTGCTGTTTGATGCAGCCACACTGTGGGCATGTGGCTGCCTGTGCCGAGCATTTCCCTCTCCACTCTCCAGCTGACTGGTGCAAGGTCTGCGCTCATGTCACGCCGCGCTACTTCATTTATCTCTTTACAGTAACGTGAGCATACTTTAATTTATTCCACTCAAAGAGGTCATCTGTCTGCATGACTTTATGCTGGCTGACACGCTGACCTTTGGACAAGTTACTGGACAAAGAATCTGGAGATTCACCTCCTCGTGAAGAACAGAGGAGACCAATGTGGGGCTCAGGTAAGACCATCGCCGCCAACTACTGAGCAATGTGAAGCCACCCACAACTCTGGGCATTCTTCCTTTGATCACCTTAAAATGAACTGAGGGGTGGATAATCCAGTATGCCCTCATTATTGCAATATTCTGAGCAGAAATAAAGGGCGAGTGACAGTCTTACATGAGGCTTTGAAGGGTTCACTCTTTGATGAAAGTTAGGGCAGTCTCTAACTAATGTCAGCGCTCACACAGCAGTGTCAGACAAGACTCGGCATTTCGCACTTAGACCTGGTCCGACCCCCGACCTTTCACATACATCAGCAGTATGATGCATGGAAGGAGTGATGGCAGAAAGGAGGGGGGGAAAGAGAGAAAGAGAGACAGCTTGGGCTTAAATAAAGAGGTTACTGTCTGGCCACTTCATTACCAAATTGTTCCTTCATCTGCATCACAGCAGGATAGACGGTCTGGCAGACGCAGGAGAAATAATGAGCAATGTGTGATAAAGTTTTCTGTTTCATAAGCAGGGGATTCATAGGTTGTTATAATAGTTGTGTGCACATCCACAAAACCTCAGTGGGACAGGTGCTAGAAACAAAGAATCAATAAAACTGTGATCCAGGGAGCAGAATTGGCTTGAGGAAGACCTGTAGTCCATTGAAACATTGCTAATAACATTAAAGGGCACTGTGATTTCAGTGTGCAGGTACTCCTTGTACTGCAAGGTTAAAATGATTGTGCAGTGTCAGCTTCAACTATCGTAACAGAAAAAGAATACAGTTTTGTCAGGTTGTCATCAGGTTGCCTGCATGTGTTCAGATGTGTCTGGGCTTAAAAAAGAAAGCAAGCAAATGAGGCAGTCACATCGTTATCTTTAATTTGAAAAAGAATGCATCACACTCCAGGATTAAGTCATCGGTGTGTTTCCTCAAGCATTGATACTGTTATCATGAATTATGCAGAAACAATCACCAAATGTCTGACACATCTTAAGTCTTTAATTAGCCTCTCCTGGAGTTTTAAATTGCTCTCTCGATCTTCTTCGGTGGATGGATTTGTCTCAGTTGTTATCATGTGATCTACTGTAAGTATGGTGAACCGGTCATGTGTTTAGAGGTGGTCATATATGGGGGAGCGATTGTTACCCTCGTCTTTGATGCAGTCGAGAGCTCTGGAAAAAGCTAGAAAGTGGACCCTGACTTAAGATTTTCTTCCTCAACATCAACAATGTACTTTCTGCAGTTTTGAGTCAAACTGAACTGTTTTATAAGTTTTATTTTTGAGGGATGTCTTCTTTATGCATATACACTACAGGGAGCTTACCTTCCCTGAATGAGGTATGAGCTCCTCAGAAATTAAGAGGGAGCTCTATTTAGGTTCTTGAAATAATTAATAGCCTAATAGTAAAGCTCTTGTAAAAGTACATGCTAATTCACACACAATAATTTTGATATTATGTGTTTAATAAACACAAGGCTGTCTATTTGTGCTGTGGCCGTCATGCAGGGGGGCGCACTCAACAAGGAGGTACAGGCTGCAGTCTGACGCACACTACGCACCACATGTTGTCTTTCAAGTCAATGTAGGTTGTTTTTGTATTTGCATTGTGACATTACCTCAGGAATGTTTCACTATATAGTGAGCACTGGCTGATGTGTTAATGTAGCAGCTGGAAAATTGATCAAGCTATGTTTTCTGAAAGACCAACATCTAAGGATGTGGGCATGTTTTTAAATGTCATGAGATACAACTTAGGTCTGATTTGTTAAACAAGGTAACACAAACCACTGTCTGTCCATTAGCATTTTATTGTTTCTCTGTGGACAGTGATTTTTAAAAAAAAATCAGCAACAGTGAATATTCGTTGCATTTCTTTGTCTAAGGCTAAATATTCTCTGTATGAATTAAATGTATTGATAGTATAGGCTTTTTGTGCATGCAGCATGCATGTGCACACTGCTCTCCAACCCCTGCAAAAATTAGGGCCCTCCCAAAGGATACTGTGTAATTCGAACACTGAATATAAATTTATATAACAGAGAGAGGACAGCTCAATAATGAATACTTATATTATTATATTATTAACTAATATTAAGGAACATAAAATCCATTGTGAAAAAAAAATAGTTTTGGCAGCGTACTAAACCATGACCAGTTGAGTCCATTCACTCACACCACCCAGCACATGGACCAGTGAACTACTTACCTCTTCACTGAGACGTGTTCAGTCCAGTGTGTGTATTTGTCTGTGTGTGAGCGTGTGTGTGTGTGTGTATTTATGTATAGTTCATTCCCAGTCTCAATTCTAGCAACACCTATTTTAACCTTTGAGGTGCAGTAAACAGCCGCTCTGCTTGGAGTCTCCACTGCTCTCACCCTGCCACCAGAGGAGAAACTCTACATCAAATAGATTTACAGCCAGACACAGCTGGCTGCTTTTTAGTCAGTGTATCTGGATCTTCAGGCTGCAGCTGGACTATCTGACCATGAAGCAGAAACAGCAGAACCAGTAAACCCAATAAAAAACATTAAATATTGATAAGGTTTTCTCAAGACAATTCGACTGTGTGACACAGTATTAAGTGCATGAAGGACAGAAAACAGCAGTAAGTTATATGTGAGAAAAGTTGAGTGATTTTTAAGTCGCTCCATCTTTGTCTGTTTGGCCACTTTAACCTGTAAGTGGCTGATTTAACACATGCTTTAGGCCATTTCATCGGTGTTACACATCAAATGAAGACTTCATTAAACGCTGGCAGGACTCCTCAGGACTCACTCACTAACGATCAACGGCTAAAATTAGAGCTCAACAAGCCTGTCGACATAGTTATGGCCTCCTGGGGCAGCATGAGAGAATGATAGGATGGTTGAGGTCATATGCACACAGCCACTCTCACACACACACACACACACACACACACACACACACACACACACACACACACACACACACACACACACACACGGGCCTACTGACTGCACTGCACACTACTAACAACATGATATAACTTTAGTCATCACAGTATATATAGATATTTTCTTCTGCAAAATTAAAGTATATTTATTTATTATATATTGTGTGACAAAGAGGAATCTAACTCCACCTCTACTGTATGTGCTCGGTGTCTGTGCTCTGTGTTTCTGCAAAACATGGCTATACTGCTCATCTGACAGCATCCTACAGCATCAGCGTACATTAAATTACATAGTCCAAAAAGACCCGATACCCTAAAACAAGTCAATATTTAAGAAACACAAATTCTCTCTGCAAAATTCTATTTTAATTTCTTGTTTAGTTTTAAGGTTAGTCTTTATTATTAAACTAGATTATGCTTCATTTTGAAATATTAAAAGTGTGTTAAGCAATGATACAGTAAGAGCTTCGTTGAAAACCCTGATTAAAAGCTACTTTTGTAGAAATCAATTTAAATACAATTCGAACTGTCTGATTGAACGAGCCACGATGTAGCCAAAGAATCTGTGGTTGGCAAATAGCAGCCAAGAAACTTTCCCATTTTTTGTGAGTTCCACCGCCACTATAGATTCTCCTACAGGCTTGGAAAAGGACAGTGAGACAATGTGTTTGCAATCTGCAATCTCAGCATGAGATGCCACTAAATCTTTCACACTACCTCTTTCAATAAGCCTTCTATATATCTCCTGTGGATAGTAATATAAATACAAGACTCATGTACAGTAACGCCCAATAAAAACCTTCTTTCATGTAGAGAGGCACACAAACTCTACTGTGTTCAACCTGTGCCAGGCTGTTTAAGTTATATCATGAACAGCGCATGACGCTGAAATGAAGTACAAAGTATGACTTTTGCCGATTTGACCACAAACGTTTGCATACACTGTAACAAACACAAACAGGTGGTAGTCTGACATTTTAAGGCAACAACAAAACTTGTCAATTACATTTCAAGTCTTGTAGAACACAACAACATACATTTTTTTGCCAAATCCATCTTAACATAAGCTGCTGTACAGTCTACAGCCATGTTAGGGGTTGTGTTGTCTATGCTTACGGACAGTGGTGAAAGCTAACATGCTAATGCTAAGCTGGTATAACACTCACCATCTTAAATTAGTGTGTCAGTAACATTTGCTAATTAGCACAAAATACAAAGTACAGCTGACCTTTTTCAGGCTTTAGTTTTACAGGTATTTGGTCAGAAAACCGAGGTATTGGACAAAGTTAAATTTTGTTTATGTGATGATAGTAGTTGAGAAAGATCACTAAATATATTTTAATTCATTCATGAATGTTTACCAAATTTCATGGCAACCCATTAGGGATGTACCATTATTGTATCATTCACAATACTACTGGTACAATTTTAATGTGACAACAAAAAATTTACATTGTGATAATGGCAATACTATGACTTGTTGACAGAATGACATCACACCGTAACAATAAGCAGAAAGAGAAAGCAACATTGCTGCTGGCTCTACGGTGGAGGAGTTATTTCAAACAGGAAAGCGATTTCAGTGTGTTAGTGGTTTGGTTACAAAAGGTCAGATGTACAGCAAACCACAGTAATATGAAAGATGTGCAAAAAGACTGGAACAGCAAAAGGGGCAATACAACAAACTAATTTCACCACCTCAAGCAGACACGTCTGGATGAGCACAGGGAAACCAAAAATCAAGCGAGGAGAGCTCAACAGCTTCTGTGAGTTTTAGACCAAAAATATGATATTATTTTAGGGCCATAGTGCCCAAACCTACAATCCATCCAATATTTTGTTGAGATATTAACGTTTGGACTGAAGTGGTGGACCAACAGGTCGATAAGTTTAACAAAAAGGTTTAAAAATCATTTTTTACATAAATGGATTAAAATAATGCCCAAACATGCACTCATATTGAAAATATACAGACCAGTGTTGTCATTGCACCTGCACAGTAAAACTACTGAAGAATGGATTTAAGAATGCAGAGAAACTTGCCACAGTTGAACTCAGACTCCTGCAATATAGGCTTATTATAACAACTTACAGACTGCTCCAGCTCCTACATGTATAAAGGCAAGAGGTTTATTTTTGAATATATTTGAGCTTATTGTATCCCGGTCTTTTAAGGCCATAATAGATTCTTTTTTTCAGAGCAGCCATATTGCTATGAAATACTGGGGTAAACAAATGTGTTACCAGTGATACTAATTAAAGACCTTCTCCAGAGAAAATCACATTTTTATTTTTAGCTTTGTTAACATGTCCGTGAAGTATTTTTTTTTTATTGTGTTACAAGACATGTCAGGAGTGAAATGAGCAGTGGAGTGGCTCCTGGCTACTGGAGTAGCCATACGTAGCTATATGTAAGCCATTTTAACAAGGTATTTGAACTGATTTTGAAAGAAAAACAATAGCAGACACAATTTATTACCTCTTGCAGAGTATTTTATATTTACATAAACGTGACTGGAGGTGGACTTAAGGTCTCGTTCCATTTAGTGTAGCAGAGCCTTTTCAGTGAAACAACATACACATACGCAGTACCATAACTCTGTTTGACTTGAATGGAACAGAAACTTAATTAGTATCATTGATAACACCTGTGTTTACTCTTCTAATAAATGTTAAAATGGCTGGTGTGAAATTCTGTGTACTGTATTCTACCAACCTGGCAATATCATCTATCAACCCAACACAGCTTGTTTTTTTTCTCTGAGAACCAACAAAGTGTTTTAACAGGTGAGCAACTTAAAGTCTTATCATACATCCCCCAAGAGACACAAACACACACACATTCACACACACATGCAGGATGGTGTGTCACCTGAATCCAGTGGTCCAGTTTCAGTTTCCCATGGTGACATCCATTAAAGTCATGCCATGTCTGCCCCTTCACCCTCAGACAGCCACATTAGCACCTGGCCCATTGGCCACAACAATACACCTACCTGCATTATTCAGCCCGACTCAACTAATGAGGAAACCTTATCTCTCTCTCTCTCTCTCTCTCTCTCTCTCTCTCTCTCTCTCTCTCTCTCTCTCACACACACACACACACACACACACACACACACACACACACACACACACACACACACACACACACACTATCCTGACTTCACACAAGCTTGTGGTGCATTCCAGACAACCTGGAATTTAAAAATTTCCAACCTTTTACTAGAAAAAGTATAATGGAACACCACTCAAAGTCAGAGTTCTTACTTGTTAACTCTGGGCAAATCCATCTTCTTCGACTTAATGAAGAAGAAGCTGTCTAATGTCACACAACAATGGCAGCACCCATGCCAGTCTCAGTACATACTATCAAGCCTGGAATTTCAACATTTGAAGGGCGAGGCCACTTAGCATTTAGTGTTGTCAATTTTTGTAACATGGATATAGTTTTTTGTCAGTTAACAGAGACTCCAGTCTGCAGTGTAAACCACAGGTCTGTAGAGTAACATCAGGCTTCATGATCAAAGAAAGTTTATATGACATGGACACTTCTGTCCATATTCAATGCTGCCTTTCACGTGCTGCTCCAGAGGACTCTGTCTCTGCTGCTAGTCTTCAACACACCTAAACAGCCTGGTTTTCCAGACGTTCATATAGTAAAACCATTCTGGATGTAAATTAATGTATTATGACACTGCTGATACTGCTGATAGTGTAATTATGGGTACACCTGCCAAATAAACTCATCAATTTGTCACAGTCAGCCATGTTTTTGTTTATGTTTGGCTTCATGCACCTGGATCGCTTTGAGGTCGAAGGCTGGAAATTTTCAAGTGGGGAAATTACAACTTACAACAGCTGCACTTTTTAAACAGAGTCATGCACTGTTTGGAACTGAAACATAATGATACACATTTTTTCTAAAATGCACTTTATTACACTGTTGCTAAGCTATAAAATTTTAGGTGTATAGTTTGTTTTAGTTGTATTGTTGTTTATAAGGAATTTTAGAGGTTTTCATCTCTTGTGTTACTGCTGTGGGCCAGGAGAAACAGCATTTCATTTTATATACAGTATATGTACAAGTACACAAGAAAATGACAATTAGCTAAATCTTGAATCTCGTGATACCTTGCATTAAAAACACACATGCACACAGGCTGAGTTACTGTAATTTTTTTTTTTGTTATAATGACTGGAACATTATGTAGAAATGCATCACTTCATGTTGCATAAAGCCAGAGGTCAGCCAGTGACAGAGCTGCCTAATCTTGCGGGAAAGAGTTTGATGAACTCTTGAATACACATTAGCACAGCGTTCCACTTTAAATATATCATTCTAGTAAATGTTCCCACAAATGTGCATGCAGTGGGCTTAGTTTGAGCTCATTCAGCACTCTCTGCCTGTCAAACAGCTGTCAGCGATCTCCTTCATCCTGCTGTTCCAACACATCTTCCACATTTCCTCACCTTACACTTTCATCCCCAGTCAGTCTGCGTTAACCTCAGTCGCTCCTCCCCTCCCTCCAACGCTTCATCAAGACTCTCGAGCTGTCAGTCTCTGGCACTCCTCTGTCTCTGCGTTGCTTTTTGTTCTGTTCACATATTTGTCTGGGACGGCAACTACAATCGTGAACCTCGGCCAGCATTCACAAAATTTGCCCCTACTGTTTGTGTAAACACGCAGCAGACAGGTAGAAAGAGAGCCCAGGGCAGATCATACAGGGGGAGGATGTTGTGAGGGCAGGCATTAACGTACTCAGGACACGCATCAGAAGCTGTCGGCGTGAAGCACGAGGCAGAGCATGGAGTGAGACAAGCAGGGGGAAAAAAATGGTCAATAGTAAACAGCAGGAAAAGGGTGACAGAGAGAACGGGAGAACAGAATCGACAGTAGCATTATCACTCTGTCTCCTGATTCAAACACCCCAAGAAAATGCTCAGCACTGACTGCTCTCATTGGTAGAGCCTCCAGCCAATCAGGGCTCAGGAATGCAAGGTGCCTTTAGGTTATACCCAACCCCAAAATATGAGAGAGGGAGAGGGAGGAGGAGAGGCATGCTGTGGTGCAGAGGTTCCTCCAGTGAGGCAGGGCTCCATCTCAGCTGTATTCTCTGGTGTTCCTCCTGCTGGAGTGAATATATAACAGTGAATAAATTACAGGCTCCCTTTGCAGTAGACTGAGTGCATGTTGTGTTGCGGTCAGGGCTGCTGCTGCTGCCGTGCTCCTCCTCTGGCAACAGCTGGCTGAAAGAGAGACGTCTGAACGAGAAGCACCTCATGTGGATGAGGCGAACAGAGGAGACACATCGCAAAGATGCAAAGTGAAGGCTGTGATGTTGGATGTCTGCTCCACATTGAGTTTTGAGAGCCAGAGAGGTGGGCGCTTCAGGCTTGAGTCACGTCAGTAGCTGATCGAGGGAGAGAGGAGTCGAGCGAGAAGATAACGCGGGAAAAGAGTTGACAGTGGAAGGATACAGGATGATCTTGGGTAAGACGGTATCAGGAAGCTTTTCTCTCTTAGCTATTGATCTGATTGATTTGTTTCTTGCAGTTACATTCCTCTTCTGTCAAGGTGATCACTCAGCTCTGGCACAAAGTTTTGTCTGCATGTGGTGCTGCTAACTTGGATGCGTTTCAGATGATCTGTTTACTTTGTCATGAAGTTATGATGATTAAAAAAAAGACTGGGAAATGACGGAAAGGATGGAAGACTAATTTCTGTTCATGTTCATTGTATGTTCCAAACAGCTGCAATGATTAATTGATTAATCAGTTAGTTGATCGAAAGAGAATTAGTTGCTAACTATTTTGATAATTAATTAATTGTTTAGTCATTTTTTTAAGCCAAAAATCAAACGTGCTGGTTCCAGCTTCTTAAATGTGAGGATTTGCTGCTTTCCTTTGTCATTCATGACAGTAAATGCAGAGATTTGGGGTTTGGACTGTTGGTTGGACTAAAGAAGGAATTTGAAGATGTCACTTTGGGCCCTAGGAAGTTACGATCAGAGCTGCAACAATTCAGAATTTTAAATTTATTTCCAACTATTTTGACAATCAATTAATTGGTGTAATTTTTTTTAAAGATATAAAGTCAAAATTCTCTAATTCCAGTTTCTTAAATGTGAATATTTTCTGGCTTCATTACTCCTCTATGTAAGCGCGGACAAAACAAGACATCTGAGGTTGTCATCTTGGGCTTTGAGAAACACTGATCAACACTTTTCACCATTTTATGACATTCCATTGACCAAAAAACTAATCGTTCCTGTCATGTTCCAACTAGAACTTTATTCTTGTTAAACTGTGTTCATGAATCCTGCAGTCATCAAAGGAGCTGCAATGGTTAGTCGATAAATCAATTAGTCAATGAAAAGAACTACTTTAATAATCAATTAATGGTTTTAGTCATTTTTCAAGCAAAAATGTAAAATATTTGCTGGTTCCAGCTTCTTAAATATGAGGATTTGCTGCTTGTCTTTGTCATTTATGATGCCACTTTAAGCTCCAAAACAACAAGAAAATGGGAATGTCACACTGATAATGTCAAACACTGTTACTCTGCAACACACGCACAGGAGGACAGAAAATAGCCAAAGACGGAGACAGAGAAAGAAAGATTTAATTAACGTTGCACCCTAAAACTCATCACATTCAGTTATTCAGACAGTTTAGGAAATTCGCCAAAATTATACAAAAATGTTGCCAGAAGAGGTCATGTTTCATTTTAAGTTCTCTAACCTGACCCTCAGTCAAGGCACCTCTTAATTATAGTCTAACTTTGCTGCATTATGTGATCAGTCATCTCAGTTTCTCACTGCCAAGTTTATTTTGTTCAAGGTCGACAACAGGCTTTACCAGCAAGTCTTTTCTAACCAGTCTACTTCCCTGTAGTCTGTCTTCCCCACAGTCTTCATACGCAGCTCCATAATACTCTATCTACTCAGACAAGAGACATTGGCATAAATGTCTGTAGATTTTGTGTCCTATTTGCACATACATTAAATGGTGTTAAGGTAAGGTTTACAGGGATTTACTGGCAAAGTATGGCAGAAATTGAATTTAGTATTCATTAGTATTTAGTGTAAAATTGCCTGAAAATAACAACTGTTATGTTTTTGTTACCTAAGAATAAGGCTTTTATGTCTGCAGAGGGAGGGGAAACCGCCATGCTGCACCGCCATGTTTCTACAGTAGCTCAGAACGGACAAACCAAACACTGGCTCCAGATACGACAGCCACTGTAGCTTCTCCTACACATTTGGAAAGGGAGGGTGAGACGGGGTATTTGCAATCTGCAAGCTCACCGCTAGATGCCACTACGTCCAATGTACCGGTCCTTTAAAATAAATACAAAATAGACAAAAGGGGGCAAACAACCATATGCTTATGCAGTGGACCTTTCCTGACAAGCTTAAGTAGGTTGAAAAGCTCTGTGCCAATCTATAAATACATATTAAAATAAATAATGAATAATGTAAAATAAAAATTAATTATAAATAATAAATGATGCAACAAAATTAACTTTGACTTAATTTGAGAGCACTCAGAGATTATAATTTCTAGATATTTAAATGCAAATTCTGTTTTGTAGAAAGCATTTAGTGTATTCAGTTTAATTATGTCGATGTTATCACTGTAGAATATTACAGAAGTAGCTGATTAATGTGTTCAGTTTTATTAAACCAAATACACAAGGGGACATTGTTGCAGAATTAGCCAGATAAGATGCACATTCTTTAGTGGATTTTTTTTTTTGTTTTACATTATATTTTGGCTTTTAGCCTTTATTTGATAAGACAGCTTTAGACGGACAGGAAATTGAGGAGAGAGAGGGGGAAAGATGTGCAGCAAAGGGTCACAGGCTGGAATCAAACCCATGGCTACAGCTGAGGACTCTTAACCTCTGTGTATGGGGCATGTGGTCTAATAACTGAGCTACCAGGACACCAGCTTTATTAATATGACGTAGTATACAGTAAACATCAGAGTTTATCAACATTTTGTGTTCACACTTTCTGTTTCGACATTTTATCTTGTCTGTTTGGTAATATCAACATTGCTTCTCATCTTAAATTTGATTAACTACGATGACCTTGTTCCGTGTACGTGTGTGTTGACTAAATATTTGCCTACTTTATTTTTGTTTGCTTGCTCTTACCCCCTGCCTGTGATCTGGGGGTGAGTTTGAGCTTGTGGTAATCCCCACCCGAAGCTGAAGCTTTAACTCTGTGTGCATTAGACACTAAACACACTGACACAAGATCACAGCGACATGAGGTGACGGGGTTTTATATACTGTATTGGTTTCCTTTTACTGAGATCGAGATGTAAGTCCAGAGACCAAAATAGTTTCCATAAGAGGCGATGACAGCGACAGTGTTTACAAGAAAAGGTGGAGGAAAAGTCTCCTCTCCTCTGTCCATAACTAAAAAACAATGCTTTTTATAGTGTCTCCATCCACCACCGTCACAATCTAAATACCGTATTTCTTGTAAAGAAAAGCAACATTCAAACATGCAGACAAAATCAGCAGTGGAGTATGAAAGAATTGTGCTAAAGCTGGCTCATCTCCCTCTGTGCAGAGCACTGTGGAACGCAGTTTAGTAACTCTTGTGTGATTTTAATGATGAATATTTCAGACCCAGAGGTTTGAGGTCTTTATTTATTTAAAAAAAATGGGCCACGGCTTCTTCTAGTCTGACGCAAAGACCTCACTCAGCACTATGAAAAAACATTTGTGGCTTGCATCATTGTTCACCCAACCAGCTTGAAGTAATCCATAAATGTGTGTGTGTGTGCAGATTTCCCCACTCATCAATGTTCACCAAAAGAATCACAGGTGCATGGCGTCCCCGATAAACAACGTGACCTTTAAATTGAGGCAATGCAGTGAGGGATGAAAAGTATTGACATTTAAAATGGAGAAATGTGCCTGTCACTCTGTATGTTTGACAAAACTGACACATATTTCATACGTCTGTGAGGCCTGAAACTATTGACAGAAAAAAGGCTGCACAGGTGAGCAAAGAAGAGAAGGTCAAACAACTCTAAAGGTCTGTAGTTACAGTATGTGTGCCATATACAGTCTGTCCTCACAAGAAAAAGCTTTTGTCCTTTATTCAAATGCCTAAAACTACTTAAGTTTAATGCTTTTCTGACAAGGACCCCTAACAACCTAGTGAATTATGACTCATCTGTTAAAGCAGAGAACATTTGATTGGTCATGTGTGAGTCAAGGTATCATCAAAATAAACAACATGAATGTAAAAAAACTTTATGGCAATCCATCCAGTAGATTTTTAGATATTTCACATGATAAGTAAAGTTTTTTGAACTGCTGGTGGTACTAGAGGAAAAGTCACTGGGATTTATTCTTTGGGTGACCTGGAGATCTGGACTATATTTCAGGGCAATGCATCCAGTAGTTAGGATTTATTTCCCTTACAACCAAAAATCAAAGTAATCTTTTGACATATGAAGATATATTAATAGATATTATGAGATGTTAAGGCAGAAAGTCACCAAAGTGTTAAGATTTATTCTCTGTAAACTTCACAACACTCCATCTGTTAGTTATCTGAGTTCTGCCATTTCAGTCTGATCCAAAGTGGTGGACTAACAGGCCAACAAGTCAGGAGTCATTTATCATGGACCTAAACAAACTTTGAACATCCCTTCCACTCCAAAATGTGATTTTCTTATGTTTATGTCCCTTAAAATGTTTTACCTTGATCAACTTTTTATGCAGAGACATGTTAAAAAAAAGATACTCTAAAATGCATACAGTTGCAACTAATAATTCTTTTCGTTATTTATAAATCTGCCAATCATTTTCTCAATTAATTGATTAGTTGGTTGGTCATAAAATGTCAGATGGTGAGAAAAATTTTGATCAGTTTCCAAAAGCCCAAGGTGATGTCCTCAAATGTCTTGCCAGAAAATATTCACATTTTAATAAGCTTATATCTGAAAATGTTTTTCTTTTTTAAAAAAAATACTGATTATCAAAATTGTTGGCAATTAATTTAATAGTTGACAACTTATCATTTTAATTGACTCCGTTGAGTCTGTTAATGAACTTGCACTGTAGCAGAAAGAGTCCCACTGCATGTAAAGGCTATGTTATCTTCAGTGTCATAAAATGTTCCTACATGTTGTTTCAAAAGGCAATGACAAGGATATATTTGTCATTTGGCTTGGAGGACTTGTTGACCGTAATTATAAAAGTAGACACACTAACGTTTGCCATTTACTGGTTCCAAGGATCAAGTGGCAAAAGGGCACATAGGCCGATCATAAAGTCTCTTTGGTATTTGTGTTTTATTCTCCTGAAGGTATGCAGACCACAGCTGAGCCACCAGCCTGACTCTTACCCTACATAACCCACGTTGCGTGTTGCTTCAAGACCAAGCTATAGCATAAAACCACACTCTGCCCTTCCGAATCCAATCAGATCCAAAAATACAGCATGTAATTTCTGCTTCTGCGGTCAAAAACAATATATTATATGTAATTCAGCTGCATACGTCCTGCCTTTGTTCTATTTTGATTTGCCTTGTTTATTGAAGGTCACATATTCATTGCCTTTGTGTGTTCTCTATTGTATAAAATCATAAGGAGATGCACCTGGCTGCCGTGTGTCTGATGCCATTGTTACCTACATGTGTTCACCCACATGTGCCTTTGTGTGCTTGTGTGCTTGCTTGTGTACTTTGCATGCTCGGGTTTCTGTCAGTGTGTACCTGCAGTAGGGTGTTCTTCCAGCCGTCGGCAGGTGTGTAAATGGTTTGACAAACCCAATAATAATGCAGGGCAGGGCTGCAGGTCACGTTGACATGGTGGATCTCTTAATGGCTCTTACTTTGCTCTGCGTGGTTTCATGCGGTAGTGCTCTCTGTGTGCCTCAAACTGTGCTACATCATGACCGCAGTGTAATGGAAGAGAGAGTTGGCAGCCAGCTTCAGGATGTTCCAACACCACCTCCCTAAAGAGCTGAGGCCTGAGAGGAGCTACAGATAGGGAGATGTTCACAAGCTCTCCAGTTAACATTCACGTGACTGTCCAGAACTCAAACGCACAGATGGATAATGTCAGTATAACTACATTTCATAAATGCACTGTTAAAGGACTGGTATGTAAGATTTAAAAGGATTTATTGGAAGATTATGGCAGAAATAGAATATAGTGCTCATAAGTATGTTTTCATTAGTCTTATCAAACAAAATAAGAATTGTGTTTTCTTTACATCAGAATGAGCTGTTTATATCTACAAAGGATCCCCCACAGAGTCATGCTGCACCATCATGTTTCTACAGAAGCCCAGAGGGGTCAAATCACACACTGGTCCCAGATGCAGCCTTTTGCATGCTTTCTGATGATGCTTTCAAAACTTAGTTAATTGAAAACAGACATAAACAGCAGTCCCTTGTGCTATAATTCAATGTTTCACTGACCCATCTCAATTTCCTCTGTATGCATCAGGGCCTATAGAGGGATTTGTCACTTTAATGTTAACATTTTGGGGCACTTGCTGAAACAACTGATGCTGTCATTATTCTTTAGAGGACAGTCTCAAAATGTTTCACCTTTAGTAAAAAAGAAAATATTTGGTTGGTTTACACATTGCTAGCTTGCTACAACTAATGTCTGTATAGGTGGTACATTGACTGTTTGATAAGAATAAACAAAGACTGCAAAAACCTCTGTCTGAACACACGTCGAGTCCCACCAAAATTAAACACAGACAGACACCGGAAATCCAATTTATCCTGATATAATCTTGCAATACCAGAGAATCGGAGATCTCACTGCCTACCAATCATCTGGGGATTTCTAAAGGTAGTTCTTTGAACAGTGGAGATCATAGCCATTAACAAACATACGCCCCGCACATTTTTTCAAGGACACGCCTAACTGGACACGATGATCTGCCCCCCATTCTCCTCAGTAGTAAGCATGTGACTTCAGCAATATTAAGGGCCACTCTGAAGATTCTGAATTAGCTCTGCAGTATTTTTAGTATCTTTTATTGTTTATACACAGTTTCAACAACAAAAAGCTGGGAGATCTCAGTCTCTACTGAGTGGAGACTGATTTGTGAGTCTAACCCTGAGTTTTTGCTGCGTTTATTCCCACTTGCCCTGTGGCGAGAAGTTTGTGGAAATATTTGTAAAAAATCAATTTCAGTTTGTCTCATATGATGCAAAAATACTGCACTACTCCACAACCAGTCAAACTGACAACATTCGACACACGCTGCTGCAAACACACATCAAAAATGGACCATACATGAGCCATATTTCCAACTCCATCTCTCAGGATTTGTGTGTGCTTAAAACATGATTTGACACGCAGACAACCTACAGGGAGGGCAACAAAATAACCCAGAATTGTTCATGCGCACGTGACATTTTGCATATGACAGCCAAAGGTTAACCCTTACAAGAAGCTGTACCCACTGGACTGCTGTCACTAGTTTGACGATGTTACCATGAGATTTCTAACACATGTACAGCACAGTTTGTCACTCATTCCTACATGTTTGTGTGTTGGTGTGCTGCAGTTTAGCTGGAGTATAACTGCGTTCTTCAGTCTTCTGTGCATTAACCTGCAGGTTAACATGGCTCTTTACCTCCTCTGGTCACCTTGGACTCACCTCAAAACATGCAGCTCCCTCCCCCTCCTCAGTGCTTTACTTCTCTTTCCACCTCATCTCCCCTCCTTGTCCAGACCTCTTTTCCTCGCTCAATCGACTCCATCCACTCAGCCCCACCACCATTATTTCCTACCAAGCTTGTCATCTCCACTTGCCAGTCGGGGAGTTTTTACCTCTTTAGGATGTTTCATAATCCGGTGCTACGGAAAAGACAAGACAGAATTTTTCATGAGAAATTGATAGCATGGAAAAGTCCAAACACAGCAATGTACTACCATCATTACATAATGATTTTAATTTTAATGAGAGCGGTGCAAAATCTGTAGGGGAAAACAGAAGTCTTCATTAATTACAAATACTGCATGAAATCAGAGAATGGAGCTGCAGAAGGACTAGCTGATCTCAAGAGCACTGCATAAAAACAGACAGATACACACACACACACACATGCACACACATTTTCAGTGAAAGAGGACTTCTGAGAGTTCTCTGGGAGGTGGCATTTAAGCCTGGCCACTGGGGCGCAGAGCATCTATCATTAAAACAAAGTGCAGCCTGAAATCAACTGTGTTCTTCTTCACCAGCACTCCGCTCTGCTCTTCACCATGTCCTTTCCTCACTGTCCACTTCTCACACACACAAACACAACATTAATCAGCAGTGAGCCTATAAGTTACTCCTTTCAGAGCATCATTCATTTAGACTACAAAGGTTTGTGTGTCTAAGTGTATGTGTGTTTGCGTGTGTGTGTGTGTGTGTGTGTGTACTGTCGTCTGTCCCCTGCTTAGGTTGGAATAGCCGCCTTTGACTTGAGGGTAAGCTGAGCTGCAGTAAATTGGATTTCATGCTCAGTCCTTCACAGTAGCAGTATGCGACACTAAGACAGAGCCATCTTTCCCCTGCAATCACGACAAAGTTAGCACTCTGCTTCTTCAAAGGTTGGACCCTCGAACACAGTTGCATTACATTTACAGCACATGGGAGCAAGCTGATGTAACAAATCATTTCAAGTATTTATTTTGCAGGGTTATTATGTCGCCTAATGCCAAAATGTGGCAGCTCAGCATTCCTGCCACACAACAAGAAATCCTGTAGGAGTTATAAATCATTTGAACAGATCATGATCAACCTACCAATGATGTCATCTACCACCAAATGTGGGATCCGGGGTTGCAACTA
Organism: Lutjanus erythropterus; assembly: GCF_056507025.1. Lineage (NCBI taxonomy): Eukaryota > Metazoa > Chordata > Actinopteri > Lutjaniformes > Lutjanidae > Lutjanus > Lutjanus erythropterus. The sequence goes on from NC_139318.1 coordinate 22,694,363, forward strand.
ATTTTCATTTGCTAATTTTATTTTCATTTCTTCATTCTTTCATTTCAAAAGATATTCAGTTTACTGTCATGGTGGACCAAAGAAAGCAGAAATGATCCGCGTTTGAAACACTGACATCAGAGAATTTGGACAGCTGCACTGGGGCAAGGGGGAGACATGGGCACGCCACAAATCTGCGTAGCCCCAGTTACCCACCTGAAGCATTTTTGCATTTTTATTTTTAAACTGAAAATATGCAAACATTAATTACAAGCTATTCTGTTTCCAATCCGATCCCAGGCTTTGTTCTTATGCCACGTGTACCCTATGATGTGTCAGTGTGTTGGCTAGTGGATGTCTGGGGTATGTAAGGCTACGTTATGTCTGCAAAGGGCTGGTTTCTGATCAACAGAAGAGTGTGGGCAGAATTATAATCGCTAACATTGTGATGACAACTTGCTCATTTTACACCATGTGTGCACAGCTAACAGATATAGGCTAAATCTATAGCTACATTTTGGACATAAATTTCATTTCTGATGCTGTGATAGTGATTTCATCCGAAACATTTTAACCAATGTACAGTCAGATTATGCATAATAAATGACTTGTACGTCACTTCCTAAGCACTGGGATAGAAAAATCCTGGTGGCAGCCACGTGATTAACAAAATAGTTGGGCATTAATTTAATGCTTAACAACTAATCAATCGATCAGCTAATCATTGCTGCTCAAGTGGGATCAGTTCTTTTTCACATAAAACATGAGGGAAAGACAAACAAGAGCACAGTGGATCCAGTGGTTTTTGGGTTAACAGACCAGCTGCCACCACAGAGCTGTCCTCTCTGCTGCCGCGACAGCGACGGGGGTTTTTGTCAGGGGAAGGCTGGCTAATCTGCCACAGAAGCTCATTTCAGAGTCCTCTGTGCACAGCAGCCCATTTAGATGCAGATGTGAGGCGGCTGGCATCGTGTGCCGAGCCCGTCCTCTTGAGTTTAGAGCTGAGGGGCCTGGAACTAAAGGTGGCTGCATTTCCTTTTTTCTATTTTTTTTTTTTTTTCGGTGGGACCCTGCAGTGCCTCTGCCTCTCATCAGACTTCATTCTGTGAGACAGCGTGTCATCTAGTCTCCTGTCCCCTTCCCTCCTGGTCCCATCGTGGAGCACAAAGATGGAGGCAGGCAGGGAATGCAGAGAGGCTCCAGCGACGTCACTGACATTGACATTACCTCTGTGATCATTAAACCTAAATTGGCTAAATGAATTGCCAATTTGAGAGGCCTTAGTCACAGCATATTGGTGTGTGTGCATGCCTACGTGCACACACACGTCTCAGGGTTTGCAAAATCTACTGTGACGATAAGATTCTGTCTCTGGTTGTCTGTTTTTCTTTTTTTCCCCCCTTGGCATCTCTTCATTTCTGTCCAACTACCTCTCTCTCACAATCTACACAAAATTCAATAAGCTATTACACAGGCATTGATCTTTTTCTCAACCAAACATTTGCATTTGAAAAAAGGGAAGTAAGATGAGGGGCTGGGTGAGACAGTGCTGTCTGTTCATTTTAGTGGAGAGAAGGAGCAATAGACGGTGAGGCCTGGATTTATAGAGTTTGGCAGCACTTTAACACTTTAACGCTCCTCAGAATGTGTCCAATCAATGCGCTCCCACCCTGCGTGGTCGCTGTTGAAGAGACGTGGCGTTCACTTATCTGATGTCATTGTAAATCACTCAGGAGGAGGGTAGGTCAGGGGATGCTGCTGCTGCATTGAGCTGCTGTGGTATGGTGCAGAATATGACCCTGAAAACACTACGTGCCAGCGCTGAATACATCACTCTGGTGTGAGTGTCCGCACAGTAAATACAGATTTATAAGAAACAGCAGACAAGCTTTGACCTTTAAATTGTAATGTGGCGTAAAATGAGCTGCGGATTTACCACAAGCGTGTCAGGAATACGCTTCACTAACCAAAGAGGAAACACAATGATGATACCTTTGATCCAGTCCATAAAGCTCCAACATTACGGTCCCTTTACATGCTTTGTTAACCACATGTTTAATTGTATCCAAGACATTCTCCACTCTGGATTTTAGTTTCTGACACAAAATTAGAAGCAAGAAAAAATCCACAGGATGTTGTAGGTAACCCTGAATTTAGTCTGGTGATCTCATGTAGCTATTTTTGCTACAACCAGCAGCTCTATAGCTCACTCTGTTGGTCAGTCAGTCCACAAAAATTTCCCCACCTTCTGGTGGCCACAGTTTTTGCTACAGGACGCTGAAATTCAGCGTAAAGGTCAAGTGTGTGAATGTGAGTTCATTCCAATTGGCTAAAAGGGGGTGTGACAGTGGGAGGGGCCTATAATAAAAAGGCATATAACCACAACCACAGTACTATGACTACTTTGAAGAAAGGCATGTGCACACATGCACACACACACACATACACACACACACACACACACACACACACACACACACACACACACACAGATAGACATATATGCAACTGCAACTTTCTATCTATGAGGCTCGAAATCTGTCATGGAGGTCAAGTGTTTGTCAGGTTGTGTGCGTGTGTGTGCGTGCATGTGTGTGAACGCATGGATGCACGCATATACTGTATGTGGTCTCAGCTATTGTGAATTTCCGCTTGTTCTTTAAGAAATTCCATGAGAAGACCAAAACCATCTAACAACTGTTGGTCTGTGCAGCTAAAGCACTGGAAGACATGTTCCTTTACCACATAAACATGCAGACTGTAGTTTATTTTGAGTCAATCCCACCTTCACCTCTTGCTGCTATAAATACTTACTAGTTCAACAGATGTGTATTAATCCACAGCTGAAATTAGTCCCCAACAACGTAATGTTTTCTGCAAAATATAGTTCCCAGTTGTTTGTGAGAAAAATATGATATTATGAATGCACTAAAAGAACAGCGTTCACTGAATATGCTCTTTTTTTTATGAAGTGTGAACTGAACAGATCAGTTTGGAATTAATAAATGTGAGCGATGTTCACTCCTGAGAAAGATAACAGCGCTCACATCATCAGCTGATTAAAATGAAGTATGATCACAGTGAGCATAATATAAAACATTGGTTGATCATGTAGCATGAAGTGTGTGAACTACACTGAAGAGTGAAAACTGTGATAGTAGATCCACATTATTGTCCTTCTGCTCTGACTCATCTCCCTCTTCATCTCCCTGCAGTTGTAATATATTATGGGAAGTTCAATTTGCACTGGAAAGATGGAATTTCAAGGTCCCAGATGGAAATTTCAACAGTATATTGATGTTCAGGTTTGCTGTCATGTAAAATGTCCACAAATCATTATGAATAAAGTTGTTAATAACTATAGATATGAGTAAACCTGGGACTTCAAATTAAAGCATGAATATCATGCATCACTTAGTATGACACCCTTAAAAAGACTCCACCATCCCTGATAGGAGGAGGCTCTATTTAAATTTATATTTTTTTTAAATTGGAGAAATGAACATGAACTTGTTCATTTTTGAGACTATGAACTTAGTTCAAAATTTAAATTTGTAAACTATGAACATGAACTAGTTAATTTTAATCCGTGTGAACAGAAGTGTGAACTTGCAAAACACTGTATCTGTGACTTATTTTAAAGATTTACTTCTTCACTATGAAAAAAATGGACTGAGATTGCAATACTATCGAAATTATAGTGGCTTTATAATGAAGCAGTGCTTCATAGATGCCCTGCCCTGAAAATCTTCTTCTCCAGATGAAAGAAAAAAAAACTTTCTTTGGTACAGACCCTAACATATATCATGTCATCACGATTTTAATTTTTTTTTTTGTCAAGCAAAAGTGAACATTGTGATGCAAAAATCATCATTCCCACTAATTGTGTTGCATATTGCAATCACAGTATCAGTCAAAATAATTGTAATAAGACTTATTTTTTTACCATATCATGCAGCACTGATTATAACCATAAAACATCAAACACAAGTGTAAACTACAATTTGTCAGAAAGCACAGATTCACTACATTGAAAACCTATCAACATCGTTCTAATTTAGGTCTTTTCATAGGATTTGACATCTTCAAATCCAACGAAACAACAAAAATATAGAATATCACCACCCAAAACTTTCTTTAATGTAATAACAGTCCCAGATTAAGCAAACCCTTTACTTTGCTCACACTCATTCCTTCCTGGTATCTGGTGTCGAGTGTTCACTCATTCCTCCATGTTCGTATGTTGGTGTGAACTAAGGTGTGTTATTACCGCTGGTTTTTCACTCAGCACAAATCTTGCTGTGGTTGGTTTTGGAGAGGTGATAATGGCCGCCATGTGAGCTGTGGGGATTCATGGCTTGTCTGAAGGACATTTAAACCACGACCTCCACTTTTATATCCTGTTTCCCTTCCTACTTTCTTAAACTCGCTCCTTCTAATGCAGCGTTTGCAAAAGACACACACGACAATAGCTGCCTACAGCCGAGCTTTAGCTGCCACAGACTCCCAAGGACCGAAGTGGTCTGAAGAGGAATGCCAGAAGGAGAGACTTTCCCCTCTATCTATTTCTGATCCTGACAGCACATTCTTTACGTCTCCCCTGCTGTCAGTGAAAGGAGCCTCCTCTGCTGTTACCAAAATAGCCTTTTCTTACCCTCGTTTTGACAAGTGACCAGTTTTTCTTTTCAAATGTAACAAAATTGTTAAGTAGTCATACAAAGCGGTGGCAATAAAGGATGATGATTGCATATAATCTTAGGAGAAAAGATTATACAAATTCTTTCTGCAGAGCCTGATTGGGCCTGAAGCACCCTGCTGGTTTTACGCTAAAGAAAAGAATAACTACGAGAAGCAGAAGTGGAAAGGAGAGAGGAAAATAGAAAGAGGATGAGGAGGAACAAAACAGCGAGAAGTAGGACTGGTGCTGGAGTGAGGAGAAATACAGACTGGCGATATAGAGGCAGGCAGACAGAATAAGGGACCATGAAATGAGGATAGAAAACTGTGCTTGGTAAGAGAGAGACAGAGGGAGAAACGGAGAAAAGGCGGATATCTGCAGCACCCCAGCTGCGAGGCTTAAGGAGCTTAGCCCTCCTGCCCATCATAGAAGACTCCTCAAGTGCAGGCATTCACCGCTGCTGAGCTACTACTGAGAGAAAAGTGAGCAAGAGAAGCACGGCGAGGAGAGGTGTGGGTGGGTAGTGGGGCTCAAAATGACGCAGAAGATGAGGGTTTAGATTTAGAAAAGAGGGGGTAGTATGAGACTTATGTAAACAATAAAATAACCTGTTTTACAGCAGGTTCCTGTTCTGATAAAATGATTAGCTTTAAAGGAATAATTTGACAGTTTGGAAAACACTCAGAGTTAGATGAGAAGATCAATACCACTCTCCCTTCTGTATGGTAATTATGAAGCTATAGGAAGCAGCTTGTCAGCTTAGCTTATGGCACAAAGACTGGAAACAGATTGAACTAGAAGAGTGGACTCAGTAGAGAGCAGATCTCTGCCAGGCAACCCAAAAAGAATATTTGTATGTAACCACTAGTAATCACCAACACTTTGATAAGTAACTCTAATTTCATGTCTTCCCAGTAACTGCAATGGATTACAATTACTTTTATTTTGTAATTTAATTACATGTAACTACCTACTTTCCTACATTGTTAGTAGGTAAGTCTTGTTTTAGCCTAGCAGTTGCTGATGACTTGAGGAGTGAGGAGTCAGCAGTCGGTATAGATTTTATAGAGCTTTTATAAAACAAATATTTTTTAAGGTTTTTCAAATATTGTGCATCACTGCTGTGGACAAGCTCCAGCCCACCAGTCACTCACATTCACATGCACACAACCCATCGCATGAGCAGATAACAAACAAGATATAACATGTTAATTAATGAGCTTTAGAGGTGCTGGTAGGCAGATTTTGTGACCTCCTGGTTTGCTGTTTCCCCCTGTCTCCAGTATGCTAAGATAAGCTAACCAGCTGCTGATGGAAGTTTCATATTTACATGAGATCTAACTCACAGTGTGTAAGTGTATTTTCCAAAATGTCTCACTATCCTCTTAAAAGTGAAATATGTAACACTCGAGTGTTAAAATACTGAATCTACACGGGTGCAAGACAAGCATATCATACTTAGCCAATGACAAGTGAAAAGCCCAAGCAAATGCAAAGAGGCTTTAATGGCATGACCATTACAGAGTACAGTATTGCCAAAGCACATTCAAGATATATTCACTCACTGTTTCTCAAAGTGTGGCAGTTAAAGACATATTCTGCTGCTAGATTGCAGCTCTCTATATATTCTCCCAACAGGATTGGAATTTTGTTTATGTTGCTTATGTGGTCGAATTCAGGGTGTTTCTGTTTAAATTTGGAGAAATATTTGGTTCAGACGGGCTGGACTTTTATGCATTCTGTCAGAAAATGCAGCTCTGTTTCTACTTTTTTTTCTTTGCAGAACTGGCAGTAGTGCTCCTCTATAGGGAGCCATGATTTTTTGTATCTGCCCGTCTCGATTGCCAGGCTGTGGTCACTGAGTCTGTACTTTGTCATCATGGTTCTTTGTTTGTGATCAGTCACTGTGGTCAGGTAATTTGCCACAATGTACTGTCTGTCCAGGGCCAGATAGCACTGCATTTTGCTCTGTGCTCTTATCTGTACATTCCAATTGGTGATGTAGTTTTGTTTCTGCTGTATTATAATTTGGTTGAAAATACACACTCCGGAGTTGTAGTCCAGTGACTGTCTGCCTTACTGCCTGTCACACTCTTACCTGTTATAAACATCTATTCCTTCTAAAAGATTATTAATGATTTATTACGACTCATAAACAGACACTTAGATTTAACATAATTCAGTATTAATTTTAGCTCCATGAAAAATGAATAAACATAAAACAGGCAGCAAGGCCAAAACAAAAATGGACATTTTGGATGGAAATTTCAAAGAACATGCTGGCTGTAGTGTTGTTGTCAGAGAAGCTAATATTTCAATTTAGCATGTTTCTTTAATTTCTGATAGCACATCATGGACATTTTATGATTTAGTTCAGTAAATATATCACATATTTCTGAAAACATGAATTAAATGTGGTAGTTGCTCTCATCTTATGCACTGATTTCATTTTATGCTTTTTCATATTTGAATCTCTAATTTCTCTACTTGTGCATCTACCACAGGAAGTGTAAACCGACCGGGGCCGGTCCCTGCCTTCCTCAGGAGCCCGCCCATGATCCCAGCCCCGCTGGACATGAAGCCCTTCCTCCAGTTTCCCCTGGAGTCGCCTCACCCAGCCAGCATCGGCCTCTTCCACAACTTTAACACAGTGAGTGCTCATGGGCATACCTGCACACGAGCATGAACATGCACATGTGTGCACGCTTGGTGTCTGGGATTTGTTATCATCTTGTTTCGCTTAACAGAAGGCAGAGCTGGTATTCAGTTGTTCTGGAGCGTTGCCTCCTGAGTGAAGACAAGTGATAAAGTGCTGAGGATTTATATGGTATAATCCAAAATGATAAGGTGACAGCTGTTTACTTTTTATTCAGCAGAGTGAGTTTCAGCATAATTGAGAATTGCCCGGGCGAGTGTTTTACTGCAATAAAATGAGTTACAGCTAATCAATTGTATAAGAGGCAGAGGCTGTGTTCTCTGCAGTCAGCATTTTCTGTGGCTCCTTCTCATTTCCAGATTGGGTTTCATGTGAAGGTCAGCGTGGTGACAAACACGGATGCACGTGCACCACACGCGCGCACACACACACACATTATCGTCTAGCTCATCTTCATGTGCTCAGGCAAAATGACCCTTCACCAGGTTAATGATTCATTCTGCTTCAGCGAGGACACCAAGTGTGGCCACTACTGCCAGAGAACCTCAATCCAAATCACTCTCTGTCCGCACAGTAAAATTTAAACAAGTCTGAAACACTGCTGTCATCCACTGATAGGAGACTGCAGCCTATTCAAAGCCCGATCAGCCTGCTCGACTTTAGAGGCTGCAAAGGACAGAAAGAGAAGGACAAGCTGACAAAAACACTGGATTACTGTGTTTATTGTTTCATACACAGTTGTGTTCAAGCTTGAGTAGAAACTTTTTGTGGAGCGTGGAGTTCTGTGAGTTATCTGGAGAGCTCATCATCATCATCATCATCATCATCATCATCATCATCATCATCACCATCAGGTGTGACTCACCAGGATTACAGGTGATTTCCAGACACTCAAGATTCTCCGGGGTATACCGTAGGTCTCACCTTGCTGTATTGAGAATTAAGCTGCACAGTGAGGCCTGCTGTGAGAGAATGAACCTCTGCCAATCAGTTGATTTGCATCTCTCCGGAGGAAAATATTCTTTTCTGTAAGGCTAAAGTTTAGGCCTAATGTACATGTTATTGGTCTCTGTGCCAGTTAATTAGTTTGGGAAAGAAATATTTCTTTAAAATCTGTATAAACCATTAATAAATACGTGTCTGAGTTAGTCACACCACAGAAACATTTGTGATTAATTATTCATACTTGGCTAAGTATATAAAATTAGGTCTGAAAATCATGAAATAGATGAGCCTTTTTCTCTGCCATGCTGGAGGGTGTGTCGAGTCCACTGTGGCAACTGTCAAATACCATTACAGCCTGAAAGATGGATGCTCTGTCTAGCAGCTTTACTGGACTTGTACAGACATGTTTGAGCCACCAGAGTCAAAAGACACTGACCTATCAACTCCTTGGAGAATCAGCTTTCTTTTAGTCTGCAACAGGATGGTATTTTTTTCTTCAGTGTTAATTTATTTGAACTGAAAGAGCAGAAACTGCTGGGCTGATTTGGACTGAAGGTATGTTTGCGACTGACCACTGAGGAGGGTGTTCGGTTTGGCAGGCAGTGCTGTTTGAAAGTTGGTTCACAGGGCTTTTATAGTGTTAGGGGACCATGACTCTGTTGTGTCACCAAGTCATGTTTCAGGCCCACCCAAAAAATCCTGAACAACTCCACAATACTTCATAGCTTTCACATATTTTCAGCAACTATTTTGTTATATGTATGATGTGCTCAGAGGAAAACTCATTCAATAAATTGATATTTCTATTCTGTAATCAACTCTCTATTAAGTAGTTCTCATTGTGACTATCCATCATTTACATTGCATACTGGTGAAAGAGCACAACACCAGATTTAGGCTGCTTTCACACCTAACCTGTTTGGTTCAATTAAAATGAACCTTGGTACATTTGCCAGGTTAGCGCAGTTTGTTTGGGCTGGTGTGAAAGCTATCAATAGAAGCCTGGTGCAGACCAAACAAGCCCCTGAGACCACTTGCCAAGAAGGGACTTGATCCAGTTTCAAACAAGCAGGACTTTATGATAGCAAGTGTGTGATTTAAGCATGATAACCACTAATAAACAGAACTGTTATTTGTGAAATCTGTTCAAGAAACAATCTTAGAATTGATCTGTAGGCCTATAAGTCTTGCATATATGCAAATCATCTAGTAACCATGATAGCACGTGTGTGCTTTTTCCCTGATTAAAAGGTCACAAGGTCGTACTCTGTGTACTTTGTCATTAAGTCCATTTGGTAGTGTGTGCCAGGGATCCCAAGGATCCAGTAATAAGCCCTGAATGATTACCGCCTCCATTCTGTCCTGTCGCTACCCGTAAGTCATTATTCGTAACATGCGGCTGATTTGCTGTTTAATAATACTAATAATACTAATAATCAGTTATTTCTTCATGAGTTCTGTGTGACAACAAAGACCATAAATCTACACATCAGCAGCATTAAAGACAGTCTGTATAACTTCATGTTTACTCTTAACTTGGTTCATTTTTTTAAAAAATCAGTGTGAGCAGCAACCAGACCAGAACTAAAAAGACTATCAAAATAGTCTCATAGTTTAATTCTTTTTTACCACCAAGTCAGTTACCAGATTTACTAGCCCACAATGCCATTTTACTTGCCCCGGGAAAGCAGGCAATCCTTATTTTGAGCTCTGTAAACATGTGGCCCACAGTGTATAATTCTGGTGCAACAAAAGCCCCGCTGTTTAAGGAAGGAGAGAGTGAAATAGGAGACAGAAAGTTAACTAATAGGTTAATGAGGTTATAACAGCAGAAACACAGATGTATAGACAGAGATCCTGAGGAGAGCAGCTGCTAAATGATGGCAGCAAAAGACACACAATGAGAGGAGACACAGAGGGAGATGGTGAACAACAGCCACAAATAAGAGGGATACAGGATAGTTATCTCGTTGGCACTCATGTCTATACAGTCATTAATGCACTCAGATAAATACACACATTTACAAAAGACAAGCTGTCATACCTTCAACCACACATGATGTTGGCACAGAGACAGATGACAGGCACAGATGTAAACAAACAAATTTGGAGGTGTTGCAGGTCTCCACATGAAAAACACAAAACAAAGGAGAGGTGACTTGAAACACAAGTTGGAGACAGGAGCAAAAAAAAAAAAGAAGGCTAAAGTCTATAAATATTTTCCAACAATGCATTCAAACAGGGTTTAAATTTTCAGACCAATTATACCATTTCCCCTGGTGCCTGGAGCTTGAGAGTGTAAACAGTCTCTCATTTGGCAGCATACGTTCACAGTCTGAGCAGGAGATGAGAGGCTGAGTAAAACCGCAGTGTACTTTTGGCTGCTTAATGAGGGCAACACCCAGTGCTGTGGTTGTTGAACCCTGCCAACGGGTCAGAGAGCTCACACGAGTCCGTTCGAGTTTCTAAAAATGAGGTGGTAAACATTTCCTAAGACAATGATGTGGTATATAACTGTGCTTGATCTGAGAATGACAAGCCAGATCAGTATTTTTAGACCAGCATTTTTAATTTGGCATTTAAGATATCCCATTGTTTTCTATTTTAGTTTAACTGTTTATGTTCAAATCTCACTATACATTTTAATTACTGTTTTTTTTCTGACATATGCTTATTCATTGTTTTAATTAACTGTTTTGACCATTATGTGATTCACTTAATAGGATAAATATTGAGCTACATATTTATAATGACAGTAATTATACCTCAGTAATGACGAAATTAGACTTCTGTTAATTAACTATCTCTACCCACTTTTAATTACATGCTGTATGTGTTCAAACTTAAGTCAGTCCATAACATTAGAAATACTACTTCTTGAATACCAACAGCGTATTTTTATTTATCCATTTATTAACAAAATTTATATACAGACTTGTCTGTATTCCATTTGCTTAATTTAATTGGCATACAGTTTCTGTATCTTTATTACTCAGTGTACTGATTATTTGAAATGCGAAATTTAATTTCCCTGCAGCAGAATTTGATTGCATTTGTCACTACAAGGACCAAATGTCCCTACAGCAATCATCAGACTGAGTCCTATCTAAAATACATTTGGGCTCTTATCAGCGTAGTTTGTTTGTTTCGTGCAATACTCTGGTATGATGTTTTGAAACGCAGAAGTTTTGTAGCACACAAACAAAGTACAAATTTTTCGAGATACGCACTCTGTAATTAGGCTCGTCTAACCCCAGCATGATTTAAAGCGTTTGAACGGCACCCAAGAACTCAGGCACAGACAGCAGCACCAGCTGCTGCTGAGAAAACACACACCCTCCTGTCCACATCAATCACCGCTCCCTCTTCAATTCACTCTTCTCCACTCTTTTTATCTCCCAGCTTTCTCCCCTTCAGCGGCTCCCCCTGTCATTCACCTGCACTTTTTCTTTCACACTCTTCCCTTCTCATCCACATTCACTCGACTGTGGTTAGGACAAACCCAGAAACGCTGCCCTCCAAGCTCCTCCTGTGATGCCAAATCTTTGATGTGACCTCTGGCTTGTCTCTCCTCAGATGGACCCCGTCCAGAAGGCTGTGATGACGCACACCTTCGGGCCACCTATGGTGAAGACAAAGCGGCCAATCATCTCCTGCAACGTCTGTCAAATACGCTTCAACTCAGAGGTATGAAATCCTGAATAGTTCAGATGAAGGGTTTGCTTTTGTCGATAGATATTTTTCACAGCAGGCATATTGATATGAAACAGAAGGGCAAACACAAGTGGTATCGATGATGAAACTTATTAAGGTCCTGTTCCTTTTAGTGAGTCAACATGCATAATAGCAGCACCTTGCCTGTGATTGATCTGAATGGAACAGCACCTTACTTAGTGTCATTGGTAACGTGTTTATCCTACTATTTCATGTCAAAATGGCTGCTGAGAAAAAGGTCTATATCCAACTCCACTAAACCCTTCCCCAGAACAGCCATTGTCCAATCACAGCTCTAGGCCAGCAGCTGTGACTAAAGACAGCGGGTCTGTCACACTTTGGATTTCTAAAAATGACTTAGTGGTGTGTGTGGGGTAGTCCAATGGTGATACTTGGCATTTAAAGAGTAAGCTTAGGAATGTCTCTTTCATTGCCTTTCCAAAACCATAAAGAGAAAAACAAAAGTGTAAGAAATTAATTAAACAATGTGTCTATCTGCTCAAATGTTAGGTGCAAATGTTTGCGTGTTTAACTAACTAGCTTACTACTGACAACAGTAACCAAGCCCATCATAAACTAACTACTACATTTGTGGGGTTACAGGTTACATTAAAAAGCAATTCAAATGTAGTACATCCACTATTTAGTCTTTCCCCACTACGTGAAAGCTGGTCCTGAAGGCCACAATATCAGAGTTTGGGCTGATGTCTTCATCCTAAAAACCTTTATGATCTTACATGATACATTTATGACTTACCATCTCTACACTGCAATAAATTAACAATACTGTTTCTTTATATCTACATAGATCATCAACTTCTTGCTTGGAATTGTGTTTTAGCATTATAAGCCCTTCTCCAGCCCAAGCAGCTGGGAGCATGTACATCCAGGGCTTCCGCTGGCCAATCCAGCTCACTTCCTGCACACATGAATGGGATAAAATAATTTAATCATATGGTTCCTTTAAACTTTCCAAAAGTTATCAGACTGAGTGGATCCAGTTCTGGTATTAATAATTTCTGTGCAGTTGTATGTTGTAGTTGTATGTACTGCTTAACAGTTGCTCCATTTCCAATGACTGTGAATGCGAGACATGCTCCAATGTGCGTCAACACATATGTTGCAATATTTTGTGTGGCGACTACGCCAAAATCACTTCACTGCCCAGCACTATTCCTGGGGGCTTGGCCAGAGGGAGTTGTCATTTCAGATGCCAAAATCAACCGTCTGGAAATGAGAGGCCTGCTTTTGTCTGAAATCCAAGACTCATCGTTTCAAAAATTACCAAGAATTTTGAGTGGTAAATCTGTCACTGTTATTGCTGTGTCTGCATATGTGACCTGCAAGAGGAGGCAGCTTGATTAACAAGGGTTAACTAAGGAGGAGGGGCTCAGCTTGGTAAACAGTCAAACTGTCTGTGAGACCTGCACCTGCACACTAGATTCATTAAATCATGACCTATAACGTTAGTGGCTGGAGCCAAAGTTAGTTGGTGATTGACTGTACAGCTGGAGCAGGTGAGAACTTGATTCACAGTTTCTCAGCTCCAATTTTAGCCTGTCCAGGAAGGAGAGTCAGGGGAGGAAGACTCTGCTTGGTTAATATATACTATGACTGCAGTGTCCAGTTTAAGTTTTGATGTCCTTCTGCATTCTAGTATCAAAGTCTTGAGGGATTTTTTTTTTTTATTAAAGAAGCAAATAGAACGACAGCAAGTTTCAGAAGTTTCTTTTTTGTTTGTGCATAGAGAGATTCTGTTTGGCTGAGCAGTGTGTCTGATTTGGAGAATATATTTCAGGTGTTGATAGTGTGCCTCTCGGTATAACAAGTGGTTTTTTAAGTCTTCTCTGATGAGATTTTAAATGGAGGAACGTGAGACGGGGGAACCACATCTAACACAAGCCTGTCCTCGATGCTCCCTTAAAGCTGATTGAGCACATTTTCTGCATTTCATTCTTGACGGAGACGGCGCTATGCCAGCATGAGGCAGAGGGACTGAAATAAAAGAGGCTAGAAGTGATGAAACTCTAGAGGAATGGTTTGAGTGTCCCCATTAAAGAGGCAGCAGTATTAACCGAAGTTGAAAAGCAAATAACTCATAATGTGGACATCCAAAACCCAGTTACTAGATGACATGATTGACATCTTAAAGAGTGTTGTACTTGGCCCTTTTTACGGTGTGTATGTGTTTCTAAGTACGTGTGTACAGTGGACATATTTGGATTGTCTGAGACTTTCATTGGATGGACAAATATGAAAATAGATAGCATGTCTCCTGGTGGGCCCCAACTAATCTGATCATACTGCTTTTCTACTTATATCTAAAGAAAAATCTGAATCAGGGTTTATTTCACATACAAGGAATTTGTTTTGATATGGTGGTGCGTTACAATAACAATAGAAGGAGAAAAAATATGAATAAAGATAAAAGTCAGTCAATAACAATCGGTAGAAAAATGGAAAACTGTCAATAGCATATGAAAAAATATTCTAAAATCAACAGAAGCAAATATGTATGACTGTTATTTCAATGAAAGAGCTGTAAGGTTTGTACAAGGATGTGCAAAGTATTGGCCAGGGTAGAGCCATTTTGTCGATTAATCAATTAGTTGATTGAAAGACAATTAATTGCCAACTATTATGATACTCAATGAATTATTTCAGTCATGTTTCAAGCAAAAATGTCAAACATTTAGAAATTAAACATATAGACTAAATGATTAATTGTGAAAATAATTAGCAGATTAATCTATGATGAAAATAGTTGCAGCCCTTGTCCAGGGAATATGCAAGAATTTCACAGAATGAAGTATAAAGAATATTTGATAAAATACATATGATCTCTCAAATTATCCCACCAGAAAAAATGGACAATAATTTCTATAGTCAAGAAGTGAAAAAAATGCTGTGCAAATAAACGTCTTGGTTAAATCTGAGTATTGTGTATTAGTCAATAATGAAATGGCTTTATGTATGGAAAAATCATGGTATTTATGACCCACAGTCCCACGGTGGCCTGTAACCTCTAACCTAAACATGAGTAGAAATAAAACAAAAGCCTGACATTTGAGTCCAGCTAAAAATATACATGCATTCCAGTGATGAAGCGCTAAATACTTGTACTCTAAATGCAGTGGTGTGTAAAGGACACAGTCAGGGAGGGAGTCATCTGAAACTTGTGTAACACTGTCCTGTGCTCTCTGTGAGGGGCCGCTTAATTATATCTCCCCTGCTCAGACCTGCATGTTCTCACATCGTCTACATGAGCGTGGGATACAGAACATGAGCGGGGGGTAGTTTTATTTACTACAACATGTTCATATTTACATGCTGCACATGTATGAAAATGCTTGTGCGTTTGTGTATGATTGTGAGTCATGCAGACCAAAATTATCACGGTTATCAGTATTATTGTGATATTGTTAAAATGAGCTGGAAATGTTCGAAAAGCACTGATACACACACCAGAATATTTCCTGCCAGTTTCATACTGACAGCCTCTTAACCAAGGTGCAAAAGTAACTTTTTTTCCACCAGCCAAACACCTGGTGAATGTTCAAATTTTAGCAGCCATTCAGGAGATCGCCATTGTTTTTTTTGTTTTTTTTTGTCTGGTGAGTGAAGCAAAACTACCAGCTGCTTGCATATTCTACCAGCATTTGGCTGGTGGCTGGTTCTAATTTTGTGCCTGGTATCAAAGATTAAAAATAGTGTCATGTCCTATGTGATGTCAGTGTTTTCACTGATGCAAAACAAACCCACGTTGTCGCTGTGCCTGCATTTGGGAGGCTGTTGCTACATTTGGTTGATGTTGGACAGTTTTTACAGATAGTTTTTCAAAGTGTGGAAAACAAACACAGTTCTAATGATTATTAAATAATCTGAAACATTAATATTAATCAAAAGCTGTGCCGTGGTTTATCAAGAAACTGGTAATCGCTTTTCACTTATACAACTTTTTTTTTTTGTTGTTGTTTTGTTTTTTTTTGTTTTGTTATTTTAATGATAGGAGATGCCATTTTAGCCCAAACACCACAATGCAAGACACTTGCTGGGTGTTCTTCAAAAGGCTGCGCAGTTTGCAATAGTGCTTTTGGTTCATTGCTGGTTTTGTTTGTGATTGTGATCAATACAAATTTTTAAAAGTGAAACTTAAGTAATGCATCTTTACAAAAGTAATGCAACTTCATAATTTAATCCATTTTTAAGAACTGTCAAAATCATTAGGATTTTAAGATAAGCCTACTATTTGATTTTAGACTTTTTAAGGACCTGTGGAAACCCTGTAGATAATAGATAAAATATACTTACAAGTCCCCATACGGAGATTTGTTCTTGGCACCATCCTGCAGTTCCACAGAAGATAAATACATACATTGTGTACAGTAAAAGTCAGCATCTCAACAACGCATAGCTTCTTTATAATAGCTTGCACATACACATCAACACATATCTTTCATGTAGCAGTTATGTGGTGAGAACTCTCATACTGAGCCACCTGTTTGCCCTGCCTGCTGTTTTACTCCTGAGCCACGGTGTGCATCTGCTCTGCTGCAGCTCTACAGCATTTTCCACAGTAACCCGAGAGACAGGGAGCTTAAAGCACAGTGGACATTCTTTAATAATGAAGGAATACTCTGCTTACAGTACAGTCCTTGGCTGTCTGGGCTGTGCTGCGGTTCAAAGGCAGATAAATGCTCATTATTTTTCAAGTCTTCTTCAGGTCATACGCCACCAAAGTGCTTTTAATGATACAAACATTTTCTTTGGTGTTTATGTCCGAGGGAGGCCGGTGTTAAGTGGGAGTTCTTGAGTATTTAGTGAAAGAGGCAGATTGATTGATAGTGGCCATTCAGGAGCAGGTGTCTCTCACTGCTACTACACTGTGGCCACGTGTTGTAATTATAACATTGCAATTCATTTCAGGCCACGGAGGACAGATTAGCCTGCCAGTGTTTAGCTCTGCTCTGCTGCAAGGCTGACGTCACACCATGCTGCATTAGCCATCGTCACCACTGCAGTAGCACACTGGACACCTCTCTTTTTCTTTCTCTCCCTTCTTGTTCTTCTCAGGCCCACACCAACTCTTGTTCCATTCACATCTCTTGTTCCAACGTAGCTCGCTCACCTTTTTCCCTGTCAGTTTTCATGTCCCTGCTTCTCCCTCTGAGGGGTATACTGTATCATCTGTCCCCTTCTCCTTCTCTCCACCTCTCCAGCTTCTTCCCACCCCCTCTTCCTGTCGCTGCTGCTGCCAGTACTTCGGTACAGTAGATTTGGCTGCTAGACGCGCTCTCTCTGCTTTCTGTGCCTTTGTTGCTCTATAGATAAAACATCAAAGCACATCCTGCTTAGAGAGAAAAAGGATTTCAGGGACATTCACTTGCTCTCATTTTCTCCCTCTTAAATCCCATCTTTGCCTCTTCATTCATCTTAATCCCCCTTTCCATAGGCCCTTTCGCAGCTTCTCCCAGTCCATTTCACCTACTATGCCGAACATCATTTATATTTTATCATTATTCGCTTTTCCTCTTAACTCCAAAGATCAGATGCCTTAATCTCTTTTACATCCTACATTCTCTGCTGCATCCCACCCCCACTTCTGAGGCTGTCAGCTTTTGATGCTTGAATTGATGGTTCACCTTGATCGATTTCCTAAGACGTGACACTGAAGGTCACAGGGAGAGTGGAAGTATCAAAGCACAAGTAGAAAGAAAACAGTTGGGAGTTGCAGAGAGGTAGAGGACAATAAGAAGGACAGCAGCACAAAATGTGGACTGCAAAGAGAAGCAGGAGCTTTGAGTATTTCTGCTTTTCAAGCTCTCTGCTGTCATTTGTTCCTGGAGTTGTAGGGCTTCATCTCCTTGTCTAATTGCACGGCTTTGGGCAGCAGCAGCCAGAGGAGTTGTGTTACACAGGCAGAGCTATATCTGCCTTTCTGTCATCACCAATCAGGATGAGGGCTATATGGGTAACTATCATTGGCAGTTAATACCTCAGGCTTACAGAGGCATCCCGAACACGTCCCAGTGGTCCACTTGCTTTAGTGAAGCATCCCACCCCGCAGAGGCCCCGACATGTACCTGTCACGCGCCTTATGTGGGTCCCTGAGCCTTGTTATTGACATAATACTACCTCTCTAATCCCAGCAGGTCTCCGCTTGTGCATACACATGCACATACAGTCACACTCACACAGTCTTGTGTTACTGTATTAGTGAGGAGCTCACAGGAACTATATTTGTGTTCTAACACCTCACTCTTTCCTTTGATTTCATTTGAACCTGACTGCACATGAATATCTGGACTTGGAGGGTAACACTCATTTCCCAGCCCAGTATCTCTATGGGTTATATTAGACATTTCTGGTCCTCACTATTCATGTCCAATGCCAATGTTAAGTGCTAGTGCAGGAGGTAGTGACTCCTGTGTAGCAAGGTGCAATGTAAGGGCATGATGGTTGGTGTGGTATAGCATACAGTGTGTAGCATGACAGAATTTCATGTAGGAGAACGGAGTTGGCTTCCAGCATATGCCTTTTTATTAACCATCACCACAACCTATCCCTGTGCTTAAGGTGCCCAATTCTAACCACGTTTTAAGGAAAAATCTGAAGTATATTTACTGCATTGAATCATGAAATGACCACAATATGTCATCAGAGATTAAGGAAACATGGTAAGTTGAAATACTGGCTTCTCTAACAACAATACTACAGCCAGCACGTCTCAATTTCCATTCTGGTGCAGATCGTCTGTTTTTGTTTTGGCCTTCAGTTTGATTTGATTGATGTCAACTCACAAAAACCAACAAAATTATGATTAAAAAATTCTATGGCTTAATTTGTGAACCAGACATGCCTTAGTAATTTCAGAATAAAGGTGCATCTTACAGATGACAATATAGATTGATATTTTCACTTTGAATTTAGATCACTGAACAGCAAATCGATCCAGATCAATGTATCATTCATCCATTCATTCATTGTTCACCAAAAGAGTGTCTATTTACAAGTCATAAGAAATCATTTATAATCTTTGATGTTTATGACGGGTAAACTGAGCAATATGTTAACAGAGTCTGGCAAAAGCCGGCAGTCGCTGAATCTGTTTTTTAGAGCAGTGGGATTTTGTTTTTGGGATAATGGGCTTGACTTTACATTGACAGAACTAACAGTTATTAACAGCTGATCAAATTACAGTGTAGGACTCACCGTCGTTTGTCATTGTCAAAGAATAATGTGCTCATTTTGCACTTGTGTAGGTTCAGGGCTTAATTATAGTCCTAACACGTGCACTGACAGCTGCAGACACCATGGACACCTATTAGTTGTGTTTATTCTACTTTCTAGAGTCAGCTTGAAGGTCAATGTCCCTGCAACCTGCAGGCAACCTGTCTGAGGTTCAAGTCTGGGAGGATGGGGCGAGGGGAAACAACTCGCTCCAATATTTTGAATTTGGACTGCAGTATCCACTTTTCAGTGCTAGGGCGTTAAATATTTCACCCATAACCAGAGTTCATTTGCCATAAACAAGATCTCTACCTCACCATAATCACATTGTAGTTGTCATGCACAAATATTGTAGAACATATTTTTATGGAAGCTTTTTTGATGAACAATCACTACCAGCCCTAGGCTCTTAAAAATGGGTTTGATTTAATGAAAACCTTAATTATTACAACTTTAACACTCATCTCTTATTACCTTAACCTGAGTTGAACTGAAACCCAAACTCCACACCCATACCAAGGACTTACTGAAATGTCCACTCCTCCTCATTTTTTCCATTTTCCCTGAGTTTAAACTTATCCTCTTAAGTGCAATCACACAAGGACAAGCAGGCAAACACATTTTTTTCTCTCAGTAGCTGACTGTCAACTGTCACTGGTCGCCCACAGCCCTGCAGCCCATTTTAGATAATCCCACCACTCAATAATCATCATCAGCTCGGCAGGCCAGTTCAGTGATTACACCAGTGGTGAAGGAAGACGAGAATATTCGAGAGGCTAATCGCCCCAGACAGCCTCATCAGCACATCAGACCCGCAAACCATCGGCTCAGCAGCTGTTCACTGTAACGCAGCGAAAACGCAGGGTGCCAGAATGTATTTCAGAATTTGTGAGTAATTATTGGGATTATCCTTGGGTTAAAAAATGTGGGGGGTTGTTTAGTTAGACATTTTTTAACACACAGAGCACCCTTGGTGAGAAACAGTCACTCCGTCATTCAGCTCCTGCTACGTTAATCACAACCACACATGAAAGCTGTCCATCACAACCACAGTCTTCAACTGGTGGTCACTTGATAGCTCTTGAGAGTTACCGTATACGCTTTGTTCACAGATATCTCATCAGTAGTTTTGGGAAAGGAAATACGGATGGTTCTATACCACTTTTTCATGTCCGATGCAGATATAGATAGTGCAGCCTTGAGTATCTGCAGATACTGATACCAATCCAGTACTGTCTTTTTTCTCGCTCTTAAAGTAGCTGTTACTAATACATTTCTATGGGTGCACTTTGCTAAACCTAACCTAATCTAAAAACATCATGCTCAATAATGAAACAAATGTGTTACTCATGACACACCTGACTGAGCGGTACCCTCAAGTAGATATATTACTCTACATCCATTCCAATATCAGTGCAAACATTATTTGAAATGGACATATCTATTTTTGTAAATAAAGGGGGCAAAAATGAGCCTTAACACTCTCTAAACCCTACACTTCACTGACACTAGTCAAGGAATATCCAACATCACCTTTCTGGTCACAACCATGTCTCTCAAATCTCTACACTACTCTTAACAGCAAAGCAGAATTAATACCACGTGAAGACATTTACATTTTGAAGGTAAAAGAATTGGTGTAGGTTCACTTGACTGACCTCACTGGGTCTTTGGCCTAAGCTCATATGGGTGTCAACTAGAATAAAAAGAATTAAGATAACTGACATGGTGAACAAAATTAAATTTTCTGCTAAAAATTTTAATAAGAATTCAGTCATGCCCATTCAAACCCATGACATGTCTTGTTCTTCTGCCAGAGCCAGGCAGAGGCCCACTATAAGGGGAACCGCCATGCTCGGAGGGTGAAGGGGATCGAGACATCCAAAACAGCTCGTCTCCAAGATGGCGACAAGCAGCACCCTCCCCCTACTGCTTCGCCCACCCCACCAGGCCCCTCACCATCCAGCCCTGAGCCTGATCCTAATAAGCAGGGTGAGCATCACCTGATGATGTTACACACACACATGCGCGCACACGCACGCACGCACACACACACACACACACACACACACACACACACACACACACACACACACACACACACACACACAGAATGGCACAGATGCACAACACAGCTGTTGTGTGAAGTGATAGAAACTAACCAGAGAGGAGTGTTGGTGGTCTGATGGTATGATTTTATCATGACAGAAAAGAATTAAACTGATCTATACACATCTAAAGAGTCGAGATTTGGTTGGTTTGGAGAGAGAAATATTTTGCTCATAAAACTGTGTTTTCCTGTCCGAAAAGGGAGGCTGATGGCAAAGTAAAGCAGTGAAAATATTCTAAATTTAGCATACAATTAAACTGATTTTGATAATTTAAGGTAGACTTATTTTTAAGTTGGTCAAGTAGCATTTTGTAGCTGACCTTTCCACAGCAGTACATGGCTTAGCTTCTGTGCTGGTATTCCTGCTGCCTCTCCAAACTGGGGCCGTGACTAGATAAGTATGTCACGCAATCCCACTTCAAATAATCTGAACTTTCCCTTTCTTATTGAGTTGAACTATGACATTAGGAAAAAACACAGTAGGGATGTACAATGTACAGTAGTTAGTCATTAAACCTCGTCAAGATAATGTGTCACCACACAGGGGTGGCCAGACCTTCTGGCAGGTTCAGATGAAGAAGCGTTTCAAGCGCAGAACTTTCGCAGACTAGCAACGTTTTTATTTTCATATTTTTATATCAAGATCATCAGGGTTGAAGGGGTAATTCTATGGCTGACTTTCCAAAAATTATTCACTAACCTGAAAACTTTGTGCTGTTTGCAGATGACACCCAATCCTGTCCCGACTCTAACAAGTCATCTTTGACCCCTAGCCACCTTCCAACACCCACACTGAGCTCAGCAGACGCAGACTGTCCCCTCTTGCCTTCTGTCAGCACGCCTTTGCCACCATCTCCCTCCCCCTCCGCGGCCCTCAGTACCCCCCCTGCGGATCCAGCGGCAGCTGGTCTTCCTGACACCCCGTCCCCAGCACCTAGCCCTTCTTCAGCAGAGTCAGAGGAAGAGAAAGCCAAGAAGCTTCTCTACTGTTCCCTGTGCAAAGTAGCTGTTAATTCCCTCTCACAACTGGAGGCACATAACAAAGGTAACTCCAATACAGTTTTGTCAGACTGCAAATATTCATAAATACATCACGCCACAGTATGCACAATCTTGAAAGTAATAAACTTCTAAATATTATGCAGTAGAAACAACTTTAGACACCCTGAGGCATGGGTCCTTAGAAGATATTCTGCACTTTTTTCTGCATTTTAAGTTTGGAAAACTAAAG
Source organism: Lutjanus erythropterus (assembly GCF_056507025.1). NCBI lineage: Eukaryota > Metazoa > Chordata > Actinopteri > Lutjaniformes > Lutjanidae > Lutjanus > Lutjanus erythropterus. Next base: position 22,716,906 of record NC_139318.1, read on the forward strand.
CAGATGCATTAATGCCACTTAGTGGTAAGGTTAAAGACTGCATGGTTTACCTTACCTCCCACCACCTATGCTAAATATTCCTTCCCATTTGAAGTGGACTGCAGTTCTTCCTTGTCACCAACTACATGACTATAACACAACTGGATTCAGGAAGATTTTTCAGTGGGAGAACTCAATTTTCTCAGTCAACAGTTAAAAGCACACACTGAGGAATATGGACTGACTGGACATCCACATAAAATGTGGTGCAATTTTTCTTTCTTCATCCATGATAATATCACTCCAAACTACAAGCCAAATTAAAAAGAGAGGTCTTTAATTTCCTTTCAAAAACTGCACTGTAACAGTGTAGTGCATACACCAGATTGCCACCAGAGATTATATCTTTCTTTATACTGTTACCAGGTACCAAACACAAAACCATTCTGGAGGCTAGGAGTGGACTGGGACCCATCAAAGCATACCCGCGTCTGGGTCCTAAACCCAGCCCAGAGCAAGGAGGGGAGCTGTCCTCTGACCCTAACACTCAGGAACGCACCTTCCACTGTGAGATCTGCAACGTCAGAGTCAACTCAGAGCTGCAGCTCAAACAGGTGAGAAACCCACACAGATCCAATGTGACATTGAGTGAAGTAGTAGTAGTGAAGCAATCTCAATATCCAAAATCTGTCCTTTCTCATTTTATGTAACAGCATATTTCAAGCCGGAGGCATCGGGATGGAGTTGCGGGCAAACCTAATCCTCTTCTCAGCCGGCACAAGAAGCGCACAGACTTTATGGTAGAGACTCAGTTTGTCTTACAATCAAATTTCCTATTTTTTCAATTGACCCTTCCCAAATCCTGCACATTTTTGCTCTGTGCTCCAGTAACAGTTGAGAAAACTTGATAACCCAGCAGAACCTTGGTCAACTTTCTCCTTTCCTATTTAATTTACTCTGTGAACCAGGCTCATCTACGTTGAAAGAAACCAATAGTAATGTCTGGATTATAACCCTCGATTTGCAAAACTCTTGCAAGATTTGTACACATTGTTTCTTCACTGTATACATGTTTTATAATGTTGTTATAATGCTGTGGTTAAAATCTGGGTAGGTTAAGGGACAGAAAACTATTTGTTAAAGTTAGGGAAAGATTGTGGTGTAGGTTAAAATGATCATGAATGATCTTTCATGAGCGTGGGATTCTCTTCTAGGCATGACTGAAAACCACATTTTGAAGATCGTAGAAACATTTTGCTGAGGGACCTGTAAATATGATAAATAGTCACATCTTGGGGCACAATGGTAGCTCAGTTGGTAAGAGTGTGCGCCCCATGTACTGAGGCTTTCAGTCCTCTGCAGTGGCTGTGGATTTGATTCCAGCCAGCAGTCCTGTGCTAGTTAGTTAGCTAGCATATTGCTAACATTCTCTAACTCAGCGTTTCCCTATCCTTGTCCTCAGGGTCCACTGCCCTGCATGTTTTAAGTATTCCCCTGCTGCAACACACCTGATTAAAATAAGCCTGTCATTAAGCCTCTACAGAAGCCTAATAATGACCTATTCATTTAAATCAGGTGTGTTGGAGCAAGGAAACACCTAAAACATGCAGGGCAGTGGACCCTGGGGACCAGGGGTCCTCAAAACTTGCTTTTTTTCAACATAAACAAGCCTAACACATTGCAGGAAAGGAAAAAGCTCACAGAGGTTCTGCCAGATACTAGGGGTGCAACAGATTACAAAACTCACGGTCCAGAATGATTCATGATTATTTTTCAAATCAGTAAAATAAAAAAGGTTAGGGTTAAATTAATTAACGTGACTTAAATGAGACCTCTGCAGTCTCTCTCTGTCTGTAGTCACCACTACAGTAATGGCAAATATAATAATAATAATAATAATAATAATAATAATAATAATAATAATAATATACAGTATACTCCTAATACTATACTGCAGTGTATTATAGTATACTATAATACATATAATAATACTATACTCTGTAGTCTTGCTCAATGCCCCACCCACAGCACTTTCTGACTGGTTGAACGTCAAGAGTATGCGTTACAGAGAGGCAGACACAGAGTTGCACCATTGAGCTGAGCAGATCTGTGTGTCAGATGAAGGCAGCAGATATCGCTGAAGTTACAATAAATGTCACAATCTTATGATCTATTTCTACGATGACAATCAAAACCAGTTTCACCAGTGAAAGAAGACTCTGGTGCCACACAGAGCGTCTCAGAGTAAAATGCAGCAGCATATGTCTTGTCTGTTCGCTGCAACTCTCCAAGAGATTTTGGGAATTATTCATTTAAAAAGTAACAGTAACAGTGACAGTAAAACTGGCTACCGAGCTTGCTCAGCTGTTACTGGAGCATAGAGCAAAAAGGGATGGGTGGGGAAGGGTCTATTCTCCCCCATGAAAATATTATGATTTATGTTTCAGGAAAATTCTCACATGCTCCAGTACTTAAAGTTATGTCTCATTTACTATTTTTTCTTGACTGTTTGAAAGGAACTTCCAAAAACTTTGGGGGCAGGACTTTTACCAAGTCCTCTAGCTGTTGCCGCAGCGATGGCAGCCGCAGCCTCCTCCAATCAACTGGCACTACGTCCTCCTGGGCCAACTTCCCATCCTCATCCCCATCACCACCTCCTACAGGGAACACCCATCAGCCTGCTGAGGCCCGCCCCCGGTCCTATTCGCACCACACATGGGCCAATCCTCTTCACCCCTTACTGATGGCGAGAGAAAGAGGACGAATCAGGAAGAAGCACACTGTGAAGTGGAGGCCTGCAACTATGTGCCATCAAGAGCCAAATCAGCTGGTGTGGCTCCAGCTGATGTTTCATCATAATAATAAAAACAGTGAACATGAATATGACTCTTAATGGTGCATAGTGTGGTTGCAGACCACTGCTGTTATGCTGACAGGGAGAACCAGAGATAACTGACAAATCTCAGACATTTCAAAGAGACTGTATGTTTCCATTCTCCCCAGTTTCCCGTCATCACTCAACTATCTGCCAATCATCAAGTAGACTCTGCAGATAGTTTGAAGAAGTTTTTATCAAGCATGGACTTCTCTGAGCATCCTCCAATCTGCAACTGACTAATTATCTTCATCTAACATATGACCCACTGTATCTGACTCAAAACCCTACCTCTCTTATGTTTTTAATGTTCACCTCTGCAAGGATTCATTACATATCCAAAGCATTAATGTTATCAAAAACATGCCCGCTGGGTTAGATATAGTAGTTGCCTCTAATGTTAGCTGGTATCATGCTGTAGCTGTCACAGTATAGTGGATTGTACCACTGTAAAGTCCTGTTTTTGTGGCCTATAAAGAGAATAAGGTACAGACAAGGTACCATATACCATTTCTGCAGTTACTGGCAAACATTTCTCTGTACTGTATGTCTACATTTTCACAACTGGCCTATATGGCCTATATTTACCTCTGTGGGACAGAAACAGGAAGCAAAACAGGAAGAGCAAAGGGTAGAAAACTACTTCATGTCTTAAACTGTACTGATGCATACATCAACCGCATTTATGGTTTGGCAAAGGTGGAGAAGTAATTGCTAGTGGCACACTATGCAGCTATCACTGTTTATTCTAACGGTCTGTGTAAAACACAGTACGGTCGGTGTAAACAGGATTAGAATGAGAGGAAAAACCCATGCTAAGTTAGTTTCTTTAGTGAAGGTTAAGACTGCCCTCCTGACTGACAACAACCACGTGGATAAAGTCCCACAAAGCACATAGGTCTGTGGTGAAAAATCTACATGTAAATGGTTTAAACACATTTCAAACTATGATCTATCATTTTTCATGTGCACCTCACTGTGCAAAACAGAAAGGTTTCAGTGTCTTAATGGAATAGGTTCAACACTGTGAGCACAGAAGGACAATGGTTGATTTATGACTTTGGTAGCAAGTGCATTATGTGCACATTTAATGATACAGACCACATTTTCACCACATATAAGGAGTGTGGAAAACAGTGGGATGAAAGACACCAGCATTATGTTATGGACAGAAGACAAAAGGACCACATACACAGATAAGTAGCTGTATGCAAAAAAAAAAAGACAACCCACCATTTTTTGGTAGTATTATAGGCCTGTAGTGGGATATAAAATGTTTAGTTTGTCTGCCCTGCCTTGTGTGCTCCAACCCTACATGACCCTGAACCATCCCAGTGAAAACTGTCATGATGGCTTGTGAAACATTAGAGGGAAGCTTTAGGAAACGGAAACTGTAGCAATACTTTAAGCACTCCTGCTAACTTCTCTTGTTAACTGCAATAAAAAGAAAATGTCTACAAATGTATGAATTGTTATTTAGGAGAAGTGTGTTGAAGCATTACTGTAAATGTAGATTATTAAAAAATGAGAAAAGGTACATGTTGGGGCTTCCTAATGGTTAAATTAAAACAAAATTATATATAAAATCATTAAACTGAGTTTATGGTTGTAAGAAATGGTGATTGGTGAATTTATTTTTATTTATTTATTTATTTATTTATTTATTTATTTATTTATTTATTTATTTATCATTTTTACCAGCCATGACAGCATGGCTGGTATTGTTTACACCTTGTGAGTCTGTGTTTGTGTATCTGTGTCATCATGATAAGATGTAGTCATGGAGACACCCACTGTAGCAGGAACTACTATAAAAACAGTTTTGAGTACTTTGCCAAGTGTTTATATTCTGTGGACATATTTCATCAATGCCACAGTGTGACAACCGTACAAGACAGAGTTACAAAACTATGTGTAGAAATGGTGTGTAGTAGAGATCAAAATGAAGGCCAAGTTCCAAGATGGATGTTGCAAGTACTGGCCCACATTCATTTTAAGTCGCAGATTATTGTATCCCACTTTCAATAATTCCCATCCACTCTAAGGCATTTTTCAACTGTCTGTGGACATGTGATCATGTCACCAACGGTGCAAGAGTTACAAAACTTAACAGGTGTGTAGTTGAGATTAAACTGAGACTGAACTAAGTACTGAGTACTTATGTAATAATGTAGTAATATACTGAGTACTCATGGGTTGGAATATCCACATGTTGACATGCGTGGCTGGTGAGATCCCATTGCAAGATAAAATGTAATGAGATATGACAATAACAATGTGTCACAATTGCAATCTGTTGTATGACTCATAGGGCAATGTGAGCATACAGTGTGCACAGTGTGAGTCATGTTTAAAATCTTTCAAATCACTGTCTGTTTTAACATGCAGCTACAACACTATTATATTTAGTGACAAATATTCAATAAAATATATCCACATTTTGGCTTTCAAACTATTTTGCAATCAGAAACTGATAAAGTGTTTACAGGTTCAACAAACATGAAGGCATGAAAATGATAAATGCAGTGTCTGTAGGAGTAGTTAACTTACAAAAAAGAGGATGCACCTTCAATAATATTGTAACAGGAAGCATGACAATCAAGATAAGTTTACTGCAGACAATAACAAATACAAGACTTCAACATATAAAACGGCGGGTGGAAGTCATCATCTTAAAGGTAAGAGATTAATACTGCTGTTTGTGTGTTTGAACACATTTGTTCGCCTGAGTGATTAAAAAAAAAGTTGATGATGATGTAGTGCTGAATGCTGGGATTTGCTTTTGTTTAGGTTTTGAATTGTCAGCTAAAACAAACTATTTAAAGCCATCACGCTGACCTATTAGTGGGCTAGATAGATTAGATGGGCATTTAGACCTGAGGTTTTCAAAGTAGGAGGCGGGCTTTCCAAGGGGGTCAATAAATGGAAGAGAAAAAGTGTTACATTGGTTATTACATTAAGTATCACTTAAGATCACATAGAATGTGTGATTTGGTTAAAGAGATACTTCCGAGATACAGCATTGAGGAATTTTACTGTTTTTCCCTCTTTCCCAGAGTCAAAAAAAACATTTTAGACAGAACTTTTAATGTATGTGAAGTTATGTCAAACAGCAAGATTAAGCTATCTTGTCTTAAATGTAGAGTTCTATGGGATCAAATAACAAGTAAATATAACTTTTACCAAGCTATGTCTGATCGGAGGTCCATGGGCTCAGACTTTGAAAAGCCTTGTTTTAGACCAAACAATGAATTATTCTATTTTAAAAAAGGATTCAGATGTAATCTATTTGTGAGCAGCAGAAGGCTCTGTGCAGGTTATTTAGACAGATAATGCTGCAGTCTTTCACTTCAGTTATTTAATATCTTCTCCAAGACTGTTTCTCTTCACTGATATGTTTATTTACTTATGAAGAAGAGGTGTATAATTTGAGAAATTCTAATACCAGTTAAAAAAAACTATATTGTTTCCTTCGGTGTTGCTTATGTGGTCAACAGCCACCAAAAAAAAAGCCAGCTGCCCTTCTTCGTTGCCACTGCACTGCCAGTTAACTGGCCGACATGACTAACACTCAAAAACATTTGAGGTGGTGGTAGACAACCTCTTGTCATTTAAAAGTGGTATGCTGACCTATATTCTAATTCCTGTTACTCAACAGAATGAACAATACAAACCTAACAGAGGACGACCTCTTCTCCTGCTACAGCCCTTCAGTCGAAGGCTATCGCTACTTTGCTGTGCTCTGGGGATGTGCTGTGACCATCACTGGCACAGTGGGAAACCTGATGACCATTCTAGCTTTCTCCTTAGACTCACGTCTGAGGACTCGCTTCAATGTTCTCATCGTCAACCTGGCTGTAGCTGACCTCCTGTACTGCACCATGCTGCAACCCATCATTGTTGACTCCTACCTACACCTCAGATGGCGCAGTGGTCAGCTCTGGTGCAGCATCTTTGGTCTGCTCATCATCCTCTCAAACTCTGTCTCCATCATGACCCTCTGTCTGGTAGCAATGTGCAGATACCTCCTGGTCTCAAAGAGGGCTGTGTTTGACCGTGTCTTCTCTGATCGTGGTCTTATTTTACTCCTGATCTCAGTGTGGGTTGTAGGCCTGGCTACCTTTGGCCCCCTCTGGTCAGTTTATGTGTTTGTACCACAGGTGTGCACATGTAGCATCCATCGGACCAGGGGTCGCCCCTTCACCACGATGCTGCTATTCTTCTACTTCCTCTTCAGCCTGCTCTGCATTGGTGTATTCTATCTCCTCATTTACAGACGGGTCCTGATTGCATCACAGGCTCTGCTCCGCTACCGGTTTAGCCGACGATTGTCCAGACAGAAACCAACTTCCTCAGCACAAGAGACAGACAGCAGTGGTATGGCCAACACATGTAGCTGTGAGATAAGCAACACAGCGGAACCAGCCCAAAATACATATGAGATCACATGTGAAAAGTCCTCCCAATTTACCCAGGGCTCTGCCACAGCCGCATCAGCAACTGAGTCTCCATCTGATATCAACACCACACCACCTCCAACCACACCTGCTCCCACAAATGAAGCTTCCTCAGCCCACATCATAGCCTCAGGAGATGATAAGGACATGAAGCATGTGACGCGCATGTGTTTAACTGTTTTCCTGTGTTATGTGATCTCCTTTGCTCCGTTCATGTTGCTCAACATGGCTGACAAAAATAATCGCGCCCCACTCCTACTTCAGATGTTCTGTGCAAACCTCACCTGGCTCAACAGCTGTATCAACCCCGTACTCTATGCTGTCATGAACCGACAGTTTCGACAGGCTTACCATGTGCTGCTCACCAGGGCTGCTGCTCCATTCACCTGGTGGTCAAGTCTGAGCTCCTGACCTGGACGTTACAGGGGTGTTTCTTTTCATATAGACCCCCTATGATATTCTGATGAAAAACAAAAATAAAGAAGTAAGGAAGATTTTGAAAACAGTAAAGACAACTTGTATTAAATTGATCAGGTATTACATAGCTACTCAGACAGCCCCTGCACTCTATGATTTCCTCTCATTATTCATATTGTATGATAGTATGAGCTCAAGCATCACCATGTACGGTCAAACAAAGACAGTAACATAGTAACTAAGAGTAAATGGCAATTCTAAAATACCACATTATAAATCTAAATTTGGACAATAAACTTTCTCCATGAAGGCCTGTCAACTCTTGGAATATATTACTCCGATTAGTAATCAGATTAATTCCAGATATAAAATACTTTACAACAAAGGTTAAGTGCAGGCTAAAAGCAGAAAAGCTGTACCAATTTTTAGCTAACTTTGCTTGAAATTACTCAGGTGTGTTGGTGTTTGGTCTATGTGTACTGGTATACCATGGCATGTGTAAGTCATTGTATTTTTCATTTCATAGAGATGCATGTCTTACAGATATGTGGAAGTAAAAAATAAAGTGGTACTTTATTGAGGTAGGTGAGGGAAGTGAGTATTCACAACAAGCAAATACCAGTTTTAAACTGGTGAGGTTAATACATAATGTTATGATATTCACTTTCATGTAATCAAGGTCATATTTAAACGTGGTTTGTATTATTCTTCCACAGAAGTGAAGTTGTAAAAATTAAACTTCAAGTGCACACATCTGATGTGCACAATCACAAGCAATTTCCACAACCTCATCTATACCGTGGTACAATACTGCCACTCAGTGGTAAGAATGGCAGGTTAACCACATAGTATGAGTGGTGGAGGCTGCTCTGTGTCTCATCCAGCAGTTTACGACAGCTGACAAATTTTAGCATATGTGGCAAATTAAGTTAAACAGTTAGACAACATACAGACAGGTTTGGTTTCAGCTCATTTCAATTTGCTATTAGCAGCTAATGTGTTGTGTTCGTGTAAACCAGTGGTGGTTGATAAGAGACCACAACCAGAGCAGTTTAAAATATTACTGGCTTCATGTTACATGTTTCTGATTGTTGATCAGGTGTATAGATTAAGTATTGGCTTTTTACTTGTGATGACTTTATTGCACTTACTTAAAGTTCTAAGTGTAGTTATTATCAATTTGAGTAATCTTTAACTTACTTCACCTGTTTCATGTCACAGTATTTACCGGGGGCCACTTCATTCTGTTGTGTACTGACCTCGCACCATGTCTGTGCAAATGTGTGTGTGGAGGAGCTACACCGACACAGACAGAAAAGGGGAGATGCAGCCATATGATAAAAGTTACATCAAACCTTAAAAAGTACTGATAAAAGGACCCATAATGTCTGAGCTCATCAATACAACAGTCTTTAATAATTCGGCCCCAGGGCCTGTTTAATGCTGTTTAATGCAATCACTCATAGTACATCTAGACAATTTTTTGCCCTTCATCCACTTGAGTACACTCCCTCGCTGTATATTAGGATGTAGAGTAAAACATACTGTAACACATCTGGAGGCTCTGAGGAGAAGAGGACAGAACAAGAAAGAGACCACAACAACCAGGAACACACCCGTTATTGCAAGATCTGCGATGTAAGAGTCAACTCTCAAAGACCCATGATCAATTCATTTCCACCTCTGTCCTTTCCCTTTCATATTTACAAATTTTACATTTTAAAGAGATGATTAAAGAGACATTAAAGAGATATTTTAAAGAGAAGTATCATCCAATCTGCAACATATGACTCTATTCGTCTCAAAAGGTTATTTCTCTATGTTCATGTATTTAATGTTCATTTCTGCAGTAATTCATTCCATATGTATGTAAAGCAAGGATGTTAGGACTCAAAGGCCCATGTCTTCATTTTGATGTTTTTAATGTTAACATATGTATGCAAAGCATCAATGTCAACCAATACATGCCTACTAGGTTACACAAAAAAGCTGCATTTTAGCAACACTTTTGGTCTAAAAGGAATGAGTCACTGGCAGTTCAATTGCTCACATTCAACTTACTGTTCTGTGTGTGACCGACTTTCACACTCGTGTGTAATGGTCTATATTTATTCCAGTGGCAGAAAGGAAGTGTATGTGCAATATCAAGAGTGAAAATTGCATTGTGTTATAAAGCATTTAGTATAATGTGCCTATCACTAATTCATTGTGCAGTGAAAAAGTAATTGTCACTGGAGCACTATGCAGCCATAGATATTTATCAGCACTAAGAAAAATACAGCAAGTATGGAAATAAATATTTAAATATAAATAAATAAGGAAAGAAAAACGTAATTTTGTTTCTTCAGTGTAACTTGTGTTAAGGTGTAACTGTCCACCACTCCACTGTACTGACGAAAACATTTGATCTACTGAGGTCCAGTCCTGCCTTGTTTAGGCATACAGTCACCAGTGATAAGAGACATACATCCAGTATAAAGACTTAACTTACAGACTAGAACATGTTTCACTGACAGAATATTTTTTTCCCACTTTCGGTAATTCTATTTTATGTGTTTTCTCGGAATTATGCAAGATCTTCCTTCCTGATTTCAGACATGGAATGGAAAATCCCTGCTGTACACCATTTCATCACGTGTAGGGTACTAAAGCAACACAGAGGATGGAAATGAAAGGCAACACCATCAGGAAGCCAGACACTCAGTGCACCAGATCACTGCAGAGAAGGATACAGCTACACACCTGAAATTAGACAGACTGGCAGAAAACTTCAGCTTTAAGGTGAGAAATTCATAAGTGTTTTGTTTTGAAATAGGTATTGTATTGTATTTTATTTATAATTGAATTCTACATAAAAGTGATACATTTATTTTAAATCCCTTGGAGACATATCTTTATCATATGTTTCTCTTCTAGCATTATTGTAGTCACTAAGAGTCATAATTTATATGCAAATTCACACGTGAACATATTAGAGATGAAAAGAGTTACAATAAATATCAAATATCTGAATTTTGAATAACTGAGAAAGAGACAGCAATTCTTTTAAAATTATACTGTGTACAAGACCTGTTTCTATTTTGTTCATTCCAGATTTAATTTAGTTAATTAGTTTATTTGTAAGGGATGAGTACCAAAAATCATTAACAGTTGCATAAGTAGTGTCCAATGTACTGAACACATGTTTATAGCCAAAGCTTATTTCCAACACCACTCCCTTATTTGTACTTCACTATAATGGCTAATGCTGAGGAACTAATTTTTTTCATGCTCAACACAGTATTTTAGGTAATAGAGCCACAACACTTGTCCATGACAGTCATAAATAAAAATTACACTAGATCATTCTAGAACTTGAAGATGTTCTTATACTTATTTGAGAACTATGAGGACTACAAAGGTTTCTGTCAGAGAGAGGTCTCTATTAAAAAGGAAGTGGTGAGTTATCTAGACCACCCGTAACTTCCCCTTTTTGACATTTGACAGCAATGTGGGGAGGGCTGTCTCTGTTTGACTTCAACTTTCCATGAGCACATTACAAAAGAGTTAACCTTTATTCTGATTTCTTTCAGTCGACAGAATGCTGATGAACAATACAAACCTAACAGAGGACGACCTCTTCTCCTGCTACAGCCCTTCAGTCGAAGGCTATCGCTACTTTGCTGTGCTCTGGGGATGTGCTGTGACCATCACTGGCACAGTGGGAAACCTGATGACCATTCTAGCTTTCTCCTTAGACTCACGTCTGAGGACTTGCTTCAATGTGCTCATCGTCAACCTGGCTGTAGCTGACCTCCTGTACTGCACCATACTACAGCCCATCTCCATTGACTCCTATCTACACCTCAGATGGCGCAGTGGTCAGCTCTGGTGCAGAATCTTTGGCCTGTTACTCTTCCTCTCCAACTCTGTTTCTATCATCACCCTCTGCCTGGTAGCAATGTGCAGATATCTCCTGGTTGCCAAAAGAGCTGTGTTTGATCGTGTCTTCTCTGACCGTGGTCTTATTTTACTCCTTATCTCAGCGTGGGCTCTAGGCCTGGCCAGCTTTGGCCCCCTCTGGCCAGTTTACGTGTTTGTGCCACAGGTGTGCACATGCAGCTTCCATCGCACCAGGGGTCGCCCCTTCAGCACCATCCTGCTATTTTTCTACTTTTTTGTCGGTCTTGGATGTGTTGGTGTGTTCTACCTCCTCATTTACAGACGAGTTAGGATTGCATCACAGGCTCTGCTCCGCTACAGGTTCAGCCGTCGCTCCTCCAGGAAGAAACCAGCTGCTTCAGTACAAGCAACCGATGACAGTGGTGTAGAGAGTGGCATGGCCAACACATGCAGCTGTGAGATGAGCAGCCAGGCAGATCTAACCCAAAATAAAGATGAGATCACATCTGAAAAGGCCTTAAATTCACCAGCAGCAAACAAGTCCACTGCGGATATTGCCCCTACATCACCTGCTCCCACGAATGCAGCACCCTCCTCCCACTCAGCAACTTCAGGAGATGATGGCGAATTTAAGCGTGTGACACGCATGTGCTTCACTGTTTTCCTGTGTTTCGTGTTCTGCTTTGTTCCCTTCCTGTTGCTCAATATAGCAGACAAACATAACCGCGCCCCACAGGTACTGCACATGTTCTGTGCAAACCTCACCTGGCTCAACAGCTGTATCAACCCCGTGCTCTACGCCGTCATGAACCGACAGTTTCGACAGGCTTACCATGTGCTGCTCACCAGGGCTGCTGCACCATTCACCTGCCTGTGGAACAGGCGGTGAGATCCTGTGCCTAGCTGCATAAAACCACTTAAACTAAGTTTGCCCTTAACTTTTCATCTAAGGATGCCATAGGAAAAAAAAATATTTGCATAAAATCACTATAAGGATTTCCTTAGGATGTTGAAAGGGAAAACCCTTTAATCTGTGATTGTTTGCTAGAAAGTTCCCCAGAAAATGTATGATACCCATAACTGTCCCTTAAAAGTGCAATAACTTGGGAAACAATAGAGAATAACTGAATTTATGGTGACCTTTTCAGGACAGAGAAAATCCACTGGACACTGAGTGATGAGCAAACCTAGCAGCCTGTTGGAGAGTTTAGATTTGACAACTCTGTAGCTAGCTAGGCAAACGTTAACTCTGTCTCATATTTAAGCTATACTGTTTTATTTAAACTCATCACTTTCACAGTAACATTTTCATATGTCTTCATTACTTCATACAGTTCATTTCACAGCATATTTCTAACACTGATTTTTGTCTGTTACTTCTTGCCACACTCTCCAATTGTGTGTATTTGTTATGGCTAGGTTAATTTTATTCTTTGAGGAGAACATTCACATCTTCTGTCTAGTTTGGCTTTCTGTTTTTTTGTTTTCTCTTCTTAGATGTCCATTAGACCTAAGAGGTTTCATGCAATGCTCCAACGTGAACCCCTCAGCTTAGGGAAATATTTGCTTAAGAGACGAACTTAAGTCTGAAATTCAAGGCAGTTTATGCAACTGAGTACTGATACTTAAATTTGCTTGATGTTCCCCCTGATATAGGCCCAGTATGACTTTATTCTACAGACAGTGCAGCTTCCCTTAAGGCACCATCGACTTACTTTTCTTGCCTTTCTGTGTGATTATGTTGCAGAAAAGAAGAAAAGTAGTAAAAGCAGATGTTGAATTGACAAAAAAGGATTGCATTTATGTTGTATTACCAACAATTCAGACTTCTCAATTCTGTCACAAAACCCATGTTTTACTCTGTTGTTGTTTGTTTTTACATAATGTATTATGTATGTCTAAGATTATGTATCATGTACTTACATTATGTATGTAATAAATTCTATTTTTAATACATAATCCACAGTTGTGTTCAGAAGCTTGAGCAACATTAGCCACAATGTGTCACCACATTTCTAGCTGTTACATCATATGAGAAACCTCCAGTGTTACAAAATTGGTACAGGACATTCCTGTCAAACACAACATGCCTTATTTCTGTAATTCAGGAAGTAATGACTTTAACCCATGTCTCAACTCTGAATTACCTCATGAAGTAGATGCTTACAGTGCATGGCTAATGATAGAAAGGGTTCATGTGATCTGTTCATGTTCATACCATTTCCACCAACTGTAACAAGGTGTCATTTAAAAGAAGACTTAATCTTAACATATGGGCTACCACAAAACCCAGAGTTGTTGCTTGGGTGAAAAGTTACAAAACACACATCTATTCTTAGGCTGTTGACACATGCCATTGTTTTCAAAGACACTGAACCTCACAACAGCACTATCTTGAGTACTGCATGTCACTAAAATCTTAACGACTACCCTCTGGACTTAAAGTTTAGTCACTTTCTACTTTGACCTTTTTATGTGAAACCAAGAAGATTACAGCTGTCCATAATGGCAGAAACTTTAACACATGGAGCAACCAAATTTATGAATAGAAAGATATTAAACAATGGCATTTTTCCACAATTTGTCACATGCTGGTGACGATGACCTATTCCATACTGCCCTGTGCCTCGCCAGGCTGTACGCACACAGTTCAGATCTCTGACCACAAGTAGACGGCCGTAGCACAAGTAGGGAAAGGAATGTAAATTTAGGAGTTAGAGTGGCAACAGAAGAAAGGCTTTGTTCTTACCTCGACTAAAAGAGGTGATCTTCTGTACCAGGAGTCAGCAACCTGTGGCTTTGACAAAAAATTAAATGGGAGTGAATAACAGCTCTTATTTTGAAGGAGAAATCTGTAATAATTTACTGAAATAAATCATAAAATAACCATGATATGTCATCAGAGTTTAAGGAAAAATGCTGAAATAGTTGTTTGTCTGATATCAACATTTCAGAAACAATGTCTTCCCTTGAAATTCCTATTTGGAAAAGCTTTTTTAATTTTACTGTTTCCCAAAAATAAATGTTTAAACTAACGCCATATACTCGCTGTTTATGAGTCTTAAGAAATTGTTAATAATATTGTAGGAGTAGATATTTAGAATTGTTAAATTGAGCAATATGTTAATGGAGTCTGGGCTTATGTTGTCAGGATGACGGGCTTAACTTTACATCGACAGACAACTGACAGTTCAGAACAGCTGATCAACTTACAGTGTAGGACTCACTGTCAATTTAAGTTATTGTCAGTTTACAATGTTGCGCATCCTGTGCTCTTGCGGTGCTCCTTCAGCCTGTAGAGCTTTCCCTGAGTCGTATATTAGTATTTCAACCTATTTAATACACAGTCAGAGGCTCCAACTTACTATTTGGACTGCTGTAATCATTTTTGCAAGCACAGTTGCTACATACATTGCGCCTTTAACATTTTAATTTTCACTTATTATTGTAGGCCTAAATTGATTCTTACATTTGCCAACTGTGAAAACATGTAGCCTGTAAACCGAATGACAAAAAATGTTTTCATTTTTCATCAACTAAAATGTGCATCATAGCTTACGTCTATGGCTCAGGTCCTTTTGATCTAAAATTTGCAGGTGGCCAGTCTTATGTCTATCTGGGTTAGCCATGGATGCAAAGTCCAAAAAAAGTAGTCTCAGAGGAAAACAGAGGATTTCATAGGTGACAGACAGATTTTCTCCCCTTGTTCAACCAAAACAAGCTCTTTTCATAATAAAGATAATGATGATCTCTGTTGTGTACCATGGCCGTTATATCTAAGTGCCCAGGCAGCAACATTTGTTGCACACAATATTGCACACAATAATCAAAATAATACAATAATAATAACAAGAATTACAACAACAACAATTTAAAAACGGACATCTCAATCTCAGTTTGTCAAGTCTAGTCATGCATAGTCAGAGAGAGCTTTGACTGATCAGTGGCATTCTGAATAGAACTGGTGGGTAACAAAAATACTGACTTATATTTGGCACTTTCAAGTCAAGGAATCACCAGTCATTAGTTTTCTCCCAAACTTCTGTAATGTAAAGCTGCAATTATTAGTCAATTGATCGATTAGTTGTTAAAAGGAAAATGAACTGCCAACTATGTTGATAATCAATTAATCATGTCTTTTTTTTTTAAAGCAAAAACAATGTCTTCATTAATATAAATACTTGCTCATTTTCTTTGTCATCTGTGGCAGCAATGAAGAGTCTTTTAGACTGTTGGTCGGACAAAAGAAGCAATTTCAAGATGTCACTAAGACTCAGGGAAATTGTGAAGAGCAGTTTTCACATTTTTTAAAAGCTAAACAATTTATCGTGAAAATAATCAGCAGATTAATAGATAATTATATCAGTCAATCGCTAGGTTCAGCCTTATCTGTATTGCATAACCTATTTCACATACCAAAGTGTTGGACTGACAGACAGGCATTTTAATATTACCATCCCTACACCTGCCGGTACAACTAAAAATATAATGTAGTTAGCCTACTATTTCACTGTCAGTCCTCTGACAAAATGCTACAGACACTTGGTGATATCTAGGCTACATAAAAATAAATTAAATGATGCTGATTTAATCGAATTTTGAAATCCAGACAGATAAAACTACAGATAAGTTACCACAAAGTCAACATCTAGGCTAACTAGCTAATTACCACAACAGCTAACTAGCTTAACTGACACGTTAGCAAAAACTGTCTACTTAGCTAACATTACTCAGCCAAACTGGGCAGAGCAGGCAACAGTTGAAGTTGTGTCTGTGACCACAAAGTGAAAACAATTACTCACAGACTCTGAAGCTCTTTTTCTGTCTCCATTACCTCCAGAGAAAAATATCTTTGACTTGTTACCCGTCTCCGTTTCACCACCAGTTACCTGCTACTAACGTTAGTTAACTAATGCTAGCCGGGCAGTAGGCTAGCATAGTACACCTTCCGCGCGGCAGCCATATTGACTTTAAATAGTAAGCACAGGTGTTACCGACCATTGGCACTAATTAAGGTTCCGTTCCGTTCAGGTCAAACACAGTCGGGCTGCTACTGTTGTGTCTGTTGGTTCACTGGAAAGGCTCTGCTACACGAAATGGAACGGGGTCTTATTTATCATCGCTAACCCCTGTTGAAACTACAGTTTCATACCAGGCTACATAAAACTCAACCATAGTGTGCCGTACATAAAACTGGTGTTAAAGTTATTGAGGAAGCTCAGATTTCCATGGAGCCACAGAATTTTATTTTACTTGAATAAATTCATTAACATACATTTTAATTTGGTGCATACGTCAAAAACAGGCTGTAAATCCGCATTATTAATAAGCTACTGTCACAGAAAAACTTGTCCTATCAGTTTATTTCCACAGTTATTAAAGAGAACATGCAACCAGACACTTCCCTTTTATGAACGATTTTGATATAAATGCGTCAGTTAATATAAAAACATATACCTTAAACAAAGTAAGTGCCACGTTTCAGTAGTTTATCAGAAGCTGCAGGTGGTAACATTAAAACAACCACTACGGGACTCAAAACAAACATAAAAAAAATAATAATAAATTATGTGCAGACTCTGCAATGTACTTCATGATCACTCATGTAAATCTGATCCCAAAAGCTTAAATGGCCAGTTTAATAACATAACTTAGATGTATTTACTTGAAATAAAAAGGTTCCAAAATGCAAAATTATTCATACAGACGAGCTGTTGATGCACAATAGTTGTGGGGTCTAGTACAGATACCTGGAGTGGGTGTGAATCCAACCAATTCAATTATCTCTTTTTTGCATCTCTGTAATTTACTTTTGACAATACAACATGATAAAAGGGAATTTTAAAGGTCATATTCAAAGTGCAGACAAGCATTGAAATGGTGATTACAAAAGGTATTTTTAAATATTTACTGTCTGTCAGGATTAGGGGCAGTGGGGGAGCAGGGCTGTCAGGTATTTCAAGATAAAACAGCATTCAAAGAAAACCATTATATTTACGCTGGATTCACTACGAACGCTACAATTTTGATGCATGAATGTTATAACATCGGTTGCTAAAAGAAAATCTGAAAATTAATAATACAGTGGTTTGGTTAAATATACATAAGAGACATTTATAGGAAAATGCTTCCACAGGGTTGTGGGGACTGAAAGACTGAAAGACTGAAATCAGTCAGTCCCGGCTCATCTTGCAGGTTGCAGTCAGCAAAGAGGTTGGGGTCCCTGAGGTAAAGGAGCAAATCATTCTCTGAGGTTGTGACTGAGCCAGACAGCATGGGATCAGGGTGATACAGTTCCAGAGGTGGGTTCAGAGCTTGAGGATCCCCGTTTTGTTCTGAGGGAAGAGAAAGGGACAAGAGAAAGATACAGTTTCTGCTGTCATGCTTGTGGTGTGTATTTCTGGTACTGCTTCCACTGATTAAAGGACAGTGACAAAAATGTGACATGCTATGCATTAAAAAAAAAATTAAAATAACATAACAAAGAGTACAGACCAATGCCATAGGAGCATACACACTAGATGGATTTGATTTTGTGCAAAATAGTTATAAATTGCATGCAATATTGTTTTTTTCCCTCAGCTCATCAAATTATTCACGTTTTCAAATACTATTAAAGTGTGACTGCAAGTACATATGCTTAGTTTACATTCAGTGTTTGTATTGTCTTTTCACTTGTTTAACTTTTTTATTAGGTCAATTAAAAGTCGCTGTTCTGTGCTATAAGCTTAAGTATAGCACTCATATTTTTTGGAATTATACATTTAGGAAATACACATATACTTTATGTTAAATATGAGGCCTAAGCAAGCAGCTGACTAGCTTAGCTTCACTTAAAGACTGAAATCAGCTAGCCTGGCCC
The DNA here is from genome assembly GCF_056507025.1 of Lutjanus erythropterus. NCBI lineage: Eukaryota > Metazoa > Chordata > Actinopteri > Lutjaniformes > Lutjanidae > Lutjanus > Lutjanus erythropterus. The sequence goes on from NC_139318.1 coordinate 22,735,378, forward strand.
TGTCAAATGGCGACAAAACCCATCAACCAGTGATTCTAAAGCTTACTAATTAACACATTACTAACTATGTACTGGTTCTGAGCATTTGTAGGCGACCGGCAGACACTCCAGGAAGTTACTGGTCATGGCTAAGAAACAGCATAACCCCCTGTGAAACGTCAAATTGTTGTTTTTACACTTTGTTGAATGGATTTAATAAACTGAATAAAATGTGTCAGTTAGTGAGATTTAGAGGTGTTGGCAGGTGGATCTTGTTACCATTTGAAAAAATATATTTCCCAAAAGTCACTAACTTGTATTTTAACCACAGTGGTACAAGGTATTTACTAGTCTGAAAGTGAAAAAAAGATCTCCCAAAACATTTCTATACAATCATGCTGACCACCAGGGCAGTGAAAATATTCTAAATATATATTATTAATTTAGATATTTTTAGGTAGGTCTTTTTTATGTGGCTAAGATAGTCTGCAGCAGTACAATGCTGTGCTTCCATGTGAGACCTCCTCTCTCCTTGTCCAAACTGGGACCATGCACCACCAGCCACTTAGGTTAATACACCGTCTGTTGATGAAGTACCTTGTACAACCCCACTACAAATAATCTGAACTATTCCTTTAACCAATGGCTATATATGTTGATTTCATTACATACACCAAGCAAAGTGCTGAAGGCCTCAAGCATCAGAAGGTAGAATCAAAAAGCTCTGAAATTAAATAAATGTTAGTAACAGTTTTTCTCACATCAATCACCCCCACACCTGTTAGATTTTATGTTCAATAAAAGCAGCCAGCAGCCCCACAAGATAGAAATTAGTACAACAATTTCAAAAGCTGTCGCCTGACATCTATCTTCGCAGCACTTTCCCCATTGATTTCATATATCACAAGGCCAAAATAGAGCGGGCAGCACAGAACTCTGTGACAAAGGGAGAGCGATTTGTTTGATGAGGTTTTCAGGTGGATGGGACAGCAAGGAGAGCCATGACTCACCAGCTGCCTCTCCACACAGGCCATTCACTGGCTCCAAGCCTTCACCCTGTGCCATGTCAGAGGACATGGGTGACCTAGCCTCCAGTGTGTTCCTACATGACCAAAAACAGTCATTACAACCAGTTGCTCATCATGACATAAAAAAAGGGTGTGGGCACACTGCTTCATACATAAAGTAAGTGCACTTTTAGTTTGTTGTTTAAGTTGCTTTTCCTATATAAGTATCACATTTATAATATTAGGGGCAAGCAAGATGCTGTAAATCAGCGTGGAGAAAATACTTACTCCTTTGAAACAAACATCAGCTTGGTTTTGATGTACTTGATGTATGGACTGTCAACTGAAAGACAATGAGTTAAGATGTAATTTAATGTGCCATATTCATCTCAATGCTATCAATATGGTGCAATTTTACCAATGACTACTGCAAAACTACATTCAAATAACATTAACCAAAACAGCACATTCATTTTCCAAAAATACTGGCAAGAAAATATTATCATTTGATGCCCTTACCTCCACTCTTCTCAGCATAGTATTTCCCGAAAGCCTCGTCTTTCGGGGTGTTGGGATACAGGTAAAGTAGAGGATTTTCTGGGATATTTTCAGCTTCTAATATCTGAAAATTCCTGATGATTTCATGGAAGGGGATCTGGGATAGGTCATCTTTGGTGAAGGGTTGGACTGTCTTTATGTCAGGCTCACCTACAATAGAAGATGATCATTCATAGGAAAAAGGTGAGTTTATCTGATCAGACAGGTAGTTTTTCTGTCAAAAAATATTTTTAGAATCATTCTGAAATAAAAATATCTCACCGGTTATTGAGGTTTCCACCCAAGAGAAGGTGATTCCTCCAATGACACTTTCACTGAAGCGCAACAAGAATGTGCCTCTCTGTTTTTTCTTCAGGAGAGACTTCTCTTTGCCTTTGCTCACAAAGCCCATGATGTGGCTACAGTGCAGATAAAAAATATGATGCATGTATGAAACAAGAATCTTCTTTAAAGAAATTAAAGATATGAGTTGAACTGCTCTGCACTGATCTATGCTCAGAAAACGTACCCATCCCTCCACAGGTCTTCAAGGTATGTTTTCACCATCACCAAGATGCCATCAAACCACACAAAGAAAGTGTCTGGACTTTTTTCCTGTAACAAGATGGGTGGGAAAGGTTGTAAATACACAGTGCATACACAGTACACAATAAGCCATAATGGTGCTTGTTGAAAAGAAAACCCAGTTGTAAGATGGGTGAAAGTTTACAGCGTATAGTTCTGACTTTTTTAATCCTAATCAGTTACAGTGAATTAAGTGTAAAACTGGCAGTGATTGAGATGGAAGTGGCTGCCAGCTGACATGATCGTAATGGTCATGTTAACAAGCTAATGTTCAGCATTGTATTAGTTGTGCAGGTATTTATAAATAAATCAAAACATTTAACAAACTGACATTTTCACCCAATGATCAGACATGCCAAAAGTACACACACACTCTTCAAAAAGAAGTACAGGTATTTGTATAAAAAAAGACTAAAAGTAAATAAACTGATTCAACTTCTTCACTCAAGTAAAAGTGATAAAGTACAGGCTCTGTCAAATTAAGTCTGTTCAACTTAAACCATTCTAACTTCAAATACAATGAAAAACAATATACTGAAAATAATGAATATTAACTTTGCTCCAATGTGCAAATCAGTGTTAAGCGACAGAACTTGAAACATTATAATCAACATGAGAACAGATTCACTGAACACCTTTTCTCTGTGGCCATGTCTCCCTCTCTGTCTGTTTAATCTTCTGTCTTTTACGTTGTTCTCATCTTGTTACGTCTGTCACGTTTGTGTATGATATGTACTGATGGATACACCACAGAATTGTCATGTGTAATTTACCAGTTAGTTTAAGCTGAAAAGGGTCTTGATGTTGGTAATCAAAATAAAAATAACCAATAATTCTCCCCAAATGCATTAAACTTTGAAGTAATGAGCCTGTTAAGAAAATGTAAATAGTAGAAAGTACAGATATTTGTGTTAAAATGTAGGGTAAAAGCAGTAGAGTAAAAACAAAATGTTTTATAAAAAAAATAAATATAAAAATAAATATAAAAAATAAATACTCAAGTTAAGTACAGATATCTGAAAAATCTACTTAAGCAGAGAACTGTTGATGGTGCTAGAGGAAAACTCAGTGGATCACTAAAGTAACAACAATTCATCTCGAGGGATGACAGGAGTGTCTGTACCAAAAGTAATGGAAGTCCATTCAAAAGTTGCTGAGACATTTCATTCAAAACCAGAACTGCTGACTGCATGCCGACAGTAGAGAGAAAAGTCCCGTGATCATTAAGGTTAAAATGTTTTGAGTCAAGTTACAACAGTTAAAGTAAAACCCCAAAGGTATGCTGAAAAATATTTTCTATAATTCAGTGTTTTTACCTTGCTAAATTTTGACCAAGCTACTTTGCAGGTGTCGTAGTTCTGCATCTTTCCTGGTGGGATAGAAAAAAAAAGGTGCATTATGTAACTCTCACTCACTGACGTAATCTATAATGGTTACATGCTCACATGCCATGGAGGATGCTGAATTATAGTGTACAATCCTTATCATAATCTGATAAATACATTTTTTAACTGGGCAAAAGTCCTCATGATTGTCCTCATAATTCCAATCCAAAACTACTAACATTTTCACATGAGACAAGTAACAGTAATGGATATAAATAAAAAATAATCATTAATCTGATGAAGTTGCGAAAGGTTATGGAGCAATCAAATTTCTTAGCTTATTATGTCTTCCTTCGCATTTAGACTTTGATGTGAATGATACAAGCAAAACTGAAACAAGACCATGAGAAAAAATGTAAAAAAGGTTTCAGGTTTTCTTGTCAATCAGTTTTAAAATGTAAAATGCATTTTATTAATTTGTCATCATCATATCATGTTTGACTCACTGAATGAATTCAGCCCAATTTATGGACAAAACAACCACAAACATGAGCAACACACAGCAACCTTTTTACCTTTATCCCCTCCGCATATAATTCAGGGTTTTTAGAACATAAAAAGACATTACTGAACAATGTTGCCCTGCCTGGCAAAGTTTATATATTTAATACTTTATATATTCAATTACCATTGGTTTTGAGCTCTGTCTTCTTTTCTCAAGCATTATTGTTTGCAAAAAAGATTATGAAAGGTATAGATAAAAAAAATCAGGTAGAAATAAATGGGAAATCCTGACAAAAACAAAGACTTAGGATGATGAGTTGTGATTGCTCTATTGTTCTGTGATATCATGCATTAATATTATTAGTTTTATTCTGGTTTAGAAGTTATTTTTCATGTAAAACTGGAGACATATGAACGTGTTTGTATGCATATGTGTGTATGCGTTACGTTTGTTGTAAAAAAATATATATATATGATTGTATTTGTGTTTGTAAAGCAAGATACTGTATACTTGCCATTTAGTCATTAAATTTCAATAAATAAATAAAAAAGACTGAAGAAGAACATGGAAGCGGGATTTACCAAAGAGTCTGTGTGCTATCATCTCCAGCTGAGCTTCATTCAGCCCACGTTTAGTGGCAGAGAGAAACTGCCAGCTCAACATCTCTCCAAACTGTGGCCAAGTGGCTGCAGGACAGTTGGCAAAGAACATGACATCCTGGAGAGACCGACACACATTAACACATATGTACAGAATTTATTTCCAATGTCTTCTACTAGCACAAGTGAAGTTCAAAATGCTAAACCACATAATGAGCAAGACGGAGAGATCTCTCACCTTGGTGTCCTGACTGACCATGTTGAACCAGAGAATAGACGCCCAGGCACTCTGCTGCTGGCTGGAGTTGGAGATGATGACCACTGGGAGGGACGAGGCCTAAGTTTGGTGCCGGGAAACAACAATGTTTATTTAGGCAATATTTCCATAAACAAAACAATAAACACAATTATATATTTTTATTTTTAGAACACAGCCAAATAACAAGAAAAGAAGCAGAAGAAACTGTACCTGCAACTTAACTGACAAGCCCTTGTGCTCAAATACAGTGTCAAAATGGATGATGTGCAGCTCCTCTGTGACGCTGAGGGAAATCTGTCAACACCAAAACACACACAGAGGTCATTATTTGGCTCTTCACATCACAGATATAGAAGCATAGATACCGCATCCATGATTTACTGTGCATCTGTCCATCTGCCATATTAGAGTGATCAAGATCCACCAGTTACCAATATATACCCCTTTTCAACCAACAAGAACCAAGTGCTAGTTCAGTGCTGGTGCTAGTGCCAGGTCACAGTTGGTTCAACTAGCTAATAACCAGCTAATAAATGGATTGTTTTTCCACAGGCTAGAGAGCAAAGTAATAATACAGTACACACCTCTGGTTGTGTAATACAGTACACACCTCTGGTTGTGTAATACAGTACACACCTCTGGTTTTCCAGCAACACTAACTTGAAGCACACTGACACAGTAGGAGGCAGTAATGCGCTGCAACACTGGTCGGTGATGGATCAAGTCTGCCATTACCAGCAGACTGATCACACTTAAGTGGACTTATATGGCTGTATCATGACTGACCACCACAATCTCACCCGGCGTTACACTATATTTGGTAATCCATTAGATTATACAACCTGCAGTGTTGGAAGATGTACTCAGATGAGGTTGCAACTAACGGACATATTAAAATGCTGCTTATGCAGTAATTAGTGTGTATGTGTTAATGATCCTTTTTGTTAAATATGTTTAATATATCAGACACTTTACTTAAGTAAAGAATGCACTTCTTTAAACGATGTGGGTCGCAGGATCTGGAAGGTAACAAAATATGATGTAACAAAGGCCTGTAGCCCCTCGTATCGAAATTTTGAATCATTTACACTTGATTTTGCCTATTCATAGGACAAACCTTGCAGCTCCCAGTCGAGGTTTTGGCTATTCAGAAGGTTCATGTTTTGACATAGAGTTGATTAGATAGCCTCCAGTGACTAAACTTAATTACATCAAGTAACCTTTCATGTTCGATTTTATAACAAACCAAATTCATGAAACTCGGCTCTGAATTAAGTGACTTACAGAGTATTTATAGTGAAATGTGCATATGATAATACAAATTGTATTGTTTACAAGCGTATCTTGATGTCTCCAAAATGGCAACTGCAAAAACACATAGCGAAGGCATTCAGTAGTGGTCGATGAGGTATCTACGTTTCCATATCTATGTTCACATCTCCTTTAATTCTAAATTAAAGTGTAAGGACAGATGGTATCTTCAAGATTGCCAGAGTCAACTCACATCACTGACTCCTTTGCCACCACCTCCAGACTTCTGCTCCTTCAGAGTCTGCAGACAAATAATAGTTATACACAAAATTAGTTACATAACAATATTACCACCTGGAATTAAAGAGTGATTACTGTTGTCAAAATTGTTTGAAAGGCTTTATATCAAATCAGTGTTAAAAGTTTCGTCAGTTGTCATGTCATAATTGTTTCTCTTCTCAAATCATAATCACTCACCAGATGTCTGAAGTCTGCCACCATGCCTCCACTCTGACTCTCTGCCATGTTCAAGGCCTTGGTTTTGGTCCCCAGAACATTAAAACGCCGATATCTATGAACATGCCGGGTTTAGTAAAACAAATTCACATCAAATATGAAAGTTCAATACAGTTCGTCTGGAAATACCACTAGATATGGAAGCTGAAGTATATATATATATATATATATATATATATATATATATATATATATATATATATATATATATATATATATATATAAAAACACTCACCCTTTGATCTGAGGAGCCTCCCTAATTTCAAGGGGTAGAAAAAGAGAGCAGTGACCACAAGGGTGCAACAAAACATCATCCACTATCATTTGGAGTCAAGAACTAAAGGCTGTATGTTTACTCTGTGGGTAGTGACAGCAAAGTAAAGGATGAATCTCACCTGTCAATGGACACATCCACTTTCATGGAGTGGTTCAGCTCAGGAAACTTAATGAGAAGTCTGAAAATATTGAGCCAGGTGTTACATTTTAGATCTTTGGAAATACTGAGATATTAAACTGTAAAATTTGAAAAACAGGAAAATAGCAGTGCTCTCATTGTAACTGTATGGCACAAAATACATTTGATAAATCAAAGTCGTATTTAGGAAAACGATAACAGAAGATTTTGCAGAAAAGGGTTACATAATCATTCTTCTTATTATCCTCATATTAGTTCAGAAATGAGGTAATGTTTATGTGGTGAACCACAATCCTCTATTTAGACTGTGTAACTAAAGTAACATTGCACTCTTTTCAAATGTCTTGGTTGCTTCTTGTTAGTGGTTCCATCTGCCCAGTTATCATTATTATGTTATTATAATAAATGGTGCATATTTAATGAAGAAAACGGCTATTGATTACCACGTCACAATAAATACACTGGTCAGAATGTACCTAGAAAAACTATACAAATATGCAGTCAAAAAATAGTCAAAATCTCTCGTTTTAGTAATTGCCTGGAATGACTGACCTGGTCTTGACAGAGAACTGGACGTTTGTGCGGAGCACCAGGGGTCCTTTCCCCTGAGGCATGGATGGCTGAGTCTCAACCACAAAGGAACTTCAACAAACAGTTAAAATAACAATGTCAGGAAATTTCACAAGGAAATTATAAGAGAGCAAAAGAACACAAAAACATGTTTCCTAAAAGAGAGACCTTTTGAGTAAGTCCTGTAAAAGAGCGTCTGTTCTCCTCTGCAGTGCAGGTTTTTGGACCTTCACAGGGTCGTTGTCATAGGACACTTTTCCCACCAGCTCCTCCAGCTTGGCGAGAAACTCACGCACCTGGAACAGGCACACTGCCACACAGGTGAACCTACAAAAGAAGGGGGAAGTAATGAGGTTTTCCAGCCTAGAAATTAATTTACAGAGAGATTTATGGATATAAAGATACACAGTAAATGCCAAAGTGATGTGGAGCTGGTAATGATGATCATACCAGTTCTCTAACTGATCCAGACAAACATTGTCTGGAGCACCAATGCAGGATTTCTGCTGCCTTCTCTGCCACTCCACCAGCTCCTTCTTCACCAATGTGTTGATCAGGTCTTCAGTCTTGTCCAGGAGCTTAGTTAAGTCTGACAGTGTGCTCTAAGAAGGTGATTGTATGAGATAAAAAATTGAAAAAAGAAGAAGAAAATCACAGACAGAGCTGGACTGAACAGATGAAGGTGTTATTTAAGAATATTAAGAACTCCATACCTTTCTACAGTCATTCAGTTTGTTGACAAGAATTTGAAAGACTTTCATTTGTTCTTTCCTCATGGCCTCATCTGCCACAGCTGTATAACAGTTTCCACAGTGGGATGACAGTTTCCATATAAGATAGATGAAAACAAAAGAGAACATGGAGCTGTGATTCATGCCACTTTATTACTCATCCACAGAAAACATTATCACTGCATGCAAAAATGATCAGAACCTTTTAAATCTGCCTACCTTCCATCTTGTAGGTTTGGTATTTAAAATCAAACTCATCTTGCTGCTCCTCCAGACATAACATTGTATGTTCCATGCACTACATCCCAGACAAAAATAAAGGATGAACTGTAATATCTGTCATCTACACAGTACAACATAATGGCAAGAAGCATCATAATCTGCACCTGCACTTCATTCCTAAGGCCAGCCATTTTACGTTCAAGGTCCTGCTGGCTGCTTGTCTCCATGGCTTCCTGCTCTACATGCAAAAACTGGACCTGAGAAAAAGCAAAGGAGTAGGAAGAGCGGCTATAGCGATAAGAAGTTTTTCAGATATAATACTGTTGTTGCAGAGAGGGGAATAAATGTGAGTAAAAAGTGGCAGTTATAACAGTATCACTGCTCGGTGGAAAATCTTTTTAGTCCTCACACACATTACATGTGGCATTTTCTAAATAACTGTAAATACTTTCAGAACAACAAAAAATAACAAACAAATATGTATAATTCAAATTCACACTGGACACCTTGAACATATTCTTTGTAAACTTTGGTTCTAGGTATATAAAAAGTTATGAATTAAGTTAGTACAGCACTTAAGATACAGAGCACAACTGCCCACATGACAATAGGACTAAACGTTTATAAAATATGTAATATGTTTGTTAAAAAAAATAGCAGCTGTCCATTGTCATTTTCTATAGCAATATTTGTGAACTATTTTCATTTGTATGCTGTTTTCATTACAATGTTGTACAGTATGAGCAGCAGGGTGTGTCTCCTGTTTTCTACATGATGTGTCAACAGCTCAATGAAATGTTCCACCAACCTGCTCAGCCAGATCAGCACTCTCCAGGATTTCCTTCTCTTTTTCCAAAAACCACAGGATTGTGCTTGCCAACGAACACGGCTCATCCAGGAATCTCTGTCAGGGGGAGAAGTCAGACAGATGTCAGAGTCAAGGTTTAATGCCTAAAATTATTAACAAAGGCAAAATAATAGGCAAAAAAGAATAAAATGTTGATCAAAGGCTCTCTAAAGATGCTGAATTCCTGCCTAGGCTTGCTTTACAATCTGACCATCAAAAGTTTTTCCTTTGTACATGCGACATGCAATAATCATGCTAATCAATGTAAAGGGAGCTGATCAAAACCATTATGGTCCTCATATTCACAGTGGATATTTCCAATTTAAAACAAAGACACCACTCAGCACCTATGTTTTAAACATATCTCATCTACACTAGGGCTTGAAATGAACTTTTTTCCGAATTTTACTTTCCACTGTCTCAGATTTAATAAAAACATTTTTTTTAATTAATTCTGAAATAACTGCTTATTAAATATTTCCTTAAGACAACAGTACAATGGTACAATAGGCTGTACACAGTTATATGAATTTTAACAGTGCAGTGCAGCGTTTTAAGACAACACAATTGTTCAAATTTAACACTGGATATAAAAGATTTTAGTGTTCGATTTTTGTGACAATTTATACACAGAACCAAATGTTACATATCTCACTCTGCTTACTCTATAATCAGATATCTGCTTATGAATGCAAATCTGTTGGCATTTGGGAATGTATATGAATGTTAAATTATTGTCAGACAATAGCCGATGGGTTCTGAGATTAAGAAAATTAGTTTAGTTTGATGAATACACCTTCTAAAAATAGCTCAAAAACGTAACAAAATGCAACAATGTGACTTTTTTTTTTTCAAAATATTACAAGGATGTAAACATACACATACACAGCATTAATGAGTGACTAACATTACATTTTTAATCATATGATATTAACTTAAGTGTTACACAGACATATTACAGTTTCTACAGCGCACATAAAAACAAAAGACTTATGTGCATGACTGGCCATTAATTACTAATGGTCACTTACATCTGCTGTAGGACTGTTAATATGTCATGTTATTAAGTTTTAATATTGTTTCATCAAGCAAGTAACCATTTATATTCCCAATATGTGGTTAGTTTATCAAAATAAAGCCTATTAATAAATTTGCCCTGATGTTTTTATAATGATATATTTCTCTACCGTCCCAGAATTCATAGTATCTTGTCTATATTTTTGTGTCAAGGTGTTATTTTTTATTGTCCCTGTATCTTCAATTTCAAGCACTGATCCACACAAACCTGAAAGTTCTGTTTGTAGCGTCTAATGTTGTGCTGCATTAAGAATGATTCCTCCTGGACAAAGCGGCTGTATTGGATATCCAGGTTGCCCAGCAGATTCTGGAACAGCACCACAGCCAAGTTATGGTCCCGCGCTGCTCGGCACCTGGAGAACAAAATACAACATACAAGCAATAGAGTAATAGGGTAATTTACTGTAATCATTGGCATATTGTGTGTTAAATGATTCAAGGGGCAAAAGAGATGCCTTACCACTCCTGCTTCTCTATCCAGGCTGACAGATAGTGCCGAACATCCATAGGCAAAGCATCCCTGTCATAGAGTTCATCTAACTGCTGTTTGTACACAGTAGGCAGCTGCCTCAGTCTCTCCCACTGAGCCATCCTAAGGTTGATCAGGGAAACATCAGCATGTACACAAAGCACATTTAACCAGCAATGCAAGAAGCACTCTTTTTATGTAAGTAAATGTAATAATATCACAGTGTAAAATATTACTTCACTACAAGTAAAAGTCCTGCATTCAAAATATTGCTTAAGTATTTGCATTAAAATACACTTCAAGTACCAAAAGTAAAGTACTTGTTATGCAGAATGGCCTATTTCAGAATATGTATTATATTATTTGATTATAAGGAATGCATTGATGTGTTCATGTCTTTAACATTGCAGCTTGTAAAGATGGACCTAATTTCAGCTAATTTACATACTGCTGAGTAATAAATAATGTTTTATTGCTATTTATTATACTGTCATTCTGCTAAGCAAATGGCCTTAGTATCTAAAATACATGTTGTGGTGTAAAAGATAGAATATTTGGAATAGGAATCAATTATTGTTTTGCAATTTGTTCAGAAAAAAATTGTTTCGGATGTACTAAATTATTAGATTCATCTTCTCAAAAGGAAGAGGCTGTATGTGGCCTCTGCATTGTAAAATGCACATAGAAATTATTTTATTTATCTTTTTTGGATAACCATTTTGAAACTTGTGACAGGAGCGCAGCCTGGATGTTGCCACTCTTTTATAGTTTCCGCTTTCAGTTACTTGGAACAGCTGACTGCATTTCACAACATTAGATATCTTATTATACATACAGCAAAACTGACAGTATTAAAGAAAATCACCCACGATATCTAGTATATCGTTTATAAATACGATACAGTTTATTTGAAATGTTTACCAAAAAATGGCTTCCTATTAAGCAGTTCTGTGTTTATCCATTATACTTGATTCTGACTATCTTCTGGAGGGTAATACTCGAAACTCAACCAGGCTTTCAATGCACCTTTAAAACAAAGTAAGAAAGATTTGCTAATATTACGTGAAATAGCCACAATAGGGCTAAGACTTACGTTGCAAAAAAAAAAAAAAACGGCGTCCAGATTTGCTTCCAAAATGTAGTTAGGTTGAGTAGAGGTACGGTATTAGGTAGCATACAGTGGGAATACTCTTTTTAAGTACTTCAAATTGTACAAGAACAAGAATGTCACTACACTCAATGACGGTACTATTAAATGTAAGCTAATGTGACGGGCTCGTGCACGTCTGTGGTCAACAGTTGAGGGAGCAAAGTGCAAACTCTTGAAGAAGAGATTACCAGTGCTAGCTATAGACTTTAGTGTGTGACATGTAATGAATGTAAATTCTTTTATGTTTTTAACAAGCTATTTAACAGTATTTTATTGGCAGCTCTTAGCTCTTAGAGGAACCAGTCAACAGCGCAGACAAGGCTCAAACCATCAATAACAACACTCACCTTATTTTATGCTGTCAGTCCGAGTCCTCTTAGAAATGTCTTTAGCCAAGTCGTAATTTAAAACAGGTGCATAGCTAACATTAGCTAGCTGGAGCTGAATGTTACTGTACAGGTTAGTAAAACAAAACAACGTCCACCAGAATGCAAACGTGTGAATGTTATTTCCTTCGTCTCTACGCTTATTTCATTGGATATCTACATCTCCCTCACAAGCGGTTCTTCAAGAGCGAGCCATGGGTGCCATTTTGGCTCTGACACAACTGCCATTAACGCAAATTAGAGCCGGAATGTTCGAACCTGGCAGCAACAGTTTCAGCGTGAGCTCAGAGCCAGCATCCTATTGGTCGAGCCGGACACAGAGCAGTGCACGCTGTTGGTGCACTTCCACGTCAATCTGAAGTGAGGGGCGTGGTGAGCAAAATAGAAACTTACGGGGCCCAGTATGACGATTTCCCGAGAAATCAGGTTGTGAAACTTATGAGGCAGCATGTGACGCACTTACTTCCATAACAAGTAAACATCAAAACTGTCGGATTCATTAAGAGTACGAATTAAAAAAAAAAAAAGTTCAAATAAAGTTGGCTTGTTTCAAAATATTTAAAGACTTAGTAGCTTTTAGTTGTTAGCATAGTGCCATATTGTTTCAGTTCAACAGCAAATCAGTGAAATAGGGTGTGGGGTTAGACCATTTCGATTTGTGGAGTGGAATTTACCGAGAATCAGAAATGAAATCCGAGGCTGAATTGAATTCCTAGTTAATCCACTGGACACAAGAAGAAAAATAATTTTGCTGTAGGAGCCATAGTCCAAGGCACACCTGATTTGTCTGTTACTGCACATTTTTATTTCTACAACATCTCCAATACAAATGTGTATAGAGTTAATAATGTTACTTCCTGCAAGACTATAATTCTTTAAAACATTAATAGAATGTGTGGGAACTGAATAAAAAATTATATCACTGAATATGGCAGTAACACACCATTATAGTTTATCAACTGACCAACTAACACAGTTCCATTATCAAACCACGACCAATAAAACTGTGAATTATTTTTGTGTAAAATATCCTTATTATTCTAGATAAAGTAACTGCTTGTATTTACACTAGTTCCTGGACAAAAGAGCTTGCTTATGAAAGTTGGCTCATTTAATTGGGATTTTGTCCACAGAAAAATTGTATTTTAATTAAAAAACATCAATGCCACAAATAGAATTGAACAAATATACTGAAAAAGCATTCTAGATGTTTTTGGGATTAGTTACAAATTCTATAATCCACTTAATTTAGTATTAAAGTATTATTTAAGATACTGTATTAAAAAAAAAATCTCAAGACTACCGTGTTCTTTACTACGTCTAATAGTATAATTTTTAAGGTGTGGCAGAAATTGAATGTAATATTCATTAGTGTATAATCAACTGCAAATAAGAATCATTGTGTTTTTGTTACACTGAGCATCAGTCATACTACACAACGGTCTGTTTTGTAACCATGAATTTTGAAGTTGGTGTGCTTTTCACACTTGTGTCACATAATACAGCATTTTTGGAGTATGCTGGTTATGTTTTCCGCATGTAAATGTCATATCCTGGTTTCAGAAACCTGGATATGCTGCCCGGAGTACTCCGATAATAATCAGGATACTGTGTCGTGTAAACACCTTATCCGGGTTTCTTAACATGCTTTGATGGTACAGAACAGAGTGGTTGAGGTGATGAGAGCTCAGTGTGCAACTGCACACATATGATCAGAAACCTGGATACTAGAATCATGCATACAGGCATATGAATGACCAGCTTTAATGTTCCAAGTAAATGCCACCAAAACCAGGACAAGTCTCATAACCAGGACACTGGTGTGCATGTAAACGCACTCATGGTCAGACATATTGGACCTGGATATGAAGTGTCCATGGCATAAAAATAAAGTTTCTATAGAGACGATGGAGCTGCTTTCCTCTCTGTTTAGGTGCTTTTAGTCACAAGTGTGTTAATTAATTCGAATGTGATTTTAGCACAAAATTATATAGCGTTACTTTTTAAAGAGAAAATCTCTCTCATTTCCTCTCCTCTTGTGAAAAAAGGACTGATAGAGAGCTGAACATTAACCTTTGACCTTTTGGATATAAAATGTCATCACCTCATCATTGTATCCTATTAGACATCTGTGTGTAACTTTTATCTGGTCTAATTTTACACCTGACCATGGCATGTGGATGAGAACTAGCCTTTGGCATAATTACAGTAATGTTAAATAGTATGTGCTGTTCCTGACAAATAAAAATATAAAGAAATACATTCTAAATAAATTGTGGTGTGATTTGTACAAAGGAGAATCTATTTTCCTCTCTTGGCAAAATACACTGAATACAATTTGTATTACATTTCAAGGACAATCTTTATTGTAAATGCTACATGAGCTTTATTGTTGTTGTTTGTTTGTTTTGCTGTTTTTATAAGGTGCTCACTGTGAACAGGAGACTCTGTGGCAGGCACACCGATATTGAGAAATCTGTGAATGTATATTTTTAGATATTGAAATTGAAATTCACTCAAATATTACCTTAAAGACATTTTTCTTTGAATATCATTATTAGAGTGACTTTCTTACAGTGAAGCCAACACCTAATTAATAGGTGGTGCAAATGACTGTTGCAAAAATATGTTAGATTGACTCCCCCGACCTATCTACTCAGTATTTTGGGTCATGATTCTAACTTAAATTAATGCGGATGCAAGTTGTTTTCATGTGGAAAAAATGAATCTGCATAGAAAGCAGGTTTTCTTGTGTAGTTTCTACACAAGTGGTACTGAATCTGCAGAACTTCAGTCTGCATTGAACATGTACTGGTCTGACAGCAAATGATTTGAGAGATAAGCTGAAATTGAAAGGTTTAACATTTGTATTGAAAATTGCTGAAAAATTGGCCAACTCCTACATGATTTTAAGGTAAATGGGAGGAAACTGGAGCACCCAGAGTAAACCCATGACACCACAGCAGACAACATCCAAACTCAGAAAGGCTCAGGAACGGGAATCGAACCCTCACCCTCTGGGTAGGGAGTCACACTGCCGAGGTGCCCCTGAGAGCTCAAGTCAAGCTCCAAATCCAGGTAACTTTGTGCTCCACTGGTCTGTGTTGTGTGACAGAGGCCAGTGGAGCAAAAGGTAACTTTGATGTGAGGCTAGACTCAAGCTCTCTCTCTCTTTTTTGTTTTTATAGTGACATATCAGGTAACTTTTGTCACAATGTAGAGTGGCCAATTGGTGCATGATTTTAAGGTAAATGGGAGGAAACTGGAGCACCCAGAGTAAACCCATGACACCACAGCAGACAACATCCGAACTCAGAAAGGCTCAGGAACGGGAATCGAACCCTCACCCTCTGGGTAGGGAGTCACACTGCCGAGGTGCCCCTGAGAGCTCAAGTCAAGCTCCAAATCCAGGTAACTTTGATGTGAGGCTAGACTCAAGCTCTCTCTCTCTTTTTTGTTTTTACAGTGACATATCAGGTAACTTTTGTCACAATGTAGAGTGGCCAATTGGTGCGTGATTTTAAGGAAAGTGGGAAGAAGCCTACGACACAGCAGCAAACAACATCTTAACTCAGAAATGTTCAGGATCTGGAATCAAACCCCTCCTTTCTGGGCATGAAGTCATACTGCTGAGGTGGCCTGAGAGCTCAAGTCCTGCTCCAAATCTCAGTAACTCCACTAGTCTTTGTTGGGAGACCAGTGGAGGCCGGTGGAGTAGTGGAGTAACCTTGATGTGAGGCTGGACTGAAGCTTTTCATTGAATTAATTTTGATGTGTCTTATTAATATTACTACTCGCCCGCATAATATGAACAACATTCTGCCTGAAGGGCTTGGAGATGGCGTGGCCCACAGCAGAAAAGAATCGGCAGATGGCATTATGTGTTTTTGGCTGGGGAATGAGGCGATCTTGGACAGTGGAGACAATACAGTTGGTGATTTCTGGATCCTCTAATTTAATTGAAACCAACACCAGAGCTGCACAGCCCCACTTCTTACTAAGGTCATTGTAAATGGCCTTGTCAAGGTCTTTAAAAGTTTTCTTGGTGATGTTTAAATCTGCACCCTTGATTTGGGTCCATGTGTTTTCAAACAAATGCTGGGTGATCTGCTCTATATTCCCAGTGGTCCAGATCACATTTGCTTTCTTTAAGACCTGGAAAACCACCTGCTCAATGAGTACACTGATAGCCATTTTGTCTGTTTCTATCTTTAGTGTTGCGTTCTGTTGGGCAACTGTCTCATCACTTTTTGTGGCAAAGTCTGGAGCAGTTACCAAAGGTACTGATGACTGTGTTGGCGCTATTGTCTCAGCATTTACCAAAGCACGTGTGAGCCTTTGACTGTAGTTGGTAGCGTGAGTGTAAAGCCACCAGCTCATCAGTACCAGGAAACTCCATGCATGGATCTGTGTTTGAGCATACATGTCATCATGCTCACTCATGTTCATTGATTCTGCAGGAATCTCAGGCATTGCTCCATTTGTCATGTGCTGGTAAAGGATTTCACTAAGTTCTTTTGTGAATCTCAACTGTCTATCATTGGAGATATTTGTCATCCACCAATACTCACAAGTAGCATTTTGAGCCTGTTCTTCAGGACTTTTTGGCTGAATCAGAAAGTCAACACTGTCTGTGAGTGACTGCAGTGACTCCCTGCTTTCAACTTTGGGGTCCAGGTTGAATTTGTTCCTCAGTTTTACCACAACACGATGTATTAATGCTTTGGAAAAGCTCTTTGCAAGAAAGCGCTCGATCTTGCTCTGTACTTCTGTTAAAGACCATTTGCGTTTGATTTTTGTGATTGGATCCCACTTAGAATTTTCAAGAATTTCCTGAGCAATGTCCTCTGCAATACTTTGACACTCCGAAGACACTTGACATTGCAGAGATGCACTTTCTGAATCTGATATGTCATTGCAGAGAGGTGCCATGAGTTCACTCACTGCTCCTTCAAGTATTGTCTGGACAGTTTGAACTGTTAATGAGCTCTTCTCTGGGGTCATGTGTTTCTCTGTTCTGTCTGAGGACTGACTGTTTGATTTCTGTGTTATGTGTCTTGAGTGATGACAGGAATCAGATTTTACTGCTTTGTCTGAGGATTGACGGCTTGATTTTTCTGCGCCGTTTGATGACTGATGGCTTGATTTCTGTGTTCTGTCTGTGGTCTGACAGCTTGACTTGTCTGTTATGTCTGTTGAGTGACGGCTAGTGTCAGATTTTTCCGTTATATCTGTTGAGTGACGGCTAGTGTCAGATTTCACTGTTACGAGGTCAGTCGAGTCCACCTGTCCCTTTGTCTTCTGTCTACATTGTCGCTGTGTACACAAGGTTTTAATATTGGCCATGAATGACTTTAGAATTTCGATGACATGTCTAACCATATAATTAAGTCTGTTGGGGGGGATGATGCGCTGAAATGTTGCATCATTGACAGTTTCTGAAACCTCTTTAGCGATCAAGTCATCCAACAGTTGCGAGCTAACACTTGAGACTTGGTCCTTCAAGTCCAATGCCTCTCTAAAACTGTCAGATATTTTTTTGCCTAGCCTGGACTCAACATCCTCCTTAGACATGACTGTATCAGGGATCATACATGACATCAAGAGGGAGTTTATGTATCTCACTATGTCCACTAGTAGGTCTGCTATCATAATTTGTGTGGCATTATCAGGGGCACCTGATTTCAGTAATTCATATTGTTCGGGTGTAAGCTTCGTTAAAAAGGTTTTAATCCGTGAGCAAATATCTCCTTCAATGTCCGCCCCCTCTTGTGTGTGTGATTGTCCTACAGCAGCCATGGGGATGATTTGGGGATTGCCTTTTGTGAATTACTTACTTAAAGTCTTTGGCGTTTGTTTACGTTGCTGTTGTTTGTTGTGTGAAGGGCTTTATTTCTACTTACTGGTCTATCAGGTTAACAAGATTTTGTGAATAACTTACTTAAAGTCTTTGGCGTTTGTTTACGTTGCTATTGTTTGTTGTGTAAAGGGCTTTATTTCTACTTACTGGTCTATCAGGTTAACAAGATCAAAAAATCAGACCTAAGTGATTTGTGTATGGTTATACAGGCTCAACTCTGATGTCACCAAGGCACCCGAATGCATGACGTCATCAAAGGAACGGCCTGTGATCAAGCCCCGCCCACCAAACGTGCAGCATAGCAACTGTTGCTATGCACGTTTGTTTTGTTTTGTTTTTCGAAAAAAAACAAACAAAAAAAAAAAAAAAAAAACACACGCACACACTCGCAAACCGCATCTGATCCCAGGGCAGTTTCTTGTGTCTGAAATCGAAGTGAAATCATTATTTCAAAATAAATTACCACGAAAACGTTAAACCTGTATCCATCTCTCATCTGTCCCCTGTCTGTCTGGAGTTCAAGCACAGGAAAAACGGGAAAAGTAAACTTTTAATAACATAAAATACTGTTTGTATTAACGCTTGGTTCTTGTATTGTCACAGTCCTGTTGGAAATCTAATATTTTCTATTAGATTTTAAGCTACATATATTTTAAACATCTTAGGAAACTGTATTCATTGTAAGAAGCTTATAAAACATCACCGCTCTGCAAATACCTTGCTAAAAATTCAAAATGATATGCTCCAGCACGAAACAATAATGTTTCACTGGCAAAATATTTACAGTAATACAAAAACAATGAAACAAATAAATAAAAAAAAATCATACCGTGTTACAATTTGACCTTCTTTCATCTAAACAGATGACTGTGCTTCTCAAAACAATGCATTGGAAAACAAAAGCTTGATGAGGTTCTACGAGCGTCTTCATCATCTGCGGTTTCATATTAATTATTTCACAGATCGTTTTTATTCACTGTCAATATCAGAAGGAGAAAAGAGTGAATAAATGTGGCTGCAGCTATGGCCAGTATGAGAAACACAGTGTGTTTTTGAACATCAAAGCGTGCAAACATATTTTAGTAGAAACCCAAGTGGGAGCTTGAAAATGAATAGTTACAATTTTTAGATAGGCTTGGATACATTTCGACTAATTAATTATTTAAGATATGATTAACGTGGTAAAACATCAATCAACATTCAGAGGACCATATTTAAAGAAGAGAGCAGATAAAGTTAGAGACATATGGGATATTAATTTTTGTTCATACAATTGCATTTTAATAAGTTATGATCGACTGCTACCTTGGCCATGAATTTCAATGGGACATACTGCTTAAATAAAGTTAAAATAAAGTAAATAATTAAATAGCAGACTTAGTTATTTGTCATCACAGCTTGTATCTAAATAGCCATATTTATTCATGTATTAATTTGTGATAATTACATTATCAAAATATAAATTTGTTCTGTCTCTTGAGAGAGCATGGCTTGAAGATAATAACCCTGATCATTTTTTGATATTTTGTGTATCAAATTATTCATCCCTTCAGTTCCCACTCTCACCAGTAGATGTCAGACTTGACACATCATTTTTGGAGAGGTGAATGGACATTAATTAAGACATTGAAATTTGCCACGAAAATTCAGTGGTGCTGAAATTCTCCTGCCACAGACTAAAACCCAACAAAATCTTTGGACTGGCCATGAATCATGTACAGTTTTCAAATTTTGTAATTGTAATTGTAATTTACATTCCCTTTATTCATGTAAAGCTACAACAAGGACCTCCAGGCAAACTTACAGTGAATAGTACATTAGACAATTAAAAAGAAAAAAGGCAGAGATTTTTATTTTGCGGTATTGGCAGTGGAAACACTGCTGCCTTTGTCCACAAGAGGAGCCTCCAAATTTTATATACATATATATGTATATATATATATATATATACATATATATGTATATATATATATATATATATATATATATATATATATATATATATATATATATATACCCGCTCACTGTACATTATCCTGCTTATTACACAGCTGCTTGCTAGAAAAATGATCTACAAATGACTTTAGTGACTTAAAAATGATTTTATTTTTCCTCCAGAGAGAGTCTATGATCAGAACTGTGTCCACAGCAACAGCCTGTTATGCCTAGCAACAGTTTACTGTATATAAATAACAGACCTTAGAATTCTGTAATTGACCAATCAAGTATTTATACAAGCCATGTAATCGTTTGAAAACAATCAATTTCCATGTGGTTTTGTTTTTAGTAGATGTGTTCAGCCAGGTCTTGACCTGGCCTGCCTTTGATAACATCAAACTAAGGGATGTATGTAGGTCGTGATTGATGACACAAAATACTAATTTTGAAAATATTTTATGGATTTAAAAATGTTTGTATTGCTCCATCACATCAGGACTGTGTCCACAGCAACAGTCTGTTCTTCATAGCAATGGTTTGTTATACTAAGTACAGCAATGGTCTATGCTGTCATTGACCCATCAGAATTGAGTATCTGACAAAGGCATGTGATAACCGTTGTTATGTCTGCAGATCGATGAGAAACCCTGGGAAAAAGATTTAAAGTAAGATTATTTTCCTTCAAGACAAACAGACATGTTATGTAACATTATTAAATAGATCTGAAAGTAGTGCAGATATGCTAATTGAATCAAATCCATTTTTTTCCATTAGCAGGAAGCAGGCTGTGTGTTCTGGGCTTATCTGATTAAACAAAACCCACTTATCTCTGTTCCTTATCTCTTCCCACTTCATTTAAAGAGCTAACGTGATATGTTAATGCTGTATATTTTATCAGTAGCTACCAAATGTGGATTCATCAAGCTGAGATTTACTGAGAAATAATGACATGTGGATTTAGAATGAGAAGTGCAGGTTTATTTGTTTGGTAAATATGTGCACAAAGAGCAAAGTTCACAGGACAGTGCTCAGAATCAGAAGAGAGATCATTTATTTCCCACCAGCTGTCTCTAAACCACACAGAAAAAGAAAGGACACACAAATTCAACAGAGTTCTCAGTCTGCTGTTCAATATTTATATTTATATATTATTACTATCAAAATAGCGTTTTAGTTTGTTCAATTACAATATTTATTATGTGTAAAGTTTTTAAGTCAACTTTTCAGTCTGTTTCTTGTTAATAAGGGTCTTATTGTTTTATCTCATCTTGTTTATCTTACTCATTGACTTAGTTATTCATTCTAAAAAAAAAAAAAAAATCCTTCTTGTTGTTGTGCTATCCCCTTTACTGCTGAAATATTACAAATTTCCATGATTAATAAAATTATCTTATTATTTCATCAAATAGGCATTAAATTAGACCCTCTCACAGCTGACATTGTGACTTGTCATTAGTAGTCAAAATAGTACTAACATTAACAATGACTCTATTATATTCAAGTGCCTCAGAAAACCAAGATAGTGTGACAGTGAGCCAGCATGCACTATACCAGGATCCTGAAACAGCAGCTAAATGGAACTGAGCCAGCATGGTATCCGGTAGTACAATAAATTAGCCTTAAAGGGACAGTTTACCCACAAATCAAAAATACATATTTTTGCCATTACCAGTAATGCTATTTATCCATCTAGATTGTTTTGATGTGAGTTCAGGTTTAGAGGTTTCAGCCAGAGATGTCTCCCTTCTCTTGAATAAAATGGAAATGCTCAAAGTGACAAAAAATATATATATTTGAAAATCCAAACTAAATCCACCAACTGATCTCACCACACAGAAGGAAGCATGCATGTACTGTTGGAAGAGAGGTTGCAGCTCAAACAAGGTGGATTCCATTAATGTTCATATCTCCTGCTGTAAAACGCATGAGCCTCTTGTCCATGAGTAAATGCAAACTTCCGTTTGAGGGTGTACTTCAGTAGAGAGAAAATACAGTAGATCCTACATGAAACTGTTCACAGCAAGGTCTGTGGATTATCTTGGGCAACTGGGTCCTAATTTCTGGAAAGAGACACTGCTGTCTAGATCTAGACTACAATCTAGGTCCATCAGGCAAGTATCCCTACAGTCGATATGTTCAAAAATTAGCAACTCACACCAAAATCTTCTAGATGGATAAATAGCACTGCAAGTAAAAGGAAAAATATGTATTTTTGATTTAGAGGTTAACAGTCCCTTTATTGCCCCTTTATAAGACAGTGTAACCCACTTTCACTGTGGTTCATATTTAATTATTTGCATTTTGGTGGACACAGTAATACAGTTAATGTGAATGTGTGCTAAACTACCACACTGACAGTCACTGTATGCACACAGATTTAATATACAATTTATTGACATTTACAGGAAAAAAACATAAAAAAAAAATTTAGTTCTCTGTCTATTGTCCCTGCAATAACACCAAAGATGAGACTGTGAATCTGTCTGAGAACAACAATGTGATGTCAGGGAATAAAACAAGAGTGACAAAGGACGGTGAACAGAAGAAAAGACACTGGATCAAGGGCAAAAACAAAGTCTTGAGGGATTGAAGGTTTAATTTCCTGAGACCAGTTTTTCAAAAGTTGCTGCTTAAAATGATAAATTGTAGATAAACTATTTTATTAATTATAGACAAAAAGAGCTATTCTAGAAGCAAGAGGGTTCAAAGCTTACCCCATGACCTTCATTTGTTTTATGTATTATTAGGATTGTTTACAATGAATACATCATTCTCATTACATTTTAGGCTTAACTGACTTTGTAAGTGCCGTCCCTGTTCAGTTTGTGCTCTAATAATAGTTGAGCAAGCTTTGTACCCTGTTCAACTCTCTTTTCCAGCTTCTGGATTTTAGATATGCAATTCACCATATCCACATGGTGGCCATTTTCCTTTGACGTCACACTCAGGGTGGGAAGTTCAAATATGGTACTGCTGTAATATTCATTTAAATGTAGGTAATCAGACAAATCATTATCATTTGACTGTTTTCTGTTTGATCAGTAACTGAAAAGACGATGAACAGTGTAAATCTGGACGGACGTGTGACCATATTTCAAGCTAAAACAACATATTTCATAACCCATTAGCTACCATTACACAACATCTAATGTTAGCATTGAACCACATCCTAGCTAACATTACCGTTTGATAGTGTTACGCGGCAAGAAAAGTATAATTAATTCTGTTAACTTGCTGTCTCACTGACCTCAGAAATGATTTGGTTAACTCAGTAATGTTATATGACATTGTGTAGTGTTCATACATCCAACACAAAAGTGTTATTATGATAAGGAAAAAAATCATATCAGATTGTTATTTTGTTCTGACCCAACATACCGGTAAGACTGTTTCAGCAGCATAGCTTGCTTACAAGAGACAGCAAGACAGTTCCTGTTAGCCTACATTAAAAGCTTGATTACATCCGTGTTTTACTTACAGGCTTAATTAGATGTGTCCAAGATGTGCATTGATATTTCAGAATTAATTTGTGACTTTCCTAGCTTATCATGTAACATTATGCTAATCTTAGCCATTGTCTCATAGCGGCTAATGGGTTAATATGTCTTTTTTTAGATTAAAATATTTCCCAATATCCCTCTAGATTTTCACTATATATTTTCCTTACAGTTGCCAATCATGCAGGAGTCAGTGAAATGAAATCAATTTGTCAGATTCTCTACGTTTATACAACTTCCGACCTCAAATACAGCAGTATAACATTTGAGCTTCCTAAACTGAGTGTGATGTCAGAGGAAAATGGCCATTGTGAGAATATGGTGAATGTACTCTCTATGCTGAGAATAAACACAATTTTTTGTGATGGTTAAAAGAGGTTGTTGGCCTGTTAAAGCCACATATAGTCGTATCTTAACTTAGCCAATGTTAGCAAACACTAGCCAACAAACTAGCTAGCTAATTGACATCAATAATTAGCTAGCTAGTTAGCCAATGTTTTGGTAACCTCAGCTAGCTAGTTAGCTAGGTTTTTGCTAACATAAGCTAACTTAAGATGAGAGCCTATGTACCACTTGTACAGAAAAGCCTAAAGCTGACCGAGGTACCAAGTTTGCTCAAGTGATGTATCTCTTTAAAAATAAGCTAATTTTTACAGACTGATATCATCTTCAATGAAGATTAATTATTGTGTCAAATGAAGTTTGCGTGCAGTCACACAAACAAAAAAAGCACCTTTTCCCTTTCAAAACTGAATAATACAGTAATGCATAATCTTCTATTTCCAAATCATCTAAATTATAACCAATTTGTTACTCTTCAACCATGCCAGTTTACAAACATTGATCCTGTGTCATTAAAAAAAGACGTTTAAGCTAATTATAATGATATTTATTGCTAAAGCTTCGCAGACTGATTTAGTGACCCTTCAGTCTACTGGAGGGTGACGATACCCTCCTCCCAGCTGAACTGGTTCACCAACACGTCGTCCTCCTCCTTCATGGAGTTGAGCAGATATTTGACGCCAGCTTTCACACCCGTCTTCACCCCCGCACCCAGTGCGTAGCCCGCCACCCCGGCAGTCCCCCCTGTGGCAACCATGAGAGCATCAGTGCCAAGGTCGACGGCACTGAGGATGGCTCTCTCCTTGGCTGTCTCAGAGCAGTTGACCGAGGCGTAATACACAGCTGTACCAAGATTGTAAAGGGTGCTGACCGCAGGGATCCACTCCACCACGTTGTACACACGCTCCTCGCTTTTATTGATGCAGCTCCTCTGGGGGCTTCGCCTCAACCGTCGACCTGAAGCAGCAGGGATTGAAACATCCTCCTCTACGCTGCACTGACGGATCCAGCACTCATACTGTGTGGATTCAGACGGCAGGATTCGACTACCTTTCTTAAACACTGCCTGATACTTCCCAGGTCTGAGCAGTCCACTGTTGGTCACGCCAGCACACAGGACTCCCAGTCTCTCGCAGGTGCTCACCGCCTCCTCCAGATCACCTGTGGCTCCTTTCACAGCTCTTCCCACCAGCATGGTTCCATTCACCCTTGTCCAACCCTCACAGTGCCCCTCCTGCTTTGAGGTACCTTCTCCCACCATGGCCAGCTGCTGGATGTTAAACATCACCGCCTCCATGTGGTGGCCTCCTTGATCTATCTCTGAAGGTGTTGCAGGTGTAGGTGTAGAAGCAGACTTGCTCATCTTCCTCTCTATCAGACCCTCCACCTCCATCAGGAGCTCCTCCGTATCCACCACTCCCAGCAGGTCGTACAGCTTGAGCACTAGGGTCTGCGCCTCCTGTGGGCAGCCAGCCACCACTAACACAGGCACTAAAGAGAGACCCAGCAGCTCCTGGGGCAACATGGAGGATGATGGATCATCCACGGTGCTAGCAGACAGCAGCTCCTCACAGCTGACATTCCCCTGAATGTGGAGATGATCTTGAATCTTCCCCTGAAGCTTCACCCTGAGGTTTGATATGATATGTCTGGCAGATTGGACTCTCTCCTCTTTTGGTGCAGCCACTGATACACTGGGTTTCTCTGCAGATGAGAGGCCAAGCTGGAGTTGGGGTCCCAGGAGAGACTGATGATCCTTTCTGACTGTCTTCTCTCCATGGATGTCATTTCCTGGAGGCAGAGTGTTTCTCAGCACCGGAGGAGGCGGCACCCTGCACAGAGCCTGCTCATTCAGCAGGAGCTGGATCACAATCAGCCACTTCAACTTGGACGACATCATTTCACTCTTGTTACAGCTTTTCTCCAAAGACGCTACATAAAACACAAGAAAATAACTGAAAAATAAGCCAACACAACCAATGAGCTCTCTTTTTGTGAACTGAACAAACAACCTGAAAACATGAAATTTTATTCACTCAATTTTGAAACTAAGCACTGTAAAAATTCATATTGGGATTTGGTGGAATCAAGTAATCTTTTCTCATGAACTTGATGTAAATTTATTTATTTATTTATTTGCTCAAATTGATTCAACTTAATTTTTTCTGGTGTTTATTTTCAAACACTTAAGAACTCATAAACATGAGTTCTGCTAACTTGAAATATTTTAAGTTGAATGTGCTGTACAGAGTTTAATCAACTCATTAAATTAAGTTTCTAAAACAGACTTCCCAGCATGTGTTGCTTGAGAGTTAAAACTCCCCATGAAACCCTTCTTTCTTAATAGTTTGAAGAAAAATTATGTGATGGAAACTTGATGTGTGTCTCTAAAAAAAACTAAGTTGCTTTTTTTTTTTTTTTTTTTTTTTCCTTTTTACAATAATGAAAAAACTGCAAACCATGATGAAGGTTAGTAGTTCAGTCCCTACACTTATACTTAAAATTTAATCACTGGGAACAGTTTCACATATTGTCTTTGAGCCAGTGCTGGAACAAAGTAGCTCCAACAGGAGCAGCTGCAGCTGTGAGCTCTGTATGAAATGAAGAACTCACTTTTCAAACTGAGAAAATGTGAAAGGACTAAATCGTGTTTGTAATGTTCATCAGTGTGACTGAACAGTTGTTGGTTCAACTTAACATCTTAAGCTTACTGCACATGTTTTCTCAGGTACAACTAATTCAAATTCGACCAGAAAAATGTATTTGTTCTGAATCATTACAAAATTACCCATTTCAATTGTCTTTTAGATTGCCTCAACTTTCAGACAGATGTTGAGAGTTTCGTGGCTGCACTGGTTTCTCTACAGACACTAAAAATAGTCAATGACTAATATTAAATATTAGACGAATTCTTATTTGATAAATTTTCTGGTGTTACAATAAATCATTTGTTTAAATTGTATTATTTAAGATTTTTAACCCAGTCTGCATGCATAAAACCCCACATGGAGAAAAAAAAATCTTACATAAGTAGATATTTTAAAATCTTGAGCAAGAAAAACTGAATTTAGTTTACACTGCAGTCATGAGTGAAAAGCGATTGCACTGAAATATTGTCCAGTCTATAAACAAACAAAACAAATATTTTAAAATGTTTTTAAACATTTTATAGCAGTCTAAGACAGAGCAATGCATCCCAAGACGGAGCCTCCACGCTGAGCTGAAACATTTTTGCATGTCCTGTTTTTCCTGCACTGTCACTGACTAAAAATAGAAATGTTGTTTCACACACAACTTCATAATTTCATTGCATCTTTTGATCCTGTGGCAGCTTTGTGTCCTACCTTAGTAATAATCAGATTGGAGTCCAGAGCGTAGCAGTGAGACCAAGATAGCTTCAGTATGTAGGATGCTTTTTTTGTTTTCCCTTTCTCCCCTTTTTCTCCTCAAAACATGCATAGCGATCTTCTTTTCTCTTTGCCTCCAATGAGATTCTCCTTCTTTACACATGACATCCCACAGCCCTCCCTCTGTCTCATCTGTCTTTCAGCTCCCTCTTCTTCTCTTTGGCCTCATTGCTCAACAGGGAGATCAGGGCTTGAATATTGATTCACGTGGGGAAAGTCCATGTGCTCTAAAGCAGTTTTGTTTGTCTGCCCTGCTATCCTCTCGTCCCCCCCTGCCGTCCCTCTGCTCCCTCTCCTCTCCCTCAGTCGGTAGGTTTTGTCGTTGACCCAGATACTTGAAAGAAATCTTCCCTCATGCCGTGAGCAAATTCATCTCTTAAACAGCTAAGACAAGTGAGGAAAACAGGGGGCTATCTGAGGTAAAGACTGAACTCATTCACAAAAATAAGATTTGAATTACAAAACTCGACATAATAATGGATACATTTTTGTCACTGTCCTTGTATTTTTACATCTTAACACATCACTTTTATGTACTAACTTCATTTAGAAAAGGACTTCTTTTATTCACTGAAGTCCCATTCACTCACACTATAGAAACTATGGATAAAAGTCCATTTCCTTGGCAATCAGAGCACCCAGAATAGCCTCACTTTACCCCCAGAGCATGGTGTTGTTGTCCTACGAAACCATGCATCTCTAAAAACATAAGTTGACGTGACAGAGCAAAGAAAAACTGCCCTATTTATTACTTATTTTACAGGTCATTCAGTGTGTTTTTAAATGGGTTATTTAGCTTTTGAATGTTGGAGTACTTAAGCTTTCAGTTTATCTATGATTCAAAATCACTGAAATTGGAGATAAATGGTTTAGCAGTGTTTCATCTTTATTCTCAACATGGTATTTCAACTTTACTCTTGATATTTTGACTTTATTTTCAACATTTCAACTTTGTTCTCAACATTTAAACTTTGATTTTACTTTTGACATTTCAACTTTATTTGTGATATTTCAACCTTATTTTTGATATTTTGACTTTTTGACATTTAACTTAATTCTTAGCATTTTGTCTTTTTTCTTGACATGGGATTTCACCTTTCAACATTTCATCTTTATTTTTGACATTTTGTCTTTATTGTCAACATTTCGACTTCTCAAAATTCCTCATTTTTTCTTACGTCTGGCACTAATGGTTTGAGTTTTACTCTTTTTTTATCCTTAATGTGGCCCAAATACATTACTGTTAATGTGTAACACTGAGGAAAAGGCAGAACGACTCTTTAAACCAGGCTGAATCTGAGCTTAAGTGACAATTTTATCCAGTAGAAAATAAACACTGTCTAAGAGCAGCACAGTACTTTTCCATGGAGCACAGATACCCTGAATAAACTAAGGATGGTCATCTCCACACAGTTTCTCAAACAACATGCTTCTCTCTGTGACTGTAGCTTTGAGACCAATATTCAATATAAAAGACTTATTTTGTTTAGATCCAAAGAATTTTTGCTTTGTTCCCCTTCACACTTCTACTACTCCCTTCCTTTCTACTCGTGCTTTCTTTTGGCTTTTACACACACACACACGCACACACACGCACACACACACACACACACACACACACACACACACACACACACACACACACGCACACAAAGTGAGAGAGAGAGAGAGAATGGCTTTATTCTGTGAGAGTACTCCAGAGTTTTTCCCCCTCCTTTCTAAACAGAAAGGACGAGGTTCATTCACCACCAAATGGTCCATGTTAGCCAAAAACAAGCACTGAAGATTCACCAGATTTACAGTTAACTTCTGCAAAGTTTTTTTCCCTAGTCAGAATGCTTTGTATACTGTTTTTACATGTTTAAAGTCTGATTCTCACAAGTACAGACTAAATCACCCATTTAATCATTCAGAATGTAAATCCCAAGTACAGGTGATCATGTACAGAGAGATGTTTGTGTAGCTAATCATCTTGTCCTGCTGTCATCCTAGTTGTGTACCTTTCAACAATAAATCAATTAAAAGTGCGGTACATATGGAATAAAAAGGCAACAGACTTACCTTTCAACACTCTGGCAGAGTTTTTTAAGTGGATCAGTATTGTTTCTGCCAATCCTCAAGCATCTGTCATTACTAATGGGAGGATTTCACAGTATCTTCAGAGAGGTGTTCACCAAGGTTGTTCCTGTTCACCACTTAACTATGAGCGTTTTGCTAACACTAGCTGTCAGATGTAAAGATTTATGCAGATTACCTGGCTAGAAAGTGTTTCTACAGACAAAAAGTGGATCACTAGCTTATAATTTATATAAAGTAACTAGCTAGTTAGCTAGTGTTTTGCTAACATTAGCTAACTTGAGATGTAAATGTGGTGCTTTTACAGGTTTCCCAGCCACATCTTTCAACCATCTCCAAAATTTCATATTCTTTTCGACATAGACATGACGTTAACAAATCATATCTAAGTACAGGAAACGGTAAAGGATAAAGTTGACGGAGCTTCCAAAAGGGTCAGGACTTCTGTGAAGGTCCCATGACTACCAGAGAGCATGGAAAACTTTTGAAAAGAAACTGTGAATGCAAGAATGCTCTCGTGCATTTTACAGAGCATCCCTGTGTTTATACCCCTGAATTATTTCAAGTAGCTGCACTCTGTCATATCTTCTTTTATTTGGAACAACAAGCAGAACAGAAAAGAATTTCTAAAAAACATCTATGTAATTATACAGCAGAGGGAGGCTTTGGTTTACCGCATTTTAAATTATACTACTGTCCAGACAAATTGAATGTACTGACCTTTTGGTGCGGTTGTTTCCCGTCAGACTGCAGTCAGTTCAGATTGAACAGGCTACATGCGGCTGTACTTCCCTCTCCACACTAGTGAAAAATCCACTAAGTCTACGGTACCAACCTATTTAAACAATCCAACATCCTCTCCAGTTTGTCTTTCCTAAAAATATTGTCACATATGTCAAGCCTATTTTAGCAATTAGTATTTCTGCAGTCATGACAAAATGTTAAAAAAAACAAAAAACAAACCAAAACTCCTGGCACTCTCTGGGAAAAATATTACACTAAAAATAAAGAAATAAAACATATTAACAAGTTCTTCCATGTCCATAGTAACACGTAATTTTGGAAACACAAGATAAATCATGTCACATGTTGACAGGCTTCTTGTCAGTTTGGCAACAGTACTGTCTGTACCGTTTGTACAAAATTAACATTTTGTCACCTTTTTTTTTCCAACCCCTGTTGGTTAGCTGTGCTGTTTTAGACGGAGAAAATGAGAATGAGAGGCAAACTGTTTCAAAGACGTTTCACTAGAATATGTGCTGGTTGGTGGATCAGATGCATGTTGAATTAGATACACTGTAAATCCACCATTTATCATGTGAGTGATGGTGTGAGGGGTTTTTAATCTGTTACCAAAAGAGTTCCTCAGTCGTCGTTATCTTCCAAAGATATTAAACACATTTGATTTTATCAAAATGTCAAGATGAGAAAAACTGACATACAACAGCTCAGACTGAGTTTTAAGAGACTGTAGCAGGATGAAATGTATTTTCAGTTCATATACTACATATGGAACGGCCAGATATAACAATTTAAAACAGGTTGAAAACAGCTAAGTTGTACAGTACAGTAAAGGTGCAGCAGCTGCTCTGCCTGCTCCTTTACTCAGGTGGCACCTTTGAGTTTGACTCAATATTTTCCCTCTTCCTTTTGAAAGGATAACAGCCAATGGTTAAACTCCCACTCAGTCAGATACACCAGTGGTTTTCACTTCATCACTCAACTACCCTACAACCACCATCTTTATAAGGGGATGGTATGCCAGTGTTGTGTGCCTATAAGTGCTCAAAAATCCTGCTGCAGGATTAAATAGTTTTTGCATGGTGCACCTTATTGTCCCCAGTCTGTCTGTCCTGAACTTCTCTTGCTGTCTGTTGTCACCCATCACTGTCTTGCTATCACCAGTCTTTCCTCGTGTACCTGCATGCATGTCTTTTATTATTGATTTGTTATATCAGACCGATTTATGTATTTTACATACTCTGCTTTTTGTCTGTGCTTCTGCTTTGCATGTTTTAATGTCTAACAATGTACAATAATGTGGTTTTTAGTCTATTAACAATAATATCCCTCATTTATTTGCTTTGCATGTGTTGTTTTATGAGCCTGTGTGTTGCATGCTTTAAATAGTACTTGACAATGTAATATTAGGGTGTTCTGAATTATGTCTCTAACTGTCTCCTAACTTTAATATTTACTTCCTTTTCATTATTGTTCTGCATGCTTATACTAATAACTTTGTAATATTACTGTTAATTGGGTGACTTTGTAACATCTGTTCAGGGACTACAGATGAAAAATAGCCTCTTGGCTAATGCTCGCACATTTACAGTAATATTTATTAATCTGCACTGTCCCTATTAAATAAAGCAATAAAATAAAAATAAATATAACATAAAGTAGAAGAGAGAATATAAACATTACATGATATCCTCCATATGCTTGCTCTGTTATCACATTTGTTGCTTCTTTTGTTTCTTAGGTCCTTATTTCTACTGCTTTACAAACAGATACAAAAAAAAAAGAAAAAAGATCAGATGAATTTAGAAACAGAAAGGAAAGGAAAGGAAAGGAAAGGAAAGGAAAGGAAAGGAAAGGAAAGGAAGGGAAATCACTTTCACTGACTCCTCTCTATCGGTTTTGATGAGGGGGAGATGCTGCTCCTCCACTGTCCCCTGCTGGACAATGAAGGAGTGATCTAAGAGGGAAAATAGGCCTCAGCTACTCTCAAGAAACAGAGTAAAAATCATTAAGATCATAAGGCTGAAGCAAAAGTGGTATATTTTGGAGTTGTTTGGTGGTGTAATCCTCACCACGCTCTGTGTTCTCACCTGATTCACTGGGCCTGGACATACGGCTACAGCACATTAAAAATCTGAAGAATCAGACAGCTGGCTGGTGTGTGAATCATGAAGAATGTTGGTTAATTGGAGAAGTGTCTACACAGTAATTTCTGTGGGGAACTGAGCAGAATTGACACTAGTTGATGGATGTGTATAATCCCCCAGAGCTCAATCAAAAGTCACGAGAACAGGCTGACGCAGGCCAAGTGCTCTACACACACAAATGTGATTTGATAAACCATCAGGGTTTGTGTCTGGAGAGTATTAGCTCATTTGATGTGAGTCACCATTGTGATTTATGACCACACTGATAATCCCAGTGCAATTATCACACTGGAGTCTGTCGTGTTTATATATAAACACACATCGTTATATTCACTACAATGTTTGTGGTGCAATAGCTTTAATCCAGAGACAACGGAGTTTCACATTAGCAAGTTTGAAATCCGGATTTAGTTTTTTCAGAAAAGAGTTTTTAGAGAACCCAAAGAAAATGAACGTTTCTTTGGAAACTTTAATTTGGAAATTGGAATTAATAAAGTTAAACAAAGTTAGCACTGCAGGCCATAAATAATTTGTGCAAGTGGGCAGATGTTTTTAAGGCACTAAAAGAGTTTCATCTGGTGGATTATTTTATATCATCATTCTCATTTTACTTTTCCTGCTGTTGTATACTTTAAGCTAATATGATTATTGCATAGGTTGTATATTTATTGTCTTATACTTTATTTAAACTTTACAAAGCAAACATAAAACAAAAGCAATGGAAGACAAATATAAAAACAATAGCTACAGATTATTCTAACAATAAATTACGTATCTGCTTCACTGGAAAGCTGCAGTAAACAGTAATGTTTTAAACCCTGATTTAAGTAAGATGACGGTTTCAGCCGACCTCAGATATTCTGGGAGATTGTTCTACAGGTGGAGAGCATAAAAACTAAAGGCTGTTTCTCCTTGCTTGATTTTGATCCTGGGAAAATTGAGTAAACCTGCTCCAGGTGATCTGAAGGGTCTGGGTGCTTCATAATGTACAAGCAAATCAGAGATGAATTTAGGCCCAAGATCATTTAGTGCTTTAATATCTATCTTTTGACACACAGGAAGCCAGTGCAGTGATTTAAGCACTGGTGTAAAATGCTCCACTCTCTTGTTGTTGGTGAGGACTCTGGCAAGAAAGCAAAACTTTATTTATATCGCACATTTCATTCCAGTTGGATACACAATGTGCTGCACAGAGAGTGAGCTTCAAAAGTTGCAGCCACAAGAACAGATGCATAAAAAATACAGGTGTTTAAACCAATTAGGATACAAAATAAAATAAATAAAGGCCAGCAATCTATCAATAAAATAGTAAGACATGAGAATTAAAACAATTTAAAAGGAAGAAAATATAAGATATAATAAAATGAAATAAAATAATTGAAAGAAAGAATATTTCAGGGAGTTGACGTTGGCACAAAACAACATAAAATTTTACTTTATGCTGATGATGTCCTTCTGACATTAACAGATCCAACCAGATCATTACCAGCCCTAATAGAGTATATCACAGAATTTGGTTTAATATCCGGATATAAAGTAAACCTCTATGAATCCAAAATAATGCCTCTAAACAACAATGATAACACTGAACCAGCTTACGTGAAGCCATTTCGTTGGTCCCCGTCGGGATTTAATTATTTAGGAGTTAAAATTACTAATAAACTGGCATGGCTTAAAACATCATGGTGTCCTTTACTGAAATGTGTGATAAGTGACGACATGTGAAATGACATCCTGCGATTGCCCTCCAGAATTTCAATTTGCAACAGATATAAAGAATTACAATATAATATCCTACATAACATCTATATTTTACCATATATTTATAGTAAATATACAGCGGGAGTTTCACCAGATTGTCCCAAATGTAAAAGTCATGCAGGCACTAGGTTGCATTGCCTATGAGAATGCAATACAATTCAGGTATTCTGGAGGGCAATATGTGCAAACATTAGTGTTGCAGTAGGACAACAGGTGTCAGCAAATCCACTTCTATGTTTGCTTGGAAGTGTCCCTAATTTTCTTAAACAACATGAGGAAGTGATTCAATCACTCTTAATGCTGGCAAGGAAAGCAATCATGGTGAAGTGGGTAGGAGATGACCCTCCCTCTGTTCTTATATGGAAATCTCTGATATCCGAGGTTGTGACTCTTGGAAAATTGAGACATTACATCAATGGGAGAATTCATACTTTACAGCAGAAATGGAAGAGACCATTGGAACATCTTGGAGTTAAATACAATTTGGAACTGAACTAACTGGACACACGCTTGAAATGGGACATTACAGAAATCTGACTCGTGTATGGGTTTAACTAGACTGACTTTCATATTGTTCTCTTCTCTTTTCATTTATGGACCAGTCATGTTAAATTGGTAACTTGTGAAAATTGTAATTTTGTAATTTGATATACATATATATATATATATATATATATATATATATATATGTATAGTATACCTTTGGAAAGTTGAATAAAAGGTTATAAAAAAGAAAGAAAGAAAGAATAAGCATGTAAGGTAAAACAAATAAGAGTGAAAGTAAAATAAAATACAATAAAAAACAATAAAAGTTAAGACCGGCCGACCAGACTTGACCAGCTAAAAGGAATGTTTTCTGTTTAGTTTTAAAAGACATAGTGTTGTGGCACACCTGACGTGATTGGGTAACATGTTCCAATGGCTTGGAGCATAAAAGCTAAAGGCAGATTCACCAGTTTTTTTGGAGACCAGGGGAATAACCTGGTGGCCTGTTCCAGACCCTCTGAGGGGTCTAACTTCCTCATATAGCTCACACAAAACAGTTATGACTGGAAGGTAAGTCCTCTTCAATATGACTTTATATGATAACACAATAAACAAAACAGAAAAGTGTAACAAAACAGATTTAAAGTACCTCTGGACATTTTGAGCAATTAATTTTCCTGCATTCAGATCATATGCACCAATTTGTGTTTTAGCTAAATAAATGCAGATAAGCTTTATTCCAGTCAGACGACTCACTTTTGAGAATGTTAATTGCAGCAGCAGAACACAGAGTTTGGCGTCTAGACTCCGACCTCATCATTCCTCACAGATTATGTTTACATGGAGATATTGAGGAGGGATGAACACTTATCATGGACCCCCCTGTCGGAATCTGCAGGTGGACGCTGGGGTGTTGGTGGGACTGAATGAACAGGCAGTGACGCTGATGCAATGCAGCATGGCATTGACAGGCAGCGGGAGAGATGGGAGGTTTCGGTGGTTTAAATAGACCACCAGACTGGAAGGCTGTGTTTGGTATGTGCTACAGAGTGTGAGGCGTGTCTCGTGTGATTGCAGTGCAGCTGGAGTTGATTGCCCCGAACTAGCTCGCAGGCATATCTACATGTATGGGCAGACAATAAGATTAGTTAGCAAACAACACACAAAAAAATGAATTCAGAAAACAAAACCGTTGATGGCAGGTTGTAACCAGTGCCTCTGACTCTATGAGTCATGTTTGATTCGTCAGAATAAAAGTCCTCTGATACTTTCATGTTTTTATTTTGCTCCATTTACATATAAGAATGATGAAGGTGTTAAATGTCCCGTCCTAACAGGTGAAACTAAACTAAGGACAGACAGAGGGGGGGGTGTCAGTCAGTCAGACAAACCCACACAGTACTGAGAGGAGGTCTAATTAGGCTTATTAATTGAAAAATAGAGCAGACCATGGCTAATTAGGGTCTGAAGACTACAAATGTGATATATTTGGAAATTCATAAACTGGTGGTGTGAAATGATTTTCATCACGCTTCTTGCACTGTTTTTCTAATAATTGCTTCCATCATGACGGAGCAAAACATTGCGGCCATTTTCTATTGTGACTGTCAACCCCATGACAGCTTTGACTAGTGAATGGACTGGTTGCACAGCAGACATTTTGACTTGTCACCGCAGGAAAAACACAGCTGGACTTATTAACAGTAATTAAAGGCTCAGTTCCATTATGTGTCCCAGTAACAGTGAGCCAACATGCACAATAGAAGGAGTGCAGCAGCAATCATTAATACACCCATGAGTTGTCTGGTATGTCGTGTCAAAATGCCAGTGGTGGAACCAGTCCATTTAACTATATGGACTGCTGCATGTGTCTTATTTAACAAGACGTAAGCCCCTGGAGTCTGCAGTGTTAATTTTAGTTAACACT
Organism: Lutjanus erythropterus; assembly: GCF_056507025.1. NCBI lineage: Eukaryota > Metazoa > Chordata > Actinopteri > Lutjaniformes > Lutjanidae > Lutjanus > Lutjanus erythropterus. Next base: position 22,771,990 of record NC_139318.1, read on the forward strand.
TTAGTTTAGTTTAATTGTACTGATACTTTCTCCAATTTGTCAAGTCTATCCTAGGAGTCACAGGGAAGTGTCTAACATGAGTGTGTGTGTGTCTGTGTGTGTGTGTGTGTGTGTGTGTGTGTGTGTGTCATATTGCAAAGTAATTCATCCTTTAGATGATCTGATAGCTTGTGAGACCTTTTGAGGTGTTAATTAAGTGTGATTGATTCAGTCTCCTGGGGTTCTTGATTTTAACTGTGATTAAATAATCAGCATTTGTTTCAGGTGCTTGATTGTCATCTGTGCACCTCTGTTTTCATCAGGTACACTGACATGTCTTCTCTGTTTCCTTGCAAAAACACCTGCATTTATTCCTGCAAAGAGATGTTGATATGCTGCGTTTGTGCAGTGGGAACTAAACTTAAATTTCCTTCTTCACAGCTGAGAGCGTTCCAGTGAAAACATAATAAAAGCCCAAACTACTTCATAGTGAAATAATTCCACTTTCACAACAACTTGTGTTGTTTACAATGGATTATCTGCTGCACTTTTTCTTGGAGTTACTGTGTCTTGCCAATAAACAGTCTGGCAGATAACTTTTAAAACAGGCAATTGTTGTTTTTAAACTTTGTACAGGTCAAGATATATCATGTTAATTAGTGATCGGTAGAGGTGTTGGTAGGCCAAATTGTATTACTTTTGGACAGACCCAGGGTAGCTGTTTCCTACCGATATGCTACCCTAACTGACTGCAAGCTGTAGCTTCATATTCTGACTTTTTGAAGCGGGGTTGTATGAGTTACTTATCCATGGGGAGTGTCTTACCTACAGTAGATGGCAGTCGGAACGCTGGCGGTTTGAAGAGCAGCAGGAGTACTGGTGTAGGAAGCTAAACAATGTACTGATGTGGACACGGTCAGCAGCAAAACATATTTTAGCAGACTGAAAAATCAACATCAGTTTAAATGAACTCCATATCTGAAATATTTTCATCACTTTACCTCGCTGACAGCCGGCCGCTTCTGGCAGGAAACTGCCAAAGCAAACCGACTCCTTTTACAAAGTCAGTCATTTTACCTTGCACAAAGCAGGAGTTGTTGGTCTACTCTGCCTTGATCTGTTAGTTTGTTTGTCTTATTGTGACTTCAGTGAACCTAAACTAATCCTTTAAAAAAAACATCACACAGTAACACCAACAAACTAACTAATCAAGGCAATAGTTGACCAGCAAATCTCATGTTCTGAGATAAAATTACTGATTTTTTCAATGAAGTCTGGTTACTTTGGAGAGTGATATTTGACGACACTCCTCTCTGCTTCGCCAAACTGGGAATGTGTACCTGCACTTCAAAACATCCAAACTAGCTCTTTAACATGCCAACATGACGTTGATACTATCGTCTCATCTATCTGGCTGCCAGAAAGCAAATATGTCCCAGGATGTCAAACTATTCAAACTACATGTTTGTCATGTATTTTGAAGCTGTTAGACTAACAGCGTAAGTCAATAAAGCAGAATGAGCCAGTCTAATTCAGTGTCATAAAAAGACGTGTTCAGGATCTAAATCCTGTTTCCACACAGAACCTGTAATGTGGCCAAGTAAAGTTTACCGGATGGCTCCTACAATTCAGCCACGGTGGATATGTAGTTTCCCAATAAAATGCAAAGCTTCAAGAGAATCAGCCGATCTGAAATTAAATCTCTCGTCATTTATCCAAGTAAGTTCATGTGTGTGTCAAACCTCAGATGCAGTGGAAAAGCAGTTTTTCTAACACATTCTAATGACAGTCAGAGAGGGTTTATTTAGCAAATGAGGGGGAAAAAAAAGATTTAAGCATTAAATCTTTACAAACTAAAACTGTTTTACATAATAAATAAACCATAAAAAAGAGTCTGGTTAAACATATTTATTATTTTTTTAAGGGACAGGTCACCTCAAAATCAAAACTGCATGTTTTTCCTCTGGCCTGTAGTGCTGTTTATCCATCTTTTAAGTGTGAGTTACAGAGTTTTAGACATATTGGCTGTAGAGATGTCTGCCTTCTCTCTAATATAATGAGACAATGGCACTTTATTTCTAGTAGAAAGGAAAGTAGTTCCAGTAGATTCTGCAGTAGAAAGAAAGTAGTTCCTACATGAAACTGCTCACAAAAAGGTCCGTGGATTATTTTGAGTAATCAGATCATGATTGTTGCATAGAGACAATAAGACTATAGAAAGACTATAGTACATTTACTCAAATATTGTACTAATTTGTGGTTTACTTGAATATTTCCATTTCATGCTACTTTATACCTCTACTCACTACATATAAGAGGCAAATATCGTACTTAGATTACAGTTTTCATACCCTTACTGTCCTTTGTATTTCCAAAGTTATTTTTATTTTTTATTTTTATTTTTTCTAAAACAGAAATATATTTTTTTCCTTTATGGGTTGGTTGCACTGCCACAAAGCTGAGAGCAGGTCTGTTTTACTGAGCTCATGTAAGGTTTACTTTTCAAAGAAATGTGGTTCTTACAGAGACACTACAAACATATGATGATCTCATAGAATATAATGTGTTGCTGTAGATTGAACTACCCGACAGTATATAAATACTGTCTACACATTAATGCAGCAGTAATATTAAAACATAAAACATCACGAATAGTAGTAGAACACAGATATCTGTGCTGTAGAACACAGATAGTATTACTATCTGCAGTATGCCTGCACAATGACACTTTTGCTGTTGATACTTCACAACAGCTAAACACAATGCATATTACAATACAACTAAATTTTGCTGGTAATACTTAACATACATACAATATAACTAAGTAAGGTTTTGATTGCCACTTTTACTTAAATAAAGGAAACTGAATACTTCCTCCACCCCTGGTTAGTGTCGTATGTGGGGGCTGTTGCTGCTCAAATGTGACCTTATGGATTCCAGGTGGGTGTAATCAAACTTTTGACTTTTTGTCGGTGGACGGAAAGGGTCGTTCAGAAGGCTTCCGCTTGTCATTTAAGTGGTCATTGATTCAGAGAGAGTGGGAGTTATTTGGCTCTCTGCTCTTACACACCAGTCAATGACAGTGTAGACAGAGCAGTAATATCCGCCTGCAGGGCGTCAACGCCGTTTCACGTCCAGACCACTCACACAGGCACATTAAACATTCAATTCTCCTGGGTAACACACATACCCCCACAAATCCCATAGTTCAGTCTTAAAAAAAAAAAGTTTGCAGTTGTGAGAAGCAATTTTAATGTTTATTTCATTAAATGCCCGCAGATGAAAAGACTGCATGACTTTTTAAATTTTCTTCCTAAACTCGCCTGTTATAAATGCATCCAAAAATCTCATGTTGACTTTTTCAATTATTCAGAAACACTGAGGAGGAAGATGTTACAAACTGTGTGTGTGTGTGTGTGTGTGTGTGTGTGTGTGTGTGTGTGTGTGTGTGTGTGTGTGTGTGTGTGTGTAGGGGTGGGATGGGGGTTTGGGTGGCGGGTGGAGCTCTAATTGGATTACAAATGAGCTCAAGGACTATAATAATTGAGAGGCTGCTGAGTGGAAAGACGTATTTTGAGTTGACACAGAGCTTCTTTAATACCCAGTAAACTGTTGGACAGATCCTGGTTCATACTGTCGGATCAGATCAAGATTAAACTGACAGCAGGTAAGATTTTCCAGTTATTTTAATTTATTTGCAACAGATTACTGTTACAAAGAAGCCTAATGACATAATTATAGATAATTGTTTATTCAGAGAAGAAGTTAAGATACTATACCAGTCTATTATTGTAATAATATAATCTTAGGTAATACTTACATGTTTTATTGGATGAATCACTGAATTGATTGATCGTCAGGGTTGGTTTCTGAACTTCACCACAAAACACCCACACTGTGTAAACAGAGTTTTGAACCTTGTAAAAAAAAAAAAAAATCAGCAACTGCCTGCATCAATATTCAATAATGACATTTTTCTTTATAATATACAGTAATAGATTATAATATCTGTGGCCATGTGAGAATGTTTGTTGCTGAAATAATGACTTTTTATGTTATGGGTCCAGTAATTTCCTAATAATTTATTTGAAGTATCCTGTAGGATAAAGTACTGTGTACAGAATACTTTTATTTTTAGTTAAGTAAATTATTGTGCTGAACTAAAATGACTCCTGGGACAAAATACAACACCTCCTTAAAACCATTACACTTATACCAATTGGACATTTTAGAGATTCAGTCCGAAACCTCCAAAAATCTACTTTTGCATTTTATTTTAGATTTTAATTATCAAACTATCTACCTTAGTTACCAAACTTCAGGGCTTTTTAACATTAGCATTTATTTTACATTTTATATTTATCTACCTTATAAACAGAAAGTTTAAACTTACTTTTTATAAGCTAAGTGTGTTATTGCCATTTTTCCGTTAGTATACGTCATATGTGGTGTTTTTTTCTTTTCTTTGTTTTGGTAATTGACTTGATATCATTGTAAATGAGGATCTCCCTCCAATGATCTCTGATGTAAAAAAATAAAGGTTGAACAAACAATTGGCACCGTAATCCTGAGATTCTTAATTATCTTTTAGTGAAGAAAATTTCCTTGAAATTAAATCCAATATTCATCAGATTAGTTGAATTGTATGTTTGCCTGCAGAGAAATTGAACATTTTTGCATGTTTACCAAACCTACTGTGAACTGAATACAGTTTAACTTTTTAAAAATATTTCATTCAATGCCTAATAATGCCTAATTGCTAAGTTCTTTTCAAGACATATATAAGGAAATTACTAAGATAATAAAGGACATTTCAGACCTGTGCACCTGTATTGTCTGGAAGACACTCACACACACACACACACACACACACACACACACACACACACACACACACACACACACACCACCTGCTTTGTCTTTTTTGTGGTGCAAATCCCCAAAAAACTAATTCCAAAAAAGTGTGTGTGGGAATTGCCTTTTTTAAATCTGGACAGAGCAGTACCTGTCGTCAGAGAAACATCAAGCTGGTATATTTCTGCATGTATTTGTTATGTTTTACTTCAAAATGTATTTTGTACCCTTATGAAATATTACTGTAATTTACCGACCCATAAAAGTGTTATCAAAATGTGATTAATAGTCTATAGGTTCACTTAGTATATCAGTCAGATAGATAATCAGATATTGTTTAAAGTCTTAAGTTAGTTTGTCAGTAAATACCTGAAATGCTGTGGAACATATTGTGAATGTAGTCTACAGATAAATTTTATATCATACTGCATGCCAATGTTTAATCTATTTCTTCTATGGGATACAAAATTAATTGAAAGTGCAGCTGTGTGTATGTGAGCATCCATCACAGTATGGCATACAGTTATTGCGGCATGAAAAAGAGCCTAGAAACACAATAGATGCAGTGCTCCACAGTAAACAACACATTTTTTGCATTAGCTAGAATATAATTTGTCTCACAGAAAAGTCACAGGCAGCTAAAAAATTAGACTGAAAGAGCATTAAACAAACAGACAGACAAACAAACAGAGAAACATTTGTGGAAGAAGAGGCTGTGATTATTGAAGGCTGTTATGCTGACTGAAGGGTTGAAATTAATCACATAGAAAACTGATTGCACTTACTGTTTCAGCGATTGATGGATGCTTTAAAACATTTATCAAGCTTTTAGTCTTATTCATGAATAGCTAATGTACGACTCATTAGTGGGCAGATCATTACACAGAGGCTGAGATTTAAAATCAATGGATAATGAAGAGTGAATGAAGACACAACTAAACACTGTAACAAACTCAGCTGAGGTAAACATGTCTTTTCAAGTAACAGAGTTGGTAGGAGGAGCAACTTTCAAGCAAATAAGCAAAGCTGAAAAATTATTTTTTACTCAAACGTGGCAGAAGGCTTTGAAGATGTTGATATGTAATATAGTAGTTGTGTATGTGTAAAATCTGTGAGGATTTCTCTGTGTTCACCTGAAAAAAAATTAAATATGGAGTCTGGAGTCCAGGTTGATTTTGGTTCTTTTTGGTACCTTTCTATTCTTTGTTTAGAACCTTTTAAACTTAACCTCCTATACACGGTATCCGTTTTTTCTGCCCAAACTCAGCTATAACGCTGACAAAAATTACATAGGTGGCTGTAAAATTTTATAGATCTCATTATTGTGTCTTTTTTATTGAAGATCTAAGGCCATAAGTTACTGGAAATATGAATTACTGACAGTTTGAAACATTAATTTAAAAACATATAAGAAATACTGCTGTATGTGAAAGCCCCACATCTGGTGTTGGCAGCTTGTCTCTATATTTCACTATAAATTATGTATGTTCAGCATATTCACTGCTGAATATATGGTCTTCAGAAGCATAGAAGTTAATAGAAGGATTGAGAGGCAATCAAAAGCTATAAAAAACCTGTCACTTAGATAATTAAGAGAGGAGACATCTCAAAAGACGACACAAAGCACTCCAAACACCAGAAGAGGTATATAAAAAAAACACTTGAAACTGCTCAAAACAATAAATGTGCAGATATCACACCAAAATATCTTAAGAATCAGATTATGATTATGACAATAAATCTAAAAAGTCTCAGTTTTTGCTAAAAAACATACAAATACTGTATGTGACTGTGGTAAAAACTTTTTCTGTGTCAATGTTGAGTTTTAAAAAAATTGCATTGTCACAGAATATGTTTTTCCCCCTTCCAACGCCATAAGTATGAGTGTAAAAACACTCCATCCAAAACAGCAGATACATCGTTAAGAAATCAGTTTTACAAATAAGAAGAAAATACCTCTCAGTCTGTGTGCAGGTTTTGTCTACTTTAAGACTGATGCACAGATTCACATTTCAGAGTGATGGAGAGAACTTCAAACTGCTGCATTCTTGCTTCACTGGTCGCGTTAGTTGTCCTCCTGTTATGTCCTGTGAGGTCCTGGTGTAAGGAAGACGTCTACAAATTACAGACAGAGGTAAGACCACTGTAGCTGCATTTATATGATCGTCAAGTCGAGCAGATATGCACAGAGACGTATTGTATTGTGTTATATATGTTATTATATACATTATACATATATGAATCTGGCATGTCATGAAAGTCATGTTAAATTGGGCAAATATTTGATTTTCTATTCTAATATTGATTATCAGTGCAACTGTTGCACCCTCATAGCATCAAGTTGATTTACTACATTACTGTACTTTTTATCTCTCTTTCTCTCTTTCTTTATTTTTTATGTTAAATTAAACTAAGTTTGATGAACTGTGTCGACCATACGATTCTCTTTGATCATGTGAAACGCTGGGGTGGCATTTCTGGGTTCGCCCTTGATTGGTTCCAATCCTACATTACGAACCCTTCACTGTTTCAATTGGCAGCTCATCCGCCACACCTTCAAATATTTTACGTGGTGTTCTGCAGGGATCAGTGTTGGGTCCACCTCTGTTCTGAATCCTTCTGCAAGCTGAAGGGAATAATCTTAAATGGCAGTTATGCTGCATTCATGCTTCTTGATGTGTTAATTTAACTGCACTTTGCAGTACTAGAATATTATACATTTATACCAATATTATACCATATAATAAAAATATTATATTAAAATTAAGTACTTGTGTAGAAATGGACACATTTAAAAGAAAAAGCAGTACTCTAATTATTAATTTTCTCTCAAATAATAACAAGCAACTTTGCGCAGAAGCCTTCCATCACATTATTTCTGAGTTATGGCCTGTTCCTCCAGCTCACTGCAGTAGTATAACAAAAAATGTTTTTTCCGGTGTTTGTCTTTGAGGCTAAGCCTGAGTGCTGTGTCAGTGGAGACGCGGAGCTGAAGAGGTTTGATGACATCGACTATGACAGCTTTGTGAGTCTCATGGGAAGGAGAAGCGCTGCTCAACCAAACAGTAAGCCATTTTGTGCAGGAGACATCTTGTCCTACAGCGGTCTCACTGACAGTGGAACTCATATAATCCCAAACTCTTTTTGCAGGTCACAGAAACACCCTGATGTCAAAACAAAGTAAGAAGCATCTTGTATTGTTCTGTGCTGTCTTCATCTATAGCTTTGAAGCATATTAACACATTTTCTGTCCATCTTCTGCTGCAGGACACATGGACATCCTTGCTGCTGTGCTGGGACGGAGAACAAGTGAGTGAAATCAGCAACACAGAGCAATTCATTCAGCAACTCATACAATATTAGATTATTTTACACTATGTCACAGTGTACAGTGTGACTATATGTGATACGATACTTGAAGCTTGTGAATTTCCCTTCATATATTTAAATAATAATATGTGCAGATCTGTGATTCACAACATTTATAGTGGGCAAGAACCAATACCTGACCATTTGAGAAAGGTTAAAGGTTTGAGAAGGTAGCTTGTGACCAGGACCCACCAGCAGGATAAATCTAGGTGGGGAAGTGAAAGAGCCCCTCCCTCATTACCACCACTGAAGCTCCTTGAGCAAGGCCCTTAACCACAACCGCTTCAGTGGAGCTGCTCGGTGGCCGGCAGATTAAACTGTGGTTGTACTGGGCAGCTTCCAGGTGTCAATGTGTAACTTTGTGAATATATTCAGGGTGTTCTTGAAAAGGCGAGCATTGCTCTCAGTGGAACTCTCCTGAATAAACAGAGGTTTAAAAAATGTATCAAAGTATAAAGCAGGACATTCAGATTTTAAAAAACTATGGATGAATCCAGGATGTGGGTGGAAAAAAAATATACTGCCATTACAGCAGTGGCACCTACCTTTTAACCTACACATAGCTGTGTAATTTAGGTTATGCAATTTCAATTCTTAAGAGCTTTCTAACAAACCTAGCAGCTGCATCTATATGCTGATATTTCACCTAGTAATTTATATCTGGTCTTGAAATGTGGCCAATTTGTTGTTTGTTTATGTATAGTACAGCAAGCAGCAGTTCAAGCAGTGGTCAACGGTGATTGGCTGCAGCATTGGTAATTATTTTCAGTGGAAAGTAGATACACCCAGACGACACCATTAATTTTCACATCAGGGGTCATTAAGTAGCTTTTTACATATATGCAAGATTTTTTTTTTTAAATTAAAATTAAGGAAAAAGTGAAGTCAGGCCAAACTTAAAGGCAGTAGTATTATTTTAAATGATATCATCTCATCAATATGCATTCAAGTCTACCTCTGATTTCAAAAACATTACATATAAGCTGTTGTATCGACTGCGGTACTCAAGTGTCGTGTAACAAACTCACTCTTGTCTACGTGGAGAAAAATAAAACAGAAATAATCAAGCTGAAACAAAAGGAGAAGTTCCCCAGGAGAGCACAGTCATGACCCTCCCTACACTGACTGTGATTGGCTAGGAGTCTGCCTTTGTTGTTTTGGGTTGTTTGGGCTGTTTAGGTTTAGGCATGAGGACTGAGACTGTGTATGGTAAGGGTCAGAAAAAGAGGGTAAGCCTTCACCATCCTGAAAAAAATATATATTGCTCCCCAGACAAACAATGGGGATCAGTGATTGGTCATTAAGTATTTATATTTACAGTCGATTCATGTTTCTGTCTGGTTGCTGATTGGCTGACTGAATGTACACACATATAACTAACACTTTTTCCAAAATAGCATATAATTTGTATTTCTGTACTGCAATTTCTCATCATTTATCGCATGTTATATATATCTGCAATAAAGTTATATCAGCCAGTTTATCGAGTTTTACACAACATTCATATAAACATTGAACTGCTGAAACCAGAGTGTATACAGGTGCAGGGCAGGGCAGTTACTAATTTCACCCAATCACTTGTGTTAGGTTATGTTATGTTATGTATGTGTATATACATATACATATACATATATATATAGGCCATGGGTTGTTTAGTTAGCAAACTGCCAACAGCAATGCTTTCTGGGTAACAGGAACTATTGTAAAGTGTTTTGATGAATTAATCTCAAGAGTGGTTAAACTAGTTACTGACTGCTGAATGACACGTAAGTTAGAACCTGTTTTTCCGTAACAGGAATGGCGTGTCCGTGCACAGAGGAGGATTCCCTGACAAGGAGGGGCCGACTCGATCACAGGATGCAAAGGTAAGAAACTTTGCCTCTTCCTTATATTAAAAAAAAAAAGAAAGAAAGAAAAGAGCCTTTTGTCTTTTCCAAAACCTTGTTCTCTCTGTTCAGGTTTCAGCGCTTTCTGTAGCAGAGACATCAAGCCTCCACAACCTCAACGCGGGCGGTAAATCTGTTAGTGACAATACAGGCTCGCACCTATTGTATCAGCAGAGGACAATGTATCAAAGTTACTTAATCACAGAAGTGAAAAAGGCATATTAACAATTAATTAAACATGCATGAATGCTTTTCTACTGTCACTAGAAAATGTTCTGACGTATCAGTGTAATGTCATGTCAAACAAATGTAAAACAAAACAAATGTACAATAAAATATGCATTTATTTATAGTGATTAAAATACCATTCACTGAAAACGATCCTGATCACACTGATCACATGTGCTCAGTCACACACACTCACACAGATTCATTTTCACACTGAAGTGTATCGACTCAATTTAGATGTCAATACCAACATAAATACATCTCAAATATAAATACAGTTATGTACACCTTTCCCTTTGATAAAATTTGAATGTTGGGAGCAGATTGTCGAGGACTTCACATGGTCGTTTATCAACAAAGTGTTTGGGCCCTCAGGACTTTGATCCACTGATAGTAAGAATCTGCACAGCAGTCCTTTGCTACTGAAGACTGTTAATTCACTTTAAATCAAACAAGTTCATTAATTACAAAGGAAACAATTATGTAAAACATGCTGATTTGGTTTAAACTAGAAGTTTCCAGTTTTAATAAAAAAAAAACTGAACATGCTCTGTGCTCATGTACAGAAGGAAACTGAGTGTAAACACTTATAAAAAGGCATTTTATAGGCATTAATTACCTCATACATTTTAACCTTGAAGGAGATTAAAACATTTAAGTGGTTAAAAAGAGAAAACAGCACTTGTAACACTCAAAAGTGCATGCAATTGTCACATAAATTTGTTCCTGCCCAGTTCCTGAAGCCATTTTCTGTATTTGGTAATTACTCAATCTCCCACAAAATTAATCCTTTGTTTGGTTACAAGGTAATAAAGGAACTGTTATGAACACTTTAAAATATACGTACACCATGTACCAAATGCAACAGAAAAGGTCTGACCCACCAGAATTTAAAAATTACACAACATTGTAGAAATTAAAAATGTTTAAAAGAAAAATTCCAGTCATCCACTGGCTCTCCCAAAGGCCGTCAGTCATAACATCGGAAGGATTCAATAAAATTATACTCCATCTGAAAGAATCACTCTCATCATGGTAATGTCACAGTGCAAAGTCATGTGTGCAGCTGAAGGCTCATACAATCTCAATTTACAAGGCACAAGCTAATGGGTTCACTGGGGAAAATTGAGAGTATTGTATCCAGTGCCTGTTTCAGGAGGGACAGGTGAACAGGCATGTGTGCCGTGGATGGTTTGGAGTAGTTTGTGATACAAGGAAACAAAGATGTTTGACTAGCTACTTCCTCGTCCTGCTGAAGGTGTGTCTCAACACCTAGACAGACCCAGATCAAATATACAAAAGGACAGCGAGCAGGTAAACACCCTGAATGTTTGCCGTTATCTGAACACACACCAATTATAAAACTCAATAAGAGGCACCAAGATTCACTGCATTTTCACCAAGACACACATAATGATTAGTCTTTCTTATATCTGGTATTATCTCTTGTGGAAATCTTTGGCAGGATGGTATAAATTTAGTTATTTGGACTTTTCACTTACAGCATCATGCTCACATGAATGCATCTCTGCTAACCACAGAGGGACATAAACACATCCAAACAATGCTTTCCTGAAAAAAAAAAAAAATTATATCTGAATTTGGGTTTCTTTTTTAAGGTGTAAAGTTTTGGGACACATATAGATATGAAGTATTTGCTTTTTTCTATTCCACTAACACATGATTATGGTTGCAAGATCATGGTGGAAATTGTAATATTTATTTTTGCTGAATGGTGAGATCAGAATTGTTCAACAATTTTTCAAGCAAAAAGGCAGAAAAACAAGCTATCTGAGGATGTCACCCTAGGCTTTAGGAAAATCATAACATGATTAACATGATTATAAATAATTTACTCTTACACAGAACAGGGGATATAACATTAAACTTGCTTGTAATGGGAAAATTCTTTTGAATGCAGACAAAATCAAGTTTGGGAGACAGCAAACTGTGGCACAGAAAACTGGTTAAGTACAGTAAGCTCAAAGCAAATACCTGCAGGCAGGGACTGTTTGACTGAATGCACAAGTTGAGACACTGAAAATAATTTAATTCAAAAGGGTCCTGTGGTCCCTTCAGATTTAAAATCCAGCTGCAGTGGATCTTGGTTGCTTTCACACATTTGTATTTTAATCTGACAGGTTTCTAATCAGCTCAAGACACACAATCAGGTCTCACTGGCTGCCAAGGCACATAGTTATCTATGTGTGAATTGAGGTCAAACAACTCAAGCAAGTCAGGAACTACTTTGCTGAAGGGAGTGGTAGAACAAGTTTTTGACGGGGTTGCAATAGTCAAGAAAATGAATAAAACATGGTCAAATTCAACTACCTCTGGAAAATACTTTGTTCCCATACTGGAATGACATGGATTAAAAAGGTGCTTCAGCTTCAGTTTCCAAATGAATGCAGCTTACAGAAAGCTTTTCCTAACTTTTAAAGAAGATGCCCTGTTGTCAAAACCACCCACAAACCTGAAAAAATAAGAGTAAAAGTCACAAATCACCTCTTAACCTCAAGACCAGCTTTGCAGTCACAGTTCACATTAGTAGCAGTCATTTAGCTGGATATTCCTAGGCCAATACACTTTTATGCAGGGGCATTTCAAATCAAAGTGGGCTGTTTTTCTACATTTGTAGAAATATGAGCCAGGATTATCAGAATGAATATGCAAACACTCATATCACACATTCCTCCTACCTAATGATCAGTTCCCATCACACACCCTCAAAGTCCTAAAGTTATTTGCCCGCTGGAGCAGCAGGAGGGTCTTTACCAGCTGCGGGAGGGGGATCTGCATCCTGTTTCCTGTCAGTCCTGGACGGATCATCCTCCTCTCTTCGCACTTTCTCCTCGATGACTTGCTTTTTTTCTCCTTCTGCAGCATCCCAGGAAGTTGACTGCTTATTATTGTAGCCTACTGGCACAGGGGGCTGGTAACGGTATCTGTAGCCAAAGGCACGCAGGTGATAGGTGTAATACTCCAATAAATACATCTGTGCAGCATCTACATAGTGAAAAGACACCGACACGTCCGAGCAGCAGTTTGGACCCTGAGGAAGAACAGAGTGTGTGGTTATGCAACTGCACAGACATCAAAAGTGTTGGATTTTTTATGTGCACTTAACAACATAATTAAAGGGATAGAATGGATTGTTTGAGGACAGAGAAGCACGGAAGCTAAGCAATGTACTGCTATGGACAGGGTCAGGAGCAAAACAGATTAAGGTACCTGAAAAGGGCACAGCTAAAAATATTAGTTTAATTTTATTTAGAGTTTTTTTTTCACAACTTTACCTTGCTGTCAGACAGAATTTTCTGACAAAAAAATGACGTTGTTTTCTTTGGCAAAACAGCAATTTTACCCCACAGAGCAAAGGAGTTGCTGGTCTAATGCTGCCTCAGCCAGTCAGTTTGTTTGTGTCGCTGAGTGAGGGTTAGTTCAGATTCACCAAACTTACAATAGCATAGCAAACTAACACATTGAGGCAGCAGTAAACCAGAAACCCCCATGTTCTACAAGGTAAAATTACTGCTTTTGCCAAAGAAGTCTGGTGGCTTTGAGAGGGCAATATTTGGGTTATATAATGACAGTTTACTGTTGGACAGCAGAGCAAAGGCAAAGGCAAAGCAGAGAAAATATTTTTAATATAGCGTACACTTATACTATCATTGATTTTTTTTTTTTGGTGGACCTTTTATTAGGTGGCTAAAATGCATTTTGCTATTCACCCTGTGAAGGCAGTACATTGTTGAGGTGCCTAGAACAGAAAGAGTACCAGTACTCTTTACAAAATGTGGGCGTGTTGACTGCTGTCTGCTCTGATACACAGACTGTGAATAATTATCTCAAAAAATCTTGAAGTGAACAACTTACAGTGAGACACCTAGTGAATTCTGAAAAAAAATCTCATTGCTATTAGATTGACTGATATTGCAACTGGGATAGGATTTTCAATATTAGAGAATTTTTTTTTTTTTACACCATTATTCTTGTTTTCATGGTGAAACATATCAAAATGATTATGATGTGATTTCTGTAGGTATCTGTACTGAACAAAGATGTTTTCGTAGGTCTGCAGAAAATCATGTGTAGGCCAGGACATCTCTGCAGTATGACAATATTTAATTTAAAATGGTATTTTGACACACATTTTAAAATATTCACAAATATTTCACCTCCCATGATTTAAAAATTGCAGTCGGCCATATTAAAATTTCAATAAAAATTTCGATTTATTGCTTTGCTCCAATTTAACTCCACCTCAAATAATCTGAACTATCCCTTCGAGAATGAATGGTAAAAAAGGAACACATTTGACAGGATAACACATTCAGAAAAATACTTTAACATGTAGCAATGTATTAATCTGCTGAGGTTACTTCATACCAGAAATGCAAGAGTGAACATTAATTCTACAATGTTTGCTGCACTTGCCTCTGAGATGGGGTAGTAGCAGTAGCTCCAGTACCAGAAGCTCTTGGGGAACTTTGTAGTGAGGTGCTGCTCCGGCACAAATGGGTGAAAAGTCTCCCTGTGCAAGCTGTCTCTAGAGTCCCCTGCCAGCACCCCAACTTTCTCCATGCACTGACCCATTGCAAGGTCCTCTACAGAGGTAGTGTGAGTGCACTGTTTGCTTTTAAATCCTTCAACAAACCGCCGCAGAGCCTCTCTGCTTAACACATAGCCTGCACCGCCACTCATGTAGCCCTGCTTGGTGTACGGCTTGAATCTCCGGCCAAAGTAAATCGGCTCATCCGGCGTGTGGTTCGCAAGAACCCAACGCAAGTTGTCCACAATTACATAGGTGTCGTCATCTGCCTTGAGAAACCAATCAGCCTCGTGGGCGTGATGCTCGTAGGCATAATGGTAGGCACGGATCGTTTTCCAGTACAGCTGGTCCCGGCCCTCCTTTGTACCCAAACCCACTGTGGGGAAGTCGGGGTCTTCCACAGAGCTCATGAACACCACAATATTGCAATGGCGACTCCATGTGGACTTCACATGCCGAGCCTTCTTCTCCAGGTTGCTGGGTCCAGTCATCACCCAGCAAAGAATACGCACCTTTTTGTACAGTTCATCCGCCATGTGGCTATCCTCACCTGGGAAGGAGACATAAACATTAAACATCATGTTTTTATACTGAAATCTCTCCATAATAAACGTCCATTTTAAACTGAAGAGAAATAATACAACCAAGAGTGCTTCTGATGTCCCCTACAACTACTGATACTCTTACAGAAGAAGTACAAGATTCAACAGAGGAAAAAATATGCTCTCACTGTGCTCGAGCTGGTGGTTAAAGATAAAAGGCCTGTAATGAATATGGGCAGGTACATTTTAAAAATACTCCAACAGGAAATTGACACGCTTCCTCATGACAGTACTTTCTTTTTAAATTATTCTTTTCATATATTTGGCAAGTATGTACTGTATACTGTTCAACGTGTGCTTCAAAACATGAACATCCTCTCTACATAGATAAATACTGCATATGCAGTGTGCTGTTAAGATGAAAATTAACAAAACCGTCAGAGGTTCAGCCACAGATACAAGCCATAGTCAGTGAGACAGTTGTCAAAACTAGAGTATGGGCAATTTTCAAGTAACTTACTCATCCCTGTGCTCTAGCCCACTTTCAATACCAACCTTTACAAACATTAAGTAAACAGGTTACTCACAGATGGTTACCAGGTTACGGGGTAATTTGGGAAAATGTTCACATGCACTGTAGTAACCTCGTCACTGTAAAACACTTCAGTCATCAGATTTCTCAGGTTATTTTGGAACTATAGATTACTTATTTTAACTGTAGCAGTGATAGAAAACACAGTGCTCCTGACTTTTGACAGACACAGGTAGAGAAGACTTTTTCCCTGCATGAATGAGTCTGAAATTAGCAGTCAAATTGTCAGCAGTGGAAACTGACATATTGGTCCTAGAGGCTAATTTTAACTGTATTAGTGATATGAGAAATGAAAGATGTGAGTCGCAGTCATACTTTAAATAGAGTTACTGTATTTAAAAGGGGTCACTCCGTGTAATGATCTATCCTTTCATCCATCGCTCAGCTGTTACTTTATCTGTGCAATCTTTTGTCTTGCATGAGTTTTTGTAAAAAGTTGACTTGAAACCCATAGACATGGCAGAGAAATTGGTAGAAGTACCTGGTAGAATCCGGTTTACAAGACTAAATCAACTAACTAGGGAAAGCAGACTGTAATATGGTTACTTAAGTATAAACAAACACATCCTGTGATAGAAAACTATCTGAGACAAATGCTAGGATGTGAAAATTGGATGTTTTCAATAAAGTCTGTACAGGTAGTCTAATAATCTGATGTTTCATTGACGAAAAGAGTTTTTATCTTGTGTTCCATGTGTAGGTACAGTATTTAGATATGTGATACAAAGGACTCCAACAGCAAATATCCCTAGGTATGGGTAGGACTGAAAACTTGTTTAACTTGTCTGCAGCTTACGGTCATTTCCAAAGGCAGCATACTTTGTTAAAACCCCAGCGGGTGTCATTGACTATTGTGTACTACAGTTGGTGACCTAATTTGTGAGGGTGCTTTAGTCTTAATACTTGAGGTGAAAAGTGAGAGAGCCCACATTTTCTTAATTTTTGTTAGTCACAATTCATACATTTAAACTTTATGTAGAATGAAAAAATTAAATGGTGTGAAATTGGAGCAATGTGTATTATTATCAGACCCATAAACCATAAAGCCAAATGTGACAGATGCACTGCCCTGAGGTACGGGTCACATGTCACATTCATTATGGCTTGGTGAAAAACATTAGTGTTTAACCTTTAAAATAACACAAAAAACAGTTAAAACGTACAGTATGCAGGATCTATTCGTTGCTGGCTCAACGCACAAGCACGGTAAAGAGTGAATTAAGAGAGGTACTAGCGTTTCAAAGAAATAAAATGTTATTCACTAATTGTTTCACAGCTGTTATACCATAAAGCGCATATAAACCCAACTATGGGTCGGCAATATGGCCATAATATAATGTTACTGTAGTCATGGTATTTCTGCAATAATAATATTCTTGGTGATATGAGAAAATACTGTAACATTTTTGGGGGGCTTAATAATCACTTTAGCTCTTGATCTCTCCTCGTACACAAGTGGTGCTTCTGCTTGAGATGGTTAAATTAAGTTGTTGTATTTGCCCCTTTTTCTGTCACAGTCCTTGCACTTCTTACATTTTATCATGGGTTCTTGTATATTAGATCTTTTGTAACCAAATCCTTTCCATACTATGGAAATCACCTCCCTTTTTGGAACAACCTCTGCCACCATGGAACCAGTAGAAATCTTGCTTTCACTTTCAGCCATGCTGGTTACTGCTGTGTGCATGGTTATGATGCCGTTCTCTCAACAGGTCATAGTATTGCTGTTATTACAATATAATTTTTTCACATTATAAAAACCATTAGAACAGTACTGTCATTAACAGTACAATATTGCACACCCCTGCCTACACCCTGCCACACCTCACACCTCTGCCTAGCAGCAGATGTTGTGTGAATACAGCCAAAGCCATCCTCTGTCTGCTCTGCCTGACTGTGTATGGGTGCATAACTCTCTTCACAACTTTCATAGACGGAGGGCTGAGGAAACAGATGGACAATGAGATGTAACTCTCGGTCCCAACATCAAAACCTGTGTGCTGTTTTGGCTAAGTGCTATACACCACTGCCAGACAAGATGAAGCCCAGAAACATCCAGAACAGAGCAAAATATGAGAAAATAAGAAAATACAGACAGATACAGACACCACCACACACTTCTAGTGGGTTAAGACGGATTATTTTTATGAGTCCACCCATTGTTTTAAAGGAAAATCCTCCATAGCATGGCATTAAGGACATGGTATTGGAGAACATCTCTCTAAATTAGTTTACATGAACATTTTGTGCACATATAAATTCTGTATAGCGCACCTGTATGATGAGGGTGATTCAGGTTGAAAAGAGCAGACCTCTCCTTCTTCCATGTTTTCAGGTCGTCCTCCAGCTGTTTCTGGTAGTCACGCACTTTGTCCAGGCTGATGGCCTGCTGTGCTGGCAGGGCTCTCTCAAACCACACCTGCCGCAGAAACACGTACAGTGTGAAGGTTCCCACCACGAAACCCGCGTAGAAGGAGAATCTGGATCCGAGGGCCTTCATGCTGGACCAGGTGTCTCACTGTAAGTCGTTCAACTCGGCAGGTGCTGAAGAAGAGACGGAGAAAAGCGGCATGAACGCAAGTTTCACTGTAAGGAACACTGTAAACTTTAAGTCTCCTCGCCGTGTTGGCGAGTGTGAATAAATGACGAAGAACCAAGTGTTTACACAAGTGTCACTCCCCGTTTGAGGTGTGGTTTACTCACCAGCGGTGTGGCAGACACCATAGCAGCTGGATTATCCCACAGCTACTTCATCATAACAGGAAACGTCAACTTTGAACAGCAAACGCTGAGCCACTTTTGACCACGACGTAGTGTTTTTTTTTTCCTCTGGACGATAACTGAGCTCAGCTAGCCAGACTAAAATGTTGCTAACAGTTATCGTGGAAAAAACAACAAGCACGCGCACCAAAACGCCAGCTAAAAAATCTCCAAAATAGAAGACAACTAATTGTAATGGTCTTCTTTAATGGCTGGCTCCTGGCCCGGATGTTGCAACAACTGGCTTTAGCTAACTGCTAACTAGCTGCTCTGTTATTTGATCGACAGTGCTAACGTTAACTTTAGCGATCCTTCCTGTCGTGTCAACACAGCTAACGGAAATGTTAGTTACCTATAACGTTGACTGACCGACCGAGTTAACGTTATCTAAGCTAACCGTTGACTGGGATAAGCCCAGCAGTTTAATAAAAAATGAAGAACCGTCTAAAATACCAACATAAAATTGTTCTACAACGCTGTTTAAACTACTGCACACCTAACTTAACCTATCTCTCTGCTGCGCTGACTTCCGTCCAGAAAAAACTGTGATTTCCGGTCAAGTATTTTCAAAATAAAAGCGCAGTGTTTGCTGAACACAGACGCGTCTATATACATATCAAAAGCTGTAATCCAAAATATCGTCTATACGCAGGTTTTTCAAACTGGGGTCCGGGGACCAACAGGGATCCTTATGAGGGTTGAGGCTGAGCATCCCCAACAAAAGAGAAATACGGTGTTTTAACTTTTATCACACTCTTTGGAAGTTGAAACAATGAAAGATATAGGGTCGGCTGTTTTTACTGATTGTAATTTATAGTGGGTTTGATGTTTTGTGCACTGATGATTAGGATTCCAATATAAAACCTAAACCCTTTCAATTTGAGGATCCATGGTTTTATATGCATCTATTATATAGGTCCTTGACAAGAAGTTTGGGAACCCCTGACACAGAACAACCAGATTGGATCACACATTTTGATAGCATAAACTACAGTGTATAGGTTTGTCTGCGGTGGTTGTATACATCTCACCAGCCAATATTTTATTGACACTCTTGTCTGTTTCATACAGCTGATCATTTAGTTTGTATGGTGGAGTATCAGGGCCATGAACAAGAGAAAATAAGTCAGATGACTAAGATTTTTTTTTTCCTTCTAATTTTTGCATTTGGAGAATAAAATTAAAATGTCAACACTTAAATTTGAATACATTTCTCAACATTTTAACTATATTCTCAAAATAATTAAAAAATATATATTTTATATCCTCTTTTTCCCCATAATGTGGCCCTAATACTCCATTCCCCATGGTGAGGATTTATATCATGATGTTACATTAAATTTAATCACATTAAAGTTTGTATTTGCTCATAGGTTTTGTGTTTGCTGTACAGCAGCTACAAACGCGAGTTTCTTTCTGACATAACCAACAAACACACCCCAGCTATAATGACTAATGTATACACCATAATTTTAGCTGTGACTCCATTTTGGCAGCAATAGAGAATGTATATATGAGTAGTAGGTATGTCTGTAACATATAGTCACACCTTGTTATTCTAATATTTGTCTTTGAAGGTAAAGTCAAAGTTATTTGCCTGAGAGCTTGCATTATGTGGATCTAATCCAGGAGATAGATATAAAATAAGTGTTTAACATTAGAGCATGACAATGTCCAGAGGACTGCTGTTTTTTTATTAAAAAAAAAAAAAAACACAAAGACAGCTCATATTTACAAGGCAGCACATATGGACTTTGTCAGACTATGAAGCCAGTGTGGTGCTCCTAATAAAGTAACAAACATACCATGTCTTTTCTCCTTCTACTGCAAGTTGTCATGTTTTACAAATGTGAGCAGCTGACGTGTGAGGATCAAAGTTACTACTGCAGAGAAACATAAGTGTTATGGCTCACCTGTGATTGTTAGGGACAACTTGGACATTTTAAAGCCATAGATTTGTTTTCCCTTAAAGGAGCTGAGGCCTGTTATCACAAACTTTAACACACTCTGGTTCTCTTTGGGGTAACGTGATTTCACCGAGCCAACCACCGATAATCCTACTGTAGATAAACTGTATCTGATAGTCGTCAGGTTCTGTAACTCTTGTTTTTTTTCTATTTTGCTGTGAGCATGTTCATGTGAAAGAGGCAGTTAAAAAAGAGCCAGCTTAAATGCAGGAAAACCTGAGCTAACCTGAAAGACAACTAACTCACTAATGTCACCTTGTCATACAGGCCCCACAGAAGAAAAGTCATTAAGGGTGGAGCCATCTTTGAAAAGGAAACGCAGTTAACTATATAAATACACACACACACACACACACACACACACACAAATTAAGCTTTTTTCCCCACTCACGTGTCTGATCTCGAGCTTCCAGTCACTAGCTTCTATGGGAACAAATGCCTCAAATGTTTGTATACGACTTAGTCCCACAGTGAAATTAAGTTTCATATACAAGATTGCACAGTCACAAATCGTAACACATTTACTCAGGCAGCTCAAGCCCCACTTAAATTGTGCTAATTTACAACAAATCAATTCAAAAACAGAGTTATGCAAGAATTCTGTACATGTTGAGTTCCAAGTAGCCACAATTATTCAAACTATACAAATTCAGCCCTTTTAAGTACACCTTTGAAGGATCTTTAGAAAAGTTTTGTGTGGATTTTGGTACACTGAATCTGACTGACATTGTAGCTTTCTTTGTTTAACATTTCTTAATTAAGGTTAATTAAATATCGGGATGTTCTTGCCAGAAACAAAAGCAAAATACACACTTAAGAAATGTATCCTCCTACATTCCTTGAAGTGTTTTTCATTTGAATCCCTTAAAAAAAATCGCAACAGCCCAAAGAAAACCCATATTTTTGTGAAACAGTGTTAAAATTTTGAGTTTAGAAAGCGGTTGTCTAAAAATATAAAGTGCCACAGCATGTGTACAAACACTTCTGTAATCTACAGTTGTGTTTACTGACAGATTGAGTCACCAAACGCAGCATGTCAGAAAGTTTCAAAGACAATTAGGAGCTGAAATGTGAACGTTTGATTATTTGTTTTTCATCTCTGGACACAATCATATTTGTCAGTAAACAGTTGCTTGAACAACTTGCACAAATGGTCATCTGGTTTGTTGAGGCATGCACAGTTCCCCTGGCTGTGTAACTTAAAGGTCAGGACTTCTTTGTATGGGCCAAATGTAAGAAATAATTAAATTGTGGACACAGTGTGGTACTGACAACTTCAGAATTAGAAGCAAATATTCAGTGAAATTCACGTACATTTTTCTAAAAAGGTACATATTGTACATCACTTGGCTTTTTGAGCCATCTATCAAAACTGAATCCCATCAAAAAGGGGAAAATGCATAACTTCATTCAACTGCACAGGAACAGCTGAGGTGTTGCGGCTTCATCGTGAAAAATGTAACTGATGCCTACCAAAGACACATTTTGCCTAATCAAGACACACAGACACATTTTCCAAATGTGCAAACAGGTGAGTTGATACCATCTGCCAGGTTTGACAGCAGTAATTGTTTCACATGGGCTCTTCTTCAAATTTGCGGCTGCACTTCAGAGTCCCTTTCCCCGCTGCTCTCCACAGGAGTTCATTGTCACAAAAGGTGCAGTGAATGTAATGAACACACTCATACGTCCACATCGTCCGAATCAGAAGTGCTGGATGACTGCGACTCCTCCTGGGACTCTCCCCACACAAACCTATAGTTGTTCTCCAACTCTTGCTGCCTTTTCTGCTCTTTGTAAACCTCTTCTGTGCCTCCAGTCTGTAAGATGGAAAAAAACACATTATAGGTGTTTCCCACAAAAGAAAGAGGTAATTACACATGCGGCAGTCCTCATGTTGACAAGTTAAATCCCAATAACACCACTCACACACACACACGTCATGTTTTCTAGACAGTGTAGCAAAGCCGACAGGAAAGAGAGAGGTGTACTTGTGGTTACTTACAGGTAAGCGAGTTTAAGTGATGTGGTAAGCCAACTAGATCCCGACAAATCTTGTCTCGTGGTCAATATATTTGGTTGGTTAACACCCAAAACAGTAATCACACTCAAAGAAAAGGGTGACATTTTCTTTATAACATAGCACCTCTGCTCCTTTTCCTTCCAGGTTAATGTTTCATCTCATTAAAGGTTTACTCATTCTTTATGATGTCAGTGGAGAACATCTTGGCAACTTTACAATAGAAAACTGCAGGAAACCTTGTGGAACTCTCCCAGCAAACTTGAAACCCATTTGTCACTACCTTTTCCCACATTTCACAGACTCATATTCTATAGAACACCAATTACTCTGTTTGTTTAAATTATTTGTGCCTCTTGAATTAATATTTCAAACTACTTGTGTGCTGCAAATCAAAATTTAAAAAATAAATAAAACTTTAAATGAGAAGAAAAACTGAGTTTTGTAAGTAAACAATTATTAATGACTGATTGTTAACATTTTAATTACTGTCAAGGAAAGTGCACAAAATTTGAAACTTAGTTTTAGTAAAAGAAGCTCTGTGTCAAAAACAAAACAAAACAAAAAAAAACCTTCTGGCATGCAATGTGCAGATCAGTCTCACAGCAGCAAAGACATGTAAGGAAGAGAAAAAAGGATAACGAATAAGGAAAAGCTAGGCAGTACAATTATGAGAGAACTGGGAGCAACAATATACATCAAAGTATAAAATATAAGCAAGTAAAACAGTAAATAAACAATATGCATCAATAAAATATAAGATGCAAAATGTATAAAATAGTGCCAACAGTGTCGATATGTATAGGTATAACATGTAGAATGCATGTAATGGATATTTGTTATTAAATATGAAGCTAAAAGTCAGCAGCATCATAATTTGCTATGGAGGTAGACAAATATACAAGAACAAAAGCTGTTTCTGTTCTTACACAGGCTTAAATTATTCACTAAGTAAACTCTACAGCACACAACAGCTGGCAAACACAGTGTAACTGTGTATAACACACACCCAGAAGGATCCACATGACCCCAATAAACAGTCACAATCATGCACTTCTTTACTTACCAGGAGATTTATGAGAAGCTCCCTGAAGGACTTTGTGTCTTCCTCTGTCAGCCACTGATCACCTGCTTCCTCTGCATTTTTCCGTGTCAAGATCTTCACCTCAATTTTACCTAAAAGAAGAAAACAGGGGAAAAGTCCGGCTTGCCAATTAAAAACATGTACGTCCAAGTAGTTGTGAGTAAGAAAGGTGTACCACATGTTAAAAGAACAAAATCATAATGAAGAATGGTACACACACAACAGTGGATGAAAGAAGACACATGGACTGCACAGCTTTCGTTCCTGTTTGTCATTAAGATATGGGCTCCAGCTAACTGCTGTCAGAGATTTTTTTCCACTATAATTCTGTTAAATGCACAATATGTACTTTCCATGGGTCTTGCAATTAAAACAATAACAAAAGACAAGAATTTTATGATATTGTGAAGTAGCACAAGATTGTGGAAGTTGTTGCCTTCATTGTTACATTGCAGATGACAAGGAATAATCGTGCTTCATCATGAGTGCATTGCAAGCTTCCTCACTCTGACAAACTGTCTGGTATTTCCCATTTTTCCCCAGATGTTTCAGCAACTAGAGGGGGTAATCTCTGACAGGTGGCCCAACGAAACACTCTGTTACCTTGAATAAAACTAGGAATTTAACTGGGTTTGAATATAGTTGGAAATTTTGGGATGAAGTACACAACTCAACAAAATATATAACACAGATCTAGTCATTTTTCAGACAGTTTAATGCAGAAATGTTAGGCTACAGAGTTAAAGCTAAAATAAATAATTGAATAGAGGAGAGCAGCCCATCAAGATGCTATACCCTTGTGTCATACTCCACCCCTTCTTGGGTGAAAGCAGCCCGTCAATTTTGACTACCGGTTAATGCAAATTCTAAGGTCTTTACTGATTCAACTGCATAAAACAACAATACGGTATCGCTTTTCAGCTAATAGAAACAATTATGTTGCTGCAATCAATAATCATTATATGGACAATAAATGAAGAAATAGGGGTTTCAGTATTTCTCCATCAAAATGGAGGGACATATAAACTATCTTATATGTGTTTCAGGCAATGTATTTCTGACATTTGTTGTTAAGACACTGTATTTTGTCATTTTAATTTTACCAATTACAGCAGTGTCGAAGCAGAACTACTGTCTCTATTTTATTAGCATTTGTAGTTATTATGGTGAACTTTTACTCCGAGCTGAGAGAAGTAGCAGTCAGGTTAGTTTTAGCCCCACTTACAACATGACTTTACACTGTTTACAAGATTCATTATTAGAAGGTTGGTCAGCTCAATTTATATTAATTATTAATGCTAAAGTACCATCTGCTCCCAATGGTCTTTAGAGGGACAGACTACTAAACCAAACTCCATTCTAAAAGCAGGTGTTTTATGGTAAGGCCATGTTTTTTCACAGTAAAATCTCAATCTCAGTCATTAAGATTATTTTCTGATTCAATTCACAACGGACACGTCATTTACTCAGTAATATCATTAACTAACTCGTGATGGAGTGTTTGCCACAGACGTACAGGTATTGATTGGCCGGGTCCCACAGTTTACAATAATTTGTTTAGTTTAATTATCTCTGCAGATGGCCTGAAGCCACAGATCTCTTCTTTTACCATCCTTCCCTCTTTGGGAAAGTAAGAAAAATCATAAACTGACGCAAAATGCAATGCAGCAGCTTTTAAGCATAATGCCACAAGTTTTTTCAATTTGTTGCTACAGTTTTATGGCACTTGGTTTCACCCAAAGGGAGGCATCGTCATTCTCAAGACAGGGACTGATGTATGCTCGCTCTCATGAATGGATCACTGGTCTAATCTACAGTTTTTTTGGTCATCAGTAAAAGTATATGTGTTTAACTGCTTGCAGCATGAAACATGTATGAAACTGTTTGTACTGGCATGATATTAAGTGTCTTTTGACCAGCTACACCCTGGAAAAAACTTAAAAGTAGTAGCAGTAGTAGCCTTTTTGACAGAGATGAAAAGAGAAGCACAGAACTACTATAATGCTCAAGAGAACAGATGGAAGAGAGAAAAGTCCGTGAGTGTTTTGGGCACTCCCCCCCTCATACCTTCTGCCTTCAGTCCTGCTTTCTCTAGCTGCTCTTTAACCACGTCCTTTATGTGCTGCCACTGGGGGTCTCCTTCGCCCATCTCCTGAACTTTGACCTCCCCATCAGGGCTGCTGCCCGTCTTATACTTAGTAATTTTGATCTTAACATGGTCGTCAGCCTCTTGGTCTGGGTTGACGAGACAAAAGAGGAACAAACAACACAGTTCACCTCAAAACCAATCAGCAGGGCCACAGGATGGAGGAGGTAAGAGCCACGAATGTGTCTTAGAAGCATTACATTTGTGCACAATCACAGACTTCAATTACTGTGATTGATTTCAGTATTTTGACTTAATTACATTGATGGCAGCAAAGGAAAGGCCACTAACTAACCAAAAGAATTACAAATATCAAACTGATAATGTAAATTATCTGGATTTTTGCATCAAATTAACTCCACGTGAGCATCTACTCTGGGATGAAAGATGTCACAACAAACATCAACAGTACATATGGATGAAATATGAGGATGATGGAGGCCGACACAGAGTGTACAGATGTGGATATGACCACAGAGGTGGCAAGAAGCCTGGTTACCTGGCTGCTTTGGAGCCAGGCTGGGGCTGCCCCTCGTTGGGTCACTGGCTCTTTGAACTCCTGCTGTTTGCTGTTCGGCGTCCTGGACATCTTTGTCCTCCAAATGGTCGAGTAGCTTGTCCAGCGTTGTCTCCAGTGTCTGTGTTGCTTGAGTGCGATCAAACTCCCCTTTCAGACCTTCGGTTTCTAATTCCTGCTGCGCCTACAACACAAAGGGAAGCCAATCATGTCAAAGCATCAAATTACATTATGCTAGATCATTGTGTCAGATTTGCCTAATAACATATTAATACATATAATCTTTATACTAGAGATTGACTAATTATGTATTGGAATTGTTTTTGAATTTTTTTTTTAAAAATTGTTTTTTAAAAATAAATTAGGGGAAAAATACCCTACTTTGGCTCTGATGCAGCTGCCTCTCTGACTGTAGTCCACTACAGACTTAATGTCCTACCCACAGCACTATTAATTATACTACTTTATATACTGCTGTGTAGCTTAATTTCTAATAATACATCATAATTTTTCATAATAGTTGATGTATATTTATGTATATTTTGTATTAATTATACAAATCTGCAAAGTAATAACCTAAAAATTTTAGCCTCATGAAGTACAATATTTGCCTCCAAAATGTAGTGTGGTAGACATATAAAGTAGTAGAATATGGTTATTGTTATTGGTTGTCTTGATTGCTAATAATCTGTGCTGGCCCTAAAAAAAACAAAAGAAAACGTATTGGTCAATCCCAACTCTATACATGAGTCTTTTTGTTAAAATTACATATTGTTTTTTGAAACCTCATTTATGATGTTGTCAAACTCCTTCTGCATTTCCTCCTTTATCTCTTCTATCTTATCCGAGGGCACTGTGAGGTCCGACATCTCGTCCTCAAACTCCTGCAACAGGCGTTCATCTTCATCTTTCTCCTCATCGCCAAGCTTCTCCCTGTCGCTTGTTGGTTTCTCTCCTCGACTTTTGGCTTGGTTTTGTGCTTTCTAAAACAAATAAATGTTGCATTGAACTGAAAGTCCAATACACTGCAAAGAAAACTAAATATAGTCAAAAAGTATCACAGTAATTTTAGTAAGCACTGACTTTCCGGTTGCTCTCTTTGAGATGTTGGACAAACTTCATCAGGTCTGCTGGGTCAGTGATGATTTTAAAGTTGAATTTTTCAACTGAAAGAGATTCATTTGAAGAAAGAAATTGCTACAAGTCCAACACACAAAAGAAATTTATCACAAATGACCACGAACAATCGTTCAGTTTGCAAGACTGCATAGAAATAAAAGACTCAGCAGTTCTATTGATCCTGTGTGAGACTTCCTAAAGCAGCAGAATATTAAATCAGCTCTACTGTAAAACAGTGACCAGATGGATCACAGACAACATTGGTCCTCCTTGTGTGTGTGATAGAAAAGGCAGGAGCATATCATACCTTCATCACCATCATCTATGACTTCATTATCTGTGAGTGAGTTATAACCATCATCTGCTGCCTATGCAAAGAGGAAAAAGAAATCAGGTTAGAGGGAAAGTGTCAACCTACACCATCTAGTGGTGTGAATCTAGAATTTAAGAAATATGTACCAAGCTTGAGAAACAACACTTTCGGTGAATATGACAATGAAATATTGCTACTGCTTTAGTGTGGTCAGCAAGGAGATTAAAAGAATGCATGAAAATATATGATTAAAGAGAACTTGTTTGAGTAAAACAACTCAAACAATGAACTCACAGATTCCAGAGAAACATCACTGACTGTATTCACATGCACAAAATATTTCATTTGTTGCTCTCATTCCAAAAAAGACAATATTCCTACTAAGCTGTTTAGATGGCTAATAAAAATGAATATCGCACTAATGTTCCCGTTTACAAGCAGCTGTGCATATTCCGATGGCTGGAGCAACATGAGCATCAAAATTGTATTTGCTGTACAAACACAAACACAAACACAGCCTCCCTCTTTCATTCAGTCAACCATCCTCTTGAAAAGGTTGCTATATTTGCATTTCCAAAAACCTGTTGATATCCAAGTCTCTCATTATGTTTAAAAGTGGGTGTTTCTCCTACTGACCAAATGTGGGCTTTTATTTTGTGCATGTATTTCTACCCCAGTCTTTGTGTTGGCTTGCTGGGTTGTCTACATCGCACAGAGCTGACTGTAATCTGATGTGTCACAAACAACAAAAGTAAAAACCCCAAGTGAAACACATATTCAAAATGTGCTGTATACATGTGCAAAGAACTGTCCTATCCCACATGTCCATTCAGAATAAGGTCTAATTCAGAATATCCAAATGGAATATGCTGTTTTCATGAGCTGTATCAAATCCAGAATATTGTAATATTCTGAATAAAAGTGGAAAATTGGTGTGCATGTAAATATAGTCACAGATTAACAGGGAAAAATTATTCTATTTCTATACCTGATTGTCTTGCTGAGGAGCAGAGGAAGCTGACTTTGAACTCCCTGGCTTTGTAACTCCCTCCCAGAAGTCAGAGTCTTCTGCCTCCTCTGACCCGGCACCATCAGATGCATCACCAGTATCTGTTTCAAAAATAAAAGCACACACTCATGTCACACAAAACCTTGTGGAGATTCCTTTTTAGTGCCATGACAAATTTCTACAATGCTCTGAAGATCATTTCTGTCTCTAATGAAAAAATCTAAACCTTTTCTGTCTGGCTGGGAGGGGTCATCACTGGGTGCTGGTGATGTCTCGTCTACTGTCACTTCCACAGCTCCATCTGCCCCTTCATTACCAGCCAACATCTCATCAAGACTCCTCAGCTCCTCTGAGATCTGCTCTACTTTACGCTTTGTGTCAGCTGGGAACAGACAGGAGGAAGAAAGAAGGAAAGCAAGAGCAAAAGAAAGATCATGTCACACATTTCTTTTTGTTTTAAAAATAGATAATGGACGACTTCACATTATTAAATGACACCCATTCAATGACATAGTGTCCACCAGCCTTATGTCCTGCATCAGATTCCTGTTTCAACAGGAAATAACACTGAAGTAATGAAGCAAGATTCTTTCCAAGTGCTGCGTCACAGTGACCTTCATTCTTGTGAACTCACAGACTTGAGCCTTGACGTAGTCCATGTATTGTTGGGCACTTAACGCTGGCTGGCACACGATACCCTGCGGCTTGGCGGTGGATGGAGGCCGCAGGAATGGATGTTGGCAAGTACGACTGGTGTGAACTGTCAGCACATAACGGCATGACTGAGGCTCATCCACTCGGGCAATGTAGTCACCAGAGCCTTCCTCACACACAAACTGGAAAAAAATAAGACAAAACTGTCAAGGTGTTTTTCAGGTGTTTTTTTTTTTTCATTTGGCCCAACAT
The DNA here is from genome assembly GCF_056507025.1 of Lutjanus erythropterus. Lineage (NCBI taxonomy): Eukaryota > Metazoa > Chordata > Actinopteri > Lutjaniformes > Lutjanidae > Lutjanus > Lutjanus erythropterus. The sequence goes on from NC_139318.1 coordinate 22,801,833, forward strand.
GTTTCCACTGACTTCATATCTCAGTTTGTTATAGAAAAACAAAACCCAAAACTTAAAGAAAACAAAGCAAGAAAAGCAGGCAAACACACACAGTAAGTGAGGAACACAAATACATCCCCTTTTCAAATGTCTCACCCGGACTTCAGTCTCTCTGGGATTTCCATTTAGGTCACACTTGGAGCCGTTTACGTAGGTCTGACTGTGGTAGCGCTTCAGTCTGTGCTGCTTGGAGGCCTGGAAAATGAACAGAAACCATGTTTTAACCAAATTGATTTATAATATTCTTGAACAAGGAGGCTAAATGCATAATCCTAAAACATGGCGCTTCTGATGTCCAAGTGGCGCAACACGAGATATACGAGATCTCACGATACCTTCACATCTGTGTTTACATGTTACCTGGAAGCGACTCAGACAACAGAGAGAGATCGGCTCAGAAATAGTGACTTGTTATGCACACAGATGACTTTGCAGACTTTTAACAAAGAAGAAAATGTCCGAGGACTTCGACACAGAAGAGGAACATCATTTCTTTGCTGCAGCCGCACCATGACAAGTAACTAACTACTTTGCTGTCAATCAGAACTGCACTCCGCAATTATCTTTCCAGAGTTACAGATTTTAACCATCAGTCCTCAGTGAACTGCCTCCTTGATATCTGAGAGTTTAAGAATCTAATTTTCATTATGGACTTCCCATGTTTTTTAGGGAGTCCATTCACATTAATATGGGATGACAAAAATAGAAATTTTGAAGAGAAAATTCACATAATTTCTGTTCTACACTTAAAATTAGACGGAGATTTATCTCTCTGATCATGAGAAAATGTGACATGGAGCTGCCATGCACCCACATACAAATACAAATACATATTATACTATCATGTAATTCCCATTTTTGTTTTTCTTCAATGTACACCAGAAATCTGACACAATCCAAAAAAAAAGACTCATACAACAAAACTGAGGCAACTTTACCTTGGCTGTTTCATTGCTCCAGTCAAATTCAGATTCGAAGTAACCCAGGAAAAGAACATCGCCTTTGATTTCTGTGTCTAAGGAAAAAAAAAAATAACATGTATCAAAGACTCATCTTTCAAAGCGGTTGTCATGACAAACACAGATGAAAAAGACAGAGGTACACTCTCACCTTCAAGGTGGTACTGTCTGATATGCTGACCATGGCAGAACTCATATGTCCACCAGTCCTTCGTCTGCAGGAAACACAAACAGCAAATGTTTCAATATAGATTAACTGACTGGCAAATCTTTCATTTCATTTAGGCTACTTGCTTAAAGTCGACAAAAACATCAAAGATTATCCTGTTAGAATTTCACACGCTAAAAACAAATTAGACATACATTATTTGAACAAGTTAAGCTCAGTGGAACACCTTAAAAAACTTAAATGATTGATGATCAATGACTGAAAATGGATCTGTCAGAATGCAGGTCAGCAGCTAACAGTATTAAGATAGTATAGTATGTGTGGGTCAAAAGTGAAAGTACAAAATACCAACAAAGACTAAAAACATGCTCACAACATTAATGAAAACTGATGAAATAAATAAATAAATTTCATCGTGGACAACAAAAATCACACACACACACACACACACACACACACACACACACACACACACACACACACACACGTGATCAAAATTAAGCTTCTGGTGGGGTCTGATTATATAATATGACTTCTGTAATTTCATAAAAGATACTAAACAAAATATACTAACCAATGACCATACCAGTACCTTACTGTTAAACACCAGTATTATACTATCAGAGTGAGTGTAAAAGCAGAAATGAGTAAAGGATGTATTTACTTCCTGTTACGACAAGATTTCCCTCCTGAAATTATTCAGCAAAGTTAATCTTGATGCATCTTGTCTCACGAACAACTTAGTTAGAAGATGACGCGCTGAACAATAGTCACACACATATATGGCATTTTGCTGTGTGAAACAGGACCTCTTCTCTTTTTCCATGGAGATGTATGTTTTATTGCTTAAAAGTGTTTTTTATAACGTAGCAGAGGTGATGTGCTCTATGAACCACTGGATACTGGATTTTAACTCAGTGCATCTGTCTTACTGAGCTTCATTTCAGTCCAGGCAAAATATTCACTTTACTTTAAACCATAGTTCCCTCACAGCCATCAGTAATTGAGACAACAATTTACAGGACTAAAAGCATACAACCTTCGGTGTTAGTCACAGCCACAATCTCTTGATGTACCAACAAACGGGCCTTGTTATTAAGCAACCAAACACAAGTATCTTATTAGGAGATAAATATCTCAATGGACACTGGGTCCAGGAACACAGTTATGTCTTGCCAGCCACCCGTTCTCGTAATGTTCTTTTGATTCTGCTACAGGATGAGAAAGACACAAAAAGCACAGATGGGGAAAATATGTGCATATCCTCAAGGAGTTTTGGAACAAAGATTATCAGTCTGTTTCCCTACATTCACATTAGAGAAGAAGGCTTTTGAACAGATGGCAGACAGATGTTTAAATTCCTGCGCTAAACAGTCGGGAAAGGAACCAGTGATGCTCTTCCCAAGCTCTGAACTGGACTCTGAAATGATCCAGCAAAAACATAAAGCAGAAATGCAGTGAAGTTTGTCAATTTTATCATTTTATACTGACAGGATTTATGACCAGTTTGCATTGACACTCCATTTTGTGTAGCAGAAAATGAATTATATGTTGTACACTTTGAATATGTTGTAATCCGCTTTAACATCTTCTCGAGGTTTTACACAGTGAAGCTAGTGTCATGAGTTGCAGGACTGTTGCTGTACCGGAAATGCTACATATATGACTATAAAATAGTTTCAGAGGCCCTGTTCTTTCAAGACTGTGTTCAATATAGATCCTATTTTTATAAAGCTGTGCCCACAAAAAAAATCATGTCTGAAATGCATGAGTAGACCACGGTCTGATTTCAGTTCCACTTTACATCTCTGGGGAAGCTGAAAGCACAAAACAGAAAAAAACAGTGACATGACTGTGCTCTGTGCTAACTGGTAGCCTGCCTCATGTCTGGACTTGAAAACCCCTGAGCTGTCAGTTGTAGGGCATGCCTAAATCATGTTTTTCTGTATTTCTTGTGTTTTTTTATACAAACTGAACAGTTGATAAAGTAGTGATAATGGGTATTATGTTAGGGCTGTGCATCTTCACTGGTCTCACAATTCGATTACGATTATCCTGTCAACAACTCAATTTCCTATATTACCACACATGGCTACGTTTTCATCAATGAATACAAGCAGTCAGATAAATATGAACTCCCCTTTTTATTGTTTATAAAGTGCTTCAGAAATCATTAACATAAAAGTCTTAACATTAATTGTAAAATAAATAAATTAATACATTATATAGTTCTAGCCTCCCTGTATTTTTGTGAAATTGTTCCATCCTCAAAAAAAAAATTCTTCTGCAGTCTAGCTGCAGCTTCTAGCAACTGTCTTCTGCTCAAGAAACTGATAATAAAGCTGCAATGATTAATCCATTATTATTCCATTATTAAATTAATCATCAACTATTTTGATATACAATTAATGGTTTTGAGTCATTTTTTTAATCAAAAAGTGTTCAAATTTTCTGATTTTAGCTTCTCAAATGTAAATGTTGTCTGATTTATTGAGTCCTCTTATGACGGTGAGGTGAATATCTTTGTGTTTTGGACATAAAACATTTGAAGGTGTCAACATGGGTTTTGGAAAACAATTCACCATTTTACAGACCAAACCTATGATGAAAATAATGATTAGTTGCAGCCTTACCACAGACTAGGGATGTACAAGATTAAACGTTGCCACCCTCGCTATTCGGCACCAGAAATACTAGTAGGTTTAACTATTTAGCAATATTTTATTCAGGTACAATGCCAGTTAACTGTTGTTTGTAAGGTGTTATGCAACCGCCGGCCACTAGTCGGGACAGCAGCCGCATCAGACAGCAGCCCCTCTCACCCAGCGCATACACCCTGATGGCCGCCCACCCAATCCCAGATGTTTTTAATCAACAAAGCCGGGCAGATGACATTAATAAGCTGTGTTCAATTTTAACTGCTTTCTGGGTATTTTCTTACTGATAGACTAGTATAAATTAAATTTTGTGTTTAATCGACAGGGAAAGTCTGGGTGATTCTCCTCCCTTTCTCAGAGTTGGGCAGCAAAGTTGACAGTATCTCATCAATTCTTGGCTGGGTCCGCTGTTTTCTTAACTGTGCCAGGCGTTAGCTTCTCAGAGTGAAAACGGCTAACGTGGTTTGTCAAGTTTGTGGTATTTTCAAGGTGTTTGATTTTTTGGTGACAGACTTTACAAACAACATTGACCTTGTCCAGTTCTGAGATGTGCACAGAGGTCTGCTTTGCACTAGGTGCGTTTTTTTTAATCACTATCTCTTGATTTTCCCCCGTTCTCCCACAATTCAATACAAGGTTGCTATGGCGCTGGTTGCTACTAGGAAGTATTTTGAATTTTAGAACTTTGTAGTCCAGCCGCAGCCAGAAAATCATCAAAAATGAACATCTCTATGCTATAATTGATTATGTTCTGTCACTAGGTGCATTCAAGATGGGCCAGGCCTGCACAGAATCGATCAGCAGTGATCACTGCATGATGCATGCGGGTTAGATTTGTGCCTGACTTGATCCCGACATGCTCTGACATCATGCACACATGGGCAACAATAACCTCACGAGATCCAGGCGGCCGCAGATTTTAGAGCCAGGCGCCGCGGCTGCTCTCCACCTACTGCACTGATTTGCTCTTACTTTTGACAACAAACACCACATGTTCTATAAAATACTAAGTTTCTGGGTAACTGTAATATTTAACGCTGGATATATAAATCTTATATTGTGCAATGAAGTTTTAATCTGTCAACAAGCAGATATTTTGTGTCTGATAATAATAAAGATTATATATATGACTTATCAAACGAACAGTTTCAAAGTGCTTTACAAGGCAGAAAAAAGAAATGATGTTCCATGTAATAGAAGAGGGATCACTTCAGTTTCAACTTCAATCAGTGACCAAGAACACATTTCATCTCTTCAGTTATGAACATGGTCTACAAACTACAGATAACCTACAGGTGATCTAACAGGATGTTAGTGTCTCTTCCTCTACTCTCTCTTAAGTCTGTTGAAAACTGTCCGACTTGACTGCAGCTTTTTGTCTCCACCTCATGCTGTAGCCACCTGATTTCGTCTACTTTTCAGGCGACGTGCAGTTCATCTCGGACGCACCTACTGCATTGATGCAGAATCGTCCATGTCTGCATCACGATGCATCTTAGAAATGATTAATCAGCAAATGTTTCAATATAGATTAACTGACTGGCAAATATTTCATTTCATTTAGGCTACTTGCTTAAAGTCAACAAAAACATCAAAGATCATCCTGTTAGAATTTCACACGCTAAAAACAAATTAGACATACATTATTTGAACAAGTTAAGCTCAGTGGAACACCTTAAAAAACTTAAATGATTGATGATCAATGACTGAAAATGGATCTGTCAGAATGCAGGTCAGCAGCTAACAGTATTAAGATAGTATAGTATGTGTGGGTCAAAAGTGAAAGTACAAAATACCAACAAAGACTAAAAACATGCTCACAACATCAATGAAAACTGATGAAATAAATACATTTCATCGTGGACAACAAAAATCAAAACACAATTAGCTGTTGGGAAAAATATTCTCTCTCACTCACACACACACACACACACACACACACACACACACACGTGATCAAAATTAAGCTTCTGGTGGGGTCTGATTATATAATATGACTTCTGTAATTTCATAAAAGATACTAAACAAAATATACTAACCAATGACCATACCAGTACCTTACTGTTAAACACCAGTATTTGGCTAATAATGTGCTACTATCAGAGTGAGTGTAAAAGCAGAAATGAGTAAAGGATGTATTTACTTCCTGTTACGACAAGATTTCTCTCCTGAAATTATTCAGCAAAGTTAATCTTGATGCATCTTGTCTCACGAACAACTTAGTTAGAAGATGACGCGCTGAACAATAGTCACACACATATATGGCATTTTGCTGTGTGAAACAGGACCTCTTCTCTTTTTCCATGGAGATGTATGTTTTATTGCTTAAAAGTGTTTTTTATAACGTAGCAGAGGTGATGTGCTCTATGAACCACTGGATACTGGATTTTAACTCAGTGCATCTGTCTTACTGAGCTTCATTTCAGTCCAGGCAAAATATTCACTTTACTTTAAACCATAGAAATGATTAATTTCGACATCCCGGTATTATGTACAGTTTATCCAATAATGGCAGCCAATTTTAATACAGTTACGTGTTTTTGTAAATGGGCTATAGCTGCGACATGTTTTTTTCCATATAATTTGAAAGTGGGGTTGTTTTGCTTCAATGAAAACACTAATACTGGGCGCCCCTATAGCTCAGTCAGTAGGGTGTGCGCACCATGTATTGAGGCTGTTAGTCCTCTGCAGCGGCCGCTGGTTCGAATTCCGCCTGCGGCTCATTTGCTGCATGTCATCCCCTGTCTCTTCACCCCCCTTTCCTGTCATACCTTCAGCTGTCACTGTCAATAAAGGCAAAAATGCCAAAAAAATAACCTTTAAAAAAAAAAAAAAAAGAAAACACTAATACTGCATTTCAAATTATTGAGAGGTTTTCAATATAAACCTCGAATTAATTATTTCAGAGCATGCTGTTGTTTTTTTGTTTTTGTTTTTTTTACATTTTCAGCACATTTTAACAGAATCACAAGACTACCAATAATGGTGACAGTTTTGGTCTCTATAACCGTAATATGATAATTTTTTGTTTCATCTCTAATGCTGACACTACTATTACTACCTATTTTTCACACTACAGTGAATAATATGTATATATATATAACATAATTAAATAGGGATTGGGTAATCCGATTGTAGTACTTTCTGGATGTGTTTTAATGTTTTTTTTGTTTTGTTTTGTTTTTTGTGGCATACATCAGTCAAAAATAAATTTTATTGACAGGTTTAGTCACTATGACTGTCTACATCAAAAGCAGCTCCATCTTGGATGGATAAACGTTTTAAACAGTTTCTAAGCACCATAAGCAGTTGTCCATTGGATCACACAGATAAGTAGTTGAGAACTAACCTTCACTAGACACTGGGCATTGTGCATTGGACTGAGTAGGTCTGGGATGTCAGGCCCGGTGTACCCTTGTGAGTCCGGCTCAGACGCAGGATCCTGATGAAACCGGACAGCCTGGGCTGGAAGTCGACACTCATATAGCTGCTTGTACTTACTGGACACCATCATAACCTCCTCTGTCTTAGTCTGGAGGAGAAACACTTTAATGAAAACAACTGCAGCATCTTCAAAGATGACAATGCCATACATTAGCACAGTATTTGAGTGTTTATACCTAATTTGCTGCTTGGTTTCGTGACTGCCTTCGTATTTAGTCATTTACAATGTAAAGAGGTTGCATCAAGCTATGTGAAAGTGAGTAAGCTGAGGTTGTGTTGTGACAGCTGTCAACGACGGTTGCTGCGTAGGTCACCTGGAAGTAACTTCTACATTAGCACTTCTTCGTGTTACGTTCGAGCACACTGGACATTTAAACTTCTCACTTAGCTAACATACAGATTATTCTTTACACGCACTACTGATGTTAAATGAAGATATTGTACGCTATCGTCAGCTAACACTAGCCTCCTTTCTAGCTAGCAAACTAGCCGTTAGCTTCCCCTAACACCCTCACTCACCTGCCCCAAGATGACAGGGTCGGGAAGAATTTGAATCCCATATTTCATCTCATTCAGCTCCTCTAAATTCAAGAAGGCTGGGACACAGAGGGGACATATCAACAAGAAAACGTACAATCTTTTTAGCCAGCGGATCAAGGAAGCAGCCATGACTGACTCTCTCCTCATACCCCCATCTGTCGTTCGTGTGTAGAAGGGAACCTAAATTTTGTGAAGACCTCGCGAGATTTGTACACATTGTTCCCCATTTTGCGCATTTAAAAAAACAGTTATGCTTTTTAATGTAAAAATCTTGTGGCTAAAATTTGAATATATTTAGGAACAAAAACACTGATTACAGATAGAAATGAATCATTAGTTTTGATAGAATGATTATTCTCGCGAGATTTTTCGCGGGTCTGGGGTTCCTTTCTAGACACGACCCCTTTTAGTCTGACAGCAACAAAACACAGAACGTCTGACATGGTGGCAGCGGATTGGTCGATGTGAGAAACGCTACCCTGTCATTGGCTATTTTTTTGCGTGGTTCCAGTTCTGAAGTGTGTTAGTTTACTACACCGGCACAGAGTGACCGGACGGTGCTCCTACCTGTGTGACATCAAAATTCATTTTTAAACAACGCACATGACAACTGTCAACGTTTGTCTTGATGTAAAATGAACTCACACATTGCTACAGACGCTGAGTGTCATTTGGCCTGATGGATAAGGCGTGTCACGGGCCAATTTTCCCACAAATTACCATCATGCGGATTATTATTATTTTTTTTTTTGGTTAAACTCCAGGATACTGTTTTATAATAATTTTATTACAAGTATATAACTCGAAACTTCTGAAGCACACATTGGTATGCTGAAATGTGAACTCCAACTGTAAAGTTGATCTTTAGCGTAACATAACCCAGATTGAACAGAAGCAGACCGTCGAAACAGAAATAAAACATCCCTTTATTAAAAAATGTCCCCAAACATTTCCCCCCCACACAAACACATACGTGCACAGACGCCCACACCCATCCATGTAGACATACACACATGCACAGATTACTGTTGAGATACGTTTATGAGCAGGTTTAGCTGTTGGAAGTATATTACAATACATTTTGTGCGTGTGTGTGTGTGTTATATGCTATTTTTGCTGCTGCTGATTGACCGCTTGGTGTTGCGTTGAGGTGCGGTGCTGTGCTGTGCGGTGCGGTGCGGTGCGGTGGGGTGTCGTGCGTTCTCTCCGCTGTGCCGCTGCTGCTGCCGCCGCTGCTGCTGCAGGGGGAGCGTCCGTCCGTCCACAGCCTGCAGTGCTGCGATGCGCGGCCGCTTCATTTGTCTCCTGGCTGCTCCGTGTCTCCACATCTAAGACCATTTGCAAGAGCAGTGAGAAACAGCTTCATTAAGAGGGGCGACCTCCGTGCAGGCGGTGAGGGGGGTGAACCAAGCTTACTGTGCAGCGTCTTTGAGATTGAGGTGAGCTCCCTGTTCATATGATTTGACAGTAACAACAATAGGCCTTTGGCTCTGTCTTATTTATTATCGGCATTTCCAGCAGCTCTGAGTGGACATTTGACGCTTCTTTATAGGACAAAACACGAGAAGAGAAAGAAAGGCGTGAAAAATTTGGAGCAAAGCAATTGTCGATGAATTTCTATTTTTGTTTTGAAGGAGCAGTGTTTCAGCATGAGAAGAATGCAATCGAAAAAGACAGCATTTTTTTCTCCTGCAGTCTTATTCACGACAAGGTAGGCTAATAGGCCTGTCTGACGGATCGAACAGATCGCATTATCTACAGCCGGTATTTTATGGCCGCTGCTCCGGATTGCTGGACACATGATTGCATTACTGGCATTTTTCTTATGGTTGAAGATGCTGGGCAGTAAGGAGGAGTATCTGATGCAGAATAAAACATGCGGTGATTTAATAATATGTAGAATCAGAGATAAGTAATCTGTCGTGCGCACTTTGGGAGGGACCCACACAGCTATGTCCATGTCTAAAGCATGTCCACAGCTCCCCTCACCTCTCCATTGGCTCGTTTCTAGGTTAATTAAAAACAGCAGCTCAACTAATAGGCCTGCAGCACGCAGTTTAATTCTGATTGGACTGTGGATTCACGACTTGGATTATCTCTCACCTCTCTTGTTATGCCAGGGTATGATTACACCATCACAGCTAATTATCATTCAAAATGCACTGTTTAAATCCACATGCGGGGCTTCACTACATGGAGTTCACGGCAAATGATTTACACTTAAAATACGATACAGGGAGGTGGAGAGACAGTCTGTAAGCATAATTGTGCAAAAGTGTACAAAAAGTGCAATTACATTTAATGGACAGTGAAAAGACAGTTGAATGGATAAAAGAGCATGCAATATGTTAAAATGTGTATTTGTGTATTATTATCATATCAATTTTTAAAAATTTAAATGTCATGGTTATTGTATGGTATATTGCCACAACCCTAATTTCACTGTTATATTTGTCATAATTATTAGCATTAAAACGACACGACTTTAAGCATTGATCTATTCTTCCTGTCCTCATATTCTACAGCCTTGGTTTGTATCACAGAATCAGAATCAGAATTAGAGAAACTTTATTGATCCCTGGGGGCGGGAGTCTTCAGATTCTGCTTTCAACAGTATAAAAATATATTGCATAGTGCAATTAGAAGAAAATATTTCAAAATAAAAAGGTGTATAAACATATGTGCAGACTACCAGAAAACACAGAGATAAAATGTCAATAACAGATAATAAAACAGAATAGAACATGTTAACATGCAAATTGCAATTAAAACCTGTACATTTTAAATTTCTGATGCATAATAGTGGAATTATATGGTTTTATTAAATATTTTTGCAATTTTGTCATTTCATGATCTGTGTATGTGCTGTGTGATGTTGCCTGCTGTGTTTGTTGCAGCTAGGATGATAAATTATTAATTTACTGTGGAAAACAATTAATCTAGATTAAACAGCAGTCTTTCTGTGAGTTAAGTAGTGAGTGTGGCAAATATAAAAGATTATATATATCTAATGCACACTCTGTGTATCCTACACCCCTAATAGATCAAGATCAGAAGTGCTTTTTAAAGGAGCACTTTGACAGACACACACACATCCAGCACAGCCCAGCTGATGGCTGCTCAGCACTGATTGATTTTTTTTCCAGCTTTCCACAATACAGTAACACACTATTGGTCATCCCCAAACCCTGCAGGATTTCCCCTGGGGGCTGTGAGAGCACACAAGCAGCTGCTGTGGCACCATATGGACACTCGACTGTGTTTTTATGTGATGGCGCAATTGCTTACAATGTACAATGTGTACAATTTATACTGCTTTGGGAACTATTGCAGTCTGGGAAGCTGTACATATTTTTCCATTGTGTATTTTATGATTAATGTAGCTTTTTTTCCTTTCGTTTCCAGATGGGGACAGCACTCACTCATTTCTGTGACTATCTACATGGTTTCTGGAGATGCAGGTGCCTTCAGAGGATACCCTTTCACTGACTGGATAGAAGCAGTCGGGTATATTTTCTTACTTTTTCAACATGTGCAGGGCTGGAAATTAAGATGAGTTCAGGTACAAGAGATTTTAAGTCCACAAAAATATTTCAAAAAGTCAAATTGGTGTTTGCAGTATCTTCTAGCTGCAAACAGCAATTCCAGAGGGAGATCTACAGTACATGTTTGTAGATGCAGGAACATGTCTGTGTGCATGCAGTAGTTGTGACCATGGATGGATAAAGCATCATGCAGAATTCTCCTGAACTGCCACAGTCATTATGCAATATTGTCACAGCAAAACAAACAGGATTATCTGCTGATAAGTCATGAGAAAGGCATCCCTTTGCTTTATTCCTTCAGCATGTTATTGTAGCTGCAGTAAAAAAAAAACAGTCAGTATGGTAGCCAAATAAAATGAAATGTTAGACTCCCTTTGGCTGACTGAATTCATAAAGAATGAAGTCTGATATTTGAGGAGAGTGTTCTAAAGTTAGAGGCCAAAACATTTAATCATTTTGTACAAATGTTGGTGTTAGAGCAACTGAAAGTAAGAAAAAAGAAAGAAAGAAAGAAAGAAAGAAAGAAAGAAAGAAAGAAAGAAAGAAAGAAAAAAGAAAGAAAGAAAGAAAGAAAGAAAGAAAGAAAGAAAAAAAACTGAGCTGGTCTCAAACTCTATTCTGTCAATACCACAGTGAGCACAGCTGTTTATTCAATTAAAGCACCTACACACATTTCATCACTTAGTGGCTCCATCATAAATGTAACCACAGAACATCTGAAGAATGCTCCACAGCAGTGGAGCCATGGTGTTGATGATTTACAGGGTGGATTTTTTTTTTTCTGTCTGTCTGTCCTACATTCTGTGCAAAAATGTATTCTAAAGTTCAGCCAAAGCTAATGTGGGGTTTCAAGAGGCTAAAATAGAATCAAGTAGACATCTTCCAAAGTTTCTGTGCCTGGTTGCATAAACCACCTTAAGGTTCAAATTAAAGTTTGTGCCTTTGGCAAAATATTTTCCAAAACTGTGTGGCTCTCGCTTTTCTCCTTGTTTAAGTGTTTAGACCAGGGAACAGCATCCTTTACTATCAAAAGAGACAATATCTGACAAAATCTGTCTGGAGCCACAACTATTAAATTCTCTATTTTCCTCGTATTATTCTCTGTTTTGGACAAAGCACTGAGCCATAGGCATAGGTTATGATGCACATTTTAGTTGATGAAATATTAACACTTTTTTTTCATTTGGTGTATAGGCTACACATTTTTACAATTGTAAGAATCACTTTAGGCCTACAAAAATGAGTGAAAATTAAACTGTTAAGAAAAGAACAATTATTCATTTCTATCTGGTTTTTTTTTGTCAAAGCCACAGAGAGCCACTGGACAGAGGCAAAAGAGCTCCATGTGGCTCTGGAGCTGAAGGTTGCTGACTGAGGTTTAGGATGTCATGTCTAGAAGGGAACCCTAGACCTGAGAAAATTCTTGCGAGAGTGTTCATTTTAACCCAAATTATGATTTTACCCAACCCCAGCCAAGTATTTTCTGTTCCTAAACCTACCCAGATTTTAACCACGATATTCACACATTATAAGGCATAATTAGTTATGCACTTACCCCATGAAAGTTTTGCAAATCAAAGGTTCACTTCTAGACACAACTTGTTTAGACTCAGGCTTTCACGGCAGTTGCTGTCATAATACGGCACATACAGTTCAGTTCAGGTGCTCTTTAGTTACCATGGTTACATTTTCACTCACATCCTTTAAAGCTACTACAAGGAGCTTCTAACTGATTATGAGACCATCTCAATTTAATACTGATGCCTCTGTATAACCTACATAAGTTAACGAGACCACCAGCGAGAAGACTGACTAGTTCTGTACAGTACTTCTTAACATCTGCCACCTGGTTGGATTCTGCTTGAAATCAGATAAAACAAGCCTGTATATTTTCCCAAGCAAAATTACAGTGACTAGTATGTTACCTAGTTAAAAAGAAGCAGGAGGAGATTTTTCTTAAGATAATTTTATTTTTGACGTTATATTTTGTGGTTGTTATGGTGGAAACACTACCACCCTAGTCCAAAGGGGCCTCCAAAATAAGATCAATACGAAAGTTCCTTGTAGTAGGTTGCTAAACACCAAGTAGCTTAATTTAGTTTAGCGAAAAGAACATGAGGATGTTGTTCTCCTTGAAGAACGTGGAAGACACAGTGACATAATCCAAAGTAAATTTAACCCAGCTACAAATGTGCACAAGCAGAAGATGTTGTAAAAGCAGTCCTTGCAAGATCGTTTTGTCAGTTACTTCAAGTAAATCTCAGTGAGAAATTCTGCTGTGAAACGAAACATAGATGAAATAATGAAGAAGTATAAAAATATAATTCTGACATTAAGAAAGGAGACAGGTCAACAAAAAAATGATTAGTTTTAATAAAATGATGTCAGTATATGAAACAGTTATGTTAACATTTGGCTAGCTAGCTACATTGTTGCTTGTATAAAGTAAAATCTATTACAAGTTACATTCAGGCTCAGGGAGTAACAGATTACATATAATCAGATTATGTAATTAGGATACAAAAAAAGGTGATTTTATGGCATTGCAGAAAAAAAAGACAATCAGATTACAAATACATTTTGTAAAAAAAATGTGATTATTAGCTGGATTACAATTTTAAAAAACATTTTAAAATAAAGCATGATACCACCACAGTTGGCCCACATTAAAATACTTAAGTCTCAAAACTCCACTGTGGTCTCAGTGAAACCCATTAACCCATGGTCTCTAGTGAAAGAAATGCTTCACTGGGTGGACAACATTACAACATTATTTTGGCTTTAAATCAGAAAAGAAGAACAATATCATAGCACAGTAACAGTTAATGCCTTCAGCTGTGAAAATACTATCATCATCCAATGGCTGTTAGCTACATAAACCACTGGTAATGTCAGCTACATGGAACATCTGCTAATGTTAGCTACACAGACCAACCATTAACATTAGCTAAACGGAAGAACTGTGAACATTACCTACACAGAACAACCGCTTATGTTAGATACATAGAACAACAGTCAACGTTAGGTATACAGAACAACCACTTACATCTGATTTTTTTAAAATGAAATCAGTGAAAATTGATAACAACATTGCTATATAGCGGCCAGGGTTTTAAACACAACACAAAATTAACCTCTGCCACAAGTCTTTGCATGTATCACAATATCATGACACGGTGCTTTGAGAATCGATACAGTATCACAAAACATAATATTTCGATACTCAGTATTTTGTATATTTTCTTACACCCCTACTGGTTAACCTGATAGTATCTACCACTGTAACTGAAAAGTAATCTGGGATTGTAGGTGGTGATGCTGGGACGGTGTGTGGGTAAAAACACAAGCACCAGATTGAAATAAGTTTCTGTCAGTTTACTTGAAGTTTGAGTGTGAAGCGTAAATAATAATGTTTCGACATACAAACACATGTCTCTGTGTCAGGCTTTAGCATGCGTTCCCTGAGAAAGACGGTGTTGCTCGCCATCCTGGTGTCTGTGGTGCTGGTGCTGGCCCTGCTCCATTCATGGCCCACTCGGGCTTATAACACAGTGGATGTGTGGCAGCGACCGGGGTCAGTAGTGGAAAGGCACCTGGAGGAGAGGCTCCCAGAACCAGACCACCGATTAGGCAACATCCCCTTTCATGTGAGGGACAATGTGGCAAGGTATGGGCACTTCTAACCACTTGATTTTTTATATCAAATTAGATTTCAATATTTTTATTTACTAGTTTTAATTTGACTTTATTATATTATGCTGTCTCAGTGTGATCACATGTTTTATTATGATTATGTTATGGTCTTATTAGGCTTGTCCCTATAGGAGAATCCTTTTTGGTTCCTGTTAGAACCTTTTATAAAGGTTCCACTTGGAACCCTTTGAGAGAGTTCTACCTAGAACACAACGTACAGACTTATACCTAGAACCATTTATGAAAGGTTTCACCCAGAACTCCCGGCAAGAGGTTTTTCAGAGAACCCCTCTATGGTATCATGGTTCCACCCAGAACTCTCTCTGGGTTTTCTATCAGAACCATTCCACCTTCTAAGGGTGCTAACAAGAACCTACCCAGGGGTTCAAGAACCTTTTTATATTGTTAGGGATTTATCAAGGGACTCACTTAAAGGGTTCTACACGGATTGTTTTTATAGTCCAGGGGTTTTACTTGGGAAAAACCTAGGAGGTTCTGCCAATAACCTTTTTACAGTGGTGGAAAAAAGTTTTCAGACACCCTTAAAATTTTACACAATCTCAAATATTATCATGAAATATTTGTTAAAAAAATCTTTTTTGTGTTTCAAAAGGTGTGGCTGCATTAGACAGACACAAACAAATACAACTGATATTTTTTTTTGTTTACTGTTTACAAGAAAAACTAACAAAACTAAATTCTTGACAGTTTCAATATGTCAGTTCTCAACATTGTCGGTATCAAAGTCAACAAGTAACAGAGAATGTGTTCAAAACTGAACAAAAAATAAATAAACCACAATTAATATTTAGTAGTCCTGCCATTAGCACGCAGTAGAGCTCTGATCCTGGCTGGCATGTTCTCCATGAGCCTTTCACACTGTTGAGGGGTAATCTTGTCCCATTCTTCTTGAATTGCTACTTTTAATTCTTCTAAATTCTTTGGTTTACGCTTTGAAACAGACCTTTTGATAATCCACCACAGATTTTCAATGGTGCTCATGTCCGGGGATTGAGCTGGCCACTCTAAGACCTGGATACTGTGCTCCTGCAGCCAAGTTCTACTGGCCCTGGATGTGTGGCAAAGGGCATTATCTTGTTGAAACATCCAGTTTGTCTGTATTTCTGCACAGTGTATCCAACTGCTGAAGGACTGCATTTGCACTTCCTGGCTATCTGGCGGCAGCTGTACCCTTCCTGGCTGAGAATCTGTATCTTCAGGCGTGTTTCCTGCGTTAGGTTCCTTGTTTTAGCCATTTTTGTCTCTGAAGAACTTTCAAATGTGCTGGCTTTATATAGACACAAAGCACGGCAACAAAAATTGTGTCTTTTAATAAAAAGCACGACCTTCATTAGTGGATCACTGGTACCAAAATGACCCAATACTCAGAATTTCTTATGTATTTTTATGGAACCAATCAATTTTAAGTTTTTAATGGCTTTTTTAGGATTTGTTTAGTATTTTGGCTGTGACTGTACTAAAACAAATTGCACTTGAAGACCTAAGAGTGATTCTTAATGCAATATTTCACAAATGCATGGGGTGTCCGAAAACTTTTTTCCACCACTGTATATTCCAAGGGTTTTTTTTATATTACAAGGATTTTTATCTAGAACACACTTGTGTTTTTTATATTATAAAGGTTTTATCTAGAACCCACCCAGGTTCAACATTCAAAGTCTTAGTCTTACAGTGAACCCCTGACAAACCCTTTGTACAAAAAAAGGGTTCAAAAGCAGAATGTTTGGGTAGAGCCACAGCCCTTCAGGAAGAACCCCTTTTTGGAACCCTTATTTCTGAGAGTGTGTGTGTGTCGTTATTGTTAACGTTATTGATAAAGTAGATCTGAATCTGAAACTGAGCTAAACCTGATTTCCTCTCTTTCATTCATGTCTCTGCTGATCCATCCAGCTTGTTGGCACGTAATGGATGTGTATGTGAGGGTGAGAGTGGAGGCGTGAATCTGCCCTTCGCCCAACTCTTATTCCCGCGGGTGTCAGCTCACCCACTGCACACTGCCTTCGAGGCCTCAGAGCTGGAGGAGATGAAGAGGAGACGGGCCAAAGAGTACAAGAGTTTCCAGAAGAGGTTAGCAGCTCCGTAAAGCAATGATGTCCAAACACAGCTGCCAGAAGAGCAGAATAATGATAGAATATCATCTTATTGATAAATAATGAAACATTTAAGCCAGAGCTACTGGAATAGCGCACCCTGAATATTATTTTATATGAATCTGCTTTTATTCAGGTGTAATTGTCCATCTCAAATACTGTTCTTCTTCACCTTTCAGTTTAATGCCACTCAGGATTCATCTTTAACTTCTCTAGAACTCAACATGATATTAAAGGGATCAAAATGGAAAAGTCATATTATTCATATTCTTTCCTCTACATACTGGCTCACTGAATAGTTTTTCTACAAGAAACCATGCAAGAGCAAAATAATGAGGTGATGAGGTCTTTTATTAATAGCTGCTAGTGAATTCTTTCTATTGCATTGTGCCTGACAGTTTCTTTTTGAAGAACTAAAGCAGACTCACTGGATTTTAAGCATGTTTGTTCACTTTTTCTGTTCCTGTCTGTGCTTGTGGATGTCTGGTGTGTCTTCCTGATGCAACTTTTTCCCTTCAGGTCACAGACACCTGCAGATGTTCTCATAATTGCAGAGGCTAACAGCCCCTTACAGTATCCCACACAGGGGGTGGAGGTACGACCCCTGAAAACAATCATCATCCCAGGTAAGACTTCAGACAGAGTAGGACACATTTAAACAAGACATATTTGTTAAAGGTCCAGTGTTTAAGATTTAGGGGGATTTATGAGCAGAATAAAAGGATGAAAGTAAGTAAATAAGATTGTTTGTGACAGAAATGCCACCAGTTTTTCCCAGTAGCCACTCGCAGTACTGCAGTCAAAAATTCCCCACCAGCCCAAAAAGCATTTTTCTCTGTATGCCACCATTATAAAAGACATATCTGCAAAACTGTTGACAGGGCACCTCAAACTGAAAACAAGGTCTGTCATGACTCTTTCTATTGTGAATTTTTGATCCATGGAGTTTTTAAAGTAAAACTTTCCTCGATCCAAAAATAGCCATCTAAAAATCTATGATGTCATCACAATGTAAAGTCTGTGAGCTGATTGGAAACTTTCACATTCTGTATGAGTTTAGCTCATATATGAACATGATTTCTGCCTGAATCGTGTCAGAGAAAATGATCACTACTACTTCAAGACATCATTAAAGGACATCCTTTGTTATTGTTTTAATGTAAGAGAGACCCCAGAAATCAGAAATGACATACTGTGTTTAAATTAGTTTGCTGTCCAACAGTGAAAACTGGACGATGTGGCAGTGAAGTGTTGCTGTATTAGATTAGATTATTGAACTAAAGTACAGGCCTGCAGCTAATAAATTATCATGCTACTTAGTTTTGTAACACTACAGATATTCACAAATTCATCTAAGTGGAGAGAATTTGATTGGAAAAATCCCATGTGTTTTTTGTTACACCTAACATAACAAGTAAACAACTTCAAAGGCAACAAACATGCTGGAGAAAATGTGGCCATACAGAAGCAAAGCATGTGCTCATCTTCTGGAGCTGTCCAAAAATAGTTACTCTGGGAAAGAATGAGGTTAGTATTGAGTGACGGATTGTACAGATATACAATCAGTAAGAAGTGTTTTGTTTTAATACTTGGGCGATATAACCACAGTGGTGCAGAAGAAAGATAATTATTTGGTCAAAATAATTCTGCATAGAGTCGGCAGGAAGCCATCACAAGAAAGTGGCTTAAAACCAGGGGTGGAAGTAATTAATTACAAATACTCAAAGTACTGTTTTTTGGGGGTACTTGTCTGTACTTTTACTTGTATTTAAGTATTCATTATGCCATGTAATCTGCTTAGTTACTTTTAAAGTCATGGTTGAGTACTGAGTACAATTTGAATTAATATCCAGACCTTTTATCTGCATTTTTGTAGCCAATAAAATGATTTGATAGCAAAAAAAAGCCAATGAAAACCAGGACATATTGACAAACAAAACAAAAAAAAGTATATTTAATGACTGATCTTTAATTGATTTTTTATCATGAATTTAACCAGTTAAAAATGTATTTATGGATATTTAATCAATAGTTGTGGCAGTAACAGCACCTCATCTAGCTTTGTTTTGTCTGCTGGAGACATTTGCTGATCAAGAACAAAAAGGAAAAAAAGGAAAAAAAAAAAAGGAAAAAAGAACAAAAACAGCCAATCAAAATGAGGGGGAAAAAACACTTGTTTTGTATCAAATCAATTATTAATGATTAACTGATTGTTAGTGTTTTAACTATTGGTAAAGCAAAGCACACAAAATTTAGAGCCCTAGTCTGGAGAGGTGATGGTGACATCATCGGTTAAAAGTAACTAATACTCTGAGTAGTTTTTTTTGACGAATACTTTGTACTTTTACTTAAGTATATTTCTAACACTAATACTTTTACTTGTAATTGAGTAATATTTCAGCAATGTAATAGTACTTGTACTTGAGTACAGATTTTCAGTACTCTTTCCATCACTGCTTAAAACTAATCCACCCAGACAGAGACAGTAGATACATATAGTGCAGGAAATATGAGTGATGGGAAGAATGATCTCTCTGTTCTCTCCAAGTGAAAGAAGCTGTGTTTAACAGAGAATGGAAAAATGGATTAGGTTTAGAAATAAAGACATTGGCAGTGTAATTTTTTTTATATAATAATTTAAGTTGTATAATGCTTTAATATGAAATATTACATGGCTTTGGTAAATTCTTGATTCTGATTACAGCATTCAGTTACAGCATTGTCTGTTATTTCTGTATAGCAGACTGTTGCTATGAAGAATAGACCGTTGCTATGGACATAGTTCTGATCATAGACTGTGGAGGAACAATGAATTCATTGTTTTTTGGTACATAGCCCCATAACAAGTAGGATAATGTCCAGTGAGCAGCTCACTATTGCAAAATAAAGCCATAAGATTATATTAAAATCGATATTTTGTGTCACTTAGATTTATCAAATTTTATTTATTTCTTTGTTTGTTTGTTTATTTTGGTGTAAGTAACCACATTCAAGTCCTGCATCATCCTGCCAGATTTATTTCACAATAATGACCTGCTCACTGTGCATTATCCCTTAGATAACACAGCAAACTTTGGGTGAACCAAAATCCCCTCGTTGCAACAGGTTTTGTTTTTTGTACTTGTATGGATAAAAACATTAAAAACATAAAAACTGAAGTGCTTAAAAAAAGAAAAGAAAAGAATAGCTAATTATGAAACACCAACCAAGAGCTGGCTCATATATAGTGCACACGTGCACTGCTGATTAGTAAAAATTAAAGTGTTAAATCTCTTTATCTCCATTCAGAGCTGCAGTGAAAAGACCAGACACATGCTGCTGTGTTTTGTTCTGTGGCATGTGGCTTTCTGTGGCATCAGAGTCCTTTCACCTCCATTGAGTGAAATCCTGTTGGCTGTGACTCTGGACATTTTCAGTGGTCTAACTGGGAAAATGGTCATGCTTGTCATCATAAAAAAGCTGTGCAGTGTGGTGTACAAAAAGCACAATGAATTTCACATTATCTTACATGTGTGCAGGAAGTGGATTAATTATTCCCCAGTGGCTGTAGATCTAAGTACAATGCGTCAATTGTTATCATATGTTTTCAGGTTTGGCCTTACAGGACCTTCCCAGAGAACACTACTCAGTAAGTATTTCAATGTGGCCATCTGTACTATGAGCTAGTTCAGACATGTCATTTTATTCCACTGACTTTTCTGTCCATCTCACCGTAGATAAACATCACTGCCACGCTGGGGACGTTGAACGTAGCAGCGGAGGTAGACGGGGTGAAAATCAAAGGTGACGGCGAGATGCACATGACTCTGACGAGCAGCCTCCTGCCGAACCTGAACCGACAGCTGCAGTTTGTCACCTACACAAACACACTGTTCCACCCAAGCACCGCAGACACAGGTGAGGCCCCAAACAAACATTGGCCTGGGTTTTTTTTGTCTCATCTGGGGTCGTATTCACAAAGCTTCCTGGTATAAAGAGTTGCTCCTGGTGATGAAATTGTGAGAAAATTCTTATAATTGTGACATACTCTAAGAATTTCCCCTTAAAGTTAAGGGTAGATCCTAGTAAGTTACTCACAAAGCATCTTAGCCTTTAAAGAGCTCCAAAGGAGAAAAGAAACTGTTAAGAGGGTAAGGACTTTTAATAGCCTGAAGAGTTTCTTAAGCAGAGGAAAAGACGGCGGAAAGTGAGTTAATGAAACACTGCAGGTTAAATCATGCAGGGACAATGATTGTGGTCAATCTCATTAGAAATGCAATAACATAAAAAATAAATAAATGAAATAAAATAAAATGATTATTAACTGCATTTGTATAGCACTTTAACTTAATTTTAAAAAGTGCTTTACAATAATAATAATAATAATAATACCTTGTTAATATCAAATATATTAAGTACTAAAATTATTAGGATGGTAAATAAACATAAAAAATGAATATATTAACTATCAGCATGTTGAAGGGCTACTGCACAAATAGACAGTGTTTTCAATTTTTTTCTAGTCTGCTTTTAAGGTATAACTTACAATTTATTCAACAGAGATGTTCTTAAATAGTGTTCATAATTACACTATGTCTTAGTAGAAACTAAAGTCAGTTGATTTTACTGCCCATTCTATGCCCATTATCACTAAGACTGCTTTTTTTTTTTTTCTGAGAGTTTTTTCAGACTGTTTGTGAATACGGCCCCTGATCTCTGGACTTATTCTTACTTTTCAAAAAGTTATAGTTTTGGGGGGAAACTGGAGAGAAAAGTTTTCAAGTCGTTTTAAGTACCCCAAAAATGTTTTTGTGTCTTTATGTAAAGAATTAAGTGCTCTGTAATCTGGGATTAGATTTAAAGACACATGCCTTCTGGCAGAGAGCCGGAGGAATAAATCATTGTTACTTTCATATCTGCACAATAAATATAAACCTACAGCCAGCAGCCTGTTAGCTTAGCTTAGCATAAAGACTAAAAACAGCTAGTTTGACTTTGTCCTCAGGTAACAAAATACACCAGCGTGCAACTCTAAAACATTTTGTGTCTTGTTTGTTTAATCTTAACAAAAAGCACCAGAAAGTGAGGTGTAAAAACTGCCATATGTGGTTTTTTGGGGCGTTATGTGTCTGACTAGTTTGTGGCTCTGGGCAGTTGCCGGGCAACCAGCAGAGAGAAATCACTAGTCCTGGCAAAGACATAGTCGGATACTTGACCAGCTGCTGGCTGTAGCTTTATATATGAGAGAGGGGTATTGATCTTCTCATCTAACACCCTGAAAACAAGTAAGAGTGTTTCAAGATATGACTTTCTTAAAAAGACAGATATGTTATTGTCTTGGTCTTTTTTCTCATTTTAATGACTTAACACCAACTGCACACTGCACATATTATCAACTGTGGAACCAGAGAGGAATCTAACAGACACTGTTTGATCCTTTTACACTGATCAGATTTATTAAAGTTGTTTTTGTCATGTCTTTTAGTGCAGATAGAGACGGAGGGGCATCAAGCCATCTTCAGTATCAAGATTCGTCACGGTGTCACACCCAAACTGTATAACACAGGATCCAAAGGAGGTAAAACACAACACCTGGCATGCCACAAGTCTCTATAACGAAAGTCAAAAATTATACCATTGTTTAAACAATACACAGTATTTTTGAGCATGTTTGCTGAAAGGTAATTTTCCTTGTTTGATCTTGCTTCTCTGCAGAGTACAATGTCAGTGCCCTCGTTACAATAGCCACCAAGACTTTCCTGCGTTACGATAAGCTTCAAGATCTTATCGATAGCGTGAGAAGATACTATCCTACTGTCACCATAGTAATCGCTGATGACAGTGAAAATCCCAAAACGATCTCCGGGCCTTACATCGAACATTACATCATGCCTTTTGGAAAGGTAGGAGAGTGCAAGGACACATGGACGTGTCTTTTAATTTCCCCGACAGATATTACTCGCTTTCAGAGGTAGTAGGAATATGAAAAACTGGCAGAGCGATTTTCAAGATGACACATTGACCTTTCACCTCACGATATCTGAATGAAAATAATACAGAAGAGTCTCCCCTTTACAGACATGCCAATTTTATGCTTAATGCATAATAATGAAGACTATTAAAAATCTTCTCTGTTGTTAAAAAGTAAGCCATACTTTAAACGTAGCCAAAAAATCGTTTGAAAACACAGACCTACTTGTGCGGTGATTGTTCACATGAAGATAGTTGTTACTTTTATTTACCCTGCTGTTAATTTTAGTACTTAACATGTTTAATATTAACAGGGCAAATCCACTGTGTCTGTGACTGCCCTTTTGTGAGCCTGTCACAACATGAGACAGTTTTTCACCTTAGGGTCTCTATTAAGGGCTAAGATGCTTTGTGAACAACTTTTATTAATTCTTCAGCTTTGAGGGGAACTTCTTAGAAAATGTAAATTCTAAGAATTTAAATTTCCCGACTAGGAGCAGCTCTGTACAAGAAGGCTTTGTGAATACGGCGCCTGGGCTATTCACAGGATTATGACTTTCCGAGATATATTGACAATTATTTTTTTCTTTTCAAACTAACTTGACACACTGTGCCGAGCTGCATCTTATGTTAATCATCAGGTCATGGTTGATGTAAAGCTCCTCTATGTGGCATATACTGTTGACCTCCTAAAGATCCCCTGTCTCTGTCACCCTAAACATGACAAAAATGGGTCCATGGTAGGGAAGGAAGGAGTGGAAGAGGCTATTTTCAGATCTCTGCTGCTTGCTATCGATGCTCTTTGATAGTCAAACTTTGTGTCATGTGTCATAGGGTTGGTTTGCCGGACGAAACCTGGCTGTCTCTCAGGTGACCACAAAATATGTTCTGTGGGTGGATGACGACTTCATCTTCACAGCCAACACCAAGTTGGAGAAACTGGTGGATGTTTTAGAGAGAACCACTCTGGATCTGGTGAGGAACAGAGGAATGAACAGTTTGTTTTCAATGCATGTGGCAGTCTGGTGGTTTTGCTGAGAACTCTGTGTGTGTGTGTGTGTGTGTGTGTGTGTGTGTGTGTGTGTGTGTGTGTGTGTGTGTGTGTGTGTGTGTGTGTGTGTGTGTGTGTGTGTGTTGTCTAGGTGGGTGGTGCAGTGCGAGAGGCCACAGGTTATACTGCCACCTACAGACAGACCATCTCCATTGAGCCGGGGGAGGAGGATGGCGACTGTCTGCACATGAGGAGAGGGTTTCATCACGTCATCCAAGGCTTCCCCAACTGTGTGGTCACTGATGGCGTCATTAACTTCTTCCTGGCGCGTACAGACAAAGTCCAGCAGGTCGGCTTTGACCCACGACTCGCCAGGGTCGCTCACCTGGGTGAGTACAGTGACACAGTTATTGTTATATCAAACAAACTGATGGAGACACTCATATGACCATAAACAATGTAATATACAAATTGTTTGTAGCGTGTTTTGGCATTTATTACCATCACAATACTGATACTTTTTTAATGCTACATATAAATAGAAGACACTGGAGCATGATGGTAAAAACACATTTATCACATGTATAATTATCTATTTCTATCCATACAAATTCTATACACAGCATGTAATAGATAGATAGATAGATAGATAGATAGATAGATAGAGAGAGAGACAGATAGATAGATAGATTGATAGATACATAGATAGAAAGTGGTTAACACTTGTGACAAAGATATGTAATAAAGGTGGCTAATTTTACAGTTTAACAATAAACAGTGTTGTCAAAATTATATCAGAGCAATGAAACAGTAAACATTCATCAGTATTTTTAATAACTATACATAACTATAAATTTAAAAAAAAAAACACAAAGGGAGCAAAATATATCTATGTATTAAACCAAAATGAAGAAAAGGGATCAAATAAACATACAATGTTGCTTATAAAGCTAACAAATAAAAGCAATATGCATCATGTTCTGTTAAAAAAAAATCATATCAGTGCATATCGGACAACATACAGTATGTGCCAATACCAATATCAAATGATGCAGTTGTGATCGGCCAAAATCAGGTCAATATTGTCAACTGATATATCAGTCAGGTTCTAATGTCATACTATTTTTCATATTGGTCATTTGTGCTAGGATGAAATTATGTAAGATGTGAAATGATGGAGATTGTAACACACTTTGTTGTTGTTGTGTTTTTCCAGCTTTTAGCAGCTTCCCATTTTTTTGTGAATTTATTATGGAACATAATTTCCATAAAAAATGCAAAAGAAATCAACCAAATTCATCATACAAGCTGATATCTTTGATTATATTCGATTTTTGTGGCTTATTCAGTGTTTAAACATTGAGACACTAAACACTAAACTGAAACACTAAAAGAAACACAAAAAGTTATTCACTGTTGCAGTTTTTTAGATTACTCTTGAAACAGTAAGAAATACAACATTAGTGTACTTCAAGTACATTAGTGTACTTCAAGTACATTATGTACAAGTAGTGCATAATGTGTGAAGAGTGCACCACCATGCAGGGAATAGTCGGCACTGTGTTTATTAGACACAAATTATGGGAAACTGTCATGCATGATTTAACACGCATGTTGATAAGTATTTTATATTATTTATTTTAGGAACTTAAATACAACTGTATACAAAAAAATATACATTTATACAGATAAAAGCAGTGGCACCAAAAATTCAGAGATTTTAGAGCTCTATAAAATATATTGTGCTTGTATGGCTTTAAATACCAATTTAAAAAAAAAAGAGTGGTGTGAAATTAGGACACACTAAATATTTACTTGGCTCATACAAGAGTCTACTTTTTCCATCAGATGGTCTGCAGTATGGTAAATTTAGTATCTGAAAAACCACGAGGCTCAGCCAAAAGACAGCACACTTAAAACACAGCTACATATTCATCACCCGACATTTTATATAATCAAGTGTCTTAGTAATTTACTGTATGTTTTAAAGATTCATATCTCATTATGGTTATTGAGATAATATCATATACCAAGATAATTATACTGTGAAATGTTCTAATCAGCACATGCTAACATCAAAGAATGAGTGCCCTGCTGTAATTATAATTAAACTAAATGCACATATTAAATCATTTAATATCATTTTAATTTAGTCCCCGAATATCCAGTTCCCCACTTCTCTCCACTTTTGCTTAATTAGGTTCTTAAAATTATCTTATTTCACTCCGTTTTCATGCTTTTATGGCTGCACTACGATTTTAATTTAATTAATTATATATGAAATTTTCTAAAATATAGTTTTGAGAGTTTGAAAAAGAGTGTGGCTGCAGTTGCACAATAAAGCAATGCAGCAGAACCACAACAACAAAATAAGGGAAAGAAGCAAATTGTGCTGTTGAGACTTAAGAGATTTAAAAAAATATTCAGTAAGACAATACCAATGTCATGTAATCCACAAAAGTAAGCTAACAAGCAACAACAGGATCAAAGAACAACCATAAAGTAAGCAAACTAAAACAAGCAAAAACATAGAATTAATAAGATAATGTAATGATAATGTTTTGACCGTGTTTGAATTATTTTGTTTGTGTTTGTTTTGCAGAGTTTTTCATCGACGGCCTGGGATCTCTCCACGTGGGCTCTTGTGATGATGTCATTGTCAACCACGCAACCAAAATCAAACTCCCCTGGGTCACCCAATCAGAGAGCGACAAGACTTATGCCAAGTTTCGCTACCCGCCGGCCTCCTCTGACGCCACACACACAAAAAATGGCCTCTTGTTCTTCAAGAATCGATTCCAGTGTTTGACTCATAATTAGTTCCTCCTCTCCTCTTTCTCCTGAGGGTTCCTCTGCTCTTCCTGAGTTGCCAAAGAAGTTCTCCTCCACCGCTGTGTCCCGTCAGATAAGATTTCAGACAAACACTTTGGTCTTCAAAACCTTGAGAAGAGGTTTCAGGCTTTACCGTAGACAAAATTTTTAGGGCAGTCATAGGGCAGTTAAGGCAGTTTTAGCATGTTTATTCAGTCAGTGTTGAGCTCTGCACTTCTCTTACACTGTAATTATCCAGGGGCCGTATTACAGAAGCTTCCTAACTTACGGATCCTATCTTAACTGTTTGGTAACCATGGTAATTAGGGTTGGACCTGATTAAGGCAATTACAGATCAACAGTTTTTCTGCTGCGTTCAACTAGAACTGAGCAATGTGGCTACAATCATGAGCAGAACGTTGTGAACTTGGAGCTAACAGAAAACTTCCAGTTCACAATGTCGTGAACACGACACGAGGGGGACGTTCAAACGGGCTCATCTCATAAAAATGGTAAACACAACCCCATTTGAACACACAACAAAGTCAATGATCCTATCCTAGCTAAAGATAGGACGTGTATTTACACAAGCATTGTAACTTCCCAAAAACGATAAACTTCCTTAACTTGAGTGAACCGTTAAGATGTCCCAACGCTCACTTTTCCACCTTTAGGAGTATCCAACTTACTAACCAGCTAACAGTAGCTAAAGGTAGTGCTCACTAACAGTAGCCAACAGAAGTGTTAAGTAATCAGTGTTCATTAATTGCAGCTAATGCTAGCGTTCACTAACATTAGAGGTGGCAAACTTTGCTAACAGTAATGTTCACTAACATTAGCTAATTGTAGTGTTAGGTAACTTGTTTCGTCTGTATGGCTGCTCTTTTATTTCTTTAACATGATGGGTGCCAGATACGGTGGAGACTGTTTTCTGCTATATTAGCCCACTCCCCTTTCTTTTATCTCCCAGGTTAGCATTGTAAATTTTCCAAAGCAGACATCTTTGGATTTCTTTACAGATGTTACCAAAACCTCATCTGTGTTAAATTTAAGTGCCTGTTGTTGTTTGTGCTCCGATTTTTGTGTGTTTAAGTGTATGTTTGTTAGAAAGATCAACAGTTACAAAGCTCCGTGAGATTAGAAAAATGTCAGTTGCTTTGTAACAGACATAAAAATTGATAAGCGATGTTGAATTGAGTATTTAGGATTTCTAAACCTGACATCAGATAGGATGAAGTAAGATAAGATGGGATTCATAAAGTTTAGTTAGAATTTACTTCTGTAATACCAAACAGGGAAAAATCCTGTCTTAACTTTAAACCAAAGAGAGGAAGTTTCTGTAAAACGGCCTCTGATGTGAAAGTTGAGACTCTTCTGAAGGAGAAATGGTTAAGAATCAGCCGGTGTAACAAACATGTCGTCTTGTTTACACAGTCCCAGTTAAATCGCAGCATAATCTAGATTATTTCAAGGCTTTCTATTTGTCAAATCTTATCTGGCTCTACATCCTGGAGTTGTTCTAACACAGAGACCGGGCTTTGGAGAACCCAACAGGTAGCATCTTAACGGTCCGAGTCACTTCATTGTCATTAAATGCTAATGTGAGTAGAGGTACGTGTGTCCTCCTTCAATTTGCACTATCCAAAAAGACTGAGCTTGGAAAAGCAATAGTGACGTCCAAGAGCCTGAGAACAAGGACTCACTGTCAGTGAGGATGACGGGACACTTCCCAGAAAGTGACAATCCTGTAGACACAGAGCTTAGGTATCCTTCTTACCAACGCCACATGAAGAACGCATTGAAAACTTTCTCACCTGTGGTACCTACGCTCCGTGACTGACTGACTTACTGACTGGTTGTGCCAAAGGTTTGGCAGCTGGCTTTGGGGTGTTTTTATTGGTTTGCGTTATGGTTTTGCTACCCTACCCAGAATCCTTTGTGTCATTTGTGTGAGTAATCACATCTGTGGAGGAGGAAGTTTTGGTTCCATCCATCTGGCGTCTGGGAGCAGCCTTGTTTTTTTGTCCTCTGCTGTCTGTCACTCTCTGATTTCTTCGACTAAAGGAGAGGTTTGTGTCCAGTGCACGCTGATGAATACGACTGAAGTGATTGCATCTTTACAAGCTGCCTAAAAGAGAAGTTGAATGAACCAAAGTGCATGTTTATTTTCCTCATCAAAAGAGAAGAAAAGAGAAAAAAAAACAAGCACATTGCAGGAGAATTAATGAGAGTTTGATGATAAATGAGGAGTCAGAGCATGAGAGGAAAACTGAGTGACACCTAGTGTGAGACAAAGTGAGACAAGGTGGAGCGCCAAGGTTTAAAAATCCTGTTTTTATCCTCTCCTGTTTGGAGAGTTCCAGTTTGTTACTCATGCCTGAAGGGACAATGCTGTTCTTTTATACCATGGCCTTTAGATGGCGCCCTTGTATTACTCTATTGTTTCCTAAGAGATCATTTGTTGTGAGCTAAGAGGTGCCAGAGATTTATCTAATGATTTCCTTTTTTAAATCTCAAGAGGAATATTTTAAATCTATTTTTTGTGATGTTTCTGTCTGTTACAGATTTTTCTTTTTGTTCACCAATACACGGTTGATGTTAGCTCTGTGATCAGGGGTCAAAATCACACTTAATCAGTGACAGTATTATGAAAGGGTTTTGTGTAGTTGTGTGTTCACAGATTTGTCCCAATTTAGGATTTGTAACTGTCAACAGATCTTAATAGATGAGCTAATATGATGAGTTTTTTTCAAACAGTGATATTTATTGTGGTACCACTTAACTTTAACTTGCCTGCTTCACCCCAAAACCCAAAACACTGGTGTGAGATGTCTGAACACAACATTATAAACATTTTTTTTTTATTTATTTCAAATGTTGACATATTAAAATGTCTGTGGAAACAGCTGTCTTTCATTCCCAAAAAGAAATTCTTACATGTTGGGGATTGGGGGTCACGGGTTCAGTCTGCATTATAGTCAGGTGTCCTTCAAGGCATTTCTGTCCAGCTCCAAGAGTCATTGCTCCTCTGTTGGCCCTTTTCCATACACAGAGCTGGCCTGGCTCAACTCGGTTTGACTTGGCCCGTCAGCCCAGCACAGCAGGGGTTTGCATTTCCATCACAACAGGGCTACCTGCTTGACGGTGTGTCTTTAACCTGAGCTTGAGGAGGCTCAAGTAGAGCTCCAGTAAAGCAGTAGATAAACCATTTATATACATCTCTGGGATAAACAATAGAAGTCCCATGTTGTTTCAGTATTTAGACACTTTTATTATGAAGCAGCACAAACAGGAAATCTTTTCATTTGGGGGGTTTCATCAGCATTTACTATCACTTTATTATCACTTATTATAAGTGATGGATATAATGTTTTACAAGTTCAGCATTCACAATGGAGTACAGTTGATAATTTCCTTATACATTGCTGCTTTACTTAAAGTTTACTGAGATTATTGATGTTTATAAACTGTTATTCCATTTAAGAAACTTATAATCTATAATTGGCTAAAGTCATGGTAGTTATAATGTGCTGTGTGACAGACTCAGATTCTTCATCAAACACTGTTGTCACTTTGGCATGGAGGTATAAAGCATAATGAATGCTTAACTTATAACAAGTCCACCACTTATGATACTGTATAAACCTTGCTATAAGTTGTCATGCATGATTTTAAACATTTATAGAGTTTCTCAAGCATTATAAATGCATTATAATGTGTTATAAATGTACTTATAACACATTATAAACTTAATCTTAATAGAGAGTATTGCCAATATTTTTCTAGGAGTGAGGAAGCAAAAGATACAAATGACAGCAACTAGCGTCTCAAATTGTTTCTGTTAACTGTTAAATGGTAAAAACAAGGCTGAGCAGTTCTGTTTATTTTGTATCCTGACACTGTTACATGACAACATCAGTGTCTTTAGGACCCTTCAGAATGAAGCACCAGTGAGCTAATACTCTGGATGACAAAAGTTTGTTGTCACAAGCTTCTATTAGTCAGAAATTAATGTGAATACTGACATTTGCCTGAAAGCCTCTCACCTCATCAGGGAGGTGAAGGGTCAAAAATGCCATGGTCAAATGCAGGTTATTTTTGCTGACAGCTGACAGCTGTAACCACTGAACCACTGTGATGCTCTTTGATATATTGTATAATAGGAATATAAAGAACACATTAAGGATATTAAAGGAATATTTCCAAACTTTTCTGACAGGGGTGGCCCAAGTGGGGCACTGACTTATGCAGGGGTGGCATGCAGCATGCGCGTATTAATGTACTATTTCTCATATCAACTTTAATTACTACTACTGCTGTGTAAAATTCTGTTAAAAATTTGTATTACAAAGCTAAATAGTCCAGCTAATCACAGCACAACAGAGTGAAACAATGCAAATGCAAATATAAAGCTTCCATACTTTATTCTTTAAGTCCTCAAAAGCAAAGTGTCCCTCCTTTGTATCTCTTTCCTCAGGCTGTGAGACTCCAAAATTCATCCTCCACACTTCATCGTGAAAAAATATTCTATTTTTATGATTTGTTATTTAAATATTTTTTTACTTTATTAAGATGGCTAAATTCATCACTTACAAACTTAAAAGAAGGCTACATACAAATGAAAACAATGCATCAAACAGCTGGTTGAAACTAACGTCTCGCCTCTCACTGGACAGATAACAAGTCACACTTGAAGAGAATGGGGTGGCACTTGGGGTGGCTAATTAGATTTCAGGGGTAACCAGTTCCCCCCATAGCCCCCTCTACGAAAACATCCCTAGAATATTATAAGTTAAAAGTGTGGAATTACAGCTAATTTACAAGGTTTGCACAGATGGCAACACGTTTAGGAGAGCAGATAGAGTCCACTGAAGCACAGTGTAAATGAAGAATAACCCACTGGGACACGATGTGTTAGACAGTCAGACAGCAGATAGCACAAACAAGCCTGTTTGAGTCCAGACCTTCGAGTCCGCCCACTCCTCCAAGTCCACTGATGCTCTGTGGAAACAGGGTGTAACAAGATGTCAGTTCAGTCTGCTATCAAACAAGCACCCATGATGCTCTCTGTGTTGAAGGGAGTTGAAGGGGTCTTTCACCTGGAGAGCTGAAGTGCTGCAGGGCTTTTAAAAAAACATGTTTGTAGTGATGTAGGACAGCAGTCATGTGTAAGAACTGCTGCTTTGTTCAAGCAGGACAAGTGGTTGCTTCTCCCTAATTTAAAAATATAAAACAAAAGTGCTGCACCTCCACCATCCTGTCTGCTAACTGCACTGTTCAACTACAACTCACCATTTCATTAAATCTGTCTAATGATATAAATATCGATAAATATAAAATCTGAAATGAATAAATTAAGGATTTTCAAATTGACAATGCAATCTTTGACACAGACATGAGTGTCTTCAAAGTCTCCACTAGAGGGCGCTGTATACCAACGGGACATCTGTTCTGAACTTCCTCTAATGTGAAGACCTGATTGAATGCAATTTTCAATACATCTTTTTAAAATAATCTTGGGGGAAAAATGTGACCAAGCCAGTCAGAAGTGTTTGTCTGCAAATAACAAACACATGTTAGAATAGAAAATCTCCTGAATGAAGGCAATATAGGCAAAGAATTACCCCGTATATTATAATTAGGTGGGTGGGTACTAATGACCCAGATTATGATAAGAACATGGGACATTAGGACAGAAGATCTACAGGCTTAAATCTTCTCACTGAAGCATGATGGATGGTGGTTTAAGGAAAAATCAACTTTTTGATTGAGGTTTACTGCAGTTACTTGTGAAATTGTTCCATGCTAAAAATGAAACTGCGTCACTGTAGAATTCATATCCTCCAAAGTACATGTTTTCACATTTCTATTTATATTCACAGTACAACAGGAACACGGATGGGTTACTGAGTGGGCCGACTAGACAGAAACCCAGGGGCCCAAAGAGTCTGAGGGCCCCTGAATTACTGTAACCTGTTGTTTCCTACTGTAAAGTCAATTGATTGACTACAAAAACAAAATGACAGAAAATGATGAAAGAGAGATGTTAAACTACCACAAAGGCACACAAAATGACCTCGAAGAGACACATAATAACCTCAGACCATCACCAAAAACGGCTACGCAGAGACACAAAATAACCATTAAGACACAAAAAAATGACCTCAAAGAAATGTAAAATGATCACAGAAATTCAAAACAACCACAACAAGACACAGAATCATCTCAAAGACACTCAAACAACCAAAAGGAAACAGAAAATGACTACAGAGACTGATGACTACAAAAAGACGCAAAACTACTACAAAATGACGCACAGCGGCCACAATGAGCCACAAAATGAGCACAAAGACAAAATTGATACAAAGAGATCCAAACGACCACAGACGCAACATTTGTACATTCAAAACAATTACAAATGATAATCATTTGTTTGTGGTAGTTTTGTGCTTCTTTCCGTCTAAATGTTTTGCACCTATGTAGGAGGGTGGGGGACCTTTGACATGCCCGAGCCCAGGGGCCTGTTGTTTCATGTGTACATAACTGGGAAACAAGAGGAAATACTTTATGTTGCAGTTCTGGATTTTTTAGAGGATTTTTTTTGGTAAAATGATGACAAATATGTGACACCATTTCTCTTTATTTCTGTGTGTGTCAGGACACCAGAGTTTTATTGATATGATTCCACATGAGATTATTTACATTCAGTATGACAGTGACAGATGAGCACCTCTGTTTTATCTTTGTTCCCTTTTTCCTCTTTCTGCTTGATTAGGATGCATGCTTTGTGTGAGTTTGTAAATGTGTTGAGTTCAGATAACACTCTAACAATGGTAGGGTTAAAATAGCCCAGCAGAGGGAAAACACAGCTATTTGCAAAGGTGCATGAGACGCACAGACAAACACAGATCCAACAGTGAATCTACAGTCACTCAGTGATTTCAAGGATGCAGTTATTTGAGGACACAGAGTGTGACGGCGTAAAGGGATTTAAAGTCCGAGTTCTCAGGGGGAAGTGGAATTGGTCCCTTATGAAAATATGATGCATTACAAAAATATCCATCAAGGAATTTTCACTGGAAAAAGTAAGAAATGTATACATATACAATA
This sequence comes from Lutjanus erythropterus, assembly GCF_056507025.1. Taxonomy (NCBI): domain Eukaryota; kingdom Metazoa; phylum Chordata; class Actinopteri; order Lutjaniformes; family Lutjanidae; genus Lutjanus; species Lutjanus erythropterus. Next base: position 22,835,851 of record NC_139318.1, read on the forward strand.
TGATGATCAGTGTCCATGTTGCTTCAAAACCATATCATCTCCATCATCTCATGTTGTCACCATCTGTGGACATGTGGGTATATGTAGAGTACACACACACACACACACACACACACACACACACGTGGACACAATCAAACCAATATGACACGACCAAATCCAGATTAGCCTCAGCTGGAGTCATATTTGAAGGAAATTTAGGACGATATGTGAAGATGGAAACACTGAGACCTTGATGACTTCTGTTCAGGAGTGAAACAAATGGTGCTGACAGAGCACTGTGACTCAGTCGAAACACTCCTCCTCCAGAGGGGTAAAGTGAGTTCATTTGTCCTCGCAGGTCGTTACTGCTCGCTCTCTGTCAGCTGAGCCAGGTTGTTTAGTCGTTGTGCTGAACTCCCATCATCATTTATTGTCATCACCTGGACATTGGCAGTCACACCCTGAGAGGAAAGAAGAGACCAATTAAATGTAATTTGTACTCATGTGGTTTAAATCTACAACCTCAAAAAGTAAAAAGAAAGATACTTTACGTTACCAGAGTTACAAAAACATTAAAGTTGTTTGAAGAGTTACAGTTTCCTCATTTTTTAAAGATTATTTTTGGGGATTTTAGCCTTTATTTTATTAGAGACAGCTGAAGATATGACAGGAAAGGGGGTAGAGAGAGAGGGAATAACACACAGCAAATGGGCCACGGGCAGAAGTTGAACTGGTGGCCGCTGCAGGGGAGTAACAGCCTCACTTCATGGGGCGTACACTCTACCAACTGAGATATCATTTTAAAAGACATTTCAATTTTTTTTATCAGGACTCAGAACTGTTCCTCATGTATTCAAATGCAAAAAAAAGAGTGAAAATGAGGAAATACAGGCAGAGGGCGGGGTCTCTGCAGATGCAGCCACCACCATTTCTTGTGGGTCATAAGTGATAATTGAAAGGGATTAGCATCCAACATCATATGAGTTGTCTTTTGGGCTAAATGTGGTTGACCTGTCATAGCCTTTATTTAGCCCAATAAACATTTAAAATTGGGATGTGTTTAATTCATCTGTTTTGGACCACATTTAGCCCTAATAAAGCTGTGAAAATTAGATCCCATTACAGCAAGTGGAGAACTATATCTTTCCATTACTACTTTTATCGTGCCGAGCTGTGCCTGAGATGGCTCTACCCTGGAGCGGGGCCAAAGTGAGCCCGACTTGCCTCCAAGCGAGATGCCGTCACATCTCGCCGACTGCGGCCAAACCATGTCGAGCCTCCTTTTCTCCCCCGAACAAGTGAGTGCTGTGATACTATGTGTGCAGGAGAGCAGAGAGAAAGACGTTTTTAAAAGTCTTTTTATGTTCAGCTTTCTCATACTTTAGCTTTGAACTGAATCTTTATGTTTAGAAATGTAGTTTCTCTCCTCTGTCGTTGTTTGTACTGTCAGGTATCTGCTTGATTACACACAGTTGATGTCAGTCGCTCCGTGTTCGCTCACAATTGCCTCGGTAAATCATTGTGTGTGTGTGTGCATGAAGCACAGGGCAACACAGTACAATGTCACCCTCCCCTGGATTTGCAAAAGTGTTTTCTCTGATAGAGACATGTCTGACTCACTAAGAGGACAGTGGCCTGTACCAGACTCACTGGCGCAGAGTGAGAATCAGTATCATGTGGATGCTTTTTATGTATGCATGGGATACCCTTAAACAGACAGGACAAACTAAACAATGCTAGGACAGCTACCAATAAAAATACAAAGAAACTGTGAATAAATATTACAATTGAAAAAAATAAGAATGGGTTTTCAAATAACGAAGGGGTTTCACCAGCAATACATAGTATGAGGTCACTCTCCAAGGACTTCTTCCTCCAAACAAGAGGTCACTGTTATGTAGCACCTAAATAATATCAGATGATCACATCAACAATTTACAGGTTATCAATAAAGTTTACATATGGTGTTCATATTTTGTCATATTGTTCAGCTTTTCTTTCATTTTGTAATATAAATAATCAAGGGGGATATAAATGACATCTCTGTGTCCCCACATCACCCCCACTTGATTGTACATTTACAGGAATAAGATTATGAAGCTGTTGCATAAAAATTTCATCAGAAAAAATGTTGATCAGACACAGATGTTAACTATTGTAAGTCCCCACCAGGGATAGGCACCATAGAAAAAGGGTTTTAGGAACAGGGGAAGCCTGTCTGAACTCCTGCACCTACAGCAGGATGGAAACACTGCTGATCCAAAAACACAAAGAGGGAGAACAAGAGGACGAGAGCGACTGTGTGGAATTGAGCCAGATAAGCATGTCTAATAAGAGCACTGTGATCAAACCATTTCCTCTGCTACGTGGAAGTCTGAGTGAATGAGATAAAACAGCAGGTCAGTGGGTTTTCCATAGACTGGGTGACTGAATGACACTGGAAACTGATTAGGTCACCCAGGTTTTTAAATTCATACAGAAACAACAACAGGATATTTGACTAAAGCAAGCAGAGAGTCATTTCCCCTCATCATCAGTGATCAAGTCAACATTTGGCCTCAGGTTGCTGACAGAGAGACACCGGCTCCACCATCTGATCGACCCAGTTCAAAAACCACTTAATTTATTTGGACTGTACAAAATAAACACTTCACATGGGTAGAATTAATTGTACAGACAGAGGTGAAAAGTGTTGAAAGTTATTAGAATTTTGTATTTTTTATTATTTTTTGTTTTTGGTTCAGTTCTGTTTTCAGTTTCCACAGTGAGTTTGCTCATTTCAGTTTGGTTTTTATTGTTAAAAAATGTTTAGTTTCAGTTTAACCAACTCCTTTCACCTTTGTAAATTCATGCCGTGTGCAGCACAAATTAGATCATAGTTGCTCACAGAATGATGGGAAAAGGCCAATTATTGCCTGACCTCTGTATTAAAACAACAACAATTTGTTTTGCTGCCTCCAGAATTCTGTGGCCTGTAGTGTTATCAATAACAACAGGTGTCGCCATATAAATCACGAATGAAACTGTAAGGATTACAACTTAGTATTAATTAATTATTGTGACACCAGGATGAAAAACAGACTGTCACTACATTTTCTGGTAGAAAGTTTTAGTATGTGTGTGCACTGCCGTACCTGTAACCACACCAAACAGTGATGTCACAGTGCACTTGTACATCACTGCAGCAGGTGAGAAGTTAAACTATTAGAAGATTCTTAGCTGCTATTAAATCCTTCTTTAAATGTGTTTTATGACCCATATTTCTAACTTACTTCTACAGTAAAGATTTGTTGATGTGCTCACTGGGAATGACAATTGTAAGATTTAATTGATACCAATGACCTTATCAGTTACGCTGTTTTGGTTTTCATTGTCAAAGTAGAAAAAAAGGCAACCATGTGACTCAGTTGTGCAAAATCTCCACCTGTTTAATTTTGAACTGTTTAGCCTGAGACTTAACTGCAGCAACAGTCTGTCTGTCATCTAAATGGATTAAATAAGAGAATATTTGTACAGCACTCATTTTCATCTAAGTCTTCTCAGTCAAGGAAAAATCAGCGAAGCCAGCCTTAATTATTATAACAGAATATTTTACTCTCAGTAAGGGACATGCTGCTCAGATGGGAAGCAGTGACAATTGTGTGTAGAATGACAAACACATTTTAAGCCCATGTTGTGTAGAAAGATGTTTTAACATTTTGCTGCAGTTTCAATCCTTATCTGAAATTGTTTTACAGACATTACAACTAGCTTGTCATCTTTCTTCATGAAATGCGGCCACACTTTGGACTATTTCTTCTTCTCTGCCACTCCTTCTTGTTGCAAGCTTCCAGCAATGTAGATGTGAGAGTTTCTTGACTTAATTTTGCAAAGGCTGATTCTCAATGGTTGCAGCACTTGATTGCCATCCAAACTGCTCACAGTATTGAAAAGTCATAACAAAATCATCTGAATACACTTTTCACTGCTGTGTAAAGTAAGAGTGATGTACCTGCATGCTGTGCTGGTGGTAGGGTGGGAGGCCATTGGATGTGCACAAACTGAGCTGCTGGTGGGAGGAGAGTTGAGGGTGAGCTGCTCCAGGTGTCGCGACACAGGGATTAGAAACCTTGAGAGCGAGAGAGAAATCAAAGACAGACAATGTCGGACAAATAGAAATGTATGAATGTGCGTAAATATGTGAGGATGTGTTGCTGTTCACTCACCACCTTGCAGGCGGGGCAGTGTTGTGGTGGGTGCAGAGAGGGCAGGGAGGTGTTGTAAGTCAGCCGGCAGCCCTGCTGACGTCGGTCCATGGATGCAGAGGAGTGAGGCCGCAGGTCAGACGCTGACGCATTTGGGGACTTCACGTTCCTGCCCAGGCTGTTTGACTTGCTTTCTCTGCGTTGGTACTCGATTGGAGACTGCAGGGCTGCGGTGGATGGGAGGAGACATCACATTACTCAAATGCACTTAAGTTTGTTTTATTGAGGAAACAGTAAGCTCTGGTACCATTAAGGAAGTTCCTCTGAGTCTCTAAGATCTGGACCACGTCATCGAGCCAAGCTTGCTTAATTTCCGGAGATGATGCCTGCATGATGAAGCGCGTCACGCTGCCGTCAGTCCCGCGAGAGGTCAGGACCAGGCAGCATGGATCTTCCTCAGAGTGCTCCTCCACACCCAAACAGCTGACCTGAAGCACACAGGGGACTTGTTAAAAAATCACTAAACTTCCGATGTTTCAAAGATGTCCTCAGACACAGCGTTACATGTACCTTGATGCTGTTTTTAAATGTGTACCCTGGCAAAGAGAAGCCTTTCTTCTTATCAATTGGCTCGCTGAACATGACCAGCTGCTCAAACAGGAAGACCCGCCTCTCTTTGGCTCGGGACAGGACACCGCTTTCCTGCTCGCTGACAGAGAAAGTATCCTGTTGGAGCAGCTTCCCCTGAGCTGTGATTTTCCCCTGAAACAGAATATAAACATTGTCATAGGCTGTAATTAACACTCGACATGTGTTTCATCCGTGATGATCAATATCTCACCTCAAAACCTTGGAGCCGGCCCACATTCATCATATCGTTACAGCGTTTTGGCACAAAACACATCACCTCCACCGCTTTCTAATGGAAGAGATTGGATGGGTGAGAATTAGTGAGTGAAAACTACAATTTGCAATATAAAGAATATCACTTTATACATTCAGTTGCCACTATTAGGTGCACCTTGCTAAAACTAATGAAGTGTAATATGACAGTCCTGCAGTGAATCCTCCCTTCATGAAGGTTATAATGTTCAGTTTGTGTTTGAAATGTTTATGAAGGTGTTTTACAGAGAGCTGTTTCTGTTTTTTAGCCAAATAACATTGTTATATGTGGGCTGGACAAAACACTAGAAACACTTGCTTGTAATAAACTGGAAACTAAGTGTATATGCATTCATATTCTGCTCGTACCCGCAGCTCCTCAACATCCCTTCCTGCTTTGCTGTAGTACTTCAGGAAATCCTGGGGGTTCAAATCAGAGAGAGGTTTATTTAGGTTTTAATCAAAGCACACTGCTTTCTTTAGGTACAAAAACTAAGTACTTTAATATAGTGGCTACATGATTAAAAATGAGACAAATGTTTGTTGACTACACACCAGTCTTCCTCAGGGGTTCTGGGAAGACCTTCAGAAGCAGTTTGCCTTTTCAGTTCCTTTCTTGCAGACACTGGGTCTCATGCATGGATGTTTTGGTTTTTTTTCTCTTATATTTGTTCTTGCACAAAGCAGTAAGAGGAAAATAAGAAAATCTTATATGAGATTCGTGAAACCTGTGCTAACAGCCAATGTCTTTTTATCCACATCCAGTATGCTGATGAATTGCATTTGATCTTAACTTGGTACATGTACCAAGAAATTTGCAATCAGCAAAGGCCCAATAAATCAGTATAAGGGCAGCAGGTATAAGTTCCATGTGCAAACCACAAAGCAATGAGCCACTGACATTTGGCAGGTAACAATAGAGAAAAGACAGAAAAAGGAAAAGAAATGCCATCTAAGAGCAGCAAAAAGAAAACAAAATCACCACAAAATGGATAAGCACATTGGAGCATCATTGGAGAGGTTTTTTCTGTGGGTGGTGCAGTCAGGTGCAGCCCAGTTGTTCCCTCATTTACTTATGCACACATGAGTACAGTGGATTCAGGTTGGGGTCTGCTAAGCACGGCTACTTCATTTAATTTGATTTATTAGGATCCTGTTAGCTGTAGTAGGAGCAACAGCTATTCTTCCAGGGGTCCACACTAATCATAGTGTGGTATGTAAACTGTACAGTGATGACTGTTGTGTTAATTGTTTGCAATCTACAATTAAATCTGTGCATACGAACAATTCATGCATGAAGCCCAATGGTCACATTTTTAATGGTGTAATTCAAATAATGTAAAATGTAACAGTGTTGCATGCAGATGTACAACCAAGTTAAACAGGAAACCTTTAGCAGTAGCTGATATTTCATGATCCTCTGAACAGGTTTGATGAGCAGATCGTTGAGCTGCAGCCGGTGACCCAACTGCTGCCTGAGATCCTGCCAGAAGGCAAAAATAACGGAGAAACAAAATGTTTCTGAGTAAAAAGAAAAAGTCTCTAGACAGCTCCAGTAAAATTAACTGTTCTATAAAAGTTTACTCACCTCAAAATATGTCTCAATGTACTCAGAGACAATATGCTCTGATTTGGGTTTGTTCTGACAGTAAACCACGTACATGTGAAGCCGTCGCTCCTGGAAATGTAAGAGATTGAGAGATTATTCCAAATAATCTATGTGTTAGGAGGAAGAATTAAGCTTCTCCTCCGACTCTCACTTTCCTCTCTGTTTTGTTGTATTCCCATTCCCCTAAAGAGTTTTTTGAGTTTTGTTAAATCAGTGCAGGATCTTTCCCTCATTAAATCGTTCCAGTGGGTGAGGAAGAATGGTTTAATTTGCCGTATCTTAATTAGGCACGCCACACTACACTGAGTGAAGTAGATAGAGAAGCTGTGCTGGAAAAGTTTCACCAAATCTAAATATTTTTGCCATGGAGTTTATTTTTCTGCTTTAACAAGACTAGAAGCGGACCCTGATGTGTACAAAAGTGTTTTTTTTTCTTTTGTTTGTACTTCTTTTGGATCAATTCATAGAGCTCTGTTTGTGGGCTCTGTTTAGAATGCATTTACAGTGATACTGATTTTTTAGGTGGGGCTTTTTAAAGTGGCTAAAATACTAATTTGTTGTCGACCCTGTTCACAGCAGTTCATTGCTTACTTTCAATGCTGGTACTCTATGCTTCTACAAACTGGAGCCGCTATCTACTGTAGATAATACACTCACTATGGATAAGTACCTCATACAACCCCACATTAAATAGCATGAACTATTCCTTTAGATACTTCACCTTTCAGTGTAAAACCACACATTATGTATGAAATACTTGAAGGTGGAAGTGAACATGTTTTGTAGAACTATGAGATCTGCGATTCCAGCACATTTTCACACACAGCGTGGTCTCTGCGGAGCATCTTTAACACTTCGAGAGCTCTTTAGCCAAACCAGAATGATTACAAGAGAGTTAATTCTGCAGCTGCACCTGCAGACAGCTGATCTACAAGATGAAGACACATCTGGATGGCAGGGGGCCAAGGCTTTACGCACAGTCAGAGGTTTGCCCTGTGAGACCTTTAACCAAACTGAAAACATGCACAGAAACCTCTCATCCACACTTTGTTACTCAGTGATTGCTAGACTCACATGTTTGATGAAGAGCTGGGCCAGGCTGTCTGGATCACCCACACATTTCTCCAGCTCTCCCAGGAAATAACTGTGTGACACGAAGTGGAGAAGGTCAGGAGCAGTCATACAGCCAAACACACAGAGAGGAAGGAAACAAACAGGCACAGGGGACATGACACAAGCTGAACCACCATGAAACACGAGTACAGAAAAAATAAGTATACGGTGTAAGAGAGCTCAGATTCAGAGGAACTGAGAAGGGAAAAAGACAGAGGAGATGTCTCTGACTCACTCCTTATGCCAGTCATAGATCTGGTGGATGTTTCCAAACACAATCCTGTCCTTCCCTTTCATGTCCTCAGGAACTCCCTGATTGGCCATCGTGGCCATGTAGCCCTACACACACACACACACACACACACACACACACACACACACACACACACACACACACACACACACACACACACACACATATGCCATTAATCACATCAGAGGAGGTTGCCAGATGGAAAATAAAAACGTCTCTTTCAGTTTAAGACATGAATGTTGCAGAACGCTGTTGATGAAGGAATCTCAGTTATGTCTTGTATAAATGTCATGAGCAGATTAGTTAAAGGCTGTGAGAGAGACACACCTGCACGATGAGTCCAAGATCTTCCACATACAGCCTCTCTGTCTCTATCAGCTCTGTCAGCACATATCTGAGTGAGAGATTTTGAAATGATCATTTATGTCTTGGGAAAATAAAATTTACAAGAAAGTTTCATTTCATAAATGTTCAAGAAAGTTCAACATTCTGGGAAAAAAGCTTAAGTGCCTTCTTGCTCACATGTCTGTGTGGCAAATATGAAGCTATAATTAGGAGACAGTTAGCTTAGCTTAGCACTAGCCTGGCTCCAAAGGTTATAAAAAATTGCCTACCAGCAGCTCTAAAGCTCATTAATAATACATTACATTTCATTTATTTAATCCACACAAAAAAAAACAAATATAAAAAGGATAATTTACTTGGTGCAGTGGTAACATCAGAGTGGCAAAAAGACTTCAGTAAATCACCTTCCAGCCACTTGACCCCTTGTAAAAACACAACTTGTCATTTTTAGCCTCAGTTTTTATACAAATTAGTTGATTAAATATCCCGTGTTTACCACTGTGACCTGACTGAATGCAACATGGGTGAGCATCAGTGACAAAATGCAGTGTTTCCTATGTGAATGTCCTAACTGGCCACGTAGCACGTCGAGCTGAACTGTTGTCCGACGTCCTGTTTTTATTTTTTCCTGTCAGTCACATTAAAAACACTACAAAATGGTTGATTCATTAAGTTAAAATTAGGAGTTATCTATACAATACTTCCTCATCTAACTGTACAAACCTACTTGCCCTTTTACTTGCGTGGTTAGATCTCCAGTTTGATCATGAGCACACAGCTAATAGGTACATGCAAGGTGGGAATTTAATTTAATTCACCATTCATTATCATCATTATTTTGTGTCTACTAGCCACTTTCGTATTGTACTTGCATTTTCAGGACCTAATTTCCTACCATTTAATAACTATAATATATAGTAATATAACTATATGTGAACAGAGAGTGTCTGATATCGTACTATGTGCTGCAATAGTTGGACACTTGCATTCAGTTAGAACATTGTGTCAGAGTAGAAGTGCGATGATTAATCGATAAATTAATCAAAAGGAAAAAAAATGCTGGTACCAGCTTTTTAAATGTGAGGATTTGCTGCTTTCTTTGTCACTGATGACAGTAAATTAAGAGTCTTTGGGTTTTGGACTGTAGGTGGATCTTGCAAACTTGCAAATAAGCATATTTCACAAAATGCCATTGCACTCCTTTGTAATGTAGAGGTGAAGACCTACATGCTCTTCTCTAAGGCAACGTTTCTCTCCTCTTCAGTGTCCACTGTAGCAGACCACTGACTGCCTGAGTCATCAGTCACAGTGCAGCCGTCGTCCCCCTGCAGAGTGTTGATGCTGGACCTCTGACTCTAAAACACACAAACAGGGCAGCACAGCTTTTGGTAAGCATCTCTGTTACAGATTACATAAGAGGAGACAGACAGTAAATCATCCTGTTCTGTGACACAGTGAAACTCAGTGGAAAGCACATTTACTCAAGTACTTTCCTGAAATATCACTTTGAAGTATTTAATTTGAGCATTTCCTTTACCCTGATAAATTTAAGTGATAGCTGCAGTTACTAGTTACTTGTCAAATTAAGATTTTACATAATAAACACATGAGAAGACTATAAAATAAAGCATTACTGAGATTAAGTGGATACTGTGACTTACTTCGTCAGTATATTGTGTTTATGCTCAAAATCACAAAGAACACAATCATACACTGTACATGTAATTTTGCATTTTTGCATAGAACAAATCACACTGCTTCAAATGTCAAATAGCACTTAGAGTATCAAGAACTAGGAGTGCAGTACACACAAAATAAAAAAAATAAAATAAAATGCAGGAGGGAATTAAAGAAAAAAAAACAGCCAAACAGATAAACAGATAAAAAAAAGTAATGGGCTAAGATGGAATCAAAGGTAAAAGGAAAGTGTTTTCAGTGTACAGAGAGTCTTCAGTTTTTCAAAGTATTATATGATATCATCTCAAGTAGATTTGAATTTCTCAACATGTCCCTACAGCAAAAAACTTTCCCCAGTTTTGTAAAGAACACCAGATCCCTCAGCCACATAGAAGAACTTGGCTTTGACTCTTTTTAGATGTTTATGAGTTGTTGGATCAGGACGTGCTGTACCAACGAGAGATTTGCCCTCTAAACTTGTCAGGTGGTTTATTTTGAGCCAAAAGTATCCATTATTTACAAACAAGCAAAGTCCAAAATATGAATCCAAATATACGCAGTGAAAATTTCTTCTTCTTTCCTCTCCCATTAAAATTGCAGCAGAACAACTCAAGATGTAGAGCAGGCTGTCCACTAATCACAGGGTCGATGTCTAAGGAGAGTTGACACTGAACCCCAAATTGCTCACAATGGCAGACATTAAGAAAAACTATATAGAGATAGAGAATCTTCTCACTGATGGTCTCATTAACTTACGCAGGTTATGTACAGATATCAGTATTAATTTAGGACTGTTTCATAACCTGTTGTAGTAATTTAAAGTAAAGGCTCTGAGTACTCCTTCCTAATGTTGTGGTGCAGGCAGGGTGATGTTAGACCACTGGACTACTACATACTCATCATTAAATCATTAAGCTTCATGTACAGCATGTCCTGACCCAGTGAGCCAGAACACATCTGTAAAAAAATACAAAGACGAGAGGGTCCTAATCCTGGGGAACACATCAGCGGGGCAATTTTACCAATCCCTTTTGGGGAGTCATGCCAGCCCCAAATCCTAAGAAACCTGAGAGTAATAATGACTTTTTAATGTCTCTCCTTAATGTTGAGGACACCAGTGGGCAGAGGTATTTGGAAAAGTAGAATCAGGCCTGTCAGATGAAGGTGAATAATGAGCGACGTTCGTACAGCTTGTCAAATCATATAATAAAGGTCAGGGTAACTCATGGTATGGAGAGATGTTATATAACATGTATCAGTCTTCACCGAAAAGCTGTTTAATCTCATGTGAATTTGACCGTAAATCTCTTGACATACTGTGAGTCCACCACATATCGTTCTCAGCCTCACTGCACTACATCATAATCCTTATGTGGAGTCAGTTTGTAGGTCAAATATGCACTTTCTGTTTATTTTATTTTTTTTGCTCTCTTTGAGTTGACTGTTCAAACTCCATCCTCACTCTGGTTTTGATCCATCAGTCCACAGCGATTAAAACTACAGAGCTTAGTTTATTTGTTGCTCCAAATGTTTCCTCCTTTATTACAATAATTTCTCATTAGCTTGGAGTCCTTTAACTCCTCTGAAATCCATGACAAGGCTGAAGGAATAGTTCAACATTAGCCAGCATTTAGTTAGCTTAGCTTAGCATAAAGACTGGAAACGGGGAAACAGCTAGCCTGGCTCTATCCAAACATAACAAAATCCACCTATCAACACCTCTAAAACACGTTACATCTTGTTTGTTTAATCCGTACAAAGACTGACATGTCCATATGTATTTTACAGAGGGTTAGGGTCGATTAATGTGCTGAGGACTCCAAGAAATCACTGCTCCCAGCCAAGAAATAGTCTGTGACGTGATGTGGTGTTACACACTTTGGTTTTTGTACTGGTTAAACAAACAAGATATAACATATACATTACATGTTATTATTGAGTGTCAGTGGTTCTGGTAGACAGCTTTTTCCCTCTGTCAAAGTGTAAAAACAACAATTTGTGGTTTTCTGGAAAGTTATAGAATAAACATAGTAGTAAACATAGTGTGTAAACCATTTGTAGCTTTATATTTACCATACAGATCTGAGAATGACATCAAACTTGCCATCTACTGTAACTCTCAGCAAGAAAGCATTTCAACATAATTCCCAAAATGTCAAACTATTCCTTTAAAGACATGATGAAAGCCTTCTATTTACCCTGACTCAGGCAGGACAAAGAGAGACAGTTGAGGAGCCAAAATACATATAAAGCTGCCTATTGAATAACAATATTGTCCCACGTGAGGACCATTAGAATAACTGAAAGTGAGGACAGTCATTTATCAAGTAGAACAATGTTCCTTATTATGGTGAAAAGTTATTTTTCAACTCTTTGTTCTTCTTATCTCTTGTGTAAAGCTTGTGTGTAACTCAATACTGAAGGCAAAATGTTCAACATCCACAGGCCTGTTTCTCACCTCTTCTTCTAACTGTGGCGACAGTTTATATTTTTATGATTGGAGCTATTGGCTGTCTGATTTACGGGGTGGCGTGACTCAGGTCTATGAGTGCTGTGACAAAGAGGGAGAGGAATAAACAGGTGGAAGTGATTGCCCAAGTGAAAGGAGCTACTATAAAGTTTTGTCCGTGTTTTTTATGTCTAAATGACCTCCTAACCAGGAGCTGAACCAGACATAAAGGAGACCGAGAGCGACAGGTTCATGCTGTACACTCGCTCCTTTACCAGTCCATCAGCCAACACCAGTATTTATGTTCACATACGGCTGGCCTCCCTGGAGTTCCTCCAGACTAATTAGCTCTTTATTGCTTAGCCCACTTGGGCGTTGTGACAGTACACTCCTCACCCCCAACCCTGACCCTGTTTCAGCCTGTTACAGACTGTTTGGCGAGTTGATTATTTCCAGATGTTGCCTAGAAAAGCCCACAGGATTGATTCCACTACACAAGACCTTTCAAAGAGTACTCACTACACTGTGGGGTTACCAGAGAGTACTTGTATGTGCTTTTGTGTGTGTTCCTGTGTGAGCACACACACAAAATATGCAGCAAAATGTGCAAATCTGAGCTATTCATTCAGCACAATTGGTGGAAGTCAAGTGATGTGTGCAAATACAACTGAACAGGATGTAGAGGGACGTGTGCATGTTTATAATTCATCGTTTCAGTATGAGCTGTCTGGACATTTAAGTGTTTCAATAATTTATACATTATTTATAGTCTACTCATGCATTAACTAAGAGTTTGATGATGAGACACTCAATGAAACCTTTAAATAACTGTGAGGGGAGGGGAAAAAATTGTGGTCAGAGCCTTTTTGACTTGTTCAGTTTGCATTATTCATGGTTCATTTCTGTTTTTTCTGAACTACTTTGCTTGGTAAACTACTCTGATCATATTTTCTCATCCAAAAAAATTACATATTACTCAATGTGTCATTTTATATCACTGCAATAATAACTTGTGTGTGCTGTTATGTTTCCCAACTTTTTTGGCTCTGCAAACTTTCTAATGTTCTTGTGGACCAGATGAGCAGAGTGACGGCTGCACTATGAGAGGATTCTTTGTTGGGTGCCTCCAATACTTTTTTCTTTGTTTGCTTTCAGAAAAATTATGACAAATATTTGTTCATGTGATTCAGTTTTGTAGTTCTTTAGGTTTCATTTTCTAATTTCATTTCTAATATATCTTTCAGAGTTTTATATTATTTCAGACATTTAATGATTGTGTTAACAATAAGAGACAATGATAAAAATAAGTACAGGAAATATCAATCCAATCAGTTTTCGTGAGCCTTTAGTTCAACTATAGAGTGTATTTGGTGCTCTAAGTGAAATAAGCTGTGAATTTTGAAGGGACCTTAGTGTTAATTACGATTGCAGTTTTTCTGCTGAGAGACAAAGTTTTGAATAGAGTAGAACAGAACAGAACAGAACAAAGTAGAATAGAATAGAATAGAATAGAATAGAATAGAATAGAATAGAATAGAATAAAATAAAATAGAATACAGAGACATTACCAGACTCTGTGTGTCTCTGCCTTGCAGGAGGTCAGATAACTGGCTCTGATTGGACAGCTGTGTCGGTGCAGGAGCTGCTGGACTCATCAGACCGTCTTTCCACACCTATAAAACACAAACACAACAAACATTAGAAACAACAGTATAGAGTGTGTTTATAGATGCAGGAGGAATAAATGACACGTGTCTGTCTGCCTGTGTTTGAGTCTCACCGTGTCTCCAGAGGGGAGGATGGTGTGGTTGTCGTGCGGTTCCAGAGGCCTCGGCTGAGTTTCACTGTGAGAACAGAGCGATGGCGGCTGCCTCCTGTCTGACCTGCACATCTGCTTCTCGACTTTTCCCGCTCCTCCTCTGCCATCAGAGCTCAGCTTGCGGACAGGATTGGTGAGCCATTTCTTGAGGGCGCTGACAGGGTGCCGTGATCCTCCAGACGAGGAGTGCGAGCAGGGGCTGGAGCTGCCTGAGGCCTGGTGGGGCACAGAGCCCACCGACGGGGGGACACTGCCGTCACTGCCCGCCACAGAGTACGAATCTGCTGCTAAGAGAGACAGAAAGAGGGAAAAGGATTGGGTTAAAGTACAGGAGCTAATTGCAGGGTACATCCTTTCAGGTCAGATGCTGCAGACAGATTTCTGCACAAAAATGTTGTTCAATTTCCTGTGTTAAGCCCGAACTGTAACTTTAGGAGCTGCAGCTACTGTACCAACCTACCGGTCCTAAATCATTAAAAACACAAAAACAGATCTGTTCTCACGAGGAGGGACTCCCTGTGAGAACTAATGTGAATGGAAATTATATACCGCAGCTTGACAGCATGCATTTGTTACACATTGTCTAAAAAACAAAATTTACTTAAAGCAGCAAACAAGGAACTTTCATATTTTGTTGAACCTGGAGGCCCCTGAGTTTTCATAATAACACAACATATAAGGTCAAAAATAAAATTATCTGATGAAAAATCTCCTCCTGCTTGGTCTTAAATGGCTAATGTACTACTCACTGTAACTTTGACTGGGAAATTGTAAAGAAAGACTCTTCCAGTCTGCATACACTATGATATATTTTCAAGGAGAATCCGACCCAAACAAACAGCTGGTCTTCTCACTGATGGTCTCGTTTGCTTACGTAGGTATTATTTTATTATGCATCATGAACCTCATGTTGTATAGATCAGGTGGACGCACAAACACAGCAAAACTCTGGACAGAAATACAAGGTACCAACATAAAATTTCCTCTCAACAATAAGACAAATACTGAAATCAAAAGGCCCAAATTGAAATGCTGTTATCTGAAGGAACAGTATAAGATTCAAAGTTTAAAGGAACATTATGTAGCATTCTACTATAAAATAACAGCTTTAAAATCACTTTGACGCCACACTGGCTTCTAATAGGGTAATTGTCCAACTGGGTTTTAGTTATTGGCAAGAGCATCATAAAATAAAAAGCCAAACTGGCCCGCTTACTGTTGGACAAGTAAATAATAGTAGCTGGCTTCATATGGCTTGTGTTGTTGTATTTGCTTGATGTTTGGATGTGTTAGCAAAGCTGCTGCCTCACCAGTTTTTGATTATAAGTAATACAGTTGTCCACGTGTATAAGAGAATTACACTCTGAAAAAGAGGGCTTCAAAATGTAAAAAATAGCAGATCAAAATGTTTGCTTTAACAACAGTAATTGCACAAATTCATGTGACTTACTCACATTCATCTTAATATTTGGCTATGTGAAAAGCACTGGCTGCATCTAGTAGCTGGTGGAATCGTGCAACACTTGATTCTTTCCTTGGTCAGAAGGAATACACAGTGAACCAGAGACTGAACTCGATAAATGGTCTTTATTTAAGTATGCGGTAGCTGAATCCAATGTGCACAGTTGGCTAGGTTCTGGTACTTTCTTGTGAAAAATAAAATATTTTATCTTACTTTGGTCCATTTAGTAAAGAATCTTAATGCTTCCTCTATCACTAAATAACAGTCTGTAAGATTTAATGGCATCTAGTGGTGAGCGGGTCGATTCCAAACACCCTGGTGCATTTTCTGATTCTAAGCATGTAGGAGAACCCATGGTGGCTGCGAAACTCACACAAAAGGTGAAAGACCCTATCTAGAGCTAATGTTTTGTTTATCTGTTCTGGGCTACTGAGGAAACATGGCGGTGCAACAAGAGGACTCACGCCCTCTGTAGATATAAACGCCTCATTCTGAGGTAACAAAAACACAAGGATTCTTATTTTCAGGTAAAAACACACTAATGAAAAATACTTATGAATATTATATTCCACTTCTGCCATATTCTGCCAATAAACCCACATAAATCTCAGACACTGGACCTTTAAGCAGAAGAAGCATTGTCAAAATATCAAAAAGTCCAGTTGTTTGTATATCATTTTATTAATTTTTGATGCATTACTTTGCAACAATAATTTAATTGTTGTAGCTCTTCAGGCTGGAGGTATTTTTAAACTTAGTGATAATGATATAATAGCAATTACTAAAATGATTGCTGCATGGTTTGCTGTAAATTGCATATGCTACATGCTTATTAATGGACTTTAAAGTCAAATGTAAATAGTCAAGTGTAACTACCTCATAATTGTACTTAAGTAAACATACTTGAGTAAATGTGCTTTCTCATCATGCATATACTGTAGGTATCTGAATAAAATCTGCACTGGAACATAATGACATATGGTTAAGACACTCTAAATTACGCTGTTAAAAACTTTATATGTACTGTGGTAACACAAACCCTCATTTATCTCAGCTCCAGCTGGGAGTCTTGTTTTACTTAAGCACTGACTTTTAAAATGTAATTTAGTCACTGAATGAACCATTTAAAGGATACAAACTGGAGTAATTTTTTTTTTGCCCGTCCTCAGCGGATTATGTGACCTAAAGTCAGTCATAACTGAACCCATCATGTCTGCACTGATCTGCCCTCATTCAATCTGCAACCCTCTGCAGGCTGGACCAACACTGAGCTGACACCCTTTTACACCACAGCTGGATTCTGTTTCCAGCTTTAAGTCTCTTGACTATGGAAACTGGTACCTAATCCTCAACCACACTGTTTTAATCAAGCACCCTAACATTAACATTTCACTCCATTCTGCTGATCGAAGCAAAGTGGAATCTTTCAGGAGCCCCATTTTGTCGTTTTGGACTCTTCCCAGAAGCCACTATTCCCTGTCAGCACATTTATGTAAGCTGTAATCATAATAACAAGCTTTCAAGAAGGCAGTGGAAATCTGGGTCAGCCATTTGCCAAATCTGCCTGATACTGCCATTAAACAAGACACCATATTGACAGTAAAACACTAAATAATGTGTTTTTCTTTCTGCTCCATTTCAGTTCTCATTTTCCTTCATGGGAAACTGCAAAATCTACAAATCAACAAAAAATACACAAATATTAAGTACTCTGTTAACGTCATTGGGGATTATGTCATTCAAAGACATGCATTGTGTATTTATCATGTTAATGTGGTGATAACTTCAGCCGACTGTCAGACAAAAGTTACAAAAACATCCAGACATGTAAAGTAGGCTGGATTCAAATAAGACTGTAATTAAACTAATTCATCGCCCGCCTCTTCACTCATGCAGCGAACAACACGAACTCATCTCTATAATGGAATGATTAAGAGGGAAGGGAGGAGGGTTGGAGTGTGTGCGTGTGTGTGTGTGTGTGTGTGTGTGTGTGTGTGTGTGTGTGTGTGTGTGTGTGTGTGTGTGTCTGTGTCTGTGTGTGTTCATGTGTGTAAGCGAGAAAGAGAAAGAGTGTTTGTGTGTGGTTCTTGGCGGAGGTTTGAATCAGTGGACTGTAGGGACAGTTTGCTTCTCTTCAAAATAAATCAAATATTATCAACCGGTTGAAGAAGGAAGGAGAAAGAAAAATCAATCCAGATCATTGTGGAATTTAAAAGATTAAAAAAAATAAATTACTGATAAAAACGACGGAGAGACAGAAGAAGTAGAAGGTTACGGCTGCTTTGCATTGTTGGGAAACATGAGTCTGCAGCCATGCTAGCAGCACTGTGAGGCTCACTACTACCAGTGCTACAAGCTAAAAGCTAAAAGCTAACATTAGCATGCTAACATACTCACAATGAAAACACTGATGGGCTGATGTTTAGCAGGTATAATGTTTAGCATGTTCATCTTAGTTTAGCATGTTAGCATGCTCACGTTTTAGTGCGAATTAGCACTAAACACAAAGTCAGACATAAATTCAGCTGCCTCAACTCCACTCATGCTCCACCTCTGCCAGTTTTTGGATTAGCTGGGAGTCAGGCACTGGTAAGATGGCGACTACCAGAACCAACACACTGAGCTTCGAAAATGGCTCTTCAGAAAGCTATGAGTAACATCATTGAGGCTCTATCTTCTATTTATTATACAGTAGGGATGCATAATAAATCATAATTGCAACAAAACTGCAATACGGCCAAGTGCAATATCCAAATCACAGTTCTTTGAAAAAGGAATAATGTATAAGAAAACAGCATTGTAAGGTACCATAGTGCTGTATAGATGACCTGGCCCAAAAATCTTGTTCTTCAGATGAAAGAAAACATGTTTGTTTGGTACAGACCTCAATAAGTGTTGCATCATTGATTTTAACTGTTTTTTTTTAGTGAACATGAAAATTGTAATGCAAAACTGATCATTTCCACTAATCGTATTGCATAGTGCAATTCCAATTTCACTCAAAATAATCCTTTTTTTTACCAAAACATGCAGCCCTATTATACAGTCTATGATCCTGATGACTGAACCACCTCAACTGGCTCCTTTCGACACGCAAGAGCTTTACTCGAAGCTTTCTCAAGACGTTAGCGTTTCTTACCCTATCTCTAAGGGTGACCTCAGCCCCCCTATCGTCTGATGACGCCAACAGAACCACATCATCTGCAAAATGGAGAGAATCGATTGTGAGGTCCCCAAACTGGACACTCTCCTCCCCCTGACTGTGCTTTGAGATCCTTTTTATTGAGAAAAGGTCCAGCATTGTTTTAAAAATGGGAACCACCATTCTGCAGGCACTATCCCCCAACATCCACGCGACACTGGCAACATCATCCCTAAAATTAACTACAAAATGTCACAGCAGCTTTATCTAAATTTACCATCTGACTATATCATCAACGATGTTACTCAAATAAGAACCAAACAGAGCAAATTCAACAGAATCATTCGGCGCAAACATCTACTGATGCTCACATACACACGTACAGTTAACGTTTCACCCTGAGCAGAGACAGCCATCTGGTCTCCTTGTTTTTCATCTACCAAGGTCAGGTCATACAGGGCCACTAAATACCACCTAACCATCTGTTGAGATGATAGAAAAAGTGCACCTTCCTGCAGGTTTTTCTACAAATACATTAACTTTTTCTATGAACTTACGTTTAATGGTGCGTAATGGTCATTGTGACGTGCGAACCACCGCTGAGCTGAGTGGCTCAGCTTGTCATGTTTGTTTGAGACACTTATGTAATGTGTCATTTTCCCACAGAGCAACAGCTGGGCCACCATCCGGTCTGCAGGGAGTGTCAACAGTGCCTGCAAGCATGCACGCTGTGAATGTATCCTCACAAGCAGGACTTACCGACATCCAAATTAAATTAAACATTTTCTTCATGTGGCTATGAAAAATAGTAAAAACAGAATGTTAAATATGAACTTCAATTTTAAGAAAATTAATTTTCTATGACCATTTTCATGCGTCACTGAGACAGATTTGTGTAACATGTCAGTGATGGAGGTGGTTTTATGTGCAACGCAATTACTGCATACAGACTGATGGATGGATTAAGGTTGGGCGGAGTTAGATTCTTTCTGCAAACCCATTAGCTCAGACAAC
The DNA here is from genome assembly GCF_056507025.1 of Lutjanus erythropterus. Taxonomy (NCBI): domain Eukaryota; kingdom Metazoa; phylum Chordata; class Actinopteri; order Lutjaniformes; family Lutjanidae; genus Lutjanus; species Lutjanus erythropterus. The sequence goes on from NC_139318.1 coordinate 22,855,782, forward strand.
ACACCTGCCCAGATGGAAAGAGATGGCAATAAACTGGACCAAAACATTAGTGAAGGGTAAGGCTCTGCAACAGTAATTCTGTCCGCACTCAGGCTCTGGCATCTCTGACACCGTCAGCAAACTGTACCATGCTGTGACTAAACAGACTAACAGTTTGGATTGTAGATTGTGTGGGTAGTTGTTGGAGTATTTTTAAGTCACTACAGTTGAAATCACATCCACTGGTGATCACAAAGCTACACGGCATAGTCAACTACATACCTGTGGAGCCCATCACAGTCAGCAGTTATTTAGCCACGAAGAGGAACGTCACCTGTCTTAACTTTGTTTATACATTTTATTCTGTAATTTGCTACTTTCCACTTTAAAGAAATACACTTCCTCGTAAGTCCCCTATGCAATTAATATAATGACAAATGTAAATGCTGTGAATGACAGTGTGCAGGAGTTCACTTATGACACACCTTTGTCACATCTGTACTTGACATGCAGGTATAGAGAGATGCATTTTTCCATCTGTTCCTGCTAAAACAAACCAGTTCAAGCTCTGTCGTCTCAGCCTTCTAAAGTTGTCAAAACCCCATCCAGCAAAGTCATTCTTTCTAAAATGCAAATTCATATGTTCTTCTTCTCTCTGAGTAGCTATGATTAATTTTCACCAGAGTATAATTTTAAATTTCAATTCCTTTGTCACTAAACTGGCAGCTTCCCATGTGGAAAAGATATAGTTTACTAAATGTTTATATCTTTTTATCTAAAACTTGTAAGTAATATATATGTCAGTCAAACCAGACACAACATCTTCAGCAAATTGTTTAAATATGAAAATGATATATTTGGGAAGTTATAAGCACTATATAAGATAGTCAATCCACTTACAACATCCTTAGTAGATATGTGTGATATCAAATGTTAATAAGTTGGGCCACCAACAGGGAAACCGAAATCTTTCAATTATTGTATGAAAACCTTGACATGCAATATGTCAAATATATGACACTAAAAAAGATATACAGTACTGTGCAAAAGTTTTAAGCTGGTGTGTAGAAATGTCTAAAAAAAAAAGAAAAAAGGGCTCCCAGACCTTTACTTGGAATATTTTATATTTAATTGCAAATAAATGACAGTGCATGGGAGCCCTCTCTTCTTTTGCAGATACTGAGGCAAGTATAAATAAAGTATATATGATTCTTATTATTATGTTGTACGCGATTGAAGTCTTACAGACATACAATAAGACAGGCCATGGGGAATTCTTACAGGTTTTTCCTATTTCTTTTCCATATGTGTTGTCTGCTTGAATAAACTGAGTCTGTCTTTAACAGTCAATATGATGTGATGAGATATGGATATAGATATGGTTAGTATCATCTCTGAAACACAGTGTGCAGATGCAATGGGAGGAATGCCACTTTTGGATGAAAACCTAAACATTTAGTTATGGTTTCACAGCATTGTTAACAGCAAGGTGGCATATTTACAGTTACACTATAAAATCTATAGGTGAAAGTAAACCTATTTCAATGATTAACTCATACTACATAAGAAGAACAGTTGCCTATTTGTATTTATACTTACGTTGCTGTGATTTGTTAGAGACAGTGCTGTTTTCATGACCTACTTTACATCATGGAAGTCTCTCTGTCTCTCTTAAAGCAGATGGTTGGAGATAGTTAACTACATCTTCCCTCACTAAACCCCATACATGGTCATGGTCAGCAACAGCAGGAATTATTGAGATGCTGCTGAAGCGCTGCTTCAAACAGCATGATGACACTTCACCGAGTGTAAGCATGACTAAAGCTTTACACATGTTACGTGTCAGGCCTTTATTTGCCTGTATATGGGAACTGATTACTGCTGGTGCTTCATAATCTCTGCATGCTGATGGATGAAATCATCACTACTGCAATCAAACATAGTCATTAAAAAAAAAAGCTAAAAATGGCTTGCTTCACTTCCTGTTGGAAAACTGCCAAGACAAATACTCCACGCCGCTATCAACATCAAAACTACAAATCAGCCACTTTCATGTTGTCAGCATCCACTCAGTCCTCTTCTAGGTTCATGCACAGTTTATTAATCTGAGAGCGGGACAGACTGATAGAATTAAAAACGCACACACCCACGTACATGTGTCATCGTCTTTGCTCCACATTAAACTAATGAGTGGTTTCAAACATGAGACCGTAGGAATTTTAGGGGCTGGTGTTTTTTCATGAAGCCAGCGTATTTTTTTTTTAAAGTGTTTCCAATGGAAACGCTGCATATTTACAATTTGCAACAAATGGTCATAGCATGACAAGGTGCTGAGCGTCTATTCTGCCCTGAGCTTTTGCTGTTTTTTTTTTTGTTTTTTTTGGTCGCCGTGATTTGAAAGATGCTCTCAACTTTCTCACAGAACCATCTGGGAAGTTGTCCTTAGAAACGGTTTGGAAAAGGGCCGGCACTTTCAAAAAACACTTGACAGGTAATTGGACGAATCATTTGTCTATTACATCTAACACGAGCTAACTTCAACCAGTCAGATCAAACTCTTTCCAAAGACGGTCGGGAGAAGAGAAAAAACATCTTTTCCATGGAGAAAAGCCTTCAGTGTCATTCTTTACTCTTCTTTCACTGAAGAAACACTCATCAGTTCTGACATAACTGATGCAATCACAGTATCTATGCTAACTGTCTCAGGAGCAACCGTTGTTTGTTCGAGATGAGTCACTTCCATGAATGCTTCTTGCAGTCATCACACCTAATACCACACCCGTAGCTGCCAATAGTCCCTCCTAGGACGCTGACTGGCTGTCCCACTTCTGGTGTGGACACAAACGGATAACTTGAAGTTTCTCATGATCTCGCAAATCCAGCTCCCTCACAAGGTAATCACTTTAATTCACATTAGTCTGTTGGCTATGGAACTTAAAGACAGACATAAAAAAAATAGATGTAAGTTTGTGTAATGTTTGCTTACTTGCATCACAACAGCACATAATCTTTCTTCCCTTACAATGTTACATTGCAGTTTCTGCCACTTGGAAAATCCTCAGGAAAAGGGTTGGCCATGTGTAAAATTGCAGAATGGAGCTCAAGTTTAAATCAGGATCAGCTGATCAGCTGATCTCCCTGTGCACACAGTCTACTTATCCTGCTCCATACATTCAAATGCATTAACAGCTGTTATTAGTCAGTCGTTGGCCTGCACTGCCATGTTATGAAAAAGCAGCTTGAAACACCCAAGCCTTCCATGTTATTTACTTTAAAATACTGATACTTTGAATTCATGTTGATGCTGTTAATTGCTACTGCTAAAGCTACTTGATATCTACTGGTCAGCTACCACTGCTGCACTGCAAAATGGTTCAGAAATACAATGGAAACTTCTTGCAGTAAACATGTCTGTCCAGATCAATTAGACTACTATAAGCAGATGATTCTTTATTTCTCATGCAGGTTAGCACCTAAATGATGTTTGTATATTTATTATATAAATAACTGTTTCAAAATACAGTACAGGTGTTTCAAAACACGTTTTAAATGACTCTAGAAATTACTGTACTGTTTTTTTTCAAATACTATATAATAGTGCAGTACAGTATATAAAATATGCATCTCATTGACTCATTATTGGCAGTTTGTCATTTGCTTCAAAGAGAGTAAGAATTTCATTGTAGAGAAAATTATTCCTGTCATGATTTCAGTGTGCACGCAGCATCAGCCTCAGGTAGCCAACCAGAAATCGACCGGTTACTGAAGCAAACTATCAGTTATTTATTGTTTTTTAAAATTAAAATTATTCTCCATATTTTGTCATGTATGAAAAGACCCAAAATGAACACCATAGCTGTAACCATTGTAATATCAAACTGAGATAAACCAGGCATCTGAACATACATTTCATCATCTATGTTGCCATATATGTACAGATAGGAACAAAAGAGTTGTGTCTGTGGTTTATTTAGTCTTTTTGCTCTTTGCTCTCTGTGACCTGAACCATTATTAGGTCAATTATTTTTGCTGGTAAGCTATAACAGGAATGATTATGATTAATGCCCCTTCACATCACATGTGATTACATCCTGCATGCTGACAGCTGACCCAGATACAGTTTTCACAGTGTAGCAGGACATCTACTCCACACGCCACCACTTCCTTTTTCCCACGGCGAGCGGGCTGCTGATGTGAGCTCTCACTCGTACTTTGTGGTCACCCTTCATAGTTTGGTCACTCTCTGTCTACGCCACCATATAATCCCCACACTTAAGTCTTGTTGAAGTAAGAGTTTAGATTTGAGTTCAGTGAATATGAATACGAGTAAGTACAATGAAGAGTACTGAACTCAACACACCCGTTTTACAGGTCTTGGCTCTGGTATCAGGTAGTAGTATGTTACTGGTTCCCAAATACAAATATCTGGGAATCAAACATGAAGAAGTACCATTTAGTTGCATTACTCTGCACCACAGAGCTTGGCCAAACCTACTTACACCACCTCCACCACAAGTTTTAAAATGTTTATGTTCCCCACTGCCTTTGACTGAACATTAGCATGCATTGATTCTTTTTTTGGCCCCTTAGTGTTAGCACAACAATATTATGACCTTAGAAAGTTGATATAGCGAACAGTTGTATTCAGTAGGATTCATTTGATGTTGTGTCCGAGCCAAAACAATGAGCTGAAAGATGCTAAAAAGCTCAGCAGTCTTTGAACAAGCATTTCACATAAAAGGAGCCATTTGATCAATTCTTGATATGAAAACATTACAGCAGCTTTGATCATCGTCATGCACCTTGCTCTTACATCTTGGCCTATCTTGCATTTATTGTTTGTTGCATTGATTGTTTGTACCCTATCAATTTACATTTTTATGTTTCAATCTACTGTGTATTTCCTGTTTGATGTTTTTATTATGTAAAGCACTTTGAATGGCCTTTGCTCTATAAATCAGCTGTGTGAGGGACCCTCTCCTGTAGGGACACAGGACCACGACCAACTGTCTAATTGTTTTGATGCAAATCAGCTTCTACAGGCAGTCCTGTGGTTCAGCCAAATATCCGAGCCAAAAAACAACAACAACAAAAAAAAAACACATTACCGCCAAACGCAAAATTCAAATATGGCTCAGACTAGATATGCTACTGTATACATTGGTGTTCTGTGGTACTGATCAATTTCGTGCTCGTTAGTCATCATGTTTACTTCTTCACATACTAGCAATGACCTCACACACACTGGTGGGCTAATGGACTATTAGTCATGGCAGTTTCTGTGCCAGAGTGATGTATATCTAATGAGACAGCAGGACTGTTGGCAGGACTTTTAAGTAGATTTCCAAGCAAGTTTACCCAAACACACTTTATCTGGAGGTGTTTCTCTGCCTTTATAAATAGCTGCTGAACATTGTGCCAAATGAAATGAAACACTCAATGAGAGGGGTTGCAGAACAAAGGAAGTCTTCAGGGGAGGTAGAGGGAAATCTGAAAGCTATGAAAACAGAGGAGAAAGACCCAAACCACATAAGAACACACAAAAATGAAAGAAAAGGCTCTCAGACTAAAGTCTTTCCTGCAACCACAGAATAAAACAATGAACAAAACAAGAGAGAAACAGAAAGAGAGCCTGAGCTATCCTGATTGTGACTGCTAGGGTTTCTATAAACACAGAGCAAACTCATCCACAGACTCACAAAGAGACTAAAAAGGTATTTTTAGAGGCTGAGAGGGGAAGAAAACACCTTGTACAACATCGATGCTGACATCACATCACACAGGCGATGTGCATTGGAAAGAAAAGTATCAGAGATGTTAAGTTGTGCAAACAAAGGTGAGACAGGTGGCGGCATCTCACCACCAGGTTGTTTATCGTCTTTTACATTTCACACATCTATTTGCAGAGTCTGCCAGAGCAGTGCAGCTCAGAGAAGAGCTGTTCTGTAATCACTCCCCATGCAACTGGAACAACAGAGGATTTAAGGGTCAGGGCAGTAATGGGACGTATTTGTGTGTCTATGTATGTGCATGTTTGGATGTGTATGTGTGTGTGCATACAGCTGCCTTTGCTCTGAAGCAGGGTCACAGTATTAGAAGAAAATCACTTTCTGTTTTTATATGCCGCCTCACACGTGTCTATACAGGACCAGTCAAAAATACATCTGATATGACAACAGTAACTAACTGATGGCAGGAACAGAAAGACAAAGAGAAAAGTCTTTAGTAATGCAGTGTTTCACCTTCAACTGTACCATCCTGGTGGGCCAATAGGCCAATGGAGACACCCACCAGGGCAAAAGAATATCTTTTTAATGCCAAAAATAACACCAAACAGCCATTCATGCACTCAATCTACATTTCATGCACACTGTTTATTATGTGGTAATGTTTTGCAAAGGTCATAGGTTACACTGCTTATTTTTATTCAATAAATGCAGCTTATTAAGTTATCTTGTCCTTATAATCACTTTGAAGTCTTGAATATACTGAGCAAACTAAAATCCGAAGGCAAAAATTAATCAAAGACCGCCTGCTGTGCCATCTGACTGAAATTGACCACGTCAATATGCCACCCCTTGTGCCTTATCTGCTTAGGGTTTTTTTTTTTGGTGCATACCACCGGGCCTGAACATTTTTTATATGTAAGATAATGTAGATAAGTCTTTCATCTGAGTCTAAGTTTGTGCTACATAAATCCATAAACTTTCTGTTTTTGTCTGCTGTCACACAGAACCTAAACAACTGACAAACTGCAGAAAAAAGTTATCAAAATAGTCAAATAGTGGAAGTGATTACATCAATAAATATTTTTGTTGATAACATAATTAAAATGAAGAATAGAAAGTAATATAATGCTTTATAATTTTCCATGAATCTCCAATCAGTTGATAGGATGACCTACCTAGCTAGCAATAGGTTGTTTGAAAGTTCACAGACGCCACACTAATCTTCATCAAGAACTAGAAAGACATTGATTGTGTTATTGTTTAAATGTGTTATGGGTTTGTGTGATTTAATGTCCCTTTTCTCATAATGTCAAACAAACTGAACTAAAAACTATCAAATTGTGCTAGCTAACTAAACCTTAATTTTACTTCCCAGCTATAATGCCTAATAACATTAATATAATATGACTAATGTTATCCAGAACAAAAACTTTGTTACTGATGTAAGCTCATTCTCTCATAGTTTTTAATTATTGTCAGTGACTCAGATAGAGATCATAATGAAGATATTCTATTCTGTGTGTGTGTGTGTGTGTGTGTGTGTGTGTGTGTGTGTGTGTGTGTGTGTGTGTGTGTGTCATGGGGTCTTTTAGCCTTGTTTTCTAAGGAAAGGAATGTCTGACCACTTACTCAGTGACTCATTGACTCCTGCGTTTCCAGGATTCAATGATCAGCAGCCTCAGAGCTGCAGCAGAGATACAGATGAGACATCCATCACTGTCTCTGCCTTGTTCTTTTAAAGTTGTACAAATCCACAAACAATACTGCCACTGTATCATCTTGGAGCAGCCCTTCTAAGAGTCATTTTGGGAATTTCATGAAGTTCAACAGAGCTGTTTTTCTTTAAAGGTTGAAGCAATGATCAACGTGCAGTGCAATGTTTTCCAACACTCTTTGTATCCCCAACGCAGGGAGTCGAGGGCTGTAGCCCACAAGGACGACACCACTTGTCAACAAGGAATTAGCACTGATTATGTGGGAAATATACTAACATCTCCAGTCTTTTTTTGTGCTTGGCTGACGAATATCTCATCAGTCATCAGTCTCATCAGTCTCTTCTAATATCTCATCTCGATATCTCATCAAAGATAAATCAAACCCAACATGAATTCTAGAGCCATTGACTTACTAAGGTATAAAAAACTATTTTCTGGCAATATTATGGCCTCTTGATTGGTGCAGTAACTGTGACTGAAATTATGATGACAGTAACTAGTTAGCAGAATCAATATGGGAATTCAAAATAAGAATAGAGAACATTAGCCGACGAGATGTGTTGATAGTGGTTGGCACACGTAAGAGCTAGACTTATGATACTAACATAGTGTTTTTATACATGTTTTGCATCTATGAATGCAGGTAACATTAAAGACTCGTATATCATCCTATAATCTTTGGAGTATTCCTTTAACTGGAACTATGCACATTTTTGTTTATGTAAAAGTTGATATTTGTTTGTATTCATGGTACATGACAAAGTAATAACCAAGAGCATCTCTCATCTATTATTACAAAACATGTACAAACAACAAAAATACGTCTGTTTGCAACAACGTTATGAGTTCAGAGAAACAACCTAATGTAAATATATCATCATCATTAAAAACTTTACTCGACAGTCAGAGAAAAACTTAAAAGTCCTTCAGCAGAGCATCCACATACCTCTGACTCGAGAAAAGCAGCAGCCACATTTGCTGAGCAGTTTTCTGAACAGGTGCTGACACCCACACCCTCGCTGGTGGTGACCCCCTCTCATGATGATCCACTCCTGCTGCTAGACTCAAGACTATCAGAGGCAGGCATCATGCTGGACCGACACACACATAACACACGCTATTCCTGTGGTAATACCCTGAGGATACGGGAGGAAGAGTGTTCAGAGAGCCCCACAGTCATAGTCCAAATCTGAGCAAAAACTCCTGAGATAAAAAAAAAACGTTGCTCCTATCCCATGATCTGAAGAGGAACAGCAGAAAACTGAGAGAGGCAGAGCTCTCCTCCACTCCCGAGCCTCTCTGTGTGGTCAGACAGTGGGCAAAGATTATGAGAGGGACCAAAAGTAAGTGAGGGAGTGAGACAGATAGAGGGGCAGGGAATGGGAGGGGCTGTGGTAGCTAACATGCTGCACTGCTGCTGCGCCAGCATCTGTTTCCCAGTCCCACCTCCTCTCATTTCTCTCCCCTCCCCTTCTGCTCCCTCTGCCCTTTCTTGTCACACCTCCCTCATCAGCTTCTCCTCTCCGTGATCACTCTGTGGCTGTGGGACCTTTACTGTCACTATATAAGCTATGACAAACATGGACTTTTCCATAAACCAAGCAAAAATTTCCTCCATACAGAGCAACTTTACATTCAGTGTTTTGTCATTGTTTTTGCCAAGCTAACAACAGCATAGCTCTATGGATGGCAATACTTGTCAGTTTGTCTGTCCATACTTTGGTCCAGACTGAAACATCTCAGCCTCTATTTGATGGATTGGCATCCAATTACATAAAGACATTCATGGTTTCCCACAGGATGAAATGTAATGACTTAGGTGATCTCTCGGTTTTTTCTCTGGCTCCACTATGAGGTTGATATTTGTGGCTTTATTATTGGATTATTTTACTATTGAACTGACTGGCATGAAAATAAGTACATATGTTCATGTCCCTCTGAATTTAATAGTGAGCCTCTGACTTTTCATCTAGCCCCACAATCAGGTCAGACTGTCTATAAATGACAAAATAGCTCCAAGACTATGACAATTTATAAGTTCTGCCACTATGAGTCGCTTTCATATAAAGATGCTAACAAAAGTCATAAAAAAAAAGAAAACTCTGTTGTGTAGCTGAAATGTTGCATAATTTCTCTTCTTTATTAAATAATAATGTTATAATAATGTGACAATTTGAAGTAGCATTGGATCATTGGGGTTGTTCTTCTCATTGTTAACAACCACCATTGCAGATGAAAGTCTGTCTGTCATCATGTAATGGATGAGGTAATGTATTAAATTTTATTCACATTATGTTTAGACATGTTTGCTGACTTCCTTCCTCACTCCCTGACATATCCCATGTATCCTGTGTTTTCCAGAAGTTATAGACAACTAACGCTAGCAAGGAAATGCACCATTACCTTGAATAAATTACTTAAAATAACTTAAATAAATGTATTTAAATTAAATGTAATTGCATGCAGTTATGCACTGTACGTACTATCACGGGCAAAGACTGACTAACATGCAAGCAGCTGCAGATGCGCAAACAAAGAAAGAGCACAGACATGTATGTATATTATTTTGAAGTCTGTGATTCCTAACCTAAGGGTCAGGACTCCCCCAAAGGATCACAAGATAAATCTAAGGGCTCATTTGATGATAAACAGGATTGGAAAAAAAGGATATAGTACTTTTCTGCCACACAAAGTTGTATTTTCTTTTTGTATGACTTTTTTTTAGTTCTCCATTTTGCTTATGATGCACTGGATCACTTTAAGAAGAAAAAAATCACTCTGTAGTTCAGCTAGGCACCACCATTAGCATATGCAAACTCTACTGAGGGGTTGCCAGTAGATTAAGGGGAAATTCTAAAACCTTCCTAGGAAATTCAATCAACATATACTTCTTTGTGGGTTTTGGAACTGACCATGTGACATTTTTACTCATACCCAATAGCAGCCTCAGTTCTCAGAGGTACTTGTACATTCAGATTAATTATAAATAAATAAATAAAACAAAGATGATCTATTAATCATACATGTTTTTTTTTAAGTGGTAAAGAACGTCCATCTCTAATCAGTGATGCCGTTGTCTGCTTTCCTTTGTCACCACAGGTACTAAAGCATTTCCTCTGCTCCGGAAAAACCAACATGTGGAAATATCCGACACACAGCACACTGAGCTGACAGGATGGAGGCAGACCGATTTAATCTCAAAGCCAAGATTAAGCATTCATGACTAGATGATCTTTCAAGCACAGCTGTCCAGGCTCGTGGCAGCCGGTACCGTGATTCAAGGAGATTTATGCATAAACTCACACGAACCCAAACGTGGACAAAGGCAGTGAAGAAGAAAAACAAAACAATAAGAGATGAATCTGTCTCTCATACAGCTGCTGTGCGTCACACAATTATTACACAGATCCAAGCACACACACACACACAGACAGATAAGCTCATGTTCACGTCACAAGCTGACCAACACAACCCTGGAATCTCAATTCAGTGAGGACAGATTACAGCCATAAAAATATCAAAATGCTCTTGCTCTCTTGGCCATCAAGTTAAGCTTTTAAAAACTCTGCTGACATGATGATCCTGTGAGCTGAAATGCACTGATCTCCCCACAATGCAGGATTATTGTGTGTACATGCATGTGTATGTGAGCGTGCACACGCCTAATTAGCCAATATTTAATCATCAGGATCAGGTAATATGTGCTTTTTAATGTTTGCTGTTGCTGTTAGTATTTTAAATCTTAAATTCATCCATGATGTTTTGTTTGCAAAGTGAAACACTATCAGCCAAATCTCAGATGTGAACGCTGCTCTTAATTTCTGTCAGAGAGCTCCACACTATGGGAATCATAAGAGGTGCAGTGTGAGTGCAGAGGTGGGAAGTAATTAAGTACAAATACTTCATTACTGTACTTACGTTGAGTTTTCAGATATCTGTACTGTATGTGGGTTTATTTTTTCTGAGAACTTTTTACTTTTTGTCTCTCTATTTTCCATTGAATTTCTGAGTTTTAGAAACTTAAAAAAAATATATTGTATTTCAAAAATGGTTCATGGTGAGCTGTGGACCAGATTTGTTATTATTTGAGTGCCTGAAAAATTAATTGTTTTAATAGAAAATATTAAAATATTAACCATTATTCAATCTTACTTCAGTGACTTAACTGAATGCATTTGGGGTTCCTAAAATCTACTGCAGTAAGTAGAGTTTTCAAACCTTTTTTGTTGTATTTTGCATCATTGTGCACTGCCTGCCCAATATTATGACCAATTTTAACCAAAATGGCTATGACAGTAACACATAAAAAAGATGATTCCCTGGCGTATCCATCACAGACGACTGAGGTTTCGAGACATAGATGAAGGAAAAGATATAATAGACAAGAGCGGGAGATGTGACTGTGGAGAAAAGGTGAGGTTCAGGTAGCTTTGCATGCAAACAGCTGATAGAAATATCCTTCAGAGGGATACATTTTACATTGATACTTTGAGTACATTTCAGAGCCTGTACTTAAAGAAGCTGAATCAGTATTTCTAATTTCAAGTGTCTGTACTTCTACTTGAATAAAGAATGTGAGTACCTGTGCCACTCCGAAGTACAGCAGATAATCCCATGGCGTTACCTTTGCATCCTGCAGCCACACTGGACTTCCTGGCCCACTTAAATTGTGTCTGCACATCCTGATCGTTTTCAACCAACAACAGTTTCTCCCGGCTGGTGTCTGAAATCTTTAACACAATACAGACATGAGAGTGAGTGGCTGAAATAAAAAAGTAATTGATCTAACGTTAAATTAAAAACAACTTGTATCCATGTATCAAAGGCATTTATTTGTAGCTGTATGTGTATTTTAATATATATGTGTGACAGATTTAGAGGCAGGTAGGACCAGACAGAACAGACCAAGTGATTGAGCTAATTATACCACTTTTCTAGTCTATTTCACCTTTCTCTCACCACCCCTCTCCCTTTCCTATTTTTGCTTCAACAGTTTCTTATCTTATCTGAGGAATTTCTGTGAGAAGGCTAAACTGAGTACAGGAGGACAACATCAAATCCTTGGTCTGATGTTATCTGAAGAATAGGTTTCTTCTTAAAGGTGACATTTAATCTATAAAACACCAAAAAACAGAAAACAGAGCTTAATTTTTTCTGGTTACTGTCACACAAACAAGTCAGTCAAAATAAATCACCTTAATTAAGGCAGGATAGTTGAAAAAGAGAGAATGTATTTGAGAAGTGGGCTGCAGCTTAGAATTACAATTAGAATTTATTTCTGTGTGCAAACAAAGTTCATATGTATAAATCTAAAAATTCATATACATAAATACATGGCTTCTCACATTACATTGCCAATGCTTAAATACCAAATTTGAGAGCATTACAATAAAGCAGATTAATATAATTTTCAGCCTAGGCTGAAACTACAGCTTACAATGCCTACCCTTTAAACAGCACATCGTATTTAACAAGTTATGGTCAAACAATAAAAAAGCAAAGCAAAACAAAACAAACAAAAAAAAATGTCTGGTTGAATTATGATGGATTTGGCGTTAAAAACTGGTCAGTCACTTGTCTGCACCTGGTTATGTCTGAACTCTCAAAATGACAAATTCCTACCACATAAACACCAACAACATTTTGTCAGTATATGAGCTAAATGAATAAAAGTCTTGATGTGTTTTCTTGACACATGACCAGTTATGCTTTAGTTATATTTATACCTGAAAAAAGTTTGACTCAAAATCAACCCTAATTTTAATACACATTAATATGAAAATCAGAATATAGAATGAGCAGCAGCAATGTTTTGATGTTTCAGTTCCTAAGAAAGAAGAAAAAAACAAAAACATTTATTCTGTTATTATTTTAAATACAAGAGGGGCTTATAAAAGTTAGGTTAGGTTTGTTTTTTGGAGCGTGGGTTACAGATTTATAAGGCATTTTGCAACATCACTGTTACTCTAGCTGTCCTTGTTTTTGTTTTTTTTTAAATGTGGAAGTTATTTCTTTAATTGTGGTGATGTGGCTTTGGATTTCAGGGTTGTGTTGTTTTAGTTTTAGTGGTGGATGACTTGTGCTTCTTTGCGTTTTCTTTGTCCTCTAACATCTCAGGTCCATGTTGTAAATAAGTGTTTTCACTTTAACATGTTATTCTTTGCATTTGTTGTTCTGTGTCTGATAATCCATAAATAAAAACAATACATCAGTCAGTCAAGATTCACAGGGAAGAATGGATGTTAATATAAAAATCCATGTTATTAAGCTGCATCAGGGGAAACATTTGACTATAATATTCTTACTTTCAAGTATGGTCTAATAGTTGTTTTTTGTCACTAACTTTAACTTAACTTATTCTAATACAATTTACCCAGTTTCAGCATTTTTATACATGTATAATGATTAAAAGTAGCCCAAGTTGATACATGCAAGTTTTTAGTTACTTTACAAGAGTTTATGCAAGTTTCCATCACCTCACTTGAATAATGTCAGCCACATGGACTGAAGGCACTCACTTTATCAACTCTGTATCCCAGAAGTTTCTCAGTCCTCCCATGAACTTTTGCCAGAGTCTTCATTTTGCATCCCTTTCTCTTCTGTTCCCTTTGAGTTTGTCCTAATGTGGTGTCCTTTTCTTTACCTTAATGTCTTCAAGTTCAGTCTCATTATTCTGAACTCATTTAAGTGTCCGTGCCTGATCCGTTGATTTGTATTTAATCAATAAAACACAGAAAACAAGTTGAAAAGCTTCAGAAAAAAATCTCAGCCAGCCTGCCTCATGTCCAACAGAAGGACACAAGTAGACAATCTCTGCTTTGCAGTTTGCACCAGTTTTTTTTTTTTTTTTCCTCTGGGCAGATGAAGACAGCTGTTCAGTTGCAGTGGGATCTGTCCTCAGGCCCTTCTGGACAAGAGGGAGGTCAATCTGTCCAGACAAGTCCAGCCACGTCCCACAGGTCCAATAGGCTAATTGCAGTTGGTGACCATTCCCAGAGCAGGATTTTACTCTTACTCAAAATAGCTTCAGAAAAACTTAAAGGCATAATTTGCAACAATTTCCTTGAAAAATACAAAGTTTAGTTTAGATGCTGCTTTATTTCTCGGATTCACTACTTTGTTCTTACTACCCATGTTCGCTCTCCTCATTCACAGCAAGGTTACTTATTAATAACTATACTAAAACTAAACTAAAAACTAAAACTAACTGAAACGATGTTTTGACAATATTTTTATTTACAATAAAATAAGAACACATATGGGATTTCTTTAGCTTGAGTCTTTGTCAATTATATTAAGTGAGAGAGATATCTGCATGACTGTGAGTCAGTTGCCTTCTTAAATATTGTGTATTGTTGTATTATCAAATCTTGCCACTGACAAACAAAACTATAAATATGATTTACACTCTACGTCTCGCTCTCTCTATCATTTGTTGAGTTGGGGAAGAGGTGCCAACCTTGAATGATGCATTTACAAACAATGCTGCAGAATCTACCTTTAAAGTGCTTTATTATTATTATTGAGAATAGATCATCCTGCCAGTATGATTTTTTATCAGTCCTGTTTCATTTACTTACACTCATCAAATAGTGCACCGTAAGTAAAACCAAAAATATACAAATCATACAGGCTGAAGAGAAGAGCCTGTGAGGAGATCCCCATCCTGTGGTAAACCTGGGAAATATCATGACTCAGCCTCAGCAGCTGTGTTAACTCTTCAGTCTGGAATCTGTCCCATCTGGTCAGAGTCACCTCTGATGAGATCTGATTGTCTGCCCGTCAGTCTTAACAACTAATTAGACAATTAATTAGATTCCTCTGGCTGAAGCAGCTTACAGTTAACATTTTATACATAGACAATTGGATTAGCTACGTATTTGAGGGCTGAAGACAAAATACTGTTTGCAGTTTCTCTGTTTTTAATAAGAGATTTTTGAATAAATCCAGATTTATTCTTCAGTTGAGGTGGAGGTGTGGTTGTTGTTGATGTACGGTTGTTATTTTTCCTCCAAAATTTCTTTTTCATGCTCTTATGTTTATGTTCTCATCTATTTTTCAGATTTGTCCCATTTTGTTGTGGGTCAAATGTGCTGATGATATTTCATCAGAAAATTAAAGCAGGGGGAATCTACTTATTTTGTGTTTTTTTTTGTTTTTTATTTTGTTTTGTTTTTTTTAGCAAAACTCAGTCATAAAAGTAACATTAGGTGCATAATTCAATCGATTTCCAGGACCTAAGACCTGAAAGACATTCTAAGGCCTAAAATTTTTATTATTACATTATAGGCTTTTTAAGGACCTGTAGAAACCCTCTTATAGTCGTCTTAGTTTGATCATTGATTGACTTTTTATCTTCAAAAAAAAATAAAAAATACCAGGGGATTTCTTAAGACCAAATCCTCTCAAACTGGGGGATCTGCTCTAATGTGTATCTCTTGTGAGAGTCTTTGACATGAAAAAGTTTGGGAACCCCTGGTGTAAAACATAGTATAAGTATCAGCTCGTCTGGTGTAGCGGTGAAAGATGAAAATGGCTGGGGGCAGTAAGTAATCCTCTCAACAAAGCCGTTGTAAGTGGGATGAGCTAAGCACAGGAGCTGAACACACCGTGTGTCAGTGAAGACTCTGCAAAGACTCCTCCTCTCAGTTTTATGTCATCATGACAATATGTGGGATGGAAATGGGTAAAGTACCTCTATTTCCAGGCCCAGCAGGAAACTGTGACCTCTCTGCTCAGAGCTGTACACAGTAGGAGCGTTGAGGAAGTCAGGAATCATCCACAAGAAGTCACAGAGGTGTGACATACACGCACCAACACGTGGAGACATCTACATTCACAGCTGATTGAGAGCACTTTATTGTAAGTATATATTTTTTATGTTCATATATGGGTGTCAGTTAGTTTGATCTTCATGGTCAGTGCTGCTGTTATGCCTCTGAATTTTCACTTCTTCACTTTGGTTTCATGAACAGTAGTTTAACATTGGCGTGTGACATTAAACATTGACATGTCTGTACATTTTTCATAAAAAATGTACTGTACAACACAGCCATAACAGGTGATGTGTGCTCCATGAATATATCTGGAAAACCACTGTCAATCATCCTCCTTAGACACTGCAAACTACATTACAGATAGAAAATAATTTTTGTTTGATAGTTTTGATAGTTATGATAGCTTTAGAAAGCATTAAAAGGATCATTCTGATGTGGACAGAATCAGCAACAAAATGTATTTTAGTCACTTACAAAATGTCCACGTAAAAAAATAGATGCCAGTTTTAGTGTACCTTATGCTAATAATATTTGCTGTCAGGCAGCCTTTTCTGACAAGAAACCACTGTTATATAATCCAAATATCACTCTCTGCAAAACAACCAAATTCCAAAAGTGAAATCAGTAATTTTACAGCAGAACACACAAGTTGTTTGTTTTCCTCTGTTTCTGTTGGCATTTTAAAGGGTTAGTTTGGATTCAAAGTCATGTATTTAACACACACACACACACACACAAACAGATAGTGGCAGTGGTGAAACCAGCGACTTCTGTGTTCTGCAACATAAATGACTCCTAAGGCGTTTGGTTGCTTTGGAGAGAGAGTGTTATTTAAATCATATATGTCAGTTTTCTGACAGTAAAGGCTTCCTGCTTTAAGTGGATTTAACCCTGCTGACCCTGTCCACAGCAGTACACTCATTAGCTTCCATGCTGGTGCCCCTCTCTGTCTCTTCAAACTGTGCACTGTAGCCAATACACTGACCGTCAATCACGAGTACCTCGTACAACCCCACATTAAATAATCTGGACTTAACAGAGCCAAAACCTGAGTTGTGCAGGGCCACATGTGACTGAGGTTATTCTGAGGTGGGTTGTTCCTCATTTAGCCCTCCTATATGTTCAGCAGGGCTTTTAGATGCTGATCCAGTTACTCAACAGTAAAGGCACACTGAGCTCATACAGCCACACCCACTTCATGACAAACAGATAACACACTCATAATCCCTGACGGACAGACTCATGGTACCCTGTGTCAGTCTGACAGTAAGCAAACTTTTGATCTTTCAGTGTGGCAGAGCTGAGGCCTTCTATGCACAGCAGCATGATTCATCTACAATGAGGAGAAGATTTTCAGGGATGAAAAAATTCATCCTTTCCATCTCTAGAGTGCACCTGATTGCACCTTTGTTGCTATAGACAACATCCAGTAGTTTCTATTTTTGATTTTCTTGTAGATGTAGCCAAAGGATTCAGTATCATCTCACCTGTTCTGCTGTTGGAAGATGGCCACTGCAGCCGAGGACCCCCATCTGGGCTCAGGCCCAGACGAGGACGACGTTTCCCTGGCAGGGAGCGAGTCTGATTCAGACAGCATCCTCTCAGATGACTCGGTGCTTCCAGATTACATGCCAGAGGCAAGAAACGGGTGCGCTGCATCAACTCTGTATCAAGCATCCGCCCGTAATGAACCCACCTCTCTGCGGAAAATTCTGGAGAGAGGGGTCACAAAAGAGGAGGTCATGGAGCTGGACATTAATGGCTGGGTGAGAGTCTCATACTGTAAAAAATCATGCAGGAATTTAGTGGAATCAATTAACCTTTTCTCATTAACTTAACATAAATATAGAAATTTTATTTATTCAAGTTAATTCAACTTAAAATATTTTGTATTTACCTGGAGAACACTACTGTAGCTATTTCAGTCAACTTATTACAGTAAGTTTCTAAAGAAACATGATTAGCATTATCAGTCTTTGTATTGTAAGTAGCTCCAACAGGTTCTTTGTGTGAAATGAAGAACTGACTTGTAAATCTTGGAAATCAAAGTTCTTAGTAATTTCTGTCAGTATGACTCACTCAGTTGTTGGTTCAACTTAACATCTTAAGCCTATTGAACATGTTTTCTCAAGTACAGCTGAATTAATATCAAGTTTGTTTGACTAGAAAAGTTAATTTGTTTTGAATCATTAAATAAATTACCTCAACTTGTCTTTTTCAATTTCAGTTAACTTAAAATTTTAAAAAAAGCCTGGATGCTAACTTTTTGAGTTCAAACAAAAAGTTTATCCAGCTCCAGTCTGCTAAACACTCTCATTCTGTCACTGATTTTTACTGTTGACTATTACCAACAGAATGGCTTGATGGTGGCTTGCTGCAAAGGTTTCGCGGACATTGTTTATGGGCTTCACCACTGTCCCTTTATAGACATCAATCACCAGGACAATGAAGGCAACACTGCTCTCATGATCGCAGCCCAAGCAGGTAAGTTGTACCTGTACACCAACAAATAACAAAGAAAACAAATAGGTAAGTTCAGAGGTAGTACAACAGAAACAATTCAGCAGTCTCAGTGATAGTGTAATTAATCTGTGACAGCTCTTACATACGGGGTTATGTGACTTCTATAGACTGAAAACTGGTAATAGCATTTGATCTTTATGCAGTCCCAACAGTCAATTATAGCCAATTAATGTCTTCATCTCACTAATGTGAACTGAGATTTATGTGAGCAACAGAAATAGGGGTTCTTCCAACAGCATTTTTTTTCCTTCCCAATACTGATTCTGATACCTGAGCTTTGTGTATTGACCAACATGAGCACAGATAACATACCAGTACCATTGACCTGTGTACTCATCAATACCCAGTCCAGCATTTTAGACAGCAATGGAAGCATTTCTGATCCTGGTACTGCAACCAGCTTTCAAATGTTAGACATTTTGTGACTAACTGGTAATCTGATCTCTGAATTCTGTGTTTTTATCTTCAGGTCACATCAACTCAGTCATGTATCTCCTGAACTACTATCCTGGTATAGACACTGAAGTAAGGGACTGTCGAGGTTTCACAGCCCTCATCAAAGCTGCTATGACTGGCCGCAGCGATGTCGTGTCTGCCCTTCTTATGGCTGGTACGTAAGAGCAGCGGCACAACTGTGAACTACCTAACACCAAATTCAGTGATGATTTCAGTGATTCATTATGTTAGTTTGGTACAAATTTACCATTTTGCTTAATTTCCCATTTATTCATGGCCCAAGGCCATCAAAAAGTTACTCCAAATAACTTTAAGTCCACCAAATATTTCATGTCAGCTGTTTTATCCTAGAGCCATTTTTATGTGAGCCATTGACACATTACAGCTCCACAAACAGTAAATGCCACATCACATCATCACAATTCATGGAATCAGGTGGACAACACAAGTGTAACAGAGGAAGGCTGTGTTAAGTAGCATTAAATAGCTTTTTCTGTGTTGCTTTTACAGAAGTTTACATTTGAGCCACCAAAAATATACATTGACCACCAAATTTAGGGGCTTGGTACACCATGGGGCCAGAGCTTAAAAATTTTAGAATTATTTTAAATATATTTATTTAAAATAGGGACAAGTGCATATTAACGACTCTTTATGTGTAGATATGCAAGATTACAGCCAGAGGCTAATTTTCATCTGTAGTCTCTTGTCAGGTTAATGTTACATAACAACCTTCACATATTAGCACATGATGTTAACATATTTTCTGGAAAATTATATATCAGGACCTTGCTGGCATCATATCAATATATCACATCTTGTTCATTTATAAAAATTAGACATAATATGAATTATAGTAAAGTTATACACAAAGCACTCAGTCACTTTTCAAACCTCTTGAATAACAAAAAAAATATATAAGCACATTTACATGGACATATAAAACACTGCTCAGATTACTTATAGCTCAGTTTTCTCACCAGGACTCCAGGCAATCAAAGGCCCAACTTTTATGAACACTATTCTTTGTGTCTTCTTTATCCATAAGTAAACAACCTTTGACAGTGTTACACTCATACAGGAGCTGCTGTACTGTGATATTATTAGACCTTTAACCAGGAGTCCTGCAGCTCTAAATGAGCAGTTACAGCACTGGTGGTGAGAATAGCTGACTCCATGGTTTATCTTTCCATATTTGAAGTCAGCTAACTATGTTTGTGAGTGAGCGTGCCGGTGACGCCAGACCGGTTTAAAAGATCACTCTGAGGACATTATCACATCTTAACACACCCTCCTGTAATCTCTGATTTACTAGTCCTGCAGGCTGGGTGTAGATTAGCTACTCGCAGAGCTATTTCTAGACTGCACAATCTCTGCTAGACATAAATTATTGTTTAACAGTGCAGCATAGTTGTGACTAATGATTATTTTATTTATTCATTCATCTGCCGTTTACTGTCTCGATTAAATGATCAAATTTTCAGTCTGTGAAATGTTAAAAAATATTTAAAAATGGCTTTAACAATTTCTCAGAGCCTGTGTGAAGTCTTCAGTTTGCTTGTTTTGCCCGACTAGTAATGCAAAAACCGTCAGACAGAGGTTTTCACAGTGGGAGCCAGGCCTCCCCACAGGAGGCTCAGTTAATGGAAAAGAAATAATGAATTACATTAGTTATCAAAAGGAGATTACATAGAATAGCTATATGTGTGTGATTTGGTTAAAGGGATAGTACAGAGTTTTTAAAGTGAATTTTACTGGGGGGTTTTTCCCACTTCCCCAGTGTCAGAAACTAATACATACCTTGACCAGACTGTTTTCATACATCTGGTGAAGTCGAGGTTATATCAAACAGCAATATTAGGATATCTTTGCTCTACCTTTTTCAAAGCTTAAGAGACTTGAACAGAACAGAGCCATTGTTAATGATATTACACACACTTGTACTTTTCTTCTTACAAGTCTAAATGTGCGACATGAAAAAGGTCTGTACAGTGACGGTATATTGCCAATGATTTTTTTATGGCCAGTAACCAGCCTTTTTGTGACAGAGATTTTGACATGTTATAACTGGAAACACACAAGTGTAATTAATTATTAAAAATAGATGCATTCAGTTGAGGTGTGTTAGTTTTAGGACCCTGGGTTTGTGCATGCTGGCTCACTGGTATGGTATACTTTGGCATTCATCTGTGAACTGGAAATAAGTCATCATTAACATGATAAACAACACCTATGCTTTTCATGTTATTGTAAGCCAAACTGTCACCCTCTCTGCAGATCTGAAAAATACTAAAAACACTAAAAAAAAGAAAATGAATGCATTATTCACTTTGAAATTCAAGTTAGATTTTGCTCTCCTAATACCTTTGCTCCATCTTTATTTCCAGGAGCTGACTTACATGCAGTAGACTCCGCAAAAGGGAAATGTGCTCGGGACTGGGCACTGAAAACAGGTCGCTATGAGACCCTGCATCGTCTCCGCCGCCTTAAGCTGCGGCCAAAAGCTGAGCAGTTCTGTGAGAGTTATGTGCCAGAGTGGCCTGAGCTCAAGGAGAGGGTAGCCATTGCCACATCAGAGAAAAGTGCGAGGGAAAAAATTACTCAGCGGATCAAAAACACGTTTGGATTCAGATTTCCTCGTGACCCTGAGGACAACGGGTGTTTGGACCACATGGTGCGCATCACCACCAGCGTCCACAGTCCCTTAATTGCAACTGGATGCCGTCCACTCTGCCCTACAAGTCCTCCTGAGGTGGGGAAGAGGCGCCTGGCTGTGCCCGAGCTGGTGAAGAAACACACAGATAAGGAATTACAAGAGAGCTCAGTGTGCCACAGCAACGGCTCAGTATCACATATCATTCCCACAATCCATTCTGCTGATTCCATTGGTACAACATGCTGTGCTGAGACCGAGCGGCGAGGCAGCATCCTCTCCCTGGCGTCCACCAAGGTTGCTGCTACATTTATTCCCCGCAGCATGGCAAGAAGGAACAGTGTGTTCCCCTCTGGCTGCATTCCCAAGATCCACATCAACAGGCCTTCAGAGCCAACGCCAAAGAAAGAGAAGAAGAAGAAGAAGATGGCAAAGGGCTTCCTGGAACCACCCAAGTGGAGGTACAAGGAGATTAAGGATGAGAAGAAGAAGGAGAAGATGAAAGCTGAGAAAGAACAGGAAGAGAAGGGAAAAAAGGAGAAAAGAAAACAGAAAGAAAACAAGAAGGCCAAAAAGTGAGAGTTTCAAAAAAGGGTTGTTCTGCTGTATGAAGCAGCCTTTTTGAGAACAATACGGTTTTTACAAATGTGTTAAACTCAGGGCTTGACACTTTCAAACCAAAAATCCTGGAAATACGCAGTAAATATTGAACCTTCCTGAAACTGAATGGCAGAGGACTTCAATCAAGTACTACAAAGAGTTCAAAGCTTTTAGCCTGTAATGTCTAAAAACTGAGAAAGATATTACATATATTTTGAGTTAACATAGAAAAAAGTTTGTTTTTCCATTAATATACTTAAAAAATTAGAATTAAAAAAGACAAAAGGGACCTTTCAATACAATGCATTAAGCCCATGTTTACAGGGCTCAGTTTCACAGGTGCTATAGCATTTACGGTATCTACCTCACAGACAGACAGGCAAAAA
Source organism: Lutjanus erythropterus (assembly GCF_056507025.1). Lineage (NCBI taxonomy): Eukaryota > Metazoa > Chordata > Actinopteri > Lutjaniformes > Lutjanidae > Lutjanus > Lutjanus erythropterus. Next base: position 22,878,600 of record NC_139318.1, read on the forward strand.
CTGTATATAGACCTGCATCCATTCCCAAGATGTATGTATCATAGCTAATAATAATAATAATGTTTTATGTGTTGATTTGTTTGTCAGTTATTTTTTAAACAACTAACCAACAATCACTTGTAAATGCTGTACATATATGTAGCAAACATGCATCAAAATGGAGGATCTGTTAATCCTCCAGTTCAGTTTTATTGCCATTTTCTGATATTGCCAATCATATATATTTTCTGCTTTTATCAACTCTATGAGTGCATGTATATAATTTGCTTGAAATTACAAATAAATATAGGATAGTGAAAGTTTCAATTCAGTCAGTTCATTTATTTGTGTTTAAAGCAAAATTATATTTTTATATTTTTAACCTGGGAACCAGATGGATCTGCAAACTCATGTTTCATCCTGCTTACAACTGCACTCTCGTCAACATGCAGCCACAGCAGACAACTGTTTTTTTTCAGTGTTTAAGAGTTTAAAGGCCAGACATTTTCTCAGGGGTTTGTGGGGACCAGAGCTAAAAAGAAACAGAATTTATTCTTTCTCCAATGAAAGATAACTTCAAATTAATGCTGATGTTCCTGCCTGTATGCCGTATATGAAAATAGGCAACTGTTTGCTAATAAGTTCACCAGAGATTTACGACCATCCGTAAAATATTCTGTTTTCTCAATCGTTGTTTACAAACACAGCACTATATACTTGTCAAACAAATGCTCCTGAAACCTGAATATCAGCATATCGTCTGTCACTGAGCAGCACTTATACAGCCGAAGACACGCATGTGAAGTTGTAGGTGATGAGAGAGAAATGTACTGACAAGAGCATATTTGCAGATTTAGCCTATCCTCTATTCCTCTAATCAATTTGAAGGTGATCTTACAGCACTGACAGCCTGATGGAAAAGAAATTAAGGTGGAACCTGGTGTTGACAAAAGACCAAATGTGAGTGACCTTAAAATTGGTAGCAAAATTACCAAAATACATTGCATAAGGGGGTTGCTAAGTTGAATATGTTAGTCTGGTCTGCCTGACTCAGTGATCAATTATCTATCTGAGGTTTGTGCAAGTTAGGATCTAGGGCCCTGACCATGGCTCTGAAATATCACTCGCCTGTGTATTGATAAATCTTGTGTGTGGCGCTGGACTGTAACCCTCCTTTCTCTGTCTTTTCCTTCTGTTAAACTATGTGCTATAAGTACTTAAATTAATCTTATTACTATACTGTTGCCTATTCTCTATAGCGGAGGTTTACAAAGTGGGAGGCAGCCTCCCCAGGGGGGCTCCAAGCAGTTTCAGGGGAGGCTCAGTGAATGGAAATGAAAAAATATTATTATTAATTATCCCATTAGTTATTGAAGGGAGATTACATAGAATAGCCTAAATGTGTGCGGTGTGCAGTTTATCATGTTTATCATGGCTCAATTGTTGGGTGTCTATGGATCAATCAACATAATAATGACCCCCACAGACATCCGGGAATTGAGCAAAATTAGCAAGTCAAATAATGAGTGGCTTCTTTCAAGATTTGTCTGAGGGGAGGCCCACAGTCTCAGACTTTGAAAACCCCTGTTCTAGAGAGTCACCTTCATGTTCAAAGAGACAAGCAGCAACATGTAGCTGTGGAAGAACGAGAAGAACAAAGAAATACACTGCTGCCTATAGCAATCCTATAATATTCATATATTTATGTTATCATTAAATAGCAATCTGTGCTACTGAAACACAGACCAAGCCACTTCCGTAACAAAATCGTTTGGGGGACACTTGACTGCAGTTACAGTTTTTACTTAAGGGCAGTGATTTCCAAAATGAAGGCCCTTGAAAAAAAAAAAAACAACAACAACTAAAAACTAACTAAAAAAATAAATAAAAAGTTTTTAAGGTTCAATTTTATGTTTGAAATTACATTAAATATTTATGATTAATTTTAAAAGAGTAATCAGATCTAATAAAACAAATTACATGTTGTTCTTCATTTATCTGACAGTTAAACAGTTGCTACACCATATTTGGTGACCTGTCACATTAACACTGGTACATATATCTTGTCATTGATACAGTTAATATCAAGTGTTGATCATAGATGTGATTAAAGTTTGGGTGGGCCTCAGAAGATTTTCAGATTTCAAAGTGGGCCATGGCATTCTTGAGTTTGGGAATGGCTGCTTTAGGGTTAGGGCCATTCCCCCTGTAAAAAAAAAATATTAAATCACCTACCTTATGTATTGGTCCAAGGATCCTGGCATCTATACCCAGAATTACAGTATATCCTCAGGATGTTGACCTTTAACCTTTTTTTTAAGCTAGACAGATAGACAAACAGCTGTTCTGTCACACATTTTTCCTTTATCAAAAAAATTGCATTGTATTGCACTTGATCTGAAAGAGATACTGAGATTTGGTTAAACCACCACTACCAACTACTGCAGAATGCAATTAAACTACAGACAGACAGACAGACAGACAGATAGACAGATAGATAGATAGACAGATAGATAGATAGATAGATAGATAGATAGATAGATAGATAGATAGATAGATAGACCCCTTTAATCCTCCTCCGTGTGTGTGCCTGTGCTGCTGCCTGCTGGTGGATCATGTTAGTAAACTGAACTCTGTGCACTGACAGTCTGGTTAGCTGTCATCATCACGCCTCGCCACATCTAACGTTAGGTTAGCCAACTAAACGTGTTAATGCGATGAACCGACAATTTATTGACCATGGCTAACCTGCGGATCTCGTTAGCCGTCGTCGTTGTTCAGGCCGTGCTGTACAGAAGCTGTGAGGGTGAGTAACTTGCTGTTTGTTTTGTCCATAAGCTCGCAGCGCCGCTGCCACCATCAAGGCGAGCGAATGTAGAGCCAGCCAAGCTAACAGCTAGCTGATAGCTAACGTTAGCAGCGTTAGCTTAGCCTAGCCGAACGACGAATTGAATTGAACCACGGCTATGAAACCAAGTCAGCTTTCATTTATGTAGACATGAAAATTTAAATGTAAATGTTATTCATGCAAATGCAACAAAACAGGATAACTCACCGTTTTCCTGTCGCTGTAGAGCAAGTTGGGCCAGTGTGAAACAGCAGTTAAAGGTGTGTTTAGGTGGTAACTGTCAGCTCAGTGAATGATTTTACTGTAAACAGCTCTGGAGCTGGACAGCTGTATGTAGTACTTAAGTTACACAACTAAAGAGATTGTCCTTCTAGCTTCCTCTAATATTTTATAAGCGTTTAATTATCTCTTTCCATCACGTAGAGCTAATGTTATGTAAAGATTCTTGACTAGTTAGATAATGATACTATGAGGACATTACAGCGTGTGTCAGTCTGTGTTATGTTGATATAATTTAGAAATGGATGTACTCAAGGTACTTGTAGGCAGGCATTAGTAATCTAATGTAAACAGCATCCAGGTACACATAGGGAGTTTAAACTCTACTCTAAACTACAATGAAGAGAAATAATACGCAGATGTTAATACAGAGTGTTTGATGGTAAGTTATTTCATAGGGTGATCATGATTTGGAGTCTGGTGTGTTTCAGTGTCTTGAAGTTGAGACATTATTATTATTATTATTATTATTATTATTATTATTATTATTATTATCATTATTATTATTATCATTTTAGCATTATTCCACATTTGTGTGTAAGGGATTCTGATATGTTAAATATGCAGGTTAAATACATGTGGGGCAGAGGAGGAGTACAACAGGTGAATAGGTATAATATAGGCATAATGATGATGATAATAATAATTCTAACAACAATAATAATATAGCACCTTAAAAATGATTGTTTACAAAGTATTTTGTCTGACAAAGCAAGAGCAGGATACCAAGGATGTAATAGGCTATAACAACAGAACACCAAACAATAAGGTCAAACAAAAACAAGAGCTGCACAATTAATTCAAATAGTAGCTGTTAATGGAAATATTAGATGAAATATAGATGCTCTAGCCTAAAAAGTTTGCTCTTCAGATGTAAGAAAGCATGTTTGTTTGGCACAGTGTTGCCAGTTTTTTTTCCAGTGAAAATGAGGACGTGTGATGCAGAGTTGATCAATCCCACTCATTGTGAATGATATCAAAATATGTCAGTGATCGCTATATGACTATTTTTTAGCATACTGCGCAGCCCTAGTTAAAATCAAATCAAAAATGCAAAAACATAGTAAAAGCAGGGTCAGGACTTAGGAACAGCCAGATGGACCCCATCTGAGGATCTAAGACTGTAAACTGGCTCATGTGGGGTCAACATTTCCACTATGTAGATTGGTACCAGACCCAGATGGGCTTTAAAAGTGATCAATAAAATCTTAACATCAATTATAAAACAAACAGGGAGCCAATGGACAGAAGCCAGTATTTGGGTGATGTAATGTTGTCTGTTATAACCGGTAAGAAGCCAAGCTGCTGCATTTTGGACTAGTTGGTGGTGAGAGAGTGATTTTTGGTTTGTGCCAGAAAACGGAGTTACAGTAATCAAGTTGAGAGAAGAATACTTATTTTATTTGTTACATCCTTATTTATCATCCATATTTCGAGGAAATTCAAAATCTTTTGTGTTGTAGGTAAAAGTAGCAGAATTATCAGGAATGTCTGTCAAGGAAAATTCATGACATAAATGCAAAAAGTTTGTAAATCAAGCATTGCCATAAATAGCTCTAGAGCTACAACTAACAGTTATTCCCATTATCACAATAACTGTCACTTATCTTTTTAATTAATTTATTGTTCATTTGTTTTTTCAATAAATTGCCATAAAATGGCAAAAATTACCAATGCTTTCTTCAACCAACAGGCTAAAAACACAGATATACTCACTTTTCAATCAAGTAGCAACCCCTCACACATAAGTAACTTAAGAAAATCTTTGGTGGGTTTTTTTTTTCAACATGAATGATTAAAAGTATCAGCATCATTCAATCAATTATCAAATAAGTTGCTGATGTACTGTCTGTGAACCAACTAATTGAAGAGATTAGTCAATCAACAGATAGTAAAAGACAGAGAAATAGAGATATTAAAGGAAAAGCTGATACATTTGTTGACAGATTTTTATCATTACATTACATATATATCCTCAAATCCTTCACCTCAAGGTACAGATGCAGCTATTCACTTTTTATCACTCCTGATGCGATTCCAATACCTGAATTTTGATATCTGCCAACTCTGATACAAGTCTCGCAAATGTGCATTCAGCCTGGATGATTTCACCGTAAATCTTTTAGCCATACACGCACACACACACACACACACACACACACACATACACACCCACCAGCAGAGCAGTCAAATGAACAGTGGAATCTTGATTGGTACGTGGATCTGTGGCGTCAGTTGTTAGAAAAGGTGGGAACTTCTTTCACCTTTCTTATGTTATTGCAACCTGTGAGATAGTGAAGTGCAGTGGTCAGTGTCTCGGCTGTATTTATGTATTATTATGGTCTGAGAATTTCCATATACATAATTTCTTCTTTTTTGAGCCCTATGTGGATTACAGTTGTCACATTTACGGCCATGGAAACTCTGAGATGTCAGTCTCGTTTCATGTTTAGTCAGCATGTATCTTCCTTATTATCTGAGTGTTTTGCTTCTTGTATTTGACCACTAGCATCTGCCAAGTAGGTGTTGCCATTGTGTGAGTCAGTATCGCAAAAGATGTTGTAATGTATTAACTCTTAATTTCCCATGTTTGATGTAAATTACACTGAAGTTCAGCTGTGTGTGCTGTTTTTTTTAACAAATCCATCCATCAGCTTTCAGCACACAGGCTCTCTAGTAAAGTCATTTTCTGCAGAGAATCCACTGGGGGTTTCTCCAAAATTACTGGAATGTCACATCATGTCTGTGTCTTAATAACATTACTGAATTTCACAGAGGAAGTCTCAGTCCCTTGTTTGTCAAATGACAGTCACAGCCGATCAGTTAATCCCTACTCCTCCTCCTACGTGCCCTCACATAAACTCCCCACCCATCCTCCCAAAGCCCCTGTCACTCGAACACACCCTGCCCTCCCCAGCCTCTAACAGTTCCACTACTTCCTGACTTTGCCACTACCAACTTTCCTTACCTCCTGACAAAACATCATGCAACTGAAAAATTTCCTGTAATTCTTCAAATAGTTCTGCAAAATTTTACTCGCTGTCTCACACAAGCTGTGTACCATTCAACAGAGCACATTAACAGCATTCTCTACTCCCTGCTCAGTGAATGTCAGTTATTTTATATTTTTATTTATTTCCATTATTTATTTCTGTTTTCAAAATTCCTCCATTTGGAACACCCTGCAACGCCGCACATGCAGACCTCATTCCTCCAGTTGTTAGCCTGTTAATGTAAAACACCTGGATACCTTTTGCTGCAACTGTTGAAATTGTAAATAACAAACAAAACATTGAATGAAACAAAACAAACAAAACAAACTGATTTGTTACAAAACTTATTCTATTGAAAAGTGGACAGTGTAAGTTGTGAATAAATGTGATTTGATTAATTTCCAAGATTTACGGTGCATTCTAAAAGAGATTAATATTATTATTATATACAGATTATTATATAATGCTGATTATTTACAGAATATTTATACCATGCCATCCTTGGTAACTATAACTGATAACGTTAGTTACAGTACAACAATAATACATATAAACTATATAAAAATGTCAAATTAATTATTTAATTAAATTAAGCATTATTATATATTATTACATCAGATTTCAGGTAGTTAAATTAATCATTTTAAATTAAAAATAACTATGATATTATCTATAACCTAGACTCTCAAACTGTGGTACATGTACCACTGGTGGTATCCAAGCTCCCTCTAGTGGTAGATGAAGGAATGTCAAATATTTAAAAAATAATAATAATAATAATAATTTAAAAACATATAATACGACAAAAATACAACAAAATTTCTAATGACAGTCCACAAAATATCAGATCACTGAAATACAAGCTAATCTGTGATGGCAAGATTTTGGTAACTAATAAGATAACTGATTTCACACCTGAAGATCAGAAAGGCTCAGATGTAGTGAGCAAAGGATGATTTAATATTCCACAGCTCTGACCGAACCAAATATAATTCACATCATCGTCTGCCACACACACACACTCACACACACACACACACTACCACACACAGACCCGGTCCTAAAATTAAGACACACCAACATGAAATGTGGGTACACAGTCAAATCTTGTTACTGAAAGTACAATGAAATCTTTGTGAGTAAAAAGTCAATAGCAAGAGTAATATATAAAAAAAAATGTAATGCCTTAGAATTAATAAGAAGTGTCATCCAGAGAGTGCAAAAAAGAAAGGATGGCTTTATTCTAATCACTATTATTATAGCTCCTTGCATGTGATTTACTTAAGGAAAACAGCTTATTATCACACTATTTACTGCCCAATGAAAGCATGTTTTAATTAAGGTGCAAGCATAAAAAATATTTTTAATTCTACTATGTCTTTTAACGGCTTTGTTGCTGAAGCAAGTATTACTTATGACAGAAATACAACAATGATATCATCGTCTATCACAATGTTTAGAGAAGATGTGTGTAGATCGTCAAATTCCCATTTGGCCATTCTGACTAGGTCTGACTCGTGTTTTTTTTTTGTTTTGTTTTTTTTGTAAAGTTCATCAAGAAGCTTCACAAATGTGCTTTTGCTTTACAGAGCATTTTGCCTAAGAATTCAAATAAATGTTTTTGACAGTCTGTCAAATCAGACATTTTTATAGCCACTATTTATCTATAATTTATTTATCAGCATAATAAATAATAATTTAAAATTTCCATCATTGGTTGATAATTTATCAGCCTTGATAGCTATCGTTATTGTCTTGTCTAAAGCTTATGATGCACACTGTTACTGTTGGTTGTTACTGTTAATTGTGCAAATTTTGCATTCTGTTGCTTCTTCTGCCCCCTCGGTCTCTGTAGCCCTTTGGTGTAACTGCACTACTGCCCAGTGTGAGAAGACTGGCTCCCAGTGTGAGACCGATGGCGCCTGCATGGCCTCCACTTCCTTCATCGATGGCCAGGAGCAGCACATCCGTATTTGCATCACGCGGGAGAAACTCGTGCCCCCTGGACAACCATTCTACTGCCGCAGCGCAGAGGGCCTGCTCAACATCCACTGCTGCTACACCGACTACTGCAACAGCATCGACCTCCAAGTACCTACAGGTGAGAACTATCAAGTATCACACAGCAGATACAATATGATCAGTTACATTTACCGTTGCTTTCGCCAAGTCTTTGACCTTTAAGTTTTTAATTTTTGTATGATAGGTGTAAACACAAATGTATATCATAAGACATGGAGCACCTACATTATCCAATAAAAGCATGTCTTCACCTGGAGCACCATACATTAACACCCGCTCCTGACGTACAGTGAGTGAGCAAACCCCAGGCAAGAACATGTCATAGCTTGTCATGTGTACACTGTTCAATTACCAGGTCTGTAAAGGAGCTTTTATACCTCATTAACCTAACCCCTGAAAATTAATGAGAGGCCTGGTTATAACATGCATTCATGCTTCGTCTGTGATGTTATCTGAAGCATCTCAGCGGCTGTGAAGAGTTTCCTACACACTGTTGTGACTCATGGTTCCTGAGAAGTGTTCTGCACAGTGTCCTGTGGTGTTTTGTACAGTGTCCTAAAATATGTGGAGAGAAGAGCGTCAGTGTGAAACTTTTGTGACAGGAAATTGTGAACAGTGTTCACCCCCAGCATGAACAAAAAAACCCAGAAGTTCATATATAGCTTTTAACCAAAAAGCAGCACTTTATAGGCTTATGTTAATGGTATAAACTAAATTACCGATATTTAAACCTGACGTTGCTTTGCTTGGTTCTCTGGATCGCTTATTCACATAGTGTTGATGTCCTCATCAAAACTGTGAACTCTGTGTATGGAAAATGGGTCCAAAAGACCAAAATGTATTCCCTTCCTCAGTCAGCACATTTGGTAATCTTCTCATTAGGGGTGTCACAATTTCAGTATTAAGTCGAGTATCACTTGAAATGATCTTTTAATTAAATAATTGAAATCGAAGGCAGATTTTCCCAGTATTTGTTTTCTCTCCATCCCCGCCTACTTGCAGCGTACAGCGTGTGTCTGAAGAGAAAAAAAAAACAACACCTCAAAGATGACACAATGTAGGATTTGAAGAATCATGACACCCCTACTTCTTGTTGCTTCCGGTTGTCCCAAGATCAAGGTTGAAGCACAGAGGAAATTAAAACTTTGCAACTGTAATCCCAAATGAGCAAGTTGCCTCTGCATGTTAGGTTGGGCCTTCTTAGTATGAGAATTGCTTTTCTGTGTCTAATGGTCTCATTGCTTTTATCCTATGTTATTGCCCATTTGTGTTTTAAACTGGTTCAGTGTTTTTTATTGTGTTGTTTAATGTGTAATATTGTTTAATGGCTTTTTTTTGCTATCTTGGGTTCACCCAAGCAACAGTAATGTCAAAAACTGAACTTCCCCAACAACTTCTGCCTGATGACAACTCTGAGGTGACACACTACCTCAAATACAGATGGTTTCTTAATCACAAGTGGTCATTGGATTGGGTATTATAATGATTATGGTGCCTGTTAATTTATTTTAGAGCTAGCAATAGAGATTTTAAACACAAATAACTTCAACAACAGCATCATGAAGACAAAGATCTGTTGAAAAATATGAGAATGGTCAAGACAATAACCAAACCGTGTTAATGTAAAGCCAACACTTCTTGTACACTTTCTTCACAATAATAATAATGCTGGGAGCGTTATCTAATGTGCAGACTCTATTTTTCCTTTTAAAATTTATTCTTATACCACCATGTGACATTTTGGGCACAAACCCTTCTTAAGAAATGAAACAAACTCAGACACACCATACAAATTCTGACGCAAAGGGTCACTGGAAAGGTCATGTGTTTACAAAATGAAAATCAGACGCACAAAAAAAAAACATGAAATGGTGAACACAATAACTGGTATAATAAAGTTGCTGGATGCTGTTAATATAATTTTATGTTCAGTGAATGTTGAACCATCTAAATATACCATTAAGAAACTATCAGGTAAAAAACTGTCACACTATTGTGGTATATTTAGAGGAGAAACACCAAGGTCTGCATCCAGACTGATCAGCACGTCAATCCAGACCCAGCATATACCTCTGTGTTATGAATACAACACACCATGAAGTGTAACATTTTCTGTTTAAAATAATTTTTCTACTGATCAACATATTGTTAGAATTGTTTAACATATAGTGTATCTGCAGTATCTGGAGATCATTGACGCTGTTCCAAGGTGATTGTCCTTTTAATGTGACTTGCTGTATTTCCCTGTTGTTGATGTTGTCATGGCAACGTTAACTGCTGGACAGTCCTGTCTGCTGCTGCTGCAGAATTAATGCATTAACATCACATTTGCTATCATCAACTCTGTTTTCTCTAGTGCACGATTTCTACAACTACTGTATAAGTAATTGTAAGACTCGGTCTGAGTCAGAAATAAGTGTACTAACTGACTGAGCTGTGTCTGCCTCAGTTTCATGCTGGCCAGTCATTGGACATGGGACCCTGAATAAAAATCAGATGCAGACCTTTGAGTAATAAGTTTGAGAACCCCTGTCTTTCATGGCCATCTGTCAAAGACACAAATCAGTTCATATAAGGGAACAGAATCTAATGTGTGTACTAAGTGCCAGATGTTGCATTTTAATTCTCTGCTGTTCTCTCTTCGTAGCCGTCCCCCCAGCATTAGGAGGAGGCTATGGCCCAGGTGGGACGTGGGGGCTGGTGGAGCTGGTCGCTGTGATTGCGGGGCCACTGTTCCTGTTGTGTCTGCTGCTGCTGGTGGGTGTGTTCCTGTATCAGTACCACCAGAGGGCCTACAGCCACCGGCAGAGGCTAGAGGTGGAGGACCCCTCCTGTGACCACCTCTACCTGCCCAAAGACAGGACCCTGCAGGACCTCATATATGATCTGTCCACGTCTGGTTCAGGCTCCGGTCAGTACACAGTGTGATAAAATAGCTGCAGGCCAGCACTTGTGCACCGACTTTTTTTAGACCAAATTTATATCAAAAGACTCGTGATGACTGTTCTCTGTTCTGCTCATTTCTGAGCAGGTCTGCCTCTGTTTGTCCAGCGGACTGTGGCCAGAACAATTGTCCTCCAGGAGATCATTGGTAAAGGGCGTTTCGGGGAGGTGTGGCGAGGACGTTGGAGGGGTGGTGATGTGGCGGTGAAGATCTTCTCATCCAGAGAAGAGCGCTCCTGGTTCCGTGAGGCTGAAATCTACCAGACCATCATGCTCCGCCATGAAAACATCCTTGGCTTTATAGCTGCTGACAACAAAGGTACAAACCTGTAACATTACAGTAATAATGCAACACTATTTTGCAGCTTATTTACTTTAGTTATTGATGTCTGTTTTATTTGTTATCTAATAATTCAGTAGGGATGTAACAATATATGTAATATCATAGTAAAAAGAAATGTCTCAAGACAATATCTAGTGTGATATTACATGGTTAATTATTTTATTTTATAAAAGGACTGCTACTGACTGATGTGTTGTTCTTGTTCTGCAGTTGTACATATATAATTCAAATATCTGTTGCCAAAGATAAGTCATGACAAGTTTTTACACATGCTTAGATCATGCCTGGCTACTTTAATTTAATTTTATTTTATTAAAGAAAGAAAGAAAAAGCACTTTAAGTTAAGAGGAAATACAAATGTTATACATACAAAAAATCGTAGAGTGAATTTTTGGTATCACTACATCCCTATTCTCCAGTAGTAACTAGTAACTTAGAATTTATTTGGTATCTCTATACTTTTGTCTCTTGCTTAGACAACGGCACATGGACACAGCTGTGGTTGGTGTCAGACTACCATGAGCATGGCTCTCTGTTCGACTACCTGAACCGATACTCTGTCACTACTGAAGGAATGATCAAACTGGCCCTGTCAGCTGCCAGCGGCCTCGCACATCTGCACATGGAGATTCTTGGAACACAAGGTTCGTGTTTGTGTATAAATTTGCATTTATATTTAAACATACTTATTTTTTTCTTGGCTTCAGCCTTTTAATAAAAATTATGGTACAGATTATGATGCTCCGACCTGGAAGAGAAAGCAGCTAGCATAGATCACATTTGGCCAGTTCAGTTTCTATAGTCAGTATTAATTACTGAGGATCTTTTCTTTGTTCAACCAAAGTCACAGAATTGACTCCTCACATACCCCCAGGCCTGGGCAAGTCAGGTCTGCTCCCTTCATTACTGCTCCCTTCAATCTGTTTATGCAGTAGCTTTCAATTGAGAAATATTTCTGTCAACACTTTTGCACCACTTGTGGCGCTGGTTCTATAAATTTCCGCTTTGAAACACATTCCTTCTGTTTCCTGCCCCACCCTCAGACTCACACAAGCCTCTCTTGCTTACAACTGATCTTGCCACCTATTGCAAGACTCTGACACAATTGAATTGAGTCATAAAACAATATATATCTCTGCACAGTACATTATGTAGAATTTTATTACATATCACCAAAATCATCAAAATAGTTGTGCAGAAAAACAGTATCTTCAGTTTCTCCTTAAATTTGTTCTTGAGAATGGTCCTAAGAAAAGTCTACGTCAGATTCATGCCCGTGTTCTTATAATGAATCCCATCATCTTCATAAGTGCCAGTTGTTCCTTATTAGCATAAATAAATGTCAGTCCCCATATAAGGGTACGCAGTACGACTGCAGTGCTGTGTGCCCTCACAGAGATGGCACACAGAAATGGAAAAGAAATGTTGAGAAAGAAGTCAAGAATTTCCAAAAAGAAAATCTAAAGACAGTGGAGCACCTAACTCCAAACTGAAGTGGAGGTACTGCTGCATGAGTAAACAAGCTTTCATTTTTAATAGTGTCAGTAGTGGATATAAGATAACAAAAGGATGTGGGCGCCCCTATAGTTCATTTGGTCGAGCATGCGCACCATGTGTTGAGGCTATTAGTCCTCTGCAGTGGCTGCCGGTTCGATTCCTGCCTGAAGCACATTTGCTGCGTGTCATCCCCTCTCTCTCTCTCTCCCCCTTTCCTGTCATATCTTCAGCTGTCCAATCTGAATAAAGGCAAAAAGCCTAAAAAATAATCTTAAAAAAGAAAAAAAAAGATTTAGTTACTTTACAGATTACAATTGTCCATATACTTCCCATGAAACCATGTGTGATTAAATTTGAGGATTTTAAATTTGAATTTTTCTGATAAACTGAAGAATGGGGCGGTCCTTTATGGGTTGAGAAAATCTTCCGACTTCTTAAGATAAACAAACAATTAAAAACCCTCTTGGATCAGCTGGATGCATCTTCAAATATCTGAAAAGAGGAGTGTTTGTTTTGACACCATGAGAAAGTAACTTTTTTGAGATGGTTTTCACAAGACAGCAGTGCTGTTAATATGACGATCTTGTAGAATATGATGCATCGCTAGATTAGACTAAACAGTACACAGTATATCAACCTTAATCAATCATATTGTTGCAGCAACAATATTAATCCAAAACCAAAAAATTACTGCATTTTAAGTACTTTTATTTTCCATACTTCCTGTACATTATGCTGATAATACTTTTAATGCACCTTAACATTTATAAAATAATGAAACTAATTACTAAATATATTAGAAATGCAAAAAACATTGTAATTAAAATAAGTTATTCAAGTCATTTTGTACAGCTGTAGTATTGAAGAATATAACATGATATCCAGTCATTTTGCACATGCACATATCAGCACTCAAATGTGCAGACGTGTAGAAGAGTAAATTCTGTGCGTACCTAAGAGCAAATTTCAAATAAGAAAGCATTGGTGAATGTCTGAAAACTGCCTAAGTAGGTTTTAAGGAAAAAGTTACTCTCAAGAACTGTTGGTAAATGAGGCCCATTGTTCTTGAAGACATTATTTTATCACTGAAGGAGTGTCTGAATACTTAAAAATTGCAAGATGTAAGTTGATGCAACTAAAGAAGACTAAACAAAGTGTTAAATAGGACAGTGTGGTGAAATTGCACTGCTGATTTTCTAAATTTTTTTTTTTTTTTTTTTTTTTTTTCTTGGTATGTCCAAAGGATTTTTTTTTTGTCATCGGTTTTCATCGTGTTCAACATTAAACATTTAAAAACATTTAAAATAGTAATAATTACCATCTAATGAAAACTTAAATTCATTATGTAATGGCTATTTTTGGAAGCATTTCACTGCGGAAACATCTGTCTCAAGTGCTGTTGAGGACATTCTGTTTGCTGAAGTGTTTTCTATTTTTATCAGCCAAACTGATGCCCAAAAAAGGAAACTTGTATTACGTGTTTTATATTCTATTTTTTCATAAAAGAGAGCCCAGAGTTGGTATTGACATGCTGAAAACAACTTAAGAGATAAGTATTCACACAGCTGTCATGTACATTTATGTTTCGGCAGGAAAGCCAGGCATCGCCCACAGAGACCTGAAGTCCAAGAACATCTTGGTGAAGAAGAACTGCACCTGTGCCATCGCTGACCTTGGCTTGGCCGTCCGTCACGACTCTGCCACAGACACCATCGACATTGCGCCCAATCAGAGGGTGGGCACCAAGAGGTCTGTGTCAACATACAGTACACACCTGCAGATCTGACTTTCCATTCTCACAGATATCTTTGACAGCTTTCCCAGAATACCCTTTAATTCTGTGTGTGTGATTACAAACTCGTCTCACAGGTACATGGCTCCAGAGGTTCTGGATGAGACTATCAACATGAGACACTTTGACTCTTTCAAATGTGCTGATATTTATGCTTTGGGGCTGGTCTACTGGGAGATCGCACGCCGCTGTAATAGTGGAGGTCAGACTCTTTTGTTTTCACTCTGGATACTCGACCTGTGGTGTTTGTTTTTCTTTCTCACAGCACTGATTTGACCTTCACGTTGTTCTGTATTATCAGGTATCCATGAAGAGTACCAGCTGCCCTACTATGACCTGGTACCCTCTGACCCTTCCATAGAGGAGATGAGAAAGCTGGTGTGTGACCAAAAGCTACGACCCAACATCCCAAACTGGTGGCAGAGCTACGAGGTATGAAGATGATTGATTAAAAATAAACTTTCGTTACTGTTCAAGATCTGCACTTACACCTGAAGGGTAATGCCTGTTTATTACAACATGAGTCATATTTCTGAAGTGTTGGTCATCAGTCCTATCTATAATTATAACACTGCAAGTTAACTGCTTAGATCTGGGAGCTTTGTGAAATCACTGTTAAGAAATCCACGGGATTAAATATTTGTTACACTGTTTTTTTGTTGTTGTTTGTTTGTGGGATATTTTATTTTCACATTTTAGATAGATATACAAAACATGCTCAAAAGGAATGAGTAGTAGTCAATTATACAGAAAAAGAAAGAAAAGAAAAAATAACTTACTATACTATACTTAAATAAACTATAAATAAATGTCACATAAAATAATGAGGGGTAAAGTAAACAACCATGGCTTATTCAGGTGACTAATGCTATATCAATCCTTACATTTTTATATAAAATCTGATATAAGCATTGAGAATTGTTCACAGAGGTCAAATAGGGTTTCTAAATCTTCAGAAAAGTGTGAGAGCATATGTGATATTTTTGAGTGGAATGCAGTGATTTGTTTCCAAAAACAATCTGGCTGTGAGAAGAAGGGAGTCAAACTTCCATATCATTGCTACAGATTTTATGGATAAAGCAGTTTCTAAAACCTTTTTGGAAAGATCCTTAAATGTGCAGTAATGGTTGCTAATGGTTGCTAGATTCTAGTTGCAGGTCCTGAGGAGAGTAACTCCAGTTTTGTCATAATGACACAGAGGTCGTGCCAGAAGGTATTAAATTGTATTAAGTTTTGTAGACAAATGCAAAAGACCCTCCTACATTGTTTACAGACTGTCTTCCAGTCACAGTTTTTCTGTCATTTTGGGTGTGCCTCCTCTCAGTTAATCTGACTAAACTGGTTTATTTACAACTAGAACGAGATGTGTCAGCCAGTATTTACTTTTCCTAGACTTGCTGGCATCAGTACCTATGCTGGTTGATAAGAGACTGGTGTGCAGCATTCCCAAAGACATGTTTAGGGTAATGAAGAAACATTGTCTCCATTGCAACATTTATTAACCTGAGAGCACTGACAAGTATATTTTAGTACATGTCTTGGTTGCAGTTCTTCACAAAACACTAAGTGAAGGAATTCTTATCAAAAATCCTGATCTTAGGAGGTTAACTTGTGAAGTTATTTTCTTATGTAGATGAAAAAGTACTAGTACAATGTTCTCATAACTGCTGGAAAAGCCAAAGCTATGAAAATAAGTGCCAAATGCAATGAACTGGGTTATCACTTCAGGGTTTTTTTTTTTTTTTTTTGCAAATTCTATATTTTAATTTACATTTTTAAGCTAAATGAGTGGATTGACATGTTCAACACTCTGTACAGTACTTGTACAGGAAGTTTCAAATAATATGCATAAACTACTTTAACTACATCTGTATCATCATCATCACACCGATTTAGATTATATAGTAAACTTCTCATCCTGATTTGCTTTTCCCCTTGCTCTTCCAGGCCTTGCGGGTCATGGGTAAAATCATGAGGGAGTGCTGGTATGCGAACGGAGCTGCCCGCCTGACGGCCCTGCGCATTAAAAAGACCCTGTCCCAGCTCAGCATTCAGGAGGACATTAAAGTCTGAGCTATGTCTGCAGACCACTGAGAAAGAGCTTTGAGCAGGACCCGACTCCAGACTTTAGGACAGTGAGATGAGAGGGGGCTGGGCTTTCTGCAGAGAACGCACAAAGTAAGAGAATACGGTGATGGAGAGTCGCACTTTGTAAAATATTCCTCCATAGACACTCCTGCCAGTTTTGAAGCCACTTGATTTCTGACAAACCCTACCTCGCTTACCCAGCCAAACTACCAAGAACACCTTTCCTGTCTTGTCCTGAGCTACTGCTGCCCTACCTGAACCTTTTTGTTCCTCTCTACACTCCGTACTAACAAGGATCCTTGGATTTCCTGTGTTACTTGTATGCAATCGATAATAGGACATGTAATTAAGCAGTTAACATTTTGAAAATCAGTTGCTGATATTTCCACAAAGTCTCTTTGATCACAGTTGCTTAAAACGCATTCACTCTCTTCCTTGAATTGGGGGCAAGCTGGGAGGGTTAGGAGTGTTTTTAACTTATTTTTTACTTATTCTGTTATTTAAATGTAATGATCTTGTTGGTAATATATGGGTGTTTGTGAGGTTATTTCTCTGTGCCGCCTACAGCACACAGGCATATCACAAACTGCTTAGAAATCCTTCAAAGACAATAATTCATCTGGTTTTGCTACAACTGTGTGTGCTTTAGTTGTCTGCTGATTACCATGTACGCATGTACAAAGCAGCTGAGAGAGGCTGTGTAAATGCAGCCCATTTACTTTCAACAAGGTGATTGGAGACTTCAATGTAACTGGAGCATTAGGGCAACTTGCCAAACATGATTCAGCCTTTGGACCACTTTCCTGAGGCCCTTCCCATAAGCTGTTGTAAACCTCAGGTTTTCCTTATGCTTACCAATCAATTTATTTTTGTCTGAACAATCAGAATCATCTTAAGCAAAATACACATTTAGGGATTGTTAAGCAAAAATGCATTACGCTCGGGTGGAGGGTTAAATGTGGAGTGATAGTAAGCAACAGCTGCCAGTGACTTGATACTGTTTGTTTTGACCTTGAGCTTCTTAGCTGACAGACTCACTGGCTTCAGATTGGGACACGTCTTACAAACACATGCAGCACCATGCAACATGTAGTAAATTTAAGTGTTAGTGTTCCAATCTGAATCTGTTGATCAGCCCACAGACCATAACCTGCCATGAGAGTGAACGTTGCTCCAGTCCGTCAGATAAGCTGGTACACAACATTCAGATAAACCTTCGTCCTTTGCAGCAGCCAGTACTGCTGTATTTACACTGTACCTTAAAGAGATGGTTTGGATTATTTGGGGCCATATCCATAGCCAGTCTGCAGTGGATGGTGATCTAAGCAATGTACTGCTGTGGACAGGGTCAGCAGCAGAACGTGTGTAAGCCACTTGAAAAGGCCTACCTAAAAATATCAATGTCTGTTCAAGTGTACACTATATTTAGGATATTTTCACTTATTTACCTTGCTGTCAGACAGCCTTTTCCAACAGAAAACCACCATTTTATAAGCCAGATCAAACTCTGTCCAAACCAACCAGACTCCACTGGTAAAATCAGTAGTTTTACCTCGCAGAACACAGAGGTGTCTGGTTTGATGTTACTGTGTGACTAATGTGTTTTTAAAAGTTTAGTCCGAATTAATCAAAGTCACAAAATTACACAAACAAACTAACAGATCGAGGCAATGGAAGACGGGCAACTCTCTTGTTCCACAAGGTAAAATTAAGTTTGGTTGGTTTGGACACGTGATATTTGGCATATATAACAGTAGTTTCGTTCCGAAAAGGCAGTCTGACCTCAACATAAAGCGATGAAAATAAATAAATACATCATACACTTAAACTGATATTGATCTTTTAGGTGGCTAAAATATGTTTTGCTGCTGACCCTGTTCACAGCAGTACATTGTTAGATTCCATCCAGGTGCTCCTCTCTGCTTTTGGGAGCATGTGGACCACCACCTACTGTAGGTACTGTAGTGACTTTGGATAAGTGCCTCATATAACCCCACTTTAAATAATTCAAACTACCCCTTCAAATATGGGGCAGACATGTTTTATTTTAATACCTTTTAAAAAACACTAGGAATCTGAATGACAGGTTTTTTTTATGTTTATTTTTTTTATATTGTCAAAGCATGTCTAATGTTCTTTTCCCCTCATGGTGCATTCTCCCTGGCCAAGTATAATTACTGCACATGAATTAGCTTTTTGAGATGATACTTGTGTATATATGACAGTTTAGATTAGATTTATGTTAATACTTAGGTCGTGTTTTAGATGGTTGAATCTTTTATACTGGCTTTTTGGTTTGTTGGAAGAAAATCTAAGACTTCTGTACCAATATTTCTGACCTCCGATGTATGTAACATTATTATACAGTATGTGTCAGACACACTGCTTGTGTTGACTTTCTCCTATCGCCCTCTATTACTGCAGAGCAGTGTTTGATTTTTAATCAATGTTTGCCCCCACAGCTCCTTTTTTTCCATTGTACAATACCTCCTCAATGTGCAAATTATACTGTATGTGGATTGTTTTCCTTCTTAGCTAGTGCTGTCAGAAATCACTGTACATTTTTTTATGTTTTCAGGAAATAGGTGCACTTTTGTCTGTAGCTGTATACAACAGGTACTGTCTGTGTTAAGTCTTTCCCATGTTATTTATATTTGAATGATGCCGTGAGTCCCTATGAAAGCCTGAAAGGCTGCATGTGCACTACTACTGACCTCGCAGCACTAAAACCAAATTGTTCTCAGAAGAATCATCTCTGGTCACGGCCTCCAGTGTTTATTTAAGGTCCCACCACTGAAAATGAGAATGTTTATACAAATCATGCCAATCATTTGCTGTCCACTGGAAACTGTAAAAAGAATCTGACTTTTCTTTGGAAGAAATCCTGAAACTAAATACTACTGAAATGTCTCGATGCTGTCTCACAGATGTGTTTGACCGATACTTTTTATTTGAAAATCTCTTGCTCACTGCACTGTATTGTTTAAGTCTTACAGGATGTTTTTAAGAACGCACTTGATGTTATTGTTTTTGGCTGCAAAGACTGTGGAGATCTATTTGATAGGTGGTTGAGTGTCAACCATATTTGTATACTAAAGGGGTATGTTTGTCAAATTGTATCTGCCTTACAATGTATACAATGCATAGTGTATTTAAAGTTTTTAATACCTTCCTCCAAGTATCCCTGTGGAAGAATAGGGTCAGTGTGAGTCAAAGAAATGAGGTATTATTCTACAGGTTGTTATAACTCCCAGGTCTCTGTCCAGATGTGGCAAAGAGATGACTGCATCCATGTAAAAACCCCTTCAGGTCTTCAATCATGTACCTTCTAATATAGAGTAATAAATGCAATTGTTTTCCTATGTGGTGTCTATTAATTTTACTTTCTTTCATATTATGTATAATTAAAGTGGTACGGCAGCTATAGAAATATTTTCTATTAAGCATACATGATGGAGTTTTTAACTGGTTATGAAAAAGTTTTATACCGATGCCTGTATATGACCTACATATGAGTCCATTAATAGGAAAATTATTAGAAAGTTATTTTTAAAGCCTGCCACAGGTCAGCATGCAGATCATAGAGCTTATTAACATTTTTCCAAACAAAGCAGCCAGATAAAAGGAGCAGGAGGAGATTTTTCTTAAGATAAACATACTACACACACCACAGGGGCCTCCAAAATCAAGAAAAGTTCAATGAAAGATCCTCATAGTAGCTTTAATAATGGATCAAATTACTTCTTGTATCTGAAATAGATCACTTATAGTGATAAACTCTAAGATTATTATCACAAAACACAACATTTCCATCAACTCTACAGAGTATTTTAATCTCTTTCAGCTCATTTGTTTTTGTTTTGCTGAACCTCAGGTTTAGTGTTTCAGTTTGGCTCTCATAACGCTGTTAAGCTAACCCCAGCTGCTGTTAAAGGAGGAAAAGCTCTAAAAACTCACTCTGCACCTGCTGTCCAGCAACAACAGTGGTGGGAAAAGTACTCAGAACTTTTACTCTAGTAGAAGTGCTTATACCACAGTGTAAAAATACTCTGCTACAAGTAAAAAATACTGAATTAAAGATTTTAGTCCAGTAGATTAAAGTATTAGCATCAAAAATAAACTCAAAGTAACAACAGAAGAAATACTGATGGCCCACTTAAGAATAATAACTATATTATCGGACTATACTGATTGCTTCTGGTTAAGGTAAAGCTAATTAATCTACTTCCAGGTAGTTTAATATATAGGCTAATATAATTAATTAGTTGATTGTTGTGGAATAACAGTTATAATTTGTATTAATGTGAATCTGTCAAACATAATTAGTAACTATAGCTGTAAAATTTATGTAGTCACCTGCAATATTTCCTTCTAAAATGTAGTGGAGTAGAAGTATAAAGCAGTAGAAAAGGGAAATACTCAGGTAAAATACAAGTAATTGTAAATTACAGTACTGGAGTAAATATGCTTAGTTACATTCCACCACAAGCACAAAACAGCAGACAAAGTTAGTTAGTAGCTGGATGGATTGTTGCTCCATGTCTGCTGGGTATGTAAATACACAACTGTTTGTTTACATTTTCACCATATTAACATTACAAGTGACGTCAGTGTTGTGTTTACAGCTTGTCCCGATCCAGTGTCCCAAACAAAATGCAGGTCTGAAATTAAAGTTTAAGTGCAAACCACTTGATTAAGTAGTTTACACTGAAACATGATAGACAAAAGGTTACATGTGATATACAAGATTTATGCATTTAACATTAATGCCACTTAAAAGAAACTCAAAGAACCTTTATTGCTTGTCCTTTAAATTATAATCTCAACGCAGATTAGTACAAAACCTGTGCATTTACATCGATGTACACATTCAATTTCATATAAACCAAAACAGGAAGTGTGGCATGTTCCTGACCTATCTTATCAAAATGGAAGGAAATGCTGGTATTTAGTGATTTTATATAATGAAAACAGTCAAATAAACCCATAAGATCATCACTGACTGTAACTGACATAAAGATAACACACCAAAAAGATCATAAATCAGAACATGAACAAACCACAGACATTTGAATTGTTAAATTGACCATTTGAAGGGATGGACCAATTTTTGATTTTGCAACATTGAAACAATAAGCAAATCCCTTTAAGGTTAAAAATGTCAAAACCCAAAGTGTGGGTAACAGAACAGGCAGAGCAAAAAGGTGCCTCTAAAGTAAAATGTACAACCCATTAAACATTTTGTTATACATGACGACACAAACAAAAGGGCAAAACATAAAACCCATAAATATCCAGAGCTTGTGTGCATTCAAACTGAATACAGCACATTTAACGGTCATCTGTAATAGCAGATTCATTGATGCTGTTCTGGACTTCACCAATGAGGTTGTCTTCAGAGCCTGAAGTGCTCTTCCAGATTTGCTACTTTGCTGTCTGGCTACACAACAGATTAAAACCTGAGCCCTTCAATTCTTCACACACTACTGACTGTGGTGACTTGATTCAACTTCTGATAAATTGACATAAATCCATTTTCCAGTTAATTTATACTGGCTTTTAATTTATCTAGAGCTTTTTTGGAGCATCGGGTCCCTTTTTTCAGACCATGACCAGGCCTCTGTGAAATAATTTTAAAATATAACTGACCAGTACAGACTACTGATTATCTTCAAGGTCTACTGTTAAATCATTTTTACAATCTTCAAGCAAAGCTATCATGTAGCTATTTTTTTCAATGTACACTGTATGTATGGCACATACATACAGATAAATACTTCAGTAACCATAAATCCATCAATATGTATTGCAAATTGAAAGAGTGTAGTTGTTAGAGGAAAAAAACGATTTACAAATCAACCCTCCACCTGCATTTAAATAATCAAACTAGCTGAATGGTGAATAATAAGCTCAAACTGTATGAGTTATATGTATATAGGAACAGGGCTCAGTCAAATGCCATAACGAACCAAAACAAGAACACACACCAAATGCTGATCTGACATCTGAAGTTACACAGTGTTTAAAATAACCCTCACATAGGCTTTATGTGCATTCAGATTTTAGCCTCATTATAGAATGAAATGCTGCCAAAAGGCATACAGGTCAATCAGTTTTCCTTTATCTGGTAACTGATTAGTTGCTTATTGAGAATTATTGGGAATACATTTGTAATCAGAGACATAATTAATGGTCTTCCTCTACATAGATTAGCACTAGCAGCCACAGAGAGGTGAGAATAATGCCTGTCTGGTCATCCTGAGAGGTTACAGCTCCTCTTCACAGGTCTCTTGTGCTTTGACATCTCTCTCTCTTGTGGCTTGGAATTTGGCTCAATTAATTTCTGTGCTATTATAATTTCATATTGCTAGGTTGTTAAAACTTCATATCTTTGCAGAGAGGAAGAAGTCTTCACGTGTGATTATAGGAAAGCTGGTTACAGGAGATGATACTTTAATATACCGTCTTAATTCCCCTGCCTGTTTTCTTTCTCCTTTGCTCTGAGCCTGTGTAGCCTTTCCTTGCTGGAGTTACTTCCTCAAGCTGTGCCTGTGGACAGAAAGAGCAAATCATCACTTAAATGTTTGCCGTGATCATATTTAGCAACAGATGTGATGATTACACTGACACTGAAATACTTCCTGTGTGTGTAAGCTTAAGTACTCACCCTCTTCTCCATCAGTGAGCACTAGTGCCTGGAGAATATCTGAAAGGGAGACAATTCCCTTTACCACATCCTGCTCGTCCACCACGACCAGCCTGTGCACCTGAAAGACACACAGGAGAACCATCAAGGTAAGTTTTCATGCAAAAGTAGTAGAAAATTCTGTTTTCTCAAATTTATTAACTTATTATCATATTAAAGTGAATATCTTTGGATTTTAGACATAATTGGACATTTTAAGATACCCCATTACATGTTGCAGCCCTAGATTGAACATGGCAATTAACTTCAGTCTTTGCTTGCATTTGATAACCACTCATAAATAAAACTATTTGTGTTGGCCAAGTAAAAATTCATTTCGGGCAAGTAGATCTCTGATTTTGCCCGACTGGGCAAGTGAAAATAAAAAGACATTAATGTTGAACCCTGAAGAGACAGAGTGTCTGCAGAGTAAAAGAAGCTGCTCAGTGACACTCATTCAGCTTCACAGTACACACCCACTGAGCTGAAAGACAAATGAGAGGAAAACAGCCTGTAGAACCAGAATACTTTCACATCTAACAGGGTAAAGCAGGGATTTATTTTGACCGAACCAGAGTTTGTGATTGGTTGAACAGTGAAAAGACTAACAAAGACAGATTTGGTGAGTTCTACATTGTTTTTCTGTGGCGTTTGAATTAAGTGTGTTTTACAATGAGTTTTCAAGCCAATTATAATATGCCATGACACATTATTTTGTTAATTTAATAGATGAAAGGAACGTACATAGCATAGCTAATGTGACAAACTCATCTGTTCACACCCATCTCCCAGCTGAGAGCCGAGAGGACAGGAGGAGGTTCATGAATATACTGAAAATCACCAGTTGATGGGCTGACAGTGGCTGGTTGGAAAATTTCAACATATTACCCGACCACAATATTCAGTCATTATTTCAAAACCATCGTTGTCCTCTTTGGCTAAGGACAGGCTGCTTTGAGTACTTTTCTAGTTCTGTTTGAATCAAGGTGCAAGTGAAAATGTCCAGTCCAAATGCTGAAAGAATAGCATTTTGTAGGATTTTCTAGGGTATAGAACTTGCCTCTATATTGGGAAATGCATGCATACAAAGTACTGATACAATCATTTAAAATTTAATTCATAACTTTTTGTAGAGTCGTGTGTTGCAATATTAACATATGGTTGTCACAAAATCCCCAGGCAGACCTGGCTTTGCCTCACAGCACACCATTTGGGAACCACTGTCACAAGCTATAGCTCATTACACTCTCAAACTGGCCTCAAGAGACAGCTACTTGGTAACACATAATGACATCAGACTCTCACCTCAGCCTCCACCAGTCTGTTGATGATGGCCTCCAGGGTCTCGTGCCTGTTGCAGGTCAGCACTCCTTCAAAGTACTGTGAGCGGTGCTGCAATGCTTTGGTCACTGTCACGTCCAGGTTGTTGTAAGTCTTCTCTGCTGCCAGGTTCTGTGTAAACACAGGCCTTCAGGTTAAAAATATTTCTTCAGCTTGATTTTGTTTTCAAAGGCATACAATCATGTGAGTCATGTACCAAAATCTAAGTAAATTAATTTCTCAAGTAAGAGTGCATAAATACTCTCACATTACACATAATTTTACATCCCAATGTTGATGCATATGCTGATAGAGTACATTTTCTGGCTATTCAGGCAGATGTAGATAAATTAAGCAGATTAAAAGACACATGAAAATAAAATAACGACATGAGAATTTAATACCTAACAAACTCAGATAATCTCTCACTGTGACGCAACAATCCTGTAAAAAGGTTACACTAAATTATATTCATTTTATAGACAAAGTGAACATAATGAGCAGACTGATCAATGCTAAAAAAATCATGAGTTAAACCTATTTACTTGTAAGCAAAATACAGGTAAAAATACAGTACAGTACAGTACACACTGACAGAAAACAACTTACTATAACGTCAAATTTTGAGTATATATCCACAACTCGGCCTGCAAGAGAGAAGCAGCATATCAGCACACAAACAAACAAAATTCAACACATCTCTCGTCATTAATGCAAAATCAACAAGGATGTCATTTTAACCAGCCCACATACCTTTGTCATCCACAACAGGGAGGGCTGACACTCGCTGCTCAACAAAAATACCCAGCGCTGTGTACAGCGGTGTGTCTGCACGGACCACTGCTATGTTCTTGAATGTTCCGATGTTCAGTTCCTCTAAGGTTTGATTCAAGAATGAAGGCTTAGGCATTTCTGATATCTGAAAATGATAACAAGCGATTATGCACACAAAATTAAAATTGCAGGGGATGGATGTCTTTTTAGTTGTATTTTTTTAAAACAAATTGTTTATTTAACTTTAGTTACCCTGTGCTAGACATCTGCACTGTTATCATTACACTCAAAACTTGAAAAGACAATTTTGGATAATTTAAACTATTTAATGTATTCGTAGTAGTAAGGAGAGAACCAAGGGAACTTACAAAAAGCTTCAGGAACTTGAGAATCCTCTTGTGTGTGAGAATATAGAGTGTGTTCCCTGTCAGTGGGTCGATTACAGGCAGTCTGTGGATCTTATTCTTCAGCAGAGACGATACTGCATCATACAAACTGTGACACAGGCAAGTTAACAGAGGATCAAGTCAATGAAGTTAGTTTGGACATCGCATTTTGTGAGATAAGACAGTCAAACTAAAAAAAAAGAAAGAAAGAAAATAGACAGTTACTAATGTTAGTTTGTCAGCTTTTGGTATCTTGGCAAGAAATGCAATAACTTAAAGTAGAAGTTAAAGCGGAAACAGACAACTATTCAGCTGCCTAGTGTTTTCCAAGTTGTGTTAATGCCTCCCTGTTATGGCTGCGACAACAGGTGTTGTTGAAATCTGTCTCCCTGTTGATATGTGTTCATCCCCATTCTGCTACGCTTCATCATAACCAACCCCTCAACTGCAAAGGGCACTGCTACAGGAAACACTATCAGATGGAGGAACAAACTTTGATATAACACCAGATCACTTTCTGTTTCCTCAGAGCATAGCCTTCATTGAAGAGGTACACTGAAGATGTAACAGTTTTATACTGAAAAGGCAAAAGACATTCTAATGATATGCACTGTATAGTAATAACATAGTTTAAGTAACACTATTGCTTCACACTGCAGTGGTGGTCACACACATCACAATGGTGTAATGTGATTCCTGCCTCTATTTACAGACTTTGGTGAAACAAACAAGGTGTGCAGAAGCAGCATTTCAGACAAGATTCCTCAAATGTTAGTACACGTAATCATACTGTATTTCTAAGTCTCCAATGACATCTATTGGGCAAAGTCCAACTTTACAGAGTTACCACAACAGGCTAAAACATCAGACACCCCCTAGTCTTATGTCCCAGCATACAACATCTGTGTATTCAGGAAAGTGAAATTTGATACTAACAACAATATGTAGATTCCTGGAAGTAGTAGTGTGAAATAAACATAAACATAAAACAAACAAACAAAAACCTCACCTTGCGTTGGGAGATATGCTAACCAAGGGCTTGAAAGAGTCTTGAAGGTACACCTCTATTATAAACAAGAACAAACGATAGAGTTCAAGACCTTTAAGAATACCAAAGTACATGACAAAAATACATTATGTCTTCAATGTACACATTCTCACCTCTCCATGTTTCAATTTTGTGTTCTTCCAACTCATATATCTGGACCTGAAAGATTACATGGAGAGACAGGGTTGACATCTTTAAGAGGAACTAAGAAAGAAATAAAGCTCTTAATACAAAGGAAAAAAGACAGAGCACATTCAGCAACACATTATGACAAAATAAATCTTAAGGCTCAATATAGCATGTTACTTGTAATTTTACATTTCAAGGAATGTAATGATTTGGTTTCCACCATCTTACCAGTGGAGATTTGTAGTAACGATGAAGAATGTTAATAAAGTCTGTGATAGTTAGCATACCTGTGGAAATGTATGAGAAGAGTAAAGTCAATTCTTTTATTTAATTTTATTCTTACACTGAGTGAATCTGTGCCAACTGAAAATGACCCTTACCAACGAAGCACTGCTTCTTACTGTCCCACAGAGGTGCTGCTCTTACCCCATTAGAAACAAGAGCAAAAAATGCCTTCTTGACCTAAAAAAAATAATTACACCACAGGTTTTAGTCTACATTACCTAATGAGAAATAGATTCCATTTTTCTAGATTTAAAGCTTTTGTTTTACCTGAAGTGATGTATCAAACACAACAAGTTTTGAGCTGGTAGGTACAAGGTCATAACACCGGTGAGACTTCATAAACCTGGTGTACACATTGTGCTCTGGGTCTGAAGGAAAGAGAGAGAGAATTTTGAGAACACTTGATCGCTGATTTTAAACATTTATCACATTGGTCTCATTAGATTTATGTCAGTTCTTTACCCTCTAGGACTGGGTCCTTTTTGCCCTCAAGATCATCAATAGTTACTGGAATCTGAAATAAAAAGATAAAAGGTCATCAAGTTTCAGTTTATCCAGGCAACCTCCAAAACATTGTCTGTGAATGTATGAGCTCTGCTGTTACACAAAAGCCTGCACGTATGTGGCTAAATAATCCCCAGCCATCAGGACAGAGGCACTGACTGGACCACCAAATGAGGTTTTCGGCATACAGTTTTGTTAGTTGCGTATAATGGTACCACTTTACAAGACCCTTTTACCCTTATAAATTATTTATGAATGGTTTATAATTAGGTTATTAATTATGTTGTAAACACTTCATAAATCATTAATAAGCTGTTACAACACGTTAGATAAAAAGGGCAACAGTGACCTGTTGCTTGTGAAATAGTGAGCCCACATTTATCTGAACTGTTAGCCTCAAATCTTATTGCACTTATTCTGTCCTTTCTTTCAGCAGGATCTACATCCCTCACCTTCATCAAATGTTTGTTAATAAGTTACCAGTGTTTAACCACCATTGGCATATCTTCAAAGTAAAACAGTTTCACCAAGCATATCATATGAAAATATCTAAGTACCAGATTCCTACATTAAAGTTTTGGCAGTATTTACCTCGACATTTTCGGCATGCACGGTTTCATACTTTACAATCAGCCCCCCTTTGTCAATTATAAATGGCAGTGTGTCATTAAGAAATGGTGATAAGTTGTGCACTTTACAATAAAGCTCTCTTTGCCAATTACAAATGTTAGTAACTCATTAGTATTAGTAGTAAGCAGTAACTGGACCTTGCCGATTGTGATGCACCGATGCATGGAAACTGTGATAACTTCTTTTTAATTGTTTCTTAATGATTTATGCGGGGTTTACAACCTAATCAATAACCGATTGTCAAATATTTATAAATCATTAATAAGGGTAGTCTTAATGTAAAGTGGTGACATGGTTAAATTTATGTGTAATGCTGTATTAATGTTAACTGCGTACGTGCATGCTGAAAGCAGACTTAAGGCACTGATACACGTACAGTTATACTGCAGCAAGCTAGGTTAACTGTTAATTAACCATCAAAGAACTTAAACTAGCTAAAGTTAAACACAAATGTTTACTTCAGTAAACCTGGTAACATAAAATAGCTATACTCGTATCCGCTGTTTTATCAATTGAGACTACAGCTATAATTTAACAAAGCCTGGTCGGCAAACTGTCAGACAATGTTGATATGTGCAAACTGAATATATTTACTTTGAACAGACCCATAATGTAAACGTTAGCGAAGCATTAGCATGAAGCTAGTCGAGCGTCAGTGTGTTGACGTTAACGAGCCTCTCGAGGTGACTTTCCATTTCAGCTGTGGCTTTTACCTCAGATACCCTGGTGAGACATTATGTGGCAAGCTGATTTAGTCTAGTTAAATTGTTAATGTAGACTGAAACTAGGCGGATACCATAATTACATTCGCCACGGAAAAAAACATATGCATCCTGACGGCTGACTAACATTACTGTGAGCTTCTTCCAAGAATTAGCTGGTTAGCTGCTACCGTTAGCATGCCTCGGAAAGTCACGTTAGTTACTCACTTAGGTGGAAAAGGTTTTTTAGAAAGCAAACGATCTTTACAAGTAGAAGTGAGCTCGATAACTTACAACCTCCATATTCCATTCGCTGTTTCGCCTGTCGCCGGGTTCGTTTACGGTTGGCAGGATCTTAACAAACCACACAGGGCTTCCGCTACAACTTACACTGAGCAACTTGAATGGCTGTTACCATATCGTTACCGTAGTACATGCAGTATTACCGCACCACAATCTTAGGTCTGAAGCGGCCAACCTAGCCCGTAATATCTATAATATTGCGCATGTCTAAATGCAGTAAGTTTGCGTGCTCTGTATCGCACAGTGACAAATGATCCCTTATTGCAGTATATTTGTTGTGTTACCAGTTACTGCAGTACTTCTGCTGTATGGCAAGAGACAGTGACCGCTGACAACCCCAAACTACGGTGAAACTTCTCACCCAGGCTCTGAGACTCCTTTACTGTACAGAATTTTTGTATTTTTGAAAGGAGCAAAAAAGGGAAACTACAATCTGATCTTATCATACAACCTTCCGCTGTATAATTATAAACTTGATGACTGCACTTAGCAGAAAGCTGATCTCTGCAAGGCAACCCAGAAAGATTATTTAGATGTAACCTCTTTGTGATCACAAACACTTTGATTAGTAACTGTAATTTAATTACATATTTTTTCTCAGTAGCTGAAACAGGTAACAATTAGATTTATCTTATCATTTAATTATATGGAACTAGTTACATGTAAGTAGTTACTTTCAGCACTCTAGTATCCTATTAGATATTTGTGTTAAGTTTTGGTATAATTAGCATGACTTCTTGAGATATGGCTAAAAATGTGTCTTTTGAGGTCGCATTTGACCACAAAATTCTAAGCAGTTCATCATTAAGTCCATTTGGACGTTTGTGCCAAATTGGAAGAAATTCCCTCCAAGCCTTCCTGAGATATCACAATCACAAGTGGGATGGACCTGAGGTAACCTTTGACCCCCAGTAGAATGTGAGATTAGTTATTCACTGTACAGGGAACTTTGTTTTGTTTTTACTTTTAGATAATGCAGCCAAAGTCTGGACAGTGACACATCAAATGAGTAACAGATTTATTTATATACAAAACTGTTTACAGCAAGATTTCTGAATTAACATTGACCCACGAGGGGATATCTGTCTTCACCATGCACCATGGTATCAAGTCAACAGAAGGAGAAAAAACCCTTTAAGAGCACCTTGAGTCATGAAAGGAAGCAGATGAGGGAGTCTGAAGAATTCTAAGGCACAAGACACAGCATCACCAGCTTCTCTTCAACCATCATCAATCACCCATCAATCAACTACATGCTCAGCAAAGCACTTGATAAAAAAGTTACAAATTCCCACTACAGGTACATGAGGATTGTGGGGAAAGAAAATCCACATTATGTCATGTATTTGTAAGGCTACATGATCTAAGAAAAACAAGTCATTAAGGATCTCAAGCATCTAACAAGCAAGTCCAAAATATTAATTTAAGGACTGCATGCCATTCTGGCTTGATTTTATGAAGCCTGCATTAACCATCAAATCAAAACCATGAGCTCACTATGCTAACTCTGTGGCCTTTAGTCAGTTAAGTTAAAATGCAATATAAAATTGCAACTCAACAATGTAATAATTATAATGCACTTATAACCATATACTCTACTGAGGATATTGAAGAGCAAACCTGCACCACTCGATATAACCAACAGTATCAAACCAATTTCTAAGATTCTATGTATATTGTATAAAAAGGCCATAACTGGTAAATACCAAAAATCTATTCATACCTATACTATATTTCTCTGAGGGTTGTCCGTAAGAAAATATCTTTTTACAGTCAATAAGGAGAAATTAAACTGTAGGAGCAATTGAAAAGGACTAATCTGCTTAGCACAAGAGCTTAAAATGCAAGTTGTTAGATATACAAATAGATTCCTCCATCGTGAAGACAAAGTTCAAGAGTTCATTGGTGAGAGGTACCTGAAGATGAGTTGATAAAAATTACAGTGAGAAGAACTGAAACCACAGTGAAATTTCTTAAGAGAAATTTCATTCCAGGATGTTTGAGGAAATCCACCACTTGTGTGAGAAATACTGACATTTTAACACCACATTTAAAGCAATGTGTACTGTGACTACCTGTCAGTCAAAAAAAAAAAAAAGACCTGCTGAAATAATACCAGTCCTTCATGAGATTATTAACAAGCCCTGGCTGTGCATTAATTCAACTACTCAAAGAGTTATGAGACATAAGCCAATGTTGTCTCAAACATCAGATTTACAGGTAGTTATTACCATATTCATGAAAACAATTGATGCAATTCATTGGGATTTATATGTCTGTTAATATTCTTTTGTTTTTTGATTATTTGGTTGAACTCAAAATCAAGATTTTGCCCATCTTCCCTATAGATTACATTTCAATATTTAAACAAAGTGTTCACTGACGGTGCTTCTTTGTCAAAAACAAAGATTAACCTTGCTCTTAGAAACTTCTCCCTGTGGTTACAATTAGTGGAATAGTTTATCAACTGACTGGGCAGTTGTCATGCTATGTAAATCAGTCTGGTATCACAGCGGAGCAGAACAGTTCCACTGCAGTGTCTTGTTGTCGGTGAGGTCGCGATTGGCAAGCTGGTGAAGTTGTGCCTCCTGTCTTCAGCAAATGAGCTTACTGATGTCTTGGATACACTTTTACATCACAGTGCACTTCTTCTCCTCTGGGGGTGCATTCCCGTCAGCTTTCTCCATCTCCAAAATGATCCGCTTGAAAACCTCCACAGCAGTCTGCATTGCAAGAATATTGTTATCAGAGTGTGAATCTGAGTCAGAAATAGTGGACTGCACCAACGAGTTGGTATTCAGAGAGGTATCTACCATTACCTCATTCTCCTTGGCTGAGGACTCCATGAATGCAGCACCCCAGGAATCAGCAAGTTTCTTTCCCTCCTCTGGCTTGATAACCCTGGGAAAATGAAATGGAAACTTCACTTCATAAGCACAGAAAAACTCTTTATGTATTGCACACACTGAGACAAGTACAAGGCACTTTTTGTTAAGGATAAGGCTGCCAATATGCTATACACCTGTTGTTAACACATTCTGTGAAAACAAACAAATTAACAAAACCAACAACGTGTCAGTCCTTTCCCAGCAGCCTGTCTGTGGCTCACAAGCCTAAATGTTCCTACTAAAAATTCAAAAGGTCACAAATATTTTCACTCATTTAAGAAAAGCCAAAATAAAACAAGTGGACACTGTAATTTGCGCTGTATAATTGTTGCTCTACTGAGTATGTACACCAGCACGTCAGTGTACATAAGATGAAAATAAACACAATGCAGTGCTCATGTCCATCAAAAAGGAACATGTCATGCTACAGTGAGACTCATGCTGCATTTTTAATAGTTTTTGGACAATGATAGACTACATGACAAAGGAATCAGATGTATCAGGCCTTGGTTACACAGGTAGTACTTAACTTAGGAATAATTTATGATGGTTTTGCTCTTTTTGGAGAATTTGTTGACATAAAATAAATAAATAAACAGAATACATGCAGCCTTATCCTTCAACTGCCAAAACAACAAATGCTTAACATCGTGAATTATATTGCATGTTAATGCATATTTTGCATTATCAGCATTATTTTTAACTGAAAGCATATCTAGTTTATATTTTTAAGACTCTGAATGGTCTCCATTACCTTTCCATGTGGAGATCTTTTTTGTTCCCTACAAGAACAGTGGGAACCCTAAAAAGAAAATATTATGGTTAAAAAGCAACACTTGGAAAAACAAAAAAGTTTGGAAGTATTACATTTTAAAGATGCAAGTGAACTTACTGAATCTTTCCAACCATGTCTAGCAGCTTGTCATGTAGAACCTGCACAACTTCAAAACTGAACAGAGACAGACATCAAAGTACTTTTAGGTGCTGATCTTTGAGTGGTCAATATGTAACTCTAAACTGTATCTTGCTTACTACTAGCTTGCTAAACACTGCAAAACACTGCCAGTTCAGAGAGCCATATACTTTGGTGCATTTGGTTAAAGCAATGGCCAAACAGGTAGCCAGTGGAGTTGAATACAACACCAAAAACTACAGTCCTGACAATTACCATAGAGCTAATTCATCCCTGTTTTGATATTATTACATTATAAACCTACATATACATAATATATACACACACATATATACACACACATTATATATATATATACATATACATATACACACACACACACACACACATACATATATATATATACACATATATATATACACATACATATATATATATATATATACATATATATATATTATACAGTATTAGATGACATTGCTGGGATACATGAAAGAAACTGTTGTGCAATCTTGTGGTTTAGGAATGATGTATTATGAACACATAAGTAAATGTAAAAACACAATGCTAGAATCAACTGTAAGACACTAAGTGCTGTCCACCTAACATAGTATTTTAAGATGTTTAACAGTGTGTCTCATTATTAATACAGATATGAAAACACAACCATCAACTCACCTTTTCATGGAAGTCACTGAATAGACAAGGACATACCCATGGATGTCCATTGAGTGGGAGTGGTGAAAAATTGAGTACTCATCCTACAGACAGAAGAAATGTATTATAATCTCACCTCAAACACCCCACATAATTGACTGAAGTCAGACATATCATGCTATAGCCCCTAGAAAAGATGGTACTTTCAGTAAAATAGACAACTTTTCAGTCTGATATGAGTACATGTCAAATTATTAACAACACTGAAGATTAAAAATTAGGACTGAGCCAATCAGAAGTGTTGATGTACAGCAAAGAGTGCAGGGCTTGTGATTATCAACTTACTTGTCCAGCTGTATCAACCAGCTGAAGACTGAAGTCTTGACTATTCACGCTGACCAATTTGTTAAAGGCTGAGGAGAGAGATGAACTAGCCTTACAAAACATTTCTTTACATTAAACCAAAATCTGTTGTGACTTTCTTTAGTCAAATATCTTACACACAATATAAAAAGGTCACATACTGTTTTCGATGGTGGGGTCATAGGAGTCAACAAACTGTCCTTCCACAAACTGTATAGTGAGTGATGACTTTCCTGTGTGGAACAAAGAAGCACAAGATGGTTGTTTTAATACCATTAAAACTCTTTCTTCATAATAAATCTCTACATTACAATACATAACTGTAACACCCATACACACCACACTATGTAACCTATTAAATTACTGGACCTGATCAGGAATTTTAGTTATATAGCAATGAAACTGAAACTAAATTATTTTCATTATTGATTAATCTGACAATCATTTCTCAACAAGGATTATTTGTATATACTATGAAGGATTTTTAAATCTTCAAACCTAAAAATAATTTTAAAAAATAGTAGTTTGGAATTACACAAGACACCTAAAATTGGGGTTTGTAATCCAATGTGCAATTACTGTGGGGGGGCCTTAACATGAGAAAGTTTGAGAACCCCTGAGCTGAAGGATACAAAACAAATGATCAACACATATTGACAGGTGAAGTGATGGTGCTCTTCAGGTAGACCTATTCAGTATTCAGCAGTGATTCTCTGCACATCTGTGGGGTCTTTTTCTTTTTCCTAAAAAATCTGTGACCTGATCTTTTTACTGTAGGGGCACAAATTTTGGTAGTGGCTGCTATCATTATAAACCATACGATAAAATATGATTAAAAACGTTTCCACTGGCAACACGGATTAAAGTTTTGTTATTTTTAGCTACAGCTGTACTTTGTAACGGGTTGCAGAATCTAATGGATCATATAATCTTGTTGACACTCCGGCCACAAAAGAACATATGGGTATATAAACTACTGACATTAACGCAGTAGGTTGTTAAATATTGTTACATACTGGTTTTATTTAGTAATGGGTGGCCCAAACTTGTTATGTTTGAAATGTTTGACTAAAAGTTCAGATTCACAGCACTTGGCACTACAACCAGGATGTCACCGGCTGAGCTAACTTTGTTTTCACAGAGCACGTTTACAACTAGTAACAGATGGCCACGGTTATACAGCAAGATAATGATCATTTCAATGTAGTTTAGTCATTAACTGCTCGGTAAACACATGTAACACAAAGAAACGCGGAGAAAAGTAATCTGCCGTTGCTGTTGTCAGTCGGATATATTGAAGAGGAAAACAAAGCCAGGACGTTAGCCTGTTAGCCAGCTAGCTAACTAACATTAGCTGTCCACGAGCTGGTGTGCTTTACTCACCTACAGACCTGTAACCTATAACGGCAATCTTTCGATGTTTTGGTTGAGGCATAGTGGAGAAAACGGTGTTGAATAGGTTGTGATAATGTAGTACGCCACCTAGTTTTACTACCTAAACAAACTTTTATCGCCACATTCGTCTCACGTCACGTGACAACAACAAACTTTTCGGGGCTGCCGCTCGAGCACTGTGCTGGGCCTCGAGCTGAACTCCACAGTTTAAGTACAGGAGGTACAATCTGTACTTATCTACAAAACGAGTCTATTTCTCTATCTGAAATGGTAATCGATATCGACCGAGGGTTTAAAATGTTGAAATTGTCGTTTCAACGGGAATTGGAAACGACAAAACGCTTGTTCAACGCGATTGCGATTTGCAAGTCAAACTAACGGAAATTGTCATTGTGTAAGCCCACCGTCGTAAAACCAGAGTATACGTCACAACTGACATGGACGTTCATTCTGGTCAATCTGTACAGTAGAGGTCACTCTTTGTGCGTCCCCGCGTGTTTCTGACAGCAAACATCCGTTTTAGACTGTTCCAGACTCACCTTCAGGACACAAACACCAGCGAAACTTTACAGTCTCTCATATCAACAAGTGTGTATGTCCATTGTTTCAGTGCAGAACAGACGCTTTCAAAGTGGGAGGAAGGGGCGAAAAATTCTAAGATTAGTTATTATATTAGTCATCAAAAGGAGGTAACATATAATAGTAGGCTATAAATGTGTATGATTTGGTTAAACGGATAGTTTGGAAATATAGTTAAAGGGAATTTTACTGGCTTTTCTTCTTTTAGAGTCAGAAACTAATAAATGTCTCAGACCTTTTTTAAATGCATTTGGTGTACTCTGAAGTTATGTAAAACAGCAATATTAGGCAAAGTTTCCATGTTTTCTTTGCCATATTGAAAACAAGTTTTCCTGTACAATGAAATTCTTTCTTTTACCTCCACTCTGAATGCTCTTGAGCAATGACACAAATATAAAAGTGAAGAAAATGTAAAATATTAAAAAACAAATTCAAGTACTAATATAAAATATAGAAATACAAGAGACATAAATAAGTAACCAAGGAACACTATATTCAATTGCAATACAAAGTATCAAAAATACACATTATATACAAATATACAATATACATACAATAACTGGTATCACAGACTGTACAAAGTAGCAGTATTATAGGAAATGTAGTGCTATAAATGTGAAAGTCTATCAGAAATATTGTGCAGCATGAATGTAAATGTCTATGCATGTGCAGAGACTTGGCTCAGTTGTTGAGTTTCTATGGCAAGCCTGTTCATTTACCTTTAGAACAGCCAGATTTGAAAAAAATAAGGGGTCAGATGGTGAGATAGTTACATGTCTTATGACAGATCTGCAAAGGTAGGAATTTTCTCCACTTCATTAGTTTTCACAAATAGAAAAGAAACCGTATGAACAAAACTACAGGAAAAAACAATGCACCTTTGTAATCCTAGATTAGACGTAGCTTGTTTTAATGAGAGCAGTTTTGAATGTTAACGTTTTTTTTCAGTATGACTCTCCTAAAGTCCCTTTGGTTAAACAGCAAGAGTTAAAGTTTTTATTGTAATATGTCTCTGTGCTTAAAAACAGATACAACCAATGAATGGGCTAATTAGCTGACTGATAAACAATGTAAACACCTATAAACTTAGAATGGTAGCAGGCTGTTTACATAAAAACACAATGATATCCTTTCTTATATTTATAAATGATCAAAGGGCCAAGTTTGACCCATGGGCCACCGATTGAACAGGCCTGGTCTATGGGATCAATGAAGCCTTTTTCCAAGCTTTGTCTGAGGGGAGGCCCACAGTCTCAGATTTTGAAAACTCCTGGAATAGAACAATATTGACACAAATTTTCAGTCCCATAAATGTAAAATGTTAAATGTACAGAGCCTGGACAGATGTTAGGTCACTAGCCTACATCATCTGAACAGATTTTTATCCAGGAGAGAAGATGCTATCAGGATTAATGTTTAGGAGTATAAATAGCTTAATGTGTGCTGTATGTTAACCTGCCATCTTTCCAAGTGACAGATAAACACAGACAGGCCTACATTTTATATCTATGTATTTTGGGAGAACCCAGAACTTATCCATAGTACTCTGCTGGGTGGTCTGTAAGAACTTATCAGATGCATTCATTTATAAAATTTTTATTATAAAAAACTATTAATTTATTCATTTACATACAAAAAATTTCAGTTAACCTACATTTATTTTATAGTTAGACTGTTAGAAATCATTACTTGTTTACACAAACCATCTCCTTGCCACAAACTATTTAAGTTTTTTAGGATACCTATTTTGTGTTTATTTTATATTATTTAAAAAAAGAATTCACAATTTATTTTATGCATGCACAAAGCATGAAATGCACTCTCTCGGTGTATTTATATGTTGAGAATCAAAAACTTTATTGATCCCAGTGGGAAAATTGTTCACATTATCAATGCTCCTTTTCAAGTATATTATGGACAACATGGTGCCAATGTTTTTAATACCTGTCAAATATCTTTCTGATACTGTTATGGTACAGAGTTTTTCTCAGAGGTTTTCTCTTCCAAATGCAGGACTCAGACTGGGAAGTGGTGTGCAGAAAAGGGCTTATTTGTAAAAGCATGAAGGGGATCTTGTTGGCAAAGCCAGAAGTGAGTGAGCTGGTGGCCGGAAAAGGCTGGAGGGTAATGGCTGGTAGGGATCGTGGCTGGCAGGTCCACAGGTAGGCAGGTTGGCAGGCTGTGATCCTGAGGCACAAGGAAAAACAGGATAAGTCTCCAGGATTAGTTTTATGAGGAAAAAACACAGGGTAAACATTAATCCAATATTCAAGGCCCTGAAGCATCACACTACCACACTGCTGAAACAATGATCTGACGAAGACTAAAGAGAAGCACTGGGATTTTCTATTGCAGGGTCGATTGATGGATGAGTCTCAGGTGTGCAGCAGGAAACAGGTGAGTTTAATGAAACCTAATCAGGGAACCAAGAGAGAGAGGGAGGAACCACACCCACCACACAAACAGAGAGAGACAGACGGGGAGGAGAAACACAAGGGAAAAAAGAGAAAACAATACAGGGAAAAACAGAAAATAACTGATGGCACAGCAATGGCCATGACATATACATTTATTCTGTGTTGTTCTTTCACATAACTAAATAGAAGTGTAAAAAAAAAAGGAGGGGGATCTCCACCAGGCAACAGGTGGTAAAGCACCTATTGCAATGCCACCAGAACTGCCAGATGCAACCAGCAGACATTTGTGAAGTTCTGATAATATTGACATGACCCTGGTATACATTGTCCTGAGCTGAAACAAGATTTCAAACTGAAGCAGTTGGCAGGGGTGGAAGTAATTAATTACAAATACTC
The DNA here is from genome assembly GCF_056507025.1 of Lutjanus erythropterus. Lineage (NCBI taxonomy): Eukaryota > Metazoa > Chordata > Actinopteri > Lutjaniformes > Lutjanidae > Lutjanus > Lutjanus erythropterus. Next base: position 22,917,757 of record NC_139318.1, read on the forward strand.
AAATTACTGTAATTAAGTAGTGTTTTGGGGTACTTGTACTTTTATGAGTAGATTTTCAAGTCTGTACTTTTACTTGTACTTAAGTATTCATTATGCCATGTAATGGCACTTTTAAAATCATAGTTGAGTACTGAGTACAATTTGAATTCATATCCAGACCTTTTATCTGCATTTTTGTAGCCAATAAAGTGTTTTGGTAGCAAAAAAGCCAATGAAAACCAGGACATATGGACAAAAAACAAAACAAAACAAAAGTATATTTAATGACTGATCTTTAATTGATTTTTCATTAAGAATTTAACCAGTTAAAAATGTATTCATGGATATTTAATCACTAGTCGTAGCAGTAACTGCACCTCATCATGTTCTGTCTGCTGGAGACATTTGCTGATTAAGGAAATAAAAACTTGGAATGAGAGAAAAAAAAGACAAAAAAAACAGCCAATCAAAGTGGGGTGGGGGTGGGGGGGTGGAGTATGGGATGGACACAAGGTCACAGTGATCTTGACCTTTAACCAACAAAATCTAATCAGTAATACATAAAAGGGGGACATAAGAGGGGACATAAAATTAGCAGTAAACAAGCTCCAGGTTCATTGATCACGCATTCACATACGCACACACACACACACACGCAAGCAATTGAAAACTGAAAATAATTTCTCTAAATCACTCCACAGGATTCAGAGCATAATTCATATTGGATTTTTTTTGTTGGTTTGGCCCAGAACAGGGGGACTCTACAGTAATTAAACTACCCAGAACAGTAGTGGTACTAAAGGGCAATCATCATCCTGCTCCCATCAGGCAGGAGATACAGAACTATCCTCTGCTGTACCACCAGACTGAAGAGCAGCTTCTTCCCTCAATCTCTTCCCTCAGACTGTAAGACTGCTTAATTCATCTTCAGCACTCCAACTTATAAATTAGTTTGTTCTATGTTTTATTTATCTCAACAATAAATCCCAATCAATCAATCTATCACTTGATCAAAGAGAGAGCCACAATCAACTGTTACAGTTTGTAGTTATTTATATTATTAAAAATAGTGGTGAGAGTTTACTGTTGCAGTGCCCAGATGTAATTTTGGACAATTAAGTTTATTGTTAAACTATAAAATAGCCTGCTTCCATTACGTCTTTACCACAACTGTTTGACAACCTAATTTGAGGGATTTTGATATTGTTTTGCTGTTGTTGTTGTTTTTTTCCTCCTGAATATCATTATTGGCATTGGTTCCAAAACTCCTGTATTGTTTTTTATTATTATTATTATTATTATTATTATTATTATTATTATTATTATTATTATTATTATTATCATTTTTTATGAAAGTCATTTGCACTATCGTGCACTGCTGTGGAGCCCCCAGAAACAAAAGATTCTTACTGCGGCTTTTAAGTAGACTAAAAGCTATGTCTGTATAAGTAACAGTGAATGTAAGAACACAGCTGCACAATAAATCAAAAACACAACTACTACTCAGTCTATCCGTGATAGTGCTGTTTGTCTCTGTACGTGGTGGAGTGATGGGCTTGCTGGTTAATATGCAGATTCCTGGTTCATGTAAGGCCACTCGCTGCAGCCACATTTGGGATGTAACCGGAAATTGTTTGGAGCTGGAGGTAAACGCTGCCGGGAGATGCTGCCGTCATAAACAGTCAGATGAAAATACAGAATAACCTCAGTGGAACGGCCCTGACAGGGACAGGTAACGCTACTGTTACTCACAGAACCGCACAACTTTAAAAGTACTGTTATAGTTGGCTGCCTGTGCTGTGTTGTTAAAGTTAGCTTCAAGGCTTCAGGGAGCGCTAGCTAGCTAGCTAACCCCTAGCTGGCTAGCCGTAGCATTAGGGAGGCGGTGGGTGCCATAGCAACCGTTGGGAAACATTGACTGTGGCTAGCTAGCTAAAATAGTTCAAGCTAACGTTGGTTTGTTATGCTGTCGTTAAACAAGACGCCACAGAGGCTTGAACGTCCAATTTAGCGCCAGTCAGCCAATTAATGTCACAAATCGACGCCATCTATCGCCCATATTAACGAGCTATAACTTTGCTCCAGGCTTATAGTAAGCTGCCGAGCACGTCAGTGTTGTAAGGTTGTAGTGCTGAGTTTAGCTAACTTAGCTAACGGTAATTTCCATCACATGCAATAAGCTAACGTTAGCCACCAAGGCCGATCCGTAAACTTAGATTACCTCTACGCCACGGTTATGTAAACGTCAAAGTAAACGCTATCTTTCCTTATTGTGATCCGTGTTTCAGACTGCTATGTCTCAGAAGAACCTAACGTTAGGTTAATTTAGCATTAAAAGCCTAACAGTTACTTTATTCATGTTGTCATGGGTCAACCTCATTGTAACTGAGTCAATCAGCTGATCTGAGGCTGCTAAGGTTTACTTAGCTGCTACTTAACTGCTTTCCAGTACTATTAAACTAGCTACATTAGCTAAAGTAATCTTGAACACATTTATTGGTAGCGGTAGGCGCAAATGTTCCAATTAACTATAGATGGAGTTGAGAATATACGGGCTTACTTTAATTGCACCGCCAAGTTAAAGATAGTTTGTTTGCATCTACGATAGCTTTTCAATTTTTGGTAATTGAAAGTGATATAATTGGTGAATTGGCACGTCAAGTTACATGTGATGTTGAATTGAACCTCTCTTTGTAAGAACTGTGTGCTGTCCTGTTATAAATGGTGGTTGCAGTGTGGGAGTAATCACATGGTTAATATGTGAGTTATGTTTGAGTGAACAGGGCCTCATTACAGAAATTTAAGTCTGAAATCCTGTCATATCTCAGTTTAGGATGATATATAGGAATTTTGGCATAACAGAAATATATTTCTTAACTACCTTAAGGAAAAATCTTAGTTTAGGATAGGAATTTAGATATTACAGAGCTGTCCTAACACAGGAATATCTTCAATTAGGAACCCTAAATTAGGATGGCATAGTCCCTGTCCTAAATTCAACATAACAGCCAAAATTGGCAACAGCACTGTTGTTTAGTCTGTATGGTAATGACAATGGAGATGGGAAACAACAAAATACTGAAATATTGTGAGTTAAAGGCTTACAAACCCCGCTACAGGGCTACAATCGGGAGTGAGGCACTTTTAAAGTTAAGATGCGATGTGAGGTCGTAGATAGGATAGGATACAGCCGTGAGTTTAGGAATCGCTTCTGTAACTGTAAGATAGGAATTTTCTTATCATTGAAACTTAAGATAAGACAAGCAGTTAGGATTGTTTCTGTAATGAGGTCCCTGGTGTCTGAATGAATGTGTGTGTGTGAGAGAGATAATTAAGTTTAATCTTAACTTCAGACATAACTGTCATTTTAGTATTCAGCTTCAACTAGTATGGATGTTGATGACTGCAATGGCCGGTCTTACATATCAGGTAGGACTCTTATTTTATCATCACAGATATACTTAACTTCAAAGACTGTCATGTTGTTCAAATGACAGATCTTGCTTTTACTTCCTTTTTGGTTGCAGCTAGTGGAGACTCCTCGATGGAAAGAGAGTTTTCTGGGGCTCTTGGAGGTCCAACAGTGAGCACCCCAAACAGCAAGGAGACGTCTCCTAGTCGTTCCCTCAGTGGTCAGTGAGAAAATAACCATGAATCTTAATTATTTCACAAGTTTCTTGTTAATTAGATCCTAAAATATAATGGGGCATATCACAATAATATTTAATCTCACTGTGATATGTGAAATGTTTTGAAAGGTATGCAAACATTTATATGACTGTTTTATCATTCAGATTACACTTAATGCATCTAATAATATAAATTTCAGATTTAGTGACTGAGGCAGCCCTACTCTCATCACATTTATCACTGAAGTTTGGAAAGATGCTTTTTATTATCGTATTTAAGGCCTTCTTTGTGTTTGCTCTTGTCCCTCTATAGCCAACTCCATTAAAGTGGAGCTATACAGTGATGAAGATCCAGGTCGCAGCACTGAAGATGAAAGAGGGGAGCGGGTAGAGGAAGGAGGGGCAGAGCAGGGATCTGAGGCTGTTGGAGGCTACAGGGAACCCACCAATCCTGACATCATACCAACTGGAGCCACCAGAATGCCAAATGGAAAGCTCAAATGTGACATTTGTGGAATGATTTGCATCGGGCCCAATGTTCTCATGGTGCACAAACGCAGCCATACAGGTGATTAAAACATATGGTGTATAGTATCACAGATCAGTTTAATTCAGGTTACGCCCTATCTGTGTGAAAACATACATTCAGTTTGCTTTTTGTCAAAGACATTCTGTTACATATCTACTGCACACATTTCTTGTATGTTGACACAAGTACAGAAAAAAAACTCTGCGGATGAATCTGTGTGCAAGAGCAAGAACAGTTTTGTATTCTTATCCTAAACCTCTTCTGCTTTTTTGAATTTTGTTAGTACAAGTGTTCAGATTGGTTTCACCAGCCCCCCTTAACAGGACAAATGTGATTCAGCCTCGTTCCTGAGATTTCATGATGAGCACAATTGATGTCCCTGACATTGGCATGTAAGGCTAACTGTTCTCCTGTTCCAGAAAACTTTCAAACTGCTGTATGAAATCAGCAAAGAAAGATAAAAAGTTAAGCAGGGTCAGTAATCGTATTAGACTAACTATTTGAAAATATTTATAACGCAGCTGTAATGACATCAATGCAAAAACAGTCATCATTAAGGGGGAGTCCTACAGACACTGAAGAATTGAGTCAATATTCCCTAATGTTACTGTTTTACACAACTTCAGACTACGCCAAATATATTTTAAAAAAATCTGTCTAAAGGCACTTTTTTAGTTCCTGGCTGGGAAAATTTGATTTCTTTTTGCACGAGGCCCAATGTGCCAGACACTATAGATGTACTTTAAAAAGTTGGATTGACAGAAGGGAGGAAAAAAGTGATTCATAGATGCACTATGATTCTCTCTTGAAAAGTCAATAATTGGAAATTTCAAAACCCAGTTCTTGATCGCTGGGTTTTAAATTTTTTTGTAAGACCAGGCTGTATGTTCTTTAGGGCTGAATCAAACGAATGTAAACATAACGAAACATAACGAATGTAATCGAGTAGGTCGATTATGCCCTTTACCCAGGCTACTTCTTGACTTTTGATGTAGATGACTGAACATGCACAACTGAAGATGGATATTACCCAACTGCCACTCCCTGGTTTAAAAGCAAGTGTATGGAAGCATTTTGGCTTTTATGAAGTTGAATGGAAAAGGGACCTGGACAATAGCCTCACTGTCTGCAAGTTGCGTTTAATTAAACTAATCATGGATCATTCTAAAAATTGTGATTTAAAAGTAGCAAGTAGTCACACAGTGAGATAAAATAAATAATGTATGGAAAAAGTTTTCATGCATAAAAAGGCATAGATAATTATTTTAGAATTGCATCGTAGCCCTCTGAATTGGAATGGATCACGAGGTGCCAAGAGATTCCCACCCCTGGTTGACAGGTTTGATCTATCTCCAGGTGAGCGGCCATTCCAGTGTAACCAGTGTGGTGCCTCCTTCACTCAAAAGGGTAACCTGCTCCGCCACATCAAGCTGCACTCAGGGGAGAAGCCTTTTAAATGTCCCTTCTGCAGCTACGCCTGTCGAAGACGAGATGCACTCACTGGCCACCTTCGCACTCATGCAGGTAGGACAGATTCAAACCTGATAAGTGGTTTATTTTTTATTTTTAGATAGTGTACAATAGAGTAATAATGCTATCCTCCCACTTTGTCCCCAGTGTCCTCTCCAACTGTTGGGAAGCCATATAAGTGCAGTTATTGTGGCCGTAGTTACAAGCAGCAGAGCACCCTGGAGGAGCACCGTGAGCGCTGCCACAGCTACTTACAGAGTCTGGAGTCACAGCAGCCGTCCAGTGCGCAGAATACAGGTGCAGTTTAATGGCATGGAGATGATATGTCAGAAGTAAACAGTTTCTCAGATAATATGATAACCTACATCACAATGTGGTTGTAAACATGAATTTCCAAGGAGGACAGTAGTAGGGTCTTATGTAGAGATGCTGTCTACCTCCTTTACAAGGTAATGCACACAACCTCTCACCTAGTTTCTTTTCTATCTCAACGTTAGATTCAACTGAAAACTAGCATACAACTTAAAACATTTGGGATAAATGCTGTCTAGGTAATAAGAAACCACAAAAAAATAACATTATAATTTGTTTGTACTCTGCAGGAGAGGAGATGAGAGAGCTAGAGTTTATACCAGACTCTCTACTGCAACCCTCCTCAGACAAGATGGCATTTATTGATCGGCTGGCCAACAGCATCACCAAACGCAAGAGATCCACACCACAAAAATTTGTAGGTGAGCATTTGGTCTCAGTGTGGACAGGCTGTGGATAATGTAACAGCAGAATTAACTGTGAATCAGATACCACATACAATAGTACTGATGTTTTTGTTGTAGTGATGTGACCACCGGCTTTCACAGTTTTATGTATTCAAGCTGTAAGTCTTGCCATAGATTCAAATCAACTGTCACAGTGAAACAAGAACTTCTGTGTTTTATTTTGATGATTTTTTATTAGAATTGCACATAGGTGATGCAGGAGAGTTGTGGTCTATACAACCCTGATTCCAAAAAAGTTGGGACGCTGTATAAAACAGGAATAGAAACAGGATGCAGTCATTTGCAAATGAACTGTGTTTACCAACAACAGTTATATGAAGCATTCCAGAGCTCATGTATTAATACCCTGTTATATAATTGTGTGTTTCCCCAAGGTGGCAAGCTTTGCCCCATTCTTGCTAGGGAACATCTGAACCCTTTAGGATGTCCCTTTCATGTTTAATCATGATACTTTCACCTTTTACCAGCTGACCTGTTTACATGTGAAATACGTACTATGAAGCAAACTCAATACAGCCAGGCTGTCTTTGCATGAGCTGGCATGACAAATCCTAAAACCCCAGTCAGAGGTAACATGTATCAACTCACTTTGTTAACCCACATTTTCTTCTTCGGGCTCTTCACATGAAAGAGGGTGAGTGCGTCATTAAACTCCTCTTCTGCACTAAATGAATCAATCAAGTGCTGCCCACTTCAGTCAAGAGGAACAAATTATTATAATGGAGAGCAATGAAGGATTATGTATTTATAAATATTTTTAAAGGCAAAAACAACACTGTTACTACAAATAAGGCAGCAGAGCATCACTGTCAGAAAATTACTCATCAACTCAATGCACTGTCAGTGCCTCTGGTTTATTTTTCTAACCTAATCTTTGCACCTTGTATTTGATATAGCGTATTTAAATGTGATACTCAAGAACTGCATTTATGTCTGACACTGTCCTATAATGAAGGATACGAGGAAATCACTTAAGTTTTTGGCCAAATTTAAGTGAAACAAATTTAATTGATAGAATATTAATTGCGATAATAATACCAATAGTCTAATCAATTTTCTAGCCACTATTCGTAAAAACATCATCCACAGTGGTTTATAGTTACTACATTATTTTTTTTGTGTACGGATGATCTGCTGTGTACAATTTTAGTGTTAATATGACCTGAAGCAAACAGGAAAAAAATAGAAAATAAAATTAGTGGTATTACTAATGTACAACTCAGCACCTTTTCATATAGATAATGTCTTCCCTCTTTGTCTCCGATAGAGAATAATATCAGGAAACAAATGAGTTAAACAGTGGCACTTTTTACAACTGATTTAATCAAATCGGTCCAGAGCAGGTACATTACCTGATGCAAGTTATGTGTTCAGCAAGTTACCATGGTAGTGTAACCAGGTTAAATGAGAAACACCTTGGTGACATTAAAAAATCTGGCTTTAAGCCCAAAACGCACTGCAAGCTTCATTTGACGTGCATCAAATGAAGCTTCCATGGCACACTGCTGCCTTCAGATTTAAAATTCCAACACCATAGAAACAGCAGTATTTTAGGAAAAGGTCGCTACTTATATGCATGTTTTTATTTCTTTAGTATTATTATTGTTAGTAATAGTTTATATCTTTTATAAAATATTGTCCCCTGAAGGGAAAAATCCTCACTTTTTTCAGGTCCGTCTATATAATGACTAAACCGTGTGCGATATTCATGTTTTTGTATTAAGAAAGCTAGATAATTTACATAAGTGTCTTTCAGTTTACATCAGTGACGATGTATTAGACCACAGCAGACAGCAAACTGAACACTGATACACATTAAGGAGATGAAGAGGGAGAGACAGCATCTGGACTCTTCATCATGATTTATAATAATGCAGCAAAGGGACAGACGTTTCCTGGAGGAGACGCACGTCTGTTTGTTTGTTACTGACACTTATATTTTAGTCATGGAACTGTTCAGTAACATCAGGATTTATCATAAAAAAAAGCTTTGTATTAGTTGGCACTTCACACACACTCCCTCTCCCTCCTCTCTGCTGTCTCTCTCTCCTCCGTAGTTATGGTTAATCGGCGGGGAATAATGAAGTATTTAAAAGTACACTTCAACTGCAGCTGCAGAAAAAAAGTCCTGGTCCTCATTTGACACTCCAAAATCAAAACAAGTTTGGAGTGCGAGCGTCAAGGCAGTTTGACGCATGTCAAGATGCTTTCAGTGCATGTTCTGTCATTTAGAACAGTGGGTGTACTTCATGCAAGTATCAGGCGCCTTTAGTGTGTTTTGGGCTTTAGACTCAACATACCTCACTAAGCCATTAATTTTGTTTCATAGTGCATCCCTCAAGTGTGTTGAAATGTGATGCTAGCATCAAATTCAGAATAAGCACATAGATAAAAAAAATCAACAAAGTTGATGAGGTGAAACATTAAATATGTAGTATTTGTATTGTGTTCAATTTAGTATGTCAAAAAGGATTTTATACAGCATCCCAGCTTTTCTGGACTGAGGATTGTACAACACTGTATACAGCCTCAGGACAAGCAGTGTCATTTAACATTTTATAAGCAAACATGACAAAACCACCATAATTGAGAAGCACATTGACTCCACATGCTGGATTTTTTCCTCCTTTTGTCCTGCAACCCTGACTGGAGGAACAGATTGTATAACTGAGTTATATAAATGAAATCCTTTTAACATTTTAGAAAGGAAATTGAATCAAAACTTGATTTTGAATCAGACCAAATCATAGCTTCCAACCTGATTATGGCATCAAGAATGAATCCAAAAAGTCTGGAAGGCAGTCATTTGCCTGGGCAAAATGCCTGCCCATATAAAATTGTTACTTCTTCCGCAGACTTTCATAGTTCAGTATCATAAGATGTTGTTTCTCTATTGCAGGACAGAAGCACATACGCCTCAACCTTGCAGATGCCCCTTATGAGCTCAGTGCAGGTTTGGATAAAGACAGGGAGATGCATGCAGGCGACCTCGAAGCTCCGCACTTTACTGGTCTGGGAGGAGAATACGCCGGTGTAGCAGGTAATGGAGGAGGGGTATCAGACACACTGAGGCCTCTACACCTCCCCACCACTCACCCTTCTTGTTTATCAGAACTCAGGCCCATCCACAGCTCCATCCACACCCCGGTCGCTCTGGGCCCAAGGCTGGATTGTACAGGGACCGGAGCTGGGCTGGGAGGTGCGGGTGTAGGCGGGAGGGAGGCTGCAGAGGGTCATGAAGACCTGCCTGCCGGTCGTAGCCACGCACCCTCACCAAGCAATGGTTGCCAGGACTCCACGGACACAGAGAGCATGCCAGATGAGCCGTGCAACAGTACTGCACCGACTCAAAACCTGCACAGTAACAACGGTCATCATCTCCTCCACTCCAACAACCATCACTCGGCGGCTCCTCCCACTGCACACCACAGGAGCCGGGACAGACACAGTCCCAGCCACGCCAAAGACAGGGAGTTGGAAAGAGAGGATGGAGGCCACTCAGCCCTCCCACCTCCTGCCCTCGCGCCAACTCCCAGCTCACCTACAGCGCCCTCCTCCACCTCTAGGGAGGCTTTTCGTGTTGTAGACGGGGAGGGGCGAGCTGTGCGCTCTTTCCGTTGCGAGCACTGCCGTGTGCTCTTCCTAGACCACGTCATGTTTACCATCCACATGGGCTGCCACGGTTTTCGCCAGCCTTTTGAGTGTAACATCTGTGGCCACCGCAGCCAGGACCGCTATGAATTTTCTTCACACATCGTCCGTGGGGAGCACATCCTTGACTGAAGAGAAAGGGTGGACATCCTGCTTCACCTAGAGCTATTTTTACACTGAGACAAGGACCTGGCTGCGTTTGGTCTGCACATGAGTTAGAGGAGACACTGATGACATGAAACTTACATGAATATTTAAAACAGGCACTAGTACCATTAACATGTACCAGCATGTATGTTTCTTAAATTCTAATAGTGGTCCTTATTATTTTCAATGCACTTTGAACAATGAATCCATTTAAAATGCACTTTTAATTAAATGTATTCTAAAGTAGATGAAGAGCCGATGCACTTTTTCACCCACAGATGTGCCTTGCTCCAGAATTCAGGATTCAAACCTGATGCACAAATTGTGGTAGACAAATCTGACTCTAGTCCTTATCCTGAAAACTTTCCCTGCCTGTGCACTTTAACAGAGACAAACTTCTTAAAAGCTTAATGTGAAGTTTATAGGCTGACCTACAATGGAATCTGTAGAGGTCTTAAATGGATAGTTCAAATTATTTAATATGAGCTTGTGTGAGTTATTTTTCCATAGTCAGTGTATTACCTGCAGTAGATGGCAGTCGGAAGACACCCCTAGTTTGAAGAAGAAGAGAGGAGTACCAGCACGGAAGCTACGCAAACAGCAACAAAAGCTATTTTAGCCACATACAAAAGGTCCACCTAAAAAATTCTGTTGGTTTATATCAAGAATATTTTCAGCACTTGACCTTACCATGGGAAACTAATGGGAAACCACCATTATATAAGCCAGTTAATAGCCAGTTATGATTTTCTGCAAACCAACCAAACTCCTGTTTTTTTAAGATGTGCCTTTTATTTAGTTGCTTAAATTGTGTTTTGCTGCTGACCATCCACAGCAGTACATTGCTAAGCTTTCATGCTGGTACTCCTCTCTACTTCTCCAAACTGGGGGTGTGTTGACTGCCATCTACTGTAGGTAATTAACTATCAGTAAGTACCTCATACAATCCCACTTCAGATAATCCAAACTATCCTTTTAATGCCTTGTTCGAAAAGCACTCATTCAATAAAATTATACTGTTCTGTTCTGCAAAGATTTTTCCAACTTGAGGTTGATTCTGTACAATAGATTTTTATAATGAGAAGTGAAGTGCAGACCAAACTCAGATGCCAGGTCCAAGTCAAATAGATGTGTTTGAGGGGTTGTCCGTGAATTAGAACTGCACTTTTGTTTTTAACGGGGTTGGGGTGGGCAGATCTGTGTGTGTGTGTGTGTGTGTGTGTGTGTGTGTATGAGTGCGTGTGAGAGAGAGAACATGAGAGACGCTGTGTGTTTTTTGGAAGTAAATTGATTAAGTAAAGTGGAAAATGAAGGCCTTTGTGTGAATGCCGTGTGGGCAGTGTATGAAATGTTTTGTTTTTCTTTCCTATGACTGCTTTTGTTGCACTGATACCTGCCAGAATACTATGATTATATTAAACTATTTTATGGAATACATTAATGACCTGCACATTTCTGTCAAAATGTGAGAAAAATTAATGAAAGTTTTTTTTCTCACTAGGAAAGGAGTACAAGTATCACTGCCACAATCTTAGAGATTACTAAAAAGGTTAAGGTCTTTACAAGTCTTTAACATGTTCCCTTTCATAACTACATAAAACAGCAAACCAACACTAATCTATTTATGCTATATTTAAAACTTATTTTGGTGTTATCTCTCATTGTACTGTGCCTTTCTTCACCCTGACCACACGTTGTTGACCAGACTGAAGGACGTAAACAAACAACTGTCATATCTTAAAACAGATCATTGTGGGTGATTTTAGAGATCATGAATTAAAACATAACTCCCTTACTCAAGTTGTGTTCCAGACACTACAGCTTTGCACAATATTTATATGCTCCAGTACAAAAAAAATAGCATTAATTCGTTGGCAAAAAAACAGTTCTGCTAATTTATCAAAGACTGAATGTGCATGGCATTAGGCACATGCTGCTATGTCGTGAATGAGTGCAGTGTGGAGGGGCAGTTACTACCGTCCTCACAGGTTAAATCCAAAAACATGTTACATTCAATTTTATTTGAACACATTTCAGTCCACAAAGTCACTGGTGTCACAATAGAGTGAAACAGGTGTTTATTTCAAACATCATGTTTGTCAGTTGTGATCTGTAATAAATTCTCCTGTCTTATAATATGATAATATGGTGCAGAAATGAAATGTGTGTCAAGAGAAATGCCAGTTAAAAGAGACATGTTCCCTCTTGATTCTGTCTGTTCAAACAATAGATATAGTTGTCGTAGTCACTCTTTGTTAATATTTAACTTTATACACTTTAAGCACAATCATTTTTACTGTCCAGCTAACATTAAAGCTGAGGCAAGCAGTTTATTTTTGCCGTCAACAGGCAAAAGTTTCATAAAACAACCTGTAAGCATAATGTAAATCATGTGGTCTGAGAGAAAACTAGAGTTCTGCTCCTATTCTTGGTGCTGCTTTCAGGCTTCATCTATCCTGTGATGGGAGACTTTGACTAATCACAGGTTGGTAAGATAGTTGATTGTTGAGTCTTATTCCGAAAATGTAAGTATTTCACAACCTGGGAATGAGACTCAGCAATCAACTACCTTCCTCCAGAGCTGCCTACCCCAGCTTTAAGCCTAGATTACAGAACTGGGCACAAAAATACATACAACATTTGTGAATGAGATTTATCTCCATGCTCTCCATTATAAATGGGCACAAAAGTAAATTTTCATAGATCCATTTATATCCAAAAAGGCTGCAAAAGAAGTCTAAAGTTGTCTAAATCTTCAGATTTTGAGCCTATTAATTCTTGCTCATTGAACAAGTTTTTCCCATATATTTAACATAACTGGTATTTTGACATCATTTCATAAATGTTTGGATTATTTTACGGCATCAAGAAATTTTGCTTTTCAGAAGTCTTTTGCAGTCTAACAGAAAGCACTGAACCATTTAAGGCTTTTCATGGTTGTGAATGGTTCCTTGGTTCTGTTATATACTGATCTCTATCCTGTATGGAATCTCACATTTTTTAAGGTAGAGTTCACCCCCAATTAAAAGAAACACAGAAACACATATTTTTACTTGTCAGTGGTGCTATTTATTTGTCTAGATAGTTTTGGTGTGAGTTTTGGCGATATCAACGTTAGAGATGTCTGTGTTCTCTTGAATATGATGGAACTAGGCGGCACTCAGCTTCTGGTACTTTAAACACCAAAAAAAAGTTTATTTGAAAAACTCAACAGCAATGTCTCCTTCCAGAAATCACAACCCGGGTTACTCAAGACAATTCACAGATCTTGTGAACAGTTTCATGTCGGAACTACTATGTTTCTACAGTAGAAACAAATATTTCTGCTGCTCTTTCTACTGTTTAGCCCAACAAGCTGATTGCTATGTAGTCCCATTACGTTTAAGAGTGGGCAGACATCTCTACAGCTGCTATCTCCAAAAACTCTGCAACTCACACCAAAACAATATAGATGGATCAATAACCAGAGGGGAAATATGTATTTTTGATTTTGGGGTGAACTGTTCCTTTAAGTTGTGGTCTAGATGTACAGAATCTCTGAAATACTGTTTTGATGAAGAGGAGAAAGAAAAAAAAAAAAGTACTTGGTTTTCATATTATTTTTAGATCACCATGAGTGTGGTTCTGTATAGCACCAAATAATGGTTCCCCCATGGCCGAGCCAAAGAACCACTACTTCCTACTGTTAAGCACTTTTTCCTCTTACAGTGGCAAAAATAGTTAAAGTAAATGAATATATTTGTACATACTGTATGCTTTAGGAAGAAGCTGCAAGATAATATTTCTCTCTTTTCATTTCTGTCAGTCGAACCTTGTAGATGTTAAAATGGTCTGTTTTTTTTCCAGGAGTTATCTCCACTTAGTTTTGCAGAAGACATTTAGGAAATATAAATGTAGGGTTTCCCTTTCAAAATAAATATTGTAAATGCTTACCTCAATTTACTCCTGATTTAAGAATTCCTTCTTAAAATGGATCTACATTTATTTTGATAGATGGTTAAGCTTTGGTGCATATTGCTGTTTGAGATTTAAAAGGGAAGAAGGTCAGTTGTCACAGAGACAGTGCACTGTGGTGATCTTCTCACCAGAAACCCGCAAACTTAAATAGGTGGTTAAATTTTTACTCTTCCAAAGTTGGAGTTTTGTATAATAATCAAATTATCTTGCCTTAATGTAAGAGTAGAGACTGTTAAGTCATGCTGAGACAGAAGTTTTTTGCAAATCGAGTCACAGAATCTTGAAATTGAGTTTCTTATAACCTAATCTAGAAAACAGTGACAGTGTGACTTAAATGTAAATGATTCGACACCAAAGTTGTCATGTCCGTTTCCATAGGCAAAAAATGCTTTGACCAATTGATTACATCTTACTGCACTGTGTATATTTTGATTTAGTTAACAATGTCTATCTCCCTAAAAGCCCAGCTGTGATTCCTCTCCTGTTGGTGTGATTTCTGTGTGGTAGATTTTACTATTGTGCCTTTGGCTTGAGGTCCTCTGCATTTTTTCTCTCAACAGATAAAATTCTTACATGTTAAGTTTAAACCTTGGTTTGCCAATTGTCTGTGGTGCAAGTTCTGCACATTACAAAAGCCTTCACATTATTTTGTCCAACTTTGAAAATGTTATTCAACATCTGTAGAACACACCTAAAACCTGAACCAGTTTAATTTTTACTACAACCCCGATTTAAAGAAAAAAAAAAAAAAATTAATGCAACATAAGACATAAGTAAAAACAGAATGCAATGATTTACAGATTGGTTTCAACCTATATTCATTTGAATACAGTACAAAGAGAAGATATCTACTGTTCAAACTGATAAACATAATTGTTTTTTGAAAATATACACTTATTCTGAATGATATATAATCTTTTCTTTTAATAATACTGTTAGCATTTGGGAATTGAGGGCACATTTTTTTTAAATTTTGAAAGTTAAATTTTCTCCCATTCTTACTTGATATAATTTCAGGTGTTCAACAGTCCAAGGTCTTCAGACATCTAATCTTTTTTTTTTTTTGCTTCATAATACACTACACATAATCAATGGGAGACAGGTTTGGACTGCAGGAGAGCCAGTGTAGTACCTGAACTCTTTTACTGTGAAGCCACGCTGTTGAAACACATGTAAAATGTGTCTCGACATTGTCTTCCTGAAATAAGCAGGGACGCCCTTGAAAAAGACGTCTGTATGGCAGCATATGTTGCTCTAAAATCTGGATGGTCCTTTCCCTCTTTAGTGTGGAGGACACAACGCCCATGATTTCTGAAAACAAGTCTTTAGACCACAGAACACTTAACTACTTTGCATCAGTCCATCTCAGATGAACTCAGGCCCCAGAGAGGTCTGCAGCGTGTCTGGATGTTGATGTGACTTTTACTTTGCATGGCAGAGTCTTGCATTTGTAGATGCGACAAACTGTTAACTGAAAACAGTTTTCAGAAGTGGCCCTGAACCTGTGTGGTATTATCCTTTATAAAATCATGACGTTTTGGTGCTTTTTTTATGCCATGCCACGTGAGAGGTCAAAGGTCGCAGGCATTCTGTGTTGATTTTTGGCCTAGCTTCAAGTTACTTAGAGATTTTTCTTGATTTTTTTGAATCTTATAATGGTATGGAGGTGAAAACATTGCAGTTGTGTCTTGAGAATTGTTCTTAAACTGTTGGACTTTCTGCCCTTGCAGTTTTACAAAGTGGTGAATCTCACCCCATCCATGCCTGTGAATGGCTGAGCTTTTTGAGGATGCCCCCTTCATAATCATACTAAATAACCTATAATAATAACTTTCTCTTTTGTCGCTCCTGTCCCAACCTTTTAGGTAAGTGTTGCAGGCATCAACTTCAGCATGAGTATTTATTTACAAAGACAAATCAAGTTTATCACTTTGTAGGTATTTGTATTGTATTCAATTGAATATAATTCAAAAAACAATTTGCAAATTTTTTTTAAAAAAATCGGGGTTCCACCAGTTGAACATAGATTCATCAAAGAACAAAAGGATTTTGTAAATGTGGACTGTTAGGAGCCAAAGAACTAACTAAACATCATGTGTAAAACTTCCTGTACACCTGAACCCTCAGCCGTTTTCTTGACCTTGAGTGTGACAACTGTTGCACAACTTTAAGTTGTTTTTTTGTTTTTTTTAAAAAAAAGCTTACTTAGCTAATACTCCACAGTATTTGTATCTTTAAGTTCAAAGTTCTTCAAAGAATGAACAAATTCAGCCCACTTTCCCATTCACATGTTCAGAGTTTGGGTAAATTTTTTTTATCAATGTGTACAAAAACTAGATAGTAATGTGTTTCTTACCCTGATGCATGTAGTACCAATGCCACTTCCTCCAAAACCATCTAGGTTTTTAGTCATACAGACAACCAAATAAACTGTCTACTCCACAATTTAAGAATATACTTCAGAAAACTACTTTTGTGGTATTTTGTGTTTAAATGTTTTCCTTGCACTGTTTGTTCCCTTCAGTTCTCTTTGTTAAACTCCACACTCCTGTAAATGGTCCGATATCGCTTTAAATAACTGCAGAGCCTTTTTAAATGTATCGTATGTAATTATGCATTTGCATAATTTGATCTTAAACTACTGTAAGTTTTGTACTGTAAGAAAGTCTATTCCAAATAAAATATTTGACAGGCCTGTCTTTCCTAAAACTACAACACAGTTAGTGAATAGGATTCCTACACCTTTTCCTAAGTCAAATCCAAACACTTTCAATGTTTATTCAAGCTTTTCCAGCACCTTACGGACATGGTAAATTAGATATTTATACATATTATAATGTTCCAACCCTTCAACAACCTAATCAAATTCAAATTATTTGTTTATCCAAAATAAATTTGTTGTTTAAGTGATGCGATTATAATTTCAAGCACTACATACAAAATCCAAGCACTTTTCAAAAGTTGAAAACACTACATTAAAATTCAAGTGTATTCCAAGGATTTCCAGCACCCATCTGAACCCTGTAAGAATAATGAGCTTCACACATTCAAGTTTTTGTAAAGATTTTTCCAATTTATTTTTCAAGTGTACAGCATCTTCAAATTCTGCTTTACATGGGCTTCTGTTGAGCTCTTGGTGCACCAGCCTGTAAAAATAAAAAATGCAAATTTAGAATAATATTTGATCAACCTTTATCACTGATAGTGATGTGACTTGTTAAACACTGGTGTAACAAATAACAGTTAAGGCTGCATTGTGTTCAGGTGTTTCTTTCAACATACTGCTTACTAACTCATTTAAAAAGTTGACAAACCCATCATTAATATTAGTTACATCTGTTCTTTTCCTGCTATGCTTTGAAATAATTTTCTAGACTGTAAATCTTCACTGATCAGATCTGACAGGAGACATAGTACACTGCTATAAATGGTACTCACAGCAGGCCTGAATCTGGGTGGTGGTGTGCGGTCTTTCCTGGCCTCACAGGAGCGGTTCCTCACCACCTTGCTGTGGATGGCACAGCTGACACAGTAGTGCAGCTTCACATAGAGCTTGGGCAGAACGTAAGCTGCGGAGTGAGCACAGTGGGGAGAAGGCACTGATGAGGAGACGCTACCAGGATCAAAATACTAAAGACATCTTGTGATGATGCTGCATGATGTGACAATCAAAGCAAGTACACTCACAGTCAAAGACACTGGCCTCTGTGATATCCCTCACGGCCGCCGCCTCCACTATGTTCCTGATGACAAACTTCTTGATGGCCTTGTCCTTGGGGACACAACGGGCACAGTTGGTGCAGCGGATGGGCTGCACGTGCCCACGGCCCTTCTTAGCACGACCGTTATTCCTTCTCTTCTTGGTCTGTAAAGCAGTTATCACAGTTGGAAACATACAAATTACCGTCTGACAACTACACTTCGGCACCAAACCACAATATTAACATAGTGTGGCATCAGTCTTGTCAATTTAAGACATTCAGGAAAGGTTCCTGCCAGCTTGTGTTTACACATTTGAGTAGTTGAACTCCTACGGTTATAACAACAAAGGTTTGTAGAAAAACACGTTTACAGCACACATCAAAACACTATTGTGTCGATATCTATGGCCTAACTATATAATTAATTTTTCCACATCTCAATCTAGTGGAGCACAATTAAATTATTGCAATATGGCCAATTGTAAGATCCATATCTCCAAAGCTGCATTTCTTTGATTAAGGGAAAAATGTGACCAAACAGCATTATAATCGAGTACTGTAGTGCTGAAGAGATGACCTGGCCTAAAAATCTTGTTCACTAAATGTAAGAAAATGTACAGGTACAGAACAACAAATGACACATTATGATTAAAAAAAATTCTGTAAAAACAAAGAAAAAACTGACAATTATTCCAACTAATTGATAGTTATATTGGAATCTGATTTAACCATATATTGTAGCACTAGTTTAAACATTTAACATTTGAGTAGTTAACTTCTTCAGTTAAAACAAAGATTTGTAGTAGGGCTGAACAATTAACCGATATATCGTACTTGCAATATGGCCAAGTGCAATATCAAAATTGTGGGGTCTGCATGGTAAAATGTGTCATAACATTAAATGAAGTATTGGGCTGCTACAAGGATGCCCTGGCCTAAATGACATTCTTCAAGCATAAGGAAACATGCTTGTTTGGTACAGGCAGGAGGGAGAAAAAAGTAAATTACAGTTCCCACTATAATTATGATTATATTGCATATCATATTGCAATTTGGCAAAATTCTCTCAACATGAGTATTTTAATACATCTTTCTGCTCTAGGTTGTAGAACAACGTGTCAAAACATGTCAAAGCAGCGTTGTAGTGATATCCTTGCAGAACTTAATTATACAAGTTATTAAACAGCGATTGTCATTTTTACTGACCACTGAGACTTCCTCCACTGTTTTTCCACATGCTTTGAAATTACATAAATGAACAATTTAGGTAATTAACTCATAAAATTGTTATACTCCTGAACTATTACTATAATAACTTTGAATACTGCCCTTTCAACATACAGTACTAGAATTGGCAGTTCAAGACTTCAAAAGACAAACTTCACTGCAATACAGTTCACAATACCAATGCAAAATATGGATAATTTGAAGTGTTTCATCAGTATTTGTTAGTGACTGATATTAGTTTTTGTGAATTCTCTACACCCAGCTTTTATATAGCTCATCAAATGCATGAGATGACAGCGGTGTCTCGAACCGGCTGCTACAGCAATACAGCCCTTAAAGAGGAGCACTTTTAAATGATACCATTTTATTTAATTGGATCATTACTACACATCCTTAAGGCAAACTAAGATGTACTGAATCTAGGTCTCACCGTTTCTCCGCACATACATCAGTAGCATTACTCTTTCCTAGTTCACAGAACACATGCACAAAACGGTTAGCATGCTAATAGCTAGCATTAGGCCCAGACTAATTTTTTTTATCACACCGAGTGACATCCAGTGACTGTTTCCTGCACTGTGGCTTAACTATATGATTAAAAAACGAAATAAGGAAAATCTATGTGTGATTTTTCGAATTAAATGCAAGTTTATTCCGATTTCGCCACACGGTCGACGGTGAAACACACTCACCATGTTGCACGGGAAGCTGGAAAGAGGACCGGAAGAGGTTGAACCGCGAGAAGTAGTGTTCTTTCCGCTCCGCCCTCCAAATATTTTTATTCAAAAAAGCTCGCCCATGCCCCATTTTATTTTATGTATTTTATTAAATTATGTGTTGTATCAGTAGTTTAAACAACGTACAAATTAAAAACAGAATTTCCAAAAAAAACTAAAACCAAATAATATTTTATTCGCGGAGGGATATCAGTGTACTTAAGATTTGTCAAAGCGTCACCAGAGTGAGCGGAGTTCTCAGGTTCTGCAATACTCCGCACGAAAAAAGCAGTTCCCCCGAGCAACCATTTACTCCAGCTTTCTAGGTAAAATCAACAGGATAGATCATAGACTGTTTATCAAATCAAATCAGATAGTATGTTTTTTTCTTTTCTTGTGCTCTCCTTTTAACAAGTTTTGTACATGTTAGTTATTTAATATAGATAAACGGAGGGAAAAATCATGACCGAGAAGAAATTAAAATATTATGAATATAAGGGATATTGTTATGGCTGTGACTGAAATGTGATTTAAAAAAAATAATCAACCTGCTGTGTGTTATTGGTCACCTATGTTTCACTTTGGCAGATGATTTCCTTTTTCATTCATGTTTGAATTGTACACACAAGTAGGAGACAGTATTTATAGCTGAATTTTGTGAACGTTACATTGCAGCCAGTCATTTTTACAAAGGATGCTGTAACATTTATTTTTAAAAATATTTTTTCCTACTTTTGAGGCAGCTATTCATTTTAACTACAATGTATTTAGTAAATTCAGTTGCAGACTTGAGTCAGATAACCTGAGTAAGTTTAACTTTGTAGTAATATAGTTGTTAATATGGACGTATCACAGAAGTCCATAAAACCATGGAAGTTCCACAAAAAAATTAAACAGAAATTATATCACTGCAATTAATAAACTACGTAACTCAACTGAGATTTTCATTCATTGTGGGAATCAAAGGCTGCCTGGATGGTAGAAAAAAACTTCATGGGTATGTCTTCTAAAATGCTGGAAGTCATCTATGTAACTGGTAGTATTTAGAACACACATTCAAAAACTGTGGTAGCCTTTTAAATATATTTTACATTTGCACAATAGGATTCTAGAAGTACAATACTAGAGTTTCTTCAAACAGCTACATTCAGCTTCAGGTTGTTCAGTGGAACGGCGCTGTGTTGGATCCTGTGTGCTGTTTCCCGTGGGTACAAATACTATCCACTGTGTCTTCCTTCTTTAAGAGACCAGTTGATTGCCATACAACAGAAAGTTTATCTATTTGGAGGATATGACTTCAAACATTTCTAGGTACAATAGAATACTCAATTTGACTACAGATTTTTACAAATGGGAACAGACTTCTTTGTTCCAACCCTTCTAACTTGAGTCTCTGATATCTCCTTCTTCTGTTAGGCTACAGAGATGCACTGTGAATCCAGTGCTAGATCACGGTTTAGCACCTGTGGCATCAGGTGTAAAAGGTTCTGTGGAGTTGCAGTAAAGCCTCAGATCATCAGATGACTGTGACAACGTAGAGCTCAAGAGACATACAATAAGGAACAGCTGCATTAGATGCAGACAAGCAGGTGTAATCTCCCAGAAGAATCTGTAACCAGTCAGCATTACAGCTAATTTATTCAGTTATTTTTTCAGAGTTTCCTGTTGGTCTTCCTCTGTAATGGGAGGCAGAGTCTAAGTTCAGTCCTTCAGATAATGTCCCCATCATCTTTTGGTAGTCATGTTTCTATATAAGGCTGAGTGGTACCTTTGTAAATTGCTTACCCTTTACAGAGTTATTCTTTGCACAAGCTGCTATTCAATACATTCACATACAAAACATGCAAAGAAAATGTCAGTCAAGTGTTCTGCAGGCTGTTCTAACATTTAAGTGTCCTTGGAATTGAATACAATGTCCTGTTGCTATTTCATTTTTTTCTCTCTGCTTGTGCTGTCTCTATTAAAAAGGGAAAAAGGGAAAAGGGAAATGTTTTTTTCCTCATAGAGCAAAGACAGTGTGTCATTCTGTAATTCTGTCATGTATAGCACCACTCTAGCTTTAATTATTCTTGATACATTGTTAGCCTAATCTCTGCCTTTAATGAGTTGATTTATTTATTGCAGTTGTGGTGGCACAATCCTGAGGCTCAGCAGGTATAGTCAGTGTTGGTGATTTGATCCCCTGCTCCTCCTGACATAGGGCAAGATACTGAACTACAAATTGCCTCTGCTGGTGAGGCCAGCACTTTCCCTGATAGCTCACTGCCATGGCTGCATGTGTGTGTGTGTGTGTGTGTGTGTGTGTGTGTGTGTGTGTGTGTGTGTGTGTGTGTGTGTGAAGGCAAGCAAATTGTAAAGTCCTTTTGATTAAAGAACCATATAAATGCAGCCATTTACTATAATAATGTGTTGGATACAGGCAATCAGATCAAAAAACCATCAGCTCCAAGTTCATGAATCTGCAGATAGGACTGAGACTGCACTTGGTTAACACCTGCTCATGAGTCCCAGCCCACTCACTGACCTGCAACCTGCAGACAGTGCAAACATCATTATTACTGACGTTTTTAAATGTACAACACACACTCTAAACACTGAACTTAAAAGCCAGCTGCTGTTCTTTCAAAAGACCTTAATTCCGCACATATCAACAGCAAGTTTTAATACTAAATAAACACAAAGAACACAAAAAATACAATTAAAAAAATTTATTTAAATAGTTCTGTGCTTTTGTTCTTATTTCTTCTTGCTCTTCTTGTCCTTTGCCCTCTTTTTGCTCGGCTTCTCGGCATTGGCCTTTTTGTAGAGGTAAAGTCCCACCAGGCCAAGCAGAGTGGGCACCAGAGCCAAACACACGAGGGGAAACACGTTGTTGACCATTTTCTGCCACTGCGTCTGCTGCATCACAGAGACCACCTCTACCTCGAACTCAAGAGCAGCATCACCTGCAGTAGGGTAGATCAAATTCATGTTCAATGTTTTGTCACATTAGGTGTTGATCTGGGTTTTTCTTCCCATCCATTTATATTACATGCATATGTGAACACATGAGGACATTACAATAACTCTGCACTGAGTCATCACACACCATCCTGCTGTTGAAAATGCAGCACTAGTGCATATTAAACCCAAACTGAGAATAGGCCCCAACAAATGCATTATTTACACAATTTAAAGATGCATCTGCTCAAACTGCAGTGTCTCCCTGCTTTAGGAAATTAGACGCTTCTTTTTTTTTTTTTTTTTTTTTTTTTTTTTTACAGAAATGAAGCTATATTTTGTGACCAGTCCTTAAAAGGTTTCTGTCCTCACTAAGACCCAGTTGGCTTCGGGCGGAGTGCGACCGAATAAGTCATTACAAATTTAGAGACGGACTAACACTAGGGTTGACAACTTATGGTTAGTTAGTTATTCTCTTGTCAGAGTAAATTCTCATTGGTTGGACAGGTGCTGGTGTTACTTTCATGGGAAGAGAAGTGCCTTCTAATCCATTATTTTCGGGGAAGGGACATATGCAGACCTGATGTATTATATTTTTGAGTGACAGCGTATTTACTGAACATTTACTTCTAGGGATGACTGGCCATGACTGGTGACTGTTCAGTCAGTGTCAGATACCCGATTCTGCACCAGTAAAATTCACATGCTGGCTCTGCAAGATGGTTCATGTCACAGCAACAGTAATGCCACCCCCATATTCAACAGCAAACAGCAATACAAACATGCCGTCTGATGGACTACAGGAGCAGAATAAAGAACAGAGAGACAAGTCAACAAGGAGATGGAAGCAGTGTTGCCAAAGAATGGTAAACTTTCCAGCTAATGTTAGCTGCCAGCATACTAATGTTGATAGGCTGACAGTTAAAATCTCACCAGACAAGCCATGTCGATCGCATCTCCCCAAACATTTTCTCATCCTGACCCATTTAGGCTTCTGCTTTTGTTTTTTCTCACTGCAAAACATTACTACAGCAAACTATTGCACCATTGTCTGTCTTGTTTATGTGAGATCATGCGCCCTCTGGTACGCAATTTTATTAATATAATAAGACCTGACCGTAACTTGGAACACTCTTGGAGAAAATGGAAAAGTTATTTAATAGTTTCACTATGAACATACAATCTAATTTTCCATTAAAGAAAAGTTACAGAAATGTTTGTGTATGCTGTCAATTATAATTCTTATAAAGGCAGGAAATCAGAATCAGCCAAAATCAGAATTGGCCGGTTAGACTTTCAGAAATTGGAAATTACAGTCGGTGCATCGCTACATTGACCCCCAGCCTCAGATGACAGAGGAGATAAGTGGGTAATCACTCAAAAGTTGCATTTTTTGCCATGTTTTATGTTGTATTACTCTTTATTCTGTAGGTAATTTGGTTAAACTTGGCCTTCATGTGTTGCATGGTTAATGTCACTATTCCCACAGGCTGGGGCAACATTGGACTAACACTGAAATACTGAGGGACAGTCAAGAGAAACTGAGTGAACATCAGATGCCAGCAACTGTTTTTCCATGTCGTTTTTTGAGGAAGGTCATACTGCAGCGCTGGCTAAGCTAGCATTAGCTTTGTTGTTATACAGAAATTAGTTCTGCTCTGTGGTCCTCACCAGTGGGTCTGTGTATGTTTGTACTGTTGTTGTATGTAAACTAACGTAATAGACCTCCCCTCAAGGTAACGATAAAGCTATGTTTGAAAAAGAAATGGCCAAACTGCAGGAATTAATACGCTTGGCAATACTGTGTAACTTTGATTAGCACCATTTAGGCTACCAGGTAGAGTCACTCAGTGCACTGTGGCTGATTTAGTTCAGATTTTAACTAACACCTTGTTGGTTTTGATCTTTTCATGGGATTTCTTGGCTATATAGAACACAAGCTTGATTGTGGTAATGTATGTGATCGTGGTTGTGAAGTTGTGTAGAGTGGTGCAGTGAAGTGCAAACACTGCTCAGTACCTGGAATGGTAGGAGGGTAACCTTTCTTTCCATATGCAAGGTGAGAGGGAATAGTGGCTTTGATTTTTTGTCTGAATGAAGGACAGAAAGAGAAACATTTACTGAGGAAGCATTTCAGATTATATCACAAAACTATTACCTGTGGCATTTTTTTTTTTTTAATAAATTCATGAATTCAAACAGAAAAGTAATCTGTTGCCAAGCTTTATTCTTCCCAGTGGACCTTTACTTTTCACTTACCCTTCACACACACCAACCAAGCTTTGTTCCAGACCTGATAAGGAAATCACACAGAGAGAGTCAATCAGCAAGGAAAGCACATTCCCTCACACACACACACACACACACAACAGGCTGCAGTTATCTCTCAAACATGTCACTGATTGAGCAACACAAAAGGATTTATTGCTAATTTACCAGCAATGACCGTCCTCTTCCCCAGCTCGACAACAAGAGGGTCCATGGAGAGAGATGAGTCAATCACCTTCCCGTCTATCAGTTTACCCTGAAATGACATGATGACATGAGAGTTAGTTTATTTAAATTTGAGTCATTTTTGTTCTTAATGCATAGAGGAGGGTTTGGCTTATTTCCATAGCAACAGAGGCCTTTAGAAATTGTGGACAACCTATATATTAGGATTTCTGATCAATTAAAAAAATACGCTAATTGTGCATCTCTTTGGAGTAGTTTGGGCAGAGCTGCTTTCTTGCCAAGAGAAGATTAGCTTAGCTTAGCACAAAGACTGGAAACAGGAGGAAACAGCTAGCCTGGTTCTGTCCAACTAAAGTTTAAAAAATACCTGCCAACATTCAGATTTCTTCATACTGATTTAAAGATCTAACCCATAAATTAGTGAGCTTTAAGAGGTGCTAGAAGACAAATTTTACTTATTTTTGGACAAAACCAAGCTAGGTGTTTTCCCCCGTTTCCAGTCTCTGTGCTAAGCTAAGCTAACCGACAGCTGCAGCTTCATACACTGACATGTAAGAGAGACTCCAATAAGTACATTTTACAAACTGTCTAACACATATCGGAACTGTGGCTTATATTTTAAGTTATATACAGAGTGCATAGATGTAAAACTAATGGCCTTGACGACTTTAACACCTGTAGCAGACAACACACCGTATATTTGTCTATACATGCATCATCATACATCATTTTCAACAACGCGCTAAATCGTTCAGGGTAAATTGTCAATCAGAAACAACTCTCTGAGAGAGAGAGAGAGAGAGAGAGAGAGAGAGAGAGAGGGAGAGAAGTGTGTGTGTGTGTGTGTGTGTGTGTGTGTGTCTGTATAAATAAAGTTCCTGCATCCACTGTAGGCTATTTCCAGCCAAAAGTAACATTCTGTATGTCCTTTTTCTTTATGCAGAAGACAAGAAAAATATTAACTAATTATTTTGCATGGAAATATAACATATTGGAAAGCCAGACTAACATATACTAAAATAACTAATAATAAAATATTTAATTTCTACCTTGTATAAATAGAGCAAGGACGTTAAGTAATTTCCAATTAACAACTTTGTTTTGATTAGGTAAAAAGTGTTGTAAGAAGATAGAAAAGTGGGTGGATAGATAGAAAGAAAGATTATTTATTTATTTGGTTTTTGTTTGTTTGTTTTGTCTCTTTGTTTTGTTGTTTGGCACTGGAGTTTGACCAAACTATCAGTCAAACAATATTATTGGTCTGATATTGACTGAACACAGCTTTATCAGTCTGTTGGCATTTATGTTGTCTGATATACACTTATTTGAAACTTTTTTTTAAACAAAACATAATGCAGATTGTTTTTATTTGTTAGCTTTATGTGTAGCATTTTATGTATATTTGATCTTTTTTTTCCTTAATTCAAGTTTAATATATACATATATTTTGCTCATTTTTTGTTTTCCTTTTAAAAAGTTTATGGTTATTCATAATTATTAAAAATACTTATAAAAGCTTACCATTTCTATGCCCTCATGTCATCTTGGACAATAATGTTTATTGTTAAACTGTAAAATATCCTCCCTCCTCTGTGTATCTTTGCCAACTTTGTCAAGTGTTCGCTGCTTTTGAGGGATAATTGAAAAATATGTATTGATGTATTCTACATTCTGTATATTATATCCTGTATACAAATTATGGGCCAATCTGTTGATATCTGAATTTTCTTTACACCCTGATATTGGTTAAGGCCTTACTTGCCACATTTAATTTTTATATGCTATTCAAAAATATATGATGGAAAAAGTGCATGTATATTAGTTGGAAAATTAAAAACAACAATAAAAGATTTTTAATAAATCAACAAGTGTGAGGAGGGAGACCCGGGAGCCCACAGTACTGTACACACAGTTATGTCTGGATGAAGTGCTGCTCCACTCAGACACACACAGAGCTGTTATTGCTGACGTGTTGCACCGCCCCATCACTCCATAGTAAAACCAGAGACGATCCTCTTCACACACACGAGATAAAACCCAAATGAGCCACACTGACACTAAACCACGACCTGTCTCATGTTCGGTCAGTGGGCCTGGTTTTCTGTCGGCCGTTTTCTCTTCATATTCAGCGTCAGCGTGCAAACGGTGTGTGTCCACATGGTTCATACAGACGGTGCCACATAGACAACAACTGCAGTCGTCAGCAGCTGGACCGTTGTCCACACACATTATTATAAAGCACACACACAGCAGACTGCATTCACATTAAAATAGAGCTGATAATAAACATGTGTCTCACCGTGTAGTGGATCCGCAGCGTGTCTCCCATTGAGGAAAGTACAGAGCAAGTTTCTGGTTTCACCTTGGAGAAGAGTTCACTGTGTTAAACACTGGTAACATTTATTGTTGTGTTACAGCTGATGTTTTTTTCCTGAGGCGTAGTAATACACGTGTGTCACTCACCAGGGTCTCCACCTGCAGCTCCTCCGCCGCATTTTCCTCTCCCCGTGCGACTCCACAGGTGAGAGCGGCGAGCAGGAGCAGAATAACGCTGGTCTTCATGGTAAACTTCTGGAAAAGAGCCGCTGCCATCCAACAACTTCCGTGTAGCCTCCTTCTGCACAGAGACAGACGGAGAGCCGAGCTTCACTCGTCCACCAGTCAGTCAGTGTGTCCAAAATGGCTCAGCGCGCAGTAATGCTGATGTGTTATAGTACAGTAGCGATAAGGACTAGCGGCCCGTGGACGTTGTCCCAACACCTGGGTGTCCCTGAAGAGCCCGCCTCAAACATTCCCACAGCCCAGCAGCATCCCAGCAGCCTGCTGCCGCCACGGCTGGAAGCGGAAACAGCGCGCTGCAGAACCGCTGGGGGGCGTTCAGGAGCAGATTCTCGTTTCTAGAAGGGAACCCCGGAAAACCTCGCGAGAGTGATCCTTTTAACCCAAACTTTCATCTTATTCTAAACCTAATCAGGTGTTTTCTGTCCCTACCCCTGCTCAGATCTTAATCACAGTATTGTCACATTATAACACGTAATTGGTTTGGACAAATTCCGAAATGAAGAAACAAACCGTACAAGTCTCGCGAGAGTTTCGCAAATCAAGGTTTCCCTTCTCCACGCGACCAGCTTCTGCCCGGGTCTCCTGCTCCCTGCAGGAGGCTGTCAGGGGCAGACATCTCAAGCTTGCTGCACAGACGCCACGTCGCTGCAAGTCGCCCACTTGCCCACTGGTAATGACGACCAGTGGTGGAAGAACTATTCAGATACTTACTTTGAGTAAAAGTTGGGAGAATCGGGAGTAATTGTAACATTTTTTTTTTTACATTTTTCTTCATTATTCGCATACTACTTAAACTAGTCATCTTTTGTGTGCATTAATAAATAATAGAGTTGATATATTTTCACAAGTAAAGAAAAGACTATTTACAACAAGAAGCTGAGTGTTACAATTGCCTCCTTGGTGGTGGCAACTGAAACAGTGGTCAATTGCAACTGTAACACTGAAAAAATATTGAATTATATTAAGTATTTAATTTGAATTTATATAGTACAATGCTCTATTAACGTGTAAGTAGTTTTTTGATTAACTTTACTAGAAAAACTAAACCTTAAATTGTATTATCTTAAATCACTGTATGTCAAATAAAAGCTCATCTTAAAGTAATCATATCACTGCTTTAGTATGTAATAATTTTTTTTTTAATATAGTTCAAATTCTTTTAGACAAAACAAAAGTCTGTTTCTATTTTTGCAGAACACTTGGAAACTATCCTGGTGGTAACTACATGTTAATCCAGATATTTAAATTTTTTTCTGAGCATAGGAGCCTTACAAACCTATTTCATACTCCTGCTCAGTTTGTGAATCATCAGGAGTGTGTGTTTCACTCATAGTGCACATATAAAATAAAATGCAGATTCTGATGTTTTAAATTGTATACAGAAAGCAAAACAAAACACATAAAATATAAATAATAGAAAATATAAAATAACCCTAATAAAAACATGAAACTAACTTTGCTGATCTGTTTCATCAGTGGCTGTGTAGGTGTGATTTTTAATAGATCTGATGGTCAGGCAGCATTCTGCAAACAACCCCACAGCTAATACCAGATATGGATTTGGATTTTTCTACAATCTGATTGATGCATAGACAGATGATTCTTATATAATCATTTAAATTAGTAAGAATGAGAGATGTTCTCAAAACTGAAGATTTTCTTCACCTATGACTCACTGTCTTCACATATTTTTAGTTTCAGTGTGACGTATGACTGTCACAGATCCTGTCAGGCAGAAACTCTCAGTGACTTGTTAACAGGGTCAAGAAATGACAGCGAGTCAAGTATGAAGCATACTTGTAAATACTAGTGGAGACACATAAATAAACACTGCAAAAGTGCCCTCTTGGATGCCCATAGGATGGATAAAAAGTGTTAAAGTGACCTCCATGGTGTGCAAGTGAACATGGTAAAGTCCTCTAGGGTATTGGCTCCCAACCTTTTTCCTTCAGGAATCCCTTTTCTATAAGTGAGCAATCTGATGAGAAACTGACTAAGTGACATATTTTACCTAAGTGACATATTTTATGGATATTTCATATCATATTCAATGCGTAACAATGACAGTACATGATAACTGATAAACTGGACAATTAACCCAAATAGTGAGCATTATAACTGCTGCAAGTTTGAGCAATATTATTTGGATTAACTCTGAACAGACTATTTCCTGTGAATATTGCACCAGAGACATTACATTGGCAAGTTAAGAAATACACTGTAAAAACACTGTTTGTATATTTCTCAACTACAAGTATGCAACACTCCAGCAACAAAGCAGCAGGATGTCCACCTCACATTTACCTGCTTGCTGTGACTTGTAAGCACATGCACATTAGAATCACTTAAACTGAATCATCACTTATTTGTTTCTCCAAAACCATAGCTGCAACCATCACAGCAAGGTTGGGCGCCAAATAGGAGAATATATTTCAGAGCACTTAATGTGGACTGTGGTGGTTCTGCCCTTTTTTCTTTACATTCAAGAAATAATTTGAAGAGTCTGCTCACTAAACCACCAAGGCTGCCACCTGTCTGAAAGTAGGTGTGTTTCTTCCTCCAATTACAAATGTGAGATTTTCTTTTTTGCAAGTATCTCTGCCCCAGTCCTGCAAAGTGCTGGCTATTTGATTTGTTTATAGCACTGAGCAAACTGCTGTAAAAATCCTAAATCCTAAATGAAACACGTTTACGTTTACATGTCCTAATCAGATTTGATGTTTACATGTCCTCATCAGAATATGCTCGATTTAGAGTAAGGCCCAATGCAGAATATCCAGTCAGAATATGCTGTCTACATAAACTTTATCAAATTCAGGATACTATCATATTCTGAATATTAGTGGAAAACTAGTGTGCATGTACATGTAGCCACCAATTCACATGATTTGAGGCAATGGTTTTCAACAGGGTTTCTGAACCCCCCCCCCCCAAAAAAAAAGTTCTCCCTCCATTGATTGGACCATAAATATGTCACAGTGAAGGTGACTTTTGACCTGAGAGCTGTGACAGCCACAGTGAGAACAGGCACCTGACAGCTGCTGGCCGCCGCGCTTTGGACACTGCAGCAAGAAATTCGATGTCACTGCCTGTCTCCACTAGGTGGCGCTATGACTATGTTGTATTTGTCATGTAGAAATATGCAGGGTAAGACTCTTATCAAACGTGAAGTTTGGTGGTCACTGCATCATTTAATGCAATGTTATATCAATTTTGTGTCTCATGGCGAGTCATCGAAACGTGACGCCCTGCCACAGCCACACTGATCAACGCTGATCAAATCTTTTAATAACTTTTGATCACAAAGTATTCTACATGGCACAAACTGATTTTGAAGTCAATCAGATTTCTGGAGGAGTTTGTTGATGCGTGTACAACGCCAAAATTGACAACAAAATTCAAAATGGCTGACTTCGTGTTGGGTTTAGCCAAGAGACTCCCATCGACCAAACTCGTAAATTCGGGCCTGGACTACTATTGAACATGTGAGGTTTCAGGCAGATTCGACCAAGTAAACGTAAGCTAATGCAACTTCCTGTGTTCTGGCCAAACGTTGACCTTTGCTATGCCGTCATGGCAACGCTGTTTGACGATATGTCAAGATCTTCACAATATGGCATTAGCAAGGTCTTTCTGACCAGGTTTGAGTGGGATATGCTCAACCTGCTTGGAGGAGCATGTCAAAGTTTAAAACATGCCATTTCCTGTTGCCAGTAGGTGGCACTATGACTATTGTGGTATATTATCATGTAGATGCGTTCAGGATGGGACTGTAATCAAACATGTGAAGTTTGGTGCAGATCAGATCATTTATACTTAAGTTATAGCGATTGTGTGTTTTATGGCGAGACATCAAAATTCCACACCATGCCACGGCCACACCCTCCCAAAATCCACAGGAGGTGCCGTCTTGTCTTGTCTTGTCATGTTTCATTAGATTACTTAATACTTTCCTATTTGTATCTACTTTACATGTATCTGTAGCTATTCTTGTTGTAACTTTAGTCACAATTATCAAAGACAACATATTATCAATATAACATAATAGCAGTCTGTATATAATCAACATTACATGAAAACCTGTAAATAATCTCTATGTTTATCTATTTCAGAAGGCAACTTGCATGTTGTAATTCACACAGCTTACACTGAGTGTATTTCAATACAAAAAGTTTTGAAATGTCTGTGGGTTTCTCTCAATGTTTTGTTTGCCTGCTTACCTGACTCACTCGACACAGGTGAATATCCACTTAACAAAAATGGCGGCACTGTAACAAGCAGCAACAACCCAATATATACATATCTATCTTCTTCTTCTTTAATGAAAGTACAATCATATTTATGAGGACAAAGACATGACTTTTTAAAAATATTTGTGAGAAAGACTAACCAACAATATGCATTAACAAGACAATGATGCAAAGCAGTTACAGTGATGTCATGATATGGTAAAAGTCAGCAGGTTCTACTCTCAGGGCACCTGCACTGTCAGGACAGCAAACAAACACCTTTTATACGTCCACCAGAGGACAGAACTTGGTGTCCTTGGGTCAGTTAAATTCTGGGTCAGTTACCATAGTAACTGATGCCAGTGTGAGAGTTAGAACCAAACATAAAATCAATGGTGGTTAAGAATTGAAAATACATTTGAAGCCAACACTTATAACTATTCAAGTAAAATTCAGAAGTCAGGCAATATACATAAATTCAAGCCAAATCTGAAAGTTAAATGATAGTGAGTAAAGTTGCAGCACATATATGTATTTTTTTTAATTAATATGGTTTTCACTAATTATTCCTGCCATCCACGTCATTATTTTATCTGTCTTTTATAATTACATGAAATATTTCAGCTGATATCTTTGTATATTTTATATACATAAAAAACACATTTTTTGATCCCTTAAAAGTTGTTAACATTTGTGACAAGTAATAGAGGCATTATATTTTACTTTATTGTCCCAAATGATATCAGGGCAATGAAACAATAAACTTAAAATAGCATTTTTCATAATTAAAAATGCAAATAGAACAAAACATATGCATATAATAAGCCTAAATTAAGAAACAAGGATTTACTCTGCACAGAATGCATGTAAGGGTTTGAAAATAATGCCAACTGCAATAATAGTAATTATTTTCAGAAATGTCTCATAGCATTAAAAGCAACCTACCTGTGACTACTGCTGAAAAAGAGAAGAGGCCCGAAAGATTCGAGAGTGATGAACTGAGTCTGGCCAGTCTGCAGCACAGCTCAACTGAGAGAATAAAAAATGTAGGTTAGCAGACTGGAATAATATAAGAAAACATGTCTAAAAAGACAGATCTGGTAACTGCCTTTCAAACTGTGGAAAAAAAAACTCTGTTGAACGAGGTCTAATCTATGAAAAGAGGTTTAGATCATGGTAGTTTGAGTAATTGTCACTTCCTACTTCCACTTTTGCAAAATCACTAAGATGCACTGATTGTCTGCATATTTCATCATTGTTTTATGGTTCCAGCCATCTGACAGTTTACTGACTGAAATTTTGGAGGTTATTCCCCCACATTGTTGCATGTTTCATAACAATGACCCACCAGACCAACAGCACTCAAATAGTCACAGCAAATAATCAGGTTGACAATGCAGCACAAGTCAATTCAGTATAAATCAGTGTATTGACAGGACAATGAAAAACCACATTTAACCAGAGAGAAAGTCATTTTCAGCCAAAGTCCAAAATAAATATTCTGTAAAACTCTGAAGAGTTCACACAACTTTAAGGGCTTCAGCAATAAACAGTTAAAAGAACTCAGTTTGTTCAGTTCAGGATCTCAAAATCCACCAAAAAAAAATCAAATTAGGATCTGTGGGAAAGTTTAAGTGGTTCAGTTCAGTTTTTACCCCAAAGACTAAATGACCATCCCAAAAAAGTTAAGTAGAGATTTCTGGACAGGTTTCAGTTGTTTGGTACAGTTTTATTTCCACCCACACAGAGTAAAACCTAAAACATCTCAAATTAATTAATAATGTATTCCTCAAAGTAAATTCTCAGACATTGTCATAGTCAACTCCAGGTGGCAGTTTGACTTTCAATTCACAGGACAAGAGAGCCTAATCAGAATCAAACCTCACAATGGACAGACATACAGGTTTTAAACACACAATACCCCTGGGTAATTTTTCACAACAATCAATTTCATAAATTATTTGCGAGGCAAGAATTGAAGCCTCTTTAAACAAACCCAGATGGTCAGTTCAAGAGCCAAAACTGAAACAGCAGAAATATCAACTTATATCTTTATTCAATTTATATCTTTTTTTTTAAATAAATCAAAGCTAGAAACATCTGGCAACAAGCATTTTTTATTCTCAAAAAAGTTTTTTTTTTTTTTAAAAACAAATTCTCTCTGCCTCTGCTGTTGTTTTAAAGATTCACTCCAGTCCTGGTCTTTTCTAATCTATTCTGTGTTTTTGTGAGCACCGTACTGACCTGACTCCCACGCCCATGTTGCCATGTATCATCACCCAGGCCTATAGCTGTTACTTTGTTGGCCAAAACATGATGGTAGGTGACAGAAATACTCATCTAGCACGTCCCCTGGCTACCCAGAGGGGGAGACTGGAGATCCAAGCTGAACCAGCCTGTAGTTCTTCATTAACACCAACTGTGACAACACTGGATGCAGGAAGAACAACAGATTTTGCAGCATTTTGCAGCACTCTTTCTTGGTCAATATAACACACTAAGGAATTTATTGCTTCAACTGACTACATTTACCATCAATACTGACTTGATAAACACACAAAGTGCCAAAGTGCCCATCAAAGGAAGGAGTGGTTAATCTTTCTGATCTGTTGATTCAAAGTGAAAAAAAAATCAGCACATTGTGGAAAACTGTTACATGAGATGTTTTGAAGCATTTTTTTTTTTTTTTTACAATTATAACTTTACAATTAATGCACTAATTGCTTACAATTAAAATATTCAGTTAAAGGAGAAATTTGTAATATGTTTATTGTAATAAATCATAATATGACCATGATATGTCATCAGAGATCATCAGATCAGAGATTCTGAGCCAGAATAACTGTTTTGTTTGTTTGTCTGTTTCACATTAATCAGAGTTCAATTTAATGCTGAATGTTCTCTGAATGAGTTAGTGTCTGTTGATGAGTCATAAGAAATCCTCAATAATCTTGTAGAGGACGTAGATGTTAATAACAGTTCAACTGAACAAAATGTCAGTGGAGTCAGGCAGACAGTAAGACAGGCAGTCACTGAACTCAAACTCCAGAGTGTGTATTTTCAGAGCAGTGGGCTTTTATTTTCAGGACAACAGGCTGAACTTTACATCAACTGACATAGTTATAAAGAGCTGATCAACTGACAGTGGAAGACTCATCCTCACTTATTATTGTCAGTTGACCATGTTGTGATCGTCCTGTGCTCCTGCAGTGTTTCACTTTGCTGAGTCTGTGGAGGAGGCAGCGGGGGGAGACAACTCGCTTCAACCATAGGTCGTATATTAAATAGGATTTCAACTTATTTAATAGACTGTCCATGTCGCCAACTCACTATGTAAACTACAGTACTTGTTTCTGCATGTGCAAGTCCTCCATATTGCTCCTTTAAAAGTAAAAATGAAAAAAAAACCTGTCATGGAATTTGAACCAAAACTGTAGAAAAAATCCTGTTTCTGGGCTCTGTTTTCTTCCCTGCACTGGAAGAATAAAGAGAAATATATGTTGATACCAATATAAACATGCAGTGGAAGTGTAATTTGTGTGTTAATCATCCAGCTTTGGGAGAAATTAACTATTAGTTCAAACAATTTAAATATTTACAAGATCAAACTAACTATTTATATTTCCACATTCCTTTTCTTATTGTTATACAGATTTATATTTTTATGACACTCTGTGACTCTGCATATGAACACAGTGAGCCAGAGATCAGGAGAGAGAGTGAGAGAGGAGCTCAAACTGTTAACATATTTTTTTTTTAACAACGTCTCAATGTGGTGATCCTGACAGAAAGAGTGAGAGAAGCTCACTCACACTTTGAGAAGATCAAACCCACAGAAAGTTTCAAAGTGAGAGCGTCACTGTAACCATAGAACCTGCTTCAGCACTTGGTCCTCAGTCCTCCTTTGCAGAAGCAATACTTAAATTAATTAACATCCTATAATACACCTGAAAATATCTTGTGCAGTGTAAGGAGGAAACCAGAAGCGTAGAAATGTGGAGCTCTTTTATGGCCGTATTACCATCATTACACCGACTGGATAGCGAATAAGTGTGGAAACTCATCCTTATTTTCTATTTAATGCTGCAATACTTACTTTTATATAAATAAACATACACCAAGACCTCATACCTTATTTGATTGAATTTTATTTATTTATTTATTTATTTCCAATTGTGAATGAGTGAAACATTTCTTGAATGCAGGGCTGTGGGTGGTGGGTTAGAGGCGGTGTTGTTTATGTAATAGTATCCTGCTTAAAAAATGTCAAAATTAAATAAACAAATAAGTAAATAAGACATGCAACATTATCATTCTGCCACTGTCATCCTCTAAAATCTCAGACTCGTGAGAGTTGTACATGCTAAATTGATGTGTCTGGTAATCCCAGTTGTATTAAGGAAGGGATAGAAGAAGACATTTTTGCCTGAGGACTCAGTTCTTTTCACCTCATCAGCTGTGTTGCTGTCATCCACAAGCTACTCCCACCACTTCCCTTTACTTTATTTGCAACAATGACCTGCAAAACTACAACCATTTAAATCACCAACTGTCTCCAGTCCTCTGTTTGCCAGCAGGAAATCATGAAAGTATCACTAGCACAGATTGCACTGTTTGTGCCACATGCTCATGTATTAGACAAAGGAAAGTTTTCCATGCAGAGGAGTCAGAGCTAGGAGTTAAGCTTTGGTAGATGGTGCAAACTAAAACAAACCTTGGCTAATCAATGACAGATGTCTAGCTGCAACGATGAGTTGATTAATTGATTGAAAGAAAATAAGCTGCAATTGTACATACTATTTTTTGATAACTGATTGATCATTTCAGACATTCTTCAAGCAGATATGTCATCATTTGGTTTCAGCTTCTTAAATGTAAGGATTTGTTGCTTTTCTTTGTTATTTCTGATTAATAGTGAAAATAATCAGCAGTTTGATTGATAAATAAAATAATCATTAGTTGCAGTCCTAGTGTTATGCCATGTTACATATTCATGTCTACCCATCAAATCCCAGTAAACCATGTGTGGTATGAAGCATTGTGAACATGTGGTCAGTGTAAACCTAAATGGCTGATGTTACAGGAATTAAAGAGTCACTGTATTAAATTAAGTGCATGATCAATAAAGATACATTAAAATACTGTCACAGTGCAGCACTGAAATAGAAATGAATGACTCATCTTTGTGTGCAAACTAAAGATAAAATCTTCTTCCTCCTTCAGATCACAAAAGTAGATAGGGGACTATATTCTGGTAAAACCACAGTGTTCTGTTTTTGAATACACAATTCAGCCCCGTCGCCACGTTCAATCTTTGTATTAAAATGCTTTTAGGCCTAAAGGTTCACAAAGGCAACCAATGCATAAGATTTTCTTTGGTAATAGCGGCTGAAAACATGTCATTATGATCTGCTCTGTCTGTCATATGAGATAGCAACACCATAAATCAGGACCGTGTTGTACTGAAATGCTCTCTGCCATTTATGCACAGTTTTATACTGATCATTTACTCCAAATTAGAAACTCTACTTTGTTCCCCATCTGTGGATGAAAATATTGCACAAGTGTTATGCAATACTGAGCAGACCAGTTCACCATTTCCTGAAAACTCAGTGGCTTCACACATACAACAGGAACTTTATATAACAGGATGCCAGACTCTGTAGCAATTAGATTTATACCAACTTCAAAATCTGCAGTCTCGTAATTTACAGTGAACACATCATTGCTGAACTTGATTCTAATCAGCATACAGCTAATCAAAATGCAGTGAAGTACGTCTGTAACTTTTGGTCATCTCTTGGAAATCTCCTGAGCTGGTTTGCA
Source organism: Lutjanus erythropterus (assembly GCF_056507025.1). Lineage (NCBI taxonomy): Eukaryota > Metazoa > Chordata > Actinopteri > Lutjaniformes > Lutjanidae > Lutjanus > Lutjanus erythropterus. The sequence goes on from NC_139318.1 coordinate 22,955,553, forward strand.
GTGTTTTAATGAGAGAAGCTGGTGGTGCTTCTCAGAATTTGATCACTGTTGTGTGAACCTGTCATGCAAATGTACTTCATTCATTTTTATTTATTTAGCTATTTATTTATATATTTATTTTATCATCCATTCACAGGTTAGAAAACATACAGTGCATAAAAAAACAACAGAAGAGAAAGAGTAAAACGTACAGGCCATACCAGCAATAGTCATATCACATTTCACCACAGTACAAGGATTATCTAAAGCAGCAACATGTTTCCGTCAGGGTACTTTGTGAAATTCCTTTAAAGGTATTTAAAGATGGAAGTGCTTCTAAAGAAATGTTATTTTGCAACTCATTCCATGCCCAGGCTGCATAAAAAGAAAAAAACAGGTTGACCAAGCTCCCTGACTGCACCCTGGAAACATTTAAAAGAATCTGACTTGTAGAACTGGTATTATAGTTGTTGGAATGATATGATAAAAGGCTGTATATTTGTAGGTAATTTGTTTAACAGTGTCTTGACAATAAACAGCAGCTTGTTTGTTTTTCTCCTCTGTTAGATTCATATAAAATGCAATGGTGAGTGTGTGAAGCCTGCACTTGTTACAAAACACAATGCAACATGATATGCAGAATGCAGCTTTTTGTGTAGGCATGGATTTCCATGCATGTAAATCACATCACCGTAATCTAGAGCTGAATTTTGCAGTTTTCTGGCCTAAAATATAAAGCTTTTTTTAACAGAAAAAAACCCCAGTTTAGACCAATAAATTGAATGTATCTGATGAACAAAATTAACAGAATTATCCAGTGATGCCAGTAAACCAGCATGCGCCATACAAAGTACCAGAAACTGATAAATCTAAATGGGCTCTAAAAAGGCCCAGCATGTGTTTGTTTTACCATGGGGCCAGGCATGGAGGGCACAGTGTCAGATTTTATCTATCATATGGGCCTCTAAGAGGGGACTTTTGAGACATTTTCTTCAAATATCGGGCACCTGGGCCAGTTGCCTGCCATGCCACGCCCCCCCCACTGAGTCCACCAGTGCATGGGGCACACTGGTTGTTGTTCTGGGATGTACAGTGGGGGAACAGAGGTCCAAAGCAGAGGGAGACCACATGGACAAAATTGCCCTTTGAAATCCTAAAATGTAAATATATTAAAACAAATGATTGCTATCAACATTCCTCATATAATTGAGAGCATTTACATGTGCATAAGTACCCTGGTTGTGAGACTTTTTTTTGTGTTTTTTACTATAGTCAGTATATGGCATTCACATGGAATATGGAAAAACCTGGCTATACATGTCCTCAAATTATAACCACATCCAGATTTCTGATTGTCTACCTATAGGCATGTCTTGATTTCTCATCACCTCAAATGAGATGGTTCAGACACCTGAATAGATAAGGCTTACATGTCACTATTACATGGTTTCTATTGGAATACTCCAGGTATTATATCAGGTTCCTCAAAACTAACATAAGGTCTTATCCCGGTTTCTGAAAGTGGGAAAAGCAGTTTACAGGTGCAAAACATAATCAGGATACTCCAAAATCCAGGTTATGGCCAGGATACTATTGTGCTTGTTAACACGCTGATAAGTGCTGTGCTGTCTGACACAACCCTTAATGGTTTTTTTCTGTATAAAGAAGAGACAAGTTTCCCTCATAGGGTTCTAAAGGGTAAACAACTGGTTGTGACAGCTGTTTACACATCCAGATCCATCCAGACTTGCTATTTTTGTTTAGATGTGTCCATAACTAATCACTGAAATGACTATTTGAAGGAGTATTCGAGTTTTGGATGGGCAGAAACACACAATTACGTAATTAAGCTATGGACCAATAGTAAAAACAACTAAGACTCAAGTCACTCACCTGTGCAGAGCCCATTTCCAATTCAATACAATTTAAAAGAACTTTATAATGCCAAAACAAGTGTGAAAAAAACAGTAAAGATACAAAAAAAAAAAAAAACACCACAAAATATATATAAACAGAAGAAATAGAACTATGTATTTGTATATGTAAGTGAGTAAAAATGAACTTAAAATAGAAGTTAAAAAATGTAGATTTTTAGGTAAAAATATAAATACAAATAAGTGAGAACTGTAAAAACACTGCAACATTTTTATTTGTTCACATGATAATGATTATATGATATTTGTTCTGTATGTATGGACAGTGGAGGAATACACAGGTGTTTTCCTGTGTCCATTTTACTGCAGCATCGTTTGCTAATATATAAAAAGACAAATAAGGACTGATGTGAACATATTCAATATTCAAGACCATACCGTATTATTGGTATGGTTAATACATTGTGGTTAATACATTGTGAACACACCAGTGTGGACAAACCTGGCTATTCAAACGTCCTTTCAACATTCCTGTCAACAAAATTCCGGTTTGGTTTTGACCTCTGTTCTCGCGAGATCTCGTTTACTGCTGCGTTGTCCCCCAGAAAACACCGTGAGACGTTTACTAGAGGACTCCTCAGCTAAGGTAAGTGAGGATGCTGGCACCACCATCAACCCAATAATACACATGTAGGCCAGGTCTCAGCAGTAGTTGGTTAAATAATGTTGTGTTTGTGTGTAGCCTTGGTGTTGTTCCGTGCTGGACGCGGTGGCGGCGGCCGGCTCGCTGGCAGCAGGCTGCCCGCCCCGCTGAGGTGATGAGCGGATGGATGAATGGGGTGGATTTGGACGGCAGATACGCTAGCAACCGTCACGTCTCATCGGCTTCGGCGATTAAAAACTAAACAAGACTGATAAATGAGTTTATAATAGATCAGACAACAAGGAAATTTTCGAGCCAAGTAGCTGAAATTAGGTGTAAGTGCTTTGCTAAAGCGGAGAGATGTGCGGGGCCGATGTTAACGGCTAATAACGGCTGTAACGTTACCTACCGTAGCATCCCTGCTAACGTAACCTGAGTCACCCGGAGCTGATTAACATGATCAGGCCGGCACATTGTGGCCCTGCTCCCTGCACATCAATCACCATTTTAACAGCTCCTATTTTAACAGGTTAACCCATCTGTGTGAGGATGGTGCTGGTGTCAGACAGTATAGTAAAATGTTGTGATCCTCTTCAGCACCATGGACAGAGCTGGTGTTAATCCACATATATCTACTGACTATTTTATTTATTTTTATTTAATATTCTATTTTTCACTTTGTTCCGTCTGGTCAGTCTCTGCATAAGATGATTACGTTAATGCACTTTCGTTATAAGAATATAAACAATATCAGTTGAACCACCTTGTCTCTTTTCCATTGAAATATAACTAATATCATTCAAAGTATGTGCAATGTGAACAAACACTATGACATTCCATATAGCACACAACCCACAATTTAGCACGTCCAAAGGTTTTGTATTTGTACATTCAGAAGTAGCTGTGTAACAATACCAAAAACTTAAGCGATACCACAATAAAAAAGAAGTGTATGATATGATTATTACAATATTTAAAAAAAACAGGAAAATCAGAAATATGATGACTTGATAAATGTCCTTTATTAAATAAATCTCATTTGCACACTATTTAATGTTTGTATGAATAGTTTGGCAGAATATGGCAGAAATAGAATATAATATTAATATATATATAATTATAATATAAGTATGTTTTGATTAGTGTGGAATCACCTGAAATAAGAATCTTTATGTTTTCATTACCATAGACGGAACCATTACAGAGGGCTTAAGTCTTCTTCCATGGAGGCCGCCATGCTGCATTGCCATGTTTCTAGTAGCCCAGAAGGGGCAAACCAAACATTGGCTCTAGACGCAGCCTTCCCTGTTTTGTGCAAGATTCATTTCCCACTGTAGGTTCTTCTACAGTCTTGTGTGAGATGACGTGTTTGCAGTCCAAAGCTCACTAGTAGATGCCTCTAAATCTGACACACTAGTCCTTTAAAGTGCTTCGGCTTTCCTTTTATAATAAAATTGAATAAAATAAAAAATATCCAGCCATGAGCTAAGCACAGGCAAAAAAATCATCTTTGGCAACAAATGTTTGAATTATGCAGTCATCAGTAGCAGTTCTTTTTATAAAATAAAGATAATAGAATAAAATAATGAACCATGTAATACTGTGATAGATATCACAGTCTAGTACGGTATTGACAGTACGTTCAGTTTGTATTAGTTATTGGTATGTTTTGTCTAATTGTTACAACATGAGATACAACCTGGTTCCAGATCTCCAAATCTGAGTGATCTCCAATCTGCTTGGCGCTTCAGATGATTAAAATTACATGAATTCATGAAATGAAATGAAACAAGGGCTGCAATTAACAATCATTCTCCTTATCAATCAATCTGTCAATTATTTTCTTGATTAATCAATTAGTTGTTTTGACCATAAACAGTCAGAAATGGCGACAAATTTTTAACAGTGTTTCTGAAAGGCCAAGGTGACATCCTCAAATGTTTTGGTTCGTCCACAACCCAAGCATAATCAGTTTACTGTGTCATAAGAGTAAGGAAACCAGAAAACACTTAACATTTACATTTAAGAAACTGAAATCAGACAACTTTTACTTTTTTCCTTTAAAAAAAAGACAGAAACCAATTAATGGATTATCAAAATGGTTGGCGATTAACATAAAAGTAGACAATTAATTGATTAATCGTTGCAGCTCTAAATGGCATGGCTAATCAAGCTGATAATCAGGCTAGTAATATGTGGTTGAAAGCTCAGAAAGCTAGTATGTGGCCCTTTGAGCTCTGATTGTTTTGTTATGTGCAGTTCCAATTTTATCAATTTTGTTGATAGTTGAATTGTATTTTACTCATATCCTCTGTTGACAGCTACACCTGAAAAACAATTCTAGCCTCTTACAATATTTAGAGTTTTTACAATCACCTTCATGTACTATTAGATTGCGAATCTGAACTACAGAGGACATGTGGTTTTTTTTTTCCCTCCCTGTTTTGTTCCAGGTGGCTTTGTGGTGGGGTTGAACTGGATGTGTTCAAAGTAGTCCTGGTAATGTAGGACATTTTGCATGTGCTCTGAGGGCTTGGCGTTGTTACAGGCTAACATTTGAAGGAGAAAAAAAACACAGTGAGAAGGGTCTGAACAGATTGTGCTGCAGCCTGGAGTCATGGCACTGACATGCATCTCCTTCACCCTTTCTGTGATGAAGACTGTGGGCGATTAGCATAGCTTGCACCTGTCTCAGGATATGCATTTAGATGTGAGATTTTCTGGCATGGTGGTGTAGTTTTTTTAGAAATGTGAGAGAAGGTGAGCTGAGGTGTTAACAAACCTCACAGACAGTTTAGCTTAGTAATTCTCTCTTTATTCGAATAATTTAGACAAGCATCCTTCATTGAATGTTTACTTCCCAATATAGTAATTGCACTTGTGATGTTTTTTTTACTGAAATGTTTCATGTGTGTCTGTAAATTATCTGTCTGCCTGTGTTTAAACTGTATATGTTTATCTGCACACAGGTCTCTCTTGAAAAAGAGATTCCAGTTTCAACGAGACTACCTGTTTAAATAAAGGATTAAATAAAAAAAAAAAAATCAATGCACATGAAAGTATTATTAAATGATTATTTGTTCTGTTTCCTTTCAGCCCTCTTTCATAATCTACCCCTGCTGGACGAGTGAAACTGCGCAGAAAGGCATTTAGAATCAGGATTGTAGCCACACACTGAAGTTGAAGAACTTCATCTGAATCATGGGGAACATTTTTGGGAATTTGCTGAAGAGTCTGATAGGAAAGAAGGAGATGAGAATCTTGATGGTGGGGCTCGATGCTGCAGGAAAAACAACAATCCTCTACAAGCTCAAGCTGGGAGAAATAGTCACCACAATCCCAACCATTGGTACATGCACAGTTGAAATAACATTAGTTGTAAAGTATTGTCATGCCTGTGATGTTTGCTTTACATGTTGTTTAACCCTGCTTTTGTTTTCAGGGTTTAATGTGGAGACGGTGGAGTACAAGAACATCAGCTTCACTGTGTGGGACGTGGGTGGGCAGGACAAGATCCGCCCTCTCTGGAGACACTACTTTCAAAACACACAGGGTGAGCACAGCTAATCAAAGGGTTATTATACTGAGAACACTTTCCTCTTCTCTTCTTCAGAAGAATAATGTGTTAAGTTTGTGCCTCTCGTTGTTTCAGGTCTAATCTTTGTGGTGGACAGTAATGACAGAGAGCGTGTGAACGAAGCACGAGAGGAGCTGATGAGGATGCTGGCTGAGGATGAACTGAGAGATGCAGTCCTCCTTGTGTTTGCAAATAAACAGGCAAGGAACCATAACTGTTCTGCATGTATAAACACAAATTAATACATAGCAGGTTTGTAGTGGAGGATCAGCAACACATAAGCCCACCTTGTAGTAGCGATTTAAATATTGTACTGCATTTTCATTGTAGTTTCATTAGCATTTACAATGTAACACAGCAGAGAAAGAGAAGAAAGGCTCATCTCAACAGTGCTACAGCTACCACTGATCTGGGTCAGATCACATTAATATAGTCAAAGAAATGGTACCAAACCTCCAAAGTTCATACATTAACAACTAAAAACGTATATAATATACATTCACATGAGACAGTGTCTGACATTAAAGCCCTTCCCTCTATTAATGATGAAGCAGTTGTCCTTTTCCAGTAGCATGAAAGTCAACTGTAATGTAATATATAAGGTAATCCTGTCAAAAACTACAGCTGAACATCATTTTCATTATTGATTAGTCTATCATTTTTTCAATTAATCATTTAATTGTTTATAAAATGAAAAATAGTTAAAGATACTCTTTGTAGTTTCCCAGAATCCAAGGTGACATCTTGAAGTGTCTTGTTTAGCCCAACAAATTGACAAAAATTCAAAGATTTTTACAAAAAAGAGAAATCTTCACATTGAAAAAGTTGAACCAGAGAACTTTTGGCCATCTTGCTTGCCAAATGCTTGAAAGAATTAATTACTTGATGAATTAATTTATCAAAATTGTTGCCTGTAAATTTTCAGCTCAAATTCTTTCATACTGCAGAGCTTACAACGTTTAGATTATGACAACATAATGAGATCTAAACTTGACCCCAAACCTGTAAAATAAAATCCCCAAATGACTGTGGAGTTTTTCTAAATTGTATGTAGAAATGTAACTTTCTGCTTACAGCCTTTTCAACATAATTTATTCTTAAATGAAACCCTAACATGACACTTCACCAGGGATGTTTGAACATTGAAAAAGCTAGAACCAAAGAATTTTGGCATATTTTCCCCAAAAAATGGTTATTGAAACCATTATTTCCAGTCCAGATGAAACAGCATTTTGAGATTTTCCAGCTTCTGTATCGTGACATACTTCTGAGTGAAACAGGATAGGCAAGTTGGATATAACATTAGGAGGAATTTGACTTCAATATTGATAAGTGGGAATGTCACAAGCTGACATATGAGCTGTTGAGGATGTTTAATGATAAATGTGATGTAGATGTCATGATATTTTTAGATGAAACTGGTTGGTTTAAGCCTACATAAAAACACATCATATTTTGTTTTACAGGAAAAAACATGATTGGATTTAGATATAAATACAAGGATTTGGATTTTTGTATTTTCATTAGCATATACTCTTAAATAAGTACATACAAGTACACACACATATTCATAGTCAGTACATGAGTATTTTAACCCAAACAGTAAAAGAAGACATAAGACATAAGCTGTCCTGTCCTGACTTCCTCACTGACCTCTCTCCTCTGTGACAGGACTTACCAAACGCCATGAATGCTGCTGAGATCACAGACAAGCTGGGTTTACACTCCCTGCGTCACCGCAACTGGTACATCCAGGCCACCTGCGCCACCAGCGGCGACGGCCTCTATGAGGGTCTTGATTGGCTGGCCAATCAACTCAAGAACAAGAAATAAGTAGAAAACTGGAAAAAGCAGCCAGCAGCCACACCCGTCCAACTTTTTATTTGTTTTTGGGAAATGTGGGTGCGTGTTAGGAACAAGGGTTTTGATTGGTAGGTGAAAAGCAAGATTCTGGGTTTGGGGGTGATTTTAGGCTTTTATTTTCAGTCTGTTGAGGTTTCCGATTTCCGCTTATTGAAAACAGATTCCCATCTACTTCATATTTAACCACTCACACACACTCACACACACACACACACAAGAATGCACACCAACTGTAAGCAATCACAGCAGACACTTGCTTTTCCTGTGTCCACCTCTTGTCCTTAGGTGCAATGTACTGTATGTTAGTCTCTAGGTGCTGTACCAAGTCATGTGTGACTCCACTGAGTCAGCAATGAGTCCAATATGACTTTTTGTTGATGTGTGTCTTTCAACTGTCAGTCATCCATGCAAAGAACTGTTCTGTGTCAGTTGCACTTCCTGTTTGTTTCTTTCCTTTCCTGCGGGGGTAACAGAGCCATGTTTGAGAACAATCACAACTTAATAATCCACTTTAATGGTTTGTTCTCCCTTTTCATTTGTGAGCAATGCTGAGGCACTTTGGTACTCGGATAGGAAGTGTATACATATGGGAGTGTGCACACGCACTGTACGTATTTGTGCAAGCAGCCAGGTCAGTATTAATCATGAACAAGAGAAAAAGGCAACACGACTGAAGTTTCCTCTTTCACGTGTCCTCTTACTGCCTCATTTTGAAAATCTTTTGATATCTGTGGCGTGTTTCTACTCCCCATGTGGCCAACCAGAGCGTCAAACCTGCCCTTTTTAAATATTTTAAAACGCTCAACACGTCCTCAACTGCCTGAACTGCATGTGTCCTGGTAGATCTCGCTGACATTGTTGCGTACTTTTCCATCGTCAGAGCTGCATGGATGTTGACGCTGTTTGTAGGCTTTTTCTCTAACTGCCCTCATCGTGTTCTGGTGCTGTTTAGGATGCAGAAACTAACCCAAACCACCCATTTCTGCTTGTAGTTCTCAACCTGCGCTAAATACAACATTGTCAGCTTCATGGTCTTTTGATGTGAAAGCAGTATATAGGATTATTATAACACACACGACCTGCACAGCTGCTGCTTGTCTGCCTTCATGTGTGACCATGTTATGAGTACTCAAACTGCATCAGGTTGCTCTCGCTTTGTGCGTTTTTGTCTCAGACTTGCATATCGGGGGATGATTCTATTGCTGATAAGTCTGTGTTACTGAATGTGAATATTGTTGATGAATCTATTTATGGCTGTAATATTTATTTGACATGCATAATCCTTTATTTCAGTATGGAAGCGTATTACTGCCACACCAGAAGAAGAAAAACAGATCAGTGTCACATTATAATTTGAAAAGTTTATTGCTATAACAAAATATTTTCACATTATACAAAGATGTTTCCATGTTATAACGAAATATTTTCACCCTAAATGAGATGTTTTCATGATATAACAAGATTTTTTCACATTATAACAGATGTTTTCTTGTTATAAATGTCACATTATCACAACACACAAACTTATCACAGTTACACAAAAGATTTTTTTTTTCCAACAATGTACTGTTCATCTTCTTAAAACGTGAAAAGTTTAATGTTAGTGTGGTAACTTATTGTTATAAAATGGTTCACGTTATAATGTAACAAGAACCTCTCGTCATTACAGTACTACTGACATACTGGTTTAACTTAAAGTGTTGATGTTATAATGTGATAACTTCTATTTGAAACAAAAGGTTTAAAGTTAAAACATGATAACTTTTTGTTATACCATGACATTTTAAAAGTGTAAGTGATCACGTCAATACATGAACAACAAGTCATCAGGTTTAACATTAAACCTTTCATGTTATAAGTAGCATATTGTTAGAATAAGTAGTTTTGTGTTAGAATGTAATACGTTTGTATGTTGTAATAACATGAAAAACATCGTCATAAATTTTTCCTGATGAAACGTGATACTGATCCATTTCTCTTTTTCTGGTGTGGCACCAGTACACTGCTGTTATTTCAGTGATGTGTCGGAAAACTTTGTGAAAGAAAGCAGGGTAACCGGATCAAATCATTCACTTCTAAACAACAGACAAGTTCCCGCATCACCACTGATACCAGCAGAATTCACAGACTAATGTCAATAAAATGATTTCTTTGTGCCATACATGGGTACTACTACTCATACACCAGTGACAGTACAACAGACTGTAAATCCACTCCACCAAGTTATGAGTGCATTGTTCATATTCTACATCTATCATATGTTAATCATGAGTTTGATCATTTGGGTTTTGTGGCCTTATATTTAGTGATGACTTCAAATTGATTTCCTCTCAACTTTTTGATTTCGAATCACATATATTTATCTATAGAGAATGATTTACAGATTTATTTCTCTATGCCCTCAAAAGGCGGGTTTTGCACCACAGTTCAGGATGATTAGGCAAAGGTTTTGTCCTCTTGTTTTGCCAGTAATACTTGATTCATATTTGGTGGTAGATTTCTTTGGTTTTTCTTTGGGGTGTAAAGAAACTTTGATGTAGACTGTGTCTGTGAAACAATGATAATCTGTGCAAACAAAAAAAAAAAGCAAAAAAAGCAAAAAGCAAATAGAAAATAAAAATACTTCTGATCTTCTGATGGTTCATTCTGTACCGTTATAGTTCCACAAGTAGATTTAAAAATGGTGAAGACCATGTTTCAATGCTGAATGCAAGGAGACATCTGTATGTGATGTAAGATGACAAACAGAATCCTGCTGTATTACAAATAAACCCATTTTCTGTATGACCTGTCTCATCAACTGTGAGTGAGTGTTACTAATGGACTTCATATTTACATATTTTCACTTTATCTTCATGTATACAAGAGATGAATGACTAGAACAGTAGAGAAGATGTTGCTGTGACAAGCTTCTACCAGAGGAGGGCAGACTTTAACAGTATCTATTTAATCAATGAGCTAAAGTCACATGTGGCTTTTTAATAATATTTTTTTTTCTGTTTGGGAGCCCAGAAAGCCTGAATTAAAAAAAACATGCTTAATTAGTTTTATAACCTTGATACTTTTCTGACAACCACAATTCCAAAAAAAAAAAAAAGAAAAAAAAAAAAGGTGCGTTTGGTAAAACGTAATTTTAACAGAATGCAATGATTTGCAAATAATTTTTCAATGTATATTCAATTCTGTATCATACAAGGACAAGATATTTAATGCTTAAGCTGATTGTCTTTGTTGTTGTTGTTGTTGTTTATTTTTAGTTTTATTTACACTAATTCTGAATTTGATGATGATTTTTTTAAAAAAAAGTTGTGACAGGAGCAACAAAAGACTGAAAGTTGTGTAATACTCAAAAAACACCTGTTTGGAACATTCAGCAGGTAAACAGATTAACTGGTAGCAGGTGACAGGATGGTGGATGGGTATTAAAGGGACGCATCCTCTAAAGACTCACCACAGGAATTTAGGGGTTTCACCACCTACAATCTATAATATTAAAAGATTGAGAGAATCTGGAGAAATCTCTGCACATTTAGGGCAGGTCTGAAAACTGACACTCACTGCCTGTGACCTTTGACCACTGCAGGCAGCACTGCATTAAAAACCCACGTATTGTATAAATGATACTACATGGGCACCAGAACACTTTGGAAAACCCAATTTCTCTGGGCCTGAGCTCATCTGAGATGGACTGACGCAAAGTAGAAAAGTGTGCTGTTTCTGCTTGCTTTTAATGAGGAAAAGGACCATCCAGATTGTCACCAGTGCTAACTTCAAAAGCCAGCATCTGTGATGGTATGGGGGTGTGTTAATGCCCATGGCATTATGGGTATGTGTCATATTTGTGAGGACCCCATTAAGGCTTAAAGGTACATACAGGTTTTAGAGCAACATATACTGCTATACAGGCATCTTGTTCAAAGACGTCTCTGCTTATTTCAGCAAGACAATGTCAAGACACATTGTGCAAGTGTCACAACAGCGTGGCTTTGTACTGAAAGAGTTTAGGTACTAGACTGACTTGTCTGCAGCCCAGACCTTTCTCCCACTGAAAATGTGTGGTGCATTAAGAGCAAAATACAACAACAGAGACCCCAGACTTTTAAGCACCTGCAGTCGTATATAGAGCAAGAATGGGGAAAAGAACGAGTGTATATATAAATGAATACTCTGTTTTACTCACCCCCACCTTTTCGGGAGTTGGGGTTTGTACTATAACTCTGGCAAAACAGATCGGACTGGGATGATTTTTGCCTGTGAACTCAATGACAAGGTGTACTTTGTGTGGGCTTTAGGGCATGTCCCTGACTTCCATGTTACAAGAGAAAAGGTTTGTGTTGCAATGCCCCCTCCTATACTTTCAACTCTGCTCACCCCTAGTAGTTCCTCTTTACCTGTTGCAGCTGGAGGTGATCTTTTCTTGACACTCACATGAGAAACACATTTATTCTAACTACAGATTCCTGACAAATGCTGATGGGAGAGTGAGACTAGGTTGTTTTCTGAGAGGACAAAGAGGAGAGAAATACTTTTGAGAATCACTTCCTGGTGGTGGTGAAATATTAACCATTTGTTTTGAACACCCCTCTTACATTTGAAATGACTCTGACTGGAAAAGAAGAAGAACAAGACTCTTCCTGATGAACTGGAGACTTGTTCCTGTCACGCTTATAATTCTATGTGATTACACTTGTCCAGATAGAAAAACAACAAGGTTGTTTATGTGCGTGTCTGTGTGTTTGTGCGTATGTGACAGACAGACTGGAGCTGCAGGCAGAGCCAGTTTCTTCAGGGCAGTTCAGCTGGCTCGCCCACTCTCAGAGGGAGATGATGTTTGCACGGAGCAAAAGGGACAAACTGAGAAGATGACAAAAGATAACATTTTCTAACCAAACCAGATATTAGTCTGAGTTCGACAAGAACACGTCCTCTTGTGCAATTTGACTTCAGCACTGAAAGAAAACAACATTTGTGCGTCTGCCAATTGGCTGACGCTGTGATGCACGACTCATGCACAAATAGTCCTAAGTACAGCAATAAAATCATGCAGGAGCAGAATGATGCAGCAATAAAATAATCTCACATTTGCAGGTCAACGGTATAAAGGAGTGGAGGGGTCAAAGCACAAATATTAAGACAACAGAAATGTCCCTGAGGATCAGGTGTGATAGAGTGACAAACGTATGGAAGAAGGAAGAGATTTATCTTTGTATCTTCTTTGTGAACAGTATTTGAGTTGGTGTGATTTTTTTTGTTCAAGGGAGTAAAAATTGTCCTTTGTTTGTTGAAGAGACACGTTTTCAGGTTGTAAGGAGGACAGAGGAAGTGACTCACCTGTTCTGACTGTAATGATAAAACTATTTAAACATCAAGGAACCATGAAGGAGAGGCAAAGATTCATGACGACCAGTTCATCAAAGGCTGAAAACTAAGATCCATTTTAGATATACCTTTATGCAAAGTACCTCAAAAACTAACAAAACAGCCTGGGGAGACCTGAAGTACAAGTTTATTTCATTTAAGAAGAGACAGTGTATTAAACAATAATATGTTTTGGAAATGTAAAATAGAAATAGGAACCTTCCTAGACTTGAAATGAGAACGTAGTTTGGTAAGATCACTCTGGATCAACATATTTGTTTTTTTTTTACACTTCCATTTAATTAAAATTTCTCATTCACACAACAAAACATATAACAACATTCAAAAAAAATGTAATGACATACAACTTATGCTTACAGTCAAAATCTCATTGTTTACATCTCTCCATTTTCCCTATTTGTTATTCATATTGGGCTTCTTCTATTCTTAAAATGTGTGTTAGTGTCTCCTTCACATTATGTAGGTGAGTCCTGTCCATACATTTCCTTGTTAACCAAATAGAGATATATACCATTGAAGTGGACAGTTCTGCAGCTTGCTTGTTGAATGAATAAAGAATGCAGCTCCTTATTTGAATTTTCACATTTTCACAAATGTTAGAGTTGCACATACTCCAATATTCATTAAATATACGATAAATGCAGAACAAGGAAAGGAAATTCCACCCCTGTGCAGCTTTACCCGCATTATTGTGGAGAATCATGTACCATGAAGTCTGAGATTCAGAGCAGTTTTTGAGAACAATGGTTTGACGTGTCACATTTGTGTGTCTGTCAGCACAACGTAGATTATCTCATTCAGTTTATTCACATACTGTCACCTAAACTCAGGCTTACATGATAAGAAATGCCTCTTTCAGATCATCCCCATGGTTTTAGAGCCTGATGTTCTGTGTAATGACAATGTCTGTGGTGACTGAGGATCTTTGTTGCATGTCATTCACACTCCCCCCGCGCCCAGGTTCTGAATCAGCCAAACTTTCAAATAAAGGCAAAATACTGCCTCTCTAAAGGTTTGTTGACAACATTGTTGTGAAAACTCTGTTGTGTAAATGTACATAGTGACTTGGGGCTGATAAATATACTCCACCCCAAAATCTCTCCAGTATAATTAAAGTAGATAACGTGTAGTGCTCAAAGTAAGAAAAACATGCATTTGAGAAACTCACAGCAGTGTTTCTTTCCGGAAATCATGACACTGTTACTCAGACTAATCCACAGACCTGTTTCATAGAAGCTGTTTTCTTTCCACAGTACACCTGCCTGTCCCTTTTAAGCACAATTTTGACAGGAATGTGTACACACTGTACACACAGCCACTTGTAGTTTTTCTTTTTAATTTTCTTTTCTACAGTGGAACGTTTTCCCTCACTTACTTTCCCCTTAAATGTTAGAGCTTATTAAATTAGATTCTTTCCTTCCAGATGATCTTAATATTAGATAATCCAATTCAGCTCAATATTTTCACTTGAACTCCTTTGCCTTTTCTTAACTGTTGGTTTGTAAATGTTATTTCTGTTTTGTAAATTCTTTTTTGCTGCTAATTCTATTTTAGTTGCTCATCGTTCCCATCTATTAAATCCCTTTATCGTGAAGCACTTTGTAGGCTAGTCTTTTTTCTGAATGTACAATACAATATAATATGACTTACTTAACTAGATTTCAGGGGGTCAGAGGGGAGAGGTCCCCCTCAGTGTTTAGGACATGTATTTGTGTGAGGACATAGGCAGCCTACTGCATTATATTCCATCATATTTTAACTGCCACCTGCTCCTGCTGCCTGGATTGAGCTGATGTTGAAATAAAACTTACACCATTGCATATTTTAATTTTACTAAATTTGTCCCCCAATTTGTCCCTCAATTTGTCCTTCAATTTGTCCTTTTTTTTAGATGATGATGTTTATAGGCTGGAGGACACTCCTGTCCCTGAATGCATCCATCCATGTTTTTCATGGCAAAAACATCTTTGTGTGCTGATGCATTGCAGGTGCACAGAGATATTTGTGTCTCTGTCTCTTCAACCACCAAAATGATCTGTCGCAGTACCTGTATTTGGAAAGAAGACCAATAGTGGGCATCGTTTATATTGAACAAATGTTCTTTTTTGTAAACTATTATTCCTTGTGGTTCTAAAGCATCAAAGTGATTTCATATAATATAGAGCAATGATTTGAAATTTATTTACACATCCTTTCACTGTACTTTTCATCTCTCTCTTTAACAAGGCCTAAACAAAATGTTATTAACCAAAATACACCACCAACTGAGAGACGATGAGCAATAAGAAACTGAAAAAAAAAGTTTTCTCTATCAAAATATTCTGAAGAGATTTGTCATAAAATTTATTAAAATTAATCCTAAAATTAAAATTCATGGTTCCTGATGTGTTCCTACAGTTCACAACACTACAATATTGTACACACATTAATATTATGTTATAATAATACTATGATAATATTATAATGTTAGAAAATCCTTGTGTAAAATTCTACTTAGACAAAAGGAAAAAGTAGTTTCTTTGTGACAATTTGGAACTAATTTTTTCCTGTGTAGCGACCATCTTAGTGCAGAATAATGACATTGCCTTCCAGAATAACGTATTTGGATTCGGGTGCATAACTATAATGCACCTTTCAAATTGTTTTCAAGGTTTCCACCGGGTTTTCCACGCTTTGTGATCACCTACTGCTCTGAGCTGTGGTATGGCTGCAGGCTGCAGGGCCCTCCCAGTTAAATCAGTGCCAGAGAAATAGACGCTCCTGCTGCTGATTGGCTCCGCGCTGCGCTCCAATCACTGAGCTGTAGTGATTCCTCTCACACACACCGGAGCAGGCGGATTGTGAAGTTACGGCTCAAACTGACAAACACAAACAGGTTTCCACTACAGGGCGGATTTGTTTACGTCTTCACCTGAGTCTTAGAAGAAAGCGAACTGAAGGAATAAGAAAGCGCCGGACAGTCTGGATTTACTCAAACCGCTGCCTCTAAATGGACTCTCTCGGACTGAAACGAACAGGGACGATTTTTGACGAGAAAAGGACTCACTTCAGCTCAGTAATATGATTATTGTGTGTGCTTAATTCGTCACCAGTTTGGGAATTTAAATGAGTATGACCGCCATCATGAGGAGGGCGCAGCAGGTGCTGTGCGTCCTGCTGCCGTGTGCTCTCCAACTGTGCAGCGCGCAGACACAAGGAGGTGAGCTCTCTCTCTCTCTATCTCTCTCTCTCTCTTACACACACACACACACACACACACACACACACACACACACGATCAACTTTTCTGTCCAGACTCATCACTTTATACTCAAGACACATCCATCGACATTTGCGGTGACAAATCCCTCCTAACACCTGGATCAGAGCTGCTGACCACACAACTCTGATAGAGAAAAACACCTGTCCTCCTGCAGTCTCACAAACCCCGGACAGACACCAGAACCTGTTCTCGCACACGTAAAACTTGTTTGCAGTGAGTCACCTGCACCTCTCCCACGATTCTGTGTGCTTTATCATGTTTGTCTCAATTGTTTCAAGGTTTTGCGACACAGGAGCCCAACCTTTCACCGCCTGTTGACCGACAACCACACTTTACAATGGAAAACTTTACCTCTCATAGGTTTAAATCTCCGTGTTCTCAGTGAAATCAGTAATGGAACAAGTATTTATGTATTAGTTAATTAAAAGTAGCGATACTACAATGTAAAATCACTCTGCTAATGGTAGGTATTAGTAACAAAATGTACTTGTTTGGGAGCAGAATATCCCCTCTCAGTGTTACACATTAGATTATAGGATCATAATTTATGCAATAACATATAAGCAGTATTTTAATGTCGTAGATGGTTGAAGTGAAAATTTTAATTGATTTATACACTGCTGGGTAGTTTAATCTAGAAAAATGTAATACATTTTAGAAAATGTTCAATCATCCATAAAGTAACTATGGTCATAACTAATGATTATTTTCTGTATTAATGATTCCCCTGTAATTCTCCATATAATATGAGGATTAATTATTTGATCAATAAAATATTAGAAAACAGCAAAAAATACCCAGTATATTTTCCCAGAGCCCAAACTGATGTCCTGAAATTGTTGGTTTTGTCTGACTAACACTATGGTATTCAGTTTACTAACAAATAAGACACCAAGAAGTACAAACATCTTTTGCAAGTGTGTTCATTTACTTTATTTGTGATCTATCAACATGGAACAGCACCCTATAATTATGAGCACACAAATCGTCATAAATGAGAAGCTGGAACTTGGTGATGTTTTGTGTTTTTGCCTGAAAAATGATTACAGATTATCAAAACAGTTACAGATTTGTTTTCTGTCGATGGACTAATCAATTAATCAACTGATTGTTAACTCACTATATATGACTCAAATATTTCTAATGAATAAAAAAATACTCAATATACATCCATCTGAAATAGAGTGGAGTAGAAGTAGAAAGCAGTATAAGGTGGAAATCCTCATGTACAACACAGTACATCAGAACTCTGCTTGATCACAGCAGTAAATGTACTTAGTTACTTTCCACCACTGGGGAGGTGATGTGTGTTTGCGGCAGAGAGAGGTGTTGTGATTTGAATCTCAGTGAGACTCTGTGAACTCTGACCTTGTGCTGTTGTTGCTGTCACCTGGTGGCAGGTGAACGAGTTTGAGAAAAACAACAATATGAACATGAGCTCATCGCTCTGCAGGCAGCTGATGCTCAGGTGACAGAGTCTCTCCGACAAAGAACAATACAAAACCACAATAACCTGGTGTGTACTTAATGTCTCGGTAGAGGTGCGTTCTTTATTTTGAAGAGATCAGCATTGAAAAAAAACAAAAACTCAGCATTGAAAGCTATTTGTTTAGAGTTGTTTCTACTGGTAAAGTCTTTACAAAGATTTAAACTACAGACATTCTCAGGGATTTCAGGAGTATATTTTGATATCAAACCAGTATTTTCACCCATCAGTCCTGGTGTTAGAGCATCAGTTGATCAGGATTTTGTTGTGCAGTCGCCAGGCAGTTATGAAATAGGTTGCTGTTGTTGTGTTGATGGAGAAAGGTGGACCTTTGTATCAATGTAGCAGATGAGGTGAACTCAGTTATAATAGAAAACCCGATGGTTGTAAAGTTTTGTTGTGTGTTCAGAATTGCTTTTTATGAGGCCAACTGCATTTGATCCTTGCTTAAATTTTCTGTAACAGGCACAGGTTTGATTATGAAGACTAATTGCTTTTTACATATTTACATGCATACAAAGGCAGTGATGGAAGAAGTTCTCAGATCTTTTAGTTAGGTAGAAGTAGTAGTAGTATCACAGTCTTCTAAGTAAACGTCTTGCATTCAAAAATTTACTCAATTAAAAGTGCAAAAGTATTTGCATCAAAATGTACCAAAAGTGAAAGTACTTATTATGCAGCATGTCCCATTTCAGAATAATATTTATCACTGGATTATGAATAACGATGCATTAATGTGTTTACTTTAACGTTTGGACTAATTTCATTTACTTTATGTACTGCAGGCTCAGTTAATTATCTGAATTTGAAAGTTAATTAAAGCTGCCAAAAAGTGTAGTGGAGTAAAAAAGTATAATATTTCCCTCTGAGATGTAGTAGGGTAAGAGTTGAAAATGGCACAAAATGAAAAGACTCAAGTAAATTACAGGTACCTCAAAAGTGCACTTAAGTACTGTATTTGTGTGAATGTACCAAGTTACTTTGCACCACTGCATGATGCATAAGAGAGACACACATCACACAAACATGAGCTATAAGATGTAGGATTTTAAATAATGTTGCTTGAGGCTGCAGGAGTTGTGCACTAGCTTTATGGTGACTGGTTGTGTCATACATGCAATATGTGTAATTTGCTATTTGTGATTTGCTAACATGTTTCTGGTTATGTGTTGGTTGTTTTCCAACAGCGACAATAAAGTATATTGTAGCTTGTGCAATTTCATGTTGTTGTGCCAAGAGAAAGGACAAGTGAATTTTAATTCCACAAACATCATCAACAAGACAATGTTGTACATGTGACAGTTTTATGTCTGATGTTTCATGTGTGATGTATCAAAGGAGACTCAGATTGTATAAAAAAAAAGTAAAGTATAAAATTTGATTCCACATCTTTCAGCATCAACAACCTGTACTTTTCCAGGTGTGACATCCAAATAACCGATGCGTCAAAAAGCAAATATGCTGTCGCTCCTGTTGCCAAGGCATGATGTTAAGCAACTCCCCACATCAGCCTCGGTGTTCACTACAGTTTGCGGGAGCAGTCCTGCACATTGGCAGGGAAAAAAAAATGTTCCACTTCATTTGTATGATACACAACCTCTAGCTATAAACCAGTGAAGGCACCGTGAAATAGTTCATGTGCTCAGGTGTCTTTGTGTGTGAGTGTGTGTGTGTGTGTGTGCGTGTGCACGCTCACATGCCAGGTATGCAGTAATCTCTGTCCATCCTGTGCCAAGTTTCTGTTTACCTCAGTCATCGTCTCAACTGCTTTATTGAGCTTGTTTATCTCCTCCTCCCTCTTTTCTTTTCTTTCTCTTCTTGTCGAGTATTGAAACCCTGGTAACAGACAAATGAAAATAACAGCTGAACCTGATCCGTGTTATGTTTTCGTCATGTGTTAGGTTACCCTTTAGTGCAGAGGACAATGACACCATTTTGTTCATGAGTTCATGTGCAGTGTATGATAGTTAGTAACAGAATAAGTGAACATACTGCAGTGTTTGTTAAGACTGACACAGAGAGTAAAGTGTCAGTGCAGACACATCTTGATGCAGTCTTTCAAAATAGGTCCATTGTGTGCATGCATGAGTGTTAATGTGTGTGTGTGTGTGTGTTGATTCTCAACCCTCCACCCCATTCCTCTTTTCTCCATCATCCATCTGCCAACGCTGAAAGTCCTCTTTTGACAGAGAAAACCCTCTCAGCCTGTCCAAAGCTGCAGCTTGTGCTCTGTCTGTATGGCTGACATACCATTTTGTCACATACTGTGGTGCATGTGTACAAACCGGTTTTCCCTCCTCTAGAGTGGGTTGTGCTTGCACTGTATGCATACTGTATATACTGTAGTGGGTGGAAGGTTCTTGAACATATGTGTGCAGATGTTTCACGAGTATTTCCCAACAGGCAGTTCAAACGTTATAGAGTCAACAGTTCCAGTCATCCACTGATAGCAAGAGCTGCTCTCAGGGCTTAACTAAGGCGGGGTAGATAACGAACGTCACCCTTGAGCAGCTCATATACTGACATCACTTCAGCTGAATGGCTTTTAATGAGCAAAAGTTTCTGGAAAACAAATTGATTTACACTTAGTCATAGCAACTCCTGCATATCTAATACCTGTCAAACGTGCACAAAGCCATATAGAGCAAGAGGCATAGTAAAGAGAGCATATAAGGGCACTCCGGCAATTTCACTTTTATGAAGTTGATGTATTTGCAAGAAACAGATTTTTAAAAAGTCAACAAAATCAATACACTGAGGCAGAGGCTGAACTTTTAGTCCCTGTGAAGATCAAGCTCAAAAACATTCATGGCTAATTTTAAGTTGATTTCTTTCATTGATGAAAAGAATAGACAATTAACTACAAACTTGTGAGAACATTTACACAGCCACCAATGCTCACAGTTGCATTTAGATAACTTAGTGAAGGAATAGTTTGACATTTTGGCCAGGAGCAATAACCTTCTAGAGTCTACTTTGACTGCTCAGCAACTGCTCAGAGGCAAGAAACAGTGTGGTACATGACCCACTATAAAATGGTGAATTGTTTCTTTATACTATGGTTTTATACAGTATTTTGTTTCCCATAGACAAATACAAGCTGTATCTGTTTCCCTCCATTTCCAGTCTTTGTGCTAATCTAAGCTAACATACATATACAATGGACTAATATGAGAGTGGTATCAATCCTCTCACCTCGCTCTTGACAAGAAAGTGAATTAGCGCATTTACCAAAATTTTAAACTATTTCTTTAACAGCTGATTTAACCAATTGTGAAAGAAGTGAAACAAATGTAAAAGTGCCAGCACAGCTCCGTGAGTAAGAAAACTCAACTTTCTTAGTCAATATGGGACCAAGCGGCGACCTCCGGGGCTGGCAAGTGAGGTTAACGCAAAAGTGCCAAAAACCATATTCCCTGAATGGCCCTCTTGAGGCTGGGTCCAAAAATGAGTCAGTCCTCACATGTTGTTCATCTTAACAACAGAAATAAACATGTTTACAGCCTGATACAAAAAAGAAAAGAAAACAGTATTGCGGTGTAGTGCATGCTCTGAATGATGCCATCACAGGTGGCTAGCTGCTATTTGGCCACCTCATCTTCACTTACACTCCACTTCTTTGTTCGTTTTTGGATTAGGCTGGAGTCACAGCACTGAGCTTGACAACAGCTCATCAGAAACCTGTTGTGTAAATACACCATTAGACCCTGTATGCATAAATGTGGACATATTATGAAGATATCTGCCTTTGAGCCTCCTGCCTCCACTCCAGTAACACCTGAACATGAATTTTGTTTGTGTTGTTCAACAAATAGAAGTAGGACATTTAAAGAAATCAAAAACAATGTTACTCTCCAGAAACACTGACCTGGTTATTGTTGATAATCCACAGACATTGCTGTTATGTGTGAGACATTATTTCTGGGAAGAAAGCCATGAGTAAAATAAACAAAATTCCTTTCACCTCTGTTGTATTGTGGTGGTGGAGGGACTTCCCAAACTAGATATTTAAAAATATCTTCAGCTAAAAAAAGTGTCTGTGTAGTTAGACACCATGCAGGGGGAAAATATGTGTTTTTCGTGATTTGGGTGAACTGGCCCTTTAATATGGTTTAGAGTCAGTTCTTGTGAACTCAGTGTTCTCAGAAATACAATAAAATCACTCTTATCATGACTTTATGGACATAGGATGTTGCCTCACACACACACACACACACACACACACACACACACACACACACACACACACAGTGCTTTGAATTCCCTGCTGTGCCTATGAAGTTAATAATCATTAGCCTTTTTGTGTCCTTGTTGATCCTGTTGTTCTACTGGGCTCTATTTTGACACAAACATCAGTAGATGGAATGTGTGTGTGTGTGTGTGTGTGTGTGTGTGTGTGTAGCACACTTCAAGTGTGTGACCTGTGCATGTGTGTGTGAGTGTGTGGTGTAACATACATTCCTCCAATCCAAGATCAACAACAAGTAAATTGTAGAGATTTTCTTGTTTCACATAATAGTAAATAAAGAATCCAAGATGACACGTTCATTATTAGGCTTAGACTGAGGTTAAAGGGTCAGTTCACGCAAATAACTAAAAAAAAATCACTGTTAGAAATTGAATCTAAAAATTCAATAATAACATGTCTTTTCAGACACAGTGTCCTAATTACTAAAGAAGAAATATTCCCTGGATGCAAACTGCTGATACTGTACTGCAGATTATCCAGAATAAATGTGACACTGTTTCTGGAGAGATGTGTTGTGTGTTGATATTTTTAAATTTAATTTTCCAATGCTATGAGCACTACAAATGAAATGTCATTCACCTCCGCTGTAGAAGCAGAAATCTTGGAAGCAGAAACAGATCCCATCACAAAATCTTGACAAACTAGAAGAGTGCAGAATAATATTCAGATGTAACCCCTCTGCAATCACCAACATTTTGCTTACTGTTAATCGTTATCAAGCCTAGTGACATACTGATAAGATGATAAATATCTAGATAGATAATAAAAATCTCAAAATTATCTACATGGCAGTTGAATGAGTAATATCTATTTACATGCAGATTTATGGCAAAAAATGTTGAGATGTTCAAATGATTATTGTGCTGCTATGACAGCCTCTATTTTTCTGGGAAGCATTCCCACCAGATTTTGGAGCCTGGTTACAGAGATTTGCTCCCATTCAGCCACAAGACAATGAGTGAGGTTGAGGACTGATGTTAGGCAGTAAGATCTGGCTCACAGTCAGATTTCCAGTTCATCCCAAAAGTGTTGAATGAGTGCGGGCCAGTCAAGCTTTACCGCACTAAAACCATCTCTTCATAGATTCTGCATTGTGCACATATGGCATGTTGAAACAGACTTTCTCTATAACTGCTTCCTCACTGTGGAGGCTCACTAATATTCAAAATATCATCAAAAACCACCACAAACTAAAAGTATGTAGACATATTGCAACGATGTGTACATTATATAACTGCATGTTTTCATTTTTGTGTAAAGTATTGGTTCTTAGATGTCACTAAGATCAACAGTGATGTTTCATTTTCTGTCCATCCCTTTCTTCCATTTTCTGCCTGCTGCTTCTCTCCTGTCTGACATTTGAATAGCAAAGCAGCCTTCGAGTGACGCTGAATGGCTGAACTCCCACACACCATAAACAAGGCCTTGTATGTTTGTCTCAGAGAAGGACATGGCCAGTACACAATCCTCAGTTTGTTTCACACTGTTACAGTACATTCATTGATGTGTGAGCAGAACACAGTGGCTTGTAGTAAGTTGCATAAAACACTCTTTATAAAAAGAGCTTATGAATTAATTTATTTAATTTAATGTGTATGTTTTATTTGTATTGTGATACCACTGCAAGAACATCAATGACATGTTTTTTTTTTTTAACTTTTGTGTAAAAGAAAGTAAAGAAGTGTTATTCTATATTTATGTTATTGAAAACAAACCCCAAAGACCAAACCAACAATACATTATTCCATCTTTCAAGACTTCCAGACTTCCTCAACTGTCCGTAGTCTTCAGCTCCAATAATAATAATAATAATAATAATAATAATAATAATTATTATTATTATTATTATTATTATTATTATTATTATTATTATATATTATTATTATTATTATTATAATGCAAAGCCATACTGAGGATGTAAATCTTTAAAAACAGTTCAAAAAGGAAGCAGAGGTCATGACGATCTTGGCTCTCCTCTCCTCCACTGGCCTCTGTAACTCAATGCATCCTCTCATTCAGTATTTCTTTCATCAGTCGAAGCGGTGCTCTTGCGTCATCATATCGTTTCATCCATATCTATAAAACAAAAAAGTCATTTTTTCATCTTCATAGTACTGTACTAATCTCTTCTAGTGTTCAATCCTCTCTGTTGTTCTGCTGTCTGAACTAACTGTGACCCCTTGACTCGTCCATTCACTGACGTTCAGCCCGTCAAGCTCGAGGGCTAATGGGAAATTGGGTTAGTTGAGGGCAGCAAAAAACAGAATTACTGAACAAAAACAACATTACATTGTTTTTGAAAAGCACTCTTGTCCCTATTAAAAGATATGCGGCAAGCCACACAACATACTACTGAGAAACGCTTTGTTCCAAGTCTGTATTAGTTATTAGCTGCAAACATCAATGGGATTTTAATTTTTGATTTTGATGTTTCCTTCCTCTCTGCCTGAACACACACAGGAAACATTTAAAGAACAACACAAAACAGCCACAATATACAAAAAACAGTATACAAAAAAACACAAAACAGTCACAGGGAAGACAGTAGACAGTTAAATCACTAAGAAATAGAGTCCATATTTGTCAGTACTGCAGTTTGTTGAGCGTTTGTAGCGTGCTTTTTCTTTTCTTTTTTTTACAGATCAGGGATCTGCGACCTGACAGAAAGAAAGTGAAAATTAGTTCTCACAGGCTCTGAAAAGGACACATTTATCATCGTTATTGAAATTTATCAAAGCTGTGTGCAGTTTTATTTTAGAATTTTGTGTTTGCTGAGATTTAGAGAGAAAAAGATAAATAAAACATATGTTGTCTGCATTTTTGTAATCCTGAGTCTGTTTGATAAGGTTCTTTAGAGCACTCTGCCTGTCTGCTTCTAGCTGGCTATCTGAGGCTGTCGCTATGTGCACATAAACATTACGACAGAAAAGGTCATTTTACTCTCAAAGAAAAACATATTCTTGTCGACGCTTATGACAAACTGCCAACAACGAGACCCCACAGCAAAAGTGAAAATACAAAACAGTAAATAAAATTCAGCAAGTAGTTTTGGTACTTTTCATGTAATAAATATATAAATGTCAATTCAGAGGTAACCTGTACAAGAAATAAAGAGAAAGGAAAAACATTTGGTTATAATTATCCACTTGTAGTGATCAGTTTGTTGTCCATTGTCCATGTCCATGTTGATGGACATGAAGGAATGTGTCACCTTGTTGAAAGAGTCTGGCTCATGTATGTGTTTTTAAACCTTTTTGAGGACTACATGGAGGAATAAGCGTTTCCTGACTTTGGCTACACAGACAACACAGTATCATTTCATTGTTGGTTTTGGTCTTTTCATGGGACTTGTTGGCGATAATACAAAAAGATTAAATATCACCAGACTTATTCTTTAAATCTGTGTAGTTAATCTTAACTATATTGACATTAAATACATGTTTTAACAAGGGTTCATTCTTTACTTTTCCAGTGGTCTTTTGTACCGGCACCCAGAATGTTCTGAGCACGACGGGAAATTCAGAGATCCAGTACAACCTGATGAGGGACATGTACACCGGCTGTGAGATTGTGATGGGCAACCTTGAGATCACCATGATGGAGCACACCAGAGACTTCTCTTTCCTGCAGGTGAGGCTGTGAAAAACAGGTCTGTAAGGAGCACATTACAGATACTCCTTCCACAGAACGACAGCGTATGTGTCACTGAGAAGAACTGCATGATAACCAGTCCAGACAAAGATAGAGATCACCCTGATGCCAGAAGCAAAACAAGGTGTTTATCACTGTCTGCAGTGGATGATGTGTCTGAATCATATTTACAATGAGCTCATTTATGTCCCTTTTCCCAATCAATCACTGCACTACAGTCATGATGACTAATAAGACAAGCACACACGCCTCTGCTGCCAGATTGTGAGTCTGATAACAATCAGAGATGACTGAACAAAAGCAGACGCCATCTGTGTTTTATTTAATATTTATTTCTCATAATTTTTTTTTTAACTCTGCAGTCTATCAGGGAGGTGACCGGCTACATACTGTTCGCTGTCAATGAGTTCAGCCGCCTTCCTCTAGACCACCTGCGCGTCATCAGAGGCACCACACTGTACGAGGACCAGTATGCTTTGGCTGTGATGGTCAATTACCAGAAGGACGGGGAGCATGGCCTGCAAGAACTGGGCCTGACACATCTTACAGGTACACACGCAGTCACTCAGTTTGTGCGTTTAAGTGTGAGGGGCTGGGGTATTACAGAAATGTCTTGAGTCTTCATTTAAAATAGGACGAGTCAAACAGAATTTTCCCCCCATTTGATATTACAGAAGCAAATCCAAACTAACTTTTAATAAAACTATCCTATCTTTGACTACTTCATCCTCAGGTTAAGGAATGCTAAATATGCAATCCAACATCGCTTATCAACTTTTTATGTCTCTTTAGAAACTGACACTACTTTTCTCATCTCACCAAGCTAATAATTAAACATACATTCAAACAAAAAAAAAAAAAAAAAATTGAGCTGACGGATGCATAAGAGATGTTGATTGTATCTGTAGAGAAAACTGAGTATGTTCCTTTTGGAAAATTCACAAAAGGAAAGCTGACACTTTTTATGCGTTCAAGTGGAACTCATGAACTAATAATTATGATGCGGAAGTCGTAGAACATTGTGAATTTGGATCTAGCAGAGAACTTCCAGTTCAGTATATGAACACAACAATATGGTAAACACAGTCAACACGGTAAACATGACCCCATTTGAACGCACCAGGAATCTGCTGTATCAAGCATTCATTGTGTAAAAAAAAAAAAAAGCAGCCATACGGATTAAACAAGTTAGCTAACACTGTTGTTAGCTACTGTTAATAAACACTACTGTTAGCTGCTGATAGTGAAAACCACTTATAGTTAACTAGGGAACACCACTGTTAGCTACTGTTAACAAATACTAATGTTAGCCCACACTATCATTAGCTACTGTTAGCAAACACTATCATTAGCTACTGTTAGCAAACACTACTGATAGCTACAGTTGGCAAGCACTGTTATTAGCTACTGTTAGCAAACACTACCATTAGCTTCTGCTAGCAAACACCACTCTTGGCTGGTTACTAAGTTAGCACCTGCTACAGGTGGAAAAGTGAAAGCTAGGCCAGCTTAACAGTTATCCCAACAGTTTATTTAAGATTTTTGGTAAGTTATGATGCTTGTGTAATACACATTTCAGGATAGGAACACTGACTTAAGAACTGTTCATCAGTAAAGGCTGTTTTCAACCAGATTAAACAAGTTAGCTAACTCTACCACTAGGTTCTGTTAACAAGCACGACCATTACCTACAGTTAGCAAACAGTACTGTTAGCTAATGATAGCGAACACTGCTCTTAGCAACTGATAGTCAGCCTCCATTAGCTACTATTAGCTAAGTTACTGTTAATAAGATAGATACTACTTGGCTTTTTAACTAAATTGGATCCTTAACTACCATGGTTCGAAAGTAATGAAGTTTCTGTAATACGGCCCCTTTAGTGGAGCAGTGAGAGCTCCTGTAAGATGTGACACTTGGTTACTTGTTGGAGCTCCCACACCCACGCAGCGCAGCCACACCTTCAGAGTACCGGTCGACAGAGAGCAGCGGTGTGTGTAGTCTCTGTGATGTGAAGTCCCTGGAATTTCTCATGTGCCCAACCGCTCAACTGCCAGTGTAACATGAGCTGCGGCACATTACACTGGGTCTGTATGTGCTGTAGTAAACAGTGAATGACAAAGTGTGATAGGATGAGTCATGGGCCTGTTCGGACTTGATCTGCTGATTGTCTTTCCTCATTTAAATGTGTGCCACCCACAGAGATACTGGAGGGAGGAGTCAAGATCATCCAGAATAAATACCTGAGCTACGCCCCGCAGGTGAACTGGCTGGACATAGTAAAGGATGGAACAGCTCATATTATGATCGAGGGCAACGGGCCTGAAAGTGAGTCGAAAGGATGTTACCCTCTATTTCAGTGTTTATGCTGTATAAAAATACATACAAAACACATACAAAAATACATAAAAATACATCTGCTGATAATAAAATCTTCTTTTAGAGCCTTGTAATGAAGCATGTGGAGACCTTCCATGTTGGGGTCCAGGAACTGATGCGTGCCAGACCTGTGAGTGACATCAGCATCCCTTTATTTTCCCATTTATCAACTCAGTTCTGTAATGCTTGGTTTTCTGTTTTTATAGTACACCTCAACTACATTTTAAGTTTTCAGCATCAAAATAGAAGACATAAGAAATGCACAGTGGTGTGCCTCTCTCCAGGGTGCTGGCTAGTGCAGGGTAAACCACAGTAGAGCTTTAATCGGGCCTGAAAAAAGTAATAATAATAATAATACAGCCCAAATCCAACATGTGTGAGAAATAAGGCACAACCTGACTCAAATCTGTCAGATAAACTACAGTAAATCAACAGTTTTAAATTCTCCAAGA
The DNA here is from genome assembly GCF_056507025.1 of Lutjanus erythropterus. NCBI lineage: Eukaryota > Metazoa > Chordata > Actinopteri > Lutjaniformes > Lutjanidae > Lutjanus > Lutjanus erythropterus. The sequence continues at coordinate 22,984,345 of NC_139318.1, forward strand.
CAAATGCATTTGAAAAGTTGGCTATAGCAGCTATTATTCTACCACACAAAAAACATTACATATCCGTTTCCATGACAGTTAATATCAGAGTATGAATCTGACTCTTCTATATCTAACGCTATAAAGGATGAGCAGATCCTAAATACAAACATTTCCTAATTATGACATAAATTTAAAGTACAGGAATATCATCATAATAAGATATATAATACAGTAGTATACATAATATTATATTAACATACATTAATATAATTAATAAGTATTAATAGTAGAAAATGTGGCTATTCCATCTCCAGCACTACAGAGGGTGAGTAGATCTAGGATGTATAATTTCCATTTTGTACCCTGATATTAACTGTCATGAAAACATATATATAATATTTTTATTACAAGCACAGAGTGAATTTGATGAAGCTGAATATTTTTTTTTCAGAGGTCTGTATTATTTTACTTAATATTAATGTTAATTCATATATGTCACATATTATGCATCAATCATGTTTCATTTATTTAGTCATTTAATATTAATTCTTAAAACAGATAACCATGGTGTACTTTTTATCTGAAAAAGTTGCACCTGTATGGGTTATATATCAGTGGACATGAGGGGCAAAGTGAAAAATAATCACCATTAAGAGGTACTTTGGTCTAAAACAGTTTGGAACCACTGCAAATGAAATTAACATACTCTCAACTTTCTTTCAGTGACAAAGACTGTGTGCGCCCCTCAGTGTAACGGCCGGTGCTTTGGAAAAAACCCAAGCGAGTGTTGTCACATTGAGTGCGCTGGAGGCTGCACCGGACCCCTGGATACAGACTGCTTTGTGAGTCTTCAGTTATGCTGTTGTAAATCATGAAATTAATGATGGCTGAATTCTACTTTTGTGCCACACTGTCATGACTTACATATAAAGACAAATAGACACAAATACACAAATGGACAAACAGGGTTGGGAGAGTCACTTTAGAAATAGATTCCAATATTATAACTGATTACCTGTTAAAAATGTAGTCAGTAACCTAATCCAAGTGTCACAATATTAAAGTAATCTAACATGATTACTTTTCACTACTTTTGGATTACCTTAATACCAAATATAGTGAAATTGTTTAATCTAATATAATGCATTATGTTTTTTAAGTTTATTAATTGTTTGTCCTGCTGTTCTTTCTTTTGAGTTTGAGTGTGAAGTGTGTATAAGTTAGCTAGCTATAACTGGATTTCTGTGTAGCTAACATTAGCAGTTGATCTGTGTAGCTAATGTTGGTGGATGGTCTTTTATTTTATTTTACAACTGTAATCCTGCTATATTAATCTCATTTTTTACTAAAATGCAAGTGGATTACTTCTTTTTTCTGTAACCATAATGGAATACAATTACCTTTTTTGTATCCTAATTACATAATCATGTTACATGTAATCCATTACTCCCCAAGCCTTTGGACAAAACATATCTATCAGCTGTGTTTCTGACTGTGCTGTATGTGATGTTTTACAGGCTTGCAGGAACTTCAACAACTCGGGCTCTTGCGTGCCTCTGTGTCCTCAGACCCTCATCTACAACAAGCACACATTCAAACTGGAGCCCAACCCCAATGCCAAGTACCAGTATGGCTCCATCTGTGTGGCCCAGTGCCCCAGTGAGTCCCCACACACACTGCTTTATTCCCACATGTTGTCAGACTCACAGACAGTTGCTGTTCTCCTGATATCATCAATGCAGTTTTTATGTTCGTGCACATCATTCCCACGATGTTCTATGTGCTACGCTGTTGTAAAATGCTACTCGTATCTTAACCTGCTCATGTATATTTGTAGTTTATTAATGCCATTTTTTTTTTTTTATGTCAGCAAACTTTGTGGTGGACGGTAGCTCGTGTGTGAGCAGCTGCCCTTCTGATAAAATGGAGGTGGAGAAAAACGGAGTGAAAAGATGTGAACCCTGTGGAGGCCTCTGTCCAAAAGGTATTTAAGAAAATTCAGCGGCTGAGATACAAGCTATAAGCTAACCCTGTCCCACTCTGGTCAGTAGTGGTTTGAGAAGTGTCCTTTACTTAAAGTGTCCTTTACTTTACTTAAAGTTACTACAAGGAGTTTTTAACAGTTTACAAACCACTCTCAGTTTAATACTGATGCCTCTTTATGACCTACATAAACAAACAAGGCCATCATAGAGAACACTGGTTATTTCTATATAGCTGTTCTTAATGGCAGCCAGCAGGTTGGAGTCACCTTGAAATCAGATGAAACAAGCCTGTGCATGCATTTTCCCAGCCAGAGTTACATTAGCCAGTTAAAAGGAGGGAGGAGGGGATTTTTATGGGGATTTTATTTTTGATTTATTATTTTTGATTTAGTTATTACAATCTGAAAGTTTCTTGTAGTGGCATTATGAAAAAGTAGAAAGTAGTTTGGTAGTAGTGCAGTGTAACAGTGTAGAAGTTCTGAATTTAAAATATATTACTGTACTTGATGAAGATACAGAAATAAAAGAGCTGCAACTATTAGTCAGTAAAATAATTGTTTCAGTCATTTTTCGAGGAAAAATGACAAAACATTTGCTCGTTAAAGCTTCTGAAATGTGAGAAATTGCTGTTTTCTTCATCATTTATGAAGAGTCTTTCAGCTTGGGCTGTTGGTTGGATAAAATAAGCAATTTGAGGATGTCACATTGGGCATCTGGGAAATTGTGATGAGCCTTTTTCACAATTTTCTTATATTTTATAGAGGAATATAGACAATTACATGTGAAAATTATCTGCAGATTAATCGATAATGAAAATAATCATTAGATGCAGCCCAAAGAAATGCTATTAAAAAAGTATCAGTCATGCATATTATATTATTAATGCATTAATTTATAAGTAGTATAATGCACAGCTGGTTGAGACTGAGCTGTTGTTTAACTTACAAAAGCTGTCAAACCTTATTTGTTACCACAGCTGCAACTATAGCAGTCAAATAAATACAGTACAAAGTCACAATAAAAGTCCCCATTAAATGAACTTATCCTTTGTACCGCATGACCTTATTCTTTTCTTCTTCCTCCTCATCATCATCTTCCTCCCAGCTTGCCACGGCACAGGAAGTCTAACCAGACAGACTGTTGATGCTCTGAACATCGACAGTTTCATAAACTGCACTAAGATCCAGGGCAGTCTGCACTTCCTGGTCACTGGGATCAAAGGGTAAACCAGACTCTGCATTACCATGGTTTAATAATTAATTAGTTTAATAGGTTCATAAGTATTTTCTTCTTTTTAGCAATAGGCCTTTATTTTTCTCCCTCTGTTCTCTCTCTTCAAAGTGACGATTACAACGGTGTTCCACCCCTCGACCCAGAGAAACTGAAAATCTTCAGCACTGTGAGGGAGATCACAGGTGTGTGTGTGTGTGTGTGTGTGTGTGTGTGTGTCTGTGTTTGTTTTTAATGTCACATCACAGTGTTTGCAGTCTGGTCAAAGCTTCTGAAACACCTTGTCTCTAATTTCAGACATCCTCAGTATCCAGTCGTGGCCCAGGAACATGTCTGACCTGTCAGTCTTCTCCAACCTCCAAACGATTCAGGGCAGAAGTCTTTACAAGTGAGTAGTTGTTTTTTTTCCTCCTTCCTTCTTCTAACATTGTTTTTTTTATTCTCTAGTTCACTGATGTCATGTGACATGTTACTATCATGTTGTGTTGTATCTTTCACTGCATTACAGGTTAAACTGATGTGATCTGATTCTCTTTTTGTATCTTGTATCTCTTTGTTTCCTTCATTTTTACCACCTTTAGAGGAGTGAGCTCTAAAAGGTACAGTAAAGACATCTCAAGTCCATCTGTATCCACCTCTTCATGTACAACTTAAAATCATTTTTGTTGGTTTAGATATTATTATTTCATCCTTGTGGGCATAATGTATTGGGATTGTGTGATTGAGTTGGTGGTGGGCACAGATCTTTAATGAGTTCACGGTTCATGGTTTTCTTGCATGCTCTCTCTGATTTAAAGTGGTATTTGGCTGCAAAATTTTAGAATCTGAGAGTTTGATTGTATTTTATGGAAGCAAAGAAAAGTCAGGATTACAATTAAGTTGCAACTGAATTCCTAATTGTGAAATTTAATCGATAATGCTTTCTTACGAAATGAAAGTTTTTCCTCTACCATTGAGATCTTTTACATTACAACAATTGGCATCAATTTATCGGGTTTGTATTCCCCTTTGAAAATTTACAGCGGTTAATTACAAGTTGTGCAGTTTCAAAGACATGATATTAGAGGCCAGAAAGAAAATACAACTGTCCACTGAATTCAAGTCAAGTAAAAGGTTCTCAAGTTGGGTTGGTGAATTTCAGACACCATAATAGAATAGAATAGAAAGTCTTATTTATATTTTATTACACGGCTCTGTTAAATACTCAATTTTGATTGGTCAGTTACAGCATTCTAAGGTCTGTTATTTCTGCATGTTGCTATGAATAACACTCTGTTGCTATGAAGAACAGACTGTTGCTATGGACACAGTTCTGCTCTGACTCTGGAGGAACAACAAATAATTTTTAAATTAAACATTTTGTGTTAAATTATTGTTTTTCTTCATAATTAACCATGTGACAAGTGGGATAATGTACAGCTTCGGGATGATCCAAGTCCTGCATCACCCTATTGGGGATTTATTTCACAATACTGACCTGCTCACTGTACATTATCCCTTATATACAGAATACAATGAAATTGGGAGCACTACTCCTGATCAGTGCAACAAAAACAGACACAAAGAAAACATCCACAGTCAAGTAATAGGGTAAAAATTTGTAATATGCAAAGTAAACTAGAATACTATAATAAAGAAAAGAAATAACCTAAATGCAATGGAATTTGCATGGTCTAGCTTAAATACTTCAAGGATAAGCGGTCAAGTCTGAATAAAATCAGGCCTTTGTCTAATTACTTTATGTTCTGTCACTGATATGATCCAAAGGAAGTTCAGATACCACCAAATCCTACACATTGCTCCTTTAATATCATGTTTTTGAAATAGCAAAAATTCAAATTACCTTCTGAGAAAATCCCAGGACTCAAACTTAACAAATTTAGAAAGATGGTTTTCAAAGTAATGCACTAATAAAACTTGAATTTGATCCTGTCTTTCCTTCTTTAGAATTTCAATCAAACATTGGCTTCTGTTAATTGCTTATACAGCATTTATTCCCTGTTTGTTATTTCAGGGGCTACTCTCTTCTGGTGATGAAGATCCCCTCTTTGACCTCCCTGGGGTTACGCTCTCTGAGGAAAATTAACGACGGCGGCGTCTACATCACAGGAAACAAGAAGCTCTGCTATCATGACACTGTCAACTGGACGCGTATCCTGAGCACCAGTTCCCGCCCGCAGAGACGCCAGAAACACATCGATGTCAAGGACAACAGACCGAGAGATGAATGTGGTGAGTGACGTTGGATCCCTTTTAATAACTTTCCTTGTCAATCAAAGTCAAGTCAAAGTGTTTATGGTAGGGATTTAATGATTCACTCGTGCATGTGCAAGCTGAACATGAATCGGAAACAAATCGATGCTGCATTGGTGTATCGATACATCTCATTAGGACGCGCATATGTTTCATTTTTGGCATCAGGGAGCTGCTGCTATAACTTTCCTCTCTCTCGTCCTGCCTCTCCCTGCACCGCTCTCGCTGGACGTCTGCAGCCGTGATCACACAAAACAAGCGCTCCCTCCTCCCTCTCTTGAGTCTCCTCTTAATTTCCGCAAATCAGACCGTGCTGAAAACAGCGAAAGAAGTGACATTGTAAGTTTGGGTTTTATAAGAAAGATGAGAAACGCTGCTGCAAATCGTTTATGCAAAACATGTCTGACAGCAGAGAACAGAGACACGAGTCTGACCCACAGAGACGTCATGTCACTGTGAGAGCAGGTAACAGAGCATCACTGTTCCTCAAAACCACAGCACTCTTCATATGAAACAGAGCAGCAGATCATCTTACTGCAAAAATACTGATATTTTAAACAGTTTTAAAGTTTGTTCACAGATTCTTATTTAGGCTACAGGATCTCATTTACACATGAGACTCATAATGAGATGTTAACACCACTGTACTGTCTCCTTCTTTAAAACTATCAGGATTTCTTTTTGCAACTAATTGCACTCTACAAATGTAGCAGTAGTTGAATCAAAATGTAAAGATTCACACATTGCATTGTCTTGTATTGCATCATCGTATTGTATCGTAACAGGACCGAATCTTATTGAACTGAATCAATTGTGATTTAAAAATTTCTAAGATATATCGTGTCATTAAACATGTATCAAGATACATGTCAAATCAGCCTCAGACAGTGAGATACACACCCCTAGTTTATGGTCATAACTACAGTAAAAACACAAGTTTCCTCGTACAGTGAAATTCTTCCTTTGCTTTCTGCTCTGAATGCTGTTAAACAAGGAAACTCAATGCATAAAAAGTGAAAATATATATAAAAATGCAAGAAGAATAAATAAAGACATGATGAAAATGATGAAAATTACATTCTTATTACATTAGTGAACTGTTACGTTTTTGCATATCTAACAGAAACATTGCAAACAATGCCAAACAGCGGAGCATCACTAATGATTAGTAAACATGATTGATTATCATTTGACTGTTTATCAGTAAAATAACTGTTAACTAAAGTTTAATTAACCATTTATTAATGATGGTTATCGCAAAGTGTTACCAATGTTTTTGTTAAATGTGAAACAGTAAAATAGTGTATCATTCTCATGATAAAATAGCATAAATTATAGCATTAATAATACTTAATAAATATAATTTATTATAATTCCATTGGTTATTAACTGAAATAAATATTAAATTTCAGTTTTATTAGCTATCTATTCATCTTTTTTTAATGGATATTGTTATATTTATTCTATATTTATATATATATTGTTAATGATTATTTTAAAGTGTTATTAATTTTTGTTCTGTTTATGTATGTAGTTAAAGATGGCCACGTGTGTGATCCCCTGTGCTCCTCTGATGGCTGCTGGGGTCCAGGGCCGAATCAGTGTGTGTCCTGTAAGAAATACAGCAGGGGAGGAACGTGCGTGCCAGACTGCATGTTCTTAACCGGGTCAGTCCCTATAAAACAACTAATAACATGAATAATAATGATCACAGTGTTTGCCTGAATGTGAGTAATGTTTGCTGTGGCGTAGCTGCCTCAACTGTTTCAATCTTATCTGCGGCCTGTTGAAAGATTGAAAACGTGAATAACTTTTTGCCTTGAATGCAGGGAGAGGCGGGAGTTTGCTACTCGATCAGGGGAGTGTAGGCCATGCCACCCAGAGTGTAAGGTCCAGGAGGGGAAGCAGACCTGCACAGGCCCGGTATGAGTCTCTGCATTAGTCCAGCCATTTTAACCAAAACATGAGAGTCAATCTCACACCAACTGCAACATAAACAAACTAAATGCATGTCTTCAGTGTGCTCTGAATGAACTCATCCACATATATGTTGACAGTGAATAACATAAATTTAAAACAAAATTATTTAAATTGAAAGTATAGCACATCTTAAGTGTTCAAGTAAAAAAGACAAAATACTCACATTTCACTTATTTATTTGGCTCACATCACATAAGTGAAATGTGAGTATTTTGTCCTCCTCGACTTGAGGACTTGAGACATAATTCTTTTTCAATTTTTTTTAATTTGCTTGCTGAATTTTGGGTTAAGCACTCCACTGAGAATCCCACTGTTGAAGCGCAACCTCCTTTAATTACGTAAATTTCACTTAAATTAACACTTTTGTGTTGCTTACAAACTTTTTGTGACTGCCAAATCGGCATTAATCAACCCAAATGTTGACAATAAGGAACATAAATATGCTTATAAATAACACTAATTCTTTTGCACATTCAGTGTACTGCATCCAACTCCATTTCTCATGTAAAACCGTTTCTGGTTGTCTGTGGACAGCACTGAACCCTTTGTGTGGACATAAGACAAGAAGACATGCATCCATCAGGTTCATGAGCACAATGGGAAACTGTGGCATCACCAGTTTCAATGTTTTTCTATACCTCCCCAACTTGGGTTTCTTTAGTCATTTGATATGTTACAAATTACATATTTATGAGACTAGAACGGTTGAAAGAGTTTCTGTTGCAGTGTGTGTGGGGTCATGTTGTATAATGCTTGAGCTTTTTGCTCTTTGGGTGTGTTGCTGCCACCTAGTGGCACTACAGTGAATATAATTTTACTCCAGATTGTCACAGACTTTGAACCATCTCTTTCTCTTTGCAAATTTCTGTCTGCTTTGCTTTTGTCTGTCAACTCAACTGTCCATCCTTCTTGAAAGGGAGCAGATCAGTGTGTAGCATGTGCGAGCCTGCAGGACGGTCCACACTGCGTCCCCTCGTGTCCTGAGGGTGTGATGGGAGGGGAGGAAGTCATCTTTAAATACCCCAACAAGCAAGGCCGCTGTGAATCATGCCACATCAACTGTACCCAAGGGTAAAGAATAATTTGATGTAGTTTTGTTTTGTTTTGTTTTGTTTTTTAAACCTACGTAGTTATATGAGAGAACAACACATGAGAAATGCAGAGAGATCTGATTTCCTCCATGAATGTGTGATGTGTGCTTGACTGGCCAACTGAAGATATATTTATTTTTTAGGAGTTACAGATTGATGGATTAGAAAGTCATCTATAAGATACTTTGGATTTAAAAAAATGTTAATATTATTAGTTGAACTGTAAAGCTTTATGAAAAAAAAATTATATCATCATTACTTAATTATATTATATAAATGAATCTGAAGACTTTTCACAGACCTCTGGCAGAGTCCCTGGGCCCCTATTTGAACACCACTGTGTTATAGTGGTTATATTATATAAGTATATTAAACAATGAAATGAAATTGTAATCCAAGTTAGGTATATAATTATCATTAATAGCATTTGATATGTTTCATAACTTATTTTTTCAGGTGTTTCCTTAAATTTGTCACCCATCTGTATGTTCATGATTGTGTTTATTTCACATGCCTCTTTTCTGTGTGTTGTGTTTAGGTGCTACGGTCCAGGAATTGGAGACTGTGTTGGAACGTCTCGGTACATTTCTGGGTAAGTCTGCCATGTTTGAAATATGTATGTGGCTGTATGTGGTCCATGAACTAAAATGAGTTTATCACCCCCAGTTTGGGCATTTTGATTAAGTATCAGTGGCTGACAGTGTATTATCTCTTCTTCTTCTCCTTCTTCATCTGTCATTAGACAAGTGACCACGGCCATTGTACTGGGAGTGATCGCCGTTCTCTTCATTTCATTCGCTGTTTTCACCCTGACTGTTCTGTACCGCCGAGGTCTCGCCATTCGTCGCAAGCGGGCTATGAGGAGATACATGGAGAGCGGAGAGGTCGGTCAGAGTCTGACGTCTTCATGATGCTGTTATGTTTCAGTTAAGTTTGTTCTGACTTATTTTCTATGTGCCTGCAGAGCTTTGAGCCTCTGGATTCTGGAGAGAAAGGAGCTAAAGTCCACGTTCGGATCTTGAAGCCCTCAGAGCTGCGTAAGATCAAGTTGTTGGGTAACGGAGTGTTTGGATCTGTCCATAAGGTACAGTAATGGTAACTGTGCAATCCTCGTCCTGCACATTTTTGTTCATGAAGCAAATTATGAATCTGTCTTTATTTCTTACCTCACAGGGCATTTGGATTCCTGAGGGCGATACAGTGAAGCTTCCTGTGGCCATAAAGGTGATTCATGATCGCACCGGACGGCAGACCTTCAATGAGCTGACAGATGTAAGAAAATATGACTCAGTATGGTATGGTAGGCTTGAAAGGTGGCTCTGAAATGTCTGTAGCTTGCTTTTTTGCAGATTCAGAGGTTACAGTGAATTCCTTTGACAACTCCTTTGACAACTAATTTCTCTGCTGTTGATCTGAATGTGAAGTGTGTTTAAATATTCATTTTCTCCACAACATCGCAAAATACATTATTTTTCTGTCACAGTGGTAGGATTTATTGGTCATGTCAGTATTATTTATTTGTAAAATTCAATGTACAACTGCAGATAGGGTCAGCAGCAACATATTTTAGCCGCCTAAAAAAATAAAAAAATAAGTGTACACTATATTAGAACATTTTCACAGCTTTACTTTGCTGTCAGACAGCCTTTCTGACAGGAAACTGCTTACAAAGGCCAAATATCACTCTCTCCGAACCAACCACATTCCTGTGGCAAAACCTTTTATCTCACACAACATGGGAGTTGCTTGTCCAAAACTGAACTTTCCCTTTAAACGTGTGTTTTTAATGTTTAATGTTGCCTTTTGAGGCCTGTTCAAACCAACAAATATATATCTTTAACTATAATAATATCATTGTAAAACCCATTCTCACTCAAGAGGACGGAGTGGACTGAGCTGCGGCTTTATAGCTCTAGTGTGGATTCATCCCTCCACGTTAATGATTTTTACATAGATATTTTTATCATTATGGTTATAGTTCTTGGTGTGGATGGCCCTTACTCTGGTTTGTCTTTGGAATCCATTGTAACTGGTGTGCATCCAAGCAACAACAGCTGTATCGCTCCATGAAGAAGCAATCCTCAAACTTTTCAGAACCAGCTGTCACCTTGAATATTTGACACTTATACAATACATTTTTGGTGGAGTATTCCTTTAAAACCTGGATTAAATGTTGACATTTCTCTTAAAAATCCATATTAATTGTTTCAACTTAAATGTTCACTGTAGCACATGATGACGTTGGGGAGCTTGGACAACATAAACGTTGTCAGGATCCTGGGTATCTGTCCCGGTGACAGCCTGCAGCTCGTCACTCAGCTCAGCAGTCAGGGCTCGCTGCTGGAGCACGTCAGGAACTGCAAGAACAAACTGAGCCCACAGAGGCTGCTTAACTGGTGTGTTCAGATTGCAAAGGTAAAGGACCAAACTTCTTTTGATTGTTTGCTTGTTTGTGTATAGCATTACGGCCCCTAAAATGGCTCATACTCAAGAGGTTGAACACAATGTAATGGTGGGCTGTTTGGTCTATTCCACTGATCGCCCAGGAACTTATAAAAGCATTGCTGTCCTGTCTCATCAGGGTATGTATTACCTGGAGGAGAACAGGGTGGTCCACAGGAACCTGGCTGCCAGAAATGTGCTCCTGAAGAATAATTACACCGCTCAGATCTCAGACTACGGCATTGCAGACCTACTTTACCCTGATGACAAAAAGTACTTTTACAACGAGGTCAAGGTCCGTAGCCTGGCAGAAAAGATACAATACACAAATGGACACTCAGCAAAATGATCAAAGTTCATTAAGAGAATTTATTGTGCAAACTGTGGGACTTTGCTCCTGTTTTTCTCTTATTGCCCACTGAAGTGATCAACAGAGACATTTTCTTTTTATGTGATTAGGCACCAATCAAATGGATGGCCTTAGAGAGCATCTTGTTTCGCAGATACACACATCAGAGCGATGTCTGGAGTTATGGTGAGTATCAGTTTGGTTCATATTGAGTGTTTATAAAAATGATGGTGGAGGTGTGGGTGTTTCTGCTGTACAAATTGTGCTTGTACAGCAGAAACAGCAGTGTTTCATGCCTCACTAAATTTGTCTCCTACATTTAGGTGTGACAGTATGGGAGATGATGTCCTACGGGGCAGAGCCGTACACTACAATGCGTCCACAGGAAGTTCCCGATCTGTTGGAAAAGGGCGAGCGCCTGTCCCAGCCTCAAATTTGCACCATTGATGTCTACATGGTTATGGTCAAGTGTGAGTGCTTGTTTCCTATGCTGTCTTTTTAATATATTGTAGTTTCTTGGTCGGTTCACCACTTTGGTTCAGACTTAAATACCTCACTGGCTATCAGACAGGCAGTTTTGATGATAACGATGATGATGATGATTAATCCAAATGATTTTTGGTGATCTCATGACTTTTCATAGTGTCACTATAAGGCCAGAGGTCTAACTTATCAAATGAAGTATCTCAACATCTATTCAATGGATTGCCTGAAAGTTTGATCTCTAGAGGATGAAGCTTTCTGACATTGGTGATGTCCTGATTTTACCTCTAGCATCACTGTGAGGTTGACATTTATAAGATGCACTGCCAGGACATGAGGCACAGACGCTGATGTCAGCCTCAGAAAGAAATCTTTGATGATCCCCTGACCTTGTATCTGGCGCCATCATCAGGTCAAACTTTAATTACTTTAGTATAGGACTAAATACTTGCATAAGTAATAACATTCCCATCAATCTCAGCTGTGTGCCAGCTTTGTGTTTATATCTAATTCCCAAATGTACATGGGAGAAGTTAGCAGGGCTTCCTGCCAGAAGGTCAGTTCTGCCAGAAATCTTTCTGGATGAGTAGGAAAGAGGAACACACACCAGTGTTGGAGAGATGCTGACCATGAAAAAGTACAGGAAGATAGTTGCACACTCATAACCATGATGTGAATTATTTTTTTTTATAATTTACCAGTGTTTCAACATGACAGCCTTCTTCAGTGAAGATGACCATCTTGTCAACACACCAGAAACCTTTCTGCCATTGTCTTTTATAACCCAAATCGTTCCGCATCTTTTCCTAATGCTAGCTAAATAGTTCCGGTGCCTGAACTTAACCAAGAACTTTTGTTGTTTAAGTTTAACCAAACTGCAACAGAAAACTGAAACTGAAGATAAGAAGTCAACTAAGTCAATAATTAGCCTCACATGTGGGTTGAACCCCAGAATCCCAGGTAAAAGAGCTTTTAACCCATTCATCACAAAGATAAATTCTTTCAATTAGAGCTTTGTTGCTGTACATACTATGCCAGCTGACTTCCTAAAGCACTTTGTGACAGAAGGCTTTCTGTGATTTCTAACAGAAAGCTTTCTGGGAGAAAGATCGAAGGCTAGTATGCTAGTTAGTATGCTAACACCCTAAGCTCAGATGGCGAACATGGCAAACATTAAAGGTCAATACCTATATATTTTATATTATATATTATACCTACTGATGGCACTGTCCTTGTGAGCATATTAGCAGGAGGATACTAGTATTTATACTAGTATTTATCTCAAAACATCATTGTATGTTTGGCCTCACAGAGCTACTAGCATGGCTGTAGACTCTTAGTTTTGTTTATTTTACATTTTAGTTAGTTTCATGAAGTTGCATTTTATTGTGCACTAGTAAGAACAACGTTGTAGAATTTAGTGGTAAACTACTACTACTAAACTATGGCCCTTGTTTTTAATTTACAGGTTGGATGATTGATGAGAATGTCCGTCCAACATTCAAAGAGCTGGCGAATGAATTCACCAGGATGGCCAGAGACCCTCCTCGCTACCTGGTGATAAAAGTAAGAAGAGCTGTGCATTCATCAGCATTTGTTTTCTATTGTGGATGGAAATGTTCTGTTTTGTGGAATAAAAGCATACATTCAACCTGCTAATCCATGTCTCACCTTTGTCCCCCAGGAGGACTGCAGCCAACAGGACACAGCCCCGGATGAACTCGCCCAGCGGAGTGCAGACCTGGATGACCTGGATGAAATAGACATGGAGATGTTGGACCAGGAGGAGAAGGGGGTGGTAGATGGTCTGGTTCCAGCCCCCCACTACCTGTCTCAGTCCAGGAGCCTCAGTCGCCTCTCAAAGATGGACACCCACAGAGTAAGAGTCACCACTTTCTGTCAGTTTATGTCTGAAAAGGTCTTTTTTGTCATCTCCTGGATCTAAATGTCACCCCTGTTTTTTTTTTCTTTTAAAGGTGGTTCTTTCTCCAGCAAATGTGGCTGGATACCTGCCGATGACCCCAGGCATTGACATCCCAGGACAGGTAGCTGAAACACCTGCATTATCCCACTGCACACACTCCTACTCTTGTCGTTTTACTAACACAGATTTGTTTGTGTTGTGTAGGCCATGTGGCAATCGCGCTCTCGACTAAACTCTGCCCGTACTGTATCTGAGAGCTCAGAGGGCTGTGGCACGGCAGTGGAACTGGAGATGAGTGAGGACTTGTCTCTGGCTGGCAGCCTGAAGAGACGACGTCATCGTGAGGACAGCGCTTACATGTCGCAGAGGGACAGCATGTCTGGTGGGCCACCAGAGACTCCATCACCAGAGATGAAGGAAGAAGACCAGAATGGATACGTGCTTCCTGGAGACAGTCCAGAGAGAGGTGACAGCACCATTCAGATTTGTTGTCTGTTAGAATGGTATTTGTAAAACACATCCCCAGAAGTCTGGTTCAGTTCTACGGTGTCACAGCCACCATTTTATGGAATGACTACAAAACTGCCAGATCACTCTTACTTCTGTCACACTTTCTATGAAGACCACATCTATAATGCATTATAGGGACATTCATGCATTCATAGTTTTCAGAGTATTCATAGTGTACATTATAATGCATTTATAACTCTTTATGATGTCTCTCATAGAGACAATGTAATGATGATGTTTTCTGATGCACTATATCAAAATGTCCAAGTGTCTCATGGATGCACTTGACTAGTAATAAACTAAAAGTTGACTGATGGAGGCTTATAATACATTATGCACCCTGAAAGGGCACAGAGCCACTGCAGGTGGGGGGTGGGGTAGATAATCAGGGGAGAAATATAGAGTGATGTGTGGATGTTATCATGCTAACCTTTATTTCCCTCACACAAACCCTGACAGGGTTTATTTTACAATAACAACCCACTCAAGGTACATTATTCATTACATTATTCATAGTAGTGGTCTACTATTCAAACATAACAGATCAATCATAATTGAGTATGCAACAAAGCAATGTAATAAACAGCTCTCACATTTTGTGTCTTCCATCTTCCATCTTCATCAGGTTCTTCAAACCTCACTTTACCCGTTTTTCTTTTTTTTTTGTGCAGAGACCCTCCTCTCCACATCTCGAGCCGCTCCTGGCAGGATGGGCAAGTCTCACTCGTCGGGCCTGTTGGACAACCCAGATGATGAAGAATACGAGTACATGAACAAGCAGACGTGTGTCACACCTGTCTCACCCAGGCACAACAACCACTGGCTGAAGCCGAACAAGAAGCGCACCTCATCTGTATCGTCACAAGTGACGGCATGCTCAGGTGACACAACGCCGTCTGTGGAGGTCAGGGGAGGTCACACTAGGAGCAATCACAACTCCGACTCAGAGCAGCAGGGATCTAATGAAGTGGAATATGAATACATGGACATCAGGGGGAGTGAGAAAGACGAAAGTCCTCCTGCACACGATCCTCCTGCTCCTCCTCCAGCAAGGATAGGCAGAGGGGTGCAGGATGAGGATGAGGAGGAAGACGAGGATGAATATGTGGAGGACAGTAACTACCACTACACAAACAGACAACCGAAGCTGCGACAAGCTCTTCAAGACAAGAAGGAGCTGAAGGTGCAGGGAAGGGACGAGGGCGAGGCGTATGAGTACGAAGACATGGACTGCTTTGCTACGCTGCGGCCTGGAGATGCAGTGGTGTACCAGAATTTGCAAAGGGACGGCGAGGGAGCAGCAGGAGGCACCGATGCACATCGATCTGGGTTTGAACCATACGTTAAAGTGCGAGCTGGAGTCGGCGTTGGGGAACCTGGAGCTGGAGACAGATCTTTTGACAATCCAGACTACTGGCACAGTAGGATGTTCCTGAAGGCCAAGGCAGTGCCTACATGAAGAAAATTTGAAGGGCAGGTTCACACCTAAAGGTCCAGTTTCTAAATCGAACAATTGTGAGGACGATACATTGTTTCGGTTTTCCAACTGGTCCGTTCACAAAATCAAACCGTCCATAAATTGTGAACACAAGTCATGTGTTGGAAGGGTCCTTTGACTATTGTTCATATAGTTGGCTGGTAAAAAGACAACATATGGGCCAAGTTCTACCTGGACCATACATACGAACACCTCATAAGACAGCAGGTATTATGTAATTTAATACTGCAGGCATTTCTCACTTCATAATGAGTCGAGGTGTGTCCCCTGTCAGTTGACATTTTGGTAGCAAACGTGCTACTAGATCATCAGTCACCAAAACAGGAACATGAATGAAATAACACATAATGGTACACTTCTCTGATTGGTTTGAATGGTGTTCACATCAGAAACTAACCACTCCAGAGCTCACTTGGCAGCTGTCCGAGACCAACCCTTCAAGGTGGACCACAGAGCGGTTGTTTGGTCTGCACCAAGTCCGGTGTTCACACCAACCCAGACAAATGGCATCCAAGGGGTAAACACTCCAGGGTTTGGATTAACCAGATTAAAGAAAACTAGTGGAACCCACCCTAAAGCTCATGAACTCCCCTCTGAGACGTATTCATGAAGGACCCAAATCAGGAAATACAATCAAAAGCCAAAACCCAACGTGTGACTTTTTCACAGCGTCGTTGTCTGTTACAGGCTCACATTATGTCTGTATGTCAGCCTGTGATTTGGGGCATTTTCAGAAATAATAGCACAGAGTGTTTCTAAACACTAACAGAAATCAGCAGATTACAAGCTACATATTTTTCTGTTTACATGTCGAAATGAACAAAGCTTGTTTTGGAGAACAAATGTATTTTGGAGTGTGGATTTCAATGTTTTCAGACCTCTTTCAATGATGATACATGAAATACATTTTCTACTCAATAAAACTATTTTGAATAGCTATTTTGAAGCACCAACTTTTTATTTTAACATACTGGTATAGCACAATCATTTGTGCAATGTGTGAAGTGTAGGTAATGTTCCTCAGCTGGGTCTAATAAGGAATATGAACTTTTTTGCAACATAATAACAGCAAATTAACAAAAAAAAAAAAAAAAGAAAAAAAAGAAAGAAAGGTTGGTTGACTGAGAGACATTTGTTCAAGTGGATAACGCTCCAACATGGGTCATGGGTTAAACTGACCCTTCGTAAGTCCAGCCTTTTTTCATTTTGTGCTCAAATTACAGCTGAGCAAGCTTGTTGCTGGGGGACCTGTAAAAGCACCATATATTCAGATCTTAAGCAGCTAATGGTGGTAAAAAGCTAATGATTTATATAGATTGGCAGGGTACTTAGCCAGTGTTTTGCTAACATTAGCTT
Source organism: Lutjanus erythropterus (assembly GCF_056507025.1). Classification (NCBI taxonomy): domain Eukaryota; kingdom Metazoa; phylum Chordata; class Actinopteri; order Lutjaniformes; family Lutjanidae; genus Lutjanus; species Lutjanus erythropterus. Next base: position 23,001,428 of record NC_139318.1, read on the forward strand.
TCAGATATAAGTAGCTAGCTAACAATTTATGTAGATTAACTAGTTAGCTAGTTGGGTAGAATTTGGCTACACCGCAAAACACAACTAACTAGCTAGATAACTAACAATACATGTAGATTAGCTAAAGCTAGCTAGCTAGTGTTTGCTTTAACATTAGCAAACCTAAGATGCAACTCTATATACTGTATATGTCACTTTAACATGTCTCCCAGCGCTGTCAAAATTTGGTTTTCTTTTCAACATAAACATGCCTAGCACATACAGGACTTACGAAGGGTCAATTCCTGTACTGGACATAGAGCAATTTCTATACATTCCACCTCTTGGGATCAATAAATCTGTTTCCAGAGCTTTCAGTCACATCTCACGGCCTTCATCAAGGGATGGAGTTTTATCAGTTTAGTTCACAAAATAAAAAGGTGCTTTAATTTTGTTGTCTTTCTTGTTATGGGACTTAACTAAACTTAAAGGAGAACATGCTAGCAATTGAAAAAAATAGTCCAAATAGTGAGTTGGAGCCATAGATATGAAATGTATATGAAATAGCTGAAATCTCTATTTAATACATCTGTGATTAAAGTGAGTTGTCTGGCAGTGTTTGTAAGTCTGGATGTGATACATGATGCAAGGTCTCATAATAATAGTTAGGATAATATTTCATGTCAAGAAAGTTGCGGTTTGTCATAAAACCGTTGAAGTATCAGACTGTTAAGATACCTAATTAGAAAGACTAAGTAAGTAAGTGATTCTATGACTTTCTCCCTCCAAAAAGATGTTTTTGTACCAGAAAGTAGTCACACAAGGAGCCGCTCTTGCTTGTTCTTTCGCTTCCTGGCTAACAAAAAGACCAGGAGTCACTGGATAAAACACTTCAGGTAAAATAATGCTACAAGGGACAGTGATATTGGTGCTGATGATATATATTGGGCAAGACAAAAAATAGTACTTCACTGAATGGTTTCACACAAAACTAAACTATGACAAACTGTGAGTTTCTTGTCTTGTAGAATTATCTTTTAAATTAACAAACATATGTGTAATTCATGGCACAATTCATTAGGGATCAAAACATTATTTGTCTCTCACTATTGACTATTGTTTGTATTTCTCCCTAGGCAAGGGGCCCAATGGCCACACTGGAAGGAGACTGGCTTCACGTCTCTATAGTGCACACATAAAGACAAAATATTTCATGCAATCAGTGTGAGTGTGACCAACAGGACTGAAGCTGATCTCAAATACTAATTAAGTCATCAGCCAAATATTTTTGTGCACCATGAATTTCTAAAAAAAAAGAAAAAGAAAAAACAAAAAAAAAAACTTTTTTATGTCTCTAAGCATCATGTGTTTGGTCATTTATCGCTCTTTCTCATAAACAGCCATAACTTGTTAGCCATAACTCAAGCCTTCATATGCTAATTATGACTACATTACACACGAATGTTTCATAGGATAAGATGATGAGGTGATGACATTTTAGGCAAAAGGTCTAAGGTCACCTTCACCATGACATCATAATAGTCAGATTTATGTCAGTACTCTGAAAAAAAAAAAAAAAAAAAAAAAAAAAAAAAAAAAAAACTTATACCAACTGCTGAATTCTCACTCCTCTTACAATGCATTCATGTGTTGCCGGAAAATGGGAAAAATTATATCCCAGCTGGCAAAATTCACACGAATGCCCCCTCAAGTAGGAATAACAACTCCGAAAGTCTGAGAAAAATTGTATTTTGTAAAATAGTATTAAGTTGTAACTGTTGCAGTCCATATAGTAAACTAGATTAATTAGAAATGTTTTCATTAGCATTAACCCTAATAACAAGTCCCCTATTCTAGTGCCCCCTACTAGTAGTAGCAGTATGTTGTGTCCACTTTACAACCTCAATAACAACTTTCCATGTCAGAAACTGTCAGAGGAGCACATGAATGCACTAGTAGCTAATAAATAGGGACCTCAGTGTTTAGGGAGTAACTACTTACATGTGAATTGTTGCATTCAATCAAATTACAAAATAAAAGTGACTCTAACCTGTCACAGTTACTGAGAAAAATTATGGAATTAAGTTACAACTACTAATCAAAGTGTTGGTGATTATATAGAGGTCACATCTGGTCGGGTTGTATGGCGCAGATATGCACTTGAAAGTGTGCACTCCTTAGTTCAGGCAGCATTTTGGCGGGTTGGGGTCGTTGTGACGTTGGTAGCGTCACCGTACAGTGGGAGGGGCTTTTAGGGCAGCAGGAGGCCGGTGCTAACAGGAGCAGTCAGAGCCAAGCTGATCTGCGGGGAGCTGCTGTCGCCGATTAGGTTCGACTAGCGACTGAAACTTCACTGCCAAGATGTCGGACGATGAGCAAGAGCAAACCATAGCCGAGGACCTCGTGGTCACCAAGTACAAGATGGGTGGTGACATCGCCAACCGTAAGTAAATTTAAACGAGCAGCCGTTGGTGAGTGGGTGAGCTGACCCGCTCCTCTCGGCCTGTCGTGCAGTCAGCTAACAGTAGTTTACCAGCAGCAGCAGCCATGTGGTTTACATGCGAGGCACACATATGCTATTCTAACGGGCTAGCTCGGTAGCTAGCTAGCTAGCAAGCAGGTGCAGCTGGTTCAGTTTTGGCTAATGCTAGCTCCTCTATTACTGCTCAACGTTGATGTAAGGCTTCACTGTAGGGAGCTGTCTGTCTGTTTAACTAACGCGGGATGCTAACTACGCAGCTAACCTAAGTTAGCTCAGCCTGTTGCCCACTACAGTCAGCTAAAAGCAAACGTGTACGAGCTGAAAGATAAGCAAGCATTCACAGATATGAAGCTTCGGTACATGTTCTCCTTGTACCATTAGGCTGAGCACTTTGTGTTAGTTTCTCCTCAACTTTTGATTATTAAGTAAGTTCTCTCTTTAATTGAAACAACCATTATGCTGATATGTTTGCTTAAGGAATAATATGAGGACTGCAGCTTGCATGTCATTCTAACGTTTTTCAGATGACATTAACGTTATCTTCCTGTCCAATATCTGAGCTGGTCGTTTGACTTTTCTGAGTTGTTAGTCATACGAAAATACTTCGTCATTCAAATAGAGTCCTTACTCATTCACTGCAATTAAATGATGACTAATTTGAAATTAGGACGTGAATAAAGTCTTTTGTTACTGTTTATTTAAATTCATGCCACATTATCAGTATATATTATAAAATATATACTGATAATGTACTAAAAGTACATTTTCAGGAATAAAAAAATTAAGGAACTGTTAAAAGATAAAAAGAGCATACAGTAATGTGTGTTTTGGCCCGATTCAGCACATTAAGTACATGACAAATCAAGTTACTGCAACATATTGACAACAAAATCGTACAAACAACAAATGTTATAGAGCAGATCTTGATTCGCAACATTGCCAGCTGATATATCAAAGATGGCATTGCACTGTACAAACTCTCTGATGGTTGACAAATCTTTTATTGTATATGTAGTCATATCACCACCACATAATCTTTTTTAAGTCTTAGATGCTCTATAGGGCTAGACCTAACGATTATATTTGCTATAGATTAATCTTTCGATCATGTTCTTGATTAATCAATTAACTGTTTGGTCCAAAAATGTTAGAGAATGGTCAAAATTGTTCAGTACTGTTTCCCAAAGCCCAAAATGACACCCTCAAATGTCTTGTTTTGTCCACAACCCAATGATATTCAGTTTATTGTCGTAAAGGAATAAAAGCAACAAAAAACCTTAACATTTGGATCGTTTTTCTTATAAAAAATGGTGTAGAACAATTAGTCAATTATCAAAATAGTTAGTTACTGATTTAAGCTTAATAGTTGACAACTAATCAAGCAGCTTTAGTGCTCTACAAGCCATCAGAGTTGGGTAATATTGAATCAAATAATCCCAATATTTCTGAATCCATTCCATGACAACTGATGTTGTTAAGGTAGGGGTTGTGGGTGGTGAGCTCTTTTTTTGGGGGAACAAAACAAAACTATTAATCATTATTGGACATTTGGCAATCTATTGTATGCAGTGAGCCCAATACTGGTGAAATATGCAAGTGGCTAGTAGATCTGCTTCACTCACCAGCCAAAAACACAATGGTAATCTATTGAGTGGATGATAAAATTTGATCATTCGTAATCCATATCTATCACATTACGTCACGGTATCAGTACTGTATTAATACATCTATCGGCTCTACTTTGTTTCTCTTCTGTTTCCCTTCATCAATTGCTGTTTGTCTCCTCCAGAGGCTCTTCGTCTGGTTGTGGAAACAGCCAAGCCCGGCGTGTCAGTGCTGAGCCTTTGTGAGAAGGGGGATGCCTACATCATGGCTGAGACTGGAAAGGTCTTCAAGAAGGAAAAGGAAATGAAGAAAGGTGAGGCAAAGATGACACCAGTGAGTCTGTTGTTATTCAGGTGAACTGTCGTAGACTCATCAAGAAGAGTAGATGCAGTCATTTAAGTTGTTGGTAGTGTGTTTGTGTGTGAGTTCACGCAACCTTAATTAGTTTTCATAGCACCAGGGATATTAAAACAACCTGTATGGTGGCAGAGTATGACAGTCTTAAGATTTGTAGGTGATCAAAATACCACACCGTCCATCCTTGTAACGTGTTCTTGCTAAACTTGTGGATGATTTCCAAATGAAGACTTGGCGGTTCTCTTTTCCTTCTTCTAGGCATTGCCTTTCCCACCAGCGTCTCAGTCAATAACTGTGTTTGCCACTTCTCTCCCCTGAAGAGTGACCCTGACTACACACTTAAAGATGGGGATCTGGTCAAAATGTAGGCACCACGCTCTGTCTACAATACTGTCACCCCCTCTTCTTCCCTGTGTGTCTTGAGTCTCCCAGTGTGTCATCCTCCCTTCTGTTCATGTGATATCTTGGTTTGTGTGTGAGGGTTTTCTCTTTGCTGTTGGCTGTCTGCTTCATCAGTAAGGTCTCGTCTTCCTGTGTGTCCTGTGTGGCAAACGACAAGTAAGGTTGGACATTTTTAGAACAGGTGTTTTTGCGGTGTTTTGAAGTGATATGTTGGATTTTTTTTACGCCCATCTGCTAAGTCCAATTCACCACATTTTGCTAATGCATCGTTGTGCTTTCTAAAAGGAAGTTAGGTCATCTTAGTTGTTGTGTTGCCACGTACTGTGTGTCTGCGTCCTCTCTGTCTTTTGTGCTACATGCAAATTTGCCATGTCTTGTGTCTTTGTCTTGGTGTTGTGGTCACATGCACAAGGTTTGTATGTTTCTCGCTTTTCGCACACTCCTAGCCTCACCCTCTGGCTGGCCATGTCTGTTCAATTTATTATCGTCTGTAGTGCTGCTCCCTTGAATTTACAATAAGTCCTTCACTGCTCTGATGTACAGCCAAAAGAAATTCACCTTGAAGTATATGTTCCATTTAATGGGCCATAACAGATTAAATTGTTTTATTTTTGTCTGACCCTGTCGGTTATTGTTTAGTCTTTATTAGTGTCATTTTCCAAAGTGGAGGATAGTTGACTTTTTGTCCTTCCAGAGTTGATTTGATTGATTTGTCCCTGTGTCAGCATTAGTAATCTTGATATCTGGGTCCCAGTTAAACTAGCAGTGAATATGACATATGAGCAGTTAATTTGTTTTATTGTTAATTCACACTCTCATCTCTTCTTTTCCTCTTGTGTAGAGATCTTGGGGTTCATGTTGATGGCTTCATTGCCAATGTTGCTCACAGCTTTGTGGTAGGAGCCAGTAAGGTGAGGGCATTTTTAAAATACTGCTTCAGTCACTGTTTTGTGTCCTATTGTTTAAGGCTGATCAAGTAATTGAAATTTTATCAAAATTGCAATATGACCAATGGTCAATTTTCAAATTGCAGGAGGTGCAAAAGGAGAAATGTGTCAGAATACCATTTTAAATGAAATGTTGTCATATACTACAGACTAAAAGGGACAGTTCACCCCTAAATCTAAAATATATATTTTCCCCTGGCGTGTAGTGTTATTTATTCATCTAATTTTTTTCTGGTGTGAATTGCCGAGTTTTGGAGGAATCAGCTGTAGAGATGTCTGCCTTCTCTCCAATATAATGGAACTACATGGCACTTGGCTTGTGGTGCTAAAAGCATCAAAAAATAAAATTTAAAGATTCAAAACCAGTGTCTCTTTCCAAAAATCATGACCCAGTTACTCAAGATAATCCACAGACCTTGTTGTGGACGGTTTCATAAAGGAACTACTTTCTTTTTTAATTTTTCTAATAGAAAGTAAGTAGTACTGGTAGATTTTACTGCAGAAAGAAAGTAGTTCTTTCATGAAACTGCTCACAACATGGTCTGTGGTTCATCTTGAGTAATTGGGTCATGGTTTTTGGAAAGAGACACTGGTTTTGAAGTTCTCAAATGTATTATGGCACAAGCCAAGTGCTGTTTAGTCCCCAAGAGAAGGCAGACATCTTTATGGCCGATATCTCCAAAACTCTGTAACTCACACACAAAAAAAAGTTTAGATGGATGAATGGTAGGCTGGTGGGGAAATGTGTATTTTGGATTTTGGGGTGAACTGTCCCTTTTAGGAAAGATATGCATTTAGCACAGACCTTCGCAAAATCACCCTGTAATCATTTTATTGTTTTTCAATGAAAATGAGAATAATGTAAAAATTATCATTCCCCCTATCACAAGAGTAATGTCGGGCCATTTTTCCCCCTAAATCGTTCAACCTTACTCTTGTTAGAGCACGCATTTTTAAACTTCCCACTGTCTTATTTCTGTAGGAGAACCCTGTCACAGGCCGGAAAGCTGATGTAATCAAAGCGGCTCATCTGTGTGCAGAAGCAGCTCTTCGCCTTGTTAAACCTGGTAACCAGGTATGTGTAACCACCTCCTCACAGTCTTCTCTGTCAGCCAATATGGTCTTCTGTACAGTGGCTGGCTGTGGAGATGGAACAATTTAGATGGGCCTTATTCTGAGGAATTAAAACTCTGACTACACAGGACATAACAATATATCAAATATTGCCATGTCGTACTAAAAATGTCTTGATACCAGACTGTGCCAGTGTCCACTGTGATATTACATGGTTAATTATCTTATTTTAATCTCTCTTAGACAAGTCAGATTCCCCATTAGTTTTCTCTGCCGCTTGTCTCTCCTCTCTTCATCCACTAGATTAAAAAAATATATTATTGGCCATGGTATGGATGCAAGCCAAAATTAAGTTATGTTGTTATGTAATGTTGTTTTACGGATGAGTCTGAGCAAAACTGTATTTTGGATGTGAAAGTAATGCATTTTTCTTTGTCTCTCAGAACACTCAAGTGACAGAAGCCTGGAACAAGATCGCTCAGTCGTTCAAATGCTCCCCAATTGAGGGTGAGTGTCTCATTAAAAGTTTGTGCTTCTCAGCGTGCCGCATCATGGAAAAGGCATTCAATGCAACCATGAGTGGTTCACATTTGAAAGACTTTTGTCCTTCAGTTTCCTCCTCTCTCTTCAGATTTGTTATGAAACGCTTGTTTCAATATTATGTTTTCTGCCTGTCTCTCTGTTTGAAAGGTATGCTGTCTCATCAGCTAAAGCAGCATGTCATAGATGGAGAGAAGACCATCATTCAGAACCCAACAGACCAGCAAAGGTACATTTTGGGAGGAAGAGGGGGAAATCCTTAGCATTCTGTGGCTGTTTTGACTTGTAGTAAACCGCTAAGACTTGATTTAAACTGGAGTCTCTCACATTTTGTGTCCAAACCCAGAGTGCAGATGATAGATAATGCTTGCATGCATTGAGGAGTTGTGGGATTTGGTCCTGTGGCAAAACATTACACACTGCTTGTCTGCTCGTTCAGATGTACTACTTTATAGTTTTAAACAGTTATACTTTCTTTCAATTTGCCATCTGCCTGTAAATTTTAGCATTTTTATAAGCATTATAAGAAATGTGACCCATAATGTCTAAGGTGTGGCATAATTTTGAACAGAAATAATCTTATTTGAATATCACACATTTAGTTACCCAAAATACCACCTGTCCACTCTAACACAGGATAGCTTGTCAGCATTTAAAGTCACCTACAGTTGTTCTTAGCAGTTTTAACCAGGACACTGTATATTTTTAAAAATTATTGTATTTATCAAAGAGCAAAACATTTGCACACCTGTGAGAAGATGCATAGGAGAAGACTCAGCAATATAAAGCAAAAAGATTCCTGCACGCCATCTTCTGCACTTTGAAATTCGAGATTCAATGTTTCTGATGAAGCTTGTTGCACCAAAACGTGTTGAATATACAAATGCAGAAGACAGTCTGTGGGAGTCTTTTTGCTTTTTAAGTAAATTAATTAAATAAATGTGTATATAACCATAAAGACTGCAAACCTGACCATGTTAAATTTTGGTCACCCCAATCACAAAGATGCATATTTCCCACAGATGCTTTCCAGCTCCCTCACACTCACTTATCCCAATCTGGTCAGATGTGAATTACAGTTTCTTGTGGTGCGGTTTTCAGATCTGTCTGAGTCTTGTCCCAAAGCCCCAGTATAATAGAAATAAATGGGGTGTGGATTGTGGTGCTAAAACCAACCAACCACAATTACATTTGGAAAAACTCAACAGTCTTTAGTGGAATTTTGTAGATCTTCACCCTATTCATGGTGACATCTGTGGATCATCCTGCACAATGTATCATAACTATCTTGAGTGGCTGCATTTACCTTGAGTATGAACAGAGGACAAAATATGTTACTCATCTTTTTCACTGGCTGCTGTCGACATTTTCAGGAAGGACCATGAGAAGGCTGAGTTTGAGGTACATGAAGTCTATGCGGTGGACGTCTTGATTAGCACCGGAGAAGGGAAGGTCGGTGTCCTCATGAATCTGTCTTTATTACCCACAGCTGCCAAATGTGTACACATCTGCTGTAGCAAACAACAAATTACAAGTAAAGAATCAACATTAATATTGTTTTTTTTTTTTTTTTTTTTTAACCCCATATCATTTACACGTAGGCCAGAGATGGAGGTCTGAGGACCACCATTTATAAGCGGGACCCCAGTAAACAGTACGGCTTGAAGATGAAAACCTCTCGTACTTTCTTCAGCGAAGTGGAACGACGCTTTGATGCCATGCCCTTTACTCTTCGGTATGAACACCATTCTTTACATCCAGCCATTAAAATATATACAGTAGTCTACCACATAGTAAAATTTGAAATGACTTGACAGCAATTTGAATATTAATTATATGGTGGCTATAGGTCCTTTAAAAAGTCTTAATTATCTAAATTCACTTTTACTAATGAGACCTTTTGTAAGTATTAAACACAAATGAATGCTAGCTCCAAGTGCAAAACACCTGTGCATTTTAATGAGTTATTTTCAGATGCTTTTGTTATCCTGTTACAGTCTTTGAGGTTTCTGTTTTTCATGTTTATTTGTGTGCTTTTTCTGCTGGTCACCTCTGTAGCATCTGTCTGGATGTCATAGTAGAGCTAGCTAGTTAGCTAACTTGCAAAGACTCCTGTTTCTTTGGGTTTTCTTTCTACCTAATTTTAACCCTTTGCCTAGTGCTTCCATTTAGCTGTTTATCTTCAGCATTTCAGAGCAAGTGTCCTTCATATCATTGCACCCATCAACTTTAAATTTGCATAACTTATACTTTGACACTAACAGTATTTTCTCTGAAGATTGTGCCTATATTTTCACATTTGATGGTTAATCTTATTGAAAAATTAGAATTGAATTTAATTAAACAGTGGCATTTAAAAGTTTTAAAGTCTTAGATTTTACCTGCGGATACCGGTAGACATGCTGTAATATACTTTGGCTAAAGCACTTAATTAATACCATCATCCATTTCCATCAGAGCCTTTGAGGATGAAGCCAAAGCCCGTCTGGGTGTGGTGGAATGTGCCAAACATGAACTGGTACAGCCCTTCAGTGTGCTACATGAGAAAGAGGGTGAGTGTTTACCTCTTTCCTTTATCATAGTATTTCTTTTTAACAGTTTTCACTTATTTAACACCCATCTCCTTCTATATTTGTTCTCAGGAGAGTATGTAGCTCAGTTTAAGTTCACAGTGCTGCTGATGGCCAACGGGCCTCACAGAATCACCAACGGGCCCTTTGATCCAGAGCTCTACAAGTCAGAGCATGAAGTTCAGGATCCAGAGCTAAAGGTAAAGACCATGAATGTGCTACATGCTGCTCCTTTGTCACAGAGAAACTGATTGAATTAAACATATTCACAAACGTCTCTTCTCTTTTCTAGACTTTACTACAGAGCTCTGCAAGCCGTAAAACACAGAAGAAGAAGAAAAAGAAGGTAAATTATTACTTGTGTATACTATGAACAAAACTAGACTTTGACCCCTCAGTTAGTGTTGTTGCAGTGACTGAATTTCCACTGTGGTGTTATTTAGGTTGGCTTAATAGCACAGTATGCAGTATTAGCAATGTTCTTTTGTTGTTCTTTTGTTGTTGTTTTGCAAATGACTTAACTTATGATAAATTAATTTATATTATTATATAATTGTATTACTTCAAAGCAAGGATGGTAATGGTATACATCACCATAAATTTGTTTTTTTAAATTTGCGATCAGCTGATATGACTGCATCACAACTGTATTGCTTAGACATATTTCACATAGTACAGAAGTATTATAATATTTGATGTGTAAAACTTGTATAATAAATAGAAAAAAATAAAACCCTTTCTCAAGTATTACCACCATATACTATCACTGTCGTCTGACAGGATTTGCAGATTGTTTCTGAACCATGTACATATAATGGATAAAGTTGCACTGGTCTTTTTTCCAACTTCTCATCATTCGGTGCACTGTAGTGAATTGTTACAAACAAGCTAAAAGCAAAGTTGTCTATATGCTGTCTGTTAAATTAACTTTGCCATCTATCTTCAAATTTATCAAACCTCAGACATTACTGGTTATTTTATCTGTGCTTTTAAGGTTTTGTTTGGTTTAGTCAAAATTCATACCGTAGGGCAAATTAATACTGGCCCTCGTATTGCTTGCTGAATTTTTTGAAACACCGATTCATTCACTTAACACATATTGAAAGGGAAAACAAAGAAAAAAACATGAACGTATCGCTTGTTGCAGTTCCTTGCCATCTCCTGCTGTTGGCTTGTCATTAGTGTGGTATTTAAAAACTCACTGTGTTCTACCATTACTCTTGTCTTTGTTTCCCATATTTACTGATCTGTACCTCTCTTCACATCCTCCAGGCCTCAAAGACAGCAGAAAATGCCACTGGACAGCCAACTGAGGACACAGAAGCTGCAGAATAAATAAATACTGCCTTTCCACACATGCAAGACCCCAAAGAGAAGAAGGAGAAAACATGAGAAATTGCCCCAAACTCTCTGCTTTTAAATGAATATTTAAAGATCCAACATGGATGCTTAACCCTTTACTGCATTAATTGAAAGAATCATGTAAAGAGTGTTGCTTTTTCTTCCCTGTTTTGAGTGGGAAATAAAGAATATTTGCAAATAGTTTTACATCTCTGAAAAGATTTGTTGCCAAACGGTAAGTGAGATGGTGCCTTTTTTTTTATTTTTTTTTAATTATCTGCAGCTGAAAAATTATCATTGAAGTTAAATTTAAGCTTACAGTGGGCATTGATGCAAGTGCATCATTCTGTAGTTTTGACATCCAGCTGTGGGTTAAGGATTATTGGACGGTACCAACAGAAACCTGGATCACATTCGTAAACCTGGACTGCTTTCTGTAAGGCATCACGTGTCATGAATTCTCCTGTTGCTTGAATGGGATGGTACGACTAATTGTCACGTTTCCCTTTGGCAACAAACTTTAACAAGTTTTCTGAACTTGTTTATATGTAAAAATTTATATTAAAAAGAAATCCGGTTGTTTTATTGGAATGTTAATGAGCACTTTGTCACCTCTTCAGTGTGAGAATGATATGGGATGATGAGTTGTCATCCAGTGCATTATGAAACAACTTAGACCTTTAGCATTTAAAAACATTTAATTAAAAGCATTTTTTCATAACTACATCATGCAGTAAAGGGTTAAATGATAAGTCTGTCTCACTAATGAAATAAAGTGTAACACAATTGACAGTAATTACAGGGATTGTAGACTCATAGATGTCATTTGCATCAGAGTTATTGTAAAGTTTTATGGTTATGCTTCTATCATCAAGGGCTGCCCACATTTTTGGCTAAAATGTTATAACCACACTAGATTTTTTTAAAGCAATAACCTGAGCAGAAGACTGGAATATTTTTAAGTATGTAAGCAAATGGTTGCAATCAGCTTGACTTTAGGGAACAAAACTGCCACATTTACTGCCATTGCCCTCGAATTTTATGAAAAGATGGAAATCTACTGTATACGTTCCAATTTTAAAAAACTTTTCTATTAGCAACACCTGTTACTTGCTTTACTACGTCATTAGTCTTGCGAAGTGTGACAACTGAAGCTGGTGAAGCTTGGCAAGGGTTTTATGGGTGTCTTCTTCAGTGGAGTTGGACCAGTAAAAGATCATTTCAGGTCTGAGTTTCATCTCGAGGTCTGGGACTGTGTTGAGAAAAGTAAAATCCTGCTTTGTAGCTCAGTCAGTGGGCAAATATGGAACTTTACATCTAATGAAATAAAAACATTTTCATACATATCGCTTCGTTTTCTCATATGATTTTGTCAAAGTTCAGTATTGAAAAATGTCTGCAGTGCAATATCATCATTACCTTCTTTCAGACTGAGGTTTTAAGTTCTGTGATTGTGTGTGTGGTGTTGATGGAGAAGAATTTTTTTTATTTTTTTTTTATTTCAAGAATACATTTGAACTTTCAGGCATAAGACAGAATAAATCGATTTTTTTTCTGACTTTTGAAAATAGAGTTCAAATTTTAATGTTGAGAGTAATGTTGAATCACCATTTTGAGAATAACAATACTTATTTCAACTTAATTCTTGAAATTAAGAAACATTTCTCATGCCTGACAGAAATGCTGGATGTTCAACTCAATGCTTGACATGTTGACCTGATTCTAGAAATGCAACCCCCCCAACCCCCCGTAACATGACATATTGATAATACAACATTATATTAGCCTGTAGTTAGAGAGTAGTACATAGAGAATATTGCCTATATTGTCCTCTCTTAAGAAATAGGGTGGTTTTGTGCATAAATTAATTCTTCAATTAAGTAATTCTATGATCCATTAGAAAGGAAACAAGAAAAATCTCAGGGTCAATTTAGTTATTACTGGAGCTTTTGACCTTATCACATGATCTTCATCACCAGATTAATGACTTTTCTATGACTCTGAGCAAAGCTACGACTCAGATCTGCTAATTAAGACTGTATGATGTGCTGAAATCTCCAGATAAGCTAAAATTTGACCTTGAGGTGAGATTGTATTGTCAGACTCAGTTTATAGTTCCATGGTCAGGAATCGTTTTGTATACGATTTGGAAAATACTTTTTTTTTTTTGTTATATCTTTATATTTATACATTTTATATGTACATATTTATTGTTATTTATTCCTCTTTATATTTCCACATTTATTTTCTTATTCTTTTAAATATCTATTCTTTTTACGGCACTACTATGACTCCATACAGTCTTAGTATATTGTCTTGAAAAGTAGATATTGTCTAAACTGAGGAGCTCTATCAAATATAATCACCTTTGAGTAGATGGACGCAGACTTGACGATTTAGACTACATTTCCCATCGAGCTAAGAACACGCAGTTGGCGCTTAAACATGACGTTACTGGCTGTATAAATACCGCCCTCTTTCTTCGTCACGTCCTCTTTCCGTTGCTCTTCTCGCTTTGAGGTATGGAAAGGCGCTTCTCTGCTAACTGAATCCAAACTAATCATTAAGTTTTACAAATCATCCACAGTCACTAATAGTTTTATTTGTCTCCTTTTCACAGAAACTCTCCACACGATGAGAGCCAAGGTAAGTTAATTGGCGTATGTCAGTATTTTAATGCTTAAAAGTCCTCTTCCTGTTCCAGTCAATGCTGCTAGCTAGCCTCTGAGCAACTCTGTGCTGCTTTACAGGCTGTTGCTTAAAAGGTCCCAGTGCGTTTAATATATGTTTGTCTTTGTCTTTCTACCAATGTCTGTCTTTCTGCCAATGCTAATATCTTAAAACTAAGGAAAACAGCACAAGATATGCGAAAAGTAGTATAAATGCTGTTGTAGCAAGGCCCGCTTTGGCGCTTGCTACGTTAGCAGTGGTAAACCTGTGAGCTGAGGGAACCGTGTGTTTATTGGAAAACGTCCAGTTTTGATGGGCTCTACGTTACTGCTATGTTTTAAATTCAAGTATAGCTTGTAGTGCGGAATTGTTTTTCAAGATCACAGAATGCATTGTCACAGTTCATAAATGGGAGGGGTACACATGGCATGCTACTGAACTGACTGTATACTGATAAATATCCCTCTTGTCTTCTAGTGGAGGAAGAAGCGTATGCGCAGGTAAGCAAAATGATCATCCACTTTTCTTTGCAGACATCACTTGTTACCAGAAAGTTTGAGGGTTTTGGTGTGTATCTACATATGAAATGACTATTGGAATTGGCAATTTTGCACAGGTTCTCATTCTTTTGCCTTAGTGTTTTGGTGAAGTAAACACTGCATTAGTGCATAAAAATGATGATGTAAATGCTGCAAGTCAAGCAGAAATGGAACAGAAAATTGATAACCTAATTTTTTGAAACTGTTAAAATCCAGTTTACTGTGGTCCAGTTCAGCATTTGATCATCCTTTAATGCCTTGGTTAATTTGAGCCATAATCCAAAAACTATTACTTATGGAAACATGGCTTTCATCTTACTGTTAGTGTCAGTTGTGCTTACATGAAAACAGTCTGTCTAGCGCTATATGCAAACTTTCATCCATAAGACCTTGCTACTAAACCATACTCTTAATATTTGAAAATGCCCACCAGCTAGTTTTTGTTTGCAATTTAGTTTAGTGATATCAGTAGTTTGGGGCTTTTTATATGGCTGGTATTTGTCAGGGGGAAGATTTAAATTTTAAAATGGTTATCACAATACAAATAACTCTTTGCGGTGGCAAAGCACTAGTCATATAGACACCCCAGTCTCAAACATGTGGGCAGTGCTCTTCATGCTTGGTCATGAAAAGAGCAAAATGATAAGAATAAATCTAAACCTTTCATGTGTTTAGTATTGTTAGTACACTGTCCCAGTTTTTCATTTTCATTGTAAAGTCTTCATTTTTGCCAGTTCATTAAAAATAACATTGGGTGTTTCAATAACTATTCTAAACATGGCAACATTAGTTAAAATATCAGGTAGTACAATGGTTCAGTGGCAAAACATGATTTTTAAATTGGCCTGATTTTATTGTAAGTTGACATAAGACAGTTTCCTTGCATGGCTTTTAAAATGCAACCTTCACTTGACGATAACCTGTCTTAAAACTGTTACCTAGGAATTGTTATTGGACTGTGCTCAAATACAGAATCTATAATTTCACCCTAAATACTTATTTTGCATTTAAAGGTAAAAATTGGGACATAAATGTGAAAAGCTTTTAGCGACATGTCTACATAATTTATAAATGTTAATACTTGCTTTCTATTGAGCCATACAGTCCAGGTTTGTAAATTGGCCATTTAAAATCAGGTTATAGCTCATGGGTTGATGTTGGAACATCTGAAACAAGTGATTTCAGATCAGTCTTGTGTAAACAGATGAGAATCAAAGATGGGAATGGGAATTGAGCAACATATTCAATACTTTTTCCTGATCGTTGATGTTTTTTTTTGTTTTTTTTAATCCCGACAGGCTGAAGCGTAAAAGGAGAAAGATGAGGCAGAGGTCAAAGTAAGCCCTCATCCCATGCCAGCTGTGATCCCGTCAGAGCCTTTCCAGATGACTGAATCGTGTGGCTGAAGTGGATTGTGGAGCCTTCATTGTTTGGGATAAAGGCCTCAGACCTGATTTCAGATGACTGCACGTCTCATGGAGCCCGCTGTGAACGTCTGAGTGGAAGACGGCAAAGACGCTGGACAGATCTCTCAACATCAGACCTACAGCTACTTTGTTCATGGACCCATAAATCATACTTTTACCAACAACTGTCATGTGGTGTATTGAACAATAAACACTGTTAAAAAATTTACCACAGCCTAATTGCAGCCTAATTTTTTAATGTTACAAGATTTATCTGTGGGTGTCTGTATTTATTTGAATGGATTGACTCCACTCTGCATTTAGTCATATGTATCTGTAGCTCAGGGTGTCACTTGAGTAATATAACTTGAGTTTTAATCACTTCAAGGATGTGAAGAAAATATGAACTCTAAAATGCAGGTTATGTGTAGTGATGGATTTAGAACAAACTATTACACAGATGTGTCCAATGACTCTGGTCTCCTAAAATTGATATTTATAGTATGTGAAGTCAGCATAAAACACTAAAATCAAATGTGCATCAGTTGAAAGGCAGTGCAACACTGTAGATTTAGGTAAATTATAGTTTGTGGTCATAAATTCTATTATAATTAAATGAGTGGCTTAAATGGATCACCCAGGAGGAAAGAGGCCAGTTTTCTGAAGCTGGTTTCAGTGCAGTATTATGAGTGTAGCTTTACTGGAAATAAAATAATGACCCTTTTAATGTGTTTATCACAGGTCATATGCACATCCTGCTCAATAATTGCCTGAGTTTTTGAGGTGTCGGCCACAGAAATGTCTGCTTTCTCTCCAGTATGATGGAACCAGATGGCACTAGTCCAGTTCCAGAAATCTGAACAGGTTGCTCAGAATAATTCATGGACCTTGTGAGCAGTTTCATGTAGGAAATACTTTCTTCAGTAGAATCAAGTGGAACTTGATCTCAAAGGAATTTCCTACATGGAACTGCGTACAACAAGGTCTGTGAATTATCCTGAGTAACCAGGTCATGATTTTTAGAAAGAGACATTGGTTTTGAATTTTTCAAATGTATTTTTTTAAGTGGCATTAAGTTCCATTATATTGGAGAGAAAGGGGACATCCGTACATCTGACATCTTCAAAACTCTCAGCTCTCTCTCACACACACACAAAAGCTAGTGGATGAATAGCGTTACAGACCAGAGATAATGTATGCATTTCTAATTTTGGGTGAACTTATTCTACAATAATATGATGCTATAAAAAGGAGTCATTCACAATGAGTACTTTTATTTTCAATACTTAAACATACATTTTGCTGATAATATTTGTGTATGTTTATTTTAATAACATTTTGAATTGAGGATTTTCACTTGTTACAGTATTTCTAAACTATAGTATGTCTACTCAAGTGTAGTAGTAGTTATTCCATAATAATAATTATTTTCTATATATTCTACATTTGCACACTCCAGTGGTTTCCAGCCTAGGGGTTTGACCCTCCAGGGGGACAAAGAATTGCTGCAGGAGGGGAAAACATTAAATATAACCAAAAAAAATGAATGAATGCATTTTAAAAAGTGGGGCATGACAGGAACAAACTGGGAACCAGAGAGACATAACGTGTAAACTTGTCGTTGTGACGGTCCGCCAGGAGGCGCTCGGGGTTCCGTGTTGAAGCTGCACAGTGCAGACGCCATAGAAGAAGACCTAGTATTGTAAACACAAGGATATGGCTGACGAGAGGGGTGGAGGAGAAGACAACATTAACGACAACATGGGGAACCAGTTACAGCTTTTACCAGGTAACAGTTAAACTCACTGGTTTTACTGGTCGGTGTACTTGATATTTCAGCAGCACAGCGTTTATCTCTTCAGCTTGCTAACAGCTAAGCTAACATTTCCTCACCACAGGCCACTGTCAGGAGAGCACATCCTGACTGGATCATTTTATCAGCCTCTGCTTTCACTTTCTCTTCATCTTTATCATCAGAGTGACTTACTAAGATGATATAGTCTCAGCTGTAACATTAGCTTGATTAAGAGATACTGACGGAGATAACTCGCCTCACTGTGAGCCTTTATGTTTGCTGTGCCATGACAGACAATGAGGAAGAGGAGGAGGAAGATGACATGGAGACTGAAGACCGAGACAGTGAGGAGGCGGAGAAGCCCAACATCATCACTTTTGACCCTAGTCTTCCCACGTCTCATGCTGTGAGTGACAGCTGTCTTTCTTCACATTATGGCTCCCTCATGTTTTACCAACACACGTTTACTCTTACCTTTTGTTGATACCACTTTATAGTTAGGCTACCTTTATAAATGCTGTATGAATTGTTTAGATTTATAAACAAGTTATAACACAGTTTAAAGACATTGATGTGAACTCACTTTCTGGCAAGATGCAATTATTGCTTAACAGAAACCCAATTCCTAAAAACTTGGGACATTGTGCAAAACGTAAATAAAAAAAGAATGCAGTGATTTGCAAAGACCTTAAGATCTTTATTCAGTTGAATATAGTACAAAGACAACATATTTAAGGTTCACACTGATAAACGTCATTGTTTTTTGTAAATATGCACTCATTCTGAATTTCATGCCTGCACTGTGTACATCACCTTTTCTTTTAACACACTGATATACGACTACGGCTGCCCCGCAGTCCATTACCTCTGTCATGTTTTGTGCTTCATAATGTACCACATGTTTCAAATTGGAGACAGCCTGGTGGTGACAACATCCATGAATCTGAAATATTGACTCATCAGACCACAGAACACTTTTCCACTTTGCATGAGTCCATCTCAGATGAGCTCAGACATCAGAGAAGTCTGCAGCATTTCTGGATGTTGTTGATATACGGCTTTCTCTTTACATTGTACAGTCTTATTAACTTGCATTTGTAGATCAGTGATCAACTGTGTGTACGGACAACGGTTTTCTGAAGTGTTCCAGAGCCCATATAGTATCCTTTATACAATCATGTCAGTGTAAATACAGTGCTGCCTGAGGAGTCAAAGGTTCTCTGAGACTTCTCTGGATTCCCTTAATCCTTTAATAATAATATGGATTGTAGATGGTGAAAGCCTTAAATTCTTTGCGTTTTTGTGTTGAGAAACGTTGTTTTTAAACTGTTGGACTTTTTGGCCGCACAGTTTTTCAGTTATAAGTGATGAACCTCAACCCATCCTTGTGAATGCCTTCCAAGAAGTCACGATCCTGTCAACTGATCTCAGTTAAGCTGTTTACCTGTTGAATGTTTTAAACATGTCCCAACTTTTTTGGAACATGTTTCAGACAACAAATTCAGAATGAGTGAAGATTTACAAAAAAAAAACAAGTTTATCAGTTTTAACATTAAATATCTTCTCTTTGTACTTCATTCAATTGAATATAGGCCAAGAAGTATTTGCACATCATTGACTTCTGTTTTTCTCTTACATTTTACATGGTGTTTCAACTTTTTTGGGATTGGTGTTTGTATTTTTACTTGGTGTTGTTGTTTTAGCTGTCAGAGAGCAGAGTAATTAGTTTTCTTCACCTGTTGTTGTCTTCTTGTGCTGTGCTGACTCTGACCCCTGTGCTGGCAGTACCTGGGTTCAGACATGGAGGAATTTCACGGCCGCACAGTCCACGATGATGACAGCTGTCAGACAATCCCAGTGCTGCCACACACTGCTGTGATGCTGGTGCCTGGTCAGACGCTGCCGCTGCAGCTGTTCAGGCCGCAGGAGGTCAGCATGATGCGTAGCGTCATTCAGAGAGACCGCACCTTCGCTGTGCTTGCACACAGGTACAAAACAGTCCCATATGCATAGATAATCATCAGAGACCGGACAGATCTGATAAATGGGGAAAGCATCTCTTTGTTTGGTGTATCAGTTAGTGATTTTGCACACAAGTCAGTCAACTAGTCAAAAGGACTTCTACAGTATGTTGCCTTTGAAAACTGTTAGGAGGTATAATGTTTTCTGTGACACATGAAGAGGGTTTTAAAGTCCTAATCCTAATAATATCATGACCGTTATCTTGATTTGGAGACATCAGATTTCTAACAGAAACCCTGTGTTACAAACTACAGGCCTGAAGATCTGACCATTTACTGAGGATTGGTTGGATGCTTTAATAAA
The DNA here is from genome assembly GCF_056507025.1 of Lutjanus erythropterus. NCBI lineage: Eukaryota > Metazoa > Chordata > Actinopteri > Lutjaniformes > Lutjanidae > Lutjanus > Lutjanus erythropterus. Next base: position 23,021,460 of record NC_139318.1, read on the forward strand.
AAGATGCTGCCAAGTTGCATTATGAGAAATACAGGATCCAGTGTTGTTGGAGCTTGACCCAAATGAGGGACAAAAAATCAGGACATCTGTACCTCTGCTGCTTTGATTTTTTACCCCCATTCATTTTGTATTTCTTATATACATTGGACACACTTCACCTTGAGAGAATCTGATTTATAATTAAACTAAAGTTAAAAGATTTTTAGAGGATTTAGTCTCTCGTCTCCTGGAAGGATTTGAATCTTAATTGCAGTTTGGGGTTGGGGTGGTATGAGGAGGTAGATAAGGGGAAGGTGTAAGGGTGAGAGATCTTTATGCTTTTCTTCTTTTTTATTTATTTTTCTTTTTATCTGTTTACTTACTCATTTTTTTAATGTATGTTTTTCCTGTTTTTTGACATGGAAACACAGTGTTTTATATTTGAAAATGATGCATCATAAAAACATTTGAAATGTTTTGTCTCTTTTATAAGTTCCAAAACTTAGCATCAATGGAACATTTTGAAGATAATTTTTGGAGCTTCATTTTAAGAGATTAATTTGGTATCTGTCTCTGCAGTGATGCAGGTGAGCCGGAGGCAGAGTTTGGGACGACAGCTGAGATCTATGCATACCGAGAGGAGCAGGAATATGGCATTGAAACTGTCAAAGTGAAAGCTGTGGGGAGGCAGAGATTCAAGGTCCATGAGATAAGAACTCAAGCAGACGGGTGAGTTGAATTGCCCCATAATCCATTACTCCAAAGGTTATGGCATGAACACATTTGAATGAGAGCTGCACCCTCTGAGGATAAAGACATAAACTTTGTCCCGTGGTTCTCACATGGTGTGAGACAGTGGTTGTCTGCAAGAATAAGAGCCGTTCAGTGTTTCAGTGCAATCTTCTAGTTCTGGACTGATTCTATCAGAGGTACACAGTGATCAGCCACAACATTAAAACCACTGACAGGTGAAATGAATAACATTGATCATCTCGTCCCAGTGGCACCTGTCTAGTGACTGATTATACAATATGATCTAAAGCTGCAATGATTAGTCAATTAATCCATTTGTTGATCGAAAGAAAATTAATTGCAAACTATTTTGATGATCAATCAATTTTTTTCAGTCATTTTTCAAGCAAAAACGTCAAACACTTGCTGGTTCCTGCTTCTTAAATGTCAGGATTTGCTGCTTTATACTGCTTTATTTGCTGCAGTAAAATGAAGGATCTTTGGGATTTGGACTGTTCATTGGTCAAAATAAACAATTTGAAGATGTCACTTTAGGGCTCTGGAAAATTATGAGGAGCATTTCTTCACAGTTTTTTTTTCTTTTTTTTGGCATTTTATAAACTCAACTAAATAATTAATTGTGAAAATAATTAGCAGATTAATTGATAATGACAATAATTGTTGGATGCAGCTCTAATATGGTTATAATATGGTTCTTTTCAAAATGACTGACGTGGTGCTTTCATGGTTTACAGCTAGAGGGCAGACTAACTCTGTTCACAGTCATCTTCAAAAAGCTTCCACCAGTTGGATTTATGGTTTGCTGCTTTTCTTACTAAAAATATGCACATTCTGTTTTTTGTGCAAGATTCATTAGTTTGCATTTGTTTAAAGATGAGTTACTTATGACTGTGTTACAGTTTTTTTTTTAGGTAAAATACCCTTGAGACGGTTTAGTTTGTTTTTAATCATCACATGAAGTTGCAAAGCCCAGTCTTTGTGTCTCATATTATATATCATATATATATTGCAGGTTACAGTGTAGAAGCACTTATGGTGAAATGCTGCCTATGTAACTGTTGTGGTCACACTGTAGATCATGCCTACGTACATCCTCCACTCTTCAGGAAATTGTTGAGGTTTACTGCCCATAAAACTGAGTCTTCATAAAGACACATTTGTCTTTTTCTCTAGTTGCTGTTGTGTAATGCACAGTAATTGGTGACTAATCCTGTTGACCTCTTGTTGTGCTGCAAGTGACCGCAGAAAGCATAAATGTTATCACTCAGCTAAATGGGATCTGCTGCTGTGCTTTTCGAGGTGAAATGCACTGTGAATATTGGATATTGATTAATGCAGCATTTATGGTATATTTTAAAGGCACGTCTCCACTCTGTAACATGGAAATATGACACAGAAACAAACATTCAGACATTCAGAGCCACTGGCATTATGATATGCCAGCAACCTAGAACTAGAAATAGAAATTAAACATTGCATATTGTCTAACTGTGTGCAATTTTCGGTGTATTTTCTGATGTTACAGCTAAAATGTATATAGTTACATCTGAAAATGATTGCTAATGTGCTGTTGCTTGGTGAATGCTTGTTTGTCTGAGCCCCAGGAAGTTCACTGAGTTCATCTTGGGTGAGAAGTTGAAGTAATATTTCTCATTGCTGGCAGTGAAAATGTACAGACAGCACCTTTTTATGATCATCTCAGATTTACAAACATGCTGTCATACACCTGATGATAGTCAGCCAGCACACCATTTGTTTAATCTGCTAATCATCTGTTTGGTTTCACATGTCTACTGTTGTTCTCCTTCACATTTCCCTCCTCATCTGTCCTCTTTTTTTTCCACACATCATGTCATTGCCCCCTTTTGTTTCTCTCCTCAGGATCAGGCAAGCCAAAGTACAGATCCTTCCAGAGCGAATCCTTCCAGATCCACTCTCTGCCGTGCAGCTAACACCTCTCACCAGGCTGCACATGCACCCTTCTTCCAAACCCCCGACCCAGAGCTGCAAACAGGCCCAGTGCTGGTGGAATAACTACCAACAGGTCAGATATGTGAGCACATACATGCAACATACATGTGCACTGATAACATGCAAAATCTTGGGCTATTTTGGAGTGAGAATCAGAAAAACTTAATTATCCATCTTAAGGAAATGGAAATGGAAAGTGGCCCATTGCTTCTGTCCACATGGTTAAAAAAAAACAAAGACCACTATGATTTCTATAACTGATAACTTGATAATTGAATTGATATTTGTTTGCTCTGAAAAATAATCTGTTTCTACACAGCTAGCTCAAACCGAGCCACACAACACTATTCCAGCTGGTTGTGTTTGTGCCTGTGCACAGGACAAGGGGCAGAAGAGGGGGGGGGGGGGGAGGGATGGTAAATCCATTGAAGGAGGATTTGTTTGGTTGTTGAGTTCAAATATAAACTGTCTTTATCCAGAATTGCGCACCTCTCTTGGGTTAACAAAAGGTTACATAATTATCCAGTAACTTCTCTCCTTTTCCATCTACTTGTTTCTCAGTTAGGACACATTTAAGGTCTTTAAGGTGTGCCGTGCTTCTGCACAGTGTTTTACAGACATCCAATTGAGAGATTAAATGATAAAAAAAATGATTAATTGATAAGTCAATTGACAGAAAATTAATTGATTAACCAATCAATTAACTGAGATAGAAAAAAGCAAAAGCATGTGGACTGTCAATTTAAAGTCTATTTTTGTTCTAGGCTGTTTGTCATAGGTTTGTCTACTGCCACAAAATACAATATTTCAAACAATAGTGGGCTTCAAACTTTCTAACAATATGGGAAAATTATTTTTCAATAACTTTGTGCTTTGTCATTTATGGTATAATGGGTGTCCACATACTTTTGGCCATGCTGTCAGTCAGTATTGGCAACATGAGAAGAGAAGACAAACTCTGTGGCTGTTGAGGTACTTCAGTCATCATTAGATGTGGATTTTCTTCATTGACGGTGCATCTGTTGTTCATCACAGAGGAAGTTTCACTGTGCCAGTCTGACCCCATGGCCACCCTGGGTCTACGCACTCTACGACTCTGTGAGTACTGCAGCCCAAACGCTCTACTTGGAATTTCCTTCACACATAAACATCACATAGAGGTGAATGTAAACCAACTGATGTGCTTCCTGTGTTTTACCTCACAGGAGTCGCTGATGAACAGAGTGAAGAAACAGCTCCATGAATGGGACGAGAATCTGAAGGATGACTCTCTCCCGACGAACGCAGTAGGTCAGCCTCTGTTCAGTGTATCAAAGATGAACTGCAGATGCGTACACACTTGCACACGTACGTCCCTGTGTTTGTGTTCTCTGTGCTCTCTGTCCTTCCTTCCTTTCATCCCTCTCTTTCCCTCCCGTCTGCTTTCTGTCAGACTTCTCTTACAGAGTGGCGGCCTGTCTGCCCATAGACGACGCTCTGCGGCTCCAGCTGCTGAAGATTGGCAGTGCCATCCAGAGACTCCGCTGTGAGCTGGACATCATGGACCGGGTAAGGAAAGGTCACCACCGCTCTCACCCCTCTTCTCTGCTCAGCCACCTCAGTCTGTCTCCTCCTCCTGATCCTGCAGTCACCTCCATTATTTCCCTCATGGTGTGATAAGATCTGGTGTTTCTACTTGAGTTGTGCTGTGTCTGTTTTCACCTCTGATGATCTGTGTTATATTTAATCATACCTGTCAGAGGCCAGCAGATTTGTTGCTGCTGTGATATTTCAGTCCAAAGGTAGCCTTCACTGGCAAAAATGTTAATTTAGTGGAAGCAAAGATAGTTAGATTTTATTGCTGTAACAACAAAGTTCCTACACAGTAATTTATTTTAGTGATTTCCCAGTTCATGTAAGTATAGAAAAAAGAAAAGAAAAAAATGGAAAAATATTTCTGTTTCCAGACTATTGTCCCTATACTGTTTTCTAAAATTTAAAATTTAGGTTTTCAAAAAATAAACTGATTGTACAAGCAGCGTGTTTTTCAACCTGTGCCGGGGCAGACAGCCAGCTCAGGCAGTGTTACCAAAGAAATGGCCCTGTGTCAAATGTAGGCTCGGCCTCAGCTTCACACTATAATTTTACAGTTTAAAATGTCCTAGAAAGTTTTTGTATTTTTCCAGTTGACCAATTAAGTAATGTAATATCAGATGCCCCAAATCATATTAAAATGATTCTTAACTACAAAAGTTAAGAGAGACTTAAGATTTGGGATAACAATTATATAATATTTATTCAATATGTTAGGAGAAAGTAATGAGTATAGTTTGTGCTGAGTAGTTTAGTCAGCAGTGTTTTTGAAATGTTATCCAGCTTTCCGTGTTTAACAGCCACAATGACTAAATACAACTTTTCCGAGGGCAGGTTTGACAGTCCCAAATATAAAGCTTGTTTGGCTGACAATTCAGAATAGGAAAAGAAAGCTAGTCTGGAAATTTGAGTCTGGAAAAGTCTGGAATTTTGAAATGGAAAATGTGCAGCAAACTTGCAACAGTGAACAATAATAGATTTGTAGTAAACATACTATATACATCACATTTAACTTGTGAGGATGTATGTGGTGGATATTTCCAAATAAACATTCACACAGCAGATAATTGATATTAATGGATATTAAGGGCTATTGTTATTGCTACTGAATTAGTCGTCATGACTTATTCAGCAGAAGGACCCTGACACCCATTTATACTTACTGAGTGTACACACAATATGTACATACAGTTTAGAGAAGAAGGGTATATTTGATCTGAGGGGGAGGTTGAGCCCAGACTAGAGGTTGTAGCCACTTTATTTTGCCTGCCTCATCTCTCCACTAATATCCATATTTTTAAATTAACAGAGCAAAGAGGTTTGACCTCTCTGTGTTACATGGGACTAACTGAATTAACCCAAATACAGACACTCAGAATGCTGAGACAGTAAGCTGCTGCAAGAATACTTAATATGAATGAATGAGGAGCTGGGGGAGAACTGTGAGCTGGAGGGTTGAGCAGAGCAAACCAGGGTAGGGGTCCAGAGGTTAGAGGTCCAGAGTATGAGTGCAGATCCAGAGTGTGTGACAGAGGGGACAGGAGTTGGACAGAGGCAGGAGTCTGGCTGCAGGCACCAGAGACAACACGGGAGAATCAACGGCTGATAGCTGAGTCCAGAGGCGGATCTAGGAGTTGAAGAGATCTGTGGCTAAGCCCAAAGACTGCAACCTTTTTTTTTTTTTGCATCCATGTGCAGCGAAATAACTTTCTTTTTGCTTCAGCACCCACCAAAATGTTGTTGTGCCTCTGCTGAAATGTCTTAAGAACTTAAAGTGAACAGAAGGCACTGGAGAACACATATTATTATTATTATTTCAAATTATCAAACATTATGTTCCTACACTACATCCCAGAGGTAAATACTGAACTTTTTAATCCACAAAGTTGAAAAAAGACTGTTTTCTGACTTTTTAGAGATACATGGTTCTCACAGGACAGTGATGCTAGACATTAAATGGTCTTATAGACCATGATGCATTGCTGTAGATTACACCAGCCACAGGGGCCTAAAGTAGCTGAAATGAGCTCAAAGTTAAACATCTACAGCAGTAACATTAATGCAATAATATTAATCCAGAAACATCAGACATAATAACACTAACAGAACATTTTACTGCAACATACATACTTTTACTTTAAGTATATTTAGCTGATAATATTGCCATAATTTTACTTCAGTAAGGTTTTGTGAATGCAGGACTTGTAGTGAAGTATTTTTACAGTGTGATATTAGTACTTTTGCTTCAGTAAAGGATCTGAATACTTTTTACACTCCTGGTCACCTCAGTGGAGCAACATCATGTCCATATATTGTCTGGACAGACAGACAGACAGACAGACAGGTCTCCACAGAGGCTGCTGCAGGAAAGTGTACATGCGTATATGAACAAATGTGATAAAAAGTTTTATTTTATTTTCTGATTCCTTGTGTCAGACACAAAGTTGGGATGTTATTTTGTCTTTAGGCCCTCTCATTAAAGTTGTAAACATTGACACATGCTTTGACACAAGGGGAGGCAGAGCCGTTGCAACTTCACAGGGGCCTACGTGACTTGCAAAGTGTGCATACAGGGCCGACCAGCTCTGATTATATGTTATATTAAGTGTTACACCTGCAGTTTCACCTGAAGTATCTCCTGTCTGTGGTTTACTGGTGGCTCCTGCTGCTGCTGATGTACAGCTTTCTGTGGATGGTGCCACCAGTGGCTTTTTTAAAAATTGTGGATGTCCATGAGAATGAAACTCACACGCAGTGCAGTCACATCTTTACTGAAGATGGTCATTTTATGTTTTTTTTGTACCGTCAAGCACAGAAGAGGATTAGGGCCACAAGTGAAAATGTATTTGAGTTTAAAACTTAAAAATGTGACACCTTAGTGTTCAAAAATGGATAGTACAGTCCAAATGTCAAATATTGGAGCAAGTTGTCTCCTCCCGCCTCCTCCTCCCCAGACACAAAGCTCAAAGCCTCATGAAACAGGCAACAACGGAAATGGAAATTTCAAAGGAGAACTTGCTGGCTGTGGCGTTGTTGTCAGAGAAGCCAGTATTAAAGTTAGATTAGATTAAAGTTAGAATTCTGACAGTAAAGTCAGAACTTAAGTAAAACTTTCACATAGCCCTAATCACCCTCCATAGTCAAACCCAAAGAAATGACAAAAGATCTAGTTTGTTCAGATAATGATATTGACAGTAGTGACAACATTTAGGGGACTAAAGATTCTTCCTGCAGACATTTACTAAAAACACACTGACAAAAATTACCACTAATGTGAATTTGATGGGCAAACAGACAGAGGCCTTCACTGTTCGTTGAACTCAGCTGAAATGTTGAATCCTCAACCATGTTAGCTATGGGGTTGTTTTGGGTCTCATCTGAATTTGTTAACAATCTAAACACTGGATTGTGATTGCACACTCTTTACTCAACTAAATAATGTAAAGTGTATATTCAGTAGCATTTACATTTAAATGTTGTAGTGACAGAAATGACTGGAAACACACACATGCACAAACACAAAACACACAAGCTCTTAGTGTGTAATACTGCTTCTTCATTACCAGAAATTGTGAAGCGGTCACTGGATACGTCTTAAATGTGTCTGCCTGTTATCTGCTTTTGTCCTGCAGTGTGATTTAGGATAATAATCCTCCTGAATGAGTCTCCCTGGTCACTATATACCTGAACTCATGTCAACCAGTGAGTGGCTCTTGTGGAAGCATAAAGGACGGGTGGATTATTATAGCATCCTCACTGAGCCTCAACGACAACACAACACTTTTCATTGAGAACATCTGAAATGTACATATCCTTTTAACCCTTTCTTACCTCTTCTCCTCCTCAGTGCACATCACTGTGCTGTAAGCAGTGCCAGGACACAGAAATCACCACAAAGAACGAGATCTTCAGGTGAGGACTTTTTATATGATGTCTTTTTGTTCACAAAATGCTCACATCAGTAGTTTTGCATGTTGTAGCTCAGTTATTAGCCACAGAGGTGGCAAAGGTACACACATTCTTTACTCAGGTAGAAGTATGTATGTTCAAGTAAAGTACAGATACCTAAAAACTCTACTTAAGTAATAGAGTATTTGTGCTTAACTTACTACCCATCTCTGTAGTCTGGAGGGGACCATGCATTTGGTCATTTGTGTGTGTGTGAGGTGAGCATGTGTGATCGTCGCATCTGTCCACTGGGCTCGGTTTTAAAGCTAGAGTGAAGACACTGGTGTCATATGAAACTACATGACTTGCATCTATCAGAACATGCAGTAAAAGGCTGTAGACAGGAGTGGAACCGAAGGCTGCTGCAGAGGACTAACAGCCTCACTGCATAGGGCGAACACTCTACCAACTGAGCCACCAGGCCACTCACAGATGTTCAGCAAAGAGTACAGCAAAATCAACAAATGCATATTTTTTTGGTTCTCAAACTGAAATCTATTAGATACAGCTGTAGCAGTATCATTTTGGAGTATAAAGGAACAGTCAAAGACAAAAAGATCATATTGTCAAGATCATTTGTGCAGAAAATGAATTTTGTAAATTTTTTATGCTAATTCCACACAATTTGGCACAAAAATTATGCAGTTTTTTGCATGAGGCATACATTTTCATTATTATTACTGCAGATTTTAAACTTTTTAAATATTTCTGCATGCTGGGGTTAATAAATAGAATTGGAATTGCATACATTGGGTATGGCTGGAAAGCAGAGTCCCTTGTGGATTCAATGATCCCAACTGTATTCATATGTGATAGTGTTGGTCCCCATAGTATCCATTTGGCTGTAGTGAGACCATTTTTGAAACTTGAATGTGACAGTGGTTACCTGAACTTAAGTCATCGGGGGGCGATCTAATCAGGTCAATGCCAAAACATTAACCTTCTGAATACTGGGACATGCAGTCTCCAACCTCTGAACTTTGCATACATAAAAAAAACTATACTATACTGTGCAAAAAACTTTATCCAAAACCGCAAATCTCCACTGGTTGTACCTGGCAATTATGGTGGCATTGCAGTAGGCGCTTCACCATCTGTTGCCTGATGGAGATCTCCATTCTACCAAGTGCACTCTTCTGGTTATAAATTCCTCTCAGCGCGGTGTTAATACAGCCCTCAGGAGAGCTGACATTTGTTTGAGAGAGATGATTTATCATTGTGAATATTACTTTTGATTTTGCACTTTCTTCACCCATCTGACACATAATCAAAACTTGGAGCAGAAAATGTCTGAAAGCTGCATACAGTCAAATCAGCAGCACCAGAAGCCCTTTTTACATAACTTGATTCAGCAGTAACATCAACAGTATGACTTAATGGATCTATGGGTGGATGTTATTAATAGACTGCACGTCATTTTTATTAAGACTGCATTTTACTTTTGTTTGTTATTGAAACATCCCTGTGGCAGTTGGGACTAATGTAAAAAACACATTAAAACAGTCTGAAAGTGGAGCAAAACTGTCCATACTTATAATGCTTTTTTATATTTATCACAGTAATGACTGTAATTATTAACATGTCAAAGTCAGTGCCTATGTGACTGTCTGTCTGGAAGTCGTGGCCTGGGGTTACATCATGAAATGAAGTGGCCCTGCTCTGCACTTCCACACTCACAGTCTCATTGCACACACACACACACATACAAACACACATACACACACACAGTGTTACGTAATGTAATTTTCTAACTGTTGATGATGTGTGAGCGTTAATGTGTTTGTCCAAGAGTGACAAACAAATCCCTGAACACCAGTGAAACTGTCCAGACCCTCATAACGTCAACGTACATTTATAGGAAAAATGCATTAATAGAGTTGTCTGAGGACATCCAGATAATCTGGGTGAATGAGTGATTATGTGTTTAGTATGATGCTAACTTTTAAAGCACACTTCCTGTTACTAACAAAACGTCATACGAAGCTAATGCATTTTCAATTAGGGACCTGAACCAAAACCAGGATACAGCAAATTATTACTTAAGAAACTGACTCAAAATTACTTTCTTGGTACTGATTGAATTTGAAGTTGTATTTTTCTGTGTGGTTTTACTGTCTGCAGGAACCTGTGGGGTTAAATAATAACTTTTTCCATCCTAAAATCTTTGTCTTTTCTGTTTTGTATTTCTATAACTACTACACTCAGAGAGCACTGGACTGATTTCAAGCCATTGATGAAAACTATGTTTTGATGATTTGAACCTAGAATTTCTGTTTTACTTTAAGTTGTTAGGGGCATTTAAACAAGTTGTAAACAGAACAATGGCGGCCTCAAAAGGTTGATGTGGCAAAGGTGGTAGAAACAGTCATTCTGCTAGTATGACGTTCTTAAGTGGGTGCTCTAATTAATAAATTATCCTTTGATTTTGAAACCATAGCCTTACAGTAGCCTTATGTTGTTTAGCTTTTCTGAGGTGATTGCATGGTTAAATCAAAAAAAAATTTATGAAAAGAATCACCTTCTTGCCAGTTTTAACAGCCCCCTCAGTCACTTCATCCTGGTCTGTTGTACTGCTTTAACATTTTACGCTTGACACACAGTATGTGTTATTTTTTGAAGCACTGCAGTGTTAACAAGAATTTAAAGTTTATGGATTTGAATAATGCTTGATTATGCAATATGAGTTTGTTGTGATGAACCTTCCGCTGGGTTCAGAGAGGCTGAGGATTTAAAATGTACAGTCGAGGTATTTTTAAGGCTGTTTGGCTTTCCTGATTCCATTTATGGAGGATCTAATTTTTGGCTGAAGTGATTATTGAAGTCATGCTTACTGCCGATGACATGTCTCAGCTGCCTCTTCTCTCCTGCAGCCTGTCTCTGTATGGCCCCATGGCTGCATACGTCAACCCTCACGGCTACGTCCACGAAACTCTGACTGTCTACAAAGCTAGCAACCTCAACCTGGTCGGCAGGCCATCCACTCTGCACAGCTGGTTTCCAGGGTAATGCTGCTGCACTCATGGCATTTAGGTCACACTCCTCTCTCAGACTATTAAATAATATAACACACACACACACAGACACACACACACACACTAAATAGATTGTCTCCGACCCCTCTCTGTGGCTTTCAGTGCTTTCATAAATGCATCTTTTTAAATAAATGTCAGACACATTTCTGACCCATGACACAGGAGGTCTCAAACCTGCTTTAACATTTTATGTGGCTTAGCTGTAATCCACTGTGATTCATTGTCTGAATTAGAAGTCTTTGGCTTCACTACGTGGAGTTTTAATCAATAGTGTGTTTTTTGTCTTTTTTTAATCAATGGGGCATCTCTTATGAGTCATCAGGGGCTGCTGTAAAATATCAAGCTTCTGTTGAGAGCAGCAGGGGAGATGCATCTCCCTGAGGCCCTCTGTGTCAAATCAAACTGCTCTACTAACTAGGAGAGGTCACTCAGTAGAGAGTTGACCTCCAACAGACAACAGATGGTGAAGCTCAGGCCACCAGAGATATGCAAAGTTTTGAATGGGATGCAGATGATTGAAATCAACAGTTGCTAGCAGCAGGATGTTGAGAGTGCAGAAGACTTCTTCAAGTGCTTCTCTTAAATCTGAGCAAGCATGATTTTGTGACATCACAACTAGTTTAGAAGCCGATGGTCCAATATGCAACTTCATAAGTGTGATGAGGAAAATTGAAACATCCAGACCAAATTAATTGAGAATGTACTTTTCAGTAGTTAAACCTTTAAATGAACAATATTATTTATGTCTATGGTTTCTAGATTTTTGTACTAGGAAGCAGATGTTATTGTAAGTTTTTCCCTTTTGCTCTCAGGTACGCCTGGACGATTGCTCAGTGCAGAACCTGTGGGTCTCACATGGGTTGGAAATTCACAGCCACCAAGAAGGACTTGTCTCCACCTCGTTTCTGGGGTCTCACCCGTTCAGCTATGCTCCCCCGTATCCCGCAGGGCGAGGGGGAGGAAGGGAGAGAGGGCTCTCGTCTCTTCTGCCTGTGACGTTGGACCACCATTCCACGTCATGAAAAGAAAAACCCTGCAATCCTCCCAAACCCGGATCTTTAGGCACTCTCTAGCTGCGATTACTTCTCGTGATCAATGCATCACACAACACCTGTCACCCCTGGCAGCAAATCCATCATATTAGTGGAAAGGTCATTCGGCCATTAAATGGCACTCTAGGAGCAAATTAGAGCAAGAGGGAGGTCATGATTGTTCTTAAAGGTTCTGGAAATGTGGAGGCAGCAGTGAAATGTTGTGATAAAGTGAGGAGGAAATAGAGAATAACAGATTGAACAGATTGAGTCATTGATGTGGGAACATCCTAGCATGCAGCTCCCTGATCTGCACCCTTGTCCTGCTGCAGACACACGAACAAACACGACAGCTAAACTAAACGCATAATTATCTTTCAGCTCTTTTCCTTGGTGTGGTGGGGAGTGCAACTGCATGCAGTTGAGATAGAGACATCGCTCGCAAGCAGTCAGAGTTAATCTTTAATCTGTTGCAAAACCAACCAGTTAATATGAATTCACGTAGCTTTCAGATCCTTTGTGGGTTTCTCAGATGTGTTTTCTGATGTAATTTCAGCTGCCATAGGTCCATGGAGGAAACTAACCGAATGAAAGTGCACTCGTGTGTGGAGATATGTCACTATAAGGGTGATATTTTGAATCTTGGAAATAAATTGGATGTATTTTTGTATGGAAGAAGATTGGAAAGGACAGATTCCAAAAAAGTTGGGACGCTGTGTAAAATGTAAATAAAAACAAAATGCAATGATTTGCAAATCCTCGTAGACCTATATTCAGTTGAATACAGTACAAATACAAGATATGTGCAAATGTTAACATCAACTTTATTGCTTTTTGTAAATATATGCACATTTTGAATTTGATACTTGCAGCATGTTCCAGAAAAGGTGGCACAGGGGCCTGTTTCCTGCTGTGGTACATCACTTTTTCTTTTAACAATACAAGCAAACGAAAGCAAAATTCTTTCCCATTCTTGCTTGATATGCGACTTCCAGTGCTCAGCAGTCCGTGGTTGTGTTTTACGCTTGCTTGTTTACGTCGAAGCCACACTGTTGTAACACGTGCAGATTGTGCCTTGTCATTGTCTTGCTGAAATAAACAGGGACATCGCTGAAAAAGACATCATCTGGATGGCAGCATGTGTCACTCCAAAATCTGTAGGTATCTTTCAGCATTAATAGGGCCCTCTAACATATTCCCATACCATCACAGATTCAGTCTTTTCTTGCGCCTGTCCAAGACTTTTTGGAATGTGTTGCAGGCGTCAAATTCAGAATGAGACATTTAAGAACAAGATTTATCACTTGTCTTTGTACTGTGTTCATCTGAATAAATCTGAAAAAGACTTGGAAATCATTGCATTTAGTTTTTATGTACATTCTATAGTGTCCCAACTATTTTGGCATTGGGATTTAATTTAACATATTCATCCATGTGTGGAGACATTGTGGTATTTATTATCACACCAGTTTTTTAATGTAATATGCAAAAAAAAAAAAAAACTGATGTGACAATAATGATAAAGTGTAATATACTCGATATAGTCTGTGTCTGTTTTGTATTCAGCAAAGGCTCACTGTCCTGTCAGATAAAGTGCTTACGGAAACAACATGTCTTGATGCCTAATGGCAGGCTGCTTTTTTTAAAAGGTCAAAGCTAATTAACACAGAGAGCGAGAGGAGCACTAACCCTTCTTCATTTATGTTGTGTGGCATGTTAAAGTGGTGTGCCTACGCTCCAGCTCTGTCTTTTGATAAGTTTGATGAGTCATTGAACCGCAGACGTGAATGAAAGATTGTAAATGGACAAGTGATGATGAGATTTAGATTTAGTTTTTTTTAGAACTATCTTTGGTTTGTAGTCTTACAGTTTTCAGGATTTTACTTCTTGCAATTTTGTTGCAAGGTGCTGGCTCATGTTTGTATAAATGTAACTGTAAATAAGAGGCAGTTATAGCAGCATTTGTTGTGTAATATAACTGGTGAATCTGACTCTTATTTCTCATATCTCCTCATGTCACAGAGAATCAATAAGAAAAGTATTTGATCCCAACAAGAAATCGTCTAGATATTGAGGATGTCGGTCTGTCCAGTTAGAGGTTTTTAGATATTAAGGAATAGTTTGACATTTTGGGAAGTATGCTTATTGTTTTTTTTTTTGCCAGGCTAGCTGTTTCCCTCTGTTTGCAGTCTTTATGCTAAGCTAACCAGCGGCTGGATGTAGCTTCATATTTACCGTACAAATATGGGAGTCATATCTTATTACACAGTTCTCTGCATTAAAGCAAATTTGTGTAATTCTCAAAATGTCATAGCTACTCTTGACAGGGCGATGCGTTCAATTTAAAAATTCATTACATGTTATTCTTATGGCCTAAGCAAGGTGTCCTGTGGATATACAGTTCTGAGTTGCGTCAACACTCACTGAGAAAATAAGCTTGTTTTGAATGAATCTCTTCATTTACCTTCATGTTCTTGTGGCCTTCCCTTAAAAGAGAACTCCAGTGATTTAAGGTTGCACTCCTATAACCGCAGGTTTCAGTATTATTGTTTGTTTTTGTCTGCCTGCCTGGACGGTATGATTGTTTTTCTGTTGAAGAGCAATCACACTGGAGTACACGGTGAATGGTTGTGCATTTAAAAAAAAAACATGATACGCTGTTGCAGTCCGTTTTGAGATTACTTGACTCAGTGTTCATGTTTTGTACAAGCATCAGCAAGGCCTCGGAGGAGAGTTGTTAGGAGCTCTCTTTCTCTGCCATACAAGCGAGATGCTGTCGGCTCTTGTTATGACACTCCAGCAACGTTTCTCTTAAACATAACTTTTGAAAAACAGCTCCGTTTTATCCATCTTGTTGCCAGACTTCTGGCAAACTGGGCCATACAAACTTTGAGTTTCACCCACATCTTCTTAATGACGTCCAACTAAAATCTTTTTTCCACGAGAATCGAAATGCTCAGTTGCACTTCAGCTCACCACCGTTTTCTCACGAGTATCCGAGCAGCACTGCATATGTACAACTCTCAACTGAGATGAGATGAGACGTGAGGTGGCTCACTCCTTCACTCCTTCACCATTAGCTCTGAAAAAAAGATGTGTTTAATAATTTTGGCATCTTACTTGGCCCAGGCTATCAGACAGTCCTCATTGTTGAGCCCTTTAAGATTATCAGACTCACAATGGGGGAAAAAGCATAAAAACTAATGTAGCAGAACCAAAGATATCTTCTTACTTTTATTCCATGCATTCTTCTTCTCTATCAAAGCCAGGCACTTACATTACCCACAATGCAACCACTGCCAGTTCGGTTGGAGAATCAGGTGTGTGATGCTGCTAGTGGCAGAGAAGAGGAGTGGGCTACAGAGGTCCTGTAAACTCACTTCTTTCTAATTCCACACCCCCAGATTTAATTTATTTCAACCTTGTTGTCTTCAGACCCGAACACTGACTCAAGTAATGTCACTTGAAGCAATTTATCAGAAGGTTTTACACATTTTTTTCACATATGCAGTTGTACTCCTCAAGATAAACAAACTTTGATGTGGAAAATTGGTGGAGTTCTCCTTTAAGAATCAGAAAATGTGAGCTTCCTCTGAAAAGTGTCTGGATTTTTATTTATTTTTATTTTTTTTAATAAGATTCACATTTTAAATCTTTTACTTACAAATCTCTGTTTGACCACCTTGTATGATATCATTTTGTTTCATTAAGAAGAGATTTTCACCACGAGAATAGCACGTGAAATCTAAAATCCCTTTTGATTCTCTGTCATATCAGTGATTCAGCACTCGCCAGGCTGTCAGACTTTCATGATTCAACCCCAACAATAAAATGAATGCTTCACTGAAAGAAATCAATAGCTTGATTCCAAAGAAGGTCTGTGTTTGTTTTTCCATGAGATTCAGTGTACCACAGAGTAAAATAAACATGCAGATATCCTGTGACTCTCTTCTGATTTACATGATTCAGCAGGACACTCGAGGCAGAGAGTGCATTAAAAGGGGTCGGTTTGATAGTTCAGACGTGTGTGTGTGTGTGTGTGTGTGTGTGTGAAGATAGAAACGTGAGGTGATGAATTGAGCTTTATTGCAGGTAAAAAAAGTTGTTTGATTTCTTCCAAGGATTCGTACATCTTTTAATATCTAGAGGTAAATCAACATGTGCCTTCACTGTGTTTTTGTGCTCTCGTGTGTGTGCATATAATGAGTTTGCAGTTTATTAATCTTTGGTGCAGATACACGTGGGCACAGGATCATTTGTATGCTAGCACAGTGACAGTCTAATGAGTCTCAGTGAGTGGGAGAGGACCCATGTCGACCACGTGGGGGTCCCACAGAGAGGAGCATGTGTGGTAATGATGTTGACAGGGTTTGGGACATGTAACATGTGACATCTTATATCTCACCACTTTAGCTTGATACGTAAAATACTGCTGACTTGTTGTGTGGCTTTAGAAGTCATTATGCCTCTTGGTATCTCTCTCCAGAATAAGTTTCTTGCTTTACTAATCTGTTTTTAATGTGTTCTGCCTTTATTTGTGGCACAGGCTCTGTAAAATGGTCCTTTATTGAGTTAATACACATTAAAAGGTGTTTGTTAGTGTAATATTTTGATCAGGGTCTCAAACAGTGGCAGAAATAAGTATAGAAAGTAAAATAAATAAATAATAGAGGTGTGTAAAACTAAAATAAGAAAAGAATACAAAAAATATCAACTGTACAAGAGCATTCGGAGACAAAATTGCAGGTAAAATGACAGTGTGAATAATAGCAGCAGAGTCAACTAGTCTATGCAGACAGCAGTCTAGTATTTGATATTATTAAGGAATGAAACCTAGATTAATGCAGTGTATATAGACAAGCTGAAAACAGCTATCCATTGCAAGTATCATTGTGTTTACAGTGACAGCTAATTTGCAATATCATAAAACTGAGTAAAGACAAGGCTTGGGTACATGTTTGTTTCCGAATTAACTGGGATTTGCTCGCCCCCTTAAAAGAGATGAAGTTTCCAGCTGATTGAAGTGATCAAGTGGTGAGTTCTAAGATTTTGCTTCTTTCTCAGAAAAGCATGTAAGAGTGTTAACTTTACAATTGAAGCTGCTCTGGTGGTCTGTTTTTATTTAAATGGATATTTTTTCAAGGACTGCTCTTGTTTAATGCATTGCTTTCACAGACTCTTATTGTCCTGCAGCATCCTTTTTCACAACAGTCATATTGATATGAAGTATTAAGGTAAACACAGGTGTTACCAATGATACTAATTAAGGTCCTGTTCCATTTAGTGTGTAGTGTGTGAGCTGACCTGCACAATAGCAGCACCCTGACTCTGTTTGACCTGAGTGGAACAGAACCTTAATTTGTATCACTGGTAACACTTGTGTTTACGCTACTATTTCATGTCAAAATGCTGTGAAAATAGTCTATTGCCCCTGAAGTCTTTCTCCTCAGGTGCAGCCAGTGGTATGGTTGAAAACTCCAGAACAAGTAAGTGGACCTTTAGTTTAGGTTGCTTCATTTGCTGTTTCTAAGGTCAAGAATTACTTTTAAACTTGACTTTTATCCATCACAGACAAGAAGTTCTTAAAGTACTCTGAGTACTGGAAAGTCTGATCACAGCTGAGCAAACTGATGATGAAGACCATGTGATACAGTCAAAAGCTCCAGAACAAGTCAGTAAGTGGACCTTAAGTGGAAATTATTTTGTCACCACCGCATACTGCATGTTTCTGTGGGGTCATTTATATGTGATGTGACATGCAACTGTATTCATTTATGTGTGCACAACCATGTGAGCATGTGTGTGTTTAAGTGATGCAAGCAGGCACATTCTGTATTAGTCTTCATTATTTTCAATTACAGTCAGCCTGTATGTTATAAATAATTCCTGAGGCCGGGCTGATACAATTATCTGGGATTATGTAACCACAGCTGCACATGTTTAAAAGATAATAGAGTGCCACCCTGTAAAATACAGTTAACATGTTTAGATCCTGCACCTGTTTTATTGAATTTTCTTCCAGGAACAGAAGATGTGTAATAGGTATTTTTCTTGGGACACAGAAAAAGGTGAAATGAGTAAAAAGAAATTCTTCATGAGTAAGTGAACTGTTTGCTCTCTGCTTTACGTCTCTCAGTCATCAGTTGTCATCTGAACACACAGAAGTTAACATTATTCAGCAGTGTATTTTTTGTTATGAGATTTCAAGTAGATGAGTCTGAATAGTAATACTTCATCGAGAGCCTTGATTAGATTGGACCTAGATCAGATGAAACAATATTGATCTTCATGAGGAAATCAGGTAATTGTAGCAGCAGATGTGAAAATGGATCCATCAGGTAGACGGGCAAAAAAATTTTCCAAGCATCATTTAATCCAGACTTGCGTTTGCAAATTAAATGGCTTTCAGACTATTTAGACTGATGAGGGAAAATTTGGATTCTCACGAGGACACAGTGTAAAAGAAGCACAACAGGCTGCATTTAAGGCCTGTGTTTTTTCATACAAGAGTTAATGGTGGAAGTAAACAACACAGATCTTCACATGAGAAGTTTAACAAGCAAGTCAACAAAACTTTGCTTTCACCCTCTACCTCACAACTACTTTAATTGCTTTTCAAGGCACTTAAAGAAATAAATGAAAAGGTGTATAATCAGATACTAATCGTGGTGCTCCACAGTCCTCAGGCTCCCTGGTGAAATGTCTTCACTTCAAGCCCTCAAAATAATAATTAAAAAAGAAAAACTGTGGGGAGAATTAAAAAAAAAACATTTATTACAGAGAACACAGAAGAGTGAATGAGTCAGAGTAGAAATATTATCAGAAATGTGTGAGTGCTTTGCCACAAAGACGTCCAGATGATTCACTGCACTCAGTGGCCACTTTATTAACTACATAGTCTGATGCAATCCAGTGCAGCTTTTATGATTTAATTATTATCTGGGGAGGTGTTATATTGGGCTACAATATATTTAGAGGTGTTCCTAATACAGGGTTGGGTAGTTACTGGAAATGTAATTAGATTACAAAATAAGCTTCCCAGATTGCATAAATGTAGAATTATATTATAGTTGAAGGATTATTTAATATATATATATTGTATTGTGTCTTTAAAATATGTCAATTTTAAAGAAAAAAAGTTTTATCAAACTTTTTTCATGATAGCCAAAACTCACAAAAAGTGCATCTGATATACAAGGTTTCGTAAACAAGTGCTCCGCTTTCTGGTGGACCTCACAGGAGAGCAAAGAGCCCAGTGCAAAAATGTATTTTATTTGCTGAACTCTTGTTTTTGTGGCTGTGTTCATTTTTTAGTATAAAATGCAATATTTTCAGTGTTTGATTTAGGAGTCAGATTAGATTACATTTTTTGTAATCCCATTGATTACTAGCTACAGAAATTGCCATGTTATTTGTTTCCCAGTGTTACAACACACCCCGGTCTCCCCTATACACCACCCGTTTGACTCATATCGAATATTTTTTATCTCAATCATGTCAAACCACCCAAATCATCAGGAATGGAGCCAGTCTCAAGCTCGCAAACTCTTCAAGCTCTTGTGTTGAAAAGCCTCTGCCCTGCTGAAGTGTCCTTCAGCAATTTGGTTTCTGTTCCAGTTTAATCATTCTTAACCTTTCCAGGGTTGAAAGCAACCAAGAGCTCTGACATGCCTGTGAAGCGCTTAAAGGATTCCTCACCAGGAGGAATGTTGAAATACTGTCCCGAGAAATCCTCAGCACCACATATGGTTACACTAGGCTGCTGATTATTTTAACATCTAGATACAAATCATACGGATATTGCAATTTTTTAAATTTTTTTTTTTAGGAAAGAAACGATAAGTGGCATCTTACAGGTGACATGCTATGTCACAACAGTAATGACAAAATAACAGTACTATCAAACACAATGAGATTACATAACTGCTTGCCAACTTCAGATATTGTCATTTAGGTCAAAGAATTGAGCCATTTTATAATTCTCAGGTTAAACTGAGACTGTTGTAGCTGCCATAGTGACACTGACAATAACCAGTCCATAGTGACTGCTCTGTTGGCTTCCACTGGTGCACATAACATCACAAAGGCAACAGACACTACTGACCTGCCACCAGTCTGGTCTAATGATGTATTTCCTAATTTATCAAAATAAAGGCTGGAAGAAAAGAAAATTATGATTAATGGCTAATTTCCAGGTCCTGATTGGGAAACATTATACCTTGAAAAAATTTTTTTTTTATCCTGACTTACTTGAGTGTAGTTGAAAAAAAAAATGAGCCACATTCCCTTCATGTGTGTTCAAGTGTAATATTTTTCAGGCTGTGTCAGCCTTTGGTATGCTGTTCCATCAGTGTGAAAATCCTTCATCCTGAATCTCTGTGTTGACCGGCAGATCATGCACATACCATGTTTGAGATACTGCAGGTTTAAATTTGGCTAACATTTTGTTCATTTCACAAATGAAATATAAATGGAAAAATGCATTCACTGTGTAGACAGTATAATTATTGTTCAAGTAAGACATGGGACCTGCAAATTAACCTCAGGTGGCTCACTGCAAACAAACGTTTTACTACATACTCTGGGCTTTATGGGTAAAGTAAAAACACCGAGCAGCTGTAAGAATGTGACTTTATTCCACACATAACTGGTTATATCCTGAACAAAACTTTTTGAATAGCCTACAGTTATAAAACAGTTATTCACCACAGACAACATTTATAGAGGTGACAAATGTATTTCACAATTTTTAAATACAGTACTGATACAGCAGCTTTTCTTTTTTTAGTCAGACATATCTTGTATTGATGATCTAAACAGTGTGTTTATATTTCTTCTCTAATACATTCATTAAAACACAGTTGTTCTGGCTTTCACTCTTTGTAATAGCTTTCTCTTTGGAAAATAAAGCTACAAATATACTATACCTTATCCCTTAAGGTCTCTGAGCTCAACTCAAAAGACTGTAGCATCATTTCATTTTCATCAAGTTTTAAAAGACATAACATAAAAATACATTTGAATTGTTAGGTTCTTAAATTCTTAAGAGTATTATCTGAAATGCAATCACTGAATCTGTCTGAAAAGGCAAAAGAATTAAAATCCAGCATCTTTTAAATGTGAGAGAGATTTTTCACATCAAACTGTCACAGTCATAACAGTGTGATGATGATCCACACCAGTTGTTTGAGTCCTTACTGATTCTTTGCTTTCCCAAAGTCCAACAAAAGACATTTTTCAACATCCAACAACTGGAGCACAGTTCTCACTTATGGCTTCCTATTTCGTTTTTGGTTTTAGTGAATGCTTCTATGCCGCGTTTTCATATGCCAGGGACCCTGACAGAAACAGTTTGTCTCCATGTCTCCTGTTCAAGAGAAACAGTCGATCAGATGGAGGTTAGCGAGGCGCGCTGAACTCGCACGCTTGCCACCGCAGTTTTTTTTCCAGGCGTTTCCAGTTTATAACTCGTTGTCCTCGCTCATTTGGGCTCTGAGACATTTTTGAAGCTCATGTACAGCGCGCTCACCAACGTCGCCTCGTCGTGCATTGAATCCCTCCCGTGGGACCTCCGCCGGCACAGGAGCGTCACCAGCCTCTTGGGGAACTGGCCGCTGAACAGGAGGTAAATGCAGGGATTGGCGCAGCTGTTCAGACTGGCTAACAACATCAGGATGGTGAAAGTTGCAGCTGGAATGACAGAAGAAGTGCAAAGCGTCATATGTTTGCAAAGGGGTGCCCTTTACCACCTATTACTGCCTTGTAAATGTGCGTAAAAGCGCACGGGATAGCGCGTCGAGACTGTCTTAGTGTAATTACTGAGAGGGCCGCTGTTGGCCAGTTTGACTGCCCCGAACCGTAATTGCTTTATGGTGCCCCCTACTCATAAATCTGTCATAAAAAATTCTGTTTTCCTTGACTATTCAAATTTTGAATTTATAAGAGCTTATCCATTCTCACGGTCTGTCGTGTCCCATATGTTATTGTAAGTCTTATAAACAACTCAAGAATTAATATAAATGGTCAAAAAATCCCTCCAAAATGTCACATTAAGACACTAGGACCCTGAGGAACATCAGTGAAAAGATTCATGCATTTTTGACATGTTTTGACATTTTTGAGAGTTTCTGTAATGCATTGTTTTAGCATTACATGTTGGTACCAGTGAATCCTTTAGTTTATATGATGTCGTTATCTTCACTGTATCCTTAAATTGAGCCGCTACAGCCTCTGATAGGCAATAATGTCAGCCGAGAATGAGTGCGTTATTAATGCTGAGAGGCTGTGACCCCTCCGACACTTGGTGTCCTGCTCACAGTGCGCGAAAAGAGATCTCAAATAAAATCCACAATAAAATTATTCAAAAAAAAAAAAAATCAAACTGAGCAATAATCAGAAACACCTGACGACTTACATTCCTTTGGCGCATGTGTGTCCCAGGCGGACCAGAGCTGGACAGTGAAGAAGGGCGCCCAGCAGACGACATAAGCCAGCACGATGACCACCGTCATCTTCAGCGTCTTCACCCGGGCCTTAGACAGGCCGGCCGCCCCGCTGGCTCTGGATGGAAGAGGCAGACCCATGGCGCTGCCCTTCTGGTGCATCTTCTGGTGCATCTTCTGGTACAGGTTGATGTGGATAGCGCGGCAGATGCGCACTTGACAAACAACTACTGTTATAACTGGTAAAATAAAGATGACCAGCGTGGTCCAGGTGATGTAAGTCTGCAGCCCCCACGGCTGGATGAATCTAGCCCAGCAGTCAAACACACCGGGAGCCACCTCCACCTGCGAGAAGATAAAAACCTGCGGCAGGCTGCCCAGCAGAGAGACGCCCCACGCCACGCACACTGGGATGTTCAGTTTGGTGCGTGTCCGCTGGAACTTCACCATCGGGTTGCAGACAGCTTGGTATCTGTCCACTGTCATCACCACGATCATGTAGGTGGATGAAAACATGCCGAGGACCTGCAGGTACTTCACCAGGCGGCAGACCAGGTCCGGTCCCACGAACCTGTCCGTGATGTCCCACATGAGCTGCGGACACACCTGGAAGAAAGCCACCACCAGGTCCGCCAGGCACAGGTGGAAGACGAAGACGCGCATTCTGGACATCTGTTTGCGCTGTCTCCAGAGGACCAGCAGCAGGGCGCCGTTCAGGATGGAGGCACTGACGAAGATCAGACTGAGCAGCGCGATCTCCACCTTGGCCAGGATCTCGTCTCTTTCCACGTCCTCCGCGCCCACAAAGCCGCTGTCGTTCAGAGGAGGCATGGTGTATGAGTCAAGAATATGTTCAGACTCACCAACAGGCTGCTGGAGAATAAAATAACAGAAAGTCAAGTTAAAAAAAATATTCTGGAAACTAAGAGCCGAGTCTATTCCATTATCATTGAGGACTTTAACACTAAATAAAAGTTTCATTTACAACAAAGAACATATAAAATCAGGCTGTAACAGTAAGCATTTTACAGCAAACCTTTTAAAAGTGAACTGAAGCTCTACTTTTCTGGCTGAGTTCACTTTGTGGATAATCTCCACATAGGAGGGTGGTACGGTGTTGCAGGAGAAGCTCTTTACAGCTGTGCCCCTGGGTTTTATGTGAGGATGAAACAGGGTGGAGCTTAGATTCATTTAGTTCTTTGCATTCCTGGCAAAAAAAAGTCTTATTATTCCTTACAGGTGAAAAATAGAGCCTGTAAAGCCTATGCTCATTTTGAAATTCCTATGACTCCAAAACAGATGAACAGACGCTGAAGTAGTGGCTTTGACACAATTACAGCCTGGATCGGTTAACGAGACAATATTTTTAGGCTATTCGATGATATATCACAATATAAACATTTTCTCTAAAATAACATACTGTGGATGCACTGTGTTCAAATTACCCAACAGAGGGACAAATATATATAATAAATAATCATCATTCATGTGGTGGATATAACGACTAACCAGGAAAAGTCAACACTTTTAAATATTGTCCAGGTCTAGCAAATGTTATACATTAGTGCTTTAATGTATGTATGTTATCAGCATTGCTATTTAGATCATTTACTTAGGTAAAAGTAAAAATACATACAACAGTGTAAAAATACTTCTTTACAAGTAATGCATTAAAAACTTTACTCAACACACAGGTATTATTAGCAAAAGAATCAGCGGTAAAAATAGACCTACTGAGTGCAGTAGAATGACTGCTGGGACTTGCAGTTTAATCTTAACAATTTATCATACTCATTTAACCGATCATATGTTTCGCGTGTAAAATCTTAGTATATATAGTAATTACTGTCAGAGACACGTAGTGGAGTAAATATGCCTCTGAAATGTGTCCTCATGCAGGGGTTCCAAAAACTTTTTCGAGTCAAACCTCCACAATCAATGCACATTAGACCACAGGGCCCCAGTTTGAGAGGATGTTGTCTTAGATATCCTCCTTGAGAACTTTTTTTGTTTGAAGTTAATAAAGTCAATTAATAGTCAAACAAGGATCACTACAAATCCACAACAACGGATTTGTTTTTTGTTGTTTTTCCCTTGTTGGTCCAACTTCCAAGAAATAATTTGAAACCCCCTACGACCCACTCAAGCACCCAGACCTCAGTTTGAAAACCACTGGTCGAGTGGAGTAAAAGTATAACGCAGCAGAAGCAGGCCGGGGATCTACTCAAATAAAATTTAAACCCTAACATTATACAATACTCGAGTAATCTATCTATCTATCTATCTATCTATCTATCTATCTATCTATCTATCTATCTATCTGTATATGTTACATTTTATTATTTCAATGGTATCACGTATAACACGTCTGAAACGTGCCTTCTGTGGGAAGATGGTGTCATCATGCCTCTCAACCAATCACAGTGCAGAATAGTTTGACGTTTAACCGGAAGAGTGAATGTAAACAGAATAGTTGAGAAGAAGAAGAAGCTAACAATAGACGGTTCTTCTGATGTTATGTTACCGAAATAGTTACTCATAGGCTTTTATAAAAAACGATATTATCTGATTGGACAGATTAGACGCTACATTTATTGATCCGACAACATTTAGCGTACACGGATATGTTGCCAGCTAGCTGCTAATTAGCATTAGCTAATGACATATGTCGCTGCGCTAACAGTTTAGCATGAATTAGCATCCAGCACCAATGCCTCAAGAAGGAGAACAGGCTCTTCCTCTGGTCCGATCCCTCAACAGTCGGATACCCGTCCCGGCGTTGTTTTGTAACCGCAGTCCCCGGGTCGTGCGACCACTGTGGATAGACTTCAGTGGGCAACCACAGGCATACCGAGACATACAGCCAGGCACGGGCCGACAGTTCAGCACCTTCATCGGTAGGGTAACTCATCTAATATCACAAGTTTTTTCTGCATAAAATGTTTCTACAATGGTTTGTCCATATTTGGGTCGCCTTTCCCATAATTAGTGCAGAGACATCGAAGTTGCTTAACATCTAATCATAAGTGCTAACGCCATTAAAGTGCATTGGATTCGCATGTGCGTCTCTATACACATTAAATATACAGTATATCTATAGGGCGTAGTGGAGTTAAACCCAAGTAAATACAGTTTCTCCACCTCTGTGAATGAGGGTGAGTTTGCTCATCTATTGTAACAACATGGGTACACTACAGAGTCTGTCTGTACCACTACAACCCTGGCTAAGATATACACAGAAAGAAACATGGGGACATGGTTCTGGCACTGGTGTAAACCTTACATTCAAATAAAATGAAAAACATTATTAACCATAAAGTTGGTTACCAAGTACTGTCAATAGACCAACCACCAAGAAGTGTGACCTGATGACATTCAGTTCAAGTCTTCATACTTTGACTTGTTGCTGAGGGGTGCAGTTTGTTAGTTGCTAGTGCAGATTGTATAGTACTGTTCACACACAAAGTAATTCAAAGTGCTTTACAGGGGCATAGAAATATATTACAAATGGGACATTAAAATTGCTCTTGAGAGACAACAAAACAAAAAGTGAAAGCAAACAAACTACAAGTTATGTCTCTACTTTATTGGAAAGCCGCAACTAATAATAATAATCCTGATTTACATGAGCTGATGGTTTCAGTAGACATCAGGTATTCAGGAAGCTTGTTCCACAGGTGGGGAGCATAGAAACTAAAAGCTGCTTCACCGGGGTTGTTTTTGATCCTGGGAACACTAAATAAGTCTGTCCCAGATGACCTGATGGGTCTGAGTGATCTGTAACATACAAGTAATTCAGAGATGTATTTTGGTTCAAGACCATTGGGGTCCTTTATATTCAAGTAATAGGATTTTATAATCTATCCTTTGACACACAGGAAGCAGTGCAGTGATTTAAGGACTGGTGTTATGTTCTCCACTTTCTTGGTGTCAGTGAGGACTCTGGCAGCAGCGTTCTGGATGAGCTGCAGCTGTCTGACTGATTTTTTTTGATCAAGGCTTGTGAAGACATCATTACAATAGTCTACCCTTAGACCTTTTCACAGCAGCAGTATTGATATACCAATGAAACTATTTATGTGCCAGTTCCATTTACTGTAGCAGAGCCTTTCCAGTCAGCCAAAATGCACAATAGCAGCACCCTGACTCTGTTTAACCTGAGTGTAACTGTATGATTAGTGTCATTGGTAACACCTGTGTTTACCCTACAATTTTTAAGATTTATTTGCAGCTTTTAGCCTTTTGACAGACAGGAAATGGGGGGGAGGGGGGAGGACAAGCAGAAAAGGACCACATTTATCTCATGACTGCTGCTGAGGACTCTGCCTCCTGTACGTGGGGCACACGCTCTACCAACTGAACTACTGGGCTGCCTTGTTTGCCCTTTCATTTCATGTCAAAATGGCTGCTGTGGTATCACTTATGCACTGTCTAATACACACACTCTTAAAAAATGTTTTATTTATGTTTTTTCCAGGTCACCCGTGGATGTTCAGAGATGCAGAGACTGATGAACCACTGCGGGTGAACTGCAAAGAACTCTTTCTTCCCAAACCAGCAGAGGGTGGAAATGCTACCATTGCCAGTATCACTTTACCAGGTAAGTTTAGCAAAATGACTCAGAATATTACAGATTTGTATCATAATGTAAGACATACAGCTAAGAGTACATTTTCATGATGCATTGTGTAATGAACTCATTTCACTGTAGAAACGTCTGAGCTCACTTACGTTGGTAGTAAATTTCAGAATAAATCGTATTTGGGTTATTTGAAAGGCTGTTGAACTGCTGTTGATTATAGCACTGTGAAAACATCAAATCTGATTTTGTCCAAAGTGAACTACAACCTGCCACATCCCCTCTTTACAATGGTGTCAAGTTGTTTACTGTTGCAGTTCAAGCAAAAGACTATATTAGCAGTCTGCTTAACATTTTCTCTGTGTTTGACAAACACTTGTTTTGTTTATGTAGTTTACAGCCTCAAGGATCGGGCTCTTCAGGTCATTCGACGTCTGGTACGACCAGAGGACTACAGGAGGTTGGAAATAGCACGATGTCTACATGAGGAGCTGGAAGATCAGCCCAGTGTGTTGAAAGATCTCCGCCGCATGAACCAGCGAGTAGAGCAGCATCTGCTGGAGAGAATCCAAAGCCAGGAGGAATGAGGTGTGAAGCTGGATGGATAACAGTCACTTACTGTCTGGACAATAATAACGTGTTTCACACTTTTAGGAAACAAAGACACCAGAAATGACAAAATATAAGATAAAACACTGGGAGTTATTTCTTAGGTGAGTGAGCAGCTGTTGTGAAGACGTCCAGAGGTCTTACATTTCCTGCTGTCTGTAATGTTCACTCACCGGCAAATGTCTTCCTCAGCAGATTTGTTTTTTTTTTTTGTTTGTTTGTTGTTGTTTTTTTCCAGCTTTAATCTTTTAGTAAGAGGAGATTTATATAACATGGTAACAGCCACTCTTTTTTTCCTGCAAAGCCACTAGAAAAATGGGGAATATTAACCTCTGATGCCTTCTGTAATTCTCTACTTTATTTTGCCATATAGCCAGATTTTGTCATAAGTAAACTCCCTAAAAAAAGTCCTATTTGCACTAGACATGACTCAATTTTTTTTTTGTCATGGATTCAGTGTAATAACTGATCTTTTGTCCTATATATTATAGTTTATAAAGCACACTAAATAAAGTGTTAGATATATGTTGTTAATATTCTTATTTGGAATGCCTGAGATAAAGTTAATTGTAAAGATCCAGTGTGTGATTTAGAGGAATCTTTTGGCAGAATATGGCCGAAATTGAATATAAAATTCCTAAGTATGTTTTCATTTGTGTACAATCACCTGAAAATAAGAAATGTGTTTTTGTTACGATCGAACGAGCCGTTTACATTTACAGAGGGAGCAGGTCCTCTTTCATGGAGGCCGCCATGTTGCACTGCCATGTTTCTACAGTAGCCCAGACCGGACAAACCAAACAGTGGTTTTGCAGCCACTGCAGTTTCTCCTACTATATATTCAGTTGTTTGCAATCCACAACACCACCACTAGATGCCACTAAATCTATACACTGGTCCTTTAATGAATCCAATTAACCCCTGCAAAGGAAGCTCTGCATTTGACTCAAGAATTAATTGTTTAACAATCGTTAGCACGCCTTTGCTTTGGCACTTTAAATCTGGGAAAAAATGGAGCGGTTATGAGTGTATTTTCCACATTGGCCTGTTCTTGTAAATATAGACTTTTTATTGGAATACCTACTGCCATACCTGGGCAGTAGAGTAGTAGAGTCTATTCTAAAATGTAGCTCTGGTACCTCAGTTGGTAGAGTGTGTGCCCCATATAGAGAGGCTAAGCATCCTCACCAGCGGCTGTGGGTTCAATTCCAGCCTGTGGTCCTTTGCTGCATGCCTTCCTTGCTCTCTGTCCTCCATGTCCTGTCTGTGTAAAACTATCCTATCAAAGAAAGCCTAAGATGCCCGATATTTTTTCTTAAATGTTGAGTTGCAGGTGATTTCTTATAGGGAAAACAGAATAATTAACCTTGTCTTTATAAGCTTAAAAATTAGGCTCTGAAACACAGTGACTGGGGAGCATATGCTTTCTGTTTTTTCTTCTTTGCTTCTTTTCACCTGTTTGGAATTCATACATTACTAATGTCTTTTAGAGACTGTCACTGTTTATTTGTGTAAAAGATAAATAAAAGATGCATTATATTTCTTACTGAAAAACACTGTGAATAGTATTGTCATTTTAGTTACTTGCTCAGCCTCTAAACTACGTGATTGATTATGAACTATTAAATTATGAGCGTGAGGTCACACAACAAATAAAACAGTGAAACTGAGACCTGATTTTTCAGAACATACAGAGGTGATTACACACCAAAAAGATATTATATTGATGGAGAATTGCAACATTATCACTGTTTATTATATGAGGAAAAACATGATCTTGCTAGAAAATCTCATGATGAAACCTCTCATTTTGAGTAAAAAGAAAGTTTTTACCATACACAAGGTACTATTATTTACAATTGTACATGTGTAAGGGTTTGTGCAAAGTCTTGAAAGTTTGGGAAATGCTTCATTTTAACCATTGTGCTTTCAAAGTTACAGGATTATGCCTGAATTTGAATATTCTCTGTGAAAAATGGTTTCTTTTAGACATAATCTGGTGTTTCATCTACACAATCACTCAAAAATCTTTAAATATTTGAAATGAAGCCTGCTGTAATATCTGTCATCATATCTTTCCTCCGGACGTTAGCAAGTGTTTCATAATCATTATCAAAAAATACAAAATCAATATAAACAGCTGTGAAAATAAAGTGACAAAATGCATTGACTGCTGTGTGTGTCTAAAGGAATTTGCAACTGTATTTACAGTATCAATTCAGATGTCTGGAAACTTTTGGTTTGGGAACTTTGAAAGTGTGTGAATTCTGCTTTCAAAAAGCTTCACAAAGCCTCTTCCTCTGTAATATATCAAGCCTGGTACACGCTGAAGCACTTTACATATTTGACACCTGTACAAACCCAACTGTATCGGCTCACAGACAAGCACAAAGATATCCATTCCAAGTGACATGTCACATCCTGAAATTATAACCAGCTCCAGTTTACCACAGCAGAGGTACCGTTGTCAAACATGTTGCTAAGCTACGAAGTAACACAACCCATCCTTGTGTGTGTGTGTGTGTGTAGTAGAGGTGAGCTGGGTGCAGTAAATATCTGGAACATGCAGGCAGGTGAAAAGAGAAAAACATGGGATTCGAGTCGTTTCAGGCGAGAGCAGTAAGTACTGTCAAGAGTTTTCTCTGTCTCGCACACATGTACCGTATTTGTTTAATAGTTTTGCAGCTGGGATCCAGTGATGTGCCTGATATGGCTTTGTTACTTGTTAATAGATGTCAAGTTATATTCATGATCCTTCTATTTTCTTCACCAGCATGACATATTGGTCAAGGAGTCACCCAGTCACGTTTCCACATCTGCAGACAGACCACTGGAGCAAAATGAAAACAATGGTAAGATCAAGTGAAACAAACCCTCTTCTAACACGGAGGTTTTCAAAGTGAGAGCTGGGCCTCCCCAGGGGGGTGGCAGACAGTTTCAGGGGAGGTGTGTGAAGTACCGACCGACATAAAAACTTTATTGATGAATGCTAGTGTTACTGTACAGTTCTTAAACTCTACAGATTAAAATGTATAAATGTTTGTCACTGCACTGCATTATTGTAAGTCACGATGAAGAGTCCAGACTCTGTCTCTCCTCTTCATCTCCTCGGTGTGTATCAGTGTGCAGTTTGCTGTCTGCTGTTGTCTAAAACATCCTCATTGATGTAAACTGTAGAGTGACACTGATGTAAATTATCCTGTTGCATTAATACAAAAAATTAATATTGCGCACCATTTCATCATTATATCATTATATAGACTGAGCTGAACAAAGGTGAGGATTTTTTTCTCCTCAGAGGACAATATTTTAGTAAATAAATTAACTATTATTATTATTATTAATAATAACAATAATAATAATAATACTAAATTAATAAATAAATGCATATGAATAGTAACCCTTTCAGCTGGTTCTGTGGTGTTGGAATTTTAAATCTGAAGCCTGCAGTTCCATTGAAGCTTCAATTGACTTTTCTATTTAACTTTTTAATACATTTTGGCCTTACTGTTAAATTGAGCAGGTCACTATGCTCATCTGTGCCTGATGGACTGATGGGTTTGTCATGTTTTTATTTGAGCATTTTTTAATGCCAAAGGGCATTGAGGGTTTCTGGATAATATTATATATATTATATAATATTTATGTCATTGTTTTTGGTTAATGTATTTTATTTAATAAAGTTACATTTAAATTATACTTTAAACACTTGAAAAATATCTCTTTATGGCACATTTTGAACAAATAAAAAATGTGCGATTAATTTGAGATTAATTGTGATTAACTACAGACAGTCATGTGATTGATCGCGATTAAATATTTTAATCGATTGACAGCACTAGTTATTACATTAGATATCAAAGAGATCAGAATAGTCTACATGTGTGTGATTTAGTTAAAAACATAATATGGAACATTTCTCTAAAAAATAATGTATACTCATAAAAAACATCCCTTTCAATCATCACTTATGACCCACTAGAAGCATGTAGTGGTGACTGTTAATTACAGAGACCCTGCCCTTTATTTCTTTATTTTTTCATTATTTTGCATGGGACCAACCCTAAACGTTAGTATTTGCCATCCTGGTGTGTTTACAAACAGCTCAGACAAATCCTATTGATTCTACCTTTAAAGAGCCAGTTCACAGTAGAGTATTGGAGAATTTTGTTGTATTTCACATTTTCCCAGAACCTGAAACTAATGAATGCCTTCGGAAAGACCCTTGGTGTAACCTGAAGGATGTCAAATAGCAATATTAGGTTATTCCAAATTATGTCTGATGGGAGGCCTGCTTTCTCAGCCTTTGAAAACCACTGTACTGTAACAGAATGATGTTTAAATTAATGACATTCTTGACTGATAAATACCAAACGCATGACCCACTTTGTATTCTTGTGATACTATGCAGTTTTTCCCACCTAGGTCCCATTTTATCTTGCGTCAGTTCCAGCTGCCTTGTTGAAGGACGGAGGTTTGTGATACTGACCCTAATATTAAATTGGGAAGGTGGCCAGCAGAGCACTTTGTAAAGTAAAGAGAGAAAAGTTCTATACACAATTGTTACAAAGGAGAATGTGTCTCTAATTTGGCTTTATTCCATGCTCTATAGTGTACGCATCACATGAAGGAGCTCTCGACTGTACCAGCAGCAGCAGCCTGTTGCCTCCTCTGAATCAAGAGGAAACTGCAGGTAATGATCATCTTCCCCAAATGATGCAAGGATACAGTAGGTCCCACCAGTTATGTTAATTCTGCATTTTTCAGCTTTAGTTTAGTTTTCATTGGTTTCAGGAGAGGTTTTAGTTTTTAGTTTTTTTTTATTATATTAAAGAGGGTATTTGTCAGGGGCAAGATCCACAAGTTGTTAAGGCTTTTGACTCATAGTCATGTAGATCACCCATTCTCAATAAATATACGCAGTGATGCTTCCTCATGCTTGTTGTGTTGACAAATTTGGCCAAATTGACAAAGACTAAACATGAAGACATTTCCTACATATTTTTCTTTTATTTTAGTTAGTTTTGGTAGTACACAATATTTTTGTAGTTAATTTTCGTTTGTTAAATTCTAGTTTTTATCTTAATTTTCAGTAGACCTTTTTGACTGCTGCCACTGGTATAAAACAGGTCAACACAGGTGTTACCAGTAATATTAATCAAGTTCCTGGTACATTTAATGTAACAGAGGCTTTCCAGTGAGTCAATGCACAATAGCAGCACTCTGACTCTGTTTGACCTGAATGGAGCAAAACAATAAATAGTATCACTGGTAACACCTGTGTTTACTCTACAAATTCATGTCAAAGTGGCTGCTGTGGAAAAACTGTTATTAACCAAAATGCTTTTTCACACCTAGATTTAGGTTTTTGCTTCTATTCTGATTACCTGATCTATGTTTTTCTTTAGGCAGGCATCAAAACAGACCTGAAACCTCACCTCAGAACATGCCCCAGTACAGGAATGTGTTCAATGACCGTGCCAGGAGAAACTTCTGCTACTGGCTCGTTGAAAAGAAGGGCTCAAAATGTACGTACTCATGATTCATGCTGTGACCGCAGCAATATGTCACCTACACAATAAGTATCAGCTTGGCGTGACATTCACATGCACGTGTGGCGGGGAGGAGTGAGATCCATACCCTAAATCTCTGTCGTTGCTTGAACGTGCTGCTCAGTGTTTACAGGAATCCCTCCCTGCTCTGACCTACTGACTGAGGTCTGACCTTGATTGTATCCTCTGAACCCTCATTTATCCAACACAGACTGCGTGCATTATTTTATATTGGTGTATTATAAAGTGGATTGAGTGTCTGCAGACAAGTACGCCTGCACATCTGTACAGATAATTTCTGTATTTGAGGAAATGAGTGTAAATTCTTTATCACGAGCAGTGTTATTAAGGACAACTATGCGTTTTGCATTGTTTCAAAAACTTATCATGATTGGTTTACACAATGGTCAAAAGACTGATGTATCTTCATTCCCTTCTTACAGGTAAAGCATACAGCTTCGGAGCCTACAAGACCTGTCTGGGATTACCAAAAGTCTAACAAAAAGTGTATTATTATTTAAGATTTTTCAACCCTTTGTCCAAATTGGTTTAAACTATTAAACTGCTTAAAACTATATGATTTCATTCAGAGGAAGTCATGTAAAATTCCGTGATGTTACTAGAGTGTGTCCACACACTAAATCTGTCAAGACACAATTTACTCTATATGTAAAGTTATTTGCCTTTCATCAAATGCTGTTAACTTTAAGTATTAAACTTGGGAATAAAAAATTGTTGTGACTGCAATTATGTGCCGAGGAAAATGTATAAAATACCTTATCCATCTGTGGTATACTGAATAAAACAATAAAACTATGAACATTTCAGGGGGAGTTCTTATAGGCAAAGAAGCTAATTAATATACTTCTGTGGACAGAATCAGCAGCAAAACATATCTTAGCCACTTAAAAAAGATCCGCCTAAAAATTATCATATTTAGAATTATATTTAGAACATTTTCACCACTTTACCAATAGGAAACTGACATTATATAAGCCAAATATTGCTCTGTTAAAACCGACCAAACTTCTATGGCACTATGGCAAATCACTAATTTTACCTCACAAAACACAGTGGATTCTGGTCTTCCATTGCCTTCATCTGTTTGTTTGTTACTGTGTGATGTGTTTTAAAAGGTTTGCTTTGATTCATTAAACAAACTAAATGATCTAGGCAGCAGTAGACCAGCAACTCCTGAGTTCTGTGAGATAAAATTACTGTTTTTGTCAAAGGTGTTTGGTTGAGTGATGTTGATGAATGGCTAAAATACTGATGCTCATGCTGCAGGCATCTATTGGAGGTAATTCACTGACTAT
Organism: Lutjanus erythropterus; assembly: GCF_056507025.1. Lineage (NCBI taxonomy): Eukaryota > Metazoa > Chordata > Actinopteri > Lutjaniformes > Lutjanidae > Lutjanus > Lutjanus erythropterus. The sequence continues at coordinate 23,056,244 of NC_139318.1, forward strand.
GAATAAGTAACCTACCTCATACAACTCAAAAACCTACCTCGACACTTCAAATTATCCGAACCATCCCTTTAATATGTGGATATCTGGTAAGGAAATGTACTGAATAGAGCTTTTTATATAGTTTACTGTTCGGCATCATAACCACCTTTGAAAGAAGGGTCAAAATCCTATATTCATTCCTCTTATTCTAAATGTTTGCTAAATGTTTTCTAGGCTAACAGTTCTATTCTATCTGTACCTATATGCACTTTATATGACCAGATTTCCTCATCATCCTGGCAGTAAATTGACATCACCTGTCTCGGCCGCTCATCAGTTAAATCTCGTTGGTGGAATTGATATCGCGAGATGATGGGTGAATCTGCCGCTTATTACGGTAAAAACCGCCGAAAACAGACCTCTACCGCCATCTAACGAATGATTTAAACACACCCTTTATGGATCAGTTCATCATTAAACATGACAATGAATTTTTTTCTAGTTTTATTTTTGTTCAGTCACGTTGTTAGCAAGAAACCGTGTAACCCAGCAGACAACTGACCGACCCAACTCGGATAAAGTGAAACCTCACTTTTGTCCCTCTAGCGGTTCCCGCTGACATCTCTAATGTGCCGAGTCTGAGAAGGTAACTTATGAACTCTTCAACTTTACATACATTAAAATCATTAGGAAAAGAACACGTGGTATTAAGCATATTTTCGAAGTTGGACCGTTTAGCTGCTCTCTGAGATGCAGCTTGAATCAACGAGTGAAAATCAGTAATGTTAGCAAGCTAACTCTTAATTGGCTATAGTGTCGGTGCTAGCTAGCTAGTCAGATATAGCCTCATGCATTACTGGAATCAAACCAACGGCTGTGCAGTTTCAGCGTCTTTTCTACTGAATCCAGGTCATATTAATTTACGACTAAACCCCATCCAAACACTGTTGTAGACGGTCCAAATCATTAAAGAGGTTATATTTTGTGTAACATTAATGATTACATCCATGGCCAGTTTAACCTGCTGACTTGGGGCAAAGATGCAGTGGTGGAAAGTAACGACGTACATTTATTCAACTACTGTACCTAAGTACAAATTTGAGTTATTTCTACTTTACTATAGTATTTCCATTTTATGTAATTTTTTTTAGTTCGTCTCCACTACATCTCAGAGGGAAGTATTATACTTTTTACTCCTCTACATTTGTGTAACAGCTTTAGTTACAGTTACTTTTCAGATTACAGTTTTCATACCCTTTCTGTCCAGTGAAAACCATGTATCTCCAAATGTCCTGGTTTTGAATGTTTGATGACGTGTTCCCTCTTGTGTTGTAAAGGGGAAAATGCTGCACTCACTATATATTTAATTAGAGTTGCAGATGTTTGTCTTGATTTGCAAACAAAATTGACAAGACAGTGGTGGATCCTCTTAGCGTTGGAAAAATCATTAAATACAGATTTTTTTTTCTTTTGTTTTTTAATAGTCATGCTTTCATGTTCTCTCCTTATTGCCCACATAATGTACTTTATGGTCACTCAGATCTTTTCATTCCTTTTCAAACTGCATGGTTTAGGATCTTAGACATGGACAGCAGCAGGAAGACGGCGATGAATGAGTGGCGTCGAAATGCAGCCACCTCACCTCTGGGGAGTGATGCAAGCCCAAGCACACCGTCTCAGTGGAATATGTCACCAAATGAAGAATCAAACTTCTTGCTCCCCACTGACTCTCCAGGACCTGATGGCCTTGGAAAACTGAGTCTGCACACTCCCAAGAGAAAATCAGAGGTGCTTGGTGAAAGCACGCCCTCTGTAGGCAAAGCTAAGCTGAGGAGGCTTTCCAAAATGAATATTAAAAAATTCCTAACGTCAAAGGTAATCCTTTACTGTAAATCTTGCTCTTTTAATGGTACATCTTAAGTGTTAAAGTGTAAACAAAACTCAAACTGCTATCTCATGCTGTGTGTTCAGTTCTTGTTAAGAATTTACTAGTTTATTTGTCCTTTTTCCATCATAACTATTAGGAAGAACCTGTGGAAAACACACCCAAGCAGCTGGAATCCACAGAGAGCCCACAAGTACCTCCATCTCACTCTTTTATCTTGAAAAAGAAAGAGAGGACACCTGAGGAGGGCTCAAGGGCTATCTGCAGGATGGCATTGATTGCAGCCATTGATAGCACCAGAGGAAGATGCAGCACAAATAACAGCCCCAGGACTCCTGCTAACAGCCTGTCTTCACCCATTGTACCTTTACCAGTGAAGACTGAGGTGCCCAGCCCAGTGTCACTGGACAGAACAGTGAACTGTTTCTTAACTGAACCTGATAATACATCTGAGGACAACAGCACTCTCCAGGAAAATCAGCAGTCCCCCATTTTGGTGTTTGAGGACACAGAAGGCCAAGATGACCCATTGGAGACAAACACAGACCTAAGGGTACAACAAGCACCCTCTTGTAGTATAATTTCAAATGTTGCATATAATGTGTTATTTTTTGCCTGTGATTTATTTTTTGTTCTTTGAGGTAATATATTTTTCTTCAAAAATCGAAAGCAATAGAAGCCACAAAATTGACATCCGAGGCTGTTTTCACATATGAACTCTGAACAGTGGCTTGAAAATCAAGTCAGGACACTGTCAGAATTTGCCCTTTCACACATGTAGCCCACAACAGGAGACTGTCTGTTAGACGTGTTTTCACATGTTAGAAATAGGGCTGCCCCCTGAAATTCGAATAATCAGTCGGAGACCCTCCAGTCGACTGAGAGTTGACCAGTCATGTTTTGTGTCAGTGTGCATTAGAGTAGCTACGACTCTTAGCTGCATCATTGCACACAGAGATATAATGGCATGGCAGGCTGTAACCTTACAAACAGGGTCCATAAATCACTACAAACACAAAACTGTGATGGAAGCACCGGTGATAGAAGGGTGACATGCAGTGGCTGGTCATCTACGTGGTATGCTCTGTGGTGTGCTTGGATTTTATACCTGAACTCTAAGCACGAGAGTGTACACTTTTACTTTCTGACTTTGTGGGAATCTGATGAAGAAAGCCATTAAAACACGTCTTACTGGTAAAACACACTCATGTAGTCTGATATAGGAATTTAGTGTGGCGCTGAATGGAAAAAAGGACCAAATTGTCAAATTATCATATTGAACAGCCAGATTGGATTTGACTGACAAGGTCCTGACTCATGTATGCTGATACTACTTTGCAGATACGATAAAACGGTCAGCGAAAGAGTAGAAAGCAATTCACAGGCAAGCAGAAAAGCGTATGAAGCAACTACACACCATGCAATATTATGCTATTAATTCTGCAATAATTGCGCTGTGAATTCTTTACAGACAATGACGTGCTCTATTCACACATGGGCTCATATGGACATTGAACTAAGGAGTTGGTTTAAATATGTTAATTGTGCAGTTGGGGATGTCATGATATCAGAAATGTAGTAGTGGACACCAATACCAGTGACTTCCCACTGTTCTTGACACCCAATTTGATACAACGGTAAAAGACAAAAACAATATAATTGAAGAACTGCAATAGTACTGTCATTGTTTTGCTGTTATTTATTTTTATAGCATTAGTTTGGTATTATGCTATTTTGGTATCAACTTATTTCCAAGTATGTAGGCTGGTCCAGCTGATGTGGACATTAGTGTTCAAACACACAGCTCCTCTGGGTAATGTCTAGATAAGTGCAGAGTTGCTGTGTATGTATGAAAGGTTTAAAAGTTAAAGGGAGCTCCTTTTTAATTTTTTCCATTATTTATGTTTTTCAGAGTGTTGTGCTCACAGAAGATTCACCCAAGAGGTTTGTTGCACAGGACCTGGTGCTTGCAGAAACAAACTCCCAAGACCAGTTACTTGTTACAGAAGATGAAGTGGAAGCTGAGGACTGCGACTGGTCCCTCCCTGATCTGGAGTATATCCCAGAGTCTTGTTTTACAACTCATCAGGGAGGCAGCCAACACTGGCAAAGCCCATCAGTGAATATTCAGGGAGCACCAACTTCCTCTCACACCTTTTTATTCCCCAATGAAACCAGTGGGGACATGGAGGTGCCTTTCTCACCATCACAGAGGAAAGTTTTTGTTTCAGTCAAGCAGCCCCATCCACCAAACACTGGCCCTTCACAGTTATCCAGACTTGAGACTGAGAAATTTTGCTCCTCCAAAATTACGGCTTGTGTATCGGATCCCTTTGCTCTGCCTCTCCACTCAAACAGAAGAGTATTGAACCCTCGCTTGAAGTCACGCAGGCAGTCATATGCTGGCTCTTCAATGCGTTACCCCTCCTACCCCCTCAATTGCGATGGCGCTCATAAAAGAAGATTATCAGTGGGGGCAGAGCCTCTTTGGACCAGTTACCCCTACCTTCACCCACAGAGTGGTTTCATAGACACACACTGCCATCTAGACATGCTCTACGGTAAACTTGGCTTCAGTGGGACATTCAGCAACTTCCGAACTCATTACGAGAGCAGCTTTACTCCTGAATTCAGAGGATGTATTACTAACTTCTGCAACCCAGGGATCATGATGAGGGAGGCCCTGTGGGAAGGATTGTTAGCCGAAGACATGGTATGGGGGGCATTTGGATGCCACCCCCATTTTGCCAAATACTACTCAAATGTCCATCAACACAATATACTGATGGCCATGCGGCATCCAAAAGCTGTGGCATTTGGTGAGATGGGCCTGGATTACTCCCACAAAAACTCCACTGACATACCCAGGCAAAAACAGGTGAGGTTTAGTTAAATATCGTCTGAGATGAATAAAACTGCAGAGGTTGCCGTTTGTTATTGGCCAAGTGGTCAGAAGTATATTATGTGAATGGAAGGATAATGTTGCAATATTCAGGGTTCTTATGGGTGCTGGAAATCCTTGAAAATGTTTGAATTTTAATGTAATGTTTTCAAGGTTTGAAAACAAAGATATTCAGTTTGCTGTCGTAGAGGAGTAAAGACACCAATCGATTAGTCATTGCAGCTCTGATCTGATTTAGTGTGATGAAGAAGTGATATAATCATTTAGAGCACCCAGTATGCATATAAATATGTAGCTCTAATTTACCACAGCTGCAAGGTGCTGAAAAAGTTTGAAAATGCAGCTGGAAAAATACTTGAAAAGTGTTTGAATTTGACAGGGGAAAGGTGTTTGAACCCTAACAATCAAAATGAATGTTGTGTTCTGTGTTTTGTTTCTTTCCTTCTTTGTGAAGGTGTTTGAGCGCCAGCTGCGTTTGGCTGTGGCCATGCAGAAGCCGCTGGTGATCCACTGTAGGGATGCGGATGATGACCTGCTTGAAATCATGAAGAAGTGTGTCCCGAGGGAATACAAAATTCACAGGTGAGCGTGGTCACGCAGCTCATGCATGTAAATTTGACTGGCACAGAATCAGATATATCTGACACTGACCGGCTGGTCACTGGTCATGGCTGATCAAACTGAAAAAGTGGCCAATTCTGACCCCTGGCTGATGTATCAGTGCATCTTTAGTAACTCTGTTGTGTTTAGTATAAAGTTATAATCCTTAATGATATCAAACCCCATTTTCATGCTACTCATGGTGGCCATTTTTTCTGAAAAATTAGTTTGGGATATTTACATTCAGTAGTTCCAGTCTCTTTATAATGTAGTTTTCATTGTCACCACAAACATTCATATTGTAATTTTGGTCATTTCTGTCAGCAGATTAGTTTCTTTCTGTTTATCTTGACAATTATAACTTTAAGGAACTTGAAAATGTAAACTGTTTTGCATTGAAACTGTGCATTTTCTTACTTTCTTTCTTTCTTTCGTGTGGTTTTCAGACACTGCTTCACAAACAGTTATCCAGTGATTGAGCCCTTCCTGAGAGAGTTTCCCAACATGTACGTGGGCTTCACAGCCCTGATCACCTACTCAAAGGCCAGAGCGGCTCGAGATGCTGTCCGCCAGATCCCTCTAAACCGCATTGTGCTGGAGACAGACGCACCATATTTCCTGCCCAGACAGGTACGTTGAGTTTGAGGCCCAGGAAAACAAAAACACAGCCTTAATGTCATTAATGATTGGTAGGCTTTATTCCAGCTCTTAATATAATTAATGACAAAAAATTATTACAAATTACACATTGAACCAGCTAAATGTGTGCCGAAATTACAGCTGGTGAAGTTTTTTTGTCCAGCTGAAAGTGACTTGAGACTGATGTCGGCTCATGTAACATCACATCGCTGCTGCACTGCTCAAGGATTGAGCAATTTATGAATGTTCATCAACAGCCATTATACTTAAAAAAAAAAGACAAACGGGTAAATTTAACTACATACAAATAGAGCTGCCACAATTAATCAGTTATTATATTAATTGCCAGCTATATTGATAACTGATTAATCGGTTTGAGTCATTTTTTTTTTTCAAGGAAAAAATGTCAAAATTTTCTTGACTTTTATATGTTCTGGTTTGTGGACAAAACAAGACATCTGGGGACGTCATCTTGAACTTTGGGAAACAATAATTGACTTTTTTTTTTTTTTTTTTTTTTTTTTTGACATTTTGTGGACCAAATAACTAATCGATTAGTGGAGAAAATGATCAGCAGATTAGTTCAGAATGAAAATAATCAGTACAGGAAAGACCTGAAAAGTATTTTTCAACTGACCAGGTTGTAACAGGATTAATGAAGAAAATAGATCAGAATCAAGAAAATAATCCACAATGAAAATAAGCCTTATTTGCGACCCTACATGCACATGATGCATACATGTGTGTCTCGATCTTAACAGGTGAAAAAAGATGTCTGCCAGTTTTCCCATCCTGGAATGGGCATCCATACACTGGAGGAGCTGAGCCTGCTGAAGGGGGAGGACATGGACACCGTTCTCACCACCATCCGAACCAACACGACTCAGCTCTACGGCATATGATCTTCAGAGGTGATGCATAAAAAATATTGAAAGAGAGCACTGACACAATTATTTTATGTGGCTTTTTGTTTTATAAACCTTCCATGTGGAGATGTGGGAATATGGAGCAGACTCATTCTAAATAACATGAAAGACCTGATCCTAATCTTGACCCAAATACAGGGCAAAAACAAACAAAACAATGACTGAAAACAAACCTCTTGTCTGATAGAAATACTGCATATCATTGTTTATCATATTTTATGTGATTGTTCATCAAAGAAATTAATTCTTAAGCATTTTTTGTTTTAAGTTGTTTTTGCTGTGTTTGCATGTACCTTGTTCTAATTTCTTTGTCTTGTTTGTGTTGTCCAGCTGCTGTGTAGTTAGTTTGATACAGTGGAGACGTATTAAAAGCCTTTAATCCTGTTTTTTCTACAGTTGTGGTTTGTTGAAGTACTCATTATTGCACATTAAGCGCTGAGTGAGGAGCACACGAAGATGTAAAATGAAAGAGAGTACAGAATCGTCTGTAATACAGCAACGCAAACATGTGTGGTGTTTGCCAGGAGCAAATCTTATTCTTAATTGAAGAAAGAAGGTGGCTGTCAGACATGTCCATTAGCTTGCATTGATACCAGCATGTTCAGCACACACATTTGGCTTGAGTGCTTTTTATTTTGAGAATGATTAGCCTGGCCTACTTCTGGTGGTTAGAGTACACCATCTGAGGATTAGATTAATGGTAGTATAAGTGTTAAAATACATACATTCACCCTTTTTCCGCGTTCTTGACGAAAGCCTTGTTTCCAATAGTTTCTGAGCACACCGTGTTTGTGATTGTATATGTGCTCATTAAAGACTACAAGGTAGAGCACAGGACAGACACAGTCACCCACAGCAGTCTGTGCTGTGCTGTGTTTGACCTAGTTCTTGAGATGTGAACAGGAAGTTGTACAGCCTTGTTCTGGGATTTGTTCATTTGATGTTCGCCCCTTGAATAAAAACAACAACATTTAAGCTTGAGACTGTAGCTGTAAAGTCAGAGGCCCTAAAAAAACACTAACTACTTGTGTGAACAGTTATGTTTGTCTGTTTCCTGATTTTGTTTTGTTAAATGCCAGCTTAAAGGGACAGTTCCCTCTAAAATCAAAAACATTTCTTTCATTTATCCATTGTTTTGGTATGAGTTGCCAAGTGTCGGAGATGTCAGCTGTAGAGATATCTGCCTTCTGTCTAATATAATGGAAGTACATGGCACTCAGCTTGTGGTGCTCAAAGTGGCAAAAAATACATTTGAAAAAGTCAACAGCAGTGTCTCATTCCAGAAACATTATGAACAGTTTCGTGTTGGAACTATTTTCTTTATCCCTATAACTACATCCTCCAACTGTATCACAGCGCAGAAGGAAGTGTGTATCTGCTCATGGATGAGAGGTTACAGCTCAGCTGAGGATGACATCATTAATCTTTAAATTTCTCACTGTCACAAACATGAGCTTCTTGTCCATGAGTAGATGCACGCTTTGTTTTACGCCATGATACAGTTGGCGCATGGTAGAAAGAAAGCAGTTCCTACACGAAACTGCTCACAACAAGGTCTGTGGATTAGATCTTGAGTATCTGGGTCACAATTTCTGGAAAGAGACATTGCTGTTGAGTTTTTCCAATGTATTGTTTTGGTATGTGTCACGTTCCATCGTTTTAGAGAAAAGGCAGACATCTCTACGGCTGATATCTCCAAAGCTCTGTAACTCAAACTGTAACAATCTAGATGGATAAATAGCACTAGACGGAAGGGGAAGATGTTTATTTTTGATTTTGGGGAAACATGTCTCTTTAAGACAAACTATTCTCTATTATATAACCTAATTAAAAGGAAGAAAACATGCCCCTGTCCATTCTCCCATGGCAGTTCCTCTATTTCATCCAGAATCTTGACTTTTATTTAATTTTTTGTTTAATACCACAAATGAGACAGGGAGACAAAATTTTATTTGATGCTTTATTTTTACGAGTACATGTGGATCTCTGATCACAAATAAGGACTGACTGTACTTTACATAATGCACTGCTGCTTAATTACACAAGTGAGAAGATAAGTGATTTATTTATCGACACAGGAGAGTTTTAAAAATAATAATAGATTAAAAATATCAGACTACAGAGTGTGACTTATTCATAAATTCTTTTTACACATTTGAGAGTTGAAGTTCAATTTTAACCTTGAGAAGAGAATGATTTTAAGTTACATATTTAACCGTATTCAACTTTTGTCAACTTCTATTTTATATTCAACTCATTTTCAACCATATTTACTCCAGTTTAAGTTCTATAATAAGGTCATGTGATGACAGCTAGACCAACTACATCATTGATGTCCTGAGAGTCCTGAGCTAAAGAATATTAAGCTTTAGCAGAATTGAGACTGGTATCTGGTGTCTGCTTTCAGTATTTTAACGATCACTGTCTAATGAAGTTGAAATTGGAAGCCACTGAGACAAAAAAAATTTAAATTCTTGTCCACGATCCTCAAAGTTGTGGAGGTCCTTCTGAAAGGAGACGAAACATTATTTTAAAAATAACAAATGAGATTGTAAGTTTAGTTATTTTGCTATAAATTGGCTGAAGGGAAGGCAACTTTATAATGTGTGAAACAGAGGAACGAGACAAACCTGCTGTCTCTGTGTTCCCCAGCAGACGCTGAATGATCTCCTGCAGCACCACACCGTACTCCTCAAAGTCCTCCTCTCGCATAGTGATGCCAAGTTCAAAAGGGGCACTTATCTGCTCACAAGAGAGGAAGACCATTAGGGGGGCGACATAGGGTGGTGTTCTGTGGACAAGAGTGTGATTTCCACTCACTGTGATGTGGTTGTCCTCAGTGGGTTGACCAGACTCCTCCATGACTTGGCGGCCGGCCCTGGAAGACTTCCCCTTGTTCTGTGATTGAACAGAGAAATCTCATGATTCTTATTAAAATGCAGACAAGGAGATTTACAAAGGATACCTCTCAGGCCTTGTATTAAGTTTAAGTTTGTTTAGCAAACAATGCAGTCGCTGTATTTAAAGTCATAACTCTGATTGCACCATGTGATGCAGCTACTTTTCTTAGGACTGACATCAACACAACTATCATCAAAACTGACAATGCTTAAATTTAGAAATGATCTATAAAATTGAACATCGGGCTGAGTGAGATGGCAGGAGCATAAATAAGCTAAGGATGAAGAAAAAAAACATGATTAAGTGTAAGATATAATGTAAACCTTCATTAGTTCCACAGCGGGGAAATTGTAGTTTTGCAGTAAAAACAGAAAGAAGCACCAATAAAAAACAATAAATAAGTAAACAAGCAATACGAAAAGAGGGATATAAAAATGTCAACAAGAGCAAAAAAAAAAAATATGAATGATATAAACAAGAACATGTGAAAGCATCACAAAGAAATACAACATAGTCGTTATAACTTGAGCTTCCTTATATAGAAAGTGACTTTATATTCAAAAAGGAAACGGATACACATATCATTCGATTTTTATAAGCTCATTAAGAGTTGAAGGATTCATCCAAATGTGTTCTGTTCAGTGACTGTCAGACAGAAAGCACCTTACCTGAGGTTTTTGTGAGGGGCTGAGGAAGCTGGAGCCTGCACTGGTCGACTTGCACCACAAGGTCAGAGAACAGAACAAAACCACCAGCAAACAGGTGTTTCTTTTCAAAAACATGGTGGAGTAAAGATCTTAGCTTGATCTACTGCAGACAATATGATGAAGCGATCTGTGGAGTTATTGATCTGCTGATCACTGACCTTTATATACCTTTCATCCGCTTTCAGTTTGGTTTAAAAATGCATTAAATATTATAGTAACGGGTACTTGTGCTGTCATATCTTGGTAGCACTGGATTGCCCAAATGTTTAAATTGATAACAAAGTAGACATTTCTCTGTTGTAACTTGATAGCAGCCCTGCAGATCATCTTATCTATTCGATGTGGTGATGGAGGTCATAGTATGGCTGTCATAGAGATACAGATAAATGAGACTAATTCAGCCTATTGTGCATGAGTGCAGCAACATGCCAATATTGAGCTATTATTCTCAGGGCAAGTGCCATACACATGGAAATGATTACACTCAATGTTTACTCAGAGAGGACTAACTTTATATCAACACAGTTAAATATTAAGGGTGATAATAAACAGTCACTTTGCTTAACAGTAAAGAATTCTCTTTTAATGTGTCTAAAGTGCATCAAACTGAGGAATATGACAAGATCCAAGCTATTAATGTTGATTTGGTAAAATTACGTGGTAAAACCTTTCAAAAGTTCATACTACCCATTTCCAAAAGGCAGGCAACTTGTTTTTTCTCAATATGAGACACACATTCAGTGTTCAGATCTGCTGTTCAAACAGTATTTACTATGACACTTCTTTAGAACATTTCCATATGTAGCCTGGATTTAATGTTCTTTTTATCAAAAGGTGCTGTAACATAGCTCATTGTACAGCAAATAAAGCCTTAAATTATTGTTTGGAATTTGTGATGTCAGTGATATTGTGACATTTTACAACTTAATCATTTTAATTTTAATGTTTAATTTTTCCATTCAGTATTAATTGATTAAATACTTTAAGCCTCTTTTAATACAAAATCTCAAGCATCAAAGCCAACATGAGTGTATATCTAGGGGATGAAAACCTCACACAGTTGAGTACCTGCCTTATAATGCCTTACATTATTAAAATACAGGTGTAGGCGCAGAGCTACAGTATGTACAGTTCAGTATGAGAAATTCTGTTAATGTTCCAGGTTTATACTACAGAAGAAGTGAAAAGGCTGTCTGTCATTTTCTAAATACTGCACAGAAGTGCAGGTCAGAGGAGCTTAACCTGACCTAAAGTCTCATGCTGGGAACTGCAAATTTGCTGGATCAATCTATATTTTGATACATTTTGCTACTAAATACTTACAGACCTTCTTTTACTTAACTAAGCTTTAAGGCTATTTCCGTGCAACAATTTTACTTGTAATGAAGTAATTTTACACTGGTGTATTGATACGTTTACGTAAGCAAAGGATCTGAATGCTTCTTCAACCGCTGGAAAAATCGGCATCAGGGAGCAGTCGTGTCTAGAAGGTAACCCTTGCTTTGCTCAACTCGCGAGAGTTGCGCGTGTTTCTTCGTTGTCAACGTTGTATAAGCTCATCATGTTCATGCTCATCATTTTTTACAACGAACGACGCCGTGGTTTAAATCTGATTATGTTTAGGGACAGAAAACACCAGGTTATGATTAGGTAAGGATCATGCTTTGGCTTTAATAGATTTTTCTCGCGAGATCTTTCACGGGTATGGGGTTCCCTTCTAGACGCGACCATTTGGGAGATATTGTGTTCGCATAACAGTCGCCACTAGTCGGCGGTAAAGCGTCATTTTGAAGTGAGAAATTCATCAACGAAGAAGTCGGAGCAGCAACAGAGCAGTAGCAACGAGATAATGTTGTAGAAAAGACTTCGTAAACATGGATAAAAAGAAGAAACCTTTCGATGTGACTGCATCATCGGTGAGAAGCATCTTTACAAACATTTTACTGACAAACTATGTTCCTGTAGGACGTTTAAAGAAATTAAAATAACAGCTAACGTTAGCTAATTTATAGTTCAGTCAAGCTAGCCAGTACATAGTTGTTTTAGTAGCCCCAAAACAAACAGTTTCAGTTTATTCTTAATTTATATTTCGGTTGTTTCTTACAGTTAGTGGACCTTAAAGCTGAACTGTACAGAAAGCAGGAACAATTCAAACAGGAGAAACTCGGGAGAGAAAATGCTGGCGCTGGATTCACATCAAAACCCAAAGAAAAGGTATAGTTCATGTGTGATTTTGTATCTTCCTAATAACTATAGATTCAGATCACTAACGATCTTCTTGCTCTTGTTTAGAAACCTAATATCTGGAGCAAACAAAATGCTGGTGTTTCAGCAAGAGCAGAAAAAGATGCAGAGCAGCTGGCTGAGGAACAGAACAGCCTGGATACATCAAAGTGGGTTCAACACTATTAGTTCTTGTAAAGCACCTTGAATTCCCTTGTGTATGAATGGTGCTATATAAATAAAATTGCCTTGCCTAGCCTATTACTATTCACTGTCATAATACAGTGGTGACAAAAACCTTTGACTCATCACTTATCCTCTTATAACAGACGCAAGTTGGAGGAGAAGGCTAAACTGTATGAACAAATGACAAAAGGAGACTTTCCAGGTTGGTGGAATATAATTCATCACATTACCTAGGCATAAAATTGTACAAAACATGTATTGACTTTGTAATAAACTTGTCTTGTAATTTGACAGATGAAGAGACAGAGGGACTGTTCCTGGTTGACTTTACCCAGAAGATTATTGACAAAAAGAGAGAAACGCTTGCACAGAAGGAAAGAGATGATGAGGAAAAAGATGACTTGCCTCCTGTCCCTCCTCCTCAAAACCCAGATGAAGAATGGTAACTTATGACTCATTCATTTTCAATGGTTTGGAAATATGTAGTTTAGTTTGTATGTAGTTTATGTCTTAACAATATAAATACAAAAAATGACCAAATTCCAGCAAAAACAGGACAAAATAAAAAATGTATATATTATGTAATTATGCAGTTTAAGCCTGTTTGTAAACTATCCTCTGTAGGGTGGATTATGTGGATGCTTTGGGCCGATCTCGAAGATGCATGAAGAAAGACTTGCCAAATTTTAAGAAAATGGATGAAGACCTAAAAGGAAAAGGGTAAATATCCTACATATAACAACTCTTTAAAGGTGCAGGTGATGGTCTCTTAAAATTGGAGACTGTGTGTTGGTGTCACATTTGGACCTTCAACTCTTGTGGATGTGACTCTTCCTTGTAGAAAAGCCTCAGCTGACTTACTCTCAGAGGACATGCGTCGAGAGCTGCAGAGGCAGGAGTGGGAGAGGGAGGAAGAGGAGGCTATGAAGAGGCCTGTTGGACCGATCCACTACGAGGATATCAGGGGACAAGGTTACTGTTAAAGAATGATTTCTAAAAAGTTTCTGCACACTTTTGAGTGTCTTGTGCAGTAGATAAAAAACATTTTGTCTGTCTGATCATCTCAGAGGCTCGGGAGCTTGGTGTGGGTTACTTTGCATTCTCTCAGGACGAAGAGCAACGCAGAAAGCAGAGAGAAACTCTGGACATGCTCAGAGACCAGGTGAGCTGCAGATCACTGGACCGATATGAACACAGACATTTTTATCTCAATTGTGTGCATTTAAATTGCCCCAAACTCTCACATGTATGTATGTTAAATATACACTCACTGGCCACTTCATTAGGTATATGTGTTCAACTGCTTGTTAATGCAAATATCTAATCGGCCAATCACATGGCAGCAATTCAGTGCATCTAGACATGTAGACATGGTCATACCGAGCATCAGAATCATGAAAAAAGGTGATTTAAGTGACTTTGAATATTGCATGGTTGGTGCCAGACAGGCTGGTCTGCGTATTTCAGAAACTTCTGATCTACTGGGATTTTCACACACAACCGTCTCTAGGTTTACAGACAATGGTACGAAAAGGAGAAACTATCCAGTGAGTGGCAGTTCTGTGGGTAAAATGCCTCGTTGATGCCAGAGGTAAGAGGAGAATGGCCAGACTGGTTTGAGAATATAGAAAGGCAACAGTAACTCAAATAACCACTCGTTACAACCAAGGTATACAGAAGACCATCTCTGAAGGCACAACACGTTGAACCTTGAAGCAGATATGCTACAGCAGCAGAAGACCACACTGAGTGCCAAACCTGTCAGCTAAGAACAAGAAACTGAGGCTACAGTTCATACGGGCTCACCAACACTGGACAATAGAAGATTGGAAAAATGTTGCCTGGTCTGATGAGTCTCGATTTCTGCTGTGACATTCAGATGGTAGAGACAGAATTCGGTGTAAACAACATGAAAGCATGGATCCATTCTGCTTTGTATCAACGGTTCAGGCTGCAGGTGGTGGTGTAATGGTGTGTGGGATATTTTCTTGGCTCACTTTGGGCCCCTTAATACCAGTTGAGCATTGTTTAAACACCACAGCCTACCTTAGTATTGCTGCTGACCGTGTCCATCCCTTTATGACCACAGTGTACCCATCTTCTGAAGGCTACTTTGAGCAGGATAACACACCATGTCACAAAGCTCAAATCATCTCAAACTGGTTTCTTGAACATGACAGTGAGTTCACTGGCCTCCACAGTCACCAGATCTCAATCCAGTCGAACACCTTTAGGATGTGGTGCAACAGGAGGTTCACATCATGGATGTGTAGCCGACAAATCTGCAGCAACTGCGTGATGCTATCATGTCAATATGGACCAAAATCTCTGAGGCATGTTTCCATCACCTTGTTGAATCTATGCCACGAAGAATTAAGACAGTTATAGGGGAAAAGGAGGTCCAACCCAGTAAAGTATACCTGATAAAGTGGCCAATGAGTGTATATAGTCATACTGCAATAGACTGACAAACATACTGTATATTGTCTATATGCATCTTTATGTCGTTGTTATTTACTGAGTTTTGCTCAGTACATGACTGCTGTTCCCAGCACTGACAATGCTGCTACGCACATTAAGTCCTTGTGCACTGTTATATTTAATAACTGGAAGCTATTTTGTGTCCAAACAGATGCTTATTGCCCTTTTCAGTGTTTGCTCAGTCTTTATTTCTCTTTTACATCTATCTTATCCTTCAGACTACAGAGCAGCGCACTAAGAGGGAACAACTGAAGGACAAGAGACAGTCCATCCTAAAGGCCCGACTGGCCAAGGTGAGGCAGAGGAAGATGAAGAAGGCCAAGCTGGATGGCACTGAGGACGAGCTGAGAGAGGAGGAGAATGAAGGTTAGAATCAACACAACACAGAGCCCTGTTACATCATCAAATTTCAGTTGATGATTAATTGTCATACACATTGTGATTAACAATTTAATTGTATTTTTCTGTCCAGTGTTTTAGTATAAACCTGAGACATTTCTGTTTAACCCTTTACACTCTGTAAAGTGTGTAATTGCACAGGGCAGATATGACAGAAATAAAAACTTAAATATGCAAAGGCTATTAATGAAATATACAAAGAAATTACAATGACAGGTACCAATAATCAAAATAGACAATGTACTGTGGTTAAACCAGACCCTATCCGTATCTCCCACACCCATGTAGCATAAGTTTCAAAAAAATTTCCAGAAAATCGTCAAGAAGAAAATGCATTTACATCCACTACTATTATGCAAATATTAGAAATTAAGTGCCTCATTAAAAAACAGTTGGTGGCGATAATTCTCCACTCAGGCGCCATTAAACCAAAGCAGACAAAGAGGTTGCAACAAGATGATTAAAGAGTGCCAGTAAAACCTCACATAGTGGAAAACAATGTGGAAATAGAGGTGAAAAAATTGCATTTCTATTAGTTTCATCCAGCTGTTTTCAAACAGGCAAATGAAAACCATTATAACAATTATGAAAAATGATTGTAGCTAGTGCATGTATTATGACAGGCCTACTCCCACCTCCTATTAAATGCAGCTATGACTTGTTGCTCTGTTACATATTACAGAATTGTAGCTGTTTGTGTGTAAAATCTGTTGTCATGCTGCAGTTCAATAATCACAGTATTGCTAATGAGGGATTGTTGTGTATCGTTTGGACCAGGAGAGGAGGATGAAGATGAATTAATAGGACCTCCACCTCCACCGGAGGACATCCCAGAGATCAGCACAGTGAAGAAGGTGGAAGTGGAGATCCAGGAAAGGAGGGACACCAAACCAGGGGTTCCTCATGTCAGAGAATGGGACAGAGGCAAAGGTAAACGTCATTATTTCAAGGTCCATATTAGACTGTAGACTGTTGTTATGTGGCATTTCAACCACATACGGCTCCTACACAGTGAAATGAAACAGTGTTCCTGCAGGAATATGCTCCTACACAGAAAATTCATTTCCAAGAGTTTGGAAATATGTAGTGGAGTTAGTATTTTGTTAAAGAGTATAAATATGTCAATGAAAATGATTTAAAAAATAAATCTAGAAATGAAAAAAACCCTGTTCAATCCACGGACCATGGTGCCACATACAGCAACACACGAGACTAACCAGAACCAACTCAGATTACACAGACATACACAAGTCACATAAACATACACAAACCCACACCAGACTACATAAAAGTGCATTTTTGTGACCATGTGAGATTTTTGGTTGGTCCCAACAGGTCTGGATCACACA
Organism: Lutjanus erythropterus; assembly: GCF_056507025.1. Classification (NCBI taxonomy): domain Eukaryota; kingdom Metazoa; phylum Chordata; class Actinopteri; order Lutjaniformes; family Lutjanidae; genus Lutjanus; species Lutjanus erythropterus. The sequence goes on from NC_139318.1 coordinate 23,073,421, forward strand.
GTGGACCTGAACATGTTGACAGACAGAGCAAGATTGTTTAAAAATTATTATAACGGTCCAAAAAAATTGCCAAGACAGTGAAAAGTTTAAAGACTGATAAAAAATAGTTAATTTATATTTAAAGAAAATCTCTTTAAATTATGAGTTAAGACTTGAGGCTGTTATGTTTCATGCATCATTTTTACAGTAAATTTAGGTCTTGATCAAGTTACCATCCATTAAATTTGCAGGTGACAAGTAAACTTATTGATGAGATAAGAATATTAAACTGAGTCATGAATTATGTATGTAATAGATAATTGTGCTTGTGCCTGGTAGTTAAAGGTTTTCCAGGTTAAAGTTACCGTTTATGTACTTTGTCATATAATTGACTTCTTTAACACCATCTCTTTACTTTTTCTCACAGAGTTTATGTTTAGTGAGTGGAAAACTCGTCGTCGTGAAGAGCGAGATTCAGAATTTGCACCTCCCACTGCATACTTTACTGAGAAAAGACAAAACCCAGGGAAGATTAAAACTCAGGAAAATAAATCCAAGATGTCCTTCACATGGACCAAAGGCCCAGGAGGAATCTCTGAGAGCAACAAGGAACCAGAATCTCAACCTAAAACTGCTCCCCCACCTCCTCAACCTGAACAGAATCCTCCAGCTCCTCCTTCACAACCACAGACTTCATCGCAGTCGCCCCCTTCAGGTCACCCAGCTCCGGTCTCTGCTCCCCCCTTTAATCCCCAGTATCCCCCTCCTCCATTTTATCCTCCATTTCCTCCTCCTCCTCCTCAGTTTGCTGGACCACCTCACCTGCTTCCTCCATTTCTCCCTCAGTACCCAAACCAATATCCACCCCAGTACCCGCCTCAGTATCCGCCTCAGCAGCTTTCCCAGCCGCCCCAGACATCCCAGCCTCCCAAGCCTGCGGACGTTAGCCAACCCCAGCAGCCGGCACAGAGTCTAGATGACATGCTCTCCTTCTACAGGAACTCTTCCTGATCTCATGGTTCACACTGTTTAGTGTAAAAACTCCTGTTTCTTTTCTTTTCTTTTCTTTCTTTTTCTTTTTTTTGGAGGAAATCACAGAAACAACAAACTCTTGAGTTTTAGTATTTAATAAATATCAGGAATTTAACACTTTTTGACACTGTTCTGACTTTTTGTTGTTTTGGTATTGTGAAAATGGGTTTTTATTTTCTTTTGTTTTTATTTAATCTCATTATACATATAAAGCCTCCACCGCTTGAAGCATCTGTGTCATGACAAGAGGTCATGAAATGAGGGTCAGTTTATTACAGTCTGGAAACAGAGTTGAAGTCTGAAAATATCCACCAGATGGTACTGTACACCTTCATGTTGAGGAACCAGACTGGTCGTGTGCTGTGGTGATCTATCTCAGTTATTAAATGAATTCATTCTAGAGCTGCACCAATTTTCAAAATTGATTAATCTTATTATTTTCCCCATTTAATGATTAATTATGTCTGTAATAGTAAAAAAACAAAATCAGTTTTCCAGGGTCCCAAGATAACATCTTCAAAGGTCTTGATGTGTTCTTCCAACTGTCTACAACCCAAACATAATCAGTTTATCATCACATAAGAGAAAGAAAAGCAGCAAAGCATCACAACCAGGGATGTTGAACCAGGGAATGTTTGGCAGTTTTTGATTAGGAACTGGTTTATGCTGCGTATTGAAGGCACTGATTGTTGTTCTGTTAAACAATTGATCACTATAACTGTAAGTAATTCTTTGTAGAAGTGTTTGTATTACAATGCAAAAAGTCTTAAAGTCTTGCCTTTTTATGACAAATGTGGGCACCACACACACACACACCCAGTTCAGACAGTGTGCAGGTTTAATGTGGCTCCAAGTTAAGGATCTACAGCGAAGATTTAGGCTCACGGTGTAAATTACATCTTTCAAGTCAACTTGGCATCTTGAGGCTTTGGCAGACTTGGATTACAGAAGACGAGCAATATGGAGGCATTTTATGTTTTTGTTTCTTTGCTTCCCCCCCATTTTAAAACTGATCACCATTTAGTTGCTTGGGAGAATCTGCAGCGCTGTTTTCCTGTGAAAACGGTGTTTTGTGGACTAAAAAACTAAACCGGGCCTTCGATCAGCATGAGGGTGAGTAGATAATGACTGAATTGTCATTTTTGGATGAACTATCCCTCTACATCGTCACCGCTGGCAAAACCTGTAAAGTGAAGTTCTGAGTGAGTACATTTAGTTTCAGAAATATTTTGTTTCTGTGCTCTGATTTTTCTGTACTGCTGAAATGCAACCTGAGGTGATTCTCTTCATTGCTGCTCCCTGCTGCCCGACCGGAAGCATCCTGTGTTCTGAATCACCTTCTCCCTGAACTGAATACTGCTGAGTCTCAAACTGTAACAAAAACAGTACCTATGTCAAGGGAAGGGATCGAAATTTTGATGCAATTCGAATTATTTCAGATCCTTGTGTGTCATTTCTGGTCATACTACTTCTGTCATCTTGTTTTCTGTCTCAGTTAAATGTTTATTGCTCTTTGAAAGCGTGTGCTGTTATTATTATGCTGTTATATCATGGTTATTGAATAACATTAATATTGTTTGTAGCAATTATTTCTGGGACAATATATCATCTAGTAAAAGTAGTTATGACAAGCCTAATGACATCCAATTAATATACATGAGATAATTAATGCAAGAGAGTAAGACATTTATCTTCTGCTACTTTCTCCAAACTCAAAGGCCCATATCGTTTGTGGTGATACATTACCATGCTGCAGGTGAAGATTATTAAAAAGAGTATTGTGTAATCTAACATTAGATTAGATTAATCATTGCAATGGTTTATTAGTTTGTCCAGCTGCTCCTTTATTTATTTATTGATCGATTTAAAGACAAAGAAATGACAAAATTTCCACCTACTGAAGACGTTAGAGGCCTTGATAATGAATTGGCAGCTGTGTGTGCACTGTGCAGAGTAGAAGGTTGTTTTTTATTTTAAAATTGTAATTTAATCAGAATTTATACTAAATGTATAAATAATCTGTCCTTTTTTTTATATCAGTAACTGTAATTGAATACAGTTACCTCGATTTTTTATCCAATTATGTGATGCTGTTACGTGTAATTATCCAGTTTAGATGTGATGCAGAAGACTGAATATCACAGGTTTTTGTGACCCTACGACTACTGGCAGAGTGTCTGAGTCCTGTGTCAGATAGTAGGATCGATTCAAATATCAAATTCAGAATTGTAGTCTTAAGGATAATATTTCTACCAGTGGATTAAATTGCGGTGCATGTGTTGAAATGTGACAGTTAATTGTCTGACTCTGACCTGTCCCGGTCCACAGGAACCGTGTGAGTCCTGAAACACGTCAGGAAACAGTGAGCGCTATTCAGAGGAGTCGATAGTTGCCAGTAGTTTGATTTATAACAGCTGGAACTTCAACTTGACCACAGATCAAAGACCAGATTGGCTCATTACCCTCTTAATTAGATATTTGGCTTGATTTCTCACTTGTTTCCTCTCTCAGGCAGGGGATTGGGTATTTTGGCACTTGTTGTGTTTTGTGGATCTCCTGTATGAAGAGGTGGGTCTCTTCCTGCTGAGGTGGACTGTTGACCCCACTGTGACCTCGAACACTGTGTTTTTTCCCCTTTTTGTTCCTGCAGCCTCAAACAGACCAGTCCAAGCACAGTGGGAATTGCACGCTCGGGCAGCTTCAGCACTGCCCCCCTGGTAAGTCTGTGAGTATATAAGTGAATGAGTTCATATACAGTTTGCATTTAAGTGTGCGAGTTTGCGAACTTATTTGCTTTTGTCTGAGCCAATTTGCTGCCTGAGTAAATTTGCTGCCTAGGAGGTGAAATGAAGCTGATACGGTGACAAGACCTCACAGAGTGATAGGCATACAGGGATTTAAATATGCTCTTACACGTATACATAACAAAGCACAGGCTGCAGCATTCATAACGATAAAGAAAAGCTGTTTAATGAAAATGTTTAGAATGTTTTCAACAGAGTGATTCAGCTATAAGAGCACACAGTGGCAACCTCATTTCATTTGTGGTTAGGCTTTTTCTTTTTTTTTTCTCTTTAGCCATTGCAATGTCAGTTGGTCAGTCCACCACTTTGTTCCAGACTGAAATATCTGAAATATCATCTACTGGATGAATTTTTGTACAATCTTTCATGGTTTACAGAGGATGACCTCTACTTTTCCTCTAGTGCCTCCATGAGGTTGACATTTGTTATTTGGTAAAATGACTCAACAACTGCTGGATAGACTGCCATGAGATTTTGTACAGATTACAGCTGCAGTGATTAATCTATTATTTAATTAATCACTGATTCCTTTGATAAACCATCAAAGGTGGTTTAGTTTCTTTCATATTGGTTTCTTTACTCCTCTATGATAAACTGAATATCCTTGGCTTGTGAGTAAAACAACACATTTGAGGACCCAATCTTAAGCTTTTGGAAACACTAATTACCATTTTTCATCTTTTAGTTAACAACAATTAATTGATTAGTTAATTAAACTGATTTGTTGCAGCCCTATTGCAGACTTGTCTCCCTCAGGAAGCATTGGAATAGCTTTTGTGATCAAAATACTGAACTTTTTTGGTAATGTTAATTAGCTTGCTACACGGGTTCTCCTGCTGCTTTTCCAGACTGGTGGCATTCTGAGTGCCTTCTACTTCACCTACTTCTACATCAAAAATCTAAACCATCCCTTTAATCTAAGGTGGTGAGAATGATAAATGTCATACCTGCGAAACATCAGCGTGCTGTTTTAGTAGTACTGCCAGCATTTTGACATTAGCATTTCGCTCAAAACATACAGAGCTGCAAGCATGATTGTAGACTCTTTATGTATAATATATGAAGGGAATTTTCTTGGACATAAACAGCAGCTGTAGCACTCACAGTGGCTTTGTTTATTTTTAGCCACTGCACTGACCGTCTGCACTGAGAGCAGCAGGAAGCATCCTGATGATCCACAGCACGACTGACTAAAAGAAAAATAAGATAATGTGCATTTCTCAGCTTAATTTGACTTGCTGACTCACCACTTTGATGAGTCTAATCACTTATAAGGGACAGGCAGGTGTGTCTCATTGACAGATCCGCCCTCCTCTCAGCGACCAGCTGCACTGAGAAATGATCTCTGCATTTAGTTGTGGCAGTTTAATCCTGCTGTGGATGAGGAAAATGGCAACCTGCTGCTTTCATAATAGAAAATAAATGACCCTCACCACGGGGAAACCACCTCAGATCTAATGTCATTAAGTAGTTCAGTTTTATTGATATTTTTGGCCAAGTATTATCTGTTTAACCAGCAGTCACTTATGCTCTGTTCACACACACAGTGTACGTGTCAGTTTACTGTTGATGTTCCTCACAGTGCAGCTATAAAGCTACTGTAGCACAGGAGCTAATGGAGCCTTTATGAGGAAGGATATGAGGTGATGGTGTCTGACACTTGTTTCTCAGTAATCCTGTCTTATGTCCTTTAGACCTGAGCAGGCGATCAATGTTGTCTTTATGGCACTGCAGGTCCTTGATCCAGAGAGGGAGGGAGGGGCAGGTCTGGCCCGCTGTTAATGCAGTTTTACTGGGATAAAGGCAACTAAGGAAAGGCAAGGACACTGAGCTACCATGTTCATCCCTTCTATGAGCAAAATGCTACTTCTGACATGGTAAGATCAAATACATCCCTTCACAGATCTGACAGATATTAAGATATATTTAAATATTGATACACAAGAGTTGTGCAGAGGTTTTGTGCAGAGCTTTTGAGTCTGGATCTGGAAAAATAGCTTTCACCTAGAAACGTTAACCAGTGAGAAACTGTTGAATTGTTTATTTGCACAATAAGAAAACATTCAGTGAGTCATGATTGGTTGATCTTGATTCTGAACTGTGTTTTTCGAATGTTAAAGTATGCAGCATCAACCCAGAGGTCAGGTTACTGAATATCTTTAGCTAACATTTGCATTTATGCTGAGTATTTTCTCTGTAGTAGCCTCGGCTATGCCCTTTATATCCTCCATGATACATTGTGCCACCTTAATTATCTACTTTGACCTCATACCAACCCCACTAAAACTGCATATGTTGAAGACTTTAGTTTTCCACCAGCAGTGTTCCTTATGTAATCACATCTTAACTTTTGAAGTATGTGTTTTGGTTTCAAAATGCTATTTTCCCAAAAACCTCTGAGGACATGCATGATTACTCAAATAAACCTCCTAAGTTGAGGCAGGGGAGGGGAGAGAAGTACATCGGTTACTGCGTTTTGCTAATGGCTAAGTGGGAGTTTCGATTTGAAAACCGTGGAAAAGAACGCAGACAGAGTTGCCCTTGAATCAGTTTAATTTATCAAGTTATTCAAATTAAATAACTGAATCTTAAATACCATTCCTTGAATGTACTCTTGAAATTACATCTGTAAGTAGAAGGATAAAGTCTTACTTGGTTTTGTGAATTATGTGGAGTCCTTTAAAGATCTTGTAAAGCAACAATAAATGTGTTCTGAGTTCATCACACCACAGAAACACGTGTTATTAACCATCCAGCTAAATTTGAATGATTAAATAAATTATGCTTAGCTTAAAGACTGGAAACAGAAGGAAACATTAGCCTAGCTCTGTTCGAAGGTACAAAAAAACCCAGGACCTTAAAGCTCACTAATTAACATAGTATATCTCAGTTGTTTAATTTGTAGAGAATCCAAAGTGTAAAACCAGAAAATTCACCATTTTACCTGACTACTTCTTGTTTAGGAGCAGTCACTTCCTGGAGTCTCTTACTTTTGTTTAAGCTGTAACATGGAAGACCTCTTCCACAGAAAAGCTGCGCACAGTTGACTTTGATGTTGTACAAGCTCAGATAAGATACTTGTCTATAAGAGGTTTTTAATTCTTGGGGAAGCTTTATAGTATAGAGTTTCAATGACCCAACCGGGGACTGACGTCACAAACCGAGAGAGGGAATCAAACTCATAAATTGTCAATCCCTGGATAGATGCTACAACCACAGTCTTTAATATTGGAAGGGTTTCTCAACAGTAGAGCAGTGCAATTTTACACTGCAACAAAAGACACAAAAATAGCCCAAAGAGACAGGGTTTTGAGCTTTTAGGATCAGTTTAAGATACTTCTTTAAATTACCGACATTAACATAAAAACGAGTGAAGGGAATACTACGGGCTCCATTAACGATAATAGGCCATTAGGACTCGATCAGTAAAATCAAGCATATTGAGCCACCAAACAAATTTAGAAAACTACTACAAGATAATGAGAGGTTTATAAAAAATGTGAAAACAAATAATACAATCTTAACGGGAGGCTGCTGTTCTCTCTTCAGGTTTTGTCACATTTATGAGCCCTGATCACAAATGTGTTGTGTTTACTTGTGAACTCCACCAGGCAGGTTTCACAAAAGCAGGATGTAATGTTTTATGATGATGATGATGATGATGATCATCATCATCATCATCATCATGAGACTTCATTGTCAGAATGAGCCTGAAATTTTTCTTGCGTCGCAGCAGCCCCATTTGCAACATCACAGAAAAGACAAAAATTGAGACAAGAAACAAAAATTAATTCATTTAACATTATGATCACAGAAGACAATAATCAAGGCCATCTTTGATTTTAGGAGTGACTGGTGTACAAAAGAGGTTTTCAGTCTAACCATATTAAATTGTTGAAGCCTTCATCTCTTGTTTGATGCTAACAGTCTGTATTCACTGTTCATGATGGTGTTCAGGGCTCAGAGACAATGTTGTTTGCCAACTGTAACATATTTTCGTGGTATGCTGATTTATGAATTTTATCCAGCAGTTTGCCTCCAATCTTTGAGCAGAGGTTCATTTGGTGGAGCAGTTTTGACTTCAAAGAAGTGGACAAATACTTGGACCATGAAGTCATATAGTACTGTAGATTAGAACAGTTATAATCACAGAAGTAAAAAAAAAAAAAAAAAACTGAACAAGACTTTGTCTACTCACCCCAAAATACCTAAGGCCGTGGAGAAAATACAAAAATGTATCTTTTTGAAGACAGATTCAGTGGGATCTTTCCATGATAACAAATGGTCAAGTATGACACTCAAGAGTTTATATGAAAATACCTGCTTGATTTTTTTTTCATTATGGGAATTTTATGAGACTCAGGTAATGAGCTACATATAATCTCGTCTGTTTTTCTTTGTGCTATGCAGCCTGGGGTTGCCTGATTTAGTGTTGTCAAAAATATCAATAAATATCCAATCTGAAATTTTGAAATTTCAATAATCATTTCTCACACTACTGATACTCCAGTACCAGCTGCACTTTCTCCCTCTCTCTGCTCTTAGACAGTGAGTTGACACACACCACTGCAGCGCCCACATAGTCCCACCTCCTCTCAAAGAAAAATCTAGAAAGAGGCTCAACATATAACTGGGGTTCTAGTGTGCATATAAACTCACGCAATGATTTTTGTAAGAATTTGTTAGGAATAGAGAGTGTGTAAATAATTTTAAAATGTCATAAATGATAGCACTTGATTTTTTTTTTTTACATATTAAACAGTAGTTTGACCTATAAATCATATAAAACTTTTCCCTAAACTCTGCATGTTTTTCAAAGTAAGACAAACTAGTATAAGAGAACATTGATAGAAAAGTGCCAGACAAGTAGTAAAGTAACTTTGAGATGAGTTTTTTAGTGGCGTCATAAAACAATAGGGGGGCTTTTTGTGAAAGAGAGACAAGTGGAAAACCTAACATTCATTAGAGCTTATTACATTTCATTTCTGATACGTAAGCAGGTTTATCCATCTAAATTAATTTCACCTTCTGTACCTGCACCACCTGAGATGGACAGCTGGTTGGTTTCATTTCCCTTCAACACGACATGATTCTCGCTTTGGGATGTAAGTTGTTCTTCTGTGTGCTTATCTCAGCTGTAGAGCTCTGCAGGAGTTTAACTTGTTATCTGTTGTCAGAGTCCTCATAGAAATGCCACATGTTATAAACTAAATGAAGCACAGGGGGAAGCTGAAATATAAAGATACAAAGAGAGGAATGGCAGCCAGTAAAAGTTATTGAGCCTGTTTCATCCATGTGCTTACTGCTATTATGATTTCTGTTACAATTACAGTTATCATAGAAAACATTGCCGGTAAAACTCAAGCTGCGACCACTACAACTACGACTAAAACACGAGACTTATATGATTATCAAATTATCGAAGCAGTGTCCATAGGGAAGACAATTAAAACCCATTATTGCCTCGACATCCCACACTGCACTGTTTTGCTGCTGTAGGCTTCTTTAATGGTTCATCAGTGAATAGCGTCTTCCACTGCCACCTCCACACTGTGAGGCGATGTGCTTCAGATGGAGGCCCGGGTCCCTCTGTCAGCAGCATCACCCCACGGTGAGCTGTAATGAGTTGATGTGTGCGTAATGAGAACTAATGCTGCCACAGCTACTGAGCCGCTCTTGCCACCAGGCCATAATGCCGCTCCTGCTGTGTTGTGTCAAACAGCCACATGTAAAACAGACTGGTGCCAGTGATCTTGATGGCAGGCCTGCTGCGGTGTCTCCCCCAGCAGCAGATGGATCACAGGAAGAGGGACAAAGGCCCCGCCAAGTCTCAAATGACACCGTTTGGCTGTAGTTCAACTCACAACATGGGGCGGCTGAATTTATGTTGTATATAACACCTTTGCTCTCCGTTGACCACATATTGGGATTGGCTGTCATTTTCAGCTCTGGTGCCGATACAATACCTGAGTTTCAGTCCCTCTTTCTACAAAACCCTACAAACTCTTGTTGTGTAAAAAGAGTAGCCAACACTATCAAATATTCAAATATAACAGATGTTAATATTCTGTAGTTCTTATCAATAAATCTCATGAAATGACCAAAAGCAGCGATGAATCGGTCCTATTAAGTTTTGCCTATAACTAAGGTCTTTGTGCCTTAAACCTCCACTGTTGTCCAAAACCTGTTAAAGACACATTACTTGTTTACTTGTTTTCATACAAAAGGCACTTATCAGGGTAAAAGTGACAATAGTACATTTTTTAAAATGTATTTATTTTACAAATGCAAATCTCAAATGAACAAACAGTTGAAAGCATCCAAACAAATCACAAAAATGGATTATGTCTTTTAACTTGTCCAGTGGGAAGTAACAAAGGCCAGAATGGCTACCAGACTGTAGGGCACTTGGGCTCCTCAGAATGAGTCACCATTGCATTGATTAAAATAATAATAATAAATGTAGTACTAAATATGTGATTATTTTGATACATGTCATTTTACATATGCAGCATAAAACATTTGAAATTGGATCAACTGTACCTGTAACTTCGAACACATATTCACAATCCCTTCAATGTTGTAAGTTGAAAGGTAAAGTGACATAAACTTGACCTTCCACTCCAGTCCATCACTGACGATGGGGCGAGTACACTTCTCCTCCACTTGCCCTACAAAAACTGACTTTAAAATAAAACCATCAGAGAGGTTTTGAGCAGAAATGTTTGGTCGAACTGTTAACAAGTTATAGACATCTGCATGATGACAGAAGGAGCAAACTAGTCCCTGCTTTTTTTTTTGTAAAGATCATAAGAACCACCAGTGGCTGACATGTTTCTACTTTACAATCCATAATTTACCATCCCTGCTGCTGTGGAAACTCACTAGATCACCAAATGTGTATAAGTCTGCCACTGAAAACAGTCCCCAACAAAAACACTATCTAGTCTAATCAGGAAGCTTTAGGATAGACAGACTCAACAGAGTCAGAAAGTATTAGTGACAAACTAATGAATTGTTCTTTAAATTTTGTCCACCCAGAAGCAGCTGTATTGCAACTTTACAATATATGAAATGTATAATATCAACTGGTAAAGGTGTAATTAAAATCAGAAGCAGGCTGATCAACAAAAACAAAAAAACAAAATTACAGCGGCCTGCCTTGTTGCTCAGTTGGTAGAGCTTTGACTCTATGAACTGAGGCTGTGAGTCCTCTGCAGTGGCCATGGGTTCAACTCCCTCCTACGGCCCTTTGCTGGATGTCAATGTCAATTATCAAAACTATTTAAAAACAAAAAAATAAGTAAACAAGATTGCACATCTGCCCAGACATTTGAAACCAGCTTTCAGTGCATGACAGTTTTCTGTTATGGTTTGGACATTTTGTTGGTCACTTCCTGTTTTATTTTGTAGTCTTGGTTCTCCCTTGTGTGTCTTGTTTTTACTTCCTGTCTTTGTCTGTTTTCCCGCTCCTTTTGATTGTCATTAGTGTCACCTGTTTGTCCACCTGTCTCTAATTACTTCTGTCCATTTAGCCCCTGTGTTCCTCTGTGTCAGTGTCAGTTTGTTGTGTGTCTCCCTCCCGAGTTTCTACCGTGTTATTTTTCCCCTGGACTGTTTTTTGAGTTTGCCTTTTGTGGATTCTGTTTCGTTGGACCTTGGATTTTTACCTCCCTTTATCTGTGTAAGCCCTTGTTTCATTTGTTTAATTTCATTAAGACTTTCTTGAGCTGGTTCCCTTGTGTTGTCTGCTTTTGGGTCCTCCCCCTTGTTTAATTTGTAACAGTTTTCAATACTTCATGATATGTTGACATGTTTTGGTTTTTACTGAAAGACATCCAGCATTAATTAGCATATATGTGTATATATTTCTCTGTGTTGGTGTGTTACAAAGTGCACTGCATTGATTTTAATCATCTGGGCATCTGACCAGGTTTCAGTTTCCCCCTTTAACAGAACTGATTTGTTCATAATAAGAGAAAGCTCAGGCTGAATTCATTATTTAAGTTGCTGGCTACCTTACAGAAGCCAGCTAATGTGTTTGAAATGCTGAGGCATGTTAAATGTGTTGAGTGTTTACGTGTGTGTTCAGCTGAACTGTGAGCTGGGAGGGCAGTTTGTCTCCTGGGCGGTGTGTGTGTGTCTTGTCGGACGGGTCCCCCGGTCCTCATGGTGCTGGATAAAGATATTAGCTGGGCACTGTTGACACTGCATGCACATTCGTAATGGCCTCATAAATTCTGCTCGTGTGAAAGAGAAAAAGGGAGTGAAAAAGGCAGGAAAGGGACTGTGGACTCATTGGCAGTCCACTCTCAATCTCTGCCTGCTCCAAACCACCCAGCATGCTCCCTACCTGCACTTAAATCTGCTTCATCTTATACAGTTATATACAGTATATTTACTAAGGTAACAACATGGATTCACAAAAAGACTGAAGCCTTTACTCAGCCAATGTTTTCAATTCTGTGAATTTTACATTTTTGAGATAGCAGGAACATAAACATACCGGTATTGTCAAGGTTTTTCATAAATTGTGAATCACTGCAACCATGATCAGTAGTCTTGGGCAGTATCTACTTTTTTCTAACTCCATACCTTCCTGACATTATACTGGGTATGCAGTATTATGGCAGTACTTGTGTAAACAGCTCACCTGACTGTACTCCACTGTACTGTAGCACTCTCTCAGCATAGGCAGAGCTGATTGTCATAGCAACACTATTCCCACAGCTGGGAAAACAACATACACACTCAGGAGCTCTGTTTCGTGTCAAGAAGCTGCAGCTTTCATTCTCTGACAAACTCATACCCACACCGTGCGTTTACAGCGCCTTTGCTACTCATTTACTGCAAGACTTCACTTCACTGCTCACCTTTCACTCTCTGCCGCCACAGACAGTAATCAGTCTGTCACCCAACCTCTTTCATGCTTGCTGAAGTTACATGTTCACGACAAAAAACTACTCTGACCAGTCAATAGTCTGCCTTTATCATCTGGACTGGAACCAAAATAATCCCAAACGGAAGCATTTTTCTTCTTTTTTTTAGTAGTTAGTCCAATAACTTTATCCACCAGACACTGTTTGTCTGCTCAGCTGCACTGCCGCATTGAGACTGACCCCTGGTGGCGAGTGCTGAACACTACAATACAGCATCTCCCTACCAGTTCAATAGAAAGTGGAACATCTGTCTTTTTGACTGTATTGAAAATAACACCGCTAGGATTTCTTAATAGCCTAGTATACTGTTATACCTTTATACTGTCCAAGCCAAGCATACAGTCATAAATGTATGCAAAAAATATTAGGCTGATGGATTCAGTAGTATGTGTGTTGAGCTGTGGACTAGCTCCTGGCCAGTTGGTCATGCACACACACACACTCACACACACACACACACACACACACACACACACACACACACACGAACGACCCAGGTACACCTGGCAGGGATAAATATCACTGAACAGACTACAGAAAAGAAAATACTGCATTTACAGATCACGTAGGTAGCCATGTTTATCAGTGTTTAAATAGCCCTCATGCTCTCTATGAGTGATGGGGACATGGAAACACAATTAATAATTTAAATCTTGCTTTCTATATAAAGGGTAAATCAGTGAGTACTGTGTTTATAACATCTTAGTCAATCAATAAAACTTTGGGTAGATTTGTGAGTCCTGTGACCCACACACGAGGGAGAGGCAGCAGTTGAATAATAATTAAGAGTTTAAAATGTGCTCAGTGTTGTCAGATCAGGTCACAGAGGTAACTTTGATGGTGAAATGTGACTGTCAGTGACTTTGCCCAGATTAGATGCTCCTAAGGGAGGAGGAAATGTTTCTTGGCAGCTCCGGTGTCACTCTTGCTCGCTCCAGTGTCACATGGCCAGTATTGATTGTTAGATGCAGAGGCTGTTAAGGGGCTACTTGCATCTCAATGTGTCCTGAGAAGATTAATGCTGCCTCTAAAAAAACACAGACTCTATCCCCCCTGCATTTCTCTTCATTATTAATGAAACTTAAACGGCAGTTTGCCAAAGTAAACATCTGATTTTAAACACACAGCCACAAACAATAACAAAAACAGGAACAGAAAAGTGATTGTAGGATGCTATTTATGTAAATAAAAAAGCTTCAGGAAATTTGCATTTGTAAATGTAATCATTAAAGGAACAGTCTATTTTTGGAAATACTCTCTTTTGCTTATTTGAGAGTTGGATGAGAAGACTGATCCCACCATGTCTGTATGGTAAGATGCAGCTGCAACCTGCAGACAGTTAACTTAGCTTAGCGTAACGACCGGAAACAGCTTGCCTGGCTCTGTCAAAAGGTTAAACAAATCTACCTACCAGCTCCTCCCTAACACTTTATATGTCTTTTGTTTAATATGTGTATAAACAGCATTTTTCTGATTTATGGCGATTATATGCCAGATATTTTGTTGGGCAGGAACAGTTGCCAGGTAACCAACGGGGGATGACAGTGATGTCACACAAACAGACTGGCAGTTGATTTGATTTCCGGAGATATGTAATATTGGCAGATTTGGCTGTTTCTCTGATCATTTACAGTTCTAATACAGTACTATGAAGTATCTCTGTTTCAGGTTTGCTGGACATGTGAAACCTGAGGTTTTTATTGAGCTGTCTTGTCCTCTGCATACAAACACACACACTGACAGGTTATTGAAGACACACATAACGCTCATGACAGAGGGTCGGTTCAGGTTAATCCAGTGTGGTTTTACGGGATGTGTGCTCTGTTTACATATATATGGTCATTAGACTTATTGCTTCCCATCACAACAACCTGATGGATGTATTGTTCAGTTTCACTTAATAGCTGCCACTTAAATCAACAGTGATTAATTTAGCGAAAGTCAAAGCCAATGAATAAATCTCAGTAAGTGTTTTAATGTGCATTATAATATTGAATTCCTTCAGCACAGAAACCGTTAAAACCATTGTGCTGATCCTGAATGTACACGTTTACTGGCAGTGTGTTAAAGAGAATATGAAGCATTGCTAATCAGGATTAAACTATAATAGAGACACTATTGTCTCATCTTTAGTTAAATATTTCCCTACAATACAAATGTATTAATTATCCTGGCCTTTGTTTATTGTAGTGAGTCACTGCACTGCACTGAATTTCATCAGAAGCCTCAAGTTAAACCCTCCAAGACTTCCTCAGCTGGACAAGTCCTACACTGTAAGTTCTTAAGTCCTTTCCTATCATTCATGTTCATGAATTCACTTTCATTTAGTCCCACACTTGTGTATACGGAATGGTGTAAGACAGTTTGGGCATTTTTGGATGCAAAATACTAATTTACATTGATGCCAGAATGCGGACCTTCTAAATTCTAATATATTTTAGCACTATATAGTTAAGCATATTTCCAATTTGATTTGGGATAGTCAATTTGAGAATTGATCAACAGTAAAAGCCATTCGACAATCTGAAAGAAAGTGTGTGGTTGCATCCATACCAGCAGTACAAAGAGCAAAAATGTATAATCTAATCTGTGTCAGAGAAAATATAAAAATAATCGTGAGAAGAGATGAACTCATTCCAACTAGAAAATACAAGGCACTCCCCCTGACCTAATTTTCTTTTTTTAAAATATATTTTTGGGGCCTTTTATGCCTTTAATGATAGGACAACTGAAGACATGACAGGAAATGGGGAGAGAGAGTGGGGGAATGACACACAGCAAAGGGCCATGGGCGGGATTCGAGCACATGGCTGCTGCAGAGGACTCACAGCCTCCGTACATGAGGCGTACGCTCTACCAACTGAGCTATCCAGGCGCCCCCTAATTTTCTGTAGTTAATATGCATTGTGGGTAATGTAGGTGCAAGGTTTTGACAAGGAAGAAAAAGACATGGAAAAAAAAGATTATATCCCTGGTTCTGCTTCACTGGTAAAACTGTTTATACAATACTAAACTGGTGAAGTACAGTTTTAAGGTTTATTATTCAAATAAAGTTTTATGCTATTATTAGTTCATATCAAGGTAAATAGTTGTCATAAACAAGTTTGCATGACTAATGAAACACATTAAGGCAAGACAAATGTTTACCAACACATTATATTATAATAGGTATATAGACACATTTTAAAATGTTAAAAACAATTTTTTTTTCTGTATGTCATAAATCTTATTTTTACAGCCTCCCTTTGTCAGAACTTATCCCATTGTGCACATGTCAGAAAGTTCTCACAGAAGAACAAAAACAACCCTCCAGCTGTGTTTTCTTCCTTGTCATGATGTGAAGGGAAACTAAAATTAGACAGCCATGACACAAGAGTTTGTTCCTGCTGCGTCCTATTGGCTCAAAAAGTCGACAGTTTACAGGAGTGTCAACAATACTTTCCAAGGATACACAAATGTGCACCTGTGTTTTGCTCTGCTTTATTTTTTCTTGTGTGTTTTGTGAAAATAAAGTGGATATATTAGGGATGCAAATTGTAAACACTCTCCTTAGTCAATCATTGGTAATATTAATTGATTAAAAACTTTAAATTTTGGCTTTTAGAAAATAATACCAAATAAACACCAATAAAATCTTTATTTCCACAGCAACATCAATTAATCATCATCATCCCAGTATATATAGAATTTAGACTAATTATACTTTGTTTTAAGCCACATTACACAAAATAGTTGCTGTCCAAATAAACACACAGGAAATTCTAATTTTTCTGGTATAATAAAAGTAAAAATAAAAAGATCAAGACTCAGTCAGAAAATGAAATTTCATTTTTTCCTGTCTGTTGTTTTTTTTAAACCTCATAAACCTGCAATGATGTCAAAAAGCAGGACAATGAGGCCCAGGTTGAAAGTAACTGGAATTATCCTTTAGTTTGGTGACTACGCCCTCCGTGCTGTAGCTTTGCTGAAAGACTTGAAAACAGTCACAGGAAGGAGTATATCAAGATGGAGTTCCTTTTTTAAGCCCCAGTCTTATTGTTTCACCTCAGAGCAGGAGAGAGGAGGAGACGCGCTCTTTCCTCGCCTGACGCAAACAGGAGACACACAGACAGAGATGGACCTCGGGGTTCACGCCGCACATGGCCTGAATTGTTTGTCTAATCCATTACTGAAAACATACTGACATTGTTCAATACTGTTACTGTACACATCCAATATATCATGGCTGCAGATATGTCAGACCAACCCTTATGAGAGAGATCCACATATAAATGACAATTTATTGATTAGGTGTTGAACTCCTAATCAATAAATACACACATTAATTTTGATTTGTAGTGCAGGAGGTTGAAAGAATCAGCACATGCTTACGCTTTCAAAACTGCAGTTCCAACAGTTATATTGATAAGAAATAATAGAAACTTTAAAGGTTAAGTTTTAAGGTATTTAAAATTTTTCTAATTGTTGACAAATCACATGAATAAGACCAAAATCACCATCCATTCACCTGGATGTTACATGAAGTGAACCAATAAGATGTGCCTTTACACGCCCCAAAGCCTTTAGTCAGAATTAAAGTTTTTGGATGTGCGCAAAGTTTTTCCACCTGCTGTGAATCTAATCTGATGGAAATGTAATAGAAAAAGAAAAATTTATAACCAGAAACATCTGTTAATACCACAATTTTCAAGATGGACCCACATTGTGTCCTGGGAACATGCTGCATTTCTGTTTAGCAACAGTCAACAGTCAACAGTCAGCTGCACATAACTTCTTCTGCAGTCTTTAGCAGCAACAGACCATTTTTGTTTTGCTGTTGCTATGTTTCTGTCTTTCATAGTTTAAGTGTTTACATGGGCATTAGATGCTAATATTTTCCTGATTGAATGGATTATCGCAAAGTTTCCACCGCCCTTCTCCACCTGACTGAAAATTCTTTCCGACCGGAGCAGTCTTTTCCAATTGAGGTGTTACCATGAGGCATTTTCATTCTAATAAGGTTATTATTATGATTTTTAGTGGAATATTAGGGTCCATGTAAATGCAGCTAAAAATGTGTTCATGGGTTCACATCAGATCTGTCATTATTCTTTCTTGTGCTGCAGCAGAGCCCACCTTCCTCCCTTTTACTGACTCCATATGAAAACACAGTCATTGTACCAACAGGAAGGTGGTCAAAGTTGTAGCCACATCATGTTTTTCAATGAGCCAAACACCCTGTAAGCTCATACCATACTTCTTGATGCTGATCACCCACGACATACAGGGTCCCAGGTTCTTCCCTCAGGTACCAGTTTTAAGGTACCGAGGATTAAAACAAATTGACAAAAGCACTTATTCATTCCAGCAGCCATTAGCTTAAAGGCACTGGCACTTTACGCTACTAATGCTTTGCTGTAATGCACATTTCCTGAGACTAAACTCATTGTGATATGTGTTTGACTACATCTTTTAACATTTGCGAATTGTCCTTTTTGTTTATCTTTTTAACTTTGTGATGTCTTTTGCTGTGATGCATGTGAAACAGTTGCCCTCTGGGATCACAATTAAGTTGAACTTGAACTTAAACTTGAACTTAAAACTGCTTAGTAAGAGTTGTGCGTTTCTTTTTTTTCTAGCACTGTCTCAGGTTTTGCATTGAGACAGTATGAAGCAGTTATTAATACAGTTAAGCATCAGGGAGCCCATCACAGACAAATTATCATGTGCCAGTAGCTACAGACCGATGTACTTCGATTCCCTCATGTAGCTGTGGATTGATTTTTGACCTTCAAGTGTAATGCACAAGAATATAAGGACAGACTGTTCATCATTGTCCTGTGCAAACTCATCAACACAGAAAACCTTGGTATGTTGTCTGAGAAAGATTTTGTAATGTTCTGTTTGTAACACTGGGATTACATCTAATCAAGGCTCATGTTTCATGGCCTGAAAAATGGTAATTTCTTGGTATGAGGTCAGTCCATTTACCAGTGCAAATATAACCAAATAGAAATGGATTCATGTGGTGTTGCTGTGTGTTGGGTTTGGAGTCAAAACAGGACTTGACTCTCTTTTTTTCCTTCCTGCTGCTAGGCTGACCCCCTTCACAGTCACTCCCCGTTTTTATGCTCCTGTTTGTTACTACCGAGTCTGTCATACACCGCAGCACAGATATTTTTTGGTGTAATAAATCTTCACCAGCTGACCACAATTGAAAAGTAAAAATAGCTTTCCTTACTTCATTGCCAGTGAGTCACAGTTAATTCAGCGAGGGGTTAACTGTGAGCATGAGGATGTGAAGTTGGGCTGTGCAGGAAACAGGGAGAGAATTTCCTGTTATGTAGAAAAGAGCCTGTTGTGCACCAATCAGACAGTCAGACGGTGTGCAGGGAAACAAGGCTGGTTTATCAATAAAATCACATCAGGTTTATTGCCAAGTAGGTGTGTGCATACAGTAGGAGGCCTTGCCTGGATGATTTGCTGCATAACAACACATAAAGTAGAAACGTATCAAGAGAAATAAAAGCAAATACTGCAAGTCAAGGAGCATAAATAGAAAATTAGAGAAAAATATTACAAAAATGTATATATTATTCAAATTAGAGAGCTATACAGTTTTGTATAGGAATGTGCAAAGTGATATCCAGGGAATGTGCAAAAGGTTACAGTATGTAGGAATATTTGTGCAAGATAGTAATCCAGACAAAACAATATGTTCCAGCACAGTGAGGCAGCCATCTGCCACGCCATCTGGAAGAAACCTAAAAAAAAGCTGATTTAAGATTACAGATACTTCTTTAATCAAATATGAGTAATACTCAGAATCAAGTCATCAATGTCATCATCCAGAAACAGCTAAGGTCTGAGGATGTGTTGCTTTCACCTAATCATGACTTGAGCTCAACTGATTTACCTCACAAAAACCAAAGTGTGGAGAGCATGAAGGGACGCTTTGATTTAAAGATGCAGTAAGCGATTCTGGAGAAAGATAGTTGATTGTTGTGTCTCATTCCCAGGTCGTCCCGCTGACGCTTTGGAAGTAAGACTCAGCGATCAACTATCTTACTGACCTGGGATTGGCCAAATTCTCCTGTCACAGGCTACATTTTCTAAAGCCTGAAAAAAACAGACTGGGAGCAGAAGTCTTTTCTCTCAGACCACTTTAATTACATTATGCTTAAAGGTTATTATGGAGCCTGTGTCCAGTGATGCCAAAAATAAACTGCCTACCCCAGCTTTAATCAAGCCTAGTGTTTTTTAAAGTGAAATATTATTTTGGTACCCTTTTCTCATAAGACACTGATTACAAAGGGTTTATAAGTTGTAACTAATGGCTTTGGTAATGGTTAAGAAACAATCTACTAATGCTTTATACACCATTTCTAAGTGACTGATTAGAATATGTTTTGGGTTTTCATCCCTTTGGCTATGGTGTTTATCATTTGTATTTGCTGAAAATGCAGTAATAAATGTTATTCACAATCAAAATCACTTTATTCATCAAATGTACAAAATACATTTGGATTCTGACTTGGTGATACAGTGTAGTAAATTAAGAAAAGTTAAAAACTTAAAAGGTTCATTTAAAAGCTTTTTTTTCCCCTAAAAAAATCAATGCAAGAATTCTATCTTTAAATTGAGAATATTAAACAGATTAAGAATAATACAGTAAGAGCAACAGAGTGAACTACAAATGTTAAAACCATGTAGTTGCATTATGCTGCACGTTGTGTTAGCCATTGTAGTACACTGTATATGCAATGTAAGAAATGATAATAAATGTGCTACATAGTGCAACAGCTGCACACATTGATTTGTCATTAATAAAATATTTTTAATCCATAAACTCTGCAGTTCTCTCTTCACAACACCTTTCAACCTGGCAACCCAAAAGTTCTTCTTCACCATCAAAGGCTCATTACTGAGAAAACATTAGTAAATGTTTTAGCTACCAGTAATAAATGTATTAGTAAGACCTGTTAAATCCTTTATATAAATAAATCCTTAATCCAACACCAAAAGTTGTGATTTTAATATTGTTTGGTTAGAGAAATGTTCTTATAGACAGGTTTATAAATCTTTAACCCACTTTCATGACATCCTTTGCAGCCACATTTTAGCGACGAACCAATCATCCTGTAAATTCAGTGGTAGGTTGATAACATTTTCAACACTTGGCTGGACCTGCTGCTGCTCCTGTAGAGTGATCCTGGAGGGAGGGTGGTGTGTTGGTGAGCGCGGCTCCAGCTTTTCTCTCCATTTGGTTTCCAGTCGCGTCCTGCGCGCTGAGGACGCACAAACGATCAGCTGAGCAGCGTTTTTCCCTCTCAGAGACAGAAGAGAGACACAGAGCTGTGTTCAGTCACACTCACTCTCCATCTGGACACTTCAGCTGAGTTTGGCTTCTTTTATTTATTTATTTTTTTTTACATGTTATTTAAAATTGTGTGTATCGAAGCTGCTTCCGTGGACGAGATGTTGGAGACGGTCGCTTCGCCAAAATGAACGCAGGTGAGATTTTTTTTTATTTTAAAGGACGGGGGTGGCTTTGAAATGTTGGTCTTAAAAGCTTATTTTCACTCTGTGTTGGGTCTTAAGTTTATTTTTTTAAATAGTGAATATTAAACACAGCTTGGCGGAGAACAAATATATAGCCAACAAGTTACACTTGACTTTTTGTACATTCCTGTGAATAAATGCTGAATCCAGCGGTAGCAACAGGATGTGAAGAAATCAAAGTGTGTTAAACACGGTGTTTCTTGTTTATTGTTGGTAAATTGTTCACTTTATACTTTTCTACTTAAGAGGATAAAAATTGCAACGTATTTTAGCGCGAACAAAGCTCATTTTGGTTAAAAAACACAAGAAAACATTTTGGATCTTCAGCTTTGCAGTCACCCAGGGGTCTAATGCCCAATTAAAAAAATAAAAAAATAAATAAACATAAAGCATGTCTTTTCTATTTTTGGTGGTAGTTACTTAAGCATTGTGCCAAAAGCTCGAGAACATTGTTATTTTCAAGAAATTGAAGAAGAAAATCTGATTATTGAGGTCATTTTGGTAGTATGTTTTGCATTAGTTAAATGTATTAAAGAGGGACATTTTCAGCCAATGTAACTTTAAAAAAGAACATCCTGTACATCATCATGAGGAAAAACTCTCCAGATAACAAGTTAGTATGTCAAAAATTATGTGTCTCTAAATAAGAACACTCATAAATTGACACAATGAATTGGTATAAAAAAAATAATGAGAAACTTTCTAAATAATGAGTCAAGATGACAAAAGGAACATTCACAATAATTTCTCATTATCTCATAATTTACTCTTTTTTTTTTTTTTTTTTTTTTTAAACACATTGGCTGAAATGAGCTTCCATAAAATGTACATGCATGTGTTGCTTTTTTTGTCACTGTCCTTTGCTGCCAATCAAGTATTTTTCTCAAAGTGGTAAAGGCAGCCTGAGAGGGATTTCTCTTGAATCACAGGAAATGAGTCAGGGAAATCCCTTAGATTATTTTGTATTCTTTCTCAAAGGATGTAAAGGCAAACTTTACTCATTTTAAGTCCTGTATTTTGGCCTTTTAGTAACAACTTTCAGTTTGGGTAGCTCTTTCTGGAAAGCATGAGGAAAACTGAACTAAATATTGTACATGTGTAAATAAACTGGTCAAACTGCAGCCACATGACCATATCTAGACTCTTAGAGCAGTTTTAGGTCACAGGGACACAATACAAATGACCTGCAAGCTATTTTAAAGCACATAATCTTACAGTTTCCTCTTCCTGTTGTTCTTTCAGACTGCACCAAGCCTTCTGTTGCTCCAAAGCCAAGATTTGTTTGTCACGCCAGCCTGAAGCTGCCCTCCTCCCCTCTCATGTCTGCAGCCAGGGGTCCCAAACCTTCTATAGCCCCGAAACCTAAAGTCACACCAGAGCTCAATGGCAACCTGGGAGAATGTATTATTAATGGTTGCCCATTTACTTTAGATGGCAATGAAGTTGATGAAGAGCACGAGACGGAGAATGGCCTGAATAAAGTAGCAGCGGAGAAACGATTTAACGCCTACATCCTCAAATCACCACAAAAAGATGTTCAGAATGTGTCACAGGGGGCGGAGAACAGAGAGGAGGAAAAGGAAGAGGAAGAAGACATGATTCAGAAAATGGACGAGGACTGGAGGTTAACGGACAGCGCTGTAACAGAGGAGGTGGACTCCCTGGAAACACTGTGGGTCAGTGAGGCTGGCCTCACAACTAACTCTGAGGAGGTGGTGGAGATGGCCGACACGGACATGACAGAGGACATGGATGCTGAAGGTTGTGATGCAGGCGAGGCGCTGGCTGACACAGATGGCCTGTCAGTGGGGGACATTTCGGTTAATAGCATTGATGAGGATGCAGGCTGCTGTTCTGCTAGAAATGAAGACATGAAGAAGAGGCGGGAAAAGCTCCAGATCAAGGAGGATGAGACAGCGGATGATTTAACTGAGTCTCTCACAGATGAGCCTGCAGGTCTCCTCATCAATGACACACAAGTTTTTCTAACAGATGGAGAAGAGAAAGAAGAGGACTGTGGCATCACATGTAACATCCTCAAGTTTAGATGTGGCCATAAAACAAAGGAAGGGGGTGATAACCTGCAGAACACTAGTATTTATAGCCAGAAACAGATCTGTGATACAACTAAGAGACATGTTGCCATAGAAGACGATCCAGCTCATGAGCCTTATTATATCTCTTCGGAGGACATTATCAACAGAGAGATGATGCTAAGGACTAACACAGCTCATGGACCACCAGAGAAACCTTTGTCCATAAACAGCAGTGGAGTATCTGCTGGGAAATGTGAGGAAACAAGAGAAAATGGACAATCCTCTGAGGATTACGTGGAGGTTGGAAACAATGGGTACAGCTGCCACAACAGGGATGAAAACAAGGTAAGAACGTACCAGAAATGGATGGAAGAACCCAGTGCCCAAACAGTGGAGGCTTTGCTGAATGATTTTGACTGCCAGCCGAGGTTCAGGCTGGTGTCCATCTCAGTGCCGACGGACACCGACACCTCGCTGACGTCTTCTCTTTCAGACAGCCAGCTGCTGTCCCCGAATGACTCTGATGTCTTCAGAGACGATGAAGACCTGGACGGTCACATAGTGCCATTTCTGGATGACACCACTGACACTGAGCAGGACATCAGTGATGAGCATGTCTATGAGGAGCCAGGGCACAGTTCAGAGAGTGAAAATGTTTTTCCTTTTGATCGGAGGTCAAAAGAGAAGCGATCCCACTCACTGTCACAACGCATGAATAATAATGGGAGTGAAATGGGAGTGCAGTTTGTTCAAAGGACCTACATGAGTGGATTTGGACAACCTGCAATGAGCAGCAGCCCCATGTTGAGCTCAGCGCTGCACAAGAGCTACGGCAAACCCCACTATCTGTCCCTGTACCCCCGCTCCCTCTCCGTGGAGGGACAGGACACGTCTCGGGGTGTCTACAGCTACAGGGAAGGATCCCCAAGACAGGGAGGTGCCATCTGTTCATCTGGAAGCTTCTCCAGATGCTCACCACTGTCATCCAGTGGCCTGTCCACTCCAACATCAGTAGTGGACATCCCTCCTCCGTTTGAGCTGGCCTACATCACCAAGAAGCCCATCACAAAGAGTTCCCCCTCTCTTTTCATCGAAGGAGACTCATCGGAGAAAAACAGGAAGAAGAAATCCTCCATTAAACGTTTCCTGATGCTTAAATTTAGACGGAAAGCAGACAGCAAGCCTGTGGTGGATGTCAAGTCCTCAGCAGAGTCCAGCCACCACACGTCCAGCAGACTGCTGGATCCAGATAGACACAGCATCAACAGCTCTCCACAGCTCAACTCACGCTCTACGTGTAATAAACCACATCTTTCACCTGAGCCGGTCAACAAATTTTTGTTCTATAAGGACAGCAAAACAAAAGGGAACTCTGTGGCCTTTCTGAATCGCAGCGTCATCCGGGTGGAGTCCTTCGAGGACCGCTCCCGTGTGCCTTTCACACCTCTTCCCCTGACCAAGCCTCGCTCTATCTCCTTCCCCAATGCAGATACCTCAGACTATGAGAATGTTCCCGCCATCAGCTCGGATTATGAGAACCTTCAGGTCCCACAGCGGAGGCCTGTCCGACAGGCGCCGTACACAGATTTCTTTGACCGTCCCACTCGGGTGTTGTCCTCTGCCAATGAGACTGATGGTTATGTGGACATGAGCAGCCTCCCTGGGTTCAAGAGTAAAACTCAATCACCTGAACAGGAAACAGAAAGGTATGTCAACAAGACAACAAGAGCCTACCGTCATATGTGGTATTGTGTATATGTGATGAAAATGTTCAGAAAGTTCTGATTCACACACTGAAAGTTTTTCATCAAGTTTTATTTTATATTAAAAAACCTTGTACATTTTGAAGTGTTGAGTTTGTGTTAACAATGTAATGCTGAAACTTTAACAGGGCAAATGCAAGTGGATTAAAATGAGGCTTCATACTAAGGCTGCCTTCACACAATAAAAAAATTTACTGTTGGTTCACCACGAGGTAGGCTGCAGAAAGGCAAAGCACAGAGCTATTCCTCTTGTCTGCCTGGTTGGCCTGGGTATGAATTTTTTCATACCCTCATACCCTCCTGACATTTTGTTGGGATATATGGTATTAGACGGTATTTGTGTAAAACTTGTGCAAAATGGCTCAACTCAACTTCACTTTGCTATCCTGTAGTACTGTCTTAACTTATGCAAACTGATCGTCATGGCGATGGTGTCCCCACTGCTTAGAAACAACACACACAGGAGCTTTGCTTTGGGCTCAAGAAGCTGCAGATTTTATTCACACTGCCAGAACCACAAATTTACTACTCGCTTTTTCCTCCACCCAGCGTGCATTCACCGACACTCTCTGCCACCCCAAACCGTAATTAGTCTGCCAGTCACTCTCTCTCTTGTGCTTGCTAAAGTTACACTCTGCTCTGAACTGTCGGTAGTCTGCAGTGTTTGCTGGCTTACCAGCTGAGCAGCTCTCTCCATAGGAAAAGAATGGCACAACCAGCGCAGAGCATTTTATGGCTGATCATGTGCGGGCACCTTAAAATGTTGAAGTGACTGCCCACATTTTCCATCATGCCAGGATTGATTAGTCCGTTACGTTTGCACTTTTATATTCCAAAATGTTCCAAAAACTGTTCTATTAAGAACATCATTGAAATATTTGAGTTTGAACCAAGTTGATGGATTGACGGACTGACTGCACATTGCCATCCATACAGCCATGCTGCCATAACCTGTGTCTGTGTGCAAGTGTGTGTTCATGTAGATTGATGTTGCTGGACATAATATTAGTGATCTTTGCCATCTTTTACAACACAAGCACAAGTCTTTTTTATTACAGCTCGGCCACTGTGAGGTTTTAACAATGCCCCTGGGGAGGAGGATTTATAACTATTTATCATGTCGAGTCCCCTGATGCCCCCTGATCACAGCAGACACGTGTGTGATTATAAGTGGGAGGACAGTGCAGCAGCCTCCCTCTCACTAAGCTGTGTTGTGTCTGTGTGTTGTTGGGGCATGTTGGGTGCTGTAGAACGAAACACTGGAGGTGGAGGTGGGGGTGGACTCTTCAGATGTGAGTGAAAACAGGGTGGTTTCATTTATAAATCAGCTTTATAAGGGTTAACACAGGCTCTTGTGTTCATGCTGTATGTGGAGCCTCTCAGCTCTCTGCTGTGGTGATGTTTGTTGGTATGATCAACCATGCTGTGCTGACATTAACCCATCCCCCCTGCATTCCTGTTGGCTGTGCCCATATCATACAGGCCGCTCAGGATGATTAATAGTCAGAGCATTGTGGAGTCATTGCTCTTCTCCATCCAGTCAGAACAACAGCATGAGATAAAATCTCAGTATGTTCTGTAGTCAGCACTTGTTCTCTGCAGTGGTTCCCTCTCATCATTGTGGTTACTGTATGTGTGCAAGAAAAACTAGATGACAAAAGCTTTAAAATACACACTTTTGTTAAATGGAGAGCAATGGAGGCTCGATATTAAAATTTGATGCTGTCTATTTCCTTATCGAACTGAAACTGATTTAATACACATGTAAATACAAGTAAATAAGCCCACACAATCTTCGTTGTATCTCCATCTTCACTCTGCAGAGCTCCACCTGGCTTCAGTCACAACTCACAAATTAGGGAGTTTTAATATCGTTTGTTGTTTGTAAACATCACTTTAAATCCTATACAGTTCTACTTTTGAAAAAGTATGATTTTTTTTATTTATAAAGCATAAAATAGTACTTTATAGTGATCTTATCATAAAGTGTAATACATGTTCTGTTGTATATAGATAGATAATTGGCAAACTGTGTAGATGCACTGGGTTCACAATGAGCATAATTGTGCTGGTAGGACTCAGATTTCAAGATTTGGACAGATTGTTTTGTCTTTAGAGGGTTTTGACTGTGGGTGCGCCTTGAAAGTATTAAATTAGATCCCAGGAATGTGAGTCTACTACAGTGAGGGACTGGTCATTTGGAAACTGGGCAAATGCCAGGAGGGCCATCTGACTATGGGCTGCTTCGGCCACTTATCTCTCATCATCTCATCACTGCATTGATTAAGAAAATATATATAATAATAAAATTGATAATAATAATCCCGTAATGCCAGCGCCATCAGGCTAAAAGAATGGGGCACCAAATATTAAAGTTATTGGCATAAATTGGTGACTGTAACAATTATTGTGTGTGCTGTTTGAGATCTGCGTTACGAATTTCTGCATTCTAGTAAGTCTGTATGGTTTTGGCTCAAGCTTTGTATGTTAGCATTTGGATGGGGTTGGTGTTTGGTTTGAAAATAGGACCAGTCCAGTGTGGAAAATGCCAGGGCCATTTTTTGATCCCAGTCCATCACTGGTCTGCTGTTACTGTTGGTATTGTCTACATTCATATATTCGTGTGCATAGACTGCTGGTAGAACTGAAACAATTAAATTAGATGGTTTTGGATTTTTTTTTTTTTTTTTGCAAAAAAGTTGAACAGTCATTGTTTCCATCTTCTCAGTTGTGAGGATTTAATTGTTTTTCAGTGTTTTATATCAAAGCAGTTCGAGTACATCAATCTGTGCTTAAGAAAGTTGTGATTGGCATTTTTCTAAATTTTCAGACCTTCTGTAGACCATGGTGGTGCAGTGGTTAGCACTGTCGCCTCACAGAAAGAAGCTTTCGGGTTCGAACCTACCGGCTGGCTGAGGAGCTGGGGAACTTGTGTTTCTGTATGACTTTAGGATGATCTCTCCATGTATGTTCTTTTGGTTTGTTCTTCCTCCCATAGTCCAAAGACATGCAGGTAAGGTTAATTGGTGACTCTGAATTGCTAGTAGGCGTGAATGTGAGCGTGAACTGGTGAGAAGAAAACAACAGGAAGATTAGGCTCCAGTTTCCTTCTGCTGAGCAGTTGTCTGCAAAAAATAGTAATTACTGTTGGATCAGCCAAAATTTGTATGTAAACAGGTGCTTTCTCAAGTAGTCTTAAACTTTTGTTTTTTAGTTATCTCGCACATGCCATGTTTTGTCATCACTGTATTCAGGGGTGTAGAGGTAAATACAAAAGGTTACACATTGATTGATACAGTTGATCTGAAAATAGATCAGCTGCATTTCAAAGTTGTAGATAAACTTGTTTTTTGGTTTCAATTGAACAGATGAGATGAGGACAGGAAAGAGAGACAGAAAGTTGGGGGATGACATGCAGCTAAGGGACACATTCTGGAGCTGAACCCTTGGCCACTGCAGAGGACTGACAGCCACAGTACAGGGGGTCCGCGCTCTACCACCTGCTGTTACTTTACTAAAATTTACTGGGGTTTACACCCCAGTGCACCTTTGATTGCATTACATATTTTATTTGTACTCTATACCATGCAACCATGGCACCGAGTCAGTAAAATCTTAATGTAAGTTGTATGCCTCTGTGTGAGAACTTGACATTTCTATGCATGTATGAAACAAAGACAGCAGTTAACACAGTTTTAGACTCTAGTGAATGCAGCGCCTGTAATCACAGCAAAGCAATATCTGGGTGGACAGCGGCAGAGTCAGCGGCTGAGGCTGTTAGTTTTACAGTAGCCTGAAGGGGCAATATTAGCACATCATGGTTTGGAGATCATTGGCGTCTTTCCTTGCCCCATCACTGCTGTCGCTGGAACAAATAGGCTCACCGATGAACCTGAGGCAAAGAGAAAATGACTATTTCTTATCTCCTTCTGTAATTTATCTCCATAGATTTGGCCTTGAGCCTTCATCCAACGTTGCAGGACTGTGAGAGGTGACAGAGAGGCAGTTTATGTAGGAGTGATATAAAAGCCTGATGTAGAAACTGTGCATGTAGTTTGTGGCTCAAACACCCCCTGGTATCTCATCCAAAGTTTGATCCCTTGAGCAGTAATGGGCCATGCAGCTCTAATGTGTGCAGTGCAGAGATCCGAACTGCTCGCATATGCTGTTCATATGTAGCTAATTTGCATCTCAGTGGGGTTAAATCCACTGGTGCTTAGAGTGAAACATGGCAGGATCATTGGCAAGGCAATCGGTCACATAGAGGACTACTGCATCAC
Organism: Lutjanus erythropterus; assembly: GCF_056507025.1. Lineage (NCBI taxonomy): Eukaryota > Metazoa > Chordata > Actinopteri > Lutjaniformes > Lutjanidae > Lutjanus > Lutjanus erythropterus. The sequence continues at coordinate 23,102,795 of NC_139318.1, forward strand.
TACTGTAACTTAAGGACGTGTTTTTATTTGCATAGTTTACACTCCCCACTGAGCTGCAGCCATCAGCATAATTCATTTAGGCTCCCTGCAGAAGAGAATCTCGTTGCATAAAACACCGTCATGCGTCCCCGGTTGGGTACAGTTGTCACCGCAGGCCTTTCAGGATCAGTTTATTGGTTTCTGTAGACCTGAAATGTTTTATCTATTCACATTTGCTTCTAACGCTGAATGTGTTTATTATAGAGATATTTCAATGTAGACGACCATAAAGGACCATAAAGATGCTTTGAGTGGTTAGATTAAGTTTGTCTGATTTATTCTTACATGAATGAAGGTTTGAGGACTGAATACAATTTGTAATATAAAACTACTGAGTCAATTTTGTGGTAAAAACCACATATTCTATAGTAAAAACGGATATGCTACCTTACAAACTAAGCCAGTGTTTCCCTGCCTGGGAGTGAACAGCTCCATGGGACCACAAGATCATTAAAGGAACAAGAAAAAAGAACATATTTGTCATTTCTCTGATACAAAGTTGTTTTTTCCTGATGCCTCTCGAATGCATCACTCTGCATCACTCGCATGATCACTCCACCTCTAGGTCCAGCCACACCCCAAGACTGATAGGAAGCCAGTTTCTTACTCTAACTCTTTGCGATCTCACTCCCCATGTGGAGCCTCAGCTTCACTAGGTCAAAAGAGGTGGAGCTAGACAAGGTCAAATGACCTGCAGTGAGCACTACTTGGAAAAAATACATGGCAAACTGGTCACAAACCTTCTTAAATTACAGCTAAACAGTGCACAAAAATGTGCTTCTGAAAACATTTGAGGTGAGAAATTCATATTTGATCAGACTCACCTAGTTTTTTTTAGTTTTTAGATGAATTTTGTGATCTTGCTGCATTAATATCAAACTCACCCCATATTAAATAAATGATTATGACAAGCCAGGAAAAGTCCAGGATGGGTAGTAACAGTAGTAGTAACATGAAGCTACTGATAGCAGCTGGTTAGCTTATCTTAGCATCAAAACTGAAAAGAGGGGGAAGAGTTAGCCTGGCTCTCTCTAAGAGTAACAAAATCTGTGTACCAGCACCATTAAGCCCCTTAAATAACAAAAATGCTCACAGAATTGCTAAATGTTGTATCTTGTTTGTGTAATCAGCACAACGGCCAAAGTTAAAAACAATAATTTGCTGTTTTGCACGGCTGTTGTGTGCTGGACTATTTCTTGGTCAGCAGCTGTTGCCAGACTACCAGCAGGACCCCAGGAAGTTACTGTTCTCAGTCAAATGAGATATAACATGTTAGTCATTAAGCTCTAGGCAGGTGGCTTTTGTTAGCTCAGGACAGAGCCAGGCTGGCTGTTTTCCTCTGTTTCCAGTCTTTGTGCTAAGCTAAGCTAATCAGCTGCTGTCTGTAGCGTCATATTTCCCGTACAGATATGGGAGTTGTATCAATCTTTTCACATAATGCTGCATTCACATGCTTCTCAGATGGTCCCATTTCCTGAGTTGGGAAGTTGTTGTTTGAACTTTGGTTTGTTCGTGAGTTTTGAGTCATTATGTTGAAACAAAGGGTAGGTGAGGGTAGTTGTTGTACTTGTGGCGTCTAGGTGATGGGCTGACTGAGGACTAGCATTCCAGAGAAGTCTCACACTTGTTGCACCAGTACATTCCCTAAAACCACTGAAATATTGCTTTACCTGACTTGTTGTCAGAGTTAATGCTAATGGTAAGAAAGTGAAAGATTTTTTCTCCTACTATTCCTTTAAAATGAAACAACCTAAGGGGAAAAACACTGTGATTTAGCAATCATGTACACTATAAGGACATAACTGATGATGGGGAGCACATGAGGACAATCTGAAAAGTCTGAGAACCACCAGATTAGATCAGATATTTTGATGCAGGTATTTAAAGTGTAAGACGCCGGTTTGACTTTGTTTGTCAGGAGTCAGTCAGTCAGTTATGTGCCTTATTTTCCCCACTCTTTCTCACAGTGCCTACACAGAAGCCTACAACGTGTGTTCGGTGGCTGTCGCTCCACAGATGGTTTCAGTAGGCGATGTCGGGGCAGATACGGCGGGTGAGGATGACCAAGGACGCACCTCAGAGGAGGAAGACGGGGGTGCAGACAGCAATTATGACAGACAGGTTAGTTCTAATAAGTTTGTGTTGAGTTTGTAGAGCGATGGAAAAAAAATATTTACACACCATTTTATGGAATTGTAGATTCCTCTATGCAATTAATTCATTCATTATGTGGTTCATTTTTTCCCACAGTTTCTACTGTTTTCACCAAAGTACTATTCTCCACTATCATTTAATCATCACTGATTTAATATGTTTTGTTTTGTGCCATCATTTTGTGAGGGTAGGTGTTGCCTTTTTCCAAATGGCAGGCAGAAAAGGCGAGGATTTTGAACAGAACGGAACAAAATAAAACAAAGTGAACTGTTTTTCACCTTGGGCAGTTGCCAAATTGCCCTCACAAGCTGGGATTTTAATGCAGGTTAATGGAGGTTAATGGGCTACTACAAGACTGTCCTCATTATTTAGAATTTGATTGCCGCTTGGAGACAATGTTGAGAGGAAAGCTGGCTATATTTGTTGAACTGCTGCCAATATGCTTTAGCGCTTCCTAACCCTGGGCTTATTACAAGTAAATAATATGATTGTTTACAGCCTGATGGCCGATCCAGAGCCTTTTACATCGCCAAAGAGCTGGTGGATACAGAGAGATTGTAAGTTACATGTTCATTTCCCTTATCAAATATCTCTGCTCATCGGTCAAAACTAATCAGGTTCACTTCACTTTCCTGTTTAATTGTGTTTTTATTTCTCTGCCCACAGACATGTGAAAGCCCTCAAGCTCCTGCAGGAAGTGAGTGATGTGTCTCCATTTTCTTTCAGTTCACTGTTGTAATATAATTCTCCTGTATGTATCCAGATATTCTCTCTGGGAGGGAATTACAGTTGTATAGTTTCTACATTAGGTTGCCTGAGATCTGTAGAGCTGTAGTTGCAGAGTTACATATTTAAAGAAGGCGGTTCATGTTCCTTAACTTTACATCTCTTAAAGGGAGAGTTTGGATTATTTGAAGTGGGGTTATGTGAGGTGCTTATCAATAGTCAGTGTATTACCTACAGTAGATGGCGGTCAGCATGCCCCCAGTTTGCAGAAGCATATCGCTCTCTCCAGACCGAGACTCCATTGACAAAAATGGTAACTGTATCTCACAGAAAACAAGAGCTGCTGGTCTGCCACAGCTTCCATCGGTTAGTTTTTGTTTTTGCTAATGTGAATTAGGTGTTTTAAAAGGATTGTTCAGGTTCACCAAAGTGGTAGACCAGCAAAAGCCATGCTCTGCGATTACTGTTTTTCATTGAGGAGGGTTTGCTTTGAGAGTGTAACAGTGGTTTCCTGCCTGAAAAGGCTGTCTTACAGCAAAATAAAGCAATGAAAATATTTTAATGTAGAGTAAATTTGAATTTATATAGATTTTTTTTCCAGGTGAACATTTTTAACCTTTTGCTGCTGGCCCTGTCCATAGCAGCACGCTGTTAAGCTTCTGTGCTGTTACTTCATTTTGCTTCTCCTAACTGGGGATGGGCCAACTGCCATCTACTGTAGGTAATACTCTGACTATTGATGAGTACCTCATATTTCATTTCATTTACGGTAATTTATTTCATTTATAAGGACAACACACATTAATCAACATCTCTGTAAAATGCCAGCATTAGCCAGGTGGCTAATTTTAAGCTGCAGATGTTTTGAAACCTATAAAATACAACCCCACTTCTAACGTTCTGAACTATCCCTTTAAATCCCTTCAAATCTTGCTTGTCTTAAGCAAAAAAATTAGATATGTAATCATCTGAATAAATGAACTTTTATTAAATGTTATTATAATGTGTATCTATTCTTTGTTTATCCAGAGTAAGAATGCTCATTTCCAGAAACATTTGCTTCACGCTTTATCACATTCATACCTAAAAGCTGCACACTACAAGCAGTCTCATCTGTTGGCCTATGAGCAGCTCCCCTGGGGCTGTCAGGGCTTTTGTTGTTTTGCTCAAGGGCACCTCAGCAGTCATTTTGAAGTAGGAAGAAGTGCTGCCCTCTCACTTCCCTTCCTAGATGTTATCCCTCTGGTGTGGGTATTAAACTAGTGACCACCTCTGCTCCAGCGCCGTTATCAGTGATAAGATTTCCTGATATAATCGCTCATGTGCTCCCAGCTGTCAGATATTATCTTTTTATACTGTTGGAGAAGAATGGAAAGAAAAACAGGGAGAAATGCAGACTTAAGTGAAACTGTAAGCTTAGTAAGGTTTTGAATATAAAGACATAACCATCCCACCACACTCCCTCCTGCACCAGGACTTTCGGGAAGCAGTGGGTGCAGCAGTCGGGGACGAGGGGGAGCCAGTGTTGGATGACGAGAGGCTTCGAGAGATTCTCAATGAGCTGCCTGATGTTTACACCCTGCACCGCAGAATCCTCAATGAGCTGGAGAATCGAATCCGACACTGGTGAGACACCATCCAATTACCTTCTACACTCATCCCTATTGTTTCACAGTCCACACATTAAAGCAGCTCAGAGAGCGTTCTATGTAACTTGAGGACTGGTGCGTGCTGCTACTTCTCCTCCTCCATCCTCTCACTTCTTTTTGTCCATTCAGGGAGGAGAGCCAGAGGATTGCAGACATCTTCCTGTCCAGAAAAGCAGAGTTCTTGGTTTTTACCACTTATATTGGCCACTATGACCGAAGTATGAGCCTGCTGGAGGACAGCTGCAGAACTTCACCTGCCTTTGCAGCCGTTGTTCATCAGTTTGAGGTCAGACCTGCAGTGCTTCTCTAACTCTAAACACAACATGTGTAATACAGTCCATAAAAAAGTGTAATTTTAATACATTCTCATTCTTTAAAGGGCAACTAATGGTATTTTTCAACCTTGACCCTATTGTCTCCATGTTTTTGACTAGTACGGACACAATTTTATGAAAACTTTACAGTCTTGAGTGAGACTGCTGCAGCTATCAGTCGGCAAAACAGGCTCCAATGTAATCCTCATGGGCAATTGCAAAGCATCAGAGTACGGCCACTGAAAGTGCTTGTTTTTACCGCTGACAGGCTCAGATTGTTATTATAAGTGTCTAGCCTAAAGCCTCTCTAGCCTCTGGCTTTTGTCTTCAGTATGAAAAGGTTCACTCATCTCCGATCGGCAGTGATGGAAACCCGGGTGGACACTATTTTCTTATTTAGTCTTTAGTGCATCTGTGCGGTTTGTCTGTCCACTGTTCCAGCGATCACCAACCCTTGTTTGGTCAAAATAAAGCCTTTATTCACTGCATTAGATGTGAAAATATTGGGAGAGGAGCAAGAAGGAGGTCAGACATCAGTGAAGTAGCTCAAGGATAAACATCCTTTACAGCTAGAATATTTTCACACCTAATGCGGTGGAGTAAGGGTTTATTTCATCCAAACTGGAACTGCTGATTGTTGGGACATCGGAAAGATGAACCAAGATGTTTTTTGTGAGTTCTATTTTCTTTCTGTCAAAGTTGAATGAAGTATGTTTTACAATGTTAAAATATCTAAGTCTGTAAATGGAACCTGGTAGGTTTGGTGAGAGCAATAAATCAGCTGTTTCTGATTCAGCAGAAATTTCACTCTGTATGGATCCTTTATGTAATGTTGTCAGACACTTACCACCTGTCAGAGGCAAAACTAGCCATGTTAGTGATGTTAGACATTCATTGATTGTTCGCAATTGCCCGTAAGAATTGAATTGCAGCTCATTTCACAGCTGATGGCAGCAGCAGTCTTGCTCGGCAAGTTTGATCGATGGATATTTCTATGGATGTATGGATAGATAGATAGATAGATAGATAGATAGATAGATAGATAGATAGATAGATAGATAGATAGATAGATAGATAGATAGATATGTGATATCAAATACAACAACCAAACAAAGCTGGGCACGTGAATCGTGACTCAATTATTTGATGGTTATCAAGAGTCTCATCTTTGTCTGCACATTATCTCTTATCAGCAGAGTTCTGTTTGTGTGTGTGTGTGTGTGTGTGTGTGTGTGTGTGTGTGTGTGTGTGTTATGTACAATGACAAGGATGAAGTGCATGTTTTGTGGTGGCTGAGTGTGTGGTGCCAGCCTGTGTGCATGTTAAAGAGAAGAATAGCCCTTGTGACCTAAAGGTTAAAGGAAAGAGCAGACAGCTAAGTGAATAAAAGTAGTAATTTAATTTAAAGCAACAACAACTACACAGTGTTCTTGGCTGTTAAAAGAAGCTGGCATGACACCCGAAGGAAAAATTTAGACCGTATGTTTGGATGTTAAGAACAAATATGTTTGGCTTGAGCGACTCAGAACAACAATTAAACACTGAACCTCTCTTTAAAAACAAGGGAATCTTAAAATTTACGTAGGTTGCATCTCCCGACAGCCTTTTCAAACAATGCACTTTAGTGAGGAGGTATAATTAGCCTCAATTAAATGACCAGACACAAGACAACGTTTTTCAAACCAGAGAAGCTGTTAAGTTGATAAGTTTGGAACATGAAACATACAGTGTAAAAGAAGAGGATATGATTGTATGCTTGACAGTTCAAGAGGGAGATCACGGCATCTGTTCACCATCCACTATATAATTTACAGTCAGATATTATCCAGTCGTGGACAAAGGAGTTTTCAATATTTTCCATCCAGTTTATAGACCACTGAGGAGAGGACTTGGACCTGGGCAGTTTTCTCTGTTTGATTTAAGAGCATCCATGTTTAAAAGTCCTCAGATTCTCCTATAAACATGTTGTGTATTAATGTCAGTGCAGTAAGCGCTTTTCTCTGTTTGCCTTTCATCATTATGAAGTTTAGACTTAGAAAACTTTAAAGGCTGCAGCTAACAACTATTTTCATTATCATTTAATCTGCCAATCATTTTCACAATTAATCAATTAATCATTTAGTCTGTGCTGTCAAAAAATATCACATTTTCCATTGTTGCAGCTCTAAACTTTAAGGTCCGCTTAGAGCCAATTTGTGGTACAGCGCTGAACATGTGACACATGAAAAGCACATTACAAATGTCATCACAGTCCAGGTAGGCATTTCAAGTGCATGTCAATAACTGTATACTAACAGTTGTCTAAAATAAATAGGGACTATACTGCAAATCAATCTGGTCAGATACAGTGCAGGTGTTAGAGGTCATCCTGCTGTGATTCGCTGACAAGTCTTCACAATTTTTCTTAATGTGTTCCTGTGACTAATTTTGGAAGATCCATACTGCAGGGGAGAGTGCTGTTTTACTGAATATCAGCACGATTTGGTCGTAGGCCCAGTGCTGCAGTCTGAGTGCTGAATATTATCACAATTGTGCTGATATTCAGCACAACCTCAACAGTAATATATCATCTATATCAGCACTCATGGAGTGTCTTGTCCAATAAAATTACTTGGTTAGAACTAACTGTTGTAACAATAATGCAAGATACTCTCAAAAAAAAAAAAGAAAAAAAAAAACAGAGAGAATTTTTTAAAAGAAATTAAATGTGTATTTATTGATGATGGGTTTATAATTTTGACTTTTAAGATGGGAAACTGGTGATAGAATAGTTTTTCATGCTTTTCAATAACCAAAAAAAAAAAAACAAAACGTAAAGCTCACGGTTAAATCTTACTACCACTTGGAGTGTGTGTGTGTGTGTGTGTGTGTGTGTGTGTGTGTGTGTGTGTGTTAGACAGAGAGAGAGATTATTAATAAAGTGACTATTGAGAAAGACGGTGTTGATAGATAGATGCGTGCAGCACTGCTGCGTTTGCACATGCACACAAACACACACTTGTTATCCTGCAGCACTGTGCTGACCAGCATTCTGTGTTATTGGCCCTTGTTCACACTTAAAATATGACTGGTGATTCAGCTCAGAGGTCCAGTGTTGTTGTGTAATTTGCTTCTCAGCACAACTTTCATTTTCTTTGGCAAAGTTTCTCTCGACTGTTTTCATTAATCTGACATGATGTTTGGCCAAAGTTCATGTGCATTTCTACAGTAAATCTGGAGCTAATGGGCTGCAACGATGCAGTGAAAATGCTGAATTTGGTTTATTTGTCTCAGCAGCAGCAGAGTCCAGCTGGGGAAAAAATATCTCTTAAACATCAGCTCCTGCAGGTCATTGTGCGTGTGGCTCAGTATCGCATGCTCCTCACCGGTGAGTCTCACGTAAAATAGAGCTGCAATTAATCAGCATTTTTATTACTGATTAATAGTTGTGTCACAATTTTCCAAATCCTTGATTTGATGTGTCTCTCAATTTTAATGTCACCAGTCAATTGGATTTAAGCTTTTTATTTCAGGATTGACAGCTATCCTATAAGGTGTAGCTAAGTTACTTTAGTCAGCTGTATTGTGGATGGATAAGCACATAGTAATAGTTACTGAAAGGCTGTGTATCCTGTTGTCTGTCACAGAAGAGAGGTGAGGAGTACAGCTCAGGCTACCTGTAAGCTACACTGTATTGTTTTGTTTTTTGTTTTTTTGCTTGCTTTGGACATGCACTGGACACACACAAGAAGGTAGGGTGAGAGAAGAAAATACATGAGAACTGTCAAATAAAAAGACCATTTCAGGGGGCGCCCCTATAGCTCAGTAACTAATTTTCTTTTGATCGACTATTTGATTAATCAACTGATGGATAATCATTGCAGCTGTAGTGTAAAGGGCCGTCTTTTCTAAATAAAAAATATATTTCACTCATAGTGACTCTCTCTCCTCTTGCAGATTATCTGAACAACCTTTCCCCTGATTCCAAGGAATATGAAGACACCCAAGGTACCATAAACAAGCAGCAGAAGCTGCTCCCTCTGTTAGTCACAGGAGAGCCTTACTGGCCTGTGTTTGTGGCTCTGTGTTTACAGGGAATTTATTTGCTCTCATTTGGTATGAAGAGATGGCCATGAGAGAGCCAATTTAGATGTTTTTTGTTCGTGCTGGTAACCCACCAGGCAGTCATTTCAGCTCTCTTCTGTTTGAAGACTGTAATGTGTAATTCATGAGAAGGCCAGACACAGCAGCACTATCTCTTATCTCTGATAAGGGAGCCACCGAGTCCAGGCTTGTACACACGTCCAAGCTCCTGACTCATTCTTAGTTTTATGTTTGGTGACTTTTTACAGACAAAGAACAAAGAAACACGTCATCAGTTATGAATATTCATTGTGAATGTGTTCCCTTCTGAACATAAGAATCAGGTTTATCACCATGTAGGTTGACACATATGTGGAATTTGCCTTGGTTTTTGGGTACATAACAATTAACATAATATGAAATCAGGAAGCATAAACTGAAAATAGAAAACTGACAATAAAATGCGGAAAAATATTTGCAATATGTTGTTTAATGAAAGAGTTGTACATTTTGTGCAGGAATGTGAAATATTCACCAGGAAACGTGCGAACGTTTACAATATGCAGTATAAGAATATTTGAAATGTACAAGATAGTGATCCAAAAAAGCTGTGTGTTCATGTAACACGAAGTATCTTTCCTGATTCCTCTTTCTGTTTGTCTTATACAGCTGCTGTGGCGGTGGTGTCTGACATTGCAGATCAAGCAAACGACAGTTTAAAACATGGGGTAAGAGCCATGTGCAGGCACCACACTGCATCCAGAATTACATATCTTATTTTCAGCATAAACCCTGGTCATTTTTTAACACAGAGACAATAAAATCCACATGTACAGATCAGTAATTCCAACAGTATGGGTTGTTTCTGTGCATCATATTTCTCTGGCTTGGAAAAGAGTTCTTGATCCCTTATAACTTCAAAAACGTCCCTGCCTGGTCATGCACCTAAAGTTTAGATCTAAACAGATCATTCAAGATGTTAAGTTAACTGCTTTCTGAGTAAATGTAGCGTCACTTTTCACAGTACAGATTTGACAAAATATATACAGAGGAAGAAATATGAGAGCATGTTCACCCCAACAAATTATCAAAATGATATTATTAAAACCAGTCTCCTATTTCTAATGCTGTCTACCATCCACATCATCTGGTAACCTTTCAGAATTATCTGGCAACCATTTGTGGTGGTTTATACATTTACAGAACTCTAACATTGTTTAATCATTCATATAATGTTATCAGAGGTAGATAAAACAATTTTTGTTAAATGAAAAAACAAAACAAAACTACTAATAGATCTATCTATTAATCAGTGGATAGCTTCTCTCCATAGTGTGCTAGTCTTAGAATTGTCAGTTTCATCCATAAATAATGCAAAAGCAGAAACACTAGAGGCCATTAAAAGAGCCACTGACCTGGTGATATCCTTGATGTGAATTATACAAATGTATAAATTAATATGTGAAGGACGAGTATGCGGGGATACTCACTGAGCATAGTGTACAATTATAAAACTCCATATTAATATGAATAGATGAATTCTAATGATTCAAAACAAATAACATTTCCTTTAATACTCGTGAAACGACAAGAGTGGATGAGTGTGCAAGGGGATGGCTCATCGTCCCCCCTTATTTTAATCTGTACTATTAGTGTGTATAATTAGTATAACTGTATGTTTGTGACACCATGTGGGATGGTGCATGAAATTAATAAAAAATCTGTGTAGTGTACTGAGGACACTACAAATCACCCAGCACAAGGCTGCAAGTAAAGTTTTATATTGTGCCATAAGAACAAACATCGACAGCATGCATCATAAACTCTCATGGTTAGCAGTAGAGAAAATGGTGAGTCACATTATTCAGCAATAATTTTATTCCACTAAACACAAGTTTTTACACGGTCAAATAATCAAATGCAGTAACATTTGCAGTTGTTTTACAAGCGCACCAATTGATGACTAAATCATGTTACCTTGGACAAAATCTAATGCCTATCGTGCCATCAATTATTGGAATTGTTGCCCCCCATTAATCTAATAGATGAACATCAATCAAACAGCTGATCAATAATCCAGTGATGTTGTTTTAGTCAGCTGGTGTTGGCCTCTAATACTAATTCATTAGACTAATTAAAAGACTAATTAATCCTTAGCCAGCATCAACTCACTGGGTAAACAGAGTCAGAAAATGAATGTATGTTGGAATGAAACTTTGAATTTCAATGACCACTTTCTTAATGTAATATTAGAGGTGCTCAAGTGATGAACATAATGTAACACAAATGCGATGTATAAAATGTCAACTTTTCATGAACTAAGAAAAACAGCCATGTTTTCAGCTTTGTGGCAATGCATTTGGATCCAGTGTCTTTGTAAATAATTTATTTGAATTAAGAAATAGGAGCAGTGCCGCAACTCATAAAGGAGTATTCCCCTCCTTTCTTTTTATCAAAAAATTCAAAATCCAAATTAAATTAAATCATTAATATGAGGTACTGGATTTTGGACCCCAAGAAGACTAGCTGGTGCCAAGCACATCAGCTAATGGGGTTCCTTTTAAATAAATAAATCAATTTTTTTATTTGTTCAAAACTATGCTTTCAGGAACAGCTCTAATTTGTCCTTAGTACTAAGTAAGTAGCAAATGTTTGCATGCTAACACACTCAATTGAGATGGAGACAATGTCAGCATGTTAGCATTGTCACTGTGAGCATGTTAGCATGTAGCGTTCAGGTCAAAGCACTGCTGTAGACTGTCAGTGGTTACTGGTTACAGTGGTTAGAGTCACATGCCAAATGATGACATTTCTCAGAACCGTGGCTCATGGTAAAGAGAACAATGTTTGACATGTTGGCCTGATCCAGGTGATAATTATGTCTAAAAACAAAGGGAGTCATGAAAATAATCAAGCAAAAGAAAATTGTTTAGGGTTTCTGGTAATGCTCATTCATTGTTTCTTTTATTTCGGCGTCTCACTCTCTGTTCTTTTCTCTCTTTGTGTCTCAGGAGAACTTGTTGCGTCTGGTCAATATAGAGTACAGTGTTCGTGGCCAGCGGGACCTGCTGCAGCCTGGCAGGGTATGACTCTGATAACAGCATTGTTTCTGTCTGCTGATTGCCAGCCCACCCTGTCTGCCCTGCACCACCCCAGCGCTGCCCTTTACACAGTCATTCAGCTGGGAATCCCCAGCCGACCTGCTTTTAAAAACAACATTAATTACTGCAGATGCCCTGTGTGTGTCATGAATTTTATGTGAATTCTTTTTTTTTTTTTTTCATCAGGTCTTTGTGAAGGAGGGCACCCTGATGAAGGTCAGCAGGAAGAGTCGACAGCCCCGCCATCTGTTTTTGGTAAATGCTGCTTCCTGTTTGTAATATATAGTGAAATAGACACATGTGCCAGTGTGCATACAGTAATCTGTTTCTGTTTTTATAATCTTTATATTTGTTTCATCATGTAATTACAGTGAGTTCTTTAGACGTCTCTGTGTAAAAAGTAGAGTCAGGCCTTTTCTGTCTGGTCTGTTTCTGTGTCCAGACTGAGCTATTAAGAGCAGGTTTCCTGGCAGGATGTTTCTGAATGCTGACTTCCTGAGCCAGTTCTTTACTGACAGCACAGGGAAGGTCAGCACCAGCTCCTTATAAACTGAGTGATCTGTGTACACGTGTGACTTAAACTCTGTCCATTAAATATTAGTCTGATATGTAGACCAGCCATCAGGACTTATGGACAGGGTGACGATTTTTTTTCAAATTGGGCCCCTCATCCACACCGACTCCACCACAAGCAGGTTTCTAATATAATAACCTCAGCACTGCAGCAGAAGGTTTTTTTTAATCTAGTTAAGTTAATGTGCAAATGTTAGATACTTAAATGTTAAGGTAGCAAAAGTTTTATTTACTAGTCTGCCTAGCTTCTCCTCAGCTTCACCTGAATCTTCACACTTTTCTTTGGCCAGCAGTTCAGCCCATTACCTCTCTGATTTGTTCATTTTCTTGTTCTCTCTGTACCCTGGCTTTTCTTTGTTGAGCACCTGATTTTCGGTGATTCGTTTTGACTTAGCTAGTCAGTTCACTTTACATTAGCAACAGCTGAGTTGTTTGAATGTGATTTAATGTTAACAACAAATGTATGTATCATGTAAATATAAATTGTATTATTAATGTAAGAAGTGAGTAAGTAAACTGTTGTAGTTATAAGGGTCAGCCCCAGACCTGTGGGTGCCTGCTGGGCTTTGGGCCAGGATTGTCTGTACCCTTTGACTTTTTCATGTCAGTGGGCTAATTTGTCTTATCTTTGTGCAAAATTTGGTGAGGATTGCTAAAAATTCATAGGAATGGCTAAAAAATTGATTTGGACGAAATTCAAAATGGCAGAAAATTCATACAGATGTAAATGGGTGAGGCTTACATGGATAGATTCATGTGGTTCAAAAGTTTCAGGCCAAAATGTCAAGTTTGTTGTTAGGGCACCACCATCTGGCCACATTGCCACAAATCTGATGCCTCCTACCTTACTGCCGTGAATCCTCAACAATACACTTGCCAAGTGTAAAGTAGATTGGATGAATGGCTCTCGAGATATTTGAAGGACATACAGACAAGACAGAGAGACAGACAGATTCCTTCTTTTATAGTTACATAATCTAAGTACTAATGTCATTTCACCACCTGTCACAGGCAGGTTAACACCATGTAATTTAGATCATGAAAGAGTGAGTCAAACAGACAGGGGACACACTGTAGTAATCATTCAGTTTGTAAAATCATAACATAGAGAGATAGTCCTGAAATGTTATAATCAAGAGAGATTAGAAAATTAAACGCCTTCGCAAATTACCCATAGAGCATCATCAAAACGAGCTGCTTTTCCCTCCTGTGGCGTTTTTGAAATTTGTGGTCTGGGCTCGACACTTAAAAAGCTCGTAAATGTCTCTTCTGGAGGAATGTTGGTAATCATCTCTGTATAAACTTTTATCCTGCCAGTTTATCCACCCAGACGCTGATCACGTGTTACCAGCTATAATTAATGTTGGAAACAATGTGATATAACAAGTCTGCAGGAGATGCCACTCTCATAACGAAAGTAGTAAATGAGTCACTGGAAAAATTACACAGAAATTAATGGTCCAGGTTGATATCATCTTTGATATCTATTTATTGAAGTATCTCACTCATGTATGATCATTAAAATTCAAGGTATGGTGTTTTAAATTTATAGATCAACTCCAGGCATGTTTTAAGACGTACAGTCTGTTATACTCTGCTGAAATGAGCATGCAGAAAGGAACTACTTTTGTTCTGCATTAGAATCTATGGGAACTACTTTGTAAGTCATTCTTTCACAACATGGACTCTAGATTATTTTGAAAAACTGAGTCTTGACTTTTAGAAAGAGGCACTGGTTTTGAATTTTTCAAATGTATTTTTTTTTTGGTGCTTTCAGCACCACGGGACTTGTGCCGTTAAGTCTCATTATATTAGAGAGAAGGCAGACATCTCTACAGTCAATATCTCCAAAAATCTAGATGGATAAATAGCACCACAGGCCAGGAGAAAAATGTGTATTTTTGATTTTGGGGTGTACTTTCCCTTTAAAGGTAGGGAGGATAATAGTTAGGATTATGGTGAGTAGTGGGAATGGACTGAGTTAAGGTCAGCCTCTAGGTAATCAGTGTAAATCTAATGTCCCCCAAAACAGACATACATCTGTGTGTGAAAAAATTCATACAGTTTGGTGGGAATTAAATACTGTGGGACACACACACTGAAGAGGTCAAGTTTTGTATTAGCTTTGACTGCCACCTACTGGAGAATTACTGCACACACAAATGATGACGTCTTGGCAGCTGAGTATCAGACTGGTGTACCTTTTTTTATGTTATCCTTCCAACACCTTCCTCTAATCTGCATTTACATGTCTGTTCTGTGGATTTACTGTGAGTAATGAGTGTTATCTTTGTCTGTTGTTAGATGAATGATGTGCTGCTGTACACCTACCCTCAGCAGGATGGGAAATACAGGCTGAAGAACACTCTGCCTCTCACTGGGCTGAAGGTCAGCAATCTCTTTGATTTCTAACCATTCTTTATCTTCAAAATACCCCAGATGGAAGATGGAAGTACTTTTTCTAACGCATATAAAAACTACGGCCATGAAAGTACTAGATAATATACATATATGGACCAAATTATTTACCTGTTTGCAGCTAACAAAGACTGTGAGAATGGAAAATGTGACGTTTCCCCAACAGACAGACTGGAAATGTTTGCCTGGTCTTTGATTTATGATTTTGCTGATTTTCCAGGTCAGTAAACCTATCATTGAAAATGTCCAACATGCACTGAGGATCGAAGGAATGGACATCACCATCACTTTGTCTGCAAGGTGGGTCACAGAGGACGGAGAATAGAGCAGAGAATTCCTTTCTTTCTTTCCTGTCAGAGCATTCACATATATCGAACAGCAATTAAAAAAATAAAAACAAAAATATATTATGAATAAAATGTATGTATTTCATGTAACCTGTAAAACTACTACTTTACAGTTGCCCAGTTTGAATAATGGATAATATCTAAGGTTAAAACCTCTAAAACTAACATGTGCAAAATGTTTGGTACTGTAGCTGATGATTAACATAGTTGGTGTCAACTGACTTGTGTGACTTCAAACACTGAATGATATTGTAGGAATGATTGTGCAGTGATTGTGTATGTATTTTTTGCAGTTCCTTCATTGAAAGAGAGGACTGGTTTTACACTCTAAGTCGCACTGTGACTGAACATGTGAGGGGATCTGCAGCATTCAACAGCTGCTCAGGAGAGGTGAGCAAACTCTGCTTCTCTGTATTCATCTTTGGATTCATGTTGTCTTTACTACATCAGGTGTGTAAGATTTACGGGGATCTATTAAAAGAATGCAGCAGGATTATGATGTAATATTCAAGTGTGGTTTTATTTATGTAGAATCACCTGAAAATAAGAATCGTATTTTTGTGACTTTAGACTGAGCCATTTATATCTACAGTTTGTTGCAATCTACAACCTCACCACTAGATGCCACTAAATCCTACACACTGGTCTTTTAAATTGTTACTTAATAAATTTTTTTTTAATAAGTTATCATCATAAATTCCCGCAGCAGTGTTATAAAGCATGTTTTTTCCCGTGTGTTTGTTCCAGGCCAGAGATCGTCTGCGTCCGTCTCTTGGAGAGAAAGCTCCCACACTTGTTCCAGTCTCACAAGTGATGATGTGCATGAACTGCACCTCAGATTTCAGCCTCACTCTGCGCAGACATCACTGCTATGGCTGCGGAAGAGTGAGTCACACATAAATAAAACACACCGCTCTACAGTGCTTTAATATCTGTTTGACTGGGATGTTTAGCATGCTGACTGCAACAACTGTTTCTTGAGCTTTTTAATGTGTGTGTAATGTAATCTGTGGTGAATTTATGTCATTTGACACAGATTGTTTGTCGGAGCTGCTCCAGGAACAGATATCCACTGAAATACATGAAAGACCGCATGGCCAAAGTGTGTGACCACTGTTACAATGAGCTAAAGAAAAGAGGTGGGAAAACTCTGCTTGAATACATTTTTAGAACTTTGTAATACATTGCACTGTTGGTCCGCCTATCAGCCAACAAATTTTAGTATTTGTATTCTTCTTGAAACCAGTAGGATCAATATGTTAACCAAAAACTATTTAATTATATCACTAATCTTTGTCAGAGGAAGATGCAGCATCAGGCTTGTTTAAATACAGGATGACTGATTTTTTTTGTAAAATAAGTTTACTTTATAGCAAATATATTCATAAAAGAAAGGAAGCAGTGCCTGTCAAAGGTTCAAGGGACATGGGATAGACAATGTGATTTCTTTCCAATAAATATTTCACATTTGTGGAAAACAAAAGTTATCACATCGGAATAGTTAGCCTGAATGTATATTTGTTGCAACTGTATAGTTCCCGCTGACAAAACTTATATGCACAAAATATTTTATCAAATTCTTTTTTACCCTTATTCCCAGTAAAGACAATATTCCTAACAAACTGTTTATATGGCTAATGAAAGTGGAATTGTCCACTTATACTCCTGTTTACATGCTTCCATTGCGTACTTCGTTTGTGGAAAAGCGGAACGGCCAAAGCTGCTTGAGCTATTTGTCTTGTTTGAATCAAAATAGTATTTTTTAAAGTTTTCCACTGGAGGCAGACTTGTTTGACTGTGTGAACACCACCTTCTCAAAAAGGTCAGCACTGTGATATTTGCGTATATCTGTTGATATCCAAGTCTTTCATAAAACTAGGTGTGCTTCTTCTTCTGACTGGAGATGTTCTTAAGTGGGTTGTACTAGGAAAACTTCTCGCATTCACCAATTTTCTTGTATTTTGAATTTTGTTTCAGATATGAACACAATTTACGAGTGGTCCAGACCTGTTGTACAAGTTATATGCAGTCATTTGCTGGTATCCAAACTATAGTTTTTCATAAATGACTGTATATTTAATTAATTTGAAGATATTTTGCATTTGAAAAATTAATTAAGCTTCATAATTATGTCGACACTATCCTGTTTCACAGCAGTTAAAATTAGAATTCAATTGTAAATTTACACATAAAGCCTGTCATTATTAATTTAATGATAAATTTCTACCTACTGTCAGGTGAATTGGCTGTATATGTTCACATGGAGGTTTATGAAGTTGATATCCAGGAAGACGTCCTCACTTATTCTCTCCTCTGTACTGTTTTAATGGAAACTTCCCCTCGACTCCCTCCTCCTGTTGCAGTTATCGATCCCCTTGCTGTGGCAAGGCTTTTTTTTTTTTCTTTTAAGTAATTTTCATATCGAGACATTTCCTCTTTATTTCAGTGGCTGTCTGACCCTCAGGTAACACAGCATTAATAGCTCTCGTTTTTCCCATTCTTTGCTTTAAAAGGGCCCTTAATTCCACTGCTGACACTGTTAAAATGGCAGATTTTCTTTTATGGCTCTCTGAAAGCAGGACTGCAATCTCCAAACTTGTAAAATTACTCTTTTTAACCATTTTTGTGAATGAATGTTTCCTGACATATGGACTCAAATATGCACAGTTATCTGAAGTTACAAGCATTTTATGAATCTGGCGTGGCATGTTTATACAAGCCCTTTGTATGATAAAAAAGTAAATGAAATTTATGATAAGAACACAAAAATGTTCTTGCATGAGGCTCATTGTTGCAAAAATCTGAATAATACCAGCATATCTCACATTTTAATCAAAATGTGCTCCATTCAAAATAAAGCCTAATTCAGTCTATCCAACCAGAATATACTGTTTACATGACCTGTGTCAAATTCAGAATATTATCATATTATGAATAATCATGGGAAATTAGTGGTCATGTAAAAGTACATGTTTCTCATATATCCTCACTATGACTCAACAAAAAATGATATATACCCACTCCTGTGGTGTAGATCAGACACTAAGGTTTCACAGTTAGCTGCCATGTTACTTAGTTTGTCAGTGACTGTCTCAGACTCTGGTCTCTGTCCTCTGTTGTAGTTAATAAGCATTTGCATGTTTCTGCAGGAGGAGATGTTTCTGCACTGTCAGGTAATAACAGTCCTCGTCCAAACCGCTCCAGTCGTCCTCTCTCTGCTGTTTTCCAAAACATTCATCCTCCCAACATCTGGAGACACCGGAAAGGCACCGCCACCTTCAACCAGGTACACCTGCAACTGCACTGCACATTACTGATGATGTGGAGAACAGCTCTGCCAATGTTTTGTAAGTAACGTTGCCAGTAATCGGTCCCTCCCTGCTCCTGTGTTGTGCAGGTGACGGTGTCAGAGGAAGGCTCCATTAGTGGCAGTCTGCAGCGCAGCAAGAAGAGCAAGAGGAGCTGGAAGAGGCTGTGGTTCCTCCTAAAAGACAAGGTGCTTTATACCTACAGAGCCCAAGAGGTGAGGGGAAACAAGCGCTCCCCTTTAACCTGAACAGCACATACTCACACTTAAACAGACATTGAGCTCTGTGGCCATCAGTCTAATCATCTTTTTCTGTTCCGCTGATGAATTGTGTGTCTGCAGGAGAAAGTAGCATCAGAGAGTTTACCTCTGCTGGGTTTCACAGTGAAGCTTCCTGACAAGCAGGAGAGTGAGGAGGAGGACGCCAACATCTTCCAGCTTTACCACAAAAACACTTTGTACTACACCTTTAAAGCTGTGGACAACCACACAGCCCAGAGGTGAGAAGCACTTAATAGCTACGTTCTTTTTTTGCAAACTTTCACATTGCCCAGTTTGTTCCAACAAGTTGTATGGCCCCAAGATTGGATAGTTTTGTATTTATAGTTATTATAATTTTGTTTTTTTGTGATAGTTTTCTTTTTTGTGATAGTTTTATTTTGTTTTTAATTTTTGTTTTTGATTCAGTTTAATCTCATGAAACTAAAATCAACACTGACTGTCCAACTCTTACCCAACTCTTGCATGAAGTTTCTGTCCTGATGAAGTCTAAACGCGTTGGCGTATCCATGAATTAATAAAGGATTTTTACATTTATTATCACAGTGCCTCAAATCATTCCTGCTATTCATTACTTCACACTTTTATCTTGAGTAAGTTGGACAGTCAGTATTCGTTTTATTTTCATCTAAGTTTTGGCCTCATCCTTAAAGAACACCTGATTCTTTCATCTGCATTGCTGATACCACCTTTTCGACTCTATGAAGGACTCCCCATTATTATTTATTGTCAGTTTAGTTTGAATTAGTTTCCAGAGTGAGTTTGCTTGTTTCTTTGTTTAATTTTTGTGGTTTGAAAATGTTTAAGTTTGTATTAGTTTCTGTTAGTTTTAGCTTTTTTAAAAAATTTGAAATAGAGGTGATATTTGTCAGGATCCAGATTTAAGAAGTTCAGAATAGGTATTACAACACAACACTTTGTGAAGGCAGTTGACTCACAGTCATACAAAAATCACACAAAAAAATCCAAGGAACATTTAGACAAACAAATGCAGTTTTTTACGGTCTAACATGACTGTACCATGACAATAAAAGCATTTTAATTGTCTAGAAAGAGAGTACCTTGGAGTTTTTTGTGATTCTGGTGTACATATATATCCTTATCTAAAGAGCACCTCAAACAAACTCAATCTGAGTCCAGGAAGTCCTCCTACCCAAACACATTTTCTGACTCAGTCATGTAGACATCCCAGTCTTAACAAACATCAGGTCCTCCTCATGCTTGTTGTGTTGACAAAATTGACCAAGTTGACAAAGACTAAAACTAAAGATATTTCCTGTATATCTTTACTTCAGTTATTTTTGTAAGTAATTTTCATTTTCTTCTAAGGTCTAGTCTTTGTTTTCATTTCACTACACTTCACTTTGAACTTCTCTGAACAGCAGCAGTGTTTGGACCAAGTTTCCAGAAACGGAAAAGTTAATAAAACTCACTCCTCTAGGCAAAATACAATAATTTTTCAAATTCAGGAGCAAGCTATGAAATTAGCTCTGTTAATAATGCAGCTATATGTCATGCTGACAGGCACATAATTGATCATTTTTTTTAAGAGAAGCAGGCTGAAATTACTCCTTTAGCACCACTGCAGTTCTTGCTGTTTTTTCCTAATGACGACTCCTCTTCTCATACAGGTGGGCTAATGCCATGGAGGAAGCCACAGTTTTATAGGATCAGCTACTCTGGTTGGGTTGCTAAAAATAGAAGTCTGTCGCCTGTCCTCCACTCCAAACAGACTGTGAAACCAAGAAGGGAACAGGGAATAAAACAAAATATCTGATTATGTCTGCAAGTTTTAACTTGCCTGGCTGGACTGAATAAAAGAAGACGTGCTGTTCTTTGAGAGGGGACACGATTACCTACTTTGTCAACCTCCAGTGTCCCCTGCCTGCTGCTGCTGCAGGTGTGATGCTGAGAACCACGAGAGGCGGTGGCCCAGATACCTGCCAGTGTGGAACATTACACTGATGTGACCTGTATTTCTCCCAGCAGCTGATCAGCAACTTTTCTTCCAAATCACTGGAAAGATTGTAGAGTTTTGGAAAGATATGTGGTTTACACTGCAGACTGGAGTCTCTGGTGACAATGAAAAACAGCTACATCCATGTCAAATATCTTCATCTTCTCTATGAAACGTTTGTTTTTTTCTTTGTGCTGCTGTCCACAAGCTCTGTCTCTCTTTCTCTATGGAAGCCTATTACTGACAATGTGTTTTAAACAAAGATCCTGTATATTATGAGACACTTTCTTCAAATAAGGACTTATTTTCTAAAAAATAATGAGTTAGTATCTCAAACTAACAAGAAACGTTCTTTATTATTCCATGCCTATTGCAAGAAAGTCTGCCATTATTTGTTTATATATCACACACTGACCTCGGACTGACTTCCAGTCTCTCTGCACTTAGTGTTAACAAATTAGGAAAACTGAAATAAAAATAAAGTCATCCTTAAAAAATAAGTTAAATTTATATTTTCCATGGACTTGAAATCCTTTTTTTTATTTGATGACCTTGTTACCCTAGCAACTGACCTTTGTGCCCTCCAAAAATCAACAACACCAAAGACCAAGTGGCCGTGAACCTGAAATGATGACATTCCAGGCCTGATCTGGAATTAACTAGAATTAACAGTATCTCATGCATCACATAATCCAAGAACAGTATGATTGTGAAATCACCTATATTAACCATTTGTTGCTTATGCATACATGATATATACAAAGTCCAAAATTATGATCTAATTTTTATTTATATAAAAATGATGATATCATGAAAAAGTAATGCTGAGTTCATCACGATTTTAACACTTGTAGTTCAACAGAATACGTGAGGACTGCTGTGACATTTCAGGTTTTTGTCCTGTTCTGTAACCTATGAAGAAGACATGAGAATCATTACTAACTCATGATGATTGAAATACCCTAGTTGTTGCATTTATGAGATACTGTTAATTCTTGTACATTCTTCACAGTTAATGAGGTAGTGTATGAATAAACTCATGATTTTCATGTATGATCTGATGATCCTCAATGTACCCTTACTATCAAGTGTTACCAATATTTCAAAACAACATTTTGAAATCATTTCAATATGAACAAACATAAACTTGAACCAAAGCCATTTTACTGACGTTTCCATGGAGGAGGCTGAAAAAATAGTAACTTCAACGTCAATGAAAAAGGCTCAAATGTGGGATGGCCTGATCTGCAGTTAAAAAAATGAATTAGTTATGCCTTCTTTTAAACATGTGTTCTACTGGATTAAATGCATCTCTATGACTAATATTTTGAGGCACAGGCTGTATCAGAGAATGAGTAATTTTATATGTATAGAAGAAGTGTCTGTTGCTTTGCCATGTACTGTATTGTTGGAGATGGTCCTGCCAGTGAATTAATAGTTCTATGCTTTTTTGCACTGATATTATAAGGAATGAACCTGTGTGTACCCTCATCATAGAGGCCAAAAGCTTCAGCTACTGAACTTAACTTACTTAACATACTTTTTGTATTGATAAAAATGTCGCCAGTTATGTCTTTCTTGTTTTAAATGTCTAAAATGAGCATAATGTAAATTCTTATTTGTAAAGACTCCACATCCAGCTGTGCACAGATTGTTTTTGCCCTGGACTGGACCATGAAACACTGATGTCACTGATCTACATAATCAGTGTCTTGGACTTTGTACTGTATTTGATTATTATTAAGTTTAAATTTCTAACACTATTATTTTAAAATCAAGTAAAAGAGGCTATAATGATGGAAACGGTCTGTGTTTGAGTTTTTTCTCTTTATTCACATCCTGTCCTCTATATGGCAAGTGGGCTAAACATTAAAGTACAACAGGCTGTCATTGACTTCCTGTCACTGTGTCCTTGCTGATGGAGCTCCATAAATACATCAAAATGGAAACATCACACTTGTATCACCCTGCTTTATGAGCATATCTTGTCTGCACTGATGCGTGGCCTGCTCTGACGGAGCTGGCGTGCGTTTCAGATCACAATTTGAGCTGCTTTTTGGGAAGACACCGGGGACTGAGTGACACACAGACCAGTGTGCTGTGCGGCCAAAGAAAGGCCAAGCCTGCTCTGCTTCTTGTCTCCCCCTGAGGCTTCCTGACCCAGAATAATATCAGGCGGAAAGTTTGCTTTCTGGGGCTCCTGAAAAGTTGCAGACACCTCGTCCTATATAGAGGACAGATCATTCATCACGCCGCTCTCCCTCTCTAGCCCCAATTCTGTTTTCTCCCTCCTCTGTCGTTTCTCTCCTCAAGGCAAATTTCTCAACCTTTGAAGTGTTTAGTGCATCAATATAAATACTGACTTAAAAAATATTGGAAAATAGTGGATTTTCTTTACACAGTGAAAATTCAGATAGTAACCTAAAGTCATATTGTAATTTTATCAACTAATTTTTATGTATCTGAACATTGCGACCACAGCTGTGGGACATTCACAAAAGAGTTTGTGTGTTTGACCCATAAATACTCCATAAATGTTATTATTTCACATTATATGGTTATTGCTTTGAATGTCAAGATGTTTAATAACACTTTGTACATATATTTGTACAACATGCCTGCAGTTGCAGAAACAAAGTACAAAAAAGGAGAAAGTTTCCCAAGGTTCCAAAAACAGCAGGACTTTGGAAGGTTTAATTAAGGTCCCATTCCTTTTAGTATAGAGGAGCCTTGCCAGTGAACATGCACAATAGCAGCACACTGAATCTGTTTGAACTGAATGTATTTTTACCGTACTTCTGCTTCTGACTTTTATGGTCACAGCAAAGCAGTCAGAAACAGGAACCTGTTGACTTGAACTGGTCGAAGAGTAAAGAAGACAAAAAAAACCCCCAAAAACTTGAATATCCAGTAGAATTCTTTTTTGCAGATTGATTAAAACCACAAGTGATGAAAGCTTGCCAGAAATAAATCTAATGGAGTCTGTTATCTTTACTCTATAATTCATTATTATTCAGAAGCTCATCTTTTGAACGAGGTATTCAGACATGTTGGAAGTTGGGGCTGAATATCAGGATAGATGGTGATCTTTGGAATAAAGCATTAGGAAACATACACAAATGCTTCACTAACTCTAGGCACTGTCCTAGTCTATTTAAGATCATCCACAGACTTCATTACACTAAAACAAATCTATACAAAATCTTTACAGACGTATCCCCACTATGCAATAAATGCGATTTTGAAGAAAGCCACGTTTCTTCATGTTCTTGTTCTCTGTCCTAAATTACATCAATTTTGGACTAACATATTCTAAATTTTAGCAGATGTGTTCCATACATTAAAGGAATAGTTCACTCATAAATGATAATTCAGTCTTTATCCACTGACCCTCATGCTGATTGAAGGTTCGGTTTAATTTTTTTGTCCACAAAACACTGTTGGATTTTTACAGCAAAACAGCGGTGCAGAATCTCCCAAACAATATAGGTGAATGTTGACCAATTTACTAACAGAAAAAAAAAAACATGTTATAAAGGTCCACCTAAAAAGAACTGTATCAGTTAAAGTTTACACTATATTTAAAATATTTTCACTACTTTACTTTCGTTGTCAGACAGCCTTTTCCAACAGGACATCAAACCAAACCAACCAAACTCCACAGGGAAAACCATTAATTTACCACGGAAAACACAGGAATTGTTTGCTAGTGTTATTTTGTGACTTTGGTGTATATGATCTAACCTTTTAAAACAATAAAGTCACACAATAACACAAACAAACTGACAAATCAGTGCAGTTGAAGACCAGCAACTCCTGTGTTCTGCAAAGTAGAGTGACTCATTTTGCCTATGGAATTTGGTTGGGCTGGGGAGAGATTTGTGGCTCGCATAATGGTAGTTTTCCATTGGAAAAGGGTGTCTGATGGCAAAGTAAGCTGGTGAAAATACTCTAAATATAGCGTACACTTAAACTAATAATGATTTCTTTTAGGGAGAATTTTTTAAGGGCTAAAACATGTTTTGCTGCTGACCCTGTCCACTGCAGTTTATTGCCTATAGCTTCTGTGCTCAGTTTCTCCAAACTGGGGTTGTGCCGACTGCCATCTAATATAGGTAATACACTGACTATTGATAAGAACTTCAACCCCACTTCCAATAATCTGAACTACCCCTTCAGTATTCTGGAAGAAAGCAGAGGTCCCACCTGTCAAGCTATGGCTGTAAGAAATAGTAAAACTTTCTCACCTAAAGAATACAGTTTGCAGTATTAAACAATTGGGCTCAGTTCAAGAGTATTTTGCATCCTGTTCTACGTTACACTGATTAATCAAACTGAGTAAGTGTCTAATAGGAATGGGAAGAGGAGGGGCAGGGACAAAAAGGTAGTTATGTACATGTCCCTTTGTGTTTATTTGTTTGTTTATTTGTTAGCTTGATCTGTGTCTTTAAAGTGCGGACAAATTTGCAATACTGAATGTTTTTTAATAACTTCTTCCTCAGTAAAAGATATTTAAACCAAAACATGGGCTTTTCTGTAGTGGGAGAGCAACAGTGTCATAATTTAAGCTTACATCCATATTGCTGCAGGCGGGAACAATGCAGAGAGAAGCAAATAATCAATCATACACACACAGCCTACTCAATAAGGTCAGATGAATTCAGCTCTGTTATGTGTGATGGGCCTCAGGAATCATTAATAACTGATACCAAAAAAGCTGAAATATTTTTCTGAGCCAATCTGTGGCCTTTTATGTACCCCTGAAAGCAGAGATAACTCGGCAGTTTTTAACTGGCACCGACAAACTTTGTGACCATTTTCAGCTTCAGTCTGAGAAGGCAGTGCAGTGTTTGTGTTGATGTCGTGAGTTACAACAGCATGCCTTCTCATCTTTCATAGTGTTGTGTGGGCAGCAGATCCTCAGGGGAAAAGGAAAGATTTTATTACATAATAGCTGGAGATTTAAATAAAAAAGACTAAAGAAATAGGACATGTGGGAAAATAGCTGTGTCCACTTGACATTGGCTTTGACATTTCTGGGTTTGTGCCTTGTCTTGTGTCTCTCGGCACCCTTCACAGATGGGGAGAGGGAGAGAAAAAAACACAACGCAGAGAGGCTGGAAGAATAGAGGGACGCACTCTTATGTCCCACTTTGCAAACTCTTTGCAGCCTACACTGCCAAGTCAATGTTACACCTATTCCACCTCCCCTAAAGCTTTAAATAGCCCACTCTCCCTCAGCAGGACAAACAGAGAAAAACACACAGCCTTCAGCACACTCTGCACCTCTGACTGTACATTTATTATCCCTGTTGCCTAAACATGGAGTTTGCATCGTGCTCGCCAGTCTCTCGTGACCATTCTGTCATCAGCAACTATCTGCAGAGAGAAAAGCGTAAACACATGTCAGCAGAGGCAGCGGCTGTCACTGAGAGATGTAAAAACTAGAGTCTTTAAACAAGACAAAGATAATCAGGGTGTAGTTTTACATTGAAAGCAGTAGTTTGGGGTAATACACTTTATTGTTGTTTTGCTGAGACTTACATGAAAAGATTGACACCACTCTCATGTCTGTCCGTTTGGTTTGAGGCTAGCGCTCACAGCTGGTTAGCTTAGCTTAGCATTAGGATTGGAAACAGTTAAAGAAAGGTGGCCTGGCTCTGTCCAGAAGTAACAAAATGTGCCCTCTATGACTTCCAAAGCTCACTAATCAATGTGTTGTATCTCTTTGTTTAATCTGACAAGTTATGTTTTATGGGAGGGGGGGTACCGCATGGGCTATTTCTAAGCTGGAAGCAGTTGCTAGGCAACCAGCAGAGGCTCCGGAAGGTCACTACTCCATTCTGAGAAATAGTCTGGCACTGAACCACGGATTTATAATTAAAACCTGGATAGGTCAGTATTGCATTAAAGGGACAGTTCACCCCTGAATTAAAAATATGTATTTTTCTCTTACCTATAATGATGTTTATCCATCTGGATTGTTTTGGTCTGAGTTGCCAAGTTTTGGAGATGTTAGCTGTAAAGATTTCTGCCTTCTTAAAAAAAAAACATTTGAAAAACTCAACAGAAATTTCTCTTTTCAGAAATCATGATCCGGTTACTCAAGATAATTCACAGATTTTGTTGTGTGTAGTTTCATGTAGGAACTATTTTCCTCCTGCAGTTGAATCTCCCAGAACTTAAGAATCTACATGAAACTGCTCACAACAAAATCTGTGAATTAAATTGTGTAACTGGATCATGATTTTTGTGAAGAGACACTGGTTTTAAATTTTTTTAATGTATTTTTTTTTTGTACTATTATAATGACAAGACGAGTGCCATTTAGTTTCTTTATATTGGAGAGAAAGTAGACATCTGTACGGCTGATATCACCAAAACTCTGCAACTCACACCAAAAAAATCTAGATGGATAACTAACACTACAAGCCAGGGGAAAAATATGTATTTTTAATTTTGGGGTGAACTGTTTATGTTTAAAACATTGCCCTGAGGCCCATAAAGCATTTTCTTCATGAGCCACCATTGTAAACCTGTTGACAGGACACCTCGAACTGCAAAAAAGATCAATGACTCTTTCTATTATGAATTATTTTTATGTTTAGAAAACTTTCCCAGAGCTGAGAAAAAGTGATTTGAAAATCTATGATGTCGTCACAGTGTAAAGCCTATGGACTGAGCAGAATTTGCAGGTGGGGCCAGTTGGAGAAAAACTACTACACATATTCGTGGGTCACATATCCAGGAAGTAAACCCAGAAGCAATAATGTTATTTGGCATAAGAACCAGGCAAGTAGTCCTTACTGAACTAAATAGGTGCCACATTTAGGTCTTATATCAAGATTTTAGTAATACATCCAGGCACAGAACACCCCTAAAACAACCAATTGTTGTTTGTGTATATGGAACAGATATGACTTGTTCATTATTGAATATTATAAGATTTCCATTGCCAGTCTTTAAGCTAAGTTACACTGTAGCTTCATATTTAAAAGAAAAAATGTAAGACTGACATCAATCTTCCCATCTTCCGATCCAACTGCAGGAAAGCGACTTTATTTTCCAAAATGTCTAATTATTAGCCATATTTAGCAGCCCTATAATGCTCTGTGGGTCGGGAGGTTGATCAGTTAGTTGGTCCACAAAAATTTCTTTGTCCACAAAAAAGTCTTTGCCCTCAGAAGGTGTATGTGTAGCCTGGCCTGCCATATTTTAGCCATGTCCTCTTTTATAACTCATGAACCATTTGTCACAGACACTTGTGGGAGGCATTACTGGACTCGGAAAAGTTCCTTTTTCATTGGTGAAGGTTAAGCTACGCTTCAACCAATTACTCTTCTTCTTATTTTGATCTCCCTCTTGCCTCTCAGAAGTACAGAAGGAGCAACCTCCTCTGCCTCTATAGACCAGTCTCCCCCGCCTCAGTCATGCCCCTTTTTATTACTTCTCAATTGTTTGTCATAGATCTTTGAGTTATGCACCATCGGACTTGGCAGACAATTCATTTTTCATTGGTATGAGCTGGTCCCACTACTTATTCTTTAGCCATGGAGGTCATGTGCTTGTGTAGTTGTGCGTTAATGCATGCACACATGGATACATGCATTGCGACCAGCTGTGCATATTCACACTTGTTGTCTTATAGCAGGACATTTTACACAATCTTATCTTTAAAAACATCACTGTATCATTAACAGAAACTGTGGATTAAGAGTGAGTACTTGCTGTAGTATCG
This sequence comes from Lutjanus erythropterus, assembly GCF_056507025.1. Lineage (NCBI taxonomy): Eukaryota > Metazoa > Chordata > Actinopteri > Lutjaniformes > Lutjanidae > Lutjanus > Lutjanus erythropterus. The sequence continues at coordinate 23,131,459 of NC_139318.1, forward strand.
TTGTTGCCAGAGAGATTAACCTACTCACATGGCTGCTGCCTACTTGAATTTTAGAGTGCTGACTATGCTGGTGACTCTCAAACAGTGTGGCTTTCTTTATCATTTTATAATCTAAATTACTTTTGGTTTACTGCTGTTAAAACATTACAAAGAAACACAGCTGGTCACCTTGTCAGGGCTGATGTATTATACTTTTTTGACCCTGCCCAATGAAAAACTAATCCACCAGCCCTTACTCAACATGCTTTGTTAGCATTGACCTATCCACTCTACACACATTCTTGTGTGAAAAAAGTCCAGATTTACAGGGAAATATTGGCAGAATTTGGCAGAGAATGAATAAAATATTCATATGTATGTTGCTGGAAATGATTCATTACAAAATAAACCCTGACAGAGTGGTGCAGAACCCCAACACAAAGTAAAGTGTTCCTGCATTTAAAAAGATTAATTTAAAAATATATTGATTTAAAATTTATTTTAGCTATTTAAAACTGATTTTATTGTTCCTGTAGTGTCTATGATCAGAATTGTGTCTACAGCAGCAGTCTCTTCTTCATAACAAAGGTCTTCCATAAATAGCAATGGTCTACTGTACAGAAATTTCAGATGCTGCATTCAAGTGGAACTCATGAACTCATAATAGCGACAGAGAAGTTGTGAACGGAGCATTGAGAACTCAGAGATAACAAAAAATGTCCAGTTCACAAAGCTGTGAACACAATCTGAGGAAGCCCTTCAAATAGGCTTATCTTGTAAATACAGTAAACCTGACCGCATTTGAAAGCACCAAGACCTTCATATGCTGTAACTGACCAATCAGAACTGAGTATGAAAGTCTTATAATATCCAATCACAATCCTCATGCCTAAACCTACCCATAACCCACCCAAACCAACAAAGGCAACAAATTACTAGCCAATCAGTTAGAGCAGGGCAAACACCTGTGTTTACACTGCAGTGAAAAGGGGTTATTTAACCAATGACTGATTTTTCCTTCTCAGATTTTTTGTTTAAATTATTTTTAGGGCCCCTCAAGATATAAACATATCCAGTATTCATAAGAAATCATCTTAATAAATTTCTGTCAACTGAGGTTCACCTCTTGGAGGGGTACTGACCCAAATAAAATCAAAACCTATATTTATATATATTAAAACACATGACTATACCCCAGCAGAGCCATAAAAGTATATGTGTCAGTTCAACGCAAAGGGGATTTCTATATGGATTTGGCTCTCTTTCAGCTCTGTATGATAAATTTAACATCCGCCTGTTTACAGCCTATACATCCCACGGGTAGATTACAACAGTGGGTATGTGTGGATGTGTGTGCGTTTGCTTGAAGAAGAACAGAAGGAGAGGGTTCCTCTAGCTTTGAATGTGCATCTGTCAGAGTCAGATAAGAGCAGCTGAGCAATGTAGTCTTTAGTGCACACACCTTGTCTCCACCGTAGACTTCCCGAGTCTACCATGAGTCACAATCTGTCTGTTATGTAAGTACTCAGAGGAGTGAGGGGAACACTGACACACCTGTGCCCTGTCAGCCTGTTCCTGGCAGGTTTCTCTTTACATTCACATACTCTACAGCAGCAGCACTGTCAGTCTCATACTTGTAAACTGCACCTAAACATTTAATTATGACTCACTCTGCAGGAATTTATCTGCTGCATTTCCTCATTTAGGTCTTCACTTCAGCCAATACTTCATTAGTGTCATCATATGAGAATAGCTGCCCTTGCTCATTTGCGCACACATATACTTAGATATATGTGCAAGTGTATGTGTGTGTGTGTGTGTGTGTGTGTGTGTGTGTGTGTGTGTGTGTGTGTGTGTGTGTGAGGGGGTGAAGGCAGGCATGAAATAAATAAGCCTACAAGATGTGGATAATTTGGTGTGCTTGTGTTAGTTTAGGACAAGAAAAGATCCTTTGGTTGCAGGAGCCAAATCTGCCACCTCCTCACCAGCAAAACCTCGCTCAAACCTCAAAACTACCCCCGCAGCCTACAGTATACCAGCCACGTGACCCCATCCCCTGCCACACAAACACTTTAAGTAGAAAAAAACCCAAACAAAAACAACCCCTCTCTACCCCCACACTCTAGGCTATGCTACAGTAATCTAGGGTACACTCACCAGCAATGCAGATCTTTATCAACAGTTTTAGTTGCCTGGACAGGTTTTTTTTCAGCTCAGATAATCAACAGGTCTGCAGTGATGAACCCATACCATCACCCACTGGGTGGACTTAAATGGAAAATTTAAGCCCATTGCTTAAATTTTGTGGCTGATACATATTTATGTGTGTTTAGGGCAAGTCAATAGGGGAAACAGGGAGCAACTGCAACTATTTCATTCATAACTCATCGACTGCTTGAAATACATTAGTCATCTTTTGATATCAGAAACATGTATGCATGCGCTTTTTAATAATGCAACTGATATATTTCACTAATAAGGACAAGACTATATTATTACATTTAAGGCAAGGAGTTAGAGTGTTAAAATTGCCCTTGTGGTGGGGGCAGTTGTAACAGTGAAAAAATAAGTCAAATTTTCTCACTGTATCTTGTATAAAAGCACACCTCAAAGTAATCACACTACTGCTGCAGTTTAGGATTTTTTGCAGGCATTTGTGATATGTGATACAATTAGTGGAAATGAGCAGTTTTGCATTACAACTTTCATGTTCACTGAAAAAAATAAATAAAATTGTGATGATGTTATATTTATTGAGGTCTGAACCAAACAAAGATGTTTTCTTTCACCTGAAGAACAAGATTTTTAAGCCGGTTATCTACTCAGCATTGCAGTATTTCATTATAATGCTGTTTTCTCATACATTTTTCCTTTTTCAAAAAAAATTGTGATTTGGTTCTGGTTCTGCTATTTAGATACCGCATTTCCCTGTATTACAATTTTATTGCGATTGTGACTAATTGCGCAGCCCTATAAACAAGGTGCTTACATATGGTCATGTGACTTTCAGTGTTACAGCTATACCTGAATAATATATAGTTTTAGCATAGCACGGAACGGCATCGTTTTCATGCTACTTTTTAATCAATAACCTATAGATAAAACTGACATGAGTTTAAATTCACAGGCATCCAAACTTTGGACAGCAGCAGAAAAATTCTACACATTCAAAAAGTAACTTTCATACCTCAAAATAAATTTTCTGTTGTCAGTTTTGGCCAGTAAAGTGATAAATGAAATGATGAAATGAGGTGGAATGATCCTGCTCCTTTTCCAGGCAGAGAGAATCCTAATGAGCATGTGCAGCGAAAGTGTCATCAATCTAGCCTGTTTCTGATTGGAAGAATTGAGTGTGCTAGAATTGTCCCTGGTTACAATTGCCCCAGTCTCCCCTAACCCTACTCATGTGTAAAAAATGCACTATAATAACTTTCAGGATCTTTATTCAAAATAGGGCAACTGGGTGCTTTGAAACTACTGGGGCACAGACCGCTCAGTGTGTGTGTGTGTGTTTTTGTGTGTGTGAGAGAGTGCGCGCGTGTGTGTACAGCAGGTAAACGTCACAGCCTGCCGAGAAAGCCTCTGCGAGCGCGCGCCACACTTCCTCAATCGACGGAATCACAGAGCGAAAAAACCAGGGGAAGAGAAAGAACAACTTTCGTCGTGCTGCGGTGAAAAAGACACAGCAACGAGTTTGCTGGGCGAGGTGAGGCTGCTTTTTTTAAGTATTTGTTGTCGTGTTTTTTCACAGAGTTCGGGTCTAAAACGTTTGGACTTTTTAGAAAAGTTTCTCAAAGACCAAGAAAACGTACGTTACCTTCCTCTTCGTATGTCTTCTTTCATCTATGGGGAAACAAACTGTAACGTTTCAACCGTGACCGTTGGCGCTAACCTCCGATAATTCTGTACAGTTTGACTGACTGTAAACGAACAGTCCTGTTGTTACTGTCTACGCCTTTTCTACGGCCATTATAAACATCATATTCACTGCAAACTTGCGGTTCTGATTGAAATCATCCCGACCAACTTTTTCGGTTAGTGTCGCCTTGTTTTACAGGCATTTTAACTGAAATGGTGCGACGGCATCTGTGACCTGTCAGATTTTATGGCTTAACGAGGTCAAACTATGTGGAAAAAGAGTGGTTGTTTGATCAAACATTGACAGATGATGTGCCCTGCCTCCACCACTTTATGCCGTGACAGCTTTCAACTTGCATGCTCCCATCTAAATTCAATGGGGTCAGCTATTGAAGCAACATTTGTGTGGCTGTGGTGGCAATATGGAATTCCAGTTCAGGTTGCAGAATCTCACGGGTCACAGAATACGTTGTAACACCGGGCGAAAGTGAGGAGGAATGCGGACAGGTCTGGACAGAGAAGAAAGACAAGTCTTCTTTTAAATAAACCGCTACGTGCATTGCCTTAAAGACAATCTGGTTGCAAACTGAGTCACACGGAAGGTGACATCTGCGTTCAGCTAACTGACAGTCAACCACATCCTTCGGAGACAAAAATATTGCAGAAAGAAAATCAAATGCATTGACTCGGTCGATGCTGATTCTCTCCAGATGACTGCATGTTCACACAGTTGGATAGTAAATCACTGAAACAGCTGCCCTGTAATGTGGCTGTCATATTGTTTTGTTCTGCGTTTAAGTCTTTGAATATCAAGTTCAGGATTTAAAATTAGTTACAATTACATTTTCACCTCGTGCAGTATAACCAAATAATATATGGGGGGAAGTAATATCCAGTTCGCAGGCGCTGCAATTTTTTGATAAAGGAATAATGTTTGACAACAGCAACAACATTATAATTAAGTACTGTAGTGCTGCAGAGATGCCCTGCCAACAAATCTTGTTCTCCAGAAGAAAAGCGTGTTTGTTTTGTACAGAGCCAAACAAATGTCACATTATCATGTTTTAAATATTTTTTTTCAGTGAAAAAAACAGTGATACAAAAATGGTCATTCCCATTAAACCTGGATCACAATATCTGTCAAAATATTACAATATGTTTTTGTTTTTTTTTACCATATCATGCATCCCTTCTTTCACCGTGTGTGTATGTGTGTGACTCAGAGAGGTACATATGAGGACATGTTTCCATCACCAGCTCTAAGAGTGAAGTTAAATGCAGACAGGCTGCTAATTTGGTGCTTGCATTGATAGGCACTGCAGAATCTGCTTCATATTACAAATATGTGTACACATGCAAGGAATTTGACAAGGTGACCAGTCAAAAGCTTCAGAAACTAATTGTGAACAATTCAAGTAGCGCAAAGAAATAAATTCATAAATAGTAAAGTTAGCATGTGGTTCAGTGTCTAGCACTCCGACTTGACCTAGAGAAGCTACTAATGCTACAACTGACACTATTGCTCCAAACTTGTATCAGAGTTGACTATTTTATATTTTATTATATGGTGCACAAGCATGCATGCACAATTTTTTTGTTTGTGGGTAATCATGTATTCTCTAGGCCCAGATTCTAGGTATAATGATAACATAATGTAGCCTTTGTACTAGTTTCTCCTGTCGACAAACACACTTTTGCATTGGTCATTAATAGAAGTATCAGGAAGTACCCTAAATTATGAACTACACATAGAAGTTAGATGGAAGTTTACAAGTTACAGTATGCTGGTGCATGGGACATAACTCCTGAATTTAACAGATGGGGCAAATCGAAACTGCACATGAACGGTTTGCTAGGTAATCAATCACCACCGCCCTCAATCACACAGTGTGCTTGGTATTGATTAACTCCCAAAACCCTGACATCACAGCTCACAGCAGCAGTGACTGAGCAACTGAGTGAACATAATCGTTCATCACCCTCCTCTCATAGTGCATAGTTTTTCTTTCTGTGTCTTACTTTTCTGGTCTCAATGTGGGCGGTTATGAGTTTAGGATTGTGAATACCAGCTAGGCCTACTGTGGTGCACTGCATGCTTGTATTTGGATTAGTGGCATGTTGAGGCTTGCTCTGCCTTTGTAGTAAAGGCAAAAACCTCCACTGTTGCTGCAACATTTCAGGAAATGTAAAGTCAAGAAAACACAGTGACACAGGGAACCAAACAAGTGGCAGACGCACCAATGATGCTGGCACATTTGACATTGTGGTTGTATTTTATATGAACACAAAGGTGTGGAGTTGACAGATTAAAAATGTAGGACGGCATGGGTGTGACAGAAGTGCTTGTGGCCAACACATTAGATTGATGGGCGTCACCTTTTGCTTTACATATACAGAAACTGGTGGTGTATAGGCTGTTATAGAAGAAGAAGCTCCATCTGTAGAATGTATGTGCTACTAGTTTTAATCTTCTTTATTGTATTTATTTTTCAAATTATCTGATTATAAAGTCTATAAAATCCTCTATTAAATATTGACAAATACTTAACACAAGAGACAAAAATTATGCTTTTGAATGGTTTATTTTTCTAAATCTTAAATTATTCATTTTACTAGCAATGGCCTTTTCCCCACCAGATATAGAAAGGCAGATATATAAATTGTCATAATAGAAAATATGAAATATAAAATCCATTTGAAATCATGGTTTGCAAGGATTCTTACAAAGCCTCAAGGTGATCTGATCTGAATTTTAGGTCTTCAGATGTCTTAAATACAATTTTGACAATCTAAAAAATTGATTGGATGATTGGAAGTCAGAAAAATTGAAGTCATTGTTACTTCATTAAAACTGCGTTAACTTGAGTCTCACTCTTAAATGTGTTTTTGGGGAAAAAAAATCTATTGATGTCACTGAAACAACAACTAAAACATGAAAACGAAACCAACACAGCACCAGTAACCACTAAAATGCAAACAGTGCTGCCTGGTCAGAATTTATCGCAGCACTCCCAGCTAGTGTGTTGTGATGTGGTGTGTGAGCCAACGTGGCCTCTCCTCTCTCAAAAAAATATCTACCTCTAGAAGTAATATATTAGAGTTGTTCCTGTTAATGTTACATCTGATATGAGTAAGTGCAACTTTGGGATTTGCAAGTAATAGGTATTAAATTGCATTCATAATGGTCTTAAAAAGGTCTTAAAAAGACATACATTTAACTTGTTGAAACCTGCATAAACCCTGTAAACTACAAAATACCTGTCACATAATCATTGTTTTTAGTCAATGTTTTTTTTTTTTTTTTTTTTTACTTTTATCACCAATAGAAATTAGAAACAAAAAACCTGCAATAAATGGTCCTTCTCACAAAAAAGTTGTTGTGTCCCTCCTCCATGTGGGTGTGACTACACCGATATGTCTCAAAGTGAGAAGGAAGCACAGGAGTAAATGCAAAGTGGTGGTGCAGCCCGAGTCAATTTTTTTCCTGTTTCTGTGAATCTCACTGTGGTTCGACAGAAGCAGCACTGTCCTCACTGACACAAACATCTTTTGTTCTTGTGTGCGCATGCTGGTGTCTGACAAGGTGTTGGGTATATTTTTTTAAATGTATATCTCAGACGTCAATTGAAGGAGCACTATATTACTTTCGTCCTCTGACACTGTAATCTGCATTGAGATAATACAGTTTAACAGTGACCTGCAGCACTTATCTCAATGCTTAAATGTGATATGCATCTCTATGTATGTATATAATATAATAAGTGGATATAATGTTGAACTGTAGCTGTGTGTATAACGAACATGTCATTAGATAAATGTCACCACGGTAACGTTGTGTTTGCCCATCTCTGAGAGCAGGTGACCTTGGTACTCGTCACCATGGCTCCTTTCTTGAGGATTGCCTTTAATTCATACGACTTGGGTGTCCTGCCCCCTCTTCCTGACCCGCCCTTCTGTGCAATCAAGATGAAGGAGGCCTTGACGACTGGTGAGAAGCTCTTTGATGGTCTAGTCCACCCTGTCTTTTACAGAAGTTCTCACCTCTGCAAAAAGCTATGACTTCCTTCTCATTTCCTGCGCTTGAGAACACCTCTTTTTTTCTCTGTCTATCTTCCTTTTCCTAGAAAGAGGTAAGACCCTGGTTCAGCGAAAACCCACCATGTACCCGGCTTGGAAGGCCAGTTTTGATGCACACATCTATGAGGGTCGTGTGCTAGAGGTACTGCTGATGAAGACAGCGGAGGAGCCCCTTGCTGAGGTCACTGTTGGAGTGTCTGTCCTTGCTGAGCGCTGCAAGAAAGCAAATGGGCGTGCTGAGTTCTGGGTAGGACATTATAGACTGTCCCTGTAGATCTGTATCTCAGGCTGTCAGTGTGTAACGGTCTGTATGTCTTACTGTGTGTTCAGGTGGATCTTCATCCTTCTGGAAAAGTGATGATGGCAGTACAGTATTTTCTGGAGGGAGGGGATACAGGTAAAGGAAATAAAGTGAAATCATACTCAAATGTGCTCTGTTCTCAGCCCTCTCTGAATTTGTGTAATTAATTCTTTGTGAATAATAATTTATGTAATTTTGTGTAATAGTCTGGTTGCTTTGTTTTCCCTGGTATAACATTTGCCATGTTGCCACTTAAGCTCCTGTAAACTTGGTTTCAAAAATCCCCCACAGTCACATACACACAGACTGTCCAGCCACTCGTCAGTGTTTTTCCCTGCCAATTTAATCTTATCATTCGCAGGCATTCACATGAGCAATTCCGGTAGTCCCCAGTGATTATCATTAAGGCTGTCAGTTTGTCAAAATGACCAGTGTTTTTCCATCACAGTATTGTGGGATGACTGTTCTGTGTTTTTCTTTTCTATTTGGAAGAGAGTAAGCAGGCTGTGAAGGAGGAGGAGGCTCCCACCCTGAACCGTAGACGAGGGGCCATCAAGCAGGCCAAGATCCACTTCATAAAGAACCACGAGTTCATCGCCACGTTCTTCAGACAGCCCACTTTCTGCTCTGTGTGCAGAGAATTTGTCTGGTTAGTCCAGCCTACGCTTCAGACCTATAAACAAACCTTCAAGACAGCTAAAGGGGAACTCAAAAAACAGTGATGAGATATACAAACTAAAACACCAGACATCAGTAGATTAAAAACATAGCACTTGGGGACTTTCTGATATTTGGCAGCATTTAACTCTCTCTGAATTGGCTGATTTCTGTCAGAGTGAGTTACAAAACCTGTTTGCTAGTGAATTTATTGATAAAACCAAAAGGGTCCACCTTCTTTTTTAAGTTGCCAATGTTTGTCAGCCTTTGATAACTACAGATCTCCACTGATTTGCTTTGAAGCCAATTTTAGTCTCACTGGAGAGGAAGTTTGTAGAAAAAGGAAACCCTGATAAACAAATCAGCATGGTGTATGTAGCTGTGCATTATGACTAACAACTTGTTCATCAGCAGCAACTATTATCAACTATCATCAACTATTCAGATGATAAAAGGAGGATACAAACTGACTCATTTTTGTCATTTTTTTTTCCCACAGGGGACTCAACAAGCAAGGCTATAAATGCAGACGTAAGTGCACTATAAACTCTAAACTCCTGTCCTTCCTGCAACTTGAAATAGAAGCCCAGTGCACACATGGTATACTGTATATTAAAAATGCATACTCGACCATGAATAAAAAAAACTTTTGTAAGCATTACTTTGTGGCCTGTGTACAAGATATTTTCAGATACTGGGTGAAAATAAAAAATCTATTTTATCTTTGCTTTTTATCAGAATGCAATGCAGCTATCCACAAGAAATGCATAGACAAAATCATCGGCAGATGTACCGGTACTGCAGCCAACAGTCGGGATACTGTGGTACGTATCACATATTTGTGCAGTACACCATGTACTGTGAGTGTTCTCCGTATGTCTGGAAATTTCAGTTTAGTGTGGGCTTTTCTCACTCTGTCTTTCGCTGTTGTACTAAAGTGTTCCTCCTTAACAGTATGAACAATGATAGTAATGTCACTGAACTGGAAGGTGTTGTTGGGTCAGAGTTTATTGTAATACAAAGGCAGATACCAGCCAGGGTCCATCCACATCTAATAGGGTGCCCTTTTCACTGATAATCAATATTGGTGGATAATGACCAAAGACCAACTGACCTAGATAATGGTTACAAGAAAGTGATCAAGTACTCATACACAATAGATGGGGTGTGGTCTCAGAGAAGTACTATAAATCACAGTAGAGGCACACCTGGGAAGAACCTAGGAACATTTTATCCAGAGGTGCGGTCACTTGTGACAGTATAAAAGAGAAGGAGGCAGAAGTCAAAGCAAAAAGAATTAAAAAGAACTAGATGAGGCAGGTGCGCAGGCCTGTGAAGTGTCACAGGCTGCTGATTAGGATTCCTTTGCCACCAGTTATTCATGGAGATGATGAATCCCATCTGTCCCCACAGTTCCAGAAGGAGCGCTTTAAAATTGACATGCCGCACCGTTTCAAGACCAACAACTACATGAGTCCTACCTTCTGTGACCACTGTGGAAGTCTGCTGTGGGGTCTAGTCAAACAAGGCCTCAAATGTGAAGGTACAGTGCAGATATGACTGACTAGTGTTGGAGTGTTAGTGAACTTTTGTCTTTGACAGACTTTTTTTTTTGTATTGTTTGTAGATTGTGCCATGAATGTCCATCACAAGTGTCAAGATAAAGTAGCCAACCTATGTGGTATCAACCAGAAACTACTAGCAGAAGCACTGACACAAGTCAGCCAGGTGAGTTCATGGAAACGGTCACAAGTCAGTCAATGTACAGTCAAAACAAGTGTCTTTAAGTATTTAAGCTGAAGTCAACATAAGGTCTTAAGAATTTGAAGGACAAGTCTGGCTCAAGTATCATACCACCTAATTAAATCATATCAGGGCTCTTTTAGACATTATGGCTATCTGATTACATTATCTCTTGCTTATCTGTTAGTGCACCGAAAGGTGTTTAAACACTCATGAAATTTGATGGTGAGACGGGAGCCACAATTGCTGACAAGCACTTGATATGTTTTAATCCCTGCCTCACACTTATTTTTTTTTACACTTGATTTGTTTTCACAAACATTCAGACACATTTATACTTTAAAAAAAGAAAAAAAAAATTAAAACAGGTTTTCTAATCAAGAGTTGTTAGTCTGGAGGCGAGTCTGGAGTGAGCTTGCTATCACTTGGATATTGTCCAAGGGGGTGTCTGAACTATTTGTGGCAAAAATAATACAGAAATATCAGAATAATTTTACCTTCTTAAGAATAAAATTATGATAAGTGGAAAATAGTACAATATTTTAACTACCCTTCAAAACATCCCAAGAACTATATCTCTGCATCATGTAATACAGTAAAAACTACTGAAACAGTAACATTATTAGATGTATTGTTACTATCATGTTGCACGTAGCTTTTTTGAATGGAAATACAGAACAGATGTGTGATGAGTTAAAAGTATGTGAGAGGTCTCAGACGCACCTGGAGACAGCTTTTATGAAACATATAAATATCATAATTTTGAGACCAGTAAAATGTTCTGTGATCTAGCTCTGTCTTCCACAAAGTGTCACTGTTGACCCTAACCATGATCGTAGCCTGACTCCTGTCCAAACTGTGACCATGACCCCGTTTTAGTCCTAAACCCAGTCCTTACCTAGTGTCTGACAGTCATATGGAAAGAATCATGGCAGTCACAGAGTATTTTAGAGAGTTTAACCAGAAGCAGCTGTTTAATTTCTCTCACCAAATTCACCAGGGTCATTTTGTGTCATCGTCAGCTCCATTCAAACTTTACGGAAACCAAATGAAACTCATCAAAAGTGTCTTGGAAATAAATTCTTAAGTCACAGTGTAAAGGACTGCACAGTGTAGATGATCCTGGACAGCGGCTACAGCCTCGGGAGAGAAGCTTCACAAGTCTGCTGATTTTGTAACTGAACTATAGGAGGACACACACTTTCAGTTTCTCAGACTGTGTGAAAAACTGATATTTCCACATCTCAGACGATGAAGAAAGGCATTAAAATGCAAGTCTAACTGGTGAAATATATTCATGTAGGCTCATATAGGAAGTCTGTGTGGTGCACTGCACTATAAGGAAAAAAAAGGATAAATGGTCGAATATTTGTACAGGACAGCCAAAGCTGATTCGGTTAAATAAAATCTTAGTTGGGGACAGTCCTAGTGTCTAAAAACTACATTTTGAAAAAGCACCCCAGTTTTGTTATCTGCAGACTGAAGGCAGATACACCTTTTGGATTTGAAATCTTCCTTGTAGGTGAGCCAAACTGAAACAACACATATTATTTTGACTTTATTAACACTTTGTGTATTTTATGATTTATGTAAATTGTTTAATAGTGTACAGTGGAATTTCTGTTTGCCATTATTTTTCTTACATTTCTGCTTTCAGAGCTAGTTAATTATTAAATTATTACCATAACTAGTAATAATGAAATGCAGGCACTTATCTAGCTCGTAACAACTAGATACATTTATGTAGTCTTACATTTACACCCAGGCCTTTGAGGGTAACCATGATGCTGATGTGGCCCAAGATGTATTTGAGTTTGACACCCCTGCAGGAAAGCGTGACTCTATTGTCCATTGTCCATTTTGAGTCCATTGTTAATATAAAGGATTTATAAGGTGACTACAATGAAGTTTAACCATCAAACTGAGTGTTGGCTTGAATGTGAAACTCACAATCCCTGGTCACTGATGACGAATTGTTGAAAGTGTGACACCTGACCTCGATTGGAACTTGAGCTTCCTGTCCTGCTGTGTTTAAGGACTGGCTTGTTGTTGAACCCCCAGTTCTCTTGTTCTCTTTTTACAGATCTTTAAATGTATGTTTGTGTTGGACTGTCAGAGAACACAATCGTTTAGGAGAAGACAAAATGATTTCTCATTGGATACACCACAGCTAAATGGGTAATCATTGCTGGGAGACTATTTGTCTGGCTGTTTCATGCTTGTTTTTGCTATTGCATTTGCTGTTCCATCAGAAATCATCCACCCGCCGTTCAGATCCAAACCTGCCTAATCTGCCAGATATTGGAATCTACGATGAGGTTAACAAGCTGGCTGGACTGGAAGTCAATGGTCAGTGAGTAATATTCTTTGTGCATGGACTTTCATGTGAGCAGTATAGTCTCTGTACGGACAATAATACTTGCAGAATAATATTTATTCAGTGTTTAAAGTAATTATGTCTGTAAGTCATTTCTATATATGGTGCTTTGTTTGTGCATCAGATGGATCTCCCTATGGCAGACTGTGGGAGGGGTCCAGCCCACGACCTCAGTCTCGTATTACCCATATGACCCGTGTCAACGTGGACAATTTCATCTTCCACAAAGTTTTGGGAAAAGGCAGCTTTGGCAAGGTACTCAGAAACCATATCAGTGTGAATTCAACTGTGAAACTGCTGTTTTAAAAACCCAACCTGAGAGTGAGAGGATAACCATGACTGAATCAACAACACTCCAGTCAACTGTCATAAACACACTGGCAACTTTTTCATTTGCTTGAATACATTTGTCCATTCAGAATTTCAAAAACAGTTCAAACACAATCTTAACCAAAAGTTGATGGCCAAAATGATACATTTTGTTTGCAAAAAGCTCAATAATCACAAACCATTAAAAACATGCGACAAAAGCACATACTTCCATCAAACAACACAAATTGTGGTCAAATTAATATGATTTTTTTTAAAGCTATCATTACACAGTGGACAACAAAGTACAAAATACAGCTATCAGTATGAAGTGGTTTACCTTGATTTGTGTTATATGCCTCTGCCATATTTAAACTGGTTATACTGTAAAGCGATATCACTCTAGAGGGAGTATTGCTGTACAGAATATCAGCTGAAGTTAATCACAGTGGAGCTGATATTCAGTACAGCAGCACATCCTCGAGTGTGATTTTGTTGTTATACAACAAGTCTGCAAGTGTCATCTTTTAGCTAACCATAAAAAGCGACAACAGCTTATGAATTCTGTGTTTACATAATCATTTATTTGCCTCCGCCAGCACAAATACTTCTGCAACTGGTCTAGGACTGGACATGGTAGCAAATATTTCACAGTAATAAGCCCTGAATCATTGGGTTACTGTACACAACACCTCCTTTTCGCTCCATCTCTACCTGTTAAGACATTGTAACAATCATATAACGGCTATTGGAACACCTGTGGAGTGATACATGTGGTTTAACAGTCCCAGTGCTGTTAACCTCTATTCTATATCACGGATTGCCACTTGTCCAGTCAGATTGCTTGATTGGAACTGTTGCATAAATAGAAGTAATTGTAGTATTTAATCAAACTATGAGCTGTGTACAATGTGTTTGAATTTATCAACATGTATATCAAGCTTCTGCTCTTAATATGACAGAAAACAATTGTGTGTCAATATTAATCCCATTCTCTTCTTTTCTTTTTCTCTTTTTTTTTTTTTTTCTTTTTCATCGTCATCTTCTCTTCACAGGTTCTCCTGGCAGAGCTGAAGGGTCATGGAGAGTACTTTGCAGTGAAGGCTCTGAAGAAAGATGTGGTCCTGATGGATGATGATGTGGAGTGCACGATGGTAGAGAAGAGAGTCTTGGCTTTAGCCTGGGAAAACCCTTTCCTCACACACCTTTACTGCACCTTCCAGACTAAGGTAGTCCCTTTCCACCTCTGTCACTTTTTTTAACCTAATTTACATCATTGATTTCAGTTGTTTCCTCAGTACTCAAAGTAAAACTTGTCAACAGGAGCATCTGTTCTTTGTGATGGAGTATCTGAACGGAGGAGACTTGATGTTTCATATTCAGGAGAAAGGGCGCTTTGAACTCTACAGAGCCACGTGAGTCACACCTGTCACACAGGCATAAAGACAGACAGACTTAGTGTAAAGAAAAACACACTACATGCCAGCTGTAGCTGTGCAGAGACACATACAGTATCAATGAACTGATGGAAAGCAGATACTTGTAAAGAGCCTATGTTTACTTGTTCTATGCCACTGCCTTTGTCTCGCTCCCATTATGTTTTTTTTTTGTTTTTTTTTTGCGTTTACATGATATACTGAACCCTGAAGGGCTGGGGCTGCACTGGCATCCATTACTACTACTGCTCACTAACAGATTGGCCTTGTAAGGAGTAAGCAGCTCTTAGTGCCTTGTACTTAGTGCCTTGTACTGTTTGTATGAGGAGGTATCAGTTACTACCACCCACCTCTCTACTCTTCACTCTGTGGGAAACCCTCTTGGAAAAAAAACAATGGCTCACTGGTAAAAGAGAGTGTTATGAAGTCTAAAGATCAGTGGCACCTGCACAACTGCCAGCCATTTACAAACAGAGAAATGAAACCTTTCTTTACAGGTGCTCGTATACATACAATTGTGTTGTTTGGAAACACAAGCAAAATTTGTGCTTTGACACAATTAATTTTGACAAGAATTTTCAATTTAGTTTTAAAGTCTGAGTCATATACTCAGGATTATAGTAGGTAAGTCAGGTTTTAGTGTATTTATTTTGTTTAGAGGAGATTTAGTCAGTGGAACTATGTTTTAAATTGAGTCTATTTTTAGTCAATCTTTAAGTCATAATTTTAGTCAGTGTTTTAGATATAATTTTCAGAGACAGTTTCATGATACTGTAATGTGATGGAAGGGTATTTCTCCTGGCTATAAAAATTCCAATGAGAAGTAAGCAGACCTTGAACTACGTTTAGTCATCCTGGCTGAGAATGTGTTACTGACACATATCATGTAAAATTTAACACCTAAGTCATAATTGATGCATCAATATGGCTTATCACTCACTGATATTATTTATTAGTTGAAAAAACAGACTTTTTATATATTACTGGAGTCTTCTGCTAAATTTGGTGTCACGTTTCACTCAGTAGAACTCCGTCCGGCAGACACTGTGGGATGATGTGTTTTAAGGTGTATTTTCAAATTGGTTATGTTTTTTCCACACATCTTCCATATGGTGCTCCATTCTCACTGGGAACCATACACTCTGTCTTTCTTTCAGTTTGAATATGATATAAAAGCGTTCACAGGTTGTTTCTCCTCTTTCTTCTCTTTCTCTTTTTCCCAGCTGACAGGCCGCAGGTGAACTTTTTAAGCTAGGTAGATTTATTAGCACTTACAGATGGCTGGTTACCTTGAGCTAACTTAGGTTGTCCTCCCGCACAGAGCCAAACTACTTTGTGTTGTCTTTACTTGTTATGGCATAATGAAAAGCGATTTCATTGTAATTTTGTCAGTACTTTTTTCATTTCTGTCATTATAAAAATTTAGTCATGAAATACAAAAAATTTGTTAACAAAATTTACACTGCTTTGAAACTGATTTCCCAAAACTGGAAGTACCGGCCTTTATGAAATATATTTCCAGCAAATGGTGTCACCTTCCTATAGTAGCAGTTGAGAAAACAGCCTCACCACAAGGACCATCAACTGTCAGCTACCAGCTTTTCTGGAGTGTTTTTGATGTATCACACTTTCTTTGTCAGCAGATTGAATAGCTGTCAAAGTTGATTCTAAATATTAAAGGACAACAAAGATATGTGCAGCAAAAATCAGTCAATGCAGTGTTGTGCAAGCCAGTTTCTGTCTTTTTAAGATGCACTTATGGCTGAATGATGCTGAATGATACAGAATGGAAACTGCTTATAGTGATCATGGTTACAGGGATCAACCACTCATATGGATCAAAAAGCTTAGGAAAGAATTATTCGGATCTGTTGTTGAAATTGGGTTCTAATAAACAAACAAACAACATATGGAAAACAATTTAAAAGTAAGGTAATTCATTTTTTTCACTTTTCTCCAATGATACTTTGCCTCACAGCAACCCATCTGCTTCCAGCTGGCTACCTGAGGCTGGTAGTAGTTGCACTTTGAAATAATAATGGTAAAAAGAAAGTAATTTTCAGTTGGTGAAGAACAGAGTCCCCTTGAAGCTTCAGACAAACTGTCAAAAATTAGTCAATGAGACGCAGCAGCTAAACTTGGCATTTCTCAGACCTTGTGTATTCTACTCAAACAACAAGAAACAGTCATGACTGCTAGTGACAGACACAGAAAATGAATGCACACGGGATTAAGATGTCTGTTTCTTTATATTCATGTAATAAATATACTAATGTCAATTAGATGGTTATCTGCACAAGAAATAAAGAAAAACAAAATTTGAATTTTTCATGTCCAATTTTTAGTACCAGGAGAAAAAAGTTTTATTTAACCACTTTACTTTGAATTTAACCACTTTATCTGTCAAGTTACACAGGTAATAGACTTATAGACTCCATAAAAAACTGCCATATTGGCAAGCTGACCTGTCCTTTGTCATCAATAAATTTACTTGTCCTTACAGTCACACTTTTTCTGTTGTTGTGTCATGTGTCAGTGGTGCAACTGAACAGCACACCTGTTGAATGATTGGCTGTTTGTGTGTCACTCATTGTCAAGGGATATCTGTTTTTGAACAGTTCTGCTATTGATGAAGTGTTTATTGCTAATATATACAGTATAGGTTTTATTGCCTAGGCCTAAATGCATTTACCATTTTATTTCTTAAAAACTAGTATACACTAGTATCCTTTTTGAATGTACTGGTGTATATTTAAAAAAACAGGTTTGACATTATGAGAGCATGAACACTGACATTAAAATGTGGTCTGCCTGCTGTTACATTTCCTGTAGTTAAACTGGTGGCTGTGTCCTGAACCTGTGAGTTGACAGGAGTAATTCTCTACTTTGC
Organism: Lutjanus erythropterus; assembly: GCF_056507025.1. Classification (NCBI taxonomy): domain Eukaryota; kingdom Metazoa; phylum Chordata; class Actinopteri; order Lutjaniformes; family Lutjanidae; genus Lutjanus; species Lutjanus erythropterus. Next base: position 23,149,086 of record NC_139318.1, read on the forward strand.
AAACACAGACACCTGATCTAGCGTTGGCATGCACTAAAATCCTCCTCACTCAGTGACTGTATTCAGCCTGGATGGAAAATTTACCCTCAGTGAACAAGGAAAAAGAGTGGGTCGTTCATTATGTCACAATGCATTCATTTTTAACAAAACACGCATTTGCAGATTTGTTTACATGTACAGTTTGTTTAAATGTTATAACTAAGCTTGTGTGTTGCTGCACAAGTTGTCACAGCGGAATGGAAAGTATCTCCTGGATTTGGTTATGCAATATTTTTCCTTAGGCAGCAAATGAACTGCAGAGTTTCCGGTGACCTCTTTATCAGCACAAAGGCCCTGTTCTCCTAGTGGCTACTGCTAACCTGTTGACCGGGTGCCATCGAGAGTCTAGTCCAATGTCTCAGTGTTCCTCACATAACAGGGCACAACTTACTTACACCTACCTATCTTATCAAGAATTCATTTTACATTCTGTTTTGAGTTTTACAGAAGGTTTAGATGAGCATGTACACTTTCTAACTTGCTCTATGTGAGCTATATTTGTAAGGGTTTTAAGTGAGAAATAATCAACAGATGAACCCTCACAGCCTGTTCAGTCCTTGTCAGTTGGTCATTTACAGTGAACGAGGAGTTACTGGGTTAGAGTGCAGGCTACTCTATCTCCTCTCAGGACTCAATCGTTTCACCTGACACAGATGACAAGAGAAGCGGGTCAGAGATAGGCTAATCTTTCAGCTCGCAGCAGCTCTCCGGTTGCACATTATGAGAGCGTTATTCACCTGTCTCCTACTCCATACAAATGTCCTCTTCAATAATTCAGCTCTACACTGAAATGAGTCTGCAGTGACACCCGTGTTCAGCTGCCAACTCAGTAGTGAGATAGCTGCAGCAGCGCAGACCTGTAGCTTGTCCACAGAGATGAGTTGCTGATATCTGTCTGTCTGTCTCTGCCATGTTTGTCTTCCCAGGTTCTACTCTGCTGAGATCATTATTGGTCTTCAGTTCTTACATACCAAAGGGATCATCTACAGGTCAGAGCAAAAATATGTCACATCTGGATCTACAGTACATCCACCTTTTACCTATAAACTTAAATACTATTCTTTAAATACAGCTAAGCATTGAGGATTATTTTCCTTTGTTCCACAAGACTGTTATTTCAGTGCAGTTGCAAGTGTGATTTGAAAATGAACTTGAAGAGACTCTAAGCTTGCTTGGTTAGGTAATCCCACACATTTTGACACTTTTTTTTTCCTGAAAGTTCAATTATTTTTGTTTGGTAATGCAGTTGTTTGCTGGGACTGGTGCAGTAAAAAAAACTGAAATTCAAAAGAGAATCAATGAAACAGATTTTGTAAAGTGGAAAATGTGAATTTTCTTTTGGGTGAAAACATTGACTTCAGTAATAGTGTAACTGCTTGCAATTACATTACCATATATGAATTATATATTTTTTCCAAAATTATAATTGTACATTTAAATATCAAATAAATATTCACTTTGATTTATTACCTATCTCAGGCAAGTTTCAGATCTCCTCTTACATTCACAACCAGTGGCTGCCTGGAAATTAAAATTAAACTGAAATTTTAAGGTATGCTTTGAAAAAATAGTTAGTAATATGACAGCATTAAGTAAATAAAACTTATAATTATGCATAAAATATGCACAACCATTGATATGACTGTTAAAAACATTTTGGAGATTGTAAATGTTCTTTCTGGCTTGAATTTGTTAGAAGGCTGTGAGCATTCAAGATTTCACAGTCCAGCTTGCAGTTTTGTTTTGTTTTTTTAAATCACAACTTGATTTTAGTAAACACAAAATCATATTATCAAGCCTGATAATTGTAAACTTACAATCTATCATACTTTTCAAAATCATTTGTGTTTGCTTTCAATCCTGCTGTAATTGTTTTGTTTCCAGAGATCTGAAGTTAGACAATGTGATGCTGGATCACGAGGGACACATTAAGATCGCAGACTTTGGCATGTGCAAGGAGAACTTGTTTGGAGACAATCGTGCTACAACTTTCTGTGGTACTCCTGACTATATCGCTCCAGAGGTAAAGTTTTTCATACTCAGAGATCCTCTCTTTACTTATAGCATTCTGCATTCAAAACACTTGTCAGTATCTGTCTAGAGTAATCCTTGTTTATGACATCATGTTTTGACTTAGATCCTGCTGGGACAGAAATACTCCTTCTCTGTTGACTGGTGGTCATTTGGGGTTCTGCTGTATGAAATGCTGGTTGGTCAGTCGCCCTTCCATGGAGATGATGAGGATGAGTTGTTTGAGTCCATCCGCATGGATACTCCCCACTATCCTCGGTGGATCAACAAGGAGGCGAAAGACCTGCTTGAGCGGGTCAGTGACATAATATTGTATACAAAATACATCTGTAGGTAGGGATGGCATTATACAAGAAATTAACCAGTTGATACCAGTCCCAGTGAAATTTCATGATTCTCAATACACAATTGGATAACATGATAAAGAAAAACAAAAAAAACATACAAAATACTGGCACTCACTGAGAAGTGGTTTTCTTGAGAAAAAAACAAAAACAAATGCATTTCTGATTGCTTAGAACTGAAACATGTTCATTTCTAAGCTGCAATGCATTCTTTGTTTTTCTTTTCGTGGAGTCAAGGCAGAGCTGTTGCCGCAGCTGCAGTTATTGCCATCTTCAGTGTGTTGTTGGTAACAAGGCCTACCAGCAACTTGTGGTTTTTCCAGATGTTCTTCTTCTTCTTTTGTCATTTAACAGCAGACTAGAACACTTTTACGTGTATACCACTGGCCCTGTCAGGTTTGGAGGAATTTAATCCCATGCATGTAGAAAAAACAGGTACCATCAAGAATTTTAGCATCAATTTGGTACTGTTCTTGTAACATCCGTAGTCATAGGGCACTATTTGTGCCTCTGCATGTTTTCATGCTCACATGCTCCTGTACAGGATGAAGGAATTCATTGCTCATGGGTTGATGAAGTTTATTCAAATCCAATTAAATAATGTTCATTTCTGTAGCTGAAAAAGATGTGTTTCTGAGATGTAATGATGCACATTCTGTACTTACCCTTACTGACTGTTTTCCCGCAGTTGTTCGAGAGAGACCCCACTCGCAGGCTAGGAATCGTGGGTAATATCCGTTTACATCCCTTCTTCAAGGCCCTTAACTGGCAGGCCTTGGAGAGGAGAGAGGTTGAACCCCCCTTCAAACCCAAAGTGGTATGACTCACACACAAGTCACTGAGGGTTAAACTATGAGGAAGTATGGATCATGCTCATGATCTGTTTTATCATTTTGCTGAGATATATTTGTTGTCACTTACAGAAAGCGCCGAATGACTGCAGCAACTTTGACCGGGAGTTCCTCAGCGAGAAGCCTCGTCTCTCATACAGCGATAAGAACTTCATAGACTCCATGGATCAGACGGCGTTCGCTGGCTTTTCCTTCATCAACCCTAAAATGGAACACCTTTTAGAAAAGTGACTGTTGTAATGACAGTCTGACCTGGGTTACATCCCTACTGTTTCCGGACAGTTCCCTTATTCTGTCACATTGTTAAACTTGCAAATGAGTGAGCTGTTCAACAATCAGTATTTTTGTGACCTTATTTTAAGCACAAACTATTCTCCTTGGGTACGTGTAGAAACGATACATGTAGAAACAGGCCCTTGTACTGTATATATATATATGTTGATGTTATTGTGTTTGTGTGCATGCATATTATTTGTCTAGGTTGTGAAGGCCTATATGAGTAATAATATTAGGGTGGGAAGTTGAAAATCCTTACATTCCACTTGAAATCACTGCTACCATCCGCAGCCATTTTGTGTCCCTTTTTTTTGACATTCAGTTCACCTCAGCAAGGGATGAAAAATCAGGAGAAAAGGAAAGAAACTTGTAGGAATAAATTAAACTGTATACTTCAAAAGTAAATGTGTGAATGAGGAGACTGCATGTGTAGAGATCAGACCAACACAAACCATCTTTAAATATAGATTAATAATGAATGTTATCTTTCTTTGAAACATCTGAATTATTGCCTTTGACTGGATCAATCATGTCTCTCTGACAGAGAAGAATTTGTGGTTGTGTGATTAACTCAACAGTGCCATGTTAAGAACAAACTGAAAGGTCCTGTCTGTGGACGGGAGCGGATTGGATGCACTCAGTAAGGGTACGTGACTTTTAACAATGAGTGGAAATTTACTGAAATGCTGTATATAGAAGATGTATATGTATATTGTTGTAACATGTATATTGGTTCGCTAAGGATGTACTTTTTTTACTGTCTCCATCTTTTACATCTGATTAAAAAACCATCAACTCCCAAGCCTGATGTTCAGTTTTTTAAATTTCTGTAGATTGCATTGCTCTTATACTATTTTTAAAAAAATAACACAAAAAGGAGATTTTAGAGGGTTTAGTCAGATCAGGACTTATCTGTCATGTAAGGTGACAAATAATTAATGAAGGTTTATTGCATTTTAATATTCCCATATGGGCCTTCATTTTGGGATTAGTTTGTATAAGTTTTGGTTTTGAATATTTTTATTGTGTTTTTTTTTTTTTTTGCAATGTTTTTGTCTGTCTTGGTTTTTAACATCTTGGGAACATGTTGGAATAAACTGTTCTCATTTTAACACACTTGGATTCACTGTATTTTGTGAATCTTTAAATAAGTAATACTTTTTAAATGAAAAATAAAATCAATATCCTTGGACACTGAATCAGCTTTGTACCTGTTTGGGTAGGATTCACTTTGTCACTTGCTCAGGGACATTACTAATAATTATTAATGATTCAGTTCAAGTTTTATTGGCACAGCGAACAGATTTTTACATTGCCAAAAGCAAGTAGGACATTAAAACCAAAAGGAAAAACATGCATAAACAGAAGACTAAGTGATTTCCTTATTAATATATAAAAAAATACAGATGTAATTTAAAACTAGGATTTAAATGAAATGTTTTACAGTGGTGCAGAGATGTTTCTAATGGGTATAACATTTTCAGGAGATTAAAAAAACACCATTTTAGACAGGTTGTCAGGGAATAGTGGGAATATTATTTTTTGTAAGCATACATAAAGAAATAAAGGAGGGAGGGCTTTACATGAAATTAAAGAGCTTGTGACTAACAGATTTCATCAGTTTATACTGGAATAACAGTTGTAATAAGGTGGTAATATAGATAGTTTGAGATCTATCTGACAAAATAATAAATAAACTGGCCTTTTAGAATAAGAAATACTTTATTGATCATTGTGGGAAAATTGCATTTGCTGTTGAGATGCTCCAACCAAGAATACAATTATATTTAAGCATAGACAATTATAGAAAATCACACTATATACAAGCAACAAATGTTTAGAAAAAAAAAGAAATATGCAAAAAACATGTACAATATAATATTAAACATTGCACAGAAATAATAAGCTGAGGAATGTGCCCATAAATAAGTGTGCTGAAGTGCCAGAATATAATAAATAAGAGTATTAAAACAGTATAAATACAATATTGATGTGTCTGTCCTGTTCTATTCATTTCTAATGGATTTAGGTATTCACAGGAGAATACCCTGCTCACATTTGATCTGATAATCCATATCAAGTTGTAGTTTTGTATATGTGTGAACAAATGTATACGTATTGAACAGTTGAATTATTATGGCACATTACTGCACAGTTAATTATTATTGCCGAATTAATTTGTGAAAGTAGAGTTTAACCTGCATAGAGACAGAGATTCATAACACAGGTACAGAACTGTTATGGGCCAAACACTTCTTCAATCAGCCCCCATGGATTATCAGAGGGATGTCACGACCTCTAGCGGTTACCAGTAGACTTAACGTTCTTTGACGTCATCGCGTAACGTGTTTCCGTACAGTGTGTACGGAAGTGTTACTAGTGTTAGTAGTTCTACTTCTTGTAGCTTCTGCTGCTGTTCTACAAATGTTACCTTCGTTCATTAGGAATTGGGCGCCATTGTTGTTGTTTTTCGGCAGCCACAGTGACGGTTTTCACAGTATGGCAGAATGATGAGTTTCGTTTGTAAAAGGATCAGATGGTTCGTATAATTTAAAGCTTGAGAAAGATTTCCAGCGAGTCGGAGGAAGTCCAAAATGAGTTCAGAGGATGTGCTGAAGAGTGCGTCCACTCTGGCATCGTATAATGTGCTGCTACAGGTACACGAACACACACAGTTCAGCTATGACACCATACCAGACCAGCTAATACTCCTGTTTTGGTTGTTATATTATGATTGTGTTGTAATGTTTTTATGTTAGGTGATGTTCCGTGTCCTCACCTTCTTGCTGAACGCATTCACACTGCGGTTTGTGTCCAAAGAGCTGATTGGGGTCGTCAATGTCAGGTAAACATGACTGAGACAGATGCTGAGATGAGACAGTGCCACCAGCCAAGATAATACAGAGCACAATGTTAACACATTTCACTGCACCAGCCCCTGTAACGTGTGTGTGTGTGTGTGTGTGTGTGTGTGTGTGTGTGTGTGTGTGTGTGTGTGTTTATCCTGCAGGCTTACACTACTGTACTCCACATTAGTATTTTTATCCAGAGAAGCTTTCAGGAGAGCCTGTCTGAGTGGAGTATCAGGGACAAACCACAGCTGGAGACAAGTCATCAACCTGCTGTGGCTGACGTGAGTTCATTTTACAAACTGATTAAAGTATGGGCAAAAGAAATATCTTAAGGTGGCATTGGAAATCTATAAATTGTTTTATTTTCAAATCTTCAGGTATTTTTCTCTTTCTTCACTGAACATTAGCCCACTTAAGACGAGGTCAAAACCAATGAAAGTTAGGGCTACCTTTAATCACTCTCTGTAGCTTTTCCCAATAGATCCTGACATAAGATTCAAAGTGAATGCAAGCTTTCTTTAAGGGTTTAAAGAAATATTATATATATTTATTTAAAGATTATATTCACATATTCTGTGAAGCCACACATTTAGTGGTACCAACGATGTAAGGTATCCAGAGTTTATCCAGTAAAGCTGATTAAATGGCAAAAGTTCTTTTCTCTGAGATTTAATTTGAAAATGTGGTTAAAGTACAAACTCTCAGGTACTGGGCTTTCAACTGTCACTGCATCGCTCTGGCTTGGAATGAGTCATTTTAGTACTTGTTTAACTAGGTGATGTCATGACTGATCTGAAATTTGGATGTTTGTCTATATAATGAGCAGCTTCAGAGATGTTGGTACCTGCAGGTAATCTGGAGACACTTGTAAGCACTAGTGAATATTTGGATTCATACAATCAGATGAGTTACTGTTACTAAACAAAACACACTTCAACAAAACAACCCAGTCTTCTGTATTGGCATCTGCCACCTCATACCTCTAGATCTGCCCCTGAGTATGAGACATTTAATCTTTTGTATTCAGCTTGAAAGTTTGCCTGTGTTTTTTTTTATGTTTTATCTTTGCCTTTCTTTCCTCTCAGGCTGCCTCTGGGTGTGTTATGGGCTGCCCTGCTGGCCTGTGTGTGGCTGTGGCTCCTGGAGGTCCCGGACCCGCAGACTGTCCCTTACTACGGCCCTGCTGTGGTGTTGTTCGCCCTGTCAGGAGTGCAGGAGCTCCTGGCCGAGCCCCTCTGGGTCCTGGCTCAGGCTCACATGTTTGTCCAACTGAAGGTGGTCGCTGAGAGCTTAGCAATGATCGCTAAGTGCAGCATCACTGTGGTGTTGGTGGTGTTTGCCCGGGAATGGGGCCTTTACATCTTCTCTGCTGCTCATGTAAGAATAAGATGAAGACTTCATCATCATTTCTGTAATAACTTCCTCTGTCTGTAATGATTTTAAGCTGTGGTCTTTTCTTTAGTTGGTGTACACAGGATTCCTGGTGCTGTGCTATGCTGTTTACTTCATTCGTTTCTTGGGTTCTAAAGAGGCAGTCAAGAAGAATTTTCCTCTCGACCATTTTGGAGAACTCTTGCCCTGTAGAGCTGATGGAGAGGTAGAAGGACAACACAATATATTGGCATTTTTATATATTGCTTTATAGGCATGTCGCGATTATTATGTTATCGACTTATGAAGGTCAGCAAAAATTATTGAGGTCATGTCCATATATCGTATATTATTGCCAGTTTTGTTTATATGCATATTTATTAACATACTGTGGAAATGTCACCAACACTTTAGCCAACATAATGCTAGAAAAAACAGCATTATTTTCCCTGCCATTTTAAGACGTGGGCACAGCAGTAATGTTCTTCTGTACCCAAGTATACTTGCATCATCTACATAACATTTGCTATGGTGTAGAAAAGCTAGCCAAAGATCAAGATCCCAGTAGCAGTCCACTTTCTTGTTTTTGTACGGTACTCATCCAACAAAAGTAGTTACTGTGACAGGCTTAGCAATGTATTATTTATTATCTATCTTCCTAAAATCAGTCTAATTAATTGCAAGATAAACTGTCACCATACAGGATTAATGATCCTCTTCTCTTGTGTACAGCCGCTGGTTGACTTGACTCTGGCCCGACTCACGTGGAGCTTCTTCAAACAGTCCTTCCTGAAGCAGATCCTAACAGAGGGCGAGCGCTATGTCATGACCTTCCTAAACGTCCTCAGCTTTGGAGACCAGGGAGTTTATGACATTGTGAACAATCTGGGCTCCATGGTGGCTCGTTTCATCTTTTTACCTATTGAGGAAAGCTTCTACATCTTCTTTGCCAAAGTGCTGGAGCGAGGACGTGATGTCAAGAGTCAGAAACAGGTGAGAGTCTTGGGTAGGAACACAAACACGTCTTTATGAATCATTGCTGGTTTTACTTCATGTCATGGGTTTTTTGTCTACAGGAAGAAGTTGCTATTGCAGCCGAGGTCCTGGAGCGTCTGCTGAAACTGGTGCTGGTGATTGGTCTGATCATGACAGTGTTTGGTTACGCCTACTCTCACCTGGCTCTGGACATTTATGGCGGCTCTCTGCTGAGCAGTGGGGCAGGTTAATGAGCTACAACCCACTGGTTATCTTGTATATATTTCATAAATTGCGCTCTGCTCGGTGGTCTTTCTTACAACTCATTTTGTTTCTTTTTATGTTTAAGGTCCCACGTTGCTGCAGTGCTACAGCTGTTACGTTCTCCTGCTTGCTGTAAATGGCGTAACGGAGTGTTTTGTATTTGCTGCCATGAGCCAAGAAGAGGTTGACAAGTATGAATGTAGAAACATACACCAGTGCTAATTTTGTTCACTAATAATTTTCGTCATAAATTTTGTCATAGTTTTTATTGTCGATGATGACTTCACTGAGTGCTCTAAAACAAATAGGTAATGAATCATGAAAGGGGCGGGGCTACGAAAGTATAGGGGGTGCAGCATAATTCACTGATTAAAAAGGAACTCTTCTGAATTGAATGGGGGGATGGAGGGCAGGTTTAAAGTGTGGGCAAAGTAATCTGTCTAGGAGGTTTAGATTGAAGTTAGAAAATTAAAAATTTAATTATGTTTGAAAGTTTTGACATGGACATATCAAACCTGTGTTCTTATTTGGGGTTCCCCTGAATAGTCTTTTTCTTTCACTTTTTTATTCTTGATTTCCATATTCCATGTCACTATGTGGTTGTAAACTAATTTACATTTAATATGTACAGTGGATTGTTCTAATCAACTAAAACTGCACTAGAAGTAAAGCAATTCAGATGACTAATATATGATTAAAACTAAGTGGCATTTTAGTCACAAGACTATGACCAAAACTAAATCAAAATTTGCTGTCAAAATCAACACTGATATATACACAGACATATAAATTCAGTTGTTACACATCATGTAACCTGCCAGTTAACATCGTGTTTGTGTTTTGTCCTCAGGTATAACTTGGTGATGTTCGCTCTGTCTGTATCTTTCCTGTTCCTGTCCTACGTGCTGACGTGGTGGGCTGGTGCTGTGGGTTTCATACTGGCAAACTGTCTCAACATGGGCTTGCGTATCTTACACAGCCTGCTTTACATTCACCACTACTTCCAGTCCAGTCAGTGGAAACCTCTGCGAGGCCTGCTGCCCTCTCCGCTCCTGCTGCTCGGTCTTGGTGTAAGTGCTGTTGTCACGGCGCTGTCTGAGGTAAAGAATCATATCTCTTTGGTTTTTTTCCACTATAGTTTTTATTATTATTTTATTATTATTATTAAAAACCAGCAGGTGAACTCTCTAACAAACAAACTCAAAAATAAAATTAGCCTTTATTGTCTCCCATAGCAGAAATTTTGTCTTGGACATTTCAGAGAACACAGGCAACACGGCCACACACATGTACAATCACACTACGATTAACATACAGCATCAATAAAATACTACAGAAAAGAAAGATGTTTGTTTGGGAGTTACATTATTAGTGTTCCCCTGCATTTTCTTAGTGTCATCAACTAAATCACTTGCTCCTTTGCATTGTCTTTTTTGCTGTTTTGAATTCTGAATTATGTTCATGTCTCTCACTTTTCTTCCAGCTCTTTTTCATCTAATCTCAGACAATGTGTCTTTCCATTACATAAATTTCGTGTACTATCTCTATCCATTGTTCCAGGGTAGGAGGGTCCACATTGCCCCATTTCCTTGTGATAGAATTTTCACTAGCTAGTAACAGTATTTTGACCAGATATCTATCCTTTCTTCATGCATTCTCTTTAGTAAAATTAAGATTACACAGATAAAGTACTATGTAGCTTATAGCGGTATTCCCCAACCCTGGTCTTCAGGGTCCACTGCCCTGCATGTTTTAGATGTTTCCTGCTCCAACACACCTGATTCAAATGATCAGGTTGTTGTCAGGCTTCTGCAGAGGCTTGATGACGAGCTGATCATTTGAATCAGGTGTGTTGGAGCAGGGAAACATATAAAACATGCAGGACAGCGAGCTCTGAGGACCAGGGTTGGGGAACACTGGCTTATAGGGATATGTTTACTATCTTTGGCATTTTTTTGTGTAAAATTTTCCAAAACGGCCTGCATGTATTACTCAACACTCTCTCCAGCATGGCAGTTTGGTGTTTAGGTATTTACTCTGGACCTTGGGCATTATTTAAAAAAAAAAAAAACTGATGAAATTTCCCAAAATCCCTCCATTTCTGTGAATTAGTGGATGTCTGATTGGTTTTCCATGTCTTACCGATCATGTCTCTTTGTTTTATCTCTAAGCACTGTTCATTACATCACATTTTTATTCTGTATAATCTGTAGTGAGTCTTGAACAAATCAACTTGAGTTTCTTTATTTTCTGTTTTGTTTTGTTTTTTCAGCGTGTGTTCTGCTGTGACAGCGGCTGGTTGATGAGGTTGGTCCATGTCTCTGTAGGAGCAGCTTGTCTGCTGGGTGTGTTTGTGGCTGTTCTTCTCACAGAGACTCAACTCGTTCAGTTTGTGAGGACTCAGCTCTTACCTCGATACACAAAGAAACACACTTGAATTAGACTGGGAGTGGATGAACTGGACTGTTTCAATACAAACAGCTCTGACAGGAGCTGCAGATTGAAGGTTACTGACCGTTTGAAAGCAACGAGGGAACAACTTTTTAAACAGACCTCACTTGTGTATGTGTGTGTATATGAATGTGTGTGTTTTAGTGTGTGTATGATGTTGGTGTGTTTTCATTGGATAATTCATGTGTTGACACATACAGCTGTGAACAAATTGGGATCTAATTGTGGGTGATAAAAAAAAACTGAATGTATTTTTCAATAACGGTTGAATTTGTTACAGGAATAGATTGTGGTACACAAGAAAAGAAGGTAACCTAATTTATGTTTGTGGGTTATAGTTAATATAATAATAAAAAATAAATAAATAAATAAAAATCCAAGCAGCCCTAAGGATGTCTTTGGTTTGTCTAAATGTTGTCAAATTATCAGAACTGTCATTTTCATGTTTGCTTTTCATAATTTTGGAGCTGTTTTAAGGCTATTTTAAGTAACACAAAAATTGCAATGTACAGTTGTACTTAAAAATTAAAAGTACTTTTTCTAATTAAACCAGTGCAAATAATTGCCATAATTATTGGAGTGTAATTGAGTTGTGTATGTACTGTATGTTATCTTCTACATTTTGTTTTAGGAATTCATTTATCTCATAAAATGAATGTTCACATGAAGCAGGGATGATTTATATTCTATAAACCACAAACAAAGCATATTGGTACACCCCCACATGAAATGAATCAGTCATATTTTATATGTTTAAAAATGTTTGTTCATATTTTAATTGCTACAGATGTATTTGGTGAGGATGTATACACTGTAGATCAGAGTTTTTTAAAGTGGGAGGCGGACCTCAGGGCAGGGAGGCTCAGTGAATGAAAATGAAAAATACTACATTACTTATTTCATTAGTTATCAAAAGGAGGTCATGTAGAATATTCTAAATATATGTAGTATGGTTAAAGAGATAGTTAAAAGATACAGCGTTGGGATTTTTTTTTACTGTTTTCTCAGTTTCCCAGAGAGTTTCCCAGTCAGAGACTATTAAATGTCTTTGAAGAGACCTATTTCATGTGTTTGATGTAGTCTTAAGTGATGTAAAACAGAAATATTAAGATATCTTAGCTCTAATGTTGAGTGTCTATGGGAGTTTTATATAGACTGTAAGTTTTGTCTGAGGGGATCCTAACAGTCTCAGACTTTGAAAGCCCCTGTTCCAGAGCATTGGTTTGCACCAGTGATGTGTTTTCTCTCATGTCTGAGATTTGACAGGTTGCTTGGAAACACTATTTGTTTGGTCATTCCTCTGTACTAATCACCTCTGACTTTAGGATCCCTGAGGGCAGAATAATGATGTAATTATGGGAAATGAGCAGGAAGGGGTGGGACAGCATTCTTTTAAAGCAGGGCAATGCTTATACTCCTTTTATAAAACATATGTTTGTGCTGAAGTCAGACATGGTATAAAGTTGGTTGGGAAGTTTAATGTCGTAAGTAAGCGTCGTAAGCTACTTATCTTTTGAATTATATCTTTTGAACTTTGAGTCCAATTTGCTTACCTTCCTGTTAGAAAGTGGGGGATTGGCTGCAGGAAGGAGGGCAAGGATACATAGACAAATATGTGTCATATTCCTGCAGCTCTGGGATGTATTTGGAGAAATGTAATGCCTCAAGATGTAGCAGTGATCTCATCATCTTCTAATGAAGCAGCAGAGAGGACAGCAGAGCCTGAGAAAAACCAGAGGCAGAGAGACAGAAAGGAGGAGGCGCTCATACACTCATTACGTCATTTATTAGTCTCAAGAACAGATTTATTGTCCACTGGAGAATCACTGCTGGGTCGTGTATAAATGTGAGTGTTTGACTGGACTTAGAAGAGAAAAAGAGAAGACAGCTGACAGAGAGGAGAGTTTTTTGAGAAGCATATCCTCAACTGCTCAACCAACATGTCTAAAGTAAGACCACTTTTTAAAAAGACATGACATTTTCTCATGTTGTTGAGAAGACTTTCTGCCAGAAATCACAGATGTGTGTTGTTATATTTCTTTCCTCTTCAGCCCGGTCAGGAAGAAGATGAACAAATGCAGCGTCCTGAGGTGAGGGAAGAGGACCTGGCTGAAGCAAAGGACAAACTGGGGGCGGGTGGACCAGCCAAGAGCAAGACATTTGAAGTCATGGAGGAATGTGGTGAGGACACACACATGGAAATATGATTTGACATTTGTTTTACAGATGAAACTGAAAGGAAACAGTGTTTTGTTTTCTGGATCTGGTGAAGCTGAGACTAATCATGGCAGTGAGTGTGTGTGTGAGGGGTGTTTCTCATGATGCTCAAGTTTCCACTCCTTATACAGACAGAGGAGGCTGTAAGGATGATGGGAGATTCCTGTCAAACTGTCTCCTCTCTCAACCAGTGGGGTCAAAGATGAATTGCATATCCTTAATACTGCATAATAACCTGTCTTACTGCCTCATTAACAGTCACATTTTCTGTTTGTTTCTCTTTCTCCACAGAGAAAGTGGGTAAAGTTGCTCCGTCTGTGTTCAGCGGAATGAGGTCAGGAACGGAGACTGTTTTGAACACACGCTCAACTCGACCAATCAGGAAGTAGCAGTGGACCTCCTGACCAGTTCCATGTTAGGGGTTTGGGTTCAGTTGTTTTCCAGCTGTTTTTCAGTCCATGAAAAATCTTTTGTTTAAAGCCCTTTTAGAAGTTTTGTGTTTGTAAATTAAAAAAAAACAAAACAGGGTTTCTGCAGGTTTCCACAGGTTAAATTGATTAGAGATCTAATTAGATCATAATTAGATTAAATCTTCTTCTAATTAAAAGATCTTATCTTTTAAAGACCATTATGAATGTAAATTAAGGCCTATTTCAAGTTTGCTTTAGTGGTCAGTTCAGTGTCAATTCTGAGTTGTAGCTGTTACTGTGATCAGTTTAATACTAATATTTTTCCCCCAAAGCATACTGTAAAGCCTATCATTTAGATTATTGGATTTTAGACAAAAGACTTTAAGGACCTGCAGACACCCTGAAAAATCACACTTAGTTTTGCACTCAACTGTTTTGTCATTACACTTATATAAAGCTGATAATTCACTTTCTTAAACATAAAAAAGGTTCATTTTTTAAGAGAATTTTGCTCATTTATCTTTCATTACTGTTTGTAAAACTGACATTAACCCCCACTTTTGGAGGGAGGGTATAATAATAAAAAACAGAAAAGTAGCACTTGTGCAATAATTTAATTTATACATTTGAAAGTAAAAATTAGCCGAACATAACTGAAGCAAAATACTGTGCTTTTCTTTGTGATTAATAGACATATATCTTGGAAATATGCAAATGTTGCCTCATCCATCCTGATGTGCTGGTAACAGGGCTGCAACTGACGATTATTTTCAATTAGTCAATTGTTTGGTCTGTAAAATGGTGAAGAATGTCAATCAATGTTTGCTAAAGCCCAAGATAACATCCACAGATATCTTATTTTGTCCACAAGACTTTCAGTTTACTGTCATAAAAGAGTTAAGAAACCAGAATATATCCAAAGTTTAGAGGCCAGAATTGGAGAATGTTATCTATTTTTTTCTTTAAAAAAATGGAATCTATAAATTGAAGATCAGGAAAGTTTGCAGTTAATTTAATAGTTGACACTTAATCAAATGTAATACACCAGTCCAAAAACATTAAAGAAAATGAAAATTTGTGTTTTTCCTTTTTATTCACAAAATTATCTTCATCAACAAAAAGAATGAATAAAATTTATTAGAAGAAAACTACTACAGTAAATGAGGCGGGGCACTAGAATGAGCCATGGTGTGAAGAGAGTACAGATGGGAAAATGCAAAGAAAAAAAACATGGAACAAGAGTGGAGAATCAACGTGAACCATGTAACAACTGGCTGAGAACAGCAGCCCTGTGAGTTATGAAATCAAAGAGGTAGAAATCCAGTTTTATTTCATAAACTTATGATGTTGATCTTGGAGGATTTTGGCGGAAGACTTGGCGTCGTAGAACAGCTCGTTGATTTCCTCTACCTGCTCCCTCTCCACGCTTTCTTTACCCTGAACACGACCCAGCAGACTGGCTGGTGTCAGCAGCTGTACAGCGTACCTGAGAGGAAACAGGAAATAAGAGCCACTCGGTTTACTCACACATTTGCATTAGAGAGAAGAGTGAGAGCAGCTGCTCACCCTTTAAGTATTTTTCTTCACTGTACAAAGTGTGTGTTGGGACCCACAGGTGGTCACTTGAGTGGGTTCCCAATAAAATGTGTGTGTTTTGACAAATTGTAGTGTTAAACTTTTGTTTTATATTATATGGTAATAATTATGGTTATATTCATTTATGTTGAAAATGTATCCAAAAATTAAACAAATAAAATACAAAATCTGAAAACTTTATTTACAAAACAATGTTAAATCATCATACTAGTATACAAAATTCAAACAGACAACATGCCTGTAGCACCACAGTACCACTATCACATTTGAAAACATTTTCCTAATAATCATAATTATAACTGTATAATACAGTGTACCATGAAACCATTATATTTTCTGAGATAGTTATCATACCAAGAAAATCTGTTGAAAATCTACCATTGCAGTCTTGGTTATGTTACTCCTTCAAATTTGTTTTTTCTATTCAAGTTTGGCACCAAATTGCACTAAATATTGTGATACGCATGACTCCCAATGCAGCTGCTATGAAAAAGGGCTGGTCACTGCTCATTTCTTCTATTCAGTGATACACAGTACACATCCTTACCTGAGGGTGGTCTTGGTGCCTATTTCTGCCAGGTGTGTAAGAGCTTCTTCACTGATATTGATCCCCTCGGTCTGAGCGCGGATCTTAATGATCTACAAACCACACCAACATTAGTGACATGTGCACAGACACGGGTGTCAAACATCACACATGCAGATACTTTGATACTCAGACTCACCTGCTTCATCTCCTGTGTTGTGTACAACATGGTGCGGATTATCATAACTCTGTCCAGCAAGTCAAGAGGAATCCCATGTGGAGAGCTGATGTCCTCCGTCCCCCTGGTGAGACACAAATGATTGTTAACACTACAAATCTTACATCCCAGCAAGAAAAATGTTTTTTCTCTCTGCTAAATTTGGTGTTTCTCTCCATAGAACCAATTTTAGACCCCTACCTGATTAAACAGTTACCCCTGTTAGAGGCGAACACAACGATGGGGGCGATGGTGCTCTCCAGCGCCCGATGGAGGTATGTGAAGCATTCAATGTCCAGCATGTGCACCTCGTCCACAAAAAGCACGCCAGGTACGAGCTCAGCTACGCCTTGGTCGATGTAGCGGTTCACCACCTTGTTGATCTCAGCACGCAGCTTATCTATAATAGGAGAGAAAATGATCATGGATGAACAATAAAAGTCAACTGACAAAAGTCAACTCACAGCGTGAGGTCAACTCATGATGTGAGCTGAAAAGTTGTCCAGTTTTCTCTACCTGTAATTTCTGTTTTTTTGGGCTTCATCAGCTGTCCCATCATGGAGAGAATGTCCTGGCCTCCCTGAGAGTGAATAATGATTAATGATTATTTTTAAAATATAGGGAATAACACTGCAAACTGACAGTCTGTTTCGTAAAATGTAAACAGCTGCACTGATATTAAAGGACAGTTTGAGTTTTTTTGAAGAGGGGTTGTATGAAGTACTTATTCATTACCTACAGCAGATGGCGACCAGCAAACCAGTTTGGACCAGTTTGGAGAAGCAGTGGGAGTACTGGTGTAGAAAGCTTAGAAAAATACCACTGTGGATAGGGTCAGCACCAAAACTTATTTTAGCCACCTAAAAAACTCAATATCAGTTTAATTTTCTGTTATATTTAGAATATTTACTTAACTACTACTTTACCTTGCTGTCAGAAAACCTTTCCAGACAGGAAACCACCGTTATATAAACCAAATACTACTCTCTCCTAAGGTACCAGACTCCTTTGGAGTCAGTAATTTTACCTTGCAGAACACAGGAGTTGCTGGTCTACCGGTGCCTCAATCAGTTAGTCAGTTATTGTGTGACTTCGGTGACTCTGAACTACGAAACACTGGAAGTCACACAACAGCACACAGAACCTAAGGAATTGAGACAGCAGTGGACCAGCAATAGACACCTTCTAAAAACACTGTTTTTGTCAAAGGAGTCTTGTGGCTGCAGAGAGAAGGATATTTGGCTTATATAATGGTGGATTCCTACTGGCAATGGCTGCCTGATGGGAAGGTTAAGTTGTAAAAATATTCTGAATATGGCATATACTTGAAATTATATTGATTTTTTTATGTGGGCCTTTTTTATGTGGCTAAAATGCATTCTTCTGCTGACCCTGTCCACAGCAGTACTTTGCTTAGCTTCCTACATCGGTACTCCTGCTACATCTCCAAACTGGGGGCAAGGTAATACATTCACTCCGGATAACTACCTCATACAACTCTGCTTCAAAAAAGCTGAACCATCCCTTTAAATTCTGCGCCATTTGCACTGACATACCTGTGGTCTGGCATTTGCTACATCCAGGTCATGCAGTGTGACGTCTTGGACTATCTCCTTCTTTTTGTGAACGTCACCTTTGGGCAGTGGAACATATTCTTCTGCCTCCAGGTCAAACTCTGTAGCAAAAGTGTCACAGCGGCCTTGTCTCTGCAAAGAAACAGTAACACCAAATTTTAAAAATCTACCCACGGTTAAACAAAAATGAATGCCCCACATTGCTCTGGTCAACAGTGAAACAAAAGCCAGCAGAGGAAAGGAGGCAGAGCAGGTGTATGATTGAAGCCAGTGCCAGCCCATCGCGAGGAGGAGGGCATGTGTCCGAGGGATGAAAGAGTCTCAGAGGGCAGGTCGTGATACGGCTGTCAACAGTAACAAATGTGTTGTCCAGCTCTGCTTCTCTGGCCTCCGACTAGAACCTACCCGTGCCCCTGGCCCACCTGCACCGATTAAAGGAACCGTCATCGCAGCCTGTCAACACAGGCCACAAGCCCCCACTGCTGGAAAAGAGGCATTGTGGGAGATGAAGAGATAAGGGCAGCATGAAGAGCTGCAGGAATGAGAGAGGCTCATTCCAGAGTACAGTAGAAATGCAGCAGAGCTTTCATGCAGAACTGAAAGACATGAAAGAACGCTACTGTGAAGGACTTAAGAGGACATGCGAGACAGAGAACACTGAACTTTGGTCAAACAAAATGTTTCTTGGGGTTTTTATTTGAAATATTTCCTTAGTGGACTTGTGAATTGAATAATTTGGTAAATTAAAGCTAGAGTAAGTAGGATGTGTCAGTTGCTGTTTCTAAATGCACCAGAAAGATAGTTGAAAGCTCTCATGACATCAAATATAGTTATTTCAGATTGGTAAAGTGCCCTAATCACAGCAAAATAATGAGAAAATAAGAAGGAATCTCTCAAGAATTAAAATCTTACAGCTCTCAACAATGGTTGAAGGATGCCATGAACACTAAACAAGCCTCCCAGATGGTGAAAACTGTGACTGGATGTGAACTCTAACAGTGTGAAAATGCATTTTCAAGATAATCAGAGAAGGTTAGGGTTTTCTCAGCTGATAAAAGAATCCTTCACACTTCACTTTAACAGAGAAATTCAAATTTAAAATCACCAAATTTGGAGATACAGAATATTTGCCTCTGAGGTGCAGTGATTTTGAAAAATTAAGTTGCAGAGAAGAGAAATACTCAAGTAAGAGTACTGAAAATTTGTATTTAAATACAATACTTGAATAAATATACTTGGATACATTCCCCCACTGTGAGGAAGTAACACAAAGTAATATAACAATACCTTGACAGCTCCACTGTTGGCTTCAATGTAGATGACATCTCCCACTTCCACACGCTCCTTCTGAAGACTCTCATAAATACTGGGGTCCAGCTAAAGAAACAAGACAAGAGATTTTTCAAGTTTCTTAATTTGTTCATCAGTGTTATAATAGCACAATATTCTTGATAACTGAACATAAAATTAAAGTTCCTGAGGACTATTAAATCTGATAGCTAAAACATCTCCACAAATATGACAATTTAAAAACAAATCAAAAATGGTTTGCCACGATACTAATGCGGATGAGAAAAAAGAACCACAAATATTTCAGCAAATTTCAAGTACCTGGGGAAGTTGGTTCTTGATAGACTGATCCAGTTCCCGTCAACTAAGTTAATATTACATTGTTTATACATGTAACATAGATCAGAATACTTTAAATGCAGCAGTAGGTCAAGTTCAAATTAAAGAGGATGGGAAAAAAATCAGATCATAGCTCCCAGTCTGACCTTGAGCTGCTTTGTGCCTTTGCCCGTCTTTAGACCGATGATGACATGGCTGATGGTTTTTCCGTAACCACCCATGGGATTCTCCGTCTCACAGGGGGTCAGCTCAGTCACCTCCCCTTCATACACCTCCTTTGTTTCTTTGATTCGCAGTCCTGAATGTGGGTGACATTACAAACACACACACACACAGCAAAGTGAGGAGTCAATCGGGCCTTTATATTCCTGAATCAACTATGCCCTCATAACTTAACAGTGCATTTTATTAGAGACAGAATGTGTGTGCGCGTGCCCATGAAATGTCAGTGCATCATCTTGAGTAACATGATCACACTCTTGTCCCTCTTTCATGCAGCCTGTGGCACCATGTATGAACAGCACACAGGTGGCTGATCCATTGTGGTGAGGGTCAGAAAGCAATGCTTAAAGCAGGGACTGTCTGTCTGTCATGGCGCTCTTATCAACACAGTGATGACAACTTCAAAATGAAATCCCCCTCCTCTCCAATGGATCCTGTTCTAGGGGAGGAGCAAAGGTGCTGATGACCACCTCTCCCTCTACCTGAGGTCCATTTCCTTCCCTGCGACAGGTGCCATCAGCAGGCAGACAAACCCCTTCCCCCTCTGCAGCCTTCCTTCCTTCTCAACACCATTCTCATAAATACGCTGTCAAGTGTTGCCTTTCAGCTCATGAGAACAGTGTGAGCAGGACACCTTGTTCTTCCTGCCCAAGGACTCCTCACTGACGGAATGAGCTGATCATATAAGATCTTTTTACACAAGAGATGAAGAAGCAGAGTAGAAGTACACTTTTGGTTTCATGTTCTGAGTTTTTGATAAAGCTTTCTCTAACAACTATGCTGACCTAACCAAAAGCTGTTTTTAATTCACAGAACTCTCACTTGTTTCAGTCTCAGTAGTAAGTCTTGTCCATTTTTTTTTTTAAATATGCATTTTAATATTTGCTTTCTCTTTCTTTCTCACAATTTGCAAATATTATGGTAACCATATTGACACCCACCAATGGCTCTCCTGAAATTCTCCATCAGGACTTCTGTTTTTTTAATTTCTGATGAGTAGACCTCACTGCCAACCATGGGGCAGAAAGGCACCTTGTTTCCCAACTCCTGTGCTATAGCCAAGGCGAGGGCAGTCTGAAGGAAGGAGAAAAAGAAAAGAGATTTCACCATCTGCAGTGACAACAGAGGTCACAGATTTAGTCCTGTTTTGCTTGTGAATGAACACTCACCTTTCCTGTACCAGGTGGCCCTGCCAATAACACTGCCCTTCCTGCCATTTTCTTTGAACGGATCAGCTCAACAATGATGCCACAAGCCTGGAGAGTGGAAAAAAATTCAGTTATGTATATACATTGGTAAAATATCAACATGACTCAAATGCACCACAGGTTGCACAGCTGGTAGTGGGATAACCTCCTGAGTTGAGTGATATGTAGTTAGAATAGACTTCAAAGCTGCCTTCTGTGATAGTTTTAGTTATCATATTAACAAATGTGTTGGCAATGTTTTGATAAAGGAAAAATGTGTGAGAAAACAGCATTATAATAAATACTGGAGTGCTGCAAAGATGCCCTGCTCCACAAATCTTGTTGAGATGTAAGAAGTAAGAAAACATGTTTTTTGATACAGACCCCGACAAATGTCACATCATCATGGTTTTAATATTTTCTTCGGTGAAAATGAAAATTGTGATATAAAAATGATCACTCTCATTATTCGTGAATCATTTTGTAATCGCAACATCTATCAAAATAACTGATTTTGTCACCCTATCCCGCAGCCCTGTTTCTCACAGTACATTTAACTCTCGGTCAATCTGTCCATATGTATTACTACTGTATAATGACAGGGAAAAAAAATGACAATACCCTATCCCCTCTTTATACATTAAAGTATCCCTACAAACAGTCTGGTGTGTTGTGTCTGAAAATCAGAGCATCAATACCAGATGTAAAAAAAAAAAAATAATTCTCAAATCAACGTTGAGTGCCGGAAAAAGGGAATATGAATAAATGTGACTTCTATTAAGTCTGGACTGTCACTTTTTCTCACCCCTGACCTGAGTACGAAACAGCGACACCACAGTGCTAACAGTGCTAGCTTGCTGGTGCATCTGATAGCCTGCAATGAGCGAGATCTGCCTCGCAAAAAACCATTCAGCTCTCTAAGTTATCCCTCTAAATGTTACAAGAATAACGTAAGTGCAGTAAAACACGAATATTACCTCTCTTGCAGCCTCTTGACCCACAAGACCACATGCGGACTGTTTAGCGTTCCCGGCCTCATCTAGCCCGAGTCCTTTGACATGACTATGAGAGGCGATCCGCTGGGTTTTCGTGGTGCTTTTTACCTCCTCGATCTTCATAGTTACGGTTACGTTACAAATATGTGATGTAAAAACTTAAAGGCAGGCTTCCGGTGAAGAAAATGCCTCCTGTGCCTCAGATTATTTCTCCCCGCCGCAATCGGCGCCGAAACTCAAAACACAGGGAAATCGGTTTCCATGTGGGTTACCAGGGAAAATCAGCGGAAGTGATACCATGAAGTACCGCCTATCTTGACTAACTAGAAAAACTATTGGACATTGTCGACTATTTCCATACGCTCATTGGCTTAAATTTCTGTCATTTATTTCTTTGACTAAAACCCCGCCCATGGCAGTATTCACTTCCGTTTGTGTTTCAGTTGCATTGTCGTAGTAGAAACTGCTTGAAACTTGTCAAAGTGTTATTAAGAGTCTCAAATGAATGCCGAACTAAAAAGACAGAAGGTTTTCACAGCCCATCCGACGCTTTACAGTTAAGTTTTAATCACAGAGTCATTTTGGCAGCTCGGTGTTCCTCTTTGTACTTTTGTTAGCTAAAACAAACCGTTCCGCTTTAGCATGTTGTGCTGAGGATGAAGTGCATTGACACCAGGGAAGACGTTTCTCTCAACTGTTTACACGCTGAAGTAACGCCAAAGTCTTATTTATAGCATTTTAAGCCACAAACCAATTTAAAAAGATTGTTATTGAAAGGTTTTCGGGTTTTATAAGCGGATGCCAACGAACGAAAAGACTGCAGACAGCTAATTACGCCGTGTAATGTTTGCGTTGATGCTGAGTTCAAGGTCCAGCTCAGAGTAAAGAAAAACACGCTGGTCAACATTGCATCAGACTGCTGTCAAAATGTCAGAGTCTGCTGACAATCGCACCAAAACGTTGAATTTCAATGTCGGGGTGCTTGGACATGTCGACAGCGGGAAGACATCGCTCGCCAGGGCGCTGAGCAGCACCGCCTCCACGGCTGCCTTCGACAAGAACCCGCAGTCCCGGGAGAGAGGCATCACGCTGGACCTCGGCTTCTCCTCCTTCACGGTGGATCTGCCCGACCACCTGCGGGACGCCGGAGGGCAGCAGCAGTATGACAGCCTGCAGTTCACCCTGGTGGACTGTCCAGGACACGCCTCTCTTATTAGGACCATCATTGGAGGTGAGCTGTCAAAAGTTTTAGGACAAGTCTCAATCTGATGACAGTACATGAAGGGCTGACAGCAACCACACCTGACCAACCACACTCAGTTCATTATTATTAATTATTTATTTTATCGTTATTCATCAGGTAAACGCATAGAGTCCACCACATCAGCACTAAAAACTGAAATTATAACCTACAAAAGGGAAGAATAATACATTTCAAATAGTTTTAGAGAAGTGTTGATTCATCTGGTCGTTTAAGAGGCTTTAGTTTGTATCATTTCACCTCTACCTACACTGAAAATTCCAACCTTCATGAAGCTTCATGAAGGATTTGTTGCAGGACTGTTGCATTAGATTATATTATTTTTTTTATACAGAATAAACTTCCAAATGAAGGTAAGACATATCTCTTAAAATTTGTTTTCTCACAGTAGACATTCTTGTCAAAGTAGGAAGAGCAAAAGTGTTAGCCTACTAATAACATTAACAATGGCTCTGTTCCCTACAAGTGTCCCAGTAAGTCATGTGGCAGTGATCTAGGATGCACAATACCTGGACCTTGAAACCAAAGTGTATGTAATCTCTTCTCAGGCACACAACAACACCCAAATATATGACAGTGATAAAAATGAAAATGGCTTGCCTGCGAAAAAACAGAACAGTCAGTTTAACATCTGACTTTTAATCTGAATGGATTAAAATTAAAAATGCCAGTGTAATGCCTACAGTTAATACAAACACTGATACTACTTGAGTATGTCCCCAGTCCAATACTGTTTTTACCCCTTTCTTAAATCAATTGTATTATTAATAATAAATTTGTATGGTTGCACTTTGCTGAATGTAGCCCTCTAAGACACCATACTCAAAGTTTTGCAACAAATTCTCAATTCCCCCAAAATATGAAATACACAGCCCACAACATGACTTAGTTATGCAAAACTGTTCCTTTTTCTTTACATTTTTTAGGAGCATTTTAATTGGTCAGCAGTCATTTAAAATATTCAAAATGAAATTTAAAGAAATTACCCTCAGACCCCCCCCCCCCCCCACAAGCTTAAAATGACAAAATGATAGTGTTGCTGACAAGTCTCTCTCACGTTGTAGGTACTGTTTGCATGACACATGCTGCTCGTCTGTGTTACCCATGACACATCTCTCTTTACAGCATGTCACTCAAATGTGATTTTGGCCTACACTGAGTATTGTATTGGTGCATCCCTATCAATAGCAATATCCAAAAAGATATTAGCACCAGTATGTCAATAACGCATCACAGTAGATGATGAGATGATACATTATTACATGTCCCTCTAGGTCTGACTGTCTACATGTCTAATTTTATTCTATTACTGTATATTTTATCTTATTATTGTTCTGCCTTTTATTATTTTGCTACATAACTTACTATTTTTTAATGTAGCTTCCCAGCCAAAGCTTTCCACATGATTGTACTAGTATTACTACTGTGATGATAAACACATTGAATCCTCACTGTTATTGTACACAAATTTGAGCTATCCAGCAGAGGGCGTATTTTCTTTGCAAGTAGCTTGGTTGCGCACATCATATTGACTTGATGGTTGGGAGTATGAGAAAAAATAACCACAGTGGTGTGGGGGTCTAGTGCAGATAAAAGGAGGGATATTGTTTACCTGCTTTCTGTTTTAGCCCCTCTTGTTTGTCACACAAATGAACAACCAACATCACACCTTTTTAAGCTCAAAGAGGATGACATAGGTGGACTTTGGTAGAAGTAATAGTTCTGGTATTATAGCAGACTAGAGGCACTCGAACACTCAATGCTGCTGTGTGGTGTGTGTAGCCAATGTACTAAATAAAGCCTGTGAGCCAGTGGGGTGGCACATGCTGTAGATTAGGGAGGAAGGAAAGTATAGGGATTGGGGTATGTATTAAACTTCCCCTCCTGTCCCATGTGGGGAGAGCACAGGAAAGAGAGGGAGCCAAATAGAAGGAGAGAAAAGAGGGGAGCACAGGAAAGAGAGACTGCCAAAGTCAGGAAAAGAAAAGAGGGAAAGGAAAGACAACCAAGTGAGCTGCAGCTCCAGTTTCAACCCTCTAGCCTTTTTACTCTCTCTTTGCCTTTGTGCACCCTTCCTCTAATTTCTCTTCTTGTTCTACTGTTGTTTTTGGGCAAATATGTCTGTTCCTGTTTGTATTGCTGTTGTCAGTTACATAGACTCTATTTGCAGTTTTTACATCTTCTTATAGGTACACAACAGAAAAGTGGGGATATCTTTAACAGACGTTTACTGTGTTGTTATTCTGCTTCAGCTTGTTGCTGTTATTTCATGTCAGTAGTATCTGCAGAGGTTGGAAGTAAATAAGTACAAATACTTCATTACTGTAGACTTTTCAGATATCTGTACTTTATATTAGTATTTATTATTCTGACTTTCTACTCACATTTTCAAAACATGCTTGTTACATTAGTTTTAATGCATCTTAGGGGCATTATTGATTATTTTTATTTTGCACGACTGCTCACTGCCTTCCCAACATCAAGACTGACTTCAACCAAAATGGATGGGACAATAACACAGAAAAAGGATTCCGTCTTGTGTCCATCAGTGCATGACAGACGCAACAAAACGAAAATGAAGTACAAAACTCGAAAAGATGAAAAAAGCAAAAAATATGTCAAGATAACAAAAACTTAACTAGAGGTAATAAGATGGAAAAATATGTAACTAGACAACAAAAACGTATCAAGATGAAAATGGAATAAAATTTGCAACAAGATGAAAAAGAGGGAGGGAGACTTGACTACAGAGAAAAGGTTGAATAGAAACAGGCATTAGATATATCCTTCAGAGGGTGAGTTTTTACTTTTAAACTCTGAGTACATTGTGGGGCTTGTACTTTTTCACTTGGACATAAAGAAGTAAAGAAATTGAATCAGTGCTTCTACTTTTAGCACAGTCCTTCTTTTTTTTTTTAACAAGTATTTGTTCTTCTACTTGAGAATAGGCTGTGTGTAGTTTTGCCCCCTCTGAATATCTGACATCTTCTTTATTATTGTTTGCATTTTCTTAATTTTCTAGGTGCCCAGATCATTGACCTGATGATGCTGGTGGTGGATGTGGTGAAAGGGGTGCAGACTCAGACTGCAGAGTGTCTGGTGATAGGAGAGCTGACCTGCCCTCGCATGGTGGTCGTCCTGAACAAAATTGACCTGCTGCCGCCCAACAAGAGACAGAGTGCCATCGAGAAAATGACCAAGAGACTGCATAAAACGCTAGAGAGCACCAGGTCTGCATTTAGTAACAAAAGAATGAGTCTACAGTGGCTAGTGGCTGTGGGTTAGGGCATCCCATGTAGATCCCACTGGCCCAGGATCGAATCTCTTGTCAGACCTCCCCATTCATTACACATTCTGTCTCCCTGTCTGCATTCCAGTGGTCTGTCTGTCAGGCCCACTTGTTTTTTTATTTGAAGTAACTTTAATCATTACCTCAACATCAAAGCATGAAGTAATTCCAATATGACTGTTTTTTTCCGTTGGCCAGATTTAAAGAATGTCCAGTGATTGCTGTGGCAGCAAAGCCTGGGGGCCCGGAGGCTCCTGACACAGAGGAGCCACATGGAGTGCCAGAGTTAATAGAGGTGAAGTCTGGAAACACACTGGTCCCCCTCCATTGTTACTAATTTAGCTCAAAATAGCACATAAGTTCTCACTTATGAACAAGTGCTGTTAGTCAGTTGCCATTGTTTAAGTGGTGGTAAAATAGTAAATCAAGTCCTCGGCTGTGTTTACTTACTGTACAATTAGACTAACAATGGTATGATTTGTTTGTTCACTCAACAGAGTATATATTAAGTACAGCATGTAGTGTTCTGTACTTGAAAAATGTCAGTGCCCACTGACAAAAGGATTGGCAGTTGATGTTAATGGCTATAGATTACTGTTTTTTACACGCTACAAAAATTCAAAGTAGTTTATCTCATCGCTGGTTATAATTCAAATAAGGAAAGAGAAGCCTTAATTGAATTCAAACAATTTAAAATCAATGTTGTCTTGTCACTTGTCTATCGCCTGACTGATACTGGATTTTAGGGATTAAACGATTACAGGTTTCACAACAAATCGTGATAAAATCCCCAACGATTAATATTACTGTTTAAGATTTTATTGATCATTAAAACCATGTTTGATTACTGCGCTTTGAAAAATCCGCTGTAAATAGTGTCCAGCATCAACCAAAGTTAACATCTCCTAAATGTAGGCACAGCAGTAATGTTTTTTTGTTTGTTTGTTTGTTTTTTGCATTAATGAAAAGATTGGCATCATGAGCGTGATGCCATTTCAGATAGTTCAGGTTTTCAGTATAAATCCTGGTGAAATGATTTCAGTGTGGGTATCGGTACTTTATGAACATTGTCAGCACATTTTAACAATATTGCAGTAACACTGATGAGTGTGATAATATTTGTCACTATAAACGTGATACAAATATGAAAACGATGTGGAAACTTGCTGATGGCTTCACTATCAAACAGATCATAAAAATACAGTATGTAGTACATACAAGAATATATTGTCTGAGCATGTGCAATCGTAAAACGTATAACTTATATAAAATTTGCATGCCATTTCACGTTTACTGAAGTTTGAGGCCTACAGATCTTGATTTGAAAAAAAGTGAAAAATCTTGTAACATGACATCATCAGATAATCTTTTGTTTTCTTTAAACATAGACAGTTTTCTTTCACTGGTGCTTGTTTTACTTACTTAACTTACTGTTCTTTGGTAATTCATCGTAATGATCAGGATGACCGCTCTTGACGGGCCATTAAAATTGTAATGTTTAAGGAATGTGGTTTGGCTCCTCCTTGCATGACTAATGCTTAACAATCATTGCATATAGCAATTTTTCTATCTGTTTGAGATACTTCAAAAAGTCTCCACATAGACGTACTCAGGTTGCATGTTCATAATTAAGCTGTCATTTTATTAGCCTGACATATCTCCAGAAATGTTTATTTCAGCCCGATATGATGTTTGATTTTAGAACCTTTATTGACGATTCAGATGACGTGCCAATATTATTGTGCATCCCTCCAACATATCTTTGGAAATTTTGCACCGCCATTTGTCAGTCATCAGCTGACCTATACGCTGATACCAATGTTTTTGCAATGAGCTAATACTGACCTAGCTGATTTATCCTTCAGGCTGTACTGTTGTCAAGCTCTGTCAAATTCAACAATGAAACAATAAAGTAGTGGCGGTACCTTGCATGACACAATATGCTGCAGTGAAAGAGGTTATATCCTTTTTTCCTTGGGTGTGAAAAACAGCAGTATGACTCACACATTAGAGTCAGATTAGCACTTACAGCATATGAGACTGTGTGTATCATGCAGTTTTTGTGAAGCCATCACAAAGTCACACAGCACGAGCTAGATATGGATCTATTTAGTGACTGTCCCCCTCTTTGTCTCATTTTGTTTTTGTGTATGTGTGACCTTGCAATATTACCATCATCTTTTGGATGTAAATAAATGAGTCTTTCTTCTTGCCCATTTGGTTGTCTGTCTCAGCTTTTGAAGAAACAGACATACCTCCCTCAGAGAGACCCCCTGGGTGAACTTCTGATGGCTGTCGACCATTGCTTCTCCATCCGTGGTCAGGGAACCGTCATGACTGGAACCATCCTGCAGGGGTCGTTAGCTATCAATGACACTGTGGAAATCCCAGCACTAAAGGTATGCACCACAAAAATGGGCATGAATCCTGAATCTCTGATATTTACAAGCAAGTAACATACTGGAAATTCCTTTGTAGAAACCACAGGGTTTCGGAAGTTCAGAAGTTGGCTGAGTGTGGGCAGACAGACAGAGGGAGGGATGGCCGAGTAAGTTCAGAGGATGTGTCAGTTTAATGTGAGGGACGGATGAGGGGACCGTGGGGTGGACTGGCAGCACAGGAGCTGGGTAATTTAGACCAGATGCACGCTTTCAGCCAGGCTCAGCAGTTCTCTCTGCAGTTTTCATGTTTACCTCTGGGTGGCAGCAAATGGCTAAATTAGCAGTCATTTGTGGCAGAATCTTGATCTGTGCTGCTACTGTTGATTTTATCAGTTGATGTTAATACACAAAAACAAACAACAGAAACACTGTACTTTGCCAAATCGCACATAGATGAGTAGATGGGCAGGTAGTCAGATAGATTGATATCTTTTAATTGTTCATTTGTAGACCTGCGATTTGCTTGGAGATGTACAGTTTAAACAAAACAAAGCACATCATTAGTTATAATTAAGTTTTATATCAAAGCTTGATTTTATTTAAGTACATATTCAATGTGATTTTTTGCCAAAAGTGTATTTTTTCCACCGCAATTAAAACTACATACAGTACTTTACACTTTACAGAAACTCTCTCTTGGTTAAGGCTGTCACAGTATCAGATTTTCACTTCACTTATTGTGGCCAAAAGAATTTACAGTAACGATATTATTGTGATATCTATGTCAAATTCATCTTCATGTGTTAAGATTGTTTTGTTTTGTTTTTTTCTATTTTTTGACAAATGAATTACACTCAAAATACAGGTGTAAGGAGGTGGAGAGAGATTCTGTAACCCTAACTGTAACTGAGAGCATATAAAGTAGTATGTTTAGCTGCTGGATTATTTACATGATCAATATTATGAAAAATAGTTTTGTTATCTTTTAAAGAAAGAAGTGGCTTAACTGCCAGATGTGCATATTTAATGAGCTGTTTATTTCTGTATGTGCATATTTATTTGACAGAAAATCCTAATCCTCTATAGGACCTTTTCCCCTTTTCCCTTAAATATCCTCTAAAACATCCCTGTGCTGTGGAGATAAACTTACTTTGTTTTTTTATGTGATTAATCTCATGTTGTGTTTAATGTTTAATTTGTAGGGTTTAAATGTGAATTTAAGGTTAGACCTGAGGAAGTATTTGAAAATGGTAAAACAAAGCACATTTAAACACGCATGGCTGAAGGACTGTGAGCAGCAGCAATAATCTAACATATTATGGATTTAGGTACTTTTTATTTTCTTTTGTGAATTATGTTCAAAATCTGTTTTACTGATCAAGAATTATTTGGGTAGGAGCACTTCCTGATCTCAAAATGAGTTTGTTTGAGGTCCTCTTTGGATAGTGACCCTTGTGCACACTAAAATCTGAAAAAACTAAAAAATTATGACAGCGTGGTCATGGCAGACCATATAACAAACAAACTCTGACACGTTTTGGCATCAAACCTTCATCAGGGAGGCAAAAAAAAAAGCCTGATGAAGGTTTGAGGCTGAAACGTGTCAGGAGTTTGTTTGTTAAAATGTCTAAAATGACCATGCAGTGACAGTAATGGCATTTTAATTGTTTTAAAAGAGTGCCTTGATTTTTTTTTTTTTTTTTTTGGATTTTTCTGTTTTGTTTATGTTAAATTAAATCAATTAAATATTGGATTACTGCTGGAAATTGATGTTATTTATTGTATCTCTGTGCTCTCTGACATCAGGTAACCAAGAAGATAAAGTCGGTGCAGATGTTTCGGAAGCCGGTGTCCGGTGCCATGCAGGGGGATCGTGTCGGTGTGTGTGTGACACAGTTTGACCCTAAACTGTTAGAGCGGGGTGTAGTGTGCACTCCAGGGTCCCTGCACACTCTCTATGCAGCTGTCATCTCGGTGAGGAAGATTGGCTACTTCAAGGGCTCTCTTGCCACCCGTGCCAAGTTCCACATCACCATGGGTCACGAGACAGTCATGGCGAGGGTGACCTTCTTTGGCCTGCCACCTGTGGGTGCCTCAGAGCCCCCCGCAGACACTAAACCTCCTCCATCACAGCCCCACTCATTGGAGACACCCTTCACTTTCGACAGGGAGTACTTCTTCCAGGATGAATATGTTACTGGTCAGGGTGAGGCAAGTTCAGGACCTGACCCAGAGCAGTGGGCCTTGTTGGAATTTGAGCGGCCAGTCACATGTCCCTCACTCTGCCTGGTGATTGGTTCCAAGCTGGACACTGACATCCACGCCAATGCATGCAGGTTGGCCTTCCAGGGCTGTCTGCTGCAGGGGTTTGAGGATAAAGGCTATACCGAAACCGCCCTGCCTCGTCTGCGCATCTACAAGACAAAACACAAGGAGGGACAGGTGGAGAGGGTGAGTGGACACTCTGCAGTTTATTTAGACTTGTCAAAGTCAAATTAAATTTTATTTATACAACCCAGTATTGCAAATTACAATTTTCCTCAGAGGGCTTTACAAACTGGACTGTGTGTGACATCCTCCGTCCTTTGCACCCTTGATCGGGTCAGGAAAACTCCCTGCGAAAAAAACTTTTTGGAAAAAATGGCAGGGACCTCAGGAAGAGCCAATCATGACCTGGTTACTCAAGATAATCCACAGACCTTGTTGTGAGCAGTTTCATGTAGGAACTGCTCTCTTTCTAGTAGATAGTTTTGGTAGATTCCACTGCAGAAAATAGTTCTTACATGAAACTGCTTACAACAAGGTCTGTCTTGAGTGATCGGGTCATGATTTTTGGAAACAGACACACACATTTTTGTGCTAACTACAAATTTACAAAAACAGATGTAGGTCAAGAGAACATTTAACCACTTCAGGTGACACCAGTGTGGCCTGAGCCGTACACCATCTCTCCACCATGGAGACCTGGAAGAGGACAAGCCACACAAAAATGGACAGAGAGGGCTAGAAAGAGAGGGGAAGAGAAGCAGCTTGGAGTCACGTGGGATCAGAAACAAAACATGGGGTCAGATAAGTGCAGTGGGTGCTAGAAAAGTTGCAGTTGTGTTCTTGTCGTTAGGACAAATATGGCCTATAAGTGCTAGAGTTAAGAGATTCATTGAGACTGAGAGTGACCCACCAAAAGCATAATGGTGCGAAGCCTGAACTAATCTAAGAATAAGCACTAGTTGAAAATGAAGGGGTACAGATGAGTTTTAAGTTTGGATTTAAAGACCTCAACAATGTTAGATTAGCTGATGTTGGCAGGGAGGTTATTCCAGAGGAAGGGGGCACAGTAGGAGAATGTCTTTTCTGAATGCCCTCTCTGCTTAGTCTTGAGTATTACCCTTGCTCTTTTGCCCTCTCTGTCACCTTGCGCTCCTTCTTCTGGCTCTGGTTCTTCTTTGGATGTTTCTCATTGCTGGTGGCACTGGAGCGTGCCTCTCAGACAGAGCCCCTATTGTATATTCGTAAACAGACACGTACACACAAACAAGTATGCATATACAGCCCTGGTGAGTAGTGTTTGAGGCATTGGTACGCATGCCTTAGCATGTGCTGTGACACAGAAGTGTGTGTGGGTGGCCCGCCTGACGCCACTAGCCCTGTCTAGCTGTCAGAGGCTGGCACTGTTTGGACACACCTGAGTGACACAGTTAGGAATACCCACATGAGTGTGTGAGTTCACCCTCACTTCTCTGTGGCTCAGCATCTTTCTGTCTCTCACACCCTACTTCCTCCTCTCTGTCTCTCCAAGGCTTCTGCACTTCCTTAAAAAAGTTTAAAATCCAGTAATTTTAATTTTAGGCCTTTAAATGTCTTAAAGAATTTTGAATGGTCTTAAAAATTGATTGGATCATGAAGTTAATGTTACTTTTATGAAGTTGTATTAACTTTAGTCTCACATTCAAAAGTACAGTAGTCACAAACAGAGACATCTAAATATCATTTAAAGCAGGTCAATAAAAAAACAGTGAAGACGTAAAAAAGTTCTGAAAGGGAGCTTCAGTGTGCTGACCCTTTTTATGTCTTTATTGCTGTTTTTTTTAAAAGTTTGCATTAATCATGCTAATAAAACTGAAAAACAAAACCAACATGGAACCAAAAAACACTACATACTAGGTAATAGTACTGATGGCTTTGTCTATCGATTATTGATTTATAAAAATCAACAGATTTTTGGTTTTATGTCGTGACAACAGAGAAGTATGCCAGATGCTGCAAGGTGGCAGGGGGAGATACTGGGAGAATCACAAATCCTGCCTTTTATGTCCAAATATTAAAATGGAAAGGCCTTTTCAATTGAGTTTCGATTTAATATTGAAATTGTAACACCCCTAATGACCACTAATGCCAACTCTGCAGCACAGTCAGAACTAAGTTAAAATTGTTTCTATTCAGGTTGCTTTCATTTAGTATGGGTAACTGGAAGTTTAGTGTGATCTGACTTTTAGTTCTTGGTTGAAGCTTGTTGAAAATAACAAATTTGAAGCCTGCTGCACTTTATGCAATAAGACGCTCCTATGAGGAACTTTGGGTGTAAGGCCACTAGAGTTGCATGGGAAGTCAGAAAAACAAAGTCATCATAAAAAGGCTATATTGTTCTGTATCCACATTGGGAACATCATCAAACCTGCCCAATCCAGTTTTCCTTCATATCTTTTCTACTTTTTTGCCAGTATGGACATGAACTAGATCCTACTTTGCATTCAAAATGGGTTTTAAAAAGTTGTTAAAAACTCTTGGATTTAACTTGTTGAATCCTGCAGAAACCCTCTCTCTCTCTCTCTCTCTCTCTCTCTCTCTCTCTCTCTCTCTCTCTCTCTCTCTCTCTCTCTCTCTCTCTCTCTCTCTCTCTCTCTCTCTCTCTCTCTCTCTCTCTCTCTCTCTCTCTCTCTCTCTCTCTCTCTCTCTCTCTCGTATGCAGTTTTGATTGTTGTCCTTGGTGTGACTGCTCTTACGTTCTGTCCTAAATCCTGAGTTTCAGTTCATACCGATCTGTATCTCATCATATCTAATCTGTTGTTTTCTTATTCGACATCTGATATGACAATTTTTCAAATAGTCAACACCCTTCTGACTTTCACAGTTTGAATTTTCATCTGACTAAAGATGTTATGACTCTTGTCATTCTGCTACACAGTGAAATTTCTCTGTGTGCCCGCTTGCAGGGTCAGATCCAGGTCAGGGGTCAAGTGTGTGAACTAGTTTCCTGCTGTTAACACCTCAGGCTGTTGACAGCTCCAGTCACTGACTTAGGAGTAGAACAGCGTGTGCGAGAGGTCAGTCTGTGGTCATGTGACGTTACATTTGTTGCTCATCTGTCTGCCAGAAAGAGGCAGTTATGTTTCAAGACTTAAGAATTTCTTTTCTGCAAAAGAACACATTACTGGCATTGTTGAGATATGACGGCCTTGTCCAGTCACAATTCATACGGTCTGTCGGACGTGTACAGCAACTGTATTTCTTTTAATCAGCGCATCAGTCACGCTTGAGGGACGTCAGGGTCAAATGTTCAAGAATGAATGAGGGTTAAGGCAGAAAAGAGAGGAAGAGCTAGTGGTGGGGGGGGGGTTGGAGACAGAGCGGTGCCCTCCTGTTATCAGATTAGTGGCGGGTTAGTGATGGATGATAAGAAAGAAATACAAACAAATATAGCATAAAATGTGCAGGAGGATGAAAGAGAGGGAGCGAGACAGCCAGGCGGCGAGCTTCGAAGAATGCATCTGATGGCGAATGGTGCAGTTGATGAGGGCGCAGGACAGAGGATCAGCTCTTCTTCCTTGCCCTGTCATGATGATGACTAAACTCATGGCAAACCACAAGATGTAGACATCAGAGCAAGGACACGGGAGATCAAACTAAAACACGTCCTGACATTTTTACAGTCATAATTAGATCACATGCTCACACACCGTTTAACGAGTACTTCTAATCATGTTTGTTACATTTTCTGCTTTCATATCTGTCATTAGTGCTGCAGCTCATGAGGCTCTTTCCCACTCTCTCTTGTGCTCAGGTGACTGACGATTACACCGTGATTGGCCGCAACCTGTTTAAGAAGGAGACCAACCTGCAGCTCTTTGTGGGGTTGAAGGTCAAGCTGTCAACCGGTGAGAGTGGTGTTATTGAGGGTGGGTTCGGACAGAGCGGCAAGTTCAAGATTCGGGTACAAGGTAAGGATTAACTGACGTGAAGAGTTATTGCCTGAGTCACAATAGTAGACAAACTACTGATGCTGTTCAGTGAAGTTCAGTGGAGTCCAGCTGCAGCTACTGATAATTTTAGTAATGCAATATTCTATGATTATTCCATCAATTAATCAATTAACTGGATAAGAAATACTTTTGCTTAAATAAAGAGCAATATTAAGCCCCTTTTACACTGGACAAAAAACCCACTAACATGCACGACATCAGTCTTATGTTGTCAGTGGAAAAATGTACAGTTGGCATTCATTCCTGGGTCAAAATGACTCTGCAGCAGTCACCAGTATTTATCATCCTTTTCAGCGGAGGTATGTAATTATTGCCTCTGTTGGTAACTTTTGCAACTCTTTTCCCCTGATCATAACGATGGTGGAGTGTTCAGTGGTTGATGACCATCAGCCATCATGGTAGAATGATGGCCCAACCCCTAGTCAAATGCTGACATTAACACTGCCTTGTGTCTGGTCCGCTCCTTGGTTTGGATGCGCACTTGCCCCCCTCTGCAGACACTTCAGTCTGGCGTTACTTTCACTCTGCAAATAAGTTAATAACATTTGAGGATGGTCATCTGAATGAACACAGGCTAACATTAACCGTTAACGGTAGATTTGATTGCAGCTTAGGAAAACACCTTCTACATATATTTATTGTTTTTTCCCTCTCCCACTTGGCTTTGTTGTATTTGCTGAAGTTTTGAGCAGTCTTTGTTTTCTTGGCTGAAACTGATCTGCCCAATTTCTCTAGTTGGAAATCAGATGTTTAGCTTTTTAGTTTGTGCAGATCAAGTTGGTTGGAATGTTTCATCAATCATACAAAAACAACAAGCAACTATAGTTACTTTGTGGTTGTAACTACACAAACAAGCCAATAGTAAAGAACTCTTGATCACTGCTTAAAATATGTGTAGTCTTGCTGTAGTATTGTGGCTTCTAGTTTGGTTTTACAATAGACACTAACTGTACAGAGTTTTCATTTTGTTTCAGCTTGAAATTATCCCAAACTTTGGACATTTTTTTTATTGATTTCTCTGGTCTGACTCTTCTTTTCGCCCCTTTGCTGTTTTTTTCTCTCCTCCTCCATTTTGAAATCCCCCCATCAAATCACGTCATCTTGACATCATATGTGCACATCGTAAGCGTATTATGTGACAGAAGTAATTGTCTGTGTGAAACAGTGTGTCGTGGATTAAATGACATTTTTGTGCAAATAATTTGCATCTATTTTTTATTTTTTTTTTTTAGTCATTGAGTTACTCAGATTTCTTAAGAAATTGTCTCAGCCTTTGCTGAGTCACACATATCATCGTTGTTGCTCAGTTTGATATGGGACAGCATACACTATTCCTCCTCTTCATCATTACCAGAGCACTTTCTCCACCTTTACTCGGATTTTGGGGCTCTGCAGACAGTTTTCAGGATGCGGTAAGAGTGGTAGGCCCGACATCCTGAGCCACATTCCCAGGATTCCTCCGGGGATTGCCTGTGTTCCGGGGGAAGTCTGCTCCGTGTTTATTTTACCTTCTGTTGCTCCGAACCCACTGCTCCACACCGGGAGGGAAGAGAAAACAAAAACATTTAGAAAGAGAACCTCACCTACATCCTCTTCACTGCCTCACACTCACATGTACTCAAACGTCTCAGATGCACTGACACACACGTCTTCACACATGAACATAACACAGACATCCAGTGGTGTTCATGTGAGACTCCCTGCAGGCATTAGGACAAACATGACACTATACTGCTGACAAGGGTTAGGTCAGATAATTGATGCAGCAGTATATCTGAATATGAACTCTTACAATAACTTATCAATACACTAGTATCAATGTCATGATAGTTAGGTATATTCACCTTTACTGCTGATATTTTACCTCTGAAGTTCTTCACTTCACTTCATGGCAGTTTATGGCCTTTTGCAAACTTTCCATTTCCATGATGGCACAAATGTACAGTTGTTCCAGTCCAGTCACAGCAGATGAAATGATTATAGGGACCAGAATTATCACTGTTACCACTAATATTTTGATATTGTTAAAATGGCCTGTACAAGTTCAAAAAGTACTGATACACACACTGAAATAATGTTATCAAGTTTTATATTCAAAACCTCTCAACAACATGAAATGGCATCATGTCCTTTGTGATGTCAGTGTTTTTATGATGCAAAAGAAACTCTCGTTGCTGCTGCACCTGCGTCTGGAAAGCTGGTGCAGACTTTGATTGGTTGATACAGTGAGTTTTACAAAGCAGTCTGTTGCTTTGCAAATTGGTTTTAATAATTAAAATCTTAAACATTATTATGGTAATTGTTTGATCCCTAGATGGCACAAATATATGTAATGTATGTTTCAACTATGCGAAGTTGTTTTATTCCAGTTGTATATGGAACTGAAAACACTTAATAATGCAGCAAGTGTAGGAGTGTTTTTCCTCTTCATAACGATACTAATTTGAATGCATGACTTGTTAGGGCTGCAAATTCTGTGCATTTTCATGAACTGATAATTGAAAACATTAACAAGCGAGAATCAACATTAGTTGAATCAGTTAAATTCTGAACTGCAATTAATGATGATTAATCATTAACAGCTCTACTTGTTGTTGTAACATACCTATTTGTCACTTTGTAGTGTGTGTGTGTGTGTGTTTGTGTCTGTACATATGTGTATATATAAGGGCACATACATAAGATGAAGACAAATTTACGCTTTCATGCAGATGTCACTGGTCAGTGCTTGTCAGTTGTTTATACCTACCTGCATTATTTCTAGGGCTGCAACTAATGATTATTTTCATGATCTATTAATCTGGAGACTGTTTTGTCTTATCTTAATTGTTTGATTTACAGACGTTGAAAAAACATGAAAATGTCATCTTTGAATTTTTCTAATGCCTGAGGAGATGGCACCAAATCCTGTTTTGTTTGACCAACAGCCCTAACCTCCACTCAACTCAAACAAAAGTAGCAAATCTGCACAATTGAGAAGCTTAATTTCACGTGTGTTTGGACATTTTCTGTCCATCAATTCAAGGGGACAGTGAGATTATCATTCCTCCATATTCTTATCTGCACATTAAACCAGGTGTTATGTTGCTACTCCAAAAATAAATTTTCTGTCAATTTGACTACTGATTTTATTTGTTCACCAAAGGCAATTAAAACCCAAATTTGTTGCTTATTTGGGTGTTAATTTTGGATTTTGTCTGATAAACGCTGTTTGATGAATGTACCACTAGTCACATGTCCATAAAATTTCACAAGCACTTATCTTGATTCTTAAGCTCCAGTGATTAGTACCATTTGCCCGTAGGTCTGTGTAGTACATGTAGTACATTTTTTTAAATTTCTACACACAAATACATAGAAATTTATTTACAAATTTGCAAAAGACCATGTTCCTATGTGTCACTTATACAGTATGTGAACACAAATAATTTATGTTTGGGTGTGTGAGTGTGTTTTGTGGTGGTAAACGGACATTTTCAGCTGATCGTAGATAACAAGAAGAGATTTCTGGCTGCACTGCAACCATAACAACCCTCACATTGGCATAACGATAACAAGAAGAATGCTGGCGCCGTTTTGTACGTGAGGTCAGACAGCCTGCGTGTAAAGCAATGAACCAAGAACATTTCTTACCATCCGTGCGCAAAACAGCAAACAAGCAGCCAGTTTCTGGCCCTGAGAACACATATTCAGAAAGATACTGAGCTGCATAGAAGAATTTTCTAGTGCATGCATGACGAGCGTCAGCATTCACAGGAAACAGCTCGGTGTGGCTGAAAAATCGACCAGAGTGAAGGAAGAGTTATGCATGAGCAGAGAGAGGAGACTCGAGAAGCAGCTGAGACCTGGTTCTTTGCACATTTTCGTCAGTTACATCAGGAGGATGAAGGCATCAGTTGATCTCGAGGTCAGCACACAGAAGCACTGATACAGCACCTCCTGCACACATAACAGGGAAGAAAAGATCTCTATCAAGCATCAGATATACCTACACTGAGATGATTAAGTTGACCTAAGCACTCTACATAGCAGGATGGCATGATCTAGATTTATTACACAAGGGAGTTGATTTATATAATGTATCTTGATTGTTTTTTTTTAATGAAAGATAAGCAACCTTACTTGACCTGTCTGTTTGTCTTTTCTTCAGAGGGACTTTGCACAGAAACCAAGCAGCTGCTCTCCTCCACCTCTAAGAAGAAAGGGAAAGGTGGAAGCAAAGGTGGACCAGCGAATGAAGAGGAGCCCAAAACAGATTCTCAGCCTGTTAGCATTCACTTACATTTCAAGCGGTATGTCTTTGATCCCCATAAAAAGATGGCTCAGTCTTGACCGTTTCAGCCTGACGCTGTGTCACAGTGATTTAGAGGACGGTTTCTGAGGTCTTGGAGGGGTGAGAGGAAAACTGGCCTCTGCATCGGGGGTATTAAAACTTTCTTCTGTCAGCCTCTCTTTCTGGGGATGGAGTCAGACGGCTAAAATGCAATGATTGTGGAATTCTGAACACATGTGGAGCAATGATTGTTTTATCTCCCTTTATATGGAGATGGACTTAATCCAGTTTGCATCATCACAAGGGTGGAGGCTGCTCTTCTGCTCCTGATGCGTTTGAGTTGTCTTAAATAAATCCGTACTTCTGTTCTGCTGAATCAGTTCTTCTTTTAGTATTTTTCTAATTCAGCTGAGCCTTAATTGACATAAACAAATTATTAGCAATATAGACATCATAAACTCCCAGGTCTCCACAGGTTTGCTCAGATCTTTGGACTCACTGTCTGCTGGGATAAAGGTCTCATTATGTTTTAGGCTTGGATTCGTTCATGGTGGCTGTTTTATTTAAAAAAAAATTTGTTCTTTAATTTCATTTACTTTAGTAGAGGTTATATCAGAGTTGCTTGAGTTGAATTGAATACTGATCCTTTCAGAAAGAGAAATAAAGCAAACCTATGCTGAAACTCTATTTCTGTTATTTTCTGTGACCATTAGTAATAACCTTGATGCATACATTGAAAATATAAGAGAAATGATGATGATGAAAATTCGTATTGATCATGCTGAAACAACTACAAAACAAACCAACATGGACCCAGTTACTCAATAATGACCTTCGAGTGTGGAAAGAACAAGATGTCATACATTGCATATTTGGAGTGGCAGATTTACTTAAGAGATTATTTAACATACTTCTTTTGCATGTATGATTGTAAAATAGTTCTTAAATGTGTTCACAGTGGTCATAAAAAGCCCTTTAAAGTCTTAAACCACGCAGAAGCGCTGAATCGTGTACAAAAACTTAATTTCTTAAATAACACAATACAAGGCACTCTACATACTAGCTGCATTTTGCATAAGTGTAGTCAAAAGAGTCACTCTATCCACATATTGTTACGACAGTTCATACACTCTTAATATGCACCGAACCCTAAACTTAGATGCGTGTCTAACTTGTGGTTCTCTGTGGTTGGTTTGTTCTGCTGTCATCCGTACTCTACAGCATAATGGGCACATTTTACCTCATAATTTGCTACCTAAGTTTTCCTGATGTCACACTCTGTGCAGAACCAATTCGATACATACACAAGCCCAGCTGTAACTAATATCCATAACAAGTGCACCTACTACTGTAGCATGCAGTATGAAACTGCTGGCTGAATCGTATTACACTGATCTGCAAAAGCATGATCGATACGTGGTGTAAGATTTAGAGATTTAGAAACAGGATCTCAGGCTAATTTTGTACTTTTATGTACACATTTTTAAATAGTTATAATAGGTTTGAAATTTGATACTGTATTTGGATGGAAAATGCAATAAATTAGTGTTGCATAAAATTAGATTTTTGCCGATATCCAATATACTGATAATTTCGGACCCATTTTGGCTAATGCAGATACTGATACTAGCACATTTTTTTTCCCGCCTAATTGCAGAAACCATCCATCCCAAGGTTTTAAAGTTAACTACAACTGCACTAAAGACTAAAACTAGGTGTGAAAAACAATTTAAATGAACTGAAATAAAAATAAAAAATAGAACTTTGCAAACTAAAACTATTAAAATAAGATTTAAAACATGACAGAAAATGCATTTAGTTTTAGTCTATGGCAATTTGGTTAAATTTGTCAACACAACAAGCATGAGGAGGCAAAACTAATACTGCATCTAATAAAAACTAAAGTAAGACTACACAAAAAATAAACTGAATCAGCAAATCCACTCTGAAAACTAACTGAAACTGAACTGAATTGAAAAAAAAAAGAAGAAAACTAATGAAAAATCAGAAACTATAGTAAGTCTGGTCTCTCCTGGAGAGAAATTAACATTATTCTGATCATGATAGTCGACTAGCAGATGAAGACATAAAATACAATGCTTTTCACCATCTGCACACACTTGCCAAAATAAGAAACTTATTGCTGTCGTTTTTTTCCCTTCTCTTTGTTCTCCACAAATTCGTTGTCATGATCAGGATGACGACTCTTAGAATGGACAATTACATTTGTAATGTTTCAGTAAGATTTGGCTCCTTCTTGCATGACCAATGCTGAGCAATCACTGCAAATAGCTCATCTTTGCTATCTGTTTTGGACACTTAAAAAAATCTTGATCCCACAGACATATTCATGTCCTGTGCACATGATTAAAGCATTATTTTATAAGCCTGTCATATTGGCAGAAGTGTTCATTTTGGGCCAATACCTATGTTTTATTTTAAAGGATATAGTGGTTGATACTGATGTTGTTCTATATATAATTTGTCTTGTAATGTAAAATTTTACGTTTGAGTGAGCGAACAACAACAAAACAAATAGGAAATAGTTGAAAAAAATTGAACTATAATTATCAATATTGAATGTGATAGATCAACCAGACTGTACAGGATGGAAATGATCATGTCTCTGTATGTCCGTCCTGTCACACAAATGTTGCAGGGCGGGGCAGTGAGAGTGCAGGACACTCAGTATGTAGCGGATGATGTCAGCAAACTGTCCCTGTGAACAGCGACTCTATCTCAGCAGGAATCTGTGGAAATTGGAGAGAGAGGGAGGAGGGAGGGAGGAGCAGCAGGAGCAAGAGGGGACACTGGAAGGATTGTTCCTCTGAGTGACAGTCCTTTTAGTCTTATCTCCTCTCGTTCCTCTTATAGAAAACCAGACAAGAAAAAAAAAATCTCTGTGTCCCTCCAATTTCTCTTCCTCGCTCCACCCCCTCTTTCATTCTCCATCC
Source organism: Lutjanus erythropterus (assembly GCF_056507025.1). Taxonomy (NCBI): domain Eukaryota; kingdom Metazoa; phylum Chordata; class Actinopteri; order Lutjaniformes; family Lutjanidae; genus Lutjanus; species Lutjanus erythropterus. The sequence goes on from NC_139318.1 coordinate 23,191,528, forward strand.
ATTCTGGTTTTTATTGAAAACCTTTTTCTCTGTCCATTAATGGTCTGATGTCTCATCATGAAACAGTAATGGGAATCATCTTTTAGGGTCCTAAATACTTCCCTTAATCTCTTAACTTCACAGGCAGACCATCATGATGTATATATTTGTGTCATTTATGCAATATAGTCACTTGGAGAGGGATGTGAATATTTTTTTAAATTCTAAAAACTAATGTTCATGTTAGTCAGATCTAGGGCTGTGTTTAGTCTTTAAAATGTCAAAAAAAAAAGTGAAGAATGCTTATCACAATTTTCATTTTCACTGAAAAAACATGATTATTGTTTGGGTGTGTACCAAACAAACATATTTTCTTACATCTTCAGGACATGATTTGTAGGCCAGGGTATCCCTGTAACACTACATTACTTAATCATAATGCTTTATTGTCACACATTTTACCAAAACTTTATCAAAAAATAGCAGCAGTTTGGATATTGCACATGGCCAGTTTCACATTGCAGTTTCAATAATATTTTGATTATTTGTGCAGCCTCACAATTTCCCAGAGCCCAAAATGACATCTTCAAATTGCTTCCTTCATCCAATCAGCAGTCCAAAACCAAAGATTAATTGACTAATCTAATCGTTTGGCAGTTCTAGTGTTATTTCAGCTTGGAGATATTTTATATACATATACATATATCACATATTTATATATCTATATCTATATCTATATCTATATCTATATCTATATCTATATATGTATAATGTTCATATATAAAAGAGCTGTCTGTCATTACAGCTTAATTGAAAAAATAAAATGCATGATGTCTTAATACAATTGTAAACAGTGAATCAATTTGCTGATGCATCTTGTTAGAAGATGATTATTTTCATCCTCCTCGTCTTGATAAAGATCCTCTTGTGTTCAGATGCTGGAGTGTGGGTGCTCCACATTTCCCCCACTATGTTTTAACATGCATGCAAATCCTGTTGTGTGTGTAGTGTGAGAGCGACACTGCCATCCCTTCCCGAGCTTAGGTGAGGAGGTTTTGGGTGGACTGTATAATCTGCTTTAGAGCCGTGGCCGATTGTGGCAGGAGGAAACAGACAGGGAGGCTATGGGACTACAGCTGGGAGTGTGTTCTCGCCTTGGCTCATCACACACACACACACACACACACACGCAGTCACCACGCCAGGACAAGTGACAGACACCTGACATGGGAAAGTGGTCACACCTTGTGTTCTTCCTACTTATCCACAATCAGTGTATGCCTCCCCAGTTTGAAGAAGTAGCAGTGTAGGGAACTAAGCAATGTACTACTGTCGACAGGGTCAACAGTAAAACATATTTTAGCCACTTAAAAAAGGCCCAACTAAATAAATCAATAAATCAATTAAGTGGTCTCTATAGTTAGAATATTTTCACCACTTTATTTTGTTATCAGGCAGTCTGCTGTGACAAGAGACCACTTTTATATAAGGGAAATATTCCTTTCTCCAAAGTCACCAGACTCCTTTAACAAAAATAGAAAATTTACCTTGCAGAACATGGGAGTTGCTGGTAAAATGCTGCCTCCATCACTTAGTGTGCTTGTGATCTCTGTATTTTAAAAGGTTAGTTCAGATTCACAGAAGTCACACAATAACACAAACTAACAGCAACTCCAGTGTTCTCTGATGTAAAATAATTCATTTCACCAGTGGAGTTTGGTTGGTTTGCAGAGAGTGATATTTGGTTTGTACAGCGACAGTTTCTTGATGGAACAGGCTGTCTGACGGCAAAGTAAAGCAAATGTGGAAATATTATTAATATAGCGTACACTTCCTGTCCCACCATTACTCCAGCTGATTCTCCAGACGTGCTGACCGCCATCTACTGTGGCTAATACACTGACTATGGATCAGTACCTCATACGACACCGCTTCAAAAAAATCCAAACTATCCCTTTAACCACATTTTTCCATAATACTCCCTATATTTCCCTCCACTTAAATCTCTCCTCTTCCTCCATAAAGATAAGACCCAGCCGTGATGTTTTTTCTGGTGACCTCCAGGTCATCCAGGAGTCGAGGGTCAGCGTCTGAGCTCCTGAATGTTTATAGATGGAAACAGTCAGTGATGAGCAGAGATAACAGGCCGCTGCGTAAGAGAAAGAAACAGAGGGAGGACTGTGTCGGCTCGATTATTGACAAGGTAGCGGAGGGGGGCAAGAAAAGAGTTTAAAATGTGGTTCAAGGCAGAGGAGATTGAAAAGACTAATTAGCAGCCATTTGACTGATGAATGGCTGCCACATTAATTAACAGTTTAACCAGTGGGGAGGTGGTTAGGCTGCTAATGTTCGCTCTTTTGCTCAAATATATTCCTAGCTTACTCCACACTATTGTCTGACGGTGTATTTTCTTTGCTTAAAAGCACTTTTTCTTCTCATTTCTCTTTGTTTGATACCCATACAGCTCCATTCAGGTGTTGGTCTTCACCAACCTGTCCTATATAATCTCTGTTTTAACAGTATCACCCTTCTCTGATAGAGATGATGTTTATTGCTGATTGTTTGATGACTGGAGCCGTATGAGACAGCTTCACGGTACTAATGAGCAGGGACACAGATAGAATCACCCTCAGCCCCCTCACTCCTCTCAACCCTCGCCTGCAAATATAATTAGCTATGATTAAAATTGGCATTGTTTAATTAATACCACCGCAGCCTCTTTCAGGCGACTTCTCCATTTCCGGTGCTGCTTATCTCCCATCCCCCACGTCAGTCGTGGAAGTCTGTCTAGTTGTTTTTGACTTATGCCTGTGTGAATGCTGAGGCCTGCCTATATCATGAAAATACATGGTTAGAATTGTTTTTTACTGCTACTAAAATTGTTTCAATTTATACTGTATCACTATCACCAAAATGCAAAAATACTATATAGCAAATCATTTTTCTACTCAGGATTGCGGCGTACAGTTATTTTCATTGTCAATTAATCAGTTGATTATTTTCTTGATTAATTGATTAATCTTTTTGGTCTTTAAATTGTCAGTGATGGTGACAAATATCAATCAGTGGTTCCTAAAGCCCAAGATGACATTTTCAAATGTCTTGTTTTGTCCACAATCCAAATATGTACAGTTTATAGTAATAGAGGAGCAAAGAGGCCAGAAAACATTCACATTTAAGAAGCTGAAATCAGAGAATTGTAGCTTTTTTCTTTAAAAATTATAGATTAATTGAGAAACAAAATAGTTGGTGATTATTTTAATAGCTGACATCTAATTAGTCAATTGTTGCAGCTCTCATCCTACTGAATTAAAAGGTACAGAAGTAGTTGCAGCAAAATATACTTCATGATAGCTGTCATTATTATGAATGTCCCCTTCTTAGAGTTGCACTAATATTAGACCACTATTTTAAAGAATTATTTCAGGTTCATGGTTATGAAATACCTCAATCAAAATAATATATTCAGTGGATCAGCTTAATGTAATTGCAGGAAGACAAGATTAGATAGTTAAGAGGTTTTTTTCTTAGCTTTTGTGTTGCGGCTTACAGTGTATCATTAGGAGATAAAAGGTCAGGTCACATAACCCTGAACAAGTAATTAAACAAGTAGCAATATGATATATTTTTTCTGTTTAGATTGCAAGTTGCATAAGACTAAAAAAAGAAAACTAAATTAACCTAATTCTTATGTTGTATAAAGACAACAATAAAGATCCCAGAGAATCAGCCACTTTGTTTTATATCACTTGTTCCTCGTTGTCCATCCCATGGTTTGTGTGCACGTTTCACTCTCACGCTCTTTCAGTATAAACAGTATGTTAAAGTGTTAGGAAATGATAATAATAAAAGAAAAGACCAGTAAGCATTTTTATGATCGTGGTCCATTCAGGATCACCTCTTCATGTCTCAGATAGTCATGAGCTGTTGTGATAATGTATTTTGAATGAGTTTGAATAAGAGCATTTTATTTACAAATGAACTTATCTTCTGCATGGCCAAAGTAAACATTTCTTAATCAAACATATTTAGAAGTGTAGTGCAGAAAAACTTTGAGATCAGTTCTTAAAAACAAAATTCTCTCACTTATTAGCTGATACCAAATTGTTGCAAGGGCTAGGCAGAACATCCACCATTGTTCTCCCATCACCACTGAGTTATTTGCATATCTGTTCCTGTCTCATTTACGCAGACAGAAAAAAAGCATGCAAATTAGTGCTGGCACCTCAATAAAGCAATGTATTGATATACCGCTTCCATACCCTGACACACACTCAAACAACTGTCTGGTTTTTACTGCTGCTGTCATCCTCTCGTCACCTCAGGACGACAGGTCAGTCAGTAAAAGTCAGAGGCTGATGGCCGAAGAATAACATCAATCATTACAGCTGAGCTCAGCAGAGTTCAATCATCAGGGTCAGAGGTCACCTGCAGCGTCACCTTGAAAAGTGCCTGCCAACGATGCGTTCCGATATCACATTGTCTGTCACGTGGAGGAGATGGGGAGACAGAGAGTTACATAAACACAATCTCAACTCGCTGTGACTCAGAGATTGAAGTGACGAGCAAAAGCAGTGAGTAAGCTGAGAGGAGTCAGAGAAAAAGATGAACAAGATAGATACAGTCTACCTTTATGATTCACCTGTTAATCACATTTTAACTTTCTATACAGCAGCATGAGCAAGTGCTACTGCTGCACTCCAGCAAAGAAAGATGAGCTGGTTGCTTGAATTGTGCTGTAAACTGTTATTTTGTGTCCTCATGCTATAAAAATTATTTAAAAATATTTAAAAAAAAATATCAAGGTCCTCAGTACAGTTCAGTTTTTATTACAGTGTTCAGTGACTTATTCTGTACCAGCTCTGTGTGCAGGTTGTTAATTTAAAAAAGAAAGTTTTTTTTGTCTTTTCTTGCTGTGATACAGAAACAATAATTTTTAATGCTAGTATTGCATCAAAGACAGCTCTATAACAACTCGCTATCTCTTATACAAACTAAATTCAGAATTAGTGCTCCTCCAATAAATTAGCCAGTATAAGATTATTACAGATATACTTGTATTGGCTGTTAAGTAAGAAGAAAGTCTATCTCTGAAGCAATGTCCATTACATGCAAATGTATTTATGTTAGAAAAAAAACACACTATCTGTTGATATATCATTCTCAGATTTTTATTAAAATTCTCAATATCATTTTATCAGTATATATTATATAAATTCAGGGCCAGTCAGGCTGTATTCAGTTTGTTGATTTAGTGAAGTTGATGGGATTGTAGTTTTAGTAGTTATGAACTACTTAATAAAAACAACACCTATAAGGACTAAAATCATTTAAAGGTGTTGAGTTTAATTTCCAGCTCGTCTGAAGCCACCAGGCCAAAGTTTCAGTATTTGTCAACCTGGAAATGAGACTCAGCATTCAGTTATCATTCTTCAGAATTGCTGACTGCACTTTTAAAAAGAAAAATAAGCAAAAAAGGCCATCCCTGACAAAATATTAAGAGGCTTCTGTTTAGCATCTGCTTTCTGGTTTTTCCCCCAAACAACAGACCTTTTTCACAGCAGCCATATTGATGTGAAATATTACGGTTGAAACAGGTTTTTATCAATGATTCTGTTCCATTCAGATCAAACAGAGTGAAGGTGCTGCTGTTGCACATCCTGACTCATGGTGAAGACTCTGCTACACTAAATGGAATGGGACTTTAATTTGTATTTAGTAATTACTATTTCATATCATGTTGGCTGCAGTGAAAAAAATCTATTTTACATTCTCTATGGGGTGTGCCTGTGTGTGCCTGTGTAGACACAAAATGTTCCCAATAATTGTGTTAAACCAACATAGTAATGAATTTGAAGGAAAGGCCTGAAGCTGTTCCCTTTCGAGCATTGTGTTACTGCAGAGGGGACTGCAGGCGGCAGGGAGGAGCATTTAAAACTCAGGGTCCAGTTCAAATAAAATTGCTGCTAAAATTGGTGGGGTCATGTGATGTGTAGGGTCATGTGAAAAGTCACTTCCACACAGGATAACCTTGTAAAAGATGTCAAAGAGATGTCAACTATTCTTGGATTTTCATGCTTGTTTTACAATCTAATAAAATGTCTTCAGGGAGCCTTGGGGCAACTTTTTGGTCTGCTGCAACCCAGAGGTAGATGTTATGTTTAGATTAGTCAGCAAACATGATCGTCCTAAACAAAGAAACCAGTCCTAACTCATCCCTTATGAGTCACGCAGTCTGTGTTATTAGGTTTCTCAAACCACTGAGCCTAAACTATATTTGTCACTTTGTTTAGTTTATTAGTCGTGCAGAAAGTCATTCAAAAAAAAAAGAAAAGAGTAATTAACAGCACCACAACGTATCGTTTTTATTGGTGTTGTGACACATACAGGCTTAAATCTCTTTACTGTTGTTATTCAATACCAGCCTGAGTAAACTGGTAAATACAGCCATGATTTCTAAGTTATTACAATGCATTATATTTTGTAAACATATGTTTTGTTACCTAAAATCTTAATTATAAGGTTTCTAGTAACCTTAGTAGTAGTGAAATAAATGCAGAAGTATGAAGTACAGTGTTTCCCATTGAAATGTAGTGGAGTAGAAGTATACAGTGGCATAAAATTGAAATACTCAAATACTCAAATTTGTATTCATGTACAGTGCCTGAGTAAATGTACCTAGTTACTTTCTACCACAGTGGTTGTTAATTCTAATGGCTAGAAATGTTGGTAACCCATCAGAGGCAGCACACGTCCTGTCCTGTCCTGCTGCATATATTTAAGCCACCCTGAAAGTGATTTTAAAAAAATAGCTTAAAAAAACAATTTCATCCTGCTGTAAGTATTTTTTGTCCACTTGGGGGCAGCATAATTTTCACCTTTTTAGTTGAGATGGTGACCTTAGCAAAAAGTTACATTATTTGCACAAAGCACAAAGCAACATTATCATTCATTTGGAGTCTTTTAGCTCTGTTTTGGTCTCTATCAATTCTTAAGGGAAAAATGTGTGACTTTTAAGCTGCTAAACACCCCACTATATTCACCAGCTATTCTTTGTCTGCTGTTTGGTGCCGAGCCGGAAGTGCACAGTAGATTTTTAAGAGCTTTTTTGTTACAAAAAAAAATCAGCTGCTGTTGTGAGAACAACACTGATGAGAGCAGTAAGACTGAACTAAAACAGTGAAGTCCGGGCTGGAAAATCAAAACAATGAGCTGAAAGATACTAAAATGCTTTGTAGAGCCCATTGGAAACTCAGGGTTTGGTCATAATTATCTGTGGATTCATCATTATGAGCAATCCTTTCAGATACATGTAGTCATTTGACCCTTTGTGACTATAAAAATATTGATCACAGCAGCTTTACTTTTTGTTTTATTTTTATTTCTATGACTTATCTATTCAACCAGTCAGCTGTATTTTTGTATATAATGTTGTTTTTGTGAGTAGCAGAAAAGGGGAACTACAACTTAATTCCAGTGTTTAACCAGGAGAAACCCTCACTGATGCACAACTGACAACAGTTATATCCTCAGGGACTAGGTTGCTGGGATACTATTGTTATGACTGTGGATAGATTTCTTGAAATGTATTCTATGGGACAGCTGCTGCTCTGCCATGCAGGGGTTTTGGTGCCACAGAAAACCAAAAGCACACTTAAGAACCTCAGGATCTCAGCTTTAGGAAACCACAAATGGTTCTTTAATTTTCAGGAAAAAAAAACTGTTTACAGATTTAGAGGTTCTTCATGGAGTAATATGCTAACATACTATTTTAAACCCACAAAAACCTCTAAATAACTTTCTTTTTTTAAGCAAACACAAGGTTATCAGATTAAAGGATATTTATTGTGCCCTGAGGTCTACGCTGTGTGTTCTGTAATGGCCCAGTGTGTATACAGAGTTAATCCCGGACTGACAGGCAGGGACAGTGGGGTTCTGACGGGCCGGGGGGGCTCAGTGGCTGCGGGGGGACCCAAACATGGCTCTGGTTCTGTCTGGGACCCGTCTAAAAGCCCGGCACTGTCAGGCTGGCCCAAACACTGCCTGATGGGGCTTTTAGAGGAGCAGAGTGAGTGACGGAGGTTTAGAGGAGATCTGACACTGCAGCCTGTGGTGCTGCTGTTTATGTATGTATGCTGGCCCTCCAAAAACTGTGTTTATGAAAACAGTGGCAAGCTGCCCATCAGATATGAGCTCCAGGGCTGGGACAGGGACAGCTCCTCTGAGAGAACTAAAAGGAGACAGAAAGACAGTCAAAGACAGAGAGAAAACGACAAGAAAAAGACAACAGTAAGACAAACGGAACATATAAAAACAGGGTACACTGAAAAAATAAACCATTTGTTTTAACTTAAAAACATAGTGTACAGGTTGCCTTAAATTTTTAAATTGACTTAATCTGAAATAAGAAGTTGAGGTAATTTTAAAATGATTCAAACATGAGAAAACATGTTCAATAAGCTGAAGTTGAACCAAAAACTCTTCAGTCACAGTGACAAACATTGCGAACAAATTTGATTTCCTTTTACATGTTCTCTGTTTGAAGAGTCAGTTTTTCATTTTACATGAAGAACTGACAGCTTTAGCTGTGCAGTTCCAACATTGACATAAAGATAATCTGTGAACCGACTCACAGTGATTTTTCTTCATTTTTTATGAAAACAAAGAACCAAGACTTACCTTAAAGCATATTAGAGGCAAACAGCAAGTTGTCATCATTTTTTTCAAACTATAAAAAAGGGTCAGTGCATGCTAGGAGGTCTGCTAATGTGCTGATCACATTTCTTTAGCAACATAATTTTAAAGAGCTGATTTCACTCTGTGCAGTGCATTCATTTAACTCATCATTTCAAGTTAAAAGATTCGACAAGTTCTGAAAATAAATACTAGAAAATTTAAGTTTAGTTAATTTTGAAAAAAAGGTTGTATATTTAAGTTAAGTTAACAAATTAATTCCACTAAATTCCTGTATGTTTTTTAAGTGCAGGGAGAGGCTTCATTTTTTGCAAATATGATCTGAAATAACTTCCAGTTTTTATAAAAGCCCTCTTCATCTGTGTCTCTAACTCTTTATTCCCTGCTTACTGCTCCACTTCGTCTTGTCCTCTCTTTCCAAAATATTTCAGCTAAACTCTAGAAAAAGTAGAAAGTACTTTGTCTCCCTCACTAATCCCCCTGCTTTTAATTTGATTTCTTCCCTCTGTTTTGCCCCTTCGGTTGTCTTCCTCCTTAATTAGCTCATATCCCTCTGGTTTGCCAGATTGAGGGTGTTGACATGCACACGGCACAGCCCCAAATCAAATATATATATATATGTGTGTGTGTGTGTGTGTATATACTATATACTATATATGTATATATATATATATATATATATATATACATATATATATACTGCCCTTCCAAAACATCTCACACACTTCCTTACTTCTTCTACTTATTTCAACGAGCCTAAAGCACTTTTTTTTGCCTTTTTGTTGCTCACCCACTGGTTAGTTGTTTTCTGTTTGAAATGGCAGACGCAGTCTAAAGAAACTAGGACCTAATATGATTGTTGTGTTGCCATTTTCTATATTTGAAACCAGGTTTACTGTACATTTACTGTATTTTACAGAGTTATTTGTGCGGGTTCCTTATGTAAACCCACTCAAGACACTTTGTTTTAAAAGAATAGTTTGGATTATTTGATTTGAGGTTGTATAAGGTACCTGTCTATGATCAGTGAATTACCTACAGCAGATGGTGGTTGGTAGGAGTACTGGTGTAGGAAGTTAAGCAATGTACTGCTGTGGACAGAGTCAGCAGCAACATGTATTTTTAGCCACTTAAAAAAGTCCACCTAAAACAATCAGTAGTATACACTGTATTTGTAAGATTTACAACACTTCGCCTATCAGACTCCACAGGCGAAATCAGTAATTTTACTTTGCAGAACACAGGAGTTGATTCACTGAAGTCACACAATAACACACAAGCTATTAAGGCAGCATTATACCAGCAATTTCTGTGTTCTGAAAGGTAAAGATGACTGATTTAACCTATGGATTTTGGTTGGTTTGGAGAGTGCAATATATTGCTTATATAACAGAGGTTTCCTGTCAGAAAAGGCTGTCTGACAGCAAGGTAAAGTTGTGAAAATATTCCAAATATAGCTCACGTTAAAAATGTTTAAAAAAAATGTAGGGTTTTTTTTTGTTTTTTTTTCTGCTTCTCCAAACTGGTGGGTGTGCTGACCAGCTTTTACTTTATACTATCTGACTGACTATCAATAAATACATCATACAACCATAGATCAAATAATTTGGATTATCCCTTTAATACTCTATACATTGTTCAGTTGGTACAGTATTAATGCACTGCGTGACAACATCCACAGTACAGCATTATGCTCACACACTTTTGCTCTAAGTTTAGTTCACTTGTCCTTGATCATTTTAGTGTTATCAAAGGAAAGCGGAGGGAAAACTGCTCCTCAAAGTTCACATTTCAAATATTTTAATTGTTTTATGCAGCTTTAATTTATTTTTCTAATAATCCCCTGAGGCGGCTGGAAGACTGTTTACTGTCTTTGATTTGCAGTCCTGTAGCTTTTACTTCAAGCGTTAATTAACCTTCAAATGGAGAAATTATAGCAGGCACACAAGTGTGCGTGTACGCTCGACAACCACACACACGAACACACAGACTCCAACAATGGAAGAGAGTTTTTTTTTCCTTTGCTTTTCATCTGAGATCTCCCTTCCTGCTTCTTCTCTCTCTCGCACACACACGCACACGCACGCACACAAACACACGTAGCAGACTTACAACATGCAAGTCGACATTTTATTCTCTCTCGTTCCTTTTGTGCACCAAAGTCTGACTCAATCTCGGCCTCCGGATTCTTTGAACTTCTGTCAGCGCAGAAATAACATTACAGGTTCAAAGACAACGGATATCTGTTTTCTGCTCAGAACCGGCTAATCTCCCTGCCTTTCACTCCATTTTGTTTCTCTCTTCAGCTCCTTTTCGTCCTATATGTCATCATCTGCCTTTTTTTGTTCACTTCACTTCTTACATAGCTGGTAAAACATTCTATTATTTTGATATAGGCTCTCATTAGCTGTTCAGTCTAATTAAAAGAGCTCATTCATATGAAAATGGAACGCTGATAGTGATTTTCCTTCCCTGGCAACAATCGCTAACCTTGCACAGCAACTCTTAATTAGAAACTGTCTTGATTGACATTGAGTACGCACTACACACACTTATACACACATGCATACATAAGCATTCTGTAAAACAATATACCTTGGACTTGTGTAATATCTGTAAGACTAGCAATGTATCTGGTAATATACACACTATCAAAAGCTCTATTGTCCCTGATCCTGATTTTATGGACACTATATTATTGCTATATATATACTGTATTGTCTTTCCTCTCCCTCTCCTTATTTGTTTCCTGGTCACGCTTCATGTTGTCAGCGCTCTGATAGGTTAATTCATGCAGTGTTTACTGTCCCGAAAAGATTCCCATCAGGCCTTTCTCCCCTCTGTTTTTCTTCTGCCCCTCGCTTCTCTTTTCCCTGTTTTCATTGCTGCATATTAATCATCAGGTGTGTGTACATAACATCATTGCGAGATGGAGGCACACAGCGGCGTGGAGGCAACAAGGGGAGCAGAGACCATTCGAGGGTGACACTGACTGGCAGATACAGTGACTGATAGCACAGAACAAAATATCCACTTCTCTTATTTCTTCATCTGATTGCACATCTGCGTCTAGAAGCATCAGATGTGCCCATTTATTATATTACAACAGCTCTCTATAGGACGGATCAGTGCACACAAGTCATATGGCACACTGGGTGAAATGAGATGGACCTATCCAATTTTCTGATGATAATTATTCACTTTATCCCTCATATTTACTATTTATAAGCAGTGTATTAACTAGTGTTCCAACAATTAGTTGAATAACCTATCAAAAAATGATAATCAATTAATCAGTTTCAGTTTCAGTCATTTTTCAAGCAAAGATGTCAAACATTTGCTGGTTCCAGCTTCTTAAATGAGGATTTGCTGTTTCTCCTTGTCATTTATGACAGTAAATGAAGAGTCAGTGAGAAAATGTCACTTTGGGCTCTGGGAAATATTGATGAGCATTTTTGCATTTTTTTTTTACATTTTATATACTAAATGATTAATTGATTACTCATGAAAAGAACTGACAGATTAATCGATAATAAAAATAATTGTCAGTTGAAACCATGTTACCACTTAATAAGTGTCCAAAACACATTTTGATAAGTTGTAAACAGATACACAGACATTTTTAGGGTTTATCAATTTATTATTACAGTGTGTTGAAAACATTGACTGATTAGGCACAAACTATGTACAATCAGTCAAAGGCAGGTTTAAAACTGTGTAGAACTGTGGAAAAACCTCGTGAAGAAATGCTCATTCTTAATATCCCAGTTTAATCACTGATCTTCAAACCAAAATGTAAAGAATTCATTAAGACAAAATCTCTGCAAATTGGGTGTCTGTGCTCTAATGTGCAACTATTTTTTTGGGATCCTTGAGATGAAATACTTTGAGAAGCCCTGCATTAAGAACACTTATCATTGCTTACAACTACACTATAGTGCTTTATAAACCCTTATTAATTTGACTGCTTATAAATACTAGATAGTGTTAAAGTTTTAAGGATTTTAGTTGTTTTGTAAAGGTCGAGTCAGGTTTGTTTTTTGTACAGTTCAGTATCACGTGCACAGCGTCTCAGTGGATTTTAAGCCTTTGTCAGCAAAAGTTCCCCAAACAAAGTCAGCTTCTGCAGATAATATGATGAGATAACCTAATCTGAAAGTAAATCACACAGCTTTAAATCATTATCAAATTATCACAAGTATGTATTTTGAATTACAGCAATAGTTTCCTCACTTATCATTATGTTGTGGAAACCATATCATACATTTTTTTCTGCTCTATTTATTTTCAAAAATATGAGACGATATATGTAGAGTTAAAAACTGTTCCTTGAAGCTGAATCAGCTCCCACGTTCTCCTAAATATGTAAAAATGACAGTGACCCATTTAGTTAGTTAGTTAGTTAGTAGTCTGTTGTGTCCCCCCTCATTTCTTCCTTTTCTGGTCTATTATTTCTTATCTATGATTTTCTATAACTATGATTAGTTAACAAACAAGCTAAATGTTTTCAATCTCCTCAATTATACATCCCAATATATCCACAGTATCATTTATTTTACCAAAAATAGCTCAGAAAACACAACTTTTACAAATGAACCATCACTCACATGCTTCTTATCTCTTTTGTATGTTTCAAGAAACTCAGTTTGTGAACTCTCACAGCTAATTTGCCCAGACAAACACACAAACAAACACAAGCGAGCATATAAATAAGTAATCATGAATTCGGCTTGTTTGGGCCGGTTCTTTCACCTGCCCTGCTACCAGCGGGTCCGACTGTCTGTCTGCTCTCTGGAGAGGAGGACCAAACTGAAAAATCAGATTAGACATACTCCCTAGACTTATGTGAGTGTGTGTGGATGGGAAGATTTAATGGAGGATTGGGGTTGAGGGGTTGTCTCTTTACTGATGTCAGGCCCGAGGCTTCAGAGTAGTGTCCCACGGAAATGAGCCATTAAAATTGAGGATTTATTTATTTTTCTCCTTCCCCCTTTTCCTTCTCTGCATTTGGCATGGGGTGCAGAAGTCAGGCAGACGGTTTGGGAATGATTTGGGGGGACAGGACAACAGCCTGCATGGTGGACAAGCCTGTGAGTTAGACTTCATAAATGGAAATGCTGCTTCGATTATCATGGTTTTGTTATTTAATCAGCAATATCTGGGAGGGGGTTGGGTGTCTTGAATGCTTCCGATTTGCTCAGACGGTAGTTCAAGCATGTAACTGGATCTCGTCTTGTCACAGACAGACGTTGCAGTAAAGTTAAGTTGTGCTGCTCTTCTCTTTTCTGTTGTAGTTTCCCACCTTCTGGCTATTTTCTGCAGTTTTGTTTTGTGTTCTCAGAAAAGAAGCCCCAGTCGTACAAGTATAGGCTGGTTTCAGACAGATAGGAAGATTGCACAGAAGTGAGGGATGTGGTTGGAGTTACGGATGAGGTGTTGCTTTATCAGCCAGCATGAGTCCAGGATTGGTGCGCTGAGCAGACCTTTGATGTGAGCTGCGATCCAGACAGCGAGGAGGTGAGCTATCACACGGCAACAATGAGGGGTGATGACGAGTGGAGGCCTTGTTTAGACACAGCTGAGCAGCACAGAAACACCAAAACAAACTCAACCCACAACAAGAAAATCTGCTGCGAAACACAGCCACAGACAATCCCCCCAGTTATATTAATACTCACATTCCTCGAGGCACAATTAAAATTTGACTTAGTTTTTTCACGCCCAGACTGGAGAACAATACAGCCAGTTCTGTTTGTCATAGTGTACTGCGCTCCTGGTCCGTATTCTGAATTTTAATCTGAATTATGATTTTTTTATCGAGTTATTTATCGATTATAATTGGTGTGATTTGCAATATTGGGCTACATAAACTAATTTAACTTGACTTGACTTAGTTTTACTCGAGGTTTCTGTCTCTTAAAAGGAGGTTTTCCTTGACACTGCGGCTTTAGTGCTTTCTCTAGGTGGTAACTGTTGAGTCTCTGTAAATAACATTACAGAGTACAGTCTATACCTGCTCGACATAAAAAGTGCCCTGAGATAACTTCTGGTATAATTTGGTGTTATATTAATAAAATAAAATAAAATTGAGTAGAAAGAGAGGACTGTTTCTGTTTTTCTCTGTAAATTTGGCTTACTGTCCTGACAGTAGTGGAGCAAAAACCCTTAATGATGAGTTTTTTAGTGTCTTAACCCACAACTTGTTACACTTATCAATCAAAAATGGTGGGAATACTAAGATGCATAATTATGTCAATGACCACAGGGACATAATCACCAACAAGTTTTGTAATTCATTAAACATCAGAAGTTATTTATCAAATAAAAAAGCAAGACACCTCCTGTTCTCAAACGTGGCTGTTTTCTGCCTTTCACTGTTTTATATATATATATATTTCACTTTTAATATCATTTTGATTTGGACTGTTGTTTGAACAAAACTAAGAGAGAAGACAAAAGTCACCTTGGGCTCTGGGAAATTGCGATTTTTCTCTTTTTTGTTATGTGACTTTTTACTATTGTTTGGTATTTTATGAACCAAATCAGGGGTACCCAAACTTTTTCATGTCAAGGACCCCGACAATACATGCACATTAGACCACAGACCCTAAATTTTAGAGGATTTTGTCTTAAGGAATCCCCTCTTTTAAGGTTTGAAGATAACAAAGTCTTCATATTCAACAGATGATCAAATAAGGATGACTATAAATTACAGCCAATCAAAATGTCCAACCCTATTTCTTCCCTTGTTCCAACTTCCAATGTGATAATGTGATAAAAAGTTAAAATATGCTATTCCTCCTTTCCTCCAATAAAATTCTGTAAATTAGTTTAAATGTTTTATGGAGATCATCACTGACAACATGTAGTGGGTGACAGTGTGGGAAGAAAAGATTGAACAAAGTGTATTCAGGCTTTAAAAATGACGTTTCAAACCGCCTGAATTGTCACTTGAAGGATCTGACAGTGATCTGACATCTCAAATGCTGATGTGATTAATACAAACTGTTAAACACCCACACTGTATGCAGCTTTGTCACTAACTGTGTTTTGTGTAAACACCAGCAAAGAAACACTTCAGAGTGTCCCTCATCCTGCATATCAGAGACTTGAGGTTGACACATTTATATTTAGCTCTGCAGTACTGTATGTTTTTGTTTTGCAGTGTATTTTTTTGCAGCAGTGATTTGGCTTTGCCCAGAGTTCATGTATATACTAGACTCACCACAACCGTACTGTCTGGTGTGATCGCTCTTCATCAGCTGCTCTCTGAGAGTATTAATCCCAAATAGTGTCTGTTTGATAGAAGTTGCTGTTTGAAGCCTCAGTGAACTCAGAAAGCAGAAAAGGATCAGGATCATTTCAAATGGAAAGGGTCAGCTAACTCTGCACTTATCTGTATGTAGTTTTGACTTATGGAAGATGTATCTTTGTTCACTCATTCATTTGCTAATATTTTCTTTCCTCTTCGTCTCAATGAAGCAAAACTGCTTTCAAACAGAAACTTTGTTTCTTTCTCCGTCTGTCAGTGTACGCATTCCTCAACTCTCTCTGCTCCTTTTCTGTTTCGCCACACATTTTTTGCCAACTTTTTTTTTCTGATAGTCAAGTGCCAATTCTTAACTATTGGGTGACAAAACGTAGATGTTCAACAAATAAACATATGACTTTTTGTTAAACGCTGTCAGCTTGCTGTCATCTTTTCTTTAACCTTAACTTCAGTCTGGGGTTAATTTTAAAGGCACTATTTCTATACATTTCTTTTCACACTATTGTTGTTAAATGCTGTTAAAAGACATGACACAGACGGCCTCCTAGCTCAGGTGGTGGAGTGTTTGCCCCATATCCAGAGGCTGAGTCCCCCCGTGGGTTTGACTCTTGCCTGTGGCCCTTTGCTGCAAGTCATTACCCACTCTCACTCTAGTAGCGTTATTTCCTATACATCATCTGTGGCAGCTTTACACTTTTGCACTTCTTTATATATATATATATATCATGCATATACATGTTTCAGTAACATATAAAATAGTAATGGAAGTCAGGGTTCAACATTCACCATTGTGTGAGTGAGTTACTGTGTGGCCACCAAATATTTAATGTAGTTTTATCCCTATACAGTGAGCCTTTGCCAACACGTTACAGTTCCACAAACATCCTGATTCCTTCATGCCTTTTAGTTCAGTGTTCTACAAATACATCAAACAGTACTCATCAAGGGCTACCTACCAATATGTCAGGGCTACCGAACTCTGGGTTTACTTAACCTGCTAACACGATCCTTACTGAAGAACCAAAAATATAAAAGTTGAATGATGAAAAAAGGAAACAGTAATAAATTTTAGGAATGAATGGAAGCAGGAATTTAAATGACCAGATTATGACACAAGAACATAGTGTAAAGTGGTGTCCTCTATCAGTTTCCTCAACTAGTGGAGAAGTTTTTCATTGGAAACACCACATCACAATTCACATTATATTTAAGGAAGGCTGTGTTAAGTTTTTCTATATTGTTTTATATGTGTTTGGGCACCAAAATTAGGCGATTGGTGGCCTGTTGAGCCAGTGTTTAAAAATATTAGTGTCTATCCCTGAAAGTTATAATCATGTAATAGTTTATTGCCATTTAAAAATAGTTGATGGGGATTTTTTTTCACATAAATCAAAAACTACACAGAGGCCTAATACAAGTGCTAAAACATTAAATGACTATAGTCATCAGTATAACCTTGCAGCATAAAACAATAATAAAATAATAAAACAAACATTCCTATGAGGATGTTATCAGCACCACAAACCGACTATAATATGCATCATTGTTACCATTACAGTGTCTTGGACAAAAGTAATAATTGCACATTGGTCATTTATGAGTAAACAATGTGAACAGACTGCTGCAGATCCTGGCTGTTTATTTGGTCGGGGTAATTGTACTTATACCAAATGTATTAAGTCTACATGATATGCTATATATATACATGTACATATACAACATACAGTATATAAATACATGTTGGTTATTAGGAGAACTTTCAAGTATATGTTTCTCACTCCCCTTCAAACACATTAGTTGTTCTTTTAGACCACGACTCATCTTACTTTACAATGTTTTCACTCTGTTGACACACATTTAGTGATTGTGTATGTGTGTGTACACTATGTGAGCATGCACACTGCATACTTAGAGCACTGCTGCCCTGTTGTGTACTTTATTGTCACTGCCCTGTGGGTATTATACTGCTGAGAGACAACTGAGGACACACACACACACACACACACACACACACACACACACACACACACACACACACACACACACCACACACACACAAAACTTTTTCTGCTCCTGCCCTCGTACTCCAGTTTAGTTAGAGGAATGAAAGAAGAGTTCATGCTGTTCACTTACAGATGACACAACTCTGAATAACAAACGGAGCTCTCCATCGTTATCCATCCTCTTTGTTTCTCTGTTGCCCTCTATCCACCCTCTTCTCCTGCTCAAACACTCATAAACATAATTTCTTACTCTTTTCTGAGTCCTCTTGCATCCCTTGCTCTGTCGTGGACTGTGTTAGTGATGCTGTGGCTCAAGTCTTGGTTCACTGTCCTCCTGGTGTATTTTGTTACTGTGTAGCATGGATGATTTTCACCGCAGGGTTTTAAAATTTGTATTTCTGTCATATAAATATGAATGAAGCACCGCAGTCTGGTCGTGTGCAATTTGATTAATTAGAACATGTTCTAAAAAGGAAGGTAATTTCACTTCAGCTGCCTATGAAAACATTGCAGGCAAGGTATGAAGCGATGTGAGTGTAACTGACTGTATACACATAAATAGGCATGCACATAATTACTAACACAGGAGGAACAGACACATGTAGACATTTACAATCAGGTCTCCCTACTTTGATCCATCAGTACGGGCCTCAAGGCTTTGAAAACCTTTCAGTATCTCGCTCTGAGCTCAGACCATATGGTTATTGTGGTTAGTCTAAGTGTAATATTGAGGCTTAATGACATAACTCCCACCTGGAGAAGCAGGCCTTTGAACAGCCATTATTAAGGCTGCTGCAGAGATAAGGCAGCCATTAGCCAAGCTCGATCATTTCATGGCTACTGCAACAATAAGAGTGACAGCCCCTTAACATTAACTGCACCCACTGAGATACACTGCTTTCTCTTTTTTAGGCATGTCTGCGGGGATATGGTGGAGTGCATTGTGTGTGGGTCACAGGCCGTTTTAAACAAGCAATAAATGTTAAATCTGCCTGACATCTTCAGTATCCATTACTGCAAAGAGCATGCTGGGGAGCAGACACAGACGAAAAAGCCGGAGTGAAACTGGTAGACGGAGGAGATGAGATCAATAGAGGCAGAATGGAGGATTGATTCAGGCTCTCAGATCTTTCAGATTAGTGGCTCGATTAGAGACAAATATGGAAGCTTATTCATGTGACCTTAGCAGTGACAGCCTGAACTAAGTGGTCATAGAGTAATTACATTCAAACCCCAATATCCCCACTGATGCTGCTGGAGATTTGGAGATGACTGCTATACTGGATTTTCTAGAATCTCAAAAAAGGACAAAAAATGTTTGTATGGCCCAGTTTTTGACAAGGCTGTCACTAATTTTGCTCTGTGCTGGGGATTTAACACTGTTGCCAAGTTGTTCCCTTCACTGGTCAATGAGATGACATGATGTAGGATTTTACCTCTGTGCTATTCTGTGGAGAACGCTTGAGGGGAGTTCCTGTTTTATAGATAAATGTTTTGATACATGAGGTGTTTAATGCAGCAGTTATGAACAATGGAGGCTTCATGAGGTCTGGATGCCCCAGTCCAAAAATAAGGCCCATGCAAATTTAAGCAAATGCATCATGTGTGCAAGTCAGTGTGTTATCTGTTGGCGCTTGTAGTCTATAATTAGAACTGGTCTGACTGGTGGACCTGCATCATAATCAGAGTCACAGCCACAGTAAATCACCTCAGTGCTGCATTGCTTGTCATGAAACTGGCCTCTGTCTGTTTTGGAGGCTGTGTCCTGGTCTAATAGTCAGTCCCACCAGATGCTAGCTTACGGCAGCTACGGCACAATTTGCAGCAGTGACAGGTAAGCCATTTTTCCCCAGGATGGCAATATCACGGCCCACCCTACAACTGAAAAAATTTCAACCCTATAAGTGACTTCAGTGTTACAAAAAATAAAGGTCTGTGTTGTAAAAATCCCCTGATACTTTTGTCTTGGGCCAGGGGGCAACCCTACTGGACATATTTGTAGAAGCTAGTGTAAGTTTAAGGCATCTGGGTGGGCATGTCCTGAATAGTCACCATCGTCTAACTTCAGCACATCATATGAGCTTTGGGTTAAGGTGTTTTTCCCCTTTTTAAACCACCTCACAAAACTCTATCATTAGTCAGTGTTGTACTAAGGGAGTGTAGCTTGTGTTATGTCTCTTTTATGGGTGCAGTTGTGGTGTTGGTGTAAAAACAAACAAATACAGCAACAAGTGGTCCTGTAACCCCAGCACATGAAAATAAATAAAATCAACTTTTACAGTCATTGCCAAATCAATACACAAGACAGACACTAACACCAAACATATTTCTTAACAAACGTGAATTTTAATTTCACGATGAATTGTCAATACAAGTAGACTGCAGATGTGTACTACAGTGCAGTCTTTGTGTTGATGTAGATGCAGTTACTGTGTTGCACTGATGCAGTCTGTGTCCTGTGTAATTAATGTAGCTGACGGGTTGTTTATGATTGGCAGGTGAAGTTTGCTTCTGTTGCCCACACTGATAAAACTGTGAGAGATACAACAACAAACAACACTCACAGCGAGAATTAGTGTAAGGAAACCCCTTTCTACCATGTACAATGCTACTGTGCGGATGGCCATTTTAAATTAGATGAATAAATTTGGAAGCTTAATTATTTTTGGCGCTTTGAGCTATTATTCTCCTCTATGGGAAAGTGAGGGATGAGATGAGAGAAAAGGAAAGGATATATGATCCCTAGAAGACAAATGCTGATGTATTTGCTCAAAATCTCTCATTTTTTTCACTTCTTCTGTCTCTCCTTCAGTCCCCGATAGGCATAACTTTATTTCTTTCAACCGTCATTAGATTGGCTTCAAACAAAACAAACTCAATTAACCTTATTTCTCCCCCTTAATTCTTTATTTCCAGAGCAATCCATCAAGCACACACATGCAGATATGTGTGACTGGCTATGATACTGACACTTAAAATGCAATAGTGATGCATTAATGTTTAATAAGCAACAGTTTTTAACAGTGTATAGAGTCGTTAGGAACCGCAGCCTGTCAGTCTTTCCACTTTCAGCCCCACACATGGTGTTTTTGGCCGAGTGTAATTCAATCAATTCACACTAACTTTCTCCTCCTCCCCTCTTTTCCTGCTGAACTTGCCAGGTCATGTTCTGTGGCTCATATGTTTGATTGAGGCCTCCCTCTTGTGTCTGGGAGAGAGGGGAGGTGGGCTCCGCGGGGAGAGACGGCCCGGTCGCATCGGGACTGAACTTCCCTGAGCTGGGAAACAATTACAGCCCCCCTCCCTCCTCCTCCCTCCTTCAATTCTCCTCCGTCTGTCCACCACTATTCTTTTCTTTTTCTCTCTCGCTTTAACACTCTGTCTCTTCCATCCCAGTCCTGGGGCACTATATACCCCTTTATTTATTTATGTATCAGGAGACGGAAATGGACTCCCACCCAGGGAAGAGGGGTGAGAGGGAGGTGAATTATGAGTATGTGCACTTGGATGTGAGGGTTTGTGTGTGTGTGTGTGTGTGTGTGTGTGTGTCTGTGCACATGCAGTCATACAGTACATACAGTATGTGTTGTGATGTATGTGGATAAGATGCAGTATTTAAAGGTACTCTGTGGAGTTTTTAAACAGTGGTAGTTAGGGGACGGAATCTCTCGGCACCTCATGATTCTATTCCGATTCAGAAAGCAACAGTCTGATTATAAAATTATTATCAATACATGTTAATGCCTCAACAATACATACATTTTCTCACTGTGTGACTGCTTGTTACTGTCAAACAAACCCTATTTGTAATGGTCCATAAGTTTAGTTACACGACGTGCATACAGCTTTTAAACCACGGGGTGCCCGGTCAGATTGTATCTGCGGTTGCTCATGCTCAGCAATCCTCACCAAAATTCAAGATGTAGCCTATTTTAGAATGTAAACGTGTTGCACATGTTACCATCCGCTATGTTTCAGTTCAGCCGTAAGGAAGGTAAAGCCCAAGACTACATAATTGCTGCAGGTGATCATCATGTCAAGAAATGCGTTTTATATTTTCAATTACTGACTTTTCTGCATCAATTCAGAATCTTTAAAAAAAAGAATTGTAATTCAGTCATATCTAAGAAGCTGGCCCATGTCCTATCTGTTCACATGGAGGGGACAGCATGTAAGCCAGACACCAGGGGGTGAATCGAGATGTTTTGTAATGGCGTCCATCTGTATATACTATGTACACTGTGCTTTCATGACATGTCATCAATCTCTGGTGGTCGGCCATGTTGGTATTGACTGTAAACAATTCAAACAAACTCGCAGCGGTTCCTTATTTTTGTTATTCCAAATGGTCAATTTTGGGCAACTAAATATAAGATTATAAGAATAACAAACTGGTTTCTTATCAGTTGGCTTTGTTAATAAATTGGTTGAAGAAAGACGTTTTCATTGTTTATATGTTCATGACAGATCAGCATTTTTGATCCAAAAAGTAGTAGACTATTAGAGTGGAATCCTTAAAGCTGTCTAATCAAATTTCCAAAGTTTCCCTGAAATCCTGTTACATTATTCTTTTGACTGACGGTTGGTGGTGGTAAGACACAAAGAAACATAGCAAGATGATAAGAAAAACATTGAAGAAGACTGCTATCCAGTAAACATGGATGTTAGTAATGCGGGATTTAAAATGTGAAAAAAAAGACTGCAAATGCTTTATGAGGAGCAAAATGCATTCAGCATGTTTGTCAGGCCTCAAGGATACACATGATGAGTGCATTGGGCACCGCTGAAAGTAAACATAACTTTGTTTACATGAAAACTCCACAGGGCATCCTTAATTCATATTTAGTGCTGTGCATTTTGTAACTTGAAGAACAGACAATCTGTAGAGGATGTTGCCATGGCAGCAGAGCAGACCATCTGCCTCCTCTCATCATTTTTGATTCTTGTTTTTCATTTTTACACACAAATCCATACATTTAGAGCCCCTTTAATGTGAGCGCATTTTCCAGAGAGAGGTTTTAAATTATTGAGAAAAAGCTGCTTTCTGCAATTTCTTACCGATTTCTATTTTGACTTAATTTTATAGCAGCAGATGTTGTCTTCACACTGCAGAGTTTTCTTTTAAACAGGGGTGACTCACTGTGCAGTACACGCCTGTATTGAAAGCCTCTGCCAAAAAAGCCTCAGCCACAAAAAACACAGAAAAATCAACTAAAATGGAAAAGACAAAAAAAACGAAGCAGGCGCACCATTAGATGAGAAGTTCTGATTGCGCCGTGCTCTTCCCCGCTCCTTCCTGTACGCGACCTTTGCCTGACCTCTGAGAGACCCCTTTGAAAGAAGTCAAGGACTTCTGCACAGCCGCTTCAGGCTCGATGTGGAGGAAAACGGGTTGAGCTGAGGTTCAGAGGGCCGGCTTTCTGTTCGCCTCAGAGTGCACGTTATCACCTCCATCACTGCAGCACGCTGTTGTAATTGCAGCCTGTGATCTCTTTCTGGCCAAGCTTTCTTTTTTTTTTTTTGAAGGTCTTTAAAATGTTCTCCTCCACCCTGTTGTCACCCTTCAACCCTTTCACTTCAGATACTTAAAAAGAAAATCAGGGGCTTTTCTTGAAAGAACTTTAACTGAGCGTTGCCAGGTCTGCGTTAGAACTACATGTGCGTTTTATTGTAAACATCGCAAGTAATAAGTGACAAACCAAGCAGTGATTCAGTCTTGATAATGTTTGATTTCTCTTGTATTCTGGTAGACATTTCTGTACTTTGTCAACTGCTGCTCTGTCAAAGGTTTGAATTTGGGTTTGGGGGTCTATTTATTTTCACAGCATTAAAAAAAACCCATGCTTTACTGTAAGTTTGTACTGGCATGAAGCAGTGGTATGCAAAATGTATAAGATATGTAGCAATTCAAAGAGAAAATCAGTGATTTAATTTAGCAAAATTCCATATTCAGCATTCTCCCTAGCAGTTACACATCTGTTTGAAGCTGAGCACATCAATAGTTCATATTGCACACTTTGCAAACACCCTTTAATCAGACTTAAAGATTAAAAATCAGCTGGTCTGATAAGTTTGGGATGACACAGTACAAGTATTTATTTTTAAAAAGTTTTGTAGGTAATAGCTGTGACTGAAATAATTCAACCAGAATATTTTACAGTAAAGATGATTTCAGAATGGGTCTTGTCACATGTGGTATTGTAATAAGGTTTTTTTTCTATACTGTATTTTAATGTATTTTTCTCAAATGACAACACTGTTACCCCAGTGGGTACTTTGGAGTATTAGCAAATACCTGGTGATACAATACCTATCACAATACAGGGGGTCTTTCCATTATATGGCACTATATTGTGATACTGTAAGCAAGGTGATATATTGCTGTTTTGTTGATCAAATTGTATGAAAACTGTCGTATTATAAAGAACACACCACCATATGAATAAAATCTGAGTCGAAATGTGTATTTGTAAAATAAGTATTCTATAATAACCAAAATAAAAATGGAGTATGATTAAACTGCATATTTTATATTCTCTATTCATTCATTAACTGCAGAAAGCTGTTAACTGCCGTAAAAACAAAACAATCACCTGACAACGCAATCTCGTTTACCGTGAGTGGAAAACTAGGTTCTGTAAGGAATGTCAGATGAAAACCGGGAAAATTGCTTTGTGGTTGAAATGTAGCAGCAATACAGCTGAAAACACACAGAGAGAACTGAAAAAGAAAATGAAAACAGAGCCAATAAAATACTGTCAGTGTCAGGAAGAACATGTTTTAATGGGATTTACCCTGATAAGCTGGCACTGCCGTATGTTGGCATTATTTTTTCTACCATAAATAATTTGTGTGGTCAGGGGGTACTTACTTACTTACGTTACTGAAAAGCTTGAGAGC
Source organism: Lutjanus erythropterus (assembly GCF_056507025.1). Lineage (NCBI taxonomy): Eukaryota > Metazoa > Chordata > Actinopteri > Lutjaniformes > Lutjanidae > Lutjanus > Lutjanus erythropterus. Next base: position 23,216,374 of record NC_139318.1, read on the forward strand.
CATTATTTTACTGGAGTAAGACCAACTTTCATAGGACAAACTATTAGATACAAACTTCAGCTTCAGTAGAAAAAAAGTGCTTATGCTTCACTAGCGTGTGTGTGTGTGTGTGTGTGTATGTGTGTGTTTGCATGTGGTTTGCGTGGCTCTGAGGCCGGAGCTCATCACCTGCAGGGCCAGGTCTGCTTTCTTATCACTTTGTACCTCTCTGATTGGCTTTTATCAGTCCTCTGAGCTCTGATTGGCCATTATCTCTGAACGCAGCTCTGATTGGGAGGTCATAATGCTTTACTGCAATGGAGCATAAATAGCCTGATAACACACTGATACCAGAGTTCAGCCCTAACACACTGATAATACTCAACATTATATCCTGACCCTCATCCTGTTTCCTCCGGATCTCCACCGTCCCTCTCCATCCACACTGTCTGCCCCGCCTCATTTTTAATATTATGTAACCTGTAATTTGATGAGTTCAGTATATAAACTGAATGTGGCTTTTAATAAAGACTAATGTAGTTTTTATTCTACACAGTTAAATGTAGTTGCATGTGCTCAAATTCTGGATTTGAGAATAAATTTCAGGTACTTTAGACGTGTATTTTCATTTACTGATACTTTATACTTCTACAACCCTACATTTCAGATGGAAATAGTGCACTTTTCACTCCACTACAGCTTTAGTTACTAGTGAATTTACAGATTAAGATTTTACATTCAAAACATGATAAGCTTATACAATATGATGCATATAGATTAAACTCTTGATCAGTATACAAAACTGTTAACATTAGCTCCACCTTGACCAACTACAACTGTAAAATGTTTCTTACACAATAATACATTAGTAATAACAATCAGATAATATAATAAGTAGTAGTAAAACACTTATGGAGGTATTATTATCTGTATTATCAGTTCTTTTTCCTCATTGTACTGAGTTACTTATACTTAAAAGTGACATTTTGTTTCTTCTTCTTTTTTTGAACATTCTGTTTATTGATTTTAATTGTCAAAAAGAAATAGCAACAACAACTTGGTAGAAATAAACAGAGCATTTGTGAAATAGGTCATTGAAATTACACACAGCATTCATCTGGCCACCAGACCACAGAAGAAATAAACAATGGAATTATACATGACCAGAACAGTCCCTCATCTCAGTCAGTTATCTTCATGCTGACCTGTACTTAAATCCTAAAAGATTCAGTGGTTTCTCACATTTTCTTACAAAGAGATGAGTATTATAGTATTTGTAGCCAATATTAAGAGAAATTGAACTATTTCTATGTGTATCCTCTGTGAATCCAGTATACTCCAGAGTAGGCACAAAAGTGGCCTGGGAAGCAGTTGCTGCCCTGTCATTGTACTTATTTGTTTAGTGGTGACAGTCTCAATGCAGGACTTTTACTCGTATGGAGTATTTTTATTTTGCAGAACTTTTACATAATCAAAGGATCTAAATATTTCCTTCTCCACTGGTAGCACAAACTTAAATTATTAATGACCTTTCCAATAATTTTTTTTTTTCTTACTCTGAATCAGTCAGTGGGTTTTGGTAGGGCAAAATAAAACACTGACATGCTGATTTTATTTGATTTTTTTATACTAATTTTTGGCTGATTAAACTAAATTCAGTTCAGGCTTTAATTATTGCAGCCCAGATTTCTATTGTTTCTGTCTTGCCAGAATTGGTATTATTTGTATGAGCCTTATAGTCAACCTGAACACAGATTTTGGACTGTAAATCCCAACCCACCAACTTTAAACTCTTCTGTTCTGTAACCATTTTTGTGTCAGATGTGAATCTGAATGCTGTTTACTTCCACTTTCACTGTGAGATGTTGTTCTCAGTCACCACTGAAAGTTAACTTCAGCAGGTTCTTTTTGTCTTCAAGATGTTCCTGTACTGAAATATGCACCTCTAGGGGGTAGTAGTAATCAAGAATGGTTAGCCCAGAGACTGATTACGGTGTGTATGTGTGTGTGTGTGTGTGTGTGTGTGTGTGTGTGTGTGTGTGTGTGTGTGTGTGTGTGTGTGCGCGTGTGCGCATGCATTTCTGAAAAGACAGAAAATAAAAAGAGAAGAGGAAATGAGGAAAGGAAAGACAAGCTTAATTTTTTCAGAGGATCTCATGCATTCACATAAACACTGACACTTTTATTCTCCAAATGCCTCTGAAATTTCTGGGTTTTACTATCAGAGAGTTTTGACAGATTAATTATTAGTGATTCTTTTCGCCATGATTGTATGTCTTGTTTACTGGTAATTTGAATAAGCAGATTCATAAACCACTGCGGACAACGTGGATGTATTTGGCTGTGCTAAAAACTCTTCCTCCCCCGTCCACTCAGTCCACTGTGAACACTTGAAGTACTGTTTGATACTCTTCTCTTCAAAATGCAGTATTTTCATAGTGTGGTATTGATACTTTTACTGTATGATGTAATTCCTGCCTAGATTATGTTCACAGACAACATTTCTTTAAAACAATACATTAATATAACACACTGGATTTGCAAAGAGGTCATAGCTGTTGGTGGCAGGCATACAAAGAATAACACTTTAACACCACAGTCTGGGGTTCAAATCCACAATCCTGCAATAAAAGTGCTTTCGTTAAGGAAAGGAAATATTTAATTTTGAGTAGGTTTTGGCAACAAGAGCACTTTGGTTAAGGTTAGGGAAAGACTGTCATTTCAGTTAATTAATAAAAACATCTCTGCTGTATTTCTGAATGATGAAGTTGTCACTACAACTGGATCGTCTTCTTATTTTGACCGGAAACATTAAATACATTGTCAATGAACATTTCACTAATAGTGTCAACATTTTTGTGATGTGTTAATACGTGAATTAACAACATTATCTCATTATGTTAATAGAAAACGTATTTCAGTTGGCATAACGTTTCCATCAAAATGCCTTTGCTGTTGCAAATTAGTTGTAAGTTAACATAATTTGTAGGAGACAGGGCTTCTTCTGGACACTTCTTCCACCGTGACAGCAAGAGCAAAAGTCCATTGACTTTATTTCTCACATAATGAATTCACAAAAAGGATGAAAACACACAAATTTTCTTCTTCTGTGACTATGAGAAAGTCAGAGCCCAAAATCTCTTTGTGTTGCTAAAGATTTAATGAAAAGAAAATTTTATTTTATTTTTAGGTGTGAGGTAGCACAGCGGTAACACAGCTGTGTATTATGATAAATTTAGTAATAAATGATTGCACACCAGATTAGTGACTTCTGACTTATTTGCATTTAAACACCTTTTTTAAAGAGAGCTTGTTATTAAATATTACAAACTTATATTATCTTCCTGTGTAATGTTGTTACAAATGTTGAACAGAGTTGAACTGGACTGTATGACAAATCATTTAAAATACTCATGAGGGTTTTCCACAGTGGAAAATTTCCCTTTGCCCTGAACTCGACTATTCTCTCCCTCAGTAACCAGCTCAGACCTTTAGTTTAATGGTGTGTATATCAAACACATCCAGATCTCAATTATCATTCTTAATGAGGGAACGACTCTAGAGGAATCCCTCTTCCATCTACAACCTTCAAAGGTCCTTAAAAGAACATCTGAGGGTCTTTATCGGACAAAGTTTCTCCTTCATTTGAATAATTCTCCTAAATCGGCCAGAGGGAGATATGAGAGTGAAGAGTGAGGTCCTAAAGTCCTGGAACTGAAATGAGATCTGGGTATCGCAGGGAGGGAGACGTACAGCGGTAGCCTATGATATGGATTAGAGTTTAGGGATCTGCATTGTTCGTTTCACTCCTCTTTTAAGTCTCCTTTCACTTATGTTTCTCTGGTGTTTGCACCCCAAGCCTTCATGAGTGTACTGTATATTCATGCATTCATGCAGATACATTAACATACACACTTGTCCAGAGGTAAAAGGAGGGTCAGGAGGTGTTGGAGGGGAAGAGAAAATGTCTAAGATGTGTGTGTTCAGAGGGCCTGTATCTCATTACATAGGAGTGTGATAGCCATCAGAGTCAGAATAATATTTAGCACATGCTGCCTGCTAATGAAGCGGTAATGTCCACAGACTGGAAATGAGAACCAGAGAAGCCTCTCTTTCTTTTATCCCCTCATCTTTATGGCCTCCTCTTTCCTTCCATCCCTGCTCTATGTCGAATATTCATAATCAAATAACTGAATGTTATTTGCTGTATTTGTCAGACAACTTTGTTTCCAAAATCCTTTCCGCTTTCTTCTTTCAGTTGTTGAATTTTGGAAGTTGCAGAAGAGCGTTACATGAAACTACGAGTTCATGGTTTCTTTCTTTTGTTTTTCTCTTAAAATGTTTTAAAAAGGCAGCAGTAAAATAAAAAACAATCTTAAAGCTAACAGAAGGCAGAAGATCTTGTTTGAAATTAGTGATGACGCTGTGCAAAGCTGTGGGGTGAAACTCGTCTGTTGTTCTGTTGCCGTGCAGCAATAAAAGTATTAAATCTTATCAGTGAACGCTGATGATTTCAGGCACACATTTTAATTTTTTTTACATCGGCACCCATCATATAGTAAAGATACTCAAGTTGAGCATGCCAGTTCTTTCTCTCTGAAAAATTTGTGATGACTTGACTTTAAAGAAGTAGCAATATTACCTTTAAAGTAGCAGCTGTTTTGTGATTTGTTGCTTCTTGTGATATAGTTATGAGCTGAATCACCCATTTTTCATGCCAGAGTGTGTTTATACAACATCAAAGGAAATAATATCTGTGGTGAAGGAAGTCTTCAAATTCCTTAATTAACTAAAATGAAAATTATCGCAGTGTAAATATACAGGTAAAAGTCTTTCTTAAGTGTGACTATATAAGTGTTATCAGCAAAATGGTCGGATTATTGGATTATTATTACTGATACATTAACTTGTAAGCATTTTGATGTTGCAGCTCGCTGCAATGGAGCTTATTTACCACTTTTTTATACTTTCATTTGTTTTAACCTGTATGAAAATTCCTATATTTAGTCGAAAATGGTGGAGTTGAAGTATATGAGTAGGCTTACAATTCAGTCAATATTTGTTATTTTCCTTTCTGTCTCTCTTGGTTGTCCTGATGGGCCACTGAAAACCATGTATTTTAGCAGACACAACTTTGTAGAGGTGACAGTGACCACTGAGCAGAATTTGAAGTATTTTAGACTGAAGATTTGGAGACAGAAACTCTTTTTGATTGATTGCCCGCTGTTGATAATACATTACACATCAATAGTTAAAAAGTAACTAATCCTCTGAGTAGTTTTTGAGAAGAATACTTTGTACACTTAATTATTATAATACCTGTAGTTTCACTTGGGTAATATCAGTAATTTTAACTGGACTAGAGTACAGATTTTCAGTACTTTTTCCACTACTGCTAGTCACTTTGTACCACTGAACAAACAAATTCCTCAGGACTATTTTAGCCTACTATTTTAAGCCATCTTGATTTGCATTGAGATTATTTATTAGTTTTTGTGTCCATTTATCTGCACTCAGAAACAAAAGAGTTTCTACATGATCTTGATTCAGATCAGTTGTCAATGCAAATCTGTCCGTTGTCACGACTACATTTGTTAAAGGCAAATCAGCTCCATGGGAATCAGATGTAGACTAGCAGATTGTGAACAGCTGTCTTCTTTACCTGTATGGTTTAAGTGTTTAATTACAGCAAGAGAGTGTTTGTAATTTACTGTCATCACAGCTATAATCCATCCATAAGTGCTGGCTTTTGTATTGCTCCAAAAGCACAAATCAAACTTTATTTAACAACACAGCAGCCAATTAAGAACATTTTGTGGTCTTTTTAGACATTGTTGATTCATTACAATGCGTGCATAAAAGTGCCTGCTGTAAAATTTCAACACATACACCTTTGTAAATTAAAGTTTGATTGGTTGCAACATTACACAGCAACAGCCGCACAGACACACAGTAAAATAAAACAGTAATTTCTGTTTAATGTACTTTGAAGAATCTCGGACCACACTCATGCCTCTGATGGTGGATTAGGTTTATAGTCTGAGGATAAATTTGCTTTTACAGCTCCACAATAAAACACTCTTCTCCATTTAGATGTACTGATGATCCTCTGCTGGTTTATTGGTCTTTATTTTGGGTTTTGGTTGTAATAAAGGTAAAGGCTTCATGTTACTGTTTTATGAACATGGCATTAATTACTGCTTTTTCTTATTAAACCTAAACAACATTTCTAAATGAAATTAATCCTTAAAGGATGCATTTCATCTCTCTGTTTCACACACACACACACACACACACACACACACACACACACACACACACACTCATATTCAGTGTTTGCTGTTGCTATGGGGCAAATGCAAATCATCAGAAAGTTAAACCAAAGGAGAGGGTAGATCTGAACTCAGCTTATTTGGTTAATGACATTAAGTCTGTCTGTTTCATCCACCCTGCACGCTGCCCGTATTTTCTCTCCCTGTCTCTCTGTTACACTGTGCACACACAAAAACACCTGCACAAAAGAAAAAGGGATTGTTTCAACTTTCACCCGTGCCCCCTCTTTTTTCTCTCTCCGGCCCTCTTCCTTGTCGAGAAGATTTACATGCTCTTTTTTTTTCCCTGGCACTTTTATGCAGAGACTGTCCTCCTCTGTAGACACCCCCCCTCCCCTCTCCTCCCCTCCCCTCCCACCCAGTCACTGCACAAACACAGCTGACAGGAGGTGGAGGCGCTGCCATGACACAGTCGCGTGCCGTCCAACAAATCCCTCTCAATCCGCCAGCCAGCAGGCCCTGAGTGGGCTTGTGTGTGTCTTTGAAACTGTCCTCAGTGTTTGAGTGTGTGAGTGTGTGTGTGTGTGTGTGTATGCAGCAGTATATTTTACTAGCTTTACATTTGTGTGTGTGTGTGTGTGTGTTGGTTTGTCATGCAGTGTAATTGTTGTGTCTATTTTAGCTGTTCTTCGTAGCTTCTCCAATAATTATTTACAATTATTTTAATGTTGTTTGTCCTGTGGATCAAGAGGCAAATGAATTGATTACTGCCCTTAAAAAGAGAAATGTAGTTGCACACTCCATTGATTGACTTAGAGAGCTAGTCAGCATATTGGACATCAGATACAAGTTTGTTTTGAGCCTGTTTGTTGCATCCATCAATCCTCTGTCTGATCAGTTTGTCAATCTTCATCAATCAATATGTCTATCTAGTGTATCAGTCCTCCTATAAATCAATCTTATCTCTTTTTTTGCTTAAAAAAGTTTCACCAAACACTAGTATCTACTTAGTAAATTAGTTTAAGATCCCCCATTTGTAAAAATCCAATATGCTGTCACATTTATTGTTAACTCAAGCAGAAAACAAAACACAGGCTGTGTCCAAAATTCTCCACTAACATGTTGTTTAGTACACTAAATAACATTATGTCAGATGTTTTCAAGTATCCTTAGTATTACACCAATACTATGTGAGGTGCATAATATTTCCAGGGAAATATTACAGTATTCAAGCACTTTTTTCCCCTGGCTAGTGCTCATTTCCTTTGTTACTTTGGGTCATTTTAGGCATGAGGAGTGCGACTGGGTCGGGTTAGGGTAATAATAACAGGTTAAGTCAATCAGAGGCAGGGTAGGTTGGGATATGACTTCGCCATCCTGGGGAAAAAAAACATGCCCTGGACACTATACCAGCAAAAATATGTACACAGAATAATGCAGCAGTGACACCAACAACAACAATATAACAGCACAAGGCAGAGAGTGACCAAGGCCAATAATGTCAATAATGCTTCAATTTAAATGTAAGTTTTCACTTTGCTAAGTGTAATATATTTATAAAATAGGTTAATAGTTGGCACGGGTTACCACAGTTACACGTCTCCAAACCGTTCTCAGGAAGTAATGTGATACACGTCAGCATACTATCTTACTCATAATGACAACGCTGTTGATATTAAGTCAAACTGAACTTTTACCTAATAATGGTGCTAGAAGGTACCATCAAAGTTATAATCCTTCCTGAAGGGAACATGAATGTCTGAATCTAATTTCATGGTAATCTATCAAATAATCGTAAATTCTTGAGATATTTCAAATCCACAGATATGAATGTCACAGAAGGGCTAGAAGTAAAGTCGGAGGGTCACCAAAGTCAGCAGGATTTATCTTCTGTGGACCAAGAATGTCTGTATAAAATTTAATGGAAATCTATCTGATATTTGTTAAGATATCTGGACCAAAGTGGTTGACCAAACACACAGCTCACACAGCTCTATGTCAATGTTTGGCAATTTGTAAAAACTGACGATCGGTGATACATTCAATTCCCTGCTGTAGATTCAGCTCGGAGATGTGTGCAAGCGGCCACAAGCTCTTGTAGCTTTTTTAGCCTAATAAATAAACTCACCAAAACTGTCTTGGTTTGTGTTTCCACTGCTCCAACAATTACTAACTCTGGCTGGGTAAAATAAACCCTTAATTCACAGAGTTAGGTATAAAAAGATTCTGGCTGTACATGCTGTTTTTCCCCACTGCCTCTCTCTGTTGTTACTGGCTTCTTTGTGCAGACCATTACAGGCAGACCTTAAATTACCAAAACAAAATGACAAATATCAACCAAAAAGCCAACTGGTGGTTGTTAAACTGTATGTGTTGGTTTAAAAACAAGATATCCAAGACCTGAACAATTATTTTCATCAATAATACAACTGTGTGTCATTTTGCTCAGAGGCTTGCCTCTTTTCAAAAACAATTTTTTTTTCCAACAGGTTTCGACAGACTTTTCATGCATGACCTTTGCCCTCTCACACTACGTAAAGAGGTTGCTGTTTGTGTTTGCTTTTGTTAGGATGTTATAAAACCACACTGATAGACTATTGTCATGTAAATACTGCTTGCTGGTGGTCTACTGTCCGTGATGAAACTCAAACACTAGACAGAGATTGTATTAATTTAATGTCATGTTCTTAAATGTTTAAATAATCCATGCCAAGAATGTGACATAAATACTCTGGTTGTATCAAATATTTTGTGTTTGTGTCCTCTTCATATATTATGTCTCAGAGATTAAAGTGTTGCAGTCAGTGATGGATGGATGTGCTTTGCTGTGTGGCATTTTAACCAGGTCTTTAGAAACAACTCTGCAGCTGCCTCCTGCTACATGGCACTGCGGGTTAAACACACACACACAGGCACACACACACACACACACACACACACACACACACACACACACACACACACACATGCTGCAGCCCTCCAGCTCTCCTCAGTCCAGGGGGCAGTAAAGTGGTTATCTCTCTCTTTCAGATCCTAATCTGACAGCAGCTCCTGCCTGTTGCCAGGTTACCCCTGGGGCGTCAATCTCCATTTAAATCCTCACTGCCTCCCCGCCCACCCATCAACACCAGCCCTGTACACCCACCACCACCCTCCGCTGCCGTCCTTCACACCCCGCCTTCTCACCCCCCGGCCCTGAGGGTCCGCTCTCTCCTCCCTCACCCCACCACCGCCCTCACCCCCACCACCCCTCCCAGTCCGACTGTGGTGGTGGCACCGGGCTGAATTCACACAGGGCAGCAGGTGACACATGGATGCTTTGGAATCAGCTGCTATTCAGGAAAGAAGACAGATCGTGTGTTTTTAACGACTCATGGTAGAGTTCGTTCAAAAAGCTCTGCGCTGCAGGCCGTTCCCAGTGTGCTTTGGCACGGATTCACACTCAGGGTACAGCCTGGTGTTGTAGAGCAGGGGGATATGTGGGCTGAGTGGGTTTGTTTGAGAGAAGGGGCGGTAGACAGGGGTCTCGTAGTTGTAGGAGGATGTGGGCAGAGTCTGCGCTGCACAGACAGATGAGGGGAAATGATGGAGAGATAAAGCGATAAGGAGTCTGATGTCTGAGCGAACGTTCCTCTCCTCCTTCTCTCTGTCCTCCCTTGGCTTGTGAATGGAGGTCCATTGTGTATGTTGGAAGGGACGTCTTGGATGTTGACCCTCACCCAGAGGTCACATGGGGAGTTGGGTGGACGAGAGAGAGCGCATAATTGCAGCACAAACACAAAGACGAGCCCACTGAGAGGCCCAGCCAGTTGGACCTTCAAGAAGCTGTACAGCGGTGTGTCTGTCCACCATGTTTGTGCGACCTATTATCTGTTGTTGACTGGTTAAAGCCTGGAGGTGAAGGAAGTGGTAGCATTGTTTTCCATAGAGGGAAGCACAGACACCTGTTGGAAGGTAGGATGGATGGATGGATAGATAGATAGATAGATAGATAGATAGATAGATAGATAGATAGATAGATAGATAGATAGATAGATAGATAGATAGATAGATAGATCACAGATCTGCAGGCTCCACTTTTTATTAATTGTAACCAGTGTCTTTCTCTAACCAAATGTTTTAGTTCCCTAACATTAAACATATCATAGTTGCCATGTGCAGATATTGTAGAAAGGAAGAACGTCCAATGTCCAATATCAATGTTTTTGTCTGACAATAGGTTTGGGAAAAACGAGAGATGTTGGTGAGATTTGACATTGGGCCATTCTTGGCACTTCACTGGTGCCAGGGGCCCAGAGGACCTGAGGCTTTGGGTGGAGGTGAGTGTCTGTGTGTGTGTTGGAGCCTCTGCTGTGTTTGTGTGTGACTGCAGTCCAGTTGGCTTACTCCCGGTCAGTGTGTCAGTCAGTCTGTCGTGTGAGAGGGCATGCTCGGTGCATCTGAAACCTCTGGGCTGACGGCCGGCGGGCATGGCTCGGCCACCGGTGCTCCACCTGGCTGATTGATGCGGGTCCGTTTGAAGTCCTCTCAGGGAGAATGAACTCCATTCATAAGCTGCTGCACCCTCCACACTCCCAGCCCCACCTCTCACTGCTGTCCCTCCACTCTGTTAACAGCTGAAATGCTACACTGCTCAAAGCTCATAGTGGTATGAAACTGAGGTGGACAGACGACAATATGATAGACAGCCTCAGTATAGTCTCCATCTGTGTGTAGCTGCTGCCTGTTGTGGTTTTAGTTTCCTGCTCCTCTGATTTGAATACACTGTACAGTGTATGAAGATATGATGACCATCCCTAACCCTTGTCACTGTTGAAAAATATTAGAGCTGCAATTTCCATTTTTTTAAACTGCTTTTTTTCTTTTTGAAAAATCTATTTGTTGAATTTTTCAAAATTAAAACAACAAATCAAAACAAAAAACATTACAGTTTCCTCATTTTCAAGTGCTCAGCAAACATCTTGGTTGGTGACTTAAGATATTTAATAAAATATTCCCATATTTTAAAAAAGCTCTGTATTTTCTCTTGGTCAAGTCAACTTTTCCATGGCTTAACAGCTAGAAATACTTTTAAATCAATGTCCAGCTGTAGGTGCTTCTCTGCTCAATACAGTGTTTAGCCTGAAGTGAGCATAAAATGAAATTTTTTTTATTAGCACCTGTCAGTGTCATTCACTCATTGGTGGAAGCAGTCCAAGGATAGCTGAGGGAAGACAGGTAACCTAATAGAGATAATACCCAAAATAGTCTGTATGACCTCTTCCCAGATTTTTTTTTGAATTTTGGGACACCTCCAAAGACAGTGGAATAATGTGCCTTCTTCTAGACCACATTTAATACATGAATCAGGATTATTATTATCAAAATGATGTAACATGGAGGGAGTATGTACGCATAATCCATTTGAATTGTATAAGCTTAAATCTGGTAGTTGATTGTCTGGCTCTGTGCATCTTGACAGACTCTCTTCCAGTCATCTTCAGAGATTTCTACTTCTAAGTCACTAGACCATGCCAATCTATCGTTACCTGAGGATTCTTTAGATTTAGCTGCAATCATTTTATACAAAAGGAAAACCCAGCCGCAGCCTTGAAGATAATCTAATATAGCTTTTTTAAGGCTAGACAGAGGAGGCCTGCAAGGGGACTGTTTAAGTGCTGTTGTAACTCTGCAAATTATTTTCTTAACTAATCTGTTATAGGGATTTAAATCACAAGTTTCATCATGATACAATATTATATAGATTATCTGGGCGATATTTGCTGGTATCACAAAGTCGGTCACAATATATTCAATTCTGCAGGTGATATGAGATGATAACCCATGACCATTGATACTTTTTCTTACCCACTGATGGTTTTAGTCATTGCATCACCCAATGATTTTAAGCCTAATATCAATCAAACAGAGCAACTCATATTGCCACGGGGAGACTAACAAGTTAGTGGACTAGCCGGTGAGATACAGGTTTATTGTATTTCTTGTGTATTTTATCTTGTAACTTTATCATTTACATACATAGTGTGATTTGTCTGTTGACCGTCTTTCCTCTGAAAATCCAAAATATTTCCACACTTTTGATATATTATGGAAGGGAATAAATATTCTCACTGTCTTGACTGCTTGCCATTATCTGTTTAGCATTAACACTGTTTGAATGTTTAGAAAAGAAGTGCACTTGTATAGAAATGTTGATACATGTGTGCCATTGAAATCTCAAAATAAAAGCATATCTTAAAGATGATGATATGGATTGATAGCATCAGTTATTATTGAATCGCTGATTGATGGATTGTCAAATCATATTAAGTTTACTATAATGTAAGATAAATATGACTAAATTCACACAGTTGTTACACGCAACGAGTGAATATTTAGTATTTTTGCTTAAGAATGTATTAATTATCAAAATACTGAGCAATGAAGATGATCAAAATTGTCTCAATTCTAAAAATTACTGTACATAATTCAGGTCTTGCTCACACTGAACTTCTACTCTTCTTTGTCGTCAGTCTTGCTTCAAGACTGGAAATCTCAATCACCCAGACAATTGGTGCAGATGAGAATACTAATAGATTGAAATTATAAAGCCGCAGGACTCACATTTTAAAGCAATAGTTTGATATTTGGTAACGTATGCTTTTTCTTGGACAGAATGTGATAAAAACATGGCGCTCTCATGTGTGTAGCTAAGCCTGAAGTGGTGGTTCAAAAGTTAAGAAATCTGCCTTCCAGCACCTCTATAGCTCATTAATTAACATGCTTTGTGTCCAGAGTTAAAAACCGTTTCATTTTCACACTTCAAATTAAACATACGAAATAATCAGGCTAGTTGTGTCCCCCTGTTTTCAGTATTCATGTTAAGCTTAATATCTATTAATACATATCTGTATATGAATGCAGAATCTGTGTTCTGGTTTCTTTTCATAGTCTGCTTGTTATCTGAGTAGCAGGCTTTGGTTGCATGCAGGAAAACAGTCCTTGTGGAGAGCAAAAGAAGTGGAATGCATTGGCTGTCAGCTCTTGATGATTTTAGTTTTTATCTGCATTCATCAGGGTTGGGCCGATTGATGATCCCATCGTCCATCGCAATGGCTGACAGTCATCAATTACTGAGCCTGTACTGTTGTAACATTGTGATTTAAATTGCTGAAGCAATTAAGTGCAAAAGTGAAGGCTTATTTATTAATAATTTACTAAAGGAATAACAGAACTTTCTGCCTAGTAAATCTACTTTTTTTGGCATTTTTGTTGGAGCACATAACAAAAATACAATATCATCGTCAATCGTGATGTTTCACTGTGGACATCATCATATACTGATTTGGAAGAGATTGCCCAACCAGGTATCTGTTCATAGAGATCTATTCTAGTGTCTCAAGTTGCTAATTGGACTGAAAGCAATGACAGGTGCACAGAAGAGAAAGTCTTGGCCCAGATATCTGTTATTTATCTGCTTGGCACACTGGAAACCCTGCAACACTGACAGTTGCCCCGAGAGGCTAAATGATAATCAGATGATTCACAATAGGCGATGGGTGCTAAGATTGGGGACCGTGCTAAGCTAAGCTAACCAGCTGCTGTCAATAGCTCCATATTTATTGTACAGACATTACAGTCATATTAATCTTTTCATCTTGCTTTCTGCAAGAAGGCAAACTATTCCTCTAAAAAGAAGAAGTTGTCACAAGTTGGCTGCTAACAAAAGATCCATAATTTGTTTCAAAAATTAAAACTGTAGTCAAAAGTGAAGCAATGTTGTATATATATATATATATATATATATACGTTTTATATGTATTGGTGTGTTGCATGCATGTGTTTTTCTTGTGTCTTCTTGTATCATGCACATGTGAGTGTGGGTCCCTCGCAATTTCTATCACAGAGATCTGCTGTTGACAGCAGAGCCAAGGTCAGTTCCTGGGGCTCTCACCACGCTTTGTCGGTGGGATACCTGGAATGTGAAGGAATGTGGGCTCGGACAGGTGGAGAGGTGCTCCTCAGAGACAGACACCCGGGCACAACCCCCACTCCCCCCTCTTTCTCCCCCTAAACTAGTCTTTCCGCCTCCTCGTTGCACCCTGCCTGCTTCATCTCTTTCAAGTTTCCCCTCACTCTGTGTCTGAAGAATGAATGTCAGGAAGCCACTCTCCTCTTTTCTCTCTGCACATGGTGAGCAGAGGAGAAAGGCAGGGAGAGAAACTGGAGAGAAAAGGTTGATTTAACATGAGAACAGGAGTCCAGGCATTTCCTTTTATTTTCCTCCTCTTGGCAATTTTCCTTTTCAGTCTGATGGATTGGGTTTGGACACCATTGTCACCACACATAGAGAGATATTCCCATTCTTCCACAGATGAACTGTCACTGTGTTTTAGGAAAAAACTTGTCTTGTTCCCAGCACTCGTTCATTCAGTCTACCCCAGTGTGAAGTTAGACAGGTATTTCTCCAGGTTAAACTGGAGAAATAACCTGCCTGAAGTAGAGCTGGATAAAACTGAAAAAAAAAAAAACCTTCTTCTGTCAGCTTCCCTCATCCCCCATCCACCCTCCACTCTCTTTCCTTCACTCAGATTGTTATCGTCAGTTAGATTATTGCTTCCTGTAGAGACCTGGAGCTGCCTCTGCTCTCAGTTTTATGTTCCTCGTGGTCCTGAATGAAGGGTAAGGCCAAATTATTATTATCCATTTAAAATGAATCCAACAAAAGATCCAGTTTTCACATTAGAGTAAATTGTAAAATATATGCACAGGTCATGGCTACTTCTTGGGACGTAACTACACTATACTGTGTGTGTCACAGCGCAAATTGTTCCCTCGTTTTCTTATTCTCTCTGTATCTGTTCATCTCCCCCTCTTTCTCCATTTTGATGTTGTCTTACTCTTTGTTGTATGTGTGGCCGTGTTTTGGTCATGTATACATTGAAAATTTGAAAATTAGGGATTTCATAGTGGCTTAATGAAATCAAACTTCATTCAATGCCATGTATACAAACAGCATACAAAACTAGAAGAGTGCACTCAGTAGGGCAACAGATGGTGAAGCACCTACTGCAATGCCTACACAGCTGATAGATGCAACTAGTAAAGATTCACAAAGCTTTCTAATGAAGTTTTTTTGTATAGTCTCAGTTTTCTTTAAGATGCACATAGTGCAGTAATGTAATGGTATTATAACCAAGTGCCCTGTGGTCATCTAACTGTATAACTTAATATGGAAACAATGAAGTCCAGGCTTCTAAATTTAAATATTGTTCTTTATATAGAATATTATGTTATTTATTTAGAACATTACAAGCAACCACGTGTCTTTAAAACAATATTCAAAGGTCAGAGTCTACATGTCCCAGTGAAAGTTGTGGCTATTTAGAGGGTTAATGTTTTGGCATTGAGTTAATTAGATTTCATCTCTAATTTGTTTACCAGCAGACCCTGAATACTCCAATATGACAACCACTAAGACGTATGGCTAAGAAACAGGAATCTTTTCTTCTCATATCATGCCTAACATTAGTGGTTTGTAACGTGTTTATGAAATTAATATTCCAATGCTCTGCTTTAAGATGAAACAAAATCTTTCTATGGATTTCAGACGTTTCCATACGTTTATCTTTTTTATCAGTGTCAGAAAAGCCACATGAAACATATTTAATGACAGAAAGGTTCAATATTATAAGGCAATAATACATGAACAATCTAGCTTAAATTTTAAATTACTTTTGTCTTATCCCGCTGCAGTAACAAAATTAACCTCAGGATACGTGTACTTTTGGCAAGCACTTTTTCGCATTTCCCATAAATTCATCCAGACCTTTATATTTTCTGAATTTCGGTTAGAATTTGCTTCTCTGCAGTCTCTGTTTTTATGCAGTACTGTTCATGCTTTTTCCAACTTCATCTCTTGTTTGATATGGATATAAAAATCACACGCTGACCTACTTGGAACCATGTAACACACAACTGACCACCTGGTTACAGAAAAATAAAGATAAATTATAGTGATTTTTAAAAAACAGTGAATGTAATAAATGCTATTCCCTATTTCTTTCTGTTTGCATTTAGCATATTTTGTTTGCTTATAACAAACAAATCATTTCCATTGTATACTGTGGTAAAAAAAAAATATTGCCTCAGAGCATCCTTTGAACATATTTGCATAGCGATTTTAATTTTCCTACAAACAGGTGCACACACATTATTCAAATATCCCATGTCTACATCCTCCTCTCCTTCCTCAGCCTGACCACAGAATGGAGAACCAGCCGTCAGCCTCTCAAGCCCATTACTGTATCACCTCTGGGGTAACAAGAGCCACCCAGAACACTCTGACACCCACTTCAACACACGCTGTCCTGCAAGACTTCTGTGGCCTCTGATTAGATTTGACTCGTCAAATTGAATCTCCCTCTGAAACAAACACCCTTTTATGCACATGAACATACACACAAACATATAAACTGAACACTGAAACCCTACTTAGTTGATTGTTTACGCAGTGACTCTTATTCTCAGTAAAAGCTGCTAATAGGAGCAAATTACTGCCAACAACTTGGAAATATCAAGTGCCTGACTGATTCAGCTGTAATGGAGTTAACTGCTGACCAATCCAATTATGGGCCTGTGAGGGGCTCAGTGGAGCCCGGGGAGGGACGGATGGGATGGAGAGAGGGGTGTGTCGGCCTCAGGGGACGGGGGAGTGGAGGGTACCTGGCTCCTGGGCCGCTAACTGTCACTGCTAGGCTATAATTGCATTTGGAGTGGACCATGGGGCAGAGTTGCCCCTACCATCCAGACTTCGAACAGGAGACATGATCTGTTCAGCCTTTATTACCAAACATAAAACAGCTGCTCAGTTCAGAGTCTTCCTTTGTCTCTCTAAAGCCTTGGTCACACTACATGACTGTCATCAGACAGTCGTCAGATTGCTGTGCCATTCATACTATACAACTTTCGGCCTTGTAATCAGGAATCTTGTTGGACTTTGCAAAATACATGACTAAACAGTTACAGGAGGTCACACATTACACAATCTGTCACCTAAGGAATCATCTACGAGTGTCTGCTCTCTAAACTACATTTTGTCACGAAAACACATACTAGAAGTGACTTTATATTATTAATTCTGAAGATCAGTGTGCAGCATGTTGCTGTTGTTGTCTCACAAAGTCAAACCTGTCTCCACAGAGTTCACACTGCTGGATGTGAAGCTACTTTGTAATAATTCTTAACTTTAGAACTACTTCTTCTTTTTCGACTACTTTTGCTCATTTTTTCTCCTCTGGGCTTTTCTGGCTGCTGCTCTGGTGCTCTTCTGTCTCTCCCTCTCTGCCGAACCCTCTTGACCTCAACCCATGTCTGCTCTCCCCAACATGACCAGATATTAAATCAGCTTGAAACCTTTTGGGTGTCCGTGAAGCGTTGGTAAGCTCTTGCCAAGCTCTCAGTTTGTGTCTTTTAACAGTTCACACCAAGGCTGAGGCAGATTACTTTGAAATGTAGTCAGTTACTGAGTACAAATTCAAAGGCATTTTTTGTAATTAGTAACATAATCCATTGGATTATTAAAAATGGAATATAATCTAAATACTTTTTGATTGCTTTTGGATTCCTTCAAAATCAAACATTGAAAATGTTTCACCTTATACTAAAAACTGGAACCAATCTGGAATCTGCAACATTTTCTCTTTAAATATCTTAAAACATTTTCAATGCAAGCATCAATTTTGCTCTTGTAACAGGAGAGGAGCACTTACTCATTTTTTTTCCATTTTCAATGTAAATAAAAAGGAATAATAACTCCATTATTCATAAATCATCATTAAAAAACAGAAACAAATGTCAGTTTAATCACTATTAACAAAACTGGCAACCTGAGAGATTTTTTTTAATGTCATTTGAACTTTTTATGAATTAATAGAGGACTGGTTAACATGAAAAAGAAGTTTCATAATTTTAAAATTGCCAAGTTTTAAAGATGTAGTCAAAAATGTGACCACGACAATGACAATGTAACCTGGACTGAATATAGTTACTTATGTCTTGTAATTTGATTAGGATCACGATTACATGTAATCCATTACTACACAACTCATGGGAATGTGCACAAATTTCCCTCTGACCTGGAGGCTTCTGTTGGTGATCTCAAAAACCTGTCAGGGAGTGGAGCATCAGGGATAAAAACCTGTAGTATGATCTGTTAGAACAATTACTCCAAGTCTTCCAGCAGCACTTCCTGCGCAGCACTGCATGAAGTTTTGACATATTTCCATTTAAGAATGAGACAAAGTTTAGCTGAACTAAAATGCTTAAGATGATTGAAGGTTTTATTGAGGTTAAGGACATATAAGAGTCAGAGCGCTTTCAGCCGTTGAAGACTGTGGCATGTTTGTTTTTGTTCTGCTCTGTGTGAGACATTAGGCTGGTAGTGACCCGGGAGGTCAGCGAGAACACAGCTCTCAGCTCGCTGGGTCAACTTTGTTTGACGTCTGGAAATGTTAGAGCGGTAACTCAAACCAGGCCTGTTAATCAAAGCTAATGCAAGTTTGATGCAGCTGTATTTCTCCCTGTATCTCCACTTCATTTAACCTCCATTACCTCGGCCTTGCTTCCTCATTCCACGTCCCTGTCCTCCCTACTCACCCTCCCTCTTCTGTCTCCCTATGGTGTTCTGTTCAACTGGCTCCATAACTGGGAACCCCCCCACCCCTCCTCCCCTCCAACCCTGCTCCCCTCAGGCATCCCAAACCTCATTTACACAGATATGTTTAGCCAGCACAGGAAGCAACCCGTGCCCTTAACAAAATTATGGTCCAGCCAGCGAATGAGCCGCGGGGCTGGTCTGCAGGGACCAATCATAGAGGGCCTTGACTCTACCACTTCCTCTTTTGAAAGAAGAAAAGGGGACTCCAAAGCGCTGACTTTTTTGTGTTCCCCCTTTCTATGAGTCGACTTTGGACCCGACCAGGAGCTCACCTCTCACAGAGTGAACTAATGTACTCCATTACAGCTTTTATATGGGCTTCATGTGTAGCTTTGAACGATGTTAATGATAAGGACGGTAATGATGGTGATGTAAATGCACTGAGTGCTGCGTTAACAGACCCAGGGTGCACGGCCACGCTCTGATCACTATCTCTGCGGCGCCTCAGTAATTTGGCTCTGAAGTTTCGCTCTATTAATGGGACTCTGCTTTTCCTTTTTCCTCTCATATCCTTTAATTCTCCCTGCGCCTGCATTCCTCTTTATGTCTGCTGAAACTCTCTTGTTCTTCCAGGCACAGTCTTTAAGAGATCACACTGTTTATATAGAAGTTCATGTGCCCATAAGAAATGTGTCAGAAATATTTGATATATTTCTCGGTCTAAAGAAAGCCTATTCAAGTGTATAAAGTACATCTATTTCAGTCTATCTACAGTGGGACCTGTGGGCCAATGTTGGCCCGCATTAAGGTTTGATATGGCCTGATTTGACCCAAATTTCTAGCAGCAACAAAAGGAAATTATAAATCACTGTGTATGCTGTTATTTTTTGTGAGGTAAAAATGCTCTGACTGGAAGTAAAAAAGTGAAAAAAAGTCAGAGGAAGATCTTCTCTCATATTTGGGGATCTTTAGACACACTCAGGACACATATTTTTGGTGAAAACACATGAAAAAGTGTATTTTGTATAATATGTGACTTCAATATATATGGTCCCTATTTATTTATTCCTTTTTTTTCTTTTAAATCTGAACATGGTGGGCAGAGTGTCACTTTGTGAAGGATGACAGTCAGTTAAGGGAACTTGGGATCCTACTACCATTTTGCATCCTTACAATACAATGTTTGCTTTTGGCCCATGGTTCGGGGATAGTTTAGATTATTTGCAGTGGGGATGTATGGGGTACTTATCAATAATCAGTGTATTGCCTACAGTAAAAACCAGTTGGCACAACCCCAGTCTGGAGAGGCAGAGGGGAGTACCGGCATGGAAGCTGAGCAACGTACAGTGTCCAGTTAAAGTATTTGCTATATTTACAATATACACTCTAAGAAATGATTCATGGGGTTAGTAAGTATAGCTTAAAATCAAGAGCTTTTTCAGCTTAAAAAAATGAAGTTTGTTACATGTACACATTTTAATGAGTTGATAACTTAAAATGAAGAAAGCTGTCTTAACTCAATAATATCTTGGTTTTGAACAAACATTTCTACCTTTATTCAGCAACAGAAAGAATTAAGTTAGAGCAACAACAACTAATGACTATATTGATACAAGAAGCAAAAAATAGTTTTTATACACTACAGTTTGCTTTTAATTTGTATCTTGTCCCACCTATTAAAGTTGGTCAATTTAGCTAGCTTGTGTAGGCCCTAGTCTTTTTTATATTTGGTTTTATGTTGGCAGCTAAATTACTAAAAGGCTTAGTTAAGAAAACTAGTTACTTTAATCACATTATTTAACATGAGAACTTATATATCTGTAGTACCCTACTAATTTCGTTTACATGATTTCTTGGAGTGTATTTCAGTTTTATTGCTGTGCGTACAGTGACTTTAGGCATTACCATGAAGAAATGTTTACTTTCACTATGAAATTTCCCTCGGTTTGAGTGGACCTTGAACTCCTCAAGTGTGCTTTCTGTTTGTGTATTGGGTAGCCAGGTGTCAATTTTTGTTATCAGCCAATCACTGTTCGAGTTGAGATGAACGCTGTAACCTACCGTATGCCTTTAGGGGCGGGACTAAATCTCTGTGCGAGCGACAGACAGAGCTAGCTACAGGACGGAGAAATAAAAACATGGTGAGTGGCTGGTTAGTTAATTTTATGCTGTAAAGTTACTTTCTCTGCCTAAGTTTAAAGCCGGGGACTTTTATTAGAGTTTGTACCCAGTGTGAACAGAGGAATAAGACGACTTTGGAGCGAGTGTTTAGTGAGTAACTTTGCTAAGTTAGCACATGTGCTGTAGCACTTGTTGTTGTTAGCTAACCCTCGCTTGCCAGGAGGAGGCGGATGAGAGCGAGCGTGTGGGAATCACGGATTTCTTGCACTAAGCTTCTGAGTGTGTATGAACTTTTATATGGACATGATATGGATATTTATGGTTGAAAGACAGGATATTCGTCTTTAATTATTATTTTTTTTTAACTTTTGGATAGTGTGCTTCGGGAGACTGCGCTGCATGCTGTTGCTGTAGAGGTGCTCAGGGTTTGCCACTGCAAAGAAACCTGCTTTTTGCACAGGGACCGAGCTTCAGGACGGGTTTTCTTCATCGCTCAGCAGGCCGCTGGATGGAGGGTTTGAACAGACCGTTTCTAACAACTCTTCCGACGTTTACAAGGAACAGTGAGTACAGACACAACCTTTCTGAGAATTACACATGAGCTCCAACGTGATAAAATAGTATGCATGGGAGTTAATACTCTCATCGAATTGTATAGGAAATTAATAAGCTAACTAGGCCTCTCTGCACCTTAGTAGGAGTATTATACTTAGATTTATAATTGTATCCACGTCCCAATTTAATATTTTTGTAGTACTCACCAATTCACCTCCCATGCAAAAGTGTGTACCTAATGTAAAGGTCTATACTGTATACTTAAACCCAACTGGAACTACTCAAAAGAACTGAAAAAGACTTACACATGCTTCAAAAAATATTTCTTGAGCTGTCTGAAAGCCCGTCAAGAGGTAATGTAAAAAAAATAAACTGCTGTATTAACAAACTAAGATATTGAGGCCAGCATCGCCCTTGTTCTTTAAAGTAAAATGACTGATTTCATCTATGGGGTTTTGTTAGTTTGGAGAGACATTTGGCTCATAAAAGCGCGGCTTCCCAACAAAATAGGTTGTTGATGGCAAAGTAAAGTGATGACAATATTCTAAATGTAGTGTGCGCTTTAACCAATATTGATTTTTTTTAGGTGGGCCCTTTTAAAGTGGCTAATATACCTTTCGTTTCTCACTCCATCCACAGCAGTACATTGCTTAGCTTCCATGGTGGTACCCTCTGCTTTCTCCAGACTTTGCCAACCCACATCTATTGCAGCTAATATACTGACTATCGATGCCTCATACAACCCCACATCAAATAATCCAAACTATCCCTTTAACAACCTTTACTTAAAACATTCCTTCATGCTTTTTATTGCTGCGGGTCTGCGGCTCTGTGGGAGACAGCCTAAAGACGAGTGTCTCCCTTTGATTCCTGTTTAATATTCCAGTGTTGTCTGTGGTCTTGGAAGGACCACGATGCCACTTAAACAAGCCGCTCTTCCCACTCCTCCCCCTTTAAATCTGTTTCAGTATGCATCAGAGACTCTGGAGGGGTAGCCATGTGAGATATCTCTCTCTCCCTCATTCCAATCACCTCTCCCTCCATGCCCTCTGCTCAGGTAATTAACTTCTCCCTCCCATCTCGATCCCCTCCACGCCCAGCCTCTCTCTGCTCCTTATCTGGGCTCCTTTCAGACTGTTAAAACTATCAGCCTCCTTCCACCGTCCCCCCTGTCTAATTCCTCCGACTGAAGGTGGGGGAATAGGTAGAAACTAATCCAGACCTGCCCTCCACCACCACCACCACCTGCTTTCTGCTCCCCACACCTTCGTCTCATGCCAGCTGAATCACTTTCTACCTGTTTTGTCCCCTTTTTTAAAAGAATCAAAGGTTCATCTCTCTTACCTTCAGTTTGAATGGAGATTCAAGAGCCAGAGATTGGATTAATTAGACATGTTATCCTGATCAGTGAAAGAGAGACTTGATCGCTGTTCACTATATCCTGATTAGGACACACACACACACACACTGAGGAGGTGAGGTGAGCAGAGCAAAGACAGGCTAAATCTCTGACTTTTGGAACTGCAAGGGATTAAAAGGAGATTGTAATTGCTTTTTCCCCCCTTCTCTCAGTTCATTTGTATTGACAACTTGTTACTCTTCTGTCGCACAGCAGAAAGCAGAGAGGTCGTGGCTCTATGAATGGAGTTGGACCGTCACTTGACAAAGACAGAGCACAAGTGAGAGGACAAGGAAGGAATGGAAGAGGCTTTCATCTTTGCTCTCATGAATTATAGATGCTAATGCCAATTTATGATCTGATTCGGTTCATCTGTAAATGGTAATGTGCGCACACTTGGCACCTGTGAATGGAGAATACAAAGACAGGGACAATCTGTGGCCGATAATCACAGTCATAATTACCATAGTGTGATAATGGAGAAGGAACCCTGATTGAATGTGAGAGGAATTAAGTGGAAAGACATATGCTTCTTTCTCTCTTTTCCCTCTTTTCTCCTCTCACTATTTTTATCCCTGTCTAATAGCCTGTGACTCTGTGTGTGTGTGGTACTACTCGCTGAGTTAGAGGTCAAGTGTTAAGTGTTGTGTGTGCGGTGAGGATTTGTTCCAGATCGTGTGTGGTTAACCGAGACGAAGTGAAGAGCGCACTGTTAAAATGAGCCGAGCTCATAAGCACAAAGTATCCAGCTGAACTGGGTCGTAAAAGTAAAGTCAGCAGTGAGTTTTCCAATGAAAGGATGAGATTCATGTTTGTAGTGTCATCAGACTCTAGATCTCTTCGACTATTACAGAGATAATTTAATCTCTTTACTCTATTCACTCGCAACTTTTAGTTTCTCAGTTTAGATTAATGAATATGTTTAAAATGTTTAAAAAACCGGTATGACTTCACCATCAGCTAATGCTCACAGCATATCAGGAGAAGTACATTAATGCATTAGCTTATTAATGCATTTGTTGATTAAAAAAATACATAAAAAGAAGGTGAGAGTTTGGTTTAGCTTCAATGTTATTGGTATTAATGTCAAGTTAAGAAATTGTTATGTATTTCTCTTCTTTTGCCTTCTTTTTAATCAAGAAGTGACAAAGACATGTCGTACATAAGTATAATGAACGTTATATTTTATTGATTTAAAAATGATTTTGGTTCATACAGAAGTTATGAACAAACTTGTTTCTAATTGCTTTGACCTCTACTGAGGTACCATACAGGGATGTTCTGTGTCCCACTCCCTTTAAGTACTGTAAAGTAGTAGAGTAGTAGAGTTTTCAGATTGGCCGGTGCTCTTTCAAAATGAGTAGGCAAGAACAGTCCTGAATTACATCCTCAGGAGGTAACACTTGACACAAGAGGAACAGTGATGTCACTTTTGTTGTGCGCACTGCATTGAAAAAAAAATATATATCAGTCAAAACCAACATTGAGGTGTGGACATTCCACCTCCTTTGCAGATCATGCCACCACTTCCTGTATCTGTTTCAAATTAAAAGCCCTCCAGTGTTTCATACTGTGCACAGTCTAGCCATAGGCTACAGATTTTGACCTAGTCTTGTTGATATAGCTATTGAGCCCCTGACTATAGCAATAAGGAGTGAAACAGTCTTCAGTATCAGTAGAAAAGACATACATACACATAATTATGTTTTCTTTGCATGCAGATGATTCTGTGATCTATGTTTACAAACATGCTTATTTCTATCTATCTAGATATAATAACTAATTTTGGAAAAATATAGGGCTACAAAATTATTTTGTCAAAGAGCATATTTATTAAGTCCAAGTAGGTTGAGGGAAACCTTGTGGATTTTGACAGGTTACAATTTAAAGTAGCCTGTGACATCTTTACTTACCAGGGAATGGAAGTACCTGGGTACAAAGGCCATGAGACATGATGAAAAACTTAGAGCAGAGGAAAATGTTTGTTAATTTTGCATTTCAAGAAGTAAGTCAGAATATTGAGAATAAAGTTGAACTTTCAGAATTAGTCCCAGGTATAAGAAAAAAATAAATTTGGGTAAGAAGATTTTCTTGGGTTCGGATTTTGAGAATATAGTTGAAATGGCATTTTGAGAATAAAGGTAAAATCGTATTCTAACTTTGTTCTTCATCATTTTCACTTTATTATTGAAATGCAAAATACAAAAATCAGTTTTACCTGGCCTTCCTGCCCTTCCATACCTGGGGCCTGTGTAACATTTAAATACTTATTTCAATATAGGCTAAACTAATGTTGAACAAGATAAATGTGATCCATACTGATGACCCCCCCACTCGCCGTCTTGCCTTTGGCCTTTGAATTGGCCTTTCAGTTTATCAGTGAATGGTTGTCTAAAACACCTTAGGGTAAAATAATCAGAATCTGTCCACATGTCTGATAATTCCAATATTATAAATGCTATAATCAATAATGAAATAACAAAAGCAAACTGTAACCATATTAGTGGTTGATTGGATGATTTAGGGAAATGAGCTTACAGTTTCAATGTTTTATTTTTCTCAAAAGAACAATAATGCTTTAAAATTTAAAATGATTTAAATGGCAAAAACAGTGTAAATTTTAGGAATTTTTTACAGTGTGAAAGCTCGTCTGTCAGGCGTCTCTGGTGGGCGTTTATGAAGTGGAACCTCAGCCATCCACCTGGGCTTTTAACATCAGCTGATCAGAGGTGTTCTCTTGATAAACACAAAACCAGCGTCTACAGTTTCACTCTCCACATTGTGCCTCTGCTCCCACTTAAACAGCCTCAACAACAATCACTGATAGTTTCAAATTAAATGATTTCTGTCATGAAATCCTTCGTCACGGCCTCGGCACATACATACTAGACTGCGGTATAAATTTCTGAATCGAGGCCTCTTTCTTTTTCACTCCGTTGGCTGTATCATGTTGCCGGGACAAAGCCATGCAGATCCCTCCTCCTTTTACACCTCTGTCTATAGCCAGGGACAAAGACCTGATTCACACACCCTCCATACACTCTTCCCTCGCTTTGAGTGTTTACTGTTTACCGCTCTGCACCCAGCTGCACGGCCACAGCCTGTGACTCAGGCTTCTTTGCTGCTGTAGTGAAAGCTGGAGACTTTTAGGTGGAGCTGGAGCAGTGCAGGTCTCAGTGGAGGAGCAGGATGGATGAAGAACGAGAATGACTGAGATAAAAGTAGAAATGGAGAGCTGAAAATGAGAGGGTGCAATAGGAGAAAGGAAAGCGGGAGATTACTCACAGTGCTTATCTCAAAGTGAAAGAAGGTTACAGTGATGAGAGAAGGAGGGAGGCAGAGCAGGTTTAGTGTTTTGGGCCGGTTGGTCAACACTCTGGAGATGATGACTGTAGCTCCATATAAGACATGTACCTCTGCTGGTGTTTGATCTCCTGTGTAGTGACGCTGCAGAAGATGAAATATTACTGCTTTCATCTCTCCCCATCACCTCTCCTCCACCGTCCAGCCTTCTCAGAGAGGTGGATGTTTGTAGCAGCAGAGCCGAGAATGCTGGGAAAACAAGGCCTGATGGAGATGATGGTAAAGTGGCCCTGTGGACAAAATAGGACACAGGGCTTTGTTCCCAAAACGTAGGACAAAATCAGTTCTTAAATGTTATTCTGATCCGCTGATTGATAGTTGGAGGCCAAAAATTGTACAGTGTGTTATCAAAATACAAAGAAATATTTAGGTAAAGAGTTAGCGAAGATTGATACGGTAAATATGACACAAGAATCTTGTCATCACCTCGCCAAGTAATCAAACGAGAATGAAATAATGACTGTGTCCGGCCAAGAAATAGTCTGGTTCATGACCCACTATCACCATGTGTAGTTTTTACACAGTTTTTTTTTTCTCGCATTGTTTTTTATATATGGATTAAATAAATAAGATATAGGGTTTTCATTATTAAGTTTTAGAAATGCTGGAAGGCAGATTTAATTACCTTTGGACTAGGGATTTCCATTAAATTTGCTTTCGATAGCTGGACACCCATTAACGAATAATTAACCAGATTATTTTGAAGAAAAAATACAAAATAACATGAAGCACAAGAGCCCCCATTGTTCCCGAGTCTCCACCACACAAGTCTGCATCCCTGCAAGGTTGTCAGACAACCTCTGGTGGACAGAGAAGCAGAACTTCTACATATCTGTGGTGTCAACTGCTGTCCGTGTACATGTTTGTTTGATAGTATTCAGGCCTTGATGAGAACAGTGACAATTGACTGAGTGAGGGAGTGAGAAGCGTGCTGGACTGCATCTCCCAGTCAGCACTGATAAAGTGACAGGTAGTTGTGATGTATCTGTTGTTTGTGAGAGCTGTCCAGCAGTCAGTGGTCAGAGCTTTCTCGTCTGCCCTAGCTAGCCTGACTTTTAGGTCATCCTTCTTCTCAAAGTGTTTTTCAATACTTCACATTATTCAAAGTAGCTCTCAATAGCATAACTCTAGCTTCAGGTACCAAACTAAAGTTAGCTCTTTGACGATGACTGGGAGCATGATGCAGGTGTGCATTATACTTCAGCTGGAAGTGAAGTGATCTTTGGATGTGAACCATCCTCAGACATGGCAGCCATGTGTTTGTTCTTAATGTGGTATAGCTAGTACTATGCTAATAAACTGAAGAGTAGCATCACACAATTTACGTTTGACTTCATTGCCCTTTGGGTGGAAATGTTCCCACAATGAGCTTTGTTTTTTACCTCTGACTGTCAGCATCAGTGGTGTGTGTGCCTGTGCTAATTAACCTATAGACGGAAATGAGTAACAGGTCAAAAATATTCTTGATAGTTAACTGATTAACGCTGTTGAAGTTGAACTAGGCCTTTAGTATGGATGAGTAAAATGCAGGTTTCAAAATATTAAAAAAAAAAAAATACAATGGAGTGATTTGTCAGGCCTCATCAATATGCACGATATGTATTGGTGACAAACACTGAATCTAAACATAACTGTGTTTGAGCTTGAAAATTTTGATTTGACAGAATAATTCCAACTGATGGTCCACTCATTCACTTTTTCCAAGGCTTTCAGCCAAATCACACAGTCTGCTGTACAGTTTTCCCAGTTGAACTGGGAACTGGAAAATTGTCGTGAGTGAACCTTGACTTGTTTTGGCTAACTGTAAGATCAAGAACGAACTGTCATGTTTATCTTGTAAAGCTGATGAGGAGTCTTAAAAGTGTCATGGATACAAATACAACAACTACTGAACTTACATATTAATAGATCCACTCATCACTTTGGTTTCATCTGTCATTTCTCATACATTACCACTTTAATTCTTTGTTTAGTGTTATACAGTTTAATTGAATGAAAAGGTATTCCTGTTCCCCTTTACTCCCCACCTGTACACAGTCTAACAAGCAGTCCAGTCTAAGATTACCCACCATGCAGCAACAGCTTTGTTGGCATGACAAAGAACTGAGCGAGCACTCAAATGACAAACTATGGGGTTGCATAAATCAACCACCACCCCTATATACAATCACAAAAACAGGCAGTCATGTAAAGCGCCCACTATATCCCTCTCTTTGTACCAGGCGTGCTGTTTCTGTGGTGTGCTGTGGCTATTTTTCTTCTTTGTTTGTGGTTACACACACCCTCCCTCCCTCATTACCTGCACTACTACCTTCTCCAGCTCCTTTCCCCCTCGTAGTCGACCTTCGTCTTCCTCACTGTGCTGCATCTTCTTTATCTAATTAAGTGTAGATGTGCTTGGTGGTGTTTAATGTGTATATTGTTTTTTTTTAGTACGATGTAAGGCTGAATGATGAATCAAAATATAATCAAAACTGCAGCATGGCCAAGTGCAATATTCAAATCATGGGAGCTGCAATTTATTAATCAAAGTAAAATGTGTCCCAACATATTATTATGAATGAAGCATTGTAGTATTACAGAGATGCCCCAATAAACAAATTATATTCTCAAGATGTAAGGGAACATGCTTGTTTATTATAGATGCCAGAAAATATTTTTTTCAGTGAAATTGAAATTCAAAAATTGTAGAAAAAAGTTGAAACAGAATCATCTTTCAAAATAACTCACTCACTCAGACCTAGTAGGTTGTTACACAGGTTATACTATAGGATAAGATTTGGTTGTTTTTTTTTGAAGATTTATTTTGGATATTACCTCATGTTTCTCAGGTTTATTGAGAGAATTTGCAGAATTTCTTTGATTAGTTTAGATCTAGATCTAGAACTCTATCTCATGAGGCACCTTGCCTGTATTGTTAGTGATGATTAGGATTAATATGATGTAAGAAGTGTGACATTTCTAGGGAGTGTTTGGTTGTCCACAGACATTAAAGTTACACAGATGACCCATGAGCCCTGTAGTCTTGGTTTAGCCACATCCCGAAAGTTGTTTAATTCATTAACAATCAAGTATATAGTTAAAGCTAAAGGTAACCAGCGTTACATTATAGTATACATTGTTCTTTGTTAAAAGATGTAAATATGAGATGAACTCTATAGCATTTAGTGTTGTGACATGTTAACAAAATCCTGGGTGCTGTTTATGTCATTAAGTAATTCAGATGCAGCCACAATCACTCATTCACTATGTGACAGATGCCACAAAGTGCCGTTACAAGCAGCTCCCAGGGGAGCAAACAGATAGGAGAGCAGGATTCAGCATGAAGGGGGAGTAATGGGATGCACAGGGTCTGTGGAAGATACGATTTCATTGTCAGTCAACAGCCAGCCATGCAGAAAATCTAACTTGTTGGCTGGCACAATCAGTATTTATTTATTTTGATCATTACAGTGCCCACTTAGCCCACACCATAAAGAAACAGAAAGGTTTTGGTGACACCGATGAGGGCAGCAGCAGTAATGTGTTTTGGATGGGTCCTCTGCTGTGCCCCTCTGGGTCTGTTTCATTGTGTCTAACTGGATTAGGATGGACAGATAGAGATGGAAGCAGGAGGAAAATAATGGCATTAGTACCTGCAGACTGAGCACTAGTGATCCGTCGTCAATCCAAACCCATTCGGCTGTGATTGACTAGTGATAAAGACTTTAAAATGAAGAGCACTTTGCCCTCCATGTGATAACCATACATTTTAAGAAGGAGCATTGGTACACTTTACATGTATTAGCATTGGTTGTTTTTAAAGGTTTGGGTCATTGTAAATCAATCAGATGGAATCTCATTGTAAACCAGCTTTCCATTGACCAGCTTCGCTCTGAGCAGCAAAATAAGAAGTGACTGACTGACTGGATAGTGTTCAGTGAGGAGCGTGCTTTGTATCTTTGTTCCCAGAATAATTGGTGATGGTGGCTGTTTCCTATAAGTCAGACAGAAATCCCCCTGTAAAAAGTAGAAATACCAGAGACAAGAAAAGATAGCAGAATGTAACGGTAATAGTGAATTTGTGAGACGCAATCTCTTGCGATCTCCATTAAGTGGCAGTGAGCAGAGAGCCGGTCTGATAACCTTGCTGTCTGGGAGCCTGCACTATCTGTTCAAAGAAGACATCATTGGATTAAGCATACCCTCCCACAAGCCAAAACATCTGATCTCTAACTGATACATGCCATTATTAATTACTAAGTGCAATTACAGCTGGACAGATGGTAAAATGGTGATTACGCTGAATCCCAGGCACATTTTAAAGTCTAGCCTGCATCTCTTGTGCTTTTCAAAGATTATTTTGAAAATGGCAGTAGTCTGTGAGCAAATACTTCTTGTCTGCAAATCTGATAGCTATGGTAGTTATTGCATGTATGTAACAGTTATCTATTTGTAATATAGTGGGTGTAACAAATATATATATATATATATACATATATATATATCACCACTGTCATCACTACTGATGTGCCTACTGACCCCTGACCCTGTCAGTCCAGGGTGCAGTACAACCTCTGTTAGGTAAAGTAGTGCTTTAAGCTAAATGCTTCTATCGAAAGAGACTCCATTCTGAGTGTATAAAATATTTTTAATTGACATGTGCACAATCGAGATGAGAAATGTGAAAAGTCTTTAGTGATTAGACCCCATTGTGATGTCATTATGTACAAAAGGGGTAGTGAAGCTGTGATTAGTACAGGAATACCCCGATGGAGTCTAGACACTGGTGGTGGTGAAGGGATGCTGAAGATCAGGATGTGATGAGGACTGGACTTCAGATGAGCTCAACATGGGCGTTTGACCAGAATAAAAAGTGAAATGCAGTGGAGGATGGTTTCAACAATTCCACACTGAAATGGCATCTGAAAGCAGCAGAGAGGTGAACAGACAGTTTTTGCAGCAATGCCATGATTGGCTGATGGGGATTGTGGCTAAATCTGGAGTTGTGAATTTTCACAACTTTTAGTGTTAAACCCACAGTGCAGCTGAGGCTGATTGGAATATCATTGGTTTTTCAGGTTTGTGGTCAAAAACCAAAGTACAAATAAAAGTTTTGACCTGATGATGGCGCTAAATGAAAAGTCAATGGATCATCAAATTCACTACAGTTTACCCCAAGGGGGATGTGATTGTGCATGCCAAATTTCAGGAGGATGCATAAATAATTGTCTGAGATATTTCACTCACAAGAAAAATTTTACCCTCATGATGGCACTAGAGAGAAGGTCAGAGAATCACTCGAGTAATTAAAATTCATCTGGGTCATAAAATAATAAGATGAAAGAATAATCCAAACATCAAATGTTAACCATTGTTTAGATTACTGTTACACTTATTGCCTAGATTTATGCAAATAAACCTAAACAATTTTAATTCTGCATTTTGGATTGCAGTACTAATGTGAAAAACATCCTAAATGTACTTTATCTGCAGGATGGCTCATCAGCTTCTGTATTGTGGCTGTCCGTCTATACAAAAAAATGAGTGCCAGATTGGAGACAGGCAGCGACAGAACAAACAGACAGCAAATGATGATTGCTCCAAATAAGAGAAAAGGAAAATATCAGCATGACAGCTGACTTAAGAATGGTCAACTGTAATCTCTCACTGAGGTGCTGGAAGGAAGTTTTACAAATGATAACACCAAGTCTGCGGAGCAACAAATGTGATCTGGCAGATTTGGTTTTTATTCCCAATAGAAATGTGATTGATATTAGTATAAGTGAGATAATATGTTGCTGGTATCAAAGCTGTTGCTCCAGTGTTGTTTGAAAGGAAGAGTGCTGGCATGAATGAAGATGTTTGAATGCAGGGAGGGAGAAAGCGAGCATTAACACAGTGGAAGTGGCGCTGTTCATTTGTCAGGAGATGGATTGCAGCCATTGAGAGGAAAAGCTTTTAATTTGGCTCTGGTGTGGTAATTAGGTTTCAATTCGCTGCGCTCACTAAGAGGAATGGGGAGGGTAATGAAGTTAGTCATCTTACTGCGTGTGTTTAGAGAGGAGGGGGTTAAGTACGCACAGTCTACATTTTTCAGTGGCTCTCTCCGCCTCTCATACTCTAATTCGTTGTGTAATGCTGTTTATTGCGGGTATCACAGTGCTTTTATGCATTAGTTAAGTGGCCCCGGCACATTACTGTAATGGGGAGAGAACATGAAAACACACTGAAACCTGATCTACCACCTCTCTCCTGCTCTCTCCTTTCTATCTCAATAATGTCTCTCTTTACTCTCTAGAATATTTTTCTTCCGTCTCGCTTGTTCTCCATCATTTCCCCAGTGTCTCCTTCCCTTGATTTTGTCGTGCCTACGTCTGAACTGAGTTGATGTCACTAATGGCTCGGTATAATATGCAGAAAGGACAGAACATGGGAATCTCGGGTTACATGACCTGGGAAAAAGAACCATGTAGTAGAAGAAGAAGAAGACGACGATAAGGACATGAGAGAAAAAGAAGTATATATAATAGTGTGTACATGTGATGGTACAGGGGGAAAATGACAGAAGAATGAAAATACTAATATTGAATTAAGACTAATGTGGAAAACAGCCAGGCTTGTGGAGTAACAGAATACATCTAACAGAATTGTGTAATTAAGATACAAATCAAAGGTATCTGTAATCCGTTACAGTTAAAAAAAATATAGAAAGATACACTACCATGCACAGTGCTCACATTACAATGAGCCTAATGTCACCAGCTAATCTTGTTTGTTATCATAGTTTCTTGTGAAAAATACTTCAGAGGGTGGAAATTTCAATATTATTTTGTCTTTAAATTAGAAAAAGGAGAGCAGCATCACAGTACAGTGACAGCTCTGCTCTCCGTTGTATATGTTATTTTTAAGAAACACTTACAGGTAAGACCAACCGCTAACATTAGCTGCACAGAGATCAAGTTAGCTACCTAATCTGGCAGTACAACTGACAGAGTACTGCAGGGATGAAAATCGCTCTGGCCCCCTCCACAAAAGCCAATGGGATTTTTCCATGAAATTTTGGACAAGTGCAGAAAATGAGCTCTGTGATGAACAAAAACTAATAATACTGATACATTTTGTTTCACAAAATAGTCCTCACTCATTAACGACACCTTTAATGACTTTTGAAGTGTAAATGCAATCGCCAGAAGTAAAAAGCTAATGTTTGGGTGATGCTGGTAACTGTCCCAGACCAGAATAAGTTTATGGCAGTTTGTTTGAAGTTTGAGTGTCAAGTGTGAATAGTGCACTTAAAAAAGAATTAAAATTAAATACACAAAAAGAAATAATAAACCTAAAAACAAACACATAATGTATATTATAAATAGTTTTTTATCATATTTGGTATTGAGGTCATGCAAAAGTAATGGAAAGTAATCAAGTTACATTACTTTAATATTGTGATACTTGGGTTAAGTTACTGACTACATTTTTAATTAGTAATTGCATTAGAATAGATTTTTAAAGTAACCCTCCCAACTCTGAAAATAACAGTGATGCATGTCATTATAATAAAAGAACATGTGTCTTATAAACTATGCGCTCACGGTCATGTGAAAATTAGCCTCGGGTTGTTCTGTTATCCCATTTGTGTTCATGTCAATGTATAACGTACAGTATGTCCTCCAGTACCACTGTGTCTCTGTGCACACTTAGGCTTTCTGTGTGTGTTTTTGTGTGTGTGTGAGTGTGTGTATGGCAGTGGGCACAGTAGCCACATGACGACCCCTGCGTGACCCCTGAGAAGCGTGTAGGCGCCGGGGTTCAGTCTGCCTCTTGTCACATGATCCCCTGCTGCCCTCCCTCTCCATTCACAATGGAGTATTAATCTGAACACACACACACACACACACACACAACTGAAAAACAGCCACACACACTTTGCACACACAAATAAACGCTTTCTTTGTGTCCAAGAAGTGCAGCGATTTATGAGCGCTGGTCAGCTGTAAAAATATGGACAATAATCAATATTTAGCATGCATTTTTCTGTCGTCTTCATTTAATGGTTTGTCTGCAGCCGCATCTGTAGCTCTACTGATGTCCGATTGATGCCAACTTTTTTTTTTTTATAACTGCACTTTTCTCATCAGTTTTTTCTCCCTGTTGTCTTCACTCTTTTCTCTCTCCTCCTGTCTGCTGACTCTCCCTCTCACTGGTTTGTCATTAAGGGATTAGAGGGGTGAGAGACAGATGAGGTGGCCTGAGGTGGAGCTGGGTTTTGTGTTAATAGAGGACGTGTGTCTTCTGTCAGTCATGTCACCGCAACTGGAATCAAAGCCCTCAGCAGCATTATATTTTTTTGGATATAACTTAATATACGGTTAGCTGAAGGCAAGCTGAAGCTGACTTCCTCTTACCTCTCCTGTCTCTCCCACGGTTGGGGCCCAGGGCCTCCAACCTCCCAGCATCCTTGGTGTGTGGGCTGACTCCAGGCTGGCTTCCTGTTATAGAAATTCGCGGAACCACATTCCCCCCCACACACACAGACACACACCCACCCTCAGCAGCCCTGCAGCCATCTGTAGGTAAGTGTGTGTGTGTGTCTGTGAATGTGATGTATTGTATGTGTGCTGCTTGCTCACACAATAGAGTCCACACGCAACAAAGCACAAGACTGGTCAAAATGCAGAATGAGAGGTGAAAGGTGATGTAATGTCACGACCTGCACATGCACAAAGCTCTCAAAGATATCTCAAAGATATCACCATAACAGAAAGAATATTATAATGTAGCATGTCGCAAATTTTGAAAATGTATGGCTTATGAACAAGATTTTGTAAGTCTGCGTCCCATGTCTAATATGGCAGCTCGGCCAGTCCCTCTATAAGCTTCAAACGCTGATGCTGTAGGAACTCCTGTAACGTCATTTCTGGAGGCATCCCTCTAGCATTATGTTTTAATGTGCCGTCAAAGTGAGGAGACGTAGTATAAAGAGAAAGCATAGGGAGGAGGGGGGTGTATGGAAATACTGAACTTTCAACCAAGAGATCAGGGTTCATGTACCGTATGAGTCAGTCAGTCTTGACTTCTTTTTGAGTAAGTAAGTAATGTACTTATTTTTACCCAGACCTTAATCTTTTTCTAAAACTACCCAAGTAATTTTTGTACTTCTATTTTGAAAGTCTGCCCAGAGGTTGCGTATTTATCATTGCTAACTTTATTATTGCTGCACGCACAAAACTGACTGTAGAGTGGTGCCTGCAGGACTTGTTGGAATCATACATGTAATATACATATGAGTCTACTATAGACCAGCCTTGCCACCAGTTTTTCCCAGTGGCCACTCACAGTATTGCCACAAATATTGGCCCACACTGGCCCAAAAAGCATTTTTACCTGTAGGCCACCATTATAAAAGAGATTTCTGTAAAAATGTTGACACCTCAACATGCAAACAAGGTCAGTTATGACCCTCTGTAGGATTGGACTTATATTTCTTAGGTGTACACAAATACAGCAACTGTTTGCTAAAATGCTTGCCATGTCAACATAAACAGCGGATAATATGTCAGATGTTGTGTTTACATCTTGCTGTGATGCCCCCAACTGGTCAAAAGTCAATTAAGGATGCTTTATATGTTATTCAAGTATACGTGACATTGTTTGTGT
The DNA here is from genome assembly GCF_056507025.1 of Lutjanus erythropterus. Lineage (NCBI taxonomy): Eukaryota > Metazoa > Chordata > Actinopteri > Lutjaniformes > Lutjanidae > Lutjanus > Lutjanus erythropterus. Next base: position 23,252,336 of record NC_139318.1, read on the forward strand.
TGAAAACTATTGAAGTAAAATTACAAAGTATTATGGTCACTTTGAAAGAGCTGCTTGTATCCCCACTGCAGCCATTTTCATAGCTAAATACATATAAAATCCACAGTCTTGATATACTCATCCCCTCAATAAATACAACTTCCAGTCAGTCCCTCTGCTCTCAAGTATAATGAACACTGGTTGTTGAAGTTTTAATAGGGACTTTCTTATGAGGAAAAAGAGGTAATTTCCTTGTTTTTCCTTTTTAAAAGTATCTGTGTAGAATGTTTCAACAAAATTCTTCTTAAATGAAAGATGAAATACAGATTTTGGTATCTGAGGTACACACAAAAAAAGAATTACAGTCTCTTTTCACTCCTTGTGAAACACCAAAACAGATGACTCCATGAGAGTGGTTTCAAAGACACAAGTTCTGCATTTCATGTTTTCCAGCTATTATATTTTACTAAATGTAACTTGACTTGGAGTTTAATAAATCCTTGAGTTCTAATGAAATGCAGGGAATATGTTGTTGTGAGACACTAGTGTACTTTTACACCAGTTTACAGTGTATCTGAGGCACTCATAGTCATGCAGGTGTAACGGGAGTACAGTACAGTAGGCTTCAAGGTGTAATTTATAGGCGGAGATTAGCGGAGAAGGTGAGTAGGGTGAGGTTTCAGAACATGGACTAATAACCTCACAGCGTCACTCAATCCACAGCGATTGTGCCGGAGCTCCTCGGGTGTGTTGTCACAGCAATCTGAGCGGCATTGTCCCCATACGTGGCCCGGGGCAGTGGTTCATGAAGGAAGTATTTTCTTAAATGACAATAAAAAGCACAATAAGAGGGTGTAAGCGAGCAGTTTGATCATGTTTATTTCACAAAAGATCCAGTTTAGAGGAGAGGGGTGGATTTCCTTACACTCTGTGCACTTGAGTATGGGCAGGATGACTGTGTGAAAATCTCAGAGTGAATATCTGTATTCACATGATAGACGTGTAGCTGTAACTGTACGCAGCAGCAGACTTTTTTTCTTATTGGTATACTGGCCTGTCTTTGTTTGAAATTGAATTTTGTGTGTGTAATTGTCTAAAATTGTGATGGTCAAGGTCTTTAAACTCAGACTGATGAAACTGGCTGAGCCGTGGAACCACACTGACTCCGAGACCTTCACAATGGCCGAGGTCTGAATGTTACACAGTAAAAACTTTGTACTAAGACCAGTCTTAGAACCCCCTCTCGTCTCTGGTCATGGTGTGGTGGTACAGTGTGGAGAGGCTGCTCGAATGCTATCTACCTCCTTATCAGCAGGTCAGGAGAACAAACCCAAAATAGGACTTGAATGGAGGGGAATGTGAAAAAGGCTTGGACTGAGAGCTTGATAGATTGAGGAAGAAAGGGAAAAACATCCTGATATTTGTGTGTTTCGGTAGCTGATTACCTTCAAATCTAGCTGCTCTTTCTCCCCCTCCCAACCTCTCTCTTAGATGTGACGTTTTTGTATGCAACATTTTTTATATGCTAATTTGCAACAGCAAATACTATACACTTGGAGAGTAACAACACCACATGAATTAAGTTTTTAACAACATAACAAGGAAATGTTTTAATTCATGTTTTTGAAAAAATTTCTATGAAATTTCATTACATGTTTTTTGCTCCTTTCATAGCTACTTGTCACAACTTAAACATGATTAAAGGAGCAATGTGTAAAGATGTATGTTTAAACACTCAAGAATTAGCAAATTATAAACAATGAAGAAATAACAGTTTTCACATAATTTCAAAGACGTCTACAGTGTGTTTTGTATTGTAGAAATATCTACTGAAGTTACCATGCTAATCAGTTAGCCTCAGTGGGTCCGCAGAATACCACTTTGTGCTTCAAGATTTGATAGTGATGGTGCATTACTTCAGAGGTCAGAAGTCGGAGCTGGGAATGACAACACACCTTTCCACCAGCATTCAAGTACAACAAATTGTTTTAGCTCTTGATGACAATGCATTATGTAGTACTTTGCAGATACAAACACCACAGCAGTGTCCACAGATATAACTAGGGCAGTACTGTGTGCATGACTGATTCAGTGAGACACAAACTGGGAACTTGGAAATCTCGACTTTGCAGCTAAAATGGCACCTTAAGGCTGATCCCACCATAACTCCTGCTCAGGCCTCCAGAGGTGGGTGCTGACTGATGCCCGATCTCCTCCTTCTATCCCCACCTGAATTCACCATGTCTTTGTCATACCCGGTGTCTGTGTCCTGGTCGGAGGTGCTGTAGATGCCCTTGGCACTGTATTCCCTTTTGTCAAACTGGCCTCAGTCAGTCTTGGGGACTGTGTTTGGTCCATATTCATTGGGAAGCTGCTGAGTCTACTAACTAAAAGCAGCTAAATTTAGTTGCTACAGTTAGAGGCTACAGTAAGCAGCAGTTACCGGATGCTCTGGTGATATGTTGTCCCCTGTTGTTTGAGTATAAATTTGACCGATGACCAATTCTTACATTTTGCATCAATGTTTTTTTCATATTTAGGCACTGACAGCACACTGTTGAGGTAAGGAAAAGGTTGTGTGTGTCTACTGTGTTAAAGCCCTGCACTTTGTACATCCAGTATTCACTCAAAAAAAACAAAAACATCTTGAGTGAACATAATTCAGGTAGTAATACACCAACTGTTGTCTTCAGTTGTTACTGCAAGTGTGTTTAGCTCTCTGCATCACTGTGCACCTGCATGCATAGTGAGGGCAGACGATGCCATGTGACATGTCACTCTAACTCTGATAAATCTTGCAACAAATTGATTTTTTTCACACAGTCAACAACAAACAAGTTGCACCAGCATTTTCTTGGCATTTTCTTGTGTCTTTGTTTGATAATAATTTCTTTCCTAAGCATGCTATACTCTAAATGTCCCAATGTGAATTGAGACACAAATATAATTCTGTAGACTTATACATTTGTTTATTTTTAAAACAGACTCAATAACAGACAAAACAGCTTGTTAAAACTGAGATGTTGTTCGGTATATAATCCATCCCTGTATTCTGCATGATCTCCTTAGATCTCAGATATCTGTGCATGTAGGTGTGTGTGTGTGTGTGTGTGTGTTCAGGCCTGCCTATGAGCGAGTGACTGGTTAATGGGGTTAAACTGTTTAGGAAACACACACATTGACTACAGGCTCATTAAGTTGTAGCAGCTGCGAATGCCTACAGTGGCTCTTCTGCAGGTGACAAAACAGCTTCATTATATTGGGGCTGTATAAAGGACAATACAACAGGGTGTTGTGGCCGCCGCAACAATAGCAGTGAAATTAAAGATGTGAAGAAGCTGTGTGGGGGCCATGTGGAAATAGTTACAGAAGGTTATAGTGCAGGAGGAGGAGAGGGGGGTCTGCGGGGTTATATACAGCACTCGGGCAGCAGCAGAAGCTACAGGTGAGGCGGATCCATGTCTGTCACTGTCTTTTCTTTTTTTCACTGCCTCTTTTTCTCTCAGTGCTCATGTCCATGTCTCCAGTTTCTCTTGGCCCGATTTCCATCCCTCGCCCCACCTAAGTGTGTGAAAGTTGTGTCTCCTCTTCACAGAACACCTTGCTGTTCTTATGAGGCAATGTGAGATCACCTGCATGTTTTTGATGATAAAACATGTCAGAAAAATAATGTTTAGGACTTTAACAATTCAATGTGAAAGAGTAAACAACAGAGGTGTGGACTCATGTCACATGACTTGGACTCAAGTCAGACTTGACTTGCAGTTCAACTGCAAATGACTTCACTGGAAGCTTTCTCAGGAGAGGGCTTTAATGGATTTTTATTGATAGGACAGCTGAAGTTAGGACACGAAAGGGAGAGAGAGAGTGGGGAGAAAACAAGTTGCAAAAGGCTCGCATAGGATTCAGCCTCAGTACATGTGGCACACCCTCCACCATCTGAGCTGCCAGGGTACCATGGTGTTGAACCTTTTGACTTTAAAATACTTGATAGATTCCCCCCAAGCCCAAAGATTAAAAAGTGTGCCACAAATTAATACATTTCCTTTCATTTACTGAATTAAGCAACAATGATGCTATTCATTTTCAGCAAGTCAGAACTTTGTTTGAACAATCGAACAGCATCTTATCAAGTTGCAGGAGTCACTCATGAAGAACAATCTATTCTCATCCCACCTCATTAAATATATTGACATTTTATCACACCCCTCAGCATCTCCACGGTACCCTTCTGAGACCTTTCTGTCAGAAAGCTTTTTAAACGTGGTTTTCATGAAACAGTCACAGTTTGTGTAGGTTTTTACACAAAAACTACTCTGGTAGGTTTAGGCTAAGACTGTGTTTCAGGTCATGTGACGTCACCAAAGCAACTCACAAAACGAAACGAACGTATAAAACAAGTGTATCTTACAACTTTTAATAACATTTTGGTTTCACACGAAACATGAGCCCTGGTCTCCTGGGTGAAAGTCCTTTGCTTGTTTGAGCCATTCATCCACCACCTTCAGATGTGGACTTTCTCCCTCCTATATACCACATTGAAGGCCTGGTGCATCTCACTCAGCCGCAGATGGGTTTACATTGAAGTCACTTGAAACCCTGGTGCGTCTTTTTCAGCTGAGGAGTGTGACAACACATTTATATCTAATAATTTGGGAACTTGTTTCCGAGTGTCCCCCGTGCATTGTCAGATCCTTCCCCCTTTTATACACATTTGTTTTTAAACAAATCCTCTGGTACAGTCTGTATTGTCCACACCTGAGGTCAACTTTTTAATCAACAGCTCTGGCGTGTGGCAACCAAATGAGGCACCGTAATCTGCATTTCGATCAGTTTGGTAGGTGCTGGTCATATAGGAACTGGTGCCATATTAGCAAACCTATACATAACTCTGAAAATTATTGAGACTGGAAAGTCACTGTTACATCATGACTTGTTTGCGACTTGAAACTTAACTTGGGAGTGCAAAGACTTTAGACTTACTTGTGACTTACCAAACAATGACTTGGTCCCATCTCTGGTAAACAATAAGCAGGATAAATGACTCTATTTATGTCAAACACAACGGCACTCAGCAGGGTGGTGGTGGAAGGGTTAAAAAGGCAAGGCACACAAATTATAAAAAAAAGAGCAAAGCAATAAAAAGGAGAGGAAATGAAAAGCAGCTTGATGGTGGAGGCTGATAGGATGTGCACTTGTCAGAAAGGCAATCAGCTCAAATTAAAAAAAAAAGTGAAGAAGAGAACTGTGAAGAGAGATGTGAGGAACATGAGAGAGATAGCAGCATGCATGTCACATCGGGATACCTTTGCGATCAAAGTTTTATGATGAAGAATCAAAGCTTTACGGGTGTGTAATCCTTTGTGTGTGTGTGTGTGTGTGTGTGTGTGGGTGCATGCATGTCCGGTTTTGCATATTTAGCTCATTATCAGTTTTGACTACAGTCATTTCCAGTGTACCGAGTGAGATATCAGAGCTGTGATCTGCCAGGGGGAGGTGATGAGTGCTGTGAAAAATCGCTGGGGTTGCAACATATGAGCTGTATGCTGTGAGTTCAGTGCTGACTCTCTAATGCTGTTCAGCTCTGCTCAAGACAACCTGATCGCTTAAATCAACAAACACAAGCCTCAACGCACTCTTCCTTCTTTTACAAACTCACTGTTATTCCTCTCACATGTTCCCTTGTTCGTCTTTCATCGTGTCGTCCCCTTCTGGCTGTTTTATTGTTGTTTTGTTCTGTAACAATTCTCTCAGTAGTACATGTTTCTCTGTTCTCTTTTTCTGCATTTCTCTGCAATAGTTGGTCCCCAGGCAAAGAAGGGGCCTCTGCTCTGAGCTGTTGTATGTTGGCAGGTCACTGGTAGGTCAGCTGAGAGGCAGAGACACTTGGCCTCGAGCATAAACCCCTAACAATGATTATCTCCACTCTCTCAAACATCCCTGCTCATGCTAATCACACGATACTGTGATTTGTTCAAGGTCAAATATTTATTTATTTATTTATAGGTTTTGAAAGGTGCTAAAAAAATAAAATTTTCAGTATTTCCTTACAAAGCAGCCAGCAGCTGGAGATATGTAATATTTTCTGGCACTGGGGGAGAAAGTGAAATATAACTAATAGCAAGTAATAGTGAAAAGGGTGTGGACAAGAGAGGGAGCTCCACTGAGAGATGACGTGATAAAACGGCTAAATAAAACAGTTAAATCCCTCCACGTGAAGGAACGAAGGCGTCCAGAGACCCTCAGGTAGCTGTTCCACATACACAAAACACAATGAGGAAGATTAGCGAAGTCAACAGTGAGTGCATTGTTGGTGTGTGTGGGTCTGCTTGTGTACAGTGACGCACAGATTTCTCGCTGCTGAGGTGCTGATCAGTAACTGGTCAGACCACAGAGGTGTTCTGCAGTCACAAGATTGTCACATTACTCCTTCTCAATTAAATAACACATATTATAATTTTTCCTTTTTCGGATTCACCAACAATGAAATTGGCCAACACATTTGTTCCAGTTACCCCAGAAGCTTAAGGCATCATTATGCTTGAAACAAAGTGCTCGTCCAATAATCTTGGTGGGCAGCTTGTGACAGACTTAAGTCACAAATTCAAGGACTCGAGACTTGTATTATTAACACCAAAAAAATACATTTGAATTTTTCTATAGAACATCTTGAAATATGATTGGATGACTTATGATTTCTTTCTCCGGAAATAAAACTTAACTGTTCATAATTCCTGTCTTGTAGCTTATTGAAATGTGGAAACTGAACATTGACTTGAGCAATGACTTGAGTTGCCTCGTAAGCAGGCACCTGACTTGACTTGTGTGATTCTCGCACTAGAAACTTGGGACTTGCTTAAGGTTCTGGTACAAATACCTTTCCACACACCTTTCCATTGATGGATTTGATAGGATGCATAATAAAACCAACAATCTGACAAAAATGTCTGCCTTACACAATGCTTGTACTGACTTTAATGGCCCCCAGATTTTTGCACAAACCATGAGGCGGACAATTTTTGGATTTGAGTGAAATGTCTCAGTAACAATTTCAGGACAACAATTGATAAATCTTTTCCTTAATGAGTCACAAGATTAATTGATTTGATTAATAATTTGGTCTGTAAAATGGTTGAAAGATTGGTGGTGGTGTATTTTAGGTTTAAATCTTTATCATACTTCACACCATTAAGTCTGTCACTTTTTGTGTTTCAAACAGATTACAACAACAGAAATGCCTATGATTGCTTATTTGCAGTTAGGCCACTGATATTTCAGAGCCATGGTGATGGCCACAGATTCTAACTTGCATGACTCTCAGTCACTGAGTGTCAATGAGTCAGACAGACTAGACTAACATATTCAACTAAACAACCCCTCTGCCCTGCACTCTTTCTGCTACTAGGGGATGGAGAGAGGGGATGGATGGTTAACAAGGGGGCTGCATTTTGGTCTTGCATCCCCCCTCATCCCCCTCAAATTGCCTACTCCATAAAGTACATGAAGCTACTTAAATATCCACTGAAGCCTGAAATCTACAAAAGAGATGTTAAACTAAAATTACAGATATGTGTGGGCTTATTAAGCAACGGTAATTGAATTAATACATGAAAAAACATAAATGCCATATCTCAAGATTGTTTTTGTTCAGTTGACAAGTGTTCTTTAAATAACATTAGCTCGTTGTGCTCTCTTCTTCTGCAATGGTTTAATGGCACCCGACTGGAGACTTTGCCTTACCAACTATTTATCTTGATGTGGCAATAATCACACAAAAGTACTGGATAAAAATGCATGTAATCAATTTTCTTTGGAATTTCAGTTAAAATGCACTAAATTTGAAGGAAACTTGACTCAAGAGGACATGCTTTTAGCCTCACCTTTGAATGAGGCCATTTTGAACAGGTACAAACATTTTGGCCTTCTGGCGTGGCCTTATGACACGTTATACAAACTAGTTTGTTTCAATCAAACCCTGGGATTTAGACATATATGGGACAGCGTAGGCGCAATGTACCTGAGATGCTTTGTCCCTCCTTCTCTCTCTCCTGCCCTCCCGGCCTAGATACCCCGCCTCTCAGATTTCCTGAGGGCTGAGCCCTGGGCTTTTTGTCAACTGTGTTATAAGATAGTGGGGCCCAGACGCCCAGTCCCAGGGGCCCTTACACACAGGACATTAGCGTAGTGCCTACAGTGTAGCTCTGTGGGGCAGATGTATTTCTCCCTCCCTCCCTCTCTCCTAGACCTTCCCTCCTCCTTTCAATGGGGCAACCGGCAGAAGAAAAGAAGTGATTGTTTGGAGACAAGAGGGATGAATTTGTCTGCCTCAGACAGGAGAAGAAAAGCAGTTTGAAAGGGACTTGTCAGTGGTTGTGGATGGGGTGGTTGGAGGGTGTCCCACTTTTCAGGGAGAATACACTGTGTGTCAGCAGGTTCTACCTTTTCTGTAGAGTCTGACCTGGAGTGACAGTGTGTGTGCCTGTACAGTATGTTCGTGTGCACAACTGTGTGTTTCTCTGGAGTGCATTCCTCTTCTAACATAGGGAATACATTGGGATACATGCGCCCAGATTAATTTGCTTTTCACCTCCTCCAGGTACACGCCTGGTGGACATCATGCAATAGACGCTGTTTCACATACTACTGGACCCATCAGCTGAATATTTTTTGTGCACATTTATGACCGTTTTCTCATGGAGATCTTATGGTCACAGTGATTCACAGTTTTCAGGAAAACAAAATCAACTGCTCTGGTTTATACCACTGCTGGCTCCTCACTTCAAGTCAGTGCAGGCCACATTTTAGCCTTTATCAACAACTGACATCCATCTCATCTTAAACTTAAGCATCTGCAGATTAGTTGCATATCTGATAAGTTATGATGCACTAAAATTAGCCACGATACAAGATGAGCAACTAAATATTTCTCCTAGCTTCCCAGTTATCTTTTCAGTGGTGGTTGATCTCATGTGAGCCACCTCAGGTCATTTACTAGGTGCATGAACAGCTACAAAGAACATTTTGGCCATATCCTCAATCTATTTGTCCATGTTTGGCCTCCAGAGTAGCTTCTTGCTATTTCCTTCATCCTTACTATTCCACTGTGTCCTAAATGAAGTAGCTGCAACACTTGTGTATGAAGTGACAGTGGAAAAAACACTCTGCTCCCCCCACAGCAAACACCCAGACTGGACTGACAACTGTAATCTCCTTTGATGTAGGGCTTCAGGTATGAGATATCACCAGCAGGGTGACCCTTGATGATGATGTCCATGACTGCAGATAACTCTTGAAGGTTGTTATGGGTCTCCTTTTTGACCTGTACAGCTCAAACAGGTGCTTTTTCACACCTCCCTGAAGTAGACGATGTTCACAGTGTTAAACTCTGGCTTTGTGACAGGGAGTGGCAGTCTGGATAAACCATCCACATTGCAGTGAGAGTCTGAGTTGTAATACTTAATGAATGAATGAATGTGCTGACAACATAAGGCCCGCCTCTGTAGTCAAAATGCAGCAAGGGATGGTATACCAGTGTGTGGGCCAAGGCTGGTCTGAAGTGGTCAGTGGTTGGTTAGAAGTTTAAACCTCCTTTCATATATTCAATGTCCCTGATGCAAAAGCAGCTGGCTTTTCCTTACCACTTCGCAGTACATGGGAGATAACTGACCCCACCCCATATAGAGAGGCGTCACGGTGAGCTGAAAAGGAACTGATGGGTTGAAGTGAGTCAGAACCTCTGATGTAGTCAGCACATCATCTGCCTTTTCGAAAGCCTCCTAACAATTGGCTGTCCATGTCCATGTTTTATCTTGGCGCCGCAGTTTGTGTAGCGATTGTAGCAGTGATGCTCAGTTGGGGATAAAACGTCCATAATTGTTCAACAGTCCTAAGAAATGATGCAACTGGCTGATGCTCTGGAGTAACAGTACATTGACAATAGCAGCAGTTTTCTATGGTGCAGTGTGTAGACCTTCAGCATTGATCACGTGTCTGAGATATTCCACAGATAGTTGGGAAAGCTCACATTTCTCATTATGGACTGTCATTCTTTCTGTCTTTGGAGATTAGCATCCAAGTTGCGCAGATGCTCTTCATCGTTTGCTCCAGTGCACAGGACTGTCCTCCTGGCAGCCCATTTAGGATTTAATCCATAGCTCACTGAAACAGTGCTGGGGCTGAAGCATTGCCAAAAGGCAGTCTGTAGTGTCTGAAAAGTCCCCCGTGGGTGTTGATAGTCAGCAGTTCACATGACTTTTCATCCATGACTTTTTAATGACATTTCTATTGTTGGAGTGATATTAATGGCTTTTCAAGAGTCAAGTCATTTTCTGTGAGCAATTTCTTCTGTGCAGCTTCATTCTGTAATCCACACACAAGCCTGTCTGTCATATTCATCATGCTCAGCTTATTTGTGTTGTAAAACATGGTGACAGACTCACCCCCACCCCTAGCAGGTTGCATAGCATGGTAAAAGTTTTTGGGCCTATCAAAAAAGTGGGCACTATCTTGTCATCATTAGCCATGATGAAGTAGTCAGAGCTAAAAGTGCTCCACTGCTTTACTCTCATTGAAAGGGCCAATTGAGTCGGTAACCCCAGACGTCCTGGTCACCACTTTTTGTTATGTCTTAACTGATGCTGTTACTTACATAACATATGACTTGGACTTCGATGTCAATTAACTCTTTATTCTGCAACTACAGCAGAGGCTTGTGGTAGCATAGCAACAATAATAACAGTGGAGCTTGCAGATTATCCATAACCCCTTTTGTGTTCGTCTTATGGAGATCATGCAACCCCAAAATCAATAATACTAAGCTATTCAAAAAAAATGTAATTTAATTTAATCCAAACTTAACAAATCTCCACTGGTTGCATCTGGCTGTTGGCACCGTCTGTTGTCTGGAAGACATCTGCACCCTACTGAATGCACTGTTCTACTATTTTTCTTGTAAGTCTTCCCTTTCCTGTTCTGTTCTTGTCTGGATGGAGCTTTATCTGACTTTGTAGTGTCTACGTTATGACGATGTATCCTATTTTGGGGTGGCAGCACCTCAGTCCCAAAGGATTTGGCTTTGGGACTGGAGGGTAGCTGGTTCAAATCCAGCTTGGACCAAAAAGTATGTGGTCTACGAGTACGAGTGGACTGGTAGCTAAAGACATGCCAGTTCACCTCCTGGGCACTGCCAAGGTGTCCTTCAGCAAGGGACTGAACTCCCAGCTGCTCAGGGTGCCTGCTTCTGGACAACATCCATCACTCTACCACCTCTCCCACAAAGAGCATTGCATTTAATCCAAGGGGGATTAGTAAATCACATTCTTCTTTGTTCTTCTTAAGGTGTTCCATTAGAGTTTCTGTATGCCGATGAAAACTAGAACTTTCCACTCATGTTCAGACTCAGTGAGAGTATGTCAGTGTGTCTCTGTGGATATGAAAGTTGTGTCAGTGATGTGTCGTTCATTTCTCCTCTGGGACAGATCCTGTCACATATTCTGAGGGTCACTGAACTCCCTTTTTCAACCCTCTCACTGTTTTTTGTGCATTTCAGTCCTCATGAGATCCCGGAGGAGACAACACCTTTGTGTGTCAATATACCAGTTCTTACTGAAACTTGTCCCATATTGCAGCAAAGTCCCATTGGTGCAGATTGAACTCATCTCACGTCCCCTGGTCCTCCAGGAGTGCAGTGTGGGACCATGTTGTTGAAGATGAAAAGACTGTATCACAGGTTTATTTCTTTCTGTTACCCAGGGGATGAGTGTGCCAAGACCATGGATTTTGTTTTTATAATCTGGGTCAAGTAGTCATCTATGTAGTGCCATGCTCCCATCTATAGAGGACAAGTAGAGGTAATTTTATTCATTCACAGTAAAATGGTTTTAAGTCGAAGATATATTTAGTCCTTAAAAACAGTGTAAAGACATGCATCATACAGTACATGCACCCGGCCATCCAAGTGATGTAAAAGAAAACGTGATTCATCAGACCAGTCCACCTTCTTCCATTGCTCTGTAGTCCAGTTCAGCACAGGGGTCAGCATGGGCACCCTGACTGTGATGCACTGTGTATTCTGACACCTTTCTATCAGAACCAGCATTAACTTCTTCAGCAAGTCTGTTGGATCTCTGACCCAGTTGTCTAGCCCAGTGTTTCCCCAACCCTGGTCCTCCAGGCACACTGTCCTGCATGTTTTAGATGTTTCCCTGCTCCAACACACCTGATTCAAATGATCAGGTTGTTGTCAGGCTTCTGCAGAGGCTTGATGATGAGCTGATCATTTGAATCAGGTGTGTTGGAGCAGAGAAACATCTAAAACATGCAGGACAGTGGGCCCTGAGGACCAGGGTTGGGAAACACTGGTCTAGCCATCACAGTTTGGCCCTTGTCAAATTCACTCAAATACTTATGCTTGGCCATTTTTCCTGCTTCTGACACATCAACTTTGAGGACAAAATGTTCACTTGCTGCCTAATATATCCCACCCACTAATAGGTGCCACGATGAAGAGATGATCGGTGTTATTCACTTCACCTGTCAGTGGTCATAATGTTATACCTGATCAGTGTATTTATATCCTGCATGCAATTACTATTTCTTAACTTGTGTTTAAGCACCTTCTGCCTTTTAGTTCAGTAGAAGCTCTTTGATGTAGATGACCTTAACTTTGGTATCTGAGGATCCAGATGTAACATGGATGAGTTGTTTGCTCCTACTTTTAGTTCACGCCCCCTCCCTTCATCATTGTTAGAGCTCTGAACTAGATAAAACTCTGTTCCCCACTGCTTTCATCTCCATTATCACCATCTCTCTGTGAATCATCCTTGCGATATGAACAATATATGAGCAATAGAAACATTTATATCTTGCATATTTTGACCTCTGCTTCAGTTTCTGAGGATCCAGGCAGAACATGGTTAAATTGTTCTCTCCCACCGTCGGTCGTAGCGCCTCCTCCCTTCATCATTATTAGAGCTCTGAACTGGATAAAACTCAGTTTCTTACCGCTTTCATCTCCGTTATCACCATCTCTCTGCTAACCCACTCCTCTGAAGTCACCTCTGGCTTTGTTTTTGATTCCATTAATTGAGTTTGGTAGAAAAACAAATGGTCTATGGAGGTGGGATCTATAAAACTCACTGGTGAACTGATTTAGGATGCCCACCCAGTCCCCAGTACTTGTTCTGGGAGAGGTTCACCTCAAAAAGGCTTCACTCTCACCACTTGGCTGCTTTTTATCTCCTCTTTATGGGGAAATTCCTGTTCTTTCGCTCATATTTTCAGTGAGGATGTGACATTTTAAAAGGGTTTGTGAGTAAGTCTGAGTGCAGCCTGGGAGGGCCTGGAAGAATGACAGTGTAAGTGCTTCCAAGGTGAGAGGTCAGGGAAGTCTTGAGAGGAGGCTACATGCTGCACTTCAGTTGACCTTTAACTCAATGTCCTCTCAAGGCTCGCTGCTGTAGCCTCGGGCCAGAAACAGCCTTTTGCCCTCCGAGGAACTCAAATCTGCATCATAAGACAAGCATGACACACTTTAAATTGTTTTTGTTTGTGTTTGGTTTTTAACTCATGTTTAGTTTGACTCTATGGTTTACATTACCACTCATCAATTCCAAAACTATATTACACAAAGTTTACCATCCACACTACCAGTGGTTTCCATGCATTTTGTCCTGGTTTTAACATCGACATTCAATGGCTTTAAACCTGTTTTAGATAGTTAGCATGTCACAGTAAGTGTATTTTGGGGATTATTTAGCAGGACTACAATTTTAAAGTACATTTTTAAACAAAGAACGATATACTACCATGCACCGTGTGCACACATCACAACTTTACTCTGGTCTCAGTGAAACCAGCTATTCTTACTGCAATTCATTATCATCACCTCTAGGGAAAAAATGTTCACTTGTGTGGAAATTTCAATTTTGACTTTAAATCAGACAAGAAGGACAACATTACAGTACAGTGACCTTCTGCCTTCAGCTGTGACAATACTGTCATCATTCACGATTGGACTTCTAATTTAAATAAACATTTATTGTTATAGTCGGATCAATCGCTAATGTTAGCTACATAGAAATCCGGTTAGCTAGCTCACCTGTCAATACTACTATTACTGAAAAATATTTTGGACTCTATGTGCTGATGCTGCTGAGTATAATACTTAATGAGGAACATTTAAATGTGCATAGTTATAGCTATTATTCTGAACATGACTGTGCATAACAAATGAAGGTATATCTGGACAAATTATTAATGAACCAAACTATGTACATAAAACATATATTGGGCTAAACATTTTGAACATATTTGGTCTTGTGGTAATCCAAAAGTAACAAGGGAGTAATCAGGTTACATTACTTCAATACTGAGATACTTGGATTAGTTTACTCACTACATTTTTAACAGGGAATTGGTAACTGTATCGGAATACATTTTCCCTCCCAGGCCTGGCCACAACAGCTGCCAGATGTAACCAATGGAGATTTGCAACATAAATGAACTTCAGAAACAATAAACAGGATAAGTCGCAATGTCTCAGTTTAAACACTGTTATTTATTTAGAGCATTTTTTTAATTTAGAACATTACAATCAACCAGGTAGCTTTACAGTATGATAGATATAGAAATGTACATTTGTGGAGAAACTCAAAAAAGCTGCAATTCTAAATAATTTACACTTGATGCTGCCAATAAATCTGAGCCTGCATGTACCTGTGGAAGTTGTGGGATTTCAGAGGGTTAACATTTAGGCATAGAGCTGATTCCACTATCATTTAAAATTTTCTCATTTAAGCAAGTTACAGTCAATTTTGTAATGAAGTCTGTGTCTCTCAACACGTTGAATTTGTTTGCTAGTGGATCCTGATTTCTCCAATATGGTGACCCTGCAGATGCATAGTGGTGACATACAGCAACTGCCAGTGAGATACAGACAAGATGACGGTGAAGCTACCAAGAAAGGGATTTATTCATCTCGAATTATGCATAACGCTAGTGGATCATAACATGATGGATATGTAATTAATCTGCAGCTTCTCTGGTTCAAGATGACACAAAACTTTTCCATGGATGTCATTTTTCAAGCCATGACAAAGGCCAAAATGTGGCCTACAACAGACGAGGTGAGTCTTGTTTATAGCCTTGCAGCTCTTGGTGACCTACAGCCCATACCGGTCAGTTAAGAGGAGTGAGTAGTTGATATAAAATCAGTCAATGAAGTAAGTTTTTCAAGGTTTTTAAAAAATTGTGAATCACCGCAACCATGACAGGTCCTTGAGCATACAGTAACAAATCTACACAAAATACATTAGGCTGATGGGTCCAGTACTATGTGAGATTAGCTGTGGACAGAACACTCACATATGTACATTAACAACCCAACACATTATCTGATCATGATATAATTTACCCTGCATTATGACACAATGATAATGCTCCTTTGACCCTAAAGCGGACGTGATGTTCACTGTGATTAATGAACTTATTTCAAGATACTTTGTAGGTTTATTTTCATAACTGAAAGCAGTGACTCAAAGTCTGTAACTGCTTGAAAACTAGGAAAATCGCACTCAAAAATCTAAAACTTATGGAAGATGGATAGCAGTGATGTAAAATATACATAATTCATGTGTAAAAGGAAATATCTATATCACTGTAAGAATAGCATCATGTAACAGACTGATGGTGTGAAGGCCAATTTCATAAGACTGTTATCCAACAAGCAGATGCAACTGGTTAAGTAATTGTTGGAACATATGGTTCAGCCTGCACAGTTTCTGTCAACAGCACTAATCTGCACTGCTCAGTGAAGTAACCTGTTCATTAGAAAGTGGTCTCTTATGTCAACAAGGGTTAGAGCTGTATCTTGAATACACTGATACTCTACTGCAAAGGTTGTCCTCAAAGGAGAAGTTAGGGAGGAACTGTTGTCCAGCTCAAGGAGGTTTGATGAGTGTTTTAAAAGCATTCCCTGGTCAGAGACTTTTTTTTGATAGTTTAATAAATCTTCCCAAACCATAAAAGCAGTTTGGGAAGATGCTGTTAGATTTTTGTTTGTCTTGTCAAAGTTTCAATCTGTGGAGTCCGGAGGGAAATAAGTTTTCTCAGTCATCACTGATATGTTTACATGGTTTCTTTATTATCAACAGTATGCAATGTTCAGATGCAGATGTTCAGCGTTTTGTGACAAATAGCAAATAGTAAGCATGGATTCTCTGAGGCTGGCAGGATGTTTGACGTCTTGATCAAAAGTCATGGTATAGACAAGAGTGTAATAGAAGTTGTACTATACATAGTATTTCCCCTTTCTTTCAGCTGCAAAGATGTTTCTTACATGGTGACATTAACGCCGCCTGTGGAGCAGCTTTGTGAAGGTAAAGTTGCTGATACCCTCAAACTGTCAGAGGAATAGTCCGATAATTTGTAAAGTATTGTTCAAGTCTTTAATGCTGAGGTTTAGATGAAAAGATCGATACCATTCTCATGTCACTATGCTAAGTATGGAGTGACAGTTAGCAGGTTAGCTTAGCTTAGCACAACAACTGGAAACAGCTAGTCAGACTTCTTCCAAAGATAACAGATTTCTTGTCTGTTTCACCCATACAAATAACAAGTCTAGGACTCCAGGAAATAAGTGGAAGGAAGCTGATGCTTTTGGGATTTTGTTACTTTTTGACACAGCCCGGCAAGCCGGTGGTCTGTTTCCAGTCTTTATGCTAAGCTAAGCTAGCAAGCTGCTGACTGTAGCCTCATAGTTACCATACAGGCATGAGCGTGGTATCAATTGATCTTCTCATCTAAAGGCCTTTGCAAATCAAGTCTGTATTTTCCTGTGTATTTTGTGATGATTTTATTATTCTTTTTGTTGCAAAATTCACAATACAAGACTAAGCAGTAAGGATAATTTTGCAGGGTTAGGGTTAGTCCTAGTCCAGTCCTGGCTCTCATATTTTAGGATAGTTTGTCTGGGGTGAGTCTGCTCAGGGTAAGGTGGACACCTCATCTGTCTGTCGCTTCATCTCTCATTTCTTTTCTTGTTCATTCCTAGGCTGTCACCACTCTTTGCCCACATCTTGCATTTGGCTTCAAAGCTTGAGCTGAGCTAACCTCCCTCTCTGTCTCAACACTGAGCGGCTACACAGACAGAGATGGAGAGCAACTGCAGCTGTTCTCATCTTCTGTTTCATCTTCCTCTCATTTTCATCAAATGAGAAATAACGCAGAAAATTTAACCTGTTCTGAACTTTGGAACTTTGGACATACGTTGT
Organism: Lutjanus erythropterus; assembly: GCF_056507025.1. NCBI lineage: Eukaryota > Metazoa > Chordata > Actinopteri > Lutjaniformes > Lutjanidae > Lutjanus > Lutjanus erythropterus. The sequence continues at coordinate 23,269,585 of NC_139318.1, forward strand.
TATCCACAACAATGTCATATAAGCTGGTATTTACTTTTACAAATAAACTTTAAACTAATTTAATGATGGACAAAAGTTTCTGAGTCAGTGTGTAAAGTGTATTGACACATGAGGTTGTAATTATTGTTACACATGCAACAAATTCAGACAAAATAAAACTGACTTGGTGTGCAAAGACCTTCACTCTCAACAAGAAAGCACATAAGTGTATGTCCCAAAATGTTCCTTAATAATATTCCTTTAATCTGTTGCTCCAGAGATAAATAGGGATGCATAGAAAGCTACAGAGCATTTGATGTACAGAAGATTAGATAGTTGTTATAATGTTACAAAGAAACAAATAGGTGTTAATGACATTGTAGCCTTTAATTGTGTTAAATGTTTAATGGTGTGTTAAAAAAAACAGACATTTTTATCTGTAAGACAATCTCATGTTTCTCAAGTTCAGCATGGTACCTTGTCCCTGTATGGCTCAGAGGACAGCACATATATGAATTTCTGTATCTGTTCTTATTATGAAGGCTTAAATATTGGATATTGAATAGAAGGAGCAGATGGGATAATGAACTTGATCTCTTTATTTCTTACGAGTATAAATGTTGACCAGCTCAGAGAAAGCGCTTCAGCTAAAAATATATTCATAACTGGGATAACAGTATCCATATTATGATTCAGGTGATATAGTAAAAGAAAACAAGGCAGTGAAAATAAATTATCTGAATAATAATAATAATTATAATAACAATAATTATAATAAACAGTGTCAAATTAGTACTCATAAACCTTTTTTTGTTTGCTTGTTTCTTTTGTGAAAATTTCTTTAAAATTGTCCACGAGAAAAAAACAAAACAACAACAACAAAAAAAAACAAATCCAGCATATTTTCATTAAATGTTGTGAAAAGGATTACTCTGTCTGGGACGTCCCCTTCACTCTCACACATTTACAATATTCACAGTTACTATAAACCTGTTCGGCACATACTGAACCACACCGCAGTCCATCAGGCTGTCAGTGGGGATAAAACTATGAGGTGCAACAACATTTTTGTGTTTACATGTGTGTGCCTGGCCGACAGGAAGCAGAATTATCTTCCTCCATCAAAATAGGTACCTATAGATAAGGAGTAAAAAGTGTCCGGTCCTCCCATGATACATCTGTTCTCCAACATACCGTCGGCATAATCAATCAAGAGACAATCAAAGACGAAGACACCACAGACTGCGTGTCTGTAACATTGTACACACTGTCCTCTAGTGAGACCCTCATCCCTGCTCATACAACCAGCTCAGGTTCCCCAGCGTTCATATATGTCAACCCCTGTCCTTGCGCTCTCAGCCCATGGCCGTCACCATGTTAGAGTGGTGTGGGTGCCCAAAGGAGGGGTGTATTGGGGTGGGCGTGGGAAGCATGTGTCCAGCATGGCTGAAAGGCGGCAAGTGGCCCATGGACATGTGTCCAGCAAGAGAGGCAGCGCTGAAGGTAGAGCTCTTGTCTTGCAGACATTTGGAAAACTCCTCGTAGCTGTCGCTGCACCGCTTGCTCTTTTTGGATTTGTTGGACATCTTTCTGTTGCGTGTCTGTATCCCCTCTTTTTTCATGGTCAGAGGTCGGTTCACCTATGAAGAGAGGGACAAGTGAGAAGGTGAGTGATCTGTTTGGAGGGAAAGATCAAACAGAAATTATGAATTTTAGGAAAATTTTATCATAGAATATCTATTCTATTGTTAAGTTTGGTAAGTCCTTAAATAAGTCCACACTATTAACATTAACTGTAGCAGTAACTGTAAGGGATCATTATGATCATCCACACTGATGGACGATAAAGTGGGGATAAACGGTGCCGCTCCAGCTGTTTCCTCAGCTTAGGAAAATGGAAATTGATGACTGTTACTGCTGTAACCAGGCAGATTTGGGTTCACAAAATTCTTCAAGCCTAGAAGAGGTGGGAGAATTCAACATTCTGCCTCAAGAATTTAAGTCTTTTGAAGACAAACTATATCCATACTTTGACGATCACCAGGTTACCATCAAATTGATGTTGACTCGTACCAAAGGGGACATCAGTAAGGACCAAACAAACTTCAGACACTCCATCAACACCAGACCATTTAGCAGTATTTCTCAGGTAAAATTAAGTCTTTATGGGTTATTTCAGCCTAATATTACATCACATAAGTGTACCCTGTAGGTTGGGGTGGATTTTGATTGGCTGTCAGTATTTCTATCGTTCAACAAATCTTTCTGAAAGTGATCAAAACAATATTGTTCAGCACTGTTATAGTTGTGATGTTCACACTTCAATTAGAATGATTTTAAAATTATATATTCACATTTATTCTTATGGCTATTGTTCTTGGAGTGGATCGCTGTTAAGACGAGCAATACATATATATGTATATATATATATATATATATATATATATATATATATATATATATATATATATATATATATATATATATATATATATACACACACACACACACATATATATATACATGTGTTAAAAAATTCTTCCCTACTCTCCCATCCTGTCTAAGGCATTCAGTCCCAAGCCCATTGGTTCCTACTAAGAATGTAAATCTTAAAAAAAAGAAAAAAATGATACAAGTGTTCAAGTGTATTTTGATTCTTTTAAAAAGTCTGAATAATTAAGCAAATAACAGCTGGGCACTGTAGACTGTAACAAACTTTACTCAAAGAATAGTAAATAGTTCATTTGTTGGGGACTATTTTCAGCTGCGAATCAATACACATTTTGTGTTCTAGTAGGTATTTCTGGCACAAGAACTGTGTATGTGGAATTATGTGGCTTTTTCATATGTTTTTAATAGTTTTTGGACAACAATGAAGTCCTAAAATGTACAGTTGTCAGGATTCTCAAAAGCCATGTTGTGATCTGACCTTAGATTTTAAGGTCACGGCTTGATTCAGTTTTCACTTTAAACGTTTTCTCAGTGCTCACAACTCTGCCATATGTCTTAATTTATAAAGATCAGCAGATCAAGTCTTTTATGTCCTGACAACTGTCATTTACCTTTTCAGATTCTTCTTTAATAAGATAAACAGATATGTATCACCCACGGAAACACTGAGCTAGCTGCTAGATAATTGTACTGAAGGTTTGGAGAAAGGGTCAGTCAAAGAATTCGAGACATCTCAGACTCTGGCAGTGAAAAGTTCAGCTGTGCTATGCTGTGTTGTCTTCAGAGTGTAGTTGATTTAGATTCATTTTCGATTTAGCTCATTTCAATCTATTTAGAATTTGTGACACCCCTACTAATAAGCTATATCAGGCTTTGGTTACACAGACTCTTCATAAGAAGAACATAGAATATCATCTGATTCAACATTTAAAAACATACGTCTCTATTTTGATGCCTCCAGTCTTAATGCTATTCATGAGGAGACTGGCCTTATGGCAGTCCCACTCAGCAACAGTCCCACCATTGTGACTCTCAAGGGGATTACGCCTACCATGGAAACAATAAAGCACAAAGAAAGAAAACACCAACGAGTCCAACAGTGTCTGAGGGTAAAACAACCCTCTCTCTCCTCTCCCTCTTTTCTGCTTCTCTTATCCCTCAACAATCAGTGTAACCTGCCTGCCTACTTCCCGTCTACTTGACCCTGCTGGTTTTGTACGGGCCCAACTTGCCGATCGGCAGTCAAAGACTTACGTTATGCAGTTTATAGTAGAGGCCACAGGCATTGCACACCGGGTCTCCATTTGCATTGCGCCGCCAGAGTGTGGTGGTGGTCGTCTGACAGTTAGCACAACAGGTGCCCGCTCGTCTGGCCGCAGACTGTGGGAAAATATGGATTGAGCTTTGATTAGAACTCGACAGCACAAACAGACACAGCACAGGTCAGTTTAAGGACACGTTTAAAAATATATGTCAGTGTTAGTTGAACTTTCTACTCTATTTGTTGAAAAGGTTTCATGACATTAGGGACTCGACTAACATTTGTTTCATTATTGATTAATGCCAGCTCTGTTACCAGCTAAACTCATCCAAGTGGTTGCTTTTTAACGTACGTATGCTTTGAACGATCTGGGGAATTGTGCACTTTGGGCATAAAATAATCTACAAAAAGATCTAAAATTAGACACATTTATAGTTAATGATGAATTTAAGGGAATCGTAAAGATTGTGGTGGAGGAGAAATATAGTCGTTTTTCTTGAGAAGCCACTATGTTTGAATTGCTGTTCTTGTTTTAATGTGGATTTTTCTATATCATGCCGTCTATTTTGTATTTATGTTGTCATTTTCTACAGCTGCTACCCTGGCCAGGTCTCTCTTGTTAAAGAATTTTTTTTTTATCTCAATAGGACTTCCTCATAAAAGAAAGGTGAAATAAAATAAAATAAAAATCCACAGATCATTTCCTCAATTAATAGATTGATGATTTGACTTATAAAATATAAACAATTGTGAAAAATGCCATTTATAAGCTCCCTGAGGCAGCAGTGACATTTGCAAATTTCTTGTCTTGACAGACCAACAGTTCAAAACCCTCCAAAATATTCAGTTTACTGTCATAGAAGAGCAAGAAAACCAGAAAACATTCACATTTGATGGACTGGAATAAGTAAATCTGTCATCTTGGGCTAAAAAAAAAATCATTTTCTGTCCAGTGAGAAGTTGATTAGTTAATTCCTCCTAACCGTAAAATCTGACAAGTTGATCTTACTCAAGGAAACCAATTGCCTTAAGGGTAAGTAAATATATTATTTGTCCTGAGTTATGTTTACTTTACTTAGTTTACTTTAATAAAGTAAGCATAACTTAAGACTAATCATTATACTGTAATATATAGTTAGAATATTTACTGACCTTTTTCAAATCAGTCAGTTTCGTATTTGTTAAAAGTGAGATCAATTTGTCAGATTTTACAGTGCAGTGTGTTAACAGCTGATTTCAAATGAAAATAGATACATATGTCACATGGGGGGATGTTAATTTGATACAATGTATCTGTTATTTCAAATGCTCAATTTACACACACACACACACACACACACACACACACACACACACACACACACAAACACACACTTTCAGCTACTGAAGGGTAGAATCAGTAGAATTTGTTCAAGGTGTTCATAAACACCCTGGAAAGATAGTTAATTGTTGAGTCTCATTCCCAGGACATGAAATACAGAAAATGATGAGTGATGGATTCTTCACACCTGACTATTTCATGCCTTTAACGAAGTCTTTTTCCACAACAGGAAATCCATATATCAATTTGCATGCTCAGGCAAAAATGCTCTCATAAATTTATCATCTAACAAAGCATGAATTCTTTTCTATAATTATCTTTTTCTATTAATACCTTGCAAACTAAGACTATGTTTGCCCTGTTGCATCAGCTTCCAAAACTTTCCCAATCTATTTTTTTTTTTTTTTTAAATGTTCCCTGCTCCCGTACTTTGTCTGTCCTGGCCGGAGAGTTTGACCAATCTGAAATGAGTCCTATAGTTAGTCAGGAGGCCACGGGAGGAAACAGGCGCTGGTCCCGCTGCTTTATCTGGACCGGTCAGATATCCGGAGAGGAAACAACTGGAGGACTGCTGCTGCTGCTGCTGAGCACCAGACTGCGGAGCGCAAAGAGCTCAGGCCGAGCCTCACGGAAACACCCAGTCCTGATAATATACGGCTCTATGCGCTATTATAGCGAAAAGACGCAGAAATACATGCTCGTATATTTTGTGCGAAGCAGACAGCTGTTTGCAGAAGAGGTCTCCAGGTCAGCACCAGAGATTCAGATCTGTTTGTCGCAGCGATGTGCGTCAACAAGATACAAACTCTCTCATCAGGTGAATAAAACATGCTCATTTTCTGAAACTGACCTTTATGGTTGACTCTAAATTATAATCAAAATATTCACAAAACAATATACTTTGGGATAAAGTAGGCCTTATAAAACTCGCTCACTTGCAGCCTTTTCTTGATTGAGTCTTGCGCATTTTCGTTGTGCGTTTGCCTATTAAAATAGCCTTAATGATGCTGTTTTCCTTTTGTGTGTATGTGACGTTTCGGTGAGGGCAGTTAAAAAAAAAAAAAAAAGTAGAAATAGAGACCAAATATGCTACTTTGCTTTTAGGTCTGTCCAGGGATCCTTCAAAATAAAACACTTTAAAATGATTTCCATAAGGCCTGGTTTAAAAGTCTAATGGCCCATTGTTAATTAGGCTACTACTGATTTAATGAGCAGTGTCTGTTGACTCTGCAAACACGTCTTCATTTCACCAGCTGCCTCCTGCTGCATCACACAACTGACTGGTGCACAGACCACACTGAGGCTGCACATATACGGCTTTATTTTGAAATAATTATGAGAATTGTCCTTTACTATTAAAAATGTCATTATCTGTGTTTAAAAAAAGCTTAAGGCAGAAGTTACTATTACCGTATTTCAAAGTTTGAATATCCTAAACCAGTTGTTCTCAAATAGAGGTCTGGGGACCCCCAGGGGTCCATGGCACACTGCCAGCAGTCTGTGAAAAGTTTTCAGATTAATTAATTTAAATTACCATTATTTATTTTTATTTTTTTTCAAAAAATCAAATTCACTTAATTCTAATCTAGCAATCTAAACATTTTCATAAATCTATATTTATATAGACCTTTCTCCTGCTCAAGCTGGAATCACCCACACATTAATCGTTAATGGTGCATACTGACTCTGAGTATTCTGTGTTGATGCAAATATTTTTGATACATGTCTAATATCTTTCAAATATATTTCTCCTGTGTTGCTCTTACTCATAACTAAATAGAAGTGTTAAAAAAAAGGCTTAGGACACACATTCATACATTAAGGGATTCCCGGTATATTTTCTATATTGAGAAAAAAAAATTAGGACACTTAAACCAGTTACATTACTCTGAAATGCATTTAAACTGTTGTGTTATTCTCTCTGTATTACTTATTTAAGCCATGTTTAAGCTTGTGGAAAAACGTAATGGGACCATAAAGTCATTTTTTAGATTTAGGCTATGTTAGTCTTTAGAGTCTTAGGGTCTTTGGTTGGTCTTAGGTGATCAGGGTGTAGATGTTAGACTGTAATACATGCACTTTTTCCAATTCTAGACAATGTGATAGTACACATATTTTAAATATAATTTGCTTAGTGTCTGGGCCCCTGTTTTTCACGCTCCAGATAGTTTATCAGGGTGTCCCATTTCACATTTATTCACCGTGTCTTACATGATTATACTTGTGTTGTAAATACAGTTAAACTTAAAGTGAACTAAGTAGGAATAATTATTTTATGTCAGTTATTATCTTTATTGGTTTGTTGGTTTGTTTTTAAGCTGTTGGCCATTTTAAAGGTCTTTTGGTCATTTTTAAAGGGTTTCTAGCACATTTGATGCTTGGATTTCAAATAGGTTTCACCCTTTAAAACTGCCCTAAAGTGGCACTGTATTTCTGTACAATGGCTCTTGTGTTTAAACTGTTTAAATGTTCCTGGTAGGGTGAGTGTGGCAGGACATTGGAGCTTCTTCCAGCAACAAGGATGGTTGAAGCAGGTCATGATGACTTTAACCAACTCCAAAGCTGCTTTTGTCCCTTTTACACAGAGACAGACTCTCACTATCCTTTGAAAGCCATGTTATCTCCTAAATGTCAGCTTTTAAAAACAGTCCTGTTTCCAGCTTTGAGACAAAGCATTTTCATGTAATCCAATTGCTTTTTAAAGGTTTATTATAGGCTAAGAAGCAGGAGTATTTTCCTCACCCAAAAAAGGAACACTTAATCCATCAGTTTATTTGAAAAACTCAAAATCACCACATTTGAAACACATGTTTCTTGCTAGATGGTGACCCTCTGCTTCCCACATGTCAAAATAAAAACAAATCTAGCCTGACAAATTAAAAAAAAACACACAGCAGCATTATGAGCTGTGTATAGTGTGAGTGCAGCCCTGCATGTGTTGTTATGAGAGATGAGGTTGTGGCCCTGCTATCAATGACAGTATCAGAAGTACCAGTAATAATGATAACAGAAACAACAACTCTGCTAACAGCCTGAGCTGAAGGAGCAAGAGGTGAGCTACAAACACAATTCCTGGAAACTGATTGGGAAAATATAACTTTCCTGGAATTGTACCTCCTCCACCCCCTCTCCCTCCACCTTACACTTCATTTACTGCCACCTACACACACACACACACACACACGTCACTACCCCCCCTCTCTGTTATATACACTGATGAGACTCACCAGCCTGCGTTTGGGTTTGATGAGTGGTCTGTTCTGGCCGTTCATCTTGTGGTACAGCCCACAGGCGTTGCACAGGTAGTGTCCGGTGCTGTCACGTCTCCACAGAGGCGTAGAGGTAGCTCCACAGTTTACACACTCACGGCCCTCTGATAAAGAACACAGTGACATTTTTCAAATTTCGAGCTGGAATGCAAATCCCTTTTACTTTTTGATCCGTGATGATCGTGTATGTGGTCACCAAACTGCAAAATCTATACCTATGCTGGCACTTGTAGGGGTGTAACAATTCCCCACATTAATGATTTGCTTCAGATGTCGATTTTTGAGCCACGGTTCGATTCATACCTCTGTTTTTTGTTTGTTTTGGTTTTTGGGGTGGTCAATAAGAACAACAAGGAAAAACCTGGGGGTTTTATCAAATCACCTACAATTTAGAATATCAAGAACACTAAATAACACTATGACAGTATATTAACTGTACGGAATAATTTTAGGGCTGCAACTAATGATTATTTTCATTATCAATTAATCTGCTGATCATTTTCTCATTTAATCGATTAGTTGTTTAGTCCATAAAATGTCAGAAAATGGTAAAAATGTTGATCACTGTTTCCCAAAACCTCTTGTTTTCTACACAACCCCAAAGTATTCAGTTTACTGTCATAGAGGAGTAAAGCAACCAGAAAAAAATCACATTTGAAAGGCTGAAATCAGAGAATTTGGTTATTTTTGCTTTAAAAAAAATCTAAATGATTAATCAACTATCAAAAAATATAATCAGTAGCAGTTAATTAGAGCAGAAATGATTAGTTGCAGCTCTAATTAACTTCATACAAATTAACTAAATAGACAAAAATAAATAAATAAACTTTGCTGAGGACAATATAACCAGTCTAGAAAAAAATAAAAAACACTTTCCTTAAGACCAGTATATACATTGCCTAAGGTGGGAGGGTTGCGACACAGAAGACGGGAATCACGATTTAGGACTGTTTCAGTTGGTTTGAGAATCGTTACACCCTCACTACTCTTCTAAATTAATTTTGTGCACTTGACTGAATTTTTTTTTTCTATTGTGCTTTAAGCAATACCATTTCCACAAAGAACACATTTTATTATATATAAATTTGCATGTTGCATTTAACTTTTTTACCTGACGGACTTTTTTACCTTTTTTACCGGACAAACTCTGTTTGTGAGAGTAAAGACAAAGAGTGTCTGCGTGTAGCATGCAGGAACACAAAGAGACCTGAGACAGCTGTGCATTAGCAGAAGCACAAACGCACAATGGATAAAAGCTAAAGAAGAGTTTCTTGAACAATCAGTGTGGATCACTCCTACAAAATAAATGCCCTGTTAAACAGCATAATAATGATGACTATATATGTTATTTTGTAACACCAGAGCCATTAAATAAACAACCATTAAAATACAATATTTAGGTCAGTGCTATATGTTTAAAAAAAACAACAACAACAATCAGTGTCATATGTCATGTAACCTGTAATTGTAGTAAAGTCATTTGCAGTTAAGATGTCATCTCTTATTTCATAAGAGCAAGTCACTCAGTAGTGAGTTTAGGTCACCTTTCACTGTATCCCTGTTAATAAAGTGGTTGAACACAATCAGGGAGTCTCCTGCTCTGTAATCAAATAACAATCAGGACAGTGTATTACTGTCTTATGTAACAGAGAAGCGACTCGTAGCCTAAATACTGAGGTTTTTGGCTCTGTGCACCCTGCAGATCTTCCTTTCACACCTCTGGGCTGGATCCAGTTCACTGTACTGCTGCTGCTGCTGCAGCCAGATCAGGCGTAATTACAGAGTCACGGTTAACAAAGAAGATTATCAAAGTCGCTTTGTGTTGAAAGAGCAGGCTCAGGCCGTTAAAAGCATTTATTTAAGAAAAAAATACTGGTATTATTTATTATCATTCTGATACAATTTGCTTAATTATAAAGAAGCCTGATGATGCTCAAATCACAGCATGCACATTATATCAGGCTGGGTGCATTTATGGTCATACAGAGTTAATAATAAGACATTAGTTACATTTGGAATATATTGCTATTACTTATTGGCATGTTATAATGGTTGTTTTACTTATTTTTGTATTACCCATTGTTTTTATCTTAATCTCCATGATTTTGTTGTTTGCTCTGTTGACCTGATTTTCTTTGTGTGTAAAGCACTTTGGTCAGCTGTTTTCAATGTGCTTTAGAAATCTATTTGAATTGGAATTGCATTGAATTTGGAATATATTAAATGGCTTTTGCACGATTTTTATCATTTTAAATGTAAATGTTTCAATATAACAGGAGAATATCCTTTCCGACAGTCAAAAAACATTTCTTCTTAAGGTTTTTGTTTTTATTGGTAAATGTTGCTCCTTAAAATAATTAAGATGCTTTTTTTTAATTTGTATTATTTTATAGGCTTATTAAGAATTGTGTGATAATAATCTTATAGATCTGCTTTATGTCAGCAAAGCTTCATAAACGAATTGGATTTTAACAATTGTTTTGTGTACGTTATGTAATAAGTGAAATAATAATCTTATAGATATATCAAGAGTAGTATATGAATTAGAAACGTGGCATTTAAAAACACAGTGCAAACGCTGCAAAGCTGCACTCTAAGGAGGAAAAACTCATACTTGTGTCAAAGAATAATAAATATTATCTACAGAAGAGTGCCACGGGACATTTTTAAAATGTATTAAGTTACATTATAAAAGACTGAGAGTATATCTTTATTTTTAGTTAAACTGTCGCTGACTCTCACTATGATAAGATCGCTATGTAAACTCACAGACAGCTTCTAAATCACAATATTGCTCGAATATTTCCACATTTATTTAGTATTACTTTGAGTTTGTGTTTCCCTGGTGCACTCACCGGTGCAGGAGCGTGTCTTGCCCTTGTTCTTGGTGCTGAAGCTGGGTGAAGCTCCCAGCAGGCTGCCCGGGTGAAACAGACTGCTGCCGTACTCATGCGCCGCTGGCAGCGAGTAGGTGGGATAAGTCGGGATGGGGTGGTGGGTGGAGGGCGTCTGAGCGCTCATGGAGGCCAGGCTGCTCCTCAGCGGACTGGAGCCCTCCATCTTCATGCCCTCCGGTAACGACACCTGGTATTTGATAGATTCCTTCTCGTCCATTCTGGTGGCGGAGCTGGAGGGAGACACGGCTCCCGGGTCTGGAGATACGTCCTTTGGCGGTGTCGGAGGGAAAGTGTAGAGGTGCGGGCTGGAGTGGGACGGCGGTGTTAACGAGGACGCGGAGACCGTGTTTGAGTTGCTGCTGCACGGGTAGACCGCGGAGAGGCCGCCCGGTGAGGCTGAGCCGTGGTGGTGCAGGCTGGGCTTGCTGAAGGGGCTGACGGCCCAGGCGTTGTGGTGGTGAGCCGACAGGGCTGCTTTCCCCCCGTCCAGCCATGAGATCCCCGGGCTGTGGAGGAGGTGAGGCCGGCAGACCTGAGTCCCCGTCAGGCGAGCTAAGAGATGACATAAAAACAGATTAAAAAAAAATAAAAAAAAATTGGACAATTGACGATGGTAATGGACTCGTTACTCCTAATGCTGATGTTGCCGCCACTGTTGTATTTTTGTTTTGTTTTTTGTTCTTCTGCCATGTTACATGTTAAGTGTATTTGAGTGCCTTTTAAAGCGCTACGGAAATTAAATGTATTACTGTTATCTTTATTTTGATGGTAAGATGGTTCTGAATTTGGTGTTTCATGTGGCAACAAGTTTGGATACAAAATAACCCAGACTTGTTGATTCACTGGACACACTCCCCCTGATTTAAACGTGTAAACAAAGTAACCTGAATCCACAAAAGTAAAACAAATTAAATTAGTATTTCCTGCACTAAACTATACGTTCACAAAAACATTCATTTCAGCCGTTCTCTCTCTCTCCTTAATCTCATGATTTTTTTTTAAACTTGCGTGAACTTAAATTTAAAATTATTAATGGAATGGAGTTGAATTTAGTGATTTTAAGCAAAATAGTAAAAAATATATAAAACTTAATGTGAATAGTGAGATGAAGTGCAAGGTTATTCTATCGTATTTTATCCGTAAAGTAGCCTTTAAATTAAAAAACAGGTACATGTAATTTATACCTCCACGACAGTGATGATTTTTGACTGTTAGTGCCATTGAACTTCTGCATTTAAAAAAAATGTAGGTTAATGCAAAAAATGTGACTGCTAACAAGCACAGCGGTGTGTTTATGCATTAAGCAAGAAAATAATTCACATTTTAATTAACGTTTTAAACAGCAGAAACTGTCAAATGCACTTTTGTTTTTTAATATAAATTCAAATTAAGGTGACTTTATTGGCATGGCTTAACACTCTATACTGCCAAAGCAAGCGTTTAGACATTGAAATGCTAAAAATACTACGAAAACATGAAGATATATTATAACATAGGCAGTACTTAACAATAATATAACTCTGATTGTGTTCAAATAGATTTAATGACCATCATTATGAAATTATAAAAACAACTAAACCACGAAGGAAATCGTTTTCAGTAAAGGAAAAATAGCGATATATACTTTATTTTTTCTGTGCAGTCAGTTATGACTTTCTGACTTTCATATAGATATATAGAAGTTGTCGATTCGTCTTACCGTGCGCTTGGCTGTAGGACACTCTGGCCCGGGCGGAGTTGTGGTAGTACGGGTTTCCCTGTGAGTCCAGATGATTAAAGAAAACATCCACCTCATCCGGAGGCAGCAGCTGCGCCGAGGGCTCCATGTAGTTGTGGCCCAGGCCGGGGTGGTGTGAGTCCGGGTGTTGTCCGTTCAGCACGGCGTGGTGGTGCATCCAGCGGGGCTGATCAGCCGCCACATCCATCTCTGTGTCTCTCTGTAGCGCGCAATACAGAGTCAAGGAATACTATCCAGGGAGAGGACACTAAAATACTTGTCCTTTACGAGATCTTCACTGTGTCCATTTACAGAAGAGTGTTTTTTTTTTTTTTTAATCTCTCACTTAAATTCCTCTCTGCTCCTGGAGATCGAGTCGAGTTTGACACTGGAAACCTGCAACAAGCAAACATCAGATGTTAATATTTTAAAAAGCGGTGGTGTTGTGCATCAGCTCTCTAAACACGCAGCTCCTGTCAGTGCAACTTAAAGAAAATCATCTCCACCTACCAAAATTTACTACAACAGCACTCTCCTCACCACTCATCTGCAGCACAACATGCATATTCACCCATAACTCTCGATAAGATGCTTTACTCAATATGACAATACGATAAACACGTCGTACCTCTGCCAGTATTATTTTCTCCACGGCGTCCAATCAGCTCACGTCTCTTTTGGAAAGTGTCCCTTGTCCCTCGGTATCTGCTGCAGGTCCTCTCCGGTTAGTTCTCGGCTGGTGTTTGTCAGAGTAAACTCCGTCCACCGGGACTTAAAGCAACACGTCTAACTGTGGCTGACAGCGCGGGGCCAGGCTTGTCAAGCGACTCATAGGCGGAGTCTCCATTAAAGCTTTGACTCAGCCAATTACACAGCACCTCCACAAAACCTCAGAGGCGGTTCTCCACACCAGAAAATCACAAAGATATAAAAAATAATATTCATATAGACAGATAAAGTCTGGCTGCTATATTATGACTTTGTTTTGGGATTTAATGTTTCATCGCTGATGCACTATTCCCCCAAATAAGTTAAGTAGATTTAATTTTATTTATGTACTGCCAAATAATAACAGAAATGATCTCGGGGCACTTTCAATAATATTATTTGCAGAAAACCAGCAATCCCCACCATGGACAAGCACTTGCTCATGGTTGTGAAGAAAAACTCCCCTTTAAGCTTGTAGCCTTTCAGTCCATCATTTCAGGAAACAGCATGCAACTGATGAATAATAATGATTTAGATTTCTATTTGCACCAGCGTGAAAATAAGCACACAACAGCTACTCAGCTATTTACACCAGACTCTCATAGTTTAGCTAAGCACAGATTCTCTGAAAGTAAGAAGTTCTGCTGGATGAATAGGTTAGGCATAGGACTCTCCTGTGGAGGAGCAGCATTTAATTCCAGTGTGAGATTAGTAGTAACTTGATTTTTTAAGCTTAGTTGACTTATTTAAAGTTTTTTTTTCCAGTTTGTAGTTTGGTCAGGTTATGCAACAAGATTATTTAGTTAGGTTTAGGAAACAAAACTACTTGGGTAGGTTTAGGAAAATATTATGAATTGTCTCTGTTAGGCTGGTATAAATAGCTGCATTGGCTATTTACACCCTGGGTGCAAATAGCATTGTTGGCTGCAGACACGTGGGTGCTTGTCTCTGCCATGTAAGGCTATACACCTTGGTTTAGATAGTCACACTGGCTATTCCACCCTGGGCACAAGTAATTATGTTGGCTATTCAACCCCAGGTCCAAATAGCATCTGTCATAATAATTATATCAGGAAATATCCGATTTTAAATAAAATTGTTCTTGACACACCAGTAGAAGTGGATAGAACATGTCAATATGTCCATGTCTTTTAGTTTTACTGCCTTGTGTTTATCTATACTGGGTAGAGACATGAGAACTGTCTCTAACTGCCTCATACTTGCAAGAAACTTATCAATGAAATACATTTGAGACAGTGTCTTTAAGATGTGCAACAATACCTCCTTCATGAAATACTCAAACTTAAAAGTTTTAGTCTTCAAATACATGTTTTTACAAGCTTAAGGAAACATTTTGACGAAATATTGTGTTTTTGTGTTTTCACCACTGATGATGTGATCTTACTAGAGCTGATTAGCTGATTATTCACAAAACTATTGAAGTATCTGTTGTTCCATTAGTTGTGCATGTATAGATGTGTGCCTGTATGATAACTGGTCTTTTTGTAATAAACCTATTTTATACAAAGCCAGTGTCAGCGAGGTTCCTTCATCATCTACACATCATCAAGGTTGAGAAACAACACTATTTTATATTTAAATGAAGACACAAACTATTTGTTAATAGTAATTGGACATTTGGATTTGATTACTTCTCCATTATTGGCCGTTTAATGGCTAAAAGTTCAGTCTCTCTCTCTCTCTCTCTCTCTCTCTCTCTCTCTCTCTCTCTCTCTCTCTCTCTCTCTCTCTCTCTCTGCCTCTGTCGCATGATTGACAGACAATAATTGGAGAGGGAGCGCGTGCAGCCCCGGCAGGCTGACGCTGCCGCCTGCTTGACGCCGTTTCCTGACGTCAGTGCATCTTAGAGAAGAAGAAGAAAAGAAAAAGACAGAATCGTTCAGGACATGAACTTTTACTAACAGAGAGAGAAAGAGAGAGAGAGAGAGAGGGGGGGGGGGGGGGGGGGGGCAGAGTGGAGAAACGGGGGTTGCCCGGAGAGTCTGTCGCTGCAGTCAGTCCCAGCGGATGAACTCGAGGAAGACGAAGGACACCGCAACTGATATTTACACTGTGGCAGCATTAATAAAACATCACGTACACCCTCCTGACCCTGCTGCTGTGATTTCCACGAACAACAGGCCAACCAACAAGCCAACATGGCAAACTATCCATGGTGGACTACACAGATTAGACTACTTTAGATTAGATTAGATTTTGCTTGGATTAGATTACACTGGAAGACTGAAATGTCCTCAGTGAGGACATTCTTTTAGCACAAACACAAACGCCAACAGCAGAAATGTCGTTTGCTCAGTAACCTCTGTTATCTTAGTCTGCAGTTAATGGAGTAGATGCATGAAGAAAATAAGATCACAATGAGCTTGATATCCACTTTTTAGTTGGATGTTGTTGTGCGAGTGTGTGGTAAATTTGGAAATGGAACAGGTCCAGAAATGTGATTAAGTTTGGATTTATTTCTCTATCTTGGTTAGTGATGGGTATCATGAACCCAATGCCTGTTTCTGACCTAACTCCTGGGCAAAGAACACTGCGATTGGCTGCAAGTTAACAGCTGACAGGTAAATAACGTTCAAAAGTGTGACTAAATTTAATGAAAAAGCAAGTAAACAACTTAGCTTATTTCAGCAAAAAAGTGCAAATAAAATCAGTTTTAACTCTTTTAACGTCTTTTCACGTCATATCTTTATGTTTGCACCAATTTACTATCAATAAGAATATTATCTATACTAATAGTATTGGTATAGATAATACAGTATCAGTATTGATATAGCTATCAATAAAATCCTTAAATACTCATCCCTGATCTTGCTGCATTTGGGCAAAAATACTGTTACGGCCAAAACTTGAATATTCTGAATATTAATTACTACTGTTTAAACTGCCACAATAATACAAATTATGCAATGATGCGCAATTTGCAAAATTCTTTTACCACACAAAACAACCATGAGGCTGTTGGCTTTGCAGTACAGATATAGCTTAAAGAACCACACGACAGAATTGTAAAATGATAAAAATCAACTTACTTTTACTTTTGCAAGTTGGCACTGGCCTTTGTTAGCGCAATTCCTGCGAAGGTGCTGCACAGCGCAAATGAAATATCTATCTATCTATCTATCTATCTATCTATCTATCTATCTATCTATCTATCTATCTATCTATCTATCTATCTCTATCTATCTATCTATCTATCTATCTATCTATCTATCTATCTATCTAATGTTTGGTAAAATAATTATTTCATCAGTTACCCTTAATATTTCAAGCTCACGACGAATATCAACTTTAGATAGAAAAATCAGGCTGCGGTGTGAGGAACTAAATGTCATTATTATTTATACAGACACAGTGATTCTTTTCAAGGAGCATTAAGAGGAAAAATCCAGTGTATAGACTGAAGAAAGCAGCATAACATACCGGAGGGACAAGTGTGGCAGTATTAGAGCTCATCAGCATGATAATGTGGAAATACACATGCTTTGAGTGTGAGCCCTTTTGATCTGGCGTGGCGATAAAACCTTATCGACGGCGAACATCCACTTCCATTTTAGGATTTGACATTAATTCAATCCGCCCTCTTTTTTTTCTTCTTTACTGCTCCTTTTTTCTCACACGAGCTCGGGAGAGAGAGGTCGCAGCCCCGAGAATCTCATTATTATAGGGCTGTAGGACTGCCATTGAAAGGAAGTGGTTTTTACTTAATAATAAAGATAAATAAAAGTGTCACTATATTATTCTAGAAAAAAAAAAGACAACAGATAAGTAGATTAATATAGATGTTTATGTGTTGATCTTAATTAAAATCCCAATTAATTTGAAGTGAATGGTTATTATTCTCATTAAAAGCGCTATGTAGGTGTTTTTATTAAAAAAAATATATCAAATTGTTTTTAAGCCATTAACACAATTATTTTCTGAACTATAGAACTCGTTATATTGACATAGTATGTGTGTTTAGGCTGAAGGAGAGAGTAAAAGAGAAATCCAATGCTTCTAGGATCCTTGGGTCCCACTGATTATAACCCATCCCGGGGTAATTTTTCATCGGTGCTGGCTAATCTTTGTTCTTTGTGAAGATAATAAATAGCCTAATCGTTATCAGCGAGCTGCTGGAGGTGTCGGGGAGAATGGGGCTGATCGGCCCGGGAAATAGGCTCCAAAGTGCCGCAGAATAAATGGCATTTCTTATCTCTCCCTCCCAGATTATCGCCGCCTTTTCAGACTCGCACAACAAATACATCTAATGCAGGGAATGCATCATTTACTGGACCAGATCTGTGTAAATGATAGATAGATAGATAGCAGAAAGGGGCTGCGCAGGGGGGGAGAAAGCGTGATGGCTATTATTTACAAGTTTAATGTTCTGCATGTGCAAAGTCTTTATTCGGTGTATTTAGACAGCATAAATACAGCTCGCTTTTCCATTATTTTTTAGGTTATCTGCAGGAGCCATCTGAGGTTCCGCTTCTTTGTTGTGGTATCTTATTTCTTTCATGTTGGATTTTACTGGATAAGAGTTTAACTGCCGCAGCCGCTTCCACACAGCGAGAAAAATATATTTGAATAATTTTTTCATCTGTTGGAAATTTTGCAAATAAAATGCGAGCAAGCGGTATTAAGCCACGAGTATAAGATGATCTGATTTACAAACAGGCCATGTCAGATTTACTTGATATTTGAAAATCTTAAGCCAGAAGACTTATTATTTTTTGTTTTGTTTTGTTTTGTGTTGTTTTCATTTTATTATCATGGTTTTAAATCAAGGGTTGCCAAACTTTTTCATATTCAGGACCCTCACTTTAGACGCACATTAGACCACACTGTTTCTAATTTGAGAGGATTTTGTCTTAGGAATCCTCCCCGAGTAATAATAATAATAATAATAATAATAATAATAATAATAATAATAATGATGATGATGATGATGATGATGATGATGATGATGATGGTGATGATGATGATGATGATGATGATAACAACAACAGCAATAACTTGGATCACTATAAATTACAACCAATCATTGTCAAAGTCAAATTAGACCAAAATCTTATTATATCAGCTATGAACTATCTCTTAATTTGAAAACCTGTTTAATCATTTCCACAAACCAACTATAGACCAAAATCTTATCATAATCCTCTAAATTATCTCTTGTTTTGATCAACTATTTAATTATTTCCTCCAACTATCTACAGAACAAAATCTTCATTTAACTTTATCTCTGTCTCCCTATAAACTCTCTCTTATTTTGAAAAACTTTTCAGTTATTTCCTCATACAGACAAAAATCTTTTTTATTACCCTGTAACATATTTCTTTCCTTGAGAAACTATTTAATAATTTCCTTCAACCAGCTATGGACCAAAATCTTTTTATAACACTATAAACTATCTCTTATTTTGAAAAACTCTTCAATAATTTCTTCAATCCATCTATAGACCAAAATCTTTTTATAATCTTAGAAACTACACTTGTTTTGAAAAACCTTTTAGTCATTTCCTCAGACCGTCTATAGACCAAAATCCCTATGCACAATCTCTTCTTCTGAAAATCTATTTAACCATTTCTGCAAAACATCTGTAAACTTAATTTCAGCAAAGGAAATTGGAAAAGAAAACTGTTATACCTTTATTTCCAGTTTTTAGTTTGGCTTGAATTAAGGCACTTAATTGCACTTAAATGCAATTTTAGAGTCAAAATATGATGCATAATATAAACTTAAAAAATGGAACACAAGCATCATAATTATAAGAATAGCCTACAAAACATGGGTAAAATGCAGAAAATGAATCAATGAAGCATTCAGTCAACATTCATCAAACATACCAGACAGCAAAACATCCCCAAAACATCAACACAATTAAATGTGCAACAAACATTATGAATAAGATGAAAGTACTACACCTCTTTCCCAACGCAAAAGCTGTACTTGCTTCACACATAGATTCTTTTTTTATGAAGTTGTGTTCTCTTTGGCACAAAGAATAAAGAGGAACCTATTTATTATTGTTGTGTTGAAGCACATTGTGCATGAGTGTGTGCATGTGGGGAGTGACCAGTTATGGCAGAAAAGGTATTTTTCCATTATATACAAACTGGATGCTTAATAACTTGGCAGCTGCAGCAGCCCTGGGTGCTGCTGATGGTCTCCAGGGTAACGCAGATAACAGCGCAGTCATTTTCCATATCTTACAGTCTATTATATTCAAGGATTAGTTCTCCTTCCCGAAAAGGTCAAACATAAAGTCAAGCCAGCCAGGAGTGCTCCTCCTCTTCCTCCTCCTCCTCCTCCTCCTCCTTCCCCACTATACGGTGACAGAGCATTTCCCATTTTTTCATATTATCTAGTTAAACCACTGTGATGACCTTTGCTGACATGCTTTGATAGATGCACACCTCCCACAGCAGACAACAAACCTCCCTGAGCTTTCCTTTAATATTCTCATAAGGAGAGATGTGTTAGTGGGGAGCAGTGATTTAACCATACACTATAATTATATTTTTCTCTTACACTTGTGTCCTATCCATCTAAAATCATAGGTTCTTTTATCCTCTGTGACCCAAACATGGACTTCCCTTGACTCAAAAGACAAAAATACACAAAGATCAGATGATTTAATACCTCATCGATGGTATGCAGGGATGTGCAGTGAATAAACTCTGGTTGTATATCTATAGATCTGATAATATCTGGGGTAGCATCCACATTCACAGTCCATCCCAATGCTAATCCTCCATCCTGATGCTAAAAGTAGCTCCTGACTGGCAGAGATTGGACAAAGTCCTAAAAATAAGCAGAGCGTCATTCCTACTTTTACAGGAAGATTCTTACTATAGGTTTTTGGGTTTGAGAGTAACTCATGAGGCATTTTAGCTCTAAGAGAAGCTCTTAAGTCTGAGAGAAGTTGGAGGCTGGCAAGAGGACTCTAAACTCACATTACCCGCTCACAGTCAGTATTGCTTAGCAAAATCCAACAATAATGAACTTTTAAATGTATATTTTGGTGGTTGGTTGTAGTCATTAACTAACTGAGAATAAAAATAAGCCCATAGACAAATCAGAACAATCCAATAAAACCAGAGGTAACAGTTTGCACAGCTTTCTGGAAAATGTTGTTTTCAGTGTTGATGAACTTGAAATATCCGTGGGAATTAGTCCTCACCAAAAAAGTTCTCTTCAGATCCACATTTGTCCGACAGTTCATTGCACATTCAAAATAATCCCCACTTGAAATTAATAAATAAAGCAAATATAATGTCAATCATATCAAAGGATGAAGGTTCATCAAAAAACAAGTTTACTTAATTTAATTCAGTTAATTATTTAATCTTAATTCATTTCAATTTGATTTAAAAATTTTGTTATTTAAAATTTAATTTAATTTAAAATGTTTGGTTATATTGCTTAATTTGATTTGATTTAACTTTTAATTTAATTTAATTAATTTTATTTATTCAAAACTAATTTATTTTCTAACTTAATTAACTTCAATATAATAGAATTTAATTAATTTTGTGTTTTATTTGATTTAATTTAATTTAATTTGACTACATTTTCATTTCAATTACTTTAATGTAATGAGTAAACTCTTTCACAAACATGATGTCAGTGGGGTCTCCCTCCCTCCCTTTAGTGTAGGCGTTGTAGACAACTTTGTGAAAAACTCATAAAAAGAAACTCTTTGCTCTGAACCTTTAGTGTTATGCAGTAGGAAGACTCCTAATGGTTAGATAAGACTCTTTGGCTGTGCTGCCTGTTGGAATAATCAGGCGGACAGTGACACCTAGAGGAGAGGAGCTGTTCTCCTTACCCTCACACACTAACATGGAGGATGCAGCTGACTCCTCACTTTATTAACCCCAAAGGGTTGACTTGCCCTCTAAGTGGGTATCCAACCTGTTCATTTCCTGCAGCACTGAAAATTACCCATATTTGATTTATGACGTTTTATATCTTGGCACTTAGATTAGACTATGAGGATGCTAGAGAATACACAGAGGATATGTGTAAAAGCCTTTATTAACATTATTATGCAGAGGCTTCCAGGGCATGAGAGGTCATTGAAGGGTTTGATGAGTATGAAAAATGATGACGATGATAATGATGATGACTACTGTCATCAGATCTCAATTTCAAGAGAGAGACTTTATAACAGTATGTTTGACAGTGCCTTCATCTTCTGGAAGAAGAAGGAAGTGATTGGTTAATTTTGGCTGCTCCATGTTCTTGGTCACGTTTTGCTGGTAAACGACAATGTGGAACATTTATGGAAGAAACTCTTTGAATTTTCTTGACATACTGGGTGATCTACTACCTCACTGAGAAACTTAATGCCAGATTTTATTTAATGTTTAGTTAATTTTTATTTTATTTAAAGACTAAAGACAATACACTAACAAAACAACACACCACAAGGAAGACAACAGCAGTGAACGCAGTCCAGTTAACAACATTTCGTGAGGGATAATAGAACGGGGTCATGTTAGTTGTCGTACGTTGTGTTGTTTTGATGCTTGTGAGTGCACACAGATGTGTGTGTGTTTTAATTTGTCCCCCACCTGTAGCTTCAGTACAAGAGGCAGTGTCAAGACACCAGCTCAAAAGTAAGAAACATTTCAAATGGCGTAAAGTAAATTAGTACATCAAGTACTGTACTTACATGCAATTTTGAGTATTTCCATTTCCATTTCTGCTACTTCAATACTTCTACTCCACTACATTTTAGAGGCAAATATCGTGTTTTACTCCACTACATTTATTTAATAACTTTAAGTTACTTTGCATATTCAGAGTAATAATAAACTATAATCAACAAATTTATTTTGATGCATTATTATAAGTTTAGATAAGATAAAGCAACCACATTCAACCACACAGATAAACTATATAAAGTAATTAAAACTATAGCTCCAAATTTACAAGCTACAAGATTCAAGATTCAAGAACTTTATTGTCAGTGTGCAAGCACAAGATTGCAGTTTTGTCAGCCTCAAGTGTTTCATTTGCAACTACAAAGGTGCAAAGGCATCCAGCAGCAAATATGCTAAATAAAGTTTGGTGTGACAGATATGGAGTGATGTTGAATTGGAGTGTTGAATGACATAGGGTTCATGTAGAAATATTGCACACAGTCAGTGGCTTAAAGTGATTTACATGTAAAAGCACAGAAGCATCAAAGTGACGTACACATTAATGTATCCCTCACTGTGATCCAGTAATGTAACATCTGTTCCAAAATGGGCCATTCTGCATAACTAGTGCCTTACATTTGGTACTTGAAGTATATTTTCATGCTGATGCTTTTATTTTTTTACTTACAGTAAATATAATTCTGAATGCCCGGCATTTACAGGGGTTTTACAGAATATTTTTCTCTGTGGTGTTGCTGCTTTTACTACTTCTAGATCTTCTGCCTTCTTCAGTCCAGTCAGAGAGAAAGAGGGGTCATTCAACTCTTGGTGGTAAAAATACCATGTTTACTCTTGAGGAACAGTTGACCATGATTACCATGGTTACGAAAGGTTAAATTATAAAGTGTTTATACCTTCTCTTAGACTAGACTCTGCGCATACATATACAGTACACGCTCCTGTTAGAGCTGGTTTACACACACCTCACTGAAAGTTTAAAAGGCTGTTTGCAGTATCTCTGTAGCTTTTTAATGTCCCGGCTTGATCTCTACCTTCACTGTGTGTAGTCTTGAGAAGGATCTTTACTGAGTCATTAGAGGTCAGGGGTTCACTCATTTACATCCTGCCCAGAGAGCAGCAGGAAGTGAAAGTTTACAACACTGTGTCACTAACAACCTGTCAATCAAACTCTGTCTCACCGGAGCTGTCTGTCCGGGGAGTTGTAGAATTCAAAACACCTTTTTTTTCCCCCCTCAACCTGTGAGTGTTCATCACTTTCAGACATCATGCTTTTATTTTGTCTTTTCTTGAATCCAGTTCCTATGGGAGCGTGTGTGTGTGTGTGTGAGCGCTAGTGAGCAAGTGTGCATGTTCAAATGTGTGTAATAAGGACTGCAAAGGCAGTTACTGCTCAGGAAATATGTGATAACTGGCCAGATAACTCAAGCTGCGTATGTGAATTCTAGTGTTTTCTGCATTTTTCTTAAGTGTGGCATGAAATGGTTAAACATTCAGATAAACAGGTATTTTTAGAATTTACATCCTTTTCCAAGGCCTCATGCCTTATTGTATTACACTTCCAGGAGGATAGTTTATCATTACTAAATCATTTTATCAATCTTTTGAATCAATTCATGCACATTTACATACATCTTGGTGTTACATGCAAAAGAGTGATGTAAAGAATGAATGATTTGTATTTTATGGTCTCAAATATGTATCATTCAGCTGTTTAGCAGGGATAGCAAACATGAATAAAAAATAAAAAGCACTATGCTACCATAATAAAAGAATATAGTATTAATGTTGTAACATATGATAACACTTCTGATGCTACAGTTAGTTGTTAAACATGTTCGCTCTCTTAGTGTAGCATATTAGCATGCTAACATTCGATAATTAACTACTAAACACAAAGTACAATACAGGTATTTGGTCATAAACCAAAGTGTTCTACAAATTCAAAGATGGAACTGGTGCACTGTCCACCCCTGCCCACCATTTTCAAGTCAGTTCAGTATAAATCAGTGAATTGACAGGACAATGAAAACCACATTTAATCAGAGAGAAAGTAATTTTCAATCAAGTCCAAAATAAATATTCTCTGAAACTCTTAAGAGTTTAACATAAAAATGCCACTTCTAAGGTCTTAGGCAATAAAAAGCAAAAAGAACCCAGTTTGTTCAGCATCTCAAAGTTTGGCCCAAGTAAACCCTCTTCACTGAAACAAATCAAATTACGTAAGATCTGTGGGAAAGTTTAAGTAGTTCAGTTTGTTTTACCCCAAAGAGTAAATCACCTCCCCACCAAAGTTAAAACACTCTCTGGCCAGGTTTCAGTTGTTTAGTTCAGTTTTAAAGGACAACAGAATGTTTGATCATTTTGTCATTTTCTTTTTATCCATGAAGCACTTAATAATTTACTTTGACTAGCTATAACATGAAGAACTGAGAAAAAAGTTTGTGAATATTAAGAGAAACTTTTAATTGAACCTAATTGCCCCAAGGGCAAACATTCAGCAGCATTAAGACAAACAGCACAGAGTTTGAACCAAACATGAAATCAATGGTGGTTAAGAATAGAAAATAAAATTATATATGGGAAGCTAAAATTTAAAGTAACTATTAAAGTAAAATCAAAAAGTCAAGCAACATATATAAATTCAAGCCGATAGTGCTGTACAGTCTAAAAGTTAAATGATAGTGAGTAAAGTTGCAGCAAATATGTATACAGTATTGTGCAAAAGTTTTAGGCAGGTGTGAAGAAATGCTGTAAAGTAAGAATGCTTTCAAAAATATAAAATTTAATTGTTTATTTTTAATTGATTAACAAATTGCAAAGTGAGTGAACAGAATAAAAATCTAAATCAAATCAATATTTGGTTTGACCACCCTTTTCCTTCAAACAGCATCACTTCTTCTAGGTACACTTGCACAAAATCGGGGATTTTGTAGGATCATAGTCAGGTGTTTGATTAACCAGTTATACTAAACAGGTGGTAATGATCATCAATTTCATATGTAGGTTGAAACACAGTCATTAACTGAAACAGAAACTGGGTGAGGGTGATACCAAGGTGGGGTTGTGGAAGACAGTTTGATGTCACAGGTCAGACACCATGACAAGACTGAGCACAGCAACAAGACACAAGGTAGTTATACCACATCAGCAAGGTCTCTCCCAGGCAAAGATTTCAAAGCAGACTGGGGTTTCAATATGTGCTGTTCAAGATCTTTTGAAGAAGCACAAAGAAACGGGCAACGTTGAGGACTGTAGACACAGTGGTCACCCAAGGAAACTGGGTGAAAGAGCAGATGAAAGACACATTATGCTTACTTCCCTTCCAAATCGGAAGATGTCCAGCAGTGCCATCAGCTCAGAAACCAGTGAGACCCAGGTACACCCATCTACTGTCCAAAGACGTCTGGCCAGAAGTGGTCTTCATGGAAGAATTGCAGCCAAAAAGCCATACCTCCAACGTGGAAACAAGGCCGATTGACTCAACTATGCATGAAAACATGGGAACTGGGTTTCAGAAAAAGGTGCTCTGGACTGATGAGTCAACATCTGAAATATTTGACTGTAGCAGAAGGCAGTTTGAGCTGTGTGATAAAGAGTGTCTGCAGGCAACAGTGAAGCATGGTGGAGGTTTCTTGCAAGTCTGGGGCTGCATTTCTGCAAATGGAGTTGGGGATTTGGTCAGGATTAATGGTGTCCTCGATGCTGAGAAATACAGGCAGATACTTATACATCAAGCGATACCATCAGGGAGGCGTCTGATTGGCCCCTAAATTTATTCTGCAGCAGGACAACGACCCCAAACATACAGCCAAGGTCATTAGGAGCCATCTTCAACAGAAAGAAGAACAAGGAGTCCTGGAAGTGATGGTACGACCCCCACAGAGCCCTGATCTCAACATCATCAAGTCTGTCTGGGATTACATGAAGAGACAGAAGGATCTGAGGCAGCGTACATCCACAGGAGATCTGTGGTTAGTTCTCTAAGATGTTTGGAACAATCTACCTGCCAAGTTCCTTCAAGAACTGTGTGCAAGTGTACCTAGAAGATGTGATGCTGTTTTGAAGGAAAAGGGTGGTCACACCAAATACTGATTTGATTTAGATTTTTTCTCAGTTTGCTCACTTTGCATTTTGTAAATAGATAAAAAAAAACATTACATTTTTATAATTTTGAAAGCATTCTTACTTCACAGCATTTCTTTACACCTGCCTAAAACTTTTGAAAAGTACCACATGTGTGCATGTACATATGCTCACACATTTTTGCGATAATCCCTCAAAAGTGGTTCACATTTGTGGCAAGTAATGGAGGCATTATATTTTACTTTACTGCATTATACTTTACTTTACTGCCCTAAATGAAAAGGTGACGAAACCATAAATTTTAACCAGTGCCGTAAAGAGACATTATTGATTGTCTGGTTTCGGAGATATTTGGTCTTTTCAGAGACTCACATGGCGTTTTTCCCACGCTGTCTTTCAGACACCATCACTTCCCTTTAACCTCCATTATAAAGGAAGAGACGTGGGCCGACTACTCAAAAAACGGTAAGTTATTGGTTGTCAGGATGGACAGGTGACAAGAAAACTGGATAAGAAAATGCTTATAATTCATAGAAATTTCATGAACTCATTAACTGGAAATGAATGAAATGTCAGTACATTTCTTCATAAAGAATTTAAATAAAGCAAACATCAGATATCACATATCTGAGTTTCTTTATATATTTTTTAAATTTTAGTAATATTTTATTCTCCTTTATTTCTTTATTTTATTTCTTTATCATTCTGTTGTATTATTTTATTCTTTATTATTCTTTTTCACTTGTAAATCTTTTATTTTCATATTTTAGCGGCTACTGAATAAACAAGCATTAATAATAACTTTATTTACCAGAAAAAATAAATAAACATTAAAAGTCCCATAACTAGTTCTAAACTAAAACACTGTTTTAAAATGTTTTAATTCAAAATGACCTGCATAATTTTATTTTATAATGTTCATATTTACCTTGTTGAGGATCATTAGATGGAGGATTAGAGCTGCTTCAGGACTTCCAGGTTTAATTTGTGCTCACTGCTGTTTGTGAGGGAACATGGACTGTTTGTAATATCTAAATCAGGGTGGACAAACTTTTTCCCTTCAAGAGGCAAAACTGAAACTTACTGTTGGGCCATGAGACAGAAGCAAACACCCGATGTTTTGTACAGATACAAAATGATACTAAGATCCCAAGTTCCATTGACTTCATGTGCAAAAAATCGCTCTATCCATCTGCTCAGATTGCGAAAAATAATGAATAATAAAGGATCCTATTTAGAGGTTTTTTATATATTATTTTGGGGGCTTTTGCCTCTATTGAACAAGACAGGTGAAGGTAGACTAGAAAGGTGAGAGAGATAAATGAGACAACAGACAAAAATAAAACACCATAAATAATAATTTATGCATTCATTCTTAATTAAAGCTAGAAACATCTGGTGGGCTGAATCAAACATTATGGTTAGACAGCTTTGGTCCAGGCGCCCCAGTCTGGGCAGCCCTGATCTAAATAAAGACTAACAGACTCTACAGAGGCCAGATGAGTCTGTTTTTACTTTCAATAACTGGATGGTTTGAGACAATTTGTTTTAGAGGCATTTTTCATTCTCACTTATGTAAAGTGCCTCTAATTTGTGGGATGCTTAAGTACAAGAGTAATGTACTTAGTTACATTTCACCACTGAAAAAAGCTTAACATCTAAGTACTTGGTTTAAGTGAATCCAACTCAAGCACACTGAGTTTGTCAGCTTTTTTTAACCTCAAACTACAAGTAACTTGTTTAAAATGAGTGTTAATGACAAGCTGATAAAAAACTGAGTTAGGTGAATTCAGTATTTGTGATTAAACAGTGTGGTGGCAATAGATAAAAAGTCAGGAGGTCACCAAAGTTATTCAAATTCGCCCTGAAGTGAACAGGTGTGTATCAAATGCCATGACAATCCATTCAAGAGTTGCTGAGACATTAAGACCACAAATGTCAACTGGAGCTGGAGGAAAAGTTAAAGGATCACCAAAGTCAGTAGGATTCATCCTCTAGGAATCATGTGTGTCTATATCAAATTTCATGCCAATCTATTGAATATTTGTTTTAGATATTCCAGTCTGGAAGCTGTAAAAGTTCTAGACTGACTGACCTTTTTTCCTTATGTTTTTTTTTCCCAGCCATACAAAAACTGTGCAAACTTGTTCTCCAGCTGCAGGAAAATTACATGCTCACACATTCAAAGACTTTACTGGTGTCTGTGTGCTTTATATTTTCTAAATGGCGAATTATTGTACGTACTTTCCAGCACAAGAGTGTGTGTGCATACATTGTGTCATGTTTTGCTATGCATCGCTCTGCTCATTCTGTGTCTGATCCTGGGCGATTGTGAGTCTATAAATCCCCTGACTTTCCTCCTCCTCCTGTGGAGAAATGTCTGCTGCTTTTGCTTAAGCTGATTCTCCAAAGCTAACCCCTCCTGCCTGTCACACATACAAACACACACAACGCACATACACAAAAACAAAAACAAAATCTCATAGCTTTGAGAGGAATTGACTGTGGCCTTTGCTGCTTTTCAAAGGGAGGATACTGAAGTCATGAGATTGCAGTTACAAGATGTGCGAGCATATGTAGACTTCTCTCTCTCTCTCTTTCTCTCTCCCTCTCTCTATCCCTCTCTCTGTGTGTGTGTTTGTGTGTGTGTGTGTGTGTGTGTGTGTGTGATTTCACTCTGCCACAACTCTCTGCAGGTGCAAGACAGAAAGCAACAGAGAGAAGAAGAGAAACACAGCTGACCATTAGGCTGCTTTACCACATCCTTCATACTGTACTTCACTTCTTCCCCTGCACACACACACACACACACACACACACACACACACACACACGCACACAGAGTTCTGTTTCATAATTTTTGACAAACACAATGTGATGTTGGTTGGTTTATTAATTGTCAGACGTTTTGCAGGTATTTCAGTGGATTATGATGAGCTGCCTCTGACCTCCTGGTGCTTCCCTTTCATGTGTGTTTGTGTCAGTCGGTATTATCAGATTAGATACTCCTTTGATTTCAGAAATAGAGTCTGCCTCATCAGCATTCTCAATCTCGTCACCTTTCCTCTCGCTGCAGTCTTTTCTCCAGTTTGATGGATTATAATGGAAACAGTCAACACCAGAGACTCCGATACAAAAGGAGGCTAAAGAAGGAAACTGATGTGAAGCACTGTCACCTGATAATGTCTTGGGTGTGACTGTTTCTGTAAACAAACATAAGTTTTTTCCTTATACATACTTACTCTCTTATAGTAACTCTTATACTTACTGTGTAAAAGCAATATTACATGAGAGAGGAATGCTGTTGTACTAAATATCAGCACAGCTATGATTCAGTCGTAGCCACAAGGCTGAGTGCCAAAGTTAAACACGCAGCTCGGTGACTGACTGGGGTGGACTTACTTGGAACAGGCGCTGCAACAACTGTTAAATCAGTTAATGTGCTGCTACAGTACAATATGATGAAAAAAGTCAGACATGAAGGGAACTCAAAGTGTAAGTAGGCTACTGTCCAAATAAAAATGAAGAAAAAAAAGCCAGAGAGGAACCAACTCATAAAACTGCCATTTTTAGTTTCAAGTATGTTTTATTGAACCAAAGAAATTCATATATACAGTATACTCATTTTCATATTATACATTTTTAAACACTTCTTTTCCCCTCCCTCCCTTCTCTCACTCAATTACTCATCATGTAAAATGGAACAGAAAAAAATAATTTCTGCATGTAAGGTATAAAAGAGGAGGTTGCCAAAGACATATCTTATCCTGTCTAAATTTAATGTACTTATTAAATCATGTAGCCACATATAGTATTAAAGGTGGGGACCGTTGTTTGTTTCCATGACATAAGCAGTGGCTTTATATCTGTGATGAGGCAGCAGGATAGAAATTGTTGTTGGTTAGTATTTTTTATTATTATTGCTTCAGATACACCAAGGATATTTAGCACAAGTTCTGGTACTAGCAGGGTATTAATAATATCTGAAACTATTTTTGTAAAAGACATGCAGGTTAACAGGTTCATTAGTGACCCTAACTTTCCCTTAGATGTGAGTGATTGTTTGTCTTTATGTGTCAGGCCTGCAATGAACTGACGACTTGTCCAGGCTGTGCCCTGCCTCTTGGCCAGTGTTAGCTGGGATAGGCTCCAGCCCCTCATGACCGGTTTACAGAAAATGAATTTTTTTTTAAAAAAAGACTGAATTATGAATAAATATTCTGCCTCTTCCAGCAAATACTGTAAGTGGTGAAATCAGTTGAAACACAAATATCTGCTGCTTATCTTGGCAGGTAAAACACATTTAGGAGTCTAAATGATGTTACGGCAATATGCCAGGACAAACTGAGACTATTTTTTACACAGACAAAAGATTAACTTAAGTTATTACTTTGCCAAATTCAATTCGACAGAGACAGTGTTTCACAAAGTTTATCCTCCTAAGTTTCTCCTAACTCAACAACTCACAAAACTCTGATTTTTTTTCAAGAGACTCTAGTACTTTTTCCCCGGGTGACCAAGCAGTTACTGTACTCTTAAGATTGTGCCTTGTTTCCTTTTTAGTGTGCTATGATAGCCAATAACACAATATACAGTCTTCTTCTCTCTGTGTGTGTCTCATATAAATAATATCCACACGTTTAATAATTATGTGTGCTGCTTTTATATTGTATTGTTGGAGAGCTTATGTGTATGCATGCCCTGAGGATGTTGATAAGACCTCTGATTTAACGTCTGAGGGCAGATATTATTGAACATCTATTGAAGGACTGTGGACTGTTGTGAAGAAAATGATTTAAATCAGTTCCACGTGAAATCTGCAAAGAAATGTCAATAAAGATGAAAAGCTGTTGCACCAGGAAGTGCTAAAAGCCTTAACAGGTGTTTGGGCTCTTTTTGCTGCAGAGAAACATACCGCAAGATGGTTTAAATCTCTGTTATGTAGACTCTTCAAACCTTGACAGCTTTACACAAAATTTTAACACTTCAGTAGATACAGCTAAAGAAAATGTTGTGGGGCAAGCCAGCTAGAAAAAAGATACTAGAAATTGAATTTGATCAGAAACAGAAATACTTTATTATGTTACAGTTGCTGTACAAGCATAGATAGATTATGAGGAAAGTAAGAAACATGTTGAAAAAATATGTGCTTTATGCTACAATATATAATAACAATGTATATAGTCTGAGAACAAATAAAAAATAAGATTTATTCGATTCATTATGTCACCTGCACTTATCTGTTAGTATCTGGTTTGCTGTCAGTCACAGTCATGG
Organism: Lutjanus erythropterus; assembly: GCF_056507025.1. Taxonomy (NCBI): domain Eukaryota; kingdom Metazoa; phylum Chordata; class Actinopteri; order Lutjaniformes; family Lutjanidae; genus Lutjanus; species Lutjanus erythropterus. Next base: position 23,301,223 of record NC_139318.1, read on the forward strand.
GTGAGAGTTCACAATCACTGCTATAATTTTATCATTTTATTTTAATCGATTTATTATTAGTCTGATATCAAAGCACTGATTATTCAATAATCCAGGTTTGTCTCTGCAGTCTCATGCGAGTGTTTGACAGCCGTCATTTACAACCAAATTTAGGTTCTCAGCATCAAGCTGCCAAGAAGCAGATGCTGCACATGCTGGGTCTAATTACATACATATTTTTGTTAATTAAAGTGTTTCTTACAAAATTTCACACACAACACAGCCTCTAGTGTGTATATCCCCTCCCTGAAAAAACTTTTTCACCTCCACTTTCATGTGCAGATGTAGACATGACAAGAGATGGAGTGAGGCCTGCCACATGGCACCCTCTGTGTGTCCTCCCCTCCCTCCTCTCCCCTCCTCACCCCAGCTCCTCACCACATCAGGATACACTTGTTCTGCTGAATTCCGGTTTCAAACGGAACGCTGCCTTGCTCTGGTTTTCTGCAGGACCAGTATTAAAAGCAGGCATATGCTGTCTCTCAGTGGCCCTGTGGTCAGGGAGGGGGAGACTCTAACGGCCTGTTATACTCAAACACACACATACACACCTTTGAAACCTGCTTCCTCCCCCTGATTGAGCCTTCCTCCCCTCCTCACCCTTGACAGCAAACATGCACAGCCTTATCACCCTGAGAGCAGATTAAAGATTGAAAAGTTACTTCCACTGACAGGCCACAAAGCTCATCGCCTCCTCCTGCCTCCGTCATGCTGTCACATCACTGATTCCTTATCTACTGCGGATACACTGATGTTTAACCTGTAAATAGGTAAATAACCTACATATTCTACCATAAATTTGTACTGTAAAGTTATAAACAAAGTCCTTACATCTCTCAAACTCTCCTCACTGTAGTCTGGTTTTGTCCTTTGACCTCCAAGCTCAATTATGGTGCCCCTAGTGTTGAAAAGATGCACTGCAACAAGTTTATTTTGGTTTGAGTCAAACCTCAAACAAAAAAACTGTATTTTAACTTTTTGCAAGTCAATGCTCTCTTGTTTTTACAGCTATCCTGTGACATAGTTGTTATACTTATCAGTCGGAGACATCAAAACCTCTTAAAGAAATCACATTAAACTATAATATATAGCTTTATACATATATGACATCATTTACATTCTCATCCAGCAGTTTTCACAAAAACATATTGTGTTTGACCCACTTATTGTTTTTGACTGTTTATTTTCATATAGAGCACAATATGCATTGTTCTGTACTTGCTATACACAGCAGGTCTCTGCCTCTTTGTGTGTGTGTGTGAGAGACAGAGTTGCAGTTTCTCATGTGAAAGTGCCAGCAGGGCAGGAACAAGGAAAGTAATTTTCCAGATTTCCTCTAAGCTTAGCAATATTGCCACCTGGTGTTAAACAGAGACAGACTGGCTTGCGTAAAGTGTAAAGGCTCAGTCTAAAAGGACTCATGAGAGCTGATGGGATTCAAACAGCTGATCTATAAAAGGTGGATATATTATTACTCTATATACCTGATGACCTTTGGGGTCAGGTTTTGGTCCATACAGGTCTTTTCTTTTGCTGTAACTTAATGTGAGGTAGGACTGGAACTTGATTTTTACCAAAGTGAAACTGTAAAGTGTGAGGAGAAGTTAGACATGGCACTATCACTATTTATCCAATGTGGGATTGATTACGCTGATCATCATTAAAGGTGCAATATGTAAGCACTGGCCATCTGTCAAGTTCATACTCCAAACTAGAGATGAAGCTTCATGAAAATTTCATAGCATGATTATAGTGACATAAATTATCACGTTATCACTATATCACATTTTTTTTAACTGTGCTGAAAATGTTCAAAAAGTACAGTACTGAAATAATTTCCCTAACTTTTATAGTGAAAACCTAGAAAAAGGCATCGTGTCCTTTGCAATGTCAATGTTTTCATTGGAGACTGTTGCTAACTTTGGCTGATGCTTGACAGTATTTACCATGAACCATGAACTGTTCAAAGTGCAGTAATCAAGCACATTTATCACAATAATTAAAATTTTAAACAATAATAATAATCATCTGGAATTAGATTTTGGTTTATCATGAAACATATTATTATTTCATCCCTACCTAAAACAAATAGGGGGCAGCACTTCACTAGAGTAACTGCTAACTGTAGCTGCTGTTAGCTCGCAGACTCAGCAGCCTCCCAGTGAAGACAGCCGGACCAGGACCAAACACAGCCTCCGAGACCGACAGAGGCTAGTTTGACAACAGGGAATACAGTACCGAAGTGATTTACAACGACTCTGAGCAGGACTCTGACTCTGGGGACGAGAGGAAGGTCAGGCATCAGTCGTCACCCATCTCCAGAGGCCTGAGCAGGGGTTATGACATGGTCAGCACTGGGGTACCAGGAGGAAACCACCTCGACATTGTTGGACTGAGGACGGACTGGACAACACACTATTGCTCTTTTGAGGTATAAAGTGGTACCACAAGAAAGGACGGGCTGGGGCTAGCTAGTTAGCATGCTAACTTCATTAGATATTACAACACAATAAAGAGAGAACACAACACATACTGTAGATGTCTGACATAAAGTCAAAACTGTTGTACTTCACATCCTGTTGATAATTTTAGTGATTTTTTTTTATTTTTCAAACAAAAATCTGTACTTTTTTCTCCTTTAAAGTTGGTTGGACGGATATCGCCCAGATAAATCGATGAATCGGCCATGAAACTAAAACAAAATGTATTGTAGTCGCCATTTGGGAATTTGGTTTTATTATTATCCTTTAAATTTCTGTGACTACTCAAATCAGCTTGTGTATTAAATGATACAACATCTTGCAAATGTCTGCCTAAATAGCAAGTGCTTTCACCATAATCTATACAGGTCATCAAAGTGATATAAAGATGAGTTGGTGTCTGTTTTTAATCTGATATCTTCTTCTTGTGGCAGGCACACAGTAATAAATGACACAGGTCACAGGGGAACTTCCCTCAGAGGAGCGCAGTGGCTCTCTGAGGGATGTGCTGGCTAACCGCTGCCCAGGCTGGGCTTCCGGCCCTGGGGCAGCAGAAGCTGCCGGTATCCCTCACACCCTGCAGCACCACCACTATCACCCCACTCCAGACACTGTGCCAGGATACTGTGGTGACACAACCCTGGGCCACTGTTCCTCTCTTGTCAACAAGACTGATGGATATAGAGAGGAGGAGAGGAGAAAGACAGAGGACAAGTTAACTTATTGATATTTAAAGTAAATGCAGCTCAGAGTATGAAGAATTATTATCTTTCTGTTTTGGGGGAAGAGATTAATTAAGAATGTAGGAGAGAATGACCAAAAAAGGAAGATGAAGATGAGTAGAGGATGGCAAAGAGTAGGCACCAGTGACTTATTTTCTTATCAGTAATGAATTGTCTTTGTTAGGCATTGAGCTACACTTGAGGGGTTCATCATTATTCAGCAGACTTTAAAAAAAAATTCTTGAAAAAAAAAAAGAAAAGAACATTTATTTAGACCAACAGCATATGTGTTCAATGTTTTCAGTCTAATTAGACCCCGTGTAGTTTTTACCAGTTATCTTCAGCTAAAATGAAGCTTGTCTCTGACTCTCCAGTATGACCAGGAGCCACCAGGGGGCAGAACATGAAGCCTTTCACTTTTCAACCCTGTGTTGTTTCTCTAGTAACACAACACACACACAGAAGCACACAGAGACTAAATCAAATGAGAAAGCTGATATGTATAATGGCTTATATGGGTGATTGATCTTGATTACTTATAGTTAACTGTCTGCTGTGTGTGTGTGTGTGTGTGTGTGTGTGTGTGAGAGAGAGAGAGAGAGTGTGTGTGTGTATGCGTAAGAGAAAAGGGAAAAAGGAGCTTGTGGCTGCAAAACAATAATTAAGGCGGAGTGATCAAACTGTCTTCAGTGGAAGCTTTTTTATTTCTTCTGTGCACTTGTTTTAATTAAGTAAAGTGTATGTGTGTGTGTGTGTGTGTGTGTGTGTGTGTGTGTGTGATACAGGCAGCCATGTCCAAGTGTGTGCATAAGTAGCGTATGTGAAATACTGTGTGGCTGGGCTAGAGTCTTCCCGCAGTGTGTCTGTCTGGTTAATATTAGACACTCTGCTTGTTGAAGAGACTGACAGCTCATCGTGAACGCTGCTAAAATAGGTACAGTCATTTACACACACAGTGAGACACACACACACACACACACACACACAACACACACACGCGCAGCATCATGCGTGCACCACCAATCTCAGTGCTCACACACCAACTCGAAACTCCCAGAAAAGCCAGCCAGAGTGGGAGCCGCCCGCCTGACGCCAACTCCAAAAAGCAGGTGAGGCTGAGTGTGTGTGTCTGTATGTGTGTTTGACTTGATAGTAGTGGGTGGACTGTGGTTTTGTGGTATGATGACAGGGTAAAGCTCCTAATGGTCAGCCTCAGTGTAGACCTGGGAAAATATGAGCAAGGTAAGGTGAGAAAAGTGGCCTCTCCAAAACTGGGTTTCTGTCTGTTCAGTGTCAAATATTGAACTTTGGATTTGGCTCCGTATTAATATAGGTGGAGGCCTGTGTGGAGAAAGAATTGGGTTTTAAACATCCAAATCAGCTCTGTGTGGCATGAATGATGCGGTGACATCTGAATTTGAGGAGCTGTGTGTCACCCAACTTTTAGAGCCCCCTGAAGAGTCACAATGACCTCTTAGATTCAGTAAGTTTTCTCTCATTACATCAGCAGACCTAAAATACATTTCAGCCATTGCAGACAGCTTTTAACAGGTCACAGAGCTTGGCCAGGTAAGGCACATACAAACTCTGAGGCACTTGTGGACTTGGGAGGGCCAGGGGTAATTATCTCCCCCTGGTGTCCACAAAAATGCCGTAAAAGCACCACTTGGATGCCCCTGTGATTGATAAAACATGACAAAGTGCTCCCTAGAGTGCTCTTTTAGTAGAGAAAATGCAATTAAGTGCCATATAGACCGCCCTACATGCTGACCAATTAGTTGGCTTCCACACACTCTCACATGAGAGATAATGTGCCCTCGTGTGATGCCTTTCTAGTTGAAAATAACTGTGGTGGTTTTTTGGTTTTTAAACATCCTCTTTTAAAAACTGTTTCATAGCAGCGTGATTCTAATTAATTTTCATCCCTGTTTGGAGCCAGTAAACTCATCTATACAGTTTTAACATTTATGGGCTTGCAGAAGTTAAATAGGTCGCATGTGGGATTTAAATTTTACTGGTTCCAACAGAGACAGAATCGAAGGCAGGAAGGCAGGCTGTCAGATCTTCTGCTGCTGTACAATGAGTGACATCCAAGTTGATCCAAACAAGGTCATTAATGTATACGAACAAGTGACCAAAAGAGGAATCCTACTCCGAATACATCACGCCTTTCTGCTTGCTGGTGCCCCACTGCTTGCAGCTGGTGCCATTTTTATTGCCTTTTTAATTCTTTTTTTGCCCCTGTTGCTCAAACAGCCTGAGTCTGCCAGTACTCTGCATTCTTGTAGGATCACTTTTAAGAATAGTTAAAGAGAATTTCATCCATGGCCTTACAATAAAATCATCATTTACGTGTAAATGCATGTAGACATATTAATGTCCAGACAGGAATCCTAATTGATTGATTGATTAAAATGCCAAAGAATGTTATTTTTAATGTACAATTAAGATTCTGGAAATTTCTGACATCTTCTACATGCATTATTTTCAATATCTTGTTCTTTGTTTCACTGTTATGGAGTTACAGTATAAATGTGGTTTATAGAGAGAAATCCCTTAAATAATCAAAAGAACAATGTAATATGTAGTGCTAGTGAATGTTTAGACATTTATTTCTTTAATCTATTAGCTGCCATCTGCATGTATCTGATAAGTGACATGAAAGCTGCTCTAAGTATAGTGATGTCCAAACAGAAAACAAACCTGTGGCTGACGTGATTATTATTGTGCTTTATGTTACTGTAAGAATTGTCATTGTTATCTTTATGATGTTCCTACAAAGTTCCTGGGTCTTGTCTTCATCTCCACCCTCTTGAAGGAGTAGCGTTCTCCAGTTCGTCCGTCAGTCAGAATGTACCACGTCCCCCAGTAGATACCGTTGGTCACCCCACTGTAGCGTCCAGGGTAATATCGTCCATTCAAGTTAGCTGCCAGGCAGGCATCAAACCACCAGCCTGCTCCGTAGTACTGACCACAGTTCCCAGCCGCATAACGGTCATTGTCTCGGTCAGCGGTGCTGAAGGATCTGCCATCATGGTTGTAACGTTTGCTGTAGCTTAGAGCGTTGCCTGCGTCGCCAGAGTACTCGCGCGCTGTAAGACGATACCTGAAAGAAAGAGGAACAACAGATAGCACATTTTATCTTAAGTTTGTCTGTAACATCCATTTACATGTGTACTGGAGAGACAAGTGAAAAACACACAAGACACACACACACACAGCCATGCATGCACTGACCCTACTGGTATACTAAAACTGGACCAATTATGAGTTTGAAAAGGGGGATTTCTGGTCACTCAACGGAGGCTAAAAATGCAGAAGCTTAGTATCTTATTACTGTATGAATGCAGCAGATACTCGTGAGAACTGAGGAGTGCATCTTCATTTTCTTAAATGACCAGTTTGTAGGATTTAGCGGCATCTAGCAGTGAGGTTGTAGATTGCAACTAACTAAACCCTTCACCTCACCCTCACCTTCCAAGCATGAACGAGAAAATACAGTGAAAAAGTGGTGTTTAAACAGTAAATTTAAAGATTTGTTAGGAGATTTAATGTGTATGACAGATATTCAGTTTTTACTATCCTACCACCAGTGATGACAGAGTCCACATGATAATCATATAGGCCTTATTAGAGAAGAGGTATCAGCTTCAGAAGGCCAGGCATTGTAATGATAAAGAGGTAACCTCAGCTTGTTCCTAAAAAAGTTACTCGTCACACAGTGTCACATTTTTAAGGGGGAGAACATTTGTTTATTTGGTTATGTTGATGTATTTGCAGCATGTTTTTCTCAATGCTGCACGTGTTGTCAAATTGATGAAGATTTTTTCTTAATTTGCTTCTGTTTTGTCTATTTGCATAAGATGCATAAATTGCACACACAAGTTGCGGTACGTTTGTCTGTGTCAGCCACTATAGTCTCTTCACTCTGGGTGATGGGATCTTGCATGACCAAGATATTTTATGCCAAAGTTACAACAGTTTTGGTTCTGATAGATTTCTGTTTAAAGTAGATGGGGTTCACTTGGACAAATGTGATAGCACATACTTTCGTGCACCAATCACAGTTTAGCAACATTTGAATAGAAACGTAATGACAATTGTGTGTCAATCAAACTACAACAACACAGTCCAGAGACAGCAAACTTTGAGTGTTTAGCTGTTGACAAATAATTCGAGATATTTCTCTCTGAATTTTGACTCTGTTGTAGTCGTGTAGAGAAAGATATTTATCACTTAAAGGGGCACTATGTGATTCTGGAGAACAGTTGATTGTCTCATTCTCTTGTTGTCATATACTTATGTTTTGGGTATGAGACTCAATACTCAGCTACTTTACTGACCTGTGACTGGTCAAAGTCTTTCGTCATGGGCTAGATTTTCTAAAGCCTGAAAATAGACCCAAGAGGAGGAGCAGAAATCTAGTTTTCTCTCAGACCACTTGTATGCATTCTTTAATGCATTTTATGCGTTATTGTGTTTTTTTTTGCTCAGTGACACCAAAAATAAACTACCTAACCCAGCTTTATAAGTTCTCAGGAGGTTTAATTAAATAGATATTGCAGAAAATGTCTTTCCACCCCTGCAGAGAGTTTCACCTCTGTGCCTCTGAGGCCACTTTAAAGATGTTGTAGGTGGCATGGCGCTTCTGCTGGTGCCAGTCTTCCAGTTCGATGCGGAGTTGGTGTTGGCCAGTGGAGGTGAGGGCGTGCAACGCTGCGTTCCCCAGCCAGTGCTCTCCCTGAGGACTGCCAAAGCCCTCCCGGTATTCCTGCCATGTGCCGTTGAAGTCCAGCGAGCCATCCTGCCGATTCTGGATCACCGTCCAGCCACCACCCGCCGTCTCCATGTCACATTTAGCCTGTGCCAAAACAAAGACTTTGATATTATAAAGCCTAGATTTTAGTGATCCACAGATAGCACAGACATCTCTAAAAGAAGAGGAGTACGGTGGGGGTCCGTCTGTGTGTTTTACGAGTGTGGTAAATCTGAAATACCTCCAATGCCGGCCTATGCAGGTCAGGCTGGATAGTGTAGATTCCATTCTCTTTGATCCCGAGCTTGTAAATCTCTGCACAGTCCTGAGGATGTAACCTCTCCAAGGGGGCCACTGACAACCACACACAACACATTTTTATTTAGCTCATTATTAATCAACAAGTGTCTCATTAGTCTAGTAGGAGAAATAGGTTCTCAGACACCTGAATGGCCTTTTTTCTGATTTTTAGGAACCTAACAGCGTCTAGATAAGAATTTTTGATGTTGCCTAGATCAGAAACTGTCCCATGGAGTTCATTTAGCAGCCATCTTAAATTGATGTCCATGTGAGTAGCAAAAAAGGCAGACTTTCATAATCCTTGAATTAGACAACATACAAAGACCCACTTTTCACACTATATTAACACCGGGAATCTAATGGAAAAGTCATTGACATGGTACAATCTCTGTTTATTGTTGAACAGGAAAATACAAATCTGAGGCTCGTTAAAATATAACTTTAGCTTTTTTCACAATAGTTTCCTACCCAAATTAAAACAAACCTTTTTTCTCTTATATCAATTACACGGTTATTATACAGATGGCAGTAAAGAAGTTGCATGGGACATTAGTTGACTTTGGCAACATCAGAAATTCTTAACTAGATAGGGCTCCTAAAAAAAAGGTTGCAAAAAATACCACATGGTTGCATTTGAACCTATTTCTCCTACAAGACTACACAGAATCAGCCCGGGTGCCCTTCCTCACCTGTGGGTGGGTGTTGTGTGATGCTCTTCAGGAAAAGCAGCAGGTCTTTCTCCCCTTCTCTTCCCACGGCTGCACTCTCTGTCAACCAAGAGAAAGATTAGGTTATCAGTCAGACATATCACACCGCTGTCAGGGGCTGAAAATAGAAGCTTTGTCTTTAGCTATACTGCACAGAAGGGTTCCAGTTTGTATGATGACTCTTTAAAGCTTCTTCCCATCATGGGCTATACACTATGTGTGCCTGTGTGTGCATGTACACAGAGTTTGTCTCATCCTACTCACTGCAGTTGAATTCCTATGCACTCACCTATGACCGACACTTAGCAGGCCTCATTGAGGTTCTGTTTACTATGTGTGGGGGAGTGACTGCGCTGGCATGTGTGTGTATGTGTGTGTGTGTGTGTGCATTTGCCTGTGTGTTGCAGAAGTGGGGGATATAAATGTGTACTACTCACCCAGTCGTTTGGCCATCGCCGCGAGGGCCTGACTGTGACAGTGGAGGTCACACTCTGTCAGTACAGCTGCCATCAGTGCCAGGATGGCCCCTAGAGAGTTGCTCTCCTGGCCCCCATGACTCCAGGGGGCCCCTGTTTCCTGGATAGAGTGCATGCAGCGCTGCAGCTGGACAAGACGCTCTTTGACACCTACAGTCTGTAAAGACAGTGCTTACAGGTACTTCTTAATAGGACACTTTGTCACACATTAAAGGAGTAGTTTGGATGTTTTTGAGGTGAGGTTGTATGAGGTATCCATAGTCAGTGTCTTACCTACAGTAGATGGTGGCTGGAATGCACCATTGATGCAGGAAGCTAAGCAATCTACTGCTGTGGACAGGATCAGCAGGAAATGTATTTGTGCCACCTAAAAAAACACCTAAAAAATCTATATCACTTCAAGTGTACACTATAATTTAGAATATCTATCTATCCAAACCACTTTTTCCTCACTGTCAGAAGGCCTTTTCTGATTGCACACGTTGTTAGATAAGCCAAATATCTCTTTACAAAGCTGCCAGACTCCTTTGACCAAATTAGTAATTTTACCTCACAGAACACAGAAGATGCTCATCTACCACTGCCTCAGTCGATTAGTTTGTTTGTATTATTGTGTGACTTCTGTGCTTTAAATGTTTACTTAGGATTCAGTAAAGTCACACAATAATGAACAAACTAACAGCGGTAGACCAGCAACTGCCATGTTGTGTGAGGTAAAATAGCTGATTTTGTCAATGGAGATGGTGATATTTGGCTCATATAAAAGCAGTTTCCCATCTGAAAAGGCTGTCTGCCAGCAAGGTAAAGTGGTGAAAATATCCGAAATATAGTGTGCACTTAAACTGATACTGATTTTTTTTTATGTGTCTGTATTGTTATGTTGCTGCCGACCCTATTCATAGCAGTGCAATGATTAATTTCCTTGTTGTTACTCCTCCCTGCTTCTCTAAACAGGGGGGATTGTTGTCTGGCATGTATTGTGGGTAACACACTGACTATGGATAGGTACCTCATACAACCCCACTTCAAATAATCCAAACTATGTCTTTTAGTCCGAAATCAATCATGAGTAAACATGGCAAATCCTCATTATTCATCCAGTAAAAATCAGATCTCTAAACATTGTTGAGTGCAAAAGGGCTAAATGAAATGAAGCTGTGCATGTGCATAATTGTGAATCCTTCAGTTTGGCGGATGACATCTCCAAACTTAATCCACATAAAAACTCACAGCTCAGTGGCGTGTTTTGTGTCACACTCAATCTGTCTCTTACACTTACATCAGCCGTTGTGATCACATCCCTCACACACCTGTTGCTGCATGAGCTCAGCACAACCATATGATGAGGACATTTTTAAAGCAGATCTAATTTTATCCCTTCTTTGATTGTTGACTGTCATTGCTTCATGGCTGTTAGGTGGTGCCAAGTTTAGTATGCTGACTGTCCCATGAGAAAGGACCTGCTGGCCTGTGCCTGACATTACACTGCTCAGTCTCCCTGTCTCCCTGGCACACATGCATGAGGACAGGAGGTCAGATTCGCTTCAACTCATCTAGCAATGTTTCTGAAGCATGGCGGAGAAATATCTGATTAGAGGTTTTTACCTGGCTTTTCTTGGAATAGCAGTTAAGATTTAGCAGAGCTTTGTTGGACAATTAAAAACTACGAAATCCAAGCTTATTTAGGTTAAATTAAATAGAGTTTAATCAGTAAGGAGATGCTTGTTTATCCAAATTGAAAAAAATAAATAAGTTTTGAGAGCTATCAGGACCAAGCAAGTGCAAATAAGGGGGGGGGGGGGGGGGGGGGGCTTTCACTTCTTCTGTTAATGGCTCGGAAGAGAAGCTCTAATTTGATTGCATTAATCATGCGATGTAGCCAAATAGTAAAAAATAAAAAAAACAGCCCACTCAGGAAAAAACAGACTGCCTGGCAACAACTGGAAGACTGTTTAAATGGATCAACTGGAACGAAAGAAAGAAGAGAGGCATCATAAAACTCAATTGGTTTGAGTTTGTCCCTTAACTTTATTTGAGGAACTTGATTATTTTGTTCAGTCCATCCAAGATGCAGCCATTTTAAAAGTTAAACCTCTTCAAGTGTAAATTTAAAGTTGATAAATCACATTTTAAACTGGAGTTTAAAGTTTTGGTGCAACAGAATTAAATTGAATTTAGGTTTACAACAAAAACTAACCAATGATTCAAAGAGAGGTTTAAATTTAATCTTCCTTGATTTTAAAACAGTTTTAAAGTTTCATGCAACATAATTTAAAGCTAAACCATGATTTAATTGGGTTTAAAGGTTAATCCTTGCTTGTGCAACCCAGTCTAATTTTTTAAAAAAAGTACAGCACTATACTGTAAGTGATGTCACTTACCTTAGGCTGAACCTGGGGGATATCATGCCTGTGCTCCACCCTCCGAGGAACATCTGAGATGGCTGGACGTGAGACCCCCATCCTGCAGGCTGTTGTCCCAGTTTGACCCTCACAGGCCCCGGTACCAGGCTGGATGGGTGCAGCCACCAGACTGTCCCTGCATGGTGGGTGTGTGCAGGCTGGAGATGCATCTGAGGACAGCAGAGCTCCCACGTACAGTGACAGCAGAGGGAGCAAACTGAGAGAACCTAACGGAATCATGGAAAAATGCAGAAATACAAGCTTGTCCTGACCTTTGTTTTAAACTCTAGAGTGGTGGTCCACCTTTTCTTCCAGGATGAAGGCCTCTTTCTGAACTGGAAGCTGTTTGTCCTTTAGTTGTTGATGATTCCTTTACACCTCAATATCTGCCTCTTCAGGTGAAACGTGTTTGCTGACCTGTTGTTTTTGTTTAGATCTTTCTATTGTTGTCCTCGTCTGTCTTATTTTCTCCTCTTTGTGCTTCATTCATCCTCTTCTTCCTTCTTTTTTTAGTTTTTTCCGTTCATCTCTGTCCCGGTCCTCCTCTTTCTCCTGCTCTGTCTGTCTCTGTCAGTGAGGTTGCTTTGGCTCAGATTCCTAGATAACTGCGGCACTCTTTGCTGTCTGACACGGACTAATGCACCCACCCCCTGATGCACACACACACAACACACACACACACACACACACACACACACACACACACACACACACAATCTGTCCATCTCCTTAACTCATCTCATTCTCTCTTAGACTCCCACACAGCCACACACAGAGGTGCATGTTTACACACACACACACACACACACACACACACACACACACACACACACACACACACACACACGTGCACCCAGAACGTGAACAGAACTGCAATCTGACTTGAACATTATGCACGTATAAACCAGTCTTTCACAGAATGATTGTACTTTTTAATGTTGTGGATTAGCTCTACACCTGCCACTGTGATTGTACCTGTCTCACATCCTGTATGTTCATGCTAGAGTAACTTTTTTTCACTCTGACCAGACTTTTACATACTCTGACCCATCACCGTACATATGCGGCAGTGTTTGTAGAGATGAAAACGCAGCAGATGCTTCAAGTATGTGGCTCCTTCCCTCCTGTGTGCAATTTTGTCACTCAAGTCCTTTTGTGTTTGCAGTATTTGTGTTTACAAACTGAGTTCCAAAGAGGCCATAAAGGCCCTACATTCAATAGAAGTGAGAAGGCAGGAATTCCTCTATAAACACCAGTAGTCATCAGGATCCTGCAGGGACACACTCCCACTAACAAGGAGCACAAACACACACACACACACCGAGACACACTTACATATGAACATGGTGCAGGACGAAAATCAAGATGAGATCTCTGTAACCTCATAAGGAGAAACTGTTGGTTGGATGAACCAATGGAAGCTTTGTCTCCTTAAATAAGACTCAAAACAGAGCCAAGATTCGTGATCCTCATCTTGTGTGACTAAATTCACATACCCTACTCTTGGTACATAATTATTGAAAGATTTTGTTGCAAAAATGAGAGGTATCAACCGAAAAAAACCCAGAACTAAGTAGTATTTAAATTCAATCATAAACTTCAACGATAGCTGCATAATTTTTTAATGATTCCCAGCCCTAATAAATGATTAATAAATAAATACTAAAAGTTTATTCTTTCTATAATGTGTTAAGGCAGTTGTCTTTTTATTGATAATGTCATGTAAAATTACTTGTGGTTTGCAACCAAGGCAAACACTATAAATTTCCCTAGAAATGTAGCATTTTCTTGATTCCACCTCAACAATTGCTGTATAAATGAGAATTGAATTCCTTAGTCCCTAAATCAGACACACCTACACTTAACCCAGTGTCAGGAGAGTTATACTTCCACCTAACAATAAAATTCAAGATTCAACTAGTTTAACTAGTTGTAATTCAGAAGTAGCTAGTAGTTTGGTAAAGTACAGTTTTAAAGTAGTTTAAACACTAAACACGGGTGCCCATGTGGCTCAACTGGTAGAGCATATGCCCCATGCACTGAGACTTATGTCATCACCCCTCTCTCCCACTTTCCTGTCTTCACTTAAACTGGCCTATCAAATAAAGGCATGGAAAAATACTTAATTCTATCAAGAAAAAGCTTCTCCAAGCAACCATGCAGCCACACACTAATACATTTTCTCTCGTGGATTAACAGTCTGCAGACCAGCTGTGAAGGTTGACCTGCATTCTCATCTTAGCATGTTTCTGCAACACTGTGTTTTTGTGTTCAGGGGACAAAGACCGTCTTTATCACAGTATCAGAGAATCAGATCACTCACCTATCTTTGACCTTTACATTTTCTCAGCACAGTGTGAAAATGACAGGGTGCTACATCACTACAGAGGTCCAAAATATAAATGTGGGTTAATGCCTGGGAACGCGTGTTGGTTCATTCATTCATTCAAAATGAGCTGACACTGTCCTCTAGTGGTGAATCATCACAGATCTCCATTTTGACTTACAGTTCATCATCATCATATCTCTAACATGTTGTCTTGATCATAAAAAGGTGAAAAAGCATTACCGGTGGGAGGAGTGATGAAGAGTGGAGAGCATGTATCCACACACAAGATGTCCAAGGGTAAGTAGTCAGGAAGAGGTGACAAGGCTTCATTATGACCCTGCTGATGTATGGATGCTAAAAACTTGCCTGGCGAAAAAAGAGTTTGATCAAATGCTCCAGAAAGGCTACTAAATGGACCATGAGACAGTTTTCTCAACTTCTGTTTCCAACGTTAAGAATGAACTTTGTAAGTCAGCTTTTAAAGGGGCACTCCACTGAAATTGAGTTCACTCATTCTGTGGAGTACTACTTAACCAAAGTGTCATAAAATAACCCTGATGATGTTGTCATGGTTGTCTCAGCTGGGGCTAATGGCAAAAAGAATTGAACAAAAACTCCTGTCTGTTTCTATGGGTTTGAAAGAAGTGGACATTTAGAAGGCAGTTGTATCATGGGAACTGTGGATAGCTACTAGCAAGTTTGACCCATAGAGACTAAAATTCTGTCTCTTATCCATTATGTTGATGCCATTTAACAAAACATGTCCTAAACACTGACTATTCATTGCTGCCCTGCAGCAGTCTTTAAAACATGCAGACACTGCATCAAATATGCTTTTTTTTCTCATGCAGGTATTGGGATCCCAAATACCTTTAAAAATCCAGTGTATATGAGTAGGTAACTGTCTCATTCTCAAAATTAACTTATTTTCATACTTTATATTTTTTGTTATTCCATATATTATTGTTGGAGGAGAAATCGTGTTTATAAATTAGGAACCAACATAAAAGACGAAATGTCATAAGTGGGCTGGATTGTGAGTTAGCTACGTCTGACGTAGCACGCAGCCGTTGTTTTGGAGGAGGAAGTGAAAGGGGAACAGAATCTGGGGGTAGCAGATAGTTAGCTCGCTGGCAGGCAGGCGTTCAAGCAAAGTGCCAAATTTATACACCAGTTGTGAATAATCTGCCTCGTCAATTTCTGACACGGTTTTTGTAGGTGTTTACGCAAAGGGCAACACATTTTTATAACAATTTGAAACGAGATATTGCCAAATAAGCGCTAGCTAACGAGTTCAGTGCCAGCGAGCTAGCTAGCTAGCTAACGTAACGCCTAGTTAGCCACTAACGTTAGCTGTCCTGAACAATAACAGCTTGTTAGCCCGCAGACAGGTCGGTTCCCGTCAAGAAGTCTCCTCTCCGGTGCGTGACAAGCTGAAAGTAAGTTCTTGAGACGACAACAGTCTGTTCACAAGTGTAATATTTGCTCTCTCATCAATTCCTCCAGCGTCCTATTAACGCCAACGCTATAACGCTAATGCTAATGGTGGTGCAATGTTTTTCGAGAAGCTGGTTGGCAAAAACAAGGCCGGCCTGTGGCTCCTCTGGGTCCACTCCAACAAGGAAGGAGAACCGGGGAGACGGGGTTGGTCGGTCGAAGAAAGTGCTGTAAAAATATGGGTATATGGATTTCTCCAAATACTTTCATTTTTTGTTTAATTGGCGTTGATGCATCCAGAGAAGGAGGGGGTGCGGGGCACATACGAAGCCTGTCAGCTCAAATCTACCAGTTTTTGCATGGTTGATTAATCAAATGCCGAGGTGGGATTTTGTGGCATGTCTTATCGACTTTTATACATATCTACTGTCAGCAGGCTTCACGAATATTTTTTTTGTAGCTCCGCTGTTTTGTCGCCAGGCATACCTGTCCTTTGTTTTTCTGCTTTAGACAGTTTTTGTTTCGGTTGTGAGTCACGGGTCACGCTGTTACAGGTGCTTCATTTACCGATCTGTTGTGGCTACAACGCCCATTACTTGTGCCAAAAAGCTTACTGGAATTAAGTGTAATCTGAAACCTATTGCCATGCAGACAAGTGTTTGTTTCTTAATCAAGTACAAATGTTGTCAGACACCGAATTCTAACCTGTTTTTTTTTTTGTTTTTTTGGCTCAGTTGGTTTTTAAAATCAGAACCTAATATATTATATAACATTAAGAGCCTGAAGACTGATCTGTGATTTTGTTTGTAATGATTGACTGCAGTAGTTGGCAGCTCTTCCTACAATGCAAACAGTTCATTTCAGGTTACTTTATACTCGAGTTTGACTCAGAAGTACCTGACTAGTAGTTTAGGTAAGCTCTAATTTAAGTTTCACTCAGTTTATACTATGTCTGAACAATTAGTCTTTTTTTTTTACCCGAATTACAATATGGCTTAATGTATTTTTTTTTAATTGCAAGAGATGTTTTATTTATTAATGTCAAAAAGTATGTTGAAATAACATTTTAAATATTGTGCTGCATAGATGTCCTGACTTGCACACAATATTCTACAGACTTAAGAAAACATATTTGTTTAGTCAGGAACTCCACAATAATTACAGCATAATCATTTTAATATGTTTGTCAATCAGAATGACTTAAAAATTATCATTCCCCTTAATATCATAAATCATATTGCAATTGCAGTATCAGTTATGATAATAGCAATAAGATATTTTTTTGAAAATCATTCAGAGTATAAAGACTGATATGTTACTGATCTGTGATTTTGTTTTTCATTATTGCTGTAACTGGCAACTTTTTAGTGTAAACAGCTCATCTCAGGTTACATGATATGTAAGTTTGATTGTAACCTGTCTAGTTGTTTGGATCAGCTCTAATTTGGAAATTTAATCACTTTACTCCATGATCTAGCATGAAATGGATAATTCTTTGAATGAACTTTTTCAGCACTGGTAATGTTCATGTGGACTTGTCATGGTTAAAATGGCTGGATTTTTTTTTTACAGTTGACATTGTAGCGTACACAGCTGCGTCTGATTTTATGCTGCACGATGTACCTAACGTGTGTTTCGGGGGACATATGTGTTTAAAGTTGACCGTCTGGATTTGTCAGTAGACTCATGTGGAAAGCAATATTTTTCTTCAAAATGTTTGTTTTTCCATTAGGTACAGTGGTGAACTGATTTGAAATCTTTCATCGCACATGATATTTGTAATGCTGTTGTATAGTGATTTAATCACACATTTAGATTTATTTGTTTGTGGTCTTCAATTTAATCAGTATGCCTGATTTTGACTATACTGCCTTTAGTGTTTTTGTAAGCCTGAGCAAATGGTCCATCTGTTGATCACAGGTCACTAATTGTACATTACAGAGCTAACCAGGCAGATGATGTCTTAACTTTATGATGCATGAACATGAGTTGCAGCATTGAGAAACACCTAAACTGTCTTCCAAATCTATATTTAGTCCAAAGACTGTTTGTGTATGTGGGTGGGTGTGTGTGCATAATCCATATCAGAGGTGATCTGTGAATTCCAGCTGCTTCTGTCAGTGATTTACAAGGATAGAGGAAAATTCACGACAGTTTGGAACATACATTTCTCAGTATCAATCCTTGAACAGTTAGATGCTAATATCAGCTAGTGCAGTGATGGGTAGTTGTCACTATAAAACATTCTAATTATAGATACTTTCATGATGCCTAATTTTAGTTAATACAGATACTTACAAGCATCCTTTTAGAGTCTTAAATAATGTAAATAAGATGGAAGGCTATATATGAATGAAACATAAGTATAGAATGTGGCTCAAAAATCTTATATATTATTATAATAAGAAATGTAACACATCTAAGAAGAATAAACTAATAATGTAACAATTGTGTGACTTTCTGTTTTGCAACACTTTATATTTGATGGAGCAGTTATGCATCACACTCAGTACAGTAGACAGCAAAATGCAAAACATTATGTAATCTAATAAAATACTAATGACACAGTGGCTACTTTACAGCAGCAGCACTTATTTCTTGACACAATAATGGCAAACATATAGGCTACTAGAGATGAAACAGTATGAGAATTTCATATTCCTACTGTAGTGACCAAAATTATCACTGTTATCAGGCTCATATGTTCAAAAAGTCATGATACTCACTAGGGATGTGCACGATTAGTCGACTAAACGATTAAACGTCGGCACCAGATATACTTGGCGTTTAAAATATTTATCAATATTTCATTTATGCATGATGCCAGTTATTTGGTGCCTCTAAGATTTTATTATGCAGCCACCCGCCACTGGTTGGGGCTGCAGTACTTTCAGACAGCAGCCCCTCTCACCCAGCGTGTATGCCCCGATCGCCCTGGCAACCCCAGATGTTTATATCTGCAAAGTTGGACAGATGAATGTAGCCTGTGACAGAATGAGCTGATATATATTCACTCTACTGGAAAAACGTGCCCACATTAAGCACATACACGGACATAAACCTGCAAGCGGAGCTGCTGCTGCTTCTAGCACTGCTAAGTTAACCACACTGTGTGTCAGCTGGCAGCTAACGTTAGCTCTGGGTCTTTTACCCGCAGACACTGTGACCCTCTTAGGTCTGAAAAGGTGAGGCATTTATTGAGTTGTTGTCATGTTTTGTACATTAATGTGTAAGGCTTGTATTGCACAGCACAAAGTAGCTCACATTTCAGCGGCATTAAAAGTACAATTTGGTGATTGTAGACTGTGATTAATGGCTTCAAATGGCTCTTAATACACATAGTATTTTTTTCGGACAGTAGACTAGTCTAAATTAAATTTTGCGTTTAATCAACAGGGAAATTAGTCGCCAGGAACATCCCTAATACTCACAAGTTTTACATTGATAACTCAACAATTTGAAATAGCATCATGTCTACTGTGATGTCCATGTTTTCACTGGCACAAAACAAACCCATGTTGCTATTGCGCCTGTGTCTGGGAGACCAATTAACTTTGGTTGATGGTGGACAGTATTTCCTGAGAGTTTTTCAAAGTGAAGTAATCAAACAGTTTTAATTAGGGATGCACAATAATATTGGCATGTCATTATCGGCCTAAAATGCCAAGATGGCAGGCCAATAAAAAGCTTTAGTTATGCACAAGTGACACAAGTATTTCGGCTGTGTGAGGTTTTTTTTTTAAGTGTCTGAAATAGTTATTAAAATTGCTATTTGCAATGATTGCTCAGCATCAATTAGAGGTGTCACAGTTTCAATACTAAATTGAAAATCAGCCAAAATGAGCTTTCAATTTCAAGTGTTGAATGGAAAGACAGAATCTGCAAGTCTCCCAGTTTTCTCCACCCCCACCTACTTGCCACATCAAGTGCCTGTCTTTTAAAGAAACATTTTTTAATGTAAATGACAGTTGTCAGGGCATATAATCAGTGGTCTATTGATATTTACAAATCAAAACTTGATGGTCTAACAATTGCATAACCATCAGTGCAAAATAAAAATCATTTAAATTGAAGAATCAAATGGGATCATGACTTTAAAATCTTAAGTTATATCTAATTCTGAATTTTGAGAATTGTGACACCCCTAGTGTTGGTCATGTCAGGACGAGTCAAACCCCTTGACAGTAGTTTTTTTTTTATTTTGCTCAGTGAATTAATATTTTTAAAAGCATTGTTTTCTCTGCATCTGCCAGAATGCCATCACGGTTGGAGTAGGTGTAATAATTCCACAATAGGGCTGACATTAGCTGGAAAAAAATGTGTATGTGTCGATATTGACACTGGCAATCAGCCAAATTGAGTATTGTGCATCCCTAATTTGAATGATAATTCATTGTCGTTTTACTGTGGTTCCTCATGAAACTGTTTATCATTTCTGCTGATAGTGAGAGGCATTCACCTGATTTCGGTCTGACACTCCTGTTACAGATGATAGTTGGCATTTAGCAACCATTGTCAAATGCTCCGCTGTTTGACAAAGGTTACTCATGTAACTGTAGTCTGACCGTGCCTAGACTTCAGTTTTGAGCTGCTGTTCATGCTTCTGTCAGCTAATCTTCACAATATGGGAGTCACTTGAGTGCTCTGCTCAGTCCATTCAGAAGGAACGCAAGTGTACTTTCCTGCTCTTGATGGGAACTGAAGTGTTTGTGTTTTATAATCTAGTTTCAGAATTTAGATTTATTTTAATGGCTCCTGATTCAGTGTATCTGTTGAATCAAGGTTGTGTTGTGTTTTTCATCTTTTGTGTGGAAATTTCAAACAACTGTAAGTATTCCTGTGTTCTAGATGGCATGTCTAAAATGTCTTTTGTGCTTTGTACATGTTAACCTACATGAAGAGCTGATGGGAAGTGTCAAGTTCTCTGTTAAAACGGTTTTCACAGAGGTTAATGAAGCCTACCTGCCCATATATCCATCTGGATTAACTTACAGTTCAGATCATTCAGTGTTATGAAGAGACATTGTGTCATAGGCTACTTATTCCCATGCTAATGCTGCAATTCTCACTGAGAGTTTGCACGTTTACATTATACTCTAAGTTGAATTGTGTTGGACTGTTTACGCGACACAGATAAAGCAAATGTGTGAAAAACGATAAAGGAGACTCTTATGAAATCAAGGTTTATTTTAGTCTGTTCTGCCTATTTGCACATGGATGAGGTTTAAAGATAACCCCCTTAAATCTCTGGACCCTTGCCATTTTTTGTTTATTTTCAGTGTTTCCCCTATCCTGGTCCTCAGAGCTCACTGCCCTGCATGTTTTAGATGTTTCCCTGCTCAAACACACCTGAGGGCTGCACTACGAAGCAAGCTCAACACAGCCAGGCCTTCTTTGCATGATCTGGATCGACAAAGCCTAAAACCGCAATCAGAGATGATTGGTACCACGACGGTGGTAATGAACTCGCTTTGTTAATTCAGGCTCTCATCTTAAGGCTTTGTGCGCGTTCATATACAAGGGCCGTTTGCTGCGTCATTTGACTCTTCTTCTGCAAGAAATGAAGTGATCGCGAGCCACCTACTTTTTTTTTTTTTTTTTTTTTTTTAAGGTTATTTTTTGGGCATTTTTGCCTTTATTGACAGTGACAGCTGAAGGTATGACAGGAAAGGGGGGTGAAGAGACAGGGGATGACACGCAGCAAATGAGCCACAGGTGGGATTCGAACCGGCGGCCACTGCAGAGGACTAACAGCCTCAATACATGGTGCGCACGCCCTACCGACTGAGCTATAGGGGCGCCCGCGAGCCACCTACTTAAGTCAAAATGATCAAGTTGCTATAATTATTAGCTATGGAAAATATACAAAATACATTACGGCAAAAAACAACATTGTTGCTGCAAATAAATCAGGAGAAGTATGCTTTTCGAAAATTACTGATCGACTTAATGCGGTCTTAATGCTTCCGTTTATTCTAACATGAAAACTGCACATCAAACAATAACACTCCATACAGCAGATTTAAACATGATGAAGTCTGTCTGACACTGTCCTGTGATGAGAGAGGCGTGGAGATCACATAAGTTTTTGGCCAAACCAACGTAAAATGAGTGTAACTGATTTAAGATTGTCCGTGATAAATGATGATGAATTTTCTAATCAGTGATTTGAGCTGCAATGTCACCAAGGCAAAACGGATAAACAGTAAAAAGTATTCAAAGTGTCTGTAGTTGCTTCGTCATTATTTTAGTGTGTGGATTATATACCATGTAAATTTAAAGTGTTAATATGATCTGGAGCAAACGGTAAAAATGACTCTGCATCACCAAACTGAGGTTACCATGACAGCGTGATGCATACAGTTTGTGCCGCTGTTACATTATGTTACATTTTTACATTATATGGATTTGTTCAGTGGTATTACGAACATACAGCTCAACAATTTTTCATTTTTAATGTCTTCCCTCAGTTTAAAAGCTATATTGTTCATAAACAACCTTGTTAGGACGATAATTAGTTAAAGAAACTGCGCTTTTTACAGACGATTTAATCTGAAACCCCGAACCAGGTTGTGAGTTTAGCATAAGTTACCATGGTGATCTAGCCAGGTTAAAAGAGAGCCACCTTTGTGGCACTGAAAATCCTGGGTTTAGACTCAACATACCTTGCTAACCCATTAATCTCGCTTCATAGTACACCCCTCTGATTCAGATGATCAGCTCATCATGAAGCCTCTGCCTGATAGCCTGAAGCCTGATAACAATCTGATCATGTGAATCAGGTGTGTTTGAGCAGGGAAACATCTAAAACATGCAGGGCAGTGAGCTCTGAAGACCAGGATAGGGGAAACACTGATTTTACTGTCCAGCAGTTCATTTTGTAAAATGAGTTTTCTTCATGCAAAGTAAACTGCCATAAGGAAGTACTATAGATGGATGGAAGACAGAATGAATAGCCTAATAGAAGGAGGGACTAAAGATGAGTGTTCAGAATCTCAGACACCAGTGTTCAGGATTGCAGTAATTGATCCAATGCCATATATGATGTCTGATGACTGTCCAAACATTGAGGGGTGCATTGCTCCTTTCTTTCCTTATCATTTCTAAAGTTTCACTGTTAAATTTTCTAAATCACATCATCTAGAGGCATGATGCATTGGGCAATATCTCAGATATTACTTAATTTTGACAAGACTTGAAGGAAATGATGCACTTAACTGCTTTTGGGCACTCAGAAATCACACAGATTGCCTCATCGTGAATTACAGTTCTGGCCGAAAGTAATGTCTCAAATCAACAAGGACAAAGTTATTGTTGCCTTGTTGTGAATACCAATATTTGCATACAAAATTGCTGAATTTGTCCCCCAGTCTTGAAATTAGATATTAAAATTGCATATAAAGATAAGATTAACAATGATTTATTGGCATATTCATATATGTTTTCATTTCTGTGTAATCACCTGAAAAAAAGAATAGTTGTTTTTGTTACCTTAGAATGAGCAGGTTATATCTATAGAGGGCATGTTTTTTTTTTCCGTGTAGTCTGCCTTGTCGCACCTAGGCCTGGGTGGTATAGCTAAAAGTTCTCCTACATGCTTGGAAGAGGAGAGTAAGACGATGTATTTACAATCTGCAGGCTGCCACTAAATCCTACACACTGGTCCTTTAATTACAAAATTACATTTAAAGGCCTTACATGCTGTGTTATACTTTCAGATTTTATAACTAAAAATGTGTACATGTGACGACATGAATTTTAGGGCTTTAAATAGATAAATATATGCACATTGTTCCGCAACTTCTGTAGTATATTAGGTGGTAAATGTCAGGTATTTTACATAATCATTCCTTATTATGAGCCAGTCACAATGTTTTGTAGTGTACTTAGATCAACATGTGCTTTATTAAGTTGCCTGCCTAGTGACAGTTACATCAGCAAAAAAAAAGTCAGATGCGTCACTTGGTTTGGAAGGAGTCAGCGCTCTAGGAGGTAACTTCCTGTGGTGTGTGCGAGAAAGAATGATGTGTTCCTCGTGATTTGCTCAACAGCTTATAAAGCACATGACTGGAATGAATGGTATTCAAACCTGATTGGTCCAGGGACAAGAAACCTTACACACAAATTTGTAGACTAATGTTTTCCAACGGGCCTGTGCACATACAGATTTACCCTTGTATTGATTGTATTGCCCCTGAACAATAGGAGATTGGTGAATAGGGTGTGACTTGAAGAGGTTAGAGTTCTCTCTGTGTGCTAAATGTTTTGTTCTATGTCTCTGCAGCTGTGGAAAAATGACATCCAGGAAGAAAGTGCTCTTGAAAGTAATCATCCTGGGAGATTCTGGGTGAGTCACAACAACATGGCATATTCCCCTTCTACATGTCAAAACCAGTAATGCAGGGTAGGAAATCATTATCAGGTCTCTTCTCAAAATAGCTTTGTGGGAAAAACCTAAATGCCAAAGGTATTATTTTTGTTTTGAGTCAAAGCATTGAAGGTTATAAATGTCTTGTGTTATTTGTGTTGTTTCATTGTTGGCAGGAATTGTTACTCTGTTATAAGCTGTCTCCAGGCAGAGCTGCTCTGCTCCTTACAAATACGGCTCTACTGTTTCAACCATGCCTTTTATCTGCAGACCTAATGAAACATAATCACTGACATTCATTTTCATGCCAAGTACTACACAGGATTGTCTGCAAAAGAAAATTATATCATTATATGAAGACTATTTTAAGGGCACTTGATGTTTGACATTCTTTATTATTTTATTTAATGTTTATTAGTATCGGGACAAATATGTGGCATAAATCAGTGCCGCGCACTATAGCATTTGTAGCTTAAGCTAATTTACAATGGCCATCCCTAGCTGGGCCTTTAAGATACAAAAAAGACAAATACAAACAAAACAATACAAGACACAAACAGTAAAGCACCATAAAATAAAGAGTACCAGATTATTCATGACTGCATGAATGATCCCACTTCAAAAACTGTTTTAGTTTGAGTTGAAAGTGATTCAAATCAGGATCCAGTGTGAGTTCTGTAGGTAAGTGCCACGTTAATTCCAAGGACAGAAAAAAACTGTGTCAAAATGAGGATCTACATTGGGGCACTTTTCTTTTCTTTTACTATTGCTGTTGGATCTTTACTGAGTCTGAAGCGCTGAGTGGAACCTGAAAATCACTGAGCACCTGAGGAGCATTTATTAATGAGATGGGCAAAATTAATTATCAAAACTTTACATATATAGTTTCTCAGTATCATAGTAATGATGTGATTGTTTTGGCTTCCTTTTTAAAGACAGTATCCAGGTGAAAAAGATCTTTTGAGTGACGATTGGCAAACTTTATCTATTATTGCTAAGTCTTAAGTCCAAATTGTTTGTTGTAGTGTGACGATGTCACATAATTTTTTGAGGACATATAGCTCTGCACTGGGATCTTTAAATGTACTGGCAATTCCCTCTACCCTCTGTCATTATTGAGATATAATATTTAGCTTTTGCATTTCTAAATTCTTTAGTAACAGGATTTCTTAGACCTTTTATATTATGGCTGTGATATGGCTATGTATATAACCATATCATTATTTAAGCAGCTTCACATTGCAGTTTTGTAGAGCTAGATCCTATTGTTTCATAAGTTAGCAAATTGACTCATGCACCCAAGGTTTAAAAAAATCTTCTGTTTGAGTTCTTATGGTTTTTTTTTAGAAACTTGCCAGTACTCCCTTCAGCTACATTCAGACAACAAGTATGTACTTTATCCTTATCCATGACACTGTCCCAGTGTATTTTTTTAGTTCACCCTCCAGAACTGGTAGATTACTTTTTTGAATAGTTACTGCATAGTGACCTCTCATAAAAGATTTAAATGTAATAAACAGCTGGGTGACATTGGAAAAAGCTACATTTTTAAAAGATTTCCTCCAAACAATGTCACATTATTATGTGACATTGTTTGGGGGGTTTTTTGTGACTGTTGGTGGTTTCTCACATTAAGCCACAGTATATTGTGAAACTACATTAACCAATATCCCAGACAGTATCTGGTTATTTGTCACAATATTGTGCCCCATTTACACTTGGCATTTCAACTGTCTTGTATTCAGATAAAATGTAGATGCAGGTACACACATATATGCATTTACATTAGGCATATCATATGCCTTTTTGTGTCTGTCTTTCGTTCACTACATGGAACTCATGGTTGAAACTAGCACAGGGTGGTGGTAATGAATGTGAATCTATTTGATAACTGCCACAAAGGTCAGAGGAAAAACAACTTATGTACTTTAGCACTAAAGTTGCAGCAAAAAAGCAGTTCGCAAACAGATATTCATAGGCCCTTATAATACAGCCTGTTCAAAGAGAGAATGTTATTCAGCCTTGCATTTCTGTGTAGAACATATGACCGCAAAACTGGGGCCAAATCAGGTGTCTGTGTAAAGCAGGAGGGGATACTGATGCTGTTTTGTTACATAGCATGCCTCTTGCTACTGGTACACCGACATGCTACCTAAAATCATACACTGGGATGGAATTATGCCTGCATTGTTTGGTTTATTGTTTTTTGTTTGTTTTTTTTAAAGCAAAGCTAGCATATGTTGGGTCTTTGTCACAGTAGAATTGTGGAAACTCAAACTTGGATGAAATTGTATGAATGGACTAGTAGCGAGTTTTGTCATGATACTGACACTTAATTTTTTACAAAAGTAGTATTAAGAGCAGTATTTGATTCCTCTTTCAATACCATGGAAAAAAGGAAAAAAGCTGTAGGCACACACATTTAAAATGAATAATCTGCACACAGGCACACACAGGTGATACTTTTGACAACCTTAGCAACAAGACAAACATTTTTAGCATCTCCAAATCTCCCTCACTTGTACAAATTACATACAATTTAATGGAGCTGTGTCCCACCTGTGACAGAATAATGATGCCTAATCTCAGTGTAGTTTCAGTGTCACTTCAGTTTTACCATTTATCATATCTGTTATCCTGCTGTCTGTCGTCTTCTCTTCTCAGTGTTGGAAAGACTTCCCTAATGAACCAGTATGTGAACAAGAAGTTTAGTAACCAGTACAAAGCGACAATAGGAGCAGACTTCCTGACCAAGGAGGTGATGGTGGACGACCGCCTTGTTACAATGCAGGTACAGCCAATTACAAAGGTTGCATCTTGAGGAATTCAGGTGTACATTGTGGAAGCATTTGTAGCAGTGTAATCTTGTCCATTCACTAAACATTTTGTCTCCTCGTGTTTGCCTAGATCTGGGACACAGCTGGCCAGGAGAGGTTCCAGTCTTTGGGTGTTGCGTTCTACCGTGGAGCAGACTGCTGTGTGCTGGTGTTTGATGTGACCGCACCCAACACCTTTAAGACACTCGACAGCTGGAGGGATGAGTTTCTGATCCAGGCCAGCCCTCGAGATCCTGAGAACTTCCCCTTTGTGGTGCTAGGCAACAAGATTGACTTGGAGAACAGACAGGTTGGTATCAGTGGATAATGCTTCTGTGATGACTTGATTTTAAATCAGAATGTCAGATCCCCTAAAACACCAAGGCCTCTGTTCAATGTCCACCCTAACAGACTGTCTACACTGGACATGTTTCAGCTGCATGTTTATTGACATTAATGGTTATTGGGCTGTGAGTGCTGCTGAAAAGCTTCTGAGCACCAAGCAGCTCTGGTGCTGATGCATTTGAGGGCTGGTGCACAGAAAGACTGAGCCCTCAAAGCCAAAATTGGGTTTACAGTCATAATCGGCACACGTGCCTGAGTGTGAGTATACAACTGCTGTATAAGGAATGACAGAGCACTTGATGAAAGCACAGGGGTCACTTTACCAGAGCACAGTCATTAATGTGGGCAGTAAAAGACACATCGGTATGTAGGTTAATGAAGTTTGGTGTTTGTTACTGATTCTATGACCTAATAATAACTTATAATTAGTGTTTCATCAGAACAGGTGCAAACAAATCAACATCATACGTTTGGCACAGTGTTTGCTGCAAAGTACATTTAAATTTGTTCTTAACAGCTTTTTTGTGACCATTTTGGACTGCTCTGGCATTGCAGTTTAACATTTAAAATGCCATGAAATGTGGGTATTTTCTCTCTTGCACATGGTGTAGAGAGAGATTAGAAAGTTAGAGAACCATCTAGCACCCACAGGGGTTCGTACAAAGTCTTAAAAGTTTGGAAAAAATCTTAATTTTAATGGGTATATTTTCAAGTTCAGGGATGTGTTTCAGTTTGAATACTCATGTAAACCAAAAATCTTTAAATATTTGAAATGAAATGATCCAGCGTCATATTGGTCATTCATGGCTAAATAAATCTTACTTTTTCTTTTGGTGACAACCTTGAATTCATCCTTGTACAGTAGAATTCACCTCACCATGTTAATAAATCTCTTCCTCCTCCTCATACACACAGGTAACCACCAAAAGGGCTCAGGCTTGGTGTCAGAGTAAGAACAACATCCCCTACTTTGAGACCAGCGCCAAAGAAGCCATTAATGTAGAACAGGCATTCCAGACAATTGCACGTAACGCCCTCAAACAAGTGAGTCACAGTTGCTTGAAATAAAAAATAAAGACAATAGAGATGTGTGCTTTGTTATTAGCATGTCTTGATGCAATATCTGTACAACACTGACAGCTGAGTAATTGAAAATCCAGACTTCATGATTTTGTCGGTTAAATTTTCTCCTACGCTGACTATTTTTTCTGTTTTGTTGCCTGCCAGGAGACAGAGGTGGAGTTGTATAATGAATTCCCAGAGCCCATAAAACTGGATAGGAATGACAGAGCTAAACCTCCACCAGAAAGCTGCAGCTGCTAAGGGACATCTTGGACCATCTTCTCTCTTGGCTTTCTGAAACCACCCTGTCACCGGTTACATCACCTGCACCTCGCTCCCAGGGAAGGGACTTCCCTGCTGGTCTTCCTCCTTCACGCCACTCTTCATTCCATCAACACGACCCCTCACGCAGTACGCCGCACATGGATGTATCCCTCGCCCCCACTTTTAGCACACAAATTAATACACTAGCGTACTGTCGTAAAATACGCCGACAAATCCAGTGCCCAAAGATCACACGAGAAGAGAATGACACCCCTTCTGACCTCACAGTTCCCTGACTCAATATGGTGAGTGATCTCCTGCCCCGCCCACCCAGTTTTTTTCTGACTGTGGCCCCTGACTCTCACACCGAGGGGCCAAGATGGAGCCATGTTCAAAGAGTGCTATTGGGAACTCTAGGTGGACTGGCTGATGATCTGTAATGTGAGATGATGTTGGCTAATGTCAGCATCCCAAGTATCTTATTCTCTCTGTTTTCTTTTTTGCTTTCTTTTGCCTATCTGTCAACGAATAATCGAGTTGAACTATATATACGTATATAAATATATATATTTTAATTGGCTAATGTTATTTCTTAAGCCAATCTGAAACACATACTTGTTTTTGCACTTTCTTTTTTATTTTTTTGCCTTTAAATGTTAAATAGGGATGACTGATTTTGGGCAACATCTGCTAACCGCACACCTTTTTTGGTAAGCTTCAAATTATTACTTCCTCGCTTTGTTTTCCCCTGTCAATAATGATCCCCTGAAAATCTTTTGAACACTTTGGTGATTGTACTGCCTTTTCCCTTCAAGGATGTGTGTAAATTGGTTTATAATAACTGCCTCACACTGCAGAAGAAATGTTCCTAAGTAGACATTAAGCTGATAATAACGCAGTCACAGTGTAAAAACATGGATTAATTCCTTGATATATTAATATTTGCCTTTTATGTAACATTACTTGTACTGCTACTATTACTGCTGTATGTGTTTATGTCCGTCATCAGACATCTTTCAGCGCTATGGAGAATTACAATATGTGTCACCAACACAGCATACACCTGTCTTCTGTCATGTCTTTGTTATTGCTGTTCTCTCTATCTGCTTGTAGCTCAGGTTGGCTAAGTACTTAATATTTTTAACGGATTGTTCATTACGGTGTAGAGATGGTAAAGGTAAACTTCTGATGATGGATTGAACTGAAATGGATGGTCTCCCTTTCCATTTAAAGAAAAGATCCAACTTTTTGCCCTGGTATTACTCTTTCTCCGTATAGAAAAAAATCACTGCGATGCCAATGATGTTATCAAAGAAAATTGGGACGTCAAATAATAAAACTCTTGAATATATCAGTGGTCCTCTGTTCTGTGTCTCAATCACTATTTGATTGATTTTGTTCATTTCTTATGATCCCCTCATACATCCAGGTACTACCTCACTTAGCAAAGGGAAAGATAAACTGTTTTTGACATTTATATGTTCTCAAGTGTACAGAAGAATATTGGTGAAAAAAGAAATCAGAGGAGGAAGATTATTATTAATTTTTTTTAACTTGACTGACTTTATTCTCCACGTATTTCACCTTGTCTTGACATTCTGACTTTACTCTCGGCATTTCCACTTTTCTTAAAATGTTTTTTTTTATTTTTTTTGGAAAAGAAACCTTCCATCCCTCCCAATCACAATGTGGCCCAAATACTACATTGTACAAGGGTAACTTGAAACATGAAATGTGTAATACTACATTTGGACTTGCAGTGTTTGAAAAATGCGGAAAATGTCTCTGCATTGGTGTTTTAGTTCATCTTTTGGTTTACAGCTCCTCGGCTCCCCTGTTGGTGCAGCACATTCACCTTTACACCTTTTATGATTCTTGTAATTGTGTGGATTTGGATGACCTCGGCAAACTCACAAACTCACTCCTTGTTCATCCGTTCTGTATCTCCTATGTGATAGTTACTTAATAATTCACTCTTTAGTGAAGAGTACAGTCAAAGTTCACACACAGCCACAACATAACTTCAAAAGAGGTTGAATCAGGCAGAATAATTACAAACGTGTGGATTGCATTGAAGAACACAGTCATGTACCCAGCGTATTGTGACTTTTGTGTTTATTTAATGAATACAGGCAAGTAATACACAGCACTCACAACAATATGAAGAGAGGTGTAAATTTAAAGTAAATGTCAAGTTGCCAATTTTGCCACTTTTGGATGGTGGTCCAGAAATGCAGTCTGACTTGTCATAGTAGGAGTAAGAGTGTAAGTGTTTGTAATAACATTATCAAGTAAACTGTGACAGTGAAGTCCGTATGTACAATACCAGAACCCTGAACCTGCAGTAGCTAAATGGAAATCACCCATCATTTGTTTTATTTACACCTGTGCTGTTCCTACCATGAGATACTTTCCGTGTCAAAGGCCTGGACCATTTTCACAGCAGATGTTTTAAAAAGACACAGCAGTAAAGTACAGGCAGCATTTTAAAAATGACTGCATTCCATTGAGGTGAGTTAACTTCAGGGCTCTGGGTTTGTAGATGTTGGCTCACTGTCATCATGGCTTACTGGGATCCTGAGCCATTACTAATGTTATACCTGTGCCTTCTCTGCTATGACAAAAATGTCTACCTTGAGAACGATCTGTTCCTCTGTCTGTTTGAGCTAATAAGGTTCAGTAGCAATAATCCAGTGTGCAGATACTCTGCACTTTCATTCACTGACTCTTCTGTCCTGCACTTTGCTTAACCATAGAATTAAATGTATACATTTCCAGGTTGTAGTCTGATTTTAGAAATGCTTAGGTAAAAAAAAAACTCCAAAATTTCCCCTACACAGCCTCAAAAACATTCTGACACACTACTAACAAAGTCAAAGACAAAAGTCTTCTTTCCACGGTCATGTATGCTATTGTGAAGGTGGTGAATATGAGATATCTAGTTTATGAAATAATCGAGTTGTCCTTAAAAAGCACATATTTGTGTAATCAAGTATTCCCTTAGATTGCATAAAATATTACAGAGTTGAAGCCCTCTGACCCCACTAGTGTAGTTACATAGCTGCACAGAGCTACACTTCTATATACCCCAAGAATCAAACAGAAATTGTATTTGTGACGTGTTTACAATTGAGAAAAGACAGTCTGGTTCATCACCAAGCCAAGAAATTCTATCTGAAAACTTTATAATTCAGTTCAATTTTTATTTCATAATTTTGGGGCAAGACTAGTACAGAAACAGAAAAATAATCTGTTAAACAAATATTTGATTTAAGTATGAAGCAGAGTGTTAAACCATGTTTTGTCTCTAAACAGCTTGTTGTTCTGTTGCAAGGACAAATAAACAGGAATTAAACAGTTTAATTGTAGATGCATAGTATTTACAGCTTAATTTTAATACGGTAATCTCTTTTACTTCTCCTGTTGAGAATTGTGGTTACTTGCATTGAGAAGAATCAACAAAAACAGTCAGGTAACAGAACACAGGATAGAGCAAAAATAAATAAAAAAGTAAAACAATAGTAAAAGGCTGTCACTTGTGCAGAGTTAGAGTTGCATTAGGTTAAACAAGAACCATGACAAATTAGCTGGATGGGTTGTTCATCCACTATGAAGGACAAAAAACAGTCATAATAAATAAATAAATATGCACTATTTATGTTCAAATGCATTTTTAATTTATTTATGTATTTAATAATTTATGCATTTATTTGTTTATGCTTATGCCATTTTTTGTCTTTTACAATCCTCCCCTGGTCTTATCTGGGTAAGCAAGAAATGGGTCTGATATGACAGATTTTTTTTATAATCGAGTCTTTACATCTGTTTGACTGAAATCCTGCCAGTCCTCCATCTGTGGAAGGAAGGAGGACAGGGTTCCAATACATCAAAATGAGGAGCGTTTCTCTATTTGGCAACAATCATCCCCAGCATCAAGGATTTTTCTTGGTTTAGTGCAGGGAAAAATAAATTAAATAAAATATATAATAAAAAAAAAATTATGTTAAATAAAATAGCAAGATCTCTACCAGAACGGACGGCTAACTTCTCTTTAGCTCTGACACGGGATCATGTTTAGAAGGGAGCCCTAGACCCGCGTGAGATCTCGCGAGGGTGATCGTTTTAGCCAAAACCACGGTCTTTCGCTAAAACTAATCAAGTGTTTTATGTCCTTGAAGCTTATCACATCTTAACCATACCATTTTTATATTTTGATACACAATTATTTTACACATCATACACAATGAAGACACAACGCGTAAAATACTCGCGAGACTTTCACAAATCTTGGGTTCCCTTCTAGATATGAATCAGAGGCCTGGTGAGCTGATTTCCGGTATGTTGTAGGAAAAGCTCTGACAAGTGTAGGTACTTCCGCCTTTAGCCGACTCTCATCATACAGAGAAATGGTAAGAGAAAATGCACATACCTGCTGATAAACCGACGCAGTTTAATAGCTAGATATATCAGAATGTGTAAATATTAAGTCGTTACCGCTCTTTGATTAACACTGCATTCATAAAGCAGGCGCAGCTCGGTTTTCCACTGGTCTAATTGTGCTAGCTTAGCAGGTTATTAGCTAACAGGCTAACGTTTGCTGCTAGCTGAAAGAGAAAATATTCGACTAAATTAAATTCAGCTCCGTCACAATGCAAGCAGAAAGTGACCACAGTGTTAAATACTGTAACTTGAAATGTTGGGCGTTTCGCTGTAGTGATATTTTGTTGCTAAGTAACGTAGAATGTGGACTGCAGTGATGGACAGAAGGACACATCTGTTGAACTATCTGAACTGTTGGTGAAACCCCTGATGTTGATGTGTTGCACCCTCAGATTTAAGAAAAAAAAAAAACATTGTTTAATTACTATTTATTCATTTGGGTCAAACCTTTTTAAAATCCCAGCTTTGCTTCCTACCATTCACAACACCTGGTGAACTAGCTGACTGACTCTTCTGCTAGTGACGTTACCAGCTGTCCAGATGATGGGCAGTTGTGCAGATTCTTACACATTGTAGTCTTATTTGTAACATAATTGATAAGACGTATTGATAATGTCTTAAAAATGGCTTTCATTAAGGCATGTCAGTCACCCTTGAAAGGTCATTGTAGTAATTTTTTCAAATGTGTGAACTCTTCAGTTAAACCCAATTTAGCCTCTGCAGTTTGAGTGCACTCATCTCCATTATATGAATTTATTATATAGTAGTTTTCATGTCAAGAGCACTTTACTGGAACCAAGGAGTCCAGGATCATTAACATGAAGTGGTAGTTATAGATACAGCCAATGGCCATATACTGTACATAATTAAAAGCTGAAATGTGACTAGGGAAGAGTGTGTTTTTGAAACTTGTTGACCCAAAGGACCTCTTACAAGTCAGTCTCAGCTGCACCTGCCTGTAGATTCAGACATTCTTCTCTAGGAATGATAATCATCTGCTCTTTCTTACTCTCCTCCTTCAGACAGCAACCTTACGCCCATATCTCAATGCGGTGCGTGCTACTCTGCAGGCCGCCCTCTGCCTGGAGAATTTTTCCTCACAAGTTGTGGAGAGACACAACAAACCAGAGGTGGAAGTACGGTGAGTGTCACTGTAGCTTTGAGTGTGACATTGGGGCGATTAAAACCGAGGAGTGCATGAAATCTGAGTTTCACCTCCTGATGCTTGTGGACAGAAAATTAATTGTGTGTTTCTTCCACTTTCAGGAGTAGTAAAGAGCTGCTTCTCCAGCCTGTGATCATCAGCCGTAATGACAAGGAGAAAGTTCTGATTGAGGGCTCCATCAATTCTGTCAGAGTCAGCATTGCTGTCAAGCAGGTCAGTCAGGCTGCTGTTAACCTTTGGTTATGTGTTTAAACACTGATACAAGACAAATGGATGCTTAGCAATTAGTAATTAATATGATTGATGTAAAGAACTATGTCCTGATTGTTTCTGGTAACATTCTGCTGCTGCAGGCAGATGAGATCGAGAAGATTCTGTGCCATAAGTTCATGCGTTTCATGATGATGAGAGCAGAGAACTTCTTCATCCTGAGGAGGAAACCAGTGGAGGTAGGTGGGCTTTGAAAATGGATCAGTTACATTAACAATACAGGTAGAAATCATCAGAGGCTCCACAATACAATATTATCAGAATGCTTAAGTCTATTTATTACCTTTTCTCCATTGCAAATTATGTCCCCAAAGGAAAACTTTGTCATCAGCTGTTTTATCTAAAAACATAAAGTTTTAAGTATGTCTCACTTCAATAATTTTGCTTTTATTCACGAAGCCATTAACAATGCTGGTTTTAAAGACAATGTTTCAGGTTGTTTTCAGGTTTTAGTGGCGTTTGACAGTGACACCAGCATTTCAGAGCAGAGAAAACTACTAATTTTTCATGATTTTGAGTTAATTTTATATACTTAGTGATTTTTTCCCACCCATCTAAATCTTACAAATTTAGATGGGTGGTTAGTAACACGATTCTGTGGTGTGACTATGAACATTTGAACAAAATAGTCTCGCACTCATTCATTTCACATACCTAAAAATCTGCTCGTAATGCTATTCACTTCATTCATTTCTGTTGCAGCAAAATGTGATTGTCAAGCAGACAGACTGACCAACACTTTCAACTTCCCAGTCCTGCTGTGATCTCTGCTAACGTCACCAGATAAAAACTCTGATAACTGAAAAAGCAATTCTTTTTATTATTCTCATACCAAAGAGTTTGCATTTGCAGTGTAAACAATTGATATAATAAAAGATTGATACTTGGCATTCATGTATTGATACAATATTACCAAGCAAAATTTTGAGATTCCCCCCTACCCCACCCCCTAACTGAGAGGGTTCAGGGAAATGATTTAGCAGTGGGAACCTGTCACTTATCACTGTTTAAAGTTTACCATCCTCAGCTCAGACATGTGATAACTGGATTTATAACAAAATTCTTTTATTGTCTGTCTTCGTTTCACAGGGCTATGACATCAGTTTCCTCATCACCAATTTCCACACAGAGCAGATGTACAAACATAAACTGGTGGACTTTGTCATTCATTTCATGGAGGAAATTGACAAGGAGATCAGTGAGATGAAGCTGTCTGTCAACGCCAGGGCTCGCATTGTCGCCGAGGAGTTCCTCAAAAATGTAAGTTGGAGTTTTTCCATTATTTTTACACTAGGGTATCTATGAGTTTTGTATATTACGACTGAAATGCAGTAAGTTATTATGTTATTTTAGTGTTGGAATGTTATCAGTATTAAATGTGATTGAATTATGTTATTATAGAAAAAATATTTAATGTAATCCTTCATAGCTTAGACATTGTTTTTGTTTTACTCTTGCAGTTCTGAGAGAGAGAGCAAGAGAGAGAGAGAACCCAGGAAAACATTCCTTTTGCAATCTTGGCCGTCACTGTGGAACGTTCACATCACAGGGCAGAGAGGAGACAAAATAATATCAGCCAAGAGAAGTTGAGCAACGTAAGACGTACAGTAAACATGCACAGGCCAATGGGTTTGACCCTTTAACCTTAAAATGCTCCTTTGCTCAAAAATATTGATGTTTGTACATAATGAATATTCACACCATTTTATTTCTGCCTTTAGAACATTAGAAGACATCAGGGCAGGTTCAAAAAAGATGTTTGTATTCAATATTAATGAGCACAGGGTAATATGGACTTTTTTTAATAAGTTAAATGTTTTTTTTAATATATACAGTATATATATTATATGCACATGAATTTAATTTTGCTGTTATGTCATGACAGACCTTAAACCATGAGGGCAATCAATTGGCACACATTTCACACAGAGTAAACTGTATTGTAAATGGAAATAATAAAAATAAATATACTTGCTGGCAGTGAAGATTAATAAAACATTATACTTTGTATTTTAGTGATTTTATTTTTTATATTCTATTGTGGTGTTATGAGGCACAAACAGCAGCTCCGTCTTTACCCCAAACATTGAATGTTTATTGAGTTTGACAGCTGGAGACAAACAAGGCATTTGGAATCATATTTTCAGTACAGTGATATATACAATATCAAATGTGTAATGCTACAGAAAATTTACAGTTCTCCAAAAAATGACATTGAAAATAATACATGTTGATTCACACACAAAACGTACATCAGACAAACATGCGTGTACAGTTTGCACAGTACTGTTATACTCATACAAACAGGCATTCTTTTGAATTCAACAACAAATTCATTTGTCAGACACAACCATTTTTTTTAAGTGACAGACTTACAATTAAAGATTTGTCATAGCATTTAACTGTGTTTCATCAAATATTAAAGCCGACAAAGTCCATCCCAAATCCCTTTTGGTTTGACCATAATGGTTACGAGAAGAAGGGCCTTATCTCAAGATTTAATATTACAGAACATGAGCTACATCTGCTGCATTTCCACCCAAAGTACCCTGAACTTTAGTCCCAGGAACTACTTTAAGGAACTTAATGACTCCTTCACTGTCTCCGTTCACACAGTGGTCTGAAGATTTGGATTCGGTAAATTAAACAGATGACATGAAAAAGCGACAGCATCAATCAGTGACGACATATAAAGCAACAGAGAGGCTATTTGTCAGGACAGGATATTTGTCTTCGACATCAGTCATCTGTTGTAAGCTTTCTTATGTAACTCAATAATGATGTGTTGAAGTGCATTTTTTTTTTTTTTTTTTGTGGCTGCAGATTCTTGCACACAAATGTTACGCAACGCAAGCCCCACCCCCTCATGTACATTTGGAAAGTACTGACCCCCTAGCAGGGACTTTTTGGGTGATAAAATAGGGTCTCCAAATAGTGTCTCTAGACCCCGGTCCCTGTGGCTGCAGGGTTTCTGCAAGTCCTTAAGAAGTCTAAAATCCAATTATCTTAATTTTAGGCCTTTAAAAGTCTTAAATTCAATTTTGACAGGTCTTCATTGAGTGAATAACCACTAATGCAAAATGTGCATGTACCTTTTTACCAGTATGTAGTCGTGAAATATATCTTAAACATTCATAATAAAATCTTAAATTTAACTTGCTGAAACCTGCAGTAGCCCTGGGTGGAAACAGACCGAGTTCCCCCAAAGTTTCCTAGTCCCCGGGAAAAGTTCCTGTGGGGCAAACACAGCTATATTGGAGAAAAAATATCACTTGCATTTACAATATTTCCATTGTATGTGGTCTAAGAATTTGACCATCACTTCTGGAATGTTTAACATTTATCTTAATCTTTGTTTACTCAGAGTAGACACAACGAGCACAATAGTTCAGCAACTAGGAGAGTAAAACAGTTCAAAAGTTTCTGCTCAACACTCAGGGATTAAGGACTTTGATTAACAGAAGTAGGTACAGTCTCCTCACAGTTTTTGGGGGGTTATGATGTTTGTTTTTCACACAAGAGAAACATCTTCAGAAACACCATATGGCAGTATACACAGTACACAATGCATAATACAGTGGATATTAAATATAATCATGGAAAAAGATGCTGAAAGTTAAGGGAATATCATTGCAACAATAACAATAGATTCACATTAAAAATATTGGCATTTTCCTTTAGATTTTTTCTCACTGGGAGTCGAGCTACAGTAGGAGTACAGTGTAGTTCACAACAGATTAGATGTATAAAAATGGATAACATGTAGTGAAAGTGCTTTACAGTTTGAGTGTGGGTAAATACTCATTTCTCCATTTCAGTGGAGAAGCTGCCATGGTGTGCTGGGCAGTTGAGCAGCACCGTTCCCATAATGCTGTTCAGGGGTCCGTAGAGAAAGTTGGACGAGGTCTCAGGTGGATCAGGAGGAGGTGCAGGAGATTAGAAGTGGGCTGGGACTGTTTGCAGAGCGTCATCTGTACTGCGCTGCACGTTCACATTCTGAAACAGTGACGAGAGGAAAGAACTGAGTTATAAACTGATCCTACAGTGTTTATCTGACATTTACAAACTGACTTTTGTTCACTGAATGATCTTCAAAACTTCAGTTTTGTTTAGTATAATGAATTAGAATTCATGTTTTCATTTGGTATTCCGAGGGTATATGAATAGACCTTGTCCGTGCCATTTTTTTCTCATAAAAAGATATTAAAGCTAGATTTATAGAGACAATAAAATATGCTCATGGTTCAGGGTCATTTTGTGCCACATAAATATCAAAATTATTCATTTCGATCACAACAGAGGGGAGCATTTCACTGTAGATAACTTTTCATACATTACTTATTGTTTTATTGAAACAAATCATTCAGTTTTCTTCTCAAACCTCCACTAAAATATGTGACACACAGAGGACTGCACTGTTACAGTCATTGAATGGAGAGCAGCTTTGACAAAATGACTGATCACAGATGTTTTCACAGAAAAAAGTATCAGGAGAAAGAGAATGACATTTGGGGGTTTTTTTCACTTCAGATTTATATTGACATCAAGTAAACCACAAACACATAAAATACGAAAAAAGTTACATCTGATGAAATAATTTAAGCATGTGTGTCATTAAAAAAACATTTAACACTATTATGAGATGATTTCAAAGTTGCACATCTTGAATCAAGTCGAGGCCTAGTGATTGAGATTTTAGACAGGATTTTTTAGGTGGGCATTTCCCCCTCAAATGTAAATAGTAAACAAGTGTTAAAGTTTATTTTAAAAGAAAAATATATATTGTGCATCAACTCATGCATCAAAAATGTGTGCTGAGGTTAAATGTATTTGTCACGTGTCAAACAAGTATAAAAGAACAGCAAGATTATGTAATATACATGTAAATAGCTTTATGTTAATACAAAACACAATCAGTGAGTAGTAAATAACATCCATTAGTTAAAAAAATGCCCAATGTTAAAATCTACATGGTATTTAAACACAGATTTACAAAACAATATTATGAAATGTGTTTTCTCATTCATTCACAATCATATTTATTCCAACACACATAAACAAACACAAACACACATTTGTACTTCTATACTTGTAAGGAACATTGACTATGTATTCCCTAAGCCCTCAACCTAAACTGAGCTTAAACCTAATTCTAATCTTTACTTTTAAATCAGTCTGAACCCTCAAACAGCCCTGTGAAGCTCCAGCCTTCAGAGAAATGTGTTTATTCCAAGGGTCCAAAAGGCAAACTGGTTAGCACAAATGTAGTCATAGAAGTACGTGCACACACACACATGCACGCACGCACACACACACACACACACACACACACACACACACACACAGCTGAGTGATTTGTCCTTAAACTGGATTCCAGTTATGTAGTTCTTACAAAGATGAAAAACTGAGGAAAATATAGTGGACCTGAAAGCTCAACACGTGCAGTATTTAGGGAAAAATGCTGCAGAACGATAAAAACATAACGGATGCGGAAATGCTGCAAGTCATACAAACACAACAAAAAACGCACGTTTTCAGGGGACATTAGAAAGTGATGAACATGGACGTACTCACCTGGGACACATTATTTGCTGTCAGTGGTGTTGTAAAATTAGCAAAATGTTCTTTCTTCAGCATCCTGATTGCATAATTCAAATAATATTTCAGATGTTTAATGTTAATCTAGCATTAGCTTTTTGCTAACTACTAACTTAATTCAATTCTGTATCATGCAACCAGAATGTTTAAACCCTACAAAAAACTTTTTATTTCTATGAAGTGAGTTGTTCATTGTTTAACTTAATTAGTTTTGTTTTGTTGTCCTTGTTCTTAGTTGTAAGTGAGTCAAAGTCCTTGGAGGTGTACACATACTTTAACCAATTCTGATTCTTCACTCACTTCCATTACTTTCTGTACAACTTGCAGCATTTCTGAATTTTGTCCTGTTTTGTGTTTTTGCAGCATGATTCTGTATTTGTATTGTCAACTCAGTGGAAATGTTTTCTTCATTTGCTTGTGTTTTGTTAAGCTGCAGTGTGTTGAGCTCTCAGAGCCACCGTAGGAAGGCCTCAGAGAAAAAAAAACAATGAGAGACAAAAATGAACTGAGAGAACAAGTTAACAATGTTTGCTAACAGGATGGAGGTAGGATCAGGTGTCAATGCTATGTTATAGTTGTCTCGGCTGCTGTCAGGAATCACTGGTGGACGGAGACTGAACACGGCTTCCTCTGCCGCGTGTGGACGATTTATATTCTCTGTGCAATGAGAAGACGAGGATGGATCAGCACTGACTGCTAGGGCTGCTTCAGGAGGGAGAAGCAAACTAAATACAATCAAAGACTTCCTCACGGAAAGTCACACACAGGTTTTGCAGGTGAAGTGGCTGCGAGACATCCTCCTCGCTGGTCACGAGTTGGTTGGAAAATGCAGTGAAGTGAATCACGCCTGAAGTGGATTTGAGTTGTCTACGTCGTCTGCTGAGAGACAATTCTGTGTGCTGGCTTGGATACCTACCTCTGGCTTGTCTCTGTGTGTGTTCACAGAGTCCACGCCTAGATAGATAGATTCCACTTTACATCCTGAGTGAGAGAAAACAAAACAAGACAGGGATCATTGTTAGTTGGAGATAACTTGTCAAGTCATCTTTGGTCATAATATTTATCTCAAAGATTACACTGGATAAATAAGACTATTATAAGCCAAACATAAGTGATTATTTTAATATTTTATTTTCTATTTTATGCTTTAGACGATTTTTGGGTAACTTGAAGGCAAAGTCTGGATTATTTGAAATGGGGTTGTATGAGGTAGATGGCAGTCAACACACTGAGTTTTGAAGAGCAGGGAGCATCACTACGGAAGCTAAACAATGTACTCCTGTGGACAGGGTCGGTATCTGTCGATAAAAGCCTCATATAACCCCACTTCAAACAATCCAAACTATCCCTTTAATGTGGAAGAATGATAATAGTCAAATGCCTGGAAAATTACAGAACTCACCATAAGCCATGGGGGTCAACTTCAACACAGTGTGCAAAGGACACTTAAGATAAGGCAACTCATCTATGGAGGCAGAGACCAAAAGTTACAAAACATCTGATAAATGTCGACGTGTGCAGAATATGTTGATATAAAAGTTGCAAGTGGTGCACAATACATTTCGATACTTTGCAATTTAGCAAAAGAAAAAACAATGTAAAAAGTAGCCAGAGGTTTTTTTTTTTTGTCTATTTTGGTTCCCGTAAATCCTTCATACCAGCAGTCTTGTCCAGGAAATATGCGAGAAGACATCGCATGACAGCCTGGTGGCAGATGACCAGAATGTTTTCCTGTCTTTCCAACTCCATGATTACAGGCTCCAGCCGCTGCACAAGGTCTTCATAAGACTGACAAAGAATCACAGACCCGTCAAAAACACACATATCAGGACACGAACAAATCCATTCACCTGTTTAAAAAATAAAAGAACCGTCTGGAAGAATTTCACACTCTCACCTCTCCTTTAGGGTAGCGGTAGCGGTACTTGTCCTGGTCTCTCAGTGCAAACTCCAGAGGGTAATGCTCTTGGATCTCTTCATACATCATTTCCTCACACACACCCTTTGTACAGAGGGGAGAAGACGTGTTTAGCTTGAGTATGCAACTGCTTTAAAAGGGGGTTATATTCATTTTGATGAGTACAGGAATTGACATACAGCATCTATTTCGTTGAGAGACTTCCACTGTTCGTAGGGCACTCCCAGACATTCGGCTGTCTGGATCGTTCTCTTCATCTGGCTCGTCCACACTTTGAGATCTTTGATGTTCTGGTCCTGGATGAATTTCCTCAGATGTTTGGCAAACTAGAGGGTAAGAAATGCATGTTAAGTCCAATGAGAGCATTGATTTCTTTTCAAGAACGATACTGACACATCTTTTTGACAATATTTTAAACTCATTATACAAACACACACATCTTTTCCTCTGGCAGACAAGCCAGAGTCTCCTCCGATCCGGCCCTTGATGTTGAGATCGCTCTCACCATGGCGACACAGGTAGATGGAGCGTGGTGTAATATGGATGTTCATCAGGTAATAGACAATCCGGCTCTGGATGTGGTCGAGGACGCGGTTCACCAGGTAACGGCGGCCCACGTCCATAATCTTTATGTAGGACAGATCTCTGCAGCGAGAGGGTCAAGTCAGCCGTCTGTGATCATGAGGAGGACGTTTAATCTGACCTAAGTGTGTATCCTCACCTGTCCAGAACTTCATCCAGTGGCTGATAAGAGGACTCGTAACACTTGATCCTCTTCATGAAGTCCTCGATGGCCTCCTCTGTGTTACAGTGGATGTAGTCTGGGCTGCCCAACTTAACTTGCTATAAAACAGAGGAAACACAGAGAGAGGATGTCAGCAGAGAAAGAGGAAGTTAGCTATCTGACACTAACTTAGGTCTTTCTCACATGGAGTGTGTTTGTTTAAATGTGAACCAGAG
The DNA here is from genome assembly GCF_056507025.1 of Lutjanus erythropterus. NCBI lineage: Eukaryota > Metazoa > Chordata > Actinopteri > Lutjaniformes > Lutjanidae > Lutjanus > Lutjanus erythropterus. The sequence continues at coordinate 23,344,077 of NC_139318.1, forward strand.
CTTGAAATTCTTCTTAATTTAAACCTTAAATCTGACAAAGCCTTCACATTGCCAAATTATACGTAGGGCTGTACGGCATGTCATTGTTTTAAAACTCCAAACTTCTACTTAGCTTTTCAATTGAAGCTTTGAATGTCTGACGTCATATTTTATGATGTCATCAAAAAAATATATAAAAAATAAGTTTGAATAAAATAATTTATCATATTAAATTAGTCTGTCTCTTTTTTCTGAAATCCACCTTCTTTAATGAATATAATCCGTCTGTTTCATCAACATAAATGTAATTCATGGTGCAGTTCCCTTTGTGTGTGGCATGTGAGACAGCAAATTGTTTTTGACCACAATGAAAATGTTATTTTTGAAAGATGCCAACTAATATTTGCCTGAAGCAGAATATCTTGTATACTGTAAATTTTGGAAATTATAATATCTATCTTTTTCAAATAAATTTTGACTTCATGACGTTTCAGTGCTGCAAAGTTATTGGAAATGTTTGAATCACACCAGTTGGAAACAAGCCCATGCAGCCACCACTGGAATCCAATTCTACAAATAATAATACTAATAATATTAGTCTAGCCTAATATTTATCTGCAGCTGTGCAGAAATACAAGGTTTAAACAGAATGATAGAATGATAAAAAAAAAAAAAAGCTGTGCAGCACTCAAATAGAAATCAACATCCATTGTTATGAACAAAGCATATATATAATAAAAAGAAACAAAACTTACCACTATGTTTTGTGCAATGACATCTGGGTCCTCACACACAGACTCCACGAAAAATACCTGTGTTGACAAGAGAGTACAGTGAACTTGGAGGTTGTCAAGGCTGAATTAGATACAGCCATGCATTGTTAACATACCTTGAATCCGTTCTGCTCAGCGAACTTCATGATGGTCCCTCTTCTTTCTCTTGTCGTATTTGTGGCATCGAAGACCTGAAGCAGCAGGAAGAAAAACATTCCTCATGCAGCCCTGAGGCACAGCACATGTATTAAGATTTTTGATCATTTGTCATGAAGAACTTGGGAAGAGCATCAAAGACTCACCGCCACCTGTCCTCCTTCGACACTCAGGTACTGACGAACATCATTAAGTGCCGCCATCGCACACTGACTGTGGGAAGAAAGCAGACAGAGTCGGTCGACTGAGAAGATTTGTAACGCAGCGTTTGTTCTCCAGCCAGCTACTTCGACTGCTGGATTTTCATTTTGGCAGACGCGCTACAAAATTTCAGTCTTATCTTTTGATGATGTATTTCGTAGAAATTTGTCACATGTGAAAAATGAGACAACCACAAATTAACAAGTTTATACAAATTATAGTACCATGAGAGTATTTAAACAGTGTTTTTTAAGGTGAGTTCAAGAGTTCAAGGCAGAGAGAAGATGATTAAAAAATGCTGTCACTGATAGAAAATGACCAATATTGTTTGGATAATAATCAATTAAAAAACAGAGTGTGCCAGTGTTCAGTGACCTTTTTCTGTAACAGCACTGTGTAAGTTATCAATTAAAAAGCTTTTCTTTTTGCCGTGGTATCCAAAGAGTTATCATGTATCAGTTGTTTTATGATGCTATTGTATCAAACTTTAAAATTCTGGTATTGAGACAACTCCACCGTAGTATCGTGTAAACGGTTTATAAAGTGCCGGGCTGGTGAACCATGTGCTGTACAGAGCCAAAAGTCTGCAGATTTGCACCTCAGCAGCTGATTTCACAGATGAAATCTTCCATTCTACTTGAAAGAGATTTTAATCAGTAGGTGAAATTTTTGGCTGGATTCATGGTTGGCCAACCCTGCATGAGACGGGCTGACAGCCAGTGACGTCAAGACGGACTTACCGTCTGATTTTTAATCCTTCTTCATTATCTGGACGGAAGAACTCAAAGGACTTGTAGATCTTCAGACACTCCCTCCGGTACTGGCCAACATTGAACTCTGTTACACATGAAAATTTTGTATTTTTAACATTTTACCCATTTTAACCAGTTTAGCTTGTTTCTACTGAAAGTCATCTATAAACGTGTGTGTGGTCGTTTGGGCGTAGCCGATACCTTTTGTTGGCACACCAATCCAGTTTAAGTAGCGTGTGAGCTTCTTTGAGATGTAAGTCTTCCCTCGGGCTGGAAGTCCCACAGTCACAATGAGCGTTGGGCTGTTTGTCATACACACTGTGAGACAGAGAAAGAGACAAAAACACAGATTTTTAATGGATTTAATTCATTTCTCACACATTTAATTAGTTGAGCACAGCTTGTCAACACGGCTTCATTCAGCAGGAGTTTAATTAGTCTAGAAGGTTGCTGATAATTACACTAGACAGTGAGAACACGTGTCGAAGAGATTTCATATCTCTCAGTGTGACATTGACACACATTACTACAGAAAGTTACTGCCGGAGAGCTAATGTACCATCACTACCACTACTGAAACTGTGAAGTGACTGAAAAACCAAGCAACATGTTTCTCTGACGCTTGGCAGTTTGGATTTAAATCCTATCAGCTCATAAGGACAATAAGAAAAGATGCAAATAATCAACTGAATATAAGGAGGAGATGAGGATGTGCATGTAGACAGTAGGAGGTCTCCATTTTGTCACATACTTCTGAAAGACCTGGACAGAGACACGCTCTGGTTAATTAAAGACAATGGGTCAGAAGAGTGAAGCTCAGGTTTGATCTCTGCAGTCTGTCCTAAACACCAACGACACTTCAGACTTCACTGTAATTCAGCACGTCTCACAGAGCCACAGGAAAGCTGAGGATGTTTTAATTACCTTCTGTTGTCTATGTGATTTTTTTCTTATTCTTACCAAAATTATTAAGCAAAATTTGAATGCACTTTCTGCGTTTGCTATTATTCAGCAGTGTCACATGCAAAAGCAATCATGGCGAAACAATTCATTGGTCATTTTCATTGTATTTCATCAGTTAACAGTTCATTCAGCTCACAATCGTTGCAGCACTTAATATTAAATATGCTTCTCAATAACGCTTTTAAAAATGCTTCTGCAGTTATTAGAAACAGAAATTTTGTCATGTTAATGTTGAAAGTAAGTATGTGATTATGACTGAGACTCATGCTGATTGGCTTAATCCAGCAGTATTTGTTGATAAAAGCAGTATTTCTTATGACTAACTCAGACTTGATGAGAAATAACGAAAAAGGTAAATACATGGTGCGCCCTGATTCCAGCCTGCAGTCCCTTGCTACTTGCCTTCCCCCAACTCTCTCTCTTAATTGTTAAATGACGTAAATAATATAGAGTTCTCAAAATAGCCATCTAAAAAAATATTATTTTTATTAAAACTGTAATTTGTAATAAACTAGTTGAAAAGTCTCAGCTCAAAGTACCCAACTCCTGTCTAATGAAAAATAAAAACATTAACAGTCTTCTCCAGAGGTTCCTGCAGAGAGAGCATCCCTCTCCTCCTCACTGACAGACTCTTCAGTGTCATAGACTATGAGGGACTACAGATTTTACACTGATGTCCACAGACACTCTTAAAGAGTATTGCACACCACGCACAAAATGATTGGAGATTAAGTCGAAGAGGGTGAAGTGTTTTAAGTGCCAGAAGCAGGACTCCCTGCACCCGGTTTCAAAAGGAAAAACAGCGAATTGACTCAGCAAAAAGAAGGCAGAGAGACGAAACCAGACTGGCTGAAATGAAAACCAGCTGCTCACTCACACGTCCAGACTGGAGGGCTAACATCATCAGACATGTTAGCTGCTGGTGGAGGTCCGAGTAAACTGGTGTATTTGGGTCATGTGTCTGTCATATGGTCAGATTAATTTCAGCGATCTTCTAATTATTCCCTCAAACGCGATTCAGATTTAACTCTGTGCATGTGATATTAGAGGAAAAAATGTACCAGACAAGCTGAGCATGATGCAACATTGCCAGGCACAAAAAGGCGAGGGTATTCGAGACTTTATGAGTGCGCAACACCTAAAACAGCCGCGCGTAATTGTCACATAACTGAGCATCCAGATGTTCACAGACAGGCTGTGCTCAGGGAAACATGCCCGGCGTGAAATATGGTGAAAAAATAAATGAATAAAAAAAAAAAGAAGGAAAGAATATTATCAAAAGCCCGTCTCCCGTCAGCTCCCAGTGACATCTTTTGCGGCACTTGCCGGTGTGGCCAGCTGCATCATCTCGTCTTACCCCGTCTCTGAGCTATGTGGCCGTTCCTGCAGGGCATCCAGATCTTCCTGAGCGGGTTCTGCGTGAGCTCCCGCGGGGAAGACTCCAACATGAACTCCTCGTTGTCTAACATCCTGGATGATGTTGGACCATTAATGCTACCCTCCTACAGATACACTGAGGCGGTGGGCTGCAGCCCTGGCAGTCTGATTCAGCAGGCTGCAGGGGGGAAGGATGTCACATATCAGCTGAGAAACAGCAGTTTCTCCTTACCGTAAAGACTGGAGACTGCGCGCAACACAGAGTGGGAGAGAAAAACAAAGAGCTTGGTACAGGATGTAACTTTGCCTCACCAGCATTTAGGTCGTGTTATTGCATGTTAGTGTTATCACGGGGATAATCACACACACGCTGGTTTCTAATTGAATTCATCAGCACAGAAATACACTACATAATACTTCAACAAATCTGTGGATGCAAACTACAAAATCCTGCATAAGACATCTGGAATGTTTCTTTTTTCATGGCATTGTACTACTACTACAAAAACACAGTGTTTTGTGTTCGCATACTTTCCTGGAAGTGCTGGAACAAACAGTGACCGCATTTGTTATTGCCACATAGTGTGGTGTTTTCCTTCAGAGGAAATTGAGTGGAAATTAAAAATGAAATTTGGGCTTTTAAGTGGTTAAGACCGGGAAGACCCCAGAGTCAGTAATGACATATTTACTCAGAAGATATATGCACTTGAAACACATTTGAAAAAAATAAAAACTACTAACTACTACTTTCAGCTTTTCCAAAACTCAGCAAGAAAAAAAAAAAAGAAACCTGCAGCCCCCCCATTTTATTTTATTTAATTTTTACATTTTAATTTTCATTTATCATTGATGTATAGTCTATGCACTAAATAAAAATAAATGTTATAATATCCAACTAAAATGTGCATCACAGCCTACATCAAGAGGTGGCTGCCTTTTCCTTTCAGTTTCACCAGTGGCTAGTCTTGAATCTCTCTGGGCTCGGTATGGATGACAAAAAAAAAAAAAGAAGAAGAAAAAAAGGAAAATGGACAATTTCATTGTTGTGGCTCCAGACAGATTTTTTTTTTTTTTTTTTTTTTTTTTTTTTTTGCTCAAACAGAGTGAGAAAAGATTGCTGACCCCTGGATTAATTAAAAATGAAATCCAGAATTAAACTATTTATTTGGAGACTAACAGTGTCCAGTCTGTTCTCTCCTTTGTGTCAAATTGTCTAATCAGTCCATGAAAATTGTTAAATCCAAAAGACAAAGAAATATTTCTTACTTTACAAAAAATATACCTTTCTTCTCGGAATATTAATGATTAATCAAACAAAAATCACTGCTGAGAATTTAATCAATTAAAAATGTATTAATCGCAAATGTTACCATTTCTCCAGAGCTCACAGGTTTTCATCATGATTCGGTTTGACCTGCCTTGTTAGTTAAATGGATGTAATTGTACCTCATTTGACATTGTTTTGTTTGGCTGAAACATCTGCATAATAAATGAGCAGCCATGTAAAGCAAGAACCTTATTGTTTTATTATTCTGTTTGTTTAAAACTTGTGCTTCGAGAATTGTTTCACATTCCTAGTGTGCAGCTAGAACCATTTAAATAAAGGTTAAAATGAGGAAGAACATGCATTTTGTATCTTAACATTTTCAACTGTTGGTTAAGCAAAATGCACAAAATTTGCAACCCTACTTTCTTCCATAAACCATTATATTAACAAATGTATCAAGATCCACAGCAAGATAGTCACATGTTCATCATGTTCAGGGATGGGAGTTTGTTTAAGTTATCTTTTTATTCCACATTCTGCTTTTTGTTATCTTGAAGAATCATGTTTAGTCCTTATTTATTTATTTATTTAGTTATTTATTTATTTAGTTATTTATTTGCTGTTGGCTAAATACAATAAATATAGTTCCTTAAATCCTTTTCACAAATATTTCCAGACCATAAGCAGCACATCCAAACTCTCCTTTCTAAGAAAACACCTTTAGTTTCATTATTACCGTAATAACGCAAGGAGTGAGCAAAGAGAAGCGGGGGGAGAAGCAGATGTAAGAAGAAAAACAAGCGATCGACTGCTCGCATGCAGCACACATGGGCAGTGAATGCAGCTGGGAGCTGAACCAATCAGAGAAGAGACGAGAGGCGCAGCAGCCAATGGGAGAGGCGGATCGGGGATATGGAGGGCGTGCAGTCAGCTGGGAGCTCAGATAAACATCATCCCGAAAAACTATCGTTACCTCCAGTTTTACACGACCCAGTCACGGCCTCTCACAGCCCAGATCACACAGACAAAGTGTGGCAAAAGTCAACAACAACTTCAACTTTACACACACACACACACACACACACACACACACACACACACATATTTTCACTGTAAATGGTAAATAGCTTAAAATTGTTGTCAGTTTATTTCTGCAGATCAACTAATTGGTTAATTGGCTAATCATTTCAGCAAAAGACAAAGTGATAATAATAAACTTTATCTATGTCTTTCATCTTTCATACAAAATATGCAGCTCAAAGTACCTTACATTAAAAAAATGAGCAAAAACAATAAATACAATTATTAAAAATCAGTCAAATAAATTAAAAAATGTAAAAGAATAAAAGCCTATTTTTTTTTCTTTACAGCAGTGTGATGATGCCAAGCCAAAATATATTGAATTAAGATTTGTACAACCAAAGCAATAGAAGGAAACTCGTGACAAAACGCTGACTACAGCAAAGTCCAGTACAGCAGCGCTGCACAACACTCATCAGCAAATATCTGTATCAAACTGCTTCAAGTTTCAGTTTCGAGTGATGACTGAATCATTTTAAATTTATGACATCATGACTTGAAATGCACCTGGATTGTGGGGTTCATAAAGGTCTGTTTGTTCCCAGCCTGGTGAGACTTCATGTAGTAACAATGATGTGACATCAGGCGGCACTGTGCACTCACTTTACAACACCACATGTGAGACTGACTGAAGTAGACAATGTGTGCATCTTTCTGAGGGGAAATCACACCGTTCAGAGTCTGATGGCTGCTGTGTGATCAGTTCAGCATCGACTGTGACAGTTAACACATCCAGAGGTCAGAGGTCACTGCTTTCAGACACAGTCAGCATGTCAGCAGGACTAATCCCATCAGCAAGACACCACACCTCACAGCTTAGACTAATAGTCCCACACACAAACGTTTCCTTAACTGTCAACACATACGCTCGAGCGCAGTAAGCCCACAGGTGGAGGGGCTTTGAAGGTGTTAAACTAGTTCATCAGCTGTTTGACAGACAGTAACAGCTGGTAAACGTCACGGCCAAACTGCTGGAGAAGCACACACGGAAATTGAAATGTAAATAGACGATAATAAAAATCCAGTAATAACCATCTGGTTTGACAGTTGGTCCCCTTTAAAGACTACCCAGAGCACTGGGCATTTTAAAGGGACAATTCACCCCAAAATCAAAAAATGCATATTTTGCCCCTGACCTGTATTGACATTTATCAATCAAGATTGTTTTGGTGTGAGTTGCAGAGTTTCGGTGATATCAGCAGAGATGTCGGCTTTCCCTCCAGTATAATGGAACTACATGGCAATCAGTTTGTGATGTTCAAAGCACCAACAAAACACATTTGAAAAATTCAAATCCAGTGTCTCTTTCCAAAGATCATGATCGGGTTACTCAGGATAATCCTTACACCTTGTTGTGAGCAGTTTCGCGTAAGAACTGTTTCCTTTCTGCAGTAGAGTCTCCCAGAACTACTGCTGCTGCTGCTTTCTGATACAAAGCAAGTAGTTCCTACATGAAACTGCTCACAACAAAGTCTGTGGTCTATCTTGTGAAACTAGGTCATGACTTTTTAGAAAGAGACACTGCTTTGAAGGGTTTTATTTGTCTGATGCTTTAAGCATCACAACAAAAGTGCATTATATTGGAGAGATTGCACACTACTGTATACAACTCACACCAGAATATAATCTAGGTCGCTAAATAGCACTACGGGCCAGGAGAAAAATATGCATATTGATATTGTAGTGAACTGTCCCTTTAGGCTTTACCTGCTTTGATACGGTATCTAAAACAGAAACTATTCACACATGAGTAACAAAATAAATAAAAACCTATAAATCAACTCTACAATTGATGACTTGATGATATTGTAGCTTCTGGTTTCATCTCCTCTGATTTGAAGATTTTGTCAAAAGTCTAGACTTTTCTCCATCAATACATGAAATCCTTCATTAAGCAGCATTTCTTTTTAATTTAGTCTATTAACAGATAGAAAGAGCCAAAAGTCAGCCCTATTTCTGGTACATACATCCATGCTGTCTGTCTATGCCATAACACAAATACCACAACCATATACCAATCAGCCAGCTGATAATCCTCGATGTGTGAGGGCAAGTAAAATCACCCCGACACATCTATCAGACCAGACGTTAGATAACCAGCAGGGCGATTTGAAAAGAAAGCGTGACAAAAGGTTGCATAAAACAGATTCCTTTGGATGCGATTTAAATCTTTGTTAAAACGTCTATATCCAGTGTGGGTCAAAGGTCAACAACAACAATTACACAAAGACATTTTTATTTTGTGCCCTTATGCAATCACTGCTACAACAGGTGTGTCATTTGGGGCTGAATGCCAACCTGCAGCATTTATCAATCTCCTGTCACGTTTCTGCTGCTCAGTCACTGCCAGCCTCAAAGCTTCATAGTTCTATCTAATTATGTTATGTGGTGCATGTAACAGAGAAGGAAAAGAAAGCATCATGTTGAGTCTGTAAATAGTTATTTAGGCTAGAGCACAGTTGTTTTCATTTAAAGACTTCAAAGACTCAGAATATGGTTTCTGGTGACCTTCTACAGTCGACATCGCACAGAGGAGCGTCAGGATTCTCTAAATCCATGGTTCAATTTGTCTAGTTGATGAGTTTAAGGTCATTATTCAACTTAAACATATATATTTTAGGATAGATGTTGATGCCATTTTCAAAATATCAAGTCATGACTGGTAAAGATTGACAGATGTTTGGTTTTAAAGGGATAGTTCATCCAAAAATGAAAACTGAAGGTCGGGTTTAGTTTTTTAGTCCAAAAAACACTGCTGGAGTTTCACAGGAAAACAGTGATGTAGAATCTCCCAAACAATGTAAGTTAATGGTGACTTTCAAAAACAAAAAAACTAACAAACAAACAAACAACTGAATAAAAACCCATAAAATGCCTCCATACTGCTCGTCTGGTGTCACTTTCGCGTGTCCACACAGTCGTACCACAAACACCCAGTTCAGATGGTGTGCATGTGCATGTGAACGTATCTCCAAGCTAAGGAAAACTTACAAGTCAACTTGGCATGTCGAGGCTTTGGAGACTTGGATTACACCAAGTGAGCAGCATGGAAGGATTTCTTTTTCTGTATTTTTTATGTTTGAGAATTGGTCACCATTCACTGAAACTGTTTGGGAGATTCAGCAACACTGTTTTCCTGTGAAACTGCAGCAGTGTTTTGTGGACTGAAGAACTAAACCTGACCTTCAATCGTCATGAGGGTGAGTAAATAATGACTGAGTTTTCATTTTTAGGTGAACTATCCCTGTGAACCCTGACAACTGTCATTCACATTTTGATTATGATATGTTTGACTCAATTTTGCTTATTTATTTGATAAATATTTGATTTACTATTGAAATTTTGAAGTTAATTGCACCAACATGTGACTGATATTTGCATAAAGATGTAGTTAACCCCTGTTTTACTGCTACAACGGCCTTCACTCTTAAGGCTTCTACAAAATGCTAGAATGTGACTGCAGGGATTTGCCAGACTCTGATCTCTGATGTTGAGCTATCTGGCCTGGCTGGCAGTTGGCATTCAAACTCACCCCAAACGCGTTGGATGGAGTTGTGGTTGGGATTATGTGCAACCCAGTCAAAATTCTCTTCCTCTGCACCAAACTTAGAAAAACATTTCTTTATAGACCTCGTTTTTGGGAACAGTTTGGGCCTTTCTTCTTTCAAGGTGACAAAGCTAGAATCATGCTATTGTCTAAAATATCACTGTATCATTGCCCATTAACTGAACTAAGCTTTCTGGCCCTAACATGAAAAACAGACTTGCAAAATAAAGTATGAGGACAGGGGTGCTCACATACTCACCCATGCAGAATATTATCAGTCTGTGCTCTTTTGTGTGTTTTATTTTTGTGTCTGGTCAAGTGCATGACCCATCCCTCATGGGATTATTCAGACACATTTACTAACAACAAAACAAACACTTCACAATGTTAACCCACCATCATCTAACAGCAAAACACAACAGCATTATCCAAACATAAACATAAACCTCACACAAATAACGCTTCAGGAGATATCTCGTGATGGAAATATGACAAATATACAAACACAGCCCCTGATGCACAGGACACAACACACGAATCCAAACAAGAAGAACTATGTCTGCATCCATTAGTGCCAAATACTGTATATTTGACCCACTTCATAAAGCAACAGTCTACAATCAAACCTGAGGAATTTATCCATCATATGTTACTTTTTGCCTCCTTTCTCTTCCTTTACTTTAGAAAAATATTCAGAAAATGCAAAAACATTTTTAAAAGTCTTACTCAATGCCTAATACCCAAAAACTAAATCAGGAACATGGAATGTATTAAACAATATTTGTTGTAGCCTGAATCAGTGGTTCTCAAGAACTCAAGACAGGACCTCTAGGCGGTCACAAGACCATTTCTGGGGGTTGACAGATGGTTGTGGAGAATAAAATAAATTACTGTGGCAAGCGGCACATAATGAGAGCCAGGAAGCAGCTGTCAGTGACGTCAGGCCCTAAGAAACATTCAACATAAGGGACAAGCCTCAAAAATATAAGTGTGTCAGATTTCATGTGTTACACAGTAAACCCTGAACAATCAAACACGGACATGACTGTACTGAGGGGTCAAAACTTGTAAAGTTTGAGAACTACTGGCCTAAATCATGATATAAAGGGTGGTATAAAATGAAATGAGTTTCATATTTCACCTCATTACCTCACAATACTGTCACACCTCTGCATATTTCTGCTTATTCATTTGTCATTGATTGAATGCCAGAAAATAGTGGGGAAAAAAAATGCTGATCACAATTTCTCAGAAGTTCAAGGTGATGCCTTAACATTGCAGGTTTTGTTCAGTCAAATCCAAACATATTCATTTCACACTGATATAAGCAAGAGAAAATCAACAACCCCCACACTGAAGTATCTGCAAGCAGAATTTTAAGCATTTGCGCTTAACAAATGACTTAAATGATTACATTATTATCAAATATGTTGGCAATTAATTTTGCATCGATCAGCTATGATAAATGCACTAATCATTTCAGGACTCATTTGTACGTAGACATAGTGTAATCCAGAATGGGTCTACAGGCTGCTATTGTGTGACATGTGACAGCTTTGTCTGAGCCCGATTAATAATAGATTAATGTCTCCATTGTACTGAAACGTTTCTACATTTACAAGCATAAACATGCAAAAATAATATCCTGAACTCAAATGCTCCCAGATGCAAAACATCTGCTAGATGAGGGCACAGAGGAGGCAGGCATGCAAGTACTGCATAGGCATCACACATAGCCACACAATGTAGGCTAGAACTGTGCTTGGAGCCTATAATGAGATTCTGAGTGAGCGGGTGAACTTTCCCCCAGATAGAGAGCAGCAGACACAGGGAGGGAGGAGGGAGCTGCAGAGAGTGAGTGAGCGAAGGAGGAGAGGGAGTGATTTATTGTGATTATTCATAGCAGGGATCTAACGGAGATAAAAACAGAAAAAAAATAAGGATTACCGAGTAAAATAGAAAGGTGGAAAAAGAGGGCAAAAGAAGGCAGATTTACTGCAGCCTCTCAGGCATGGAGATAAATATCCTGCAGGGTATACAGCTACTGTGGAGTGTAGTTCACATAGGGATATAATCTGTGTTGGGTCTGCTGCACCCACTGAAGCAAATTTCTCTTTCAGTCTGCAGCTCTAAACACATAAGGGCCATGAGGGCACACTTGAGAAAAAGCTAAATCAATGCTATACCAGCGTCTTCTTAAAATCATTTTTATATCCCAGGAAGTACGGCTTAATATGCACAAATGCACGATCTGTTTCTATTCGTTCTTAAAATAAAACAGTCCAAGTATGGTGCTTTGTATCATGTTTTTCCTGTTTTTCTGCTTAACCCCACCTCTGAGTGTGTGTATTGGCAGCCAGACGATCAGCAGAGCACATCTCCTACTCACAGCACAGCCTGAGCTCTGTTCATCCCTCGTACATCTGCACACAACGGCTTGGGCGGCAGACATTTAAACCACTGTGACCATATTCGTACAAGGAGCAGCAGTGAATCCCTCTGGACACAAAGTCTTTGTGTCCAGAGGGAGGCATTCTAACTTTGTCGGAGTTTGTCCTCTTTGCTGCATGGTGTTTGTCAGTACAACAGCACAGGATGTGAAACAAGCCCTCCAGGCTCCATGACCAATAGAGTTATGTAACAATCTATTCTTATAATAATAACTGAGTCATTAGATTATATAGGCCATAGTATTAGCTTTGGTCCAGATGCCATTCATATGCTCATAATCCTTTGTGGTGTGTGAGGCATTCACCAGGAAGCTCAACGAGAGAAAAATTACAACAGGGTGGGTTTGACAACAGGCAAAAGTAAACACAGAGAAGTTCAAGTTAATGTTTAGAGCAATACTCAGCAGCACTTGTTAGATTAGGATGTTGGGCCCAAATTAACACTGAAATCTCTTCTCCATCTGTCTTATCAACTGCTACACGTGTTGTGGAAAAAGAGAAGCAGACAGTACAGTAGGTGTTTGCAGTAAATATGTTTACATTTGATTACATTTTTGTGACACACATTTTAAGGCAACAAGAATCACTATAGTCTTATGTCTGATGATATGGTATATATTGCAAAAAAATGAAAAACTTGAAAATGTCTTTCATTAAATAACAAACCTGATATGTACAGCATTTTTTCTTTGTTTCCTTTTAACTTAAAGTGCCTTTTCTTTCCCTTTTAATTAAAATAAAATCAAGGTAGCCAGCCATTACATCTGTCATGAATTGACTTAGGCAATAAATGCTTATATGTACAATTGCAAAACAAACAAACAAACAAACAAAAAAAAAATCAATAGTAAGTAGCAAATGGGGATTTATTGTTTCAGAATAAACTATGCTAAAATTCTAAGTTAGCATCTGTCTCCTGCAGGTGCACAGCAGCAACATGGGTTTGTTTTGCTTCAGCGACAACATTGACATCTCAAAAGACATGATGCAATTTCATGTTTTCAATATAAAACATGGTGAAATGATATCAGTGTGCTCAGCACATTTTAAGAATACCACAATAATACTGATAACACTACTGATATCATACAATTGCTATCATATAATACTGATAACTACAATAATTTTGGTCACTATAATGAGATGAAAATGAGATTAAATTTTCATACCGTTTAATCTGTTTGAAGCAGTCTTTTTATGAAATAAAATGATTAACCAAATAATATTACGGAACATAGTCACAGTCAGTACTGAGGTATGAGGCATGGTATTTCTAATCATGATATTGCAGCATTTGATATATTGTTACACCCCTAATAACAACCAAACAATGCAGGTATATAATCACCGTGTGAGCCATATGGAAGGCACCTAAATCCAAGATGATCCAAAAAACAGGTGTTCCCTGGTTACAGTTGAACTAAAACGAGCCTTGATTTAGGTCAGGGTATTCACAGATCTGATCATATTCTCTCCTTCTGGCACACAGTATGTTCACACAGTATTTCCTCACCACCATAAACATGTCAATAACTCACTCTAGAAATCCATCCAACTGTCAAAACAGATCAGGATGGATCTAATACACATCAGTTTGCAGGTCTTGAAATTATAAGATTATATTAAAAGAGATGATGTCTGAAACATTTGCAGACAGTCAGTGTTTACTACTTCTGGTTGTCACTCTATTAACTGTCAAACCACCAGCTAGCTAAAAGGCTAGCTACTAGCAGTTGCAGCCAGGCTTAACAACATACAGGAAGATGCTAGCAACCAAAGCATCCATTTGCAAAGTAACAAACTACTTATTTACAACACGAAACCTAAAACATGAAGTCTTTCCCACATTTCAGGGCAGTGTGCCGCAGTGTGTCCCTCCTCTCCTGTCAGCTCTGGAGCATGCCTACGTGACTCTGGCTTGTTTACTTCATCCTGCATGCTAGCTGTTACAGCTGCTCCCTCTGTAGCTCTCACTGCACACAGTGTCGACTCACAAACTGTGTCAAAAAAACAATACAAGAAAAGCTAAAGTGAGAGTCTAGCTGGAGTGCGCGTCCTACCTGCCCTGTCCCGCGTGTTTTTCGGGCAGCAGGAGCCCCTCATGGTCCAGGTTTAAAGCCTCTCGTTCCCAGCGTGGTGAGGAGTGGACCGTCCCTACAGCAGCTCAGGCTGCAATGAATGAAGACAGAGAGGAGAGGCGCGCTCAGTGTCGCGTCCACATGCACGCATCCACATCCATTTGTTATTGTTTAGCTGTAATCATGTACCTCCATCTTTACCTCTAAACATGTCTAGATTATGCTTTAAGCCCTTTTCTACATGATTCATGTTCGGTCACACATGCGCCAGACAGAGCATGCAAATGTCCCTGGACCCCAGACCACAAAGGACCCCCAAAAGCCTCTGATTCACCATGTGTCAGGTGTTTTTTGGTCATCATTAAAAGGTGAAATATGCAGAATTATTAGTAAAGAGAGAGATAGAGAGTGAACAAAGTGATGGAGCACAGTGAACAGTGAATTTGAGAAATTTTATTTTATTTTATTTTATTTATTAAAAGACAACAAGATCCAGGAAGTCTTCCTTGAGATAGAGTTATGCAGAGAACCACAGGAGAAAAAACTGAGGCGCTCCATCTGTTGGTGAAATTATACAATAAACAAAAATAGGCACATCGAATCGACATCTTCATCAGGATCTGACAAACACATAACTGGTCTGAATTAAATGCCTGTCATGAATGGCACTGTAGTAGATAACCAATAGAAGGCACTAGATGCCAGATACACATACATGCCTCGAAAAAATGGAACAATTGTGACAGTAGTTAACAGATCAAATTCCTGAAAAAAACAGAAACAACAAATACTAATGAATAACATTCAGCAATTTGGGGGAAAAAAAAGAAATCCATGCCGCAAAAGAGATGAAACCAGCTTCAAATACCATTAATAAACTGAATTCAGTCAAATAAAAAAAGAGCAAAAAGGCTATATGCATATATATATATGTACACAAAACCCAGAGTGAAGCAATCAGCCATAGTGCTTTTATTTTATTTTCTTGTTATGTTATTGTTTCACTTTCTACAGCAACAAGTAAACATGCCCACACTTCTGCACAATGCCAGCTTTTGTGTGAATACAGTTGAAGTGATCTGCAGCCTGTCGTTGTGTCCTCAGTTTGTTCTGCCTGTGTGTGTATGTGTGTATAAAATGCTGCAGGAATGAGTTGGAAAAACTGTAAATGAGTTAACATATTACCACCTCTGTTTCCCTCATCTCAAAGTCATTGTTTTTTTGTTTTTTTTTAAGGGTTTTTGGCTCGTATGCCCGAAAAATAGGTTTGTGGTTAACACAAGCTTAAGAAGTTTTCATATGTCAGCAAATGCCACACTTATTTTTTAAGCCATTTCACATCTTATAAAAGGTGGTTGCTAACAAGTGGCTAAATGAGATCACAGTTGTTGTTAATGTTCACAGTTGTTGGGAACATTAAACATCAACACTATGATGCAACCGTGGTGTAGTCTGTTTATAGCCTAACATTAGCTTTTTACTTCTGGCGATTGCATTTACTCTTTAAAAAAATTATACAAGTGGTGTTCATCTGTGAGGTTTCTCCTGTTGAACACAACATATCCAAAACTTCTGTTTACCACAGATGTTATTTACTGCACTAGTACAAAATTCAATGAAAAAATCCCTTTTGCTTTTTGCAGAGGGGACTGGAGCGATGCAAACTTTCAGGGTGGCCTGCAAAACTATGTCATCCCTGCAGCCCTCTGTATCTCTCTCTGCAGCTCTCAGAGACAGTACGGGAAATTACAGATGTTTTGGCATATTATGAGGCAGAAAATTAATAAAGCCATTATTCTAGAAGGTGATCCTACACACTTACTGGGAAACCAAATACCTTTATTACCAATAAATACCTTTATAAAATAAAGTGAAAATAAAGTGCATACTTCTGAAAGTACATACCTCCGAATTGGATACCAGACAACTGAAGTCAGTGGCATATGGTCACACTTAAACATGTTTTGTCAGATTACTTGACATGTATTATACATTCTAAACACATTGTATTATATAGTATATGGCAGCATTTTATGTGCTATATTTCTACTATTTTTACTGGAGGGTTTTTGGATTTTTTTTCTCTTATATTATGTAATACTTGAGTCTCTTTTATGTATAGATGTCCAGGTCTGTGAGCCAATGTGTTTTGTTTTGCTTTGGAAAATCAATCAACATATCTATTTAAAAAAACAAACAAACAACAACAGCAACAACAAAAAACCAAAGGTGAGTCCTGCATTAACACATAATATTGACACCGTTGTAGGAGGATAATGTGGAGTGTCAATATGGGTCCAGCATTAACTTTTGCCCAAGGGCCTCATAACAGGTTAGTCTCGTCCACTGTGTGACAATCAGAGACGAAAAGCAACATCTCAGATATATCATTAAGTTTTAATGCATGTATCATAAACATCACAAATAATACCAAAGTTTCTTTAAATCTGCTTGTCAGTGTCTGACTCCTGTTGACTCTGCAGCAGCTGCTTTTGTCTGAAGACTTCTTTCAGTGCAGTCAGGATTTGGTCACTTCTTTCTGCAGCTGTTGAGGAACCAACCTAACACCAGAAAAATAGTTAAGAACATTCAGTCCACATGTTTTTCATATTCAAATGGATGTTTACAGAACTGTAACACAATCCTCTTACATATCTGAAACTTGCACTCTTTCTGATCCTCTCTGGGTCAGCTGGAGCAGGAGTAGATGGAGGAGGAGGAATCCATGAGGGAAGCGGTGTGTCTGTGCCCTGTGTGATGCTTCCTTTGAGGGGGGGAACAGGTGGCAAAGGTCCTTTCCTCAGAGCAAGGGAGATGGATGCCCCTGCAGATCTCGGCAATGTCTGTGATATTGGGCCTGTAAAACACGCCACTTAAACGATCTTTTGTTACTTTTAAATATATACTTTTGGAGCATAAAATAGGCAACATAAAAGGAAGATATGCTGAAAATTTTCAAGGTACAGTACCTTTGTTCCTCAGCTCTCTCTGCACAGCCTTTAGTCCCCCAAATTTGTTGATGATGCAGTCAACAGCTTCAGCGATGTCTTTGTCTTTGAGGTCGTTCTCAGTGAGTTTTGCCTGCAGCAGCAGTCTCCGCATAGAGGGGTCCAGATCCTTAAACTCAACCAGACAGATACAGCAGTGAATGGACCGATTTAGCATTTAGTTTGAAAGTGTCATGATGACTGTTTGACTGTCTATTTGGCTCATGTCAGCTGTCAGCATCTGACTTACTGAATTGGTGGTTGTAACGTCAGTGGATGGTGCGTCCATGAGGAAATGCTC
This sequence comes from Lutjanus erythropterus, assembly GCF_056507025.1. Classification (NCBI taxonomy): domain Eukaryota; kingdom Metazoa; phylum Chordata; class Actinopteri; order Lutjaniformes; family Lutjanidae; genus Lutjanus; species Lutjanus erythropterus. The sequence goes on from NC_139318.1 coordinate 23,361,988, forward strand.
CAACTCATCCAAATGGTCTGGTGGCTTAATTCTAGAGAGAACAGAGAGAAACAGTAAAACATCACTTTCATCCTCTGCTCTCTTCTCCTCTTCACATCTATAAAGTCATAACCCTTTTTTCACCCAAAGTCAGGTGGGTCAGTTGTTGAGCTGTGCCCCTTTTCTGCATATATTACTTCAGTCGTCTTGGTTGTCTTTTCTGCAAAACAGAAGGCACAAAATAAGAAGAAACAAAAGACTAATGCAGTGTTCTGATGAAGATATACTCTATACAGTAGAATACGCTGACAGAGCTTCCGGGTTTGAAAAGTGAAGCCAGTGCAGACGTGCTTTAAACCTGAATTCTTTCAAACGGCCAGCAGGAGGTGACTCCACTGCTTGCAGAAAGAAGTCTGAATGTATGCACTCTGACCCAACTTCTGACTTGATGTATTATCTCAGTAAACAGTTCCAAATGAGTTTATGGTCTCAATCGCTGGTTTGAAGTCTTCTTAAATACAACATGATGTTCATTTTGTAAACTATGGTCCCATTGAGAGGGTATACTTTAGAAAATGATTGACAAGTCAAACCAGTGGGTGATGTCACAGTGGCTACATCCACTTAGCCTGCTGTCTATGATCACTACATATGAATCATCTCTTTGTTATTATTCTAACCTTGGTTTCTTTGGACGGCCTCCACAGAAAGCTGAAATTCCTCTGCTTCAGCCTCATTTGCAAAGTTGAGGCCTACCTGGTGGTCCTGTGCAAACACAGTAAATCTGCTTTAAACCAAGTGGAAACTAATACTCTGATGATGAGCATGTTGCACACACTGATACTGATTAAAACAGGGTCACTTACATCTGCAGGGAAAGTGTGGAAGAACGTGCGAGCTGCAGTGTACTTGAATGGGACGTACAGCTCCTGCTCCCACAGTAACTTTGCACGCTGTGTTTAAGGTAAATAAGGGAGGGATGAAAGGAATGGGTTCATTAAAGGCTATAACAGAACTTGTGTGAGTTAAAGTACAGACACACCCACCAAGATAAGTGTCCTATTGTTTCTAAAGGAAATTAAATAAAATTAAAGGAAACACTACAAGCTGTCCCATGTGTGCAACTGTGCTTGAACACACAAAATGTCTCTTTAGTGTCAGGGAAGTGTTGTGTTAGTCAGTGTGAGTAGGTGGAATATCTCCAGCTAGTTCCTCTTACCTTGACACAGTACAGACGCAGGAAGTAGGAGTGCATGGACTCATCTTCAATGAGACAAATTGCGCCGCAACCCAAACAACTCCAGGCTGGACTCTTACCCTGGGTCTCTTTGGCCACTAGTACCTGTGCTACTGTGGTCTTGATCAGCTGAAATACACCAGCATTCATACAAATCAACAACAAACAACAGAGTGCACATATTCAAATGTATGTATTACGAAGGTAGATTTTTTTCCTTTGTGCCCCTTTCTTTATATACATTAAAAATTTGACCGGACTTCATAAAACTTTACATGCTAATTAATAATCCTTGCAATTAACGATTCAAACAAGGTAATGTCTACCATTAACATTCAGCAAACACTCTCACTCTCCCGATGGCAAAGAACAATCGTTGAAGCACCAATAAAGCCAGCCAATGCAAGTCCCAATTTTTTTGTTTGAATAAAGTTGTTGAAAGGCGAGATCTGTCACATAATAAGTACAGCCGGGGAGATTCTGTATTATCGTTAATGCAAACAATCTCCAAATCATTTTGAGTACTTGTTTCCAGACAGGAGAAAAAAACTAACGGTCCCACAACAAATGAAGAAGAGTCTGTTTATTTCACCATTTTGTTCTTTTTTGACTTAGTGATTGGAGGCTCCTATTCAGCTTAAGGCAAGTGTGCTACTTAATTTATGTTGCACGTATGTGGTATTTTAGGTTATTTAGACTTTGCATCCCTTTTTATTTGCAAAAGTTCTAATGCCAGGATCGTTTTTATTTTGTTATTGAATAGTTAATACGGTGAGTGGAAAAAAATAACACTGACTTTTTAATGTTATCTTATCACTAAAGCAGACTCAAAGGATTTTACTGAGTTGAGCTGTTTTAAAGGGAAGACTTTCAAGTCCCGATAAACCTTCAGGTTCAGTCAGAGTTTGCACATTTCCCTGCAGTTAGTATAATTTTGCCGCTGCCATTTTCCTTTTTAGTCTAAACCTTCTTCTTTTGTGCCTCAGAGTGTTTGGGACTTTCTGAGACATTCTGGTTTAGTTTCAGAGGGCTGCAGAGCAGAGAGTCTGCTCCTCAGAGAGACCCTGACCTCTTTTTGGAGGCTGATGATGCTGAGAAATGATCCATTTAACCTCTTTTATATCTTGTGCGAGCTTCTGGAGATCAACCAATTTATTACATCTTGCCCTGCCATAATTGAGGTTTATCACTATATTTATCACTTGTTTCAGGTCCTACAGCACCATGAGTTTTCAGTAATCACAGGAAAATCATTATCATACAAAGAACAAAAGACATGTGGGGTCACAGGATTAAGGTTTTATCTTTTCCATTGATATCTGACAGTCATTGATATGTTGATGATACACTGTTATACCTGTCTATAAAATTAAATGTAACCTTTCACTTAGGACCTACTGTCAAGTAGTTTTTGTTTTTATTGATAATGTTTTCATCTTCTTCTAAAACATCTTTTTTTGTCTATTATTGCAACTCTCTGTAGTCCATGAGAGTCAATCTTTATATGTCATCTCAAACAGTTAGAAAAAACAGCATCTGCCTTGAGTTTCTTCATAAAATAAAAAGTATTTTTAATCACTTAGGGAATGAAAACATGACAGAACTTATGTTTTGGCTTAAATCTTTGCTGAACTAACATTGCCTTTTGCTTTTAAAAAGAATGAGATGAGTTTTGCAAGAGTAAGAGCCATCTGAGCTTTTTTTTATAGAGTAGGAATGTGTATCCACTTTATTTAAAGACATTAAAAAATGATGGATGACATATTGCAAATATGCAAAATTACAATAACAGAGCCACAAACAAACATGAAAACTAGCTAATAGTAAACCATGTCCGACACAATGTTGATACACCTTCAAACCTCAAAAGTTGCATCAATGAGTGTGAACTTAATCCTCTTTACGAACTGGAAAAAAAGGGCCCCATATTTTCCCAAATTTATTAGAGAAGAATTCATGTTTGACTTGTGTGATCTCTCTTGCTCTTTTTACATGTCTAACAAAAGATTGTTGTTGTGCATTTTTACACGTTGCAGCAGCTTGTGTAACATGGTGTGTTAATGCCGGGAAATGCAAACAACAGACAGTAACAGTAAACAAATCAGCTCTCCACAGAGAGTCCATTCATCCAGCAGGCCTCCTCTGATAAACGTTACTGATAAGATGAAGACAACCCCAGGAAATAAAGAAGTTCAAATCAGAGTGCAGGCGATTATGATTCAGAGAGACAAGCATCAGATTGTATAAGAGACTGTGGACCAAAACAAAACTTTGTATTAGGCACACCGCATCAGCAGCCTGCAGGCCAGATGTAGCCCTTTTGATTTTTCCTCTGGCCCAAGAAGCTCTGCAAATCAAGTTGGGATGTGTGAGATTTGATGAATAAAACTAAGATATCTCTGAGCTACTTTGACACATCTGAACTATAGACTGTATGATCTGAAAACATATGATATTGGTTACATCTTTTGAAGCACCTATGTACTATAATTGGGTGCAACAGAATTACACCTGCTCTGCACCGGCCTTTCGCTCAGTAAAACCTCACATTGGTGGTACATGGAGAAACGCACGTTAGTTAAGCTAGCAACAAACTTTAAAACGTCTCTCTTAAAGCTTAAGAGATGTAAAGCTGAACGTGAAGTCACTAATTCCAGTGCAGATGGACTGAGACGCATTTATTTACTTTGCCAGCTGTAACAAGTAATAAACCTGTCTGTTTATTGTGCACTGGATGCATCACTGTTATGAAAGAATACAACATGAAACGTGGCGAGTTTTCTTCAGTTTTCCTGAGGGCTCAGGTGAATATATCTATTACCATCCTGCTGTAAGGGGTAACTGTAGGCATTAATTGACAAAGTATTCTGTGTGGCCCAATAACCCGCAGTGATTTTCTGCTTTGCCCCACTTGCTGTTGAAGTTGAATAGCTCTGCTTTATATCATCCATGTGTTCAACTTAACAGATTAAAATATTACTTTTGAAATATCTTAAGTATATAACACACATTCACTTCCATTGGTTCCATTAATCTTAAATGTTCATTTATGGCAGTTACATCAGTTCAAATGTTTATGTACACAGAAAAACCTGAGTTAAATTATTTATTATGATGTATTTTATTGATATTAATTATAAGTGATGAAGTGAACTGACCTTACAGTGAGGTTCGAGCAGAGTGAAGAGGACTCCTCTCTCACGGATTGTCAGCAGATCACTCATTACAAGACTTCCAGGAACCAGACTTGACGCCATCTCAAGAACCTTGTCTTCACTTTTTACCCACTACCTCGTCCTTTTTAGACTTTCTAATACACTGAAGCCACTCAGCATGAATACAGTCAGTCCATAACTGGTGTGAATGGAAATATTTCCAGTGCTGCTGGTGACCATGCAAATTTATTTGACTTGGTGTACGCTGTGTGTGCGCTGTGGCTTCCCTTCACACACTGAACAACTGTATTTATGATCAACGGCAAAAGATAGTGAGAGGACATTTTCTTAATTAATTATAATTTGTTAAATTTACAACGTGTCACCTCTTGGAGTATTTGTAGCTCCAGATATGAACTGTGTTGACTTGAGTTTATTTATATCCAGGTTTGGAGAGTAACAGATTACATGTAAACAGGATTACATAATCTGAATAAAAAGGGTAACTGTGTTCGATTACAGTTACAGATATATATAAAAAAAGATGTAATCAAATTACAGTTAGACTGGTGCAACAAAAAAAAGTGCACACACAGTTACCAATTCATTACCATGACCTGGTGGAAATTTCACATTTTTTTGTCTTTAAATCAATCAATCAGTCAATAAATTGCACACAACAGAGGAAAGAACAGCTGGACGAATGAATAAACCTAACGATAAACATAAAACAAGTAGAGCTGCAACAGCTATTGTGAATAATATAATGTAACTCTACTCTTTAATGTACTTTTATATCAGTAAAATTTTAACTGCAAGACTTTTATTTGTTGTGCATTGTTTTCAAACTTGGCTACTGTTTCTACAGCTGGCTACACGTGCTATTATGATCCTGTGCACATTAAAAATTAACAGTGGGTGTTGGGTTTGCAGGTTCAACACCATAGGTCCTGCTCACTGAAGCTTAATGTTTCCATTTTTCTCAGTTTACCAGCAGTGGAGGAAGTATTCAGATTCTTTAATTAAGTAAAAGTACTAATACCTAACACACTATATGTAATATTGTACTGTGAAAAAGTCCTGCATTGAAAATGTTACTCAAGTAAATGTATGTAAGTATTATCAGCAAAATGTACTTAAAGTATTAAAAGTAATAGTGCTCAGAGCAGTAAAAGGCTCAAGTTGAATACGAATATCTCGAATTCGTTCAGTACTTTCACCTTACAGCCAAAAACTAAATGAGGTACCAGTGGACAGCAGGCAACATTAATGACCTGGCAGCTGCTCTCAGAGGAAGAAAAACAAGTGTGAGGAAATGTCTGGATAAGGTTGATAGATGACGCTGCATAACAGCATGTTCATACTGTGAAGTCTTACAGTTTAAATACCCTTTGATTGTCCATGTTACAATACCCACATAACTGACCATCATGAAAGTCCTCTAGGAGTTACTGGTTGAATGTCATATTGCCTAATAAATATTTTTATGACTTCCACACAGTCTTTCTTTGTTTACAGCAAGAGGAACCTGTTCCTCACTCTGACAGTGTTTCTACATTCAACTTATCCTCTGATTTTCACCTGACTGAAGCCTCTCAGTTTCAAACAAACTGTGAGATTTCTCATACGAAAGTAAGACAACATAGTTGTGAAACATAAAAAACAAACTTTTATTTCTCGTTAGAGAAGTGACAGTCAAAATTAATGACATTTAGACGTGTGGAGTGATACAAAGACAGATAAAAAGTGAGTGAAATACACTAAGTGACATGTAGGTGGGAAAATATTGCTCACTCTGGGTTTCATATTTTATACTGCTCTTGTCAAATAATCATTTTCCCCATGCTCTTCAGAAAATGAGACTTCTCTGTGACAACTACACACCAGCACCACTCCTCTACCTCAACCATCACCGTCTCCACTCGAGTCAGCTCCTCCAGGCACCGGCCTCTTCCGTCTCTTATTGAGCAGAGGATTGTTGGACATGTCCAAGTCTTTGATCTTCACCTGGTCATAGTCAACACGCATGGTGGCCAGGGCACTGGTCATTTCCTCCTGAAGGAAGGCAAAAAATATTTGACACTGTAAATCTTGTGCTTTCCTGCCACCTTGTGGTCATATTATGGAAATACTGAGATCTAGACAGTGTCCCACCTTCACATCTTCCCACAGCTCCTTGTCCTCTGTCAAAACACGGGAGGTGTGCAGGGGTGTTGGAGGGACCACCATTGACTGCTGCGGTACAAAAATCACAACAATCTCATGAATGACAGGGAGAATAACACATGATCACAACAGGTCTATAGGCAGAGGGCTTACAAAGTGAAAACTTACACTAATCCAGGGATGGTTCACAAACTGTCCAATGGTCATTCTCTCATTGGGCTCTGTCTTCAGTAACTGAATGATCAGCTGTTTGGCTACGGACGACATAAAAGGACATAAAATAAAACTGTTAAAGAATTAGGCATTAAACCCATTAAACATTTTTTGAAACACAAACCTATAACAATGTTGCTCAGAGGTCTACGCCATCTGTCAGTGCACTACATTAATGCACATTTTATTTATACCACCTCTTTTTTGGAATCTATCTATCATGCACATTTCAAATATTCTTTTCCTGCATACTTTGCACATTTCTGCACAAAACCCACACAGCTCTTTCATGTAAATAATGTTGTACATATTTTTATGATCTTAGTAGCACTTTTCCTTTTACTTGTTCTAGTACTTTTATCTTTATATTTTTCTAATTAAAATATTTATTGTCAAAAATTTGATTTTGTCTATTGCCAAAATCATCAAGATAAATTTCTCGTATGTGTAAAGCTACTTTGCAATAATTCTGACTCTGATTCTGAGTCCCGGTGTATCATGCTACATTTAAAACTACAGTAAATTATTTTTTGGAGCATTTGTGGCTGTGAAAATGAGCTGTAGACACAACACTGACATATTGTCTTTTAAGTATTTATAGGGATCTTTAAACAAACAATTGTTTTTTTAAAATCATTCATTCTGACTCATGTTTCTGGTCATCTGGTTAACGCAAATTCAATATTCGCTCTATTTTTGGTCTCATTCCTGAGAAAAATATCTGGTTCTTGAGCTGCTAAATGCTGCACTATGTTCACCCGTTAATCGCTAACTTTATCCGTCAGTGTACTCTTGGTTTATCAGAGCTGTTTGTTTTTGTTTTTTTTTGCTTGTGACTGGAAACAAAGTGAAAGAGAGCATTCAGAATGAAACCAGACAGTAAACCTGTGGGCCAGAACTGACAGTCTGGAGATAACTGTCTGTGGGTTTGTCACTACCAGCAACACCGTTCATATGAGACAAAGTCATTTATGTCACTACTGATATAAACATATTGAATATAGAAGCTTTAAATTGTAATGTTAATTTTTATATTCATATTTTAATTTCTTGTTAGACATTTTTAAGTAAAGTTATCCATTATTGATCCCCATAGAGAATTTTGTTCTCTGCATGTAACCCATCCAGAGTATGAGGAGCAGAAGGCAACAGTGGGCAGCGTCCAGAAACCTCCAGTCTCCAGCTCCATTTGTCGTGGACACTCACAGGAGAATACAAATACAAAAACCTTATTGTCCACAATGTGGAAATTTGCCTTCGGTTTCACCATGAAGCATCACAAAAACACAATCCCAAGAAATAAACATCTTCTACGCATACATATTCATTAAAACACAACTCCTGCGGGTCCACACTACACACATATCAGAATGATGTGCTGCAGAAGAGTCAGGAGCACCACCCTGTGTCCTGGTCTACCAGCTTATAATTTAATTAACTGCCCTGACAGCACATGGGACAGGATTTCTTGTGAATATTTCTATTTGCTTTTGTTAATCTGTAATGTCTTCCTGAGAGTAAAAGTTCAAATTCAGACATTAACATTCATAGTTTTGATGAAACCAGAGGGGAAATCTAATTTTCACACAAAGTAAGAACATTGTATAATGGAAACTGGCACAACCTGTTACAGTTTTGAAATATTGTTTTGTCATTTATGAATTTCATGTCCAAAGCCTGACCTTCCTCAGAAACGTCAGCCCACTCGGGATTGGAGAACTCGTACAGGCCCAGTCTGATCCTCTGCTTCATGCCCGGAGAGATGGCCTGACCTGTGTTTGAGTAGAACGGAGGAAACCCACACAGACTACAAACAGAGGAGAAGAGGATACGAGAAGACATGACATGAACATACCAGAATAGCTTAAAACAATTCATCGAGTTGAATCGGATGCAGACGCACGATACTCACAGAATGTACATGATTACGCCCAGAGACCACATATCACATGACTTGTCATATTTTTCTGGCCCAAGCACTTCTGGGGCTGAATAGATAGATACAGATAGATACAGAAAAAAAACAACACAATGATGTGGAGAATGAAAGACACACTCACACAAAAACAGGTCAGTATGCAAACACACGTGGACAACAAAGAAGTGAAATGACAGCAACAATATTCAAAAACTCTGCTTATAATAGCACATTTATAATACGGTTTCATGGTATAAGGTATTACAAACTTATTACTATTATCAGTCTCATTTACAATGAGCCTTTCAGGAAGAATAAGCAGGATTGGTCAGTTGTTGTTTGTAAATGCACCACAGACACAGTTGTTGAATACCGACGCTTTGGGTTGGTAAAGTGCCTGGAACACACTAAAATACAGAGAAAATTAGAAGGTATGGGCAGAGGGCAAAGTCTGTGTGGATGCAGGCGCTGCCACAAACTTCTGGTGGGTTGTGGTTCATGATTGAGAGGGATTATTTTGCATTGTTGTTTGGAAAACCATGAATATAGTTTGCCTTCAAAGATCCTGTAAAATAAAGTTTGCCACACCATTATTAAAAAAATAAAAAAATAAAAATAAATAAATCACAGTTAGTCTAATCTAAAACTGTTACTGGTTAGCGTTAAATATGTATTATGTTATAATGTGTAGAATAATGCAGCACCACACACCCCACATTCTGAAATCTACAGCAAACCTAATATATATATTTCTATTTCCTTAATTAATTAAAAAAAACAACATCTAAAACAAAATGTTACTGGCTAAGATTACCATGTAAATTAGATTGTTATGTGAATTAATATGTATATGGTTAATATGCATATAGTTAATCCTTCATATCCCTAATGTGCAATTCTCCTGTGTAACATACTGTGTATTCATTTATTCATGTATTCATTTGCACTGTAAAATCATCTTCCAACCAATATAATCTATATCTTCATACTGTGAATCATATTGCTTTCTCCAAACCAACCAAACTCCTTTGCCTCATTTTACCTCCACACAGTAAACATGTTGCTGGTCTACCGCTGCCTCAGTCTGTTACTTTGTGTTATTGTGAGACTTTCTGTGTTTCAGCGGGTTCAGTTGGACGCACAAAAGTCACACAATAACACAAACAGTTTGATTCCATGTGGTCAAAGTTTGTTTTTGTTCAACATCACATCATCCTGTGAATCTTCGCAGCTTGTACTTTGTGCAATCCAATTCTGTGTCTCTGTGCAATTATCCATTCTCAAGGCAATATTATTTCTATTTTTTCACTTAATATAATGTTATACTGGATCTTTATTCTATTTATCACTCACTTCTTTATCTTCCTGTACTTTTTGAGCTGCTGTAACGTGTGAAAGTTTATCTTAAAACTTATTTTATGACAGCAAACACTCACCAACATAATACGGAGTGTAGCAGGGAGTTTCTAGAGATTTGTGCAGTGTCGTCTCCTTAGCAAATCCAAAGTCAGTCAGTTTCAGAATAGCGTTACTCTCCTTGGTGGTATAGAGCAGGTTTTCAGGCTGGAAAGATTCAAAACAATTTATTTAGCAAGAAATTCCTTCTTACATTCCCTGTGAAGGATTACGTTGACAGAAGAGGTACCTTCACATCCCTGTGAGCGATGTCCATGAGATGGAGGTACTCTATGGCTGTGCCGATGTCGTGCATCATCTCTGATGCCTCTGATGGACACACATGACAAAAAGGTGTCACAATAAAGAAACCCATAAACTTAAACTGTTGACGTGACCTCTGACCCACCTCTCTCCGTGAAGGCCTGGTCTCCTCTGGCCTGAATGCGACTGAACAGCTCCCCTCCCTCCATACTGAGACAAGATGGACAAAGAAATTAGAACTGGGCCAGTGAGGGGACTCTTGGCAAACAACCACAGCTCTCCACTGCAACCGTGGTTTGACAACAAAGCACGTCATTGTGCCTCACAATTTACGGCTCAGATGAGTCCAGTCCTCTGAGCCACAGCAGCTTCAGATGACTCAAGCTGTAAGCATGCATTAAAGGGGCAGTTCTGATTATTTGAAGTGGGGTTGTACGAGGTAACCATGGTCAGTGTACTATCTACAGTAGATGGCGGTCGGCACACCTCCAGTTTGGAGAAGCAGCAGCATCAGCATGGAAGCTAAGCAGTGTACTGCTGTGGTCAGTGTCAGCAGCATATTTTAGCCACCTAAAATAATCAATATCAAGTGCAAAGTGTACAAAATATCGTCATCCATTTACCTTGCCATCAGAGAGCCTTTCCAATGGGGAAACTGCAATAATAATAGATAAATATTGCTTTCTCCAAACCAACCAAACTCCTTTGGCAAAAACATTTGCCTCATTTTACCTCCACACAGTAAAAAGGTTGCTGGTCTACCGCTGCCTCAGTCTGTTACTTTGTGTTATTGTGAGACTTTCTGTGTTTCAGCGGGTTCATTTGGACGCACAGAAGTCACACAATAACACAAACAGTTTGATTCCATGTGGTCAAAGTTTTTGTTCAACATCACATGTCCAAATGAGATTTATTTCAAAGCATAGCTTATAACGCTGCTGCATCAGAAAGTGCTTCCCTTGTCATTGCTTCTGTCAGAGGCCATTTGAACTCCTGATCGACTGATTAATCAGGCCAAGTACGTGGCATTTTGATAATCAGCATCAGAGACACCTGTCTGCAGACTCATCTGCAGGCAGCCTGGACAGAGTGTCAGCTGGAATGAAGTCAGCGCTCCCTCTTGTGTGTTTTTTGAAGGTGGTGAAAAGTTTGTTTCAAGCCCTGTACTAAAACTCTCATGCTGTTGTAAATAAATAGCACAACAACACTCCCAAACAGTCTGTATTGAATTATCTTGTCAATCTGTTGCTCTGCTGCACTGTGATGTCTCACTTGTCGTTTCACACTGAGTTCAATCATTTAAACAATTTGTACGCAGGGCAAAATACCAATGGAAAACTGCTGCATGTAGACAGAAAAAAGCCCAAAATGGGAATATTGTTATGGTTACCCAAAGAATATACAAAATATCAAAGATATATGTCAATTATGTAATAAAAAAATATATATATATATTTTTCTTACATATATTAATTGTATTGTATTATTGTATGAATTGTATTAAAAGTCAGGAGTCAAGGTCTTTTCTAACACGTTATATTAGATTTTAAGTCAGATGTAATTCCTGTAATTTTAACAAACCAAGAATAGCAGTTCTATAATTTAGGACCCTGGTACTGTATATTATTCAAAAGCACAAGCTTCAGTGTAAAATAAGTCCTGGGAAACAAAGGACAAAGGGGATTTCTCAGTTGTTTAGTTTAGAGACTAAAAGTATGTGAGAGTGCAGATGTTTGTCTCTTTTATATTTAGTTGCAATGTAGTTTTCCCCAAAGTCCAAAATCAAATGAAAATCAAGTGTGAGCTGAACTCAACTGGATCTAGATACTATGCAGACATTTCTAGAGATGCCAGTTATGAACTGGGCGTCATAGGAGTTGTTCTGTTATTCAAATAAGAGGAAACTTTACGTTGTTCAAATTCATAAATGAACACAAAGCTGCATGACATTATAGAAAAAACACAAATCTATTTTAGCACTGATTTTCCCTGACAGGTCTACAATAAGTAGGCAGTATACTATAATATAAAGTAGAACTGGTAATGTAAAGCTCACCACTCCATGATGATGAGGAGACATTTCTTCCCCTTGTGCATGTTCTCATACAGGTTGAGTATTCGGACAATGTGAGGACCTCCGGAGACTCTCCAGTGCAGCTCGACCTCCCGTCTGGCTTTAGGAGTGTCGTACAGGATCTGCTCCACATCACAAAAACACACATCAATAAACTGGTTCTGCTTCATATTTGTGTAAAAGAAAGGTTTTACATCTGCATTTATATTTACTCTTATAGCCAGATTTGTTTTTCTTGTTATTAACACAAACAAACTCATTATAACTTTTCTTATAACAATATAATCTTGTTATAAAAGGAAAAGCTTCATGTTATAATTTGATGTCTTGTATTATTATAACGCCACATCATAGCAATAGAAAGTATAATCATGTTATAATGTGAAACATTTTATGTTCTCACAAGGAGTTATCACGTTGTAACTTGAAACTTTTCATTTCAAAGTTGTTTAGGGTCAGACTGATATATTGGTTAACTGATATTATCAGTCTGGTATTAGCCTGTCGCAGCTATATTGGTCTATCACTAATATCTACATATGTTGTTCGATATAAAACCTTATTTTTAACAGAAAATAACAAAGATTTAAAATTTTTTTTTTAGCTGTATAGGAAGCATATTATCTATATTTAATCCTTTTTTCTTACTTCAGTTTTCATATATACATACATTTTCCCTATGTGTGTTTTTTAATTTATAATTATTATTATTATTATTATTATTATTATTATTATTATTTAAAATACAGCTGATATCATTTTGTACAATAATGTTGATTGTTATTGACTCCATTACATATTTTTGTCACAACTTTTGAAGGACCATTGCAAAATATGTGTGTTTATGTATATGTTCTATATTCTATACTCTGTATAAATAATATTGGCCAATATATCAACATCATAATTTTTTCTCTCTCTTATATTGGTATCAGATCCAGTATTGGCCAGACTCTATATTGTTAGAACAAGAAATGCGTTTGTATGTTGAAATAATGTGAAAAACATCTTGTTATAACATGACACTGATCCATTTTTCTTTTTCTGCTGTGGCAGCAATATGCTGCTGCAAGATATGCTTGATTGATTTTATTAAATATAACTCTGACATCCTTGAGAAGAAATCAATAAACACACAGAGACGAACGTGACCTACTGTGAGGACACTCACTGTTTTAATGGCCACTATTAAAGCCATTAATCTGCAGCTGTTTGCTAAGCAGTAATTTCTCTTGAGAACATTAAGAGTGAATACTTCAGGACTGCATTTAGCAGCCTGCTCTGTCCTTAAAGACACAGTGCTGCATGTGGCTGTGGCATCACAGACAGGGGAGGAGGAGTTCCTATTTTCCTAGACATGCAGAGCCTGGTCCAAATCCTTGTGGAAACTGCGAGAAAAAGTCTCTGATATGAATGTTTATAGAGGTATGACCGTGGTCTGAACAAAACCCCTCAACACAAATCACAGCACTGGCGCTCAGAACACAACTCAGTTAGAGCTCTTCACGTTTCATAGTACCTTTATCGTTGTGGTTTACCACCAGAGAAAACATGTGGGGACACTCATGGGTCTGAGCTCTTCCTGTTTATATTTTCTTTAGGCTTTGCTCCAAACCTATAGCTGTTTATTCACTTACCAGCTCTGAATTTCTCATATTTCCCAAGCTGGCTCTTAAAAATCACTGTAGACATCGAAGAAGCTGACTATATAAAGGAACAGTTCTCCTCCAGATCAAAAACATATATTTTCCTCTTGGCTGTAGTGATATTCATCCATCTAACTGTGTTGGTGTGAGTGAGTTTGGTGTAAGCAGCTGCCGTCTCACAAATATAACGGAATTAGATGCTAGACGCTGAAAAACCTGGCCATGCTTGTATTCAAGTTCAATTATATTTGAGAGAAGGATACATTTCTACAGCCAACAACTAGTGTTTCCTCATTTTTCTTTTTTTCCGGGGACAAAATTTTCACAATAGGCCTTATTAATAAATCTAGGTGAGACTTCATTGGTGTATAAATGAATGTTCCAAACCATTTTTGCTGCCATTTCCACATCACCTTATATTATATAACTATTTTGATAATCGATTAATCAGTTTGAGTAGTTTTTTTTAAAGAAAGGAAAGTCAAAATCTCTGAATCCAGCTACTTAAATGTGAATATTTTCTGATTTTTGTAAACAGACCATCTGTGGGTTGTGGACATTTAAAGGCATCATCCTGGGCTTTGGGAAACACTGATCGATATTTTTCACCATTTTATAGACCAAACAATTAAGCAATTAATCTGTTGATTAATTTGTCATGAATATAATTGTTATTTGCAGCCCTAATCTTATAAATGAGAAATAAAAGGACCATAAACAGGCCATTTCATTGTTTTTTTCCTCATCAGGAAAATGATACAGAGCATTTTAGCTTACTACATTATATTAATATAATTAGAATAACACTATAAAATATATTTCATATGCTTTTATTTATTTGGAAACCCAAATAAAATCTGTGATTCACCAGAGGGTCATGACCCAGTCAAGCACTACAAGTAAGAGGAATGATGTACTTTAGATTCTGGGGCGAACTTTTACTTTAAGAAAAAAGACAGCTTTTTTACTTTTGTTAAATGTCAGAGGCTCGGATGATGATGTTAAGTATGAACAGAGCAGATCATTGTCCACACAACAATCATGGGAAGTGTGTCAAAGCCTCCCAGACAGCACATCACTGTCTGACAGACCAACACATCCACTGTCTGTCTGAGCGGCTCAGTAACTCAGTTTACTTCCAGATTACTGCTACATGCATCCTTGGATGAATTAATATCTCATCTGCGTTACATAAAAACCACATAGCATCACAAACATCACAATTCTGGACAGATGCATCCGGTCTAAGACACCCACTAAAAGGTGGAGATTCCAGTGAGAACCTGAATAATTGATGGGAGCTTTCTGTTTTTCAGTGACAGCTGCCTCCCTCCAGAGGACTGTTCACATCACACAGAATAACAAAAGCAGACAGACACACACCTTCAGAGCACATTTCTCTCCAGTTTTCTTGCAGTAACACTCCAGCACTTTCCCATTGATGCCCAGGCCGAGTACCTGAGTTGTGATTTTATAGTCATCAGTCACCGCATGTCTCTTAAACTCCAGTTTACAGTAAGCAGGTGGGAGGTCAGCAGGGTCCAGGCTGTTGGAATCACTGTGTTGCGCAGAAACTAGATTTACAAACTGCTCCTCCTGGTTATGCTGCATTTTTTTTTCTGTAAAAACCAGCAGTGATGATGCAGAGAAATCACATCAGTCTTTGCCAGAGAAAAGATCCGATATCATCTTACTTCATCCAGAGGACTTTTCTCGACACAACATGACGCTGACCGCTGCAGGAGGAAAAATGAGGTATGCAATCTATAAAACCTCCTTGGAGCACAGAAAAGGGCGGAGGTCTTAAATCACACTGTTATACTGACATGAAAAACTCCGACAGATTCAAACTAAACTGGATTCATGCGCAGACAGAGTAAAACATGCGAAATGAGTGAGAGGATAGAAAATGCTGGAAAAAACAAATCTGGTCCCCCTGTCTGCTCCTCATCACGGTTATCTGCTCCTTCCTGCAGGGTACATCAACCTCTTCAACTCCCTTACGTCAGCGCCGAGCGTTTCTTAAAGGAACAACCACGCGTAAAGACGCACGGAGAGCCGAGGAGCAGTGGAGACAGAAAAACAGCAAAAGACGTGACCAGAAATTAATGTAATAAGCGGTGTAGTTTACATGTTGTTCAGTTACTAGCTTATTTTAATTTGCAGGACTACATTCAAATCTCAGTAGGTTTTTCAGTAGTTTGGGTCATGGAGGGGAGACTTTACTCTTTCCGTTTGAGCATCAGTAACTCTGGTTGTTGGTGTTAGATCTCTCAGACACACATCACCAGAGGGGGGGAATAGGTCACACATATCCAAGTCGCAGGCAAGTGTCAAGTCTGAACCTTCAAGTCCCAAGTTACTGTGGTGAGAATCAAGCAAGTCAAGTCAAATCATTGCTCAGGTCAAGCAAGTCACAAATCAAGTCATACGAAATTCTGATGATCCACCACAGTTTCCACATTCAAATCAGCTAAAAGACAGCAGAGCTTAAATTAAATTTCCAATGAAATAACCAGTTATTTTGATAACAGGTCAACTGGTTTGAGTATTTTAAAAAAATAAAATAAAAAGTCAAAATTCTTGGGCTTTGGAAGACACTGATCAACATTTTTCACTGTTTTCTGACATTTTATGGATCAAACAACCAATTACTTAATTGATAAAAATTACTGAAAGATTAATGGACACCGAAAGTAATTATTACTTGAAGCTCTAAAAGACAGTGGTCATGAAAAGTTGAGTTTTATTTTCAACTGTTGCAGCCTGCTTACACCTTTGAAATCGTACCGATATTTGACATCTGACTTAAGACAAGTCATCGACTCAAGTCCCCCACCTCTGCATGGTACCCATATTTGTCCACTAAAACTGACTTGGACAACTATTACACAACCACAGATTATGTCAGATACAAAGAGTTTTGTTGTTACAACATACCCCATGCAGTGATTTGTAATTTGGGGATAGATGTAACAATGAAAGGTCAGTTGCTGATTTAAGATCCACACTTTATAATTTATTATAGAACCTGACTGAGATACAATACTATAGACTTCTTTAGAAAGTTAGGACGTTCCTGATTTCATCTAAATGATTTTTCCCTTTCCTCTCCTTAAAACACAACTTTGGGCTGCCTAAATGAGGACTGGTCTGCCCAAGTCCCAAGTTCTGTTGTGCCTCTGTGCAACAATATGAGATTCCAGACTATGATAATTTCTAATAATGTGGTTTTGATGTATTTGGTGTAGTTTCATTATAAAGTAGCTAGTAGTTTGGTAAACAACAGTTTTAAAGTAGTTTTCTTAAGACTGGTAATAAGTGCATGGTTCAAGTTGAGGGGTGTAGAGATGGAAACTGGAGCGTCTCCAAGATTATCATTGTGTCCCTTTCATAAAGTCTCTGTGGAATCTCTCCAGCTGTGGGATATCCTCACCACATCCTCATCCTGCAAAAGCAAAAGTAAACTGTGCTCTATACTGCATGCAGAATATCAATAATCCCATTAACCAAACAGTTAAGATGGAGTTATAGTTTGGGAGTGTGGGAGGTCTTTAAAGGACGTCATGGATTCTTTGAGAAGGCACAAAGTGAGCCAAGCAGTGGTGGAAAGTAACTAAGTACATTTACTCAATTACTATAGTTAATTTGGAGGTCCTTGTACTTTACTTCACTCCACTAATCATATTTCTGATTTTGGGGTGAACTGTCCCTTTGAAATGAAGGTCTTGCAGAATGAACAACTATTTAAAAAAAACAAGACTGAACCAGTGGTTTCCAACCCTTTTGACTCTTGACACAGTACAAAAAGTCACGTGTAGTCATGTCTGATTTCAGGTGTCTATGTGATTTTTCCCATTATACTTCTCACATGGTTTAATTTTAATACATGTTCAAATGAGTCAATATCTCAGCAAAAATAAAAGATTAGAGAAAGAGTGCACAAAATTAAAACAGGTTTTTTGTATCAGAACATTAACTACATTTTACTGTCAATACTATTGTACTTTTAATTAAAGTAGGTTTTCCTAGATTTTTCATCCATAATACTTCTTGCACTCCTGTTACAAAGTAATTGTTCAAATCTGACACAACATCTTGTGTTGTACAGCTGGCTGTGCTCTTCTCTTTTGTTCCAGAACTACCAATATATTTACAACCACAACACATTTGTATTTCATGTTTTTTAATTGAAACACTTACATTTTTAGAAACTATGCATGCTCTCTCTTCCAGCTTGTAACAAATGACACCCAGTGCACCCTGTTTTGTGTGATCATGTCAGTCATGCAGTGTCTGTGGTTACCTGGCCAGGTGCTTTAAAGCAATGTTCTTTTTTTCAACACCAAAAACTTGCTTTGACAGGTGTTGAGACTGAAAATATGTGCAATTGGAGACAGAAACAAACAGGTTTGATGCTGTCAGCTGTGACCAAAACTTGGCTTTGGCATCCAATCAAGAAGACCTGTTCAGTCTGTGCCTGCTGCTTTTATCTGGAAGTGTGGAATTACATTTTCTTTCTCCACATTTCTCCACCTTTAACTTCATGTTTGGACTGACATTAGTCACATTATTTTTGTAGATTATTGACATAAAAGTGAGTCATATGGGCTGTGTTGTTTATACAGACTTGTAGTTTAATTTTCAGCACAAAAAATAACAAATAATATATTATTGCAGGTTAAGTTATTAAAACAGAGCAATGCTGTAACCTACTTTGAATTCTAGTGTAACAACATTGTGAATGATTGATTAACGAGTTCTGACAAAATGTTTAGCAGATTTTCTTTGTGGGAGCTTTCAAGAAGTCTTCAGTTTTTAACTGCAACTGCTGGATTTGACCTGATTCAGACACTGCTGAGGTGATTACAGCTGCTGTGTGCCTGTATGTAGCTGGATGTTAAGCTAGGTTAAAGTGTTAGCTAGCCCTGCAGGGCACGGTCCAACACACACTCATCCTGTACAGGAAAGGGCATGGTGACACGCAGCTGCCTGTTGGCCTCCATGGTGCGCTGGATGGTCTCGTAGGCGTTTGAGTTTCCAGACCAGCAGCGTCGAGCCACCTGCAGCACATAGACAAAGATCAGAGACAGCCAGCAATCATCTGCAGTTTGAGCACATTGTAAACAAGTGAGGCTGAAAGCTATCGTGCTGCTCTTCTCTGCACGTTCTCACCCCATTGGAGACGTCCCAGTTGAGCATCAGACTGGCGCGCTTTGCTGCCTCCTCTGAGCCGTCCAACAGCAAACCAAAGCCTCCATTCATCACCTCACCCCTGTGGATGAGACAAGAGATAGTTATTTACTTATTCATCCTTTTTTATTAATCAGAAATGTCCCTTTGAGATACAATATCTCTTCTGCCAGGGAGTCCTGGTTAAGATGGACAGCATACATTTTTTAAAATGCACAACAAACACTCACACACAACATACATCAGAATAACAAGTACAAAACATAGAGGGATCATGGGTTCAAAAGAATCATAGCAAATAATAGCATTTATGCTGTCAAAAGTGATCTTAAAGTATTTTTGATCGTGTGAAGAGAAGGTAAAGACAAAGACAAGTTATGTGCAGCTCATTCCAGGCATGCAGGGTGTGAAAGTAATGATAAATACACTGACTTTGTGACAGGTAAATATTATTTAAATAAAATGCTTTGACCAATCACAAAAAACCAGATTATTACTGGATGACCAGCTAGCCCTACCAGCCAACACCACCACCGTTGTGCAGGGCTACCCATGTGGCGCCCCTGAATGCATCACCGACAAAGTTCTGGACTGCCATGTCTGTAAGGGGGAGACATTGTGAGCTGTCTGTTTTTTATGAATGAAGAAAGACAGGAAAGCTGGGAAAGCAAAAAATAGACTGTATGAAACCAAGGTTATGAGTTTATAGGCAGAGCCATTAACCTCACAGTTATTGTATTTCTAAGTCTGGAACTGTTCACAGCAAACTGTGAAGCTGATTTGTCCTTATTGGGTGCTTGCAACTTAAATGGTTGTAAAATATTTTAAATTATTAACCATTAGTCACTTTCATGAGTTTACTCAACAATTTTTGAAATATAAACTGTTTTATTCTAAAACTCAAAGATTCAAGTTTTTCTATGAAGAAAAGTAAAATATTTCAACTAAAGTTTTATAGGTCAGCTTTTTTTTTTGTTTGTTTATTTAAAAACTAAAGATTTTGATTCAAAACTCAAAAATTTATTGAAGACAGTGGCCTTGAAACTATGAGTTCTGCAATGTAAGACTTAAAACTTGTTTGAAGCTCTGTATCACAGTCAATTACAGATTTTCTCTTATTTTTGTTACGTTATTACAAAATAGACAAATTGTCATGTTAAAGTGCAGATTCTTCTTGTAACTGTAGTGAACATATGACATACCTGCACAGAAGGCAGATCCATCGTACACATTCGAGGTTTCTCTGAAGGGGCTGTCTGTGCCACTAACATCATGATGGTCTCTGCTAATAACCACAGGAGCCTGAGCAACAACACAAGTAACATTAGATGCTGTTGAGAGTCTAGTGAAAACCTGATATCTTGTAGACCACAGTAAACACAAAATAATCTCTTTAGAAGACAATTTATCCTCTTACTGAAACTCTTCCCTCAGCGATAGCCTGGTTGATAGCCAAAGCGATGCAGACTCTTCCTTTCTGGTCGGAGTAGAGGATTCTGGCCTGAGATCCCACAACCTAAACACACAGAATAGACAGAGGAAATCATCCGTTATATATCTCTCATCAGACTTACACTGAGACAGCAGTTGTGGGAATTGGTTGCGCAGAAAGTTCCTGACCATTTTGTGTTTTCCAGCCTCTCTGATCCAGCGGATGTTGTCATTGTATTGCTGTTTGATGAGATCAGTCACGTTGGCACTAATTTGCTCCAGGACAGTAGCAGCAATTTCGTCTGTTACAGCGAGATCTTGGGGATCCCCAGACGTGCACACCCAGCGAAACGGACCAAAGCCCAAAGAGAAAATGTCCCTGCGGCAAAGGCAGAATGAGACAGATCATAAATGATGTTGCAAAAAGAAAAGATCAGATCACATTTTATTGACCTCTCTTTTTATTGACTTACAATTCTGTACAGCTCAGATGATTGATTAAAGGGATAGTTCAGATTTTTTGAAGTAGGGTTGTAGGGGATACTTCTCAAAAGTCAGTGTATTACCCAGGCTTGTAGACAGAGTTTTAGAAATACTGAGGTCCTGAGTCCTCTATCCTCCTCTAAAAAAGGGACCACAAACCATTAATAAAGTCTTAATTATATTACTATTTGGATTTTAAAAACATTGTATTTATTCAGTTAACTGACCATTTTTATTTTCTGCACATTTTATTCCCCAAAATGTCTCTGTTCTGCAAAAACATGTATTTTATGAACACAAGAAAATGTATTTTCAGCATTGTGACAATGCATTTCCAGTGAGTGTTTCAATTAATTATTAAAACAAAGACAAAGACATAAGAGAATTTTCTCAAACACAGTGGACATCAACTCTGCATATGCTAGGAATAAAATAAAATAAAACTAGTAAATTTTGATATAAAAAAAAAATAATACTGGAATCAGCCTGGAAATTACCCATCAACACAGAATACAAACTCCTCCTTAAAGAAATCAATATCATTCCCTGCTTTACACTGCCATCAGACAGCCCTTTCTGATTGTAAACCAGCATTATATAAGCCAGATGTCGCTCTCTCCCAAGCAACCAGACTCCTTTGACAAAAACAGTAATTTTACCTCGCAGAACATGGAGTTGCTGGTCCACTGCTGCCTCAATCTGTTAGCTGGTTTGTGTGATTGTATGACTTTTGTGTGTTAAATGGTTAGTTTGGAGTCTGGTTACTTTGGAGAGAGCAACATTTTGGCTCATATAACCATTATCCTGTTTACAGCAATGCCTACATTGTTGCTCAAATGTGCTAAACACCATGTACTGTAGGTAATACACTGACTATACCTCATACAACCCCACTTCAAAAAAACCTTAACTATACCATTAAATAATTAAGAAAATGTCTCACCCCATAATGTGCTGCACATATGAAGGGTAACGGAATTCAGTTGCTCCTCCACTAGCCTTTTCTACCTCTGCTCCTGTGAAAACAAGAAACACAACCATCTTTAATGGTGTGATAACGGACTGGATGATAAAGATGATTTATTCTGTGTGTTAAATCACTGACCAGCTCTCTGGGCCTCCAGGAGAAATGCGTTGCCATAGTCCCAGAAGAACATACCAGCATCAGATAGCTTATTGATGGCCTTGATGTGTCTGCGGAGGCTGTGATCGCATGTAAAACGTGTTATTTCAGCTTAATAGACCCATATAGAGCAGAAAACATACGTCCATCTGTGAGATTCATTTTACCTCTCTTGGACCATGGTCTGGAAACGATTAGGATCGGTCGACATGAGCTGATTGGCCTGGCGGAAGCTGAGCTGGACTGGGTAGTAGCCTCCGTTATATGGGTTGTGAAGGGAGGTCTGGTCTGAACCCAAATCCACCAGCAGCTCCCCTGTCCTCTCATACTCCAGCAGCAGCCGCTCCCTGGTCAGAAAGATAGAAAAGGGAGATTTCAAGAGCATGCAACAAAAAGTCTCACTGTAGCTGCAGACCTGGGTTATCGTGTTTCTGTAGCAGAAAAGTTATCGCTTCTCACTCACCACAAATCTACAATGTTGCCATGGTAACCCAGACTGAGGGGGGTCTTGGAGCTTCTGGCCTCTCTGAAAGACACAAAATAATAAGGATGACTGTATTTTACAGCAGACAGATTCCGGGATATATCATGTTGTCATTTATGTGAGATTAGGAGACATTGTTCCTGGATTTGCAGCTATGCTAACATGCTGAACATTTAACAATAGACTTGTACTAAACCTGAGTATTTCCATTTCATATGAATTTATTTGACAGCCATAGTTACTAGTTACTTTTCAAATTAAAACATTATGTACCCATTATGCTATATAATGTACATATATATTACGCTTAATTGCTTTGTCTCATGTCTTTACTGTAAATATGAAGCTACCGCCAGCAAAATTTGTATCATTATAACATGGAAAGTTTATTGCTCTAGCAATGTATTTTTCACATATCACAGATTTTTATTGATCAGCTCATCAAATTCTCACAAAGAAAGTTCCCAAAATACTGGACTATATTATTTTAGTAATCTAATAATAAAATATATAAAAGTGAAACTTTTATATATAGAAGGACTCTTCTACACTGAGTGCCTATACTTTTGATACTTTCAGTACATTTTACTAACAATAAGTATGTACTTAAGTAGGTCTAATATTTTCAGTTCACTTCTTATTTTAACTTAGTATTTTTACAGTGTAGTATTACAGCTTTTACTGAAACAAATGATGTAAATACTTCCTCTACCACTGCAAGGTAGGGCTCCGTGTTTAGATAATAGGGCTGCCTCATACAGAAAAACACTAAAATTTTGTCATATCAAAACCCTTATGACCATCAATAACAGGTCTGGACACTCATAATTGCTGTTTCTCTCTGGTACCTGATGCATTTAATGCACTGGTCCATGCTGCTGGTGACTTCCATCAGCCAGCCCTGCTCATGTCTCTTCCTGAGCGGCGCCTCATCCACCTACACCGGAAAGTCAAGTTCACACATCGACACACAATATTTCCTTCATTCTTTCCCAGTCAGCAGTCAGTATTAATAGGAAATAACAGGATCACAGCTGACCTCAGCAATCACGCCAACACAGCCGGCAATGACAGCAGCTTTAGCCTGAGCTCCACTCATGCCCCCCAGGCCAGAGGTCACCAAGACACGCCCCCTCAAGTCATCAGTGCCCAGGTATCTCCGGCCGGCATTCAGCACAGTCAGCTGCACAGAAAAACACAAGCAAACTGATGAACAGGAATTACAACGTGCAGCTGATATGTACACTAAATGTTATGATTTAAAGCAGTGGTTCCTAAGTTTTTTTGACACACTGACCTGTATGTTTATGAGCTGTGAGGAGTACAATCAAGGAGTAATTCCTCCTCATATGGTTTCGTTTTAAGATTTTTTAGAGGTCTACAGAGGTGGAACTATTTCACAAAGTCTAAAAAAAATAGGTATAATTTTGTGTGGAAGAATTTGTCTTTTTCTTATCTCAGATATAGTAATTATCTCTCTGTACTCAACTCTGAACCACTGATTAATTCATATTTTACATGAGGAGATACTGGAGTGCTGTGTGCACATCATTAAATAAAATCACAAACCGTAGTGCCGTGTACTATCCCCTGAGGACCAATGTAGCAGTAGCTGCCTGCTGTCATTTGACCGTACCTGAAAATAGACAAACACAAGAACACAGATGATGTCTACACATCTGGAATCACATAGGAGGCTTTATGTTAAATGGAAACCCATTTCTGCCAATATGATGGAAAAAGAAACATCATGTCAGTCATTATAATGGGTTAGTATCTCAAAATAAAGAGAAACTTTATCAAGATATTGCAGACATATTCATACATATTAATATCTCAGAATAATGAGAAACTTTCTGAGAATAATGAGGCAGCTGGACTTGCTTGAGTTTCTGGAAAACTGTCCAGTTACTTACGACAGCTCCTAGTGAATAGCATGGAGGACTGAAAATCTTCACAGACATCTCAAAGTTATTTCAAAATAATGAGAAACCTTCTCAAAATATTGACTTAAATCTCAAATTAATGAGTTGCTATCTAAAATTAATTACTTAATATTTCAAAATAATGACTTGGTATCTCAAAATAATGATTGAGTATTAGTATTTAGTAATAATTACTTAGTACGGAAAAATAATGTAAAATATAATCAGAATAATGACATAATATCTAAAAATAAAGAGAAACTATTTTGAGAAAGTTTCTTAATACTAAGTCATTATTTTTTGACATATCAAGTCATATTTCTTATTACAAGCCAAAAGCCTTACATTGATACACCGAGGGCAAACATCTTCTCATACTCATTTTTGGAGGAGTAATTTGGAATAACCTGAGAGATGAAAAACAAAGAGACAGTATGTCACTGCACAAGGATGCATATTGACTGAAAGAATCATCTTATGAAATGAGATGCGTCTTGGTCGGTTACCATGCCGTTAGTGATGATGGCGCGAGGTGAGGAGGGCAGGCTGGGGAACAGGCCCATTGGATGACCGCTGTACATGACCAGAGTCTGCTCCTCTGTCATCTCGCTCAGGTAGTGCATCACCAGGCGAAACTGGACGACCACACACACACACAATCTATTAATACTCATCTATTCACATTCTATCCATCATTACCAAACACACTAGATGAATAAAAGCTAACTTAGTTCTTACCTGGGCCCAGTTACTCAACACCTGTCCGTTGCCTCCATAGGTGACAAGCTCCTGGGGGAACTGAAGGGTAAAGAAATATGGAGCTGTCAGTGAGACAAACCAAACAGAAGGCTTCACTCAGAGATTTAATGAGTTTAGACGGTAACTTAATACAAGCTGTGTTAGAGGCTGACCTGAGCAACTGCTGGGTCCAGGTTGTTCATGATCATCAGCATGATGGAGGCAGCTTGACGTGTGCGGCACGGGTACTGATCGATGGGGTAAGCGCTGAGGAAACAGAGGGAAACTCGTCACGGCTGTGGTGGAACGAACAAATACTGAAGAAAGACTATGTTGCCTTTCCTGAACAGTAGGCATTGTGGCCAAGTTTTATTTACATCATTACACATTATTTTTGGAGAGGTATTGTGTGTTGAAGCTGAACATTACTTAACATTTGCCATCACAGGCTGTTGGTCATAGAGCAGGCCAATAAGGCTGGGTACTATTAATTAACACTAACTTGATGGTTAATTAAACTTAAGTTAATAGTTACTTTACTGTCAACAAACGTTAAAATGTTTATATACTGTGTGCTTTATAAACCATTTATTTAAGCAGTTGTAAAGTTTTATACACATCAGTTGTGACTTTATAATGGCCATTCGAACAATCTTTATAGATACACTACATAGTAATTATTAACCATTTACAAAATATTAAATACATCAGTTGGAACTTTTCAATAACCATCCAGATAATGTTTATAGTCAACATGTTCTCACTCCAAACTACGCTTCAAAATGATGCTGTAGGTACCCCTCTAGCATCAGTTTTGCATGTGCAAAGCTACAACCGTCAAGTTAGCAATAATAAATATACAATGTCCAGATAGAATACAGGCACAAAAACTACTTGGGTAGATTTAAGAAAAGTTCATGGTTTGGGTTAATATAAACCTGGTACTTATGCAAGTTCAGGTATGTTACTTACTATAATGTAGTGCAGAATTATTTCACTCTAAAATATTAATATGGATATTAGCCTGTTGGTTTGGCACTCATCATCAGGTTGCCTCACCTCATGCGCAATGTGGGGCAGAAGCGGTACATGTAGATGTGACCGTACTGCCGCAGCTCTTGAGCAAATTCGGGTGCAAGCGTTGCATGGTGGGAGGGAGGGAAATATCGCAGTGCATTTCTCAGTGCCAACTAGAGGGAAGAAACACATTTACAGCAGGTTAGTGAACACACTGTACAGTTTTAATAAAGTCTGATGATTATATATCTTAGGTTTTTAGGCTCCTCTTATCAGAACAGGTAGAGCGCTCACTGTGACTCTTTTAATTATTGACTGAAGCCTTTGTTCTGAGTTTGGGCAATCAGTTAAGGACCTGAGAGAATAATCAATTTTTTAGGACAGTCCATGAGCCAACAGTGGTGATGCAATAAGTCAGAGTACACAGCAGTCTTTCCACTGACACATTTGTAGTAAAGCAATTGTCTGTGGCAGTGAGCTGTAACCTGCTTTAGATCTCTCTTACATCACGCCTTTATCTCGTCTAAAAGTAGTAGGCTTTCTGTTCGATAGTTTCGACCACAGGCAAACTGGTCAATGTGAAACACAGTTGTAGCCAATGACATTAATGATGGCTCTGTGCCATTTAGGTTTACAGGTAAGAAGTGCACAAAATGGAAAGCAGCCATTATCAGTGTTATTTTTCACAGTTGTATTTAAGAGATCTAAATGTCCAGCATGAGGTCTGTTCTGTGCTTAAAATGAAATGCTGCTTGTGGACATGAACAGTCATAAGACGTACCTGGATTACACAAATAATTACATGACAAAAATGATAAAAATTTTGAATGCACAGAAACTGTTTGTATGTTTACTCACCCGTTCCTCCTCTGCTGTCAGGTTGGGGGTCCTCACTGGTGCATGAGGCACACTGGGGTCTCTCCCCCGGTTAGGAGGTAAAGGGTCCAGGGGTAAACCGCTGCATATCTCCTTTAAAGAAGACATCCTGTCGAGTATTAACTCTCACACACTTGAGCAGAGACCTGGAGACAGAGACTGACGGTACCTCTCACCCTCACTGCACTGAGAAGATTTGAGGGCGATCACTCTTTGTCTTATTGTCTCATTGGCTCTTTGGTCGTCTTTGCCTTTCACAATCCACCAATGACAGGCACGGATAGAAAAGAGTGTTTGGTAATTATTGATCCCTGAGAATATTTGAAGTGGCATATGCTTCAGTGGACAAACAAAGCCACATACCTCTGACCCCTGATGCTCAGACATGTAACTTGGTTAAACAACAGTGTCAGAACCTTTGGACAGGTCAGCAGCTTATTATGTAGAATCATGTTGTTTTCTTTTTGACTTACTGGCACATACAGTGCATTATCACCACCAACACCATCTGCAGATTCACCCACCTTTAACTAATCAAGTGTCATGTAAAAAATCACATTCACAACTCAATATCATACTTTCTGATGAAGTTTAGTGGGTGCATGTTAAGACTAATTTTATAACTAACAGACAATGTGATGTGTTGTTTGGCATGACGTGATCTTACTGTAATGCGTCTCAAAACTTTAAACATCAAGTTCTTATTACTGCTTAGTCTGGACAGTGTGTATTTACAGTGTGTGATTTGTAAAAAAAAAACAAAAAAAACAATAAGGGTACATTTTCCTAAAATTAAACATTTTAATTGTTATATCAGCATATGCATATTGTGACTTTTTCTTTGCATATTTCAACACATAAAATACGTTTGCCATTTCATGCTGGTATTCACTTTCAATATCTATAAAATGCCAATACCAAGCTAGATGTTATTGTTTATAGTAATGGTTGAAGGGACAGTTCACCCCAAAAATCTAATTGAATTAACTCTCTGGCCCACAGAGCTATTTATCCATCTAAATTTTTTGGTGTGAGCTGCAGAGTTTTGGACATATCGACAGTAAAGACTTCTGCCTTCTCTCCAATGTAATGAGACTAAATGGTGCACGACTTGTGGTCCTATAAGCAGCAAGAAAAAAAAAAAAACATCTGAAAAATTCCAAAACCAGCATCTTTTCAAAACTCATGACCTGGTTACTTAAGATAAAGCACATACCTTGATGTGCAGTTTCATATAGGAACTACTTTCTTTCTGCAGTAGAATCTACTGTTACTACTTTCTTTTCTACTGGAGATGGTGCTGTACACCCTATATACTTGAATTAAATGAAAGCGGACAAAATTTAAATAAGTAATGGTATTCAAGCAAAGATCTTCTTGTGTAACCCAATCAAGATCAACACAAAGCTACCCTCTGCTGAAGCTCTCGTGAGTTCACACATTTACTCTTGTTGACAGTGTAGACTTGCAATATGGTGAGTGCACTGTGAGGTCAATAAGGTCAATGTCAGGCCGAGGACATACAAGAGCTAAACAACAAGAATACCTCACAAGAACCAATGAGGTATAACACATTTTATTACAAAACTTTCAATGATATTCACTTCAAGTCACTCCAATCAGCCCTGTGATGCACACACACAATTCTGTTAAGTTCAGATGAGGTAAAAGTTTTTAAGGACCAGTGTGTAGGATTTAGTGGCATCTAGTGGTGGAGCTGCAGACTGGTCTCACTCTCTCCTTCCAAGTATGCAGGAGAACCTACAGTGGCTCTGCAGATATAAACACCTCATTCTAAGGTAACAAAAACACAATTCTGATTTTCAGGCGATTACACACAGATAAAAACATACTTATGAATATTGTATTCAATTCCACCATATTCTGCCAATAACTCCCTGTAAATCTTACACACTGGACCTTTAATTCTGGTTATAAATTAGCAGGTGAAATGCAGTCCTACAGGACAAACTGTGGAAACACACTACTCAAGACTCCACAACAGAAAGTTTAAAGATACTCTTCAGTACATTCTTCACGCCTCTGTGAATTTAGCAACTTCATCAGTAACATTACTGATAAACAATTTGAGTCAAAGTTTAACGAGTATAAATTTTGTATAACACATAACGTGCTTGTAAAATGCAATATTCTGCACATTGTAAGAAAATAGCAGATATGAGAGAACGGAAATAAAAAATGTATCAAATAAAACATGTTTTTACTGTATTCTTACAGCTTCAGAATTTGTGTTAAATCACAGCACTGTCAAACAATCTCTGGTGAGAGAAAAGAAATAAAAAAATCTCAGTGTATAAACTGAGCTTGGTCCTCAAAGCTCTTCCTTGAATCAAGGATTCTTAAATCTTGTTTTCCACAACGGCAGGATTCAACAACTTAAATTGACACAGTCATTTTTTTTCACTGATCACATTATATTAATTTTATAAAAGTGTAACCACATCTTATTTTTATATAGATATCATGTTTAAAATTCAACTGAAACTAAATGTATTTTTTTTTGTCTGATACAGCATACATTTATACTCTGTAAACCACATGCCCTGTGTTCCCCTCTGAGGACAAAACAGAAACCAAAAAAGAGGAGATTTATGTTTTAAAGTTTTTAGTTTCATAATGGCACCCCCTACATTTGCATTAATTCATCAGAATACTTTTAATATTCAGTTTACGTAGATGGAGAACTTGTTTCCACACAACCTTGCAACAGATCAAACCACTTTTGCATAAAGCAGCAGCCACAGACTTTGAACAACCAGCATTAGTTTCCCTGCCGAAGTCTCTTTCTTATTTAACTTACTGTAGGAACATGTTTTGTTTTGTGCTATAGCTTGCAGAATAAGCAAGCAAATATTAACTGGGGAAAAGTGCACTGCTAATGTCAGTTTGCAGGCTAGTTAGCTTCTTAGCTGAAGCATATGTAAACATACCGGCAAATATCACTTAGATACTGATGTAGTCCTTACTCTTCAATACCTCTAACAACAGACTGTATGGAAATTACATGCAAGCTGCAAGTTTATTTACTTTGTCTCTGGTTCCTCTGCTTGCCATTCAGCCTGTTAGCTACTGTCAACAGTCCCTTTCATACAGCCTGTTCAAGGCAGGAATGTTGCGGCGTTATTCTGTCTCGCTGTTCTATATTAAAGGTATGAACATGGAATTGGGGGACAATGTTGTTTTGCCTCTGGGTTGGCAGCAGAGGTGGTAACAGAGTCGAATCGACATCGGTGTAAAAGTTGTGTTTTATAGATGTACTTTTTCCATATATTTGTCAGTTGAAAGTGAGAGAAATGAGCAGACACGCACAGATGCAGGCAGGAGCAAAATCCTTCCCCACAGATCGTCACACAAGGCAACGGCCCTTTAACTTCACTGTTTCAGAGATCACATGAAAAGCTTGACATTATAAATTCAAGAGATTATCAGTTCTACATGTTGTTGTGTTCTTTCACGCACAATAAAATTTGAGTGCACTGTTGGGATCTACAGCAAAAACTGTCTTGGCCTAGAGCAAGCCAGTGATGGTTTTCAGAGTGCACTGGTGTTGTTATGGTGTTGTGTCAGAGAGACCTATTATATGTCACACCTCTTGTGCTTCTGGAACACTAGCACGCTATCTAAAATCACACACTGGGGTGACATTACGCTGGCGTTGTTTTGGGTCAGTGTTCAGTGCGGCCTCTGTATAAAAAGGGAAAATCAAATAGCAAATTTAAAAAGCATGCTGACATTATTTTTGACAGCATAAATGAATGACTAAATGTGATTTCAGTTGGACTTGTGTGAGGATTGTGGCTCACATTGCCACCAGGGTTAATCATTAGCTCTTCACTGAGCCCTCTGTGTTGAGTTGTGTGGTATCAGAGTCCTGCTCAGTGGCAGATGATGAGTTTGCACCTGATGTTTCTGCAGATGCAGAGTCTTGTGACGTGTGCTCGGTTTCTGATGATTGTTCTTGTGGCGCCTTGTCATCTTCTTGAGGATAGAGCTCTGGGTAACGCTGCATACACTCCTGCATGGCCCTGAACTGCTGTAGGCACTCAGAGCCCTTCACCTCCTCCTTACTGTAGTGGAAACAGGAGAAGGCATCCTTAAACTCAGTCCCACAGGGACCACTGGCCATCCCACCCAGGCAGGGGCAGTTCCAGTTGATCTCCCCATTGGGCAGAATCAGACCTAGGATAAGACAGGAGGTTGAAGTTCAAATGCAGTTAATAAACGTGTTTTTCAAACTTCACCTGAGCTACACTTTAGCCTGAGAACAGGCTCGTCTGGGAAGTTTTACTGCTACTCACCTCGTTCCTCATACGGGTCATTAGGATCCTCCTCTACGAGTTCAGCACTACTGGGAGTTTCATGATCCTCTTTGGTGACAAAGATGATTTGGTCTTTCCCTGTTGTGTAAAATATGGAAGGGAAAAACAAACAAATCATCACTGACAAGTACTGTGGCTCCTAATCAAACCCAGAGGCTCGTTAAATGCTTTCTACAGCCTCTACTTAACTCAATATTCTGAGATAAAACAGTAATAAGACAGATGCAACAGCTGCAAAGAGTGACTTTAACAGGGTCCTGAATATTCTTTACAAGACCCTAAGTGATGATAACTCATCCAGGCCCATACTTAACTTTTTTTTTTCACAGCCAATAGCTGATAATTACCTGCTGCTCATGGCTGATACCAATAACATAACTAATCACATTCTTATATTTTGAAAAGAGGTTCATATAACTTTTAGTTTATGCATGGCTGAGGCTAAGAAAGGCTAAGATGTAGTGAGCAAGGATGGATGATTGCTGACATCACTGTTACAACAAAAATAAAGAACTGTTCTGACTCTTCAAATAGTTCGTTTATTTTTTATTTTTGCAAATTGAATGATTTAGCATAATCTCTCAAATCACATATTTTAGACAATAAATGTTGGCTAGAATTTTATTAACATAATAATAAATAGTAATATCAATATCCCAATATTTGCAGATAATTTATCAGCTCCAACCCAAGAACGTATTTTTCAACTGTAAAATACCTCTGAACATATTATAAAAAATATTCAGTACTGAGTTAAATGCAAAGGATCCTTGTCAAAGATGTTTCAGTTAAAACAGAGAGATTTTGGTCATACAGCATAGCCCTACTGTGGGTGTCAGTATAATATATGTGACACTTCTACTGTTTTTGTTGATTAAAGAAGAGCTAACGATTACTAATTTATATAAAGTCAGGCATTTTAGTCCAGTGTATCCCAACCTGGTAGTTGGGTTCCTTGAAACCTAAGTGTAAGTAAACGCTACTTTTTTATGGGTTACCACCCAAAAAAGATGGCAACCTCTGGTTTACTATCTAATAATTGACTGTATTTTGTGAGCTTGTCTGTGACGTATTTATGCCTAAAGTATAGTTTTCAAAGTTGTCAAACAGAAGAATATTTCCCTCTGAAATGTAACTGATTCCAAGTATAAATCTGCGTAAAACGTCAAAGAGTTACTTTCCACCATTTGACCACTTTTTCACCAAAACTGGGACAATTTAAAAAAAAAAACTCTAACTCACACCAATGCCAATGACTTGATGACTGAAACAGCCACTCAATGACTGGACTCAAGGTGACTTTGCATGAAAAACATCTTAAAGTGAGTCACTGTCAGAAATGTGGCACACTGTTGCTGGTCAAGGTTAAACACTTTGATGGTTACATTTAGCTAACCATCCAGTTTGTTGATGATATCGCAGGTGCAGGTTTTAGCAGTCAAAAGCAAGAGTCTTGCGGATACATTTTTAGCAACTGTGTGCTACACCAACATTAATTTTTCATTCAGACTTAGATAAACTTCAGGGTTAACAGTTAGCAGAGCAGTTAGCCTGTTAACACAGCATGGTTACCTTCCTGTCTGACCGAGCTCATTTCTTCACACTGAACAGATTAATTTCCTTTCCTTGATTAACTGCAGCGGCTCCGAGGATTAAAACTCTTACTGACACACAACACAACACATTGGGATGTCCGAGGGTTTAGTCCAGCATCTGCTAGCTTGTTTCACAACTATCCTTGTTGCTTAAGCGTGGAGACTTCCTCTTCTTCTTCTACTTTTAAGTTTCTGGTAGCGCAGAAGCTCCGGGGCTCACTGCTGCCCCCAACAGTTCAAAACACGCCATGAGAAATTTCCACAAAACGACGGGTTCGTGTCTAGAACGGTCTATGGATAGATGAAATTCTCGCGAGATTTGTACGTTGCTGTTCCTTCCTTGTGCGCTTTGTACGAACTAATCACGTCACAACGTTGTGGTTAAAATCTGGTTAGGTTTAGGACAGATAACACTTGACTTTCGCACTTTCGCAACAGCTGTAGTTGGTCTACAGTTACCTTTTAGGTACCACCAAAGCAATTTTTTAAGAAAATAAGAAAAAAAAAAATGGTGCGTAGCAGTTTCCTATAACTGTTTAAGTTTTATTCCTTATAAAAAAAAATCCATCCACATTTCCCTCCTTTCTCCTAACTATAATTTATTAATGTGCTACAATCTATTTATTTGTAGCACTTGTTAAGTCCAGTGGCACTTGTGTTTTGCATTTTGAATAAACGTACTTACATTTATTCAGAATAACCCTTCAACAAATACTATGTTTTTCATTCTTTGTTATTTTTATTAGGAATGAGAGGTTATAGTAGTATTGCTATAATACAGTCAGTACAGTGATAAAAAAAAATCTCTTTATAAATGTCTTTATAAATATAAAGATATCTACTAACATACTATCACATAGTAAAAGTTGGATAAACTCGTTGTTTTCAGTCAACTGGCTCCTGTGTTTTAGTCATAAAATGGTAAAAATGTAAAATTAAAAAAAAGATAAGTAAAAAATGTTCACATGTATGGTAGATCACAACATATGGAATCATGGTCCTTATATGAATTTGGATATTTGCTGCAACATTTTACTTTAACCTCCAAAGCTAGCAGTGACAAGCTGTATGTAAACATTTAATAAATGCCTTACAACATACTATAATGTAGTTGTAAGCAGATAGTGTTAGTTTTATTTTCAACAACTATAACTCCTATGGGCATTCATAAGTAGAGGCTGATATATTACCAGATAATTGACTGTATTGTAAAAATGTCTTCATAGGAGATTATATTTGTTAGCAAATATTGTTAATTAATACAACCGCTTACAACTACATTGTAGAAGGTTATAAATATTTAGTGTATGATTGATAAGGGTTTAAGTGCACTGTTGCTGCTGTGGACAAACTGAAAGCTGAACTATTACAATAAGTCTTATAGAAGCAGAAAAATACAGAGCAAGCAAAATTATCTTTTATGGTACGGACATTTAAAAAACACATCAAAACATGTTGGTTAAGTAGTGCATAAAAGGAGACAAAAGCCTTAACTTAATGTGCTTCTGAGAATTAATTCATTTCAAACAAATAGAAGAGTCAAAAGATTTTAAGTCTTTTTTCCACAAAAGGTTTTATTGAGAATGTTTTTTCTATAAGTTCGTTCTGAAATGCATTTTTTTTTTACATATTCAAAAGACTTTTATCTTACACTTAAGACAATTTCAGATATTTAATGCATGGGCTATGTACAGGAAATCAATTTGTCAGTTGTGGAAATGTGAAAGATGCAAGTGTGCTTTGAGCAGACAATTAAAAGAACAAAACAAAAACATCTTAGGAAGTGGTAACAAAAATGAATGTGAATTAATACTGCAGCTCCCTGGGAATGCCATACAGTAAAACAGCGTGGACCCTTTTTTGAATGGTTCATCAGATGACAGTACACAAAAATAACATTATTTTGACAGGTGGACCCCAATATGAGCTCCACATGCTCTTCTTACAAGACTGTTCAAATAACATTGATGACACAGGGTCACAAATCAGGAAAATGACAGTTCAGCTTCTGGTCCACACCTTCACGTAGCTGGCAGGTTGACAGAAAAATAAAATAATCCTGAAAATAAAAGTAGAAACTAAGAAAACACCAAGCAGAACATAGAGTGCTTTTATGCACACTGCAGGCAGTTGACCTCCATCATCCGTGTCGAGTATGCCTGCATACTGAAGCGCTCTATTGTCAGTCTGAAAACAGGACGAAACTCCCACATCTCATACACAACGAAGCCTTTAATGAAATGGGGAGCTGTAATCTCGAGTCAGTTAGAAAATCTGATGAAATACAACTGAAATGTTGGTCTTTGTGTTACTTTGGAAGATTTATGGAGGGAGCAACAAGCTCTGCAGCCCCACTACCTTGCAATACTCCATTTCAGCTGAGATTCCTTAAGATTCCTCCCAACATCCTGAAACTCGAGAGCTGACGATGCAGGGGCTTCACACAGATATAAAATAAATGCAAAGTTGGTGATCCTAATAAAAGTTGATTGAAGGTGGGAGGACATCGACTTTTCTAGAAGAGCAGGGCCCCCATGCTGCCTACTTCACTCTGTTCTTTCACAAAGATCTCAAAGTACTGATAGATGATGGTGACGGCCAGCAGGATACCGGTGCCAGAGCCAATGGCTCCGAGGAAGTCGGCCATAACTGATAAACCGCCGATACACAGTCCACCAAAGGCAGCAGCGGTGGGAATGTACCTAAACCACAAAACAGAGATTGAGATTGAGATTAATATTATTACATGTCACCTAATGGTCTACAAAGATGCTAAGTAGCAAGAATAGCAGATAATTAAACACATTCATCATAATTATAGAGTAGTGATTAATGGAACAGTTCAATGTTTGGGGAAAAACACTTATGGCATTCTTGCCAAGAGTTAGATGAGAAGGCCAACACAAGTCTGTCCAGTAAATACACAGCCAGCAGCTGTTTTCTTAGCTGGAAATTAAGAATGAAAACGGGGGTAAACTGTTAGCCTGGAAAACTGAATAAGCCTATTCCAAAATGTTCAGCTACTTCTTAAATCGGAGCATTTTATGAAAGCACACTCAAGTTTTGAATTGCTGCCATACTGCCAAGTTTAGTGTAACTCAAAAAAAAAAAAAAAAAAAAAAAAAAAGACAGGGAGGATGACTAATGTAAAAATATAGGGATTCGATTTATATAAATAGGGGCTTGAGCAGTGAATTTCATTACTGACTTTGGATCAGTATGTGTGACAAAATTAAAGGACTGTACTGAATGCCTTTTTATCCATTCAAAGATTCTATTGAGGTTTTCAAAGGAAGCTTCAAATGACTGTCAGCATATTTTATGACATCAACTTTTTCAATTTAATGGCATGGATGAGTTATGCAAATGTAAATCAAGAATGACCCGTACATAAAAAGGCTTTTTTGATTTTACCTGTTCAGCTCGTGAACCATTGAGGTTTCTCTGTGTCCCCTCATCACCATCTGCTGCTCCTTCAGCTGTTTCGCCACCTGGACGAAAGTAAAGAACAAAGCTATTGAACAGCCTGTTTGAGATAAACAGACAACACCACCTGCTTGAAAGTGGTCACAACTTACATCTTTGGCAGAGGAGCCTGAGACTTCAATCCAGGTTTTGGAGAAAAAGGCACATGATCCGAGCATGAAGACGATGTAGATGAGTGCATGGACAGGGTCCTCCAGAACAGAGCCAAATGACTCAGGGGGAGAGAGGTAGTAACAGAGTCCACCTACAGGGTAGGCACGAGCTGGACCACCTGACGACGTGTCCTACAACCGTGAAAAAAAATTGCAAGCTTTAATGGGCAGAAAATTGTTCTAGCATCTGTAGTTAACAAGAACAAATATCAATAATTTATCAGTCATTTTTGAAGACTCATTCTTCGACTCAGCATAACAAACTGAAAAGAAAGGTGTGATTAAATGTATACTTACAGACCAAGTACCGAGCAGATTAACCAAGAAATTGCCACTGAAGCGTGTGGAAAGCATCTGGGAGATGACATACAAGTTGGAGACCAAGGCAGACTGCAGGATGATGGGGATGTTGGAGGTGTAGAAGAGCTTGATGGGGTAGGTGTTGTACTGGCCGCGGTAGCGAGCTGACTTGATAGGCAGATCAACCCTGAATCCCTGTGAGAAAAGTTGAATGTGTAAGACACCTGAGAGCAATTAAAATGTTTACATTACCCAACTTCATCTTCTTCAGACTGGCCAGCTTCTTCCTCATTTAAATGTCTTCAAAATAAATTTTTACAAGTGCACTTTTAGAGGGCGTTTGACCTGAATTTATCCGTAAAGTCACTTCCTAAAAACAATTTTTATACAGATGCATTCTGTCTTTTCAGTGATTGTCTATTTTATTCATTTTATATTGATTACTTGTTGTCATACACCTTCTTTTGCTTTATGCTATTTAACTTTTATATTGTTTTTAATACTGTTTATCTACCATTTTTATTTTGTCTTGTAAACCATTTGTAAAATTGTTTTAAAAAGTGCTATATAAATAAAGGTTATTATTATTTTAAACTATGAAAAAAGGCTGCAAGGAAGGGCAGAAACTCACTTGAAAGTATATCACTA
The DNA here is from genome assembly GCF_056507025.1 of Lutjanus erythropterus. NCBI lineage: Eukaryota > Metazoa > Chordata > Actinopteri > Lutjaniformes > Lutjanidae > Lutjanus > Lutjanus erythropterus. The sequence goes on from NC_139318.1 coordinate 23,399,826, forward strand.
CAGCAAAGACGAACACTGTGGCGATGAGGTTCATGAGGTTGGGCAGGTTCTGTCTGTAGAAGGCCTCTCTCAAAGCACGCACTTTGTCTGTCCGAGTGGCCAGCAGATGGAAAAGAGCAATGATGGCTCCCTCAAACTCTGTGCCTACAAACACAAAAAGTCATGAAAAATGAGGCACTGTTTTGTGGACTGCAGAAGAGCAACATGATGGCAGCAAAACCCTGTATTCAGGACCACGTTGTGCTGTTTTACCTCTTCCAGTGTTCACAGTCGTGGGGCTGAAGGCCTTCCAGACAATCGTCTCACAGATGTTGGTAGCAATGAACAGTGAGATTCCTGAACCGAGACCATAGCCCTTTTGGAGCAGCTCATCCAGCAGCAGCACAATCATGCCAGCCACAAACAGCTGTAGAAGAAAACAGCAGATACAGTCAGCTGAAAGAGTCATGTGCAAATATTTCACTCTGCTATATATTCACATTTCTTTGAACTGAACTGAAATGTTTACTGTATACAGTCAGTGTACCCCCAAGGTTCCCCAAGTTAAATTTAAGACATAAGACCTTTTCAACACCAAGAAGAAAAATGAAATTAATGCCAACTTCACAGCCAAACTAAAGACATTATGGAAAAATCTGTATGAACTTTAAGCACTATGGAAGAATTATTTACCAAGTACCTGAATTTAATAAAACAATGTGGATTCTGCAGCCACTTGGAGTTAAAAAGACCTTTGTCCATTATGAGGTAACGAGATAATATTAGCTTTCTCACTCCCACGTCAAGAGCATAAAGCAATACAAGGACATGTACTGTAGTAACATCAAAGTCTCAAAAACAGAGTAAATTGCAACATTACATACAGTGCCTTGGAGTTTTTTGTGATGTTTGTGTGCAATTTGTAAAGAAACTAATTACTATTATTATTATTGTTATAATTATTATGTTTTTTTTTTTTTTAACTTTTAAGATCCTACAAGTACTGTGTATGTGAATTATACCATTTGTTTTTAGAACTGATCCTAAGAAATGTTCGAGCTTTCAAGTGCAGCACTTCCAGTTCTGCTCAAGTACATTTTACTTTATAAAGTAGACTTAATTAATCTAAACAAACCAGTTGGTCATGTAAATCTAATTATAACCAAGGAACAAAGACTATTTGAATTTTATGACTTGACATAATGAGACGTTTCTATGAAATGCTGTGAAATGACCTTGATGCACCTCTTGCAGCTGACGTCAAGTTCACACCCTTTAATTCTAAGAAAATTATGTGTTTGATAATGACTAGTTCAAACATCACTGAAAGGATTTGATATTTAATCACTAAAATGTGGCGAACTTTTAGGGAGCAAAGAAGCTGATACTGATCCAAGCTAATACAGGGCTTAATTTAAAGAACACAGAAAAGGAAAATGTGGTATATTATTATATTCTTTATTCACATCATGATTTCTTCATTTTAGTGCATACTGAAACCCAGTTGTGATGATAAATTATATATCTTTAGTCAAATTACACATATTTGAAGAAAAGATTCCTGTTCTCACCTGAATGATGATGAGGAGACAGATTCCAGCACCCATCTCTGAGGGATCTCCATACATGCCAGTCATCACATATACAATGGCCTGACCAATGGTGATGATCATTCCAAACACTGAAAAATATTGACACGAGTTAAACAATCTATGGACGTAACTATAAATTCTAACCATATGCTCACTAACCTGCTGAGAGCTTACTTACGTTTCTGAGCTCCATTGAAGAGGGCTCTGTCCTTTGGTGTGTCTCCAACCTCAATGATCTTTGCTCCAGCAAGCAGCTGCATTATCAGGCCCGAGGTGACAATAGGCGAGATACCCAGCTCCATCAGGGTACCTGAAGGGAGATATTGAAGTTAGGATATACCAGCAGGACAGAGAACATGCATTTAATCTTTTTCTAATTACTAGCTAGACAAATACCTCTGTTTGAGGCCAGAATAACTCTCATCCAGTAGAATGGATCTGCAGAGTCTGAGGACATGATGCCAAAGAGGGGGATCTGGAAGAAAACAGTTTTCACACAGTGTGTAAGAATTAAATGTCATCAATTATGCTTAAGTTTAACTGTTTCCATAAACTTGTACGTCTTAAAAATGCCTAGACTACAAGTCCTAGTTTCAGTTTTTTTCACAAAATGCAATCATTTTATTGCAGCTTCTCGAACAGACAGAGTGGCTTCCTTTTCTCTACTTCGTCCTAAATTTGTGTCTTTGAGTTGTTGGATGACAGGAGGACACCAAATGCAAATTTAACACTGAATTTTGGGCTATGATTTGGTGTGATGGGCATATGTCATATTTCTTGATATTTGCTGTACAAAATAGTTATTAAAACAAGTGAGAGTTTAATAAAAAATAAGGAAATTATTTTTAGTTTCAAATCTACATAAAAAAACAACAACAAAACATGTAGTTCATCAAGACTTTACATGGTATTTTTTACTAGAGTTTTTTGACACCAAGAAGTCTGACAGGTGATGGATCAAAAACTCTCTAAAAAAGTAAAATAAAAAAGCACTCCACACTGTGAACACTTGAACTCACTTCACTAACAATATTTTGGTCCTCAGACCTTTGATTAAGGTCACTCAAGAATTTTGTTTAATGAAGTCCTGAGCAACAAATTGTCATTAATATAGTAAGTAAACATGATTGTATTGTGTAGGTATTTTATTCAAAACTTAATGGATTTGCATTTCCATGTTGAGTTGTTAGTTAAAAACTAATCTTATTTAAGTAAGAGCTTATGTGAAAATACCGACAGTAATTAATTGTGGCACTTACCTGGCAACACACCAGGAAGATGAAGAGAGTGATGGCAGTCCATAACACCTTCTCTCTGAATTGAATCTGTTGAACAATCACATAACGGGAGGTTCTGTTATAGCAAAAACGTTTTTATTGTCTACTACAAAATGCACTATTAAATTTAACGTGATAATACACACCTTTCTTTCAGGTTTTTGGATCTCTGGCAGCACTGCACAGAATGGCTTTATCACCTCCAAGAATTTGACTGGAAACAAGCAAACATGGGTATTTTTTGTGAGTTTAACTGGGAATAGTAGCTGGTCACCAGTGGGACGTGGCAGTGAATGGTGGGCGGACTCAGTGCAGATTTGAATTTACAATAACCGGCACCAAACACGTTTGATTATCAAATTAGGCATTTTGTATCACCGTCTCTGTATGTGTTCTGTTAGACCTTTATAGTAAAACTGCTTCGTGTTTCTTATTAGCATTAGACAGATGATTTAGGTGCAGCAGCCTCAAGGTAACACTGGTTGTGTTATGCGTCGTCATCACTAGACTGTCAGTGTCTTTGAATGAATGGCTAACTAGTTAGCTTAGAGGATGTTTCCAGCCAACAAAAAACACAATGGAGCCTATGAGATCTTATTACAAGCCACAAATCCAGCTTACAACAACACTGACTAACTGTTTAATTGATCCCAGTAACAATTTATTATCAGAAATAGCTCGTAATAGTACAAAACCAACTACCAACTAGCTAGCTAGCATCGTAAGCTAGCCTGCTATCACTGGCAGCAGCGCTAACCGTTAGCTAACTAAGTTGTCCACAACCAATAAAACAGCGTTATGTGTCCTGCTACTCAGACTCTAGATGTAAAGTCTCATACAACTGATGTGTCAAAGTCATACTCACTGCCCATGATGTCCCAAGTGTCTACCGTCTGTCCTCCTTCACCGTGTAAATCTGACCAGTCTCGGTCTCACTACTGAGCCGCCGGGAGGAGGGGAGGAGAGGAGGAGGAGGAGGAGGAGGAGGAGGAGGAGAAACTTTAGAGACACGTCACCACTACGGACACGACACAACAACCATTTAAAGAAGCAGACTCCATAGATATGACGAGACTCTGACATTAAAGGGAGAATTCACCACTCTTTATGTAGCCGTCCACTCAGTGTTACTGGGAAATATAGTCATAAAAAAAATATATAATATAATTTACCAGTGCTATTATTATTATTATTATTATTATTATTATTATTATTATTATTATTATTATTATCATTATTATTATTATTACAGACTGTTCCAATGGTTGCAATCATTTTCATTTATTTTATATTCAATTTGCATTATTGAACTGCAGTCATGCACAGTCTACAGCACAAGTCTACTGCACTAAAGTGTATTTTTGTGGTAGATGTACTTCACTTGAATGTTCCATGGTATCAGGTTGTGTTAGTTGTGATTGGATTGTTTAGTAATATAGTAATTTAGCACCATTGAATCACATTGGAAAAATTGAAGGGGTATGGGCCCATAAGGTGGTTTCTGTATTTACAATCCTGATGCCCTGTCTTGTGGGCCCCTGTGTGAAAAAATAGTTTGATTACATTTCTTCAGTGGATACTATGCTTGCATGGAACTTAACTTTAGATACTTTTGTTCACTCAAATTATTACAAACCAACAGACATACTGCAAACCTGTAGTATTTCACTGGAGAAATACTAGTTGATATCTATATGATCTATATGACACACTATTTGCCAGCCATCAGTATATAAAGCACTTAACATAAGCTCCACCTCGACCAGCTGTGTTTAAAATGCTGCTTCTATGTTACTAAATTGATAATAATCAATAATACAACATGTAATAATTTAACACTTTGAAGAGGCCATTCAGTATGAGCACTTTCACTTGATGCCTGAGATTAATTTGTTGATAATATTTCTTTACTCTTAGGTCTGAATGCAGGAACTGTATCAGAATATTTACACAATATTTACTTTTGCTTACGTGAAGGATCAAACTTCTTTTGGCACTGCTGAGATATGGATAAGGCGAAAGGAGCAAATGTCTGGCAAATTATTTAAATGTTTCCAGAATAACAATCAGTCACAGAAGCAACATATTCAGCTTTGGGCAGTATATCTTCAGGCAGATGTTTGCTGTTCCAGTCTCCGTCCCTGCATGAGCACATGTATTCCTCCACCAGAGAGCAGCAGCGGCCTGAAAATGATGTAGTTCAGGAACTGCAGGCTGGTAAGGACAGTGAGACAGAGCTTCTCTCAAGCCAGCGAGACTTTCAACAAATGCAGAGCCACACACACACGATGGGGTTGACAAAATACTACCAACACTTATGTATGTCAGTATGTCAATAAATGCCATGCAATAACCCCTGCAATAAATCCTTGATTTGTAAAGATTATCATATTAAAATTTGTATTGAGAGATTTTGATTGGTACCGTACAATAGTCCCTCTGCGCACTGGAGGTGCATTGTTTATGAGCAGCCAACCATCCAAATGCAAAACCTTTTTTATGGCTTCACGCCGGTGACAGCTGTGGTCACACACTGCACTTGTAGGTCATCCCATTCTGGTGAACGTGATATCTCAATAACATCCCGAGGAAGTTTCTTTCAAACATGGTACAAATGACTCTGACTGAAGGATGAACTGACTAGATTTTGGGTTTCAAAGTTCAAAGATCAAGGTCAGGGTCATGGTGACCTAATTTTCTGTTCTCATGAAGGCAATACCTCAGGGATGGCTGGAAGGGAATTTCTTCAGTCTTGGTTAAAACGTCCATGTAGACTCAACTCACTCACTCAAGGATAAACTGATTGGATTTTGGTGGTCAAAAGTCAAAGTCGAGATCACTTCGACCTCACTAAACACATTTTTGGCCATCAAACAAGAATTCAAAAGCTAATTGTAACAGAATTACAAACAAATGGTGATGACTTTTTATATCAAAAAGGTCAAAGGTCAACTTCACTGTGACATCATAATTTCTAATAGAGTGAAAACAGCATGTTTCTCACTGGAAATTATTCACTGGAATCACTCACGTAGGGTGATTTCTAATAATACCATTTATTAAAATCCTCCAAAGTTACAGGTCATATAGTGATAAGTCCCACATTAAATTTCTTCAAAGGCTTCACTACATACATCATATGAGTCTAGACAAACATAGATTTGAACTGATTTTAGCTTGTTGAAGGAGACTTTCAACAGCAAGGAAGTAATTCTATTTTTTGACTGCTCTGTTTTATATGACCATCGATCACTGACTTCTCACTAATCTTAACCAGCCACTAGGGGCCACAAGTGATCAACAACTGCTTCTGTTTGAAATCTTGTTTCAGCTCGGGACAGCATATACGAGCGTCATGTTAATCTCTGCTGGTTGCATGTGGCAGTTGTGGTGACATTGCAGTAAGTGCTTCAGCATCTGTTGTACTAGCAGGGATCTGCACTCTACTGAGTGACCTATTGTAGTTCTTTTTCTTTTTTCTTTCAAGAATGCAGTAAAAGTTGAGTATCAGTCAACAGGATGCTGTTAAAGGTTGCTGAAGCATTTCTCACACAGCTGAAAGAGGAGGGTGGCACACGCAGTCGAACAGAGAAAGAGTTCAGTCTATCAGAGCAATTCCTGATAACAGAGTTCTCATAGTGTTTGGGCACAAGCGAAAAGATAACTGAGAGGCTGCTCCAGCAGAGTCTGACGCCTTATCTCAGGTTTTGTCTGTTGACAAGGGGGCTCTTCATTTGGATTTTACACTTCAGGACACAGGTGCACTGAGGACAATTTACAAGTCTCTGCATCTTCGCCAGAAACTCACTGATGCCCTTTCTGAAGAATTTGCCACCTGAAGCTAGATCTTCACATTTTGAGGACATCGACTCTGGAAGCAGACACAGAACTTTAAAGGTCAGCAGTCTGAGGCTGCATGGATGTAAATATATGTAAGAGTCTCTAGTCATCACCAGTATGACTGTATGTGTAAAGTAATAAATATGGTACTTAAACAAGACTCTAAAAAATTCAAATGATAAAGGTAGACAAAGGATAATAGTTTGATAAATAAAGACGTCACATACTATTTTCTACAGAATCTCATTTGAAAAATAAACAATACTTATTTGCTTTCCTGAGTCTCTCCACCTTTTCTCTCACCAGTCACTCTACAGTTTTATTTTTTTGCTTAATTAATACAAAAAAAAAATAAAAAAAATTGCAAGGCAACTTGTCAAACCAGTGAAAACTTCAGGAAGTAGTAGCTTCCAGCCAAGTAACAGTGTGTTACATAACCTGTTGAGCTGACATTTTTTCTTTCTGTTTTTTTAACAGATGAACAAACATCCTCATCGGTGAGGTTTAGGAGGTGTTTCTAGCTACTGGCTCCAGCTTTGTACTGAACACAGACAAGAAAAATCTGTCAATCTATTAATCTTTTCATCTAATTCTCAGGGAGAGAGCATATTGAAATATTTCCCAAAAAATTTTCCTTTAAGTTATATGTTTCTTATGTGCTTTTCTTATTGTTGGGCAATTTATTATTATTATAATTTTTTTTTAATGCTCAAATCAGAAGATGATAAAAATGACATACAACATAGAGAGTGAGCTGGGGTGGTTGCAGTGGGTGCCTCAACCCCCAAGTCCTGTGACCGCATTCATTTAAAGACTGAATTCTTTTGGTGTCATAAGGCAAAAGTTCCATAATAACCTTTAACTATAATATAATTCATGTGGTCTGAGAGACTTCGATTCCTCCTCCTGGCTCTGTTTTTAAGCTTTAGAAAATCTGACCTGTGATGGGAGATCACACGTCAGTAAGATAGCAGTGGATATTGAACAAAATTTACTTTAATAACGCAGTTTTTTAAATTATTGCAATAGAACAATGCACAATGAATATACCACTTCACTAATAAGCACTCAGTGCAAAGTACAAGTACACAAGCACTTTACACTTAGCCCTTTTGCATTTTAATTCTTACGATTTATTTTTAAGGCATCTTTTTGTCAATGTCAAACGTATAGTGTAATGTCTTTTTATATGTTAAGATGTTTTCATGGGATGTCTAGCATTGTGTTAAAAACTTCCCATGTCTTCTTATGTTTTTATGTGAAGCAACAGACTGTAGCACAGCACCACAGACAAAATTCCCTCAGGCACAATAAAGTTTACTCTGTTCCTCTATTAGTGTAAATCAATAGCCATAACATATTTTTTTTTCACATTCTCTGAGCTTTTAGTCACACCAGCATAAACGATAGCTGCATTTGTGTATATCTCAAGCTTAATACATTATTCTTCTTACATTACATTATTCCTCTGCCATACAGATACATGGAAATGTAACTTGGCGGCTTGCATTACATAATGAAGTCTTTGACTGCTGAAACATGAAGGAATGTTGAAAACTGTTTCTATTGTTCTCCTGCTTTTTTCCCTCACATTCATCTCATTCCTTGAGAGTTCATCCAGTTCTGACGCAACAGATGAGTTTATCACTCTTGTTTTGTGCACCAGTAAACACCCTCCATCCAAACCAGGTCATCAACCACACACAAACTCTCTGTCTCTATAAGTGACTCTAATCTGAATTTGTTTTGTGTTTCAGTGTGTGTAAAGCAGATGATCACAGCAGTATATTGCTGGGAATCCTGCAGTGGGGAGGTAAAAGCAGACGTCGAGAGCCTTGGAAAGGCCACAATCTAATGTTCACAGTGACAGAATAATACTATGCTGTTTGACGTGTCTCACCTCCAAAGATTGTTGAAGAGGTTCTTAGAGGGGAAGAGGGGAATGGTGGATGCATCCATACCAGAAACCAGGTGGGAGTAGAGTCACAAGATCACCATGAGACTGAGCAGTGTGAGTCACTCTCTGCTCAGCTGTCTTGTCCCGCTGTCCACTGCCACTCCACAAAAACCATAACAGCCCAACACTTGTCAGTCTGTGTCTCTCACTAAGTTCCCATGCTGTTATATTTTCTTATCCTCTTATTAATCATCTACGGGCTGATTTTCTTTATACAGTGGATTATCTGTGTTCACTCGTGGCTTACTGTTACTGTCCAGGACCGCTCTGTGATGTCTGAGCAGCCTTCAATGCTCTGATTCAGCAGGTCCTCTCTGTGGCAAACAGCTGTTCTGATCTCTTGGCGACCCACAGACTGCTGATATATACCCCACCAGAACGCTCCCAGTATATGTGCTGTACCAGAGGTCAGGGGTTGAGGTCAGTGGTTTTAACTAGTGGATTTGATTGTCTCCATAATCCAGCACGGTGATCCAGCAGACAGAAGAACATTGTGTCCTCAACCTCATGTACCAGGTTACATAAACATCTACAGATCAAAGACCCTGAACTCCCGCCCTGCAGACATTTTCTCACACAGCTTTAGAGGTTTAATGAAGAACAGCTTGGCTCTTCAGCCTTAAATAAACATGTTTGTTTGTTCCAGTAAGTGCATCACATATGGAGGAAAAGGCTCTGAAAGCAAAGCTGGCAGTCTGAACATTATCCTTATAGCTGTGCCTAGAGAGCCAAAAAGACCACAACACTAAGAATCTACATGGTAGCAGCTCTGCAAGGCTGTATTTAGGTGCAGTGGCGCTTTGAGCTTAAATGCTAACGTCAGCCTGCTAATAAGGTCACAACAACAGTGTCAGCATGCTGATGTTTGGCACCTGGGTCATCCACAGGTGGGCCACAAAAATATTGTGTGATAACTTTTTCCCAAATTTTTTCCACCCCTGCAGAGCCACTGCAGGGGCACACAGACAATATAGGGCCCCGCCCCCAGTTTGGGACGGTCTGTATTTAACACAAGCTTAAGAGATTTTCATGTTTTGTCCTGCGTCATAAAATACGTTCAATCAGTCAATAGCCCACTTGTACACTTTACTTGTCTTAAAGAAGACTGTTGCTAACAAGTGGCTCAATGAGATTACAGAGAGTGTCAGGGACATTAAACGTCATCACTTTGAATGCTAGTTAATTAGCGGTGGTGACACACAGTTATGCAACCGTGGTGTTGTTTGTTTATAGCCTAACGTTAGCTTTTGACTCCACAGAAACCATAAGGGTGAAGTTAATTTGAGAAGACTATCTTAAACTTAACAAACATGTAAGTATAATAATTTTCTGTTTTTTGCCCTAATCCAAAATCCAGTGGAAAACTTCCATTAGCTCTTAGTGAAGGAACCAGAGCAACACAACATCAATAGTTGTTGAGACATTTCACCAAAAAATACAAGTGGCAACCTGCTGATCACCAGAGTCAGAGACAAAATTTCATAGCAATACATCCAATACTTGCTGAGATATGTCAGTCTGGACTGAACTGACGGACCGACTGACACTACCATCCCTAGAGCCATGCAGCTAGATCGGGTCTAAGGCTCTCACTGTCCATATACCTTTAATCCTGTCCAACATATAGAAAGACAGAGTGGAAGGAGTAAATGTTATACAGCACAGAAAAAAAGTGACATGGGATGTCTAAATTGGAGATAGAGCTTGGTAAATTATAGCACCTTCAAATCCCAGAGGACTAGAGTGGGGACGTGTTTGCTGTTTTTGCTTTTGTTGTCCTGCTAATCTCACTCAAACAGCTGTGCTCAGTGCAGCTTCAATGTAACTGTCTTATGTAACCTATTTAAAGGTTCCCTTACATACATGCTCTTCATGTAAACACAAGCCCTGACATGAGATGTGTTGTCTCTCGCTTTGAATGTCAAAGTGCCTTAAAAGAGCAGTTGTTCATTGATATCGTTAGTATTTAGAATACGAGACAGCAGCTAAATCTTTTATTGTAAAAGTTTAAATAAATGCAAACAATGAAGGCGTATAACTTTTTTCAACAGAAAATATCAAAAATCTAAAATCTAAAAACAAATCTAAGTATCCCTTGAAACAATGCAACGTACAATGAAGAAGACTGCTTTGTCTTGTAAAAGCAAGAAACTGTGCTGAAAACGTCCTGCAAGTGAAAAGAAGCCAACGTGAACGAGCCAACATGACATGAAACCATTGTCATTGTGCGTGACTATAATCTTTATTACAGTAATTAAAAAGTATCCAGTTACATAATTGTACTGCAGATGAATGAGAGAGTGTTACAGAGCTACTGACAACTTTTCATTGAAATACACCTCCTCCACCCACACACAGACACGCTCACTCATTATAATCCATCTATGGGCTCTGCAATTACTTCAGGGAAAGAGTCTCTCGGCATGTATGAAGTGGAAAATGTACATATGTGAGGAGGATTAATGCAGCCATGTTTTAACCAGCAGAGAACCAAAATACCCCCGCTGACAGGGATGACAGGAATGTGGCGTGACATCCACAACATAACCCTGCAAGAGTTAACCGTCCTTAACTGGACTATAGTCATCAGGCTTAATCCAGATTATTCCAGACTACGAAACTGTACACTCATAGCTCTCTCTGCCTGTCTTGTCCTGTCTGGGCTATTTTAAGCTCACACACTCATGCACTTCACTGTGGTTGCTGCAGGGAGAATGAGTGTGCGTGTGTAGTAACAAGAGGAGACAAATATCATTTTTTCCACCTCTTATAGGGTGGTTTGAGCGGCCGGGAAAGGGCTTCTGTTTTAAAACTCGGGATTCACTTAGTCACGTACATCACGCCTTCACATGCTCACGAATTTACTCATGCTCAGACAAAGTCCCCCACACCTCTTCAGTGTGGATGATTCTCCCTATGAGGTAGTTTGACAGGTGTCAGAATCACGCACATCAGTCTGTTCCTCTGAAAACCTCTCACTGTCTCTCGGTCCTTATGTCATCTCGTTTAAAGGGAGTTTGGATTTTTTTAAGTGGGATGTGCAAGGTACTTATCCATAGTCAGTGTTTTATTGACGGTGGTTGACGCACCCCCGCTTTGGAGAAGCACTAGTGGAGGAAGCTAAGCAATGTACTTGCTGTGGACTGGGTCAGCAACAAAACACAGTTTAGTCTCCTCAAAAAATCAATAACAGTTTAAGTTTACAGTATATTTAGATCTGTACCACTTTACCTTGCCATAGAGAACTTCAGAAAAAAATATGAACTGTAGATAATAGCGAGGGACAACTTATTTTTTTGACCCTGTTTGAACTGTGCCACAAATGACACGTTTGATGTTTGTCAATTTAAAAGTTAATTTTTTGACAAGTCAAGCAAGTCGCACTTTGCTGTAAATATCAGACTGTGAAAATTCGTAATTAGAAAGACTACACAATGAGAAGTCATGAAAGTGACGTCATGACCTTGTCCCTCCAGAAACTCATGTTAGCGGCTGAAGCTATAATGCCTGCGTGTGTTTTCATACCAGTGATGACATAAAACAGCGATTTTTACCTTGCAGATCATGGTTTGTTTGTTAATGTGTGACTTCAATGAATCTGAATCAACCCATTAAAACACAGAAGTCACACAATCAGGTGGGCCTTGGTTGAAACATGTTTTGCTGCTGACACTGTTCACAGCAAACCCTTTCTTAGCCAGCTTCCTACAAGTTACTCATTTGCCATCTACTGTAGGTAATACACTGACTAAGCATAAGTACTTCATACAACCCCCTTTAAAGATTATTTATTACATCTAAATGGGTGTGTAAGCACCACTTAGGGCAGAACAGGTGGCAAATTAAAAGGAAAATCAGAATAAAATGCCTCAATATATGCTGCATGATAAAATTAGTCACTAACATTCTTTCATGTTCAAGATTGCAAGAGGCAAAGATCTAAGTGACGTTAATTATTAGGGCACAGATGGAAAGATACGTAAGTCATTGCTCAGCTGGATGTGTAACACCAGCATTTAGGCCAACTGTACAGGCCTGAATATTTGACCCCTAAAGTGAGGATGTCTGCTGGCTCTTTTATGTTGTGCTGTGTTGGGTCCCCTTGTCCCCTCACAAGGAAAGGTCAGCGCAGATCGATAAGTTATTCTGTTTGATCCCTTTTATCCTGTGATGAAACGTTTCCATTTCTATCCTGGATGAAAAAGCCTCGATCCACAGGACATAAAGGGCTGGTGATTGATGAGATGATGATGAAGATAATGTGAATCTAGGTCTTCACAGTGACAAAATCTAAAGCCAGTTGAAAACCTGTGGGAGATTTTGGACTTACATGTTGGTGCCAAAACAGAAAGTAGCACAGGAAATGTATTTACGTTACCCACTCCTGCCTCAAAGCTGACTGCAAACCATACCACATATGGTCTTTTTTTAATTACATAAAACGATTAACTGGTTAGTCTAGCAAAAGAAAAATTTGAGAGTTGATCAATCAGTTTTAGTCATTGATCAAACAGCAGTGTTTGTATCTTGATATTATACTGTGTATAAACAGTATTTCGGTTTTGGACAAAACAGACAAAAGAAATTTGAGGACGTGTTTTTTTGACATTTTATTGAATAAACAATACATTAATAAAGAAAACAATTGGAATATACATTAACAATTACAATAATTATTATTTGGGGCCCTTGTCAAGATGGTGTAATTTGTCAGAGGAACATTTGCTCATCAGATGTATACAGAATCAGAATTTTTTTTGAACAGACTTACTCAGCCTGGTCAGACAATCTTCTTATAATGGCAGTTTCACTGAAATTCATTGAATGTTGCTGTTATAAATGCAGATAAAACAGCTCTCCACTACCATCATCTCAACTCCAAATGAGGGCATATCATTTGAAAGAATGGTGCTCAGTTTATCCTTCCAGTGGAGGTCAAACGACTCCAAGAGCCGCTGCCAAGACTCAGTGTGACCTGACACATTGTAAATATGTGAAATAGACTACGTGATATTGTTGAACAGACAACAGACCCTTGTGGATTTGGCGATATAAATAAACTTGTTGATGGCCTGACACAACCTCTGATGGCAGCTGTTGAGAAATAAGACAAAACATTCTGTGACACCACTCAGGACTTACATAATCCCAGCCCACGGTGGTGTCCTGACCAAAAACCAGAAAAATCAGGAAACACTCTGGTCAGTCTGTATTTAACCTCAACATTCAGGGATCCTTGATTGAGTTTATGCCATGGAGTTTGATAAAAAAAATAAAAAATAAAAAAAAAAGTAAGTGAGATATCCTGTTGTTGTGCTGCTTTGGCCTGCAGTAGCCAAACCTTTGACCCCATCAGTCAGAGAGGGTGGAGGACATCTGCACTACTGACGCCAGTGAGGACAATATGATTCTCACGTCCCTACTGTCTATCTAGCTGTCTATCTGTGTAACTCACCTGAAGATTGGTTGAGCAATAGGTCCAAAGTCATCTTGTGAGCCTAAAAAAAATGTAAAACCAGCTTAGTTAAGTTAAACTGAGAAAGCATTAAAATTCAATAAGCTTCAGATATTAAGTGGAACCAAAGATACAAGGCTAGTTGATTATTTTGATACTAAACTTAATCGCATTGTTATCATTATGAGATAGAAGAAAGAAAGAGACATCCATCATTAATTTAAATGTGTTAAAGACACACAACAAGTTTCATGTATGTTTTCTTCAAACTATAAAACAGACAGCTCTGAAGAAAGTTTTAACTCTCAAACAAATGTGTGCTGGGAAGTCTGCTAATATGCTCATCAAGTTTCTTTCTTTTTAAAAGGATTTTTTTTGTGTGTTTTTGCCTTCATTTGATAGGGACAGCTGAAGACTTGGTAGGAAGGTGGGGAGAAGAGGGGATGACACGCAGCAAACGGGCCGCAGGTGGGAGTCAAAGTGACAGCTGCCTGCAGAGAACCAACAGCCTCAGCACACGGGGCGCACGGTCCACCAACCGAGCCACAGCGGAGCCCTGTGAACGAGTTGAGTGAACTCGCAGCAGTACATTATTTTGATTTAAAAGGCTTCACATCAGAAAAACTCATTTTTAAGTTCTGGTCTGAAATAAAAACTAGAAACTTTAAATTGAATGAACTTGAGTGTATTCAAACTTATATTAATGTTAAATTAACAAGAAAAAAAATAGTTTATATCATCTATCTATCTATCTATCTATCTATCTATCTATCTATCTATCTATCTATCTATCTATCTATCTATCTATCTGTATCTTGTCAAATAGCAGTTCCCTTGCAGGGTGATAAATTTAAGCTGATATTCAGTAGGCCTGCAGGGACAAAGGTTTAAGAAGTGATAAGCCTCTACATTAAGACCGTGCCACTGGGGTTACTACAGGTATAGAATTAAAACTGCAAAACAGCTGGTCTGATATGAAAATGGGCCAACCGCATGAGGCCAGGGCACAACGTGTTCAGTTTTATCGTATCATAAATTCCTCCTTTGATAAACTGTCATTTTATTTCTCCTGGTGGCGGTGGAGGTGGAGGTGGCCATGTGGTGTTATCTGATTGATCTGTTGACCAGGGTTCAAGGAGAGTTGCATAATCGGCTCTGACATTATAGTCTTTAAACATATGACATATAGTGTGTGTGGTCCTTCACAGCACAGTTGGCACAACCCGTCATTTCTTTTATGGTTACACTTACGCTCTCCCAGACAGGCTGTAGTTTTGTTAGTACCGTCGGCCTCACCACAGAGCCTCCAACATGGTTGTTTGGCGGTTAGCTGCCTGCTGTTGGGCTGTATTACAGAAACTTCCTATCTTAAGTCTTAACTAAGATAGGATTTTCCCAGTGTGGTACAAAAGCAAATCCCAAATCGAGGAATCTTATTTTATTGTACTTAATCCTATTTTATCTCAGGTTAGGAAATCCTAAATACTCAGTCCAACAACAACTTATCAACTGCTCTGTCTGTTACCTAGCAACCAACATTACTTTTCTCATAGCACCAAACTAAACAACTCTGTAACTGTAACTTTTAATTGTAACTGTAATTTTTTTTTATCATTGACAGACGCTGACACATACACTGGGTAGTGCTGTCTGTAATTGAGGATGGCCGTTGTGCTCTTACCTCAAATGCAGATCGCAGCTTCTTTTTCCAAACAAACTGAAGCCAGGTGGAGCTTTGCTGCCACCCTCCGAAAAATCTACCGGATTGTTAATTCAACTGTGTTCAGTGTCACTTCATTCAACATGAACGTCCTATGAAGTTTCTCTGGAGGTTAAAAATATGCCATAATCTCTGTCGATGACGGGCTGGCCCTCTCAACCCCTACCTACTGATATATATCTATAATAAGATGATTTATATTTGATTCATACTACCAAATCTTTGCAAACTTAACCAAACAAACATATTGTTGGCTTCAATGTGACAGCAGTATAGTGGTACTTAGTGATAAAAATACATGCATGAGACTCACCTGTATAATTTGGTGGTCACCGCGGCTGCTTCCTTGGCTGCATGGGTGGCCATTTTCACACCTTTGGGAGCCCCGCCTCTTCTCCTACATAGAAAAGATGGTGACCGTTGAGTGTGAGAAGTGTCCAGCATTCCACACTTCACTAACACGCTTCTGTTACCTAACAGTAAGCTATTGTTAGTGAACACTGCTGTTAGCTACTGTTGGTGAACAATACTTTAGCTATAAGTGAGCTACTACTACAGGTGGAAGTGGAAGTTAGGATAGCATAACAGTTTTCTTAAAGTTAGGAGACTTTATTTAAGATATTAAATTAGGGTGCTCGTGTAATACACATCTCCTATCCTAAGTTCGGATAGGAACAATGATTGAAGGTACTGTTCATCTGTAATGGCTTTTTTGCTAAATCAGGTCTTAACTGTAACAGGAAATTTGGCCCCAGGGGTCTTTTGAACATCCTGGTTAGATTCTTCCAACCGCACTCTCCTCATATTTGTGTGATAATGCACAGTGTTGCACCATTCTTCATGTAAAATTTCTATCCTTAGCTCTGACTTCTATTTGTTTTTCCTGTATAGCATTGACCTTCCTCTGGTTTCCCCTAAGGCATATTAAGAGGCTGAGATGACACGAGATCCACCTGGGTGGTATGCCTCTGCAATGATTTTAATTATACCATTTCTATCCTTGTTAGGATGAATCATTGACTCCTTAAATAGCCCTGTGAGTATCTAAAGACAGATTGGTTTTCCAGGCCATATTTCACCTGTAGGTCTTGAACGTTCACACATTTCCAAACTCATAACATTCTTTTTTTTTTTGTGATCAACTTTTTCTTAACATTATACATCCAAGTAGCAAGAATATAATTCAACATGTACATGAAATAAAACAAATAACAAATGAAAACAAAAGACCTGTGGCGATCCCTCCCTCCCCTTCCATTCTCCTCCCCATGGGTCTCCACACACCTCCTTTCTGTCCTCTGTTGATCAAAATGGAGTGGAAGGGATGGGTAGTTAGTGGGGTGTTCCATGGTACTTCATAGACTTTCATGGATGATCGCAGTTGGAGATAGAGAAAAAAAGGAAGAGCCTGGTAAATTGTAAGTCAGTCTAAGATCATTAAAATTGCGGAGCTCATTTTCATTATGAATATCTGCGAATGTATAAACCCCTTTAGTGCTCCAGGATGGACATGAAAATGCCCCCCCCCCCCCCCAACTGAGAAGAGAGTAGTTATGAAAGATTGGGCTCTTAAGGTGCCATTTATGTGTTGTATTAGATCCCTTTTCTGCAAGCCACCATACTGACAAAAGAAAAGTCATTATGGGGCCGAGGCACAACTTAGCCCATTTCAAGGGAACAGCTGAGCAAATCAGGTCTTCTAGTCTATGTGGGAATGCTAAATTAACCTCTATAGCCTTCCAACAGGTGACTGAATCAGAATTAAGCCAAATTGATAATGGTCTTAAGACAAATGACCAGGAATAGTGCTTGAAATTAGGAACTGAAAGGCCACCCTGTGATTTATGGTGCTGGAGAGCTGTCAACTTAATGCGTGGTCGTTTCCCACCCCAGACAAATTTGGATACCAAAGAATTTTATTCCAGTAATCAGTTGGGGGTGGTAAAGGTAACATGGAAGAGAAAAAATGTATCCGTGGTAATATATCCATCTTGACTATTGATACACAAGCTTGCAGTGATTTTGGGAGGTATGGCCATTTAGCGAGATCTGATTCAATTTTATAAACTCATAACATTCTTTATACAGCACAAACTCATACCTCCTTCTGCCTTTGTGCTCCTGTCTGGGTTATTTTAAGCTCACGTCCACTTCTCTGTTGATGCTGCAGGGAGGGTGAGAGTGCATGTGCTGTGCTGCAGATTTTCACATCCTATTTCTCTGGATGGTTTCACTGAGAAGTGGCTTCTCTTTTGCAGCACGAGATCATGCCTTTCAAAGCCAGCTGGCAGGGAAGATCAGCTAGCCCGGACAACAATAAAACAATCAGATAAGAATTTTATTAACCTTTGAACTGTGGCAACTGTCCTGACATGAGCTCAGACAGCACCATGTATGCACTGCAGGCCTCCTTTAAGCAAACACAAAAACCTGCATGTGCAACTCCACGTTAGAGCTGTGCATTCATGCGTTATCGCCTGAGTAAGATTTATTACACCGGCTCTTACATCATAAGTTAACTCACACTTTCCTGTGTGCTATTGAGGTCAATCAGGCTTTATTAGATCTTTAGTACATTGCACAACCACTATGTTGATCCAGTTACATTCAGATTGATCACGCTTACAGTAAACCTGCGTGTGATACTGTGGTAAATTCTGTTTTCCTGCAAGAGTTTGAAATAAAGCAGGCCCTCATAATCAAGTGAAAACATAACAATGATTTTTAGGGGTCCAAAATGGCTATTTTGAGAGTAAAGGTTGCAGACCCCTGATCTGTTTATAAAGGTGCATTGTTTTTTCCTGTACATTTGTACAAAATGCTTACTATCCAATTGTGAAAAACTAATAAAATTGAGAAAAAATAAATAAAAAAGGTGCATTGTTTTGCACATTTAAATTCCTAACTTTACAGGTCAGCCATAGGAAATGTAAACATCTGGCACACTGGCACTTAATTTTTTTCAAATCTGGCCATTCTGAATAAGTAATTGAATAGGCCTGGCATAGGAGAACCTTCTGAGGTGGCAAAATTGTGCAAAACATGAAGGGCTGTGTCTGGAGTCAGTGTTTGGTTTGTCCATACTGAACTACTGTAGCAACATTGTGCTGCAACATGGCAGACTCTATGAAAGGGGACCCACGCCGTCTAAACAGCTCATTCTCAGGTAACAAAACACAACTATTCTTATTTTCATGTGATCATATACCAATGAAAACATAACTGCAAATATTATATTCCATTTATCCCATACAAAAAACAATCTTACACATTGGACCTTTAAAATTAGTACTATGCCAGGTCTCATTTTTTCAGGTTATCACAATATTTTTGCATGAGCAATGGGGCCAAGGCGCCCCTGCATTTTGTGGTGCAGAACGGCTAAAAATACTGGTCCTGTTGCCATAGTAATGTATCACTGCTTTAAAAAAAAGTCAGTCACCAAGGCAACTGTCTATGTCCCACTCTTGCACACCTACATACATACAACACAGCCACAACACAGACAAACCAGCCCATTCATCCAAAAATGCAGAGAGAAGAGCAAGTGAAGAAATGACTCAGTACATAAATCAAATATATTTTAAGGCTTCATCATTAAAACCAGCTGAACAAGCTTGAGTCTGTGTCTTGTGTGGAGCAAAACATATTAATCTAAATCTGTTTTGTAGCAGGCAGCAGATGAGCAGTGGATGTTTGGTTATTTTTAGATCTGAAAAGAGGAAATGATAATCCCTCTCATCTCGTGCCTCGTGCTATCGCCTCCTAAACTGCCCATCTGGCCTGTTGCTTTGCTTTGATGATGACATTGATGATTCATTGCACCAAACTGCATCAAACACAAACATTCAGGATGGGTCGACAGATAACAGATAAAACTGCACAAATAGAAAACTGAACAGTGCACCTAAAGTGTGAATATGTGGGTCACAGAGGTGTGAAGTACAAATACTTTGATGCTGGGTTAGGTAGAGTTTTCAGGTATTTGTACTTTACTTGGGTATTTTTCTTGCATTTTTTTTACTTTTACTCCCTACATTTTAACACAAATATATGTACTTTCTACTCCTTAGATTTTCAAAACAGGCTAGTTGCTTTACTTTTCATGCATTTTTATTTTGCAACATAGTGCATCGCTTTTCCATCATCAGGACTGATTTCAGCCTAGAAGAATGGGACGATAAAATATGGACCACATCATGCACAACAGATGACAAAGACATTAAAAGATGACTAATAACATAAACAACATAACGATGAAAAATGATATAACAAGCCAAAAAAAACATAAACAGCCAGTAAAAATGTCCTTCACATTTTACTTTTATATTTTGAGAACATTTCAAACCTGTACTTTTTAACTTCTATGTAAGAAGATGAATTTGTACTTCTACTTATGGCAGTCTTTTTTACACAAGCATCTTTACTTCTGCTTGAGTACAGAATGTGTGTACTTTTGCCACCTCTGCTAATGTTTGGTAATGCACTTGTGTTTAGTTACATGCATGGACGATCTTGTAACTGAATATTGCACATAAAGTGTGGGTATGTGGGTCAACTGAAGGCTTTGAATCAGTCTGTTCCAGCCGGTTGTAAATGAACTGTGGATAAGATGATGATGTGGCAGAAATGTGCTTCTGACGTCGTGCTCCAGTTTGTTTACTGGGCGTCCTTAGTCAAACCAGTGTGTCCTGTATTCTAATGTATGCAAATAAACACCATCGCATTCGCACAAATTTGCTGTCACCGATCATCCCAACCTTCAAGTTGAAACAGGTCTGCCAAGTTGCTGAAAAGTGACACAGCATTCTAGGCATACTTTCCACACGGCCGGTGTTTCCATGGACTTACTCTCCTTAGCTCAGAGTGTTTTCCGGTGCTGCCAAAAGCCGATTAGGCTGACTACAAAGCTGCTGCTTTTTTTTTTTTTTTTTTTCAACTTTCACTCTAGAGTTCAGGAGGCATACAGTATGTTGAACAAATGAAGGTCATCTGAGGTCCCTGCTGCATGTGGCTACTGGCTAACACCTTCTGATTCTTCCTGCCTAGTGTTACAGCTCTAATGGAAGTTTTTCTCCCGTTGTTTGAAGTTTATAATCTGAGCCCTGGTGCAGTCACCGATGTCGCTGCTCAATGGCAACCAGGCCAAAAACCTCCACTAAACTGCTTAATAATGAACTCTGTGACTATGATGACGCATGCAAAGTGAGGCTGGCAATCTTTGTTAGTGAAAACAAAGGCAAATGATGAAGGCCTGTTCCCCTGGCAGACATACGGGATCAGTTTAGTCTGAATTATGTAATCTACACAAATAAGAAGTGAACAGCAGCAGATCTTGATGTTTTGGCTAATAATCACATAAAACTCTTTATTACTGCGTAGAAACTCATGTCACAGTGTTCAACAATGTTAAAGCAAATGAGCTTTAATCGTAACATCATCTGGAAACTAAGTGGTTTTATGTTTCAGTTGCATGACAGATATTCAACCACAACTGTGTCAAATGTCACTGAAGCAAGAGTTAAGATAATGTCCATCATCCTCACACTACTTCACCATGTCACAGTTCTCAGCGAGGAGCACAGAGTGTTTTGGCCCCTTTCCTAATTTGGGTTTTAATCAACTTATCTGCAATAAAATATGAACTGCTGAACCTCACTGCAGAGAGAAACTAATGTTCTGATCTAATCTGATTCAAATGGAAGAACATGTGTACATGAACATTTAATTGTGATTGTGTTGTTTCCTGTGTACAAAAAGAGACTTAAATGCTCTCCTGTTAAAAACATTTGATTTGAACATATAACCATCACAGATGTAACTGTTTCAACAACCAAGGTGTCTTTGTATTTTTCACTATGTAGATTTTATATATATATTTTTAACTATAATTCTATGCATTGTTTTTACATGTATAAAATGTATTAGTGATTTTGTACTGTTAGTATTTTACCTTGTCTGTCTTCTAGGTGTAAAAGTTTCTATCCACACCCACACACATTTTTATATTTCTGTCATGTGTTTTTTTTTTTTTTTTTTTACTATCACTAAAACATCAGTTAATTAGTGGTCTACTTCATTTGAAATCAGAGTTTAGTTGAGTTTAGAAATCATTTCATCAGAGATATTAGCCAATAATGTCTCCATACACGCTGAGTTCCGTTTGTTGAACATGTTTTGCCCTTAAAGACACCTCAGTTACAGTTTTCTCAGTCACCTTAATACATTTTGTAAATCAGAATTGAAATTCTCAGAATTATTTGCATATCCTCCAAATCTCCAAGTCAGTTTTGCACATTATGCTTTAATCAAATTCTTCATTGTTTTGTACAAATTTGCAAATGCTTTGGCACATTTATGCCAGTTATTATGTACGTTATCGGCAGTGTTGTGCTAGTTACTGAAAACCAGTAACTAGTTACCGTTACTAGTTACTTTATTTCAAAAGTAACTCCGTTACTTACACCAAAAGGTAACGCAGTACTGTGAAAAGTAACTTTTTAGTTACTGTGAAAAAAAGGTCTTAAGTTAAGTTTTCTTTAACTCGGTTTCCATTTTTGCGTATTCGCGCTCCAGGTACTTAGAAAAAGTGTTTCGTCCCATTTGTGTGTCGCCCGGTATCATGCTAACTAGCTTCCTGAAAGCGGGCGACTGCACAATAGAAATTGGCTGCATGTCTTCTACAACATACCTTGCAGTGGCCTTATCAACTTTTTCCTGGTTAGCAGGAGCAGTCAGTCCCTCGGTAAACATCCAGCCGCTGTTGCTGAGGTGGTGGAGGTGAAGTGGCATCACAGTCTGTGTCTGTACTCTGAGCTACTAGCTTCGTCGCAGCATGTTGTTTCTGTAGGTGTTTCAACAGGTTTGAATTGCTATTTTGGGCCGTAGATAAGATCTTTGACCCAAGACACAGCTTACATTTAACTAAAACGTTCTTGTCTTTGTGCTCGACAAAGGTCAAGTAGTGAGAATATGTCCATGTAAAGAAACTTGACTTGGGCTCCGACGCCATGATGATACCAGTCTTGTAAACAGACACGCCCACACAGCGTGTCTTCTCCCATCTTCCTGCTGACACACACAGGAAGATTGCAGGACTACACGGCGCTGGCTGCAGCTCAGTCTCTAGCCGAGACTACACAAAAAATAACGCAAAATAACGGAGTAACGCATCATGTAGTAACGTTAACTGAGTTACTGAATTTAAAAAATAATGCGTTAGATTACTAGTTACTGCAAAAAAAATACGGCGTTACAGTAACGCGTTAGTTAGCGTTACTGTGTACTTTGTAACGCGTTAGTCCCAACACTGGTTATCGGTCGCTTATGTCATGTTGATCAAAATGTATTTCACTGGTTCTCTGCTGAATAGTCAGTATGACTTTGCAAGAAGACTAAACTTTTACATGATGTATAAATGGTTTATAATTAGGTGATTAATTCAATTGTAAATGTTTTATAAATCAATAAGCTGTTATAACACACTTGATAAAAAAAGGGCAGCAGTGACTTGTTTCTTGCCAAATAATGAGCCCACATGTATCTGTCAGTGCGTTCTTTGTCTTCTCCATCAGCAGCATTTATACATGCCAGCTTCATCAGATATTTATGAATAATTTACTAGGATTTAACAACAGCATATCTTAATAGTCAAAAAGTTTGATTTGGCATCAAATTAACATATTAAATTACTAGGTTCATACACTAAGGCTTTGGCAATATTGTTTACCTTGACATTTTCAGCGTGAACTGTTTAACACTTAACAGTGAGGCTCCTTTTGCCAGTTATAAATATTAGTAACTCATTTATCAGTAAGATTAATTAGTAGTAAGCTGTAACTGGATCTTGCTAAATAACAAGCCCACAATATTGAATTGCTTAAGTCATGACATGCAATCAGAAGAAGTCAAGACTGTTTTACAGCACTGTGTGGCCCAAAGGGATTTTTTATACAACATTATAAACAATGTAAACACAGGAAACAGCCCTCAGGTGGACGTGGACGTGGACGTGCAGCGTTGTATGAGGAATTAGAGAGCAGTCATTCCTGTCTGTCGGGCCACAGACTCTCATCCACGCCACAGTGAGCATCCTCCCTTAATTGAGCACAGAAAGTGTGTTTTGGAACTTATTCAGCGTCTGCAGGTGTTTGCTGTGATGTGGTTTTCTCCTTTTTGCTCTACAGTTCTGTAAACAATCTAGTCTTTTTTTTTTTCTGTATCACAATGACATGGTCTGTCAACAAATGATAGTACAAACAGTAAAGATGTAAATGTCACTCTTGCGCAATCAATCATTTTGTACTTTTTTAAAGTTTTATGTCATGTAGAAAAGTACAGCTTTGAGCATTTTCAGTCATTGTCATCAAAACCTTAGCCATACTTTGCATCAGAAAATTGATAGCATTCTGACAATTTTGTTTGTAAACAAAACTGATGCTGGATATATTACATAAATATTTATAAACTAAGGGCTTCGAGCAAGCTACAGGCTTTAGCAGATAATTCATTGTGTTTTCCGTTTGCACGAATTGTTCTGAGATATGCTCTCACTGTTTTGCAAATATTAAGGATGATTCAAGAAATGTACCATAACGACAGAAAAACTGAATTCTTCCTTTGCTGACTGACTGATTTGACTGTACTGAACTGTAACAATATGTACTGTGATAGTGCATGGTAATGAGCTAATTATTTTTATTTTATTAAAAAAAGACTGTCTGCTTGTTTTGCATCTGCATATACATAATTCAAACATTCATTGCCAGAGGCAATTCATGCCAATTTTTTTTGCACATGCTTAGGTCATGGCTAGTTACTTTTATTTTATTTTATTAAATAAAGGAAAGCAGAAGCACTTGAAGCTAAAAGGAAAAGTCCTTAAAATTTTTTAAGTCACCATTTTTTTTTTATCCTATTGTGGACATATTTTATCATGGTGTAATCATACCCGAGTTCTTGATAATGTCACATGCCTACTCAATACAATACAAAGTGTTGTTTGTGGTTGCATTGTAAAGGGTGAGGAATGACGAGGTTATGGAAAAAACGTCAGTATTTTCTTTATTATTCAACACAAGGGTGACTCATGTTCTGCACAGCATTTCTTCCTCTTCTTACAGCAACACGTACAGATTAACATCCTGCTCATGTCATTTCCCTTTCCACATCTCACTACTTCCTGTCCAGTTAATGCATATTATTCACGAATATAGTCATTGCTTCCCAATCTAAGGATCCTGACCCCCAGTTGGAGAAAGCAGAAAACACTAAAAGAAATGATTTTTTTTAAGTTTATATTATTATTTAAGATATAAACCTTTAAAAGAATCCCACAGGATAAGGGGCAGTCAAGACCTGAACACAAGCTGTATTCACAGATCCTTCAGGCTCTGCTAAATACACTTGTCTCGCATTAGAAAAGTACAGAATTTAAACACAAACACTGAATTTGTCAAAAAAGAAGCCTGTTAAGTATGTGATTGTTGTGTCGATGCAACATTCACAAGAAATAATCTACTTAAAATTCTACATAATATGAAACACCCATAAAAGATCACTTACAAGGATGTAAGGTTCTTAATTTATCATTGAATAAAAAGTTGTAAAATGAGATTTAGTTGTTGTTGGAGTCTCTGGTATAAATGACCACGAGAAAGATTTACCACAAATGAATGCCTTTATTTTTCAAGACACTTAACACACAGATATACAAGAGAGGTATCAGCTCTTGCAATAATAAAATAAATCAAAGTCGGTATCAGAACAGAACATTTAGAGTGGTAATATGGAATGTAGCCGTTTCCATTTTTTTAAACGTTTTTTAAACAATCCTTTCAAATAAATAGTCTCTATATAGTCTTTGTAGCTAGTGTTTTTAAATCAATATATTCTCTTTGTTGTGTCAAAGTTTCAGGAATGAAGAGGAGAAAATCAGACGAAAACAAAGACAGTGACAAAATAAGGATATTATCCCCTTAGCAAAAAAAGTCTTGTTTATAGGCAAAAAGGTACAGGGGAGAACAACTGTTGAAAAAAAGGCAAATCCCTTCTTCTAGACCTAAATTATCTTGTTCTTCCACCAAAAAGTGTAAATCCAAGTGCCGGGTGGACACAAACAAAAGTTTGTCACAAGAGTCTTGAGAGACACCAATAGAAACACAAAACGTCCTTCTCAAAAGCTTAAAGTTGTCACTTGCTACAAGGCTGTTGACCTAGCCAGCCAAGGTCAGCTTGTACAGTCAACATCCCCAGTAATAATGTGCTGTGCTGTTGGGGAGCGGCAGTCCAAACTTCATCCCAACAAAATACAAAATCTTATTTCATATCACAGGTAAAGCACCACGTCAGGCTCCTACAACTACACTTGAGCTTCAATGATCTCGGCCTCACTCTTTCTCTCTCAGAGAGAACTTAATAAAGAAACTCTTCTGTACCAGAGGAGGAGAGGGGGAGGAGGAGAGTCCCAGGATGCTACAGGAGTCCCTGTGTTCGGTGAGAGACCGCCGTCTCGTACAACACCTCTCCTACCACGTATAACAAAGAAAAGGAGCAGTCTCAGAAAGAGAAAAGTGCAAGTAAGGGCACAGGCAGCCCTGATCTCTGGCAGGTTAGGGAGAGCGCAGGAACGACCACACAGGCTCTCTCCACTGACCCTGAGGTGTCTGAGGTTCCCTCCAGGCAGAGGAGGGTCAGACCCCCGTGTAGGCGTAAGGACGATGCACCTTAGAGTAGCAGGGTTTCAGCTCAGTGAGCTCCTCCCATGCTGAAAAATGTAAACCGTCATGGCTCCAGTGCAGCCTCAGTCAGTGCTGTGATCCTCCAGCTGGGAGATGATGGTGATCAGGTTCTGGAGGCCGAAGATGAAGCCGCTGTCCTGCCCTTCGTGCACCACGCTGTCTTCTCCGTAGTGCCGACAGGTGGTGTGAGCAAAGTCAATCATGCGCACATCCACTGCGGGGCTGCTGGCCTCTCCTGTGCTGTGGGAGGAGCGACCGCTGCTGCTGTTGCTGCTCCCTCCAGCTACACTGGCACCTGCTGAGGAGGAGCGCGGGAAACCAAAGGCTCCTTCTTCTTCTTCTTCCTCCTCCTCGTCTTCCTCCTCCTCTTCTTCATCGGATGGCTCATCCTCATCACCTTCTTCCCCACCACGGTGTCTGGGTCTGCTGGGAGTTCTGGGAGGGTCTCCATCATAGATGATGAGCAGGGAGCTGGAGTAGAAGCGGTATGACTCACAGGCCTCCAGAGCAGCTTGCATTTCCCGCAATCGGCGGAGCACCGGGGACAGCAACTCTCGACGCAGGCGGCGCCCGTTGTGGAAGAACTGGTACAGTGCCTCCTTGAAGCCTGCGAGGGTCAGCTTACGGCCGTGGTACTTATTCATGAACATCAGCTGGCCTGAGTCTGACTGGTACACCTGCAGGTCACAACACAGAAACATGAGCGCTATGACATCACTTGTAACCTATATAACAGGGTTTCTGCAGGTCCTTAAAATGTCTTAAAAATCTAGAATCCAATAATTGAATTTTAATTTTAAAACTTATACAGTACCTGCATGCCACAAAGTCGCACTCCAATAGAGGCCGATGTGCTTTGTTGACACTTGCGAATCTGATTGGCTTTCTTCTCCTCTGATGCATCGTCCCCATGTTGGCGAGTTCCCATCTTCAAGTCTAAGACACATGGTACTGTGTAGCGCCATGTCAGGTTTTCCAAAAGGATAAATTCTGTGAACACTGGTCAAGGATCACACAGCAACAAACGACCTATAAACTAACACAAGGTAGAACCACATGTATAAATAAAACAAAATACTTGCATGGAATCCTGAGTGTAGCTGCTAGAAAAGCAATTACATAGAAATGGCTTAATCCATGAACCCTGACTACTGAAGACTGGTAAGAATCACCTTCTCCATGAGGGTTCGGGAGAATAGATTTGAGCAAATTTGGAAGAAGTTTAAAAAATATATTTCCCCGAAACATGCTTCTCTTTAGTTTAGATTTGTTGATGTAATTTGTATATGTATATAAATATACTTTAAGAAAAGAGGTATTTAACCTAAGGTGTGTAATTTGCTGTGATTATGTGATTCCAAATAAAATGTAAAAAAAATTGTAGATAAAACACCTAACAAACAGTGTATACATGCTTACATTAACATTGAAGACCAGTCCCTCTACTGAGACCCAGGAGCTGCAGTTCATTCATCAAAGGATACTGTATTGGTTACGGTGCTTTGCATTGTCCTTCATCCTCTGCAGGTGCTGCTGGTGACATTTGAGACTCCAGGGGTTGTGTTTGATCTGTGGCACCACGTTGCCTTTCTCCAGGCTGAAGTACAGGACCTCCGCCTGCTGCTGCTGCTGCATCTCATCACGGTTATAACTGCAAAGGCGACAACACAGGAAAAAATGTTAGCTTTGGTGTTGCAGAACTTATTCATGAAGCATCTGTGTTGTCTATGAAAGCATCAAGAAATCATGAAAAGCACCCTCACCTCATGATTTTGTCTTCTTTGCGGCTGTGACGAGCTCTGTCTTTGCTGTAGTTGTCATTCTCTAGGAGCAGCGGGGACTGCTTCTTGTTGCTCCACTTCAGCATCTTGCTCTTGGGCTCGCAGTCTGAGGAGGGATCTTTGTTTTCAAGGTCGCCTGATTCGCTGTGGAGGGGGTAGGCAATGAGGCACAGGTTCCCTTCCTCATCCTCTTCGAAACTGACCGACACAACACCTGAGAGAGGGGGTAGCAGAGAGAATTATAAATACTATTATCATAACGATTTAAAACAAAATGTAAGTTATCATTTATCCAATAACTTAGAACATAGCTTACCAAACATGTTTATTAACATTTAAAACACATATTGCCACATTCATTCAGCCATTTGCACAAGCACACACGTTAACATGTAACATGGAAGTTGAGGCCATAGATGTAACACAAAGATGACAGCAGAAAATTAAGCAACAGAGTATTTCATAGTAAGAGCAGCATATGTCAGTGTTCCTATGACTCATTAATGAGGAAACCAGAGGCACAAAATACCACGCAACACGAAATGTGTCAAATTGATCACAACATTTATTAAACATCCTCATAAAACACACACAAGAACTGAGATACATAGTTTCAAGCAGTCTGCGATGACATGAGAAAATTAAGTACAGATCTCTTTCCACATACAAAAACACACATCAAACAACAACTAAATAAACCACAGAGGAAAAAATGCTTAACCACATCACAGAGCATCAGTGCAATACCAGGATTCAGTGACAATGACTCTACACAGCTCATAATACAGGCTTTCAATTAAGCAAGAACTAAATCAACACTTGAAGATGTTTATACAGTTTGTTTAAAGGCATCATCTCCAGTTTCACACTGGACTTTAATGCCAATGTTAATCTATGACATGATACACAAACTGGTACAACAGTAAACCCCCTACCAGCACCTAAAAGTCCCTACAAGGCCTGTGTGTGTTGCATATGTCTGTGTGGGGTGGGGGAGGTGTCGCACTGAGAATAAACACTTCAGCTGCAATGGCTGATACAGATAAACCACACACCACGCAGGAAGGAAAGATAGATGGATGGATGTGGTCAAAACTGGTGATATAGACAAAGCATTCGATATACAATACATACATATGCATCCAACAAAACTTGTGGTAGTGACATATTACAAAAACAGCCACTGAATGACGGAACAAATAGCAAATTACTCGGAGAACAAATTCACCATACAGAGCCAATATTTAAAAAAATACATTCTAGTGTATTTGCATGTTAAATGGCGGACCTGAGGACCCAGCGTCCACATTTCTTCCGCAGCCGGAGGCTTGCCTGATGTCATGTGCGTTGACATCACCATCCTGCAGGAAGCCCTGCCTCTCCAGTCTATCCTTATGGACTGCACCTCCACTCACAGCTGCACTGTCATCACACCACCTCGCTGAGTGTGGGAACCTGTGAGTCACTCTTACTTAATTCACAGAGGCCTAATAAATTAAGATTTTTATGGCCCGATAAGCGTGAATCAACCATAAAATTGACAGTTTGACAGAGTAGCTAATCGTTATCAATAGCTGTTGTTTTATTAGGTTCAGAAGTTCTGGTTGTCCTGCTCTACGCCTCCGTGATAACCCTCCTAAAATGTTGTGTATTCGGTGTATGAATATATGAATGTTGTCTGACCACAGGCCGCTGAAACCATAAGATACTGTTGAAAATGTCTTTATCTTCAAGCAAGGTCAATGAATACGACAAATTACATTATGCTCTTTAAAAAGCAAAGCAACTCTTCCTTGCTATCTTATTATAAGAGACAGAAGAGTGTCACTGCTGAGGACCACTCAAAGGCTACAGACGTACTCTACTACCTTATCTCCAAATCCCACTCCTCATATGGGTCTTTTTATAGTCCCACACTGCGCTATTGAGGAGTCAGATACCACGCGTGTGTCTTACCTCCGTCATATGGCTGCCTACAGACGTCTGTAGTATCAGTATGCTATGTCCTAGGTTTATCTGTCTGGGGGGTGATGCTGTGAGAGACTATGGACCTGAATGCTTCCAGGAAACATGATATTCCAATTAAAAGCATGTGTGCTGATGAAAATGTGCATCTGTGTCCATGTTTCTGCACATGAAACCGGACCTGGAAATCTCCTCAACTGACTCGTGAATTACTCCCATGGCGATCTGCCCCATTTATTTTTGATCCCTGTGGAACTCTAGCTCTCATCTTGAAACCGAAGCCATCTTGAAAGACAGACACGGCACTTAAAGGACCTCTCTGGCTACTCATCCTCCTGGCAGGTAGTCAAGCAGGCAGGCCATCGGTCTGGACGCTACTTGAAACCCCCTCCTGGAGCTTGCCAATATCGTCCATACGAGTGACTCTGTACACAAGTCACATTATGAGGCCATTCAAAACAGTAATGTATCTATCTGTAGATACAAAAATACATTTTGTGGTGTGTTGTTGTGTACGCCATGTTCTCTGGGCCCTTGCTTCAATCCACAACAACCACACTGTACCCAAAGCAAAATTTAGGATGTCACCTT
Organism: Lutjanus erythropterus; assembly: GCF_056507025.1. NCBI lineage: Eukaryota > Metazoa > Chordata > Actinopteri > Lutjaniformes > Lutjanidae > Lutjanus > Lutjanus erythropterus. Next base: position 23,430,722 of record NC_139318.1, read on the forward strand.
GAGCTCTGATCAACATTTTTCACTATTCTATGACATGTTATGGACAAAGCAACTAATCAATTAATCAAGAAAATGATCAACAGATTAATGTAATACCAAACACTCAGGAGCTGCATGCTCTAGCATACAAATCTTGGTCTCCAGATGTAACAAAACATGTTTGTCTGGTACAGACCCCCACAAATGTCACTTCATTAGGATTGTAATTGTTAGTTTTTAATAGAAACGAAAATTGTGACACAAAAATGGTCATTGTCAACAATTAAGAATCCTATCACTGTCACAATACCTATCAAAATAATGGCAACTGTTACCATATCCTGCAACCCTAATCATATCCTTATGGTCTGAACGGATTAAATTTTACAATGTAATATTAAACTCAGCAAATAAGTTGTGTTGCATAATTAACGAAAATATAGAAAATTCAGTATGGCTGCAATATCCAGATCACAGAAGCTGCATTTTTTTAAACAAAGGAATAAATGTGTGACAAAACATAGTTGAGTACGCAGAGATGCTCTTCATGTTCTCCAGATGTAAGCTAATATGTTTGTTTGGTATGGGGTCATATTGCAGGTGCAGTATCTGTCAAAATAATGGAAATGTGTTTTTTGGTTTTACTATATCTTGTAGCCTTGGTGGTATCCTGATGATCTGAACAGATGCATTTTTTGCAATGTGATACTGAATACAGCCAGTAAAGCATTATGTATTACAAGCTGTTAGCCCAAAGATATGGGGAAAGGAAAGGAAGGATTAAAGCTAGGTACCACAACATCTTCACACATGCCCAGTTTTGACAAACAGCTTCACAATTCTCCCGATCTGAGACTGGGGCCTTACCTTTATACTGAGGGGTGAACTTCCTCATCTCTGCGGGGAGGCTCTTGTAGAACTGGTGCTCCCGGGGGATGAGAGGCTTGCAAATGGTTTGCTCCCCAAATCGTAGCACGCAGGAGTGGCCTCCCACCTGGTGCACGAAGGGCTCAAGCATCACCCCTTTCCCGGGATATGGAGTCCCGTCCGCCTGCATGAGGGCTTCCAGAGCGGGACTCATCCTCACTCCGCATCGGACAGCTGACCGGGGGGGACCCACCACGTCGCTGGGGAGGCACGAAGCTCGGCCGCTCGTCTGGCTCCCTATCCTCAGACTCTGACGCTGTTGGCTCGCAAGGGGGCGCTACTGGTCGCCTGTTCGAGCACAGCAGTGAAAAAACAAAGGGCAGGACAGGAAGGACAGAGGCAGTGACAAAATCCCTTATTTCCTCTCTTTTCTGCGAAGGAGGACGAATTATAAAGCTCCTCCGCTGGGCAGGATAATCTCCGTGTTTGTATGTGTTATAAAAAGCAATATATGCAGCGTAAAAGCTGCTGTAAAACGTTCTCAAGCGACGTCCGTTTCCGTTGTCCTCGACGTCTGGCTGTTACCGAAACTGACGACGAAGCTGATCCTCCAGCGAGAAAAACAGCACGAGCAGCCAAAAGGTCCCGCCCACATCCCCGAAACCGGCCAATCACAGAGCCGCTGCTGTCGCTGGGAGGAGACAAGGTACCTAGGAGAGGATCAAGCAGATCAAGCAAACAAAGAGGAAGGAGAGAAAACAGGGGGGAGGGGAGTACAGGAAAAATACTAGACACAAAAAACACAACACTGACGGCAGTTTTAAAGGTGCAACTTTCATCGTTCTTGTTATTCTGGAGACAGGCTGTAGGCTAAGTTTCATCTGGTTCTTGCAGCATTAAAATTCCCCTTGGAAACAAAGTGCAGGACAGAGTTTAAAGGTCCAGTGTGTAAAGATTTATGGAGGCTGATTGGCAGAATATGGTAGAAATGAAATATATTTAGAGCTGCAATGATTAGTCAATCAGTTGATTAAAGGAAAATTGCCAACTGTTTTAATAATCAACTAACCATCTCAGTCATTTTTCGAGCGGAAATCCCAAACAATTGCTGATTCCAGCTCCTAAAATGTAAGAATTTGCTGCTTTTCTTTGTCACTTATGACAAGTAAATACAGAGACTTTAGGTTTTGGACTGTTGGTTGGACAAAAGAAGCAACTTGAAGATATCATTTTGGTTCTGAGGTTCCTTCTTCCCTTTGGGCGAGATCACCATTTCTTTTTCATTTCACAGTTTCGACTCAAAATGTCATAGTCAGTGAGAGGAGCAAAACAAATGGTTGCGTGCTTGGTGATGTCAAATATGAAGTCAATTTAAATGTGTTACCTGTGTAGATTTTAAGCATTAATATGAGCATTAAATTAATATCTAGTATGATCATAAACAAAAACATGGTTGAGAGAACCTTTAAGAAGATACACTTTGTCTCACACCACTGGAACAAAAAGTTAGAGACTTATGCCATGTTTAGATCACTGACCGTAAATAAAGATCAACATGTCCCCACTTCCTCCCACTGTACAATTATGAGGCCAAAATAACTCCGATATGAGTGCTGCACTCTTGTACTGGTGATGTCATTTGGAGACAGAGTATGTTCAGTACTGATCAGGGTTGGAGCCAATGTATCAGGTTCCGGTCCACACACCCAGCCAACTCAATTGCAAGCAAGGCTCAGCTGTCCAACATAACGTGGAACACCGTTTTTATAGCATCAAATAACTAACTAAAAGAAAACTGATCAGAAAAATGAACTTTTGAACATACATCAAAGTGATAAGAACTACCTAAAATGACAGAAACCATTTATTTAGTGTGTACTTTGATTTTTTAGTTTGGCTCATGTCCCATCTGCTAACGGGGGGGGGGGGGGGGGCATTTACAACCTATACTGCAGTCAGTCACGAGTTCAGATCAAATGGGATGGATGGCAGTGATGGAAAGGATTCCCATATTTACATCTTGGATGTGTACATGCCATCAGATAGCTCAGACTGAATTGCACGTGAGGACTGAAACCGATGCAAATACCACTCTATACATTAGATTGGGTATAATTACGCTGAAGAATGAAATCTGAGGTTTGACTTGCATATCAATGTGTACACAATTTAAGCAAATAGATGCAACAGCAGCCAAACAATATGCCAAAAAACATTTCCTGATGTTACAGTTAATTACACATGTATTTTTCTCTGATCCCATTCTCAGACTTTACATTTAAGATGATACACACAAACAGATTTTGCCAGCTCTGGATACGTTTTACAGATATTAAGTGTTCATGATTTTTTCATACTACAAAAAGGACCTGCCCTTGTTTACTGGATGAGGTGTCCTCTCAAGAGTTTTACAGACTTTTGCAATGGTGTTTTTTGTGGGGGACAAGGCATTTGGCAGTATCGAGATTGGCAGTGTGAAAAAAATGTGCACCTGTCTTGCACATAGTTAACTGACCCACGCACGTCATAGCCAATGAGCCAGTGACGTTGCACTGTACTTTGGAAACAGCTGGGCCAGGTCCAACTTTTGTGCCGGCCGGTCTCATTAAAATAAGCGAGGGACAGCATTTTTGGATGTGATGTTACTTATGGTGTGCACAAAGCCGAAGACCTGAACAGTATCACATTTATTGCTGTAATGTGAATAAACTGCCTTTAACCCCCTTTGAGACATTGTGCCGCTGAAGTTTGCAGCACTAAACACAAACAAAGCAGAGCTCTGTTTAAACAATTTCCTATCTTAACAGTGCATCATCTATATCTCAAAGAACAACATCCTTTTTAAACATAACACACATTCCAGTGGCACTGAATTCTGAGCCACTGATATAACTAGAGCCCTGATACAATATTTCAAGTCAAGTCAATTCAGTTTGTATTTAACTGATGTTATGTCAGGGCCTTTTTTTTATATAGAGCCAGTCTAGACCATACTCTTCATAATATCCTTTAGAGACTAGGGCTGCCATCTTTAGCTCTTCACCTTACTTTGAACAAAACAAATACTTAGAGGTTTGGGTTATTTTTAAGTTTCAAGTTCTCAGGTTGATCAGACCCCCACCCCCCACCCCAACTGCAACAACCATAGCTTACATCCACAGACAAGGTGTAAAGTAATGCTAACATTAGATACACACACAGGTTGTAATGTTAGCTCCTTGTCAAGGCTAGCCTGGTCTAGCAGAGATAATCTTAGTTTTGATAAATTAGCACCAGCCACCAACTTCATGATAGTGTATAATGTATATACAGCTCTGGAAAAAATTAAGAGACCACTCTCACAAATGTTTCTTAAATCAGCATCTCTACATGTACGGCAGCCGGTCCATTCCAGCGTTTGTTGGATTCCAACACAAGCCTCCTCATTCTACTTAATGAGACACTGATTAGATGATCACCTGAACCAAATCTTATTTTATGAGGAAGATTATAAAAACCACTGCTGTGATTAAAGATTGAGATTATCCCACCAATATTGATTTCTAAACTCTTCCTAAGTTAAAACATTAGTATTGTGTTGTTTAAAAATAAATATGCATTATTCGAGGTCTGAAAACACTGCATTTTTTTGTTATTTTTATTTTGACCAGATGTCATTTTCTGCCAATAAATGCACTATGTTCACTAAATGCACTAAATGTTCATTTTACTCAAACACATACATATAAATAGTAAAACCAGAGAAACTGATCATTTTGCAGTGGTCTCTTAATTTTTTCCAGAGCTGTATATTTAACAACAGAATAGTCATTTTTATGTCTGCCCTCACCCCATGACTGTTTTGTGATGCCGGGGCTTCGTGTAATTGCCCTTCCAGCGGATTTCAGTCTGTACAACCTTATCCAGGTGTCAGTAAGCAGCCTCTGTGATCAACCTACAGCATGCTGTGGTGAAATTAATTTTAAGTTGGATATTCAGCTCCAGTGAAAATGACTAAGTTCTGGAGTGAATGGCTGTTGAGTGTTAAATTTAAAGCTAGGTCTACAGTATTACTTTTGAAATGTGACTCCTGATACTCTGTGCTGCAACTTTGCTGCTGCACAGAGCAGATACTTTAAGTTTATAATTATAGGGTTCATCAACCAACCAAACATTGATTATGAACTTAGATGGTGGGGATCGTGGGCAAGTACTGGAATCGGTGTATGTCCAAACAACACCAGTAACACCTACTACTGCGACAAGCATAACAGAGGCCTTATAGTTCCCACCAAGAGAAAGCACTAAGGTGACAGCAGTGAGGAAGAACTTCCTTTTAACAGTCAACAAGTTCTGCCTCTCACCATCATCTGTTAGTAAGGCTTTGTTTACAGGGAGGACACTGCAAGACACTGCATGCTAACCACATTACTGGAACATTTTTCAGTGGTGTAAAGCCCCAACCCAGTTTTGACATATATCATTTTTTCCAGTATTCCCAGAGACAAATGTCTCTGGTGGAGGCTATGAGTAATATCTGCAAAAAATACTGTAATAATAGCAGATTAGTCTCTAAGGTAACTGTAAAAACTCTTCATTCTGGTGCTTGGTCCTTTACTAGGTTTACTTTGGCTCTGTGTAAAGTAAAAGGTCATTGCTCACCCAGCAAGCTTCAGATGTGCAGACCAAACTGGAAATTTTTTCTGTGAGTGGCAGTTGACCTAATGAGTCTGACTGGTGTGCCAGTCCAGTCAAAGCTGAGGTACTGTAGGCACACTCAGGTCACTGGACGGCTACAGTCTAATCACACACTAATCTCTGATGTTCCAGTTCTGCACTGGGATTACAAATGGGAAGAAAGGATCCCAGACCCTAACAGGGAGGGGATTAAATGATCAGCACTGGAACAGGGCACCCACTCTTCTCTTTCCACTGGTCTCACAGGTAGGAGCTCCCTGGTGGTCTGGTGTGAAATGCCGAACTACAGAAGAGAAGAGATAGAGTGTGTGTAGAGCAATGTGTGTGCTTGTCTGTCAGGAGGTACATTCTGGGCTTCCCAGACATTCTGATCCCAGGATCAACAGAACAATACAGGCTGAGTCATGCAAGTCCACCTTTCGGGAAAGAAAATCGTAGCCGTGTCATGTTACCGTGTGAAGGATTTACTTGTGTGTTTGCAAAGGTGTAGAGTGGGCCTCAGTACTGTAGTCTGGGATGAACGTGTGTGTTTCTGTGTGTTTGCAGGGATGGACGCTTATGCTGTTAAGCCCTGGCCCCACAGGACGACAAACCCCTACATTTGGTGGCCAAAGTACATTTTGTTGGGGCCAAATGTAATCTTGAGTTTAAAAAAAAAAACAATACAGAAAAGGCAATTCAACGCAAGTGAAAACACCACAGAAATGGCATATTAAGCCTTTACTCTATTATATTGCTATTAATATTAAAACTGAGATAAGACATTAAACTCCTCAGCCATGTTTCTTCGGACAAACAGTGATTCTGCAATTTTCCACCAATATTCATGATATTTCAGTATGAAGAAAGATGTATTCATGTGTATGAGTTGAGGTCTTTTGAGCCTAGTCACCCTGGCCTCGCTGATGCATCAGTGTTATGTCAGCGCCCCTCTCATGTCATGGGTCCGTGCCTCAGGACAATAGGTCCAGGCGGTGCCACAGGGCCTTGAAGCCAGCTATGAAACAGAGCAATGACGCAACATCCAACAACCTCTTCCATGCGCATTGTATTATGTGTGGCCTTTTACAAACACAGGAGGCATTGTAAACTCCACCTGCCAGAGATGCAGCAAAAGTCTCTAGAAATCCAGCTGTCTACAAATGTGTAAGCATTTACAGAAAAAAAAATGGAGAAATTCTTTTTCGCAGATGGAGAAAATCCAGTACACCAGACATGGTACTTCAGATGGGATACACCACCACACAAATACTCTCCAATACTAACAGATTCATATTAAACATAGTTTTGGACAATGTCATTGGGCCTATAAAAATGATTCAAATAGATTTTACACAGTGAAATATATTCACTACACGCTACTTCACTACTATACTGTACAGTAGTGACCTAGAGAGCGTGACCCATCTCGCTCTGCCATGTAACCCCCTGAGCTTAGTGATCACTCTAGTCTAGTTGATCAGTCAGCTGTCTGCAGTTTGGCCCAGTTTGCTTAATGGATTATTCTGAATATTGTACAGTGATGGATGACTTGGACTTGGGACTGTCTGCCACGTAGTGAGTGTGACAGTCCCAGTGGCTCCTATAGAAAAGCTCAGGGTAGAGACTGAGCACTGCTCTTTAGTGAAGGTGGTGAAGACAAACATACAAACATTTGCCAACCCAACCAGTTAGTCTTCCGTGTTAATGTCTTCTCTTATATAACATCTAAAGCATGTTGGAAGCATTTGCAACGTGTTCCTCTACAATTCTTTACTATGCCACCGTGTTTAAAGGCACTAAACTAGTTCCACTTTTTTCACCACAGAAACTTAATTTGTGCATCAAAATATTCAGCTCAATTAGGACATTCCAGCTATCACTCAGATTTTTTGAAAACTTTCATACTCTATTCAAAACTGACACATTTTTCATGCATTTTCTCATGCATGATATCAGCCTGAATTGTCAACTCATTACATGCCATTTCCATATTCAGACAACTAGTCAACTTGGTGGAGTGGGCACATTTGAAGATCTGGTCCCAGCAAAGTCTTATCTACTCATTCCTACTCATTCAAAAATAAACATTATGTTATAAAATACTGCACCAGTGCCACACATTTTATTTCCTGGTTTACTAAAAATCCCCAAATTCATTTAGTTCTAAGCACTAGATGTGCTATAGAAACTTTGTTTATGGTATGCTTTAACTATAGACTGACAGCAGGGGTAATCAAAAAACTTTTTTTGTTTTCATTTTTATGACCATAATACAGAAACAAGAAACATCGTTGAACTATTTTTAGTGAAGCAATGCAGTTTAGCCGACAGCAATTATTCAAGCAATGCTGTTTAGCTTCTAGCCATCAGTGAAACAATGCAGTTCATCTCCCAGTGTGTATTATATTTTGCATCCCACATCCCTTTCACATGTTTGTAACTAATCATACACCCTTCTACACTTTGTCAAACTCATATCTACTCATTCGTATATTCTGTTGAAAACTTAATTCAAAACTTAAAATGTTCAAATTTTTTAATACATTATTGATATTAGTTAACTTCTAAGGGCAGCTTTTTTCTTTATTTTATCTGATAGAGACAATGCAATTTAACATAGTTCCAATACAGAGTATGAAACTGATGTGTTGCACAGGGAGTTTATAGCTTTTGCTCATCTTCAACTCTTGTCCCTAGTTGGACTTTTACATATGATCCTACAGTGTTGTTAAAATATACAGCTTCAAACATCATAAAACTATAATACACTACAAACATGGGTGCAATAAAATACATATACCGCAATCCACATACAACTACATGCATACCGCAGTGCATACAGTGCAACATATACCACAATACACATACACTAATAACTTAAAAATTTGAGCACAATTAGCCACAATTATAAGAGTGAGTGCAGCTATGCTTTGCTTTTAGCCAGCACTTGACCTTTGTTGTAAAGGATTTTTATATCTGGAGCCAATTTGATTTCAAGCATCAGCTTTCCAAGATCCAGCATTCACAACGCAGTTTCTGAAGAAACTGTGTTCTCTGTTTGGAAATGTTTTCAAGCAGTTTTCTTTGGTTTTATAGAAAAACCTTCAAGGATAAAGACTATTTGGTCCTAAATGCAGCTACTATTTACCATGCACTATCATGGAGGCAGTGGTCAGGTCACTGGACATCTACAGCTTAATCATGGACTTTCAGTTAACCCCTTTTCCGCTCGGATAATGAGTGAAGTATCATACAGTTACACCACAGTACAGCTACAGTAGGGGTGGGATGGGGGGGTTAAATTTGTGCTGTAAGTCAAGGAGTACCTTTAAATTCCTGTGTGGGGGGAAATCACAACAGTATTATTCTGGCAACTTGACATCCCATTTTCCACTGCATCCAAAAGCCCTCCCCCTCATTCCCAGACACGTGAGGAAGTGAAACATGGGTGAGTGTGAGAGCTCGCTACACAGAGGGGATGGGCCCATATGCTCCTTCTTTTAGGCTTTGGGGAGCTCTAGTACTAAGTATGTTGATAGTGATGAGTGTTGCTGGCACTCTGTCACCCAATGCCAAGTCAAGGACAGCCTTGTTTACTCCTGCATTTCCCACCAACACCCACACTCCTCATATCATTCCTTCTACCTTTCCTTTTGTTTACAGTGGAAAGAAGGCTCATCTGATCACAAGATAGTGACTCCTTGATGATAAAAAACACAATCAAAGCACCTGTTTGTCATCTGCTGGATATCTGCCAACATCATAAAAACACATCAGTCATACCCAGCGAAAACATTTAGCCTATCTTAACAACTCATCTATTCTCTATTGAGCCTTCAAGAGCTGGTTTTATGACACTCTTGTAATTTCCTGTTTTTTTGTTTTTTTTTAAATAAAAGATAAAAAGGCAGATTGCTGCTCTTGTATCGAGAAAATGTCAGTTCATATATCGTATATCAGCAGTTGATGTTGCAGTCAGCGACAAACATGAATGATTCTTTGATAACAATACGGATGTTTGTCTGAACAGTAAACACAATCATAAAACATGATTCAGGGCAATATACAGTAAGTGAATAATCCATCGTGAGGATAAGACTTCCTCTATTGATGCCAATATCGAAACGTGAGGCTTAGCCATAAACCCTCTTAGAGCCTTTTATATATTGTTTACACAGAGATGAGTAATCAAAAGCAGGGGCTAAAGAGCAAAAAAAAAAAAATAGACAAAAACATTTAAGAAACTGGTCATCATTCTGATGCCAATAGTCTTCAACAGAAGTTGACAGGATTGGAATGAGCACTGGATGAAAATGACAGTTTTGCTAAAACTAGCCAACTACTGCAAATCTAATAATGTGAACTTGAATTTCATAGTTACAATAGACCTAGATATTTCACCTTCATTGGTGATAGCCTTCCTTTACTTTCTCAAAGCATGTCTTTGGAGAACACCTGGACAGCCGCATTTAACTTCAGATTCTTCAAGCGAATCTACACATTCTTCAAGTACATTCCTGAAGACCATTAACACATACGTGTGGCACAGGCATGTGCTACAGTTGTCTACAGCCAGAGGACAAATGCTGGCCTGGATGATCCCTATGAACTGGCTTCCTCCAGGTTACAATGCAGCGGGTGACTTGGAAATCAAATCTCCATAATCTAACATGAGCAAATTCACACTCAATTGCAACTCACTGTGGAATCTACTGCAGATCATGTACTGTACATATGAGTGAAAATTGAGAATATGTATAACCTTGTAGCATTGTGCCAACATAAGCTATACTTGATGTATTTAGCAGTAGCAGTAAAGACCCTAACAAGTGACAGAGATAAATGTATGCTGTCACAAGATGCCATGACACCAAATGATTACAGTACATAAAATCGCTGCAGCCTCCTTAGGTTGTCGGAGATAATACCCTGCTATCAGCTTGACACATTCAGCCTGTCAGTGAACAACTAGCTAGACCCTGACCCACTTTGAAGGAAGCAGCTGACTGCCTCTCTTAAGTCTGCATGGGGTGGGCCTTGTTTAAGGTGGGGGCCCCACAGGATATCTGTTTGTAAACACACATGCCGCACTGTAACGTGAAGCACGAGAATTTTTGAAGAGAAATGACCGAGCGAGTGTGTGGGCAAACAAATTGCCGGGAGTGTCACAGTTTATGTTTCTGTCTATTGTGCGGGGGCCATCACTCACATGCTTGTGCGGAAAATAATGAAACGTGTTTACCGGCCTCAGTGTTATGGCCCAGTTTCTACACCCGGCAGATCAATGCTAGTTCTGCACTTGCTCATCATCACCATGGGAACGGTCTCCAGAGGACAGTATACATGTATGTGAGCAGCGTGGGAAGAGATATTCAAGGTTTTTGGTTTAGAAAAGTAGGGTTTACATTTCCAGAAAGAAGTTTCATGCTCACATGTACTATTCAACAAACTGTGTGATGCTGAATACAAATGTGTCACCACGTGTTTATTTTATTCTTTGTGTAAATATGAACAGGACAGATATTGCATGTCTGCACCAGGTTATATATAGCTCCTGACTGTGGCTCCTGTCTTGGTGGTCTGTTAAAGCTCTGCTGGCACATTTTCACACACCTACACCTTGCCAAATTAGCCCCCCTCCCAAGCCTTACCCTTGACTTCTGACCTCCAGTAGATAACTGAAACTGTGATGCTGTGCATTGATACTGCCTCCCCCAGCTCTGATTTCTCAAGAAAAAAAAATGGGTCAGATTCTGCATCCCTTGTCCAGGATCTGGGTGGCCAAGCAGGTTCTGTCTGCATGTAGCCTTTGGGTACTTTCCAAGCCGCCACACCAAGTCTGCTCCACGTGCTCGGCCTCAGACAGACTCTCACTGCCCTGCCCCCTCCTGCTCCACATCCTGTCGGACTGCCTACTCTCACGTCTGCATCCAAACACTTGGACAAGTGCACCAGAATGAAGTGTATCTATAGCTAATTCAACCTTTCACACACAACACATGTGGTCAGCAGTTCATTGAAAATATCCATCTTCACAGATCATGTAATGTTAATGTTTTTTTCACATGCCCAGTTGGGCAAGTGGGTGAGAAAACTACTTGTCCAAAGTAAATTTTTACTCGACCCTGTGCAAATTGTTTTATTTATTAGCAGTTGCGAAATAACAAGAAAGACTTAAGTTGATTGTCATTTTAACCTAGGGCTACAACAGCTATAAACTGTCAGAAAATATATATGCCATCTTGTATAAAACAATATTTTAACTATTTAAATTTAAATTTAATAAAACAATTTAAAATAATTTAGTAATTTTATTTTTTTTTTACCACTTGCCTGGTTAAGCAAGTGAGTTGCTAGATTTACTAGCTCAATGTGGCATTCAACTTACATTTTAACTTACATTTTAAGCGGTTAATCATATAATTGAGCCCTATCATGTAGCCTCAAAATCTCTCTGAAAACATGTTTTTAAACTGAAAATGTCTCCTCTTGTTTTCCATGTAAAGTACATTTATTTCAAATGCAAATAACATTTTGTAGGGATATGACATTTGATTTTCTTATGGATAAAAGCACACTTTTCTTTATTTGCATGTACATTGTCCTATATTTTTATTTTATAAAATGAGATTCAAACAACTAATACTAAATTAAGTGCACGTTAATGTATATTGCATAGTAGAAGATAGAAGGTCTGTCCATGCCTGTTTTGCTACACACAGATTGTTCAAATGAAGTTTCCTTTTGCCACACCAATCCCTGTTCTGTGACTTCTCACATACCCACAGTCCAACTAGCTGTCAACACCTCCAGTGTTTAGGAGCAGGCTGCAGCACTCATATAGTTTGCTGAGAGTAAAAGACACACACACACACACACACACACACACACACACACGCACGCGCGCACAGACACAGATACAGAGATAAATCAAAGCAAGATGCATGCTCAAAATTTCCATCTTTTGAACACATGAATAAAAAACAAGCCTAGAGTTAAACACTTCAATCACAGAGCGTATTTCCATGAAAAGGAATAAATCAACATCTTTGCCCCTTATTGATATGCAAATCACCTACATGCAAATGAACACTCAGTACACTGTGTCACAAGTTTAAAACCAAGCAGTCACTGTGCTTCATAACTCGGTCAACACAGCATGCCTCGACAGCCCTGGTACAAAACAAATCAACACAACACAAACTACATTTGGTTTGTGGTGGTGAAGTAAGCACTCATTCAGCTTTAAAACCAAGTAATGGAAATAAATTTGTTTTCACGAGATACAACTTAGTGGTGAGTTTAAACATGGATCCAGGCCAATACTGACAGAGAATACAGTAGAGTCCTGCATGCCTGAATGCCTCGGTGGGTGGAGACTGTTGAGAGAAGGAAAACAAACTTTCTAACCTCATGGCCAACGTCAGTTTTTCTTAATCAGTGTGAAACACGAGCAGCCTTATCTCTGGTATCTTCCCTGCAGCCTTCTCCAAACCTGAAGTTAATACACAGCAGTGGAGGATCGTAAATATCAACAGCTGTCATCTTTGAACTGAAACTCGCAAATCTAGTTTCATGAATGCAATCTGTGGGATTTACTGCAAAGCCGAGCAAGGTTTGCAGTGGAATAAATTAGTCAAAATGACATGATGCGAGTTGTTAACTATGAGAGCATGTGCAGGTCTTTCAGTGCACTGTACATTAACGAGTTCCATATGTCTCAAATATGCAGAGAGTGAGCCAAAAAAAAAAAAAAAAGATTTATATAAACAGAACCACTCCTGCCCTCCACGTGTTGCACAGGACGTCACGTGGAGCCTAGGACTGCCAAAATCTAGAACCATAATATTTTGATTTTCATGCTCTCTCTCTCTTTCTCACACACACACACACACACACACACACACACACACACACACACACACACACACACACACACACATACACATACACACACAAGATATACAGTATATGCTGTCTGGGCTCAGTCTCGTGCACGCTGAAGATTCAACCCAAAACAAACAGAGCAGGGAGACGTTTACCATTCAAGGACTTCCATGAAACCAAAGTTCATCGGGTCGCATGAAAGCACTCACAGTTAAGTTTCAAACCAAGGAGCAAAACTGAAATATAAACACCATCTTACAATTCACAGAATTTATCACTCTACAAGTTTTAGCAAGCTGAATTTAAAACTTTTTTAGACCTTTTAAAACCATTATGACTGCAATTGAAGACTTATTTCATATCCATACAGTCGAAAAAGTACACGCAGTTTCCATTAGTGGTTATTAGTTCAATGTTGGTTTTGTTTTGTACTGAAGTTTTTATAGCACAATCAATACATTTTTTCCGCCAAAACACATTTAAAAGTGGGACTGAAGTTAAATCCAACTTTCAAAAGTAACATTAACTTCATAATTCATTTTTTTAAGTCCTGTCAAACTTGTATTTAAGACATTTTAAGACCTAAAATTCAGCAGAGGAGGCAAAAGTAACACACTCTTTGTATAGACATAAAAAAAAAAACTAAAAGTGAAAGTACTGATTCAATTCCTTTACTCGAGTAAAAGTGAAAGAGTACAGGCTCTGAAATGTACAATAAGTATAAAAGTAAAAAGTAGCCCTCTGACACTTCTACCAGCTGTTTCATCATATCAGGTCGTTTTTGTCTTGTTACATATTGTGTACAATATACATATTTATGTCTTTTATGTTATTTTTGTTCTGTAACATCTTTTTGCATCTTTTTTATCTTCTTACATCTTTTGTCTTGTTATCTCATTTTAATCACTTTTGCCTTATTTGTTTTCATTGTTACATCTTGCTTGTCATTTCATTTTTGTCTTGTTATGTCTTTTACGTTAATTTCATCTTGTTACATTTTTTTGTCCTGTTACATCTTCTGTTCCATTTTGCTACATCTGTCACATGTGATATGCACTGATGGATACACCAAGGCATCGTCTTTTTAATGTATTATGGTAGCGTGCATTTAGGTTGAAAGTACTCTTGATGTTGGGAAGGCGGTGCACAATGATTAAAGTACAAACCTGTTTTGAAAATTTAAGGAGTAGAACGTACAAATATTTGTGATAAAATGTAGGGGATACAAGTAAAAAGTTACTCAGATTAAGTACAGATACCAGCTCTGAAATTTGGATTACTGGATTTAGTCTTTAGCTTCGGCATTGTAGCTCAACCCCTGGAGATTAATAGTCTTATAAAGTTTTTGCAATTCTCAAAACACTGTATAGGATGAAATGGAGTGGAAAGTGGATGACTAGTCAGGTCATGGAGTTTAGTCTTACATCTAGGACAAAAACTACACCTGCTTGTCCTTGCAATTCAGATAAATGAGCACAGATAAAATGCTGGCTTTGTTTTTTTTTTTCCTGACACAGAATTTGCTACTGGCTGGTAGAAACTACAAGTAGGATTCCTTTTTAGGTACAAAGGTCAAGGACCTTGTCCTCACCACAGTGCGGTGGTCTCACTGTCAAGTACGCTCTGTTGTACACAAGTTGTCTTTTTCCAGGAAAAGTGGGATAGACATCATCTGTTAAAAGTCAGACCCAAGACTCCTCCCCATTTGGCTGTACACGAAGACTGTGTTTTTGTTTTCAGCCTGCAGATGTAAGGTCTTTTGGAGTTCCCTCACATATGTGTGTGTGTGTGTGTGTGTGTGTGTGTGTGTGTGTGTGTGTGTGTTTGTGGCCTGGGCTGTGTGAGCATGCCTGGGTTTTGCAGATGTTTGAGAGAGTGGGAGGAGTGTATATAGGTCCTGTGTGCTCCCTCTGTGTTATGTAACAGTTCAGTGAAGACTGACTGTATCTAAACCCCATGACATTATATTGACATGGAGAACAGGCTGTCCAGAGGTGATGTTTCACAACCAATTTAACACTAACCATCAAAATAACAAGACTCTAGTTGTAGAATGCAGAATGTTTTCTGCTGCTGGAAAACACAGCACTTACATATTGTTAAACTAAAACTGGAACCCTAAGTGCAAGCAAACATGAAAACTGTGAAAAGGATAATATATGTTTAGTTTCTTGTTACCAATGCTGATAACTAGTCTAAAATTTGGTTACAATGCCTACGTACCTTAAACAACAACAACAACAACAACAAAAACATTTTCATGCTTCATGTTAGCTTATAACGTCTCTTTGCTTTGTCCTCTGGTTGATTCATTAGCACTCAGTAGACTATGCAGGTCACTGGTTATCATAGTCTGCTGACCTGTATGACTGGGAGAGCTGCACAGATTCTCTGGCAAATTTAACTCTCGTGTTGGCCCATGTGAACACTTGTGATTATTTGTGTGTGTGTGTGTGTGTGTGTGCGCACATGAGTGATCAACGGATCTGATACTTGAAAGCAGCCAATCTTGCATACTACTAGACTGATCAGCCTAATTTTTTAGAGATGCACCAATTCCAATTTTCTTGGCCAATCCGATTCCAATTTCCAATTTTTTAAGGGCCCGACCTGCCTATACCAATTTTGGCTGATTACGATTTTCTTTCTGAGAACTACAGTTGACAGCATTTACAAACATTTTTGCAACTTTTCTTGTAAAATTTAGTTGAATGTTTATAATAAACTTCTCACTATTAAATATTCATTAAAAACTATTTTACATTTTCTCCAAAAGTCCTCCAGGTTACTGCCTGCCAGGCCTTACTATATTTATTTTATTAATATTATGTACTAGAGGGAACACAATCATGCATCCTGCGAAATCCCACGAGATTCCATGAGATTTCACGAGACGTGATTTCATGTGATCTCATGTGAAAGCAGATGTAAACAAACCAGAGACTGACACGGTACAACGGTTTGCTGTGGTGAAGAAAAACTGACAGAAAAGTTAAATGAGTCTGGATGAGAAAATGTTTGAGGAGACGCATCATCACAGGTTGTTTATTCTTCAGCCAGAACAGAAGGTGAAGTTTTTTAACTGTCAGCCTGTGAACAGCAGTCTGCTGCTGGCTAACATTAGCATGAAGAGCTAGACAGTTTACAGCTGTTCTGCAACATCATCAGCTGCTCAGCAGTTGCGTCTCCTTGTAGACAGTCTGTCTTCTCTTTATCCTGTTCTTATAACCTATCGCTAATGCTGACTTTATGCAAGCTGTGTCTGCTGAGTGTGTGTTGCTGACTGGCTGGTCAGTGGTCAGGGCTGGTCATGCTGAAAACCATCCAGTTCCTGTCTCTGGCTGGTTGATCGCTGTACCCCTAATTTTTTTGTGCACATCCATGACTGTATCCTGAAGGTGCTCTGTGATTCAGAATTGTTCTGGCAGTTGTGGTGGCATTGCAGTAGGTGCTTCATCTGACACTCTACTTGTAGCCACATTTCCATTTCTCTGTGGTAGTTTCCTGGCCTGGGAGCCAAACAAGTCTGCCAAGCTCATATTTTAATTTGTTCTGGCAGGATAATAAGGATAATACATGATAAATAAAAGATTATAATGTTAATAAAAGTTAATAAAGTTACTACAGATAATGTACATTTAGACTGATTAAACAGACTGATTAGTCTGTTGAGTGTAGCAAAGCAGCAAAGACGGTGACAGGATAACCTGCACTTGACCCACGTGTGCGCAGTCTGATTGACATCAACCACAGCCCTGTCATGACAGCCTTCCTTGCTTTCATCACAGCCAATGGATAAAAGCCAGATTCTAGAAAAGTGTTTGTCCAGCAGTAGTATGACTTTTGAAAACTAGACCCAACGAAATGTGGGACATGGTCTCAGTATGTGGGACAAGGGATAAAAACACTGTGCAGTCCCACATAAAGTGGGACACCTGGTCACCCCAATAGAGAGTTTAGAAATTGTGGGTAAGAGAGATGGGAGAGCCACGCAACAAAGATGTCAGGACAGATTCAAAATGGGGATCTTGCAATTATATGTTCAGTGTTTTAGAACCAGAGGTAACCAGAACACTTCAATGACATTGTAATTTTGGCCTAAATAACTAAATAAAACACACAAGAAAAGAAAGTGAAAGGTTATTACCATCATAGATCATAGATCAATCAGATTTCCTGTCAAAAAATGTCTCCAAGTTTAAATTTAGAGTATTTGTTGTGTTAATCAAAACTTTAGCTATCTGGTTTTTATTCAGGTGCCTATGGTGGCATGTGACTGAAGCTGAGCTTAACTTTTCCAGAAACCTCAGTTTAAAGCCTCTGGAAACAAAACAGACTTCAAACTTGGGCTGAGACAATAGAAATATCTCCCAATTCGATGCTAACACAGAACTTGGGTGCCGATTCAATATGCTTTCTGATTTTACAAGTATTTTTAATTAAATATTATGATTTTTTGAGATTTGTGTAACGCTAGACCATGGGAAAAAGTTGCATCATACTCTTTTATACATATACTTTATACATATAAAAATCAATTCAGCCATCAAAAAATTCAAAAAATGTAGGATTTGTAAAGTAAAAGAATCATGACACTTAAGAGAATCAATTTCTTCTCCCACCCCTACTTCTGACTATGCAATTTAAGGTCTTATATTCATGATACTAAGCATCCAAAAAGTATTACAGATGAGTTTCAATCCAAATTCTAAATATTGTCATTTAAGATTTCTAACACTTTCATGATATTGAGTTTGACTTGGGCATAATTATGGTGGGACATTTATTACAAAAATTAGACAATAAATTCAGTGAACCAATAATAAGAAAAATCCAGTTTTTGCACCCAAAAAGGTGCAACATAACCTCACTGCTTTCGCTTAATCTACCTCTTTGAGCTTGAAACAAATCAACAGTGCGAAACTGAAACTTCTTCATCGCTCCAAATTTCTTTCACAGTAGCCTAATTTCTCCTCACAGAACATGAGAGCAGCTGCTCTACTTCTGCCTCGATCTGGAGTAAGTAACTTTAGTTTGGACACAAACTAATGTGTCAAAACACCAAAGTCAATAATGGAAACAAACGATCCAGTCGAGGCAGCGCCAGACCAGCAACAGCAACTATTTTCACTCATGTTTTTTGTGGATACTCAACTTTGATGTTTACTATTTTGGGCCAAATTTCCTTTAAGTAATAATAACCAATATGCACAGTCAGACTGCTGCTGTTAAGTTTTGAGTTTAGCTAACAGCTAGTGGATGACTTTGCTAATGTCACTAGTCTTAAAGGAGCCTTGTCTGAAGAAATAAATAGCAATATAAATAAGACTTTTGACATACTGACTTAGCAGAACAACTGCCTCTCTGCAACCATAGAAGACCTCTTTGTATTCGAACATGGGACACCATGTTAGCTTCCTCGTCTCCACTCCCAGACAGTACTGCAGCATTGATTTTTGCAGGCAGGCCAGGTCTGGAATACACCCAACGCTCAGTACAACTCACAAAATATTGAACTTTAATGTGCATCCTTTAATACGGATCACCGCTGTCACTATGGTACCAACTTAGACAAGACCAAACTAACTGCCACACTAGTCTCATGTGTTTTTAATTAGCGTCGAGTCCAGCTAGTACTTCAATATCACTAATTAGTGCTATCATGGTGAGAAACCATCAATATGTCACACAGTCAGAAGCACATTAGCTTAGGCTACTATTGACGCTGCTGCTGCTGCATTCACTTTCTGGCCTGAGAAAATGGATGTTGGTCAGCAGCAGTGAGACGGGTCAATGCAACAGCTCAGGGTCGAGGGTTTTGTTCTCATCATGCCACCATGTGCAGCCACTGTTCCTTTTTTTTTTGAGTCCTTAATGAGTTGCTTAATACACTGTCCAGATGGTTTTGTTGACTTAGAGTGACTCACTGCTGATCATTCACATCAGTAATCTATCTGAAAATGCCATCCCAGAGTTTTCTGGTGTGAGTTATGAGGAAGGGAGAGGTCTTGGCCTCATGTGTTCCCAGGACCGTTGACAGAAAAGAGTTATAGTGCAGCACTTTGAGAGCAATCACGCATTCCCCAAACTGCCATTAATGATACAAAAAGCATAAGTAGAGTTCCTGGTATTACATTACTTGGAATTGCTATTGAGATACAGCATGTGGATGTAATCCAGAGCTGCATTTTTATTAGTTTCAACATCAGGGTCCCAGAGTTTATGAGGGATCTGGGTAAATGTAAACAACTTAAAGTACATGAGTGCCTACATTAGCCCGCAGTGCAAACTACTTTGCTTAGACTTCTCTGTGCTTATAATAGGAGGGAATGTGATAGACTTGAAGTGTTGCCCGGTCTAGACTCCAGACATTAATCAGAGGCCATCCAGAAACACACAATGACATCAGTATCTATACAAACATTTCCCTTTCTTAACAGACTTAGTGCCTCTGAACAGGCTGGAGAGACTGACTCAGAAACTAAGATTGGTTTGTGAAGGTTAGCTGCAACAAGAGCTCAGCTGTTTAAGTTTCGGAGCACAACTGAACTGAATAATTGACAGCTGTAAACTAGAGGCTGAGCTGCATTGCCATAATGCAACTCAGCACACAGCTGTATGCATAGGAATAATAAGCAGGGTTTCCCCTGGCAAAGTCATTAGGTTTGGTGACAAGTATCTTTAGACGGGCCTGGTGTCGAGGTGTCATTTTTGATGGGGGTCTTGTGTCAGCCAGCGACAGACTGATGGCAACATTAAGGTATCGTCTTATAGTTTCTGTTGTAACATAATCATAACCAGGATTGCGGCATTCAGAAAAGCCATATCATAAATATCATACGGCTCTACATTAAAAAACTTTTTAAAAATACATCACCTGAAAATAAAATGTCTTGATGCTTAGGCCTGGTGAGCCACTGGTCTTATAACACACTGGGGTAAACTGAATAAAGTTGGTTCCAACAGCTAGTTTAGCTATTATTATGGTATACCAGCTAGTAACCTATACAGCTAGTATTTTGGATGTGGTTTAAACTTTCTAACATAAGATTAGACTCTAAAGGATGTCTCATAAAATCTTTTATAACATTGTTCGGGGGAACACAGAATTCTGTATTAGTAGTTCCAATGAAACTGTCTGTTCACTGTTCTAAATTAATGCCCTAGAATGAGTAACCACAGGGACGCAGTCAAAGCCTCAGTTTACAATTATACTGCAACACGCCAACAAGCTAAATCTTATTACAACGAGTGACAATGAGTGACTTCAATACTCTTTTAACCTCTTTGGGAATAAGACAACATTGATGACTGGGATGCAGCTGATATTTTGCATCACATGAGCAATCATCTCACATCCCATTCGCATTTCAACTCATTACTTCAGGCTGCAGCCAACAGTATAGAGTGTCATCTGCTCATGAAAAAATTGATGTTAATTTGGGGACAAAGACATGGATGGATGGACATCTAGCAGGTCTTGTTGCTAAACACACTGTCAAATAATACTTACTGTTTGTCAACTGCATATTTGTTGTTACTGACTTTGAATCTTGCTGGCTTAACATTAACTTTCTGGCTCATAGCCGAGCCAAAGAGTCTAGATTCTCCTGCTCTCCTTTTGCCAAGTTGTAGCTAAGGTTCGTCCTTTCTACTCGAGTAGTTAACAATGTTTACAGTGCATTAAAGTGATGTTCCAGGTATTATTCAAACCTTCATGTCAGGGAAACTGAGTTATGGCTTGTGAAAAACTAGCGATTTTGAAGCATGAAAATATAAATTAATGTCCTTAATTTTTTTTTTCAAGTGACCATGGTTTAAGCAGGATAATGCCCTTCAAGGCCTCAACCACCAGGAATTATTGTACTGTGTGGCCTTCCTGGCTGGCCATGTCATTAGGCATTATCCCTTACTTATCTCCTTCCTCATTTAAACTAATATAAAACATGCATCTGGCATAACTTTTACAGTTCTTAAGGTTTTGTTTTGTCGTACCTGAAAGTGGCTTACACATACACACTTATGACTCCAACTAAAAACTATAATAAAACAGAAAATATAAAGCTCTGTATCTTGAGATCATAAACTTGCAGATGTCTTGCTTCATATTTTCACTGTGTATCTGAGTCACAGATGCTGTTCTGTTCCTGCAGTAGCATCACAAAAGTTGATTCATTTCTCTGAACAAGCCTGAAAGTGCTGACTCAAAAGGCAAAAATTCCCTGCAGCACGAATGACTCTTTGCAAATTAAATCGGGCCTAAAAAAGGCTCTGCTATAAACTAGAATGAGTGGCACTTAGGACATAGCCTCATTAGAAATAGAAGTGTCTAAAAATGTGGACTGAATATAATGAGCGCTGACGGCACACACCCATCTCCTATTCACGTGTCACAGTCTTCCCTAACTTTCCAACCACTTGCCAGTCCATCTGCAACTGTGTGATGCTTATCAATAACACATTAGGCTTGTTGTTTAGAATCAATCTGTATGGAACAGGTCCCCAAGGGAGGTTGATGGATTTGTGACATTGTGACGTCTGTTTTGTGGCACTTGGCCCTGGGTGTGTTTCAGTGTGACACTGGTATCTCGTCTGTTGGAGTTTGTCAACAAAGTCAAACGACAATGTGAAAACAACAAGACAATGAGACAATGTGAACGGCAATATTGTACAGTATAGATGTAGGTCATGATATATTAACCTTATACTGGCCTACTGCATCCTTGTTTTGTTTATCCATTGTGATATTTACACTTAAAACTCACATACATTTTTAGCAATTAGTGTTTGAATAGACAGATGAATACAAATAAAAAGGGAAAATAAAAGAAAAGCATTTCCATACATCTGTGTCGGTAATCTAAGTAGTGTTAATAATTTGTATTTAAATGCAGTAGCTGTATGGAGGTGAGGGTGAGCATGGAGCTGCAGCTCTGTGTTAAGTGTTTGTGGGTGCTGGCTCTTAGCAGTAGTATTTGGGCACTGCAGTGCTTTTCTGCTTATTCTCAGTGCACGTGATGATGGATGCACGTTTCTGCAGAGGTGACCAAAGAGCTGCTCTTCTCTATCACTCACTCCGTTACATACAGCTCTCCCTTCTTCCTCTTCTAACACAACTCCATAGCTTATAACAGTAAATAGCACATCATTATTTATGTGTCCTCTGAGTTATAACTCTGTCCTCATTATGTCCTTAAATGTTGACATTATGCTGTAGAGGTAAAATCTTCAAAACATAGTTCATTCAATGCATTCATTTTCCTCAACCTTGCTGTGTAATGGTTTCCCCTCATCATCTGCATACACACTTATTCTTAATTACAGATGCACACACTCACACTCTTCCTCTGTCTCCCTTGTCTCCCATATCTCACACACCCTCATATATTTCAGTGTTTGCATCATTCAAAGTGTAAAAGTGTGTTACTCCTCCCACAACATATTGAAAACTCACATCATCGATTACTCTCCTTGTGCATATTCTTCACCCTCACCTCCCGCATCCCACCTGCATCTCTCTCCCTCTCTCTCTGCCACCCCTCTCTTTGCTGCAGTGTGGAATTTTCCGAGCACAGCGAGCGCTGCAGTGCTCGACGTAATGGCGTAAAAGATGATGAAAAGGAAGGAGGTAGGATGAAGGGTGAATGCTACTTAACGCACACCACAAAAAAAGGGAAAAAAACTGAGCCATTGTGATGAAGGACCCACCACCTCATCTTCCTCCACAAATTCAGTGGAAAAATACCAGACAGACATTCAGATACAGAGACGAACACACTGAGGAGCTGGATGTGTGCATGTTATGTGATAATGTGAAGCAGTGCAAAACCAGACAGTGTTCAGTGATTTTTTCTGTATCAGCACTGTGTGCAGATTAGTTAGTGTGTGCCCAGGAGTTTTTTTTCCCTTTTTGTTATTGTACTGAAAGCACTACTGAGTGTTGTTTTTATATGCTAGTGTATCAACATTTAAAGTTCTGGTATCATGTATAAGAGTTTAATGGCCACTGTAGGTTCTACACGCTTGGAAGGGGAGAGTCAGATGAGATGTTTGCAATCTGTAAGCTCACCACTAGATGCCACTAAATCCTACATACTGGTCCTTTAATATACAAGTGTTGACATACATAAAATAAATCAATTTAAAATATACGTACGTAAAAAACAAACAAACATAAACTGCCTGCAATAGCTTTTTGCTCACCAAATGTGTGATAAAACAATGTAAAAGCCAAAATAGTAAACAGATGAAGTACAATTAATGAATTGTACTGGAATAATAAATACATGAATGAATGAACAGTCTACATACAGGACATTTAATCATAGATTTTGTCCATTTTATTAGCCAACTGCATTATTCTGTCTTAGTTTAAATATCGTCTTGCCAATTCTCAGCAGATGGCCTTTTGAAAAATGCTTTCCTTTTTTGCTTATTCTTTTACTCACATCATTTTTTCTAAGTTCCAAGAAACTGGACCAGAATTTCCAGAGAAATTAGTTTGTTTTTATTTTCTGAAGGGCCAGTATAAAAAAAGATGTGGCTCCCTGCCCAAAATCCCTCATGCTTCTGTTCAGTAACAGTGACAATGACTATTAAGAGAAGATTGCGACAACATAAAATACAGCATCATTTACAGGAAGATGTGCGTTAATTCTCAGCAGTGGATAGATTAGTTTCTAAGGATGAATGGTTCCCAGCAGTGGATCTGACAGTCATGTCACAGTCAGATACTGCAGCAATTTGGTGTGAAAGTGGAGGAGGTGATGGGAAATGTGTTAATGGCATTCTGTGACGACGGTGTAGCCGCGGGCTCTGGTGGTAATATGGTTATGGCTGTAGTTGAGGTCACTTAGTGGGTAAATGACTGGAGCAGGGTTTTTGGTGCAGTCTGCTGGGACAGTGTGACGGTGATGACGTTGTAACTGGTGGTGAGGGAGAAGGATAGTAAAGATATGTGTGTGTGTGTGTGTGTGTGCGCGCGCGTTACTATGCCCCACATCACTGTCCTGCGTCACCAGTGATGTGTGGGACATGACATCATTTACCTGCTACTGGGACTGTTCAAGACCCCTCATCTCCAGTAACCTCAGCAAGGACATATTCATACAGCATTACACAGAGGCATGCCGTCTATACACTCAACACACACACTCAATATAATTGTAAACAGTTGAATTAAAACAACAAAATAGAAGAGTGCATTCAGTAGTGGCATGACAACCAGACAAATTGGATGTAGCCCCTTTGTACTCACTAAGATTTTGATGAGAGACATTTATTTTGGAATGTAATTAGTTGTAACTAGTTACACGTAACTAGTTACTCTCCAGCACTGCTAGTACCCTATTAAACATTTGTGTGAAATTTTGTCATATTTAGCCTAAGAATTCTGGAGTCACTATGACCTGTGCCAAAATCTAATCATTTCATCTTTGAATCCAAGTGGACATTTATACCAAATTTGGAGAAATTCCCTCCAAGATGTTGCATTCATGGAAATGGGACGGACATGATCTGATGAGCCCAAGTGGTCATTTGTGCCAGGTACAGCTACAACAAAAAAGATTATCTCATTTCAGCTTCTTAAATGTTAATATTTTCTGGTTTCTTTCGTGTTTTATGACAGTACAATGAATATCTTCGGGTTGTGGACCAAACAAAACATTTGAGGACATCATCTTGGGCTTTGGGAAGCACTGCTCAACATTTTTCACCAGTTTCTGACACTTTATAGACCAAACAACTAATTGATTAGTTGAGAAAATAATCGACAGATCAGTCAGCAATGAACATAATCTTTGCAGCTCAAGTGCCTAGTTTCAAGAAATTCCCTCAAGGTGTTCTTGAGATATTGTGTTCACAAGAATGTGTTGACCCACAAACATAATGCCTCTGGCCACTGCTGTCACCTGGGTGGAGACATAAAAATAGGATTTTCAAAAATTGTGACTGACAACATATCTCTCAGCCATGAATGTGCACAAAAAAATAGGCTGACAGGTCCAGTAGGATACGAGATTAGCTGTGGACAAACCTCAGGTCCAATGATCACGCACATACACACGCAAGTGATCACATGATCCCCTCCAGGCTTTTGCATGGCAGAGATAATAATAACACTTTTGTTCATAAGAGCAACTGTATTACACTAATCTACAGAGAATGACACCTGATTCAAGAAAATTCGTTCACACAATTCGTATTGAAGACTGGTAAAACTTTTTCACCATAATGGCTGATTTCTTTCACTTATTTTAGAAAAAAAAAACTGGACTTGATGATGGATTTGTTAAGGATGTTTTTGCATTAAGTGTACATATTGAAATTTGAATCATAAAGAGCAGGTTAGAGTAAGTGGTTCAGTGGATGCAGAGTAATATAAAACCCACTCAAAACTGGATTGGAAATCTTAGTGTAATTACTTGGCACCCAGCCCAGCTTGTGTTATATCAGGGGTTAGAGGTGTGGGCCAACACTACGGATGAGTGGAGCATAGGCAGACATTAATTAAGCAAGTTTGACATATATAAGATCTATCCAGAGTAACAAGCACCGACCACTATGGATGTGCGCCACTCCTCCCTGAATCCGCCTATCATTTGTTGCTCTCTTTCTGTCACTTTCTGGTGCCAAAGGAAACTAGACCCAGTGAGCTTTAGTGACAGCGGGTGTTTTATGGGAATCCCGAGGGTCCTGGGATCTGGGCCAGAGGAGGCCACTGGCACAAGTGCCACTCATCTGTCTTTGTATGCACAAGCAAGAGACACTGTAAAAACAAACCAAAAGAGAGGGACGAAGGTAAAGAAAGGTTGTAGCTAAGTAGCCAGCTTACAATGCAGTTATTTTGTAACTCATTTATGAGGACAAATAAAGCATCTTTACATAAATATTATGTAATTATTCTACATTAAAACAGCTTTAATGCTAAAAGGGTGATTGGTACCTCTGTCATTCTCACCCTGTAGCCCTGTGCATACAGTATATTCCTCCAATTGCCATATGTTACATTTTCCAACCGGCCACAGTTGGCCGATCAACTATGTAGCCCCCCTCGGATGTATACATCCACGTTAGATGTGAAAATAATCTGGATTCACAGGTTTTCCTCTCACTCTCACTGGCTTCCTCCCACTGGGTGTGTACTGTGCTGTGGAATAAGTACAGAGCAGTGGATTTCACTTGAGCGGACCATTAAAATAGCAAAATAAGATAACAGAAATTGCCTGCCAATACATTCATCCAATCGCTCAACCCTAATGGCTGGGCTGCAAAAAGTGCATAACACTTTACGGCCCAAACCTCGAGCTCAGACGACCAGGGTGTGTTGGTGTTCACCTCGATCACAAGAGCTGTGGAACACCAGGAGGACGTTTTCAGGCACAGGGAAGGGGCAAATGCTGCAAGAGGGCAACATAACTGGGCTCAGTCTCCATTATGGCATGAAGAGAAGAGACTGAAGAGGACGCTGACGGAGAAGTTAAGAAGAGAAATGACTGAGCAGGAGGCCGCTGGACAGGAGGAAATATCAGACTGGCCTTAAGGCCTTGGTGATAGCTTCATTAAATAAAAGGCTACCAGACTTCTTGCTGTTGGACTAATAAATAATATCAGCATGCTTGCTATGTTGTGTCTTGTTGCACAGTTTTTGATCGAGTAATGTGATCAATACAAACATGCATGGACAAACTTTTTAATGTAATCAAAAAGTACTGACACACTTAAATCAGTTTACCAGCTTTTATACTGAAAACCTTTCAGCAATTTGAAATGGAATCATGCTTTCGTTGACACAAAACAGATCAATGTTGCTGCTGTGCATGTGTCTAGAACTCATGTTGCTAACTTTGGTTGATGACGGACAGTATTTACCAGTAGTTTTTCAAAGCACTGTAATAAAACACAGTCTTTATGATTTGAAACATTTACTAATTGTTAGGAATTTTATCATGGTTATCCCTATTTACAACAGCTATGTATAAGCAATGAATAAGTGGATCGCACTCATAATGTTGCTTTTAAACACTTCTTCCCAAGAACATACCATTCTCATTACAACATGGGGGGGGGGGACAGAATGAAATTTACAGGACAATATCATGCTTTTCAGAGTTTGGAGGGGAATCTGTGTCTAGGCCTCAACCTATCAACTTCTAACATGAAGTGTATCCTTTCCTCTGACCAGCTCTATAGGAATGTATCTTCAGCCTTCAGTAGTTTCAGCCTGTCTGACTCAATTTGTCACATGGAATAATCCCGGGGGTTGCATAACCCTGACCCTAGAGCCCACCATCATGACTACCAGCGGTAAATCCCAGAGATCAAGAAAGGGATCAGACAAAAGGAGGACAGAAAGAACAATGAAGAGACAGGATGAAATAAGAGGGGCTGTGGATGTAAAGCTGTTTGACTGGCAGGCGGCAAAGGCCATTTGGCCCTCTCCTCTGAGAACAGTCTGGGTGAGAAGACCGTGGCAGTAGACGGAGGGCACTGCCAGAAAAGAGAGTGGCTTACACTGTGAAAACAAATGTCAACACAAAGTCCCAATGAACGCTGTGTCCATTTGCCTCGTGCTGTCAGGAACACGAAGGTGGCAGGGCTTAAGCAAACGAGTCAAGTGAGGAGTTAATTATGCCAGTGGGAACTGCACTGGTATGAGATAATGAAATGGGGCAGATGAAAAGTCCGGAGATTTTCTAACCTAATCCTTTCCCCCTACCTATTCTACCTGACGGCTTGCTTCTTCAGAAAGAAGTTCTGCCAAAATGAGAGCTGGGAATTAGGGCAGGTCTCCTCGGGCGAAAGGTAAAGTATCTGAGAGAGTCTGAAGTGGAAAAAATGAAAAACGACGACCCAGAAATCTTCTTAGGTCTTGCAACATGGAGGGAGGGATGGTGGAAGTAACCTTCAGAGATGAGGCTAAAAACAGCCCAGCCTTTTAGTAGGAAAGAAAGAGAGGTAAATTACAGCCTGTTCCAGAGGATAAGAGGACACATTTGCTCTTAACGAGAACAGCTTAAATATAGCCAGAGGAAGGGGGAGTTGAGACAGAACCTTTAAGAATTTGCAATCACTTCACTCCATACATCCCTTGGAACATTCTCAAGCTTTGCTCCCACGCAAGACACCTGATATCCTGTGTCAGTGAACTTACATGGACAGTACTATACCCTGATGGAAATGCCATATATGCAAGAAGTGATCCCCCACAAGGATGTTATATAATCTCCACAATATTACTCTCTTCATCAAATGGGAAACAATCTCTAGCGAGTTATAGATTTGTAAAACAAATATTTAAAAAAAACTGTCAATGGGTCACCTTATAAGGGTGTCACAATTAGGCTTGGTTGGTATTTTTTTACTCCCACCTTCATACCTTCCAGATATTTCACCGGGGTAGTATTTGAAAATCAAAAACTGACTGAAATGAGCCCTCCCTTTCAATATCAAAGGCAGAATTAGTGATTCCCACCAACTAGTGGTGTCTGGTGCATGTCCAAAGACAAAAAAACTTCAACTACGACAAAATGTGAACACCAGCGATTAGGCCTGGGCAATATCACTGAAACACCTATCACGATAGTTAAGTTTCACATTAGTCGAGAATCAATTTAAAATGAGTAAATATCACAATATTTTTGACCAAACGTCGATGTTGCAACAATATTGTATTAATGTCTGTGATTTTTACAAAATATTTGTATAGTGGTATTTTTTTCACTTATAAACACAATATTATAGTTCAACAACAAGCAATAATAATTGCCTCTTTCCAAGGACATTTTGACATTTTGTAAATGTTAAAACCCTTGACTGAATTTGACAATCAACATTAGTCTCATTTGATAACTGCCAATAAATACAACAATTAATACAGGGGTAAGTGAAAACTGACTTTGGGCAAGTAGATTTCTGACTGGGCAAATGGGTCAGAAAAAAAGGCAATAACAACAAAGGTTGAATAACATCTAAAACCCCCTCCACCAAAACCTTTACAACACAGGAATTGGAGGAGATGCATCTGACAACTTCTGTAACTTTTCGCACCCGTCAATTCGCCATTAATGCTCAATTCAATCGGTGTCGAGGTGAGAAAGCAAAAGCAAACAGTTTTTTTTTTTCACTCTTTACGCAGCTATTTCAGCTATTTCATCTGACCAAATAAGTGCAACACTATGAATGCCCTCCCAGACAGATGATCTGAAAATGTGTACTGTACAAATATTTGAACAATTATCACATCTCACCCCTTTCTATTTCAACCTGTCTTCAAGTCTGGGTATTTGAAACAGCTGTCAACCCATTCACCCTCTGACATGGTTGGACAACACGTCATATGAACTAGTTATTACAAGTGTACCCCAGCCTGAAGACAGACAGATCAGCAACAGGGTGAGTATTTACAAATGCATGGCTCCATCTCCTCTTTCCAATCCTTATGTCTGTATCCCTTCCTCCTTCGTTCTCCCCATGCCACACCTTCCCCCAAAAGAGCATACTCAGACCATCAGGGAATACCCTCAAGTCCCTCTTACATAACAGAGATGAAAATTGAGATGTCAGATAGCCTGTCACCAGCCAAAGTCAACAACCAACTTTAAAACATATTTAATACCTTTGGGTTGTATTTATTCACTTGGTTTTGATAAATGCAACAAAAAGGCTTGCATAAGTTTGAATACATGTGTACCTCTATGAAGTGTTGACGCCTTTGCGTGTGTGTTGTTTTTGCACGCGTGCATGAACAGCTCTTTATCAGCCATTTATCTTCTGTGGCGAGCCAGTGTGTCAGCAGAGCCCAGCTGACCTGGAACCCCTGCAAGCATCATCATCACGAGCAAACGTAAGCACAAGCAAAGGGTCAGCGACATTGTTGACATGAGCTGCACAGAGACATTTTGCTTACATAAGATTCAGGGAAGCTGATCTACGTCTGCACGGTAGAACTGCACAACTCCCAGCGAACACGCTGAGGGAGATCATTGATTCTTTACAGAATTACAGGCTTGAGAAAGAAGAATGAAGACAGAGCTGAGTAGCCTCATATTCTGTCTGCAGTGGAGGACGAGAGATTATTTGAATGGGATAATTATGTGTAAGATATGTAAGACTGTCTAATGCTAAAATACTTTAAGATAACGATTATGAACAGGCCTAGGCTTATAGCTATAATAGTAAACCTATTATACTTCGGTGGCATGCACAGGCAAGAGCTTTTTAAGAGGCCATTACATTATACAACTGTGACATACTGGTTTGAATTCAGCCTGGGACCCGTCACATGTCATGTCCTTCCTCCTCTTCACTGTGAGCACTTTAACAAAGGTAGGTGGGTTCAAGGACCCGCTTCCCACAGGAAGGATTTCTTTTTTTCTCATTACGTAACATTAATTTCCTCTGTGCAAGTGTATTCTTCAGGGGACAACACAGTTATAATTTGAACTCTGAGTGAAGAATATAAAACTCAAACATCTAAACTGAACAGAAAAGTAAAACTTTACTTTTGAGTTAAAAAAAAAATGTTTCAAGCATGCAATGTATATCTGTATTAAGTAAGGCAGTTTCCACATTATAACAAGGCTATCCTCTAAGAGGAGCAATACTCCTGAGTTTGGAGGGTGGCGTCTTTTTTTGTAGTCCTTCCTAAAATCTGAAACACAAGAGCAACCATGTTTATCTGTAGGCTGCCACTGTTAGCATGTCGGGCTAACTAGCTTACTACATGCAGTAACGTTACCTCCAGCCAGACTTGTATTAAATGTCTCATCTGTCTCTAGCTCACTCTCTCTCTGGTCTAAGACAGGTTAGTTAAGCTCTTCCCCCAGATCTTTTCCTGCTGCAATCACAGTCCGGCAGGCCTGCTGCACTTAATCTCATCCTTGCCCTTCATTTTCAAGCATTAATCAGTGTATTTCTGTCGTCCATTGTGTACATGAAGTTAGAGTGTTTGCTTGGATGTGGCTTTAGCCTCAATCAAAGGGTTAATTTGCCAACGCCTCAACTAGGAATCACTGTGGTCATGCACAAGATGTATTGTGTTTCTCTCTATATATATTTTCCTACCAGCGTCCAACAATAACATTTTTTCGCCACTGGCCAGGTCGAGCAATTAGGTCAAGAATCTGCAAGCACCGACAAAATCTTTTACTGGCTCTGACTGGATTTTGGCCACCTTCTTTGTCACCACACAGAGAGAATATCAAGCAACTGTTTCCAAAAATAATCCATCCCTTTAAAAATGGTCCTGACTTATCAGACTTTGTTAGGTACTTACAACAAATCCAAAACAAATTTTTACATTTCAACTTGTGTGCTGGTTTAGTGCCATTTCATAAATGAAGTAAACAAGCTTGTCTGGAAAATTATTTCAAGGAAATTATGTTTGTAATAATTTTTTTGAGCACTAGCCTCATCTGGCAAATGACTGACTGTGTTTTCTGGCCTGAAATAGCTTTTTACTGGACTGTGGACATTGGGCAGTCCTTATTGTTGAACCCTGCCTTTTTTTTACACTACTGGACTCAGTCCTATGAATATATTTCATCCATCAGTTAATTTCTGAGAGTTTTTATTAATCTATCAAACACATTTTGGTGCTAATTTATACTTGAAACTCCAAATTTTAACATTGTTATGTTGCTTCTATCTGTCCATGTGACGTAAGGAGCTCCAAATGTGTTAACGTCAAACTCAAACTCAGCACAAAGGCTTTTTGGACTGGAGCAGTGGCTGGAGTGCTGCAGGTGTTACATGATAGTGTGTGTCTGTGTGTGTCTGTGTGTGTCGGTGCTCCTCAGGGCCTGAGTGCTTCACTTATTCATCCTCACCCTTTCACCTTGTGGTCTGAGACGCAGAGATGTGGTAATCTAACACCAGGCAACGTCTGATGTGTGATGGCTCAGTGGGTCGAACAGGCCACTCAACACCGCCAGGTTCCTCACGCGATCAATGTGTCCATGTACTGCCGTATGCCTGTCAGCGAGAAACGATAGAATGAGTTCAGAGAGATAATAATACCGACCCAGAAGACCAAAAGGATTGTTTTTGAGCCTCCCAGGGGAAACTGTAAGAATAGAGTGAAATGATCTCATCTCATACTGACCTCAGTTATGTCCCAACACGTGCGACAGATGAAAGGACCTCTAGGCTTTGACAGTTAACCTCATAATGGGGACATAGCTGCTGCAAGTTAGTGGTCTTAGCAGAGAAAACTAATTTCAAAAAAGATGGATCACAAAATGTTAACAGATGCAATTAGAGCAGGAATTTTACTGGCTAGAGTTGATGTATATAGAGGCACAAAATGTAATAAAGCTTGCAGAGGGACCATAACATTATAAAAGATTTCAACCAGAAGAATCTAAATTATGTGGAGAAGAGCTGGAAGATAACTTTACCTAACTTTAATTTTGGGGCTGCCCAGCCATTTGCCCATACTGGCAGGAGGTAATACATTTATAGAATAACATTTTTGTAAAGTTATACAGAACATTTTGTTAAGTAATACAGAATATTTTTGTAAAATTATACAGATTTTTTTTTAAGTAATACAGAACATATTTGAAGATAGATTTGACTGTTTTTTTCACTACTGTCTATTCTGAAAATGTCATCTTTTGGTGAAAGAGAAGTATCTAAAGATATTATAAGCAGCCAGCAAGAAAGCTGTAACACAAAAACGGTTGCAGACTGAATGCTCAATAAAGATTGACTAGATAGATATTGCGACTGATGTTCAAAATGTAGAGAATTAGTTTTTCGTTACGTCTAATCTTTGTATCCTGACTACAAGTGAATCAGACACATTTTTCACTTGCACGTCTCACGCAACAGAAACGCTCTCCTGCTGTCTGAACCAGCTCCGTGCATTCGCCTCTCAGCTGTGCCACACAAGCGTAAACGCAAGACGATGTATTTGTCTAGAATTTAAGTGTATTTTTTTGACAATACATGTATAAATATGAGGCTGGTGTCCAGTAAAAAGACACTGAAAATATATTTTCTTAACATTGTGTAACCTAGGCAGAACAGAGGGCGCTCAAAAGCAAGAGAGCAGCTCACTCTGCTCTGGTTTAATCACACAGACTCTCCCGTCACTTTACCTAACAGCAGGAAAACAAGACAGGAACTTCTTGAACATTTTCTGCAGTGTTGTTGTGGGCAAACTGTGCATTTACTGCCACTCGGAAATTCTACTGCTAAACTCCTGTGCTCTGAGCGATCACCAACACCTGTCTGCTTTGAGTGCAGCCACTGACACTGTGTTTCCCTTTGTGTCTTTTGCTCATCCACACCCACTGCACACACAAAGTGCCGTGCTTCTGGCACAATCACATAAATCATGTTGATCAAAAAACAGATTAGGAATATTCACCCATATCGAAGGCAAACTCCACACTGCACAGAAAGTTTGACTGCTCATTTGCTGCTGGAGGCTTCAGTGTGGCGTGAATGCTGTCGTCATGCAAGTATGACGCTGATCTGATGTTTGTAGTCAAGACAAGAGGTAAAAGCTGATAAATTCCACCAACACTGGGAGAAATGGATTGTGCTTGTGAAGACGAACGTTGACCTGTATTTCCATTAGTATAATGTCTGTATGAATGCATAAGTAGCCAGCTGTTTGTTCCAATGTGTTTTTTTGTATTCAAACAGACAGAGAAAAATAAAAGTAGGAAAAAGAATGCTCTAAACTAACTATTGGAAACTTGAAGACTATGTCCTGTTGCTGTGTTTCATTAGATGATAAATTACTGTCTACTGCTGCAGTGTAGTCTAGTCCTTTCTGGCAAACATAGCCAAACATAATTGAGCTCTCAGCCAGCTCTCTCCTTCTTTTCCTGGCTCGAGAACCTGTCTGATCTGTGTAAATAGCAGAGACGGCCGGTGAAAATATGACATTAGGTCTACATAAACACACGCGGGGCGGAGTATGATTGGTAGGCTTACGAAAATGTGGTTGTTTCACCTGGTGTTTATAAAACCTCATATCTGCTGAGCTAGATATGAGATATACCACACTTAATGTCACCTGGTAATGCCAGTGACTCCCTGCCGGCCACAGGTGTTTAACAGATGACACCCACGACTCCACGAATCCCTGAAACATCAGTGTTGGAGTATCATTGGGACTTGGCTGGACTAGACTCCCTATCATCAGAGGACTTAGCGGAATCATCAACCGTTTATCTATGTCCTGTCAAACGATATACAGTACTTTGAGGGCTTTTCTTTTCGCTGGAGTCAGTGCTGAGTAAGATCCTTGTTAGCGCCCTTCTGATCTGAGCAACAGGACACAGCTATGAGAGGAACACGTTGATCCAAGGGTCACAGCAACAGTAACCCCCGACACACCGCAGCAGCCCCTCGGTAGCCAGCACTCTTTAAAGGTTCATTCTCAGGCTATAAATAAAGACTTTCCAGCACGCTGGTCAATGGGAATTCTTACCTCATATAGATGGCCTAGTACTGCAAGTCCTTCTCAGTTGTGAGTTTGTACCACTGCAGCATGTGTCACACTGGATTGCGTTACACTTCTGTCCATCAACAACTGGAAAAAGAAGAGCGGAGAGGAGCAAGGCTCGAAATTAAGGTTTTTCCTCGATGTCCCGCAACTTTCAGGAATTCCACTTTCAGCTGTCCCAGATTAATGAACATTGTCCCGAAATGTTCTTTTTTTTTCTATTCTAGATAGGTTAATAAATATAGTTTGATAACTCTGTCTCAAACAAACAATGTTTCTGAATGTTTTTAAATCAATTTATGTCAAGATTTATAAAACAGAATCAGGTGCATGTGTGGCTTTATAAATCTGATGAAAAGAATGCATCTGCATATTTCTGTCTTTATGTGTACACTCAGTTTTATGTATCTGGCCCTCGTGTTTGTGCTTTGTGCACAAAGCAGATGTGTGATGATATTCCCAAACAAACCTGGACCGATACCTGCACTGTTCCCTTTATCTCAGGTCATCATTGCACACATTATTATACACATAATAATAGTAATAATAGTAACAACCACCTGACCCGACGCCTGGCGGGCCACATACTCGCATACAGACATTATTTCATTTAGCTAAGGAAGGCAGCCCAAGCACATTTCACAGTTCACATAGCTAGCTGGCGCTTGATGCAAAAAAT
Organism: Lutjanus erythropterus; assembly: GCF_056507025.1. Lineage (NCBI taxonomy): Eukaryota > Metazoa > Chordata > Actinopteri > Lutjaniformes > Lutjanidae > Lutjanus > Lutjanus erythropterus. The sequence goes on from NC_139318.1 coordinate 23,466,259, forward strand.
GGCTAATAAGATGATTGATTTTGTGAGTGTAAGCAAGCATGTGACGTAATATGGTAGTTGTGCCATTGCTACCTTAGTTTATTTTAATTCGAACAAAATTAATTATATATATTCCATGATGCATGAACATAATAATTTAATTTGTAATGGTAAGTTTCTCTACAGGCCCAGGATTGTCACAGATACCAAACCTTTCTGTACGAGGTGCTATTCTTATTGTCCCTCTGCTGGAGCAGAGACATCTCAACAAATGCTTTGAACCGAGGGACATCTCTGTATTTGTACAGTCATATTTCCAAGTGCGTGTCAGAAGCTGACAGTAGATCAATTGCTAGATTTGGTGGCAAGCATAGAAGAGAAGATTCAGACCAAATTTCCTGGCATCAACCCAGCTTTCCAGAGGTGTTTCATCTTACTGCTATTCTTTCTGCAGGGCGTAGTTTGCACATTGTGTTCCCAGAAGAATATTTATCATTCTTAAACTGAATCCTTGTCTAGACCACAAAAATGCAAAGGTTGTGGACGCCTATGAACATTACAGAAGACAAAAACTCCATATTCCTTGTGTCGATTAGGAATAGTAACCTGAAATTCTGCAAATACAACAGATATAATCAGACAATGCTGTCTTTCCCACCCTAGGAGCAAAGATACTCTTTTTATAATTTGATTTATGTTGAGATGACAACAGGAGAATAGGAGCTGCAGCTACACTGTAAACAGACCTTAACTACACCTTTCATTTCATTGTTTGTTGCAGACAGGAAACATTTAAGCTAATCTGTAATTAAATTTGTGAATGCACTGAACATCCTGCTGTTTTCCACATCAATTAAATGCGAGGAAATTTTGGGCATGTTTCCAAAGACACAAGTATATTGCTGAAATAATGAAAAGCCCTGCACACTACTGAAAACTAGTTCCTTCAAAGGAAAGGAAAGGGAAAGCAAAAAGAAAAGGGAAACCTGACTGAGATTGTTTTGCCCTGATTTACAATAGGAAACAGTTCTTCATACAGACAACAGATTTCTTTTTTCATTTTGCTGTCTGTCTGGGATGAATGGAACATAACAGACTAAAATGACTGGAAGGACACCAAGACCTCCCATGCCACCCCCTGCTTTCTTATCTATCACATATAGGAGGAAGAAAAAAGTCTTTTAACAATGGACCAACTGTACTCATTGTTAAATTTCACAGCTCTGAAGAACTTGATATTTCCTTTTGGTTGGTAAAACAAGCCACATGGACTTTTTTGTTGTTGTTATGTCAGACATGATCTAGGTTGCAATCAAATGGTTAAGTAACCTTTTTGAGATTTCTCCCTCTTTAAACGAGTAAGTGTCTTAAGTTATTTTTTCACAACTAACTTCATTTTGGTTTTACTAGACTTGTTTTAGTGGTTTCTTCAGCTAGAATGATTAATCTTTGTGATCTGTACACTGTAATATTAGATAAAGAGTGATATTGATTGATATTGAACTGTCAGTTGGGTTACTATGGATCATATGAGATGTGTTGCTTCACAACCTCATAAATTTATCTTTTTTTAAGATTATTTAGGTTTTTTTTTAGCCTTTTTTTATTCAATAGGACAGCTCTAGATAGACTGGAAATGGGGGAGAGATTGGGAGAAAGACACGGAGCAAAGGGCCACAGGCTAGAATCGAACCCATGGCCACAGCTGAGCCCTCTGCACATGGCGCACACCATGCCACCTAATTCAGTCTCTTGTCATCTACCATGACTGTTGACTGGAGGGTAAACTAAAATGTCAAGGACGTCAGCGTCGTAGACCAATGAAAATAGGCTGAACTTAGCAGAAAAAGGATCAGGACAAGCATTTTTTCAAACAAGCTTTGCCTGTTTACTGACACATGGAGTGGATTAGGACATCTTCATTGGGAAAAACTGAACCAATCTGATGTTTGCTCATTTGCATCACCTCTAGTTAAGAAGCTGTCTTATTCTGGGCCAAGAGAACATGAAATGTAGCTAAGAATATGTGAGTTATAGGAATGGATCAAGAAAACTGTAACGTGGTCAGCAGTCATGCTTGTCAGCATTTCTCACCAAGTCTCACCAGGTTTAGAAATCAGATAATCAGATAAGCACATGCTCCTATCCTGGATAGATAATCCCACTGGCCAGACCTTTAGTTTCTCTTTATGACTGTTGATTATGATTTGCATGTGTGGTATCATGGACACAGTAGCTGATTGTACACTGTCTGGGACAGGTGGGACAAGAACAGGTAAAAAGGCCTTATTCTCTCCTGACATCAGAGAATCGGCTGCTCTTTGTGTATCTGGCACCAGGCCTGTTGCTAACAGAGACACCACAGTCTGCACATGATGACAGCACGTTTAAAAGCAACAGTATCTGACTCTGGTTCTTTTTGTGCGCCGGTCTCTCACTTTCCCTGACTTCAGTTCATGAGTTACTTCGGGGGGTGCCAGTTATCCTGTTTCCTATTCAAGTTCAGTAGCCTGTGACTTCTTTAGGCCAGTACACGGAAGACTTCTGAAGGCTACAGAAGTGCAAGCTGAGGTCTGAAAAGAGGAAGCGCACTGGGGAGCGTGTTGGGTAAATACAGGAAGTGGGACAATTTTGAGTATCTGTACAGCAAAACAAAGCACTCATCCTGTTCTCTCTCTGGAGTGCTGACGTTCAAACTCAACAGAACTGCTGAGCCCACATCTGAGTCGCCTCGTGTCTTCATCATCACACTGACTCGTCTCGTGTCTTAGTCACAACACTGGACAAACAGAGAACAGCTTAGCAGCTGGAACAAGAGAACACAACAGGCCTTTTGCACAGCAGAGATTCTGTCATAGAAGAAAAACAAGGTGCAATTAACATTAATTATCAATTGCCTGCATTCAATGTAGGTGTTCCACTTCCACAGCCTGGTATTTTGCATGCTGGCTCCTGCTTACTGGCACACTTGAAACGCCACCGTCAATATAATTAGTTGCACCTGTGCTTTACCTGCTCCAGCAAGTCAAAATGTCAGCTGCCACTTGTTCAAACTACCTACACTGAGTTTAATCTATATTTATAAGTAATGTAGTTTCAAGACAATTACAAATCAATATTTTTCACCATCACTGACAGGTGTAGTGTAACAAAGAGACCCGCAAAACAATTTGTCAGTTAATCAATTAGTCAACAGAAACAACATGAGTTCTCAACTACTCCAATAATCGATTAATTATTTCATATTTTCAAGCTAAAATGTCAAATATTTTTTGGTTCCAGCTTCTTAAATGTGAAGATTTTTTGTCATTTATGACAGTAAATGAAGAGTCTATGGGTTTTAGTCTGTTGATTGGACAAAAGAAGCAATTTAGGCTCTTGAAATTTGTGATGAGCATTTTTTTTTTTACAATTTTTTGACATTTTTTAGACTAAATTAATTGTGAAAATAGTCAGATTAATCTATAATGAAATGATCACTAGTTGCAGCCCTAGTCACAAGACTGTAATTTTTTACAACTTCTGTTCACACAATGGAACTTAATTGTTTGAGTTTTTTAAGTAAGCGGCCAGTGATTTCAGCTTTGGAAGATATTAGGTTAGCCTTTTAAGTTCTACAAATGACATTAGATTGCAGTTTATTTTTAATCATTTTACACAGTCATACACACATTAACTCTTTCAGTCCCTGGTCAAAAACTGTTGTTGTATGAAGGTACTTTTGTACGAAGCATTTCAGCCTGTCAAAGTATCTCGTTAGCTTAAAATATGGATGTACTGCACATTTTCTTTCTTTTTTTTTTTTTTTTTTTTTTTACAAATAATCAGAACTATTTAAAAATGAACATAGTGAATTGTTGCAATCAATTCAATTCATGACAGATTATTCAGTATATACAGAATTTAGGTTAGCCTTGATAAATAAAGTTATTAATGTGAAAAGTTACAAAATGCAATACAGTAATCAGTGACATTTGTACAGTTTTTGGTGAAACTGACAGGAGCTATGGGCCAAAATTGATAAAGTAAAACCTGCCTGACTTCATCAAGGTTAAAGGTCAACTACTAGAATGTGAATAATTCACAAAAGCAGCATATCCAATAAAGAAGACACACAGTGAGCTCTTTACAGCCTCTTCGGCCTTTAAGCTTCACGCTCACATATCGATTGGATTATCAACCACTTTAACAGTGAGAAGGACTCTGGCCTTCTGTTGGGACTGATGGGGTTAACAAAGTTAAACACAAAGTTACATAAATATCCTCAAAATCTCTGCTGACCACGAAGTGTCACAGTTATGTGAAAGAGGTGAGTTGCATCTGAATCATAAATCCCACCATGTGTCAGTAAACTCACAAAGGATTTGTAAAACATTTTTGCAACTAAATCCAGGTGATGCAGTTACCAGGGACCAGATCACATGACTTCATCCTCAGATGCAACAATCAAATAATTATGGGTTACAATACCACAAAACATCAATACTTTTTTTCATGTTTTGCTGGGTTGTAAATTAACACGCTGTTTTGGGTTAGGGTTAACTGCCAGAGTTTCGTAACCACTCCACATGTTTTACCATGGTCTGTTACATAATAACACTACAGTTACACGTTAGGATTCAGGCTATACTTTGACTATTAAAACGTACATACAGAATATCTAGTTTCTCAGCTTTTTCTGTGTCCTTTTTCTGCTGAACATCTGCATGTCATTATTAACACTGAACGCAATATAAATCTGCAAAGAATATTAGATTGTTTTACAGCAAACCACTTCAACATAAACCCTGGTACATAATAACTGTGTTATTATTATACATAGTCGTTATGAATGAGAGATTTTTTCAGGTGTAAAAAAACAAACACAAAGAAAACAAAACCCTATTAATGACTGTTTGTTTTCTTTTTTATCTTTTGAAGAAAAACCCTGTAAATAGTGTTTAAAAAAGAGTTTAAACACACCCTCCTTTTCTGCCCCCTTCACAAAAACACAGACACACATACAAAATAAACATGTCACGTGTCAAGTGCAGAGTGCACTGGGTTCACTCTTCCCTGGGAAAAGGTGTGTGTATAAATAAACTAAGGAGTGGCATCTTAACTGGTGGCCTGTCACTGGCAAAGAAACAGTAGCGAAATACTGAAGGAGAAGTGAAGATTAATAGACCGAGTAGGTACAACGGTCAAAATACACAGACACACATGGTAGATAAAAAAAAAAACAGGCAGTTAGAGAGTGAGCGGGTCCTTGAAGAGCATTTTCTCTGAAAATAATGTTTAGTTTGTGATTAAAGATATGTTGCAAAAGGTGGACAAATGAAAGATTGTGCAAATTTAAAAGACAATTTCTAAAACAACAACAAATCATGGTGTCAAATCAACACTTATGAAGGAACTACCATACATGGTAAACAGAGAAAGAGGGGGGTAGTGGGTGCAGGAGGAGTATCAGGTTGCTGCTGAAGAGGAATGTATAGTATGAAATATGTGTGAATTGAGAGATATGATGGCAAGTTATATAACAGGCCTACACACTTGGATCTTGGATTTGTGTAGCCCTTTCCAGATGTGTTGGTCTTCATTTGAGCTCTGTGTACAAGTACACGTGCGTACTTTGACACACCGGGGGAAGACCACAACTTTTTTCATATAAATCCATTTTGAACCAGAAACTTCTCAAACAATAAAAACACAAGTCTACTAGTCTTAGTCCTGCTAAGATTCAAAAACATGTTGCTACTTATCCAAAGGGTTTCCTCAGTAGTAGTGAGCGGTGTTGAATTTCAAGTATTTAACCTGCACGTGTCATTCTTGTCACAACCGAACTAGGACTGAACCCAAATGCACGACTCTGGAGACGAGGTCAAATATAATATCTTTTAATAACAAAGTATCAAAGGAAAATCACTCAATCGAGGAAGATCTCAAACTAACAAAAAACACTCTGATGAGGAAAAATACTATAAACACAGAAGAAATCAAAATCACTCTTTTGAGGAAAATAACAAGGCAAAGTATCAAAATAACATAAGGCAAAACAAAGTATCAAAGAATACGAAACCTGACTTGACAAAGGTTGTGGAGCAAACAGGCATGGGTTCTCTGGCACACAAGACAAGACGAACTGGCACAGGACAAAGGGAAACACAGACTATATACCCACACACATGAGGTAATGGGAAACAGGTGGAAACAATCAGGGCAGGGCAGACAATCAGACCAGTGGGATCACACAAGGGGGAAGGAGCAAGTTACCTGAAACGAGAGGAGAGTTAGGTGTCAAAATAAAACAGGAAGCCACGAGACAACATAGACACAAGACAAAAACTAAACATAACTTATCCTGACTTCTTGGACATGACAATTCTCACCATGACATCACACAAGAGACAATGAGGTCACATGGTAGTCATGTGAGTCACTAAATTTCCATCAAACTGTTGGGATGAGACCGTCTTTACACCAACAACAAGGTGACACAACAAATCAAGGGGCTCCGTTAGTGGGGGCAAGTCACTACAAGGTAGAAGACTAAATATAAACCACAGTCTCCAATTTGAGGGATCATTAAAACATCAAGACACAGCAGCAGGGCGGGTTTATAGTCCAAGGTTCCAAAGCCTTTTCCAAAGTCAAATTCAAACACTTTTCATGCATTTTCAGGGTGTATTTTTAAGGTTTTGCACCATCTTGCAGCTATGGTACATGCCATATTTATGTACATATACACCTCTCAGGCATAACATTATGACCACTGACAGGTGAAGTGAATAACACCGATCATCTCTTCATCGTGGCACCTGTTAGTGGGTGGGATATTAGGCAGCAAATGAACATTTTGTCCTCAAAGTTGATGTGTTAGAAGCAGGAAAATTGGCCACGCGTAAGCATTTGAGTGAATTTGACAAGGGCAAAAGTGTGATGTCTAGACGACTGGGTCAGAGCATCTCCAAAACCACAGCTCTTGTGGGGTGTTCCCGGTCTGCAGGGGTCAGCACTATCAAAAGTGGTCCAAGGAAGAAACACTGGTGAACCGGCAACAGGGTCATGGGCGGCCAAGGCTCACTGATGCACGTGGGGAGCGAAGGCTGGCCCGTGTGGTCCGATCCAACAGACGAGCTACTGTTGCTCAGATTGCTGAAGAAGTTAATGCTGGTTCTGATAGAAAGGTGTCAGAATACACAGTGCATCACAGTTTGTTGTGTATGGGGCTGCATAGCTGCAGACCAGTCAGGGTGCCCATGCTGACCCCTGTGCACCGCCGAAAGCCCCAACAATGGGCACATGAGCATCAGAACTGGACCACGGAGCAATGGAAGAAGGTGGCCTGGTCTGATGAATCATGTTTTCTTGTACATCACTTGGATGGCCGGGTGCGTGTGCGTCGCTTACCTGGGGAACACATGGCACCAGGATTCCTTGGATCCTGCCATCCATGTGGATGTTACTTTGACATTAGCATTGTTGCAGACCATGTACACCCTTTCATGGAAATGGTATTCCCTGATGGCTGTGGCTTCTTTCAGCAGGATAATGCGCTGTGCCACAAAACAAAAATGGTTCAGGAATGGTTTGAGGAACACAACAATGATTTTGAGGTGTTGACTTGGCCTCCAAATTCCCCAGATCTCAATCAAATCAAGCACCTGTGGGATGTACTGGACAAACAAGTCCGATCCATGGAGGCCCCACCACGCAACTTACAGGACTTAAAGGATCTGCCGCTAACATCTTGGTGCCAGATACCACAGCACACCTTCAGGGGTCTAGTGCAGTTCATGCCTCGACGGGTCGGGGCTGTTTTGGCAGCAAAAGGGGGACCAACACAATATTAGGCAGGTGGTCATAATGTTATTCCTTGTTAAGTGCACATGCTCAAAATGATAAGGCCCCATTTAATTTCTTCATCACATTAAATCAGATATTATGGTGCTATAAACAACTAAAATTACGTTCTGTGCTTTAATTGTACAGAAGGCTGACAACTTAAAGGAACACAACAAAGTTTCAAAATGACAAAATGCAGACTTGACATCCTATATAGCCTGGTTGAGACAATATAAAACAATCACTCAAACAATTATTGGACAAATAACTTCAATTTCAGTAAAAATCCTTCACATTTTTTACATTTTCAAGCCATCACTCAATGAAACAGCAACCTCCCAGCACGTGGTCATCCGTTAGCATCCCATTTACTGTTCTATCAGAGGGCCACATCAACAAAGGCTGACAGATCGCACTCAGTGTAGCCACACATGCAGGCAAATGAGACTTGAGCAAAGTCATGTTCACTTTGTGAGAAAGGCTAAAGCAATTAGACTCTGACTTATTTGACATGTTTATTTAAAAAGTAAATTATTTAGTCAGACACCAATTTGTTATGAAAGTAATACAGTGACAATTTCAAGCACTTTACCCAAAATCCAAGCAGAGTCCATTCAAGAGTCCATTACCATGAGCACATTCAGTTTTTTACTCTCATAAAATGTTGGTTGATTAAAAAAAAAAATGTAGCTTTGTCTGCCAACCATCATATTAAAGACATGTCACTCCTAATGAAATATAGTATTTTCTTTTACTAAACAACTAAATTTGCTTTTTAATGCTCAGTATATATTTGAACTTCTCAGATTAACTGCACAGTGTTGTGTTTTTTATCCCTAATGAGACGCTCCAGTCCAGTGATTTATTGGACAACATTGCCCCCTGGTGAAAATATATGTGAACTCCTTCAGTTTCAGTAGAAGCCCACTGACTGTGCTTGGTACGCATATGTTCCCTCTAAATGTGGCATAAGGCAAACTGTTACGCACTGAACACGAGAAAAGGAACTATAGACCCAAACGTGACAGTAACAAGGTAAATGTGCATGACGTACTTAACATTACCTCAGTATTTCCTGCTTTCACACTTCCTCTCAAGTGCTACATTTCATTCCACTATTTCTGTAATAGTTTTGTTCACTTTGTTACATCACAGATAAAAAAATTCCATGCAAAACATTCAAGTTTATAAACTCCCTAGGGGGTCCTGTGATACAATTAGAGAAAGAAAAAAAACACACACACACCACAAAGACCACAATTTAAAAACACCTTGGTGAAACATAAATATACTTCTATTTGTTTGTCATTCTGCAATCTAATGCAATACAATTAGACAAAAGCTAAAACTTAAAAAAACAAACAATAGAACTTAATCAACTTGTGAAATTCTTGACAAATGTAACATTTTTGGGGTTTACAAAGCAAACCACAGGTGACTGTCATGAAATAACAACTGTGGCCTATGAAAAGTTATGACAATATTACGAATATGTTGTAATTAACTGCTTCAACTACCTGACCCAAAGTAGTTACCTAAACCAAAAAGGGATAGTTCACTCAAAAATGAAAATTCAGTCATTATCTACTCATCCCCATGCCGATTGAAGGTCAGGTTTAGATTTTCAGTCCACAAAACATTGTTGGAGTAAGATAGTGTTGCATCATCTCCCAATATAAATGAGTGGTGACCAGTTTTCAAAGGTAAGAAAAAAAAAAAAAAAAACACCCAAAAATTTAAAATGCTGTCATACTGCTCGTCTGGTGTAATCCAAGTCTTCAAAAGCCCCAACATGCTACAGTGACTTGAAATACATTGTTTACACCATATTTTCAGTCCAAATCTTCACTATTGATCCTTAGTTTGAAACCACGTTCATGTTGGTGCCTTAGGAAACTTGGATTACTGCAGACGAGACCCCTCAGTCAACACGAGAGTAGATAATGACTGAATTTTCATTATTTGGACGCATTATCCCTTTAAATTAATTATTATATTAAAATGTTAAACAATTCTGTAAAATAGCTACATAGTTTTATTTCTGGGGAAGTTCCAATAAATCCTGCTAATCTTTCATACTCTTAAGCTTATTGTGTTTTGCTGCTAGTACTTACTTTAAACTAGGTAATCTCTGAATGCAGGATGTAAACGTGTTATGAGTACTTTTCCATTGTTGACGTTTTTGTCCCCGTAAATATCGTTATATGTCTCGTAGGAACAGACTTCGAGGTGGCTGGATGACAGGTTTGTAATTTTTTATTGTGAATAGCAATGCTCCATGCTTACCTTGTTCGGAAGTACAATCACAAAATAAAAGGTTTCCCATTCGCTGCCGAAACCCGGGATCGAACCAGGGACCTTTAGATCTTCAGTCTAACGCTCTCCCAACTGAGCTATTTCGGCGCGTATGCAATCACAGTGACTCAAACGATTTATAATCCTAAAATAAAATAGATAGACATATCCAAAGTTGAATAAACTTTTCCCTGTAACGATGAATCTCCTCCGGACAGCTAACGGTTAACCCAGCAACGGCTAACGACTAGCAACACAACGCTGGTAGCATCACAGGACTATTGAACAGAATGGCGAGATACCGTAAAAAGTTTCTTAGTCAATACAACCACGACTTTCGAAGGAAAAGCGACAGCGATGAGGACAAATTAACGATATCGGCAAGAAAGCAGCAAGCATCGTCAGAGGAGGAGAGCAGCAGGTTAGAGAAATACAAATTCCCTACCTTTAGTCAGCCGTGCTCAGACAAGCCATCTGTAGTTCAGCTACAGTTGTTATAACTATCGGTTAAACACAAGATGGCGCCATTGGTGCCCATAACACTCTGGATGACAGCAGTCCACTGCGAAAACCTCTGCTCTCTGAAAAAGACAATGGATTAATAATGATTCAATCCTATACGACTTTACTGAATTTCATAATGAGCTCTTGTTGGTCATTTTCTTTCAGTTTCACCTCCTTGATGCATAATCAGTCTAAGCCTCAGTTTCAGCAGTCTTAGCTTATATACTTTGCATTTAAAACGTCGTTTATATTGCTTAACATTTGTTTGCTCCCACAAACAAAATCAAAACATGTAAGTATACTTAACACAGTTTGTACCATTTCTCTATAGAAAGCATGCATCATCATACTGTATACTGTATTTTAGATTTTACGAGCTAAAAAAAAAAATCATATTGCAATTATTTTGACAGATGTCACATTTGCAGTATTATTCATGCTTAGTGAAAATGATCATTTTTGCATCACAATTTTCATTTTCTCTGAGGAAAACCATTAAAATCCTGATGAGGTGACGTTTGTTGGGGTCTGTACCAAACAAGCATGTTTCCTCACATGTAGAGAACAAGATATGTAGATCAGGGCATCACTGCAACACTATAGTATGTTATTATAACACTATTTTCTAATACATTTTTTAAATAAACAAATTGCAACCTCTGTGATTTGGATATCGCACTTGGCCATTTTGCAGTTTTTATGATATTTTGATTAATTGTGCAGTCCTAGTTACTTTTTGACCACATCAGATCTGTATCAATAAAACATCTTAGCATCAGGTAACTTATCTATTACATATCAAATACAAGACAAGGGACCTGCAGGTACAATAAGTCATGTCAAAGCACTGCCAGTCTATTATTGTTTATCCCCATCCATTACTGAGCGCAGACAGTGGCCAAAACATTTGTCAAAGTCACTACTGGTTGAATACTTTGCCATAAATCACAAAAGAGGAGGGAAAGGGGGGGGCTATAAATATTTGTTGGCTATTCTGTCTCATGACTTGTGTATTTTTTGGATGACACCCAAATCTGAGGACAGTTTCACAGTATGATGCCCAGGAGCAATATTATAAGACTCTACTGGGCCAACAGTGGCAGAGAGCAGTAAAGCTCGCTAATCTTATCATTCTGCACTTAGTGTTTTTCTCTTTTTTCTAATGGGGCTCTGCAGTGATGCAGTGCTGTCCCTTTATTAGTCATATTATGTCCCGTTGCCAGCTTCTGTGCCTCCCATCTCTTCTCTCTTTCCCCCCTAATCTCCCCTCCATATTGCCTCTCATTCTCTCTCTCTTCATCCCTCTCTCACGTTTTTGTTCCTCTGTCATCCCCCAAGGTGACTTTCCTTCCTTCACAGACACTGCAGCTGTTCCTCGCTTTGTTCTGGAGGGCCTGAGTGTGGATAAGAGATGAGAGAGATGCAGGCCGGCAGAATAAAGAGAAGGAGAATCAAGGGAGGAAACGAGGGTGAGAAAGAAGAGGGGACTGATGAGATTATCAAGCAGGATGGAGGAATCTACAATGTTGATTCACTGCACAAATCAGTAAGGCAACACTCACACACCACATGTGCAGACAGATTTGTTCTGGTAACATCAAGAGATTGAGCTGTCTTGACAGATGCTTACCTGACTAACAAGTTTCATCTTCATTAGTACTGGTGATTAGCACAGTTGTCACATCACTGTGATGCACCGTGAGGGTTCACTACAGTCAGCATTAAATACTGCAAGTATCTGGGACGGAGTTTCTAAATTTAGGGATCAGAGAAACGGGGAAAGGAAACAGGAGATGTAGAAAGGGAGGGACAGCTGTAAAAAAAAAAAGAGACCAATTTGGACTGTACGGTCCAGAGGAAGAATGATGGAGGAAATCCCAAGCTGAACTGAGCAGGATGAGTCCAAGCAGTTCCCTGTCACAGGGATAGTTTCGTTTTTCTGATTCGGGGTTGTATGAGGTACTCATCCATCGTCATATAGAACCAGGGTAGGAAGCTAAACAATGTTCTGCTGTGGACAGGGTCAACAATAAAACATATTTTACTCACCTAGAAAAAGGCTGCCATTAATAAAATCAATACCAATTAAGTGCACACTATATTTAGAATATTTTACTGTTTTACCTTACTGTCAGGCACCTCTCCCTTAAAGACTGTAGACATACAGCCGCAAGTGTGATGGAAGCCCAGTGACAAACCCTCTATTTTAAAGGGCTCTCACACATAATAACAACATTGTTATATTGTGAATTCTTCAACAGTTCAATGATCGGAGACATCACTATATATAAAGAGTTTTTTGACCTTTTGTTTATGGTATAATTTCTTATTCTGTATTGTCCTCTTTGTTCTATTTTTCATTTCCATTCTGTTAAGTGTCTGAAAGGTCATACAAACAGAAGACACCCTTATACGTATTTCTCTTCCCTCCTATAGGCGTATTATAGCAGATAAAATGCACCTAGACATAAAAATATAACAGATTTATCTGTATAATTTCCCAATATGTAAAAATTAATATTTGAAAATGGACAGCCACCAATAAATTGAATATGAAACGTCTCTGAATTGACACAGTGAACTGAGATGGATCAGTTCTTAGATAGATCACCTTTTTAATACAGATTCTCTTCTGTTCTATATAACAACACATAATATAAATCTTATACAATACTAATATTTCTCTATACACATGGTCATAAATGTACAGTACAGTGTACACACATACAGTATTAACACAAATACACGTAGTTCTCTTTACAGTAACTTCCCAACTCACTCAGAGTTTATCACAATGGCTGATTTTCTGTCCGGCAGATGATTGTGACCAAACGAAAAACGTTATTATTTTGTTTGACTAAAACCCAAAACAGACACTTCAATATTTACATCCCTGAAAAATGTACATGAATACACAAGAATTATTGTCTTCTGTCTGGCTCACAAATAGTGTAAAAGGGGTGAGGATGAAGGAGATAGCCCAAAGCCCAAGAAGCTCTCCGAGACTTGAGCCCATATAAAGTTTAAAGTGTACTCTATCTACTTACTGACATAAATCTTTACCTACTGTTAACACCCATAATATAACAGCTGATTGAGGGCTGATTTGTTGTTTCAATGTCCAGCACGTTTGGAAATGAGACATGAAGCCCTGAGGAGAAAGAGACACAGATATAATATAACATGTCCAGGACTCAGTCCAGAAGCCTATGCAGTCATTCATAGTGCTGTCCAAAAGCAGTGACTCTGCCCTCCAGAGCAGGAAAAGCTCATGTCCCATGTCAGAAGTTGGGATTTCTCAGGTTTGCAATGCTAGTTTACCTGCAGTGACTATAGAGACAGTTTTCATAAAATGTCGCCCTTTGATTTCCACTTTAAAACTGAAGTGATACAATTTCAGTAGTATTGCAGTTGCCTGTGTAGTGCTCCATGTAATTTGCTTTTATATTAAGCTGTTAATCAGATTATTAAGTCCCCGTTCTCCTCCTTCCCCGTGTAATCTAAACCATAACTAGAAAACCAACAATTCAGTGTTCACATTCTTTGTTCACATCCTAGGGGTCATTGCTTTGCTCATGATTTATTGCACATAATCATGGACACGCACTCGCGCACGCTCATTTATTCATTTACGCATACATGCACACATGCAAACACACAAACACAATCACACATTCTCATCTACATCATCATGACTTTTACAGCTTATTAAAAAAATAAATAAAAATAAAGTCATGCCTTTTAGCTTTAACTTGCACACATTCTTCTAAAATATGGTGCTTAGTGTAAATGAAATCTGTTTTTTGTTTTTTTGTTTTTTTCATTTTTTGCAATTTCCGGGTAGTTTCATTTGAGCCTGTAAACTTTGAATCTGAATGCTTGCTTGCTTTTACCTGCCATTACTTTGCTATATACCATAAAATACAGTATGTGCAAACACTGTCGCTCTGATGCATTGTTGTAAACATACAGCAGGACATTCAGCACCATGAGAATATATTGACAACTCAATTAAGGCATGACAAAATAAAGGAAAAAAGGGAAACAAAGACTTCTAATAATATTTTTCTCACTGAGAATATCTGTGCAGGTAGATATTGGTGTGCTTTCACAGATAATGACTAAATATAAATCAGTGTGCGTAAAGTATGTATGTTTGTGTCAGTGTGTGTATGTGTGTTTCTGTCTGTGCATATTTACATGCACATGCAAATTGAAAGTGCACGCAGGAGCAATAATGTATACTTTTGCTGTTATCTAAACCTCACCCTACTTGTGGGGTGCACACTAGTGTTTTCAGTAGCCATGGCTATAGCGTCGTCATGATGCATGGCCCATGTTGCCATGGAGACTCAGTGACCACCTTGTCAGTCAAGAAGTGGACTAATGAGGGCCTGTGTAGGGACAGCGGAGAGCAGGCTCTAATTAGAGCTCAGGACTCACCTGTCTCCACATCTGCATGGAACCAGAGGTCATGGGATTTGTCCTGACCTTTGTAAATTAACTGGTTCTTAGCACAAATACACACACCATCCATCTCTAGCAAATTAGTAAGATACGTACAACACTTCAAATTCACACACATACTTACACATTCACACACACTCTGAAGACCAGCCTCATTCCCTCACTGCCTCCGTGAGGCATCGATCAGTGCCATCGCTGGCCTCCACCCTTGGCTTGCGAGTCTTCCTCTGCCCCCCACCCTCCACCCAAGAGTTATGAATAACTGTCCCCCCACTGGGAGCTGGGTCCACCTGCAGAAGGGACACTACCCTTTTCTTGACACGTGTTTTGAGGGCACGGCGCAGCTTCTGCCTGGTGAACGCGTAGAGCAGAGGATGAAAAATAGTGGTTCCATAAGCCATAGCCAAGAAGCAGAGGCGCAGCCGCACTAGGCTGTCGCTGGGACCCAGACACAGGATCAGAACGTTGACCGCAGACAGAGGGGCCCAGCAGCCCAGGAAGGTGGATATGATAATTAGGGACATTTTTAGGACCCGACGTTGACGCTCTCGACGGTCCCTGTGCCTGCGCACCGCTCGCCTCAGGGCGATGATGGCAGAAACCGATGCCTGTACACCCATGGAGGAGGCAGGCAGTGGTGAGGTGGCGTGGGTCTGGTTTGAGGTTGAAGCTGGGGTCGGAGAAGCAGGGGTGGCTGGTGTGGTGGCGATGGGGGTGGTGGCAGCTGTACTGACAGTAGTGACTGTTGCTCCACTGTCAGACATCCCCTGGGGCATGGAGGAGAGTGGTGGGGGTGATGTTGGCGTAGGTGTTGGGGAGGGAATAAGTGGAGGATGGTTGAGGTTCTGATTCTGGTTAGAGGACACCACCTCTGTGGGCAGGCTCAGGTCCTTCCTCTTCTGCCTCCTGCAGCGTATCCTGCAGCTGGAGTCCTTTGCACGTGTGCTCCTCATCATGTGGGAGCCAATGCGAATATTGAGGGCCTGCAGGATCCTAGAGTAGGTGAACAACATGACGGCTACAGCAATGAAGAAGCACGGCACTTGGAGTAACAAGTGGTAGTACATAGCCAGGCCTGTGTAATACCCCTGCCCTCCTACACACAGCAGTGTCCTGTTCTGCCATGCTGGAGGCAGGTGGTGTGAAGGGGTGGACGGATGAGTTGTGGGTAAAGAGGAAGGAGAAAAGGAGGAGAAAATGGGGGTCAGTCCAGTGGTGAGCTCAGAGTTAAGGGTCGGCCCTTCCAGCTCCTCATCCTCACTGTCCTCAGCGCTCGAAGAGAAGAAGTCTCCCTCAAGGAAGGGCAGGAAGAAAACAGCCAGAGACAAGGCCCACACTGCTGCCAGGAGCAGCGCTGCACGCCTCGGGGTCAGCAGACGGCTGGCTGGACGCACTGAGATGTCGTATCGGTCCAAACTGATCACCAAAACATTGACCGCTGTGGCCACGCTGGTGAATGTGACACAGGCCTCGTGAAAGCAGCACAGCGTGGCCAGGCTGCTGACTCCGCTTCCATTAGCTGGCACCAGGATCACAGCCACAGTTAGTGGCAGACACAGCACACAGACCAGTATGTCCAGCACATGTAGGTTGACTGTGACCAGGTTGCTGACTGAATCGACCAGGTTGGACTGAGCGCAGTAGAGCACAAGCACGGTCAGGTTGCTGCTGAAGCCCAACACCAGCTCCAGTATCAGCACAGTGGTCAGAGACACCTGGAAGCCCAGAGGGTAGGGTGTGCTCCAGCCCTCCTCCACCCCCACCTCGCCCCCTCCATCCAGCAGGCCTACCCCCTGACCATCGCTGGTCTCCAGGAGGTCACGATAGCCTTCGGTCTCCATTGACGCCACAGCACCCCTTCACACATAGCAACAGTGGCTGCCACACCAGACCATGCTCTGTCTTTTCTTTTCCTCTGGCTCAAATGAGGCAGTGATGAGGATGATGGCCAGATTTGTGGTTGATTCTGTGTGAGAAAAAAATAGAAAGAGGCATAGAAAGGAGAAGAGAAAGACAGAGGACAGAGAAAGATCAAGCAGTTATCAGTCAGCTTGTCTCATATTTACTCAAACATAAAACTGTACAACAAGTACAAGTCAAACTTGTCAGATTTCACAAGTGAAGGGAAGCTATGAGTTGACGCAGCGAGGTGAAAGTGATCTTGGCAGTCGATTGAAGTCATGGGGTGCAGTTCAAGCTGCTGCTGATGGCCCATGATGTCTAACTGGGCTCAGGCGGTTAGACAACAACATGCTTCGCATACACAATGGTAACAGTTCAGACAGGAATTGGAGCAGGGGGTCTCTTGGGGGACATTTGCAGGTATGAGAGCATTAAGCAGGGGCTCAGCAGAGGATCACCGAACAGTCTACACATTTTAACAAACCAACAGGGATTTATTTTCTGGCTGCGCTTGCAGTTCATGTACTGTGCTGAATTCTGTTACAAAGATGTAACTGTGCTTCTCATGAGCATGAGTGGGTGGATGTTTGATTCATTATTACACAACATACATTATATGGGTCAGTAAAGAAGCTTGCAGGATAAAGCATGTGGAAACATACAGATTCCAACCATAACTTTTCTGCTTAGAGATGAAACAATATGAAGATTTTACATCACAATTATAGTGACCAAAAGTATTGAGGTTATCAGTACTGTTGCAGTATTGTTAATATGTGCTGAAAATGATCAGAAAGTACTGATACGCACACTGAAATAATTTCACCATTATTTCTATTGAAAACCTCTCAACAATTTGAAATGGCATCATGTCATTGACACAAAACAAACCCATGTTACATACTGCACCTGCGTCTGGGAGACTTTTGCTAACTTTGGTGGATGCTGGACAGCATTTACAGTGAGTTTTTCAAAGCAAGGTCATCAAACACAGCTATCACGATGATTAAAATTTGAAATGATTGTACTAATACAGTTTATCTTGAAACTGATTACTATTTTGTCCCTTCTGCAGTTAAAGGTATAGGTCAGATTATTTGAAGTGGGCTCATTAATAGTCGGTGTGTTAGTCTTATCAATTTAAGTGTACACCATATTTAGATTGTATTTTCACTGTTATATAAGCCAAATATTGCCATTTCCAAAACAACCAGACTTCATTGGCAAATCTGGTAACTTAACTTCACAGAACACAGGAATCGTTGGTCTACTGCTGCCTTAATCAGTTAGTTTGTTTGTGTATTTGTGTAATTTCAGTTTTAAATGTTAGTTTGGAGCCAAACAGTAACACAAAAAACTTAACAAATTGAGACAGCGTTAGACTAGTAACTCCTGCATTCTGTGATGTGAAATTTGCAAGGTGAAGTGGTGAAAATATTCTAAATATAGTATACACTTAAACAGATATTGACTTTTTTAAGTGGGTCTTCTTAGATGGCTATAATATGTTTTGCTGCTGAGC
The DNA here is from genome assembly GCF_056507025.1 of Lutjanus erythropterus. Taxonomy (NCBI): domain Eukaryota; kingdom Metazoa; phylum Chordata; class Actinopteri; order Lutjaniformes; family Lutjanidae; genus Lutjanus; species Lutjanus erythropterus. The sequence goes on from NC_139318.1 coordinate 23,484,755, forward strand.
CTGTCCACAGCAGTACACTGCTTAGCTTCGGTGCTGGTGCTCCTCTCTGCCTCTCCAAACTGGGGAACCATCAACCGGCATCTACTGCAGGTAATACAGCTGATTATAGATAAGTACCTTGTACAGCCCTGTTTCAAAAACATCCATACAGTCCCCCCAGTAAGATCTACCTGTACCCATTCCCTCATGATTGACAACCCACATTTTGAAGACAATAAATGCCTGTACAGATCCAGTAAATGCCATTTTAAAAGTCCTTCTGTTAATCCCCTGTCTTGTTGTTTTTTCCACGAGCAGTATAAACCTGTCAGCTTCTACCTCCAAGAGGAGAGGTGGCAGGGACATTGGTGGGCTGGTAGAGAGGCCGTGCAGTGAATGTCAACATCGCAGGCACCCAACTGAGGGTGGCAGCAGTTAATAGTTCTCACAGGGGGATGTAATGAAGACGAATGGATCAATGATCCACAGACAGTGGCACATAAACAATGCTATCAGAGAAAGACCAGCTCCCCTGGCATCCCCTCCCTGCAGCCCCTCTTTCTCATCTGCTCCCCTACATCCCTCGCATCCCTTCCCACTCTGTTCCCTTTTCAGTTTACTGGCGGAGACAAGCTGCTTTGCATGTGGAGCATGTTATTCATGGCTGGCTGGCCGCTCGCCTGTGCTTGGGAAGGAATTATATAAAGTGTTGCTTGATTAGATATAAGACCCCTTGTTGATCAACAGTAAGAAAAATCTGTTCCCCAAGTCTCTAAATGAAGAGCTACAGGTGAGTCCTTACCGGCAGTGTTGACCCCAGCCTTTGCTGTCGACCTTTCCTCCACCACAGCTTTTGTTCTCACCCTCTCGTTTGCCCTTTTCTCTTTGTTTTTATTTCACAGTTTTTCCTCCCATTTGTCATGTGGAAAGGACCTGCAGGCAGAACAGGGCTCAGTGTGGAACAGTGGTCTATCTTAATCCACTAATGGGTTCCATGGGGTTTGCGGTGTTGCTGGAACATTGATTTAAAGCATCATCGATCTGCCAATTTAACAAGCCTGAGGCAAGGGAGCACAGAAACACACTCCCTATCTCATTCTCATCCTCTCTCGGGTACCTGTGGTTTCATTTTGAGTGCTGTATAAAATACTTGCAAGTGAATTTGTTTTATTATTTCCTTTAATCACCAACTGCAGTTAAAGAACTGTTTTTATTCATTTACTTGAGCGAAGGTCACAGTATCATGACATGTGTGACAACAGTTGAATGTTTCAAATATTCAATATAACTTAAGTATTTATAGTATTTCCTCTGTCACAAAAAATGCCAAATAAGTATTGAACTGACTATGAAAAATAGGTGTCTGGGTTACAAAATTACAGCGTAAACATCAGAATTTCACAGGTCCCGGGAGTAAAAATGTATTAATTTAGATCCACACTGAGCGTCTGGCACAAGAATATTCAGTGGGCTGTGACCTTATAATGTCATCAAAATCAATTGTGTTTACAGTCTTTGTTCAATATGGTTGACAACACGATGCTACAGAGAATAATGGAGCAAACAAAGGAACACTTTATATTTAACAGTCAATCACTTACACCAATCACAGGGGCAATATATATGTCAATATTGCATTGACAAAGTGGTGTCTTCCATCTCATGTGAGGGTTGTTTAAGGGCACTTCAGTAAACTGGGATCAGGAAAAGCTCTGAGTTGTGTGCTACCACAAGAATGAAACTACATAAATAATCTTGTAAATGTAAGTATGCCATGATTGACACAACTAGGGATGTGAATGATTAATAATAAATCGATTAATCGCTGTTAAGAATTTAACTGCTTAAAAGTGTATTGACTGATAATGCCTGTTTTGTGGTGCGTTTCCCCCAGGGCTCACAGGTTTTCTCACAGTTTGGTTTGGTCTGACTTGTTGGTCTAGAAATGCCGGTAACTGCGCCTCATTTGAGATTGTTTGGCTTGGTGGAGCCATTTGTTGAATAAGGACAGCCTTAATGTTTTATTATTGTTTGTTTAGATTGTTTTCCAGTGAAATACTTTAATATCTTAGGACCTGGCCGCATGGCCCACCAAGCCCCTACATTTGTTTGTCACAGTACATTTTTGGCCCAAATGTAAACTTAGTAAAACCAATTAAAGGCTAGTTGAAGAAACTGGTGGCACAGGCCACAGTACATTAAGTCCCGTGTCATATTCTAGCCACTTAACACCATTTTGTTTATTCATAGTTTACCTTTTGTCTTTTCTGGTTCTTTGGTATGGATCGTGTCAGCAGTTTGGCCTAATAAATCTATATGTCAAGCTTCCCATCCCAGTACTGAGTACTGTTTGCTGTTTTCATAGAATGTTGAACTAAAAGGCGCAAAGAAATTGGGACAACTTTAATGTTGCACAGATAAAAGTTGCTGGCTACATTCATGAATAATGTTCCACATAACTAATGATTATTCAAATAAAACTTAAATGCACAATAAACAAGTTTTGCCGCTCAGAAAACAGTAACACATATATATATGTAGCATATGTAACATATGTAGTTTGTGAAGTAGTGTGGGATCATGGGAGTTGTTCATTATTATTAACACAACCACCACTGCAGATGAAAATTTATCTAACATGACTCAGGCAGAAGTCATGTTAAGAGATGAGATAATATTTATCCCATGTTTCCATGGAAGTTATAGCAAGTAGTGGCCAGTAGGAAACACGCCATTACCTTGAATAAACAACGGATTTCTCTGGGTTTGAACGTTGGTGAACACATTTAGGATAAAGTAAGTACACAACTCAACTCTCTTTTTAGTCATTTTAATGGAGACAGCTTACATATTATAGCTTTAAACTGAGAATAAGGCGTGTTTTGTATCCAATTGGTGAAGGAAAATGCACTGTTCAACGCACAACAATCTAGATTTTAATATTTACAGATCTTGTGAAAACAAAACAGAGACATGTTTGTTTGTTCTTTTTGACAAGAGTAAAATTGTGATATGAGACTAAGTATCTTCTCAGCTTTTAAATGTTGTTATATCATAATTTGATTCCAGGTTGTTTCCTAATTTCCTGAACTTACCAGACTTTATTATTTGCCTTTACCCATTTTAGTATTTAGTCAAAAATATTGTAATGTCTGATGTTGTCTGTGTTGCCCAGCCCTACTTTATAGTATACTGCTGGGTAGTTTAATCTATAGCAATGCATCATATTCTATATGATCATCACTATTTGAGAATATGATGAGATAGCCTAAAAATACTGAATTATGTTTAAGCCATATCGCCCAGCCCTAAGTTAAGTTATCAGAGGTATTTTGCACTCATTAATTTGATCAGTCTCATCAAACATCAGACCATCTGCTTCTCTTAACAATCCTGCCAATAATTACAAGGGGATGATTGTGTGCTGGTGAAATGAGAAGGCTGAATAGCTTTCAACAAGAGTAATTTATGCTATTCTATGACTAAGAGAAACAATGCAGCACTATCAGTCCAGTGATAATGGATACTTAGTGCTGTGTGATGAACTGGTAAGAGATACAAAGGGCCAAAGACAAAAAGTCTGTGTTAGCATGTGGTTTGGGGGCAAGACAAAATGTCAGAAATGCTTTATATGAAGAGCTGTGACTCTGACCAGCGGCCAGGAATAGTTACAATATTCTTGTATTTACAGGGAGGGAGGGAAGAAGAAAATTAAAATGTGCAGACAGAGCGGTGAACTTTGGGTTGTTTCTCTAATGATCACCAGTGTTGTGTCGTGGGGATTGTAATTATTCAGGTTCATCTGAGGTTGCGGATCAGTCTTGTACAGTGTGTGGTCCTGAAAAATGAGCTGCAGTGCATTGTAGTCTGCCATAATGTTGTTTCGGTTCTGATAAGTGGATTGTGTTATTGTGACATTCTTGCTGCAATCAAGTATTGTGAGTGTTTGTGAGTGTGTATTTGTTTCTTGTGTAGTTTATTGTGGTAACAGAAAATAGCTGGAAACAAGGTGAAACATCCTCAGCACAAATTATATACAGCATGTCACTGACAAGTCAGACAGAAAGGAAATGGGCAGAGGGAGCTTAAGGCATGAACAACACAACAAGTTATATTAAGAATTGGCCTAAACAGCAGAAAAATCTAAAAAGTGTTATGGGTTGTCTGACAGCTCTGCTGTCATAGTTAATGCTGAAGACAAACACATTTCAAAGATCAGTGTTTGAGCTATGTTGAATGATCATCAAAGTGGATGATTTCATTTCAGTCACAGAGTCTTAAATTGGTTTTGGTAAACTCATGTGGCATCCCCTCAGTCATTAATTAACAGCATCATTTACAATCATGTATTGAAAGCTTACTAATGTGACTGGTTGGTGGGGTTTTTGTGATACAGTTGCTAGTATCAGAGATGTCTCTGATACAGCCTAAAATGCTGAATCGGGTATCGGCTAGTACACAAGTCTATGCATCATATTAATTGTTCCATGACTGTCCTCTACACCTTTTTTTTTTTTTTTTTTTTTTTTTTTACCTGGGTTCCAAATATATTGCCAATTGCCTGTTGATGGGCTGACAGTGGCTGGTACAAAGACTTTGACATACTGCCTGACCCTAGTATACAGCTGTTAAAAAATAATAGATAACTCATATGTCTTTTTTTTAGTATACTGGTAATATATGCAAAGTTCAGGTATCAGAATTCAAAACAGTGTTGGAATGCTTCTGCTGGTTGGTTCAGTGTGGACTCAAATGAGTAACTGTCAGTTATAGATTACTTTGGCTTTAGATGATTTTATCAAATCTGGTGTCTTAATAACTGTAGATTCTGTGCTTTGCTCCAAAAAACAACAACAACAAACTGACAGTGTCCCAGATTGAACCTGAACAAGATCCTGGATCCTGCTGTTAGGGTTATTATAGGTGTTAGGTAGAAGATGACAGGCTGTCAAGCCCCCTTTCAAAATATCACAGGGTAAATGTTCAAGCAGATCCTGTTGTCGATCTTTCCTTTCTAGCAATCTTGCATGCACTTTGCACACATTTTTATCGCCCGGGGTGACAAACGTATGGTCTGCAGACCAGAACTGGCTCACCAAAAGGTCCAATTTAGTCTACTTGATGATATTGCAAAGTAATTCTAGACCAGAGTACACAAAAAACAATAGCATAGTATTGTGCATAATATTGTCCATTAACAGCTTCAGTACAAAATAATCTGAGACTTTTATCTTACAACAATATTGGTGAAACCCTGTTACTATGTCACTACCAAAATATTTGATTTGTAAATTGTTTGTAAGACAGGGAATAACTTAACCATCTTCCTGATTAGTTTCCACTTTAAATGTTTTATGCATTTGTGGATCAACTGTAATCTGTAAATTGTAACATGAGTGAATGTGTGAAATTGCACTTATTTTACTTAAGACATCTCAGGCTGTTAAACATCTGTTTTGGATGGATGGTTCATTAATTGAAATGTTTTCAGAATATATTTGTACTTCTTATCACTAAAAAAAGGAAACATTTGGAGGTGTTTTTATTCATAGGTTATTATGCAATGGTCTTACTGGCCCAGTAACTACAATGAGTCTGACATCCCTGCTCTGCGCTATCTGTGTATTTAGTTTATTGTCCTGATGACATGTTTCCTGCCAGAGGCTAAATTACTTCTGCCCAACACAAAGACAAACAGTAGGCATGCTTTCAGGCCAGACAGTCTCTAAAACAACACAATATGTCATTATCTCCACATATTTGGAAGGCATGTCTTAATGAAAAATAACATTGCTACATTGAAAGTGTATATTAGAAGAAAAGTACAGTGTATATACTGGGAAATGAAATAATAAAAGCTGCGTTGACATAAAAAGATGAAATAGGATGCAGCTGGCACTAATTTGGTCAATATCTCCCTGATCTTCAAACAAACTGCAGCAAAACACTGCAATAGTTTTATCGAACAAATAATCAACATAGTGCTGCAGCATCTCAGTGGATGCCAAGATCAAATCCAGTTAATGTCCCCTATGTTTAGTCAGAAATTGTTTCTCATTCACAGAAGCAGTTTTTCCTTACTAATTAAGTTTCCACAATGTAATCTTCTTTTATTAATATAACCTGCACCAGTTGCACCTGAGAATATTCAACAGAAAAACTGACTGTCACAAACCACACAAACTCGCATAAATACACTATAATGTAATTTCTGTTGCTCTACGTCAATGGATAGAGGCACACTTCACTTACAATGCACCTCAGATGACAAGTGCACTTCCAGACCAGTGCACCTGTCTGATAAACAACTCACACACACACACACACACACACACACACACACACACACACACACACACACACACACACACACACACACACACACACACACACACATACATTTCCTGGCACGTCTGAAATGAGGCAGAAACAGTTTATTAAATCTGGCCCTTTGTGTCATGACTGGTGTCCAGTCGTGCTGCCGGGGGCTGAAAGTGCTGAACCTGCATCAGGACTGAGTTCTCGCTTGCGTTTTCACCTCAGTCATCTGCAATCTAGATGTGACAATGTGGTTGGTACATGTGAGACTTCAGCCTGCTAATTATTTAAATGTAAGCACCGCCTGTGCCCTCTATAAAACTTTATGTGCTTAGTTTGCATATTTTATTTCTTAGGATGTGGCAACTTTTCACTGAAGACGAGGCTTGCTGAATCTCTGTCTTATAAATCATTTGTGTACTTGATTTTTAGTATTTTCTTGTGAAGTGTCAGGGTGGATTCACACTAGCCTTGTTTAGTCCAGTTGAACTGAACCCGAGAGTGTTTTCCCCCTTGGTGCAGGTCGTTTTTGTTGGTATGAATGCTGGACTTAAACTCTGGTGCTCTCTGCTCTGTATCGATTGTATGTGTCATTTCATTGGTTAAAAACACATTGTCGTTCTGTTTTGGTGACTGGTGACTGACATTTGCTACCAAAATGTTGCCAGGGACAAACCTACCTAATTTATGTAGACTTGTTTCATTTCAGCTCACTGTGAGAGCAGCAGATCACATTTTTCTCTCTCTCCTCCTTTCTCTCCTCCTCTGTGTGCTTCCCGAATGACACAAGCGCAGCAGCAACATTACTCGAGTTGAAAAAATTTGTTACCTACAATTCTTTGATCTAAAACCAAAGATAGACATATGTCGACCCCAAACCACCAAGCCACAGCTAGACAGCTACTTCAACTCTAATAAGTAAGTGTTATTTGTGAAATTTGTGCTGGAGATCAGAGAGAAGAAGGTTTTTGAAAGGGCTTTTTTAGCTTCTAACTGAATCTCTGTGGTCTGAAGTTTAGTTTCTCTCCTGTATCACTGCTTCTACTTTCAGGTATCTTCTTTATTTTACTGTTTGCTTTTAACTATATAGGAGTTGTGCTAAGTTGCTGTTATAAAAACCCAACATTTCCAGATTTTGCTGCTTCGCAATAAATGCTTTCAAATAACAAAACAACGGGGAACTTATTGTAAAGATTTTATAGGAAATGAAAAGTCCATCATTTTATAGCTGTTTGGCTCAAGACAAGCACATCAAGTATGGGTCAGTATAGGTTAACAATTTCTGGACTGTTTCGGTTTTGCCTTTATGAACAGACGGGACCAGTTGGAAAATTGAAAAGTGTATCATCCTCACATTGGTTCAATTGGTTCAAGGAACAGCAGTTGGAAATGATCCAGTTCTTCCATGAGTCTCTGCGCTTGGGTCCACCTCAGGCACGATGATCATCAGTGCTGTTTACATGGGTAGATGTGTATCAGTTTATTCAAAATGAAATTGGAAGGAGATGCTGTGGTAGTAAGCGGTGTCTGGTTGTTCAGATAACAAAAAAGACTTTTACAAGAGGGCATTGTGTCTTACTACAGAACAAAGTGCAGCTGCATTGTATTATGGTTTATTTAGACTACTATCCGTGGAGAAATTCTTATCGGTTTCTTCCTTGATGGATTTTTCCCTGTAAAACTGTAATATGTCAGTGCAAAATAGTAAGAATAGAAAGACAACTTTGCTCTTTGATTCTATGAGACTGACACCAAAGGTTGACATTTAGGGAAGAAAGGGAAACTGATGAGAGAGACAGGAAAGTAGGGGGGGTGAAGGAGAAAAAGAGGGGAAAGAGAGAAAGCAAGCAGGATGATGGTGCATGCAGCACGCTGACTCATGGCAGTCTTAGGTATTCCTAACGTCCGCAGTGAGACAATCGATCAAAGGCTTAATTTTCCCACTCAATTCATCCAGCAGTGCTAACAGCAAGCAGCCACCAGCTGGGCAGCAGCATCCCTGGCAGGCGTCCAACAAACCAGCCTGGACCAGCCAACAACACAACCCGCTCAGTAGGAGTGACAACATCCTAACCTATCTGATGTGTTTCTGGTCAGGAGAGCTTCAGGAGCTTCAGGAGAAATGCTTTTTTAATATAAGAACAAACCGAATACTGGATTTATGTTTCAGGAAGTGTTAAAGTGGCCATATTTCTGTTCTTACTGTCTTGTGACCGAAGATAGCCTGAGATAAAAGTCTAACAGTGTCAGAAATTTACAGCCTAATGTCTAATAACAAATCATACTATAAATAATAAATGTATCAAGCTCTCTTTACAAAATTGGTGTCCCAAGTTTGCATCTTTTCCCTCAACTGGATTCACATTCTCCTCCACGCCTTCTTTGGATTTTTTTTTTCATGTACATAAATACCACTATTGGAAAGTCTTAATTGGATGGATGATGTTTTCTTGTATATTGACTTGTATTGTAGCCTACAACTCAGTAGGTGTGATTATCGTAAAGTCTACATCTACAAGTTTATTATATCCATGTCACACAGTCCAGCTTTCAATTAGTTTATAAAGCAGCTGAAATCTCACAGTCTGTAGGACGCTTACCCTGGGCATACACTGTGTGATTTTAGAAATGGTGGTGTTCAACCAATAATGCTAACAAGGTAGAGACATGCTGCCTTGATCACCTGTGCCATTCTCTATACCAAAAACTTAAAAAAAAAAAAAAAAGAAAAAAAAGAAGAAGTGCCAGCATATATGGACTTGTGTAGGAAAAGGAGGACGCCTACAGCGTGGCGCTCCGTTTGCCTACACAGGTGCTGTGAGAAAAAAAGCCCTGGGGAATTGACTCATGGCTCGGCTTCAACTGTGCAAGAGCCTGAAAAGATCAACCAAAATTTTGGACATGTCGGAAATTCATCTGACTGTCTGATGGCTGTGTGGGAGGAGTTGGTTGGTGCTTGCTCGTCCCTGTATACTGTACGCCAAATGACACCAGACAAAGCTGAAATTTGGCCCAACTTTAAAATGAGTCGTGGGACTCAAAAAACATGGCAAAAACGATCTCAAATTGTACAGTGTGTGCCCAGCTTCCAAGTAACAGAACAAAGGCTAGATTAAAAATGAGATGTTTCAGGCCGTTCAGGAGGAGTGTTTCCCTTTGGCACAGGCTTTGGTCTTTGTAATTTCACAGACCTTTCACATGAACAAAAAGGTACGGCAGAAACTGAAACAAAGAGAAAAACAAAAACAAAAAGCATAATATGCCACTTGAAAAACAACACTGCTACCCCTGATGAGAGGCCAAGCAACACTTAACACTGTAAAATTTTAAAAATGGGTTATCATAACTCAAGCCAAGCTTGCTGAAGACACACACCATATAGTCCGCGATGTATCGCTAACTGCCGTCTACCCACACAGCCACCCACTGCCAGCCGGGACTCTGCACACACTCCTCTGCACATATGCTCTCCACAGATACGGCGGAAGATGGATCGCCAACTGAGGTGAATGACATCTTGTGTGTTTAAGAAACTGCTGAATCCCATCTGCACTTCTGCCTGAGACAAGTTAGGGAGAAAGGGACAGGGGTAACAGGAGGTAAGATGAAAGCGGGAGGTGGGTGCTGCGAGGGAGTGATGGATGGGAGGGAGGCTCAGGGGTGTGCAGATGGATGCTGAGTCGTGTGCTCGCTGGAGGGGAATGTTTGTTCCCTGCTCACTACCTCTATCCATCTCTCTTTTGAATTGTCCCAGTTGCACCGCCTCGCCTCCCCTCTTCACCATCCATCTTACAACCAGCACGTGGCTTTTTACACTGTGCAATATCATCGTGTAATCCCCCCCACAGATCATGTGGACCGACTATTCTGTGATTTTTGAATATTAAAATAGCACTGCATGATGCATCAGTGCAGGCAGCTTCACACAGATTGCTGTCACAATATCAGAGACCTTAAAGGCTCATCTGTCCAGTCACTTCATATCCCGCAATTCTGACAGGTTGCTACCAGAACATCAATAAGGAAGCTATAGAAGGCAGGTTAATTATCCCAGCCTGTAATCTATAGGAACAGCTCTGTACCGAGAGAAGACCTTGGTCTCTAGACAGCTCTGGTCCACAGCGTGTGAGGCATCATTATCACCTGACAGCATGTTCGATGGATTTCATTTAGCTCCGCCATTCATTAAAGACACTCCTTGGTATCCTATATCCAGCTATGACGTCCCCAGCCTGTAATTTTGCTATTACACACGCCACCCATCAATAAGCGCTAATCAAGGCTGCTGTGCAATCACAGTCCTTTAAAACAAGAAGAAATCAGAATTAAGTATGAAAGCTTGTGAAGTAAAACTGAGTCAGAGCATGTGGAGATGGTTACGTAAATCAACACTTTGGAAGGCTGTTCACTGGCCCATCGAAGAGAATAGCAATGATTAGTAATAATGATGATAAGACAGTAAAACAGGATAAAATGGAGAGTTAGAACAGTGCTAATTATATTTCTATTCTACCAGTAATTACCTCTACATTCCTTATGTGTTCTAAAGTGATTAGTTGTGATTAGCAACATCTCCCTCCATCTCTCCATTTCAACAGCACTCGTCATCAGGAGGTAATGGGTCCAAATGCAGTCGACAAGTAGCCTGTATGCTGCACTCACCAGTGTTTGTGTTGTGCTCTGTTGTGTTGTGTAGGGGGTGTTGTGAATAAATAGTGAAGTCACAGTGAAAGGCTCGTGGTTGTTTTAATGCTGCTCTGGTGACAAAGCACCAGAACCAACAGCTGTTGGTGTGATAACAGGCCTGACTGACTTTTAGCAAGAAAAAGCTTTGACCCGTGATCACATTCACAGACCTGCACTGCTGTGCTGAATATATCCACACACAAACACTGAAAATCTCCCACACACAAGAGATGTTGACTCAAAATAGTTAGATTTCTTCATTGTATCTGTTTCTTTCTTTCTTTCTTTTTTTGCACTGCACTGATTTTACACATTAAAGGTCCAGTTTGTAAGATTTACAGGGATTTATTGGCAGAATATAGCATTAATGGAATGTAATATTATAAATATATAATGTTTGTTTTCATTAGTGTTATATCACCTGAAAATAAGGACTGGTATTCATTACATTAGAATAAGCTCTTTATATCTAGAGGGCGCAGGTCCTCCTCCATGTTGTCCTGCCATGTTTCTATAGTAGCAGAGAATGCACAAACCAAACACTGACTCTAGATACGGCCTTTCCCATTTTCATGGTAGAGTTGGGCTATATGTTAAAATTTTCCAGATGACCATCCACAGCCCGTCCATCCATGATTGGCGACATTTTACCCCACCATCCTCTCCAGTCTTACGTGGGAGATGTGTGCAAGCAGCGAATTCACAATGCGTATGTTTACTACATCCAATAGACTAAATAAACTCACAGAGTATCAAAAAATTAAATGTTCTCACACTTATTTTCCCTTTTAAATGGCGAAATACAATGTACACCTTCTGAATTCAAGTTTCTCTCTTACCGAACTAAGACATGCTCAACTGGCTGGTTAACTCCTCTGAAAATACACTTCATCCAAACTGAACAGAAAAACCTGTAAAACTCACAAAAACCATCTTTGTTGGTCTGTCCACTCTTCCAACAATCACCAACTCTGAAATAAATCCTTAATTCACTGCGTGAAAAGAGTGCAGAGAGTCTCTGCAGGCTGTTTATCTCTCAATCCTGTCCCAGCTCAGCACACTCAGGGTCCGGCTGAGTGGGTGTGCACTGTGTTGGTGGATGAGGGCGCAGGGCGAAGCAGCACCTGTCACTCTGCAGACCATTACATTAGCAAAGTAAAATGACAAATATTGCCCAACAAATCAGCCAAAAAAAGCAACCAGCAATGGATTCAGACCATCATCAATGGATGATATATTTGTCCAATCGCCCAACTCTATTTCACAGCCACCATAGTTTCTGCTAAATGCTTGAAAAGGGAGAGGAAGCCACTAAATCCTGTACACTTGTCTTTTAAAATGAGTTTGCTTTTCTTAAGGAGTGTTATTCTGACTGTGAAAACACTTTTATAGTGTCTTCTGTGGCTCTAGAGGAAGCTCCACATGATGATGTAATTAGAGTAATCTCAAATTAGGCTTGAGAATGGGAGGATTGAACAAAAAATGCTATTGGCTTGCATTATGGGATGTGCAGGATCCATTGCTTTTGTAGCTTGATTATTACCAATCTGGGAATCCATCAGCTATTGTCTGATAATGATTTAGCCTCAGGTGGCAACAGTCAATGTTTTGGGACTCCTGGATATCCAGTGGTGTATACTATCAGATATCCAGTAAATTGTTATACAGGCAAAGACTTACTATTCTGTGCTCTGGTTATTGTTTATACTCTCTGAGACTCTCTACTGCTCTAGTGAGACTTTGCTAGTGCTTTTTTGGGACTCCTATGGGATTCCCACAGGATAGGAGTCAGTTTCACTATTCATACACAGGACTGGGACAGGACAGGAAAAACAGTAAAGAGGAGCAGGCAGGATGGGAATCATCACAACAGTAGGTCAGTTTTTATATATAAATATGCTGTTCTAATATGAATAAAAATGATTTTCCTGATTTGAAACAAAACGCTAGTCATTGTGTTGTTTTGAAAAAATGTTTTTTTATTCTCTCCTGTCTGCTCTGGTGACTGACTGCAGTGTGGACTGTGGATTGACAGGAACGGGATGGGAGGTTAAATTTTAGGTCAGACACTTTTTAATCTTTACATGCTGCCACTTGGAAACGTCATCAGGAGACACGGCATCAGTTTCCACGGTTATGCTGATGACACACAGCTGTACATCGCCATGTCTCCTGATGACTCGGGACCAATTGATGCCCATTTAAATTGTATTTTAGACATCAAGTCCTGGATGGCAGAAAACTTTATTCAACTCAACCAGGACAAAACAGAGGTCTTAATTATTGGTCCTGAAGCTCAGAGAGAGAAACTTAATGCAAAACTGCAAGAACTGGCACTAAAACCCTGTCAACAAGTGAAAAACCTTGGAGTTATCTGTGATTTGAATCTTAGTTTTGATCCACATATTAGAAGCATAAAAAAATGGATTTATCATCTTAAGAACATCACCAGAGTGTGACCGTTTCTCTCCCAAGCCAACACAGAGACACTGATGCATGCTTTTATTACCTGCAGAATCAACTACTGTAATGCTCTACTTTCTGGTCTTCCTAAGAAAAACATTGCTCAGTTACAGTTATTACAAAACTCAGCTGCACGAGTGCTGACAAGGACCAGAAAGAGAGCACACATTAGCCAATTTTAAAGTCTCTACATTGGCTTCCTGTGTGCTTCAGAATCCTGCTATTGGTTTATAAAGCCCTTAATGGTCTTAGTCCTACTTATTTATCAGATTTGCTTTTATCATATGAACCCTCTAGAACCCTCAGGTCTTCAGGTAGCGGCTTTCTGATCATCCCCAAAGTTCTGGTTTTTCAACTTCACTTATATGGAAAGTGTAACCACAATCTACAACAAGTTTTGAAGTTGCAGAATGTAAAAAGAATAGTCTAAATGTAAAGAATCAAAGTATCCCCACACTTCTGTCTAGTGCATGCACCCAATTTATTGTCAAACCGCTCAGTTTAAGGTATGCTGACAGTCTGCTTGACCAAATGTGCAGACAATAAATTGGGTTTATGCAATGGAGACGAATGTGCAGTGGCACTGATTTCTTTTCGTTTGCCATACGGACACATGAAAACATTTCATTCTTACGGGTGCCCTGTGAATTTTCTTGAGAAAACTAAAAAGGATGCCATTAACAAAGCATTGCAGTGAAACAGCAAAGCAGGAATTTGTGTTCTTGTAGTGTTAACCTTCAGCTAAAATTTAATCAAACCTTGCCTGAACAGATCAGTGCCTGCAGAGAGAGGAATCTCTCTATGTACCAAAATATCATGTTCTACAGCTATCTGAAACAGCATGCTCAGTGTCCATGGAGGATCGGGGCTTGAGAGAACTGGAGAACAGATGAAGAGGCCAGAAAAACTAGAAAAATGCATTTTAAGGCAAATGGAATAAAAGCAGAGGAGTAAGACAAACTGATGGGGTGCTAGACAAAGAAAGACTGAAGTTGTCTGCAGCAGGTTAAAATGATTAAGTTATTTCACTCCAGAAGGCAATTAGAGCTCAATTAATGCCATTTATCTCCTGCAGACAGGGCATCATTGGCCAAGAGAGCAGCACTGCGAGAGGCTGAACTATCACACCATAATGACTTACAGAGGTCTAACCCAAGGAAGAGAACACACTCATAAATTCACACATACAAAGAACCCAAAAAATCTGTGAGTCATTTTCTGTTCTCATATGAAGAGCTTTCCTACCAAAGCTTGGAAGGGCAGTTTTGCATTAACACTTGTACCTTGTGTCTGTCAGCATCCAACCACTGTATTAGATGCGTCAACAGCATGAATGTATTAATGTAATTATTTAAAAACACACCTAAATATACAATAAATATGTAAGAAAGCAGCTGCTGTCAAGTTTATGAGTGGCCACTGAGTCTATAAAGGTTTGTACAGCTCTTCTCTTCCATGTTGCCTCCTTCTCCTCCTTCTTGATAGTCTATTTCAGCCTGGTCACTCCACTCTGCTCCTCTAATGATTTATCATTCCATCTCTTCTCTCTATTTGGTCTGTCTTACATTTTCCACCATCATCCTCCTATCTCACACTAAGATCTTCTTCACCTCTCATGTTTCCCTGCACTCACACACTTCGAGGAACACTGTTATTGACTGTATTATCTAAGGGAATTACAGTAAGTGCAGTGTGCTTTTAATTTTGCACGGAGAACGTGAGTGTGCTGACAAGAAGGATGAGCAACCTCTGCTATCAGTGATCGATAAATCCACGTGCAAGGCAGCGGCTGGTGTTTATTATGTTTTGACTTTTTTTTCTCTTGTTATACTACTATAGTTGAGAGGTTTTAATGATTTTCTGCAAAGATGTATGCACTTGTATGTTTAGTGCTCAAAAAGAACTCAAAGGTTTGACATCTTCCACAGCTTGGAACAACTGGGATGTTTTAAAATAGATGTGAGCAATCCAGTCAAAACTGTGCTTTAATTGGGACAGTACAAATGAATTCACTTTTTCATCACAATAGCTGATGAAAATCTGTCTGAGATGATGTAGAAATCATGTTCATGGATGAATTAATGTATCAAAGTTTTATTCACATTACATTTAGTAAAGCTTGCTAGGTTCCCTCACTTTCTGACATAATCCAACATATTCTGTGTTTTACCAGGTTATAGCAACTAGGAACTACTCTGGATAAAATACAGATTTCTCTGGGTTGCACCATTGTTCAGAACATTTGGGATAATTTAAGTTTTTACACATTTTAACACAGAAATATAAAATTTTATAGCTTTAAAGCCTGTTATTGCAGGCTTTTACAACAATAAATGTTTTTTTTCTAGTAGCCTAACTACAGTGACAGTTGCTCATATTCTTTCAACACCTGCCATGCTTGCAAACAGTCCAGCCATTTGTTTACAAGGCAATTTAAAGATACAATAAAAAATGAATGGACATAATAGCTGAATAATTTGAGTAGTCAGTGAAAAATAAACATTGGGCGGTAATTGTGTCACATTACTGTTGAAACACATTCTCAGCCCTCCAAAATGCTTCCAAAACAAAACTAAGAAGTAAAAGGTCTTTAAACCATTAATTTATATTCAGAACAAATCTAAAACAGACAGAGGCTTTATTGGAATTTTTTATGATAATGGAACAGCTCTTACATAAACCTTGTGTGCTATTCCACACTGTTGTCCTATAACACCCCCAGCAGGACTGTTATTATAAGGTAAATAAGACTTCTCAATCAGCGCGTCAGATCAGAGGTACAGCGCGCCTTTGCACATATATGGCAGCTTCCCTCAACTACGCTGCAGCATCTAGCAGGAGAGTGACACGTGTGGTGGAATATTTCCCCACCAGCAGCATCAAAGCTTCTCTATAAATACATGCACAGACACAAACACACAATGACCCATATGCAAAGCAAACACAGTACACACACTGCTGCCATGAGAGTGAGTGGAAATACGCTAAAACAACCATCCCCGTGGGATTCACAGCAGGGATTCTACTGTACATGGAAAAGAGAAGGAAACATACACGCACAGACACACGTGTACAAACACACACAGCCACAACACATTACAGGAAAGCTGGGCTTTAACTCACTCCTTTTAATCTTTTGCATGTTTGTACTGAGTCTTATAAAAAAGTTCATTTGGAGGTGAACAGTCCTGATGCTACATAATATCAAGATGAGGTAGTCGATACTTTTAAATAGCTTGTTAGCTGATTGTTGAGTCTCATTCCCAGGGCATCAGATGGATTGGTAAAGTGTCCCGAGCACAGCATAGTAATGAGAAAACAAGAAGGTATGAGCAGAGGTTGGGATCTCTGTGGATACAGGCGCCACAACACACTTCTGATGGGTCGTGGATGATGATTGAGATGGATTATTTTTAAATGAGTCTATGCATTGTTTTCTGAGAAAATCCTGCATAATTTACAATTAATTAAATGAGGTACTTGTTAAAAAGACTAATTTATATAAGATTGAGGGGACAGTGCTTTTTCTGTTAAATCTGATTGTTTTACCCAGCAAGCCAAAACCTTAATATCAGATTTGGTTTTTAATTTTACTGACTAGACTGCATCCTTCAGCAGGATTCAATAGTAACCACAGCCCAGTGACCTGTGGTCACAAAAACTTACTCTGTGGTCATCAAATATTCCATGTAGCTGACCCCCACTGACCATCAGGTTTTATCCCCATACTGCCAGCCTTCACCCACACAATGCTACAAATCCACAAACATCTCAGTTTACCTTTCCTGAGTCCTGGCCCCCTTTTGATCTGTGCTCCAATAACAGTTAGGTAAACTTGGTACCTCAGTCAACTTTGTCCTGTCCTGTTTCCTGACGTTGCTATGGTAAAAACACATTTTGAAGATGGTTACAAGATGTTGTTATTGGATCAATAAAGGTGACATGTGGCACATCTTAAGTTATCTAAAGTTCATCAATGATTGACCAGCTACTTAACCTGGCTTACTCAGTGTTTTGTTAACATTAACTAACCTAAGATGTGACTCTATATGTCACTTTTACAGGAAAAGGAGAAAGTTGACCGAGGTACCAAGTTTGCTCAACTGTTATTGGTGCACAGAGCAAAAAGGGGCAGGACTTGGGAAAGGTCAATTCCTTAACACCTTTTAGTTCAACATTTTATGAAAATGGCCAACAGTACATGTCGCTGGATAGCTACCAGTATGTCAGGGTTACTGAACTATGGTTTACTCAAACTGAACCAGAAACACAAAAGCCAGAGTATGAAAAAACAAAAAGACAACAAAAATGTAAGACTGACTAGAAAGAGATTAGGTGGCTAGAATATGACACATCTCCCGATGTACAAGTACTGCCATATGTGCCATCAGTTTCCGCAGCTAGCCAAAAAAAATCTACCTCATTTTTCATCCGAAATGATGCCCTCACCAACAATTCATGAGAAACATGGACAACAAAAAAGTCACAATTAAGGAAGGCTATTGCATTAAATTATATATGTGTATTGATTTTACATAAGTCCACATCTGGGCTGCCAAAAATGTACTTTGGCCACTGAATTTTGGTAGCCCATAGGGCCAATACTTAAAATATTAACATCTGTCCCAGTCTAGATTATAGGATTTTTTAGTTTACAAAATCTCCATAATCTACCAGTTGTTCTCAAATTACATAACCACACTCATAACAACAAGACTGCATCAGTCTTTTAGGCCAAGATGAAAGTAAATTCATAGGTTGATGCATTATTGTGGCACAGGACGAGGTGTATGAGAATATAACAAATTAAAATAATTCATAAAGTATGTGAAAGTGGGAGAGTGTTACAGGGGCCACAGTGAGTGTTCTGAAGGGAACCCAAAAGTAACGTGAGCAAACAAAAAAGTGAATGATCACAACACGTTAAACAACTCTTGTATGAAAAACATCTATTATAACTTTAACAGAAGCTGCAACAAGCAAAGCACTTGATCCCAAGAATTTGATTTGGGATTGATCACAAACAGCACTATCCCTTCATTCATATGGCACTGAACTAATGTAAACAGACAGCTGATTGATATTAGACTAATTGGAACTGTAACCATAACTGGAGAATATGTTGCTCTAGTGTTGAGCTGGGAGAAACCCATCACACAAGACTGCTCTAACACCTTCCAACCAAACATGTTCCCATTTCACATCTCATCAACAACAGAGCCGATCGAAACAGTCTTTGTCACACATGGCAGGACAGGGCAGGATAACAAATAACACAGTGGCCTCTGGTATTCGTTGATGTTAACACCATTACTTTTATTACAGTGGAGGAAAAAATGAAAAAAAAAAAAATAGTTTATGCTTTATGAGCTTTATGAACACTTTGCTACATTGTGACACCACTCATATTTCAGATTTAAAATTTGCATAAAAGCGGAAGTCAGGCAGAAAATATGCAAATTTGCTCTCAAGCTCTTAAAACATAAATTCCAACTGCTTTTAATGTCTTTCTAATGAGGGTAAATAGATGCAGAGGAGCTCTAATAAACAATCCTTTGAAATCATAGTCTCATGGGGTTATGACAGTTCAGACCAGCTAATGATGTGCACTGTGGAATAATTTCATGTGGTTAAAACATTAAATGTCAAAACATGAGTTGGTGAGCTGAGCCAGTGCTCTTCAACATGATCAAACGGGCCACCTTCATGACAAGCGTGGCGCATCCATGTGACTGAAACATATCAACAATCACTGTGGGTCTGCCCGAAAACCGATCACAATTACTATAAGCCCATTTGGATCAAAAGAAATCACTACAGGTCTGTTTTATTTCTAACAGACATGTTTAGATTTTCTTTTCCTCGCTGGTACAAGTGTTGTCTGAACGAAAAAGCCAAAATGTTCAGGAGCTGCTGTTTTTTTTTCTTTTCTTTTCTTTTTTTGTCCCACAGACGCTTTATATCCAACAATGGATATGATTAAAATCAAGTCCGGAGGCTGTTTCAGTCCCTCAGAAGTGCTGCTCTGACAATGAGATGATTTGTTATTGTCGCTTCTGGTCCGGAATCCAAACAGGTTTGGACTGTCTTCACCCACCATTTGTTTAATTTACCAGAAGACTGTATCCCATTGAACAACATCTCTTCCAAGTCCAACTGTCTTGATTTAAATATATGCTCATATAACACAAATAAAGATTAAGATTTTTACTTGAAATTTAAAAAATGAGTCTTATTTGAAGAAGTACTGTAGTCGAGTGTTAAACTTACCAGTTTGGTGAGTGGGAATTCCCTTTACATCCTACTGCAGGTGTCGGTGCGCTGCGCTATCACCAACACTGGACTCTGATTCACTCCAACGCTCTCCCTCTCTCCAGGACAGCCGGCTGTCAGCCAAAAACGTGACCAGAATAATTTGCCTCCGTTTTGTCATAAATATTACAGCGGGAGGGGGGGAAGCCCTCCACGGCTGCAGATACAGAGCGCAGTCAGCGGTGGCTGGTGCCCGCTCACAAAACGGACAATATCACAGTTTTTTTGGGGCGTTTTTTCTGTTAATTCCCTCACTCAACAAAGCGCGCCTACACCTGTCCACTTTTTACGCAGCTGACTTGTACAGCAGCATCGGACCGGCCAAACGCATGATTATGCGCTAACCGCTCCATCCCAGCGACCAATACGGTGATCTGCAAGCAGAGGGGGAGGGAGGGAGGGAAGGAGGATGGAGAGGGTTTTTGTTGGAAGGGGGAGGAGACAGGGATGCAGGAGGAGGAGGAGGAGTGGGGGGCTGGGGTGTGTGTGTGTGTGTGTGTGATGGGTAGCCTTTCACAAGGACGACCTGAGATTCCTCAAGGGTGAACGCTCCTCTGTAGTAATTCAACGAAATTTAGCAATTACTTGCGTCCCCCCCTCCCTCCCCCCTCTCCCCAAGCAAATTACACACACTTCATCTGATCTCCTGCAAAAGAAAATGACTGGATTTAGGCTTGACTTGATAATATCAGTCTCCCCCGACTGTGGAGGAGGCGTTTGGAGGCTTCTCTCCATGCTTTGCTGCACACTGGAGGCTGTACAGTGAGGGAGCGTCTGCCCTGCTCATGTCAGACTTTAAATTTCCATGTGGCGACTCCATTGAGCTGGTTAAAGAGCAGATTCATGAGGCTTGAAGCTATATTTTACCTGCAGATTACCATCTTATTGTAAGGTGCATCCGTCCACCTGCTGTACAAGGAGCACTCTGTCACTATGAGCTGTGTGCTGGGATCAAGGTCACCACTGTTAAATTTGTGACCTTGGAGACACTATAAATACAAGGTCCCTGTCACTGCAGCTGGCATCCACAGTCACACACTGTTGTTTTAGCAAGGGGCGTAAATTACTGTGCAGGTGAATATGTCAGATAAACTGCACAGAGGGAGATTTAGATAAAAGGTGTGAACACCTGTGGTCTCCAAGGAGAGCCAGGACAGCTGATGTCAGCTGTTCATAAACTCCTGTGGTGGAATGTGTGCTGCTAAAATTAAAAAAAAAATCCCTGTTAAGATTTTATAGGTTATATTTGCTTTTCCCAACTGGATGTATTAGAAAAAACAGACCCTGAATATTAAATTTATTTTGAATTGTTAAATGGTTCTCAGAACCCGTTACACCTGCATTTGAAAAATTCCTTGTTTGACTCTTGTGTGCTAATAAACAGATGGTGGAATAATGTTGTTTATTTAACCTTGAACAAGAAACATTTCTTGCCTCTAAAACAAAATTAAATCAGTGCAGATCCTCCTGCTCCTCCACCCACCCCCCTACAGTAGGTATTTATTTTCCATCCTTATCTTTGCATTTGCCTAGTTGGTATTGGTAAGTGGTATCGGTATGTTTTATGCAACAGTTTGACATGTTGGGAAATCTGCTTTCTTCCTGAGAGTTAAGCCCATTTTTGTGAGCTTTGGGGGATTTTTCTAGCTTCAGAGCCAAACTAGCTGTTGCTCCCTGTTTACAGTGTTTCTAATCGGCTGCTGGCTGAAGGTTTAATGTACATTTACTGGACAGATATAAGAATTGTATCTATCTCATCTAATACCATTTTACACCAGAATTATTGTGTATAAGCAGGACTTTTAAAATGTGGCAAAACCTGCTAAAACTTGGTGATGGACTCCTTTCTTATTGCCAGTAGTTTGCCTTTCTGCCTCTTCTGTCTGATGTGTGCCAGAAAGTTGAGACTCAACTCATGTCTGTTCAGGAGGAGAGAGAAAAAGTCATTTTTCAGCCTCTGTGTGTTCAGCTCTCAGTAATTTTAACTGAATCTCCATTTGTACAACCAGGTATCTGCTTTATTTTACTGTTTGATGTTTGCTTTCAGTTGTATAGGAGTCATGTTATGTTATTGCCAATGAAAACCCAACATGTCCCGATTTTGCTGCTAACAGGAGACTTTTCATGTAAGGAATTTACAGGAAATTAATTGTGTTTATTCACCATGTCACGGCTGCTCAAGTCAAGACGATTGTGATTCAGTTAAAAGACACACCTTGAAGTGGGTAGCCATGTTGTAATGGAGATTCAAATCCCTGCCTCAGTGATGCAACAAGTCAAATCAAGTCAAGCCAAATGAGCAGACATGTATGGAAATACATATTATTTTTTATTTTGTTTATCATGTCCACCCAAGTATGAAGTTTCCATCACTCCTGGTTAGAGCTGAAGCTGATAAATAACTGTGACTACTGCAAAGAATGCCAGCTGTACCCTTTCACATGGAAGACGAAAGCCAGATGTTTGATGGGTTTTCATGGTGGACAAAAACCCACTAACACCCACTGACAACTTTTGATATCTTTTTTTGTCCTCAGTGGGAATGAGTACAACTGGCACTCTGTTGTGTGATTTGGTTGGCTTATGGAATAATTGTCTCCCATCCCGATCCTGTCAATCCACAGTTCAACGCACGCTATGCACCAGTCAGGTGGCTGCAACCAGCCACTAGAGCAGATGAGGGAAAATATTAAAAGAATAAAAAAGACAATTGAATGACTAGCATTATGTTCAAAATAAAGTAATTTCTGTTTATTAATATTAGAACTGCATATTAATATATATTATATAAAAATTACCTATTATTGTTATTATTATTTCTGCTCCTGTTGAATTTTTTCCTCTTCTGTCCTCTCCCCCATCCCCTGTAGGATCACAAAAAAACTGTCACCCTAAAAGACTGCAGCAACCCAACTGCAGTGTAAAACTGCATCTATAGTTTCTTTATGGATTGAATAAGAGAGATTTTAAGTGTTAATTAGTACCTTTAGAAGTGCTGGTAGGAGGATTTTGTTGCCTTTGGACAAAACCATACCAGCTGATTCCCCTGCTTCCAGTCATTATGTTAAGCTAAGCTAACTGGCTGCTAGCTATAGCCATGTATATGTACTCCCAGACAGACATGAGAAGGGTATCTATCTTCTCATTGAAGTCTTGGGTTTGCACGAGCTTAGATTTTAGGAGGAGAAAACAGTGGAACATAATTACTTTGTGTGATCCTTCACAGATTGTACTAAACACCTCATGGTCTGCAGTGTAAAGCACAGTTTTTCCACAGATTTGTCGCCCCCATAACCCACTTCACACCCCACCCCCTCCATCACCATATTTTCTCTGTGGCCTGCCTTGTCACTTTCACTGTGCCACACATTTTACAGGACACGAGACCCCCCTGTGAGCCTGCAGCCACATCTTTATTTCGACAAACACAAGAACGCAGCGAATTGCCCTTGCTACCGATCTGAATTTCTTGTGAAAACAGTCACATACGAATGCAAAGCTAGCCAGTGATCAGGAGCATCTGCCAAACACCCACATACCATATGCCTGTGTCACTCAGCCAAGGAAAAATGCAGAAAAACATCTAAACATGAACACACACTACCAGTAAGCAAATGAAAATAAACAGACAGAAAGGCTCAGACGTGCACGTGAAAACACACATATAAACACTCATTCATACGCTAAACATTTATGTGCTGAGACATACTGCAGCCTATACAACAAGATGACAGTGAAAAACAGCGGGACACCTGTCACTGCAAGAATCTGTGCAACATGAAGCTTCTCCATGTTGTAATGTATCATCCAATAGTAATTTTCAGCTCAGCAGCTTCCTTAAGATAAATTATGTATATTTACTGTTTCGATGTATACACCTTCCCATACCTTGTGTACTCTATAACCTTATGTATTTTACTGATTTCCTGTATGTCCCAGAATCCCTTTCAGCAACACCGAGCCAAGGGGCATGAACTTGCTCTGTGCAGCCATGGGGTTAAAGGAGAGCACGAGGTTTTCCAATCAGGAGAATCTAAATGCAGCATGTGACTGAGTCTATAGAGAATCTCTTATCTCTCCCTCCTGCAGAGGATTTCTTCACATATGGTTGTTAAATGTCAATGCAAAATGCTACAGCTGAAAAGAAACCCCTGCTCTTTGATTTCATGTAGTGATATGAAAATGTGACCCTGTTCTCTAATGTGTCACAGCAGTAGAGAGTTTTCATTATACCTGGTGACGTTTAAAGTTTTCTGTACTGTAAATTAATCCCTACAAGATACAAGGATGTTTTTTTCTGTAGTCAATAGTGTATGGTAGCTACTGTGACCTCCCTGTTTCATCCCTAGAGAGAGATTATCAATAAAGCATTAGATCAGCTGTCCTCCCTGTGGCTTTATTTTCTTTACAGGGTAGTGCATGTAAACAGTGTGTGGTCACTTTTCTGGATCAATTGAAAATGAAACATTTATTGGAGTGATAATATGCTATGACTCATATATTTACTGAAGCCTCTTTGGACTGGGTTATTGAGTCCGTCCCTGTGTCCTGTCTAACAGCATGTGTGGCACTGAGGTGGTCTGTGGCTCCGTCTGTCCGGCAGAGCATCAAAGACCCCGGCAGAACCTCTGGCAAACCTGGACACATGTCACACCGGGAACCAGCCTGGCTTCAACCCCACTGACCAGTCAACAGAAAGTGAGAGGGAGGTCTGGTCGCACCAAAGGCACCTCACACAAACTCACAGAAATGCAGAACCTGCACATACAGTTAGCTGTCTTTACCCACTGGTTACCAATGCAGGGTGTACACACAGGTGTAACTAATAACATTATTGATAGCTACATACATTTTTCAATGCACTTTACTGAAACTACTTGCAAAGGGGAAAGTATTCACAATATGACCAAACGTGGACATTAATGCAAATAAAAATACCATCAGTCAGCAAGTTTTATGAAAAAGCACTCAGTTTAACGGAAGCAAGGATTACAAAGATAATGTTACGCCTCCAAAGCAACAGACATACTGGGAGAACCAGGACCAGCACACATTATATTTGCAGTGAAGTAATGCAACAAAACTATGGTGAATTTGGTTCCTTCCAATCGTCAGCCTGCCATGAATGTCTGTACATTTCACGGACGTTCACCCAATAATTGTTTAGATATTTCAATAAAAAACAAACATTTCAACCTCATGGTGGCGCTAGAGGAAAAATTAACTGGAAATAGGGTACATTGCCTGGGAACCACGGATGCCTATCCAAAACCTTTTGATCATGTTTATCCATCTGATGGTGAGATATTTCAGTCTGGACCAAAGTGGTGGACCAACCTACAGATCATCAGTCCGCCCATCACCATATCATCTCAAGGGACATACCACTAGCTTGGCTAAAAACAGCTGATAGTGTTTGTGTGTTTAAATGCACATAATAAACAGAGAAACATTTGTGAAGAGACAAACTGTTTTTTTGTTTTTTTTTAATATAATTTAATTGGTCTATTTTTGTTATTTGAAGACTTCATATGCAAAAACAGATAAAAGCAATTCTTAAAATGAATAAAACAACACATCTTTAATTGATGTTGCCTTGAGCGCATAATAGCACATTAAAAAAAAAAGCATAATTCAGGAAACTGAAACAAAATTATATCTGTTTTTGCAAGTGAACTCTTCATCTGTTTCCCCTCTATCAACCATCCTGGTGGCATCCAAAACATAAAGAACTTCTACCACAGACCTGAGAGCTGCCAGTAAGGATAACACCCACCTTCATTTTCCACCAAGGTCTGAAAATTGAATTTTAAGCTCTTAGAACAGGTATTAAATATCTTGACAACATAACTGGGATGCGTTTAAGCACTGATTTATATTCAGACACAGATAGGTGTGCCCTTGAATGTGACAGAAACATGCTGTGGACACATACTTAAAGCTGACCTTATTATAGTCATAGACGGAGAGATGGCCAGCTGGAGTGTCCCATAAAACTGAGACAGTGCAAATTAAAATGTCACGATGCCTCACCACGTCACCCACTGACTCAGCTACACTTCCTGCTCAAATGAAAGGCACTTGAACATAAGAGGTGAGACTGATCAGGCAGACCAGAGAGGAGAGGAAACATTAGGAACAACAAGGTGATCACATTGAATTGAATTCCAGCTGATACTGAGAGCAGAGCAGTTCACCCAATACTTATACAAGGGGAGAGAGTATTAACTAGAATAGTAAAATGATAGTTTAGACTATTTGATGCAGGGTTTTATGAAGTACTTATTGATAGTCGGCACGCCCAGAGTTAGGGGATGCAGAGAGGGGCACTAGTATGGAAGCTAAACAATGAACTGCTGAGGACAGAGTCAGCAACAAAAGGTATTTTATTAACATTTTCATTCCTTGTCTGGCAGGAAAACAGCATTATATTATATTAACCTATTGTTCCTGATATTTTTCATTGTTTGTTAATAACAAAAACAAACTGCATAAGATAGTCAACATGTCCAGTAAGATTGCTGGACAACAGCAGAACTGCATGACGAAGATCTGTGAGTCCCCAGTGGTGAGAAAGGGAAAAGCAATTATTAGAGAGGAAGTACATCCCCTATTTAGAGCATATCAGCTGTTACTATCAGACAGACGGTATGAGGTGGCACCCCTCTGAACCAACCAGGATCTATCTATCTATCTATCTATCTATCTATCTATCTATCTATCTATCTATCTATCTATCTATCTATCCATCCGAGTGTGTTTGTGATCTTGTGATTCAGCTGAATCTGAACTATCCTTATAAACCACCAAAGTCACATGGTAATTTCCCGTAAGAAATGGCTGTCTGATGGCAAAGTAAAGTGATGAAATATTCTAAAATTACAGTGTACACTAATATTGTTTTTAATGTGGCTAAAATATCTTTTGTTGCTGACCCTGTCCACATCAGGGCCTTGCTTCATTTCTGTGTTGGTGCCCCTCTCTGCTTCTCCAA
Organism: Lutjanus erythropterus; assembly: GCF_056507025.1. NCBI lineage: Eukaryota > Metazoa > Chordata > Actinopteri > Lutjaniformes > Lutjanidae > Lutjanus > Lutjanus erythropterus. Next base: position 23,511,507 of record NC_139318.1, read on the forward strand.
ACTGAGGACCTGCCAACTAGCATCTTCTGTAGCTAATGCACTGTCTATGCATAAGTACCTCATACAATCCCACCTCAAACAATTTGAACTATCCCCTTAATTAAAATTTGGCTAAACTGTTTGCATGAGGTGTTATGAGAAAAAAGAGGAGACAATAGAAGGAGAGACAAAGAGTCTTTGGAAAACCACTGTGGTTTGACAAAGTGACCTTGAGTTGAGGTTTGACGGAGGCAAACGCAGGGCCGGGGGCATGGGGCAGACAGAGGGGATTATGGGTGAGGTGGAGTGACAAAGACAGCCAAGGAAGAGAGAGAGAAAGAGGGAGTAAAGTAGATAAAGTGAGTGAGGGAAAGAAAGGGAAGAGAAAAAGACAATCATCTATAGAGGCTGAGTCCAGCCAATTACAATCCTGCATTATGAATGAGGAGAAACAAATCTACCTTTTTCCAGCATGAAGAAGGGGAGTGAGAGCCAGGAGCTTCACTAAATGCCACTTCTTAAGTGTAAAAGCTCACGGTGTCCTGCCTAAGGAGGGAGTAGAATGACAGCTTGATATACCCTCTCATTAGTGTACCCAGGAAGTAGCTGTGGACCTGCACAGTGGGTCTAATATTGACTGTGTCACCATGACTGTGACCCACGGCCATTCACCTTTAGCTGGTATTTGGTGGTGACTGTAAACTATAATTTTCTTGATGCTGCGTGCCCCACTGTGAGTCTACTGGCTGCTGCTTTTCAAATAAGTCTAATGGGCTGTGAAATTAGTTTTATCTCCGTGCACAATATGGCTACAGAACAATTCTGGACTATCTAGACTCTCTAAAGGCTGGGTTTAGAAAATGCATTTTAACCCTAAATTACAATCATCATCATAAAAATGCTCATATTCTCAATTTACATATGCATGCTTCAGTTAAGGAATAACACATTTGACCAGTGTGTACAGGTTTCAGCATATCTTTTTATCTGACTAGATGATATTTTTGCCTGATATGCACAAGTGGGCACAGGTGTCTGCATGACTACACATTCACCTGAGCTCCTGCAGTCAAGTTCAGTCAAGGCATTTCTGGTTTGATTGAACCACAAAGGGACTGTGTGATGGATGGAAGATGAGACGTGCACTGACCTGTCACTTTAACCCCCCTGCGTCCACTCTGGGCCCCTTCCTTCCTGACCTCCTGCCTGTGCGGTCTGCTCTCCCTGGGCGCCATCTGACATCCACGGCCCAGTCTTCAGCTAGTCCAGCCCTCCTGTTCCTCGTCCACACGTACAGCCTGTCACTTCCCTCCCATCCCCACTCAGCCACACTTCACTTCTCCGGCACAGCAAAAGCAGGACTCTCCTGTTCTGTACCCCACCTGCATGCATAAGCTTGATAATCTCGTCCTCATTCTCAAACATTTTAAAATGATATTTGCAGTTGGATGAGGTACTTGTCGATAGTCAGTGTATTAGCTATAGGAGATGACAGTTGACACGCCCAAAGTTAGGAGAAGCAGAATGAAGCACCAGTGTGGAAGATAAGAAATGTGCTGCTGTGGACAGGGTCAGCATCAAAACATATTTTAGCCAAAAAATGCTCTGAGTTTAAAGGTGCTAAAGAAAACCTTCAGCCTCATGTCAGAACACAATTATAAACATATAACTGAGTAATGCCTTCCCGAGCAGAAACTGACATCACACTCCCTGGGGTTTTATTATTATTTAGTGTTCTCTATTTAGCCAGGACGTCACGTGTTCATGTTTGTCTATGTGCGCATGCGAGTCCCTCTTGGTTTTCCCTCTGTCTGTTTTCAACATGGCAGCCTGGTGAGCAACTTTCTCATATAGCTGTTAAACAGTGCACTAAAATATGTTCGGTGAGAAATAGGTGGTGAAATAACAGAACAGTTAGGTATATTGATCAGTTTGATTTGAGTGTCAGGAGTCTCTGTTGAAATCAGTCGTGTCTGGAAGGGAACAGGGACGCTCCATCGAGCAGCTTTATTGGACACATCCAGACATGTTTGAGCCACCAGAGTCCAAGAACAGAGACGGTGTCAGTTCATGGGGCTTATATAGTGTTGGGGGAACGTGGCTCTGGCACGTCACCGAGCCATGTTTCCAGTCCGCCCAAAAGTCCTGAACACAGAATTTGTGAACAAGAGTCCACCAGTCTAACTTCACAGTTCAGAACCACATAGTTGTTCAGTGTTTTAATATGTTTTCAGCAACTATGTTCTAACATGTACAATGTGTTTAGAAGAAAACCCCTTTTTCCTTTACAGGGACTTAAAAAATAAAAATGCATTTATGATGACAGCATGGTCATATCAGACCTTGAAACAAACTCTGATGCGTTTCAGCCTCTTTTTTTTGCCTTCCTGATGAAGGCTTGATGACAAAATTGATCAGAGTTTGTTTTGACAATGAAGACTTTATTTTTTTTTTTTTTGTAATTTTTGTGTGCACATATTTATTTATTTTTTAGGTAGCCCCCTTTTTTAAAAAAAAAGTGGCTAAAATTTGTATCGTTGATGACTGCACCCACAGCAGTACATTGCTTAGCATCCATGTTGGTGCCTTTCTCTGGGGGTGTGCTGACTACCATCCACTCTAGGTAATACAGTGACTATTGACACGTACCTCATACAACACCACATCACATAATCCAAACTATCCCTTTAAATGAGCCACTACTTGTACAAAGTGGTATCTGTTTTCTTTTTTACACCGGAGCCCTTGGGTGCTATTTGATTCAGAGTGAAGATATTACTTGAAGCCTGCCAGAGATAATATGCCGAATAGGAGAGACGGAGCCCTGGAGCCCAGTAATCCAAACTGATACATCCTCACAGACAGCTTCCATCTACACAGACAAGAAGGACATATCTTCTGTCTCACCTCGCCACTCTTCACTCTTCCTCTATCGCCACTAAATGACAATTTCTGTACATCAGTGTCGTCCCTTTCTCTCCTTTTCTCTCTGAGTTTTAATGTTGAGTTGTTGCAACATGGCAGTATTGAGTGAAAGGACGCAACTGGACAGATTTTAATGAATCAATAGGCAATTAGTTAGGGAAGCTGTAGTGGTCACATGAGGTCAGTTAGGGAGTAGAGACTGGCAATGTCATTCAGGTAATGACCCCGTGGGTCCAGAGCAACAGGACAATTTGAGTCATGAAGGGAATTAATAGCAAAAAAAAAATATAGTGCTTCACAGCTATTACGGCAATCAGATATCGAAGTGAGTTAAAAGCTGAAGACAAACTTTACTTGTCCAAAATCAAAACTGAAATGTGAGCTGAAAGCTGCAGCAGGATCTCACTGACAAGGACGTCTGGCAGCTCGGGCTGCTCGCTAAGTGGGGTCAGAGGTCAACAGACTGTGCGTCGAACCCTAACCCCGTCTGAGAGTGTGATGCTGTTGGTTACGCAAACAAACTGATGAGGTTGAGGTTTGTGGAATTATGAGCATCATAAATGTCAAACAGACTAACAGAGTCTGCAGCTGTGATGGCCGTTCTGTGAGTCCGTACTGAATGCTTACAATGACAGTGTTGAAAGAGCAATATGTAACAATTGTGTGTTCAAAAATACAGCAAAAGCACAGAAATACAAATAGCAAGCTGGAGCGATAGACAGTGTATTAAGTAGGCTGAAATCCTATTTAATATGCAGACTATGGTTGAGGCAAATTGTTCCCCCCGCCCCCTCCTTCTCAGACTCGTCAAAGCTCGGGCAGGCTGCATCAACACTGCAGGATGAGGATGAGAGCAACATTGTAAACTGACAATAACTACTGATGAGTCCTACAATGCAAGTTGATCAGCTGTTTATAAATGTCAGTTGAATGTCAATGAAAAGCTAAGCTTGTTATCCGGAAAACAAAAGCACACTACTCTGAAAATACAATTGGAGTTTAGTGACTGCCTGTCCTACTGCCTCTCAGACTCCATTAAGATGTTGCTCAATTTATAAACATCTACTCCAACATCCTACAAATTACATGCTGGAATATAAATGTCAAAGGGGGCCACCACAGCTGTAGGGCTGACATATCATGGTCAAGTTATGATTTAGTACAGTAAATACATTACAGATTTCTCCCTTAACATGCTGATGTTTAGCATGTTTGTTCACCATGTTAACCATTGTAGTTTATTGTATCAGTGTAACAGGGTGTGTATAGTGTGTGAATCCATTTACCAATTATCAGTAGCATGGGTTTGGAGGCTCCTGGGAGCACCTCTCTGTAGGTAAATGTTGCAGACAGCTGTGTAACCTTGCCAGTTCACAAGAGTTATAACCAAAGTACTTAGTAAAATACAGGACTCAGCACAAATCCTCATATCATTGTCTTCTATATGAACATGTTTGTGTTGCAACTTATTTAGAGGTCCAGTGTGTAGGATTTCGTGATCTAGTGGTGATTTAGAGGTGAGCTTGTAGATCGCAAATATCTCGTCTCCTTCTCCCATTCCAAGTGTATAGAAAAACGTAAAGTCACCACGAAACAAAACACGAACAGCCATATCTAGAGCTACTTGGCGACCTCCATGGAAGAGCACCCACATCCTCTGTTCATTCACACACCTCATTCTAAGGTAATGAACACACAATGATCCTGATTTTCTGGTGACTATACCATACTATAAAATAAATTCATGAATTCCATTCCTGCTTTACTCTGCCAATAAACCCACATAAATCTCACACACTGGACCTTAAAATGCTGCTAAGAAGTATAACAAGTGGATGCAATGCATTTTACAGAGATATTCTGGTCATATAAGAGGAACTAATGCACTCAACAAACAAGCTATCCATGTTAAAATATCTTGCTCCTGATCTTTTGAAGTGCATGTGCCGACTATGGACAGCTGACTGTATAGAGAGCCGTATATATATTATATTCCTATCCAGACAATGAATGCAGCACAGAAATAGGTGCTGGTTGCTTTGACCAGCCAGTTTCAGTGATGTCGACACAGAGGAAATATCAAGGGACCAACAAAGCCAGTAGGATTTATCTTCTGGGAACCACAAATGTCTGCTCAAAATTTCATGCCAAAGCTTCCAACAGTTGTTGAAACATTAATAGAAATAATAACTTTCTGTTTATTCAGAGTATTTTCATCATGGCCTAATTTCAGGCAGATCAATGAAGTTGCCCTTGCTTTAGCTGACTGGCATCAGTTGCTTCATTTCTGCTTCATAATCACAGGCTTAAAGCCTGAATATACTCCCAAATGGATGCATCCATGGACAGCTGCAGACACCACGGGCACATAGGAGTTCTGTTTACACTACCTTATGGAGTACGCTTGGATTTGTTCCACACATGCACAGATGGTGTAGGTTGTTGTAAGATAGAGGCCTTATAGACAAGTCAGCGAGGTCACAACAAATGACAACGCGGACCCTCTTGTACTCACAGTTACAGAAAGTATAAGTTTGGCTTTAACCATCAGCTTATTGGCTACCAGCTGACTAGTTACATCCAATCATAACCATACAGGTGTACAGTGTGGCTATTTTAATCTGGCACTTCTCACTATTTACCTGCTGATATGCTCATGAGCCATCTGTGCTGTAGCTCCCCACACCAACTCAACCACCGCATGTGTTGCTGTTGATTTAACTAAGGCTGGTTGCACCGAGAAGAATGAAATTTCAAACCCACTTAAATCATGATTTAACTTTAAATCATGTTGCAGTAAACATTTAGGTTAAAATTAAGAAAGATTCAATTTAAACCTCAGTATGTTTTTTACTCTAAACCTGTTCGTTACACCAAAACTTTAAACTCCAATTGAAAATGTGATCAGTTAACTTATAGCTAGCAAACAATATAACAACTCTTTTTAACTTTGGATTACACACCTAAACTTTAATTTATTAAACTAAGATTAGCTTTTAATTGTACAACAGAGCTCTGCTTTAAATCTGGATCAGCCATTTTGAACCTAGTTTTGCTAAACTAATCTGCGTACTTCTTTGTTGTGTAACCCAGTCTAAATGTGAATGTGAATGCTATATTTGTTTGTCCAAGGAAGATTAGTTTTCTCATTAACACTCTTTATGCTCTTTGAGAGAATCCTCAAAGGGGGGGAGCATTTTCCACTAAATTTAACTGTATACCAATTTACTATAATTGGTAAATGTACTTATGTAAGTGTCTCTGACCAAAATGGCAGTCATATGAAAACTTGTCATCAGAGGTAATGAGATGCAGGGATAAGCCACGGATACCTGTGTCTGTCTTGCCATCCTTCTACACCATCCTATCAGGAATAGGTCCATTCTAGGTGTTGCACCAGTTCCAACAAGCAGAATGACTTACAGGATCCTATGTTATTGCCATCCCCCCCTCTTTTCCAATAACTAACAATTTCCACCACTCTCTGCTTCCTAGTCAGCTGCAAAATTACAGATCAGAGATTTGCTTACAGTCAAGAGAGGGAAGTGGATCGCTGGAGGGCAGAAAGATTGAAGGAGAGAGGCAAAAGATGGGAGGGAGAGAGCGATGGATAGGGAGAGCTGAGAAACTAAGAAATTTCAGGCCATCCGTAGTTTGAGCATAAATTGAAATAGAGCATGGCCTGCTGAATGACAGCAGGAAGAGATGAGAAATGGCATATGCTAATTTGGGTTTATACGCCTGAGATATCCCATGAGGGCCTTTTAATAATGCTGAGGCATTGTGACACTCAGGTGGCCCGTGCTCATCACTACCATAATGAAGAGAATATGCTAATAGCTGACTCATCTGCTGGAAGAAAACATTAAACAAAGTAAACAACACTTTTGCTGCTCTCTGTTAGTGTACGGAGGAGATGGACAGGAGAGGAGACAAAGTGAGGAAGAGGCAGGGAGGGAGGGAGATGGGTGCAATGGAGGGAGCAATGAAAGCGCTGCCAGACAAAAGCACTGAGTTGTTCAATGCAAAATCTCAACAATTAGCCACAGTTAATGGACAGCTAATGTGTCTGCAGTGGTGGAGGAAGTAGTCAGGTTTCAGAGTTAAGTAAAAGTACAAAAGTGTTGGCATCAAAACATACTTAAAGTGCCACAAGTAAAAAATATGCATAATGCAGTACGGCCCTTTTCAGAATGATGCGTCTGATATTATTGGATTATAATTATTAATGCATTCACATAATTATCACTTTAATGTTGCAGCTAAATATGGAGCTAATGTTAACCACTTTACATACTTTATCTACTGGCTAGCTTGTGAGTTTCAATGAAATTTTATGTTAATCTATGATTTACATCATAATTTAGTGCTTAATCAGCATTTGTATTATCAATCTGCATATGCAAGTAACTAGTAATTACAGTGGTCAGTAAATTTAGGGGAGTAAAAAAGTACAATATTTGCCTCTGGAGTGTAGTGGAGTAAAAGCATAAGGTAGCAAAATATGGAAAAACTCAAGTAAAGTACAACTACTTCAAAATTGCACTTAAGTACAGTTCTTAAGTAAATGCACTTAGTTACTTTTCACCACTGTGCAGTATATATGGCAGTACATATTCATTTTGCTTCCCTATAGACTGTTTGTACTCACGTCATGGTTTATTCAGTAACACGAATGAGTGACCATATTGGAGGTAAGACGCTGAATATTCAATTTAAGCCAACTTTAGGATGTCTAAACAACCGAAAAGTTCATAAAAACATGTGGAAGCTACTAAAACTTAAAGCGAAGGACTTCATCAGGAAAGGGTGCAAAAACTGAGAAACTAAGGTTAATAGGTGGTGAAGAGCCGTACAAGCTGGCTCCTTCATCTGGGAATGACCAGACATGCTGACGTCACTCGTGTCATGTGACTTTTGTCTTGCCAGTTGCTTCAGTGATGTACTAAAGTAGTTGTAATCCCAAACATGATGTTATCCTAAACCTACCGATAAGTTTTGTTGCCTGAACCAACCCAAACTATGAAAACCCCAACCACAAGTTAAAGGAGGATTTATCATACTGTGGGGTACTTTGTGTGCCAGTATGACACACTGAGCAGCAGTGACAAGGAGGGATGAGAACGGGTTGCATTTTTTCACCAAACCCACACACAACTAAAGACCTTAAATGTTACAAAGGATGTGAATCTCACAACCAGATGGTGTCAGGAGGTAAGAGAAGCGCCAGATCTATCTATCTGTCTGTCTGTCTGTATGCCTGTCTGTCTGTCCAAGGATTTTCTGTCTGATAGTCTACTAGTTCAACTTTATGAATCAAAAAACTGATTTGTCATGAACAATTAAATAATTAAAATGTCCCTCCTCAACCATTTTTTACATTTATTTATCTACTTAGTTTGTTATATTTGGCCGACCAAAACTGACCATTTTGAGCAACAGTGCAGCAATTTGCTGCCTTCAAAGGGAACTTGCAAACTACACGCGACACAACTCGAGAAGTCAGAGCTTTCAGAAAGTTTACCACTTATGAGGTTGTGTATACCACAAGAGGGGGCATTCATATGAACACTGCTTGTGATCACGGTGAACACAAACCCATTTGAAGACAACAAATAATCAGGAACGGTTGCCAGTTTGGTTGCGTTGTTTATGCTCAGTACCCCCAACATGGCCGATCTCCGGACTGATGGCGTGCTGTGAAAACACTCTATAGATACTGACATTTTTTTAATCATATCATTAAGCACAAATCTGCCATGGATGAAAATCTAGACTCAAAGTCAGTAAAATATGAGGGGATCAGAATTGTTGTGTAATATCTGTTTTTAATTGAAACTACTTTGTGTGAAAGTGCTCAGTACAGCCGGGAGCCCAGAGAGGTTAACACAAATGCTCAGATCAATAGACTGAATAAATGCTTAGGCTGGCACAACTGTGAGTGCTCAACTGAAAGACTTACAGGACAGAGGGAACTTCTGCACACTCAGAAACTACACCGGGAGATAACAGAGAAAAACTTGGGGTCAAAGCATCGGGGGAGAATCTGCTGTGAACAGCACACACGAGCTTTACAGTAATCCCACGCTGCATGTTTTTTCATTTTTCTCCTGATCCTGCTCACACACGTGCGTATAGACGAGCAAGTGTATATGCACCCACACACAAATGGTTCCTATGTTTGGCTTAATGAGCAATATGTGCGAGCAAGTGGGATAGAAATAAAGTCAGAAGTGATACGGATCATATGCTAATATGGCTGAGAGGGTAAAAGTGAGATTGAGCACATTTCTAGCATGTTTCATTGCTATAGCAACAGCCTTTGTACTTGTGGAGGGAAGTGGGTGGCAGAAAAAAGAGCAAGAGTGAGCAGAGTGACGGAGGGAGAGAGGGAGAGACTTTGGCTTGCTCCTCTCTCTCTCTTGGCGAGGTTCTACCAATCGAGCTCCCTGCCAACCCGAGACCCTGGGGCTTTAAACAGTCAAGGTCACTGAAGAGGAAAAATGAACAACTCCTAAACGTGTTTCTGCATACTCCACATCTGAGAGAGAGAGAGAGAGAGAGAGAGCAATGTAGAGGAGCAGTTCTGCCTCAAACAGACAGAGGGAGCCACCATTGTACTCACGGCATGTGCGTGATTGTCCTCCACAAGACCCACTACATACCAGCAGAAGGATCATGGTGGCTGTGAAATACCCTTGAAGGGTCACGGGAAACGAAAAAGGGATTTAATCCTTATTGTTCTTCATTTGAAAGGCTCTGTCTGGCAGCGTTTTCAGTTTTTTAGTGAAAAACAGCAGCACTCAACATCCATTTTGTCCATATTTGAAAAATCAGACAGTCAGTCCTGGACATGCTTCCTATTTTCAGGCCTGGAAATAATAGATTACATGCAACAGGATTATATAATTAGTAGACAAAAAACTGTATGTAACTGTACGTATGTGTATATATAATACATATTAAAATAAATAATGATATGCTACCATGCACATACAGTATTACAAATCTTAAGAAGTCTAACAACACCCCTCTGGTCTCCAGTGAAACTAGCTAATCCTCTAATGAAAAGGCGCTTCACTAGGTGGAAATTGCAACATTATTTTGTCTTTAAATCATGGAAGGGAGCAATATCACAGTACAGTGACAGTTAGTTGTGTGGCTGTGAAAATACTGTCATCATCCAAGAACTCAACATCTAATTTACAGACACATTTACAGGTAAGACCAACTGCTAAGGTTAGCTACACGGATAAACCATTAACACCAGCTATACAGACCAACTTTGAAAGTTCGCCACATAAACTATCCGCTAAGATTAGCTTCACAGACAAACCTCTAATGTTAGCTACACAGAAATCCAGTTAGCTAGCTAACCTGCCAATATCTACTACTAGTACTGCTACTACTACTACTGTTACTGAAAAATATTTTGGGACTGTGTGGTGATACTGATGACTGGGACGGTGTGTGGGTAAAAAATACTCAGACTTCATAGCGATTTACCTGAAGTTTGAGTGGGAAGTGTGAACAGCAAACGCAACAAAGTACATTTAAATGTGTATAATTACGTCTATTACTCTGAACGTGCATCCACTCATAACTAAGGACAAACCTAGAATGAACACAAAACATTATATTAGGCTAAACAATTTCACCATATTTTGTATTGAGGTAATCCAAAAATAACCGAAAGTAATCATGATACTTGGATTAGGTCACTGACTACATTTTGTAACAGGTAACTGGTAATTGTATTGGAATGTATTTTTAAAGTAATTCTCCCAGCCCTACCGATTTTGTATTCAGAAGCTCATAATCTCTCTAATTTTCCATTCTGAGCAAAACTTTTATTCCAGCAGTACTGCTGTTCTGGTGGGAATTACAATAACATCAATATAGCTCAGCACATAAATGCAGTGAGGCATAGTTCATATTAAATTACAATTCAGTTATATCCAACACTCACACACACATTAGCATAGTTCTGTGAAGGACAAACCTTGAGGCACGAAATCAGTGTGTGTGTGTTCAGAGACGGAGAGAGCCCTTATGAGCTCCAGAGGTAGCATAGTGAATATCAAATTAGTTTAAGGTTATTAAAGCTCCCCTTGTTTCATAGAAGTTCACAGTCGATCTACAAACAAGCCCCCCATGTACACACACACACACACGTACACATACATTTACTATCCTCACATGTCCTCTGAAAGACTTGTAAGACTGCTCTAAAGGCTTTGGTGTCTTGTGTAAAGCCGACTGGTTACGGCTGCTGAAATCAGTGATGGCTGCTATTTTTAGGATATGTGAAATGTATCTCCACACACACATGAATCATGATGAAACACACACACACACACACACACACACACACACACACACACACACACACACACACACACACAGACAGGCATAACAGGCCAGAGGAATGGAGTAGACTGGAGGAAAGGCAGAGAGCGGAGAAGTGTGAGAAGCATAAATTCATACATGTAGGCTTGTATTTCCGAGTCGTGTCAGAGATCGGTTCCCAAAATGTCCTCCGTCTTCGTTCTCTGACACTACAGTGTGGATCATATAAGGTTTATAAAAACAGCTCGTTACATAAGTCAGCCTGGATGATGAAGCCGCAGTGTTTCAGGCTCGGCTCAGGTAGCTGAGAGAAGTCAGCCTCATGCTGTGGTATCATGGCGTGCTGCTGCTTTGAAATTTAGAAGTGTTTAAGTACATTTGATCCCAAAACACAACCCACATTTATGTGTCTACTTTGCACACAGCAGTTTGCTATAGAAGATGTTTAAAGAGACTCATTAATTTCTTGATGTGAATGCACAATATGGCCAAAAGTATGTGGACAGAACACATACTTTGGATCTTTACTCCCAACAGAGAAACGGAGAATCTTAATGTTACTGCCAGTGGTTAAAAGGAATTACATTAATTATAATCTACTCCAGTAGTGCATTTAAGGGCAATTTTGAGGCATTTCAGTTATTTATGTCACTTTATATTCTGTTATATTCTTCAGGAGGTAGAGAGGGTCATCCGCTAATCAGAAGGTCAGTGGTTTGATCCTCAACTCCTCCAGTCTGCATGTTGAGATGTCCTTGGGTAAGACACTGAAAATTACTGTGTGTGTGAATGAGTGAGCATAGAATCATTGTGGGGTGTTTTGGATAGAAAGTGTTGTATCACTCCTGATGAGCAAGTTGACACCCTGCATGACAGCCCCTGCCATCAGTTTGAGTGTCTCTTAACGTGTTGTAAAGCACTTTGAGTGGTTTGAGTGGTTCATAGACTAGAAAATGATATCCTACACAATTGCTGTTCAGCTTACTTTTAACTTTTTCTGTGGTAGTTCCTGCTGCAGTAGCGTCTCCAGGACCACTTTTTGCGACGATTACTCAACACACTTACAGGGAAAAAAAATACGAGTCATACTGTTGCAGCTGGTAAATAAAACAGTGAAAACACTATGAAAGTGGGAATTAAATTACACTTAAAACTGTTAACTGTAATAAAATATATAGTATATACTTTTATTTAAGTAAAATACCACTGGACATAGCATACAGTGATATTTTAGACAATAGTGTGCTTCCAGCTTCGCCCAACAACACAAAGGAAAGTCCATAAAGGGACAGTTCTGCCCCAAATCAAAAATGCATTTTTTTTCTCTTAACTTTATTCATTTAGATTATTTTGGTGTGATTTGCAGAGTTTTGGAGATATCAGCCATCAGAATGTCTGCCTTATGTCCAATATAATGCAACTGGATAACAGTCGTGCTCAAAGTGCCCCCCCAAAACAATACATTTGAAAAACTCAACAGCACGGTGGCCTGGTAGCTCAGTTGGTAGAGTGTGCCGAGGCTGTGAGTCCTCTGCAGTGGCTGTGTGTTTGACTACTGCCTGCAGCCCTTTGCTGCATGTCCCCTCCCTCACTCTTTCTCCCCCTTTCCTGTTCTCACTTCAGCTGTCCTATTAAATAAAATATAAAAGCCCCAAAATATACTAAATAGAGAAAAAGTCAACAACAATTCCTCTTTCCAGAAATTATGATTTAGGATTATTCACAGACCTTTTTGAGAACAGAACAGTTGTCTGTCTAGCAGACAGAAAGTAGTTCCAGTTGGACAGAAGGCAGAAATCTCCAAAACTCTCCAGCTCACACAAAAAAACTATCTAGATGGATAAATAGCACTGCAGGTAAGAGTAAATATGTCGTTTTGATCTTGGGGTGAACTTTCCCTTTAAAGAAATGTTTTTTTTTCTGAGTTCACTGTGGAAGAATTTGACAGGTCTAACCCCCAATACTTTTAGATGAACCGGAACAAAGGCTGCAAATTGTAAGTGTTTTCCTTAATCAATCATTAACAATCAATTCATTGATTGATTGTTATTAAAAAAAATATACAAATTTTGCTTATACCAAACAATACCAAATGCGTTTTTCCTGCCTCAATCAAATTTGTATTTATTTATATTATTGCATATTCTCTGGCAGCATTACATAGCCTATGAAACATAGACATAAGACATAAGGCCTATATATTAAACACATACTTGATTATCAGATAACATGTGGAGATCATTCTTAAAAGCTTTGATAAGTTTACAATTTCAAAATAATTCTAATATAATTTATTCTACCAAAGTGCAAACTAAAAACCTGAATATTAAAGACAAACTATGAACTTCCCAAAGAACAGTGCATAGACTCTTCATTACCCATGACCCAACAGAAGTGTGTGGCAGCGCTTGCATCCACAGAAGCCCTGCTCTTTACCCTTGTTTTCTCATTTCCTTGCTGTGCTTGGGATGCTTTACCAATGCAAAATGTTAGCATTCGACATTCTTGGTTAAGACTCAACCATCAATTTTCTTTCTGGTCTGTTTATACAAGCAGCAACTGACAAATCCTATTTATACTTATACCTTTGAACAATAGTTACCTTCAACTAAAATGCCAACATTACTCAGCACATAAAAATTTAGCAGTGTCTATGGTGGTAATTCAGTGTGACACTCAGCAGTGTGCACCGCGGCCCGTCACCTGAGGAGCCTTTTCCATGTATTTATCATTTCGTCTGCAATCACTGTCAGTGTGTCATGATCTTGTCCTCCTTGCCACAGTCATCATTTGTTAAGGCCGACATACAGCCGCTGACAAACACATGTAAGCCTAAAGCATTATATTGTGCTGAGTGAGGAAACTTTTGAAATTAAATCAGGTAAAGGAAGAGGGTGAGGTGACGACAGAAGCGCGCGCAGCCTGTTGATGTGTGATGAAGTGTACATGGAGTCAGTGTGTGTCTTCCACCAGGGGAAATCAACCGAGGGCAGAGAGCATGGAAAAACCAAGGGAGGAGGAGTCGTGGCCAACAAGCAGAAAATCCTCTCATTAAGAAAATCTGCTGATGAAATTAGAACATCTACATCAGAGAGAGAGACACACACGATGACTTATCTCTTAATCTCCATTAACCCCTCCACTGAAAAATGATGTAGTGAATTTTCTGTGATTGGAAACATCCCATTCTCGTGTGCACATGGATTAAGATTATTTGATCTTAGTTGTCAAACAGACTAATGAGAAGGTTGACAGGCTGTGTTTCTACAGTGTGGTGAGTTTTGTGTATACAGTACTAATCTGCTTAGACGTTTTAAAGGTTCAGTGAGTAATATATAGGAGGATCTACTGGCAGAATATAGCAGACATGAATAGAGGGTACGTATGTGACATCACAGACATGCTGTCAGTGCAGTTATTCATACTGAGTGGCAAAAAGACAAAGAGAGTGACAGTGTTTGCAATTAGCTTGAACACCACACAGCACAAAAAAACATCTAAAATGAGAAAGAGCTGTTGTGTTTTGACAATACAAATAGATTCAATCCGAGTGATCTTTTTACAAACTGCAAGAAGCGAAAGAAAAAAGAAGCACATGAATTGCTGCAATTCACAACATCAACTGGAATCCAAGGACTGAAACATGGTTTTGCAGTTGCAGTTTTGTGTCATGTGTTGAACATGTGTGTTGAATTTTGGGGTAAAATTCATATCTTAAGTTATATACTGTAGACTAACTGTATTGACTGTTGTGACTCATCAGTTAAATATTTAACAATGTTCATTTATATTTGTGTAACTGAGCCTTTTGTTCTACAGACACATGTTGCATCGTGCATCCTCACATTAACATTGCTGCCAGTGAACATAATAAAATAAAAAAAAATCTGTACAGACTTGTCCACATCCAACATGAATATGCTTTGGTGTCCATGTCAAATTAATTTTACCAACAAAAGCCGCCTTGAAGAAATGTTACAACCAAGCATCAAGAGTTTTGTATTTCCCTGGCATCGAAATCAAGTTTATATTATGCTAAATGTCAGGAAACCCACTTCCTGGCCACATGTCACAATCCATGGATGATTATTTCTTTGGTAATTTGTAAGGATCATTGCTGAGGATTCCAGCATGTTCTCAGTACCTCAGAATGAGCCATTTATATCTACAGACGGTTGCCACTAATTCCTACACACTGGTCCTTTAAAGCTAGAAGCTGTGAAAAGATTAAAAGCTAAAATCAGAGAATGCATGAAGCTTGTTTTTACATAAACATTTGGTTTATTAGAAATGCTTTTTTTTATTAAAATGTTCCATAATACTACAGAAACAAGTTTGCACCACATAAAAACACAAGTTTCCATCTTCAATACACAGTATAAAAATACCTTTAAAAAATAGCACCTCTGGCAGGTAAACATGCAGTTGTGATCAGAAACACAACTTTCCCCAAAACAATAATAAAAAAAAACATTATGTACAAAATATTGTCAGAATATTGTGCTTGATTCTTCATATTTAATACAAATGATAAAACTATATCCATTATAATAATAACCCAATATAGCTGTGCTTGCATAGTTACCATGTAGAGAACTGTGAGAAGAGTTATTTCAGGTAGCAGAGGTTATGAAAATAAAAGTCCACAGATAATATCAAGTGACACTCCAATTTAAATTAATTCATTTCCACCAGATTGAAAAAAAATCTGCTTCTTTGATAAAAAGTCAAAAGTACCATACCATGTACATAAAAACTTCTTGGAGAAGCACTGTGGTAAAGAAAATAAACAATGACAACCTGTGCATTGTTAAGGGCCAAAGCTTGTTGTATAAATTATTTTAGCTTTATTGATCTAGTTTCTTATACTTCTTGTACTTTTTTGTCATACAATGATAGTGTACTTATCTTTTTAAAGAGACTAAAGATTAACGTAGTTTTGTGGAAAAAAGTAAAACTGATTCACATTCTATGATTCTGATTCTGTGGATCAATTTTGGATGAATTCAACATTCATTCTTGTTTTTTTATTGAAGCTATGATTTGCACCGCTGGCTTTTTTCTTGTCCACAGCAATGAGTGCAGTAGCTACTACTAAATACAACAGTATTTAGAGCCATTTGCTAACCAAACTGATTGCAAAAGCAGAAACAAAGCTGTATAGAAAACTAAAATATTGTTACTTTATCCAGGTGACTCCTGTGTTTCTTTGTTGACATTAATAGTCAGATTATCATGAAAGAAAACAGGGAAAATACTTCCAGAACCAACAAGTCTGCCCTCTTAGCTTCTTTACTAAGTAGTATGAACAGTGTGTGCACATGAGAAGTGGGCAAAATAATAAAAACACCTCATAATTCAGCATCCTTACAGTAACTGCCAGTTTGGTTAAGTTCATAAAGGGTGCAGTTTGTGCAGTCTTTTGACAACATGTCATGTTGTGTGTATTTCATTCAGTGTACTTGTGTTCCCCTTCACCAATGCAGCTGTCATGTGTTTAGTTGTACAGTTTTGTGCTTTTCTCCTTGACACATCACAATTCAGGCAACAAACGCTGAAAGTCCCGACTACAAAGGCAGCAACACAAGTGAGTCATAGCAAGTTGAATACCAATTAGCAGCTGTAATAGGGGTCTTTTAAGTGTCACTGAGGGTGATTCTGGTATTTTTAAAGCTGGGCCCTACTATTATATATGTGGGTGCCAAAATCACCTCAGCCATGAAATGGACTGCAATGGTTGCAACATAATCCTCGGAGGCAAACGCGTCCATCAAAGTACGTGCTTGTTTTTTTATTTTTACCACTGACAGGCTCACATTGTTATCCAACTAATATTAGAGAAGCTCCTGTCCTCTGCGAGGTAAAAGGTTACGGTTTTATCAGTGGATTCTGGTGGCTTTGAACAGAACTGTTTCTTGTTAAACAAAAGTGTTTTACTATTCCAAAAAAGATCTCTCTCTGTTGGGATTCTTGTCATAATGATGTCTGACAGTTAGGATACCAATCTGGGCCTGTCAGTGGCAAAAACAAACACCTTTAGCGGACAGCAACTGCAGTCTTTTTCGCAGCTGCCGGCTGACAGGATCTACTGGACCATTTCAAAAACGTTTTGTACCTTTTAGTCATTTAGAATCCAATATATGTAAAAAAATAGGCCCTAGGTTGAAAAATACTGAAATTACCCTTTAAGGCAAGAAGAAGCACAGAGGTATAAAAAAGGCCAAAATTGTTACAACTTGCATCAGATTCAGATGATTAACATTAACCAAACACAAGAAATCAACGTTCTTCCTCCTTAATGCAAGCATTCGACCAACAACTCACTAAAGTTTAATGACTGCAAAATAAAATGATATCCAAACTCCACAGCCAGCACCTCCACAAAACCCTTTAAAGAGAATGAAACTGAGTCAAATGCTTTGTTTACTGCTGTGAATTTGTGTTTTATACCATTGAGGTAAATTGTGATTTGGGACTATATAATAAATAGAAACAAAAACTGACATGACTTAACTGGAACAAAGCGCTTGTAAATACCAAACTAAGGGAACACTGAGTCGAGTGGGAAGGAATTTTCTTTCAGTTTTCTTGCTCTAATAATTAGTGGAGTAATAGGCTCCATGTAAACACACATAATGACTGAACACTATTGAGTTAATGAAACATCATGAGCTTCACCATATTGGTATTTACTTAAGGATTATTGCATTAGATTGTAAGGTGAGTCTGGTAATTTGTCCACTCCATTTCTGTATGCAGATGATAAGTCTTATTATCTCTGTGCAACATGCAATAGGAAAAAGTACTGGAGTACCTCAATACTTTGGTAAAGTTAAACTAAGAAAAACAGAACAAAGCAAAGACTCTCCTCTTCTGTGTGCAAAAGTTGTTAAAAAGTGTTTTACAACCAAAATAAAGTATTTCTAAACCTAATAAACACCATTTTGTCTGTTGTATGCCTGGAATTGAGAACATAAAGCAAGGAGGCAACACTCTTTGTATACCCTCTCAACCATGGAATAACTTTGGCTGGGTTTATAGAAGCAATAAATAAACAAAAACAAAAATCTTGACCATTGATATTTAACAAATTATGATCTATAAAAGCAATATAAATGCTAACATTCCTGTGGCTGAGGAGGATTTGGCCAACAATCATCGAGCTGTCTTCGGGGGATGAGAACCTGCACCACAGATCAGTCGTTAGTCCACATACATTCAATACCTGAAATAAACTCAAGTTTCTGCACATTTCAGACTATATTTGATATCTAGGTTTCTTTTCTCATTTGGAATCTTTTGCTACCAAGCTTTATATTTGGGACTGTCCTCAAACAGCTTGCATTTAGCCATTGTGGCTGTTCAGTCTACACTCCTGAACAGAAAGTTGAGCACATCTCTGAGCAAAGAGGAAATAAACAAACTGGTGCTATCTATATTTGCATTGTTTTCCCTCAACATATTGATTAAAGAATATTATATTATTATATATTATATGCAGCCATAAAGGTTTCCTTGTGCAGAAAAGTGACTAAAAGTCATCCACAAGAGCTTCCTTTCTAAACTTCTCAAACCTGTCAATATCTAAATTCGTGCTCATAGCTTGGAAAAATAATGCCGCTTTTCCATATGGTGCATGAACCCTGTAAACTAGCGTGTGTGTGTGTGTGTGTGTGTGTGTACCTTCGACCTCCCCGAGGCAGACCTCCTCACACTCCTCCAGGTGAAGGAAGCGGTTGTCGTTTCCTTCACAGCCGCTGTAGATGAAGGGCCTGCAGGCCTGAGCCTTTGCGCTGAAGTACCAGCGCAGGGTGTATCGTCCACAGCTCCCCTCCTCCATGGGCAGCAGGCACAGATCCGCTGGAGCTGCACCACACAAACACACAGGTGAGGAGTGCGCACACACAGACACAAAGAAGACATGCACCATGAGGAGAGGGCAGGCCAGGTAAAGAGGAGCAAAGGCAGAACAGCAATAGAGGAGCCCCAAAACAAGCATTCATGACCACTGAGATAAAAACTCAATCAAAAACAACCTTTTTATTTCAATAATTGTAAATTTTATAGATGCAAAGTAGCTTATTGTTGCTGATATATTGTTCTTTGCACTTGTATTTTATTTTACTGAAAGCATTTATGCCTTTAAGTCAGCAGTAAAACAGCCAATGCAGCCTGAGACATGCAGAGAGGGCCAAACACCAGGCAGGCAGAGTTAACCCTTAATAATAAATTCCCAAACAGCAAATGAGCTGGTTTACCTTCCCCTGTGACACTCCTCTTGGACCTGACTGATCTGGACTGGGCTGCTTTCACAGGTGTAACTTTGACTGTTCTCTGACCAGCAACTCTTGCTGCTCTCCTAACGCCAGCACTGGCTGGTTTGTTTGGTTCAACTTTGATTGTTTTGACAGTTTCATCTTTGACAGCCTTACCTGTCGACACACACAGAAACACAAAACACACACACATAAACACACAGGCACACACACACAAACAGACACAGAATGAACATGTTCAGCCTAAACAGAAAAGAAAAATACATTAACGTCGTGACAGGAGTGTAAAGATCGTGTATCTGCATGAAAGGTCACAGATCCAGGGTGATGTGTGCTTGCAGCAGGCTGTGTGAGGAGGTACGCAAGGCCAACACAGTGTCATAATGTCATGAAATGAACACAAAGTGGAACGCATACATAATATGAGACTCGCTCCTCACAGCACAAATTGGATTATGTGCTGATTGAATAAACTGAATTACGGGACATGAGCACAAATTTGAAACGCCATCCTCTGTTTATCACATGATAAGTCTGTAGCATGTAAACTAATTTGGTTAATGTCAGGGTCATAGTTAAGTGACGAAAATAGTTTAATTAAAGGGGAATTCTGGTGTTTGATAATCTGGTTCTTATTCTCATATTTTGTTGATTGTGATTTTTGGTAATTACAATGTTTTATCACCACCTTCATTGCTATGCTATACAGATTGTAAAGGCCCTTGTGGTAAAGTGTGATGTGTAGGTTACATAAATAAAACGGACTTGACTTGACAATAGATTTGGAAAACCCAGACTTAATCGCATAATGTCATAATAGATAGGCATGTTAAGTCATAATGGATGTTAGGAATACTGACATTTTTTTAAAGGATAGGGTAGTGATTTAGTCATTTCCTGAAAAAACTAATTTGGGAGTTCAACAAAGGTTGCTCTAGGTGAGCTGTATATACTGACCTGCCTTTCGGAACTTCAAACAACCCCAGACGTCCACTGTGCTGTTTTAATGTTGTATTAAAAGAGTATCCTGTGGAGTTTGTGACTACTTTTAGTGCTGTGTGGAGCGATGTCTTCTGCACACACATAGGACACACATTCATGCGAGCATGCAAGTGGGCAAGACAACACAGTCCTGCCACTGGTTTCACATCATTCTTCTGATCTACAGTTGGTGGTGCCACAGAATATAGCAACATCAAGGAAGATTTAGACGTATATGTTAATATATACAGATTTCAAAATCTTCCAAAAATCAATTTTGCAAATGTTTTAGAATTGCATTAAAAATTGTCAGGGCTTAAGCTGCATGTACTTGTCAGGTGGTGTTTTGGAAACCCTCTTTCCCCCACACCTTTCCAACGTCAAAGTGGGGACAGGTTTTGTCTGACCATTAATGACCATTCACAACCTCAGAAGTTGAAATTTTGTGACAGCTTTTAGTTCATGATGCGTGATGCGTTTACTGACACTTTCAGAAATGGCGCAGGCCATGGAGGTTCAGTTTTCAGTAGATGGTGGGTTAATATATTGTGATTTTAGTTTTTTGGTAATTTAATAATATGTCTGACATTACCAACGGCCTTAACTTTTCATCATGCCTTCCTTTCCTGCATTATGTCACCCGCTTGCTAGCTAATAACGAAAAAAGAGTCTTTTAGCATCAATGCTGCTGTAGCTTAATTACTTACACACCAAGCATAATGTGTACAGTAGTTTCCATGTCATAACCACAAGTTTAATTTGAAGACAGCATATCTTTCTCAGCTGTTTTATTTCTATTTGTTGCATAACTTTTCTGTCACTTTTAATGAGAACAACCGAAAGATTGGCTAAAACTGTGCACTGTTATGGATATATTTAAAAAATCACTATAGTCCCCACTCTATCTGACGGCTGGCTTTTCACTCCCCCCTCCAGTGTGGCTGTTCTGAACTAACATAAATACTTTTCATTTTCGTTTTTTTTTAAGTCCACAAGAAACTGCTAGAGTTTCACAAGAAAACAGCATTGCAGAATCTCCCAAACAATGTAAGTAAATGGTGACCAGTTTTCAAATGTAAAAAAAACAAGAGATAAAAAACAGGAAATGCCTCCATACTGCTCCTCTGGAAGAGCCTCCTAAAGCCCTAACATGCCAAGCTGACTTGAAAGATGTAATTTACACCATGTTTTTAGTCTCACTGTAGATCTTTAGCATAGATCCACGTTCATGTGCGTGTGCACACTGTCTGAATTGGTGTGCATGAGTGATGTGATGGTATGTGAATGAACAGCATCTTGGGGCTTTAGGAGACTTTGATTATGCCAGATGAGCAGTATGGAGGCATTTTATGCTCTTTGGTTGTTTTTTTCCATTTGAAAACTGGTCACCATTTACTTAAGCTGTTTTTTAAATTTTGCAACACTGTTTTCCTGGCAAACTATAGCAGTGTCTTGTGGGCTGAAAAGATAAACCTGACCTTTAATCGGCATGATGAGTAGATAAATGACAGAATTATCCCTTCAAAAAGCCCAAACGCACTGAAAGCCTATGCTGTGCGTGTTTCAAAGTACACCTGTTGTTTCACATGGCAGAACACAGGTACCAAGAGCGTTGTTAGGTGCATCAAACTGCCATGACGCCTCCTCTCTGACCTCGTTTCCCTTTGTCAAACGAGGACCAAAGCTTTTCTAACTGTAGTCTGTTTGGAGAGAGCTAAAAGGAATAAAAAAAAAAAAAACCCACAATGGATGCAAAAAGAGGAGACTGAGGGAACTGCAGCTTCATCCAGAAACAGATATTTTAAAAACAATCAACTGGATAAAAAAAAATAGTCAAATAGTACTTTGAGGTGAGGAACAGCAAATATCAACGTGAAATTTTTTGGGGTATTTCTTTCACTTGCAAACAGAAAAAACACATTCAGGTTTTTAGGACAAAGACCAGGTTGGTTGAGGCGGTACTCAGTGAAGTGCTGCTTGACTGTCTGATAGCCTTGTACACAGTATGAAACACAGTACCATCACTCTGGTTGGAAGAGGGAGTGAAGAAGAGCAGCTCATCCAGGGGGTCATCGTAGGACTCGATGGAGTAGATGTGCTCGTAGTCTGGGTCGTTGGTGTTCACCACCACACGCAGCTCACGGCCTGAGAGAAGAGCAACGCCACACAGTTCAGAAGCCTCTACTCTGCCATTTGTATGTCTGGATATGCATGTACTATATGTGGGAGATAAACACAAACGGAGTCCTCTGTTTTCTTGATGAGAAAACCACCCAATGTTCAGAGGTCTCCAGACGCAGCACCACCAAATTAAACCTGTTTGTTAGAGACGGACACAGACAAACAAACAGATCCAGGCCAACAGGCAGAGTGGTGGATGGACACACTCACCCTCCTCACCCTTCAGGATCAGTTGTTGCTCTGGTGCAGGCCGAGCCCTGACCGGGGGCAGGGACCGAGTCTCTGGGCTTAAACCTGAGAGAGCCAGATAGGACAAGAAGGATCGAACAAGGACACCGAGGGAGCAGAGACAGGAGTCAGGGAGTGAGGGGGACCAGGTAAGTGTTACCCAGGAGGGAGAACAGGGGGGGTCCAGAGAGGTAACATGATGAAAAAAGGAAGGAAAGAACATTCTGGTAGTAAAACATTCAGCCACAACAACCCAAAGCACCACAAAAATCATTCCACCGTTCCAACACACCAGCTAAAAGGATTTACAAAGTTTTTGTAAGACTGCTCAATAAGGGGCAGTCTTCCAAAAACTGTTTGCAATCCTTTAAGGACTCAAGCCGCTGCTATATGGACTTGTGTCGCACTCGAGTCAAACATTTTTTGACTTGAGTCCAAGTCAAATCAGTACTGATTCAATGAAAGATTGCAGTCCTGAACAATTAATGAACTGAACATAATGAAACACACAACCATCTCTTAGATAATGAGAAATGAATTAAACATGAGTAAAATGTTTGTTTTAGCCTCATTTTCAGTAACACTGCATAACTATTAACAGCCTGCCTCACTATCACTCATCTCACGCTGCTACACAACACTGATGAAATCTCGCCTTGATAAACTGCTCAGACAACAAACACATTAGTTCAAACTTGGGGAAAGTTGATAATATTTTGCTAATTCTCTTTTTGTTAATTTGCTAAAAAAAAAAATGTTATCCCTTTTCACTGTGAGTACATTTAGATTGTGTTCATTGATTGGAGAAAACTGTTGAGTCTTGCATGTTTATATAATAAACAATAAAACAGAAGGTCACTGACTTGGTCAGAGTATTGTGTGTTGGCAAAGACATTATTAAAGAGATTTATTTATATTTTAGAGGCATTTGAGACTGAAAAGTAAAAACAAACATCAGATTCTGGTGATCCATTTTCTACGTCTGATTATCACTTAAGAACAAGCAAAAAAAAAAAGTGGGTCAGGATCATTTTTTTGGCTAGAAATGTAGTTTAATCTGTGTCAAATATTGGCAGCCAAAAGAAAGACATGACATTATGTTTCAAAACATTCTAACACACAATATTATATTATATTGTACCTCGTGTTTTGAGTGCATGGAGAAATTAAAACTCACCTGGAAGAAAACATGAACATTTTTACCCCATGTCTCAACCGCAAGTGAGTCAGATGTGATTTTCACTTGCATGTCTCACGTGACAGAAATGCTTTTTAATTCACTTTACCCAGCGGCTGGGAAACAAGACACAGGGACTTCTTGAACTTCTTCTGCAGAGTTTGTTCATGGGCAAACTGTAACTTCAAATGTACACTTACTGCCACAAGACAACTTCACTCCTAAACTTCCCTTCTGCTTTGAGTGCAGACCCTGGCACAGCCTCTCTTTGGCTCAACCACACACTCATTACACACAAACAGATCATAAGTATTCACACATATCAAAGGAAAACTGCATACTGCACAGAGTCTGGCTGCTCACTTGCTGCTGATTTTTGAAATGCATGAACAAGACCCCATACTGACAGATGCTTCAGTGTCATGTGGCCATGATGATGATGTGATGTTTGTGTTTTAGAAAAGGAGTTAGTCCTTTTTAAAACATGGTGTTGTGTTGTGCCTCAGCCTCTTGTGGCTGAATAAAACTTTCTTTTTTAAACCTGGTAAAACTTTTTATTCCTCATGCTTCACAGATGGGATTTTTTTTAAAAAAAACATTTACCTTCCCTAACCATTTTTTCACCAGTTCTTAAGTGGACACCATACAGAAAACAATTTAGATCAGACTTAGAAAATGAGTCACCAGATTTGTTTCTCGCTTGCCTCTCAGAGCTTCTGTAGAGAAGAGCCCATTGAATCAGTATCTTTAACACCATCTTGTTATTTTGTTCAATTTTTTGTTCATTTGTGCGCATGAATTTAAATGATAATGCATTTAACTCCTTTAAACTGCACAAAAGTACTGAGCAAGGGCATGCTAACTGTGTGCACTGAAGCTGCACTGTTAAAAAGATGTAATATATGTCACTGACTGCTCAATCTACAGATTCTGCAGCACCATATGTGGTATAGTGTACCGCTGTGACTCATGCTAAATCACAGGCCTTCTGTCCACCCTGTTCTCTCCACTGAAGCTGAATGGCTCACTCACCTCCACACGCTGAGGATCAGACAGATGGACAGGAAGGAAGCAGAAAGAGAGGGAAGAATAAAGGTCAGTTTAGAGAGTCATGGCATGGCTGCAGCTCCTTTTGAATCACACTTTCATAGAGTTAAGCTGAGGTTGTGACTCATCTACTGTGATTGCCGTCTGAAGTTCTACTTGGGGACATCTCTGTTATAAATTAGCAATGCAAGCTGCATGAAAGACTCACCACAGTGCTGACTCATCTCGGAGCGAACGTACTGTCTGACTTCATCCTCCTGAATTCAAAATAAAGACCAAAACAAACTTACAAACGCAACCCTAATATCAACTCTGCGTAAGAGAGAGAGTGTGTGTGTGTGTGTGTGTTTGCTGCTTGGTGTCATCGTCTTCAGATTGAGCCCTGCGGTAAGGCTAAACACTGACCGTCATGCCTGGCTCTCCACTGTCTCCCTTGGCTCCATCTGGGCCCATCTCTCCCTGCAACATGGACAGGTATTAGGACACACACGACGACCCACAGAGAGGCTCGCAGCACATTAATTCATTAGACTGAGACACAGGTGCTGCGCATGAACTAAATGCAAAGTCAAAGTGAAAGGTTAAACCAGCAAGTGTGACTTTAAGATTAGACTTCAAGTATTATTGGATGTATTTGGTGTCCTAAGCAAACATTTATATTATTAAAGCTACAAAAGTTTTAATAACATGTGTGTACCATTTTAATAACCACTTTTTCTTCCTTACAAATAAGTAACTGTCAAAGTGACAAAGGCTGAGCCTGAGGAGCTCACAAGAACAATTTATCCTAGCTGGAAAAATGATCGGAATGTAGAGTGAAGTTCAATAAGTACTGAAGTATTTCCATAGCTGATTACCTAGTTTAGGATCATTATTTTGTGTATTACAAGTTTTCCCAAAAGTTTATGTTTGAATATGCAAATGGAACCTTTTCTAATTAAATGTGTGCAAATTCGCATACATGTCCAGAAGAGAAATCACCATCTTGAACATAAAACCAGGTTCAAAGTTCTTGTTTCATTTTGGTGACATATGAGAATTAAAGGTTTTTAAAGAGGGAGTTTTGGATAAGTCTTCTCGTCACTCCATAAAAGGAATAAAAAGTTATATAAATCAGGCTGTGAATGATATATGTACAAACCCTAAAAAAAACCCTTCAGAATATTGGGAAAAAATGTAAGTGCCATTGAAGAAAAACTTTTGAGGAGGTGGCCTTTAAAGATAGTATAATTCAACACACCTCAGACCAAAAAAAAGGCTACAGTTAAATAATTTAAACATTTTAACTAACCGATATCACCATTAAACATCCACATTTGATTTCTTACATTGAGACAATAATTTTTTGTTTTACACATTTTCTTAAATTTTATGTTTAAATATGCAAATGATTCATTATGTATTAAACACTGATTTGCATACAAATGTAAAGCAGAAAACTGAATTAAAATTCAATGGGCCTCATGCCAACATTTCTTTTTAGTCTTATCTTAAATTTCTCATACTTTTTGGTACATCGGGCTTGTATGGACATCCCACGTCAGATTCACCAAATGCTTCTAACTTAAGATAACTGTGTAAACACCTGTGCATATCTGAATGCACATGCATGAGACTTGTAAATTACCGTAATTAACGTCACAATAATACCATATAAAGCTACTCTTCCAGCACCATATGTCAGGAAGTGTTTCATTCATGCAAATGGTCTGACATCCTACTTTCAGAGATCAGTAAAGTAAAGTCTGTCATTTTAACTGCATCAGCAGTGGAATTCAGGTACCTGTACCACTTTAGAACAAGTCTGTTAGTACAAGTGGTTCTTGCATGAGGCTCAATGTTTTTGCCTGCAGTGTTTTGTCTTAAAGGTGGCTGTACAAAAAAAACAAGAGACTTAGTTTAACACTAACTGGCTCTCCTCGCTCCCCCGGGATGCCTGGGATACCGCGTGGACCCACTGTGGCTGGACCGATTGGACCTCTCTCCCCCTGACACACAAGAAAAACAACATCAACATGAAAACAACATCAACATGTCTGCATCTGACAAATGTAGTTTGAACTTACACTGCAAGTAAAAATACAACAGTAATACCCCGCTGCTTCCATATACATAGTCCTTGGACAGGTGCTATTAACCTGCATAACTCCAGGAAAGATAACAGTTTATGTTGCACACTATTTCCACTGGTATCTTCTTTTCTGTATGTACTGTTCCTACGCTGCTTTAATCCACACACACAGTATCTTAAAGTTACCTCACAATGCTGCACACACCAAGGCTGCAGAGAATACACAGTCTCATATGCACTTCTGGTACATAAGGTCTTGTACCTACATTGCAGCTAAAGCACATACATGTTAGGATAAAATGAATACATGACCACAATAATAACCATTTCACCACTTCTTTTATATTCTTATACAGAATTTCTATATATTATATGTCATGTCAGTAAAGGTTTACAGTGTTTACTTCCTTTCTATATCACACACTCAGGCTTCCTTTCATGCTGCACCAAAGCAAAATATTTGTTTAGGAAAATAATGCAGCCAGGTTTACTCAGGAGAGCATCTCAGTTTGAATAAAA
Source organism: Lutjanus erythropterus (assembly GCF_056507025.1). Taxonomy (NCBI): domain Eukaryota; kingdom Metazoa; phylum Chordata; class Actinopteri; order Lutjaniformes; family Lutjanidae; genus Lutjanus; species Lutjanus erythropterus. The sequence goes on from NC_139318.1 coordinate 23,539,240, forward strand.
GGTGCATCCATCAGAGAGACAGATATGGCTCTGCTCTCCTGTCACCAGCTTCCTTTATTTACTTGATGATGCAGCAGACAAGCCAGTCAGACGCACGACCCATCAAACTCTCAATCATCATGAAGCAATACACAGCAATCAAACAAAACCACCAGGCAGGTGAAGAAGAAAGAGGAGAACAAATTAAGGGAAAATACAAAAAGACTGTATTCCTTTTATACCAGTCTTGCATCATACATTTAATGTCAAAACTGTCATAAACAAAAGTTTCATCTTTGTTGCCTCTTCACCACTCAGATGCCTCTGACCGCTGCTATTTTGTGCACTCTTTCAGTGACGTAATTGACACTTTTGTCTATTACTGCTTCCATTATACTGTATTTTTCTTTGCTAAATCACCATCAAATCTGTGCACAGCCATAACTGACGGTGTAACAATTTGCTGGTTGTTGAAATGCTATCATATCCCATCTCATCTTCTCTTTAACAGATGTCTGCCCCCACATATAAAATATGTGACCAGTGTGTAGAATCATCAAGTCAAAGTAAAATAGTCACCTTCTGTCCCTGGAGCCCCTCTGGGCCTTTAGCACCAGTTGGTCCCTGAGCGCCTGTCAGGCCTGGTGCTCCATCCGCTCCTCTGGGACCAGGAGGACCAGGTACCCCAGGTGGACCCTACATGAAACACAGAGACAGTTGGTTATGTATCTCAGGTAGTTGTGAGGACGAGTGATGTTGTGCTTCTGATGTTGCATGTATGGAAATCAGGTAAAGCATGTGGCCTCATTACCACTGACCCTCCCAAAGTCATACATCTTTTCACAGAACCTGTGGTTTTATCCTTTCCTCTTTCCTGTACTTAGATATGCTAGGCTTGTCTATGCTGAAAAGAAAACTACATTTTGAGGATTGTTAAAAGACACTGCAGGGGGACCTGTAAAAGCATCATATAGTCACTTCTTAAGTTAGCTAATGTTAGCAAAATGCTAACATTAAAAACGAAGTATGCACTGCTACCTCCTACAAAACCACACCCATCCGGATGAAATATCAAGTTTTTAGGGAGCTCTGGACAAGCCTAGCACTTAGCATATCTTAGCTAAGTACAGGAAACAGGAAAGGAGAAAGTTCACAGAGTCTGTGACAAAGCTTGTTCAACTGTTATTGGAGCACAGAGCAAAAAGGGGGACAGGAAGGATCAATTATAAATGGACTATTTTTAATTTTGTATGTGCACACTGAACTCCAGAAGTAGAAGTTACAAACTCACCCGTTCTCCTTTCTCCCCCTGAGACCCTTTGGGTCCTGCAAGTCCGTCAAAACCGCGGTCACCCTACACAGACAAAGGAAAGTGGTTATCCTTTGCATTTGGACACAGATTATGCACAAAGAAAAGTTACATGGCACATACCTTGGGACCCACTAGTCCCTCTTTTCCGGGGGTCCCTGGGGCCCCAGAAGGTCCAACTTCTCCCTGGAAAACATAGAGAGCATTCCTGTAGAGAACCAAACTTTAAGGAGCACACAGATGCATGTAATACAGGGCATGATGCCTGTTTTTCTAACACAGATATTCATCGTACCTGTTCACCTTTTCTTCCTGGCAGGCCTGATCGTCCAGGAATACCAGCGTCCCCCTGCAGACAAACACTCAGTCATTTAATGTTCAAGCACTAACCACACAGTACATGACTCACACACGTGTGACTCATTCTTCTTGCGTGAACCTCTTAAAGTTTAACATATGATCAAACCAAAGGGTACAGTATGTATGTATTTTATTCAGCAGGCAGCAGTGAAATGTCAACCTGCTTCCGTTTATTTCTTCATTATTTAGACAGAATAAAAACCCCACATTGTCAAAATCCCAGCGGGTTAGACATTTCTTCACTTATGCCCATTTCTGATCCTCCTCCTCCTACAAATCACATTTTGTGTCTCGTCTCAATCCCACCTTGTCTCCTTTGGGTCCTTCGCCTCCACAGGTACCCTTGGGTCCTCGGTCACCCTGGAAACACACAACTTCATCATTGACAGAGGTACACAAGGAGGCTCCTGAGTCACAAAGGGACCAAAATGCACCAAACCAGCCAGACAGAGAGCCCATCTTTACACAGACAGTCCTCTCACCTGCCACTCAGGCTGAATCACTGTGCTTTTACTGTAGGTACACACGCACACACACTCACACGTTCATGAATCACTTTGTGTAGCGAGTTTCAAACAGCAGCGGATATGACGCAGAACTGAATGCTATAATTTTCCTGATAATGGGTGTTTGGACAATGACAAGTAAAAGCAAGATAAGTGGCAGCTGCAGAGGACTCAGAGTGGACGATGTTTTCTGGCCCAACTATGCTGAAAAAACACAGCAAATGGCTTCTGATAGCACACTGGTACTTCTTCATCAATAAATAAAATTGTGGAAACAACAGTCTAGCATTGTGCAAAAGTAACAAAATTTGCCCAACCAGCACCTTTAAAACTCACATTTGTCTTGTTTGTTTTTTCTGTGCAAAAAACAAATTGCAAAAAAATCATTTCCTCTGGCAGGTACGTCTGACCCCCCTCTTCCATTCAGACAGAATTCTGCCTGCCTTAGATCCATTTTGGCTCAATATAATGATTGACAGAGGAGCATCCTGATCCAGATTTGAAAAGTTACGTCTCATGTTTTGCAGCTTTGACTGGTTATAGGTTTATCCAATTGTGTCCAGTCAATGCATCACTTTTCCCACCAAGTCCACTAAAATCCAAGACCTAAGACCAAGCTACGCCACATATTCCATTGCTCTGATTGGTTGTAGATCATGTTTCATTGCTCTGCTTGTTTGTAGTTCTATCCAACTGCATCCAGAGGCATTTTTACCTGCATATGTTGATAATGCCCCTTAGAAATCAAAAATGAACAGAGAGATTCCAGATTAATTCATGTTTGCAAAGTAGCCTTGCGATGCCAGGATCTGAGACTATTTCTTGGCCAGGACCAGTTGCCAGGCAACCAGCAGAGTCTCCAGGAAGTTAGTAGTCCAGGCCAAGAAAAAGTCTGGCACATGACCTCCTGTAAAATGGTGAAATGTCATAATTATACTTTTTGTCACCTTTGAACAGAGCCAGTAAAGCTGTTTCCCCCAGTTCTAATGTTTAGGCTAAGCTAAGCTAACTGGTGGCCGGTTTCAACTACACATTTACAGAACAGACATGAGGGTGGCAGCAGTGGTTTTCTCATTTAACTCATATTTCTCAAAATGTCAAACTATTTGTTTAATGTTTTGATGTCTCATCCCACTGAACGAATTTAGAATTTGTATGATTTTAAGAGATGTCTGTGATGGCTTCTGACGCTGTTTATGGATATGCTTGTCTGTGACTGGCTGTCTTTGCTGTGCGTTGAATTTTTCCTATTGTGCTCAATGATTATTATCTCAATGACTACCTGATTAAATAAAGGGTATTATAATACAAATATAAAACCTAGCATAGCTCCACACCTCTGAATTATTGCCCACATTTTTGATTGGTTCAGTGATCCAACTAGAATTCAAATGAATGGATGAAGTTAAAGAAAATGGAAATTAAGGCTGAGCAAAACAGCCATTTTCAGGTATTAATCATCATAATGTTAGGGTGAAAGCAAGTATTCAGCACGAACATTTTTGACACAATTTGCATTAATTCTCTGTAATCATATCAATTTTATGTTATTATCAGGTCGTCACCGACCTCTGAAAGATGCTTCAAGGTTAAAACTGCACAGAACGAACAAACACTGCTTCAATCACACACAAACACTGAAAATACCTTGATTCCTCTCATTCCTAAGATACCAATCTCTCCCTTCTCCCCCTTACGACCCAGCATCCCGTCTACTCCTGGTAAACCCTGGAAGACAAAAAAGAAATCATGCATCGTTCTGTCCACTAAAGAGAGAAAACCACACACAGACAATCTGTATTAGGATGGAAGCAAAAATCACGGACCGCTTCACCAGGTACTCCAGGTTGGCCGGCTTCCCCCTGCAGAGAGATGACAGAATTGCGGTAATTAGAGCAGTAAAATTATTACCTGCACCGTCTACCGACTGGCTCTGATATTAATTATGATACTCATTTAATCACGATGATCAGCCACGCTCTGTGTCACTCGCCTTCTGTCCACCGGGGCCGCGGGCACCTGGGAATCCAGTGGATCCTCTTTCTCCAGGCTCTCCCCTCAGACCCTGAGGTCAAATACACAGAAATATGGATACTGATCATTTGCAACATCAATACAGGGACATCTTATCTTGGGTTTTGGTTACTGCTCTGTCCGATCAGAATATTGCTTAAATGTCATCGTTAAGCGATTCACATTTCTGATCTTATCTGACTGTTAATTAACCGATCAGCTCCTCGGTCTGCTTAAATCCATATGACTAATGACAATATACGTATCATCCAACCCTAGCTTAGTCTTAATACATTTAAAAGGTAAACCAGAAACCACTAGTCGATTGAGCAAGTTTTTCAAACAGTTTTCAAATCTGTAAATGGTATCACCGCAGTCTATCTCTTCCTGTCCGATACCATTTGCAGATTTTCCTTTCCCTCTGCTTTGACCTTACATGACCCACTTCATCAAGCTGCTTTGAGACACATTTCAAACTCAGAGTACGGGACTCATTACAGCACATTGTGCCTGCTGGTCAGATGGTCTTCAGTTGCTATGCACAGGCTGCAACACTGGTACTAATGTACAAGGCTGTTCTGTACATAGATAGGCTCTAAGTCTGTATTTATCTCCTATCTCCAACAATGAGCTGAGCTTAATGGCTGGCACAAGCCGAAACTGGAAAAATGAGTCTATCTTGTTATGTCCCCTGGTCTTGAAATGACCTGCAGGCTAAACTCAATGTTCCCTCCTTCATCTCTTTAACCAGTTTTAAACAAAAGCTAACTAGTTTTTGTTACAAAATGCTCTTGGTATATTATATTAGTGTATTATGTTATTAAATTTGGAATACACTCTCTGTGTTCATTTGACCTTTTCTGTTGATGTGGGGACATTATTCTTTTATTCTGTACTACTTGTAGTGTCTTATCTTGACTCTTATTGTATGGATTAAGTTGACATCCACTTGATGTGTTACTTTTTTGTCCTCTTGGCCAGATCGCCATTGAAAAAGAGATTTTTATCTCAACTGTTTATTTACCCGGTTAAATTAAAGTTGAATTAAGTATTATTAGGTGTTATTAAATATTAATTAAAAAGCAGACTTAAAACCATCACATCTGTTCTAACAAGAGTAAACAACTTTACCTGCTCCCCTGGAGGCCCCTCTTGACCCTTTGTTCCCTTTTCTCCCTGCACACCTTTGGGTCCCCTGTCACCCTAAAATGGAACAACAGTGAAATCCACAACGAGCAGAACACGCACCATAAGCACAGAACAAAAGTGGATATTTTACTATATGAAACATTTTGACCCATGCAGGTCTTCACTGACTGTTTCTCCTTTGTTGCCCTTTTCTCCAGCAGGTCCTCCCACCAGCACTGTGTCCCCCTGTGAGTGACAACATCTGTAAACATCTGGCTTCACCCCAAAGCCAAAACGCCAACACACGTTTCATCCTGTTACCTTTTCTTACGCTGTGCCACTCAATAGTATCACAGCTCATTAACATTGTGTGTATTCATATATTCCTCCTGCTCTCTACAGAGTAAATCTCATGAAAGAGCTCTTTCAAAACAGCTGCCGCTGACACAAATATGCCTTAGTCTCCTCTTTCTCCATTTCTGTGTCACTGGCATTTACAAACATAAACAAATACTCAAGCAACACAGACGGAAAGAGTGTGAGCAGCAAGTGGAGCTTATTAGACATTAAAATGCACACCTTCTCTCCTTTGTCACCTTGCAGCCCGATGTCTCCCTGAAAAAAAAAAAAAAAAGATTGAGAGCCAAACATTTAATTGAAGCGTGTCGATTTAATTCACTACTTTACATGAGCAGAACCTCGGGGGCATGATGACACAGAGAAATAGGAAAAGGACTGGTAGTATTCACCTTCTCTCCCCGAGCGCCACGAATCCCTGGGGGACCCTGATGGACACACAAACACACACACACACACACACACACACGCCGTACCCTGTTACATACTGTATGACTTCACAGTGAGCACAGGTTGATCTCATTTTAAAGTGATGGGCCCTGAAACACTAGCTGCATTTACATGGACTCTAATGTTCTAATAGTCATCAGTCTAAGAGCCCAGTTAGAATAAAAATGCTTCATGTAATTACCTCAACCGCCTCAATCGGGCCTGAAGAGAAGGAATTTTCAATTGGGTTGAGAGGGGTGGTGTAAACCTTTGATAATCCGTTCAATGGGAAATATTAGCACCTACATTAATAACCACGTAAATTAGGGATGTAGTGATACCAATACTCATGGCACTATAGTACAGTGATAAAAAGCCCACAACACAATATTTATCGCAACGTTAAAAACCAAAGAAAAATGACATCATTTCTTAAAATAATAAATCTGATGTGTACTGCATTTTTTTGTTTGTATAACATTTGTTTTCCTTTTAACTTAAAATGCTTCTTTGTTCTGTCTTTAAATTAAATAAAATAAAAGTAGCCAGACATGACCTAAATGTGAAAAAAAATGCAGGAATTCTTTGGCAATGAATGTCTGAATTATGTACAAATGCAAAACAAAAACAATGCTGTGGTCATTATCAGTCCTTTTATAAAATAAAATACAAATAATATAATAATTAGCCCTAATACCATGGTAGATATTGTCACAGTCTGGTGTGGTTTAAGGACATTTTTTTATCGTGACAATGTGATATTTGATATATTGTTACATACCTAATGTTTGGCCCATGTGGACGTAAATGCAAGATTCCAGAAAGGACAGAAACATGGCAGCAGAAATACAAAACTGGTCTGTGACTGATGGAACTTTTTTGTTGGAGACCTTAAAAGACTTGAGGACGACTGAAAAGATGGAAAATGTCCATCTACCAAATCAAAAACTGCTGGAAAAGTTTGAAGGCCGCCTATTACAAGGGTACAAGTGAAAAAGGCAAAAATTGTTCTGACCCAGACAGTTTTCAATTTTACTATCTTATGGAAGACCTAATACATATATGTCAAAGACAAGGCCTGTGGACCAAATCTGGCCAGGCAACTCATTTTATGTGGCCCACAAGAGCATGAAAAGAATATAATTTGTGCAGTGTCCATAAATTACATGTCTCAGAACACATATGATTTTTGATTTCTTTATCTTTCTGCTTCTCCTGTTAGCGGTCACCACAGTCGATCATCAGCTCGATGGGAGACAGGCTTTCCGCCCAAACCTGCACAGATCTGCTTAAATGATTTGGAATTTGATTTTTACGCTGGATGCCCTTACTCATGCAACTCTTCCCATTCTTCCAGGTTTGGGACTGGACATTTAGGGAATGTACTGGCTTGTGCATCCCCAGTGGCTGGGGAGCAAACCGGGGTACAGTGCCTTGCTCAAAACCACTTTGACATGGGGACTGAACAGCGGAATCTGCCATCCATGGACAACCTGCTCTACCACCTGAGCCACAGCCACCCCCTAGCATCTAAATATCACATACACTCTAGACAAGTGGTTGTAGATATCAGTGTTAAAAGTAGCAGACAAGCATAATGTCCAATTAAAGAAAAGTTGATGCTCAGGTAAAGCAATTTAATGAAAGATATGGGAGTGAAAATGTGATTAATGAGGACAAGCCAGCATGTCTTTGTCTTATATTCCATTTTTTAAATACATTTTATTATAACTGTACACTTGAATGTCTGTTTGCCATTATTTTTAGACTTCTGCTTCCAGAAGTAGCTATTCATTATGAAGCTATTACTAAAACCAATGATAATCCAATGCTGAGGCAATTATGTGATATGATAACAAGTAGACACATTTATACAGTCTCACAATTACAACCAGCCCTTTCAGAGCAGCCATAATGCTGATGTGGCCCGGGATGAAATTGAGTTTGAAGCCCTGGGGAGCGCGACCTTTGGCGAACATGAATTGCTATGGCGAGGACGTTGGGTTGGAGACGCCTGAGGATCCTGCTCCTTCTCAAGAGGACAGCAGCATCACTGGTAAATTCAGTCTTAATAGCATTAGCTAATGTGTCAGAAAAAGTTATATTCTGATTAAAAGCTTTAGAGGATGTAAATGCAAATTTTATCAGCTGTCTTTATTTAGCGTCTGTGTATACGGTTAAATTTGAGTGTGTAATCAGAATGATTTAAGCCAGGTTGAAGAAATATTGTCCATGTAACCACAGTGACTGCGAGGGAGGACAAGGGTTATTGAATGATTAGTTTACAATCTAAAGAACACATCATGTCTTCATGAAGAAAAATTCCTCTATAATACATAAAAATGATTTATGCTTATGTTTCCTCCTTTATGCTTCCATACAGACTGCATTTTGAAAGACACAACCCTGGAAGAGACCCACTGTTAGTGTACGTCATGTTCCTGCGTGACGGATAAAAAAGGAAACATTTGATATGTACCGTTGGCCCTCTCTCTCCATCCACGCCAGCACGACCCTCCTCTCCCTAAGACATGACAGACAGAGAAAGACACACAAAGACACAAGTGTTTGATTGTATCATCCAGAGGCAAATTCATATCAGATCACATCTTCAGTGATACGGTGATGTAAGCAATGTCTTACTCGAGGCCCTGAATCTCCTCTCTCTCCTCTGGGACCCGGGACTCCAACGCCAACCTCCCCCTGGCAACAGAAATAATATGTTACACCCTTCAAAGGAGTCCATTAACATTTAAGCAGGTAGACGGAAATATGTGTCAGCTTTGATAGTCACCTTGTCCCCTTTGACTCCGTTGGTACCAGGAGAGCCCTATAAAACAAAATATTAATCATATAAATCATAAATCACATCTGTCACTGTACATTTCCCCTCCTCACATTCTCTCTCAGGCTTATTACTTTCTAAAAAGTGTCAGTGGACACCTGAACATCACATGTATATAAGCCTTTGAGACATCTTATTCTAAAGCCATGGACATTAATATGGACTTAGCCTCGTTATATCAGACAATTAGAGATCTTACCACTCACTGATTGTCCGGGGATTTCTAAATGCATGGTAATTGATAGATTGGCTGCTAATAAACCTATGTCACTTACACTTTTTCAAGGACAAACCTGTCAGGGAAACAATGCTCTCATCCCATACTCCTCAGTACTAAACACTTGATGTCACCACCTAATATGAAGGGCTGCCCTAAAGACTGTGGACTGGCTCAGCAGTGGACTTTTTTTTATTCTGTTTCCACACAGTTTTAGCAACGAAAGGTGGGACACTGTCCTCAGTCCTGAGTCTAATTTGGAGTTGAAACCACTTTTGCAGCTATAATAATATTCACATAGTGATATTGATGAGCAAATATCTTAAACCCCCCACTGCAGTGGGGTGGTGGTGGGGCTAAAAGGGGAGTGGCAGCGACACTGATGCAAGGTAGCAATGGCGTTGACAGGCAGAGGAAGAGATGGGAGGTTTTTGCAATTTAAATAGACCTCCAGATTAGAAGGGTGCGTTTGGTACATACTGTGGAGAGTGAGGCACGTCACATGTGCGCAGCAGTGCAGCTCAAGCTGACTGCATGAACTAGCTCCTAAGTGTCACTATATTTGTGGCGTACTTCACACCAACCCAGGCGACCCTTGACATTGAGCATGGTGATGTCAGGCTTTCATGCAGCTGTTCAGCCATGGAAAATCATCTCATCTGCTGATGTTGCTTGCGGTAGAAGTCTGGTACTCTGCAGTGAGTGATGGCACAGATGATAGGCGATTTTTAGGCGCTACATGTTCCAGCACTTGTTGGCCCCTGTCTGTGAAGTTTTATACCACTTTGTGGCTGAGCTGTTGTTGCTCCTACGTGCTTTCATGTCACAATGGCTATGTGGTGGATTTTATGCACCTGTTAGCGATGGGTGTGGCTAAAATACCACTCAATAATTACAGGGGGTGACCACTGAAGTCCAGCACTAAAATAAAGCCTAAATATGACTACATTTAGCTAAACTCAGGTACTTGATTTCCTTTTATTTTCAACAAACTCTGTCCTCCACTGGAGTAGCATTAAACTTGCCGATCTCGAGGGTTAATAGTAGTAATAATAGTACTGTTCTTGAATGTAACTGCACATAAGGATCTTTGTCTTTTGTTTAAGTTATACTTCATGTAAGATTCTACATTACATAAATTCTTTAATGAGACAGTAAGTTTGCAAATTTGGTTTATACCATACATCAACGGATTTTTCTTTATGCACAACAAACATATTACTCCTAATCAAAGTACAAAGTTACAAAGTTACCCGTTACAGAAGAAAGGATTTCATCTTGTTCGGATAACCATGCAAAATGTACCAATTAAATATTTTTTTTTGTTGCAAGTCTATTCCAAAGTTGAAGCATTTCACATTTGTGTCTGATGTACGTCACAGTAATAAAAACTGAACTCACTGCTGCTCCCTGAGGTCCAGGGGGACCAGGAGGTCCGATATTTCCTGGACGGCCCGCAAAGCCTTGGAGACCCTGAAAATGAGACTTCAGCAGTTGAAAATCAGAGATTATGGCTGAAAGCAGACAATATTGTGTGATCAGCAGCTCCACTGACCCTCTCCCCTTGAGGTCCAGGAGGTCCAGGCTGTCCAATCTCTCCTCTCAGACCAGGTGGCCCGGTGTCTCCTGCCTTCCCTGGTGGACCTGGTGATCCAGCTGAACCAGGAAGTCCTGGATCTCCCTGAAATCCAGTCACAGTCAGATTCTGACCTCTGTCACATCTGATAAACCACAATAACTGATTCAAGAGTTACCCACCTTTAAACCTGGAGGCCCTGTCCGACCTGGAGGACCTGACTGTCCAATGCCCTTCTCTCCCTGAAATACACAGTTTGTCACAACTGTCACATGAATCTAGTTTCAGGCAAATTAATAAAACACACGGAAAAAAACTCACCTTATCTCCTTTTGGACCAGAAGATCCTGGTGCTCCCTACATTATAAACAAATATGGGGGTGTTAAAATAAAAGGTATTAATACCAATATTACTTTATTGGAAAGAAAATAGAAAAAATACTCTATATGTATTTTGTTCATATTAATAAGAATAATAATAATAACAACAACAATATGTGCAGTTTTAGTTCAGTTCAGTTTAAATTGTGTTTTTTTTTTTGCAACTCATTATTATGCTGGTGAAGACACATTACATCAGTACCAGTGTCAGCGGCTCGGCTGTCATTACAGTTAACATGCCTCGTTAACCTCACAGATGACAAATAATCAAAACCTCGATCATCAGAGCAGATCTCACTTGACACTTTCAGATAGAAGGTGCAGAGACTTTAATCACACTGCAATAGAAAAATGGCTGATTAAGGTAAGATTAAATAATTGGACTGGTCTTGGAGTGAAAGAGCTTGACAAAAATAATACAAATTTCAATGTGTGGCAACAAAAAAGGCAAAAAAAAAAAACCTGAAACAAAACAAAAACAAAACCCAATATATTTTCTTGTGTTTATTATATACTTGTTCCACTTTTGTGTGATTTCAGGATAACAGAAATTTCTTAAAATATATGTTTAAGAACAAAGCATTTTTCACATTTTTTTTTTAACTAAAATACTGAACAGATTATGAAATGATGATAATGAAAATAATCATTAGTTGCAGCCTCTAATTCGGAGCCTTCAAGTAGACAATATCAATATTCTGCACTGGATGGTTTTCATATAGCAGTTTGAGCTGGATGTTAAATTTGAATAATTACATACTTTGTTATCAAAAACAAGCAAACTCCTTTCATGGCTGCAACAGCAAATTGGGTAACAAAATTATATTTATCATAGATTTTAAATCAAAACTGTCAAGAGTCAAATATTTTGGGGAAAATATGTTCAGTTCTAAGAAAGATTTTGAGATATGAAATGCCTAATGATGTTAAGATCTCTATCTTGGTGTAATAAGAGAAGATGTGATTATTAAAAGATTAGTATCTGTAAAAAAAAAATGTTTATTGCAAGTAAAAAAAAGATCATAAAGTAATGGTACAAACCTGAGCCTCCAAGCTTCAAGCAGTGGACGAATATAGTCAAAGAAATCTTTGTAATAGAAAGGATGAAGAGCAACCTTCCTCAGAAAATGTGAGAAACAGGCTGTCTGCATAATGTTGGAAGAGGACGCTACCTTCCTGTGATTTCTTTTGGACAATAATTACATCTTACATATCAGAATTATTTAAGCTGATGTGTTCTTTGTTTGTTTTTCCAGTTTCCTGTTTTCCTTTCAGATGTATTTTATAAAAAAAAATAAACAATTCCTTAAATAAAAAGTTTAGATACATTTGCTCAATAAAGAATTAATAATAGTTCCAAAATGTGCAAAGAAAACTTTACTCTTTACACAGAGATAAAATCTACAGTTCAAATGTAAGCCGTTTGTTGATCAGCAGACAACTTTGTTCACATCGACCATTAAATCCTGCCAAGATTTTATCTTAAAGTACACAGTGCTAATGGTAATGAAATGGTGGGATTAAACCTTCACTGATAGATGATAGCATTAGACTTTAAACAACTACATTCAGTAACATAACACCTGAGAGTCTATTTAAAAACTAAGAGCACCGTCTAAACAGTCTAGACACAAGAAGTGGAGGCTGATTACTCACATCTTCTCCAGGTTCTCCTGCTTCACCAGCCACTCCCTACAATGATGACAGATAACATGTTGTCAGTCTGTTGTTGTGTTCACATCATGTATTTGTGTAAATCCACAGTGTGATGGTACTCACTCTCTCTCCTTTGTTGCCAGCAGTACCTTTGTCTCCCCTGGACCCCTGACAGACAGAAGATATCAAACAGTTTTAATGAAAGCGCACAGTTTCACGCTGTCTGAGGGCTTAGAGGTGGCAAAAGTTTCACATGCTTTACTCAAGTAGAAGTACAGATATTTGTGACAAAAAAGACGGTAAAAGTAGAAGTACTGACTCAGTTTGTTGGTAAAAGTGAAAAAGTACAGGCTCTGAAATGTACTCAAAAGTAAAACATAGTCCTCTGAAGGGCATTTCTGCTGCCTGTTTATGGGAACAGCTGACTGAACCTCACATCTTCTCAGCAGTAGAGTCTCCCGCTTTCTGTTTCATCTTGTTACATCCTTTTCGTCTTGTTATATCATATTTTGTTTGTCTTGTTAAGTCATTTTCATCTTGTTATATCTTTTATGTAATTTTATTTTCTTACATCTGTTTTTGTCTTGCTATGTCTTTTTTTTGGCATTTTTTGTTATGTAACATCTTTTCGTCTTATGTCTTTTACAGTTTTTTTTTTATCTTGTCTGTCTTATCTTTTTGTCATTTTACAAAATGTTGCATCTTTTATGTCTCTTGTCTTGTCTTTTTCGTCATTTGGTCTTTTATGTCATTTTTTATCTTTTTCATCTTGTACGTCATTTTTCATCTTTGTAGATCAAATCAATATAATAATACATTGTGATTTACACTCCTAATGAATAAACCAATGAATTGTTTTTTCTGTGTTATTGTCTATGTTCTATGTATCATTATTGTTAAAATCTGTCTTGATGTCAGGAGGGCACAATGATGCAAAATATAAATAATCAATAAATTCCACCAAATAAATTTTAGTAAAAAAAAACAACAACACTCAAGTAAAGTAGAGATACCTGAAAACTCAAGAACAATAACATAACTAAGTATTTGTTCTTAGTTACTTCCCACCTCTAGTCGGACTTACCTTTTCTCCAGGTAGACCTCTCTCTCCTGTTACGCCTGGCAGAGTATGACCAGGAAGACCCTGCATCAGTCAGAGAGAGGAAGGTTGTGTTACCTGCTCTTTTCAGCTTTATTCTGTACACTTCTTCTGTCATTTCCGACCTTGGCTGTATTATTTGAGAGTAATATGCATCCACATTCAATACTTGTATTCACCAGTCAATGTGACAGCTAAAATGGGGAAAAAAAGGTTAATGTCAGTACTTCCATGTTAATGCCAATAAGAATGACTCACCTTCTCTCCTTTGGGTCCAGGAGGTCCAGCTACAGCCTGTAAGAGTGCAGAAAAAGGGAGAAAATAAGAGTAATTACCTGAGCAGCACAGTATGGATGCTTGTCGATGAAAAGACATAAATATGTACTTAAAAGCCTGGGTACTCAAGTATATATCGGCCAAACCATTAGGCTCGCAGCTTGAAAAGATTAAGAGCCTTGACGTCTTTCGGCAAGGACAGCCCACAAACGCACAACACCGGAGTGAAAGACCGACTGAAAGATCTAAACTTTTCTGCTCCGTAGCAGGCAAAAATCTTAGTACACTTCCCCTAAAAGTCTTGTGTTAATAACATGTCTGTACAATTGACACGGCTGAAAGAGAAACTAGACAAGATGGTTAATTCAAGGAACAATTTGTTGATATTGTCGCTCAGGCATCAATTGTTATCAAATGTAGTTTCTTCTTCAGGTGCCCCCACAGTGCCCCCTGTCTTGACAGAATGACAGTCTCTGACAAATCGTCTGGGTCAAGAATGAGTAAATGACACAAAGTGGAAGCCCACCGAGTGTTTGGATTCAGAAGCACTGAAACCAAAAAAATGCTGGCAGCTGGAAAGCTTGCATTGTCTGCATACATCTAACTCCATGAGGGCCTGAGCAGGACTCAGGAGAAGAAATGATGAACTGTGGTCTGACATTTTACACTGGGTTCATAGATCTTTTATCTGTGAAGACATGCTCTTATGCAAGTATCCACTACATTAATCCTAGATTATCTAAAATCACAGTGTTTATCCTGCATGTCACTACCAGCACTGCCAAATGAATTACATACACATGTTTTTATTACATCCAGCCTTTCATAACTACTGGACAGAGATTTTTAAAACCAGCTCAGAAACAGTTGCACCAAATCCGCTCACAGCTTTGTTTGGTATCTTTCACTCCTCTCTGTCTGCATCGATGAAACAAACCACAGCCTTTGTAAACCTGCTGGCAAGACGACTGATACTGCCAACATTACATTACAGTTAACATTACACCAAACATAGAGTATAGACCCTTTTAAAGCAAACGTCATCAAAAAACTGCATGCAATTATCAAGCTGAAAAGGTTGAATTTAACATTTTTCCAGCACCTAAATCACCAAAATGTCTGTTTGTTGAATATATGATACTTCAGAATCGTTCAAAATTCTGACAGGATCATTATCGCTTCAGAGCAACTGGTGGGGTTTATGGCTGCAAGCTATTAAATATGTTGCCTGAACTGAGGATGTGATTAAAACTGCTCATGTTTGCAGTGGCCATTGACAAACTGATGTGGTCCGTTGTACTTCCATTGCCAAAATGCACACGCAGTTTTCTCACTGTTTACAAACTGTAAAAGGGTCTATAGAGCCTACTGATAGAACCTGCTCCTTCCTTCCTAAACCTAAGGAGATATGCTGCTTGTGCATATTTCAGAGTGACACTGACTGACATCCACTAGGCAAAGACTGGCAGTTACCTTAGGCCCCAAACTACCAAGGGCCCCATAAAATGCTTGTAAATTTATGGTTAAGATTTTCTTTTCCCTGATTAATCATTTTCCTATAAAAGATATTACTTAATATTTATTCAAGGATTCAAAAGTGGGAGATCAAAAGATGCAGAGGCCCCATACCTGCATTTGACTCATATATATGACTTATATTTTCTTTTGTCCTTTGTTGTATTGTATAAAATTATTGTGTTACTGTTAGTGTTTTTAATGCATTTTATTTTACATCTTATAGATGGAAATATTCTACTGAATAAATAATTGTGAAGGGAAAAAAAGAAAGCTTTAAACATGTCCATCATCTAAGTCCATTGCAGCTGCTGTGGTGCTGGAAAATGCAGTGTCACTTCATGTTTGTTTCTGTGTGTGTGTGTGTGCGTGTGTGTGTTCGCGTGTGAAGAGAAATGGTAAAGGCGCTGAGCAGATGGACAAGTGTTGCCTGGTTATTTATCAAGCAAGTGAACTCACTGACAGTGTCACTGAGGCTCTGTCCAAGGTGCTGAACCTGAGGCTGTCTGCAGTGAGGGGAGCTGTTTGAGACACTCATCACGATTCATGTCAACAACCCAAACAGCAGGAGTGGCAGCGAATACTGAGAACCTGACAAGCAAGCTCCATATTTGTGTCTTTTACCCTCCAGACACTATTTGCCAGCAGACAGGAACTACAATAGTAATTTCAACTGTTTTTAAACAAACATGGCTTGGTGGTCTAGTGCAGTGGTCGTGAGATAATCAGCAGATGGTTATGTAGAATAAAATAAAATATAGCAAGCAGCACAGAAGCAGCAGCAGCTCTCAGTGACATAAACCCCCTTAAAGGCATAAGTGACAAACGCAAAATATTATGCAAAATATAGTTTGTCCCAAGAAAGATAACCACCTCACAGCACAAAAATGATAATAACTAACATAAATCACCATGTTCTTAACAAACACTATCCCTATAAATTTACATTTTGTAATATAAAAGAGCAAACTTAAGTACGCAGTCCACTAGGCATAATGGGAAACTACTTTCAGTGTATTTGCAAATAATATATATATATTTTTTTGGCTTATTTTTTTGCTTCTCTTACCTTCATTGCTATTCTATTTGTCACCATTTCTTTGCATTTACTCCTTATACACCTTATATTTTATATTTCACTTATATTGCACAAGAGTTTCTGACTAACCTCTGAACTGGTGACATATATTCCCTAAGACATAATGTAAATGCACACACTTTGTGCAACCATACAAAAAGAAAAGTAGCATCATGTCCCAAAAGAGCTTCTCTAGTGTAGCATGTGAGCCTGAGAACAACTACCTGCCACAATATATTCGATAAAACACCTGTAGAGACCACATGTAAAGCAATATGATGACGTTTTACAAGCAAACACTGTCAACGGGAAAAAGGAGTTGGAGCATAAAACACTAGTGGAAACAACAAAGAGCTGTGAGAAACATGACAACAAAGCTAAGCTGATAACATAGAAATTAGGAGGGATGTTTTTTTCTTGTTGTTGAGGATGATGAAGCCCTTTCTGTGGTTCAATAAACATGTTTTTGGGATGCTTATCTGAACAGCTCAAGCCTTATTACATACTGCCAAACAGACATTTCAACTCTGAAACAGCTGTTCCACATCTATACACTGAATTTCTCTCAAAATGCTTGGAAAACACTGCAGTCGTGAGTTTACAGCTAGTAAATGTGTGCGCTACTACATGCCGTTATGAAATCTGGCAGCAAACCTGCTGTTTTGCATTACAAAAAGCCGTGCTGCAGGCGTAAAGGTTTGATCACTCCTGGCTCAGACAAGAGGGAATCTGTTGCACCAGCAACAGAAAAGTCAGAGTATACTGCATATCATTTTACAAGATAAGGGCAGGTGCATGCATCGGTTACTAATATCTTGGTAGCAGTTGAATAAATATTAAAATTAGTCTGATTGTTGTTGGTATCTGCGTTGCATTGATAATGCAAATAAAAACAAAGAATAAATCTGATGATGTATTAAGTTCTGCATAGAGAAAGTTATAAATGTGTGTGACCTTCTCTGTCATTTTCAGTCTCACTGAGCTGAAATTTGGCATAACTGAGATCCTCACCATCAGAATTGGCTCAGACTCTGTCGAGCCGAGCCAATTCCAATTAACAGATGTCTGCAGTCATTCAAATACAGACAACTGGCAGGCAATCATATTTCAGTGTCAGTGCTAAGGTAGTTTCCATTTGAAGGATAAGCAGCACTGTCAAATAATGGCAGAACAGAGGTGGGACTATCAAAGAGTCTTCTGCACCTAAGACGTAGATATAGGCAACATTGTAAGGAGGAATGTTTCATTCAAGCAATAACTAACGGAGACCTATTTCACATCCATATCAGGAAGTATGAACCACATGAAGGAAAATCAGAGTCCATGTTGGTTTCATTTTGAAGAGCTATACAGTGAGTGAGACTGACATTAATGCCACTTAATAAAAGTAACATAAACATCATAACCCAATCAATTTTAATCATATTTAAGACATTTAAAGACTTGCTCTGGCATAGGGATTTGAAATTGCTAATTTAATATTTTTTTTCACAAAATCCTCTTTTATCAAACCATTATTTAATAACTTCTGAACTCCCATTATTGGACTACACATCATTAGAAAACTCCTACATCAGATGTCTTTCTGACAGACCTGTAGCTAAATTTAAGGAAGTCATTCCATCTGCTTTTAAGTCACAGTCATGTTTCAATATAACAGAGGATTCTAACTTTGGTTCCTCCCAAATTGATCATCTTGTTGATACTGCTGCCTCCCTCCCTCCCTCCCTCCCTCTCTTTCCCTCCCTCCTTCCTTCCTTCCCCTCCTTCTTTCTGGTTCCAGCGGACGGTTCTCTCCCTTAATAAAGAGCCTGGATCCACTCAAGCCTGTTAGAAGGGGTTTTTTTGTCGCCAGTCGCCTCAGTGCTTGCTCTTGGTGGGAACAACTGGCTCTGTAAAGAGTGCGGTCTAGACCTGCGCTATTTGAAAAATGCCATGAGTTAACTTTATTATGATGTGGTTCTATACTAATAAAAGTGAATTTAATGTTAAGGCCTAAATTTGAGATGACTGGATTTTAGAGTTTTTAAGCACATGCAGAAACCCTGATGGACGTCTTGACCGAGTGACGGCCCACTGGCCTGTTTGGTTGTACCTTGTTGCTCATCTTTTGCAGGTTTGTGCAGGCTAACTTGTAGGTGCAGCAGTCCATTTGGGCTGATTGGGAATACCTGGGCACAGTGCTCCCAGTCATTACTTAATTATTGGACAAAAGTAAACGAAAAACATGGCTCGCCATGACTAATTGAGTCTCTTTGTGTGCACAAACAAGTAAACCCTCAGAGGTGCACGCTCTTTGAATAAACAACACAGAGGAGGAAAAACGGTGCATGTCGTCTCAGATACCATTAAACATTATATATTATAACACTTAATAACATAGGTGATATATTAAGACACAAATTCCCATGCAGAACAGATTTTACTGTATGATGGTGTGTATTATTTTAGGCTTCTGTGTGTGCCGTCATTGGTGTGAGACTTCAGACAACAAATTCTTCATGAAGTTTGGCCAGATGGATTTGAGTTCACAAGTAGGAACTCTTTGAACTTTGAGTGGTGTTCTATTGTATTTTCTCTAGTACGATGTCAGAAATGTTCAAGTTTCAAGCATTAGTTCTCTTGATAAAACTCTTTGTTTGGTGTAAGTGAGTGGGTGTGTGGAAAGTACGGTGTGAGGATGGGAGACATTAAGACACCACTGACTTTACTGTCCTGCACCTCTCCTCTCTGTTGTAATTTAATGAAAGTTTTTTGTAAGTAAATCAGTTAATTTAATAGAACTTCAAACTGGTCATGACAACCTGAAGATGGGAGCAGCTATAATGGAACATCCAGTTCACTCTGCTTTTCCAGTTCCTGCCAGATGTTTTTTGTGCATGATGATGCATGAGTAGATGATGAGCACTTACACCTAATATTTATTCCTTTGTGCTGGTTGTGAGTCTGCAGCAGACAAAATCTTAAACTAGAACTAAATATTTGTCGTGAGTGTTCTCAAGGCTTTTTTTTTACTTGATAAGGGTGAAGTCCATAATAAGATTCCAGCCAGAGATCTTTACAGGTCACATAATACAATATATGAACTGATACAAGAGAATCCAGAGCAGTTTCTGCCACTTGCAGACTGACAGGCTGGTAAAGTGCTTTAACAGAACTCTAGAAGCAATTATCCATAAATTTATGCAAGGATTTAGCTGAAATTCACATTCATAGCTGGTTATTTTTAGAGTTTAAGGCACTACAGGCCTCCACAGGGTTTTCCCTCTATTTGGCTACAATTCTCCACAAAAAAACTCCAGCAGGGCTGTACTGCACCAGATAATGTAGACCTGTGAGGGGAGACTGAACACAAAAAGGAGCGACTTATTATGTTTCAGGCATGTGAAAACTAATTTCACTGGGTCAGAAAGTGCTGGAGAATTTGCTGTTTGAATGTCAAATCAATAACAGTCACACAACAGAGAAATCCCACTGAGACAGCCAGCACGGGAAGATGACGTTCTTGTGTTACTGCCTAATCCAAGCTCAAAATACTCTTCAAATGGCAAGGGATGTTTATTTTGGGTATTTAATATTACAGTAAATAGCTCACTGACAGACTTCACTTCGCTTTATTTTAAGAGGAGTGCACAAGGCTCACTTAACACTGATGAACGTGAGGGAATCTTTATGACTGTTGTCACAGGATCAGTTATGTCATTTCTAATGCAAAGTTGACATGGTCAGGAACACTAAACCTAACCTTAATGGGCAAAATACATGGACTCAGATGCAGGGCCTCACATATGCAGGGTGGAGATGAGTTTTTTTATATTTTCTATACAGACTCCCTCTTTGTAGTGTGTGGTTGCAGGCCTGCTGTGTTGTCTGAGGAGATTTAAAGGAGGATAGATGATTGGCTTCACTGTTTGCATGCAAGTATAATCAGTATAATGCTGATGCTTATACAGGGATTGGGTGCAGAGTATAGCATAGGCTTTATAAACTGCTACTGAATTAATTAACCAGATCATGTTTTAACTACAGGTTAATGGATGCACATTGATTTGACTGATTGATTGAATCTTAACCTGCAGTGTAAAAACACTACCAAGGTTGTTCTGCTGTGTCGCGTTGCCTCCAGTACAACAAAGTAATCATTCTTAAAGGTCTAGTGCATAAGATTTATGGGGATCGTTAATATTCATCAGTATGTTACATCTATAATGTATAATCCCCTGAGTCATTGTCTTTTTGTTACCTTAGAGTGAGCCATTTATATCTACAGAGGGTGTGGGTCCTCTTCCATAGAGTTCACCATGTTGCAGTAACATGTTTCTACAGTAGCCCAGAACAGACAAACCAAAAATTATGTAGTTTTTACCTATTAAAGGGCTGTTTAGCTGTGCATGGAGAAAAAAAAATAGGCCAACTACAGATGAGCAGCAGTGTCCCATGTATTTCGGCTGTAACGTGGCAATAAAAATGGCATAATTGACCAAATGACACTAAATGACAACAGTTAGAAACATTCATAAGACTACCTCATGTTCATGACAAGTGTCATATCAGTCACGTCGCACATCCCATCAAATAAAGTGTTGTATTAGTACTGAGAAATGTATCCCGTTTCTGGCTAGCATGAACTTTGAACAAAATGAATGAAGACCAAATAGTCAAAACAGTTTTCATACAGATCTGTTCTCACTTACAGCAGCACAGATAGCAGAGGCAGCTGTGTTTCCACAGAGACAACTCACTGCCTGCATATGCAGAGGCAAACATTTGTTCAAACAGAAATGACTTTACATCAACAGAGTCAGAGAGAACATGTCTATAATCTGTTGTTTTCTGTTTGTGAGGAGTTTAAATATCAGAGGTCACACAGATGGTGAGCAGCAGAATATAACTAACAATGGGACTAAGGGCAGCTATAAGAAATGTACAAATAGCAAGGGAATTTATCTGGAGCACTGGTTGGGTTACAGGCAGTCGCAGCCCCAGGTGGACAAACAACAGCATCCTGGCTGCAGCTCCTAAAGGAAGACTCATACTAGGACCACCCAGTGTTGTGGATCAGATGAAAACTCGTGCAGGAGGAAGCTAATAATAGCGCTAGAGAAATGTTGTTTTATTACTTCAGGCAACAAATCATTCTGTTGCTGGGATCACATCCAATAAAAGCAACCACAAAACCAATTTCATTGACTGTCCTTCTCGCCAGAGGCTGCTCGGTAGATACCACATGTTCTCACCTTTCCCGGGGGACCACTGTCTCCCTGCTCCCCCTTTAAGCCAGCCAGGCCTGGAGGTCCAGCAATGCCCTGAGGAACAAATTACAAGATGATGACATCGAGGAGGACCTGATAAAAAAGGCACAGTGCACACTGAACATGATATACACAGTCGACTACATGAGCACACACACACACACACACACACCTGCTTTCCTGGTAGTCCAGGTAGTCCTTCTTTGCCTGGCACCCCGTCTCTTCCAGGGACTCCTGGTTTACCTGCTTCACCCTGAGGAGCAGCACATACTTCAGTACACAGCATATGTATTTAAATGTAAATGTGACTGCACATATTTATGATTACTTAATTTATATTAAAAAAGAAATGTTTTTAAAAATCCAATTTGTTTATGTATTCATATAAGATTCTCCATCAGCACAGAAGTGCATTTTCAAAGTTTTTGCTTAGAAAATCTCCTCTTAAAGGGATACTCTGGTATTTTTCCAACCTGGATTTCAACATTTTCCCATGGTTCTGCTTGTTTTTGCCACAAGCTCAGTTATTCTAAGTGTCATTATGGAAAGGATCACTACAGTGATAGACCTTTGTGTTAAAGAGTAAGACCCTAAAATGGCTGTTGTATTGCTCTCACCAAACTCGACCAGTGTAGAAACAGTAATTTTATCGTCATCTTCATTGAAACTCTTTTCAAGTCAACCCTTTTCACTCCCACAATACTGGACCAATTTCAAAAATTGTTGACAGAGGCACATGGGAAAATAGGGTCCAAACTGAAAAATACTGAAGTTACTCTTTAAAAATAATTCATTTATTATTAATGTATTTTCTTTTTATTTTGACACAAACAACAAAAATAATAACAAGAAAATGATGGTAGCTGGTTGCAGTGGTCACTGTTGATAAAAAGTCAGAATCGTGTACTTGACATGCTGAGGGAGTTGCTTGTTTTTCAGCTGAAGTTACAACAAATCACTTGTTCTGCAATGTGTGTTTTCAAATTATGAGCACAAAACTCAGCTGAAGCCGCCATTTATCAACAAAAGCTCTGTACACATGCTTTGGCATTTTTATTTAATTACCTTCCCATTTTTCAGTTGTATAACCAAAATGCCTCAGGCTCAAAAACATTTCTTCAATTTTAACACTTCCTCACTGCGCAGCAACAGGAGCAGCCAGATCAAGATTGCATACTCACCACCTGCCCTGGCAATCCTGGGGGGCCCTGTGGACCCTGCAGGGGAGAAATAAATACAGAGGTATATGAGGGAACACAATATGATACACACACGTGTGAGATTTTCAATGAATGAGGAAACAAGAAAGCAGTTTTTTTCCCTGAAGAGTGTCTGTGATTTATAGGAACACTTACTACAGCTCCTGGGGGGCCTGGTGGTCCCGGCAGACCTGTGCTCCCCTGGGCACCGGGAGGCCCCTGCAGAGAGAAGAAACACACTCACACACTGTAGACCTGTTCTACATTTCATACATTCACTGTCTAGACTGTTATGTGACTATGTCCTGGGGCAATTTGATCGATCTTGTCAGGATGTGAAATACCGCTGGAGCTGTTTTACCTGGACACCGACACCCGGCTCTCCTTGATTACCCTGAGGAAAACAAACTTTTTATGAGTTTGGTCGGTTAAGTTACAAACAGAAGAACTTCAGCATACGTTCTGTGACAGGTAGCAAACTGAGATGCATTTACCTTCACACCTGCTGGACCTGGGAGCCCGTTGGGACCCATGGGACCCTAAATGAAACAGATATCACCAACATGTAAACTGCTGCTGTCAATAAGAGTCTGTCAATGTGAGCGCTGGGAATGGGTGATACTAAACTTTTTGTTACAAAATTAATAATACAGACAATGATCATTTCTTAAATTGGTATGTATTTTTTTCAAAATAATGGCACTTTTTTAGAAAAAAAACATTATACTCATGGTGCATCTTGCTTTTCTCACATAAAAAGCACAGCATAGCAACATAGAAAGCTAAGTAGTGTCAGGGCTGTTTCAGCACAAACATCATACAAAAAGACTGATGGTAGTGATGCAGCCGCACACATTTTATATTATATAATATTATTATCAATACTTTTTAAAGGAATCAAAGTATCAAAGTATCAATCGATCCACCCATTCCCAGTGTTTGAATGGTTTGTCATGTGTGTTATACTTACAGTCGGCCCTCTTATACCGGGCTCTCCTGGGTTTCCCTAGAATAAAAAAAAAGTCATATACAGCACAGTCACATCATAATATACTCACTAAACTACACACATGACATATTTTAAAGGATTTTTTGACATTTTAGAAAACCCTATTTAAGTTATTGAAGATTAATATCACTCTTGTGTTTTGCACCCAGCTAACAAATAGTACTGCACACAACACATATTTATGTGTAAATATGTTTGTAAAAATTGATCACATAAAAAAGTATATGCATTTTTATGTGCAAATATTGGACAACATGGCGCTGAAGTGTGGTTGTTTTAAAGTTTGACTGCATGAGGTACTTCACTATAATCACTGTATTCTCCATTGGAGAGGCAGCAGGAGTAGAAAGATAAGCGATGTACTGCTGTGGACCCTGTGGACAGGGTCGGCAACATATTTAGCGATCTAAAAAAATCTGTTTAAGTGTTAGAGTATTTTCGCCACCCTATCTTGCTGCCAGACAGCTTCTTCTGATGGGAAACCACCACTATATAAACAAAATATCGCTCTGTCCAAAGCCACCAAACTCTTTTTGCAAAAGCAGTAATTCTACCTCACAGAACACGGGACTTGCTGGTCTACCACTACTTTGATCCATTAGTCAATTTGGTATACTGAGTTACTTCACTGCTTTTATGGGGTAGTTTGGATTCACCAAAGTCACAAAATAACACAAAGAAAACTAACCAGTGGAGGCAGATGTAGACCAGCAATTGCACTGTAAAATTACTCTTTTTCCAGAAGGGGTCTGGTGGCTTTGGAGAGATCAATAATTCTCTAATATAGGAAGTTTCCTGTCAGAAAATGTACAGTTAAGCAGTGAAAATATTCTAAATATAGTGTACACTTAAACTGGTGCTGAAGCTTTTAGATAGCTATATATCATTTGCTGCTGACTCAGTACTACTGTTGCTTCTCCAAACTGCGGGCATTGTCGACTGCCATCTACTGTAGATAATACACTGAATATGGATAAGCACGTCATTAAACGCTACTTTAAAACATCCAAACTATCCCTTTAACATAAATAATGCGCAGACATATCACAGAGAGATGTGAGCATCTCTGCAGGAGACACAAATAAACACATAAACATCTGACTGACTTCTGACAACAGGTAGGACAATACACACACAGAGGATCAACAATGTCAACAAAGAGACACTCGCACAGTAAGCTCTGAAAAATCAGTGCTGTGAGAGGGATAAGCACACAACAGACAGCAGCAGGCACAGCTGCATGCACGATAAGCAGACTCAAGCGAATCGACAACACAGTACTTTTTGGAGAGCACCCAATTCCCCCCCTGCTATTGCACGTCGGATCCTGGTGAGAGCTTCGGCTCAGGATGTCAGCTGACTTCCTTTCATCTCCTCCAACAAATCTGTGGTGTTTTACAAGCTTAAAAATTCAACTGCAAAACTCAACTCTTGAGTTTGACACAGATTCTTTGGGGACAGGTGGTCTTGATTAATATTTCATGATCAACCGATCAAGATCTGACTCTTAGCCCAGACCCCAGCTCCCAGAAGGATGTTTCCAATACAAATGAATAAAGATTAAAGGGGTGAAATTTGCCTGCAAGGTACATGACGGTGTGTGCATCCTGATGATCTGTCGTTCTAGTCTCCTGTTGTTAACTTCTATTGAGCTACTTGCTGTCTAAGCTAAAACCCACTGGCTTCTTTACATCTTTGGTCCACTCCTCTTTCTCCTTCTTGTATCTGATGCTACAGGGACCGGTTCTCCCAGCCCACCCTTGTCCAGAGCTCAAGCATGCCAGCCAACAGCAGAAAACCTACCGGTCTGCCTAGAACTCCTGGGAACCCAGGCAGGCCCTGGAGAGGATGAAAGACAGAGGAAGGTGGATGACAGGAGGGTGGGGGGGACAGGTGGGTGGAGAACAGCGATGGAAGAGGGGAAACAAACAACAGAGACACGGAAACAGACAGAGAAAAGGCACATATGAGGAGAGAAAGAGGAAGTTAGAGAGTGAAGAGCTAGCTGCACAGCTGCAAAAGGTTACTGTCTACAAATCTATGAAGCCTCGGCCCAAAAGGGGGAAAAGAGAGCTCTGTCAGGTCAGTGCTTGCAGCCAACCCAGTGGTTTTCTCTGAAGATCAAGCCTAAGGGAAGGCCCATTTGCTGGGTCACTGGTTTACTCACTGGTTGGCCTCGAGGACCAGCGGGCCCTGTTGGGCCCTGCTCCGACATGGAGGGAAGGAAAACAAAAAGTGTGAGGAAGTGCTTAATATCTCCCCTCTCTCAGCAATCATGACATATAGAACATAATTTGATGAGTGAGTTTGGGCCGTTGATGTTCAGTATATAAAGATGGACAACATGACAGCTCCCTAAAAGTGAAGTTTAGGTAATTCTTATCATGATCATGTTTGTTCAAGTGTTCCATGTTCTGATAAGTTTGGTTTTAATATTTGATGTTATAAAGAGGAGTTTTCACATCACGATTGACAGCTGAGCTCTGTGCGTGACTGAGTCAGTCGGCTGTATCGGCAGGACGTTGATACCGTGGCTCAAACTCTGATCACTACTGCACAGATTCTAGCTCCAAATGCAAGATGGCAGCGCTCGGATCAGGAATATTTTGGCTTCAGTTCTGTACAGTGGGAGGAAGTGGAGACACGTCATCCATCTTTATTTCCAGTCTATGGTTTGGGCTTTTTGTAATCATAATAAATACTATGGTAAGGGAAAATCCTGCTGGTTTAATATTTTAAAAAAATCAGCAGGTGCATTACTGTATGTCTTTCATATGCATTAATACTTCTATATTTACATTGCACAATACTTTAAATTTATAAAGACAAATATTCAATAAGCAAGAATAGCCAATTATAAATACATAAAATAACATAATACAACAACATAATAATTATAAGTGATTGTATAAAAACAAACTTACCAAGTCTTGACAAATATTCACTAACTTCACAAATGAAGACAAACAGATACAAACACTCATTCATCCCCACAGACTTTACCCTCCTTATTATGCAGGAAATAGGAGGCAGCTTGTCCATCATGAGTATGTAGGTTTCTTTGTAGCATGACGATTTTAGTTTTGCTGGATGCTTTTGTTGACGTATTGTGTGTGTTATGTTATGTAAGTCATACTTTATGTAGAAGGGTAACAGGTTAGTCATCATTATTTTGGTTGTTACTGCTTTTTCGATGATTATGCTGCTCACTGATGCAGTGCTAAGTTTGTTTTAACTTTTACTTTTACTATTTCATGTGTTTTTCCTGTTTCACTTTATGCTTCCTAAATTACCCTTATGGGACAAATACATCTTAACTTAGATTACTTATAAGTGCATTCAAACCAAAAAAGCCATGACTAATTCATGCTCTTTGTGAAAATTAAAAACAATCTAAAAACAAAATTGTCATTTTCAACTTCACAGGTATAACTTAGTTGACATACAGTACTTCACACCTACCGGTTTACCATCCTGACCAGGTTTTCCTGGTTCTCCTGGTATTCCCTGAAATGACAAACCACAGATTTCTAAAAAAAAAAAAAAAAAAAGCACAATAATGTCATAGTTTTTCATCATGACTTGAGTGTACAACAGTATATTTAGATCAAAATCTGTTTTTCTCATGTTAGGAGTTTGTGATCATTACAACACTGTAATCTAGATGACACCTGAGAGCCAGCTCACCTGAGAGCCATCACGCCCTCTTTCTCCGGACTCTCCTCTGTCTCCTTTATCACCACGAGGTCCCGCAAAACCCTGTTAGACACATCAAAAGCAGCCATATAGGAACCCATGATACGACAGTGTATTATATAATATATATGTTATCTTACTCTGTCTCCTTTAGGTCCTGATGGTCCTGCAGCACCAGGCTCTCCCTTCTGTCCCGCAACTCCTGGAGGACCTCTGACCCCAGGGGAACCAGCCAGTACTGAGTCAGCAGATGCTCCCTACACACACACAAATTCTGTTCTATATGTATCTTATACCTAAAATATGTGAAGTCTCCGTGGTTTCACTGAATCAATAACAAGGACGTGGAGGAGTTTACCTTTTGACCTGGTGGGCCGGCTGGTCCTGTCAGCCCAACTCTTCCCTGATAAACAGAAGAAGCTCTCAGTTCAGTGTGGACGTGATTACATAAGATTTCTTCTCACGACATTGATGCAGAAGACCAAAGAAAACAACACAAATGTAACAGCACTCACAGGGTCTCCTTTGTCACCTTTCTCTCCACTTGTCCCCTGAAATACAGATGTACACATTAGCAGAATCATATCCAGGAAAATTAAAAATCATTTGTTTACTCAACTCTCCTCTTCACCTTATCTCCTGGTCTGCCAACCTCCCCGAGTTCCCCAGCTCGTCCAGGAACTCCTGGAATTCCTGGCTTGCCTGACTCTCCAGCAGGTCCTGGAGGTCCCTCTGGCCCTCGCTCTCCAATGGCTCTACCTGTAGGCCCAGTTGGTCCCACGGGTCCTCGCTCACCTTGGTCGCCTTTTGTTCCCCTCTCTCCTGGAACACCACGAGCTCCCTGGTGCCAAACAGGAAATAGAAAGGGGTAATCAAATATATTTTTAAATAATATTTTTTATTATTTTGGAAAGTGTAAAAACAACACAATGACAATGCCAAGAGCATTGACTTTACAATCAGCTGTGCCCTTTGTGAAACCAATTTATGCCTTTTTCAGTTGTTTATTCCATTTGAAAACTGGTCACCATTCACTTGCATTGTCTGGGAGATTCTGCAACGCTGTTCTCCTGTGAAACTCCAGCAGTGTTGAAACTAAACTTGATCTTCAACAGGCAGCAGGGTGAGCTGACAGTTTTCATTTTTGGGTGAACTGTCCCTTTAACATTTTTACATATTTCAGTAAAAACATTCACCCCCAGAAAGTGCTGCATATGATTAGATTCAGCACAATGTCAATTTATTTGTTTTGTTTAAAATCAACTGTAAAAATACACTTTTAAAAAAACTATTTCAAAGATTCTGCTGAAATACTTTAAAAAACAAAACAAAACAAAACAAACAAAATGACTCCCACCTTTGCTGTATGTCATCCTCTCTCTCTCTCTACCCCCTTTCCTGTTATATCTTTAGCTGTTCCTATTAAATAAAGGCAAAAATGCCCAAAAACAATTACTAAAAATAAAATTCATGTGGTTTGACAACTAGTAACAGAACTTTGGAGTGATATTTCTGTTTTCTGTTATTAGTGCCCCTCCACCCTGTCTGTCCACCTACCTGTTTGTAGGAGTCAAATTGGGCATTTCCACATGTATTCTTGCCTCATAATGGCCCAATAATGACTGGGGACTTTATCAATAGCTCTATTTGCAGAAAGATAAATCGAGAGCTGCTTTCTGACTCAGAGACTGAAATGTGCAGGTTGTTCTTTATATTTCTCTCACATACTTCTATGAAATAAATTCACTTCCTAGACATGCTCTATATTTTAAAGTAATCTGTTGAAGGTTTCAGAGGATGTTTGTGTTTGTAGGACAAAAACTTGCAGAGTTTTCAAAGCAGTTTGGTGAAATTTCTGATTTATGCGGCCAGCGGAATTGCCAACTTCATAAACATTTAATGTAGTGTATCTGGGCTTGTATCTTTCTCTGTGAACTTACTGGGGGTCTTCATCAAGTTATTCATTTTTAACGTAACCCACACTTACATCTAAACCAGGTAGTCCTCTTTGTCCAGATTCACCTCTGTCTCCTTTTGCACCTTTCTCGGCCCTCTGCAGTGTAGGACCTTGTAGTGTGTCCTTTCTGTCCACAACCACCTTCAGATCAGACACCTGTGTAAAAGACAGACAAGGGAAATGTTGGTAAGAGCTTCATAACTTTCAGTCTGTGAAATGCTTTTGGTGTCAGCTAAAGACCAGCCATTTTGATTTTATCTCAGCAGATGGAAAGTTGCTTGGACTCTGTGTCACCTGCTGAGTCCAAGGTCTAATCTTCATTTTAAAATATATTTCTACATAAACCCAAATATATACATATAGTTTTGCTGTAAGAGGTTGAGATCTCTTCTCTGTCATCTATAAGACAACTAAATCAGGGTTACAAACTCCTCCACACCGTCTGGACTATGTTTATTCTAAGAAATGACAATTCAGTCACAGACCTACGTCAGTCTTTGGTCTATGTCTGTGACATCAACCCCCACATGCTACTGTGGGTTTAAATTACTTGCAGTCCTATTTTTATAAAGCCCCTAAACCGAGAACAAATCCCATATTTGACCGTTCCAACTCTGTTAATCCACTTTTGTTGGATTGAAGACATTTTTCTTTTCAAACTAATTAGCTGTTTGATACGAGTTATAAATATATCTGGAGGCTCCAAATGGTATACTGACATTTGTGAAAACAAATGGACAAATATAATGCTTTGCAAAAGTTCCAGGAAATTTTCCATTTACCAAAACAATTATGGTAAAATATTTATCCACATATCCATAATGGATCCATGAGTAAGAATTGAGATTGAGGTTGTGTTGATCTCTTCTTCTTATTGGGTTTTACGGTTTGCAGAATGCATGTTCAAAATTGGACATTTGAAATATGTCTCACAAACATTAGCTGACTAATGGGAGGAACATTTAGGGCAGGCCTGTTCGATTAGTGGCCCATGAGATGAATCGCGTCCTTAAGACACCATTGCTAACATTCTTTTTTATCATTTTTTGCTAACATCTTTAAAGGTGTTTACATAAGAGGATCATCATTTTATTAGTTAGTTAATTAGCCAATTCCTTGGTTAAATCTGTTGTTTAGCACAGATACTTTTTAACTCTTTTTCCTGTACTTTTCTACATAATGTAACTTTTCCACTTGTGAAACTGTTAAAGTGGAGAAAAAAAAGGTGTGTTGTTATAAACATATAAATGACAAGTTTTATAGGTTGGACACAGGAAATGTAAACGTCCACCCCCTTTTTTGAAATCTGTCCCTTCTAAAAAAAGTAATTGAATAGCCCTGATTTAGGAATTTTAAAAAATGTGCGACACTGACAGACATTAGTGGGAATGTTATTATATGTACAATACATGTAGATGCAAGGCCATAGGAAATAAGCATTGATGAAAAGACTAACAATCATTAGCGCAGGCATTAGTCTTCATGGATGCTAACAGACATTTGCAACTTCATCATGTTCAAATCCCATTTTAAGGTGTGTCAACTGCATTTACAGTACGTGGGATAAAATGCTGCACACTAAAAACCTTTCTACACCTTTTAGGCTCTGTCCACACTGCAAGTCTTTGTTTTCAATCCTGAATTATTGTTCAGATCTGATTTTTTTTTCATTCATTCACATTATCTTTAAAATGTAG
Source organism: Lutjanus erythropterus (assembly GCF_056507025.1). Lineage (NCBI taxonomy): Eukaryota > Metazoa > Chordata > Actinopteri > Lutjaniformes > Lutjanidae > Lutjanus > Lutjanus erythropterus. The sequence continues at coordinate 23,570,774 of NC_139318.1, forward strand.
TCTGTGTGAGCTGGTCACAGTCTTGAACTGACCCAGATGCACAAAAGAACAGCCACAAAGACTTTACATGCAGCCTGCTGTCATACAGAAATAAACATGGAGGTCACTGAAGTCAGTGTTTATAGTTTCATTTTTAAGTTGATTTGCACTGGAAGCCAGAGGATTCATGAGCATGTGATAACGAGGACAAGGTGAAACAGAGCCAAACTTTTAATTATGGCTTTTGGTGCAGCAATGGCTGATACTTCTGTGCAGAGGTGTGTGCGGATGCAGAGTCGGAGCCAGGAGAGGTGGAACTGTGATGTCAATGGCTTCACAGAAACAGATTTCATCCAAAATTTCAGGATGTCAAGGGATACTTTTAATTACATCTGTCAGCCCCTCTCCACGAGAGTTTTCAGGCCAGTGACATAAAAGTTGCATGAATTCCAATATGACATTGCACTAGAAAAAAATCAGACCTATATCTGATTAAGACCACATTTAAAAGTGGCCCAAATCAGAATTGAAAAGATCAGATCCCAGGTGATTTGTGTTGGTCACACTGTTCAGAAAAAAAAACAGGTCACAAATGAGCCAAAAATTTTGATTTGTGCTGCACTCTGAATGTAGAGGCATAACAAACAATACAGAATCTTTAAAGGTATAATGCAACATTTTACTCAAAAAACATTGCACATACTCATATAAACATAATCCCTCTGAATCATCCCTAAGTGTCATCATCCATGCCCTCTGCCTGTATTTCCTTATTTTCTCATTATTTTGCAGTGCTCAGGATGCTTTACCAACCCAATCAAATGTTACCTTTAATCTGCAAATCATTAAGTCTGCATACCTGAATCCCAAGGCTGGCCAGGGCCTTCTGTACATCCTGGTAAGAGAAACACACAGAGATAAAGAATATTGACATTAAATATTCCCACAAGTCACAGCTGAGTCATCACAGGTGATGTGCTGATGTCTTACCACTGCTGTCCCTGGTTTGCCTGGTGCTCCGTCTTCTCCAGGGTCTCCCTGCCGATTAAAAAATAGCAAAATGTCATCACAAACACACATAAAACCTCACACTTTCATTATAACATGGACGGAAGTTGTACTTACAGCTTCACCTTTAAGGCCAGGTGGACCTCTGTCCCCCTGGAACAAAGAAAGTTAGAAGGTCAAAAAGCAAACTAAGTGGTTACCAATCTAAAACAAAGTGAGATCAATAAAGACAACCACCACTTACTCTGGCACCCACAGCTCCTGGGATCCCAGGTACACCCTGAAGGACAGAGCAAGGGCATTGATAAAAACATCAACAGATAAGACTGTGGGAGGCCTGCAGCAGCATGCAGAGACAGATGTAGATAAAACACAACATGTCTCTGCTGCTACATGTGGGAGAGCGATGCTGGGGGGATAACATGACCAATCAAGAGATATATGCTGTTTCTGGCTAATGTTTCTGTAAAATTACCTTTTGTATGTCACTATGCAAAAAGAAACAGTCATATGAAAAAGCGCAATTACATGCAGAGGATGTGTGACTGTGGCATTTCTGTGTTTTGACCTTCCAAGTGACTACAGATGCAAATTAGTTTGAAGGGGTAGTTCAGATTATTTGATGTAGGATTGTTCGAGATTCAGTAATAGGACTGAGTGTTACAATCCTTGAAGATTCAGGTATTGTAACATCTGGTCCTATTAATAGTAGATAGTCAGTGTTTTATCTGCAGTAGATGTCAGAAGAAGAGGGGAGCACCAGCTCGGAAGCTATGAAATGAACTGCTGTGGACGGGGTCAGCAGCAAGGCATATTTTAGCCACTTAATAAAGGTCCACCAGAAGTTACAAACAGAAATCAATATCAGTTTCTATTCAGAAAGTTTTCACTGCTTTACCTTGCAATCACATAGCCTTTTCCAATGGTAAACTGCTGTTATGGAAGCCAAATACTGCTCTCTCCAAACCAAGCAAACTCGACAGGCGAGATCTGCGATTTTACCTCACAGAACACAGGAGTTGTTCGACTACCACTGCCTCAATCTGTTAGTTTGCTTGTGTTATTGTGTGACTTTGGAGTCACACAACAACACAAGCTAACAAATCAAACAGAACTCCTATGTTCTGCGGGGCAAAATGAATGATTTCACCTATAGAGTTTGGTTAGTTTGGAGAGACCAGTATTTGGCTCATGTGACGTTGGTTTCTTGTCAGCAGAGGTCAAGCTGATCTTAATTCTTTTTAGGTGGACCTTATTTTAAGCGGCCAAAATAAATTTTGTGATGAACCTGTTCACAGAAGTACCTTGCTTAGCATCCGTACTGGTACTCCTCTCGTACTGACCGCCATCTACTGTAATACCCTGACCGTCAATAAATACCTCCAACAAATCCACTTCAAATAATTCAAACAATACTTTTAATGCAGCCCTTGCAGGTCTGTATTATTTCTAGCACACAACACTGCAGGAGAGGCAGCCATGTGTGTGTTAGAGTGCAACATCCATTTAAAAAAGGTAGTTAACAACAATGTCAAAATTCGGCAAAGTCATGCAGACTCACAGGGGTTCCTGGAGGCCCTTGAGGGCCTGGGATTGGTGCTGCTTCAGCTCCTTTTACATACACAACCTGAGAGACAGGGACAGTGTACAAATTGGTAAAAATGAAAAACTCATCAGTCCCATTCATGGCATTTCTCAAATATGTCTACATCAGTTGTACCTGTCCTGGAGGACCGATGTTGCCAGGTACTCCCGCAGGCCCCGGAGGGCCAGAGGGTCCTACAGGCCCAGGAATGCCCCGGTCTCCTTTCAGCCCGTCACGGCCCTAGAAAACGCATGCAATTACACAACTGAGGCTCAAGGTTACTTCCTCCTGCGCTATAGTAGAGTGAACTATAAAATCAAAGCAGGTGGCCACTGCCACCCCTCCACTGATGTTCTAGAGATAATTAATATGAATTTGCACATGAAAACAGCATTCTGACATTTGGTGCCTCTCAGAAGTGGCTCCCCCTTAAAGGCTAAGCTTGATGATTAGAAGCTAGTGAATATAGCTGCTCCTGAGAAGCCTATTGATTCTGCAGTGAGTGAGTGTGTGATGGTAATGTCAATGTCAGAGTAAACTACAGTGGATAAATACACACTTGAAGGGGAAAGTGATGAGGAGAATAGAAAGGAGGAAAGCTGACGTGTAATACCATAAAGTATTAGGTAGGATCAGTATAGGAAGGAGGGGGGGGGAGTAGGGCAGGTAGAGTCAGACAGGACTGTAGAAACTAAACTGACAAATAAAGTTAAAGATATAATAATATGAAGGAGATTTGGCAAAACTGACGTCTCTTCCAGCAGCTCCTGCTTCTCCTTTGTCACCCTGCAGAGTAGAGACAGCAGAGTCAGTTTCACAAAGACTTACATTATAAACACAATTTTCATAAAATCAAAACGTATTCAAAGAAAAAAGGCATTAGTCCTACATATCTAAAATACCGTTTAACTTCATGTTTAGTCACTTTGATGGTTTTACATGAGATGTGTCCTGTATAATTAGCATTTTATTGCTGGTCAACTTAAAGTGACAATTCACCCCAAAATCAAAATTGTACACTTCTCCTCTTACTTGTAGTGCCATTTATCCACCTAGTTTGTTTTAGTGTGAACTGCTGAGTTTCTGACAGAAATCTTTCTGTCAGAGAGCCCAGAAAAAACTGTCTACCAGAAATGGCTTTCTGGCAGAAAGGCTTTAGGAAAACATGTGACATAGGATAAAGAGTGACAAAGTCCACATCACGAGCAGGCTGGACAGGTTAAGCATAGGACTTCCACCCTGGAGACTTGGGCTTGACTCCCATATGAAGCTTATTGGTGACTTAATGAATAATTAAAGATGGTAAGTCAAATGAGTCTAAAATTATTATCACTATTTACTGGGTTAGGCACTAAAACTACTTGGTTAGGTTTAGAAAAATCATCGTTATCTTGAGTAACTGGGTCGTGATTTCTGGGAAGAGAAATCATGTTGAGTTTTTAAAAATGTAGACAATCTCTCTGGCCGATATGCCCAAACTCTGCAACTCACACTGAAACTATATAGATGGATATATAGGACTATAGGTAAGAGGGAAAAAAATGCATTTTGTATTTTGGTTGAACTGTCCTTTTAAATTACTTTCATTGAAAAGAATCCTAAAACTATGCATGACTAAGCATCATCCTGTCAGTGCCACATGATCACATAAACTGATAAACGGCCACAAACCTTCCTGCCGTCTTCACCTGGGACACCGTCCTCTCCCTGTAAGCCAGAACGAGAATGCATTATGGACTCCACAGGAACAAACTGAGTAATGGCCGGTCCGCTGCAGGAGCACTCAGATAATTCAGTGCCATTATGCCAAGACAGCCATTACGCAGCAGAGCCCCGACATAAACGTCTGCACTGCTTTTGATCAGTAAACACTGAGCACAGGGAAAAGCACGTCAAGGCTATTACCCACTAGAGAATGATAGAGAGACATACTGAGAGAAAACACAAGCACTACTGACAAGGTTCATACTCTGACTGAACAGAATCAATATCAAAATATGTCAGTCAAGTCACTGATATATTGTGCAAACTGTCACATTACAGCATGTCAGCGAGAGTTACATTATTACATTCAAGATGCAGAAACATGTCAGTTGACAGAAGTTATAGTAAGAAGTTACCATTTTGCCAGGAGCCCCAGGTTTACCATCTTCACCTGCTTTACCCTGAAATATAACAGCAAGGATCAGGCCTAGGCAATAAAACTAATAAGTAAATAGTGATACGTATCTGCAACAGAAATGTCATCAATAGGAATAAGACGATTGTTAAATAAAATGTTTAATTGTTTCACTAAAATACATTAAATGCAACCTCCCTGGCTTATAAACAGCTGATAATATCCCTTAATAACAGAGGGTGCTACAACTGACACGCAAACAGCCAGTCATTTAACAGGTGTGTCGTTCAGTTACATCATCAAAATGTGACACAACAACAGAAACAGCGTGGAGTGAGAAAATGGGTGTGATTGACAGTTGTTTTCATTTTCGATTAATTTGTCAGTTATTTTCTCAATGATTCAATCCTCTCATCATCTTGTCACTTGAAAAACAGGTCCTTTTTCGTACGGCATACAGTACGTCCATGTGCTCCATATGTTTGGACCAATTTTTCAACTCTTTGTTGCAATGATTATTTTCTTTACTGATTAATCCATCAATCATTTTCTTGCGAAATCAATTATTTGTTCGGTCCATAAAATCTCAGTCCCCATTCTGAAAACAGATTATATTCACATTTAAGAAGATAGAATCGGAGAGGTTTGACTTTTTTTCCTTAAAAAAATACTGAAATTAATGAATTAATTATTAAATAATGGGCAATTAATTTATAATTAATTAATAATTAATTATTCGATTAACTGTTGCAGCTCGAGCAGACAGTGAGGAAACTTAATAAAAAAGGACAGGTCAGCTTCCATCAAGGTGAGATTCATTTTATGCATTTTTATATTTATTTTTGTGTGTGTTTTTCATTGTTTTGTTAACATAAACATTAGTCTTTTACCTGTGTTTTTTGATAAATAAAGTCATTAGATTCACCACTTTCTTCCTGGGCTTTATTAAGAACTAGGAAATAAAAATGATCAAAAATGATCAATACCACCCAGTTCTAGCAACGATGATGAGACAACTAAGTGAATGTGTTTGACAGAAGACTGAGATGTAAAGAAACAGACCAAAGGATGAGACTGATGAAGACAGAAATAAAAGTCTGTGTGTGCGTGTGTTTACTCACAGGTGTCCCTGGAGTGCCTGGAGGCCCAACAGGCCCCAGCGGGCCCTGTTCCCCTCTAAGTCCTGATAAACCCTGGTAAATAAAACCAACACACATCACAGAGAATGGTTTAATCTCACTGACTTGGTTTACGTAGAAGTTATCCAGGATGTGATCGGGTTCTTGGAGTATCCTGATTAAGTATTGCATTGTAAACAGCTCTGAAATGTTTTTATCCTTTTTAGCACTGACATTAGGTCTAATACCATTCCTATTACACCTGGTGATGCAGATATTTATGATTACTCTGTCTGTCCTAAACTGCTCAGCCATTTTCAGCAAACGTGTTTTCCACGATCAGTGAAACCATGTCTCATGTGTTCCTCATTGAGCCCTCTTGACATCTTATCCACCCCAATCCTGAAAGAGATGGTGGGTGTCGTCAGCCCTAGTTTACTTCACATTACTAACTGCTCCCTGACCTCTGGCTTCATCCCCTAATACTTTATGCAAAACAGTAGCTTTATTTAAAAAAAGTCTGACCTTGATCCATCGCTTCCGCAGAATTATCGGCTCATATTGTAGCTGAGACCAGCTGTAGGTCCCATATCACTCCAACTCTCGCCTATCTTCAGTCGTTGCCAGTTGCATTCAGGGTTGATTTTAAGATTCTTAAAATAACTTTTAAGGCCCTACATGGTCTGTTCCTCAGCTTTATTACAGTGCTTTTGACCTCTTGACTTGAGGTCTTCTAACTTACTCTGGTTAGCTGTCCCTAGGTGAAGGCTGGTGACTAAGGATGACTGGGCTTTTACCATCAGCGCCCTGAAACTATGGATTTCTCTGCCTGAGGAGATTAAACATGTCAACTCATTGCCTGTTTTTAAATCATTGCTTAAAACATATCATGTATACAAGGATAAATACACTGGTTTTTCATGTTTCACGTAAATGCCATATTCCGAATATAGTAAAAACCAGGATAGGGCTCAGAACCAGGATTCAAATGCACATGTAAAAGCCCACACTTATTCAAACTAAATGGCTGGTAAACTAAAACTGATTTAGATTTGGTCAGATTTTGCACCATGCAGTGGAGAGTTCAGGACGTGTATATTTAGTCGTGTAAAACACTTAAATGTCGACCATTTCTCATCCTCTAAGAAAATGTAATGTGTATACTGTGGGACTGCAGATGACAGAATTTTCAACTGCAATTTGTTTTGGTCGTACAGCAGAAACTCTCATAGAGCTGTCACACGTCTGCCCCTTAAAATGGGATTTAGGCTCTCTAACTAAACTCTAAGTTAAGCTGTAGTGGACTTTCAGAATCATTATTATGGTCAATATTACATAATAATCTCCTGTGAAACTGTACTGGGAACGTCTTTCCCTATACAGTCGGCTTATGCAACTGGCCACAGGGGTGAACAGTGAGTTTTAACACCTCCACAGTGCCCTCTGCAGCACGTACAAGTAAAGTGCACATATGCAAGTGCAGTTCACGGGCAGATGTGTTTACTGAAACTGTGTTTAATACAGAATCTGGGTAATATCATGAAAATCAAAGTTTTAAAACAACTTACTAAATAAATGCAAATCTCATTGCTAAAGTGAGCGTAACACACACATCAAAATTATTTATCATTAATACAAATCAGGGCCCATTGTGTTTTTCAAACAGACAAACAGAGGAAAAGGGAATCTCACATCTCTCCCTGGATCCCCTTGTTTCCCAGGATCACCCTGTAAACACAAAGAAAAACTGTGTATCAACTACACGCACATTTTTCCACACATGTGAAGTAGATGTTTGAAAAGATGGCACGAACTGACATACCCTCTGACCAGGTGGTCCAGTAGCACCTGGTTTACCATCCAGACCAGGACGTCCATCTAACCCAGACGCTCCCCTTTCTCCCTGATCACACAGAGGATCATGGTTAGACATTAAGATTTCAATCTGAAACCACTGACTGGATGTAAAGATGGATGACGTGTCTCCTTGTCCTCCCGCTATCCAAAAATGAAGCATGATATTCCAGATACGAGAGCTGCCATGTTGCCCTTGTTGTGTAATTTGTAGTCACAGTCTGTGCAGCAGTGACCAGTGCTGTACAACCACTAAAAAACCCTCAAGGACACGTCTTACTGGACATGATGCTCTCCCCCCATTCTACTCAGTAGTAAGCACACAATGTTATCGTCCCAGTAGGAAGGGACGCCCTAAAGATGTTGGATTGCTTCAGTAATTGGTTTTTTTTGTTTTGTTTTGTTTTCCAGTGCTCTAATTGTTTTCACCCAGTTTTGGCAACAAAAGCTGGGAGACTGTCCTCATTCTCTACTGAGTTAAGTGTTTAGTGCAGGTACCTCAAATTGCCATTTCTGGCTCCCACTCCCCCTCCCTCTGTCTCATGGCATAACGTCCAAAATCCATCCTAAAAATGTTTTTATTTACTAGATTTTTTTCTAGTTGTTTCAAACCAATCATTAAACTACCCCTTCATATACAATTGAAATAAAAACATAATTCTACGTTTGATGAAAGCACAGACAAATGCTCAGCAATGCTCAGCTACCCATTTTCAACAGTACTGAAGTAGTATTGAAGGCCAGTTTGAACGGACAGAAGAGTTACCTTTACTTGAGCCTGTGTCCAATGCACGGATAACTAAAATAAGTTAATAACTAAAATAATTACTAAAAATAAGTTAGCAATGGAAATAGAGTAAATTTCAGAAATCAGAAATATTGTGGGTTTTGTTTTTGGAGTAGCCCCCCTATGACATGACAGAAACATCAGTGGCATCAAGCCAATTTGAGCTTGAGACTGATTGCAAGTCTACTTTTGGGGAGCTGTCATGTCATCCATCTTTATGTATGTCAATGTCTGAAACAGTAAATGAGAATAGTTTTTGTGGCCCAATTCAACTTTTAGTCATGAAGCTTTCTGCCAGACCCTCTGCACTTCATCCCACTGGGAATCTACGGCACAGGAAACAGAATCCAGAGGAATGAAGGACAGCGAGACCTGACACTCGCCAGAAAGCGGAAAATCCTTCAATCTTTAATATTGATAAAATTACATGGGTCAGTACAGTCACTCTGATTTATTTCAAACCTTCTCTCCCGGCGCTCCTCTTTCTCCTGTGTCGCCCTGGAAATGTACGACATAAGATATATTAGAAGTGGAAGTGATGTGAATGTGTGTGAGAGGAAATGAGCAAAATGATTCAGATATGTTACAGATATTCAGTATGAGAACTGAAGCAGAGAAGCGGCGATAAAAAGCAAACTCACTCGTGTGCCTGGGAGTCCACGTTGTCCCTCAGAACCCTTTTACAGACAGCAGGGAAAGAACAAGAAGTCACAGAGGATCATCAGTCACGCATACTAAATCAACAGGGAAAGGGGTCAGCGCACATACAGATGTATGTACAGTGGCTTATCGGATGCTCACAGAAGCATTTACAAATTGCGACAATGAGGTAAACTCACTCGTAAGCCTGGGGCTCCTGGAGTCCCTGCTTCGCCTTTCTGACCTTTGCTGCCGTGCTCTCCTGGGTCGCCATCTTCGCCCTGGGAATCACAGTGACGTAAGTTTTAGCTGGGCTCTTGTTTTTTTTTCACCCAATTAACTTTCACCTACTCATGGTTTCCACACTCATTTTATTTAGGACTTTTTCCACTGTGTCTCTGCATAATAGCTGCAATAGGATGAACAGAAGAGATAGATTCAGAGGATACTTGCAACTCATACACTCTTCACAGGTACAGTACATACCTTCTCGCCTCTCTCTCCTTTCAGCTGTCCCTGGATATCAGCCTGTTGGAGAGAAGAAACACAGAAGGTTGCATGTAGTCTCATAACTGTGTTGAACTGGGGTGTAAATAGTTCATTCAATGGTAACGAGATGCTGGAGACTGTCGTGTTGCTAAATCTAGTTTCCTTTCCATTTAAGTGGTAATCTCCAAGATATTCTGTCTGTGAAGTAACTATCTATTGCCAAATGACGTAACACAATGTTTAATGAGCCACTGATAAAAGTTAACTTTACTTTATTTGCAGTATTATGAACTGGGTATCTGTGGCAACATTCCCAGGAAAAAAAAAGCTGTATTAAACGTCCAGTGTGTAAGATCTACTAGGATTTACTGGTAGAAAATGAATATAATATTCAGAAGTACGTAAGTAATAAGTATGTTTTCATTAGCGTATAATAATAGATACGACCAACTTTTGCAGATACCGTAGGTAGTTAATCCAAGTAATGCTTGGAAAGGGAGGGTGAGCCAAAGCGTTTGCAATCTGCAAGTTTACTGTTAGTTGCCACTTCACCCTACATACTAGTCCTTTAAGTTACTCCTAATGAAATCTCTATAAACAGATATCTGCATATGAATACAGAGTGTTGAATCATCATCAGATGGTAGCCGATGGGTTCTGAGACTGCTGACAATAGAAACCAGACATTTCTTACTGCTGCAGCTTCACATTAAAAGCATTTAACTGTCAGAGCTGACTTTTATTATGAAGTTACCACAGGAAACACAACATGTTTGTCAGTGACCGTGGCATTTACTGCTATCGTTAATCAAAAATGCTAATGCAAAACAAGACAACGGACATTTTTGGCATTGCTTTGACAGTGAATCATTTTGAAATATTGCAGGGAGTAATGGAACAAGGAGGGAAAGCCACAGTGAGCTGCTAGATGAATCGCTGGAGGTAATCAGGCTTCACTCCAACTTCTCAACAAGGTAGCCAACTCCAACTCTGTTCACAGACTCATGCCGCATGGCATAAAATCTGATCACGGTCGATCACAGAATGATGGAAAAAGGCCAATGATCTCAAAACAACAATAGTTTGTTTTCCTGTAACCTGTAGTATTAAATCACATTTCCTGTTACCTCCAGTAACTGCATGTCGCCTAATCAACCAGGACTGTTATTTTTGTGATTGCCACTTCGTGATACCCACCATTTTTCCTGGTGGTCCTGGAGGCCCTTGTGGTCCCTTGAAGAAGAGAGTGAAGTATGTGAATCCACTCACAGTAGAATAACAGCAGATTTAAAGTTATAAAAGCACTTTGTAGAGGCAAAGCAAACTACAGACCTGTTCTCCTTTTTCTCCTCTGGGTCCCGCAGGTCCGGGGCTGCCCTGTGATCGAACACAGATCAATAAAGATGCTGAGAATCTGACCTTCCTCACTGTTTCTTCTCTCAAGGCCTCAGTGGAACAGCACAAGAGCATACTGAAAAGCTGTCTGTATGATGCTACATGAATGTGTGTCTCACATTTCGCCCGTGCTCTCCTGGGTCTCCCATGTCTCCTTTCTCTCCCGGTCGTCCCGGTTGACCGGCGAGTCCCTGAGGGGGTCAATAAAAATATCAGAACTTTCCACTGACTTCACTTTGTAGTTTTACAGTTTCCAAAGACACTTCTGACCTACCCTCAGTCCTCTTTCACCTGGCTTCCCAGGAAGTCCAGACTCCCCCTGATGAAAACAAGTGCAGTGACTTATACAGACAAATATTTACCAAAAACACACACTTTATGATGAGAGTCGCTGTTGAGACGTTAGCAAGAATAAGAGGAAGGATCATACGTACAGGTGTGCCTTCATCACCCTTCTCTCCTGGAGCTCCCTGGAAAACAAACAAGTGTACACAATTTATACAATTCAACCGATAGGAAACCTTGGTGTCATTACATTTTAAAATCTGCTACTTCAACTGACTAGAGAAAACATAGAACATATACAAATGAATTGTCATGTGCATTTCATATACACAAAGTGTTTGTTTTACCTCTGAAATGGCATCATTAGAAAGAGATGCATGTTGGAAAGGACAGAAGAAAGCTTAACAGGTAATCTGATGATGAGTTGATCACAGCACTGAAAGCAACATGTAATAACAATAACTGCTTGATTATATTTTTACAATATTATAATGTACTGCAACATTTATTGTGTTGTCAAACCAGTAAAAGAAAAATGTGAAAGGTTTTGCAGTAACTTACTACAAGAAATCTCAATGATTAGTCATCTATCAAAATATCTGTCACTTAACTAAACATTACTCATCATTAATCACTTTAGCTTTCTCAACAACAACATGCTCCTCTACAACATACAGTTTTTCTGTTTATGGATTTGTAATATGCCCAGTGTTTATGTGATTTTTCTGATGTTGATGTGTATAATATATCCTAAACTTGAGGGTTGTGTATCTTTTCTGATTGCTGTGGTACTGTTTTTATTTTTCCATCCAGTGTTACCACCTTTTACAATTTCAGAGGTGCATCTAAAAGGTTAGGTTGTGTTTTCCTTTTGCTTCTTGATTACTGCATTACTGTAAGTTAAAACAGTTAATACCTGTGTTTCTTTGTCTGAGCTCTTGGTACTGTGCTGTGCAACGTTTCTGACCTAACAGATAAGTGCATTTGAAGTGTAGGATGGAGCTTTTTACACCTTTTATGTGTGTTACATGCATATGTGAAATATTTAGAAAACTTTGCATATTTTCACTATGAATCATATGTGTTTCGAAAGTTTCTAATGTGCTGAGTAGGTTTTTCTCCTATAGTATGACAGTTTTTTACTTGATGATTTTGTTTTGATATATTTTTGTATAGTTCAGAATATACAGTATTACACATATGAATCATACTTACAGGATCCATTATATTCATTATACTTCATTTATTTATTATATTATTTATTGTACATTTTATGTATTTCTTTTTTCCTTTTTTATGCTCTGTAAGGTGACCTTTAGATAGGTACTTAAGTACAGTGTGTCTCTGATTTTGTCTCTTGTCTGAAGAAGGGCTCGCACCTGAAATGTCACATGATGGTATAGCAATAAATGTTCATGGGAGCATTACCTCATAGAGCAGTCTCTATTTTTCTTTTTTGACATGTACTTTTGTCCACCACCTAGTATTTATGATGTTTGGATGTGCACGCTTTTGTAAACTTTTTGCAGCTTTAAGGATCATACCATCACACTAAAAGTTGTTTAACAATAATATTTAACTTTACCTTAATTCCTACAGTATGTAGAAAAGATACTAAGGATGTTGAAGAGTGAACTGTGTAACTTTTCACAGTTCAGACTTTATTGTAGCCAGATCCCAAACACCACTCTAACCTCTTTTCCAGAAAGACCAGGTTTTCCTGGGATTCCAGGCCGCCCATTCTCGCCTCTCTCTCCTGGTTCACCTGAGTCTCCCTAAAGAACAGCAGCAAGGCCAGTTTGACAATCAAATACATAGAAATACATAAAAAAAAAACACACAGAAAAACACAACAGAGCAGGCCTCTCACCTTGGCACCCGGCCTTCCACTGATACCAGGAGGTCCCTGAGGGGAAAGCACATGTTTTATTTATTTTTGGTTTGAGCCGTTGACAGGTGGTATGAGGGAAGGATTCATGAATAATGGATGCTATTGTCAGGAATATACATCACAGCAGCAATAAATGTTATGATTGAGCCATTTGTTCTTCTGAATAAGAGACGTAAACCTACTCTGTCTCCTGGATCTCCTTTAGGTCCAAGAACACCCGACCCCCCTGACCCGGAAGCCCCCTTGCAAAATGACAAGAAAAGAAAACGTAATTTAGATAGATGCCAGGATTCTACGTGCACCTCACACACAAAAAATTCAACATTTTCTCAAGAATCATCATCCCCTGGTTGCTCACTTTCTCTCCTCTCTGTCCGGGCTCTCCTTTTTCTCCCCTCGACCCCTCGGGACCAGCCAGGCCTCGCTCCCCCTGAGGGACAACAGTAAAGGAGAGGAGAATCATCAGAGTGAAGTTTTACTTTTTAGAAGTATTCTCTGTATCATTTATTTATTTAACTGTGCCAATATAGGGAGGGAAAGGTGGATGGGGTTGTTAATAATATAAAAAAGCCCCAATAAATGTCTTATTACTTCCATGTTTTGACAAAACGTAGGGAACATATATCAATAATAAGAAAAATATTCAGTGTCTAAATTAAACCTAGGCATTTTCAAAACTTTAAAGACGTTGTGCAAACACTGTGTATGAGTGATAAGTGAACTCATAAAAAGGAAAGTTATACAAGAGCAGGATTTGATAGCTTACCTGTTCACCTTTCTTCCCTGGAAGACCTGGAGCCTGAATGAACAATAAAGTAAAGACTCATCATCACAGACAGAGGAAAATGAAAAGAAAGGAAGAATAAATCATTATATTTCATGATTTTTTTTCCCCCTATCTGATGACTCACACTCCTGCCGGGCTCCCCTCGCGCACCTTCGTTTCCCTGGGAACAGACAGGTTCACTTGTTCTTTCATCTTGGCTTGGAAATTCATTACATCAGATTATGAAATGTTCTGTGACAGAATCACGTTGCTATTGACCTGCTGCTTCTCGTATGATTACACCTAATTGAATCAGCCTCACCTTTTCTCCTGGAGGTCCGCTGAGCCCTGGTGAACCCTAAAAACAAATACACACACTCATTTGTGAGAGTTCCTGTGAATTTGTAACACTTGACCAAATGCAGCAAATATGAAACAAAAAAGCACACTGCTGTCATTAGTCAATACTGCGTGTCAGTCTGTCACTCACTCTCAAACCCGGCGTTCCTGCGAGGCCTGGCTTCCCTGGGTCCCCCTGAGAGACAAATTTATTCAGATAACAGCACAAAAGCACGCTAAAAGGAAGAGGTGTCAACAGTTGAAGTACTTTAAATTAAAATCAGAACCAACAGAGCTGAACTCACTCTCTCCCCAGTTTCACCAGACGGTCCTCTCTCCCCCTGCAAAGAGACACATGTCCACATTCACTGATTGTTTTCTAGGTAGATTTTGCCCAATATCCCCTGTATGAACACATGCACGTTCAAACTGCACGATCTGTGATCCGCATTGTTACAGATGGTGCACTCACAGTACACATTATGTAAATGATCACAATGTAAATGTGCAACAGTTGCTCGGGATAGTGTGTTTCTAGCAGTTGTTAAGTGAGGAATAATGTACAGTGAGTGGGTCGTCACTGCCTGTTCTCAAGATCCTGCATCAATCCGTCGGTGTTTATTTTACAATAATGACCAGCTTGCTGTACATTATGACACTTTTAACACAGCTGCTTACTACAATTCAAAAAAGCTGGGATGGAGCAACATATCCTGCTATCCAAACAATGTCTTTTTCAGGGACGTCCCTGCTTATTTCAGGAAGACAATGCCAAAGAACATTCTGCACATGTTACAACAGTGTGGCTTCACGGTAAAAGAGCTCAGGTACTAGACTGGCCTGCCTGCAGTCCAGACCTGTCTCCCAATGAAAATGCGTGGTGCATTACGAAGCAAAAAACACGACAACAGAGACTGCAGACTGTTGCGTACCTGAAGTTGTATGTCAAGCAAGAATGAGAAAGAATTTTACTTTCAAACTTCAACAATTCATGTCCTCAGTTGCCATTTACTGAGTGTTGTTAAAAGAGGAGGTTATGTATCACAGTTGTAAACAGGCCCCTGTCCCAATTTTTTTGCAACATGTTGCAGGCATCAAATTCAGAATGAGTACATATTTACAAAAAACAATAAAGTTTATCAGTTTGATTAAATATCTTGTCTTTTTACTGTATTCGAGTGAATACAGGACAAAGGTTTTAGCATATCATTGCATACTGTTTTTATTTATGTTTTACACAGCATCCCAATGTTTTTAGACTTCATTGATTTAAAAATGATTTAATTGCTTCTGCAAAGTCCACCTGAATCTATGATCAGAACTAAATACGTAGCAAGGATCTGTTATTCATAGCAGCAGTCTGCTATTCAGAAATAAATTGTCCAATCAGAATGGAGTATTCTACAACACTCTGTAATAAAGCCTCTCACCTTGCACAGGCTCATCTGCAAATAACTATTACTGTATGTGTGGAAAATCAAGGAATTTTCATATAACGTAAAAGTATTTTTCTGATGCAAAGAAGCTTCACAGTATTTACCCCTTATCTCCACTTTCCACTCATTGTGCACAAATATAAACATTATCTTGCATAGACAGATGTCAACCCCATCCAAAAAACAGAAAGAAGGAAGTAGGATAGAAATCATCAAGATAGATAGAAAGTAGGATAACAAGACCTTAGAATCAACATTAAAGCTGCCTTTCAGTTCAGGTACAAACAAGTTCTCTGCAGAATATTTTTATTGGATTGTAGAAAAACAACACCTGGCTGTATCTCTACCCGGGATGAAAACTCAGTTTATCCACCTCTTTGAAGTGAGTTAACCCACGTCTGTATTTACTACTACACCTCTGGTCTCCACCCCTTTTTAACCAGCATTCTTTACTAAGACACACATCTTGATGAGACACACATCTGCCTTTTTTTTTGACTTTTAGAAATTAAATGTGGTAAAATGTACTACAAAACCTGGCACCCTTCCTGTGAATATGGTTCACAGTCATTTAGACTATTAAAAACCCACATTTATACCACAAACTATCACACACAGACAAATACAGACAGACATGCACGCACTTGACTGATTGGCTCTCATATCATGTAACTCACCCTGTCTCCCTGTGATCCTGGCTCACCCGGCTGTCCTCGGTCACCCTATCAGAACAGAGAGAGTGACGGAGGTCACTGTTCTATTTACACTTTACAAAGGAAGTCATTTTCCGTACCTTTATCTTACCTTGCTACCAATTTCTCCTGGAGGCCCGCGGGGACCCTGAAAGACATGATCGAAATGCTTGAACATAAATGTATTAACTACATCAATTTATGTTTCGTGCTGCGCTCCAGTCAAAGCTGGAGGTCGGAATTTTCCAGCTGAAGTTTCGAAATTCCAACCTCCAATCTTTCCAGGTGCACCATACAAACCATAAAGAAATACGTGACTCTTTGGCACGTGTGCACAGAATTGGAAGTCTCAACAGTGCCACTTCCTTGTATAAATAACACAGAGGAAATCGTGACCAGCTACCTACCAACACTTTTGATACATATATATTTTGACATTAATTCACATGCATTACAGGTTTTATTATAAGATAGTTTATATCATTTTAATTAAATACAGGTAAATATGTCTTCTAGTTAATGGTTTCATGTCTGACAGCTTCTTCATGAAGTTGGGCTTCATGGCTTTTTAATTTAAAGTAGAGTACGAACTTTGAAAATCCATATCTCTGCATTCCTAATATATCCATTAATATAAGCCACACATTTTATGACATGCTGTACATTCTGACATTTTATCCAATGTTCAACAAATGTAATGGAAATTACTATAATTCTTAAACTCAAGCAGTTGCAATCATATTTTGCACAAACTTTGTGAGACCTTGCAAAATCTGATAGTGCTTTGCCTTGCCTGGGCGCTACGACACTGAAATCTGGCACAAATCCTCTTTTTACAAACTCTAGAAGTCCCAAGATTCTCCAAAAATCTGTGTCAGTCTGTTACTATCTGATGCAGATCTGGATCTTGATGTGGTGGAGAAATTTATGAGAAGAACCCCTGCACACTGTCTCACTTACTGCTTACAGCGTGTAGTTCTTCTCATTGTTTTTAAGCTGCACCTTCCTCCGACACACTGACCGCACATTCAGGAGACACTTAGTCTTGTCTTTGAAGATGAGACATTTTTGTAATTGTTATGGGAGTGATGAGGATTGTGCAGACATAGCAATGGTATGTACTGTCAGTGCTTCCAAATGTTTACTGTATTCATATCATTTGTCATCATGACATCAGCCATCTAATACTGTTGTGTGTTTAACCCACCCTGTCCCCGGGCTCTCCTTGCCTGCCTGGAGGTCCAGGCAGCCCGTCAACACTGTCGCCCTGAAAAAGAAAAAAATTCTCTGAGATAAACACCACACATGCTCAACCACTCGTACACTGAATCAGTCTGCAGCCACAGTACCTTGTCTCCTTTGCTACCCTGTGGTCCCGCCAGCCCTCTAGGACCCACAGCCCCCGGAGGTCCTGAAGTACCCTGACGATAAAAATGCAATTAGTAAATGCAAAATACAACCCAGCCCCCCGCTTCACACATGCACAAAGTTCATCTGCAAACTAAACATGTCAGCAGATTGGCAGTGATTGACAGCACTTACTGGGGAGCCTTTATCGCCCTTCACGGCCACCCCGCTGCCGACTCCTGGAGGTCCCTGTCAGCAAAGAGAGATAAGAGCTGAGAATCATTACGTTTGCGTGCTCCCCGGGATATTTCAACAGCGAGAGGACAAGCTGGTGAAGAGGTGACTCACCCTCTCTCCTGGGCTGCCCTTGTCTCCCTGCAGAAAGAGAGAGACAGAAACAAAGAGAGGGAAGAGAGGATGCTGAACGTTGTTGTTGGGGAAAGTTTCTCTGTGATGATCTAATTAACAATCTACACACAAACTCACAGGTTCATTCATACACAGACTGCTGCTCCATGAGATACCTCAACATCAAGACAAACAGATGACAACCTGAAGAAAACTTAATTATTATAACAATCAACAGAAAAAACTATGTTCTCACTGTTGTGGAACTGAAAACTGTTGTAATGCTAATTTGCAGAGAATTATAATGAATTTTTAGTATGATTCATGTGAGTTTCCAGAGAAACTGTTTTCACAGATATGCACTACAAAAATTACAGTAACTGTCTCAAAAAGCAAAATGGATGGATGGACGCCCTGAAAAATATAGAAAGAAAATCATTAAGTGCTCTAAAAAATAAAATATTTTAAATTAAATCGGTATCAGCTTTGTTATTACAAGGATTTTGCTATTACAAAAACATGTACAATTTGTAATTTAAATGAAAATGCTGTACAGTATTGTGCTGGAATAGTGCAATGTGCAAAACTTAATAGTATGCAGGAAAAATCATACATGATACATGATTAATAATATTGTATCAAAAAATACCTCTAAAATCTGACATACTGTAAATGCTTGAGCCTCCGCTGTATAAAATGCATAAGTGGCTCAATGCTACCACCATGTGCATGTGTCTGACTATAACAGTCTTGTCGTGGAGCAGCGGTGGGAACAAGACTCCAGACAGCATTCATTAAGTATTGAAATGCCTCAAGAGGACTGAGAAAACTTTTTTCATGGTCGGTGCTGCCAAATAAAGTTTGCATGTTTTTATCAACAACTGCCAGAGAGGAAACAGTTTCAATGATTGTTTTTCCATTAAGTGTCATCACATTAGAGAATGAACACATCACTGAACACTGAACGCTCTCTGTTACTTTTTATTTAGTATTTGAGACATGAGGTGTTTTTTCTTCTACCTTTGAAAAACATATGTTGTTTTCACACATGTGCTTCAATTCAATCAGACTCTGGCTCATTATCCCCCTCAGTGCGAGTCATTTTGAGCAGGTGTGAACACAGCAGTGCGGACCAAATCAACCACAACCAGACCCTTGAGAGGAGGTGGTCTCTGGGCAGGAATGTGATCTGACCTTGACCCAACCCAACTACCAGGTGTACTCGGCAAATTTGCGCAAAATATGGCTCATGTGAAGGCCACAGGTCATCTTTGCAAAGTGTAAAGCAGTTAAGTATTTTTTATAATGGCGAAATAATAACCACTGCCCAACTTAAAACGCATGGCAATATTTCTCTCATGGAAATATGCACTAGAACACAGAACTTTTTTGCTGATTTTTCTTTCTTGCTCCCACTCCAGACACATCTGAGCAAAATAACATTCTCATGTGGTTTGTAGCAATGCATTTGGGTTTGACCAGAGCAAACAACCTATTATTTATAAGTGAGGCTTTTTAAGAGCTGGTGTCAGTATGCTAAAGTTACTTTCTAAATTGATTTAAAACCGAGACAAGCAGCAGGGGGGGGGGGGGGGCACCTTGATGGAGAGTCCTGGTGTTCCTGGTAAACCTGGGCGACCATCTTGACCTGGCGACCCTGGAACTCCAGAAGCACCTTTGGTCCCATCGTTGCCTGGCCGACCTAAGGTACCCTTAGTACACAACACACACACACTGGTTAGTTTACATGACTTAGTAAATCCAAAACATCTAGACAGCTACACCCAACTCCCAAGTCACTTGTTATCATGTTGTGATCATCTGGATAGTGATGATATGATCGTCTTAAGGTTGTTAAAGAACGTTCTGATCTCCGTTTCGTTTCTTACCGGTATTCCTGGGATGCCTGGCTCTCCTTTCCTCCCAGGAAGACCCCCTCCAGTTACAGCTGAGCCTGGTTCACCCTGAAGCATCAGCAAAGAACCGTAAACACACACACTGTGTTCTGTCTTTTTCAAAGTGGCGCAAAGAAACCATAAACTTGTGAGGTGAGTTAGGAACAAGTTTAGAAATGATCACTCACCCTTTCACCTTTGCTGCCCTTTGACCCTGGTGGCCCTGACACACCTGGTTCACCCTAGATCCACAGAAAAACACTTAACTTCATATTCACCTAACAGCTCTGCATATCAGGAGAAAAATGTTTACTCACTGGGTCTCCTCTGATACCTGGCAGGCCCTGTGAACCCTGCAGACACACAAAAAAGATTATTTTATTATGTCTATGCTACTATGACAACACGATAACTTCCAATGAGTCCATGAATTCTGGTCCTTCAACTCACCGGGACCCCTGCGTTTCCGGGGGAACCTGGTCGTCCTGGCAACCCTGGATTTCCATCAATGCCCGGAAAACCCTGAACAGAAAACAAACCAATTCTTACTGTAGACCTAAAAAGGCATGTTCATATCGTTCTTATATGACCTCAGATGAACTCACCCTCTCCCCCTTTTCTCCTTTGACCACCCGTGAGGGGTCAACGGGGACAGTATGTCCTGGTAGACCTGGGCGTCCTTCAGGTCCTCTGGGGCCCTCCCTCCCAGGCAGACCATCACGACCCTACATCACACATATTGGTATGTAAAATCAATATGATTTCTGAACATCAGTACCTTGCTGTATGGAGGAATCATCAAAGTCTTTGTCGGTGAATGACTCACAGGCTCGCCCTTGCGTCCTTCTGCACCGTCTCTGCCTCTCTCACCCTTTGAAAGTCAAACAAAAAACGGCACCATAACAGCTGAAAATACAAATTACAAAAAGAGTGGTAAAAAAAAATGTAGCTACTCTATTCTGCACTTTACCTTCTCTCCACGATCTCCTTTCTCACCCTAAAAAGAAATGGGACAGATTAAACTTAGAGATCATACAGTAGGAAGAGAAGGCAATAAAAGAGGAGGAAACAACATGAAGGATGTTTCTGTGAGTCATCAGATCTACAAAATGTTCAAAGTTGGGGATGAGTCTTTAATACAGTTAGAGAATAACTCACCCGAGGGCACTGAACACACCGGTCCTAAACAAAACAAGAACAGAAAGATCATGCTGAAATGAGAGCATTTTTTGTCTTATATCCTTCTTTATTACACTAATAAAGGCCCATCCGATCTCCATAAAAAAGCCACAAAATACCATGACCAAAAATTATGGGCATCTGTTCCCAAATGTCACATTTAAAGAGTACTTAACTAGTGATTTTAAAGTCAGATTGAAAACATAGTGTAAGGATAATAAAGTCTGTAGGCACCGAGCTAAAAGACAATGAATATAGCCAGCATTGATACTGATTGTTTGGTTAGAGCTATTAATATTAGAATTATTAACAATTAATTTCTTGTACTGATAAACTGTCCTTTCTAATGGTGCAGGAATTGCTGAGGATGCAAGCTAGCATGAACTGTTCCTGAGTTGATTGTTTGGTTGGTTATTTTTTTTCATTTGGTGTTTTTTGGTCCATTGTTATCTCTGTAACTTGAGCATCAGCGGTGGCCTCCAACCAGGGACTACAGACGAAAATGATCTCTTAGCTATTATCTGCTCTAATTGCTATAACTGCATTGTGCGTTGTCCCTGCTAATCCATCCATAAATAAATACATTATCAATTTGCTGAATGGGGAGTCAGAGTATTGTATTAACAAAATAATGGGGAAAATATGTTGTTTTGGTCTTGGTCATTACCGTGTCAATGGTATTCAGACTGTGAAAAGAAAATAGAATTACTGCCTTGCGGTTATATAACTGCCAACAATAAGTTGTATCCATGTCTCTTCCAAGCTCATATAACATATATAGTGATAACTAAAGTACATTTTTCTCTATATAGACGTGCAATTCCAGCGAATAATTTCCAATAAGAAACATGCTGTCTTCACTTACACCATTTTTACACCAAAATTAGCATATATGCATTTTTTTCAAACACAGGTAAACCCACTAAAAATAGGCAGGCGATTGGCCCTTTTCCCATTACCAGTAACTTCTCTTACCATTCTGTTTTTTTCACATGTGCACTGAAACTCAGTTCACGTCTGTGCAGGAGAGCATAAAGAAAGATGTCTCTGTTTGTTCAGCTCTCAATACTTTTGATTTTCAATGATTCTCTGTGGTTTGAAGTTTAGTTTCTCTCCTGTGTCACTGTTTGTGCTGTTTGTATTGTTTGTACTAGATATGCATCTCATTTTTGGTTTCAGCTGCAGAGAAGATGTGTTAGGTTACTCCTCATGAAAATGGAACATCTTCTAATTTTGCTGCTTCACAATAAAGCTTTTAGATAGCAAAATAACAGGGGACTTTTATCGTGAAGGATTTATAGGAAGTAAAATGTTTGTCCACCGTTCAGCTACTTGCCCAAGTACGTGCACTTCAGCAGTAAACACACACCTTCAAGCAATGCAAACTCTGCTGTGCTGGGCAGACACCCCAAGTTAAACTGAGTCAAGTGGCGTATGTGTATGAAAAAGGAGCAAAAGACAAGCCTTCATTCATCATTGTATCCTGTTAGATATTTGTGTGAAATTGCCATAATTAATGTATGAATTCTTGACTTTTGATCACCAAATTCTAATTAGTTTATCCTCAAGTCCAGGTGGACATTTCTACCAAATTTGTTTGAATTCCATAAAGGCATTCTTGAGATATCACATTCACAAGAAGGCCAGATGTCCAGACAGGCGCCCACGCAGCAGCATAAAACAAGATTATAAACAAAACATATGATTTTCCAGTTTCTTTTTACCTCTGGTATTCTGGCAAGACCACAGAGCAGGTCTGCCAGATCAGTGTGTATGCTGTCCAACTGTGCTGCATTACGGACATACAGGATGTTCTGGGTGCTGCCGTCTGTCACCATCCGACGCAGCTCCTCAGTATCCGCCTGGTCGATGCCCACTGCTAATACCCTCACACCTGGCACATACACATAAAACACATCAGTCACACTGAACAGAGGCAGATTTTTGGATTTGTGTGTGTAGAGGACAAAAAGACGTATGTTGCTATTTATTGCAATTATCATACCAGTAACTATAGGACTAGATCTACAAATCGGATTCTTCTAAATGTCCCCAGGATGCACTCAGAGCTTGGTAAAACTGTTTTGTGCTTCTATGCACTGCTGACTTGGAATGAGCTGCAAAAGTCCTTTGGGGCCATTACCTTACAAGAACTCCCCTCCTTGAATACCTTTAAAGGTTTTTTTACAAAATGCCCTGAAGGGAACATGTTTATGTTTTACATACACTGACTTAAGGTGGAATGTGTTATGGATATTGCTGGTATGACCTGTATGCCTCTTCTCTTGTGTTGCTTACATGTAATGTATGTGTTCTAACATGTGAAATTGTTTGTATTTGACACTGCTTGTGCTGCTGTTTTGACAAGGACTCCCTGGAAGAAGAGTTCTGCTATCTCAAGGATAAACAAAGGATAAATAAAATAAATGAATAGTTGAAGATCTTGTGAATTCAGGAGTAAATGTACAAATTAATTATATTTTTTATTTTGAGTCTTGAGCAGATTATTTCCTGTATATGTTGCACCAGAGACGAGTTCCTTCTGACATTTTTAGCAACTTCTTATAAAATTTAATTTTTAATTTCACAACCATACATAGTAAATAGGCTTCTTTTTCAACAAATTCAGTTATTTTCTTCTCGCTGACACTTGTTCTGTTAGCTCTTATCTTGTTTTAACTGCATACCTTTCTAATGCCGGACTAGTGTGTTCGTCAGAGACTGAAGGCTCTGTGCATATAGCATGTGTAGTTAAGGCCAA
Source organism: Lutjanus erythropterus (assembly GCF_056507025.1). NCBI lineage: Eukaryota > Metazoa > Chordata > Actinopteri > Lutjaniformes > Lutjanidae > Lutjanus > Lutjanus erythropterus. The sequence goes on from NC_139318.1 coordinate 23,594,686, forward strand.
CCAGGTTAAATTTCATTCTGCTGCAGCACACCTGTAGCTCTGAGAGTGCTGGCTACACGAGTGAGGTTGTCAGCTGACTTTTTGTCAGCGATGATGACAACAGCACCAGGGACCATCGGTCTTCGTCCAGCCGCGGGGGTCAGAAGATACTGTGTGGTGAATGTCACCGCCTCACCTGCAGGGGGAGACAGACAATATCACAACTGCTGATACACACACACACACACACACACACACACACACACACACACACACCGAGCAGTTCAGTAAGTACAGAAACACTGGATGTCGATCAGAGATGACAGAGAATAAAACTGACCGATGTTGTTCCCTGGGCTTTCATCAAAGGGTGTGGACTGGATCTCTTGAAGAAGTGTGTCAGACCTGCTGTGGCGGTTAAGAAGGAACCATATTTTGGGTCTGTAACCGTACACTACCACTCCCACCTGAAACAGGCAGAAAATAATTAAAGTGTTAGCATTACACAGCTAAAGTCTACCTCTAAATGCCTTTTTGGGCTTGGCACAGCTGTCATTGCCATTTTCTGACTGGCTCAATTGTCATTTTCACAACCAGGGCCCACATTGTGTACGTAGCACCCATCTGTGCACCCATGGGCGTGTTGGTCTTAAAATGTGTTGTGGTCAGATGCATTACTGGCAAATTGCTATCTTGAGGCAGGAGAAAGCAACTGCACCACTGTCAATGGTGCAGTATTTTCCCGTTATTTAAAGGACGCATTATTTAGATAGTATCTGTCTTTTAAATAGCAATGTGCCAGAGGCAGACACACCTGGCTCTCAAAGGGAGTGGGAGATGAGATTCTGATTGGTTTATTTCATTTAACACCCAAAACACACCTATGAATAATTAAGAGTCTAAACAGAACCCATTTGCACGTTGTACCATTGCACTCAGATTATGTGCTATATAAAGCTACTAAAGGGACTTTGAGCCATGCACTATAGATCGTCTACATAGGGCCGTTATCCTTCAAGAGGAGTACCTGTGAGTCACGTTCTCCGATAGTGTGGAGTGACCCTGCTGCACTTGTTAGGAGTTCACGCAGAGGTCTGGCAATGTTAACCCGATCAGTAGATGCCGGCACAAGAAACACCACGTCCAGACGTCCGCCCACACAAACTGCAGACAGAGAAGTTTGTTGAGGTACGTAAGGCATCAAAAGGTGTTTATAGGTATGTTAAGTATGTAAGGTGCGTTGTGTGTTGCTGTGTTACCAGTGCGCTCATCTACAGAGCTCTCTCTTCCCAATCCACTCGCAAAGGTGGGCTGCACGGTAAAACGATATCGACGGCCCAAACGCAACCCGGTCACCTGGTAAGAGCTGGACGCAGCAGGGAGCGTAACGGACAAGCCTTGACCAAGATCTGAGAAATGTTAACAGTTAAAGGACTGTAGAGAAGCAGACATGTAAGAGTCTACAGGAAATATAATTTCTAACATGTATAAAGGTATGTTTCACCTGACTCCCCTCTCCAGCGTAGAATATATCCAGTGGCACCTGGTAGTGGATTCCAGCCAAGCCGCACAGAATTCTGGGTAACCTCTGCCACTTGCAAAGTTGTGGCAGGTAATGTGGGAGGGGGGGTGACTGCACCAGCTGTGCACAGAGATTTAATTTGACACATATATGGTGCAATACTCAACTATTGCACATGAGTATGACAGCACTGCCATGATAGGATTAAGTTCAAAGGGTTTTAAGTGACGTTCAAGGTTTGCTGAATCTTCTAAGAAGACTTTAAAGGCCTCGAGAGATAGTTTGGATCATTTGAAGTGGGGATGTATTAGAAACTTATCCACAGGTAGTGTTTTACCTGTAGTAGATGGCAGTCTACATGCCTCCAGTTTGGAGAAGCAGAGAGGGGTACCAGCATGGAAGATAAGTGGGGGTCAGCAACAAAACATATTTTAACCACCTTAAAAAGGCCAACCTAAAAAAAATCAATATCAACACTGTACTTTGCTACCATTCAGCCTTTTCTGACAGAAAACTCCTGATAAATGAGCCAAGTAGTGCTCTCTCCAAATCAAGCAACTCCATGGGCAAAATCAGTCATTTTAGCTTGGAGAACACAGGGGTTGCTGGTTTACTGCTGCCTTGATCAGCTAGTTTGTGTTATTGTATGACCTTGGTGTTTTAAAAGGACGGTTTCGGATTTACCAAAGTCACAAAATAACACAAACTTACTGTTTTTGCCAGAGGAGTCTGGTTGAGTGAGACAGAGTGATATTTGGCTTATGTTTCCTTCCAGAAAAAAAGCCTTCCAGAAAAGGCTGTCTGACAAAAACGTAAAGCATTGAAAATATTCTAAATAAAGTGTACATTTGAACAGATGTTTTGCTGCTAACCCTGTCCACAGCAGTACAATACTTAACTTCCCGTCTGTACTCCTGCTGCTTCTCCAAACTGGGGGCTGAACTATCTGAACTATCCCTTTAATTCCATTATTTATTTTCTCCAGTCTACAGGAGGGTCCTGGGGGTTATTAAAACTTGTGGGAATCTTGAAATAATGTGTGAAAAAAGGAAGACGGGACTTACGTGTGGTGATTCTGACAGACACAGGGGTTCCCTCTCGGTTTTGAACTAAAGCCATGACCTGCACCTCGTACTGGGCTCCGGGGTCCAACTGGTCTAAATCCACTGCAGTCACATCTCCCCCGACCAGCTGACTCCTCTCCTCACCGCCTGCAACAGCCCATAATTGCAAGTGTGAGTAGTGTAACACATTAAACATCCACCACAGAAGAATACGATTTCTCTGAAGTATATTTGAAGGGAAATCTGATGCTTTGAAAGAAACATTGATCACTGCTCTAAGATGTGAGATGTATGAAAGTATAAATGGACAATCTACCATCTGTTCTCCTCCACAACACTCGATAAGCTGTTGCTCCCTGCACGCCAACCCAAGTGACTCGGACAACTTCTCCACGAGTCTCCTGGACTTGCAGTGATGTCACAGTCCCGACCACAGTCTGATCTGACTCTGAAGGTCAGAACAAGAAACAATCAATCATTTAATCTATTTTGAATCCTCCTTCTCATAACCACGTTTCTCCAAAAGCACACTCTGGATAACAGTAGCAGATTCAGTTTGGTACCTGTTCTGATGACAAGGGTGGAAGGACTTCCCTCTCGAGAGCCACTCAACGAAGAAACCAACACGCTATAGGCTGAATCTGCCTGTAGTCCATCAATGGTGAAGGAAGAGACGTTGGCAGGGACAGTACGAGTTGTTTCCGTTCCTGCACCAAGAAAAACACAAATTAAACGTAGACATTTGTGTCGTCTCCAGATGAAGTTTAAATAGCTAAAGTTTGGGAACAAGAACTCACACACAAACCCAATCACATGACAATCACAGCACTACCCAAATCTACACACTATTCATGATGTTGTCCCATTATCGTATATTTCGATGTATCTCATGTTTGTAAAATGCTTAGTATTTATTAGGGCTGCAAACTAACAATTCTTTTCATTATTATTAATCTGCCAATTATTTTCACAATTAATCAGTTACTCCTTTAATGTGTAAAATGTCAACATCTTCAAATAGCTTGTTTTTCCAACCAACAGTCCAAAACCCAAAGAATCATTTACTGTCATTAATGACAAAGAAAAGCACCACATCCTTACATTTAAGAACGAGGAACCAGCAATTTTTTGATACTTCTGCTTGAAAAACAACTGAAACTATTCATTGATAGTTTTCTTTTAATTGCTTAATTAATTAATCAACTAATCATCGCAGCTCTTGTATTAATCCTAATCAATTCTTACCATCGTCACGGCGCCAAGTGATCTTATAGCCAGTTGCCCTGGTGGAAAGTGACCAGGCAATGCGTATCCTCTGAGATGTGACATCAACTATACGAAGGCCAGACACGGATCCACCGTGGGGATTAGTCCGAGAGGTCAGTGTGACAACCTCGCCAACGCGCTGATCAACCACAGGTGCAACACCAATTACCAGCGCCTCATCTGGCTGCAGGCCGTCGATAGTGTAGGCCGTGGACGCCGCCCCGAGAACACGAGACTGCTCCGCATCTGCAAGGCAGAACATGAGGAAATATAAAATCATGCACATAGAAAAAATGACTTCAAGCCAAAACAAAGAGAGAAGTAAAGATATGAAGCTGCAAAGCCAGCTTCAAAGTCCGCTGCTACCCGTTTATTACAGGATCATGAGGTAAGATCTAAAAATACAGCTTTTGCTCATCTTCAGTTTGATGTAAATGACTAAATACAATAATAAGGGATTCAAAAGGATGAGCTCACAAACACATAACACTTACTGTTGCCTTGTCTCCAGGTAACCCTGTACCCTGTTGCCCCAGTAACACCTATCCAGGCAATCCGAATTCTCCGACTGTTTGCATTTGTCACTCTGAGGTTCGTCACTCTGCCAACACCTTGCTCTGAAATGAAGGGCATAGAGGGCCTCATGTGGTAAAATTCAAAGCTTGAGCATACAGTCATAGATGTGCAAAAAAAATGCTAGGTTGCATGATCTCCTCCAGGCGTAACAACATGCTAATAATTACATGAAAACAGCACAGAATGAATTATATTCAAGTTTTGATGTGATTTTTTTGGATTTGGCTTACAGTAACAAAAAACACGATGGCCCACCTGGTTTAATGTAGACAGTTACTGGGTCTCCTTCATTTTCCCCCACCAGTGCAGTGACACTGACACCATAAGACACTCCCACAGTCAGGTCTCTGAGGTCGAGGGTTGTCAGGTTTCCAGGGATATTACGGATTTCCTCTGTTCCCACTGACACGACATGAAACACACAGATGCACAAGATGTTTTAATTCATAACTGGGCACAAAATGAATCAGAATAAATAATAAAATCAGACACTGCACCTTCTGTGTTCAGGATAATGACGCGGTACTGTGTGGCCCCGGCTACACCCGTCCAGCCGAGTCTGACAGTACTGCCCAGAGACTCCACAACTCTCAGGTTGGACACCCTCCCCACTGGCTGTTCCTCTGCAACATCAGGAGATTAGGACATCATGAAACTTTTAAACAACGATATCTACATGGAAACATATCTTGAACCACTTAGAATTCAGCCTCAGCACGTTTATGACCCATAAATCAATCCAGATTCAGAATTTAGTGCCCTCCACCTGAGTTACTGACCTACGGATGTGGTTGAGACAGGTGTGGCCTCCTCACGACCTTCGAACAGGGTGAACAGGGTGATGATATATTCTGTGTTGGGCTGAAGGCCTGTTAGCTCATAGCTGGTAGTGCTTCTAGGAAAGGACAGGCTCTGAACACGGCCTCCTGGACACAGAACAATGGTGGAACGATGGATATATGTTCTATACTTGCAATTTAAAAGTGGAGCTGGTGTCTAATACATTATGAGACTACATGCCAGGCTGATCATACAGTATATTAACACAAACAAGGTTAATTAAAATCAAAATAAGATTTCAAACGATTATATTTTGTATGAACACGAAGTTCAATGTAATTCCTTCTTTGCCTTTACAGCATGTATCATTACATGTCAAAATAATGTCATGTCATCACAATAATAATTATATTCCTCCTTAAAACTGCAGAAACTTTTAACTTAAGTACAAAAAGGGGGCAAAATGGAAAAGTGAATGTTTGAGTGTGCGTGACATGTAAATCTGACCTTCTCCCTCCTGCCACTGCAGGCGGTAACCCTGAGAGGACTGAATGATTCTCCAGGTGAGGCGAATAGAGGAGGGGCCGGTGGTAGCTGCCCTGAGAACCTGCTGCTCCTGACGCTCTGAGGGAAACACGCATTATGTAATAAATATGTCATTATGTAATATGACATGAGCAAAGCTCTAATCCTATCAATCCAATAATGAAAATGTTTAAGGATATTATTCACATTTTTTCAAGTCTGTCTTAAAGCAATAATACAATGCCCATATGTACACTGAAAAGTTTACTGGTTTAGTGGTTGCTTCTGTGCAAAATACATTCTAAAGTTCATCTGAAATTTAGCCCACTGGCTATGATCTGATGAAAATTTAGCTTTTATTAAAAAATTATCTTCATTCATATGCAGATATCTGTTTATAGACATTAGCCTCTATTTCAATTTTTGCATCTGAAGTTAAAGGGTAAATCATCCTGAGCAACATAACCAACACTTCATCACCACACACACACACACACACACACACACACACACACACACACACACACACACACACACACACACACACACACAGTTGCAGTTACTTGAAACTTCAGATTTCAAACACACAAATCCTGGTTTGTCTGCTTAAATGTCACAACCTGACACATCACACTTGGTTTCATGTCTTATCTTATGCTGCAGGCAAACAATTATAAGACTGACGGAAGATAATTCCTCCGAGTGAAACAGCCAGCATCTCACTTCCAAAGTGTAGTGGAGATTCAATGTCATGTGTAAGGAAACATCATGAGAATTGGGGGTTTGAGCTTCTCTGTTTGACATAACTGAGTATCTCACTTGCCCCAGAGCAAAACAACAGAACAGTATGAATATGCTACTATGAAACCATTTCAAACCCATAATTCAGCAGCTCAACAGTCAGATGCAGTATTTCTACCACATTCACATACACAACCTGCACATATTCGTGCTAGAACTTCAGCGGTCTCATCTTCCGGGGTCAGTACTCTGTTGTGAAATATTTAAAAAATTGACTCTTTTGAGGAGGAGCCAATATTCTCTCACTGACAGGTACATCATTTAGTGTGTTGTTTGTTTTGTTTGTTATGTTTTCATCTCAGATACAAGATCACACCTCTGCCTTCAGGCTGCCGGTGTGGTGGATCCTGGTTCAAGGAAATGCTCTCTGTGACCAAGAGTGAAAAATCAGTACACGGGTCAGTCCCACGACAGACAGACAGACACCTGACCTGTGGCCACAGGTCTTTTCTTGTATGTGTGATGGAAATAAATCAACAGGGAAGTGTCAGTGGAGAGCACAGGCCAAAAAAACAAACTCTACAGACTAATGGCTGAGCAATAGACACTCACTGATGTCTCTTTTAGGCCTGACTGTCAGACTAGACACTAACAAATTCAACATTTTACTCCACAACACATAATTTTTCTTGACTACATGCCATACAAAGCTATTGAAGTGGTTGGGCATGTGGAAGAGGTTAAACTACCAAAATCCCTAAATCACAAAATAAAAAAATGTAACTTAAACTTTAAAACTCATGCAGTCTTCCGACATATAGTTTAGGTTTTATTGTCAATTACAATTTAATTAGAAAATTTCATAGTAATGATAGATTTGTAAATAAATACTAAGGCTTCAATCAAACTGTTCCTTACTTAAAGTGAAAAAAAAAAACAACCTCAACATTTTTTCCTTGGGAGAGGGAACAGCCAACTCATCACAAACCACAGACACAACAGACAGTTGTTAATCTACGGGTTTAAACAGGAACAAACAAGGGAGAAACAAGCTGAGCTAAAGTTTAAGTGACTGTGGTGTACAGTACATAGAGCACTGTAAATATCTCACTTCTTTGATAGCAGAATTAGGCCACACAGAGGTTTCCAGTCCTCCAGCTCTCTGCTCGGTGCAGCAGCCCTGCAGTGACTCAGCCTCCATTCAAATAACACTGGTGCAACTGAAGTGACACCATATGGGCATTACTCACGAGAGACAGATGGCGTGTGTGTATAATGAGTGTGTAGGTGTGCTAGAAATGTGCCTTCAACAGAACTAAACAGTAACATGTGTAGGTTTGCAGAAGAGAGACAAACAACGAGGACAACTGCGGGCCATCTTCTCCATCTCTGCTTCCTGTCCCTGTACGTGGCAGGAGGACACAGCAGAGGGCTACCACCCACTCAAAACACAATCTTTTACCACAACTACTAATCGGAGACACAAAGCACACCAATATAGAATGTAATTTAGCGTATCTGTGGCAAGTAACCATGTTAGGGTGCGTGAGTCTTCAGAGGGAAGAGTGTATAATGAACACAGGGGAATATTCAAAGACAGCAGAAAGGGATGTTTGGTGTTTTTCCCAGGACAGGAAGAGTCTGCAGCAGATGATTAAAACCACCCAGAACATCACTGGTACCCATCTACTGAGCATCAGTTACACCAAGGAGGTGCCTGTGCAGAGCCCAAAGGATACTTCATGTTCACCCTGCTGCTGTCTGGCAAGACATACAGAAGTGTCTGCTGCTGTACCACCAGACCTGGGCTGCAATGAACAGCTATTTTAATTACCGATTAATCTGTTGATTATTTTCTCAATTAATCAATCAGTTGTTTGGTCTATGAAGTGTATGAAAATGGTACAAACAATATCGATCAAGGTGACGTCCACAAATGTCTTGTTTTAGAGGAAAAGAACTAGAAAATATTTACAAATAAAAAGCTGCAAATAGATTTTTTTTTACTGAAAAAATTACTCAAATAATAATCGATCGATAAGAATAACTGATTATCAAATTAGATGTGACAAATTCAGTAGTTGACACGTAACTGATTAATTGCTGCTCTTGACAAGACGACAGAGCAGCTTCTTCTCTCAGGCTGTGAAAGTCCTTAATTTCTAAATTAAATAAATATACCTTGCAGCTTGTGATGAAATATTGAAACCACACCTACCGATCTTGAACCTGGCCGTGGCTACAGGGCCCTCAGTGTTGCCCTCATACAGCGGGATGACGGTGACGATGTACTCGGTGTCGGGCTGCAGGTTGGACAGAGTGTGAAACTCGCTGTCACCAGCAACCTCCACAGTCTCCACATTTCGGCCTTTGTGGACAGGAAAACAAAAATATCATGATATTTGTATGCAAATACGTAGAAACTGGCAGAAATCCAAGATGCTGCTCGATGTCGGCCTTGTCCTGACCTGTAAACGGTCCCCAGACCAAACGGTAGGCCCTCACACCGCTGACGCCTCTCCACCGCACACGCACGCTGCCCTCTGACTCCGTCTCCACTGTTAACTGCTGCACCGCCTCAAGGCGCACTGACACGTGTAAAAACATGAACACACAGACACTTTGAAATCTATTTGGTAATTAGACTGAAACACATTACAAACCACAAGTATCCACAGTACCACAGTATCACTGCTGTATGAGTGAACGTACACTGTATCGTGTTTAACTCTTGTTTAAATGTCTCCATTTTGTAGCCTTACAGTTTTTGGTAACACTTTCTTTAACAGGGTTTGCATGAGACTGTCATTACACTGTCATAACAATGCAATGACACCTGTCATGAGCATGAAGGAGTTTTTATGAATGTAAGTGTCATTTGTTCAATTAGGTCATTTTTAATGCAACGTTGACATTGTATGAAATGTCTTTGTTGTAACATCTTGACATTAATCAATACAACATAACCTGTCAATGTCTTTATCGCTACAGCTTCACATCCTTAAAATGTTTAGTTTTATGTGTTAACATTACATTAAACTGTCATATGTGTTTGGTTTTGACTCTAGCTGTCATGAGACCATTACAAGTTTCTCACGAATATTTTCCTTGACCTCAAGTAAAGTTGTACATAATGGACTTGTCATAAAAATGCCACTTAGTTTTATTACACTGGCAAATGCTTTTATAATGGTGTCACGAATGATTTCCTGGACTTCAACTAAAGTGGCACCATTTGCACTTGTCATAAAGATCTCCTAAAATTTTATAAGGCCAGTTTGACGACAGAGTACAGCACAAGGCTGATTTAGCTTATGCTTATACACACCACTTCAAATAAACTGTTACCCAGTTTTTATCATTTGCTTTGGCTCATTTGTAGAATAAGATTTTTTTTTTCAAGACTATAACTTCAAATCTCTGAACAATTAGTCTGCTGTTCACGACAGCAAATTGCACTTGTATTGGCACATGTGTGCAGAAGAATAAGTACAATTGTGCACAATTTGCACACGTCTTGGTAATGAAAACTGATGAGTTGTTGAGATAGTGGTGAGCATTTTCATCTCAAAGAAAGAAGGGCATAGGTTTGAATTATGGTCTACGATTTAAACATGAGTTTGTTTCCCCCACCACTGAGACTGAATCTGACCGTATAACTGTACTCTGTATGATTGTATAATGTTACGATAAAGTTGGCCTTTTGATCCTCAGTGAAACTCTTCACAACTTCTAAACATTCTGTCATCGTTTCAGCCATTGTGGGGGGTTTTTTGGCATGGATGTCATTTTGTGACCATTTTTCCTATTCATTCCATATGAGTTTACATGAAAGATTAAATGTGAATTTTCTGTTTAGTACATGTACCACATTGCTATAGAAATAAATCTGCTATATACATACAAATGTATACTTTTACCTACTGTTGAAATCTGAATCTAAAACACTTAGTGCAATACACAACAACATTCAGCTAGACAAAACTCACTGCCTTGTATAGTACAGTAAGCAATCAGTGTCAACAAAAAAGTAGAACAAAACCATTTGTGAGATTTGTATACACGAAACATTTCTAGAGTAGACTGCCATGGTGAAAAAACATCTAAACATTCTGTGAAGGCTCAGCCGATGACAGAATAACTGACACAATAACTTGGTTTTGAAGAATGAATGAAATATTTTAAGTGTATGACCTTTTGCAAGCATGCAATGGTATTGTGATGTCGCATGAAAAGGTCGTGACAATTACAGTTACAGATCAGTGAAAGTTAAGACCTAAAAAAAAATAACCAAAGCGAGAAAAACTATAATACAAAATTATACAACTGTATATTATGTGATGACTGATGAATTTACAAGCATTTATCATCATCATATGACAATGCAAAAGGCAAAAACAATGGGATGGAGGGTGGACTCACGTGTGCGGGCGTTGAGGATGGACGGGGATGCAGAGTTTCGGGGGAACAGTGGGTAGAGGCTGATGACGTACTCCGTGTCGGGCTGTAGTGACTCCAGGGTGATGGATGTGGAGTCTGGAGACAGAGACTGCTCCAACAGCTGAGCTGCCGGCTGACCTGCTCTTCCAACCACACAACAGACGGGACACCGAGAAATGGAGGGCATGCAGGAGACCAATTAGTGCACTAATAGCAGTCACAATAATTACACTGTACAGGATGTCATCAGACTAATTAGCCGACAACAAGCTGTGAAAATATGGAAAGTGTCCTCACTTGATTAAGTCACCTCATTCTCACCTCAGAGAACGCAGCCTAAAAATGGCAGCCAGCCAACTGTAGAGAAATGAAGCTACAGTGAAAGTTGAGTCAGTTTTTTTTTTGCATGTTTAGGCCTGTAGTTTATTTCTCTTACCATCCTGCCTTTCACTCCTCTAACACCTGCTCACTTATAATTTTCTTGCTGTCATTGTCTGAGGCTGTCAATTGTGATTTCAGCTGTTCCATCAGCTTCTATCCAGCCCACTGCTCTGACAAATACACAAACTGGAGTTCAGTTCAGTGACTGCCTCCTTAACTAACTTCCAGACTCCATTTGACATATTTCACTATGGACATCTTATGACTTATAACAAACACTAATTCATTCAGCAAACATACTGTATTAATTTTAGCTCTATGTAGTGTTCAGAATCAAACAGGCCAAAATAAAGGAGAACAAGCCGGCTGCCGCTGGTTGTCGGAGAAGACAGTATTGTTTCCTTATTTCTGATGACATATCACAGTTATTTTAGGATTTTGTGCAGTGAATATATTACAGATTTCTCCTTTAAATAGATATGTGATTTTTCAAAATATTACATTACTTTTAGAACAAAAACGACTGGACAGTCAGATGAAACAGATCATTATCCCCAATAACAAACTTAATACAAAAGCAAATATGAGTATGATGTAATAGAAATGTTTGTGGTAAATGTGGCACTTCCTTGTAACAAATAGTGAATCGTCCTGTATTTTTATCTACAGGTTAAGAGTCGCACCACACCAGGCTGTTTATTTGCACAAAGATTGGATGCTACAAAATTATAGAAAATGTTAAGCAGTGATGCAGCCACCAACGTGCTGTATTTATTTAATTTTATTATCTAAATTATTTAAAGGGGATCAATACCAAATGAGTAGTTTTATCAAAGTATTGATCCCACAGAACTGATCCAACCATCGCTGTCAGCCACCACCAACAGTGTCTTGACTCCATGAGGACGCTCCTCAATTCTCAGCACCAAAATCTTAAAGTCAAGATGAATTATCACCATTATTATCATTATTATCTATGTTTCAATACTGTACCGGACCGTGACAATATCTACCATGATATCACATGGTTAATCAATTAATCTACTTGTTTATTTTATTTTTACAAAAGGCCTGCTACTGAATGCTGCATTGTTTTTGTTTTGCAGTTGCACATGCATAAAAATACATGCCCATTTTGCCACATACTTAGCTCATGGCTGGCTAGATTAATTTTATATATTAAAAAAGAAAGCAGAAGCACAAAGGAAAATTTTTACAAGAACAAAAAAAAAAATTAACACATCAGATTTATTAACTAATAAAGGAAGTGTCATTGTCATTTTTCTTAGGCTTTTAATACCATGCTAAATATCATCATCATGGACTTTTTTATCATGATTCTGCCATACTCTGTGTTTTCAGCATTGTTACATCCCTAAATATCATCTGTAAAATAAACACTTATCTTTATTCCATTCACTTGTTTCTCCTGATTGAAATATTGTTCAGAGGCGGGGCACAGTCTGTGTGTGTCTGTACAGAACATGATAGCGTGTATATTTGCTAGAACCAGCAGCCAAAGGAACAGGTAGAAACATCGCACCTCTCATTACAGGATACACACTGACCTCATTTGAATACTCTTAAACACACACACACACACACACACACACACACACACACACACACACACACACACACACACACACACACACACACACACACACACACACACACACACACACAAGCCAAACAAGTCAGAAGAGGAGCTCCATGTGAGACTGGCACTCCTGCCACATGTTCAGAAGGAGGAGAAACTGTTTATATCAGCCCTCAGGGGCTACTTTTCACTCCTGAATCATGGTATAAGCACCCAGACATCTTGACACTGTTATGATATGTGCCACACCCTGTCTCTAGAAATGCAAGGACAAAATTACTGACAATCCATGATATAAGTAAAGGTTCTCTCTGTCTATCCAATTTTAAGACTGGTGATGATAAAATGTTCTTGATATTTTCAGTAATGATTGGCCAATAAAAGTCCTGACTGACAGTCAGCGCCTGAGGAGGGTTCTATAAAGTGTTAGAGAAGCTTATATTCCCTGCACTGCTGTACATTCTCAACATGTTTCCAACTTGCCACCAACAGATTAGCTGTCACTGATAACTGTAGCTTCTTTTCCTCCATCATTTTTACTGTAATCCTTCATTCTGCCAAGATTAGTGTTTGTGACAAGATAATTCTGTCATGCTATTCTCTAATAATAACAATAATAATAATAATAATGATAATAACAAACTTAACATCGGGTAAAACCCAGTAGAATAATATAAATAACAGAAGGATCAAATAACATAAACACACTGGGGAGTGATTAAAATTATAAAACTGCAAGAGTAGGAAGGTAAAATACATTTGATTATTCGTGCAGGCAAGACGTAATGAAAGCATGTACTGCCTTGTGTAAATCAGACAGAAACAGAGCTGAGAAAAGCATGACTGCACGACATTCTTCACTTAAGCATCAGAACAGAGATCAGCGTCTACTATTCCACCAAGTTTCTAGAAGTCTGCTTCATATTTGATATCCTCGAGGAAGGCAAGGAGACTATCTAGACATCACTGAGTGTCATCATTTGAATGATCTAACTGAGAGAAAACATGTTAATTGAACATAGCAGAGGCCCAAGAACAGACCCTTGAGGAATACCACAGTAAAACTAAGCAAGTGAGGAAAAGGCATTTTAGTATGTGTGTTTTTTTTGGGGTTCAAAAGAGATGTTGCTGTCTGTTACTAAGTTACTGAATATTACAAAAACACAAATACACAAGTCAGAAGGGAGGCAGACAGAAAGAGAAAGACAGAAATAGAAATAGAAATAGAAATAGAAATAGAAACAGAGGTATGTATGTGTGCCTGACCTCGTGGTCCATAGGTGAGTCTGTAGCCCTGGACAGCAGATGAAGGCTGATCCCAGCCCACAGAGAGGGAGAAGAAGCCTGCCTGGATCAGACGTAGACTGGACACCCCTGGCAAAGACCCTATGTAAAAAAAAAGGTAACATGTTAAACTTAAGTTTAACATGAGAGAGGCTGTGTTACCATTAGGAATTTGTGTCCTTCACTTTTCACTCACTGGTTCGTTGTTTGGCAGAAATAGACTCTCCCACACTGTTGGGGTATTGGGCGATGACAGTGACCAGGTAGTCAGTTCCTGATCTCAGCTCTCGTGCGGTAAAGGTCCTCTGGCTGGCTGAGACAGTCTCCTGCAGGGAGAGACAGAGGTATGTGTTTATACAGACAAGGCTAAAACAAGTTTTTGCAAAGTTAATGACAAGTCGAATGACAGATGGTTTTCTCCTATCTTCATCAGGTCTGGCAGGGTCAGGTTAGGGTACACAGAAGGGAATTTCACTCTTTGCTCTTCCAAGCTTTAATCTCTACAGCATCTACATAAATACGATCCACCCATTAGACATGTCTATACTCAGCCTGAAGGCACGTGTTCTTCTCACAAAGCAATATTGACTTTGGCTCCTAAAACTCCAAATTGCCACTTCAATCTAGGTCATTGTTTCCCAAACTTAGAGTCGCAACCCAAACTGAATCAGAGCCCTTTTTTTTTTTATTGGGTCGCCAACTGGCAGAGGAAAATGCAAAAGAAATGCTATGAATAATTGAAGAAGAGCATTATTTCTGTAACAGTGAAAAGTAATTTGCTTATTTCAGATCCACACCATTCAATTTGAACTTTATTGAAGGATAAAGAATAAACAGTTTTGAATAAAGTGAAAAATTTAAAATGACAAAAAGTATGACTAAAACACTAACTAAAATTATCACAAAAATGTTAACTACAACTATGACCAAAGCATTGACTAAAATTATGACCAAAATAAAAAAAAAAAGACTAAAATGTGACTTAAACTCACTAAAATTTTCAGTAAGCAACTAACACTAAAACTAAATTAAAAATTCTTATCAAAATTATCGCTGCATGATTTCAAAATGAAAATACAAGGTGAGTTTACTGTCACTGTGTTTTATATAGGGAGGTCCTGAGTAACGATAGCTTTAAAATGAACAAATTGGACAATAACAGAAATGTAAATCTGTCTGTTAGCTGCTGATAAGTGTATTACTAGCTAGTTTAACATTATTTGTCAGTGATTGCTGACATTATCTAGGTAGTTGTGATTGACACTGTGTCATGTCACTTCGTCCCCGACTTATTCAACATTGTTTTGACAGAGGAGGAGTTAGTAATGGTGTGTTACATTTGTTAAGTATAGAGTGCAAATGTGTGTCCGTTTCCATGCTGAACAAATGTCATATAGTCTGTGTATGTATTTGTGTGAATAATGTGGTAAGTTTTTTCAAACACATTTTAAATTCATGGTTTGTTGTGTTCTTTATCCGTAGTGTATAAATGTAGATGCTACTGTAAATGATACTGTCCAACACCTGGACTCACCTGACGCAGTTCTGCTGTGATAGGCTGACCCAGGCCAGAGAGCGGCACGTACTGGACCACATATCCGCTCACCGGTCCCCCAGCTTGATTCCAGCGAAACCGGAGAGAATCAGATGTCTGGCCTGTGAACTGAAGGTTGGATGGACCAGAAAACGCCTCTGAGAGAAGAGAAGAGGGGAGGAGAGGAGAGGAGAGGAGAGGGAAGCAGAATGAAACATGTAATTAAACGCAGGTTCACAGTCCGACAAAAAAGCATGAGATAATAATCAGACACATATTTGTGACTGTGTGTATTTCAGTGTATTGATGTCATGCTATCTAAGTAAGCCCACATACCATCGCTAGCATACACTCCTCCTGCTTTGGAACACACTCGAGGGCTCACTAGAGGAAGAAGAGTGTTCAGCAGTTTGAAGTCCCCAACAAAGGAGGTGAAATCACTGCTGGGCTGGGAGGAGATCTGAGCCAATTCATCCCTGTCTGCACTCTTTATACCTAACAAACACAAAAGAATTGGCAAAGTTAAAAGGAAATCACAGTCACTCAAAAATCTGCTAAGTTAGAGAGGAGAAACTACAAGTGAGAAACGTACCAACTGCAAAAACATGGACCCCTTGACTTCGCAGTTTCTGTGCCGGTTCCTGCACACTGTCCTGCGACTTCCCGTCTGTGATCAGGATGGTGATCTGAAAGTTAAAGAGGACACACAGGTAGAATTATTAAATAATTAGTGTTAGGTTAAATATTAGGGCTGTACCAAATAGTTCACAGCTTCAATCCTTAATTCATAATGTTGACATTTGAATTCTAAATCAAAAACAGAATGTTGTGCAGCTTTTTTTCTTTTGTTTTGCAAGTCTATTCATTATGTTTAAACCCAGTAGTTCTGAAACTTTGCAGATATGTAGATTCTAGTGGCGGCTGCATAGGATTGTTTAAGTCCAGAGCGTTGTCAAGTCCAAGAGTCAAAATTTATTGGCAAAAGATCGAAGTCATCATTGCCGATATTCACAAGAAAACAGAGCTGCAACAATTAGTCAATTAATCAGTCAATCCAAAGAAAATTTGTTGCCAACGATTTTGATAATCATTTAATTGTTTCAGTCAATTTTTAAGCAAAAGTGTCAAACATTTGCTGGTTCTACGTTTTTAAATGTGAGCATTTGCTACAGCAGTAAATGAAGACTCTTGGGGTTTTGGACTTCTGGCTTCTGGCTCATTAATGGCGCCCTAAAGTGAAATATTCTGGTTAAGTCCATATTTGGTAGCATGTAGCCTTTCAAACATTTTCACTGGAGTCAAAAATCTACTTGCTCTCCTGCTTGCTACACACAAAGAGAGGCACCATCTGCATTAACAGGGCCGTCTAAGAGCGTTGATTTAATCATCAAAAAAAATATTATTTTATCAGATGAATCACTTTATTCAAAAAAACTTTGAAAATCTCAATAGAAACCTCAATAGTAGATTCAAATGTAAAAAAAACACATTTGTTACAGCCCTACTGAATATTTAATTTTATAATTATGAAACATGACAGAATGGCTGCTCGTCAGACCTTTGGGACGTCCCGACTGGACGCAGGGTTGAAAAAGTTATCAGCGACAAACTTGAGACCAGCGCCAGTGCGCGTGTTTCCACCCTTATAGTTCAGATTTTGTACAGCGTTGACAAGCTCGGTTCCATTCACGTAGGTAGCAAAAGTAAATTCAACTCTGTGGAGAGAGAAACACGCATTAATACATAAATAATACAAGAGTCCTTGTCATTGCATGCAAAGGGACACAATGATCTAAATACTAATCCTGTTACTCACCTGGAGGTGTCACTGTACTGTATCGCTCCAAACCGTATCCCTGACTGGCTGACAGAGCTGGCAAATGGCTTGACGATTCCAGCCATAAATCCCTTCACTTGCAGGAAGTTAGCTCGGCCAATACTGGAAGACCCATCAACGAGGAAAACAATATCTGCTGCCTGCACATTATTACACCTGCCTGCACATGCAAGTGACGGAGAATACATGTGAGCACATAGAGACACACTTTCTGTACAGAAACTGGCACACGAACACGTGAGGAGAATATGGAAAAGAACTGGAGTTATTTTTACCCTGAGCTTCAGCCTGTTTCATGGAGGACAGGAGGACAGTCACAGTGAAAAACCAGCTCCACATCTTCACAACCTGGGCACAGAGGAGGCAAATAAATATTTTTATTATGTCTGAAACAATTAAAACTCCTTAAAAGAAACAGTCTTACCAAATTACAAATTTGTGATCTTGTGCTCCTTTTAAGTTTTCTGTTAACTTTAGGGTTGGGCTGATGGATAATGTCATCCTCCACTGAAACTCCTACGATCATAACATCATGATTTAAGTGTTTTAGAACTGATGAATATATAAGGAGTGTCAGCCAGAGAGCACAAAACTGAAGCATGGGTTTATTGTAACAGCAACTTTTGTGTGCTTCCCTACATACATAGATATAAAAAATTATAAAAGAAAGAATACATAAAAATGATATCAACGACATCATAGCCCATCGTAATATTTCACTATGGACATCACCATATGCCAATTCAGCAGACATTGCCCAAACCTAGTTAATACTGTAAAATCCATCCAATAATCTCTTAATATCCATTTTCCACCATTTTATTTCCTCTTAAGACCATTAATATTGATAAATCATTTCATTTCACTCTGTCTGACAGTATCAATCATTGTGCATCATGTCTTTCTGGCACTTTATTGAAGCTGTATGATGTTTAAAGATCCAAACCAATTTTATAACTGCACCATCCCATCAAAATTGAGTTATTTGTATGTTTTGTGCACAATTTTAGACACATTTCCCCAAAATGCTGCCTGTACTGTTGGAAATTATGAGTCATCTAAGATCTCTATTAGAAGGAAAATAATAATAATTTAATTTTAAAAAACAGAACTGCTTGTTAAAGGATCAACTGGTATTAAAAAAGATCACTTTCAGTATCATGCTTGCAGACTGTAAAGGGCCATGTTTTTGTTATAACTTCTCCTGTTCCTTCCTCTTCCTTCTCTTGTGTCCCCAGGTCATAGCTGTCCCCCGTCTCTGAGTTATAACCATCTCTTGTTAGGTGAAATGGTTCTGTCTCTCAGCTACTTACCTTCCTAATATATGTCTCCACTGAACCTCCTATTCCTACTAGTTGCCTGATCTTGTCACTTTCCTGTTCAGCTGTATCCCATTAGTCATTTCTTCCTCTGTGTATGCTGAGGGTAGATCAGCCCTGTTATTTGTCAGGTTGTCTACAGTACGCTGCTTTAGAGCTGTAGCCATTGTTCCTGCCTGTACCTGTTCTGAACCACCTCGTATCTTTGATATCCTGCCTGCCAGCATCATCCCTTTGAACATGTTCATCTTCTGAACGTCTGTTTGACTACCGGCTGAAGCCTCCTTTATTATAACAATCTGCTGAGGGACAACTTCTGTTTGCATGATCAGAGCACATCCCTGGTCATATTGTGCACCTATTTAAAAATACCATTAATAATAATAATAATAATAATAATAATAATAATAATAATAATAATAATAATAACAACAACAAAAAATGCATTTCTTTGTATTGTATAATGCTCACTTTTCAACATTCAAATAAAGATAGCAAATGTTTAAACCCTGCCAACACCATAAGAGAACACAATTAACAAATTGTGGTCAATTTTAACTGATTTTGAGTGTTTTCTTACTGTTAGACAAGGCAACTAGTGTAAATTAAAATTTGAGTTTAACTGACAGATAAATTAGTCGCCAGGAACATCCCTACTCTCCGTGGAGTTTGTATTGCATGATGGGCTGCAAGCAAACAACAGAAAAATGCTTAAAATCTGCTTTGTGGTAGGATGCACAACTAACAGGGTAAAAAGCACACAAGTAAGTTTTTATAAGCTTTTAAACTTGAAAAACTGAGCATTTAAGAAGACAAAAGTGCATACAGATGTGAGGCATCAGCAGGATGAGTGGGAAAACTGTGGGATCCTGACACTCGGTTAAGTTACAGTTGGTATTTGCTAATTTCTCCAGACAAACTGTAGAGGCTAAAGTTAACTAAGCTATGAAAGGCCTGATTCTAATCTTTGTTAGATTAAATGATATCCTTATCCTAGTCAACGCTAAGTCAAGCCAGGCTAAAACAAGCTTTCATTGCTAGTGTGCACAAAGAACATAAGCAGCCCAAAACAGCTGATTATTGAAAAGAGGATAAGATGTCACAAAAAAAACAAGAGCAGTTTTCTTCTCAGTTGTAGAACAAACCCAACACTGAATGAAAAAAGGCCAATACCACCACAATTAACAACGTGAAGGAGATATCTTGGCACTCGACTTTATTTGAAACACATTCACTCAGACAAAGGAAATCTAAAAATATTTATATAATCCTAAGGCACACTGCCCTGCACCAATCACTTGGTAGACTCTCTGCCTCAACCACAGTACGGGTTTAATTCTATCCCGAGGCCAACCTGCATGTTGTCCTCTCTCTTTCTTCCTTTTCTTGTCTTCAGCTATATAGTGAAAAATGCAGAAAGCCACAAAAATCACTTTAGAAAAAACATACAGGCCTACTAATTGTTTTATTTGTATTCGTTAATAAATTTCTAACTTTGCTCTAGGACATAAGTCAGTAACTGTTCATACTGATATTACCAACTATATAATCAAAGACTCTTAAAACCATTATGTTCTACTTGGTATTGAAAGTCAGAAACTGGACATGGAGTAGAAAAATCTATGATGAAGAAATAAAAAAACTGAGAAAGTATAAATTAAAACACAGCATAAAGTTTGAACTTCACAGCTTGAACAAAAGAGTGAATGACTAAATCACTCCTTTATAACTTTGGTGCACTTATTATAAAGGTTAATCTTTTAAATAAAAAGGTTCACTCTATGTCAAATAATCTGTTGGCCTTTGAAGACAGTTAAAGTTGTAAGACATGATTTTCTTAACTTTTTTTCTTAATACGTTCTTTGGGACTTAAGTAAACACATAAATCCATGTGCGGCCACATAGAAAAAACTCTGAACATGTGTTTCTACACAGACATAAGTGATGGGAGCATAAAAAGCCGTCTTCTGAGATTCTGTTTCTGCCTGTCAGGAATTCTCTGACACGCAGCTAAACTGAGACAGTCAGTCTGCCACAGAGCAGGCTAGTTCAGTGGTGTCAGTTACCATCGCATACTCACATTAACCAGACTTATCAAAATAAGCCAGGCTTTTCCTTTATCCACGTTGAAGGAAAACCCTTCTAGTGATTCCATCATATGGCAAAGTATTTAATTGTTGGAAACATTTGATTTAATATAACTATAGAACTCAACAAAATATACTGTATAGTACATGCAGCATTTTTCAATATGGAAATATTACATATTATAGTATGACCACTTAAATACACATTCACATAAGAGTGCTCTACATCCATCTACATCTACACATCTATTGCTGCTGTCACTGCTGTCTGTACTGGTGCTCAGGTGACCAGGTGAGGACAGGTGAAATTCAAGACAAGAGAATTGGGGGTCAGTGTGTAATGTCAGAAAAATTAAAATGTTTAGAATAACACTGGAGTAAAATCAGGCTCTAACTCTGAGCACACTGTCCTGGCTGTTTACAGGACGTATGAATCATTACGCACAGATGACAGGTGTGTTACAATCATTTCAAATTTCTTTCTCAGCAGAGCGAACTTAAGCTGCGGGAGACATGTGAATACACGTAATACTTGTACATATTTTTAAAAAAGGAACAGGACATTTTAATAACTAAAAGTAATAATTATTGTCTGCATAAGTAATTTGATACAGCGTACAGACAGTTCTCATTTTAACTTGTTATTATTATTATAGGCTAACAGTTGATCTTCAGGAGAAACAGGACAGGATTTGGGACAACTGCTCAAAATCCTGGACTGTCCTTTGGTGGCCGCTGCATGGCACAACCCACTACTTCAACCTGTTACTCACTTTAATATATTGCTGTTTCAAGGTGCTGTTGGTGCTGGTAAGTCCTTTTCCTTCCAAATGGCCACCAATATATTGCAAGTTAATTTATAACCTGCTACTACGCTGTCATATGTGCGCCAATAACACTGAAAACAGTGTACAGCTTACTTCAGTTACGTTCAGTGTTTACAAATTAGAAATCTATGATGTGAAGTCACACTAAAGTCAGGGAAAATGACACATTAAATATGAAAAGTCTGTCAGTACTAACATAAGATGGCAGACTTACAGAACATGTGCACGTATCCAAAATCTGTTTTCAAATATATGTATATGTATAAGAGAAAGCTCACTCTCCCTGACCTGCAACCTTAGAACTTAGGTAATAATATACAAATTACACAATAATCTAATATATGGCTATAATAAGGTATTTACAGAATAAACATGAGTCCACTCTGTCAAACCCAGATGAATATAAGTATATGCTTTCATGCTCCCTGGCTCTCTACACCATACTTGTGTTTAGAATAATTATATTTATGAGTAATGAGCAGGATATCAAATATCCTCAGCATCCCACATCTTACTTCTGGGTGACCTTTCCTTGCTTCAGCTTAAATGCTCGATTTTAATGGTCATGATGTGATCAGGATTATATTTCTCAACTGGAAAGATAGAATTACATTATCCATAGAGTACTGTTGTTAAATAATAACTGAAGACAGTACAACTCAGCAGACATGCCAAAAATTCACAATATGACATCTGGTCTCCCTTTTTGCTATTTCTGACCTCATTCCTTACTTTTCTGCGCCTCCAGACACTAATGAAAGTATATTTGAAACACACTGGGCAGTGTCATGAGCAGTATGTTTATATTTGACCATACATTACTTGTAAAGCTTATTGTGTTTACCCTGTAAGCTTCCTTACCCTGAATTAAGCACTAACTCAATGTTTATGCACAAAGCATTTCTGAACTTACTTTAGTTTTGAAGATGTCTGCCCACACATGTTCCATCAGAACATCCTGTTTTCACTGGAATTAAGTCGAATTATAATCAAATGAATCAATCAAAATAATGCTTCCTTGTGGCTTATACTTAAACCCTAAAGCTTATACTTAAGTCTTTATCCGTAAGACTTAAGTATAAGCTTGTTAACTTTAAAATAATGAAATGTCTAACATTAGCTCTCAATAATTGTAGTCCAAGAGTCAAACCACAGGTGGAAGCCTTTCTCTGTGATATTGCTGCATGTCATTACTGTTGCAAAGCCTGAAAATGACTGAAAGTAGTTACAGGGTGAGAAAAATAGGCGCTCTGCTTCAATTACCTCCATTGTGATCTGACAAAACTGAAATGATGAGATACTATGAGCTGTAAACTAGAGCAGACGAATGTTTGTTGAAGATAAATTAATAATTCCGGTCCTAACCTGCATTAAACTGTTGCCAAAAGCAGCCGGATGCAAGTTGTGTTATCCATTACTGAGATGACATTTGCACTATACTATAGAGTATTAATGACTTAACTTGCCACATGGGTCTCGCATATAATCTGAAAAAATGGTATTTGAGATGAAAACGTTTGCACTCATGCTCGACTAAACTATTGAGTGGGAAGCCCTTCAAGATCAATGGAGGCCACTTTGATGACAGGGAGTACAGCACTGAGGCAATGTATTGTTAATTACTAAGTTAATTTCTAAGTATACATCATCCAGTGTGTTAATTAGCGCATGAGTATTTGTTTTTGTTAAGATGTAAGTTATTTACTCTCATGTCTTGAACAACTGTTCCGACTCTTTGCTGGTTGTTTAGACACATTCAGAAACATTACCACCTTTTTTTGTTAGAATTTAAAATATACTTTTGGGAGGATTTTATGCCTTTAATTGATAGGACAGGTGAAGTGAGGAAAGGAAGGAGGGAGGGAGAGCAGGGGGGTGACAGAGCAAAGGGCCACAGGTGAGAGTCGAGCCCACGGTTGCTGCAGGGGACCCACAGCCTTGGCACATTGGTGACAACAACTGAGCCACCCAGCCACCAGCGGTATGATTTTCAATATCATCATAAATACTGACGATCCTCTTTTCATTAAACAGAGATGCTGTGCTGCTTTGATGATTTACACAAGTTTTACACAAATGACCACCATAATACTGTGGACCCCATTAAATTTCAGAAAGGCATGAATGTATGAAAAAATAGATATCGTTCTAATCAACAAAAGGCCTGAACTGACGACTACTAGTCGACTATGAAAATCTTCAGGCAGGGACAGCCTTAGTCTCAAACACCAACCGGTTAGAAAAATACTTCATAACATTCCAAGACTGTGTTGTTGTTGATAATTTACAAAAAGTTCGATGCCTTGAAATTAAGGTTTCAATGTGCATAAATGTATTATTTTTTATGACCACAAGCATCATCCTATTGTTACAAGCTCTACATCATACACCAAGACATGTAAAATGCTGCCTGTGTGTTTTCTCTTTCTCTCTGTCGTCTTTGTTCTCATTAGAGCAGATAAACAAAGGTCCTTTGGTCAGATATGACTCTTTTTAAGAGTGAAGAGGATCATACCATTCGCCACAGCGTTGCCCCATGACACCCCCCAAACTTCACTCCTGTAATCAAGCCCATCTCTCAGATTTGCGTCTGTCTTTGGTTACTGTGTGTCTGGAATGCAGAGTGAAACCCTCATGAACAAAATGTGCCATTTTGAAAAAAAAAAAAAAAAGCATCAGATCCTTGCTGTTCCTGTTCTTTGGAACCTCTTGGCTCTCAGTGTAGATTTTTTTGGCCTGTGTCACCTTTACACATCAGGTTCAAAGGTGATGCACGTCACAGCGGCTACTGCAAATAGCTGACAGATGTTGAGCCAACAAACAAAACCTCTGATCTACTCTGGGGAGCGGTAGTAGCTAGAGTAAATATTGTCAGGGACAAAACCATGAGAAACCACTTAAGTTGATGAAATCAGATGTATAAAGGAGAACAGCGGGACAAGAGCAGACAGGAGTGATTTTCTGAGTCTGTACAAGAATGCAAAGAACATCAGCATCATCTGGAATTTGGTCGCTTTCATTGCATGGCATTTAAGCTGGAACACTGACCCAAACCAGACTAGACCAGACTGTCAGTGCTGCCGTGAGAATTAAACCACATGAAAGACATATGTAGTTAATACAAGCTGACAGACTCGATAATATTCACAGCAAACAGAAAACTACATTAAGGGACACCCAATTGAAGGGCAGCCACTTTGTTGTTGTTCATTGTGGACCAAAGTTAGTACAGTTATTCTGGCCATTACAATAGATACTGCAAACTCAACACTCCTAAACAGAACCTGTGGTCATTCAAAAGAATAGTTTGCTATTTTGGGAATACATTTATTCAAATTCTTAGTAAAAGTTAAATGCAAAGATTGATACTACTCTTATATCTGCCTGATGAACATAAGGCTACAGCCAGCAGTCTGTTAGCTTATCTTAGCATAAAGACTGAAGACAGGGGGGAAACAGTTCAGATTTGGACAGGTTCTTGGACAAGTTGGACATTAACATAATCCGCCTAGCAGCAGCTCTAAAGCTCATTATTTAAAGAATTAAAGAATTATAACTCATTTGTTCAATCAGAACAAAAACCACAGTGTCACTGCTCCTAGCCAAGAAATAGTTTGGCACATAACTTCTCATCAAATCACAACGTGTCATATTTACACTTTGGTTTTTATATGGATTAAACAAACAAGATATGACGTGTTAACTAGTGATTCTGGTAAGCAGATTTTCTTACGTTTAGACAAGCCAAGCTAGTAGTTGCTTCCTGTCTCTAGTGTTTGTTGTTCTTGTTGCTATATATTTACCTACAGATACAAGAGTGGTATCATTCTATATAGAATCCCAAACTTAGGATGTCAGGCCTCTTTTCACTGAGTGAAATGTATGACAATGCTGTGATACATAAATTAACTTAAAACAGAGGAATATTATTATTATTACACTGGTCTGTTCAGCTCAGGTGCTGTGTGTGGGGCTGCTGACAGTATCTTACTAGTTGTGACTGCAATTCTAACATTCCTTCCCCGACTCACAGCCTTGTCCCCAACACGGAAAGTGTGGGTTCCGGACAGAAACCCACATTTTTCTTTTGGGTGTCAAGCTGAGAACTAGGGCTGTTGCAATAACCACAGTTTTGAAATACTGTGCTATTGACAAGCCAATCGCAACAACCACCATGCTTTTTCTTTTTTCATGAGGATAGGCCCTACTTGTTTTACACTTGAACTAATGTAATATTGAGGGTAAGTCAAGGGAAATTGTATGAACATTAATTAAATAATGAGAGTAGTAAGTGAAATGCACCAAATTATTCCATTTATCAAAAGAATGGTGTTAATACTGCATACTGCGGTATACGACTGACCCCAAATAGTCAACTAAACTTTACCCAGTTTTCATTTATTCATTAGTCACAGGAAAAAAAAGGCCTCAAATTCTCAAACTCCAGATTGGAAGCTGCGCCTCACTGTTAGGCCCAGGACATTGTTGGACATGGACCTTTTCTCTTGAAACACTGCAGCCACTGGTGCAACTGTGTTGTAGCTGCCATTAGCCAGTTAGTTCTATTAGACTGGGACACAGTCTCCGAGGCCAACGGAGGCCGATTTGAGGATTGAGAATACAGTACCATTACCGAGGGGAAGCACAGTAACTCAGACCAAGACTCTGATAGTGAAGACAGCAGGTTCAACTGAGGACAAGAGAGGCATGAAGCCATCGAGCAGCAAGTTTGTAGCGAGTTAATTTCCAAGTACATCATCCATTGTGTTAACAGGTCCCTGAGTATTGATTTTGTGAGGATGGTTATTATCTATTCCCGTGTTTTGAACACAGGACTTGTGTGAGGATATACTGTGCTGTCAACAAAATGTTCGGTCTCCTTGCACGAGGTTCAGGCACATTCAGGCAGCTCGCTTCATACCCCAAAATCTATATATTTAAATAATTAAATTAATATCATAAACGTGCAATGACTTTGACAATTGGGTTTAACTAATGACTACTAGTCAACTTGTAAAATCTTTAGTTGGAGGCAGCCTTACTGTGATATTGCAAACCCCTGTTCTAATCTAATTCTCAATAGTTAAGCAAATGAGCTTATATTCTAAAATGTCAAACTTGTCTTTTAAGTATTGTGGTACTTAAAGTTTTAGTAGGACTTGTGTCTTTCTATAATAATACATGTATACTTTCATCCATTGTTTACTGAGTACGTAGTGCACACAGTGCAGCAATTCCCGCAAGACTTGCACAACTGAAAATAGACACCGGAATCCATTGCCCTTCTCCTCTTTTAATTCGTTCAAGAATGAAAACTTTCAGACACTGCCTGAAGCCAGGAGCTCATAATTACCCATAACTGTTTGTTCCCTCTGTAAGATGCAGATCCCACAAACCCAACAGTTTCAGAGTTTTTGTCCCAAACAGGCAGCACACACATAAAGTTTAATATGTTCCAAATGTAAAGCCCCTTTCCCTTTTCAACATTCAAAGAACTTATTTTAAGACTTCTACACTATAAAATGAAATTATGTACAATTAGCTCCTGACGTGCCACATCAGCTCGATCACCTTTCATGTTATTCCTCTTCTTCCTGTATGAAATCTAATAAAACAATGTTTACTTCTGGTTTTATTATGTAAACCAGGTGTTGAGACCACACTTTATACCCACAGCCTATTCTGAGCAACTACATCTTGGCTAACTTTACAGATCATAATTGAAAGGCATTAGTGATTTAAGGGCCATTAAAAATGCCAGCTGACAACTAAAAGAAGTGGCGGTAAATGCTGAATGCATCAAAAAAGCAAGGTTTCTCCTTCTTTCCTCCTTCCTGCCACTCCTACTCCACACCCACAGACTTTTCTATTTTCATTCTCTCTCCTAATCTGTGTTATTCTTATGGTACATATATTTTCCAATAATTATTGAAATAACTCACTGGGTAGATTACCTGCCAAAAGCGGGAGCACACCACTTCCTCTAATAAACTGCTTTATTACAGCAACTTTATTACAGCATACATGAAGACACCCATCAAGTCTTTATCAAGTACATTCCTCGGGTGGCCCCAACACCTGGGATTTTAAAAGGATGAAGTCACTGGCTTATGGGCATGGCCACACCCTCTATGGGCCACCTGGGAATTAAACCAAACACCTGGGTTAAAAGGTCAATGACACAGAAGCAAAGTGCTGCTAAGAGCCACCCTCAACAGGAATCAGGCAAAGATTGAAGCTATTAAATTGCACCAACAAGGATTAATTTTTAAATCTTATTAAATCATGGCTTAATTTAAATGATGTTGCATCTTAGAATTCAGAAAGTTTAAACTTAACCCTCCCTTTAAACCTCAGTTTAGTTTTCACTCTAAACTGAGATTAAACTTTAAACTCTGATTTGAAATGTGATCCAGTATTAACTTTAAACTTACCCTTGATGAGATTTAACTTTTAAAACAGCTGCCTTTTTGAGATAGATTGGGCAGAATTATCAAGTTCCTCGAAGAAAGCTAAGGAACTCAACCCAGGTGAGATTAATGATCGTCTTTCTTTTACTCCAGTTGCTGCCAGGCGGTCTCTTTTTTCCTTGTTGTGCTGTTGTCTGTTTTTAATCTCCTATTATTTGGCTATATCACTCATTATTCAACCGAAAGGTTTCTCTCCAAGGAGAACTGAGAGCTTCTCTGCCAAGTCATCAAGAGTAGGCTAACTAAGCTAACTGACTTTTTTAGCCAGATACAGAAAACACAATGTTTTGTTTAGAGACTGATTAAAATCTTTTTGGCCAATTATGATTTTTTTATGGATCTGACCTGCCGATTATGATTTTGGCTGATTCCAACTTTAAGTCAGTCTTAAATTGGATGTTCATGGTAACACAAATTATTAAATAACTTACATGTTATCCAAAAGTGTGCCACATTACAGCCAGGCCTTGTTATATTATTACATTAATATATTGATATTATGTATGTCTCTCTGTTCCCGGGGACACGATCTTGCAAGATTCCGCAGAATCTTGTGGGATCTCATGAGACGCGATTTCACATGATCTCGTGTGGAACATACAACAGAGGCAGAAGTTAAACGAGTCTGGATGAGAAAATGTTTGAGGAGATGCATCAACACAGGTTGTTTTTTCTTCAGTCAGAACAGGAGGTGAGATTTTAACTGTCAGTCTGTGAACAGCAATCTGCTGCTGGCTAACATTAGCATGAAGGGCTAGAGAGTTTACCACTGTTTGATGACACCGTCAGCTGCTCTGTCTCATTGTAGACAGTCTGTCTTCTCTTTACCCTGTTCATAGAATCTATTGCTAACATTAGGTTCATGCAAGCATGTGTCTGAGTGTGTGCTGAGTGTGTGCTGCTGTGATAAGTGCTGTTGTGGGTGTGACATTATGGTCAGTGTCTGCTGCGCGCATGGCGTGACCATCGTGCAAATTATGTGTGTGAATACGACTGGCACAGAATCAGATATGTGATGCTGTCCGGCCAGGCAATGGTCAGGACTGGTCATGCAGAAAATTGGCCTTTTGTGGTCTCTGGCCAGAAGCTAGCAAGCAGAGTAATTTGCTTTGATTAAACTCTTGAATTAAAACATTATTATTTTCTTGGTGCAACCCAGTCTCAAGGCCTTTGCACCACAGAAATGCTTGTTTCTTTCGTGTAATTAATTTGCAGGTTAGTAATATTTTTTAATTTGCATCCAGAATCCAATATTGCGTTTTTTTTTTTAAATCTTTTTCCAACAGGTACACATCCGACCTATCAACTGCATGTTTTTAACAATGTCACCTTAAACAGCAAACATGGTAGATCACTTCTTTCTGTTTTATATGATAAAAGGGAAATAGATTGGAAACAACCACTTCTCCTAGCCCAGTCTTTGCTACGGTGTTGGATGCTTTAAGTAGTACAATCCCACACAGATCTGTGCAGTATCACACTATGATAAAAGGTAAAAAGAAATACAGAGATAAAAATCTCAGACACAAGCTTCAGTGTGATAACGGTGTGCATAACAAGCTTCAACAGAAGCAGAGGACAGAGTACGAATGAACCAAATCTGCACTGCTGACAGCTGGAACTGTTTACAAATCATACAATTCATCTTACCTACAGCTAGCCACTGCTCCAGGAGAATCAGCTCTCTAAAATTACTCCTCTGCTTCTTCCAATTCGGTGCCAGCTGTTGCAGCAGTGCTGAAGTACAATGTGTAGTGGCTTAGGTACAGTTTCAGCTCCTTTACTAAGCAGTGAAATTCATCATGTTCTCCTTTTTCTCTATATCGTGTGTACCCAGGTAGTCATTTTTTCTTCTTTTTATTAAGTAAAAGGAGCACCAGGTCATCATCAGCAATTTATTCCCAAAATTGTGTCATGCTTTATGCTCAAAAGCTTGACTTTGTGTTTATTTGCATCGCTGTTGGTGTGTAAAGGTCTTCAGTGAGGAAAAAACAACCTGCTTGCATCAACAGAAGAAGACAAGGACTTTTGAGGGACAGGAAGAAAAAGAGATTAGGACTCATCCCAGAGCTGTACAGAGGCTGGCTTGTGTTTTCTGAAAGCTCAGCTCAGGCAGGATCACAGGGCTGTGGTTTAGCAGAGATGCCATTCTCCCAGGGGGGCAGAGGGCCACAGGCCACTGCAATGTGACAGAGTGCAGGATTGTGTAAGAGCCAAGCACTCTCAACATAACATCAGTTCAGGGACAGAGAGTGACACAGGGGGATGGAGGGGTCAGGAGGGCTGGGTGCCACAGTGAATTACCAAAGTCTCCTGCAAATTTGCTCCAACACCAGGACTGAAGTACTTGGTAGCCACAAGAAGCTGGTAGTAAGAACAGAACAGTCCTCCTCTGAGGCTGTGTGGGGGTCAAAACCAGGGGAGACTGATCCTGTCCCCTTTGACCTCTACCCTCAGTTCAACTACAGATATTTCTCACTTCCATCAAGAAAGATTATCATTTGATTTCTTCCTCCAAACTAAACAAATTTACTAAAAACAGCAGCTTTTGAAAAGCCTCTTTGACCCCTTGTTGGAACAAGTTTCAAAAGATTCGCTGGTATTAGTCTTCCTTAGTGTTTCACAAGCTTTGAATTACTTTTAACAAAAGACAGATGGACTTATTCAGGAGAAAGACACATTCTTCAATGTGTTATCCTTCGCATTCAAAGACATGTATGAACTTAGACTAAAAGTCAAATCTCCTAGTTTGTAGCTGCTTTAATCTAACATAAACACTGTTAAGAGCCATTGAAGCACAAGTTAAAAATAGACTCAGTAATCACTCAAAGTAAAAGTTCTGGCTGCAAATTTCTTCCACAAAATGTGTGATGATAGATGATGAAGATCTGAAAATAATGTTCCCATGTTCACATCCTAAACCTCAAGTATGGACAACAGAAAAAGTTCCCCCACAAACACATCAAACACACACAGTAACCAGCAACAGTCCTCCAGATGGAGGCTAGATGACACACTTGGGATCAGTCCAGTGCAATTCAGTACCAGACTGGCACGCCAAAAACTGAGCCGAGTACGGCTGCAACAATGCCATGAATGAAAATAAGGGAGGGTGAAGGTGAGGCAGAGGGGAAGAGTCTAATCATCCCCGCTGAAGGCTCTTGGAATTATTAAAAATCCCAAGTCAATAGGGGGGGATTTTTTTTCTCTAACATGAGCCAAACCACAGCAAAGACATGCATGTCCTCGGAAGTGGACCAGACAATCAAAACCAACCAAGACACAAAGGCAGAGGAGGAAGCGTAGGAGTGAGATTCTCTTCCTCTGTGGAGCATCATGGACTGTAGGAGTAATGCCCTCTCATAAATGAGTTCAGCTGAGGTCAACATAGTTGTGAACACCACAGTTGTCCAAACAGACAAATGAGGGCAAATGAGTACGATTACAGACTTTTAGGGGGTATTTCATCAAAAAATGCTTCTTCTTTTTTTTTTGTCTAATCATTCAGTGGAATCATCCGCAAGATCTTGATATTAAAAAGCTTGCTGATCTATTTCATTGCAGTACAATTTATAGATTGTCTGTTATAGATTCATTCATTTCAAATGCATTGTTTTTGGTCTAATCATCCAGAGGAATCATTTGCAAGATCTTGATATTGCAAAGCATTTGCTGATTTATTTTATTATAGTTCAATTTACAGATTTTGTGTGGGTTATACATTCTTTACTTAAATATATTGTTTATTTTCATCTAATCACTCACAGTAATCATTTGCAAGATCTTAATATAGAAAATCTCACTGATCTATTTTGTTGCAGTACAATTTGCATATTTTATCTAGGTTATACATTATTTCATTAGCAATGCATTGCTTTTTTAGTCTAATCACTCAGGAATCATCTACAAGATCCTGATATTGCAAAGCATGTTGATCCAATTGTATTAGAGTACAATTACACTTCAGAGAGGGTGAACATAAGGTGATGAATGTTTTGCTTGGTCTTGTTCAAAGTCAAGGCTGTTGCTGCAGGGAAAGCAACAGGCTACAGGAGCGGTGTATTGGCCACAATTCACATAATTGCTCCATACGTATAGTTTACGAGTTATTGCTTACTAGTATGTACATGCAGAGTAAATCAATGATGAAATGATGGTGCAGACATAACGCTGGTCCTGATCCCGTGGCAGAAATGCAGCGTGCACATTGTGCACAACTTCAGTTCCATGCAGCAACATCAGTATTCCCATAAATGTATCTTAATTTGACCCTTTCATAGAAATCAAAACGGCTCCCCTCCTTCAGAACTCATCGCAGAGCTCCAATGTCTCATCTGCAGGCTCAGCTTACCTGGGGATCTCTGCTCCGTGCACCGGGCCACAGCCTGCCGCCTCCCACCGCTCCACCTGTGGCATATCCAGCCCCAGCTCCCTGTGCAGAGTCTGGACACACAGCAGCAGTACTCCCAGTCACCGATGTCCAGTGTCACAGCTTCAAAAACAAGCACAAGGAAGTTTCAGCGACCGTCCACTGTGAGGTTAGCTCAGCTCCTGTCGGTGCATCCCTGCAGGAGACAGTTGAAACTGTTTCTGACTCCCGAGGCTGCCTCGCTCGGTGTAGGTTGAACACGAGCAGCAGCAGAACAGTCCAGACTTGTTCGGATGCCTGAAGGGGAGTCCTAAACTCTCCCTCTCTCTCTCTCTCTGTTTTTTTTTTTTTCTCTTCCCTCCAACCTCATTCTCTTTGCTTCTCGTCCCTCCCTGCTCCTGTCTGCAAGCTCCCCGTGTAACCATGTGGAGCTGAAACATTGGCCCAACAGTTCCGCTACTTTTGCAGGTATGACAGGACGCGTCAGTCCATGTGACTGCATAACCTGCGTACATTTAAAACAAGAACTTGGAGTTTGACAATAAAAAAAGTGCTATGTAGTTTGAGCAAACACTTAAATTCTAATATATTTTCTAAATTCATGACTACATGAATAACACTGATTTGACTTATCCAAGAAACTTAAATTTTTAACCAAAGCATCACCTCTCTATCCCTTGATTTTTGATTGAATTACGGATATTCCAGCCCGTTCTCATTCTAAAGCTGTTTTAAATTGACCATACCTGCCAACCATTAGGTTTCAGAATAGGGAGTATTTCAAAACCAAACCAAAGGTTCAAGGATCTTCCCCTAATTTTTTTTTTTTTTTTTGGTCATAGACTTTTTTTCTTGCATTTTGGTAACTTTAAAGAAACAACAAATATTGCAAATAGATGCCTGCAGATAACTTATGACAATTATTAGCTTGAAAACGCAATAGGACCACATTTAGCCAAATGCAGTGGTCTAATTTCAAATTTGATTGCAGCAACACAGAAAATTAATTTTACAAATGGTTTTCTAATGATATATTAATTAGGCTGCTCTTAGAAAAATTGTTGACATTTCCTTTAAAATTTTATGAGTAAAACAAAAGACAAAAAACGATTGTGACCCCTGGAGGAAACCATGGAGGAAACAATGAGTCTCCAGGGAAGATTGGGAGGGTTGGCAAGTATGGTCATGCCCCTTGGCAACTCCTGCAGACGCTCCCAGTACTTGTTAACTTCAATGTAAACCTGTGACTGGCATCATGTGACTTTCATCTTGCAGCTTGCTTCACTGATGGTCCTTGTCAGTGTTGTTATATCTGATGTATTAATATTATCACTGTATTGATGTCACTGCTGTTTACTGCTGTAGATGTTTAAGATTGAGCTCATTTTAACATCACATGTTTGTAGTGTGGCTGTCCTGTGAGAAACACAAATCTCTAAAAAGTCAGGAAACAGCCTTTTTTTAACCTTCTCATTCTCTTTTCTGTTCTGTTTAGATATACTTATTCTTAGACCAACAGATGGAGCAAACTGGTTTAAAGGAGGGAGGGTTATAGTGGAAGCACTGGGGTGTCAGGTGTGACTGTGTGGTAATGGAAAATGGTTTATATGGCTCATGGGTCAGTTAGAAAGGCCCTTTAGCATAATTTTGTTTAGTGCCCCAGGGAGGTCAGGACCGGCTCTGAACAAAGTAATGAGGTGAGAGTGTGACTGGCCTGAGGTCATCAACATTTTGCACTGCTTTCAAGACAAATACACCCCTCATACAGGTGGCAAACCGGTGTATTACCAAAATATTGTCTCTATCACAAGCCACGTATAGAAATGTATAAAAGAAAAAAAAAAACTGGTGTTAAAATGTTTAACCAGACATTTATTATCAAATCCAAAACTCATATCATTACAGTGTTTCTTTCCAGAAATTTCTGCAGTAGAATCTACTGAATCTACTTTCTATCTACAAGAGAGTATCTATTACAGCAGGGGTCTGCAACCTGTGGCTCTTTTTTTTTTTAGTTTTTAGTTTTTAGTTTCATTTATCACTGCTGTAGGCATAAAGTGATTCTTATGTAGCATATACACCACATTCAAATCTTTTTTTTTGAAATATTTTATTCAACTGAAACATGCCTCATATCCTGCATCTACAGTTCAGTGCCTTTTCTTCTAAATTTGCTGTTGGCTAGACTTGAGTCTCTGTGAACTAACTTTGGATGCCAAATCCCCAAAAAGAAAAGTCTCAGAGGAAAATACAGAATTGCGGCTCTAGACAGATGTTTTGTTTTGTTTTTTGGCCCAGAATCACTCTTTTGACAGTAAATGATCTGTTGACCCCCTGCACTAGAGTAACCAGGTAGTCCCATTCAGTCCCATAATTTTCCCCTAATCTTTGGCTAATATCTCCTAAACTCAGCAACTCACATGAAAACTGTCTAGATGGACAATAGCACAAAATGTAAGTGGAAAAAGTGATTATTATAAGTGATTTTGGGGTGAACTGTAACTTTAACTACAAAGTATTCTTCCCAAAAAACTACACAGAGTTTTACTTTTTAAACACTGATGTTTAATGCAGTATCATTCAATTGAATGTGGTTTTTGTTTCTCCAGGTCTTCAGTCTGAATTACTCAGCTCCTGCTCTGTTCTGATCAGTGGTCAGTCACCTCTCTAATCCTGTGCCTACTGCTTGTTTTGGTCCATATGTCAAGGTTTTCACTGGCCAGTTTGCATCACATAACCTTATTGGCTACAAATATATAGATGAAAGGTTTGGATATTAATTTGACTACTCAGTAAATTAAAAAGTGTAATGCATTATTACACATTAAAAACACAACAACCCCTACAAATGACTTAATTACAGTAATTAAGGCCCAATGTCAGTATCAATGTCAAGACAAATCAAACTAGAAAAGGCCACTTAGTAGAATTCAGATCTCTGCCAGACAACCCAGAAAGAACATTTTGAAATAACCCCTTTGTAACTGCCAACATTTTGATTAGTAACTGTAATCAAATTACATATTTTTTCACAGTAACTGTAAAGGATTACAATTACACATATTTTGTAAGATAATTACATTCTATCCTATTAAGCATTTGAGTGAAATTTTGTCATAATTAGTGTATGAATTCTTTGTTATGGCCAAAAATGTGTTTTGTGGGGTTACAGTGACCTTTGACCTTTATCCATCATAATTGAATCAGTTCATCCTCAGGTCCATTTGTGCCAAGTTAGAAGAAATTCCCAAAATGTGTTATATGATATTGTGTTCATAAGAACAGGATGACCTGAAAACATAATGCCTGTAGACACAGCTGTCACCAGTGTGGAGCCATAAAAAATGTTCTTCAGGGTTTTTCAGTAGTTCTGAGTCACAGAGGTCCTTCAACATACAATTGTAAATGGAAAAAATAGGCTGATCAGTCTGGTAGTATCTGAGATCAGCTGTGGACAAGCCTCAGGTCTGTTGGTCAATCACACATGTGCACGCTCATGCATACAAGTGATCACTTATGCCTGGCGGAGATAATTAAGATCTCCTACCAAGTTTCAGCTGTGTTCAGTTTAGTTTTTCCCCACAGAGTAAATCACCTTCCTAACAAAGTTAATTAGAGATCTCTCTCCAGGTTTCAGTTGTTGAAATGCTGTGAAATAAATACTGGCATGGAAAATTATTATTAAAATACAAAATTGACTGTAATTTGAGAATACAAAAATACAGTCTATAAAAGCTGATATTACCTCATTTTAAGGAGCCTCAATATGGGTCCGACTTCACAACCCCTCTTGAAAAGATGAAAAATGTTTCTGAAAATAAAATGCCGTAATGTCACAAAACTTCACAAAACTTCTCAAATCAAGGTCTTAAAGTTTGAGCGCATTTGAAATGAATCTGGTCAAACTGCAAGGAGAAGCAGTCACGGTATAAAACATGTAATTTCCTTTTGCCAGCAGGTGGCACTATAACTATGACTGAATATTGTCATGTAGGTGTCTTCAGTCTGGGACTCTTATCAAGTGTGAAGTCTGGGGCAGATTTGAACCTTTACACTAAAGTTACAGCAACTTCCTGTTTAATGGCGAAACATTGACATTTGACGCCACACCACAGCCATGCCATACCATGATAATGATGATGATGATAACTGAATCTTTTAATAAAGTAGTCTAGATTGCACACACCGATTTTGAAGTCAGTCCAATTAATTTTGTGGGAGGAGTTAATTTACAATGAGTAGACATCGCCAAAAATGTCCACTAAATTCGAAATGGCCATTTTCCTGTTCGGTTATTGTTATGGCTCCGAAAGGCTTTTTTGTTCATCTGGGAATGATGCATGTGCATACCAGATTTCGTGCATTTAGGTGAAACACAGACATCACCTAAACCCATATCACGTGTGGCAAGTTTGGTGAGTTTTTAAACGTTTATCAACCCCAAAATGTGATTCATTTGGCAGAAAAAGAGGAAAAACACTTCCTTACACCAGCTGGTGCTCAGGCCCTAATTACTTTAATGATTTGCACCTGTGCTTTTTTTTACTTTCTACTACTGTGACACACAAACTGTAGTCATCATTGGAGCAAATAATGGTCATAACTTGCAAAAAAAGGGCAAAATTTGTTCCCAATCTGGGGTGGCTGTTTAGCTCAGTTGGTAGAGTGTCTGCTCCATGTATGGAGGTCGTCAGTCCTCTGCAGCAGCTGCTGGTTCGACTCCTGTCTGTGGCCCTTTGCTGCGTGTTATCCCCTCTCTCTTCACCCCCTTTCCTTTCTACTCTTCAGCTGTACTATCAAATTAAGGCAAGAAAAGCCCCCAAACAAAAGTTTTCCCTAATCACAGATGCTTGACATACCTCATCACAGAAGCAGCACATGTGCTATAGAAGAGTTGAGCTTTAACAAGGCATCTGACTGCCGCCTGCCTCTTATGCAGGTCTGTTTTCTCAGCAGTGTCACTGTTTTCAGTTTCTGGAACCGGGTGGATTCAGATTATTTAAGGACAGTCTACTGAAGTGGTTTTTAATCCTGGTCTTCCTCAGGCAGGCAGAGTAACCACAATGGCAAGGAGAGGGGTGGATGACCTAGAGTTTAGAGACAGTCTTACATTCACTTTTCTTAATTGAGGTCACCCAACTTGATGGCAGAAGGAGAAGGAGAATGAGGCAAATGAAAGGAGATGATTCCTCAGCCTCAGTCACAAGTTCTGGGTTTGCAGCAAACGTTTTTCAACAGTTTTCAGGACCCCTCAGCTAAGAGATAGACAAAGCAGGAGCTCCCTTCTACATGTATTGCATTGAATATTTTCAGACTTTGCTTGTTTGCACTTCCCCGTAGCTGCTAAGTCAACAGTATGGTTACTGTTAGGTGTGTTAGCCTCACCCATGCATTTTCATAGGTGGTTTCTGAGGTGGAGGGTAGACCTCTGTCAGAGTCTTGCTTGTGGTGGTACAGAACGATCCATTGTAGCTCACGAGGCTGTCTGCTCAACTGGGACAATAATACAGCTAACTGGTTAAGAAGTTTCAATAACATGTCGTTAACCTGTTTGCTGCACAGTGATTTATTGGTTCAGCTACCTTTTGTGAAAGTTGTGTAAATTATTATAATTATTATTTTTTGCACAAATAGGCCTGTTTATCTTTGCTAATAATATGTTGGATTGATGCTAATTGGCATTTTCAGACATGTATTAATAAAGAAAAAAGCTACTATATATATATACTATTATCAAAATAATAAGTTGACTGCAAAATCGCAGGGGTCGCCTAGGGGTCATGAACCCCATGTTGAGGACCTATGCTGTAAAGAAACCTGCCGTGTCATGGTCACAGGATACACATGTTTGTGCCGCAGTTGGTGGCACATACATGACTCCATACAGAAAAGTTATTAGTGGCAGCAGTCATTTTGGGATAGCAGTTTAATACGCACTGAAATATGTGCCAAAGGTTGTCCAAAACGTTCCCACATATTCCCCAATGTTTATCCAAATCACACACACAAAAAACATATTTTCCCATGCCTCCTGTAACAGAGAGTAAGACTCCCACTACCCCAGACTCTGTTCTAGCATCTGAGGTTTTAAAAGCAGACCAGGGACTAAATGATCTGTCCTTTTTAGATCCCTCAGTTGAGTATCAAGAACAAAAACATTCATTAGAATGTTGTTGCCTATGTACACTGCTTTTCACAGGTATAATGACATAGACTAGTTTATAGACTAATAGATTCATGGGTTGCCATGAAATTTGATATAGATATACATGGTGCTCAAACCTAATGAGTTTGTTGGTGGTCTGATTTTTTCCTCTTGCACCACCATGAGGTTGACATGTGGCTTTGAGTCAACATCTATTGGATGAATTGCCATGAAATCTGAAACACATTCATGTTGACTTCATGATGAACTTCAATCATTTGATCCCCAACTTTTCATCTAGCGCCATCTACAAGCCATTTATCCCATACTTTGGTGTGTGACATACTGGCAAAATTATAAACATTCCCATCAGCCTCAGCTGTACTTTGTGTTTGGAGCTAATTAAGGAATGTTTGCATGCTAATACACTAAATGAATTTGAAACATTTCTGCTAAACATCAACATGCTGAAGCTGCAGGCATGACTGAAGATCATTTTCTCTCTATGGAAATCTGTTCCTCATGATACAGATATTTTTGTTCTCAATAGAGCTGTCATTGTTGGTTAATCTGTTGATTATTTTCCCAATTAATTGATTAATTAATCCTGTCACAATCTTGTCAGTTGAAAAATACATGCAAACATGAGGACATATATACGTCCGTGTGCTACACAGGTTTAGACCTATTTTTCAAGTCTTTCCTCAAACGATTATTTTCATTATTGATCAACCTGTCAGTCATTTTCTCCACTAATCGATTAGTTGTTTGGTCCATAAAATATCAGAAAGTGTTGATCAGTCCAAGATGACAGCCTCAAATGTCTTGTTTTGTTCACAACCCAAAAATATTCATACAGGAGTAAAGAAAACAGAAAATATTCACATTTAAGAAGCTAAAATTTGTTTTTTGTTTTTTTCCTAAAAATTGAAACTGATATCAAACTGATTAATGAATTATCAGAATAGTTGCTGATTAATTTAGTAATCAATTAATCATTGCAGCTTTAGTTCAAAAATATTGATAGTCTAACAGAGTCAGTCCTTGATTCTGTTGTCTTCTTGCCAAAAGCTGTCCCCCACCAGCCTCTCTATGGAACAACCTCTATAATTTACATCAACACAAATCAGACTCCTCGGCATTCTTTACAGAGCAGCCTCCCACTGTTGCCTCTAATTAGTGTGTGCTATTTATTGTTACCATAGCAATACCTGCAAAACCCTGTTTCTCTCACAATGGTGGTACTATCCAGCAATCATGTAGAATATCATTGTTATTCTATGCTTTTTGTTCAGGTAATGTCACACTGATACTCATCAAACTGTGCCTGAATGTACAGAGTGATAGACTGTGGTATTTTAGTCCACCATGTGTTTTTATTTTATTGCATATTGTTGTCTTACACTATGACTTTGCACTATTTGTGGGGTTTTTTTGTTGGGTGTGAGGTCCTGCTGTGTGTGTGGCTGTTATTTTGATACTGGCTGTTTCCTGATCTCATCTGGGCCCCTTTACCACTAGAGATTAGTTTACCATGTCACTGACTTTCTCATGAAGTTACTCATGTTTGCACAAGATTTCTGTAAGATAAATCATGGGAATAACATGCAAATTGGTATTTCTACATGCTCTACATATGTGTGTACTGTTAACAGCTTTGTATTGTTTGCCATGTGTGGAGCTAAAATGATGCCATGTGACAGTAATGCCAAGTGTGATACATTTTGTCTATTATGCATGTTTAATTTTCCCATTGTTTGAATAAAAACAGCCTTGACAGCACACTTGCTACCCAGATGGACAGTCCCTTTCTAAAAGTCTAAATGACAACTCCCATGTGGACAAAGTCAGAGTCACAAACATGGCCCAGTCAGTCCTTGCTGACCCCAGTCACCCTTCGTTCAGGTTCCTTCCATCTGGTCGCAGATGTGATCTGCTAGGATGCAGGACCAGCAGATTTAAGAACTCACTGGTCCATGTTGCTATTGGTATTTTGAATAGCATTATGTAATTCTGTGCTTTGTGTGAATTATTGTATGTTGATGGGTGTAATGATTGTACAGTGCCACAAACTGTCCTTCAGGGATAGTAAAGATTACTTATCTTATCCACTGAGTTACAGTTCAGTTTTTTTTTTGTACTTTTAGAGAGTGGAGACAGAGCTAGTGTAAACATCCAGGCAGGCAGGCAGGCAGGCAGACTGAGGTCTAAAGAAATCTGTGTGAAGCAGATGTGTTGTGCAGCTCTGGATCTTTTGAAATTGTAACCATGCTGCACTAATAAAAGCACATTCCAGCACTAGAATGTATGTTCTCCTGACACTGCGTTTGTATTGGTTAGGGACAATAGAGACAAGATGACTTGTGGTTTAAATGGCTTCAATTTGCACATTGCATACGATTTGCCACCTTAAAATCTTCTGCTTCACATAGTGTCATGTGACTTCCCTCTGTCTTAATCATAACCAGGCTGCAACAGTAAACTGCCTAAAGGTTAGGGAGGCAAGTTTGTGTTGGAGGGCAATTTACTGCAATTGCTCTTAAGCCCCACCCCTTTTTACTCTGTGCTCCAATAACAGTGGAGCAAGCATGGTACCTGGTGGATCCAGTGGTCAACTTTGTTTTCGTTTGTTTTTGAAATTTTTTTAAAAGTGACATACTGGCACATCTAAAGTTAACTAATGTTAGCAAAACAACTGTCCACATCTGAAGGTGATGTGGTGGATGGATGTCTCAAACAAACACAGGACTGTCACCCAAGAGGCCAGGGTTCATGTCCCATGTGAAACCATAACATTATTAAAATCTTTGAGGTACAAAATGTCACATGCCTCATGTGACCTCCGTCAGAGTACCTTCATCTTGTGACTCACGTCATTTGCATCACCTGACTCACGTCATGTGACTTTCATATTGCAGGTGGCTTCAATGACATTACGTAATGTACGTAATGTAATGTACGCAACGTAAACCCAGACATAGTTTTATCTTATATGTACTAAAATAGTTTAACCCAAGTAGTTTTTGAGCCTAAAACTGACTGTTTCACAAAATTAACCATGTGCTAAAAGAGACTTTCTGGCAGATTCAGTCACTAAAGTATACCTTGCGTGTCTGCAAAATCTTATTAAATAAACAGAACTCCCTCTGCACAGCCAGTTTCAGGGATGAGGTGCTGGTCAGTCGCAGGAATATCTCAG
Source organism: Lutjanus erythropterus (assembly GCF_056507025.1). Lineage (NCBI taxonomy): Eukaryota > Metazoa > Chordata > Actinopteri > Lutjaniformes > Lutjanidae > Lutjanus > Lutjanus erythropterus. The sequence goes on from NC_139318.1 coordinate 23,636,631, forward strand.
GTAAAAACATAAACTTCTGCACACTGAACTGAGTTACTCTGATTTTATATGAAGTGACTGATTGTATGAGACACTGAGGGGCAGTGACAAGATGGGATGAGAATGGGTTGCTGATGTGCAGTGCAGCATGTAACTAGCTAGATAACAACTTGGTTACACAATATTATTTCATAGATGTTTAGCCAGGAGAAGATGTCAGAGAAAAATTATCATAACATCCCCAAACAACTTTGAAACCAACAGTGAGAGATTTCTGTCATTCTTTCAGCACTTATGCTTTTCAGGCAATGGGAACTACAAACCAGATATAATTTAAAAATCATTTAAGTAGTATAGCTTGTTATTATGATTATTCAGTAAGTTTGGGATATATAGTGTCATTACATACAAATATTGAGTGCAGTCTCATCTATTTGATAATATTTTTCATTTCAAAATGAAATACCCTCCTGTCTTTATCTTCTCATATGATTAGTGTTTTTATTTGCTTATTTCTTTGTATTTTTCTTTAATTGAATTCATGTGTAATTCAGAAAATATGTAGAACATGAACTGACCACATTTTATTTTATTTTAGTTTTTCAGATGGAGAGAGGAATGCAAAGGAACTAACTGATGACGTGTGATGTCTTCTGTGCTTTCTTTTGTGATTGACACTGATCTCCCTTTTCTCCACCACTGGTTGCTCTACATGTTCAGCAGATTTAACTGGATTTAAAGATGTGTGTCAACCTGGGGGATGGGAGAGGTTACAGGAGAGTGGAGTGTATTTAGTCCTGTAAGGAGTCTTTTTCCCTTTCAGCTTCATGAATACACTATTGTGTGATTGGATCTGGTGTTTTGTCTGCGTGCACACTGGTGACAAGACGCAAATCCGCTTACGTTCATGTTGTCTGAGACAGAGCCGAAGCTCAGAAAGTGTCTTTGTTTAGCATTATCCATAAAAACAATTTGGTTCTGACCCAGGCTGTTTTTCTGCCGCAGGGACCTGAAGGAGGCACGGTTTACCTCATTACGAGGCAGGAATTCACAGGCGCTCACCCCGTTGTCTCTAGCAGAGTTGGAGAGGAGTAAGGTGGATGGACAGCTCTCTCGGCTCTCTCGTCTTGATCCTCAGTCGCCTGCAGCATTCTCTTCAAATACCACCTGTCCAGGTGACAAACAGCACAGTGACCTGCCCTCATAACTCCATTACAAAGGCCAGTGACTATAGCAGGGGAAAGGAGAGAGTGAAAGTAACTGAAAGAACATATTGAAAATAGTTTTTAGGAAAATCAACTATTTTATTGACCTGTGATCAGCAATAGTCTCCTGTCTCAGGCCAGATTTTCTAAAGCCTGAAAACCAAGTGGAGAAGCAGAAGTCTAGTTTTCTCTCACTTGAATACCACTTGAATAACATATTTAAAGGTTATTATTGAACTTTTGCCCATTGACACCACAAAAAACTGCCTACCCAGCTTTAATTATTTTGCTTTAGATGTGATGGTGGTGAATCTTGTCATCTTTGGACAGAGCCAGGCTAGTTGCTTCCCTGTTTCCAGTCTTCATGCTAAGCTAATCTAGCCAGCTGTGGTACTTTTGTACTTCGCAGACAAACATAGGTGGTATCAGTCCTCTCATTTAACTCTTGGCAAGAAAGTATATTTCCCTAAATGTGGCATTTTTACTTCAAGTCAATGTTATCATTACATTATCTGTAGCTATACGGACCAGTGTGTCGGATTTAGTGACATTAGCCTTGCAGATTGCAAACACCTTGTCTCACTCTCCCCTTTCAAGCGTTTAGGAGAACCTACAATGGCCGTGAACCTCAAACAAAATGTGAAAGGCCCCGTCTTGAGCCAGGGTTTGGTTTGTCCATTCTGGGCTACACAAACATGGCAGTGCAACATAGCGGACTCATAGATAACTTGCACCCCTAGTAGATATAAATGACTCATTCTAAGGAAACAAAAAAAACAATGATTCTTATTTTCAGGTGATTAAACACTAATTAAGACATCAATCACTTTCTGCCATATTTTCCTAATAAATCCCCCTAACTCTTACACGTTGGACCTTTAAACATATGGTGAGTGACACTTTTTTTGTCATAAATTTCAACTCCAAAAAGTTTTGATTATCTTTAAAGGTTAGGACCTCTTTCCAAATACACAGAGCACGATATAGAACATAGAAGAAACCCCGGGGTAACAAACCAGAAGCAGCTGAGAGGGGTTGCTCACAGGCTGTTCCCTGCTCTGAAACTATAGTCAACATATGATGTTATCATGCTACATGTGTCCACAGCACAGAGCTAGCTCACATGGACATGAAGACACTACACATGCTGCACAGAAACAAAACAAAAATGGGAGGAATAGATTAAAATAAATTGCGTGTGAACAGTAAAACAAAAGAAAATTCCTAGATGACACATTCAAAACATGTGTTATTGATAAGTACTTAAAACTTGAGTAAACAAACAGCTTTAACCTGAATTTATCAGACAAAAGAAGCATGTAAAGACATTTAGGTGAAATTGTAGTGCTGTGACTGGTTTTTTTTATACTACCCCTGAGGGCACCAAATTTCATTCATATGGGCAATTCAATTATTGTGATGTAACTTTATTACTCTGTTCAGTAGGTGTTATATTTTATTTAGCGGCAGATCAAATTTGTTTAAGTATATTATTGCTGTAATTGATTTAATCTTTTGGAAGAGAAAGAATGGCACACCTGGATCTGCTCTAAACCAGGTGAGGTGCTCTGATAGTCAATGTTAATCTCCTTGCATATGTCCTGTATACACACACATTCAAATCACAATATGCCACCATACCAACCTGCTCTTTCATGTCCAACCCACTTACATTTTAAAAAAATTGCATGCAAATTGTCTGTAAGAAAGTCTTGATATGTCATAGAAACAAATGCATGTTTTGCCTTTCAGTAATATCAATAAAAGTCACAGTCCAAAATGAGGAGCATACGTGTACTGGTTTTATTTAAGAAATAACTTGCAAATATTTCACAGTAAATAAAATGTCTCCACATTTTAAAAATCAATTACAGATCTCACTTTTGTGTTATAGAAAATAATTTCTCTGCTTCTTGGCTGGTCACAGCTCATTTACTGTAACAACTTGACTTTCACAACTCTGTGTGTGTGTTCCCATTGACCTGCAGCGAGAGGCAGACAGGCAGAATGCTGCAGCTGATGTTAGAACAGAGTTTCTAATAACAGAGTGCTGACATGTCTGAACAAACTGGTGGAGACAATGGCCCCGTCTTTGATGATTCACCAGTTTGGCTTGGATGCTCCCTTCCTCAGTAATTGCAATGGTAGGTAACGTTGTTCTTGGCTAGAAGATCTGACGTGTTTCAAGGGGAATAAATGCATGCGAGAGTCATATCCTTGATAAGAAGAAAAAAAAAGAAAAATAGCATGGTGGGTTTGGGTTGACACCGTTTTTTCTTTTTAATCTCTGTATCTTTGAGCCTCCAGTGGAGCAAAAACTGTTGCAAATGTTGTATACTCCAGATTAACATCTGCAAAATTAAATTCTTTGAGAAATCACACGTTCGCATTTTGGGTGTGGTCCTGCTTTTACTGGAGCGTTAGCTTTTTAAAATAATACCACTTTACCTTTCAAGCCGTCACATAACTCTCTACAACAACAGGGTTCAGGGGCTTTAAAGTGTTGACTTGCAAATACCACAGTGACTGACAGTGAGAGCACTGCTGCTTTTCTGACAAGAGTTATGTGTGTGTGTGTGTCTGCAGATACACTTCATCTTCTCTTGAAGGGTCTCTGTCTTTTAGATGAAAGATGAACTGATAATTTATGTGTATATATGACTGTTAGCCATAAACATTTTTCAGCCTACAGGCCCACAGTGTCATTAACTTAGCCAAAAGAACTGTTTAGCAATTTGCGATATTAGGAATTCTACTTTTACGAGTATACCTTACACTACATAATCTTTACTTTCAAAGTTATAATTACATTACATTACAATTAATATCCAAACCTTTCATCTGCATTTTTGGAGCCAATAAGGCCGTCTGACTGCAAATGAGGCAATGAAAACCATGACATACAGATGATCCTGAGGCAGCAGGCACAGGTTTGGAGAGGTTAGCATGACCACTGAACAGAACAGAGCAGGACTTAGGGTCATTTTGTCTGATGATTTGGAGAAACAGAAACCCTTTTTGACTGAATGCCTTTACATGCATGCATTTACACTTAAAAAGTAACTAACAGTTTTTGAGAAGAATACTTTATACTTGAAATATTTTTTCAACAAAAGTTGTTTTTCATGTAATTGAGTAACATTTCAGTAACGTAACAGTACTTGTACTGGAGTACGTCTATCCATCACTGATATTCACTTTCTTGCTGAGTCCAAAGAAAAGACCGCTCTCATTTCTATGGTAAATATAAAGCTACAGTCAGCTGCTAGTTAGCTGAGCTTAAGTTAACAATAAGAAAAGAGAAAGGTGGAAACACCTCGCCTGATCAGCTGAAAGGTAACAAAATCTGCCCACCAGCACCTCTAAAGTTCATTAAATTATATATCTCATACATGTGTGTTATATCTCCTTTGTTTAATTAATAAAAAAAAAACCTACAGTGTAAATGTTGAGGTTTTAGTCAGCATACTTGGCCAAGAAATAGTTAGGCACATAACCACTCACAAAACCACAACTTATCATTGTGCACTTTGTTTTTGTATGGATTAAACACACAAGTTCTTAATTAGCGAGCTTTGGACTTTACCTTCAGACCAAGCCAAGCTAGCCGTTTCCCCCATTTCTAGTCTTAAAGCGAAAGATTTCCAGGTTGTAGCTTTATATTCAGCCGCCTACAGACATGACTGTTATCAATCCTCTGATCTAACTCTTAGTATGAAAGTGAATGACCATATTTCCCAAAATGTTGAATATTTCTTTGAGAATGATGGTACATAAAGTTTTAGGGGGGACTTGTGTCTTCCTTTTTAAGTGTAAAAACAACAATTCACCATTTTACAGGGGTCACTTACCTGACTTGTTTTTTTGACAGGAAGCAGTTTCCAGCTGAGACACCTGAACAAGGTTCAAATGCAGGTAAATATGAAGCATCCATTTGTTATAAACTGCTGTCACTGTACACATTTAACACTTTTCAGAACATGTGCAAGTATTTTATCATCATTACTTCTTGCAACTTGTATCAACCTCTGTATCTTTCCAAAATAAATATTTTTCTTTTCTTTGTAATTCTGATGTTGAGGGAAAAAAAAGTGACTAAGTGTGGTCAACATGCACGAAAATTGAGTTAATCAACATTTGGAACTTGAAAGGGAACATGAAAGGAAACTATGTTGACAGTCACAGGTGGGAAATGTTGAGGATTAGCTTCAGGGTTGTGTGTGTCTGACTGTATAATCCTTTCTTTTATTTTCAGACAGATGACTAAGAAAATCCTCACTCTGTATCGTCTCAAACACACATTTTGGTGGTTTCTAATCAATCCATCTGTCTCGTTTTAATGTAACTGGGTAAGAGCCCATGGATAAACACAACAACTCTCTGGGGTCCTCTAGTGTTTCAGTGTAGAAGTACAAATTTATATTTATCATTTCATACAGTATATTAGATTAACATCAGCCATTCATGCAGAGAAAGCCTGGGGTGTTGGGTAATATCAGCTTCCTCTTCCTCCTCTCCTGCATCCACTTTTGAAGGACTCACTGACACCGATGTGTGGAAAAGATCTGACTATCAATGGTGCATGTATACAATTAATAATCAAATTAATGAAGACTACAGCAGACTAGTTTTTAAATTGCTCCTAATCTAATAATGTTTGACACATTTATGCCCTCCTTTGTGTCGCTTGTTGTGAGATATACTGCACCACCAGTAGAGGGAAGCACAGGACAGTCACACAGTGTGAATAAAACTGAATCAGAATCAAAGATAGACAACAGTGGTGGAGGAAGTACTCAGACCTTTTACTTACTGTAAGTAAAAGTAAGCATTGGAAATGTTACTAAACTAAGGAAGGGAAAATATAGAGTATTAACAGTAATTGCAGAAAAATGTCCCCTTTGGTTGTTAAATTATAGGTAATATATGATATAATTGGATTATTATTACTCATGCAATAATGTAAAAGCAGGATTTCACAGTTTGGTTTGTAGAAATTCTAAAGATAGTGAGAAATCCCAATTAACAAAATGTTTAGCAATTAATTTTCTGTCAATCAACCACTTGATTAATTGGCCAACTGCTTCAACTGCACATTACCACTGGGTAATGTGATTTATAACAATACATCATATAAGCTCTTTGTGTATTTTGTATGAAAAAAAATTAACATGTAAAGTAACTAGTATTTAAAGCTGTCACATATGTAGTAGAGTAAAAATTACCATACTTCTCTGAATTGTACTGGAGTAGAAGTAGGAAGTGGAATTTAAAGAAAAAGATTGTAACAAAGATTCATTTACTACAGTATGTGGGTAAATAGTGTAAAGTGTCTTTATTTAAAAATAAATGATGAGTAGACTATTCTAAAGGGCTGATAGCAAACAAATGCTCTGAACATACTTGAATACGAGAGGCTGGAAATGTCTGCTCATTTTAAGAAGGTGTCATTAAACTGCACTGACTGCAGAGAGCAGCAGAGATTCACACTGTGTCTTCAAGATCAACTCATGATTTTGTTCCTGTGGCCTTGATGAAATATTAAACAATTTGTTGCTGCCAATATATAATGTTCAGTGCCATTAAAAAGTTTGGGATCACCTGATATATTGATGTTTTTCTTCTTTCCTTCATTAATGGCTATTCTAACACAAATGTTTAAAGACACCAAATGTATTATTGGGATTTGAAATAGCTTTGGCCCCAAAAGACAAATGAGAAAATTATTAAAACTTTAATTTAGTCAGTGTCCCCATGGTACTGCATGACAGGAGAGAATACTGTTGTAACCATATTTCCCCCCAAATACTTCCGTTTTGAATTTGTTTTCCAGTTCAGAAAAGTGTAAGTGACCCTTATATTACTTACATTACAAACACCAGATCATTACTGAAGCACTATGGTGCAGTAAAAAGCTCTAAATACATTGGAAACACATTTTTCTTTGGGTCTTCTGCAGTCTACTCCGTGGTTAGAGTGAAAAACTTAAAGCTGTGTTTTGTTCGTAGTATGTTCAGTTGATATTCCCATGATCCAACTGCAATAGTGCTACTATTATAACAGACTAACATTCTGTTTTGAAGAATAGCTTTGCTAAAGCAGAATGCCTGTTGATCCCAGCTTGCATTTTTGCGCTCTTGACATAAAACCCTTTCCCATTCGAGTCTGCCCAGATTTTGATGCTAAATTTCCACTTTCATTTTCCAGTGGTTCCAGTTATTAACTATTGCTCAGAGGTATGTTTGTCACTTTCTGGCCCTACAGTTGTCTGAATGAACAACTGTACAGTATTTTGTTCTCATGTATAAAACATTACATTTTTCAAATCCTTCACACAAATAACATCTATTTGTAAAGGGGATGTTTTACAACCTAAAAGCATAAAATACCATTCAGAAATAGAGATTGGTCTTCTCATTTGACTGTACCGAATCAAGATTTGTAGCAGGTGACTCCAGTGACCAGTATTATATGACACAACAAGGAAAACAACACTGGCAATTCAAGCAGAGTATCCAGATGAAAAGTCAAGCTGTAAATGTCAAAGTTCAGTTTACTCAGAGGACTGAGATGTTCAAAGCAGAATGACGATCTTTTGTTAACAACAAAGCAACAGTAAACCTAAGACACCCTGACCTTTTGTTTAAAACCAACAGACACAGTAAACAGTCCAGTCAGCTGAGAATGAGCGTGTTGTCTCATCATGAGGCCAACAATACATCTCGACTCTAGTCACAGAATTTAAAGTGATTAAAGACAATCAGTTCTAGTCATTTAGGATATATAATAAACTGACACTTGTTGTACACATGTGACATTTTCCACTGAACACTCGTAGCTTACAGTGTCACACGTTTTCCACCCTTCTGGCTTTTGCCCAGAGTTGCCACCTTCATGTTCAGACCTGTCGGTTCGTGACACTGCAAAAAGTGAAGCAATAACAGGCAAGACGTGGATTAGAGTGTTGCTGTCCCTGCCCATCCAAGTGTTTTTGTGAAATTCAGTCTGGGCTTTAATGAGTTATTGGTGCATCATTATGCTGCGTGTTTACAGTACTCACAGCTGGTAACTAAGCCACTGCCGCGCTTTTATCAGTCATACACGTTGATGAATAGAGATCCATTTTTGTTACACAGATTAATAATGCACACACCCATCGAGATGTGCTCCTTTCATTCTTCTGATAAATGAGTTCTGCAGTAAATAGCACAACGATGCATGAGGAAAAAATAAAAAAAGCTTTTGGGGATTCGTCGTAATGGGTGAGAGGTCTTTTCTGTCCTCAAGGGCCTTTTGAATGGACTCCAGCCTGGTCTTTTTTGTACACATAATCACACCCCCTGCAATCCTTTCAGCCCTGTTGGACACACACACACACACACACACACACACATGCACACACATGCACACACACTGCTGCAACAGACATTTCAATGAATGACAGCTTTCCTCCCCCTGGTGAACTGCAGGGTGGACAAATGTACATAAAAGAGATGAGAGCTGAGTGATGGGGGGACTTATAGCTTTGGGGAGAGGTCTGTGATGAGGTTTATATCTTAGGCTTGGATACCTGCTCAGGTTAACGATTTATGGATGTGGTATGGATTCTTGAGGGTATAGTGGGATCTAGTAATATCTTGTTACCAGTGATGTGCACTGCAATAGTGTTTTCAGGCATTTATGTGTGAGGGTAACAGGTATTTGAGCTTATACCTGCATCATCTCTTCAGTTCTCACAGCAATAAAATACTTAACATCATTTTGGCTCCTTGTTTAAAGCTCCCCTCCACTCAAAATGTATCTTTATTTTATTAGCTTATGTCCCCTAATGTCCGACCTTAAGTACACTGACTTGCATCTCTGCAAAGTTTAGAGGTTTTTTTCATATTCCTCCACTGAAGGTGGATGTGTCTCTTTACTTCCCTAAAATCTGAGATTCAAACGTACCTCAGACAAACTAAATTTGGCTTTCGTAACAAATTTGAAAACCAATTGCTGTAATGAAGGCAAAGAAACCTGAAACTGTAGTGGGCTACAGAGAGCAAGAGATGGCTACAACTACAAAGACCATTCTGATATGTCTGCTAGTTGCCAATTTTAGTGCACAACAGACTACTCATCTGGGCCTGGCTGAGGCTCAAATACATATGGCTGAATTCCTTGGATGCTTCCTCTAACGCTAACGTTGGCACCTAGCACAAGGAGCATGAGGCCATATCCAGAATTTCTCAATGGCAGAGCCATTTTCAGAGCTTTAAACATAGCAGAATATTTTTTATTAAAATGTGTCTGGATGGAACATTCAAAATTTAAAAGCTAAATTATTACGTTGTACACATACACACACATATATATATTTATATAATAAAAACAGTGATTCTGAAATTGTGTGTGCTTAGTTTCAGATTACCTTTCACCGTCTCTGCTCACTGGCCAACTAGCTGTCATGCAGTCTCACTTTCAGCACATGGTGTCAACATGTTAAAACTGACTCAGGTTTGTGGGAGGTGTGTCCTCTCCACCGAGCATCTTTGTGACAGTAAATACGCTCAAGATCAGCCTTAAGTCATATTTTCTATTTTTCAAGTATCCCTGGTTGAAAATCACTGATTTAAAACATATGGAAATCTCACATTATCTGTGGTTGGATTATAATTTGTATCTTAAAATATAATGCCTCACAATATAATAATATGAGTTTACAAGGGTCCATCCATCCATCCATCCGTCCATCCCAGCTGCTTCACACTCAGCTGTGAACCACCCCAGTGCATGCTGAAGGTCTGATGAAGCCAACAGAGCCACTTAATCTGCAAAGATTTAATCCTGCATGCCTTGAAACCCTGTTCATCAACTTCACAAACAGGATCAGAGACGAGGGTTTGACTTTGTGCTGACAGTTTTAAGTGTGTTTAACAGAATATGGAAGAATAGTACAGCTGATATTTTCAGAGCATATGTTCAGCTGCTGCAGCTGAATCACTGCTGCCTTCATGTTTAAACTACTGTTTCTTACTTTTGTACTGATATTTTACAGTACCGGTGAAGTATTTCAGGCTGCCTCCCTGGGTTTATGCCAGACAGCACTGCACTGATATGCGATGACAGAGGACTGGCAGCCTCTTTCTGTCTGCAGGCCTTCCTTCTGGAGGCAGTCTGGCTGTAACCTATCTGTGTGTGTCTGATACACTCACATAACCCCGGCTCTTGGCTGACCACCACATAGCCTACACCTATAAATCACTGTGTGCCTGATTGTGCATTTCAGTGTGTGTTTTGTCCGTGGTTCATATGTGTTTGTGTCTAGCTTTATGAATTTATCCTGAGGGTTTGTTGTTGGGAAATCAACAAGTTCAGTAAGCAAGGCCAGTAATTATACAGTCACAACACTAATACGTCACAACTGTGGATGTGCATGCGCAGATCATCATCAACACTCTTAGACATCACCTATAAAGTGGAGAATTCCAGGAAGGAGTCATTTAGTGCGTCACAGTTTCAGTGTATGTGTCTGTACTTGTCTGAGGTGAATTAGCAGCTTCAGTCATGTTCACTTCATCCCCACATCTCTCTCTGGTTTCTCTGTCCTCTCCTCTGTCTGTCCTCCCACATGCTCAGGGTCTTTGTTTGTGTTGCTTGTGTGTTTTAGGCTTCTCTTACTGAGCAAACATGCTCCGTTTTCTTGACTGAGGTTTTGCCACTTCGTCAGAACCCCTGGTCTGACCACCAAGCAAACACTCCAGCACATGTCCAAACACATATTTTAAACACACAATTTTAGACAATTTGAAAGCAGCTATATTTTTATAGCAACAGTGGATCACATGAATGAAGTTGCTTATAGTGATGAACCTACTGTAGGCCAGCTGTGCAGTTCCCCTCACCTGTACACAGCTTTAACATCTTCCAACTCATTGTTTATCTGGTTAAAAAAAATCTGAACATCTGGTTAATACAGTGGAACAGTCAGTAGCTAATATTTCACTTAAATGTGCAGGAGGTGATTCTGGAGAAAGATTGATTGTTGAGTTTCATTCCTCCAGGTCAACAAATACTTAAATTTTGGAAATGAAACTCAACTATCTTACAGACCTATGATTGGACAATATCTCCCACACTGTAAAATCTAATAAGTTGAGTGTACTCAAAAAGTTATGCCTCAAAAAATAAGTAAAGTTGAAATTTTCATGTAAAAATAACTTGTTTATTTTGAGTCCTTGTGACTTGGACAACTTGTGTATTTTAAATCCAAAATACTTAGACTAACTTGTTTACTTGAGTGTGTAAAACTCATATCAAAACTTTAAGTATCTATAAACACAATTTGTAGATGGTGCTTGTTAGATAACTACTCACATAAGGTAATACTGTTAACTGAACATCCCCAGTCCACCCAGTTTCTCATAAGATCCACACCAGTGTAGTTGCTGACTGTTTTTTCTCATTTTGAACTTAGAATGGCGAGTTTGCCAAAAGGTGAGGTAGTTACATAAAGTGTTCAAAGTCATGGGTTGCACATTTTTATCCTTGTTAGTCACGTTGCAGCAGTGTGACCACATGTTGTTGGCGATATAACAGACAAGCCAAGTTATCCCTAACCAGCAAGCACATACACCTGGCGTTGAATTTCTACATGACCGCATAAAATTATTTACTCATCAAATCAGCGTAGCAAACACAAGAATCACAGTAATGCTGACAAGAATGGCCACCACTGTTGAAATGACATCAACCCCCAGTTGGGCGTGAAAAGGGTGGTCACACCAAATATTGATTTGATTTAGATTTTTCTTCAGTTCACTCACTTTGCATTTTGTAAATTAATTTCAAAAAAATAAACCGTTACATTTTATATTTTTGAAAGCATTCTTACTTTACAGTATTTCTTCACACCTACCTAAAATTTTTGAAAAGTACTGCGTGTGTGTATGTATGCACACACACACTTTTGTGACAATCCTTCAAAAGTGGTTAACATTTGTGACAAGTAATGGAGGTATTATATTTTACATTATATATTACATTATTCCCAAATGTTAACCAGTGTTTTTAATAACTATGCATTAAAAAATGAAAACAGAGCTAAAAATGTACATAATAAACCTGAATTAAGAAATAAGGCCATATACAGAATGTACATAAAGGTTTGAAAATAATGCCAACCACAATAATATTAATTATTTTCAGAAATGTCTCATAACCCTGTGTTTCATTGTATTAAAAACAGCCTACCTGTGACAACTGCTGAAAGAGTCAAGAGACCCAAAAGATTCTGGAGTGATTCCATGTTAGTGACGACAGTCTGCAGCACAGATCATCTGAAAGAATAGAAAATGTAGGTCAGTCGACTGGAATGATAAGAAAACATGTCTAAAAAGATGGATGTGGGTAACTACATTTAAAACTGTGGGGAAAACTTTGTTGAATGAGGCCTAATCTATAAAAAGAGGTTTAGATCATGGTAGTTTGAGTAGTGGTCATTCATTACTTCCCCTTGCTCAACATTTTGCAAAAATCACTATGATGCATTGACTGTCAGCAAAAGGTCATTCCCCCACATGGATGCACAAATACCTTCATAAAAAAAGTCATAAAAATGACCAGAACAACAGCACACAAATAATCACAGCAAATAATCAGGGTGACAACGCAGCACAAGTCAGTTCAGTATAAATCAGTGTATTGACGGGACAATGAAAAAACACATTTAACCAGAGAGGCAGAAGAGAAAGAGAGAGAATCATTTTCAATCAAGTCCCAAACAAATATGAAACTCTTTATAGTTAAACATAAAACCACAACTTTTCAGGTCTTCACCAATAAATCCCCAAAAGAATTCAGTTTGTTCAGTTCAGTATCTCAGAATTTGGCCGGAGTAAACCCTCTTCACTCTTCACCGAAACAAATCAAATTAGGATCTGTGGGAAAGTTTTAGCGGTTCAGTTTAGTAAAGAATAAAACGAGTAAATCAACTGACCAACAAAGTTAATTAGAGGTCTGTGGACAGGTGTCAGTTGTTTGGTTCATGCTCAAACAGAAAATCAAACACCAAAAGTTTGTGAAAGAAGAAAATAAACGGGAACAAGGGGAAGTAAAGACCTGGCCTTCACTCACCTGCCGTGAAGGGAGATTATTGATCGGCTGGTTCCGGAGATATTTGGTCTTTTCAGAGACTCACATGGCGTTTTTCCCACGCTGTCTTTCAGACATCATCACTTCCCTTTAACCTCCATTGTAAAGGAAGAGACGTGGGCCGACTACTCGAAAAACGGTCAGTGATTGGTTGTCAGGATGGACAAGTGACAGGGGTGTGGAGTTCATAAACATTACTATAAATATACCCGAATTAGTCAAAAGGCTATTTTTATTGACCAGATGTAAAGTTGGCAACCTAAAATCAATATGAAAATTAAGAAAGAAGTAAATTAATTAAAGAAATCTGCCTGATAATTAGGGACAGGTCACTTTGAAATGTGGACCTTTGCGTCACATGCCAAACTCAATATCAGCAACTTTACAGAGGCGTTATGAAGAAATGAAAAGAAAAGAAAACGGATAAGAAAATGTTTATAATTCATAGAAATTTCATGAACTCATTAACAGAAAATGAATAAAACGTCAGTACATTTCTTCTTTAAATAAAGCAAACATCAGATATCACATATCTGGGTTTAATTATATATTTTTTAAAATTTTAGTCATATTTTATTCTCCTTTATTTCTTTATTTTATTTCTTTATCATTTTGTTGTACTATTTTATTCTTTATTATTCTTTTTCACTTGTAAATCTTTTATTTTCATATTTTAGCGGCCAGTTAATAAACAAGCATTAATAATAACTTTTTAAACTGTTTTAATTCAAAATGACTTGCATATAATGTGCTAATGAATATTGGACTTATATTCATTAGGTGGACAGAAACAAAGTAAAATTGATGCTAATGTTGCTCTGTTTCTGCTGTGGGTGTAAAATTTCAACTGTCTGTTAAGAAATAAAGATGTATTGCAGGTGTAATGTTAAAAAAAAATAGAACACATTTGCTTTTCAAATCCCATTATGCTAAGAAAGAGCTTTTGATTTACAATATATTTAAATGATTAAAGTTCACAATATTGTATATTGAAAGCAGCTTTCATTAGTGGGAGGTGGACTTCCCCAGGGGTGTTCAGTTTCAAGGGAAGGGAAAAATGATTACTTTAGCTATTACATGTTCACACAGAACAGCCAAAATATGTGTGATTTAGTTAAAGAGATAGTTCTTGAATTTTAGGATACAGTAATTTTACTGTTTTTCCCACTTTCCCAGATTCAGAAACTAATAATTGCCTTAGGGCAGACCTTTTTATGTGTTTCATATAGTGTAGTGTAGTTTTGTAAAACAGGAACATTAGGCTATTGGCTCAACTGTTGAGTGTCTGTGAGATCAAATGAGAATAATCATGATCCACATCAAAGAATTGAGTGAAACCAGGCCAGGTTTTTCCAAACTTTTTGTGAGGGGCGAAACACAGTCTCAAACTTTGAAAAATCCTGTTCTATATGTTTCTTATATTCAATAAATCCCTTGAAAATAATCCAAACCAACAATTAATTGTTCCCTTTAACAAGTATTGCATGTGACAACAAAGTCTGATATATCTTATATCTCCGTGGCCTAACGCTTCCATTGTGTCCAAAAACTACTACAGCACAGTGAGTCACATCATTGCAGCAGATGACGTTATCCTTCATCAGCATGAGCGTGGGCACTGTAGGGGTTTTTTTTTGACTCAGTGTTACGTGCCTCAGTGTGTATGTGCTGCTGAGCTCTCCTCTGCCCAGATTCGACCCCTCCTCCCCCTTGTAAGCTGTAGTGATTGACAGCAGGTGCAGCCACTCTGCAAGTCTGCAGTCCAGTCCTGCAGGGGCAGGCTGGACTGCTTGTGGCGGTTTGTGTGACATGTGCTTTGCTAGCACCACCAGTTAGCAAAGGCACTTGTTGTCTGTGACACTTGTTGTCTTTTGTGTGCGTGTGGTGTTGTTTTAATTTAGTAGGTTAAGTCATCCCTTTTGTTTTATTTAATTTGTTAACTTAATTTTACACTTAATTTGATAATAAAAGAACCTTTGCTTGCACTTTTGCCTCAGTTTTCCCTTATTCCTTTTTCACTCGGGTAGATTTATTTAATGTTACACCTCTCACCCCCTAGCCCAACTTGAGGGTCGTAACATTAATCCCACATACACCATGATGTTGCTGTAAATACTCACTAGTGCACCGAATGTGCTGTTTTAGGAAATATCTAAGCCTGTGAAAAAAGAAACTCTATTTGACCCATTTATAAAGATAAATGTCGCTGTGTGTCACAAATAGGACATGAAAGTTGGAAAGTACTGAGAGAACAACAAACACATTGTTTAAATAATGTAAGCCTCATCCTTAAACTGTATACTATACTTTTATCACAGTATTTATGTAAAGTGGCATGCCTAACTTTATTGAGTCCTGCAGGCAGAGGTCTTAGGATCTCCTTTCATCAAAGGTAATGGCAAAGACAGACAGAAGGAGATCTGCCTCTCAAGAGCCACATTTTGTAAACTTTGAGGCTCTGACTCTGTATATATAGAAGCCTGTGAAACTGTCCTGATGTGTGTACCGGCTGCAGGGCCCTCGAGGCGTGTTGTCTTTGTGTCAGGAGTCCCAGGCCTGGCACCCATCACACACAGGAAACAGGCCCTGGCCGTGAGCTCTACATTAAACACACAGGAAATACACACAGGAAACCGTGTCTCAACCTCTGGTGCACAGCTCACATACTCCTCCTCCATCCTGCACTCCTCTCCTCCAGATCCCAGAGGAGGGCCAGCCGCCAAAGCCCTGCTGCACACTCAGCTGACAACCTGTCTAATTCCTCAGCAGCTTGTACGGTCTCCCGTTCACCGTGCAAGCCCCTCACCCCACATCCTCCACATCCCTCATTCCAGACTCAACAGTGAGCCCTGCAGCAGAATCTGTTTTTAGATCAGGAGTCAGGGCAGAGTTCATTTTGTAAAATGCTTCATGAACTCAGTGTGTTTGTATCGATATGGCTGGAAAACTACACTTATGAGAAATGCACCTTGCTGAGTTCATGTACTTATTAGCAGTCAAAGTCCAGATTAAATGGAAAGCAGAGTGCTGTTTGCTTCTGCACATTTATGTGTTTCCTGAGAAAATAGGGAGCTAGGGAGGGAATTGTCACAGAAGCCAATAGCACTGAATGAACGTTTCTTTCCGGACTTCTGCTTCAGTGAATATGTTGAGACTGGGACTGAACACGGCCTCTGAGATGGACGGATGCTTGATGACAGGGTGGTTTTCTTGCCAGGTTTGGCTGTTGGTACTTGGGGGCTGAGTCAGCTAGCTTAGCTGTGCACTAATCGGAGCTAACAGCAGTTAGCAGTTAGCTACTTCCGCAACAAGGAAAGCAGTAAATGACCTTGGTATGGCTCTGTTGCTCACTAACAGAAGCTAAGTTAGCAGAACATCTGACCCATAATTGAATCTGAGCGGCCACAGGACATCACAGGGAAAATCAGGAAGCATTTCCTTTATAAAATATGATCCAATTTTACCCTCATCAGTAGAGAGAGTCATTACGTTTTTGTACGGTAACATTAATCAGTGAGGGCCGGCTCCCAGCCAGTATGCTCCATGAACATTAGCTGCTGAAGCAGTCCACTGTAAAATCCCTTTTGCATAATGACATAATAACAGACCAAGATTTGAGGTGCCAAACATCTTGCAAAACACACCGATGTACCACACTGTTGCATATGAGCTAACTAATGAATCTTAGTTCTGCACTTCTAAAGGTTGAAGATTGATTGACTGGTGAATGTCATGATATTAATGGTTGAAAATAGTTGGATCTAGCTTATGTAAGCATGTGTCATTTTTTGTTTTACAGGAAAAAACATGATTGGATTTTCCATGATTTTGATTTAAAGAAACTGGCACAGGGCGGCACGGTGGTGCAGTGGTTAGCACTGCCGACTCTAAATTGCCCGTAGGTATGAATGTGAGTGTGAGTGGTTGTCTGTCTATGTGTCAGCCCTGCGATGAACTGGCGACTTGTCCAGGGTGTACCCTGCCTCTCGCCCAGTGTCAGCTGGGACAGGCTCCAGCAGCCCACGACCCTTACGGAAAAAGCGGTTACAGAAAATGAATGAATAGAGAAACTGGCACATACTGTTAAATAGGTGCATGATTTGAGGATGTGATCTTAAGTGGTTAAAAAACATTGTTTTGTCTCATGTCATCTTTAAGAGAACAGGATTGCATGTGAAATCAATACTCTTTGAGCCCTTTGTCACAATTTGAGAAAGATTCCGCAGTACCGTTGACTTTCCGATTGTTAAAAAGACATTTCTTTTCTATTCAGGTTGGTAAAGTCTCTACAGCTTGAAACTGATCTTCCCTCTGTTGCCCCCCACCTTCTCTTGTGGTCCCTGTTCTCTCATGATCTTTCTTTCTTCTGGGCTTACCACAACTGGGAACATCATGCTCATATTTCCACTGTGGAATACATGCCGGACCATTTGATTTAAGGTATGTAGAAAAGGGGACATGCTGGGAAAGGAGTCATAATGCTGATGAGAAAAAAAGTATTTTTTAAAATGATTTGCAAACAGCCCTAATGTGCAACAGCAAATTTGATCAATATGTGTGTTATAATGGTGCACAATGATAAATTCATCTCCTAATCATCTTGGAGTTACTGCAGCTGTCTGTGGTCTACTCAGCTAAGTCACACTGCCCCCTGGTACTTAATACACAGCAGTCAGGGCTAATAGAGAGAACCATGAAAAAGTCAGTCATGCAAATACCCCGTGAATGACTCTTTCTTTCCTGCCTGCCCTTCTGTGCTTGTGAAGCTCAGGTCATCATTAAGCCCTTAGAGACTAGATAATGAAGACCCTATCTGTTTACTGCTGATTAATCAATGTCATGTTTAGCTACGCTGCTTTGGAGCTGCTGGCTCTCCTTCCTAGTAATATCTCTTTCTCTCTGATGCCAAAAGCCCAAGGCCCTTACACTTATAATGACTCTTCATCAAACCAGGATAAAAGTATTGCCTTTGGTTTTCTCCAGCAACCTATTCACATTATGTTTCAGGGTCATGACTATCATTTCTAAGAAAAAAACAACACCATAAACACAACTGTACTGTATTTTTTTCTTGTCAGAGTGGTGCCCAAACTCTAGTTTCTGGATTAGTAAGTACTGTGAATATAGACCCTGAGAACACTGTGTTTACTCTGTGAATACTTACTCTATAATAACCAATAATGATATGTACAGAACTACATTGAGGTGGCACTAGTTAGTCTGGTGACCAGTGAGTGACCTCTGAGATGGAGAGAAGTCACAGCATGCACATTAGAGCAAGTCTGCTACTAAAGGGTGTAACTGACTGATGGTCACAGAGTTTTTTTTTGACTAACTAAATAATTAATTTAATTGAAAACTCTGTCAGACTCTTTGTCCAGCGTTATTTCCTTCTTTGCAGAGGAATGGAGTGATGCAGAGGGACCACTTCAAATGCAAAGGCCAAAGCATTTTCAGAATCAGAATCAGAAATACTTTATTGATCCCGGGGGGAAAATCTTTGTGTTACAGTTGCTCCCATTAAAGACTAGAAGTATATATAAACATATAGAAAATAGAATAATAGAAATAGAAATTGTAAGTATGTAAAATCTGTGAAAAAATCTGTGTATTGTACTACAATATATAACAATACAGAAAAAAAAAAGTAAGAGATGTGTAAATGTATGTAAACAGCAATATATACAACAATATATAAAACAGTGGTACACAAACAGCGATAGATGGTAGTTTAAATGCACAGTAGAAATAAATAAATACAGTAATATAGTTCATGTTATGGTAATGCCAGGGCTATTAAAAGGATAGTTTGAATTATTTGAAGTGGGGTTGTATGCAGTAATTGATAGTCAATGTATTACCTACAGTAGAGGCCTGTCAACATGCTCCCAGTTTGGAGAAGCAGAGAGGAGTACCAGGGTAGAAAACCTCGACTGGTTAGTTTGTTCATAATAACACCACTGATAATGCAGCTAAACCAGTCAAAGTAGTAGACCAGCAACTCTCATGCTCTGTGAGGTAAAATGACTGATTTTGATGATTTTGTTTTCCAGTCATAGAAGGCTGCCTGACAGCAAAGTAAAGCAGTGAAAATATTCTTAACATAGGCTACACTTAAACTGATATTGATTATTATTTTTTTATTTTTTGATGGATCTTTTTCAGGTGGCCAAAATACATTTTGCAGCTGGGCAAAACGGGGAATGTTCTGACCAGCATCTATTACACTATCGATTCCTCATACAGCCACATTTCAAATAATCTGAACTATCCCTTTAACTAATTAACTAATGATTAAATGCTCATTCCTCTTTAAACACTCAAAAATATGCGTTCGTTTGACTACAAAATTCATATTCGTCCAAGACTTTGTGACTGTTCATCATCTAATCAAAGAAGATGGAATGTTCTGGTATAAATTTGAGCCTTGCTGTCATCCTATTCATCAGCAGTCCTGTTTCTGTGCCTGTCCACCATCTGGTTCACATGTTTGAGTTTCCAAGATGGAGCTATCCATCAGTGTGATAGATGTCTCCTCATTTTTTTGCTCTCTCTTCTGTATTTTAGGATCTATGTTAGTGGTTTCATTCACTGCTCTTTCTCTGCCAGCCATGCATACACAGGCAGATAAAAACTGATAATATGAGCACATTTAATGCAGCACAGCTACTGAGGGCAAAAGTTCATTTCCTGGTGTTAACAAAGAGCAGTACAGTAATGCCTGCCCCAAAACAAAAAGCCTTTGGATTGAAATATTCAGCATCTTCAACAGCATACTGAAAATCCCACTGGAGCCAGATCCTAAAGTGATTATACTGGGAATGTCGGAGCGTTCTCAACAACCCTTTGTTTCTTATGTCCGAATAGCAGCTAAAAAATCCTTACATTTTAATTCTGGAAGAAAGTTCATCCAGTGTAGCTCTAGATTATAGAATTTACTGATAGATTTTACCTGGAGAGAATTAGATTATTATCTTGAACGATAAACCAGGGGCAAATTTTGTCATTTTGGGGCCTAAGTAAACACAGGCATGCAACCCTCCACATCCCTTATTCTTCTCCCTTTTCAATCTTTGAATAAATAATAAGTCATAAAAATAAATGTTTATTTATGTTGGACGGTGGAGGATTATTTGAGTAGTCTTAAAGCCTCAGGAAAGTGTTCTGATGTCCAGTGGTACGGCAGGACAGGAGACATTTCTGTATCTCTTGCCAGACAGCAGCAGTGTGTACAGGCTGTGGTTGAGGTGGGTATTGTCTTTTAGTATCCTCCCACTTCCTCCTTCTTTCGGTACTGCTGTGGTATCTTATCGTAATTTTTAACAACTGTACACCACACTGAGCTTTTTATTTACATTACATCTTCAATGATTTCTGCAGAGACACAGTAATATCATGGATTAATACCAGTTAGAGGGGAGACCCTAAGACACTCATAAAATAAGTACTCTGATGCCATTTTAGTGTATGGATTTTTAGAAAGTCATAATTAATATTGAAAATTTTGTTTAAAAATCCTTTCAAACCATAGGTTAATGAGGCGTTTTATGGGGTCCTTGGTAGCCTGGGGTTTCAGGCAACTGCTTGCCATTACCTAATGGTAAGGCCCCCACTAACCCCCGTGGTAAACTGGTGGGCGGATGAACTTTTCCCTTTGCTGTCTCTCTTTTATTTTGTCACGTCTGTGAAATATGGTAAAAATTGAAACATTCTGTATAAATAAGTTTTGGCACAAATGCTTCCAATAAAATTATTTGAAATGGAACAAAGAGCAATAATGCAAACCAGAGTAACAACACATTCCTCACACTGTGAGTTACTTTCTTTTATCGAGGTACTGAAGCTAAAATCTTGCAACCAGCTTTTATGAACCATATGAGAGGCAAGACAAAGCATCCTGTGTGTGATCTGAGATGAAGAGACGCACAGGGAGAGGACATACGTCTCACAGTGATAAAGTATGACAGATAGGGCCAATGAGCAAAGACGAGACAGTCATGGTCAGACTTGATAAAGACATGAGTTTTCTTTGAGCTTTAAATGGAAAGATGGATTGGGAGTTTCATCTTAAGGAGAGCCAGCAGGCTGTCCATATATCCTTGTGACACTTTGAGCGGTGGCTTAATTGAAAACCGACTCCTGGAGTTTCTGCCCCCCATCAGCCCCCTGAGGTAGAGTGACCTCTTTCTGCAACCTTTGATGACCTTGTGTCGGGACCAGAAAGCCTGACTGATACTCACATGGTTTTCATTACATATCAATCAAAACACTTCTCACATTAGCAGCCAACATTATATTCCTGTTTGCAAAGTCAGAGTTGAAAGTGTAATGTAAAGTAGAAATGTTGATTCAACTTAAGTAATAGTGAAAAAGTACAGGCTCTGAAATGTACTCGAAGTATAAAAGTAAAAATGGCCCACTGAAAGACATTTCTATCGAATGTTTCTGTGTAAAGCTAACTGAACCTCACTTTTTTAAGACTAGTAGACTAAACCATGCTAACTTCAAATAAAAAATATACTGAAAATAATTAATATTAACTTTGCTCCAATGTGCAAATCAGATTTCAGTGTCATCAACAGAACTTGAAACATTATGATCAGCACGAGAACACACTTCAGATCTAATTAAATTAAACTGATTTAATTTTAGAAACTTAGAAATTCTCTCAGACAAAAAAAAGCTTCTCACAGACAGATTCACTGGAGACATTTTCTTCTCGGTACAGTGCCCCTCTCTTTCTCCCTCTGTTTTTTCTTGTTACTTCTTTTGCATCATTTTCACCTTGTTACATTTTGTTTTTTATGTCGTTTTCATCTTGTTACTTATTGTATATTAGTATTGTCTTGGGACATCTTTTGGTCATTTTCGCCTCATGTCATTTTCTCGTCGTTACATCTTTCACGTCATCATCTTGTTATATCTCTTACTTCATTTTTGTCTTGTTACCTCTTTTATGTGTTTTTTGTCTCATTGCATCTAGTTATGTCTTCAGTGTCATGTTATGTCTTTTACGTCATTTCCGTCTTCTTACGTCTGTCATGCCTGTGGATGATATGCACTGATAAACCAGGGAATCGTCTTTTCTTTGTGTTATTGACCCATCTATTTAGGTTGAGATCGGTCTTGATATTGGAAAGGCAGTGTGAAATGAAACCCTTTTACATACATTTTAATACTAAAGTAACAAGCCTGTTAAAACATATAGTTAAAAAGTGTGGTAACAGCGTATTTGTACTTTGTTGCTCTCCACCTGTAAAGGTAGGTTTTTATTCTTATAATTTCTGACATAAATTGGGAATGTCAAGAAATTCTACATGTCATAGTAACTTGATACGAGTGATAGTCTGTTTATTCCTCTATGAGCACCAACATGAAGCCCATTTGCACGTATGACCCCACGGTTTCAGGCCCTTGACCTGGCGTGGAGAATCAGATAAGTGACAGGTTAGCTCCCTGTAAAAGCTCATCATCTGTGCCTGTATTCTGTTACTCGGTGCTGTCTTACCTGACATGTGTTCAGAGAGCAGGATCCAGATGGAAGCATGACACATATGAATAAGCATGGTCATGGAGACCCCCCCCCCCCCGTCACACACACACACACATATGCACATATGTATACACATGTGTGCATCTCAGCTCCATTGGAAAAAGTATCTGTTGAGAGGTCCCACTGGTGCCCTTTTTTCCATGCAGGAAAGTGTTTGTGAAAATCCCTCCATGCGCATCGTGTTTTATGTGAATAAGGCAGCATGTGATATCAGCCTGATGTTAATTAGGCCCCACACTGACTGACAGAGCATGTCCTGAGGCACACTCTCACCCACTACCCTATGTAAAAGTTATTCTGCACAGCATCTCGGCACAAAGTGATTGCTCCCTCGCTCAAGGTCCAGCCTGGCTGATGTCCATGAGTTTAATGACCCAAGAAGAAAAAGCAACAGTCTTCGCAGGACCATTACACGTCAACAGCACTCTCAGTTTACACCCAGGCTATGTGACCTGTCTTAAAATCACTCATCCCAAGTACATTCAACATGACATAACCCTCATATCCCCTCTTTTTTTTTCTAAAGTCACAATCATAACTAAGGGTAAATGCAAGAGTGCAGTGTAGATGTCTCTGGTGCCAGCACAAGCTGAGGACGACAGAAAAGAGAGAAATGATGATGGTGGGGCGATGGAGTTCAATTCTCACTGCCTGGCTGATGTCATATACGCATATAAGTTTTGTTAGGGCTAACTAAAGGGTGGAACAGAGGTGTGTGCTACATAGGTGCGTATTTCTGTGGATGCAGACCCACACACACCAGTTGTTCATGTTCACTGTCTGTATCTGATCCTGTGCCCAGACTCCCTGGGTCACTTAGTGCTCACATGGCATCAAAGAGAATTTGTCAGCTTGTGTTCAGCTCATTAGCAACATGAAATGAGGTAGAGTGATATATCTATACAATAATATCTGTGCAAAGCTTCTATATGTAAGAAATTTAATTTAAAACAATAAAAAATGAACTCGAATTAATCATTTTTTTTATGTTGGGTTGTTTTCATTTTTTTTTATACCCACTGAATTTAGCATGCTAATCAATTAGTCCCGGTCCGTCCTCTCTCATAAATTGCCCCAAATTTGTCTGGAGAACGAATTCAACAGATGGCAAATTCTTACATTCTTACAGGATTTGTTGGCACTTTGGCTGGAGATATACTTGCTGTTTAACCATGCGTTTCGTTGGCGTATGCGTAGCATTAATTGCTGAGGATGTGCACAACCATCACTCCAAATGGACGCAGGATACACGAGGCAGCCAAGAAGCGTAGGGATGCGTAGGGGTGCGTATGCAAATGTGTAGTTAAAAGCAAGTATATTTCCACCTTTAGCGGTGAGCTCGGAGATTGCAAACATCTTGTGTCATCTCGTCTCATTCTGGGCTGTTGTAGAAACATAGCGGTGTAACATGGGAGCCTCCCTGGAAGATGAGCTGCTCCCTCTGTAGATATACCTGGCTCAATCTAAGGTAACAAAAACACAGCAATTCTTATTTTCAAGTGTCTATATTAATGAAAATATACTTAAGAATATTATGTTCAAGTTCTACTATATTTTGACAATAAATTCCCGTAAATCTTACACTCTGGACCTTTAAAACATGTCTGGAGGTCATCTCTAAGATTCTGTTGAAACAAAGGTTCAATGACTGAGAGGAGTGATAAATACAAATGATCTATGCAAACAGTACTAAAAGACTGAACACTGAACTTAGATGAATTTGTTGCTGGATGGAGCTGGGTCACGCTGGCCCTCGGGCAGCCTGACTGACCTCAGGGTTAACTGCTCAGCAAAGTGCTGCAAGTCATAAAGCTAAATGTCAGAGAAAAGTATCATTAATGAGGAGCTCCTCGTTAACGCAGGACTGGTGTGGTGATGATTTGTCTCTCAGCTGAGGACCCTTCCTTTCCTGTTACATTGTGTCATATATGGAACAGGATGGGGCCTCAGCAGACCCAGCTGTCACAACACAATGACTGCAACCACTGTCCAGCTGTGGCCTGATGTGATGTATCTTGTCATGTGACAAAAAGCTACTTTCATGTGTTCATGTGGTCATATACTACGTTTTAGTAAATTTTGAAGCCAGTATGAGTTAAAGGGATATTCTGGATTATTAGGGCTGAATGAAGTACTTATCAATAGTGTATTATAGAGTAGGTGCTGATCAGCGCACCGCCAGTCTGGAGAAGCAGAGAGGAGCACCAGCATGAAACCTAATCAATGCACCACTGTGAACAGGGTCAGCAGTAAAACATATTTTAACCACTTAAAAAAGGTCCAGCTTAAAATGTTAATATAAGTGCACACTATATTTAGAATATTTTCACTGTTTCTGTGTTTTAACGGGTTTGGATTCATCAAAGCCTCACAATAACACAAACAAACTATCAGATCAAGTGGTGGCAGTGGTAGACCAACAACTCCTTTGTTCTGTGAGGTAAAATGATTGATTTCACTTATGGTGATCGACTGGTTTAGAAAGAGTAATATTTGGCTTATATAACAGCAGTTTCCTGTCAAAAAAGGCTGTCTGACAGCAGGGTAAGGTGTGAAAATACACTTAGAGTGATATTGATTTTTCTTACTTGAAGCTTTTTTTATGTGGCTAACATACCTTTTGTTGTTGAGCAGAATATTGTTTAGCTTCCATGCTGGTGCTCCTCTCTGCTTCTCCAAACTTGGGATGTGCCGACTGACATTTATTGTAGCTAATATACTGACTATCAATAAGTATCTCATAGAACCCCACTTCAAATAATCCAAACTATCCCTCTAAAACACACAAAAACCTCTTCATAAGCATAAACATTGTCACTACAAATGTCACGAAACTGTTAATCATTATTCTGAACACCGGTCTTCATATTACTTGTAGCTTCTAGGGTAAGACTCTTTTATCTGTGAAAACAGTCAAGTCATCCGACCTTGACTTCTGAAGGCAAATACTGGCCAACAAAGCAGGTTTGAGTGTCTGCACAAGTAAGTAAGTAAGTATTGGAGCTGCTGATGTAAAAAGCAGGAAAAGCCTCTTTGACTCCTGTCACATCCTCTGGGCTGAGCCCGCAGCCTAGAAGCCTGTTGTGGTATGCGGTGGGTGCGATGACGGTGTGTCCCCTGGGAAATATTATGTTACACTGCTGGTTTTTAGATCAGACGTGGGATTCAGGATATTCAGGATACTCTGGTGCAAGGATTTTGGGATCAGTGGATAAGGCAGTGGTTTTAAGGGAAGTATTGATGTCACATTGGGATGATAATCCTTGTCATCAAGAGTTGAAACAGACGACAAAATACTGTACTCCTCCGTACATTTCCTTCCTTTCAGTGGGCCTGTGTTTGTAGTTAATTTTTTGGTGACCATTTTTTATTAGTTTTGACAGAGATGATACACACGATGAAACATCTGGGCCTTCTGGCTAGTTTAGAAAAGGAGAAGAACAACAACCGATAACTCTGAAATAGTGCAATAAAAATATAGGCCCAGGTAATTTGGAGAAGATATAAAATATTAAAATAAAAATTTAAATATTATCAGTGTCTTTGAACATTATAAGAAAGGAAGAAAAAATGTTAAACCAACCAAACACAACAAACATACATACAGTATTTTTGTTGTTTGTTTAGTTGGTTTAACTTTTTTCTTCCAGCCTGACAGAAGAACAACCCACAGTTTTGTCCAGCTAAAAACCATTTTACAATATAGTTTATATTTTCTTAATTATCTGGCATATTGCTTTGATATTGGATATTGGAATATGGAAATATCCACAAATGGTTGTTCCCCAATTCTGTTTAGAAATGGCATCAGATATTGTGAAAACCCAGTGGTTTTGCCTCAGATAGTGGTTACGACTGATGTCCCTTCCTTCCACAAGAAGGGGACCAAATTGAGATGTTTTTCCAAATTAGTTGCCTGTTCAAGCCTGCTGCTGGAAGCTGGATGTCAGCTCTCCAGACAGCATTCAAGGCAAGAGACATATACTGAGCTATATTTAGAGGCCTTTGCTCTTACGTTCATGCTACATTGGTTAGCAGTATGTAAAGGGTGGAGAGACAGTCTGAGTATTCTTGGAACTCCATAAATTTTTCACCATTATAAAAAGAAGAGGCAGCCAGATGGAAATCATTTGGGTGAACATATCCCATCCAGCCCTGGAAATTTAGTCATATTAAGAAATGCACCGCACAGGTCCTCCAGATTAATGGGAGCATGTCGAAGCCTTGCTGATTCGGCTGGCAATCACAGCAAGATAACCTTGGATAAGGATCCATCCATTACAGCTTTAATGCAGTTTTAATGGAATGATTTAAAACAATGTTCATCAAGAATACTTGGTATCGATATAACTTGTGTGCTATAGAACAAATGAGAGATCCCAAACCATGAATTTCTTGATTTCTTGGTGTTTTTTTTATAGTTATGTCACCACAGACACCAAATTCAACAACTCTGGAATACAGCGAAATACGATTTACTTGGCAGTGATAGGCTTAATCAACATTATGTGAACATTATGTTGGCGAGGACTAGAATGTAACAGACTTTCATTTATATATGCACTTCAGCTGTAAGATCTGAAAAGTCCCAATCTGTCTGATTTATTTTCTCCTTCATGCACCACTGCACCGGTGTCTGCACAGAGGGAGGAATGTTTTCATGTCTGTTATTTAATTCATCATCACATGTGATCAGAAATCTAAATATTACTAGACTTCATGTTTTCCCAGAACAAGATCCAAAGCAAAACTTTCCATTACCTATATATATTTGGACGTTGGTGTCATTAAAAAAACATTTACTCCTGTTCTTTCGGGTTCTGCAGGCTGCCGAGTGGAAACGGAGAAAGGGGTGCAGTAGTTCCACAGTGACTCCTCACAGGCTCTGCTTTGTGTGGAGGCCATTTCCTGCATTCACAGGAAACACTCATATTGGAAACAGATTTTCTCTGACAGTTGATTTGAGCCAAAGCCCGACTGAAAGCACTCTCAGCTGCTCCGTCCTCCACACAGAAAAGGAGGAAGGAATTGAGGGAGGGGGCAGCTTTGAAACTCATCTCCCTCATCTTACAGGGTGTGGGGTATTTCCTTCATTATTATTATTTTTTTTTTACGACCACATATTTTCTCTTTCTTTCACTCTCCTCACCAAACTGCTGCCCTTTCCTCCTCGTGCCGGGCTCATGTTTCACTGCTGAGTGCTATTTGGTTTTTCAAATGTCAACACACAGGAGCCTGCCTGGGTGGAGGAGTTACCCCGGCCTCAGCAGTACAGTGAGGGACCACGCAGAGCCCCGGTCAGATGGAACAGCCAGGGCCCAAACATAAATACAGCATGCGACACACCATCACAGCACGCTTTTAAACCCTCAAACGGAGGAAGTTAACATCTGAGCGTCGCAGTGCAAGCAGACAGTCATCTATTGGGTATATAAAACTGTCAGGAGAAACCAACTGACCCTGGCCTCAACCCAAACAGTCTCTCAGCTCTGTGCTGCATGTGGAGACACACATGTTGGAAATATGCACATGCAGGAACATGAATCTATTCTTATTTAACACTGAAATGAGTGATTACAATGTGTTGTTTGGGTCAGAGAGAAAGGAGAATATATTATTATCAACCCTTTTGGGCACATTATGCAGTGCAAGCTGAGATTTTTGGTAACACTGTCTTAAATATGACATCACACCTGTCATGCACATGAAGGGTACTTTATGAATGTTTAAGTGTTATTGGTTATTATATCATGAAGCCTGCATCCAGAAGGCATTAAAACTTGTTCTTTAAAAGTCCTAATCAATAACATTCTGAAATAAACACATTTGTTTCTTCTGGAGATGATGATGATGATGATGATGGAAGTACCTTGCAGGTGACAAATCTCACTTCCTTCTCATCTCCGTTGAGAATTGCACATGCACAGTGCTGATTGCTTGTAGTGTTGCCAAATCGGGCAACACTTAGGCTGTTTTGGTTTGCATTGTGCGAGTTAAAATTGGCTAGAGTGGGTGGACAGAATTTGGACTGGTTTACCATGAGTTGGGCTAGTTTTTAAATACATCAGTCACTCAGCACAACTTTCACATGACATCATTTTTATTCGTCCTGCTTAAAAGAAATCTGTAGCTATCAAAACTGTATTTTCATCACAACAGAAACCGACAACGGCTTGCAAAATTACATCATTATCTTTTTGTTTTTTGATAGGATGGGATTGTGTGTACACTTACTTACTTACAAGGCTTGCTGCAGTTTACCATGTTAGAGCTTAAAGCTATTGCCTTGTTATTTCAGCTGTCCCTTCATTTTTAAGGCAGAGGGCAGAAATGGAAAATAGTTTTAAAGTTGCATTGGAGCCTCCTGTCTGCATTCTAGCACACTTGTGTACACTTCAAGTTGTTGTTTTAATGTTATGTCATATTGAAAAAAATGTTATAAACCACAATACTATTGCTATTGTTTATTAATTCATTTGTAATGTTTTTCATATTTAGGCATTTTTCTTTGTCAGTATGGTTGGATTTTGAGCAGTTATTGGGCTGGAGACCATCAGCTAGCAAGCTGACTGTGGTCAGACTGGGATATTTCAGTGAAAACAGCTGGTGAACACGACCTTGGAGACTGATGTTGGCCGGTCTGACAACAAGAAATACAGTACCAAGGTGATTTTCTTGCTGGGTTTGGCTCTGTGGGGCTGAGTTAGCTAAACAGGTAGCTACCTCCATAGCTAATCGAACTAACTAGCTAAGACAAGCTGTGGATAACAGCAAACATCGTTTGTCTACTTTGGCAACAGACAAACTAGTTAACCACTACAAACACACTGAACAGTTCAATTAAACTTAATGACATCTTTATGACAAGTATAAAATGTACCACATTACATGAAGTCAAGGAAGATATTCATGACACAGTTATAACAGTCTCATGATGTGTTGAATGTTAAAACATAAGGCTAAAATTTTTTCTTTAAATTTGAGACATTAACAGGTTATGGAGTCTTGCTTAATGTCAAGTTGGCATAGCAAAGACATTGCAAACAATGTCAGCTTTTCGTTAAATAAGACTAAAATAATTGACCGAAAGACATTTAATGACAACAGTCATAAATATTCATAAACACTCATCATATTCATGACAGGTGTCATGACATGGTTATAACAGTGCAATCACAGTCTTATATATACCCCTTCAATTACAGAGTGTTAGCCAATTTTTGAATGAATTTAATTTATAATTCCCAATGGAAGGTTGATGTCAAGTCAATAGGATAAGACATGATTTTTAACACCCTGTTGTGAGAATGACTGACATGGTTTTATCTATACTGATGCAGCAGATGACTTCTCAGTGACCACCACACCAGACCAGCTGCTGATGTAGGCCTGTCCAGGTATCACCCAGTAGCCTCCACCATTCCTCATGGGTGCTGTAGCCTGGATTACCATGGTGATAACCCTGAGGTCAGGGGAAGTGTGCCAGGGGAGGGACCCCCCACACTGCATGCAGAGGTCCCAGGGGGCCACGTTGTTACCTCTCAGGAAACTATTGTTTACCTCATGTCATTTTAAAGTGGCCAAATGGACCAAGCAGTGTACAACTTTAAACGACTGCAAGAAACCAGCAATAATTTCTCCTGTCACTAGCTTTGTGGGAGGGAATTGTTGTGAAACATTTGCCCAAAGGATCATGTTTACAGTGCATCTATTATTGGCTGAACACTGATGAAAAACAGCTAATGATTTATCTGACTGCAGTAACTCAATGTTTAACAGTGTGGGAGGTTTTTTAGGCATTTCAGTTTATTGTGATTATTTTATAATCCCTGTGACTGATATATGATTTGTGTGATGTTTTGGCTCCTGCCTCTGCATTCCCAAACTGGTAAGACTGAGGAAAAATCTGATAAACATCAAAGTTTTACCTATATTTGTTTGCACAATCTATAGTTTTCAGGATTTCTATTATCTTAATTGACTGTTTGCTGAGCCCCATCCCCCTCGGTTACTGTTGCTACGCTTGTCAAGTGACAAGTTTACAGAGCCAATTTACCACGCCTTGATGTCAGCCAGTAGTAGACAGAAATCCTCTCCTCTCTCACTGTGGTCAATTCTGTTAAAATGACTATCTGCGTCAGATTATCAGGTAGCAGGCTAATTAGCTAGCTTCATGGCTGAAAATGCTGAAAAGACAGTGCACAATGATGCAAAATTAAAAAACTCAATATTTCCCCTCAAATGCATTAAATCTAAAGTAATAAGCCTGTTTTGAAAATTTAATAAGTAGAAAGTAAAGATATTTTAAAATGTAGAGAGTAAAAGTAAAAAGTTGTCCAAAAATACTCAAGTAAAATTCCGACACCTGAAAACTCTACTTAAGTATAGTTACAAAGTATTTGTACTTCATTGCTTCCTACCTCTGGTGCCAATGCAACTTTTTCCAATACAAATGTTGAAATGCCAGTGTTTCCTTTTGCAGTTCAGGTATTGTTTTCAATTCCAAATTTGACTTTTGAGAGGTTTAATGAACACTCAGCTGTAATGTTGCTGCTGTAGTCAGTCCTTGATGATTTCCCACCTTTTCCTCTTGGTGTTTTTGGTGTTTTTTTGCCAATCACTAATCCTCGTCTCAGCTGGGATGCTTTTCTTTCACGTCAGTCCTCTTCTCTCCTGCTGTGCACTGATTTGGCCGACTTCATGTCTTTTGTCCTGCTGTGCTGGCGGTCCAGGCATCATCTTACCTTCCAGGTGTTCTAAATGAGCCGTGGGTAACCTAGGAGCCCTGGCAGCGAGTCGAGGCAGATGTGGGTGCATGACACTGGTTGAAATTTAGCAATGAAAAAGAGCCAATAAGAGCACCATTCAAGTACCAGATAGATAAGAAGCAGAGATAAGAATGTCGATAAAATCCTAACGATAGCCATCCATTTGACGAGCTCAAGCTTTTATTCTCCTTATTTTTAGAGCGCTGTAAAATCCTTACTGTAATGACAATGAAATGTAAATTGTGTGCAGCTATAAAGTAGATAAAGTGAGTGTTGCTGCAATGTAGAATACAGTGCTGTTAAGCTTCCATATTAAATTCTATTAAAACATCTTATCTAACTGATCTCCCACTGACATTGTAAGTGATAAATGACTGTACAAGACATGTCTGTATATGGGGGAATTTTGTGATAATGAGTAGCTTAAATGTTGCTCAGCGTAAACTGAGCAATATTTGTCAGTTGAATTTTTTAAGCTGAAGTCAGATTTCAACTATTGATTACAAAAGTGGAGAATATAGCTGTTAAACTCGATTTAAAGCACACAGAGTTGCATGCACTTTCTGTCAAAAAGGTGTCTTTCCTTTTAACAGTATGCTTCCAAAATGAAGCATATGGATGTTTTTTGACAATCATTTCTGGAAATGAATATAATTGCCCGCAGCCCTCCATCCATATTAATTTTTGCCCCTGTTTAGAAAGACTCTGGGCTCCTCTGGCTTAAATCATTCACTTTCCTGTTGGATCCCATTTTCCCACCATGCCAAAACTGCCTCCATGCTTTAATTATAGCACAATCCTGACATCAACCTCATGCAGAAGTCCACACACACATGCACTGA
This sequence comes from Lutjanus erythropterus, assembly GCF_056507025.1. NCBI lineage: Eukaryota > Metazoa > Chordata > Actinopteri > Lutjaniformes > Lutjanidae > Lutjanus > Lutjanus erythropterus. The sequence goes on from NC_139318.1 coordinate 23,669,110, forward strand.
CAACCACTGAATGCAGGAATAAACCGCAGGAGAGGGTGCATCTGCAGTAGGCTATGGAAAGGGAAGGCTTCTCCAGCTCTCTGTGGGACAGAGTGAGTGTGTTCACAAAGCCTTAAACATGTAGTCAGGGAGCTCTAAACAGGAGTTAGAGGGAGAGAGGATTCCCTTCCATCATATTTTATTCACAGAAGTGCCACGCTGCCAAACAACATGTTGATTTTTGGACAAGGCTGCAGGGTGTGTGCTGTAAGTTTCTGCTGGGAAAGAATGTGCTCTCGATGTCATTTTGAGCTTCTGCTCTTGTCTATATTTGAGCATGAGAATGTCCACTGTGGTAAACCAGATGCTTTGCTCTGGCTTCAGACTGGGTGGTTTTCCTTGGCGTGGCCTGGTGATTAAATACTGGGAGAGAGGAGAGCAGCTGAGCAGATTGGGATCTCTCACCACAGGCCAGGATCCCCAAACTGCTCTGTGGTCACAGCTGGATGAGTGCTATTATCTTTTCTGTATGCAAAATGATTTTTGTTCATGCTACATTTGTGTTGTCTTGATAAAAAAAAATGAAAAACCAACATTTCATTGTCCCTTGTCCATTTGTATAAGATAAGGAGGCTTCTGTAAATAACATACATCTGTTTAAAATAGAAATGCAAATGTAAGCAAAACATTTCAGTTCAGCAAAGTGATTTTAAGCAAAAGCAACAGAGCTGCAGAAGCAGAAGTCTCCCACCATGTTTATACTGCGCTTCCTATTTTCATTCCGCATATTTTCTATCTCGTATTTCCATCTTGCTATCACCCTTATATCTCGTCGAGGCTCGTCATCCCCGTGCGAACCTGAAAGTGCATATGGTTGTGATTTGGTGGGCCTGCTTCCAGGGAGAGTGGCTCAGTCCCTGACTGCATGCAAAAGCTTTTCACACCTGGGTGTCAGGGGAGGGGCAGCTGCTGCACAGCCCACTGGAGCGCTCTTATTAACAGCTATAATGAACTGTTCACCAGCTGGATTTACATCAGCACTGGACTTCAAAGGAACATCTATATCTATTATATTTTACGTATTATCAGAAGCTAACATTAAAGGTCCAGTATGTAAGATTTACAGAGATCAATGTCTAAAGATAAACAAAAATACCAGCACCGGTACAGCTCACCATAAACATGTTATGTCTCAAAGTGGCTTGATTGGTTGTTGGATATCAAAGGCTGTGCACTGCATTTTGATGAATGAAGGGAATTTGGTGGAGCATAAGCATGTAGCAGCATGAACTGCTATTTGTTGTTTGATGTCTTTGTGGTCACATTTTAAAAAGTATGTGTATGTTGTTGATATTTAGAAACAGAAATTACATTTATAAGCTGTGAAGCAAAACTATCTCAGGTTAGTTCAAGGCCATCTCCTTCCAGTGCTTCTAAAAGCTCGCAGCAGATAACTACCTCACTTTGTAAACACAAAGAAAGTTGGAAAAACACAGATTGGTGCCAGTACATTTCTTGACCAGGACTATCCACTAATAAACACATAGAAGGGCAAAGAAGAAAAAACCCCAAAGCTCAGCCCTTCCTTTGTAGTTTGCAGTCTGGTGCCAATTATCCTGATTGGACGTGGCCTGCTGCGTGAAGGTGATTACATCCCAGCACCAAAGCCACACAGCGTCAGGTGTGGGACCACATGAAAAAAACTGAAATAAGAGATGGGCAGTGAGAGTTTGCCATTGGTGTAGTCCAGCTGTGCTTCACTCAACAAAATTAGAGTTCAGTGTTCTTCACTGCCAGACTAATTGAAATCTGATTCCTTCACCGTTTCCAAAAGTGGTAAAGCAGAGTACTCTCATTTCCCTGATGCTTGTACCAGGCTAAGTTTTACATACAGGTTTGCAGTAAAAACAAATATGTGGGATGTGTTACTTCCTTGGAGCGGCAGCCCATTCATCTTGGAGAATAGCGGTGGACATTCAGAAGATTAAGCTGAGACCAGATTCAATTTTGGGTCAGTGCAGAGGCAGCACACCACCCAAATATATTTGTGAACAAGAAATATTTCCTCCTGCAGCCCAGGGCCAAGCGTTTAGAGAAGTGTTTGTCCACATAAAGGTCCAGTGTGTAAGATTTACAGGGATTTATTGGCAAAATATGGAAGAAATTGAATTTAATATTCATAAGTATGTTTTCATCAGTAGATAACCACCTAAAAAATCAGAATCTTTACCATTTTTGTTACCTTACCCGTAATTTACACCACACCATATTGAAATTCTGACATCCCTGTGAACTGCTGTGTTTCTCAGGCCTTTTCGTTTGGGTGTCATGGTGGAAGGTTCTCCAACATGCTACTCCACACTCCCTTCTATCATGAACAGCCTGATGAGCCACAGCTGTCACTTTCCTCCAAATATGGTGTTGGATATATAAAGTGAAACCTTTCCTCTCTATATCCGCCTCACTTGCTATTGTTTAGACAAGTTGCTGTAAACGTCTGCCCACAGGGAAGTTAACTACACTGTTTAAACTCAGCAACTCTCAGTGCGTCTTCAGCTCTTTCCTTATATAGACCTCATCAGTTTGTTGGGCTGCAGCATCTCATTTCCTCCACCGCAGCGGACAGTGAGCCCCTCTGACAGGGCAGCTCTCAGGGTGCAGGAGGTCACTGGCTGCAGGCGCCTTTGCTTTAGTTCCAGTGGACCCTATTGTCTTTGTGAGAGACCCTCTGTTCTTGTACTCTTAATGTCGCCACACTTCCCTCTCACATTATTAGTAGCTAAAGTCCCGGTGGTGTGTAGGAGCCTGTGTTATAAAACACCACCACACTGAGGACCAGTCTGTCGCAACTGACCCTATTGATCTTCTCTAACTACTGTGACATCTGCTCTGCACTAATTGAGAGAAGTTTCATGCGTACAACTGTCAGCCAGTATAGTGGCTGTCATAAAAGTAATTCTCTCAGTGGCGTTAACAAGTCTGTGTTGTTTACTGACAGGCACCGGGGAGGTAGTCCAGATAAAAGAGCAAATAAGTATTTGAATTATTCTAATTCCATATGAAAGTACATATGCTGACTGGGCAATCTATTTTCAATGAATGACTAAAAGTAATCTGCAAAAGTAAAAGAAGGTTTTAATTCCAACATTTTAAAATCTCCAAACACAAGCTGAATAACTTAATCCTTTCCTTGCCAAGAGTGACATCGATACTGCTCTCATATCTGTCCATTAAATATGAAACTGGAGCCAGTACCCGTTTAGCCTCTTTTAGTATAAAGGCTGTTCTTCCACCAGTCTTTTGGTTTGGTTTTCCAGCAGCGATCCTGGCTCTGTCCCAGGGTAAAAAAGAATCTGCTTGCCAGCACCTTGAAAGCTCACTGATTCATATGTTATATCTAGTTCAGAGGTTTTCAAAGTGGGAGGCAGAACCCCAGGGGGTCCAAACAGTTCCAGGAGAGGTTCAGTGAAAAAATATTGTATTAGTTATCCAAAAAAAGAGAAAAAAATCACATAGATTAATCTTTATGTGTGTGATTTAGTTCAAAACATAGTTCAGACACACACACAGTCTCAGACTTTGAAAACCCCTGTTGTCAATGTTTAATCCTTACAGAAACCTAAAGTTAAAATGACAATTCATATTTTTTATGTAAGATCATGTACACTATTGCACTATTTTCTTGACCTTGAACCCCTTCATTATTGTGCAATTGCCCTCCATTGCACCTTTGTTTTTGTACAGACTGACAAGTTATGACATGATAACTGGTGGTTTTAGAGGGCCTGATAAATAGATTTAGTCTCTTATGGACAGAGCTAAGCTAGCTGTTTCCCCTGTTTCCAATCTTTGTGCTAAGCTAGGCTGCTGGGTCCATGCAGCTGCATATTTACCATATGACTGTTGTATCAATTTCCTCATCTAACTATTGGTAGGAGGGCAAAAATGTATATTTCCCAATATGCTGAACTATGTATCAGTAAACTATTGCTCTTGACCTTACATTTGATAATAGTGGGTGTAAACTATTCCACATTTGTCAATTTAAACTCCTACTCTTTACAAAAAAGTGAATGAGCAAATATACACCCAATTCCAGGTTTGCACATATATACACAGGATATGTCACATGCATGCCCACACACACACACACACACACACACACACACACACACACACACACACACACACACACACACACACACACACACGCCTGCCAGTGCTGGTTTTATTGGCTGTTAGGCTGATTTTGTGCTGGTTTTGAAGTGCCATTTGGTTGGTTTTGTCACACTGACTGGGCAACCTGCAAAAATATCAAACTCTTTCTTTTAAACTGCTCTGTAGGATCTGATCCATGTGTTGATGTGCTTAAGAGAATTTTCTCACCTGGTGGACATTTTATTCTGTTCTAAATCATGTTGTTTGTAAGAATGAACAATGCTTCCTATGGTGGTATTCAAAGTAACTGGAGAATAAATGTTGAACAGTTTACAGAAGGGCTAGTTAACCATCTATTTAGTGCTACAAGGATTTTTTTGTGTGATTTAGATGTAAAAGAAACATCTGTGGCAGATTTATTGTATCAACCCAATAAAGAAGGAGAATCCACATTGTAACTTTACACAAATAATTTCTATTTAAATTCATTAGATCACTATGACAGTGCTGCTCTATGCCATGCAGCCTGTCTGTAGAGTATAGCACACGGGCATCAGATGTCCCAGAGAGCAGGCTGAAGGGCACACATCACCTCAGGGTTCAGGGGTCAAGAGGAGCCACACTTCCTGTAGCCTGCACGGTGGAGCCCCTGCTGACTGCTTTACTGGCTCTCTCATTGTTCAGATTTATCATCCCTGCCATTGATGTGGCCTCTTGCAGAGGCCATTAAAGACCAAAGAGCATCACCCCAAACCAGATGTTTCACCTGACAAAGTCCTCAGTGGTGCAGTCTGTCACTGAAATATACAAAGTGAATGAAAGACTGATGGGCTCATGAATAATGTTTAGAAGGCATAGGCCAACATAAAGCACTCCAGAAAATGAACAGGTCTGTCCAGGTATAAGGCATTCCTGCTGTGGTTTTAATTTGAACAACCTCATCCCCCATTAGAAGAATTATCTGTACTGTATATTATAAACTGAAAGATTGATGCTTTGTGCAAGAGTTTGAGCTGTTCAGCATTCTTCAAAATGAATAAGTTCAGGTCACATTAACATAATCACTTTTAATATTATTATTATTGTTGTCACAGTGAAAAACGCAAAGGTTGCAGGTTTTATATAGGGGCTATGCACTTGATCTCACTGTATACACTTTGTTAATTGATTAGGAGCATTAGTGTTAAGCTTAAATGTCACAACCAACATTTAAAATAGGAAAGAGCTGTTGTGTGATTGACTGTACAAATAGATTCAACAAGAATTTCAATCTTTTCACAAACTGCTGACAGTTTATGAAAAGAGAAACAAATGTATAGCTGACATCACTGCCATTCAACACACGGGCATTTAAATGTGGATTTGCAGTTAATGTATTTTGTGTCAGATATGTTAGTTATAGTGTATTGACTAAGACTTCTCATTAATTAAACATTTAGTATCTTTCATTTATATTCTGCATAACTGACCCTTTTGCTCTACAATCGCACATCACATCATGCATCTTCGAACATGCCTGCAAACATCATCGCTGCTGCATGCAAACATGTGTCTCCAATTAGGTAATAAAATAAAAAAAAATATCTGTACAGATCTGTCCACAGACAACCATGACCCAGTTACTTTAATTTCGCCAACAAATCCCACTTTGAAGTAACATTACGACAAAACAACCAGACTTTTGTGTGCCAGGTTGTATATCAGGTAACCTTTTTCACATTCCCCCCCATTTTTCTCCATCAGTGGCAGCAGTGTTGCAGGATGTTTTGTCATTCAGTCCAACTGAGGAGGACAGTGGGGTGGAAAATCTTTTATGGCATTATTGGTTAGAGCTTTTGTACAACTACAGTTATGCTGTGAGCTAACCAGTAATTACATGTTGTTTTATAATATTGAAAATGTACTGTAATGGGACTGGGGTCTGTACATGACAATAGAATATGTCAACAAGTGTGACATTATGTAGTGACATGACACTTGGCAACAGTGAATGGACTGCAGGGCAAAGAACTGCAAAACCTTCACAGAGCCAAACTCACTGTCAACAAAATTCAGCTGGATAATATTCTCTGAGACATGAAAAGATCCTAAACTTTGGGAGGGTAGTGTGCCCATTTTACCACCAACAGCTTAAAGACAAGGAAAGCATACAATATGCATTTCACCCGTAATTTAGCTGTCAGAATCCAGTATGCACAGCTCATTTTGGTGGTTATGTGACTTTGTGTGGGGCAGCTCTGTGTTTGTTGTGGGGGAGAGAAAGTCCCCTGAGGTCAAAGAAAAAAGACTGAGAAAGATAAAGAAACTGAGAGACAGAAATAGCGACACACAGAGAATGTGAGAAAGAGAAAGTAGAGCCTGGTGTGGTCTGATGATGTGACATGAAAGCTGTCTGTCAGACTGGAGAATCACCACTCAGCTGCTGAGAGGCACAACATGGCTGCAGGGTCCAGGGGGGTGGAGGCGATCACATCAACCCTATTAGCACAGTGCATTGAGAGAAATACAGCTGTATACAAAGGAGCAGTATTCACCTATTTGGTCTAGTAGCAGAGTGTTCCAAATACCAGCATGAAAATGACATTAGCATCTAATGAGAGGCAGCAGGTCAGACTGCTCCCTTTGCAGATGATGTACATTAATACTTGTTATGATTGTGTGGTTTCTCATTTGCCTAACGGAGGAAGTGTGCAGAGCAGTAAACAAGCAGCATCATCTCTGCCTCTTTTTCTTAGGGCTGTGTATGGGCAAGAATCTGACAAGATGATACAAATTAATACGATACAGTATGTTGAGATATATTGCAATACTGTAAGCAGGGTGATATATTGCTTTCTTTATCTACTTTGAGAAAAAACATTGTAGTATGAAAAACAAACCACCATATGTATAAAATCTGAGATAACAAAATTACTTTTTATGCAATCAGAAACAGTGAAGATAGATAACATCGCTGATATCAAACAGGTGAGGGTTTAAACACAACATAAAATGATCCACTGCCTTGAGTCTTTACATGTATCATAAAACAGTGTTTTTGAGAATCAGTACAGTATCACAAAACAAAATATCATAAGTGTATTGATATTTTCTTACACCTCTACTTCTTGTTCATGGGATTTGTATGGAAAACAAAAGATTTTTTTTAACCTACTCTGGAAATGAAGCCCTCTTTGAGGAACATTTTGCTGACTTAATATTGATGACAATTCCCAAGTTGAAATCCTCATAATAGGTTTATTCTCAGTTAACACCTTTGGGTTTCACAGCTGTGGTCTGAGTGTGACTGACTAAGCTTACACACACATACATGCTCAAGACAAAGGAACACATCTTGAGTCATGACAGTTAACATGACACAAGGAAGGAAAAAACACAGCACTTAATATTGCACACTCCCATAACAGGCTCTGCAGGTCTGAGGAGAATTTATTTCAAATAAGTCAACAACAATTCTGCTAAAGGAATCAAAGTAATAAAATAAATAAAACAAGTTGGCATTTTTGGAAAAATAAGTCCTGTTCTTTATTTCTCTTCTTGCAGAAAGTTATATGAGACAACCGTGTCTACTCAAAATTCTGTTTATATATTACTTAATTGCTACTAATTGTTTCACAGACGACATTTATTTCAAACAATAGCCTACACTTACATAGTGAACTGGATTTGCAAGGAGGTGGTTGAGCTGGAAGGCAGTGGTACAAAGTGCAGGCTGTAAACACCAGAGTCCTGGGTTCGTGTCCAGACCCTTGTGACAAAAGCACGCTGGTTAAGGAAAAGAAATATTGTGTAATGTTTTGGGTAGGTTTAAGCATTAAAAACACTTTGGTTAGGGTTAGGGTAAGATCATTATTTAGTTTAAATATGATTAGGTTATTACTATTATTAGGTTAAATATTGATATAAATATAAATCTCATGTCTCAAGTCACTACTGACTTGTTAGCTGTCGAGTGGAATGTGTGTTGCAAGACTGCCAAATGAAACATGTTGTCAGTTAACATCTTAATATCACTTTACTGGAATTTGTTATTACTTTATCATTAATATCACTCATTCATATATCTGCTGCACTCATCTGATTGTTTTCATATTTTAACCGTATTTTGACTGTACTTTATTTTTTATGGCAGCCTATTATCTTAGCTTAGCATAAAGATAGAAACAGGGGGAAATAAATTCAGCTAACATCACTTTATTAACATGTTATATCTTGTCTGTACAAAAATATTGTGAGTTTTATGTTTTATGTGACAGATTATTTCTTTGCTGTTTCCAATGTTTATGCTAAGGCAGCAGCCAGCTGTAGCTCCAGAGTGGTATTGACCTTCTCAATATGACTCTGCAAGAAAGTGAATAAGCGTCTTTCCCCAAACTATTCCTTTAAAGAAACGCAGGAGTCATTACCAAATTGCAGCAGTAACATAACAAAAAGTTTTTTGTGGTTTGATTGATAGCTTGAAAGGAAAAATCTCATCTGGGACCGTGAGTTAAACCAATTCCTGACCTGATTCAGCTGAACTTGCAGTAAAAACATCAAACACAGCAGGCTTGTGGGTTTACCGCTCAGTAGGAATGTGGATGTTAATTGCAGCTGAGCCAGTGTATTTGATCTGTACTAAGCGACATGCATTTCTCAGCCCAGCAGAGCGACACATCGCTGAAAACCAGCCAAGAGCACGGCCTGAGTTCACTGTGTAAACACGAGCATTATCTAGGGTTTATTTGCTCTAGTTGGGCTGATGTATGTGTTTGTATTCAAATACAGAAGGTGAAAGGTGGTGCAGATAACAAAAATGGGACAGAAATTGACTCCTGATTAGATCATACAGTGTTTATGTGATTAATAGCGATGATAAGATGATGCAGTGGTGAATGAGGGCTGTTATTTGAGCTGAGATAGTGTTGCGGAAACCCCAGAGGGAGACTCAATTGTCATAAATATTGTGCCAGCCAGAGATCTTTTTCATGTAGTGTCTCGGTAGATGGAAAACCAAAGCTTTCTCCTGCATATTTTATCATGCCTCAGGTCTGAGTCAGACTTTTAGTTCTCTTGTCCAGAAAAAAAGGCTTTTAGTTTTGTCCTGGGTCCGGCTGTGTTTGGGGGAGGGTTGGTGGCAGTGTGGTGGGTGGTGACAAGTCACAAGGGGCCACAGAGGTGATGGAGCTCAACGACTGAGTAATTAGCAACACAGTGGTCAGTCTGTGTCGTCGGATGTAAAAGCTGCTGTACTGTTCGGCCCTGCAGCTACACAGACACCACGGTGCCACGGGTCACCACGGCTGCATGGCCATAAAGTGGCCAACATCCCAAGCTTAATGCCGCATGTGTGTGTGGGAGGGTGTACCTTTGTGTCGCTGTGTCATCGATCACATGCTTAAGACAGTATTATCTCATTCAAATTTTTGATGCTTCTTGTCAGGTATTCTTTGTGTTAAAATTTTATTCTCTCAATATTTAACATTTGTACTGTGCATGACATAGTGAAATTTAAGTCCACAACAGATATTCAGCTTAGTGTATCATGTATTGTAAGACAAAAAAAACCCAGTAAATCCTCCCACTTAAGAACCTGGAAGCAACAAATATATAGCATATTTGCAATTAAAAAATTGTCAAAATAGTTGCTGATTCATTTTCTGTTGATTGACTATTTGATTAATTATTTAATCTTCCAGCTTTAAGGGATATAGACATGATTTTTATTAATATGATATAGTCAAATAATGTTGATTGTACAGTGTAATGTCTCCCACCATGCAAGATTGTCTCCATAATCTACATTAATGAACAAAATCATGCTTTTTCTCCAAATTTTTTCTTCTAACATTACTTCCCCCTCCAACACAACATTTCAAACTTTTATTATTATGCAATGCACGAATCTACATCTATGTTGGCAGCTGTATGAGTCTGCACAGAAATAAAATGCTAATAGTAGCATGCTACCATGCTCTGCTGGCATTGCTGTATCAGCACTTAATATGAAGTACAGCTGTGGCTGCAGGGAATGTCATTAATTTTTAAGTATTTGGTCGTGAACCAAAGTACAGGGCATATTAAAATGTTGACCTCATTATGGCTCTAGGTTAAACGTTAAGGGATAGACAAAGTTATTACAGTTCATCCTTATGTAGCATTAATGTCTGCTCTGAAATCATGGCAATCAATCCAACAGTTGCTGAGATATTTCACTCTGGACCAAAGTGGACTGATAAGCATTGTCATTCCTAGAGCCATGCAAAGCTTAAAACAGTCTATGTTTTTCAACATTTAAAACATCCATCTGGCCACAGGGTCTAATTTTTATTGAACACAGACCTTTCAATGGGCATGTGGGAAGTGACTGATACCAGTAACATTTTTCCCACGCTGCATCCTGCTTGTCATTTTCCCTCTTTACTGGGCTGGTTGAGCCGGTCTAAAATCTGATTGGCGTTCCCACACTGCTCCGTCTTGGGTGCAATAGTGATCCATCCCGTTTCCTGACTCGATCTTCTGTTATCCTGCCATTCACATTCTCATTAAGGGGCAGAAGGCGTGGCAGCAGGTGAAAGAGGGACAGCAGGTTATTTTAAGGCTGATCTGCAGTGACAGTTTGGTTGAGAGGCCTGGAGGCCAACGACAAAGCAACATGTTCCAGATTCTAAAATCAGCATGTGCAAGAGGATGTTTTATTCCAACTGGCACTGGACGACAACTTCAATAACAACTAAATCATTTATTGCTCAGCAATAAACTGTACCATTGGCAAATTGACATTTCCAGAAATGTTTGTGTCATTTCAGTTTCCCAAACTCTCCGCCCTCCTTCTGCTTCTAATGAAGGACAAAAGACCTCTATGTGTTTCCAAGCATTTCCACAATAATATGTGAGTTTTCAGAAGTCATCGCTGCTGATCAGTTTTCAAATTCTGTGTCAGATGAGACCAATCAGAGGATCTAACAACAATGGTCACCACATGACTGCATGTTACTGTCTGTCTGTCCATCTGTCTGCTTCTGGGTGCGACTCTCATTAAAGTAACTGGTTTAATGTAAGTGATCACTGTTAGGAAAACTCCAGATAGAAACTAAAACTGAAAAAAAAATCTGTTGGATTAACTGTTAGGGCAGATGATGACTAATCTGCACAATCAAAACGGTGTGTTTGTGACATGTCACCCAACCTGTCTCACTTTCTTGTGCACCGTTGACTCAGATAACTGATTATAGTCAAGTCAAAGGCCACGTTAAGGCTTGAAATTCTGGTTATGAGATGCAAAACTGGTTGTTGTTGTTGACAAATGTTTAAGGTTTCACTTTGACTCCACTCAGTCATAATTATACTTCATCATCATTTACAATGAAATAAAACATTTGTCCAGAATCTAATTATCCAGTTGGCTTCACACACCCATGGCGTATTTAACATTATAGTGAGAGAATAATAGGCTTTACAAGTCAATTCACAAGCAGAGCAATGACTGTAAGAAAAAGTATTGCTTAAAATGTTAATCCTATTTAATCAACAACAATTTAGGTGATCAGTGCATTGTTTCAGTCATTTTTAAGCAAAGATATGTTGGTTCAAGCTTTATATCACTGTGAATTTGATATTCTTGGATTTTGGACTGTTGGAGCACGCACATCGGAGAAGTTAAACTTTCTTTTCTGTCAAAAAAGCATTTTCTGGCACAAATCTCTCTGCCAGGAACCCTATCTAACACAAGGTTAATGGCCATGATCGTTTCCTTCACATATGAATCAACCCCCACTGTCTTCAGTGAAAGTCCTGTGTTGATTCATCCACCACAACTTATTGCTGGTATTGACTCTGTCGCTCCTAATGCCTTTCTGCCAGAAAGTTCTTTCTAGTGAAACACTTTCTGAAGGCTAACTTCTCCCATTTGAACAAAGCTAGAGCAAACCTTTTTTTTTGGCATTTTGTAAATGAAACAATTGATTAATTCAACTATGATTCAGTCTTTGCAGCCATAAAAAATCAATCAAGAGATAACTCAGTAATTCAAGTTACCTAACAAGCAACGAGATGGTAACAACAGTAACAGCCATAACTATTTATATTATATTTGTTAAGCATGAAAGTTGATTCTCGAGCTTGGGAATGTTAGTTTGACAAAAACAATACAAACTCACCATCCACTTACAAGCCTTTTCGAGAGCTTTCAACAGCTGCTGAGCTCGCATGTCAAGCTCACAGGTTTTAAGGAGAAGAATTGACTTTCACGCTTTCATCCCAGAATGGAACAAGAGGTCCAAAACGTGCTTGGGATGAAATCATACCAGCCACTGAGCCTCTTTTTGGCCGAGCGATCTCCATGACATCTGTGTAAACACCATCTGCTGATCAAGACCAATTGTATGGTTGAAAGCTCTGGATCAAGCTCGTAAGAGGACCAGGATCCAGGACTCTTTTGTAAAACTGCAACTTTGGTTTGGTCTTAAGATGATATATTGTATGCAGGCATATGCAGGCATATATAAGACAATGATACTGACTTTTCAACCAATCAGGTTTAAGTAATAAAAAAAGTTGGTGTGGATACTAGTTTACAATTATTTTCACAGCAATTAAAGTACTGAATCAATTTAAATGGATGTAAAACTATTGGAAGAAGACAATGTGAACAGTGTGTGTAGTGTGTGTCAGCTGAGAAGGAGTGCGAGGTGAAAAGGGTTAGGGAGGCAGGGGGGGGTTGACAGCTCTAAGTTTAATATTTGACTACATCAGTGGTGCTGAGGCGGTCACTCAGTCAGGCAGTCTGCATTAAAACTGACAGCTTTGTTTAAAATCAACAGTAGTCCAGGTGTGGCAGACGGCCATCTGGTGCCTGCAGTAGCCCACCTCCACTGGGCCGTGTGTTGACACAGGGGCCATGAGGAGGATGTGCCTCTGCCAGCCAGGAGATTTTACCTCTGTTTAAAAAAAAATGCTGCACCAGGAGATTTTGAAGGTGATATCTTTACTTTACATTTATTTTAGTTGAAAACATAAAAAATGTCAATATTAATGCTTTATTTATTGTACATTCACATGTTAGGTATGCAGGTAAAAATAATTGTACATGTTTACACTTACATAGCTTGCAATGGCTACAAATGTACTGTCCTAACACAACCGCAACTCAGTTTTAGCACAAATTAAACAAACAAGATATCATATGTTAATGAGTGATCATTAGAGGTGCTGGTAGGTGTATTCTGTTACCTTTGGACGTAGCCAGACTATTTGATTCCCTGTGTTTCCAGCAGTTTTTTTTAATCATTATTGTGTCAAATTATTGATTATTGTAGCTGTGTAGTATGTGTGATAATGTACATCACTCTCTCAGAGTTTATTTTGCAATAATGACTTGCTCACTCTACATTATCCCTACATAAGCAGACATAAGAGTGGTATTCTTAGAATACCACTTAATCCCACAAACTGGTTCTTTAAAGCTGCTTATAATGTCTATAAATGTACTCTCATATAGTTTACACCCAATAAGCTACTATGTAGTGTGAGCAAGAGTTTTCCAAAAAAAAAACTGTTTAAAAGAATAATTTTACATTTTAGAAATATACAATTTGCTATCTCTCTGAGAACCACTCTCACATTATATACAAATACTGTCAGCAGTTAGTTTAGTTTATTCATTAATTGATTATTTATTTATTAACAGCCAATACCATAAAGCCACAATGCACTGTTTTTACATTACTTGGATTAAACAAACAAGATAAAATGTCTTAATTAGTGAGCTTTAGAAGTGCTGGTAGGTCAATTTTGTTACCTTCGGACAGACTCAGGCTAGCTTTTTCCCCTTGTAAGCTAAGGTAGCCAGCTACTTAGTATAGCTTAATATTCAATAAACAAACATGAGAGTGCTATCGATCTACTCATCTATCTCCTGGCTAGAAAGCGAATAAGTGTCATATGTCAAACTATCCAGAAAAAGTAAACAATTCAAAGGGAGAAAAGATGAAAAAACTTTCATTGTTGGTGAGAAACACGCAAGGAATTACACCACTGATCATTTCTGTATTTTCCACTTCCAAAAAATAATATTCTCAGTGAATTGATTGAGAATGGAGACATCTGTTCTCTCACATGATTCTATACTTTCACCCTCTGACCCTTTCTTTACCCACATGATTTTCTTACAGCTTTTCGCTCTGTGTCAGATGCCTGCTCCTCGAAGAATGAAAGCACTTATTAAAGGTTTGCCATACAACAGCGCAGCAGTTTCAAAGAAACTGGTGAAGACTGTGCACACATCTGTTTTTAATGGGGATTTCTTCATTGAAACTATGTTGTTTCAACTAGTCCACGATGGCCAACAGTGTGGTTAATGCACACTGCAGTTTCTCTTGACTCCGGCATATGAGAAATAAATCTCTGAAAACATAAACAAACAACCCACGGGGTATCATTATGATTCTAATTTGTGTGTGACTGCATGGCCTCCATGGACATTTCCTCTCATCTTTCTCAACATTTCTATTTACACTCAGCCTGCTCTGGCATACATCAGGACAAGAGGTCACTAAACAAGTTCAGCCGTCATAACAAATTATCCATAGCCAGACACAGTGTGAGAGCAGGCAGCCATGACCAACTGGATCGACAGCGCAGTAAAGCAAAGCCTGCGCAAACAAATAGCACATCCTCACTAACAAATACCTGCAGGGGTCTGTTCTGATGGGACAAAGATAAAATGCAAATAGTTTTATCGTTTTTATTGCAGTGAATTGAGAAGACGTCATACGATAGAGAGGATGAGATGGCGGTGGTGGTGGGAGGTGTCAGCAGGAAGTGAAAATGTCAGAGAAAAAAGAGTTGGAGGAAGCGTGAGACTGAGAGATCTTTGAGACCACACAATGTCTGCTTTCTGTTTGTCTCCCATCTTAGACTGAAGAAGGACGCTATTGTGCGGGCGTCTAGCGAGGGTTTTCTGTCTGGAGCTGTGGAGGGACAGTTAGTGGCACGACCATGCTGGGGAGCACCACAGGAAGACAACTTATCAAGGTCACTCCTCTGACCTCCACTTCCTGCTCACTAGAATCACCAATTGTGCGACAGGGCAGTTCACATGCTTTATATTCTGATTTCTGTTTTCCCACACAGACACATCACTTTAAAGGGATAGTTTATATTTTTTAAGGTGAGTGTAGCCAGTGTATTACCCGCAGTAGATGGAGGTTGGCACCTTCACCTCACAGAAAACAGGAGTTGTTGATCCACCACTGCCTCATCGGTTTGTTCGTTTGTGTTATTGTGTGCCTTGAGTGATATATAAGGTTGGTACAGATTCACAGAAGTCACATGATAACACAAACCAAAATGATTTATTTTTCGAGTGGAGTCTGGTTGGTTTGGAGAGAATGATATTTGGCTCGTATAACAACAGTGCATTGCCTCCTGTCTGTGCTGGTGCTCCTCTCTGCTTCTCCAAACTGGGGGCGTAGCAGCCATCATCTACTGTAGCTAATACACTGACTATGTATATTTCAAATATGTTTTATTGAGTCAAAGAAATTAATTGTGTTGATGCTCATTTTCACAATATGAAAGAATTAAGTATAAAAATATAAATTCCCAGATGTAAAGTAGATGATATAAAGGTATATGAATTGTATTTGTGATCAGAACAGTATCAAAAATAAATAATTTTTAAAAAAGGACTAGAGACATTTACAAAATAAAAAAAATGATTAAATTCAATAATAGATGAAAAAAATGTGTATATACCAAATAAATAAATAAGATGAATCTGAATCCAAGAGTAAGAACATAATACACTGACTATGCATATATACCTCATAAACCCCACTTCAAATAATCAGAACTATCCCTTTAACTCACATCCTAAACAATGTTTTTTCATGACAACCTGCTTGACAAATCTCTTCTCTTGTCTAGAATTTTAGTCCCAGTCAGCATTTGCTCCTTTTCTTTCCTTTCCTCCTCACATTGCAGGATTTATGTGCCTTATTTCTACATCTTCTTATCTCTACACACCTTAAGTTCATCCAGCGATGAGCCGGGCGAGCCTGCTCTCCCACACTGCTGAAGTCTATGAAGCTTCCTGGGTCTGTGATATTTGGGCAAGAAGACAGAAGTTGGATAACTTCCTCATGTAAAATGTCAGTCACATGAGCTACTGTCAGATGAGAATGAAGGAGCAAATAAGAGAGCAAAAATGGGCAACTTTACTTTGGCAGTCGTGTAGAAGGTCACATGCCGGCCTCTCTGGGCAAAAAAGGTCTCAATATGCCCTAAAATGAGAAGACATTGGGGTTATTTGTGTGTTCTTATGAGCTTTTTGATTTTGAGCATCTGTGTTCAGTCAGATGTCAGACCAAGTCATTGTTTTGCAAGACATAAATAAGTATCCCATCTTGGCACTCAAGTCAAGTCCCAAGTCAAGACTGACAAGTCTTAAAGAAGTCATAATGAGCTCTTCACCAAAAGCAACACAGTTTTAACAACAGAGCCCAGACTTACTGTTCTTGGAGCAACTTCAAACATTGAACAGAGTTGGAGGTTCTTTACTACTTATTTACTAATTTTCAGCGAACACATTTTGTTTATTGTAATTTGTTTTTTGTTGCTGATCACTGCATAGTTTTTGTATGCAAATAAAAATATCTTGGGTATCATTTTTACCAGCTGGAGCTCAATTATGCAGTGTTAGTTCTTCATGGTACTTGACTGGATGTTGTCAGGCTGGTTCAAACAAAAGGAAATCTGGGGCACTGAGTTTTGACTTGAATGAATAACATTAATGTTAACTGATTCAGGAAATGAAGAGAAATTAACTGATTTGTGGTAGACATTTTATATAACTTACTTTTTAATCTTTGAGATTGGGGGAAAGTATCAAGTATTCTCAGATCAAAAAAGTCCAAGTCAAGTCACAAGTCATTGGTGTTAAAGTCTAAGTCGATTTTAATTTTGTCAGGTCGAGTCAAAAGTTATCAAATTTGTGATTTGGACTTGAGTTGAACCCATATGACTCAAGTGTCCTCACCTCTCTTTTCAGCATTCAGGCAAGTTCCTCAGAGAAAATTCTAGTTTATTGACTGTTACCCTCTGTGTGTATTGTATCAAGGTAAACTATGTGACAATGTTTGTGTGTATGAGAGTGTGAATATTTGTGTTTGGCAGTGAAAGTGTGTGTTTGACTTAGCTGGGCTGTTGGAGTTGATGCCTTGTCTGTGAGACTCTAAACACACATTGGGCTGTGTGGTTGTGGATGGACTCTGAATGCAGCAAAGGCTTGAAGATATATGTGGAGTCTGTCACCATATGTGGCTTTGGCATCGTCCACAGGCTTTGTTTGGGAAGTCGTCTTTGTGGTATTTATTGCGACCATTCAAACATTTCCAGTTTTAGCTCTGCAATGTGAGAGAGAGCTGCTCGATGATAAAGTTTAATCTACCTAAAAACAAAAACAAATCTGTCCCATTGTCTGAGACAATCGCCTTGTCCAAGTGGACCTTGTGGGCTCTATCTTTTTTTAGACAAAGCAGGGGAAACTGCCGCTTTATGGGACTGCTGAAACATGAGGCTCTGCAAGAAATAGAAAGACCATTAATTGTCTCCAGAGAAGCTAATGTTTTTTCCGTTCTCTTTACTGTGGTGTTTTTCCTCTGCAGAGTTTGGCAGTGTCACGTTGGCTGCAGGCTCTGCTCTGCAGCGGCACCACGGTCGTATCATTGACTGGGCTAAATGTGGGTTAACTCAACTGGCACATGACACGATGCAGGCTCAGGCAGGTCTGCGCTCACCTGCAGGTACAGTGAATTCACAGTAATAATAGATGGCAAAGAATAGGCCTACATTCCAGAGAAGGAGGTTGTTTATTCAAGCTTTAAAAATCTGCAAGAAAGCAAAGAATGACTCTTTGTAATATGACAGAAATGGGGGAAAAAAGCTCCACTACAGGAAAAAGCCCATGGAAACACTGTCATGCATATGGTGAATTAAATTTATATGGATTTGTACACAGTGGGTTATAGCAAGCAGAAATATTACCATTATTATTATACATATAATTATTATTGATTTGCTGCAGTGAAGAAAGTCAAATTGACACAGAAACTATGCTGATTTTGCAGAAAGCCAATATGCAATTTTCTGCATTGGTTTGTCTCATATAGGAACATTTAAAAAATGAAGCCTATACTGATACTGTTTTGTGCTTATGTCATTAAACAACCAGTTAAGGATGGGGTTGGTAACATTGGAGAAAGCAGCAAGATTAAGCTAGAAATTGAAAGTATCTGATGGAAAAACTCAGGCCTCCCTCCTCTCATGTCTGACTGCTGCTGGTGAACTTTTGTCCACGAGAGAACATTGGTATATCACATCATTTTCACCCCAAAACAACCATCAGTTATCATCAAAAAGGTCTCAGATACATCCAGTAAAGGGTTAACTAAAGTAGTCAGTACTCAGGACTGGCTCTAAGAGGCTGTTTATACTTGAGATGTGATTTGATTGATTTAAACCTCCAGTGACTTGCCTGAGCTGGAGATACAGTTTGACTGCAGTAACAACGCTGCTCTGTTGAAGGGACAGTGGAAGTCTTTCCTTCATCCTCTAAATACCTTAAATACCTTAAATATATTCTGACTACCACAAATGAACAATTAGTCTGCAATGATGCAGAGTCTCGACTTATTGTTTTGATAGTTGACCGTATGACTATTCTCTGAAAACCCCTACAAGCTAGCACGTTAGCAATGTTAGTTGCATTCTCTCTGCAATTTTGTGATTATCTCGCTATAGCTTTAACAATATATCTGTATATAGGCTTGTGGAAATAATCTAGTTATGTGCAATTAGTGCACAGGGACAGTGTGTGCTGGTAGGCAGGAACACAGATAAACGGGCTGGTTGGCCATTCAATAATTTCCTCAACGCCCAGTGAAATGATTGGATTGGCTTATCACAGGCCTGAGACAGCCACAGATATTCGATTTTCTTTCATTTTTTTTCTCAGAGCATTTGATTTACTGATTGCCGATGGGATATAAAGAAAATTTTCACAAATATATTAAAAAATGCTTCTAAAGTACATGACCTACCCTGTCTTTAATGACATAAACATAAAACAGTTTGTCTGTTATTTTAACCCCTAAAGCGGCGGTTTTATTTATACTATGGGACTGTGGGTTTGCTTGTAAAACCGCGTGTTGTGCTGAACAGAGGAAGTAGGGTCTGACCTAAGAGGCCCTGTTTGGCCATGAGAACCAAAGGAGGACCTCTAGGATGTTTCGCCTGTGTCATCTCGTCTGTTATGATTCCCATGAACATTTATAGTAAGCAGAGACAAAAAAACAGCTGTGTGCTTCCTAACTAACTTTATCACATGTGATGATTCCCTGATCCCCCTGTTCAAATCTTATCTGGTCACCACAAGAAGAATATCCTGATTTCTTGTATACAATATATAGATATGCAACTTATATATGATGAATAACAGATCAAAAAATGACAGATTTTTATCTTAATTATTCTGATCAGAATAAGTAAATGTCTACTGACTTTCAATACTACTCGGGTACTTTAATGCAGGAAATTCTATTATAAGGGTCAGTTAGTGGAAGTCTGTATTGTATTAAGATATGTAAGAATCAGCAGTGAATTAATGACTCAGGAAATTATTTTTTAATTCTTGCCAGCTTGTAATAATGGGGGAGTTTTACCCAGTCACTTCATAGCCAAAAAAAGAAGGGAAGAAAACAAAAAAGCACATTAATCACATTAATTCTTTGCCAGACTGCAGGCTAAACACCCCCCACACTTCACTTCCTGTCCCACTCCAGCTGCTGGAACAACTTTCATATGTTCATGTATCAGAAGTCATGAGACTTTTCAGGCTACATAAAAAGATAAAGATTGTTGATCTGTGCATCAGACAGACTTTTAATCATTAGGTGTGTGACATACAACAACATAAAAACTCATCATTCAAAGTTTTTTTTCTTCTTCTTCTTCTTAGTATTATTATTATGCATTGCAGATTAAAACTGGAGATTTCAAAACTATGAAATATGGAATTGTTATCAAAAACTGTGAAACCAAGGCAAATAGAAGATTTTATAATGTTGTTGTTGTTAAATAAGTTTTTTGTTCTTTTATGTTTTAGATTTTTCAATGTAGCCACCTTTTGCTCTGATGACAGCTCTTTGCACCCTTGTGGTACTTTGAATGAGAAGTGTGTCCAGTCTTTGGACTGATACTGTATAAGGAAGACAAACTATTTTAAACTCCAAACAGCTTCATAGATATTTTTGATCTTTAAGAATCTCCTAAACAATTGTTAAAAAAGTAACCGTCCTACTCCCTGAAGGACACAACTAAACATGATGCTTTTGACACAGCTGAGAAGTGGAAGGACTTGGTCAAAACAGCATAAAACATTGTTGGAACTGTGCTCCCAAATTTGGACAGAGTGTACGCTAGATGTCTACACAAGAAGACTAACAACATCACTAATAAACCAACATACCCAGGTCGCAGTCTGTCCCTTCCGGGGAAGAGAAATAGAGCCATCAAAGCTCAATCTAACAGACTGAAGAACAGCTTCTTCCTCAGGGCTGTAGCCTCCAGCACCTCCACCTACACCCATATCTGTGGAGGACTGTAATGTTAGTCTTTCTCTTTGATTATGTTTGTGGACAAAGCATCATCAGTGTAAACATCAGTCTTGTGTGTTGCGTCCTTTCGGCTCAGTACTATTAAAATATATTATAAATCATATAGACAGTAGATAGCGGATGCTTCCTTATCTATCTTGTTTAATCATCTTTGTTTTATTCATTAATCTTATTTTCTACTGCTGCTGGTTTCTGAGAGTTGCCAAACATAATGTTGTTGCCTAGAATGACAAATCAAGTGTCATATGTCTTTGCTTTCTCTGCAACATGGAGTTACACAAGCTACTATGTAAATCAGTACACTGGAATTCATCAAGAATCTGAAGTAAATCACATAATAATTTTGTGATCTGTCAGCCAAGATGTCAGTAACTCTGTGTCATTAAATTACTGCAGCGCTTTTCTTCAGTCATGATTTCTCACCCATGTCCTTTCTCTCAAACAGACACCTGTTTTCTCTGGAAGCATCACACATCCAGCCAAGATTCTTTGAGCAAACTGGCCCCATGATGTCATTAACCTCTAAATTCCTGGTGAAAGTGTTTCGTAATGCGTGGCGACAGTTGCAGATCTCCGTGATCAGCAACGTCAGCAGTTGTAACGGCCAGAAAAACAAAACAAAGACTGCCTTTAACTGAACAAAATGAAAAGGCATTCACAAGATTTTTTTTGACAAGAGTGGAAGCACTGACAGATCTACAAACTAAAAACCAATCCATTTATTCTACTGTGCAGCAGGTAAGCTAAGCAGTTTTGTTCAGAATTGAGTGTGGTTACTTCACTGCTCATTGTCATCCACTTCAGACCACTTTCTCACACTTCTTGTTTTCCTGGAGAGAGATTGAGCTCATTAACCTCTGTACATTGTAGATCTACACACATTTCATCTGAGCACTTTGTCCTTTTTCCATATTTATTTACATGAGTCCTACTGGAGCAGAGGAGTAATTCTGTAACATCTCAACAACCCTGCGCTGAAAAATTGATAAGAATAACTGCACTCAGCAAACGTCCATTACTGTCCATCCTGCAGTGTGAGTTCAGTCAGGGACATTCAAAGTCAACTTAGATGATGTCTGAAACTGTCAAGTAAAGTAAATCTAAGGTCTTATTAGAGCTCGTTTCTATCAACACACAAGAATCACAGAGACAACGAGACAAATTTAAAGACATGGCCCGTCTTCTCCTTCTGTCAGTGTTACTGATTCATTAACAGCAGATTTGTTGTGTGTCCACTCCATCAAACTGGGCCACCCTGTAAGTGTGCAATGCTTCAGCAGGTCTGCTCGAGATCATCTCTTGGGCCAAAGTCACGAACACTGTTTATGGCAGCTGGTACTAAGAGAGTCTGACTCGTTATAAGCAGACTGTGGGTGGCAGCCGTCATTTGTCCCGTATAGTTTGAAAGCTAAGTCATTGTAAAAGTATCCTGTGCTGCTGGACAGATTGTTACTGAGCTTTCTTACCTCAGTGCCCTCTTAAATGTATTCTGAAACTCATTAATAAAGAAATGGCAACACATAACATTCACATAACATACCCAGAACATTGTGCAAACTTTGCCAAAACCACATGAAGTGATGTTTTCTGGGGATCATTTTTGTCGCGTTGCCCTGAGGTTCCCTCGTTGTTGCCTTTTAGATAATTCTGCCACAATACTCTAAGAATGTTGTGCATTGTGAATGTTCTGTTTTGGAACGATGAGGAGAAATGTTCAAGTAACCTTCTTAGAACATTCAGCTAGCTTTCCAAAAATGTCTTATTAACATAACAATAACATGGGTTTTATATCCGCCTTGTCATTTTAACATCCAGGGAACATTAAGGGGAAAGGTTCAAGTAACATTCCCAGAACATTCTAGGAATGTAGCAATTATTTTGGTTCTACATCAGAAAAATGTGCAGTTATAACATTTAGGGAACATTATGCAGGAATGTTTGAGCAGAATTCCCTGAACCAAATATAAACATTCCCAGGTTTTGTTGAATCTGACATGTTTTTCTGCAGCTCCATATCACCTTCCCTTTCTTTGCAGGTACTGGAGGTGGGTGTGGCAGAGAGTCATTAGCAATACTGGCAACACCTGGACCCTGTGTGCCCGACATCCATTAAAAAAACTCTCCTGGAGCTCAATTGTTTGGTGCTCACCTCCCTGAGGTATCCATTTAGTTTTTGGTTGACATTTGGCTCGTGTTGCTGCATCATACAACATTGCACCCACCCTCACTGCTGATCTTACTGATGGTCAATTATGGCATTCTGAGGTCTGTTAAATCTGACAGGAAAACTAAAAAAGTTGTTTCCTTAATTTCTGAATAGCAGATTGTTGCTCAAGATGCATTTCTTATTTGGAGGACCAATAAAATCAGTTTTAAATGAATATTTTGTGCCAAATTATTGAACTTTTACAGTAAGAAGCTGTGCAATAAGCAGAATCATTTACAGTAAGATGGTCATTATTGTGAAATAAAGCCAGACGGGGTGGTGCAGGACTTGAATCATTATCTCTTACATAATAAATAATGAGTTCGCTGGCTTGGTTGTGTGCCTCTCCCTCTTTTGTCATGGCTCTGCAGTGACAGTGACAGTTACTTTCATCACATCTTATAATTTATACCAATTTTTCAATTCTGGTCTCAGTAAACCCAATGAATGACATATAATAATGGTGCATTTGAACTAAACTGGCTTAAACAAGTTGATGTTATTTAACATAAACACTGCATCTTGAAAAAGCACATTTTTCTAATAGCGGATGTCATAATATTTCCATACAATTAAACTGTTACTGTTTAGGTGAGTATGGTCAAGTTTGCATTCATACTGTAACCACATGGACTGGCAATAGCTATGTTTCAACTATTTACCCATTATTTTAAATCTATTTGAACAGTTTATTACGTTCAGCCACTTATTTTATCTCATCTGCTCTCTTGCGACCTTGTTTCAGAAACTCTTATTTGGAAAGTAAGACCTCAAAACACCCAAATTAATTATTATTATTATGGCTGACTCAATATGTAGATGTATTTTTTGAATTAAATCATTGATTCAGTTTCTTGAAATTAGTTGAACTACTGTACAATCTTTCCACATACCCCCTACAAACAGCAGAAGTACCTCCAACACCCCCAATTTTCTCCACTTGTTCATTATAATTAGTATAACATTAGTTAACACTAGTGAGGAGTCATTAATGATGCTTTACAACTACTACTCTCTATATTTGATGTAGATGACAGACGTTCCTGCTCACAGACACACAGAGTGGACTGTGCTCTGGGGTCTGTGTGCTGTTGAGATGAGTTTGAGTAATGATTTGGATCTGTCTGGATCCTCTCTTTTCTCCTCTCATTCCCTTTCCCTGGATGACTCTCAGTCAGCTGGGGAAGGTGATGTATTGATGCACTTATCCCACTGCAGACCACTAGGAACCAGCGTGAGCTGAAAGGGAAAATCAGCAGAAGAGCCAGAAAAATCTCAGAAAAGGCAAACACCCATATTACTTGTTCCAAGCTCTCTTTGCAAAGATTTTCTGTTTTTCCATCATGGCTGCTCATGCTCTTCTACGCGCTTCCACTGTAGTGTGAATGTTGTAGCTGCATCCTGAAGTGTGCTCAGCAGTGTGCCACCGTGATTCCACCAGGAGACCTAGATAAACAGGCCGAGACAAACTGCTCCCAGTAAGAGCCATCTCTCTTCTGCGACCCTCCATGCCCTCAATATCAGACATGATTGGTGAGGCGGGCTGCAGCAGGGAGCATGGGAAATCCCTTCTGGGAAAAGTCTTTATCTTTACAACGTCTGGTGCTATTTCTCCTCTGAATTGATGAACCAACCGAACATGTAAAGGTAAAGGTGAAGTGGTCATTAGCTTATCTTGGCGTGGATAATACTCCTTCATACCAGTGTAGTTTTTTTTAAACTTTCCTCAGAACTAATAGTGCCATTAACCAATGTGTGTGGATGAGCTGGTACCACCTGTGAGGCTACAACACAATAAGAGCAGAGACCGAGTTAAATGAGGCATTGTAAGACGTTACACTTCATAAAGCAAAAGGAAGAGTAAACTTGTGCTCCATCTGCAGCCAGCTGCTTTGTCTCCCCTCACCTCTTTCTGCACGGACACATGGGGAATTACCTCATCGGCACACAGCACTCTCTGTTGATACAGCCTCTGTTTCTGGCCTGTAAATAGCTTCGTCGTCCTGTTTAAAGCCTCTCCCAAAGATTCAAGTTTTTGTTGAGTAAGAGCAGAAGTTTTTTGAGAACACTGAGCCCCGGGTGTCTGACTAGTGCGATAAAAAATGGACTTCACAAACTCAAAAGCCCTTATTAGTCCTGGAACGGCTACAAGTTTGCACATCTGAGATTTCCTGCTGAGCATTTTTCTGTCGAAAAGACATTACAAAAACGACTATGGTCACTGGTGAAAAGACAGAATAGGTTCAGAATAGATTCAAAAGTCAAAGTTTGTTTAACTATATAGGGATGTTGACTGAACGTTTACATTGTTCATCCTACATCTAAATTTGTCAGTTAAAAGCCAGAAAAAACTCTCCACACACAAAACTTGAATCGCAATACTGCCTTATTAGATTTTTGCATTTTGAATCAAAGTCAAACTCGTAAACTTTGAAATAAACTGAAAGTTCTGAGACCCATAATCTTTTGTTGAGATAATTTACTTTTCATCTTTAGATTAACTTGAAAGTTTTGGACCTGCCCCCCCCAAAAAATTGATTGGAATTGAAAATTTTAACTTAAACAAGTATTCACATTCACTTCATTGAGTTTACGCAAATATTTTTGAAATAAACTTTTCTTATGGTTTCGTAAAACTCAAAGATTCAAGTTTATCTCGTGAAGAAAAGTAAATTACCTCAACAAAACATTATTAGTTGGTAAAACTTTCTCAAAACTTTGAATTGGGCTCAAAACTCAAAAATCTTTTCTGGGTAAGTTGCCTTCAATTTTTGAGTTTTCTCAACTTCCCAACCTTCATTTTTGCAGTGGACTGCCTGAAAGACAGGCCTGTGTTTAACCCACTCATCCACCATGACTTCCTGTTCATAGTAACTTCTTTGTCACTCTTTATACTATTTCCTGGTGCATATATCTCAAAGTAACTGAAGCTGTAACCAATATGCCTAAGTACTTGTCCATGTGAATTAGGTTTGAGCAGTGAAGTACATGAAGAACTTCTCCCATTATGATGTACCGGCAGCACACAGCCTATATAGTTCATATTTATTAGATTTTATATGGAACATTAAATGCTTTGAATTTACATCTTTTTGTAGACATATTTCACTTTGGAGAAATGCCTTCAGTCTCTCCTAAAATTTACTATTTATTACTATTAAAGAAAGTTATCTTTTTTGCGATAAATATTGTACTGTGGACTTTTTTTAATCATGGTATTATTGTGTCAATAAGAGTCTGCACATGTGAGATATTATCATGTTTTCTATCTTATCTTTTTTCATTACACACTTTCATTACACTAAAGCGTGCAGCTTCAAACTCCGTCTTGCATGCCAACAGTATTACATTTCTAATGAAAACAAATGAACCTATATTCATTTGCTTCACTGCAGAAACAGTAACAGCCTCCTTTAACTAATCCAGCAGCGAAGCAAGGAGACACAGTCTAACTGTAATGAGCTGTAATGAAACTCAGATGACTGTGACGGAAGCTTCATTCACATGAAAAATGTGTTCTGGGAATTCACATTATGTCAACTAACCACATATCCTGTGTCACATGCATGACATGAAATATTTCCTCCCCCTTTTCATGAGTTTAATTAAAAGCTCTCAGACTTCTTTTATGCAAACAAAATGTTTATTTCTCTGCAATTTTGTTCACAAATTTGTCAAAATCCGTGTTAGTGAGCACTTCTCCTTTGCTAAGATAACCCATCCACCTGACAGGTGTGACATAAAAAAGCTGATTAAACAATGCGATCATTACACCGGTGCTGTGGACAATACAGTTTTATCTTGAAAGACATTTATCAAGCACTGAACTATGGCTACAAATACCATTTTTTTTTCCCAGGAGGGCAAAGTCATGACCCACCCTGCTGTGCCTCTGATTGGCTAGTACTCAGTGCCTCCGTCGATTGGGTAGGTTTAGGCATGAGAAGTGACTGGTTAAGATCAGGGCAAGAATGTCAGAGTAAGCTGATCAGATGCATAATAGGCCAAGTCATGATTCACATTATATAAAACATGGATTTTAACTAATTTATAAACAAAATTTAAGAGAAATAAACTTCTTGTGTGCACAAAAGAAGTCTTTTAAGATTCTTAACTTCAACCGTGAAAATGGGAGCAAAAACAAGTGTCACATGTATAGTGTATAAATAAGACTATGTAGAGTTTAACTTAGGAGAACATCTTTATTTTCCATAAGCTTAGTCACAGCATATAAAAAGTGAAAAAACAGTCATATAAAAATAAAGTGACTCTGAGGAGGATTGTTCAGTCTGTACATGGCTTTGCATGAAAAGTCAGATGTAGCCGATGATATCTTTGCAGATTATGGGCTGTCGGCTGCCTGATTTCATGAGGGCTGCAAAGTGGTAAAAGTCTGAGTCCAGCTCATTGATGCCCGAGTGAGACTGGTGGAAAAAAGGGACTTTGGCCTGCGCTGCCACAACTGGACAGGACAGACGTTTTGGAGCATTTGCAGCTCTGTTAACATGAGCAGAGTCTGTGGATCTCATCCTCACTCTGTCCTCTACGCTCTTAGAAAACCCAGCCAGTTTCCTCCTCATGTTGACAAAGAAACCTCGTCCCAGTCTACGTCTTGGATTCGACTTCAGTTCGGTGGGCTCAGGACAATCTGGCAAGTCCATCCAGTTCTGTATGAGGTCTGCGAAGCTGTTGTCACCCAGAACCAGAGGCTGGCGGTTGCGTCCTCTGGTCAATAAAGAGTTCGTCCAGTCCTCTGGGTCACTGACCTCAAACGATGTCCACCTCTCCAGACAGGCGTCAGATGTGGATTTGGGTCGAATACGTCCACTCGGTGCTCTGTTTGTGCGGAGGCAGGCTGAAGACGACACCCGCACATTCCTCGTCCTCCTGAGCACTACCCCATCATCCTGCCACGACGCCTCAGAGTAGCCTGAATCAAACTCCAGACTCTTCTGACTGCTGGGAGAGCCCAGGCCCAGTCTGAGGCTCAGGCCCAGCCGGCTATTTGAATCTTCATCCTCCTCATCCTCCAGAGGACTCGCCAA
The DNA here is from genome assembly GCF_056507025.1 of Lutjanus erythropterus. Lineage (NCBI taxonomy): Eukaryota > Metazoa > Chordata > Actinopteri > Lutjaniformes > Lutjanidae > Lutjanus > Lutjanus erythropterus. The sequence goes on from NC_139318.1 coordinate 23,697,153, forward strand.
GCAGCAGGCAGAGTCATACGTACTGGCCGTGCTGGCGTCCGACATCCGCAGGCGCGTGCGCTGTTCTCGTTGCAGAGCTCGCTGCTGACAAGCACGTGCCACCGCAGAGTGGCGCACTAAAACTGGGAGCTGGGTGTTGAGGGGAGCAAGGGGGCGTCTGGCTGCAGGGCAGGTTCTCCGCAGTTGTTTCAGGTCCTGCAGTGATCTCATCATGTACTGCATCTGCTCCCGAAGGCAGTCGCCTGAGTCACGTAGGCAGAGCTGAGAAGACAAAAGAGAAAGTCAGACAAATGTCGTCAGCAAATCAAAGAGTCAGCAAAGGCACACTGGGAAAAAAAAACCTTGAGCTAACTCAGAATTTCAAGGCAACCATCCTCACTATGATTTGTTTTTGAGTTTTTTAAGTTTTTCTGACCTGTTGTCTTTTGTTGAGGTAATTCAGTTTTTCTCAACTTTTTTTTTTACATTGTGCAGATTTAAAAAGAATCTGAAAATTTTAAATCCTTTCTTATAAGCTAATGCAGAATGAACAAAAACGAGACTTAATGTCATGTGCTTTGTGGACGTGCTCAGACTTGCACACAGATGAGTTGAACCTACGATAGAACACCCTTTCTCTTATTGTGATCTTGAAGGCCAGCCGGCCTGCTGCACACGCACACGCTTCTTCAACACAAAGCAAATCTATCTGTCCGTTAATTTACTCGACCACACCAACGGCACCGGTGAACGCCCTATTTTCATTGACTCAGGCGTGATTCAACAGAGCAGCCAGACAGATGTTATTAGAGAGAGGCTGCACTAATGTCCAACCTCAACTATTTATCTACATACTGAGACCGCTGCAACAGCACGAGTAAAAACATCTGCAGTATATCACACGAGTAACTGGGCTCTCGTGGATCTTGAATTAGCTACAGGGGTCCTGCCTCTTTAAGGGTGCAGCGTGCCTGTCTGCCTATGAAATTCACCACTGACAAACTAAGGAATATAATACTCCAGTTTCCTCTCTGACTCACTGTGCTGATTGGTCAGAATCAGCCAGTGAGCAGCGGTGGCTCACTCTCAAACTCAAACAGGGCAGAAGAGATCATGTGACGGTGAGTGTGTGAGAGTTTAAGAGGAGACAAAAAGCAAAAAGGAACAAAGATGAGGCCCCAAAACACAGTCTAACCTACATACCATATAGATAGGTACTTCATATAAGCAAGAAATGCTTTACCGTGTGAGTTTGTTTCACTTTAAACTTGTTGCTGCAAAAGACGAAAGATGAAAATCTGTGACTGAGTTGACAGAGAGGTGAGATTTCCAAGCTAAACCAACAGAGTAGAAAACACAGGATGCAGGTTCATGTGTTTCCAGAGAGGTCACATCCAACACAAGCCAATATAACAGCACTTCTTTCCTCCGCTGATGTCAGAACACTAACCTTTGAACCTGTCCGACCCCTCTGCTCTGAGTCTACACTGTCCATTAAAGCATTTGACCCTGCTCCAAGACCTTTGGTTTTCATCATAACTCTGTGACATGTTGCAGGAACTTGAGAAAGTGACTGAGGCATATAGTCATGGAACAGCAGAGCAGGAAAAATCAAACTATAATATGATATTTTATACAATTCAATATATATTTTATCATAAATAAGCTTCATTCCTTTTCATTAAAATGAGTGGATACCCATTGAACTGTTAATCTTCTTCATAAACTGCATAACATTGGGTAAATAATTATTAGTAACTCATGAATTGAACAATTTCATGAAGTCACAGCATGGAGGCTTTTGAGCATCACTGACTGTTCAGCCGTCTGCTGCAGATCTAACCCTGCTGCACTGGCAGATGTTTTCTCCATATGTTGGCAGACTACTGGACAGTTCTTCAGACTGTAAATATATCCCCCCAGATAAGCAAATAAATATGGCTGCACAATTAATCAAAATATATTTAAAGCCACAACAGAGCCAAATGCAATATCCAAACTGCAGGAGATGCATTTTTTTTGATAAAGGTAGAATTTATGACAGAACAGCATTTTAATGAAGTACTGTAGTGCTGCAGAGATGCCCTGGCCTACAAAACAAATTTGTTTGGTACAGACCCCAACAAACGTCACATTAACATGATTTTAATAGTTTTATTTTCTTTAGTGAAACTACAAATTGTGGTGCAGAAATGTCATTCCCACTAATCATGAATCATTGCAATATCTGTCAAAATAATCGCAAAAAAACTTTTTATTAGTTCTCAATATGCCAGTATTACCTTTAATGTCATTGCCAATACTACTTTTTCTAATTTAGTTTAGTTTTTTAGTTACCTTACCTTACTTTTATTGTTAGTCTAATGGGCATTGAGTTTTTTTTTGCATTTACTCCTTATACACTTTATATGTTGAATTTCACTTTATATTTATTACTCTGGTAAAGTATAAAATGGATGACAAACTCACCATCTCTTTCCCTCTCATCTGTAAAACTCAGATCCTGCAAGAAAGATGATGGAGCACTTTTAAAACAAGACCACACTCACACATGATCAACCATAAGAAATCACAGCAGCGTATAAAAGTGGAGAAAAAAACAAGCAGACACTCACCTCTGATGTATCAGCCTCCGTCCAGATTCAAAAATGTGTCTCACTAAAAGTTAAAATGTCCCGGTGTGTTCAGACGTGTATCCGGCCACAGTGTCACCAGCAGTCTGGCTGTGATCCCGTCGTGCCTCCAGCTCGCTGAACAGAGGCAGATGTGCTGAGTGAGACGTTCAGAGCTGCTCGCCTCCTTTTTTTACAGCTCCGCGCTCTGCAGCCACTTACAGAGACCCGTGTCTGAACCAGCCAATCAGAGCGCAGCAAGCTCACGTACACTCAGCAGTGAACCCACCTCTGCGTCTGCGTGCAGCTGAACACAGCTGCAAGAGATGCACAGAAAAACCTTATAGACCATTACAGGATAAAATATAGTCTTTTCTTTCTTTCTTTCTTTCTTTCTTTCTTTCTTTCTTTCTTTCTTTCTTTCTTTCTTTCACCTTTTTATTCTTTCTTTCTTTTTAGAATATAGCTCAGATCAGTGTTTCACAACTTTATTCACGACATACCACCTCAGAAAATATTTGACTCTTTAAGTTAAACAGTTGTGACTGATGTTAAAATACAGCAGTGCCATCCTACTTTATTCAGCTACAAACAGTTCATGCAGGATTAGCAAGATCATTTATTCATAGTAAAACAGTGGCCTCCTAATTAATCATGGATGACATGTGCACACACTACATGCATGAATGTGATTGAATAGCTGACTGATATAAAACTTATTTCAAATTACAGAGATCTGATAGTTTAAGTGGTTTTTGAAATTTTGTGATATTTTCATTGTATGTTTTAAGTTCATTTATTTCATTTAAAACATTTTAGGAGATTCCTCAGTACACCACTAGAGGCAGGTTGAGTACAGCCAGTGGTACTAGTACCATGGCTTGAGAATCCAGGGCTTTGATATTTGTCTAAAGATTGGGAATAATTGCTGAGAGGGTTAAATATTTCCCATCATTCCCATCTTAATACACTCAGTTGATTTTGGAAGGTAGGGGCCACAGGGGACGGTCTTGTCCAGACATGGAGTTTCTTCAAACCTCACTTTCAGTTCATGTATTTTGTTGAATTGGGTAAAATATGATCATTAAAGGTCATGAAATGAGTGTTTGAGATCACTTTGAGTTTGTTTTGTGTCTTGATGTTTACATCTTTTTAAACTTATAATAAACTATCCTTATGGTAAATCAGCTGATGATGATATATTTAGAATATGGTATTTATAGGATTAAAGATTTGAGTCATTCTCTTACTACCAAACAAAAGTACATTTCCCCAAAGCCCAAGGTGACATCTTCAAATAGCTTGTTTTGCTGACTAACAATTCAAATATATTCAGCTGACAATCATAGAAAACCATCAAATATTCACATTGAAGGAGCTGGAATTAGTGAATCAGTTTGGCATTTGTATCCTGAAAAGATGACTTAAGCAACTGATGTATTTTCTGTTAACTGAATATACAGTTAATTGGCTAATTGTTGCAGCTCAATTATAATGCATTTGTGTGTGCAATCAAACCTTGTGAAACTGCAGGCAACTTTAAAAAAAAATTGTAGCACTTTATTTTGCACGATTGTTTTAAAATCACACTGCAAAAAACCCCCAAACCATCACACTGCTGTTTTAGCTGCAGATTAGTAAAAGCTTGCCCCACTGGTGGCTCATTGTAAATCACTGAATTAGAGTGCAAACAAACTGCCTAAATGTAAATGAAATAATCTGCAGCCTAATTGGGCATTAAGCCTGCGGCCCTGACAGTCATTTGGCACTCGACCTTCCATTCACACTTTTCAGTGAATGGGTGTTTATGCTAATCTGATGGGCTAAGTGGAATGCATCTGTTCATTACTGTTAGGGGGTGAATCCAGATCTGATGGCCCGCTGTTCAAGTGCAGATTCTCCGCAGTGAGTCCAACATTAGCATACAGGTACATGTGGCATGTCCTAACCTGCTCAACCAACTTGACCCAAAAACACCCAGTAAGTAAGATATAATACAACCTTTGATGTGATCATAGTATGAGCAAATCAAATACATTGAATGTCTATAGCCAGAGGCCCCCAGGTAGTTCCTTTCTATAACACTCTCTTCATCTGATGCTTTTAGGGAGATTTATGAAGAAAATTAGCATGAGACATTTCCCAGTTGAACTCTCTGTCAAATCATCACATTCTTGCACATATTTTCATATAAGACCTCAATATAATTTACAGTAAAAAAAAAAATAGTCAGGGTGCAGTGTGCAGGCTCCTGACAACTGACAACTCCAGGCTTTCACCAACATTATGCTTCCAAAATAAAAACACCTTTTAGGATGGTGCCTCCAAAAGCTCCTCCACTCTAACATCCAGCAGCCCATACACTCCACACTATGCATTAAGTAATTACACTCGGCTGCTAATGGAAATGTGATTATTTCAATTTTCAGCATAGGCGGACCTTTAATTCTGAGCATGTCTGCTTTTCTGAACACCTAATGGATTTACTTATTATACAAGCTGGTACTTGAACACAGTCCATGCCCATTAATGTCACTAATGAATAGTTTACTCTCCTTCTTTACAATACTTGATTTTACAATCATACTGATGTTTTGTTGTCAGTTTTCTCTTGACATAACAGCCATAAATATTTTTGTGGTGATGGACATTAAGTCAAAGCACTTACGTAACCCACGAAACACAAACACACTCCTGCATCACTAAATCTAGTCTGAGTCCAGTCTTAGTATTTTTGTTCTGTTGTGTTTAAGCCCTCATAGGACCAACATTGTCAAGATGTAGTTAGTAGTTGAAGCAGCAAATTTGATGTTTGTGTCTCATCTCTGTTGTTGGATGGGAATCATCGACATTCACAGATAATTATTCTATCTGTGGGTCATGGCTCGAATTTAGGGCAACATTTCAAAATAAAATGTCTGCTACAAACCTGTCAGTGTGCAGCAAACCTTTTGTGAGATGTTAACCTTCACTCTGAAAGCCTTTCTAATTTGAACACAACAGATTGAAGAGCCTCTGAAATGAGAGTCTCTCTGATGTAGACTTGCAGCGCCCTCTAGAGAAAGTTTAGAAGGCTTTTCCCCTCTTTTCTGTGCAGGATGGTAGCAGTATTTATATTTTTGGCTAGATCCACATTTTTCTAATATTCCATTTTCATTTGTTATTATTCATACATATCATTCATATATACTTAATATAATATATAACATTTTATATTGATTTTATAGTTTGTATGTCTCTTCATTGTTGCTGCTCTTTGTCTCAAGTATTTTCATGTGAAATCTGTGTTAATGCCTTTAAGCTGAAAGGAGCAGAATCTTGTCTTGGTAGCACAGTTCACTGTGACACAGACTGACTCACAGTTACACTGGGAGGATTTCTTTCTAGTAGAAAGAAAGTAATTCTGATAGATTCCACTGCAGAAAGAAAGTAGTTCCTATATGCGACTGCTTAAAACAAGGTCTGTGGATTATCTTGAGTGATCAGGTCAGAAAGGATGATCTGGAAAGGGAGACACTGATTTTGACTTTTTCAAAAATTTGTTTTTGTGTGTGTGCTTTGAGCAACACAAGCTCAATGTGTCATTTAGTCATATTATATTGGAGAGACAACAGACATCTCTCATCTCAATATCTCCAAAATTCACACCAAAAAATGTAATTGGTATAAGTAGCACTAAGGGCCAGGGGGAAAATATGTATTTTTGATTCTAGAGTGAACTGTCCCTTTAAAAGTAAGACAGCGGTTTTAATAAGCTTGTTCAGTTAAGAACAGCTGACACATCTAGTTGTCAGCTGGGAAAGGTTTATCGTAACATCAAAACTGGTGCACCTATATAGTCTCATTATGATTTGCTTTAAATACACAAAGCATTAGCAGTAACACATCTGTCATGTCAGACTGGATATCAAAAGTGAGCAAGTCTTATAAATGTCTCCATAGGAATGTACTGTATATTTACAGTATGTATAAATAAGGGTATAAAGGCCATATGTTATTGACGTTGCCATAACATCTGTCAAGTATATTGGTTCTCTGTGGGTCATCTGTACAGCTCATAAGAATGTCAACATTCACTGTTATGGGAGCTGACAGCTTCTTTTCAGTTTTGTTTTACAGTTTATGCATGTTTATTTAAGTATGTAAACATGCATATAGAAGGCCTCCATCATTATGTGTCTACACTTATTTATTCACTCATCAGTCCTCATCTGACTGAGTGACATGTCCCTCTGTCCATGTCTCAGTCTTTTTAGTGTGTTGTAACAACCTAACTCAAAAGTATTTCACAAACAAGGGAGACCACACATAGTCTTTAAAGCGCAATGCTTTAATGAAGTAACGACATACAAATACTTCATTATTGTACTTGAGTATATTTTTCAGGTATCAATACTTCACTTGAGCCAGCCAACCCTGAGGCTGTCACGTTATGTCGTTTGGGGGAATTTTTGCCTTTATTCAAAGGTAGATAGAATAAATGACAGGGACTGACAAGGGAGAGACATGGAATACTGACACACAACAGACATTACTGACTGGAACTGTATAGGTTATATGTGTTAACCTTTAGGGCACCTCAACAACCATTCTCAGATATATTCAATGTCCAGGTGAGCACAACAGCCAGGAGTTACGTTTACTCATTTATTTGGTTATCAGAGAAAGAAAAGATAACTCATGAAGTAAATAATCATGTTTGCCTCAGTGTACATTTAGCTGTGGTAACTGCATATGGCTATGATCATACATGTGAATGAGAACATACATGAACCACCACTGTGCAAACTTTTACTCCAGTAATATGACATGTCAGCTGATTTTCTTTTCTTTTTATTAGTGATTTTGTATTCAACAGAATTGTTCTTTTTGCATGCAGAAATTATAGTTCATTTTCTAAAGAACATGTGAGCTCCAGGGAGTGTTTCATTAACATTGTATTGTCCTTGTAAGGCTGTAAGTTTCTCTCTTGTATGTCTTTGCAGTTCTATGTAGTTTGCCGTCACTTGTTCTTAATCGTCTCAGTAGGATTATCACTATTCTGAAGGGCATCTGCAGATGATTGGCAGGATGAGTCGAGGGGAGGGTTGGTGCACTGGGAGCCATTAAGCTAATACAAGCATTAATTAGTGCTGTTATCTGTGTGACACTGATAACACCATGACGGCCTCTAACTTACTTCACATGCTCCTGAATCCAGACATGACAGGTTGAAGCATACGGTAACTTGATATTTATAATTACTGGTAGTAATTCTTGATGTCTACTGTTGTCTTCAGATAATTCATCCCATCTTTACATGCATTTTTACTTATCTAATGAACGTGTCTGGATATAGATCACATTTAAATTCATGGTGTAAATGGGGTCAACTGATTAAGACAATGAATACTAGTTTCATTAATAGACTGTCCATTGTCTGTCCTCGTCATTCTTCTCTCGAGTGTTGGTATTTTTCTGTCTTTATGATACAACCTAGAGATGTCTGAGACTACTGAGATGAGTATGGACAACACTGACATGAATTTGTCTCTCTCAGTCTTTTGTTCAACAGAGAATGACAACTACAGGTAGAGGGAAAGAAAACCTACAGTTCTGCATCTAAAAAAAATCAGTTGGTGACTTGATCTCTGCAGATCAGAGCATTATGTCTTTGTCGTCGTACTTTAAGTGTTGAGAAAAATCATACATAAAAGACCTGAGGTGAATGAGACTGACCAAGTGAGTAAAATTTAGCAGGTACTATGATGTGTAAAAATACTGCTTTGATAAACATTTGGTGTTATACTTCAAAGGTCCACTAGATGGGGCCACCGGGCATTTTTTAAAGACACGTCTCCAGTAGGAAGCTGGGGTTCAGTTCACCTACTATGAGTATGCTGACCAGGATGGATGAGTTACTCAGTAAGTGGAATAAGTAATAATGTTATTTCACTTATTACTTGGTATCAAAAGTAATAAGTTACAACACTTGTTATATTACTATATTACTTTTGTACCTTCTCATTGTGCTCCAGTTGACCTGTGATCCACTGAGCACCCAGAGAGCTTTTGTTGTTAGCTGTCCAGATGTGGGCTGTGGTGCTGAGATGCCATCACCACAGATTCTCTCAGGAGGAGCCAAACAAACTCAAATCAGTGAGACTGAATGACAAAACTCCCACCTGTGTAAAGCGTGTCTCTCCCTCATCCTCCGACCTTCATTTAGCTTTCTGAGTAGCAGCTGATGTGACCTGTCACATGTGCACGTCATCATAAGATAGCCTACCTTGGTCATTACATTACTGAGTAATGCATTACCCAACACTGATGACTGCATGATACTGAGTAATTATACTGAATATTCGTGCATCAGTGTGTATTTAAAATGAAAAAATCCAAAGCAAGAGTAATAACATTCTTCCTTTTAGAAATAAAAAGTTGAATTTATAAGCAGCATAAAACCTTTGAGCCTTACTTGGTCTGGTAGGAGCCGTAGCTTATGGTGGTTTATGTAAGTTAAGTTTAGACAGATATTAACCAACATAGACCTTCATCAGAGCAGCCATGTTGAGATGAGGGGTAGTCAAGCAAACACAGGTGTTACCAGTGATACTAATTAGCCCTTTTCAGCTGTTTGGGCCAAATGTCAGAGACCCACAATGAGTATCATTGGTAACACCTGTGTTTACTCTACACACACACATACACACACACACACACACACATACATACACATATATGCTGTGTATGTATATTTATGCATACTTTATATGCAATACTACATAGTTGTTGCTTGACAGTAGAAGAATTATGTTGCTCAGAATGACCCTGTATTCAAGAAATATCCAACAAACAAAACACTTGGAGTTTCAGGATGATGTTACCTTTTCAGCTCAACCAGCTGCGAGCATTAATTGGTTTAATGGGAAAAACAAAGTGCATCAAATGAGGAGTATATGACATTGTGCTTAGTCAACCCATGCGCAGTTGACACTGAGGACTAAGTTTGTTTTATTATGGCAACCAAACACCAGAGTGGTTTATTGCATAAGTTTGTTCATTCCTTTCTGGTTGAGAATGTAATGACTGAAACTGTCTGGTCCAGTAAAGAAATCCACGCATGAAACTGCCCACTGTTATAACATCCATACAGTTATTTTAATTGAGTAAAACGACCCCTTTTAAATGAAATTTTGTAGAAAGTAATCATTATTTGTAATCCCATTCCATTGTGTTTATGTTTGCAGTCTAACCCTCCTGTATCGTCAGTGTACTTGCACAGGAAGTCCACCACAGAAAAATTAAAGGGCAACTCCTTCTGTGTTCTTTTATGGATGTTTTAAATGGAAACTCCCACTCAGCCATTAGCAAAAAGCTCACATATTCACAGCGCCCATGCCCTCCTCTCCCTGTGCTGTAGCAAAGTCATCATGCAGAAACCTTCATCAGGTCACATGGGAAATACATATCACATATATACTCCATAATTTAAATGTTTGAATTTGAATACATGTGAAACAGTGCAGGGAAGCTCCAGAATTATATATATATATATATATATATATATATATATATATATATATATATATATATATATATATATATATATATATATATATATATAAAAACTCAAAAAATACTGGACCTGCCTTAAAACGATGTTGCAACAAATCATACAAGCAACAAAAAGGAGAGGAAAAACAATGTGCAAGAGTCAGGTGATCTCTACTTTTATTTAAATTAAATCATATAGGACTTTTAAAGCATTTTAATATTTACCAAAAACACTAACCTTTTTCTGAATTAGATTTTTGTCTCTCATTAATCATCACTATATATTCATAGGTGCTAGGCAGAAAATGGAAGAAAAAAAAAATATAGGCGCACAGTAGGTCAAACAGTACTGAAAAGCATATCTAGGAATCGGTTGTAAACAGAAGTCAAGGCACAAACATACTGCAACAGACATGGAAATGGTACTATAAAAAGTGAGAGAATGTTAGGTACACACATACTTTAAATATCAGTTAGAATTTTGCCATAATTTCCCCCTGCATGTGAAGCTTTTTTTTTTTTTCTCTTTTCAACATTTTAACATTTTTTATTTTGATTTTGTTGGAATGTTAGATAATTTGTGCAGATTACAGAGCTAATATTTGCCATGTTGAGTCATGCAGAACAATATACGGTTTGGCTATGAATGATGAACTTATGTAAACATTATAAAAAAAAAAAGCACTTTCCTTTATCAATCATATTTTATGTCCATGCCTGTGCTCCATCTCTTAAAAAATAAGCGTCATGTGATTAAAAGTTTAATAATTTGCACATCAGAATTTCTAAAAGTAAAATGGATGCATTTATATAAAAAAGTTTTCCTTTGCTCCTCTAGTAATTGAAAATAAAGAAGAAAAAAAAAGAACAAAAATACAATAATAAATGTTGATTTTTGTGGTCATAGCCCAAAGAGTTAACAATACGAGTGACTGGATCAGCAATCGTTGAAATTCCACAAGGCTGGTCGGGTTTTTCAGTCTCTTAGGTGTCTTTATAAAAAGCAGATCAAAGCAGAAATCGTGGTTGGCCAGTGCAGTCATTCATGATGTATGTATATTCCTCTAGTCACCGGAACTGTTCAAGTAATCTAATGAAGAACAAAAACACACAAACGAATCAGTCATTTCAAGCAGGCTTCAGTTTGTGACTTCCTCTAGATCTGAATCATTTTCTGAGTCTCTAAACTCACCTTGACTCTTCCTTAGGCGTGTGTTTTAGAAGAGGCCACAGTCCTTCAGGTTGTTCTTGATGATGACGTCGGTGACGGCATCAAACACAAACTGCACGTTCTTGGTGTCGGTGGCGCAGGTGAAGTGGGTGTAGATTTCCTTGGTGTCCTTCTTCTTGTTCAGATCCTCAAATTTGGTCTGGATGTAAGCCTGGGCCTCCTCGTATTTGTTGGGGCCTGAGGGACAGAGAGCGTTGGACACGGTTAGGCAAGCGGATCACACGGTTTCTAAATGGTTTGGACTCATTTCTTCAGTTCCTTGAATAATTTTCTTCATAATACTGAAGTCATCATGTCTAATGTTGCTGAGCCTCAGTTTGTGCTCTCCTTGTATTCTGGTCTTGCCCTCTTGGACTGACTGCGTTGGACCAATTTTCACTAGTTTACGTCTTTTTATGTCTCTGAGCTGCAGAATTCACTGCCTCTGGAGAATAGAAAGGAAAACTCTCGCTGTATTTTAAAAAAGGAAAGTAAAGACCTATCTTTTTAATCTGGCTTTTAATGTGGAGTAATGTTACAGCCTTAGTTTTCAAGTTTTAATCACTGGCTTTTTTTTAACATTATTTTTATCCCTCTATTAACTTTATATATTGATGTTTAATATTTTGGTGTTTTATTGTTATTTTTATTCTTGCAAAACTTTTATTTATTGTTGCATATCTTGTTTTTAACTCTAACCCTTTTGTTTGTGTAACTGTGAAGCACGGTGGTCTGCATGTGTGTACAGTCTGGTAGCTGTTCTCCACAGGTAGGTGATAACTCTTCTGTAGTGCATGATGAGATGTATTAGAGTTATGAATGCATTAGGTAGCTAAGGATGATCCAAGGTTGTCTGTCAGCATTATATGGCTAACTTGTCAAGCCACTTAGCAAGCATTCAGAACTCAAACATTTAATTTATGCCTGCGTTTAAAATGAGAGTCATTTATATATAAATCCTGAAAAACATTTGTGAATCGTTCTGTGTTCATTCATTAACATTAAGACTGAGCTCATTCCATAAATAAAGTGTCGATATATTTATTATGTTATGCAAAAAGAGGAATCATTTCTGGCAACCTGAATTAGGAAATAGTTGCAAATAAAGAAATGTTTCAAGCAAATTTTTCATTTAATAACAGGTGCTTATCTCTGTGGTTTGAATTTAATGGTAATACATGATATATACAAAGCAGTAAAATTCAACTGGAAACAAGTGAAAAGATCACTCCTTATTGACAAAATATCTTACTTGCACTAAAAAGTTTGAATTTCATACTGAAGTTTGCATTATAAAAAGTGAACAGAAGTGTTTGTATTGATAAGCTCAGACTGTACCAGTGTACTCAGGGAAGCAGATGGTCAGGGGGCTGTGGGCGATCTTCTCCTCAAACAGGTCCTTCTTGTTGAGGAACAGGATGATGGACGTCTCTGTGAACCACTTGTTGTTGCAGATCGAGTCAAACAGCTTCATGCTCTCATGCATCCGGTTCTGGGTGGGACGGGCACAAATGTGGAGATAAAAGGATTATTAGAGAGCACAACTAGGGCACATAAAGGAAATGAGTTCACTGAAAACCCTAACCTCCCTCCCCAGTTAAATCACCCTGGGAATGGGCTCTACTGTAAAAACGCATGCGAAGCTTAACTCACCATCTCCTCGTCCTCGGCCAGGACCAGGTCGTAAGCGCTCATGGCTACACAGAAGATAATGGCCGTGACTCCCTCAAAGCAGTGGATCCACTTCTTCCTCTCTGACCGCTGGCCTCCAACATCAAACATCCTGCACACAGACACACAGTGTAAACACGCTGTTTTTATGAGAGAGAGGATGGGAGTAGAGGCAGGAGAAATGACACTTTTTTTTGCACTGACAGACAAGCAAAGCAGCTTCAAGGTCTCCCTCTGGAGAGGTGTGTGTACTCTGTCCCCCTCTCCAGTGAATACATTTCTGCCTCTTCCTCTCTTCAGGGCAGGGTGTTCGCTGCACAGGCCTTGTCATTTTCCTGGCATTTGTTGGCATTTTAGTTCAGCGCAGTTGCTGTGGTAACAGGTGGCCTTAAGACAGGGTGAAGCATTGTCTACTCCACTGTAAAACCTGCTCACTCTATGGCCAACGTGATTGAAACTGTCCTGATGAGCCTACTTCAGCCATAGACTGGAAAATAAGTCCAGCAACTCCCCCCAAAAATTCTATTTTTCTGTACATTCATACTGTATAATATTTGGATAGTATAATGCACATACTTTCACATAATGCAAATTTATATTCTACTCGTCAATTTTGTTACAATTCTGTGTGGATCAATAAAGTCTCTCTGATTCTGATAGAGGACATAAATCAGAGAACCCGTTTGTTTCGCTACAGGTTTTGGATTGTTTGTTTTATTGCTACACTGGTAACGTATTTAGAATATCTACTCCAACAGAAATTAAAATTAAAAACTTTTGTTTAATTAAGTTGGATGTTTATACAAAGGTAATGGTAGCTATGGTAGATAATAGCAGCTTGGAATTTATTGCACAATTCTTCAGCTTTATTCAGAACATCTTTAATGTTATGAAAATGTATAAGAAATGAATGAAATGTTAGATGGGTATGTGGATCCCTAATTCAATAAAAAGTGAACTTAAAAACAATTAGAAAAACAACAACCAGGCAGCTTTCAGACAGGCTGACACATGGTGGTGGCAGATTTTTCATTAACATCCTACATGACTTATTCATGAAGATCGAGGGTAGCTGGATGGATGAGAGAGGACGGACAGTGTTGGACTGAAGATTTTCTCCACTGACCCAGAGTGGCACGCTCTAGCCGTGGCACTTTGTTCGTCCTGCTAAGCAGTTTTCACTTTCCAGAATTTGGTTCATTAGTGCAGAAGTTTGAGTCTAGTGGACGGACAGCCCGGCTTTAGGCTGAGTAAGCAGGGCTCATTATAACAGTGACACACTTTCAACTGTTTACCTCAACAGTGCACAAGCCCGTCTCCAGCACTGCTTACATAAGCTAAATATATCACAGCAGCACAGCGCTGAGGAGGTGCTGTAGGTAAACATGTGCTGGTAGGATTTGATTTATGTCTCCCATAAAGAAATAAAGTAAATCAAGACACAAATAGGAGACTTAAATATGACACACGGACACACAGCAGGCGCAGAGGCAGCCGCACACACATTTCCACTGCCTTGATGAAGCTGCTTAAGTCTGACTGAAAGCCTTGATCTTTGATATTTTACCAAAAATGACCTGTGTTGTTCCTGCTTTAGCAGTGACTGACTAATGTCTCCATCACATTTAAATTACAGTGCATTTATGTGTGGTTTGAACCTTCGTATTTCATTATCACAATGAGGAATATACCATCATCAGAACACATAAGCACAGTGACATTTACACTGCAAAAACAAGACAATTTCTGAGAAGTATGGCTCAAGACTGGAATTCAAAAGCGCATATTAAGGGGTAATGGTGAGTTTGTATTCTGTAACGCATATTTTCATTATTATTATGTGTAATCCTGCTGTGATAACCATGCAGTCACTAATAACCCACACATGTGCTATTGTTTGTGTGCGATAATAATCTGTTTCCCCTCTTTTGTGTGTGTATGTGAGCAATACATTTGAAGTCCCCACTGTAAAAGTATTGAGTGGGATGAGCTGTTTGGGTTTAAGACATCTTAAACTGCTGTTGCTGAAATGAGATGGCAACTTCACAACAACTCCACAAATCGGAAAAACAAATATTTTCCTTTCTGTGAACTTTATTAACTTTCCAAAAAGGGGAAAAATTGTGCGCTGGTGAACACCCATAACCAACTCTTTCAGTACAAACATAAGTGCATGACTCATAAGCATACATACTGATTAATTGTGCTCTGTTGGCAAAATCCTTAAGTGACTGTTGTTATTGTCAAAACACAGACAAATACTCAGCAACAACAGTTTGGTTTTTATGGAGTTTTGATTGCTTTCACATAAAGTTTAAAGTCTAAGTAGTATTATCTCCAAATAACAGCAGAGCATTGAGAAAGTCTTGAGGATCAAAATGGGTTTTTACTGCTTTTCTAATGACATCTACTGCTCTCTTTGACATTTATAAACATGGTTATTGTGTAAATACTCACAAGCTAAATGTTTCAGGCAACCATCTGAACAGTTCTATGGAAGCCTGTTTCTGCTAATGTGATGAAATGAAAAAGATGCTGAAAGTCATTAAAGTGAGAAACTTTCCCAGAACGATGACTCAGACTCTCAAAACAATGATTTAATTGATCTAAAAATGACTTTCTTATCTTAAAATAGTGCCTTATTTCAAAGTAATGAAAACATTATTTTTAGACACTAAGTCAATATTTCTAGGTACTAGCTAATTATTTAAGATACTAGAGTAACTTTTTAACTCAATATTTTGAGAAAGCTTCTCATTATAATGACTTACAGGATCTTTTTCTTTTTCATCACATTCGGGGAAATGCGCCTCCATACAATTCAAACTAAAATGTATTGATCAATTTTAGGTAATGAGCACGAGCCTCATCAAATGCTGTCAGTGGTATATTAGCAGAGACAGGTGTTAATGCAGTCACGATTGGACCACATCTGTTATCAAATACAGCACTGACCGAGTCTGTAAATTGAAAGTTTATGGCTGTTTGCAGGTGAAATTAAAGGCTGAGCTGCACAATATAAACAGCTGCATCTTTATCAGTTTTATGAGTATTTCCCAAACTGAGCTTCAGCAGTTGATGAAAAAAAAGATGTAAAAGCGGGAACTTACTTGAAGTGCAGGTCCTTGAAGGTGAAATGTGTTTCCACAATGCCGGTGGTCTTCACTCGGGTCCGCAGCACGTCTTGTTGTGTGGGGATGTAATCTGGCTTGGCTATCCTCTCCAGGTCATTTAGGTAGCTGAAGGGAACACACACACAAACAATATCAAATTAGGAGCGCTGCACTATAACCTCACAGAGAGAGAAAGATATTGAGCTGTTATGTTGATGTGAGGCACAAGAGAAGGTTGTTTCAGGTCTCTTCTGTTCCTTCACACGGACATGAGAAGAACAGGAGGGCCTCATGCTGGCAGCAAGTTGTGTTAACCTCAGTTACAAATGAATGTAACTTGTGGCATGTAACAAATCGTTATAAAGTTTTCAGAAAGTCTTTACAAATAATACTTAAAGCTTCCTCTAAAACACCATAGACAACCTAAAGTCAGTAAAATAGGTAAAAGCATGGTGGTGAACAGTTCTGGTAGCTGTTAGCTGTTAAATCTTCTTTGTCAACAGTGATAAAATGTTGTTATACGCTCAGTGACGTAAAGACTAAATCCTGCCTATGGACACTGAGATGCTTTTCTCTTCATATCCACACACAAAAGTCAGTGACTTGGGTTGAAATCCACTCATATACTGTGATAAGAGACATCAAAAAGTGCAGACAGCGAGGGCACAGCACCCAAAATATTACTCGTAAATAATAAATAATACACTCTTTCTATTTCTCCATCTTCTCTTAGCTGGAAAAAAGTGCCTGGATAGTTTTGATGCACTTCAATTTAATGTGTTGACATTCTGCTTCTGCATATTTTGTATTGTTTTGAATCTATTTAGAAGAAGCAGTGTGTGTGTGTGTGTGTGTGTGTGTGTGTGTGTGTGTGTGTGCGTGTGAGCATTTGTGCGTGAAAACATGGCCAAATAAAGCAATCTGACTTTTCAGGCCAGCATGCCTAAAGCCTGATAAAAGCTCTAAATTCAGACCACAAACAACTTTTACACATATAATGTTACCATGGGTAACACTCAAAAGTATTTTCTGTCAATATTTCAACATCATATTCAACTGCATAAAAAAAGGACTGTATTGTGTAACAAAGTGTTGAGTGTAATCCCGTACAAGCCACAGGCTGGGTGTAGATATTAGCGGCTCCGCACCACTACTTCACGCTGCGTGTTTGACAGTTTAATCATAATCCTGCTTCCCCACAGAGGTTTAGGCTGCTTTTGTAGTCCACACATCAGATATTGTAACACTGCTTGATTTGGCCATTGGGCTCATAAGCCTTGAAGATTAATTGAATTTGGTCAGCTTACACTCTAATAAGAAAGGGTACTCAACTGCTGTGTGACGGAGCATTGTCAGTAGAAATATAATGGTCATTTTTATGAGGATTTACAGTTATCAGATACCTACTGTGGAACAATAGATAAGTGTAAAGCATTATGCAAGGTGAGTCCATTACAACTTCATACACACGTGTGAAAAGAGTGTGTTGAACCTCAAATACAGGAGAAAACCGCTTACAGTGATCACGTCTGTCCAGATCACTTTAGGCGGATGACTATTAGAATTAGGCTACTTTTTTCCTCCTTTATCTTTATTTCTCATGCTGTTACGACCCCCAAGTTGGGCTAGGGGATGAGGGGTGTAACACACAACAATTTAACCGGGAGAAAAAGGAAGAAGGGAGAACTGAGACAAAGGTGTAAACAAAAGTTCTTTTATTTCCAAATTAAGTGTGAAATTAACTTAGCAAATTAAGTAAAACAAAACGGTTAACTTAGCCTACTAAATGAAAACAACACACACACACACACAGATATACACACACACAAAAGACAACGAGTGTTTTTGCCAGCTGGAGGAGCCAGCAAAGCACATGGGATCACCCCCGAACGAGTGCCTTTGCTAACCGTGTGGGCTAGTAAAGGACATGGTACACAAACACAAGAGCTGACTTCGCTAGCTGGGAGAGCTAGCAAAGCACATAACACAAACTACTAGCACTCTAGCCTGCCCCTGCAGCACTAGTCTGCCGAAACACGGACCTCCATCTGCCGAACGGCCCACTGGCACTGAAATACAGACTTCTGTCTGCCGAATGGCCCACAGGCCCTGACTGGCTGCACTCTCCAGGTTTTTAAGCACCAGGTCCTGATTGCAGAGCAGCTGCACCTGATGCCAATCACTGCAACCTGCAAGGGGGTGAGGGGCAGAACCTGGGCACAGGAGAGCACAGCACCACACAGACACTGTGGCACGTAACACATGCAGATTACCATCTGCAGCTGAGTTACCGATGGCTGTTTTATCAGTGTGTGAATGTAGACATGTAGATGTAAACTGAGTTGATGTTAAACTAAAAAAGTGCTATATAAAATGGAGTCTATTAGTTTTCCATTGTCTCCCTGGCTATGGGTAATGCCATCTTGTGCTGATGGCATCATTTGGAGCCAGAGTCTACACAGTTGGGGTTAGGGTTGGAGCTGTGGTATTGAGGTCCTGCCAATCATACATTTCAAGACACTGTGCAACATAATTCAAATTTGCAAAAACAATCCACATCACAGCATCATTTATATACCACATATAAAACAAAATTTTAGACCAAAAACGAATAGAGCCCCTGAAAATCACACAAATGTGACCCTTTAAATTAACATCCTTCACATGTGAGATTGAACCTAAAAACTCTGGACTTGGCTGCATATAAAAGTGGTAAATCAAATGTACAATAGAATAAATAAAAACTATAGACAATACTTCATGAAGTAAAGTGCTACATTTAATTGCTCCTACTCAAATAGTGATCAATAAATAAAACAGAAAATATAAACATATGTGCTGCCCATTCCTGGCAGGCAGTGTCTCTTCCAAGTAGTAGCTGTACTGCCCTTTGGGAATTTTGAGTTTTGACCCTTTGGTTTTGCTGTAGCTGGTAAATGTGAAGTACTGAAGACAGAGTAAGCAACTTTTGGTTTGTTTCCGTGGAACAGAAAAATGTCATGCCTAAAAGTATGAGTTGTTTTATGCTAAGCACGTGAAGTAAAATGGATCAGTTAGTTAAGATAATATACCACCATCGCAATGCTAATTTCCGTTAGTGTGTGAATTAGAATTCCTATTATGTGTTAGCATCGAGCTAAAAGACTAAACACTAGTTACGTACATACAAAAATAGATTCAGCAATAAAAAAAAATCAAGTCAGGAAACCTTAAAAAAATAATCCCAATACTTAAGAGAAGAATTTTTTTCTCCTAACCCCTATTATATACATCAATGGTTTGAGTAGACTACACACAGAAACCTGAAGAACCAAGTTTCAGGGCTGCATCTCCTTGGCTTTTTTTCTGCATATCAAAAGCTTTGAGGAGACAATACATTTTTCATTGAGAAAAACAACTTTGCACACAGCAAATGGAGGCAGCAGCAGAAGCACATGGGTTACTGCGAGGCATGGGTGTAAAATTAAAAAACAGAATTCGCTTTGGTACTGTAGTTGTAACTTTTTTTCATGTGCTGTCATGTATGAAAATGAACACTGTAAATGGACATCTTTACTATAAAGCAATTATTTGAACAGCATTTGTAGGAATGACTCTATCCAAAGCTTTTTGATCCGTACAAGTGGTTTCCACTGTAATGGCAGCAGGATCCATTATTCTCAGAGTGTACAGTACATGTACCCTTTCTATCAAACCAGTGAGGGAGAAGAGAGAGGTCTCTGTTAATGTGAGCTGTGCCATCGCTCTCTCTTCCTTCCTTCCTCTGGCTCTCAGCAGGTGCTCAGACATGGATTACGGTCTAGTGCCAGACTCATTTAGTCCTCTCTTATAGCAACTGACTCTCTCAGCGTCCTACAAAGCCATGATGAAATGCTCCACATTGCCCAATCTGCCAGTGACTAAATGCGAGGCCACGTTAGCTGTGCGCTTCCAGGTCGGCTCGGCTCTAACGAGAGCAGCGGAGCAGAGATGGAGAAGTTATGATTATACCGGCCAACACAAACACAGAACAATATCACTCCCCCTGGAAGTTAAATACTGCCTCAACTGCAAAGCAATCATTTGTGAAACACTTAACACTCCCCTGACACTTTGCAGCACGTTCTGGAGGTGTCATGGTATTATTAGAGGCCTTGTGTATTAAACAGAAAGAGTGCAGTTAGTTCCAGATGCAGGTTGCAGACAGCTGCTGCTGAACAAAGGCTGAGGCTCTCTGTTTTCTCTGGACGCCGATTTCAGAACAGCAGCGCATCCCTGAGGGTCAGAGTGATAGCCACCTCTAACCTCCTACCAGCGGCCTCTCACAATTACCTCATGCTCCCCCTGTTATTATACCAGAACATTATAACAATGTGGCCAACAAATGGAGGACTCAGAGATGAGGGCAATTGAGGTAATTAAGACCTGAAGAGAGAGGCTGAGGTTGCTGAGTTGTTGCAGATAAGCAGCATGATTGGTCTTAAAAGTGAAAGGCACTGGTTAAACAAAACCAAAATGTCTTCACTATTAATAACTATAGCTGCTCTCTATGGGGGGCTTCTCCACATCAAGTCATGTGAAGCAGAGAAATGTAGTGTGGTGCAATACTAACAATATGAGAAATAATGAATCCAGCACAAAGGAAACTTTAAAAACTCCAACAGCAGAGAGGGTTTGGTGTTGGTGTGTTGGTAGATTAGGTGACAAACAAGGATATTTGGGCTGCATGGCCAACTTGTCATGTTAGAACTAGTTGGTATGTTGGTAGGTATTTGAAAAGATAATCTTAAAGGGATAGTTCAGGTTATTTGAAGTAGGGTTGTATGAGGTACTTATCGATAGTCAGTGAATTATCTACAATAGATGGTGTCCGACACGCCTCCAGTTTGGAGAAGCAGGAGGGGTCCCAGTTTTGGAAGCTAAGCAATATACTACTGTGGCCAGGGTTAGCAGCAAAATGTGTTTTAACCACCAAAAAAAAATCAACACCAATTTAAGTGTACACTATATTCGGATATTTTTTCAGCATTTTAACTTGCGTTCAGGCAGCGTTTTCCATGGGGAAACCATTTTTATATACAGTATATGTCAAATATTGTTCTCTCCAAACCAAGCAGGCTCCATTGGAGATATCAGTCATTTTACCTTGCAAAACACAGAGGATGCTGCTCTAACACTGCCTCAGTCTTTTAGTTTGTTTGTGTCATTGTGTGCCTTTCAGGTTTTAAAAGGATCCCCCAAAGTAACACAATAACACAACTAACAGATTGAAGCAGTAGTAGAGCAGTAACTCTTGTTTTCTGTGAGGTAAAATTGCTGATTTCGCTTATTGAGTTTGGTTGGTTTGGAGAGACATTTTATTTTGAAACATAATAAAGCTTGATATTATTTTATGTCATTGTGGCACTCACTAGGCAGCAGAGTCATTGAGCTGGTACTCTCGGGCCCGTGTGAAGCAGCTCTGGACGCCACCGTCAGCCCACAGTCGCTGGATGACGTTGGACAGGTCTTCTGGCAGGATGCCCTGCTCCTCTGCTGCTGCTGACAGGGCAAACAGTTGGCGGGCATCATCCTGACAAGAAAAGACAGAAACACACTCACAATTAGATAGAGTAGGCCTCTTAAAAAGGATATTATATTTATTAACCCTCATCATTTTTCGTCAGTAGTCAAAGCTGATAAGCATTGCTTTATTTAGGACTGGGTAGTATTCCATTTATATTCTAATGGCAAGGCCAAGTGATGGTGGTCCTGAATGTATTTTATTACTAAAAATATATGATACTGAGAATTCAGAATTGTGGTGAAAGTACTTATAATGAAAAATACAATTACATATTTCATTGATGGTGAATTTTAATTTAAAGTGTATGATTTTTAACTTTTTGCAGCTTGTACTGTGTATCATGTATACGGCATTGTTCTCATCACAAGCTTCAAGGCTAACTGCGACAGAGGCTTTACTGGAAATGCAACCAGCAGAAACAAGGAAAACAAACACAAACAGAGCAGACTCTCACTGGACTAGAACCTTTCTGCCTTAACTTGCCTGGCCAACATAAACCAGATATGTTGATTGGTTGTCAGCCAGCTATTTGCCAACATACAAACCGCAGCTTGCTGTTGTTATGGATACAGTGTGTGCTTGTGGTAATTGGTGCTTTTTCAAAAAATCTAAATCTGCTTTACGTCTAAGTTGCAGATAAGAGCTACAACCAATGGAAATTGCTGCTTCCATAATGGAAAGAAAAACATTTTTTTTCCGGCCATGGTTATGTAATATGAAGTCACTCCATATAAGTATAATTTGACATGTTTTATGGCTAACTGTAAGGAGATATGCTTTCATGACCAATCGGCTTGTACCAGAGGGAAGCGAAGAAACAGAGAAGTAAACCAAAGAGTGAGGAATAGTATGACCAGAAATTATGTTTCAATCATTGCCCTAATGGGCCATCACAAAGTCATTTACCATAAAACTTTGCACTGTAATCAATCCATCTATTAAGATGCAATGGCCTGGAAAAAACAGATGCACCAAATGGAAGACAGTACATTAATGTTTGCATCAATATTTGAAGTATTTACATGCCTTTATTACCCAAAGATACCTGTGTTAAGTGAGGAGAAAGGCGTCCACTGAAATTCTCAAAAGTTTTAATTTAGTCTTGCCTCGGAAAGAACCCTTTGTCATACTCTGGCACTTATAAGTGTTAGTGTTTGAGATTATAGATAGTGGTTGACTGACACAACTACATATGGGGTGTCCTGGTTATAAAAAAAAAAGTTCCTTTAACAACAAGGACTGTTCACTTTTCTATGCATTTTAGGGGGACTGGTGAAAATGGTGAAAATTGTTGATACGCGTTTTTAAAGTAATTATCAAAGTAGTCGACAGTTAATTTAAGAGTTGACAACTAATCAATGACTCGACTAATGATTGGAACTCTATTTTCAGTACTTAAACCATTTGAGCTACAAGTTAGCCATCTGAACAGGAGCTGGAACATGTTGCCTCCAGGCAGCAGACTTGTATGCAAACAAACAACGGTAGAGCAGTTGCAGCTGTACACATTGGGACCATGAGAAGGACACTGTCCACAGCTTACATCACCATTATCACTCCGCTCTGACCCTTTGTGTTTGACAAAAGTGACCTAAACTTTTGATGTTATCTAGTAAGAGCAGACTTTCATGTATTAGCTAACCATTGTCTGGCCCTCCATCTCAGCTGTAGGTTACAAGAATTAAGAAGCTTTTCACTGCGCACCATGTGGTAGTAATTCAAATCAATTAACATGGACACCAGGAGAACAGAATGCACCAGAGCTCATACTTAGTCTCCCCTTGACCAACACAAATAATAGGCCTTCAGTTAACCTGAAGGGTAATAGTTGCAATCAAGTTGTGAGCAATGTACTTCTGAAGCTGGAGTTCACAATTTTGGTCTGTTTGCACAAACAAAAGTTTAAAGTTTAACATCCTACAGATCCCACTTTTTAAAAATAACTTCATAAGGTGCAGAGAGAGTCTAGATAGGTGAAGAAGCTCATCTCATCTTATTTAGAATTAAAATTGTTTTATGATACTGTCAAGAAAATGTCTGCAGCTCTGATATGAAACTAATCAATACACACCGAATAAAAATCCACCATGACATATGTACATGGCATTGGCAGAAATACGCACTGAACAAAATACTATTTGGTTACCAAAAAGTTTGTAACAAACAATGGAAGCAACTTGTTCGTTATGTAAGGACTTCAGGCACATGCTGATTTCAGAATATTTCAGAGTGCTGACTGTGTTCCTTCTGGCTGTGAGACAAATATTGTCTTTTTAATTGAAATCTGTGAAATGTTCCAGGATACTCAAAGCTCTCTGTGGGCCACTACAGCGGGGGGGAAGGCGAAACTCAAATAAACTCATTCACGAAACACTGTAATGTGTCCAGCAGAACCTGTCATGTGGAGCGAGATACCTTGACAGAGCCAATCCTGACATACAGCAGGCAACAAAAATACTCTTTCCACATAAAACCATGTTTATCCAGCTCCACTGGAATGAAGGTCACCCAAAAGAGTGAAATTTGGAAAGAATTCAAGTATCAAAGATGCAAAGAAATTGTAAAGTAAGGATTATCAGAGTCAGAAAAAAATTAATTTTTTATAAACAATAAATTTGATTGCCTGCATCGTAGAATGGATGTTTTAGCCACATGCTTCACACGACACGCTGCTGCTTTACTTATTCCAATGCAGCACAATTGGGAGTTTACAGATCAGCTATGTCATATTTCCTGATGTTGTATTTACAAACTTGGAAACATGCAAGAAAAACATGTGAGCTGAAATATGTACATTAAGTTGAACTGCTGTACTGTGTAAAAGGTATGATAACATAGCTGTCTCCTTTTCTCTACAAATCTGCCTTTGATGTAGGAGTCGACAGACTGATTCATCCTCTATAACTACATTCTGTGAGAATAGAATATATGAATCACATTTGCAAGACAATGGGTTCATAGAAAAAGGAGTCATCATTTTATCCTCTCATGAGTAATGCCTGAATTTTATTTATGTGATCCTATCATCTCCCTGGGTGGTGCCCCATTTGAAAGACAGTTCTTTACTCTCTAACAGAATACACAAACACAAGGAGAGATAGAAAATACATGGCACTGCTGGAGTCCATCTCAAGCATCTGCTACCAAGACTTGATTTCCATGTAGAAACTGTCACACCACACTCGAATGAAATTCTTGAGCTCCATGATTCCTGCAGCCTAAAATCCTGAAGGCTGAATATGGGTGGTAAGGATGGAGGCAGAGTGGATTGTTTGGTGGTGATTAAGTACAGATGATATCACTGAACTGGGTGCAACCATATTACACCATACTTCACAGGTTCCCAGAAGATTTTGTTACTACCTTTGACTGTGTTCTATTATTAAAAGGTGCTATATATAAGAACTGGTCACCTGTTGAATTCATACTCCAAACAAACAGATGGCAGCATATCACCAGACTAACCACTTACTGCCGCTAACTGTAGCTGTTGTTAGCTCAGTTAGCTGTGCAGCTAGTGGTCCTATTAGTTAACTCAAGTCTGCACGGACTGAGAGCTCCGAGCATTAGGGGAGTGTTGGTGTTTACCATACACCAGTAGCACAGGAGTTTTGGATGCAGAGAGGAGGAGAAACCAAGATGGCTTTATTGAGTTTTATTTTGTTTCTGTCAAGTGGAATTAAGTGTGTTTTATGAAGATTTAACAGGCCAATTAAGCTAGTCTTAGTTGGGTAAAAGAGAGAAACATGAATTCAGAATGTGTATAGTTGTATTTTTCTGTTTAATAATGAAAAAGGAACATTTCTGCAACAATGATGCCATCTTTTCTGTATTTCAAACATCCTTTCCCTGCAGAGGGTGAGGACTTGCTAACAGTTGCATGTTTTTATTTTGAGATACCTACCGCTCTAGTAGGTTCCTCATAGTCGATCTTGAGGTTAGCCATGGCTTTGATGATGGCCATAATGGACTGGATTGTGTTGCTGTAGACAACTGCTCTGTACTGCTTACATTCGTCTTCTGAGTATCCATCCTCGTGGATAATCCTGGTGACAGAGAGCAGGTGGAGGGAGGGCAAGAGAGAAAATATTAGTACATAAATTAAGTTGCAATTACAACGTGACAATAGAACATCACAACTTTATGACGTATTATTACATACAACATACAATGGTGTAAAAAGGTGTTTGTTGATGGTAATGCCCTGGCTGTTGCCTCTCATGCAACCTAAGAGGAAGATTGTTTGTACTACTACGGCATTCTTCATGTAAAAAAAAGAAAGAAAAAGAAATTCATTCAATCTTTTTATTCTCTGGTAATCATCTCCTAGAGGCTAGAACAGACCATCAATCAAAGATAACGCTACCCTGGGAACCAGACAAATCAGCTGAGCTCATGTTTTCATTTGCTCTGGCAGATCAGGTTTGTGGATTAATCTGGCGATGCCAGGATAAGATAATGCAGTAAATGATGGTAATTTGTGTAGTACAGATCCAAATATTGTATCATCTACCATAAAAATGCATCATTTGCATATGACAGATTGATATATATTTAGGAATAACTGGGAAAGTCATTTGCGATTGAAGAAGTTCTAACTTCATTGTGTCCCCCAGTCCACACCTCTGAAATCAAACTTACACCCTTGTAGAGAAGATACATCTGGTATATGTTTTGCTTGTTTATTATTGGGCCACAGCTGCTAAAAACTATCTCACTAAATATTACCTCCCATAGTGTAACAGCTGTCTCTAATTTATTACAGTACATCTGATCACATATTTTATGTTCAACTGATACTTCATTAGATCTATCAAAGATGGTCCAGCATGTATTTGGACACAAATCACTACTGGGTTGCAGTACTGGGAAAATTCAGCTGTTTTTGTATTGCTCAGCTAGAGGACACTAAAACAAATATTTACTTGCTTTTGGAGCAGTCGAAAGAGACGGAGAGAATGAGGCATGTG
Source organism: Lutjanus erythropterus (assembly GCF_056507025.1). NCBI lineage: Eukaryota > Metazoa > Chordata > Actinopteri > Lutjaniformes > Lutjanidae > Lutjanus > Lutjanus erythropterus. The sequence goes on from NC_139318.1 coordinate 23,723,789, forward strand.
GTTGAAAAAGCATGAGGCTGAGACAGAGGCTGCTGGGCTGGAAACCAAACAGAACCATCTCCCTTGGCCTGTCACAGCCCAGAGACCAGAGTCACACAGCCAGGATGCTCATTGGTTGTGTGATGTGCTGAATGGGACCTCATTAAAATGCAAGTGAGCCCACAGTGAAACACTATGAGTCACAGCCAAGAGGACTGAAAGCCCACAGTGTTTCCCCTTCATCCAAACAATACTTGTGCTAATTTCATAAAATCATTTTTGACTGACTTCATTGTGAAGCACTTTGCAACAGTCGGTTAGAAAACATTATTTAAATTATTCCATGGCAATCTAACATTATAGGTGGGCACAAGGGTACAAAATGTGTTATCTCACTCTATGCATTTAAAGAAATTGCTTTCTGCACTTGTATGCCTTGTTTAAAAGCAAAATTTACTTGAATATATGTAGCAACTCCTTCAATATATAACTGTGAGATCAATTGTTAACACATCTATAACAAAGCTCATAACCCCACAAAGCATAATCTTGTAGCAAATCTTTTTTAATAATAGAAAACAGACTTTGTAATCTGCAACTGAATCTGGATTTGTGTCAAAATACAGCAACATGTTAATCTGTCTGATTTTTGGATTTTCATGGAACAAGACTGGGAGTTTTAGAGCTGTGTAAACCGATGAATTATTTAACACTTGAAGTGAATTTTACTCATCTGGCAACCAATTATGGAAAACAGTATGACCAGGGCTTGACAGTAATAGTTTCCAGGTTGCCATTGGCAACCATTTTGAGAAACTGGCAGCCAATTCTTGGCCCGTGGTTGTCACCAGTGGCAATCACTTTTTTAACACACAAAAATAGGGACAGCAAGCAGCAACACATGTACCCCAAAATACATATATATTTTTTAAATTATTTCTTGCATTAATAACATTTAAATATTGTTACAGTCTAAACCAGACATGTCTGCATGTGTGTTGGTGTATAAAAACAGAGCACTGTGTTGATGAGGATGCTCGTGGCCTGTAAGGCTAATGCTATAGGTGCCTGTGTTAAAAATAAGTAGTACCTCTAGTATCAACTAATGTTTACTGTATTGATTCTCAAAAGCACTGTATTGTGACACACGTAAAGATTTGTGGCAGTGGTTCATTTTGTGTTAAACCCCCAACTGCTAGTTTTGATTGCATAAAGAGAAAATTTTTTCTTACTCAGATTTTATGCATATGGTGGTGCGTTTTTTATACTATGTCAGTTTTCCTAAAATTAGGTTTAAAAAATAATTTACTGTACCTTGCGTACAGTATCTATATATAGATATATATTGCAATATACAGAATTGTATCCACAGTATTGTGATATATATTCTGTCACCAGATTGCCAATACATGGCCGTAGTATCAACCAGGGGGACATCTTCAATACATCTGTAAAACAGGATTACATTGAAATCCCATCATTGCGTCTGTCACAATTTTGCAAGTAGAATTAGTGGCAAAGGAATTATTCTAAAGAAATTCAAAACTAGATTAAATGAAACCCCATCAGTAGTACTTCAGTTTCATGTGACTCTGATTTTTTTTTTTTAAAGCATCATTATCTTTGTGTGAAAACTGTTAATATGAAAATCCCACACATAGTATATCTGGAATCTATCATTTGTCCAGTTTCCAAAAAAAGACAACCAAAGAGAAATCTAGACTCTAGTCTGGGACTGAGGGGTTACATTTGAGTCAGTTATGTTTGTTCTCTATTTTTAGGCAGCCAAAAGAATTCACTCCTACTCCTCTATGAGCCAAGAGAAGACAGTGGCGTTGTTCTCTTTTTACTTCACTGTCAGTTAAAAGGGCTCGATAGACCTTTTTGGAGACACTTATGTTTTGTATGATGTGTGCTTTTGTTAATGACATATCAAAAGCAAAAGCATCAAGCGTGTAGGTGTCCATGTGAGAGGATTTTAGAGAAGCATGTATCAGAGAGAATTGTCAAACTGCTTCAGTCAGTGCAGCAACACTAAACAGGGACGCCGGGAACTTTCACTCATACGCATCAGCTGTGGAAATGCATATTCAGCACCATCTTCTCAACCCTTGTTTTAAGGACAAGTAGGGAGGGCTTCAGTGGGACTGACGAGAGAGAAATTTCACAGCCGGGAAACCTGCAGTTTCATTTATTCGTCAGAACACAGTAATCAGAGCCTTGGCTATACTGAAAAACAAAAACTAGTGTTTGTACTCCCCCTCACTCATATCTCTTCATTTATCTTTTGAGACTGTTTGAAAACACATTTTTTCAAAAAATTGTTACTTTGCCAGTTGCCATATTAGCTTGTACATGTTAGGTTTTTTTCTTCAATTGAAAAGCTAGAAACTTGTAAAAATTATTTGTCCCAAAGTGAGTTTTACGTATTCCATTTCATCTTCATGACGTGAGGCTGTTGCAGTTTTCCCAACAAGATTTTAGTTTGAAAAACATCCTTACACAATCAGTTTAAACCCACAGCTGGAACAGGAACAATCAGCAAACCAAAAGATGCTGCTTACATTGTGACATGACTCATTGTTTCCCTAAAATCCTCCTCGACTAAGTTTTAGAGTTTTAAGGTTTTTTTTATATAAGTTTTTAGGGAATTATTTAAACCCTACTGCTGGAAGGAGGAAGAATGAGAAAAACCAAAAGACATGGTTTACATGGTCACATGACCCACCGCCTCTTGAAACTTTCTGATGTTGTGTACTTGTGTAACTATTTCTGGTCAGCATTTAAATGACAGTTGCAAACGAAATTGAAATGCTTTTTCCAGTTTCTTGCTTTCATTTATTCAGAATGTAATCTTGCTGTATGCAAGAGTATTAAATTTGACACATAGTGCAGATGTCACAAGACATGTGCAGTACGTGGACTCCACAATCAATTTGATCAGTCATTAAACAATTGTTTTTCTCCTCCATACAACTGCCTTGTGATAAATGTTCATTGATCATTGCCTGTTAATGGCTTATTTCAAGTCTCTTGGCTCTGGGCCAAGGAGTGCCATGTTAAACTGGGCCAAACTCTTTACAATTAATCAGCTGGCTGGAAGATTACATTTATCAGAGGGGGGACATTTCCATATACAACATCAGAGGAAGATAGAGCTCGCCTGTGTGTGTTTGTGTGTGTCTGTCCCTGACAGAGCAGAAAAGGTTTCTTAATTAATGCTGCACAAAATGCCAAAAAAGAAAAAAACATACTGTGTAGTGGGTTAGTTAGCAGGAATGACCATTTTTGCACCACAATTTTCATTTTCACAGAAAATTATTAAATGAAAAATCATGTAGTGCTCAAATATGAAACAAATATTCCACTCCCATGAGGCCATGAGGGAAGAAATATGGCTCATAATATGACTCAGTTATGCTGCTTCTTCATTTAAACTTTTTCAACTTTGAGCAGCATAATTGACTGTTCAGCACAATTTAAAAAATTAATTCAAAATGAATAAATAAATTGCATAAATGCATTAATTCCATTCAACCATTTTGATTTTCTTCCTTGAGCTTGAATTGACTCCACTCAGCTGATATGACAACAGAACTGCTGACAGGTCTCACTCAGCTTCTAGCTGCTGTTCTTGTGACACATGCTGCTCATCTGTGTTACTGTGACACATCCTTCTTTATGTTCCTTTAAGTTTAGTGATAGTTAAGGCTGAAAGATCACATGAGATTTTACAATACTGAATATCAGATCGATATTACAAGTGTGTATTATTAACAAAATTATTTTTTTTAAATAATAGTTATCATTAATAATGGTATATCACAACATCCCTAACAGGAACATGAGAGCAAACCCCAACATGGTTTTATGTTGTGTGAACACTACATAGCAAGGACCAAGGAGATTCAAACCCTATTATATGATATGATATTTTGTTGTGAGGTTTGTTGTGTTTCACACTTGCTTTGATACCCACATAGGAATGAGCTGCTGTAATTCTTCAGTTCATGTTTATATGCAGTACATACAGATCTTCAAACAAGTGTGACCTATGTTAAAAATTTCCTAATGCATCTACTTGAACTGTTAAAACATTCATTTGTCAGAAATGATGAGAGGAAAAGCAAAACAATGAGCAGTCACTCACTTCATCTGCTTCACAATGGTGCTCTTCCCCGACTCTCCAGCACCTGCAGAGAGAACAAAAACAGGCAGAGGTTAAAAATATACTCCCGTTAGCTGAGAAATGTAAACAGGGAGCCAGCAGCGAGGCCGTCTCACATCTGGACCTGTGTCTTGCTCCCCTCCCTTTACCTCCCAGCTCTGACTGCAACAAATCTCAGCTCTCATTTCATCCTGGAGCAGCTCCTGTTCTCTCTCACTGTAGACCTAAGGGGACTCTGCCCTTCTGGTTATAACTGAGTCTCCTCTATCAATTCAAATGGTAATGCAGGGGTGTCTTTATTTCTCAGTGGAAACATCCCGACCACTCTCAAGTTCTATGGGAACAAAAACCACCTGCTGTCCTATTCCTCTCTTCTTATTTCGAGACAAGTCACTTTATCATGGTTAACATTTTAATGGAAATGTCTTGCACTGACAGGATATGGGCTTTTCTTATCCACTGCTATGTTTATTCTAACAGCCTGAGGCAACCAGAGAGAGCTCATCTGCCACAAGGAATCTAACACTACACGCGCACGCGCGCACACACACACACACCCAGGGGTGCCTGTCAGTGCACTTTCCACTCGTACTCGCCCGGGGTGAAGTCTTTCTGGGATGACCCTCAAAATACACTACTACACAGCATGCAGCACGCACATGCACAGTGAAGCCCCTGGCTAGGAATGGGCCAAGATAGTTTCCACAGACAGCTGTCAGCTCCTACTCCTCTGTGGTTTATGAGCTCAGACTGGCTAATGGAGCAGAATGTGCTGTTTGCAATGAAATAAAGACAGTTTTAACAAATATCCAGAAGATTTTGACGGTCTCAAAGTATGCTAAAGTCTGAATACGTGACCAGAAATATAACAAAACCAAAAAGGGTGTATCCAGGTGTTTGACTGTAAATTACACTCATGTGAAAGTGATTTTACAAACACATTGTGACATTCTCCATTTCAAATCCACCTCATAGTTCTTAAGTCCCCACTCTGCCCACCAAGCAATTTGCAAATCACACTGTGATGAAGCGCTCATCCATCTGCTGTACAGTCTGTGGGCCATATTGTTAAGCAGGAGGAAAGTGAAGAAAGAAATGCTTCCTAGCTGCATACCTTGAGCGTGAATTGAAAAACTGTAAACAGATTCCCTGCTGATGAAAATGGGAAATAACTAAGAGGCAGAATGATTCAATGGAAATAGGCAGCGAACAGTTATTTTGTCAGAATGCAGATGGAATACTTAGTCATGAACAAATCATATTTGCCATTACAGGCAAATGTTGTTCTGTTTAGGCTGCTTAAGTTAAAAAAAAAACAATATTAGTTCACACTTACTCTGAAATATGGTATCTGTTAGAACAACCTCTTAGGGTTTTAGCTCTAATTTAGGAAACAAATAAATCATAATTTTACATTCAACTGAAAAAGAGCCACGCAGTAAAAGAGATATGAGACATGACTTTGTCCCTGGAGACTCTGTGGCTCAACCGCAGACTCACGAATCCGGAGCTAAACTGTCAGAACTTTCTAGACCTGTGAGTTTATGAGTCTGACCAACCAGGGCAGAGCCTCTTTTTCACCACACACATGCGCAGCAAGCACATGCGCTACTGAAAGTAGTAAACATGCCCTTTGGAGTTTGTCCAGCGAACCTGAAGCTGCGAACAGTTAGACATGAGCAGTGAAGTTTGGCACAGAGCTTGGGTGCCACTGCTGCTTTGATTAACAAATAGGTAGCGGCTCTCTTTACTGTACAATACAAATACACTTAACCTCCTGGCAGATGTTGTATATTCTCACTTTTCAAGCATGTACATGCAGAATCTGCCTGGAATTCAAATGATTTGACTGTAAGATACAGTCTGATCCTCATTACACATGGCTTTAATGTGGGAGGACCACACTACAATATGTAAGAAAGAACAACTAATTAAAACAGTGGAAAACTGTTTTTTTCCTTTGAAACATTTTTTTCAGCCAAGTACTCCCAGACCAATAAGAAAATATCTGGTAGGAAAAAATAAAGAGGTGCAATGCAGATCTGCACAGTCAGTGTCAGCTGGTTGTTCTTCCTGATACTTTCCTGATCTATTTCACTTCTTTCTTCATGTTTTTAGCTGCTACATTTCAATCACAAATGCAATTTTATTTATTTTTTTGTTGTCACTGAATTAAAAAAATGCCTTCCTGCTTAAAGTGAATGTGTTTGTGTTTTATGATTTCTTCTTATGTAAAGATTTATGGCAGCTGACAGTTTGTTACTTAATGACTGCATTCATATTGGGAATATTGAATATAAAATGTGGTTTAATATTATAATATAACTATTTTAGGAATTATGTATGACTAATATTTTGTAAATCTCACATACCCCCTAAGTACCCTTAAGTTCCCCAATTAGAGAAACACTGAATTATTAGTGTATAAAATGTGGTTTTATACCCCAAAAAGATAAACAATAGATTGCTGCTGCAGTAATCTTCATTGTTAGTACTTCAGTGACCACAATATACATACACATACGCAGAGGAAAGTCCTGCACTGTACTGTTTCACTTTAATATTTCATACTTGCCAGCTGGCAGTAAAAGGCTGCCAACAACTGTACAAGCACTTGTACTTTAATAAGATGGCTTGCAGAAATCCTACAGGACTGAACACACATAGTTCATTCCAATAAAACCTTAACTAAAAGGAACACACACATTTAGGACAGCTGAGGGATCAGAGAGGACGCTTTTGTCATGGTTACTGATTTTATGTGAGTGGTAATCACTCTGGAGCCTATGCTGCCGGTAATTCTGTGGGGAGAAGCTGCGGCAAGAACTTGAGGCCTGATGACAGTCATACTGCCACCACTGATCTTGTCACGATTACACAACACACTTTTTCTTATTTGTGTCTAATGCTGCATTATCACCATATCTGCCTTTTAGAGAACAGAGGCTCTGGACTGAACACACAAACTGACCATTTCCACATGCCCTGTTGGTACTAGTACTTTCCAAAGATTGTTTGGAAAAAATTCTATGACTCAGCTCTGAACAAGCGGAGCTTCTCTCTACAGTAGGCTGTAACTGGTGGCCTTGGTGACTGAACAGACCATAGTTGTCATCAGATCCAAAACACTGCCAAAGTAGAAAAAAACCCAAATGAAGTTGAGATTTAACTTTATTTTTTCTCAACATGAACAGGGCAGTTAAATGAACACTTAAAAACTGAGCTTGATCCAACTTAAAATATAACTAAAGTGACCTTTAGCCCGTGCCTTATAAAAACAAACTGAACTGACATGATGATGAAATGAAGACGCATTTAGCTTAACTATTTGACCAAGGCACAGAGGAATCAGGTTGCTTGTGCAGACCAGGGAATGAAGAAAAGTTGAGTTTGCAGGAAAATAAACACTGTCCACTGCCTAGCAACTGGGCAACACGCACAGCAGTTGTGGTCGTCTTTGACTCATGGTAGAAAATGACAAGGAAAAAAAGGCAGGGAGAGGAAAAAAAGACAACTGCCAGTTCAGTCTCCAATTTCACTTGAATGAGATTAGTTAGCTTCTGTATGTCTAAATTAAATACAAAAAAAGACATAAAAAGTACACAAAAGGGAAACGGCATTCTAACAACTCATCTGTGTGTGCGTGTGTGTGTGTTGGTTAAAAAGGGGGGATTAGCATGAAGATATGTAGCACTAAAAGAAAGCAGCAAGGAATTTGTAAATCTCCCAGATAGACTCAGGAAATTGCCTGATTACCAACAGGTTACAATGTGACTGTCGGACAGGCAGAACCAACATGGAGATCAGTGCCAAGAGAACCTGTGCCAGGAGAACCGCAGGATTAACAGGGGTCCAGCTGCTGCAGGACAGAGCCTGGGCCTGACCCTGTGTTATCACAGGTGGGGGGGAGTCCTTAACAGTGACACAATGAGGTCAGATGACAGTCGTGGGAAGGGAGTACAGGGCTTTTTGGACATGTTCCAAACTTACATTGGCACATGCAAACAGAAACTGTGTTAATCAAGTCCCAGGTGGACAGAGACTAAAGTGAAGCTCCGCTAATTGAAAAAAGGAGAGAATACACTGATCCCTCCGGGTCAGGTAAGATATTAAATACGAAGCGTGCTCCTGCCCTGGGGGAATCTGATGGTTTCATTAATTTAATTATTTGACAGCTGATAAAAGAAATCACTTGTGTTTGTATTTATAAAGAGTATGAGACCCACTTAGCTCTTCATTAGGACTCAAATGAGCACAACTGTAATTGGTTATCTACTTTTGTTTGGAGATGAGCAGCTAGCTGCGTACAGCCACCTGGGAGTGAAATACAATTATCATCATCATACCAGGGGAAATCTGCATCCTCCCACTATGCAAACAGGTATTTTTGGGGGTTAGGTATAATTATCCAACATAGGTGACAAGTTGAGAAATCCAAAAGTCTAGCAGGACACCAAATGTGTGTGAACATTATAGCCATGGACAGCAGCTACTGTTTCAATGGCACAGTACTGGATGAAGTTCACCTTGCTAACACAGACAAATGACTTGCTAGAGTCCTACAGTGTATCAGCAGTCTTTTGAGCCAACAGACCCTTTTCATGGCAGCCATGTTGATGTGAGATAATAGGGTAAACATTTTTTGTGAATGATACTAATTAAGGTCCCATTCAGTTTCATGTAGCAGAGCGTTTCCAGTGAACCAACATGCACAACAGCAGCACTCTGACTCTGTTTTTGTTTTCTCATTTGTCTTTGTGTGGAATAAAGAATAATAATAAAATGGCTCATAGCACTAGTACTACCACATATCACTGTCCCCAGTAGAGAGCGATCTGATTGGTCTTCAGGCATCATATGCTCCAAAATGGGCTGTAGCCATCAGCAGTAAAGAGCTTGGGTAACCAGAGGTCCCAAAAGTGAAGAAAAAAGAAAACACCAGAACATATGCTGAGGGCTGGGTTACTCAAAACAAAACAACAAAAAAAACCCCACAGAAATCAGTATCAACAGTACCAAATTAGGAACAAACTGCAGGTGATAGAGAAGAAGAATATTATTTGTTATTCGGTAAATGCATCCCTTCAAAACTCATGCGGTTGTAGTGAGAAACTGAGGTTAGGTTAGGTGTGCTGCCAGTACAGCTAACAGTAGAACAACAGCAGTCTTGCAATACCAGATGACTGGAGTTCTTGCCACCTACTGATTGTCTGGAGTTATCTTAATGTGAAATAGCAGTTTTAGCAAAGAAAGCTGGAAGATTATCCTCAGTTTTATTGAGTGACACGCTAAGAGATTGACTTCCGAGTCTAGAACAACAGAAGCTGCATCATATGTATAATATCCGTGGGTATGCTGCTCAGTAGTTGTGTGCTCAGATAAAAATGTTTCATACTCAGCATTAACTACAATACCAGTGCCAGTGTGCGTCCATGTACAAGGCCTTGTGTGAATAATGTAACCAGATATTCCTTTTTTTTACACTCATTGTGTGGAACAGTCTTCCACTGGAGCCTATCCCAACTGGCATTGGGCGAGAGGCGGGGTGAATATGGTAACATTTATATTAAATTTTGCAATATTGTTACTTTACATTTCCATGTTTTTTATGTGCAAGTTATTTTTTATTTCTCAAATTATGGAGATGTGTCTTTGAATTTCAGGATTGTGCTTTTTAGTAATAGCGTTGAGTGCCTATTGCTTTTTTTTTGCTTTGCATCTTGGGACTATGTTGGAAATAAATATTTTACTATAATATGGTATCCTCTTACTACTTTTTTGTTTCTTTGTCTGATAATCCGTAAATAAAAATCGATCATCAACAACCATCAATTCTGATATATGCTCATTTTCTGGTCAACTGTGAAACCTACATCCTGTTAAGGAATATCAGGTTTCTTCTGCAGAAATAGGATCTGAGAAGAACTGACAAAGCTTTATCGACTCCCACATTTGACCAGTGATGAAACCCGACGAGAGAAGAAGTGTGCCAGCCAGCTCCACTGTGAGAATTCCTGGCATGCTTGTGCTGTCTCTTGAGTTTCGTTACTCAGTGAAGCATGATGAAACTGACAAGTCCAGACATAAAAGGAGGAGAGAACGGAGGGTACTTCCCACTGTTCTGTGTCAAGGCTGAGGATCTGCAGCTTAAAACAATCAACTTATTTCCTTATCTTCCCGCAGTGCCTGTGTGTTGCATCAGCATCCTCCAGCCTCAGCCTCATCAAGCTTAAAAATGTTAACAGTCTCAAAGGTCTGCCTCCCATGATATTGAGGCTTCTACTCTGTGTGTGTGAATAAATGTGCATGTGTTTGGAGCAAGTGTGACCCATCCTGGTGGGACTGGGAGCAAAGGCACAAAGGCGGCAGTGTGGGCCCCTGCTAGCTGAGAACACAGGCCTGCTGTTGATGTTTAGGCCTGGACCTTTCCAATCAGTGCTATAGCTCACACAACTTACTCACACTGCTCCGCCTCCTTTCACTCAGCATGACAACTGCCTTCACCAGCCACAGCAAATAGTTTAATGGCCACAAGTGAGAGAAAAGGCTTGAGGGGACATGACTGAAATCTCACTGCTGATGAGAGGAACATAAAGTACGTTGAACTGTGAAAGGAATTCAGACAATAAGCATTTAAAACAGCTTGAGCATTGGCCTGGTTAGTAAATGAGTGAAATCTCACCTATCTTTATGATACACTATGTTTTTGTGTCCAAAAGTAGCCCCAAATCTCCTCACAGTTCACTAGTGATGTTAGGAAAGGAAAAACGTCCAGATTTGTCTCAGTTACAATATCAGGGCATATAACTTTAAAGGCGCATGATTTAAGTTCTTCATAAATGATGAAGAAGTAAGAATTAGTATTTTGGTGTTGTGATGAATTTAATTTTAATGTACCGTAACGTCTTCTTCACTAAACCTCTTTTTTCCTCTGATACTTTTCGTCTTTTGGACTTGGCATCCTTAGCTAGCGTAGGGAGACTTGAGAGTAGCCACCAGGAAAAGCATCGTGCCGCAGATGTAGGCTGTGATGCACCTTTTAGTTGTGTTAGGCCTACAACTATATATGAAAATTAAAATGTTATTTATTTATTTATTTTCTTTACATACACTTACTACTATATATTAGTTACAAGGAGCCACTGAAGAGGGGCAAAAGAGCTGCAGGTTGCTGACTCCTGTCCTACATGCTTGGAAGGGTACAGTGAGATGAGGTGTTTGCAGCCTGCAAGCTTGCTGCTAGCTGTCACTAAATCCATTAAAAGCCACTAGTCCTTTCAATGTAAATATAATCACTCTGAAGAAGATGTAAACACAATAAAGAGTACAAAAAGAGTCTTTCATTTTGCCTTTTTCTTTACCATTTTCTCTCTTTCTGGCTGAGAGCTCAGTAACAATTTGGCCTAATGAGAATTACAATGGCCTCAAACAGAGTGCGGGCATAATAACCCAAACACAAGTGCAATATAATATAATCCAAATGAACATTAAAAGTTTCACAAAGACAGTTTTCCTTGCAGGGCAACTGTCCTGCATTGCATCAAAATGCATACAGCAGTGTTCATGATACCGTGTCCACATTCTGTTAGAGTGGGTTGTTTAATACTGCTCCCTCAGTATGTTCATGTAGCTCTCTTTCAAACATGCTTTTACAAGCTGCTCAAAATGTCCAAAATACAATGCCATTGTGTAATTATTGAGGTGCTTTTGTACTGAACCTTCAGGCGTGAAGACAATTTACTGAAAAATGAATAAAGCATCAGCTCCACTTTGTGAAAAATGAATGTCACACACTTTAATGAGACAATTATTTGATTTTTATGCCGTCATTGTGAATGCAGAGAAAGTTAGGTAACAAACCAAAAGAAAGTTGAAGAAGACATTGGAAAGGCTTGTCCATCCAGTGAATCTATAAAGGGGTGGTCCTCTGATCTGTCCTGTCCCTCACTTTAGAGGAGATCTGTTGAATAAATCAATCTCCGACCCCTTAGTGACTTGATGACCCATGAATATCAAGTATGCACAGGCTTCAAAGCTTTATTCTGAAGACAACAACGGCAAACATCAGATGCCATTGGGCTTCAAATCAATATCCACTTAGAGAATGCTCACTTTAATGTCATTTTTCCTGCTTCCTTAGTGACTAGACAAATATTGGTTGCAGTGCAGGCAGAGTCGTCTCACTGTTAAACATCACTTCTCACTGACTTGAGACTTCTCACAGTCTTTTTTTCTCACTCTCAGCAGCCTGGGGCACATTGAGACTCACACAAATAACACAATGAGACGCTTGAAATCTCACAGTCTCCTCACTAATATAGAGTACACTAAACATACACAGGGGAAGTGATGAGGTGGCTCCTGTTAATGCTGAGATGAGTGACTAAAGTTTTAAAGGGAGAAATGGGAATTCAAGGAAACAGAGGAAGAAAAGAAGGGGACAGGGTTAGAGATGGGGAAAAAACAACAACAACAAAAGCGCTGAGTTGCCTGCAGCAGGATCCAGTGAGACAAGACAGCCTTACAACACTGACCTTTCTGACATGTGCCACTACCTCATATGCAACAAAATAGCCTCAATCGCTTCTCCATCTCCCCATGGCTTCACTCTCCCTTTATTCTATAATCAAATTAATTTCAATTTCCGTCATTTCTCAAACTCTTCCTCCCACTGTCCACGGACGCCTACACACCAGCCGTGAGGCGGCCCCAACGCCGCCTGTTCTTCTCAGCTATGTGTTGAGAAATGTGCCAATCCAGACTCGAGACCAGAGGCCCTCCGAGAGACACATGTGCCACTTCCTATTCTTGGATCCAATCTAGGAGGAAATGGAAGCAGCTTGCATGAACATGTGTGCACTCAAGAACGCAAAAAACACGCATGCACGCACACACACGCACACACACACACGCACGCACACACACACAGACACACACACATATCTGTCTGTTTGAAAGACAGGGACGGAGGGATTCGGTCTCCTCCAACAGATGGCTACCATGCCTCGGGCAAAGTGCAAGTCTGGACAGCAAACTGACAACTGCTGCCAAAGCAGAGCGGGATGAGAGGACCAAATCTCTATATATGTTGAGTCAATGTAATACAAGACTAATGAAAGTGAAAGAAAACTGCATTTGCTCCACACATCAGGCATTTGATGACAATCCTGTGGAAGGATGCAAATTAGAGGTAGACTGATTAAACAATTAACTAACAAAACACAACGGTAACGGCTAGGGTTGTAAGAAGATGTTGATTGAATACTGGCTGAAGTAATAGTGAAGTAAATTTACCCCGTATCGTGATACGTATCATATGGCCAGATTCTTGTCAATACACAGCCCAGGTATTGGCTGAACTCTAAGTTTAATGGTCAGTTCCAGATTTATTTATTTGGTTTTTATTACTTAACTCAACCGTTACATTATGTCTAATAAAGTCAAAGATTGTTCATTTCTGCAATACTAGAAAAGTGAATGGGTGGGTTGCCTGATTCATATACGCCATCTGCTTTTTCCTGCTCCAAACTATCGTTATTACATTGGCCTTTAAAAACCCACTATCAGTTGACCTCTAATGCACTCTCAGCCAACCAGCAGCCACAGAAACAATCTATTATCCATTAATCATTAAACATTCTTGAAACATAAATGCATGTTCTTCCTCAATGGAAAAACAACCATAATTAAGCAGTTAGTTGCAAAGACCCGTTTGGGAGAACTCACACCTTCAACTTGTTGATTTACAACATGTTTTATTGTGAATGAAAAAACGCTCTTGTCCTGCCATCACCAAGACTATGATCATGGTTACAATTGATCAATCATTAACATCACCAATTCGAGGCATGAAAAAGAAAGGACAACTCATGTATGGGATCATAAACATGCAGAAAATGAATCAGTGGAGCTAGAAACGCTGTGTGGTAGTTGTACGACTCCTGCAAAGGTTATTAGTCACAGGAGAACCACATGGACGATGCACCTCCTGAGCAATTAGTGGGTGTAAAGATTAACCATTGCATATGAGAAAGTCGAGAGTGCAGAGGAGGGTGACAGAAAGGAGGAGACAGCTTTTATATTAGTCATACTAATGAAAGATTAAAAAAAAAAGATCCAAAAACTATAAAGTGAGAAATTTGTAAAGATCAACACTAATGCCAAGTAGCTATTCTCTGTGTGAATCAGTGTATATCTGTTCTGTTTTTGTATCAGATTTCAGGTCATTAAGAGTCAGAGGTAAGATACACAAACGCCTACTACCAATACACTGCGTCTTCCCTGAAGAAAAGGATGCTGACCAGACATCCTCTTTCCATCAGACGACTGAGACGCAGAGGGCTGCTGAGAGAGGTAAAGCAAATACAAGAGAGAGTAATAACACTGAGGTATCATGTTGAAATGTGTCTGAGAGGCGTTCAGTTGATAATGGAGCTCACAAGATCACAGCATTCTGTCAGCCTCGAAAGTGTACAAGAAGTACGATGTTCTGACAGGCTACTGGGATCTCTGTAACAAAATGTCTTCTGTCTCCTTTCTCCTGCTGTCTTACCTTTCCAGACCAGCTGACTGGGACCCACATTACACGACACACTTCTACTGTCCATATTATTTTTATAGTCAAAGATAAAGGAAATCTATTTTTTTCATCACAGTGTCTTAGTCTAAATCCCACATTATGTTTAGCAAGATAATATTGTGATGCAAGGATATTCAGAAAGCGTAGCGTCAGGGTAGGGCTGCACGATTATGACCAAAATGTTAATCACGATAATTTTGATCAATATTGAAATCACGATTATTAATCACAATTATTCATTATGCTAGGGAAAACATATTTTTATTGCACTTTCTATTTTAAATAAACAATATGTGAACAATTCTTTCAGTTTAAAATTAAACTTAATATAAAAATAAATCATAAATAATAAAACAAAATTTACCCAAGACAAAGGGCTAATGAAAAATAAATATGCCATGGCAGAGTGCAATCATAAAGTCAGGTCAGTTGTAGTTGCAAAGAACTTGACAGCTGTGATTTCCCTCTCTATTTCCCCCCAGCATGAGGCTGGCGCTGCAGGGTGCGCTCGTGCAGCTTAATGAAACTCTAACCTTTCGTTCGCCCCCTGGTGGTTGGCTGACCATTTGTTGAGAAAGAGCTTGATTTGATTTGCAGCAGAGCCCGCATTTCAAAATTTAATATCGCCGATGATCATGTTAATTTAATCATAGCAGCCAAAATCGTGATTAAAATTCGATTAATTGTTCAGCCCTACGTCAGGTGTCAGCATTTTTGATGAGACAATGAAGTGAGAAATATGACACAGCAAAAATATCAAGGGCTAGTTTTTACCCTCTGAGGTACCTCTGTGTCATGCCCTATTCATTCTCTCTGTTTAAAAGAAACTTTCTCAACACCCCTAGCAACAGTTTCTCATTTGATGACCTTTTCTACACCAGCAGCATGCAAGCCCACATGCACAATTACTGCTAAAGTAATTAGGAAAATTATATGTTTCACTAATTGGATAGATGGAAAAAGGGATATGGAGCAGGTAATATCTCTAAACCACCTGCTTTCCCAGTCCACAGGGAGGGGAGGCTGAGGCAAGCTGAGACAGTGGTGGAAGTTAGATGTGCTACATGAAGGTGAAGTGCTCTTTGGAGAACAGAGGTAGAACAAAAGTCAGCAGGGGTCAAGAAAAGAAGAGGTGAGAGGGTTTCGAAGACAGGAGACTGAGATGACTGGGACAGCAAACCATTAATCGTAGCAGACAGCAAAGAGGTTTAACTGTGGGGAGTGAAAGGTGAAGAGGAGAGAAGGAGGAGAGAAAGACAGAGACAGCCTTTAGAGACCCTGATAGGACACTAGAGTGAGGTCCCACTGTGAGGGTGCCAATTGAACTGCCCAGTCCATGTCCTTAACTACCAATGATTCAAAAAACCTTCAAATCAACAACCCCTGGGGAACAGACGAGTGTCTAAGAGTCTAACACACTGTAACAGGGAAGCTCCAATCAATTTGTCACCAATCTGAGCAAATAATTAATACAAGAAATCCCTTAACCACACTCCTAAATGTGCAGATGAGTACAAGTAGGTTGAGGTCTCTCCCACTCTCATTTCTTTCTTGGCTTTGGCCCAAGTGTCTCTCCTGCCTCATTTCATCAGCTCTGGATTGTACTAGTGAAACCATTTGACAGAGCTGTGAGCAGGAGAGGCTATCAGGCCCTCTATCAGCACCACGAGCAGTAATCACAGCACCACCAAATGGAATGAATTCATAATTGATAATGATTTTTATTTTTTTTTTTTTAAGTTATGTTTTTGGGCTTTTCTTGTCTTTATTGACAAGTCGAACCAGCGGCCGCTGTAGAAGACTGACAGCCTCCATACATGGAGCGGACGCTCTACCAACTGAGCTAAACAGCCGCACCTGATGGTGATTTCTGAACGGTGTTGGACATCTGCAGCCCTGTGAGCTTTTTGTAAAGTGCCATAACATCTGAAACAGGCTTTCTCGACTATGGTAATGTACGAAGCAAATAAACAAGCCTAAGATGACATTTAAACACACCACTACTAACATGATCTCCTATCTCTCTCATCTTGTAGTAGTTGGTATTCAGCGATTTGCAAAGAAGTGTTGAAATGACTGTATAACCTCTTTAACAACTGAATTAACAGCTGCACTACAGGACAAACTCAGCTGCTCATTTGATCAAAATGTTCGTTAGTTTAAGCATTTAGCATCACCTATGTGGTGGTCCATTTTATCTCTATTTCTCCATTATCTATTTCTGGCTATTGTTACAACCAACTTCTAACTACTATGTAAAAGGTACTTCCATATTTACTGAGGGCCACTGTCTAACATTGTCATCCAATTATCCATGCTCTCGCTGTCAGCAGGCAACAGTAGACATGGTGTCTAGAAGGGAACTCCAGACCTTCAAAAGATTTTGTGACAGTGACCATTTTAACCAAAACCATGAGAAAGTCTTGGAAGAGGTTTGCAAATCATGGGTTCCCTTTGAGACATGACCAGCAGACACAGTGACAGACACCATGACGTGCCACCATAGTAACTGTGGCACTGCTGTATGGCAGAACGCATAAGGCAGTTGTGGGATAAACACACATCTGTCTAAAGTCAAACACCAAGAACTGAACGTTCACTAAGCACTGTCCTCCTTAGTTACGGTTGCTATGCCTGCCAATCTTTCCATTCTTGCACTGCATTTATGCAGTTTACGGTGATAACAGTGGCAGATTTAAGATTGAAATTGGAAGTAATTGTTGAAACATGAGGTCTTTGAATCCTTAGTGAAATAAAGAAAAGCAGCTTCTAGCTTACATCATAAACATTGGTCAGATGGTGAAGTATGGCAGGTATATCTATATGACAGATGACAGAAATACACTCATTAACGTATGAAAAGCAAGCACAGGGACTCGATTAGTGCAGCGGACCTTGAGACAGGTCACCCTGCCAGACCAGCCAGACTACGAAAGAGTTGTTGGTCATGATGTTTGTGTGTCTTTGTCCCAGCCTCCTCACGTCACTTTGACGCCTACTTCCATATAATTTAATCAGAGCTTACATTTTGCAGGCATCTGGTGAGGTCAGGTTTAGGATTAGATTATATGACCTCTGACACTGCCGCTGCCTACTGTCCTAGCTAGACACAAAGACCTGGGATAGCATCAAGGCTATTGAAAGACAATCCCTTTGCATACACAAACACACATGCGCACACACAAAGCAACTACAGGTTTTATCCTTCATCTAAAGCAGCACCATGGTCCAGAACTAGGGTGACATACTGATTTAAGATGTCACACAGATGTTCAATCTGCTGTGATGAACAGAAAATACTAAACACTCAAATACTTCTTTAGAAGGATAAAGCAACACACAACCTTGTTCACAACACACAAATACATCTTGCCTGCTGCTAAACAAAGTGACATGCTGTTTATGTCATTTAGGTTGCGGGGTCCTGTTTGTTTCCTTTATTTTACAGCACATTACACATTCCTCCACCATCTTACTTTGTGTGTGTGTGTGTGTGTGTGTGTGTTCTGTGATTTGCATTTCTACATTTCATCTTATTAAACACTATAACTTAGTGTTTATTTTTCAGCTGTGTATCTGAACAAGTGGGGAATTAAAATTGTATCATTACATCATGAGCTAGTGAAATGTGACTGGCTTTGTTTGTGCAATATTTTTCCTAATGTTTATGTTGTACAACTGAAATGTGTTTCTGTGCAAATGTGTGCTATGTACAGTCTTCCTGTCACAAAACATTTATTCAATGTGCCTTAACAGAAGCAATTTAACAGGGTGCTCTCAAACAACTTACAGTGTGAAAATGTATAACTGTTTTGTCACAGTCCAAAGGCTAGAACCTGCTTACATTTTTATTTGACATAAAAATTGAGACATATCAAATGCCTCACAGCAATCCACAACTGCAAACACAACTCAGTCACACGTGTTGATAGCTGATCACAGCTGAACAACACAAATATCTTTAATAGCTGGCATATTTCAGGCTCTTTGCCACAAATAACTATTCAGTTCCCCCTCCTTT
This sequence comes from Lutjanus erythropterus, assembly GCF_056507025.1. Classification (NCBI taxonomy): domain Eukaryota; kingdom Metazoa; phylum Chordata; class Actinopteri; order Lutjaniformes; family Lutjanidae; genus Lutjanus; species Lutjanus erythropterus. The sequence continues at coordinate 23,742,536 of NC_139318.1, forward strand.
AGCAACAGCCCTAGATAAACAGAACCAAGTTCACAGTGAGAATAAAGATCTGGGACAGTGTTTCAAGTCAGGGTCATGTGCCCAATTTTGGTGCATTACAGAAAACTATAGAACACATTATTAAGGCACATCACTGAACTGCAGTTATGTGTTCCTGCCTCACACTGTACTGTTTTGTGTCACCCAAAACGCCTCTCCAGGCTGCACTCACAGGAGGCACTCCACACAATCAATATTTGAGCTTCAGTCTCACTTCAAGCAGTGAAACAAAGCCAGGAGCTTAGCATCTCTCACTGGCATTAGCAGTCCGTAGTCACAACAGCTGCAGAGCATCCTATCATGAGGCTGAACCATGGGAAGGAGTGCTAGCATACGGATACAGTTAATGAATAAAACTTCAAAACTTGGATACGTTCTACTGATCCTTTTCATCTGGACATTATAGTAAAAAACCTTATTCACTTATTCACCACGAATTGGCAAAGATGAAGGTGAACAGGGACACAGAGTGTGGTGGTCACTGGAGGTATCTGCTGCATCACAAGCTGTGTGCAACTTGAAATGCACTGCTGATGCATTATACATGCATCCATTACCAGCCACCCTTCAGCACTAACCTTTGTACTCAGACACACACATTCACATGTGCAGATACACAGAGAGAAGGATGGAAGAAAAAGGTTTAATGAATTATGGATTGGTGGATCAAAATATAAGCAATGCACTATGGGAAAAGTATGGTATAAACATTTCGATAAAAACATGCTCAGTAACAAAAGCAGCAGCAAAATCAGCAGCTTCTTCAGTATTGTACTAATACATGATCATGTTGAAGGTGTAAACCTGGAGGTAAAGCAAAGTAGTAGTACCCATGATTTGCCAATTTATGTGATTTATATGATGGAGTAATTGTTTTAGTGATTAGGGTCTTTCAGACTGTATATCCATGGCTCCTGGCTAAGAGCTTACCCCAGGTTAAATTGGCTCTTTTTCACACACACACTGTTTACCCAGGGTTATCTCTCAGCCTAATGCTATATGATTCACACTGCTCTTCTACTAGCCTTGGGTTAAATGTCCGTTAGAAAACTAACTAATGTTTGCCATCTAGAATGATATGTGACTATTTTTTTAACATCCTTAAGCCCTGTTTCACACTGGCACCTTTTAGCCATATGCTGAATCGATTTTTAGGGTATAACCCTGCAAACGCCAGTAAGCCCTTGGCTAAAGTCACGTTCAGCCCACTTTGGAAAGAGCCAGGACTGTGCCACTGTGGAAGCTTTCTTAGCCTGGGGCTGACAGCTCCACTAGCCTGGGGCTAAGGAGGTTCTAAGAATGCTTTTAGCTCTGCGATAAGTAGTGTGAAAAGCCCTATTTTTATTAAAAAAAATCTCTAAACATATAATGTTTGTAGCTGCTCAGATGTGAGGATTTGCTGTTTTTCTTTGACATGATAGTTCTGGATTATCTTCATACCTCGGACTGTTGATCAACAGGACAAGACATCTGAAGACTTTTTTCCTGAAGGTGAAGACAAAACTTTCCATGGTCTTCCATATTAATTACTTGAGCATACTGATCAATTCAACATCTAAGAACTCAGAATAGATCACAAATCCAGTATCCAGTATTTTTCTCAAACCAAAGGGTAGAACCTTGAGAAAACAGGACATTGCTCAACTAAACATTTACAATGCATAACTTACACAGACTGCATGGATATTGGATAACAGACAGCAAACACAAAAACATATTCTTACACACACATTGAAACCATGTCCATGTAAACATAATTTTTGTCTCTGTTTTATCCACTAATCCATGCTGTTCATAGCTTTCCAACTTTTCATAAACAATCTTCATTGTTTTTAAATCTGAGTGCCCGTTTTGTGTTGTAGTGTGGACAGGAAAAACTTTTGACAACAGTGATGTATGCCTTCTTACAGACAGTCAGGTGTTATCCAGTAATGTTAAGGGACAACCTTCTGCTGACTCCAGCTTTGTGTTATTTTCAAATGCCAATATAGTCAACAGTCATTTAAATGTAATTATATTAACAGTATCCTGTCAGACAATTTCCTAACCATAATGTACTGATTTATTCATCTGCCTTTGTGCTACAGGTGGCATTTATGAGCTGTGATTAAATCCCTCTTTACACTTGTATAGATTCTGACAACAGAAACAGAAACATATATCAATCAAACTGTTTGGCTATATAGTAATTCAATATAAAGTAGAAAGTAGGAGGTGAAACAACAGTTTAAACTTGCTGTGACATGCAGTGACTCCTTGCCAAATGACACTGTAATCTGCTGTTTTGTTGTTTGCCAACTGAAAGAGGCATTCATTTGGCATTTAAGTTAGGGCAGTGAACCTTTTGAAAATAATCTTTCACTTGCATCTGCTGTGGGTGCATTTCATTTCCACACATAATCAGAATTTTTAGGCTTATGCACCTTTGTGTGGACATGGCTGTTCACAAAGTCACCAGCCTCCCAGTCTGGCCTGGGATAATTACTCCAAACTGAAAGGCCATCGATCAAAGAGCAGACGAGGCGACCAAGGCTGCCTGAGATGACTGGCCTTCTCGCAGCCCTAAAAATCAGAGGCTGTCCTGGCCTTGAAGCCTGCAGACATGAAAGGCCCGACCAGACCAATGCACCTGACATGGTCAGAGCAAACATCATCGCTCAGCATTCTGTCTCAAGTTTAAATGAGACTTTTAACTTTTAGATAAAACCTGCTCTCTTTCAAGATTAACTTAAAAGCTTAATAATAAATGAAGCAATTATATAATTATTTATATGATTTAGTATACTAACACTATGTAATATAAGCAAAGCCAAAGAGCCAAGACCTGATGTTTCTGAGAAATAGTGAGGTCATTTCTAAATACTTTCCTGAAATATAATTTCCTTCCTTTTGTGTTTTTTCTCAACACTCAGTCCAGTATCTGATCCAGAATTGAACAAAGTAAAATCATCCAAATCCATGTATTTTTACTCACACTAATCTGGTGTTAAAACCTGGACTGACATTGGCATTAGTGTTGAAGGAGAGATAGGGCAAGCCAGAGCCTATGAAGTAAAGTGCCTAAAGGCTTCAGGGAAGGGAAGTGGAGGTTTTTAGGATTTAACTCATGAATAATGAAAAAACACATGTTCTATTTTAATATTAGACCTACTGTGCTGCCACATTTGGTACATTTCATAAAAGTAGGCCAGTGTGTTGTGGCCAACACATATGTTTTCTTAAAACATAACAGTTTGTCAGAACATTTGGTGGTCAGAGGTGATTTAAGAATGACAGTTGCAAGAAAATGATTTTAACAGCTGAGGTTTTTTTCATAAAGAAACTAAAGTGGTATTCCTCAACTGCTGTACCACATAATGCTACTAGTTAACATGGCATTCAGTTGTAAAGCACACTCACCATGTTTCTTTCCCTGCTATTGGCAAAGTCTTAAAAGGATAAGAATCAAATTGGAAATGTATAACTAAACATTCTTGACAGTATCATATTTAAAGGTTCTGACAACATGTTTTGCTCATTAAGAAAACTGAAAATAGACTGCATGTTATAATTATCTACATGATATCATAAATGGTGTGAAATCATCACATCTCAAGTGTGCAAGAGATTGTAGAGGAAGAAAAAAAGAGAGCCAAAAGAGGCTGCAATTAACCACAGGAAACAGACAGGAAGTTTATTCCATCTCTGTGTCACTATGGCAACCTCAACGTGCAAGTTTAAAAAAATGCACAGGAAATGAAAAAAGGAGGGGTTAAATAGGAGGTTTCTCAAACGGTTCACACATTTTCTTACAAGCATACAAGCTGAAACTTGCTTTGCTGACACCTTTCACTGAATGAAAGGACTGAAATTGGCTTGTCACATCATGAAAGCAAGTGTTGGGTTACTGGTTTCATCCTTCAGTTAGTTAAAAGTTACGAGTTACCCTATTCTAAATCATAAGCAAAGCTTGGTTGCAGATTATTATTCATATTGTAGGTTTTGACTGGTAGGCTCTGAAAGCACAATGCTACCAGTGCAGCAAATGAAAAGGAACACTTACAATGTACTGAACAAACAAGTTCAGTCTCAACCCAGGACATCAAATTCTGACATTTTGGGTTGGTAAAGCATCTCATGCACAGCAAAATAAAGACAAAATAAGGTCAGGGCAGAGGGTGGGGTCTCTGTAGATGCAGGCACCACCATACATTTCTGGTGGGTCGTGGGTGATGCTTGAGAGGGATTATCTTTGTAGAAGTCAGTCACAGTGTGTTTTAGGAAAATCCTGCATAGTTTGCCTTTAAGGCACACTACTGTAACAATGTAGAGGTTCCCCAATATGTATATAAACAATTTACTGACCCTGAAAGATCTGGTAATTATACCCAGATGTTTGAAAAAAAGTGTTTTTTTCTGGAGTGGATGCCATGGATGTGGAAATGTGCTGGAGTTGGAGAGTGGCGACAAGCTTGACAAACTGAAAATCCCCTGTTGGCAAACAGCCCTGAGCATGCCAATGAGCAGCTGCATCTCGACTCCTCCAGTGGAGGCCCAAAAAGTGCTAGAGCTGGTATGACTATGAACACTGCACAGGACAATACATTACTTACACGATGTTGACCTCAAGGAACCTTTCTATTCTCCACCCATGGAGGATGCCCCACCTGCAGCAATTTATACCAAGAACAATCCTGATTTCTCAATCATCATTCATCATCATTCATCATCATCATTGGTCCTCAAACAACCTTGAGTTGTCCTCACTAGTCAGTGGACCATTACCTGTCAGCCGTCTACTATCAAGACAATGCATGACACCATGAAAGACAAGACAAAACAGCAGGGAAGGTTGTTTGTGACACTGTCCATACAGCCCCCCAACCAGTTTCTCTCCACTGCAGACTCATTACAGGTGCTCTGCTCTTTCAGTCATTCAAACCAAGTCACTGATAGACAGTTGCACTTTTCTTCTACAAAATCTCTTGGACAATGTGGTTGTGATTATCTCTGTTTGAAATGTCGGACAGACACATGCTATTAATTCCATCACAATTACTTCCAACTTCTGGGTTGATGGAAAATTGGTTTAGAAGCAAACTCTATAAAATAAATCTGCTGTTACTAAATAAATTAAAGTGCCTTTCTACTATTTTAAGGTTGATACTCCACAGTTTCAGCTGAGCTTCATAAGATTTCTTGGACACTTCACTGGGAGGTTGTTACTGTGAAGTAGAGGAAGTGTCCAATTTGCATTACTGCAGAGCTTACATTGTAAAAGGTTAGTATGACTTGTTCTTCAGCTGCACAGCGTTTCCTGTGCTCTTTTTTAAGGCTATTGAAAAAAACACTTCAGCTGACCAGCTTAGATTTAGAGACTGTATTGTCGGGGGAAAAAACTGTGAAAGAAACTAATTTGAACTTGCCTGAGTACAACAACCTCTTTTCAAGATATGCCTCACTAAAAGTTGTCGTGCTAAAGACAGGGGAAAGAACCCTGCACTTACACTTTGCTGTAGAAAGCCAACTTCAATCTTCAAGTTCAAGACTGAACAACAATAACACAACCTACTCTTGTCAACATTCATTGTACTGTGACTGTAAGCCCATTTCCTCTGCATATACTTCTCTCATCATGCCATCATTTACTATAAATACTGCTTTACTAGATACTCCTCCAAGTTTATTGAAATGGAAAAATTTGATGGTGTATTTTGTCCTATTTGAAAAGCATCAATGCCCTTAATGGGAGATTGAAACACTTCTTCCAAGTAAGTTCTAATGTAGCATTCTAACTTCTAACTACAAGATCCAACTCATTTGACCGATCAGCTGTTTCCACTCCGATAGTTAATGCTACCATGGCTCTAGAAGACAATCATGATCAATCCACACAGATCTGATGTAACCTTCCTCACATTAATACATGAAACAAGCATAAGTGCCATACTTCCATCATGTTTCCTACATTGTTTTTCACAGTTTGGGGTTTGATTGTCACGTTTTTAATTCCATTGTTTTGCAATAGTAAAATGTATTTCCAACCTGAGACCTGCTGCCACCAACTGCTCATCTCCATAAACCAACTCATAATAATCACATCAAGGTAGCCAATGGGGAAAAAACACACACATTCATTTGCATTTTCTTTTGCCAATTTACACAAAATTTGATTAAAAATTTAATTTGCAGCACATCTGGATAGGAACACAGCTAATGGTTCTGCACAGCATTACGTAAAACACAAACATCCACTTTTTATGCATTTTTTTTATTGTAATAATCAATTGGTACTAAAAATTTGTTTTCAATTTGTTTTACTTGCAGTAGACACCCTGCGGGCCTAAAGATTTGCACTTTAAGCAATGAACCCAATACATCAATAGAGAACAAAGCTATGAACCAACCCGCACTTCACCGAACACTGCTGGTACTGATATTTTCCTAACATTACACTACAAACCATTGCAAGAAACCCAGGAGATTTATTGCGGGGGAAAGAAAAAGGTAAGCAGTAGTTTGCCTCTCTGGTGCAGCACAAAATGGCCCAAATTTTAGAAAGTACAGGGTGTGACATGTCATCTATCCAGCAAAAACAATTTTGGTAAGTTGTCTCAACACTACAGACTCCTGGAGCTCAGCATATAATTCTGTTGCTTAAATTGCCTCTGAGATTCAGACAGGTCATCTGTGTTAATAATATTTATGGTAGCCTTATGGTGCAAGTACCGACAGAGGCTGCAGCAGGCAGATGAGAATCAGATTAGAAACATAAATTAGCTGAAGAGGACCAACACAGCCACAGTGATCAGAGGGTTTACAGATTTAATTCTAATACTGCTAGAACTGTCGATGGAGACGGTGCTGACTTTGCTTGGTATCCATTAGGACTGGGAATTTTATTTTGATACTTTTAACATTTAAACAACATTATATTTAACTGTTGACCCACAGAGAGTGAACAAATGTCAAAACAAAACATCAACCAGTATCCATGAGGACTGTAACTACCACTGCTTGTTTCTGGAAACCTAAATACAGTAATTTTATTTTCAAATCAGCAACATAGCATTTATGTATGAGTGTGAACTGAGCCTGGTACCCTGAACAGATATCTGCTGACACTTCTTCAGCAAAAGTTAAGGGATGACTCCATAAAAAACGCGGTTGTGTACTAAAAGATTAAGAACGGTAAGCTCAAGCCAAGTTGATCTTTGTGTGGCGTTTTTGTGTGTGTGATTTTAATGTGTGTGTGAGTGTGCGACTGAGTGAGTACTCCACAGGAATACGGAGCACCACCACTCTCACAGAGAGCTCTTTGTGTGCGCACGCTGCCCCTGAACCAGCATGTCTAGCAAAGCCTCGTTGCAGCTTTGTTTGGCTTGCTTTCCTTTTGTTTATTCCACTTCCTTTCAGGTTCCTCTCCCCGCAGCTGACCACAGGGATGGCCCCGGACTCCGAAAGAGGGAGCGAAAGAGACTCATTGAGCGAAAGTGGGAGATAGGCAGACAGGCAGAGAGACAGGCGAGTTCTCTGTGAAGTGAATCGGTTCAGAATGGGGCAAGGGAAATTGACAAATTAACCGACGAGATGGCAGAGACAACTATCAAGTTTGTCATCAAAATGGCACTGAACACCTGTGAAATTTAACTCTTAGAGTACTTCTAACAGTCATTCTGTAAGTGCTTTATGTTTGACAGTTTGTTAACTGCAAACGTCCAATGAATCTCTTCTCACTGAAAAATAAAACAATGTTAGGAAAGGATTTCTCAAACCCAGGTGTGTCTGACCAGGGAAGGCTCATACGTAACACATGAGCTCTGTTCCAACAACCACAAACAAGTTTCTTTTTGTCCGCTCAGGGCTAAACAGTCTATTTTTGGCAGCAGGGTTTGTGGTTAGCTAGCTATCAGACAGATGTCAGCAGCATGTTAAGTCCTCAACTTTAACATTAGAGTAACAGTTATTGACGGGATTCTACAGCAGCAATGCCGAATTAACTACAAAATGCAGAAAATGTAACTGGGAGTGAATGGTCAAAAGTTTCTGAGCACACATGTTAAAATATTTACAAGGAAATGTATGTCTTTTCTCATAGAAATGACGGGGTGTCAAATCTTAATCTGATTAAATCATTCAATTGGCATCCAATTAGCACAGTAATAATGAAATCCAGTAAATGTGTTCAGTAGAAGTTTACATTATCATAACTAACACAGAATGATGGCCAAAAGTAGGAGAACAGGACGCAAGTAAGACATTTTCAGAGTCAGTGTGTAGGATTTATTGGCATCTAGCAGTGAGCTTGTAGATTGCAAGTACCTTGTCACACTCTCCCCTTCAAAGGGTGTAAGAGAACTAGGGCTGGGCCATATGGCTTCGGAACATTATCGATATTTTTAGGCTATTCCATGATATATGATAAATATCTTGATATACACATTTTCTCTAAAATAACATATTGTAAAAACCTAAATAGTGGAAACATATGATGATCTTCTAAAATATGATGCACTGCTGTAGATTAAACTACAACAGTATATAAAGTTAAAATGAGCACAGCTTTAAATCATCTATAGCAGTAAAATAACATACATCTTAAAGTAGTAGAAAAATTCATTCAAAAACATCCGATTTAATAGTAAAGCACTGACAGGGACCATCTTACTGCACAATAAATAATGCAACATTTACATTTGACAATTTTTCTAAATTATATAATATAATACTCACATACTTTTACCTTAATCAAGTTTACAGTACATAACTTTTAGTTGTGGTGGAATATTTTCAATGCGGGGTATTAGTACTTTTGTTTGAGCAATGGACATGAATTACACATCCGCTGCACTTGTGTTCACAGCCAAGCCTTCCCCTTTAAGGAAGGTGGGCTTGTGGGTGACCTGTGCGATGGAGGTCAAGAGGGGTTTGTTGTGAAAGTGAGCCACCTAGTTAGCTTCACAAGTCAGACTAAAGACAATTAAAATAGCCTAAAACTAAAGGTCTTCCAGACACTATTTGGAGTTGGAAGCTGTAGGTAGCAAACATGATCAGATGATCAATTTTTCGCATTTTCTCATGTGATTTTTTCTTCTGCCACAGTGGAAAAAAAACACAATTACTTGTAGCTTATAACTTACTAAGTTAACTTTCTACAGACCAGCTCTGCTGTGAAGAGTACAGGAAAATGCCACAGTAACATCACATAAATGGGGACTTTTTATTTCTTTTCTGTGGCAGCAAACACAACACAAGGCCTTTCAGTATGAAATAAAGTAACTGCCCCTCAGTGTGACCAGTGGAAACACTGAAAAGTTCAATAAGGCAATATGGTCATCTGCACATTAATTCATACTTTAACATAATAAATATAATGGATATATGGATGTGTACTCATTATGTCTGCAACAATTAAACAATTAATAATTGATAATCAAATTACTCACCAACTATTTCTCCAATCGATTAATCGGTTTGAGTAATATTTTAAGAAATAAAAAGTCAAAATTCTCTGATTTCAGCTTCTTAAATGTGAATATTTTCTGGTTCCTTCACTCCTCTCTGACAGTTATGTTATGGGCAAAACAACATTTGACAACATCATCTTGGCTTTCAATATTTTTTGCCATTTTCTGACATTCTATAGGCATAAACTAGCAAGCAATTAATTGAAAAAAATAATCGACCAATTAATTGGCTATGAAAATAATTGTTTGTTGAATCCCTAATACCCAGACCTAAGGAGAACCTACAGTGACTGAGAAGTTGGTGCCGAATATGAAAGCCCTTATCTAGAGCTCATGTTTGATTTGTTCTTTCTGGGCTTCTGTAGAAAAATGGTGGTGCAACATGACAGACTCTGAAGAAGAGGACACACGTCCTCTGTGGATAAAAACAGCTCATTCTAAGGGAATGAAAACACAACAGTTCTTATTTTCAGATGATTATACACTAATGAAAACATATTTTTGAATATTTGATTCCATTTCTGCCATAATTTGCCAATAGATCCCTGCAAATCTTTCACACTGGACCGCTAAAACAGACACGCAGGCACACACAGTCACCTTCATTACTGTCAGTGACATCCTCTCAGCCAGTTGGTTATAGTGCCAAAACAGACCTGTTTGCTTTCAAAACACACTCTGCTCCAGTGATAATCACCATAGTAACCAGAGAGCTGAAACCCTAAGCTATCTGGGCCTTTCCACACGTTAACAATTACAGTTCACTGAAGCCGACATGGCACAAGATGGTCATCAAACATCGGGTCAAAGATGACCAGACAAAGCAGATTAATTCATTAACATGGTTACACAGAGAGCAATGCCTCACAGTTGACTCTTGACAGCAAAAAACATTTCCTTGACAACACAGCCTGGCGACAGGGCCCTCTGGCTTCATCCAGGAGATGGCATAAAGAAAAGGGTGCAGATAAGGTCTCTTTGCTGAGTGCATTTGTTGACTTTTTTCTCCTTTTTTGCCCCTTATCCACCATAGATTCACTGAGCATGAAATGCTCTTTTGCAGTAATGTCCTGCTCCACACCAACACTGCCCAGTAGAACCACAGTCTGATCTACTGGCCACTGACCAGCACCAGTGGAGAAGTCAGGGGTTCAGTATCTTGATCAAGGGCACCTCCACAGAAAAAAAGGTGAAATTACAATGACGCTTCATCTGTAAATGAGCATTTTTTTCACCATTAAAGGAAAGGAAAGGAAAAACAATAAAAAGAAAATGACATCTTTGCAATGCTTAACACCTTCCTCTCTCTGACACCGTCTACAGGAAGTCAGAGCAAGCTGCAGAAGTTGACCTTCTGAAGGTCAAGCTGAGGCACACAGACAGACAGGGTGCTTCGGAGGTTTAAGTGTTCATGCTCCATTAAATGTTCTACCAAAACTCTCTTTATCCTCAATTAGCTCTAAAGGTTTAACCAAATATAAAGTTTTTGTAACCCTAATCCTCAGTGAAACCCTACACTAACTTCCTGTCAAAGTGTCGTTTTTTTGCTATATCTGTGGGGAACTGATGCAAGATACAGAGCGATGTGAAAACTCATACAGTAGAAACAGAAAAAATAGCACTGTTTTCAAATATCTTAGCTGTCAAGATTCTCCAACGTTGATTTAAATGGAATAAAAACACAATCTGATTGCGTGCATAAAAAATACTGCTGATGATCAAAACTTGTAAAGCATAAACAATGCTGGGAAAAAAGCAACCTAGTCTTTAAGTGCTGTTATAAATGCTATAATGGACAGTCCTACAATTGTGAAAGCGTACCTAGGAAAGTGTAGGAAAGAAGAGCCTTTTAAGCAATGCCAGTAACCAAGGATAACCGCATTTAGGCTACTGCTGCTCAGACTCTGCTGTAAAAAATAGTGTGTATAATTACATTTTTCATACATATTTTGCATTTCCAATCCAATCCAACTTTATTTGTAAAGCACTTTAAAACAACCACAGTGGACCAAAGTGCTGTACAGAAATAAAATAGAAGAATAGATTAAAAGACATCAAACAGCTCTACAATTTTAAACAACAAAAAATAGAACAATAAACAGATAAAAATAAAGTGAAGTGAGGCTAAAATGGGGGAAATGTGCCCGTGTTCATTTAATGAATTTGCAAGTCAATCACATGCCTTACATACATTTTTTCTGGGTTGGGGTGCAACTAACGGTTAAGCTAGTTTCATTATCGATTAATGTGATGATTATGTTCACAATTAATTAATTAATCATTTAGTCTATAAACAAAAACATGAAAAATGTTCACCACAATTTTTTCAGAGCCAAAAATGCCATCTTCAAATTGGATGTTGCCTATAGTTGTTATTATATTTTCTTTCATTTGACTAGTGGAGTAATCAAAGAGGCTAATTGTTGCAGCCATAAAAATATGCCAGCAAAAGCCGAGTTTTGACATAGGGTCCAATGCTCATTTCCAAACAGGAGTCAGAGCTTATTAGGAGTGCTTTAAGGCAGAAACTGAGGCAGAGTGAACCCAGCTGTCATTCAGTTTCATGTCCTGATATAAAAACACTTGGGTTGCCAAATAACAACTGTCTGCTGAATCTAGAGTAGCAGAGTGATAATGAAGTGCCCTTTGTCCGCTATATTTTCTCTATTGTTCTAACTCTGAGTAGCAACTGCATTGAGAAAAGACAGAGTATATATGCACTGCATGGTTGCAAATAAATAACTTATGCCAGAAAGATGTGTGTGTTTGTTTTGTTCTACTTAAAGCTAACTGCAGACCTTTTCCACTCTTACTCCTTACTAGGATAATAATGACTCTTATTTAAATCTGTTGGTAAGCAGTCTTCTTGCACCCAGGGTCAATACATTGCCACCACATTTTAAAATTCCTTGGCACTATAGAAAACATTTGACCCAGGGATAACTGCCAACAATGAAATGCAATGTAATGCAAGGCTAAAGTAAAATGAGTCTATATTTGCTCATAATCTTGCAAGAGCACTGTAAGAGATTTATCAGTCAGGCTGTAGTTGGTATAAATCACAGTAATTACAAAACTACAGAGAATGTTTTAGAATGGGCAGAATAAAGCTGGACTGTGAAAGCACCCCTGATACCAGGACAGATTGCCTGGTTGAAAAATTACCAAAAACAGTACTGTATAATAAAACCAACTTTAGTGTAAAGGGGTTTGTATAACAGCCCACAAGGACAGTCATTTATGGCCAGTGAAAATACTGTGTATTAGTTTGACAAAGATATATTTCTTGCAAAGAGAATTTAAAAGCAGCCAACTTGCTCAAATTCATGGCTTTATTATTAGAAATAATACCTCAAGGTTTACAAGGGCACAGTAACAGCTCTAAACCTTTGTGAGCAAACTGTTGTTTGCTATGTGCTTCTGTCTATTTCTAAATAAAATTACATACTTAGAGAAGATAAGATGCAATTTAAAAAGATGCATCACATGATAAAAAACAATGATTACTGGCTTCCCAGTGCATCACATTTTCAAAAATATGGGAAATGAAAGGGAAATGAGACAAAGCTTTGTATAAATGAACATCATGCAAGTCTCTAACAATGCTGGGTGTCTCCATGTGTATTGAGGAATGGTTAGTGGTGTTTTAACATTTGGTGTGTATCTCCTGTAACAGAAAATAAAAAAGGTTTACAAAAGCATGCACATCCAAATGTGATAAATACTAGGTACTGGACAGAAGTAAACATACTTGTCAAAAAAAAGTACAAAAGAGTCTGCGCACTAGATAATGCACCAATGAGTATATATTAGTGTACCATGTTCCATTCCATGACACAAAGTTATAGACACACCCCAGAAATACCCATTCAAGTGGTCAACTGACAGGTCCTGTGTTTACAAAACGGCAAATCAAAAGAAGAAAAAAAGGAAATGCTCAAAATGGTGAGTACTGTAATAGCACAATAAATATAACTGATCCTGTGAATATAATTCATATGTAAAATATATTCTAAACCACCTATATATACTATAACAAACTCAAATAAAAAGCCCAGTCCACAGCTGATACAATACTGGTGTTCTTGCATACAGATACCTCAGTAAATAAAAACTATTCAAGTTTAAAAGAAGTTCTTGCACAACAGTACGAAGTTTGTTCGTCCAGTGAATTCACATCTGCCCTGATGACTTTGTGTGTGTGTGTGTGTGTGTGTGTGTGTGTGTGTGTGTGTGTGTGTGTGTGTGTGTGTGTGTGTGTGTGTGTGTAAATATGTGTATGTGTTAATCCAAAAAAATGGAGCAGCAATGCCCAATCCAATCCAGTGCTTAATTCAGCGTAAACAGACTGGACCCAAACAGCTGAGTCATCCATCTCTCTGCTCCTTTAACTCGCTTCTCTTTTCATGTGAAAGGTCACGGTTTGATCCTCAGACAAATGTTTGAGCTCCTATCCTCTATCCTCCCCTCATACCACATTACTGATGCTAACAGCTCTTCTCTGTTGCACACAGTAACCTTCAGGAAACTTCTGTGGCAAGAGAAACCTGAACGCAGAGTTTTCCAGGTGATTCTTTTGCAATTTAAGAGTATGTAAAATTGTTCAGTTTCTTCCTATGGCATCACTGCTGACTGGCCAGTAAGACAAAACCTAAAAGCAGTCTAATCAGAATTAAGTATTAAATCAGAGGGAAGAGTGAGGCACCAATGGACTGTTTATTTTGGATTTTTGGCAGCAGGCGCTCAGAGCAATAACTCATAGTGCTTCTGTGGTCTGACCCTGCTCGCTTCCTGCCTCACAGGAAACACGCTGCACAACCCTCGCCCTGCCCTTCCTGTTCCCTGTGCCTACATTCATACTCTTACACACACATACACTCTGCTTTGGTTGATGTCTGTTTCTTCTTTAATGCAACTCTAACACCACATACTCACCCACTTCATGCTACACTGGGTCATTCTTATGTCACAGTGTATAGAATCTGCATACTCAACTTTAAAACTTTCAACAACATTGAAAGCGAAGACTTTACAGCTCATAACAAGCAAAGGTCTGCCTGGCACTTCCGAGACTGCACACCAAAACTACCTTGTCTTTTACTCCTGAACCACAACATGAGACTGAGCCAACGAAAATGCTGAGATGCAAAGCTTGGAAAATGTCAGGATTACACATGTGCCTGGGCTAAGTCGAAGCTGTAATTGAGAGGTGACAGTGTTAACAAAACAATTCTCCTGTAAAGACAGGAAAAGCTGTATTAAGGGTCCTCTAGAGAGAGCAGTGAGGTCCTCCCCCACACTGCTGAAACTCAGAATCCTCCATTGTCTCAATGCCTCATTTCCCCACAGTTAATCAAACTGGAGTGAAAAGGGCAAGCCATTTTTCACCACAGGCCTTAACCTAGCATAGAAATAGCTATAGAATGGGGATCTACTTTTTTGTGACAGATTATGTCACGATTTGTGCATCTGTGAATACAGAGCCAAAATGTGCCTTGGCAGTTCTGAGGGCTGAACTGAACCTCTGCTAATCGCTTCGATCTGATCTGATTTCTTTGCATGTGAACACATAGATGGTGGCAGGTCTAAATGTGTGCAGTGTTTAAAAAAAAAGCAGAAAAACAGGAAATCAACCTGCTGCAACTGGAAGCCTTTGCGGGCAGGTTTGAGTCAATGCATGGACTTCTGCCTTTGGCTCAGCTTGCTTTTAAGGGCAGACTCCGAGAAGACTGATCGATAAGCAGATACACAGAAAGGCTCTGAGTCACTGTCTATACACAGCATGTTAGAGTTAAAACTAACAAACTATGAACAGCATTTTCAAAAGATTTACTATTGAAAACTTTCAGTATTCAGCCTTCAGACCAAACTCGGATCAATATAAATCAAATCACAACAAATATCACAGGCTATTTCAGTTATTTAGCCTGTAGTAATAAATGTCTGTCTCTGTAAACACTACTATTAAAGTGGGCATTACACAGGGAGGAGAGGCCTGCAATAAAGCTGTGCTCCTCCTGCCCTGTTTTCAAATTCATCTTTGTACAGCTGTCTGCTCTCTTCAACTTAACTGGCACAGCTCAGCCACTGACTGACAAGCAAAACACGCAGCAAAGCAACTTAACACTCCCAACACTTTGTTATCACCTCTGCTCTCCCCTCAAGCTCCTTCCTTTGCCGTCCTGTCAATCATTCCCCTCATTTCTATTCATGTTCAGTTGGAAGACACCTAAATTTGTGACTTCCCTTCTTTTCTTCATCTTTGTTGTTTTTTTTTTAGTTTGTTCCACTGCCTGCAGCCCATTTGTCCTTTTCTTCCGCATTCATATAAAAGGGATCCTCTGTCTCCAGAGGCTGCCAAGAATAAAGATTCAGGTCTCAATCAGTACACTGGGGAAAGCTGAGCCACTCCAGAGCAGACCACCATCACTCATGCAAAAATACACCACTGGCTGACAGCTCTTCAAACTCCACCAGCTTGTTGTTTTCTCAAAAACAAAAAAACTATATTTATAAAGTTCTGGCCACCATATTTTACAGCAATTTGTGATTTCGTGCACTGCTATGGTGCAGACAGATCTAGGTAAACATTCAGAGAAAAGGAGAAAAATTAAGATAATTTTTAAAACAACGCCAAGCCAATTCATCATTCATCACAATCATTGTAGGAGATACCACTATCTGTGATCTAAACATCTGTGAAACAATGCAAGGTCTGACCTTGAACTTCCAAGGACAGACATCATCATAACCACAAAAGGTTACTCTGTGACTGCCAAATATTCCATGTAGGTGGCCCTGTGTCAACTTTTTATCTTAGAGTTTTATCTTCATACTGTGAGCATTCACCAACATAATATTACAATTCCACAAACAACCTGATTCCTTCTTGCCTTTTAGTTCAGCATTGTACAAACAAATATTCTAGAATTAGCTGCCAATGTGTTGCAGTTACCGAAGTATGGGTTTACTAAGTCCACTCAAAATGTCATTGCAATCCTTATAAAAGAACCTGAAACCTGAAACACAAAAGGCAGACTATGAAAAAAAAAATAGTAGGAGAGGACGTAAGGAGAGAGGTCTACCTTGTTTTTATCTGAAATGCTTCAGGACACACCACGTCACAATTCATGGAAAAGTGGACAACACAAATGTCACAGTCATGGAAGGCTGTGTTAAGCTGCACTGGATTGTCTTTTCTATATTGGTGTCACATAATTTTACATTTGTGCCACGAAAAACATACTTTGGCCATCGGATTTAGGACCTTGGCAGCTCACAGGCCCAGTGTTTAAAAATATCTATCCCTGTCTATCCCCGACTTTGACTGAAAAGTTACTCATGATCAAGTTGATTATTTTCTCTAATTTTACTACAGCCGTGGGTCATTAAATAATACAAGCCAGCCATTAACAAGGATGTACAGAAACCATTTTTACCCTACCCATACCTGCTCACTTCCTTCTTAAATACACATCAGCTCTAGTTTTCAGTTACAGAACAAATATAACATGCAAATCATTTATATTTAGCTTGTCTTGTCATGCACATTCTTTTTATTTTTGACCTCTTCCTACTTTATCCATGATGATATAAAAGTACAGTAGTCCAGTTTAAACATCTTGCTGACCATATTGATCCCACAAAGGAAATGACGAGAAAAAGGAAAGTTGTTGTTTTTCCAACAAGTTAGGTCTGCATTTAAATATAAACCTGACTGTTTGTGAGTCACAGCTTTTTGCACGGCTTCAGTGCAACACCCCGTTGGGGCTCCAGCCATGTCTGCTCATTCTTGGTTTAACAGAAATAGTTAACAGTGACCCCGACCCCACCCTCTCTCTGTTCTCCTACTCAGTATTCCCTGTCTAAAAAGAGCCTCAGTGTGGGAGCGCACCAAACTGAGGCCCCACAGAAAACCACATAATTACAAATCACAATAAAGCCCTCAGTGCTGTGTCCATGCCAGAGGCTCAGCTGCACCCTGCTCTGCTCCAACTCAAGGCTTTTGCTTACAGCTACATGGCCCCCCCTTCCTTCACCACTTTCTTTTAGTCTGCTAACCCATGCCCTCCGTCCCTCCTTCACCCCTCTCTCTTTCTCTTGTCCCTGCTGTAAATCTTACTCTTTCTCTCCTCTTTGCCAATATATTTTTTCTTGTTCAAGTCTGCAACAACTCACCTTAGACAATCTACCACCTCAGCTGACATGGTGTTAAAATGCCCGCCTGGCTTCAACTTATCCTCCTCAAGTTGTATCAACACATCAACAGATATAAATTTCACAAAATCATCCATAAATTCCATGTAAATAAGCTATGGTATCACCAGTGAGTACCAGCAACCCAAACAGGGCACAAGTTTACTTTCTGAGTGAGCGCTGAATGGAAACTCAGAAATGTGCCTTTTTTAGCCAAGGATTCATGCCAGAGCAATAAAAATCTAATACACTCTAATACAAAGCTAAAGCTCCAGCTTTGAGCAAACAAAACTAAGCCAATAATTAAGCCATATTGAAGTGTAAGTGGCAAATCTCTCCAGTGAGTTAAAAAAGTAATTATAGTTCCATTATTCCTACAGGGCATCAGTGGAGGCCTGACATTAGGGTCACCTTAAAAAGAGGGTCACCTGCGCAATACTGCCATTTTTGTTAATGTGAGATGAAGGCACCAGCAGAATGATCATTGCTTCAAATGATAAAGGGCAACTAACCTCAACTTGTAGACTTGGCACAAAGAAACATCAATAAGAGAAGCTTAAATATAAATATGCAAAATCATACTGTAACAAAATACAGTGTTTGTGGAGGTGTTGCATGTTTTTGGATTTTGATTTGACTGAATGTGATTGCATCTAACTCTGCACTGGGGTTTAGTTTCCACAGCTGCAATGACCTAACTAATAAAATCTGTAACTTAGGTGACATTACCAGTATGAAAAACTGCAACCCCAACTCCAAAAAGCTGGG
Organism: Lutjanus erythropterus; assembly: GCF_056507025.1. Lineage (NCBI taxonomy): Eukaryota > Metazoa > Chordata > Actinopteri > Lutjaniformes > Lutjanidae > Lutjanus > Lutjanus erythropterus. The sequence goes on from NC_139318.1 coordinate 23,760,985, forward strand.
ACGCTGTGTAAAACGTAGATACAACTAAGTGCAATGATTTGCAAAAACCTTTAAACCTATACTCAAATGAATACAGTATGAAGACAAGATATTTAATGTTCAAACTAATAAACTTTATTGTGTTTTGTAAATATACACACATTCTTGCTGAAATAAGCAGGGACAACCCTGAAAAAGACGTTGTCTGAATGGTAGCATGTGTTGCTCCATGTTGTTTACCTTTCAGCATTAATGTGCCTTCACAGATATGGAAGTTACCCATGATGCCATGGGTACTAAAACAACCCTGTACAATCATAGATGCTGGCTTCTGAACTTTGCACTGGTAACAAGCTGGATAGTGCTTCTCCTCTTTAGCTCAGAAGACACATCGAAGAAAAAAGGTTGACGTTTCTGGACGATGTTGATACATGGCTTTCACTTTGTATTGTAGAGTCTTAACTTGCATTTGTAGATGCAACGACAATCTGCGTTGACTGACAACGCATTTCCAAAGTGTTGCCAAGTCCATTTAGTAATGTCCTTTATACAGTCATGTCATTTTTTAAATGTACCACTGCCAGAGAGGTCAAAGGTCACAGGCACTCAGTGCTGGTTTTCGACTGTGCCCCTTATGTGCAGATATTTCACCAGATTCTCTGAAATATATTTAATGTATAATATCTAAATAAATATAATGAACTGTACATGTTGAAATTCCTACATTCCTTGCAATTATGTATTGGAAAATGTTGTTGTTATACTGTGAAACTATTTGCCCCTGCAGTTTTTCACAAAGTGGTAAACCTTGCCTCATCCTTGCCTGTGAACAACTCAGCCTTCGAGAGAGCCTTTTTGATACCCAGACATGGATATGGAATTTTCTGGAATGAGGGTTGTACAATACTTAAACATAGGACTTAATTTCCACCTCTGGCAGAGAGTGCTCTACAAGGATCCACTCCAGAAACTTGTAACTACTGTACCTACAGCCTCCAGGTCTTGCCCAAAAGGTTCAAAGGTAAAAAATGGAAATAAAAGGGTCATAAACGTGGATAGTTGGGTAGTGTACTATCGTGATGTTTATGATGTGCCCCAGGCTTAACCTAGCTTCAGTTATCTCACATATTCCTGATTAGTCAGCCCATTGTGATTGTTTATGTTTGCAGCTGGGAGAAGTAGGGCGCCAGTGGAAGTGTTGCTTCGTCAAACACTTTTGCTCTTTTTCTTTTTCCTTATCGGGCACTCGCCAAATGGTGGGCACACACTCACCGATATCTCCTTGGCTGTTGTTGTTATTTTCCTTTTGTCAGAGTGTAATTACTGTGATTACACCGACACAATCATCATTTGAACCACAATGAACTCCCCTGTCTGCAGGAAGGAATTCTTAATAATGTGGATGAGACCATCATATGCTCTACTTATTAGTTTTCCTAACCTCCGGCTCACTAACATTTGACAACTGTGCAAGGAATGGAGGGCACACAAACTCCTCAAGCCATTGGCACAGTTGTTGCAATAATTTGAGTTATTTAAGTGGAAAGCACTAAACTAGTCTCCAGAATTTACATTAAAATGAAATTTAGAAGGAATGATGTAAAAATGGGAATTGCAGTACTGTTTGTCATTTTAAAGGGATTTAAAGCCCAAAGCACATAATCTAATTTTTATATTCAAATTCTTAAGCTCCTGTACAAACAATCCAAGTGACTTGATGCATACTGGTATATCAAGACTGAGGGAGAAAATTCATTTGGCATGTTAACATAGTGTTCAACATTATTGGTGAGATCACTTCATGGAAACTAACCCTGTTTGAAAGGAACCAATAAACTAATTTCCCCTGGGAATTTCCCACAGTTATGAGCTCTTCACCTCTGAGTCCTTGCTAATGTTAGAGCATTAGTTTGCATGAACATTGAACAGAACAAAAAGACACAGTAAACCAGGGTTGTACTTGGCCTTAGGATTAAACCATTTTCACCATGAGTGCAATAAGGTGCTTTCTTTCCACTATGAGTACACACACACGCAATATATGCACACATCATAGGCCAGTACATACATTAAAAATCCATTTAAAAAAGCTGTAAGACGAGTTCTGGCATCATGAAATGTCGCACACACACACATGCACGCGTTCATGCACGTATGCGCACCCTCATGCAGACACACATACCCAGCAGCAGCAAGGTGAAAGCAGCTCCCAGTTTGCCAGCAGGTCTGATTAAAGCCTTCCAGGAGGACATAATCCTGGTCAATGAACAAGCCACTGAAAGGTATGTGCTGACTCAGTGTTTTCTTCCCATTCCCTGAGAACATGAAAACTCAGGTGATAAAAGCTAACTGCCTTTTTTCTTAAAGCCTCTCCCCATTTAACTGAAGTCTGCTGAAATTACCCATTTAGTCGGGTGTTGCGATGTGCCCAGCGATATCAAAGAGTTAAGCCTAGTTTGTGTTGCAGTGGAGAGAAACACTGTTGATTTTTCTGTGTCACTAAATGCCACACTAGATTTTCACATAACTTGTATTCATTTCACAAACTATTTTATCAAAATGTAATTGTCCTGACAACTATATTGAATACAAAGATGCTACCTGCAGAATAATTGACTGCTTGATTCAAACGTGTTCAGAAGATTTTCAATGATTTTATACACTTTTTAGTATTGTACAACCAATCACAATGTCAACAGCTTATTTTACTTCTGGTTTCCAAGGGTTTGTGTCCATATTGTTTTTTATTCTGTGTGCGTTTTTTCATTTGCTTCCAATGAGGAGAGAGCGTAGCAGCAGCATGCGAGAAAAAGTGCAGCACGCAGTGTGCTTTTTGTGTGCTCCTACCACTTCCAGTTGAAAACTTCTCAACTTTTCTGAAAGATGCTGGTGATGTCATTGCTGCTTTTTTCAGACTACCATCATAAAATAGATGAGGACTTGACACACTAGTAACCAAGAAAGTGGGGGAGAAGTTTGTTCTGTCTGCGTCTATCTATATGTCAGACAGAGACATCATAACAGGTCAGCAGGACACTGAATGTTAGCGTTACCAAACATGTTGTAAGCTTGTTGTTAGCTGTGTGCAACCATTTGTTTACATAGCATTAAGTTTGCTACCTGGCTCTGTAATGCTAATCATACGTCGAACCCACATGGAGCTTTTTTCTCTCACCACACATACGCTCAAGCTTAACACTCCCCAGTATCATGCCAGTACTATTCTGCCAGAATTAAAAAATGCTATATGGACACAGGGCCCTACAGAATGTTTTTTAAATAACCATTTAAACCACCTGCTTTTAATAGCAACACCAGCAACTGTTCTATTTGTATGTTGTCTCCACATGCAGTCTTTGAGGGAAAGAGATACACCAGCATGCTTTGACATGCAAAACTAATAAATCACCTCTTTATTAATGTGTCATGGCTATGGGAAGAATATTCAAAGAGGCTGTGCTATTAAGTAGTAAGTGTTTCTATTGTAGTTACTTTGACTTTACTGTGTATTTTAATCTGTGCTTTTATTTTAAACTCTTTGCCTATTAATCTTATTTTCCTCATGGGAATGTTTTTTTTAAAACCGATTTTAAGTTGAATACTAGTTTGTGTGTCGTATTTGAGGGAACGACAGCCTGTATCCCACATGCCAAATTATACACCATACAAAATCCCTCCATGACACACACATGCACATACAAACACGCAAATTACAAGTGGCACAGCCCAGCCAGCATTGCCAGGGATTTTTTTTTTTAAGTTAGAGGGCTTGGTATGGGGTCTCACACACATTTCTCCATTGTGCCCTGCTGCTTTAAGAGTTGTTTTTTTTATGGGGTGGAAAAACAAAACACACCAAAGCACAAACATATTTTATGGCTCTGCCACATTCTTTCCACAAAACTTTCTTTGCTTGAGGGATGTAAAATAAATAACAATGGTGACTGAGTATTATGTGTAAAAGATGAGTTACAACAGTCCCAAAGTATCACAGCTAACACCTTTTTAAACTCCACGCTATTGGCCAATTAAGGGGTGTGTAGAGCATGTCATTTTCATGCTCCCCTCCTTACTGTGAAGTCTGCCACTTGCATTGTGAAATTAACACACTGACACATGAATACTGCTGTCAGTTTCAGAATAAAACTGAGAGCAAAAAGAAGGAGGGCGTCTGCTTTCCCGTTTTATAAGTACAGGGTGTTTCACACAAAAAAAGCTTTAAATCAGACTTGTTTGAGGGCTTCATTGTTGCGTGTTAAAAAAGACTCTGGCAGACAGTGGTGCCTACATCACTACATGACGATCAGAACCAAACAACTGACACAGGATGGGTGTGCTGGTTTCCTCAACCAGTTGAACAAAAGACTCACATCTACTTCTCTTTTACATGCAGCCAGCTGAAAAAGGATGTGGCAGATGAAGGGAGGGGGGTGAAGGGCTGAAACAGGAAATGACATCAATCCCATCTGCAACGCAGTTAACAAGTATGATCAAAAATGGTAAAGAGAGGAGAGACAGAACTTGACATGTCAGCAAAAGAAAAAAAGGGTTGCTTTCCTCCAAGGTAATAGTCGCTTTTTTAGTGTGTGTAGAGTACAACAAACATTATTAACCTATTTTTATTTTAAAATCTTCAGGAATAAGAGGAAATCTTATTATTAAAATGAGCTAAAAGAGATGGTTATAGTCCTAATTTCTTCTCTATGTGTGCCATTCTTACTTCTTAACTGTGAAATCGCTTGTACCCACCGAGTATTATCATTTGTAGAACAGAAGGAGGCTCTGATTGGTTTTGGAAGGTGAACACAGTGCGTTTTTGTGCTGAAAAATTAGTCACGAAGAAATCCTACATTTCCTTCAAACCCCAAGCGTAATTTCTTGGCTTAAATCAATTTTACAGAACCAACTTTTTGAGTCTTTTGGAGGCATCAATATTGCTGAGGTCATTCAGCTGTAAGTGTAACTAGAGTAATAAGAAAAATACATGCAGAGAGCCAGTAAGCTCCACAGCGCTAACAATGTCCTGTTCAGGCGCTCTAAAAAGGGCATGAATGTGATACAAGTGACAACTGCTTGTACGGGTGTAACTGTTCATTGCTTCTGACAAATACAGTCATTGTAAGAGGCTGTAATGTGGCTGTAGTGATCCACTGAACATATGACTAATATTGTGAAGCTGACACATTGTTAGAATAAGCTCTTGCCGCCTTTTCACAAACCCTAACCACATGGGCGTAACAACAGTGTGATTTTATCACAGTCACCTAAAGAATGTGTACTGCAGAACTCATTCAGGTGGGGATCATTGAGATTTATATAGGTTATGTAAGTCTTGTATTATTGAATGTTTATTTAATTTGCAAAATTGAACCAGAGCAAGGCCTTAGAGGAAGTGTGGGATTTAGTGGCAACTTGCATTGTTGAACACCTCATCTCACGCTTCATTTCCTAGTGTATAGTAAAGACTGTATAAAGCAGAGTATAGTTTTCTGTTTCGTGTCGGACTTCCTGATTCTAAATGATCCTCATGACAGAAGTTGCACCTCTTTTAGTAACCAGTTCTTCTCCCTAATCTTGGGTTAAATGGGATGCTTCCAACTCTATATTTACAATTTCATTCTCCTACTCCATTTTTCCTTGTCATTCTCTTGTTCTGCAGCGGCTGGAAAACCAGCTTAGAGGTGCGTTATTCCCACCACTAACTGTCGCTCTCACATCACACGACAACATGGTAAGCAGTTGTGAGGCAGCTGAATTTGTGAGATCACGCAAGACTCCAGCCATGATTTGCAGATTAGTCTGCCCCGAATATACCACACACACTAAGGAATGGCTCCTGGCATTGCCAAATGTCTACTGGTGGACACATTTCCACAATAGTACACTATATGCCCTCACATTGCCCAAACCCACAAACAGTGGCCAACGAAACACACAAAAAGAGCTAGTGTGTGGTTTGTCTGTTCTGGGCTACTGTAGGAGCATGGCGGTGTGACGTGGTGGACTCCATGGAAGAGGACCCGTGCCTTCTGTAGATTTAAGCAGCTCATTCAAAGGTAATGAAAACACAATGACTCTTATTTTCAGGTGATAATACACAAATGAAAACATATTTAGGAATATTATATTCTGTTTCTGCCAATAAATCGCTGTAATCTTACATACTGGAGCTTTAAGTTTTGAGTTTGATGGAAAGATTATGATTGGAAAAGACCCATGCTGTTACAGACAAAAGTCTAGATCAGACAAACCAATGAAGTTTATGGACTAGATTTGTCCAGTTGTCAAGACACTGGAGAGCTGACAACAAGCAATACAACTGCAACAAACTGACCTTTCAATTACAGTCTCAACAGTGCAGCTGTCAAAACATTATCACCCTGAGCCCCCTGGGGGAAAAAACATACCCTCACCCAGTGTGACATCTCAACTGCTCCCGCTATTCATCACCTTCACATGGGCCCCTGCTGCTCAAGTTATGTTAGGCACCTCACTTGATGCACTTTCCCCACAGCAGCTTACGACCCAGATGAACAACCAACAGAAGCCAGTAGAAGCAACTGAAAGATGTGTGGTAGATAAAGCAAGGTCCTGGGTAAAACTAAATCCAGAGAAATGGAGGGCAAACTTAGGGGAGAGATTACAAGCAGTTCCTGTACCTCTGGGAGATTGACACATCCCTCCATCCTGAGCATTCTGACAGCTTCACTACATCACTGTTTCACATCACACCAGCACACTGTCACTCAGCACGAAACACTGAAGAGATACAATCAAACCACCTGTTGATGACGTTTTGCAAGATAATTCTCTGATGCAGCTCACCCTCTATCAGCTAGCATCTGTCTGCCTTTTTCCTGCCACCTAGACCCCTTTTCAACAGCAGCTTCACTAAAGCAGATATGAAGAGACTGAGAGGATCAAACCACAGCTGCACTGTGACAAAGGGCAGCAGTGATATTTGTGGTTGAGTAAAGCTGCCCTGCTGATCATACAGACAGGCTCAATCGTCCACTTGGTTAAATATGAGCTGCTGCCCACCCTCTGCTTCTATCGTTATTATCTCATGAGTGTTTCTATTGTGGTAGTCGCAAAGTAAAACCTCTTTTTTCCCTTTTCTTCCACAGTGCAGCCAACTTCTCCAAGATTTGGGTAGGATTAGGGCTATGTTTTGGCAAGAATCTGGGAATTGGGCTATGACAATAGCCAAAACAACAATAACAGTTTTCAAGACTGAAAATTGGATAATTAACTACAGAAGACATTGGGTGTCAGATCATTGTGGATTTATTTTACCACATCTACAAAAAATATGCTGCAGCTGAAGGCCGGATTACAAAGCTTCTGAAAGGGATATGATCGTACTGGACCAGTTGTTGTAAAGGTACAATACTAGCATTAGCATTAGCTTAACATTATACTTTCCTACTTACTACCTACCTACTTCTTACTTGGGGGTTAATTCTGTCACTTTTCCAACATTAGGGAAAGTGACAACACTTTTCTTGGTCTTGAGAATCTGCAGCGTTTAATAACTGACAGTTTAACATACTGTACGCTTACTGCCAGAGTTATAAATTGCTGCTAAATTTAAGTGTCTGTCCTGCTATGAGCAGCACCTTAAGTCTGTAGAGCTCACTCTCCTTCACTTGCATGCTGCACACACTTATGCACTGCCCTATCCCTTAAAGGAGCTACACTCTGCTTATGACAGTATGCTTCAATTAAGTCCAGTACAACGTAATTATTAAGGCAGTCACAGTAAACTTCCATCCACAGGAACATGTTGCTTTGCCACTGTGATAAAAAAAAGTCCATACCGTCACAGCCCTACCTGGTGATACAATACATATCACAATACAGGAGTTGTGATTAAATACTATTATATACTGTCAAACTGGTAGCTCAGTAACTGTATGCTGTTTTTTTTTTAATCTAATTTTTAGAAAAACCATAAAGAACATACCACCATATGCATGAAAACTTCCCTCGTTTCCTGTTTTATGCAATCAGATTAGTGAAGATAGATAACAATACTGCTGTCCAGAGGTTGGGGTTTAAACACAACACAAAATTATCCACTGCCATGAATCATTGCATGTATTACGACATCAAGATTCAGTGTTTTTTAAATACAGTGATACAGTATCACAAACATTGTGATACTTCCCTATATCAATATTTTCTAATACCCCTAGGTAGGATGTACCAGAGTTACAAACTCCATTTAAAACTGGAGCCATTTTCTTTCTGTGGTTAACATTTTAACATGTGCCTGTTTGAGTGCACTTTAGTTGGTTTCAACATATATAGAGGCACAAAGCTGGCCCCAAGGAGACTTTCCAGTGCAGAAAAATGACAGGATAACCCGATGAGGATGGAAGGGAAGTGAAGTGAGCTCATTTCCTGTAATGGCAAGAAGAAGGAAATGGATTGTGGGAGGGGAGACAGGGGATAATGGTTTGCTGTATGTGTGTATAATGACATGGTCACACAAAGAAAGCCCCCTCCCTCAGGCCCCACACCCCAAAGGCACTTCGAAATGTAAGCAATATAAAGAGGGGGAACTTTGACATTTCTGGTGATGCTATGAGAGGGGGGTCATGAACTTGGGGAGTGAATTGTGTTTTTTCAGGACTCTAGCAAAATAAGCAACATTACAGGGAGCACCATAGGGACTTCACAGAATAATGTCAATCAAGTTTGGGCAGAAACTAAAACATAAAGGTTTTTCTGGCCCTAAGGAAAATATAGAAGGAAGGCAGAGTGAACTACTCACTGATGTGCATGAGCTGGGCATCCAAAATACAAAGAATAACGGTTTCTTCCTTACCCCTCATGGTATCTAGTCATGCAGACAAATTTGGTTTTATTTACCCACGTTTTCAGAGTTTGCAGCACTCTGTTGCAGCCCACAATAGAGTGCTACAGGGATGACGTATTTTTGTAGGCCAACAAAGAAATCAGCATCGCTCTGGTTTCCTCCACAAGAAGCCAATGATATTTTTTCACTACCACTAATACAGCTGTGTTTCAATTAACAGGCCGTGTTCAGCGTGATGACATTTAATATCCTTGACAATCTCTGTAATCTCATTTAGCCACTTGTTAGCAACTGTCTTTTTAAAGACACGTAAAAAGACTTCTAAATTTCATTATTGTGATATTAACTAATGTATTTCATGTCACAGAACAAAATGTGAAAAGCTCTTAAACTTGAGTTGACCACTTCAACTGACTTCAACACAAGGGAGCCAGAGGTGCACAAGTACAAAAATAACTCATTTTCGGGTTACAGGACTCATTCCCGCAGCATTCTGTTAAATAGATTACATCTTTGACTGCGGTGCTCACATCGTTGACATAAATAACATAACATAAAAACCTCCTCAACAACGTGTTTGTCTATCCAAAAACAATGTCCCAGTTACTCAGGATAATCCACAGATCTCATCTCCTCAACACCCTCGATGACAGTCAACAGCTTCACAGCAATTTTTAATCTAGTAGAAAATAGCTCCTATTGAAAAGTGAGGTGTGCCAATTGTCCAATATAACCAGAATTACATAAATTCCAGCAAATAAACTAATGTTTCAGTACTTTGAGCTCCACAAAGGAAATGTCACTTGGCATTGCCTCAAGAAGTCTCAGCAGAAAAAATCTAAACAGAAAAAAAAACTCAGTAGCTCAAACCTAATTTTGGCTTGAGCTAATGAGTTTTTTTTTTTTTTTTTTTTTTATCTGCATGGCTGGATACTCTTATGATTAAGTCGGTGAGGTTTTTGTGTAATTTGGGTGAACCGACATCAAGAAAATGCATTTGTTCATTCTTTATCTTAGCTCATATCCTTCAGTCCCTCAGTGAGACAGCTTTGCATTTTGCAACAGTTCCTGTATCTGTGCAGGGCTGTCTGCAGGCCTACACGCTGCAGTATCTACTTCCCCCTCCTACACACATTATCGGAGGTAAAGGGCGTGCAAGGAGAATCAGGCCGTGATCTGGTCCTGTGTCAAACACCTTCACACCCTGTGATGATCAAAACCAAGATGAATCCTGAGGTCTGCACTCAAAACAGTTAAAACTCAATGTTTCTGGTAACAAATTTCCCCATAGATTAAATGGAAGTTCTAATTTGGACTAGGTGACAAAGCCACATTGTACTACTGGCCAAAAATGTAGCTTACTACATTGAATAAATAGAAATGTACGTAAAAAAAAAAAGTACGTAAGTAAAAAACGAAACAAAACAGCAAAGAGCAAATGTGTCAGGCAGATCCCAGGGACACTGGAAGTTTTATGTAAGAAAACAATCTCTAAACAGTCACAACTGAGCACAATTTATTAACTACTTATTGATTGCTGCATGCCTTAGAGTCATTTGAAGCCATTTAATACATTTTTCAATTTCACAAATCATGTTTAAAATGCAACTTAAATGTGTGCTGATTTGGACCGTGAATTATGAACCTTGCTCACTGCCACACATTGTGTTGCTCCACTTCAGTAGTTTTATGCCAGTTTATTCTGACACAGCCTACATGCAACCTTTTTCCATTTTCTAGACCAAAACAATGCCAAATCATGCTGTTATATGATGATATTAACAATAATAACAACAACAACAACTTTATTTATATAGCACCTTTATAAACAGTGGTTTGTGCTTTGACATAACAACAACATACCAAAGCCAAAACAATGAGGCCAAACAAAACAAAGCTGGGCTTTTTTTGATACAAGCAAAAGACATCAAAACATAAAAATAAGGCGGAACAGTTAAAGAGATAAGAACAGGAAAAAAAGAAAAGCATGTCAGGAGGAATAAATAGAAATAAAGGGTCAACATTTTACTGATTACAACATCCGGGCCATCCGGGCATAAACACAGGAAGAGGGGCTGCCATCTGCAGGAGCTACAGTCCCAGTTAGTTGTGGGCAGCTGCATAATATATTTGAGGCAACAGTAAACCAGCATTATACATTAATAAATGGTTTATCCAACTGGTATTTCTGGTTCCGACTGGCAACGGTAGCAATGTTTAATCATTTAGTTGACTAATTGTGCACATCTCCACCCCTCGACAGACCCACCTCACTAAAATATTCAACTCAGTGCAGCTGAAGTGTTTAGTGACACAGCAGGAATAAAGCACATATAAAGCAAATATATGAGCTATGTGTAGAGGAAGGGATTGAGGCAGCGGTGGAGGATTTTTCTAAGCTATCAGTATTTCCAGAGCAGAGAGGATAGTGCAGCCTTGTCCCTGTGGACTCACACTGAGACACACAGTCTGCAGGAGCAGGCTTTATCTTCGGAGCTCTCCCTGTAATTGCAGGATATTCAGCCCCTTCACACATACACTCACAGATCTGCAATCCAGTGCGTCATACGGCTAATTGGGCAGCACTGTGGTACAGACTGTTGAGTAAACATGGTAAAGTCACCCTAAAACACAGGGCAGCAGCTCATGTGATAAATCTCGTAGAATTGGCACATTTTGAGCCAGTAGAGATTGCTGTAAATATCAGTTATACAATGCAGCTGCTAGGGAGCTGATGTTCAGATGAGCTTTCTTGGAGAGCTGTGAAAGAGTCTTCTGCAGTCAGAGTAGACACTGTAGAGCTGTTTATACCTGGGGAACAGGTCAGCCTGACTCGCTTTTGCCAGAGAAACCCAGGTCTCTATAATCAACCAGCTGTAATTACACCTGACACTCACTAAAACTCAGACACTGACTTTAATATAAGGGAGGAACTCTCTGTCTGTGCAGCACTGACCACACGGGCTGACCAGCATTAGAACATGTCACCTTGTGTTGTCATCAAACACAACGATCTACAGTAAATAGTTGACTGTGCTGGAGACTTGCGTTCAAGTTACATGCTGCTAAAACTTGAGTTTCATTCAGCACAAGATACACGGATGTGACGTGAAATATGGCCTCCACTAATAAGCGATGTAACTCGTCACAGTTTTTGGACAAATATCTTATTTAAAGGGAATCTCTTACGTTTTACTTCTATTGTGTGTTTCTCATCACACCTCTTTAACCTGGAGAGGGAATGGAAATTTGGGCCTGACAGGAGCAGCTTTCCAGAATTTTTGCAGACGAGTCAAACACCTCTAATCACCGACTGACAAAGTAATAATAATGGGATCAGATCAGAGGGAGGCTTGAGCTCTTGGCTTCTCTGACCACACTATTGCAGTAGCTATAGCTCAGATTACCCAGCTCAACTCTGCTTTAGACTGATGACTTTCACAAACAGTAGCAGTGGCAGGGCTAGTCAATAGAGGCCCTCGCTCTCTGATCAATACTGTGTCTGCAGTGCTAAGCTCTGAGAAAGTTACCTAATCAAACCATTTAAGAGAAATGAAGGTAAATGTTTGTTCACCTGAAACCCACAAGAGGAAACTGTCATCAAAGATGTGTGACAGACAGTGGTTACAACCTAATAAAATTAGCTGAGCTAAAATCTCACCCTGAATTGTTTGGCTGTGGCCTTTCAGAGCAACAAGGATACAAAATCTAATAATACATACGTTAACTAATACATAAAAAAGGGAAATTATAAAGTATAGTCAATAGAGTCCCTTCTTCTTTAATGTGTCTGTCAACAGATAAGGTGGTGTTAGCAATTAACTTGCTGTCTGAGCCTTTAAAAGACTGTTACTGAAAAGATAACCTCTAATTATTTTCATACCAGAAGTTTATCTGATGGGCGCTGTGTTCAAACCTCAGCACAGGTGATGATGATGGTGACAAATTGTAAGACAAGATAAACCTTCCAGGAAAATCCATTTGTGACATGAATGGACAGGCTCCAATTTCACATTGATGTCCCAGGTTCATACTAAATCACTCTGACCTAAAATTAATTATTATAATTTAAGGTAAAAACAGATGCAGTTCATAATATTAAGTTTTGTTATTTCAGAACTGCAATGTTACTACCTGACTGCTAACTGTCAGCAATTGATCAGACCTGGCAGAAGATCATTTAGGATTGTTCATAACCTTCACTTTGATGCAAAGCAGTAATATATAGTTACACTTGCATTTAGGGCTGTGCTTTTGGTAGTGTTAACATTGTTGACATTTCCCCTATAAAATGTGACTAGAACTATATGCTTTTTTTTTATAGGGCTCGTGCAACATTTTTATGGGGGAGAGTAGTGTGTGCATAGGTTAAATAATGCAGCAAAAGACAGAAAAACAGTATGAAGGCAAGTCAGGCCTCTCTCTGTGATCGAAAAGTGGCTATTGGTATAGCACTGTTGTTTCTATGGCCTGTGTTGTTTCCTACTGTTATTGACACCTTATGCGACTGTTATGAACAGCATTTAACTTGTGTTTGACAAATAGGTACCAATTCCAAAATACCATCAGTACTCAGCAGGTGTTAATAACTGGTTGTTACGTCACTAGATTGGCCAACTCCTTTAGATTCACAATTTTCACAATGAAGCAAGAATATCAGTGTCTCACAGCTGTGAATATCATAATATCCACCATTTAGTATATTAAGTATATCTTCTCTAATTTCTTGGCTGGAGCTTATATCACCCAGCAACTGCGTCAGCGCTCACTGGAAGTCCATTTCCCCACTTCCTTTAGCAAAGGCTTTAGCAAAGTATGCTGATTAATGAGCATAAGCATCCTCATGCACACAGCACAGATGTAAAAGAGGAAGAGAAAATGACTGGTCTCATGTCATGTGTTTTTTTCTTCCGTCTGTGGTTCAAAACAATCAATGTCAGTTCATTACAATCACAAGTGTTTGGGGAAGGAGGGAAAATATGGTGACCATGTTAGTGTTATACAAGCTTCATTTTACATCCCTTCTCTACATATAGATAATATATTCTTAGCCTGAAAACATTAACAGCACATTTCCCATGCCGTGACATGAGCAAAGTCGTGTGGCTGGCGCCTTCATTTTAGGTTAACCGTTCAATGCTTTGATCATGAATAAAACCAGCTGCAGGCTAAACAGCACGTCAGCCTTGCATTGTTACATGTGGCAGCCTCACTACACTGACCACCAGGAGCTATGTGTGGTGGAATCCGAGCCAATTCAACACTGAAGCAATGACCGAGTCATAAACTAAGTCTATCATGTACAGCCTACTGCAGTGCATGCCCTGTATATCATGTCATAAAAGAACAACACAGCTACTATCCTCAGTGGAAATGAATAACAGTGCTGCCATATGAGTTGTTTTTAAGACTCAAAATAGACCAAGTTGTTTCTCTTCTAAGAACATGATGAACATTTTTTCACTGCAGCCTGACAAAACTGCCTTTATTTCCCTTCATTTATCACCTCTACCCTGACAAGATGACAGCTGTGGGGGGAAGGGTGTATTCCACTACACACATGTGCTGCACACTTCTTTAATGTGCACACATATCCAAGATATTTCAGTATAATGTCTGTATATGTCATGTTAGAAGTAGATGTCCCTTTCTACTGTGCCCACAGGCAAAATGCATGCATTCAGTATGTTAACATATTTACATAACAGTTATAGCTGTCAAACCTCTGAGCAAATGTGTAGAATGAATGTAGAATTAAGACTGAATGTAGAATTAACACTGAAGTGTGTGCATTTATGTGCATGCACTTGCAGTGAATCATGCAGAGACACTTCGTACTACCAGTCTGAGCGCATTGCCAAAAGGAACTTTTAATTTGTGCTGAGCTGAAAGAAAAAGGTTAGTATGCCAAAGAATAAAGGAAAACAACTGAATTGAGCAGCAGAATTTTCATCGTGGACAGGATTAAATGTCAATCAACAACTAGAATCAGTAGGGAAGCTGGTGAACGAGTGCTTCCTGTTAATAAAAGCTTAAGCCCCAGTGGTGTGAAGTCCTCTCTGCTACATTAACTAATGGCTTTCTCTGGGGACAACTAACAAGACAAAATCTAATTCAGCCTTCTTTTTGGTGCAGCATAATTAGAGAAAAGTAGTTACCATGGAAATTCCTTATTGCATTTGTTTGTTTACACCAGGTAAAATATTAAAGTGTGAACATTTGAAATAAGCTTTTAGTGGTTATACTTCCTCTGCATGTTGAACGAAGGCAGTGATTCAGAGTTAATTCAAAAAGAGATCCATCATCTCTGTCCCTGCATGTAAGTAGAGATGAGGCTCATCCTTCAACTTAAACCCCCACATCTCATCTCAGAGTCTCAAGTGTGCTTCACAAGGGACATGGGATTACAATTTACAGGTTATAAGAGTTTATTAGACGCACAGGGCAGACTGCTTACTGGTGTGGTGTGTGGTCACGTAGGGAGCAGCAGGACTTTTCTCAGCTGTTCCAACAAATACAATGGAAGCAGATGTGAGTGCTGAAAAGCATACCTGGAGGTGTGATGTAGCACCTCTGGAGGGATGTCACACCTCTATCACACACACAGTGTCAGATCATGATTTCAGCTACAACTACAAACTGCAACAATGCATCCTTTATTAAACGGATTAAATCGTCCGAGAAAGAATAATGCAATTACACTCAAACACCATGGTTAACATAAAGGTCCAGTGTGAAAGATCTAAAGGGATTTATTAGCAGAATATGACATAACTTTAATATCATATTCATAAATACGTTTAGTGTGCAATCATCTGAAAACAAGAATCATTGCAGTTTTGTTACTTTATAATGAGTTCTGTCTATCCTAAGAGAGAGCAGGTCCTCATCCATAGAGGCTGCCATGTTTCTACAGTAGCCCAGGATGGACAAACCAAGCACTGGCTCTAGACACAGCATTTCATCTTTGTTGTGAGTTTTGCTGCCACTGTAGGTTCTTCTACATGCGTGGAAGCAGAGTTTACGATAGACTTTAGACTTTATTTTGACAGCCAGTATGGCCATTGATATACCAAAATTCTGGTCATATAGAACAACTACAGGGGACATGTTTTAAATAGCCATATAAATTAATTTCTTTGTCCTTTCCTCATCCGGACACATAGAGGATAATGGGGATGTAATCATGTATAACAAAACAAAAGGTTAAATCAAAAAGATTTAATTCAGCTCTATGTACAGTGTGCAGCAAACTTCAATATTGAATAGAAAATAATCAAGAATGTGCTAACTTAGATTTTTTTTTAAATTATGTCATTTTTATTTTAGATTTCTTTAAATTGTGCTGTTTTTATTATTTAAAAAGCTGACATATAGACCTGCCAGCTAACAAAAACTCTGCAGGTTAGGTAGGGTGTTTGTAATTGGCAAGCTCACTACCAGATGCCCCTAAATCCTACACACTGGTCATTCTACCAGCAGGATGGTATAAAAAGAAAATAAAGCATCCAAAATAATTTTGTTCAGTCTTGATGGTTTTTATCAATGTACGATTGCATTTGCCCCACAGTGTAAATGTCACTTTTTAGAAACCAGAAATCCCCCCATCAGACATTCCAGTTTACATGTTGTGACATGTTTTTCAAACTGCACTAGTGAGGGGGAAAACTCTTACTTGCATGACATTGACTCTTAACACACATATTCACCAACCCCTGGTTGAAATTCAGACCTCTCCTGTAATTCCTCTCAACCCCCCACACACTGCACCGGATAGTAATTACGGATATGAAACCTGCTGTACAGAGCAGAGCATGTAATTAGCCTTCTAACCAGGGGCACAACTTAACAACCAGCCGTTTCTTCAAAGACCCAGGAGAGAAAAACACAGTACATGCTCTCCACCAATTTAAGCAGAATTTTCAGTTTTCTGTCAGAAAAGAGGATGATGAATCAATTTAGTCATTAAAAGTGTTACAAAATGCATGGGCTGTAACTGAGTACACTAAACACATTATTTCAGATTAAAACCAGCTATAGACGGAACCAATAGTACATTTGAGAGTGGGGCAGAAAAAAAGCTAAACTTGCACCAACAAATATATAGATATTGATATTCATTTAAAGGCTCAATACAGGAAGTTCTCAGATTATGTACTGCACTCATGTTAATTGCTTTTCCACCACATCATATTTTAGTTTTACAATTAATTTTAAGAGAGACAAAAACACCTTTAAAAAAATCTTTCAAGTTTCCTCAGATTCCTCTGCTTGAAGGATCAATATCAGTTTGAACCTGATCATTATGCTCAGCAAGATGTCTTCAATAAAACAAAATGTCTCATTGTCAGTTTAGAAAATTGTGTTGATTCCCTTGAGACAGTAACAAGTAACTTCTGGAGTGTAAATCAATGAGAATGAAACAAAACATATCACTGAATTCAACTTTGAATTTCCTCATCACTGTGCTGCATATCCAGTAAGGATTTATATCTTAGAGGGCCCTTGTTCCATAAAAAAGTGGGGAAGTAGAAAATCTAAAAACGGATATGCATGTGGGAAGTAAAACCAACAAACATAATGTCAGCATGCCATCAATTCTGAATGACTTTTTTGATAATAGCAATGTCTCCAGCAGCTGCAGCGGCATCTCAGACAGAAAGTTAAAAGAACCAGGAACACATTTAAAGGCATGGGAAAGTGTCATTGTCTCTTTGCTACCAAGTATTACCTCCAATCAGTGTGTGTGGGAGCTTGTTTAACTACATTCATGAGGTCCAAAAACTGTGAGCCCACTATTTTTGTGAAGTCAGACCAGCATTGTGGGGCCAAAATGGTGAACCCCACAGGTTTAAGGGGGCATGTGAGGATTAAGATTGGTTTTAGGGCTAAGAGTTCAGTTCAGGTTAGGGTTAAACACTTAGTTGTAATGGGGAGCGTAAGAGCAGCAATCAATTAGTCAATCAAAAGAAAATTAATTGCCAACTGTTTTGATCATTAATTTATCATTTCAGTCTTTTTTTTAAGTCAAACATTTAGTTCCAGTTACTTAAATGTGAGGATTTTTAAAGAAAAAGTATTTTTGAACTGTTTGTTGGACAGAGGAGGCCATGTGAAGATGTCATTTTGGGCTCTGGGAAACTGTGATGAGCAGTTTTTACAATTTTCTGACATTTTATAAACACAATGATAATTCAATTAATTGTGAGTTGTCATGAAATTCAAAGTTCAATACAATACTAAAAAAAGAGTCCTTGACACAAAAAACTCACACAGTGCTGGTACAGAAAACGTCACTGAAGACTGGTTCTGCTGCAACTCAATTTTAAGGCAAAACAATAAGACTGAACTGTACTAAAGTCTTGAATGGCAACTTTTTTAATAGCTTTGGTACTTTTGATACTATAATTAACAAATATTGTATTGTTTTAAACATGTGGTATTGAAAAAGTATTGAAGTATCAATAAGTTTGACAACTTTATTGAAATAATTCATAGAATTGTTAGGTCGAAGTTGCAGTCCTGAAGAGGTTACGGAATGGATTATGTCAGTGATTGGTCCCCATGAATGCAGTGTGTGTAAGTGAGAGAGAGAAAGAGAAAGAGAGAAAGAGAGAAAGAGAAAGAAACCAAGCCAGTGCTGGGAACAGTCAAGGGTGTTCACCTTGTGTCCAAACAGCAGCCCACTCACTACCCCTTAATTCAGTCCCGGTGGGAGGGATCCACTCCAGACTTATGACTGCCTATTTTGACTGTCCTTACAGAAAAAAAAATAAACAAGTAAATGATAAAGTAAAATCAGACACTGCTCTGATTCCCTCTGACTTTCCTCACATCCCTGCTCGACAGGGCCGTGCTGCAGGCTGCTGTTTCAAGTTTAAACTTTCCCAAACATTCTCAATAAAGCCCACATGTTTACATCAAAGCAGAGCTGAGAACGAAGGGAGGCAAAGTACACATGGACATGCTACTTTTTAACGTGTGGACTGTGACAGTGAGTGGCAGATCAAGTCCTCTCGCACACAAATTGTATTTCTGGTGGCATCACTGTCTGCTGCCACGTTTGTCTCCTCAGGAGGTGGGTGAACTCTCAGCACAAACATTTCAAAGAGCACAGGAGAAAGACACTTGTGTGTGGAAAGTAATGAAGGCCACATTTTTCAAAGATGGAGATGTTACTATTTATAGCAAAACAAATCTAACTTTTGTCTGCTCTTCTTGTGTGTCATAAGTACAAATGGTCAAGTCTAGCATGTTGTTGCACAACTCGTCTGTATATGGCACTTTTGCAAGACCAGTCTCAGTGGTGTGTGTGTGTGTGTGTGTGTGTGTGTGTGTGTGTGTGTGTGACAGACTACTCACCCAGCAGCAGCAGTTTCACTTCTCTGGCCGCCTTCTCTCCATCTTCTCTCAGGTTTTTATCAATCATTTTAGACCTCTCGGCCGCGGCTTTATCTTCCTGACTAACTGTACAACCCATGGTTCCTAGTGCGCGCTTCAGGACTGCTGCTTAGTGGGAAAATATCACCTAGGGGAAAAAAGCTAATCAACAAAAAAAAAGAAACCCTATTTAAAAAAAACAAGGGTTGAAACTGAGCAAGACGACTTCCCTTTTTGATGTCGAGTTGCGACAAACGTGACGGAGTCCGTTCATCCGCGAAAAATCATAAAAAAACGATCGACTTCTCTCTGCGATGTGAACTTGGATTTTTGATTGAACTTGGGGTTTCTGATGGACGAAATTCCCAGAGAGCCGTCAGTTGGCCAGCAGCATCGGTGGTTTTTTGTGAGAGCGGAGAAGTTGACCGAAGAAGAAAAAAAAAGCTACTTTTGTGGACGGCTGACTTTTAGCTAATTCCTTAGTTCCTACAGCACACCATCAGAGCAGGTTAAAACACACGAAAACGGACAACGAAGTTCAGCAAAAAAAAAAGTATTCCAGCTGTTGAAAAACCGAGCACACGGATTCCTGCTGCCAGTTAAACGGCTACCGGACACACACTAACCACTTTTCGGGTGATATGTATCTTTTCTGCTTTTTATCTTTCTTTTTATTTTAATCTCTATTGCCGCTACGCATTCTTTCCCCCGCGTTGAGATTTATCACGTTTGAAGCCACACCCGTAGCCGCCGTGAAGTTCCCCTCCGTCCGACAAACAGCGAGACAGCGCCGTCACCTCCCAACCAACTCAACAGCAGCAGCAGCAGCGGCAGGAGGGCCAGCCTTCACCGGAAATAACCGCCCACTCCGCGTGCTTCATGGGAAATGTAGTCAAGCGTTGGAAATAATCTACCTGCCCTCAATTCAAATGAATTACTGCCCCGAGGGGCAAAATTAAGGGTCCATGTGACACCCCAGTCGACAAGAAAACAGATTAGACGTGTATATGTTAGTTTATATTTTAATAGCTTGCATTTCTGGCGATTAGCTAGCCGGTACATGTGTTGTGCTCTATTAATTTTAAAATGTCAAAATACAAAAGTGGTGAAAAAAAGTATTTTGTATAATTTACTTAGGTACAAGTAGAAATACGGCTGTGTAAGAATACCATTGGTCGAAAATAGCTAAACTAAATTGCTCAAGTAAAATTTTGAGGTAGGCTTACTTGTAGGCTACTTAGTAGCTAGTATTTATTTGGTTTGCAACTTCTACTCCACTTTCGGAGGAAAATATTGTAGTTTTTCCTCTACTGCACTTATTTAATAACTTAAGTTACTGCAGTGGTTGAAAGAGTACAGACTTGAAAAAATACTAATAAAAGTGCAAGTACATTAAAAATGATTTTATTACAGTAATTTGAGTAGTTGTAATATGTTACTTCCACCAAGGCTGGTTGCTTTGTGCATTCAAATAAGACAATCTAATAAATTATTATATGAATTAAAGATTAATATGAAACTTTAATGAAACTCACAAGCTAACCCTGCAGATAAAGTGGGCTATATATAAAGTAATTAAGCTGCAGCACAGATATTAATGCATCAGTAATTACAATCCAATAATATATTATAGATACATTAATCAGAGATGGGCCATTCCTGCATAATAAATATACTTATGCTTTAGTACTTTTAATTTTGTATGTTTACTTAAGTGAAAAAAATGGAATTCAAGATGTATACTTGTAACAATGTACCTCTACACTGTCGCACTGAGTACTTCCTCCACCCCCCAAAAAATAGGCTTTCTAAATTTTATTTAATTAGACATTTCCACAAAAGTATTATAAGCAAACTGAACCATCAAAAGTAAGCTAAGTTATATTAATATATTAATATAGGTTAGATATTGAATTGGGTTCTCATTATTGATGTAATAATGTCTAAGCTTGAGTAAAATTTTAATATTGTAGCTGGTTGAAAGATGGAGCAATTTTAACTTTATTTTTTTTACACCACTGAAGCATTCACTCAGTAACAATGTTATGATATGTGCAATGTTTCATTTACAAAATAATAATAATGATAAAAAAAAAAAAAAAAACAATAAATACAAAAAATAGTCTTAAAGACAGAAACAATACAAGCTGTTCATAAATGCACCAGAGAGATAGCTGATTGCTGAGGCTCACTGCCAGGACATCAAATATCGATGTCTGCAGACATGATTTATGTAGGTTATAAAAATTAGCTATTTAACTTGATTAGCAAGCAAATTAAATTTAGAAATTCAACCTCAACCTCAGGAGCTTCTGATGATTATTTGAGGGCAGTAGAAAAACAAAATTATGCCATTGGTGGCCACTGTATTTTAGATATTGGTAATCCAAACTGGTTTATGCAAATAACTGAGGGTAGGATTGCTATCTGAAATGCTTGTTAGAATAACAGCAGACCATAAGGTTTAAATACTGTGACTCAAAAATAAGCCCAATACAAACTAGATAATTAATACTTTCAGCTCTATAAAATCCCTAATATTGTTACGGTGCATGATGTTCATAGCTCCACAGCTCTGTAGTGCCACCTTGTGGACTGGCTTATGACACTTGAGGAGGGAATTAACAACTCACTTATCTTACAATGTTTTTGTTTTTACTACAAGGTCTTAATTAAATTATATGCATGTTTTGCCAAGGAGATTTGTTATCATTCTGCTTATTCACTGACTAAATCTATGCAGTAGATTACAATAGACCGGAGGATGTATTATATATTCAAGGCGACAGAATTTGAGCATTTTAGTGTTATTTTCAAGTGCTTCACTTACGAATGATTCTGCAGCTGAGGGACTGAATAGAACTTGAAATTACTGATTCATATAAAAGGCAAGGTCTTAAAAGTCAGTACATATACAATCTCCTGTTTCCAAGAGCATTTAATAAGGTGGAGGTCAATGGGACAATGTCACACCTGACAAATGATGAAAGATCCAATTTTTGTTACCTCATTATCTTTATTGCAACATTGTTTACAGTACAATAAATGCCAGCAACATATTAAAATATATAGAGATACAAGAAGATCGACATGAACTGAAGGACAAAAAGGTTTAAAAGCACTTTGAAAATGATTACATTTATATTCTTAATTGGACTAAAACTTTAATTGCTATTTACATTGTACAAACTAGATATGCATATAGAATATAAAGGGTATACATTTATATACATTATTTATAAATGCTGGCCGATGTCAATATTTAATATGTTACTATTCAATCATACACATTTCAATAGATCACAATAAGGGAGACTAACAACACTGAGTTCTACATGGAGGTCCTCAGAGATCGTCTTCCATCAGCCACTAACACAGTGTATCCCCTCACTGTGTTGCCTCTTGTTTATTTTTATTTTTTTGCATGTTGTGAGGCTTTTTGTGTGCGTGCACCATTGAAAAACTTGTTTATGACATGTAATTTCCCAAATGGCTTTATCATACATAGAGCCAAAAAAAAAACTGAGGTCAAACTAGGAACAGGAAGTTGGGGATAAATATAACACTTGCACTGGCTGAACAACACCAAAGTTATGTCCCAGTGGCTGATTCGAATGACTCCCTCTGCATACAGACACAGAAAGACAACCAAATATCTAGATTTAATCAAATAAAAAAATCGATTAAAAGAGGTTTGCTGTGTAACAAATTAACAGGACAACACTAACACCCATACAGCTATCACTGTAGTCTGGTGTAACAGAATTTATCTTTTAAAAAAATAATGAAATGTCGGCAAGTACACCAGAATACTAACAAATTAGTTGGTTACTGTCTGCCAAGAAACAGCGAGGAAGTCAGAAACAACCAAAACTATATCACTGATGATATATCACTGACTATAAAAAACAAATATAAGAACAAACAAACAAACAAAAAAAACATATCAGTCATTAACAGGTTTTGCATCTGGCATTTCATTACTGAATCATATTCAACCAATTCCCAAATAAACACTGAACATGAAGTTTACAGTTAATCCATCAATGGCAGGAGACGAATACTTGAATTATACTTCTGATCAGAGAGTATAGGTCCAGGTTTAACAACACAAATGCATATAGGTAGTATATTTGAAATACACTGGAGCCATGTTTTCTATTTTTTTTTTTTTTCCAACAACACGGACACTTAAAAACCTCCAACATGACATCCAACTGATTAGTTGTTTTATCTACAGAAGGGACCAGAGGAGGAAACTAATGACCGCGGGGGCTCACAGGAAAGCTAATTTTAACATTATTTCAAGTAATGTTGGAGAACACATCCATATTATACCATCGATAGTATACATTGCTAAATTTCTCAAAATCTACATTAGGTTGATTCATTTGTCAATGATTTAGTTATACAAAAGGGGCATGCCCTTAAATCACATGTGAACTTCTCACAAATCATTTGCTTGCGTTTCAGCTTGTTAACGGCTACAGGACGTTGTGCTTATAAAAGGAAAGTGCTATTGCTAACCGACAACTTTTCAAGATTGTTAAAGAGACGGTAAAACCATGTCTGTCATTTCTGTTTCTGTGGTTAACACAGAAATATTTACAGACATTTACAAGACCCTGTTGTCTTGTTTTTTTTTGTTTTTTGTTTTGTTTTTTTTTGTATTCATTTTTGGTTATCTCTGATTACTTCCAGTATATGCTCAGAAACAACACATCAAATCTTCCAGGTCCCTGCTTGGTGATTAAGAACACTGAGCAGTAACTTTCTTCTTTTCATTTTATGTATCACTTGGATCTGTACAATCCAACTGATGAGGTCTTCAGTGCCATTCGTCACTGTCATCTACACAGTAATACTGAAAATAAAACACTGTGCGTTATATAGGCGTTCTGTTATGCAATGATGTGGCCAGCCAAGAATCATTTAAAAATGTTCCTGCATTTCTGATATTTATCGCCTCAGTAAGTGCTGAGAATCATGTCATCAGTCTGTACTGCATCTTCTGAGGTTTTCATCAAGTAGCTGTGGAGGATGAATGAATCTGATGAATATTCAGTGTATTGGTTATGGGGTTCTTTGTCTCTAAGTTGCGAGGAAGGAAGATAACTGTAAGGTTGAGCGTAAAATCAATGGAACATTGTACTCAGAAAAGTTACTGCATTTACACATTGTTAACATCTGAAGAAGGAATGACTGAATCAACGTTGTCATGGAATCGGTAACTGCTGTTTTTGTATGTAAGGCAAGACACTATGAAAGACCTTCAGAGAACACTGTGGATGAGTCTTCTCTCCACGCTGCATGAAGTAAAGAGATTTGATTCGTCACACCGTCTTGGCAATTCTTCAGAGAATTAGCAACTCTCACTATTTAAACGAAGAATTTTTACATAGTGATTCATAATAAAAATATACATCTAGATCATATTGTGTAGGAATGTTTTATGATAAAAGTGCTAATAACACTACACCACATACTGTCAGTGGATTTTTGCATCTCGCTCCGTCAGAGGTGAGAATGTTAACGCCTCTGAGTCTTAAAATACACGGCAGCAGCATGAGTTAGTGGAGCAGGAGGCTAAACGCTGCACATCTGAAAGGAATAGTTTGACATTTTCTAGTCTTCGTGGTAAACTGTGCTAACCAGATGCTGGCTGTGGCTTCAGATTTACTGTATAGATCAGCCCATTCTCACTCCCAACGTGTAAAATACAGCAGCTTGATCATTACCCCTATGCCTAAAGTCTGCATACAGGTGGTGGCGGTGGATGGATGAGTCTAACAAACACAGGGCTTTCACCCAGGAGACCAGGGTTTTTGTCCTGTGTGAAACCAATGGTCATGTGTCTATTTCTTGTTAACTTACGTAACATTCATACGTTACAGGAGTTAAACTGTACTTACACAGTAACATAACTTGTGTTACATACTTAGGTACCTACATTTATTACGGTATGTACTGAACATAAACAAGTTACGTTATGTAACTTAGGTTAAGTAATTTACATACATTAAAGGAGAAATCTATAATATAGTTACTGCAATAAATCATAAAATGACCACAATATGTCATCAGAGATCAAGGAAACACATTAACGGCCACTGTGTCCTCCTTTGAAATTTCTATTCTGGGCTGGAAAAACTGTTTTTGTATGCCCGTTTCATGTTAATTAGAGATTAAATTAATGGCAAATGTTCGGCAAATGATCAAGTGTCTGTTTATGAGTTGTAAGAAATTATTAATAATCTCACAGGAGAAGCGGATGTTTTTCATTTTAACGGTTAAATGAAGTAATATGTCGATAGAGTCTGGCAGGCAGTGAGACAGGCAGCCACTTAACTCAGAGTCCACAGTGATGTTGCACGCCTCCTGCACTCCTGCTTGAGCTTCCCCAAGTCTGGGGAGGAGGGGGAAACAACCCGTTTCAACCATAGATCATATATTAAATGCCTATTTAATATACTGTGTATGGCTCCAACTCGCCATTTGGACTGCTGTACTCATTTTTGCATGTGCAACTGCTACATACTGCTCCTTTAATTTCAGTAACTAACATACATACTTTAACCCAAATAATGATCTTTTCCTGAAAGTAACCAAGCAGTTTTGTTGCGTAAACCAAATAAAGTAATTTTTGTGCTTTTATTTTGACACTGATACCCATATTATTGCTAACTTGACCATGGAGCCGTGAACATTCGAATGGGTGGGCCAACTGTTTCAGAGTTTGAAACATACAGCCACTGACCAAGCTGCTGTATTTGACAAGTTGGGGAACATTTCGTACAGACATATCAGTGGTGTCCAGCTCACGTAACTCTATGCAGGAAAGTGAGTAACTGAAAATGTTGAACTATTCCTTTAACTTATCTTTCTTTCTGTGCAACAGCTTGTACTTTTACTTTCCTCTGCAGTTGCACAGACTGGTAAAGACAAATAAGTTAGAATAATGATAATAATTATATGATAATAATAATAATAATAATAGATATAAAAATCATCAAATAATGGTCTATCATTCAATACACTCCTGTCATTCAACTGTTAAAAGGGAGGTGTCTCAGATTTTGTATTATAATCTGAGTAGCAGTTTGCAGATCATCTTAGGACAAACGGGGATGTGAGAGGGTGACAGATGCTCACAACTAATACAGGGACAGGCGTATAAAGACAGCAGCTTTCTATATTGTTACTTTTCTGTTTCTTTACGTCCATCCCACAAGGCACAGCCTTCAAATGTCCTCATCAATCTTTACACACCTGACCGATTTTGTAAATTCACTATCCATGAAAGTCTACTGGCCTGGATCTGGAGTCACTGTTTGGCAGAACGTACAGTACAATGTAATGCCATTAGAGTGAGAGCTTCAACTTTTGACTCTCTGACATCTCTGTGGCCAATATTCTCCAACGGAAAAGAAAGGGCATCTTCAACATCAAACATTATTCAGTAAAAACAGTAACATAAGAACACAGATCTAAATCAACAATATAAAACCTGAAAAAAAAGGAAGGTAGTGCCTAGTGACCACTGCTGGCCTTGCTGGTGCCTGACGTCCAATCAATAATGATGAAGCTGAGACTCATTATCATGAACAAGAAGCCTATCCCAGCAAAGCAGGCGGCCTAGAAGAGAGAAAAAGTGACTGAATTAGAGAGTGACAGAGAACAGGAGATATCATGGTAACTGAAGGCAACCTTTTCAGTGACAGTGCCATCATATTTACAGTAACTTCCATAGTAAATCAATAAATATGTAAATAACTTTTTTAAAGGTTGATACAGATATTGGACTTGGACGGGGCCGCAGAGCACAGTGTGACCACCAGCAACAACACAACAGTGATGCTAAGTGTGACTACAGGTGAAATAGACTTGAAACTTTCAGCCAGAGAGGGCAGCAAAACATTTTCTTTTCTTTTCTTTTTTCTTTTTTTATCACTCTGGTGTTAACGAAACACTGCTTTTTGTTTCTCTTGACTGTTACTGAGGAAACAAGATTTAGGAACAGTTGAGAAACAGATGGAAAACGCAACATAATACCTTATGACTTTTTTGTTTTTTTTATTACATTCCCTTTGTTCGGGTGCACACATTTGTTTCTTCCCCTTGTTTCCTTTGAATAATTTCAAGCCACAGAGCATCTACTCTACATTGATGCTATTCTTTCAGATGGATCAGCTTTATAAAACCTCACCTAACCTAACCTAAAATAAATGTAAAAAAAAAAAAGTAAAATAAACTAAACTGAATTTAATTTTCTCTTATTCTCATGAGATGCTCACCAGGATTTTGGGGACCGAGAGCAGCGGCTCCTCTTCTTTGGGTACAATACGAATGTAAAAGACAGCAGGGAAGATGAAGATGAGACAAGGGGCAGACGTGGCACCTAGAAAGCAGACAAAAAACACAAAATTATTCATGAAACTAATTCTGTATGGATTCTCACTCCCTTCGGTTCTCATTACGCTGCGGCTGTCAGTCTGACAGCGGTGTAGTGATGATATGGAAATTAGTTGAAAAAGAATTAGCTGTTATTTATTCTGTTCTACCATCACAAATAAATATTGATCATATGAGGCTTTTGAATTTAATATTTGAAGTGTGTCATGTCTGATATTTCTCAGTGCTCATCATCCCACAAAAAATAAAAGATATCTTCCCAAATACTGCTGTTCTTGAAATCTTGGATGTGTCTCTTTCTTTCATTAATGTTTAGTGGTCTTTTACTTTAAATGTAGAAATATGACTTTATTTATGTGTGACGGCAATTTGAGGTGGAAAATGTGACTCAGTCAGGGTTGGGTAGAAATGGATTACATATAATTGGGTGTATGTAATCAAATTACAAACAATAGGTAACTATAATCAGCCCAGATTACATTTGGAAAATTTGTAATTAGATTACAGTTACATTTTCAAGAAACAAATAAAATTGATTATATTTTTGATTATGTCCTTAAAATATGGAAATTTTAAAACGATGACATTTTAATTCATGATAACCGATGCTCTGTTAACTCATGAAAGGTGCACATGACCCACAGGGTTTCTTAGACAAGTGATCTACTTTGCGGTGGACCAGGAGGGAGAAAAAAGAACGTTATGAGAGAAAGAGAAAAAAGAATATTTGTGGAACTCAAATATTTGTTGCTATGTTAAAATGCACTGGACCATATCCAGAGCCAGTGTTGAGTATGTCCTTTCTGGTCTACTGTAGAAACATGGATGAGCAAAATAGCGTCCCCCATGGAAGAGGATCAACAAGCTCTGTTGATATAAATATTTTCAGGTGGTTGTGCACTAATGAAAACATATTTATGAATATTATATTCAATTTTCTTATTCTGCCTATAAATCCTGTATACTGGATATTTAGGTTTGTCTGAATGGTGGCACTTTATGCATCAAAACCACCCTCGACCCTGGGTTGATTTGACCTACCAATAATCCCAAAGATGCCCAGGATGTTGGGGGCAAAGATGACCAGCAGGTTGATGAAAGTGAGCAGAATGAAGGCTATGGCGATGTGACGAGGCCAGTAGAAGGTCTTGTTGGGAAACATCATCTGCTGGATCGCTCTGCGTACCTGATCGTAGTAATAATAAAATCTTTTTCAATTGTTTCACTGTATATTACAATAAGACAATGCTGAGTCACCACTTGAAGACAATAACTGATCATAAAAACAAATTGAGTGAATTGAAAGTGCTAAAATTGTACTTACAGGGAAGAGCACAATGGGCACAGTGAGTGTGACAGCAGTCAGCACAGCCACGCGTACACACAAAATCAGATTGTCATATGGATCAATACGGCTGTAGGTGTGAAGCAGCTCTGCTTCCACTTCATCTGAAAGAGAGGAAGAGAGAGTATGTTCAAGAATAATGAGGGAAGAACAGCTGCATTTGTACTGCTAACATTAATTAATAAGCATATAATTACAGTGCAAGCAAAATATTGACAATAGGTGGAATATATTGTAACCAATGGTAATGAGAATGTTTTATTAGTTCCTAAATACTAGTAAAAATGACTTTGTACTATACTATTATGGCTAATAAAACTTTTATGACTCATGATGTCTTTTCACTGCAGTAAAATTACTTTAGCAGTACAATAAATGGTTATTGTACAGTCGATAACATAACCACTAGAGGGCGCAGATACATCATTATGCTGTTCAGCCTACAAGTTTGCTGTTCGGTTATGAAATAGTCTACTGATATGAAAACAAATATATGACATTTCTACAGTTCATTAATAAGCACAAATAAAGAAATAAAGAAGCAACATTAGGGCAGTGTAGCACAAACAGTTAGACAGACAGACAGACAGATACACAGACAGACAGATAGATAGATAAGATAGCTAGAGAGAGAGAGAGAGAGAGAGAGAGAGAGAGAGAGAGAGAGAGAGAGAGAGAGAGAGAGAGAGAGAGGGAGAGAGAGAGAGAATATGGGAGGAGGACCAGCCCTCACCATAGAAAGTTAGGTATCCAAAAAGGGCAGCCAGGAAGTACATGCTGTACATGACTGCAATGGAGATGTTGGCCACATGCTGCATCTTTTTCTTGGTGGGACTGAAATCAGAAGATATTGCCATGTGATGTCATATACACACACACACACACACACAAACACACACATAAACACACACACATAACATTAGGGCACTGTCAAATTAATGTATATGCCCATACAGAAAGCATGTAGCCCGATAATTATTAAATATCATCTTCAGCTGCAGGGCCACATTTCTTGCATAATTAATAGATTCAATAACACATCACAAGTAATTTTAGGAAAACAAGCCACAGTGGTTCAAAGCAGGATGATAAAGTTAAACTAACAACATGCTACATCGTACAAGCAGTGCCAGTGCATTTCAAAATAAAATGAAAGCAGTGCATGTGACTAGGTTATGGTCAGCCAAGCGCAAATCAGGCATAGTAGCTTTCCTCTTTGTTATGCAACTGATCGGTTGTCCAAAAGTTAGCAGGAGTTTTCCATCTTAGGAACATACTTGCGCAGCTCTGTGTAGATGGGCAGGACCTCAGGGTGGCACACAAAGGCGAACGCCAGGATGGGGATGGTGTAGGCCGTCTGAAAATGAACCCCAACAGGTCACCATAGATACAGCAGCGCCATCCCAGACGTCTTACCACCAACCTCGCGCTTTACTGCCCATTACTCCCTCAGACACATCACAGAGAGCTAATTGTTTCCCTGTGATTAACTTGGACCTGGCTGCAGACCAGCTTTAGCCCATTTAAGAATGCCTTACTTATAAGCTGCTAAGCAGCAGAGACTGGTTATACTAGCCTGGGTTAAGAAAGTCTCATATATCTTTAAGAGATGCTAATAAAGACTTGATAGGATTTCATAAAACTCAGGAACAACTCAACAGTACTTGCTAAAGCTCTGGAAAGTGAAATTGTTTTAATAAAATTAAAGGGAATATTCAACACTTTCTATGTGGGTGCCGTTTTATTGACAGAGAAAGATGAGTTCTCCTGCTACATAATCTGTGGTTCTTCCTGCAGTGATGTCACAGTGATGTTACTGATGTTAAGGAAGAACTACAGGCTGTTTCATCTTGGATTTAGTCTCAGCCTCTGTGTAGCCAGGGGGAGTGCTAGAAAAGTATTTTGCTCATCTAACACCATGTTTTGCCCAATGAAGTTATAGACTGGTGGTGATTAGTGCTGATTTTGACTGAAATTGCAACTGTGATATGATTTGAAATGTATATTTTTTACATCGTTATTCTCATTTTGAATAAATAACATATTTAATCATTGTATTGTGATTTTACAGAGACTGACACCAAACAATGATAAATGATTTTCTGTAGAATATGATTTGTAGGCCTGGATATCTCTGTAGCACGACAATATTTGATTTAAAATTGTGTTTTGACACACATTTTCCTTTAACAAATATTGCATCATGATACATTACAGTAGGCTTTATCGCAATTCAATAAAATTTCAATTAATTGCCCAGCCCTGGTGGTGATAAACAGCAACATGGGCAAGGGCGTCAGAAGGTCGGGTGCAATGCATCCTGGTATATGTAGCCACTGCTGGCACAACATGAGAACTCAGCTTTCTTGGTCAGTATACCACAAGTGAAGAATTTATTGCTTCAATTGACTACATTTACCATCAACACTGACTGGACATCCACATGAAATCCACCCTTTAAGGGTTGCTTTTAGAGACTTGATAGGATTTCATGAAAATCAGGAACAACTCATCAGTATTTGCTACTGCTCTGAAAGGTAAAACTGTTTCAATAAAATGAAGTAATTTAATGTAACTGAAGGGACTAGCTGTGACTAAGAGTCTTTCAGGAGTCCTCTCCTGTGGTGAAGGCATGTATTGTGTGTAAAAAGTAAGGGTACGAAGAGAAATGTCAGGTCTTTCCCATTTCACTCATTACCTGTCTCTTTGGCCCATAAAGGGCAAACTTGATGATCTCACTGCAAGCACGAGAATGCCAAAGCAATTTTTATTCTTGTGCTGACAGGAACAGACAGCTCAGGGGTCATGGTCCATTTATGAGCCTTGCATTAATCGCAGACTATTGTCTATCATTAACAGCTTGATAAAAGCCCTTATCTCCTCTTGTGTGCCACTGAGTGTTTCAAACCGAATGTGATTTCCATGCTTGGACTGTGAGCTATCACTGGCAACATGCTGAGGATGACTATGACATAAGTGGGTGTCTGTCAGTGGCCATGGCAGTGGAGGTGGATTTTGCATTTTCAGACTGATGCATGCGTAAACCTACTTGTGAGTTGAGGTTGGCCAGCTTGGGAATACAGGCGGGATCATCTTCCCCTCCAGGATCTGTCGCACTGACATTCAGCCCACTGGCAGTGCCGTTCAACGCAAAGTCCACAAACGGACAAGGGACGTTGAACTTCTTGTAGATGACCTGTACAGTGCAGAGGAGAAACGTTAAGCAGAAACAAAGGCTGTGGGACAGTGTTAGCATACAGACAGGATGAAAATATGGTACTGAGGGAGCCAAGGAAAGGGGGAGAGAGAGAGCAATAGAGAGAAAGAGAGAGCAGTGCGTGGATTACAGCTCACACAGCCAAAACTAGGTCAGAGAAAGACAGAGAACCAACACAGCCTGGAACTGCAGCGTGCAAACATTAGTCCATGGCAATGAGTAGAGAGAGTCAGGAATACTAAAGAGATGGTGGGAAGGTGAAAAAAAATATCTTGTTGCAGATTGATGGCAGTGCATCTGAATATGCTGCTTTGAAGTTGATGCCAACAGACAAGAAACAAGAAGAAAAACAACAACTAGTATCTGTGTATGTATACCAGGGCTGGGCGAAATGGCCTATAAAGAATATCTCTGTTTTTATGATATTCCACAATACACGATATATAGCACAAAACACATATTTTCTCTGAAATGCAAATTCAACAATGTTGTAGGGATCACTCCTCTGCCAACCAGTCAAAGTGCAGTTTACATTCATTTCTGTCCAGATTTATATAATATATATAAGTGCAAATTTTGAAGGGTTTTACCAAAAGAGTAGTTGGTAAAATAGAAGTTGCCACTATAGTGACATGTGTATGAATAATTTCTGCCAAGAAACATGCTGGTTTCACTCTGAGTTGAATATTATGATGTCACGGTGAACTTGATCTTTAACCTTTTGGATATAAAATGCCGCCACTTCATCATTTTATTCTACGAGAGATGAGTGTGAAATGCTGTCATTATTAGCATATGAATTCTTGAGTTACGGGGGAAAAAAACATTTGAGCTTGAAATTCGAATCAGTTCATCCTTGAAACCAAGTCGACATTGTGCCAGGTTTGAAAACATTCGGTCAAGGCAGCCTGAAAACATAACACCTTCAGCCGCTTCTGTCGATGGCGCTTAGGCATGAAGTTACGTCACTTTAGTGTAATGTGTATATTATAATATTTGTATAATATCAATATATTGCCCAGCCCTAATGTATACCAAGAGTCAGAGGACATACCGAAATGAGGAAGAAAACCATGCAGCTCAGGGAGAAGCCACTAGTGTATCCCAGGTATCCTAAAAGACAAACACTTCATTAGCATTTCTCTCATCTGGGATTACAAGGTCTTGCTTAATCTGAAATATATTACTCTAAATGCTAATATAAGCTACGTATAATATCTCCCCTTACTGCTTAAATCTAATAACTACTGAGGAAAAGCAGTATTTTTCAGCAGAACTGTACTTCAGCTTAATGTTCTTCGAGCCTGGTGGTGGACTGGGCTGATTTAATGTGCTGAGAGTCGGAGCTCATTACTCCACTGCACCGACTGGCTCTGTTGTCCTCCATGTCTCGGCAGGAGACAGACTTCTTACGAGAGGTCAGCCAATACGCCTCCTTTTCTCACATCCAAACAGGCTTCCCCTGCTTTTTTTTTCTTCTTTCCATTTGTTTTGTTTCATGTTACTTGCTCATCTGAAGCTCTGTAACGCAGAGACACCGCCGGACACTTGACCGGTCTTGTGAAACACGCTGGATTTGTGCGTGTCACAATAGCAACAGGGTCTTACTATTTCAAAGTGAACTAGATTACAATTATCAGACATGGCTACACAATGAACAGAGGGGGGCACAAGTCATGTACCAAGGGACATCTCAGGAAGGCGACAGTGGGAATGGTCACAGAAGCAGAAGACAGGAGGGGAGGTTACAGATAAAATCCTCTCTCTGTTGAAATTAACAAGTTTTAGTAAAAGCTAAAAAAATTCCATGTGTGGGTCTACATGGTCTACATATATTTTACATTGCATTACTGTTTTTGTTTCCATATGCTTTTTTCTATGTAATTTATTGAATTGTTAATGTTTTGGATGTTTTTTAAACATTCTGACCTGCCGAAAATCCTAGTAAGATGAAAACTTTGTGCAGGCCTTACATTTTTTCATTGATGCTGTTTTCTGATAGCCTTGCACCTAGTCTACGTGATGTGCATATAATTATTCTCTCTCTGTTCAAGCACAAAGACCAAGTTTTGAGCTCTGATGGTGACAAATATTTCCTTGGAAGAAGTGCCCTTGAGCAAGTAACTATGTGAAAAAAACCCTGTGAACTCCACTGGTTGTTTTCTGCCTCTAGCCCCGCAGGATGTTGGAGAAAAAGTAAGTTGGTCCTGGCAAGCAATGAAAGGTAAAAAAAAAAAAATTCCCAAAGAGATGAGTAATGTACCACATCTGATAGACAATATTCATGGCTTCATTCCTATATTTTCAGGTCTGTGGATTTTTGTTTTTGAAGAAACATGAATCATAACTAACCCTATAAAACAACAATGTCACACAATAATACAAAGAAGCTAATCAATCAAGGCAGTGGTAGACCTGAAACTCAAGTGTTCTTTGACGTAAAATTACTATCTTTAGCAATGGATTTTGGTGGCTTTTTGGAAAAAGCTATATTTGGCTTATATAATGGTGGTTTCCAGTCAGAAAGAATGCCTGACAAAAAGATAAAATGGCAAAAATATTCTAAAATTAGTGTACGTTTAACAGACACTGACTTTTTAAAGTGGGACATTTTTAGGTGGCTAAAAATGACTTTTGGCTGCTGACCCTGTCTTGTTTAGCTTCTTACACCAGTACTCAGGCTGCTTTTATACTGACTCCAGTTGGCTGACTGTGTTACTCATCTTCAATCATGCTGCTTTTACAATAGCTTGCATTAAAGCATTTTAGGTAAATGCTTTATAATAGTTCAGTGTTTAACGTTATCCAATAATCTGTGGCTGCAGGAGAAGTTACAGCTTCAACCTAATCATGCAAAACATAACACAACACAGGATTTAGAAGTGAGCCCACACTGAAACACCAGTGTGATGGGTATCCCACTGTAAGAATGTCTTGTTGTTATATACTCACCAAGCTGTTTCATGAGAGCCAGTGGTAATATTACTGCAACAGATACAATGACCACGAGGTAGTTCCCATTCATGTACCATTCACTGCAGAGACACAGAGAGACACAGGTAATTCAATGTATTGATTTGTAATTACTTGGCTCAAATGCTCCCTTCAATCTCAATTCTGTTCAGTGTTTGCAGTGTGTCAGATATTGATCAACTGGACACGGGAATAAAGTGTGCGAGTAGCTCGAAAATGAGGTGCACACACACGAGGCTCACATGGTGGAAAAAAACAGAGCTACTGATTGAGGTTTATTTTGTATTGCCACGACTATGCCACAAAACTACTTGGCATCGCCAAGCGGTTTTATTCACAGCTGAACAGAAAAGAACACAAATCAAACTCACCTGGTTCTATTGAAATACTGAGAGTGGAAAAGATAAGCCTCTTTGCTCCCTGTAACCACTGGACACTAAGAACTGTGGCTGTAGCTACAACACAGAGTTCATGGCCTCACTGTTGTTTGTGGAAATGTTTTTAGGAGAACTTGATATTACACACATGATAGGTTATTAAACTGAATCTGGTCTTTTTTCTTTTTTTATTATCTTTAAATTTAACATTTGACAGCCAAAATGATTAAAGAAAAATCAATTCCCTGCATTTGTCCACCAGAATATTAATCCTGGCAGTGTGGAGAAGGCTTTAAAAAAGCATTGAGATAGATATCTTTGAGATAAAAATCTAGAGAAAGTATAACCAAATTGAAATAAATTAATGCAGGTAAAATTAATAATAAAAGCATTCTTAGATAAATGGGGTGTGCAATTAAAGTGACCAGAACCACGACCTCAGTATTTATAATATCTTGGCTACAGAACTGCAGAGAACTTAACTACACTTAGTAAGACAAAATGCAACAATATGATTGACTGAGTGACTGATTGGCTTGCAGACTGCTTTGCCAGCCAAAAGGCACAACTGAATAATACTTAACAATCAAGATTTGATAGCCTGATTAATATATCATTATGTGTCGTGATAGCAGTACAGTACATTTCCTGGAACAGACAGAACTGGACAGAACACCTGTTTGAACATACTTTTAGTGTTTAATCTTACTGATATAAAAATTCAATATTCCCAAAGATCAATTCTCCCCATTGCTTTGGAAAGTCACTTTCAAAGTTGGGGGCCCCACCTCCCTCGGGGTATATTTGCCACACCTGTCTCCCTAACCTCCTGCCAGTCAAGTCATCATTCATCATGTCATTAGCTGGTTTTTGAAAACAACAAGACCTGACAACCAACAGACAAGCTGACAGTAGTTCAGCTGTAAAAAAAAAAAAAATCCAAACAACTCCAGGAATATAAATAAAGTATGGACACCAAATGTGTGTGCCCAAAATGTGTCCTCTGTTTTGAGACCCTCTCAAATGAGTGTTTAAATTAAAAACACCCAGCTGAGGCCAAAAACAGTCAACTTTGGGTTTTTAAAGACATGTTGCAAAGGGTGGGCCTGGCAGTAAGTTAATGCTATTTTGGGGGCCTTGGCCAGGTAACGTTTGGGAGCCCCTGGCTTAATACAACCATCCATTAGCTATACCTGCTTATCCTTGAGTGGCAGGAGCCATTCCCAGCTGACACTGAGTGACAGGGTATAACCTGGACAAACCGCCAATCAGTCACAGAGACATGTTCACTTTCATACCTAGAGGCAATTTAGAGTGACCAATTAACCTGACCTGCATGTCTTTGGACTGCGAAGGAAACCAGAGTCCCTGGAGGAAATCCACACAGGCAAAGGGATGCAATATGCAAACTAAACATTGTGCAAATGCAGTGTGGTTACATTCCACTGCCAATCTAAAAATAACATAATTTTGACTGAGTGGAGGAGTTTTTGAAAGAACATATGACAAACACTTCAGTTACACAACGTACCACAAGTTACGATTTAATGTACAGCCATGTCTGGGAAACAAACCTCCATGAGTTATTTTTAGATTGACACAGTGATTAATTTGTCTTCTATCAAGTGGCAGACACTGCAGAGATGTAACATCTGTTGGACACACACACACACACACACACACACACACACACACACACACACACACACACACACACACACACACACACACACACACACACAACTCAAAAAAATGAAGAGACTCATCTATCCTGTTGTCATTCTGCCCTCCGGCCATCTGGACCAGGCACACAATATCTCACCAACACTGATACACACATGCACACACAAACACACAACTGCACAGCCAACAATAATACAAACAGTGACAGAAACTTGATAAGCAAATACACATGTAGCACTCTGCACAGTGAAACTTCAGCAGCTCTCTGATAAGTAGACTGATGAACAAACACTATCACAGCCTCGGGTCTTTGTTGATTGTGCACTCGGGCTGACCAGGGTCAGGTTTGTTAAAGACAACACACATCCAATGACACACACACACATACATATACACAAAAATATGTGTGTGTGTGTGTGTACACATATAGAGGGCAGACAAAGCTCATACAACACAATACAAAACAGCAGTGCAACAGCAACAACAATCTTTGTGAAAGTTATAATTCACAGTTTTTGCTGAAACTGCATCAGTGTCGCTGATAATAATGATCTTCTTTTCAGTTTTTACTCATTTTCACAAAAAAATCTGTCTTTTGCATGGGTTTTTTGTTTGATTGTTTTTTTCCTACATCTTATTTTTATTGCTTTGTAAATCCAAAAGCAAATAATGATCATAATAACAAGCTAAAGACACGTACATTCCATTAGATTTTTTTAAAAAACACAATCCAAAAATAATGATCCATAGATGCAGTCAACAAAAATAGTCAATCACTGTAAGCTGTAATAAAGCTGCATAATTGTTGTATTCCTAAACCCTATATACAGTACAATTATATAATTGTATCATAAAATAGTATTTTTGGAGAGCTGTTGTATTCTGTTACATTGGACTATGAGGTGTCTCTGTTATTTTGTCCACCCCTGTACAGTTTAGCAATATAAACACACACGCGCCCACTGACAAGATGAAATGCCACCGGAACAATCTCGTCTGTCATTTCAAATAAACAGTGATTGTTGACCATGGCCTTCAGCACCAGGCACTGCTACACAGAGAAAACAGAGCAGACACCAGAAAACAATGTGGACATGTGTCCCGCTATATCACTTCTGGGACACACATCAATCTGAATATTTATGAGCAAATGTGGTAGCAGTGGTAGTCTTCTTTCCCCATTGATTGAAACCAACAGTACATGCACTTGTTCTTTAGTAATATTCGTAAGAAGCAGCAAAACGTCATCACTCCATTTTAATACGAGGGGACAACCCCTCTGAGGCACAATGCTCCATGAAGTATTTTACCCATGTTACACAGGGTTGTGTGACTGCATCGTACGCCCATTTCCTCCTCTCTCAAACCTGAAAAGTAGGTGAGGAGAGGCTCTAACTGGGGTAAGGGTTAAGGGGTCAGGGGGTAACATCGCACTCGAAAACCAATCCAAGGAAGTGAGAGTTGTTTGTTTCAGAGGACACCTGCGCTGGGAAGCGATATCCCACGGTTTACGTTTACAGCCGTGGAGTCTTGCTGTGTTTTGATGTGAGTGTTTCTCTGTGGCAGTGCTGCTCTCCTCCTCCAGGGTCACTCACTATCACAGCTGTTCTAACGCCAGCTGCTCGGTGCATCCAGAGCAGCACCAAACCCGCCAACTGGCTGACAACAGCCCGACTGAACTCTTCTATGGACAGCTGCGTAAGTTCCCATGGAGAAGGGACAAGATGTTACACTGCTTGTTTCTCAACATAAATAGTTTTTTTTTTTTATTTAGAAGACATAGCATTGTCTACAAATGTCACACTATACCAGATCTATTTAAAGTGTTTGAAGTGTGAACAATGACTTTTATTTCAAAATGTCTTATTTTTTTACTTCAGGTACAAAAATGTGTAAATCCTGCAGCATGTCAGGTACAGTATAAGCTTCAAATTGAAAAACACCAGCTTGTGCGTATTTACATACATCTGAACACAGGCCGGCACTCCTGGGTTTCATTTTAAAACAGTGACTCTATTTCACACTATAATGGCTGTGGTTGACATGCCCGCTGAATCGTGGAGCGTGATCCGAAAGGAACATGGACCAACTACATTCTGTTACACCACTAACCCCTAATATTGCCAGAAGTAATGGAAAAACAAAGAGCAGGCACAATGACCTTTTAGATGAGGAGGTGCAAGCGACAGGCTGCACACCTCTAAGTTGTGAACGAGGTAACAAACTCCCTTAACTTTTTCTGCTCTTCCTACACGTGCTGTGTGCAGTCAGTCGGTCGTCGCTCGTGGCCAGATGGAAAAAGGCCAGTTTTTGTCTGATTTCAATTAGCAAAACAATGTGTTTGTTTGGCTTCACTGTAAATAGATACATCTGTATTTCTGACAAAGTAGTTGCTCAAGAAATGTGCTCAAACCACCGGTAACCATGGCTGCCACCAATCAATCATGACTGAAATCTCAAGGATGTTCTTTTGTGTGAAGTTAAGTGAAAATGACTATAGGTTTGCTTTTAGAAACATTTTAACAATAAATTTCTCACAAGGATAAAAATAAAAGGATTTTAAAGTAACATTGTGCAATATTTTACCATACAGCTTCAAAATGACTGTGATGGTACACTGTCACAGGAAGAATGGAGCCTCTTTCATCCTCGCTTTGCGCTCTGATCGGCTGTTCTTGCACTACATGGTAGAGCAGGTACAATATCCGGCTTACGGCACAATGTCACACACCACTGTCAACTCAGCTAACAGCTAGCTATGTGAAAAAGCTAGTTCAGTACGGACATCAGGGCTGAGGCTGCAAAATCGAAGGGGATGTGGACAGAGGAAGCTATGAAGTGAAAGAGTGTGACCAAGCAAGAGGATGCCAGACAAGAGTAAAAGTCGGACTGGCAAGAACTTTGTGAAATAAAAGGCTGTCGGACAGATACTTCATGCTGTTGGACTAGTAAGTAATATTAGCTGGCTTGCTATGCCTCGTGTTGTTTCACTTGCTTGATTTTTGGCTGATGATGTTTGGTCTTAGCAAAGTTGTTGTAGTTTTTGATCATGAGCTGGTTCCAAATCCTTCAGCTTGTTAACAAATGCATGTGTACAACTATCTGATCCATGAGGATGGGGGGAGGAGGGGCGCATTAGAGGGTCATCTGTATTTACATATGGGGTAAAATTGAATTGCACTCTTAAACTGAACTCATCAAAAACAAACAAAAAAAAAAAAAACTCTTGCAAACATTCTTGCAAAAATATCTATTAACATGTACAGTTAGCGACAAATCTGACATGTACCCCTTCACTTATGACATGTCAGTATGTGTAAGTCCCTTGTGTTACTGCACAGTATAAAAAGGAAATGTTTATGTCATGCAATGAGCACTCACCCTGCAGGTTTATCCACCTTCAGGAAGGCCTGGATGACCAAAGGAAACTCATACTTGACTATGTACAGATAACTGGACATGGCTGTGGAGAGGAGATACAAACACACTAATGAGTTAGTGCTAAAGTACACACAGGCTTATGTACAGTGCGACAAAAGAAGCATCCTTGCACGTAAGCACACACATATTAATCCCGAGCAACAAAATCACGGAATACTATGAGTATTATCCTGGAAACGTCGGAGGAAATATGTGTGTAAGTGCAGGGACAGCTGGCTGTGTGGCCTCACCTCCAATGTTCTGCAGTGTGATGGCGATACCTGCTGCCATCTTCCCTGGGGTCCCAAAGGCTCTGTAGCCGAGCTGCTCATACGCACGAATACCTGAGCCACAAATATCAGATAAAAGCATTTTATCAGTGTGTTAAAACCATAATAACAAGGTCTCCGACTTGAAAGAGACAGTGAATCTAATTAGGATTCTACACTTGTTACGTAGCATCACACATTGTGATCCTGTCATCTGAGGTTTTGCTAATTTATGGATGTCACCACCATGGTGTCATGAGCGATGCTGTGGAATGAAGACACACAGCAGCCCCTTAAAAAAGAGCTTTTGTTCTCACACAATGACAAAGTCGTACTTACTATGTCACTATACTGTACCACCACAACTCCATATACTTTGAACATTTACAGCTGGTGTCAAGAAATGTCACCTCATTAATGGTTAAAACTATAAACCAGGACAGAAATGCAGATAAACCACCACGTTCTGAACATACACACTACAAACACTAACAAAAAGTTACCAAACTATTCAATCCAGCAGACTAGCATGATGGGAGAAGTGTCTGTCATCACAATTGTAGATAAAAATGTGTGTGCAGTGGCATAACCTCACATTTACAGGTGTACTGTTTAAGAAATAGTCTTAAAGCATAATGTACTCATTCTTTATCTTTTTCTTGCTATCTTTAACTATCTTCAATTTTTGTTTGTTTTTCTCTGTGCCTTGTTATTTCCCCAATGACCCCTCGCTTTACTTGTAAATATTGAAATTCTAGTATTTTGTTACTGTTTTTAGTGTTTGGTTACTTTTTTTGTATGTTTACACTGAGGGTTTGAGAGACAGAGAAATTCTCTGTGTCTTGTGCACATGAAAGAATTGACAATATAGTTGACTTTGCCATATACAACTGCTATATTTATCAGTGTTTTATGTCATGCTTATACCTGTGAGACACAGCTGAGACATGAGCATGCACAGAGCCAGTGTCTTTTTACCGTAAGTGTTGCAATATTGGGGCAAGCCACATTACTGACATCCATATGATTATGCCTAATTATAGGCTACTGTGGTGAAAATTAGTGTAAGGCATTACTCTACACAGACGTAACAGACATTGTAACATGGTATATTACTTTCAAATTCAAGTAACTAGTAATATGCAGTAAATGACATTTTAAGTAACTTGCCCAATACTGCAGACTACATACATACCTACAATACCAGATGACTTTAGCAGTAAATGGATGGAATATGATGAGAGGACTGCCACCACTGTTAGAAGTATCCTGAAACAGGCACACAAAAACAGACATGTACAATGTTACTACCTCTTCTTTTACCAGAAAAGAACACATTTTCACAGTACATTTTTAATTTTTCACGCAACAACTGAATAGAAACTACTATTTTATTGATACCCATGGAAAAAAAATGGGTAAGATTGCAGCTGCTCATTCTAGAATAGAAATATATATATAAGCTTAGAGACATAATAAGAAAAATTGAAAAACATAAAGTATGCAATATATGTGCATTATACTATAATAAAAAAATAGAGGATAATGAGTAAGAAATATTATAAATATGTATAAGCACTTGCATAAAACTACAATAAATGACAACAGTGGAAAAGAAATTGGATTTATCAGTGTGATAAATATTAGAATAGTATTGAATAAGAATAAATAAGAATACAAGTTGAGATAAAAAATAAGCAACTGGTGACACAAAGACAACATGCTACATTCTTACCCTGTCCATTACCCTGCAGGCTGTTTATTCAGCTGCAGCACAGACATACATGTTCTGGATGTACACAGACTGTGTTGTAAGAACAGGGTCCATGTGACTCTTCTTTACCCTGAACTGTTACTCAGGCTGAGCCGAGGAGGCTGCCCCGTCAGCTCCTCTGCCCTGTGACACGCTAAGTAATCACACACACACCAGATGGACAGTTTCGCAAGAAGCGTTTCCAATACAGTGCTGAGATTGACAGAATGAAGAAAATCCGTTTGTAAACATTAATCTCCTCTTTGTTCCTCAGTGGTGAACTAACCCTCATCAGTCTTTCCTTACATTTTCAGTAACACGTCTCTTCCAGAGAGGCCGCACATACAATCATTCTCTTTCCACTCACTCATATTCACAGTGTTTACATTATCTTAAAATATTCAGTAATAACCCTCCATATTTTCTATTTGATCATTTGATTTCTCTGTTTGATTCCTGGAATAACTGTAATCCACTCCAAAATCATAATCAGATGTATCAATTCAACAATAACCGTTAACGTAATGCTTTAGGACTAGGCTTGGGCATAAACCTCAATACTTTTTGGCCATATCGGAAATGATTGTATTGAAGCCTGTCAAGTGCCGAAAGCTGACATTACCTCAGATTCATAATCTTTTACAGACTCAGTGATCAGATTTTGTGGTAGAGCCATTCTAAGTTTTATATAAATTACAGTATCTCTGAGATTAAAGTCATAAATTTGGAGAAAAAAAAATACTGTCTGAGATTAAAGTGGTCAATTAACAAGAAAAACACATATTTATGAGAAAAAACATAAGAGAGATTAATAAAGTCAGACAAAAACATAAAAACTGTGTT
Source organism: Lutjanus erythropterus (assembly GCF_056507025.1). NCBI lineage: Eukaryota > Metazoa > Chordata > Actinopteri > Lutjaniformes > Lutjanidae > Lutjanus > Lutjanus erythropterus. The sequence goes on from NC_139318.1 coordinate 23,804,460, forward strand.
TTTTTGTAACCACATCGCTCCACTTCGCAAGGTTGGCTCAACGTCATCAAATCCAAACTAAGTCAGACATTTGCTTGTTTGTAACATGACAACACTGATGTTGAAATTTCTCATATTAAAGACCAAACAACAACAGTTGGAAAAGCTGCCCATAACTATCCATTACTAGTTTGCAAGATGCACGTGTTACATGTTTTACTTGGTTTTACCACCGTCTTTTAAGGGAGATGTTCAAGAAACATCACAAGAATGTTTTCTTCTTTCCTCAGCATGAGTAAGTTTTGTGAATGAGTCCCTGATCTACTGACTTTCCCGGACCCAGTCCTCTCCATTGCAACTATTTGCTATTTTCTTCCTCTTTTGTTGTTACTGTTGGCGACATTAACTTTCTCTCTCACACACACACACACACACACACACACACCATTCCTCTCTCCTTTAGGAAAAGCCAGACAGCATGTCTTTCATCTGAACTTCAAACTCTTTGCCAGTTAACAGTTTTTTTCTCCTTGTTTGGCTTTTTTTTTTTGGCCTGTGTGGAAGAATGTTGGGTTGACTTGCGGTGGAGGATTTCGTTAGTCAAGTGGCAGTGGGAGGACAGATCTGCTGACAGTCAGACAGACTGACACACTTGGGTCACTGTAGCTCTGCTCGTTGCTTTCCACCCCGCTGCATTCCTACCCAGGCCGAGGCCACTGACCCGCTGAAGCCTCTGCACCCGCCAACAAAAATGATGTGATATGAAACATCGGGCCTCAAGGGAAACAGAAGCAAAGGACATTCCCAAACAACTATTAGATATAATAAATTATTATCCACAGTCAGTGTATTGCTCATAGTAGATGCCGATCAGTATGGCCCCAGTTTGGAGAAGCAGAAAGGGGCACCAGCATGGAAGCTAAGCAGTGAGCTGCTGTGGACAGGGTCAGCAACAAAATGTACTTTAGGCACTTAAAAAAATGTCCAACTACACAAAAACAATAACAGTTTAAGCGTATGCTGTATTTAGAACAGGGCTGCCCAAAGTGGGGTCCATGGGCCAAAGTTGGCCCGCCTTTGGAATTGATTTGGCCCATAAGTGAAAGAAAAAAATGAGGGCAGAGTAACACTGTGCGTCATAACAATACAAAAAAAAAAAAAAAAAGATTTTGTGACCACCATTAGCTTTTGGCCCTCCAAGGGACAAAGCTTGGGCTCGCCTCATTTAGAATGTTTTCACAGCTTTACTTTGCCATCATATAAGCCAAATATCACTCTCAAAACAAACCAAACTCCATCACCAAAATAAGTAATTTTGACATCATAGGACACACGAGATGCTGGTCTACCTCTGCCTTGACCTGTTTCTGTGTTATTTGTGACTTCTGTGTTGATAATGCTGTCTGACAGCAAAGTAAAGTTGTTAAAATATAAATATATCATATGTACAAAAGGTTGTTGTAGGAGGCTAGGAGGCTTCTTCAGTTCTGAACTGAACTGAAGAAGCCTCTTGGATGAGAGGCGAAACATCTTCAAGAACTCTACCAGGTCCAGTTGCCTATGACAACATTTTCTATGAATACCATGGCCTGGATGACTGAGAATCTTCACACGTAAATATAGCATACACTTAAAGTGATATTTTTTTTTAGATGGACCTTCTTTAAGTGGCTAAAAACCTTTTGTTACTGGACCTATCCCAGAGGTGCACTGCTTAGCTTCCATGCTGGTACTCTTAGTACAGATGTACTCACTGCCATGTAAACCATAAACATGCCTACAGTTTGGCTAATCTATGATAATAAGCCAACAAGCCACTCTCAATTTTCGTTCTTTTGATTATACAGTATATTCATGGTTATAATTACAGTAATGAATCAACAGACAAATGATTATGTGCAAATGTTGACACAATGTGGCGTGAACTGATGATGCATCTTGCCCCACGTCAGTGTGCAGGTTGAGTGAATCACTTCATAATCCTTCAAGGTACAAAGTGGAGAAGAGTTCTGCAGCAAGTGAGTCAGTGGAGGGAACAAGAACAACCTATATAACAAAAATATTCAAGCAACAGACCTGTTTTTTTTTCATGTTGGCTTTTATTTTGCCTTTGTTTACCTACCCGTGTTTGAGCAAACATGGTTGCCTCATTTTTAGGTCTCCTGTCCCCTTCAGGAGCAGGACCTATGGTCCAGAATGACACATTACGCTGCCAGGAACAAAGATGAAATGTGTTTTGAGGCGATCAACAGCCTGGAGCCTAACGTAAAACATTGAAATTGTATTCTTTTGCCAAATATGTCGCTGACCCTGCCTGAATTTCTCAGTAGCAACTCTATTGTTTGGTAGCAGATCATGCAGATATGCTGCACACAAAGACACGACCTTTCATCTATAACAGGGTGGGTTAATACACCTGCTCTGTTGTATTCAGTCACGTACTATTAACTCGCACGCGATTACATGTATTCATCAAAGTAAAATGTAGACTAATCAGCTAGAGTTCATTTCAGCTCCTGTCTAGCCAAGTGTCAAATACATCAGTGACACAGGGTTCAACCAGTTCAGACGGCAGACAGCTTGAAAACCCACAGTCACACAACTCAGCTCAAAATAAGAAGCTTTCTCTAACACGAGGGAAAATCCTACAGACATGACTGCCTTGGAAAAGAGCTCAAATAATGTCCTTGAATAATATTTTAGGGAGGTGGTAGCTGTCAAACATAAAAACTAGCCTGATGTGAATGTGTTATTACTTTTATGTGGTAGATTTTGCTCTGAAATGGACAAATTTGCCTCTGCTGGTTCTTTACCACAGCTACAAATCCACTTAAAATGAGACAAGGGTTACGTAAACATCAAAAACGGTGTTTCACCTCTCACTGGAGCTCTGCATTGTCATTTTATTCAGGTATACTTAGTTAAATAAACAGAACTGCCTGGATTTTCTAAGAAATACAGCAGCGCCCCGTTATCTTGGACAGAAAAATACTTAGCTCAGCCAATTTCAGCACTACAACATGAGGGAGACAAAGAGGTGAAAGTGTTGATGTCGGCAGCGCTATGTGGTGAGATCACCTTCTGGAAACACCATCCTGATTATTTCTAGAGACATGCAACCAAACAGATCAAAGTACAGCTGGAAAAATCCTGAAACGTGCATGTAAAGCTTGGCATTCCAATATCATGACACCATTATGTTTATGCAGGATCTAGCCACCATCAATCAATTAATATTAATTATGTCCACTGACTGAAATTAAGTGAGGGTACGTGAGTAATATGTAACAGACTGAACCTGCTCTCTCTCTGATGGCAGGACATTTAGACAGGATAAGTCTGAGACGGATTGGATGGTCAACAAAAGTGTTGATGATGGAGTCACCGCCGTACATGACAGGCATGCAACGAAATGATGATGCCAGTGAAATGCTGACAGTTTCCTGACAGCAAGATATTAGTCAGTCTACAAGCTTTAAAAGGAAAAGGCTGTAGATATTCTGTATTTTCTTATTGTCAACAAATACCATTAAAAACAAAACCAGCAATGAACCGATGCTACCAACAAATATGGTCTGTTTAGCTAAAGCCTGATATCTTATTTCTCTTTGCCAGAGAGCTCTAATTTTGATCAAAACTGTAAAAATGTCAAACCAATCAGTGTGCTGTTATGCTGAGTGGTGACAAGTTTGGATATGTTGGATACTTATTGCTCAGATACTGCTCGATTTTTTTGTTTCTCATGAACAGATGATAATTGGGAGGAAGATGAGGAGCGAGAGAGAAAAAACTTTAATTATGGCTTTTTGTGAGGCAATGTCTGCTACACCTGTACAGAGATGTGTATAGATGCAGAGTCAGAGCAAGGAGCGGTGGGACTGTGATGCGAATAGCTTCACAGAAACAGATTTCACCCAAAATTTCAGGATGTAAAAGTACTGGTATAGTTTTAAGCACATCTATCAGGGCCTCCCCACAAAACTCTGCACAAGTGATATAAAGGTCACATGAATTCTGATATGACCGTTCATTCTTTGGTTGCACTGCAAAAAGAAAAACAGAACTGATTTGAGCCACTTTTACCTGCAGTCTGAACATATTACCACCTGTAGAAAATCAGAACTGGAATTTGAGGAACATCTTTAAATGTTCTAAAGATAATGATAAGCCAAGGCAGACAACAGCAGAACCAGAAACAAGGATACAATATCTTTCCCTCCACATGGGGCTATACAAAGTGTTTGCTTGACTATTCCTTTCACTGCAGTGCATCTAAATCAGGCAGAAAAAACATCTGCGTTAAAATGTTGATGAAAAACCGGGAAGCTGCTGTCGACTGTGACGTCATTATCCTGACAGACGATGCTGCTGCGGAGGCTTGTTAAGCCCCTGATGTATTGAGTACACACTCCCACTGGTTCAAGACAGACAATCAACCACTCAGAACCAATGTGGGTATTTTCTACATTTGTGATTGCAATCACACACACATATATAGCACCCATAAATGATTTCCAATATGGTATTACTCTGAATCTTTATTTATCAAACAAATGCACCCCGTGTCATCGGCTTGTGTGTCATAAACAGTGACTGCTGCCTGGTTAATGCAAGACATTAACGACACAATTAGATGCTATTTATGTATGACGCAGACCTCCACTGGAAGAACGGGAAGAAATGAGTCAGACAACATCTGGGGGCTGTAAGTCATTCATCGTAATCCTTGCTTTCTTCCAAGTATAAAAATATGAATAACTTACAAAAACAGGACGACTCCTGTGTTGGCCATGGCGTACGCCAGTCCTAAGATTCCACTTCCCATGATTGCGTTGCCCAGGTTGAAGACAGACATCCCAAACGAGGTTTTTCCCTCAAACTTTAATCAAAGCAAAACAGAGGAGAGGAATAAACATGTTATCTTATCATACCTGCAATTATTGCATGTCTATATACATATATATATATATATATATATATATATATATATATATATATATACACACATACACACACATACTTTTATGCATGTTGGTCAATTGACAAAATGCAATTATTAGGAGTTAGTTCATCAACATAAGTATGTGCTGCTAATTCTCCAGTTGGAAGACTGTTGTATCATTGCAGAAGAAGAGGGCACAACAAGATGGCATAATTAAAAAGATCTCCAGGCAAACCGCAAATTGTGAAACAAAATGTAGAAAATGTGATGGAAATATAATATTTCTTGTATTTCTTGTATTATCATTATGTGGGGAAGGTTGCATCGGAGCAATGTGAAGTGATCATGGATGTATTCTAGAGCCATGGGAGCTGTGAGGAGACTGTCAGCCAAGTGAGTTAAATATTTTCTACATCAGTGGGAAAAGATTTCATCATACCAAAACTCTTTTTCAAAAACGGTTAAGAGCACCTCAAGCAAGCGTAAAAAGCTTTTTTGCAAAATAGATAAAGTTTTCAGAATTTTGCAGATTCCGTGAACCTTTTCTGAGCTCATAAAACACACTGATGGAAACATGGCTATTGAGAAAGAGAAAAGCCAACTGACCTTCCTAAGTCTCACCCCTTTTCCTTATCTAGAAGAGAACCCCAGACCCACGAAAGATCTCCTGAGACTGATCATATTAACCCAAACCATGATCTTCCTATTACTCTAACCAGTTGAACCTAAGCTGATCTTAACCTCAACATTCTCACATCATAATTAGTTTTGCAACGTGCACAATAACGAAACAATGCATATGAATCTTGCAAGAGTTTTGTACATCAAATAAATAAATAATAAATCTAGGGTTCCCTTCTAGACACGACCCTGTTTCCTGTTCTCAGACATGCTATATGTTTGACCTGTCTACATTGAAAAGAAAGCAACATTTTCAAGATAGCTAAATAGCTGACAGCTAATGTTCACAAAATGTTAATCTACATCAATTGTTAGATACCTATTTAGCTAGCATTTTGTTTATTATAAGTTATATGTTGTTTTTAATAATCTTTTAACCATCTTCAAAATTGAAGATGCTACGAGCCTAGTAAGGAGCGGAGGACAAAGTTGACTGCAGTTACACCGAGTACCCTGTTAACTCAACTGGGTCAGCTGGTTGTGTTTGAACTCACATCTGTGAAACGTGGGGTCTTCTTGTCATCCACACCTGATAAGAACTCCTGGCTCTCTGGCAGGTTAGCCTCTGTATTCTCAGTTCTGTGGGGACTAAACAGAAAAAAATACCGTCAAAGAACCTGAATTGACAAAAACACTCAAAATTCATCACAAACTATGATTTATTTTGTATAGAACATGCTCTGTTTTAGAAGAAGAAGTTGCTTTTCTGTCGACAGAACAATAAATCTGGCGCATTCTCTGTTCATTATTATAAAATACATACCTAGCATTCTGGGCATTATTGGGTACAGTTTCCCTACAAGCAGTGTAGTGAGAGGCCATCCATCACCCAACGAGAGCACAAAGTGGAAAAACAACACCCTCAGTCATGATATAATAAGACAAATAATACAATGAAGGCACCATCCATAAATTATCATCTGTATCCTGGAGAGAGGCATTTTAATTAAACCATCTATTACACAGAAACAGGACACATAAAATATTACGTGACAGCCAGTGACATGATAATCAGGCGTTTAACTCCCTCCATTATCCAGCACAAATTACAGTACAATCAGTGAGCAGGTAGGAGGCTAATGCCGTGCTCAGAGGCACATCACCAGGCAGTTAATGGACACACGGTATTTGCTGATACAATGATTGTGCCTGCAACCCTGCTGTTACAAAACAGTCACTCTAGTGACAAGGCTGAACTGCTGCCCCGGGCAGCAGGGTGACATAATGACTCTCACCACAACACACACAATTAACTGTATCTCTCCCTGATGTATTATGAGCATCGAGGCCTTCCAGTTAGATAATATTTTATTATTCCCTCAAGCTGATCTACAGTACACAGAATTCAGGCTTTGCCTCCATAAGTGAGGATCAGGTGGTTCTCGTGCTGATGGAGGCAACCTCACCTAACTAGAATGAGAGAAGTCTGGCGTCTGTCTCTCCTTCAGCTTTCTGATAGACTTCACACTTGGCAGGTCTATTGCTAAAGACCAAAGGAAGTGCAGTTTTGAGTGTTAAGTAGTTTAGATATGTGGTTCTCTGGAGAGCTGAGAAACATCGCCCTGCAGAGCCGGAGAGGCCCTGTAGTTCTACACTCCATCTTGATGACCATACACAGTGGTTAACTTAAACGAATAATGTCAGCCTATTCCTCCTAACACCCTGGAAATAGCTAGCTTCAGAATGAATTCATGAATTTTATCAGTAGTAATGATGCAGTAAAGATTTAATTTATGCACACCTGGATGATAAATCTCTTTGAGTCAGCAGCAGGGCTTTTCTTTCAGCATCTCCCACAAATGCTAGTAACATTAGTCTATAATCCTTTTTTCCCCAACATTTTTAATATATAAAACAACTATACATTTTGCTTCTCGTATGCAGTCTGTCTCATGTCTCTTACATTCAGTCGATGATATGTCATTTAACAAAGAAGCACGTTTTGGGAACACCTCAATAAGCTGTCTAAAACTGGTTTTAAAAAGGGGAAAATGTGATTCACGTGAACACCTAAAACAATGGGCAGTTTTGTGCAAGAAAACGCTAAAAGAGCATCAGTTGATTAAAAAAAGGGTGATGCAGACTTGCAGCACAGATAGAGAAAGAGTGAATATAGATAGAAATGTCATCATGATATAGCCTAAAAACTTTCTTTGATCATGCAGCCTGAAGTCTATGACCTGGCTACACTGCAGACTGGAGTCTCCCTCTTCATCTCCGTGCAGTTCTTATGCAATTAGGTGCATTCAATTTGAACTGGGAAATCGGAAATTTCTGAGTTCCCAGTTGAAAATTTCAAGAGCATGTTGGGGTTAAAGTTTGCAGTCTGCTGCAGTGTAAAACATTCTCAAATTGCTGTATACTGTTGTTAACTATTAGGTGTCAGTTATCCCGGCCGTTCAAATTAAAAACATCATTTTGTGGGACTGTGAACTTAGTTCAAAATTTCAAATTGTGCACTGTGACCTAGTAAATTTTAGTCTCTGTGAACTGAGTTGTAAAGTTGACAACACTAATCTGCACAACACTAATAGTAGGTCTGAAACTGTTGTGCTCTGCAGGTCAATGATACTGAGAATGCTGCAAATAGCAAAACCAGATGTCAATCAACAATCATGTGCAGTGATCGGTAAAGAAAGAAGTACACATAACACCTGTTTCACTTGATGTTGTGTTACCAAACTGAATGTCATGTCCTGTTGATGTGATGCATGACAGAAAACATGTAAGATCTTCAGTGAGTGGTATGTTAAGATGACAAGGAAAAGAACCCAGTGAGTCAAATCACCCTGCTTGAATATTGTCAACAGGCCTATTATAGAAGACAGGATGTTGAAATGAAAGAGATTCTCAAACTGTACAGTAATTATTTATTTCCTGTAAGACTGACAACATCTGTGAGCCGTAATGAATCAAAAAGGTGTTCCTGACAGATCAACAGTGACCGTGTTAAGTAGGATTATACTCACTTTTCAGCGTCCCCTGCAGGAGGTGTTTTGGCCGATGCTGTGATCTCCTCCCCAGGCTCATGGCCTTTTCCATTAGGAATAGCGTTCACCTCAGCGGGGGCAGTTTCCACAGCGTCAGCCGGTTTATCCTCACTCATATTTGCTATGGTGCCTTGGTGTGTCAGTAATAATCAGTCTGTTGAGATGTGTAAATGTTTGAGGCTGGGTCAGTGTTTGTTCTCTGCTCTGAGAGCGGAGTTTTTATTTTCCTCCTGGGATCTGCGGAAGAAAAGATACGAGCAAATTAGCATAATATTTTGCCATGACACTGGCATTTTCTTTGTTTATCAACTGTCTGGGAGGCCCATTTTCCTTTTTTAATGCATTTCTCTGACAGCACAGGTAAAAGATAGGAATGTGTAAGAACAATCACACCTGCCTTTCATGACTCATGTATTGATGACTGTATTTTATAAAAGCAGTACTGTGAAATTCATTGATGGATGCAAATTTTAAGCGATTCATGTCATCATTTTTCAAATCATCATTACCTTGTAAAATAATTGACATTCTGGAGACACATGATTTTTACAGAACAGCATCAATACATAACTGTTGCTTGAGACTGGAGATAATGGTTGCATTCCAATACCCATTGCCAAAAAAAAAGATTATTGTACGCCATCATGCTTTTCTGGTTATTCTGACCCACAATCCTCTGTGCAGCAGAAGATATGTCATATCTACTGAGCCTGTGTGCATACAGCACGCACTCCATCAGTACATACGTTGTAAGGGCAGTTTGTACTAAAAGTATTTATGCATTTTAGAATGTAGCAAACATTTGATGTTACTGAAGGAAGTCTAATTCAACCAGAAATGGACACATAAATGCAGTGGCATTTGGCGGGCTTTATTTCCTACTTTCCACCAACAAGAGGCACGTGGGACGGTAAAGGAGGCCACCCTGAGGGCAGTCAACTGAGTCTGTATCTTCCTTGAGGCCCAACAGGGATGTGACTGAACTCCAAATCACTTCATGAATGCAGACAGAGAGGAAGACAACAGAGATGTCAATGTGGAGTGACAACACAAAATTCCTTGCGCACCTATTAAAGTAATGAAGTGACTAAATTACTACATGGTTGTGTCTTAATTGGAACTATTGCAAATTCAAAACTGCCTCAATTTTGAAGACTTTGTTGAAATTCTTGGTTTTCAAATCAACTGACTCAGTAATTTTATTTACTCACTAAACCGACCTGGTGTGAGGATTGACACTAGGCCTAAACGACAGATAAATCACATATTTTTATGGATTTAATAGCTGCATCTACATTTTAGTTGTAAATGCTTAGGTTACATTTGAAAGAGTTTATACAACGTTAAACACAGCTGGCTGGAACCCTGTTCCATCATGCAGTTATTTAAATGTTAAATTTATAAACATAAACCTCCCAACAGGGACAGGATAAATAACATATTTAAGCTCTTTCAGTGTGTGTAGGCTAATATGCAAATTTCCAAGTAACAGCCAAGGGACTTAACGAACATTTATAAATGTGTAAAGAAACAAAAAAAAAAAAACGACACTGTGAATCAATTTAATTTCATTGTGAATTAGTAAATGTTTGCAGGGCCACCAAGCACCCTTTCAGGGGCCAGATTTGGCCCACGGGCCACAAGTTGAGTATCATTGTTCATCAGTCTTAAGAAAACATTTTTGTTTGGTACAGATCTCCGTAAAAATCAGAAAGTTATTTTAATTGTTCAGTGAAAACGAGAATGATGATGTAAAAATTAGCATCCCTCCTACGACTACAAATTATATTGCGATTGCATTATCAGTTACAATCTTTTTTCAAAATCATGTGACGCCCTATGCAACGGTGCATGTTTTGTCTCTGTCACTGGTAATGGGTCTGTCTTATTGTGTCCAGAGGAATTTTGGCCCACAACCATTGATGACACCCCTTGGAAATGGAAAATGAAGTGAGAGGTTGATGCCAGGCTGAGAACTTTGGGGATTTAGATAAAAATCTGTTATTTTTGTGTGAAACCAGATACTGTACTGTTTGGATGGATCTAAACAACAGACTCAGAGTAACTGTAAGACCAACAAACATTTTCACTTGTAACCTAAGACAAAAAAATGCAAACTCCTACTGTGGTGAAGCCAAAATATAGAGCTGACAAAAAAATTGATGTGTTTGGCAAACCCCATGAATAATTGAGACGTCAGCTGACAGGTTTACGCTCAGAGAAACAGAGCTTTTAGTTAACTGTGACACACTGGGCTTTGCGTCAGGCCTGTTTCCTGGGTATCCTGTTGTGGCGTCTTTGGTGACCAGCTGGCTTGTGGGGCCCAGAAAGGCCCCTGTGACATGTATCTCCTGTATGCTGTTGACCAAAGCCCCCTATCTGGCTCGCCCTGAATGATCTCCTTTGCTCTGGTGCATAAACAGCACTGGAGGCTATAATGGAGAGCACGTTGGGGGCCATAGAGGAGGAACACACAAACGGTTGAAACCCCCAGCATTGAGATAAATAGAGAAGAACCAGCTAGGACCAGCTACGAACCAGTTCTGGCCATCTTTGTGCCCCCATTTTTCTGCTTGTCACTTTTCTCTTGGTTTCCTCTTTTATTGAGGAGGGTTCAGCTCAGCAACAATGCTCAGGGTTTTCTGTACTACCATTCCTGGCAACCACTCAGCTGTCCTTTTCCCTCAGGCTCCTTCCGCTTCACAGCCCGCCCTTTTAAACTGTAGCTTTTTGTAATATTATTTTAACACATCAAACGCAGGGTGAGGTGAATAAACCCCTGGTCTTCATCTAGCAGTCCTCTGAACCTGTCTTCCTCACCACGCTGCTGTGAGCTTCACTGCACAGCCAGGCCTCTCGGTGTCTCTGGCTAAAGCCAGGCAACGTGGTTGGGCAGCAAAGCACAGCGCACAATGGCGCATGTTGTGCGGTTTCCTGGGAACGGGTTGGAGAACAGTGGTACTATTGTGCCAGGCATCATTATACTGCCGGGGCCCCCTTGGCTGTAGTTCGCCAGGCCACTCGAGGGGCTGAAAAGGTATTTCACTGGGCTCTAATTGAAAAGACGCCACCTTGAATTCAGCAAATGCCAGTATCCTGTATTCATGCACAGTTGTAGCAGAGTTGCTGACGGTAGCAATGGCAGAGGCAGGGCTCTTCTCGTGGGACAAATCACTGCACAGAACCACGCTGCCACTCAGATAGTCTACAAATCACGAGGAGGTTGGAGGAAGCCATTCAAAGACAATACACGATGGGCTGTCCGGCTACAAGGGCGCCTCCTCAATGGCCTCAAGCAGCGGAGCTTGAAACAGCAGACCTGATTGGACAGAGTTGTGGCTCTTACAATCATTATGTTCAGTAAGAAAGGCAATAAAAAACATCCTTGGACATAGTTGACTGAAAGCACACTCATTCAGTCAGAGACTCTTATTTTTGGAAAGCTTGTTCTGCGGTCCTCCAAGTTTGAAGCAAATGAAGGTGAAACGGAGGTAGCTGAAGTGCTCTGGGAGAAATGTTCCTTTAAAAGTAGGACAAGGTTTTCACAGCAAAAATATTGAGTCTCATATCAGATATTATTTGCCAATTCAAGATATTTGTACTGAATACCGATTCATTTGAAGACATAAATGCTCTGAACAAGGATCAGGATAAGTGTCTTATGAAACAAATCCTGTTTGGAAATATTTAACGAAGACCTTGTGGTGCTCACGACTTTCACTGACATTTTTATTTATGTAATGAATCTACTTTCATGAAATGCACTTGTATAACGTCCTACTATATAATTAAAAGATCTTAACTCCACTATCCGGTGTATAAGGATCAATTTTGTTAAGTGACAAGTTTCCACCAGTAATTATAACTAAGAAAATGAAGGAAAATGAGAACAAGCACAGAAACAATTGAGTTCAGCCCTGCAGGCTTGAACACCGGTTACCATAGCACCATTGTGGTATGAAACAGAGGAAGAGTTGTGTGTCCGTGAGGAAATGCTCTGCAAAACTGAAATGCTCTGTAGTCTGTAGACACTATGTCATCCAAAAGCACATGTGCAACCATTTGCATGAACCATTACAGTTTAAAGTTTACATTTCAAAAAGTTCTATATCCCAAATGAAAACATTATTATAAGAGCAGAGTGCATTTACATGTTGAAATATTAGGCAGGATAATAAAGCCTGAAATGAAGCTCAGTGTTAGTGGGTGTTCACTTGTCAGTTACCAAATCAGATGTAACCACTGTCTCCATCAGCCAGTCATGTTGTCACTGGCAAACTTTAAAATCTGTTCTCCTCTCTGTTGTCGTCAGCTGTCAGTTCAGCGTAGAATTGCTGCAAACCTTTTCCACCTCCAGTTCTTCATGTCCAGAGCCCGGGCTGAGCTCATCAGAGGTCCAGTCCTCATCACATCCTGATCTTCAGCATCCCTTCACCACCACCAGTGTCTAGACTCCATTGGGGGGTATTCCTACTTTAATCATAGCTTCACTACCCCCTTACACATGGTAACATCACAATGGGGACTAGTCACCAAAGACTTTCCATATTTCTCATCCAGATTGTGTACATGTCTAATAAATATACTTTCTCAGCACTTTCAATACTATAATGTACATTGTATCATTTTAAACACATGGTATTGGAAAAGTATTTAAGTATTGATACTTTTGCAACCTTAGTATCCACGTTTCTGATTATCCGTCTGCACCTGTGTTGATTTCTCACCATCTCAGTCACTCTGTTCTGTACCAACAAAGAAAGTTGAGTTGTTTACATGCCACAGTATCCTGGTCTCTATCAGTACACCAGGTAGCATATCCAGGTTTCTAAGAACCATGATGAACCAGGATATGATGTTTACATTTGTAACACATAACCAGGCTGACAGGGTGATAATCAGTCTTCCTTCCTATACAGTCTGATTATCTCAGTAGTGCCATCTGTTATATATAAAATAAACTACATTTATCAGAAACTCACGTTTACAAAGAATTATAATAAAAAGTGAAACAGTATTATGTATAATACAGCTAATGTTTATTATTATTTTGTTGCTTCTGTAAAGGCTGCACAGGAGAAAAGAAAATAAGGATAAACAACAGCAGGACTAGATGGAAAAGATCATCATTAGAAATTCAGTGTCTCCTCATTGATATTCAAACTTCCTAAAACCCTATGCAAGAGTTAATGCTACATTGTGATGCTCTTGGTGGGAGTAAATGAGTCTTTTCACAGCAACAGCAGAGGCTATGTTTATTCAAGCCCTCGTCCAAAACATCACCTCAGTTTGCCAACACACAGCGAGTGCAATGCGCCTCGGTTTGCCGGCTCTGACGTGAGCAGCTCTGCTGAGAGACGTCATCCCACAAGGAGGCAAATTCAGCCGGCCCGTTCCACGGATTGTTATTCCCCAACTGATACCTGAACCAAACAGCACCGTCCATGTTCACTCATCCTCACGTATTGCTATGCATGTGTGCATTTGTGTTTGTAGTTCATTTGGTGAATAATCAAATGTGTGACTGTGTGTGTGTTTGTGTGTGTGTGTGTGTGTGTGCAGTTTATGCAGTGAGTAATCTTAGTGTAATACTGCCTACTTGATAACATTCTCATAGCCCTCAGGCCCTATAAGCTTTCTTAATTGAGTCTCCACTGTAAATTCTCTTAATCTGCTGGAGCCCATGTGGACAATCCTTAACTGTTTTCACTCTTTTATTCTCACCCCAAAATCTCTGGATGCAGGAAAGTGTTAGTATGTTTTAAATTACAACCTCAAGTCCAAAAGATTTGGGACACTGGGACACATAAAAACAGAATGCAAGGATTTGCAAAAACTTTGTGAACTACATTCATTAGACAAGACAGTCGGACAAGATATTTAGTATTCAGACTGGTTAACTTTATTCATGTTTTTTTTTGTAAATATACACTGATTCTGGATTTTGCAACATGTTCCAAAACAGTTTGGTCAGGAACATATTTACCACTGTGAAATATCACCTTTTCTTTTTCTTTTGTTAGTTTTGAAAGTGATTTTTTTCCCATTCTTGCTTGATATGCAACTTCTAGTGCTCAGCAGTCCAGAGTGTCTGATATCGTATTTTGTGCTTCATAATGCACTACACATTTTCAATGGGTGACAGGTCTGGACTGCAGGCAGGCATGCTACATAAAGTTTATCACTTTGAACATTAAAAAGCTTGTTTTTATGCTGTATTCAACTGATTACAAGGTGAAAATTAGAATTGGAGTTGTACAATAGAGATGTTCCCAGCAACTAATTTTCCAGTTTAACAGAAATTTCAATTTAGGCTACAAATCTCGAATGAAAATGAGAAGACACTCAGAAAATAGTCAAAATTAAGAAGAATTTATTAATCTATCAGGTTAAACATTGTTAAAAAATATTGTGTGTATCAAGAGGTATTTGAATTTGATAACTCACTAAATGCTTTATCTTTTCAGCAGGAACACAGTGTCATGTATGACATACTTTATCCACAGCTAATGTTAGCTGCCACACAGTGTGGCTAACGTTAGCAGTGCTAGCTCCAGCAGCCTGCTCTCCCTGTAGGTTAACGTCCACATGTCTGTGCTGAATGTGGACCTGCATTGCTTCAGTGGTTATATGGTAGTTTATTCTGGTAGAGACAACACATGACCTTATTGCAATTTTCTAGATCAAAATATTGACAAACTACACTGGTTTTACGAGCTGTCATCCGTCCCACTTTGAAAATTACAACAACATCCGGGCTATCAGGGCATTAGTGTGGGGAGACAGAGGTGGCCATCTGCAAGAGCTGCAACGTCCTGGCTGAATAAAATCTTAGAGGTAACAGTTAACTTTGCACATTAATAAAATATTAATAATTAGATTAACCGACTAGTATTTCTGGTGCTGACTAGCAACATTTACTTAACTAATCACACACATCCCTGTTTTAAATGCCATTTAAGCCTGAATAACCTTCCTCTGCAGCATCATCACGTCTGTGCAGGTCATTTGAAAGACAGCAAACCTTCCTCGCCACAGCAATTCTGAAAAATAAATTTCCCAAAGGATTTTTATGGTACTATATTTGCCTTTCCTGATTTTTTAAAGTCAATGGAAAAATGACATAACATCTAAAGCAAATTCCTCATCCTCCCTTCATGTCTGTGAACAGGAAGAGATTTCCTGCAGATTAAGAGATTACACATGGCCACAATTTCACTGATGAGCAGCTAATAGATCTATCAGGGATCATTTTATTGTAACACAGTGAGCTGAGACTTGGGACCTCTGACAGTCAGGATGATAGAGGAGATCAGATTAGGGTCCATCCTGCTTGAACAGGAAATCAGGATCAAACCGCTCAGGTCAGTCCAACCATACACTCTTGCTCCTGGATAAAAATAGCGCCAGAGGAGTGAATAGCCTCGTCGTAACCTCACGTCGTGTCACACACAAGGCTGTGTTTAAGTGCTGCTGCATGTGCCACTGAACACAGCAGCTGCCTGGAATAAGCAGTAAACACTCAGTGAGCACGTCCAGCTACCATCTGTCTGTATTCTGGTTCTTCACACAAGGGTGAACATGCACATAAACACACATGATGACACACACAAAGACATATGCAGTGTAATTAAGGGAAAACTGTCAGGCTGTTGTTAAATGAATGAAACATCCCAAACAGCTACAGGCAGGATATAAAGCTCATTATTATTAACAAAATGAGTAACTGAGACTGGTGTAGATTTACATTTTACACATTATATGCAATATTTTGCAATATTTGAGATCTCCTGTGTTTCTATGCATTCTATGCATTTCGGCAACAGAGTTTCAAGTCATCAGTTTTTGACCGTCAGTGAAGAGTTTGAGTTAGTAAAGTTTCTTAACTTCTTCCACAACATTGTAATAATGCATTTAATGACCGTACGTACGCAACATGCAACTGAACAGATAATGCTTTAGGAAACTAGAATGCAGACCTCCGCCAAGAGCAATAGTCCAGCGTTGCAACACACTCTGTCCCGATTGGCTGTCCTGCGTGGCTGTCAGGTTAGGAGGTGGGCTTACCTAGTCACACAGTGTGTGTTAGTTTGAAAGTTTGTGTGCCAAAGTAATTAAGTGACATTTAAGGAGCAGGTGTGGTACCCAAAGTTAAGAAGGATGATATTTTTTTTAGATATTGCTTAATTCTTACCTGCTGCTGCATTTGTTTCTACAGTTATGGTTTAAAAAGCTGTTTTTTGCATGTTCAGTCGCAGCACAACATTCACTTTAATCATGACAAGTTTGTGCAAGCACAACAAATTCAGTTTCTTTCACCATACACAACAGTGTTACAAGTGACCTAGAATAGAATAGAGAATCTTTTTTTGTTATTGTACACAATACAACGAGGAGAGCCATGAGCCGCTGTATCAGCTCATGCCACCATCTTGATTGGTGGCTATCTTGCTAACAACAACTGTTTTTAAGCACACGGAGTCAGTCCTTCAATTATTTCAAGTTTCATAGTGGGAGGAATTATTTCGAATATTCAGGGTTACTGAAGTAAAAGTTCATTTCTGGGTAGATGATGTCAGCAGGGACATGATGATTAATTAGTGCAAAAGTGTTCCGACAGTTCTGGTTTGCACGTCTTACTAGCTTCTTCTCCACAGCAACAGTGGCCTTAGGATCATGGGTAGTGTAGTATTTAAAGACAACAACCATGTTGACATGAAAAGGTAGGGTAAACACAGGTGATATCATTTAAGTTCCCATTCCATTTTGTGCAGCAGAGCCTCTCCATTACTTTCTCTGTATAATAAAGTAATAAACTAAACTAAACGTGTTAAATTAGCCACACTATTTCATGTCAAATTGGCTGCAGTGAAAAAGGTCTATTTGATTGAAAGTTTACATAATTCAAACTGATGGATAACGTAAACCTTTATGGCTAAATTATCCAGTAGGTATTTTATGTTGAGGAACACTGAAGCTATCATTTACGGCTCTGCAGAGCCACACAGGTGATTTCAATCAGTCTCGCTAATTAGACCTCTGCTCAGGTGGGCAGAGCTGTGCTGGGAGGCAGGGGAGGTTACGGGATTCCATGTGTTAATAAGAATGACAGAGGTGAGTTCTCTCCCATTAATTCTCATCATTCCTCTACTGTTGACTTTCTAAATAAAGCATTAAAAATATACTGTGCGCACACACACACACACACACACACACACACACACACACACACACACACACACACACACACACACACACGTATATATACATGCTGGGACTGAGTCCAATAAAACTGTGATTTTTTTTGTCTCTCATTAGACACTGCTTGCCTTCTGGGCCTGTGCATCCTCCATTTCCCTTTCCTTACAGTGTTTTCCTGCCATTTCTCTCTTCCTCTCTGCTGCAGGCCCTGAGCACCACTTTGATTAGCCAGCAGGGAGAATAAGAGATTAACTTCTGACTAAGAGATTTGTGTGTCAGCTTCTGAGATGCTCCTCATCTCCAGGTTTCCTATAAGCTGCTGAGAGACACCCACGTCACAGGCTATAGAATGATGTGGACTCTGCTTGGCAGTGCATTTAAATACCCTCACAGCATTATCTCACCGCAAGTCAAGTGTTTCAGACAGAGTCGCTAATCAGGATTATTCTGTATGTTCAAAGCAGGGAAAAAAGATTGCAATACTTTGCCCGCCAATCTCCTTTGATGATTCGGTAACCTACATTCCTTTACAAACGGATGACTACTGACATCTGCAAGTACTGTACGGAATAATGAATTGCATGGCACACTGTCAATGGAACTGACATCTAACACACATACACACACATCACCACACATATCTTATGTTAGTCTATAGTCAATCATAATAACAAATCCTGCAAATCCAAAGTTTGCTAAATTGTAGACAAGATCTCTGATGCACAGGCTGGATTATTTACTTATTCTAAACTATCTGAGACCCTTACAGAATGTTGTTTTGTTGTGAAATTGGTATGACAAGCCCATGTCCTTATATCACATTGGTGACAGTTGTTCAACCAAAGGTTGCACCCACTTACCAAAGTTTATTTTGTTTCCTGCTCCACACTCTGCTCTAATGAAACAGGCTTGTTATTTGTTATTTGCAAACCTAATGAAGCTTTTAGCACAAATTCAAGCAACTGTCTGCCTATTTCAGCATCACACTGAGGCTCCCCATTATTCAGTTATTTCACCGAGCTCTGTGCCCAGTCTATCCTGTCATCTAATGATCATCTTAGCCGAAGAATATTTAAACCACCTTTTTTTCTTTTTTTCTCTCTGCTGTCATTTCAGCGCACCACCACCAG
The DNA here is from genome assembly GCF_056507025.1 of Lutjanus erythropterus. Lineage (NCBI taxonomy): Eukaryota > Metazoa > Chordata > Actinopteri > Lutjaniformes > Lutjanidae > Lutjanus > Lutjanus erythropterus. The sequence continues at coordinate 23,823,383 of NC_139318.1, forward strand.
TGCCAAGTTGCCCTCAGGGGACCTCAAATTGGACGCTATTTATAGAGCTCTAACCCTATATATCTGTACAATAGACTAGGTCAGTCTTAGCCTTTATGAAATATAGTGTCTGCATTCATGTTAAAGTGGAAATAGACAACTTTTCCAGTCCCCTCTAGCCTTCATGTTCCCAAGTGGTTCAATTTAATGTAATTTCAGACACATAGGTCCATATAAATATGGAGGGTTATTACTGTTTGTGCCACTGTCACAAAGACTATTAGATTGCGTTCCATTTTCTTTGTTGCTTTGGAAATAAGAGACAAGAAAGAAGCAGGTATAATGATGTGCATTACATGGTAATAAGAGTTTAAATAATGTTATTGCTTGGCACAAACGCAGCAGGGGTTGGCAGGAGAAGTGACATTAGAAGAAAATATTAGGAGAAAAGCCATGAGTTTGTTCATTAATTTAGTCTAATAGGGGGATATAAATTTTCAGAGAAAAATTGTGAAACCAAGGCTTATAGGAACCATGTGGATGTTGTCATTATTCTATAGCAATTACATTTGCAATTAACATTAGCATCCTAATGATAGGTGACAGTGTTGCTCCACCTGCACTTTATTTTTCTAGCTGTGACATCAAACTGGCAGTCGGGTTAGAATGACTTACTCAGATGGTGCAATTTTTTCACATCAAAAAACTGGTAAAACAACAGACACTCCCCATATCTTATAATCTTATAATGTCCCTGGTGCGATTTTAGCTGCTGCCATTAGTGTGTCATCTCTCTCTTTCTCTCTCCCTCTGTTTCTTCCTCTATTTGCCGTCTGTCCCTATACTACCAACTCTCCGATAGGGCAGAAATGCCAAAAACGTCATCTTTAAAAAACTTAGTGAAACAGGGAACAGAGCCTGACCCAGTACCCAAAGCTATTTTTACTCTGTTTTATCCCCTTGCCAGTCTTCCCCTCTTCCCGCAGGGCACTGCATATCTACGTGCAACACACAAGGACACCGACGAATTGCATAGTCAGAGAAAAAAAAGAGTAATTTCTTTATAAATTACATTTGGGAACTGGAAGAGTGCACTAACTAGCATGCAGATCTACGTCAGGCAACCTTAAAAGAATAATCTGATGTAACCTTTTTGCAATCACAAACATTTTGATTAGTAACTGAAATATAATTACATATTTTTTCTCAGTAACTGTAAAATATTACAATTTATTTATTCAGTAATTTAATTACTTGTAGCTGGTTACATGAAAACTGTTGCTCTCCAGCACTGCAATTATTCTATTAGATATTTGTGTGAAACCTTTGACCTTTGACCACAAAATCAAACCAGTTCATCCCTGAGTCCAAGAAAACATTGCGCCTGAGATATCATGTTCACAAGAATGTGGCGGCCTGAAAATACAACACCTCTGGTCACTGCTGCCACCACCATGGACACATAAAAAAGGTTTTTCAAGAACTGTGAATCACAGAGTCCCTCAGCATACAGTCAGGACTGTGAACAAAAACAATTTGGCTGATCGGTTCAGTAATAAGCAAGATTAGCTTTGGATGAGCTCCAGGTCTGTTGGTCCCTCTCAGGCTTGTGCCTGACAAAAATAATTAGCAAACATAGTTTGACAAAGAAAACCTGACCCAAATCTCATACTTTGTTATGACCTCTAGGGTTTGGGGCAGGTAGCAGAACTCCAGTCCAATATCAAAATCTACCCCAAAACCATTTTAGTTTTCCTTAACCTCCTCTTAAATACAGTTGTTGATTTTAAGTGATCATTTGTTTGGTGGCTGAAATTTATGTCTCGTGTCTCTGTGAAACTAAAAGAAGCCAAAGAGTCCACTGTCTCCCGGCCTGACTGGTGCGTTGTAGCTGGAGGATGACGGCTGTCTACACTGTAACGTGGGGATGGAAAGAGTGAGGCATGAGGCAACGTGTGGATTGTCTTTAGCATCTCGTCTCGACACGCCTGAGTTGGAGCAGTAGCCTGGTGACTCACTGAAAATGGGATTTATTTATAGAATCACACAACATTTTCTGTCACTCTGGCTCAACTCTCACACAGGACACCCCACAGACAGAAAGGGACAGCAGAGCAGCAACGTCACCACCAAGTCCAGAGACTCTGGCTTTAAAACAAGGCAGGCTGGACACAAAGAGCTATGAGGATGTGCTTGGGGATGGAGGTATAGTCCAATGAGACAAAACAAGAAGGGAGTGGTGAGATGTAGGAGTAAAGTAATCAATAGGATATTAAGGGTCAGATTTACATACATTAAAGTGCAGGATGCTGAGCCTTGCTTAAATTTACGCTTGGAAAGTAATTACCATCTGATTCACTGAGACCAAGTTAGTAGATAATTACACAGTAAGAGAGTGGCGCTGTTTAAAGGAAATGAAAAAGTGATGGGATTACATAAAACACACTAATTGCACACTACAAATGTTTTTAAAAGAGTTAAATCGCTATAGTGCAGGGCTTCTCAAAGCCCAGATGCAGACCAAATGACAAGTCAAGCCCATACCTCCTGTTAGGAATACAATACTTTATGAAGTGCAGCATTTTGTCTTTTTAAAAAAAATTTCTATTGATCAATAAGTTGACTGATGTTGAATATACAGTGTAGCTGGAGATCATTCACAGCGATTCTCTCCCCAGATTAATGTGGAATCAACGTGGCTTATGACCCTATCATTGACATCATTGTCATGGCAGCGTTAAGTGCTGGACCGAACTGTTGTGTCTTGTTGCTGCTGAGTTCACGCATTAACTTTACAACAAAGTCAGCTCCTAAAGCATCTTTTTTCTCTTTAGGCTCTGAGTAATTTTAACTGTCTGACTGAACTTGAAATATGAGGCTTAGAAGTTCATCCAATAAATACACCCCCACCCATTAAGAGCCTGTCATATCCCTTGATAATGAAGCGTGCTACGAGTGCCACACAAACACACAAACAGACAGACAAACCCCACCCGTGTTTGTTCTCAACCTCTGATGCTGAATAAAAGTCAGATGTGGACCTTTGAGTAATACAGTGGTTCCCAAACCTTTTCTGACATGATCCCTTCACAAGCTGAAAAAGTTTATTCCCCATAATTATAACAATTTTCTAACAATAACTGGGGAGGCAACTGATAAAAAAGAACTGAAGCTGAATTTTATTGAAATAAGAGTCAACATGATAGCATCAGCAAACTCTTCTTTGTATATTTTCCTTTATAATTCAAGTTTATTCAGCTTTGTTTCACTCATATTTCTCCACTGGTCATCCACATACCCCCTGCAAGGGCTCTACACCTCCCCATGCGGGGCCGTGCTCCAGTCTGGGAACCACTGGAGTAATACGTTTAAAATCCCACACGTTATAGTGTATTAGTCACGTTCAAGTCCTATGAAACCAAACTTCCCATTCTGTTTGGTGCTATGAAAGAGTGAAATATTCTGTTAATTAATTCAAACTGATTTTTTTATTTTCTACATATGTATGTATTTATAATTCATGTGGTTTTGTAGTATCTTATTCAGTTCCTGGCACATATTTTGGAGATATTTCAATTTAAAACTGGTCCTTGAAAAATTGTGTGAAGATTATTAAATACAGTGAAATCAGTAATCAAGCAGACTTCTTCCTGTTGTTTGCACAATCCTCCATTAAACACACCTGCATTTGGCATGGATGATAGTCAAACTGGTGCCAGGCTGCTGTGCATGTTAGATCTGTAGTGCAACACAAACACTACCCCAGGTGCAGAATGCACCTATAACTAGGCACTAAAAGATTAGTGAATTTAAGCCACTTGTTGGCTTGACTCACATGTTGTTTTGGTATTTCAGTGAAAACCTAAAAGCAAGAAAGTGTGTCCAAACAGAGACAGAAACAACCAATCAAAAGTGAGAAGTTCAAGTAGCACAGTGTGGATATAAATACTGTTTACAGCATGGATGCTGAATGCCACGTTGCCTCTGAGGTGATGAGCTGCTTTAAATATTTGACAGGTTCTTGAGATTCCGTGCAGCCTCACATCTGCTTCAACAACACAGTGTGTATGTGGAACAAATTTTTCACTTGATCTGATGTGATCTCAGCCCCGCGGCTGCCTGGTTCATGAGCTGCCATCAACACCTCTGTGCAGGACACACCAACACTGTGATCTGCTGCTTAATATGCAAATCTCCAAATGAACTGTCAGCAAGCACAGTTTCTAACATATATTATAGGGATGGGGGGAAAAAATAATACAGATTAGTATTCTGATATTTTGTGTGCCAATATTGTATTGATAACATAAAGGCCACATATAGATCATTTATTGTATTATCAAATTATTGATATTGCAAGTTTGCATTCACCTTTTTGGTACTAGAATAATGAAATCACTCGCTTTTTCAGTCCACTGCAAAGTTTTTTTCTGGTGAGGTCACAGAGGTCATGGTCAGCAGATTGGTGGGTTTTTATGACAGTGTTGGTCTGCTTGACAATCCCATTTGGCTGCAATAACCATCACTGAAATGAGATTAACAGACTGATTTTTTTTTTAGGATGAATGTATGGAGACGTGGTGAGATAGAGATGAACTGCATGGTCAGATCTGATCAAAGCAGCGAGTTACTGGGATGGATCAAACTCTGTTTATTGTTTCCTTGGAACTTTGATGGTGAACATGCCACATGAGTTCCATTCATTCTATCTGAACTAATAAAGTACAGGCGATAAGTACTGGCCTGGACAGTAACACAATGATGGGATGGTGATTCGAAATCAAATCTGGTCTCCTCTCAGACTGCTGTCAAATACAGCAGTGGAAGCAAATGCCAGTAGACTCACTGCCAGATGAAGAAGCTTGCAAGTCATGTTGAGCACAAATGTGATTTGTGCAAGATGATGTGAGTACAGCTATGTGGATGTAAATCACACAATACTGCTGAGACACAGCAGGTGATGATGTATTGATGGTGAATGATGTCAACAAATTTGTCTGATCAGTATGTCACTGAGGGAATCAAGGTCACATAACACTTTGTTTTGCAGACCAGTCCTTTATTGTGGATCAACAGACTAAACTCAGTTTAATTTGGACTATCTTGCCAGCCGTACAGTGATTCTAATGTAGACCCGAACGAGATGGCCACTGGTTAAGTATCATGGAAGGAACTGAAACACACACACATAACATAAATACACTTTTTTTTTTTTCTTACAAAGCTTCCCTTGAATTTGTCTATCAAGACATGTACTGGACAGTAGGCATGGGACAACATGAAAATTTAAAGCCAAAATAACTGCAATTCATCTGGAAAGATGCGGGCTACCCCAAAATGAAATTTGATCCCATGGAGTTAGAGATTTTAGTGGAGGAGGCAAATAAACATATTGTTGAGCTACAGCAAAAAAAGTCAAGAACAACAGATGAAATTAAGAGAAGATGGCAAGATATAAGGCAAAGAACAAAAGAAAAAATTGGTTTAAAATAAAACTAAATAATAAATCCATTGCGCAAGAGATGCGAGCTGTGTCCTCTGTGGCCCAAATGCTCAGGTGGGACACTTGGGCCATTGTCACACACACCAGGCAGCTGGTCAGTTCTGTATCTGGTCTGAAAATAGCCATAAATGGCGTGGTAAGATGGACCAAAGACGGGGTACAGGCAGTGATGAGGTCTCTCAATCTAAGTGGTCCCACAGTGAAGCGGCCTGGGACTGAGGATGAAACAGACTTGCGAAAGGGAGGAGAGGAGGATGCTGGGGGCAGAGACACATAACCTGCCAAAAACCCCCAGTTCATAATGTAATGTTGGCGAAAAGAAGGAAATATTAGGGCATGATAAAGGACAGTGTTAATTTTCTTAAGGCTACAGTGCCTGTCAGTGTTCAGTTTCTGAGTTAAAGATTACTGAATGAAAATAAAAAGAAATGCATCCAACATACAGCTCTGGAAAAATGACTTTAAATTTCCTCCTTGCCACGGTGATAGCAGCCACCTGTGTGCACTGCTGGGCCGATTAACACCTTCCTTACAAACATATTAAATACAGACACAGTCACAGTCACTGCAAATTGAAAATCACATGTGTGCATGCTAACCTAATTTATTTGCATTTTCTTGTCCCAGTGTTTTTGCATGCTAGGGTTGAAATACTGCATATTGCATATTCACTAAGACAAACATCCTAAATGGACAGCTTGTGCTGTCCTGCACATTAGAAAGACGAAATCCTCAGTGTGCACCGTTAGTAGATCGGCTTGCACATTTGTTTGCAGGTGATATCAAGTTAGCACACGTTTTTATGCATGCAAATCAGGCTCTAAGTTGTAAACTGCTTTTTCAAGTCACTCGTAAGGATATTTATGACTATCCTGATTTCTGATGACTCTGATCATGGAAATTCACCACAATCAACTTATGAAAAGTGTTTATTATCACAATCTTTGATAAAAACATATTGTTTCATCCCTACCGGGCAGGACATTTTACTGTTGAAAAATAAATTTAGTCACTGTATGGTGGACAAACTATAGACGGTGACTCTGTTCAGAACATATCTTTGGCATTGCTGTACTTCAATTTCTTGTCTTTTATCATCTGACACATATGCTAATATCAATATAACTGTAATGAGTTATGATCAGCCAATATTAACTGAAACATATTAGCCTGGATGATCCACTTCTCTGCCATTTATCTATCGCTTCATCATCATTAAATACAGTACTTTTGTATTTAGTTGTATTTATTGTGTAGTTTGCTATTTAGTGTGTTTGGAACATGGTGAATATAAAAAACTATGGAAAAAAAACTAAAATAAACAATAAAAACAAGAAACCTGTTTTTTACCTAGTCAGGGGACACAGTGAAGCAAAACTTCCCCATCCCTGTTTCAGGCCATCTAATAAAATCCATTAACATCAAACTTTGGGTTGACATGTAAGATATAGCTTTAAGAAGTGTAGGGCTGCAACTGCAAAAAATGCCCATCATGTTATACTAGGGCAGAAAGTGATGTCATCAAATGTCTTTTCTCCAACTAATGGTTAAAAATATTAAATTTATTGTAAAGTAAGAACAAGAGTAAGGCAAGCAGTAAGTTTTCACATTTGAGTACCTTGAATCATAAAATGTTTGAGTAAAATATGACTTAAAGGATTTTTGGGTGGATTAATCAATGCACCTGTTTTAGATGATATAAAAGACACAGCATTTGACTTTTTGTCTCCTCCACACTGTGGTTCCAGATCATCTAGAGGCTGAACATAAAGGACAGCAGTGACACAGTGAAGGACACAACATCTATAAGGAAGCCTTATGCCCACTGAATATTAGTTAGAACAACTGGACAGAAGGCAATCAGCCAACCATCCAGACGTCCCTCCACACCACACTGTTCAATGACAGCTCTGTCTTCTCTCAATCATGTGCCCTCAAACAAAGTACCATCCTGTCCTGCTCTGTCCTGGCATCTGCCAGCCATCACCCTCCTGCTTCCTCCTCATCACATGGGAGGAGAGCAAACGAAAAAGAGCTGGAAGTACGACTCACACAATGCGTGTGACCACCATGGTGGATGCTGCACTGCTGACTCTGTCACATGCCACAGCGCCGCGGAAGTCCAAATCCCCACCCACTGACAGAAAACTCCTGAGCACAGCGGGCAGCCACTGTAAGCAGATCAATGTAAGGCTTAAGTATCAAATCCCTTATAGAAATAAGAATCGTACAATAGGCCAGTGATGGATAATGAGCGAAAAAACAGCTCTATAGCTGAGGCTCAGAAGCTTTGGGGTGTGTATGGTGGCTCAATGGTAAGACTTCCCTTTATCTGTCCTTTCCCAGAAAACACTGGTTGGGTGGTGCCATTGTGTCCCTGGCCAAAAATGGTCCCAGTCGGACGGCCACAACTACAACGACACTCTTACAAAACAGGAAATACTGACTGAAATTATTGCTGAGAAAAAAGTTGTTTTTTAATACAACATTTGACTGACAACTGACTGATGGCTGTGATCCGACACTGTGATGTCCACTCCACATACAAAGACAAGTATCACTCAACTGCTGTGACATAGTCATAACAGTCACAACATCCACACAGGAAGGATGCTTTGGTAAATTAATGGCCCAAACACAGGATTTTCACCCAGACAGATTTGTGTCCCATGAGGCACCAAAAGCACAATGGTGGTCACAATTCTCATTTAGAGATTGAAGATGTAGGCAGGAATCACTGGTGTTTCACTGAAGTGGTTTTCCTCTTACCTGGAAAACAGGAAATTTTGTGTCTTGTAGTGGGAATGTTATATGTTGAAGTATAGTTTATCTTGACCCAACCTCCTTCATCTCTTTTTCCTATAAAACAGATGCACATGATTTTATATCAACCACAGTTAACATCACCTGTGGAGTTACCCAAGGATCTATTCTGGGACCTCTTTTATTCTCTCCTACATGTTACCCCTTGGACATATCATTTGATTATACCCTTCATTTAAACCACATGAACTGAACAAGCTCACCATATTGCATTCCTGTTTATCCTCCATCAAGGACAGAAATAAAACAACAGGTTTTGATATTTGGGCCAGAACATTACAAACTACAACTAGAGTGCTCCCCTGGTTCACTTACTGACAATGTTAAATTCATGGCAAAGAACCTCAGAGTAACTTTTGATAGCAACTTATACTTTAAGAAGCATATCAGAAAGATTGCATAAACTTGTTTTTATCAATTAAGAAACATCTCCAAAATTAGACACATGCTCATTTCAATGGCACAGAAAAAGTCATACATGCTTTTGTATCATGACGCCTGGACTACTTATTGTCTGCTTAAACTCCCACTCAGTCTCACAGTTGCAGCTCATCCAGAATTCAGCAGACAGGATACTAATTAAATTTCAGAAGTCCTGTCATATCACTCTAATTTTAGCATTTCTGCACTGGTTGCCCATTATTTTAGAATACATTTAAAAGTTTTATGAATTACTTACAAGACCATCCATGGTCTGGTTACAGACTATATTCAAGAGTTTTTAACTCTGTGCCCCCCCAAGCCAGACCCCTAAGACCAGCTGTTCAAAACATTTTAGCTGTTCCACAGACCAGACTGAAAAGCAAGGGTGACTGTAAAGTCTATTTTCCACTGTATGCAGCATGCCAGTGACATGTCTGCAGCACGTTACGCTGCATGTCATTTTACATCGACTCTGTTCAGAACCTACAGAACCGACTTCATTCATGTGCCCACCAACCATCATACAACACGTAGAAAAGAGGAAACCTTCGCCCGCCTGAACCGTTTTTTTTTTTTTACAATTAAAATAAAGAATAACAAATAAATAAGAAAAATAAAGAATAAATAAATAAAGAATTTAAAAAGGTATAATTCCTTATCAACTGTTGCTGCTGTTAAAAGATATGGTTCATTTAGCTTTTTATGTTATATATTGTAGCATGTATTTTTGATATTCAAATCAAATTTAAAAGAGAGACTTGCCTTCTATATAGTCTGTACACCACTATTTGAGCACTTTTCATGGTTTTTTTTTCTTTGAATTTCTTCATGAAGTTAATTTCAAACAATGTTTGACACATTTTTGAGTTTGATAAATAAATGCATTTGATTGACGTGTATTTTTTTCAACACATCACTTTTATAAGACGCCTACACTTAAAAATGTTTTACTTTCCTTTGTCATGTATGACTATTTTTTAGAGTTTTATTTCAACTTTGTTTACAGATCTGTGCTTGTTGTAGTATCATTATTTTAGTATTTTTATAAACACTTCCAGCACTGTTTACTGCTTTAAATGCTAATTTAAATGTTCCTTTACTGACACTGTATCTCATTTAAATGAGATCATCACACAATACATCTGCCTTATATGAAATCAATCTAATCAAATTTCATATTTTAATCTTTTTTGTTTGTATACTGTACACTGTAAATAGTATTTCAGTGGTATTGTAAGTAAGTGTCAAACCGACACAAATACATTTGTTCACGGACTCCAGGAGGGATAATACTTAACGAAATACAGGTAAGTAACAATTTGCATTGTTTCATTTTAGATTTTACCCAAATAAGCAGGACTGTTTTACACCAGCTTTCTAAGGCAAAGGCGTCACTCAGTTTCCTTCATTTGCATGTTTGCTACTTTTGCTAGGTTCGTTGTGCACCAGGAAGCCTAACGTGCTCTAGTCTCAACTAACTAATGTTACAAGTTTATTTTTGGCTATGCTTTATGTGGCTGTAACGCCTAGACTTTCAGTGGCAGAATGTTTCCCCTACATCAGTGCGGGCTGGTGGGCCACCAGGCCAACAGGCACCCCCACCAAGCCGAAAAAGACGTTAATTCTAGCATTGCCTTGAGGCGCGGCACAGACAGGTCATGCAAGTTTTCTTACTACCCTGTCTGTACACACACACACACACACACGGAGGAGCAGAGGGAAAGATGGACAGGTGAAGTGATGGATGACGACTCACGATGTTATCGTAAGTGTGCACATCCTCTCTTGACGATGTAAGCTCAGACTAGTTTCAGTAAATAGCCTGTTTCAGAACTAGCCTCGCTAGCTGTTAAACTAACTGACAGTACGCGGACAGAAGATACAGATGTCATGTTTAGTCTGTATCTGAATTGGATGATGTAACTTCTATTTATGTTGATCTTTATCAACAAATAAAACTGTTTGTCTTAATTATTGTGTTCTTTTTGTCATACAGGGAACAGCAGAGAACACCGCATGACGACCTGAAAGCACACAGCATGAGGATCTATGCTTGTGAACCAGATGTGCTTTTATCTCAAAGAAATATTTCACTTTTAGTGAACTTAACAGTGCCATCACTCAGCTCACCTGCATATGAAATGACAGAAGTGACTGTCCTCAGCCAGTGCATGTAACCCTTTCCTCACAAGAGAAGAACATGCACAGAAAAAGATACTGCTGTGAAGGTGTTACAGTGAGCTGCATATTTATGCCGATTTCAGCATTTCTGATATGTAAACTGTTTAATGTTAAAATGTTTTAAGGATTTATATATATGCACTACTGTGAATGTGTTCAAAGCTGCATTTATAAGATGAGTTTAGAGGTTCTGAATACAGATGTACTCAAATGTCAACTCATCGTAACTGACAGTGCAAGGCAGTATTTTTTTTAGTGCTGTTCAATAAATTTAGGAGACAGTTACGTCTCTTTTCTTTAAGTTTAAATGTGTATGTTTATGCTTTCTTTAAATTTATGACTGCTAACTAATTGCTTATTATTAAGTGTATTAGACTTTAAACATTTAAAAGATAAGAGTTGGTCAGACTTAATCATATTTAGTATATTAATTCAGTGAATATAAATTATGGGTATTTGTGACTTAATTTAATCAAGTGTCGTTTAGTCAAATGCGAATGTTTTTTGCAATGGTTAAACTCAATTTCTTTCCTGTTTCCTGTTGATTGTACTTAATTTTTTAGTATACAGTCAAATACATTTTACTGAGTTTACTAAATTCAAATTACCAAGAAGTTCACTAAACTTACAAAAAGGAAAATGTTGCCTCAATTTTTTTTGGAGTTACATCTAAGCAACAGTTTTTACAGTGTATGTGGTTCCCTCCTTTACATAAATTTTACATGCTTTTTATGAGCTTACTTTTTTAAATCCAATTTTACTTGTTGATATATGAACTTATTTCTTTAGTTTTGAACTTGGGCTATATACAGGCCCAGGGCTGCTTGAATATATGTGCTTTAATGTTCCTGATTTAATTGATCTGGAAAGCACTTTGTGCCATAAAAGTACCATATGAATAAAATAGAAAACAGAATAGCTGAATAGGCCCATTTATGGTGACAACATATTTCAACATTGCTAAAACACCCAGGAAGGACATCCAGCTGATGGACCGGTAATGTCCTGGATGTCAGGACAACTTTAATTTTGGAACTACCACAACAGGACATCTTGATTGGACTTTCAAACAAAAGTAATTCAGTGTTTTAATAGTTGCTGGGTTTGTGTCTTTCAGCCAAGATCTACATTAACCAACACAGACTTGTGCCAACTGGTCCTTTATTGGACGGCTCATAGCTCATAGACACGGACTCTTTGAGGTACCACTACAATATTAGGATCAGTATGGTCTCATGGACATTGTCACACTTTGATGAAACACTGCATGTACGTTTTTCAGCCAATATGAAGTTTCAATTACGTTGGGCAGCTGTTCCCACGAGACGTGGATTTGAGTCTCTACTCAATCTGCTGCTGATTACTAGACAACACAGTGTGGAGGGTATAATAATTTTCTCCTACTTAGAGCTGATCTAACCAATGGGCTGGCATTTATCTGAAGTGATATGACCTTATGCAAGCAGCAGTTCATCAATGATATCCTTCAGTACGGCCTCAGATACCACAAGTTTTTAATAAACCAGCCGGCACTTTAGAAAATGTAGAAATATTGTGAGCAAATGAGCTGTTTGCACGTATAACACAAAGTACATCATCTGTGAAACTGAAGAAGTAAAATTTTGATTGTGCAGTCTTGCCTTTTTGTAACCAGAGAGGGGAAAGAGTTAAGGCAATTCAGTTTGCCGTTTTAAAGACCAAAATCAAAATCCTGCAGAACCTCAAGGCCAGACAGAGCTCACGTCCTTTCATAGTTTAATACCATCGACAAAGTCGCAGCAGGGTGTTCCTTTTTTTTTCTCACAGTGAACTACATCGCTCTCCAAGACTTAACAATCCCTTCATGTTTTCTTTTCGTTCCCGCAGAGGTAAACCAATACTGCTGCAGGAGAAGAGTACAGTTCACATGGACACCGAGCTTTGATCAAATTAAATAGAAACTTAGTGAATCTCCCTGGCTGTGTCTCATCCGATAGTGAAGAAAAGAAGATGCAGGAGAAGGAGCCACGAACATTTCTCATCCACTAACCTTGATCGAAAGAAAAGAAAAATAAATCTTTTTTCTTCTTTTTTTCTGCTTGTTAAATGTGATGGCTACAGACTGGAATGAGCCATGATTCTAATTGTTTTTCCCTGCTACAGTGGAGAATCATTTCTAACTGTGAATGAGGTGTGACCTTTGTTGCATAGCAGCACCCCTAACTCTTTCAATCAATACATTTTATAATCAACCTGAGAGGCAATGACATTTATATCACAATGTCTAGTAACACTTTCTAAGACATTTAAAGCATTTTTAAGGCTTTATAAATCTGTTTGTACATGTTTATAGTGATGCATGACAACGTATAACAAGGTTTATAAAGTACATCAAGTTCTAGATATAATGTATTATAAATTTAGCATTCACAATGCTTTGTACCTCCATGTCAAAGAGTCTTTGAAAGAATTAGTCCTGGATTACACAGCACGTTATAACTACCATTACTTTAAGCCTGTTATAAAGGCAAGAAAAGAGAACATCTGCAGCGTATCATAACTAGGGTTGGTACCGAACTGTCAGGCTGGAACCAGTTCTTATACGACCACCACTTACTGGACAAAATCACAACGCAGATTACGATGCCTCATTTCAGTGATGCATGCCTGAGCTGCCAGTTGAAATAGTTGCCCTCTCATAGCAGCACTCTCTCTACATGGCTCTGGCTGCAGACAGCCTTCCAGGCTTCAAAGCCAATTTGACAAAGTGGCAAAACCGTGTAATGACAACATCATAGACTTACATGGTAAAAGAAGCAGCTGTAAAACTGTGAATTTGTTGCGTGCATTTGTTAAGTTTTTTGTAAATTTAAACTGGGAACTAATAACAAATGGTTTAATTCAAAGTTAAAATTTGAAAAAGTCAGTATTTAAGGTGGTCAACCATCATTTTGTGCCATCACTTCGGGGACCATGGTACTGTTACTGGTACTGTTTTAAAATTGTTTTTAAATTTTAAGTTTCTGAAATGGAATATTGTCATTTAAACATTATGTTATACCATTACTTTGTGAGCTTTAAGTAAAGTGACAGCACTGTATATTGTTAACAGCGATTGTATGATGTTGTAAGACACGTGTAGTTATGTATTGTTATGATACATTAGAGCGGTTCGCTATGTGTCTTTATAACTAACTAGAATTATGGTAGTTATAATATTAATTGTAATCCAAGACTCAGGTTCTTCTTTCAAACACTGTTGTCACTTTAGCGTGGAGGTATAAAACATTATGAATGGTGAACTTATAATACACAATGTCCATGAAGTTATGTCATGCATGATTATAAACATTTATAAAGACATTAGGTATCCTATGCAATGCCAGTATTTCAGTTGTTATTTTTATATGGATTGTTTTCCTCCTTACTGAATGAAAAAGGAAAGACCATTAAAACCTGGTCACGAAAAAACATTTATAATCAGCTATAAAGCTTTATAAGTGCATTATAATGTCTTAAGAATGCATGTATAAGGACTTTAATAAAATCTAATAAATGCATTGTAATATCTTAGGTGTAATGCATTTATAATGCATTATAGTCGGTAGTACAAAATATCTTTTCGATTTTCATTCCAACATTCAGTGTTCGCACATGTGTGCATTACCACATACGAACACATGCGTGAACTCTCATGCATGCACACTAACACAATCTAAAACACACAAATGAAGGCAGGCTTTAATCACACAGCAGATCAAAAGCTCAGCACGCCTGATGCCGGCTGCGGCCAGATCAGTCTGTTCACACTGTGATTTCATTCTGGGATGGAGCAGCACACGGGCCCATGACAAGCAGGCCAGAGAGAGGAGTCAGTCAATTATAACAGCAGAGGCCAAGTGGGGCCAGACATGAGCGCTCGTCAGCTCCGGCCAGTCAAGTCCAGCAGTCACAGTCTCACCTGCTGCCCACGGGCCTGTGAGGTGACTCATCACGGAGGCGGAGCATGGGATGACTGGCAAGTTTGCCTGCTGAAGGTGACTCCAGAAGTCATGCTGCTGTGAGAGTTTTATCCAGTCAGTACACGGGATGGTTTGCACCTAACTTGGGTTTGATAAATAAATAACTGCAAATGTCACGTTACGCATCAGTTCTGCCTGTATGTGAAATCTGATTACTACGACCATGGTAGAAAAATCTGTATTTAAATGCATTGCCTTAAATTAAACCAATAAGACAAAAGAACTGCATGAGCGCTTAAAAGCACCATCTTCCCCTGCCCAAAATATCAGATATACAGTCAATTTATATATCTGCATAAGATGTATGTTATAATTTGGCAGCTGCTTTGACCTCTTCCTAGTTAGACTTGGCATCCCACTAAAAGCCTGGGTATGTCTCTCAGACTAGGCAAGATCACTAAACATGAGGACCAGATGGCACCTGTAGCCAAGCTGTGACGTGGTGAGAGCCAGCTGTGGATGCTTCGCCAGCACGACTTAACAATATGACAGGCAATCCAAAAATGAAGCTTTACACTGCGTGCGAGGCATTTGCAGGGAAAAAGCTTTGTAGCAACTCAGCCACTGAACGCCTCAAACATGCACTACAGAAACAATGTCACTCCTACAGTCCAGAGTGCCACACATGCAGTTAAAGAGAAACATGGGGTTTGAAGTAAATGCATGAAACAAATAAAAAAACAAAAAACTAGAGCTTCTGTGATTGGGATATTGCACTTGACCATATTATGACAATATTTCAATTAACTGTGCAGCCTTACTCAGAAGCAGTGGTTCAATCACTGAGTGATGGAGGAACTTCCAATACGTTCTGTCTCATGCTCAAGTTTGATCCCACTAAGCCAGGTGTTCCTAACCTTTTTCATGTCAAGCATTAGACCATGGATCCCAAGTTTGAGTTTCTGGTTTGAAGATATAAAGTTTTCATAGTCTACCAATCATCAGACTAGGATCATTATAAATTATAATTAGAGTCTGACCGATATATTGGCCGACTGATATTATCTGCCTTATATGCACTGATACGAAAACTTTGTTTTTAACAGAACATAATGCAAATTGTTTTATAAATTGTTTAACAATCTGTTGTAGGGCAACTAATGATTGTCTTCATTGTCAATCCTGAAAAACGTCGATCACTGTCTCCTAAAGTCCAAGATGATGTCCTCAAATGTCTTGTTTGGGCCACCAGAAAATGCTCACATTTAAGAGGCTGGAATGACAGAATTTTAACAAAAACACTGAAACTGTTTAATGCATTATCAAAATAGTTGCCACTTAATTTAATAATTGATTAATAATCGATTAGTTGATTAATTGTTGCAGCACTAATCTGTTGTTGAACAATATGCTGTATTGTTTAACAGTTTATTGTTGCAGAGATTGTGCCAACAATACAAATCTTGTTATCCAGATGTGAGAAATCATTTGTTTGGCAGTGACCCCAACAAATGTCATGTCATCATGATTTTAATATTTTTTCAGCTAAAATTAAAATTAGTGATGCAAAAATTGTAATTCCCACCAACTGTGATCATCACAGTATCTGTCAAAATAATCACAATCCCATCATGCAGCCCTATTCAGCCACTCTAAATGCCTCAAACATGCATTACTGAAACAATGTCATTCCTAGTCCACATGTGCCACATGTGCAGTATGTGCTCAGTTTGGAGTTTGTTGGTGCTAAAAGCATGAAATGACCTGAAAAATGAAAATCTGCTCATAAGCAATGGTTCACAGACTCATGGAGGAGCTTCCAGTAGGTCCTGCCAGTGCCCAAGTTTGATCCCACTAAGCTCCTCCACTTCATCATGGTCGTGAGAGGCTGACACTTAGGACAACTGTTATAATCGGTGGTTTTACTCTCACCAGTTATCCTCTGTGATTCAGAGTAAACATTTATCCAGATTCTCCGATAAGCCCCAAGGGAGAAACACTAAACAAAAGAGGTCTGTGTAGTCCAAAGAGGAGCGCTGTTATCCAGCAGCTAAAACAAGAAGATCAAGTGCAGTAATGTCACCTCTCTAGACGGCCGGTTTTCTCGTTAAGCCTCGACTTTGACTTTGCATTTAACTCCCCTTTGGTAAATGTCAGACGCTGCCATCGCAAGCAGGTTGCTGCTGCACATGCACGCATACACAAAGAGCGTCGTTTTGGTTTTATCCAATATTCAGGTCCCCATACTGTATGCGCTGAAAAAAAAAACATGCTCATTGATAAGTTTAAAGGCGTTATAAGGACTACAGATCGACGTCAAAAGCGTACATCAGCCAGTCAGTGCCTTACCAGAGAAGCACCAGTGTCCTCTTCCAACTCCAAATATCTCCACACGGATCTGCAGCCTCCTCTCGCTGCTGCTGCTCGACTCTGCCTCCAGTCCCCGTGGCGTGTCGTCCTGCCTCTGTCTGTCCCTCTACGTCCGTTCCTCTTCCCTCCACGCAGCACTACTGTCATGTGTTTCACACTGAATTGTCCTCGTAATCTCCTCAAAAAAAAAAGTGGGATGTGATGATGAGTGTCCAGGTTCCGCCTCCCGCACGCACACGCAGCGACTCCAAATCAAATGAGTGTTTGAAGTGAGTCAAACAATTTTAATGGTCTAGAAATGATGACACGGGGTGGATTGATATCATCAGTCGGTTAAAAGGTCGTGCTTTTAACGCGCTGGGTTTAATTCACACGGTGCTGGTGGCATGTTGACAGATTTGTCGTCGTGCTTGAGCGCGCATCATGAGACAATGAGACCACACACACGCACGCCATGCATTTATTCCATCTCCTCAGACTGTTTCCCCTTTAATTACCAGTTCTAAAAATAACCATAACTCACGGTCGCCTTTAAGGAGAATCGATCCAATTGCGAACTCTTTTTTTTCACACGCAATCAACAACGTAAACAGCTGCAGCCTGCCTGAGCCATGTGCCACAAAAGCCCACTGTTGCTGCTTACGCACATAGGATACGTACGCTCCATTTCTAGGTCATCTACGTTTTGATGTCACACACCGCTCCGGGGATCGTCTCTTTTCTCTCTCTGCTCCAGCTCATGTTCACTGAGGAAGACACACACCTGCAGCCCGCAGTCAAATTAGACCAGGTCCCGTCATCCTCCTGTGAACCTGCATCTGTATTCATGTGGGGACAGATAGAGATAATACACATTTTCTAAAGAGACTAATTTATGAGGTATTTATTAGGCATTAATTTACTAACCTGCATAAACACAAATACATATGAAGACACTTACCTGTATCTGCAGTCATGCATCAGCTTTTTTGGCCAGTGCATTTAACATAGTCCTTTTCCACTGCAGCCATATTGACATGAAATAGCAGGGTGGACACAGGTGTCACCAATGATACTACTTAAAGAGGTACTGCACACCTAACCATGTTGAACATGTTGTTTTGAGCCGTAAACTAAACTAAAATGCTCTGCCAACATCCACCCTGGAGCTTCCACATCATACTGCCCATAGCCGAGCAGCTAAGTTCGGTTTAGCCCTCTGGTAACTTGAATGGGAATAAAATAATTTTGAATGAAGGATTGGGTCACAGTCCATCCTGTGACCTTGACATTACATGGTTTAGCCACTAAATTGGTTTCATATCACAGGACTCATTGACTACTCCATAGCCAGAAGGCCACGTCCCCCACAGATGTAGTCCTGTGCTTCCCAGTCTCAATCCCTTGTCAATCCCTTCTTCCTAGTTTTTCAAAATTATGCAGTGGATGGAGTCTCAGACTTGGGTTGTAGATACACTTTTCACAGTGGCCATGTAAAAATTAAATAGTAGGTGTTCCCAGTGATATTAATTAAGGTCCAGTTCCATTTAGTGTAGCAGAGCCTTTCCAATTAGCCAACATGTACAATAACAGCACCATGACTCTTTGATCTGAATGGAGCAGAACCTTAATTAGTATCATTGGTAACACCTGTGTTTACCCTACCATTTCCTGTCAAGATGGCTGCTGCTGTGAAAAAGGCCTATTTTGTATTTTCTCCTACAAACACCCTCCTGTCCTCTTAACCAGGCAACCACAATTTCTTTTGAAGTTGTCACAGTAAACCTGACCTTGTGAAGAGCAGAGGACATTTAACCCCTTGGGACACATAAGCTCAGCATCTGGTCTGAAGTTGACACAGTGGGGAACAGCTACCCATCGGGGGAAAGGGCCAGAGATGCTGAGAAAGTGGCTGGTGCATCCCAGAGGTCAGCAGGCGGGCTCAACAGATGTACGCTATAGTTCAAAGACAGAATCTCAAGTGCATGAAGGAAGGCATGTGCTTTTTAATCTGTGGTTTAATTTCAAAGCACTGTCCTCTGCTTTTTCCTATTCCTATTCACAAATAACACATCAGTATGCTAATTTAAGCTCTGTCAACTAATGAGGAGGAGGAGAGGGTGAACAGCAAAGGACATCTGGCAACTGGTTCTGGAGGCACAGCACTTTCATTCAGCTGGTTGAACTCCCTGTTCTTTCTTTTAATGGTGCATGTGTAGTCTCACCTTGCCTCACCTATCTGTCAGCTCAAAAGCTGATGCATGTGTAGTCCTCCAGAGGACTTTCTGACCGCCAAGAGCAGTGCACGGCAAAGCGTAACCATAGAAACAACTGGGTGTAGCAGCAAAGGTCTGCAACACAAGTTAGATGACCACTGAGCAGAGATGGTAAATGACTAATGAAGTATGGAAGTCATTAATGTATTCTAGTTTACAGATGACAATCATATGCCAGGGAGCTCTAAAACCTCACAGACTGAACCACTGCATGGTTAATTATGAGCCAATTAATTCAATTACTATAGTGAAATACTGGAAACACATTGAGGGCAGGGACAAAAATATATATATATTTTTTGTATTTCGCTCTTTGCACAGAGATGTATTTATTTAGAATAACCATATTTCAATGTGAACACCATTCACAGATCATCTACCACTGTCCACCATTCTTGTTTTTGTTTTTTAAAATTTACAGGAGATCAGACTGGAAATTGACATTGTGCTTTGTTACTGTTGCACCTCTCTGTTAAGACAAAAGAAACAACCCCACAGAATGAAAATGACATTCAGCATTAATTTGAACACTATTTACTGTGAAATGGGCTCACAATAACACAAGTTACAGGCCAGTACAGAAACTTAAAGGGACATTGCAGCTGTAATGTTGTTCTCAGAGAAGCGAGTTTCAACTTGGCATCTTTCTTTAGTCTCAGATGACATATCCTGGTCATTTTATGATTTATGACACTAAATATACTACAGATTTCTTTATTAATACTTTAATTAGAAAAATTAAAATCATTTTATAATGTTTAATCTCACACTTGTCAACATGTCATACACATTACGACTGATGAGACATCTGTTGGTCTTCCTCACCCTAACCCCGGTCATTTCCTGTAAATATAATGAGCAAAGATATATATCTTTAATAACAGCAGAACAAAAGTAACACCATGTTACTTTCATCCGTCCCCTGTCGTCATCAACATTATCCTGGCTAACACCAAAGATAGGCCTGCTTAATAAATTAAAGCTTGTCTGATATTCAACTTACAGATAGATCTAACCATATGATAAACATTTACTATCTTAGATAAATAAACACTACATTAAAAACAGAAAATACTACTGTAAGTCTGGCAAAAACAGGTCAGATTGCGTCGATTTTTAGTTGTCTACTTCCATTGTGGCTCTCTGCTACTTATTCCAAGTCTACATCAACCAAACTACAGACATTCTGGCATCTATGTACTTTGTAACAGTTGTGCTTTGAGCTAAATGAAACTGATGAGAATGTCATTAGTTCTGTGACCATTAGTCATGAACCAAAGAAACAGACAAACTGGAGTTTTATCTGGTGGTGGCGCTGGATGAAAGGCCAGAGGATCAAAGTTATTCCAGTTCATCCTGTAGGGACCATGAACGTCTGCGCACAATTTCATGGCAAACCATCCAGTTGCTTTTGAGTTACTGTACAACGGTCTGGACCAAATTTGTAGACAGACTGACTGACTGACTGTCCAACATCCTTAGAGCCTTGCAACCTTAAAAAATATGCAATGTAATACTGTCCTCACTGACTTCCTCTGAAAGGCACACAAAAGGGAAATAAAAATAATTTTCTGGCTGCATTTTCTGAGTCTTTGTGTGAAGATCACAGGTGAACTTTGATCAACAAATTTAATTGCAAGCAAGTAGAAACTCTGGCAGAGACAGCAATGTTTTCACAATAATAAGCTAAAAGACAGCAGTGTGTCTTGCAGTTAGTTGGCAGGACTACGTAAATTGTTTATGTGCATAATCACCAGATGGATTCTTCTTTTTCCCTGTGAAACTAAAAGTCCCAGTAACTAATTTTACAGAATAATACAAATAACTTAGTAAGAAATCATACTTTTAGACATCTTGAAAATACAGCTTTTATGTTGTTGTTTGGAGTTAAGTCTGGTTAGAAAGATCATTTACACCAGAAAGACAGAAAAGTAAAGTAAGTAAGTAAAATTTTATATTTAATAAGGACCTAGCTTCACATATGATAAATCTATTTCCATATTAGTTCTAGTTTTAACACAAGTGTATTACTGTTATTTTTTATCATACTTTTTTGTGACAATGTTACAAAAACATCTGATTTGTAGATCAGAAGTAATTTAATTGTGGTCTGTTTTCACCAAAACAATGTGGTGGTGTGCATTCATAGAAGAAGTGTCAAGTCATCTTTGTACAAACTGCAACACACACACACACACACACACACACACACACACACACACTGTTGAACCTTCTGTATTACATCAACAAAGCAGTACAGCCGTCTGTGCAGCTTTGAATGGATTTCTGAGAACAATGGCAGTCTGTGACTTCTGGGAGGTCAGGCAAACCTGCATTACAATATAAGAGCTTATAACTTTGGTAACTGTGGTAAATACATAAGTGGATTTAGACTTTCAGGAAGTCAGGAAGAAAAACAACGCTAGCTTCAAATTTTTAAACTGAATGAATAGCCTCTTCTTTTCCTAAGACTGTTATTCTCAAGATATAGAGAGTCTACAGTAGGACTTTTCCAAATTTGGTACAGAAGCAAGTCATAACTAACTTTAGGAATCCTATCTTATCTCAGGTTAGGGAATCCCGAATAATCAATCCAACATTGCTTCATATCAACTTTTATGTCTGTTACCTAGCAACCAACTCTACTTTCCTCATCTCACTGAGCTAAACAACTCTGTAAATTTTTTTTATCATTTAACTGTACTGAAACAGACAGTGAAACATACAAACAATGCAGAGAAATCAAAATGTGTTATTTTTGGGAAATTCGAACTGTTTACTCTAAAGATTTACACTAAAAAACACTCCCTAGTCTCAGATAGCAGAAGTTGTCCAGCATCCTTTGTGTAAAAGTAATAAAAGTAACAAGTAACAAGTTAACAATACCGTTAACTACTGTTAACTAACACAACTGAACTGTTCATCTAGCTTTTTCCTAAATCAGGTCCTAACATGGTTATCAAACAGTTCAGACAGGATTTGCAAATTAGTAAGTTTATGTCTGATGATCTTCACGTGATTGCCTTCAGTGAAAATTCAGTGAAATTTAAAACAATCTTGTTGTTTTGACTGAGGGTCTTTTCCAAGGAGCTCCCATGGAGCTTGATTTGTGGCCTCCTGTCCATCCTCCACAGCCCAGCAGCCCCCGTCGTGCACATAATTAGGAGAAACAGGAAGAAGAGATCTCATCACAGACCACTAAACCCATTCAATTTATTTTGCTGAGCCCTGCTGGAAGATGCTGCAATCAAACTCAATTAAGGTCAATCTCCCGGTGCATTCATCATTTGGAGAAGAGATGCCAGTCACTGTGTGATCATCCAAAGCAACAGGGCCCACTCATGGATGAGCAAGAAATAGCCATGCTGTGGAAATGATGTGGTTATGCAATTACCTGAGAGCTGGTTTGAGCGAGCTGGAGCTTTACGGAGGACTATAGGCAGTCTGGTGAGGGTTCATTAATGCCATGTGAATCGAGCGTGGGGGTGACGCGTATTCATACTGTGTGAACAACATCAACACTGACGTCACTTGACATGATGCCTTGAGGGATACAGGCATGAGTCACTTTGTAGGTGTTAAAGAAAATTACATGCCAGCTCAGTTGATCAGGTTTGTTTACATGAATAAAATTAGTAAATAAGCAGGAGGAAGAAGGATATGATCCATATCAAATATGTCAACATATAATCTGATTTTGTAAATATTTTTTATCTATAGTATCGCATTGGCGTATTGGGCTTAATGGATATTGTTAAGCTGTGATGTTGTTTGTTGTGATTTGTGTCATATTGTAACAAGTAAATGCACATGTTGGAAAAGTTTAAATAAAAGGATTTCAAAATAAAACAATGTCAGCACTGGTTTCACTTTACGATTAAAAGTCCCGTGTGTAAGATTTACAGTTTTACAGGCAGCAATGGAATATGATATTCATAAGTATATTTTCATTACTGTGTAATCACCAGAAAATAAGAATTGTTGTATTGGTGTTACCTTAGAATGAATGAATCCACCACCAGACTTCTGCACCCATAGAACTTGCACACCAGAGACTTCCATCAGCTTCCATTGACTTCCAGTTTAGCCTTTGAATGGGATAAAATTATTTTAATTGCGCAGCAATTCAGACTGAATGGATCGAATTCTTATGGTGAAATAAGTAATTTCACGGGGGCTGTGACACTCATCCATGGACCGTTGCTGATGGCGGCATGGAACTTGTGGGTGAGTGTATAAGTGATTTGTGCAGCCGAAGTTAGACCTTGAGCTCAGGGCAGGGAGAGTGAGTACTGAGTACAATAGTGTGAGTGACACGTGGTCTTGCCTCACCTACACAGTTTGCACTAACTGGCAGCAAGTAGGAGGGACAAGTGAGTCAAGGAATCAATGTAAATGAGGACTTTACTCCTGAGTCAGTAAAAAGAGCTGTTCGTTTGGAAAAAATTACCCTTCCTTGGTCCCACCCCTTTTTGCTCAGTTGACCAATAACAACTGAGGATGCTTGATACGTCAATCAAGTTTCTCGTTTCCTGTTTCCTGTACTTAGATATGCTATGTGCCAGGCTCATGCGTGTTGAAAGGAAAACCCAACTTTAAAGATAGTTAAAAGATGTTGCTGGGGGACCTGTAAAAGTGATATACTGTACATTCACATCTTAAGTAAGCTAATGTTAACAAAACACCTTTTAACTAACTAGATAATCTATATACATCATTAGCAACCTGTTAGCTAGTGTTTCACTAACATTAGATGTTAGCTAAAGTTAGCAAAATGCTAGCTAGCTACTCAACATCAACCATAAGCTAGCCAGTTTGCTAGAGTTTTGCTAACTTTAGCTAATTTAAGATGTGACTATATGTCGCTTTTAGAGGAAAGGAGAAAGTTGACCAAGGCTGTTAAAGGAGAACAGAGCACACCGCTTTAAATGGAGTTTGGAAAACATCATCCTATTTCACATTACAGAAGACAACTTAATTTGAATTTCAACACCATGACAAGTGTTGAAAACAAAACGGCATATTGTCAGCAACGGTAATGTTACATAATGGTGCAGTAAGCTGGAGTAATCAGGGGGTTTCTGAAGTATTTATCAGGAGGAGACATCTGTCATACTGAGGGAATGCTGTTTGTTATTCTCATTGGACTTCAATCATCTGAGAAAGTTTTTACAGGGGAAGTTCACAAAGTGTCCCCTCTCTTACACACATAAACACACAACTCCAGCCACCTGCCCATCCTCCTCTTGCCATCAAAGAGCCTGAACTATAGTATACACACACACACACACACACACACACACACACACACACACACACACACACACACACACACACTGTAGGATAGAGAAAGGTCCTGAGCATTATTCCTCTCTGCGGGAGGAATTCCCTGAAGGAGCAGCCTGGCTGTTCCAGGAGGGAGCTGAAACATGGAGGCCCAAAGAGGGAAGAAGGAGGTCAGGGTGAAGCAGAGTGTGGACAGCAAAGATAGAGAAACACACATTCTGTGCTAGCTGGCTCAGATTGTAAATACATGGACTAAACATTTACATTTTAGAATTGTAGAAATTCCTCCACATTTCAATAAAAAATTCTGCTGTTGTTTTGTGTTTACCATGAAGTTAATAAAAGAGACACAGATGGAAATGTGAGTTTACTGTGGACCTTGTTCCGATCAATGGTAAATTAACATGATCAACGACTGGTTGCGTGTTTTCGTTACAGATTACCATCAGTGTCTGTTGGTCAGTCCATCACTTTGGTCCAGAGTGAAATGTCTCAAGAACTCTTGGATAGATCTCAAGGACCACTGGATGGATTGCCATGAAATTGTCCCAATTTGGTGATAATCTGACTTTTCATATAGCACCATAATCATGTTAAACTTGTAATTTTTTTCCAATACTCTTCACATACTTTTCACCTACAAAACCGACGATATTCCCATCACCCTCAGCTGTACATGTTAGCATACTAGCATCCTAAATTAAAGGTACATTCTTTAAATCTATTGGCAAAATATGTCAGGAATGGAATAAGTATATTTATATATGGAAATAAAAATATTTGTTTTCCTTATCCTAGAATGAGCCTTTTCTGGAGGATCAACTGTCATGTTTCTACAGTAGAAATGAATGGACAAACCAAACACTGGCTCTAAATACAGACCTTTGCATCATTTTGTGAGTTTCATAGCCAGCGTAGATTCTCCTACAGGGGGAGGGTGAAACATCTCTCATGAGATCTTTTGCGGGTTAGAGGTTATCTTCTAGACACAACTTTTATTTGGTCTCTAGTTGCTATAGCTTCCAGGGAATCATGGGAAATACCTGACTTATGATTTATTTATGGCTTCTGCCTGAACCATGTCAGAGAGATTTTCATGCAACGTTTAACAACAACAACTCCCATGATGCCATGCTTGACAACATAATCAAAGTCTGTCTTTTATTATTGTTTTGATTGAGAGACCCCTAGTGGCAGAAATTACAAACTGTGCATTCAACATTTTGTGCAATCAGATTACAATAATCTTTTTATATGTTATTATTCCCACATCTGCTTTTCAGTCAAAACAGAATAGCCTGTGTCCCAAACTGGATTACACTGAATGAACGACTCCACTGAAGCCACTATCAGCAGGAACCTCACAGCCAGCTTCTCCTTCAGCTCATCAAATTTTTACCGACCACTCATCAAATTTCATCCCTTCGCCAGCTGCTCAGAATGGCTTTGGGGAGTCACTGTGAGAACCACAAACCTGGGGCACCCGCAGGAATCATGTACAGTCGCCAAGGTAAGTTCCAAACAAGAGTCTCCTCTGCTACAAAAATGAACTCAACAGAAACTGTGTGTGGCAGCGCAATTTTACTGATTATACAAACTGTTGTGGAGCAATCTGCACATGACATGATACGTACAAAATGTGAATTTTAAACATAAATGGAAGTATGCCTTATCAGTTCAATCAAAACAACATATACATTGAAGGAATACATAATTCATAAAAAATATTTTTCCAAGTTCGTCTTTTGAGGGTGGATTGCACTTCTGTGCATAACATCTCCTTCAATGTAACAAAAAACTAACAAAAAAACATAATTATATAAACCATATGTTGGTTAATCAAATTCAGACTCAAACTGAAAATCTCCAAACAGATGTTATCGGACAGTTGTTTTAAGAGCCCTGTGGGAAAACATCCCAAACATTTCTGGAATAATAAGTAAATAATAAAGTAGAAATACCTCAATTTATGAATGCTAAGATTCAATAATATGTCTAAATGCTTTCTAAATGAATGTGTAGATCATAGGTTCCTCAGTTATTGAATTCAGTTGTTTTCTGTTTGGACAGCTGGCAGACCTGCCTGCATGAGACAAGTGTATTACCAGTGTGGGTTCTTCTGTTTGTCATGCATTTTCTCTGAGTATAGCCTTAGATGTATTTCCTCTTAGATCCCCGAGGAGAGGAACACAAACATTTCAGATGTAGAAAAACACGACACTGTACAGTATGTCCTCTGGATCAGTGAGGCTTCACCACAATCCACCTGACAGCATGAAAAGATCTCCTATTTAAACTGATGACGCTGACTTGATTTACTGCATCTGTTTGTGTGCTTACACAGTTAGTTGAGTTTTTCCATGGAATATGAATTACTCACTCAAAACAAAACAGCTCAGTTATACCAACATGACAAATGTGTAGAGTCTGGTGACATCTCTTTATTAAAAGCTAAGCAGGATCAGCAGGTCATGACAAAGATTCAGCTCTGCATCACCGCAGCAAGTTAATAGCAATGCTTGAATTACAGCCTGGAGCATGAACTGTTGAAGACTTCACAAAAAAATAAGAGACTCCTCATGTTCATATCCAAATTTGTTTTGTCATTATGACCTTCTCCTTCTCATACCTGTATAATCACATGCAAGAGTGTCATTTCGGTTTTGTGCAATTTGCCTCGTGATGTAGCTAAATTCTTAGCTACATCTTAGCTTAACTTCCATTTTCCATGTCATGTTGTAACAAAATTCATCACCCTGCTTATTTCCTCATTTCATACTTCCCCTACATCAGAGGCGGATCTAGAAATATCAGGATCAAAGATGGGGGGCGTATTTGTAAAATTACACAAAATGTGTTGAGCTCAAAATGAAAGCCACAGCCATAAGACGTTATTAGTGATTGTTTATTTAGTGTAATAAATGCAAGGCATAACAAAGGCAAATCAACAACTTTACATATTTTATTATGACATAATATCAATAAATAGCTAATTTTGGTGAGTTGAAAGAGTCTACAGCTGATACAAGAAATAAGACTTCTTCTTCATGTCAGAGCTAAAATGTTGTTCTAACATGTGTATCATTTCTAGTGGCGCAAAGGACAACATCAGACATCTGCAGAAATAAAAAAGTGAGCTCAGTGAGAAGAAGCAGCACAATCCAGATGAATCTCCTGTGCAACCACAGCGCCAATTTCTAATGCAGCAGAAATATGAAAACATCATGAATTTGAATTATTTATAATGATTATTTGAAGATGCGGTTGCTATAGCTCCTTTTCCATTCTCATTGTGCTGCATGTGCTTTACTTATTAATACTCACAAGCCAACAACAAGACTTCTTTATTTGTTGCCTTCTCCTACGCCCTGTTTAAAACAAAGTTTGACTTAAACTGCTACTTGACACATATATCATTCAGTCAAATAATTCACCAAAAAGACTGTCTGTTATGTTATTGTCTCATAGAGGCTGTAATATAGCAAGGATTAGGCCTATATTTTCACCGCAGGGGTAAGTCAGCTAATAGGGTGGTTTGCTGTATGCCCCTCTCTATGATCTCATTACCATGTTTTCACTTTAGTTGAAGTCAAGGGAATTATTCATGACAGTGTTATAGAGGTGTTTGACAGTGTAATAACACATGAATGACAATGTCCAATGACTAATGTCAAAACCAACCACATATGACAGTTTATGACTGCAAGTTTTCATTGAGAGAAATTATTGTCGTCACTCTGTCACAGAGGTGAAAAGAAAAAGGCAAGACAAAATATTACTTGGTGAGGCAACAGCTAGTATTTAAGTTATATGAACTGTTCTAATATGGCATAGTAATACATAATAATAACTTTATTTATATATCATCTTTTAAAAAGAGAGTTTACAAAGTGTTGTGACAGATAAAGCAAAAGCAGGATACTCAGAAGGCAAACAATACGGTAAAAAAAAAAAAAAAAAGACAAGTTAAACTTTGGATAAAGTTAAAACAAGAAGACGAAAGAAGCAAAAATCAAATGTCATTGTAAATAAATACCAATAAAAGAATAACAGCAATAAAGCCAATAAAAAGAAATATCAAAAAACAGCAAGTCTATAAAAGTGTATTTTAAGAAGTAATTTAAAAGAGGTCACTGATTCGGCGAGCCTTTTCCCTTCAGGCAGATCATTCCAAAGCCGAAAGGCTCTGATGGCAAAAGTACCGTCACCTTTAGATTTAAGCCTTGACTTTGGAACAGCCACAAGGCTGTGAACTGGCTCATGTGGGGGTCAACATTTCTGCTATGTAGCTTGGGGTTAGACCCAGATGTGCTTTAAAAGTGAGATTACTTAAAATCAGTTAAATTTTGAGATCATTTCTAAAGTCTGTTCATCTTCATTCATTTATGTGCATGAAATTAATGGACCACACTGTTTCTAGGGCATAAACACTTTATTTGCAGAAATCCTATTCATATCACATTCTCCATACATTTGGAACATGGTGTACATATGCCAGCCTCATCCGCTCACAATTTTATTCAGCACAAGTGTGGCCACCAACTGTGTTATGCAAAACGGCTTAGTCAACTGACACAGATTCTGGTAAGCTGAGCCAGTGCCATGTGAAAACTGAGTAGGCATTCACAAGTGTCCCTGTGAGACACTGAGCACAGTTCATTTTGTGCTGCAGTATTAATCAACAGGGAGATCAAAGCTGTCACTCTGCTACTACAGGGTTAGTTAATCTGCACCGTTTGGCTGTCACTCAGGAGGAGACCTGGGTATGAGCTGGCATCCTTCCTTTACATGCCACCTGCTATGACGCATGAGATGCTGACTGTAGCGGCACGGAGGGGGATCGTTTCAGGGAAAACAAATGGAAATGATTCAAATGATCCTCTGTGACTGATTTATTATGACACAACACGCCAGTGATGTTAATCCCTCCCTCTTCACCCCACCCTGTGCCCAGCAGCAGTGAGGACATCATCATGCCACTCTGGGACAGGCAGCGCTGTTGTAAGCAGCCACACAGATAAAAAAAAAAAAAAAAAACTACAGTCACAGCAAGATGAAGAAGACATTCGATCTGACAAGCAATTACGCATGAAAGGTTCTGAAATTATTAGCATAAATATATATTTAGATAAACTTTATTGATTCCATGCAGAAAAAAATAGTTTTTACTGCAGCTCAGGAGTCAAAAGTCGAGGCACAAGTGACTGAGTGATAAATAAAAATACAACTTCAATAGAAATAGAATAAAAGTTATATATTATGTAATATATATACCTTCCCCTACTTAGATATATGACCATGGTGCATAATTCCATACATATTGTTTGTAGCATTACACTGAAGACAAATATATAAGCTATTGTCCTGTAAGATGGATTGCAAAGGATGCATGCAGGAAATTCACAGGGATAATTGCCAAATGTACAATAGAAAAATGAGAGGTCTGAAAACACATATTTTCTAACTAAATTTTTATATGCAAGAGGACAATTCTTATTTATTTTTTGTAATATTTTTGACATTTCTTTCATGTTAAATAGTGATGTTGTCTTGTTGATGAAATGCCTTCTAAAAGTGACACTGCCCCCTAGTGAGGAGAATGAGAGTGAACGTTTGCTCTTAAAACATCTGAAAATACAAGGACATCCACACAGCACATATAAACTTCTAGAATTTTACATTTGTATGTCTGAAATGGTCAAAGTAAATGGAAAAGGCACCCCAAATTACTTTAAATTCACCTACATGCAATGTTTCCACAGGGAAGCTGTGAAATTCTTCACAGGATTTCAGGTCTAAACAACCCCATTCTGGACATTTGTCATTACAGAGCTACAGAATTAAGAAAACACGGTCTTTAATGCGGCAGCCTGGCAGGAGCTACTGTGGCTTCACTCAGTTTAGCAGTATATCCTCAGGCTTTCTTTCAGTTCTTGCAGAAAATAGCGGAGTGATGGAACAACCTGAACAAACACAGCAAAAGATTGTGTGGGGCATCTTCAAAAATACTGACGTTCCCACTGAAGTGAGAGCTGGTGAAAAATGCCAGCCATGAAGCCTCGGGAAATAGGATATGAAGCCAGCCAAAGAGGGCCTGGTAGAAATAATAGACAACATATCTAGTGGTGGATGGCAGATGGAGATAACCAGGGAAGAGGTTTCTACATGATGAAGTTTGTCTCAGTCTTACAGCCCACCTTAATGACTGGTTTGGACTGAATCGTCAGGTAGATGCAACAGAAAACAATAAGTGAATAGGTATAAAAACTCTTTCATGCCGATCTGTGAATCTCCCAAACTCAGAACATAAACAGGGTGTAAAATGGGGGGCTGTGTTGTATGTATTTGAATGTACTTAAATGTCTGCACTTCATGTTAGTCACTTGTTATTTTACAGGGTGGTATTAGTGGTTATGCGCAGCGGACTACTGCATGACATTTTATGTAATTCTACTTTACTCCAGTGTTTCTGAAGGCTTAGTTTCTTTTACATTAACACCATATGAGGAACTTCTAAAATGATAAATTGTAAAATATTAAAGTACCCAAAAAATGACATAAAATTTAAGCTGAAATTAGTTTTTTAATCCTTTAGTCCCTTAAAAAAAATTAATTCAGATTCATTCAGATTCAGCTTCTTAAACATGACAATTTGCGGCTGCTCTTTGTCTTTAATAACAGTAAAATGAATCATTTTGAGGTTTGTACTGTTGGTTGGACAAAACAAGACATCTGAAGGTGTCACACTTTTTACTTCTTCTATTACACAAACCAAACAGATTAGTCAAGTATAAAACCCGCAGATTAATCTACACTGAAAATAATCATTAAAGCCTGGCATAAAACAGTCGAAAAAATGCACTACTGCATTTTCTGCATTGGGTACTTTTACTTTACTGATACGTATAAACTTTTTACTTCAACAGAATTCATATTTGTAATGGAGTGTTTTTGCAGCGTGGTATTAGTGCTTTTACTGAAGTATAGATCTGAATCTGAATACTTCATTCACCACTGGCTGAGGCTGAAGCTGTAATGTCCGAGAGATACTGCAACGTTATATAAAAAATGAAATTAATTCTCTACTTCCAAGCCTGACAAGTCATGAAAGAAACATACTCAACCTTGAGAAATACAACCCATGAAATGAACATGCAGCTCAGTACAGCTGCTTGATAATACAAACTTCAGAAGAACCACTATGTATATATATGTGTCTGGTAACTTCTCACGCTCTCAGACAACCTCACCCTTTAGATATTGATTTTAGAGTTCATTAACACCAATCACACTTCTCCCTGGTGTACAGCCCAGCGCTTGTGACAGAGTCTTCACCACCTTACCAGAGATGATTAAAGATGCATGATACTGAAACATTCAATCAACCTGTATCAGTAATTACTTACATAGTGTTTTCCCATTTTCAATTATGTTTATCCTGTAATATAGAATATGTTTCTTGTAAAAGGAAAAAACACGTTGCAGGCAAGTATGGCTGATCATAAAGGTCAAGTTTAATCATCACATTGATTCTTCAGTTTTTTGGGGAAACAAAACCTCAGCAAGTCTACATCATTATATGTACAAACACTGTACAATATTAACATGTTCCTTCAACTGAAAGAAAATGACAAAATATGTAGCTATATAAAACAAAACCTCATTTTGTATACATAAAGAAAATTACAGTTTGTACAGTGGAATCGTTTTCACAGTAGGATCATTTGGCCACAAAATGTACATTTCACAGTTCTGTCTCTCACCAGTTCACTCTATCTCAGTGAAGCGTGAGAACATGGCTTTACGCACAGCATCTTTGTAGGTGTCAGATGCTGAGAGTTCATATGAGCCTCCTTTAATACCCAAGCCTGTGCCCTTCATCCTTAATGAAGCCTGTGGGGAGGAGCAGAGACGGTCATTAGAGGAAGCAGATTGGACACGGGTCACCCTCAGGTAACACTGTTAATTGCTTTGTAAGTGAAAGAGAACACATTGACATGCAAATTCCATCTGTTAGGAGCAGGGAGGGAGGTGGGAGTATAAATGTGAAGAAAAATGAAAAAAAAACTGTCTGCCTCCTCACCGAGATGGGAGCGGTGATGCCCTGTTGGTGGCGTCCCAGACCTTTGCCTTCCTGCCAGCCCATCGCCTGCAACATCCTGTTTCCGATGTTATCACTTGTCAGGCCATCTTTGGTGGGCTGTTCATAGCTTCTGTTCAAGGTGAGTGACACAAAATGTTGAAAATGTAAAAATGAACAGAGTTGATCAGGATCACAAGGGTCTACAGATGGTTTGTAGTGAGATGAATGCCTTGGTCACACTATGTGACTTTCAAAATAGTCAGTTCATTGTACTGTTCACACTACACAACTTCCTGTCTTGTAATCAGGAAACTGGTTTGCACACTGCATGACTGATCAGTGACAGGGGGTCACAAATTACAAGATCTTCACCTGGAGGAATCCCTGAAAAGCCTGTCTGGTCTCCAAACTACATTTTGCCACAAAAACGCATGAAAGAAACTACATTAAAACAGTGTTTCTCAAGCTCTTTACAACCGTCCTCAGAAAATATTAGGCTCTTCAAGTTCCACCATTATGACTGATGTAAAATACAGTAACATGGACTGACCACATTCAGCTACAGATAGTTCACACAGGACGCACGTTTATTCCTAATAAGATTGTTTTTTGTTGACTGTTGTCGTGCACAGTCACACTACCTTCACAGTAAGGCAATGACTTACTGCCATCACAGTTTAGCTTGTAACTAATCATCTTGAACATGACAGTGTGAATTGACATGACTCTAAAGATGGTGAGTGGAAAATCAGAGATACAGTCCTGTAGGTGAACTCTGACTTACACTGTTGGGGTTGGTGGTTGATAGAATTTCTTCTTAGGCACAGGAGGTTCAGGAACACCATACTTCTCCCTTCTCTCTGCAGCTCTGTCTCTGTATTTCAGCTGTTAAAATGACCAAGAAAATTTAATCAAAGTGTCTCATCATTGCAAAAAAAAAAAAAATATCCTGATGAGTATAAATTCTAGAGCCAAATACCTCGATTTCTTTCGTCTCGAGCGCCTCCAGTTCCTCCAGCTCAGCTTCTGTGAGTTTTGATCTTCTCTGAATTTCCAGGTTTTGCTAAAATAGCAGAAAGCGGCTTTAACTGCCACATCATGCGCAAAGTATATATCACATTCACATGTATATTCAAATCAGTGTAAGATCAATAGTGTCCTTTTGATTTTGCATTGAAGCCTAATACATTGAACAGATGGCAGCGCCCAGAATATTCATAGCTGCTTGCAGATTAAACGCCTGCTGTGTCACCATCCTCACCTTGTGGAGGTCAGAGAGCTGCTGGTGACGCAGCAGAGCCTCTTTGGTGGGGAACTGCCGTCGACACAGCAGGCAGACCATCTTCTTCCAGTCTGTCATTTTTCCCTCTTCATGAACTGCTCTCTCTGAGCCACCCTCCTCTGCATCCCCATTCAAAGCAGCAACAAGACCACTCTGGAATATGAAAAAGGATAAAGGTTAAGTGTTATGGGATTAATTTTTAGAATAATAATGGTGGAGAGGGGATATAAAGGCAAAGGCTTACAAAACCAACCTTAGCTGAAGTGTCCTGCTCTGTGATCTTGAATTGTTCGGTCATGAAGGACGGCGCGTCAAACACTCCCATCTGCTAAAATGAAGCAACAAATCTCATCACCACATAATACATACAAGCTGTTATCACAGCACAAAGCCCAGTCTATCTTTGCATGTTCAATATGAATAAAAAGCTACTGGTTAATAATATTAGACATTAGAATATTAGAATATTATATTAATAATAATATAGGCTGCTTAAAGAGTCAGTGTCAGTTAGGATGTTAGCCATTTTGAAGCCAGGTTTGCAAAGAATAAAACAAAACAAAAGAATAAAATTATATCATATTTGATGTCAATTAATGAGCAGAATAAATGTCACTCCTGAGTTAGCCCCCTCAGTCATATTCATACTGTTCACAATTTACTTTAGAAAAACTTGACCTGTTTAAAGATTTGTATTTATGTTGTTTCTTTATTGTTTACCACTCTTTTACATTCATCTATTCAGTTTTGCTGTTTTTGTTTTTAGCTGCATGTCTATTGCAATGTGACTTGAAAGCAATTAAAAATAAAAGACAAACTCCTTTTATGTGTATTTCTATGTGTTAGTGTCTGGAGCCCTTCTCTCCCTTTTCCTTGTTTCCATTATTGTATTTGTATTTTAACTGTGTTTAACTTAAACTGAACTGAAATTGACATGAACTGAAATTTGGGCAACAGAGCTTACTCTGGAAACATGCTTACAAATATAGATGTGATTATTAAATACCTTTTTCTCAAAGAGGAAGAAACCTGCGTCGGCAGCTGCAGACTCTTTCCTGTCCTCCTCTTTGGACTGTCCTGATACCTGGAAACTGCTCTTAAAACTTTCCTTTTGCTTATTGAAGCTTTCTGCCCAGCGTGCCATGTCCTTTGCAATCTGCAATTGCATTTAGTACAGATATCATTTAAATGATAAGATATGAGCCATACAGAAAGAAAAAAAGCTTTTTAAGTAGCACGTACCTGCTGTGCAGATTTAATCTTGTGCTTCTCTTTTTTTTCTTTAGGCTCTTTGGACACTTGCTCTGCGCTTGTTTCTGACTCAGATGGTGCAGGGACATACGTCTGCTTTTCACTGTCCCAGTAGAGGTACTGCTGAGTCTTGGAGTTATAGTAGTACTATTGATGACAAGCACAGTAAACAATATATAAACTGCATAAACCGTTAATAACATACAAATGCACAGTGTTTGTCAGTATATTTTGTACATACAGTAAGACAACAGAATACATACTTCGCTGCTGGGATCATAGTACAGGCCCGTCTGTGGATCATAATAGTAACCCGACGCCTCATCGTACTGGTATGTGGAGGTGTCAGGACCAACTGCAGACACAAAGAGAGACACATGTGGAACAAAACATGCTTCATAAATTGCACTGAATTGATCTAACGTTGATCTATTCATTCACACATAGAAGGGTCATTCTGAAGCTAACTAATCTCACCTGTTGTGTTAACAGTCTGGGGAGCACACACAATTGTTGCACCAGTGGAGGCTGCTGGTGTTACCTGTGATGAAGTGCAGACACTAGCAATCTGTTGTGTTGCATCGACAGGCTGCACTAATTGATGTGACTGACAGCAAGATGTGGGGGAAAAAACATAATTAGTAGTGGTAAATTATAAATTAGCAGTTGTGTTTGCAGCACATCGATGCCAAGACTGTCTACCTGTATGGCAGGTTGGCTGATGATGACAGGCTGGTAAAGGTGAGCGGCCTGGGATATGATGACGCCTGTGGCTGCAGGGATCAGTGTCTTCATGTCTGGAGCAGCTAAAGACAAGTGGAAATGATAAAATTAGCAATCTAAACCACCTTGGTAAAAAAAGAAAAAAAAAAAAATCAGTCACAACATCTCTGATTGACTGACACCTCTGATTACCTCCCAGTAATCCATCTCCAATGACAGGAGCCACGCCCTCAGACTGCTGCTGCTGCCAGACTTGGTAATTCTGTCCCTGAATCACAGGAAAAAATGTCAATCACTGGCTGTTATTGTTTAATTCATTGTCACAATAAAGTAGCCTGTGAACTGACCTGTGTTTGCTGTGCATAGGCCTCTGGAAGAGTAATATAGTGAGGGGTGGTACCTGAACTTTGCTGTAACTACAAGAAAATACAAGAATGAGAGAGCACAGTCAGTAACATCACACAAGAATATTTCTCAAATAAATCTGAAAAGTCTGTAGACTTCTTCTGTAGTTTTAAGACATAATATTAACACTTGCACAATAAGTCAAACCTTTTTAATTAACAATGAATCAAACAACCCGTTATGTCAATGAGAATCAACACCACACGTCTTTTAGTTCCTCTGGCTGCCATAGAAACCAAAACAATAAAACTGAGCTTTTTCTTTGTGAGCTCAGCATGACAGCGAGTCATTTGATTTAGTTTTAGTCTCCTTACTTTTAAAAATGCTGTCTCTGCTAGGATGATTAATACCAGCTCTTCTTACACACAGCTTCTTTCAGTCTTTATGAATCATATTAAAAACACAAATGCATAATTGCTCTGTGATCCTAACCAGTATGTGTGTGTTTGTGTTGCTACTCTATGTAAATTTACTAAATAGACATGCTCTGAAGGTAATAATATATCTACATGTAAAAGAAATGGTCAAACTGCAAGAATTAATTTATTTGGCAACATTGTGTAACATTTATTAGCACAGATTTAGGCTACCGGGTAGGGTGCACTTTGGCCGACTAAGTTAATCTAGAAATAACACACAGTCCTTGTGCAGACTTGGTAGAATTTCAGTGGACCAAGATTTTCTTTGGTTGACTACAGCCCTGGAAATACAAAATAAGACGAGTAAAAAACCTGATACCTGACTGGATGACCACTGAGCAGCAGCTATGGCTGTGCTGGCAACAGAGAGAGCGCTTGCTCTGATCCCATCAGGCTGCGCTGTGTCTCTGAACAGGACACAGAGCGATCAGTTAAACCTTCATTTCACAGCACATGCAGGATGAAATTTTTGAATGTAATGTGTGAAGTAGGTGAACCAATTTTATTCTATTTTGAGATGGGGATAAGACTTCCCACGTGGTGCAGTTCACAGAGGGCAGATCTGAAAGAGCTTACATAGAAAGTTGTGTGAAAACAGTGTATGACTCACTTCCTAGCACTCTTGGCATAATCCACACCGATTGTTTTCCCATCCAGTTTTAGAGGTGGCTGAATGCTCTGAAGCACAGTGAGCAGCTGAGAAGCCTCCTGTACAAGAAGCAAAGACACAAGACAGTCACACGCGTCTACATCCGCAAAAGAAACATAATAACTTTCATCATGACTACATACCGACTACAGAAATAACATACCAGGGGAGATGAGAGCTGAACAAAGGCAAAGCCTCTATTCTGTCCTGTTTGTTTGTCTTTAATGAGGCGGATGTTGCCCGCTGACAGGTTGGCATACAAACCCAATATGCTCAAAATTCCATCAACAGTTGAAAGAGGAGCAATGTTTCTCAAAATCAATGCTGCAAACAAAAAAGAAATCATGTTTAAATGTAGAATATGTTTACGTGAAGAATGTAATGTTTGAATATGTAATGAAAAACACTCACTGTCTCCAGTGTAATCTCCTTGCTGTTGAGACTCAGCAGTTAAACCACTTGTTCCCAGAGACTCTCTATCTGTACTCAGCGTAAAATGACACACAGTCAGTGCATTACCATTGTCGGTGCAAGCCACTGAAATAGCTCTGGACAGAATTGAAGATACTTGAAACACAAAATCTATCATTTTGGTTTGTTGAAGTAACAACTCACCAACTTTGGTTGCTCCACACCTGAAACACTTCAGCTTCTTCCGGAAATTGTACACACCACACTGTGATGAACCAAAGAAAATCATTTAGTTTTTTTGTAATTTTGTAATTAAAAAAAGGAAAAAAAAAACTAATTATAGTGTAGTACATCAAGCACACACTTTCTACTGACTTATTCACATATAACACTGTCATACTAGCATGACTGTTACAGCCCATATTGAGTGCTTGTGCAATGGTCCTGCTAGTGGAATCTGTACAGGCTGTGTTTTTGTTTTTATTTTTATTTTTTAAATTTGTTTTAAATAGGCCCCTTCCTACCAAATTAGCTCTGGTTCTTTAACGTTCAAAATTATTGGACCCTTGATATTATCTAGTGAACCAGCCTGCATTTTCACCATTTTGAGCAGAACCATTGTAATCAAAGACATCATCAGCAGAGAGCGTGTCACAACGCACAATGTCCTGTACAAAATGATACGTCTACTTTGGTTCCCAAGAAGTACCTACTACTTTTTGGTTCCAGCAGGGAACCAATTTTCAAGTTCATAACCAATTTATTCTTGGTGGGAATGCTCAGAAAGGTTCAAAATAAGGTGCGCAACCTGTAACAGGGTCAGTTCCATGTTGGTGATAAACACTATGTATCAAAAATATCAAGAAAAAAATAAAGAAATAAGGAAATTAGACTCACCGCAGTGCAAAGCCAGTTTTCAACGTTCTGCCTCCTGTTGCTGTAGTGAAGTGCAATGCTTTTCCCATGGATCATCAGCTTGTTCTGTGAAGTCAAAAGCCACCAATTATTTCAAATTCCAACACGTTTAAGCCACAGGTGAGGTCCTGCCGCTACCCCACCCCATGAGTGAGTGAGAGCAGCTGGAACGGGGAAGAGTGGCTAGGCTTACGCTCGCTGCTTCAGGTACCGTATCTTGAGGTGTCAAAGGGAACAGAGGCAGAAAGAAAGAGAGGATGCTGCTGTTCTGTGTTCTTAGTGTTTGGGAACGGAGTGCTGCCAGCTCGTCCCTGTCTCACTCCAATTCTTCGGATTTTAAACGGAGGTGAGAAAATATCCAAGTGACTGAGCTGGAGCAGAATGTGCTATGGACTACTTGGGCAGCTCTGTGAACAGGAGGTATACTCTTCATGAGGACAGGCAAATATTTTCTGTGTTGTATCTTGGTTAATATAACAGACAAAAAAAATTAATTGTATTCAAAAGCAAAAACCTTTATATGGTGATTCAACACTGAATTCACAACATACAGTAAACAAAACAGTTGAGAGTTTTATTCTGTCTGAAAAAGCTTCTGTGTGATTATAAAATCAATCAACCAAGTGTGTGATATCAAAGATATTTACTTCGTTTTTTTATGACTGCAAATACTGCACAACTTTCAATGATCAGTCGTGTCATGTGTTGGTTAATTGGGGCTCTGATCTCCCAAGAATATTTCTAAACTTGGTGATTGTTGAGGCAACCTGATTGGTCTCCATCCATCGGGTGGAATCTTGCAAGCGATAAAACTCCACGAAGGCGAAACCTCGGCTTATACCTAGAGACAGTATTCAAATATAGACGGGAGGCGTGTTAGTTAGAATGCTTTGGTGCAACATTCAAACTCACAGTGGGTTTGTATTGTCCAATTTAAATTAAAACTGTAGTCGGGAAGGGTGCTTACAAGGTCAAGGGCATGGTGGTACATTTTGCTTTCTAATAGTAAAGTACAAGTAGTAGAGGTATAGTACATACAGTTACCTCCTTACCTGGACATATCATGAAAAACAAAACAATCTATGTGACACAAAGGATCTTCTGATGATTGTAGTCTGAAGCTTTTTTTCAGGGATATCGTTAAAGGAAGTAAAGTGGGTCATAAGGCAAATCATGAAGGTGAATATGAGGAAACTCCTCTGACCAGCGGCACTCACCTCTCCTTTTCCTCATCAAGCGAATTTCCACAGGCTGAGGCCCCTCCAGCTGCTCGAGGGCTGACCGGATCTGAGGGTCATATTCATTTGAATTCAAAAACTCTTCACAACAGCGTTAATATTATGCTAGCACCATCAAACTGCATGCAATTTCCCCACTTTAAAAATGGCTGTCATTCCATTCTTGTCACCGCTCAAGCAACAGCCTTGCACTTAGAAACCTCCAGACTACTAGAAGGCAGCGAGATATTATTATTATTGTAGAATCTATGGCTCTGACAGCGGCTCTGAAATATCAGTAGTCTTACTGTGCTGCTGATTAATAAATCCATGTCACTGTCCGTGGTGCTGAACTAACTGAGGGATTGCAGCTTTTTCTCTCAGTCCTTCCCTTCTGTCAGCTTTGTCTTGTAACGTCAGATTAAAAAATTGCCAACAGACCTCAGGTGCTACTGATTCCAGGTCAGGTTATAGATTTAAATTTTGCCTAAAGAGCTGACTGCTAGGCCCCTCTGCACCAGTACTACCGTCACACTGCTTACA
Source organism: Lutjanus erythropterus (assembly GCF_056507025.1). NCBI lineage: Eukaryota > Metazoa > Chordata > Actinopteri > Lutjaniformes > Lutjanidae > Lutjanus > Lutjanus erythropterus. The sequence continues at coordinate 23,864,042 of NC_139318.1, forward strand.
AGCAAGTCACTGTTCCTCATGAAAACATTGTGGCATGGCAGTGGCTCTGTGTTGCTCTGTTTTACCCTTAAAAATAATCAGTGACACTTACATCCTCCTCTATGACATCAAGAGGGAGACCCCTCAGCATAATAGTCTTGCTCTCCTCCTCCTGCTCCATTTTGTAGTGCTGGTCTGGATAATCCCCATCATATTCATCATCAGATCTGTCACTATTATGCCGTTTTCTGCCCCTCTGTTGCAGACAAACAAAATAATAATGCTGTTATTATTACATTTAGAATCAAGATGTTCCATATTTTTTTTGCTACAGGTGTGAAAATAACATGAGCTTAAAAAAGATATTCCTATTCAATCACCTCTGGACTGTCTCTGTCTCTGTGCTCTCTGTTTCTGTCATCGCCCCAGCGACGATCCCAGTCCCTGTCAACATCTCTACTTCGTCGTCTGTCATGGCATTCTGGATCGTCTCTCCTCCCATCTGAACCATATCTTCCACTTCGTTCTCCCCGACTGAGCCTGAAAAAGGAAATGAGTGCCAATGAAGTACACAAATACACAGAATGTGTGCCTCTACATTGGACTGTTTGTCTTACCTTTTATCAGCTCCCATGGTTCAGTGCAGGGGACAGACGTTTGATGAAGAAACTCTGTAGAAACATCAAACAATATTTTTTTTTAGCATTGAATCGTTATTAAAAATAGCTGTCGACTAGGGCTTCAACTAATAATTATTTTCATTGCCAATTAATCTATCAATTATTTTCTATCTATAATTAATCTAATCTATAATTGTTTGGTCCATTAAATGTCAGTCATAAATGTTGATCAGTGTTTATTAAAGTCCAAAATGACATCCTCAAATGTTTTATTTTGTCCACAACCCAAAGATATTCAGTTCACTGTCACAGAGAAGTAAAGAAACCACAAAATATTGACACTTTAGAGGTTAGAATTAGAGAATTTTTTGCCTTTTTTAAATAATAATATAAAAAATACTCAGACTGATTAATTTACTATTAAAATAAGTTGCTATTAATTCAAAAATTGACAACTAATCGATTAAAAACTGCAGCTCTACTGTCGACAGGTCTTTGACCTCAGTCAGGTAAAACCTCAGATAAATTAAAAGTCCTCTCCTACATAACCCTGCTCCAGAAACAAGACAACTGGTCTACTGAGCGTCTAACGCCATCAACAACCCTGCTAAAAAAAACAAAACAAAAACAAACAAACAAAACGAGCCTCTGCTAACACAGAAGCAGGCTGCTGCAGCTCTGACCACAGCCTTCACGGCTGATGGACGGTGTGTGGGTCAGCTAGTGCAACTTTAAATAACCTAACTCACGTTAGAAGAAATACAATCCCGTCTTCTTTCGTGTCACATAACGTTTAATGACACAGCTTGCCAGTTCTGATAATGACCTGATACTGGAGAGCATCAAGACGATTGTATTTCTAGCTCTCCTGGTCCATCGCATCAGCGGAAATCTTCTTCTTTTTAACAGGAACGTGAGTAAACAGATACTTGCTCATTACCGCCACCTGTTGATATAGATGGGAATGGGAGGATGTGCAGTACAGTGTAATCTGGGTAATAAAATATTCAACACAAAATAAATAAATGAATAATAAGTGCTCTACCAGAAATAATAATAGTCATTCCCATGGCAGCCATATCGATATGAAATAGTAGTTTTAACACAGCTGTTAGCCATGATAATCATGATTAAGGTCCAGTTCAATTTCATGTAGCAGTGAGAAAACATGCACAATAGCAGCACCTTATCTTGTCTCTGTTTACTGTTCATTCAATCATTCATTCATTAATGTCAAAATAACTGCTGTTGAGAGTATGTATGACATTAATTACTTACTTTTTTTTTTTTTACCACCATACACAACTTTGGCTGTGCTGTCCCAGTTCAATAACTCTGTATCCTTCTGTATCCCAACTGTAGACTACTTAAAATGTATATCTATTACAGCTTAATAAACAACTGTGCGATTATATGTAAGTAATAATGCTACTGCCACATGTAAATCCACACAGGTTGTTGCCTTGCATAAGCAGTTCACAGTAACAGAATGAGATGTCTAAAACTCGCTCTATTTCTGATTTCTTTGCAAATAAAATTAGGGGATGTTTAAAATTAATATTGTTCTAAACCTTTTCACGTAAGTAGTAGGCTACTTTTGTCCTTCTTGTTCCCTCAGACCTGAGCAAACACCATTTATTTCTAAATAGATGACATGTTAGTCTGCTTCACTGATCTTACTGCTTTGTTTCAGTATGAGATAACTCCTTTAACACCTGAATTGTTAAAATTTCCTCTTCATTATATTTAATATATATGTATCAATTAAACTAAAATAAAGATCCACTGAATCTGACAAAATTTACAAAGGTATAACTTAACTTATAAAAATGGTCAAATATAAAATCTTGCCAAAGTGTAAATATACTACAACATTTCACCTAAAATTACACGTGAACAGAGGTGAGCATAACATTTGATTACTTTTGAGTATTTTGTCATTTGTATTGAAAAAAAAAATAAGATGTCAAGATGTTATTTCATTCTTAAATAAGACACAATTCTGTCCACAGATTTACGGAAAGCATTTTAATTAAATACATTTTCTCATACAAGTAATTTCTATTTTATTTTGATACATTAGCAAGTATTTGTATTTTTTTTTTTTTAATGTATTTGTGCCCATCCCTGGCTGACTGAACTGTTCGTCCTGTGTGCTCGGCTGTCACACTTTGGACATCACCAGCAGGAGGAAACCGTCTACCCGGACAGACATTCCGCACATCACCGCGTGGTGGCGCTGCAGTCCCGCTAAGATGCGGATGAGCTGCAGAAGCAGAAATCTGCTCTCATCCCTGGAGCCAACACCAGAGCGCGATGGCCGCGACAGTGGATGCGAACTGTTAAATATTGTTTCATTTATTCAAACTACCTCACATAGCGCATGATTCGCGTCTGTTACGGCTGGGAAAAAAACACTGCAAGTGGTGGTCGCTGCACTGAGACGACCCGCCAGCTCCCACCGACTGTGACCCGTCCGGGCATCAGGAAGAAGGTAGCCAGCTGGCTAATGTTAACATTAGCCAAAACATAGCATCAGCTATGGTTGTCGGTGGTAGTGTCATACACCATGGCTGCTGTTTTATAAAAGATCAAATGTTTTCCACTTTGTGAAGTAAATGTTAGATTATGTTGTTTAACGTTAGCTTGTTAGCTTGATATCTGTGGTTAACGTTGCCTTAACGACGCTGGCTAGCTAGCTAAAAGGATTGACAGCCCATCTTTCTGTAGTGTTGAGTCGTAGCTTACAGCGTTTTAGTAATTTGTTACAGTTACAGGGAGCAGTGCTCACATTAGTTAGAAGAACAAAAAGCCGTATTAATGTTGCCTACCAGCTAGTAAAAGTATTTCTCTTGCTGTGATTCTGACTCTTCAGTAAATCGACCAGACTGTATGGCTGAACCGGAGCTTCTGCTGGACTCCAACATCCGACTCTGGGTGGTGTTGCCCATTGTCTTCATCACCTTTCTTGTTGGGGTGATTCGCCACTATGTATCCATTCTTCTTCAAAGTGATAAGAAGTTGACGTTAGAGCAGGTTTCTGACAGGTAAGTAATATTCAGTTGTATTATATAGATCACATTGTAAAGTTAAAGAAACAAATCCTTGCAATTCATTTTAATTAATATATGCCCATGCTCCATCTCCAAATACAGCCAGGTGCTCATTCGGAGCAGAATTCTCAGAGAAAATGGAAAATACATTCCCAAACAGGTAGGGGTTTTTGTTTATATGGTTTCATATGTGTTCTTTCTCTATATATTATCTAAAATATACAAAATACAAAACCACTGGAATTCAGTGGCCACAACGACATTGTGTGGGTTAATTTGACTGAAAATCTCTCTTTGTTTCAGTCTTTTTTGATGAGGAAGTTTTACTTCAATAATCAGGAAGATGGATTTTTCAAGAAGACCAAAAGGAAGGTTGTTCCACCCTCTCCAATGACAGGTAATCCTTTAAGCATTTACAAATATATAGGATGTGATGGTGCAATTTTCAGTGTTACAGGTTAAAAATTTATGAACCGATTAATGTATGTTTTGTGTATCATTTCTCTGGAGCTCAAAGGTTTGGCAGTAATTGCACCCCCATTTGACATTGTTTTGTGTGGTGCAGGCATTTGTTGTTGTCGTTTGTTTAAACTGTTTGTGCTTCGTGAATTAATATTTAACATAAATGTGCTGTGAGAATTCTTAAAATAAAACATAAAATGAGGGGGGGAAAAGGTGTTTTGTATATTTTAATTATTAATTGATTATTGGTTGTTAATGTTTTAGAAAAATTCACAAATATGCAACCCTCATCGATAATGATGCTTAATAAAACAGTTCATTTAAATGAAAAATGACTGTTTAATTAAAAGAGTTAATAAAATAATAATAATAATGATATGGCTGAAATTCTACCCTTTAGTTTGAGTTTCAGGCTGTTATATCAGGCTGTTATATCAGGAGTAGGAGTGTTTTCACCTTGTCATAATTTGTATTTATTTTTCTCTTAAACTTTACTTGTTCAAATTATGTCCAGAACAGTTAAAAGAAGATAAAATACTATTAAACCAAACTGTATGAGTAAAAACACAACAGACTAAAGCTAGCTATTGTAAACAAATTTTGTCCAGCTTTTAGGTCTTCATGCTTTACTCTGTTATTGTATTAATTTGTATTTTGTCACACAATGTATCTTTTCAAAGATCCCAGCATGCTGACAGACATGATGAAAGGAAATGTCACCAACGTGCTTCCCATGATCCTCATTGGAGGCTGGATCAACTGGACCTTTTCAGGATTTGTAACAAGTAATGCACTCCTTCTGCTGCAGCATACACAAAAAAGGACTTTTAATTAATCTCACCACCAGATAATATATTGTTTACATGGAAATTCTACAATGAGTTCTTCCTGTTCTCTGCTTCCCACAGCTAAGGTTCCCTTCCCTCTCACTCTGCGCTTCAAGCCCATGCTGCAGCAGGGAATAGAGCTGCTCTCACTGGATGCCTCCTGGTAAACAAATTAAACAAGATCTGTTGAGAGATACTGCATTAGTCATTACATATTAATATCAAGATGTGTGACTGTCTTGTCATTTGTTCTGTTTGTTTGTGTGTGCTTATAATTTAGGGTGAGCTCAGCGTCATGGTATTTTCTCAACGTGTTTGGACTACGAAGCATGTATTCATTAATTCTGGGCCAAGATAATGGTAATTTTAGCTCATTTTAAGATACTTTTGAGTGTTTTTGGACCAGCTTGTAGTTTGATAATGACATGAAAATGTTTTATTTACTTGTGCTGATTGACAGAAGATTATCTGATTACCTTGATTACATTGTTCAGATGAAGTTAAAAGGATGGTTTGGATTATTTGAAGGGGGTTGTATGAAGTATTTATTGATAGTCAGTGTATTACCTACAGTAGATGGTGGTCAACACACTCAGAGTTTGGAAAAGCAGAGAGGAGAACCAGCATGGAAGCTAAGCACTATACTGCTCCTGCTGCTTCTCCAAACTGGGGGTGTGTCGACCACCATCTACACTAGGTAACACCCCCGCTTAAAACAAATCTTAACTATCCCTTTAAGCTCCTCTTAATGTTAATAATGGATGCAACAAACAGGAATATGAATATGAAAACAGTGTCTAATCTCAACACTCAATCTGAGAGTTACCTCATTTTAAGGTTTAGCTACAGTGATATTTACAAATCAGTTAAACCTTGTAGTCTGAGTAATCATTTTGTCGATCCCCACAGGTGCAGACCAGTCAAGGATCATGCAGGAGCAGATGAGTGGTGCCGCCATGGCCATGCCTGCAGATACAAATAAAGCTTTCAAGGTAAAAAACTATAGTTTCAGCATGATGAATTAATGACAGTGAGCTTTGCTTGGTTGTTCATGTGACATCTTTCCGTGGATTTCAGGCAGAGTGGGAGGCACTGGAACTGACCGACCACCAGTGGGCGCTGGAGAGTGTAGAGGAGGATCTGATGAGCAGAGAGCTGGACTTTGATGGCATGTTTAGCAAGGAGTTGCCAAGTGGCATATTCTGACAGCCCGGTCACTTCTACCTGGAGCCTTCGATTTGAATTTCGATCATTGCAGGGATTTGTTTTTGGTTCAAACCACAGAGATGGGACAAATCCCTTCATGTTATGCAAAGTTTACATTCACTTATTTGTGGTCCTTGTCTTTTCACATGTATTACCTTTCCATTCCTGTTCATAAAATATCTGAGATGACTTAAAATACACTGGTTCTGCTGCAGTCTCATGCATATTAGAAAGCACTGCTTTGTTATCTCACCTTTTAGACACAGAGATGTTTGGGAGAAGTTAAGTGGCTCTTTGCTTATGAAAATGCATTATTCTTAGCTTGCAACTGTATGCCATCATAATGCCATTAGGTAATAGAATGTGAACTACCTAGTGCTTATTTTTTTTTTAATGTCATGCACAGCTTGACCAGCTGTCACAATATTCATATGTATCTTGTTTAAAAAATAGAGCACTATCATTTTACAGGTTTGAACAATGTTTATTTAATTATACTTTAACGATCTTTAATGATTCCTTTCTTAGGTCATGGATAGATGAGCTGTTCTGTGTCAGCTGCCCAAAGTTGGAAGCAGACCCAGAACCGATTAGTTGTTGGCAGAGGTTATGTTTGTGTGATTGAAATATTGTGTTTTTGAAGTATGTAGACGGTTTATTTTGTAATGTAACTCCCATGTGTTTTGTACAGCATAAAGCCTGTTTTGACTAAATACACAGTTTCATTTGTTGCAATGCACCCCAACACATTTTTATTACCATTACAATACAAATGGGTAATTTGACTAAGCTCAAGTCAGTGCTGGGGTTTTTGTTTTAAATCTTTAACCTGTCATCAGATATACAGTGTGTCACAAAAGTGAGTACACCCCTCACGTTTCAGCAACTATTTTATTATATCTTCTCAAGGGACAATACTATAGAAATGAAACTTGGATATACTTTGGAGTAGTGTACAGCTTGTATAGCAGTATAAATTTTCTATTCACTGAAAATTACTGAACACACAGCCATTATTGTCTAAATAGCTGGCAACACAAGTGAGTATACCCTTAGTGATACTTGTACATGTTGTTCAAATATGTAAAGCCACCTGTCCTATTCATCATGTTCATGTTTTTGCCTGCTTGACTGGACCATACAAATTTGTGTGTCATGGATTAGAAATATTAAATTTGGTGCTTTGGGTACAATTCTCTCATATTGGCCACTGGATGTTCAACATGGCACCTCATGGCAAAGAAGTCTGAGGATGTGAGAAATAGAATTGTTGCTCTCCATGAAGATGGTCTAGGCTATAAGAAGATTGGTAACACCCTGAAACTGAGCTACAGCACGGTGGCCACGGTCATACAGCGGTTTTCCAAGACAGGTTCCACTCTGAACAGGCCTCGCCAGGGTCAACCAAAGAATTTGAGTCCCCATGCTCTGCGTCACATCCAGAAGTTGGCTTCAAAAAACAGATGCAAGAGTGCTGCACGTATTGCTGCAGAGGTTGAAGAAGCGGGAGGTCAGCCTGGCAGTGCTCAGATCATACGCCACACACTGCATCAAGTCGGTCTGCATGGCCGTCGTCCCAGAAGGAAGCTTCTTCTGAAGCTGGCTCACAAGAAAGCCCGCAAACAGTTTGCTGAAGACAAACAGTCCAAGAGCAAGAATTACTGAAACCATGTCCTGTGGTCTGATGAGACTAAGATAAACTTGTTTGGCTCAGATGGTGTCCAGCATGTGTGGCGGCGCCCTGGTGAGGAGTACCAAAATAACTGTGTCTTGCCTACAGTCGAGCATGGTGGTGGTAGCGTCATGATCTGGGGCTCCATGAATGCTGCCGGCACTGGGGAGCTGTGGTTCATTGAGGGAAACATGAATTCCAACATGTACTGTGACATTCTGAAGCAGAGCATGATCCCCTCCCTTCAGAAACTGGGCTACATGACAGTTTTCCAACATGAAAATAATTAATTAATTATTCTGTTGATAGATTTTTTGATTTGTTCAGAAGAAATCGTTAACATGTCTTCCATTTCCTTCAGAAATACAAAGAATTTCAATTTTTGTTTGTAAATTTGGAACTTGGCAAGAAGTTAAATTAAATTAACAAGACCAACAAGCAGGTTTTTATGAAGTCTGAGCAGGTTGCGAAAAAGACATTTTTAGAGCAGAAGACCAGATGCTGATGATGTGTAAGATTAAAGGTCTGAAAAATGTTGGCTCATTTTTGAGATAGTTAGATGGATGCCACAACATTTCCTTGGTCAATGAGTGTCACCATACCTGACTGAGTGGTGGAGGGAGTTCACAATCCACCAAGCAAATTGTCCATTGTGGAGATTTGAACCTGTGACCTTGTGGTTAAAGGTTTATTTTTATGTTGTATTATTCATCCAAGAATTGGACAAGGGCAAGAAAAGGCGATTTAAAGGGATGTGGAAGGCCCCATAGGCCGCCAAATGACGAAATCCGCCCCTGCTGTAAAGTAGCCTTTTTGGTTCACTTCTGGCCCAGGACAGTTTGCCATTTACCATCTGGCTGGTCTGTGACTGACTGGTGTGGAAGTGGTGATGACAGAGCAGTCATTCTGGAGTGCTACTGCAGCTTTCCTCCACTGTGTGCTGATCGTGGAGGAAGAACGTCTCCCATGAGCAGCGCTGTTCCGATGCTCGCCCAAGCGCGTCTCCTCCATCCGCTCGTTCACGATACCGGCACACTCGCTGCATGATGGCCGAGGGAGGCGGACCCGAGTCGGGTGGCGCGGCTGACTCCGACTCGGAGCCGGTAGCTGCTCAAATGCCAACCCCTTCAACCGAAAGTCAGAAACAGACTATTGGGTCACTTTTGAAAACAACTCTAAGAAAGGGCGACGAATGGTAAGAGTCGGCAGCAGCCAGCGTTAACAGGGTGTTTCAGCTAATGTTAGCTAGTGAGAAACAGGAAATGCTAACATGCTAATGCTAGCGAGCTAACGACACCAATGTTTAGTCGTGTCTTGAATGGTACCCTTGATTTGCGAGGCTCTCGCGAGATTTGAACGCATAGTTTTTTTCAGATTGCATCTAGAACAAACAAAGTATCTATTTAATGTGACGACGCTGTGGTTACATAATGGGCGTGATTATGGGACCGAAAACAAATTGTTGCGGTTAGAGGAAAATCATGATTTGTGTTAAAATAATTAATCTCGCGAGATGCTTCACGGGTCTGGGGTTCCTTCCTCGACACGACCAACGGTTGCAAGTCTGAAATCGAAAGCTGCTGTGTGCTACCGATGTTTTTGGGCAGCTAATGTTTAACAAGTTAGCACGCTAGCTGCTAGCCAGCCCGACTTTACAATTCCTGACTTAGTAATATCTATTTATGTTGGTAGTAAACAGCCGAACTATCATACTTGGCTAAGTGGCTTATTGGTATAGTGCTTAAACGTTAATGGCAGCTTTATGACAACTTAGATGAGACTGATGTGGTTGCTAGTCGGCTGGTAGAATAGGCCCTACGTTCAGATGATAGGTTCTCCTGCCAGTCACACCGGCTCGTTGCTAGTTCAGTAGTGATCAAGAAATGGGCCCGTTGACAGGGATATTATGCCATGTCGTTTCCTGCTTGTAGTGACATGCCAGCTGAGGTTGTCTTACGGATTTCTTAACTGGTCAGCTACATGTGTTAGCTAACATTGTTTCAGATCATAAAAAGACCATCCAGGCCTGAGCATAGTGTAGTCAGGTGACTTAAAGAGCCTTCACTTCAGCTATTAATTGTTACAACAGAGATATGTCAGATAAACAAGAAATCCAGTTACCTACAGTTTCATCTGCATTCATTTAGAAAGTAAGGAAGGAAGCAAGGAAATTACCACCATTGCAAACGTATGTGTAAACATTGCAATTTGCCTTATTATTATATACAGGGTAACTAAACTAAATGTAGTCCTGATGATTGGAAGCAATAATTCGGCCTTTACGATAATTAAAAAGATTTTTAACATTATAACCCGACCTTTAAGCATAAATAAGACCGAAATAGCAACAGATATGAGAGAGAAAAAATATTGCCCAGAACAACACAGCTGTATTAAAATTGCAGAGAAAACACCAACTTTTCGTTGATAGAAACTGCTACCAAGTGATGAACATACCACATTTATTATGTCTGTCAGCTAGCATGTTCATATATTTGTTGAAATTAGTCAGGTACTGCATACTGATCGTGTTTCATGATGCTGTACTCAAAACTTTGCCACCATCCCATGGTATTTAAGCTGAAATGAAATATGACTTTCCATGAGCACATTAACACTGCTGCACAATATGGGGAAATTCACCTGAAGTTAAAAGGCACAGAACATACACCTTTCAGACACATCCTCTTTGAGACTTTTGCTTGTATTCTGACAGTGGTTCCATGAGCCAACGTTGTACTATTTGAATACTTGCTAACAAGCCTATTAACTAAAGGAGCTTCTTGCTTGGGATGGGATTAAGTCAAACTAGCTTGCTGTTGCTATATCTGCAAATGTCAAGACAGTTTGGCATTGCATAATGTTCTGGGTTGGCACGAGGCTGAGTGCAGTCCTTTTCCAAACCCCATGCATTTTCTGTCCTCGCTTGCTGTCATAAACATATCAAGTGAACTTAAAAATCCTCTATGAAGTATGAGTGTCAAAGGTTCAGGAAAAATGATCAGTGCCTCTCATATGTTTGTCATTAACTGTTACCAAAATTTTGTCTTAGGTATCTCATAGACAGCCGGTGGTTCAAACAATGGAAGAAGTATGTGGGGTTTGACAGCTGGGACATGTACAATGTTGGAGAACGTAGCCTGTATCCAGGACCAATTGATAACTCCGGGCTGTTCTCAGGTAAAACTCATCTTTAAAGAAACATTTATTGGGTGTTAATTTTTATTGTTTAATAGCAAAAGTCCCAAAAATATAACAAAAAAATTGAAAGAACAATTTTTCTCCAGCCTGTAGTCATTGTTTTGTTTTTGTGCCTTAAAGACCAGGAGAGTCAGGCCCTGAAAGAGCACCTTATAGATGAGCTGGACTATGTCCTTGTACCCACTGAAGCGTGGAATAAGCTTGTCAGCTGGTATGGCTGCCTTGATGGCCAGAGGCCCATCGTCAGGAAGGTAATGCTGTTGATTTTATTTATTTATCTTTTGTTTTGACCATTCAGTCATGGATTGGGCTCCTAAATATCCTCTTCTTTTCTTTAGGTTGTTGAACATGGCATGTTTGTCAAGCACTGTAAGGTGGAGGTCTATCTGCTGGAGCTGAACTTGTGTGAGAATGACAACATGGACAATTTAGTCACACGTCATTTCAGTAAAGCTGATACTATAGGTGAGGGCTCTATGGATTCAACTTTATATTCAAAATAACCAGATAAATAGCACATACACGCTGGAAATATCTGTACACTGCAGTCATTAAATGTGTTTTGTGTTGGAAAAAAAAAAAAAAGGCAGGAAAGATGATGAGCAAGTCTCGCAAATCCCTTCTTTTCAGATACTATAGAGAAGGAGATGAGGACGCTGTTCAACATCCCATCAGAGAAGGAGACACGGCTCTGGAACAAATACATGAGCAACACCTATGAGCAGCTGAACAAGCCAGACAGCACTGTACAGGATGCCGGTCTTTTCCAGGGGCAGGTAGAGTAGAACTGTGTTATTCAAATAACCTTCAGATCACTGATAGATTCTGTTCCTCTTTTCTTTTGAAGAACACCATAGTACAGAAACATGCTGGCACTCACTGTGCATACATAATTCATTTACAGGCATTGTAGAAAATTACAGGAACATCTGAGGGTCTAATGCAATACATTAGCCATGTAATAAAATATATGTTAAGGTTATAATGTGTAAGACTGTATTCAGACAGAATCAGGCGCGGTAGCAAAAATGCCAGTCATCTCATTTATTTTGAGGGGTTAGTCTGTTAAGGCTGAGGTGGTGGGGGCAGCAGGGGCTGCTGAAACAAAAATGCAGTGACCTGTGGTGGGAAAAGTTGAAACAGAGTCAGCTTTTGGAGAAGCATGCTGGGTACTGGACTGCTTCACAGTCAGCCTGAAACATCGCTGAAACTGAGCACTAATATTTTGTGTCCCCTTTTCATCAATGGAGACTGGACTGTTTTTTGTTGCACTGTCCATTCAAAAAAAAAAAAAAAGATCCTTCAAAGTAGAGATGCACCAATTCCAATTTTCTTGGCCGATTCCGATTTCTGTTTTTTTTTTTAAGGGTCTGACCTGCCAATTTTGTCTAATTCTGATTTTCAGTCTTTCTAAGAAATATTATTGACAGCATTCACAAATATTTTTGCAACTTTTCTTGTAAAACTAAATTCGATGTTCATAATAAAACACTTACTATGGAGTAATTTATATATTCTCCCCAAAAATGGTCCAGATTACAGCCAGGCCTTATTATAAGATTAAATTAATATTATGTACTAGAGGGAACGCAATCTCACTAGATTCGTGGGAAATGGTTTCACGTGAGCTCGTGTAGAAGCAGATGTAAACAAACTAGAGACTGATGCAGTGCAACAATTTGCTGTAGTAAAACTCTGCAATGAGAAAAAGTAGACATTAAACAAGTCTGAATGAGAAAATGTTTGAGGAGACGCATCAACATAGGATGTTTATTCTTCAGCCTGAACAGGAGGTGAAATTTTAACTGTGAACAGTCTGCTGTTGGCTAACATTAGCCTGAAAGGTTATGGCCCTTTGGCAATACCATCAGCTATTCTGTCTCATTGTAGACTGTCTGTCTTTTCTTTATCCTGTTCTTGGAGTCTGTCGCTAACACTGACTTCATGCAAGCATGTGTCTGAGTGTGTGCTGCTCTGGTCAGCGCTGTTGTAGGTGTGACATTACGGCCAGTATGTGCTGTGCGCATGACGTGACCATTGTGCAGAGCATGTGTGCGAATATGACTCGACAGGTGTAGTGCCAAGGTACTTATCCCCAATAAGAAAAGTATCCCCATCCGTGGGAGTGTGCCTGCACTCAGTAAATGTGGACTTATGTGACTACTCTTCGTTGTGCTGCTCCTGCGGACGGGGGTACTCTTCATATCAGGGATAACTGCCTTGGCACAACACCGGCACAGAATCGGATATGTGGCGCTGACAAGGACGGTCACCGGTTAGGGCCTGTCACACTAAAACCGGCTGGTTCTGGTCTCTGGCCAGTCAATCAGTGCATCCCTACTTCAAAGTTGAATATTGAATTAACCTGTACATGTGTTCGTGGTATTGTGCCTCATTTTGTTACATGTAGGCATGGAATATCTAATTTTTTCACAGCAGCTATAAACTGTAATACTGAAGGTCAAAATCAGACTAATTATTCATCAATGTAAGTGCAGTTTGTCAACGTACCTGCAGCTGCTAAAACTTGGCAGTATTTGGCACTTGTATAGAATTAAATTCAAGCCTGAGACATGATAGGTCTGACATGAAGGTCGGTTGTGCCAGCTTGGCTCTTATGCAACTTGTTTTCCCACAGGTGCTTGTGATTGAGCGGAAGAATGAGGATGGCACATGGCCCAGACAAGCCTCCCATCCCAAGTAAGCAAATACCTTGATGTTATTATTTTTTGTCATTCAGGAAAAGGAGACAAGTTGAATCATAGTATAGACTTAACACAAGTGCTTGCTTGTGTATGCTTCTTTAAAACATGTTTTTGCTCATGCTCAACAGATCCAGTACCACCCCATCCAGGAATTTCACTACCTCCCCAAAACTCTCCTCTAATTCAACAGCCAGTATCTCCTCAACAGTAACCAATGGGGACAGCAGCTGTAGCCCTGGCTACACACTGAACAACAGCACCTCCTCTGGCAACAGGCAAGAGTTCTTATCAGATTTGTCACCACATCACTGTTTTGCCCTTTTAAAGAGAGTGCCATCCTTTATCTCTCCTCAGCATTTACTGAATGTTTTATGTGGCACAGGACCAGGTTTTCCTTTTCAGTTATGTTTTAGTCACTTCCTCAGCTCCTGTGATTTCCAGTTGTTACACTCCAGAGACTCATCATATGTTATAATGAGACTTGAAAATGTAGCTTTAAAAATTTTCCACATCCAATATTTCTCAGGCATGTGCATTGACAGGAAGATTAAAAAGAAGATTCTTGCTCACTACTCTTGAATTTAAGCCAGTTATTGAATCAGTACATCATAATAATGACTCAGTCCCAGCAGACTGTCATCAGAGCATCAGGTCTTTGATGAAAGAACAAAAGAAAGGACAACGAAGGAACTCTTTTTGTCCTTTTTTTTCTGTCCTTCTCTTATAAACTGTGAAATTATGAATATGTATTTTTCCTCTGGCTATAATAGCAACAGCTCTTACCTTATTCTGCTTCTGCTTTCCATTCTTTAAATGTTTGTCAGTTCTTCCATTGTGAATTTGTTTTTCGTTGCATCTATTTTCTTTGCTTTAAAATGCAAACTATTTGAAAAATGACTGCTATCAAATACATACATACATACATGAGGATGTCACAGCAGCAGTTTTAGTCATGGTGAGGAACATGTAATGAAAGAACACACTGTAACTGTACTGTGACAACATGGTTCCTTTAAAGTGTGTACTGGAAAAGGCATTATGGCCTTAAGGTGCCTGTGTTTGCTCTTTACGAAGTTCACTGTTAACTGGAGCTTAGTTTGATTACTGAAGACTGTACTGTCTTGTGAAGCTGAAGGAAACATTTCTATTTGTTGACTTTATGTAAAAAAACCCATATTATATTGTAGTTCATAAAGGTTGGATTTCTTGCAGGGCTGTTGTTATGGATAGCATTAGGCGAAGCCAATAAACTGGCATCTCATTGTAGATTATATTGCCACAATTTACCCTGAACAAAACATCATGGTCATATTAGTCAATATGAAGAATGGTTTAGAAGAGTTGTGCTCACATTTAAGCTCAGCATGTTTGTCACACTGCTAGTGCATTCAGGGACAGAACATTAAAATCTAAGGGAAATAAGATGTAACTGCAGAAATGACATTTGAATTTAGTGCTGACTTGGTTGCACTTTATTCAAAAGGCTTTGATGTTCTTTTGATTTCCATAACACTTAAAGTAGCAGTGATATTTACAACCCACCTTTAGCTGCAGTCTAAGTAGAAAAGAACCATAATTAGTTGAGCTGCCGACTAAAGGTGTGTATGTGCTAAAGACACAAATTGATATTAAATGTAAAATAAAAGATGGCAGATTTGCATATGTCAGACCTTATTATTAGACATAAAACAAATCTGTAATTTAATATGTTACATAAACTTTCCTGGGCTTCTGTGTTTGGGCATATAGTTATTCAGGATTTGTATGACTGAGTGTGCCAGTATTCTAAATGAGAACAAGATTGTGGCAGTGATTGCTTAGCTAATATAACTTGTTGACAATTCGCTGTGGTACGAATGATAACTAGTTATTGTTCTCTTGAGGTGATATTGTGTTAATCTGTACCATGTACCATATTTGAATGTTAAGTTTAAACAAATGTTTGCTTCACAGCACATTGTCTCTAGGATACCAACAGTAACAGATCTGCTCTGCCAACAGATTGGGCGGCTACAATTCATACAGCTCCTCCTACAACTACAGAGAGTCCCAGTCACAGCCTGGCCTATGTGGCCTCAGTAATTTGGGCAACACATGCTTCATGAACTCTGCCCTCCAGGTGAAAAAAAGAGAAAAACAAAAGACAAAAATGAATGCTACACTTAGAACTTTTACTCAGTCATTCACCATAATGAAATAATCCACTATCTATCCCTCCTCTTCTAGTGCCTGAGCAATGCATCTGCACTCACAGAATACTTCCTCAATGACCAGTATGAGGCAGAGATTAACCGAGAGAATCCCCTGGGAATGAGGGGCGAGATTGCAGAGGCCTATGCTGATCTAGTGAAGCAGATGTGGCTCAGCCGCAGCAGCTATGTGGCCCCACGCACCTTCAAAGTGAGTTGTGTCAAACAGCATAATCTTAAGTGACTGTATACAGATTTAACATGTCCTTTCATCATTTTATAGATACACAGTTATTGAAATCTGTGTTTTTGTTTGCAGACCCAGGTTGGACGCTTTGCCCCCCAGTTTTCAGGCTACCAGCAGCAGGACTCGCAGGAGCTGTTGGCCTTCCTGCTGGATGGGCTTCATGAAGATCTGAACCGTGTCAAGAAGAAGCCTTACCTGGCCCTGAGGGACGCGGAGGGCCGTCCAGATGAGGTAAAGCACATGATGCTGATTTTCAAACTGTGAACTTGTAACTTGTGGTTTGGTTTTTCAGGAGCATGTTATTTCTCAAAAAGGTAACTTAAAGCTACCTTCAGGCATAGTCTGTTGCTGGAATATGATGCTGCTTAAATATTTATATTAACAGCACTCCCAGCTTTGTTGTGTTTTGATTTATGAAATTGAAATCTGCTTTAAATTTCAAAGAGATCGACTGAGCTGCAAGGACTACTGGCCTCTGACAGCTAGACGTAGCATAGGTTTATGTTTTGAAGCAATACATTGTATGCTTTGATTTACACTGTTTTATAGCAACAGGGGAGCAAAGTGTCTCAAAGAATTACTTCACACTTTCTGTTAAGTTTTTAAGTGGCATCTAATGAAGGTCTCTGTAATTACAGATTGTTGCCAAGGAAGCCTGGACGAACCACCGCTTGCGTAATGACTCTATTATAGTTGATATTTTTCACGGCCTCTTCAAATCGACCTTGGTATGCCCAGAGTGCTCCAAGGTGTCCGTAACCTTCGACCCGTTCTGCTACCTCACACTGCCTCTACCCATGAAGAAAGACCGCACCATGGAGGTTTTCCTGGTGCGATCAGACCCTCAGTCCAGACCCACACAGGTTAGGTGGAATTCAGCTACACGGTTTTTGCTCTAAACAGCCTCTATTAAACTAATACTAATTAATACCAAATAACCAATAATAGCCTTCCAGTTTGTGGCTTTTGTGCTTGCTGTCGATGAGTCCTGGATTTCTGAAAGCTCAAGCATTTAATTAAGCAGTTCACTGACTTTGATTATAATCAATTTTTTTCTTTGTCGTACAGTATCGAGTGGTGGTCCCTAAACTGGGTACAGTGGCAGACCTGTGCAGCGCCTTGTCCAAACTCTGTGGTTTCCCTCCAGAAAATGTTAGAACTTTGTACTTTAACACCATTACAATAATGTATTCTTTATACTCCCAGCTTTACATTTTCTTTGTCTTCAGTTAAAATGCTAACCTTGCAATTCACTTGTGTTTCCAGATGGTGGTGGCTGACGTTTACAATCATAGGTTTCATAAAATTTACAGACGGGATGATGGCCTCAACCAAATCATGGAAAAAGATGACATCTTTGTGTAAGTCTTTCTGACTAAGCTGCCTTAAGTTAGTCACTGTGGTTGCTGTTTAATCTTAGGTGTATGTAATGTTTGTGTTGTCGCTCTTTACAGGTATGAGGTACAGGAAGAGGACAGTGAGAGGATGAACTTGCCTGTTTATTTCAGGGAGCGCCACTCCAAGCATGCTGGAAGCTCCACAAGCACCATGCTGTTTGGCCAGCCTTTACTCATCACCGTGCCCAGACACAACCTCATAGCAGATGTTCTTTATGATAAGATCCTAGAGCGGATTGGGTAAGAATTTCCTGTTTGCATAGCTATAAGTAAAAATACATGTCTGTGTAGAGACTGCTGTGAAGAGAGAGAGTTTAAAAGGTTGAGAGAAGATAAATGAATCTAGTAGCAGGAGTTGTGTGATAGCAGTTTTCAGGTCCTGTAAAAGATAACTGTATATAACATATTTTTAAAAAATGTATTAACAAGTGTAAGGTAACTGAATTTACTGATAATAAAAAGTGACATCTGAGCATATTTGTTGTTTAACTCATCTTCATGGTGCTGTATTGCAGACGCTATGTAAAACACTCCCAGAGCCCAAACAGTGAAAGCAGGGCCTCTGCCTCAGCGACCTTCGCCAGCTGCAGCCAGGCCCCTGAATGTTCCACATCGTCTAGTCTCAATGCCAGCCTGGGGGGCTGTGGCAGCCCCTTGTCAGATGGGGCGTCCTGCAGTGCCAGCTCCAGTAATGGCAGCAACCACTCAGGGACCTGCAATGAAAGTAATGGGCTGTATGATGGTAAGCAGCTAACTATGGAAGCCCATTTCTGCAAATCTGATGAAAAAACAAGATCCTGTAAGTGAGTGTAATGAGAAATGTAATGAGAAACTTTCTCGAAATAATGACTTGGTATCTCAAAATAATTAGATAGTATCTTACAATGATGGTGCTTTCTTAAAATAATGACTTAGTATCTTGAAATAATGACTTAGTATTTCATAATAAATAGTTAATATCTCAAATAATAAGATAGTATCTTTACAAAGATAACTTGGTATCTCAAAGTAATGACTTACTATTGCAAAATAATGAGAAGCTTTCTCAAAATATTTAGTTAATATCTCAAAATAAGAATGTTTTTTGTTATTATGAGATACTAACTCATTATTTTAATAAAGTTTCACATCATTGTGAGATACTAACTTGTTATAATGACTCATAGGATCTTTTCTTTTGGACGTGGTCCTCCACAGATAACATTATCTTTCACCATATTTAAATGAATGTAATGGAAAAAAACTAATTAGAGAGTCATCAGAATATTTTTATGCTAATGTTCACCAAGCACACTTATACATCTGTTCAGGTGAGGAGGAGGCCATGGACCACCAGGTGAGTCCAGAGCCAGAAAATGGCCACTCTGAAGAGGAGGAAGAGGAGACCTCTGACTTGGAAAACGGATCTAAGGGAGACTCAGCCAAGCTGTGCCCTTCACCAGCTAAGCTCTTTACTTTCAGCATCGTCAACTCTTATGGAACAGCCAACATTAGCCCGCTGCCTTGTGATGGAAATGTCCTTAAACTTAATCGTAAGCATCAATCTTAAATGTAGACTTGCATCAGTAGTTTGAATTTTCAGACTCACTTTGTGTTGACGTGATCCCTCCCACCTCCTCTCTCTGCAGCACATTCCACGGTGGCGATCGACTGGGACACAGAGTCAAAGAAACTGTGTTATGATGAACAGGAAGCAGAGGTCAGTGAGTTGACATTAATCAGACAATCCAGTGACAGGATGTGAAAGCAGTCTGTTTATATTTGTGTAAATATTGTGTGTAGGCCTATGAGAAGCACGAGAGCATGCTCCAGCCTCAAAAAAAGAAAGCCACTGTTGCTCTGAGGGAATGCATCGAGCTCTTTACAACCATGGAGACACTTGGAGAACATGACCCATGGTAAGGATTCACAACTACAGCCATAATCAATGTCAAACCCTCCACACTTGTCACTCTGTTTTTCATATAAATATGGTCTTTTTTAATGCAGGTATTGTCCAACATGTAAGAAACACCAACAGGCCACAAAAAAGTTTGATTTGTGGTCTCTGCCTCGCATACTGGTAGTTCACCTAAAGCGTTTCTCCTACAACCGGTGTTGGAGGGACAAGCTGGACACAGTGGTGGACTTTCCCATCAGGTATGCACACAGTATTGCTCAAAGTTTAGAAAGATACAAACAATTCTGTAGTCTTATGTTTCTGCTAAAGGTTAAGAGTAGGTACTATTGTGTCTTTTTAGCAGTGATAACAATATTTAATATTTATTTATTGACCACTTCTCTCAACACATTACAAAGTGCCTCACACAAGGCAGCAGCTTCATAACAAGCAGATCATAAAACAATTTGATCATAAAATCAAATTCCAAGCAAATAAAACTTGCAAGATGTCAAGTCAGTAAAATCCAGGCAAATAAAACTAGCAAAACTAGACTGTCAATAAAAAATCTCAGCACATAAAACCAGTAAAGGCAGTCAGTTAAACTCAAGTAACATCAGGAAAGGCTCTCTGAGATTTAGAAGAAGTCACTGATTCTGCCGACCTGAGTTTTCCAGGCAGCTTGTTCCTTATCTGTGTGGCTCTGACTGCGAGTGCCCTGTCACCCTTAGTTTAAGCTGTAGTAATGAATATTTACCATCTAAAGATTTAAATGGCATATTCCTTAATGTGCAATTCTTTAGAAAAGAAGTTGTATAGATTTTGGTCACCAAGTGTTGTATTGTGTATTGTTTGTGAAATCAGATAGAAATGCAGATCAGATTGTGACAAAATGAGCCATGAATGCACATTATTCCACTGTTTTTTAAGAATATTACATTTGAATAAGCAAAAAGAAGTGATAAACACTGCAGTGTCAGTGGGATTTTTACACTAGAGGGAGCTATAGTCTGAAGTTCACAGGAGAAAGACCTGAGTAACAAGGAAATATTATATTGTAGTTTCAAGAAATGGACTCTTGTCTGTAGAGAACTGACATCATACTCTAAAGAACAAGCTGTGTCATTACTGTGCTTATCTGTTTTGGTTGCGTAACTGATGCAGCTATCAAAGAAAGCCTTTCAACACTGCATGAGTCAACCTTTGTTTTCAGCTTGCACAGTAAAAAAATTCTCTGTTTTAAAATAGAGAAGTAGCCTCAGGATAATGTGGCCTAACGGCTGTCTGTCTCACTTTTGGCGGTGTGTGTGCAGCACATATTCACCTCATTTGAGGAACTTGATCCACCTGATAGCAGGAAATAGAAGAGACGTCACTGAAATGCTTTAAAATGGCTGAGTCATGCTTACTCAGATTTAAACATACAGTCAGCCTTATATGCTGTTCTACATTAAACATCTTAAGAGAATGTATTTTTTTTATTTCTGTTATGTTAAATAACTCATTTTTGATGTTTGTTTTTTTTCTGCGACTGGTGATATTTTCTGATTCAGGGATCTAAACATGTCCGAGTTTGTGTGTGACCCCAAGGCCGGCCCCTACACTTATGACCTCATTGCCGTGTCAAACCACTATGGAGGAATGGGAGGGGGTCACTGTAAGTCACTGTTCATTTTTCCTTCTTTCCTCTGTCATTTTCATTTCTTCAGTAACCCACAGGCCGATATCCCTCCAGCAGCGTGGCTACAGGTCCTTAAAAAGTATTAAAATGTATTAAATTCACATTTACTGATAAAAGGCCTTAAATTATTATGTAGGTTTGAATTTTTTTTGGATCTTAAATATTTATTTATTGAATGTTATAACATGGTCATCTAAAATGGTCTAATATTCACTCCAAGTGCAAGAAATGTATTCAGATGCCTCTGTAATTATGTAACAGTCTTTTAGGTTTTTGCACATAAATATATTTGTAAAAATGTTCTTTTACTTCAGGAGTGATTGTCATTTTGCCTTGCTTGTAATATATGTATTTACATAGAAGAGTACACCTACATTTTACATTTGATGTTGAATTTTATTGCAGTTTTTGGCCTTAAATTTAATTAATGGAAAGGGTAATTAATGTTAAAAAGTCTTAACTTGCTGATACATTTAGACATCCTGTCCGAATCAGCATACCATGAAGAGCAGCCGATAGCTTATTTTTTAACATGAAACTATTTGATTTTCAGCCACTCTCTAGTTCTTGTGCCAAATCAGTTTGTTTAGTCTTCACACATGCACACAATATGTGTCAACAGATGGTCTACTGAACAACCGCTGTGTCTCCATGGACACTGTAATCAGTCACATTACAATATGGCAATGTGCCCCAAACATCTTTGTTCTCTGTGGTGTCACTGTCAACGTTTTTTTTAATACTTGTTTTTGTCCATTCATAGTAAACTGGTGTAACAAGTTTGTCTGTTCCTCTATAAAACAAAATGTCCTGTTATATTTAACACCGCCTTCACTCTGTCTTAACAGACACTGCTTATGGCAAGAATAAAGTGGATGGAAAGTGGTATTACTTTGATGACAGCAGTGTCTCCTCTGCCTCAGAGGACCAGATTGTGGTGAGTTTGACACTATGGTGGTCATGTCTGTCCTGTAGTTAAACACCTTCAGTATTTGGTGAATGTTTTTTTTTAATCCTTTGAGTGATGTTTGATGAAGATAAGCCCTCATCCTTCTTGGCTGTCTGTCCTTGGTGTCGAGTGTCCCTGTGTTTTTTGTGTAATCCTACCCTTGTCCTCCCACTGCAGACTAAAGCAGCCTACGTGCTGTTCTATCAGCGCAGAGACGAGGAAACACCCTCCAAACCTCAGCCTTCGGCCTCGCTGGGAGGAGCCCCCGAAGTTGCCGACGACCACATGGACACAAACTGAGGAACCCCTGACGCGAAAGGGACACGCACTGAAACACATACGACAAATAGAGACACTTCGGACGCACACACAAAGCTACTTTAGTGACAGAGGACTCCACAGACTTTAACATTATTAACCCTACCTTCCCCCCCGTATTTTATTTGATTTCTGTCTCGTATGTTGTCAACTAGAGCCAACAGCCTTGTCAGAAGTGTGACCTGAGAGACTTCCTCCCTGCAGCGGGCAGTGGCCTACTGATTCCTGAACATAGTTTACTAGTCTGGAACTAAAGAGGAGTATGAAATGGATATAGATCCTCTCACTGGATGAACAGAATGTTAGAAGTGCCCTCAAATGTGTAGATAAACAAATGTTTCCGCAGTCATAAATATTCAAAAAAGCCAAATGCAAATGCAACCAAAGCAAGGTATTTATGAAGAAATGTACCAACTGTTAAGACATTAGCAGGATTCTGGCATGGTGCCTAGATTTATCACGGATGATCTTGCTGTACCGAGGTAAATGCAAACTTTAACAGTGTGATGTGCACATGGAACAATACACGCCATGCTCGCTGAAAGAATCCTGTGATCTTATTCCACCTATGTAGAGTGGATCACTGCAGGCTAGCTGTGGCAGCCAGAGGGGGATGTCTGTCCTGTTTCAAGGTTTTACAATATGCATCTTGACATGAATTGTGGCAGAGGCAGTTTTTCCACCTCGCCCCTTTGTTCAGCCATCATTTTTTTTTCATTCTTTGACACACAGTATGGGCTCTGCTGCCTCTCGGACCCTAAATCCATGAGAGGAGTCTCACCCTGCTAACAATTTTTATTTTCCTTTTCTTTTTATAATCACAATGCAAAAGCGGCCTTTTGATTCCTGCAACCTAACTAAAAAGGAGGCACTTTGAATTCTCCATGAGTACATTATCTACCTGCTTCTGGTGTATCTAGACATGGCAGAATTGTATGGTTCGGCCTTAGCATTAAGGGTTATGGTCTGTCATCCACTTCCAGATCATTTTAATGTGTCTTATTAAGAATATTTTGATTGCTGCCTGATTGGACCCCTAGCTCACCTGCAAACAGCTTGTCCTTATTAGTCTTGTACATTAATGCAGCTCTGTATTGAAATGGCTATGTTATTTGATATCTTCAAAGCACACTGAGTGAAGCAAAATAAACTAGTATAAAAGTGGTGCTTTATTCATGAAACTTGAACTTGCTCCTCGTCACGAGGAACAATCTACACGTGTCATCAGATGGGGTCAGGACAGCAGTACCTTAACAGCATTCTTGCCGAATGCAGGCATTTTGAGCCAATAGTTTTCCTTCCAGTGATCACTGCTTAGCTGTTTAGTCAATCATGACAAAATCATCTCTGTTGGTAGCTTAAGAAAATAATCCCTTTGTTTCCTCTTAATAGACACATAATTGTCACAGGAAGCACAGTTATAACAGGTGTCTTGTCTGAGTGTGACTGAGTACAAAAAAATAATACGTTTGCTCAGTCCCGAGGGTCTTCTAGTGAAATCAGAAGACAGAACTTAATGGGTTTATTCTGTGGCATAAATTCTGCACTTTGTTGCATAACAGCATGTTGATATGACGAGCCACCAAGTGACTGTGTTACTGGCCGGTCCTGCCATCATTATGTCGTTCAGAGATGACTACCTAAATATAATCATGTATGCCTATGACTAGAAAAGCTTTACATCATATCTGTAATCCTAGATACTTAGTTGAAAACAACATTCAGCTGCCAAATGCAGCAAATCTTGTTTTCTTCCCCCTTAAATCATGTCAGCAATTCAAACTCAACAAAAACCGAAGAGATGTAAATAATCACACTATTGAAAATAGGTGTATAAATTCTTGTCCTCATATTTATCTTATTGCCGATATCTACAGTATTTGTTTTTAACTGAGAAATATTTGAATTCAAAAGTACAATAAAGACTGGAAGCCTCAACAAGGTGGTTTGTTTGAAGTAATTACATACACAAAAAAATATACTCTTTACTGTATACTCTAAGAAGCTCACACCAAAGCAGTGATTCTGGCTTAAAGGCCCCCCATCCCCATCCCCAATCAAAATTACATATTTCTAATATACCTTACCTGTAGGGATATTTATCCATCTATGTTGTTTTGGTGTGAGTTGCAGAGTTGTGGATATATCGACTGTAGAGATGTCTGCCTCCTTCCTCCTCTATAATAGAACTAGATGGCACTCTGCCTGTTGTGCTCAAAGCTGTTGTTACACTGTTAGTCAAGATAATCCACATTGTTGTGAGCAGTTTCATGTGGGATGGGAACTATTTTTTTTCCTCCTAACTACACCTGCCAACCGTATCATTGTGCAGCAGGAAGCACGCATCAACTTGCACACTTCCTTCTGAAATGGTTGGCGATACAGACGTCTTTGGTTCGTTGCTGTGTTATGTCAGTGTCACCACCATATTGCCCTGTCCAAAGTGTTGGGGACATTGATCTAATATATATATATATATATATATATATATATATATATATATATATTAGATCAATGTATGTATATATATGTCTATGGTTGGCAGGTATATTTTGTACAGTTCTCACAAGGAACTGCTCACAACACAGTCAGTGGATTATCTTGAGTAACATGGTCATGATTTCTGGACATTGCTGTTTTGTTTTGTTTATTTTGGCAATGAGCAGCACTACAGGTAAGTGGAACAATGCGTATTTTGGGGTAAATTGTCCCATTAACTTCAGTTGGTGTTATGAAACAGCTATATTGCGAAATTATTATTTGCAGTTGATGCAGTCTTAATTACTCAGCCCATGTGCTGACTTGTTGTAATGTGAACTATAATCTGTAATCAGGTGTGGTTACTGGAACATCAAACAGTGTCATCACACCCTGATTGCAAACCCAGGATGCGCTACCAAAGTTCCTGGATGGATATTGTAATAGCCATAACTTTTTCATTTGAATGTAACATAAGTAAAAAATTATTTTCATATAGGACCTTTGTATAAGATCTAGTTTTAAAAAAATGCTGTTTAAATTTGGCCTTTACCATGGAGAATTAAGAATATTAACCAGGGTTTCTGCAGGCCTTTAAATGTTTTAGATATGATTTTGACAAGTGTGTTTTGTGGGAAAAAAATGTACTGATCACATTATGTCAAGAACAAAACAAAACCAACGTTGAACCAATAACCACTAATGCCAATTATACCTCCATTTTTTTTGCCAATTGTGAAATAGGTCTTAAATTGCATTCATAATGTCTTAAAAGTCTTAAATTTAACTTGTTGAAACCTGCAGAAACCCTGATTAACAGTAAAA
The DNA here is from genome assembly GCF_056507025.1 of Lutjanus erythropterus. Lineage (NCBI taxonomy): Eukaryota > Metazoa > Chordata > Actinopteri > Lutjaniformes > Lutjanidae > Lutjanus > Lutjanus erythropterus. The sequence continues at coordinate 23,889,730 of NC_139318.1, forward strand.
AAAAATAAATAAAATTGTCAGTGCAAATAAGTAGGTCATGTTTGGGTTATGATAATTCACTCAAAGACAGTAAGGAAATGTTTGAAAAAATACATTTATTGGTCCTCTTAATACATCAAACCACACCTGTGCTTTACATGCACACAATGCAGCTGAAAACATTCAGACTTTTACACTTCATCAGACACCATCCTCACAACTAGCTTGGTTTCAGAGGATGTCTTCATATAGTAAAAGAACAGAACACAGCCAACTGTGTACAGGTGAGCACAGGTGGTCTGAAAAAATGTAAAACATCATCTGCAGATGCTATGGAGGGAAAAAAATGAGCACTACAGGTTAGACATATTGCTGAGAAGCTGGTGCAGGTGGAAGGACGGGGTCACTAGTTGACCTGGCTCAGGAGCTTCTTGATGTCTCCCTCGATCTCGCTGGTCAGAAACCTCCTGCTGTAACGCTTGAAAGGCACTCCGTCTGGTGCGATGAGGAACTTCTCGAAGTTCCAGGCCACGTCGTTCCTGCTCACCGGGCTCCAGATGATGCACTTGGGGTCGTTCATCAGGGCAGTTGGCTCATCGCTGGGGAATGGAAGCTTTTCCCTCAGGAACACAAACAGGGGATGGGCATCCTTCCCGTTCACATCCACTTTCTCCAGGAGCTGAAACTTCGGCTCAAAGCCATTTCCAGGACGGATGTACTTCAGGGACATGAGGATTTCTTCATTCTTGCAGTTCTCCTGCACGAGTTGATCAAAAGATTACGTTACAGCCTGTGGTGCATAAAAGCTTTTGCAACCTCTTAGAGTAAAGAAACTAGGCAAGCAAAATAAAATTATTAATAAAAATTCTGAGATTTCAAGGAATACAGGTTCAGGTTAACTGATAAAGTCTTAATGTCTTTTTATTATGGGAATATAGTTATATTTTAATAGTTAAGAACCACTACATTAATGCAAATAAATCATTTGATTCTTCAGAGAGTTCAGTAATCTGTTCTGATCAGTAAACAAACACACTTTTCTGCACAACTAACTTTTGGTTTATCAAACTGTGAACCTGCAGTTTGACTTGTCTCAGCCGAGTTATCTGTGTTTTTATTTGGGGTTTTCTTCACCACAATAACCCCCACACACGTTTAACTTCCTGCTTGCAATAAGAAACCTGCAAATTATCTGAGCTATCATTACCACCTATTAATGAGTTACAAAAGTTGTTGCGATAGAGACACAGTTAATAAATAACGTATAAAAGTTGATGAAGCAACTACAAATGACATGCATGTCGTCACAAGGAACAAACTGAACTCAATAGAAAACCTTTTGTTAGGCGTTTGGTAGCTGACTAACCCAACGACTATTTCCTCTTTCCTAAATATTCCTCATTGCTTAAACGGCTTACAACACAGGAAATTTACACACGTGAATTTTCTTTCATGAATTTCTGATTTACTCAAAATTTCAACCATCGGTGTAAATGATTAAATAACATATTTTTGGAGAGGAAGTGAAAGTCTAAGATAAGACCAATTTGTATATTTTATTTCGTTTTTAATTTTAGTTAAGTTTCTAGAGCTCGTTTCAGTTTAGTTTTTATTGTTTAAAAATGTTTTGTTTGATTAGTTTCGGTGTTCATTTTAGTTTCTGATAATTATTAGGTAGGGACATTTGTCAGGGTGATCGAACAAGTTCAGAACAGGTATTACAAGTTTTTTTTGTCAAGGCACTTGATTCACAATCGTGTCGATACATTTATATACCGACGTCTCTTCATGCTCATGCTGACAAACTAGACCAAACTGACTGAAACTGATACTTCTGATTAGTTAGTTTTGTAAACACACAATAGCCGTTCAAAACTCTCGTTTTTATTTTTATTGTAGTTAACTAAAATGTTTTTTTCCACAGCCAAATTTTAGTTTAGATTTCCTTAAAGTTGATACAGTCGGCCTAATTTAAGCTACATTAGTTGAAAATGTAACACTTGCAGCCTAAAAACTTGTGGGCTATTTCCGGGAAAATAACATATAATATTAGCAGCATTATAAATGAAATATATAAAAATATAAATTATTACAGCCCCAGTTTGCCTGATGGTCAAAAGGAGACAATGCCTGTTAGGTATAACTTCTTCTTCCTCACCTGATGGCCGAACTGGTTGCAGGGTACACCCAGGATAACGAGCCCCTTGCTGGCGAACTTCTCATGGAGCTCGTTCATCTGGGTGTAATCCCTGGTGGTCGTACCTCAGAGAGACGCCACATTCTCAATGAGGACAACCTTCCCCTTCAGAGACGAGAAATCAAACGCTTCTCCCGTAACTAGTTTGGCCGTCAGGGCGTAAAAATTCGTGGCCATCGTTTCGCGGTTTTCTCCTCGTCTTCAGAGTCACAGAAATGCCCTCGGTGTGTTTCTTTCACCCTCTTGAGTGAACCTTTGGTGTGCGATCAAAGATCCTGTATGCCGCTGTCAAGATAGTTCACACCCTGCAGCCTGCGGATTGGCCGCTTTGAACGTCCCTATGTACCATCACGTCATGACTAGCCAGGATTGATTAAAACAAATAAATTTAAGTGAGTCAAAATTATTAAATAGTAAAAATAGATTTACAAAGACAAATATATAGAAATTACGTGTTTTTTTTGTCATTTCTGCTACATCATCTATTTTCTTTTTTCGGGCCGGAATTAGTCTCAACATATTTAACGACATGCTTGGACAAGTAGTAAGCAAGCAGATCAGTAAATGCACTATCAAGAATTTATATTGTATTTTTTTTTCAATATGATGTAGCCTTAAAAATATCAGACGGTCTCTGAGACAGTTGACTGCTGCACTGACTTGTTGGGTTCTTTTAGTCATTCAGCAGCAACTCTCTCTCTCTCTCTCTCTCTCTCTCTCTCTCTCTCTCTCTCTCTCTCTCTCTCTCTCTCTCTCTCTCTCACACACACACACACACACACACACACACGTTACAGTTGCTGCTATTCAGGAAATATTTAAGTATAGCGAAATTATGAGAAAGCATTAATAAGAATTATTAAAAATATGTGCATTAGACTACAATAGGCCTATGTAACAAAGTATATAAGAAATAAGAAACATATACAATAATATAGAGCTACAGCAAACCATAGAGAAAATAAAGACATAGAAAGATAACAAAGTAAGGAATATAACACATATTTACAGATGTGTTACTACAACAACAACAGACATTCAATATTTCATTGCAGGTGGAGCGCTCTGTTCTAGAAGGGTGCAGCTTGCAGTGAAACAGCTCATTCAAGTGTATACTCTTTGTTGTAAAGCGCAGGTACAGTGTTCCGTGTTTCTTTACACGGCGTATCCCGGAAACTCTTCAATAAGGAATAAGCAGTCAGAGTTCCAGTCCCGCCCAGCGACGGCCAAGGTCTTTAAGAAATCATGCAGCCCAATGCTAGATAGTTAGGGACAGTCTAAAATATGTTGCAATATTTGTAATGTTGAATGAAGCACCAATTTTAACAACACAATTGAGATTGCAGTCCACAGACAAATGTATAATCGAGCTACATATAACATGCACGATTGCTTTATTTGGTTATTCTAAGACGTATTCGGCAAATCATTTTAGCTGAGCCTGCGCGTTAGCTAAACTTTATGCAGACGATCCCTAACTGCCGCTGATGACGCGTTAGTACTTTGGCGCGGAAGTTTGTTTTGTAACTTCGGTGTCTGAGCTCCAAACGTTGTCGTCTGTAGGTTCACCTGAGTATTAAACGTATGTGTCACTTTTATTATCATTAATGATACTGACAGTCAACAATATAACATCGAATATGACGTTACACACTTAAACTTTGTCATGTTTGTTTATCCTTGCTATAGTATAGCATTTTGCTGTATAAGTCCCCAGGGAGGTTAGCTAACTTATAAATACGTTAGCTTGATTGCTACTGTGGATGTTTGCCTGTTGAAGCTATTAAACACCTTATGAACCTTACATTTCATCAGATGATGCGGAAAAAGCGACGCTCCTCTGTGGATCAAGGAGAGGGAAATACTACAGCCAGCAGTAAGTTTTATCTAACATAACACCACAGCAGGTCACCACTGTCTGACAGTACAGGGTTCCCCAGTGAAGATCCTCAGCTTGCCAAATACAGATATGCTCTATCTATCGATCTATCTGTGATGCCAACGAAGATATCCAAATGCACAGGTTCCTGTTATACTGTTAACAATATTTTTCACAATGAGAGTAAAGCAGAATCAAGATTGTGACATTATCTGACAGGACCACTGCATGTTTCATGTTTCGTATCTCACTGACATGAATAGTTACACCAACATACTTGGAAAACTTCTGAATTTTACATTAACTGATGGTACATTGTCCTAAACTTTTTTTGTGCTGGACTGATTGATTTCATCTAACAGTAAATTAATGTAGAATATAATATCCATGTAAATGGTTTTGAAAATTGGCAAGGATAACACAAGACAACCTCTATGCTTATTTCCTTTGTGGTCTTTGATGGAAAGGTAAGGATAATCATCATCAAGAGTTTAAATGATACCTCATACAATCTAAATTACACAAAATACAATATAATATTATAATAGGTGTGTAGATGTGTAGATTCTGCCATAACAAATCCCAACAGTACATGAGATCATTCAGTTTGACCTGTTCATACAACACATTTTTACAGCAGATTTAAATGTGCTCCCTGCATTTATTTCCTTTGTGAATTTAGGTAACTTATCCCATAAAACCGCTACCGAGTGTAAAAATGTTCCTATTCTAATTTTGCTAGCAAGTGTATTAAATCTTTTGGGTACAAAGTACTCAGATATTCAGACACATCACCCTGAACAATCTTCGGAACAGCACACAATTTAATCTGGTCCAACATTTTGTAACCTAAGCCATTTAACTTTCTCAAAATGAGGGGGGTCCCATGTGAGTGGCAACTGGTAGCCCCAGACTAATTCTGACAAGCTTGTTGTGTGATACTGTTTCATTAAAGGTTTATTCTCTTTTGTCTATAGAGACGAAGAAGAGCCGCAGCGCTGGTCGCCAAACCAAGGAAATTGCTCCAGAAGAAATAAATGAAAGTGTGTTTTGCGTCTTTCTTCGTGGGGCAGGTGTCACCTTGAGACAAAGTGGCTCATCCAATGAGATTGGTAAGCATTCCAAGTTTCAAAATATACCAGGCCAGTAGTTGAAATCTGTTTTTCCACTTCTGATTTTGTCATCATCTTTTTCTTCCCAGCTGTTGACCAAGTAGTTTTCCAAAAAAGGATACAGCAACAGCTACAGAAAAGTCCCAGGTACCCCGGGGTAAGTATAGTCACCATCACTATACAAAATTAAGGCTTAATATAAGAAAATTATGTGTTATTGACATTTCATGTCTCAGATTGTGCAGGAATTCACCACTGGATTGGAGGCTCATATTGAAGATCCTGAGAGGTTTAGGAACTGCCTCCTTCCATGTGTCCCACGATTGTCTGATGGAGACGTCAGGTAACTTTCAAAAAACTTGCAATGCTCAGACAGACAACTTGAGGTGGAACTTTAATTCATGGAAGGCACAGCTAAGATGCATAACAAACTTTGGTATGACAATCACCCCTCCGTCTGCCAAGAGATGGACTCATTAACTTGGAAACAAAGCATTTCATTGGTTTTTGCCACTTGCTCAACTGGTCAAGTGAGTTGCTAGATTTACTAGCCCAACCTGGCATTTTACTTGCCCCGGGGAAGCAGGCAGGCCTTGTTGTTGAACCATGGGTGTGTATGATGTGACATACCGATGTTTTGCTCTGTGTTGCAGTGGTGTCAGCTCATTCCAGGAAAGTCTCCTGCGTATGCTGTTGGGGATTGAGATGCTGCAGGTGAGATGTGTCACCTGTGTTGGCAAAGTGTGTCATACAGAAAAACAGAAGTTTCACTTACTGCTATGAGGCATGCAAATGTTCACTGTGCAAAGTAGAGCCCGTATTGGTCTCTGTAGTATTGGTCAACCAATATTGGCCTATCACAGTTATATTGGTCTATATTGTTATCTGTATATATGTTGTGTAGTTTTTTTTAAACATCATAAAAAGATTTTTATTTTATAGCCAGTAGTTTGTGTATATTTGATCATTTTTTCTTAATTCAGGTTTAATATTTGAATATATTTTGTTCCATTTTTGTTTTTATTTGTAGTTTTATATAATTATTGAAAATTCTGGTGGAAGTTTACTGTTTAGTGCCCTGATATTATTCTGGACAATAAGTTTATTGTTAAACTGAAAAATGTCCTGCCTCCATTATATATCTTTGTCAATTTATGTATATATTGTATTATATTATATTATATTATATTGAGAATATTGGCTGATAAATCCATGTCTGAATTTTATTTGCTCCCTAGTATCGGTATTGGCATCTGTCCTAAAAGTCCATAATCAGTCTGGCCATCTGATAAGTGTACATGTGCAGCGTATCTTCCACACTTGCTTAACTTGCTTTTCTCTTTGATACAGACTTTCATCATTAACGTTTTGCTCGAGAAACTCCCTGAATTTATGTTTGACGGGTCTGTATTTCACATGACATCACTTTGTAGCTTTTCAACCATTTTCAAACACTTTTTTCCCCACATGATCTTGTTTTCCTAAATGTCATATCTTTTTCATGTTTTTCACAGCGCTGGAGATGGAGGGCTCAGTGTTCCTCGCATAATTATTAACCAGCTTAAATGGCTAGACAGAGTTGTGGACAGCAAGGTAGTAATTTCTCTGATGACAGGTCTTGTTGCATGTACAGTCATCACAGACATTTAAGTGTTTTTATTTTTGCTGATCTGTTCCATTAGACCTGTAATCATGTGTTTTTTTTCTTCATATCAGTCATCACTGCTCTCTAGATGGTGATGTGCTTGTTTACTCCTGCTCTCTCTCTGGTCTGTAATTTGCAGGAGTTGGCAACGAAGCTCATGGAGCTGGTGTCAGTAGCACCAGTGGAGGTTCAGCGTGACATCATCACCAGTCTACCAGAGATACTGGAAGATTCCCAGCACAACGATATAGCCAGAGAGCTCAAGTGTGTACCGTAAATCTCTGCTACAGATCTGTGGTTCTTGTACTGTATGTGTGGTGTCAGAGTTTCTGATTACTTTCATAATGTTCTCTGTAGCACTTTACTCCAGGAGAACACTCAGCTGACTGTCCCCATCCTGGATGCCCTCTCTAGTCTGAACCTCAGTTCTTCATTACTGATGGAGGTACTACAAACACACACATAAACACACACAAACAAGAGGGCTGTGTCGAGTGTAACTTATTTACATTCAAAGCTCCCATTGAGGTTTTGGAATAATGTTTAGAATGACTTTTTGTATTTTATAACAATCCTTGAAAAAATGCTCAATTTGAATAAGTTGATTTATTGGATCAAATGAGTCTTTTTTTAATTATATTAAAAATTTTAAATAAATATAACTCATCAGTTTTGTCAGCATAAATGTAATTTATGGAGCTGTTAGATTGCTGCTCGGCTGCCCTGAGGTGTGTGCCTCGTTTGTTAAAATGTTGGTAAAATGTTGTTTTTAAAGGCTTGACACCAACAAATATAGATTAAAGTAGAATACATCATTAGATAAAAATATGTTGTTGAATTTTGGGAACAAATGCATCTATCTTTTTCTGTACATTTGGACTTCAGGCCTTTACAACGCTCTGAGAGTTACTGGAAATTGTGTTTGGATTACACAACTCGGAAATAATCCTACACAACAGCAACTTGAATCTAATGCTAATAATATTAGTGTAGCCTAATCTTTATCTGTAACTGTGCAGAAATACAGGGTTCAAACAGAATTAATTTACATGCAAAAAAGCTGCACTCAGATGTTTATTTAGAATTCAAATGTCAGTGTTGGCTTTTGAAGCCCTAACTCACACTAATCCACTTAGTTTTAGTGAATAATTGAAGGCAAAGTGTATGTCACTGTGTTGTTATCTGTTACTGTTTTCTGTCTCAGGTTCGTGGAGCCGTTATGGCCACTTTGGCTGCAGTGCAACTGGAAGATCTGCCAGTGATGGTCAAGTTCATCCTGCACTCTCTCTCAGCTGCTGATGCGTATGAGGTCAGAGTTCAACAGCTTTGTGCATTTTAAAACATAACATATCAATTGTGTTCTGGTTGTTACAGTACTTAAGTTTTAAAATCAAGAAAAAATAATTTGGCAGAAATAAAAATAAAAACAAGACTTTAGAATAAAATGAAAAATTACTGCAACAACATTGTGTGCTTGTGTACAAAACTAACTAAAATAAAAATATAGAGGAATTGTCTTTAGTTTTTGTCAATTTGGATAAATTTGTGAACATAAGCATGAGGAGGCATTTGTACGTATGTTTATTGATGTTGATTGATGGGATGTTTACATGACTGTGAGTCAACCGCCTTCACAGAGTGCTGTGTTTGTATTGTAATAACTATTCTGAACTTATGAAAGTTTACTCTCGAAAAATACCTCAAATTATGATTAAAAACACACTATACTAATATTGAAACTAATTAAAACTAAACATTATTAAACAATACAAACTAAACTGAAAGAAGCAAACCCACTCTGGAAACTAACTGAAAATGAACTGAAATAAAAAATAAATAAATTGAAATGCAAATAAAAACTAGTGAAAAGTACAAACTATAATAACTCTCCTGTGTGCAGGTGGTGTGTAATCTGCGTAAAAAGCTGGAGTTGGAGCAGTGTGTTATCCCCTCTGTGCTGCAGGCCTCCCAGAGCCTCATGAAGAGCAAAGGATCAGCAGCGTAAGACAACACAGATTTTATTTCACTCACAGCTATACATCAGTGTTGTTTTGAAGTAGGCCTGTAGGTTTTAGATATTGTATTTCTGAAGATTTAATTTTGTAATTCTGCTTTTGGAGCAGGTCCGCCTCCGCACCAGCAGCTGGCAGCAGTCAGGACAGCGTTGCATTGATATTAGACGGCATCAAGTCGGCAGTGCGATTCCAGAAAACCATATCTGAGGCTTGGATCAAGGTGGGAAAATAATGAGTTCTTAATCTCTCTCGCCTCAGCTGATTACTAAGTTCTGATCACTTTTCTTATTTCTAATGGCCAACAGTCTTCTAAATTTCAGTGTTGCATACTGAACTTTTATTGTGTTGTTTTTCATTAGGCAGTCGAGTCTGTGGATGAAGTGGAGAACCATAAGGTGAGTGTCACGTCCTCAGTTCAGGGTACCACCAGTTACCAGGCCTGAGGTTTCCACACAAATCAATAGAACCAATCACAATGTTCGTTTACAATAAAATCTGCGTAGAAAAAAACCCCCCTGCATCACGTACATGCAATTTAATAGCAGCAACATGTTGAATGTTCTTTTTCTCATGATGTTATTTCAAAGTGTATACATGTCATTCATCTAAAATGCATGTTTTATGCTTTCATATCTCATTAATAACACTTTCACTGACATTAGGCTGGAGACCTAATTTACCTGTTACCTGAAAATGCAAGCCTTCAGCCTATCCAAAACTCCTGTTGGGTAGATTTGGTTGATCACAGATGCATAAAATAAGCACAGCAGAAACCACAGATAGGTCAGACCACAATGTTTAATTATATATCTTTCAATGTTACGACTAAAAATTGCAACAGAAATAAACAAATTTGCTGATTTTACATTTCCCTGCAATTCAAATCAACTACCATTTTCCTACCTGGTAGTGACAGTTGTTGTTAGCGTGACTTCAGCAGTTCGGTCTATAAAGAATAATTGCAAAACATGACTTTTTTCATTTTGAAAACAGTTTTAAAGGTGTAAATGATGCACAGAGACCGTTATTTAGTCATGAAAATGTTAAGAATCATCATTTTTAATGGATGTATAGACACACCAGGCTTTTTACACTCATTATTAGCTCATATCGTTCTATATACTAATTATCATCTTCAAAACCAGTCGCAAAGTTTGGCTGTGGACACAATATGACATTTTGAAATCAAGGACATGTAGGAACTTTTATGTATCCTGTTTTATGTCTGCCTATGGCGATGTATATCTATATGTGCCTCCTTAAAATGTGCTCTGCTGTGTCAGGTGATCGATCTACTGGTGCTGTTCATCCTTCACTCCACCAACGCCAACCAGAGCCGTCGGGGGGCGGAGAGGGTGCTGAAGGTGAAAGTGAGGACTGGACTGATCCAGGAGGCTCTGCTCCAGAAGACCTTCAGGGACTATGCTCAGGTGGGTCAGTCTGCAGACAAACAAGCTTAAATTTAAAGTGCATGTAATTTTTTATACTGATGTAGTGATGTATTATTATTTAAATAACATGCATTAATGTTTATACTCTAGGTCATGCGGGGGTATTTCCCTTCCATCCTGGCTTTGGCTCAGACTTTGCTGCGCTCCCCTGACCCCTGCGTGGTGCCTTTCGGGGGACACATGTACCGACACGCATTCACTGCTTTTGACTCTTACTGCCAACAGGTGGGTTTGGGGTTCATTTTTTAATGTTTACGAGTGTGGTTATCTGTTCTGGAATATATAAATGTGTCTGACTCATTTCATTTCTGTCCTGTGTTACGTTTTACAGGAAGTGGTGGGCTCTTTAGTGACCCATGTGTGCAGTGGTGTGGGTGGGGAGGTGGATGTGGCTCTGGAGCTGCTCTGTGGTCTGGTTACAGAAAAGCCCTCAGAAATGGCTCTGTATGCTATTTTTGTCAAGGTAAGGAGGTGATTTATATATGAACTACTGTAGCTGCTAATCAAAGCACACTGGAAAAAAATGTATAAATGGAATTTAAGTGATAAATTTAACAATAAATTTAAGTGCCACTAGCCTGTAGCTAGGAGTGAAACTAACATTTATTTTTGTTATCCATTAATCTGCAGATTGTTTTCAAAATTAATTGTTTAGTCCACAAAATATCCCAAAATTGTGGAAAATGGTCATCACAATTTCCCAGATTCCAAAGTGACATCTTCAGATTTAAATCTTTACATTTAAAAAGATAACCAGCAAATGTTGTACGTTTTCGATTGAAAGTGTCTGAAAATATTAACTGATTATTAAAATAGTTGGCAGCTAATTTTCTTTGAGTCAGCTAATTGATCAACTGACTGATCGTTGCCACACTGCTTGTAGTCCCTGATGGTTGACTGACAAAAGTTCATGAGGGTTTCTGCGAGTCCTTGCAATGTCCAAAATCCAGTAATCTGAATTTTAGGCCTTAAAATGTCTTACATATGATTTTGAAAGCTCTTCAAATGTATTGGATTATCTAACATTACTTATATGAAGTTGCATTAACTTCATTCTCATTTTTAAATCTGTTTTTGGGGAAAATATTTATTGATCACATTGATTCATATCAGCTGAGAAAAGAAAACCAATATGGAACCAGTAACCTCCAATGCAAACAGTGTTGCCTTGTCAGAATTTTTTGGCCCCCACCCAGCAAAGTTCATGCTTCACCTTCAAGTGCACAATATTTGACACAGGGAATCTTGGACTACATGGATAACCTCACACCGCAGCAGATCCGCAGACTTTTCCACCTTCTGAGCAGACTGGCTTTTGGGCAACAGCAGCAGGGATCTCACATCCAGGTGAAATGTTGTCTTTAACATTCACTTTTTCCGCCTCTTCTGGCCATCCTTTCTCTTGCCGACCTACAGTCCCTCTCTCTGCGTCTCCCCTCAGGATGACATGCACATAGTGATCCGCAAACAGCTCTCCAGCACCGTGCCCAAGTACAAGCGCATCGGCATCATTGGTGCTGTCATGATTGTAGGCAGCATGGGGGCTGCCAGGTAAGGGCTTTTATTCACAGGTATGAGCTGCATTTTTCTGGTTCATTCTGTCACTTTATTACTGAATGTCTCGATCCTTCTCTCTGCCCTTCCACCCCCACACAGAGTCAAAGTGAGGGAGTCACAGAATGGATCCTTTCCCCAGGAGACGTTCAGACAGGTACATATTGGACAATTACATATTCAAAATGAATGTGTGTGTTGCAAGATATTGCAGTTTGTGATTTTGTGTGATTGTGATTGATGTAAGAGCAGGTTTCTGGTCTGGAGACATGTTCATGTATGTGTGTATTGCTTGTTGCAGGTGACAGGCCTGTTGGAGTTGGTGAAGTCGAGCAGTGAAAGCTCACCTGAGGCTGCTGCTCTGTACTATGATGAACTGGCCAACCTGATCCTGAGCTCCACCCTGGACTCACAGGTGCAGGTGTGTCTCAAATAAACATTTACCTTGCTTATTACCTCTTAATAGTATTTTAAATTCAACATATATATTACTATTAACATGCATCCACCTTCATGAGATGCAACTAAGGTATGACTAAGCATTCTTCTGTTATCTTCTTGCTGCCAACAGGAAACAATCTCAAAGACTGTCCTAAATGACTTCCAGGATGACTTTGTGGTGGATCTGGGGCCAGAGATATTAGGGTTAGTGATGAACAGCTGGCAGGATAAAAGAAGTTAATCATTTTAATACACTTCCATTCCTATGATTCATGTCATTAATCCCGCTACCTGTGTTCTTCAGCTCCTTTCCCTTTCCAGCCCATGTCATGTACAGCCTGGATGAGGATGAGAGTCAGGGTGGCATCGTCATCAACCTGCTGCCTCTGCTGGCTAAAGACATCCAGAATAAAGGAGAGCAGCATAGTCAAACCAAGAAGGCAAACAAGTCAGTCAGCTCACAATGTAACAGAAAATTTAGTTAGCATTTCACTTGTACTGAAGTGACATTTATAATTTCATTATATGGTGTAATATCTTACAAACAGGCATGACATGTATGTGTTTCTCATGTTTTGTGTGTGTAGGCGAGTGTCCCCTCTCTGTCTGTCTCCATTTTTTCGCCTCCTGAGACTCTGTGAGGAGAAACAGCACCAGGGAGACCTCGAGGAGATCGACGCCCTGCTGGGTGAGGAAGTGGAAATCACACTTTTCTCTATTTTGAGTTTGTTCTCATTTTTTTTTTTTTTTTTTTTAAATATTGTTTTTGTGTTTTTACATTTTTTGGAACACAGGCTGCCCTCTGATCCTGACAGACATGGACGTAGTTGACAAAATGGAGAGCCTGTCGAAAGCTGAGAGGGAGTTCCTCTGTACTTTGCTGTTTCACACCATCAACTGGTTCAGAGAGGTAACTGCATGATTTGAACCACTTTTTTTCCCCAAATTTAGGGGATATGAGATGAAAGCAATGTCTTACCTCTGTTTTGTGTGTTAGGTCATAAATGCATTCTGTAGACAAAAAGAAGCTGAGATGAAGATGAAAGTGATGACTCGTCTGCAGAACATCACCTACCTTCAGACACTGTTGGAGAGGGCTTTGGCAGGTGATCCATCAATACTCCTTAATTTCCTCATTAAGCCACATGGTGTCCATTCTACCAAAGACTTTAGAATAACATACATTTTTCTTCTTTAACATGTTTTTCAGGAACACCTGGTTATGTTCCACCTGTTGCCAACTTTGATGGAGAAAACACAGATGGGATTGTACCTAGCTCCACTGCTCCTGTGAATAAGGCAAAGAAAGGTAAACATGCTGAAGAGAGGATATTTCACCTTACGTTAGTGAGACCAAATACTCTGAATAAGGACAACTTGCAGATTTTTTTGTCACATTAAAGCAAAAAGCCCCAAGAGGCTGTGGTTTACAGTGATGTTGTTAGGCACAACATGAAGCCCACTTAGCTGTTCTAAAATCACTGTAAACCACACCTCATGTAGCTTATTGCTTTCTTAAAGCAGCTGCTACACAAGCCTAGCAAGGTTTCATGACATAAATATACACCAACAAAAAATGCAATCATCTATTTATAAGAAGTAATCATTCTTCTGCCAAGCAGTTCTTCAGCAAAAGCTCTGAAAACTGTAAAATGTATCAGATTATCTGTTTAACAGACTAATCTTTGTCTCTTGACTTTTCCAGCTCTTCAAGTTCTCTGTCATTAATTTCAAGTCAATGTGCTTTGCGCAGTAATGCTGATATAATGGGGCTGCATGTCAGGAGTATTTTGCAGTGGCTTGGAGCTTAGCTCTGCCAATCATATTCAAGGACCAGAACTATCTGCTTTATAATATGCTATTTAGATGGCCGAGGGAAGAAGAGGAAGGCACCGGGTAAGAATTCCTTAGAGAGCGGCTCTCAGCTTCAGGAGTCGACTGAAGCAGACAAAACTCAGCAGGTAAGCCTTGACTTTCCCACATTTAATCTTATATTTAATGTAACTGGGCTGAAAGATGATTCTGCTTTTGCTAAAGGAGCAACCAGAGAAGGAGAAAGAAAAAGAGGTCCGGCAAGGTGTCAGTTTGGTGTCCTACAGACCGTTTTTCAGAGAGCTGGACATGGAGGTGCTGAGTGTGCTGCAGTGTGGCCTGCTGTCTCGCTCACTGCTGGACTCTGAGCTCCACACCAAGGTAAGAGAAATACATGTTTATTTTTATAATTGCTTATAAAAGAGGTCTTTTGTGTGTGTTTTTACAGCACTTTAGTTACCTATTTATTTACTGAGATAAGTAAAGTTGAGTGATATACAGAAGAAAATACTTGATCCTCCTCCGTACAAATTAATATATATATGTATATATATATGTATATATATATATATATATGTATATATATATATATATATATATATATATATATATATATATATATATATATATATATATATATATATATATATAACATTCTAACATTCTTCCATGATTGAGGTGCAAGAGGAGGTTCTGCTGGGTGCTGCTGAGCTGGTTTTCCTGCTGGAAGACATGCTGCGCAAACTGGAGTTCAGTCTTACAGCTGCACCGGCCAAGAGAGCCCCTTTCCTGAAGGTACAGAAAAAGGCTGATGAATATAGCGATAAATACAGATCAGAGTGGTCATGACAGTCATTGACACTGCCTGAGGGAAAAACTGTTCTTCTGTCACAATAAACGTAACACATTTTAGGTTATCATCAATTCAATTATTGTAATAATGTTTTTGAAGCATGCAAATCAAATGAAGGCCTGAGGAAAGGTAACTCTCTGTTCTTGGTTAAGGAGATTTGAAACTGTCATAAAAGTGTAATAGACAGCCTCAAAGAAGGCGAAACTTAATGAAATATTGTCTTTCTTTTCTGCAGGGACGGAGTGATAAGAGTGTGGGCTTCTCCCATCTACAACAGCAGAGCCCTAGGGACATTGCTTCGTGCTGCATCCAGCTGCTGCCTGCCCTCTGCTCACACCTGGAAAACTGCCACAACCATTTTCAGGTATAAACACAAACAATAAGTGTCTTTCCATATGCCTCTTTTTATGTGCATTTTCAGTTCGTGCAGAAAAGTGAAAGTTGAAACACAAAAACTTTAAAATATATTGGGAAATACTGGAAAAAGGTTTTATGCTTGGCTGACGTGGAACAGTTTGTGCACTGATAAAATCAAAATTTGACAAAGTGCAACGATTCCATCTGGTTTTCCCTGTTTGAGATACCTTAAATTAGTGCAACCTGCTGTTTATTTCCACTAACCAACTCCACATATTTGTAAAACAGTAGTGGATGGAAATATGCATTAATTTGCATTTTCAATGTGCTACAGTTGAATGGCAATCTAGGTAAACTGTAGTTATGGGACCTTGTGTCTTTCTCACAATTGTCTTGAGCATTTTTTGTGCATTTTTTTCACAGACATTGCTGTCTGAGAACAACGGTGTTGTGGATGGACCTGCTACAGATGTTCAGGAGCACCAGCTGATGTCATCAGGCTACCAGCTGCTCCTGCAGGTCCTGAACACCACCTTCAGCTGGTGAGGAGGACCAGAGACACTGACTTATATAAATATTCAAAGGCTAAATCTTTTAAATCTGTAAAATGTCAAAACATTATGTGTTTGGAGGTGTTGGCGTGTTCTGTTCAGTTTCGCCCCTTATATATGTCTGTGTGCGTGCATTTGTCAGGTCTGGATTCAGCCAGTCAGCCCAGCGGAGCTTACTGAAGAAGGCCCTGGGAGTTTTGGCTGGACGACTAAAAGAGGGAGGTGCTGAAATGACCCTGGAAAAACTTGTAAAGTAAGTAATAAAGTTTAAGAGCCCTAGATGCTCTGATTTATTTATTTATTTCTAATTTCTATTCATTTATAGATATTATATATTTATATTTATCTATTTATTTATACTCGAGATCATATTGGGGTGACCCACATTTACAAAGACATTCAGTCATTTATAGAAACAAAGAAAAGGAACATAAAACAACATCAAAGAGATATACTGACAGAGAAAAGGCAATACCACGAGTATCTAATAAAAAGCCATTAAAACCCTTTAGAAAAGATGATTTGATAGAAAATAAAATACAGTTGTGTACGAGAAGAGGTTGGGAGGTTTAAGATCAAATTTCTTACACTTATAAGTGTCTTGATTTTGTGGAGGTGCTGTATGAATCAAATACAACCAAATAGTTGATTTTCTTTTTTTTTTTTTACCACATTCATTTAATTTGGTGCTCTATCACAGTTGAAAAAAGTGAATGCAGTATCCTCTCTGTTCAGAATGCCTGCAACACAATAGATGTTGTCTTACAAATAATTGTAGTATTTAATATCCGTGGGCCAGCACAGAACTAGACACAATTGCTAAATGTTCTACAGTGAACTGTTATTACCAGAGTTGTCTAACACTGTCAAGTAAAATGGTTTTATTTGTGTTTTTCGGTGATGACAGAATCAAATCTTTGCCCCCTTTCTGTTTTGTTCAGACACAGCTTCGAGTACCTGGTAAACTTCCACAGCACAATGCCAAGTCTCAGCACAGCTCTGTGTCTCTCTCAGCTTCTGTCAATCGTGGCAGAAAAAGGAGGGAACCCTGCTGCGTTTAGAGAACAGATCGGTCAGTCTGACATGTTACTTCATTTGAACCAATTTCTCTACTGTCCAACATGACTGTGATGATGATTGGCTGATTTTTTTCTTCCCAGCTTCTCTGACAAAACGTTTCCTGAGCCAAGAATGGGTGACACCCAGCGGAGAAAAGGAGCGAGGGAAAGATTTCAATGAAGCACTTAACACTCTCCTCAGGTGTGTCTGCATGTCATAAATACCCATTTTACACAAAAAAAGAAAAGCTGCCTGCAGAATTGATTGAAAGCAACTATGATACTTTTAATAGAGCCTAATGGATAAACTGGCAATGGATTTTAGTTGACTGTCACCTGAAGGTCGATGAGTTGAATCATCAGTCAGACATCCCTCAGTCAACTGAGATTCTTCGAGTCGAGCTGCCATTTATGTTTTTTTTGTTTGTTTGTTTTTTTTAATGAGTCAGTGTACATAACAGTAACAGTCTTAAACAGAAAGAAGCTTATATAAATGCACAGGACCAACATTTCAATGAAGGATAATAAATAAGAGTAATCAAATATTTTTATATTTATACTATATCATGTTAATTAATGTGCACTGCCCCTTCTTAAATAAAATAAACAAACCATTATTGGTATTAGTATATAAGGAGTGATAGCTAATAAGTGACAAGAAGTTTCAATACAGGAATGACATAGATAAGTTTGTGGTGATTTAGAAATCATGACCACCACAGTAATGATGATCAGTGACAACTGTGAAGTATGTAGTAAAAATTAGGATCAGCCATTTAGGTAAGGTAAGCCTTAAAGTTCCAGTATTGGTGGGCTCTTGCTCAGGAGAATCCTACATACTAACTCAATAATGTAAAGTTAACTTATCTAATAAAAGAATTTAAATTGATTCGGACAGTAAAGCACAATAGGAAGATCATCTTGAAAGAAACATTGATGGTTTTGTATGTTTCTTTTGCAAATTGGTGTTTGTGATGTTATTTGCAATGCAAACTGCTGAGGGAAGTTCCTAATGGCTCTTTGACAAATGTTTACACACCATGCAGTGCAGCAGAAGCAAACGAACAACCATCAACTCCAGGAAGCTGTGCTGTTCACCCACATACCACACAAGTAGTTCAGTGTGTTTGTAGCCACTCAGTAAATGAATGTCAGTATTTTGTTAAGTGTTTCTCACAGTTACACACAGCTATGACTGCAGCACATTAGTCCTTAACTTGGAAGGAGTTCTTAAAGTCAGGATGGTTTCACTCTCTCCAAGCATACATGCTCCCCCCAACTACATCCTTGTTCCCAAGCACCTAAAAGTGTTAGCACATTAATAAGACACACAGTTGTAGTTAAACACATTTATTTTTTTTTTTTATCAGGTATGGTATTGTTATAATTGTGAACAAAAATCAAAAATGTCTTTTCTCCTGTCTCTGTAGCATCTACCTAGAACATGTTGATGATGTTCTGAAGGCAGTGGAGGAAATAGCTGGAGAAGGAATTCCTGAGCTGCTTAATGCAGCAAAAGATGAGAGCTCTGCGTCATGGCCCACTCTGAACAGGTAGAGCCTCATCCCCACCATCAGTCCTCTGTGATTAGCTATCTTGGAGGCAAATCGAAGGATGTGACTTACAAAAATTCATGTTTTTGTTATTCCATTGTTCATTCTTCTATCTTCTCTTTTCCTTCAGACAGACATTCCTGGTGTTCTATAAAGTGTTAATGGCAGAGCTGGACAAGGCTGCCAGGAAGATTCCTGCTTGTAAAAGCAGTGACAACACTGAGGTCAGCCACTAGGTGTCACACTGCACAATGTGTTCCCATCATACAGAACACCTCAGAGCTCAGTGTAATCAGATCCACAAAACACCACTAATCATCCACTAAACAGAACATTGATATATACCAATTTGTTTATATGTGTGAACTGTGTATTAGCCTGAAGTGCATTTGTTACTGTGCAGTATGATGCTGAACTAAAGGTTAGTTTCTCCTGCTGTATTTTGTGTGCGTATTATTTCAGTTTTAAAACATGTGACCCATGTCCTCTGTCCAGGCTCAGAGTGAGAAGCTGCTGACGTGGAACCTGGCTGTCAGAGATTTTCATATCCTGGTCAACCTAGTTAAGGTCTGTTAGCATGATCTGATGACTGTGAATGTACTGATTCTGACAGTTGACCACATCTCTGTTTTCTGTGATAAGGAATTTCATTCATTTTGAGTAACTCATACTGCAAGTTAAATTAGAGGCGCCACTTTATAATCTTTTATCATTGAATCTCATCACTTTTATCTAATCTTTGTTAGCCTTGAACAAATCTACAGTTTGGTTCATCTGCTCACAAATTTGTCCTCTAATCTCATATTACAGGTGTTTGATTCTCGGTCGGTGCTCAATGTGTGCCTAAAGGTGAGCTGGCCGTGCATGCTAAAAAAAGATTTCACATTCAGGTGAAGGTGCTGTGACTTTGTTTTAACTGATTATAATGTTGTTTGTAGTATGGGCGCCTTTTCCTGGATACTTTCCTGAAGTTGGGGATGCCATTACTGGACAACAGTTTCAAAAGGCACAAGGTACACATGAAATCCTCTCACCTAAACTTACTAAAAGATTTTTTTAACTGGTTATGAAACAGTCTTTAATACTGATGCCTCTATATGAACTAAACAAGTTATCAAGACCATCAGCGAGAAGACTGACTCTTTCTAAGTAACTATCCAACAGGTTGGATTCTCCTTGAAATCAGATGAAATAAACTTGTTTACATTTTCCCAGGTGAGTATGAGTGAGTGGTGTGTTACCCAGTTAAAAAGAAGAACAAGAGTTTTCTTAAAATAATTTTATTCTTTGCATTATATTTTGTGGTTATAACAGTGGAAACACTATCGCTGTTGTCCCCAGGGGCAACAAAATATTAAATTTATTAGCGTTAGACTGAACGTTAATTTGTGTAAAAGTATGGCCTTGGAAACCCAGACAGTAGTGTTAAATAGTTGAAATTGATATTATTACTGAAAACACAGCTGCAATACACTAAACTGAAGGAAATTTGCCCTGTTCTTGTTTTAATTATAAAAGTCAATTAGCAGAGCACTGATGACATTTCCAGTGATTATCTAATCATTATTGGTGATTATGGTGTTGCTTATCTAGAGAAACTGATTTTGATATACAAGCAGAAATATTGTACTAAGACAGATTGTATTAAAGCACATAAGCATTTAGAAATGTCATATTACTTAAATAAGAGTTTCTAGTTTGTTCCTGAACAAACTGATTACTACCTTGCTTGCTGGGTGAGAGATGCCGGGGGCAATAGGGGTAGTTTCCTCCTCTCTGCTTTTGATATCCCTTCTTGTGGTCAAACTTCTTTATCCCCATTTGTGATACATGTTATCCCTGCTTCTGGTCAGACTGAATAAATCAAATTAATTACTTCTGGCTCCCAGTAGGAGGTGCAAGTTGATAATCCATACTAGCTATGCTAAAAAAACGTTTTGGGTCCTGATGACTGGAACCGTTACAAGTGATGCTGTTACACTAGCAATGATGACTGCAACTCACACATAGAAAGACACAACAAATCCAGTTCAAACCAGTTTTGTGACTGCCATTGTCAAGTTAACTGGTACTTTAAACAATAATAATCTCAGTATTGATGTTTGCTAGATATTGAATGTGAATACTGGTATGAAATGGCAACAAAGCATTTAGTCAGTGTTTGTTACTGAAAAATTCACATAAAAAGTCACAAGTCTATATTATAACTCAATTAAAATTTGAATATTTTTTTTTTTTTGTTTGGTTTTTCACAAATTGCACATTGTATGTACAGTAAGTGTGTGTTCTCTGCTTCAGTATCCTTTATTACCATTCAAACATGGGTTGGCGCAAGAGCATGGCTAAGCACAGAAAAACATTTTGTGTTGTGGTGTGAAAACATGCAAAATGAAGTTGGGCCAGTGAGATGACTGTGTGATGCTGTGTCTTTTCAAGGAAGATGTCCAGAGTCTGCTGAAAACCTTCCAGCTCAGCACCCGTCAGCTCCATCACATGTGTGGACACTCTAAGGTAACTACAGCTGACACAGTTTGTAGCTCATTTATCATTAACTTTTTAGTTAGAGAAATCTCTCTGTAAGATCCGGTTCCAAATCTACCAGTTCAAGAGTACAAAGTAATCCTTTTAAATCAGAGAAAAAACAAACCAAGTCTGGACAGAGCAACTAATTAGCCTTGTCATACTGTGTTGTGGCTCAGATTCACCAGGATATGAGTCTGACCAACCACGTACCAGCTTTAAAGAAGAGCCTGGAGCTGTTTGTTTACAGAGTGAAGGCCATGCTGATGCTCAACAACTGTCAGGAGGCGTTTTGGATTGGAAACCTGAAGAATCGCAACCTGAAGGTTTGACAGTACTGAACTTGTGATCTGTGTCTCTGTTCATTTTTGAGTCATTCACTCAACAGAACAATATATCCTGCAGGGTGAAGAGATTCTTTCTCAGGGATCACAAGAAAGTGAGGAGGATGATGATGAGGAGGAGCAACAACAACCTCAGGAGGAGTCAGAGGATGAGGTACCTTTCCATTACTATTTCCAGGATTCTTAGATATCATTATGTTCACATCTGGCACAGGAGTAGGATTAGCACCTAGCAGCTTTGCTCCAATCTAGACATCCTATTGTTTGTGTTTATCACGTACATTTAACGATAGATTTTTTTTTTTAAACAGTAGATCTTTTCACAGATACTGGGGGAAAAAAAACTTCTGATTGGTTCAGAACTTGCATATTTTTTTTCAGACACTACTTTTAAAAATTTACTGTCGCAGACAGGGTTGTTTTACATTCTGTTTCCTACATCCACAGTAGTGTTAGTGAGACAGAGGAGAGGATGATATATTGTGCGCTCTTGCGTTTTCACTCCTCGAACCAGGAGATCATTTAGTTATGTTGTTATGGGGTTTGTTTTAACCCCCCCCCCGCCCCCCCCCCTTTTTTTTTTAAGATAAAATATAATTTCAGCTGCACTTTTAAAATGAGGACATATGGGTTTTTTGCAGGTTACTCTACCTCAGAGACGAAAAAAAGAAATTAAAATGGATTCTCTTAAATTTGTTAAAGATAAGAGAAACTATGTTGTGGTTTTTATATATTTAAATTATGTATTTTTTAAAATATACATTCATTGCTTAGTTTGTGTTTTGCAGCTACACCCTACCTCAGACATGTTGTGTTTTTTGTCTGAGAAATAATTACAGGAATATTTTTCAGTCATAATTTGTCTGCAAGTTCATTCTGGTTAAAAAAGAAAAAAAAATATCTTGAAGCCAGTATCAGAAATCGGATTGAATCGTGAGTTAAATTTATCTTGACATCCCTACTTTCCAGTGATGCACTGATCGATTGGATGGTGACCAGAATCAGACAGTGTGTGAAGTAAATTTCCTATACAAACAATGAGATGGCCTGTTAACTCAGCCTTAATGCATTTATTTCTTATTTCTATTCTTTATTTTTTTTATTTTATTTTATTTTATTTATTTTTTACCATATAACTGAACATAGTGTGTAATTAAATAGGTAAATAAATAAGTCAGGTCAGAATCAGGCTGAGTAATGTGTAAACAAGCGTAAAGTGGGTGAAAAGATTAGCTGGAGTGTGGACCCAAACAGGTTTAATTTGATGGGATAAGCAGCACACAGTACTAATACAGCCAGTTATATAATCACTGTACTTCCACTGCTGCTGAGTGGGTCATTACTTTGTGAAGTTTAAACCATACAGGTCAGTCAACAGGCAGTTAAAACTGTAGAGGTCTGTGGGCTGATAAGATAAACTGGTAAAGCTCTCCAACATGCTAATGATTAGTGTCTGACACAGTTGACGGGGAAAATGTTTGATATGGTATCAGTTTCGAGGCCCCTGTCATGTAGTTTCTCCCTAATGCTGATTTATGTGAGCTGGTTCATAGCTTTAATTTTGGATGTTTGCCACTTGTTTTCATGTTCTCCCCATCAGGCCCAGGACAGTGACTCAGAGGAGAGTAAGAAAGTTCACAGAGAGGAAGACATGGATCAAGATGATATTACAGACGACTCTGACTAACACTTGCTACAACAGTAACTAACAGAACAACAAGCTGTTGGTGTTATTTTAAACATTTTGTGGACCACCTTTTGGAGTTTCAAATGCCAGAGGAGTTTTAATGTCTATTTACATCAACACTGTATGAATGTATTGAATACTGCAACTCAATGTGCATTTATAGGATCAATAATGCCAATATATAATCACAACTCTTATGTTGTTATACTGCAAGCACGTTAAAAAAATTAATTGGATGGATTTATGTTCTTCTACAGTCTGCTGAAGATAAAACATGCCTAATAATTAGGTGTTTGCACAGTAGGTAGAGTTCTTTAAAAATGTGTTGTTTGTTAATTCTGTTTGTTTGCTGACAAAATATTAATTGTTGAAAGACTTTCTTATTTGTCATTCAGTATTTAAACGGTTTCAAATAGTTTCTGTGAAAGATATTTTTTTGGACATTAGATTACAAATAAACAAACTTCTGATAGTGAAATAAAATTTAAAACTTGATTTGATTATTACTTGTTTTTATTTAGAGGCCTTTGTCTTTTGCCTCTGTCCCAGGTCTCATACATGATAAACAGCCACAGTTATTTTTGTTTTTTATGAATAATGTTTTTTTGTTTTTTTGTTTTTTTTTACATAACTACACTTTCACAATGACAACAAAGAGGTTAAAGGTTGTATATTAAAGAGTAAACTTTGTGGCGTGTAAGAGCATTGAGTTTGTATTCACTTATGTATTTAAGCATTTTTTCAAAGCAGACAACAACTAGTGAAGCTTGGGAAAAGAACATGGCAGTGCACAGACTAACACTGAGATCTTTGTTCCTGGGAAATCCCATAAAGAGGGACAGCAATGATTAGTGTAAGCTTGAAATGAAGGCAAAAAATCTCTTTGATACACTGAAATCCTGGAGACTCATTTGTGAACATGTTAAAGCAGGATTTGGAAAATGATTTAAACACTTTTGATACAAAAGTTGGGATTCATAAAAATTTAAATGGAAGAAAAATATTTGCATTATAATAAAGCAGATGTGTAAAAAAAAAACAAAAAAAAAACAAGAGGAACAGTCAGACAGGAGTTTAGTCAAGTAGTCATCTGCAGTATTTTGCAGAAAACTCTTATTTGTAGTTTAAAAACATTAAGTTATTAAATGTATGACTCAGTTCTCTGTGACAAATCATGGGGGTTAAAGGATTGGACAGATTTTCCACAGGGTTATAAGAGGGCTTATGGCGATTTCACTATACAGCAGCATCTATTTATTTTTTCAATCTAGTCTTTATTTAACATCTGTGGTTAATATTCAGCATCAACACTGAGTTGCAGACAGCAACATGAGCCAGGTGATACAAAATACATTGTGAGTCACAAACAAAACTAATTTTAACAACCCTTTTCAAATATACAAGGGCTTATTTTGTTTTATTACTCTTAATCCCAAATTCAGCCAATAAATCAAACTGGCAAAAGGCTTGGCTGCATCTGTTCCATCAAGGACTCCTGGTAAGTTCTTAGGTGTTGAAGGAAAAATCCATTATAAAACAGCTTTGACATAAACTATTCTTCAGCTATTTGGATACAAAAGTCAACATTTCCAATTTGTTGGTTCCCCAAACTGGAGGTTTACTTGGTCACAGAGCTCAGTCATATTTTCCATTACTCAGTTTTGTCTTTAGATGAAGCGCAATTGTATTTTTGAGTCACATAATAAAGCAATTTAATCTTAGTTTAACCATAAATGTATCCAAGCTGCACCAACACAGTGGCCAGACACTGCTAGTACTCAGTTACCAGGTATCGTTAGCCTTAATGTTGTCTGGAAATAACAAAACCTGTCAATGGACAACTTTTGATCTGAGGTAGGCTGAGATTTAGTTGGAGACGACAGTCTGATGCTGCTGTACTGTAACATCATGACTCAGCTCCAGCAGCATGGTTCTCTGGAGGTTCAGACATTCTCACTACTCTCTTTTGGGGATTCCTTCCTTTTCAGAAAGGATGGAGAACCAGAGATTGTGATGGATTAGTAAATCTATTTCTTTTCTCCATTTTCCCATCTCTCTCATTACATGAAACTGTGAGTTTTCCCCCAGAAGGGAGCATGGTCTTGCTGACTGTGACTGGATGATGTATTGCTGGTCTGATATATACAGCTGATGCACTTTTTATTTATATGTATTTTTTTGCCCCTGCCCCTCAGACAGCCTGAGTTCACCACTGCTCTCATATGACGATTATGACCCACTACTTAGGTGCTCATAGCAGAGCTCTAATCCAATTAAATTGAAAATAACTTGGACCCTAATCAGATCCTTGTTCAGGAACTGGATGAACCAGCAAGGACTTCTACTAAGTGAGTGATATGTTAGTATATTCATCAGCTTGTTTTGTTAGTTTTCTTCTCCCTAGTGGCCAAAAATTGACTGATGCAGCTTTAAAATTTGCAAGCCATGCATATAAACTGCCAAATACTGACAGCAAACAGCTCTGAATGTACTGTAGTGAGGGAAGGAAGCTGTACTTTTTTTTGCTTTGAAAGATCTATTAAAACTGATTCCATCCTAATTTGTTCTCAAAACTTATTTTGGGCTCACAGATCTTTTGCCGCACACTTTAATCCATTTGATTTGCTAAACATGTTGGCCTTAATGAATTTAACATTGAACAAAACCAAAAAACTCTCTCCACAGTTTCTAAAAAACAGTCTGACAGCACCTACATCTTATAGATAAGTCCTTCACATCATGTACAGAACAAAATATTTCAATGAAAATGCAGGAAATCGCTGCCTTTTGTCTCAGACCTCTTATTATCCTACCTCTATCTTTCTGCGTTTATGTCTAGAGGGGAACCCTCGAATTGCAAAACTCTCGCGAGATTTGCAAGCATTGTTTCCTAAGTGAACACCTTGTACAAAGTATTTATGCTTTATTGTGTGGAAAAGACTTAATGATAGATTTAGGAACAGAAAAGACTTCGTTAAGGTCAGGAAATTATCATGGATTGTTTTAAATTGACGATTCTCGCGAGATCTTTCTGATCTCGGGTTCTCTACGAGAGAAACCTCTTTCTGCTCAGCGTCCTGGATTGAACCATGTAATAAAGAGAGGGGTAGGTTTGCTCTAAAGGCGGATGCTATGGTAACCAAGGACATATTTATATTGATCAAGAGGGGTGATATTTATCAATAATTGTATAGAATATGTATATTTAACATTTTTACGGCGCTTTTAATATCTAAAAAGTAATTTAAATGTTAAAAAAAAAGACGCCTTCAGCCTTTGTAGAGGAGAATGGTCTATTCGGGAAGCATGTTCCACTGTTTGGGGAAATACCATAAACAAACTGCCTTTCATGTCAACTTGACGAGTGTTTCCTATTTCGTGTCAGGTTATTGCGACTGTAGAAAACACGTTTAACACCGTCCACTGAATAGTCACGTTTTTTGTGTTGTCGTGTCACTCTGCTGGACCACTGTCTCGGTGTATGTGACCCGGAGGGAGGACGTTCAGGCTTGACAGATTTTTTTTGCAGATTGTATTGACTGTTAGCTGTACCGCTTTGAGAAACCATGTCTGATTTGATTCTGGTGCTCCTGTTGGTCGTGCTCCTGGTATGTTTGATTGTGACCATCGGGGGCTTCCTGCTGTACTCGGGACTCCTGTCTGACGTGATTATAAAGACCGGGCCCCCTCCTATCAGAAATTTTACCATTGCTTATAAATTCAAAGAGGGATCATACAAGGACTGCGGTGCAGCCTACACAGAGAGCTGCAGCATTGGGCCAAAGCTGAGCACCATCGGTGTCTTCTATGATGACCCCAAACAGGTGAGAGGACCCAACACCTGTCAGTGTAACGACACAACCCTGCACTGAATCTGTATTTACACTTGACCTCATGACATAACCACAAAACCCAGTGTACTTTGTTTCCTGATAAGATGTTACAGTTAGTGAGATATGCTTTGTTTAACCTGTGCAGAGTCTTAAAGGTTACACAAAAGGATTTGATGTTACACATATAAAACTTAAATTCACACCATTTCAGTGAGTATCTTATGAATTGTGATTGTATATGTAGTGTGATTAGCAAAAGGCCTGTTATAAAGTCCCAGAGAAATGAAAATTAAATGTATATATGGCTATAAATTGTCATAACATTGTAAAAGTTGCCAACACAGTTTCTCAGAGTCTAATGTGGTAGCTCCCCCCAGCTAACAGTCCAAAGCCAAACATAGTGTCATATACATCATAAAGAAATTAAACTTGAGATGATTAAATCAGCAGATGTTTTGTATTTTTGCTTTAAACTTGACTAAAATAACTAATAATTATCAAAATTGTTGCAGCTTATTTTTTTTTCTACATCAGCTGATCCATAAACCAACCAATTAGCTTTAAAAAAAATGTTTGACAAATCTAGTGATATGATGGCCTATCTACTTAGCCACACTCCTGTTAGAGGATCCTGGAGATTTTAAAGTGTAATGTAAATAGGGCTATAAAATTGTTGAAGTTTCCGTCACAGTTTCCCAGAGCCTTATGTGGCATCTTTAAATAGTTTTTTTTCGTTGTCCAGCCAACAGTCCAAAACAAAAATATATATGTATTATATACTGTCATATGACAAAGAAAAGCAGCAAATCATCATTTAAAGAGCTGAAACCAGCAGATGATTTTTATTTAAACTTGACTAAAACAAAACTAATATCAAAATTGTTACTGATTATTTTCTCTCCAACTAATCAATTAATTAAGGAATCCCTATCCTTCCAAAAATGTATTGTTTAACAGTGAGTTTCCAACACAGCACAAAATTAGTCCCAGCCACAAGCCAAGTGCATATAAAATATGCAAGTGGCTGGTAGATTTGCTTCACTTCATGTAAAAAAAGAAAAAGGACATTTATTAGATTGTGGCCGGTGGATAAAAAGGGTAATTTTGGACTTTGGATTCTAATTCGGTTGTGTCTCTACTTTACATAGCAACAGTTCTGTCAGAAGGTCTTGGACATATGACATGGAAGTGTAATGTACAGTATAACTATGTAATTCGGTGTAATTCAGCATGCCTAGCTCGAGGGGTTAACTGTACAAGCAGCCTTTTGAAGGAACTGAGCCTGAATGATGAAACCAGTCAGCTGTTCAATGCCACGTTGCACTGTTGATATTTTTTCCCCTCTCATCTGTGGTTCCAGGGTGCTTCAGTGGTTTTCTGCCTCTGACTCAAAGATGGCAACGGGACTCCAAACTAAACATAGCTTCTTCACATGTGTCTGAAGAAAGGTGCTACATGCCTGAAAAGTACACTTTGTCTCACTTTTGGTCTAGTTCAAATGGTTATGACAATACAGTTGCGATCCAGCTGCAAGAAGCAATGATGCCTTTGTCATTCTGATCCTAAATTTGTATAAGTGGGTCACTCCTCAGCTGAGATCTGTGGTTGTCTCTTGCTTTTATTTTCCCTTTTGCCATTCATCACGAGTTGTGTTTTTAGTCAACAAGAGTTGTCTGCACAACAGCTGCTTGTTAGGCGAGAATGTTTACTGAGTTCCCAGCTGATACGGGAAGAGTACATGCACATATGGTGTGCAGTCTGATAACATTTCTCAAAGGCTGAATATTGCCTATTTATAGCTTATTTTTATGACTGAATGACAGTTCACAAAATTAGCTGTGCAATGTGGTTTGCTCTTTGATTAGCTTATACTGAGTCAGTTCTGCTGACATTTGGGTACTGAGTTTGTCATGGTCGTATGAGTTAAGCCATCTGATAAGTAATATGGCAAAACAGAGGCTTTTGGCAGATCAGCCAAAAGTGCACAGTAACCCAGTCTGAGTTGTTGACAAGGACCATAGACTTGGTGTTGGATAGAATAGTTCATATTGTTAAGTTTATTGTGTTGTCTGGTCTCTGACACTTTGTGACACATACATGATCACTTTGTCTCAGTTACCGTGAGATGCAGCACTTGGTTATGCCCTGCTGCTGAGCTAGATCATAATTCAGTGATCCTTTGTGGACTAAAGAATGTGGCACAATGGCAGCACTTTGTGTTTGTCTTTCTGCTTACCCCTGCCAGTCTCTCTGTAGCACGCTGTCCTTTTTTTAAGTAAAGGCTTTTAGTGGAAACCCTGACTGTGAGTCAGTGGAAAGTTGTGGCCGGAGGTTCATTGAGGAGCTCTTAAAACTTTTCTGCTGGTGTCAGAAATTGTAGAGGGTTTTAAAGTCAAGGGGCCATTATAAGATGTTCAGAAGTCTGTAAAGATTTCTATAGAGATGTGGTGACTCTGTCCTGGGGCCTGTGTATTTTGACATGATCTGAAGATGTATGGACCTCCGACTTCCTTGTGGGGATAAATCAGACATTACAGAGGATAAATAGGACATTACAGGAATAAATTAAGTTAAGTATGTGTGAACATACTTTAAAGGAATAGTTCAGATTATTTGAAGTGGGGTTATATGAGGTACTTATTGATAGCACTTACTGAGGAGCACCGGCGTAGGAAACTAAGCAATATAAAGCTATAGATGGAGTCAGGAACAAAAGTTATTTGAGCCGAATAAAAAATGTCCACCTAAGAAAACCAATTTCATTTCAATTGTAAGCTATATTTAGAATATTCTCACTGCTTGATCTTGCTGTCAGACAGCCTTTTCTGATGGGAAACTCCAGTTATGTACGCCAAAATATAACTCTCCAAACCAGTCAGATTCTGTTGCCAAAATCAGACATTTTACCTCACAGAACACGGGAGTGGCTGGTCCACAGCTGCCTTGATTAGTTAGTTCATTTGTGCAAATTGGTGTTTTAAAGGTTGAGTCACCAAACTCAACAAATAAACAAACAGCTCAATGCAGTGATAGACCACCAACTCCTGTCTTACAAGGTAAAAGTACTGAATTTGCTTATTCAGTTTGGTTGGTTTGGAAAGACAGTCAGTCAGACCTTTTTTAAGTAACTAGAAAAAACTTTTCTTGCTATCCCTGTCCACAGCAGTACATTGCATTGCTTTTGTGCTGGTACTCCTCTCTGCTTCTCCAAACTGGGAGTGTGCTGACTGCAGGTAATACACTGTCTATTGATAAGTGCCTCATACAATCCCACGTCAAATAATCTGATCCGTACCTTTAATTGATTCAAAGTTTAGGAGCCCAAACTGCATATGTCAATCAGCCTTTGACTTGTTAGAACTGGAAGCAGCCATAAAAACTTTGGCTACTTCCACTGACCCAGAGAATCAGGGCCCAGTCATTCTCATACTATTTCTACCTCTAATAATATATTGAAGCTAATTGTGGGGTGTTATTAGTGTATTCAGTAGTAAGCATTCAATTCTTGACTGACCCTGTAATCACAGCTGTTTGCTGTGTTCAGTGCTTGTTTGGTGACATGAGAATTTGTTGCCCTTCTTAGTTTACACAGACCACAAGTCTGTTTACTCACCACCAACAACATAATTAAACTAAAAACTGGAGTGATGCCATATGGCTGAACTTTGGCTGTAATGGAATTTCTAGTTACTAATAGGCCTAATTCTTGTTTTATGTGACTCTGTCCTAAAGTTTAATGGAGTAATTATACTAAAGAATAAATCACACTGGACACACTGTTCTTCTGAGATGTTTAAGAGGTTCAGAAGGTCAGCTCTCCTCACTACTTTTAAATGATTTACATTGGATTTGGCGACTTGTGTTTCACAACATGTTTTGACTTGGCTTGAATACATAAGGTGGCGTCTTCATCCATTGTTAGCAGCAGCTAGCTCTTCTTTCTATACTACCATGCCCTTAACTTTGTCATAAGTGTTCTATAATGTGTGTAATTTTACAAATCAGTCACATCACCAGTTCAGAATGGAGAAAATATTAAATTGTTCTTTTTTGAAAAGGAACTTCTGTTTATTGAGGTGTTTTTAAATTACAGTTACATCTTTTTTATGCTAATAATTTGTACATATCTTAGTGCAAGGAAGAAAAAAAAATCAAATATTCAGAAAACCCCCTAAACAAACAAAGAAAAATAAAAAGGGATGTCACAAATATCACAGTAAATAGCACTGTTATTAACTACTGTTAATGGGTTTATCTTGTTGAAATAGTCTAATACATGTTTGCATATGAAATAGAACAAATTTACCTTTCCTCTCAGTGAAAATGTAATAGTGCTTCATTACATCTTTCAGCAATTTTAAATGAGTGGGTAAGTTTTTCGGTTTCCACTTTAATAAAATCAGTCTTTGTGCTAACAATGTCAAAAACATACCATATAGTTTTGGTTGTTTGACAGCTCTGTCATAGCTGCTTTCGCTACAAAAACTGCCAGAATTGTGTCTGGTCTGAGCTGCTTCTGTAAAACCTCAGAAAGAGTTTGGAAAATTTAGTATATTAGTATTATTTTTATTTTAAAAGATTATTTTTTGGCTTTTAGTCTTAATAGGACTGTAGAACTTGTAGACAGACAGGAAATGGGGGAGAGAGAGCGAGAGGAGATGCAGCAATGGGCTGCAGGACTCAGTGTGTGGACATGGGCTGCAAATTTAGAAGATATAGAGAGATTCAGAAACTGTTTTGATGTTTTTGAGCTACATCTAAGTTGGTTGCATCTGAGCATTTATTCAGAAAATATTCTTATTAATGAGTACACTCAGTACAACAGATATCCACCCTATACTGTTCATTTAAGCTGGTTTACTGTTACTGTGCACTACAGCCACTAGATGGCAGTGTTAGCATTTGAGTTGAGTTGTGTGGGAGGCGGGCGCAACCTCAAAGCCACATTGATCTTTATACTTAATTTATTACCAGGGCATTAGTAGTGTGAGTCAGCCTCTTCAAATTCATTCAGTCAAAAATGAATTTCATCATATTATAATGAAATTTTAAACCAACACGTGCGACTGGGTAGTAATTGGTCATTGATACTACTTTAGTGGTTTTTACTCCTGGTTCTAGAAAGAGATTAGAGCTGGTTTTCAACAGATTGCAGTCATCTGCATTCATCCTGCAGTCAAGTTGAAATAAAGTCCCAGTTTAATGACTATGATGAAAGCCTGCAGAACTCTGTGTCCTCAGGATGCAGCCTTCGAAACTAACTGCACCAACGGACCAAATTAATCACAGAATGTGAAGACTAGACTTCTGTTATCGTGACTAAATCTACTTTATATGTGTCCGGTCAGACAGCTCTTTGGACAGTTGTGGACCATCTGATTTTACTGGTCTGCACTGGTGAAGGTGGGTGGCTGACATCCTCACCTCACTCAGCTGAGGCACTTGAGGCAACACCAATTAGCACTAAATCGAGCTGCTCTTCCCGATGCCGTTTGCTTGTGTATCTCCATTCATGCATGTGTGTGTTTGCATGTATGCTCATAATTGCCGTCACTTATTATCGCACAGGCCCGAGGGATTGAACAGTTTAGCAGCTTGGCACACAGCGGTCAAGTCAACCGGACAGTTACCCACAACATCTGAGGTTACACTTAAAACTCACCAAAACAATTTGAGGCAGACTTGCCTCAGGCACTGCTGTAATGGGGCTTTGACACAACTATTGAACAAATCCCAGACTAGATAAAGTACAAACTAAATCATTGAATTCCTAGGTTGTAGCTCTTTGTTGTGTTGGAGAATGAAAAGAAGTAAAAAAAAATAAATAAATAAAAAATCCACCAGCAGGCTGCCTGTCTGTGAGGAATCTCCAGAGCAAAAGTCATTAATAAGAGTAGGCAGCAGTGATGCTGCTCAGAGGCCAGTGTGTGTGTCATGAAATAAATTATCAAAGCTCACTGCAATTTCATTGTCCTGACAGAGTTAGTTCTGTAGGTACACTCTTAGAAATAAAGGTTCTAACTAGAAGGGGTTCTTTGGCTTTCCCCCATAGGCAAATTTATAAATGTTCCACTTGGAGCTCTATCAAACAATTCTGCCCAGATCCCAACATAAGGGGTTATATTCAGAACCATCTGTGAAAGGTTTCATCCAGAACCCCCTATGAGAGATTCTTTAAAGAACCCTTCTATGGTGTAATGGTTGCAGTCAGAAGCCTGTGTGGGGTTTCCATCCAGAACCTTTCCACCCTCCGAGGGTGCTAATGAGAACCAAACTAGGGGGTTGTACCGAGAACCCTTTTATATTCCAAGGGTTTAATGTACAAAAAACCCAGGAGATTCTACCAAGAACCCTTTTATATTTCATGAGTTTTATTTAGAACCCATCTAGGGGATTCTACCAAGAAGCCTTTTATATTTCTAGGGTTATATCTGCAACCCACCAAAGGGGTTCTGCTGAGAACCCTTTTATATTCCAAAGGTTTTATGTAGAGGCAGAATCCCCTGAATCTTTTTATATATGGTACAAAGAACCCTTGATTGAGTTCTTCATGGATTTCAACAGTCCTTGAAGAACTCTTTCTTCCAAAAATGTATTTGCATGAGAAGGGTTCCTATTGGAATCCTTGGTCTTACAAGGAACTCTTCACAAGAAAATGGAGTAGAGCCTCAACCCTTCAAGAGGAACCGTTTTAGAAGCTTTATTTCTAAAATTGTAGTTAAGATTTATTGATCGACTATTCATTTAACCATTGTGTTGTCTGCAGTGAGTATGATCACAGTCTGTCCACTTGTTAGAACTACACAGTAAGTGCAGCTGCCTCTGACACACTGATAACATGTTGTGTTTGTATCGAGGCTAAACTAGAGCTGCTGTTTGGTTCATCGTCTGATCTGCTGAATTCCCACTTTGTTTCAGCTTCTGAAGCAAAGCCCACTTGTGGCCCTCCATGACAAGCAGCAGAAAATGAAATGTCATATGTGGACGTATATGGGAGTGGCAGTGAGAGATGAGGCGAGGTGTGGGACTGTCTTAGAAGAGAGGGGGTCTAAATTGGTAGGAGTCTGACTCACCTTGAGAGTCTCGCAGTGCTCCAATTCATCAATCGGAATTTCAGATCAGAGCGCCGAGCATCGCCGCACTCCCAGTCAAATTTATTAGCATTTTACTGCCGCTTGTCTGTCGGTCGACAGCAACAACATGAAAGGGGGGCTTCTGGCAAGGAGTTGCTGCTTTTAAAGGTGGATATAAAATGAGAAATAAATACGCTGATACTCTGAAGTCTGGTCCCACAGGTCTTCAAGTCAATATTATGCAAGATTGTGGACAAGCCTGCTCTCCCAGTAGTAAAGCACCCTGTTAATGTTTATGGACATCTCTACAGTGAGTGAGATACTGCAAAACCAGAAGGCAGAATCTATTAAGTGTTGAGCTACTATTTTATCCTGGAAGACAATCGTTGAGTGTATTTTTAGGATGTCGTTTTGATCCATTTTCACTAACTGTGCAGCGAGGAAGACGATTTCTCTGCAAGCTGACATGTTGTGATTAGTCAGTGAAACAAGATGGTGAAGAATGCCTTTAAATCTTCTGTGCCATCAATCCTGTGACATGTATTGGCTTTTCACCCTGTGTTATGATGCGCAGGATATTGGATTACACTGTCGAATATTTATCAGAGCAGCTTACGCAGAGCAAGGAGGTGGAGAAAGACAGTTGAACATTTGTAGAGACGGAAGTAAGCCTTATGCAGAGAGGAGGCAGGAATTGATTCATATCTCCTATTAGAGGAGATTATCTCTCCGCTTGGTGACATCTGGCTGGAGGAGTGCCACACTGTGTCCAGCTGGCCAAGGAGTGGTGAACCCAGCTCAACAACTGTGGCGAAGGAAAACTGTGTCCTGCCTCCAGCAGGCTCCTTATCTTCGCCAGTAATTATACATGCCAGAACTCCCAGGATGCCATGTGTAATTACCAGCTAAGTCTGAGCACAGCCTAAAGGCACCGAGCTGCGCTTGGTGAAAGAGAGAGAGGCAGAAAAAAGATTTCCACTGGCTCCTGACTCAAGGGGCCATTGGGGCCCACGCCTCGTCACTGCAGCGAATGTCTAATCTGATTTGGATGCTTGAAGGCCCCCCCCGTCCAAAGGAGGACATATTGATGTTTGTAGTTTGAATAAGTCTTAATTCTCTTTTCAATGGCCATTACAAACAATGATGTATTCAGGTGGCTTAATATTTTGTCAGTCTCGTGCTGCAACTAATGATTATTTTCATTGATTAATCTGTTGATTATTTGCTGGATTTACTCTATTAGTTATTTGGTCTATAAACTGTCAGACAACTGTGAAAAATGTTAGTGTTTCTCAAAACTCAAGATGACATCCTCAAGTGTCTTGATTTGTCCACAGCCCATAGATGTTCAGAATAGCTTTTTTTTCAAACTTAAATTACTAACATGGATTACTTGATTTAAATAGATGATTAATTTAATAGTTGACACACTAATCAAAGAATCATTGTAGCTTAGTCAAGTCAAGTCAAATTTTATTTTTTTAGCAGATTATCACACAGTTGGTCTCGTTAATGAATTGGATCAATTGGCTGAAAAAGAAATAAAGAAAGGAAATGAGTTGCCAACTAATTTGTTAATCAGTTAACTCTTTCAGTTATTTTTAATGTAAAATGTTTGCTGGTTCCATCTTCTTCTTCCTCTTCTTCTTCTTCTTCTTCTTGAAAGGACAAAAGAAGGAATTTATGGACATCACTTTGGGCTCTGGGAAAAAGTGATGAGAATTTTTCATAACTTTTTTGAGACTAAATGATTAAATTGATTAATCATGAATAGTTGCAGCCCTTCTTAATATTACATCAGTCATTGTGATGTGCCCAAATTCCACGATGATGAGGGCTGGAATTAACGATTATTTTCATTTTTGATTAATCTGCCAATTATTTTCATGATTAATAGATAATAGATTAATCTTTTTTCTGTAAAATGTCAAAAATTATGAAAATGCTTATCATAATTTCCCAGAGCCCAAAGTAATGTCTTCAAATTTCCTCTTTTGTTCAACCAACAGTCCAAAGCACAAAGACTTTACGGTCACAAATCACAAAAAAAAGCAGCAAATCCTTAAGAATTAAAGCTATAATGTGTAACATTTCTGCTTTAAAATCTCTAAAAATGCTAAACTTGATATTATGTTTTGTAGAGTTTGTGTTTTGAATTTTTGGGTTTGTATCCCAAATGCTTTCAATGATGTTTAACTTAGAGAAATCTGTAATTTATTCATGCTACTAGCCACTAGTTGCTGTAACTTCTGGGAAAACATGCAATACTATATTTGATATTTCAAACAGTTCGGAAGAAAGTCTGTGAATGTGACTAAACAGAACATGGATAAAACTTCATACATCACCTCATCTATGAACATGATTTCTGCCTGAGTCTGTCGGGGTCATGTCAGATAGAGTTTCATCTGCAAGGATGGTTGTTTAACTATGAAGACAACAACTGCCATGATCCCACGCTACTTCAGATGTCATCAAACTACGTCTTTTGTTAGTGTTTTAATGTGAGAGAGACTCCTAGTGACAGAACTTGCATATTATGCGTTAAGTGTTCATTTGCAATGAATTTTCTTATGATTGGTTAATCAATTAAGGGACTAATCATAGCAGCTCTTAAAAGTATCCCTCACTGTTTTCTTGCTAAATCAGTTTGCTTTAACTGCATCTGTTTGGGGAAGGATACCTACTCACTGCAATCACTGCTCCATTAATTCAGCTGTAAACTGTCCATCACAGCATACCTGTGGTCCCAGTGCTGTGCAGCCCTATTAGTTT
Source organism: Lutjanus erythropterus (assembly GCF_056507025.1). Classification (NCBI taxonomy): domain Eukaryota; kingdom Metazoa; phylum Chordata; class Actinopteri; order Lutjaniformes; family Lutjanidae; genus Lutjanus; species Lutjanus erythropterus. Next base: position 23,926,419 of record NC_139318.1, read on the forward strand.
CAATTTCCTCCCCGGTGACTTTGTCTCTGCTGTCTCGTCTGCCTGTAGGGGGGCGAATGGCTTCCAATCAGCTGAGACAGGTTATCGCTCTGGCACACTGAGGTGAAAGACAGCTCTTGTTGAGAGATTGCCTATCCCGTAGTCTCCTGTTCTTCTTGCTCCCCATGTGTCAGGTTCCTTGCTTGTTCATGGACGTGCCCTAAACACCATCTGTCTCCACATTCCAGATATAGAAAGAAAATGATACCACCGAACAGACAGAGAGAGCTCTCCAGCAAGGGCAGTGATGTGTGTTGTTTGTGCGAATACATTTATCAGATGCAATTGGACGGCAGATGAAATGTTTTTTTTGGGGGGCTGTTACGTACTCTTCACAAAGTTGTTGTGTTCTTTGTGAATGCTGTATTTGCTGCTTGTCACGCTTCAGTGCAGACGTTGATGTGAAGATGGCGTAGAGGTCCAGAGAGGCTACAAATTTGCAGATTTATTGACTGCAGCGCAGTGAAGGACCCTTGTACAATCACAGCCTCTTAACTCCATTCTGGTTTAATGGTAAACCCAGTGTGCCAACAACCGCAGGAAGGGCAAGTTTTTCTGTCACGTATTTTTCAAAATCTTTTGATTTCATCAGCGCTTTGGTAGTTGTTAAATGATACTGTTTTTTTGGGGCCGATACAATTATTAGGAAGTAAGACACTTCACACTACTCAATATATAGGCTGATATTCTGTAGACAGAATATAAGATACAGAATATAGCATATAGAAATAAACACACATTTTTTGCAATGAACCCTCAAAAGTGGTTAACATTTATGAAAAATATATATACAATGGAAGCAGGATGTTTTTCAGTTTAACAATTAGAACCTGACTGATCAGCACCAATATAAAAACTTTTTTTTTTACAGAGCATGAAATGCAGAAGATGGAGAGTTTTGGATTTTGTGTAATGGATAAAAAGAGAAGCTCCCTGCGTAATTGACCAGTTAAAATATTCATCAACTGACTGATACTGAATAGTGCTGATGTTAACAATGTTTAGCTATTTATTTCATTTTCATTGATTCTTTATTTTCCCATTTTTCCTTTCCACAATTGGTTGGCATATGTATGTTAAATTAATTAACACATTAAATAAATATAATATTCCACATATCATTATATAAATCAGTATGCAATAGAAAATGGTCTATTTTTATTCCAGCTCCAAAATTCACAATATACACTACACTATATAGGTAATCAGTTAATTTTTCCCCTCTAAAGCCGGTCTCAGTCTCTGACTTGGTCTCAAAAGTCCTATATTGGTCGGGTTCTGTTAACAGTTAATTTTATTTTCTAAAAGATATCAGGTCACTGAAATTGTACTCTCAAAAATATTTTTAATAATTATAAATAACCATAAGTAAACATAACTGGAGCAAAATATATATGTTTATATTAAGCCTGAATGAAGAAAAAGGATCAAATATACGCAGAATGCTGCTTATAAGACTAACAAATAAAAACGGGTTTACCCTCACCACTTACAGGGGAAGCTCCACACGCTGCAGGAGCTCCACAGATGTGCAAGACATGCGCAACATTGTCAGCTGACAATAACAAGTGATGATGAGACCTCTACTCTGAGCTGATCAGCTGTTTATAACTGTCAGTTATCTCTCAATGTAAAGTTAGGCACATTATCCCGAAAACCAAAGCCCACTGCTCTGAAAATACACACTCTGGACTTTGAGTTAAGTGGCTGCCTGTCTCCAGGCCTGCCAGATTCATTAACATATTGCTCAGTTTAACCATTATAAACATCTATGGCTTCTACAAGATTGTTAATGATTTCTTATGACTCATAAACAGACACTTACTCACTCAGCGAGCGTTCTGCATGAATTTAAACTCTAGTTCATCTGAAACAGTCTTACAAACACAAAACGCACAATTCCAGCCCAGAATAAAAATTTCAAAGGAGGACGCCGTGGCTGCAGCATTGATGTCAGAGAAGTGAGTTTTTCAATGTAACATGTTTCATTGATCTCTGAGTACATATCATTGTCATTTTATCATTTATTAAAGTAAATATATTACAGACTATTTCTTTAAAAAAAGTTTTTATATCAGTGCATATCAGACAACATATATGCCGATACCAATATAGACCAATATATCTGTGATAGGCCAGTATTGGGACAGTAATCTTGGCAGACCAATATATCGGTTTGGCTCTATTGTTTTGAATTAGAGTTAGAAGACTTGAAGTCCCCTGCCTCACAGCAGTGCTGCTATGCTGACTTACATGGTTTATACGGTTCATTTAAAGAGGTAGCTGATGTTATGTTCCTTCAATGTTAATCGCTCCCACTCTGCTAATTTAGCTTTGCATTTTGTTGAACGACCGCTTGGCAGTTGTGTTTTAATGAGCATGGTAATAGTCCTCGGTCATGTAGGGTATGGTATGCTCATTATGATCCCTGTCTTTAACTTTACAGTAAGGCAGAGTGTTAGCTGCCTGCCTGCCTTGTTGGTCCCTGTCCTCCCTAACCTGCTCACACTTCAGAAATGACCAATTGTGAACGGGGCCAGCGCTCTAAGCAATGCATCCCAAGTGGTGATAGCCAGGAGGGAAGAGATGCAGGGCCAAGAGGTGGAAAGATGAAGGAAGTAAATCCTCATTACGTGTCTGCTAATAAAGAATTACCTCTGTCAGCCGTGCCTTTTTATTGTTGGAGAGCCCTCATCCATCAAAAAAGGCCCTTGTAGCCTCAAGCAAAGAATTGCTTTTGAAATTACTTTTCCTCCCAACAGGTCCTTGGAGACCTAGCTTAGGGGATTCAGGTGGAGATGGGAATGGCACCATTTGTGAAGGAAAGCCATCCTAGAGTCCCGTGGGCCATGAGCTCCGCCAAAGTTGGCTATATACGTCTTTTTTTCCTGTTTTAACGAGCTCTCTTAGCATAGGGAAATATAGGAAACGAATGTTTGCGGTACATGAAATCAGCAGAGGCATATTCAGCTGAAATTAAACATTTCTGTAAATCTTGCAGAAAGCTATAGTGTGCTTTCAGAGGAGTTTACGAGTAGCTCTTAACCGAATTGTTTTTCTGCAGCTCTGTACAGGAACGTAATATGTCAGTGTTCAGTTTCAGAGGTAAAAGCTTCACAGTCTTCCCATTATCTGACTCTCTGCTTCTCACCCCGGCCAATCAAAAGCCACAGTCGGCTTTCCTCCGCTACCTGTGAAAAATGGAATCGCATGCTGTCTTTCAAAACACAGCTTTGGCAGCAGCTGACTTTTGGAGTGCCGCTGCCCAGCGTGGCCCACATCACAGAATTCCTACCTTTTTGTGGTGTTAGAATTTCAGACCCAAACAAACCAACTTTGGTCGGGGAGACAAGACAAGTCAAGTACATGGAGTAGTGTTCCTCTCTTTCCTAATTGCCTGTAGTCTCTGGGGTGAGTTATCTGGAGGGAAGCAGAGATGAGATGCAGTCAGGGTGGCTGTTTGTTCTTGCCACTGTGTGGGATGTGAATGATAGCTCGAGCCCTGAATGATATCATTAGTGAACTACTGGTTTGGCTAACACACTCTAGTCTATCAGCGTGGAGAGCATGAGAGATAGCGAGATGGTAAGATACTGAAGGAAAACCGTGGGAGGACAGTTGTTATCCCCTCTCCGTTTGAATGGTTATTGTTGCGTCTTATCATAGACCACCAGTGTTGACAAGGAGTTTCACTGTACAGCCGGCTTGTTGACAGCTCATATATTTGTGGGAAAGAGGGCAATGCAGAACAACCCCTGCACATAAATCCATTTGGATGAAAACACACAAAATGCAATTCAGTTGTTTAAAAAGAAAAGCCAAGACGCAAAGGCCCTGGACAATTATGTTTGTATGGAATATAAAGCTGGGTGATAACTCAGTATTGATATAGTTATGGTATGATTGTATTGTGTTACTTTTTTACAAAATTATGTTATCTAAATTAGTAATTACAATGTAAATCCAATTGGAAACTTTTTTTCAGTTTTTCAAGTTTATATTTTACCTGTACGAAGAGTTTTGTTTAATATAACTAGCAAAATGAGGGACAAATGTTATTGTAGTCTGATTATGTTATATGTGATTTTACATCTGGCAAATCACACCAAAACAATCTAGATGGATTAACGTCGCTGACTTGAACTGTTCCTTTAAAGTCCAAATAAAGCAGTATTTTGTATGTATCTAAGCTTCTGTATTGTGATGTATTTTCAGGTGAAACAGGTTAGACAAGTGGGACTTAATGCTGGGAGGAATTTAATCTGATAGTTGAAAAGTGGACGTGTCGTAACAACTAAACAATGAATCTTAGTTCTGTGGCTGTAAAAGTTGAAGAATGATAGATGGTTGGGTGTCATGACGTTAATGGTTGAAATCTGCTTGTTCGGGCCTATGTAAGCACGTGTCATATTTTGATTTACAGGAAAAAAAAAATCACGATTGGATTTTAATAATACAAAGAAATGTATTTGTTGGACTATCTTGTTAAATAATGAATCATAGGAAATCATTAATAATCTTGCAGAAGGAGCAGATGTTTATAATGTTTAAACCTGCCAGGGGTGGAGTAACACTGAACTACAACTCCACAGTGTGTATTTTCAGAGCAGTGGCCTTTTGTTTTCATAGTAACGGGCTTAGCTTTACCTCGACACACAAATTACAGAACAGTTGATCAACTTACAGTGTCAGTCTCGTTGCTTTTCAGTGTCAAAGTATAAAGTTGTGTTAATAGATTCAGTGTCACTGCAACCTGCCTGAGCTTTGAGTCTGGGGAGGAGGTGGCGGGTGAAAACAACTCGCTTCAACCACAGATCATAGGGAGTCAGCCTATACCTAACCCGAGTCTTATATATTGCTCCATTAAAGTATTTTTTCTTGAACTATACAGCCTTTTGTGAAAATAAATAAATACATTTTTTATATCATGACAATTTAAATGCAGAAATCTATTCATTGATCCCCTGGCAGAGTGCCATGAACCTTAGGGGGTCTCTGGTCCCATGAACCACTGAGCTAGAGGAAGAGTCAGGTGATCAAGTTAATGATGTCAGTGAAGGTTTTGTCAAAATAGACGCCATCTAATTCAAATTCAAAAATTTCTTCAATACATGTTACAAAGATTTCAAATAGAGATGTCATTATCGTCACATTGCTGTAATGATTTACTCTGGCAATGCTTGTAAAGCCATTGTGACTGTCTGTGTTTGCAGTGACTCATTGCTTCATTGTAAATAGATATATTCTACCTCATGCTGCCTTGAATGAATAATTCCCTGTCAAAAGCAGATGATCTGTGTTCTCTGACTCACCACTGAACGTGGTGGCAAGGGTCTCTGTCAGGTGACGGTAAAGATTATCTGCTCATGCTGAACAGGCACTGTCAGTCATTATTATTACCCACATGATGCAGACATTAAGAGGCCATGAGGGTTATGGGTGGGGTGATCAAAAAGATTTATCTCAGCCAGGGAGTCTCACCGGTAGCCAACTGCACTGAATTACGCCTCAAAAGCTGCTGTATGAACAAAGTAGGAGAGTGGAAATAGTGCAGCGTAGTAGCAGCACAATGCAGTCAAAAATATCCCTAAATGTGAGAAAAGAGATGGAAAAGAAGAGAAGGTTGTGGTGTTTAGATGTGATAATTATGCGAGGATGCCAGGGACATGAAGATGAGTGTTGCTGGCTCCCATCTGTGCCCCCTCAGTGCCAGCCCTTCACAGACCGCCACTGTCACAGAGCACAAACCAGCAGCAAGATCATACCAGGGATTTTACAGATTTTATGCCATTTACAACAAATTATGGATGCATAATATGGACTTTTTTTCAGCTGATGATAACCAATAATTATCTGCCTCTTGTAGCAGATAATTTCACATTTTTGGATTTTAAGAACATGTTAATATAACCTGTATTTTATGTACACCTGAAGCTAAAACGGGCTCAGATTTAGTGAGCAAAGATGGATGATTTATTGTTTCAGAGCTCTGACTGAACCAAATCTAACTGACACCACTATTATAACAAAAACAATGATCAATCTGAATCTTCAAATGTTCATTTTTTTTCTAGTTAAGTATAACCACCAAATTAGATGATGAAGAAGTGCACATTGATATTGCTGTTGTCTGGAAAAAAGCCTAGTAGAAGAATCATCATCAGCAGGACACTTCATCTTTCCACTGTCTCGCTGATGGCAGCCTCCAACTGTTTCACTCAGCCGAGAAAAATCCTTTGTCTCCACAACACCATGTCTGTAACTGTCTGTCATGCTTGAAACAAAGTTAGCCGGCTAGCTATACTGAGGAAGCTAAACTAAAAAAAAGAAATAACAATGGCACAATTGAATTGAAGCCCACAATACAACTAAGCGTCTTGGGTTTGCCTTACTGGGCAGGTTTAATAAGAAAATATAAACAGGACATGCAGACGTAGTTGTTTTCTCTCTAACGTGTCAGAAACAGAACTCATGCCTCATAGCCTCTCTGAAAGGACGCCCTACCTCAACCCACAATACAAAAAGCTTTTAAATCACAATGTTACGATTGTAGAGGACACAGTGGTCGCTAACTGTCAACCATCCAACCCTAGAGCATTTCGCCAAAGAATTCAAACTAATCAAAATAATCTGTCAAATCAGACATGTCATGTTGTAAAAAATGTGCACAAAGGCAGCAACATATTTGGCTCTACGCTGCGTGGCTCTAACCAGGCGCAGCATTTTGTTGTCATGAGCATGACAACCACAGCATGCTGCGCTTCTTCTTCTATTGGAGTGTGTAGATGACTGTGTGTAGTCAGTTAGAGCAAGTTGTCTTTGTATTGTTGGCTCTATTTATCTGTTATAATTTCCCAGTTCCCATTAGCGCCCAATAATGTATTTATTCTGTGGGGTGTGATATCATTAGTTTTCTTAGATTATTAAATATATGTTTCACATATAATCTAAACATAATATCTTACACCAAGTTATCATTACTATTAGCAGTTCTCATGTCTAAATTAATGATTAAAGTTTAATTTACCCATGTGTGCCTGTAAGTTAGGAAACTACTTAAATATCTAAATTAGTATGGCGAGATCTAGAAGATGGTGGGCAGAAACATGAAGTGTACTGATGTGATGTTTAGTAAGTTGACAAAAACATGCAGAAAGGCCAGTATGGTCTTTTAACAGCAGCTCCCACTCTCCATCTGAAGCTCCGCAGACAGACTGCAAACCGTCTGCAAACAGATGTGAGTGGGAGAATCTCTGTCAGATCCTCTTCTGACTGACAATTCGCTGAGTGATTGCAGCGCTGTCTCTCTCATCTGCATGCAGACATGTGGGCACATTAAGAAACATTATGGTGGCAGAGACGCTTTGTAGTGAACGAGGCCAAACCTCCATGTCGGATTGTATCTGCTCCGCTCGAGTGTCACCAGGCGAGACGAACAATCTCTGCTACTTCCAGGGCTGCTATAAAGATAAAAATAAAAAAATCTACCAATGTCACAGTTCTTTTGAAAAATACGCCATTGTTAATACTGTGAAGATTTATCAATATTTCTTTATTTCTAAAATATTTGTAGGTGAGAATACATTTATATGTGGTTGGGACAACTTGTTAGTTGATATTCACAAAATATTTTTTTGAAAACTTATTTCTTATTTATTTGTTTGAGCATACAACCATTGTACATTTTAACTTGTGACTTTTTTTTCAGCCAAAAAGACTGTAAAAGAAAACAAAATAAATGAGAAACAAAACATTCATGGTTGCAAGTGTAATTTTTCATATACAAATCCAGTGGCTTTAAATTTATATATCAGCTAGTCCATGAGCATTTTCCACTGTGTCATGAATCATCAGTTTCTTCAGTTTACTAATAAAAACATTTTTCTCTCACTTTCTCACAGGCAGATAGATAATTCTTTCACTGTATAAATTTCTCTCATCATTCTTATCATTGTTAGTACAGTGTTCATTCTTGTACAAATATCTTGTAATTGCCTTCTTGCTAGTTAATGACATAATTATTAATGACATAATCACTTATATTTTCAAGGTGCATAACTTTGCATTCCTTAGGTAATGAATATCCCAAAATATATTTTATTGTAATATGTACGTGTTCTCAAACTGGGTTTTTGTCATTTATGATATTCCCAAAAAAATTGGGTTTGCTTCTCTATTCTCACCTTCGCCAAAATGATTGTTTAAAACCAGTTTATTTATTCTTTTATTTTTGGTGTAATGAAGTGGCAGGTTACACAAATACTTGTCATGTAAAACACAATCGACTAAAGTAAAATACAGTATAAAATACAATATAAAATATAAAAGAGTTCTTATTTGGAATATTTATAATAATTCTTTTAATAGAGCAAGGTGTAAAAACGTGTCTATGACTAATATGCTTTTCAGTGCAGATACAATTTGAGCTGCCACATATGTGATCTGACTGTAGGACGTTTAGCAGAACTGACAGCCCTCTGTCCAGTGACACTTGGCAGACTATGTGAAGGTGCAACGTCTTCACAAATTTAAATCAAATGGCTTCTATTTTTACTTTCACGCATGTACAGTTTTGTGCTGATATAGCAATGACTGCACCAGTCACCTGTTGTTATTAATAGTTACATGTCCAACAGAAACACACGCTCCTCCAACATCGACTGTTAACCTGCTGAGTGTCTGATAGACCTGCAAGTATAAATAAATAGGAGTTTCTACTGGTGTGAGGTGACTCTTGAAGATTAGGGTTGCAAAATTTGTGCATTTCCTTAGCAACAATTGATATTAAATGAGATCCAAATTAAGTTTTTTTTTTCCTTCAGTTTAAATAATATTTGAACAATTCTGGTGACACATTAATTAATGAAGCACAAATATTTAAACGAACAGCTTGATAAAAGAGCAGTAGGGCTTTTGCTGGAAAAGGCTGCTTTTGTCTGCCTGTCCTGTTTCAACAAATGGCTAAATCAAACCAAACTAAATTGTGAGAAAACCTTATTATTGATTAGTTGTTAAATATTAAATTAATTGCCAACAATTTTGTAACTATTTTTTTTAAGATTATTTTTTGGGCTTTTGCCTTTGTTTTAGATAGGGACAGCTGAAGATATGACAGGAAGGAGAGTAGAGAGAGGGGGAATGACATGCAGCAAATTGGTCACAGGTGGAAATCGAACCAGCGACCGCTGCAGAGGACCAACAGCCTCAGTACATGGGGCAAACGCTCTACCAACTGTGCTAAGGGAGCATCCCTAGTCTTTTTTTTAAGAAAAAAGTTCTCTGATTCCAGTTTCTTAAATGTGAATATTATCTGGTTTCTTTACTCCTCATTCCTGACAGTAAACTGCATATCTTTGGGTAGTGGACAAAGCAAAGTATTTCAGGACATCATCTTGGGCTTTGGGAAACACTGATCAACATTTTTCACCATTTTCTGACATTTTATGGATCAAAGAAGATGATGATTAATCGAGAAAATAATCGACAAGCATTATTCACAATTTCTTGACATTTTATAGACTAAATCATTAATTGATTGATCTTGAAAGTAATTGCCGTATTATTTAATATTGGAAATATTCTTTAGTTGTAGCCCTATTGAAAATGTTTATTATATATCCCTTCTTTCCCTCTCTGTGTCCAATCAGAGGCCATCGGAGAAATGTCGCTACGTGGTGGGCAGCGTCCTGTGTGAGGGTGAAGAGAAGCCAGATGAAGAACTGCAGAAGCTGTATGAGAAGTTTGGCTTCAAGGTGTTTTCTGTGCCTGAAGTGAGCCATGCTGTGACCACCACCTTCCCCTGCACCACCCCTCTGTCTCATGTGCTGGGACCTTACCGGGTCTACCCCAGGCTTGCTTCCTACATTGAGGTACAGACGAAATGACTATATGTTAGCACAATACCTGTAATCACTGGCTCTTTTACCCACATAGTCTCAGAATTTATATCTTTTCTTATTGAAAAAGGATCCCTGAGAAACACAGGGGTAAAGGTTTAAACAGCGTGCAGGTCTTCAGTGTTTTCTGGATATATCTAATTTTTAATAGAAGGTTTCTTTCTATAATCATTACTTGTTTTGTGCCCTTCTCCCAGATGAAAAAGTAAGACAGGAGTTTCCTTCTATTCTCTTCCTTCTGTTCTTTTATTTCAGTGGATGATGGCAATCATCTTGTGATCTTGTCTGTCCTCTTTTCTGCTTCCCGCTTGTCAAAAGACCCTCACTCATGTGTTGTTTAATTCATCACATGAGCAGATGAGGTCCTTAAAGTAGATTAAGAATAGATGAAGTAGTAGGAAATGAAGGTACGTCTGAGTCCCGCGGCCCATATGCTGGGCTCCATGTCCTCGGGACAGGCCTCAAAAAGCTATTGACATTTACTGATGACATTTACCCACATGGATTCATTTAGGGGCATCCCACTGCATGAATAATGCTCCATGTGTGCTTGTGTGTGTGTGCATGCACGTGTGTGCTCGCACGTCTGTCCATCTGTTTATTTAAGCTTCTGTCTCTTCACAGGAGGTAAAAAGTTCCCAGTTCACAGTCACAAAATGTACCATTATGTCTTCTCACGCTCACCTTCTGTGGGTGGAACAAACTTTCCTTTCTCATATTCATGAAAGTGGGAAACAGGGTGTTCAGACCAAACTGTTCGATGACAAGAAGGGTCATATTCGAGTGCTTTCATTGGTATTACTCACAAATTCTGTGAACTTTTTTTTGTACTTTATCAGTAAACTGCAGCGTTTGGATTTGCTTCACAAAACTAATGCGTCATCAGCCTGTGATTGTGCCATGCTGCCATAGGAGTCGTGCTTTACTCTGTTGAGTCTTCCATCTGTCGCTGTGTTGTGACGAGCATGGGGAAGTTAAAGGGGCAAGGACCCCACCGATGGCATTGTTCATTGGCTGTATCCGGCTCTGCTGGAATATCAAAGCCATGCTAAAGATAGCTTGTGTGTCGTAGGCAGAGCATTTCTGAAAGGTCTCAGTTGGTTGCTTTGTCGACTTCATCCAGGACTTATCCCAGAGTTTTCTTTGTTTGGTAGCTAAAATTCTTGGCACGGGTGACAAAGTTTGGACTTTGTAATGTGTTAATTTGTTCAAAAACACAAGAGCTACACATTGTATGATGTGGGATGAGCTTGAAAATGAATATCAACACTGTCTTTTGCCATCCAATTTGGATTGGATAATTCTCCATACACCACAGTTCTTGTGGTTGTAGACTGTTATGTGGTTCCTCTGATGCACCAACTGCTTCTTTTCACCCGCCCTGAGAGTAGAGTGATGTGATGATAAATGATATATTGATATTTTTAGGCTGTGCCATGATATAGAATAGATATCTCCACACACACATTTTCTTTAAAATAACTTACCATAAATTCTTAAATTGTACAAACATATGATGATCCTATAGTAAGAATGGACAATATTTTTGACCAAACACCTTGATAACAATATTGCGACAATATTGTAGGGGTGACTATTGGTGCTTTCATGAAATAAACACAAGATTTTTGATAAATAATCATCAGTAATGTGGATATGATGACTAAGTGGGTAAAGGCAAATTATCAAATGACTCTGGAGTAGTCACAGGTATTTATCTACTCCAGCCTTGATCAGCAGTGATGGAAACATGACACCTATGTAACATGTATTTTATTTATTGTTAAAATGCAAAATACTGATATGGGCAATGTATTTTATGTATTTCAAATGTATTTAATTAAAATACAAGTAATTTGTAGTTTGTGTTTGTAGTACAAAAATACATTCTATACAAACTGATATTATCACATTTTACGCTGCCTCCATATGTGCCTGACCTCAACCCCCCTAAATTGAAAAGATGAGCTCTATTAATGTTCCTCAACACAAATTTGAAGGTCCAATCAGGATATCTTGGAGGTGCAAATTCAAGGTGCATGCCCAGTTGTTTCAGCCTGTCCTCACCAGAAAAATGGCTGTAGTGATTATGATGGGAGCAGTATAAAGAGTGAGAAAGTGCGTGTGGGGATGGATGAGTGAAACACCTAGGAGACCAGGGTTTCTCTCCTGTGTGAAAACTGTTTTCCAGCATTTGTGTCATTGAATATGATACATCAGAGAAAACACGAAAAAGCAAACTCTTCTACTGGCAATGGAGGAGTTATCGCCTATTTTTAATATGTTTGCCCTTTTAAAAAACTGCATATACACACTAATTTTGGTGTGAAACACTGTATAAAACATTTTTTTGTTGCTGCCTGGGTGAGCTGGAGGAGCTGCAGCCAGGAACTGAACTTTTGTTGGATTTGAACAATAAAAATCTGTTCTAATTTGTGATGTTCAACAGGACACAGTTACAATTGCTCTTGTGAGGATGACAGGGACACTGACTTTATGTTTTAACCATGTACAAGTTTTCAATGCCTTTTTTCCCCACATTTAGATAAGAAAGAATTAGACAATTTTATTAATTAATTGATGAGGAAACTCATCAACGAATGATGTATTCACACTAAACAACAAAAGAATGAAAACATCATAACAAGCTATTTGAGACATGATTAACAGATAAAAGGTGCTAGGACCAAGGCCACATCTAAAAGTGTTCATTAAAAATCTGACCACTGCTGGAACAAAAGACTGTCTGAGTCATTCAGTAGAACACTGAAGCATCACTAGTGGCTCAGAGCTCCTGAGTCCATTAAAAACACTCCTGGGTAGCTCACTTCGTAGAGCGTGCACCCCATGTATGGAGACTGAGGGTCCTATCTTACACCTGGCGCAAAGCCGTTGCACAAGTGGTTTTCTGTCTTAGACCAGCGCAAGTGCAATTTTTGCCATGTCTGCAAGATAGCATATGCACTTGCACCGGGTCTGTGCAGCCATGGGCGGGAAGTCTAAACATGAAGGCAAAACGAAGGCGTGGTCTGGTGCATTTGCTGCTGTCTTGTGCTCGGCGCATTGGAGTAAAAACCACTTGCGCTTTAGACCAGCCAAAACCAGGTCAAAGTGCGAAGTCTGTTGTCTTTCAGCACAAGATAGCACCCAACGGGTTTGGCCGAAACACACACACACACGTCTTCACAATCACAACACCTTAATTTATGTTCATTCTCTTCCTCACATGGAAGTGTGGATTAGTTAAGTGTTATTTGAACATATTTTCTATCAGTAATAAAGTGTAAATATTGAAGTTAAAAGCGTGCGCATGCGTCTCGCTCTTGGTTGAGGCGCACACGTCTGTGTAATTTTGTGCACTTCAAACTTCAGAAACTCTCTCTGAGTGTTTCATAGCGGGTCAGAGGAGTGAGGATGGGAGGAGGAGATAAGGATTAGATGGAAGAGGAGAAGAAGGAGGAGCATGGACAGCCGTGTAACTGCTCCTCCACCCGGCTCAGGTGGGCCAGTGGAGCCGAGAAGCTTTGCAGCTAGACTGGATCAGTTTGCCTCCCCTCTCTACTGCACCATCTCTCTCCCCCACTCCTCAGCCAGCAGAGCAGCATAATAATGATGATGATGATAATTAATTATAAAATACAACACAATTTCAAGGTGCTTCAGGTTAAAATATAACCATGACACTGCATGACATTTGCAGTTCATTTTATTGTATTGGTTTTTGCAGGCGTTAATGTAAAATAAAGTATTTACACATGAAGCTGTTTTGGAGACGTCCTGCCGTCTTCATACACTGCCCTTCTGCACTTTAACTTCTCGAACCAGGAGATCTGTCTCCTCACTTTGAATGTCTTTTCTCTTTTTTCTTCCTGGTAAATCCGCCGTCATGCTGCCACCCCTTGTGCTGCTGGCGCACCTGCCTCTTAAAGGTGATGAGAGCTGACTTTCTGATTGGTTTATTGCATATTCGGCCTAAACTCACCTGTGAATTAATGAGGGCACTTAGGCATACCTGATAGGTGTATCCCGCTTTACGCTGGTAGCGCAAGGGTAAGGGCAATGCAAAATACCACTTGCACCCTTGAAGCAAGATGGCAAAGGTGGATTTTGACACACCTTGATTAAATTAAATCCATTGCGCCTCCGCTTTCCTCTAGCACTTTAGCTCAGTGTAAGTTAGGGCCCTGAGTCCTCTGCAGCGGCTGTGGGTACAACACCCGCTCATGGTCCTTTGCTGCATGTCATTCCCCTACTCTCTTTCCCCATTTCCTGTCATATCTTCAGCTGTCCTATCCATTAAAGGCATAAAAGCCCAAGAAAAAAAACACTGTATAAAGGTTGGCCTTGAAAACACAGAACCATTTTTAGTTTGGTCCTCATTCAATTCTCTAAAATTTAGGTTGCAGTTGTGATATCAGTCCTGATCTACAGATTATAATCCTCAGAGAACCACTGTCTGGTTAGCTTATCATCGTTTACCCATTTACTCATCATTTTGCCATTTGGTCTCTGCGGCACTATGCATACTGTAACAGCCAACATCAGAGGGCAGGACAAACTCTTGCATGTGCACTGACACAGACTAAACGGTCTGAAGGCATAGGGATCGTGTAGCATTCCTCTGTGTTAAAACTGAGTAGTATTCCCTTTTAGGCTCTAGTGCGATTACATAATCATAGCCAGTGTCAGTACGCATCTTTTGTGAGTGTGTAGTTCTGGTTGTCAAGATAGCTGATGTCATTGTGGAGAAAGCATCAGTTTTTACTCGCTCACGCTTGTCTGCCATAAGGCAGAAGTACTTGTCGCAGCCCATCAGTTGACCTGGGTGCTGTGACAGGTCGTTAAGGAGCTGCTCTGTACAGTAGATGGGCTAATAACACACTAAGATCCAGTTTGAGTTGTAGAGTGGCAAGTGCACTATGCATACCGGCTGCAGTGGGGGTAATGAATAATGGAGCATGGTTTAGAGAGGCTTGGTTAGAGGGTGGTACAGTATGTGAATGTGCTAGAAATGTGTGCCTATATACTGTATGCATGATTAATTGAATAGGTTTGGAGTGTGAGGGACTTTGGAAGGAGGGAAATACTTGTGTGACGTAGCACGATCTGCAGATCCAGGAGATTTTACTATCTATCTACTGGAAGATGCTAATTGATAAACAAATATAGAAATTGAAGTTGAAACCTCCCACTTGGTGACATTGAAACAAGCTGTGATACCTTGTAAAGCAGATATTGGTGATGTAGTACATATCTGTGAGCAAACGGTTGCTAAGCAGACTTGAATTAGGCAAAAAATTAGTCCAATGTTCACCTTCTTTTAGCCTTGTTTTGGCCTTTACCTAGTTTTGGAACCAGATGAATCTGCAAGCTCATGTTTTATTTGCTCTGACAGATATCTTCCCCTCTCCTGTTGAGAGAGATTTCCACTTGTCATGGATCTTGTTTGGCCAGTCACAACCATTTATCTGATATTGGGCGGGTTTGATATGATGACTGTACAGAAGAGCGTGATCTTATTGGCCATGGAAGCGTTTGGCTGCAGTGAGTGTGGAGCTGTTTCTGTTGGATCCACTATACAATATTAATTGGTAGATTTTCTCTAAAAGAAGAACGAACATCTGCACTTAAAGCTGTTATTGATAGAAATCTGGGTTTGCTGTGTTTGCAGCAGGATCTGCTGAGTTCAGTTTTCCAGCTACGCTATGTTACATGTTTCATTGCTCTGATTGGTTGTAGATGTGTCATTTGCTTCCATTGCATTTGCGACATTTTGGTCTGTGTCCCTTGATAATTCCCCTTTAGAAACTGAAAATTAGAGATGGACTGATTTCAATTTTCTTGGCCGATTCCTATTTCCGATTTTTTGAAGGGTCTGACCTGCCGATTCCGATTTTGGCCAATTCCGATTTTCAGCCTTTCTAAGAACTGTAATTGACAGCATTCACAAACATTTTTGCAACTTTTCTTGTAAAAATTATATTGGATGTTGATAATAAAACACTGACTATTAAATATTCATTAAATACTATTTCCAAAGTCCTCCAGGTCACAGCCAGGCCTTATTATAGTTTTATATTAAGATTATGAAGCGGGTGAACGTGATCTCGCGAGGTCATGCAATCCCGTGGAATTTCGCGGGACGCGATTTCACGTGATCGGTTGTTTATTCTCCAGCCAGAACAGGAGGTGAGATTTTAACTGTCCCTCTGTGAACAGCAGTCTGCTGCTGGCTAACATTAGCCTGAAGAGCTACAAAGTTTACAGCTGTTCTGCGACATTGTTAGCTGCTCTGTCTCGTTGTAGACTTTCTGTCTTCTCTTTATCCTGTTCTTGGAATCTGTCGCTAACCATCTTCATCAAGCATGTGTGTGAGTGTGTAGCTGTTATCAGCGCTGTGGTGATATCACGGTCAGTTTGTCTGCCGTGCGCATGAAGTGACCATCGTGCAGAACTTGTGTGTGACAATGACCGGCACAGAATGGGATATGTGACGCTGACCGGCCGGTCTTCAGTCAGGGCCGGTCACGTGAAAACCGGCCCAATTCCGAGCATTGCCGATTAATCGGTGCAAGTCTACTGAAAATGAACTGAGAAGTCTCAGACTAAGCTCAGCTGTTAATCATTGTGAAACCCCCCTTTTATATCATCAAATAACTAATCAAACTGATCAAAAAATTAACTATCGAACCTACATCAGTTACAGAAACCATGTCAGAGAAAAACATGTAAAATAATTTAACATGTACTTTTTAGTTTGTTCTGTCTTTTGAAATGGAGAGGGAGGGATTTATCTGTACTGCAGCCAGCCACCAGGGGGTCATAGAGATGTGTTTGTTGGAGAATCAAAATGATTTGCTAAACCATACTGAAATGCACCAGTAATAATTACCTGACTCCATATCACCAGACTACAGAGTTGGGTGATAATTCTTTGTGGGTTTATCACTATGAGCAAATACTGATTAGTGCAGCTTTGAGCTTTGAAATCCTGAGTCAAATTATGCAAACCAGTGACACCAGGGAGGCCAGACTGGTGAGGTGGGCTTAGTGTCTGGCCCTATGCCCAGCCTTCAGCATTAAAGTGTTCTCTCAGACATTCAGGTACACCCCTTGGCTTCTGTAGTGCTTCAGTTATCAGAGAGCAGGTTAAGTGCATAACTGCCCTTTTTCACTTGAACGCTTTCACTCTGGTCCAACGGTGCCATCTCCACACCAGCTTACCTTGCCTTATCTCTTCTATGCACAACACAGAAACTAATACGCGCACACATACACACACAAGGAGGTATAATTGCAGCTTAAAAGATCTGAAGTAGGTGATAGGTTTTCACTGTGTTTGTTTAATCCTGATGTTTTCAGTGTGTTGTTAATAATCACAGGGTATCAATGGATTTGTCGTGTCACTTGAATGTCTGAGATCTCAGTAATTCAGCTCAGCGGCTGTGTATTCATGTCAGTCTAAATGACAGAAGTGAATGAGTGGGTATGAGCACAGGATGCTCGGGATTGTATCATCTCCCAGTTTAAAAAGCCAGGGGTGAAATACAGAAAAATGAGCAGATAAAAAAGTCGCTGTCACACCATATTAAAGGATTTGGTCAAACCCCGTTTGATCTTTGTGAAGGCACCTTTTCATGATCTAAAGAATGAAAGCAAACAATTGTTGGGATGTTATTTTGGTGGCTGTGTCAAACAAAACTCGCAACAGTCCCTGTGAACAGAAACAAGATGAGAAACCGATAGCTCCGGTCCATTTAGTAATCCATTTATCTGAATCAAGCTTAAAGCATCATAAAAGCATTATTATTTTTTCCCTCAGCTCCCTATACACTCACAGTTTGCCTTCTAGGTCCCACAACAGTTAAAATGTACCAGAAACCCCCTAGAGCCTGAGAATATCTTGGGTTTTATCATCTGGATGTATTCTATCTATTGTTGTTCTGTATGGTTGCTCGCATCACATTTATAGAAGAAATATAGAGTAGGAGGAATCACAAGCAGTGCTGACAAAACAGCCACAGTTTCAGCTCACAAATGCAGAATTGGAAAAACTTAACTCTGTATCAGCATTTAAGTAAAATATTCTGTTTTGTTTCCCAATTTATTGTCTAGAAAGAAAGTCCAGGCAGTTTCCCCGCTGTCACAGTGACAAACAACAAGAATATTGTTTTTCAGCCTGAATTAATAATATCACCATATGAGCCCACGACACACAATATTAAGTGCATGGGTTTGTTGTGTTGAAGGTGAAGCTGATAAAGTTTTGTTTTTTGAGCATGTGTGCTGAATGGGGTTGCTGTTTTGAGCCTTCTTGGAGTCTCGTAGAGAGAGCGCCACCTGGAGATAAACCGCCTGCCTCACATGAACCCAAAGTGGTGTCCATAATTAACACCATGGTCAAATATATAACTGTGAGGACCCGCTAAGCGCAACCTGATGTGAGGCCACGAGTGAATGACTTTGCAGGGGATTGAGGGGTTCTAGACATCACAGGATCAGTGACTCAATAAAAGAAAGAGGTTGATTGTTTAACTATATGTAAATGACAGCAAAGTTTGCCTGGTGTCTTTGCCGTTCTCTGCAATTGTTATTATTTGCTTATTTACTTACTTATTTAGGCATTGTTTGCTAATGAGAATACTACTTGCTAGCTTTTCAGCAACAGGAAGGGGAGGATGTATCTCAATTTGTCTGTATCCAGTAGATCTTCATTGCAGTTGGGTAAGTGTTAAAATGTCCAACCAGCCAGAGTCAACCCACCAATCGATATATTAGCGCAGGTGCTCTATACTGAATTCATCAGGGAGATGTGCGCCAGTGATGAATTTGCTATATTACATAGGCTGTGTACAATCAGTATGTCCAGTAAATGAATCCAGTGTCTCTCTTTTACCAAGCTTAATTGCTTTGTTAACTCATCATTAAACATACTTCATTTAAAGTCAACAGAAAAAACTAAATAGAACTCACAAAAAATATCTTGGTTAGTCTCTCCATTGTTCCGAAAGTCGCCACAAAGCCTTTATTCACTGCATTGGATATGAAAATATTTTGGCTCTGCAGGTTATTTTCCTCTGACTCGTTCTCCGGCTCAGTGCTGCTCAGTGCTGAATGAGAGTCTGGCGATGGACCCTAGTCTTCCTTTAACATTTCATAAGTGGACACCTTAAGCCAAAGACGGAAGAGTGTTTATCATCAAAAGGGTCTACTAGCAAGAGAAAAAAAGGACTGGGTCACAGAGGACCAGTGGTGGACAAAGTACTCAACCCCAGTACTTGAGTCAAAGTATAGATACTCCTGGTCAAATATTACTCAACTACAAGTGAAAGTTGCTCAGTCAAATTTTTACTTGAGTTAAAATACTAGAGTTCTTGCTTTTAAAAATACTTAAGTATTCAAAAGTACATGTTTCTAAAAATACTTAAGTATTCAAGTACAAATTACAAAGTACATTTTCTAATATGAATACATGCTGTATTGTTTTCATGATGCATTTACAGAAGCTTGTAACTCTCTGAAACCATCTAATGATGCACTGACCTGCTTGTAGAACCACTCTGCTACACAAAGTCTATAGAAACACCTATTAGATTGAAGATAACTGTAAGGAGTTCTCCAAGTCTGTTAAATAACTGAGATTTCTTTCTGTCTTCAGAGGCAGTATATACTACCTGGAATAATGAATAATTATAATAATATATAATATAATAACTTTAATTTTGTCTTTCTCCTGCCATCACCATTACAGCTTTTTGTTTGAATGAAAGAGGGAGAGTTTGCTTGTGCTTGTTAGTGCGCCTGGATGATGTATTTCCACTTTTACATCAGTCCCATTTGAGGAGCTACTGTGATTGGTTTCCTTCTGTGAGGAACACAGCATGTGACCCAATTGCATTTTAGAAAAGAAAAAACAGCAACAGCTGACTTCAAAGATGTGCTTTTTCGAACAGTAACAACAACCTTCCTAGAAATGTAGTGGAGTCAAAAGTAAAATATTTGTCTTTGAAATGTAGTGGAGTCAAAGTCATACGTTTCCAAAAAAAAAACAAATACTCCAGTAAAATGTACTTAAGTACAGTACTCAAGTAAATGTACTTCACTACTGTCCACCACTACAGAGGACTAGGCAGCGTGACAGACCTGGTAAAACCAAATATGTATTAATGGTTAACTAAGAATGTTTGGCTCCAGTCCACAAGGTCTTCAACTCCCATCTCGAGAGGAATTTCAATGTTGAGCAGGTGGTGGGAGAGAAAAGTCCTCCTGTTAGAACGTGCTCTGAAACCTTTATTACTTTTCATGGAAGAAAAGCAGTGGAAATTCCTGGCTGCTAAACTACAGTACACAGTATGCCAAGCTTATGCAGTATATTTTAGCAACTGTCAAATCGTGATAAATCAAGAAAAAAATCTAGGATGCATCTTCCAACTGTGATTATGTTGATTATTTGTGTTATTTGCCGGCAAAATGGAGATGCCTCCTGTGTCTGTTTTCACCTTTTTACTTAGTGGTACCTTCATGCTCCACCACTGCAGAGTGTTGATTCCTCACCTCCATTCTGCTCATGGTTTATTCACCAGCCACTCTTTTCCATCTTCTTTGATGTTATTATTTGTTGAATTAAATATAGAAAATTTGTTTTGCTTGTCCACAGCATCTATATTTCATCCAATGTCCTGATTAGGGGTTAGCCAGTGGAACTGTGCTGATTTCAGGTGTATCCACCGTGTAAACAACAACTGAGGTGACCTTTGCTCTGGTTACATGGTTCTGTGGGTGAATATAATGTCTCTGCTCTGTCACTGTCTCTGCACTGGTAACTGTTGGCAAAAGGGACTCTGTACTAGGGCTGAGCAATATGGACAAAATCAAATATCACCATATTTTTTTTCCCAAACACCCTAATATCAATATTGTAACCCCATTGAAGTTGTTGGTGTTTTCGCAAAATCTTAAAGGGGACCTATTGTGCTCATTTCGAGCTCTATACTTTTATTTTGTGGCTTTACCTTTACATCATTCACTGTTCAAAAGCATCCTTATTTATCTTACTTATCACACTCATCCTTTATACAGCCCCTTAACACCCTCTGTCTGAAGCAAGCTGTTTTAGCTCCTATCTCTTTAAAGCCCCCCTCTCCACAACCCACTTTCCTCTGATTGGCCAACTTCCATAAGACTGCTGGGGGGCAGTTATATCCCACTAACATGTAGACTATCTTCTTAAGATAGTTTAAAGAAATTTTAAAAATGTGTATGACGGCTGTTAGGGCATAAAACTAACGATCTGTTGATCTTTACAAATCAAGACTTTAAAGTCTAACAGGCCATTGGTGCCAGCAAAAAATGTTTGAATCCAAAATCAAATGGAATCAAACCTGAATTATCCTTTAAAAATTGGAAATAAATCAGAAAAGACAACACTTGTACCATATCCTGATAAAAGGCTATCCAAAGTATTGATCACAGCATTGATATAATATTGATATATTGCCAAGCCCTAATCTGAACTCTGGAGTTGTATTGTTTGTATTCTCCTTTGCTGTCATTCTTGCTTTCTAGAAAGCTCTATTTTTAGTGTATTGTACCCTCTTTCTTTGAGTGTCTGCCTTTATGTCAGTCTTTGTGTCTGTACGAAGTGTGTGCAGCTGATAAACTATATGCTGTCTGTCAGTCAACCAGCAGGGTTGTGAATGGGGAATTAGGACACTCTTGTAAAAGCACCCTTTGTAACGCACTTCTGTCTCTTTGTATCTCTGTCTCTGCTGAACACACATCCACAGACAGACACACACACACACACACACACACACACACACACACACACACACACACACATCCACAGACCGTTTATTAATAATAATCCTAAATCATGTTACATGGTTATAAAGCCAATTATTTTCCTCTCAAAGTCAGGTAAAGGAATCCTCCCACTCGCTGCCTCACATCCCAGAATTTCTGAATACCGCGCCTTATATTATAGCTCGTTTTCTGTTCTGTTGCCAGCAGAGCTGAGTTCAGGTACCAATTTGAGGAATGAATTTTTAGGCAGATAACAACTCATTTTTGGCTTTGTTCTACGGTGTATTGACGCCACACCCAGAGAACCCTATGGGCTCATATATCTATGAGCTCCTTAAGAGCTCTCTGTGTGTTTGGATACAAGTGTATCTGATTATCTATTCAGGATTAGTTTGAGGCATTGTTCAGCGATTGTGTTATTATTCCTTTTTGTTCTGCCTTTCCCCCTTGTCTCATTGTACGAAGTACTTGTGTACTTCGTAATGCAGTATGCTAATAGGCTTTCTTTTCCTAATTATTTTGGATGGATGTTGGTTGTTTTCAGCAGCGGAGAGGGGGCTTAACAAGAGACAGTTAACAGGTAATATTTTGACACAAGGAAAGAGGCCAATGAATCTGAGTGCAATTGCACAAGTTGAGTCTTTGAAAATAGGCTTGCAGTAAAATATTTTGGATAATTTGCTTTTGGGTAATTATCCCTGTCAGACGTAAGCCTGAAGGGGGCCTTGCGAATGTGTGCGTTTGTGTGTGTGTGTGTGTGTGTGTGTGTGTGTGTGTGCGTGCCTGACCAATAGGTGTGGAGCTTGTCAGCAGCTAATGTCTCATACAACTGGACTCACCAGCCTAAAGTTTTTGTGCACATTCGTGACATTTGCACAGCTGTGTTCGGAGGTGTTACGTTCTTCAGCGTTCCCATTCTAGTGAACGCAATTGCTTAAGAATGCTTTGAGAGAATTTCTTCATCCTGACACCAACAACAACTTGAACTGCAGAATGAATTGATTATATTTTAGCAGTCAAAGGTCACTGTAACCTCATGACCACTCTCATGAACACAGTATCTCAGGAACACAAACTTATAGATGCTTTGTCACTCAGCATAACATAGCTAATTGTTATTAGCGCCTCATCGATATATCACTTTATATCGGTATCAACATACATATGCTATATAAAGAATATCAGCCAATATGTTGATATCAAATTTTTGTTTAATCTTTCGACACTGGCCCCAAAATCCAGTATCGGTTGGGCTCTAACTGTTATGCACCAAAACATTAAGGAAAATTTCTCATATGTGTAAACCTACTTGGCAGAAAACCTGATTCTGATTCTGCTTCCACCTGCAAGCTTAAAAATAAAAACAAAAGCATCCACAAGTTTGTCTCACGTGGGAAAATGTTTAACATAATGAATTTTGACAAAACAAAACTATAATTATTCCTTGAAACTTTTTAAACATTTACTGCTTTTTTTTTTTGCTAATTTTTTGCTGCTTATTGACACCATGTTAATCCCGATGAGGCAGTCATGTACTTTCCACCACTAGACCTCAGCACCCAAATGCGGCATTGTTATTCCACACTGTTAACACTGTTTTGTCTGCAGTATCATCAGCCATGATAAGGTTTTACACGGGTCTACACAGACCCTCCCAGCTCCTTTTGTCAGGCAATGAGAACTTGAAACCAGCCCAGAGGGAGATGGAGGCAGGGGAGAAGGCGTGGCAGGATTCCTACATCTTTAATGCCTCCTAGGCTCAGGGCGCAGACTCCCTTAACTGCTCTCTGTTCAGCGATTTCTGCGTGGGATGGTGCAGAATGGCAGGGGTTGTGGCTGCGATGGCATCAAAGCTCGGAAAAGCAAAGTGAGAGTCGATAAGCGACGTGTGAGTTTGTGAGCGAGCATGTGTCTCTGAGAGTGATTGCTTGGGAGCTCGGTGAGAATTTGAGTTAGAGGAGGCTCATGCCTGTCTGCTCTCTGTGTGTTTGTGTCTGTGCGCTTTAAAATGCAGGTTGTGGTGAGAGCAAGATAAGTCTCCTTAATTATTAATGCTGTCATTCCACAGCATTATTCCCTTTGTTACACTTTTATTGGTTAACACATCTTGTTTCTTGAGGGCTCTCAATAATAATAACCTTTATAATAATAACAGAAAGCACCAGTCCTGCGGTGGAGGCAGCCTCTGACCTGCAGTTCTTCATATCGTGTGTTTACTATTAATATGACTTGTCATCCCTTCATTCTGCCATTTGACAGTCTGTGGAGGAAACACTTGGCTGTAGATGCATACGGCTATATTTAGACACCAGTGACGCTGATGACAGTTTCATCACTTTTTTCCTTTTCTTTCCTACAGAGTGGGCTATGATACGCCGAAGCCATGTGTGCACACTGGGCTCTTCCCAAAATTTCATATAATGCCTGCTTTCCTGTTTGCTGTGCCAGACTCTCTGAGCAGTGCTGCAGCTCTAATATTCTGTTATTATCTGTTTTCATCCAGAGCCTTGCCCTTGTTTTTTCTGCATTTGATGATGAAAGTGTAATTTGCCCTTTTGCAGTGGTTGAAAATAACAAAGTGTATTTACTCCAGTAGCATACTTAAATACAATTCAGAGGTACCTGTATTTTACATTAAAATTTATTCTACTTACACTACATTTCAGAAGAAAATCTTGTACTTTTCCCCCATTATATTTATTCAATAACTATATATTTTCCACCAACATGAAACTGGCTCCATTTTGGTTTGCCCACATAATTTTGAACCCTTTGGAGCATTTCCACCAAAAATAAGTTGTTTTGGAACTTGAAACGTTGGTTCCCAGCTGTAAGCAAAAAATAGCAGGATTTCTGTGGGAAGCAAAGTGGTTGTGTCACATTCTACAGGTGACATCCTTGATTATAACGATTCCACTTAAAACTGGAGGGAACGTCGGCTGGTTCGCTCAATAGCACCAGAGTTCCATGAATCTTAAACAGAACCGGTTCAAGAGCAAATTTGGTGGAAAAGGGCCTTGAGTAAGTAATGAAGTTACACCATTGGTCTGTTGAGTGTTGGAGTTTCCCCATTGGCTGTTGCTCTTTTGAATAAGTAGGCAGGAATGTTAAATGCGTAGGGTAAGTGCAGTATAGGTGCAGTTCTCTAAAACTATCGCTAAAGGTTTCATCCCTCGCTCGTGCAGCACTTTAAATCTACACTCACTTACTGCATGGGCCCCACATCAAACTCACCTAATGTGGCCTTTAAGTTCAGCTGAGACTGGTCAATCAATAGCCAACACACACCCAATTCATGAGAAATAAAAAAACAAGTCCATACTCCGTCAAAATGGTCCATCACAGTACATCATATACGCACAGACAGAACAGAGACGATAGGTACCTGATGTTCACCATGAGGTGAAAACAACATAAAACCTTATGCTGTGAGACACAGGGATGATGGTTATGCGCTGTAACAGTCCAACATAGAGCAGAGTTGGAGAGGAAAACAGCTCTCTGTGCACAGAGAGGCATGAGAGAGAGTGCACAGTTACAGCACCCCAAATAACAATCTGACAAAACACTCAATACAGACTGAGACAGAAAAACAAGACATCCAGAGATAGAAACAATGAAAAGCAAGGGGAGTTATTAGGTAATTAGAGTTGGTTCTCTTTCAAATCAAACATGTAGCTTAATCATGTCACGTGATAGTGACATGCTGCTTCAGCTATTACTATCACATTATATATTGTATAATTTATAACATATTATATTTTTTAATATATTATATTGTATATGGTCCAGCCATATGCTAGGTTTTGATGTAGTCTTGTTGCTAACATCAGTTGTTGGCTGTGGCGCCACGTTCAGCATCCAGTTATGAAAGTGGTATCAGTCTTCTCATTTAACTCCCGGCAGGAAACCAAATGAGCGTATTGCCAAAAATGCAACACTGTTCCTTTATTTATTTAATTTATTCACACCTTTCAAGACCATGTTGTAAACATTTAAGCAGCCCCAGGCTTTAATCATCCTGGTAGACTTGTAACGTTGTTTTGAGGCTCCTCTTCTTAGTGACAATCCAGTGATGCAGTAAGTGAGGTTGATAGCAGGCAGAAGCGTTTGTGGTGTTCTTATTGATTCCTGCTTCCCGCCAGCTCGGGGATACTCTTCCCTCTGAAGCTCCAGCTGGGCATCACGCACCATGCTGCCAATTAGACTCTTTCTTGTGCGTACTGTTTGACAGGTAGTGTTTTCGCTGTTGTATTTGTGACCTGTGTGTGTTTTTGTCCGTCTTTTCTACTGTGCGTGCACACTATTTCTGTTCGGCTCAGGGTTAAATCTGCCTCTCATTTTTCGGACCCACTCAGCTCCATCTGTATTGACATGTGAATAATGGTTGCTATGGCAATATTGTCAGAAAGTCGTGGTGTTTTTGCATTTTTTTAATCAAACTGGAAATTCTACAATTCCACATTTTGTGCTACTGAGAATCTCAACTTAATGCAGATGAGTCAGTCTAGCACAATGCACTGGGCTCATGAAACTCGCATCAAACTTCCAAACTAGACTGTTGATCAAATATGAATCAATATGCTGTTACTGCATTGCCTATTTCCCTCCTCAGATGTTTTCAGAAACATATTTTATTCTGCTGTTTAGCTGTAATATGAGAACATTTGTAACCAGGCTGCTATTTTGTTCCTGCATATGAGTGCATGTGAAGGCTTTAACATGTCCTTCAAATTCTGCTAACTTTTAAATGTGCTTTTATTCGCTGCTGAGATCAATAAATGCATAACACATAACGTTTCCTTGATATTCAGCACTGTCCTTCTCTTTCTGAGATTAAAAATCATACTTTGACCTGATACAGGCAACTAATAATGCTCTGTGAATGAGCGGGCCTGCCCTCTTTCATCTGCATGGAGAACGGCAGCTTGAGTGTGAGACTGAGGCAGTGGGAGTTTTGAAAACTGGAGAGTTTGGATGGCAGAGGCGTCTTGCATCCACAGGGTATCTGGTCATCACCCATCTAGAAGGACAAACCCTCTTTGGAAGCACTATTACCCTCTCTGCAAACACTGCTCTCACTAAATCATGTTTGTGTGTGTCAAGTAGCTTGTTCGTCAGATAGCTCAGCGAGGGTTATTGACTTGATTTCAGCTTATTACATCCAGCTAAGTCGGCAAGGACATCTTGGCCTTTAAAAAGAAGTTCACGGCCTTTAAGAAGCAATTCTCCATAGGAACTTTGGGCTCAGTCTAAGTCTGTCTGTTTGAAGTAGTAGACTGTGCAAAAGTGGGTTTGTGAAGATTAAGCTTATCTTTGCATCATCCTCCTTACAGGAGGTGCCGTGAGGCAATACTCTCAGCTTAAACATGGGCAGGCTGCTCTGTGGACATTTTAAAGAGCCAGGAAGCCTCTTATCTACCTCCCTAAACCAGATGGTTTGTACTGGATGGAACATATTCTTTGATTATTCTTCAGTTGTTTGTCCATAAACTTTCCATCTTAATTTATATCTGTTATTTTTCTTGTTCTGGATTGTTGGAAAACTGATGTTTTCAAGGTTATGCTGGGCATATAGTATGTGATTTTAGAAATGTGGTTTAATTCTAACTCCTACTGTGCGATTATATCGTCTGCAATGTAAAGCAAAAACTCACAATTTATGCGCTCACAATGTACGGTCCAATTGTCAAGCCATGACCTGAGTAGACACACTCAGGTGAAGTTTGTTTGCTCGTGATAATGATGCTAACAAGGCAAAAATGTGCTGCCTTGATCATCTGCGCTATCCTGTGTGCTGAAACATCTAAAATGGCTTGTCCACAACTGGAGGTAAGCAAGCCTTGTTTTACTGTCTCTATTTTCTGTTCATGTCCCCTTGGCAATTTGAGACTTTCTGTTTGCAACTTTGTGCAATAGCAGCGAGAAAAAAGGCACTGACCTTGGGGAATTGCTCCTGGGTCTGCTTCAACTGTACGAGAGCCTGACAACAAGAGACCATGTCAGAAATTCATCCAAGCATCCAAGAGCCGTTCAGGAGCAGTTGATCGGTCTTCACTCCCCCCTGTATGCTGATTGTTATGGGTTCGAAAATCAAGTCTTTGTGGGTTTCTGGTCACTGACAGGTCTGGCACCACATACAGTACTATGCATATTCCTTCTAAGCCAATAATCATTAAGCGTCACTTTGACTCAGAAGCACTGAATGTCTGACCTGCTCAAGAACCACGACTCTGTGCTGTGTCATAGATGTTAATTAACTCGTCCCCACTGTAAGAACACATGCTTATCATACCTTTTAGCCAAAAACCTGTCCTGAGTGAGCCGTCACGTTCAGCTTCAACTTCAGCTTTGAAGATGAAAGCTCTAAAGTATTTATGATGGGCATCTGTAGTGGGCTTATATGCAGAGAAGAAATGCAAGTCTTGCTCATGTAACTTCAGTTGGAGAAAAGGATAAGGACATATAAGATGAACTCTTAAAAAACTTCTTTATAGTTTGTTAACTTAGTTAATGGATAAATAATTGTTTTGTAACTTGCACTTCTTTGCACAGGAATAATCTAAAAAAGTGAGTATCTTAGTTTCTGTTGGGGCTGGGTTTTAAAAAATATATTTTTTTAATTCATATTCTTTATTTGATTGGTCTGGTATTGATTCATAAAATCTGAGATTGAATTGAGAGGTCAGAAAGTGGTATTTATCTGTATTTTTTATAATGCATGAAGCTAGCATGTAGACCAAGCTGCAGCTGGACCCCAGCCAACAATGTTTGTGGCTCCTCTCTTGGATTAGGAATCTTTTTCCAGCTGAGAAGTGTGGCGAGTTGGACTCCAGATCAGAGGGTGTAAATTACCAAAAGTGGAATACTTGAATACTGGTGGAAACTTTACAGATTTCAGACTGCTTTACTGTGCTGCCAGCTTGATAATCTCTTCCTCTGAGATAGAATCAGTACATAGATGCACTGTGTCACAGCAACACAACCCAGGGAAACTTGGCATACGCTCCAGTCTAGGGCTTCCAGGGCTTGGTCGCCTGTGCATATATGAGACAACAAGAAAACTGAGCGTTCGACTGGGGGGAGTGGAGACCAACTCTCCACTCCCCCCACCAGACTCCGTACTATGGGTTACAGAGTTTTCTGACTGGCCTAACCTCTTGAATGCTCTTCCTCAGAGGCTACACCAGTGAAAAGATTTCAGCCTCTTACATGTGAATATTTTTTGGGTTCTTTACTCATCTATGACAGTAAACTGAATATCTTTGTGTTAAGAGTAAAACAAGACATGAGAGGGCGTCATCTAAGGCTTTGGGAAACACTGATTGTTATTTTTAACCATATTTTGACATTTGAAAACAAACAACTATTAACCGATTAATTGAGAAAGTAACTGACTGATTAATTGACTATGAAAATAATTGTTAGTTGCAGCCCTAGACACAGGAAATCAGTGGTGATATCAGCCCTAGCCTCTGTGTCTATTTTGAGGTTTGTTGTGTGCACATTGTCTGAGCCATCACATAATTGTTAAAGAGAGTTTTACAAATGCGCAAGACAAAATCAATGAGGCAGCGTTTTCATTTATTATCAGATAGTATCTGTTTCCTGTCTTTCATCCCTGCCTGTTTTAGTGGCCATTGTAGATGTTTGAGCAGTATCATCTCAGCGTAACCAGGCTCTGTTGGTGGGGAGAGGATGAAACTGCTTCGCTGTATTTTAAATTCTCTTCAAGTCTGCTCCACCGCCGCGATTCTCACTTCAATAAAAGGTCTCTGTATTTGCCCACAATTGATGGTCAAACCTTGATCTCCATCTCACACGAAGCCCCGACCTGTAGGTCAGAAGCGTATTGTCCTGTGGACCACATGGATCCAGTCCCCTCTGTCAGTCAGTCATTCTTCCTCTCTGGCTGTCCTGCAGTGAAAAGGCCATGCAGCCTCGCCACTGTGGGTGAGCAAATATTAAATAGATGGCAGATTACTGAGAAAGACCCCTCTGTGTGGAACATACGGCAGCTAATCCACAACCCCGCAGCTGTGGAGACTCAGGAGAGGAGCAGGAGCAGAGATGTCAAAACAGATCATCTGCTGACATTTCCTAAAAATGTGTTACAACTACAGCTTGTTTTGGCTCTTGATTTTATAGCTGTTGTTATGCAGCAGACTTCTTTCTCTGTGTATCTTTGACTTTGTTTGTTTTCCAATGGATGCACACTAAGATGCTGAGCTTATGTAAAGTAGCAACACAGACTCACACTGGCCTTTGAGCACTTCCTTACCAATGGCAAGGGAAAGGAGTAATAAGGGAGACAGGGCATGCAGTGTTTTTGTTACAAAAATGGTAATAATCTGGTAACACTATGCTGGATGCTGTTTGAATGCAGCTTATTCAAGAATTAAACTGTGGCTCTTGTCTTTTTGTTCTGTCTGTTAAAAATGTACCTTACTTCTGAAATTCTATATATATTATAGTAATACTTCATTTATAATTATTTGCGTGTGTGTGTGTATGTGAGTGTAAATGATTCATTGTGATCACCATAAAAGTGTTAAACTAAATCATCAAAACAATCATCGCAAAATTGAAATGAAAAATACTGCAGTTAAAAATATTTTTTGCTGAAAGTACAGAAAGGTCACTGATATACTGCTAGTTCTCTGAATACATGGGCCTTCTTGTCTGGACCAAAATGTGTGTTCTACAAAAAAAAATTTTAAGGAGAAAAATTACCTTAACATACAGTATCATAAATCCCTGATGTTTTTGTTGTTAAAATCTTCACAACCAGTTCTCAATAACTTTGCTGCTTGTTTGTTTTATGGTTGCCTATGCCTGTCTATTTTTACGGCAGCATTGTGTATTGTGCGAATAAATTCTCAAGAATGCACATTAATTCACAAACAACTGGCATTCATCCTTCTAACGCGGGGGTGTCACAATTGTCAAAATCCATGATTTGATTTGTTTTTCAATTATATGGTCAAGATTTGATTAAATTTTTGCCATCAGTCTCAATTTGTAAAAAAAAAAATCATTGTTTTATGCTCTGACAATTGAAGATAAGCTACAAGTGTGATATAACCACCACTTTTGTAAAGGAGATTAAGAGATTTT
Organism: Lutjanus erythropterus; assembly: GCF_056507025.1. Classification (NCBI taxonomy): domain Eukaryota; kingdom Metazoa; phylum Chordata; class Actinopteri; order Lutjaniformes; family Lutjanidae; genus Lutjanus; species Lutjanus erythropterus. Next base: position 23,957,276 of record NC_139318.1, read on the forward strand.
CATCTAAATGCATTATATGTTAGAAAATGTCACTGAAAACATGCGAAAAAAGACTGTGAGCCATAAAGTACTGAATTGTGGAGTTCAGTGTTCAGGATTTTTGGGGCGGACCTGAAATTGTGGCTAGATGATACACAGACACCATGTGACACTGTAAAAGACAGAAGGCGTGTGTGTTTAGCATCAGCAGTGCAAGTGATGAAAAGACCAAGCGAACCAACTCATGAATCATCCATTTTTCAGGTCATAGTTGCATTTGATACGCGAGACAGTGCCAGCAGACATGCCTGCAGCAGCTGAACCTGAAACCTAATTTATATACATGGTGATTTTTTTTTAATCATTCAGATATCTCTGGGTGGTTAATAAAAATTGACACCCCTAATTTTAAGTATGGTATCCTCTTCATCATGTTTATGAAGCTGGGAGTGTTTGTTATATCAAGTGTGGTAAACTTGTTAAAGCCCATCTGAGAACCACAAACAAAAAAAACAACAACAACAGAGCCTAAGGATAAGAAAACTGTCTTGCTTTAGACCCACTGAATTATACTTGATCTAAGGCTACAGCTAAATGACTTGAGTCATCAAACCAGTTATGTCAGAGACTGACCAAAGCAGCCGTGTCAAAGAAGCCCTCCTCTCACCTGTGAGTGCAGCTGACAGATCTGTCACAAATTGCCTTGTGCGGTGTGAACTGCCGTGCTCTGAGATATTTCCTTGTTATATCATAGATCCATGGTTATATTAAATAACATTCCATTCTTATTTCTGACTCTATTTTCTGAGCCTAAAAGATATGAAAACTGTAGCAGCCTGCTCACTGAAGCTGAACCTCCAGCTCAGAATAATAACAGAGGTGTAAGTCACACGCTCAGACACACTGAGAACATTTCACAATGTGAGAGTATGGAAATGTCTCACGTTGTCCACGTCAGAACACATCTGGATCCAGTATCAAATGGTATAATGAAGCTGATTCCGTTATTCTTCCTTGTTTACATACAATTAATTAATTCATTTGATATCAGATGAATAGATGGGAAAATAAATATATATTTATGTAAATATCATGTAAATACTCAATTATTAGTATTTGAGATTTAAATCATACAGTGCAATCACAAAGAAAACATTTTAAGAAACTGTGTATTAATGGAACAGTAGCTCTAAACCCTGGTAGACTAAATGTTGAGTATCCATGTCTCTTAAGAAGAATATGAGACTGAAGGTGCTTCCAGCAGTGAAGAAGTCCCTGTCAGAGGGGCAGACACACATCTAGGTACGCAAGGCTAAACCCTGATAGCAGGGGCAGAGTATTTTCTCCTCCCACCACCAGTGAGCAGAGGTTTCTGGTCTGACATGAGGATTGTGGGCAGGTGTCTGCAGCACTGAGACACAAGGTGTCCTGTGTGTCTGTTGTCCGGCTCCACGTGTCTGTACACAGCTTCTTGAAGAGCTGTTTCTAAAATAAAATGGGGCCCACTTGTAAGGATAAAACACTTGAATCCCTGATGATCAAACCTGAGCTTTCATCTCCTTCGTCCTCATCAGTGTTGTCCTCTGCCCACTTCATCATCGCCATCGCCACTGCCCACTTGCTGCTCTGGCATCTTAGGGGGAATTAAAGTGGTTCAAAGAGAACAGCTCTTGCAATGGATGCTGTGCTGTCTCATGCGAAAGTAATTGTCAAATACCTTTTTTGCCACTGTCCTTCCGCTCTCTCTGCCAGGCGACTGCACAATCCATTGTACTTTTGAACCTGTGGTCTCCTCCTGTAGCCACCAGGAAAGAGGAAATGTCAACATGCTTTTAATGGGATTAATAGAAGTCCTCAGAAAACCATGTCAAAAAGAATATAGAAATAAAACAAATAGAAATATGTGAAGTTAAATGTCACTCCAAACTTTTTCCATGAAGGTAAAATTTGTCGTAAATGTTGACAGAGTTGTCTGTCGCTGACTGAAAACTACACAGACAGTATGTATAGATGTATATATTCATCATAAAAGTGAACGCTTTGCAGCTATTGTGACAACAGGGGACATATCTTCACTCTTTTTTTGTCCTGACTCATAGTGCTGTTTGTTGAACTTTATCACCTGATTTGTGGTTTTGGATTGGTGTCCCATCTCAGTTGTTTTCCAAAACTCTGACCCTGCTGCAACAACACCTGACCTGACAAATGCATCTATCTACGTATTGATTCTTCAATGATGATTCTGGGTTAGACAATCCAAAGTGCAGTGGTAATTTCAGCTTTAATGAACTCAGCGTGGGTCTTCTTTAGAAGCCAGTGATGAGGAGTCTATATGCTATTGAGAGAGGTTTGTCCAATACAATACCGTTTAATTAAGTAAGCATTTACCTAGGACTCTTGTTCTCTTATTCTCACTATATGTGTGTGTTTGTTGGTGTAGGACTTTGTTTGTGTTCCCATGTACTTGTATGCATCCCCTCCTGCTGTTTATTGCCAGCAGGGGAATCTACTCCTATTTATTTAATTATTGTACCGCCGGCACAGACATCTCCTTGTAATAAGATCCCACTGCAGAAACCTGAAAAAATTCATTTCAACTGTGGTTAAAGTTTTACAGACTCAAAGGCAAATGTAGCCTCATCTGTCTTGTTTAAAATATGTCACAGGCTCATGTAGGATTACTGGTTGCTGTAAACACTCATATAAAAGCTGGTTTTCAAATAACAAGTCTCAAATAATAGGCAGATTTAAAAAAAACACACTGAAATGGGTGAAATTCTATTATACTGGCTGGACATACATATGAAAAGTGATGAATTTCCCCTTTAAAGAAACATGTATGAAGTTTAGCAAGCTTTTCCACACCATCCTTCTCTTCATCTGTGCATGGCTCCATCTTTTTCTTGTATTTTCTCACAAATTGAAACTAAAATGCTGAACTACATGCAGTGTTTCATTTCACTCCACAATTGCTCACAGTTTTTGGTTGTTTTCTGGTTCATGTGCCTTATTGTTTTTGAGATCTAATAAAATAAAATTGATTTCATCCTTGCAGAGTTGTAAACCTGCTCCCATAAAAGCCATAAGAATAAAAATTTAAATTAATTTTCAGATACGTTTTTATCAAGTTAGATTTTGGTAACATTAGCCAGCCTCACTGGAATTGCCATCACTTTCCAAAGTGTCTCCACGGTCAAATACTACCACTGTCTTCTCATTAAAATATATTAATTGTGAGGCACATGCAAGAAGTGTTGAGTTAGTAGCTCTAGACATCAACATGAGCTCATCATAGCAAATGAATAGAGCAGAAGACAAAAAATATATGGGGCTCCCACTGTGACGATGCTGCATGAGTGACAGCATGACTGCAGGCGAAAGATGGCAAATGAGAAAATATTATGCACAGGAGATTTTGGTGTGGTGCTAAACATGAAGGCGTGGCTGGCTGCCATGAAAGTACAAGTGTCCCTGAAACATAGGCTTAGGTGAGAGGTTCAGTCCATCCTGTCCAGGTCCGCAGACAATCACATGGCTAACACGTATAATGTATAGACAAACACATTGCCACTCACATTCACACCTACAGACAGTTTAGAGTTTCCAGCTCGCCTTTCCTTCATGTCTCTGTACTTTTGAGCAAACCAGAGCACCTGGAGAAAACTCGGGCAAACACACAGCGAGAACATGCACACAGAAAGGCTCCAGTGACCCAGGTCATGTTTCACTCAGCATTTAATCTTTAAGACATGTGTATGTAGCACCAGTACTCGAGAAAGTGGTTGCTGAAACTCATTTCATTTTCTGTTACTATGGGAAGATAGGCTGATGTTGATCACATTTGACTCATTTCCATGTTTGCCTGCATGGAAAGCCTGTTTGAGGCTGAACTTGCAGGCAGAATTACCCATCAGGAGACAGTATATATACGAGTGCTGCCATGCTTTATGTGCCTCCTATCATTTAAGCACCATTGGTTCTGCAGCTAAAACTCGGCTGGTGCAACATTTCCAGCAGCACAATTTGTACATCAGTGTTGTTAATATATTTCTTTAACTGTCTAATATTTTTTAAACACAGATTAGGAGCACTGCCTTGTTTGAATCATTAACATTTGATGTAAATGAATTGTAAAAGACAATAAAGTTGTGTTTTGCCGCGGGGTAAAGACAGGGATAAATGATGCATAATACTGCCATGTCAAAACTTGTACAAGTGCACTAACTCCATGTGTATATGAATGTACTCTCTAATGTTTTGAACCCCTTCTTGCATCTCCCCTGTGGACTGCACACTTACTGTATGTCACATTCTAACTAGCAGCAGGCCTGCAGCTGCAGAGGGAACAATCTGTGTGTTAAAGATGCCTGGTGAGCCACTCCTCATTAAAAGAGATGAGACATCAGTGGTTTGCACTGTGCAGCCTGGAGAAATGCTTCATGGGTGCAAATATTGATTCTGTTTATTCTCTCCCTGTGGGATGAATGTTGTCGATCCATGTGGTTGAATATTTGCTCTGATTAATGATCAAAGACTGAAGTCATTACGATTTTTGCACTAACATGTCAACAGTGGTCATAGGGCTTGTTATTTTCAATTTATGTACAAAATATGTGAATTAATCTGTCTTTTGGATATTAAAATGGAAACATTTGTTAAAATCAATAATATCAATCAAACCCAGGTAAAAATCTAAATTTAGAAATACCATGTGTAGCACAAATACACAGCATTTATTGTTTGTTTTATTGCTAAAAAGCACTCTTATGAATATTCAGCAGCTCATTTATGCTTTCTCCCTTCATTTTTCTGAGCTGTGCTGTTGCAACATGACATTGTTTACTCCTTAACTACAGTCACACAGTGTATCTTTTTAATTGCCATAGGAAAGACAACAAGTTCAAATTTATGTAAACAGGAAATTTGTTTAAATGTATCTTATTTTAAAATATCTGGCTGTAATTCTGAGAAAACTGCTAAAAACAAAACAAATCATAAAATGGTAATAGGAAATGGAAATGGCAAGCCTAAAAGTTCCCATGAAATGTCTTGCGGAGTGCTAATTGGTTGCGTTTCCTGTAAAAGAGGCAGTGAGGGAGAGACTTGTCACAGACATTGATTGCTGTTTACAGTGGCCAGCAGTGCGGTGCGTTGTATGCCCGCATCATGCAGCTAAAGTGGTCCATGGATGTGACACGAGGAGGCTGACTCTTCCCAGGTTAACCAAGCTAACATCAGTTAGCTCGTTGGCTAACTTACTTTAGCAGCAGGTAAAGCTACCGTCCCATCAGGAAACTGCGCAAATGGCCTCAGAAGCGTATTCCCTGTCCATTTCAGTAGATTGCCCTGGTGCCCGGTCGCGTTCATTGCAAGGCTGCTGAGCCCGATTATGTTGCCAGCTAACGGTGGCTAACAGTTATAGTTAAGTACTTAAGCAACAAAGCTGAAGTTATATTTGTCCATCAGGGAACTCTGGAATTAAATCGCAGCTGGAAGACATCAGAGGAAAAAACAGAAAATGTTTTCTCCATAAAATAAGATCCAGTTTCACCTAAATAATAAATAAAGTTATGAAATTGTGCTTTTGTACAGTGAGGCTGGGCCCCCAGAAACACTCCAGTCCTCTCTGGAGTGTGGATTAAAATTTAGTAACACCCCCTGAGTGCAGGATGAGTCATCAACAGTTTTTAATGATTTTCCAGAAAAAGCCAAACTCTGAAATACCATTAAAATACCAGAGAAAAACCACAAAACAGCTTTTTTGATATTTTTGGGCCAGATAGTGGCACACAGATGACATTTGGTTCAGTACATATTTGATAAAAACACTTAAAGGCTGATTTTGACTTCATGGGAACTATAACCATGTATTCACTGAAGTTCATAATAAACAAAATCTTCCATACACTTTGGTTCTGATGATTCATATTTATTTTAATGACATCAGTGAAATACATCGGTGTTTACTTTTGAAGGAAAAGTAGGTTAGGCTGTAAAATGATTGAGTGCAGCTCGTTAAAAAATGTTACTCAGTGAACTTGTCATGCGACAATGAGCAGGATAGTGGTGTGTTCACTGCCTGTCCCACTGTGGAGTGGCTCTTCTTGCCTCTCACCTGTTTGTGAAGCTGCTAAAGGCATGCTTGGGAGATGAATGGTGTTGATTAAGAGACAGTGTCAACATCATCTTCTGCATGCTCTCTACTCACTGCTCTACATCTTAACAGGAAGGCAGCCAGCTCCTGGGAGAGGCAGGAGGCAAATTTGTTTATTTGTAGATGAAGTGAAGCATGTCCATGAGGATGAGTGGATGTTGGAAAAGGGGGTTTATGCATGTGTGTGCATGCAGTTATGTCAATACGTGTGGGGGCGTGTGTTTGCCTGTGGATGTGTGTATATGTGTGTGTGTCATTGTTTAGATAGAGCTCATGTTTTCCATGTCACCAAGTGTGCAAGAAATAAAACAGGGCACCGAGTTGCGTGTGAGCTGCTTGATTAGATTAGGGTAGCAAATTGATTGTAAGCGTGTAGTTGTCTCCATCGGAAAGTGCCACTGATTGCGGAGGCGGGTAAGCGTGCTGGCGCCTAATTTGATCACTCAGCAGCTAATGCAATCTGCGTTACGGCAGCTATTGCAGATTGGGATTAATGTGCCAATGGGCTGAGCAGGAATGGAGAGGTGGAAGAAAGTTAGTCGGCTGGAGATCGCACAGAGCACTGTCATCAATAGAAGTGACAGAGGCACAGAGGCCAAAACACTATCTACTCTGCCCCTGTGGCTGACCCGTCCGTATGTTTTCAGGAAACACACAACAGCTGAACTCCAGTCAGTAAGGCAGATTTCCTCACTTGTTTAAGTCTTTTCTGAAATACAACGGTAACAACATCTTATTTAACCTAACATACCAGATGGCTTGTTACACAGAAACATCTGGGAAGTTGTTCTTGGAAACTTTTTAGGAGTAAAGGGCATGTGCTTTTAAAAAAATTCTTGATAGGTGATTGGATGAATAATTTGTTTATCACTATCTATCAGTCAATCACATCAACAAATTATATGATGTAGTCAGCGGAACCAGTTGGTAAATTGAACTCTCGGTCAGTCGGGAAAAGACTTATTCTTAATACCTTGCAATCTTTTAGTGATAGCATAAATTAATTGTATAATAGTGAAAGAATAAAATGAATGTGCTTTTTTGCACAAGTAAGTTAGATAGATGTTGTGTGCACTGTTCTGAAAAAAGCATATATGTCGTAACCAAAGGAAGAAATGTCTGTGCATGAAGCAGTAGACGTTCTGTTGGATCTCCATCTGTGTGGCCAGAGAACTTATTTGCATATTACCAATCAACACGTTGAAACAGCATTGATTGATAGTGAGACACACAGAGTGAAGACACGCTGTGTGTCATGGCAACTATTGCATGCATGACCATGCAGTATAGAGCTACTTGACTAGTCAGCTGTAGCAATTTGAGGAGTAAATCTGAAAATCACTTTGACATGAGATGCCAGACTGGAAGAAAATAATGATTAATTCCAGTTAATCATTACCACAAAATAAGTTTCAATGCTTTTCCTCCATTATAAAACATTTGCTTTGGCTTTTTTTTTTTAATGTTTCAAAACCTGTTTTTTACATCACTGTGAGGTGATGTTCTTCTGTTCTTCTCTTTTACTGGTGAATTGCTACTTTTTTCATTGCCTCAATACCACCAATTGTTGATATCTGCCTCACCACGTCTGTCATGTCACATCTGTGCTTGTGTCCGTCCTTGGTGCTTGTGCACACGCTGAAAGAATAATGATAATACAGCAAACCGCTTATCAAAGCAGTTCCTTCCAAAAACACCACAGGGTGCCTTGAAAATGTGCAAATCCAGTTGTAACTTTTCTCCATTTCTCTGTCTGTGTGGTGCATCTTTCTCTCTATTGATCAGTTCTGCTTCAGAGGCTAATTGCATCATAGAGTAAGATGGGCATGCATGTATTGATTAAACTGTGTTCTGTGGTTGAATTCAAATTGACCTCATATGAAATGGGTGAGAGAAAGGAAGAGCTGGTTATCACAGTGATAATAAGGGTCCTGCCTGTCCCCTGTCCACTCCCATTATCTCCTGTCACATTCACTTCTGAGCCCAAATGCCACATTAGCATGCCTGAGACCCAGTCCCACAGTGGCATCACACTGACAGCTCTCATACCTGCGTCGCCTATAGATCTCCTATTCTGACAGAACAGCAGCTCCCATCATGGTTTATGCATTTCTTCACTCTTCATGGATTTAACCGTATGCAGACACACAGTAAATGGCATACAGTAGAAGATGTGTTCAGTGTAACAATGGTCAGTTTAAAGAAAGACTCTTGATTTTCTTTAGTTATGCCAGCTTGAACAGATGGCAAAAGGCTGTGTAATGCATATGAAACCAGACAATCAAGAACAAGTGTGCAATCACATAAGCATAAGAGTATGCTTTTTGGTTATTTTCAACAGGACTGAGAGATATTTATGCTATCTGTTGCTATTTAATGGCTTGAGTGCACCACGTTTGATGCTGAGTAGCATTGTGATGTGTCACAATGTGTCACAGGAAGGCCTTTGTTCCGAAGAGGACAATGAAAGCTGTGGTTCATCCCTCACCTTCCACCATTTCAGCTCCACAATCAAAGCCCAAGCATGTTGCGGTCAGCACTATCATCCAGCTGGGGAATGGGCCTTGACCGTAAGGGCTCTGTCAGACAGCGTGATACTTGGTTACCTTTCAGACATTTTTTATTCAAAGAGGTTTGGAACCAGGACCTTAAATTCACACCTACTGTGTTTATGAGAGGCTGGCAAACTCTCTCAAGCATATGGCTTCCTTATCTCCACTAATAAAATAATGTGGAGCATAATAGAAGCACAGTGTTAGTCAACCTAGACTGGAAAATGTCCATCTACTGCCGGAGAGACCAGATGTCCCATCAGCCAACATTACATGAAGCCACAGGGAGCTGCAGTAGGTGATTTGTTCATTTTCACAGGATCCAGTTCATTTTGTTTACATGGCGAACCAACTCACAGCTCTTTTGGTTCATATTTTAAATGCTGTCCTTCCATACTTGTATGTATAGTTTAGAGAATATTATAGATACAAGACAAATCCGTCTGCTACTTCAGAACCACAGACGGTGCCTTGGATTTATCAGTACACAGCACAGTTAGGGTACTGATTTTTCAGAGTCATGGTCGGGGTCATGCATTCTAACTTGCACAAACCTCAGTCACATAAAGGATCAATGAGTCAAGAAAACCAGACTAACATATTCAACTGAAAAAACCTTCTGCCCCTGTGCTGTCTCTGCTACTCATGGATAGAGACGGGGGATGACAGGGGGATACATTTTGGTTATTTTGATAACAAGGTGGATGGCATCCTCCTCATATGGCCCACTGGGAGACTGTGCACAGGATGTCCCTTGTCAAAACCAAAGCTGACTGCTACCATTTAGTGCATACAGCCACATAAGATATAGAAAATATTACAATAACTTCACTTTGCGCACTTTGTCCCCGATTAAATACAGCCTTGTTAATTTAAACCTTCATCTCCCCAGTATTTGCAGTGTGTGATGTGTTTGGCATCCACATGCTTGACTTTCTCCACCTTCCATAGTTTCCAGTTAAGTGGTATAGATTTTAATGTACTGTGTGTTGAACCGAGGTTGAATTAAATGCCTCCAAACATTTATTTTACCCACAATTTAGGCAGAACCCAGTCACTAAAATTGCATTATTTTTCAACAACTGAAACGTAGCCTGTAGACATTGATTTTGAATGACACTTTACTGAATAAAACATTATTAACACCCTGTTACACAGTGCAGTAGCTGTGGGGAAAATACCAATTTATAGTATCTGGTTGTTGTTAACACTTTCAGAAGTGTTTATTCAGCTCAGTGGATTTTGATGCCATAGTATGTAGTGTTATGATTTTGTGTTCAGAACTGGAAAAGGCCTGTTACACTTACCCTTAACCCTATTACCCTTTTTAGTAAAACAGTTTCTTGTGTTTGGTATGTGTATTCAGGATTATTGAGAGATGAATCCCTTTCACATTACGTTATTTTGTAATATTTGTAAATGTAATTCAGGCAGAGACAACTGCAACTTCTGCACCTCTGAAAGATTTGTTATCCTTCTTTGAAATTTTATGATTAACTTGTGTAATCAGCAATTAAGTTATGAGAAAAGAAACAGTAGTAGTGACTCTTAAACACAGTATGAAATAAATACAAATGAACAGCTCAATACTGACCGACTGAATTCGTCCACCCCCTATACGTAAGTTGATGTCACTAATAACTAATGGTGGCATGCAGTTAACAAAATATGAGGTGTTTCTTTGATTTCATTCATTTCCTGTTTATTGAATATTCATACAGCTGTGATGTCTTTGGCTCAACAGCAATATTACTAAAATTATGGCGCACAATTAGGGTAGTGCAGTTAATCAAAATATCAAAATGGCAGTATGGCTGAGTGCAATATCTAGATCATAGAACCTGTAATTTCTTGAACAGCATTATAATGAAGTACTGTAGTGGTCATGGTCTACAAATCCTTTTCTCCAGATGTAAAAAATGTTTGTTTTTTTGGTCCAATGAAGGTCAAATCATCATGATTGTAATAGAATAGAATATGAGGTAGGCTTATTTCTTTATTTATTTCCTTATTTTATGCATTCCCTATTAATTGAATGTTGTTCAGCTGAGATCTCTTTGATTTAACAGCTAATACGACTACAGTGATGGCTCAAAATATACCAAAAAAGCCATGCAACATGGATAACATCCGATTAATATGTAAAGATATGTGCCAAAAAGAAGATTAACACTTGTATGTTCTTTTAAGTAGCACTCGGCCCCGGCGCTGACGTTAAGTCATTTCGCTGCGGGAAGAGAGTGGGAGAGTGAGGGGAGGGCAGATGTGGTATTTTAACATTCAACATGCCACAGGTTATGGATCAGCAGTCTAAAGCACATCCCTCTCCGCCCCCTCTGCCCTTCACTTTCTTCATAGATCTTCTCTCACCACTACAGCCACTGTATGTGTCCTTATTGGCCTGTCCTCCGCTCCCATGCCCGCTCTAATTTTCTTGTTTGTCCGCAGGGGCTGGAAACATTTTGAACCGGAGGAAAGGTTAATGTTACACAGAAACGATGTCAAAGTGTGAGGCTGAGCCAAACTGCCCCGTGAGCTCCCTGAGAGACAAATGATTAAAATTGATGTTTTCACATTTGGTAACACCCATAAAATAAGATGGGCTTCTCTTCACACACACAGGCTACGTGTGTGCTATATGGTGAGGAATACAAATGGAAACGCTCTGAAGTCGTCGGCAGTAGCCTTTTAGGAACAGGGGTGATCGAATGGATGTGTTGAGATAAAGTGAGTGAACTTCCATGAGCTTCATGTGCCTCCGGGGCAGATGCAGAGTTTAGGACTGGTCCATTCAACTAGTGGCCCGTGGGCTGGATACAGCCCTTTTGAATTTTTCTATGGCCTTAAAGAGGCTGCCTGCAAGTCAGGTTGGCATATATGTGATATGATAAATAAAACTAAGGTACAAATCTCTTAGCTACTTTGAGACACCTGAACCATAGGCTGCATGATATGAACCAATGTAGCATTGGCCATTAGAAATATGTAGCACCTGCACATCCAAAAATAAATACTGCAGTCCAAACAGAGAATTGGGGCCATAGATGGTATATTAAATAGGTTGAATCCCTATTTAATATATGATCTGTATTTAAAGTAGTTGTTTCCCCCCGCCCCCTTCTCCCTAAACTTGAGGAAGCTCAGGATGGCTGTAGGTGTATAAGATGGACGCAACTTTATAAGTTGACAATGAAAAGCTTTAAATTGCCTCTCTCGAAAATAAAGAGACATAAAGTTGATTGTGAAAATTCCAAAGCAAATAGACTGTATTCATTAAATACACTATTTACTTACTTTGCCAGCTACAACAAGTAATAAACCACTGTGTTTATTGTTCAACAAATGCATTGCTGTGATGACAGAATACAAAGTGAAGAGGCACTATAAGTCAAATTCTAGATATTTTTCTTCAGTTTTCCTCAGGGCTCAGAGGATATCAATTAACATTATACTATCAGAGCTACTTAAATGACAAATATTCTGCATGTCCCATGAACCTTATCAAAGTCCTGTCTGGTCCACCCACTATAGCCCTGGTTTAGGACATGGTGGATCAAAGACAATGTAAATAGAGTCACACTGCATCTTCTCTTAAAGGTATTCTCTCATGCTTTGCACCGTGCATTAACCATGCCAGCAGCTAAACAAATACAGACCAGTGTGTTACTGACATGCTCTGTGAGCTATTACTGCAGCAGAATAATGAGAAATTAATGTAGTGTACAGGCCTGCGCCACACAGTGGGCATTTTACAGTTGATAAAATGCTTCAGACAGACCTACCCCCTCTGACCTGAGGTCCCTCACAAATGCCGACTGAGTGCTTGTTCCTCTGTGAACTGAAGTAGAGACAGCTAACAGGGCAACTCAATTTATTAATGCCATTCATGAAGCTGTCGCTCAGAGGAATGAGGCAGAGCAGGACAGGGTGCGAAATACCATAGCAGTCTTCATGGCACTGAGCGGTTTGCTGAGCAGGATGGCAGGAGGTGATGGGATTCACCCGAGTGCAATGAAGAGTACCGCATGAGCAGAAGCAGTGAAGAGCGCATTTCGCAGTGCAGACCGCCAGACATTCTCCCCCTCTTCCTCTCACGTCTCTCCTGTGTGTATATTTATGGCTTCTTATATGTAAGTCTTATGGCATGTAGCTCACCAACGGAGTTCAAGCCTGAAGGAGCAGACACACTTTGCAGCAGGACACCAGTGAAATGTGCTGCAGTTCAGGGACGATGACAGTGAAGGCAGATCTGAAATGAAGTGGATAACATACAGAAGAGCCACAGATTATATGGCACAAGTCAACTTTCTAAATAATAGAGCTAAGACTAAAAGATAGGTTCATTGTATTTTGTAAATGTACACTAATTCTGAATTTGATGCCTGCAATGTGTTCCAAAAAAAGCTGGTACAGGGGCCTGTTTACCACGTTAACACGTTACCTTTTCTTTTAACAACACTCATTGCAGCACAACACTAAGCGTTACCCCATCCATGCTTGTGAACGATGGAGCCTGTTGAAGGTGTCCCTTTCATACCCAATCATGAATATATCACCTGTTACCAGTTCACCTGTTTACCTGTGGAATGTTCCAGACAGGCATTTTTTGAGCAATCCACAACTTCCACAGTTAAGCATCAAATTCAGAATGAGTGTATATTTATAAAAAACAATAAAGTTCATGAATTTGAACATTAAATATCTTGTCTTTGTTCTGTAGTCAGTTGAATATAGGTCAAACGTTTTTTGGAAATCATTGCATTTTGTTTTACACAGCATCCCAACTTTTTTGGGACTGGAGTCGTATGTTTAAAATGTTACTGGCTGCTGTGATGATTCCTTCTGTAAGTGGGCTGCATTTATATAGTATCCTTCTAGTCTTTCAACCCCTCAGCGCTGTACACCGCATGCCGACATTCACCCCATTCATGCAACTTTTCATACGCTGAGGGCAGAAGCTACCATACAAGGTGCCAACCTGCTCATCAGGAGGAGTATCTAATGCTCATACACAGCCTTTGGGAGCAAGACCCAAAGCAAGACACTTTGACAGACTAGACTAGACCAGATGAGATTTCATCTTCCTTTTAAGAGATAGGGAACAAAAGTCCTTATTTGCTGCTAAATTCATTAATTCCAAGTCCTATTTACTCAGGGTGTAATTGTGTGATCTGGATATAATATCTTGATGATGATATCTCATCCACGGGCTGTTGCATTTACACCTTGTATTAATGAGCTTTCTCATTATTTACACATTTTTACATTTCTTCTGCCCATATTTTGGATTGTATGAGGGGCCGGCGGACTGTCAACAAACTTGCTGTGTCCGCAGTCAAGAAATGCAATGCCATGGATGTGTCAGTCATTTTTAAATTACAGTTTTGAAGAAAGACTTGCAAGCCACTGCTGCAACAGTCCTTGTACCTTTTGTGGAGAGTAATGTCTAGACTTGCACTGTATGAAAAGTGCCCTGCGATAACCTCTGTTATGATTTGGTGCTGTTGAAATAAAATTGACTCGACTTTTGCCAGGCTTGCTTTAGCTTGCAGGGAGAGGTGCCGTTAAGGGAATTTTGAACTTGCTGGGTGAAGAGTGTCAACACTCTATGGATTGTATTTACACCAAGGGTTGGGTCCCAGTGTCACTGATTCTTATCTGACTGATACATACCAGACCCAATCACAACGGTGATTATAATACCTCATTTCAGTGCCACACGCCTGATCAGTGAATTGAAATAGTTTCCCTCTGGGGTGGACTTCACAGCGGCATTAAAAAACCACTAGTTAACAACAGCACTCACTCTACATGGTTCTAGCAGCAGGTAGCATACCATTAACTAGTAGCTACTGCAAACAAGATTAAAATGCTGAGCTAATGCGATGCTTACATTGCATACTGAAATAAAGGTTAAGTGTGAAAAAATGCTGAGCTTTGTTTTGCTATATTCTGTTACTTAATGTTAACTTAGTTTATTTTGATTTTTTTGTGGATTTAATATATTGTTCAATTTCAAGTACAAATTTTCAAGCAAATTGGTTCAAGGACCATTTAGGCATGGGTACTGTTTTAAAAGTATAATTGAGTCATTTTTAGACATTTAAATGTGGAAATGATATATATTATGTCTTTAAGACAGACTTAGGAAATGTGGCCTTCTTTAAAATGTGCTAGTTTTAGTCTGTAAAGTCAAATAGACCTGAATACCTATTCATTCTAGTCTTTTGACTTGCAAGGCAGCCGGTGTGTTTCCATGTTGATCAATGATGGTGAACAGACATATATTCCAGTTTGCACACTATGTTGTGTAATATGTCTCTGTTTTCACACATATATCAGTGCTCACTGAGCCATAAACTGGTGATCTGATAATATCAGACATGGAGAGGGCTTGAATTTAGACTGTGTGTACGCAAGTGTGTGTGTGTGGGTGGGTTGCTTTGCTTGTGCACATGTCTGCTAATTGGAGAGAATGCACTATAAATAGAGTTTTCTTGGAACCTTTACACATTGAGTGGGAAGTCGAATTTGCTTCAAATGCGTTCCTCACATTGTAATGCGTAATATAATTCATCACATTGTATGTGCGTATGTGTGTGCAGGTGCGTGCATGTGTGTTATATCTCTCGTCACTTCCTCTGACAGTTTTAATCAGGCAATGATCTGCAATACAGGATGCTCCCTGTTTGCTGTACATTAATAACGTGACATAACGGCATCACTCTGCCACTACTGAGAACAGAACAATCTAGTGTGCCTTCATACATCTCCCTGCTGTCACCAGCACAACGTTGGCTAAGAGGAATACTTTCATATGGATCCACCGTCCCCTGAGACTCGTTGGCAGCTTATTGTTCTCCATATTTTCATGTCTGGGGAACTTTTTCATATTCTGCTGAAAATGAAGATAAATTGTTCCTCTGTTTTATGTGGAGAGCAGGGAACAAATTTACATTTTCTTCCCTCCCTGAGTCATTTGCATATATGCTCATTTTCTGTCTCTCTACCCATGGGCAACTGGACTGTATGTTTTCTGTTTACTTTAGTCGATGTCGTGTAATGATGTAGAGATTCAAATGAGCACTGTTGCTCATACCTTACACTGAAGTTTACCATAATGTCACTTGCTGATCTAGCATCCGAATTCTTTGGTATAATGGTATTCTGGCATTCAAAATGGTTCATTTTCAACATATTTTTCTATTTTATGCTAAAATGCTAATTTAAGAATAGGAATTGGCCTTGTATTGTGTTTGAGAGTTTGATTTAATTTCATAAAACTGAGTCAGATGGTAAGTGGAGGAATTTACTGGAATATCTTCTCTGTATGGGGTTTTCTGCGTTTTTGATTCTTTTATTCGATTTTGTTCTTGGCAGCCGTCAGCCAAGCCTGTGAATCATCTCTAAAATGTTTCATCATCTCACTGGCATATTTAACATTTTCATCTCTGTCACAAATCCTATTAACATGATGAAGTTGACTCAGGGGCAAACCTTTTTTGAGAGAGTGAGGATGAAAACCATTAGCCAAAAGAATCATATTCTTGTAAGTTGGTTTTTAATAGATAATCTGGAACTAAATTTGTTCCCATTTTTTAAAAAGAACAACATCCAAAGTAGGGGCACAGGGATGTGTTCTTTGCTAAAGGAATAATTAGAGTTTGTATGCATATTTGAATCCATTCAGAAAGCAGTTCTTCTGAGTCTGAGCAAATAAACATGTGTCAGTATAGTGACCACAAAACTTTATTGATTCAAACTTCATCAAGGTAGACAAACATATCCTCAGAATAACTCATAAACTGAACACATAGTTGTTTTTAGTATCTGCAGGGAAAAGTTAATATATTTTGTTAGCAATACAAGATTATTTAAAGGTACAGTAAATGATTAAAGCGAAAGATTGATTGAGTCTCATTCTCAGTTCATCAAATAACCAACGTCTTAGGAATGAGACTCAACAATCCACTATCTTATCGATTTGTCAAAGTCTTTCATTCTGAGCTAGATTTCTAAAGCCTGAAAACAGAGCCAAGACAAGGAGCAGAAGTCTAGTTTTCTCTCAGATGACTTGAATTACATTCTGCTTAAAGTTTGCTATGGAACTTTTCCTCAGTGACACCAAAAATAAACTCCCTGCCCGACGTGTCAATACTTATACCATCACAAAATGCTGTAGATACTGCCTAACATGCCGCAATGGGCATCTGTGAAAGTCTACATTATTGTAGCTGGCTCACAGTGCGCAGAATGTCTCTGGAGTCTGTGTCAGGAAGAGGAATAATGTGTTGGACCGTGTGTTTCCCACTCAAAGCTGAGTTGCCCGTGTCTTAGCAGAGTTAAGGCCGATGCTGCAGACCTGACTGACAAAGTTTCTGACTGACTAGCTGACCATTGGTACAGTGAATATACAGTGTATACATATATTGTACATAATCTCTGTTTTTGAACTGCAACTACAGGCACTTTTCTCTCAATCTTAAATTAGTGATGTGGTTTGTTTTTGTGTGGATCAGCAGTAAAACCCAGAGCAGACTTTTTGAGTTACCTTTCTTTTGTCCTTGGACTGAACTGTCCTGGTCTTGTAAGTTACTGGTATCGGATCGGTCCTTGATATTGGCCGATACACAAAGTTTATCAGAATCAGTACTGGGAAGGAAAAAACGGTATTGAAACATCTCTGCTTTAAGTTTAGTTCCAAGTCAGGAGAAGGTGAAGAGTCATTCTCTTTGTCCACATACTTTTTTTCATTACTGATGGGCCAAACTCATATAGCATTGAGTACTGAGTATTAAATATTGAGATTGGACATATCAAGTGTCACAAAGAGTCTAAACCAGCGAGGCAATATAGTCCACACATAAAATGCTTGCGACTTTTAGGCAATAAAAAGCAGGCATGATTTCTTAATGAAGTAAATGTTAAAAGTTAATGAAGTAAAGAAAAGGCAATTGCCTTCTTTGTACTGCATTGTGTTTATTTTCCTGCTTCTTGAGGGCTGATTTTTTTTCTCTCTCTCTCCATTTGATCTTTCTGTGTGCTCTCCAGCTCCTCCCATTGTATCTTACCAAAATGTATTGAGATATTGGGATAATCATCAGTGCATATATGTTTAGCTATAAAACATTGCAGGCTCCTTTCAAATCATTAAAAAACATGTTTACATAATCGTGGATTTAAGTATTTAATAGAACAACGTATTATTAAAACACCTCTTGCAAATGGTGACAGAAACGTAGACATTTCAATAACACACAGTATCAGTGGTGGCATTTCTTCTTCTTCTTTTCCCATTTTGCTCTTTTGAGAGAACTCCTGTGCTTCAAAAGACATTTGGCAGCCACTCCACACTCCCCCCACGTCTTCTGCAATCCCTCAGATTATCAAAGTATCCGGTCTCCATGGAAAACAGAGAGGGGGGATCTTTGGCAGAGGCGGTTGCCCTGGCAACAAGCTCAGTTAAGTCAGCTGCCCAGAGCAGAGGTAAAACACAACTGACTAAACCGCATAACTGGAAGTTGGCAGACAGTTGACAGGATGGCAGGATACCTACCTGTCTCGGCCTGGCGAGACGACCAGGGGGAGGATAGTGTGAAAAATCCTGTAGCTTAAGATCTGTTTTAGAGGATAAACTGGTGGATCTTTGCACCTCTCAGTCTGATAAACTGTAAAGTTTTGAAGTATGGCACTATCTGAACTGTAGTAGTTTCCAAAAATGATTATTCTCTCTTCTTAAAGTTTTTCTCCTTTACCTCCTCCTGTGTTTTGACCTGCCACAGCACCAGAAACAGTAAACTGTATAGCTGTAATGACGACTTCCTCATTAAAAGCACAGAGATTTCTTTCTACTCGTAAACAGACTCCAGAACTTTTGACATCTGCAGTCAAACATGCTTCAGCAGTGCGTTGTCTTGTCTTGCACATGTCCTGTTTATGCATTTTGTGAACGTGTGCTTCCGAGCTGCTGTCATTCACGCGGCATTGTGTCATGGATTGTTAGGCAGAGCTGCCGAGCGCTTCAGTTCTCCTCACATTTCTGTGCAACAGTGTCTTTTAAAGGAAGACTGTCAGGCTACTGTCATGTGTCTCACTGAAAGAAGCAGTCAGTGTTGACATTTCCATCATCTGTGTTCCTGTCAGCCCCCTTTAGAAAAACGTAAAAACTGCACCTGACAAGCTGCAGGTTCTCCTCCACTTTGTCTGAAGCCCTGTCTCTCCTGTTGATGTGTTACAGTGGAACTGACTAATGCTTCACTATATTTTATTGAAAGAGCTTTGCATCCCATGGACAGCCTTCATGCACTTTACAGGTCAATACTTTCCGTCAGGTAGATGAAATTTATTGATTTACCATTTGGAGCAGCATCCAAAATCTTGACAACTAAATAATGCATGCAGTGTGACAGTACCTGTGGTGTTGACCCTAGCATATGGCTCTCCAGTGCTGATGGTGTTTTGTATTAACTGACAGCAATTTTCCTGCTGACATAGTCCAGTCTAGTCTCCCTAGAGACACTTAACAATCCAATTAGTGATTTGTTGACAAGTTGGGAATGTGAACATGGAAGGACCTGAAGGTAACGGTCCAAAATGAAAATGTCAGCCATTATCAAATGCAGCAGCACAGCACTTAACGGACAAACGTCCATCTCATCAGTGTCGCTGTGTCTCTGGGGTTAGTTCTCCTAGGTGGTTGTAAGTTGATAAACAGCCTCTACATCAGGAAATGCTGACTATTATTGTATTTTGAGGTAATGTAACATCATCTATATACGGTACAGTGTGAATGAGGGCTGTACCCAACTCAGAAATTTGTTGGTTAAATCTGAGTATATAGTTCTTCAGTAGGAAGAGTTGACTATTTGTTCCTTTTTTTTTTTTAGTTCAACATTACGTTAACTCCATATAAGCCTACATGATTCTCATGTTTTAGTCTTCCTAACATTTTATTGTCTTTGTCCTTCATCTGATGTGATGTGAAAGTATCTGATCTCCACACTGTCAGAGAAAGTTTAAGTGTGTGTCTTGCTCATACGTCAGTAATAATATCCCAGCACACCACAGAGCGTCTTTCCTGCCTGCGTGTTAACAGCGCTGTCAGCCGAATGATCAATCATGGTGGACAGCACATGTAGAGGAAGCTGTACCACCGTCTGGTTCGAAAGTGTTTTAACTGACTTCATTGAGAATCATCCCTGGAGCAGAAAGTGTTGGAGCAGCCAACAGACCACTGCCTTCTCTGTTCGGCATCACTCTGCCCTCCGTTTCTATCACTTCTCTCTGCTTCCCTCACAGTTAGTTTTCCAATTTCAAGACTCCCTTTACAAAGTTTACAGCCTGCCGTTCTGTTGCACCTACTTTGCTCTGTGTACAATAATGAAGCCAAAAAATAACTGACAGAGTCCACACAGGGTCTTCTAAACTGATGACTCAAATCATCAATTTTTAGAGGGCAGCCCTTGTGATAGTACAACACTGGAGAAACTGTTCAGAAACTGTGAGAAAAAAAAGCTCATTAAGTATAATACAAAGCAAATCTTTGATGTGTAGCTTTGGACTCATAAAAGTCAGTAGGTATTTAAAAGGATAAAGCTGAGTGACAGACAGGGGAGGCGGTATTGGAAGTTAAAGTTTAAACTCCGGGGACAGCTCATAATGAGTACCTATCAGAGGTGGAGTGACAGTCGCAGTCGAGACACTGTGGACTGATGGACAGAAATAGTGATGGAAAGCAGTGGAATAGACATGCTAATGGAGGGGTTTTACTCTAACACAGGGCTTTTCTGATGAGGATTTTCTTAGCTATTTAAATAGTAATTTGGACTCAGTGAGGTGTGGCCAAATTGAATGGGCTTTAGGGAGACAGCTGGGTCAGACCTAAGAGTCCTCTGGAGCAAGGTGATATGCTTTCAAAGAAAAGAGTTTTAAAAAGTACGAGTAGAGGAATGACAAAAGGGTGTGAGGTCCTTTGCATGTTTTATGTTTTAAAGGAATGTATGATATGTTACTAGTTGCAGACAAATTATATAAACAAATAAATGAAAATGTCAGTGTGAAAAGACAGATCAAATCACACAGGCCAAAAGAAATTATTAACAAGTATTTTTGACTGTGATTTGAGGGGGATGCCATCCCCTTTGTTAGTAAAATTAGTTACAGGCTATGGCCCTGACCATGGCTCTGACATATCACTAGCCTAAAACCATTTTTCCACCAAAGGAACTTTCACCAGGGACCCTTTGGAGGAACACCACAGGGACCAGGGTCTCTATTAAGTTCAGTGACATTATTTCAAAAATAGTGGACAGGGCATTACTTTCCAAAAATACAGGCACCTTGGGTCGGGGGCTTGCAGCAGTGAACATTTCAGATTATCGAATACTTGCAGCATTTTAATTCATGTGCCACTTTGAAAAGTCCGCAGCTGCAAACCAGTTTGTTTTTTGGTTGATTGTGCTTTGACACATCAACGTAGAGTTGCAGAAAAATGCATACCAAAGACTGATTTCCAGCACTGTTGTTGTAATAGTGGACTAATTTGCCGAATCTTTGCAAGTTTATAAAACATGGAAACTTTTCCTAAAGGAAACTTTTAGTGCTTTGAAAGTTATGGTGGAAATGCAGACGTGTATTGATAAATTCACGGTGCTGTCCGTGGTGCTGAAATAGCAGATGGATTTGTAGCTGCACCTGTAGCAGTCTCTAACTTCTGTCAGTTTAGTCTTGGATTTATAATATTCTCTAAACTTTATCCTATTAATAATATTATACAATTACATTATACAATATTATAGCTTATATACACTATACAGTCGTGTCACCTTCATGATCAAAGTCTTATGTAGAAATGTGTGGTCACACAAGACAGAAAGGTAAGTCAACAGCATCTGTGCTGAAAATACCCCGACCCATGGAAGTTAGCGTTAATCCCAACCATCCCCTCTGTTAAAAATGAACAACTCAGCAGACTTGATGATTCCAGTGGCTAGTGTCTTCAGAAGTTCTTTGTTTGGAGCTTTGAGTCATATTATATGATCTTCATCAACATGATAGGAAATCTGATCTTTTCCATTTAATGCTCGCGCAGTTAATGCTAACGCTTCACAAAAAAAAAGAGAAAGATGAATAAAAGAACAAAACAGGGATGAGAAGAAGAAACCGTCAATGACTGAAAGCAGTGTTGAACAGGTGAGTCTTAAGTGATTTTTTGAACATGGCGAGAGAGGGGGAGTCTTAGATGGTTTTGGGGAGTGAGTTCCAGAGGGTGGGAGCAGCGATGGAGAAAGTTAGCATCAGCAGAGCGGAGTGCGCGGGTCGGAGTGTGTCAGTGAAGGAGTTCAGACAGGTAGGGTGGGGTGAAATGAATTCTCTGGGGGATGGGGAGCCAGTGGAGTTTATGGAGGATGGGGGTGATGTGGTCACGGGTGCGAGAGTGGATAAATAGTCGAGCAGCAGAGTTCTTGATGTACTGGAGCTTATGAAAGTTGTGGTATAATAGTTCTAAAACACAAGTCCTTGAGCCAAAAATATGTACCAGATTAACAACCTTTATATGCACAAATTATTATTATTATTCTGAAAACAATAATACTGTGACTAAGCTGTGTATATGGCTAATGACAATGAATGTTCTCATAACCAACACCTGTTGAGATCCAAGTGTTTCATAATGTTTAAACGTAGGTGTTTTTCCTTCCGACCCTTTTGTGCATGCATCTCCACCCAGGCCTTGCAAACTTTTGGCTAGCTGTTTTGTTTACAACTGACAGACCTGATCATAAACAGGCGAAAGGACGTGTGCCAAAATTTGTTAATTTTGAGTGGTTATGTCCAGAATCCGAAGCAAACATGTTGTTAAACTACAAACTGTTAAATCAGACTCTTCAGACTTTTTATTTTGGGAGCTTCATCAAAAAAGTCAGTTGCTTCCTTTTTCTGCTCATAAACTGAAATTAACTTCAATTGTGTTGCTTTCAATGTGGTATCATTGAATGTTAGTTATCACGTTTTACCTCTTATTTGTACCTTGTAATTCCAACTTGCAGCTGAATGAGTCACAATAAATTTGTCATTGTCAGCTGGATGGTGTTATGGCAGAATTCCAAAAAAATGAAGGTGGCAGGAGAACAGAGATGGACTCATGGGATGTGAATATAAACACTGCCAGAAACACATCTGTATGGAGCTCGCAGGTCAGCCTAATGAAGGATCAAACAACATGAGATTTTTTTCCCCTGATTTTTCTGTATTGGTGTTGCTAGACTCATCACCGGCCCACTGGTCGACCAGCCCACCAGGAAAACTCCCACTCCTCCAGATGGCCTGTCTGCCCATGATTGCCAGAATTCATGCAAGCGTTATTCAGAATAACTAAATAACTGAAGTGGTAGCATCAAACGCGAGCAGTGGCAACATTAAAACAACTAAAAGATATCCACCCAACCCACCCTACGAGTTACAAAAGATTATTTTCATGAGAAGTTAAACTAATTTTGCCTCTAAAACTCTACTAAAGAAGCAGCTGCACCTCTTCCACAGATTGTGTTTTGATTGGGAAGACTGGAGCGAAATAGGTGGCCAAAAGGAGTGAGACAAACAACATACTGTAAGCTGTTGTTTATTGCATTTTTTTTTTCTCAGCTCGTCGTGGGAGTCCCTGCTCTCTGGGGCTCACTTACTCAAACAACAGCAAACCTAATTTTACAGATCGGTGGAAAAATATGAACTTTCTTCTGGTATCTATCTCTGAGTATTGTTTCACATAAAAAACAGACAGCAGATCAAATATGGCTTTTGTTAAAATTGTTGTTTTTACTGTACAAAGTGCCTCCATGAAGAGTTGGTTTAAGCCAGTGTTGGTGTTTATCATTGCAACACACGTATAAAACTGAGTGTTTTTATCTCATACTGTATTTTTCTACCATGTAATAGTGCTATCTGTCAGAATAGCAATATCTACAGTGCAGCGTACTACCACATACTATCACTTGTCTAAACCCAAGAGTCACATACTCTCAGTTATTTTCCCAAAGCTCCTTTAACTGTTAGATTTATCCTCAACTCCTGTCTCATTTTCCTCTATAAATCTGTTCTTCCTGTGTTCTTCACATTCCCACTTCATCTTTTGGTCCGGGTTTCTCTTTCACTGCACCCATAAAACACAGTCATTAGGGCAGGATTAGACTGAGAGGAACACACTCAGATAGGAGCTCTGTCAGCAGAGGGGATTGTTAATTGTAACCATTAGGCTGCCGTTGTGCCACGCTGACAGAGCTCTAATAGAGGGTGGTCTTTTGGTTTAAACATGGCTCTTGCCCCGTGGACAGCCGCGGCAGGACTATAGCGGGTTTTACCCAGACCCAACAGCTTCTGTCTTGTAGCTGACACCGTATCATCCCTCCCTGTGTTTTTTCCTTGGTCTTTGGGGAAGGAGGCGTGGAGCTGAAACAAATTGTTATCTTTGGTACCTCTTAAAAACATGCCATTAGTCGGAAGATCAGTTCCAGTTTCCTGTTTTCTTCTCACTGTTCCACTCGCAGATTGTGGCTGTGGAAGTGAAGTTTGTTCTTGATCACAGCTCTGTTGGCTGTACGTGTAGTTTATGTGGGTTAATTGAAAGGCTCAAACAGAATTATACTCCTATTAGCCACTGTGCTATGCCATAATTAGATATTGGCAACACTATTGCTTTGAGGACTATGTGTTGTGAGGGGTGTCACGTTGGCTCATTTTCAGAGTTGAAACAGGCATGTACAGTGGGAATTTATCAGCAAAAGTTTGTAGCTTGGCATTCAGACTTCAGCCTCATGCTTCCACCCACTGTGTTACTCATGAACGGTTTACTCAAAAAATCTTTTTTCCTTGGAATCTTTTAATAATCTTTTCTGCTTCATGTCTCCTCTGGACAAAAGATGGAAGTTTTTGAAAATAGTCTGCTGTATTTAATGAAATCTTTTGTAAGTCATATTTGCTTCTTTGTGGGCTCGTTTATGCTCGCTTTACTCATAATTTGATTTTTTTTTTTTTTTTTCGCCTTGCCTAGCGGCTTGGCTCTTTGGATGGCAGTATCTCTCAGTGAGTCTGCCTTTACAACATTTGGGTCACAGAAGATGAATCCAAATTACTCTGGTGATCCGCTGACCTTTCCTTTAGCGCCAATATGAGGTTGAAACTTTGGGGTTCTGGTGAAATGTCTCAACAATTGTTGGATAGTTTGCCATGAAATTTGGTATAGACATTCATATTCCCTCCCAAGATGAATTTTAAGTTGAGGTGATCCCTTCATGTTTCCTTTAAAGCCACCATGAGGCTGACAATATTTTTTTAGATACAAATATTTATCACTAACTAACTGATCACCAGGGCACAATGGCTGCTTTTCATTTCAGCACCTATATTAACAAATCAGAGCAAACACACCCTTCATCTAGAGACTCGAGGTCTCACCTATGTTTTTTCTGCTGACGTGTGTAGTTCTCATCAAACATAGACAGTAGATTTAATTTGTCGTATTGACATCATACCAGCTAAATTTTTCCTGTGCGCTCTTTTTTCTTTCTCCCAGCCTTCCTCTCTCTCTGAATGAGGGGGAAAAATCACACTGCTCTCTAGTAACAACTCTTCAAAACACATGTATGTTGAGCCATAGTAGTTCAGTGAGGTAGCTGTCATGCACAGGAACAAGTAGCCAGTGTGACCTGGGTGTAAGTGTTTTGTGATAACGTTAGACCAGAATTTTATCAATTAGATACAGGAAGAAGTAATATTATTAGACCAAAATGTTGATTCATTACGGTATCAACACCACTGTTGGCTTGCCAGCAGTGGTAGGGATGATGTATTGCCACAGGGTGGGTGATGGATATTTTGTCCAGCAACTCCACAACTCCCCATTCAGTTCTGGCATAAATCTGAAAAAATTGTCTGACTTCTCAGCCAATGGACAGGAACATGATTTTCATGCACTAACTGTTAATCAGAGCTATTGTAAAGCTCCTCTGTTTCACCTCTCACTGCAAATGTTCAAGGCTGTGTGGATCCATTTGATGATCAACATGACCTGACAGGGCTTGTGAAATGCTTTAGATTTAGTCCTCCATCCCAGCATTTAATTCAGCTCTATAGGCTTTCTAGTTAAGGAGATGCCATGTTGAGCTCCAAGACACGAGGAGGATTTCGAGGTCTTAGTGTTCTGCTCTGGGGGTTTTCAATCATCCACATGCCCAGGAAGGGAGTGGCGTTGAGAAATTGTAAGAGCAGGGAGAAGAGGACTTGTGACAATTAGTTCTCTCAGTTACCAGTCTGTGTGGTAGGGCTCTGAGAAAAGCACGCTGTCTTGTTCAAACCCACAGAAATTTTATTTTAAATTATGCTCAAGGAGCCAAGGTTACCAGAGATACCAAATATGTCAGGTTGTATCATGGAGAGATGTGTGTGTGGGCATAAAATGATGCACAAGGCACCTAGAATTTTCTATTTCATGTAATGGTTCTGCTTAAAGAAGTATGGCATCAGTTATATATTGAAACAAGCAGATATTGTACTGAATATACAATAAGCGTGGCATTTGTTTTAACTTTAATGCAAATTAATAGAGAATTTGAAGATAAAAATGAGGGTTCAAAAGGTTAATAAGTTCTTTTTTGTTGTATTCCTGTCAGATGCGTTTAATTTGGTGCGTGCACCATGGCCACATGTGTGCTTTGAGCTGGTGCATGCCCTCTTACTGTGTGAATGCCAAGGATGGGTACCCATGGTTTATTCATAGAGAGGTGGTAGAATGCCTGATGGCTCATTTCTAGGGCTAAGAGTCCGGGCTGGCTGGGACTGTGTGAAGGACAATAGATGAAATAAAGCCTGATCAACAGAATTTCTGTTCTCTCCGTTGATTATGTATTTTGATGTGTGGAAGGGAGGATTTTCACCACCTATTACCTCTTTTCTATTCTGTGCAGGT
Source organism: Lutjanus erythropterus (assembly GCF_056507025.1). Lineage (NCBI taxonomy): Eukaryota > Metazoa > Chordata > Actinopteri > Lutjaniformes > Lutjanidae > Lutjanus > Lutjanus erythropterus. The sequence continues at coordinate 23,983,920 of NC_139318.1, forward strand.
CTTTTCTTTAACTCTGAGTTCTTCACTACAATGCGCCCTGTCTGTCATTTCATTCTTTGGCCAAATCTCATGAAACATTAGACAGAACTCATTACTGCTACATTAATCACATCACTGCTACATTAATCACATTTTTCTGCCATTGGATGCAATGGTTTTTTTTTCCTGCTGCTGCCTTTCTTAACTTTTAATTATGTCTGGACAAGATGCAAGCATCAAATTGGATTGGCTGTGCATGTCTATATGAGGATGCCACAGGGACACAGACACAATTCTAATGATCTGCCCTAGGTTTTTGTTTTTGTGAGCTTCATTATACCGTTGAAGCTCTTAACAAAATGCCACTTCCATAGAATTGAGCCCTCTTCACTTGACAGGTCAGAAATGATTCACTAATAATTTCTTGGTCTCACTAAATGCCTCCAGGTTTCCTAGTGCAAAGAAACTGCAGCAATGTGCAGAGCCTTATTATGTGGCATATATTTGAGGTGCTCTATACATGGGAGGCCGGCAGCAGACACAAATTGATGGTCCAGTCTTTCTCCATCACACAGCCACTGTCCACATCCCATCCCTCTAATTGTATCTCATTAGAACAGAGATGTGAATACCTCTAACATTAGACTCTCAGATTAAGATCTCAATTAGAGGAGGGAATCTGTCTGCCTGTTTTAAATTAATCACTATTCATATTCATGTATTTCCATATCCTCCTTTCCACACAATGGTTCACTGAATTTTTAGGCTTTAATGGCCAGGACTAATTGACTGCAAACCCCTCCGATGGTTTTCTTAATGGCCCTGTGCTTTCTGTCGAATCAGTTTTCAGAGGGAATTCTCACAGCTGCTGTAAAGGTACTGTTTACTTTTTTAGTGAGTGTTTACTCGAGGCCTTAAAGCCTGATTAAGTTTCCACCACCAAAGCTGCATTTAGAGCTCAGGAGGAGCTATGCATCTCACTCAGCGTGTTTACATGCACTCACGTAAGCTGGTTATTGTTGTTTTTCTCATTTTCTAAACACCATGTAAATGAGAATCTACATTTCTGTAAATTCTGTAGGGGATTAAGAGAAACACGGTTAACACAGCCTTATTGTTACATGTAAATGTGTAAACAGGATTCAAACTGCTTTTTAAAAGTGTGTATTTCAGGACAAAGACTCTAGACAGGGAAAGTATTACTCTGATGGCAGTGTGGTGAAATGAAAGGAAAGCTCATTACTCTTAGTGGCGTTTCGCAGTACCCAAAATAACTGAACCCAGCGTTTGATTAAACTGAAAGAGACACACATGCACAGTAAGTCAAATTATCCGAACAAAAAAGAAGCAAAAACTCCTCAGGTTGCAGCATCATATATTACTGATACAAGACTCAAGTCATGTTTTTAACTTGCACTGGCTCTTTGAAGCTGTACTTTGGCAGAGTGACATGCTCACAATGACCATATGTTGCTGTTTTGCAGTGGCTACTCGAAGCATTGCTGCGAAAATCCCCCTGCAGCCCAAAAAGCATTTTCCTCATAAGCCACCATTATAAGAGAGTCATCTGTAAAACTGTTGACAGGACACCTCAAACAGCAAACTCTTTCTCTGGGCTGAGTGGGAACTAGTGGGTGGTGTTAGCGGAAGTAACACTACTGCTCATATTCAGTGAGCCGCATACTCTCGAGGTAAACCTGGAAGCTAGAAAACTTTTTTTGTCATATGTGCCAGATGAGCAATTCCTATTGAACTGAATAGGCAACGTGTTTGTATCTTGTATCTTGTGTTTTATACATCAATGATTTGCCCCCATTTTACTGTATATTAGCATGCTAACATTAAGTAGCACTAAAGTAAACACAAATTACAGCCAAGGCTTATGGGAATGTTGTTAAATTTTTAATCTGATGATGTTGCTAGATTAAAATTAAAGTGATCACCGTAGTAGCTGAGACATTTCACTTGTAAACAACAAATGTGAAACCTCATGGTGGGCATTACAGGAAAAGCTGTGACATCAACAATGTCATTAGGATATATTTTCTTGGAGTCAAGAATCTAAGGGATCTCTGATCAGGAGTTACTCATTGCTGGAAGCAGTATTGGCCGGTGTGGTGGTAGCCTTCTGAGACTTTTTTGTTTTCATGGCAATCCATCCATATATTTGTGAAGGAATTTCACTAAAAAAAAACAAACTATCTACCTCATTGTGGTCCTAGATGAAGTCAAGGGATTACCACAATCAGTAGTAGTCATCATCTGGTAAATTATGAATATATGCTCAAAATTTCACAGCTATTCATCCAGTTGTTAACATATTTTAATCAGACCAAAGAGGTGGATCAACCTACTGATACACTGTCATTGCTATTCACAGAGCTATACAGCCAGTGTGGCTAAAATATGGTCAGGACTAAGGCGCAAATCTCATTACTGACCAACTTCATACAGTGTAAGTTTTTAACCTGGCATCTTGTATGGATGTAAAAGTTGTATTTGACTCCACACTAACACTGACAGTATTGCTTGCTCAGCAGGGATTTGTAAACCACGTACTGTATAGTGTAGAGGTCTGTCCATAGTATATTCCATAGTTTCATTGTTAATTGGCCTATTTTTGCTATCTTCTTGAACATCCAAAAGCTCCCAGGTGATGAAGAAGGAAGAGGAAGGCTGTGTGTGTGTGTGTGTGTGTGTGTGTGTGTGTGTGTGTGTGTGTGTGTGTGTGTGTGTGTGTGCGTGCGTGTGTGTGTTTTGGAGGGGGGTTGGGGTTTATAATCCACAGTTGGGAGACCAGCTCCTCTTATTGCCTCTCACCTCTCAACAGCTCACCAGATCAATTGTGCAGGAGCTCTGGAGACCACAGCAGCTGCTGACAGACTCACTATACTTGTAGCTCATCCAGTGTTTCTGCTTATTGATTGCACGGGTGCATGTAGAGGTTGCAACAAACCCTTCGCCCTGCCTTCCGCTCTCCCAGCTCCACGGCCTTTATAGCAATGCCATTTTCAGTCCTCAGATCTCCGCTGCCTCCACCCACAGCCATCTTTACACACTTCCACCAGGGCACAGAAGCGAGAAGGAGGAGGCCTGGGCTTGCTGAGACGGATGCAGAAAATAGCCCCACTGCAGGCAGAATGAAAATACTCTGTTCCGAGGAAGTGTGTGACCATAAGGGACAGTCTGAATTGGACACCTCTACAGAGGTGTGAAGTAGAGTTTTTGTCTCTCTCCACAGATAGGAAGGGGAAAAGGAGGTTATGGTGGGTGTGAGGAGGGTGGACTATGTGGCTGTAATAGTGCAGTGGGAGTAAATAGACCAGGGGAGAGGGAGAACTCAGGAGACTGTCACCAATTGTCACCATGAGTTGCCCAGCTTTTGTATTAATTTTCCTTTTTGTGTGCCTGGGGACCAGGGTGAGAAATCGTCTCACCTATAAATAGATGTGTGAGTGTGTCCATACGTTTGTGTGTGTGTATTCTGTGCTGAGCCTATTGTGATGAAGTGGCTTACACCCCTAGCGAGGGGGGCCAGGGTCTTTCTCCATCTTGCTGTAGGGTCCATGCTAGTCGGAGTCTTGTCACTGTGAATACAGGACTGAATGAACGCTGTGTCTTCCTCTCATTATTCACCGCCGCTCCTCTGCCATATCTCACGTCTCTCCCCAGAGGGGGAGGTGTGCTGTCACTGATTCTTACTGCTGGCAAGACAACAGCTTCTTCCGTCTTAGGATCAGTAGTGTCTTCAAATGATGGTCAGGGATGTATAAAAGAGAAATACACCCTTGCATGGTCTTTTAGGTGTGACGAAGAGTTGTGATTTAATTTCCAAGTGTTTTTAAGGGTTTTCCTTCAAGCTGCCTCATCATCTTTTCCTTCAAGTGATTCTTTTCTGCTTTGGAAATGACTTTGAACATTACAGATGCAGCAGGAGTTCAATCAAACCTATGAACATTGGCACATGATCATGCCCAAACTCTTTCCTCAAAACAATAGCTGCTTTGATTTATGGCCAATTGATTGCTGGGTTAAAGGTCAGATGAAACAGCATTTCAAGAGTATCTAGCTTCCATATCATGATGTATTTCCAAGTGAAACAGGATAGGCAGGTGGGACATAAAGTTGGAAGGCAGAGGGAGATTTTAGTTCTGTACTACTAAAAGTTTAATATTTGTATTTATGGTTGCATGTTGGATGATATTATTGTGTGGAATTAGTTGGTTCAAGCCTGTGTAGGTATACATCAACAGGAAGAAAACAAAATGTGGCTGGATTTTGATATAAGAATCCAAAGAAATAGATTTTGTTTGATTTTTGTTTTGTTTTGTTTTGTTGTTTTTATTTTGGCATAAATTGCTAAATAGGTGCATAGTAGAGTGCTGCAGAATTTAATCCCAACACTTGGAACTGAGATAGCATTTTTTTGCACCTCCAGTTACCTTGTCTTGAAGTCAGTGGCTTTTTGTTTAGATGCCTGAGAGAAGGTCTGTGGTTAACACAAACCTAAAAGATCATGGGGAATTTGTTAAATACATCCATCTCCAAACTCGTGTTGAGATACTCTGCAATTTCAGTGTCCAACATGACCGTAGGCTGTCTGTCCTTATCTCAAATGCAAATGCATGTCCCTCAGAGATGACAGTTGGTGACAGGTGCAGGCGGTGCAGTGCTATATATATACAGCCATTCACCATTTAACCATGCACTATTATTTCAGCTGTGAAAAGTTACGATAATCACCTTTTTGTGGTAGTGCAGTTACTCAATTTCTTGATAAATTTATGACCCTTGACCTATGTCAATATATGTATGATGTATAGTGTATGAATAGTAAACACAAACTCTGCTGACTTTTCTTTTGTGACAACAGTGTGATAGAAGGAAAAAGAGCTTTAGTGAAAAACAAGGAAAGAATTTGTGACCCTCTGGACATGGAGGAGGACCTCTAACGACCCTCCCATCCTGCCACCTTGTATGTGAAATAAAATGTAACCTCAGATCTTCTTATTCTCGCATATAAATCCTCCTTTGTTGATATCCACTGATTCCCAGGGGCTGTAATGAAGTGTGTAATTCACCTTTTTGTTGCCCACATGTTTCCTCAGCCTGTATTGCCTGATCCTGTTTAAGTCAGTGATTTTATGAATTTCCTGGAATACCTTCTAACGTCTCCTAGAGATCTCCACAGGACCTCCAGTGTCCAGCTGAGTTTTATGTGTCGGTAGAAAGAGTAATGAACCTCGTGCAGTGAAAGTAATGGCAGGATGGTGCATTTCTAGCTAATACAAATGAGCATTAGCTTTTCACTTAACAGAGTATCGTACAATTTTGGAAGAGGCTGCTGTTCATGAATTTTGAGCTTACTGACAGGGTAGAAATTATTTCTTTACCTTCTCTTATTCATTCTTGCATGCAAAAATTGTATAGCATTTTAGTGCGTGGGGAAAAAAAAGCATGGGTATGTTTGAAGCGTGTGCCCATTCTGAGTGGGCTGATTGTTTGGCCCCTGCAAGTGCTGCTTGCAGCGTTCTCGAGAACCGCTCAGCCAATCAACTTCACACTTGACACAGCACTCCCTTGGGTCCTCAGCAATACACCCGCGAAGTGTGAAGTCTGTCAGATGTATGGTTCTGGAGATGTGCAAAGGACAGTCAAACACACATACATACAGATGCCTTCCTTTATAATTAGATGATGCTGCTACAATGCCATCTATTGGTCAAGTGGCAACGAATTTTCATGGTCGCTCGCATATCGTATCTGCACATGCCCATTAAATATAGTTCAGAAGATCTTTTGCAATATGAATGATAAATGGACTTGGGCATGGATTTTATATGGAGCTTAAATAAACTGGTGATCTTCTGATAAGTAAATGACCTGCTATTCCTAGGCAGGTGGAGTATAAATAAATTAAATAAATTTGGATAAAATTCAAAATAGCAGAAAATTGATGTGGCTCAAGTGGGCATGGCTTATATGGATAGACCTGTCTGGACTAGCATTTGACATTAACTATACAGTCGCAAACATCCTGATTCCCATGTGCTTTTTAGTTCAACATTCTACGAAAAGAGCAAACGCTACTTGTCGCTGACTAGCTACCAATATGTCAAACTACTGAACTTGGGTTCACTAAGCCTACTCAAACTGCTAATGCAATCCAAACCCAGAAACACAAAAGGCTTTCATTCTTTTTGGCCTGAAATCTTATTTTATTTATCATTTTCCTTTGGCACTAGCTTGATGCATTTAACATCAAAAAGTATTTGATTTACTATTTTTATATGCTGTAAAGCAATGATGTTGCTGAAAGGTCAGATAGCGTGACTGACATTTGATGTAAATTGTTTGTGGAAAATCATGATATACAGTCTCTTGAAGTCTATGAATCATGTTAAAAAAGCAAATAAAAATTGCAATAAAACATAATATTGAATCGCATTACTTGTAGAATCATAATATTTAAGAATTGCAATTCATATTGAATCAGCAGCCAAGTATCGTCTTCAGAGATTTTTAGATCAAAAGTTACACTCCAAAGCGTAAGGTTGGGTGTTATGGCATCACCATCAGGCCAGATTTCACCAAATTCCACACTGTGTTCCCTTCGGTCCTCAGCAGTACACCCACCATGTGTGATGTAGATATGCAAGGGGACATACAGACAGAGATTCCTTCATTTATAGTTAGATATCAACCGAAATGATGCCACTTTACATCTAAAATTGGCTGAGGCTCGTTAGGAGTAAGAACAAAAATAGGCAGAAGGATCCAGGGTATATTGCCAGTGGCACATCCTCCCCTCAGCGTACACTCCTCAGGTTTTATCCAAGCCTCACACAAACACCACGGTGCATCTCCGAAAACACACAGAACTGAGCAAGGTAAAAATGCCCCCACTGTCCAGCTGGATCTCCAGTCAGACCTCTTGATATTTACTTGTGGTTTTGCTCCTCGACTTTTTGAGACTACCGGCCTCTCGAGAGCGAGATTCTCCATTATCTCCTGTCTCTTTTTTTTTTTTCTTCTGGCTATCAGCCAGAAGAGCCGCTGAGCGGAAAACAAACACTGAGCTGAGAGATGAGACATTAAAAGAAGAATGAAGCTACTGTAATGCACAGATCTTTGAAAATGGCCTCTTGAAGTCATGTCTTTCATGCCACATCTGGAAGTGGAAGATTGTTTCCTGTCAGTGTTAATCATCAGACCTGAGAAGATAGAATATATTTCACATATGAAAGGCTGAAATGCTATATACGGTGCCAGTATTGAGCTCCTCTGTTATACTTATGGCCCAGTTACTCTGCTGCCATGTTTATATTTCACAGTTAGTTAAGTGATGCAGTAAATCAAGCTCCAGGGGTGCTGTTATCTATGTTTACTTTCCTCTTATTGGTATTTCTATTGGAGGAGGGAGGCAGTGTACTCACAGAGCAGCTGGCAGAGAGGTCAAAGACACTACAAAGCCCCCCATGAGACCCTCACCTATATCTGTCTTTGTGTGTCCCTCAACCCGCCCTCCACACACACACATACACAGATATACACGCACAAATACATTCAGTGCACGCCTTCTTCCCAGACAATCATCTTAATCATTTCTGATTTACACCGATGCCTAGTTACATCACCATTTAATGAACTTCCTAATTAAATAAAGTGGCTTCAGCAGCACAAATTACTTCTTTTAAATTGTTTGCTTTCGTGGACAGAAAATCCTATTAGGTCTGTGTAGGAGGGGAACATCGTCCACACATAACAATTTACTCCAATGAGTTTGTGTCCATCTTTCTCTTAGTCTAAGTACAGTCTGGTTTCACTTGGATGGATTTGTGAGACGCTGTTTGGGTTCTGTCACCCGCTAAAACAGATGAAGATTATGAAGCTCATTCTGAGCGTTTGAATTACAATTACTCTATTCCTGGGAGGCTTCTCACTGTGCACTGATAATAAAAAGAGATACTTTTATTGATTTAGTGGGAAATTGCTGCTTGTATTTTCCCATGAAGGTATGAGGTCAACTGCAGAGAAGTCCCCTGGGGGAGCAAGAGATTCAGTGTCCTGGTCAAGGGCAATTCAGCAGGTCTGATGCTTGAACCTGTGTCCTTCGATCCCTTAAATGATGGTCTCGCAGCTGGCGAACTCTCTTCTACATGTACTTGCTCAATTTTGTTCACACCTCTTTCTCACACACTCTTTCTGAGATTGTGTAAATACTGTACAGTCTCTGTCTATCCAGTAGATTCAAATTTAAACCACACTCTTACTGAGGATAAGATTATATATCATAGATTATGTTTCTGAATTAAGCATGGTAGGAAATGTACAAACCCACTGTACATTAGGCTTTGTAATTGGTATTAGGATAATTGATTTTTTATAATCAAAGAAAGTGGTTTCATGGCTCAAATAGCCAATTAAAAATTAAATTTATTAAATTAAATCACAAGTGTTTTTTATCTTAGAATACAGGGAGCAAATAAAACATATTTTTAGGCTTTTACTGTGTTGAAAACATAGAGTATGTGACAGGCCACTCTACTTTGTAGACAATTATATCAGTTTGAGAAACTAGGTTAAATAGTGCTTGATAGTCACATGTTTGACACAGAACAGATGTAAGAATATACTAGAGGATTGTGATTTGGATGAAATTGTCACTGTATATGTAATTGTATACTGCATATTGTGTTCCTGTAAATCAGTCCTGCTCATTGATGTGCAAATTTGCCACATTTTTTGTGGATGTTGATTCAGTGTTGATGGTAAATGTAGGTAGTTGAAGCAATAAATATCTTGTGTGTGCTATATTGAACAAGAAAACTGAGTTCTCCTGCTCACTGAGCCACGCTGGCAGTGCCTACATCTACCAGGAAGCACTGAGCATGAGCCTCAACACCATGTTGCCATATATCACTATAGCCTATAGCTGTAGGTGACAAAAATACTCATCTAGCATGCCGCCTGGCTACCCAGAGACAAAGACTAGACATCCAAGCTAAAGATCTTCCTGAACACCAACTACATCACTGTGACATAACTGGATACAGGAAGAACAACAGATTTTGCAGCAGCTTTCTTTTCAGCTTTAACTTCAACTTTACCATTCACAATAATTGGACGTGCATAAAATGTGGCAAAATGTCCCTTTAAAGAACCAACGTGTAAGCAGATTTCACTTCCTGTCTCTCCTGGAGAGCCTACGGTCACTGGAAAAACGTGAAAGGCCTGGTCTAGAGCCAGTGTCTGGTTTATCCATTCTGGGCTACTGTAAAAACATGTAACATGTCGACCTCTGTGGAAGAAAACCCACACCCTCTGTAGATATAAACGTTTCATTCTAAGGAGAGGAAAGCACAATGCTATGATTTATACTTTCAGGTGATTAAAAACATACTTATGAATAGTATATTTCATTTTTGCCATATTATGACAATAAATCCCTGCACATCTTACACACCTGACCTTTAAAAGAGAAGATATGTCAGTATAAAAGTTATAATAACTTCTAGGCCTTTGACAAATATCTATTGTCTCACAGTATGTATTGTCATACCTCTCATATAGTCCATACTAATGGGATAAATATCATTTGGTTTTACCATCAAGGCTCACAAGTATTCAGTTATTCATTCAAGCAAAACTCTGCACTCTTTGAATTGAGACTACACATACTGTAGTGAAATTAGATGGTGTAGATACTGGTTTAAATGAAAAACAGTTTACTTTTAGTGCTTGATTGCACATAATTAAAGAATAAAACCATTCACACCTTCAATCTAGTCTGATTTCTTTACACTGCAATCAAGACCTTGATTTTCAGTTGTTTGCAGGTGCAACATATGACAGATTTGGGAATATTCTCTTCAAGTAAAAGGCAGTGCGATTTGCATGAGGACATCCAGTGACAGCGACAAAGTGGTATTTTGTAGAGTAAAGGATCAATTCTCCACCAACTTAAATGTAACGTTTTTAATGGATAAAACACTTCACTGCTGCAAAGTCATGAATTATTAAGTGTGAGGTTGCATAACATAGAGAGCAGGGCCAGGGCTGAAAGTGACCCATTTTGTAGAGCCGTTATGGAACAGGTAATGGTCTGTGGAATATATTGATTTAGTGGTGCTGGTACCAACTGGTTGTTCACTTGCTGGATCTTTGTCTAGGATGATGGATCCATGTTGAGTGAATTAAGTGTGACTGTGATGATCATAAATGTTGAGTCTGCTCTGAGGCGGCAGGGAGGAACGACTGACCTGTTTTTTAGACGGTTCAGTCTCATCTGCCTCTGTATCCTGCAGGAGAGCATGTTTCATTCCCAACAGCTACCAGACACAGACGCAGGTTAAGTGGATGCACGTTGACTCCATGATAGACTATAGGGAAATAGATGGCACACAATCAGACAGCGGACATGCAGGCTGAGACCAGAAAAGGGCACGGGGGAAGAAATAGAACATCTTGCTTGTCGTATAATTAAAATATTCAAGCCAGGAGCGAGTTTTGATTATGATGGGACAGTTAATCTATTTGCTATTTCTATATTCATTTCCCTGGTGAGAGAGGATATGGATTACTGGTCAGTGAAATGTACCTTCCAAAGATGAGACCTGCTTTGGTCTGCTCATCATTCGTTAATAATAGATGTTGGTAGTTATTTCTTTTCGTTTTGCTGCCACATAAGACAGCAGTAATTATTAAAGGAAACCGTGCTGGATTTTCCTGAAGTGAACACAAGATCACTACAAATTTGCGGTGTTGTCTGTATCTGCATATACCCTGTCCTCTTCCTATTTGTATATTTTTTCATATTTTGGCATCAGCCTTTGGGCAGTTGTGTGTTGCCCTCAACTGATGCAGTACACAGGTTGTGAGGTTAGGACTTTATGAAAAGCGACCTAGCAACCACCGGTCTCTGAGTCTCTCCAAACAGTGGAAACTTTAAGTAATTAAAAAAGAAAAGGTCTTGAATTTTAAATAGGAGTGACCAAATGCAGGTGTCTCTTTGTTGTTAAAATGACAACTATTTTGCTAGCAGGTTTAAGCAGCTGTAGCTAGCATAAGCTAATGCTAATACTCCTACAGGCTGGATGCTCTAGTGCCAAACAGGTATTTTTCCAAAGTAACATTTAACCCCACAATATAATATAGTCAATTGTCCTTTGCTTTTGAAAATAATGCTGGGCTACTATTGTAGGTATAAGCTAGCCTGTATATTTTATATGTGCCCCTTTGCAAATTAAAAATGTATATAGCAGATAAATCAATAAAATGTATTTATATGGTCAAAAGAAAGGAAACAATTTAATGTGTTTTTTGTCTGTCCGTAATATAAAATATATATTGGCTGATACAGAAAGACAAGTATCCTCATTAATGCTGCGTTGTTATTTGAAGAGTCTGTAAGGCAATTTGGTTCACACTGCTTACAAACACTGGTTACAAACACATGTAGTTGTGTCCAGTGTGTATAAATGACTGCAATTCGTCATGTTTACAATACAGGGAGTGATAAGGATGAAAACTAATATTTACATGTGGAGTCAGAGAGTTGTGTGAAATACATCAAACGGCATCACTGTATATCAAAAGGAAGTGGAACTGATATGAATATTATAATCGCAGATTAAACATGGGAAAATACCTGCAGGGAGGGACACCATTTAATAAACACCTCAGTTTGGAGAGTGTTTGGTTGCAAAGTGAGAATGAGTTTTTTAAAAAACCTGACATGATATTGCAAAATAACTTAAACCACGTGTCTCAGTCTCTCTCCTGACTTGATTGGAGAATTTACACACATTGTATGTAATTATTTTGAAGTATCTCTGGGATAACAGCGAGAACAAGATGAAACTAATTCAAAATATAGATATGTCCTGTGGGTCTCAAACAGTTTCCTGAAGACAAAAAAACTAAACTGATACATCAATCAGTATACTAAGTAACAGGCATGAAAGGCCACATGCACACAAGAGTAAAATACAAATGTCACAAAATTTCAGCATTAAGACTTAATTATTTTTCCTTAATTAACCTTTATTTTCTAGTTCTTGAAAGGAATATTAACAACAATAAATTTGATTAAAAATTGTTGAAGGGACAGCTTAGATTATTTGGAGTGGGGTTGTATGAAGGACATATCCATAGTCATTGTATTTTTACAGGAGCAGCAGCAAAACTCTGCTTTTATTTCGACATGCTTATATGTATTTTCTACTCTTGCAGCATAAACATGTTCCCCCCTTGGGATCAATATCAAATATTTCTGATTCTAATTCTGATTTTCCAATGTGAAAAAACTTTTATATAAGTCAAATCTCTCTCCAAAACAACATCTTTGGTAATTTTACCTCACAGGTTACCGGGGTTGCTCTTCTACTGCTACCCAGTGTTATTGTGTGACTTTGGTGAGTCCGAACTAAACCTTTAAAACTCTGTAGTTCCACAGAAATGTAAACAAACTAACTGACTGAGGCAGTGGTAGACCAGAAACTCTTGAGTTCTGCAGGGTAAAACTTCTTGTTGTCAAAGGAATCTGGTCTCTTTATTGAGCGCTATGTTCGGTTGTGTCTGGGTTGGCTAAAATATGTTTTTCTGTTGACTTCGTCCTGAGCAGTACATTGCTTGGCTTCCTGCATCAGCACTCCTGCTGCCTCTCCAAACTGGGGGCATGTCACATCGACTGTAGGTAATACACTGACTGTTGATAAATACCACACATAACCCCCTTCAAAAAAAACAAAACTATCCCTTTAAAGTAAATCAAGTCTAATGAACACTGAAGTGCTATCTCACAGAGGAAGAGTCTAAACTGAATTTCTCAAAGAATGCAAAAGTATGATGCATAATCCAGGCATCTGAAATGTTTTCGCTCGCTGGCCTGCTTAGCTTCACATGCTCCAGTAATGTCAAAGCAGCACTGATTACCTACGGCTACAGCAAAATATTTTGAGTTGGTGGAAAAATGTCTTGTTTGTCATTTCCTGCGCTGAAGGCAAACACACACTAGAGCGAGGACTCGGTGCTGCAAATATTCAGGTTTTCATATTTCATTTTTTCTACCAAAGATAATATGAGGTGATTTCATGATGGGTTCGTCCTTTCTGACTGGATGATGGCGTGTTAATCAGTAAAATAACCTGATGTAGTGTCTGGTAGGAATGAAAATCTTCAGTCCCTCTTTGCACAAAGGCTCAAACCTCTTACACAGAGAGAATACGATAATTATGAACAAGTTACTGTTTTAACAAGGTAAATGTTACTGTCAGTAATGCACATATATTGGTACACATCTTTCTCACATGCTGTTTTCTTTCTCTCGCTGATCTGTGACAGTATCCCTTGGAGACATGTGCGTGTATGTGTGTGTATGCGTGTGCCTAGAGTACAGTGAACTGTCTTTGTCTCGATTTCCCTGCTCATTATCGGCGCAGGTTCAAGGAGATGGGTACTCATTTGCATAGGCAGCCCCGGGCTGGAACCCCTGTGTGTAGCAGCCAGGTGATTCATACCAGCTCCTACCGTCTTATTTTGCAGAGGATTAGATTAAAACCAATCAATCAGCCCAGATCACCCTGACCCAGAGGGAAATGAGTCAGGTGACTGCTGTAAGACCATCCATGTTTCTTGCCCTCTTGGAAAAAAGCCCAGAATAGCCCTGTTTGTCACACAACCGTGGTAACATTGCAAGTCTGTACATTCAGTTAAATTTAGAGACGAGACATTTCTGAAATTCTGAGTACATTCGCACAGCAAGGGCCAGACCAGTGTGAGCATAAAAAAATCAAATAAAGGTAGTTGTATTGTGTAGTAAGGTGTAGAGAGTACGATCTATCTGTTAACATGTCCAGGTGGGAAAGGATATGAAGGGCAAAAGAATGAGAGATCGTGAACAAAGAAAGTTGGAACACAAAAGTACTATTCAACAAAAAAAGACTTATTCAAGAACAACTTTATAGAAATGAAACCTTGAGTAAAAGTCTTTTCACTCAGCAAATGGTATTCCAGAAATTGCAGAGACTGTAAGGGAGAGCTGAGATTTAGAAAAACTGCTTCTCAATAGAAAGGCACTTTTCTAACTAGTCACTTTAGGCCAAAGAGTTTTAAATGATGAATTGAACTTGAAGCCCTTCTTGAAAAGTTGGAGTTATTACAAGTTTTTATTCAAGTATTTTACTTGGACTTATATTACTATTAGTACTGTGTTTTAAAGTCACCATCCTTGTGTTCGAAAAACGTACAAAAATGCCCTCTTGGTTGTTCCTATGGTTGCCCTGTAGGGCAGAAGAGCCTTTACAAGATAGAAAATATGCTGGGGACTCCTTCATGTATGTCCCTAGGTTTGGAGTTAGGCATGTAGATGGTTAGCTGTAATCTATTATCTATTTTAGATTTGAAAATTAAAATATTAATCCAAAGACGACTTCCCAGGTGCCTCTGTGTAACGAACCATCTGACATGTCAGGTTACAACTTAGCCTAATATCAGCTTCAAAATAAAATATTTTACACTGTAATAGATGAAAGTGGTAAACATAATATAAAGTAGCTAAAAAGCTCCACCTTGACCAACTACAACAGTTAAATGCTCAATAATGCATCAGTGATAATGATCCAATAACTCAATATATCATAATAGAATTCATAATTCATGACGCCATTTTCCTGCATTGTGTACTTCTACTTTTTTTTCGTTAAGTACATACTTGTTATACATTTTTAATGCTTGACTTTTACCTTTTAATGGAGTATATTTATTTAGTGTTATTGCTATTTATACTGTTCTGTTGTGTTGAAGAATTTGGATAGACAAGGATTTTCTTGTGAATTGGCTGCATGGCCAAAACTTTATAAAACTGGAGAATAAAACATACTGAAGAAAAGCTGTGTAAACTGTTGATTCAATTTAATCAGTTTTATTTTGAAAGACTTGGCTCTGCTTGAGTTCTTGAATCTTTTGTCAGGCCACTTTTGTCTCATATTCCGGCATGGTACCTCATACTAAAACATTCATCTGTCACTTTGTGAACGATCATTGCTGCGACCGGCCCGTTCAGCTCACCCTGGACTCTTCCTGCTGCACCCTGATGGCCCGTTGGAGAGCTCACGTCTCTGCAATCCCTTGAGAACCATATGAAAGCATAAGGCAAAATTATGCAAGGCTAATGTCCTCTTTAGAGAAAATATGGTATAATATTTATAAACTCTCCACTTTCTATACACACCACTGGAGGGTGCAAATGTAGACACATAGATGTGGTAATGCAACTTTAATGGACTTGCATGGGAGGGCATATTCATATTAATGTGTCAAAGACATAGTGTTATGTCAGCAAAGTGAAGACGTTTTAAAGCTACATATCTTTGATATTTTCTGCTCATCTGAGGTATTCTGCCCATCTAAGAACTAGGAATGGGAGGAAGATTTTATTGATACCAATGCCGTTATTGATTCTGCTTATTAGTCTGATTCTTTATCGATTCCTTTATTGATTCCTGATCAATTTTCTGTGTGCAAACAGGACACTAATACAGGTATTCAGCAAGAACAAAACAAAAGTTAAAATAAAAGTAAATTAAAAGCAAGCATGTAAGAGATTATTTGTACAGAATTTGTTTTCATTTAGGGTATTTTAGTAAAAGAAAAAAATCTGCTAAGCCTGCCTGCCAGGGGCCATTTTTATTATGACATGGAATTTGCATTGACAGACGTTTCAATATATTGCTGTTTTAAAGTGATCACTTTATAGACTTAACGCCACAACTAGAGCTGTTGCCATCTTTCATTGTGAAATGAAGCCACTTTGGACTGTTTCTTCCTCTTCATCCTGACTGCTTCTAGCAGTGTAGATGCATAAGTTTGATGTCACTGTTTTGAAATGTGCAACTGTCAGAAAAACATGTCAAAGGTGCTGACATCGATAAAAAGAACTTAAGACGCTTGGAGGCGTACGATTCTGAATGATCACACAGTTTGGACTGGTTCTCAACTGGAAACGGTTCTGGATTTCTATCGCTACCAAGATCATATCATAATCTACACTGTCCATATTTTCATTCTTAGTTATTAGCAGAGATGGTCTGAAATCTACCATGACTCTTTATCTTGAACCCTCTTGCACTCTTTACTGTGGTCATATTTCAAGTTTTACGTAAGAGGTGTCGACAGAGAGGGTTCAGCGGGGAATTTTATGGTGCCTTTGAGTGTTTTAAAGCTGTACCAACTTCTGCACCACAAAACAAATAATTTACAAAAATATGAAAAAATCAGGACACTTGTGCCATTACAGAACAGATGGCCGTGACAACCAGATTGGGTTGATAAATACAGTAAGGCACTATGTAGATGTGCCACATTGGATATCCTGAATTGTTATTTTGAGTTAGTTGAATTAGACTTTTTTCAGGCTTGCCAGATTCCCCTGAAACATGAGAGCCTACACTAAAATATACATGGTGGTGGTGGCACTGCAAGGGAAAGGCATGTCTTTTCTGTATAAATATATATTTCTATTTCTATATAATATATGCAGTATGTGTTCAGTCTGATCTTTTCTTTCATGTAACTCAAAGCTAGTCACCTTTATAATAACTACTTATGTGCTTGTCTCTTTTTCTTTCCAAACCCAGCATGATGTAATTATGAAAAGTTCACACTTTCCTTAATTAGATGCATCTGTAAAAGTTTGTGAACTAGTGTAACCAGCTGATATTGATATAGAGTGCATACAGAGCAGCAGCTGTGTAACGATGCCTCATGTTCTAACTGTTCACTGTCTCTTTTTCTTTCACAGGAGAGGAAGCTGTGTGCTTTCCCGACTATTGAGATCTGTGGTTCAGATGTCATCAACTATATGGTTCCACTGTCTCGCCAGACAGACTTCTTTGTTCCAGAGATGAAGGAGGAGGTTAAAACAGACGTTAAAGAAGAGGACTCTGACGAGGACAGAGGAACTGACATTACAGGTAATACAGTGTATTTTGTGAATTCCGACCAAACACTGTTGCTACTGTTGAGCCTTCATTAGAAAATAATTGACTGCATCAGCCGCCCACCCCCCAACCCCACTCCCCGTACAACACAGTTCTCGAAAACTAAAAGAAATCTCTGCTTCTTTCACTGCAAACATTTTAAAAGTTTTAAAAACAGATTCATCACTTAACAATTGTTTTTATACTTCCATGCTGGCAACAGCCATGGCCAGAGGCATTATGTTCTCAAGATGTCCGTCCTGTTCTTGTGAATGAGATATCTCAAGAATGCCTTGAGGGAATTTCTTCAAATTTGGTTTAAACATCCACTTAACTTCAAGGAAAATTGATTAGATTTTGGTGGTCAAAAGTCAAGGTCACTGTGACCTCACAAAATACATTTTTAGCCATAACTCAAGAGTTCATATGCAAATTATGACAAAATGTCACACAAATGTGGAATTTGAACAAGCATGACTTGAAAATTTGGTGGAGACATACAACCACGAGTGGGTAAATCTAGTTTTGTGTAATTTTGTTATGTCATCTAAACAAGTTTCTGCTTTATTAAGCTTTGGAACATTAAAGCAGAAATACGTGGCCACTTTGATTTTGTCTGACACTGCACAGACTTCCTTCCTGCCCTTGATCACCGAGGACATGTGATATATGAGACTCTGTAATTGTTCTGTCACTGCAAGTATGTGTCTTCAAGCGCAATGTCTTCTCTGCTGCTATTACTCTTTCAAACTTGCTGGACCTGTGGTGGTATTGACTTTGTCATTGTACAAATCACTGGAGAAAGAAAATGGTGTCAGGTTGATGGGACAGAGTGGGTGGAGGTGGGCTGATGTACATCAGGTGCTGTCTACCTCCTGCATAGATCATGTTACATCCCTTGTAAACAAAACTTAAATGTAGAGGATGTATTAGAAAGAAGTTCCTACATGATCTGTACGTTTACAGGTTTTGGCACGTCTAGATTGGGGTCGCCAACTGTGCCCCGAGACATGTAAAAGCCATCCTTCACACAGAAACAGCACAATCTTCGACTGTGGAGCTCCTGACATTCTGCCGAACTGAGAGTCAAGGCTATTCACAACTTTAAATTAGTTTGTCAGCGTCACCAGACCGAGACAAAGTTTTGATTATTCCTTGGTTTTCTAACAAATGAGAAAGTTAATAAGAACAAACTAAAGTGCTAGAACACATTTCAGTACCGTAATTCTGCCGATAAAATTAACTTGATCTGCATGTTTTATACTTCTTTAATGATGGTATTTTTCTTCCCCAGTATATACACATGTACTTACACATCTACAACACTGTTGTTTTCACTTTCCTTTATTAGTCCACCCATCATCTTCCCTTCAAAATATTGTTTTGGAATCATAGAAGAAGTGAAGCAATTTCATCATGCAGTTTGAACTATAATTTTGAATTTTCAATAAACTATTGTTGAACAAATTTTGTTTATTGCCATTCAGTTTCAAGCAAACATGATGTCTGTTGGTCAGATGAGCTGATACATTTCATCAAGATGCAGCACAATGTTAGAAGAGACAACATGTTCTGGAAAAGAGAGTGAAGTGAAGCCAAGCTGCTTGTACAACCCAGAAAGTGTATGTTATGAATGTTAACAGCTCATGCAGTATAGTGCAGATGTTGCAAAAGCAACGATTAGTCAAACTAGAAAGCAATTTAATTATGCTTTTGTGTACTGATATCATCTTTCAACAAAGAGTGATCATCCTTGAGTCCAAGTTAACATTTGTGCCAAGTTTGAAGAAATTCCCTCAAGGCGTTGTTGAGATATCACGTCCACAGGTATTGGATGACCTGAAAACATAAAGCCTCTGGACATAAAAACGTCATTTAAAAAAAATCAATTTTTTTTTAAGAATTCTAAATTACAGTGTGATTCAGAATATTGACAGGCTGATTAGTCCAGTAGTATGTGAGATTAGCTCTGCAAGTGCGCTGATTATACACACACTCATGCGCACATTCAGACACACACACATACAAACACGTAAATGATATGTAACTAAATAAATAAATAAACTACAAGAATGTAGAGAGTAGATCCCTGCCAGGCAAAAGATGGTGAAGCACCCACCGCAATGCCACCACAACAACCAGATGCAACCAGCCAAGATTTGCGAAGTGCCACTTATATTAACTTGACCTCCACATACATTGTTCTTAATTGAAACAAAATTTCGAACTGAAAAAGTTGGTGATCACCTGCAGCCCCTAGAAGCCAGTTCAGACGAGTGAGAAGTCAGCTGTCAATGGTTGTATAAAACAGCGCAGTCAAAAAATAAAATTACTGCCTCACAGTTGTGTGACTCTGCCAACCAGTGAAGTTGCAGTTTACATCCCTGTCTTTCCAGACTCGTATAATGTTTTTATGGAACTTCCCACTATATTGACCTGCCACTTTGAAGCAATTTAATAAAAGTTATTAAGTGTATTTTTTATGGGCAAAATGTAAGTTCTCATTATATGTGTGTGATTTAAGTACATAATTCCCATGCGAGAAACATGCTGTATTCACTTAAAGACTATTTTTACAGAGACGTACAGAGGACTGATAGAGAGCTGTACATCATGACGTCACAGTAAAGTTGACCTTTGACCTTTTTGGTTTAAAATGTCTTCACTTCATCTTTTTTTTCTTATAAAGTATTTTTGTGTTATGGCCAAAAATTTGTTTCATGAGGTCACTGTGACCTTTGACATTTTGAACGTTGACCACCAACGTCTTATCAGTTGTGTCAGTCTAAAAATTTGTGCCAAATTTAATGAAATATCTTCAAGGCATTCTTGAGATGTGGCGTTCTCAGTCGGATGACCTGAAAACATAAAGCTTCCATCCATAAAAACCTACAGGCATAAAAGTCAGAACGAGAGTTTTCAAGCATTTTGAATCACAGAGGTCATTCCACACATGACTGTGCACAAAAAAAACAGGCAGGTCCATTGATCACACACACTCACTCATGCACGCAGTCATGCACACACGGAAGCAATCGCATGATTCCCTGGCAATATTACAATGTTGAAGTAATAATAATAATAATAATAATAATAATAATAATAATAATAACAACAACAACAATAGGCCTAAACTGAAGAGTTTACTATTCAACGGATGAAAAAAGTTGAGGTTCAGCCAATTGATCCAAATAGTTATTTAGTAAATTAAAATGAAGACCTTTAGATAAACATTAGCCTTTGAGATCTCACTGTGGGTGATTAAAGGAACTTGAGATTCTTTTCGTGCTCCTTTTGAAACACACAAGGCTGGTTTATTGTTCACAGGAGAGCCGAGAAAGGAGCTATTGTGTGACCAGAGTGGCAAGAGTGACAGAATTTCTATTACAAAGTGAAGTGTTACTTTTATCAGAGTTTATACCGCTGCACAGTATACTGTGCTTCCACCGCACTTGAAAAATTGGAATGTAAACTAATCTTGGTTGTTTCTTTGGAAAGTTTTGTTGAAGGTTTTTAAATATATTTTTTTTTTCCAATTGAAGAAACTGTTGTTCTTGGTGAGGTGTGCATTTTCCAAAAGTGTTCGACTACTGCACTGTCAGTATGTTACACAACAAGAAGGCAGCTGTGAGGGTGTATGAATGTCTGCCTGTGTGTGTGCAGTGTTCCTACATCATAGCTGGTATATCTCTTTTACATGAGTTATGGGGCTCAGTAGCCACTGCCAGAAATGCAGACTGTACAAAACAAAGTGTGTGTCATGTTGTGGGTCCCAGACACAGCTGAGCTTTCCTAATGAGAGATGGATCAATCAGTGGAGCCTAAGCTTTGTCTGACAAGCCAGCTGTGGAAATCCTGATCCGGCACCTGGGAGATTGCCTTCGACTTTTCGTCCCTCAGCCGCACTGTCCACATTATATAGACCATCTTCTTGACCATAAACTCTGACTGTGCCTGGACATTTGTTCTGTTTCTAACACCACTGGGAGCAGTAAACACACACACAAAAAATGAAAACACTTCTATGATAATCTAGTGATCACAGTGGGCACTGTGATTCCCACCCTACGAGAAGCTTGTTAATCTTTTGAGGACACAAACCAGCCCCAATGTAAAACAGACCAGTGGGCTTCATTTTTACATCATCTATACCAATTTATACCATTAATAAATGGCCACTTTATCACAGAAAGCCTCAGGGGAATTCCCCTGCAAGAATAAGACCGGTGTTGTATAGGTGTATATACTTCATGTCAATTTATTTGATTATGAACAGTGTATAATTACATATCATTAGCTACTAATGGTAAATAAAAGTGTGTCATGATTGTGGGAGGTATCACTTACCATTATAAATGGCTTTAACATTATAGACTATGTTGAAACATCAAGTGTGTTTCCATCCACCTGTTTTGATGTGACAGAAATAAAAAAAAAACCATCAATATATTATAAAAGACTTTTGCATTTGAGGTGAGGCTGAGGTGGAAAAGTGACAAAATGCAATGGAAAGACACTTAACAAATAAATTATGATGTATGAAAGATCAGATCTGTTTGGAATGTGGAGGAGATGGAAACCTTCCTTAAATAATAACATGAAACAAACAAATAGATGTCATATTTACATCATGTTTTCCAGATTGTTTGACCGGTGCTTTTTTAATCACAAATCTTGTTACACTCTTTACTTCGCTGTGGTTAAGGCATCTGACTATGCAATCAGTGCCACCAACAGTTATTTTTGATGGTGCCCTACTACTACATGCTCACATTAGCATATCAGTGGTGGACCACTACCCTGTCAGTCGACATGGTTCTTTAGCTTCTGATACTGTCTTTGCAGTTTCCAGATCCTTCATAAATATGTTTTTACGACAGTGGTGTAACAGTAAATTGCACTCTGAATCTGTAGGGGTGCCAAGTTGCAAAAAAAATGCTAATTCTTGCTTAATAGAACTTTAAATGCTCCTTTCTTCCACTCCTAATTTGTAAACAAGAAGATACGTCTACTGTATCATGTCTTAACTGCTTCTCCATTTTATTGTCGCACTTTTCTCGCCATCCACTCTGCCTCAGATTCTCCAAACTCTCAGCATGCCTCAGCCCTGTCTGTGTCTAATTACCTCCTTAAAAAATCCTCTCCTCTGTTTCAAGCAGTTTCAAGAACAAGACCTTGATTCTCTGCTAATAATCCCAATGGGCCCAATTTAGCAACTAATTTAGGCAAATGTTATCTAAAAGACTTTCAGAGGCACAGCTGGCTCGCTTCAACCAGGGTACCAATTTCAGGGGTTGCTTACAGTTGTGGAGGGGGTGAAAGTTGTCCAGTGCGTTGAGGCTCTTCCTTTGGGGGCTGTCCACCCAATTACCCTAAATAGACCTATTATTTCCCGTAAAATTCCTTGTATTGTAAAACGAGTCTCTCTGGAAAAGTCATTTTACTGCAACATGCAAATGAAATATAAATCACTACATCCTCCCTCTGCATTTTAAAGCAGTACCTCTGTGTCACGTTCACACTGGACCAGTTCCACTGAAGAAGAGTCCCAATGGTTTTGTTTGGACCTGCTAACTAATCAACAGCCCATAAATAAAAATTATAAATAACCTAAATGGGCTTCACATATATAATATTCTTCACTGCAGACAGGATCAGATCTGCTAAATGTGATAATTAGATTGCTGAGTGATATTGAGATTCGAATGAATGAAAAGGAAAGACTGACCTCAGCGAGGAGCTTGGAGACTCCCTGTTTATTGTATTTTGGTCCCTGGTGACACATTTAGTGCAAACACACTTTGATGTGTGGATGAGATTTATTGGGAGTGTGAAAGAAGCAGGGAAGTAGCGCGAAGAATAGAGTTTTAGTGTCCTGTGGGATAGTCAAGTCAACTCAAGTCAGATTTTATTTGTGGAAATATTGAGGGCAATCATTTTAAACTAAATAAGATATACTATTTAAGTTAATTAAGTATATTTCATAAGAACAGGAACAGAGACAAAATTATCATGACACATAATTATTTAAATTTAGGAGTCATTTTGGCATAGAGCTTTCAGATGACGGGTCATTCATCTTAGCTTGCTCACAGCTGTGAAGCTTCTAGAAATTTGACTTGAAATAATAAATATGCATATTTGATATCAAAGTCAATGTCTCACTCTGCATCCACAAAACCGGAGTGAACATTAATAATTATTGGAAAACCTTGTTCAAAAACTGCTCATTTTGCTGTTTAGTCTAGTGTTTTTTTTAAAGATTATTTTTTGGGCTTTTTGCCTTTATTTAGACAGGGACAGCTGAAGATATGACAGGAAAGGGGGTAGAGAGAGGGGGAATGACGTGCAGCAAATGGGCTGCAGGCGGGAATCGAACCAGCAACCGCTGCAGAGGACCAACAGCCTCAGTACATGGGGCGAATACTCTACCAACTGAGCTACGGGAGCACTCCTAGTCTGGTGGCTTTCAAGCTTTTTGTGCCCAGTATACACCACAGGGCAAGCCAACATCTCAGGGCACATCTGTATTCATATCAATGTGGCAATCAGAGGCCAGTCTGAGTTTCCACAGTGTGGGTGGAAAAAAAAAGAGACATCAATCAATCAGGGCCTTTGATGTGTCAGACTGATAATTCCCAGCATCCTATTCAGCAACTGCATGTACAGCAAAAAACGGGGGTTCACGTTAACAAGGTTTTTAAATGATTTTTTGGGAGAATGTATAGAATTTGCCCCTGAAAATCCCACAACACACCTGGATGTGCCTTGGCACATTGTTCGGGAACCACTGGTTTAGACCAAGACTGTGTAGGATCAGATCGTGTTTAAGGAATGTCCTGCTGTGGACAGGGGCAGCAGCAAAACACTTTTTAGCCACCTAAAAAAAACTCTGTTGAAGTCTACACTATATTTAGAATATTCTCACCACTTTACTTTGACATCAGCAAGTCCTTTCTGACATAGACTTTGTGACTTGTTTTAGTCAATGGAGTCTGGAGTGATATAACAGCTTCAGTCGTGCCCATTTGCTTGGAGGAATGAATTTTTTAAAGATTGGTTTGCAGAATTAATTGTCTCATTTTCATAATATATCATGCCCAGCTGAAAACCCATATCCGGAAAGTGAACAAAACTTTAAAGCTGTAATGTGTAATATTTCCATATTAAGATTTCTAAAAATACTAGACTTATGTTAGGTATTTTGTTTAGTTATATACCAACAATGTTCAAACGCAGAGGAATCAGTGATTTATTCAAGGTAGTGGTCTGTTTCCTAATTGCCAGTAGTTGCTATAACTTCTGGGAAAACATGGGATATACATATGATATATGTTTCATAGAGTGAAGCAAACATGACTGAACGTTAACAAAACTGTAATATCACCTCATCCGTTACTGTGATTTGTACCTAAGTTGTGCCAGATAGACTTTCACTGAATGTGGTCATTGTTTAACAGTGAAGAAAACAATTCCCATGATCCCACGCTACCTCATGACATCATCAAGCTATGTCTTTTGTTATTGTTTTAATGAGAGAGACCCCTGGCAACAGAACTTAAATATTGTAGGTTTAATGAGAAAATTTGAAGTTGGATTAAAACAAATTTTCTCACGCTTTTCACATCCTTATTATTATGTACAGAACCTAAAATAGTTAGAAGGCAGTTGTAGATTTGGGTTTCCAGTAGCTTTAACAGTTGTTGTGATACAGAAAACAAAAGATTATTTTTACATTTATACATTTGGGTTATTTTTTGTTCCTCACATTCTTGTCTTCTGCCTCTGAAGTCTCTTCTGGAAAACCAAATGTGGAAAGCTCACTGAGTAATATCTGTTATGTAGGTGGGAGATGTGTTGTGCCTCTTATATTTATAAGTCTTGATTCCTGTTTTCCTGTTTGTAATTTTTAGGCTGTCTAACCAACAATATCATTTTAGTTTGGGTTTATTTTGTGTTTATCTTTGACCTTGCTGACACAGAGCTTTTCTTTGTACGAACCTTTATTTAAACCCCTCTGTAACATTTTCACATTGCTGGATTTTCTTGCAACTTCTGCTCACAGCTGTGCACATTACAGCATTTATCTTGTGCTTCTCTAACACACAAACAGTAGTGAGGATAATGAATGGCTATTCGTTCACAGAGAATCATAGATCAAAGGCCAATTAGGATCAGGTTTAGTCTGAAAGCATTCCCCAGCTGATCATATGGGTGAGGAAATCTCCATCAATTAAGCTAATGGATGTTCTTCATGATGATTTCAGATATGTGTTATGAGCTGTAGATGGCGGCCACAGGAACCTTCTTCCCCTGTTAAGCTATACTTAGCTTTACAGTAGCACAATATCTGGAACATTATATTCAAGTAATGACAAGTTTTTGAGTATATATAAAAGATCGTATCTCTCTTTAACAATAATGATCTGGCTCTTGTTAGCTCTGCTGACACAGAGACTCTAATGAGCTTTAATAACCAGGTTCAGACTGAAGGTATTGAGGTTGGTGCCATTATAATAAAGTATTAACTGAAAGTTCTCTTAGACAGACTTGGTGCATTTTAAGTGACCAAAGAAGAAGAATTTTCACAACAAATGCTATTTTGCACAATTGTAATCAAAGGAATGCAAGGAATGCTTTACAGCCTTGCATCATATTTAATGAGGTTTATTACAAAGCATGATGTTAATGACAGTTAATGTATTTGTTTCTCTATGAAAATAGTGATGGTTTTTAACCATACTCCCAGTGTTGCTCTACATCACAATTTGCGTCTGGCAGTCCAGACTCAACTCTCAACAATTAGATTGACATTTTCACTTTTTAGTGAAATATCTCAGCAACTATTGGATGGACTGTATTGTATGTATGCAGACAGACATTTATCATCCCTAGAGGATGAATCCTTGTCACTTGTCCTGTGAAATATCTCAGCATGTACTGGATGGATTGGTGCAGACATTCATGCAACTATGAATGTCAACTTTTAACCATGCATCAAAAGCAAGACAAAGCTTTCCAAAGTAGGTAAACTGGGCAGTTCAGTTACAGGCTGCAAACAGACTCAGCTGTCCTGTCACCACGGCAGAGCAGTCCAACACCTAAAAAGCAAATTCTTAGATGACCACAGCCATCTTCCTAAATCACTACTTTCAGCTGCTGCCATCAGGGGAAAGGTAGAGCCCCCTGTGCAGAGAAAAACATCTACAGAAAATCATTTATTCCTGTTGCCATAAAATATCTAAATCGGTAGACACTTTTTGAAGTCGGCCCACTACCTCAGCGCACAGCACTTTACCTCTATTTATTCTTTCTCCGTACCCAGACTCAGTCCTCACCATCAAGCACCTGTTGCTTTTCTTGAAATAGCTTATTTTGTGTCTCTTTGTAAATGTATTTTTAATGTGTTTTGTTTGGATGTGATACAGTGTGTTTTTTAATGTGCTTGTTTTTTTCTGCACACGTAAGCAAAGACAAATTTCTGCCATTTGCACACAAGTATTTTTTTTTTATTATTTTTATTCTATTTTATTCTGTTATCATTGGCATTTAGCTGAAAGCACTGCTGTTCTTAAGTACAACAGTGCTGCTTTTGCATGGTTGTAGACTCATATTACCATAGGTTTCTCCTCATAGAAAACACTTAGTTATCGGGCCACTGCACACTGTATCTTAAAATATTGTGTTCCGCCCCCAAGTGTCTCAAAGAATCGATAAGTGGAAACACCAACCATATCCAAAGTTTATTCACATGTCCGAATAGGCATCCAAACTGGAGATGAGACTGTGAGAAAATTTCGTATCATGATTATAGTGACTGATTGATTAAGTTCTTACACTTACAGGGATCATGGTGGTATGTTTAAAATGTGCTGAAAATGTTCAAAACGTACACTGAAATCCTTTTGCCAAATGTTATAGATCGAAAACCTCTCAAAGATTTGAAATGACATCCGCTCCTTTGTTATGTCAGAGTTTTCACTGACACAGAACGAGCCCACGTTGTCACTGCGTCTGGGGGACTGATGCTAACTTTGGTTGTTGTTGGACAGTTTTGTCTATGAATTGTGGTGATAATTAACATTTGAAATGGTACTAATTGTCTGGAATTTTACTACAGCTTATGGTGAAACAGGTAATCCTTTCATCCTTAATTCAAACATGTTTCTAATGTAGGGTCAATATTTAGGAAGTCTCATAACCATTATTGGGTATTTAAACTTTATTTTTCTGTGTGCTCTTCTTAATTATGGAGGTAGTACCACTTCTTTTCAGTCACACTTAGGGAAATCCTGCATTATTAAGTACAACATAATTAGCTCATAATAAATCAGTACACAAACACCTGTAGTTCCCTCTAATTGAGTTGTCCTTGCCTGAATCTTGTTAGTTTGTTAGATTGGTTTTGCATACTAACAGAACCTCCTTTATCTGTGTCTCTTTGCCGTGTGTTGCTGCAGGTGCAGACTCCCACAGTGACGTGAGTTCAGTGAGCGGCGGCGTGCCCTGGGACAGCAGAGAGACCTCCCTGGCTGCTTCCACAGCTGCCTCCCTGGCCTCTTCCCTGCCTCTCAGGGACGTAATGGACGC
Organism: Lutjanus erythropterus; assembly: GCF_056507025.1. Lineage (NCBI taxonomy): Eukaryota > Metazoa > Chordata > Actinopteri > Lutjaniformes > Lutjanidae > Lutjanus > Lutjanus erythropterus. Next base: position 24,011,468 of record NC_139318.1, read on the forward strand.
AAATGAAGACATTAAGCCCAGGGACCAGAGCGACAGAGGCTCGAATGAGTCTATGGGCAGCGGCTCATCCTTTGAGGAGCTTGACATGGATCAGGAGGAGCAGGAGGAGCAGGAGGAGGGGGAAGACAAGGAAGATGGAGAGGCTGAGGAGGAGGTGGAGGAGGAGATTCCTCAGGGTGAAGATGGAGCTACAGAAGCAGCTGAACTGGTGGCTGAGAAGAAGGAGCCCTTGGGAGGTGGAGAGGAGTAGGGAGGATGCGGAGGAGATAAGGGATGAGGCCATGTAACACTGGCATGCTAGAGAGTTTCTCAGTCGTTGCTCTTGCTGGTTATCTGTCATGTAATCTTGTTGGTGGATCTAAAGCTGCTCATGCCATGACCAACATGCCGTATTTCTGCGCCTCCTAATTCCTCTTTTTGAAGCCTATACTTTTTGTTATACTGTAATCTCATTTTTTTTTTAAATAATTTCTGATCCTATATTTAAATTCTGTCAACATAGAACAACAGACAACCCCCATAGAGTTAAATCCTCTTGAGTAAACCTGATTTCCTCTGTGTGTGGTGTGCAGATAACAAGAGGCGAGATTTGTTCAATTCTGTATTTTATTTCCAACTTAAATCATGTGAATCACCACCTTTCCTGTGCAGATTAGAGGTGACTCTTCATTTTAAGATCAACATCAAAGGAAAGACACTGACACCAACTATCCAGGATCAACATACACCATCTTTTTGCTCATGTGTGACAGTTGATGTTGTACCCAACTCAAGATCATGTCCTGAGGGATTTTTGTGTGTTTATGTGCATCACCTGACTTTGGTGTCTAGATATACAGTAATGATTGGGTGACAGTGTTCAAGAGCTAATGCCTAATGGACCTATTTCATTGTGCTTTTAATTCACACAGGGGAAATACTGAAGTCTGAGGCAGAATAAAATCAACTGTCATCAACATCAGTGAGGACTTACTGCAGTAAAGTACCATCACAGAAGCCTCTGGGTCATCATGACCAGGAATGAAATGCAATTCAAAGATGTAAACTTTCTCCCTTGGATACTGTACAGAACATTTTATTGTCCAGCCCAGTCTTATGCCAAAGCATGTAATAATCCACCAGGAAATACAGTGTGTGTCACGTTTCGGCTTGCCTAACACTGACAAGTACACGCATGTATGAAGATGATGTACCAGCAGGGGGTGATAATGATGGGAGCAAGGGTTTAAAGAGCGAGGACGTCTGCGTAAAGAGGAGGTCAGTTGGTGGGGGTTGATGGGTAAAACACAGGACTTTGACACAAAGAGACCAGAGGTTGGTTTCCGTTTGAGGCAAACGGTTTTAAGGAAGAAGTTATTTTAAAGTCAGTGTAAAGGAAATTCAGAAATATTCTTTTATGTATGTTATACAAGTTAGAAAATAGTTGCCGAAAAAATGTGAAAAGACTGAGATGAGATGATGAGAAGACCGGTTCTTTTAATTAACCCGGTTCCTTTCATTCATCAGCCAAAAGCAAATCGATTCATGAAGAAATGCCCCACCCCTACCCCCCTTGACGATTTGTGTTAATAATTCAACTTTGGCTGGGTGGTTATTAACACATCTTTTTGCGGTGTTACAAACTCAGAACACATTTACGTGGACTTTAACCCAAACTATCACGAACCTTCCTAAATCTAACGAAATTACAATGGTTCTCAACAACCTTTACCGGATGTTTTGTTTGTGTTGTTGCAAACATGACTGTAATAATGCATATACGTGTACTTTTCATCCCTAGGCAAGGCAAAACGTACCACTGTCATGGTGGACTGGTGGGTCTATTACACTCTTTGGTGTGATACTGGATTGTATTGTTACACTGCGCTCAGATAATTGCTTTACTTTTTTAATGTAATGTTCTCTTCTATAGTTGGTTTATTAAACCACTCTACACTTCTGTCCGTAGCCAAATCTCACTCACTTCCAGAGACTAGTTGTGATACAGTTTGTTTGTAGGTTGAAGTTGTAGGTGCTGTGAGACATTGGAAATGATGTACAGCACATTGCCATGGTTGTGTCTCTCTGTCTGTAATAAAGTTTTCAAATGAAAAGTTCAGTTGACAGGAATGAGTTGTGCATAGATTTTGTTGCACAAACAATTAAATAACCCTCATTCTTTACTCATGTCTGTTAAAGAAATGACCTCAATTTTAAGTTTTATAACACAAAGCCACATCATTACTGCTCCACTCTGAGGACATCCATTTTTATTTGTCTGTTTCCCAACAGAGACGGAGAGATGTAACAAAGTGTGGGTGGCGGTGGGACATTGTTGTTCAGAAGTTATTGATGAGGCACTAAGCGCTTAATAACTTATTAAGCTCTCCTTTTAACGCTAACTGCTTCCGTGGCTTCACATTGTAATGACTGCCTGTGCTGCCGCTGCTTCTTTTGGAAAGACACAGGCATGGAATTCAAAGCTGAATAAAAGAAAAATGTTCAAGAAAGAGCCAATAATGGCATAAAGTATTTTTCAGTGCAAGTTGAGCAAATTAAACAGAGATGGTTTCCCTGGCACCCTTAAAAAGTTTTTTAAAATGTGCACAAAATGATATGAAAAATGTTATTGTATCTGAATCCTGTCACCTCAGCGGGATCCGCATTGATCCGAGGAGAATGCTCTCAGTGAATGAGAGGTTTGGCATTTGTGTCACAGTTTATTTAATCAGCTCTGTGTACAGCAGAAGAAGAAGAATAGGCTCCAGCAGACTGTTGATATTTGATGGACACACATGTTCTTTAGCCAGTGGTCCTTAATGAGCATCATGACCTATATGTACAAATGTTTTCATTCAAATCAACACCATAACAGGCACAGTACATTTTCTGATTACACACCAACAACCAGAAAGAGAAATGTCCCTTTTGCTCCTGGGGAATATCAGCCTATTTCACATATATCATATATTACAGATATATCAGATTATATTTGTGGTCATTTAGAAACATTATGTTTAATGTTTCCACTAGAGAGCACTGACAAGTTTTATTTTTCATCTAGAAAACATGCAGCTCAGTACATGTCTTTGTCACAATTCTCTAACAAAACAACTTGAAGTTCCAGTGTGTGACATTTTCTGGGCTTTATTGACAGAAATGTTATATAATATTCATACATTTGTTTTCATTAGTGTAAAATTACTTGAAAATAAAAATTGTGTTAATTACCCTAGAATGAGCCATTTATACCTACAGAGGGTGCAGGTCCTCTTTCACAGAGGCCACAATGTTCAACCACCATGTTTCTACAGTAACCCAGAATGAAAAAAACAAATACTGTCCCTCGACATGGCCTTTACGTTTTTTTTTGCTAGATTTGCAGCCTCTGTAGTTTGTCCTATATAATTCAAAGGGTAGACTGAGGCGAGTTAGTTGCAATCTACAGGCTCACTACAAGATGCCACAAAATGCAACATGCTGGTCCTTTAAAGGATCATTACCAAAAATGTTTATGTTGCACTTAGAATGAGTTGATTGCGCTTATAACTTTTAAATTGGAACAGCTTCACAAAATTATGTACCTACAACTAAATTTTAAGTAACCCTAATAATTATATTGATTCTCTAGATTTTTTTAAAGTAAGGTCAACTTGTCAGGTTTTAGAGTGATATGTTTGTGTCTAAAATAAATATCAACTGATATGCCATGACTATTGGATTATTTTAAACTCTCAAATATTAATATTTGTATGTTCCTAAGAAATTTTGCATAGGTCTGGCTTTTGTAGACTCTTCTAAAGTGAAGAAAAGAACACAATCCCTTGATGTTCACGAGATACAGACTTGTGGCTTCTACAGGAGCATACCATATTTTCACAATCTCATAGCTCGTGGTCAGTCTACGTTGGATGGTTACAACATTATGGCCAATAATCTAAATCCTTCATTTGGAATATGAATGGGATTTTCCCTCCCAGAGCCTCATGCTCGAGTGACATCTCGTTCCATTATATTCAAAAGAAGGCAGACATATCTACAGCTGATTCTTCCAAAACTCAGAAACGCACACAAAACAATTTAGATAGATAAATACCAATACAGGAAAGAGAAAAAATGTGTCTTGTTGATTTTTGCTGTGAACTATCCCTTTAATTTCTCCCCCATCTTCATATCTTTCTGTTTCTGCGTGTCTACAATATAGAAACGAATCATCACCCCTTATGTTGGGCATCGACTAATTATAACACATCGCCCTGCCTGTTCATTCCCAGACCAGAGGAGAAATTCCATTTATCAGGTTTTAAAATATCTCAGCTGACACTCAGTGGGTAACATTTGTTTAGTGATTATGAGATTGGTAGCTGTTCTGCCTACAGAGGTGTGATCAGTCTGCAGGGACAGCTGCCCTCACCGCATGTCTGTTGCACTTTCACTTTTAATCCTGGCACCCCAACCTTTGTCCAAAGGCAAAAATGAAAATCAGCCTGGAAGAGACTGCGATGACACACTGGGTCAACGACTGATTTAATTAATTGTGAAACCCACGGGGGTGTCATGCAGCTTTGGGGGCACGCAGATTATTGCCTTCCCGTGATGTTAATTATTAATCTCATTACATTGCACGTTGAGAGAGACAGATAGAGGAGGGAGAGATGTCTCAACAAACAAATTTAGATGCCGAGCGTTGCGTGTCTGATGCTGCTTTTCATGGCAGCAGTAGAGGAGAGGGTCGCAGCTCAGCCTCTCAGAGCGCATGTCCCCTGCGCGCCTCGCTGTGCCATCTGGGACTGACCTCACACTCTGTCTGTGCCGTGTCACAACTTGTCGGCGGATCCCAAATAAAATTTGCACCGCTGAAGATAAGTATTCTCCAAAGAATCGTTATTTTGATCATTTGAACCCCCCCTCTTGACCGTTTGAACAAATAGGGGGCGACTTTTACACTCTCTACCCACTGATACCCACATCCAGTAGCAGAACAAAGCGACTGAAAGAAATCTTTTTCATTGAACTCTAAATTACATAATGGTAACTTGCCATAGGTGCGATGAGACAGAATATCTCTAGCAGTGTTGGTGCGTGGAGCAACTGCGCTTTTGTTCAGGGGTCTAAACCTTCTGAGAGTTGAGCTCTCCCAGACTCATCTGCAGCAGGATCATTTTCAGAGTATTGTTGCCAGTTGCTGAAGATTTTGCAGCTCACTCGAGTAACAGGTAGAATTTAAACTTTGTGTCCAATTGCCAGATTTCTTGAGCGCTAAAGCATATCATCTGGCATCCTATCAGACTCCTAAACGTCACATTTTATTCTATTCTGCTCTTTAAATTGATGATATCTCTTCACCGTTGCTGCTCTAGAAATGAAACGCCTTTTTCCTCCATCAGCACAATGAAGTGGGCGTCAGTTGCATTTGTTTTAAGCGTGTTTTAGGAGATTAATGTGACTTTTGAGCGTGTGGCAGCAGGATCACCAGACCTCCAGGACTGAACGGCTCATCTTGTCGGTGTGGTTGTGGTGTTTTCAGCACCGCGGACAGCTGCTGGCGCGCAAACTTCAGCCAGCGACGCTTCGCCTCCTTCATTTGATCAGCTGCTCCGCTGTAGTTCACCGCCGCACAGCCGGTTTTTAGGCTTACAAACTGCTGCAAAAGAGGATATGCCTTGGGTTAACACGATCCATTCATCGCACGGCAGCGCTGGAAACTGAGGAACCCTGTGCAGGTAAGAGATGTGAAGGCTGTGTGTGTGTTTTTTGTCTCCACTGATTTGTGCGTAAAATGTGCATTTTTGTGAACTTTAACGAGCTGGTTTGAATTTACTGAGGAGTTTCCGGTAAACTCGCCCTTTTTTTTAAAACCATGTTTATAAAATCTTCGTAGTTTTCATCCTTAAAGTATTGTCATACGCGTGTTATTAAAAGCGTAAAAGTATGAAGGAATAAATTGGTGCGCAATTTGTCATTTTTTAAGATGTTATTAATTTTTGACACCAGCACATTTTTTTAAAAAGAATTCCGTTTGTTGACCAGTATTTGTGGCTACAGATATGTCTACTTGCTGCACAACCCTCCACATGTGCGAGGCTGCTGACAAACTACTAAACAGGCGCTGCAGTACACAACAACCGCCATGTCTCCAATCTCGCTCATTTGTGTGATAAAAAGTGGGAAACATCGCAGAGAAACTCGTTTTAAAAGTGAAAAACTTGATAATTAGTTTGTGTGCCACAGGGTGTTGAAGAGAAGACAAATATCATTTCGTCTGGTTTCTATTTTCGCAGTCATTTTTTTAGTAGTTTGATTCTCCTATCAGAGGATGCTCAGAAAATTATCTCTTTTTTCTTCTCGAAATAAAATAATCCACACTGATAGAGGGACATCAGTGTAGATTAACATCACACTGTTGTAAATGAACATGAGAACAGTGAGATAATACTGCGTGTGTGGCAACAGATAGAGTGATTCCGTGTAATTCCTCGATTATCATATCATCAGGAGTTTAAAATACATTTTTAAACACATGAGGAATATAAATGAACAGCCCAAGGCGCAAATATTTGGAGGCTGCGTCGCTAATACTGGACAAAGTCATTAAGGGAAGCAAAATGTACTGTGGATGCTTCCTCCAGTCCCAGGGGCATCTGTGCTGCATGTTCAGCAGATAAAACACAATAGAAAAACCCCCTCAGAATGCAGTCTAATCAGTTCATTCAACATACAGAGTCACACAGAGACAAAAAAATCAATTATTAGTAAAGTGTTTAATCCACCCTTATTATATCATGCATCTATTTCTGAATTTCTTACGCAGCACAATGAAGCATATTGGTAAATGTTCTTCCTGTAAGACTGAGAATCTGAGATGAGGTGCGAGCCTGGCGCTCACAGCTGAAGATGTTGATTACAGTAAATTATTCAGGTCATGGCTGACTGAAGAAGACCATGCTCCACTGCCATCATCTGAATCCAGAAGTGAAGAGTAACAGGAGGGGGCAAGGCTGTCTGACCTGTGCTCCCTTTCGCAGCTCAGCCCTCAACGCAGTCTGCCTCACCTGTTACTTTTGACTTGATGCTGCCAGTGCAACATGAGGACCGGGAACCCAGTTAATTAGTTTGGGTACTGGACGATCAGAGCTGGGCTGCAGTGTCTACGAGTTCTGGAACAAACAAAATGACTCATTATCTGCAGAGAGAAACCAAAGCAGCACAGGCTTTTTCTCAGATACATTCACTTGTATCAGCTTAACTTGAATGCCTGCCTGATCTCTCTAGTACAGACAACACTCTTAGAAATAAAGGTTCTAACTAGAACAATATAGCCAGGGGTGTAGTACTAATCACAAAGGGGGGTAAACTGTGGATTAACTGTAGTTCACCCACCTTGTTTCCCCTCATTGATTGATACAGTTGATCTTAACATAGGTGAGTAAATGCTCAGCCTCATTTCAAAGAGGGGGATAAACTGAGTTTACTGCCACTGCTATACCCCTGCACATAGGGGTTTTCAGCTTGTCCCCATAGCAGAACCATTTTTGGTTCCTGGTAGAATCTTTTATAAATGATATGAAAGATTTATGAGGATTTATTGGCAGAATACAGCAGAAATTTAAGATAATTTTCACAGGTGTGTTTTCACTTGTGTGTAATCACCTAAAAATAAGAATCTTTGTGTTTTTGCTGTCTTAGAACGAGCCACCGTTTGTCCTGTGTGCTTGGACAGAGAGGGTGAGCTGAGCGGTATACTTAAAAAAAAAAAAACTTTTTATAGTGGCTGCATGTGCTTTATATTAGCTTCCAACTATGTGATTTAATTCCTGTATGATGAATCACTAAGGTCCTATCAAAAAGGACAGCTTAATAGCTCACTCTTCCATATGTTCATGTATTTACTCATTCACAGAAACGTGCCGGTGAAGTTGGCAGTTGGACGTCTGCCAGTATCACCCACAAAAAGCCTTGTCTATACTGTACACCTGACACCCATAACATCTGCTAAATCAAATATTTAATGTCCCTCTGCACTGTTGTAAATGAAGTTATTTATGTAATGATTTGTATCCTGTAGGTTGATAGTACCTCTGCACTAGTGTTAATAAGACAGACGTGTGTTATGTGAAGGGCACGGTGACAGCGAAAGAATGACAGAAAGCAGAGTCTTGACATTGAATTTTAGAATAAATGGAAATGTTATCTCAAACGGACACATCCAATAAGTGAGTCTGCTTATCATTCACTTAAGATGCAATCCTGATAAAATCATTTTCACATCAAACATTAAACTGAGAAAAAACACTGTACTTCCAGTAGATTTCTACTCCAGTAGAAAGATTTAAAGATGGATTTACTCAAGTAAAAGCATAAGGAAGCTTCCACTTAATTAATGATGTGCGCATGACTCTCAGATTAAAATTAAGTGCTGCGCTGACTGCAAATGACTCATTCCTATTTTACATTCTTTGAGTATGTGTGAGAGGTTCCTAGGTGAGTTCTGGGTCATCAGCTGCATCAGTGATTTCAATTGTGAGTAATAATGAACTGTTGATTTCTTCTGCTTCTGCAGCTCATGTGAATACTCGTGTTTTTTTACACGTCAGGAAAATTTTGGGCATAAAAATATATGTTTATCTTTGTGCCCCAAGCCTGGATAGATTTCTGACAGGTAGTTGGTTGATAAAACTATTCCTGTCAAGTCACTGGAGCTGAAGCTGTCTTTACTTCTCATGCAGTTAATGTACTGTGAAAAGAAACTGTTTTGAAACATCAGGAGTGATGGAACTGGTGGCAACAGATCTGAGGTCGATGAGAGCATTTAAACTGTCCTAAATTTATCAGCTGTGACTGTTTTGGGACCCAGTGTTGATGCATTAAACGTGCCTTAAAGGAGCAGTGTGTAGGATTTAGTGGCGTCTGTTGGTGAGCTTGCAGATTGCAAACACCTCATCTCATCTTCCCTCCAAGTGCGTAGGCGAATCAGTGGCTGCAAAAAAACCCCAAAGGCTTTAACTAGAGCCAGTTTTTGGTTTGTTCATTCGGAGCTGCTGTAATGAATGAAAACTTAGGAATATTACATTCTATTTCTGCCACGTTCTGCCAACAACCTCCATAAATCTTACACACTGGACCTTTCACTTAAAGCAATATATCTCCTTACAACTCCCTCCTCCATACGTTGTCCATAAGTTATGAGCAGCTCAGCTGAAGTGACTTTTCCCATTCAGAGTGTTTCATTTTAAAACTGTCAAGGGGCCTGAAAGGGAAAACTACAGTATGCTACAGTCTACAGTCTAAAATTATCAACATAATGTTGTGTATCAAAATTAAGTTTTATCTTAATATATGACTTGGGAATCACCTTGTAACTAACTAGATTCACCTCTCAATCTCCTTTGGGAATCAGTGTATCTGTTTGAGTTACTGTTTGTGATTGTATGTGGCTGTTATTGACTTTTTAGCCATGCGATTACGTTGTTTGAAATGCCAACTAATTTGACAATTAATTAATAGGTTTGAGTCTTTTTAAAGAAAAAAATCATAATTTCTGTTTCCAGCTTCTTAAATGTGAGTATTTTCTGATTTCTTTTGTCCTAGTGACAAAGTAAATGAATTATCTTTGTGTTGTGGACAAGCAAGGCATTTTAGAACACAGTTTTGAGCTTTCAGAAACACTGATCAACATTTTTCACCTTTTTCTGACATTTTATAGACAAAACAACTAACCAATTAATCGAGAGAAATCAGCATATTAATCAGTAATGAAAATAATTGTTGGTTGAAGCTCTAAATAGTTTGACATTTTAAGAAATATTCTTATGTCCATTTTTATCTCCAGAGAATAAGCTAAGTACAATGATATTGCTCTTATGTCTGTCTCTTAAATATGAAGCTACTATCAACAGCCAGTTAGCTTAGCATAGCATAAAGAGTGAAATCAAGCGTTGAAGAAAATGTGAAAACTTTGAACTGGTCAGTGGGCGGGGCTCGTTCACTCAGGGGCACGTTTAGTCTCAAAACAGCTTTGCCACTGTTTCCAAATTGAACGACATGTTTCCTCAAAACAGTGTACAATGATGTGCATGGAAATATATTTTCTTAAGTCTAATGGGTTCGTCACAGGCGTTACCCCATCAGCAGTGATGTGTATACAAAGACTAGAGACATTTTGGTTTCCAGAAGTTCCCCGACTTAAGTGTTAGTTGATAGCTGAATTTAAATATAATAATATCATGAGAAAAAAAGAGGAGGGAATACAATGACTCTCTGAAATAGAGATAGAAATACCACTATGTAATGTTGCATGGTGGTATTTCCCCCAAAATATTCATGAATTAGTCTGAATGCAATGAAACTGTCAAATTAAGAGAAATTCAAGCATCTATTTAAAAACAATCCTTACTGCCCCGGGATATTGTTTTTTAGTTATATAAATGATGCAATTTAAAAAACAGAAAAACTAAATGTGCGTTCTCATCTCATCACATTTGAGATAATATAACTTTAATTCCCTCACTAATATCAATTGTCAGTCCAGGAACACCACTTCTAGTGATTTCCCAAAATAATTCATGGTGTTTCAGGCCACTTTCTTTTAACATTGTGGTGGTGCGATGATGAATAATGCAGAGATACAATAAAAAACCTCTGAAACAAAAGCACCATACATCCATCACTGTGTTCTGGCCAATCATAGGACTGGCAGTAATGATCTCTGAGAGACAAAGAGAGAGGATGAATGTTTGATGAGGAAGGCAGAATGGGGCTCCTGGGAGGCGAAGGGACCGTTGAACACATGCAAGGGATTCCCCCTTTACAGGTGCAGGGAGAGGAAGAGATGGATGGGGGGAGGTGTGCTCTACAGTCAGCTCTGAAAGATGGAGCAAGCTGTTAAATAGAAGCATGAAAAGCATACATAGAATGAGCTGGATTGTATGATAATCAGGGTCTGAATATGAGGTTCACTGACTGACTGTCTCAAGTGAATGTAAGCACAGCTGTGTGACAGTGATGCAGCAAACCTCTCAATTGATTCATGTCTTCTTAATTGCAGTAGCTGCTACTCAAAGATGCTGTGAAACAACCTCCTCGCTCTTTAATTGCTAATTGTATAAATGACCTTATCAGAAAAGGTCAGCGGTCGTATTTTTGGGAGACATTCATTGTTTTACTGATGTAACTTCAGTGGACAGCATTGATCCAGTCAATTTTCCACACAAAGTTACCTGAACTGGAAATCACACACTGGTCTTCAGAAATAATCCATGTAGGATTTCCTGTAAATGTCTGGTTTTCAATTACTATATTAAATACATCATTTTAGCTGATTAAATAGTCTGAAGCACTTCACTGGGGTACTTCTTTAAGTCTGTGTTTACTGTTTGAGTCATTATGAGTAATTCCACAGAGGCTGGGTGAGAAAAACTTGAAAATGCTTTCATAATAGATGGAAATACATCCAATATGGATACATATTGGATACAACCTCTAAAATGTCTCAGATTTCCCAGCAGTTGATTGGATTGTGAATGCAAGATAAACATGGAGAACCTAAAATGAGATTAAAAAACCTAAAGTTCGCATTAGTTGTGCCAACAAAGTGGAAATGAACTCACACCTCAAACACAGAACGCAGTTGTTCTGTGTGCCTTGTGAGGATGCATAAAGAGAATCCAAGAGTATATTCGATACACAATATTACAGTCATTTTTGAATTGATCAACAGGAAATCAATGTTTTAAGGCTGGCACTATGCGTCTGTGAAGTGCACTGCATATCCAGAATGCATACTATCATCCAACATTGTTTTGAGGAAATAAACAGTAGTATATATCTTTTTGGACACGCTGCTCACTTGCAGACAGTCTCCTTGCTGGAGACTTGTAACCATGGTAACCCATCTTAATGATGAACTCATTTAAAAAATATGTAACGTCTAACAAAGTGAAACTTTACATACATTTATGTTGAGGTATTACTGATGTTACACCAGAGCTGCCTTAGTCGCTATCTTGTTGTCGTTGTCATCACTACTGCATTGCATTATGGGATATATATGTCTGTATAATGTCTAGTACTTGCATACCGTAATATTTCCTGGCGATAATATACACCTCTTGGTCTACTGGTTTCATACTAAGGTTTTGGATATACTGAAAAACACATCCTGCCATAGTTTATACAATAGCATATTAGTATGAAATTTAGGATGCAGCCGTACACTTCTCTGTGAATCTACCCAGACAAGGGTGTTATGGGTAACTGTAGGTCACAACTGTGGGTCTACATAAACACCTCCCAGATTTTTCAAAAAGCATTGCATGGACATTAACACCAAGCAAACTGATCAGTTGATCCAACTCCTGTTGGGAAGCGGTTTCAAAACAGAAAAAACTTACAATGTTACATTTTCAACCTGTTCATATGTGCCTATGTGTTTACTCGGGTTTATCAAGCAATAATGCCCCAAATGCTAAAGCATCTCAAATGTGCCAGTTTTCTAGTCAGTAGTTGTAGTGCTTAACTCTATAGATGCCTTAGTTTGTATGTCCTTAGTTTATTCTGTATGCATATGCATATGTCATAAAAAGACCAAGAACAAGTCAGCGCTCTCCAACTCATCTATCCTGTCTCAGCTTCAAACCCATTCATTCACTCCTGTATTTGCTGGGGACTAGTTAGCTATGGATTAATATATGTATACTGTGGTGCTCTCATGAGTATCTAGGATGATATTATTCAGTGCAACCATGAAGCTCGCTGATGTGTTTTTAATAGTTTTTGTGACAGTGAAAGAGGAATAAAACAGAGGAATAAACTATATTTGGCATACACATTAAATACTTAGCGGCATAAATTGTTGGTATTGGGCTTAGTGTGAAACTAGCTGACAGTAGAAAAACGTAAAATCTCAAGAGATTCAATCAAGCATAGCAAACTATCACAGTTTCACGTGTCAAAGGTGCTTCCAGAATTCAAAGTTTCATGCTTTGTTCGTGCTCAGTAATTTGTGTGTGTGTGTGTGTGTGTGTGTGTGTGTGTGTGTGTGTGTGTACTCACTCTTGAGTCTTCTTTCCCATTAGCAGACCATTTTCAGTCTCCCCCCACCCAGGACCATTCTCTTTGTCAGCTGGAAATGTGATTTTAGGGAAGCCTGACTCCCATTACCTTTGCTTCCTCTTAGCCAGCCTCCAAGTCATTCCACAGGGGATCTCCAACCTGCTCACCCAGGCTCAGGGCTGCATATACAGTAGATGACCTCCACTCTTCAACACTTGCTATTGCCTGGGGGGATATTACCATATTAATGCTGCACTCCACTCCTGGGGCAAATGAGTATCATAAAAAAAAAGCAGCCTAGATGGCATCTTTCTCAAACCCCACCCTCCTCATCCTTCTTCCACTGCTGCCCACACTGTCATCCACTCTTCTTTTTCTTACTTTTTTTCTGCCCTCTCGCATCTGCTATCTTTTCTTGTATTTTTTCAGCCCCCATCCACTCCTCCCATTCCTTCACACAGTCTGGTTTGAAGTGTGTAAGAGGCTGGCAGGCTTTACACTCTTGAATTAAAAAGGCCATCTGGTGAAGAGGGAAACAGAGATGGCTGCATAGGAGGAGAAAGGAAAAATGAGAGGCATAGTTTTTCTTTGAAGTTAACATGTAGACAGAATCCTGGGTGGGATTTTACATGGAAAGTGTAAATATTACTCTTAGCATCTGTCATTTACGGATACATGCTGTATTTTGGGATTGCCTCTATTACAAGAGCTAGAAACAGAGTAATACCCACAACTAAAATATATGAGTTTGACATTTTGCAAGACACTCTTGTTTTCTTGCCAGGAGTTAGATGAGAGGATCTATACCATCCAAGCGGCCTCTGGGTGTGCCAAAAACTGCATTTCCTTGAATGGCCACTTGTTTTGGCTCCAAAACTGAGTCGATCCCCAGAGAATACCCTATAAAAATGCCCAACTTGATAGCAGAAATAAATGTTTGCAGCAAAATGCCTACAGCCTGGTACAAAAACAAAAACTGTTTGAATAAGGCTTAAAGTTAACTGATAATTAAGGGTGTAATGAAGGGCTTAAACAGTTTGAGTGAAAGGTGGGGACCGTCTCCAGATGGCTAGCTGCTTGGTAGCTTCTTGCCTCAACTCCACCCATGCTCTTCATCTTTGCCCATTTTAGGATTGACCGGGATGACGATGGACAGAGCCACCACACTGTGAGCTTCAAACAGCTCCTCAGAAACCTATGGGTGATGTCATAGACGCTCCATCCACTAATGATTGTACTGTCATGTCTGTACATCAGATATGAAGCCATAGTGCCACCAGCTGGTTAGTTTAGCTTAGCATAAAGACTGGAAATAGCTAGCTTGTTTCTGTCAAAAGGTAACAATGTCTGCATACTAGCACCTTTAAAGCTCACTAATTAACACAAGTATTTTTAATGTGCACAGTAACCAAATGGTAAAAAAAATATTTTTTATTTGGGTAATGTGTTGGATGCTGTCTGGAGGCTGCCAGTTTTTTTGTTGGCCCATTATTCCAAAACTCTGTAGTTAAATAGTCCGAACAGTGTCCCACTGCACTGTACTAAAAGTCCTTTTATCTGACAGCCTGTTGTCCTGAAAACAAACGGCCGTTGCCTCAAAAGCCCATTGCTCCAAAAATGCACATACTTATGCAGTTGTCAGTTCAGTGACTGTGGTACCTGTCCAAAGTGCGTAATCACTGGGTATTTGTCCCGAGTAGGCGATCTTTCTGGCTTTACAACAAGCAATATTTCAAGTGATTTCACTGTTACAGACAAATTTCCAATGTCAGAATAAAATCATGAGAGTTCTACCCAGTGGGTGCGTGGCCCCATCACCTGAGTTGTTAGATGGGTTTGCTTTCACGACAGCGGGCTCTCAGGCAAATAGAATTTTCAGTTCAATGGGACGTTTTTTGGACTATTGGCATTTTGAAATAATGACCTGCTGAAATGATGGCATGGCTCGCTACTTCTTAGTCGGCAGAAATAATCCAGGATGTGAATGAGATTATCTGACACACAACCCAGTGTAAAATTTCAAC
Organism: Lutjanus erythropterus; assembly: GCF_056507025.1. NCBI lineage: Eukaryota > Metazoa > Chordata > Actinopteri > Lutjaniformes > Lutjanidae > Lutjanus > Lutjanus erythropterus. Next base: position 24,026,521 of record NC_139318.1, read on the forward strand.
ATGGCTTTTTGTCTTTGGGTTTTATACTGATTAAACAAACAACGTATTAGTGTTAAATAGTTGATTTGTGACTCTAAATTGCCCATAGGTGTGAATATGAGGGGGAGTGGTTGTTTGTTTCTTTGTGTCAGCCCTGTGGTGAACTGGTGACCTCTCCAGGTTGTACCCTGCCTCTTGCCCAATAGAGTCACACCCCTTCCGGTGTGCCCCGTGGGACCTACATTTGGAAAAAATATGAACATTATTCTATGGCAAGAGAAATATTATTTTTTGATTCTGTTGGAACTGTGCCACAAATTGCCAATGTGTTGTTTGTCAATTTAAAACATAATCTACAAGTCAAGAAAGATGAAATTTGTCATAGGTTTGTTGTAGTTAGGTTTTGTGCGAAACCACTCAGTAAACTACATCTCACCCAATATACATCACAGCAGCCTCACTGCCACTTGTAATGTTATCTTTTACCCAGAGATTGCTGGTCATTTTATCAGTCGTCAATAAAAAGAATAAGTAAGACATGATGTTGTGTGACTACATCCCGGTGTGAAAACACGCAGCGGCTAACGCTAGCTTTTGGAGGGAGAAAGTCATGGCATCACTTACACGACTCCTGGGTATGTAATCTTTCTAATTACGTGTCTTCACAGTCTTACAGTTCAACAATTTTATGACAAACTGCAACTTTCTAAACTTGTAAAATTATCTTTTAAATTTACAGACATCATATATGTGATTTGCAGCACAGTTCAAATGGGATCAAAGACTAATTTGTCTCTTGCCATTGACTATAGTTCATATTTTTTCCAAAGTCAGGTCCAACGGTGGTCGACCAGAAGGGATGTGACTTAGAGACTCTACAGATAATGAATGGATGGATGTTAAATAGATAGATTGGGAGTTGCTGGTGATCAACATTTGTTACCTTTGGACAGAGCCAGGTTAGCCATTTACCCCAGTTTTCAGGCTTTTTTAGGCCAAGCTAAGCTAACTATCTTGTAGTGGTAGCATCATATTTAACAGAAAGACATGAAAGCAATTTAAGTATTCTCATCAAACCCTAAGCCTTGGCAAAAAAACAAAAAAACATATTTCTAAAGTTGTCAAATTATTGAGTATGATTGTCTAAGCGTCTGAGTGTCTAAAAGTGAGGATAAACTTGTTTTGGCTTTAGAAGCATTCTTCAAAAAAATGTAGCATGTAGAGATGATACAGGGTTTACCAACCTTTACTACTTGTGGCTTTGCACTGACAGAATATGTGAAGATTTTTCTATGTGAAGGTTTTCTCAAAGGCATGTGTTTTCTATGAATAATAGGCTGGATGATGGAGTTTAGTGAACAAAGACAGAGAGAGAAATAGAGTCCATGGGTGAGATGGAGGCCTCCTGTGGGAATCCAACATGGGGTTGGAGACTGACAATGTGTCAGCCAGAAATCCTTTTGTCACCATTTTCTCTCGAGGCCGTGCGCTTAAGTGCTTCACCAGTGTTACCGCCGACAGTTTTTTCATTGCATAATTCTATTCAAAATAAACACATTTGGTCCGCTTACAGCTCAGACTTGTAGTTTCTTTCACCATTTGGGCATTTATAACTTGTGTGGCATTGTTTCACAGGCTACAGAGCTACAGTAGAGCCAGAATACACTCCCCAAACATTAGAACAATCTTGTTGTACACAATTGTGCTCCTCCGCTTGTCTGCGGCTGCCTTTGTATGCCAGGGAAGTAGTAGTGACTTGGCCCATATGCGCAGGCTGTTGCAATGGACTCTCACTTGTTGACAAGCCGCTGAAGGAGCAAATGGAAAGCCTGATATCCACACACTTATTTTGTGTGGAAGAAAAAGGACCTTTTAAGCTTCACTGACGGATCATCAGATGTAATGCAATATGTCACATCCTGTTTCTTCTTAAGACTGCAGTTTCTGAAGCCAGAAGCCTCTCTAAATCAACAATTCTTTATCAAACCAGTAAGAAAACTAATGTATCAAAGATGAGATATTAAAAGAAAATCTAAACACAGTAGTGGTCTCAAACAAAGGCTTGTATGATGCAGTCACTGGTCTGTGTGGGATGTGTTTAAAAAGCAGAATAGGAAAAGCTCTGACTCTGAGTCAGATCAGTTCGGTCAGTTCACAGTGCAGGCTTCCCAGTTCTCCCACAGGACCAGTCTGACCATGCACCATGCATGGTCAGACTGGCCCACTTGTCCCGGTCTGTCTTCCACTTCCTCTTCACCCTCTCCATCTACTGGCAAGTTTCCATGGAAACAACAGGGAGAGAGAGAGAGATGATAGAGGGAGAAAGACAAGACAGAAACAGAGAAAAACCCCAAAGAATGTGGCCTGCAGTCTTGCTCCTGTTGAGAGCTATACGTTGCTTTAATAGGTGAGTCGGTGTTTGAGACAGAAAGAAAGAAATATGAGTATTAATATCCCCCTGCTATGGTTTCATAATCTCTCATCAATACAGTTAATTACTGCTTGTCAGCCTACTTGACTTGTTGAGACAGTGGATACGAGACAGATCATTCTAGCTCAATAATTTACTCCGATAAACTTCTCCCACACTCCACAGTCGGCTTAATTAAGCCTCTGGGATTTGTGGGGACTGACACCAGGACTGAACAATAACCCTGTGACTCCTCTGTTGAAAATCCATACATGAACTGCATGAGCTTTAACTCCTTACATGGAAGTGTCACATTAAATCGGGACATGGCTTGGCATAGTATGGATGCCAGATTTATGGCAAATTTGAGTAATCGGAAAAAGCAAATTTTATTTATTATACTGATCTGTAATTTGACTGTTTCAGGGAAATGACTTTTATATGACAGGTTTATGTGGTCTTAAAGGAATAGTTTGGATTATTTGACGTGGGGCAATATGAGGTACTTATCGCGTTATCAGTGTGTTACCCAGAGTAGATGCAGATCAGCACGCCTCAGTTTAGAGAAGCAGAGAGGAGTACCGGCATGCATACATGTACTGCTGAGGACAGGGTCAGCAACAAAAGGTATTTTATTCATTTTAAAAAAGGCCCACTTAAAAAAAATAAAAACAAGTTTAAGTGTATGCTTTATTCAGAATATTCAGTTTTACTTGCTGTCATACAGCCGTTTCCAAAAAAGGCAAATATCGCTCTTTCTAAACCAACCAGATTGCATCAGCAAAACTAATTTTACCCTGCAGAACACAGGAGTTGCTGGTCTACCACTGCCTCAATCTGTTATTTTTTTGTATTGTGTGACTTCAGTGAATCTGAACTATGCTATAATACTGAAGTCGCACAATAACATGAACAAACTAACAGATCGAGGCAGTGGTAGACCAACAACTCCTATGTTCAGAAAGGTAAAATGACTGATTTTGCCAGTGGAGTCTAACTCTTTTGGAGAGAGTTATATTTGTTTTACTGCAATTTCTCATCAGAAAAGGCTATCTGATGGCAAGATAAAGCAGCAAAAATATTCTAAACATAATGTGCACTCTTGATAGTTTGGATGGACCTTGTTTTAAGTGGCTAAAATAGCTTTTGTAGCTGACCTTGTCCACAGGAGTACACTGTGTAGCTTTTGTACTGGTGCCCCTCGCGGCTTCTTCAAACTGTGGGCGTGTTGATCAGCATCTGCTGTAGGTTATACACTGACTAGTACCTCATACAATCCTGCATCAAATAGTCGGTAACAGTAGCATGTATGTTGTGCTATTCTTCTTGCTCTGAGGAATCAGTTTTGTAGTGAACCTTAACCTCTGACCTGGCAGATCAATTATTTGTTATTACTAGTTTAAATGAACACAAACAGTAAATGCTTTAATAATTCAAAGACAGAGCTACACTCTGCATTGTTTTTTCCAACAGCACTAAAAGAACAAATGTACTGTTTGTCTCAGCATGAGTCACATTTGTTTGACTGTTTTTTTTTTTTAGTTTGGAATGAGAAATGTTCACATTATTTTGGATTTGCATCTCGCTTTGTATGTAAAATAAATAATGTAGCACATTACAGATAGTAGGACAAATGAATAAGTTTCTGTGGCTCCAAATAAAATCAAACTAATTCCATCAGTTGGCAACAAAGTGAATTTGTATGCTCGAAATAGACTTCAATACTTTATCTCCTTTTATTTACATGTGGATTTTGCTTCTGTTGTGCATAAATTGTGTTGCTTTTTGTAAGAGCGTGCGAGTAGCTGATGTGATTTGACAAAATGTTCCTTGAGGACATGTTTTTTTTTTTTTTTTATCTCTGTAGACTTTTGGTGTGCAGGAGCATGTGCACATGTGGTCATAAAAGAGGTGTGCGATCCTCTGCCTCAGAAGGGAAGTACCTTGAGGTCAGACAGACAATAAAATAGGAGGAGAGGAGAAAAGGACTTTCAAAATAAAACACGCGCTCAGTGAAGCCTCTCACAATGACGGTTTGACTGTGTGCTGCTCGAAAACACGAGAAAACCATTTAGAGGATGTTCGTGTTATCCTCAGTGAACTCTACTGTACACTTATGGTGACCTTCTTCATCTTCAAGCTTCTGCCAACACTTTATATGCTGACTATTTCTATGACGTACAGTACTATATACAGTATCTTCAATATTCCTTCTACATAACAGAAACATTTCAAATAGTAATTGTCTTTTTGTTTTATGTGAACCAAATAAAAGAACTGTCTTATCAAAGTAGAGCATAATGAACTGTCTTTTCTTTCTGTTCTGTATAACAAATCCATCGTCAATAAGCATCAAAAGATACAAATATTTACGCGTTTGTGCAGATGTCAAATATTTCCATGGGACGAGCCAATCCCTGGCAGACACAATGTGTGTGAGACAAAGGGATCATTGTACTCTAGCTCAAAGGCTGTGACTGAATTTCTCTCTGTTTGATCTGCAGGCTGTAATCTACAAAAAACCCTGAAGAAGAGAAGGACGAAGAGGATGGCACTGATGCTGTAAATGGCCTCTGTCAGAATAAAAACACTGCTGCTTTGAGATCTGGTGCTCCTGCGCCTCCCTGTTCTTTTCTTCAAAGCTTGACCAGCCGCTGACCAGAAACCACAGGCAGGACGGTGACCTTGTTTTGCCCAGGGATATGTCATTGGGGAAATCCCCCGTGTTGGGGGTGCGCCCTGTGCCCCGACCCCTCTGGCTGTCCCACCTCAGCCTGCTGTGCCTGTGTGTATCTCTTTTTGCCCAGGCTCCCCAGGGTCTGCCTGTGGTAGGGTATAACACTGACTCCAAGAGGGAGATCACGCTGGACGGAGATTTGATGATTGGCGGCTTGTTCCCTGTGCACCAGAAGGGTGAGGGTGCAGAGGACTGTGGGAAGATCAATGCTCAGAGAGGGATCCAGAGACTGGAGGCCATGCTGCTGGCACTAGATGAAATCAACAAGGACGAGCGCATCCTGCCTGGGATCAGACTGGGAGCTCATATACTGGACACTTGCTCAAAGGACACCTATGCTCTGGAGCAGTCTCTGGAGTTTGTCCGAGCCTCCCTCACCAAAGTGGATGACAGTGAGTACACGTGCCCTGATGGCTCCTACGCCATCCACGACGATGTCCCTCTGGCTATCTCCGGGGTCATAGGAGGCTCCTACAGTGATGTCTCCATTCAGGTAGGAACTAATGAAAACACACCAACTGAGTGAGTGGGGCTGTCTACCATTGTTTCAGTTCAATTCAGGGGCCTGCAATTGATATGAGACAATATCTTCTGCCCATTTAACACACGATGGTCAGGATAGATGAGTTCAACAGCCATCTTGACAGTCACAAATATGAGCAGTCAGTAATAGGTTTGAATGGCAAAAGTCAGTGACAGGAGTGAGGAGACTTCTCTGCAGTGAAACAGGACTGTCTATGTAAAACAGAAAATCAGCTCTCACTCTCTCATTCTCTGCCCAAGGTTGTAACCTGTACCTGTAACTGTTATCTTGCTTTACGAATGACAGACTAGGAGCTAATTGGCCTACAATACAGTGATAGAACTGTGTCTAAAACTCTCTATTTATTGTCAGGAATCCTTATTAATAAGGATAAGGATAAGTAATCTTTTATCCAGCAACAATACACTATCCACCTGATCACATTTCGGTATCATAAATCAGGGTGAGGAGAAAAAAACACACAGTCACACAGCGGCAAACTTGTTTCTGTGAAGAAATTCATCTCAGGTACATCTTAGTTAAAAACTGAAACAGACAGGCTGAAAGATGACAAACATCAGTGTATTGCTTACTGAGTGTTTAGGTGCACAGGAATTTCAAAATAAGGTCTATCTTAAACTTGATGATATGGATAGATGTTTTCGCTTTGCAGCCATCCTATTGGTTTATTGACCACTGAATTGATGCATCAATCAAGACCGCTCGATTGCTACACCCCTGTCTACAGGGCTGTCTATTGGCAATAATCTGGTGATACAATATGTATCATTATCATGAGGTTACGATTCAATATATTTTGATATACTGTGATTCTGATACATTGCTAACTTATAATCTAATTGTATTTATCATAGTATAAAGAACACAACACCATGTGCATAAAATCCAAGTTTAAAAAGTGATCCACTGCCACAAATCTTTATATATATATGTCAGGAAATCAAGCTATAATATAATGATATCCAGGGATTCTGCAGATTTCAACAAGTTAAATTTAAGACTTAAAGACTTTTTAAAGACCATTGTGAATATAATTTAAGGCCTATTTAGCATCCATACTGGCAAAAACATACAAGCACAGGTTGCATTAGTGTATAATTGTTTCAGTATTGGTTTTGTTTGGTAGTTTTTAGAGTGATCAAGACAATTTTTTCCACAAAAACACATTTAAAAGGGAGACTGAGTAATGGAAATGTTTGTGGAAATGTTTTATGTGCAGATGTACAATAAGATAAATAATAAAATAAATAAATAAATAAAAGGCTGATATTGCCCTATCCAACTATATCTGTCTATATCAGTATCACTGTGTATTAGACAATGAATATCTGACTTGGCAGTTTATATCATTTCATTTGATTTTTTTTTTTTTTTTTTTTTTTTTATGAACTTTACCAGAAAATCTAAATGAACATTTGAAGAGGTAAAACTAGTTTTTGTTTTGGTCGTAATAGTGATGTCAGTAAGATTTGGTTCATCCATTCAACCATACATCTTTACTCACCACGTCTTAGCATTTCTTACCTTCAGGTGTGCAGAAACTACATCTTATATGAAGTTATTTAAAAAATACAAGTATATCATATTCATTTTAATTCACATCATGTGTCCCTAATCTTCACATATTTTAAGGATTCAGACAGTCCGATTTTTAGACTTTCCCCACAGACACCAAATTGTCCGTGGGGTATTTTTCTTTTAGACCCCTACTGTCTATATTGTATCTGCAAGAGAATAATTAACTTTCAATTTGCTGCTGGAAGACCATCTTTATCTTATGTCATGAAATGAGTTGGTCAAAAGCTACATTAATTTCATCAGACAGTGCAATTACATAATGTGTATTTAACGATCAGCAGCTACTGTGGGCAGGAAAGAGACAGAGAAAGGAGGGAGTACAAGCAAGCATGAGAGTGTGATGAATGATCGTATAACTGTCCATTTAGACTTAAGTACCATGTGCAATTACCCCTTGTGAGATGTTAACACAGGGACTTAATGAGTATCGGTTCCGCAAGGAGGATCTGTTTACCTGTATGCCCATATGCTTGGCTGATCTAATTTAGAGGATCTCTTTCTCTTTCCCGGTAATTCACACTTCAGCTGCTGCCCTGTCAGAGACAGACATGCTACAGATGTTGCGCTCGGGACGGGCTGACAGGATGACTAGTGACGGCATGATTACTCTCAGCAGCGGTGGCTCCTTTCGGCTCACTCAAGCTGATGCGATGAAAGCTCTGCTAATTGGGTCTCCAAATCTTCAGCCATAACATGGCTGCCACATCAGTGTAATTTCCAGTCATTGTGAAAAGAGCTGTGTCACGTGGAACTGAGATTTGTAAATATCCACAAATAAACATGCCTTAAAGCATTAACTTAAACTCATCATCCGGGCTCAGTCAGCCAGAGAACCATGTCTTCTGTCTTGGCTGAGGAGTACGGTTCACCTCACTCGAGACCCGCAGCCTTGTGTTCCAGATATCTGCCTGTCTGAAGAAAGGAACACAGTTCTGCCCATCCAGAAATAATAATTGGTTTCAGATCATTGATAAACCATAGATACTGTAGGAACCCCTGTCTGTGGCTGTGTGCCGTTATAGCAGCTTTCCCCACCAGACACTTCAGGGCAATTGGCTGGTGGTGGCATCCTTCCATGCTTTTTAGTCATGATTTGTAGACAACAGTGTCCAGCAATAGACATGTCAGTGCTCATATGCCAACAATAAATTAATCACAGTGAATGGCTGCTTCAGTGTCAGGGTTTCTCAAGTGGGCATATGAAATCCCTGTCTCATATTATATCCATAGTAAAGGAGCACTATGTAAGACCGTAGCATTCAAAAATCAATCCAAATAGAGAGTTAGAGCCGTTGATGTTATGCTAAATAGATTGAATTCCTATTTAATTCCTCCTTCCCAGACTCAAAGCTCAGGCTGGTTTCCTACAGGCTACAAGGACACGTAACAGGAGTGCAAGATGAGTGCAACATTGTTCTTTAACAACGGCAATGAGTTTTACACTGTAAGTTGATCAGCTGGTCATAACTGTCAGTTGTCTGTCAATGTAAACCTAAGCCTGGTATCCTCAAAAAAAAATAAAAAAAATAAAAAAAATAAATAATAAGCCCACTGCTCCGAAAATACACATTCGAGAGTTGGAGTGCTCCCTGCCAGATCCCATTAACATATTGCTCAGCTTAACTGTTAACATGTGCTCCTTCTAAAATATTACTATTAATTTCTTAAGATTCATAAGCACTTACTCATTCGGCAAACATTCTGCATTAATCTTAATTCTAGATGTTCTATTAAAACTCTAAATGTGAAACAGGCAAACAGGTGTTCCTGACTGGAATGGAAATTTCAAAGGAGAATGTGCTGGCTGTAGTGTTGTTGTTGGAGAAGCCAATTTGTCATATTTCATTAATCTCTGATATTACACCATGGTTTATGATTTAGTATAGTAAATTAGGGCTAGGATGATACACTTACTACCTGATTTGATACTATCACCAATATTTATCTCTAGACTATGGGAAAGGTTAAATCATACACTTGTTTTATACTGTATATAGAAGGAATAAATAAAATACTTTTAAAGTAAACTTTAGCTGTTCCTGCTCATTAAACTAGTGTATAAGAATAATAAATAATAAGTTGTTAGGCAAAAACGAATAAGGCTCCTGAAACTGCACATATTTAGCACAAAGAGTTGTTAAATTAACATTCCTTCACATATGACATTGAACTGTCAACTGTGAATATTGGGTTTGAGTTTTGATCCTCTGAGGTTGCTGTAGCTCTGTGGTGTGGGTGTTGAAGCCAGAAGAACAGAGCTCAGCAGTGAGATTGTGAAACGATGTTCCTGTAGAAGCCAGAAGTCTATTAAATGTCAATGTTATTTTAAGTAAAAAACATTTTATTTGTGATATCATGTAGCAGTACTACAATACCCACCACTAGCGGAATAGTGCTAATAATGTTGGTATGACACAATGAATATAATTTATATACACAAACTACAACATATTACAACACTGTTATTAACAATATAAACTTCAGAAACATGACAAAAGTTAAATTTAAGAAGTGGTATCATTTACAGCGGTTTATGGGATGAGTAGTTCCTCCACTCTTAAAATAATTATGTACACACTCTTGTACCTTTGCCTTTTCTCCATTGGCTTGGTTCAAGGCTGAGAACTCTTTTATCAAATGTCACAAGTGAATGAATGGGAAATTCACTTCTGGGACCGGAGCTAATAAAAAGATGGGCAGTCGATGTTGAGGTCTATAGATTGAGCTAACAATGTGAAAAGAGCAGCTATTAATTAATTCCACATGCTTCACTTTCAATGTGAAGCATGTGGAATCACTTTCAATGTGAAGCATGTGAAGTAAGATGAATCACTAGTTTAAAATAATATTACTATGATCGAGTAATTTCTGTCAGCGTGTCAATTGGAATTCCTGTATGTGTTAGCCAGAAACAGGATTTGGGAAATGTAAAAAAAAATGGATCATGATACTCAAGAGAATCTTGTTTTTTCTCCCATCTCTTCAGTAAATATATTTTATATTTCACCTTCAATCTAGAAGAGCAAATGCTGTTATTAAATGTATGTTTGGTTTAATATTCCCCGATCATACTGGAACTCGGTTTTCTGTAGTTCCAAAACAAATGTTTTGGTCTCCCTGCTGACAAAACACAACGCCAAACAAGCAGTACAGTACAATGATGCATTATACAGATAGAGGGCTCCTGGGACATGATGCAAGAGGAGGATTCAGAACACCTATATTGGGATTCCTAGTGAAAAGGACAGTTTGGAAATAAAGGATTTGATAAACGAGCTGTAATTTTAGTGAAACCCTGCATCTGGGGTTCCTCAGGGAGTGCCCTTGTCTTGTGGTAATTTATGGATGTACTATTACAAGCCAGAGGTCTGAGGTCTGCCCTAGCTTCTCACTGAATCTTCCTCATCAGTAGGAGTGCACCACAGGACATAGTTCCCTTTCTCACCATAAATAACCCTCCACACTGTAATGCAGTTCAGTTACAAGGTGTGCTAACTCGAAATATTTCTGTGAGCAACCACACTCAAAGTCTATGAAATGGCAAATCTGCTCATGCTTTATTTTTTAAATCACTTGCTAGCTCTGGAAAACCTATTGTGATGAAATAATGCTGTCCTCTAGAAAAGATACACTGACTTTCCTTTGTAAAGTATTTAGTTTTCCTGATGTTTTAAAGATTTGCTGTGTGAGAGGTGTCCTTTGAAAACAAGCTGAGGTGTATCTGTTTACATGCTTTTACACAGAGATATGCGTTTGGGCCATGTGAGTGTGTGGCATTTCTGTGCTGCCACTGCTTGTTGCTCTTTCAGATACCATCTCTACATAATGCTTCAGTCCTTTGTAGCTGCCTAGTTTGTGCATAATCTGTAGCCAGTCAGACCTCAGAGTGAACCGCTCTGGCTGTGTGAAAGGGTGTTACGCTTGTCCTTCTGTCTGAACGCCAGGCAGTTAAGTCAGACGCGTGCATTTCACCCCGAAGGCAAGACACTTACAGGACAACTGGCAATATTGGTCCAAAGACCCTTATCGCCATGGCGACATGGTGGAACATGGTGAACCGACAGGTGGTGAGAACGCTGAGTGCTGTCTAAATCTGTCACAATGAAGGAGCGTGTTGCTGTGCTGCTGGTGTTGCGGTGTGACAATCGCAGATATGGGGGCGGCTCTGGCTGCAGGCCGAGCCATGCTGGCGTTACATGGGCACAGATTGAGTAAAAGTGTGGAGGCGAAGTTCTATGACGTTCTCACAGGCTAGGTCCTGTCTTCCCCATCTGTGGTTGCTGCCGGGCTGTCTGGTGGCTTGGCAAAGGTGTGCATGTTGCACAGAGGATGTAGAGGGATCGAATGAGAGATCATGTTTCACAGAAACACTGAGACAGTGACAGGCAGATATGATCACGGGGAAGAGATGGAGTGAGTCACATGGCATCATATGGCATGGAAGCATTTGAGAATCAAAAGCCTGTATCTTAAACAGTCACCGGGAAGTCTGTGATGCCATCTGGACAGTTTGAATGAATCCACTTGTGGAAATATTTATGTGATTCAAGTGAACGTCTTCCCTGTGGTCTGTCTAAACAGCAGGTTATCATTGCAACTAGTAATGACCTTGTGATGACATGTTTAGAATATTCAGCATCATCATTCATGTGTGAAGAGCTGCAGCACTGACAACATACATGTTTACTACAGTATAAGATATTAGGTCTGGGCAATATGGCCAATAAATAATATATTGATATTTTAAGGTTATTCCACGATATATGATATATATTTCAGGATCGTGATCCTAGAGCTAGGATGAGTTACATGCAGAGAATGAATTTGACTGTGTAATTGTACTCTCATCACAATAAAGCTTGCCTTTATCTTTACTTTACCTCTATACACATTTTCTATAAAATAGCACACCATTATGGCTGGGCTATATGGACACATTCAATATATATCACAATATTTTTGACCTCAACTTAACTATACTGCGACAATATTGTACTGTCTGTTGTTGCTCTCACAAAATATTAACACAACGAGAGTTTGATAAATGATCATCAGTAATGTGAATATAAGAATCAGGGGAAAATCAGCTGCAATGATTAGTAGATTAATTGACTCATCGATTAGTTTTCAACTATCAAATTAATCTCCTCTATTTTGATAATTGATACATAATTTTGAGTCTGTTTTTTAAGGATAAAATGATCAAAGTCTCTGATTTCAGTTTCTCCAATCTGAATATTCTCTGGATTCTTTAGTCGTGTAACTGAATATCTTTGGGCTATCAACCAAACAAGACATTTGAGGACATCATCTTGAGGTTTGGTAAACGGTATCTAACATTTTTCACAATTTTATGGACCACAAAATTCGTCGACTAATAGCGATAATGACTGACAGATTAATTGATAATGAAAATAATTGTTTGTTTGTCTGGAAAGTTCAGAAAATCTGTAATGCAGCCGAAAAAACACTAGGAAAAGACAACACTTACACCATACCATGTTATAACAATATCCCAAATCTAAAACAATCTAATATCACGTCATGATATCGATATAATATCACTATACTACTCAGCCCTACAAGATATTTTGTAGTATTATTGCATTCTGAAAGCACAAATGTTTTAATCATAAAAAATCTCCAAAACACTATCAGTCTGCATCCTGTATATGAGTCTTTCTGGATATAGCTGCTTTATAGAGGGAACATTAGCGTTACTACTCCTTAGTGTCCTAAAGGCGTGGGTTAATCAGAGATGTATTATATTCTACAATTACAGTCCAGGAACATCTAGCCTCGGGGCTGGCTTCTGATTAATACATGGAAGGGACTCCACTTTTGTTATCCCGACAGCAGCCTGCCTGTGCTGCTAAATATGACTCACTGGTAAGAGAGCATCCCCCAGGAAAACATCATAATCACCAGGGCGCATTAGAAGAACAACACCTCTGGAATGTCAAACACTCAAAGTCTCAGTAAAGATTTATTCTCAGGCATGAAACACAGATAGAGGAAATTTCTGGAACCAATCTGCAAACAATGAAAAATGACCTGCTCTGATCTTTCACAGCAGAGCACAATAATCACAGCCTGGGAGCGGAAACTTGGATTGTTCCGGGGTCTTATTGTGAAATGGTACCTTTGTGAATTAATTGGAATATTTTAGCACACAGTCTGAGATGTGGTCATTTTTACTGATTAATAAGACCGGAGAAGACGAGGTAGAATTTAAAGATATAGATCCTGATATGAAGACACTGCTTGACATTTGCAGACTCAATCGTGTGAGCGGAATAATAAATTAAATTTATGAGAAGAATCTCCTCTTTTTTTTTTTTTTACCATCCACAAACAGCCCTATTTATAGACTTGTCTTCATCTGCAGGTAGACGGTGCCAATCTCTGGAGCATTCATGAGTCATACAAAGGATTTAAACAAGGATACACACATGACAGAATTCATGCCAGAGAGAACAATAATGATGAAACGTATCAGTAAAGCCATGCAGTGAAAATGCATTATTCATGGGCAAAAGTAAAGAACGTGCTTCCAAAATCGTGAATAATTTACATGTGATTGGATTATTCAGTGGCTTGGCAGAACACACTATTTGTGCAGTCGAAATACATATATTGTCCACCACACAAACTCAATAATTGTTAAAAATCAGCTGCAAGCTAATTTGGCTAGTCATGTGTGTGGATTTTTTTTAGCTAAACTTAACTTTCCTGTCAGATCGCACAGAGCATCTCTGTGATGTTTGACAGAACAGAAGCGATTATGAAGAGATGATAATGCACCGAGTCACAGAGGAAAGAAATGAGATGAATGGTGGCGAGTACACGTCAAAAGCTGAGTTACTGACATTGTGAATGAATGGAAGCGCGGGCACATCTTAACATGTGGTGGAGTCTGAATGGCTGCCTGACTCTGGGGGCTTTGAAAGACTTGTGCAGCATAAAGCAGATTATTATCCAGCAGGATGAAGGGGCAGGACCTGATCAAAAAAACATCCTTGCTCTAGGTATCTAACAGTTCATATTTCTGTTCTGTTAAAGCTGTTGCCAAGCAACTAAATCATCAGAAATAAACTGGTAATGATCAAGTGCATACTCTAAACTAACTATACTCTCCGTGTGCACAGTTTGTGCATGCATGTCCACTCAGCTTGTGTGTGTGTTTGCACGTGTGTTTCAGAGCGCTGCAGTGGGCTGTATATGTGTGATACTGAGTGGAGCTAAGGACTGCTGCTCTGGGAATACAGTGTTATTGCTGTAGAAGCACACTGAGACAGTCTACTGGGACAAGCAGATGGGCTTTTCATGTAGAAAAAATCATGACATCTCTACAAAGTAGGCCTGATATTTCCTGGGCCAGGACACTCTCTCAGTCTCTTATTTCTGTGTCCCTGTGTATCTCTAGCTCTGTTATTTGACTATCGCCCCAACTGTGTCCCTCCTCACATCGCTTCTTTCTTTATTTCTTCCTTTTTAATCTCTCTCATCCATTCAACAGTATGTTCAGCAGACACAAATCAAAATTAGCACAGTATGTGCTTGCCAATAAATTCCACACAAGAAACCACAAACTAAAACATTATGTTGGTAATTTTCTTGAGATATGCACATTTGTGGACTTTTATCAAGTTTTTATCATGTATAAATAGCTCTTATGCTGTGTTACACAACTGTATTTTGACATTTCACATGGTTAGTCTGAATTATTCTAGCTCATGGTGTTTGCCGGGGCCTTAGGGGTATCTCTATGGAAACAGTATACGACAGCTGAAAAGAACAATCCTGTTACTCTGTGTCTCTGTGTCAAATGCAGCTACCAGGTCCTGTACGCTCTCGTTGCTTGGGAGGAAACCACTTTCACAGTAATCTGCTCAGTAACACACCCTGCAGCGCAAAGCCACACTGGGCCACTTCTTAATTTTCCTAATTAAATAAGGCGCTGTCTGATGCACGATGATCCCTATAGCTGAAAGAGTGGGACTCTAAGACATACTGTCTGGCTAAAACCTCAGGCTACTTATAGTTTAGTCTTATGAAAGAATCAAAAGTCAGATCTACTTTACATGCAAGCAACAATTCCTGCAGGGTGGAATGAGGTTTTGGGAGTCTGTCAGTGTTCAGAATCACCTTGTGTGTAAACTCTCCTCCTGTCCTTCCCTCTACCTAAATGAAAATGAGAGGCTAACCTTTTGGTTTTCTTTTTTACTACTGTAAACTTAAAAACACAAAAAATATTACATATATTCAAAGATGCTCCAATCTGCACTGTGTAAGTGACTTCAATCCTTATCTTATTTAATTATTACAGATTGCAATGGGATGATTAAACTATGGCATACATGTCATATGAGTGCCTTTTGTAGCTACTGATATTGTCAGCATTGACTTGACAACAGTGAAATACCTAAATTTAGTAAAAAGAAGAAGCATCTAAAAAGTACTGGAAATTAGTTTTGATCCAAATTCAAAGTATTGTTATTCAAGTTCTTGTACACTCTGTTTATGGGCTAATGGGTTTGAACTGGGCATGGTTACGTTCGATATTTATTACAAAAATATGCAATCAATCATGTAAACTAAATATAAAAAGGCATCAGTTTTCCCACCCAAACAATTCCAAACAGCCATGCAGTAACTTGATCAAATGAATCAATATCAAGGCAGCAGTAGGCCAGAAACTTGCGTGTTTTCTGAGGTAAAATTACTGGGCCTCATGCAAGAACTTTTGTATGAACAGATTTGTTCTTAAGTTATTTAAGAGAACTTGTGGCATGCACCAATTTTCTCGTATTTTGAATTTTCTCAGTTACGAACACAATTTCCAAGCAGTCCAGTCCAGTCGTAGAGTCATGTGCAGTCAGTCTGCTGGAATCCAAACCAAAATGACTGCATATAGTTTCAATACATTTTGAGTTTGGAAAATAAATTACACTTCATAATTATGTCGACATTATCCTGTTTGACAATATTGGAAACACTTTCTCATAGGCTCCCTAGAATGTGCAGCTGTAGGCAGGAAGACACAACCCCCTCCAAGCACAACTTGCTGAACAACAATGTCTGCAGGAAATAAACTTGCTATAGAAGCCCTTAATGCATTACACATCTCTTTGGCTCTGGCTCAGCTTTTCTGGTGTCATGCGACTTATACCTCAAGCTCTTCTTGTGTGCTCTTCTTGTCCTGCAGTATCTTAAGCTCCAGGACTTTTGTGCTCCTTTGAACCCGTCACAGTTGCAATTCTTGTGTGAGTATCCTTGTGCAATTGCAGCTAGCTAGGAGGACGGTGGGGAGACAAAGCACATACAGTATATGATCATAAGAAACATCCAACAAACAAACAAGCAAAAAGAATATGGTCACTTTCCAGATATCCATAATGCTCTGCCTCCTGATATCTACCACAGGCCTCTACACTCACAATGTGTCAGTCACAGGCTTTGGCAGGTGGAATAATCTTGGCTTTTCATGTAAGCCTTGTGAACATCTATATAATGATTTCCAATAAGTCCATTGTATTGATGACATGTCTGGCAATGTGCTTTATAACCTCCATAAGCCACATGTAAGTGGATTACTAAACTGGCATAGAGCTCCCTTTAATACCCTGCAGAGAAATTACTCATTCACTACCACGAGCATCGCCAAATCTCTGCAGAATAGATGTGTACTGTACCTGTGTAGAGGAAATGATCACATTAACACAACTGCAGGCACCCAAGACATTTATATTATAGCTTAAGTATTACCTCTGTGTAGAGGCAAATGTTCCACAAATAATATTTCTGGCTTTTTTAATGTTTGACCAACTCACTAGATTGAGTATTAAATTAAATGTAAGGCAGATGAAGGTTTAAACTGACTGCTGTCCGTCTTCTGCTTTGACTATTTAATGCAAAGTTGTACCTTAACCTACAAGTTGTACACCAGTATGTGTTTTGTGCGTTCTTTGTCTTAAAAGACTTAATGCTCAGAGATGGTTAAGACCCTCAGCTTAAGGATCACATGCAGTCTTACTGGCCTGGATTCAAATTTCACCAAAACCTCCTGCATCTTACCTGTAGGAGCCCCTCTCAGCCTTTTTGACTGCCTTTGTGTTGAAACATACCAACAGGAACCAGAGTGCATCTCTGCTCCAAATGAACAAAAAATATCTATCACAGCAATTTTATGAAGTTGTTAATTTATTTAAAACCTCTCATCGTTCAGTCAGCATCTATCTTACTAATCATCCCCCAGCAAATATATCAAGCTTTAAATTATCTATACATACATACATACATTATCTACAGATCAATTCATGTGTTAGCAGCGGTGGAATTTAATCAAATAGACTACATGTACTTAAGTCCTGTACACGGACCTTGTTGTGAGCAGTTTCACGTAAGAACTACTTTCTTTCTACTAGAAAAAAGTTGTTCCTATGCTGCTGCTCACAACAAAATTTGTGGATTATCTTGAGTATTTGCATCACGGCTTCTGGGAGGAGACACTGGTTTAGAATTTTTTTGAATGTCTTTCTTGTTTTTTTTTTTTTATTTTGGTGCTTTGAGCACCACAAGCTGACTGCCATTTAGTCCCATTAGATTGGAGAGAAGGCAGAAATCTCCACATCCGATATCTCCAATACTCTGCAACTCCTATCAGCAAAATCTAGGTGGATGATGAATAGCACTACAGGCCAGAGGAAAAACATGTGTTTTTGATTCTTAAACTATCCTTTTAAATTACTAGTTACTTCACAAATTAGGATTTCATACATGATTATCTGATTAGCAGATTAGCTGAGGGGGATTATTTTTGTCTAATCTATGCATTGTTTGGGGGGAAATCCTGCATAGTTTGCCTTTGATATTATTTATAAAAAAAACCAAAAAAAAAAAAACCACTAACCCTGTGAAGGTGTCACTTTTGCCAATTTTGCCAGCATTCTTACTTTTTCACTGTTTTTACAAATGGAGAAATCAATCAATGAATGGAGATAATAATAAATAGCTGAAACCCTAGCCTCCACCTCAACCAACTACATTTGGTCACAATAAAATCCTGCTATTACATTAGTACGTAAATGATAATAATTTAATGGTATGATACTTTTACTTTTAATACTTTGTAAAAGTACTATATTCTTGATTATTCTTACATATTTATGTAATGTTTTACATGCAGGACTTTATTTTTTACAGTTTTAATGCTTTTACTAAGTAAAGGACCTGAATTTTTCCTCTATCTTGAGGTGAAATTTTAACTGCTAGTTTCTGCACAGATTTCGACTTTATTATATCAGGGTTACATGTCCTTCAAAAGTACAAGTTATTGTTAAAATTCAAAGGTATATCTGGATTACAATTTAAAATTCTTTCGGCAAGCACTTTTCTTCCATCAAGGCAGTGGTCCTCAAACATACAGTACATCCTTTTACTCTCTGTACACATGTTGAAGGAGTGTGAGAGATAAGGGAAATGATTTTTTATTGGTGTCATAGGAAGATGTGATGATAATATGAATGATTAAACTCTGTAGTCAGGGTTTCCTTTTTTAATAGGGAAAATGTGATATGCATTTAGGGTCTGGATCTGAAACATTGCAAGTCAATAAAAATTAAGAATATTCTCATCCATTATTCACAGTTAGCAAGTGAGTACTCCTGGGGTACCAACATGCTGACTTCCTCCTGTGGCCTGGAAATAAAGCTAAGAGTTGGTGAATGCTTTGTTTTGTACTGTTGTACTTTTGTGATGTACTGGAGGCTGAAAGCAGAGTCTGGGTCAGTTCACTCAAAGTTCACATGACTAAATTCAAGTAGACCGGTCTAAATATTAAATACATCTATTATAAAAAGTAATCACATGCAATTATGAGGGAATTATCATGAAGCCCCTCATGAGAATTCATCATAAAGGGGGTGGGTTTTACAGGTTTTAATAAAGAGTTGAGTGATGTGAAAATGATTAATCAGATAGTGTTATGTGTCACTTGCCACTATAGATCATACTCTGATTTCTTCTTAAGAGAGCAAACATGCCGCTGCCAGCTGTTTCACCACATGTTGAGAAAGGCTGTCAAGGCGTTTTAAGGAGGGAGGCGATTGTATGCAGAAATGTGATTATTAGCCTGCCTGCATAAGCAGGGTTTCTCCAGCTGACCTGGAAATCTCCTGGGAAACCAACCTTTGAACTGATATGAAATGCTCACTCATGTGTTTCAGCAATCTAGATTTTCATTTCGTTTTTTTCTTTTTTTTTTTTTTTCGTTGCTACACCACAAACGAGTCAGAAATAGCTCTAATGTTGAGCTGGTAAATCTGTTCAGTATTGCCTCTGTATGGTATTGTTTGGGTGGTGATAAAGAATACGAGTCCAGTCGCTCTTGATTGTGCTGTAGTATTTCATTTTTCTGTGAAACGTTCTCTCATTAAATCCAATAAATCTGGTGGTCTGGAAATCACTGCCATTGGCTCATTTAATATTTATCTCTCTGATCCTGCAGAATAACAAAGATCCCATGATGAAAATCCATCAAGGCACATCACACTAGATTTATTGTAATGTCTCAGTGCACTGCCGTCTTTTTCAGCGGGGATACATACTAATCAATGAAGTGTCTCTGTATCTCATTTGACTGTCTGTTGATCGTACTGGTGCATTGGGTCTATGTTTGAAATACGTTGGCTGTTACCTCCATCAAAATCAAGTAATTTAACAATTTAGACATTTTTCTGACCCATATGCCTACAGTTTGCATACAGGCTGCAGGAAAGGACTCTTTGAATTGCCAAATACTGGCTGCATCATATATCTAATATCAGATTTTATTGTGCCTTTTGATTGCGATTTAGTTTCTTAAAAGATATGATTTTGTTTTTCTTCTCCCAAAAACTTAACTTAATTCTAACCATGACAACCTAACTATTAGTAACCATCAGTACAGTACAGTATATACAGGGTTTGCAGAGCCTTTGAGGAACAAAATTAAAGCTTAAAGTTTCAAGCACTTTCAAAGAAACTAAAGCAAACAATTTCCAGACTCTCAGACATGACATGACCCACAGCATTCAATGTATTTTGTATTTGTTTATTTTATCAGCTGTTCATAGTAAAGTGGAAATAGACAACTGTTTTGCTGTAACTTATTATTATGAAGTAAATGTTGGATGTACAGTGTAATGGCTATAGAAAAATAATACCATTCCCTACAATTACAACTAATACAATTAATTTCCAATTTGTCAAATTAATAATGTAGCCAAAACAAAAAAGCAAAACCGCTGAGCAATTTTAGAGACTTTTATTCAGTTAAATTCAAGGTGGTGGATCATTCAATATTGTCGTGGAAATCAAATCTAAAAAATAAATGAAACGGCATAATTTGTTGTAATTCATACTTATCACAACATAACAATTATTTGGCTGACAGAGATAAGATGTAATTGACTCATTCCATACTTATCATACTCATAAATAGGAGTGATAAATTAAAGTTAGTGGATGCTTTGAATTTCCTCACTGACTTTCTCAGGGTTGATTCATTGGCATTCAAGATGTTGTGGCATGAGGGTGCTGGTGTGAGAGCCGGCATTAAAGTCAACCAGATTTAGGTTGGCATTCTTTTGACTGATCAGACTGGCTCCCCTTAGGCTTCCACAGAAGTGCCTGAAGCAAAAGCTAGTCAGTAGCTGCTTCTGCACACTGCGCGCGGTGTCACGACACTGACAAAACCTATTACACAGAAAACGCAAAGTTTCAAGATTCTTTGATACTTTGACTCCTTTTCACTTTCCAATCCCTGCCCTCAGCCCCCCTCTGTCTCTGGCTGTCTGCTTCTTTCTGCTCTCCAAAGCAGAGCAACAACTTTCTGAAATTACATCCATGTTTGTAGTGCGGTAAATTTTATCCACTGTGACTAACACCTGTGGTCACTCTGTCCTCTGTACTTATTTTGACGGTTGACATTGATGACAACAAGATGAGGTAGGCAATCCCAGCATTTGTTAAATGCAGGATTTCACCACTCAGTCAGCAGGAGAGTTAAGTTGTGAAAGGCTCAGCAGGGATCCAGTGAAGAAATGAGAGACTGAATGGGGTGAGACTAATTGCATCTGCAGGGGGAAAACTATGTAGTGTAGCCAGTTTAAATCATTTATTTAATGATGGCCAATTAAAACAATTCCCACAAGTTGGCAGGTGTATGTTTTCTGTGTGAACTGTAATAAGTTAATTGCCAGTTGTCCAATTAATTTTGATAGCATGCATATGTATACTTACAATAGATAGGACATGTCCCAAACTCATTATAACTTGGGCTGGGGGGGGGGGGGGGGTGTCTTACATCTTTGGTTTTATATGCTACGACAGGTCAGTTTCAGCTCCACTTCCTATGTTACTTTATGTTGCTTACAAGATTCATTATTAGAACCTTCTATAAACCTGGTGTGTGAATTAATGTTAAAATGCTCTCAGCAGTCTTTCAAGTGGACAGACTGTTAAACCAAAATCCATTCTATAAAAGCATGTGTTTTATGGTGGGACTTTATTTTCTCACACTAAAAACTTTAGTTAAACTGTCTGACTCTTTTCTGATTCACTTCAATCTACAGGCACAACTGATACACATGTAATTTACTCTTACATCAATAACAAACCTGTCATGAAGTCTTTGCCACAGATGTACTTGACATGTGCAACATAAACAAAACCTTCAAAAAGTGTTCATGTGTAAATCATTTTAAAAGTTGTCTTCTATTGATTACATATTTTAATTTGCTTAATTTATTTAGAAATAATTTATTGGGAGGGGCAACTTGATGCTTTTTAGAACTTGGGGTTGGTTCATTCCCTCTGTCCCCCTGAAATCAGCACCCAAGCACTTAATGAGGGTTTGTTGATATTACATGAACACTGATTCAAGTAACAAACATAATTATTCTGGTCTCGCTTATTCCAGGTGGCCAACCTTCTGCGACTCTTCCAAATCCCTCAGATCAGCTACGCATCCACCAGCGCCAAGCTCAGTGATAAGACCCGCTATGACTACTTTGCCCGCACCGTCCCCCCTGACTTCTACCAGGCCAAGGCCATGGCAGAGATCCTGCGTTACTTCAACTGGACCTACGTATCAACGGTGGCATCGGAAGGTGACTATGGTGAGACTGGCATTGACGCCTTCCAGCAGGAGGCTCGTGCCCGCCAGATCTGCATTGCCACCTCAGCCAAGGTGAGCCGCTCTATGAGCCGCTGGAGTTACGAGAACGTCATCCGCTCCCTGCAGCAGAAGTCCAACGCCAAGGTGGTCATCCTGTTCACGCGTAGTGAAGACGCCCGCGAGTTGCTGGTGGCTGCCAACCGCATGAATGTCACCTTCACCTGGGTGGCCAGTGATGGCTGGGGAGCACAGGAGAGTGTGGTCAGAGGCAGCGAGGCTGTGGCTGACGGGGCTTTCACCATTGAACTGGCTTCCTATCAGATCCCCAAGTTTAATGACTACTTCACTGCCCTGCACCCGTACAACAACACCAGGAATCCCTGGTTCAGAGAGTTTTGGGAAAACCAGTTCCAGTGTAGCCTCCATGATCTAGGCTGTGGGAAGCACTCACTCCGCGAGACTCAGTTTCAGCCAGAATCCAAGATCATGTTCGTCGTGAATGCTGTCTATGCAATGGCTGCTGCCTTACATAACATGAGGCAGGCCTTGTGCCCTAACTCCACCAAGGTGTGCGACGCTCTTAAACCTGGCAATGGCAGAAAGTTTTACAGGGACTACATTCTCAAGGTCAAGTTCGATGGTGAGTAAAATCTCAATGAACTAATATTATTCCAGTGTGGCTTAACAAATATGAATTTTCATGATATAAAGCAGTTTCTCTTTCTCATTATTTTGTCATTTGTATGAAACCTCAATATCATTTAATTTCCCCAAGTGCACTCTGCACGCAGTGTATGCTGCCAAATTAGGTTATATCTATTTAGATTCATTGTACCAATTCATATAAAATGTTGAATTAGTGGAGGAGTGTTTATACACTGCAGCTGCAGATAAGCTCTGTAATGATTCAATTTGCAAAGATGAAACTGTTTCCTCACTCTCGTGCTTGGAGGCTCCTTCCTTTCATGCGTCTCAACTTAAGTGTGAATAGAGAGAGCGTTTCTCAGTTTGAACACTGCAGATACCAAACACGCAAACATTACTTGTTTTCTGCTTGTTCACACAAAGCGGCAACACAAAACATGTGAAAGCTTTTTGCATCAATGCATCCACACATTCATCAGAAATTACAGAGCCAACAATTCAAATTGTTCTCACCTTCGTAAATGAGCGGCATTGTTTTATCCTGTGATTTATGGAAATACTGACATTTTCATTGATGGGAGATAAAGGTGGACCAGTGTGCTTTTCTCCAGCTGTGCTTTTCTGTTTTTCACAATTTGTGAAAAAATAAATGCCCAAAGGATTTTACTATCCAGAGACTAGATTGAATTAGAGGCCCTAAATTAGTTAGTCCCTGCAGGCATTACAACACCCTAAGGAGAAAACACACAGAAACAGGTGGACCACTGATTATAAATTCTAAAAATCATTACATATAATAGATTAGATGTAAATTTAATCTTGCTACCCAATAAGAATTCCAATGCTATAATAATAAATAACATAAATGGTGTTTAATATGCTATTCACATTGAGTTATTTAATTATTACAAGTAAATGATAAAAAATATTATTGCTAAGTCAATCAATCAATTAGTTGATCCACAAAAAATGAATGGCAACTACAGTATTTTAATAACTGATTAATCAATGGAGTCCTGTCTTAACCAAAAACTGAACAAGATATTTCACTATTTCCAAAAAAATGTCTAGACAAAATTATTAATCAAATAATTGAGAAATTAATCTGCAGATTAAAGGTCCAAGATTTAGTAGCATTTAGTGCTAAACTTGCAGACTGCAATAATCTCCTGTCAGTCTCTCCTTCCAAGCATGTCGGAGATCCTACAGTGGCCAAGAAACTTGGTGCAAACTTGAGGTAGTGTTTGCTTTGTCCATTCTGGGCTGTAGTAGAAACAAGGTGGTGCAACATGGCAGGTTCCACAGCAGAGGGCCAGCATCTTCTGTAGATAGAAACAGCTCATTTTAAGGTAACAAAAACACAATGATTGTTATTTTCAGGTTATTATACACTAATGAACACATACTTATGAATATTGCAGTATATTCCATATTATATGGTATAGTCTACCAATAGATCCACATAAATCTTGCACACTGAACCTTTTACTGATAATGAAAATAGTTGTTAGTTGCAGCCTTTAGTGCATAATTTCCTGACCTGGTATGCATAAATCTTCTATTTCTACTAGTAAGCTTAAGCTGGATAATGACAGGTGGCTTCTAAAAAAATTAAAATTAAGTTTTTTTCAGCCTTGATTTCAGGAGGAAAATTGAACATTATTTTACATAATGCGCCATCTGTCTGGGATTCCCATTTGACTGTTCAGTCCAGCAACTTTCCATCAAAGTAAGCAGACTCAAACTGTGACTTCCATCATGTAAACTGACAATTTGCACCTGTGTCCCGTCACAGTCACTGCTCACTCTATACTGAGACAAATAAAATGTCAGTCGAGACAAACAAGCAAAGAGATAAATGAGACTGTCCTTCCAGAAAAACGTGCTCTATAAGATATGGGTTCATGGTGTCCACACTATTGTAGCTCCAACTGTCACAGATTTTATTAACAAATGTAGATATTTACGCTTTGGTTTTTCCTTTCCTTTCCTCGCTACACGTTGACCCCTTTATACCTTTGTTTTCTAACACTCTTTTGTCTTTTCACCTTTAGCGCCCTTTCGTCCTCCAGACACAGAGAATGTGGTCCGCTTTGATGCCTTTGGGGACAGCCTTGGCCGTTACAACATTTTCCATTACCACAAAGAAGGTGGACGCTATGTCTACCAAAATGTTGGCTACTGGGCTCAGAGCCTGACCCTGAACACCAGCCTGATCCCCTGGGCTGGCCATCTTGTGCCGACCTCCCAGTGCAGTGACCCTTGCAGGAAGAATGAGGTGAAGAGCATGCAGCCTGGAGATGTGTGCTGCTGGATCTGTATCCCCTGTCAGCCCTACCAGTATTTGCAGGATGAGTTCACCTGTGCTGATTGCAGCTTTGGACAGTGGCCCCTGGCCAATCTGACAGGCTGTTACGACCTGCCCGAGGAGTACATCCGTTGGGAAGATGCCTGGGCCATTGGACCTGTCACAATCTCCTGTCTAGGGATGATGTGTACGCTCTTTGTCATCGGCCTCTTCCTTAAACACAATGAGACGCCTGTGGTGAAGGCCAGTGGACGTGAGCTCTCCTACATTCTTCTGCTGGGAGTGTTGATGTGTTATAGCATGACCTTCATCTACATCGCCAAGCCATCCACGGCGGTTTGCACACTGCGCCGGCTAGGCTTAGGCACCTCCTTTGCTGTGTGCTACTCAGCCCTCCTAACCAAGACCAATCGCATCGCTCGGATCTTCAGTGGGGTGAAGGATGGGGCTCAGCGGCCCCGATTCATCAGCCCAGCCTCCCAGGTTGCCATCTGTGGTGCTCTGATCTCCTGCCAGCTGGTTGTGGTGGTGGTCTGGCTGCTGGTGGAGGCCCCAGGGGTGAGAAAGGAAGTGAGCCCAGAGAAGAGAGACGTGGTCACCCTCAAGTGTAACAGCAAGGACTCGAGCATGCTCATGTCTCTCACCTACAACTGCATCCTCATTATCCTCTGCACGGTCTACGCCTTCAAGACACGTAAATGCCCCGAGAATTTCAACGAGGCCAAGTTCATCGGGTTCACCATGTACACCACCTGCATCATCTGGCTGGCTTTCCAGCCCATATTCTACGTTACTGCCAGTGACTACAGGGTGAGTTATGTCAGGTTATACAGTATGTGCTTCATGAGTGTGTAAAATAATCACTATACATTTCTCATATTAACATGATGTAATAATAATTTGTCTTGAATTATTTGTAAAATTGGCTTTAGGTTCTTAATCTGAGCCAATTATATCCCAGCAGATAATGATTTCTTCTGGGGTTGAATTTGGGTTTCATATGCATGAAATCACTAACCAATGTCAGCTAGTATTGATTCAGCAGTCAAATGGGTCTGTGTTGCCCTTGGCTCTTAGGAATATATATTCTTTATTACTGCATTGCTTTAATTCTTCATAATTATACACACTCTGAAGATTTCCAGGTGATCTCCAAACACGTTAATATTCTTATTCTACCTTTAAAGTTTAAATATTAATGGAGCGAGAGCAAATTATAAAATATGGATGCCCAAGTCACAGAGAAGTGCAACAGGCTGAAAAAATATCTTAGTCTTCCCACAACAAAACCCCTTTTCTAGTGGTGGTCTAACTTACATAGCATTTTGTCAAGAGGTATTCTAGGTTTTCTACGAACAAAAGACACATACACAGTGGTTATGTAAGTAACACGGAAGGAAGACACAGCAACTCATTCAAATCTCTCCTAAAATAAAAGTTTATGCCAGTAAACTACACTACTTCCTCTACAATAACGCCTGTAGATAGATAGATAGATAGATAGATAGATAGATAGATAGATAGATAGATAGATAGATGGTTAACATAGCAAAATGGGGACTGAGTTTGTAAACAGTGTTCATGTTGTGACCCTGCATGCTGAATGAATTCTGATGGTCATCTGCAGACACAGGAACATACTGTACACCGAAATGATAGAACTTCAGAGAAAAGGGTGGCCTGAGTCATGGGGTTTTTATTCCTCTGGGATCTGAACAGAAGGGAGAAATAGACAAGAGGAATCCCCTGACACAGCTGCCTCTGCAGAAGCATGGACAAGGCAGGCAAGACCATGAGGGCTTAAAGGGAACTGAGCGTCCCTGTGTGGCCCTGTGCGTAGCTGTGTGGAATGGAGCGTGAAAGGCTGGGATGTTGAGTCCCAGCTGTGCCCTCTGTCCTGGGACTGCAGTGAGGCTCAGAGGAACCCTTCCTCCAGGCCCTCCAGGCAACACGAACGATTCACAGCCAGAACGGGCGCATCACATAGACGCAAAACTCCCCTTTGACCAATGAATAATTACTGAAGCAACAGAGTTGGCACAGTGTCTCTAGTTTTTCACAGGCAGGGACATATTACTAGTGTTCTCCTAGTTTTACACCACTTCTCAAATTGTTGTCACAGCCTGATGCAAATCTCCAGCTGAATAACAAATACAGATTTGATTGTGGTCTGTCATGAAATGTTAAAGTAAACTAAATACAGTCTACTGAGCCATGAATAACACATTTGATTATCATATGAAATATTAAAGATGTTCTCCGCACCCTGGGGGTGGGGAGGGCTCTCCTCATATGCCAGCGCTGGTCATCTCATCTCAGCTGCAAACACAACTGATTAAACAGCCACTGCTGGCAAAAGTCACAGTGCTTGTATAAAAACACTGAAGGCCACAGACAGAAACGTCTTGCTTCTTCACAACTGCTGCACTTCACATTAATGGATCATTAGAGCCCAACCTTTCCTAAATCATTTTTAATCTCTATCAGTTTTAGTTCAGCACCATTGTATTTATGGCTTCTCTGCTAGAGCCCAATGATGGACTTGTTTCGCACATCATGGACATAGTGCGAATATCAGCTTTCATAGTGTTCAACAAAAGAGTTGGACCTGGAAGTAGCTCTTACAGGAAATACAGTAATAAATCTAGCAATGCAACAATAGAGGAGGAAATGTCATTACAATATCTATATTAGCTGATGACACCAGAGGGGATCAGGTACAGTATTGCATTCCTTTTCATGCCTTTTCATTTTGGGGAATAAATACTCATTAAAGGTCCAGTGTGTAAGATTTATAGAGATTTATTGGCAGAATATGGCAGAAATGGAATTTAATTTTCATAAGTATCCTTTCATTGTTGTATAATCACCTGAAAATTAGAAATATTGTGTTTTAGTTACCTTAGAATGAGACGCTTGTATCGTTTATTAATCTCTTGCATGGTTCCACTCGCCACTAGTTGTCACAAAATCCCACACACTGGTCCTTTAACTTAACTCATGTGTTATGTCTAATGAAAATACATAAAAAAAGAGAAACAGACATGTAAAAATAAATATTTGATTTTGAAAAAAAAAAAAAAAAGCAGTACCCTGGTTGTCTCGTTCTCACCAGCGCCACTGCACTGAATGCACTGCATGACAGGAGTCACACAATGTGACTTTGATTAACTGAAAATAAATGCAGGTAAAGCTGAACGAACAAAAAATTCAACAACAGCTGCGTGGTAATAATGGTAGACAACTCGGCTACAGAGCGAGTGATTTGCACTTAATCTAAAAAACCTCTAAAATTACTGGACTGTGGTCAGAAGGCAAAATTGTGGAACCTTGAAATCAAGCTGTATGCAAGGTACATGAACTATCAAATAACATATCAATTACAAATTATTACTTTGATCTTGCTCCAAGAAACAGTGTGTTCTCAGTTCTCTCTGTAGCGACAACTGTGATGCAAAGAGAGAACAATAGTGCTGTGGTTTTACAATGTAGGACATTACGTAACATGTTTACTTTGTAATGTGTACACATCTTTTGAAAAACATAATAATGCACAAAAACAGATATTTTAATGGTTCCAATCTATGTGTATTTCATAAAAGGAATAATTGACATTTTTGGTTAATTTAGACAGCCTTACATTCCACTTACACTGATCTCCATCAGCGAATTAATTAAGAGATTTTTGTCAGTTCGACGTCTGTGCCAGCCTGCCAAGACTGGCTTGTGATCCAATAAAGCGTTTCAATAAATGTACAGCACGAAACCCAATAAAAGAAGGAATCTCATCTCCACTGTGAGGTTCTCTGGAGGAATAAAGGTACCTGAACAGAGCAGACATTATTTATATCATAAATAAAATAATGCCTTCAAAGGCCAAACACAGCAAAAAACAACAGCGAACAGAGATGAGCAGAAACCGTAGTAGTCATGCTCTACATCCTGTTCTCCACACTCGAGCAGGAGACATCTGGAAATATATTACTGCAAAGGCAGATTCCTTGTCCTCTGCTCTTCCAAAGCAACATCTTGTGAATTATTAAAACCACTTAACAGGTCATTCCAATGCAGTGCTGTCCCCGGTTTTATTCAAAACTATTTCTGAAGTAAGTAGAGGACATTTAGCCTGTGTGCACTTTGGCATTGTTCAGATTATTATGTATAAACTTTGCCTTTGTATGTTACTCTGTATCCAAACATACAAGTCAGATACACAGTGAGGAAAAACGGTCATGGTAGATTTTTGTGAACTTACATCTGAACCCAGAAACACAGCCTGTTAGTGTGTGTACTGTATTTCAGAGGTGGCATGAGGGGAATCTTAATATTGAATTCATTGCACACGGCAACCTTTGATACATCTTCAGATACAGAGATAAATTCAGTGTTTCACGTTACATGGTACGCTGTGGCCTTCAGGCTGTCGCAAACATCAGCTATATAAATATTAAATCATTTTCTACAGATTTTCTAAAATCTTTTTCCTGAATATTATTACAGTAATTGGTGATTATGGACTGTAAGAGAGTAAGAATCCGACAAACATTTAGGTATGGTGAATAAATAGTTCTGAAAATGAAAATTAGTTTCACTGACTTTGTGTCAGTTACATCCCTGTCAAAACTAATGAATTTCATTTATTTGCTGTTACCCTGTTATCTTTGTTTGTTATCTTTGTTGCAGCACAGCGTGTGCACAGAGCGATACTTGGTGCCCACATCATTTTAATACCAACATTAGCATTCAGGGTGATGACAGACACCTGCTGTGCCTTGTGAAAATGGGATGCACCTGCCACACACCACACGATGCTGGGCTGTATCCTGTTATCCATGAAAAAAAAACAAAAAGGAAGCTGCGAGGAGATTGGAAATGAAGGAGCAGACTGATGACACATAGCAAGATGTGGGCAGGGTGAGGGGGAAAAGGAGCGAGGGTTAAACAGTTGATTGACAAGCAAATAAACAGATCGCTTAACACCTCTCTTTAGCAGTCCCGGCTGATGGCTTCTTCCTTCCTCCTCTGTTGCACCTGAATCTGATTTATGAAAGGTTGTCTTTGTGATTTATTTCTGACTTCTGAATCTCTTCTTATTCAAATTAATATTCTTGTACAGCAAAATGATCCCCAATCTTATGCCACTGCTTTGAATGAGTCCACAAAAGCAGAAAGGTTCAACATTTACCATGTCCTGTGGCCTAAAAAAGTAGTCCTGAAGTTTACTAAGACTACTCAAGCTGCTAAGATGATCTTTACAGAATAGGTAGACTGAAGAAACAAAACAGCAACAAAAAATTCAGAGCAAATGAAAGCAGGAGATTAAGTGGCTATAGTGAAACACATCTAATGATGTAATGTATCAAGGTGCATGGCACCAGTTTCCTCAACAGGCTGAGAAGTGCAGCTTGTTTTTCATTCGAAAAATGCCTTCAGGAGACACCGCATCACAGTTCATGGGAAAAGTGGACAACACAACACACAGTTTCCTTTTCTGTATTGTTTTTACATATATATATATATATGTATATATATATATATATATATATATATATATATATATATATATATATATATATATATACATATATATATATATATATTTATATATATATATATATATGTATATATACAGTGGGGACACCAAAAATGTATTTTCACCCCCAAATTTAGTGCCTTAGTGGCCTGTAGGGCGAGTTAATTTTATATTTTCTGGTTGTTTTGAACCTTCTCCTCAGAGCCATGTCAGCTCTATGGATGAATAAACACTTGAATAAACATGTTTTAATACCAAAGAAATGTCAGTGAAAATAGCAGCATTATCACTGGGACTTGGGCTGTGTGTGAACATTGACACTGGCACTGGTGTGAAATTAACATTGGTGCTTGATGGGGTAAAAGATTCTCTCAGCAATTATCTAGAAATGTGAGTTTACTTTTCTGTTACATAAACTCAAATCTATGAGTAATATCTGTGAAATATACAGCAGATGCAGGTCTAACAGCTCGAAGCCAGACTCCCTATTATCTAACCACAGTTTTGTTTTTCTGAGTGTGAATTTCTCACCTTTCTTTCTCCCTCCAGGTGCAGACCACCACCATGTGCATCTCCGTCAGTCTGAGTGGGTCGGTGGTGTTGGGCTGCCTCTTCTCTCCCAAGGTCCACATCATCCTGTTCCAGCCGCAGAAGAATGTCAGCACTCTCAGGGTGGCCACCACCCGCTTCAGCGTCACCACCGGCCCAGGCTCCAGTTTCTCTCAAGGTAACACCTGATATACAACAACATCACTGGAGCTATCACAGAAAAACAGTAATAATAACTCTGTTGAAATGGGACGTTATTATAGGCTTGGGCAATAACACAATAATGATGTATATCACCAACTGGCACTTCATCAAAAGCAATAAGAACGTTTTGCAATAAAATGGTCTATATTTTCACTTAAATGCAGCAATAAAAGCACATGACAAATATGCCCTGGTTCATACACAGATCTTGAACATGGAGTGTACTACAAGTGACATGCAAACAGCCAAGTATATAACAGGTGTGGTGTTGCACCATCGACATGTGACGCAACAAGAGAGAGTGAAAATAGGTGCAAACTGTTGATAAAAGTGGACAGTTCAGCTCGCCTATATTGTTAAAGTCTGTTAAAGGTGGAGTGTGTGATTCTACTCCAATACAGTTCACTAGCTGTCCATTCTGTGTGCATACTTTAAAAAACTTTAAATAACGCTAGTTCTGTAAATGGGAAACAAAAAGTGGCCAAGACCGAGGCACACTATTTCAGGCAGTCAGCCACAAGTCGCCTTCATGTTTATGCACAGCACAAGGGAAACAGGAGGGGAGATTGGGGCAGTGAGATAACGCAGAATTGCATACCCCATCTTTAAGGCCATTACCAGTATGCCTTGATAAAATAAAAGTGGTTAAATTCAAAGTAAGACAATTACATTCAAAATAAAGTGGTTCAACCTTTTTCCTTTTTATTAAAAACAGGTCCTTAAAAATGATAAGTAATTATCGATTATCAACATTTCAAGCCCTATGTTTCTTTTATGAACTACTTTTTCATTATATGAGGCTGCTTTTCTGTCGCAATTCTAAGACTGGCTGTTTTATTGTCTTCAACTTTTCACAAATCATTCCTGGTCCAGCAAAGAAAAAAAGCTTAAAAGTTTGCTAATTTGTCCGATTAAGCAATCAGTTAGAATCAGATAAAATACTGAACAGTTCTGTGATTTTTATAAATCAGTAATTGGAGGACAGAGGGCACCCACTGTTTTGGATAATTAATGGAAAATGTGATATTAACACTAAATTTCATTACTTGATTATTATACTGCTAATTCATCATGGTCACCCCATCTTTTAACAGTACAGAAGCACAGTGGGAAAGAAATGGCAGAAGTGTACAAAATAACTAACAGTATTTTTTTTTTTTTTTTATGTTTTGCAGCATCTGCCTCCAACGTTGTTCCAACAGTGTGTAACGGACGAGAGGTGGTGGACTCCACAACGTCCTCCTTGTGAAGATTAGCTGAGTTCCTTTGCCAAACATTGTAAACAGTTATATAATCACTAGTCCTGAATCAGGTGTCTCAGATATTAAAGAGGTCACACAGACGATCGTCCTGACTTTGTTGTCCTCGAAGTGCTGTGAGTACAATGTCCCAATTATTTTATTTTGTTCTTTGACTCGTAGCGATTTTAAATGAGATGCCAGTAAAATCGCATATAGCCCTTGTTTTTATTGAAGATTCTACTTGCAACAATGGAGTGAATTATAGTAAATCTGTTAAATGTAATATATACAAGACGTTTTTAATGTAGATTTTGGTGAACCAGTTTGTGCTTTCTTGTAATTTATGTAAATAAAATGTGTTTTTTATTAATACGAAGACGACTTATAGTCTGACTATTTCTTTGCACATCATTAGAGATGCATATTCCAGAGGACAGTACATGTAAAAATGCTTTGAGATGTTGATTTGCTCACTTTGATACCGTAAACACTGAGAAAATTTAATTATCTTTTTAAACTAAGTATAGCTACAACAATTAGTCAGTCAATCAGTTGTCAAATATTATATTAATTTCTAACTATTCTGATAATTGATTAATCATTTTGAGTCAGTTTTTAAGAAAAAAATGACAAAATTCTCTATCTGTGAATATTTTCTGGTTTATTTAGTCCTCTATTACACTAAACTGAGTAAACAACTAATTGATAAATCAAGAAAATGATCAACAAATTAATCAATAATGAAAATAACCTTTAGTTGCAGCTCTAAATCTTAGTAACCTGCAGATATCTACCAAACATCATGTTATACGAAATTGTTACACGTCATTTACATTCTTGCCTACTGCTGCAAGCAGCTTTATATCTATAATATGTTAAGTTAACTGCACACATACAGTGTTTTTCAGCCTTCTTGGACAAAGCTTTTTACACTTTGCATTTATTTACTTTGCCTGAGCCACAGCCTTAAAATAAAGCCATGTATAAACTTGCAGAAGAAGTGAAATTCAGATTTAAAATATTTGATTTTACTGCAAATTAAGTTTGGACTCAGCCTGGGTTTGAAATCTGAGCTGTCTAATATTTATTAGCTTCTATCTACACCATCTGCCAAGACCAAACAGTCTCTCCACATGAAAATTACCAGCACAAATATCATCATCTGCTGATATGGGATAAAATCCACGAAAGCTGTCCAAGGAATACACACAGCAGTCATTACCCCTGTGTACAGGAGGCAGATGCCTTGGACCGTGGAGCCATCCAGTATCTGTGATTTAACACTGCCATCTAGTGTCCAAATAGTTTGATCTGATCTTGCACACTGCAACATGTAGGCAGCCCCGGGGCTTGCTGTAAATAGAGTATTTGCATATGGAGGAAGTGAACTGATAATCAGAACACTGTCTTACTTTATTAGATCTGCTCAGTGGCCATCATTAAATTACTGCTATTATATAAACCAGGTACAGCATATACTGCAAAAGCTCCTCGCTGTGATTGTAAGAACAAGAGTGTCAACTTGACTGTAAAGGTTAAAGAAAGAGTCCCACCATATTAAACTAAATATTTAGAAACATAATTATGTTAAGATATATTCTTCAGGAAATGTTTTTGACCAACAAACTTAATTTTACCATATTACCTGAGCTAATGACACCATCATTTTCATCAGACAAATCCACAGTCTATCCAATTAACATTTCTTTAAACAGAGAACACAATTTCATGATCAAACACCAGAGACTTCAGTGGAAATTGTGGCCACTGGCACCACCTATGATACCATTGAATAATATATATGTAGATAATTTTAATTAGTCATTATCAAGACAACCTTTTAATTTAACTGCTACACACAAGACACACACTACCCAGCTGTGCAACAGACCTTTTATACAGCAGCCCTATTGATATGAGAGTCGGGTAAACACAGCTGTTACCAATCATACTATAAGGTCCTGTTCCATTTAGTGTAACAGAGTCTGTTTGGTGAGCTGACATGCACAATAGCGGCACCCTTACTCTGTTTGACCCAGTTAACCTATGAACCTATAGTATCAGTGGTAACACCTGTGTTTACTTTACTAATACATGTATGAATAGCTATATAGTTGTCTTCTTTGATGTGTTTGTGAATTTAGCAGATAAATGCAGCACATTACATGTTTTTTTATTAGAGAAAAGGGTGCCATACATTAAGAGCTTAGTTTAACTATGAAGGAGGTCAGGTTATTTATTCATTTATATATTTATTTTGCCTTTTGGGACTTAAACTAAATATGAACCAGTCCTCAAACTATTGAAAACAACAGCTTTTGACTGAACTGGGATAAGTGAAAGTCAGGAAACGTGTTAACATGTTGCTGTAGTTGGG
Source organism: Lutjanus erythropterus (assembly GCF_056507025.1). Classification (NCBI taxonomy): domain Eukaryota; kingdom Metazoa; phylum Chordata; class Actinopteri; order Lutjaniformes; family Lutjanidae; genus Lutjanus; species Lutjanus erythropterus. Next base: position 24,061,786 of record NC_139318.1, read on the forward strand.
CCCTCAATCCACATTAACGTTTCTGAAGTTGATGAACAGCGTTAGCATTTTAAACAAAACTTGGCTGTATACACTTCTTATATTCACTAGCAAGATAAACTATTTATTGTCTTATCCTTTAAAAATGCCAAAGCATAAACCCTCAGCTGTGAACATACAAAATGATTACATATGACATTATATTCACAATATTTATTTGAAAGGAAGAACTCTGATGTTTCAACTGACCCCAACCTCGGTGACAGTTGCAACACTATCAGGGGATGATTGTTACATGAAAATACATTAAAATGTTACTTTCTTTGTTAGTTATGAATAATGTGAATTTTGTTCGCACGATCATTATTTTTTATTTGCAGTACCGCATATAATAATTGTGTGCAGTGGAAGTTAAAAGGCCAATATGAGATTTCCCCTCTGTTATGGAAACATTATACTGGATACCCAGTATGAGAGCAGCACATACCGGGATATGACGCTAGGTGGCGGTGTCGCCGTTAGTTAACATGGGCTCCTCCATCCCGGCAGCAGCAACAGCAACAAGGAAAAATAGACTACAGTTGAGCTCCTCCTCTTCCTCTGACTGTAAACTGAATATAAACTTCCCGAAAATCACTGTGAGTAAGCTGCGTACAGACAGCCAAGTGACAGCTTAAGCTGCGAGGAGTCCCCGTCTGTCTGTCTGTCCGCCTGCTGTCCTCTGTCCCAGCCCGACTGACACCGTGTCAAGTTAAAGAGGTGAGTTTCCAGCTGAGGGTAATTCAGGTCATCGGAATAAACAAGGAAGGGAGGAGGCTATTCCAGCGGCCTGGTTCCAAAACACCTCCAAACTACTGCTGATTTGAGATTATTTGTGGTAGTACACGGTATCTGACTGGTAATTACTCAGTAAGTACACGTGCATGTGTGCAGGATTCATTCTGTTGTGTTGATGGACAGTCAGCTGTCCAGTGTAGGTAGGCATGTCTGAACTTGTCCAGGCAACATGCCCACATGACCAACGAGACAAGTTTCTCTGCAGGGTTTTTCATTCAGTCAGGATCATGCCACCAAAGAGGAAAGCCGCTGCAGCTGCCAAGGCAGGAGGCAAGAAGGCAAAGGAGGAGGCAACAAAGACTAAAGATGCCTTCACCTCTGCCAAAGAGGCTCTTCTGGCTGCAGGGCCACAGGTGAAGGGGACGAGGAAGGTGGACGAGCACTGTTCACTGTCAGGCAGTGGAGAGGTAAGAAAGATGCTGTTTAACACTTAGTATCCTCACAGTATATATTCACTTAGACTGAGTTTTATATAGAGCTGCAAGGATCAATTGATTAGTTTTCAACCATTAAATTAGGTGCCAATTATTCTCACAACTGATTAATCCACTCATGTAATTTCTTATGTAAAAAAGTCAAAATTCTTTGATTCCAGTTCATTAAATATGAATATTTTCTGGTTTCTTTACTCCTCTATAAAGTTTAACTGTACGTCTTTGGGTTGTGGACAAAATGAAATTTAAGGACGAAACATTGATCAACATTTTATGGCACCAAAAAACTAATCAGTTAATCTGCAGAATAATAGACTTATTAATCAACAAAGGAAATAATTGTCAGCTGCAGCCTCAATTTTATGTGGTCATATTTAAAGAGAAAGATACATCATGCAGTATGTTCTGTGTTGTCTCCCACAGGTGCATGAGGACTATGACTGCATGCTCAATCAAACAAACATCGGTCATAACAATAATAAGTTTTATGTCATTCAAGTTATCCACGTTAACAACAAGTATTATTCATGGAACAGATGGGGCAGAGTGGTAAGTGTTTGTCCTGAAATATTTTCCTACTAAACTGTACTTTTTTGCTTATGGGTCTTTTAAGAGTTTTTAATATGACCAGCTACTATACTTTTACACTGACATAACAGCCTTTATTTGATTCCCATTATTCTTATATTTTCTTATATTTCTTTTCATTGTGTATTTTCGTGTTCCCTTTCCTAAAGGGCTTGTTGAAACAGATTTCTTCAGCAGCAGTATTTTGTAATGAATATATTAATTATCTTGATTAATGGAATAATTTATTATAACTGCTGATGTTTAATACAATGTGGCGGTAATGTCTGGACTTGACAGCTCATGTTAGTGTTCTTCATTTTGCAAATTACCACTGATTGCCTCATCTCTAATCTGAATTCAGGGGGAAGTGGGACAAAGCAAACTTAGCCCGTTCAATAACGCCGAGAGTGCTGTCAAGGACTTTGAGAAGAAGTTTAAGGACAAAACAAAGAACAACTGGAGCGATCGGTCAAATTTTGTGTCTCACGCTGGGAAGTACACCCTGATCGAGGTGGATGGAGAGCAGGATGCTGAGGTCAAGGTAAATATAAATGTACACATGAAACTTATGCTAGGAGCATCATCTCATGAAATCACTCACTAATGTCCAGGACGGACCTCATCGAAGAACTTGATGGAGGGCTTTAAAATATTTAAACCTTTGCAGTTCAGTGTAAGGAAATCTCACTGGCTGTTCTTTTTTGTATTGCAGGCGGACAGTGTTGACGGAAAGGTTGTCAAAGGCACTAAAAACGTCCTGCCCTGCACCCTCAACGCCCCTACAAAGAAGCTCATCGAGCTCATTTTCAGCAATGACATGTTCAAGGAGGCGATGGAATGTATGAACCTAGGTGGGTGTGTCTCACTTTACCAGCCCTTTCATACAAACAGGTTCATGCAGCTTATTAACGTTCAGTGTACATAATTACCTGTTTGGTAGCATGCCTGTACAAAAAAGTGTCTGTTGCTCTAAAGGTGGTGGCACTTAAAAAAAATTCTGAGCCTTTTGCTTAGAAATGTGGGAAAATGGAGATCAGAGAGAGCAGAAAGTGACTTGTAAATGATTGACCAAAGGGTGAAGTCTGTATTTACATCACATCCTCTCAACTCAGTATTTTGGACATTTCTGATCAGTGTCTTGAGCTTTGATGACAATATCATTGCCGGTTGTTCCTAATGTGCATAAGCAAATACCCCACTAATCCCTATGTAAAGGTAATAGGTGGGGCATTGTCTTGAGCTGATGTAAAAAAAAAATAGTGTCCGAGTTATCTGAGCTGGATCAGCTGATCTGGGCCATTATTGGAGAGACAGCACTCTCAGGTCATCATCATCATCATCATCATCATCATCATCATCATCAGCTGAGCAGAACTTGGCCCCTCAAGGCCAGTAATTCTCAGCAGCAGGACCTACATGTCTGCACCCAGGTCCCGTTTAACTGTGATAGTGATCTCAGAATGCTCTGAGATGAGATGAGATGAGCCCATTATTAATCCCACAATGGGAAAATTTACAGTCTTACAGCAGCAAAGTGTGTAGCAAAATAAAAGCATCAATGAAAAACAAGAAATAATAAATAAGTAAACAAGCATTATAAACAAGAGGATATATTTTAAAAAAATCTGAACATTATATACAATATACACAAGAAACAGACTCAACAGCTGAATTTACACTATTGCACATAGGAAATGTTGATATTACACACTTGAAATGAAATCACACCTGAGTGAATACTGATATTACACAGTCAGTGTACATTTGTAGTGCAGTACAGAATGCTTTCACAGATAGTCTCAAGACTGGACATAATCTCAAATTGCCACACTTAAAGAAATTAACACAAATATTAAAAAAATAAAGATATTCACTGAAACCTGTTTGATTGCCTTCATGTAATGTGTTTTTTTTTTTAGATAAATTGTGAGATCCACAGTGTGAGATGCCTTTTCTTAAAAAATGAAGAAAAGATACAATAACTTTTGTGTGTGTGTGTGTGTGTGTGTGTGTGTGTGTGTGTGTGTGTGTGTGTGTGTGTGTGTGTGTTACAGATATCAAGAAGATGCCTTTAGGCAAACTCAGTAAGATGCAGATTGCAAAGGGCTTTGAAGTGTTGGAGGAGATCGAGGCAGCCATGAACCAAAAAAAAGGAAATGCACGTCTTGAAGAACTTTCCTCAAAGTTCTTCACCACAATCCCGCACAACTTTGGGCGGAACAGACCGCCAACCATCAATGGCAAAGAAATTGTGGACCAAAAAAAAGAGATGCTTATGGTGAGATTTTCTTTTAGATTGTATGTTGGAATCAGCTGTCGTTTTCTGACACTTCATCAGTCCTAAAGCCACTCTCCCTTTCCATGCTCTGTAAAGGTGCTGGCTGATATCGAGCTCGCCCAGACTCTGAAGTCAGAGACTGAAAAGGCTCAGGAGGAGATAATAGAGAAAGTTCCTCACCCTCTGGACCAGGACTACAATTCTCTCAAATGCAGGCTCACTCTGATGGACAAGAATACAGAAACATACAAGGTACTGCTGTGTCACAAACAGGCCCGAAAAACAAACCTGGTGGGAATCTGCAGATTTGTTTTTCTTTCTTTCTTTTTTTTTTTTATACAGTTTCCAGTGGTGATCAAGAATGAAAATCTGCAAAATTGATCAGAATATGTTTTTGTTTGTAATGTGGTAGACAACATTCATTAAGGATAAACATTTTTTTAAATTAAAGAGAAAATAAACCCACACAGTAATTATTAAAACAACCAAAAATGACCTGAAGCTTGACTGAAAGAAATATTCAGTAGACTGTAGTAGAAGTGTTACTGTAAGAGATAGAGATTTTATATCGCCACCAAGAGTTCAAAACAGTGTGAACACCAGTCAACCAGTACAAAATGGTTGGGGTTGGGGAAAAAAAATCAATTCTTAGGAGTGAGTCTCTCTTGAAAGATTATTAATCGAAAAGTCAGTATTTTTGATGGCTTTTAACAATTTTGCAAAACTGGGCTGTACATTCCTTGTGGCTGAGCCAATTGGGTGATGAAATGACTGTAGATATATAGAACAAGATACAACACGCAAGGATGGCGTGCATTCTGTCCAATGAGAATTGCTTGGCTGGGGCAGAAAAAGTTTTCTACCTTCAGGTGTACTTCCTGGATATGTGGCCCACTGAATATGTACAGTGGTGTTTCCCCCTTGGTTTCTAAGTACAAAACACTTGATTTCAGGTCATCTTCCATTCATGTTGCCCTCTTGCCCACCAATATTAATGTTTTTTTGTTTTTTTTTCGCTTTTTAAGATCATAGAGAAATACCTGAAAGCAACTGATGGTGGCTATCGGAAAATAAAAATTAACAATGTTTGGGAAGTTGATCGAGAGACTGAGGTAAGAATTAGAGTCAGTCTTGTTTCATGTGATACAGTGGATTGAAGTCCTGTGACTTAACGTACGTGTTGTATATTGCAGGGAGAGCGGTTTAGTGAGAATGACAGTCTGGAGAACCGCCGTCTGCTGTGGCACGGTACAAACATAGCAGTGGTGGCAGCCATCCTGAAGAGCGGTCTGAGGATAATGCCCCATTCAGGCGGCCGTGTCGGTCGCGGTATCTATTTTGCGTCTGAAAACAGCAAGTCTGCAGGTTACGGTATGAAAAGACAAGGACTGAATAAGACAATGATAACATTGCAATCTTAACAGTAATGTGGTGTTTGGAAAACTATATTTTTCTTCCATGTATTTCTAGTGCGTACTTCTAAAAACACTGGAGTGATGTTTCTGAATGAGGTAGCCCTCGGCAAAGAATACACCATCACTAAAGACAACTCCTCCTTGAAAAAGGCTCCTGCAGGCTACGATAGCGTGGTGGCACGGGGACAACAGGAACCAGGTATAACACTTGCACAAGTAAAAAAGTTCTATTTACAGCAATTCATGGGTCACAAGCACAAAAAGAAATAGTTTATTATCTTCAATATCATGTTGTATCATATATTTTAGTAAAAATTCTACTCGGCTAATTTTGTTACAACTTTTCCAACATTGATAAAACCATCCATGGTATCCATTATGATGTCAGTTGGTAAAAAAAAAAAATTGTAATGTTTTTTATTTTTTGTCATACAATAGACCAAGTAAGAATGTGTTATGCTAAAGCAACACAGTATTGGTAAGGAATAGAAAAAGGATATTAAGAGTTATTGTTAAAAACGTGAATAAAACGTATTACAATACTAATGGAAAAAAAAATATATATGTATATGTACTCATATATACTCATCAATTAATGTGAATTAAATTTTTCCAGAGTCTAAAATGACAGAAAAAGAAGTTTTCATACCATTTAGTGAGCAGAGATGATGGAGCTGAACCATGTGACAGAGACTGAAAAAGCACAATAATTTAGGCTACATTGTGCGTATGTGAGTTGTGTGAGGCAACAATGTATCTTAGAGGGTTAAAGCATTTGAAAACATCTGTGTGATATGACATCATGTAGCATCTTTTGTTTGGTAAAGTTGTTAAGATCCATCTGTTGTTGTTCAGATCCATCTGCGGACACCTTCATCACCATGGAGGGCAAGAAGGTTGGTGTGCCTCAGGGTAAGCCTATAGATCAGCCCCAGTTCAAGGATAGCTACTTCAGCAACAGTGAATATCTGATCTACAAAGAGAGCCAGTGTCGCCTTCGCTACCTGCTGGAACTGCACATGACATAAGAATTCAACTCAAGGAAAGAAGCAGGTCCTTTGCTAGAAAAAAGTTCCTCATTCCCTATATTTAAGGGGCTTCCTAAAACGCTTGGCTACACTGTTTTCTTATTTAAAAAAAAATAGGGTTAATGTCATTATTATAACAGTAATTGTGCAAATATTCCTACCATGATGGATAACTGACTTAAATAAATTCTGTGCCTTATATTTTGCACACTGTAGAACTAGCCTGAATGTGGTGGCCTGCACTTCCTTTGTATCTTATTTACTTTTCTCAGTCCAATCAAAAAGATTGCTTTTCCACTTCTGAATTTATCTTGATTTTTAAATGTTCTAAAATGCCTCTAGATGTTAACACTTTTTTGTTTTCTAATTGCATGCTGTACCTTTCTACTTTGCTGTTGCAGTGAAATTATTTGTAATCATGTTTTATGGTAGAGCAGTGATAAAAGTTATATGCAGAGATATGTTTACTTTCCAGAAGTACAAAGTGCAATCTGTGTAGTGTTGAGACACTGGTATGCTTCTAATATTTTGTTGAGCAATTTAAAAAAGAAGACTCTGGAAGTGCTCCCGCAATGCAAAGTAATGTAAATCATGTAACATGCAAATCATGAATGGCCAGGGCAAATTCTTGCCCAGCTGGTCTTCTAGCATCGTTACAAAAACCACTTTATGGTGTCAGTAATGAGCAGCTCCTTCAGCCTCAGCATTTTTGCACAAAGACACTACTTGAATCAATGATTAGTTAATAAAGTAAAGTGCCCCTCCAACTTGTTGTGATCTTTTCCTTGAAGACTTCTGTATACTTTCTATTTTAGTTTTTTCCGCATTACAGTTTATAGAGTAGTCACTATACTGTGCTGTACTCATCAATATGCTGCTGGATTACATTAAATATAAGGCAATACAGTTTATTTGTATTGCAGTAATATATCTACAGAACGATGTCAGTGTTGGTGTGTGAACGCATAAAATTACATACAGTTAATAGTCTTAAAAAAGCTAATCAGATCCGATTAGATATTTGCTGATTTACGTCTGTGTAGCAAATTGGAAGTATTATTAAATAGTCATGTTTTTTGTGACTTTAAGTTAGAGTAATCATCCAGTGTTCAACCTGTGATTTTTATTATTACAAATTTATTATGAAATAAACATAAACGGGACTATCAAGTTAGTTTTACATGACGCTTTGGTTAAATTCAGATAAAAATAGATGTTTCTAATCATTGTCTGGACTCTAGTGATCAGATTGTGGTAAACTTGCAAGAAATGAAAGGCGTTATTTGCATTTTGTAACACTAATTAGCTCCTGGAGGCTGCCAAAATTATAGGCCAGAAGAGTTAACCCATATGAATACTTGTTGAAACAAATACTATTGCCTTTAAGATTTCCACATTAAAATGAATTTAATAAGAAAACTAAATCCAGGTAGGGTACATGGTATGTAGCGTTATGAAGACAGGATTTGGGGGCTTATTAATTTAGAAATGCTTGAGAATCACTGCTATGGAATACAAGTGATTTGGGAGTAAAAAAAACACACAATCATCTTTATAGATGTAAAATAGCAGGCAATTTGTTGTAGCGCATTTTAAGTTTTATATATAAAACAGTCAATCCCTTACTTATTAACAGTGGTGAAGTTCAATTCTCTATTAATGTTCCAGATAAAATAAACTTAGTTGTTCCCACAAGAGTAAATTCACTTGTAAGTCACAGTAAGAATCAAAAGTACAGGTAGAAAAAGCTAAATAAAAAAACAAATAAAATGAAAATTTAAAAAACAATATACACAAACTATGTACACTATGTATACCTTTCACTGAGACGGATACATGGGTGATTGTTTAGGATAATTGCACAGTTATAATGCGCACACGGTGTGTAGCATTAAACCTGCAAAATGAATAATTGCACAGTGATTAGCTTTCACAGGATGGTTTCAGAATAGATATAATTACATGTGATGATTGCATTGTGTAGATATAAATATATACAGTTGCCTCTGATTACAATAACAAAAAAAACTGAGTTTCCACTTGAAGTCGGTGGAATTTAGGACCCAGGGGAAGACTAGTCTCTGGAAATGGGACAGTGAAGTGTGTGTCTATTTGAAAGAAGAAAAAAAAAACCCGCACACAATACAATGTGTGACAGTCACTGCCATACACAGCACAGGACAGGAGTGAGAGTGTTAGTGGAGGAGAGAGAGGAAGCATCTTTTACCATCTATACTATAGATTATAGATTCTTAACCATCATGGAGTCAGTGATCAGCACTTCTCTCATTTGAGACACATGTGTGATGAGTATGGACCTCTGGAGCCTCTCTACAAAAGAACCAAACCTCAAACACTGAGTTAACTGGGATTTATCACATGAATTTTCAGTTGGAGGGTGGACTGTTATTTTGGGGGTAAAAAAAAAAAAGTTAAACTGGGCTTCCACTGGTTTGGGCCTATTAAAACACGCTGTATGTGGGATTTCAACAGGAACTTGGTCATGTCACCATGTCACCACCAACTGTGCCAGAGTGGATCATGGGTAAGTCTTTGCTATTTTTTTAATCATTATTTTTGTTGATGGAAATCTAAACATAATTTTATTGTCAGAGAAAGTCATTGTTTTACCACACAATGAGATATGAAGGTATTTCTTATATTTGCTATGAGAACACACAGAAAACTTAAACTTATTTAACTATACCGCTTTATTTGCTGGAACAGTCTGACATACTGTGATGAAAGAAATTCTGTGTCTTGGAACTGATTGAACAGTTGAGTTCAGAGCTTTTAAAGATGGAGCGGGTAAAAGCTTTGATTGCCTTTTGTCTTGTGTTTGGCACTCTGAAAGAAAGGACAGATTTCATTTCTTCAATATTAACAGATTATAATATTACAATTCATTTTTGTCCATATGTCCAAAAAAAACTGACATGCACAACAACTTTTGTTTACTTGTAAAAGCTGTCCTTTGGCTGTACGTGATGCTGTTTGTTACTCCATCTTCATGGATTCTTAGATTAAATTCAAGAGTAATGTTACAGAAACACACATTAGACTGCAGCTGGAATTAAAACAAAGCACTCAGACTTATTGTCCTGACGACTCTTATCTTCAACAACAGTGCAGAATGGCCCTCAAGGGGGCTGCTACTGATTTTACATAACAAAGGCTGTTCATTTCTCTGTAAACAGTTTCCTATTTACCCAAGTGTGTCTGTTTACGCTTAAAGCATGTGAGCAACTGTTTTCATGTTTCTAATTATCCTTCCACAGTGGAAATTCAATTGTCATATAGTTTTTAATTAATCGACTTGATATTAAATAATCAGACCACCCTCTGCATCAGTATGTATGTGATGGGGTTTATTTTGCCACGATGACTTACTCACTGCACATTATCCTGCTCATTACACAGCACTTATTTTTTAAAAATCAAAAATTTGACACTAAATGAAATGACATTAAATTTCTACATAGTTCCAACTTGATTGATTGACTGATTTGGATTAGGTAAGTTTAAAACAAACAAATTTATATCGTGGAGTGCGAACGATAAATTGAGTGGCCTGGTGCAGCAGTAGATACTGTGTCTCCTACCTGATGGCAGTAGGCTGTGGTTAGGGTGGGTTTTGTCTTTTAGTGTCCTCTGGGTTCTGTGCAGGCACTTCTCAAGTTCCCATGAGAGACACAGCTGTTTCTGAGCCTTCTTTACCCGGGTGGAGATGTGTGATGTCCATGGCAGATTCTCTGTGATGTTGATTACCAGGAACCTAAAACTGTTAATTTGCTCCACCTCAGCTCCACTGACATAGATAGGGGTGTCCGTCTTTGTCTCCTTTTTTCTAAAATCAACACTCAGTTCCTTGGTTTTGCTCATGTTGAGCAGCAGGTTGTTTTCTGTGCACCACTCTGCAAGACTGTTGATTTCCTCCCAATATGAAGTCTTATTGTCCAGCCGATGGTGGTGGTGGAGTCATCTGTAATAGAGTTTTCTCCACGTCGGGGGCTGCAGGCATGGTTGGACATGGAGAACAGGAGGGGGGCTGAGCTCACAGCCCTTGTTGGCTCCGGTGTTGAGCACTAGAGTGGAGGAGGTGAAACTTCCAATCTGAACTGTCTGGGGTCTGTTTGTAAGGAAGTCTGATATCCAGTAGCAGAGTGTGGTGCTGTGTTTGTGATTGTGTTGAGTGGCCTGCTATTGAAAAATAATGTAACGTAGAAAGCTGTAATTGATCAGAATTGTCATATAATAATCAACTATATTAAACTATTTCTATATATTATATGGTAGATGATAGCATAGGAAAGGAGTGAAAAATCACTGGATAGATAAATGCATGTATGAACTACCATTACAATGTTTATAAATATCTGTATTCTGTCTTTTCAACACAGGCCAGCCACATATGAAGACATCTGAGATACAAATGGAAGATGTTGTGAATGAATAATGGCCGAAAAAACTGGTCCCATGGTCGCCTCTGTGCCGAATCACTCCGTGACAAATCTCACCACTGCCCCATGGGACCCCAATCCTACGGTCCCTGCCAATGTGGGTGTTGTCACGAGCTCCCAGTCCCAGATCAAAGACCTTTTTGGTTTGTTCTGCATGGTGACCCTGAACCTCATTGCTTTGTTGGCCAACACTGGTGTGATGGTGGCCATTGCTCGTGCTCCCCACCTGAAGAGGTTTGCATTTGTGTGTCACCTTTGTGCAGTTGACCTGCTGTGTGCCATCCTCCTCATGCCTTTGGGTATCATATCCAGCTCGCCGTTTTTTGGCACCGTGGTGTTTACTGTCCTGGAATGTCAGGTTTACATCTTTCTGAATGTTTTCCTCATCTGTCTGTCCATTCTCACCATCACGGCCATCAGTGTGGAGCGGTACTTCTACATCGTCCACCCCATGCGTTATGAGGTCAAGATGACCATCAACCTTGCTATTGGTGTCATGCTCCTAATCTGGTTTAAATCACTCCTCCTAGCCTTGGTCACGCTGTTTGGATGGCCAGCTTATGGACCTCAAAGCTCCATCGCTGCAGGTCACTGCTCTCTCCATGCGAGCCACAGTCGTCTAAGAAGTGTATTTGCTGTGCTCTTTAGTGTTGTCTGTTTCTTGGTTCCTGCAGTGGTTATCTTTGCTGTTTACTGCGCCGTGTACAAGGTGGCTCGTTCTGCAGCCTTGCAGCAAGTCCCTGCTGTACAAACATGGGCAAATTCAAGCCCTGCAAAGAACCGCTCGGACTCCATCAACAGCCAGACCACCATGATCACCACGACCCGCACTCTGCCCCAGAGACTATCTCCAGAAAGGGCCTTCAGTGGTGGCAAGGCTGCCCTGACTTTGGTATTCATTGTGGGCCAGTTCTTGGTTTGTTGGTTGCCCTACTTCATATTCCACCTACAGATGTCTCTGACTGGCTCCATGCAGAGCCCTGGCGACTTGGAGGAGGCAGTCACCTGGCTGGCCTACTCTTCCTTTGCAGTTAACCCATTCTTTTATGGCCTGTTGAACAGGCAGATCAGAGAAGAGCTGGTAAAGTTTCGACGCTGCTGCTTGACACAGCCGGCAGAGTTTGGGGCATCCAGCCATGAGGGTTCCCTTCAGGAGAATTTCCTCCAGTTCATCCAGAGAACCAGCAGCACAGCTGAATCCCCGTCCAACTGTTCCAACCATCGTCCCAAAAACACTCCAGACCAAGGGGCAAAGATCCCTGGACAAATACCTGAGGAGCATGCTTAGACATTGACTTGCATGAGTTATGGACTACAGTGCTAATATATAGACCATGTCAGTTTTTTATGTTTGCTGGCCCTATTGTCTTATAGAAAAAAATTGGCACTTTTCATGTGGATGTCCAATCAGTGTTGATGGTAAATATACTCAGTTGAAGCTATACATTTCCCACTCCTTGCTATGTTGACCAAGACAGCTTCTGTTCACAAAGTGTCAGAATGTATCAGGATGCATTATGAGCTTCTGATGCCCAAGCTCATGTTGCCATGCATCACCACCATAGCCTTCAACTTTTATTTGTTTGCCATAATATATAGTGTTAGGTGACAAAAATGCTCATATAGCATGCACCCTGGCTATAGAGACTAGAAATCAAAGCGGAAGTAGACTGCAGTTCTTCCTTAATACCAACTACATCAGCATGACATCACTGGATGCAGGAAGAACAACAGATTTTGCTGCAGGAGAGCTTTCTCCGTCAATATAGCACACACTGAGGAATTTATTGCTTTAATTGACTACATTTACCATCAACACCGACTGGGCATCCATGTTAAAGTGCTGAATATTCCCCTTAATGGATAAGTTCAGATTTGAAGTCTTTTTTAAATGATACTGACATGCCCTTATATATTCTATATTAAGAATATTATTCCACCATTGTTCTGTGCGAAAATGATTTGGATAACTCAGTCTATATTATATTGAATCATTTTTTTTGTTTTTGTTTTAATTATTTATTTATTTAATTATTTATTTTGCATGTCTCTGGGTTTGTCCCTCAACATGAGGGGTCTCTTTGGGGACAAAATGGACAAGAGGAACACTTACAGCAGCCAGTAATCCTTCCAATGTGCATATGGAAATTTCAGTATTATTTTAAAGGTACTACGAGGAGATTGAAACAGTCAGTCAGTATGTCTCTATATAAGCAAACAAGACCATCAGTGAGAAGATTGGCTATTTCTACTACTTCTTAATACCTGCTATCGGGTTAGATTGTCCTTGAAATTATTTATGTTATGCTGACTAGAAGCCTATATTTACATTTGCATGAGTAATATGTTAAAGCAGAAGCAGGATGAGATTTCCCTCAGTTATATTTTTTGGTTATGACAGTGGAAACTCCTTGGTTTTTGTCCGCAGGGGGCCTCCAAAATCAAAACCGTATGAAAGTTTCTTGTAGCAGCTTTAAGATAAGCTTGAAAAAATGTGAACCTATCCTTTAAATACATCTTGAATGCCCAGTGCCTTTTATTGACTAATTCAGGAAGGCTTTCTCATTTTAGGTCAAGGTGCTATGTCTGTACTGTAACATGAAATATTGAAATTTTGATAAATGTTCCCCTGTGCATATTCTATTCCATTCATATTACAATTGGCCTGATTTTAATAATGTTTGTAGAAATGTTTTATATGTTTATATATGTAAAAAAAAAATCTGTGGAGTAACTGCATAACATTATTGGATGGATATTTATTAAAGGTTTTATTGTATTTACTATGTTGTAATTAGGAACAATTTGTATTCCATATGCGTATGTTCATATGTTCCTGTGTATCATTTCATGTTCATGTCAATAACAATATGTATACATGTGACTGACTCTGTGGTCATTTATGTCTAAGGAATAACTGGAACAGCAGCACAGTGCGAGTCCCCATATCACTGAATAATCCCTTCAGAGCACTAACAGGGCGGCGTCTCATGAATCTGAGGGACAATACCTCGGAGTTCCTGTGAGCAACAGATATGCCGATAGATGGTGAATGTCATCTGCCCGTGTCGTCATGGAAATTGAGTGAGCCTGTGACTCACATAGCAACAAGGGCCTTTCGGCTGGCTGTATGCTTTAGCTTTAGATCTTGATTGGAGTCTAGTAATTCTGGTTCATGCCTGCTTTCCATATGCAAACTGACACACATACACACAGCCTATAAGTTCTGATAGAGGCTCATTATCATGTGAATAGGGGCTGAGGGTAAGTTAGTACAAGTCCCTGTGAATATGGACTTCTATTTTAGTGACATGGATACGGTGAGGCAGAGATAGTGAATTTACAATGGAAATCATTGCAGGACATTGATAATGCTCTGAGAGTGGTAACAAAGTGGTATTTTATGGCTTCTACTGTTTGTATTAGTCTTTCACAATCTGCACACATGACGAATAAAGAAGAACACTGTGGTTTAAAGCAAATAATGGCAAACACCATTTCGCTGTATGGCTGTCTTACATAACTGTGGTTGTGTATTTAAGACTTTGCAATGAACACTACATTAGCTTTCTTACCAGGTACACGCACAACAAAGTACATGCGGCACAAGCATGCTGTGAGACTGTTTTACCCATATGAATATAAAGATATCATCCTGGATTACTAATCATTTCTCTCTTTATACTTGTTCTCTCTTGCCTCATTTGATTTTCCTCTCACAGCTGCCTAATAATGAGACCAACAGGGCAAACGTTATTTATCTGATATGTCAGCTTCTGAGGGCACAGGGGGAAAAAAAAAAACTACAACATGCATGCTTTGTGAGATCTGGATTTCACAAACCCTTGTGTCCATACAATAATGAAAAAAAAGAGAAAAGGAACAATCAAATGGATTTAGATGTAAAACTATGAATGCAAATCAGACACTGGATGACCATCATATCTCTTGTTGTGACCCATCTGAAGGACCTTTTAAATCATTATCCATCTCATCACTATTCATGACACACTGCTCTGTATTTTCAACCTGACATGGTTTTTAATTAAAATAGATTAGAGAGACATGAGCATATTGTCCCAGAAACATCTGGAAGGCCAGGTGTGACTGCTGGAGCTCAGCACTTTGATTTCTTCTCTCAAATCTAATCAAGTTGCATGTGTGGCCAAGTGGAAAATGGCAGTGTGTATTTTTTGGATTTGTACCTTTTTGTATCTTTTAATCTTTTATGTTTCAAGAGAGAATATTTGCCTGCTTCTTTCCTGACATTCATAATTTGTGCGTCCTCTACACTTTCACTGTAAAGGTTTAATTCCAGATGTCTAAATCCTGAATGTGGTTTACATACTATTTCGATCACAGACGACTGTAGAAGCAAAGGTCACCTACTGAGCCAGATATTTCTGTACACAAGCATTGTAATCTTATCAGACTGGATAGCTGCAGAGGAATGACCAGTCAAATTCAAAAGATATCAAATACCTAATCTTGGATAAACAGATGAAATACAACACGGACAAGACTTATGCATACACACACACACACATGCATACAAACACACATGCATACACACGCACACGCACACACACACACACACACACACACACACACACACACACACACACACACACACACTGATACTTCTTGCAGTTGGCAAAAAAAAAATAAAAAAATAAAGATAAAATCAAATCATGAAGTTATAGCATGAATCTCATCAGTTGATATCTGTTCGTCTAAAGTGTGACCAGGAATGAGACTGGATTAAGGAACATTACACAGAAAAGAATGTTGTTTCAAAAATTTCTGTTGTCAAGTAAGACAGTCTTACTGACAAACTAACTGATATTTAACATAATCACTGTCCACCTCATCTGGACCTTTGAATTAATTAATTTATAATTTTAATATATGTATATATATGTGTGTGTGTGTGTGTTTCAATATATAAATTTTGAACATGTAAAAATAAATAAATACAAAGAAAGAAAAAACAAATAACAACAGTTCAATAATCAGTAGATCCCAAGCATCCACAATGGATGTTTGAAACACTTACTGTAGCGAGTGGCCATCCAACCAAAATTATGACTGGGCGTGCACACAGTGATCAGATTTCACAGTGTGCAGTATTCACATTTTTACAATAACATTTGAAACTTAACAATATATCCTGCAATGCAAAATCTACAGAAGTCCTGAGAGGCAAGTGAGAAAGAAAAGTCTTCATTATTTTACTTAGGTACCTTTTTGTTTGTAAAAACAGAAATTTGGCACTTGATTTTTTATTCTTTTTTTGATCAGGATGATTTTATTTATTTATTTTTTGTCTGGATGCTTTTTTTGTTGTTGTAATACTCATTTTCACCACAAGAGGCTCAAGTGCACCATTACCTTATTACCTGAATAGGACCGAACGTATTCCTATTTTCTTCACTTACAACACAAAGTACATGCTGTGTGTCAGCAGACTGTTGAACTTCTGGATGAAATGAGTATTAGAAGCATCCTGACAAAACAAACAAAACACAACACCAACCAAAAATCACCTGACAAATCATTTTTTCAAACTTCACTTAGAGAAATTATCCACACAAATAAATAGGTAATGAAATAATAATAAGTCCCCTGTTAGCCCACCCCCGGACACAGCTCATTTCACTGTGACAAATAAAGCTCCACCATCAATAAGCTGTCAGAGTACACA
The DNA here is from genome assembly GCF_056507025.1 of Lutjanus erythropterus. NCBI lineage: Eukaryota > Metazoa > Chordata > Actinopteri > Lutjaniformes > Lutjanidae > Lutjanus > Lutjanus erythropterus. Next base: position 24,078,491 of record NC_139318.1, read on the forward strand.
AAATATTTCCATGATAAGTATACAGATTTTTTGATTTCACCAAGTCACCAGCATAAACACTACAAACCAGACTTTAAGTGTGTCTTCTCCTGACTCAAAAATCAGCAGAGCTGGTAGGGTATGTCTGTGTCGCTTTTATTGCTTGAATTTTAAATTGGCAGCATACTACTGTGATATTTGTCTTTCAGTTCAACTCATGATACCAGTTTTGATTAAAGTGATTATTTTACCAAACAGGAGACGTACCAGATGTAACTGAATTAGCATCTGTTAAGCTGAGGATCTACAGACCTCAGACACAATCACAACACAAAATTGAGGGTCTCTTCATCACCATGGTTTCTGCACACACACCATTAATCATCTTCTAATCAGACCCTGCCTCTACTCTGCTCCACGACCACCGCAGTGCAGCTGCAATTAGGTAAACAAGTGCTTTGATATTATTGCAAACAGTGTGAGAAAATGAGCTATTTGGGTATGGGTGAGTGGAAAATGGAGCTGATTTAACCATCGGTGATAAACAGTGTGGATTCGTTTTTTAAGCACTACAAAGACAAACCAATAGAGTGTGCTATACACCAGTGAATTCTCCTCCCTCCTCACTGTTTGGACGTCTCTGACAGCAGGGCTTCTAGGAATTTTCAACTAACAGTGAGATATGTGTTTGTTTGCCATGTGTCTACTCATACTTTTTTCAAGATGTGAATGACGTCCCAATTTACACAAGACACTAGATGTGGAAGATTCTGTCTGTGGAAAATCTGTGATCAGTGTAAATAAACAGCATGTTAATGAGCACTATAAAATATCTATATAATGAAATAGGCCATGTGAATGGATACATTTTCCCTAATTCAATTGTGAGGGTTCAGTAGCAGGTAGGAAGGTAGGGCAGATGTATTTCATAGTTTAGATGAGATGGTTTCCTGTGTGATTGAGCGGCTGCTTTGTGAAGGACAGAAAGAAGCACTTTGAAGGTATAACATTTGTGTGTTAATAACTAGCCAAACACACTGCTCACATAAGCGATGAAAGCACTCAGTGCATTTTATACTGCCTAGGGGGGAGATAAGTAATCAGTGTAAAAAATGCACAAATTCATCAACACACTCTGGGGAAAACAGGATCTCACAGTCAGGGTTTGATAAAGGTAGTGTGACCGAAAGTGGACTGTATGTACCAAAAAAAAAAAAGCTTGTTGTTATGATTTTTTCAGCTGGTGAAGTACTGATTTGGTTCATCCTCACCACTCTACCACCACTCAACTATAACGTTGCTTTTGGTCACAGCAGGCAACTCTATTCAGGTAAAAAGCTCTAAAAACCCGCTGTACACTACCTGCTCAACAACAAATGGCACACAGACAGTTAGAGAATAGCAGGTGAAAATAGTGGAGCTGAAGAGCCTAATATTTCACTCAGGAATTGGTGGACAACAAAACAGAGCTGAAAGGAGAGTGAATAATAGACCTACATTTATTAGGTAGCCAGAAACACATCTCCAAGAATGTTGCTTTATATCTGCCGGCTGCAGAAATAAAAAGGAAAACTATGCAGAATTTTTAAAAACAATAATGCAGTCATCATCCACAACCCACCAGAAGTGTGTATCTGTATCTTCAGAGACCTCGCTCTTAGCCTGTACCCTCTTATTTTCACATTACTTTGATGTAATTAGGATGCTTCATCAACCCAAAATGTCCTGGGAATGAGACTCAACAATCAATCATCTTTCTTTTTACAAACAGCAACTGAAAAATCCTACTGATTCTACCTTTAAAACAGATTAACATCTTCATCAGATTAGTTGGTATTGTCTTTATTTAGAAATGTGGTGTTCATATTCCACATAAATTAACTTTAATGGCAGCATTTTGTCTGCTGGGTTCTCTGTATCTGATTGGCTCTCGAAAGCCACAAAATACATACCCAGTGCCCACAGAGTGGGAGGGGAGGATTGACAGTGGGTTTTAGTATATTGAATTGTTTGCATGAAATGAAAGCATGAAAGCCTGTTGTTTCATACTGTGTGGAACATTTAGTTCCTGTAAGTCTGGATAGGTTTGAGTTATTTAACCTGCACAAGATAGTAATAAGGTGTATAAAGCACAGACCTCATGCAAATGTAGTACCACACTCAACTGTAACATATGAGACTACAGTAACATCAGCAGTGGTGGAAAAAGTACTCGACCCCAGTACTTGTGTGAAAGTACAGATACTCCTGGTCAAATATTATTCCACTACAAGTGAAGGTCGCTCAGTCAAAATTTCACCTGAGTTAAAGTACTAGAGTACTTGCTTTTGAAAATATGTAAGTATTCAAAAGTACAAGTACATTTTCTAATATCAATACATGCTGTCTTGTTTTCACAATGCATTTACAGAACCTTGTAACTCTCTGAAACCACCTAATGATACACTGAGAAACCACTCTGCCACATAAAGCCTATAAAAACACCTATAAAAACGTCAGTATAGAAATGCAATCAAAAACAAAGGACAGCTATTATTGTTTTATAACACCAGCAACACACCAGGGCTTTTTGTCTCCCCACACATTCACTACAGGGAGTTGCAAGGTTTACTGTGCAGTCTTTTACCACAAACAAACTACATCTCTGCTTTCAAGAACACACTAACCACTTGGCTGAACAGGAACAGAGCATGTATTTTGGAAAAGGAAAAAATCAGCAACAGCTGACTTCAAAGTTTTGCTTAGCCTAAAGTTTCCAAAAAAAACAAATACTCAAGTACAGCACTCACGTAAATGTACTTTGTTACTGTCCACCACTGAACATCAGTCAGTTTCTGTAGTCAGGGGCAGTGTCAGTGCAGGAGCAAAGTTCCAGGTTGGATGTCCATTTAACAGACAACTCTTGGCATGAAGCTGCTGAAGTCGGTTCTTAATAGACCAACACTGCCAACTCTGCCTGGATAATCAGAGGACTGTATGACACCGCCAAGATACAGACCACTTATCACAATCAACTCTTCAATATATAAGGAGGAAATGAAGGCTGTTTTTACACTATTAGCGATGGTTACTGGACATTTCTCATGCAGGTCTAAATTAGACTTTCCATGTAATGTGTCACATGGAAAATGTAACTGAAGGCAGGCCTTAATAAAGGCATTCCACAACAAGGATCAAGGCAGTCAGCAGTCCACTATGTTTCACCTGGGTGTCAGTGACAAGCCTGCGGAGGTTGGAGTGGTAAGCCTTCCTCCTGCTACACCCTGCTCATCCTCCATATTTCCGATTACATGACCACAGCAGTCAGCCAGGCTAAGACACAGCTCAACTTAGTGAAAATGGAGGACCAGAGATTAAAAGGCAAGAGAGCAGCAGGGGAACTGATGGAAGTCAAAGTGGATGTGCCATCTGAGGATCTGAATTCGACCCACGGCGACAAGAGGCCTTTGCTTCACGACAGGGATCCCAAAAGAGTCAACAAGAGTCTTAAGGTAACTAATGTGCACCATCACAGGGATTTAATCAAGCCAAAACACACATACACCTTTTACAGAGAACACACAGCACAGAGGCCACATGCTGGCATATGTAATTTATGTCTGGAGAAACAAAGAACTTGACAGGGAAGTAGAATAAACAAACCCGCTGCACATGCTCTGCATACCATACTACTCCTCCTGTCTCCATTGAACCAGATGTAACACTGATAATGTAAAGCTGATATCTATGCATGTATGGTTTTAAACAGATTATTTTTTGAGAGGATTCATGATAATGAGGATAGATGAAATTTACAAATTAAACAAAAAATGTGTATCCACACCAATGCCTTTCATTTTTGTCCTCAGACAACATAAGACCAGAAATTAAATGTGTCTCATGTCAATATGCTTTATAATACTGACCTCAAGTGGACATGATCAAACATACAGTTCTATTTTTGGACCTGTCTCTGCATCATACTCACTGAAAAGTACAATAAGTAATATAAACACAGAGGTGCACAGAGACATCATCATTTGTATCTGTACTTGTTTAACAACAACAACAAAAAAGAACTGTCTCTATATCTGTACTTGGATAAAAGACCAGAGGTGGGCGTGGTTTATACCAGAAGTCAGGTTGAAATGGGACAATCTGTTGTTTTCTAATTTTCATTGGCAATGCAATTGTTGTGCCTACAAAACATGAAAATTCTTTAATACTGGCATATATATATAATACTGGTTCCAAAATATATTTTCACATCCTCGTACTGTATTTTTCATCATTCTTCATCTTTTTTTTGGCTAAACTAAGTTTTATGAACTATCTGAAGCCCACCACCACCTCCCCTTTAACTGCAGCATATTGAAAAATCAGAAACTGGGGGAGGGGGGAGAAAAAAACAACAAAAAAAAAAACCAACAACTATAAATTGATTCAGTTTTGCATTGAAAGTAGAAACTTAAACAATATATAAGTATATGAAAATATCCTTCAGTTGAATAATCTCGGTGCATTAAATCATTGATTGATTAAGGTGTATAAGTTTTCCAGAATAATAACAAGCAACTTCAGATAGAAAAAGGGGCGTTTCTAGAGGAGGTCTTGGCTGAGGCACAGGCCACCTTATTATCTGCTGAGTGAGAGGCAGGACCTTGGTTTCAACCAACTGTTTGATGGGTATTTCTTAATGTGCATTCTTTTCTTTTATATGTGGCATTGGATTTTGTATTGTTAATTTATTTCATCGATCATTTTACAACGCAAGGTTCTTTAATGAGATTTTAGTCCTGGTTCCCTTTCAAAAAACATTTACAAAAAACTATATGATAAAATACAAAATGAAAACTACTTTTAATGTAGGAATCTCTCAGCCTCAGCAAAGAGGTACAATTTCTTTTTAGGTTAAAAAAAAATAAAGTATGCAGTTTTTTTATATTTGCATGAAGTGACATATTCAGATTTGGGTGTGACCCCATGTAAAAATGACATTGTTTGCAATTAAAGCCGCCCAGTGCAGTATACTGTACATGTGTGCATTACCCATAATTCTCATTCTGCATGTCAAGAATTTGGTACATATAGCTTCCATATCTCCACATCCGAGCCCACAGTTCTCAGTATTATACTTTACATCCCTGTAAAAACTGTCCCTTGAAATCAGTGCATCTGTGTGTGTGTCTTGAGGTGACGTTTGAGGACGTGATTGCAGAGCCTCCCTCGGTACGTAGCTTTGACAGAGTGTGGCTGTGGAGTCACGCCCTGTTTGAGGTGTCCAGACTGTGGTGCTACCGCCTCATCTCCCTCCTCCTGGCAGTGCCGGTCTCACTGGCAGCAGGGCTCCTCTTTGCTGTCCTCAGCTGCCTTCACATATGGTAGGACTGACTGTTGTTACACTCAGATTAGGTGCATTTACAGGCAAGGATGAACTGCTAAATGTTTTTTTTTTCTGGTAAACATGGATCAGCTGAATTAAAGATGGCAACTCTATCTTTTCCCTTTAACATGTGTTTTTTTCCCCTGTGGGAGCCGTTTTAGGAGTGTTTATATTTGTTATCAGTGAGATGAGCTCATGTATTGTCCCTGTATCTCTCCAGGTTGATCATGCCCAGTGTGCAGCTCCTTCTTATCAACATGCACTGGGTCCAGACTGTGTGGGCCAGCATACTGAACATTCTCATCAGCCCATTCTTTACCAGTATTGGACAGTGCTGTGGTCGAATCACCATCCAGCTGGCAAAAGATAAAGATAGTAAAACATGCTGTGTCTAGCCAAAATGTGTGATTAAAACAGATGATATAGATAAAAAAAAGCAAGTGTTAAAAAAATAACATCCTAATTCCTTACAAATTAATTACTATCTGCATCATAATTATCAGGGACTATTTTGTATTTTTGCTCAAGGGATACGATATTGTATTTTTTATTGATGTTTACTTAACTCTAAGCCAGATGCTGAACAGGCATGCATTGATAAAATATGTAGGATAAATGGCACTAAAACTATTTAATGTATAGTTACAGAAAATAACAAGCAAAAATTTATAATACATGTAATTTAATTATAAAATTAAATTATCCAGATACTTTGACCTGTAAAGCAAACTTTAACAATCTCCTTAAGTGTGTATCTTTGAGAAAGGCTAAATTATTGCATTGATAATATGTACTGATGTAATGGTGATGCTGTACATAAGTTGAATGAAACCACATGTATGAATTTAAATAAATGTTTTGTGTTTCTTTGATTGTGAAGTACTGTTCTCTTTGGTATGCAGATAAGGTTGTTATAATAAAAATTCTTGACTGAATTCAGATGAAATATTTGTTTTCTCAAACACCTGAGGACTGCACATTAATCTCTGTGTGAAAGACGCCACCTGGTGATCATGAGTCACAGACCAAATCACAGCAAAACAAAGATGCAAAAGTTTCTTCACATTCACATCAGATCCAGTTTACATCAAGGCAGCAAGCACATTCCTGCAGATATAAAAAACATTTTTCTCTTAAATAAAATTAATTTGACTTACTGTGCAACTAAGAATTTCACATCACTGTAGTCCAATCATCAAGCTATGTTAGACAATATCTTTACATATATTATGTAGGACTTTTCAAAGACTGTTAACAAATGCTTTACAGAGCAAAATTAAGTTGTCAACAATAAAATGTTAAAAGACATGAAAACAATTCTTTCTCTTGTATTCACAGAAGAATGAATAAAGATGACAAGTGTGGGCCATTTGCTCAACAATATTTTCACTCTGCTCATGCATGGGTGAGGGACATAAACCTATTCACTTTTTTTTTTTTTTTTTTTTTTACAGACAGTTACATGAAAAGATCGATATCACTCTCATATCTGTATGCTGAATATAAAGCTAGAGTCAGCAGCTGGTTAGCTTAGCTTAGTAGAAAAAACCTGAAAACACACAAAAAGAGATTCAGGAGATCAATGCACATGGCCAAGACACATACTGTAACTAGAACAACAACTTGTTTCTGCACAATTTTTCTTTTTTATGTAATAAATGAGATATAATATGTGAATTAGTGAGCTTCAGTTGTAGTGGTAATCTTTATGTTAAGCTAAGCCAATGACTCAAACTTTTTCATGCCCCATGCCCCACTTTTTTTCTATCACTAAAACAATGACAGGGCAAGCAACTAATTTTAAATCCAAGTTGAATTTTAGTTAAATAAATGTCAGTGCTATAGCATCTGCAAACTATTTTCTCTAGATAAATCATAATCATTCAGTTGAGTGTCACACTTTTCAAATGGTCATCCACGCCCCGCCTGCAGTCACTCTATGCCCTGCCAGTGGGGTGGGCCCCACAATTTGAGACCCACTGAGCTAAGCTCACCAGCTGCTGGCAGTACAGCATCATACTGAACTGACAGACATATGAGTGGTATCAATTTTCTCATCTAACTCCTACCCCAAAAGCAAATTAGTGTATTTTCCACAATGTGGAACAGTTTCTTTCATTTGCTGATTTTTGGAGATCAGACCAGGACCAGACCAATGACGACTGATAAATAATGAGAACAATTTTGTATGTGTCAAGTAACACACAGCATTGCTCATTTCAAAAGCATGACAGATAGTTGTAGAGTAACCCCGGTTACTGATACCCACTCTTCCCATTACATTCTATATGACTCTAAATATAGGCCTGGGAATGTATGTCTGTCTACATTAAATGAAAGACAGGAGCTGGTCTCAGTTGATTCCATTGACACCCATAGAGCCAGAGAGGTATGCCCACCATGACTCTCTGCTGAGCTATTTCTGTCCCTCTGCCTCCATGCCTAACTGGCCTCTACTCTCTCCATAGCCACGCCAAGAATACTCCTCTAATTGGGTTGGCTCCTGATCACATGCACTCTGATCTCCTTCCTCCTCGTCCCTGTCTCTGCCACCAGGGAACTGGGGCAAGAAATGCCAATCCATGCTCCGTAGTCACGCTTCCTGTACTGCTCTTACACCCCAACGACTGAGATAAATAGCACCAGAGAGCTGGGGGTGCTATGAGTCCTTGTACCAGTTTTCACACGCACCTCCTCCTCTTGCCCCTCTTTGTGGAGTTTGTTTATGCAACACGCCAATATAGAGGCTATGACTGATAGCAACAACTGCACAGCTTAAGGAAGACTGAATCAGAGTTTTATTTTGGGGGACTATTGAATTTTATTGGTTGTTGCTACAATCAGAAATAGGCCTATCTGGAATAAGAGACTAAGTACCCACCTTGTGTGAAATCTATTCTACACCAAATGACTGCTCTACCCTATTGTTATTATTGTGACTAGGAAAGCAAACATGTTTATTAGAATATAATAGAAAATGATAGATTTTCATTTCTCTTCTTCTGAGTCCAAATGACTGCACTGATCCTCCCTAAGTCCCTACCCCTTTCCCCTTTGTTGCGCCAGTGAGCTAACAGTATAATAAGATAGATAACCGGCAGAACCTCTTCAACTTTCCCCTTTCCTGTTTCATGAACTTAGTTACGCCAAGGCCTCATCTATTAAAGACACAACCAAATTTTGGAAGAACACTAGCTAAATAAGTAGCTAATCTACATCAATAGCTAGCTAATTCCAACAAATAGCTAGTGTTCTGCTAACACTAGCTAACGTAACAAAAACAGAAAAGGAGAAAGTTGACTCAGTGTCATCCAGATAACAAACTTATGGCACCTGTTTCATTTACCAGCGCTCCAGGACAAAGAGTCAGAAAAAGGCATTTGTTTTTTGTGCCTGATAACAATGCATTTTGGGATATTTTGTACCTACAAACACCATAGCAACATCCACAGACATACATTAGACAGTACTGTGTGTATGACTGACTTAATGAGGCACAAAAGACAGAAGTGCTTTCACCGCTGTTGATGTGTGGAGCAGCCATCTTGGATTTTGAGGTTGGGGTTGATGAGGCCCATCCAACTTTCTGAGTCCGAAATCACACCTATGGGGGTGTTGCAGTTGAAACTGGGAACTTGAAGTTGTGGACTTCCCAGTTCAAATGGAATATGCCATAACTCAATTGCTATTGGAGCGCACAGCAAAAAGGGGTCAATAGTTTGTACACTCACTCAGCTCTTAATGTTTTGAGGCACTGCGTCTGCAAAGAACCGTTAGCATTTGCAAATTCATTTGATATGTGATATATGTAGATAACCTCTAACAGGTCCTCAAATATTAAACAACAAAATAACACATGCTCAATTTTACAATAAATAGCTTATGTCGATAAATAAAAACAAACCATTAAAAATACCTCATACATGCTTGTCTTAATACAGCACAGTATTACTACTCTGCAGTGTGTTTGTCAATTACAGTGACAGAAGAGGTACAGTAGAGTGTTTCAAACTGGCATAACGTCAACATGTAAGGTGACATCTGCTAACTTAGTTGGATGTTGTTATGGCCACTTCACCACCTGACCTATAATATCAAGTCGGATGAAGGTGATGAGTCGATGAATTTTCCTTCAGCAAAGTGTATGTTAATGTGAACCATCCTCCTGAATGATAACTTAAAGTAACAGTGTGGATCAAAAGCAGAGTTCTGTTGAGCAATTTCAGACAACAATTTACTTTTTAGAAAATTCTATCATTTTTTTTTTATTATTTTCAAAAGAAGTTCACTATTGGGGCACAAATCACTGTGATGTCCCACTTAAAGCCAGAGCAGGAGGGAGTGTTTGTGCTTAGTGCCTCACTCTTTGGTGGAAGTTCGTGCCACCATGCAAACCCTGCCCAGTTAGCCCCACAACCCTATGTGAAATGTGACACAACCCTGGGCTCTCCTTTCAGGCACGCCTTTTCTGTCTGCGTGCATTACATTGTGTGTGTGTGTGTGTACACTATCTGTGTGTGTGTTGGGGGGGGTGTCTGTGTGCGTGCAGGGTGGGGGTCAGGCCTCCATTTTTACCAGGTCGTCTGCAGCGGCAGCTGTCCACTGGTATGCCAGAGGGAGCGTCACGGTGGTGATACAGGGGTTCAGAAGTGAACCGAGGCGTTTGATCCAGGAAGGCTTACTCTCACTGTCTCCGGCCCGGCCAGGACCTGCAGCCCCACCATGGCGGATCAGTACCAGTACAACACCAACGAGGAGAAGATTGTGAAGGACAGCCATACCAAGGAGATCGATCTAATTAACAGAGACCCCAAGCAGATCAATGAGGACGTGGTGAAGGTTTGTGCTGCATGGAGACACCACCTTAATAAAGAATGGATTAATAACTTAATGTCATGTCTTGGTCTGTGTGGAAGCATGTGGAGAAGATGAATAAAGTCGTTAGCAGGAGCAAAGACAGCAGAACAAGTTATTATACTGTCTGGAAAATCCTCAAATAGACCAGGAGCTATTCCTGTTGCCTGAGAACAGGACGTAGAGTTTATTTTGGGATTGGGGTAGAAGAGTGTGAAACTGATACATGACTACTGTTTATCTGCGATTGTTGCTATGTTATTAATATTATCTGCAAAGACAGGCCGAAATATACATTTAGATAATATTTTGTTTGAATGGTAGGAGTTAATGGTCTAGAGAAATGGTAAAACATGAGTCATGAGTAGAGCATGTTTAGTGTCTGCAGGGCTCAGTTGCCATGTGCTTTCAGACATTAAGAAGTTGATAAAGTTGATGTATTTTTAAACTGAAGTGTTTGTTAACCTTACTTCAAATAGTCTGGTCTAAGAGTTACAGTAAGCTGTAAGTGATAAGTGATAGCGCTGTCTGCTAACATTCCAGACTCTTTCTTTCTTCAAAATAAAGGGGATTGGTCTTATCTTTTGCATTCAGTGTCCCTATTTGGTAATCTTATCTTCTGAGTAACCAAATTGACCAGCTGTGGACCACACTGCTGTCCATCTGTTATTTCTAAAGAACACTGATTGTTCTTTTGCTGAATTTGACTCTGACAATCCCTCTAAGAGCTGAAAGAGGCCAGCCCTCAGAGAGAAAATATAAAGCAGTGCATGTCCAGTCATTCATTCAGAGGATGATCTCAGGCTGCTATCTCTGCGGGAAACAGACAGCCACTTGTTACATCTCATACTTCCATCCACTGGTCTGGAACAGAAGGAAAGGTTTAAGATGTACCGTATGACTGCCTGCCATGATTACAAAAAAGTCAATTAATATTTTATAGCCAAGTCCAGGTGGCATATAGTGAAAACTGAAAGCCGATTGGACCATTGTACAGTAGCTCTCATGCATTTTACATGAGGCAAACTTCAGATACTAAAAATGTGTTGGAATAAAGCCTTTAGAAGTATTTGGAGCCAGCATTAAAAGCCACTCTATAGCTTTGCCTTTATGCCGCTTTTTATTCTATGAAGTGCAACTGATAATTGGTTTCTCTGCATACATTTGACCCCAACACTTTGCAGCTTTCACAAGGATAATCTTTAAACTTAACATTGGTATGTGCATATTACTTTGAGCCCAGGGAGGTCTGGTGGAGGGAGATGGATGAAAAGTGCAGCATGCTCAGGCATGTGTACTAATGAAAGCCTATTTTAAATTTCCCATCAGGTGGAGTTTGAGGATGTCATTGCAGAGCCTGATGGTACACACAGCCTGGATGGAGTGTGGAAGCTCAGCTACACCACCTTCACTGTGTCCAAGTACTGGTGCTATCGCATCTTGTCTGCTGTCTTCGGCATCCCTGTTGCTCTGCTCTGGGGCTTCCTGTTCGCATGCATCTCCTTCTGCCACATCTGGGCTGTAGTTCCCTGCATCAAGAGCTGCCTGATCGAGTCGCAGTGCATCAGCCGCATCTACTCTCTCTGCATCCAGACCTTCTGCGATCCTTTCTTCGAAGCCCTGGGCAAGATCTTCAGCAGTGTGCGTGTTGCACTGCGCAAAGAAGTATAACAACTTACACAGTAGTGTTTATAGTGTGGTCAGATGAAGTGTGGTATCTTTTTATACACCAGAAGATCAGTCCTGGCATCTTACTTACCCCCTGATACTCCTCCTCCTCTTCATCCTCCTCCCTTCATCACATGCTGCTCCCCACCCGCCCACTCTCAAGCTCCTGACATACCCGGTGTGCCTTTTGCCACCAGAAGCTCTATGACAGCTGCAACAGGCAGCGTGGTTCTGTGACAGTTCTGGCACTCCTGGAGGGCCTCACTGAGGGAGAAGAGGGCCACCTGCCATGAGGAGGATCTGTCTGCCTTCATTTATTTGTATGAAAGCTCAAGGAGCTCAGACAATAGCTACCTATTCACAACAAATGAAATGAACCCCCTAACACTGCTGCACCTGTGGACAATGCTGGCTGTTTGCATTATATTTGGCCATTTGTTCTTAAAAGTTACACTGAAGCTTTATGTTGCTGTGTGCTATTGTTTAACTTTACATTGACTGAATGGAATTTGACAATCTTATATGTAACCATATCAGAAAAGCTCTAACAACAAGAAAGGAACTGAAAATATTTTTCTCTACATAATTAATTTGCCAGAGTTCCGTGTATTTTAGACTTTTTGGAGATTTGTAGATGTAAGAAACATGTTTGGAACCAACCATGTTGATAATGTTCTTCCTTTATCAAAGTGTGATGAGTGGAATATCAAACTGCCTTGTTTGCATATTTCAGTCAAGAATGTGTAAAGGGTACAGACCTGCAGTAAAGTAAAAACCTCTTTATGAGATCCATTATTTTCATGATGTAGTGTCATACCTTTATTGCTACTGTGTACCTGCAGTGTAGAAAGGCAAATTATGCACAGGCCAAGACTAATTTAAAAACAATTTGTACAACTGTCCTTATACTAAATGTGGAGTGGTTGTGTTTAATTGACTGCTTATTATGTGTATTGTATTAAATGATTCTGAGAGGCTTAAAAAACACATTTTTTTCACCAAACATCTTAATTGTGTTTCAGTGATATTTTTGATCACAGGTTGCCCTGGTTGATCTTCCGTATATGTCTCCTCTATGTCTGAGATCCATTATTGAAGATTCAGTGTCACCACACCCACCTTGTTCATAACATCATTGTGCTTCTTTCTGGCTGATCTCCAGTCCTTTATTGCACTAGAAAATGCAGTTATATTTATATGAGCAGGAGCAGCACACTGCACACTAAAGCATTGTTCTGATTAATGAACAGTAATTAATGAGAAAGAGTGACATATTAGCCCTGAGGGACGGTGAATATGTCAAATAAATGAATGTTTGGTTTAAAGCTGGGATAGGCAATTTATTTTCTGTGTCACCAGGCAAAAATCCCATAGTAACCTTTCTGCATGTTGTAATTCAAGTGGTCTGAGAAAAAATAGATTTCTGCACCTTCTCTTGGCTCTGTTTTAGAAAATCTAGCCTGGGATGGTAGACTGCCATTTCAGAGAGAGAACATTTCTATTTATATATTTATATACAGATTACAAAAGCATATGTTCATGCACATCCCTGCATATGGTGAAAAAGTGGCTCTGTGGTGGAAAGTCCTGCAGAAAATCAATCAACATGGTAGCTCAGTTGGTAGAGCGTGTGCCCCATGAACTGAGGATATCGGTTCTCTGCAGCGGCCCTAGTTCAATTCCAGCTCGTGGACCTTGCTGTCATCCCCCTCTCTCTCTGCTTTCCTCTGAAGTTTTCAGCCGACCTGTCTAATAAAAGCAAAAATGGCCAAAAATAATAATTAATAAAAAAGAAAAGCATGCAAGTTATGATAAATACATAGTATAGTACAAATATGTCACAGCTCCACACTGAGCTTTGGTCTCATTGTGTTTGATAAACAATACATAGTATTCAGGCACATCAAAAAACATTTAAGACAGTTGCTGGACCATCGGCAGACAGCAATGAAAATATGGAAAAATGGTCTGCAGACTGTAGCTCTCTTAAGTGCAATTCATTCGCACATCCACAAGTGAGCCTCTGCTATGCTTCAGACTTGATTATACATACAGAGATGTCTTTTTTCCCCATATTTTTACTATGCTCATTGCCAGGGGTGGATTTAGACAGGGGGCCCTCCACATTCCTTGTTTCCCCTCTTTTTCAAACCTTGAAAAAAATGACGACAAACAGTGGGGAATAACTTTTGAGGAGGGATAGTGTTTTATGTGTGTGATGTACCAGCCTCTCATCCTGCTGTTACACGGTGTCGCAGCTGCCTTTGAAGCCCGGGGCATTCTGCCCTGGGGCTGCAAAGCACTGGAAGAGCATCTTTGAGAAGTCGCAGCGAGAGGGACCGAGGTCTTGGCGAGGCTTGTGTTGTCAAGAGCAAGCCCTACGTGTCAGGAGGTTTTGCAGCACAGCAGACTCCTTCTGCTTCTGTTTGAGCTTGTCTGTTTTGTGGGGCTTAGTGGCGTGACACGGGCAGCAGAGAGAGAGGTGGAACAATTTTAACTGTGTATGTCCACTCAATCTTTTGTCAGGAAATAGTAGTATGAACCCAGGTGTAATTAAGGTTCTGTTTGATTCATGTTAAGCAGAGTTAGGGTGCGGCTATTGTGTATGCTAGCTCACTGGAAAGGCTCTGCTACACTAAATGAAAATATATGGACCTTAATTAGTATCACTGGTAACACCTGTGTTTAAATTTCGTAACAATATGAAAAAGGTCTACTGTTGCCTACTGAAGTTCTAACCAAAATACAACAAATCCTCTACAGATACAGATCTCATGTTTTTATTTATTTATTTATTTATTTATTTATTTATTTATATCTTTTGCTCTCTGCAAATAATTAATTGAATGACAACAAGAGTAATGTACACATAAAGTGTTCTCCACTTACTGGCATCTTAATGGAAAAATCACTCACAATTTTTGATCATGAAATTGAAAGAAAAGGTCTTTGATGTCCTCTGTCTTAATTTTTTGCTTTATATATATATATATATATATATATATATATATATATATATATATATACACATATATAATTTGTCTAAATATATTATTCTTCACGCATGATTGTCTTATGAAAGGTCATTATCAGCTGGGAAGGGAATTCCCTAAATACAATGGTAAAAATAATAAAAAACAAAATACTATACAGCTGTTCAAGTCAAATATTACTTTAACAGTATAATTTTGGCCCTTCATTAATTATAAATCCTGTAATCCACACCATAATGAAATTGCAATGCAATGCATTAGTAGTATAATACAGTAAAAAACATTAATGCAATAAGCACACTGTAAACACAAAGTAAGGTGGGTGAGAGATAAAATATCAGGATGGGCTGAATAATGGTTTAGCTGAAAGCTGAATCAATAGCTGTCTTACAGCAGCTAAAATGAACATTACAAACTTTTGTATATATTGCAGAAATATTGTATTGTTTTGGTTGTATTGTATAGCTCCCTGCTCATTGTTGACAATGATAATTGATGTGCTGTTGAGGCCTCAGACTTAATTAGCTTTGCAACAAAGAATGCTAGAGTGAATACCTGCGTTATCTCTTCCTGCAGGATAATGCGCCACATTACACATCATTTCTTCCCTCAGGTACCTCCAGTGGCCTGTACACAGTGCCCAGATCTCAACCCAACACTGCATTTTGGTCCCGAGGTGAACAGGATGTTCAAAGTTTCAATGTGCTGCCAAAATTATGCAGGAACTCGATTACATGGACAAACATCCCTCTCTAGAACATTTCCAGCCACCGTGCCAAAGATTTCTTCAGCCAACTCAGGCAAAAGGAGCTCTAATTAGCATCAGCTAGTAGTAAATAATAGGGTCGTCATTGCATTTTTGCTGCTTTCGTTCTTTATTTTTAAGCTTATCTTTTTAAATCTTTACCAGTGACAGCCATGACATCTCACATCTAACAATATCTCAAGTAACAGTTTACATGTATGCAATCCATCGCAAATGTAACGAAGTGAACAACATCGTACACAATATTGATAACAGGTGAGCAAATTCATCATAACACAGACAAACAGGATCCATAAGCTTTGCTGGTGACAACAACTGAGACAATAGTGTGGTTTCCATAAATCTCCCTGCACTGCAAATATGTAAATACACTGTACATCTAAAATAAGAAAAATGTACAAACAAACAAAAAGATTCAGTTAATTGCTGAGGTTGGTCCTTGATTATCCTGTAAGTTTTCATGAACAAAATAATGCATCTTTAATCATATTATGTACATTTGTCTATTTTAGAATTCCATTTCCACTTTACATTGTAAAATTCTGTAATTAAAACAGTTGTGACTTTTGTTGCTTTTTCCCTTCTGGCCTTGAATAGCAAGCTTCAGGGTGAGGGGAATCTGAAGGAGTTGAACTGCTGGATATTTTATGGCTGACAGCATGTGGTGAAAGGCAGGAGGGTGGGCGACTTGATGAAGGGAAGGAAGGGCGGGGGGCGGGTGCTTATGTGGTGGAAGTCTGTGTGATGCTCCTCTGACTGCTGGTACTCTTAATCACAAAGGTGGAGGAGTTGCTCTTGTGACTGGAATCAAAGTCATGCTCACAGTGGCACTGGGATGACTTGAGGTAGCGAGTGGAACAGCACAGGAAGTTCTGCCTAAGATCCTGGAACAGATGCCCAGCGAAGCACATGTAGATCCAGGGGTTACAGCAGCTGTTGAGGCTGGCCAGTAGCATGGAGATGATGAAGGGCATAGCTGCAGGAGATGAGACAGAGAGGAAAGTTATTGTACTGTGACAACACAAAAATGAACCAGCAGCTTTTTTCTCTGTGGAAGTAAAAAGTGTTCTACTACTAGGACTACATGATGTTGATAAAAAATCATATCAAAACATATTTGTTGGAGTACCAAATAAATATATTTACTTGCATCTGGAAAACAATATTTGTAGCCTGACTACATTACAATGCTGTAAATATGGTGGTCCACTGGATGATGATGGTCCACTGGAAGTTGCTGATATAAAGTACAATGCTTTTCAAAATGTACACATTCACTGAGCAAAATATGAAAACTACTGCTGACAGTTTGGTGTTTGTTTCTCTTTGTTCTTTAAAGATTTGTCGTACTGATGGACAAGGGCTCTTAAGATGGGAAATTAAATTTGTAGTGTTGAAGAAATGTGATTTGGCTCCTCCTGGCATGACCAATTCTGAGCCAATATCTGAATTTTATATCTGCAACATTACAAATAGCAGATTTGCTATCCACCACACCACAGGTAAACTTGGGCTTCGTGTGTGTAGTAAAACCAATCATCTGTCATATTGGCAGAAATGTTTATTTTGGGCTGCTGTCATTATTTCATTTTAAACCTTTTATCAGCTGATACTGTTGATGTGCCAGTATTATCTTGCAATTCTATTAGGTATTCGAGAGGATGATTCTTAATAACTTTACCTGAGTTTTCATCTGGCGTCACCACCAGGTTCATATTTGTGGTTTTGAGTGAAATATCTTGACAACTATTGACCACTGTTCAGTCTGCCTGCCTGTGTCTCACTGTGCTCTCTCTCTTGCAGTTACTAGGAGTTGGCTGATAGGTGGATCTGGGAGGGAGTGTGTGCTGATACCTGCCCTTGTGGGTTGGGCCTGCAGAGGTTATAAAGGACTGCCCTTTTGGTCACACACTCTCTCTCAGCTGGGCCTGCTGCAGCCTTTTCAGCCTGTTTCCTCTGTTTGCTTTGTTGCACCTTACAACACACTTTACACCATGTTTTCACCCATCCAAACATTCCTAACATGACTGATGACTTTCCTACAAACACACACCATTGGTTATTTACTTTGCTTATTTGATTTGAGTTAAATAAAACAACTTTTGATTGCTATATCTGTGCTGGGAATCTGGTAAATGTAAAGTTTGTTAAGGGAGCATTTCACACAGATTTTGGGTTGCTCTGGTATTTCTAGGGTATTTCTTTGTTGCTTGACTATTTGTATTCCAGTAAGCATAGTGCTCCATAGATTTTGGCCTGTAAATTTTAGAACATGTTTTCCCAAAACTGCCAGTAGGGTTTGAGGGCTGGTAAGTTATTTGAAGCCCTTATTCCTGATAGGTATAAGCAATGTGGGGCACTGGCTGTCTCCATTGATCCTTTTTTGTTTTAGTTTATTATTTTTGTGCAGCACGTGGTTAGAGCATTGCTCGGGGGCACTTCCAGGACTGTCCAGGTGATTTTTCAACATGCTGGAAGTTAACTGGGTTGCTGGGCGTTGTGCTTAATTCATCCTGCCACAAACCTGCATGAAGTCTAGGGTCGAGTGAGTCAGCTAGTATTGGTTAGGCAGTTAGCATTCAAAGCAGCTGTTAGTCCTGTTGTGCGGTGGTGGAGACCTTTGTCTTGCTTCTGGCTTTGGCCTATCTGTGGAAGGTTGAAATAGTTTCTTTACAGGGAAAAAGCGCCCCTAGGTGGTAAAACTGCGAAATGGCTTCGATTGAAGATTTTGTTCAGGCTCCATGTGAGGATTTGCTCAACTCTTACAAAAGAGATTAGCTCTCCCAAGTAGCTGACTATTACAGTGTTGAGGTTTCTAAGAATAAAGAGGAGTTGTTGGTCATATGTTCCTCCCACTCCATTATTTGATGTTGCTACCAACGGTACCGGAAGATTATCGTCAGCGATTCAGATCAGTCAGGAAAGAGAACAAGTCTTATCCTGACTTTGCTCACAATTTAGCCACTCATTTCAATCGCTGGTATGTTGCTTCTGAGGTAGAAAAATTGGAGGATTTGCAGGAACTGATTTTGTTTGAGCAGTTTAAAAATACTCTGCCTGATCATGTTGTTACTTACTTAAATGAACAGAAAGTAAGCAAGGTTTCAGATGCTGCTAAACTGGCCGATGAGTTTGTCTTGACCCATAAAAGTATTTTTTGTTGAGAGCCGTGGTCGTGGCGACTCTGGCTGTAGGGAGAGCATTGTGGGGGCTTTCCCCAGCAAGTCTTTGTCAGACGGAACAGATAAGTTTTCAGCTAAAACTGATCCTCACCACTGGTGAAATAAGTGTCCGGTGTTGAAAAAAAGAGCAAAGCCTGGTTATGTTCCCGCAAAACCCTCTGTGGCTGTGACATCTCTGCATGCAGAGGAAAGAGGTCGCGCCATTGCTGCTGCTGTGCGGGCACATACAAAACCCTCTTCCTCAGAGTTGGTGTTACCAGTCAGTGAGGCAGAGAGTGCAGTTTGTTGCTACTTTCTCCAAGACAGCTTGTTGGTGAGGAAATCGGTTCCCCAGGGGGACTGTTTTTGGGGGAATGAGATTGTGCAGTTTTGCCCTCATCATTACGTTTGTCTGTCCTTCAGATGGCTCTTGATGGTATAGCTGGTCATTTAGGTGTGAGAAAAACCTATGATCGAGTTATGCAGCATTTTTACTGGCCACATTTGAAAAGGGAAATTTCAGCCTTTATCAAAACTTGCCACACATGTCAGTTGACTGGAAAACCAAATCAGGCGATTAAACCTGCCCTTCTGTATCCCCTTCCAGTTGCTGAACACCCCTTTAAGCTTCTGATTGTTGACTGCGTTGGTCCTTTGCCACGTTCCAAAGCTGGTAGTAACTTTTTGCTAACTGTCATGTGTCAGGCTACATGCTACCCTGCGGCCTATCGCCTTAGGAACATCACCACCAGGTCAGTTGTGAAAGCTCTGGCACAGTTCTTGTCTATTTTTGGGAACCCAAAGGTTGTCCAGTCTGACCAGGGGTCTAATTTCTCATCAAAGTTGTTTGCAGAAGTGTTAAAACGGCTAAATATCAAACATTCACAGTCCAGCGCCCACCACGCTCAGAGCCAGGGAGCTCTTGAGAGGTTCCATCAAACCTTGAAGTCTCTTCTCTGAGCATATTGTACTGAGTTAGACAGAGATTGGGAGGAGGGTTTACCCTGGCTGATGTTAGCTGCCAGAGAGGTGTCCTAAAGGGTCTGGGTTTCAGCCCCAGTGACCTGGTTTTCGGTCATAAGGTTCGAGGCCCTTTAGCATCCCTTCACAGTGACTGGCAAGCAAAAGAGGCCCCACAAAACTTAATAGACTATGTAAATGGTTTCAGACAGCAGCTGTATCGAGCAAATAAATTGGCAAGATAAAATAAGCAAGCAGCTCAAGATAAAATGAAAAGGCGGAGCGCCATGAATACAGTCCCGGTGATCAAGTTCTGTCCCTTTTGCCTTTGGTTGGTTCCCCTTTTCAGGCCAAGTTCTCTGGTCCCTGAAAAGTGTCAGATCTGAATTATTTGATTTTAATCCCTGACCGGCAGAAGTCTGTGCAGTTGTGTCACTTGAACTTTAACACAGAAATTCACATCCATCCTGAGGATAAATTACAACAACTACGGTGACTCTCTACCATTAATCTTGCAAAAAAATCAGGTCAATTTTTAACACTGTCTTGTACTTTGATTTATGACCAAATACCTACAAAACTGCAAATTTCCCCCTTTGGCCCCAGCTGTACTTTGTGTTTAGAACTAATTACTGATTGTTCGCATTCAACATGCTAAAGTAAGTTAACATGGCTAACATGTTAAACATGCTAAATACTGATATTTTAGTATTGTCATCATGTTAGAAACATTAGCAATTAATATGCTACAGCTTCACAGAGAAGTGATGCATGGTTGTGGACTCATATAGACTCATTTTCCTTCATCCATTTGCCATTTTCTACAAATGCGGAATAATTTAGAAGTTTCAATCACACATTTATAACTGTATGATTATAGATAAGGTATTCTCAGCTCTTAAAATCAGAGATCCTTGAGGAACAGGACAGTTTCATAATACTTGCAGCTCAAGAGTGAGAAATAAACACACAAGAATGTAATTAATTTTCTAAAACAAAGTAAATTCCTGGAAAAACACAGATGGACATGGATAGAACAGGAAAAGGGGAAATGTTCCTTACACATTGTTGTGGTGATATATCACGACAAGTAACCTGCAGTGGCATGTTGGATGACATTTATGCCACGTCAACTCCACCATCCCACTGACATTTGGCAAATGAGTTTCGGATTCATTTAATTGGCTCACATCCCGTATTTAACCTCTTCTTACTGATTGCTAATCTTTCTCTCAGCCTGTCTGCACTCTTACAATTCTCATGTTGTGTCTAATGACAGTCCCTGAGCTCTAGCAAAATTGTTCCGTGCAAATGATCTCTGGAAGGGCATGAAAGTCACACGCATGATTAATAAGAATTGATTATCAGCCATTAAGGTTTTGATTTATGAGACTAAAACATGAGTTTAACTGAGTGTAGATCATTCAATTACCCTTATGCTATGGTGTCATAGGTTTTCTAATCTAGTTTTGAGTAAGAGCTGTGCTGTGACAAATGAAATTGTCAGTAAATTGTAATTAATGCTCAAACTATTATGACATCCTCCACAAAAAGGCAAGCAGAAAACTGTTAATTTTCTAGCTGATATGTTCACCACAGACTGTAAGTCATACATCTACTTGATCTAATATAGACTACAATGCTGCTGACAGTGATGGAGGAATACAATTCATTGAAGAAAGTGCAATGACCGGCTGGTGGTTATCAAGCATGAGGGTGGATGAGAGTAGAGCCTGGATATAATTTGAATAATAGGTGGAACCATCACGAAAAAGTCTTTACTGAATTAGCTCACGGTGTCTTTCACAAGAGGATGATAAATCACACGGCGAATGAAGAATGCAGAGCAGTCATCCCCTGGGTGGTACATCAGTCTGAATGTCAGAGCCGATACCAGGCAGTCCAAAAGACTCATTTTCGATTCATGAATGAGAAAGCTTAATGCTAATTCTGCTTCTATGAAGCAGACAAACATTAGTGGTAGTCTATTTTTATTTATTTAATATAGTAATGGTTCCAGTTATTTTAAGTGGGGTTGTGTGAGCTACTTGTTAATGTATTACCAGCAGTAGATGGTGGTCAAATACACCCCACGCAATGCAACATGTTGTTTTTGAAAGTCTTAATGCCAACAAATATTGATTAAAACAGAATACTTGTCATCAATCTGTCGTCATTAAGATCCTCATCAGGTGTGGCCCAGTGAGTCTGTGACAAGTGTTACTGACAGGTAAATCTGTTCAGCTTTTATTTTTTAGCAGATATCTTAGTTCCAGCAAAATTGAGCTAGTAAAGAAGTTTGGTGTTTGTATGTGTGGGAAATCCCACAATCTCTAGAAAGCACTAACATTAATTGGCTGGTTGACTCAACAGCCAAATGTCACATATCAAATATCACTCTCTTCAAACCAACCAAACTTGGTTATTAAGTAGTTTTCACGGGTTGCTGATCCACCGCTGCCTCATTCTGTTAGTTTGTTGGGGTTGTTGTGTGACTGACTGAAACATCGACTTATCGAGATTGAGTCAGTAGACTGTTCTGTGAAGTAAAATTACTGATCTTGCCAAAGGAGTCTGGTTGAACAAGAGAGAGTGATATTTGGCTCATATAATAGCAATTTCCTGTGGAAAAACGCTGTCTATTCTAACTATAGTGTACATTTTAACTCATTGTGATTATTTTAGGTGAACATTTTTTTTAAAGTGGCTAACGTATGTTTTTCTATTGATCCTGTCCTTAGGAGCACATTGCTTTGCTTCTGTGCTGATACACCTCTCTGCTTCTACAAGGAAAAGTACCTCAAACAACCAACCTCCAGTAATCTGACCTATCCCTTTAAATGAAAGTAAAATTGTTTTGAGAGATCTTTCTGTACATAAGACACTGCTTTGCTTTCTTCTGACCTATACGGTTAAAAAGAAATAGATTTTAACACTTGGAGACTGAACACTGGGCTTTGTGTCCATCGAGCACTTAATTCAAATCAATAGCACACACAGCGTGAGTCAGCAGTCGGAGGGCAGCAGGCTCTGCAGGGGGAGATGTTTGTCTTCACAGATTTTTTGTGGAGCTTGTGAGATTGTCTGAGTCAGGGTATAACCTTAAGGTGTTTTTGTCCTCTACATAATGAAATCTGTCTTGTTGTTAAATGTGAAATCACAGTGATGTCACTCAGACAACGCTTGGGGGAATGGGGCATTTTACCATCTTCTGACATTTTCAAAAATTGTAGTGATAAGCCAAATGGGGGCTAAAAATGTTAAGCTGCCTATTTATGAAAGGTCCTGGCTGCTTCACAGTAAATCCTAGTCGCAAAATGTTATTAATCTAATATCTTAGTCACTCAGATGGAACTTTCAAGGGATGAGGCAGTGTTCATTAATTTGTTCATGCATCTAGAAAAGTACACTGTCTTGGTGAAGACATTTCTAAGGGTCTAAGTTTCATACACCAGCAGGGTGGTCTAATTTTATCAAAAGGAATAGTTCATTTTAGGAAATACACTACTACTACACTACACTTACTTTCTTGATGCGAGCTAGATAAGAAGACTGATAGCATTCTTATATCTAATAAAGATGATGCAATGGTCAGTAATTGGTTAGCTTAGCTTAGCATGAGGACACAGCATGTGGAAACAACTAGCCTGGCTTGGGTCAAAGTAGGGCTGTACGATATCAGACTTTCACTACATGATAATCATGACCAAAAGAATTCACTTTAGAAAATCTGGGGTGAAAAACTGCCATCAGTCAAATTTATCTTAAATTACTGACATTAATTACATTTATGACCAATTATAAAAGAAAATGCTAACTAATACTAAACAACTCAAATTACTGTAATAAGACTTTTTTTATGTTCTTGTACTTTTATGACTATTTTCTGAAGTCTGTAATTTCACTTGTATTTAAGTGTGCATTACACTGTGAAATGCATTACTGAGTACAGAGTACAATTGAACACCTCTAAAACTTTCATTCGGCATTTCTTCTGCCAATAAGGCCAAACAGGCCAAGAAAACCATGACATATGGACGGTTAAAAAAAAAAAATGCAAATGCTGCCACAGGCACAGGTTTGTAGAGGTGACCTTGACCACTGACCAGAATAAAGCAGGGGCTGGAAGTAATTTAGAAGAAGAAAAAGATTTGGAGAAGCAGAAACCTCTTCTGATTGAATACTTGCATACTTGCAGCTGATAATAAATTAAACATCAGCAGTTGATCAAAGGTAACAAAATCTGCCTACCAGCAGCTCTAAAGTTTGATAATATGTCATACTTCATATTTAACTTGTTTAATACCCTGAAGGCTGGCAACTTGTTCAGGGTGTACACCACCTCTTGCCCAATGTCAGCTGGGATCCTTCGGGAATAAGCGGTCACAGAAAATGAATGAATGAATAATACGTTGAAGGACTGTGGTATACAAACAAAAATTTGCCATTTTATGTGGGTCTATGAGCTGATCTGTTTCTTGGCCAGGTAACAAGCAGAAATTCAAGGAAGTCACCGATGGTCCTGGCCAAGAAATAGTCCACACAAAGCCAGAAATATCTCTGGTCAGAGCCAGGCTATCCTTTCATCTATCTCTCGACAAAAAAGCTAATAAGGACAGAATTTCCTTCAATGTCAAACTATGAACTTGGAAGGACTTTGGAAAAAAATACAGCATCTGGTTGTCAATTGTCTCAAGGGATTTCTGAATCATCAGCAGAAGACACGATTACTTAGTAATGGGCCAGGGTGAAGAAGGGGCGGGGGGCTGCAGGCAAAGAAACTGCTGTTCACATCCTGTTTCTGCTAAGCGTGGCCTTTTAAAGACAGACAGCAACCTTTAAGTATATACCTCCGTTTATGTTGAAGCGTCAATTTGATCGATGGTCAAAATGGAAGAAAAAGATGTTGATTAGGTAAATCTCAGAGGAAACTGGTAATTTTTTTTTTCATGATGGTGTCAATCACTCACAGACCATCAGTGAAAATAATCATATGTCATGGCTGTTTTCACGTCTGTTAATAAAAACATATTATGAATATGTTCCATGGTAAAATGATATCAGTGATTATATGGAATGACCCATGTATTATCATAATCTGCATTTGATTTCTGGGTACCACCTCACAATAAGACGACTCTTATAAATGGTTTAATAATGGTTTATAATTAGGTCATTAATTAGGTTGTAAACACTTTGTAAATCATTATTAAACAATTGCAAACAAGTTATAACACAGTTCTCATACACTGATGTGGGCTCAGTGTTTGGCAAAATCCAGTTACAGCTTATGACTATTTAATCTTAGCAATGAGTTACTACCATTTTTAAGTGGTGACAGGATGAACTTACAGCTGGGGGTACAACTACCGGCTTCATTCTCGATTCATCTGTCGACTATTTTCTAAATCGATTAGGTGTTAGGTGTGTGAAATGTTGATCAGTGTTTCATACAGCTGAGATGACGGCCTCAAAATTTTGTTTTTTGTCCTCAACCCACACATGTTCAGTTTACTGTCACAGATGACTAAAGAAACCATTAAAGATGTGCTGCAATCATCATTCTAATTATAAACCATTTATAAATCATTAAGGATTGTATTATTGTAAAGTGATACTGAGATCTGCTGCTATTTAAATATTTGCTGTAAGTCTGCAGGTTACCGCATAAGCAATGATTACACAATAATAATCTGTTTTGCTTTATGTGCGCCTCTTAATCTTTACAACACAAACAGCTTTAAAGGTAGAGTCTGTGATTCCAGTTGCCCCATAACTACAATTCAAAATACATTATTAAAACCTGATATATCTTCAAAATTTATGACAATTATCAATAAACTACAACTCTGCTGCTTTCTGAGACTGTCAGTGTAGAGGATCTTTCTCCAGTAAGGGGCTTTCTGTTCTGAGCTGTGTGGTCTGGGCTCACTTTGCTGAGTATGACACTAATGGACACTTTATCTGCACACACACAGGTGACACTCCATCCTATCTTTTGTACACAAACACTGGCACGTGTCACCGCCAATTCTGGCCTTTCTGAGTGCTGTTCACGTGGAGGAAAGCCATCAGACATCGGTCTGTTCCCTCGCACTGATCCACGCTCTGCAACAGAAGATGATTAATCACTTTTTTCCATCCTTTTCCAAAGGCTGGAATTTTTCTGTTGCTCTTTTCTGGCTACTGTAACTTTAAATGTTGCTGGAAGACACAGCATCAAGGCCAATTACTGTCATTTCATCGGTGCATCAAGCAAAATGCTTCCTCTGTGTTGAAGAATTGCATGACAGCTAAGTGTATTGTGCAACTGTTTAGCTCCAAAGTGTAAATAGCTTGGCACGAACAATGCAGCTTGAGGAAGATGACAGCGATACACAACCATTCAGCTGAAACCTTTTACACAAATACAGAGAGGCTAAAGAAAAGAGCCAAAGTCTGAAATACAGGCATCCGTTTATTCTCTAAGAGACTTCCTGACATTATGTCTTACTTTGGTCTGTTTTTGTAGAACATGGTTCTCCTTTTACTTTTTGTCTGAGGAAGTAAAACTATAATGGATGGAAAACAAGTTTTGTGTTGTCTTTGGTGATATTGTCTCATCATTCAGATACCTGATATCAATATAAGTCTTCAAATGAATAGCTGTAATTAGAGTTGCAATGTACTTTGCCCTTTACCCAGTACATCAAATGCTTTACACAGACAAACTGTAGACCTATTCACATGAAAAGCATCTTTACTTTTCATTAAGCTTAACCATTAGCATTACCATAACTTAACTATCACCCCGCCAACATATGTAACATACAAGAACTACCAAGAATGAACTACTGAAAGACAATAACAGTGGCAAAAATGATTAAAAACTTATTTCATCTCAGAATATTTCTTGGTTCATAGGGGAGACTGGGGAGTGTTATTTCACTGAGTTCCTTGTAAAACTGTCAGTTTTACCAGTTACAAAATTGTTGCAGTGATATCATCAATATTATAAACTCCTGTTTCCTTTTTGAGCTCACTGGAGAAGTGGCATGTCTCTGTGAGTAACACTGTGGATTTATGAAAAAAAGGTAAGAAATTTATCAAGATTAGATTTTTTGCCTTGCGTTCACTGTATTGTACATACAGTGGTTTGCCTTGCTTAACCTAAAGCAGCAGTTTCTCAAGTTTGATTTGATGCTGTGCTTTCATGCTACTTTCAAGCCCACATGTTAAAACAACTAGCTGTGTAATGGCTGCTTGGGGTGAGTTACTGATGCTTGAACAAAAAGTGTGACTACCATCCTGTTCTCCCCATACATAGTGTCATCTGGAGGAAAAGCAGACAAACTGTTACTATTTTAGGAAAACTGCATAATACAGAAAGCAATGATATGTCATTGGGGGGGAAATGATTAATAAAGTCATGAAAATGGGAGTGATAGAACAAACCAGCTGTGAGATATGACAAAAATTATACCCCTGAGGTCTGCAGGTACCCCAGTCAAGGTTGAATTATGCTTTTTACACAGTTGTACGTAAATGTAATAAAATAATGGGCAGGAGGACAGAAGCTCAGTGCAGAGACATTGTGAAGACAAAGTGGCACATTAAATCTTTTTAATCGTTTTCAGTCTGTTGTATGTAGGTGTGGCCATGGCCCAGCAGATCAATAAATACAGGGACCACATACAGTAGATGGCTGCTTAGTGGCCTATTGTAGTCAAATGTCAACGACGCACTCCAGCGAGCCCCACAGGCACAAATAATACAAGCTGCTTGGCGCGTGGTGGCGCACACTAATTCCATTAATGATTAGCCGTCAGTCTCTCTGCAGTGTCAGAGGAAGGTCTGAATAAACTTGAACAATTCTGCATGCAATTTTTGTTTACTTTAAAAACCTTACTGACATTTTTCTTACTACACAACTGGTGAATTATTATATATAATTGAAGAATATTTGAAATTCCCTAATAATGCGTTATCAGAAATATACTTTGAACTGTGTGTGATTGTGTAGGGACAGTTATCCATTAAATGCTAATCTCAAACACTCGGATGTCACATACTTGGGTGCATTTTGCAATTCACAACATTTGTGTTTTTACCTGACAAATGAAATATTCTATTTTCCTCTATGTATTTGAATTGTTTTTTTGTTTTTTTTTGTTTTTGTTTTGTTTTTTGTTTTGTTTTTACCTCGCGTCAAAACTGCACTGTGATCTCTCTGCGCTTCAGCTCAGTCAGTGTAAAATCTGTCATCCGTACCGCACCCAGACTGGGTTGTTTATCCTGATAAAACGGCAGGACTCGGTTCTCCATGAGTCAGTCAACAAACTACAGTGCCTCACGCACACAGGAGGGTAAACCAAAAATAACCACATGTTAAAATGATGTTTTCTTGCCTGAACTGGATAAGAAAGCGCAGGCATCCTTGCGCGTAAAGAGCACTGATGAGCAAAGCAAGAAGGATGCGTCAGTTCAGAATTGAATTCATTTCCACTCAGCACTATTGTGCGGAAAATGGACCAAATTATGGAAAATTATGGGTAGTGTGTGTTCAAAGTGTTTCAGACGCGTAATAACGTGCGTAAATCAGTCTTTGAGTATCACTGGCGCGCACTCGCTCTAATATTAAACTTTAAAATCGAACTTACCCTCACGGGGTGCTGCTGGATCCCATGCAGACCACATCTGGACAGAGAAAAAGGGGGTCCAGCAGACGATATAAGCCACGACGATGACAAAAGTCATTTTCACGGTGGTGATCTTCGCCTTGGAGATGAGCTTGACGCTGCTCACACGGGCCAGCGTGTTGCTTTTGGAGGTTTTGGGCGTCAGGCTGATACACTGCTCCCGCCTGGTTTTCAGTTTAAAGTTTTGCCATATTTTGAAGCTTATCAGCCCATAGCAGATGCTCAGTATCGCCACCGGGATGATATATATGGTCAGACTGATCCATGTGATATAAGCTTTGGCACCCCAAGGTTTCACGAAGTCGCCCCAGCAGTCGTACACTCTTGATCCGGCCGAGCCCACCTCCCTCAGGGAGAAAATGAACAT
Source organism: Lutjanus erythropterus (assembly GCF_056507025.1). Taxonomy (NCBI): domain Eukaryota; kingdom Metazoa; phylum Chordata; class Actinopteri; order Lutjaniformes; family Lutjanidae; genus Lutjanus; species Lutjanus erythropterus. Next base: position 24,107,279 of record NC_139318.1, read on the forward strand.
CTGCGGGATACTGAAGAGCAGGCTCAGCACCCAGGAAGAGATGACATAGAAACGGTCTTTTCTCCTGTGCAAAGAGCGAAGAGGCTGACAGATCGCCAAACACCTGTCTACAGACATCAAAACTAACATGTAAGTGGAGGCGAACATCCCAACGACCTGAAGGTACTTCACCAACCTGCACAAAATATCTGGTCCGTAGAAGCGAAAGGTGATGTCCCAGATAAGTTGAGGGAGAACTTGAAATATCGCCACCACCAGATCTGCGATGCTCAGGTGCTTCATGAAGTAATACATGCGGGACTGGCTGTGTTTGGTGGTGTGGATGGCCAGCAGGACGCACAGGTTCCCCGCCAGCGCCAGAAACAGCACCAGGGCGAGCACCGTCACCTCCACCTTCGCCACCTCTTCATTCCGCTTCAGAGGGTTCGTCTGGTTCACCCAACCGGTCCCGTTAACGACGCTCGAGTTCCGCCAAGAGTCGTTCAATTGCCAAAAGTCACTTTCGTTTGAAACACTTTCCATTGCCGCAGTCTGGTCCTCTGCAGATGCGTCAGGCTTGTGCAGTCATGCAATGGCTGAAGGAGTCACCTGAAGGCTTTCTAAGTGCCAAAGTCTTCCTCTCAGGTGACAAGACGAAGCGTGAGGCTCAGAGCATGTTTCTCAAGTAGAAATAAACCTCAATCACCCATGCTTTCTAAAAAAAAACCCTGAAGACTAGTGAGAAGAGAAAATAAAATAAAAATATTTCACTTATCTAAAGAATATCGCGCAAAAAGAAAAGTAAATTTCAGTTACAGAACTCTGCAACGTGGACCTACATAACAGAAAAACTAGGGCCTAAAATAGGTGAGTATCACAGCTCACTGGTCACTGGTAATTTAATCCAAAACCATAATCACAGTCTGAGTAAATCCCAAGGGATGTTTTTCTCGAGAAAAAATATAAAAACTTGAAGAAATCCAAAGTTAAACTCTGGAAATCAAGATATTATAAGAAATAAAGAAATGCTGCAGAAACTGAAAGCTCCATCATCATCCTTCTCTGGAAAGATTCGGAATGACCAGCACTACAGCGCATAAGCTCCTGTTATATGTGTCCCCGGCTCACTAACAGTAAACAGTCTTTACCCATCAGCACCACAAGGTGGCGATGTGAGTCACCCGTCAGTGCCCTCCCTGATCTGCTCTGCGGCTCGGAGCTCTTCAGATCATGAACTGCTCTGAATCAGGGCTCTCCCTTTATTCTAACCGAGCCCACCTCAGAGGATATATTTTATGACTTGACGTGGAGTTACAAAGGTGTCCATATCGCAAATGTTCTTTAAATGGATACTGTGAACTGCTGCACATCTGTGCATAAAAGTGTGCAGCTGTTTCATTTTAAATCACAGTCATATTGAACATACTATTTTTTATTTGTTATAATATATGTTTTTATTGTCAAGTGGGTATTGTCATTATCTATATTCTTCTGGATCTGCAGAACTTGCTTTCATGTTTCTTTATATTTTCTCATGTTATATTTATTGTTATGCACCAATATACCAAAGTATTTTTATGTGAAAAGCTACTGAACAATACGCCTCATTCTGTTTCTGATAATGATGCTCAGGAGAAAGCAGTGGCTGCACAGTAGAACCTGTGATGAGAAGCCATCAATTTCATCACACAATATTTAGAGTATATAAAAAATTCACATGACTGAGAGGAAAATAAAAGTTAAAACAATTTAAGATTACAGAAAAGGGGGAAAAAAAACATATAAATACATACATGTAAATTTTATTCATAACAAAATTATGAAGACACTGTGGATCATCAGCAAACTTTGCAGTTTTGTAAAAATATATATATATATTATAAAAATATTTCTGTTATTTCTGTTTTTTGGTGCACAGATATGGAATGATAAAGTACATGTTATCAAGAGCTCGTCCACATTAGAGATTTTTAATAGGAAATTGGTATTTGCATTTATTTTATGACGTATGTGTTTATGTATTTCTTTGTTTTTCTAGGATCATTTGTTTATTGACTGTTGATGTGACTTCCCAGCATGCATTGTTTGAGAGTTAAAACCCCTTTTTATATTTTTAAGAAAACTCATGATGAAAACTTGCCGTGTGTCTCAAATACACTGTAAGATAGGTCATGGTTGGTTGTTGTCACAATAATGAAATCACTGTGAATCATTATGAATTTTAGTATTGAATTCAGTCTCTACCTCCTTACAGTTAATATTTAATTCACTATATATTGAGACAATATATCTACTCACTATGGATGAGGGTGAATTTGTTGACATGTTATAAATATATGAGCCAAAAGCTTTTTCAGGGACACACTAAGACCAGAGAAATCTCTGCACACATGTTCCTAGAAAATCACATTAGGTGCTGTCAACATGTGTTTTTTATTGTCCATATCAAAAGGTCTGTTTGACTGAATTCATGACTTGGGAGGTTTACTGTGCGCGTTTGGAAAACTGTTGAAGTATGGAGGATTAAAAAAAATCAAAGATGACAGGAGTAATATCACTTATTTTAGAGCTGAGTCTTTTCTTTAGTGGCTTTAATTTTTTTTATTATTGATATTTCTGACAGGACAACAGAATGGATGTTATATAGTAATATCTCAAAAGACGTGTTCACTGCTCCTGTTTTTTTCTTAAGTGAAAACACAGACAACATCCTGTCAAACAAAATAAAGAGGAGTATAACAGCCGAAAACACACAAACACATCCAGTAAAGCTTCAACATGAGACACAAGCTTGAACAACACCCCGGCAAACACACACACACACACACACACACACACACACACACACACACACACACACACACGCACACACACACACACACACACACACAAAAGTGCCTTGAGTATACCTGTTAGATCTGAATAAACCAATTCATTGTGCAGGTGCCAGTACAACGTCGGTCAGACATTCCCCTTATTAAGCCAGAAAGGAGCCTTAGACTTGCTTGAAAATGTCTTGTCTAACCATTATCCTGTATGTAACTCATTCAGTAGCTTTAACTTTTTATAAAAGACGGCAATAAGTAACCTGTCACCCTCATACATGGGGGAGTAAAATAAGATCAAAAAGCAGATTTTAAAAAATCTTCAAACAAGTCCAATGTGTATGAAATACCAAAAATATGCAGATATTTAGAAATAGCTAATTTAGCTGCTTAGTGTCGCTCACTTCCTGAAATTCCATGGAATCATGATTATGTTATTTGATCCCACAGACACTCAACAAGCCACCTTGAGACAATGTCCACTCTATAGTATAACTCCATAGTATTTGTTCCATGTAATCTTTTTTTTTTGTCTTGAGTGTGCATGTCCAATCAGAACTTGGGCATGCAAACTTTGACTCTCACAAACACATTCAATAAAATCTGTCCTATGGGAAAAAATCACTGGTACGGGCGACGCAATGTAAAAACCATTATTCTGTCTAAAATGCCCAATCATGCTCACTAGACTGAGTCATTTGCTAGGTTTGCTATTTTAAGTTACAAAATGCAAATGTTACTTTTTTTTAGTACTTTGTTAGTGTTCGTGTCTGTTCAGAACATGCTGGTTTATGCCAGTGATTGTTATTTTTGTGTTGATTCGTAGTTTTAACCATTAGTGGAGCGGCTGTTACATTTCTTGAGGCCAGCTGTATTTTGCATATTTCTGAGTGTTTGTCCATTATGTTGAAAGTCATTAAGGGGCTCATGTCACTGAGAGATGCTTCCTGGCTCTTATTCCGTGCTGCTTGCCACAATATTTTATTTTATCCACAAACATCTGGTGACACCCGGAAATTACCTTGTGACCCTGCCTTGGTGGTTCTGACCCACAGGTTGAGTCTTAGTGGACTGTCGTAGTAAATGAATGAAACTGGATGGACAAGAGGGCTTGAAATAGGAAGATTTGTAATAATCTCCATGTAAAATACCAATCTATCCTCCTGCTGCCTAAATTCTGTTTCACTTCCTTGTAGTACTGAAATAATATTCACCATAAATTATATGAAACCACTTTGTAGATACTGACCACTTTTAAGTTCTATCAGGTTAAACATCATCTCACTTTTTAACACACGTTTGAAAATGTAGAAAATGCTGGATTATATGATTTATTAAACACAGTTAGACCAGTGCTAACAGAGTCAGAGGTATTTAATGGGATTTGTCTGCCACTGTCTTGCTCTTTAAATCTCCAGGCCTCTGGTTGTCCGCCAGAGAGATGTTCTCGTTTTTTGTGGCTTTGGGTTTTGGAAAATGCCATATCCGCAGGAATTTCAAAGCAGTAACATGAAGACTGAAGATGATTTAGCACCAACTGGAAATTAAAAGGACAAATAAAATGAAGAATGATGGCACATTAAATCTAATGATGTGACTTGTGAGTTTGGAATGAAAATATTTAATAACATTGCTAACTACATTTTTGGTCAGCCACATGAATCGAGCCAGCATGTGAGCAATGAAACTGGGTATTGTCTGAACAAAATAACAACAACACAATAACAAGTCCAAGTGTCTACATGTAACAAGGTCAACACTGAAAACTGGAAAGTTTGGACCGCTGGAACATTGCAACAGCTCAGCAGAAAGTAATTAAAGTATTGATGAGTTCTCACTGTCGCAGATGAGGAATAAAGCAATATGTTTTCTATAATGTTATGACAGACAGTTTTGAGCTTTTTCTAAGTTAGTATGTAGTGAGAATGTGATGGAAGATGACCACAATGTTTATAACGTTAGTGTTTAAAGTCATTTGTACCGTCTGTTGATATTTGTGACTGGACAATGAAGCTACCTCTGAAGTTTTACAGTAACAGTAGACTGAAGGTTATAACGTTGGCGTTACTGTTAGAAATAAGCTTTCAGGTGCTGGATCCTCCAAAGTCTGCGTTTCTAGACTAAATATGTCATAACAAGTTGGCAAGGCCTGTCCCCATTTCAGAGATTCCCCGAAGTGCAGCCAAGAAATACAGTCTGAACTTGGAGTACACTTCTTATGTTTACTTTGCAGTGTCCCTCAATCCACGGGGTGCTGCTAAATTGTTTAATGGAACATTCAGGTGTTCTTGTTCACCTTGTAAAGTCCAGAAATATCAGGTGACCACATGATTCTTACCAGGTATTCAAGCTCAGGTGGTAACCAGTAAATTAGCACTGAAACTAGGGGAGGTCACTGTGTTTTGTAGCTCTCCACCAGGTAAAGAAAATAACCTCTTTGTAATCACCAACATTTTGATTAGTATCTATAATTTAATTACATATTTCTCTCTCAGTCACTGTAATGGATAACAGTTACATCTATTTTGTAAATTAATTGCATTTAAATGGTTACATGTTAGTAGTTACTCCTCAGCACTGCTAATATCCTTCTAGAAATGTGTGAAATTATGAATGAATTATGAAATGTGTGAAATTATGAATGAATTATGAAATGTGCGAAATTTGTCATAATTAGTGCATGAAATCTTGGGTTTTAAAAAAAATGTGTTTTGTGAGGTTACAGTGACATTGACCTTTGACCAGCAAAATCCAATCAGTTCATTCTTGATTGCAAGTGGATGTTTGTACCAAATTTGAAAAAATTCCCCCCAAGTGTTCCTAAGAAAATGTGTTCACAATAATGAAATGGATGCAAGGTCACACTAAAGTTTGACTTTTAACCACCAAAATCTAATCAGGCCAAGTGGACAGTAGTATGTGAGATTAGCTGTGGGCAAGCTCCAGGTCCGCTGGTCACACACATATGCACACACCCACACTCACACGAGCGATCGCATGATCTCCTCCAGGCTTACGGCTGGTGGAGGTAAATTACAAGATTAAAAAGCTATTACAAGATGCAAGAAATGCAGGCAAGATATAACCATTTGTTATTGCTGATAGCCTGGGTATGTTGCTCATCAGGGTCCTTACAGAAAAACATTCAAGTATTTATGACTAAACTGGTACACAATTTTTTAATTTTACGACTGGTATTCACCAGCCTTTATTCTTTATTCTTTATTTTTTATTTGGAATCCCCATTAGCTTCCACAAGGTGGTCGATAGTCCTCTATAAAGAACAGTTCTCATCATAAAATTTGTTCGTGGACTTGGTGCCACCAGAAGACCAGTGCTTACTTAACATGTCACATACCATGACAAAAAACACTATATACTAATTTATCACCAAAGAACTGAGGTGTGTTTTTCAAGATGACAGTATGCATGAGTAACAAAAGTCTAGATTTTAGTTTAGCCTCCACAGTCAGCCAAGATAGGTGGTTATGCATCTCACACACATTGGTACGGAAAGAACAACAAAGAACTAATCTGTCTGATTTTGAGGTTTTGTGGTGATGAACACACAGTTTGGTCTCTGTGAGGTTGAATGTTGACTCTTGTTTGGTGAGGAGGAGCTGGACCTGCCTTTGTGGTCCTTATCCCTTAACAGATCCAGCTTCTGAAATGGACACAGGTATCCAACTAGGGTGTGGCTTTAATATTAAATTATGGGGTCAGAAAAAAAAAGTTGCATGGTCTAAATGAAGTGTTGCTGACGGATGTAACTGCATGCCAGGCATTGTGAATTCAGATGAATAGGAAAACAGCGTGAGGTCTGACTTGAAGTTTCTGCTGCAGAATTTAAAGGATAGAGCGCTGCGACACCCGATGCCAGAAGATGTGAATGCTAAAGTAGAGAGAGATGGAGGAGAGCTTCTTCTTGCCATGCAAAGAGAGCAAATTAAAATGACAAGGCTGAGAGAGGTCCAGGTTGTCTGTGGTGAACATAAACTATCATGGAAATATGTAGAGTGAAAGTAAGAAAGATTACAGATGGAAAAAATGATGTTCCAGGATTTCCTGATATTAATGATCCTGCCAGAGAAAGTCTTAAAAATATTAAAACTGATTTATATAACGTCAGGTTCTGTTCATAGTGATGAAGGGTAAGACGGTATATTAGGTCTGCAGACATGTAATGTCATAATTCAAAATGAATCCAGTGAACATCAAAAAGACAATAATCTAAGGACATATATCACTGTAACAAGATAATATTATGATATTAATACTACAGTATATTGCTATTATTGTGCTTTTATATTTTCATACTACATACATATATATTCTCTTACGGTTCTTACATTACCCTGCTCATGTTCTGTTCTCACTCCTTCCATCTAAAAAATGTTAACCGAGCATCAAATCACAGACACCACCACCCGTCTCAGTAACAGTTTCTGTCCACAGGCAGTCAGGTGGCTGAACAGCTGATGCCCTTTCAACACACATTGTTGTGTTATAATATATTGTTTGACACTGAGACAGTGTTTTCAGAGTGCAGAAAACTGCTCCTTTTTTCATGGTTTTGAGACTTAAGTTTATATACTTGATTTTTTTAATCATTCTAATTGGCTGGGTGGTTGCTTGCACATGTTTCTGTGGTGTGATAAACTTATAACAAACATTTATTGTTGCTTTACAAGATATTTAAGGCAGAGAGACCAAGAGCACAATGATTTCATTGTATTTTTAATACACATGACATGTTGAAGTTGAACTTTCTATTATGCATAAATATGCTTGAGGTTACCTTATAATGTGTGTTTACATTCACAGCATTATGTATATTGTTGTGATTATTCACACCTATATATGAGCTTACAGCTACAGTCTCAGTTTATTACTAATGCCTCTAAATCAGTGGTTCCCAACTTTTTTTTCCTTGGAACCCCGACTACTTGTATCCGAGGAATGCTGAGCCCCCGAGCCCACACACACAAGCACATACACTGAAGGAGAAAATGACTCATTCCAAAGCTTTACTGGTCCAAAATAAACTTTGATTAAATTGTTTCCATTCTTAGAAACTTTACCTTTGGTAAATGTCTCTTTTCCAGTATAATGTTAACAGAGCTGGTTATACACACTCATCCCTACCAAAAGAACAATCATGATTCATTATCACAAAAGTAGTAGTCCACTGTTTTTACATTAGAACAAATTAATGTATCTTTCAAAATTAGTTTTGTGTCCACATTTTGTAGAAATTGTAATTTTAGTTAACATGTGCAAATCTAATTTTGACAACCTTGGAGCAGACAAAATACTGAGGACCCCCTGTAATTGCTGGTGCCCATCTGAGGGGGGCCTGGACTCCAGGTTGGGAACCACTGTTCTATATGACCCACATAAGCAAACAAGACCATCTGTATATTTATTCTTAATGGCTGTAACTGGGTTGGATTCTCTGTTAAATCAGTTGAAAAGAGCCTGTGTTTACATTTTTCACAGGCAACGTTACAGTGAGAAGTATGTTAACCAGTGAAAAAGAAACAAGAGGAGATTTTGATTTTGATTATTTAATTTTTTATGTCAAATTTTGCTGAAACATTACTTCTTTTATCCACATTGGCCTTCAAAATCAACACATTAGAGAGTTATTTATAGTTCACCCCAAAATCAAAAATTCTGTTATTTAGCCATTGAGATTGTGTTTGTGTGAGCTGCTGATTTTGGGGAGACCGACTGTTGAGATCTCCGTCTTCTCTTCAGTATAATGGAACTCAATAGGACTTGGCTTGTGGTTCTCAAAGTGCCAAAATAATTCATTTGAAAAACTCAGTAGAAATGTCTTTTTCCAGCAATCATGACCAGTTACGCAAGATAAACCACAGACATTGTGAGCAATTTCATGTCGGTACGTACTACTTACTTTCTATGGTAGAATCTACAGAGTAACCAGGTCATGATTTCTGTAAAGAGATTTTGTTGTTGAGTTTTTCAAATGTATTTTTTGGTGTTTTGAGCACCACAAGCTAAGAGCCATCTAGCTCCATTGTACTGGAGAGAAAGCAGATATGTATTTTTGATTTTGGGTTGAAGCCACCAACCACATAACCAAACCACATATAGAATTCACACATCTGTGCTGCTGTGATGTGAATTTCACCTCATGAATCAATCAAGACCTCCTCTCGATAGCAGTATTTTCACAGCTACGCTTTTCTAGAAAAGTGGAGTGTTTTGGGGAAAGTTATTGTGACTTGACAGATGCTTACTGATTGTCCAGTCAAACAGGCGATAGATGCTGAGACAGCTGCTGTAAAAGCAGCAGCTGTTGTTTTAAACACTAATGACTTTGCGGGTGATCACATACAGTATTGTAGAAATATAAACTGATATTTTCCCTTACATCTTCATCCATGGAAACTGTGCAGTGTATCTACTGTATACCATCTCACTTCACTGATCCTAGTTGCTCAGCACTTCTCTCTGCCATTCCCACAGATGCTGGGCTTTGAGTTGACAGATCTAATTAGAGACAAGGTTCAGGCCCAAGCCCCATGATGAAGTAAAATACAAAGGATCTGCACGCTAATACTTTTGGCCCCTGCTGCTTATGTAATCACTCGACACATGAGGTTCTCAGCCTCCCGTTTTCCTCAGGGTGATCTTGTGACATGAAGTGTGTGTAAGAAGTAGACCAACACACAGTAGGGTGCAGATGGGTGATGTCTCTCCTGGCTCAGTGGATGCATGATATATTCTGCATGCTAATATCACTTAGAGCACCACAGTGAGCCATTAGCTTTAGAGAGGGGGGAGTGATTTCTGAGATTGTAGCCACATGTTTCAGAGACTTGTAAGATTGAGTGTAAACAAGTCAAGTTAAGTCATACATCACACTAGCTTGAGACATATCTCACTCAAGCTTGGAGTTGCAAGAGTTGTAATTTGCAAATGTGTTAGACAATATTTGTGCAGGGTTCCTCAGGTGGGCCTCACTTCTGAGAGAGTGCCCCACTTCATTACAGGAGCTTCCTGAGTTTCTGCCGTGGGCCTTTTTTTTAAAGTCAGGATCTAAGACACCAGCTTCAATAACAATAACAGGATAAAGCCCCCTGCGGTGTGTCTGGAAAGGTTGCTTATATTTGGGTTTGCCCACTCTGAAGGGCATTTGCAGGAAGTGGCAATGGATCTTGAAAAGACATACAGCAAACAGTTCAACAATACCCTTTACCTAATGCCTGTTTACGTTTGTAGGAGAGACACACCCAGTGTTTGAAACAGAGTGGCAACCAATAAATCATATTTGGCTTGTTTGCTGAAGAAAAAAAAACAGATACTATAAAAATGGGCGGCCATAGATGACTCACAAAAGGATGAAGACTGGAAACTTGGTAGAACGAAGTGATTAGAGATGTGTTATTGTGCATCACCTTTCATAACAAGTGGCGGTGATGTCAGATAAATGCAATTGTGTTTTCCACATTCACAGTGCCTTAGACTATAAAAAGCAGGAACATTGGGCTTGTCATACTTTATGACCAGTAAACTGTATTCCTCTTCTTGTGGCTTTAATTGGTGTGATAAATCACGGTTGTCATCGCTAAAAATAACACTTCGTCCATTATGCTTTCCTTTCCATCATAAGAACACAACATACTCTGCCTGATTACTGAAGATGTGGCAAATCAACAAAAGTGTTGGTCTGAAGTTGGCATCTAATATACAGCAGTATAGAATTGATAGAGATATAAGCTCTAGTTTTACATGAACTACAGAGATGAGCTGTCTAAAGCCTGGCCATGCTGGCAGAGTGGCTCTAGAGATGGCAGTGTAGGTCTGATGCACAGTTGGGTCCACCACTTGGGTCCAGATGGAAATATCATGACAACTGGAGGATGGATAGAGATAAAATTTTGTAAACAAAAAACAAAAACAAAAAAAAAAAAACGATTCAAGGCCCTATCTTACACCTCACACAAAGCAGATGGCAGAGGTGGCGCTAGCAGCATTGCTATCTTACACTGGAGCAGTTGACATTTTTGCAACATTTACGAGATTGCAAATTAACTTGTGCCCAGTCTGTGAATGGTGCCCAAGGTGCCCAGGTGCATTTGGTATCTGGTGCATGGTGCATTGAAGTCAAAACCACTTGCACCACAGACCTACTAAAACCTGGTCGAAGTGCAAAGTCTGTGTTGCATTAGGTCCATCTGCATAAGATAGCAACCGGAGTGATTGGCTGAGGTGCACACACACATCTCCACAATCACAAAAGACCTTTCATTTGTTTTAAAATGTGTGCATTTGTGTCTATAAAATTGTGTGTCTAAAAATGATCCTCTCACCCTGCCAACTCCATATACTGCGCACTCTTGCACTTTCACTTCTCGAACCAGGAGATCTGTCTCCTCACTTGAAAATCTTTCTTCACTTTGTTTTCTCCCAGTTATTTCAACATTATGCTTGTGCTTCGGGTGCACCTGCTTCTTAAAGGTGATGAGAGACAACTTTCTGATTGGTTTATTGCATGTTTGGAGCACAGGGGGCAGGACAGGCCAGGATACCCCTGCACTCCTGGCAACAAAGGAAGATGTGGACACACCTTGAATAAATTAAAACCTTTACACCTTGCACTTTAGATCAGCATGAGATGATGACCAAAATGATATATCTTGACTTAAGTGATCCCTTGACTTTTCCTTTAGCATCACATTTTTGGTTTACATTTGTGGTTTTGGGTAAAATACCTCAACAACCTTTTCATTTTCATTTCATGTGTTATTATTATAGAGGAAAAGATTAAAGGGAACATTACAGATATTAAAATGTTCATCCATCCATTCATCCATCTGTCCACCCATCCATTCATACACCCATTCATTTTCCTAAATTTATCCAGGGACAAGCTGTGGTATCAGCAGGCTAGGGTATTCCATATATCCTCTACCCCAGCAATACTTACAGTTCATCCTGGGGAATCCCGAGGCATTTCCAGACCAATTGGAATATGTAATCCCTCCAGCATGCTTTGGGTCCACCCTGGGGTCTTCTCCCAGTAGGACGTGTCCAGAATACCTTCAGAAAAAGGCATCCAGGAGGCATCCTAATCGCTAGAACCACCTCAGCTGGCTCTTCACCCTCTCAAAGGCTGAGCTCGTACAACCTATGAAGGAGACTTATTTCAGCCACTATCCATGATCTCATCCATTTTGTCACTACCCATCTGCAAAAAGCAAAGACAAGCCATTCAACGAATGGCCCTGAAAATTGAAAACAAACCTGTATTTGATTACCTTGGAATGAGACTCAACAGTCTTCTCATGAATCACTTACCCCACCAAAGCTGAGTGATTAAGATGGCATGACTTGAATCAGTGGTTGCAGCTGTGTCCATCCATCAAATAGTGTTTATATGTTTGTTTAAAATGTGTAACAGAGGTCATTGCTCAAATGTAATGAGGGATGCTATTTCAGATTTAGTGTGTGTGGAAAAAAATCTATCAGTCTTGTTTATTCACAGTGTGCAGGATTTAGTGGCATCCAGTGGTGAACTTACAGAGTGACAATTTCACCCTTCCCTTCCAAACTTGTCAAGCCCCTTTTCCATATATATAAGGTGACTTGGCTTGACTCAGTTTGATTCAGCATATCAGCCTTAAAATGCCAGGGACTCCATTACAACAGCGCCACCTGCTTTAAGATGTCTTTTAACTGACATGTGTTTGTCTTGCGTCAAGTGGCTGTAAAAACAGAAGATAAGTATGTTTAATTTCTTAGAAATTCTTTACAGTAACAGTTGCTTTCATTATGAACACAACTACAGTTGAAAGCAAACATGAAACAGTAAAATAAAACAGATATAAGTACAAACAGCGCCACAGGAGAGAAACTAAACTTCAACTAGAAGCTACAAAAGTGCTGAACACACAAAGGGCCCTATCCTACACCCAATGCAAAGCCATCGCACCGCTGGCGCAAGTGGTTTTGCTATCTTGCACCAGCAAGTGCCATTTTTGCCATGTCTGCAAGATAGCAAATGCACTTGCACCTGGTCTGTGTGGCTGTGGGTGGGAGGTCTAAACATGAAGGCAAAATGAAAGCATGGCCCAGCGCGTTTGCTATCTTGTGCTCGGCGCATTGGCATATAAACCACTTGTGCCTTAGATGAGCTAAAACCTGGTCGAAGCGCAGAGTCTGTGGTCTTTCAGCACAAGATAGCACCCAGCGGGTTTGGCTGAAACACACACACGTCTTCACAATCACAAAACACCTTAATTTATGTTCATTATTTTCCTCACACGGTAGTGTGGATTAGTAAAGTGCCATTTGAAAATAATATTTTTTTTTTAAACTTTATTTTTCAAGTTTTTTGTACAAGACATGGCTAGCGTCAGTGCAATGAATAAGAATGAGTATGGTTACAATGTGATATCACAAAATAATTCAAATGCCAACCATGCAGTGTCCTTATTAATACAAAAAAAACACGAACTGAGAGGAGAGCAAAACAAAAAAACAAAAGAGCGATATATACACACACACACACACATATATATATATATATATATATATATATATGTATATACATATATATGCCTGTTCATCTGAACACGTATGTGTATATATTCACATACACCCATGTGTCCGAATTACCGTAAATATACTCATGTAAACATATATAATTGCACACATACACATGCATACATTCATAAGAATAAAATGTGAGGTAACCTTGGGGTTGTGAGTAGGTCGTCAGTGATATATAGCTTGAGCAAGGGGTTCACTGAAAAGGTTAAAGAGCACTGGGTTGGCTGGGCAGCCCTGACGACAGCCGCGTTGCAGGTGGATAGTTCCAGACAGACCTCCATTAACCTTAATTCTGGCTATGGGGGACGTGTATAGTGTTTTGATGCCTTTAATGAACTTCTCATGAAAGCAAGATTTTTCCATGACTTCCCACCCCACTGAATCAAATGCTTTTTCTGCATCCATACTAAGTAGGATAAATGCAGATTCTGATATGATTTTCCCCCACAGTACTGCTTTGGCAGCATCCCACAGCATCACTGGGTTCACATTCCCATCATCATTATCATTCGAATATGTTTTTAGTTCTTTCTTTATTTTTTCTTTAAACCCAGGGCTATTTAACATGCTTATATTTACTCTTCACGTTGTCATTTTGGGCCTAGTGTCTAAATGTAATTTTAAGTGGACACTGGAGTGATCTGTTATATCTCTCTGGTTTATCTCACATTCCTTTAGCCTGTGCCTCTCAGAGTTATGCACGAATAGGTAATCGATTCTTGAATATGCATTCTGACGATTTGAGTATGAAGTAAACTGTCTATCTTGATGGTGGAAATCCCTCCAAACATCTATCAGACCCACATCATCAATTCTCCTTTTAATCCATCTTTCAGTGGGGGTGAGTTTCCTTTTTTGATTGGTTGTGTCCAACTTTGGGTTCAGAATTACGTCCCTGGTGCAAGACGGCAAAAAGGTGGATTTGGACACACCTTGAATAAATTACATCCATTGTGTCTCGTGCTTTCCACTTGCACTTTAGATCAGCGTAAGATGACACTTAAAAAACACCTTTCTCTCACAACAAAAACATGTTTGAGGGGGAGGAAGGTGGTTGCATGGGTTTGCCGCAGTGAATGAGACATCATCGCAACCCACTTGGATGTGGATCGGGCATGCTTTGGCCCCGACGCCGGAGATGGTTCATCTTGTTAACAACTTGGCACAGCTTGTTGTATTATAAGTTGTATAAGCCATGATGCCAATGGAAAGTCCCCACAGGAGGCTATATTTAGATCTGCTGTTTGGTTTGTTTGTTCTGGGCTACTGTAGAAACATGATGGTAAAACATGGTGGACTTATAAAAGAGTAGATATAACTTCTCATTTCAAGGTAACTAGAAGACAACCATTATCTGAGCTGACTATAAAATAATAAAAACATACTTATGAAGATTATATTGAAATCCTGCCATAATCTGCTAATAGATCTGTCTAAATCTTACACACTGGACCTTTAAAGGACTTGTGAAGTCACTGCTCGCAGTGATACAAATGATATTAAAAAGTGTGTTACATTCTGATAAAAATTGTGGCCTATGACTTTAAGAATCCTATCCCACAGTCCAGATTATATGAATTAATATTCAAGGTGGATACTACTACAAGTACACAGATTAGCTTGACAAATCCTCTGGATATTATGTGACATCTGTTGTTTGATCATTCTGCAACCAAATTTTTTTTTTTTTTTTAGTTTTTTGCATGATTTGATGAAACACTATACATCTTAAATAATCAAATCATGTGATAATCAAACCTCACACCTCAAACAGTAGTTATATCAGCATTATTGTATATTTGATACTTTTCTCCCTGTAATGGACACACATTTCATACAATATCATTCTAGTGCAGCTAATTAGGATCATGAAAGACAATTATTAACAGAACAAAACCAGTTCCACCATGTCCTTGAAACAAATGGACATTCAAGGACATGAGAGCAGAGAGAGAGAAAAAAGACATGCAATATTGGCTAATTGGCAGAGGTTTGTTTGGATTATTGAAATGGCTGAGTAAACATCAAGGACATCACTGTCAGAGCAGTGGACACCTTGACAATATATCACAGCCTTAATGTGACATTGTTTAGAGTCTCTTATAGATGTAGGGAGCAGGGAGTCAGACCTCACACATGCACCAGTCACCAGTAAACATGCGTGACTCACAAATAATTTCCTTGCTTATAATTCAGGTCACTGTGGTGCTTTTTAGATTAAGAAAAGCCAGCTTTTACAGCAAATTTACTGTGTGCCGAAGCAGCTAGCTTACAATAAGCAAACAAAATAAATACCAGACACAGAAGTGACAATACTCCTCACAAATCTGACTGCATTAGGTTAAGTTGAAACAGACAGATGACAAAAAAATTATGATTTAAGAATAACATTTAATTAGAAGAAAGCATAATGTTCAGCCTTTAACTTTGTTATCATGACACTTGCTGGAGCACACTGCAGCAGGTGTAATGAAGGAAAAAAAAATCACTGACTATAAGGAGCCTAGTCCATCTAATGACATTAAAGACATCTGTTATGGTTCAACAAGGTGGAGGACCCAAATGTGGACCAAACGAGAACCAGCTCAAAAAGGTTTAATGAAGTTAAACAAAAGAAACAAAGGCTTACACAGATGAAGGGAGGTAAAAAATCCAAAGTCCAACAAAACAGAATCCACAAAAGGTAAACTCAAAAAACGGTTCAGGGAAAAAACAACACGGTTGACACATGGAAGGGAAACACAGGGAATGCAAGCTGACTGGCATGGCAACAAGACAACAAACTGACACCGACACAGAGAAACACAGGGGCTAAATAGACAGAACTAATGAGAGACAGGTGGACAAACAGGTGACACTCACAAGACACACGAGGGAGAACCAAGACTACAAAATAAAACAGGAAGTGGCCAACAAAATTTCCAAACTGTAACAACATCTCTTTCATTTTGCATTATTGTGTCACTTTTTCCTGAATAAGATTACCAACAATGGGAAGAAGAAATATCTGTTTCCATGCTACATCACTAAATCTGGAATTTTCAAAGGTTCGTCTGGGGCAGAAACACTGAATTCACAGTTTTAAAAAATACAAAATAGGAGTGGGTCAGAAAAAGTTCATTGGCTGTACAGGTTCAACAAGTGTTTTATTTATGCAGAATTTCTGTTAAATCTTTTAACAAATCAACATTTGCAATGTTTTTGTGCAGCACAGATATGAGTCTGACAAATAATTCATCTGCTGTGTATTGATAATGGCAGAAAAAAGTAATGACTTTGGGTTCCATGATAAGGATGTGAATATGATTCAAACAATATTACTGTAGAAGCTATTTGTTTTTTTTTGTGCAGGATTTTAATAAACTGGTCTGATATCATCTGTTTGCTACATCAAAATGCCTGAGAAATGCATCGCTGTGATGTTCTGAAAACTGAACAATGTAGCTTGCATGAGCAAGTGTTGCTTTAAAGGTTATCATACTAGCTCAGACACACAGAATGATAAGGGATACTCGTTTATTGGACTCTAAATTTGATCAAGCAGCAGAATTGGCGTAGTGTTGTACGTGAGGGAGGATAATCATGAACTCTTTGAAATACTGGTAGCTCCCCTCTCTCGAATTATTACCTCCAAATACACCAGTTAGCTGCTGGCCACTTAACTGTTTATCTTGTTTGTGTGTGTGCGTGTGTGTGTGTGTGCGTGTGTGTGTGTGTGTGTGTGTGTGTGTGAGAGAGAGTGAGAGAGAGAGAGAGAGAGAGAGAGAGAGAGAGAGAGAGAGAGAGAGAGAGAGAGAGAGAGATTACATACACCTGAAAAACTGCATTCACAGTTCTTATATCTGTCCAGCTGTGTACCCATGGCTCTCATTTCACATGTAATTCATGTCAGATTAATTCTGCCTCCGGCTACGAAGTCACAGGGATTTCAAAAACCACTTAGGAAACCGGCATCAGTAAACCTGACATGCTCACGTCTGGAGAATGTGCCTGTGCATTTTAAAGTCTTTGAGTGAAGCACTGAGTTTGTGCTACTTTCTCCTGCTACAATGGTAAATTGAACATGTATCATGGACAACAATTTATATCCACCTCATCTTATAGCATATAACAGTCTTAGTGCAGTTTGAAGAACAAAATCAATATAGACATACAATGATAAACAGAGCAGCAAAGCAAACAAATCAATAACCTGATGAAATAAATGCAAATAGTAAGTTGCTATAAAACCACACAGTCCTGAGGGAAAGCTCCAGCCTTGATCTTGTGTAAACCTGTCCCATATGGTTAGCTGAAGTCTGTGTTCTGTTTTACCTGTTTTCTGATCAGTGTGACCTTTATGACTTATTACATAATGTAGCACAGTTCAGAAAATAATTTTTCCGACACTGTTACTGCCTTATTCTCAATAACTGAGCACCTTTCCCTGTTGAATCTACAGGGCTGTATTGGTATGTACTGTACTGAGAGACTGTTGAAAAATTGGAAAGAATTACACTGGATACTGCTGGCTGTAATCTAAAGTATTACCAAATTTTGTTCACTGATTTTTCTTATATTCTGTGCACATGAGATACTAATAGAGTGCTGCAGGATTGAGTCCTAAAACCCAGAAATCAGTTAGCATATTAGCACCTCTGGTTCACTCGTCTCCAAGCCAGTGGGTTTTTGAATGGGTTTTTGGTTAGATGTTTGAAATAAAGTCTGTGGTTTTCAGTAAATACCACATTCATGAATTTTGAAGGTTTTATGTGTCTTTAAAAACGTCAACACTTAGACTACATAGATTGCCACAGACAATAAACATCACCACAGAGAACACTAGTCATTGTACTTCAGGCAGTTATATTTACACATCAAAAATCATAAAGGTGGTGTTCAAAATGTGCAAGTATCAAAAACTGACTGGTCTAGTCCATCAAATGTGAAAAAAAAGGTGATTTCAGGCCATGGCCTTCTCTGGAGTCACACTTGTGATGCTAGTCTGCACACATACAACACGAGGATCCACTTCAAGAAGAATATTATGGTCTCAGCAGCTCAAATACCCCCACACAAATATTATTATTGTTTTAATAACATGTACTCTGACACTCTTCCATATAAGACATATCTTTCATTGTCTGTAGGCTCAAAAACTAAACAATATCTTTGCAAGACATTTTCCTGTCCAGTACACATTCTTGTTGAACACACTGGGCCCTATTTTATGCTGATCTAAAGCACAAGTGGAAAGTGCGAGGCACAATGGATTTAATTTATTCAAGATGTGTCCAAAAGCACCTTTGCTGGCTTACACCAGAGCTGCCAGGGTATCCTGTCCTATCCTGCTCCTTACGCCAGCAGCACAAACCAGAATACACCTACCAGTTGCGCCCAAGTGCCTTGATTCATTCACAGGCAAGTTTAGAGTATACAATAAACCAATCAGACTGTCGGCTCTGATCACGGCTCTTTAGGAAGCAAGTGTGCCAGGAGCACAAGTCGTGGCAGCATGAGGGAACAACTAGGATGGAACAAAGAGAAAATAATTTGAAGAAAGAAGACATATCTCCAGGTTCGAGAAGTGAAAACGCAAGAGTGCGCTATATAAGATATAATAATTGTTCCATCCTTGTTTTTCTGGATGCCAATAAAGGCACAGACACGCAAACAATACAGCTGCTCCAGCTGTCATGTGACTGATCTGTTAAAGAGATCTGACAGCTGTGATCCCGTCCTATGCACATTTTGCAGATCTGTTGAGATTTGTTGGGCTTTATAATTATATTAATAATTCATAATTTCTTATTAGTGAGAATAATTTTATAGTCACATGTGCACGCACGCTGTATAATATTAATGAAAGGTGTTTTGTGATTGTGAAGATGTGTGTGCCTCAGCCAAGTGTGAGACACACACATCCACATGCTTCTAGGTTCAATATTTACACTTTATTGAAAAGACTTAACATAAATGAAGGTTTTTTGTGATTGTGGAGACGTGTGTGTGTCGGCCAAAGGCGCTGGGTGCTATCTTGTGCACCACAGACTTTGTACTTGTACAAGGTTTTAGCCAGTCTAAAGTGTAAGTGGTTTTTACTCCAATGCACCATGCTGGTGTAAGATACCAAATCCACCTGCACCACCAGGGCAATGACTTTGCGTTGTGTGTTAGGTAGGGCCCATTGTGAGGTGTGGAGTTTGTTATCCATTATTTTTGTAAGCTCCATGTCTGCTAAGTTATGTGGTGCATTTAATAAAATAAACCATATAAACTCCTATAATGAAATTAATCAAAACAATCAATCAAACAAGAATAATTGTGAATGTCCAAAACAATTAACCTCAACACAAACTCTTTAATGGTTAAATATTAATAGCCTTTTGATTTATAAAATCACTTGAGAAATGATTTTCAGAGGTAAACACTGTAGCTAATAAAACAACTTTAATTAATTTTGGCCATTTGTGGGTAACAAAACAAAGTGTGAACACAAGATTAATATAGTATCGCCAATAAAGTAATTATGACAAAAATGTCATTTACATATTTAGAAGACAGTCATGTTATTGGCCACTTGACGAATGTACAAAAGTTCAACACTGACTCTCCCTTTACATCTCATTTAGTCTGCATCAACTTCTGACATGACAAAAATGTCCGGCTATTTAACTGCTAAATGCTCCACTATTTTAAATTTTAATTAAAGAAGTATAATGCATCTATAGACATAGTGGGCTCAATAAAAAAATATCTGGCAGCAGTCTTTCTGTACAGAGGGGAAGGACAATCACCAACTGTTTAAAAGAGTAACTAAACCTCTAAGCCACTATTTTTCACCTGAAAACCAATACATAGGGGCATTTAGTAGTGACATTTTAGGGTAAACTATTTGAATACTATATACTGTGTTATAAATATGCACAATATGTGACTGCCCTCTCCTGGTTGAAACACAGTTCTTGCAAATGTGTTTTGCTATTGGTCGATCTGGAGGCAGGTGATGTGTATGGTGGCAGCTTTCATCACCCAACTATAACCCCTGGTTCTGACTACCGACTATCTTGCCTCACATGCTACAGATCCACAAGGCTCTGCCCACTGCAGTGGTTGTCATGTGCACCTTCTCCCTGCCCCCCCCTCCTCAGTTTCTTGTCACTTTTTGTCATTTTTCAGAGTTATGCAGCGGGTGGTGTTAGGCTCAGACCTGAGGGTGTAGTAACACTTAAAACATTATGAAGTAAATGTTGATCGCACAGTGTAATGGCTATAAAACAATGACAGCATCCATGTTTAGACTGGTTCCCTATAAGCCTTGCTTTCACGATGCAAATCTGTCTGCCGCCAGGCCTGATTTTTCCCAGGAAAATGATGTCTCCATTATGGACTACATGAACGAACAAATTCAGACTTTTCCGCCTTATGTTTTCTACATTACTCCCCCCTCCTCCCCAATGCCAACCCCTGTTGATTCCATGCTATAGGGTAACATTCATTCAAACAATGTTATTACTATGCAACGCACATCATTATGGCTTTCAATTTACCTCTTCAGTGAACATGCTTCTTTTTTCCTTTCTTTTTTTCCAAAGTGGTGTTGATCATTTCTTCAAGGAGCTCAGCTCACTGGAAACGGAAAGTGATCCGGTGTTGTGTACACGTGTTGTCTTTTTCCACTCTAAATATGACAGATAAGAGATCAGAAGGTCTATAGTTCATATACCATATACTATGCTCTTGTAATACTTCAAATCCAGCAGACTACTGACTTGAGATCTACAGGAAATAAGATGGTTTTACTTGTATTAAATTTATGATGATAGTTACATAACTGTCCTACTGTACAAAGACTGTTTCAGTGTTGCTTGCTATCAACTGTTCATCCATGTTTCTAGCTTCATGCTTCAACAGTAGCTTGAGTATAATGAAGTTATTGTTAGACAGCGGGTGACAATCATGAAAGTGAACTTCTGCTCATGATCCTGTCAAACATTAAAGAGTATGGAATCAGTGATTAATAATCTCCTTTAGTTGAAACAAAACATAATCCTCTTAGCGAGTGAACCTTAGCCCGTCCTATTAGTCAGTCCTCTATCACCCCATTAAGAGGACAACTGAGGATTATGCTCACCCTGCATTAGTGTCAAGTTTTCCATTTAGTCCAAATGGCCAAGGGTCCATTGTGTCCATGGTGGAGTTCTCATAATTTCCCCTTAATGATCTTCTAATGCAGATGAGAAAACACAAAGAATAAATGGGCTCTATCAGATTCCAACTCAAATATCAGAAGAATAGCTAGTCTACTCAACTCAGGCTTTAAAGGTTGAATGTTTGAAGGCTTTGAAGGCTTGAATGTTTAAATTAAAATTCTGGCCATGTCTCACACATTACACCTTTACATATAATTTAAGTCATATGATTTAATGTGCAAGAATAAACTAAACAATGTTACTCTTTACTACTACTCTTATCCCTGGTTGGTAGAATTGGTAGTGTTACAACTCTCCCCATGGTACAACCATACCTGGTCTCCCCCATATACAAAGAGGTAGAGAGGTTTGTGATTTCATTAGTATCTGTAATCATACAGTGCTCAGCCTCTTAAAGGTCCCTTTTCAGTCAAGCTCCAAACCTCTGCTTAGCTTACTCATGCCTGCTTCTGCCAGAGCAGTAAATTGATTTTACTTTATTTATTAGCTCATTTCCTGTCTTATTTGTTCTAAGTATCATTACAAACAATGTTTGATGTCAGTCGTAGCTGCAATGGACATGCATCACTACTCCAACTAATTAAGAAACAACACAAGTTGAGAGGAGGGACAAACAGATGGCAACAAACACTTTGATTGTGACAGATATTTGAAGTCTTTGTTGTATCCATCAGCAGTAAGAGACTTGACTGGAGCATTGTTTTCACATCTTTGAGCGTGGTTTAATGCAGAGGTGCTATCATCAGACGGTCTCCGTATTTTTCAACTCTATTACTGGGAGATGCCCTGTGGGAAACCACAAAGTAGATTTCTTCCTAATGATTTCATAAAACATCTTGATCTTTGATCTAATTTGTGGCTTGTAATTTAAATCAAGTCACTGTAAAAACGATGAACTATGCCTCAAATACAATTACACATTGTTAAATTGCTTGATATTTAATTCCAGGAAAACTGTAATAATTTCTCCAAAATGCAGCCTTGAGATATGCTGAAAAATTAATGATCCTGGCAAGACATAACATACAAAGATACACATCATCATAGATACAAATGGAAAAACATCAGGTGGCCATGTGACGTTTAAAAAAAAAATAATAATAGGAGAATATTAAGAGACTTTTGCTGGGTTTGAACTCACTCCTCAAAGTGATGATAACACACTGAATCCTGCAGCCAACATAATAAGTGGAAAATATTTCTACCTCAAGAGCCTGCCTGCACACTGGAAAGTACTTGAACATGTTATGACATGCCATCAAAATGTACTTTAACACAACTGATCAAAGATTAAAGTTTAAATGGCAGAAAAAAATGAGAGAGAAATACAGAAAAAATCCTTGATGTGATGGACTGAATAGTACACAGTGAAATGACAGTGAGGATTTAACAAAGTAAGCAGCCAATGAACCTGAGTTTTAATGTGATATCATACTGCATAGTTAGCTAAAGGTACTGTGTGTGAGATTTATTGGAACTTTTTTAAGAGAATGTGGCATAAAGAATTTAATATAAAGTCTGTACACTCAAGTCCCAAGTAAAGTCCTAAACAAGTCATAATGCTCTCTTCACCAAATGTAAAGCCAATTTAGTGACATAGTCTTAACTTACCTTTCTTTGTGCAACTTCATGTTGTTATCAAACAGTGTTGGAAGCTGTTTCAACTCTGTCACTTTTCAACCTACACATTTTGCAAACTGCAATTTGTTTTTTGTTAAACAGTGCAGTGTTTTTGTACGGAAACAAAATTATATTTAGTATCTTTCTTTTTCAACTGGAGCTCAGTTACATTAGTTAGTTCTTCATGTTTCTCTCATACAGTTTGATTGGATGTTGTCAGATTGGTTCAAACAAAGTGCATCCAGGGAAATTAAGTGTTAGTGATACGAGTTTGGAATCTTAGTTGATTCAGGAAATGAAGGGAAATTAATTCATGTGTGGAATACTTTTTAAATAACACACTTATACATTTTTGGACTTTGGGAAGTTAGCAATTACCGAGTTGCAGGTTGCCTTTTCGATTTTGTCAAGTTGGGTTTGAAGTCATCAAATTTGTGACTTGAGTCCAAGTCATTGAGTTCGAATTCACACCTCTGGAATTTAATATTCATAAGAATGTTTTCATAAGTGTATAATCACATGAAAATGAGAATCGTTGTGTTTTCATTACCTTAGAATAAGCATCCTCCACAGAGGCACCAACATATTTCAGTCAGGAGAGACTCAGCGTAAAAGGAAATTTTTTGATGTATGCATGAGATAATGAAACATGAAAGGTCTTTGGCGGTTAGACCCCATCGTGGTGAATACAGTATGCATGTATATAAGTAGGGGCGATGAAGCTATAGTGAAGCGAAAACCCCTGGGGTCGAGACACTGGTGGTGGTGATGAGTTGGCGAAGCAGAGACTGGTGAGATGAAGTGGCTCCGAACTCCTGCTGCCTGGACCTGATGACTGGAGGAGAGAGGGGTGGAGGAGGGCCACGCGACTGTCTGAATGACAACTGATGGAGCAAAGACAGAGCCGATTTAAAGTTTGGCAGCAGCAATTACACGTTTTGCGTGAATTTTGCAGCCACTGTAGGTTCTCCTACACGATTGGAAGGGGAGGGTAAGATGTGGTGTTTGCAATCTGCAAGATCCCTGCTAGATGTCACTACATCCTACACACTGTTACTTTACGTATGCAGTATGTGCACTTTAATGTGATATGATGATATCAGTTTGAAATTCCAACACTGTGTAAAAAAAAAATCTCAATGACAAGAACTTATTGCAATGTCAACTATTGATGTTATTCATCAAGTGTGCAACATCAAGGCTGTTGAAATTCTGACACACAACAATAAAAGCCAGGGTGACATTGGAGGTTTCTGTGGATTGTCCACCATATATAATACAAGACAAGATTAATAATAAAAAAACAGATATATTACTTCTTCGTATGGATGACAAGGACCTTTAAGCTGTAACTGGTCATTAATTCTGCTGAGGATGTAAGGTCATGAGGTTTCGCCCGAGTCTGCTGTGATGGATGAGGACAGCTCATTTCTAAGCTATTCTGTTACTGCCTCTCAGTGGTGCCGGGACTGTTAGACTCTGCAAAGGATGGCTGCTATCATCCATCTTAAACATGTAAACAAATTCTAGCATATGTGCCCCTGCACACAGAC
The DNA here is from genome assembly GCF_056507025.1 of Lutjanus erythropterus. NCBI lineage: Eukaryota > Metazoa > Chordata > Actinopteri > Lutjaniformes > Lutjanidae > Lutjanus > Lutjanus erythropterus. Next base: position 24,132,032 of record NC_139318.1, read on the forward strand.
ATGAATCTCAAAAGAATGAGTACATCTAAAGTTATCCAAAAAAATCAAGCCATCTGTGCCACCAAACTATGCACTGCAGCACTGCAGACAGCACAATTTACCCAAACGCTGCAGAAGAATCCCCCTCAACAATCTGTGTGAGGCATGGTGGCCACTGGTGCTGTCATATTGTCTGTCTGTCTTGGATGTTTTGTGTGTATGTTGCACACTAGGCCTGGAGTTGCCACTTGGGACTGTAAATATTTCCAGGCAAGTGTAATGTGTGGTCCTAATTAGTTCCACCGAGGTTAAGATACTATCAAGTGTGGAGAGCTGATAGGAGGATGCAGAATCATTATTCTCCAAGCGTCCTGCTCTGAATAGAATTATTTTTAGCCTCAGTACTTCCCATTTTTTTACATTCTGCATTCATGAAACTTTCCTAAAACTGCTTAAACAAAACGTTTAGATACTGACTCTGTTTTCTGCAATATTACACTAACCGTACATGCAGGAAACTGACAACATTTGTCAAACAGCCCTTGTGGATTGTTCTGTGCTCTGGCAAAGTTTTAACTCACACAATGATGAAGTGAGATGTAAATGTTGTGAATGAAAAAACAAGGCCTTTTGGCTTGCAGATGAGGAAGATTGTGCATGTTCAAATGTACAGAGAGAGAGAGAGCAGAGAGAAATGAGTGACAGGGTGGACCCTGCCTGAGTTTTTAATAAGCACAAATTTAGTCAAACAGAGAGCTGCATACAAGCACTAAGTAGCAGGCGTTTGGAGAATATTTTTCAGGATTTGTTCTCCTCAGGGATCTGATTTTGTAGCTTTAACAACTTTCTTCCTGTAATTAGTCCTGTTAGTATTCACTGCGTCATATGCAGCCTGACAGGCAGGACATTTCATTGAACTGTTTCCTGCATTGTATGGCAAACTGTGAACCTGCGGGCTCTTTTTTATTCACACTGAGTCTCTCAGTTCAGAGACTCGTGGACCAGAGATGGGCACAAAGAAAGAGGAGGAAGTCAGACAATAAATTGCCCCTTTGGTTTAGTCCATCCAGAAATCCCACCGCATGACATTCCACTGCACCTTAATTGAAATGTTACAGCCAGCCTCCTCAGAGGTGACTTCTTGAGCCCAGTAGGAATGACAGCAACAATATAGAAAGCATAATAACTTCATTTGAAGAAATAATTTTATGCTAAATGAGAATGTAAATGTTATGCTGTTTTTCATTTTCTGTGTCCACAGTTTGTGTCTTTTTATGGTCATACTGTATTGGAGACACAAAATGTACAAAAAAACATTTAACAACTATTAATTAGACTATACTACTCGTGCTTTTTTAAAGTGACTACAGGGAACATTCATATTGTGTTGATTGTGAAGGACTATAATCGGTTTATCTAAAAAAAAAACAAACTTACTTAACTGGCTAACATACTGCACACTGTAACTGAGAAAATGTAAACACAGGCTCTCTGGGTCTGCATACCCTAAATTTGTTTAATCTGATTTCAAGGAGAATCCAACCTGGTGCCAAGCATTAAGAACATATAGAAATATACAGAAATAGTCCTCTTACTGATGGTCTTATTTTCTTATGTAGGTCATATAGAACTATATAAATTAAAGGCATAGTTTAGAATATTTGATGAGGGGTATGAGGTACTTATTGATAATCCATATATTATCTACAGTGGATGGCAGTCAGCATGTCCCAAGAGTGGAGAAGTAGAGAAGAGTGTCGGGATGTGAGCTAAGCAATGAACTGCTGTGGACAGGGCCAGCGGGAAAGCATATTTGATTTTTATGGCTTTACCTTGCTGTCAGGCAGCCTTTTCTGACGTGAAACTGCTGTTATATAACAGGGGCAGAGGCAGAACAGATTTTAGCCACTTTCAAAAAAAAGGAAATAATATTGCTCTCTCCAAACCAACCAGACTCCACAGGCAAAATCAGTCATTTTAACTCACAGAACACAGAGGAGTTGCTGGACTACCACTGCCTTAGTCTGTTAGTTAGTTTGTTTTATTGTGTGACTTTGGTGTTTTAAAATGATAGTTTGGATTAATTGAAGTCGCAAAATAACACAAATAAATTCAAACAAATTGAGGTAGTGCAGTACAACAACTCTCGTGTTCTGTGCGGTAAAATTAATGGTTTTGCCAAAAGAGCTCTGATGGTGGGATAAAGCATTGGAAATATTTGAAATATAGTGCTTCCTTAAACTGACTTTTTTTAGGTAGCGAAACTCTGTTCTGCTGCTGACCCTGTCCACAGAAGTTCATTGTGTAACTTCCTTGCTGGTTCCTCTCTCTGCTTCCCCAAACTGGAGGCGTGCCGACTGCCATCTGCTGCAGCTAATACACTGACTATCAATAACTACCTTATAAAACCCCACATCAAATAACCTGAACTATCCATTTAAACTGTTTCAAAAGCCAACTTGAAAAACTCTTTGCAGTATGTTTAACTGTGAACTTGAAGCAGGCCATGGGGGTTTTTGAAACATAAAGGAACAAGTTCCAGAGTTCCACACTTGTATTTTGGCCTCAGACTAATGAGGATGTGTTTCATAAATTTTTATGAAGTTTGAAACCAATTGATGTCTGATGAGCAGCAGAAGGCGACGCAACTGTGAACTTCATCTTTCATAACCATGTATTATGTATGCACTGAAACAGAGAAATGATCTAAGGGGAAACACCACAGTCTTTTATTTCCAGCATCATATGAAGTATGGCAGCAGCTAGGAGGAGTGAGAGGCCACTTATGGATCTAAATGAAACCTGTTACCAGTTGTCTTTCTTGGTCCTACAGCATGATGAAGCACGTTAGACAGCACAAAGAGTACAGTCAACAACACACCACGTGACTGTGGACACTTGCAATGTCATAGTACACAGGATTATGTGTACGGACCCCAGTGACAAGCCTCGTTCAGATAATAGATTTGACAGCATGAACACTGTGTGCTGTCTCCAAGGAACCATTTAATTTACAAGCCGTTCAAATGATTACGTGCACAATGTTCTGAACCTATTAACACGGAGTTGATGTTTTCTTCCCCGGCCCCACCCGCCGTATTTACAATCCCCTTGACAACTGAAAGTGCTGTGATCCGGCTCTATTAAAACACATTTGATTCTGTCTCCATTTCATGCTCTGACAGTGATCAATCAGGGGCACACCAGGGGGAGAGAGCGGAAGATTCATGGAAGAGGCAGTGCATGAGTTAATAAAATCAACTCAGTCAAAATGTCAGCAATCTAGGAAAACACCGAGCAGTGATTCAGTTACACTGTGTACAAAGACAATTAAGGTCATGCTGACCACTCTCTGTCTCAGTCACTCTGTCAGTCTTTCTCTCACCTGTTGGACAACACCTCACAAGGATTCACACTGTATTTTTCTTTCTAAAATTAGATTCATTTCGCCTTGAAACCCTCCTGAAATATCAGTGCTATGAATTATTTTTTATAAAGCTGAAAACATCTCTATCACAGCAGCTGAGAGATGGATCACTCCTGCACCCTGCCGCGCCTCCACCGAATGGCGACAATAACGAATCCAATTGTTTGTGGCATATCGGCAGATGAGAGGAAAGCAAATGAAACGTTGCCCTCTGGAAGGACTGCTGTGTTTCTCACTAAGGCAAAGGCAAGGGTACTTTGTGGTAGCCTGGAAATGCAGGGACTCATCAGTAGGTGAAGCATGTCTCACCACATGTCTACATCCCTACAACAGTGTGATACAGAGGGATTACTCTGCTTGAGTATGTAAGAAAAACAAAAGTACTGGGAGGACAAGAACGTAAGACAGAACCTCATAAAGAACATCCAGTGAGACTAGTGTTCCTATAAAAGTAATTGCTTGTCTGACCTTTAACAAAACAAACTGTAACAATGCACATGAGGAAAATGTCTCCAGGCATTCCCTGTTTTCACACTGCAGTTTCATTTTTTCAGTCAAAGCTTATTTATCATTAATTACTAACATTAATGATGAGTCACTACTGCTGGTCAGAGTTTCAGACTGAAACACCTTTAAAGCAACAGCTCAACCCAAAATACATAATATCCCCTGGCCTGTAGTGCTGTGTTTTTGTCTAGATTGTTTTTCTGTAAGTTGTGGAGTTTTAGAGATATCGTCCAGATGTCTGCCGTCTCTGAAGCATAATGGGACTCGATGGCTACTAATAGTACAGCTTAGTCAACAAGGACATTGTTAATATTTACATCCCAGACTGTCACAAGCATGGACGTCTCCTCCATGAGTAGATACACACTTCCTTCTGCGTGGTGATACAGTTGGTGGGTGTAGTGGTAGCAACAGGCAATGTGTTAATTTTTAACAGCAGGGATGGACTCTTGATTATAAAGTTTAGAGAATATTTTAGATCCAAGACGAAACTCACAGAGGGGCAGTACTCGGAGAAAAAGCAGAAATTAAAAATTTGTCTGCTGCTTCAGCACCACGGACAGCGCCATGGATTTCTCATTACATAGCACAGTTACAGTAGGCTACTGATATTTCAGAGCCATGGTTGGGGCCATAGATTCTAACCTGCACAAACCTTAGTCAGACAAAAGATCAGTGTATCAGGAAGAACAGACTAACATATTCAACTAAACCACCCTCCCGTCCCTTTTGTGCTACAGATGGAGAGGGGGTGTGGAAAGTTAATTAGGAGGATGTATTTTGGTTATTTTGCTAACAAGGGGAATGACACCATGCCTCATCTCTCCTCGACTCATCTACTGAGTAGTAGCAGTAGTCTGAGAGAAAGAAAATACTTCCTACACAAAACTGCTCATAACAAGATCTGTGGAGTATCTTGGGTCATGATTTCTGTAAAGAGACATTGCTGTTGAGTTTTCAAAGGTAATTTCCACCACAACTTGAGTGGACGGAGAAGGCAGATGTCTCCATGGATAATATGTCCAATAACTCATGGAAGACGAGGAGTTGACGTCATATGAATGTCATTGTTATGCTGCTCTTATTTGATGACTGACACATACCCAACCCAGCTCCTACAGTGTTACATTTACTGTTTAAAACACACAGACTCAAATAATTCCCAGGAAGCAAGTGAAGTATGACTGCAACAACAGTTAGCTCAGAATAAACAGAAATGACTGAGCTGTTATCATGAAGCATTCTGTATGCCTGACAAATGTCAAGGCTGGAGCCCAGAGAGAGTCATTGAGAAGAAAGACTCCTCACACTGTTTGACTTTGAAGTGTTTTTTAAGAAGTGATACACACTACAAATAACTCAAGGACTGTGCCATATTAGCATTGCTTTTTATTTTGCCGAATGTTTTAATGATTCTTCCAAGCAAAGATACTATTAACATGATAAATATCAATTGATGCAAATCCATTCCTGTAACAGTAATTATCCACCAAGGTAACAGACAAAATGGACGAGGCTTAGTCAGTAAGTGGAACTGAGGGACAAAAATGATCCCATGAAATTCCCATGAAAGGAAGAGTTCAGCACCAGAGGGCATGCATGATTGGTCTGGTGTTTTCAATTTCCTGCTGGCTTTCCCAATATTTATTTTGATTTAACCTCCATTTCTACTTAACCTTTGCATAAAACCAGACAAATACATTAAGAACAGGTTCTGACAGCCAGCAAAGAGTCAAATCATGTTGTTGTGATAGCAGGAAAGAAAAGAAAAAAAAAGTTTAATATATGAAAAAGACCTACAGCAGCGAAGCGCAGGCAGAGGTGTGTTCGCTGAGAATCAGCTGCATTTATTCCAGAAGACCTCTCTGAAAAGGAGAGGGAGGCAGAGACAGAAATGAAAATGTTCAATTCAGGTCTTTTGAAACTCATTCCAGTCTCTGTGAGCCTCAAACTGGAACTGGGAGTGGCCAAGGGACATTTCTCAGACAGATGCTCAGCAGTCTGATGTGATTTGTAATGATGTGGCGTGTTCTATAGGGAGCATAGGGAACATTAGTGATAAAGCCAATAAACATCGAGACACTCAACAGCAACCTTGCAGGCAAACATGGATGGAGGAGTCATTTGGTTTAAAAACACAAATACATGTTTTGTTTATAGAGTATTTATGTTCAATCAAGGTATTTTCAGTTGCATGGGAGCAGATTATCCAGAGACCTGAGCTGGTTTCTCTGTTTTCAGTTGACATGTTGTTGTTTCACAAAGCTGATGCACCTCTGGGGTCAAATTAACTCTGATGGATGAGGACAGAAGAGCAGGGATGATTTTTTGTTTTTTACTTTGAGGGACACTGATCATGTTAATTAAAAAGTTATCAGAGGCCGCACCAAGTCAACCCCAGTTAGCAGTTTTCAGTTGAAGGAAAAAAAAAACATCTTTAGTCACCAGTGAAAAGATGTTCAGAATTGGTTAAAAAATGTTTTTTTTAGTTTTTTTTCTCTCAGTTTTTGAAGACATAGAATAAATGCATTTCACCAGAATTTACAACAGTGACATTTTCCAACCTCTGCAAATTATAGTCTGTTGTCACTTTGGACCCTCATTAAGGAGTTATAGCCAAATACATCAGTTGAAAGCCAGAAAACAAACAAACAATTCAGGCCAATGACCTTGTCGATCTTTATAATATATCCAAGAGCATATATCCCAAAACAGCTCAACCCATTTATTGAAGAAGTCAATTGATGAGAAACTACTATAATTTAGAAGCTTAACTTAAATGTGTTTTCCCAAAATTGGCCATTTTGAACAGCGACACTGAGCCATGAAAACACACCATACCATCAATGTTGACTGATGAAATTAAGGGAAATTAATTGATTTGTGGTACAGCTTTTACATAAAAACATTCCTCTTCTTCTTTGAACTTGGGGGAATGTGTCAAGCAAGTGATGTCACAAGCCCTTAGTGTTAAAGTCAAGTTGCAAGTCTTTTTATTTTGATTAGTCAACTCAAGTCTAAAGTAATCAAATCTGTTAGTCGAGTCTGACTGGATCCCACCCCACTGGCAGCTATACTTCTCATGTTGGGTTTTGGAAATCTGCATTGATGAAAAGGGTGAGGGCTGCACATGGCCAAACCACAAATCTATCCAACTTTGTTTGTAGATGTTTCAAAGAAAACTCAAGAGCACAAAGTTTTCAGAAAGCAGTCTTTGATTACTTAAAGTCCCACTAATAATAAATGCGTTGGAAAACCACTTCTCCCTCCAGTTAACCTCCGTTGTAGATTTTTTTCCCTCTTGGTGAGATAAGACTATAAGAATTTTGCAGAGGAGATGCTGCAGACTCGTTTCACTGCCTTCTATGGCTCTGTGTAAAAGCTCGAAGCTCCAAGTAATCATTGCACCAACTTAAATAAACGTCTCAAATGACCAGGATGTGCTTTGACCTAAGATAATAAGAAAATCATTGAATTTCACTCCAATTATGAAAACAGAACAGAGGTTATGTTCAATAATTAAAGGGTTGATAAATTGATGAGCTACAGAGAGAGACCGAGGACAGCTGCAGCTTTATGTCCACACATTTGAAGCATGATGTCAGTGCTGCAGGCACATTATGCATATTTCACAGTTGTGGTACAGGAGGGTTTAATATTACTCTCTGCTGCTCTGGAAGAGCGCAAATGTAGCAGAGAAATGTCTGGCATAGCATGGTAACTATTACGTACAGTGAGTTGAGCTTCTGTTTCTAATTATTTTAATATCAACACTGCATAATCACAAGGACCCATATATTAGGAGCTGTGTTATAATACAATACTTTTGATATACTGTAGAAGTCTTTCTGTATATGGCTGTGGAAACATACGTACGGTTTACACAAGGAGAAACATTTTTAAGCTTTCAGTGGAACACAATGCACAAATGGATTCGGAGCGCTAATAGCTCACATTGAAAATACAAATGATTCTGGGAACAGCTAATCGACAAAGTAAAAAACAGTTGAAGAAAATAATGGAGAACACCCGCAGTGTGACAAATTACAGCATGTCCTGCTAAACTGTATGAAAAATATGGATCTGGGTTTGTAATCATCATCTCTTCTCCAGAGTAGGTTGTTAAGCTTGTCTGTTTTATTGTATTTGTTGGTGTGTGGTGTTTTAAAGATCTTGTGCATCTTTTATATAACAACCACATTGAATCAAAGCTTTCAAAATGCTTCATAAATTAAGTTTAAAATTTTTATTTATTTTCTAACCCTAAACCTAACCACAGTTATGGAAAGTGCCACACTGTAGACCCGGATACCATCGGTTTTTCTGTTCGGTGTGAGTCAGCTGTTGCCATCGTGGCTCATTTTGCTCCTGTTACTGGCACAAACAGCCTACAATTAGAAATGTTATTAATAAATGTGTCTACAAATTACTAAGCAACATGAATGACAATTTAGTCTTTGTCACTGTCAAGGGAAAACCATTTATCACAAATTTGGTAATTATTTTTTTTTATGAGAAATGGAAGGATTATGTCTTAATTTAACTTAATCTCTGTAAACCCAAATCCACTACAGTCTTCTGACCATTAGAGTCTTATGTACATAATAGTTCACTTATAAAAAAAAGTGTTAGAAATTCAATTTAAACTAAATTTGAAATACTGTTATCTAAGTTTTTGTACACCTTCCTGTTTTTGGTTTGTATTGGGCAGCTTGTGCACACACAATTAATTTCATCAATCATTAAAATAATCCATGTCAGTTGCTATGTGGATTTTCCCTGCTTTACCTTGCTGTTCACAGAGGGCAAACTGAAGCCACTGTCTTTTCTCTCTTTACAGCCACAAAACTCCTCCTCAATGTGTTAAAACACTGATGTCACATCAAAAACTAACTAACAAACAAACACTTTAATTCTGGGGTAACAAAAATACAGTGATTGCTATTTTCAGGTTATTATAAACTAATGGAAACATACTTATGAATATCATATATCACCACATTCTGCCAATAAATCCCTGTAATATTACACAATGGACTTTTAAGATAGTATGCCACCAAATTAGCACAGCACTCCTGTAACATTGTTGGACTCACAATACAAAGTTCAAAACAAAAAGAACCAAAACCAACGCAGCAGGACCAGAAATATCACCTTTTCATTCCATGCATTATTCTTCTTTGTCAAAACCTGGTGCTGACATTATCCACAATGCACCACAGCTGCCAACAGTTTGGTTAAAGAGATTCAGGTGCCTTTTGCAAGGAGCAGCTAATGTAACTTTGAGGTATTGGCCTAAAGTGGAGTGGACTACATAGATCACATAGATCTGATAAGCTCACGTCCTTCTCCCTTCTCCTACTACAAAACCTTCAATTTTTTTTTCATTTTCAAACTTATATCTTCAGACCCAGGCTGACTCAGGTGAAAACACTTTATTGATCAGATTTCTCACTGGTCCCTCTGGAGCCACAAAAATCTACCCCATAAACAATGGTACTCTCCATGACTGTGACATGTAAAATTTTCCTTTTAAGGGTTTTAAGAGTTTCCTTTTAAGATAAGTGAACCGTTTAAAAATCCAGCTATTGACTAATTCTTTTTTGGATATACAGTTTTCACAGGACAATGACGTCTTACTGAAGAGCAGCTTTATGGTGGGTTCCATTTAAAGTTCCCAGATGGAAATTTCAAATGGAAGGCCGCATGAAGTTGGAGTTCTGACTCAAAAAGTCCAAGGACCCTCACCAACCTCCACCTCAAAATCCAAGACGGCACAGTAATGAAAGCTGTTTAGTAGCATTTCCGTTGTTTCTGTCTCATTAAATCACTTGTACACACAGTAGGGTCCAACTTCTGTTGCCATGGTGTTTGTATAATATGCCGCATAATGTGTTGTTATTAAAGCTGTAGTAGGAAGAAAGCCTGAAAACGGTTGATTTTTGAGTCTCATCTGAGTTAGGTTTCGTTTTCTGAGGTTCAGTTTACTGAAGCTATCATGAGTGAACACAGACCGACAGACTGTGTGTAATAAAACAGACACCTGACAGTAAAAAACACAGACAGAGGAGAGTAACTACATTTAAAAACATAAAGATTCAGTGTGAAGATACAGAAGTACTGAGAGCTGAACATAAAAAGACTTTTATAAACGTCTTTCTCTCTGCTCTCCTGCACACACGTGATCTCAGTATCACAACAGTCACTCGTTGGAGAGGGACAGAAAGGAGACTCCACACCGCTGGGCTACTGTCAGCGCAACATGACTACAGTCCGCTTAGAGGTAAGTTGGGCTCACAGTTCATGTCGGGCATGGCTGGCCGCGATATAAGCGCTCATGAAATGCAACTAAGTGGCAACACAGTTTGACTTGTGCAGCCAAAAAATGTCAGTACAAAAGCATGGTGTCTGTAAGTGTGTCATTCACACACCCTGTAAACGGCACAGTGGGCTCCTCCACGGTGCTGCTGCACACAGGTTTACAAGCAAACATGAAGTTAAATCCACTTTTTAATCCCAAAAGTTTAAAAAAAACTAACTCTGAGCTCTCATCCGGTTGGTCAGCACGTCTGTAATTGTTCCGTGAATTGCTGCTGCAGAGGGGCTGAGAGGCAGGAGTGAAAATAAATCCACTTTTTCATCTCAAAAGTTTCATAAACAAATGCTCTCATCTGGCTGGTCTGCAGCTCCATGATTTCTTCCTTGTTGCTGCAGAGGGTTGAAGCAGGAGAGAAGATAAATCCTCTTTTTAATCCAAAAAGTTTGAAACATAGAGTCTGAGCTCCTCTCCTGCCAGTAAAGTAGCTGGCATCACAGAAACTCCGGTGTTTTTCCCTCCAGAAGTGCCAATCTGCTGCAGACCCTCCTCTGAAGAGCTCCTCCGGCTGTCTGTCGGCTCTGTGTCTCAGCTCCACCTGGTCCTCTCGGCACTCGGCAAAGCTCTACGATACACGTGAATGAACACAGCTGAAGGTGAACTCAGAAGTAACCGAGTGAGCTGACAAACTCCTGGCTTGAGCATGTTGCTCATTAGGCTCTTTCCTCTTTACTATAATGCAGTTTTATAGTGACCTTTCCTGCAGTAGTTTCTGTCATTGATTCAGGGTCTCACTGAAGGAACGTGCACATGCAGCTACACTAGTAGGAGGAGTCCCCCAGGTCCTATAAGACCTGTGATTGGTTTAAGTCTACCGTCACGGGACAGATTCTCTAAATGCTGAAACAGAGCCGTAGAGGAGGTGCAGAAGTGTAGTTCTTTCCCAGAACACCTGATTTACAATATGCTGAAAGGTTTTATGAAATTATTTCTCAATTATACCAAAACAATGTTGCCAACTGGAGCTTTAAGCATTTTTTTTTTTTTTCAACTTTTTGTACTGGCACACAGTCAACTTGGGTGTGATGTCATTCCCAGCTCCATCTTCTGACCTCCGAGGTTAATTGCTGTGCCATTAATTGCACTTGCACTTGAATTTGAAGGGAAAATTCACCACTTTTCATGTGGATTTTCAGCCAGTGCTAATGGTAAAAGCTGAGTTCTCCTGCTGCAAAATCTATTGTTCTTCCTGCTACCAGTGAGGTCACAATGATGTCACTGCTGTTAAGGTAGAACCTACTATTTCAACTTGAATTTCTCTGGCTCTGGGTAGTCAGAGGCGGTGCTAGATGAGTATTTCTGTCACCTAACACTATGTTTTGGCCAACAAAGTCACAGCTATAGGGGAGGGTGGTGATAATATGGCAACATGAGGGTGGGCACCATAAGCTTGTGTGCAATATATCCTCATACATGTTGGCACTGCCAGCACAGTATTACAAGCAGGAGCTTTCCTGGTCACTGTAGCATGCACTGGAAAATATATTGCCTCAATTGATTACGTCTACTGACTTAACATCCACATAAAAAATAGTTCATTTTTCCTTTCCCTAAAAGCAGAAAAAGATGGGGTTTCATGTGCTATATGATTAAATCCAGAGGCTCAACACATGAGTGGAGCTCATTTCAAAACCATTTTTGATTATAAGAGGTAAAAACTCATCATGTTTCAATGATTAAAAAAAAAGCCTTAATGAAAATGCATTTCACCTCTAATTAACCTCTTGTCTGCCTCATTATGCCCTCTACTGCGGAAGTTTCTCAACATGACATTAAACATGCTAACAAGACCTGACAGAGCGCAGCTAGAGAAAAGCCCCAGATGAGATGATTAAAAGTAAAAAAAATATTCTTGTGGTAGAGGAATTGTTGAAACTGTATTAGCAGTTACAACCACAAAAGCACACAAAGCTGTGGGTTTAAGTGTGAGGTCACACTATTCTGCTTCATCATTTCAGGCATAAATACACTAAAGGGAGGTGATCTGTGTTTACAGTCTATTGATCTCTGAAATGTCTGTTGCTTTTCTCCACAGGGAGGTCAAGACACAAAGTCAGCTGCAGTTCTACACGACTGGTGCAGATGGGTATTTAGTGTCTTCCCGGATGACACATGAGTGCTGCAGCATGTTAGGGTTCACTTTTGCAGCCAAAAACGAGGGTCTCTCAAGTCATTACGTCAGCTGCTGCTGAGCGACCTCTCAGATGTCGCTCTAAGTCAAAGAAGCCATAAAGAAAATACGGCTTTGTAATTAAATTCAGCAAACTTTCACTTCTCCCAGAGGGATAATTTGATTCTGGGCACTCATTGGGCATACGCAAACATCACAAAAACAGGCAGCAGAAACAGAATTTTGTCTCCAAAAACTATTTGAGCAGGGCTTGGAAAAACAACGAGACTAAAGGCTTTAATTGCCAGGAAAAAAATTAAATGATGCCGAAGTCATAATTCTATTTAACAAAATTAATATTAGTTGGGTGATGTAATATCACTGTGGGCAAAGTTCTGGCATTCAGTGGCATACCCAACTCCCTCACCACTTTATCCCAGTGCTGAACTGAAATGACTTTTTGTATGAAGAAGACTTATTCAAAATATAAGCACGTCTCGTGCTAAATGAAAGTCACTTAGAGAATCCCAGTTCAGGATAAACACAAATGGAAAAGTTAATTTAAAGTTAATTTAAAGGGATCTGACAGAACATCTATGGTGGATTTTACTTTTATTATCTGGAGTTAGAAGAGTGCATAATTGCACTTCAGTATCAAGGATCCTCTGGTGTATTTATGCAAATTTCTTTTTCTGAGACTCAGTACTTTTGGTGGTTCAATAGTTATTTTCTTCCAAGCCCCACAAATCTCTGAACATGACACAGGCTATTGATACAGAAAAATTAATTGGATCATCTGCTAAAACCCACACAAAGAGGCCTGGAAAATAAGTCGAGCTGGATGTTTCCATGTAAGTAGATGTCTACACTTTGATTAACTGAAAGTGGCATCTCCATACAGTACGGTGCAGTATGGTATGTTTTAGCTATGTATAGCTAAGATATGGCATTATGTTATTTTAGGCTAATAGGCACCTGGAATAAATGTGAGCATCTGTGCTGAAGTGCATCTGAGTGCCTCTCTATTGAACCTGCAACAACAGCTTGAAATCTCCATATCCTGAATATACTGTGAGTTTGTTCAACAGTTAGTTTGGATCCAGCATCTGTCAGCCCACGTTAAATCATTTAAACATGCATGTGTTGCACCACTCATGTCATTCAACCTGGGAACAATTAACTAAATTGTCATGTTGCCATCTGGTAGGTAATGAAACGCACAGATTCAAGTTGTGTGGTGCAATTAGTGTTTTATATCAAACTGTAAACAAGTTCGGCTAAGAAAGGGATTTTCAAAAAGCCCTATAATTTAATTGGTGGCCATTAGGCTGATGATAAGGCTGTTTTATTCTTATCTAAATGAAGTGTTTGATTTTGAACAGAGCAGCAGATTGAAGATGCTCTATAACTTGTTTAAGTTTCTGTATCTTTATGCAAAACAGTTTTGATGTCTGACAATCAAAGTTTAGACAGTATAGAGAGAGGCGTCTCTGATGAAGCTCAGCATGAGTTCAGTACCTGCTTATTCTCAACCAGCTATCTGTGGGTGTTCACTCTTTAAGTTAACCAACCAGATTTAGCCACAATCTCCATCAGCCAATCATGTTGTTGCTGCCAAAACTTTAAATCTGTTCTCCTCTCTGTTGCTTTCAGCTATCATTCAAAATAGTATACGGCTACATAACCTCAGACCTTTATTGGAGAGCGAACTATTGTGGGAACATGTAGATTTTGTATCTTTCGTACCTTTTGTATATATGGATTTTCACAATATCAGATTTTCAGTACAAGGTTATCATTGCTAAGAATTCATGATAATATTATGGCAATATCCATAGAAAATTGAAACAAAAAGTCCTATCAGTCAAATTCATCTTTAATTTTATTTATTGTACATTTTGTCTCTTTTTTGGTAAATGAATTAGTGAGAATGGAAAGAAACTTAAATGATTTAAGATCATACAGTATGTTTAAGAGGTAATGGTATTTCTATTATCACATGTGTACTGACATGATATCAATATTACATTTCTAACTATCATCATGATGGTTGTCATCAATACCGGTATACTGCAACACTCAAAAGATGGAATTTGATAACTCAATGACAATTGTAAGGTTTGTTACTTACCTACACCTGGTATATTATGTCACGTGGTTTGTGAACTGTGGGTATTGGTGACAGCTCTCTGTATGTGGACAAAAGAACACTTCACACATCTATTTGATGAGACAGATGCAGAAGATAGAGATGAGTGAAGCAGAAAGTTGCAACACTCACTGTCTAACTTGCAGTAAGAGATTTACTTGCAGTGTTTCAGTACTAGACCTTAATCAGACAAACACACAATGAAAAACCATCTTAAATAGGGAGTGGGTGTTCATCTGCAAACAATCACATTCACCACAGGCAATCAGAAGACATAAATGACTATTAGACACACTCCAATACCCAACACAGAGCTAGAAAAAATAAAGCACTATATAATAACAATCATAAATGTATCCAAAATGCTTATATTAAATGAGTAAATGAATGCCTAAATCCCCAAATGACTGAACCACATTCTCAAAAAATATAAATAATATATTAATTCATAATAAACACAACAAGGCAAACAATTCATCAGTACATACCTATATTAAATAACAGTAATCAAATTTTCTCTGCCTTATCCAGGCTCCATACATTTAATCAAGTAGATCCTTATATACAGGCACCAAGAGATAATTGCAGAAAAAAAAAATCCACATATTCAGCAAGTTTCAACATCTGTGGATGAACCTAACTTAACATATAGAAAAAAAGGCAACATCAACAATAAATTTAAAAGCCTCCATAAAACTAATTACAATATGCAGCGTTAAATTCACACATAAAGGCCTCAAAAACTTCATGCATCCTGGACACATACATATATAAATTAACTCTGTCAATCAGAAGAAGGCTGAGGAAGAGCCAAGCTCAAAATGTCACACTGCAGTGAATAAGCTTTTTGGAGTGTGGATCTCTCTAATTATCATCTCTTGCAATCAAAGATTGACATATCTTAGAATTGTAAGTAGAACAACATCAAAAACCAAACTCAGAGCAAAGCAAACTCAGTGAGCTTTGAGAAAAGACACCAGTAAATTATTAATATGTCACTTTTACAGTCCTTTACAAAAGATAAATGCTTGAATAGAAGTACACATTTAAATAGAAACACAATATGTGCGGTATACTGCACAGATAAACACCCTCGCTGGGGTTTTATAACTACTTTTTCACAAAGCTACAAATTATGTTTTTATCTTGTGCGGCATTTGTGGCAAGTGATAACTACAGTGGCAGGTAGCTCTGCACTGTACAGTTTATTATATTGAAGAATAGATTCTTGTCAGTCTAAATCCCACAGAAACTATTTGATACTGTAAATTACAGTAATATACTCTGTCAGTCTAATTCAAAATAGTTTTTATCCTTTCAACAGCGATGTATTAAACCCTAAACTTCAACCTGCTATTGTTCCAAACAAGAAAATGATGGATTGAAGAGGATTTGTGTCTCTCTATCAAACTGCTCAAATGTAAAAAGATAACAGAAGACAAAGCACTCTCAGGAGTGCTCTTGAGGTGCTTTGTTGTTTTGCATCCTTTGCAACAGATTCATTAAAGCAACAAATGCCAAAACTAAAGCAGGTACTGTATATACAAGTGTCCTGCATATAAATATGATTTTAGAGGTAAAACCTGTTTGAGAACTCATCGAGGATGCCGCAAGCAGTCAAGTAGCTCTATAATGGCCAAAGTATACTAATACTAAAGGTACTGTGTCTCCTTCTAAAATAATAAGATGTCAAAGAAAATAAAGGAAGAAACAGGAATTTAAACAGATCAATTTGTTCTGTCAAACAACAAGTCTGCTCGTGTTTAATATGGCCACATACCGTCTTGAGATAGACTGTGACTTATCTCTGTGAACTCCACTTTATCTGTCTCCTGCTGCATCTTTGAGAGTATTATGTGAACTTGGTGCTTGATGCTGCTGTTTCATCTGTCCACGTAGTTAACTGCATTAATTAGCCAGCTCTTGATTATTTCCTTTTTGATTGCAAGGAAGAAAACAATCACAGCCAGGATCTTGGAAACTCCTAGTCTACTTTGAACACAAATTAAATTAAATTTTATCCTAAACTAAATCACTGTTATGTAACCAATATTTAATAATTTTGATGGAAAAGAGACGTGCACCTCCTCATCTTGATCAGATTAGATCTTTCTACAAAGTGAGGTCTTGGATGTGTCATGAGTTTAAAAGTAATACTGTGGTGTTGATGTAATCGGCATCCTGAAAATAAATCTTAAATGGAAAGTGACTTTAATTTCAAAGTCTGGATCTTGTGGTTCTTGTTTTTTTTAAGTTAAGTACAAACAGAAATCTGTCCTGCTAACACTTTATAACCATCATAAATAAATGGTAAATAGATAGTTAATTAAAGTTTAGGTAATAGTTATCCATTGTTAACAAACAATGAAATTATAATTATGTTTACAAATTATTAGTAATGCTACAATTATTTTATCATTAGTTTTTGTAGATCCTCTATGAACATTATTTAAATGTTATTATACAGTTGCACAGTTACTTAGTTACATAACTAGTGTACATTACAGAGATGAACTTACATAAGTAACATGCTTATTTAAACCCAAAGCATGATCTTTTCCTTCTGTGGCTGTGTTTTGTTAACAGTAAAATAACTATTAAGTTTAATTAACTATCAATTTACCATTTATTGATGATGGTTATTATAGTGTTACATTTGTTCCACATTCATGCACATACAGCTCAATGATGTAAATAATTTACAAACTTACATGACAGGCAACCTGAGATTTCAAGGTTCTTCATAAGTGCTGTGAGACTATAATTCTATACTGGCCACAGGGTCTGTTGTCTCCATTGAACTATTAAAATAAATGACTACATACATACACACACAACTAAATGTGGTACATGGGGATATAAATTGAGTACATTTTTATTTGCAGCTATAACAGTCAGTTGGGTCTATTTTACCATGAAACATCTGTTTGGGGTTTCTCACAGCGATCTTCAAGGACTTTGTTTGCCATCACAAATCCCCTTTAGGAACATGCAAGAAAATGTCAGGAGATTTTCCGCTGCATTACATGCGTGAGTTGTCACAGAGATGGTTTAGTTTAAAGTTTACTCAGCTGAAGGACCCCATCCACTGACGACAGCCACAAGATGTGGGCGAAAGCTTAAGAAACACATATGAGTGGATGTTGCGGTGAGTATTTTATTTTGCATTATTTTCAAGGTTAAGTATATGGCCCTTCCAGCTCAAATTGTTGTACTTATATAGTGTATTTTGCTCGGTGTTCCATTTAGTTATGGATCCTTAAACTTTGCCTGCTGCACTGCTGTACTATAAACCAGAGAGGCTCTACCATTTTGTTTTTCTTTATGATGATTTCATGGGAGATTTTTTTTCTCACCTCCACTGAGAGTCTGTGTTTGGGTAGAGTGGTTTTCATTTACTATCTCATAATGTGGGCATCATGAGGCCCACTGAGACTATAACTGAGGGCTATAAACTTGAATAATAGTGACATGCTTCTCTCAGCTTCTAAAACTGTTCGCCCTATTTCAACAAATTCTAGTTCTCTCTGTTCAAATTTCTATCTAGTTTGTATTTGCCAGGTCAAACATATACAACAATCCTGTCAAAACCATTTTCACATTCATGAGTTTGAGTTGTTTTTTTGTCTTTTGTTTTACAGTCTGTTGCAGAAAGAAAACCTTCTAGAAGATGCAGTGACTTTATCACTCTAGATTTGATGGAGGTAGAAAACCAAAGTATGATGCACTAAAACCAGACTATCACTGCAGAATGTCAATAACAGTATAAAATAATGCAGCACACTTACATGTCAAAAATGTGTACATGGATTCAATCAGTTTCCAAATTACCGTGGAGTGCATGATTTATGTCTCTGCCTGAGACTAGTGTTATTTTGCAGGATGCATTTCAAATTCTGTGCCAAAATAAATGGGTTCTGGAAGGAAGAAGTACAAACTAGAATTACTGCCTTGCGGTTGTATGCTTCCACCAACCAATAAGTTGCATTTTACAACCATGTCTGTCCAGAGTCACATAATATATGTGGTGAAGAATATAATAAAAGGAATTAAGTGTATTTTTTTTGGCAAAATGGATGTTATCACTATACTGACGAGTATGATTACAGTGAGAACATTTCTGTCATCACTTTTATGGAGTACAGAGGACTGGTCACTTTGAACTTTGCCACATTGTGCAGCGGCAATCATCATGCTTTAAATATGGATATTCCTGCAAAGAAGCTACAAATTCTAAATTGTAGATTCTTCACATGCATCTTCATGCATGTGCATCTTTGAAACACAAAATCTAATCAGTTCATCTTTGAGTCCAGGTGGATGTTTGTGCCAAAATTTGAGGAAATACCTTGAAGACATTCCCAAGATACTGTTGGGTGTAAGTTGGTACCTTTCTCGGAACAAATCTTTGTTACTTACCTGGAAAATTTAGCGGCCACAGTGATATATCAAAGCACTGACAGAGCTGAGCTGTTTTGGAAATACAAATATGAAAAAGTACAGAAAGGAGGATCACTGACATCAAATAACTTTCCTAGAAGTAATACTTCATTAAGGAAAAAAAGACAAAATAGACTCCAAGGTACAGAAAGAAAAGGTAACTTAGTCATGAATTTTGGGTTGTGTTGTTTTGTTGTTAAAGTTTCATTACAAAATGAACATGCAATTTCTCTGATTGTTTGTAGGAGTCCTATATTGCTTGTCTACAAAAAGCAACAGAATATTTAGCAGACTACAATATTTAGTCTCTTTCTTGGTTATTGTGCCACAGATATTACTGAAACTAAATTTAAAGAGTTGACACTACCAAATGGACATGTCCCTATTAGTGTGGGCACCCCTTCAAGCTAGTCTCTGGGTAATTCCTGGATCAAGAAAAGTCAGTGACTCCGTTGGCAGGATCTTCCAACTGTCTTAGTGGGGAAGAAAAGATTTTGAGCACAAGAGGGCTGTTAACACTGCTGCCACTCTGTCCTCCAGCCTGAGCTTAATTAGAGCTGCAGTCGAGGGCAGAGAAGTTCATGCAGAACATTCATTCCTGAGGCTGAATGTGCCCCTGTAGGTCTTGAAAGAATCTAACTGACCCCTCACCATGACATTGGGATTGGTTATCCTTTCTTAGGAGGTTTGGACAGTTTACAAATGCTGTCATGGTTGTATAGAGTCTTTGGGATATGAGTTAAGGTAGATTACAACCAGAGTGGAAGGATGTCTTATAATTAATACATATTTATGAGATTAAAAAAAACCTGTTTCACCTTAAATTGGACAGATGACAAATATCCATTTTAACATCTCCACCAGAGACAAATA
Organism: Lutjanus erythropterus; assembly: GCF_056507025.1. Taxonomy (NCBI): domain Eukaryota; kingdom Metazoa; phylum Chordata; class Actinopteri; order Lutjaniformes; family Lutjanidae; genus Lutjanus; species Lutjanus erythropterus. The sequence goes on from NC_139318.1 coordinate 24,151,893, forward strand.
AGGTGAGTGTGATGTCTACTGAAAGGGTACAGTCTCTGTGGGTCTTTCCCACAGGCGGTATGTGGATGGAATCTGTGATATCACTGTTTGCTCCACTGCTTCCCAATTCAAGACAGGGATCAGGAGCCACTCAGCCCTCTCCTGTGGTCTCAAGCAAGACTGACACCCCTGCTTATTAAGCCCAAGACAAACAGCATCATTGTATAGGAACGATGTAAAGATGCAATGTGACAAAGCGGTGGTATAATGAGCATGCACTGTGATAAGAATCAAGCAATATCTGTCAGGGGAGAGACACTCAGAAGCAGCGTGTTTCTGACTCAAGGCGAGCTCTGTTTTCAATCAAGGTCGCCTCCCAAATGTGTTCCTGCTCACTCTCCCATGCACGTATATATAAACACCACCTCCCCATCTTAAGTGTTTACACTCTCCCTCGCTTTGACCCTGAGTTTCCACAGGCATCGGGTTTATTGAATTAAACTGACCCCAGTTACCTTTCTTTCAAAGAAAACAATCAATCTGAAAGCTAAAGGTTTGTTGCAAGCACTGAAAATGCAAATGACAGATGAATCCCAAGCGCCTTCGCTCCTAATCTGAGTTGGCAAAGAAATAAACCAAATACGATGTATTTGAAGATGGGGGTGATAGGTTAGCAAACAGAGGTTAGCAAACAGTGACATTCAGCTGTTTGGAGGAAAAGAGTAGAAGAAAAAAGAAGGAAAAGGTAAAAAAAAGTAATTCTACGCATTTTTGGGGATTATTTATACTTCACAAGTTAGACCACAGAGTCCAAAAAAAAAAAACAAATTCTCTGACTTCAGCTTATCAAATACAAATATCCTCTGGTTTCTTTAGTCCTCTGTGACAGTTAACAGAAAATCTTGTGAACAAATCAAGACATTTGAGGACATCACCTTGGGCTTTGTGATCAACATTTTTCACCATCGTCTGAACAAATGAATGAAAATAATCATTGGCTGCAGCCGTGAATCTATCACATAAACCAAAAAGGGTTCAATGAACCTTAAAACATGCAATAAAGACAACCCCCCCATAAAAAAAACTGTAAAACAACATGAGGTGCATTAAAACTATAAGCAATAGAAAATGACACATTGATTGTAACACTGTCTACAATACTAGAGAGCTATAAAGTCATGTTTGATTTACAAAAAAGGAATCTCATTTTTAAACAGAGACTAAATCTTTACCAAACAAAATAGTGTTCAAACAGATTCAAGTATTGATTTCACAGCCCTGTCACTCCTGAAGTAACTTGATGAAATACTGGGGTCTATCTCATCATGGATCACAAGACTACAAAATATGTTAAAATACAAAACATTTATTCAAGTAAATAGTGCAGCTTCATAAAATCCATTGAAATACCAGGCAGGAATGTGAAATGAAAAGTAAGTGAAAACCTTATTGGTACTGATTTGATTTGTGACAGATCTTCTGGTCTCCTCCATCTTGACTTATGTTTTGCGCCGTCGTTTTCCAAGGATGGGCGATGAAGCTTCACCATCTTCTCTTGTGCTGGATGTTCGCTTTTTGGCTGAGGTCCTCTCTGTGTCTCTGTGAAATAAACATTTTTAGAGATAATCTTTTAGTCTTTTTTGAATGGAAAATGTGACATTTCTGAAAAGAAAGATTAAGTTTGTATCATCAGTAGACTTAAATGTCCAGAACATTCAGGTATCCCAGTTTTAAAACGCATTATGTCGACACATAAGCTAATCTAGTGGCTTCCAAACTGGGAGGCAGGCCCTCGCCAGGGAGGCACAGAGCCACTGCAGGGGGGGGGGGGGGGGGGGGGGCACAGAAGATGAGGGGAGAAATAAAGAGTGAAAAAAGATGAAAGGATACAATTTATGTTGCGGAAAAAAACAAGCAACAGTTGGCTGATTCTATCCTGCTTAACTTTATTTCTCTACTCTCAACTTTTTAATCTTTTTTTTAGCAGTTCCACCCCAAATTATTATTAATGATTGATAAAAACTGTGGGGTGGGGGGATGCAAACTTTTTTTGGGTTCTCAAAGGGGAGCATACCAAAAAAAAAAAAGGTAAGCACTGAGCCAATCTGAACAGGTCCACTATTACTACTACTGCAGACAATCATCCAATACCCATCACAAAAAACAAGAAAACATATCAGCTATGGGCCCCTGAAGACCGTCTTAAATGCATAAAGACTGTATTACTTTAATCAGTCTATAATAACAGTGGTAAAAACTTGCCTTTTTCTCTCCTGCCATCCACTAACATAACAGGGTGTGTGTGTTGAGAAAATGCACATTTGAGAGTGTGCAAAAAGCTTACGATTTAATCACTTCAAAGATTAAGTTATTTTCTGCTCTGGCTGCTAACACGATTCCTTTATCCATTACTATTTCACTGGACCAAATCTACCAAATATTCAAAAATAGCAATAATGTGCGTGTTTAATGAGAAGTTAAAATGAAAGTCTATTTGACAGCAGCTGCTTCTATGTAACCAGCAGTTCACACAGTCAATTAACACCAAAAGCCCCTTCACTTTGACCAACTATTGCAGAGGAGATGCCATAAATTCTGCAATCAGCTAACAGGAAATGGAAGGAAGTGCATAGCCTGAGTGTATTAATGCTTGATTATCATGCTGCTGAAATTGCTGAATAAATTATTTTGACTCCATCTTGAGCGACTGGCTGCTTGACAACCGTCCAGCAAACACATTACACTGGAATAAATGGTTGCTCACACCAGTAAAAATCACTTAAGGGGATCCTTGTGTGTCCATTTAGAGGGACAAGTCAATGTTTTTGCCAACACTTAGCTCTGTCCTAATGTCTGTCCATCTCATAAAATAACAAAATGTCTGGCTGAAAAAATGTCTAACCAGAACTTTCTAAAACGGTTATACCAACTTAAGCTCAGTAGACACTTATGCTTCTCAAGTGTGAATCAACTGTGATGTCCACAGTGAAATGTCAAATACATGAGGCTTTCAAATCATGATGTTTCTCAGTGGTCGATGACTGTCAGCCCCAGTGATGGATGATGGCATCAGTCCAACCCTACTGTTTAATATACAGTTTATGACTTTTTTTTAAATTAATCTTGTTTGTTGTGTTTACTCGGACTTTGATTTCATTGGTCTTTGTGCACAAAACATATGACCTCTGTGCTCTTACAGAGTGGATAAATCCCCTGGTCATGACGTGCATGCTGATGGACAGTTGCAATAAAGTTTATTCATGCAAGATGCTGACAATAAAGAGAAAGACACTGTTACTTGCAATTGTACTATGAATGGGGAAAGCAGGAAGGAAAAGAAAAACATGGAGCCACAGATCACTCAGACACCAGATGTAAAATAATTAGCTACCCCCATTTGTCTGGGGCAACCAATTTGTGGCAGAAAATCTGGCATCGGAGACAATCTTGACCCAGCACTAAACATACTGGTGCGTCATTGAAAATTACCGCACAGTTCAAAGGAAGTCTGGGGAAGGTTACTGAAGTCTCATGTAGGTTAAGTAACAGAAAGACAGCAGATGTACTTTTTTTTAACAGTACCTCATTCTGCCCTTGACACAAACAATATAGTACTAATAGCACAGCTTCAGTGTATACGCGACTACAGACTCATAACGGTCATCTCTGATTAACTGTCCCTCATAACAAATCAAATGTTAAAATCTGTCACAGTGTGAAAATACATACAATTCAGGGATAGACAATTAATATTTTCAAGCACTGGCCCCACAGGCCACTAAACCCCTAAATAGCTAATATAATAAGCTATTTTGAATACTGTCACATATGGACACTGAAGTAATGCTATGATCATCACAAACCATTTATCCTGTTCTTAAACTAGTGATCACTACATTCAACATCTTGTCAAAATGCTGTTGTATTCATTAAAATATATGAGATGTAAATGCAATGCACCCTACTGGCACAATGAATGTAATCTATTTAGAGTGGACAAGGGTTCATACTTTTTAGATTAACTCTTCAGTTGGAAGATGATGTATATTACAGTATGTTATAAATTTTTCAGAGTCCGTTTTTAAATCTTATTCAATTCAGAATTTAAGAAAATACACAATTGCAATTCTCTGTTTACTCTGATGGAAACCTTACTATTGTCAGAGGAGCACAGCTGGATTGAGTGCCCAGTGCCTCTAAATAAGCTGTTTTTTCCCCTCATGGATTACCTGCTGTCACATCAATATGTCTTGCTACCATGTGAGTCCCAGAAGGCTCCACGGCTCAGCATGCAGTGTTAAGTTACAGCTCCATTACTGAGTCACCTCTGACATAAACTGGTAGACACTGGGACCTCCTCCATAAGACATGTTCAGATAATATGGCCTAGAGGCCAACGGGGAGCCCTAAAAACACACATGGAACAGCTTAGAGGTTGACATGAAGAGGTTTCTTCAGCTGATCATACCTCAGATGTATATCACCCTCCAGCCAGTGACAAGGTCCTATGCCTCTTCATCTTATGTATTGTGTGGACTAAAAAAACAAAATTCTTGCACTGGAATTTGGGTCAAAATTCACATATGGGCAGTAGAAACATGGGGAGATGTCTAAGTATAGTGGATTACTGGTAATCAGGCAGTCGGCCTCTGTGCAAAGCATGAATAAGGGCTAAAACAATCAACAGTTAACTTGTCATCATTGCCAGAGTCTGAAAAAGGCTGGAGGATGGAGATAAAGCCTTTCCTGATGGAAATAAAAATGTCCTTTCACACTTTTAACAACAACAGACTTAGCTTCCGCCTATTGAGTTGATGAGGCATTCCAAGGCCAACACTACTGGTATACTGACTATATACAGAGAAAGAGCTGTGTGGAATACTGCAGGGTGAGAAATTAGCATTTTACAAGTAGTTCAGACCAAGCAATCTGATTGGTCAAACAGACATTTAGAACATGGATTAAACAGCATGACACACCATGCTAATCAATATTACTCTGCCCAGAGGGGGGATGTTTTTGAAATGTTTTTATTCATGAAAAGAAAGACTATGGACCCCTGTTAGGGTATTTCTTTCAGCTGTAAAAGCAAAATTTAAAGAATAATTGAATCAACTTTTTTCAATTAATATATATGTAATTTATGGTGCTGTTAGATTACTAGTTCACTACCTCGTTAATACAGTTGTGTGCCTTTTTGTGTGACAAGGTGAGAGAGCAAATATTTTTGTGACCACAGTGAAAATGTTGTTTTTGAAAAACTAAATGCCAAAAGGTATTGATGAAAGCAGATTATTTGGTTTGATAAAAACATGAATTTTTGAAAATGATTACTTCATACATGTCCTTTTGATTTTACAATGCTCTGGAGTTGATTCACACATGAACTCTGCTCAGCACTCTCCATCAGCTGTGCTGGTTAGTTGGTGATGCGGCCCAAATAGCTTAAAAATACATGTGAAGTTCATGGACGTAGTAGCTAAATCTTCCCATGGAAAATGTATTTTTCAAAACATATCTTTGTTACTTTAAGATCAAGCTAGCAATGCGGCTTTGTGTCTGTATTGGTTTGTATCAGCTGGGAAATGCAACACTCTCCAGAAAGAATTACTTTAGGTCAAGAAGGCTGGTGACTCCAAGGCGACTTGAAATTGTCTCGTTTTAATTTTGAAAGTGAATTGCACCATAATATGAATACATTTTGATTCTATCTTATATTTTGTTGCTAACTGTTGTTATAATTGCAATATTACTTACTATAACTGTTGTTATAATTGCAATATTACTTACTATAACTGTTGTTATAATTGCAATATTACTTACTATAACACCCCACCCTGGATGGATTGCATTGGGAATGAGTAAAGACAGGTTTGGACTTTGCCTTGAGGTCGTCCAGAGAGAAATGACGAGCAGAGTTTTGATTATCCACAACAAGCATCGGGTAAAATCACATTCAGATCTATGTGCGTCACTTGTTTTGTCAGCACAACAGTGTGAAAGCAAAGCTTTCTGTACATGAAATGTCCTTGAATCAGACAAGCATGGGTATGTTTACCAAAACAGCATAGTACACATGATAAAACTTACAGAATAATGTGACAATCAGGCAGCATCATTTGACAAATAGAAAAAAACCCACTGACTGATATATGATGTGTATTAATATGTATTAAGATGAAAACTCATCTATGCATGTAGAGTGCATGGGAGTGAATATATTCTCTCTTTAAATTGCTATCTGCATTCTTCTTCCAAAGTTATATGTATCTGTATTGGAAAAAAAACAAAGTGGGCACTTTCTCAAACAGAAGAGGACATGCCGTCATCTGAATTTTCTAAAATGCATTTATAATCGCTACTTTAGTTTGTTATTTGTACTTGTCCTTCTAATGACAAGGGTTTGTTTAGCAGCACAAAGCTACACCACCAACAAAAATGACAGGGAGAGAAGATATAATGCTGCATAGGCAATGCAACACCACCCTTTATAACTAAAAGCTATGACCCTCTGTCTTTGTCCACAGTTTGCAAGTAAATGAGTATCGGGTCAGCGCAACTGTTTATGTGAGTTCTCTTGGGTGAAGAGATGTGTGTTGTTTCTTTTTGCACTGTCAGAATAATTTGAAAGAGATGACAGCAGTAACAAAATGGTTGAGATAAAAATAAAAGGATAAAACAAAACACAGCAGTCTTCCAAAAACAGTCTATATTCTATATTCAGCCACCAGAATTGGCTCAAAATATGACCACCACTATCCCTGGACAATTACATTTATTGCTGACATAATTTAGTTTCTGACAAACCATTTAATTGGATAAATCGTCTTTTTGGGGATGTCAGATTGTCTAAAACTGTCCAACAACAAGAGTAACTTGATGAGAACTCCGTACGATCTTGCTGCCTCTGATAACAAGTGAATTTCTCAAACGTGCTCAAGGAAAAGCATTACATTAGATGGTCATACAGGACACTGGGGACAACCTGTCCAATCTTAAGCTGTGACCGAAGCATAACATCCATGAAAGCATACTTAAGGACATTCAGTACCACAGGCATTGGCGCTGCTTTTCTTCTGGCTTGTGGGCCAAAATAGTGTCTCTCAACAACATAATACTAGGCTTGGCCAAAGGTAATGACAAAGAAGGAATGTAAAGGTATTCTCAGACCTGCAAACTATCTAAAGGCCCAAACATAGTAAAAGCAAAAATCTACATGTGTCAAATGATGCTCCTATGGCGCACTGGAGGCATCAGATTCAAAATGTCAACACCACAGAGCCAGTAGTATTTTGGAAAAAGATCGTTATTTATTATTAGTAATTATAATTATTAATCAGAGTTAATTTCTTTGATAAAATATTGTCCTCTGAGAAGAGAAATCCTCACCCTTTTTCAGGTCAGCCTATATAATGACTACATGGTGCATGATATTTATGTATTTGTATTAAGACAGGCAGGATAATTTACATCAGTTTCACTCTGACAATTTGGATCAGTGAGAATGCCTTACACATCAGACCACAAATTTGAACACCGAGGAGATGATGGCTGGACAGTGTCTGGATAATTCAGTTCAACATTACTTGTGACAATGCAGCATAGTGACAAACATTTTATGGAGGAGACGAGCGTCTGCCTGTTTATCACTGAGACAGAGACTTCAGCCTGCAGCGTATAAACCACTCTCCCTCACAATTATTTCTGATTAATTAGCATGGAGACCTTAAAAATACACAAATATGATCTGAAGTTAAGAAAAAAAAATCACACACCACAGAACTTTACGATAACAGGATTTATGATCATATAAAGGTTTTGTATCACGTCAATACATCTGTCCATTTTCACACCCCCCCCCCCCTGCAGCCAGTCAGCTATTTTTTACCTGCTTTTAGGTGGTGCTGCAGCCCTGTCAGCGCCCACTTCTCGTGTCCATGCCTTTTTTTATTCCTTTACACACACACACACACACACACACACACACACACACACACACACACACACACACACACACACACACACACACACACACACACACACACAGATCAGGCATAACATTCCACACCTCAAACTACTTGTTGTGCTCCTAAAACCATTCCTGAACCATTTTTGCTTTGTGGCGTGGCACATTATCCTGCTGAAAGAGGCCACAGCCATCAGGGAATACAGTTTCCATGAAAGGGTGTACATGGTCTGCAACAATGCTAATGTCACAGTAACATCCACATGGATGGCAGGACCCAAAGTTTCCCAGCAGAACATCGTCCAAAGCATCACACTGCCGCTGCCGGCTGCCTTCTTCCCATAGTGCATCCTGGTGCCATGTGTTCCCCAGGGAAGCAATGCACACGCACCTGACCATCCATGTGATGTAAAAGAAAACATGATTCCACCTTCTTCCATTGCTCCGTGGTCCAGTACTGATGCTCACATGCCTGTTGTTGGCGCTTTTCAGCATGGGCACCCTGACTGGTCTGCGGCTATGCAGCCCCAGACGCAACAAACTGTGATGCACTGTGTATTCTGACACCTTTCTATCAGAACCAGCATTAACTTCTTCAGCAATTTGAGCAACAGTAGCTTGTCTGTTGGATCAGACCACACGGGCCAGCCTTCGCTCCCCACGTGCATCAGTGAGCCTTGGCTGCCCATGACCCTGTTGCCGGTTCACCACTGTTTCTTCCTTGGATCACTTTTGATAGATACTGACCCCTGCAGACTGGGAACACCCCACAAGAGCTGTGGTTTTGGAGATGCTCTGACCCAGTCGTCTAGACATCACAATTTGGCCCTTGTCAAAGTCGCTCAAATACTTATGATTGCCCATTTTTCCTGCTTCTAACACATCAACTTTGAGGACAAAATGTTCACTTGCTGCCTAATATATCCCACCCACTAACAGGTGCCACGATGAAGAGATAATCAGTGTTGATCACGCACGCATGCACACACATTTTTATAACCATTTATGTATTCATGTGTTCACACAGTGTTGCTGCAGCAGTGCTGCTACTTCTCTTCTGTTCACAACTCTCCTGAACTATAAGGAAGAGAAGATTTGTAACCAGAAACCAGACATCATTCAGAGAGTAGCAGCGATTGTGTAACAATACACAATGCTACAAAAGCTTCCCTCAAGTTCTGATATACAGACTATAAGGTTGATGGAAATTGCGTAGATATTGATAAATATAATGGAATTATCTTACATCAAAAAAGAAAATTTATTTGCAAAGACATCTGCAGATACAGACCAGCGCAATAAGCAACACCGTCTCTGCAGATATAATGTGACAATACACAATGAAGAACAGAAACCACCGTATAATATCTTCAGTGCTCGAGAAACACTATAGCTTTGAAAATAAATCAGAACATTGCTTACATAAACCTCCTGTTTTCTTTTACATTACACTTGGGCACATATTATGGCCCATGAGCAAATAATTTTTGAAATAAATTGCAAGAAATTCCACCTTTTCTTTTCTTTTTTTTTTCATAAGCGTAAGGCTTGGGCTTCAAGAGGCATCGAGTGGCACAATAGCTTATCTAAGTGGTAGGGTAGTGTAGTAGTCTAAGTGGGATGTCTCATATGTATAGTGTGTACAATGGACAGTAATCCATGACAGCAATAGTGTATGCATCAATACAAAAGTGCATTTACTTGTAATGGAAAATAGACTGTATAGCACTCCTGGCATTAATAGGTGGCACGGTAAAACAACTAAAAGGACTTTACTTGACAGTAGCAATGACAACAGAATCACTTACTCAAGGTTTCTGGCTGGCTCAGGACCAAAGATGTCTGAAATAGAACTGTAATAGGAGACAAAGAAGGGAAGAACACGTCATTTACAAAGTTGAACAAATACAGGGTAGTTTCTGTAGTGCACTGGTTTGTACCTGAGTAACTGCCCTAAAAACCATCTCGAAATAGACTGTGATGCTCTTAAGTCTATTAATGATACGTATCCATTTAGGCTAATATGATGACAAATTACATATCCTATAGACCTGAACGAATGAATGAATGAAATGGAAAGCATAGAAAAAGTGTCACAGCCCAGGATGTTAATTCAAAGGAGTCAAATAAAGACATCTGATTTTTCACAGTACCAAGTGGCTATAGTTGTGTGAGGCTGCCTCAACCAAACACTTGATGATGCTACATACATAAAAAAGGAGAGCTGTCCTTTTGCCCTTCCTACTGTCAGTCAGCGAGACGTAGAAGTTCAAGAGTTTAAACTGCTTCTACAACTCACCAGTTGTGCACCACCTCCACACTCCCAACATCGTAAGATATTCCCACATATATCTTGCAAAGGAAATTGGGCAATGGCACAATTACAACACCACAGACAACCACTCTGGCTTTGCATAAGGGCCACCATCACTTAAGTAAAGTATGGTGGTGGTAACATCGTACTTGTCAGGACTGGTGAATTATAACCTCAGACTGTAGAGATGATTTACCATCGCAACAAGTGAGCTTTACCAAAGTAACTGAATTAGCAGTAATGGTTCATTTGTTTTGTTACTCATAGAAATGGTTGCTTATTGGCTTTTACAAATTCTCTCCTTACACCTAAAATACACTCATACATACAACAGGATGCTGTGCTGAATCAATCTGGTGTGCGTTCAGTGAAGCTCATCTGCTCATGTGCATTCATGCTCTGCCAACGCTCTAAATATAAAGGCTTCCACAATACAGATAACAAAATGAACATTCTGCTGTTACTTGAATGTGGCAAAGCTGTTTTTGTTTTTAACACCAGTTCATCAAGACTGTTCAGGTTGTCAACTCCCCTGACACCAGCGTGAGAAAACTTAAAAAAAAAATCACCAGCAACTCAATAGTAAATCATTATTTTGTGTATAAAGTCTACTAGCTGCTGTCATATTTTACCAACATTTGGCTGGTGTTTCCCCACATTGCTGGCACAAACATAGTTTGTGGCGACAAGCTATTAATGCCCAGGAAATAACATGCTTGTTTTTGTGTAATGGTTTGGAGTCATTTCTATTTCTGATGCAGATTTTATTTGCATATAAATGTAATATCTGCACCATTTTGGTGCTTGTACTGGATTTTAAACAGTATATATAGAGAGACATATTTGGGGAAACATTATTCCTCTTAAGGGTTTAATGATTCAAATAAATGATGAAAAAATAAAGATAATTTGGTCAACTGGTGACTGGTAGAGCTTATAATAACATCTTCCATCATTATTCACTTTTAATATCAAAACAGTCTCAAACACTTAAAAATATCATGTCAGTTCAACAGAGGATATAAAATGCATAAATAATAGTAAATAATGACGAAATGAAATCAAAGTCATGCTAATTTTAAACATGCATAAAGATGTGACTTTTTTTATACAAGTGATTACAGGACACAGATTGCCTGTGACAGAATGAGAATAGACAATGGAGACTCCAGCCAATAAAACAACGTGCTGCAGTATCATAAGATCGCCATAGCAGAGAGTTAAATGGAGATGGTATTTTTATTTAAATAAAATACAAAACACTGACACTGCCAAGCCTGACTAATAATTACTCAAAAGAAAATGACATTTAAGGTCTCATTTGACCTTGAAAATGAGACACAATAAGACGTGGTGAAAAGCAGCATCCAATGTGATCTTTCATCCACACAGCACACCCAGCAATGGATCCAGTGCGCTCTGTCAGCTCATCTGATCGGTGCTCAAAGCACGACAAAATAAGTTAAATCTTGAAACTGTGGACTCTGTTCTTTATCTACACAGTGCAGCCAAACCAGGGTAAAAAATACAGTAAAATAAAAATATAAAGGGAAAAAGAGGGAGAGAATGAGAGAGGAAAAAACAACAGACTTAATGTCTGAGCAGAGATCACTTTTGCATTACTTTCCAGATGTGCCAACATGTTCCCCTGACAGTGACTTGTGGCAAGCTCAGTAAATCTTCCCCTTAGTCTTTTGTCCTAGAACCTTTAGATTTAGACCATAATATCAAATTAGGTATTGCGAATCATGGAAATTCAACTAGTACTATTCCAATTAGTACTGGCATTGACTACTAAATATCTGGTATCATGACATCCCTAGATTGTACATTTTTACTTTAACTATCTGTTCACATCTATTTATACAAGTGAGGCTCATTTGAGTCTTGTAATATTCACTGAAAACAAGCTACATGCGAACATAAATGACGTGTCGACAGCACAGCCAAATCGCCATCTGTGATATGAACAAACAAGACAGAAGGGTGCGTAGGGATCTGGATTAAGAGTCACAACCTCTGTTCTGACCAACTTTAATAAGGGAGGGACATCTGATTCTGGCAGCACTCTGTTGACAGCACAGACAAGACGCTGTCAATATCAGGTTTAATGATGCAGTAGAAGAAGCTTATCTGGTTGCTGAGTCCTAGATGTAGAGCGTATAATCAACACAACCTCCACCTTCTAATGGCATAAATGCCTTTTACAACTGAATTTAACACCCAAGTTAGGGTTTCTAAGAAAATATTAAAAACAGAAATGAAAAGAATTGAAAGTCAAAAATTAATAAATGCCCCTCTTGACAACAGGCAGATTCATTTCACTGCAGCATCACAGTACAGTGAAGGTTAAGTGAATGTAGGAAGGGAATAAAAAAGGTGAAAGAGGATATCTGAGTCATGTGCGCTATGAGAGCAAGTGATAACTACTCCTGCAGAGAATCTTCAAGCTTCAAACAGAAATCCTATGTAAGTGTACGTGATTCAGCTGCATTCCTTTTTTTTTAATCAAGGATATAACAAAGTTAAAAAGTTGTCATGCAAGTGAGCTCACACTGTCTAATCAATGGACTACACTAAGTGTGTGTGCTGTCATTTCACGTTTAGCCCCAAACAATGAAAGATATTTTGAATGAAACTGATGACAACCACTTGAATGGATCTGATGTGTGTGATGGAACATTTTTAATATAATACAATGTTCTTACGTAAGCACCAATTTAATGTTTAATAGCTGGTTGTACTTAGTGAATATACTCCAAACTCTCGATTTATGGGAGGCAAAATGTCCGATTTTATTTGTTGTTAAAGGATTGGCTGATAATTTGCTTTGTTCCTCACTACTTCTGCTGGTTCTCCTGGTGTTCTTGTAACCACCTACATGTGGCGCCCAGATTTTAGGGACCTCCTGACACAATATTTCACCAATGTGCAGATTAACTTTGTATTTCCTGAATTTACCATATTGTAAGATTACATTTTTGTAGTTTATGCATGTAGAACAGCAAGTTGTATTTTGTAAGTATTATGTGCATTTCTTTCTGAGTAATCACAGGATACAGACAAGCTGTCAAGAGTCTGTTGTCCAGGCAAAGCAAATCGTCTCACCCCCTCCCCCTCCACCCATTTATGTCTGAATACAATTAACACAGATTGGGTAACCGCAATAATTGACATTACCATGATAGAGTTTATAAAAAATGCTAATTACATATTAAATTAATTAGATTATTACATGAAATGCTAATTAAATAAAAAAAATAATCACAGATTATTACACTGCTGTCCTGTCAATGTCAATCCACCCAAGAGGCTCGAATATAATTATTATCACATTTTTGAAATAAACATGGATTTATGAATTGTGAGAGTTACAGGAGGGAGCAGAGCTTTTTCAAAATACATCAGAGGTTCAAAACAATCTTGCAGTATTATCACTATGAAATTACATACAATCATATTCAAACTGAAGAAAAGAAGTCAAAAACAAGGGTTGCATCCTTCTGTAGCATGAAAAGGACCAACCCTTGTCAACAGGATTTGAGGGCGCCATAAACTGTAAAGGAAGTGAGATGTCTTGCTTATCTAGGGCTCACCTGCTGATGGACACGTCACTATAAGAAGGGCTGGATGGCAATTCAATCTGTCTCGCAGATTTCTCCTCGTCAGGTTCCTCATCTTCTACCTTCATCACAACACAGCTCTTTGATTCTGAAACTTGATCTGTAGGAGGCGAAAATATATATCATGTCAGACATCTAGAGGGAATCAAACAGTGGAGAAATGACCTGTCAGATGGGGTATGGAGAAAAAGAATGCCCCTGACTACCAAGTCTCCACCAGATTTTCACATATTCTCTAACAGTTAGAACAGATTCCTGCTGATACTTTCACACATAGCTAGTCTCTGACACAGCTGACGGTGTCCTGCATTTGTGTTTGTGCCTTTTTATTTGTATATTGTATACAGCTGCAACAATTTGTTGATTAATCAATTAGTTGATTAAAAGAAAATAAGCTACTAAATTTATAACTTATTAACTGGAATTAACTGGTGATACCTGAGGACATGGGCACAAACAGGTGTGTACCAACGACTTAATTTCCCTTGACCAAATTAAAGCTTAGATAAGGACAAGGATGCAAAGTCTCTGAGGCCACTTTGGTGCTACAGGGCTTGATTTTACATTTTTACATCTAATCTGAACCACTTGAATCTACTTTTACAAGTGAGCCACAACTGAGTCCTGCAATATGCATTTAAACAAGCTGCATGTGTACACAAAAGTGTCAACAGCACAGCCAAATCACCATCAATGATACAGACAAACAAGACAGAAAGGTGTGTAGGGATCTGGATTAAGAGTCACAACCTCTGTTCTGACTAACTTTAATAAGGAAGGGATGTCTGTTTCCTGCAGCACTATGTTGACAGCACAGATAAGAGGCTATCAATATCAGTTTTAATGGTGCAGTGAGGAGCTTGTCTGGTTCCTCAGTCCCAGGTGTAAAGTTGTGCTGCTGTGATTGAAAATATGAAAAAAAAAAGTTCCCGATTTTCAGGACTGAAAAGCACTGTTATAAATTACCAACACAAGCAATAATCTAAAAATTTCAGGTTCCTCTCCTTCCCTGCACTTCCCTTTTTAACATTTGGTAAATGAATATTTCCACTCATGCCCTAAACACACGAAATCACACCAACATTAATTACAGCTAGTGATGTATCTTTATCCACTCTTGCCAGATGTACACAACAATGGAGTGTGCAATCGTGGCAATTTTGACAAGGAACATTAGATTGACTGACTGCGCGCACGCATGCACACACACACAGCAGGGAGTCACAACAACCCTGTCAAGGTGTTTCACATGGTGTATTTGGCATATTGTTAGTATAACAATTTGCAATTAATTTGCAGTCATTTCACTAGTGGAAATGTTGATTTGTGGCAACACAAGTTGAACTCACCATAGCAGGTTATCATGGGGATCAGATAACCTCTGCTGAAGAGGCTCCTATGGCTCTTAGAGTATATTTTATTCCTTAGGAAAGGCAATGAGTGTTGCAGTACCTGCAGAGTGTGCTTTTGGTACATCCTCTTCTATCACAATGACTTCCTGTTTGACACGAGTCTGTCTGGTGGGCTCTAGGCGACCCCGAACCTGGGCAATCAGGCGGGAGAAGTCACTGCTGTGCTGCTTTCCTGTAGGCAAAAATAGAGTATATAGTGGAATAAGTATATAAGGACTGAATGTTAAATGGCCTGTAGTATCTGAGGTATATAAATTGAGGTCATCAGTGAGCCTAATGCAATACTACATCTTATCGCTCAAGGTACGGCTACACAGTTGCTAATAATGTAAAGTTGACTGGGTGCATGTGGTGGGAGGAAAACAGGTGACATATACAGCCCACCCAGAAGTGCATCAAAGCAAATATGAGAACAAATATCAACCCACAAACAGGCTAGTGTACAGTATGTTGTTTGTGGAAAACACGTATTAATATTTATAATGAACGCAGACTCATTTTTCTTTGTGAGACAACATTATCTGCAACACATCAGGCCCATCAGATTAATATTTTGACTTGGAAATGACAAGCTGCAACCTTGAAAGGTTGTTTAAATTTAGAGAAAAACAGGGTTTTATTCAACACATTTCACATTCACATTGCAAGGTCCAAGAAGAGATCATTGTGGCAAAAAAAAAAAAAATGTATTACTGCAGTGGAGGCCAAACAGTCATTGCAACTACATTATAGCCGACTATGAATGGAAGTGGGGAAAAGAAGAATAGTTCTGTCAGTGTTCACTTCCAAAAATACAGAAAAGATTTAAGCACTTTCAACAGAAATCCAAAGCATCTGCAAATCTGTGATGTTCATTAACAAAGATGGGAGAACAGAGTGCCAGAGCTCAAACACTACAATTAACATCAGTGTGATTTAACTATCACACTGGCATTTCAGAGAAAAGACAGAAGAAAAAGAAATGGTTCTGAAATGATGTACCAAAAAAAAAAAAGATTTTTTTTTACATTTTATCCAATCTGGAATTTTGTGTCTCTTTGGAAAAACAGACATAGACAAAAAAAATAATAAAATCAAGCTACACAAATAAATCTAGGGCCACAGTTTTTTGCCTCTGGTCCCCATTATTGGTAACAGCAGACTTGAATATCTAAACAATTAGATTTCTTTTTCGCTTAAAGGCCTAAATGCGTATTGTTTATTTGGATCCCTATTAGATGTTACCATGGCAATAGCTAATACCTCTGTGGTCTAAATGTGTTTAAATTAAATGTTTCCATTACAGCTATATATAATTATTGGCAACAACTTTTCAAAGCATTCAAAATCAAAAATGTTCCTAGACTCAGATCAAGCAAGGTGAATCAGCCTTTAGTTTCTATGCTCCCCACCTGTGGAACAAACTTCCTGAATATCTGAGGTCCACTGACACTGTCAGCCCTTTTAAATCAAGGCTTAAAACACCTTGGTAACAACTTGTTTACTGCAGCTTTTCAGTGAAATATACACACCACTTCTTGATAAGATAATCTGTAGCTTTTCCTTCTATTGTCTTTTTGAGTACAATTTCTGTAATGTCTTAACTATTTATCAGCTTGCTTTTGCATTTTGTTTTTATGGTCTTTTAAATGCCTCATGTCTGAATGGTGCTACATAAATAAACTTGCCTTGCCTTTTAGCAAACACATATGGAAAACCTAATAAAGTTAATACATCTAGTTTTATATTTAGAAGACAAATCTGACATGTAGAAAACATTTTTTAACTACTGCAGCAATAAATGCACACTGTGACACCAACAGTGGGTGACTTGTACTCTAAAATGGAAAATGGGTGCAACTCTGTCTTTATCAGACAAACCTTATTATATTTCAAACTTTTTACACGTAGAACAGCTGTGCTAACCTAGACTTGTCACTGATATTTTCACATGCAAAGAAGTGCTTTATTGCCGCACGAATATTTAGTTCATAGGCTTCTAAGGACACTACTGAATGCACTGAGTTACAAATTATGGCAACAACTCACAGAGCACATTAACTTCACAGACATAAGGGATGCATCAACACTAGTTACAATGCAATCCATTAAGCACTGCAAAATGCATATCAGCAGGGGTCGGTGAGTGTGTTGACAAAAGACTAGAATAGAACAGAATAGAATATTTAAAGTATTACAATAATATTTAGAAGTTGGAACAAGAAAGAGGGTTGGGTGTTTGATTGACTGATTGTACTTTATAGTAATCCTAGTTTGACCACTGACTTTGTTATCTTTAAACCTAAAAATAAAATTTCTCAGAGGGGATTCCTTTAGACAAAATGCTTTAACACTGGAGGTCTGCGGTCTAATGTGCATCTATTGTTGGAGTCATTGACATGAAGATATCTGGGAATCCCTGTTCTAAACCAGTGGTCCTCAAACAGGAGGCTGTGGCACTCTGGCAGAGGGCTGTGAAAAGCTCTTAGATTTGCATTTCCATTCCCCCTTTTTTTATCTCTTACAAAAGTCTCCATAGTTCAATGACTATTTAAATCTAAATAGTTCATACATTTCATTATAATCTAACAATCTCTAACTCTTCAAAGTAATGTAAAGCAACAATAGATGTATGTTCCTAGTTTTTCACACCACAGACACTTTATTTATCACCCAGCCAAATCTGAATGATTTAAAAAACATCAGTTAAGTATAGAAAATTAGGTCCCAAAGTCACTGGGGACATGTCTGCTTCACTGTGTCGGTTTCGAACACCACTACAACTTGAAAATGACGTGAAACACAGACGCTTCTTCTAGCAGTTTTATTGGACAAGTCCAGATATGTTTGAGCCACCAGAGCCAGAGGACTGAGACAGGATGGTATCTATTTCCCTTCTGTGTCAGGTTGTCGGAACTGAAGGAGCTCAAGTGAACTGCTGGGCTGATCTGGACTGAGAGAGTCGCTTAAGGTACGTTAGTAACGGTCCGTTAGGGAGGGTGAGGGGTGTGGAGGCAGCGTCACTCGTGTGTTGATTCCTGGGGCTTATATAGCGTTGGGGGACCATGGCCCTGGCACATCACAGAACCCAAAAAATCCTGAACAGAGAAATCTTGGAACTCCACAATTCGGTAAAAGTTCTCAGTGTTTTCAGCAACTACTTTCTAACATGTATAATGTGTTTAGAAGAAAAACTCACTTTTTCCTTTAGACAAAATAATATAAATATATAATTATTCCTCCCCCAAGTCAAGCACATATCATCCACACGTTACCCATTAATATTTTTAATGCATGTCTAACATCTTTTTAATACATTTCTCTTGTCTTGTTCTTTCACATAACTGAATAGAAGTGTAAAAAAGGCTACATCCAATTATTCCAAGGGATATCCATGAGAGGGTCCCCAGTATATTTTGATGAGAAAAAAAATTAGTCTCTATTCAAATTTAGTTATTCATCAGTAAAAATGAATGTCACATCCCCAAAATGTCCAAAATATTAATTAATTACCAGTAAACACAGTCTACACAAAAACAACAATGCACCACCTCAGGTTTCTGAAAGATTGTTTAGAAATATTAATTAACATTTCCCCCTTGCAGCCATCTTTGTCAATTACTGGAGACAGAAAGAAACAAAGTGTGACATTTGTCAATCAAGCACACATTACTGGGATTAAGGATTAGGGAAAAGGGGATTATAGTTTAAAGGAGGATTTTCCCAGTAACATTATAATTTTCCACTCTAATATGGTGGCCGCATGAAAACCTTATGTGCGCACAATTGTGGTGAGTACAGTGGATCTCACAATTAGTCGCTCTGCAACGCAAAGGACATTTATAAATAGTTGGGGTACAAGTTTAACGTTGACATTTGTGTTAAAGAGACAATTCACCCCAAAATCAAAAATACATATTTTTCATCTGGCCTGTAGTGCTATTTATCAATTTAGATTGCTTTCATGAGTTGGACATATTGGATGTAGAGACGTCTGCCCTCTCTCGAATATAATGGATTTATTTTGGCTCTCGGCTTGGGGTGATTAAAAAAACAAAACTGCTTTTGGGTTTTCCTAACTGTTGTTCTTTTGTGTGTGAGCACCACAAGCCAAGTACCATCTATTTCCATTATGTTGGGGAAAAGGCAGAAATCTCTACGGCTAGTATCTCCAAAACTCAGCAACTCACACCAAAACAATCCAGAGGGATAAATGGCACTACAGGCAAAGTTATGCATTTCTGATTTTGGGGTGAACTGTCCCTTTATCTACTAAAAACGTGGGTTAGATGTCTGTATTGAATTTGCAGTGTTACTGCAGTCACAACATATTTTTCTCCAACACATTTACAGATGAAACTTCTTAGAGATTAATCTTAAGAAGTAAGATTTCCAAGTATTTCTTGCAGTTACATCTGGTTGATGAGGATGTTTTATGAATAAGCCACGGACACTGATTGAAAGGCTAAAAGAACATATTGTCACATTAAGAAAAGGCTGCCAGCCCCCGCTGGATTTGGTGTGTGTGTGTGTGTGTGTGTGTGTATGTGTGTGTGTGTGTGTGCGTGCAGGCGCATGTGACGCTTTCACCTTCCTGTCTGCTCATTCACAATTCCCCATGCTGGCAGAGTGAGTCATCCACATCCTCCTCTGATAAATCAAGAGGTTATCACAGCAGTGCAGCTATTTATAGAACCCACCTCCTATGAGTCACATCCATTTTTCAACCACTTTTAAAGTTAAGTCTGCAGAGTTATTTCCAACAAGCTTTTCTTCCTGTTTCACCCATGACAACATGACTTCAGATAATGGTGCTGTTCTTGCTTGACCAATGTCCTGCTGAGAATTAAACCACTGACCTAGTCGAGATTTCTGAGCATCTGTGCGTGTCTGAGTGATTTTGTATGAGTTCACAGTTATGGGGAAAAAAATCTTAGACACATAAATAGACAAATGCAAGTAACCCTACAAGTCAGATAACAACAGAGGTATCTGTATCATTTACACTGAGGCAAAAGCTGAAATCACCTCATCAGTTTTATATTTTCATTCCACCCCTCGCTGCTTAATTACTCATCGAAAACACAGCAATCCTGCCCATTTTTGTAGCTGGTAAGGTGTTTTGGAAGGTATGCGAGACTTGGTAAAAACTGAACGAAGTAAGATTGAGATAATGGCTGAGTGACACAGTGAATATACGAATTCTTAATGATCTTATTGGAAACCAAAGTATAATAACAATATTGTGAATACTGCTTCTTTGGTTTCCGGAGAGACAGTCTCTACTTCTCCAATGCACAATTACTAAACTTTGAGAAAAAAACATAACGTCTTGCAGCTTCTGTGACAGATTACCTCTCAATCAAGATTCCGGTCTCTAGCAGTGAGTTTTCCTACTGAACTAGCAGCCTAGAAGTGCACTGACTGGTCTAAATGCCTATGATCTGCTTGGGAAAATTGTAATCAGGGACTGTCATTAAGATTCCCAAAGACAAAAGATGAGCAAAAATGCAACAAAATATAAAAATAAAGTTTTTCTTATTTTCATTGTGTATTCTTTTAGAAAATAATTTATAAGGCGTAGACCCTTTTTATGACATCTTTGTGGGAGGAGCCTTGCTGGAGGCAAAACAATTCCCTAAACACTTTGGCCAACACTGACTTAATAGAAAAGAGGGCAAAACTTTCAGTCTCTCAGGCAATTAAATGGACTGCAGCCTTTTCATTTAAAAAAGTTAACTGCATTAATGAATGAATTAATCAATTTGAAATAATCCTACAGTCCCTTGCCTGTATGACATAATATAATAATATGAGTGGGAGGCAGAGTGTTGTGTTGATTATGTCTCCAGCAGTGGAAAGCAGCCTTTCTGCTGTGCTGTTAGCTCTGATGAAACACATCCCTGTCCAAAATGCAGAGCAGGTACAGAGTTTTTGTGGTGAAACAGACATAGCAGCTGAGTTCAGCCCTTTTCGCTTCATCAACTTCATGTTAACTGACATTTAGGAAATTGATTTTTGACATATATGAAGCTAATGCTAATTCTATTTGGGGGGATTTGGCTTGAGTTTGGGAACCACTGAGGAGACAATTCAAGTCATCAAACATGATTTCCTACAGAATTTCAATGCAGAAGTGGATTGCCTCATTTGAGATTAAGAGTGTGTCTGCAAAGAACTTTAATGTAATGAAACATAACCTTCAGAGAAAAAGAAAAGACTTCTTATTCCAGCTCTGTTAAGAAATTTCCTGAGGGAAACCGTGATCAAATCTGTCTCTAATTTCTGTCCTTGTCTCATGAGTATATGCATGATGGCAAGGCAAGCTTTATTTGTACAGCACCTTTCAAACAAAAGGCAGCTCCCAGAGCACTAAATAAGACTGTGAAATAAATTAAAAAGGCGATGAAAGGGAAAATGAAATACAAGAGGATGAAATCAAATTTAAAAACAGGTCAGACAAAAGAAGAAAAGTGTAGTTTAAAAAATCTGTAATAGATATACACATAATTTAGAGCACTGACACTATCCACTTGATTACTTTCATAGGTTATTAGGTCTTAATTATGATTCCTTATGAATTATCCCTCTTTGAAGCTAATGCAGAGAGAATGCCTTAAGTATTGAGACACATGGGAGATCAAAAGTGAAAAGGTTGAAGTTATTTCCTAGCTGTGCTGCCTTGGTCTAATTGAGACATGGACATGTTGCGTTGCCTGCTTATATCGACTAGCCTTGTCTTTAAAAGCAGTGAACCAAATATGATTCACAGCTGCAAGCTCAGTCAAACAGCAGGACTCAATAGAGGAGCTCTCCTAAACCAAACCATAGCTAGCAGGATGGAAAATTACACCCAAGACTTGTCCAATTTTTAAGTGCTATGACAACTATAGAGAGTAAAAAGGAGAAAGCAAGACTACAAACCGTTTCAGCGAATGCAAGAGCTCACAAACAAATTTTGGAGAGAAGTGATTCATTGCTCTGAGATAACAACAGTTTGCATTTCTTTTTGTCTGAGGTGTCCTCACGCAACTCATTTGTTTTGGTGCGTCTTTCCACAGAAGCCAGCATTCATTCATTTTTGTAACTGACTAGGTCATAGTGTCGTCTATACGTTTTTCTTCCCAATGCAAAAGTATGATGTCCACAAGATGTTGTTTTATTATACGGAGTTGATTATCATAACATGTGTCATTTCCTTTTGACAATGTCTTGAATTTATACCCCAAGGTACTGCGTTATTTGATATTAGTCAGTGCCCTGGTTATGTGCAGGGGTTGCCGAGTTTTGGAGATATTGTAAAAAGTCTGCCTAGGAACTATTTTCTTTCTACGGAAGAAACTACCATAACTACTTTCTTCCTGACGAACAATCTACCAGAACTACTTTCTTTCTACTAGGAAGAAAGGAGTTCCTAAATGAAACTGCTCACAACAAGGTCTGTGGATTATCTTAAGTAATTTGGACATGACTTCTGGAGTGTTCTTTGGTGTTGAATTTTTCAAGTGTCATTCAGTCCCTTTAGAGAAGGCAGAAATCTCAACAGCTGATATTTCCAAAACTCAGCAACTCAAACCAACCAACAGCACTACAGGTCAAGCGAAAAATATGTATTTTTGATTTGGAAGTGAACTGTCCCTTTAACAGTGGTTGGGAATTGCTAGCTAATTTGTTAATCCTCTGCAATGCTGTTAAATGAAGAATTCTGATTTGTGTATCTGTGAGTAAGTACTATAAGTACTACTTAGCATAATACATTTTGGCAGGGAGGGAAATTAGCACCACACATCTGGCAAATGTTGGCAAAATATGAAAGTGGCTGCAGGATTTCAGACAAAAATAATGGTTTGCTATTGAGTTAGTGAATTTGAACATTTATATGTCAGTGGCTGCTAGTGGTCACATTTTATAAAGTTAATTATCTACCTGCATACTGGCCATCACCCAAGTCTTTCCACTGTATTCCAATGCCCCTCTTAATAGATGTATGGTTAGGCAAAACAGTTTCATTAGTGTACTTTTCTTGGCAACGATTTTTAGCCATTAGCTTGGTGAGTCAGAGCCCTGAGGTGCAAACAGATTCATAGCTAAAGTGTCCTGAAAAGTACTTACTATAATTTGAATGCATCTCATCAATCTCCGTCTCGGACTGATTCTTTGAAAAAACCATGACCTGCAAGGGATTTGAATTGATAAAAATATGCATATTAGCATTAATGTGCATTAATTAAAAAAAAAACCACAACAATATACAACAATAGTCGCAAAAGAACTGGCCCTTCCTTACAGTTGAGCAAGCTTGGTACCTGGTGGAACCTCTATCAACTTTCTCTTTTCCTGTTTCCTCTACTTAGACACACTATGTGCCAGACTCGTCTATGTTGAAAAGAAAACCACATTTTCAGGGTGGTTAAAAGACACTGCAGGGGGGGACCTGTAAAAGCAAAATATATTAAGTCCTTACTTAGGTTATCTGATGTCAGCAAACCTCTAGCTAACTAGCTAGCTAACAATTGATGTAGATTAGCTAGCTAGTTAACTAGCATTTGGCTAACATTAGCTAACTTAAGATGCAACTATGTTTGTCTCTTTTACAGGTCACCTAGCAACATATTTTAACCCTGTTCAAAATTTGGTTTTCTTGTCAGTGTAGATGAGCCCAGCACATAGCACATCTAAGTTCAGGAAACAAGAATGGAGCAAATTGGCCGAGGGTCTAAATGGGGCGGGACTTAAGAAGGGTCAAATGACGTATTCAAGCTTGATTTGAACTAGCAATTAAAAATTGTTTTTCTGTCAGAAAGTTTTCAAAGATGGTCCCTGAAATGTTCATTGTAATTTTTGTTTCTATTCAATGTCTCTCAACAAAACACACTCTGTCCTTAAGGCCTAACAAACATTGGATGCATTTCTTGTTTCTACCTTCCTCCCACCTTGTATGACACTTTATAGCCATCAACTTGCCAATACAGGGAGGACTTCCTCATGAAAACATTGTTCTACAACATCAGCAGTAGTTAAAAAAAATCCACAGGGTACATTTAAGCAGAAAAGTAATAAAACGATTCCATCCGTTAGTACGTACAGGTTTGGCTTTCCCCTGCAGTTGATTCTTGACCTTCTCACTGGCCTCCACCTCTTTGGCAATTTCTTCAGCTGTTGACAGAACAAAGAAAAGTCTTTATTACTCTTGAGATCCCAAATATTGCCTCTTATATGAATTGTGCTATTGAACGCAAAAAGCTTTTGACCCGTGAGGACGCTGTTCAAAGTTGAGGCATTCCTGGGGAAGCCAGTAAAGAAAAACGCAAGCTTAAGAAATCTTATGTTCATGTCTCATAAAAAGACTGAGAACATTACATGAATTCCTTTAGAAAAATAACTTCTTTGTGGCAGTAACAACATTTGTCTCAACTTTAATTCCCAGCTGGACATTTGTTGAATCTGATTTTTATGGTTTGCTTGTTCATCTTTGGCTTCATGTGCACATTTGTTGGTGCATTAATTTACTCATACAGGGAGATTTTTAGTTTTTGCTAGGTGGTGTGAAACTCAGATGCCTGTAAAATGAAAAAGTGTAAGTGCACATTTTAGTGGGTAAGTCAACATAGATTTCTGCTATCACAGCACTTTGGTTAAGTTTTTAAAAATTAAATCTGCTTTATTCGTTCCAGTGATCCACCTCATTAAGTCAAAAACCAGCAACGCACATGTTATATTAGTGCTTGTGTCAACATAATGGGTTTTTTTTTTTTTTTTTTTTGGAGTGCCAGTGTCTTTTTTCAGTTGTTCCTGATGAGCGGACAGCATATGCAGCAGCATGCAGACACCTAGAGAAAGAGCACTGCAGTCTTTTTTCAGAGCACTCCAAATTTTTTGTGCAGTTGCTCCAAGCACTTGTTTAAAATCTTTGAACTGAAAGGTGCTGATGTCATTGTCACTGTCGCTCCTTTTCAGGCAACCAATCATATACTAGATGAGCTGTAACTCGTCATCCTGGTAACCAAGGAAATGGAAGTGAGGCTTGCTCTGGCCTTGTCTGTCTATCCTGAGCTTTATGATATTTCAGACTATAAACTTTGCTGCTTTTATCACCCTACGCACTGAAAGCTTGCTGTTAGCTTACCAAACTCAAAAATAAGTACTGCAGTTCAAATAGCAGGGTGGGGCCACAAACAGTATATTCAGTGGTTGAATCCCTGTTTAACATATGATCTGTGGTAGAAGCAAGTTGCCCTCCACCCCCTGACTCAAAGTTCAGATAAGTTGCAGGGACAGAAACTACACAAGCACAAGCCAAGAGCAACATGGAGCAACTGGACAATAACAAGTAACGTCAAGTCCTAAACTGTAAGTTAATCAGCTGTTAATATCTGTCAACTGTGTGTCAACGTAAAGCTCAGCTCTGTATCCATTGTGGAGCTGGAGTTCCATGGTTGCCAGTTTTACTACCTGCAAGACCCCAATAACGTACTGCTCAGTTTAACTATTATAAATATCTACTTCTTCTAAAAGATTATTAATGATTGCTTATGACAACAGACACTAACTCAGCGGGTACACAAGCTCTCACCCAAGCGGCACAGCTGCAGCAAAGACATTATGTTTTCCTCTTCTATGTCGAAGTCCTCGGACATTTTCTTCTTTGTTGAAAGTTTGCTAAGTCAACTGTACACATAACAAGTCACTATTTCTGAGCAGATCTCTCTCTGGTGTCTGAGTCACTTCCAGGTAGCATGTAAACACAGATCTGAAGGTATCGCGAGATCTCGTATATCTTGTGTTGCGCTGCTTGGGCAAGAGCCTGTGTACCGGTTCAGGCGTGGGCACGCGGATCAGGCCTGAGAGGCTACAGTCAACATTTAGGCTAAAAACATGGTGTAAATGGTGTCTTTTCGGGTCAAAATTTAATGTTGCAGCTTACGGACACTTGGATTACACCACACAAGCAGTATGGAGACATTTTGTGTTTTTTTGTGTTCATATTTTACATTTTAAAACTGGTCACCGTTCACTTCAATTGTACTGGCTTTGGCTGCAATGCTGATTTCCACCGAAGCTCCGGGAGTGTTTTGTGAACTGGAGACCTTCACCCATCCTCACATCAGCACATAGGTGAGTAGATACTGAGTGAAATTTCATTTTTGGGTGAACTATTGCTTTAATGTAAAATGAAATTTAGTTGAATGTTCATAGTAAAGCACCAGATTACAGCCAGGCCTTATGATAGTACTATATTAAGATTATGTACTAGAGGGAGCACAATCAAGGGAGAATGTGATTTAATGTGGAAGCAGATGTAAACAAACCGGAGACCGGTGCAATAGTTTGCTGCAGTAAAGCTTTGCAGTGAGATATACAGAAGCAAAAGTTGCCTGGATGAGAAAATGTTTGGGGAGACACGTCAACATGGGTTGTCTATTCTTCAGCCAGAACTGGAGGTGAGATTTTAACTGCCAGTCAGTGAACAGCAGTATGTGGCTGGCTAACATTAGCCTAGAGACCTAGAAAGTTACCATTGTCCCCCAAAACTGTCAGCTGCTCCATCTCCTTCTAGACTGTCTGTCTTCTCTTTATCCTGTTCCTTGAATCTATCACTAAGGCTGACTTCATGCAAGCATGGGTCTGAGAGTGTGTGGCTGTTCCTAGCCCTGTTGAGGCTGTTATGTTACTGTCTGCGTTGCTGCATGCATGTCATGACCATTGGTCATCAGTCAGGGCTGGTCTCTCGCCAGTTGATTGGTGCATCCCTAAAATTGAGATGTTTCAAAGCAAGTAATGTAGTAGGTTTAAATATACTATCACCGTTAAGGTATAATGGACCAAATGCCCTCACCTGATTTGGGGTTTAGAGAATCACACTGGGCGTTATACATGTGGACAAACTCCCGGTGTCTTTTGATCAGCTGGTCTCGAGAACCCTGCACTGAGAGATGACACTCCTTCAGCTTCCTCTTCAGCTCCTGCAAGGAGAGCAGGTTGTACACCAGCTTCCCCATCGGACGCCTGGAACCACAAAGGGTGCTGCAACAGACATGTTGACTAGTTTATTTCAATAATCACCAGATATTACCTGATAATGGCTGATGAGGGCTTTTCTGTGCTTGGCTATAATAAACATACATGACTGTACTAAAAAGTTATGCCCATCATAAGCAGAAAACAATGATGGAAATGTCAACTTAATCAAATGTATCATACAGTGGCCACACCAGCTCAGCTCATAACAAAATGATATTACTGGATGGGAGTTGCCATTCATCAGCTGGGTGATGACACACCTCTCATGATCCACAGTCCTGTTATAATCAGACACCAAAGGTGCTCTCTTCTTTTTTCTTGAATAAAATACATTATGTCTAAGTTATTCATGTTGGTAGCAAGAGAATACTTGTCATGCAGACTGGCAACGTAAGGCCAGAGTATTAAAACCTCTGCAGTTCATCATTATGACGCCATGGTCTACTCAGATTAAGATTTTGAACTGCTAAGCAAATATGACTTATCATCAGCAGAACCTCATAACTGCTGCATGGGTCATTAATCACTCTGGAGAACTTAGTTTCAAGGCCACTCACAAGAATCAATGAGTCACCAAAATTATGTCACAGACCGTGTCTTCAGTGAGGTCTGTAGCCAGGTTGATTGTAATAATTGCAATTGTATAGTTGCAGCAATTTTTTCATTTTAAGCTAACAAAAGCTTATAAACACTTAGTGAATGGCTGAATTATAAAGGTTCAAATTTTAAAGATAAAATTCTCCCCGTTTCATCCAGAAACACACAGTTCCAGTGGAAACGATCTGGGAAGAACAAATACAACACACATACTGTATGAAGTCAACTGACAGTACATTCTACAATGTGTATTGAAAATCTGCGATTAAAGGTATACTATGTAGGATTTGCTCAAAAACAATGTATAAACTCAAAAACAAAAATAATCCATCTCAATCATCACTCATGAACAACTACAAGTGTGTGGTGGTGTATCTGCAGAGACCCTGCATTTCCTTATTTTTCATTATTTTGCTGTGTTTGGGACGTTTCTGGACATCAGCCTTTGGGCAGTGATGTATAGCCCCCAGCCAATAATTCCCAGAGTGTGAGGTTGGGATTCTGCTCTGTGTGTGTCTGTTTGACCTAGCTCAGCAGGGCTAAGCAACAGACAGACAGACAGACAGACAGACAGACAGATACAGGCAGAGCAGAGACCACACAGTGACAGCAGACAGGATGAAGGTACATTCTTCCTGCAGGGTTGTGCAGAGAGGTGGGCATCTTTATTTGTGCTTTAACTGCCAACACTGCACCCTCTCTTAATTCACTCTTTAGCTTGCTCAGCCATTGCTGCTGTCTCTGTCCCTCTCTTGTTCATTGAGCCAGAGAGAAGGGTCTGAATTTGAAGGGTGTGTTTGCAAACAGCAACCGATAAATCTGCATATTCTACCTTGTACTTATCTATAATACGTATCCTGAAAGGTACAGTCCAGTATTTTAGAAAATACAAATGTTAGTTCACTTGGTTACCAAACTCAAATTCAGGTCACACAGATCAAGTTTCATCTCGACATAACAAAAGGAATATATTCAGTAGATCCAGGACATTTACACATGCATCCTATTCTAGCATAAGTACTGGAAGCAGGGGAAATCACTAGCCTAGCTACATCGACCTTGAAACTATTTCTTCTTCTTACATCACCGTCTTGCAATCCAAATCAACTGCATATGTAAGTGAATCCATCTCAAACAGTCAACAATCCCTGGAGAGATAAATCTCACATGTTTTTAACAACTTTTGCAGATTTCAATCCAATAATCTTGATATGACAGCCCTGTATGTAAACAGGATGTTTCAGGTGCTGCCTGCAACAGTAATCATTGGTCCAGAAATGACCCCGGTGTATAATGGCTCTTTCTGAAACCTCTATTTATCCCTACATTTATAATTAAATTTAAAAGACACAAACCTTGAAAAACTTCGGTGGGGTTCCAGTAATAGTATCAAAGATACTGTGACAAAGATCAATGCACACTGCTACATTTCTTTCATTCTAATCTACAGAAAATCAACTGAGTGTCTTAATTTATATCCCAACTCCCTGTAGAGCATTACAGCTTGAACAGACATCAATAGAAAGCCTTCATTTCAGTGATCCTTTCAGTGGATATTTTACCTTCTCAAGCTTTCCTTCTTCTCTCCTCTGGTCAGACATGTGTCCAGATGCTTGTTGATAAAATGCTGTGACACACTTACAGAACACACGGGGCACTCCACTGTAAAAAAAAAAAAAAAAAGAGACACAACAAGATATTAATAGCTTGATTTAAAAAAACAATAACAACAGATTTTTGGTGCTATAAGTCACATTTCATTTTACCACCAATGCAAACACTCCCCTTACCACACATCACATCACAAAAGATAACAACACATTGCCTGTACATATGATTCAATTTAAACAACTGGAGAGCTGATTCTAAAGTAACAGAAACACCTACTGTCCAGCAGCTAAAATCAGTCACACTGGTATGATCCTTAGGCAATCCTCTGCTTTAACTGCATACAGTATATTACCACTGGCTGCTGCCAAAAGTATAATTTGGTCAGTTTGGGACAGAAAGAAAGGGTCCTAATGACATGTGTCATACTGGGTGATGGCATAGCAGCAATTTTAACCTACAGGTAGAAAGGCCTCACCTTTGATTATGGGCTTTACATCTTGTGATGGTCTCGATGAATGTGCCGTCTCAAGCCAAGTGCTAATGCTGTATCCCTGTGTGTCCTGTTTGACTGACGCCAAAGCCTGAATAGGTGCCTCCGCCTCATCCATTGGTTCTTCCTTCACAACCACTGGAAGTTGAGCGGTTGCTGAATGTAGGTCGGCAACATTTGCATTGTGGGTGTGTGCAGTCTGTATTTTCCCTTGCCGAACAGTCTGAGTATCAGAACTGTCATATTGTGTTTCTTTACTGGGAGATGTTTTAGGCCTCTTTTGGAAAAACTGACTCAAAACAGAGCTGTTAGACTTCTGGCCCCTCTCTCTGGGAGTTTTGCATTTGACAGCTGAAGCTGGGGTCTTTGGCGATATTGGAGGAGAGTCAAAAGTGGCTTTTGACAACTGCTGCCTGGAGCAAGAAGAAAGGCAAAGTGCATGTGAATGAAAATGTATGCAGCATATGACAGCAATGCCCTTTTTAAACGTTTGAATACATTCTTACACATAAAGCAGCATATTCTGCTTCTCAATCAAAACAACAAACCAAAGTATCAAGCAGGTATATATATACGGTATATTCAGACTTAAAGCTCCAGTAGGCAACACTGTTCTGGCGTAACTGAGAAATAATTTCATAAAAACCTTTCAGCATATTGTAAATCAGGTGTTCTGAGACAAAGCCACACTTCTGCACCTCCTCTACGGCTCTGTTTTCATCATTTAGAGAATCTGTCCCGTGACGGTAGACTTAAACCAATCACAGGTCTTATAGGACCTGGGGGACTCCTCCTACTAGTGTAGCTGCATGTGCACGTTCCTTCAGTGAGACCCTGAATCAATGACGGAAACTACTGCAGGAAAGGTCACTATAAAACCGCATTATAGTAAAGAGGAAAGAGCCTAATGAGCAACATGCTCAAGCCAGGAGTTTGTCAGCTCACTCGGTTACTTCTGAGTTCACCTTCAGCTGTGTTCATTCACGTGTATCGCAGAGCTTTGCCGAGTGCCGAGAGGACCAGGTGGAGCCGAGACAGAGCCGGCAGACAGCTGCTCAGAGCTGGGGAGCTTTTCAGAAGAGGGTCTGCAGCAGATTGGCACTTCTGGAGGGAAAAACGCCGCAGTTGCTGTGATGCCAGCTACTTTACTGGCAGGAGAGGAGCTCAGACTCTATGTTTCAAACTTTTGGGATTAAAAAGAGGATTTATCTTCTCTCCTGCTTCAACCCTCTGTAGCAACAAGGAAGAAATCGTGGAGCCATGGACTGGCCAGGCCAGAGCATTTGTTTTTGAAATTTTTGAGATGAGTGGACTTATTTTTACTCCTGCCTCTCAGCCCCTCTGCAGCAGCAATTCACGGAACAATTAAGAATATGCTGACTGTCCAGATGAGAGCTCAGAGTTTGTTTTTTAAACTTTTGGGAATAGAAAAGTGGATTTATCTTCATGTTTGCTTGTGAACCTGTGTGCAGCAGCACCATGGAGGAGCTGACCGCACTATTTACAGGGTAAATAAATTATGCTGTGCTTTTGTACCGACATTTTTGGCCACGGGAGTCAAACCGTATTGCTGTTGAGTTGCATTTTCATGACCGCTTATATTGCAGCGAGCTGCGCCCGACATGAACTGCAAGCCCAACCCACCTCCAAACGGGCTGCGGTCACGTCGCACTGACTGCGGCCCAATGGTGGTGAGCCTCCAAAATGTGTTGTGATACTGAGCTTGTGTGTGCAGGAGAGCAGGGAGAAAGATGTTTTTAAAAGTTTATGTTCAGCTCTCAGTACTTCTGTATCTTCAGACTGAATCTTTATGTTTTTGAATGTAGTTTCTCCCCTCCCCCCCGTCAGGTGTCTGTATTATTACACACAGCTGATGTCTGTCGGCCTGTGCTCGCTCATGATAGCCTCAGTAAACTGTTGCTTGCACTCATGAAGGGCATGCTGCTCATCTAGTGGGAGGGACTCAGAACACAGAAAAGGAAACCTAACTCAGATGAGACTCAAAAATCAACCATTGTCAGGCTTTCTACCTACTGCAGCTTTAAGGTCAGCTTAAAAAACATACTGAACCTGTTATGAAAGAAAAAGAGCAGTATGTAGTAATAAATTCTGCTGAGCGAACCCTTTGACGTTAACTGCACCTGCTCAATTATCTCGTTCCTTTTCTAGTGAGCGAGAAAAAGTCGACATTTTGGCTACAGTCTTGGAAATGTGGAAAGCAAACAAATTGCAGCTGGGCCATTACTTGGCAATAAAATGGAACCAATGAGCTGTGTGATGTCCTGCTTTCCATATTTAAAACGTAATTGTGCTTACTGTCCCCATTAGAGCAGGTTCACACATGTACACTCACACAACCACACATTTGCCAAAGGCTCTTTGGACAAAGATCTTGAAGAAATATGCTCTGCACCCACCATTAATCTATAACTCTGACTACAGCTACAGCTACTACAGCTCTGACTATTACTGGTCACTTTGTATTGCAACAAATTACTTTGAATGTGTTATATATTTACAGGTGAGTCAAACAACAAAAATGTGTGAAAAAGGATCTTAATCACCATGAGCTACAAAGTGAAACATTGCTAGTTTCATACTGTATATATATTTAACACTTTCCCTACTGTAAATTTGTATCTTACTATTTACTTTCAATGGTAAATGCACTGTTGCTTAACTGCACTGTTACTCAGCACAGACCAGATAATTCAAATATACCATCAACCTCTTACATTATAGCCATTAGTTGTAATCGTTTCTGCCTCATTTGAGCAAACAGATTTTTTTCCATCACTTTAGTATGTCAAATGATTCTAAATACTGAAGTGCCCCAGCAGTTTACTGGCTGTCAGCACAGATAACACCCAGAAGAGCAAATTAGACTATATATTTAGAGTTTTAGCACCTATTATGTTTAAAATTAGAAATTAACATTACATCATGGCTATGTCATGACCAAGCTGCAACCAGAAATGAACATAATTACAGCCTGGTACCAAAAACAGTTTTGTTCTCTATAGCTAATTTGCTATGACAACTATACAAGGGGTGAATTTTACCATTAAAGATCATAAGATCAGTAAAATCAATACATTCAAAGTGACTTAAACATGACTTTATGTCAAGCAATAAACAAAAAACACCTTTGAATAAGTTTCAACATTATCTACCAGGAACTTAAAGACTGTGCAGATAATGGAAATATCGATACAAACATTAAGCAACAGACAGTAACTGAGTATACATCCCCACTGTTATTGCTCTATTCCAGCATTGGCACAATAACATTTAAAAAAAACTCCTCTACAAAAATAAAACTCAAAGCATTTTGTTGGAATTCTTACTAATCTTCCAGGACTAGACCCGTAGTGAGCGACCAAAAGAAAGTCAATGCCATCTACTTAAATTATGCGCACTAATTAAATTTAAATT
This sequence comes from Lutjanus erythropterus, assembly GCF_056507025.1. Classification (NCBI taxonomy): domain Eukaryota; kingdom Metazoa; phylum Chordata; class Actinopteri; order Lutjaniformes; family Lutjanidae; genus Lutjanus; species Lutjanus erythropterus. Next base: position 24,185,320 of record NC_139318.1, read on the forward strand.
GTCCCATGGTATTGATTCTCTCTACAGCGTGAAGAATAACCTTTTGTAATTAGAACTGGGCGTTAAGTGCAAGGATTGCTACTATAGCACTTTTAAAGCTGGGCGTTAGTGACCTTAAAAATGCCCACATTTGTGGGCCCACTCTCCTTGGATTGGGCCCATATTTCTCCTAACATGCAATATGTCATTTTTTCAACCCTATTATAGAATTTAAACATACAGCATTTCAGTGACAATTAGAAATGTATATCAAAACACGTTTGTAGCTTCTCATATTTGAAACACAATAAAAAAAATCAATGTAAAAATGAATGGAGTAAAACAATGCCATGGACTAGAGCTGTTAAGAAATAGGACACACTGGCCCATTCCATAAGAAAACTGCTAAGTTCAAGGAAACAACTTGTATTGTAGAGCTGCAACAATTAATGGATTAAATGACTATGAGGTGATTATTGCAGTAATCTTCAACTATTTAGATAATTTAACTGTTTAAGTGAACAGAAAAACAATCAGTAAAAATTCCCTGATTTCAGCTTCTTAAATGTGAGTATTTCCTGGTTTCTTTAGTCCTGTAAACATTTTACTCCTTTTTCATTTTATAGACCAAACAACTAATCGATTAAATCGAGAAAATAACTGGCAGATTAATCAACAATGAAAATAATCATTAGTTGCACCCCTGTTGTATTGTACAAACTCTACCTCTACCTAAGTAAATGAGTTTACTAAGTGAGAGGAGAGTTTATGAGTTAGCTGGTTATTGCAATAATAAAAATGTGTGGCACTGCAATAACAGCTAAGGGTTTGCCAGAGAAGGAGACCTCAAGCTCATTGACAGTAAATTAGTGACAACAGCCAAGAGCTACCCATTATAGTGTTTTAGACAAAGTCTCACAGTGAGAAATGTGAGTGTAGCCAAAATGACAATCCACAAGCACTACAGCAAAAATCCAACAACCACACTAACAGATGCTTAAGTAATTTAAATATTCTTCCCTGTATGCCTATGCACAGACAGTTTTTTTTTTACAAAGGAACTAAAAGTGCAATCAACAGGAATATTATTTAAAGGTAGAATATGTAGGATTGTTTATTATGCACATGTAGTTGGCCCTTCCTTCCCAGCTCAATGAATGAGAGTTAGACAGTGAATGAAGTGACAGACTTCTATCATGAGAACAAAGCAGTGACTCTTAGAAATATATATATATTTTTAATACAGCTGAATCAATTCCTCAGTCTGCTCTGCCTGTGTGTATAAATGTGTTTAAAATTCTTTCTGCAGCTCTCTCACACACAGACCAGAGAAAAGAGACAAAGAATGCAATATAACCACTGGCCACTTCATTGCCTTTCCTGACCTAAAAACCTGTGTGCTATATAGACAAACTGCTTACATACCAGAAGCTAACAAGCTGCTATTGCCGTTCATCTGCTCCAACAGTATTGTCAAATTTAGAGGCAAAATACACAAACCTTTACTACATGAAGAGTGCTCATCAGAGACCAAACACTCGACACAGAGTCACTGAGTGTAAAGAGGACTACGGTGTGTCATAATGGATCAAAAATATTAACAGAAAGGAATTTGGTTCCTGGAAATACCTTGAATACCTGATGAAAAATGTGAATTCATAAACATTTTTAATTTATATTACACAGTATTCCATCACCTAAACATGGCGGAGGTGGTCCGTTTTTTCTCTTCTCCTTTATTCATTTCTGGCTATTATCACAACCAACGTTCAACTACTGTGTGAATGTTAATATCGGCATCCTAAAATCTACCTTCATCAGTCACTGAGGGCCACTGTTGTCAATCCAATTACCCATGCTGTCACTGTCAGCAGGCAACAGCAGACACTAAAAGGGAACTCCAGACCTGCCAGATCTCGCAAGAGTGAACCGTTTGACTAAAAACAAGAAAAATCTTGCAACAGTTCCCTGCTTTTCTAGACACAACCAGCAAACACCGAGGGTAAGAGACACAATGTGCCACTGCCGCAATGGTGGCACTGCAAGATGGCGGAACACACAAAGCGGTCTCTGGATTCGTCTATTGGCTGGGGACTACACACCAATGGCAAAATAGCAGAAGCCCAGACGTGCCCAGGTACAGCATAATATAGGAAAATAAGGAAATACAGGAGGGCAGGGTCTCTCTACATAAAGACACCACCACACTTCTAGTGTGTTGTAAGTGATGACTAAGAGGGATTATGTTTGTATAAGTCTATAATTTTTTAGGAAAATGCTGCATATTACGCCTTTAAATGTTGTATATTTATTTCAGAGAAAAAGACCTGATCCAAAACTGAAGTGTTTGAGACAAGTCTATTGTTACATAACAACAACACTTTTTGACAGAGTCACATATAAAGGAATCCCATTTTTCAGAAGCTCACCACGAGACAACAGGAAATTAAAAAACGGTGGAAAGAGCAGCTGAATAAATGACTCATTTGTAACAACAATGACAATCGGAGGGTCTATGGTTAAAAAGAAGACCTTTCAGGGTGTTGATAACATTGAGGTGATTGATAAAAGGGAGAAACATGGCTTATTCACCGATAACAACACTCAGACATTATATCATTATATATTAGTCCAGACACTGAAGAAACTATTCTAATTTTAGTTAGAGTTTTTTGGAATTGAAACTCCAAGGGAGTAGAATTGCATTTGTGTCAGTTAATTATTATATTATTCATTGTCTTGTGCCGTGGCTCAAAGCGCCATGTGCTGGGATGTTCCTTAAACCATTAAACTAGCTGAAGTGACTTTGCTCACCTTTCTGAGGCCCATTCGTTGCTTCTCATGCCTTTAACTCTGCCTGACTGAACTGCTTCTGTTGAGTACAAAAGTGCTTGAACCTGCGAATTGCCGCTTGCAGCTAGGCACCCTAAAACACAGTTCAGTTTATTTCTCAACAACTGTGACACTATAGGAAATCAGCCTGGCATTTATCAATCTGTCTAACAGCCAGTGAGGGCAAGCATGTGGCTGGCTTCACCCATGTGGCAACTGCTACCAATAACAGGATATTCAACTCAAAGAAGTGTTTTCCTACACTGTGATAAATGTCACTGGACTCATATCTAAAGCAGGAAGAAATTTCCTTTCGAAGAGCTCGAGATCATTCCCTATGCCAACATCCTGCTATAATGAAAAACATCATCCCTAAAGCAATAAAGCAATACAGGGAGAACCTTGAATGACCTCAGCTGATGAAAACAAAATCCCCACTTGATTTGCAGAAAATCCTCAAATCAGAAGTCGATTACTGGGAGGCAATTAAAGTGTTTCACTAATGCTGGAAAATTTAAGTGAACTGAATTTGGCTCCCTTGTGGACATACTATAATTTTGTCAATAACAATGGGATCCCCTTAAATCACCACAGTAATCGTTTTCCTCTTAAGTTCTTAGAACCATGACTATACAAACTGGGGAAATGCTCAGGTGCTGCACCTGTGTTCATGTTCTAAAGGTTTCACATGGATTGTGGTCTTTGTGATCTGTTTTCATTATTCTGTCAGTCTATCTCTGAGGGAAAAATGAATTGAAATAAGTACAGAAATAGAAAAAATAATACAGTAAATAGAAAAACTACTGTATGCTGCAGACGGCAGTAACAAAATGACTGGCTAAGACCCTTGTTCTACATCTGTGCTGGTGTGCAAAAGTCCTGAAAAATAGATTATATTATTAGATTTAATAATATGTATGACACGATAAGGAACTCAGTGACTCCAGCATCAAATATGTTTGCTGACTTATTTACATAGCTACAGAGCTAAATTAATTGCCAAGTAAGTTTTCTTGTTTTTTTTTTACCCCTTTATGACAGCAAAGTGAATATCTTTGGGTTGTGGGCAAAACAAGACATTTAAGGAACATCTTGGGAACCTTTGGTAACAACTGATTGACATTTTTCACCATTTTATGACATTTTATGGACCAAACAACTAATTGTTTAATCAAGAGAATAATCAACATACTAACTGACAATGAAAATAATCATTAGTTGCAGCCCTACTTGTTTACGTGGATAAATGTGGTGAGGGCAGTAGTAAAACAGCATTTTGTTCAGTCGATATATCAAATCATGCGTTCTCACTGAAACACTCACCCTGATAACTGTAATTTTGGTTTAAAGGGACAGTTCACCCCAAAATCAAAAGTATATATTTCTGGCCTGTAGTGCTGTCTATCTAGATAGATAACTTTGGTGTGAGTTGACGAGCTTTTGAGATATCTGCCAAAGAGATTTGTGTCTTTTCTCAAATATGATGAAAGCAGATGGCATTCAGCTTGTGGCACAAAAGGGCAAAAAATATGTTTGTAAAACTCACACCGTCTTTTTCCAGAAATCATACCCCAGTTTCTCAAAATAATCCACAGACATTGTTGTGAGCAGTTTCATGAGGGACTGCTTTCATTCTACGGTACAAAGAAAGTAGTTTGTACATGATTTCTGGAAAGAGACACCGCTGTAATATATAATTGTATTGTATTTTGGATTTTGGGGTGAACTGACACTTTAAAACAAAGACTGGTGATTAAGGATGGTCACAGTTGACGTGACAAGCCAAACGGTTTATTACACAGAACTAGCTGGGAAGCCATCCATAGAAACTGTTTGGAAAAGGGCGCAAAATCACTTGGCAGGTGATAGAATGAGCCATCTGTCACGTCCAACATGGGCGAACTTCAACCAATCAGATCAACTCACTGAACCAAAGCCAAAGCCGGCCAGAAGAAGAGCAATAACATCTTTTCCATCTATAAAAGTCTTCAGTGACATAATTTGTTCTTCTTTCAATGAAGAAATACTCTCCAGCTCTGACATAACTGATGCTATCACAGTATCTACACTAACTTCTTTAGTGTGGACACAAACAAATAGCTTGGAGCCTGGAAAGATGGATACTCTCATGATCTTGTGAATCCAGCTCTCAGTTCCATTTACAGAGAAAGTTCATAAAGTTCGGACATTTTATCAGTTACCACTTATAATGTGGTGCATGGTTACCTTGCAGCTTGAAAGCCTGTGACCAAGTCATCCAATAGACGGTTGTTTCTTAGATCTTGTTCTGTTGCTTGCTAAAACAGAAAGAAGAGGCAATATGTGAAGGAAACTTGTTTCCTTTGTCAAATGAATACAGTTAATTACAGATGATGACTTTTATGCAAATGTAGTTGGGTGAATAATTATGCATTCAAGTCAAGTTCATACTTACTGTATTGCAAACTGGACACTGCAACTTATAGCAAAGAAATTTTCTGATGCACAAGGAGCAAACTGTAAAATGAAATGCAAACAAAGTTAATGTTATATTGCATCTGTTAACCAGCAGGTAGATAATTCCATTGCTTTCATCAAAGTTGTTATTCAGTGACAATTTGAATAGAGCAGTCCCTCTAGCAGCATTTCCTCTGTAGTACACAACTGTATTCAAACCACATATGAGAAGGGTCTAATGCGGCTCACCCATAGCTGTTTATTCCATTACCAGCCCAGTGGTGCACTCACAGAGAAAAAAAAAGCAAAATTCAGATGCAAAAATAGAAATAGATGCAGACAGAAAGGCATCCGGCAATAATAAACTTGTTTCAAGTGAAGCAGGGAGTTCACTATTACAGAGCAGGATCCAAGAAACAAGAGAGTCATGATGATTATGCTCATGGTGATTATGATACCAAAGCTAATATAAGCATAATTATACAAGTAGCTGACACACTCTGCAAAAACACCCCACTCTTGTGAAAAGACATCTATTATAGTTAAAATGTTCAGGTCTTTATGCTTTAAAATTAATTTTAAAAATATGACTTTTTTTTTTTTTCCCCAAAAGGATTTCAGGTGCATTTTGCTTGTTCATATGAGATGCTCAGTTGTTTTGCCTTCACATACTGAGTGCTCTGGTAAGCTTTTCATCACAGAAATGAGAGCCGCAGTTATAATCTAAGAGCTCTTTAAGCTACTTGTTACTTACAGTTGTGAGAGCATTTAGTCATCATTGAAATATTGAGGAAGTCGAAGCAAATGGGACACCGAAGCAGAGCATCCACATTCTGTAGATGAGAAATAACACAGAGATAAAGAAAATACTCATGAAACAACTCAACTACTACTAACGTTACTTTACTGGTGACACTAAGCTAATGTAAACAGTCTTAGAGTAAATAAAACGTTGTATTTAATGGTTTAGAATGAAAAGGATATTTTCTATTTTGATGTAACAGTCAACAAATCATAATATTGCTTGCTGACTGGTACACTTGCGACACAGAACTTCCATACTAGAGTAGCTAATGTCCCTTTAGGAAACTTGGAAAGAGCTTCCAACACATTCCTACAGACGGACGCTATTTCCTAAAAACCACTCACACCCCACAGAGCATACTATAGCTAAATTGCATAACTCAAAAGCAGATGGCCACTTCAAATGCATAAGCTGTATTAAAAAAAACAACAAACCCACATATTCATATGCTCATATTTATTTACGCTGTGTTTCCCAACATCTCACACTTAATTCACTGTCATAAAACATACTGAACAGCATCCTGACATAAGCTAGCGTTACCTGATGTGAACCCTGGCTCAGTCTGTTTTGGGTAACTGTTTTGACAGGGTAACGTTAGCATCAGTTAGTGTGTTTTCAGATGTTTCGTTTAAACGTACGTTAACGTTTAATAACGTCTGATAGTCTGGATGGATTCCAATGCGTTTTAATTTACGACCAAAATAAACGTGAACAGTAACGTTAGTTACTTAACCTAACCTAAGCTACTTGATTAGCATAAATCACAGATATACTGAGGCTATCGCAGTTAGCTTATGTTATATTAGTATATCAGTCAGCTGTAGATATAAGAACTGGATGTTTCTTATGTAACTCTATGTATTTGTATGTATTCTATTTTTTTGCTTTAGATTCGTAACGTTACTCGTTAGATAATATTAACGTCTGTGGTATTCTTCGGATGAGGCTAGCTGTTAGGGTTACCTAACGCTGGCAGCCGCGATGTTAGCAAAACGGCTACATATTAAAATCACACAACTTACTTTCAGACATGCAAGTCCAGGTGGCAAATCTGCTTCGATATGAACGGCCATGTTTAGTGATCGAAAAGCAGCTATTTCAGAAAGTCGCAAAAACTTTTTGTGTCGGTGCACAGCAACCCAAAGTCCCGCTCGAAAGGATGCTACATGCCCCCTACGTCATTTGACGACTTCCGGTAAGCTGGAAAACAAAAAAACAAAAAACAAAAAAAAACAGAAAGTTCAGAGAATTATCAATATGGGTATCAGGTTTCCCAGATGTCATCTGTCGTTTGAATCTTTGGGGTTAGGATTAGGGTTACCAACACTCATAAAGATACAAGGAACTTTAAAAAATGAGTTCAGTGCCTACTTTTTAAGTTGTTGCTTTGTATTATTCTCTTTTTTTTTTTCTTCCCTTTATCTTAATTATATCACATTTATCCTAGTATAGTGTTGACATGTTTAATGAAACGATCTAATAAGAACGAGGTCATGCTTATTTCTCTTTCTTCCTAAACTCATTGTTAAATTGTACTGTATAAGCTTTTGTCTTTTAGAGGGTTAAATGATTGCGTTATAATGATAATACAGTCTAATAGATAATACAGATTAATTCATTGTTGTTGATAGAGATATGTGTATGTTACTGTAGTGATGGTGATAAGTGTATGTCATTATAATGACTTATAATTATTGTAATTATAATTACAATGTACTATATTATCTTTTGTGTTATCCATTTCTATCATTATTATCAGTCCTTGTTAGTATTATCCATGACACTTTGGCAATGTAGTTTACTGGACATTCATGCCAGTAAAGCATACCGAATGGAGAAATGAACTGACAGAGGGGGAGAGAAAGAGAGAGAGCATTCCAGATTTGTTGCGCTGTGCTGTGGATGTTTGGCTGGACCTCACTCGCTTGATGAATCTTTCAGATGTGTTTCTGTAGGAATATTTTTTTTCCTTTATTTAGAAAATATATAAAAATACAGACATGCTATTTTTGAGCTCATATAATCCAATACGTGTGTGTGTGTGTGTGTGTATGTGTGTGTGTGTGTGTGTGTGCGTGTGTGTGTGTACTGCTTGATAAATTTGAATAAATTGTTGGAAAATGTCCTTTGTACTTTATAGCCTGAGTCCATTTCTGTTTGTTTGTTTTTTAATGCCTGTTTGCATTAAAGATGATGCCTCTTCTCCTTTGTTTTACCATTTTTAATAACAGATAATGGCATAGTTAAACTCAATTATACAGGATGAGGATGAATACATAATAACTGTTTTTAATGTATTTTTAATTGTGAATACTGAGAGTGGGTCAGTGTTGAACAATCTAAATGACAATTCTGTGTAGATTCTGCAACATGGCAGTAGAAACAGCCCAGAGAAGCTTCAGCATTAGAAATAAGCTGAATGATCCAAAAGCCATAAAGACTTTGTAAAGATTACATTTTTTGGTACAGCTGATAGGAACTAGGTTGAATGAGGACATAAGACAGGATTTTACCAGATGTTTATATTCCTTTCATTAACCAAATCAGCCCCTCAAAACTCTGTCAAATCTAACCATGACTCCAACCAGGAAATGTGAGAGTGGAAAATGGATATTCCATAACAACTGACTTACTTGTGGTGCCTCCTCAGTGACAGCTTTGCTACCCTTCACTTCATCTGATAGATAGATACACGTGATCCTTGATGACGCAAGTATGAAAAAGTATGCTACAATCAGTTCCAAGCTTGCCATCGGAAAAATATTATTATACCTTTTGTGTGTGGCTCTGACAGTTGTTTTCGGGTCAGTGACTAATGGGAAAGCCTTAAACCAAACAGTTTCTCCATATTTAAGGCATCATGGACAAACCATAACATTGTATCCTTGAACTGGAAAATGCTTAGCAGGCTTTTGAGGGGCCTCACAGACAGTGAGCGTATACAGTGTTTTCCCTGAGGAACCTTTTCCACCAATAAGCTTTTACCAGATTCCCACAATGACTTACATGAAAACCTTCTCTTATTACTCGCTGTGTTATTTTTCATTTATTCACTCCTCACAATTACAATAAATGACCAGGACCAAGTTGTGTGCCATGATTGTACTTTACATTATTCTAAACTGTTGGCAGTTTTATAGACTTGACTGAACACATTTTTTTTCCCTGCTTGCATTAGCATTGAACTAATTATTCAGCTTTCCAGAAGGCACTGCATCACAGTTATTCAGTAATGTCAATGTAATATTTACTGTATACGTGTGTGAAATGTGTGTATCCCTCTGATATTTTTTAAATTATAAAGACACAGCTTTTTTTTTTTCAGTGTAAATGTTATCAAAATAGTTTCCTCACCACTGAAGCCAGACAACAAGACATTCTCATGCAAATATATTTATGTTGGACCATGTCAAATGTGTGCTTGGATGTGATTATTCAGGCATATGAATATCCAGAGGCATTTATGTGCTGTAATTAGATTTTTCCTGGTGGTTTGGAGAATGCAACCCCCAGAGCATTTTGCCCAGTTACATCATTTCACAGTACTACCACAGCATTAATGGCTCTTTTCACACAGTCCCCATAGCATTACCAAACGATTTGGTAACAAGGTTTCCCCTGCAGAGGAGGACGCGACCGCTTTAATTTGTACAGTTGTTTGGCATTTATCACAGGGAGTGTCACAGAAAATGACACGCCTCTGTAATTGGCTGCTGTCTGTTATCATCTCTTTGAGGAAAATTATAATATATATATATATATATTACAATTCATTGTTTCATTTGTGGACAGTGTCACACCCGTTTGAATGCAAAGAAGTCAAAATGTCTTAGGACTTAATGAAATTGTAAACGTCAAACCCAATCAGGCTTCTCCATTTCAGTTTGTTGTGCTTGGTCTGATTAGTTGAATTAATTCTGCCAAAGATCATATTATGCAGCTCCGGTTTACCTTTTTCTTTATATTTATTATAATTCTTTATATTTAAACAGTTTCTTCAGTTTTGTGAGTTTGTGTGTGTGTGTGTGGCTGACATCTGGCTGTTTCATTTATTCTTAGTTGTTAAAAAACAGAAGGCAATGCCCATGCTTTGATGCACTGAATGAGTAAATGATTACATGAGCTGTTGTAAAAGGCCAGTGTGTAGGATACAGAGGCATCTAGTGGTGAGGCTGCAGATTGCAACCAACTGAATACCCCTCGTCTCACCCTCCCCTGCCAAGCGCATAGGAGAAACTACGGCGGAGGTGAAATGTGCAAAAAAATGCTAAAGTTACTGTAGAAACTAGAGCTGCCCCGTAATGGTCAACTAAAATGTTATTTGGTAAGAAGAGTCAGCCAGGTTTTTTATTCATGAGGCAAACTTCAAACACAGACTTTTTCTCTTGTAATGCTGAATCTGAAAAGTAACTTATATGTAAAGCTGTCAGACAAATGTAGTGGAGTAAAACTTACAGTATTTGCCTCTGGGATGTAGTGAAGTAGAAGTATAAAGCTGGATATAATGGAAATACTCATGTAAATCACAAGTTCCACAAATAAATACAGTATTTAAATGCACATTCCACCACTACTTATAACTCTGGACTAATGAAAGATAGGAAGCAATGACTTGACCCTGTTAAGCTGCTCCCATTCAACCACCTTATAAACTCTCCAGGTCCCTTTACTGGACAGTCATTGTGCACCTATAAGTCACCGGATGAATACAATTATTATCTTTCTGGCCATGTGAACACTATAAAACAACATAACATCTGTCCTGGGCTGTTCACATCTCATGTCAATTTGCAATGTTTCCAGTCAGGATGCTTTCTATTGATTCTCTGTAAAATTTAACAAGAACATGGCACAAGACTTTTGCCTTCTGAAGTTTCCTAGAGATACAGCTGTTTCTGAACTGTCTTGACTAGAGTGGAGATGTGTGATGTCAGGTTCCCTGTGATGTTGATTCCCAGCAAACTAAAACTGTTTACCTGCTCCGCTCATGCAGACAGGGGTGTGTCTTTGAGCTTCTTGGTTTTGCTTATGTTGAGCAGTCAGTCGGTTTTTTTTTGTGCACCACTCTGCAAGATTTTTGATTTCCTCAAAATTCCCCAAAATTAAGTCCAATCATTCATTGGTGGTGTCATTTGTGAAGTTTACAAAAGAGTTAAATTCATTTCATTTTATTTGTAAAACAGCTGATTGTAACAAAGTTATCTCAGGGCACTTTTCAAATAGAGCAGGCCTAGACCATACTCTTGATAAACCCAACTGAGCCCCCCAAGTGCGAGCACCCTCCAGTCATGGGTGTACAGCGTGCACAGCAGGGGCCTGAGCACTCAAGTGGAGGAGGTGAGACCACCAATTCAAACTGTCTGGAGTCTGTTTGTGAGGAAATTCAATATCCAATAGTAGAGTGTGGCACTCAAGCCCAGAGTGTTCAGTTTGTGCATCAGCTTCATGAGGGAAATTGTGATGGGAGATTGAGTATCTGACACACCTTGCTGCCTATGGCTGTGTTTAGACAGTAAACATGATAGTTAGTCATTGCACATATGTGAGACCTGCAGCCATATCACTGCTCTTGTTTACTGTTTATGGCACATATGGAGCATACAAAAAAAGTCTCTTCCACAGGTGTGAGATGTGTGTGGTGTATTATAGAGGTACTCCTAGTCACCCTGCAGAACAGCTAGTCTTATCACAATCAAAACACAATAGGCTACATCTATCTCCCAGCATCAAACAAAGTCAGTGAAAATGCCACCAGCACCTGGGCTGTCTGATAAGAAAAGTAAGAAAGCAATTAAACATGTTCGCTCTTCAGCTGCAGCTCAACTACTTCCACTCCTGAAGCCACCATCCTTATTTGATGCCTCTATTTGTCCTGACTGGGAAACCCCACATCTTCTCCACACTGGGTGGAGATAATTCATGCTAAATGATATAACAGAGATAAATAAAGTAGAGTGGACTTAAAGTCATCTTTGTGTCAAATAATTTCAGCTGCAGTTTGACCAGCCACTGTCCTCTTCCAGCACTCTGCTAAGACATTCTGATGGGTTTGGAAAGTGGGAATGTTTAATCACTGGAGGCTCAGCCAGGCAATGATTATATGCTTATATTAGCAAGATGACATGATGTACTGAACGTCTGCAAGACTCTTCGGCTCAGGTTTTGCAGGAATTATGTTACAGATTAAACCCATTACCAGGTGTTTAACGCAGAGTCTATTTCAGTCTGGAATTTTTAAATGTTCTTTTCAGTGCTGAGTTGTATTACAGATTTTGTGTGCTTAAGGATTATCTACAGAACATTAACGGTTCTCTGATATCTTTTTAGACTAAACCTGTCATATATGTTTTATTTATTCAGCATTTAGGGCCTCTTTCCAACTTATTCCTCACATTTCTACCATTATTTCCAAAGAGGATATCTTGCTTGTGTGGCAAGGAGGGCAGTATTGGTGTCAGAGGGAGAAAAGAGAAAAAGCCAAACAACGCCACCTGGGGAATTTCACCCTAGGAGATATTTGAACTTGAGATATTGTTTAGAAAGTAGATAGTAAGGCACACAGGGTCATTACTGATGAGGCAGAGACGTGTTTCACAATTAAAACAAATGTTTTATTTGTAATAATCAAAAGAACCGAAACAAGCAGGGACCGGAACAGCTGAAAAGGAAAAATGATTATTAATATGAAATAGATGGAAAATGGACTGTAAGAACTCAAGATAAAGGACAAACTAGGGCAAAAATAATGGTTACATGAAAGGGCAAAACAGCAGTGTTTAAAAAGCAGGTAAACCTGAAAAAGGGGAGACCCAAATTAGTCAGGCTCACCACACTGTACATCATAATTTTATGCAGCCCTACTCACCGCCTCTGGTATGCAGCTTTAACTGAACTCAGGTGAGCAGCAGGACAACCAGATTCTGCACATGGCCAGCCAACACATTACAAATGCTAAAACAAAGGCAACTATAATAGCCAGTACAGGTCTAAGTGTGCATGAAAAGTGATTCTTTTGGTACATACCTGGGGCAAACCCCAAGAACAGCCACGGCAGGGACAGAGCAGGAGGCAGAAAAGGGAGAACGAAGGGTAAAAAGTGTCCTATATTGCCCGGGAGGAGTGAGGCTAAGGCTGCATTCACACACTACACAACAACGCATCCACCTGCACTAAAGGGAGTATTCCTCACCACACTTGTTTCAGGGCATAAGAGGCAAATTCTTTATTTTAAATCATTTTAAAGGCTTTTCTTCAAAAAAAAAAAAAAAAAAGTTGTTGAGCTCTACATAGGTTGGGATGAATTTATCAGGTTTGGGATGAATTTATCAGGTTTATCTGGTTTTAGGTTGAGCAGTTCTATGCAACAGGTCACTGGACATAATGCAGAGCAGAAGCGTCTGCAGTACCATGACATCTGTGCTCAAATCATGTCCAACTTTTCTTCAGTGATGTGTAGCATGTGCAGCTCTTTGATGTGGATAAAAAACAAGCATCACACATAAGAAACGTAAGAAAATTGTAACTGAAGTTTCAAGTTTGTGATTTTGTGCAGCTCTGTAGAGGCCTGTTGCTGAGATCTGTGTTGATTTTTTTCACTTAAATGTGCACCTAAAGCATGTTCTGACAAACACAACATAGATCACTGTCAAATATTCACTAATGCTCAGGAAAATATGGGTCTTAATCCAGCCAGCATTATGTTTATCCCCGAAAGTGTTTTGTTAAGGTAAAATAATTACATGGCATCATAAATCTTGGGATATATAAGTACAAAGTCCATAGACTACTTTATCTGTGTAAACCTAAATGGGGCTTTGTCTGAAACATCTGCACTATGACATACATGGTGTCAAAGGACTGTGCTTTACCTTATCAGTGTTATGCTCTTATCTATTCTCCACATGTATATCTCTGTCTAATGAAGCCCTTAGCGAGTGAGTCATTCAGCCCTGCGTTACCTGGTGCTCGGGGCTGGACCTGTCTGGGATCCAAACAATGGCTGGAGCTGTGGGGAATGAGAGCAAATAGATGAAGCCAGAATTATGTCTCATGTTAAACAATGAACTTAAGCAGGCCAGAGAGCTTTGTCCTTGAAGATGCCAATCACAGAGCTAAGTCCATGTGATTTATTCTTGATTTATTTGTTATGTATTATTGATTCAACATTGTTAAACATTGTGTTTGAGTTTCATTTAACAGAGGGCAAATGGCAACAATAATCCCTTTAGCCTTTTGGATCTACTGATGCAGCTGGAAGAATTTGCAAGGACCCTGAGCCAAATAAATATGAAGACTGAAATATTCTGGCTATTCCTTCCTATATGCATTTATGCATTTCAGTTGCATGTGCACTGTCCTTTGAAATTTCTATTCTAGGCCATAATAACTGTTTTTGTTTGCCCATTTTGTGTTTATTAGTCTTCAAATTCATGCTGAATGTTTGCCAAATGAGTAAGTGTCTGTTTATGAGTCATAAGCTATCATCAATAATGTTTTAGAAGGAGTAGATGTTTATAATGGTTAAATTGATGGAGTCTGGCAGGCAGTGAGACAGGCCAAGTGTGTACTTCCAGAGCAGTGAAGTTTTGTTTTCAGGATAACAGGCTTAACTTTTCATTGACGGACTTCCAGTGCAGGAATTGTTGTATTTTTGTAATTGTCAATTAATGATGTAGCATTCCTGCAGCCTGCATGAGCTATTTTATTCTAAAACCTATCATGTAAATAGTATTCACATTACTCATTATGTGTGATGTGAAACGCTATCTGACTGCAGTTTAATTGAATTGCACCTGTAAGCTGATATTCTTATCAGAGAGTCCATATTTACATAATGTATTACAGAGGTTACATGAATATTCTACCCAGAGGTCTTCTCACTTACTGAGCTGGTAGACTTATTTGTCTGCAGCCATGTCCTTTGTCCTTTTGTTAAAATTAATCAATATAATTTGCTGTGAACCATGAACTGTTAAAGGAGCAATATGTAAAATACTAGCATTCAAAAATTAGTATTGCAGTCCAAATAGTTAGTTGGAGCCAAAGACTGTGTATTAAATAGCTTGAATCCCTATAATATATGGTCTAATATGCTTGTGTTTGGTTGAAGTGAGTTGTTTTCACCTGCCTCCCTCCCCAGACCTAAAGCATAGGCAGGCTGCCTGCAGGCTGCAGGGACATTAAACCTACACGGGTAATGTAGGATCAGCTCTACCCCTGGCCTCAGCATTTGCATCTCTCTGCTTCAAAAACCACACTTCAAAGTTCCATCATGACTGCAGAGTCACATATCGCATGCTACTGCAAAAACATCACAAACATAAACAAGCAGCGGCAGGATCTCAGAGCTTTAAGGTGCAAGCATGGGTTTGTTGTCAATGTGTATTATCAGGAGTGATGTGAATTGATCTCATCTGTGCATGTGTGTCATGTTATGTATTCTTTGGTGTGATTTGTGTGAGGGTGTGCATGAACAATGAAAACAACCAGGCTGTCTTGCTCTGTGTCTTTGGGCCTGATTTATTATGCATGCTCTATATGCACTTCCCAGCTGCATCCCTGCACATCAAAGATACAGTCATGGCTGGAAATGTCACTGAATTCAGAGGTGTTCCCACCTGCTACAACCTTGAAGGCTGATTGTTCAACTTCATTTCCATTAATGCTTTATGTGACTGGTTTCATATACGTACAGAAACTGATAAGATGTTCTGATTTCTCAGCTAGGTCAGAAATCATGAAAATGTATCAAAGTAAAATTATTGATCACCCTACAGCATAAAGTATGAAATATTTGGGGGATCGCTGCAGCACTCTGAAGTCTGTCTGACACACTGAGACAGGAAAAATATAAAAAATGAATAGGCTTCATGTTCTCATCTTTTCTTAGAAAACTCCCTTGTCTTCTTTCTGTCAGACTGCATCTTGATGTAGTCTAGGCTGTCTCTCAACTGGAAAAGTCCAAAGTTTGATCTCCCCAACATTTATGGATCAGACCAAAGCATCACTGAGCAAGCCACTAAACCCCTACCTGCTCACTGCAAGCTGTGAGTGTTAGCCTAAATGCTTAAACATAAGTTTAACTTGTAGAATTGTAGACTCTGCTGAATGAAGCCTTGTTCTGATGAAGCGTCACGTTAGATTGAAAAAGTGTAGATGACAACTTAACAACTGATATGGAAACATTATTCCAGAGGATAGTAATGTGACTATCTCTGATTCATTATCAGCATAAAAGCATAAAAAGTATAAAAGATGCTTCTGCATTTGCAATATCTCTTTAGATTGTTTTTGTCACATTCCCAGATAATTAAGAAGGATTAATGGACCACCATCTTGTACTATGGTTATTTTGTTAATTTGCTTGTTCAGAAATGTATTAATCTCATTTCTCAATCTCATTTTCAAGTCCCAAACCAAAGTTCGCAAATGGGAGACAGAACAGTACAAGACACAACCAAACAACAAATAATCACAGACAGACAACAAACTATATAACAAATCAAAAAAG
The DNA here is from genome assembly GCF_056507025.1 of Lutjanus erythropterus. NCBI lineage: Eukaryota > Metazoa > Chordata > Actinopteri > Lutjaniformes > Lutjanidae > Lutjanus > Lutjanus erythropterus. The sequence continues at coordinate 24,201,885 of NC_139318.1, forward strand.
TGCAGAAAAAGCTACAACCTTAAACTAAAAGAAAAGGAACAATGATTGATCTTAATATAAATAAAGGAAAGGAACAGTGAAAGCATTACTGAAAAGATAAGAACTTTGTTTTAAGATGAGAAAACAAAGCATGTTTAAATAAGCGAAATTATGACAAATAACAGATATTTACAGGTAACTTATACCACAGGAAGAAGCCCAAAACATGAAAGCTTTTTTACTAACTTCCTTAGATACAATTGAATTTATTCAATTAATGAATTATTATTCAAAATCCCAGATAATTAAGATTGCCTCGTACTAAGATTATTTTGTTAATCTGCTTGCTGATTACAAAACAAATATTGAATTTAATTTGAAATTATTTAAATGAAATACCATGTTAAGTCAGTTGACTCCTGATCAAAATCCAACAGTATGCATGTAACAGTAGCAAGTAGTAGTAGTAGTAGTAGTAGTAGTAAGTATTCTGTCACCATGCTTCATACCACTCAATGTGATTTAGCTTCAGGTAAAAAATTATATTAATATGAATAATAAAATATTACATAATATGTAAATGTACAATAAATGCAAAACAATTCAATTTGTTTTATTGTGAATATGAAAATAAATGATCTACAACTCATCACTGGCCCTCTAGGGGTTTTAATTGAAGGGTGTAACTGCTTCATCATTAATTATTTCGATGTAGCAAAGCTGAAAGCAGAGAAGGTGAAGGTTGAACCAAGAAGTTATGTTAATTTTGTTCTGCGGTGACTCTTACTAAGAGATTATGTGTTTTTGAAGGGTTTGCTCTCATTTGCGTATTAATTATAACGGATGATAAGCCAAATTAGGCCACCTGAGAGGGCTTACGCAATGTATTTTTCAAACCAGCTGTAGCAGCTGTTCTTCATTGATGAAGCGTACCTCATTCTAGAGAGGCACTAAATAATTTCTGTGCCAGCGGAAATGGATTTGTTTGTTGTTGTTTTTTCCTCTTGTTTTCATCTTCTTTTTCATCTTGTTTTCTTTCTAAGTAATCAAAATAATTTCTAAGATCATTTGCAAGTTTATCTTTGTACTAATCCACGTTTTTCATGGCTAAATGTAAACACATTCATGCATTTCCTGAGTTTTACCTTCCTTGTCCTATAGAGCCAGAGGTCAACAGGGATGTCTGCCACGTCGCTCACTGTTTTTGGACACAAAAAGGAACAAAATCTCTTGTACAACACCATTTTTTTTTTTATCATGCAATGAAATCACCAAAAATTATAATTATGTTAACTGTTACAAAATACATATCACTCTGTGAACAGACACATCAATGTTTGTGTTATTGTAGTTACAGTCATTTAACACACATCTTTTCTCGTGTCATCCTAATAATCACTACTCCTTTTTAATACCCAATATATTATGTATAATCCTCCCTTCCTTCCTTCTCCTTCTCTTTGATAGTAAAAGCAATGTTCAATTAATTATTATGACTTAAAAGCCATCTGACAACATAAAATTGCTCCTGCAGTTGCTCCTGACACATTTTAGACCACATGTCCTCACATCTTTGACACACGGAGATCCCAGATTGATTTTATAATGGATGTTAATGTGTCTGACTCTAATAGCCTGAACACGGAACTGTTTGAAAGTACATTTCCAGCTCATTTAAAGATCAGTACTTGTTAGTAAGTGGTATACATTCTAGACTAATGAAAAATGCTACTTGTTTGACATGTCTTTGTTGAGCAGGGGTTTCTCAGGTGGAACAAATTGAATTTTGTTTATGCACCAGCAGTGTGTGAGCTGCTGGTGTAATGCTCTCTGACCAATGGACTAGAAAGCCAATTTCAAAGGCAGATGTAATCATGTAATTTATGCAAAACTCTGGTCTCTGTAGCTGTCACTACAACGCTCGTTCCTAATCCTTAAAGAGTAATAAACGCAGTGCTGACTACGCACTCTACATGTAAACCTCACATTCAGCACTTTGTCTGCTGCACTTTCTCCATCATGTGGCCACATTATGAACTGCAGACTCTGCTATGTTCATCAATAAAGTATTATTGTGTTTTTGTATAGTCAGTTCATTTTGTATTGATGCCTGGTTTCCATAACTGTTATTATAATAACCATTAAAAACTCTTTGATCTAATATCAGCTCCAATTCAGCCTATTCATATAAATTATTTACAAATATCAGTTATAGCCTTTTCATATTTAACTAATAACTAACACATTTTTGTTGTTACTGGTGTTTATTAACTGGCACTTTTAAGTGTCTAATTTAAATCTGTGGTTAGATGGGGATTAACCCTTTACATAATGCACTTACAATCCAGTTTCTTAATCAGCTCCCTACTATGATTGATGGGGTCCTTTACCTGCACACAACTTTATGCCAAAGTGACAACAAATCTGATTATTTTGCACAAGTGATTTCTGTCGATTTTTGTTCTTCTCTGCCCCTTTGTCAACAGTTTGAAGTGGGCGGGGCTCAGTGTGAAGAAGGTGATGTCACATACCTCCATTCACCACTCAGAATTTAGATTTTTTTTTTTTTTTTTTTAAGATTTTTTTTTTAGGCTTTTGCCTTTATTTTAGATAGGGACAGTGAAGATATGAAAGGAAAGGGGGTAAAGAGAGGGGGAATGACATGCAGCAATTGGGTCACAGGCGGGAATTGAACAAGCGACTGCTGCAGAGGACCAACACCAAACTCTTAAAGTTCTCATGAAGTCAAAAATCAATGTTGAAAAGTATTTTTTATCACATAAGCCTTGCACTATGAGGCTGGATCTGGAGCAACAGTGACACTCTTTTCTGTCAGTGTTCTTGGGTATTCTTAATGGTGTTTTAGCATTTGTCATTTTCTGGAAAACCATGAATAGTGATGACTCATCCTGCACTTGCAAACATATACGTAACACAGACTCACTACCACATTTCAAATCCAAACTCAAAACCCATCTGTTTAAACTCCCTACTACTACTACTACTCCCTCTGATCACAATTGCATTGTCTAATTTTAAATTGTATTTTGTATTTTATTTTTATTGTCTCTTATATTGTGTCTGCTTTTATGTTTGATGATGTAAGGTGACCTTGAGTGTCAAGAAAGGTGCCTATGAATAAAATGCATCATCATCATTATTATTATTATTATTAATATTATGCTTAATGAAACCCTTTCTCACTTTCTTTCTTATGACGCTGCCAGAGCAGATAGCTTCTCGGGGCCAGGCCTCATTGTACGAAGGTCTAGGAAGAGTTCTCTAATATGACAGTTCTCCTTAATACAGCCATGGACCACTATAGCTGCATGATTCAACACTTTTGACAACTGTAAATGTCAAACTATATCCATCTAGGTGCCTGTTTCCACAGAAGAAAAAAAAACATGAGCAATAAGCACTCTGCTAGCAGTTCCATGATAACTTATAAAAATATCTTCTGTAAAGATGTTTTTTCCAAACTTTCACGGTTGGTTATTCAATAACAAAAATAATGCTATAGTTAAAAATTTAAACCAGGTTTTTAGGGGCTTTTATGTATCATCAGTCAAAATGAGAGAAGGAAAAAAGGCTTCCATTACTGTATCTGTTATCTTATACATCTCTATGACTTGATTCACCTTTTGTTCAAAACTGAATTACAGATCAGCCCTTTTAATGCCGCAGATTAACCAGTCACTCACTTTATCCAGATCACAGAGCAATAATGGTTTTATTTGGACGCAGGGGTTTTCAACATCCAGTCAGTGGTATGGTGTACATTACATCACAGGGTTTCAACCAACCAGACACTCATCAACAAACAGCATCACTAGACAAACAATTAAAGAGAAGGTAAACAGTGTGACAGCAACTCACACTCCGGTCCCCCACAACATGACCAGGCGCTCAGTCTACTGACCGTGATGTCCTTTCTGAGTATTAACTTAATGTCTTCTCATGTCAGCAGACAAACAGTGTTTCAGCACACATTCCAGGAAAGAAAATGTCCGCGTAACGTCACATGTAGGGGAAAAGGAGAGTGCACCAAGTTCCTAATGACCTCTGCAAGAACAGGGTCCATATCAGTCCCGCTTGTTTCCAACAATACTGCAATGATTAGGAGCTAAATGAGAAGAGTTACGGCTCAACCACAGCACAGGCAGTTCACACGGATAAAAACAAAAAGATGAGAGAAATATTCTGAGATGACTCTACTGAACTTCACCAGTAGATCGTGTATACAGTAGTTTTTTTTTTGTTTTGTTTTTTATAACTCTTATTCTTCAGCGGTCACCCAAACAAACACAGACAAGCATTTCATGATGATTCTTCTGCAATATCTTTACATGATGTAGTCCTTATGGTAGTCTGAGTAGCAATAAAAAGTAAAGATAAAAAAGCAACATCAGTTTATAATAAACATGACAACTAATACAGTTAAAAAAGTAAATACAAAAGTCCAATAAAAATTGATGTTGTGCACAAAAGGCACTCAAATTTTCTGCTCCACTTACACAAGTGTCTATAAATTAAAAAAAAAACAGTCTAGTTAAATATAATGATGGTAATTTCACCTTTTGAAATGTGTGTGCTTTCTTAAACGTATGCTTTTTTTTTTGTAATATTATCTTCATAGATTTCAACAGGTGCAAAACTGTAACCAGGACAGACAAATAGAACCATATGGATGAGCTTGGTGATTGTAATATCAGCTCCAGATTACACTCATAATGCCCATGTACAGTAAGGTGATGGTATCAAGAGGCAATACCAGCAGGAACCAGCAGAGGGTGCACTGTATGACTTTAAATGCTATATTACCTTCCTGCTCTCTGTTCTCCCACTCTGGACATTTAGAAATCTGTCTGTGACAAAGAAAAAAAAAAATCAAACAATCCACTGACCACAAGCAATTATCTTCAGTTTACAGCGTGTATATCAGTAACACTGCAGGATGTAAGGACTGACTGCAGAGTTGTAGAATCAGGGCCTGGTTTACATGCTAATATTGAAGTTTTTTTCTTCTCAATCAAGCATTAATCTCATCTAAATTCATCATTCCAAACCCCCATTAATATTAAGGCCCATTTCTGAAGGAAAAACATCCAATATTGAATTAATTTGTGCGTTTTACCAAGGCAAGGCACCACATACAGCCATTGTTTAACTGCCCCAGAATATGAGTCAGACTACAGCGCAAAAAACATGCAGAGCAGAGCAGGCTCTTTGGGATGCGGATAACAAGGTCTCTGGACCAGAGCTGTCAGAATGACAAGAGGTACAGTAGATAGAAACACGGAAATGTTTTCTTCCAATGAAAAAGGGAACAGTCTGCAGTCAGAGAATAAACTGTATCTCTGAACAAGGATAAAAAAAAAAATGACAGGAAGGAAGGAAACAGCTGTGATATCAGTATGTCACAACATCTACATCTCAGATCACATTTTACATTTGAAAGAGGAACTGTCAGAAGGTACTTTTTAAGATATCTTATGCAATAATAAAAATCACCCGAATTAGAACTGAAGAGGCAACAGTTCAAGTTATGTGAACTGTGCGTGAAAATGGTGAAAATTCAGCCTTTGTCATCTGTTCAGCATCAATCAGGTTTATACAGTACAATTACCAAACGCATTCTAAGCACACGGTACAAGGTAAATGACTTATTTTACACAGCCAAAGAATATGTTTGCAGTTTACTGAAGATGATAAAAAGGTGGATTATGATCTTAACAAGTGCCATTCACAGCAAACCCCTTATCTTTTTCGTATCAGCCTGTACAAGATTAACACTTAAAAAATTACTAGCTATATTATTATGTACAGGTTTACCACAGGATTCCTACATTAGTTGGTGCATTAGTTTTCTGCATTTCATATACAGGACATAGAAAAAAAAATACATGGAAACAGCCACTTTAAGTCTGCCCACTGTCCAACCGAACATGATGGAGGAGGATGACTTGCTTGCGTTCTGATTAGTATTATGTAAGATTTCAGATCTTCATGCTGGGATGCTTTTATGTTCAGGTACGACATCTAGAGTACCAATGGCCACAGACATGGCAAATTTAGTAAGAATATTGTGAGATCCCAATGTGTTACTTCTCCACTTTAAAAATTAGGTTTCATACTACTATTTTATGTTTACACTGACTATAATTAGAAATCCCTAAATGATGCAAGTCGTTAATGTTTTCCTTATTTTCTCCAAACCCTGCATGCAGACGTATATAATGTCACTAAGTTGTTACTTTGCTGAACATCCACTGTATTATAGTACAAACAGAAAGCATGGCGACTTCAAGTAGGTTAGTATGTACAGCCATAAGGCCAAACAGACATGGTATTTTAGCCTGAATGTTTTACACTCGTCCAGCTGAGGTGTTTCACATCAGCAGCACAAGTGACTGAAACAGCTGCTGGACAGTGTGCCCTGGATGGAAACTAATTCCAGATTTCACACAAGTATTGCTTCACTTGCATTCATTGAATCTGTGAGACAGATTTGCGTTGAAACTGAGGTAAAACTGAAAAACATGTATTCTTATACACATTTTCTGTAGTTAAATTAAGTTTCAAAGAGGGCTGAGCTTTATGCTATCACACCTGTACAGCTTCTTCCGCCGCCTTATCACCATGGTAACAAACTATAGGCTCGCTTCAGGAGCTTCCTGAATATATGAATTAAGTCAGGCAGAAAACAGAGAGGAAATATCCGTATCTGCTTTGCACACATCAGCACCCATTTCCATAAGCTTTCCCTCATGTGAAAAGCTTAACAACCTCCCCACTTAGCAGATTCCACCTTTGCTACATGGTACCAGACTTATCCCCGCCATCACCAGACGTATTCATATTAGAGCCAGCAGATGTGTTGTTACTGGGAAACATCTTCTCAGTGGGAGTTACAGCAGGGCTGCCGACCCCTGATGAGCTGGAGCTGCTTGAGCGGTGCTGGTTGGGAGGAGGGCGCACCGGTCTCATGGGTGGGGGGCGCAGCTGAGCCCCAGCCAGTCGGGCGGAGAGAGCCGGTTTGAAGGTGGTCATCATCTCAGAGGTGGAGCTACTGCTGCGCCGCATGGCCGCGTCTGGGTCTCGGATCATAATGGTATGCAGCGGACTGCCGGGTTCAGAGCTGACGGGATTCTTCATGGGCTCCAGGGTGTCCAAAACAACGTCAGGCGCCTGTTTAACGGTGTTCTGTCGCTCCAGCTCACGTAGCTCATGGAGAGCTGTGGTCATAGTCTTCTCAATGTCCTGGCAGAGCAGAGAGGAAGAGAACAGAACAGTCAGCCAGGTCAGGGAGAGATTTAGAATTTAAAAAATTATACTTAAAGCTACAACAAGGGCTAATTGACTCGTTAAGAAACAGTCTCAGTTTAATACTGTCATCTCTATATGACCTACATAAGAACATCCACAAGATGATCGGCTATTTTTATATGGTTATTCCTAATGCCACCAGGTCAGTTTGTCTTTGAAATCAGATGAAACAAGCCAACAAGTGTTTAAATTTTGTCAGGCAAACTAACAGTGAGTAGTATGTTACCCAGTTAGAAAGAACCAGGACATTTTCATTTAGCTAATTTTATTATTGATGTTATATTTTGTGGTTATGGCAGTGGAAACACAATGTGGCTTTTGTCCAATATTCATCAGTTAATAGAGAAGCCATGGTAAAAATAATAATATAATAATTCCTTTCCTTTTATGGCCTAAAATTGTTTGTAGTTTCAGCAGTTGCAGTAAAAAGGCAAAGAAAGGCATTTAAAGGTCTATATTGTTATTTAGGAGAATCTATCTGCAATATATGGCAGCAATGGAATACAATAGTCCTGATAAGTACATTTTCATTACTGTATAATTGCTTATGAATCATTTTGAGTTTGTGACCTTTGACTGAGCCATTTTATCTACAGAGGATTATTTCCTCTTCCATGGAGGCCGCCATGTGGAGCTGCCATGTTTCTACAGTAGCCCAGAACAGACAAGCAAAACACTGGCTCTAGATACGGCCTTTCACATTTTTCACAGCCACCATAGGTTCTCCTGCACACTTGGAAGAGGAGGGTGAGGCAAGCAGTATTTAGGTTGTTGCAGTCTACGACCTCATGGCTAGACACCACTAAATCCTACACACTGGTCCTTTAACTGATTGAATTACTATATGAATGGAGTTGAACTACCAGCAACCTACTGCAAGATGAAGTTAAACTACTAGTTCAATCACATGTACTTCACTGGCAATAACATTTGTTTAAGTTACATTATTTTTGCATGCTAATGCAGTTTTATGTTACAGAAATGGGTGCAAAACAGTGGTGCCTGGAATGATTTAAAAAAAGACAACATTATTTCTAAAACACGGCAGCATAGTTTGCAAAATGGTTAGTTGATACATGAAAAACAAATCAGTGGTTTGTTGTAAATGGCTTAAATGACAAACAACTGATCTTGTCCTTTACATTATTCTATCAGGCTACTTTATGAGTTGGACCTCTTGTTTATAAAATGTGAGTTTTAGATAAACTTTTTTCCACACTAAGCAATGAAAGTGTTACTTTTTAAAACATTTTATTCAATATGTTGTATACCATTTTGAAATTATCCATCAGTACTCCTCAGTTCTAGCCAAATTAAAGTAGATGCTGAACAATTTTTGTTTTGATTGTGTCTGGATCTTGTGTCTGGATCTAATATACTGCAGCCATTAGCTGATGAGAAGAATTTGGTGTCAAACCTTCAGTGCTCTTAAGCTTGTTATTCAGTTCCAGGCCTCTGTGTCCTTGAGGTATGTCTATCTCCCAGCTGTAGTCTGGTCCTGACATTCACTCCACGTCCCGGCTGCTGCGCTCAGACTGACAGCTACATCAGGGGCCCTGGCTTGATACCAAACCATTCCAATCCGCTTATATGCTATAATGACCTGACACTTCATATCAAATCTGGTACTAAGACCACAGAGCCACAATATAAACAAATCAAACCAAAAGAGACAACTTCTGTCACATCAGTTTTGTCTCTAACCACCCCTACCTCAGCCAGAGCTTCAGTCTCCAGTGATTTATGGTCCCCGAGGCTGCTGTGACGAGTGGCCCCTGGTACCGGTCTCAGAGGGTGGCCCTCAGGATAGTTCTTCCTGTCTGAGTAGTTGATGCTTCCTGCACTGCCAAAGGTGCCAAGGCGCCTCTTTTCTGGACTTTCCATTCGACCTTTGCTGATGGACACCTTGTGGGGGCTGCTGGGACAGGCTGCAGCCCGTGGCGGAGTGTCAGCCACTCTGGTTGGGCTGTGGGTGTCTGTGCCACTCCGACGACGTGGGATGGCAGCGCCATCGGACCGTAGCCTTACCCTGTAAAGAGGGATCAGGTCAGACCAAAAGGCAAACAGGAAAACTCCTCAATAATACTCAACAGAACATTCAAAACAAGCATCCACCTCCCCATGACGCCTCCAAAGTTGTAATCAGGTGACTGTTCACACGGTGAGGGGGCATCATTTTTGGATGAACCCTTATCATCCAGCAATGGTCCACTACTCGCTTCACTGTCTGCTTTCTGGCTGAGGTTATCTGAGAAAGCATCATCCCTAAAAGAGCAAAGGAGGCACTGTTGGTAAGTAAAAGACACACACATAAAGCACATGTATATTTACAGTAATTAAACATTACAGTTAAACACAACAGTTTATTGTAATGTCGTCGGCTTCACTGATGATGATGTTACTCACAGGTCTTGTACTACAATGTACTGATGTGGGATGAGGCCGTCCACACCGTTGTGGCGGCCCTCCCACCAGTCTTCAGATGCTCTGTGATACAGAAGCAGAGATGCTCCTTTCTTGAAGGACAGCTCCCTGGGAGTGCGTCCCACGTAGTCAAACTTAGCAATGGCCTCGATCTGTTCAACCTCTGAAAACATAAATGGGCATAGAAACATCAACAAAAAGATTAGTAACCTGCTTATTAATAGAGATCAACATAGCTATGTTCATAATGAAGGTATAGACATGATAATCTAGGCTTTTGCTGATTTGATCAACATCTTGATATATAATCCTAGCTCTTATTAAGCACATATAGTACTAAAACAGTAATTAAAATGTAATACATAGTAAATCCCTCAGAATACCTTATAGTTAAAGCCAAAACACACTAAAGGCATCTGATGCTCCCGTTTTTGTTCTAAATGGCAGAACATGAACTGAAAGCATCTTGACACATGACAATTGAAGCTCTTAGTGCATTTTGGCCTTTTCAAAGCAGAAATAAAACAAATGCGTGCTGATATATATAACTTCAGAATATTACACAATCACATTGTTTTTAATTATTTAACCTTCAACTCTGCAGGAATGTCCACGACTCCAGTCAACATTACTCTCTTTCAGAGGAGATACTGGTATCATATGAAACCAGAAGACCTATGAAATTAATGGGTGCCAACCATGACATGCTAGCTTGTTGGGAATGAGGCTAAATTAAAAACAAAACAAAACAAACGACTGGTAGAACAATATTCAAAGGGGTCCCTTGACCTCTCACTTCAACATTTTTGAATGTAAATGGGTTCCTTTGGTATCAGAGGTTCTCCCCATTACAAACATGCATACTTTATGCTAATCCCATGCAGTTTGGGGTAAAACATGCAGTTATTTGCATGTATTATAAATATGTTATTTCCATTTTTTCTTTTCTTTACCTTGACTGTACAAAATGACCTATTGTGACCTCTAGGATAATTCATATGGTCTTGGTACCTTAGTGTGGTATTTTTGGAAAATCTAGACAACTACTATTACTCTTGACTGGTCAGAAATGGTTAAATGGTTAAATTTTGCACCAAATTTGTTTAATAAAATGTATCAACCCCAAAACTGCTGCAACAACTTACGAGACATAATAGAGCATGGGAATGGCCATTGTATACTTCCATCATTATGTTATAAAACTTTAAAAATCTGAATAGGTGCATTATCAAAACATAATATTTATTACAAATTAACGACTAGTAAAACAGAGTGCTGGGCCTTCAGATGATGTATATGACTTCTATGTGGCATATACTTAATTGTAGCTTCAACAGTTATTGAACTAATGATTGAATGAAAAACAGTCACTACTGTTCACATCTGTTGTATGGAAAATAAGTCTTTTATGTTACAACAAGTCTGATAAAATAAGATGTGTTTTTTGCCTAAATTGTCTCATATGCAGTGTATTTCAACAGACCAGCCAGCAGGGGTCAGTCAGAGTTAACTGTAGGGTTAACATCATAGGTTTTATTTTGAAAAACCCACCAGAGGGGTGCAAAGACAGTAAGAGCTAGTGAGAATAAAGATGAAAAGGACTTCTTTACAAATTTGGTTTCAATTACAAAGTCATGAAAATATAAAAGGTACCGACATCACAGCATGGTTGCTTAGTGCTTAATTTAGCACCAACTTGTTTTTCTTCCTTGAAAACTGAACTGCTGCCAGAGGACACCAACTGAACCGACTACACAGACTACAGTGCAACAGCCCATAACGTCACATAAGACTCTCAGTGTTGGGGCCAGCGAAAAAAGAACCTACAGCAGGCAGCCAGCCTTTGTTGTCTTCTCCAAGAAAAGAGAGAAGAAGGTCAGCAGCACTCATTACAAACACAGCCAACAGCACAGATAGGGTTACCCCGGTCTGACCTAACACACTCCATACTTCATAGACCTGCTCACAGACGGCACAGGAGAGATGTGTTTTGGCTTTTGTGCCTGGCCCAGTTATGCATTCAAGGCTCAGAGGAGAACTGGGGAAACACTGCACAAAGGAGAAAGTCCCAGGAGAGTTGCAGACTAACACGAACAAAGAGCGAGCAAGGGAGGAGGGAGAGCACAAACTCTCTCTCTCTCTGTGTGTCTCTCTCTCTCACACACACACACACACACACACACACACACACACAAGGACAGATCAAAGAAGCAGTGCTGCATGCCAACACTGTTTACTCAACTTGCCTTCAGCTTCAAAACATCACATAAGCCTTTGCAATCATAGGTTGTTGCAGCACAAACGTCACTCACCTCTCAGTCAAAAGCACGTAATAAAAAGGTCAGTCTGTATGCAAAGCTTTCTTATCCACAAAGACTGCTAAATCCACAAATTCACATATATATTATGGTGTGAATTCCATGTAATAGTCTGTGCACTTGAATTATCAAACAACCACATCTATCAAACAAGTTATTTCACACTTGTCTCAATAACAAAATTATACAATTAGTCTCTCCTTTGGGGACCAGTGTGTAGCATTCAGTGGCATCTAGCCATGAGCTTGCAGACTGTAAACACTTCATTTCACTTTCCTTTTCCAAGCATGAAGGAGAACCTACAGTAGCTGCCAAATTCATGAAAAACACAAATGGCTGTTTCTAGAGCCAATGCAGAAACATGGTAGTGCAACATGGTGGCCTCCATGGAAAAAGACCTGCGCCCTCTGTAGATATAAACAGCTCATTCTAAAGTTATTTACAGGCGATTGTATACTAATGAAAACATACTCATAAATTCTATATTCTATTTCTTCCATATTTGGTTCATAAATCTCCCTAAATCTTACATACTGGTCCTTTAACTGGAGCCGTTACTGGAGCAAAATTAAGAGCCATGCTGTGGTTGTGTGAGGCTGTGGTCCTTTGAACAAAATGCTGGCAGGAGTAATGTTCATGTTCACCACATTAGCTTCACATGTTAGCTTGCTAACATTTGCTAAAAAAAAAAGGGGGCTAGCAGAGGTGTGTTTTTAGTTTTACATAAGGAGACCAGATGACCGAAATAAGAACTTGGGACATTTATAATTCATCTGTCAATATATTATTCAATTATCTATGTACTAAAAAAAGGGGACGCTTCCGGTTTCACGCATTTTGAGCACAGTAACTGTTATACTGGAATGAATTACAGTCCAGACTGATTTATACAAATTGGGTAACTTTGCAAACCATGCCAGAAATTCATACAGTACACTTTTACAGTAACATGGTGAGTGATGGTTAACTATGCAACTCAATAAACTCAATCAATAAAGAAAATGGACAAACTACAATTGTTCAATATAGCGTATTTAATTTTCTGTGTATAAGACAGAGAAGACAAGTAACATCACAAAAAGACAAAACTATCTGACACACTACAATTGAAAAAAAAACCCAACTATATTACATAAACACAATAAACAAGACAGAACTAACTGATCTGAGCAGCCATTCAGTGGACCTGGTGCTAGCACAATGCGATTGAGACATCAACCAGTACTACACTGCTGCCTGGTCTTTCTTACTATGTAAAATATTATTTAACTTTGCGGTCTGTTTTTAACGCACATAAAAATGGGGACATTTCTGGAGAGATCTCCAGTGGGAACAGGCCACCAAAGCGTGGGACTGTTTCTGGAAAATGGGGTCAGTTTTGCAGGTGTTTGGTCATGAAGCAATGCTTTGGACACATTTAAATTTTGACCTGAGGATGACTCTGTATGAAGAGTCACGGGATCACCAGAGTTATTTCAATTTATCCTGCCAGAATATCTGTCACAAATTTCTTGGCAACCCATGCAATTGTGGTCAAGACATTTCACTCAGAATCACAAATGTGAACATGCTGGTGGTGCTAAAGGTAAAGTCAGGGGATCACCTAAGTCAGTATGATTCATCCTCTGGGGACCATGAATGCCTCAACCAAATTACATGGCAATCCAGCCAATAGTTGTTGAGACATTGGACCAAAGTCAGTGACAGAGCAACACTGCTATCTCATAAGCCAGTGATTCTCAATGTCGGGGTCGGGACCCCTAAGGGATTCACAAAGTCATTTCTGTGGGTATGTGGAAAATAGTAAATCATTGTGGCAAGCAGTGTGGACATCAGTCCCTTAATGACATTCAACATAAAGTACCAGCACTCAAAATATGCAAAATACAGCCAGCCTCAAAAGAGTGAAAGTGTGTGAGCACATGAGTGATTATTGGAAAATTCTTTTTCATTTTGTGGAACTTTTGAGCCACAGTACGGTGCTTAACCAAGTATATCTATTCAGTTTTGCTGGCTATTACATGGAACTTCTATGGTGCGATTGTTTCTCATAATTCTGGGCAGTTGCCACTTGAAAAGGTTGAGAGCCACTACCTTAAGCCAAGCTGCTCTATGCCTGAAGACATGTCCAGGTAATAACAAAGCCCTTTCATAAAAATAGATGAAAAAAAGACAATTATGATGTACTGACCTTCATCACTAGTGTGTGGTTCAGTTCCATTGTCAGCTTCGTCAATAGTTCCTGGTTCACTGTGGGGGCTGTCACTGTAAGAGCAAATGGAAAGTGAAAACTCACTGATGTAGACTTTGGAGTTTGGCACATATTTGTTTCATGAACAATAACCAAGTTTAAGCAGGTTATAAGCTGATAAAATCACACAACTTTTCCTTCTAAACTTTTTCTCAGCATTACTATAATTTGTTTATGTGTTCAGCACCTGGTCTAGCCCAGACTCACCAGTACTCCTCCCCACCAGTCATGCACTTTTCATACACTGGGCCATCCAGCTCACGTTGACTGGGAAAGATGACTTCATTGTGGATGATGATGGTCTTGATGACCTCGTTAACATGCGCCTGGCACGCTACAGGATCCTGTCCATCTGGGATGGGCATCAGGGTTGGACCAAAGCAGATCGCCAAATTGTATGAATCCATCATGTTCTCATCACTGTACTGGGAGAGACTGAGGGACAGGACAGATCAGCATAGTGTGTTTCTTCTTATGTATATAAAAATATAACTGATGTAAGCAACCTTTAACAAGATGAAGTTATTAGTCTGTGTATAAACAGACCTATCAATCAAATTGGGAGAGATAAGGATATAATCCTGTTTGTATTTTAGTGGGCTACTCTTTTGCTTATATTTGGATTATAGATTATGTTGTAAATGATTAGACTGTTTTTTACATTTTTAAGCCCTGAACAGCTGATTGTTTTGGCCACTTAGGGACAGTGAAGCAAGTTGTGAATCCAGTACTGACATATTATCTCTTATTAAATTAATATGGTGAATATATGAGCAAACAATTAAATTTTTGTACAGTCAGTAGACAAAGGACGAAATTATTATTCTTTTGGAGTCATGCTTCTGGCCACCTGGAAAAACTGCTGTCCAAACTGTCCAATATTTAGTCCTTTTAGCTCTGTTTTTGGTCTCCACCTGCCCCTGAGGGAAATATCTGTCTCTTTGAATGCTAACTGGTCCACTATGTCTATTGGCTAGTTGCTGTTTGTTGCTGGGCAGGAAGCTTACCTCTGGTTTTTAAGCTTTTTCTCTTAAAAAAAAAACAACAACTGCTTTCCAAGGCCACAATTGAAACTAAAACAGGAGGATGAATTTGTATACGTGGTCCATTTTTTTTAATAAAAATATTGATTATAGGTGCTGTAAGTTGTCAAATATCAGCCTCATGGTGTCTGAAAACAAACTATGTAGCAGAGCCATCTCTTACAGCGTCACCGGCTTCAAATGAATTCAGTTATGACAGAAGTATTACATGCTTCATTGCACAGCTTAGTTAGACATTTGCTTAAAAAGCACTCTGATCAGCCAACCCCTTAAACAAATCCACTTAACATGCCACAACCCACTCTTGATAACCAAATCATTCAGAGCTGCAAGAGAAAGTCACAATCAGTCCCCACGCATTATCAACAAGCTGAGGCTGATCAGTGAAGCCACAGCTGGAACTGATCCAACAATGAAGGGGGTACAGAGCAGCCGAATAAAAACCAGGGCTATGAAATCAAACTCTTTGTTCTGCAGGCAACCCAGTAAAAGGAACATTAATAACATCCATTTTAAGAGGACAGGTATACTACCACAGTGAGGCATGAGTTTCCGAACCCGTAAATAATTTCTAAAACACTGCAGACAGATGTGGCAATAAATAGAAGCTTGTTTTATTTCGCTATATTTTTGGTACTCCTCTTTTCACCTGACTGTTGCTAGTCTGCGTTTGTTCAGCATGGACTTTTCCCAGTCTTAAAACGAATAAACCAACACCGGTTTGATTTATATCCCCACAAGTAGACAATAACAAAACATGATTGCTGAAGAAAGAGAATGCAAACTCACTGATTGAGAAAAGCAAACAGGTATCTCATGACGATTATGATGGTGCGAGGAAGTGTCACAACAATCTGCTGGATGTGATGCGCTCTCTCAGCTCCAGACTCCAGCTCTGAAGCACAGAGGACAAGGATAGAAAGATGTAACAACAGTGATTTACACTGCAATAAACCAGAGACAAATATAGCTTTTAAACTTTTATATACATGGGCACTGATCCTGCAACAACACTGTCCACTAAAATATAATTTAAACCATGTCCTAGCAAGGAAAATTGATCAAAGTGGGCAAAAGCAAATGGCAGAGGAGATTCTGAAGGCTGTTATTTGACACTTTAATAGATGACCCCTCCTGCCTTTCACCAGACCCCTAAGGCACACAGAGTGATCAAACTATTACTGTAGAAACAGCAGGGAAATGGTTCTGTGGTGAACACGCACAAGGCAGACTGATGTGGCCCACGCTCTCCTCTTCCTACTGGCTTTCTGTTAAATATCAGGCAGAGAGCCCCGGTGTTAAGATTGCTTCCATGTGCTGCACTGCATGCCTTTCTCCTCTTCAGTAAAGCTGAGTCTCTAACAAACTGCAAGGTGTGTTTTCTCTTTTCTTATTTGACCGGCCCAATCACGGCTGTGATGGCTTTTGAGTATTTTTCTGCTGTGCGTGACTCACTGATGGTGGAGATAAAGTCCAGGAAGCGTTCCTTCGGGAAGAGGGGGTTCTCCAGTCCTCTGAAGTACAGCTTCAGCACCCCTGCCACTGAGTTGATATCATGCTCATTCTGGTCATCGATCAAGGGATCTTCACCTGATTAACAAGAATATTCGTGTTTTCAGTGGTGACATTTAATGTATTGAAAAATGTGGTTTATTCTCTTTAAGTACACTCTTAGAAACAAGGTATCCGAAAGGTTCTTCTTGAAAGGCTGAGGTTCTACCCAGACTATTCGTTTTTGAAGAACCGTTTTCCAAAGAAAGGGGCTGCATCTGAAATCCCCTACTAACATACTATTTAGTATGCTAAAACAGAAAGTAAGATTTATTAATATGTCCAAAACTTCAGACTGAAATCATTAGTACGTGAGGTACATACTATTTCCGAGGAAATATTACAGTATGGAATATATCCCATAATGCAATGCAGTAGTGACAATGAGAACAATATAATAGACAAAGGCAGAAAGCAATCAAGCCAACATTAATATAGCTTTAATTTAAATGTAAGCGCCGTTTTATTTTGCTAGGCATAATATATTTTTTAAAATTAGTTCATTGTTGACATGGGTTACCATGGTTACACATCTTGAACCAGCAAGGAGATTCACAGGAAGTGACGTTATATGTGTTGAGCAGCATGTCCAAAAATAATGAGACAACTGTTCATGTACACAAAAGCCCGATGAATGATAGTACACATTTTAGGTATGCAGTGCATAGTATGTGTATTTGGGAACAGCAAGGGTTCTTTAACGGTTCCATTAACTGTTTTCATCCAAAGAACCCATTTTCAAGAAAAAGTTTTTTGTACCTTAACATAAAAAGGTTCTTGATAAATTCCTTGGAATATAAAAGAGTTCTCAGTAGAACCCCCAGAGTAGGCTCTAGATAAAACCCTTGAAATATAAAAGGGTTCTCAGAAGAACTCCCTGGGTTGGTTCAGAATAAAACCTTTGGAATACAAAAGGGTTCTCAGAAGAATCCACTGGATGGGCTCTAGATGAAACCCTTGGACTGTTGGTAAAATCCCCTAGGTGGGTTCTAGATAACACCCTTGGAATATAAAAGGGCTTTTGTTAGAACTCCCTGGGTGAGTTCTTGTTCTGGATAGAACCCCCAGAGAGGGTTCTGGGTAGAACCACTACACCATAAAAGGGTTCTCTGTAGAAATCTCTGATAAGGGCCCTTTTCCATCAAATTAACTCTGGTTCTTGAATCAGTTCCACTCAAGATTGTTGGAACCTTGGTGCTAACTGGTGAACCAGCCTGCATTTCCACCAGTGGTGAGTGGAACCATTGTATTCAAGAATGTTATCAAAAGAGGGCACTGCAGAACAACCTGTTGAATATGACACACCCACCTGGGCTCCTATAGAAAACTTTTTTGCTGTATTTTGGTGCCATTTGGAAACCAACTTTTAAGGTTCAGAACCAATTGATAGAATTTATGGTTTAAATGCTCAGAATTGTTCAAAATTAGGTGCTTGAACTGCAACAGGATGATTCCATATTGGTGCAAAAGGCCTATGAAAGGGTTCTAAGGAACCAAAAAGGAACGAAAAAGGGCTCTCCTTCATGATTCTAGTTACCACCTTTATTTCTAAGAATGTGTTTGTGACATGAAAAAGAGGACTATAATGCCATCTGTCTTTGACTCACCTCTTTCAAATGAGTTTTTAATATCGTTGACTTCCACCTGTGATCCTGGCACGCGAAATATGCCCTGCTGCTGCAAGCCTGAAAGAAATACAACAAAGAATTTGGAGATTTGTAGAGTTGCGCTACAGCTACCATTATCTCCAAACCCCAGTGCCAGCTTCATGAAAGCCCACTGGAAACACATAACACAGAGCAGGAAATGTAATCTAGTAATAAAAGGGAGATGCGTATTTTTCCATGAGAGGGCCCCTCAGTGAGGCTGCAGCATATGGTTCCAGTTAGAGGGCTCCTAATCAGTTTTCTGGAGTTTCATTAGGTCCAGATCCAGGGGAAAGGCCTGCAGGCTACAGCAATGAGCTGAAGACAGATGTGAAGGTAGACAGGGAGGAGTTATAAAGAGAGTCGGAGGGAGGGAGGGGTGGCTGAACTGACTAAACAAAGACCAATGGGACTTTCAAAACTCTCTGTGTGTGATCTATTGTTATGAGCTTGTCAAATCACTGGCAGGCAGCTGAGCACCTCAGAGACAGAGGTGGAGAGCAGAACAGGTCACTCTCGGTACCTGCAGCTATTTGTGGAAATAGATTGCCTCGTCCAATAGCTGCTGTCACTTCTTATATGGGTTAACGGACTTTTCAAAGGACTTCATAGTTTGCTTTCTTTTTCTGCCCTTTCACTCAGAAGTAGTTGTCACAGAAACATGATGCCACACTTACCATATAGATTGATGTATCTGATACAGCTTTCAACAACAAGTGGGATCGGTTGTCCTGAATCCTGAAAATAAATTATGTGAAATAGAGAAGGAGAAATAATGGCAAAATGTAATATATGGTTAAAAGAGAGAGTAAAATATATTTTGTGTAACTTTTATACAGTACCACCATCTTAATAAAATATTAAGCAACAAACAGAGGTGTGGACTCGAGTCATACTCAAGTCACAGCTTAAATTACTTTATCCTCAACTTGAAAAAATCAAATCATTTTTAACTTGACTTGGACTTTAACACAAATGATTTGTGGCTTCACCTGGATTTGAACCTTTTGACTTAACAATAAGATAGTTAGTGAGCTAATGCTTAGCTAACGTCAACTTTGATGCACAATAAATAAATGCTGCTGATAGGGGTCTCTTGCTCACATTAAAACAATAACAGAAGATGTAGCTTGATTACATTGTGGAAAGGTGCAAGATGGGGTTGTTTTCTTAACTTTTAAAAAAAGACCATGAAAATCTATCTGACATGACACAGAAATAACTTTAAAAGACAAGGTCATATTAAAGTTTACATCTACCAGCCTCTTTCTTCACTGTCTGATGTGTCTGACGTATCCTGTGTTTTCCCATAAGTTATAGTAACAGCAACTAGCCAGCAACAGCTAGCAGGAAACACATTATTACGTTGAATAAATTATTATTATTATTATTGTTGTTATTATTATTATTATTATTATTATTATTATTATTATTATTTATTACTTTTAAAGTTTTTTTTCTGCATTTGATGGAAACATTTAGGATAATAAGTACACAACATAACAAAATGTATAACATAGCATTTAACAGACATTTAAATGTGGAAATGTTACATATTGTAGCCTTAACAGCTAAGTACTTTATTACATTGACTAATTTAAGACTCAGAAATCATGGGATTTGTCAGTATTTCATAGAATGCAATACAGTCATAGAATATGTAATATGTTGCTGTGGAAATAAAGCTTTCATTGAAGGAGGAAAATTGCATTTGTTATTGTTTTGTATAACCAAGGCTTTTTAATTGATCGTTGAGGTTACCAGTGATCGATTGGGGAAAGTGCTTACAATTTGCATCCTACTTGGGACTTGTATGCAAAGACTTGAGGCTTACTTGTGACTTGCAAAACCATGACTTGGTCCCACCTCTGGTATTAATTATACAGTATTTTCCTTCCATTACATACAAATAATAAATCCCCTGTTCTAGTTCATGTTAATTAAAGATATGCAAGACAGGAGAAGACGAATGCTTCGTTTCACCACAACAAAATCTAATGCCTCATAAACATCATGATGCCTCATAAACATTTATTAAGCAAACCTCATGAGCAGTGCAAAACAAACAAAAACACACAATGTACTGTGATTAATAGCCTGATGTCACAGAATGCAAACAGCAGCATGCAAATGTAGCCTGAGCAGTAGCCAACATATGTCTACTATTAGTCTAAAGGTTTTAGTACCCTTGTGCCCTGACCTATACTCTCTAACAACAGAGGTACCTGGATGCGGGTACGGGCATTCCTTCTTCCTCTGGGACAGAAAGCAGCAAGGCATAGAGTAGCAGAGGAAGAGAGGGCAGAGAAGCACAAAGTTAGAGAAGCTCAGATGACAAATGACCCCTCTGGAGGTTAAAGAAAGCTAAGAAGAGGGACTGGCAATAGGAAAGCTACAGAGATGCAGTCAAGGGTTGGGTGCAGTGCTGTCTCCTGCCTCACAGTCGTCTTAAAGAGTGACTGGATTTAGAAATAAAGCCAGAGACGGTAAATTGTTCTGGAGGGGAATAAAGAGACAGCTGACTGCCGCTCTGTCTGCCCCGGCAGAGCCACAGTAGGGAGGAGGAGGAGGATTAGAGGTTAAACAGAGTCGTTATATCATGATCAAGGGCAGCTGGAAGAGGAAGGAACAGAAGGCCAAAGTGAGGAAGAGAATGAGAGCGAAGGCTCTACAAATGCCTTCCCCTCCTGCTCCACAAGGGCCGCTCAGTCATACACCACCACCATCACCACAGGGTACCTTGATGAAGGTCTCCATATTGCCGTTAAACAGCTTATGGTTATATGTGGAGCGAGGCCTAGGCTTCCGCATTTTCTGTGGTTTAGGGGGAAGGGTGGGGGGCCTGGGAAGTGATGGACAAAGGGAACAAAAACACCAAATTCTGTGAAAACTGCAGAACCAAACATGGAGGATCAAAAAAAAACATACCTAAAACCTAAAATAGAGCAACTTAAAAATCTTATGTTTAAGAAAATTTATGGAAAGAGAGCAGAATCTTTTAGAAGTTTAAAAAGAAAAATCCAAAGTGAGATATATTATGAAAGATCTTTTATCATTAAAGTCTGTCATTTAATTACTAATCAGGGATTGGGGGTATAAGACTCTAGGTCTGGATCTCCAACAAAACACTTCTTGACTTATTAAAAACAAAGCACAGGTTCATAAACCTTATTACCATGGCTGATAAAATCAGGCCCGCCAGTTGATATGTCATGCTGTCAGACAGAAAGCATTAAATGGTTTGTTCAGATTTTTTTGAAGCGAACCTGTATGAGGTACTTATCCATAGTCAGTGTGTTACCTTCTGTATTATTATTGCATAAAACTCATAGATTGAGGCAGCAGTAGATCAGTAACTCTCATGTTCTGCAAAAAAAAAAAAAATCACTGTTTTTGCCAAAGGATTCTGGTGGCTTTGCAGAGAGCAATATTTGGTTTATGAAATGGTCCTTTCATGACAGGAAAATCCGTCTGACAACAAGTTAAAGTGGTGAAAATATTATATGTGTCTAGATATAATATAAGTGTCTAGAATATATTTTACCGTTGACTCTGTCCATGGAAGTACATTTCCAACACCGATACTCCTGCTGTTCCTCCAAACCAACTGCCATCTACTTCAGGTAACACACTGACTATAGGATAAATACCTCACACAATCCCCATTCAAAAAGTTCCAAACTACCGCCCCAAACATATCATACATCAATGTTGCAATTCATAATTATTATAATTCCTTACTGAAAATACAGTACAGTGTTTCTTATGTCATTCTATGAAAATACTGTAAATGTTTGTATCAACATTGAAATCATGCATGCATATGTAACATACTCTCACAATCACATGGGAATGTGCGAGCATAACTTATTTTGACAAGTTCAGTGAGATGCAGCTGAAAATTATTTTAATATTCATGAGGGATACCACAACAGCAATATATTGTGCCTGCAAGCTGATGTGTTATTTTTGGAAAGGACAATAGCAACTGAAACATCACGATCAATTCATGCCAATTTTATTAGATTTAACATTAATTTTATGTCTAAATAAAATACTGGGTATTGTTTAGACACTGATTGACATTCGTGGCCTGCAATATTTGAAAGGCCATGCAATGCAATCAAATGTATATATACACATTTTTATGATAAATGATTAATGTTTTGTGTCATTTTTTAAAAAATAATTATTTACATATCATTTAAGAATCTAATAAACTGGTATAAACAGGTGCTTCATGGCTGAACAACAGGAATCTCAAAGGACATCATACCTTGTAGTTCCACACTCGGCCCTTTCCCCTGTGGAGAAAACAAAACACAACAGGGACATGTTACATCTTTGTGGTACATATTATACAGACTCCAGTGACCGCCATCACTGAGGGGTTTGATGAGAGACAACACGACTATTGAGACAGCGATGAATGGAGCAGTGCTAACACCATTCACTGGACAAAGCCATTCAGCAGTTGTCGCTGAAACCTCAGGGGAGCCAGAGGACCCTGTGGGGTTATAGACCTCCTCTCAGTGTAAAGAAAAGGGGGTGGCTGCTGCAGTATGTATATGTTGGGGAAGGAGGGGTCCATCGGTGGTGACACTGAGCAATGTCTGTGCTGGTTCACTGAGCCTTTTGTTGTAGGTTTTCAATGACACACGCACATGTTTTAGACGTATACACTGAGCATTTCTGGCTCTGCAGCAGCAGGGCCTGCCCTACAAACACAGTTTCCTGTGAGTAGCTGACTGAGTAGTTGAGTGATAAAGTTAAACCTTTTGCTAACAGCCAAAAAACTCCTCAAACACAACATGGTGAAATAACAGCATGTATCTGATCCACCAACCAGTAACCTTTTTTAGTTAGATCATCTCCCACTGAAATAGCACAGGTTTAGTTAGCTGAGGCTGGTTGAGGCGACAAAATCTAAAATAATAATACAGTTTATCGTTATAGATTATATTGATGTCGAATTAACAAGAAGACTGTCGACATATGATGCTTTTTATCCTGTGTTTCTAAAGTTATGTATTTATGCAGACACTTAAGAAATTATTAAGAACCACTAGAGAAAGCTGTATCCAATATCCAATATCCAACATCATAGACAATAGCATTGACAACCCCTGTAAAAAATTGGCCAAATTTTAGCACATTGACCATACATGGTCAAGCCATTTACTAGGATTTCTTACAGAAAACACAGCCATTAAACTCAGCTATACAAAACACATCTTTAAAAGAGAATAAAACAGCTAAGTCACTGAATTTTACTTGCTGAAGTCACAGTGTGTCTTTGTCTGCTAGTGACCGGATTATCACCTGGAGGGGAGTCACTGTACTATAAAAAGCAACAATGGCACCAAAGCATTCCAACATTATTTCTTCACTCCACCTAACAATGGACAGAAAGAGCAAAGGCTAACCCATTTCTCAACACATCATTCTGGCAGATGGGACAAGGTCTCTGGAGCATTCATGTGAAGAAACAACAGCACATTTCCCAGACATCATTCCTCTGAGTGAAAACCCCGTCTACCTCTGTCCAACCAACCTCAAAATTACACCCAGTTTCTCAAGCAGAGCAAAGAAAGTTGACCTTGATTTTTCCCTAATTTCTTATCCAAAAGTGCCAGAGTCCCTTAGTGACAGAAAGACATGTCTTCTATGGACATAAAAGGTGACAAGTACAAATCAAACTCACTGAACAAGGGAATTGGTGACTCCTTATCTGGGAAGCAATGGGTTGGCAGATATTCTCACACCATCTTGTCTGGCGCCAATGCTTGACATTATGTTTTTATTAATACATGCAGCAAGATGTAAACGCCATGTGGCACTCACCAGCCTCATCTTGCTCCCTCTGTCATGCTCGCAAAACAACCATGCACATACACAACAATGCTCTTTTGGGTGTGAAGCAACAAACTAATGAGCATAACGTACCCCCTGATTGATCACCTGAATAATTAAACATGGGTGGTACCTGGAGACGCCATATGCCATGTTCATAGACTCTCTCAGCTGCTCCACCGTGGACATACAAACAGATCTGTCCAGGGATTGACCCGAACTATAATGTCTGTGTTTATTAGTAGAAAAGCCTCTATTTTCCACAGAGTTCAGAGGGAATCATCATTAAGGACTTCTTGGGCAAAACAAATGATTAAATCAGACTTTAATTAATGAATAAATGACTCCAAGGTGTGAAATCTGGAAATATGCATGTGTGTTGCAAGGCCTCAGCTGTCTGCATCTGACGCCCTTTTCTATTAGGTGAACCTCTGATGCAGGAGCAGCTGCAGGAATGGGCCTGGGTCTGGTCCTGCTGATTGATTGGGCGTAAACTGTTCACGGCTGAGGTGACAAGGGGACCCCTGGGGAAGGGAGGGGCCGAGGGAAGCCTTTCCCTCACAGCCTGGAAATGGAAACCCTCCCTGCGGCTAAACCATATAGAGACTAACTGGATAACGGAGATAAGTAGAAAGGGGAATGGATACCTCAAAGTAGATGTGGTCTGCTTTTGGTGTGATAGCTTTCCATTTGAATTTTAACTCAGTTTTCCTTATTTTTTTTTCCTGCTTCCCTAAAAAAAATCAATGATCAATGTCTTTGAATCCTTGTATAGCTTATTCCCTGCTGCTTATTAGATAAGACCCACACCCTGTAATCCTGAGAGTGTTGATTTTACAGAGCTTTGGTGGGATTCTGTGGGTCACAATGACAGGACAAAACACTAGGTGAGGCACAAGCTATTAAAGGGACAGTTCACCCCAAAATCAAAAATACACATTTCTCTTTCCAGAAATCAAGACCTGGTTGCTCAAGATAATCCACAGACCTTGTTGTGAGCAGTTTCATGTGGAAACTGTTTTCTGTGTAACTACACCGCCCACCACATCACTTGGCAAGTGACACCAAAACGACAGATCACGGTTTCATCCAGCCTCTACATACGTAGTATGTCCCTACAAATGTCACAATTGTGATGCATCATTAGTGATGTTGATTACTGCAACATTACAGTTACAACATTATCATGAGTTACACTGCTGCTATGTTGTCGAAACATTACAATTTAAAAGGTATTCTATGGTGTTTTCTGTTATCTGTTCAATGTGCTCTGAATGATATTTCCTGTACTTTATTTAATAATGTTGCCGCAATGTTGCGAAAACATCACAACACCTTGTAAAAGTTGTGGAAATGCTGGTTCAATACAATGTTGATGTTTAAAATAACGTGCGGGCGACGACACTGTGGAAATTCACTTGGTAGGTTGCCACAGCGTATGTCTTGTATTGCAACTATGTTCCTGCAGTGACTTTGTATTAGTAGGGAATTGCAATCCTGGTGCTGGTGGCCCACCAGGCCCAAGCTGACCCCCTGCCAGACCTGAGCATCTGAGATTTAAACTAAAACTTGTTTTACAAGTAGTGAACTTCTTTAAGGAATGACTCAATACTTTGGCTGTGAGCATTAGTGAGCTAAGTATGGAGGTATTTTATGTTTTTATTTTGTTGTTTTTTTAGATTTGAAAACTGGTCACCATTCACTTCCATTGTTTGCGAGATGTTACAGTGCTGCTCAGTGTTGTGTGAACTAAAAAACTAAACCCAACCTTCAGCTGACATGAGGGTGAGTAAATAACGACTGAAATGTTATTTTTGGGTGAACTATTCCTTTAAGGTGGACTGTCATTTCAGGTGGACGAGGGCTATTTGAGTTTTGCTCAGCACTCTGCCCCAGTTCACCCTCCACCTGGTCTCACAACTTTTCTGTTAGAAACTCTCTGGAGAGAATATTTTGTTTAGGGTTGAACTGTCCCTTTAAAAGACATATGAAGCGAAAAGACTCCTTACCTTCACCCAGCGTCTGCTTCAGTAGGTCATGCTTGGCCTGCAGCTTAATGATGAGGTTACTGCCATTCAGGTACTCCTTGAATTTCTAGGCAGACAGATGAAGTGAGTGAGCAGCGGCACTAATCCAGTGTAACATGAGCCCAGTCAAACAATTGAGCGTCGCTCAAATCAGCATAAATCCAATCTGTTCTAGTTTTAATTTAATTTCTCTTTTCAGATCATGTGGAAACAATGACTGATGGCTTGATTTTGAAAAGCAGTTCATAGCAGGGCAGCAGACATTACCAGTTCTGACCGACAGACAGATGAAAATCGACATGAACTCACTGAAAAGTAGAACATTTCAGTCTCTTGTTGGTTTGCCCTTCTTTTGGCTACATTCAGCTTGCTCATGTAGGACTCAGAGGCCACAGACTTAATGGATTCAGTGGAGCGGCTGTGTTGGAAGGCATCCGACACGTCAAAGTCCTCTACCGTCAGCATGTCCTGCAGCGTTTGCATGGTGGCATCCAAGGTCTTTCTCACCTGCACAGATGGGGGAATATAGAACAGAAAGAAGATGACAAATGAAGCCACATATCTTACTCAGTCTTGCTCACATTTTCCTCTTTGTCAGAGTAAAGGCTATTTTTTTCCAAGCTTTGATGGAGCCAAAGTAACTGATGACATTTTCAAGGGCAAGACTGAGTGATTTACAACAGTATAAATATTGATATCAAAGACAAAGTGACCCTTGAACAATAAATGACCTTGAATTACACTGAAATGATGCCGAGCAGCATCCAGATGTCAGTCCAGAGCAACCCGCAGGTCATTCATACATCAGACAAAGACATGAAAATGAAGAGAGTCTGGCAAAGCTACAAATTGTACGTGAAATTACTGAAGGAGGCTTTTTGTCTCGGGCTGAGATTGATAAAGCTCATTTCCAGTAATGGCATGGCTCGTCCATTATCCTCCAGAGCACAAGACATGCGGAGACAGGGAAGAGGCAGAGCCATTGGCACAGGAGAGTCTATCAGTCGTCGCTTATTATCACCTCCATTTGCACCTTTGTGTCTGTCGCTCTTAATAAGACAGTCCTCTCTTCATCACACTATAGACAATTTCTATATAGCTTAATAAGAAACACAACATTGGCGCTGTGACAATCTAAATATATGCTCGACTCCCACAGAGCAAGGGTCACTGAAGGGTAATTGCAATGAGAACAGATGGTGATGTGGCCCTCCCACTTGACTCTGGGGAAAATGAAGACAGGGTTTTTTTTTGGTGGGGGGGGTTGAAGATGGTGGCTGGACAGACACAGAGCCATCACAAATCCTCACCTCCTCATTCTCAATCTTTAGAGTAGCTAAGCGAGACTGCAGTTGATGGTAGCGCATCAGGAGTTCAGTCTGGACAGGCTGCTGGGCGCTCACCTGGCACACCTGAGGTGGAGGAGGAGGAGGAGGAGGAAGAGGAGGAAGAGGAGGAGACATGGGTAAAAACAGAAAACAACATCCTAAAGAGTTTACATTGGAAAAACACATTCTTGAGAGTTAATGCACAGTATGTCATTTCTGCTGTGAGGTGTCTCTCAGTCAAAACAGTAAGTAAGTGAATTTGATGCTGTTGTGAAGTAGCGTGGGATCATAGGAATTCTTATTGTCACTGTTTAACAGCCATCATTGTGAATGAAACTCTGTCTGACATGACTCAGGTAGATATCACAGGAGAGGTATTGTATTAAAGTTTCATTCATGTTATGTTTAGTCATGTTCTGTACTGTCTTTCCCCAGAAGTTATAGCAACACGCAACCAAATAAACCGTTACACTGAATAAGTTTGAACATGGTTTGAAACGTGGAATAATGTACGAAGGCGCAACACCGTGGGTGGGCCTAACGGGCCTGGGCATGAGCAACTGCACAATTGGTACATCCCATATGACTGGGAGAACAAATATTTTCTCAACTTTTAATTTTACTTATTAAAATGAAAAAGGTCACCACTGTAAGGTCTAAAAACTATTTTACTGTGCCTGAATGTGAGTACACAACTCAACAAAATATAACAGATCTAGTCATGCTTAGACATTTACATTTTATACATTTCAATAATAAATAATTCTTGTGTGTGCACTGCAGCATTTAAAGCCTCTAACCTCATCTCCCATGTGTGGCAGGTACTCAAAGCGCATTGGAGGGCAGAACACCTGGTTATGCATATCCATGATCTTGTGCTTGTCACTGCGGGAGTCCAGGTTGTCCACTGCATTCTCTATGATGTCTAGTCCCTCATGGCGTGAAGTCTCTAAGTTGTACTCAGCAGACAAGTAGGTTCTGAAGGTGCGTGCCAAGCTAGCATGGTAGCCCAGGTCACAGCACTGTGGACATAAAATAAATTATAAATAACCAAGAAAACACTTATATACACATATTTTTTTTTTAAAAAATGACAGTAGACTGAATAGCAAAAATGAAAATGATGAAAAATGTTTGTGTGCTCAACATAAATAAATAAATAAACATATAAACAAACAAACTGTTTCATCTCTGGAGTACAATTCTGCGTCACTGCAGAAACATGGAAAGTTACACCTCTGGAAACTAGCAAAAAATAGCAAAAGTTTTTCATCCCTTGTTAAATTGCTTTTAAATTTCATAAGTAAATTTAAAAGTAAATACACAATTGTGAAATGCCGCACTATTGACGAGCCAGCCTCAGGGGGTTGGCAGGCAAACACAATGTTCATGTTTTTTCTTTTTTACCCTCACTTCATTGTGTGTTCAGTGAATGAATCAATGCTTTAAAAACTGCACAAAATTACTCCACTTATAGAGGAAGAAACAAAAAACAAACAAAAGAACAGCACTAATACAGCATGCTATTCATCCAGCCTGAGTAACTGCAGGGGAAATTTCGTCACCACCGCTACAGCCCAAAATATAAACTAACATGAAGTTATAAGTGAATGTGGAAACGTGTGACAGTGCAAACTTCTATTTAAAAGTCTGTTGGTTTGAGCACCTTCCCTCATGTTCAAACCACTTTAATGAACTAAATCCCAAATTACATCCTGCTACAGGTTACCTTTCAAAAATAGAAGCAAGTTCACAGAATTACAGGAGCTAGCACAGTAGGACACCAGGGATAATTACAGAGCCTTATTGCACACGGAGCTGTATGAAGTAACCTAATTAAGCAGGCTGGTAGTGAGGAGGTTTAGAGGGAGCTTGAGGCAACTGACAGCTCTGTGATTCACTAAGTAAATGCTCTTCAGCGCTCTTTAGCACTGAGGAAGTAGTCTCTCAACTTTGGTGCACAAGCCCCATCGCACCGCTCAGTCAAAGCGGCTCAGCAGACGAAAGACTAAAGGGAGCAAATTAGCCTCTTTTTAAACAAACTGTGTAGAAACATATTCATATCTGCAGCAGCAGCAGCCTGGAGGAACAGATAATCGATGAGAGAACATTAGACACACTCTTTAATCCAAATACTGTTGACCACTTTGTTTTTTTTATTCCCGTCTTTCTCATTTGAGCTGTACAAAAAATATTGTAAGTGGCAAGTAGAGGATATCAACATTTGCAAGCGTTTCCCATTTATTTCATGTCATTCATTTAACTTTGAATATCATGTTTGCATAGGTTACATTTTTTCTTTTCTTTTTTTATTCAATTTAATTAATTCTTTATAGTCGTTTTGAGCTTATTCTCTAAGTACAAGCTTTGTATTTTATCATGCTGACACCAATCAACCTCCTACATCACAGCATTCATCAGTTCTGGGCAGTGCAGCGGCCAGAATTAAACTCAACATGTTGTTCAGAATTACACTTCAACAGTTTAAAGTCACTGACGCTGACCGAGCTGGCTTCTTGCTGTGTGAACGTCTGGTTTGAGGAGTGGTGTGGAGTTACTCTGACATGACAAACAGACCCCTTTTTCCTCCTCTGCCCCGCTTGTGGCAGTCGAACCAGTCATGCTCACAATCCCATTCCCTGCAGCTCAGCGGGATTCGGTGTGACACGGTCCTTTCAGTTTCAAGACAGTGGATCTATAAAAGCCGCCCAGCAAAGAGGCAGGGATAGATGGCCAAGAATCTGCTTCTCAGTATGTCCAGCTACAACCGTTATCACTCTGAATATAGCGGAGACAAACTGAAGATAATATTTCAACTGCAGCAGACCTTTTTCACAGCAGCCTTTTTGACATGAAATAGTAGAATAAACCCAGGTGATACCAAAGATACTAATTAAGGCTCTGTTCCATTCAGAGTCACACTGCTGCTTCTGAGCATGTTGGCTCACTGAAAAGGCTCTGCTACACTAACTGGAACAGGCCCTTAATTAGAGTCATTGGTCACACCCATTTCCCCTGCTATTTCATATCAATATGGCTATCAAAAGGTCTTTTGTTTAAATATGCCAGTAATGTTTAGTGTATTACAGAAATATCTTTGAGATCATATATTATCATACCTGACCTGGAAAATGTGCATCTATCACTGTGACTAATGTCATGCCGTATGGTGGTATGGCCTCAAGCAAAAATATGACAATCAGGCCATTAGCACACAGAAAAGAGGGGAAACAGGCATATTGAAGGGCTGACATGTTAATCTCAGTGATAGAAATCTATATGCCATATTTAAGGATTTTTTAAGCTAGGGATGCTCCCTAATAGTCAATTAAAGCACTACTTGGTGACTAGAATCTTAGTTGACCAAATTTTAGGCACAGGACAAAAGTCTCTGGCTTGTTGCAACACAGACCTTCTCTCTTGTAACATTATAGACATCAGCACACTGTTGCTAACTGTGCTGTGGCTCCCATTAGCTAGTTAGCTCAGTTAGCAGTCCTATTAGACTGGGACACAACCTCAGAGACAGACGGAGGCCAGTTTGACAAATTTACAGTGGCTCCATCCACGACTCTGAATCTGAGGACACGGCAGGTGCAGGAGGCATGGAGCAGTTGAGGAGTGAGTTTGTAGCAAGTTAGTTTGTAAGTCGACATCATCCATTGTGTAGATAAATCTATGAGTATTTGTTTTTGTGATGTTGGAAGTTAAATATACCCATATTTTGAACATGGGACTCGTGAGATTATACTGTGTGGAAATAAATGAACAAAATGTTCAGTCTCCTTGCTGGTTGTTCTGACACAGGAACAATCAGTGACGCTTTTGCGAGTCGACTTGGAAAATCTTTCCTCAGGAGTAGCCCTCCATTAAGTCCATATTCACTGCCACTTGTCACATAAAATCTGTGACAAAGGCCCCTGTAAAAAGTACAATGGTTTTCACTCATCAACTGTAAATGACAAAACAAAATGATTGAACACAGTATTCAAAGTTGTAAAGCAAGAAAAAAATCAAGAAACAAAATATAATTTTGAAAAGACATACCGTGATACCTAATCTGCAAAGCATGGACTAAAATAACTCCAGTACATCAGTTGATTAGTTGAAATCCAAAACCTTCAATGAAGATCGAATAAAAACTCTAAAGAAAATAATTTTCTGGCTTAAAATGGAGAACATAAACCAGAGTGGTGTTGGCTTTGTATTGGCTGTGTGTGTGTGTGTGTGTGTGTGTGTGTGTGTGTGTGTGTGTGTGTGTGTGTGTGTGTGTGTGTGTGTGTGTCATGGTGGAGCTGGTAGAAAATAGCAAAATGGACAATGAAATGTCAAATAACAATGAATAGAAAGCTGTACATGTGCTTATCTAAAAGCAGTCGATCCAGAATGTTTCTGGTGATCTCCTCTAAAACGGCCAATAAAGGCTTCTTCATCTTAGCGATCATCTGTTTGCCTGCAGGGTGACTGGTAGCAGGTCACCGGCGGCTGAGAGCCCATGCCAACCACATTAACCGCATTCATGCCTGCATAAACACAGCCTCTGCTCACCAGCTGACTTTGACCGACTTCCAGCTATTAGCGGTTTGCTAAACAAAGTCATCCTTTTAAACTCTGGTAAGCGGACTTTCCAGCAGTGCCACTGCCTCAAAATTTGAATAAAAGTGACATCATATTAAAGTGTTAGATGTAGGTTTTCTGGACATACAAAAAAAGGGATTATTGTTGGTGGTAATGAAGGGAATGTCCTACACTGAGCTTGTAATAACAGCTTCTTCAGTCAGTGTGAGAAAGACTGTTTCCTCTATTCTGACCCAATGAAAGGAGAGACAACAGAGGGACAGACAATAGACAAAAGAGGGAGACTGAGTGTGTGTCTTGGGTCGTGTTTTTTTTACTTGGTGACAGTTATGGGCAGACGATCACAAGGACATGCTGTGTTTGTCCCAGCAAAGCTCCCTAAAGCAGCATTAACAAAAACAAATGACTGAGGACGAGATCGAGGAAGAAAAGAGCGGGAGTCTGAGCACAAGTCATTCTGTCAACACTTACGGAGTCCCTTGAAATCATCAGTCAAAAACAACCTTCTGTCGCTGCATGACACTACAGATCGCTGAGCTAATATTCATGTCAGCAGCAGTCAGTCATCAGCATATCAGTGTTAAGTTTGTTATGCAGGCATTAATAATGAAAAAATGATGGCAAATACATTTATTGGGGCCAACGGAGCAGCTTGAAAACAAACAGCTAACAGGCTGAGAGTGAATGAGACACAGGAACAGATGGTGAGAAAAGCGACAGTGCTGCAGAGTTAAATCAACATCAGAAATCCCAGCTGAGAGATGTAAACAAACACATGTGCCTAGTGCATACTTACATCAATCATATCAGAGACGTCATGGATGTAATATTTTGCCACAACTGCATTTGTTGCCGCCAGGTTCAACAAATAGTCGTTCCGGGCTTTTGTGCATTTCAGCTTATTCTCTGAGTACTTGGCTTGCCTCTGGGGAGGAGAGAAGAGACAGAGCAGATGAGGGGAAAAACCATCAGTGCAGGAAATCAAGCATCGGGGAGGGGTTGAGTGTGTGCTCAGCCAGAGCAGCTCTGGGACCGTCAGACAGGTAGAGACGGCGAGGAAAGTTCGGAGAAACAGGCTCTAGAGAAACTGCCTCTGGATAGTGACGTGTTAACAGCCACAGCCAGGCTTCGATTTAGTCATTATTCTGTCCCTCAACACTTGAGTAGCAGAGGCTGCAGAATGTGGATGCTGGCAAAGAGGCACTTAAAAAGGCTCTGGCTTTGGTGAGTTGTGTAGTTTTAAAATGTGCTTAGTTTATATATATAAGTGTTCCACAGCTTAGTGAAATGTAGCATTAACGGAAGAGTTTAGCATTTTGGGGAATACGTTACATGAGAAGACCGATACCACTCTCAGTATTTCTAATATTTATGCTAAGCTAAACTAACAAGCTGCTGCATATTCTCTCCAGCAAGAAACTGAATAAGTGAATTTCCCAAGAGGTTGGACTTTTCATTTAAAATACAGTTTTAAAAGTGTATATGCAGACTGTACCTCATAATTCTTAATATCTTTGTGCTCAGTTATACGAGTTTAACTTGCATTGTTGGCCATCTGTGGCCCTGTATCTCCAGTGTGAATTTAGACAAATACGTGCAATTGTGCTGAAGAAAATAAATAGAACAAGAGCATTTTCTATTACGTGACATTTGTACTGAATAAACACAACAAATTGATTTTACAAAATCATGCTCAACAGTATTGACAAAGTATTTTCACTTCAACAACACAATGATTCAGTCATGACCCAGAAAAACATCACCACCGTTTGAAATACAACAAAGGCATCATAATTCTAAAGCAGAGACATTTCGCTCATTATGTTTGTTTGTACATTTCTCTATACATGGACATTTTACTTCCAATTTCACAAAGCCATTATGATGCAAATTACAGAAGTGGTTAGAGGAAAAAAGAGATTAACTTTTACTTCCTTCTCCTCCTCTTCCAACCTGTTTGCAGGCAGAGTAATGAGACAAAAAGCTTAGAAACAAGACGAGCGGGGAAAAAGAAGAAATATATTCACTGCCACGCTGCTGCCATGTTATAAATAGTTTTCAGCTCTCAAGCCAAGCAGCATCTCTGAGGAAAGCAGCCCGAGGAGGGAGAAACACTGTCGTCCTGACAGCCTTTTGATTTCCTGCACCTGAGAGATAATGGGAGTTTCATTTGCATGAAGAAATTCCAGAATAAAACTCTAGAATAAGAAATGCATGGGAGTGTCTTAAAGTACAGTGTGCTCTAGAGACTAGCAGCCCTACACCGCTGGCAGAGAAGACTATACACAAACGAGAAATCTGCATACGATGGAAAAGAGCAGGGTTATTGGCTGGGAGCAGTGCTGCTTGCTCAGTGTATATCTGGCTGCAGACCTACAGTAAACCCCTGAGAGTCTCTGACATTATATTACTGTCTGCTGCTGCTCTATCCCACTCTCACTCTCTCCAACAAATTGAGCTGGTTCTCTATTTTCACAATGAGACTCTTCTAACCGCCTTGTTCAGCACTGAGGAGAAGCTGCTCAACCTGCAATAAACTGAGGGGTTTTTTTTTTGGTCACTTGGGGCAAAAGAAACCATCTGCTAACAGAATACTTACATGTTATCATATTTTAAGCTGCCATGGTCAAATTGTTAACAAACTTTACACATCCAGCAGACATGCAGCAACATTAACATTCATTTGGAGTCTAATTTCGGAACACCTGGCAAGTTCAATATTCACTTTCATTTTAGCTCTCTTCTTGGTCCTTACTAAGTCCTGAGGGTAATTTCTGCTAAATGTGTTACTTTGGTTCTGGGCAGGTTGTGTACAGTTGGTTTATCAAAACAACTGCCTGCTGTGACCAGATGACTGGGGGTGTCATGATTTCACAAAATCCACAATTTGATTTGACTTTTGAGTTTGAGGTCACAATTTGATTTCATTTTTTGACTTTAATATATATATATATATATTTAGCACTAACGTTTATGCCATTTACAGACTGACAGACAGATTTACAGACCGGCCTGATTTGTAAAGATCAACAGATTATCAGTTTCACAACCTCACAACTATCATTGACATTTTCAAAATCTTCATTAAAATATGCTTTATGGTGTCAAGTGGATGGTAAGTATAGGGCACAGGATTCCTGTGGGGTGGAAGTTAATTTCACTTTTCATCATGGGACTTGGACAGGACGAGAAAAAAGTCAACAGGAGTGGGAATCATAGTAACAGTAGGTCAGTTTTTTTTATATTTAAAACTGTGCATAATGTGTGTGGACTATGGATTGCTGAGAACAGGATGGGATAGGAACATTTCTTCTGGGAGAGGGATGGGAAAGGGTTTTTTTTTTATTCTGTCATGGTGTCATGGGATTGGGATGGGACTACTTTTGTGGGATCTTTGTTTTGTTTCTTTGGACGCTGTAAGTAGACAGGATGGAGAAAAAAACAGTGAGAATTATCGATCCTGCTTTTGATTTTGATTACTGAAATTGAAAGCTCATTTAGATCAATTTTTGATTTAATACTGATATTGTGACAGCTCTACAAAATGATAGTATGACAGTGTTGAAAGTGCTCGAAAACCAAAACAATGAGCTAAAAAAAATGTTATAACGCTTTGTGGGCTCTTCACTATGAACGACCCCTTTGACACTGTGCATAGTAATTAATGCAATGTTATTATAAAAATACTGGTTATAGCAGCTTTAAATGCCCCAGCTGGCTTAAATAACCAACTGATGGTTCAGGATTTTTAGCAAGAGGCCTGAAGCTGAATGGCGTTATATTTACAGTATACTGTATATCTCATCAAATATAACATCCAATCCTCAGGAATACTCACCTTCTCTTTCATCTTCTCAATTTTCCTGACGAAGCTGCGTCTCGGTTGACGGTCCTCGTGGCGCAGGAGGTTCACGTTGAGATCTCCAGACTTGCTGAACTGCTTCTCCTCCTGCTTCTCGGCATCTTTCAGCTTGCTCTCTGCACTGATGCTCTCAGTGTGGTACATGTGGTATGTTTTCATCACCTGCAGGAGGAGCAGGACAGACATCAGATCATCAACAAACATTAACGGGGCTTCTTATCATCACAATGTTGATACAGGTATTAACTGACAAGATTTAAAGATGCTTCGCTGATGCTGTCCAACTGTTATAAAAAGTGACAATCAGAGAATAAAGAAATAAAGAAAACACACACTGCAGGGCTCCAATGTCAACTTACTTAATACACCAAATGAGTGATGTTTTGAGTGACACTGCACAACGGCATCTCATATACACATAAAAATAGTCACACAAACAGGGTACAGAAATACATATACGCCCATAAAATGCAACCACTCACACACGATGTACATGTATCTGTAAATAAATACACTCATATATGGTATTCTGCATGACCTGTAAGTAATACAGTACTTGATGAGCAACAATAAGATAATAATCAATAAATATCCCCCCCTAAAAAACACAATACAACAGCAAAAAATAGACTAAGCATATTAGCATGAGAAACCATCACAGGAGGCAGACACTCAGTAAAGCGTCTGTAACCACCTTCAGGCTTATAGGCCGTCATCAAGTAAGAGAACATACAAAAGAGGTGCCTTTATTTATATACATGGTGCAATATTTACAGCTAACTCAGTAGCCCACGGACTGAGAAAAAGCAAACACACAGGCAACAGATTGATCGATTCAAGTTGATTCATTGTTTCAGTTATTTTTCAAGCAAAAATATTGTCAGGTTTCAGTTTCTCAAATGTGAAGATCGGCTGCTTTTCTTTGTCATGCCCAAGAGTAAATTAAATACCAGTGGGTTCTGGACAGTCAGAGAACAGTCAAAGTGCAGACTTCACTGTGGGCTCCCAGAAACTCTGTCACTGCTAACACATAAAATAACAGTCAATTGATCATGAAAATAATTGCTGCAGTTGCATTGTTGTATCAAGAGTCAGTCGGTCACAAATATGTAGCAGTGGCCACTGCAGGGAATGATAAAGAGAAAACAAGCCCTGATCAGACCTGTCAACACAATCTTTCCTGGATTCTCCTGTATGTCACCTTTTACTCCTGCTGTCCTTCCATTTAAATATTGTCCCATAAATAAACCCTTTATTTTTAACCTGTCAGAAACAAATAAAGGTTGGAAGAACCAGTTGGTCTGATTTGATGTGTTTGCTACATTCCCCTCTGGGAAAACTGATGGTACTATGTACTATAGAGTATTATCTTTAACATCTGGTGACAAGAAGTGTTTCAATCAGATGGCGCCCACCAATACAAGAAGAAAAAGAGGCACCAGGAATGCATGGATGTATTAACATGAGAGGGATGTACTACCAGCCTGAGAAGCTAAAGGTTTGTGGAAGCAGCTCATTAGAGCATCGTTGGTAACTCACAATAGCATTACTGTTGTGTTAACACTGTCATATTCCCCCTTCCAGATGAAACCAACAGTAAGAAGATAAAAAGCAAAGATCACAGCTTTAAAAGTCCTCAGTATCACTTCCTTCCAAAATCTGGTTTGATTTTTAACAATTTTCATGGTGGCCTGGTGGATCAATTTGGGCGTCAATGCAGCGGTAACACAGATGTCACTACATGTGGAATATTTTAAGTGAATCCAGGGGCCCAGGGTTGTGTGTGTGGTTTAGTCTTGGCTGTCAAAACTTCAACTCTCCCCCTCATCCCCTCCTTGCTGCGGCTTCCTGGCCTCTACATCATTCTCTACAGTAACTGTTCATCACCCCAGGCTTGTTCATTTTCAGCTCTTTTTTAGTAGCGGAGTGACAGCATTGTTTTCTGTGTTCTCTGCTGTTACCTCTTCACTTTGATCTATACTTAGACACTCAGACAACCTCACACCCTGCTCCAACATGGTGATGACAAGACTGCAGTGACAGAAAACCCTCGTTAGACAAGACAGAAGCATCCTGAGTCCTTCTTAATTTATCCCAGATGCTCACTGAGAGAGTCTCTCCTCTTGGAAGCTCGTTCTTCAGCCTCGTAAAGGAATGTCCGCACATGAGCTGCATCTTCAAACGTCTCAGAATTTGACTATGAACACCTCAGGATGCTGGACAGTCAACATAAACAGTAATTTATTTGTTTCCTGTGGCCACGTAAGTAAAGCTCACTTGGTGCTGAACTTGAGCAGCAGGGTTCCTTTTATCTCCATGAGAGCTGCTCATGAAAATCACATGTCTGCCATCAGGTCACAACTATAATCTTCCACCAACCTCCAACCCTGTGATAGTAATATTTAGCAGTTCTGCTACTTAAAGAAGCTCTATTTATTCCCCTCTCTGTGCTGGAATAAATCCGACTCCTCTCCAGGCGGTCTTAGACAACAACAAAAACACTGGAGTGACAAAGAGCTGTGAGGCAAACACCTGAGAGTAAAATAAATACATTGAATAAAAGCAGCCGCTAGTCTATTCTCAGAGTGACAAAGCTCAACATCAATGTAGCTGCTCAGAGACAAGAGAAACTAGGCTAACGCTCTGTTCCTCACCAGGCTCTTAAAGCATTTCTTTCAGATTCCTCTGAAAACATGCTAGATTTTTCAGCCAACGTTGAACCATCTGACTACAGGACCTGCAGCAAAAGACACAAAGTAATTTGCAGGAAGACTGAGCTTCAGCTGTGTCTACAGGAGGTGTGTGTATAGTTGAGTCCTCTGACGACAGCCTCGGGCTATTTAACTCCTGAGCAGAGTCTCTGAGCTGCTGAGAGAACAGTGAGAGGATGGCTGCAGTTTTTCCATAATGAATGCAAGGCCAGACGTAGATACTTCTATTGAACATAAATCTAAATATTCTGGGGATTCAAGGCAGACTGACTAATGGGGGCTTTTGTTGCATTTTATCCTCAGATTGTCTCCCAGTTAAATATACTCCTCTTTGACCACAATAATCTGCCAAGTCAAAAGAGGCTTGTAGGATTACCATGGTAGGTCTGGGCAATATGTAAGGGATAATGTACAGAGAGCAGGTCGGGATTGTGAAATAAATTCCAACGGGATGATCATCAACAATATATGGTTAGTATTAATACATGGTTAGTAAAGTATGCCTTTAGCGTTTTTCAACTTGGACCAAATTTTCCTAAGTAACTAATGGGGACAAACATTTTGAAACTGGTCCAGCATTGAGGCAGAGCGCTGCAGCAGACAGAAGCGAAACAGAACTGCAACATAATACTTTGAACAAATGCACCCGTCGAAGAACTTCCATTGAAAGTGCTTGTGTTTGCCACTGACAGGCTCCGATAAGGGTTGCAACTAATGATTATTTTCATTATCGATTAATCCTTCAGTCTGTAAAATGTCAAAATAATTTAAAAAAGCTAATCAAACCTTCAGTCAAAACCCAAAAATCGCTCATTTACAATCATAAATGACGAAGAAAAGCAAAGTTGGAATGACCAAATGTTTGGCTCTGTTTGACAAATGATGAAATGATTAATCGATTATAAAAATAGTTGGCAGCAAATTTTTTCTTTAATCAACTAATCAATTAATCAACTAATCATTGCAGCTCTGGCTCGTATCGTTTGTCTCAAGTGTCTGATAACATTATGGAAAGGATTCCTACAGATGTAGACATTTTTAAGGGGTGAAATCCTTTTTGTTTAACCAGAGACCGCTGCTCTTTTAGAAGCAACCAGACAACTGACACTGACAAAACCAGTCATTTTAACTATCCAGTCTCCTGCTGCCTTAATCGGTTTTTAGCCATTCAAAAGTCACATAATATTTTTTTTTTCTCAGTTCTAAGATACTGTAAGTAAATGCTATTGAAAAAACAATGAATGAATAACTACAAATGAATGAATAAAAGCTAGAGCAGCAGCCAGGCCTCAGAGATTTTCAGTATTGTTGTTTAACAAAAGAATAACGGTGTATGAGAGTGAAGAGCAGACATCAGACACAAGGTGGTGGATCAGACAGATAAGATAAGCTGAAGATTTATTGATCCCAGTGGGGATATTAAGTCTGTGTAGCAGGAAATTAAAACAGGTTCAATCAAGGAAAAACTGAATTTCACAGAGACAGGCATGTTGCTGAAAGCAATGTCAGGAAGTCACTGGCTCTTCATACGTTCTGGCCTTTGGTCCTGTTTCTCATTTCAGGACAGGCCGCAGACGACAGGATCTTCACTCTTACTAACACTGCTGCTGCTGCTGCAGCGTCATACTCTCAACAATATTTGAACAATAGCTTCAGCCCACAGTCCTACCTCTCACTGAGCTGCCAGGCATCCAAATGGGATTTCACAGTTTTCTTTCAGTAAAATTTGTTTTGTTGGCAGCCAGTGAAAACTGTTAGAAAATACCACAAGGCAATCACCATGTGGCCACGATATTGATTTAGCTATTTCTGTACAATTAAATACTAACAAGGGTGCAGTCATGAAAATAGGAACTGTATTTTCCTCCAATAGACGGCAGCCTGAGGGCCACCTGCCTCTGCACTGACAAACATTTCCACACAGTAGGTTATGATGAAAACTGGGAAGATCATTTCGTATAAATTACGCCGACTTCACCTGTACCGTTCTTAATTACATTTGCTCCCCCAGAGCATCACATTATGCATTATGAGAATAGTAACTACAAATTTCTGTCACTCAGACATTTCTCAATGACATAAATAAACACAAAAGTCATTAAAGCAAAAAAAGACAGAACAAATTACAGGGAACTCCCTTCAAGCATGGTCACGATGCTCACTCAGTGTGAGGGAGAAAACAATTGCGAAGTGTGAAAATGTATGTGCTTGATTGAGTGGCGTGAAATTAATCATTTTACAGAAAGTGGTATTTGTGTTGTGTGGCAAAAATACATTTTCCACCTTAGCTGTGAAGTTTCACACAACTCCCACAATCCGCTTCTCATATTAGAAAGAACAAGGATATACGTCAACATTTGGATTTTAAATTTTCAGCCAAACTGCAGCTGAGGCCAAGTAGAGCATGAGGAGAGACCATCTGAGTTTTATTATGCAGCAGCCGGAGAGACTAGAATGGGTGCAACAGATATATAGCAAACTAGAAGAGGTCACACAGTAGTTTTGAATAAAGTGTTTTGTATAGTACATTCTCAGTTTTCTTTCAAATGCTTTGAATAGTGTAATGAAATTGTAACCAAGCGTCCTGAGTTCATCTAACTAGAATAAGGAAAGAATAAATGGGATGATCCAAACTTCTCAGTTTAGACAGTGTTATTTATTTCCAAAAAGCAATGGTCATGCACATGCACAGATATGCAACCTATTGTGTAATCAACCTCCAGAAACAATTGGAAACATTATCATCAGATCATAATGTGCAGATCAGATCATTAATACTAAATAAGTCTGAACTCCACAGTGGACCTGAAACAAACCCTGACACTGGAAACAAAACTGGAAAAGGCTTGTAGGCATAACCTTTAGAAGAGGGGCGATAATTGTATTTTCATTCATTAACATAAAGTAATCAAGCATAAACAGTAGCAGCCTTGGAAAGTCTTTAAATGCATCTGACCAATAACACAGTCCTTTTAAAATGCATATTCCTGTAATTAACATATATGCATGTTTGATTATCACATGTTCCCCAGAACACTCGCCTGTTTCTGCATCCAAATGTACAGATGGCAAGATCAGGGAAAGTTGCCAGCTTTGCCCTTTGGTAGTTTGACTGTCGTCACATTGCACAGATGAATAAGTCATATAAGGCCGCTCTGCCATCTCTTCTGTTTCACCTCAGGGGGCAGAAGATTGCTGAAGTTGCCTGGAGCTCATCCAGTTTTGGGCACTAAGCCTCCCTCAAT
Organism: Lutjanus erythropterus; assembly: GCF_056507025.1. Lineage (NCBI taxonomy): Eukaryota > Metazoa > Chordata > Actinopteri > Lutjaniformes > Lutjanidae > Lutjanus > Lutjanus erythropterus. Next base: position 24,244,030 of record NC_139318.1, read on the forward strand.
AAGAAGCCTTCTCTGTAACGGTGCAGCACCAGTACAGCACGTCCTTATCCCTGACATACGCTCATCTATCTGCAGGGTTTCCTGAAGAAAATCCTATTATTAACAATTCAGCTCTTCTAGTTCTGACCAAATACTGTGGAATAAATAGAAGATGACAAATAGTGAAGGCAAAAGGAAAAAAGCTAATGAAACTCCAGATACAATGATGTTAATTAGAAATATTAATCATAACTTATGCAAGATTATTCCTTATGGTAGTCAGTATTATATACTGACAGACTTAAAAATACAACTAAATACAGCTTGAGAGACATGCTGCCTTCATTAATACTGCCCTCTAATTATGTCATACTGAGTTTTGACTGTAAAACTCAGTTGACAGTTTAATCCAAATAGAATTCATAAATACGATGAAATAATATTAATTATGTTTGGGCTGAAACCAAACATCTTGGCTATGAAGCACGGCAGGAAACACCCATCCATACATCCAGTTGCCACCTTTTTTATATTAAAACATATGGGAAGCAGCTGCACTATACCCTAGAGCTGATCGTTTAAAAAAACAGAAAAGAAAAAAGGCTACTTGGGCTGCAAGGAAGCTGAAAGAAAAAGAAAGTATGATGTGGAATACCTTTTTCTCAACAGACAAATTTAAATGAAGCAAAAGACTCTTTCAACACAACAACAACACCGATGAAATGAGCATATTGTACTAGCAGAGAAATTGATCATTATAGTCACATATAGGCAAAGTAGTGACATCAGATACCATAAAGCAACTGAGCCGGACAGGTGATCTAAAATGAATAAGTGCGTCCATTGTTATGGAAACAAGGTGCACATCATGAATCTGCATATCATTTCTTCTCCAAAGCTTTCAACCTCTTTAAGGAATGATAAAGTCATGTGTAAAGACAGGCAGGTCTTTCGCAGGCCTCCTCAGAGACAGACAGTGATGTGACCCCTGAACAGGAGCAGTGCTGAGGGAGCCGCCAGATGTGAAAGCGATTTAAGCCCAGAAACTGGTTGACTTGGAGAGAAATGTACTGTTCCATTTCATCATTTATAACTGCCTCTCATCGTAATCCCAGGTATGCAATACATACAAGATTTTATTAAGAAATTAATTGAATAATAACAATTCACTTTATAAAAAAAATGTGCTGCATAACTTAAAAATAGCCCATGATTATTTTTCCAACTTGACCTCACAACCAAACAAGAAAACAACACAGCACATTCTCAGGAGATATCTGGGGAGCAAGTTCAGTGGCCTTTATTTTACACTCATCTGGCAGTTTATTAAGTGCATTTAGCTTCAACTAATGCAGTCTAATGCAACAGCTCTGCAATACATCCTTCATGAAACTGGTAAAGTTCAGTGTTTATTTTGGGCCTGTTTTCGAGAGAAGTTGATACAAAACTTTGGTATTTTTGAGGGCAGCAGTTTGTGGTGCAGTTGAATAATGTTGCATTATACAGAGAGGTGCTTCTTATATTATATCCAACATATTTATGTCAATGAGAGAGTAAATAATGGAAGAATCTCTCTGTACACTACAGGCTTTCTCAGTGCTAATTTAGAGAGCCAGCATGTGATTGGAAAACCCATGAACTTGTAGGGTTTGTGATTAGTATGATAATGGTGTTAAACATAAAAAATTACTTTCTAAACCATGGTAGCTTTTTCATCTCTCTTCCGTATTCAGCTGACGAGTTGTCCAACAAAAAAAAAACACTAGCATTGATGACATTATGTAATCTCTGTCATGCAGCTATTAGCTTTCTACAAATTGTCAATAATCTGACAGATGCGTGTTAGGGGGCACAGTGTGATGCAGTAGCTGAGTAGTTTGTTAAATGTAGGTTAATCAAAGTGAAAGTATTTAAATGGACACCAAATGATTCAAATATAACGCTTGTATTTCATGTCACATGTGACCACACAAAATGTTTCTGAGGGCCCACTGGCTGCACTTTGAGAACCCCTGGTATAATGCAATAAAATTTTAACAGCACTAGGAATTACATCCTCCAAAATGACCATGAGCTGCAACACATCACACACCTTTTAACACTGTTTAGTTTAGGACATTACTTTTAGCTTGCTCTACCTAACAAACTGGCAACTGAGTGTATAATAGAAACAGGTGGGCTGATGGCACTCATGTTCTAGGACAAAATTAAATAAATAACGACAAAATTAAATTAACTCCAGTCCCACTGGTGCCTCCAGTTTTCAACATAGCTAACATGGTCTCAACAGTGGGACTTGTACTTGCTTTACTTGGTGTATACACCTGGGCAAAGTCTAATATTTCAAAAGACACCTTTGAAAACTAAATCAATTTCCCAGTAGATCCTGAAAAGATAGCCTAAAGGGGAAATACTAAGAGGGGGGGGGGGGGGGGCAAAGTATTTCACAGTGTACAAAGAGGAAAAAAGGTGATAAAAGAGAAGAAAAAATAAAGAACGTGAAAAAAATGTCAGAAAGACAGAGAAGAAAAAGAAGTGGATGAGCTCAGTGATGAGATAAAGCGTGAGAGATCGATCTGTAGGAGACACAGTGTATTACTTACAGTGTAGAGTTCATTTGTCACCTTCACCAGCTCCTCGTGCATCTGGATCCCGATGTCCTTGCTCTGAAACACAGCGCAGAACACGGGTGAAAAAACAAATCATGTTTGAGCCTTCAGCTGTGGCCTGTTGGAACAAACTCAGTCAGTTATGCTGACACGATGACTTTGGTGGGTCATAGAAAAATATCTCAACAGCCATTGGATAAAGTGGCACCAAAACTGGTCAGATAGTCAGACATCAGAGGATGAATCCTACTGACTTTAATGAGTCCTTGAATTTTCATTTACTGCTGCCAGCAGCTCAGTATTTCAACCTGTCCAATATTTAAATTCATGAAAAGGTTCCTCTGAAATCAGTAACTGATGCCAATGCCAACCAGTATGGTCATGTTTATTATTAGAAGCTGATATTTTATTTTATTTTTTTTGTCCCTTTGACAAAGAAACAAGCTACAGCTGCATGTAGGAGCTAAAAAGGTGTATATTTTTCTCAGGAGAAGTTTGTGAAGACCACAGAGATGTAAAAAAGCATGAATAATGGACCTAAACTCATCTGGTGGACACAAACATGACTCCTTTAGCTGAATGTTTAGCTTCCTAACATATTAAGTTCATATTAAGTTAATCTTAATTAAGCACCCAAAATACACAATCAGTCATGTAAACCAAAAACATTTTAAAGTTTCCACTGAAAAGATCCCATCATCACAATTGTCATTCTCTGAACCCTTAATATGAACAGCTGTTAAAATAAAGTGACAATATTGCTGTGGTATAAAGGAATTTGTAATTACATTTTTATTAATTTAGATGTGATGATAAAGGCTGTGAGAGTCTGGAAAGTTTTGGTTTGGGTATCTTGAAAGTGCTTTAATTTTACTCTTAAAAAGCTGTAGGAACTCTGAAGAGAGACTGATTCATATTTCATCATAGTACTGATTTTTAAGGAGACAATTGAATATAAATTATATCACAGGTGTTTTACGATTCAACCTGCTTGAACACATGCAGTTTCAACAGTGTGTATAAGAGTGCAGGCATCTTCAAATCTTTCTGTAGCTTTGACAGTTTGTAGTTTCAACTACACAGTTGTCTTTTCATATGATGTTTGTACAGTTAATGCTGCTCATCCAGTCTTCCTCAATGTTGAAATGAGAGTCATGGCTCCCACTGTGGCAGACTAGAAAAACTCATGAGCAAGCACTGGAACACCTTTTGGAGCCTTCGTGCTCAACATGACACAAGATATGACATAATTTTTGTTGCGCGACAGGCACAGGAGCTTTGGACCGCCAGGAGGAGGAGGTTTTCAGGCTCAGGGCGAGGGGGGACCCGGATTGCTGGCAGGAGCTGCGCCAGAATGGGCATGGAAGGTTTTGGTTAGTTTTATTTTGTTTTTGTCAAGCTTGAATGATATGATGAGTTAACAAGACAATTAAGTTGGTCTTAGTTCAATAGAAGAGAAAAACTTGAATTCAGAAGTCTTTTTTTTTTCATTACAAAGGTGGAAAAAATCTTTGCTTTCACGACATTTTGTGAGTTTATTTTTTCAAGATGAGCTGAGGCTACCTTGTTAGCATGTTAAGGTAAATATCTCCACAACACAGTGGTAGACGTCTTCGACATAATGTCAAAACTTCTCTTTAAATGCTTTTGAGATGTTAGTTATTTTTAATAATAATAATAATAATAATAATAACAATAATAATAATAATAATAATAATAATAATAATATTCTTAGATATTGCAACTTTACATCAGACTATTTGAATTCCTATTTTGTTCTCTTAAGTTTGAAACTCTAATGAAAAGCACAGACATTTCCCTTCTTCATTCATCTTGCCAGCTCTTCCTTCCACAAATATGGAGGACACTTATACGACCAAGGCTCATAAGTGAATTGTACAAAGCACGAGCAATCACACTGCTGTGGGACTTTGAATTTCTTAATAGAGTACAAATTCATGCACATGAGGTATTAATTACACACACCTACTCACTATATCTCTAGTTGTTGTTGAACAGTGAAGACATGTAACTGTGAAGTGCCACATGCAAGTCACTTTCTCATTTATTATCTAAGTGTGTGTGTGTGTGTGTGTGTGTGTGTGTGTGTGTGTGTGTGTGTGTGTGTGTGTGTGTGTGTGTGTGTGTGTGTGTGTGAGAAGTGCATCAAGGGGGGTGAAGACGATGTGTGACTTCCTCTGACAAAGAAAAACACAGTGTTTTGATGTCTCACTGTGCTCTGCAGACATAAGTAAAAATCAATAATGTATCAGGAGGAACAACAAGTCCTATTTCCAGTTTCATCTCATTTTAAAAGTTTGCTGAAGCCATCATTACTCTCTAATTTGTTTTGTTTGGAAACTGAAGAGACTGTCAGAAATGCAGCCAACACCTCGTGAAGCTGCACAGTTCTGCCTTCTTGCAGTTTTAATACATACACACTGCGACTGTGTCACATCAAACCACTTTTATTGTGATCAAAAACATGGGACACGCCTGGTCTGGAAGGAGAAATAACTGATAGACTGCATGTAATGGTGTCTATTTGTGTGGGAGAGAGACAGGAAGCCTTTATTTGAAGATGTCTTGGTGAGAAAATGAAAATGTCTTGGTGGCAGCACATCTCAGTGTAATGGTGTGACACATTCAAAAACACAGATGCAACACCTCATGTAACTTCATAGAGTCACCAGAAGTTGTTATGTTTGGGAGGGGATGATATAAAAAGCATCTTTAATACAATCACAACAGAAACTACATGATTACCCTGTTAATCCCATGACAATTGTTTTTCTTCTTTGCTACATTAATATTTGCTGTCATTACTAGCCACTCTTTAGTATCACCAAGTGGTGAAGTGGATATTAAATGTAGGTTTTTGACTAAAAATGTAGACTAATTTATTCAAAACATACAGAGAAATGTAGACTTTTCAGTTTTCCTAGTTTCAACCTCATGTTTTAGCCATACAGTACAGTAGGTATAATGTTTATAATATGGGCCGGATGTGGATGGGTCACCCAGCCACTTGTAGCAGCTCAGTTTAATTCCTCCATCTAATCACATATTCTGATGTTTTCTTCTGCCTGGCTTAAGGTAACACCACAGCTATGAGAGCTGAGGACATTTTGGGCCAAAACCACAAAGAAGACGTGGACTTAGAGACCAAAAAAGCTTGTATGAGCCTGTTAGAGTTTTTGTATTATTTATGTTTTTAAAATATGCCACATTATTGAAAGAAAGTTAGATTTTCTTTGATTTATGAGTCAATAATAATATCAACTTTGTGTGATGTGGAATTCTGAACTGATACCAATGTTTAAAATAACAATCAGGCCAATAGCTAATGCTGGCGCTGATGCTTTCTTGTGGTTGCAGCAGAGCTGTGTTCTCTCTGACACAGCAGATACTGTTGAGTCTGATTGCAAATAACCAACAAAACATTTAGTCAGCGCAAAACTGATGTGACACATAAGATAAACAGCCGCTGTCATTGGTTAATTTCATCTTATTGGCAGACAGGCCAATCGCAGTCAACAAGGGGATTCTCGGCCAATAAATCAGTGCATCCCGATCTACCATCATTAGATGATGATCCCCTGCTGTGGAAGGAAGTGGTGGGGCAAAGCTGAGATGGTAGAACAGCACACTGGAAAAGTCAAGACAAGAAGTGAAGCCGCATTAAGATGATGAAGTTTGAAATAACAGACCACCACTGTTTTCAGTTCAGTTTGTTTGTTTGACTGTTATACAGGATAACAGAAAAACTACTATCCCAATTTACATCAAACTTAAGTTAAATTTACATTAAACACGGAAGAACCCATCAACAAATTACTTTCGCTCTCTTCAACATTTCAGGATAGGTCAATTGTAATACTGCTGTCTGTGGCAAAAATGAACTGAATCTGAATACACAAACCTGTAATAATTAAAACGAATGGTGTGCCGCAACTAAACATACAACAAAACATAACAACCATCTCAAGCATCACTGTAACAACAAATACAGCAGGTATGTGAGAAATAAGCCATATCTAAATTATGCTTTAACTGTTAGTTTTTTCCAAGTTGATTCAAATAAAATGAGCCTGTTCATTTTATTAATTTTGGAAATATATCCAGACATATATAGTTAAGTACTGACTACTGGTCTTGGTGGAATTCCACATGCATTGAATGATCTTCTAGTTACTGCTGCACAAGTAATTGCAAGAAACATATGTGGCTACAAACAATAATCTTTTACAGAGTTTGGAAGTTTGGTTGCTGTTATGAGTGAGAATAAATAATGTGAAACACGCTGCATTTTGACACAGAGAGAAACGGCCTCAGGAGGCAACATGAAAGCTGACTTATACTGCAGAGAATAAAAACTGAGGCTGCTAAAACATCAAAAGAAATCCAACTTGCCAGTAAGATTTTTAGGAGAATTAACAGGCGATGGACAAGAAAGAAAATTGTTGAAAGTGAAAAGGTCAAAATGCTCGTAAGTGAAACAATGACATATGTCAGCTGGAGACTGACGCATACAGCTAATTAGGGGAGAACAGTGAGCTGTCGGCGTGCAGCTAACAATACCTGCTGATGCCTCACATGCTGCACACTGAAGTGCGCAGCATGTGGTTTGCTGTCAGATACGGCAATAACATTTAAAATAGTTGACCCCTGTGCTCTCACAGTATCAGTCAACAGCTGACTCATTAATTCTGGTGCAACAAAGTGACTCAGCAAGGTGCATAACAGCCTTTACACACGTGAATCATTATGAGAAGTATCATTTTCTGTCAGATCAATATAACAAGGAGGAGCTGTGCTGAAAAAATGACTAACTGAACAGAGACAAGGCAAGTGCACATGCAGTTCACTCATGAACACATCCACACGCGCACACAAACACACACACTAGCTCCTACCGGCCACACCTACCGACTGTTCAGAGGGATTCATAGGCAGATGAAAGTTAACATTTTTGTCCACACCCTGCTCGGCTATAATAACTGTGCTTGAAAAAACTTGCTGCTGGTGAGTCAGAAATGTAACTAATCATCAAACAGGGAAGAAAAACTCCAAACAGCCCCAGCAGTTCTTCACTAAACTAGATTAGGAAATGTACCCGGAGGAGATCAAACAAAATAACCTCAGTAATACAGGAGGGATTTGTTGTCTTTACTTTGTTTTTATCTGGAGTGCAGGCATTAAGTCCTGGGCGAGCAAGCGTTGGACTGAATTTGATAAATGGGGAGAATCCTCAGAAGGCTCCAACAGCTGGTGAATGGCATCTGTATGCATCAGTGGCTCTGAAGTGAGACAGACTGCAGCATGTACTGCAGAGGCTCAGGGGGGCAGGGAGGGTTCAACCAGTGAGTGAGAGACTGTGATGCAACACAGTGTAAGAGCTGTGGCAGGTCAGGTTGTAACATCGCTTATAGTAACGCCTGCAAATATACATTATGAAAATCTTCCCGCTATGAAAGGCCCAAAATAGCACAGTTGAACCCGATGCAGATTATTAATTTATTCTCTTTGTGATTAATTTATGTAGAGAGTTATGGATCACTGAGCAGACAGCAGGGGAACACTGCTTTCTGTACATCCACATTTGCTTCTCTTATTGTAACTGCATTATGTGAGACGTGAGCACCACCCCTTTAAAATATACAAAAGATCTGGTGATTTTTCTCTGGTTCATGATTGGTATAAATTTAAGTTTAATCAAAACAGTCACCTACAGAGAATACCATATCCCATCTATATATGTACGGCATAATAACATATTAAACCCTCCTGTAATGGCATCACAGCAGCCGCCACACTCGTTACCATGTTGATGTTTCAACAAATGAATACTCGGTAATCATTACTACATTATTACAAGAGTAGTCAGTACTGCCTACCCCCTTACTTCTACCTCAAATACACACCCAAATTATGAGCCTTATCGAACTTGTCTTTACATTTCATTCCCCATAAATTCTTCACAATAAAGGTCCATCATTATTTTGTTATTAAAAAGCTTTTATTATTGGGGGGGGGGGTCAGCAAATGTTGGGTTTTCATCAGCAGTAATTCAACATGACTCCTACATCTGACATGAGTCTCACAGCACACAATTGTTTGAGGGAGGGAAGCTGGCTAACTGGCTAGCTTTGGCTTGACTAGTTTGGGGTCGACATCTGTCTATCTCTGATCTTAGATGGATTACATTAATAAATCAATTTTGTTGAGAAGCTTTTATTGCACTTACAGTGACGTAACAGGTTGTTGTCAACTGGACTACATAAATTTACATGTTCACATAAATTCACATAAATTAGGAAAATAAAACAAGCTAATACTGTAATAAATTAGATAATAGATATAATACATCAATAATATTCCTACTACACTGTTAAACAAGCCCTTGATCAAGTTATTGTCAGCAGCAGTTCTTTTTGTCCTTGATCACCTTGTCAAGTCCAACAGTCAGTCATCCAAAGCTCTTTCACTCATTTCAGTTTTAATTTTTTTTTCCTGCACTCTGTGACATTTTTGATACATTATTAATTGCCTCCCAATATGTCTGCCAGCAAACATCAGCAGTAGAGCCATCCATTCATACTTTCAAATATAGAAAAAGCTACCTGAGGGCACCTGACTCAAAAAGGGAGGGAGTGTTGCTCATTTTCAGCTCTGGCACAGACAGAGTAATATCTGAATGGAGCCTAGTAAGCAGAGTGTAACTTGCCTACAGGAAGGCCTGCAAGGTGAAAACAGGGTTCTGGTGTTTGGATAAGACCTCAGTCATCTCTGCTATGTGCTGACAGCGAGCCAAACGTTGCTCACACTAGTCGGGGCTGCAGGCTGTTGGGCCAGAGGGTCTCGGCTTCACTTTTCCAAATGCTATTTACTGCAGGCCAGACTGAACTCCTACAACTTCTGCTGCCTCCATGTGCACTGAGACGGAGCTCAAAGCAGCACATTTCTTCGAGATACCGTCAGTTTGTCTGCTACAGCCAAACTGAAGACAAAGGTTAGGGAGGCTGCTTTCATTTCAGGAGTTTGGGAGTTCAACTTTATGGCAACGCATCAAAAACAAGTTTAAAGCTAATTGCTTGGTGTTTGCATGTTTCCTGGACTTTGACATTTTGTGATGAGAGAGTGATGAACAAAGAGTGAAGGATAATAGTCGCACTGACCTTCTTGAACAGGCGGATGACATCCTCGCTGATCTGGGCCAGGCGGACAATGACATTGTTGGTGTAGATGTCACTGAGGGTGGCGTGGTCACGGCTCTCTCGCCTCGTCTGGTTCAACACCAGGTACCAGCAGTTTACTGAAGACAGCAGATGTTGGTCCTTCCTGGAAAAAGAAAGAACACAGGATTGTTAGAATATCTCTCAGAATAAAACCAAGCCAGAGTAATACCGGTAACTGGTAATTTGCTTTAATTTGTTTTTCTATGTGGCACCATCCTAGTTTAAACTGGACTAAGAGTCAAAGTCACGCGAACAACCCTGTGAGGCTATAGTTAGAATCTTTAACTTTTAGCTAAATGCTGACAGCAGAGTGCAGCCATGCTCACAGTGACAATGCTCGCATGCTGAAGAGATCACCAAAGTTATCCAAACGCATCCTGCAGGGGAAAAGAATATTGTACTAAATTTCAGAGTAATCCACCCAATAGCTGTTGAAACATTTCACAAAAAATACCACTGTCAACCTCATGGTGGTGTGAGAGAAAAAGTCAGGGGATCACCAAACTCATGGTTGTTTATCCTCTGGGGACCACGAATGTCTCTATAAATGCCATTCAATTATTTATTTAAGATTCCTAGAAGTAGTTGCTGCAGTAAAAGTAACATTAACACAAACTCCAATTAAAAATTAAGCAGACTTTCTGATGATCGAAATGGTTATTCATATTAGCATCTTAGCAACCAAATTATTAAAATAAGTTGACCATGACATGTGACAGCCAATGACTTAGCCTATTTAACCTGCTCAATAGCTACACCACGCACAGCTCTCAATCTTTTCTTAAAGCTTGCCAGGAGTCAACTATCAGACTCTTAATTTTTTAAATGCTTGAGGATTTTTTGCATTTATCAATACATATGGTAAATCATATGTAAATATGTAATATGAGAGAGGTCCTAGACATCTGCCCTGGGGAATTCCGCAATGCAGTTTTTTTATGTTTGACAGGGTATTAAACAAACATGTTGTCTAGATAACACAGCAGTCCATCAAATAACTGTTGAGATATTAAAGCCTGGACCAAAGTGGTAGACTGACAGACTGACCTTGCCATCACCAGAGCCTTTGCTGAGAAAATACTGAATGATTTCTTCTAATTTGTTAAATCATTAGATGGTTATTGGACAAATTACATCAATACAACACAGTAAACCAGTCCAAATTAAGGCCAGACCAGGTCAGATACTACACTAGTGTTTTAGAGGCAGTAATAACATTGTTCGGCTAAACATGGAAGGATTGGAAACTATTGTTAAAATATATAACTATAGACATGTTCGTTCAAAAGTAGACAACCTGTTGTGGCACGAAATACCACAACATTTCCCTCTTTCTTTCCTTTGTCTTCTTGTCCTTTGTCTTCCTACCTCACTCCAAACAATGCTATGCTCAAGCAAGGCATCAACTTCTTAAATGTAAAATGCTGGTGACCATAATGATCCAGAGAGTCATGGGCTCTGATTGCTGCATAATCAGTTTAAACTGTCTCCGCCTCGGGTGCTTTCAAATAGAAGGACCATAGCACATAGACATTGAAGTGGACACGGACACACACACACACACACACACACACACACAAACACACACACACAATCCCTTCAAACCCATACCCTCGTCTGGATCCTATCTGAGCATTAATCAATCAACCAACCCTGAGGAGGAGACAAAGAGGGAGAGGGAGGGAAATAAGAGCAGAGGAGGGAGAGAGCCGGAGCAGGGTGGGGGATAGGGTTTCACAGTGCAGCAGAAAAAGGGATGAGCAGCGCCAACATCAAAGCGCCCCCCTTCAGAGAGCGTCCATAATGCTAATCACATCTAATGAAGTTGATATCTAGCTGCTCCAGAGTGCTTTCCCCATTATTCCTTTACTTAACTCTGCCTCATACGCACTTACATCAGGCTGACAGGACGGCAGCACATGCATGTCTTCATAACATCAGTGCAAGGCGGAAAAGAGGATGGCATGTGTGGTAAACTTTGTCTATCCAACAATAGACTGAGAGGTGTCCTGAGATGCACTTTGAGAGGCGAGGCAATTAATTCGCCATTACAGAAATGAAATGGTGATTTAAATGAGCAGAGAATCCAGCCACACCAATCAATCCACGCCACATTTCAGTCTTGTAATCAAATAGTAATAATAAAATGATTGAACTGGACATTAATTAGCTGCATCAAAATGAGATGCACCCAACTGACAGACTATGCAAAGGATGGGTAGGATTTAGGTTTTACTAACAATAGAAAGCCTAGTGTTTAATATATTCTCATTCACTCCACTGGGATGGCCTATTTTTATGGTCTCACCATCCCTCATTTTGCACCAGTTCTACTTGATTGACCTATCTGCCTGTAAGGGACGCAGCTCCCCCATGAATAATTGCTGTTTATGGTTGAGAGGTTTAGGGAACAGGCACCTCTACTCTCTGCTAATCCCTAAAAGTGGTCAGAGATGCTTTATCACATCCCTAAGCACAACCAGGCTCCTTTTTTGTCCCCTTTTTCTATCCTCCTCAGCTTTCCACCCAGACACTGTTCTTTGTGCACAACAGGTAAATCCTCGACCCTCCTCTGATGGTTAGAAGTGCTCCTGGACTGCTGCTGCTAAATCTGCTGCTTATTAAGTCACTTTTACATTATTCAGTTTTTCACTTGACTGCCACACTGAAAACTGCAATTTTGGAATTTATAGACCTGGTAGGTGGTTGATATAAAGAAATATACTGTATACACAAAAATAAATGAGTCTAAAACCATGCTAGTGCTCATCTTAGGCACAGCGGAGCTCTAAGCTAATAGCAGCTTGCTAACATGCTCACAATATCAAGGCTAACATTCTGGTGTTTGGCAGGTATACTGTTCATCAAGTTCACCATCTTAGTTTAACAAGTTCGCATGCTGACATATGCTAACATTTGAGTCATGTTCGTGTTACTTGGGTTTCATCACTGCCCTACCAGGAGACTAGGAGCACAGTGGTTCTCAAACTGTGTAACTGTGTATTTATTAGTTGCTTCTCCTATCATTGTTAATGATTGATAAAAGAAAATGTGGGGTGTGAACTTTTTGGCTTTTAAATGGGTGTATGACAGGAAAAAAAATAACTATCACTGAGCTAGCAGATAAAAACAGCAAAATAAGGTGCAAACATTAGATTTGTACTGTATCTAGTGTACTGTGTTGTATATTTTCATCCATACAAATGACATTTACAACACTTCCAACCATGCCGATGTAGAAGACAGTAAGTGTACACTTTCATACTACTGCGTGTGATCTTGTTATAGAGCATCTTTGTTTGTATTTAAGACGGGTTGATGGGTTGGTCATTAGTCATTAGTTTTGCAGATATTAGTCCATGAACCAAAGTAGCATACAAACTCAAATTTAAACCTCATGGTGGCATGTGATAAAAAGTCAGAGGATCACCAACATTATTAAAATTCATCACATTTCATAAGATAAATGAAAAGTTTGACCTGCTGGTGGCACTACAGGAAGACGTGAGGGAATCATCAAAGTCTATAAACTGTATCTTCTGAGGATTAGTCATGTCTGTACAAACTTGCATGGCAATCCATTAAATAATTATTAACATATTTCAGTCTCAAGCAAAGGGGTGGACTGACAACCACCCATGATGCCAGGCTGAACTCCAGAAGATTTATTGTCAGAGGTATCACTACCTTTGACATTTTTTGACAGAAAAATTGAAAAAAAAAAAAAGATAATTAATATCATCATCATTATTAAATAAATTCAGTAATAACAAAACGGTCTTAACTCTGCAGGGGCTAGATGTATGTTCTTAATGCTTGGGGTTAAAGCGTTTAAGAGTGAAACAGACAAAGGACACAAGATCTCTTTTCTCCAGTCGCTGTCCTCATTTCGCAGGAATTAGGAGCAGAGGGTCAGTAATTAGGCCTCTGTACCAGCCACATCTCTGGGAGCTGAGTATTTTAACACAGTAATAAATGTAGCTCAGAGACTTGTTTTATGGGACAGACACACTACCTTTTCTATACTGGCTCTTCTACAGCAGACCAATCCATCACAAAGGATCGACTTCAGCATTCAGCAAAACTCATTCTCCCATCTCTGCTCTGTCTGTACCCACTTCTCCTCGCTGATTTCCTGTAAAAGGCTGAGTGTCAGTCGAGAGCCTCCGGGTCAATTAATCTGGAGGGCTTCAAAAGGGTTGGTTTTGGATGGCTCCGTGCCCTCAGTATTTATACACAGGATATCATTAACATGCAGAAGGCAAACGATGAGCTCTGAGAGTCTCTAGAGGAGTGTGAAGGAAGAGGAGGAGGAGAGACGAGTGCAGCTTTCTGGCATCCTATTACATCTGTCTCATCCTGCAAAGCACTGACTGTCTCCATGGTTTTTTACAAGGTCTGCACTGCCTCACTGGCCCTGTGAGACGGATACATACATGCAGTTTAATCTGAGAGTGCATGGAGGACCATGAAGAAGATCAGACACAGAGGAAAGGGAAACAAAAAGAGTGTATGGTCGGAGCATACTGTAATAATCCTTTGATTCGAGGATAAACTGATGGCAAGCCGTCTCCATAATGTGCATACCCTGAACAAGTCAGCATTGTATAGAACAGTGCATGTGCTTTAGTCATGGCTGCACTGGATGCCACCATCTAATCACCCAGAGCCTATGATGGGACTGAGCCAGGATTTCCAGAAGGAAGTGTGTATTTATCAAACCAGGACTCGGCTCTGTTCAGGCCTTTAATCCTCTCCACACTGCCTGCCTGCTGCTTATCAATGAAACAGCCAAGGAAAAGGAGACAGAGCCAAACAGTTTCAAAAGACAAGGGGCACGTGGGCACATGCCTCCAGCTTTGCCTTTCAAATTCACTTTGCCCCCGTTTTCAAGCGGGGCTTCAATATGCTACATTGCTGATTTGCACATGATTTAGAAGTTGTTTTTTTTTTACTTTTTTGTGAGGAGACAGACTGCCAGCATTTGATAATGCACAGCTGCACAGACACAGGGGCCAGAGCAGAGAGCACAGCACAGCATGAATGAAGAGGAGACGAGGGTTTGACGAGATCTGAAAGACAAACTGCAAACCAGCTAATCTATTGATGTTGTGCATGCTGACTTCCAGCAGCTGGACCTGTCAACCTGACAAGAGCAGGGAATCAAGTACTGTGTTTAGACAAACCAAGCCTGGGCTGGTAAATTTTAAACTTTGAGCCTTTGCCCCTCAGAGCTCCTGAGAGCAGCCATGGTACAACAACATAGATACACACAGTGTTGTGTGATGTGACGATCCAGCTGAGCAATACATGAGACAGCATATATGAGACAGAAACAAATACGAATGAACGTGACACAGAATTGGGTAGCAGAGGAAGGACTCCGACCAGCCAAGACAAAACAAGGAGCTTGTACCGAAAAAAGGCGGCTACTTCTGTCACATGGATGTAGTTGAGGAGTAGGATGTATGTGATTAATCAACCAAACAATTAAATGTTACTACCAATGCTACTAGGCACCAAAAATACTATTTGGTTAAACTAATTCTTAGCATTTTATTAATGTACAACACCAGTTAACTGTTGCTTCTAAGATGTTATGGAGCCGATTGCCACTAGTTGGGGCTGCAGCCCCTCTACCTGTGATAATGTCCAGATGGCCTGGATGTTGTAATCAGCAAAGTGAAGCAGATAATGTTGCAGGGAATGAGCAAGGTTGGTCAGTATTTTGATCTAGAAAATGAAAATAATGTTGTGCGTAGGCTGTGTCAAAATAAACTGGTGCATTATCACTTCAGAGCAATGTGTAACCACATTCAATGCAGGCATGTGGATGTTAACCTGCAAGGAGAGCAGACTGTTGGTGCTAGCACTGCTAACATTAGCCACACTGTGTGGCAACTAACATTAGGTGCAAGTAAATGGTGTCATATATGACACATATATACATATATTAAAAGTTGACATGTAGGATAATGTTCAAGGCTCATAATGCATTGGGAGAAATACTACACATGCAATCTGGTTATTGAAATTGCTCTTAATACACACATTTTCTTATGTTTAATCTTATTAATGAATAAATTGTGCCTTCTTACTTTAGACTAGTTGACTTGTCTAAATTCTGTTCAAATGATAGAGAAATTAAATTAGTTGCCAAAAACATCCTTGGTTTGGGTATGAAAATTCTGACACTAGACTAGAAAATTGTATTGTTGCAGACCAGTCACCACAACAGACTCAAACACCACTACATGATCTTTTACCACCTACATGATAATCAGACAGTACAGAAAGAGTCTATGGGTGAGAGAAAAGTACAGGTGAGTGTTCAAAACAAACTCAGATGTTGCAGATGAGGCTTTAGCCCATGGCACACCATGTGGTAAAAAATCCTGAATATAGAAGAAAATGGCTGCAGGTGCAACTTCAGTATATTTTTTTAGTTGAGTATATAGTTGAAACTGTAATAAGAAATAGGCTTTAATGTGGTCATTTTATAAAAACTATTTTTTGGTCATATTGCACAGTAATACAAAATGGGACTGAAGCTAAAGCTGTAGTTTGGTGCCATTGTGCAAGGCCAATAAAGCAGCTGGTATTATCCAACTGCAGCAGACATCATTCTTCACAATTATATCATAACTAAAGTCACAATCTTTCATAGTGGCCCTTTAAAGAGAAACGTGTCCTGGACACAGGCTGCATCTCACATAACTGTTCTTAAAAAGGAACATGCTGGAATATCCACTGATACATTTTCAAAGCTGTGCCCTGCTGACCATGAAATAAACAGAGACATCAGTTGGAAATGAGCAAAGGCAGCTTCAAAACTAAAATAACTCACATATGCTGTACAAAGATCTGGCCCTGTAAAGATACCAAACACTTTTCTCCCCCAGTTCCTCCTAAACCAATCACTTGGACATGCACACAAAGAGATTAACACACACAAGCACTGACCAATTTGGACACCACTACAAGCCCCGTCTTATCTTTCCCAGACAGGTTATTCTCCATATCAATATTGCATGAGTTGCCTTTCTAATGGTGCTATGTTACGTCTGAATATGTCTGTATGACAGACAGACAGATGATACTAATCCACTCTAATTTGATGGGGTACATCATAAATCTCATTCATGATATAGCCTGAAACGTCTGCTCCATAATTAAAATCAAGTTAGCCGTTGTCTCTCAGGAGCTGGTGCACTATCTGGCACAGCAACTGCAGTACGGAGCGACTAAGTGTGTCTTTTCACTGTGGCAAATGAGGTAAAGTTGAGGAGCAAAAAATTATCCTTGGTCGGCCAACTTGCTGCGGTGTAGCTGTAGCTGCAGTAGCTGTAAATCACTGTGGCATTCAGCTTGCTAATGAATCTGCACTGGAAGGGTTCAGCCAGCAGACTGTCGGCTGTGATCCAGCACATATGGAAGTCCGTCCTGGTCAAGACGACTCTATTTTACAGCTCTGTTCTGATCGAAACCATAAAGGTATAACGAGGCACAAGGCATGAAGCTGCTTCAGAACTTCTGAACTTGACTTGTGGTGCAATAAAAGACAGACACAGGCATGTTGAAGGGTGTTGGGAAAAGGATTGTTAAGATTTGTTACATCAGATGAAACACCAAGTCAAAGATAACAAAGACAAAATCAACTAATAACGTGCACAAAGACTTAAGGGCCTGAAATGATTTTGTGCATGGTTGGGCTTTATCCAAAAATGAATGTGTTTTTATTGGACAAACACAAGTGTTCTTCTTGCCTGGGACCATTTGGTGTTTTGGTGGCTCGCCATGAACTTAACTACACTAAAGTGGGAGGAATGGCACAGTAAAGGGCATGTCACAGCTGATTACCAGGATTTGTGGTTGCCTGCCTGCTCAGACCAGGAGTGGATGGCACAAGGTGCAATCATGTTTGACCAATTTTGTGGCTTCATCAAAGGCTTAAAAGAAACTCATGTTGGATGATTTACTGTTCAGTTTGAATCAAACACACCCTGTGTATCATTTAAGAGCAGGAGTAAGTAAAACTGTTTTCATTCTGATACATAAATAAGTGTGTGTGGTCTTTCGGTATGACTGAATATTATATCTTCTATATATCTATATATGTCAAGCCTCCCACCCATACTTCCTGTGTGGTCTGTCACCACTTTCAGTACTTTAGCTCCTATTGTTTCAGTGTTACTTACTCAGTATTACTACTTACATATTTTTACACACTTTTCTACATAAATGGAGTTTACTAAATGAAGCAAGTAAAGAAGAAGAAAAAGTACACGTTATAATATATAAAGTATACATGGGTTTACATAAAAAGAGAATGTATTAAATGTGTCAATACTTGTTGTCCGTTTAGGTAACACTTATACTGGTCCTCAGATCTTTTACAAAAGAAGAATTAGAAATACTGTAATCTAAAATAAGCAAAAATACTCTGTATAATGAGTGCTTTTACATTTTGCTAATATTTGAAATGCACGACCTTAACTTGTAACAGAGTTCACAAAGTTCTATTGTTATAGAATATTATATTAGTTTTTTTTTTTTTTTTTGTCATAAATAAATAGATGTAAGACCATTTTAATGTTATAGTTTGACCATGTGGAGCCAATCTTAGATGTTTTGTATACTACTTGTTAGTAATAACGTATTTCTTTGTAATTTCAAAAGGAATAAGTAACTTTAATGGTAAATTAATGTAGTGGAGTAAAAAGTACAATATTTACCTCTAAAATGCAGAGTAGAAGGAGTAGAAGCATAAAGTAGCATGAAATGGAAATACTCAACTCAAGTATGTCAAGATTGTACTTAACAACTACAAGTAAAGATACATGTGCATGTGTGTGTTTGTGTGTGTGGCCCTTGTGTGTAGTGAGACACTTGTTGGCCTCAGGCTTTTAAGTCCTCCGTGATCTTGGCAGTGTGTAAAGTGTAATATTATTAGAACATGTGTCAGAGGATTAGCTTTTTTTTTTTTTTTTTTTTACACCTGTCCCTGGCTGCGTGGATAACATCAAGTGTACAGTCTAAAGGTTAAGCCAGTGTGTCTCTGCAGCTGCAGCAGCAGCAGCAGCAGCAGCAGCAGAGTCCTGTCTACTATCAACCAAGATGCAAGAGTGAAGCATGTTTCCTCTAACACAGCTGGACTCAATTATCCAGTCAAATCCTCCTCCACTTCACACACGCACGCACACACATTGCTCTCCTACATACAGTACCCATACATACTGTGTGCACAAACTCCTACATGACCTCATTCTGTGTCAAGAGTGTCAAGAATATCAAAATATGCTACTCTACTAAAAGTCCTCTTGATTCACTTGACTGGCATATTTGAGTCATTGTGCTTCTCCTTCCACTGTTAATTTATAACCATAAAAATCCCTGTCACTCACACCTCTTCATATGGAAACCATTCAATATGTACATGATGGCTTCTCGTAAATGAATAGAAGCCTTTCAGAAAGGCAGGCAGAGCAGGTAAATCTGTGAGTTATGTGGCCTGTAACCATCATGGGGCTGTCCTCAATAACATTTTTGAGGCTTCAAAGCTCCAGTGAGAATTACCTGTGAATAGTGATACATGATAAATATTAGCTGATTAATTATCAGCCCATCACAGTCATATTAGTCTGTGTCAGTATCAGCACATATCAGCTGATAAATATCAGCTTTTCTAATACCTAATTTGACAGAATGTCAAACCATTTAATTTGAAATCTTAGGTAAAATTCTCTGTAGAATCCAAAGAATGTTTGTGAAGTTTTTTGATGAGCTTCATAATCCGTCAGATTTGGTTCAGTCAGAGCTGGGTTAAATCATACATCTTCCCTCACTACATCTTAGCCTTTCTTACGCTCAGGTGTGCAGAAACTACAGGTTATATGAACTTCTTTTTAAAATAAAAAAAAAAAGTGAAAGTATTGGCCATCTTATTGGTATCAGTCATGATAAGCAGGTAATTACTGTTTATCATATCAGCTAAAAAAAAAAAAACGTACATCATGCACCTCTACCTATAAATATTTGAAGCTTTGATGGATTATTCAGATTTGCAGTCCTTATTTAGTCATATACTTTGCCATTATTGTATTTATAAGAGATGAGGACATCCCTGTCTCCAAAGTCTCAAAAGTCAACTTAAGTGTTGAGCAGTTGAGTGCATAGAAAAGGTTGAGTTTGCCATGATCACATCCCCTAAAGAAAGACTCCCTTTAGAGAGTGCTCTCCATTTCTCCATCTTCATCAGTATTAAGCCTCTTTTTTGATGCAGCCAATGCAATGTCTCCTTCCTCTCTTCAAACAAAAAAAAAAAAACAAAAAAAACAAAAAGGCTAAATCCAAAGCATTTGAATGTTGATTTGAATGTCAATTAACATGGCAAGAATGTAAGCTCTGAAGCATTCAGACTATCCCTAAACCACTGTTTGACAAAGACGGAGGCTGAATCAGAAGGACGCCCTGCTTACATTGTCCAAACTGTCAAAATGACGGCAGTGGAAAAGCACTATATCGTTGCTGAGTAGTAAGCATTACTGCCCAATTAAATGTATTAATTATGTTATCATTCATTGCATTTACAGAATAATGCATTTTTTGTCTTACATTACTATACATTACTGTTGACAGTATATGGCTGGTCTTTTTATGCCTGAGCAGGAGATTTGTGAACATCTGCATCTTGTTTTATTTTTCATTTGATCAGACTGGTAGATTAATTGTCGGCCTATAAATCATTAAACTTACTCACTTAAAAATAAGATTCAAACTCTAGAAATTTTAGGAATGCAGTCCTGTTTTTTCCATTTGCAGGAATGAGAGAGGGTTATACAACATATATGTTGTTGTAGATTCATGTCTGAGATCTGCTGCCAGATCACAGCTGGGTTAGTGTCCCATTTCCAGACTCAACTAAGCTCGCCTGCTCGCCCCCGAGGTGCTGGATTTTGGGAGCGGCAGCACTTAATTTCATGCCCTGCGTGAGTCATGTACCAATGTGTTAGTGGTGGTTTCTGTGCAGACGATCCCTCTTTTTTTCACCAGCGTACAGCGTTCAGTGTTTGCAGAGTTTCGGATCTAAATGGGTCAAAGCTACGGGTGAGATGATTTTGATCTGATGACATTCAGTGGGCTTTGTTATTCACTGTTTCCTTCAATCAGAAGATTTATATTTTCTTCCTTTGTACTTCACCATTGGCTTTAAAAACTCTTGGTGTGTCTTCAATTAAAATATTACACAAAATAAAAACAATTCTGTCTAAGAAATTGGAAATGATACTGTTTAATTGTAATTTTATAACTTTTAAGTGTAGTTCTATAATTCTATAATCAAAGTCAAAGGCAAAAATAACTATAAGTATAAGTATTTCTGATTCTGTTATAGAGGATCAAAATGCAGGTTCTCCCAGACCCTAGTGTTGGCATATACAAGTACAAAAACAAACAAACAAAAAAAAACAAAGGTTAAAAATTCTAGGATAAAAACAAAAAAAAAAAAAAAATGCAGAGAATTTAAATATTAATAAGTTAACCTGGGGGTCAGGTTATATATACTTGTCATGTTCTGATATAAGAAACACAAATATGCACAGTAATTAATAATTCGATTAAAGACTGTGACATTAAATTTCATGAGTGTTACCATTGCCCCATTGGTGGGATCAACTGCTGAAAGATAATCCACTGTGTCTCAAATAAAAGCACACAGCAAAGTGATCACATCACTGCTTTAATGTTACTTGTTCAAATTCTTTTAGATGTCAGGCATCATCTACATTCAAGGCAGAAGTCTATATTCATTTTTGCAGAAGACCAGGCTACCACTATAAAAAAAAAAAAAATAATTATTTGAATTGAGTAAGTAAATTTACATTTAAGAATAAAATAAATACAAAAATATGAATTTGCACACCATTTCGTATCATCATTTAGACTTGACTGGACAGCGTCCCTGGTAAGAGGAAGTTCTATTTCAAACTATGAACGTGAAGTAGTTCATTTTAATCTTAGTGAACTGAACTTTCCAGCTCTTTTTAAGTGTGAAAAACACAGACGGTGATTACAATATACAGCAGATACTCAGTACCATAGTCATAGCCAGTAACATTTGTGTAATACAGTGTGTTTTGTTAGTTCTCCAACTACAAAGGTTATTTAGTCAACAATCTAGAAAACACACCCTATATCAATAATGGTGTGTGGGCCCAGTATTAATAAGTTATTATTTGGAGAAATTACATGGCTTTTTATTTAATATTTACCTCCACATTAATGCTGATGCAACCCACAGGTTTCTGTCTGACACATGGCTCACGAGGAGTCTCCCATATTTGTACATAATGGATGCAATTTAACACATAATGAAGCATAAAGCTTCATTCAAAACCTTCTTCCATAAAGTTAAGTGCTAAATTACAGCGGTGCGATGAATTTATTATGTCCACTTCTTTAATGAACTGCATCCTCATCATGGTGCCAGATCCAGCTGACCTTTGAACACATCATAAAGATCTTGACTGTAATAATAGATACTCGCTCACAGTGCATGAGCATAATGGGAGTTTTTTGTTGTTTTGCTGTGCACTGCAATCAAATGAGGCACTGTGATTAGCAGCAGGGCTGGGTCTTACAGTCAAGTTATAAATAGTGAAGTGTTTAGAGGAGGATAAAGTCACTTGGCATGCAGAACCCTGTGGTCTGGGTACACAGTGAAAGGAAAAAGTGAAAATTACTTCACAAAAATACATTCAGACTAAACAAAAAGCAGTTGGGTTTAAGCAAACAACATTAAGGAAAGCAAATATGAAAATGCTGCTGCCGTCAAACAACAACACACAAACACGTGGCGTAATTTTCACTGTGGATGAGGGATATGTGCACCTCATTTATCAAAATCTATTTTTTTCTCACCCACTTTTATTGTTTTAGTTATATTTCCTTATTTAACTCTCTCCAACAATATCCTCCTGCTGTCCAGCAGTAGTGAGTTATTTTATCCTGGGTTTCGTTGGTTGTCCTGCAGCCTGAGAAAAAGACTACAGCCATGACTCAGGGCTAAAAAAATGTGGCAACCTCCTCTGCACTTTTTTCAGGTTAAAAAAAAAGTAATCTACATTTTTACATTCAGTTTTCTCTTAAAGTATAGATACATATGCACAATATAGTTGAACATCAAATCAAATATTAAATATTAGATACATCAGAAAAAACTTTTTTGTGAAGGCGCTCATATAATATTTATCTATCATTAAATATGAGGTGATCATTTCATTTTTTATTAGACTACCATTAATTTGGAAAGCAGAGATATACATAAAATATAAGAATATCATTCATAATCCACAGTGTTACAGTGTCCTCCGATTTTGAAAACAAACCACCTCCCTTGCACACAACCTCTCAAATGCACAAACACTGCAACAGTTTGAGCAGCAAATGCATGCTGGGAGGGTAACTCACTTGAACTGCTGGTGTTCCCTCGAGCTGCGTATCTTGGAGGAGAACCTCTCGGCCAGTTTTTCCAAGCTGCGGGAATATTCCAGCTCGATCTCTGCTTTGCGGCGAAAGAACTCCTGCAGGTCCTGCAGCAGCTGGATGCGCGACTCAGACTGTTGCTCCAAGCATTTGAACTGCTCCACCAGCTGGTTACGGATCTCTGTCCATCAAAACATCAGACAAAAATGGTATGAGTCAACTGTTTATACTGCTGTCACAACAGTGCACAACATGCCCTGGTCAAAGATGCCATGAAAATGTCAGACAATTAATCTTTACGAAGTGTATTACAATATTATTTCCCTCAGGTATTTTCCACAGACTCAAGCTGTATGATGATTCCTGCAGTAACACTTGATGGGAAAACATTTAGAAACAGCAAAATCATTCTCAAACTTTTGTACAATTACATTAAAAAAATAACTCTAGTGTCAGATCCAAAATCAACAGTTTAGTGAAGTAAAAGTAACAATATAAAAGTATACTAGTATAAAAGTAACATTAACATATTACATTGGGTCAAAAAATGATATTGTTCCATAAATATGTGTATCTCTATGTGTATCTATCCTGACTAATAAAGTTGCAGCTATGACATCATTTACTGCATATGTTCACATTGGCATTACTCATACAAATTAATTCCAAAACAAATATGCAGCTCCATAATGATGTTGACTAATGTCACGAACAAATAAAAATGCAATGTAAAATAACATTTTTTTACATTTTTCAAATGGTTTCTAAAGATACGGCTCTACACAAACACGCCAAGGTTAAGACGAGCCTCGCTTGTGAAACATCCTGTTTCTGTATGTTCTGTGTGTGGTGGGATATTTGTATCATCAGTCAAAGCTTTTTTTTATGTTGACTGACACAAGACAAATATGTTTAGAGTGAGTAACCAGCCACTTAAAGAAACAGAAATGGAAAGGAAATACTCCAAAAACATTTGTAGAAATGCTGTGAAACAGTTTTAGCACGTTTTGCTCAAAATCTGATCTAAATGACTACTGTAGCAATGACAGTTTACAGAAAAATATGTTTTTTGGTTTGTAGCCTAAAGATTAACACAGTTATAATTAACTGAAACAACATATGGTTTATAGCACCTTTAAGATTCTTTAGGGAATAATATTCTACATTTAAGATAGGACTGTTTGCAGCTTGAGCTTATTTTGAATAATCTGAAAACATTATAGCACAAAATGTTTCAGATGTCCTCGTACGACTGCTACATGAATCACCTGTAATCTCACAGCATATCACAGTTTTGGTGTGCACCATTAATAGTGAACAAATGCTTATATTTAAGTTATTCTAGGCCAGAGGTTTTCAAAGTGGGAGGCAGGCTCCTAATAGTTTTGGGGTCTTTTTTCAAGCTTTGTCTGAGGAGAGACCCACAGTCTCAGAAAACCCCTGTTCAGGCCCTTTCATTACACTCTGTCACACAGGCAGCCACCATAAAGCCTCTAGCTGAGAGTGAGAATGACCAGTGAGGCTCCATGCCAGGCCAGAAAGATGACCTGTGTGTATGACCTCTCATAAGTGTGTACACTGCGAGATCAAACTGATTTAATGAGGACTTAATGCACTCCTCCACTTGGAGCGAGTAGTAGAGTAACATCTCTGCTTAAGAGGAACCTGATGCTGCCAGGCGAGCACACTACAGATCCTTCATGCCAGTGGGAACCCACGAGAGAAACCCGATTCCTCTTTGTAGTGCTGTCATCAGCAGCAATGATGCCTCCACTCAGGAACAGAGAAAAGCCTATGTTGCAGAACAAAAACTCAACCTGATGGAAGGAGCACAGGATGAGTAGTGTCACTTCTCAAGAGGAAGGAAACCTCCCAAACTAATGAGCCGCTGTTATTAGAAAGCAAATGTTTTTTGATCATCTAATAGTAAAGATCCTTTACTGTCACACAGAACACACTACTAACACACAGTGTGGCTCCTAAGTCAAGTGTAGCAGTAGAAAGACAAAGGAAAGCACAGCCAGTGGTGGTTTCATCATGGTGTTTGTATGCTTTCAGTGTTTTTTTGAGACCGCTTTCTTCTTCAAAAAAGCCAAAACAAACCTAAACTGTATTCTGACACACTAAAAGGGTGTTTCTTAGGTATCATAAGAAAATGTCATTCTATTTCTGTTTTAAACAGTCAAAAATTTACTGCAATTATCACCTTGGAAACAGTACATGATGTAATAATACAAACAAATGTGTATGCCTGTCAGATCTAAAGCCCTTTTCGCTCTGTGCTCCTATAACAGTTAAACCAGCTTGTTACCCCGCAGAAGCTCGGTCTTCTTAAGTTATGTTGGCAAAACCCCAGCTAACTGGAAAGCTAATGATTGATGCAGCTTAGCTAGGTAGTTAGCTGGCATTTGCTAACATTAGCTATCAAATATAACTAGCTTGTTAATGGTTGCTGTAGATTAACTAACTAGTTAGCTAACATTATGTGACTGTACTACATGTCACTTTTACAGGTCTTTTCAACATAGACGAGACTAGCACATAGCTTATCTAAGTACAGGAAACAGGAAAGGAGAAAGCTGACCGAGGGTCTGCCAGGTACCAAGTTTTTTCAATTGTTATTAGAGCACTGAGCTCTAAAGGACAGGATTTAGGAAGGGGAAAATTCTTTTGCACGTAGCTAAATTAAGCTCTAAATTCAGACAAGAAGATACTTTTGTTGTTTCAACTACATTATGTAGTGTTTATTTGGACAGCAACTAAAAAGGACTTTTTTTGTGTTTACTTCTGTCTTGAAAAGGTCTGCATGGAAATGTCCTTGAAAGCAGCAACAGAAAAATAAACTTCCTACATCTAAGTCCCTGCATGTTGCAACATCCTTGCGTTACAACATGACTCATTGCGAGTTATGAGCCTAAAAAATAAGGACAAAGGCTGGATTTTCTACATGTCTGAGCCATGGCAGTGACACTCTGCCGAGCAGATGACCTGCCGACTGAATGGTGAAACCACAGCAGTGACACAGCGACTGTGTTTCCATGCTGTTGAGGGTGTAATTTGGTCAGCCAAGCCCTCCTCGTGGATATATGCATGGACTCTCACTGCTGGGGAAGCTTGCCATTTGAACTGAAACAGTGATGTTGTGCGGGCGAGCCTTTTCTCTCCCTGTGATGTCGTGCCGCCTGGCCTCAGCCTGGAGCAGCATGCCTCACTCTGTGGTTAACCATTGTCCCAGCCCTCCCCTTCATCCAGGGGCCTCCCTCCCGACTCTGAGGGCTTAAAACTCTGTTTTTAGTGGGAGCCCTGAACCAGAGCTCAGGGAGAGATACCACCGCTGCTGCTTCAGTCCTGTCAGGAATGTCTTACCCTCCCAGACATGCAGCTATGTTCTCTGTTTGCAATGTTGTTTGTTCAATTTTTTTCCTTTAGAAAGTGAAAAACAGTGCCAAAGCTGGCGAGCCAAGAAAAATGCCTGAGGAAAACGTGACACCGATTTGCATGAGTGACAGGGAGGACTTTTGAAAACAGTCTTTTACAAAAAGGGAACTCTGAACCACCAGCTGCAGCTCTGCAATTTGACAGATGAGCTCGGAAA
Source organism: Lutjanus erythropterus (assembly GCF_056507025.1). Classification (NCBI taxonomy): domain Eukaryota; kingdom Metazoa; phylum Chordata; class Actinopteri; order Lutjaniformes; family Lutjanidae; genus Lutjanus; species Lutjanus erythropterus. The sequence goes on from NC_139318.1 coordinate 24,270,933, forward strand.
AATAGGTCACGCACACCAGAAGTGTGCCCTTCCCTCTGAGAAACCATGAGCAATTGGAGAATTATTCCCTAAGTATTCCCAGCTCTTTGAGTGGCTTCATTGGCTGTGGTTTATTCAAAGCAAAGGACCCCTCTGTGGTTCCTTTCAATCTGTGAAAAGGGGGAATGCTGTGAATGTTGGCCTCCAGTAAAAGTGAAGACTGTTTATCTTTGTGAACACCGTCAAAACAAGTCATGTGCATTAGCATTACACTCCTTACATGAAAAAAAATCTTTTGATATCCGTAATTGTCTCTGATCTGATTTGATACAAGGTGAGGAAATGGAAAAAGCCCAGCGTTTATAGCGTAGATAAAACACTCAGTGAGCAGTTTGACACACAACAAGCCTTTACTGCTTTCAAGAATGATTACTGGTTCAAACCACCTACAAATCAAGTGCTTTTAAAGTTGGGATGATTCAGATAATTTGAAAGGGGGTTGTATGAAGTACTTATCTATAGTCAGTATATTACCAAAAGTAGATGCCAGTCGACATGCCCCCAATTTTGAGAAGCACAGGGGACAGTAAGTCCTGCCGTAGACAGGGTCAGCAACAAAAGGTATTTTAGCCACTGAAAAAAAGTATTATGTATTACTATAGTTTATATTTTCACCACTTTACCTTGCCATCAGACAGGCTTTCTGATAGGAAGCAGCCATTATATAAGCCAAATTTCGCTCTCTCACCAAACCAAATAAATAATTTTACCTTGCAGAACATGGGTGTTGTCTGTATTGTCTTTGGTGTTTTAAAAGGATAAGTTCAGATTCACCAAAGTCACACAATAACACAGCAAATTAACAAATTGAGGTGGCAGTAGACCAGCAGCTCCCAAGTTCTGTGGGACAAAATGACAGATTTTGCCTACGGAGTTAGGTTGGTTTGGAGAGAGCGATATTTGGCCTATATAACGGTGTTTTTTCCCATCAGAAAAGGCCCTTTAAAGCTCCTCCTCTATAATGTTTGTACAACAATACCCACAGTCGAAACCTCCCTACCCCTCTGACATGTATGTAACAATGCTTTGAACACACAGATTTCTATGAAAACATGCTAAACATGCATGGTTTCAAAAGAAAATACATTGTTTTATAGCCCAGATATGATTGAGAACAGACAAAACGCTGTTTCCTAGATGCACATCTTCAGAAAATTATATACCAGTACTTAATAACTATCTAGCAGCCCACAGTTTGAGAGCAAAGCAAGTCCAGGTCATTGAAGATTTAGGGATAGCAGTACTGCCATTACAGGTGGGATTATTTGGGCAACCTTCCAAAAACACAACTCCAAGTGAGCAAGTTAAATGTAGTTGCCTGATCAAGCATTCAGCTATTATCTGTGACAGACCTACTGTGTCTTGCCTCCATGTCTTTCTATTTAGAGATGGAGCCATCTGCTTTTTTCTTTCTTTTTTTTTTTGTTTTTGTTTGTTTGTTTTTGGAGAAGGGAGGTGGGGGTTATCTTCAGACAAAAAGGCTGATGGAGAGAGAGGTGGTGTGGGATGAGACTGGAGCAGCTGAAATATGGTCAAACTCGGATGGGACCATACATGTGAAGGCCAAGATTCTCTGTTCAAAGGATAATTTTATCATTTAGAGCTTCATAACAGCCTATAATTGGGAAAACCATGTGACAGACAATTAAATTAAATCTTAGCTTGTGAAACTGAGCTTAATGTGGGCCTTTTCAGTCATAAGCAATGAAAAAATATCCTTTCAGTGTTATTTTCTTTGCTTCTTTCACTTAGTTATTTCTCATTACTAAACACTGCTTCTGAGCTGTTTGATATATCAACTATAATTATAAAGACCAATACATTTCTCACTAAACATCCTAATAATGTTCAGCAAAAGCAGAAATATATCACAAACATTGCGTTCATCCAATAACATCTCTAATCAGTGGCTTTCTGCAGCACTAAACTAATGATGGAGCAGCTCTCAGATCTAAAGCTTATTTTCTTTTGAACTGGAGTTGTCTGCAGTCAACTGGGATTTACAGTCCACATGTATTAAAATGCAGCCTGTTCATAACAACAAGTCATTATGTTGAAAGTAGGTTGGGATGTGTGCATATGCACATATATTCAGTGTGAGAAAAATACACATTAGCTTTATATCTCAAGAGAGTCTAGTTATTTGTCTCAACAAGTCAACAGTCAGTACAGGTTAATTATAACATGAGAGTTGACAGTATATATTGATGACAGTCTCTTAACATTCCTGACCTGGCTGTCCACACATCATCCTTACAAAAGCCCTACCCCTTCCACTGGACACCTGCTCCACAATATTATTCCTCCTCCACCGTTTAGGGACAGGAATTGAAAGCGCAGTGGACACTTGTCTCCTTACAGCACAGGAAACCCTCTGAGAACAATAGTAGGATGTTGGAGATCCCTGAACTTTGACCCCTCACAGACAAACCCTGTACCGGCAGCTGTGTTACAGCACAGTGTGGTGCCGTTTCTAGCAATGACTGTGGCTGGTGTAGAGAAATGAAATTCATTTTGGACCAAAGTTTAGGTTGAATGAACTGTGCCTACTGCAGGTGCACTCCACCCAAACTCTGGGGAGCTGAACTGTGAACTGTCTGTGAAAAGTTTGGTTCACAGAGCATGAAAAACACGCGTCAAATGAAAGTTTCCATCTTACTTCTTTTGCATGCTTCTATCAAGCTTGTTTGCACACATGCATTGTCATGCACTATGTATTAGAAGAACCAGACAAATACACCTCAAGGGCTTTTGAGTTTTGGGGTCCGTAGGGCATGACCAGTACAGCTGTTTAAGAGCACCAGCGTCAGAGACTTCCTCTGTCTGAGCCAGCTGACTTCCCATCAGCCATCGCACACATGAATGGCATGAAAATTATCTACTGATGCAGTTCTTCAGCACATTTACATTTTTACTGGGCCAATGTGGATCGCATTCTGATTTCAAGGTTTTTGTGATGCTAGGAAAAATGTTTTTGTTTTTGTTTTTTACCTTCTTTTGGTAATTATGTGAGAAAGTCATGTTGGGCCAGTGTGCATCACATGACCTGCAGCACTGACTGTGACCACTCTTTTTTCATAAATACAATTATTATTTCTTTAAATACACCAACCACCTCAAACCTCCCCACCTCTCTGAACCCACAGATTTCTATGTTAACATGCTAATCATGCATGTCCCACTTTCAGCTTAGCTGCTCTGGTTTTCACGGTTGAAAAACAAAATAAATTGCTTTGTACCTAGAATATGATTGAGCTCAGACAACTCACTGCTTTCCAGATGGGCCCTAATAAAATTACATATCCAATGTTTCACTATTAAATATGTGGTAAACTACATACATTACATCCTCCGTATGTGGACTGTCTCACTCTTTATACTACATCAGCTGACATGGATGGGTTTACGTTGAAGTTACTTGCAAGCCTGGTGCATCTCATCCAGATGCAGGTACCTTATGTGCCTCCATGAGACGTCAAAGGACATGACGTAACGTTGGTATTTTATGACCTGGGAATAAGAACGAGCTGTTCCCGCAGGCTTGGTTTGCACACTTTTTCAAGCTGAGGCACCCACTTCTTCCACTGGTCAGAACAACTAGCTGTCTGTCTTTCTGCCTTGAGTTTACCACTTAATTTATTGAGTTGGTAATTCTAAATGAACAAAGACCAGTGGAAGAGTCAGCACTCTTTACACTATTATGTGCCCCACCAAGTCTTATGCCTGCTTGAGAGCTCAGCAGGGTCATACACAAGGTTTGAAAAAGAGGCAGAGCGCCATATTTTGTCAAAATGGGTATTTGGAGGATACATATGGATACCAGAGATATAGATAATGCTGCAGGTGCAGTTTGAGAGTTTTTTAATGAATGTTTGATACTTTTCCTCCCTCTCTTAAAACTCACTGTTACTCAAGCTGAATACAGTCTCTGTTCTCAGTGAAGGACAAAACTACAAACATTTTACAGCCACTATTATAATCTACATGAGTGTTGCTCAGAATATTTCAGGTGAAGGCCCTCTCACAATATCTGTAATGTTTTATTTTTTGTCTCCCGTGGGCAAAATGCAGATTAGTATCAAACATTGTCAGCAACAGACTTCTGACATTTCTCCAGCACTTCACGTATCATTGCCTCTCATGTATTCCTAGGACAACATGGACACTTTTATGGGCTGAGAACAAGACATTACTTATTATCTTGTTAAAAACAAAAAAAAAAAACACCCACGCCTCCTCCTGGAGTCATCTCAGGACACCGGTGGTAAGGGACCGGTGCAGTATTTTACTGCAAGTCTGCTGTTTAAGAGGGTCACGTGATGCCTCGACGCAATGAAGTTGAGATAAAACTGGAGCACAGTGAATGAGAGGGATTTTCTGCAGAGCATCCTGAGGGCAGCAGGGGAAGCCGGGCTGCACGGGGCAGCAGGAGAGATGGATCACTTCACTGCAGGATAATAAAGCTAAAATATGATCTCACTTATAGTGGGGTTTGCTGGTATATGTGCATTCTTTATAGCCATGTTTAGCATACATTTAAATGTTTCAATCAATCAATAACACATCCCCACTTAGTGTTTTTTTTTACAACTATCTATATTAGTGTAGTGAGTGTGGAGGAAAGAACTACATGTCTCCATGTAATAGGGATAAATTATAAATCATAACCAGACTCAGAAGGTATTAAACACTTTGAAAATAATGTCCTTGAGCGTTCACGTAGACACACATACACACACGCCAGACAAAAGCCAATCTGAGCCAAATTTCACTAACCTAATCCCCAACTCAGCTCTGCAGTATCTGGGCTCTACACTGCAGAGCCAAATTCACATGAAAAACAGACAAACGCAACCCTCATCCACACCTTAATTCACTCTCTCTGTCCCTCGTACCGACTCTTATAATACAAGTTCCAGTCGTTGAGCTAATCCTCCATTTCTCTGTTCTTTTTTTTTTTTTTTTTTTAAATCCCCTAATGATTAATGCAATTTTGGATTCACGAGGACACGCTCCTGATGTCATGTCAGTGCAGGTTCTTCTCCGTCTGTCTCTATCTCGCCTGTTCCCCTCATTAGCTCAGACTGCTGCAGCACATGTAGTCAAAGATAAGACAACAGGAGCTGAGGCCAATCAATGGCTGGAGCAGAGGTGAGCTGATGGAGCGTCCGACAGAAACATGTCAGCTGTCAGTCTCTCTGGGTCGTCCCTCGCTCTTAATCTTCTCTCCTAATTATCAGCTGGTTTGCCCCATTTTCCACCGGATGTTCTGTCAAGCTAAAAATCTATCCAGACAGTAGAGGTGTTCATAAAATTTGTTTGTCTTGTGCTTTATTTTCACTAGAGCTCAGCCGATTCTGGATTGTTAGGGCCGTTCACGATAATGATATTAGGCAGTAAAATAAAAAAAAATTAAAAAAAAAAACTCATATAGATATATCAGTCAATATTGTAATGACCCTAAAATTTGGTTATATTATATATATCAAACACTTGTGACAAAGATGAAGGCAGATATTTTACAGATTTAAAAAAACTACATTTCATTGTCCAGATTGCTTACAGATTGTCAAAAGTGAAAGGTCAGAATCTACTTGCCTAAAGCCAATTTTTAACTTGCCAATGTACAAATATGCTTATTTATTACCAATGATCAAACAACAAGTTAACTGTCATGTTAACACAATGCAGTGCAGCACCTACAAAATGTCCATTCCAGTTTCTCAAAGTTCAAGGTGATGTCTTTAAATGTCTTTTTTTGTTAGTCCAGAACCAAATACATTCAGCTTAAAATCATAATAAATGAAGAATAGATGGACATTTCCATATTTGGAAGGCGGGAAACAGTATTTTCTGCCATTTCAAGAAATACTTTAACCATTAATTAATAATCAAAATAGTATTTATTACGACTTGCCCAGTTATTTTACACATAGGAACAAAGAATATCGGCTGATATATTAACATCTTCTTTTTTTTTTAACTCCCTAGTATCTGTGTTGCCATCGGCCCCAAAATCCAGTATAAATACTGATATTGGCCTATATAGCTGTGATAGACGCAGTAGCAGTTCAAGACCAATTTCACTGGAGGAGGCCAGGCTTGGACCAGCTGTTTTGTCAAAGGGGCACATTTGACCCGGGCAGGAATAAGACACAAAGTAATAGCACACAAACAAATAACATGATTGGTATTTGTTTCAGTAACTCACAGTTTCAGATATTTTTTTTTTTAGTAACATGGTGCCAGTGCAATATCATTGCAAGAAATAGATAGTTTATTATTATTGTAGATACTTGGAGGGGGGCCCACAGGGGGATCCAAACTCAGTATTACAGGGGAACTGGCCCCTGTTGTCCCCTCCACAGAACAGACCCTGGATGAGCCAACAGCAGCCAATTATATCGTTTGACCAACACCTTGGCCTGGCTTTGTTTTTCACTAACTTGTAGGTTTTTTTTTCTTTTATCAAAGATGAACACTGTTTAGACTGCCTCTTGTTATGTAAAACCATGTGTGGCAGACTGATCGTTTACGCCTCCTAAACTGTAATGGACCTTAAACAGCGCTGCTTTCAAGGAGGGAAAAAGACAGAAGGAAAAAACTCAACTCCTGATGAGAATAAAACATTAACACTCTCTTTCACAGTGCAAGGAGAGGAAAGGCATCCCAGATTCCTCGCCACTCTCTGACATTGATTTCCTCTCCGGTGGCCGTACGTCATCACGTCAGCGCATTACATGAGTCCGATGCTTCAGGGAAGCCCGAGCATGAGCTACAACCGGAAACACGCCCTTTCAGATTCTAGCTGTCCATCATTGCTGTATCCAGGATCCAGCTCTGCAGAACCAGGCTGAGAAGTGTCTCCATGGCAACACGGGCGTGCACCAGTCCCCGGGGAGCAGCTTATTGGAGGAGAGGTGGAGTCTGATGGATGTGGATAGGTGGCAGAACTGAGTGAGGAGGCACGTGCGGATGTCTGTACTAAGACATGGTATAAATTTGTCTGTGAAGCTGATAAAGTAACCACTGCGCAGCAGCATCTGATCAAAGAAGCAGTAAAACTACTGTAATTTATTTCCTTCTTAACACTGATCGTATCAAATTAAAATTAAACACCCCCACCACATATGGTATTTAGAGACACACCAGAAGTTGTATATGACTCAATTTATCCAGCAAGATTTAGCTTTTATAAAAGTAGAATGCGTGGGACGCCCAAACAACAGCTCCACTGAACCAAGATCAACCCAAGGACACATCTTCACCCGCTTTAAGGAGGTGAAACTGAAAGAAGAGTTCAGTTGATAAAAGACACAGAGAGAGATAAACAGAGGAGTTTACCCTCTGGTGAGTTGCAACAAAAGAGGCTCATTATTTTCTGCAGGTTTCAGATTGAAATTAACTTATTTCGGAGCATATTCTAGAGACACCATAGACTGCAGTTACAGTAAAATGTTAACTAGAAAGAGACTATTTTTATAAGTTACTTTAAAAAAAATGCAAAACAATACCTAATTACAGCTTCTCTATTATGAGGATTACTAACCTACCTTTGTCTTATGAGACAATAAACTGAATATCTTTGGGTTTTCAACAAAACAAGCATTTTAAAGATGCTACCTTGGGCTTGAAACCACCCTTATATAACTATTCTACCTTCTACCAGCTTCAGAATCACTGTGATGCTACACAAAGTTGTAATAGGATGAATGAAGCCTCGTACATTTCTGCATTTTGCCGTACTGCCCGTACTCAGAGCACCAGTTAGTGCTAACACTGCTAACACAGGAGTTTTGGACGGGCATGGGCGTGGATTCTACTGCAGACCACACAGTTGTTTATTCAAGACGATTATCAATAACAGCAAAATAATCTATACTAAAAGTGATCATTAGTTGGAGTCATGTAGTACACAATTCATTAAAACACATGTAACAAAATGCCACACTTTTGTGCTCCTCGTGACTAATGAGCCTGTCCCACATATGCTTCTATTTCTACCATCAGTGGTGGGTGAAAGGGATTTGTGGGTTGCAAATAGGTGCTCTCTTTAATCATCTAAAGTCTATAGTGGGACATGTGCTTCACTGGTACATAATAAAGTTAATCTAACAGGTCCCAAGCCAACACTGTACGGACTTAACTAATTACTTCCTCAAATAGTGACTTTTTCAAACTCTCACCGTGGAGCTATTTTTGCACAACTGCCCTCTTTCCTCTGTTTCTAAGGTTACTGTCTCTTAGCAGGAAGCTTGTTTTTTAATTATTTTCGTTTCTGGTATCAACTATTGCTGCATCTCAACATGGATATCTGTTGGGTAATACAGCAGAATAATGGCTTAACTTACTGACACTTTTGGTTTCTCAATTTTCAACAGTAATATTTGGAATTTTTTTCTCCATTTGGATTCGAATAGACTTGAACAAACCGAATAAAAGTTTTAAATGGTGGCATTTTTAAAATAACCTACAAATAGGGTCTGAATCCATTTAAACTAATGTCAAAGTTGTGTGTACACACAGCACACTGCCACCCTTTATTAAGCCTACAAAATGTCAGGTTGTGAAGTTACAGAGGATTGAACCCAAATACTCCTAGTCTCAGAGTTGACATCCTTATCACATGGGACCTGAGCTTGTAGAGTTTTTTTTTTCTGTGACTCAGTTTGTTATAAGCCTGCCATTGGTCCACTATTTCTCCATTCTCCTGCCCTTCCACCATCTGGATGTTACCATTGTTGTCAAATAACAACACCAGCCTCCAAGCCATGTGCTGAAATTGGCACCTGTATGAACGCAAATAAGCTAGCAACTGTTCCCTTTACATTTGTGGGGATTAAGCCATTTTAATGCCAGGGTTCACTTCCCCAGTGTTCCACAAAACAAGCTATCTCAGACGCTATTTCGCAAGGGCAACGTTACTGCATCCTGGGCTTAGTGGTGCCAAAGACGACTGTGATTGGTTTAGTAATACAAACATGCCACAGTGTTTTTCCCTCATATTCCAGAATGATAATGAGTTCAGTCAGACCTTCTTACAATAAAAAATATGTGCTGGCTTGGCTTGACTTGGCTTAAAGGTGTGCCTTGTAACTGAAGATGAGTTTAGTCAAACAGTGGATAAACACCTTTTGAGTCCTATAAGTTCTCCATAATAGAATTGCCCCTTTGTTTTGTTATCTAAAAGCTTTTATTAAGAAACAGCAAAATCAGGATATGTTGGGTTGTCGTCAGTAGGAGCTTCATTCATTTCCTATCCAGCTGAAAGCAAACACGAAACAGTAAAATAAAGCAGATATCTGAAAGTACAAAAAGCAATGCAGGGGGGAAAGTAAACTTTAAACCACAGAGATTCAGTGCGAAGCTACAAAAGTACTGAGAGCTGGTGAGATGTTACTGCAGCCCACTTAGAGGCGGGTCTGGTGTGCTTTTGCCCCACTTCAGAGAAGGTCCATCTCAGGCACAACTCAGCACAACTTGACGTGTTAAAAGTGGTAATAGAAATGCAAATCAGCGCACCACATTTTTTATTTTTTGCTATTTTGCTTAAACAAATGTGATTTGTATATCAAAAAGCATGTTTTTGTTCAATTACTGTTCATTTTAGAAGCTTGTCAAAATACACATTTAATGCATGTTTGTTATGTCAGATCAACCACAACTGATCTGAATTAAATTTAAGTGTATCCAGTCTGTAACCAGGTTTAATCTCCCTGCAAGCAGCAGTGCATTACTGACCCTGTAATATAATCATGGTGTCGAAACTGCACTTCTCCAGACAGTGCCGATTAAGATTCTTTCAACATAAGCAACTCAATGAAATGAGAAGTGAAATCATGTACTGACTGGCACCAAATAACCAAGAAACTGTTTTTCTGTTTAAATGGACCTTTGTCTGTGTCATCAATGCCAGCATACGAACCAAAAAAGCTATTCTAAGACCGTGTTAAATGACTATCTATGCCTGGCAGATCAGCCTTTTCATGAAAGGCTGATTATCTCTCGAATCCTTGTGAAACTTGACTGAACAAACTCTCAATTTATCAAATGACAGCTGCATAACTACACTGAGCTTCATAGAGAACACAGCAGAGTCAGCAAAGTTGAAGGACTCTGAAGCAAAACTATACGATTTATGATGGCAGAGGGGATGATGAGAGCTCAGCATGACATGAATATATTGTTTTTTAATGGGTTACAACCACAAATGGATCTCTTGTCATTGTTGTCACATTTACTTTTTATATTGTACTTCTTTGATGGACACAAATCAAGAGTGTAGTCATACTCGGCATACTCACATGAGATCTGTACCAATCGTCTCATCTAAAACTTGAGTTAATAGTGAATAAGCACATGGTCCAAAATGTCAACATTTTTCTAAAGAACTTTACTGTATATTAATAGAATGAAATCATGCAATCTTAACTGAGTCAGCAACAGAGCATCTTGAGCTTCCTGTTTGTTTGGCTACTCACAGCAACACCACAAAAACAAACCAACCCTGAATGAAGCCCAAAATTTATTGGACAGTGAGAATAAACAAGCTGTCCCACTAAAGATTATTCTGCCTAGATAGCCAGTAGATGATTTTTCTTCTTTGCAAATGTTCCCTCAGTCAGCAGCAGGTTTGCCAAACAAGCTGGCAGCTGGAGGATCCTCTGCCAGTGAGTCAGTGAGACCATTTCTTAAACTCCCAACCTGTCAGCTTCTACACAGCCAGCTTCATTCCACCCAGCAGGGCGCTGATAGCTAACTAACCAGCTCACACCATGATGGTAACAGGCTCTGATGTTGAGACACATTGCCAGCATCAACAGTGCAACACATACAGTGCCAGTAATAAACCTGACTTCACTGGTCTTACTGCAGGTATTTCAGAGTACAAAGAGACTAATATTACTGCTGCATTTATTTATATGCTGCATTTTACTGTTGTAGATGTTTGGGTTGAGCTAATTCTAATTTCTTGATATTCTGTTTGGTAATAAAATTTTCAGTAAGGCAGCATATTCTGGAAGATCATCATATGTTTGTTGCAATGCCTTGCGACGATGCATTTTCCAGCTAATTAAAGAGGGCTTAAGAAGTAGAAGTTTCTAAAATCATCAGTCAACATTTGGGGATTCATGGTTTTCTTTGGACAAGGGTATGAAAAATTGTGATCTGAAAAATGATTAATAGCTGAAGCTGTGAGAGAAATGTAGTAGAGTAAAAACTACAAAATTTGGCTTACAGATGTAGTGGAGTAGAAGTATGAAGTTGAATAAAATGGATATACTCGAGTAATGTACAAGTAGGGGAGAGCGGGCATAAAAACACTGGGGGGACAGTTGCAACACAGTCCACATGTGAGAATCAGCCCAATTTGACAAATTCTGCCAGAACAGAAAAACTGTTTTTTAACTTTGAAAGTAAAAAGTATGCTGATTTGCTTGAAGCATTATTGAGTGTTATATATGCCAGAAATATTCAACGCTTACTTGTTTTGTGATCGACTTATTCAGCCATTACATTTGTCCTGCACCTGTTTCTTTCGACCCAACAGAGGGGGGTAAAAGTTACAATAGGCAATGTTAATTTCCATTTTGATCACACCCGATTTATTTGTCCAAAACGTTTAATTGGTAGGGGACATGTATGCTATTCACAATATAATGTGTTTACTCTAAGTAAATGCATCTCTGTAAAAAGAAGGAAATAGAAAAAAGTTATAAACATTCTTTCATTCCTACTTTCCTCTACCTTGAAGTACAGCACATTAATAAATAGTTACAATCTACCACTGGGATGGATTCAGTAATCATGTTTTTTGCTTAAAAAAAAAAAAAAAAAAGAAAGAAAGAAAGAAAAAAAACACCATGAACTATGAGCCACTTTCAGCATTTATCTCTCTCAGCAGAGCTGTCTGTAGCCTCCGGCAACAACAAACAGAGACACACCTAGTGTCACACATAATTCTCATCAACATTTAAGCAAACTGACAACACTTTTAGGGTCATTAGAAGGATCACTGTATCACACAGGAAACAATGTGGTTTTATTTTCATATATGTGATAAGATGCATGGTTTGTGACCAGATTTGACATTTTTTGTTGCTGAAATATTGCAACCTGAGGACTGACGACAAAGAATATGCAAAGAATATATGAGCTGGGAGTGTGTGATCACAAAACCTGTTCTAATTTGTGAATAACAGTTTGCACGCTGCAAAATATTGGAGAAATACTTCATGTGGAGCCCTGTAACAGAGTTGCTGAAAATTTATGTTAATCGAGTTTACTTTCAGGCTTGTATCAGATCTGCAGGGGAGGTTAAAATTGTTTGCATTTAGTCTGTCAGAAAAGAACCGTCAGAAACTAGCAACGAACAACAAACAGAAACCTGAACCCAGAGGTGTAAAAACAACGCTTCCTTTTCAGACCCAGTATAGGTGTGTATGTGTGTATTTGTGTGAGTGGTTGGCATGGGTGGACATTATGCGTACATCTGGAGGACACTGAAACGTTTCCATGAGCTGCTGCCTGCATGTATTTCTCTGATCAGAGCAGCCTGGAGGAAAAAACAGATGAAGTCTTGTGTCATTTTCATCACATCAAAACTGTGCCTCCTCTCAAACACAATTCATTTATGCGTGTCGGCCTATCTGTATGCCTGTCTGTGTGTGTGGGTGTTTGGTGTCAGTGTGGGTAATGACTGGTGTTGGTAATGACTGAGTTAGACAATGGTTACGTCTAGGAAATGACTACCGTTGCAGGCCATGAGCTCTACTGTATTTAAAGGGTAATCAAATCAAAATGAATAAGTCACATATGACTTCGAACTAGTGCTGCAACAATTAGTGGATTAATTAGTATTATTAGCTGTGCACTGTTAAATCGATCACTATTTGATAATTGATTCATCATTTTGAGTCTGTATTTTTTTTTTTTAACAAGATGTGTCCAAATTTTCTGATTTTAGCTTGTCAAAGTCCTCTGTGTTGGTAAACTGAATATGTTGGGTTGTGAACAAAACAAGACATTTGATGAAATGACTATGGGCTTTTCAACATTTTTCACAATTTTCTGACAATTTATGGAACAAACAACTAATTGATTTAATGAGAAAATGACTGACACTTGAGCTTATGTTTGAAGTAAGGCTGCAACTAATGATTACTGTCATTATCGACTGTCAAACTCAGCCGACAATTCAAAGCACCGATCACACTATTATCTGCAAAACACTGCAGGAAAAATACAATTACTCAGGGTCCAGTGTGCCAGAAAAAGGATAGTGGGGTAAAATTGTGCTGCACTCCAAGTCCAATGAATCAGAAATCTGTTGCAGAGAGGGATTCAGGGAACACAGCCAACAGAACAGGCAACCTGCTGTCCCTGAAGTCAAAGTACAGTACAGCAAAAATATGTAAACACAAAGCAATTTAATAAAACTGAGCTGTAGTGAAGACAATGGAGTCTAGCCTGGCTACACTCATGTCCTGACATTTACTAATGTCATTTAATACCTCAGGTTTTGTCCTGCACATGAACTGTATCACCACCACGTCTCTTTACAGCCAATGTTGTGTCTTGTCTCTCATCTCTTAAAGGGATATTTTGGATTTTTGGATTAATCTGATGAAAATAAACCCTAGATTGACTTATAAGGAAATATCTGCTTATAACCAGTCTACTCTTACTTACATGTACAGTATACCACTTCATTTTTACAATACGTGGCAAAAGAAACTGCCAAGCACTTACACATCGTTATTACAATAGTTTGGAGAAGCAGCAGGAGTGCTGGTATAGGAAGCTAAATGACATACTGCTGTGGACAGGATCATCAAATAATGTATTTTAGCCACCTAAAAAAGGCCCACCTAAAAAAAAATTATGTGTACACTATACTTAGAATATTTTCACCACTTTAACTTTCCTTCAGACAGCCTTTTCCAACAGGAAACTGAAGTTAAATCATTTGTTATATCGCTCTCACCCTACCACCAGAGTCTTTTGACAAAATCAGTAATTTTAACTAACAGAAAATGGGAGATGCTGGCCTACCGCCGCCTCGATTGGTTGGTTTGTTTGTATTATTGTATTATTGTATAACTTTGATGTTTTAAAAGGTTAGTTTGGATTCCCCACAGTCGCACGATAACACAAATTAATGAACCGTAAAAAAGAAACAGTAGGCACGTAACCCCTGTAAAATTACTGTTTTTGTTGATTAAGTTTGGTGGCTCTAGAGAGAGATCAATATTTGGCTTATATAACACCATTTTCCAATCAGAACATGCTGTCTGACAGCAAGGTAAAGCAGTGAAAATATTCCAAAAGTAGCATACACTTATGATATATATTTTTTTAGATGACTAAAGTACATTTTGCCGCCGACTCTGTCCACAACCACACATTGCTTAGGTTCCTACACTGCTACTCCGGCTGCTTCTCCAATCTGGGAGCACGTTGACTGCCATCAACTGCGGGTAATACACTATGATCACTGGACTTCTAAAGCATCCAGGGTGAAAGACTGAAGGTTCAGTTCATCCTCCTGTGGAAGCATGGGCTCACTCTGAAGCCATATTTCAGACTCCAGAACCTTGAGTGTAAATGTCAAACAGCTGCTGAGCCCGAGAGCAACACTTCACAAGCTGCCCATAAAACTGGCAAACAGGGGGAGGCTGAGCTGCAGTCCAGTAACCACACGGTGGTTAGCTACAGAATAGAGTCCAAGCTCCTCAGCCAGTCTCTCTCTGTTCAGCAGACGACCCGTCTCTATTGACATGCTAATGCAGGATCTGCCAGCTGAACAGCTTGAATAAAGTGAACACCATCTCCCAAGGTCCTTCAGAGACCTCAGCTTTGGCAGCCAGCCTCCAGGGTCGTCAAGAATTCATTAATGGCCGCGGGTTCAGATTTTAGCAGCATGGTTTGTTACACAGTATCAGAGGAATTAAATGTTATAATATAATGTGCTCTCATACCTGCAGCCATTGCATTTAACAGTATTTAGCCATATTAGTGAATGTACTGGCAGCGTTTCTTCTTTGTTGTTAAACTGCTGCTGAAACCAAGTGATTTTTTTATTAGCACCCTCATACATAATAAAACAACCCCTGTGATCTTGTTATGACCCAATCAATGACCCACTGATGATTTGGCCCCTTCTGCCATGTACACATTAACCATAAAGCAATAACTCAGAGCAAGACAGGTGCAATTTCCAATCTGAATTTCATTACGCTTCGCTCGCTCGCTGCTTCAGCTCATAACATTGCCATTGTTGTGAGGTGCTGGATTGTCAGGAGGAGCCGAGCCCCGTGTGTCTGTAGGCAATGCATGCGACACACCAGCTGTGAATGAGAAACAAGTAGCAGCCATTCTCCATAAATTAACATCCTTCATCCTCACACAGTTCAAGGGCTAATGCAAAGACAGTCAGGGCCTGGCTCTGTGAAATAAGAGCAATTCTCCCATGACACGGCTGGATCTAAGCTGAATAATTGATGGCTGAATTAGCAAAAAAATGGCCTGGAGTAAAGTGGAAAGCAGCTGAATAAGATGGGTGTTTATTCAGTAGAAACATGACGTGTTTACATGTCAGAGCTCTAAATGACCAGTACATGCCACAAGACTAGACTGAGGTTACAGAGGCAGTAAGTAGGAATAAAGTCTACAAACAAAGTCTAGTAAGTAGGAATGGGAACTGGTAAGATTTTATTGATACCAATGCTGTTATTGATTCCGCTAATCTGTCCGATTCTTCATCAGTTCTTAATCCTTATTGATTCTTGATCAATTTTCTGTGTAAAAGAAGGAAAAAAGTAGGCCTACACAACCGTTTTATTATCTCTGAGTCTGACCGCAGTGTACAACTAGCACTGGTTCTCATCTTTCTTTGTGAAATGAAGCCACACTTTGGACCATTTCCAGCAGCATAGACACATGGATTTGACATCACTGTTTTGCAGAGTTTAACTGTCAAAAAAACATGCCAACATCGAAAAAGGAAACTGATAAACTCAGATGCATGAAGTTCCAATAGATCGGACAATTCCCATCCCTAATAGTAGGTAAGAATGAGTCAGACCAGCAGCTGATGCAAGGTCCATAAAAGCATACAAATCCAGCTGCTCACGGTCTGAGCATCCAAAGGTCTGGACTGGTACGTGACTCCTGGGATGATCAGCTGAGGCCCCTGAGGCGTAACATTAGTGAAACCACTGAAAGTGAGTGCTAGTAATGGGTCCAGCTCCTTGAAACTGAACTCTAGATCCACTTAAGGAAATGTCTGCTCATAACCAGTCTTGTCTGTCTGTAGGGTACAGTGCACCCTTTCATTTTTACACTACATGGCAGAGTAAACTATCACCTTGGGTATCTTTTGATTGTTTGTTTGGGTGGCCTGTATTTTTTTACTGCCCGCATGGACTTGGAATATGTTATCCATATTCTTGCTTTTTCACAGTGTTTAAATGCGTTCAATAATCAGCTAGCTTCACAGTTCATTGTATTGGTGTGATTGAATAAAGCAGGATTAAAATGGGAAGAGCCACGCTGAATCCAACCAATACAGTCACATCAAACACAACAAAAAAAATCCAGTTTCATCATTCACTAACAAGACTTTTTTTTTATTCAAATCATATTTCTACTGATTGGTCTGTAACCTACCCTCAAATTAAGGCTGCAAAAAGTTCAGTATTTTAATGCTTTTTCAATACCACAGTTAAAATGATATAACTGACTTCATTTCAGTTCAGTCTTCATTGACCCACCTGAAATTTGCCTTCCAGCAAAAACAGACAGTGTTCTGTGACTTTTTCTAGACCAGCCAGGGTGCAAAATCCTCTTCTTTTTCCATCAGCCAAACAGCTAGTGCATGTTCAGGTTTATCAGCTACTCAATAGATCACCATTGTTTTTTTTGTTTTGTTTTTTTTTGCTGCTGAGTGAAATAAATCTACTGGCCACTTGTATATTTTACCAGTATTTGGCTGCTGGCAGGTGCTAATTTTGCTCCCTAGAACCAGCACTGTGTACAGGTTGTTAATAAAAGAAAACTAGCCTTTTTCATGCCTAGAACTTTCTTTCTCCTTGGTATAGAAAGAGGTATGGACGTATATCATTTTTAATACTAGTATTGTACTGAAGTTTAAAATTCTGGTACAGTGACAACTCTAGCTCAGATTGGAGGTAATTAGGATTTTAAAATACTCAGTAAGTAAAATCATGTTAGAGGTAAATGGGCTTTAGAGTGTGCAAAAAGAATCGATGGTGACATTAAGCCACAAAGTGTTTTATCCATGTTGCCAGGTGGGAGAAAACAGCCAATCACTGACAATGAGTCGAAGGCATTAACGTGAGCAGAGTGTGACAAAGGCTGTGGATTAAATCTGAAGCCACTTTGACATCAAAAGCTATTGAAAGACATGAATATGTTAAATTAATATGTATTTGATGTCCATACCATGCATTAAATCTATTCCCAAATAGCTGATCAATAATACTACAGCCAGTGCTCCATCCATCCGTCCATGCTGCACTGATTCAACACAGGTTTCATTTCACTCCTGTGAATCTCACAGGACCTTGAAGAATTCTGTCACTGTTTATTTAGGTGGTCTGTGTCTTTTAAGTTACTGCCTACATGGATTTGGAATATATTATGAACCGACCTGCTTTTTGTTTTCATAGTCAGCTCAGTCCACAGGTCTACATATCCATCCGATAAGTCAGAATTAAAAGATAACTAATACATACAGTCAAGTTGACCCCAATGCACACACACAAAAAAAAATCCAGACGTTCATTATTCATTCATACTACTTTTTTAGTTCCATCATATTGCTATCCACTGGTCTATATATCCTCATATTTTAGGTAATTAGCATTCTGAAATACTCAAACAAGTAAAATCATATTAAAGGTAATTGGGCTCTGAAGTTGTCAAAATGAGTCAATGGTGACATTAAACCACAGCATGTTTTATCCATGTTGCCAGGTGGGAGAAAACAGCCAATCACTGACAATGAATCAAAGGCAAAAACGTGAGCAGAGTGTGATGAGGGCTGTGCATTAAATCAAAGCCACTTTGACATCACAAGCCATTGGAAGACACTAAATGTGGGAATTTTCTGTATTTATACATTAAATCTAGACCCATATATCTGATCAACATCTCTGTCCACACCAGTGAAACACAGGCCCTAAAATGTGAAAGAATGAGGTGCAGTAGTAAAGCCAGTCCTCCGTCCGTCCATTCATCCTGCACTGATTTCAACACAGGGATCATTTCACCCAGCAACAAAGCTGCACAACCAGGATCCGAACCACATAATGACAAATCACAGAAACCCCTCTGGATGTTGTTGAATTTATGAAAGAAACATTTGCACACGAGTGAGACAGAGAGAAAAAAAAGAAATCTTGAAAAAGCAGGGTTCGCTGCTCGCACTCTGATGCTCTTGTCATTGGATTGACTGTCACGGTTTACCTGTCATACGATTGCAAGTCTTTCAATACTCTGTGATCAAACTCTGTGTAATGGACAGATTGCATGTTATTTGAAGAATAAAAAGAAGAAAAACAAAAACGTGCAGGCTGATAAAGAGGCTGTGGGTCAGGCAGAGTCGACGGACAGGCTCTGCAGAGACAATGCACACAGAGCGGACACACACAACACATTCACACCGCACCTTTCACTTGGGTCTCATAATCCGCGATGATCTCCTTATCCTTCTTGAATTTGGTAGACGACATCGTTCCTCGGGTTTTCGGGTGAGACCCTGCAAGTCGTGGACTCTCTTGGGTCTGAGGTGATGATCCCCGACTTGTAACGTTGCAGCGCTTTCCTCCTCCTTTCTTCCTCTTCTAGTGGCCGTGCATTGAGGAGAATGAAAGCTGAAATGGGTGGTATTCCTGCAGTCCGACACTTTAAATCACCTTGTGGTGGAAATCAGTGCAGGGATAACACAAACGTTGCATTCTTTTCTCTCTTCCTCAAGGTTTTTGTTTCTTCTCTGGCAGAGGGAACCGAGTCCTCCTCCTCCTCCTCCTGCTGCTGCTGCCTGGCACCAGTCAACTCAAAAACAAAAGACACAAGCGAGCTCAAAGCTGTAATAACAACATGATGAAGGAGAGCGGAGAGCGACGGGTTCGGGCAGCAGAGTCCTCCTTGTACCTTCTGTGGCCAAAAATGAACAGACATGCGTACGAACCGAGGAGGAGCGAGCAGGCAGGCGGACACCATCCGTACTCTGACAAATTGCGCTGCAGGGAAACAGGAATTTAAAAGATCGTCACGTGAGCCTCCTCATATTGTCAACCACCAGTCCTTCCCCCTCACACACACACACACACACACACACAAGCACACAAGGTCTGATTAAATTTTATTCCTTATATAATATTTCCTTTTTTGATCTAACCATTTAGCAGAACAACTCCCTCTGTGGTAGGGATTGTCAATTTGACTTAAATCTTCTCTATATGATTTAATAACACTGTAAAGGTCACAACTCAGTAATTGTTCTGTAAATTCAATAAAGTAACCATATTGCACTGTACTTTATTTCGTTCGATTATTTGCTCGTTTTAGTTGAAACTTCTGTAGAAACAACTTCCTCACTTGTGACAACACTTGGATTAAAAACAAAATATTTAAAAAAAAAGTCAAACTAACATCCTTCCAAAATGGAAGCTTTAAGATTAATAATTTAATTTAAGAATTTCACGTGTTACAGGTTTTAACATTAACATGAGCAAATAAATACCAGCGTGGTTTGGATTAATAAAACAAGAAAAAAGTTTCTTTGTTTGGGATGCCTCTGTTCTGTAATAGCAATTTCAATCTTTTTTTGTCACTGTCATCCTCTTTTAGAGATGCATTATTGCAACCAACTGTCACGTCGCATGAGAAAGTGGTAAGACACCCACAGCCCAAATCATATGACCATGTGAGGCACTTTGCCATGATCGCGTGAGATCATGCGAGAATAGCTCCCATACCAAATCTCTCCCGGTGGATACCATGGATGTAATAAGGAGAACACAATTTCATATTGCCCTAACTTGCACTACAGTCCACTAGATGAGCTCCAGCTATGAGGCCCACCAGTGGACCGCAGCAGAAATTTTAGATTTGAACACTCTACATCCATGAAAATAGAAAAACCTCTACACTGTTAAGGCTGGCTCATTTGTGCAAACGGTATGGAGACACTGGATTCTGCATTCATTTTGTCCATATTTCTGCACGTTTTCTTAAACCTTAGAGATATGGACCAAACAGAACAGTAGCTCCAGTAGTTGTTGGGACACTGTAGAAGTGTAGCCAACAGTTCAAGCACGAGACGAGCACAGGACACAAGAAAGAATTTTAAATATCAGAAATTATTGGAAATCCTCCAGTGTTGCCATGTTTGTTGTCATAAACTTTTTGACCTCTCTGTTTCTTTGGAGTAACCTTTGACTTTGAGCTGCGCCCTCTACTGGATGTATTGCTTAACACTCATGCCAACATAAAGGACGAATGGAAATATGTGGGAATTGACGGTTACATCATTTTAAATGGATGTATGTATTATTATATACATAAATGCGGCAAAAATGAGCCTTTAGAATTAGGAGGACACTGTCCCTGCCTGCTAATCCACAATGGCCAGCTAGTGTTGGTGTGTATTCATATTTCATATGCTTAAATCACAAAAAACAACAAATGTACAATATGTAATTTCTGTAATTTAACAATCCTTTCTCTTCACTTTAACACACATCACAATCGTAGTACTACCTGTCGGTATGTTGGTGACAAACATATTCATTTTCCAGGGGTAAAAATAGCCCTAACAATGAAAATTTCCCCCAGTCTCCATGGAAACATCACACTTTTACCTGTGCATTACTTTCACCATACTGTGGTACATTTCAGCAGAGGTTGTGAGGGGATAATCTCTGACAAGCTGCTGCTGCATCACACACCCAGAGCAGAGGCCAGGCGGTTAAACGGCTCAGGCATGACAGCGTGCAGCACCAACACCGCCACTGATTCTTTGATGTGTCATTATGAAGGCACCACTGTGGTTGCTGCAACTGTACGCAAACTCATTATCTTTTAAAAGGAAAATTGTGCTTTGTTCCACCACACAGATTTATCGTCATGCCCTTGTTGCATCCATTGTTTACTCAACCTCTTCTTCTCTGCTGGCAGAGCTGATGCTGACAACTTAAGATGAATATGATAAGACTGTAATCAGTGACAGAAGTGGCTTTTGTCCTCTAAGAATGTAAAAGATAAGAAAATGCCTCTGGAAGCAAGAATAAATGAAACAAAGGGGATAAAAATTTTGTATATGAAGGTGCAATTGTGAGTGACTGTAGCATCCAGTCTGCCCCCAGTCTAACTACACCGAGGTGGTTTTCCTGCCTGGTTTGGCTCCCCTCACCCTGACTACCATAACTCTCACTCAGGCCTGTGGAGGTGGGCACTTACCTCTCACTCCTCTCACACTTCACAGCTCTCCTGACCACACTGAGTCAAAGTGCTGGTTGGAACCACTACTACACTACTAACCCTAAAAACCTTATGCAGTCAAAAGCTTATGTTCTGGCAGTGTAAACACCTGCACAGCTAACTGAGCTAACTACCTAATAGCAGCTACAGTTTGCAGCAGTTAGTGGTTACCCTGATGATATGCTGCCCAA
Source organism: Lutjanus erythropterus (assembly GCF_056507025.1). Taxonomy (NCBI): domain Eukaryota; kingdom Metazoa; phylum Chordata; class Actinopteri; order Lutjaniformes; family Lutjanidae; genus Lutjanus; species Lutjanus erythropterus. The sequence continues at coordinate 24,292,673 of NC_139318.1, forward strand.
AAAAATGATGGAAAGGAATCTGAAAACCTCTCAGATTTGATAAACATTGGTTAATTTATCTTGTTTAAATGTAATATGCTCACAAACCCGTGCCCATGTCGTGGAAATCATGTATTTCTCATGTGGGAAAAAGAATATTTGAATTCATGTCATGAAGAAAACCAGCTTTAAAAAGCCCTGTCGCAACAGAGACTGAATGTCTTCGCTGACAAATACCCTCATCTGAGTGCCTCTTCACTGTGTTTTTAACAGTGCATGGGACTCGGTTTGTTGTCTGTCACCTTTGCTATTCCCAGTTCAGGAGGGAACAGGCTGTTGACTCACAATGAGGTGACTCAAACCTGCAAACTGCCACACAGTAGAAGCCCTCTGCATTTCATTTTCATCTCCAGCACACAGGCTCGGGTGTATATTTCAAGCTGACAGGAAGGAAGACATTTTTGACAGATTTTAGATCTATATTTTAAAAGATTTAGAAAAAAATAAAATACAGATAAAACAAAAAAATCTTACCACTTACACTTAACAAAATGTTTGTGAGAATTTATGACCCCTTACAATTGTCTTACTAACATTTCTAACTGCAGACTTGATGGCTTATTAGGAATTGGTGAACCAATAAACATTTATTGAAGCATTTCTAACATATAAATACATATATTATTGGTTAAAGTCTTACCTAGAACAGAGTGTTATTCCTATAATACAATTCCTATAATAAATACATCAATATTTACTGATGTGAAATATGGAGCGCCTGAGGACTCAGTTCATGGTCCTTTGCTTTTCTCTCTATATTTGTCACCTCTGGGCCAAATTAAATACAATTATGGAGACACATCTCTCCTCTGTGGCTCTGCCTCAAATTTCCTGCATTTTTTCCCTGCTAAAAGGGTCTTTTTTGAGAGTTTTTCACTGCCCAAATAGAGGGTCTAAAGGACAGAAGATGTTATACACCGCTGCCTGAGGCAAGTTGTGATTTGTGATATTGGGTTAAAAAATTTAAATTGAACCTGACTTTGACATGATATACAGTAACTGTTATTACAGAACAAAAATGAAGCCCCCAAAAAGTTCTGAGCATATTTTAATTGATATAAAAAAAGGTAAATGATTAATTAACCATCAATGACTATGATACATCATTTTAACCTCTGCATTCTGGTGGAATAATTCAGTCAATTCAACAAGCATGAGATTGTGAGTTTTCCATGATGAGGACATAGTTGACAAAATGATTCTCACCTTCCTCAATATATACACACATATCAGTGTGAGACACATTACTAAATGCTAGGGCATTGTGTTAGCATGCAGCCAGCAACACCAACTTAAAAGGCAATGTAATAAGAAATATGAAGATATTACATTGCGTAAATGAGGTGGAACAATTAGCTAGTCACCCTAGAGAGCCTAATTGAACAATTACAGAGATGAGGAAGACTTCTACAGTATTTCTCTCACCCTCTGTGAATATCCATTCACACAGATGTACCACTGCTCTCCTGCTTTCCCACCAGTAATGACTTAAGAAATCAGGTTTGAATTCTTTGCTGGCCTTGTGATGTCCAAACATATTTTCTGGCTGTTGAACACAGCATGCACAACCCTCATCACAGGAGTAAAATTTTAAATGGCCTCTGGTAATGTGTGCGTGTGTGTATGTCTGTGAATGTGCTCAGTGAGTCTGGATATGAGAGAGAGACACTGAGAAAAGGGTGAATGTCTTGCTGTGTTGTGGGTCTCACTGCATAACCCTGTCTTTTGTGTCTTCGCTGCCTCGGTGGTGAGTCTAAGTTGCTTGTCAGGCCTTATGTATCACCTACGCGTCTAAAGGGAGTGAAGCCATGAGCGAGCAGTGACACTTCACTTGTGACACAGCGGCTGTGACAGAGAGGCCTGCTCGAGGCTCAGACTGACAGCAGGGTGGATTCTGCTTTTGTTTGTGTTTACCACAGAGAAGTCAGCGGAGGTAACCTTTCTTCAGTCCTTCCTTCATCCCCTCCCACCATTCCTCTGTTCCTCACCCCTACCTCTCTCATCAGGCATCTCAGGGGGGAAGCCTGGGAAACTATGACTTCACTGTTTTTATGGCACAAAGATTCATTGTGAGATCCTCTTACCAGCGCCTTCTATAGAACAAAGGTGGGAACTTTGAAAAAATGCCACCCTGGGCTTGAATGCTTGGATAGATAATAATTTAATAAGCGCTGATGCATGCAAATACTTTTTGGCAGCTATAAGGCTCTCAGTAAATCTATAAATACATAGAAACAATTGCTTTTTTTTCTGCACAGCAACAAACAGAACAAAGATTGTTGTTGGAAGGCAATTTTTCTAATTACTATGAATTTGTAATATGTAATATATTACTTTTGTACCTTGTTGGCAGCCTTGTTATACTCGAAGCTGATCCAGTGAATTGTTTACAGCCAGGAACTTTAGTTGTTTGCTGTCCAGATATCAGCTGTGGTGGAAACAAAGTCCACCTCTCTGAGTGTGGCTTTCAAATTAGATTCCATCACCACAGATTTTCTCTGGAGGAGCCAAACAAACTCAGAATAATAACAATACTTCTGTCAAAAGTTTACCTTGCTCCCTCTCTCTCTCTTATCCTTCATCCCTTGTTTGGCTGTCTGATTAGCAGCTGACATGACCTGCCACATGTACACTCAGTAATCAGATTACTTTCTATCTGAGCCTTCAACTCAGTAATTCAAAGTTACTTGGATTAGTCACTGTAATATAATTACAGTTTTGGAAATTGTAATCCTTTACACTACTGGTTACTGGGTGATGATATTACTGTAATAAGTGACTGAGTAATGCATTTCTGTCCAACCCTATACACATGAATATAATAGAAATAAAAATAAAACAAACCATTTAACATGATGGAGTGTGTAGGATGAACTGGTGGTACGGCAGCGGATACTTCTGTATCTCTCGACAGATGGCTGCAGGGTGGAATATGTGTGTAAAATGTATTGAAAGTCAAATAAAAGTGACAATGTAGGCCAATAAATAAACCAATACTTCCTTACATTACAGTAATACATGTTTGTATCTACCTCTAAATCAGTACTTGCATCAGTCTCAGTTCATATAGTATGTTGAGAGTAAAATGCCTGAGGAGACTTGATGTGAAGGTGAAGACTTTTAGACTGCGTCTTCCTAATATTTTCCATCATCTTCATAACAAGAAAGCTTTGCATGGACATGTGTGGGATCTCATATCACTCATAATTACACCCCTTTTAACCTAAAAAAAATCTTTGCCCTGTGGGAGTTTTCAAACAGGTAGCATGTGATGTTACCAGTTTCCCTGTTTTGAATCTAAAGGATGGCCAGACACGCAGCGCTGATCCTCAAGAAAATAATCTGCAGTAAATCTTATAGAATCTGAGTGCAGGTATCTTTCAGGTTACTTTTGTGCACTGCTTTCTGTTTTTGTTTTGTTGAGTCAGATCCAGCATCTGCCATCTATATTCACTCAACATCAAAGTCTGGTGTATTTTTAAATCAACATATTTTATATATGAACACCTTTAACAAGCTTGATGTCATTTGTCACTGTAATAACAATCAATGTGGATTTATTGAGCATTAAGTAAAAAAAGTCTCCTAGAATACTCTCAAATTCAGAGTATTTTCGTTGTGTTTACAATGTTACATGTGACATTAACTGTTATTGAGGATTAATCTATGAATACAGCAAAATTCTTGAATTTACTATGAAAACCTCTGCAGTATACACCACATACATATTGTACATAAATATTCTGCATATTTCTGTGAAAGTGGTAAATTTTGATCATGAAATACATTTCTGAACATCCTAAGATGTATTTAAGAACATTTTGGCTGAAAATACAATTAGTTGTACACAGCTCAATCCTAAATAATAAGCTCTAGTTCTTGCTGGAGTCCAAACATTCATTTATTCTGCATACAGGAAGAAAGTACAAGAACAATGTGACATGTGTATGAATATGGAAGTACATTTTCTTACTTTCCTGACACAACTTAGAAATTCTAGGTTCATTATAAATATATCAGACAGAAATACACTAAATGAGTGCTCTTTGGGCTCTGGATTAAAGGTTTATAGAGTTATGAAGACATCATCTGCCCTGCTGCTGTCTGTTCACTAATGTTAGATGGATTTTCAGCACTATAGAATGAGCTCACAAGTTTTATTTTTAATGGTTCCCATCTGGAACATATCTCCAGGCGAATATGAATTGATTTCAGGTTGTGTATGTTTTCTTTCCAATCAGTAAAAGGCTACAGAGGCTCAGACCTGTTAGAACTAATTGTGATGCAAGACAACAAGAAAATCACAGAGAACCTCAATCATAGTCTTTAATATTCCTCGATGCTGATTTTCACTGTCATCAATCAATCACCGAGCATTCATGCCGTGAAAGAGATGTCTCCTACTTACTTTCCTAAGAAGTCTGCTCATATCTCTGTAACTGTCACATTTATTCTAACAAGTAGTACCACACCGAGAGAAGGATCTGAAGAATGATCCCAGCGAGGGTCCTCTTCTCAGCACGGGGAGAAAATCCCACTGGGTTTATCATACCTGACTGCTTTGAGGATGTTCCCTTGATTCATTCTTGCATGCTTGTCTTTTCTCCACGTTGCATGTTAGAGCAGCTGAGTTACACGTGAGGATAGAAGCATCTCACCAGGTCTACCTGCATGGATAACACGTGAGATCAAACGGGACTTTGTCTGTTTGATCTTCTGTCAGAGCAGCAAAGCTGAAGCTGCACTATAGTTTTACTCACTCTTTTCACTCTCCTCCACTCTTTGTTTATTTTCTCCACAGATGGAATGAATTCATACATTATGCGAAAAGTTGCCTATGCCAATGTGTTTATAAGATCATTAAGTTGGCAAAAGTTTTTGGAGTTCCTGACTGTACTGTGCAACACTGGCCATCTGTTGTGCAGGACTTTTCGTTCCCTGACATGAACACACGCCTACGTGTCTCTCAGACTTCACACTTAGTAAGCAGTTGGAAAGAATGAAACAAAAAGTTAGAAAAACAACAAAACATTTTCAATAAACATACTGCATGCAGTGCATGAAAATGGCCAAAATACATGTTTATTTTTTGTCAATGAAAGTTCTGCAGATAAACATTTAAAATAATTGTTTTCTTGTAATTAAACAAAAGATAACCACGGTGAATAAAAAAGGTAAATATAAGAAGTGCTGCTCTTTATTTTCTTCAACAGGTGTTTTCGGAAAGATAGAGAATTATCACATGAAGTCAAAGCTCTTACTTCCACCGCCCAGAGGCTCAATTAATCACTCAAGGAAATGTGTCACAGAGAAGACAATAGTTATTCTTATCTCCCCTCTCTACATAAACTTCATTAATCACAAAAGATAAATCAGGACAGACCAAAATCTGGCTGTATATTATTGTTGAGTAACTACTGTAGTATGTATTTGATTGAACTGAATATTTGTCTTATTAATCTCATTGTTGGTGAATGCATACTTAATCACTAAGTTCATTTTCACACAAATATCAGGAAACTGTTGCATTTATCAACTCAGTTCCCACACCATGAATTACAACCACTGGTGAAATGTGAATAACTTGCCATAATTGCAAATAAAACTGTAAGAAAAAAAAGATTTTATCCTGTCTTTGAGAGCCTATTGACATGTTAAGTGTGTGTTTGACCCATACTGCACGCTTCCTCTGTTTTCTTGTTCTGACTGCTTTATTCTGTCTCTTTGTTGTTTACATGATGTAGGAGTGAATGGTTTTGATCAGTGCTCGCCCACTTAACCAAAACAAATAATATCCTAGCGCCCTCTGCCGACCGCTTCTGGGAAAGATTTACCCGGAAGTAGTAGCCAGGGAAGATGAAAGGAAAACTATAAAGTACACGCCACCTACATTTCCTGTGTAGGCTTCCAGATTTCAAGATAAAACCAAAGTTTTTCAGATGTAAAATGTTTTAATAATGTAAATTTAATTTAAACACCAAGCCCAGAAAATAAAGGTCTAAACAATGGTGCCAAAAAATGAGAACAACAGACTGCACCAAAAAATGAGAACAACAGACTGCACCCTTCTCTAAACTATAGCTGTAACTTTGTCTTTGATTGTTTTTTGTTTGGTTTTATTTGTCAGTTATTTTTATCACTAATTTTTAACATTTGTTGGTTTTTGAAGTAGGTTAGCATATTTGATGAAGCTGACGTACTTATTATTGCCTTTTGGGGTGGTTAGTTCAGTGCACCTGTAAATTGCTTTGGTTAAAATGGTCAGATAAATTAATAAAACGTAATGTATTCTAATTTTGACAACAACATTCAAAAATATAATAAATATTTTACAGGATATAATGCTCTGGAACAATTCACAGATATTTTAAGACAAAAAGAAAGAAAGAAAAGAGAAAGAGATCTCAAAGTGTGTAATTTTAATATTATGCTGATATTATGCTACTGTTGTTTATTTGTTTTTTATTCTAACTACAATAAGAGATGCCATTTGAAATTTCATTGTTCCTGAGTATAATGACAATGAAGATCGTTAATTCATTCATTCATTCAATCATTTATTTTTTCATTAATTTATATTGTGCGTAAAACCTTAAGAACAATGAGAAAGACCATACAGTAGTAGTAATAATTGGACAGTGGTGAATAATTGTGCGGATCCTGTAAGCTATTTTCAAAATGCCTAAACGGTCACTCCTGTTAGTGTATGGTTGATTTTGAGGAGTATTTTAATATCATGTTTGTCCAGTTGCGCTTTTGCTCTCAGGTTGTAGAAATTATGCTTTTATTCTGAAGGACTTTAGCCGGAAGGTTTGCTGCTAAGCGGAAACAGCGTCTTTTCGCCTCGTGTTTGACAGGTTGGTTCATTCATGGGTTGGTCTGACTACAGTTAGCAAGTTCAATATACGGCTGTTATAACCTTCTACAGTTGAACTGGTGGGCTCACCACATAAACACACATCACGATGTGGCAGCGGTGTAATGTAAAAGCCGTAACAGAGGATAACGTTGGCTTGTTTTTATTCGTAACAACTTTTTAGCTCCTTAAAGCTAACGTTAGCCGGCTAAGTTAACCAGTAATGTTACTTCTACATTAATAATGTTGCAGGTTTAGTCACAGTGTCCACATATACATGAGCTAACATGCTAACTTATGACATCATGATAGTACTCAGTGATTATGTAAAATACGTTCTTTCATCGTAAATTACACTTGAAACGTTACCTGAATGTGGGGGAATCTGCAGCATTGACAGTGTGTATCTCTCCCACAGGTGTGCATGTGAGCTGCTGAGCTTCGCACAAGCTGTGACACACATCACCAAGTTACACCTCTGTGTCTGGAGCACAAACACATCATGTCGTCCCAGGATGATGGGGCTGCAGAGCAGGGCCCTGACGCAGTGGGAGCATCCACCTCTTCCTCCACTGAGAATGACGCCACCACAGGAGACATCATCACCGTCACCATCGGAGCCACCGTGCCCACAGGCTTCGAGCACACCGCCGCCGAGGAGGTCAAGGAGAAAATCGGGGTTGATGCACGGATCAGCAAAGATCGTGGTCGCATATATTTTCCAATAACCACTGACAAGCTTTTCCAGGTATGAAACAGTGAGTCGATGTATGCCTTGTTCTTCCAAGGTGTTTGTCACTGTGCAAATATATTATAAGTTTGAACTTAGGCCTGAGACTTTGCTCTGATGTAGGGCTGCGCAAGTATGGTCAAAATGATAATCACGATTATTATGATCAATATTAAGATCGCGATTATTTGCCACGATTATTAATTGATTTAAGACAAAGTATTTTTCATGCATTTTCACATTTAAATTAAAGTTGTGCTACATATCTGTTAATAGGGTTTGACCAATACTGCATTTATAAGAATTATTACAAAATTAGGGAGGGAAAAAAACCTCTAATATCGATAGGTCAGCTGATGTTATTTATACAGAATATAATGTGCAGACCATAGTACATATACATAAACACATTTTATGCAATGATTCTTCAAAAGTGGTTAACAGTAGGCATGTACAGTTATTACTGGCGCCAATAATTATTTGATTTGACAGATTATGTCAAAGCACTTAATTTGAATTCAGAAGAAAAATGCTCTAAGTATGTTTGTGAAGTTATTTTAATGAACTTCATTAGAAAAATAACTGAACATTTGAAGAGTCAAAATGTTCTTTATTTTCATTTGGTTTAGTCAGAGATATGGAATATTAAATCATCCATACAGCCTTTCTTAGCCTCAGCTGTGCATAAATTACAGGTTATATTAACTTATTTTTAAAATACAAAAATATGAAATTGTTGGTTATTATATTGGCCATGAAATGCAGGTAATTATCAGTTATTGGTATTGGCTGAAAAAATTCCATATAGTGATGATGATATGTTACAGTTTAACAATAAACATTATGGTCCACAATGATTTCAGGGCACTGAAACAGTAAGCTTGCTGGTATTTTTAATAATTATAAATAACTCTGAATTTAAAAAAATGCAAGTAGGGAAAAATAAATGTATTAAACCTGAATTAAGACACAGAATGCTGTCTATAAAGCTAACAAATAAAAACAATCTGCATTATGTTTTTTAAAAAAGTTTTCGTGTAAGTGCATATCAGTATACAGTTTATGCCAATACCAGTGGACCAATATCCTGTTTAGGCTCTACCTGTTAAAATCTTAAAAGTCTTTGAATATCATTTATTCTTGCTTATCATCACTTGCCCAAAATCCAAAATATTTCCAAACAACGGATGATGATCCTCTTTCGAGGGACAGGCTCCAGACATTTGGTCTCTGTTGTATATTTACTCTTCTGCTCTGGAGCTTCATCATCCAGGAAATTTTCACACAGGCCGTCACCATATGGTGCTCATGCAGCGGCATGACAGCTTCCCCAAAAACAGTTCAGACTAGTTACAGAGCATCTATGGTTCCTCAGAAGTGAAGCCAAAACATCTCGACTGTCCCCAGGTGACTGGCTGACATTCAAGAAGTGCTTGATGTGATGTGTAGTGGAATTTTCTGTGAGCAGAGCACACATTTTAACCATCATTATCAAAGTCCATCATGTTAATTTATTTGTGGGAGGCCACGACTCTGATTGCAACTAATACTCAGTTAATTGTACAGCCATACTTTTATGTTGAATGGTAATCATTGTTCACATGTCAGTGGTAATACGTTGGAACTCCTAGGTCAGTTTTGCCAGGTGCAAAAGATGTACAGAAAACCCACATTTAAAATGCATCGTGACTGTCTGTCTTTCTGTCTTTCTGTCTGTTCATTGAATTCCTTACCGTAGGTCCATCTCCTGAGGTCTGTGGACAACCTGTTTGTTGTGGTTGAGGAATATGATCATTACGAGTTCAAACAATCAAAGGTAATTGACAGCCAGCTGTACTCTGTTGTAGCTGATGTTAAGTGCATTATTATCAGGGTAACAAATGCTTTGTTTTGCACAGGAGGAGACCTTGATGGAGTTGCAACAACTTGCAGCCAAACTCCCCTGGACAAATGCCTTAGAGGTTTGGGAACAAAATCGCACCCTAAAAAAGAAGAAAGGCTACCGCAAAGGAGGAAATGGCAACAAAGTCAAACCGAATAGTGAATCCACTGATGCCACTGTGGCTGACACTGAGCAGCAAGAGCCACCACAAGCAGAGTCTGCTGCAGAAAGCCAGATGGAGGCAGAGAGCACACCTGATGTGGAGTCCAGTACTCAGGACTCAGGAGAGGCAGTACCCGAGGCCAAACTCATCAAGTTTCGCGTGACGTGCAACAGGGCCGGTGACAAACACAGCTTCTCCTCTAATGAGGCAGCCAGAGACTTTGGTGGAGCCGTGCAAGAATTCTTCCAGTGGAAAGCAGACATGACAAAGTTTGACATAGAGGTAGGTATTCTTGTTCAGACTGGACTGACGCAGTGTTGAATACCATCACACCAGCCAATAAAAACTCTGGCTCTTTAGATAAATCTGCAAAGGCGTAACCTGAGGAGTGACAGAAAGAACAAATAACAACCCAGTACAGTAGCGTTTTCCATGAAGATAAGCTGTTCACATTACGTGATAAGTTGAAAAATGCTTCTGTATTGTTTCAAATGCTGGAAATAATGATGTGTCTGTTCCTTAAATTATTCTTTAAAGGTTTTCACACAGTGATAAGTGGCCAAATCTATGACATTAGTTTCCTGCTTAAGGCGGTTGCATCAGGTTTGTGTGATTTAACTGCTAAGCTGTCATTGTTATTGTTTATTCTGGGTTAGCTGACATTTAGATGCATGTTTGATCTGTGTTGAAATAATTAATTAATTGCCCTCAATGCATTTGCATTGTACTTGCACATTTCCATTCACTAATGATAATAGACTAGAAAAATTAGACTGCAACCAACTATCATTATTACCAAGTAGGTTTTCACATACAAGGAATTTGGATTGGTAAACATTACACAGTACACAATAAACATACCAGAAAATATAAATAAATATTAATGCAAGTACTGCAAGTGAAGAAGCATAAATAGAGAATAGAAAATTATAAAAAACAATATGTACACTATGACAGTTCTGTGCAGAAATGTGCAAAATATTAACCAGGGAATGTGCAAAAGTTCACAGTTTTAAGTTTAAACAATATTTGCATTATGCAAAGTCATTGATTAACCTGCAGATTAATTTTGCAGTTAATCAACTACACATTTATGAAATGACAAAAAATGGTGAATAAAGGCCATCACAAGTTTTCAGTTCTCCCACAGTGCTGCCTTCAGACTGCTGGTTCTGTCCAAGCAACAACCAAAATACAAAGACCGTCAATTTAATAACATGTATGACCAAAAAACGCAGTAAATCCTCATAGCTGAGAAGCTAAAAACAGGTAATGTCTGGTATTGTTACTTGAAAAGTTACTGAAACATTTAATCCAAATCCAAGTAGTTGGCTATGCCTTTTCTGTGGATTATTGCAACTTCATAGAATATAAAAAAGTGTGCATGGTTACATTGATAACTGATTTGTAACCAGGTGCTGTATGTTTTTCTACTGTAGGTGTTACTGAACATTCACAATGAAGAGGTGGTGATTGGCATAGCTCTCACAGAAGAGAGTCTTCACAGGAGAAACATCAGTCACTTTGGACCCACCACTCTGCGGTCGACATTGTGCTATGGCATGCTCAGGTAATTCTGTTCTATTCAAACACCATTGTCATCTGGTATACCATGTGATCCTGATGACCTCACACAAAGCTCAAATTATATTTTCTACCACATCTGTGTAGCCACAGGGGTCCATGTAACGTAAATTATGTCATGCTTTCATATCTGCAAAAGTCAGAGTGGTTGTCCGAGTGCAGCTTTTGTTATGAATGTAGACTGAACATGTGCATGTATACAGACACCTAATGTAGTAATCAACAGAATTAACCAACTAAACTGTTCACCTCTGTTTTCGAATGTATCAGGGATTTTATGTTAATGTGGAATTGTTTAAAAGTTTGGTGGTTTCTTAATATTTATTATTTAAATAGGATTTAAAGGACCAGTGTGTAGGATAGGGGTGGGATACATTTTTCCGACTAGCCACCGTCAGGCCTGTAACCAATGGCCACTGATATATTTGCGTAGGCATGTGTGCTGCACCTCATTTCAGCTGAGAGTTGTATGTAAGCTGTGTTTACTACACTACTTCCAATAAATAAACAAAACAAAACAAAATATCAAGAAAGAAATTTTCTCACACCTATTTTCTTTATTAAAAACTTAATGCACCTTCTGAATACAAGTTTCTCTTTTTACCAAACTATAACCATACAATAAATCCCTCTAAATCTTGCACACTGGACTTTTAATTCAAAATTTTCATTTTGCTGAATGATTTTGGTTTAAAAAGTGAAGGCTGTTGTGCTGATAGTCATGATGACACAGACATAATACCACATGATGTGACAGAATCACCTTGGACAGCTACCAGGATTATAAGGGAAGGAGGAAGAGTTGGTGATAAAAAATACTGCCGAGCTGCAACCACAGGTTCACACCTAACTTCATGTGAATATGAAGAAGAAGGTGCAACCAGATAATGACAAGTGTGAAACTGTCATCAGGAAGAACCCGAACTACTCTCTATAAGTTGTCAAATAATAATCTCATATGTTTTTCTGTGTTCTTAAGCAAAGTAGGCCAAATGACAGAGAGAACTAGAAGAGCACTCTGGGAGAGCAGAGCTCCACCAAGGCTAAATGCCCTATTTTGCAATGTTAACAAAAGTCAAAAATGTTGGGGCGGTTGTTTAGCTAGGTTGGCGGAGCGTCCGTCCCATGTATGGAGGCTTTCAGTCCTCTGCAGCGGCTGCTGGTTCGACTCCCGCCTGCGGCCCTTTGCTGCGTGTCATCCCCTCTCTCTTCACCCCCCTTTCCTGTCTACTCTTCAGCTGTACTATCAAATAAAGGCAAGAAAAGCCCAAAAACATAATTAAAAAAAAATCAAAAATGATTAGTGTATTCAACCCATGATTTAGATCTGCTCAAAAATTGAATGGGGTTTTCCTTGGCACATACTTCACCCATGTTTCATGACAGTTAGGCTACTACTTAGTTCCAAAATCCTGCTTCCGAACAGATAAACAAATGGCACCAAAAACATAATAACAGGTAATAACATGATAAATATGTTCTTGGTGGCGGCTGAACAATAACAATTCCACATGTGAGCGTAGACATGATTAAGCTGATGGTGAGGTAGTCATGCAGGCCCTAACTGATTGTTGACGCATCCAGTACCATCACGCTAGCCAAGAACAACTCTTCTTTGTTTAGATGAATCTGCAAGTCATCCGTCAGTGTTTATTTTAAGGTATTACAAAATAGACATAGTTCTGTTGAGTAACATTTTCCATGAAGAAAAGCAGAAGTAGCATGGCATCATTGGTGACATCCCAGATTCCAAAATAGACATACGTGATTGTTTCGCGCTTCAGTTTCTTTGCACAGATTTGGCACTTGCACAGGTAACCATATTTGCACAATGAGAGAAATACAAATCATAACAACATAATGCAGCGCCAACAGCAGAACTAAAAATTTAAGTTGGATGAAATTAAGATATTTTACATTTAGAGATTCATCTTACTGCAGTATTAATTGTTTTTTATTGGAGTGACAATAAAAACAGTAACATTTGATGTGATGGACATTCATTGTTATCAATGATCATATCTTAATGACTTTGCAAAAAAATGTATTCATTAGAAATGATCAAAGTGATCAAATCAAGTGACAGGCAGTCCTAAATTATTCTAGCTTTAAGACCACATGACTAGGGTCGCTCTGATAGCTCACTCGCCCCATGTACTGAGGCTCAAAGTCCTCTGCAGCGGCCAGGGGTTCAATTCGTCGTTCAGTGCTGTTTGCTGCTTGCCATTTCCCCACTCTCTCTCCCCCTTTCCTTTCATATCTTCAGCTGTCCTATCTGAATGGAAATGCCCAAAAATATATAAAAAGAGACAAAGAGAAAATGTATGTGTTATGTAAATCTGCAGGAGGAGTTAGACCAGCTGTCTAGGAATGTTTTTACATTTTTCTTGTGTACTAGGTTTGGGGCATCTGATTAGAAGTAGTACAGCAGAATTGGTGCATTGACATGTATAAAATTAGTACAATCATGTTGCATTGGTATGACAGTATATTCATACTCTGTCTGTTGACAGGCTGTGTAAACCTCAGGCATCAGACGTAATACTTGATCCAATGTGTGGGACTGGAGCTATACCATTGGAGGTGAGACATAACTTCTTTTTTGTCATTAACAACTGTTTTTATTGGTGAAAGTCACCACCATTTTATTGTTGCATCACAATTCAGTAAGATAAAATAACAAATTAGTTTATTAGCAGTATATTGCAGTATTCTTACAATGTTTGCAAGTTTTGCTCATAATTACACACTTCACATCAAATCTCTGCATATCGTTACACTGCACCATGCTGTGCTGCTGCCACTGATGAAGCCTGCTGATGACCTACACCAAATTCACTTCATGAGCAAAATACAGACTGAAGACTTCAAGTGTCAAATGACCAGAAAGCAATAATAAACATATACTCTTTCACTGCAGTGAGTTTATGGTGACCTTAGCTCATTTATGTTTTTTTTTGTTTTGTTTTGCTAAAAAGAGAATTTATGCTCATCACTCCTCTTTTTTATCTGTAATCAGACCTGCTTAGTTGGAATCAAATGTTTGGTCTCCTCTGACTGCTTCTTAACCCTGTTGGCAAGTAAAAACATTTCCTGAGCCAACGTGTTTTGAAGCGGCCGTTTTTTATGCCATAACTGATCTCTGATTCTCATCTGACAATGTGCCATTTTCACCGTTGCATAATCATTTGCACCTGCATCAGAAGTGATTTGTTGGTTTCTTTAATGAACCAGAGTTACTTAGAATCATAGGTTTTAAAAAAAACTGTTTTAAAAAGTGCATTATACTACTTTTTTGCAACAATATAGGAAAAAGAGAAATAAGAGATGTGTAAGAGTGTGTAAACAATATAAACAACAATGGTGCACATAAACAACATAAAACAACAATAATGCTGAAGATGAAGGATAAGTGTGTATTCATAGGCAGGAGGGCTTTCAATAATATTAATAAAACCACAGCAGACTGCTAATTATATAATGTTTTCTCTTCCAGGGGGCCATTGAATTCAACAGTTCATTTTACATTGCTGGTGACAACTATGACATGGCAGTCAACCGCACAGTGAATAATATTAGTCACATCCAGAAACGGAGGGCAGACAAGGGCAGGTGAGAGGGTGGACAGCTTAACATGTCGTGTCGAGGTAGTTTTTATGTGCAATTTTCTGTAGCTGATGGTCATCGTAGTGATTTCAAATCCTTTCAAGCAGTGCATCTGGATTGCCCATTGACACAGTGCGCTGGGATCTGTGTAATTTACCCATGAGGACCAGCTCTGTGGACATAATCATCACTGACATGCCCTTTGGGAAGAGGTACCATTATAACAGTGCAGTGTATAGTACAGTGCATACTAAATAAGATGATGTATTGAATTCTGAAACTGTGGATTTATCTTCCAGCACTTTCATTCACCTCTCAATCTTTCCTTTACTTTCTTGCAGAATGGGTTCTAGGAAGAAGAATTGGGACCTTTACCCTTCCTGTCTGAGAGAAATGGCTCGTGTGTGCAGACCAGGCTCAGGAAAGGCTGTCTTGTTAACACAAGACAAGAAATGCTTTTCCAAGGTAACCGTAATTTCCATGCAGATAAAAACCTAAGGTTAAATATTACAGGAAGATTTTCTCAGGAAAGTAAGATACCCCCCTTACATTAGAATTTTCCAATAAATCATACTGCAAGTCCTGTCCTGCCATCGTCTTTCCCAATAATGAGTCACCCTCACTGTTGTTTGCTTAATCCAAATGTTAATCCCTGTGTACCCTTGGCAGCATATGCATGCAACAGACTGTCCGACTGCCTAGGGACAAAAAAACTGTCTTCAGTAGCCTTATTATTCATAATGCAGTGTCTAACTCAAATAGCAGAGTGACCATTAATCTTTAAAGCTACGTTAAAACACAAAGAGATGTGCCAGGGCATCAACAAACACAGAGGCGGCCCACCTAATGGTGTCACTAGTTGCCTTGCAGAATCCAGTTTTTTGAGTTTGGGAGCTCTTCTCTGAAAGTGTTGGCAACATGCACCTATTTTCAATATATGTTGCGTAACATTCCAGATAAGTGTTATTTTTAATCACTAATGGATAAAGTAAAGATGGAGGCAGCCTTTTGACCTACGCCAAGGTAATAATAATAGCCAGTGTACCACAGAAATTGTATTCATTTAGACCGGGGTGGGAACAGGTGGATGCACCTGCTCAACAAACCATTATTAACTGCTGATGCGGGCCAGGATGCAGCTGCAACTTGTAGAGATGTGGCGTAGACACATGTGCCAAGTACGGTAGGACAATACACAGTACAAGTACAATGTTCCGCATGGATTTGTATTTGTTTGTATCTCCACCCTTCTGTAATCAATGGCTCTTGTTTTTCCACAACTGAGATGGAGGCGTGTCAAGATTAAACTAAATAGTGCACTGTGTGTACAAGTATGCAACCTGTTGCTATGGAAGACATTCTAAAAATAATGCATTAAATGACGTAGTTCCTGTTTTCTCGTTCGTAGCCAGCAGTGTCCTCCCTGAGAATGCCCTCATCTGTGTCATTTGACTGTAGGAAAGATGCGTCACACCAGGGATTAAATGTGGAAAAAAAATGCTTCTTTTTGGATTATGTACATTGAGCGTTGACAAGCATCAGTATCATTGTTTCAGTGTTATTACATTTATATTATCTCATAGTCACTTGGCAAAAATAAGTGCTGGCAGTGTTAAAAATATCATGAATGGTTTTGGTTGGTTGTAGTCAATTAAAACAGTAGTTAACAAGCTTCATCTTTAAGAGCTGGTAATATAGCATCAAGCACCATTATTGCTAGGTTTACCAGCAGTTTAACATGCTGTACTTTTGATGATTAAAGTGGAACAGTACTTGAAGTGTCCTGGTACACAGTTTTCCTAGATGGCGAGCCACCAAGAGTCTGTCATTATAGCACTCCTATCACATATCACTAATATAGCAAATTATCAACTGACAGTCAGTCAAAAATAATTGAAAATATATGAATTGACACCACTCGGTCTGTTAACGATATAAGAACGCCTTTGAAGATGGTGCCCTGAGCTAATTGCAGATGTCAGCGTGTTAACATGCTCGCAATGACAATGCTAACATACTGACAATAAGCAGATCGAATGTTTATCATGTTCGTGTTCAAATGATTAGTTTTCCGTTGGGAACCAAAGTATTGGGCAAATTTTAATTTTGACCTGATGGTGGAAAAGTCACGTGATCACCAAAGTCATTAGGATTCATGCTCACAAAGGTCTGTGAAAAATTAATGGCAATCCATCTAATGCCGTCGTCGTTTAGATATTTCAGTCATAGGTGTGTTATGTAAAGACATATTTATGAAGTCAGTGTGGTGATGTGTGTGTGTGTGTGTGTGTGCTTTTTTACTTTTTTAAACATGTTACAAAGTGTTCGAACTGATAACCAGTCAAATGAATTGATAGTTAAAATAGCTACTATAAAATAACTAGAGTTAAAAGCTTTTGAGGAGATTCAACAGTGTGTTTATGTATCAGTTCCTTCTGATGTGAAGTCACTTGTTGGTGTTGAACTGTCTGTTTGTGATCTGTCATTGGAGATTTTTAAAACTGACGTGTTGATGTAGTTCTACCAAAACAAGAAATGAATTAGTTTCAGATATGAAATTTCTTCAAATTTCCCCGTGCTTAGCAAAAGTGAAACTGTCTCAAACTAACTTGTGATGAAGAAAACTTTTTAACTGGTGGTGCTACAAGAATTGTGGACCTGAGACTGAGGTCATGGCTTTCAAAGTTTAACTTTGGTGTATGGGCTTTCCCATATTTGTTCAAGCTCAAATAATGATTAATATTATATTTTAAAAACATGTTTCTTTTGTGAAATATAAAAGGTTGTTGTTGTTGGCTATATTTGCAATCCATCAGGTGTGATCATGTGTAAATGTCAGAATTTTCTTATGTTTATTCAGCCCGCTGTCTAAGTTTAAACAACCTCAGCTTTTAAAAGCTCGCGTGCAGAATCAATTTATCCTGAAATAATCTCTAAATAATCCCTGCACAGTTTGAGTGATGCAGGTTTAGCAACTGCTCAGTCACTGCATCATGGAAAAAAAAAAAACACTTTTAGCAGCTGTATTTGTCTAAGCAGTGATGTTGTTTTACACAAAACAAATGTTGCATTTGTTAGTTTGCGCTTAAAAGATTTATGTCGTTTCCAGGCGATCTCAAGGATGGGAGGACTGTGGAGGAAGCTGCACACTGTTTGGGTCAATGTGGGAGGTTTACATGCTGGAGTCTACCTCCTCAAGCGGACCGGGGCTGTGTTTGGCCAAACTCCGGAGGATGTCTATGAATCACGAGGAACGGTTAACGCACAGGGAGATGAGAAGGAGGACAAGGAACTCTCTTAAATCACATCCTGAATTTAAGTTCTGAATTTATATTTGAGGCCATGTTGGCTTAACATTATTTATATTCTCTTAATTCAGATTTCAAGTGCGCCAAACAGCTTCAGTGTATCATTTTTTATTTCTCATTTGATTTAAAGTGACAACTGGAAAGAGAGAAGCTATTTTCACATTCAACAGCAGTTAAGAAGCTCTCACACACTGTTTGACTGACAGTTCATTTGTCGTTCTGCTGTTCAGAAACCTGCTGATGGTTGTTTCATTGCACATCACAAACCCGCTGTGTTCACTTTACAGGAACTGCACATTGCCATTTGTTCTAATAAAGGTTCAAACAAATTGTCAGTAGAGGTACATATTTATCACAATGTGCTTTTAAAGGGCTAGTTCATCCCAAAATCAAAAATATTTCCTCTTACCTGTAGTGCTATATTGAACCACATTTTTTGGTGTCAGTTGCCGAGTTTTGGGGATATGGGGCGTACAGACGTCTGCTGTCTTTCTACACCTGCCAACAATATCAAGAGGGTCAACTGCAGCACCTCAAACCTCCCTCCTCAGGCCCCTCTTGTGCAGGTATTACCGCTTCTCTGTTGGTTGGAGGTTGTAACATTATTGTATTTTCTTGCAATGGGCAGGTCATAATTCACAAAATATAATAATATTATGTGGATATATGACTGGTGAATTTTGGTGCTCTTTGGTTGCTCTTAGTGAAAGCAGCTGTCGAAACACAATCTGAGCATGTACATGTCCTCTTGAAAGCCAGTGATTCTAATTTAATCATTTTAAAGTACACACTCATTTGTATTTTTTTACCATTATCCTCAGTCGAAAGATATCCCATACTTAACCTGGATAGGATGCTATAGCTGCTCTGCTAACACCAGCAGTGCAGTAGTGCCATTGCTTTATAAAAGTCAAAACAAACTTTGAAATTATATATGAGTGGAAATTAAGAAATTGGATTGCTTTTTTCTTGTCTAAAATTTGTTATGATTTTGATGTCACAAGCACAAGCCTTTCCTCCATGAGTAGATGCACACTTCCTCTGCACATTGTTATGGCTGGCGATTCAGTTCTGTAGAAAGAAAGCAGCTCCTACATCAAACTGCTCACAACAAAGTCTAGAAATTTCTTTGAGTAAGTGGATCATGATTTCTGGAAAGAGACACTGCTGTTTAGTTTTTTAAATTTTTCAAAAATGTTTTCTGGGCTTTGAGCACCACGAGGTTATGTCGCATTGAATTTTAGAGAAGGCATCTCTATGGCTGTTATCTCCAAAACTCGGTATTTCACACGGAAAGAAGAGGAAAAATGTGTTGTCCCTTTAAGTCAAGTTGTTTGTCAGTAGCAGAAGAGGAAGCCGAATTAAAAAAAAAAAATGTTTGCATATATTTTGAGGAATATTTCATGTTAGACCTGCTGGGGAAGAAAGTAGGGAAAATCCGCACAGACAGTGTGATTATGCGCTTCCCCTCCTGTCGTTGCTGTTTACCTGAGCGGCAGCGCTCCTCCAAAATATTATCTGTACTCTTTCCTCCACTTCTTCAATATTGGACGTGCTGAACTGAGCGTATAACAGGTGGGGACACATTAAACTAACATCAGATGATATTAGGCATAAAATGATGCGTGTGTGTGACTCAGGGAGTGACGGTAACAGATTACAGCGTGCAAGAATTTGTGGGCAGGACTACTTCCCTCAGTCTCAGTGAAGTAATGTCTAACCTAAGGACTGAAGGGGTATTCCCAAACAGGGAAATTATTCAGCAGTTTGCCTTAATAATAAAGAAAAACGTCAGGTTAATTTGATGATGATATTAGTCGGGTCGTGATAATAGGGATGAACTATAGGATAATATATGTTTTGCTTTGTTAAACGGGATTATTTGTAATACGTTTTTTTAGATTGCGAATTTGAAATCTGTCCAACGTACTGACAATATTATAAATCCATTTTTATGCCATTTTGCAATAAAACTGCCCTTATAATGATCTAAATGGTTTATAATCAGGTTGTAAACACTTTATAAAGCATTAAGTTTTTACAACACATTGGATAAAAAGGAAAGTGACCTGTTGCTTGCCAAATAGTGAGCCCACATTTATCTGTACTAAGCCTCAGATGTCATTACTTACTTTGCCTTCTCCATCTGCAGCATTTATACCTGTCAGCATCACCTGATATCTGTAAATAAGTTACTGGCATTAAACCACCTTCAGCAGGGCTGCAACTAGTATTTATTTTTTATTATCAACTAATCTGTAGAGATTTTTCTCGATTAATCGATCAGTTTGATCCATAAAATGTCAGAAAAAGGTTGTATTTTGTCTTAAAAATGACTCAATTAATGGATTATCATTGTAGTTGGTGATTAATTTAATAGTCGATCAATAATTGATTAATCATTGCAGCTCTAACCGCTAGCATATTTTAGTAATAAATAATAATTAAAAAAAAAGTTTTTTCAGCATCAAATAAACATCATATTTCAAGATTCATTCAAGAAGGCTTTGGCAAGATCGAGTACCTTGACATTTTCAGCATGCTCCGTTTTACACTTTATAATAAGGTTTCTCCTTGTCAATAATAAATGGTAATTAACTCATTTGTAAACTTAACACCTGTAAGCAGTAACTGAATCTTGCACACATCAATGTATGAAAACTGTCATAAGTGGTTTATATTTGTGTATGATATGTAATATATGTCGTTTTTACAGTCGAATTAACAAACTATTAATTAAGAGCAGTCTTAGTGAAATTTGGTACCTGTTTTCCTTATGAAACTACATGTTTTGTCTTGCTTTAATAACCAGGAATTAAATCTGAGAAGCTCACAGCCTGTAAAACGCGCGGTAATGTGGGAATTAATATGGTTTTATTTCCTTCCTGTCGATCAGAGTCAGTGGGTCAGAGTTTACTCATGAGGATAGGTAAGAGGTCCTGGAGGGTTTACATCAACGATGTCATGACTGACAGTGACTGTGACGCAGACTGGGTGAGGACGAGTGGCTCTCGTATAAAGCCATGTGCGGACTGAGTTACTCCACTGAGTCTGCGGAGCGCACAAGTAAACACACACACACACACACACACACACGAGATGATCTGGACCGTTTTCCTGCTCGTCCAAGCTGTCCTGCTTTATTTTATCCTCACACACAGATCGAGGTAAGTCACTGTTTGATTGGTTTGCATTGCGCCTGTTTATTAATTCTGTTATGCTTTTCCGGAGCAAGAGTTTGTTCATGATGATTATTGAGGAAGAGGCTGGTTTTATTTGAAAATGTCTGCTTTTGTTGTTTTCTTGTGTAAATTCGTGGCAGGTTTAAAACCCACTTGTGGCTTCTTCGAATTAATCAATTATAACACTGTGTTGCTAATAATAATAAATGCCCTCACCACACCCTCTTATTACAGCAAGCAAACACAATTATATTGTCTGTGTTCTTACTCTAGTGTAAGGAATGTGGTTAAACTACCAGTGTTTAGAGCCTCTAAAGGGAAATTTTACACCTCACTGGTTTTGTTTTCCTTTCTGCCAGTTAAAAATTACCCACACACACTCTGTGATGCAGTAACAGTTCTTCTAAATAATCCCTGCTATTGTTTTGTTGACCTTTACCTCTGTAACTATTTTAAGATAAAAGGTTATGCATACAAACACAGACTGCCGTGAAGCTAGAAAACCAATTACCGTCATGTCCAAGAGCGTAGCTTTTGTTTTAAGATTTGGGTGGCACATGAGAAGCAGGGGTCCTCTTTTGGGAAATTTTGAGCATCATTCCCTGCATTTCTGCACCAATTTGTGCCTTTTCTGCATCAGTTTTTGGATGTCTTTATTTATGTAAGGGAAAACACAAAATTCAGGTCCCAATTCAAAATATAATGGAAATATAATGCATTTAGACTCTTGGGCAAGCCATGTCAAAATAAAAGTCTTTCATGTTTTTATTGGGGGGTGAATGCATGTGTTCTAAATATCGGAAACTCTAATCTGAAATCTACACCATCACTAAGGCACATAGATAAGCCTCTAAAAAGTAGCTATCACCATTAAATAGTATTAGTAAGTATTTAAAATGTAAATATGTAAAATTGTTTAATTTGTGTTTTTTCTTCTTTAGATCCAAGACTGATCCCCCTCTAGACAAGGGAGTGATCCCGTGGTTAGGCCATGCACTTGAATTTGGAAAAGATGCTTCCAAGTTCTTGAATCGAATGAAGCTGAAACATGGCGACATTTTCACAGTGAGTAGAAGAAATGTAAAGAGACTGTACATTTGACACGACAGTCTCACCTCTGTAGATATTTAAATGTTTATTTTTCTGAGCACTTTTAAGGACTTTGATTGTAAACGCTCAGCTTCAGTCTTTAAACTGCTCAGGAAAAAAGGAAATTTCAACATCTACATTTTCATGATAACTGGGCAAACCGCCTCTGCTGAAGAAGATAATATGAGACGATCAAAGCTTTCTAACAGATATCAAATGGCCCTTGAGGTGAGACTGTTTTGTCAACTCCTGTTTCAAAAATCAGGAGTGAACTTTATTATGTAATACAGTCTTAATACAGATTATATGAAATGCTCTGAATCTGATGCTAAATTTGGAGGGACTGCAAGAGAGGAAAGAGAAATCATGTTTGCAAAGTGTGGTAAAGGGCTGTGAATTTTAAATCATACTTGTTGTAGAATTTTCTTCTTGTTTCCATTATATAAAATCTAGTCTGGAAGAGGCTACCAGTATTACTACCTCTCTGAATGTTACTGTAGAATACAGGTTAGAGATATAAAGATATGTTCATGTAACATGACTTAAAATCAGGATACACTGGGATTTTCAAATTGTCCACAAAATGGGATATTGAGTTCTATATTCATTCAAAAGATTTAAGGAATAATGCACTTGATCAGAAATCTAATACACTAGGATGAATTTACTTAAAATGTCAAAATAGTTAAATAGATACACACTTCTGTGATATAAGATATGCACATTTAATGGTTATTACGATATTTAATGCAAGTAAAAAGAATTTACTTCACATATGTATACATATGTATCTCATACGTTTCCACTTTTGCACTGATGGCGTACAGGTGCGTGCTGCTGGGCGTTATGTGACAGTGCTGCTGGATCCACACTCGTACGATGCAGTCATCAATGACTCAGACTCGCTGGACTTCACTCGCTATGCACAGGTGCTCATGGAGAGGATCTTCAACCTGCAGCTCCCACATCACCAGCCGGCTAAAGCAAAAGCGATGATGAAAAAGTAAACACCTATTTATGTTACACGCCCGACAGAAAGCTTGTGCTCCATGTTTTCATTTTCATTTCATGTGAATGCAAAACGAAAATGTTTTCATGGAAATCTAACCAGGCAGGTTTCATGGAGAGTGTGGGTGTTTCTGTAAAGCCCTTTTTTAGAAATCTATTTTAATGGCTTCTTCTTTTGTTACGGCTTGATACCTGGACTTGTGAGATACCATCACAGATACAGGCAGATATACAAAAAATGGGGAACATTAGATGCAATCTTGTCTTATTTTAAGGTTTAAAATATAGACATTTGGGCACACTGCCTTCTTCTGAGTTACCCAAGCGCACAGCCCTCACATCCCAAATTAATTATATATAAAACTTAAGTTATATTACCTCGGGGAAAGTAGGTAGGGCAACCAAGTCAACAGTTTGCATGTATGTTAACCTTATCTTCATTTGTTTGCTACAACCTTTTGTGTCCATAGGCACTTCATGGGGATGAATTTGGGTGCCCTTAACAGCATTATGAGCAGACACCTGCAGGCTTTGCTGAAAGCTGACATGCCTCAGAACCAGAAAGACTGGAAAGAGGAGGGACTGTTCAACCTTTCTTACAGCTTACTCTTCAAGTAAGAGAGCCCCCTGCCCTCCCACACACACACATATAAACACACTTTGTCTTCACTATGTCAAAAGAAGCATGCATTCAGGTTAAAAAGCCTTCAGCTAAACAATTTACACACAAGTCAATCCTTTGGTTTTCTGTTTGTAAACACAGCAAGAAAAATGTAGGATGACGGCAGTCTTTCACTCAGATGTTGGAGGTCACATTTCCGGGTGAACATTCTTTTAAGAGCTGATGTGAATCGAAGCGTAGCTGTCTTTCATTATATGAAATATAATCCTTAAGTTATCTAGAATGTGAAACAGTATATGAAGTGTAAAGTAAAGCCGGTGGAAAAATACCAGTTGAAAGGGGACTGCCCATGTGTTCACAAACAGAAAACCTGCGTGGGCTACTTATCTTTCCATCAGCACAAAAATGCCACTTATCATTTGTACCTCTCCTTTCTGTACAGGGCGGGGTACCTGACGCTGTTTGGAGGCGAACAGAACAACAACAGCACAGATCCCTCAAGTGTCTACAAGGAGTACAAGAAGTTCGATGGTCTCTTAACCAAACTGGCAAGAGGCACACTAAAGCCAGGTAACAACCTCGTACCACTAACTGGAGCATTTCAGTTTATGTGAGCTTGTGTGGGCATTTCAGGGACCACACTTAAACACACACACTCGTTTGCCTCCTTTGAAGGAAGATTTTTTTTCAGTTTTCTTTTGTGTATCTTTGTTGTCCCCATCTTTGTTGCTGCCCCCTCTCTACTTATGTCACACCCTACACTAAGAATTCTGGCCTTTATTCGATCCTGATCTTAAATCTGATAAACAATTAAACACTATTGTTACATCGCCTCTCTGACATTTTAGAGTTTTAAGCAAAGTCAAGCATATTTTTAAAGATTTTGAATCAATAATCCATGTCTTCACTCCTTCTCATCTGGATTAACAACACACTATACCTCTGAGTCATTCAGACAACTCAGTCACACCTTTTGCTGGTGTAAAATGTGGCTGCTCTCCTACTAACAAAATCTAAAAAAAATTGCACTTTATTCCCCCTACTTAAATGTATTTGCACTGGTTACCAGTGAAATTTAGAGGTGACTACAAATTGAGTCTACTTTTCATTTTTAAAGTTTTGAACCAGCCAGCTCTAGAATATCTCAGCAGCCTTTTAGAGTCCCATTGTCCACCTAGAACACTGAGGTCTTCAGATAAGCTGCTGTTCTCGGTGCCAGAGAGTCGTTTGAAGCATAAGGGTGATCAGGCTTTTCCTGTAACCGGGCCCATATTGTGTAACTGCCTCCCTCTACATGTTCGATCAGTCCCCAACACTGAATGCTTCTAATCCAGGCTAAAACCTGTCTTTCTAATGCGTTCTTTATGTGTCAGTATTTGTCAGTTTTCTTTGTTCTTGTGTTTTGTTTCCTGTGTGAAGCAGTTTGGCTGACCACAGGTTTCGTGCTAGATAAACTGACCTGACTTGACAAAAACTTAATGTACCCACTGATATGCTTCAGCGGTGGATCAGCAGGTTCAGTCGGAGATCCTACAGTTATCTGAAAGCATGCTGTGGTGAAATGAATGAAAATAATCAGTTACGATAAACATCAGGAGCAGATCATCAACATTACAAGGCATGAGTCATCAGAGGGTGTCGTCAGTGTTTACATTTGTTACTGTGTCTCAGTTAATGTTGTTTGACATCATCGATTGATGCCCCCTCAGATTTGTTTTGCGGTTGCCATGGCGAGTTTCACTTACTCAGTTGCTTACATAGCGTCTAGGAGCCCTTTAGTGTTTTTGATGACATTCACCGTTTACAATCACATCATCACAGTCCTCTGCAGACTGTGACATCACTTGAACATGTACCTCACCGTACTGTCACCAGATACACCTTATGTCCCCAGGCTCTGTCATTGTGTACTGTATCATTGTTTATAATTTGTTCCACCCATCCCACACTGGAAAGTCGGCCAATTGCAATATTATTATGCACCTCCTTCAGTTGTTCCTGTCATACCTGAAAAGAAAATGTTCCTCCCTTACCTTCTGCGCACAACATCTAATTATGTCTCATGGCTTTGAGGTCAGATGTTTACATTGTTGTGTGTGGCTCACTCGCTCGTTGTCTTTGCAATGTTTATCTGTGTGACAGAGGAGAAGAGGACAGCTCAGAGCGTTCGCCAGAGACTGTGGGAACTTTTGGCTCCAGCAGGTCTGACTGAGGACTCGGGGTCAAGCCCCTGGCTTCATGCTTACAGGCAGCTCCTGCAGGAGGAGGGGGTCGACAAGGACACACAAAAGAAGGCTGTACTGATGCAACTGTGGGCCAGTCAGGTGAGTCAGACTTCAGGAATGAAGGTATTCTGTGTATTAAAGGCGGGTCTTTGAGGTAGTGATCACCTGTAGAAATTAGGCAGGTCACCCACTCAGTCAGATGAACTTGATTCCACTGAGTGTCTGAGAGGGTGTCTCTGTCCTACGTGTCTCAAAGCACACTTGAAGTCAAAGAGACACAGATGGCGATATAGAGGAGTGGCAGCAGCAGTACTGTTATTTGGCACATGAGTGTGCTGTTCACTTGTGCTCTAACAGCAGCTACTCTGTGAGTAGGAAAGCCACCAATTCAGGAATATAAGGTGGAGGATTGTAATTGAGCACTGACTAATTTGATCACTTTTTCTCCTGAAGAATCTTTCTATGAGAGTGTTAAGACCTCCATAACAGAAACGAGGTCCTGGGTTCAAATCCCTGACAAGCTGCCAAATTATGTCACATCCCCCAAATAGAGTCTTTACTCCAAAAAGATGTGACATAATTGGACAAGTCGAGGAGCTGAAGAAATCATGTTTCATTTATTGAAACACAATGAATCAATTCACTGAATAAGAAATAACACAAATAACCCAAATCACAAAATAACAAAGGACTGATGAGCTGAACAAAACAGGGGAAGCTGCCTCGGATCAGCCCGCAATGGGCTGGTGGATCAGGGTTCTTTTCTGTACCCTAGATCAGCATTCAACCCTAATAAAGCTGTAACAATGGGACTACTGGACCCAACAATGAGAAAAGAACAGGAAACTACGTCAGGTCACAGTCACCACTGCTGTCGCAAGGCCAGATGGGTGAAGAGAGAACTAAAGTCCCTTTCTTTAGTGTTATTTTCAATCAACCAAAGCAGCCACTCCAGGAGAGATGAGAACACAATATACCATGAGTTAAACATTTTATACTCACCATGATATATATACATATATATACAAAGCTACTAATAATTTGTAGAATTAGTGAAAAACATTTATATGGGTTTGTTGTATGTTTTAAGATATGGTTATGAAGCAGTGTGCGTATACCTGCATCTCCTCTCATGTTAAAGAAAATTATTCTTATTCTTACATTTACAGTTTAAAAAGTAGGTTATATTGGTTTTAGTCTTGAATGGGATTTAAGCTGATCTTTGACTTCTTACTGTCTTATAGCTGGACTATGAATTGACTCATACAGTTTTTCCTACAGCCCTGCTGGCGGGGGAGGTTAATTGCATCAAAGGCATTATTCATATATTTACTTCATCGTTTGCGTTACCCTGCAGACAGCTTACTCATCCTTTTATTTGTCACTTGTCACCATGGTTTATTTCCATTTGATTACAAGTTTTGAGTCATAACTTTTAGTTGCCTCTGAGTCACATTTTAAATTTCCACAAAAACTTTGGAAATTAACATATATTTGCATGATGTACTTGAACGCACAGAGGATTTGTTAGACAGTTAATGTCAAACAGCGTTATAATCACGATCAATGTGGTATTGTTAAGTTCAAAGAGTAAGATGGAAAGTTTCCCACACTGAGGTCTGTGATCCATCTGCCAAAAGTTTGGATAATGTTGTGTTATTGTGACGCATGTTACAAAGAATACACAAGTTCTGTCATCATTGTAAACTAGGCATTAATTACACTTCGTAGTGCATTTGCAGTGACTTAAGAGGCAATTTTGTGGTAATTTATTCACTATATTTCCATAGTGTTCACTACTTTATGTGTCTAATCCTGGCCTCACTGTGGTTTGGCATAAAACTAAATAGCTTGAATGTCCTGCCCTTGGATTCAGGCAGATGGTGGGGGACCTCAGGTTTCCAATGGCTTTCCTTTTTAAGTAAACCATTACCGCACTGCGCTTTGCCAGTAGTGAGACAATCCAGAGCATGGCTCCTCTCACAGACACATGAAAGCAAGCCATTCTTTTTTATCTCGGCGTGAGGCCTTTTTCATTTAATTAAACTTAACTTTAATTGAAATGCTTTGTTGAAACTATTAACAAAAGATAGACATGAGTAACATAGGTGTCATGTGATGTTCTTATTTGCTGTTACCAAATATCCACCTGGCCGTCACTACGCAACACCAGAGTGAGGGAACAACCTTATCTTTGTCATCATGTGAGTCTTTGTTTGTTTCCAGGGAAATGTTGGTCCTGCTGCATTTTGGCTGTTGGGCTACTTGTTGACTAATCCTGAGGCTCTGGCGGCGGTGAGGAGAGAGATGGAAACCTCAGCGACGTCTCCACTGGACAGGCCTGCGAACACCCCTGTGCTCGGTGAGAGCTTAATCCCAGCTTGTGTAAACAGAGAGTCATTTATTAGTAGTAGGTTGTTGCTATTGTCAGCAAGATGAGGTAGAAACAAAAGTCTGGATTCACTTTACTTTTTCTGGATGCAACACACACTGTAGTCTGTAGCAGTGGTTTTCAACCTGGGGGTTGGGACACCCATGGGGTCACAAGATCATTCCTGGGGATTGCAAGATGGTTGCGTAGAAGAAATGAAATAACATTGTGGCAAGAAACACAGAATGAGAGCCAAGAAGCAGCTCTCAGCCCCTTAAAGACATTCAACATCAGGAACAAGCACTCAAAAATATGCTAAATACAGCTGGTCTCAAGAAATGTAGCAGCCACCTCACTAATGGTTAAACCTATAAAATAGCACATAAAGAATAATTACCAACATAAATCACCAGTGAAAAGTAATAATGAAAAAAGAAAGAAATCATATGAAATCAAGAAATTAGGAGTTTATAAACTTGAATAGGATGCGTCACAGTACAAAATAGACCAGGTAGTTACAACAATTCATAAAAGGTTTATGTTGTTTGTATTTTAATAGGATTCCCATTAGTTGCTTCCTGAGGTCCACACATAAACCCCAATCAAAGAACCCAATTGTATTATACTAATAAACTGCCTAGCAACATTCAAACTAGTATAATCAAACTATATATTGCCCAGCCATAATCCAGAGAAATATAACAATGTCAATGATAATGACTTCAAGAAAAATAAATAAATAATTTATAAAACAATAAAAATAAAATTTAATTTAAATATACACATAAAGAACAGAGAAATGCAGAAGAAATATAAAGAAATATTATGATGCTGCTGTTATGACCAACATTTGTTTCTGCCCCTTCTCAGATAGTGCCTTGGACGAGACACTTCGGCTCACCGCTGCCCCCTTCATCACCAGAGAGGTAGTGCAAGAAAAGACCCTCCACATGGCTGATGGCCAAGAGTACCTGCTGAGGAAAGGAGACCGGGTGTGTTTGTTCCCCTTCAGCAGCCCTCAAATGGACCCTGAGATCCACCAAGAGCCACAGGTTCGTTGTCCTGTCTCGCTGCAGCGGCGTCTCTGCTGCGTCCAACCTTCCCGTGCTGCCGGCAGGAATAGAAGTAATTGTCTTTGGGCCTAGTTGGAGACAGACTTAGATGTAATTAGTGTAGGAGTTTATGTAAGGTGGAGTCACCGCCTACACTCACCTGACCTGGTGTTACCCAGTGAGAGGTCAAACCCAGAGCTGTGGACCACTGAGGGATTAGCTGAGCACGGGAACAGAAACACAGCTAATAGGCGTGGGAAGGACGCTGCAGTTAGGCCGCATTGATACTCTGTCCAGGAGAAATTACACAAATAAACAAACATTAAACTGTATGATCATGTTAATTTTCAATTCCTTGCATCTAATCATTCTAAAAATGTTTTTCCTTTCCAGAAATTCAAGTACGATCGCTTCCTGAATGAAGATGGATCAGTGAAGAGAGACTTTTATAAAGGAGGGAGGCGGCTGAAATATTACACCATGCCATGGGGCGCAGGGACCAATGGCTGTGTGGGAAAGCAGTTTGCCATCAATACCATCAGACAGTGAGTGTCCCAGAATTAGTGCACCAACTTTACTATCAGTTAAAATCTCAAAATGTTCCACGCTGGAGGAGTTTGTTATGTCTAATTTCTGCTTGAATGTTCTAATGCCATGCTTTCATCTGTGTTTACTCTCCAGGTTTGTTTACATGGTGTTGACTAACTATGATTTGGAGCTGTGTGACCCAAATGCTCAGATGCCGGAGGTAAATGCCAGTCGGTATGGATTTGGGATGCTACAACCACAGGGGGATTTGCTTGTCCGATATAAACCTAGGAATACACACTAGGAACTTAAAAACACTCATGTTTTATGAACATTTCAACACATGTACATTGTTTATAGTGTTAATATTCCCTTTGTACTTTTGTATTCTATATTTATATCTTACAATATATAATTATTTTGTTATTTATCAATAAATGTAAACAGTATGTTGTGTATAATCTTGTGTTGTTTTTTTTGATAAAATGATTGGTTCAAGTTCATTACAGCCACATATGTTTCCCATAATATTATTTTCTGAGTAAATCTGAAAAAAGTAAGACACTGAAATCTGACTAGTATTCAGCAAGTTTTTTA
This sequence comes from Lutjanus erythropterus, assembly GCF_056507025.1. NCBI lineage: Eukaryota > Metazoa > Chordata > Actinopteri > Lutjaniformes > Lutjanidae > Lutjanus > Lutjanus erythropterus. The sequence continues at coordinate 24,323,515 of NC_139318.1, forward strand.
AGCTTTGGAGCATTTGGTTCTGTATGTTGAACAGAGAGCACAAGCATAATGAGAGGACTGCCTGTACTGTAAACAGAGCCAGCCACACATCTGTCGCACTGACACATGCCTGCTGTTTGCAGAGGGAAGCTGAGTGGAAAGTTTAGATTTATATGTCGTTGTGAAAGCAAATGATCACTGCCTAGCAGGAGCAGATCCACCATAGACCATAGATTGTGAGGTGCAGTGCAGGTTTGTGAGGAAACAGCAAAGAACATGCTCTTATTTCTACTCACTGATCATTTCTGTGCTTTGACATCATGCTTAAGCCATCACGTTTTTTTAAAAAGATCTTTAAAAGATCCATACAAAGTTAAGGCACAGAATCAGCCCCCTCAACTCCAATACACTTGGCTTCATGATAATTGTGTGTCCTCAGTGTTGAGTCCTTTTGTGAGTGACTTTTCCACTGAACCTGACTGTGTCATGGAGCCAATCCAGTTAGATCGTCTCTGCCAAGACTGAACTGTGCTGTTTCACAGACTTATATGAGATATTTTTCACCATTTTCCAGTTTAGTAAGCATTCACAGGCTACCATCCAGGGAAAAAATAAAGCTGCGTATCTACCCTAGGAACTTTCCCCAGAGACTGAGAACCTTTGGTGGAATTCAATGCATTTCCACCACATTAACCATTATGTCAGAAGTGTTGTATCTTTTAAGTGACTTAATGTGAGTATTGTGTGTTGAATTTTTATATGATCTGTGGAAAGGAAAAAGGCCATTGTATTCAGGTTGTTTGTTTTTTTTAAAAAAAAAGGGGCAGATAATATAAGATTTTTCTTCTTCCTGCTCCTTGTTTGGTCATGGAATGTGTGTAAGTAGTTTGCGTTAAAGTGTACTATCTATTTTTGTTAAATTGGTATTGGAAAGTACACATTGAAATAAGCAAAATAAATTGCACTTAACTAAACTTAATTAAGATCCAGGGACATTATATAATTCCCTGCCTGGGGGGTAGTACAAGAACTTTGGAGGCGGAGCTTGCACCCCTGAACATTTCTGATCTGTTGAGTACCCGCAGCACTTTATTTCAGACACCATTTTTATAAAATCTACAACTGCAAATGGACTAACGGCAGAGTCCATGCTTTATTGACCCTACCTAAGTCACAGTTGGGCAGCTTGTTAACCCACAGAAGCTGGACCAACCTTCTCCCTTCCTGTTTCCTGTATTAAATACACAATGTGAGAGGCTTGTCTTTGTTAAAAAGACAAACAAACTTGAAGATGGTTGAAAGATGGTACTGGGGGACCTGTAAAAGTGACACAGTTACATCTTAAGTCAGCTAATGTCAGCTAACTAGTTAGCTAATGTTAGCAAAACATTAGCTAACTAGTTAGCTAACGATTGATGCAGGCTGTGTCTGACATAGCTCACTCATTCACTACTCCCTACTCATTACCTGTGGATTTTTATGAGAACTATATAGCGAGATCACTATACATTGACCTAAAACACTTTCAGGCCCTACACTCTGTGTGGTTAATTACATCACTTTTCACAATGCATTGTGGGATACTTATAGTGTCCACTATATAGGGTATAATAATTCTCACAGCACATTTGGGCAGCACTACAAAATTGCAAACTGGACTATATAGTGAGTGATTTCAGACACAGCTGTAGATTAGCTAGCAAGTCATGATTTTGCTGTCAGATGTAACTAGCTAGCTAAGCTAGCTAAGAATTGATGTAGACTATCTAGATAAGTAGCTAGTATTTTGCTTAGATTACTTTTCATAGGCTGTCACCTGTGTCACCTACCATATACCTATATTAGAGGTCCCCCAGCACATCTCTTGTATCTTAAAATCTAGTTTCTAGTTTTCTTTTCAACACAGACGAGCCTTGCTCATAGTATATCTAAGTACGGGAAACAGGAAATTAGAAAGCTGACCGAGGTTCCAAAAGGTGATGGGATTTAGGAAGCACTGATTGAACATTGCTGAGGATGAAATCCAGGGAACTGATGTTTGTTGTTTTATATGATGTCATTGTTGTTCTATAGTCACATGCAAAAATTATGTGTAAAAAGAGCTTTTCCTTTTTCATATGTCAGTGGACTAATCAGCCTAAAATTTGTGGGTCTGTAGACGTTTTAGGCATTTTGGAAACATGATGGGACTTTTTAGTTCCTTAAAAAGTAGTTCCTGGGACTAAAAGTTCCTGGTACTTTGGGTGGAAACATGGCTTGTGATCCCTACAGGACACCTTTAATATATTTAATAGCAGGTTGAATGTGTAGGTTTTGTTTTGTTTTTGTTTTTTTTGTTTTTTTTATAAAAATCTCTTTTTCTAGAAGGAAATGTGGTCTGTTTGTTGAGATTACTTTAAATTCCATCTATAATACTACAGTTTAGAGTGACTTCCTATTTCTTTGCTGGCCTAACACTGCTGCATAAAGCAGAGATAGACGCACAGAGTCTTTCCGGATCTGTGAGGGTTAAACTCGCACAGGCTGCAGCCGCTGGAGGAGCCTGGGTGAAATCAGCCCCTGCAGGATCCTGTTCACAGTCACAGGCGCCGGCTGGCCAGCACACACTCACACTGTGAGCAGGTAGAGGAGAGCAGAGGAGCTACCGACAGCATCCCCGGCTTCTTTCAAACAGTTCCTACTTGTTGAATCGCCACCAGGAGGGCTGGACGGGGCAGACTGGACGTGTTGATGGTCTGTGTTAAACTGTTATGTTTTTCAACATGTCGCTACGCAGCTCATGATGCCTCCATCAGCTCCCAGCGGAGCGCCGGAGACCTGGACGAACACAAGAAGTTTTGACGCGTTTACCATTGAAATGTTGCTGATGTCCATCCACGAGGCGAACCGGGATATAAAGAAGACACGTATGTACATTCATTTTATTTTTGGTTTCCCCTTTTATTTTTATATGTACTTTGATATTTCATGTCCTGATCTGTCATGATTTAAAGTAGCTGGCCATAATTAGAATATGTACTACTTTGACTGCCAGCTCATGTAGGTGTGTATGTAATGAGACTGAGGTAAATGTATGGGAACCACAGAGGCAGATTCAACAAATATTTTCACTGATTTAAAGATGAATATTTAAACTTGTAAATATGTTAAAAAGAACTGTGTTATCATACATTTTTAGCCATTGATATCAAATATATGAATTTACTTAACTTCTAAACCTTCCAATAGGCTATATTTATATGTATATGTCCCAGAAATGCAGTTGCATGACTCACATAGGCGCAGATGAATGTAGTAAAGCATGTTTACTTCATATATATTCATATATTCATTCAAATGTTGGTCTGTTCACAACAAACACAACACTATAGCAGACTTGTAAGTATAGACTACAGGTTGTCTTAGGAGACAATGTAATGTGTTATAGGCTCTTAATCAAAGTTGATAATCGGTGTGAGTATTAGTCCAGATTAATATCGCGGCAGAGAACACATTCAAATTTACTGTCTTTACGCCGGGATTGATTGCTGTCCCATCCGAGCCGAGGCGTTTCAGCACCGTGGACAGAGACAGAGACAGACGCGGGTCTTTGGAGTGACAGACAGGTCGTTTCAGCACTGGACAGCGCTCACAGTGGAGTCCAGTTTATCATTGGCCCGACTCTCCACTCCCCTTGTCAGCAAGAAAAGCGGCTGTGCCTCTTAAAGCTGATTAAAATATCTATTCGGTTCTCTGATGAGTGGATAAACCACCTGACATTGCTACTGTAGGACACCGGCTGGCTGCTCAACAGCGCCTGAATAATTTCTTTTTTTTAATTTTATTTCTTTATATTTTATTACAGCTACAAGAAGAAGCGAGCAGGGAGCCTGATGCGGTCACCCACAGGACCATGTCTTCTTAATCTAAAAGACTGTATCTCCAAGTCTTTCCAAGTGACAGAGTGACTTGAGCGAAGATGATCAAAGCGGGGACTCGGTCGGGCACCTCGCTGCCACCCGACACGATGGACATCATCCGCAGTAAGACCCACACCCGCCGAGTGAGGCTCAACGTCGGGGGGCTCCTCCACGAAGTCCTGTGGAGGACGCTGGACAGGCTGCCCCGCACCAGACTGGGCAAGCTGAGAGACTGCAACACCCACGACTCTATCATGGAGATATGCGACGACTACAGCTTGGATAACAACGAGTACTTTTTCGACAGGCACCCCGGCGCCTTCACCTCCATCCTGAACTTCTACCGCACCGGGAAGTTGCACATGATGGAGGAGATGTGCGCCCTCTCCTTCAGCCAAGAGCTGGACTTCTGGGGCATCGACGAGATCTACCTGGAGTCCTGCTGCCAGGCCAGGTACCACCAGAAGAAGGAGCAGATGAACGAGGAGCTCAAGAGAGAGGCCGAGAACATGAGGGAGAGGGAGGGAGAGGAGTTTACGACCACATGTTGTTCCGAGAAGAGGAAGAAACTGTGGGATCTCCTGGAGAAGCCGAGCTCATCGTTCGCTGCTAAGGTAGAGTCCAACTCAGCTTCTCTTACTGGCACACTACCAGGACAGAGTGAGTGAGAGTAGTAGGTAACCTGAGCGAGCGTGGCATTGACCCGCATCCAACAGCTCTATGTTACTCTAGTTTTAAATAATGATTTGGTGACACTTTATAGTAGGGGAGACCAGGGATGGTAGTAACACTTTTTGCTTGAGAATCAGTAACTCAGGTTCTTTGTGCAAGAGCTTTTGAACTTTGATGCACTGTATCCATGTTTGTGTACTACAAATGAAACTCTGAAACTTAGATGTCTGCTGCACAATCATGTGAGTCAATATCGAATACAACAAGTTCTGTTGTTACAACCCACCCCACCGCTGGGGTGGGTTGTAACACTAGCTTGGGATAGATATAACGAAGAGAAGTAATTTGCTGAAATAAGATCCACGCTATCCAATTTATGAAAGATTGGAAGTAAACAGTTTTGAATGATGTGAATATTTTAAAGTGACCAAAAAAACACTTGGAGGAACAAATCACCCAAAAATAAAAAAAAAAAAAAACATGTTTTTCCTTTGGTCTGTACAGCTATTTATCTGTCTAGATTTTTTTTTTTTTTTTTATGTGAGTTTCTGAGATTTGGAGATATTGGCTGTAGAGATTTCTGCCTTCTTTCCAGGGCTTGGCTTGTGAGGAGGCTACAAAGTCTCTATGATATCTCAAAAACTCTACAATTCACACCAAAAAAACATCTAGATGAAAATAGCAGCACAGGCCAGGGGAAAATATGTATTTTTGATTTGGGGGTGAACTGTCCCTTTAATGATCAATCACTGTCACAGCTGTGGTAAGTGTAGATGCTCTGGGGGACCTGAACTGATAGTGTACACACTTGACCTACTCTTCTTTTTGCTTGAAGTGTTTCATGTTAACAAATTCTCATCATTTTAATGAACTGTTACAACTGTCCCCACCTGAAGCAGCCATTACATAGTTAACTGTTGTAGCATGCAGGCTTGAAGGTAGCTTGAATGTAAAGCATCAAATTAAACTAAAGAAACTGCTACCTTAGGTTATAGGTGTATCTACAAAAATAATCATGATAAAAAAAATATTTTCTCACCTAAAAATCAATTTTGTTTTTTGTCATAAAATCCATATTGCAGCTCACATGCCAGATTCCACTTCTCATGTGAGCTCAAAAAGGAAAAGGGAGTGTACCATATTGATGACATCCACACAGCACTTTTCTGATTGGTCAAACTGACAATGTTACAACTAACCCGGCGTGACAATACTCCTCAGTCTCCCCTAAGGGTACATGAATTATAATGAATTCATACATGAAAACGCATGAATTCATTCATATAATACTTCACAAACCATCGGAAATATACAAGAATTAGCAGTATCTCTTGCATGACTCAATGCAAGAACATACATTTATTAATGCAACAACTTAATTATTTCAATCATCAAGATTTCTGAGTTGCTGATGATGTCTATGACTTCTTCATAGGTAAGTCTGCAGTCTGCATTGTTCCCCTTTCCTGTCCTCACTTCAGCTGTCCAGTCCATAGAGGCATAAAAAGCCTGCACTGTTCCTTTAAATGCAGACAAACCTATGAAGAAGACATAAACTACATTAACAACTCAGCAATCATGATGATTGAAATACCTTTTTTTCCCACTGATTGTGTATGTTCTTGCACTGAGTCATGCAATGATCACAGTTAATTCTTCTTGATTCCTGATGCTTCATGAAGTACTACTTGCATGAACTGATGCTTTTTCATGTATGAATTCATGTGCCCTTATTATAAAGTGTTACCAATGATCCTTCTATCAGGAAGTGCAGGAAAGATTGCTGAGATTTTGGTCCTAATGATTCCAGTTTAAATTTAGAAAATAATTAAAGACAAAACAAGAAAAGGGGGAGTGTGAGAACTGTAGTTTAACATCCAGAGGCAAGCAGAAATCTCTCTTGGAGACAGGCTTGATCTGATGTCTGACTTTCTTTTAACCTCAACCAGTGCTTTTAATCTGTCACTTTCAGCAGCTGGAGTACAGGAGGGAGGGAGAATGAGGGATAGACAGAGAGAAAGAAAGATGTTGTTGTATGTCAAAACTGTCTGCAAACTTTTGCTTATTCATCGGTGCCTATTGAATAGTATGACTTTGGAAAGTAATTTTGCTACGCGACTTGAATCAATAATCTTAACGAGGTGTGCTTTCCTGAGAAGAAAAGACATGGGGGCTGTTTTTCTGGCGAGTCAATTAAACACCCTTTTTTGTTTGTGCATGACAGCCTTCATTGTCTCCCTTTATTGGTTTCAGTCAGATACTTGTTCCCAATCCAGTATTGTCTGGGAGCTGCTCTCATGGGGTAATTATTGAATGTTTGTTTTTCATTGGCAACACCAGAGAGGATGAAAGGAGTGACAACACTTATTGTTAGAGTTTAATCTATGTCAAGAAGGCAAAAAAAACCCTACTGAACAAAATATATATTTTTAGACCATCACATAACGCCCCCTTCTTTCAACAGTCACCCCCTCTTGGCTTCATTAGCCACCCCTGCCTCATTTCCAGACCAGCATTCAATCAACCAGCTCATTAACAGGCTCATAGCTCACACGTCAGGAACAAGAGTACCTCACTTTGCCGGATCAATGGATATAGTCATGTTAACAGCATTTCTAAGTGACCAGGCTCTGCGAAAGATGTGGCCGGGTCAATATTCAATTAAAACCATCAAGTAACCACCCAGTTGCATGTTACCAATACAATAACAAGTAGAGGTAGTGTGCCATACAATAGAGATAGGTGGCCCTTTTTCAGTCTTTACATTTACCAGTGTGAGCAAAAAAGAAAAAGAGTTCAACGGATTATGTGCTACACTTCCAGTGAGTGATCAATCTTTTATTTTCAGATGCAGTTTGGAAATATTTGTACTATGATTCATTGGTGTACTTAAAAATGTCAGATTTGTGAACACAGAAATATGTTAAGAAGCTATGAGACCTCTTCGCCTTCAAACCACAAAAGATATGATGGTCGAATCATTAGTCAAAGAAATTTCAAGCACTTCCTTGAACAGGAGCTCCTGCATAATTCATTCAGCTCGTCTATTGAAAGAACCTGCTCCATCTCTGACCTTGAATTACTGAAGCCCTTAATTATTTTTCCTAATTATTCAATCATGTTGCTTAAAGACATGTTCATTTTAAGACACTCCTTGCCCTTAGGTTTCCTCCTGAGCTTTCTGAAACCATTAACCACACTGACAAATCATCATCCAACACCAGGTCCTCCTCCCGGTTCCAGAGAAATCAGTATGTTAGATTAGCAAGAAAGGGAAAACTGAGTTTAAGTGTAATGTTAATATATCTTCCAAACATTTTATCTATATTACAACTAATTTCTCTGAAAGCTGAAGCAATTAATCATCGTTTTCTACCTGTTTGTCCACATTTTTAAGATTGTGATACAATCCAAATTTTTTAAACCAGCAGAGAGAGCTTCACCTGATCTACCTCGCTTCAAGGAGTAGCAAATATTGTTTTGGGGAAGTTGTAAGCTGTGGCAGTTTTATACCAGTCAGACCATAATATCAGCCACTGCCCTTTTAAAATAATGACAAAGTACATTTTAAAATAAAAAATATAGTCACGCAATATGGTAAAACAATTAAAAAACAATTATTTTGATAGATATTGCGATTGGGATATGATTCATGGTTACTGGAAATGATCATTTTTGCATCACAATTTTCATTTTCTCTGAAAAAAAACTGAAAATCATAGTGATGTGACATTTGTTGGGATCTGTACCAAACAAACATGTTTTCTAAGATCCGGAGACAAAGATTTGTAGACCAGATCATCTCTGCAGCACTACAGTACTTCATTATAATGCTGTTTGTGACACATTTTACCTTGATCAAAACAATGCAGCTTCTGCAAATACTATTTTGATCAATTCTGTAGCTCTAATACAGAAAAAACACATTCTGATCTGCCAAAGGCTGTTAATATCATCAATCATAGTTTCTTTATTTCTTAAGTCCCATTGTTTTGAATTAGCTGATGTTGATAAAAGCTGCATTATTGCATCTCATAATGACTCAGGCTGTTGTTGCTGATATTAAATCAACACCTTTCAAATGACGATGGAGTTCCTCACTGGTCCGTTCTGGGTCCTCTATAATTGCCATTTTGCAATTCAAAATTTGATTTCATGGAGGTACAGTATGCCTAGTTTGTGCCCTGATATTTCTTCTTCCTCCCTAAAATAACTTGACATTCTGACAGATACGACATTCATTCATGTTAGAGACATAACAATAAAGATTGATCTGTTTATCAAACATAAGAAAATACATTTCTATCATTTTACCTATTAGGCTTTATTACTTTGAAACCTTTAACAATAACACCTATGTTTGTTTGCTTTTACAAACAATAAAATACAGGACTACTTCACTGATTAAGGACAACCTTAGCAGTTATATTTGTGAACACACAGAGACACCACTTCACAGTATTATGCACCTCATAAGTGGAAATAATTACCCAGGCTTTGAAAGTAAATTATTATGATGTTATATCTGGTCGGGTGATTTTAAATTTTTAATTATCTAACTTAATTAATAATACTGGTGATTGTTCCTGAATGCTAACTTTGTAATCTGTGTTTAAATGTCATCTTTCAATTTGTCCTCTTGTTTCTTTTAAACACAAACCAGTGAGAATAGAAGAGCGAGTATCTGTTTGAATCTGAATATCCCCTCAGTTCTGCTGCTGTTCACTGAGCTCACAGGGCTAGAAATTATGAAATAAAGGTCAGGAGCGTGACCCAAGAATAACTTTTTTTTTTATGTAACAATGTTCATTTTGCAAATTCATAATAGGCTCAAGACACGGTCCACTGATTAATAAATAATTAACTGCATTTTGCATTTATGCAATATTTGGTATTTCATTATTATTATTATTATTACACATCAGCTTAAAAAATATTGACAAGCACAGTTTCCACCTCATGAAGTGCCTGTAGGTTCTTGTATATTTTAACATTAGCTCATGTGTCTCCTCCCCTGTGGCTGTCATTCAGCTTTAAGTTCTTTACACAGTCAAACTGAGAAATAGAAACATGATTTATGACCTCCTCTCATGGTCATACGAGCATGCAAGCTTTTGTTCTCAGCTAAACACATGAGTCACTGCTGTACATCGTGTACAGTTAAGGGGCCCAGAAACTGTTGAATGGAAGAAAGGGTTGGGAAGTGGGTGTTTGACAAATAGAGCCATTTCCTTGTAGTTTAGTTTTCCATATGAGACTGAGAACAGTAAAAATGTCAAACTGAGGTTAAATGGCAGCCATTAAATGCAGTCTTGTTTCAGCTACTTAATTGAAGAGTTGCATCGATGAAATAGCTTGTTCCCAAACACATATTCCGCCTCATTTATTTTTCAGTGCTGATGAAATTTTAATTGCACATTAATAACGCTTGACTTAATGCCGGAGAGAGAAGGTGTGATCCAGAATATCTTTAGTTCCAGATGTCACCTCATCCTAGACCTTTTGGAGTTATAACCACCCCAAAAATACACATAGGCACCAGTGTTGGCTCACGATGAGCCATTTTTCATGTCAAAGCAGTAAGTGAAGGACACCATGTGAGCAGCCAGTCTGTCTTTCTTCTTGCGAGTGTTGAGGTGTTACTGAGTGGCTTTAGTCCCACTTGACTCTGCATTTCCACCACAGGTCTGCCCACTGAATTATTAAGCATAACTCTATGGACCCCTGGAAACAGGGAAAACTTGCAGGTAATCATTTCATCAATAAGAGATAAGCTGCTGTTGATACAGAACAGTATGTGCTGAGTGCCCGTGTCGTCATTTTAGCATGACCCAGTGGGAGGAAAGAGTTTAGCGGGCTGAGGATGAAACCAGCCTATATGTAATACAGCATGTCTCAGCATGCCTCTGTTGCTCAATCCTCCCCAAGGTGCAGCTCAGTCTCAGAGGGTTCATAGTCGCCCTGTAGATCACAGTCCCAGGGGTTTGGCGTTAGAATCGCTGTAAACTCTGGAGGTGCCCTGAATATGTGTCCTCAGGGAGTTTACTTTAAGTGATGGAGTCATTTATGACCGCACAGTTTTCACAACAGTTTTGGATATTTTACAGTTCCTGACTCATTATTTTTCGGCCTCTGCCTTGTCTCTGTTTGTTTTGATTTGTTTTGGTTGTCTGTGATACTCTCACTAGTTCTGAAAAGGGTGGGGCTCAGTTGGAAAAAAAGATGATGTCATGTACAGGATTTAGCAAATGATGACAATGACATGATGTTGTTAGCTCATGTTGTCAGGCCACTATCACTCAAATCTGATAAAATATTTTGAGTTTTGTTACTCATTCAGACACAAATATTTGATTAGAGAGATATGCTTTCTTTTAACAGGCTAATGTACTACTCACTGTATCTTTGCCTATGAAAATGTAAACAGACTTGTTTCATCTGATTTCACAGTTTCAAAGAAGTGGCATGCTGCACGTCACCTTTTGTAGTTGTAGGTCTTGTTATTTGTTTAAAGAGCTGTATTACAAAATTTGAATAACTTACGCAATTTCATCAGCAAGCTTATAGATAGCATACAACTTTTTAGGAGATCATGTATCGTGTGCATTTTAAGCTTTTAATTTGTCATTAAACACCGTTTTGGACGTGATAGTCAATAGTCAGGTGACTTTTGTCATCACAGTCAAGTGACCTTCGTTGTCACGCAGATCTTGACTAAGTTTGGGAAATGACTGTGGGCTGAAACAACATAATTATGTCAAGTATGGGGCATAAGTTAACTTACACACTGAAGTTAAAATAACTCAATGTTGACGCTTGGTTTTACACAACACACAAACTGCAGTCTCTTGGGTAAAAGTCTGTAAAAGTCTATGTTACTGTTATGCAAAAATCATATTATAAAGTCAACTACAAAGTTTATGAATATTCAATAGATATATTTACAGTCAATAACGCTAACTTATAAACTGAGCAGCACCAGGTTCTGGGTTTTTAGCTCCTGCTAAGGTTTAGAGTCTAAAAAATACTGTTGACACATACAGCTTTCACTGGACAGACTTTCTTGACACTTGTCCACTTTGGGAATTTGAATGCATGTCTACTAAAAGCCTTGCAGTGCTCTCTCTACCCACTGAAGCTTTGGTCCAGAACATATACTGAGCTATAAAAACTGACACTTACTTCTTTGGTCTTGGCAGAGGCTGTTTCAACTAATTGCATGGAAACTTCTCCTCACAGAGACAGTCATGACTACAGGCAGTTAACTGCATTTTATACCGCACATCACTGACTTCACTGTAAGCACTTTGCTTTGTTGTTTGTGAAGTCTGAGATTACGCTGTGCGTCCAGGCTGTGGCTCTGCGGGGTGTCGGGGCGGAGATATCGCTGTGTTCTGTTACCTGCTGCACGCTCTGCCCCGTACAGGCCTGGCAGATGACTTTTTGTAAGAATGGGAGGAAATCGATGGCAAAGGCATTAAGATGTAAGGCAAGCTGGGTTGAGTGAGGACACACCCTGACCAGCCATTAGAGAGGGACAAAGACGTGTGACTTCCCACGGACCACTGCCTGCTGATAGCTCTGCATGAGGGAGTGCAGTCACTCATGCTGACCTCCAGCGCTGTGTCACAGGGAGTGCAGTGGGACCAGAGGAGCTGCAGCAGCACAGTCACTATGATTTGATGGTCTCTGTTGTTATTTTCAGCAGTGGATCTGAGTAATGGAGCTGAGACTTTCCTCTGTCTCTTTGTGTTTCTGTCTCCCCCTCCCTCCTACCCTTCTCTTACTGTATTTGTGTGTGTGTATGCTAATAGCCAGGCACGGGGTTATTCAACAGAGTGTATTTTATGATTTGTTTTAGAGGGTTGTTGCTGGGTGACAGCAGCTCTTCCGTCGTGCTTAGGTGAGCTTTGAATAGCCATAAATCAATGGCACACAGTCTCTCAGCTGCCAGGCTGATTGCAGTGCCATATATCGCCAAGCTGGCTTACACAACAGTCACACAGACTGTTCTTTTTTTTTTCCAGATTGAACCAAAGTCTCTCCTCCTGTTTCTGTTTTCTTCTATTGCACTCCCTCCTCTCATTTTTCAAGTCCAAGTAACATGTAGCATGTAAGGATTCATTATTGTATAAATTCTAATTGTAGATAGAAATAACTCTATAAATATATTTGTTTTATTTATCTTAAGTCACACTAGCTATAATTATATTCAAGAACATGCATGAAAAATTCCATGTCTAGCTTTTTATAGTCAGACCGACAGCTCCCTCTGAACCCAGGCATGGATCCAAAATTAATATTTAGTCACCATGTTCAAGAAGAAAGAAACTGATTATTTATAGGTTTAATCTACATGAACTACACACAGATCATTTATATACTGACAGGTACATCCTTTTACTAATGTCACCAGCTGTTATAATGCCTGCAGAGATTGCATACAGCATTTCTTTACACTTTTGAGTCTGCTGACACCTGTTACAGATGTCAGGTTGGGTTAGGTTGGCATGTTGAAAGGCTTTAGTTGGTGCTTTATTTTACAATATCTATATTTTTTTTGTTTGCTTGTTAGGATCCCAATTAGCTCTGCCCTACAGTAACGGTAGTCTTCCTGCAGTCCACATTTAAAACCATTAAAAACATTTAAAAAACATGTTTTAAAAGTATGTATATTAAACCTTCCAGTCTACACAAATCAACACATTTAAAAGATACACTAAACATTATGGGACTCCCTAAAATGCTGTTTTGTAATTCACCCAGGGTGGTGCTTTACATTCAGTCACACAGAGTGTAGCCCTACATAGTCAGACCTCTCGCCACAGCGCTCAGCAATGGAGAAAGGTCTGATTCCACACACACAAATTCTGCTTTGTTTGCATTTCTTTAAACCAATCACAAATGTCTTGGGAGGTGCTTGTTTACCAGGGATCTGAAAACATAGATAGCAAATGCCACTAACCAAACCAAGCAACTAATGGCAGGCTTAAATCCACAGTGTGGACCTGATGACTCAGACAGCACAAAGTGTTGTGTGCTTGATGTTCGTTCTTGATCTTATCCGTTTTTGGATGAAATAGCAGAAGTGTAAGAAAAACTTCTTAATCTAATCTTTGCCTTAACCCCAAGATTAACCCAACAGGAGAACTCAGGCCTGATTATAACTTCAAACAGAGGCGATCTTTTATTTATTTATTGTTTTTATTTTTGGTGATCATCAATTTATAAAGATACACTTAGATTTTTAGTCCTTGTACTGCTGACATGGCTGCAATTGCGACTAGACTTCACTGCAGATCTTCAAATGGCTTTTTCCTGACATGATGAATTCTCAAATTGACCATTATAACATTATGCTGCAAAGAATAACAGCAAAAATATACTAAGATGTTGGGTCTATATTCTGATACTAGTATTACAAATATCAAATACATTCAAAATGCATCTAATATTGTATGTGTCTATTATTCAGTCTAATTTGCCTAATTTTCCAGCTTTAGAACTAAAACTAGACTATTCTTTGCCAGTCAGACAAGCTTTTTTTTTTCATGTCTCCGAGCACAGGCTGAAATGGTCACGGAGCTTGCCCAGGAGCTCTCACCATGCCCATCCAGGTGAAATGGCAAGTTTTTAGGGAGTCCAAAATATTACAGTCATCACAGATGGCAAATGTAACACGTATATAAAATAATAACATTAATATGTATAAGTAAATACTTACATTGATGCCTCTCAACAGAGTTCCCAGCAAGAACTATAAAATCCTACATTCATAATATCTCACCAATATAATGTTCCACAGTGTTTCCTCAATTGTTGTTTAAACATTGATTTTTGTATTAATTTAGTCAATAACAGCGTTTGTGAAGAATTCCATTTTTTCAATGCCTTGGCGAGTGAAGACCAGTCTTCTGTGTTTGGACAGATGGTAGTATGTGTTTGAGTCTTTGACTCTAAATTGTGTTTTAATTGACTGTCCTGATATGATGGACTTTTGAATTGTTTTCATGTTGATAGTATAAGTGCAGTGATCATCCATGCCATACAGACACTATCTTTATAGCTTCATCTATATGAGCTGGACGTGAAGATTGGTCTTATGCAATTACAAGGACACAGGCTCTACTGAAGCTCTGCTCTAAACTGAAAGAGACATTAGCATTATTGATTTTAAACACGCCTTTGATGCCGTTTGATCAGCGTGTGGAAACACATGACTGGAAATTCACCTAAGGAAGTAACACGTCCCATCACAGCACCCTGCTAATCGATAGAGAAAATCTGTCCAGCTGCGAACTGCGGAGATGAGGATTAACTTGTTTGTGTACTGGCCACAGTGTGTTCCACATTCATCTTATTTGCTAAGCTGAAATGATTTCTGGGAGACTTCAAAGACTTATGTTGCAATCAGAGCTTCCACATTGCATTATAGCCATTATAAATCTATGCATTTGACAATTGGACCTTCAGATTCTTCATTCTTTTTAATTCGGTTTGTACTGAAGACTTTATTACTACTCTCTAATGTATTGAGATCTTGAAGAAACGTACTTGTGAAGTTTTACTCAGGAACCTCTCTTCCATTTCCTCAGAAAATAACCAATGAATGCTGTATCTGAGAACAGGGTTTTTTGTTGCTGAGGTCTATAAATGACTTCCATCATTGATGGAGGTGCTGTGTTACCAGCATGGACAGACTGCTTATTTTGCCTGCCAGCTACTTTCTTCTCCTTCCGGACCTCTTTCGTGTTTGACTTATTATGTGACTACACAAATGACCCAATGTACAGGCTGGCTATACATTATTTCTTTTCCCCTGTGTGGTTGAACACTGCAGGCAGGTAAAAATCTTCCCTGAAAAGATTAAATTTGGGGAGATGGGGGGTCCTCATGTATGTTTAAACAGCCTTATACTTATACTATGGAACCAAATCTGGAGGCATTCACATGAAAATAGCATTATGGTTTTACACATATTACTGTGTGAAATAAGAAGCCCTTCTTAATTAAAAATCACTTGCATACACATTTGCATAGTCTTTATTAAAGTGACTTTGGTCAATATTTGTATATTCACAATGGATCAGATTACCAGTTGTGTGTGAAAGGTGTCAATCCTAAAGATGAATCCACAGAAATTACTCAACTCTGCACTTTCCCTTCCCCTTTGTGCATTTTCAGTTTTGTTTTTCTGCTCCACAACCGTTGGTTCTGTCTCACACTCTCTCAGCATTTGTTTTTTTCAGGGCAGAGCAGACAGCTGTTATCACGAAAAAAAAAGCTCTGATAAATCAACTGTACACTACCTGCTTAGCAGTAAGCTGGTAAACAAAGCGGAGCATTTAACAGCTAAAGAGCCAGATATTTCTCTCAGGAGTTGGTGGAGACCAAAAACAGAGATAAAAGAGAATATTGGACTTACATTAAGTGGGGGACAGATATGTAACTCCAAACAAAAGCTTATTTTGCTCTGTATTTGCTGGATGCTCACCCCTCCCTCTTTTGTATCCCCTCTTCATTTCCCCAAAACAGACAGTGAAAAAACTGACATGTAAGTATGGAATAGGTTTGGGTTTTAAAAGAAAGATGAGAAATGCTGCTGCAAATCATTTATGCAAAACTTGTCAAACATTGCGTGCAGAGCCACGAGTCTCCCGACACACACATGCGTCATGTCACTGGCAGAACAAGTAACAAGTAGCATGACTGTTCCTCCACACCTCATTTCAATCAAAACCACAGTATTCCTCATATGCAATGGAGTAGGATATTATCTTACTGCAACAATGTGTTTTAAACAGTTTTTAAGTATTGTTCACAAATTGTCATTTAGACTACAGTATCTAATTTAGAAATGTGATTCTTAATAAGATGTTAACACCACTGCAATGTCTCCTTCTCTGTCTCCCCTGTTACTATATTAAGTAAAACTACCAGTATTTCTTTGTTGCAACTAATAGTACCCTAAAAACACAGCATTAATAGAATCAAAATGCAAAGATTCACACATCACATTGTATTGTATTGCATCCTGACAGGGCTGAATTGCATTACAATGAAAAATCAGCTATTTAAAAATTTCTGAGATGCATCATATCGTTGAACATGTATCAAGATACATATCGAGTCAGTTTCAGTCAGTGAGATGTACACCTCTACTATTTGTCATTTAGACACAATATGTAAAAACGGGGCCCAGGTTTAAAAAATACTGGAATTACCCTTTAACTTATCAATTCATTGTTACCGGAGTATGGATGGCTCCTTTCAACTTGTAGTTGCGGTAGTTTGGAGCTTATGGTTTCAGAAAGAGGTGCTCAACTGTAGCCCCTCCTTTGCCCAGCAGTTTCCATGGAGAGAGGTGATCTAGTACGCTACATTAGCTTATCGCACAAGCCAGCTGGGGCAACACTGTATGCTACACACACACAGACACACACACAGACTCCCACTGTATCTCTGTTTGACAGGCCTACAAAATCCATGCTTTATTTTTAGTACAATGTCTGTTATCTGACTTTCCTTATATTCCTCGTATATTGGTGCAGCCGGGTTTGGGGCTGCGCAGGTCCTCTCTGATGGTGACATTTAAAAGGTGAGAGGTCAATCGAGAAGGGACGGAGACACGACTTGCTGCAGACCTTCATTCATTATTCAGACAGGCCTGTCAGCGAGAGAACATCACTCAAGAAGATGTACCGTAGAGTGGTGTGGGGCCGAGGGGTCGCCCACAGACTAAAACTGAAGTTTCCAGAGAGTTGGACATTAGAACCCAAAGCCATTGCGTGCTAAAACTCCGTCTTAAGCTACAGTTGCACACCACACCAAGGTTTTCATTGCTCACGCGGCAGGCTGGGACTGGAAAGGTCAGTTTTCAGCCACCCGTACAGGAATGACAGGCATGACTGAATAATGCAATGAAATTCTGTAGTCAGTCCAATACATTTTCTGACAGCAGATATATTTTCTCTGCAGCCGGTAATCCATCTCTCACAGCTTTCACAGATTCTTCCTTCACATGACACCGTTCTATAATGCCGCTCTTTTGGCTTCTTACCCAAACTCAAGTGCTACATGTGCTTTACCCTACTTGTCGTCAATTGGTTACAGCAGAACAAAAAGATTGCTCTTGCATTTTTAAACAGGTGCCTTCGTCATGCACACCTCATCTTGGGTCACTTAGCTGGCAAGCAAATGGTGAAGAAGCACAAAGCAATGACACTGTAACCGAGGAAGTTCGGAGCTTTGTCCTTTTGTTTGGCTGCAGTGCCAGAGCTCAACTGATTTTGTTGGCTTACATCCACCTCTAGTCTTTGCTCTTTAACCATGATATCCTCTGGACATTTGAGACGGTTGCAGGAGAAAGCTCTGAGTCTGAGAGAAAAAGATTGCAGTGCTATAATTTATAATGCAAGTTATTTCCTTCCGAGAACAGTGTGGCTCTCTTGCATAGAATTTCCCCTAAATAGCCATTTCTGAATGACTGAGCATGGTTTATTCTCAGGGGAAGAAAATACAACAAATTATACCATAGAGGTTTAATGATGAGCAGCGGAGTGCATCTTTTGAATAATGGTTGTCTCCTCCTTAAGGGTTCCTATTTGAGACGGGGTTGGTCACATGATACATAAGGGCAGATAAGGTTCAGCACACATATTCAAATCAGCTCGTTTCTTCTTTCTGGATCCATTAGCTTATTGTTGTGCAGAGTCTTTAAAAAAAAAACGTGAAAAAGAAAGTGTTCCAAGGCTTTAATGATGGTGGCATCTGAGCTGCATTTTTACAAACCCAGCAGGGGCGTTTCTAGACGGGGTTGGGGTGGGAGGTGTTCTGCTACCCCTGAAGTTGAAATTGGATTGGCCACTCAGACCGCCACTCCAGTATCCTCAAATGTGATTGGTTATCTGCCCATTGACAAGTGGGGAAAAATCATGAATCAACTGTTCAATGAGTATTTTTAAATGTGCATTGTTTTCTTTTGTATGTAGCCAACTTTTATTTTTTAGAAACTTAATTTTCTTTATTGAACATGTTAGGACACAGGCTTGAAATGTTGCTTGTAGTTCCTTTTACACAACTCACAAAAACAAAAAAAACTGCGCACAAAAAACTATATAGCAAATGTTTGAATAAATAACAAAAATCAAACTATTTTTCATGGTGAAATTTAGGAATACAGTATGGAAGCTTCATACTATATTAGTATGGTGCCACTCTATTGTGTTGTGTTTATCTTTTAAATAAAAAATACACACAAGAATTTAAGAAACTATAAGATACTGTCATGTTAGTAATTACTGTAGATATTAGAAATGTTAAATTAATACTCCTCTGATGTTTGTATGTGCATGCCACCCCTGCATGTCAGTGCCCCAGTTGGTTTAGTCAAAAAAGTCTAGACCCTGAAACTGCACTATGAGACAGACGGTGGAATCTACTTTTCTGTCTGATTCATTACAGTTACACACTGTATGTGCGTGCAGCTTCCTCCATTTTACTGAGCCTTAATTTAGTGTACCATGCATATCTATGTTTCATTACAAATGCAAGTCCCTTATTCACTATTGCTTCCTTTTTGATTTGTTGGATTGGACATCATTGACAATTCCTAAACCACGACACAGGAGTACTTCTACTTCTACTACACAGCCTACCTTTCTACTCCTGTCTATCTCACCTCTGGTAGTTACCAGCAACACTCCTCCAAGTGGAACAACAGACACGTTTATATACATTGAGAAATTTAAGGGCATCAAAAAGAATGTGATGATGGGGTCGTGTTATTGTGTTATTTTTGAGATTCCTCTGTTTTTGAATAGCTCTTCTTGTTTTATTGTGGATTTATCATGTTTCAGTTTAATGTTGTTATTTTGTGCAACTGCTACCTTGGCCAGATTTCTTATCTCAAAGTGACTTCCTGGTAAAATAATAATAAGTAAAAGGAGATTTAAATACCAACAAACAAGTTTGCAGTGGCTGCCAGACTTAAGAACGGTAATTACCTGAACTTGATACAGAACCCAATACCTCAATGCTCCATGGACGAACAGTCAACAACAGGGTTCAATTAACACAAGATCACCTCCAGTCTCTCATTGTGGAGCATTACGTCTGCCATGGTAGACAGGCTGAATTAAACAAAGCGTCAGGTTACTGTCGAGGCGAGCATATCACCTTGCATTGTCTCGATAAATGCAGGAAACACGTTTAGGTACTGTATGTCAGTACAGTAAATAAAGCAGACTTTTCACATTTCCAATGCATTTATCCACCTACACAAATGCAGTTTCTAAATGAGCGGTATGAACAAAGTAAGGCAGAGGCTTCACACGTTATGTGACTGAAGGAAAATGTCAGCAGAACTAGAGGCAGATGGGTGAGAGAGATACCATTGTTCTCCAGACACGTCTCACTCGATAGCTTCTGCTCTTTAGCAAATATAGTGAGAGACAAAAGGCAAACACAGGAGCTATGTTTAAATCCTGTCATCTGCACTTCTCATTTTACAGCTCGCATTCAGGCCGAGATGTGTGCATTCACATATAGAGAAGAAAATCCATCCTCTGCAGCGAGAGGAGGTGGCCGAGTTCATCAAGCCCCCACACAGAGTTCGTGGTGCTTTGTCTCTGAGAAAAGTCCCACTGTGGTTTCTGGAGATAATGCAGCCCTTGAGGTCAGGGTGGTTCGAGTGGGAGCGGGGTGAGAGGTTTGCTCTGTGTCCCCACCTCTAATGATTGTTACTGATTAAGTCAGCAGCACAGGGAGATAACATCTTCATTTCACTTTGTTGTGATCTGATCATCTCTGTGTTCACCTGTGTGGAAACGAAAAGAGCAGCTGTTGTATTTAGGATCGGTCGGTCTGTCTGTCTGTCTGTCTGTTAGCAGTTCTGAGGCAGTGTGTCTGTCCACTGAGAGACAAACGGTCACAGGGAGTTCAGTTCGATCTCTGGATCAGTTTGTCCACCCACTCTCTTTCACGACTAGGGAACAGAATAACTGATTCAAACAAAGTCAATCAATAATGACAGTGAGCATGAGGGACCTGAAGGAACCCTCTTAGAAACAAAGGTGCTCATTAGAAGAGTTCTTCAGCTGTAGAACCCTTCACAATGGTTCCACCCAGAACCCTTACAGAGGCTTATACCTAGAACCCAATATAAAGGATTATACTCAGAACCCCCCCTATGAAAGATTCTACTATGGTGTTCCCTCTCTGGGGTTTCTATCCAGAACCTTTCCACCTTCTAGGGGTTTAATCAAGCACCCAACTAAAGGATTCTGCCAAGAACCACTTTATATTTCAAAGTTGTTTTTTTTTACCTAGAACCCATCAAAGGGCTTTTACTTAGAGCACTTTTTTATTCTATCTAGAAGGGTTTCATCTCGAACCTGTCCAAATGGTTCTACTGAGAACCCTTTTATATTTCAAGGGCTTTTTTTTTTTATCCAGAACCCATCCAGGGGCTTTTGCCATTTGAGGACATCTTCTTAGGCTTTGGGGACCACTGATCAACACTTCTGACATTTTAAAACAAAGAACTATTAATCAGTTAATTGAAATAAGGATCAACCAATTATTCAACTATGAAAACAATCCTATTTCCTGTAATCCTGTAAACCTGTTTCTCTTTAATATTTACAGAATATTGCATGGAAAACCAAAAATATATATTGTCTGAAAAACAGTCTCTCTCGGGGGGGACACTGTGGTGTTTTTTCGAATCATGTTTGCACAAAGAGATGCAGCAGGACAATGCAGAAGAGGTGTGGTTGCTGATATTTTACAGGGTGTTGCTCATCCTAATGAGGCACAGCCTGTGAGGAGTGATAAAGCCACCTTAGTGTGACATCTAGCACAGCCCCACCAGATTTTCTACCTTTGCACGGTAATGGCACTCCTCTCCCAAGGGGTTTCTATAAATAAATACGCTGTCAAACACATGTACACACACACACACACACACACACACACACACACACACAAACATACGTGCACACACTTGCTTACACATTTTTCCCATCCTTTCTCTGGCTTTCTTTCAAACACATTTCCCTTTTTAGCCTGTTATTTTCCCACTCATTCTCCCCGTGAAACACACACACATAATATCCTTAAATAGACACGCTGATGTTGTAATTTAGTTGATTGTATGTGACTGGCTGGAACCTTTTCATTGGACTACATCAAACTATTTGGCAGTCATCTAATTTCCCAACAGCAGACTGTCATGTTGCTCTTCTAAATCATCAGAGGGTAGGCAGAGGTGTTCTTTCATACAGAGTCAGACAGAGAGAGGGAGTGAGTGAGAAAGAGAGTGATTGGTGTGATAGCAGTGTCGCGACGTGGTGATGGACAGTGGTCAGAAGGCTGTGCTTTTTCAATGCACTCAGTGCTCTTCAATGTAGCTGGAAGTGCTGTCCCATAATTTAAAGGTGTATAAGATTTATGAGGATTTATGGCAGCATATGGCAAAAACCAAACACTGGCTCTAGAGAGGGTTTTCGCGTTTTTGCAAAAGAATAATGCAATTGTATCTATTTTGGGAGATATGTTTATTCAGTTTTAAGTTGAGAGTTAGCTGAGAAGTTTGATATCATTTTCTGGCACATTTGTAGCTAGTCAGTTAGCTTAGCTTAGCACTAACAACTGGAAAAAAGGACAATAGTTAGCCTAAGGTAATAAAATTAATCTACCAACACCTCTAAATCTCACTCATTTACATGTTATAGACTATCTCTTTGTTTCATACGTATTAATGATGCATGGATGAGCTCTGAGTTTATGGGAGTCTGTAGAAATCATCCACCTGTCATCCACCCAAACGTTTTATTTTCTCCAATTTAGACCTCTACAGCAGGTTATATGGGAGAGTATAGCTTGGCTGGATGCAACAACTTTCTCCAGTGGTTGAGTGATAACTTTACAGTGATGACAAAAGTCCAAGAAATCACTGCACAGCATAAATAGTCCTGTACATAACCCTTTTGAAACTGCAGCCGGTACCAGTTATGCAAATAGAGGTGTTGATTGGTAAATTTTGTTACCTTTGGACAGAGCCAGACTACTTGTTTCACACTGTTCTCAGTCTTAATGCTCAGTTAAGCTAACCAGGTGCTGCCGCTAGCTTCATATTGAACGGAAAAGTTGTGAATGGTATTGATCTTTTCATCTAACTTTCTGCAAGAAAGCAAATAACTGTATTTCCTAAAATGTCAAACTATTTCTTTAAGTAAGGATTAACCAATGGTTTCCTCAGTCCTCTTTATCCAAAAGTGCTGGGGCTTGTTTGTACTTGTCTCCTAATGGCTGCTGTAATTGGTACCTAACGGGTGTTTCATTTGCACTTGATGGCACAGAACAAATAGACCTCTGATGAATCTCAGGAACCCAGAAACGATTTTCCAGAGAAAATCCATTGAAGTACCGAAGAGTAGACAGTAAGAGGAGGTCATCAACTAACAGAGGCAGTGCTGCTGTGCACTCAAAGTCCACAAACTTTAATGCAGGTAACCTCAGATGAGAACAAAATGGACAGCAGGCTCCTCATCTGCAAAAACATTTTTCAAAATCATAAATTCTCTACTTGAAATAGAAACACAGAGACACATTACAACACCTGTCTGCACGATGCACTGCACTGTGTTTGTGTTTGCTGTATTTACAGTACCACATACTGTATGTGGGTGTGTGTATTTTCCATGCTTGTCTGAGTGAGTGCAAGTGGGAGAGAGAGAGACAATGTGGAAAAGAAAAGCTTTTCTAGGTCAACACACCAAAAGAATTGCAGCTGATTTTGTTTCTATTTAAAACTGAATATAAGGACATACTTTTTGTCTCTTTTGAAATGTTTCTGTTGTACTGGCATTAGTAGAGCGAGGCTGGGTTCTTCTGCCAATCAGCTGTGTATTTCATCTGTCAGGTTGCAAAAGTTTGCTGTAGGTCGTCATCAAGGGCTGCATATGGGACGACAGATGCACTGCCAGGCCTGTCAGTCATCCATACAGTGATACATTTAAGTGAGAAGAGCCAAAGTCTGTTTAAAATATGCAGAATTCACTGGGAACATATGGTGATGTGAGAGAGGATCAGAGGCCATATCCATACTTGTATGCTAATATTGATGGTAATTATGTGTGACTCCTGTGGTGTGCTGACTGAGGAGGAACTAACGTTCATTCGTTGTAATTACATTCAGCAGTGGGTAGCACAGAGACGAGCCATACGAGACTCAGGAGATCACCTTAGTGGTACAAGACTCTCTGTTTGCCAGGATGACACCACAGAAGAAGTCCCTTAAGAGCAGCTGAAAGCAGTACACCTCCTCAGGTAGCTAACCTGCAACCCTGTGGCTACTCAGCACATCGAATGACTGACACATGCAGGTGTTTCTAATTAAAAGAGTCCCGAAAAGGTCCTGCGCATTTATCTGAATTTAAATGCTTGCCCTTAGCATACCGCACTGCGTTATACAGTAAGAACCAGTGTTGCTGATAGTGTGGCGGTGCAGAGTGGGTGGATTGTGTGAGAGTTTCAATCACTATATCCCACTAATCTCCAAGCAGCAGTCCCAGGAGTCCCTGTTCTCCCCAGTCTACTGCCAGAGCCTCAGCCTACTCGCTGCTCTCATTTCTCTCACTCCTTCCTCCGCCTACCAGACACCAGCCGCGAGTACATCACCTTACCTCTGTCTGGTGCGAGATGTAGGCCAACAGAGATGTATAGGCATGTGTTAAGTTTTAAGTGGGCCAAGCAGGAGAGGAGGATGTGGATCACAGGTTGAAGGTCAGGCAATTATGGAAGGTCAGTGAGCATAGAGACCAGGGGCTGTAGTACAGAAACTTCCTAACTTAGCTTAACTTAACAGATCTTATCTTGACTGGTTGGTAAGCATGATAATTTGTGTTAAGAAAAAAAAACACAGAACTTGAACAGTTCCTAAGTCAATGTTCTATCCCAACGTAAGACAGAAAACTGTTTTAGACAAGCATCCATAACTTACCAAAGTCTTAAATAAACTTAATGCTCCCCTAATGTTCACATTTCCACCTGTAGTAGTAGCTAACTTACTAACTAGCTCACATTAGTTTTCACTAAAAATATAGCTAAATATGGTGTTCTGTAACAGTAGCTAATGGCAGGTCTTTAATAGTAGCTAATGGTATTGTTGGCTAACTTTTTTAATCCATATGACTTTTCTTTTACACAGTGGACACTGGATATGATGGAGACTGTGTTGGCTATCTTAGCCCACTCTCTTCCTTTAATCTCCAAAGTTAAGATAGGAAAAGTATATTAGACAAGCATCCATAACTTACCAAAATCTTTAATAAACACTCCTAACTTTAGGATAACCATTAATCTGTCCTAACTTTCACTTTTCCATCTGTAGTAGTACCTAACTTACTAATTAGCTAATGGTAGTGTTCACTAACAGTAGTATTTTATTAGCAGTAGCTAATGTTGTGTTGGCTACAGTAGCTAACAGTAGCGTTCACTGACAATAATTAACGGTAATGTTCGTTAACAGTATAGCTAAAGATTGTGTTCTCTAACTGTAGCTAATGGTAATGTTGGCTAACTTGTTTAATCCGTATGGCTGGCGAGCGTCTATCTTAGCCCATTCTCTTGCTTTTATCTACCACGTTAGCATTGTTGGTAATTTCCCAAAAAGAACATCTTTGGATTTCTCTAAAGATGTTATCAAAACCGGTAACTTATCTGTCTTGAAGTTAAGTGCCTGTTATTATTTTTGTATATTTTAGCATGTTTCAATAAAAAAAAGAAAAACAAAGTTGTTTAGTTCATCGAGGTGAGAAGAGAAGTGTTGGTGGTTAGGTAACAGACATAAAAGTTCATAAGCAATATTGGATTCAGTATGTAGGATTTCCTAACCTGAGATAAGATCGGGTCAAGTAAGATAATGATAGGATTTCTAAAGTTAATTAGGCTTTGCTTCTGTAACACCAAATTGGGAAAAATCTTATCTTAGACTCTTTATGTTAACTTAAGACTTAAGATAAGAAGTTTCTGTACACAGGTACAAAATAACATGCTGTTCATGGTCTGTTACTCAACATTATATTTTGCTCTCACATAATCTTTCAAGTCCTTGCTTTCTCTTGTGTCCAGTTTAAGTAATTGTATTGAAAGAGGGGCACAGTCACGTGATATGCATCTGAAGTTGTCGGTTTAAGCTCATAATTGTCTGGACCCCTCATCCTGTGTGTGACGCTGATCTGTCAAACTACCTCAGGCAGCTCCATCTCACATGAGAAGACAAGTGGAGAGTTGATGGGTCCACTGTAAACTGAGCAGCGTGATGTAAATTGAAAGGGTTAGTGATCTGGGGGAAACCTGACTCCCCTGTTGTTACATTAACACATTTGTGGTTCCAGATGCAGCTCTCTGAGGACAGAAACACAGACTCAGCTGGGACAGTTTGGGAAGTCTCACTATGTGAGTGTGTCGTGGGCCAAAGCTGAAGAGAGACAAAGAACTGTTACATGCAAAAGTAGTGGCAGTAGTGGTTGATGGATGGAAAAATTGATAGATTAACTGACCGTTCGTAAGCATTGCCCTCTTTCTTAGTGTTACGCCTGTGAGGTTTTCTTTTCTTGCTAGGCACGTGCAGTTTATAACGTTAATGGGAGCTTTACTACTTGAATTCTTAGACAGCGCTAGATAAAAGAAATGTTCGCATTTCTAGCTGACGACCATTGATTTTGTCAGTTTCAAGTCTATGTGGCATTGTGCTGAAAGACTGAGACTAAGCTAATACATCCTTGTCAAAAATGAATAGGCTAAATATGAAGCGTTAAAGAAGCATTCTTCTAGTATTGCAGTGTTACTTCTTATAAAAAGAAAAATATTCAGACTGATAGAAAGACAGACCATTATTTTGATCTAACATAACAGTGTTTGGCTGCTTAATCTTACATGTTTTTCTGTTATTTTCACAGTTCATTATCACTTGCATTATGTGAGAAAAGTCTTTTGGTACTAACTGATGTGTTTGGCAAAGTAACGCTATCTCTGCTGGGGTACACAATAAGGAGCAGGAGAGAGCCGCTACCGTAAGCCTAAACTCTGATATAGTGGCATCAACACCAAGTTTTTTGTTGCTCAATACTAAATAAAAGATACTACCCTCCAAACTCTTTAAATGTTCTACTGCCGCATGCACACTGCAATATAAGTTATCTTGTGTCGTGCATGTGGTAATTGGACTTGAAATGAACATTGACAGATATCACCCTCATCTGTCTTTTCCATCTGAAGGCGGGTGTACACTGTGACATATTTGCCTGTCCCAGACAAAATATGACCAACATGAAGGAAAAGCAGTGATATCTTCAGCCATGGCTTCCAAACAATGATCTTATGTCGGACTATGAGAGAGTTTTAAGGTAGAAGACAGCATGTCCAAGTCATTTTTTCTTCTTACTATGCCTTTATGTAATACATGTCCTCTTATGGTCAGCACAGTGTGTCTGTCGCAGGGCAGAGCTTTGAGAAAATGAGACGAGTAGGCTGCTCATTAGATCCACTTCATCAGCCCTCTGCCCAGATCAAAATCAACATTAAACGGAAATCCCAGGGGCTATCCCATGGAAACTTTGGCTCAGTGGATAATGCCAACAACAGCGTTTCCAAATCTCCAAGGATTTTCTTTCTAATCTTAGTGTGATCTCTCACTCTCAGAGTCTAATGCCGAAAAGTGATTACAGAAATGCCTGCAATTCCTGTTGTGAAATATACTCAATGTAAACAAAGAAGATTCTCAAAGAAAGAGAGAGATTAGATTCGTATATATTGCATAATGCATTTTAAATTAAACTCTTTTTGTCTCGTACATACATATATTATAGTATTAAGTATAAAATCGTTTGCAGATGGATGCAGATTAAAGTGACAAGGATGCCAGCAAGAATATTCGCTGGTTACAGATAGGGTCCGAAAGTTTTTGGCCATTCAATAGATTACAAGTGTTTTTGTGTTTTTTGGCTGTTGAGTGATGGAAATAAATGAATCAAAGCATATAAAAGGGTTCAAAGAGGAGAGCCCAACCTTAGTATAAAGATTTATTAATCATCTTACTTTAACCCCAAAACAGGCCCTAGTTGTTCAAGTTTAGTAACTGAGAGATGGTGCAAGTAATTTGGTGTAAGATGAGACAGTACTGGATGATTGTGTTGACGAGAAGGACATTGACAGAGACTGATGAGCATTTTGCGTATACAGTATACATTAGACAGGGAGGTTAATATTGGAGTGGCCTAAGGAAGTAAAGTCAATAAACATTACTTGAATGATTAAAAGGACCAGAGTGTTGGATTTAGCAAGATTTAGAGATAAGCTTGCAGATGGCAAATACCTCCCTTCATCCTTCGCTTCCAAGTATGCAGGAGACTCTACAGAAAAATGTGAAAGGCTGCATCCAGAGCCAGTATTTGGTTTGTCCATTCTGGACTACTGTAGAATAACATGGTGGTGCAATGACAGCTTCCTTGGAAAAGGACCTGCACCCTCAGTGGGTATAAATGGCTCAGTCTAAGGTAACAAAATCACAAAGTTTCTTATTTTCAGGTGATTATACACTCATGAAAACTGTGAATTTTGTATTTCTTTTCTGCCATATTCTGCTAATAAATCCCAGTAAATCTTACACACTGGACCTTTGAGATTAACCACAAAACAATAAGTAATTGTACTTTAATACAGGTCCTTAAAAAGTTTTAAAAGGCATTCAGTATTTATAATTTTGAACTGACAATATTTATGCAGAAGAGTGCACCTATATGTTCACATTTGACTTTTCTTGCAAATTTGGTTTAACTTTAATAAAACAATGGACTTAAAAATCTTTAAACATCTCATATTTAACTTACTGGTACCTGTAGACACCCTGAAATTGTTTGGAAGTTACCATGTAAAGAGGGAGATGAATGAACTGATTTTGGAATAATGACATGAAGAGAGGGAGGAGATGGCTTGTTAAAAGGCCACAGAGAAATGTGCTGCAGGCATGTGATTTGGCTGAATGTCAGTTACAGCTTCTATAGACCTACATGCACAAACAGGGCTTCATTCAAGAAGAAATCTGCCATCACTACAAATCAGTGTCCCAAGTGGATCCGAAATGTGAATGTGTCACTTTATTGATCTCTGCTGAATTGTCTTTTCACTCCTGCACCCTACAGTGATATCGAAGTATCAGGTCACAGCATCAGACTCTACAGCAGGGTGGATGCTTGTCAAAACACGTCTTACACTGAAAACAGTAGATGATGGCTTCTGTAATCATCAGGACCAGGCACATGCACAAATGGACCCCAGGTGTTGCTTAAGCATCTGCCGTTTTTGCCCATGACTACATAAGTGCCCTTTCTGTGAGACTTTCTTTTTCTAATTTTATATTTTAGCTTTTAAATTTGGCCCATGGCAGCAATTCTTAATTAAAAGTTGTAAGCTGTAATTCCCACAACTGCAATTATCCAGAGCCCAAAGTGACACCTTCACAAAGTTTGTTTTGTCCAACCATCATTCACACCTCAAAATTATGAAAAATACATTAAATTTATTCAAATAATTAAAAAGAAAAAGCTGAAAATTGTGAAGCTGGAATCAAGAAATGTTTCACATGAAAAATTACTTAAACGTTAAAGATGATTAATCGATTTTACTATTACATAATATAATGGTAAAGTACAAGTACCTCAAAACTTGAATTAAATACAGCACTTTAACACAATAAATAAATGTACAATAAATGTATTTACTTACATTCCCCATGGGAAAATATCTTAGTACGTATTTATTTTTTATAAATAACTGTAAGAAAAGTGCCCTTTTTTTGGCTTGAGCACCCTCCAAAATGTCTGTGCATGTTCCTGGTCAGGACACTGTGCAGCCTCTCTCTGATACACTGACCAGTACAGCAGTCGGTGGGCAAGTCAGCAGCTGCAACAGCAGCAAAAGAGGCAGATTAGTAGTGGGAAGGATAACAGCTGCAAATTAAAACAGCTCCCTGATTGATTTCTTTCATAAAAGGAAGCAGTGTGACTGCCCACTGGGCAGGCAATAAAGTGCTGTTTACTCAACCCAAAGTCAGGTTTCATCTGTGATGCATGTGGCGAGAGTCTAGATCAGGTAAACCGGGGGTCGTCTTAAATGGCTAGTAATGGAGGTAAAACAGACCATTTGCAGAAGAACATTGTCTTAAGGAAAGCATAGCAAGGGTCATGAGAAGCAGAGGGAAAATAGTTAAGTGAGTTTTTAATCTGGGGTCAGCATCTCCATGTAAGGCAGCGATTGGCTGAGGCCGGCGTTCTTGACTGTCGGCCAGTTTACAGCAGGCTGGATGGATATAGGTAGTGTGTGGAGCATCAAGCACCAGCCTGACATGGTGTTTAGCTTTTTTCACTCAGTGTAGCTCTCCACTTGAGCTCCTGGAATACTGGAGTGGGAGCACAGAATCAGGAGACAAATGTGTTTTTAATCATGATTTTGTCTAGCACAGTTGGATTACTCACCTCAGATGACAGACTTGTGTCTTTCTCCACGCCTCATGCCTCAGCTCCAGGATCCTGAGGACGGCAGCAGCATTAAACACATCCCTCCATAATTTAGGGTTTTGTTCCACTTGCAAATCATCGTCACTGTCGCTCTCACTTTATACAACTGGGACGCGCGGCCATTCCAGACTGGAAATCAGCAGTCTGCGACAGTCGATGCTGGCCCTGTGCCAGTCGCTAACGATCTGCAGACATCTCTCATTCCAACAGTATTATGATGGTGAGATTTAGTCTGGTAACAGGCAGCAAATAAGCACCCAATTACGCATCTAGCATATACAGCGAGTATATGATATCTTTGCTTTGGCAGTCAATCAACTCACTAAATCAGAGGTGATTGAATCATTATTGTGTGTGTGTGTGTGTGTGTGTGTGTGTGTGTGTGTGTGTGTGTGTGTGTGTGTGTGTGTGTGTGTGTGTCATCTCTGAAACACATTGGGCAAATTGTGTACCCAGTGAGCTTGATGTGATTTCTTATCCTTTATTGCTCACATGACAGGGCACTGTGAAACCCTTTGACACTGTTAACTGAGTACTTGACCTTGTCCAGTAGAAGCAGCAGTAATTGTAGCACACACTGAAGAATTGTAGTGGGATTGTTTTTGCTGACGCAGAGAAAAACATCATTTCCCTCGGGCACATTTTGTTTATGGATACACCTTTCCGAGTCTGTGTGTGTGCGTGCGTGTGTGTGTGTGTGTGTGTGTGTGTGTGTGTGTGGTTTAAGGCTGCAAATAACAGTTTTTTGGATTATCAATTAATCTCCTGATTATTTTTTAATGAATCCATTAATATTTTGCCTATAAAATGTCAGAAAATATGCCAAAACACTCACAGTCATTCACAATCACATCAGATGAAGAAAAGTAGTAAATCCTCACATTTGAGAAGCTATAACTTGGTCAGGTTTGCTTGAAAATGACTGAAAGATTAATCCATTATTTTCTGACAATCTACTTATTGATTAAAGGAGCAATATGTAAAACCCTAGCATTAAAAAATGAGTACTACAGTCCAAATAGTGAGTTGGAGCCACAGATGGTGTAGTAAATAGGTTGAAGCCCTATTTCATATATAATCTATGGTCAAAGTGAGTTGTTTATACCCATAAACAAGAGATGACAAGTCCCACAATGTCAGTTGACCAGCTGCATATAACTCTGTCGATTGTCCGTCAGTGTAAAGTTAAGCCTGTTATCCTGAAAACAACAGCAAATATATCACATAATTCTCCTTTAATCGACTGATAATTTCAACTGCTGTGGGAATACTTTTTTTTTTTTTAGAATTTGCAGTGAGGCAGGAGCTTGAACTTTTTCCCTACCAACTACTAAGCAGTAAGAGAGTTTTCACTTTTTTTCTAGGCTAATGTGGGAGAGATTGAATGTGGGCTTCAGAGAAGAAGCAGAAAGCAGCCTGTCAAATAAACTTTGAGTCTTATTAAGAATTAACTGACAGTACTTGTGCATTGGCCTCTACAAATCACAGAGCTGTACTCGATTATTGAAGCCTGAGTTTCCTGAATTATCAGTGTTACCAGACATCCTCAGTGTCAAATCAACTGATCACATGTCCCCAAGCCTCTGTTTTCTATGTCCTGTTTTTGTGAATGTCTTAATGCGTCTGTTATGCAAATGATACAAAGCCTCGCGTCACCATGGAAACTATCAGCTGAGCTATACGCCAAGGTACTGCAGTCTCCCCATGAAGAGATCTGTGGACGCTCTGTGCTGCTGTCTGCCAGTTCGTGTGTGTGTTTGTGCACTTGCATGTGCATGTAAGTGTTAATGTATACGTGAGAGAAGAGTGTGAAAGAGACAGAGAGGGGGCAAGACTAGGTTTTCTGTCCCCTTCCATCATCGCAGCATGACAATTAATCCCTCTGCAGTCTGTATTGATGGAGCCAGCTCTGTTTTTGATCATCAGCGTGTAAATCCTGCTTCAGTCATTCACACAGATCGCATGCAGCTGCCTGTTATTGTTTGCATTAGCTGCCATATGCTGTGACAGACAGCTGGGCACGCTTTTCTGTCTCATTACAGTCTCTGTCCACTCTTATTACAGCATGACTGAAAGGCTCCATGGCCCTGCAAAGTCCCATTCTCACATTTCACTGTAAACACTGATGTATAGTTTACTGTAAGTGTAGTATGTGCTGCCTTCTTATTCTTTTTAGCCTTCATTGAAAGGCTCCATCTCAAAGCCACTTGTAATGACTGTTTTATTTTTATATCTCAGGCCTCTAAGCTCAAAGTGAATGTTCATCTTTTAAAGGTTAGATCCCTCTTAACTGTTGTTGTTGTAAATGTCAGACCCTCAGTTTCTTCCTTTCTTTACTTGGTAGAGTTGGAGGACAGAGAACTAATTGTGTTTTCTTGCTCTATTTCAGACGTTGATCATTATTACACAACTTCATTTTAACATTTTATTGAGGTGTTTAAGAAAATAGGTCACTTCTAAAGTTTCTGCCTGTTGCCTCAGGGACCTTTAGTGCCTGTACATCTCAGCTGCATACATTATACACCATGGACTGCACTTCAAACAGCATTTTTCTCTCTGCCTCTTTCTACATTATGTATCTCTGACCTCGCCTTACCACTGAGGATGAGCGACGGGTCTCAGAGTCCCGCGGCCTCTGGAGCACAGAGCAGCTGGACAGAAATGAGCAGGACAGAGAGTTATTTAGTGGTCTGACACTGATGTAGAAGACATACTGTACGGACAGATCAACACACACACACACACACACACACACACACACACACACACACACACACAGAGCTGTGGTCGTCAGTGGTCAGGCAGGAAGTTCCTTGGTCTGCTCTTCCACTCCTACTGAATCATTTAAGAGGAGACTCTGCTCCACAGCAGGTGTTTCACTTCTACAGAATGAAAAATAGATGGTTTTATGTTACACTTAGCATTTCTGTTAGTGTAAGAGGAATATTCTCAGATATGATTTTTCATATGTTATAGGGACATTTCATATTATTAAATGTGGGGTTGTATGAGGTAGTTATCCAAAGTCAGTGTATTACCTATAGTAGATGGCAGTCAGCTCATCCCCAGTTTAGAGAAGCAGAGACGGGCACCAGCACGGGAGCTAAGCAGTGAACGGGGTCAGCAACAAAAGGTATTTTTAGCCACTTAAAAAGGTCCACCTAAAAGAATCCATATCCATTTAAATGTACACTTTTTTAAAGAATCTTTTCACCATTATACTTTATTTTAACTTGCAGAACACAGGAGTTGCTGGACTACCGCTGCCTGAGTCTGTTAGTTCATTTGTGTGACTAAAGTGAATCCAAACTATCCTTTTAAAACAGAGATATTGTGCAGTAACACAAACTAACTAATCAATTGTCCCTTCGCTAAGCCCCACCTCCAAACAGCAACTGTCCAGTCATAGCGTAGCAACTGTAACTAGAGCTATAAAGCTTTCCATCTCTCTACATGTTGAAACAGTGTGCAAGACGCTCTGAGAAGAGCAATACTCAGCATTTCATGAATCTGGATGGTGCCGTCTTTTTTGTAGTCTCTCAAAAATGTGAAACACAAGAGCACATATGTGTTGAATGGATTAAACTCTGTCTTCATCTGCTCTAACATAAGCTGCAAACGTTAGTATGTCCAGCTAACAAATGCTAGCGTGCATTAGTGTGTGCTTACTTTTCCCACAGTTCAGCATGTGAAAGGAAAGTTTGGCAGGCTTAGCAACAGTAAATAAGAAGAGCGGTGCTTATCAAAGGATCAATTCAGGAAACAGTAGTCCAGCAACTCCCATTTTCTGCAAGGTAAAGTTTTTCCCATGGAGTGTGGTTGCTTTGGAGAGAGATATATTTGCCTTATATAATGGTATTTAACTATTATAAAATTCTGCCTGCCTACTAAAGCAGTGAAAATACTGTAAATATAACATACACTTAAATTGATATTGATTTTCTTTAGGTGGACCTTTAAAAGTGGCTAAAATACCTTTTGTTGCTGACCCCATTCACAGCAGAAAACAGCTTCCTTGTTGATGACTCTGTTTAACATAAGTACTGTATTTCATACTCTTCCACATTAAATAATCGAAATCTATCCCTTTAACTCTAATTTGAGTATTCAACACGTTGCTGAGGAAAAGTGATGCTGGATAATTTCATCCCAATTATCACTTTTGGACAATTTCATTTCACTAAAATAACAAAACAAAAAAGCAACAGCTCCTGAGGGACTGAATCCAAAGTTGAGATCTCCCATGCTGTTACACACTGAGTTTGGATATTAAGTGCTGTGTCAGCTGGATGCTAAATTCTCCACGGGAGATGCTGAAGTGCTTTTAAAACAAGACTGTGGGCCATTTCAGTCTCAGCGCATTCTGTTTCCTCCTCACAGATTTTTTATATGAATCTGACAGTGTTGAATGGAGCTCAGTGCTTGTTCCATCTGGCGTTACAACTAACCATTTGCTATCATCCATCGCTTAAACAGAAATATCCTCCTATTCAGACAGAGGAGGATATGACCGACACTAAGTGAGACGTAAAGTTAACAGTGAGTGTAAAGAAGCAGATTCTGTCAGGCATCTGGTGGTGCAGCACTTTCTATAATTGCAACCTGGTGAATTTGTTGTCATGGCTACACTGAGTGGTGGGCCTGGCACACTGGGACCAGTTAGGATAATTTTAGTTTTGATGCATTGGCAGTTTCACAGGTACATAGAGATACATACAAATAGGTGAGATGTGACAGACCAGGGTGTCTCTGTTGCAGTGATTGCATTGTTAGAAACACTCAAGAAATATGTTACAGGCTGCTGCTGGAGTGAGCACAAGTTTCATCAACAGATGTAACTCAATCCATGAAAGGACGGACGGCACAGTAGTCAGACAACATGTTGAAGGATAAGTTTGACAGTTTGGGAACTTGTGCTCAGAGTTAAATGAGAAGACGGGGTAACACTTTGTAATAATGGTACAAATCATATACTTAAGTAATGCATCACGAGTCATGATGATTGAATGCATGAATTGCAGGATGGGTCGTGAATGTCTGTTGCTCACCATTAACAAATGACCAAGTCACTATTACTTTATATGATAAGTTCACACAGAGATCATCAGTCAAGGAATGTTAATTCACAGCTACTTCATACATTAATTGATATGAAACCAAATTAGCTGTAAAGTATGTAAAACTTTATTTCAGGCCCATGTATTTACTCAGCCTCTTAAGCAGAACAGTACCTGTTCTGAGGTGCAGAAATACAGTTAAGGCCACATAAATAAACTTTTCCATAACTGAGATCCAGTTAACTTCCAGGGACATTGTTTGTTAAATATGATTAGCATAAAGACTTAAAACAAAAGTAACAAAATCTGCCAGCACATCTAATGCTCACTAACAGACCTTTTTCACAGCAGCCATTTTGACATAAAATAGGAGGGTAATCACAGGTGTTACTAATGAGATTCTTTAAGGTTCTGTTAACAAGTCATATCCTCCAACAAACTGTAATTGTGACATTCAGGGTTTTGCACAGATTAAACAAACAAGATAGACAGGTGGATTTTGTTATCAGTGGATAGTGTCACATCTTTCCCAAAATGGTGAGCTAAAAAACTACAGAACAGACTTTGCACACCCAAATCAATCAGAATGTTTCTTCAATAGGGAGCTGAAGTCCCTCCCCTTCCAATGAACCACCAAGGGACCTTATTTTGGAAAACAGGAATAGTAGTCTATGGTGAGAGACAAATATTTTTTGATCCTATTTGAACTGTGTCATGAATTGCACATATGATGTTCAGGTGGTAGAGCGTGCATCCCATTTACTGAGGCGATCAGTCCTCTGCAGAGACCACTGGTTCGATTCTAGCCTGTGGCCCTTTGCTGCATATCGTCACCTCTCTCCACCACCTTCCCTCTCTTCAGCTGGCCTATCTTCAACAAAGCCTAAAAACACATTTAAAAAAAGATCACTTTACAAGTTGTTGTTTTTTTTTTTTGTAAAAATGTTGAAGTGTCAGACTGTGAAGATATGTAATTAGAAAGATTACACACCCATAAACTATATGAATAAAAAAAGCTAAGTTAGCTTTGGATAGAGCCAGGCTGTCCACCCTGTTTCAAATCTTGTTCTAAGTTAGGCTGATCTTCTCCTTGCTGTAATTTCATATTTACCATACAGACTTGAGAGCAATATTGATCTTCTCGTCTAACTCTTAGCAAGAAAGTGAATAAATGTCAAACTATTCCTCTAAAGTACCGCACAGTGCCTTTTTATGTGATTACACTTGAGCATCAGACTAATCTGTCTTGAACGTCATCAAATGTCCTGACACTGTAGTGCTGAACTGATGTAGCATCATGTAGGACCGTGAGCAGTGACCAGGCCTCTCCTGTTTCAGGTGGTGTTCACAGTAAGCAGTGTCGGTAACTCACTCACTGTTGACACCCAATCGTGTCACAGGAGCCCAGTGACATCTGGTCCTTATGATAAACACCGAGCAGGACACGGCGCAACAGAGGCAGGTCACCTGAGACAGGAAAATTAGTGAACGTTACTTAGCTGTCAGCAGACACTGCAGATCAAGTAAAGGCATGTTACAGGGCCTCTGTGTTCGCTGCTTGGCGCAGGCTCGTATCAGGCTTCAGGACCAGATCCTACCATGTGATGAGGCTTTGCTCTTTGTAGCCATGGAGCTGGTAAGTGAGTTAATAGCAGGAAAGAGATTTTCCTCTTCCTCAGAATGGTGTAACGATGTGTTACTGTCCATGCAAAGCTTTTACTGGAAGTGACTCAATCATTTGCTTTCATTCATTCATCTGTAGAAATCACTTTCTCTGACCGAGGTCATGAACTTCTTTTTCTGATGTAATCTCCTGACCTCTGTTTGCATCCTGGTCATAATCTGCATTAAAGCTATAGTGTCTTCTAGTGACTGCTGGCCTGGTCTGTCTCTTGAGGTTGATTACTTTGCTCTAATAGCAATTAAACCTGACTTGTCTCGACTTATTGACATGTTGATTACACCACTGGTACTCTTCTGGTACTTAATCCTGTTATGCAATGAACACACCCATAATAAAAGATGCAAGAAGAAACAATGATTTTGTCATGTAAGATACTGCCAAATGGTCCATTTTCACAGAGTTGGTGATGATTCAGCATCATATATTCTGTTGTGTTTTTTCCTTTTGCCTGCCAACACTGCTGCCAGTTTCAGAGTGAGCAACAACCATAGCAACAAGAGACAGCTGGAGCTCCAGCCTGCACAAAACAAGTATCAAGAACAAAGCCAGATTTTGAGTACTTGTCATTTTCAGCTGGGTGTGATGTGTCTTCACTGAGTGGAGATGTGATTCTGCTGTGAGCCATGAGTCTTGCTGGTGTGCGTGCTATATTTCAGGCCCACACAAAAACACCCACTGTATATCAGAACTGTACATCTCAGGATCATAGATACCATACTTATTCCATTAGTAGGGCTCAGCCATGCAGGCCGCATGTTTTTGCTTTTCCTGCTGCCTGAAGGAGAAACTCCACAGCCCACTGAGGGGTCCCACAGCTGGCTTATACACACAGACAGGCGCACGCTGTGAGGAAGACCTGCCTGTCTCTCAGGCTCAGCAGGGGGGGGGCAGCACACAGTTCATTAAAAGTTCAGCTCATTTCACCTCATCAGAAACACTTCTGATAGGACCCAAACAAGTTTGCTTTTTAGAATAAAAAAAAAGAAAGGTTAACACTCTTAGGTATATGTCATCCATTCACATGTGCCTCAATATTCACTGACAAAACTGACATATACTAAAATGTAATGTCATTTTCAAACAAGAAAAAGTCCAATAAAAAAGCTAACATTTTTAACTGTGCAGTGTTTAAATAGTATAAATATGATTTTATAACATTTAATATTATCCCCATATTAGGAGAGTCATGCTATTTCAACAGCACATGGTTCTTAAATTAAGTCTAATGATATGAATGCCACAGGTAAAATAATTTGGATTATTTGACCATAATAGATTTATGACTTTAATTTAACAATTCTCATTTAACCATACATTATGGTTTAGTTTGCAGCCAATCACTGAAAGCATTCTTCAGTTTAATGCAACGTGTGAATGGCCCAGTCCTGCAGCAGCTACAGTCCCCACAGTGTGGAGTGTGGTGAAGTCGAGTATACCAACGAAAATTTTCTATTGGCTATACTTCATGTCTGTGGAGTCTGATGGGAATAGAGGCAAAAATGCATAAGTATTATATCAAGAATGTTTCCATTTGTTTTGAGTGATGTAGGGGAAAAAAATCTGTCAAATGAAGTGTCACTTTAAGGCTGCTGGTATATATTTTTTTAAACAATACCCTATACATAGAGCGACACTTACAATGTAGTGATAATGATTTACTGACACATCCCACATATTTAACAGTATTACACTTGCATATATGGAACCGTATTTCTGCATCAGAAGGGCTCTAGCGCTCACATGACAGATAATAACTTTTCAACACATAGGAAAAAAGGGGTTTAGTGGCGGGGTGCAGGGTGATTTCTGAAGATCAGGGAATGATTCATAGTTTGAAATTAATAGTTTTACATCATGAAGGTGATGTGGATCTATAAGCCTCTTTGCTCTGCAG
This sequence comes from Lutjanus erythropterus, assembly GCF_056507025.1. Classification (NCBI taxonomy): domain Eukaryota; kingdom Metazoa; phylum Chordata; class Actinopteri; order Lutjaniformes; family Lutjanidae; genus Lutjanus; species Lutjanus erythropterus. The sequence goes on from NC_139318.1 coordinate 24,362,280, forward strand.
TAGAAAGGCTCCTGTCTCATATTTTATCACTTAATAATCTTGGATCGGTCTTTCATTTCATGCTTAAACTGATTTATATGCTTTACGAAATTACTCAGCAGGAGTAAGTAGAGATCTGCAGCAGCCCAGTACAGCACACATGAGATATATTTTATGAAACTCTCTAAAATATTTTGTAATAATTTTACATATACAGGGGGAGAACTGCTTAACTTTTAGTTTTGGCATGTAATCTCCCTCTCAGCATACACCTGATAACACAGGTGTTCCACATGGTTCGAAGTCAAGGTTTTCTGTCCCAGGTGAAAGGCCAGTGGCAAAAGCACAGATGTTTTATCGGGGGGGTGGCTGACACTCTGGTTTGTACATCAGCCACAGGGGAGCAATCTCTCTTCTCACTTTTTCACTCTGTCACTCTCTTATGTTGTCTTCATTTTTCACACACCTGTTTTACTTTTCACATCTTTTCACCTTTACTCTGTCATTCAAAAATAAAAAACATGTCCGTGTCCTCTAAAAATACATTTAGGTGGCCTCGGTGGAACTAATGGTGGGCTTGAGGGCAGCAAAAAGTCATGTGATTTCTTTAGAGTTTGCACATACCAATGTACACACGTTTATGTTGTTAATTTTAGACACTTTTAGACACTTTCTTCTATTTATTCCCTAACAATTCTTCAACACATTTCTTGCAAATGCCGAAAAAAGACTTGAATCATACATCAGTGCACACACAATGTCCTGCATCTGTGTGCCTCATCATTTTAGCACCACCTTCACACTTCAGAAAGGACACATCCTGTGTGTAGCCGCAAGCTCAGTAATCCATCTCCTTGTCTCCTCCTCAGCACATGGCACACACTCCCTGCTATAGGCATAAAGGTGGGACAGAAAAGGTTGCCGGGCAAGGTGAAACGAGGAAAATGAGGCGGAGGGCACATCTGTGCGGGGCACAGGGGATCTTGTCAATTTGGGAGATGCACAATGTCGTTGCCTATCTGGTTTAGAAACAGATGGGAAAGTTAGACTGGGGGCACTTATGTAATTAGAAACTGTTCATTGGATTTCAGCTTGACTGTGATGTGAAGCAATAATAATTATAAGACTTGTTGTCAGTGAACAATGATTGTATTATTATGATTATAAAAATACTAAATTATACTAAATAATAATAAAACTAAAGCTGAATTGTACTCAAATAAACACTTACCTAACCCATACTAGTAAAATAAACTGAAATAAAATTGGCTTTTTACAATATTTAGAGGTGCAGCAACTGATTCTGGAGAAAGACAGTTTCATTCCTAAGTCATCAGATAATGATGTTTTGGAAATGAGACTCAACTATCATCCATCTTACTGACCTGTGATGTGCCAAAGCCTCTTGTCACGGGCCTGAAAATAGAGCCAAGAGGAGGAGCAGAAATTTAGTTTTTTCTCAAACAACTTGAATTACATTATGCTTTAAGTAGCGATATAATGCTTTTAGGATTTTTCCTTTCCTTTAATGTTTCATATGGCTTTTTGTGCATGTAAAAGGTCTGCAAAATTGCAAAGGCCAAAGTGGTAAAAGGGAGTTGCTCACTACAGGAAACACTTCTTCTGAACTACCTGAAATGCTTCATTTGTAATCAAGGCTTTGTTCTGTTACTTGGTGACATCACTATGTAACACATCACATAATGTGCAGCTTGTTTGGAGTCATGTAAGTCATGGCAATATTCAAATGGGATCACAAAATAATTTGTCTTTTGCCACAGACTGCAGTTTATATTTTTTCCAAATAAAGTCCAATGATGCTCCATCAGAAGGGGTGTGATTTCACCTCTCAGTCTGAAATGACAGAGTGAACAGAGGTGTTGCAGATATGGCCAATATGAGAAAAATATATATTTTTTAAAGTTTTTGTTGATATATTTTTTAACATGAAGGTATTTAAACCCATTACACTAGAAATGCTTTAAAATGGGTGTAATATAGTCACTTTAAGAATTATAGAACTTTTGCCCATTGACATTAAAAATAAACTGCCTGTCTCAGCTTTACAAACTGCGTAAAAGAGGTATCAGTGAATGACAGCTGACCTCTCAATGATCTCTGTTTGCTGCCTCCACAGACTTTATGTCCTTCTGCTGCTCCTTAAAAACCCTGCAGGAAGTAGTCAAAATAGTCCATTCTCTTGAATCAAATCTGTTCAGTCTCTCCTGCCATCATTTTTGACTGGTGACGTCAACGTCTAGTATGCAGGTTTAGGAGGTTAAAATCCCAGCAAAAGCTACAATCCCCATATATACATGATGTTCCAAGGTGTTTGCTAATTTAGGTGTTGCTTTTTAAAGGACCATTGTTTGTGGCATCTAATGATATAGTGGCATCTAGCGGTGAGCTTGCATATTTTAAACACCTATCTGAGTTTTGTTTACTAATATAACTACAATTCCCTGCTGTCTTAGGAGATTCCTTTTTAAAAATGAAACTATGTATTGGAGGCCTTCATGAACTAAACATGAAAAACATAGCTGGTTTTGTTGTTTTAAAGGTCCAGTGTTTGAGATTTACAGTGATTTACTGGCAGAATATTGCAGAAGCTGAATGTAACATTCATCAGTATGTATTCATTAGTGCATAATCACCTGAAAATAAGAATCATTGTGTTTTTGTTACCTCAGAAAGAGCCATTTACATGCACAGACAGGGACTGGTCGTCTTCCATGCAGTCCACCATGTTTCTACAGTAATCCAGAACAGACAAACCAAAAACTGGCTTGAGATAGAGACTTTCATGTTTTGCATGGGTGTCACAGCCACTATAAGTTCTCCTCCAAGCTAGGAAGAGGGAGAGGCAAGGTGTTTGCAATCTGCAAGCTCACCAATACACCATTAAATCCTACTCACTGGTCCGTTTGTTGACAGAAAGAAAAATATAAACAACTGTCAGCTTCATCCTTTATCAATGTTGAAACTACATAAGGAGAAACAAAAGAGAGAAGCTGTATAATAGGGGGTTAATTGTTCTGAGTTTATGTAAGAAAGCAGCAGGTGAGTGTAGTTTTGCTGCACTGCGTGGTCCCTTTGTGGAACTTTCCAAGAAGGTGATTGCAGCCCTGGGGAGGAAGTGTTGATAGCTGCAAACGGCTTCTACCATCTTCTCTGGCGAGGAGAGGATTCTCCACTTTGTTTACTGGCAGTGTAATTCCACCCATCTTTTCCACTGAAATCTTTGCTAAAAAAAAACAAAACACTGACACTTTATCCCACAGAGGAAACTGAAGCAGAACCACAACAGACTCCGTAGGAGGAAGGTCACCTGTCAGTGTACGCAGGGCCAGAAAACATTTATTGGCAAATCACAGGAGAAGTAGTACAATAAGAGGATTAGAGATGCCACCTTGCACTCAACATGCCCGCAGAAAATAAAGTGAGTGAGTCATTGTGTGTGACATAATCCCTCCATTGATTCGCCTCATGCGGTGAAAAGGGCAAATCCAGTTACGATGAGGACGGACCAGAAGTGAATAAACATTTTACACAGCAGGATGCCAAGGAAAGCCCTAAATACCAGACAAGTTCAGGCAAATACAATACCACTTTGTTCATTATGTCATCTGTTCTCATACTTAAATGTCACTCGTGTGTCTAGTATTTCTGTTTTCATTCATTCCTTACACGCCTCCAGTCTTTATCTGATGCTGCTTTCTTTGTCGTGTTGCTGTCTCATTCCTGTCTTATCTCTTTTCTGACTGCTCTCTCCTCACCTCTCTGTCACAAAATATTTCAAGATGCAAACCTCTATGATTCACCAACTATCAGAGCCTGATCATCTCTCCCAAAATGTATCTGCATGCCAATAACTACCACAACAGCATGACTACCTTCACAGCAAAAGGATGATGCTACATTGACTGTATTTTGGCTTAGAGTTTAAACTAGATTCTAGTAATATCAGATATCAGCTAATCCTGATCACTCACTGAAGAGTTATTTTGAGTCATTTATTTGGAATAATTTTGAGAGGGAGGATTTCATGTGAACAGTGCTGGAGTTGAATCAGTAAATAATATAATAATGAGCCAGTGCGTCAGCTAAGTTACTGGGTCTGACTAATGGCATCCCAATGCTAGTGCTATAGTATATGCAAATGTCTGTTTTGAGTCTGACAGGGTCATGGGTGAGGACAGAAACTGTTTGCTGTATGTTGACAAAAATGTGATTTTGGAAATGTTGGATGGTCTGTTGGTCCAGTGTTTTGGTGCTTTGGTTTATTTGATGCTAATTAGGAAATATTAGCATGCTACCATGCTAAATTTAGACAATCATCATCGTAAAGATACCTGCTTAACAATAACATGCAACAAGCGTGTTAGCATGTTGCTGTTAGCATTTAGCTCAAAGTACTGCTTTGCTCACAGTACTGCAAGATAACTGTAGATTGTAATCCTGCCTTCCAGTCAAAGTTTGAGGTAGGAATTTAACAACTTAAATTTCCAACTTCTGACCTACAAGTTTTGCAAGCGCACAATGCCACACACAAAAAAATAGCTTACTGTGACAAATTTCCTTGTGTCTCCTTGCCTTTCCTTGTATATGAAATGCATCTTCATATATATATATATAGAAATATATATATGAACAAAATAATATATATATATATGAAGAAAACAGAGGAGGAAACCATAATCAGCCACCTGATAACACTGGTGACAGAATTTGACATCAATTTACGTGCAGAACAGGTTTTACTATATGATAGTATGTATCGTTTTTAATAAGATACAGACACATATACTTTACTTTGGCTCTTGGTTGCCATTTTACCATTTACAATGTGCGCTGCTAAGGGTGCTACTGTTGTTGGGTGACGTCAGACAATGGCTTCATCATGAAGCTGAGGTAGATTTGTCCTGAGTTTTCAAGTAGGAACTCGGACTTTGAGTAGCTTTCCACTGTAGATTTTCTAGTAGGAAGTTGGAAATTTCCCAGTTCTGAGTTGGAACACAGCCTATATACAACCTCACAAATCCGTTAGCATAACTGTAGACTGTTATTGCAACATACACAGCAGATGGACAGCTGAGACGTTGAATATGATGCAAGCATGTTTCTATTAATATATTGAAGGTTTTCACTGTGAAAATCTATCACTTTTATAATCCACTGTAACCGCCATGAATCCAAGCTGACTGTTGCCTCTGTTCTCCATGATGGAGCAAGCTACAAACTTTTTCTTTTTAATCAATACTACCTGTGAAGTATATTTTTTAAGTATTTTCCCCTCTTTTGATACATTCAGTGTGAGTGAGATGGATGATACTAAATAAAGAGATGCAAGAGGAATAAGTAACCCAGATATTATTAAATGAGATAGGCTGTCCATGAGAGATGTGCCGGACCAGAGGATGGCTATTGACAAAAACCTGCTTTGGAAAACCTGTCAAAAATCTTGAAATGTTTTTTTTCACTGCTGGGAAACAAGTGCGGCCTAGCTGGCTGCTCACCAGGTAGGCTAATTGTTGAACTTGTAACCCAGGTGGGACGCTCCCTTTCTGAAGAACCTCCTGCTGGAGTATGTGTTTATAGAAAATCTCTCCTTCTTCCTTGTCCATCACTCCTTTGATCAAGCATGAAGCAGAACTAACCTTGTGTGGTGAAAGCAGTGTGAAAACTAGGCTATCTCTCCAGCTCTGCAGTCCGTCATGGCCCAGTGAGCACACATACTCACACACACACACACCTTTTCCAGGACAGGAAAGCTTGTACTTGAGGAGGATATTAAATATTCAGTCTCCTGCCTTGTGGCCTGTGGGGAAGGGCGGCTTGGGGCTAATTACTGAGCCAATAAATATGGAAGAAATATGTGTTTGTGTGTGGTTTGGTGTTTGCAAAGATGAGTGTGTGTCATAGCTGTGTAGAAGTAACGGCAGTGTTGATCAGATTCATCTTCCGTTTATGCAAACAGGAAGCGGGACAGGCAGTCCCCATGACCTCAGTGCTTGTCATTAAGAGCTAATGAGGTAACACAAAACTAACCATAACCCTCTTTAACAGCGCATCTGTGTCTTAATGTCCCAGCTGCATAGTCAAATGTATTCACCCAGATACATTTTCGCTTTAGTGCCTTTTATACGCACTGTGAGAATACTCACTTTACTCTAATTGTCAGCTCTGCTCTGCTCTGTCTGGCAGCTACATGAAGATATTCATATTCAATTTCCTCATTTGTGAAACACTATCACCCCCGCATACACAAATCATACATGCACATTCACATCTCATTGCCTAATCAAGGAAACTTGCAAGTTTCTTCTGCAAAGTACAGGGTGGGTTTGCCTCATTCCCTCTGTGTCACAGATTTGTCACTGTGCTGAGTGTCCTCAGTAGACTCGTCTTTCTCCGGGGTGAGATCACGTCCCTATAATCTCCTCTCTGGCTGACCCCGGCAAGTCGTAGGTACTGCCGGGGTGGGAGGGGAAAAGGTGAGTAAGAGCAGGAATATGATGGGAGGTGGAGCTGGTCATGCTTCAGTCGTTCTTCGCACGCACAGCGCACCTTGGTTCAGTGTCTTTTGTGTTCAGGGTGATTCACTGGCGATGTCCAGGCCTGATCAGTGCGTCAGGCTAGATTAGTCTTGATCTGATGAGTGCGGTTTCCACTGGATGGTCCATTTTAGAGCTGAGGTTCAGTCAGTAGCCGATGCCTCGCAGCTCTCGTCTCTGTGTTTTGAAATGTTGCTGCTAAGTCGATGCACGTACGGTTTCCTTTTCCCGCTCTCCAGACTCTGGGGTTTCTTCTGATTTGTTTGACCTTCATGTCATCAAAGACACTGAAAATAGTGATTCTAACTTTTGTCTGTATCTGTTAATGGGCAGGTTTAATGTTGACATTGGTTGTTTTATTCTTTGGGGTGTGATTATAACAGGAAATCTACCTCTAATGGGTCGTATTTGAGTTTCCATCCATCACCTGGTTCTCATGAGATCCAGACCAAGAGGCAGGCTATTTCAAGGAAAGCTCTTATGGAGTTGATTTTTTTTTGTCTGCCCTTTTGGCTGCTGAAAGTGAAGTGCCTTTACGCTAGCCCTGTGGTTTTCAAAGTCTTGTCCAGAGACTTTGGGCCTTTTCTCAGACAGAGCTTAGAAAAAGACGTCCTCCTCTGTTCACTTGCTGAGTTTTGCTCAATTCATGGATGCCTCTGATGATTATGGGATTATGTTATTTGATATCGTTGACACTCAACAATTGAGTCTAATATTGCTGTTTGACATAACTCCAAACTATACCAAATAGATAAAAAAAAATGTATAGGTTTCTGTTTAACCAAATCACATGCATTTAGGCCATTCTGTATGATCTCCTTTTGATAACTAATGTTATAATTATATTTCTGCAGTAAAATGGCTAAAAATGCTATAAGTTGTGTTTATATATTTTGTTAAGCTCGACATTTACATTATCCCAAATGTTTCCAAAAATGTTCAGACCCAAATTAATCTATAATTTAATCAAAATAACGGTGCACTTCCTGCTAGCTGTTGCCAGCTAGATGCTAGCTGCTATAACTTGAACATGAATAAAACTTCAATATTATCTCTTCCATTAACATAATTCCTGCCTGCGAGCTATGGTGTTTGTTTAACAATGAAGACAACATCTCCCATGATCTCATGTTGTTTCACAACATCATCGAACCACGTCTTTTGTTTATGTTTTAGTGTGGGAGAGACCCCAAGTGACAGAATTTATTTTTAAGTGCAGCAGATACAAAAATACCATTTGTAACATGTGGGCACACGTCTAACGTTAAACTATTTAGTAGCACTGTGTTGTTATTTTGATAGGAGATTAATTTTTACTGACATATTAGATTACTTTGGTCTAGATGCATGTACTATTATTTGACGAGTGATTCCTTGTATTTTTCTGTTTATGGCCAACAATCAAAAAAGTCGCTCTAGTCTTTTCCCGCCCTCTCTCAGATCTACTCCCGCAGGGTTTCTCTGCTTTCAGTCCCTCTCTCCTCAAAGGCCAAGGTAGGAGTACAGGCAGTCACCTGTCAAGATTAATTAAAGCTTATGGCTGCTGATTGGTGCCAGGGAATAATCCTGCTCGCCACTGGCCTGGGACACAGCCTCCACAGTGACCTTGTGTTGGATTTCACACTGACTCTGGGACAGGAATAATAGGTGTGGCACACCTACACACCCACAACTGTGCAGCCTTCTTAATCCCCAGCACTATGACCAAACCCTATTGTACTCAGCAGATTATATCATTAGTAGGTGGCTCAATGCTTCAGAGGTCTCCAGTAGTCTGTCAGGCGAGCTCACTGACCATGATTTGTAAAACAAGCGCTACATTGTGGTTTTCTTGTAGCCTCGAGCACTGAGGGGTTGAAGCAGACAGAAAAAAGGAAGAGGGTCAGGAACAAGTGTGGCAAGGGTTTTAAAAAATGTATCAATACAATCTCAATACAGTCTCTCGTCTCTCTCCTTCACTGTCTCTCTCTGTGATATCAAGACTTGAAGAGAAGAAAAAAACATCCACCCCAGAGATCACATTAGCTCTGACCCTATTTCTTTTGAAATGCTGACATGACATTTCATGAATACTTTGGAGAAAGTAGCCAGAAAGTTAAATGGGCCGTGAACTAGCATCATCAGAAAATGCCGTCACTAGTTGGGATATTTTAGCCAGTTCTGAAAAGCAATTTAGTGTCACAAATGGAGCCGCACCAGTTTGACACGTAGGAATGGAGTCTCCCATGGGACAGACCTTCTTCCTCTGACATCGTTAAAGCACCATTTCACTTTGGGGGAGCATTTTAACTTTCAGCATGTAGTTCAGGGGCAGGCAACTGCTAACTTTAGCTTCACTGGTCACATTTGACCTTTAATATACATTTTAACATGGCAAATTATAAAGGGCCAAAATGATTCCTTCTAATGTAGATATATAAGATATGTAATGCATACTTGAGAAATACTGCTTGGATCTACTTTTCCTTGTTTGTTGTGATCATTTTCAAAATTAAAGCTTGAAGTATGATGCCAGCAATAGATTCAAGGTAAATAGAAGGACCCTCCTGCAAAAACAAAGCAGATGGCTTCAGAGCTATTGCATATTCAGTGTATTTTTTAATCATTAAGTCATTTCAGTCTGGATCACCGCCATCACTGCAGCGATGGACTGATGATCAAACGTTTGCAGCTTATGTTCCTGACTGGATTGAACAGGCAATTAGTCTAAAGCCATCCATATTTAGTATGCATGTCCTGATGATAAGTACTTTGCATTTGATTTGTCACCGGACCACCACACACTCAAATGTATGAAATGAGTTGTTTTTCAAAGTGACCCTCAAGTCAAATTTACGTATTACAGATACAGAAAAGCCAAAGTCAGGACAAAAGTACTGGAAACTCAGTGTAAGCAAATCAAATTAAAAGACTAGTAGAAAATTAAGTTAAAGGCACTTTTTAATTTAAGTAAGGACAATGTTGGCAATTACAGAGATTGTACAGAGATTTGTGAGGTTGCTCTGCACTGTGGTGCTTTGAATGCATGCTGATGGGGCTTTTCCACCAGTGTTTTCGGCCACGCTGAGTCAAACCGTGCTTCGCTGATTTGTATTTCCATTACCATGCCAAGCTGTGCTGTGCCAGAGATGGACCTACTCTGGAGTGAGGCCAAAGCGAGCCCAACCCTCCTTCAAGTGGGCTGTGGTGATGCCTCGCTGGCTTAGCTTGTGTGTGCAGGAGAGCAGAGGCAAAGAATTTTCTGTTCATTTCTCAGTACTTTTGTAGCTTCTAACAGAATATTTATGTTTTGAAATGTAGTTTCTTTGCTCTGTAGTGGTTTATATCTGCATTTACTGACAGTTTCATATTCACTTTCAGGTGTCGAAGTCATTTTAGGTAACAGCTGATGAAACCCCCGAATGAAAACATTTCCAATTTGTGCTGCGTCATAATAAAAGTGTTTAAATAATGAAACAACAAGGGACTTTTACTGTGAGGAATTTAAGGACACAGTGTGTTTATCCCAGAGACGTATATGAAGCCACTCAATTCAAGCCTCCTCAGACTCGTCTTCAATTGAAAGACAAACCTTCAGGGGGGTAGCCCTGTTGTAATAGAAATGCAAACCCATGCCGTGCTGGACTGACGGGCCGAGTTAAACCGAGTTGAGCCAGGCCAGCTCTGTGTATGGAAAAGGGCCATAAGATGCTTACAGTGATGATGTCAAAATGCAAATGTGTAGCAGGTTATGATGACCATGTTCTCCATCTTTGTTAAGACGCTAACATGGATCTGCTCTGGTAGATAGGCCTACATCTGCCCACCCTTTCATTCAGACAGAATTCCACCGGCATTAGATCTAGTCAAGCCAATCACAACCGTCTGTTTAATATGGGACAGATTCTTTACAATGATTACTAGAGGTGTGCCAAATCTGAAATGCCACACATTACACTGCTCCGATTGATTGTAGGTTTTTCCAGTTGGATCTAGTTAGCAGATTCATCCAGTGCAAAGTCTCAGGCTCCTGAAACTCAGATCAAACTGAACTAAGCAGTGTGCGGATTAAGATTATCTGACTACATTGCCTATTTTTCTCCTAAAATGTTTTCAGAAACATATTTTAGTGTACCATTTAGCTGTAATAGGACCAAGATCAAGACCAGGCAGCCGGCATTTTGTGCTTTCCTTCTTGGAAATAGATGTTTTAATTGATTGTAGATCTATCCAGCTGCATCCAGAGACATTTTCTCCTGCGTGTGTTGATAATACTCCTTGGAAATCAGAAATGAACAAAGAGGTCTCAACTAATTTGCATTTGTGAAGTAGCATTTGTGAAGTAGTCTGGCGATGCCAGGCTAAAAGTACAGCTGAGGTTGATGGAAATGTTATGGGTTTTGTAGGTTTCTGGTCACAAACCAAAGTCAAACCAAAAGTCCCTTGACATTCGGTTCGACTTTGATCATCAAATCAAAGTTACAATGATACATTCTGACGTAGACACCACATTTAATTGAAATCCATAGTTGTCAAGACATTTCACTGAAAACCACAAATGTGAACTTCAAAGTGGCGCTAAAGGAAGGATTAAGGATCAACAAAATCAATAGGATTCATCCTCTGGTGACCTTGGATATCTGTGCAATATTTCATGATAATTTATCCAGTAATTGTTAAGATATTTCAGTCTGGACCCAATTTAGTAGCAGCCTCAGCAACATCATTATCTCTAGAAAATGGCACAAGATGGGTGTGCAGCACAGGGTTATATTTCTCAGACACTAATGTGTATTCCTCTGTCTTCTGGTCTGTATATCTTCTGTTTTCAATGTTGTTTTCTTTCTCTGTTTGTTTTCCAGATCCTGGCAATTATTTCCATCCTCTTCATCGTGCTGTCTACTATCGCCTTGTCTCTGAACACCCTTCCAGAACTGCAGGACACAGATGAGTTTGGCCACTCCTCAGACAACCCACAACTGGCCCATGTGGAAGCCGTGTGTATTGCATGGTTTACCATGGAGTACTTGCTTCGCTTCCTCTCATCCCCAAGCAAGTGGAAGTTCTTTAAGGGTCCTCTGAACATCATCGACCTGCTGGCCATCCTGCCCTATTACGTCACCATCTTCCTGACAGAATCCAACAAGAGTGTGCTGCAGTTTCAGAACGTCCGTCGAGTGGTTCAGATTTTTCGGATCATGCGTATCCTGCGTATTCTGAAGCTGGCTCGTCACTCCACAGGTCTTCAGTCTCTGGGCTTCACTCTCAGGAGGAGCTATAATGAGCTGGGCCTGCTGATCCTTTTCTTGGCCATGGGCATCATGATATTCTCCAGCCTGGTCTTCTTTGCAGAAAAGGATGAAGAGGACACTAAGTTCAAGAGCATCCCAGCTTCCTTCTGGTGGGCCACTATTACTATGACAACAGTAGGCTATGGAGATATCTACCCAAAGACTCTGCTGGGAAAGATAGTTGGAGGTTTGTGCTGCATTGCTGGAGTACTGGTAATCGCCCTGCCTATTCCTATCATTGTGAACAACTTCTCTGAGTTCTACAAAGAACAGAAGAGGCAGGAGAAAGCCATCAAAAGAAGGGAGGCTCTGGAGAGGGCTAAGAGAAATGGTAGCATTGTTTCTATGAACATTAAAGATGCATTCGGCCGCAGTGTAGAGCTCATGGACGTAATGGTCGATAAGAGGGAGAAGATGCTTGATAATCATGTGTCTCCTAGTCTGCCGAAAGGGACACCCAAACTCAAGCCACAGATGAACCCCAGCAGCCCTATGAAGACCCTCGAACCGAGCCACCAAGAGCAGGCCAAGCCCCCAAGCAGCCCTCAGCATCTCAGTGCACAGAAACTGGAGGAGATGTACAATAAGATGGCCAAGACCCAGTCACAACCCGACCTCAATAGCAAGGAAAAAGCTCCGCAGTCCAAAGCAGTCAGGCAGAAAGCTGAGTTTGAGATGGGAAACATCCCTGCTGAAGCGATCTCGAGCACAGCAGAGGCAGTTACAGACATGAGGAGCATGTCCAGCATTGACAGCTTCATCAGCTGCGCCAATGACTTCCCTGAGAGCTCGCGCTTTTCCCACAGCCCAGTCAGCAACATGCCAGGGAGGGTCAGCACCAACCCCAGCCTGGAGCCCACCTTGGAGAATGAGCACGAAGGATGCCAGGGCACCACTACACCCCTGACAGGACAAAGTACCGAGCCTGGCCCACAATCTGACAGCCCCAAGGGTCTACGCTTCAAAAACCCACTCAAAAGCCGCTCGCTCAAGGTCAACTTCAGAAGCGGGGAAGATTCAGGAACAGGGGCCCTCTCAGACAGCTCATCAGTCCAGAGCCCTGAGGTCTCTGTCTACACCACTGCCAGCAGCAGGACACCCACTAAGAGCCCAGAGAACTTACTGCCCAGCATCTTCACATTCCACGATGCGTCCATCAGTAAATTCATTGATGCTGACACGGACGAAGAGGAGCACCTGCACGATGGATCAGGCACCAACCCATCCCAGAGACTGCTGGAAAGAGCCAGCCCCAAGTTCGGCCATCACTCCAGCTTCCAGCAGGGGTCCAACCACACGGAGGGCCTGCAGAGGAAGCTGGGGAACAGCACACTGCCGCTAGACGGGCAGGAGAACCACGTGGCTCAGGAACTGCAGCCACTTCAGGGAGAGAAGAGTCATTCTAATGCTTAGCATTAAAAGAGACCACAGAGGGAACATGCAGAAAAGGAGAGAAATGAGAAGCACAGTGAACTCAACAAAACTGAATTTCCCAGAAATATGAAAGGCACTGAAAATATTTGTAGGAACATTTGAAGAATCACAAATGCTTCTCCCATGGAAGTACAATAAGTGTGGACAATGGAAAAGATTTATGTGTTTTGCTCTAAAACTTTTATCCTACCAAGGACGGATGAAGGACTCTGATCTAAGAGGTTTTAAAAATGGCAAGGAACGCCCGTCTGATCATTTTTACTATTTATACATTTGTTTTAGCCCAGTTTATCATCTAATAATAACAGCCTAGTTATAAGAGTACAGGATATTATTTTTTTTATAAGCAAAAAACCTATTTTTCTGACCCTGGATACCACTTTAAAGCCACTACAGCAAAAGCTGTCCAATCAGTAGCAAACCACAGAGGGCATTGAAACATGGCACTGCAAACTGGGAAACTCATATGGCTGAAATAGTTCAAAGGGGGAACTTACATTTTTCTTTATATTATGGTTATACGATGTATAATTATGGCATCACAAAGGCAACAGTGTGTTGGGAAAATGTATAGATTGCTTCCTTTAACTTCTTTCCTCAAAACTGGCCTTAGTTTATGTTGTCACCCATGTTTGTGTTTGTATGAGACAGAGAGACAGAGACAGACAGAACATAACATACGCAAGAGTGTGCAATGATTATCTTTCATATACAGTATATTTATTGTAATGTAGCGTTCTCGGTCTCTTGTCTTAAATGTGAACTTGAGGAAGATCAAGTGTTTCAGTCTGTCGATTTTTTTTTTTTACTGCACAGAATACATTTCAACAACACAGAGAGACACTGTGAGGCTTCATCCATCGATTTCCTTCTCATTCCGATTGTTGTGTCTGACTGCTGGCAAGAGAGAGCACCTTAACATGATAATTGTTTTTATTATGAACACAGAAGAAAAAAAGATGTTATCCTTGTTTGTTTACTTCTTTTGATTTGTTTCTAAATGTCTGTGTGTGTTCCTCAGATTGATGTAATCAGAGTTTGAATCTGGAGATTGAAATTGAAAAAAAAAAAGTCTGGTGTTGTTTCAAAACTTTCTCAAAAGGTGTTTCATCATTCCTATTGTAGCTGATAATCTGAACTTCATATAAAATAACAGTGCTTATGCGCAGCTGGAAAGTCAGCACTGAAAATCACAGAGATTTTCCATGTTGAGCCTCCAGTTTTGTAGGAGTGTGAATATTGTACATGTATAACTACTAACATAGAATATTACAAGAAAAGACATTTATTGTACAAGGTAAAGAATCAAAATAATTTATATTTTTAAGATATTTTCTAAAAGAATGGACTCGTAGACAAATATATTGTGCTAATCTCATAGTTTTGCATTTCAATATATGTACTGCATTATTTTGATGGAGTTGCATTTATTAGATGATATACTGTAGTAGATAGATTTGTATTGTTTGCTACTGTCTCCCTGTAAATGTCTGTCCCTCTATCCTTTGTGCAATGTGAAGAACCAAAGAACTGTTCTTTCTGATAACTCATACAGATGATAGTTACTGTTTTATCTCAAAATGTTAGAAATTCAAGCATTCCTTTTCTAAAAAAAAAAAAAAAAAACACAATCTGATTTCAGGGAGCCATACTTGCTCATTCGGTACAAAACATGTTAAAATGGAAAATGCACAGAAGACAGGGCTGACTGGCCTTTGAAAAATATGATGAAGAAGGAAGCTGTTGGCAGGGAATGAAAAGAGAGGAAAGGAAGGAAAATGCAGAGACAACGCAGCACTTTATTTTACATCCATTCTGAAAGCTAATTTGATTATTTACACACTGTGGATCTTGGCAAGTGATTCGCTTCCAGAAATCCAAAACATTATGCTCATATGAGTTCACATGACATCTCTAACAGACATGAAGCCACCTCGCAGCTACATACAGCTCGCCTCGCAGACACACAAACAGCATGGAGGCACCTTGTGTGTCCGTTGGGGACTTTTGTTCAACCAAATATCCTGCATCCTGCTTCTCTGTATGCACCTGACTCCAAACATGTGACCAATCTAGGTGTTGATCATCTGGTGCTCTTGTGCTCTTTGTCACATTAATCATGCAAGCATGGTTTTATGACGTTATTAACTTTACAACATATCATGCAAGCATGCTACAAAGCATCTATTTTTAATAGTGAATCTTTATGCTTAAAAAAGTAGTATTTACTCTGTATGGCTGTTTGCAATCATTAGACATAACATGAGTTAGATATTTCTGTGCCTTTGCTTTTAATAAACACCTGCCCCGCATACTGAATCTGTTGCTGAGCCCTGTCGAATGGAGCCCGAATGACAATTAAACAAACTGTACAGCAAATAAACACACAGAGAACTGGGTCATCAGGCTCTCAGACTGCTATCATAGATACCCACAACCCTCCCTCTAATGTCCTTCCTGTGCACTTATACACTTAAATGCACCAAACATTTACATGAAAAAGGTCTAATCCACAAAAACAAACAGGTGCACACTCACTCAGCAGAATGAATGACCACTGTTTCCATGGTGATGTTTGGGATGACTGGATGGCCACATTTGATGCAAGCAAGGAGCCTAATTTGTAGGGATGGAGTCCTTAAAGACTCAAATATACACAGTTTATATTCTGTTCATGCATCCATTCATCCATGTTTTTCCCTCCTCACCTGTGGCTTCAGTCTGCTGCAGCCTGAATTATTGAAGAAATGTTGTAAAGAAAAAGCTGCATTTTGGGCCTTTCCATCATCGCTTTATTTCACTCTCCCTGTGTACATGAAACATGCACACATCTCTGCAAGACAGAGCATGACCGCAGGAACGTACGTTTGAGACTGAGGTGCTGTTGCTATGACGTGCATGTTCACTTGAGCCACCTTCTCCCTCTCTGGAGGGAGCGAGTGTGAAATGTGAATGGAATAGGAAGAAGTGGTGTATGACAGAGAGAGCTGTGCAGCAGAGCTGTCACTCTGATTACAACTGACATCCCTAATGATGGTTATGGCACTCTGCTCCTTCACCACATGTCCATCTTCTGCCCAAATAACTCTTTAACACAGACAACGTGATCGTTCAAAACATCATCTGCAAATTCTCTCAGATCTTTTTTTGCCCTTCTTAGAAGGTAAAACATCTGTTCAGCCAGAACAAGTGCCATCATATTCTGTCATCAAGAAACTAAGGCTGGTTTGCACCAACAAGGATTCATTTTTAATTAATTAAGTTTTATGATGCATCTCTTCTGTCCTTGAATACAGTTGATCCCTTAAAATATCCTACCAGTTGCTGGCTGTGCTGTTTTATTATTTGGTCATATTGCTCCACTAATTTGTCCGACAAGTTCAAGTAGAAATTCAAGTCTTTCTGCCAAGCCATCATGAGTGAGCTAACGAGGCTGACTAAATAACTTTTAGCTAGCTAGAAAACAATGTAATGTTTATTAACATTTTAGCCAGGTAGGAAATGATGTAGTTAATTTTTTTGTTCCTATGAGGTCAAAGTCAGTGTTTAAATGTTTTTGTCACATATGTGCAATACGTCACTATACACCATCTGGCCCTACAATGACAAAAAATAATTTTGTGGTTATTCTCAGGTATTTTTAATAGTATTTTAGTCTCTTCCTGGAAAACAATTAAAAAAAAAACTGTTTATAACTCATCCTCGGGGACATTACTAAATTGGTATCCAAAGAAATGATTTCTTGTGTGAACCATGAAAGGAGAACACGTCCGTTCACCAGGGTCTACTGGAGTGTTTCTCGGGAAGGGGACTCATTCAACAAAAGCATATCGTGATAAATTTATTCAGTGATTTGGAAAAAACTGGACCATATTTTTTAGAAATATTATTTTCTGATTTCCCCTCTGTATCGGTTATTTAATTACAGAGTTTTGCTAACAGATGGCAACAGAAGTTGTTCACAGACTTTCCTGATAGAGACGTAGCTTTACTTGATGCTACAGTAATTTAACTAACTGCCATTAGCTCAGTTAGCTGTGACTTAGCCCAAGGGTGCTCGGAGCCTCACCCAGCAAGAAAAGCACAGCCGACAGCACTCTGATGTATTTTTTATTTAATTATTTATTATTTTAATTTGGGAAAGCAAGTATCTCCATATCTATTTAATTTTGGTTTACATTACATATGGATTTACCCATTATAAGCCCAGTTTGGGTGTGTAAACTGCGATTATAACTAATTTTAGATATAGTTCATCTTTGTTGGTGCAACCCAGTCTAAATTACACAGACAGATTATTTTCACAGGTCTTGTGTGTTTTTCCATTACAAGCACCGGCCTTGTACTTGAGTCTTTTGTGCAGGATGACAATGCAAAAATGGCAGTTGGTTTGAGGCATCCTTTTGAGGATGTGTTCATTTCTGTGATTCTATAAATATCATCCCGGGCATGCAAAGGGAGGGTCTGGGCCAGCAGGAAAAAGGCTCAGTTACAGCAGTGTCTTTGGTCAAATGGAGTCTTGAGGAACAAACTTCATAACACAAGAGTCTGACAAAAAGGGAAACTATAAAAACAGTTACTGGTGTGTGGGATCAGTTGCAGCCCAGCCCTTAAGGCCACATGGTAATGGGGTAAAAATGTCAAACTGACAAATGGTGATATGACTTTGACTACTCAAGGCATTAGAAACAGAAGAAAAGACCAGAAAGATAAAAAGGGAGGAGGTTCTTACAGAGTGAAGATTCATTAACATTCATCACACAACAGTCAGACATGCAGTAAATACTGACTACACCTTTGGAGTTTAGCCTCCCATCACCGTGGACTTAATTCCAGACAAGCCATAGTCTATTTAACAACTCTTTCCTCTGTTGGATGAATGTTAACAATGTCCTTATTGCTTTTTCTATCTTTTTTTTCTTGTTTTCTGAACTGCACTTTATTGATTTTTCTGTATTAAATCCTCTGCTGTGTAGTGACCATGCAAATAACAATGTCAACAAACAAAGGATCACATTGGTTCAAATACAATTTCCGAAAGCACAAGCTATAATAATGTCAATAATTATTGTTTTATTTAAGCACAAGAAGCCGCTCTAGAGGTTTAAGCCAAATACAGACACTTAATTTATTTTTCATAATTTTCCCCCATCTTCAGGGAATTAATCACCTCTGTTCAACTCACACGGATCTGTATGCTTCCCTTACTGTGTCTGGGGAAATATTTGTTTTGTAAAGTTTCATACTTTGTACTAGTTGACTTTGTAGAATATTCTCTTTGTGGTTCCTTGTTGCTCGACGCATGTAGCGCTATTAAACTTTGACACACAGAACTTGTAAATATCATCTAAGAAGCTATAGGAAAATGTCTATGATCAGCAATTTTGAAGCAATTTTCTCCTTTTACTGACTGATGCTTAATAAAAGACAATAATCCAGTGTTTGGTGCTGTGGGCCTCACTTATTAACTAAAGTCTGTTTTATGAA
Organism: Lutjanus erythropterus; assembly: GCF_056507025.1. Classification (NCBI taxonomy): domain Eukaryota; kingdom Metazoa; phylum Chordata; class Actinopteri; order Lutjaniformes; family Lutjanidae; genus Lutjanus; species Lutjanus erythropterus. Next base: position 24,381,004 of record NC_139318.1, read on the forward strand.
ACCACTGAATACATAAAATCTGCATGAGAGTGAGCAGTGAGATTGTGCAGCGACTGAGCTTGTGGTTTGTGGATGGACACTGCAGGCTTTATACAACAGCACCCTCCGGTGTTATGTTCTGTATTCACAATAAGAACAACATTCAAGCACTCACTAATCACAATAAGTGACATTCATGTTAATGCATAAGTTTATATGATTAGCTTTAGTATTTAAAATATGAATAAAATGAGAAAAAGTTGATGAGCCTTGTGGTTCCCATCTTTTTCCTTAAGGGGTGTCTCATCTATCATTAATTGGTTTTTAAGACAAACACAGTGCATCTTCTGAATCTGTAAATATAGCTTAGTGTTCAGGTCTTCTAAGATTTCTTTTAGTTTATATTTTAATCTAAACTTTGAAAATCACTATTTAATTTATTTTTTGGCAGAAATTAATGAAATGCTGAGATATGGGCCGACTGTATATTTTTAAATATAAGTTTTCTTAAACTCTTTTAGTCTTATAGTCTTGTGACTCTCATAAAGCTTTGGAGACCCCTGTTGAATGGCATCGTTGTTTAGTTTTATGGCTACAACTAAAACTTACTTTCATTATCTTGCATTATTTTTATGGTTACTCAATTGTTTGGTCTTTAAAATGTAAAGAAATACTGAACATGCCGATCAGGTTTTCCCACAGCCCAAGATGACATCTTCAAGTGCTTTGTCTGTCCAACAGTCCAGAACCCACAGGTATTCAATTTACATTAATGTAAAATACAGCGTAAACACATTTAGCTAATGCGACCAAAAATGCTTGACATTTTTGCAGGACTGAAATGATTAACCACTTATCAAAACTGAATCAAATTTTCCGTAGTGTGACTAACTGCTTAATAATTTTAGCACTATCAGTATGTTCCACTCTTTCAGTTCAACAGTGAGATTATGACAAAATGTTTCTGTTACAAGTTTGACGTCTAATCATTAACTTAACACTGTGTCTTATTATAATTTAAAACAAAAGACTATGAAAATCTTGGCCAGTTTACTATTTTGGGTTCTTGGCATGTAAATTTTTAGTTTATAAGTGATCATTTACTCAATGACTGCACTTTATTACCTATTTGAGGTACTTTTACTTGAGTATTTCCATTTTATAATACTTATTACGATTCTGTCATGCCTCTGGTCCAAGACACAGCAGCTATAGGCTACTTACTGGTTTTAACAGACGACATCACATCACCAGTTCTTATCAGTGAAATTCCTGTTTGTTATGTTACATGACGTCACAGTACATCATGACCAAAGTTTTGAAGAGGATTACATCACAGTCAATTCCAGTCACAACTTTAGGCTTTTCCTCAAGACACAAACAGTCTTAACTTCCCGTGGAACAATCTTTCTGCAGCAAAAACCTGAACAAAACCTCTAAACTCTGGGTAACAAATGCAGTAGAGACTTTTAATACAATCTAATCGGATGTAAAATGTAACCAGTAGAATAAAAGAAGCACTTATCCAAAAATGTGAATTAATTAAGAATGCATATCAGGGATTTGTGGACACGTGCTGAGCAGTTTATGACCTTAACATTTTACTCACTGCTGGATAATCCGCCTCACATCGTGGATCAGGAATAACAGGGGTAAATAACTTACATAAAAGTCAAATATAGCTCAGATTAAAAGTTTTTTTTTTTACATAAGACAAGATTGTTATTTGTGATCTTCATCAGGCAACTCCAAAAGCACAAAGGGACAAAGTTTAAATATGTTTTTAAGTGAAAAAGCTATGAAAAGCTGTAAATGCACAGCCGAAATCAGACTTTATATTTCAAAGACTTTACGGTGATACTTTCACATTTTATGATGTAAACCCCCCAAAAAATAAACAGTGTCTCATAACAACAGTGCCTGCATCTATTTTTAGGTACGTTGACCTTTAAGTGACACTGGACACTGGAAATACCTTGAACTGAGTCTTTTGTTCTTTCTCCTCTGTATGTTTTGGCCTTTAAACACCAAAGATTAGTCTGAAGTGTCTGCAGAGACACAATAATCAGAGGCTGGTCTTATCTGACGCAGAGTTCACTGCAACCTGTCTCACAACATTCTGACATGAGAAGGATTAGCAAAAACCTGAGAAACAAACAGAGGAACTGCATGCTTTTGACTCGATGCTCAGAGCCATCATGCGTTTTAAAGGATAAAGTCGCTTTTTCTTGGTTCACATTTTTCAGTTTATTTTTCAAAACATTTCATTTATCTTACAACTAATAGCACGGCCATGTGCACCGGTAAAAGTTACTGATCACTGTTATCATCATTCCTCCCTTTCATACTGGTTGTAAATGAAAATGTTTCTGCATGAAAAATTACCTAAATGATTATCAAGGTAGCTGCAAAAATATTTTTCTCAATCAATTAATCAGTTGATCACCTAACTGTTTCAGCTGTAATAGCCAAATAAATGTAGTGAAGTACTGCTCAATACCATCCAACTCCTCCTCCTGCCCCCAGCCTCTGGATTAGGACGCCTGCTCCTCCTCCCCCCGCTGTTGCGAACATGGCGGCAGCAATGTGTTCAGCTGGGGCTGACGCTCTCCCCTCCACTGCTGCTCCAGCTCATCTCTGAGGTCATACACCTGAATCAGCGTTTGGCTCGAACCTTTTGTCATGTTTAACTGTTTCTTTTTTCCCACCTTTCACATAAGTCGCACTGGAAATGAAGACATTGCTGCAATATGTCAGTATCTGAATCCATGTTTCCGGGCTCAAGGTGTCAGTTATGTCGCTGATTGTTTCATTTGCTTATGTAAGTCACATAGAGGCATCAGTAATAAACTGAGGCTGTCATAACCAGTTAAAAACTCCTTGTAGTACAGAACTTGTTTTGAGCCCTGGATGCTACATATGTACATATATTATGAGACTGTTCTGAGCATGTAAGGAAAAAGGGAAATTAAAAAGGAATTCTCAGTGAAAACAAGGCATTAAAACATGTTAAACAGAAAAAGAAAACAAAAAAAATCAGGAGAAAAAAATGTGCATTTGCTGAAATATCCTGCCTACATGTCCATCGGGCACACTAGAAATCCCTTTTCGCTCTACTGTAATTGTAAAGCCATCTAATCTATTACTAATCTATGACACTACTTGTGACAAGTTGATTAGATCACTTTGTGTAAAAATACTAACCTGAGCGAGAAAAACTGACAGCATGTAAAACATTTTTAGTCAGAGTGAACAGTGTAAGTTTGAACCTGTCTGCCAGGTGTTAAGAGCAGAAACACCCAAAAACAGCATAAAATAAAATGATTTCTTTGTCTTTGTTTCAACAGAGCAGAGGTAAATCTGCAGTTTTCTTCAGTATCACCCTCGCTTTCACCAAGCAGCCAAAGTATTGCCTTTACTTTTTGAGATACACATTGCATTCAGCAAGTAGCCCCATGTTTTACTTGCATTTTTTTCTCAAACACAAATGTTGAAACAGTTCATGGTTGTCACAGTTTGTTATGATACAGTTGAACTTTTCCAAAAATAAAATATTTTTACAAAAATGTTTATAAAAAATGTTGGATCATGTAGACTTTAAAAGTTTAAAACTCACCATATTTTTAAAACAAGCATTTTACAAATACACTGTGTCCTTGCTGTGTCAGTTATTGGACTTATAACCCCTGAATCAAACTTGATAGCCATTGGTGACCAGGAAATTTTCAACAAAAAGCATGAGCTCTTAGATAACCAAAAGTAATAAAACATGCAGAAACAAATAAATATGCTATCAATTAGTGTTTATTGTTCCAATGATCTTAGCTGGTCTCCTTCCGTCTTCAGTCTGCCAGCTCCCCATGGACCTTGAAGCTGTACAGACAGGAGTAGTCCGGATGTCCCCAGTTGCTCTCGACTTGCAGCTTCACATAGCTGAAGACACCTGCTTTGTGATCCTGAGAGACAAGAGAAATGAGCAGAGTTAGTTTGGATGGTCAAAAATGAGAGGAAGGGGAATAAGGGATAAACTTAATACAATGAGGACAGATACACAGAAATAGGAGGGAAAGCAAACTGCAAACTCATAATATTTGAGCGTTTGGATGAAATTTAAAAGAAGAAATGTGTGTGTGTTTTATTGCATGCTATTATACTTACAGGTATTTTGAAAGTCTGCACTGAGTCGCCGTCCTGGTCATAAAGAAAGGTGCCAAGTTTGGTCCCTTCGCCGTCTACAGTTTCCATTCCCTGTGAGAGAGAAAGCAACAGGTCCAGTTGAAGACTTGGTCTCCATGTATGAGACAGTGAAACTGAGGATGTCTGTAGTGTAACAATGTTGAAATTGTGACTTACGTAGACCGAAAACTCTTTTGGGGCGCTAGTAATAGCGCCAGTTGGGGACAAGCTCTTTGAGATGTGACCCAGTGTCACATGGCTGATGGTGACGGGGTAGGACAGGGCGATGGATAAATGCCCACGCCCACCTGCAAAGGCCCAGCAACATCCTGGCCTCAGAGGTGTGTGTCCCTGAGGAGAGAAAGTAAAAAAGACAATTTATACGTGTGTTGTATGTAGTGTACCAACTATAATAGGATATAGCCATACCACATAACTATCTGTTTTTATGTGTATTTCCTACCTGAATAACAGTCCTTGGGCTTACATGGGATGCCCAGATGGGTATCCCAAAAATTGTCATTACTTTGACTTGCGGCGGATATGGTTTTGAAGTCTGTTGGAATAAAACCTTGGCACCTGCCCATGAAAAAACACAACAAGAAAGTGATAAGGCAATCCTAAAACTATGTGAATTACAATCTATAAATAATATATTAAGAATTCTAACTATTTTGGTAACAACATATTTTGTTCATGTCAATGTAGCTATTTGAGTTAAAATTGAACATTGAAAATAAAAAGGTGGATTTAGATGTCTCACCCAGTGACGCCAGTGCAAAGTTGGGCCAAGTGTCCGCGTCCGGAAGCAGGTAGTTCATTTTTTTCTTTAACTTGAGCACCTCATCCTGAAGCTCTCGCAGCTGCTTTGTTATGTTTTTATCTCCTGCATTTAAGTCCTGTAAGTGAGAAGAAATTAATCTTTTAGGTTTGATTGCACCAACAAGGATTGGTTTTAAAAAAAAACAAAACAAAACAAAACAAAAAAAACAATTAAATCATGGTTTAACTTTAAATTTTGTTGCAGCATTTTAAACTAGCTTAAAATTAAAAAACATTGCATTTAAACCTCAGTTTAGTTTTTTGTATAAACCTGGATTAATTTACTCCAATTTAAAATGTGATCAGAATCTATACTGGGAAGGAAAAAATAGTATTGGAACATCTCTGGGGTGCACAGGAAGAATAAAAAGTAATTTCTATTTTAATGAGAATCTGCTTATATGGGTCATACCTGATCTAAACTGGTAGGTGAGTCTGATGAATCTGTGGGTCGTGATACTAAAATGATGCTCCTCAAGTATACAAGTCCTGATGGATAGAGAGAAACAAGGTCAGATGTTTTATACAAAAGACAGACAAGTCTACAAAACTCACAAACTTATGTCCTAGATATTATAATTGTTTACGGAAGAGATGACTTACCAAAACACAGAGGCAGCATGAAGAGGAGAAAGACAAAAATCTTGAGAAAGAACATGGTGGGGCCCCTGCTGTCGGTGTGGCTGTTGCCTTGGCTCATAACGTTGTGGCTATTAATGTCACTGAGGTGGCTGTCGATGCTGTGCGTGTCGCTGAAGAGGCTGTCGTTACTGATCCTGGGGTTGATGGTCTGACTAAAAGATCCAGAATGGTACCGGTGTCTTTTGAAAATCCTGTATTGATGAAAATTATAAAAGAGTGAGAGCTTTGAAGATGCATAATTAAAAACACATGACTGCATTAAACATATTGTACACATATAACATGATGGTGGCATGAAAATGCTAACGTCCACTTACTTGTAAAGGATCTCCTTGTAGGAAATGGATGGTGTTCCATCACTATTGTAATATCCTGTGGATTCTAGTCGGGTGCTTCTTCGTTGCATGTCTGTAAACTAAACAACAGAGCAGAGGGGGTCAGTCACTCTCTGATACAAGGCAAGTCATGTCATACACTTTTAAATGTTACTTTTCTAATCATTAGACTTCTAGATGGCGGCTAGTTTGTGGTGCTTACCAAAAAACACATATGACAAAATCAACATCACTGTCCCTGTTATTCAAAATAATCCACAGACTTTGTTATGAGTAATTTAATGTAGGTCTGTGGATTATCTTGGGTAACCAGGTCATACATTCTGAAGAGACATTAATGTTGAGTTTTTCAAATGTATTTTTTTTGGTGCTTTCAGCTCGACACCATCTAGTTCCATAATATTCAATACAAGGCAGACATCTCTACGGCTGATATCTCCAAAACTCACACCAAAATAATTAAATGGACAAATAGCACTGCAGGCCAGAGGAATAATATGTATTTGTGAGTTTGGGGTGAACTGTTCCTTTAAGTCTTCGAGCTTTAAACACACAACAAAAACTCTCTTCATCCTCTTTTATTACTTCTCTCAGTGTCAACTTTTAGCTTTACATAGACAAGTTTTTGAATGAGTATAACTGTAGGGCTACAACGATTATTTCAAATCAGCCTATAATTTTATGCATTAATCAATTAGTTGTTTTGTACATAAAAGATCAGAAAATGGTCAAAAAAGTTGAGACATTCTCAATTGTTTTGTCCGCATGCCAAAAATATTCAGTTTAGTGTCATAGAGCACTAAGAAAAACACAATAATCACATTTGAGAAGCTGGAATCAGAGAATTTGGACATTTTCTTTATTAAAAAATTAAAAATGTCTCAAAACGATTAATTGGTTGTTAATTGATTTAATAGTTAATTAATAATTCTTGCACCTCTACATCTAATTCACTATGTGCTACATTAGATTAGAGTTTAAATGTACGTGAAAGTTTTAAGGGGTTTACAATATTTTGTCAAGATACACTGGACAAAATATTATAAACATCTCGCACTGTCTGAAGATTTTTTTCCATATTACACAAACACAATGTTTTAGGAATGTGAGATATAAATAATGGCTTACCTTTACTTTAAGGCGACAGAAGTTTTTTCGTGTGTTGGTCGTTTTGAGTCTCGTGTCTTCAGTGTCCTCTCTCTGACTTCAGCGAGTGAAATGAGACTCACAGAATCAAATCCTGGAACCGCTGACCGTCACATTCTGTTCACATCACAATGATGTAGAACTCTAGAACTGTAGAACATCAACGACCACGTTCCACGTTCCATCACGGTGCAAAGTAACTAAATACATTTACTCAAGTACTCAAGTACTCAAGTCCCATTTTCAGACACATGCGCCTCACTTTCGTGTATCTAATTTATATGCAAGCCTGGTTTATACCTCACAACGTTTCAGAGGGAAATATTGTTTTCTTTTTAGCCTATTTCATTACGTTACTTTGAACACAAAACATATGATCAACTCAGTAAATATGACACTGTTAATGATTAATTACGTGAGATCTTCATTTCTTATAACACAAGAATAATAAAGTTGTAAATTGTCCCGCAACAAAACTAAGAGAGAGTCCCTAAAGTCCCGACAAAAATCTTGTTGCACAAAATAATAACATTATTATTATTATTATTATTATTATTATTATTATTATTATTATTATTATTTCTCATTTTATTATTTACTCACACAACACTGGTACACTTTTGTGTTTATACTACATTTTGTCAGTTTTGCTCACTCTATCTCTGTATATAATCCACATATACTAACTCTGGTTATACCCACGCACATATATATTTATTTTGCTACTGTTTGCAAACTGTTAAACCATCACAGTAAATATATTTATATGCATTACCTGTTTCAATCCTCTTCTTACCTGTTCTCATTAAGGATATATGTTAATTACATGACACACAGCTTATTTTACCCCATTATCATGTTTATATTGTATTTTATTGTATTCTATTTTTTGTTTATGTCATTCACATACTTTAACCTCTGCAATGCCTCATCTTGGATTCTCTTTTTCACATTTCTCATTTACTTGCATGATTTTCTGTTTATAGACTACATTTTGTTGGAGTATTGTTGGAAGGAGACTGAGAATTTAACTGTTCCAGTGTCTCATTCTGTCAGATCTGTTCGTTCACATCTTGTTTTGTTAGCCTTATTTTTTTTTTTCTTTTAGTTTTTGTAGTGTGTTGACCTCTTTTAATGGCCCTATAACTTTAATTTTGTTGCCTTCAGTTATTTGCTTTGTAAAATCTTTTCTGGGGAAAAAAAACCTAATCTTTTTTATTTGAAATCTGTGTTCTTTGTGTCGTAACTGCTTGGTCCAGGACACAGTGACTGCTTCAGTGTGACTGCTGTGCATATGACAAAAACTTGAGCTATTACTGTACATTTTGTCGGTGATACTTGGGTGTTTCTCCAACTACAGGCACTATAATTTTGGATTTATGTTAAAATTTCTCGAACAATTCTTGACAAATATATACACAATGTAATTAAATATCTTGACAAAAAATAATGACATGATGCGATTTAATAACATTTATTAGGACAAACACCACATTTGTTCATGTCCAAATATCTTCTTCACTTCAATCCAATGTTGATACCAGCTGTGTAGCAGAATAAAGCAATACAAGCCCTCAGCTCCATCTGAAGCCTTACTGGATTCTTGATATTTTTGTAGACAGTGACCCATAAAAACAGGCTAAAGTAACTGATCAACAAGTGCTTTCATCCACTTCCAGTCATGCTTTCAGCTACTGTATTTCCCTCTGAAGTGTAGTGGAGGATAAAGTTCAAAGAGGTTGGTTAAAGAAAAAAGAAAAGTCTCAAGTTAAGTACAATTACCTCAAATTTCGATTTTGAGCACTTAGCTAAGTTAAACTTTTAAAATTGTGAATTTATTCTTCCAGCACAAAAGTATATGAGCCCGATTCGCAAGTGAGAAAAAAACCTGATGATCGATTTTCTAAGTCTGAAAGTGATGACTTATACAACTCACCTAAAGGAAACATGAATGCTTTTAGTCCTTTACAGAACATGGGCCTGTAGTGCACTTTAGCTTCTTGTGGCCAAAATGAGAATTACAAAAACATACAATTACTTCAACTTGTTTCAGAGATGGCAAAAATAATTTAGAAACCTAGAAAGATTATCCTGGAAACCCACATGACACAGAAGACAAAAACATTAGATCAGACTTAGAAAACGGTTTAGCAGAAAGTTTTTTCTTACTTGCTTTTAATGAAAAGGCCTTAAAATAAACACTATGAATGCACCTGAAATTCATGATCAGTTGGGTTCTTCTGTATGAAGCTAAAAATCAAAACCCTACAGCTGTCCAGAAATAAGTGGTGTCCTTTATGGGAAAAGGGCAGCTGCAAAATGTGTTGAAGCATTGATCTGAATCTGAACTAACTCACCAATAACAGGCTACTGGTTAAATTAAAAAAAAAAAAAAGTGTATTTATGATGTGACCTTCTCAGTGAATCACACAGGATGCATAAAAACATCTCATCCTAAATGTGCACATGATACTGTATATGTCTTTCTCAACCTGAAGATATTACATGCAGGCTTTGGCTCTAGCCCTGAGTGTTATCTTAATCCCTGACTCAGTCTTACACAGCCTGTTTATGAACAGTTATGAATGTGCACGGGTTTAGTCAGTCAGCTCAGTCATCAGACAAAAAGCCCTTCTATTGGTGGTCACCACTAATCCGACACAAGTTATATAAAATGTTCATCCAATCCTGCGCCACACACGGAATCAACACTCCGCGGCTTGGCGGTCTGCTTGTGTGGCTCATTAACTTGAAGGACCGGACCGGACAGCAGCATCATGATCTTTATAGTGGACCTGCTGCTGATGCTCATCGACCTCACCTACTCCATCCTGAACGCCGTCATCCAGACCTTCCTCCGGCCGAGGCTCAAGTGCATCGATGGGGAGCTGTGTCTGATCACGGGGGCCGGGGGCGCGCTGGGTCGCCTCTTCGCCCTAGAGTTCGCCAGAGAGGGAGCTCACCTGGTGCTGTGGGACTGCAACGCGGCTGCCAACGAGCAGACCGCCAAGCTGGCGCGGGAGATGGGGGTTCAAGTGCACACGTACACGGTGGACCTGTCCAAGCGCCAGAGCATCTATGAGACGGCGGACAGGGTGAGGGCGGAGGTCGGAGAGGTTTCCATATTGGTCAACAACGCGGGGGTGGTGGCCGGCCGGAGGCTGCTGGACTGTCCCGACGAGCTGCTGGAGAGGACGCTGCTGGTCAACTGCCACGCGCTGTTCTGGGTGAGGCTTTGACGCACGCACCTTTACGCACAATTTAAACTACACTCAACAAAAATATAAACACAACACTTTTTGCTCCTGTTTTACATGAGTTGCAGTAAAACTACTTATATGCATACAAAAGCTTTGGGGGTTTTTTCCCCTCTCAAATACTTCTCCTTTGCCAAGATAATCTATCTACCTGACAGGTGTGGCATATAAATATGCTGATTTAACAGCAGGATCATTGTGTCTTGGACTGGTTACAATGAAAGACCACTCTAACATGTGCAGTTTTATTTTGAAAAAGACATGTATTTGGCACTGAACTATGGCTACTTCAAATGGGGCTACAGACACTATTTTTCCCAGAAGGCCAAAGTCATTACCAACCTTACTTTTCCTCTGATTGGCTTGTCCTTATATTGTTACCCTAACTCTACCCAATCACTCCTCATGACTGAGCCTAACCAGTCCAACCAATAAAGGCAACAAGTACTAACCTAGGGCAAGTTGTGACTTTGCCCTCCTGGGAGAGAGATTTGTTATCTGTAGCCCTCTGTGAAATAGCCATAGTTTGATGCCTAATAAATGTATTTTTTTCGACATAAAACTGCACATTTTAGAGTAGCTTTTTAATCAGCATCTCTGTTAGAGCCCAGCAAATATATCAGTTGATATTATCAGCCCAGTATTGGCCAGTCATAGAGAGGGTACAATGAGTTTATTTTTTTAGCTTTATAGGCAGGGTGTATGTATATGTATACTTGATCGATTTTCTTAATTCACCCAAGTTTTATATATCTTAAATATCCTGCCTTTGTATTTTTTTAATAACCACATTTGAGGAATCATTGCTATATTGGAAGATATACTGATATCAGAATTTTTTTCTATTCCCTAATATCTGTATTGGCTGGGCTCTAATCTCTTTATGTCACACCTGTCAGGTGATTGTATTAACTTTGCAAAGGATAAGTGGTCACTAACACCGATTTTAATAAATTTGAGAACAAAATTTGAGAGAAATAAACTTTCTGTGTGCACAGCACAAGTCTGAGATCATTTACTTCAACAAAAAATGGACGCAAAAACAAGTATTGCATTTTCATCTTTGTTGAGTGCATACAACTCCACTCTTGCAAGACACAGAGCTAACACACCAATATGATATGAATTACATAACATCTATTCACCATGGTCCCCCCCTCCGGCTCGGGTCAGTATTTGTGCGCTGATGTGTGAAGGGATCAGAGCAGCCAGCTACACTACAGTCTGTCCCTGTGATTACTAAACGTGTCCAAGTTAACATGAGGTTACAATGGGCAGTAACCTCATCCACTCATCCCCAGAACAAAAGAAGCCCACCAGGTAAGACAGCATGTGATTATGGCCTTGATCCTCTTAAAGCCTCAGTCATGCTCATACAATAAAAGGTTAAGCTCATTAGCACCAAATATCAAGGATATCAGCAACAGACAAACGGGGGGCGTGCAGTGAAAGGACCCTCCAAAATCTCATTCACCTGATCTGGCAAAGGAGAATGTCTGTTGGTTAATAGTTGACAGCTGCTCCAGATGCAACTGTATGTGAGGGCGGGGTTTAGGGTTCTGTACTGTATTCTAATGCTGAAACACTACATGGCCCAGCTTTGAAATGTGTTAATATCAACCATATGAGAACATTCTCTGCTCAAATAACAAAAGTCAGTTACAGTTACAGTCAGTTAAAAAGGTTGACTCAATATTAAATGTGAGGTAGGCCGTTTATAGAGAAAAGTAAACTTCTGCTCCTCCTCTTGGCTGTTTTCAAACTTCAGAATATCTACCCACTGCCATGTGTGGGGGTGTGTATTTGTGTTTAGATCCTAACCGCTGTGAAATAATCAGGAAATAACTCTTTATTTCTCTGATTCACCTGCTTTGTACCAGCACTGAGCACTGACTCAACCCATTCAGTCATACCTTCAACCCAACTGCACAGTAACTGCTTCCAAGTAACCCCAAGGAACTGGAGGGCCTCTGCATTTAGGGAACTTGCACCAAGAAAATGAGATGTGGTCTCAAAAAGATTCCATAAAGCAGGGCCAGTCAAATAATAAGTGGTGCATATTCCCCACATTTCATAATAAATATAGAATTAATCAAACAGTCAAGCTGGGTTTTTCTAGAGGCCCCTGGGAATCATGCAGTTCACTGCTTTTCCTGGTTGGTAATTCAACATTGCCCGAAGCCATAGGTTGTTTGAGAATATGGTCTAATCTGCAGTCTATAAAGTAGTTGATAGTTGGAATATTTCTACATACAGTATTTGATTTCTCAAGCACTAGGTAAACATTTGGTTATGTCCTCACCTGTTTCTCAGATACCATACTGTTGGCCTTGTGCACAACCTAGCCCTATGAAAAATGCACATTTTGAGCTCGCTCCAAGGGGTCACAGCCCTGTGCCTGATGGGTTAATCAGGCCATCTTCATTATTTCTATTAAGAGGCACTACTATTATCTTTCTAAACCTGCCCAACAGATGACAAAGGCCTTCCTGCCTCAGATGAAAGCGAAGAACCATGGTCACATTGTAACCATTGCCAGTGCTCTTGGGCTATTCAGCACTGCATGCGTAGAGGTAAGACACATGATTAATGGCTTCCTCAACCACAAACTTAATAGATAAATCATGCAACAAGTTCATTGATGCAGGACATTTAAATTCCGATCACTCTGCTGGTTTCTACCTTCTTCCTCCAGGACTACTGTGCAAGTAAATTTGGAGCTGTCGGTTTCCACGAGTCACTGACACACGAGTTACTGGCAGAGGACCAGGATGGCATTAAAACCACTTTGGTCTGTCCTTATATTGTAGACACAGGGATGTTTGCAGGCTGTGAAATCAGGTCAGATGTCACCATTCATCATTTCATAACTTTTTTGGTTGTTAAATAGAAATCATATTCAACTGTTTTTGCTTGATATCTACCAGAAAGGAGCTTCGGAGTCTAATTCCACCTCTGGAGCCACTCTACACAGTACAGCAATCCATGAAAGCCATTTTAGCCGAACAGCAAATGATCTGCATTCCTCGCCTCATGTACATCCCTTTCCTCACACGAGCGTGAGTATTGATTAGGTTATCAAACATACACTAATCAGCCATAACATTAAAACTGCAGACAGATTAAGTGAATATTACTCATCCTTCCAGAAATGACACTTGTCAAGAGGTGAACTACATTTGGCAGCAAGTGAACACTCAGTTCTTCAAGTTGATGTGTTGGAAGAAGGAAAATGGGATAGTCTAAGGATCTGAGTGACTTTGACAAGGCCCAAATTATGATGGCTATGAAGGCTAGCCTGTCTAGCCCAATCCCACAGAAGAACTGCTGCAGCAGAAATTAAAAGTTATTAAAAGTTTATGCTGGCTATGAGAGAAAGGTGTCAGAACACAGCGCATCAAATCTTGCTATGTATGGAGCTTCATAGCTGCAGATTGGTCAGCATGACTGTGCCAAAAGCTCCTGCAACAGGCACATGATCATCTGGACCATGGAGAAACAGAAAGATCCCCAGATCTCAAGCAGATTGAGTGTCTGTGGGATGTACTGGAACGAATCTGACCAATGGAGGCCCCACCTAGCAACTTAAAAGACTTAAAGAATCTGCTACTGACATCTTTATGTAAGATGCCATATGATGGGTCAGAGCTTATCTGATAGGACAAGGGACGCCTGCACAATATTAATATTAGGTGGTTTAAATGTTGTGGCTGATCAATGCACAACATAAGCTGTTACACATACAGAAGGAATTCTACGACCATTATTGATGAAATGTACTGCAACCAAGAAAACTGAACGTGAACCTTTCGTTTTCCTCCTCTAGATTGCTACCTTGGGATGCAAATGTGGCAACATATCGCTTCATGGGAGGTGACAAATGCATGCTACCCTTCATCAAAAATGTCGAACTGAAGACGTCCAACGGACATATTAAATCATCCTAAGACTTTGCTGTCAGGTGGTCTTATACCCTTGTTGAATTATGGACCAATGCCAACAAAAAAAGGCTCATACTGTATCTTCTGAATACAAGAATTTGTCATTTGAAGGGAGAGCCCCAATATCTGCAACCCAAGTAAACTCAGTTTATCCACCTCTTTGAGGCTGAGAGTGTACCAAACTATTCCCAAATCACCTGTATACGTCAATGTGGGGATAAAACCCCTGTATTTACAACACCCATGATCTGCCATTGTTTATATTTACACTGGCCTGAGGAGTAACATGTTGGGTCATTTCTGGCTAAAATAACCATGACTGGACCTGAAGGGCAGCCAGGAATTGTTTCATGAAGGGAAGAAGTTCCTTTAAAATAAAAATAGCTATTGATTTAACATCTTCAGTGGAGGCCAAAGAGCCATCAAGATTTGCAAAACAATATAAATTTATCATCAATTACTATTCAAACAAAAAATAATAATAACAATTCTATACAAGTGCCTCTTTATTCACATTAACAAACAGTGCTGAAACAAAGACTAGACATGAACAAATCTACAGGAAACATGCAACAGAAAAATATTAAGCATTATGTTTGAGCCACAGACTACAGTCTCTGTAACTGTAAAAAGGAATTCAAACATAGAAAAGAAGCGCTAAAGAAATCCCTTCCATATGATTGAGATGCTCATCATTCCACAATACTGATGAAATAAACCTCTGCTGATGCTGCCGTTATTGAAATAAATTGACAATTGTATCAGAATCCTTGTTAGCTTTGCCACACAGCAAACAAAGGGCCCCACTGTTAGACAGTATTTCAGTTAAGTCAACTTTTGGCCATGTCTTTAAAAACCCTTAAAAAACTTTCATCAGAGAACACATCCTCAAATCAGGCAAACCGATAATTTCTCTGGTAAATCCACCAAGAACTGTCAAGTCAAACCAATTCTGTAAAGACTAAAGTTCAGCTGAAGCAGGTCTGTCATGTGACCTCAGGTCACTGTCGCTACTCCTGCAGTGTATTGTGGTCTCTCTGTATCAAGTGAACACCACTTCATCGGTTTCAAACCAACTGCACGGAGGCTACTTGTAAGTACCCCTGCAGGAACTGGAGCGCTTCTGCATTCAGACTGGTACTGAGCATCGAGGGAACCTGCACCAAAAAAAAAAAAAAAAGACAAAAATCACTAATTTGTTTTCCACCATCTGTAGCAGAGCAGTGTCATTCTACAACACAAGACATCTTAATATGTCTTTTATTCTTAACAAAACTAGTAGGACTTTTGTTAAAATAAAGAATAGCCACAGAACATTAGTTCTGGCAGAAGTAGCTGTCTCAACATACCCTTCCTGGACAGGCTGTAGAGAGCTTGTGCAGTGACTGGGCCAGCAGGATCTTTGGATTGCCGACAGAGTCTCCAATTGGGTCGTGCTCTTTCTTCCCAGCAAAGGCCAGTTGTGAGAAAGCTGTCTGATAGCCCGGTGTGTCCTCAATGTCAATGAAGTGCTCATCATCTGGGATGCTGTCATCTTCGGGCAACTCAAATAGACCAATCAGAGCCTGGAGCAGAGGGGTCCTGGGCAGACACATTGAATATAGCTTTACCCACGACAACAAATCAAACACTTGTAAGTCAGTATGTTTCAGGAGCGTATTTCAGCCATATAGCCATTTGCAATTTTGGGAATGTCATTGCCTCTACATACAGCTTATTGAACCTAGTAACTCTGCAATGTGAAAGATGTTTATACCCTTCCCTAAAATCTGAGAGTCAAATATACCCAGACACGGTACATTTGGTACAAAAGGAATTTCAAAGCCAATCATTGTCCAATATGTAAATGTAGGCAAAAAATGAATGTTCCAGTATAGAGCAGATTTTTCAGTAACAGAGAGCAAGAGTTACCATTAACTGTGTCAGTCACTGCCAGTTACAAGCTAACACAAAACATACACAAATAAAGTATGCTACCTACACTTACATCTCTGTAGTAAGTCACTGATTTGGTACACAACATGACTCCTCATCTAAGTGTGTATGACTGAAGCTCAAATATGTATGGTTGAATCTCTTGAATTAATATGGTTGAGGTTTTTTTTTTTTTTTTTTTTACCTGGAAAAACCATGATCAACAAGTCTGGAGGGGAAAATTCACTTTAGTCAAGTGCTTGTTTCAATGTTATCATAAAGCATTAAATTCTAAAGCAATGTATCATTTTCACACACTGCACAACAGATAGTGTGGGTCAGCTTATGCTCAACTGGTAACTCCTTGTGAAGTACTTTTAATCGAGGGCTCCCCAACTTGAGCAGTAATTAACTAAACTGGGCAATTGTGCACAATATAGTTTGACAAACCCTCTAACCACAGTGAAGTAATGATGAGCTAAGTTTCCTGACTCTGACAATCATGAATACGGCCTGAACAGATTTCTTTTAAAATTTTAAAACAGTGTAAACACGCTTCCTTAACCCTCCTGACAAGAGGTCTATTCAGGCAACAGAAGTGAAAACACCTGTGTGGGTGGACCGTCCTGTTTACAGACACTCTATGTGCTTTCCCAGACTAACTGCATGAAAACAAGAAATTAACTGGTTGTGTTTTTTTTTAGGCTGATTTCTTACCAGAGCTTAGTGTACTCCGTGTCCATCATAGCAGGACATTCTGTAAGGATTTTTGTGATGCCAACAGCGCAGATCTTCTTTTCAACTGCTCCAGACACCTTCTGAACCTCTGGAATAATTATTTTCTCCAACACCATACCAAACATTCTGAAATACAGGAAAACAAACAGGATTAATACTGTGCATTTTGCCACTGGTCTTCTACATTAAAAGCCAAGATACAATAGAGACTGGCAACAGCATTGAAGTCAGCAATAAATGTGAGACATATTTACTATACTGCAGGCAGAGATAATAGATCAGCATAAATCCATTATCTTTCAGTAAACAATGCGGCTCAAAACACAGCACCAAACTTTTCTCACTATCAGTCTGTTTTTAGACTGGTTGTGTCATCAGTTTGATGCCAATTTCTAATTTTTCTTTTGCTCTAGAAAGATCATCTAATTCAATCTGATTCACAAAATAATGTCCATTTTCCCTCTGAGGTGTGGGTCAAGAGACAGATGCAGCTACAAACACCTTTTTCACCAGTAAACTGGGTCACTTGTGAAATCTATTGTAACTGCTGTGAATCCAAGCAGACTGAAGCTTCCATCCTTCACAATGAGCCACCTTTCAGGCTTAAAAGGGCTGAGCGTTTGATAATGGAGTAGTCTTTTATAATATGTTCTATTTCTAGAAAGTGGTGCTTCTTCGCAGTGAGCAACGGCTCAAGTGTGCCATCAGATTCAAAAGAGACATCTAGCTTAAGAATCTTTTGGGACATCGAGGTTAATAGAACTTGTCATGTGCTGCGTAAACACTACACTGATGGATGAACCCACTAAATAACTGTAGTCAGACAGCAGCATCCTTTCTGTCAACATATTGTTATAAAGAAAATACACTTACTTTGGCTGGATGCTGTCAAAAATCTCCTGAAGTGCAATAGCTCCATACTTGACACAATACAAGTTCACAAACACCAAGAAACCTGTGAGAAACAAAGTAAACAAGTGAAAACACTTAAAACTAAGCATTATAAGAGGGTAGTTAATAAAAGAACTTGTGATAATTTACACTATACTGGCTGATTTCACACACTTGCTGTCAATTATTTTAAGTTTAAAGGCATGTGCTCTTAACAACATAACATCAACACTGGCAATGAGACTAATGCACTAACTTTTGATGAACTTGGTGGTTTTGGAGCTCTGTAGCCTCTGGAAGAGCAAAATGAAGATCTGTTTCCTGTACTGAGTGATAGATTCTCTGGCAAATGAAAGAAGAAAACATGTCATGACATAATCCAATCAATTTCACCAGGTACAACATTTTATAGATAATGTACACACTGAATGTGTAATTGACTTACGGGGGCATGTGCTCTATGATGCTGTTGAGAAGGTAAAAACCTTGGTGGTCATTGGCTTTAGAGGCAATAAGCTTCTGGAAAACTCCAAGCAAGCCAGGCTGAAAGGGAAAAATGAGGAAAACAAGTGTTGAGATAGATTGGCTGCAGAATGAACACCAAGTTTTTGGAAAATTTCAACAATTTTAATTTAAGACTTTTTATTATAATTGCAATTTAAGAACTATTTTACACCAAAGATGGCAAAGAAAGTACAAAGAATATGAAGGAAAATCTGAATTTCAGAACGTTGTTACTGCAGAGTGGGTTGCTCAGGGCTTTGGTGATGCTCCCAATGTGACATAACAATATCAGATGATATCAGGCATTTTCTGTTGGCTGTTCTTCCAGGTGACTAACGTCTTTGCACTTAAAGTTCCTACTGTAATTTTTATACAAAAAGTGCAGCAGGCTTCAAATTCATTATTTTCACCAGGATTCAGTTGAGCACTAAATGTGCAGTTCTTGAGCCAGATATCATTCATCTTGCACTTCCACATATTCGATGAAAGTAATGTTAAGAGAAACAATTTCAACTTAGTACTTCTAGAAATTGCTCAGGAAACAGCAGGATAGCAATACACCACATTGTGACACACCAGCACTGATAAATTCTGACTGGGCTGCACAGTTGGCATTAGTGGTTATTGGTTAAAGTTGTACAACTTCATAAAAGTAATGCCAAATTTTAAAGGCCTGTCAAAATTGAATTTTGAAAATTAAAATGTCTTAAATACGGATTATTGGACTTCATACTTTTTAAGGACCTGTAGAAACACTGGAATAAATCATACAATCTATAAATGTTAAGAGATACAACCACTTATCAACAGCAGACAACTAAAACACTGCCATCACTCACTATTTTATCTGCCGCAGAGCTGGCAATAGTGGCTCCTCCCTTCTCCAAGTAAGCCTGAAGCAGGCGCACCAGAGGGGGGATGTTTCCTGTCCTTTCCCACAAAGCCGGCTGCAACAGGTGAGGGAATAACGCCATGTAGGACGAGGGAATAGAGCTGGAGTGGATTTCCAGGAGAAGAGACATCACCTGAAACACGTATGGAAGAAACTCTGCAACAGCAGAAAAAAAAGGAGGATGAGTGGAGTTCCCTCTACCAGACACAAGCTGTGTTAATCAGCACGTCACCTCCACCTAGATAATTCAGTTTCATAGGTAAATGACACACCCTGCACATCGTTCTGAAGGATCTCTGTGAAGACAGGGAAGAGAGCTTCCTCGAAGCTGCCAACAGTGGTCGGGTTGGCCTTGCAGGTGATCCGGATCGACAGGCACAGAGACTCAAACAAGTAGTGGTTAAAGTGAGGCTTGCTGGGATTCTGAAAATGGGTGACAAATTTTGGATTAGTTGACACGTTTATCCCCAAATCAAACAAGCATGTTGGTGAATCTATCTGTATCTGTAAATAGTAAAGTGTGTGTTACCTTGCTGACTAAGAGGAGCTTATGAGTGAGCTGACCAATCAGAGTGGGAATGTAGGGAACAATGGCCTCCTGCAGCAGGGAGAAGCTGCGCATGATGGCTTTGAAAATTAAAAGAAGAAAGAAAGAAAAACAAAACAAAGACATGATGAGGCTACTTAAAATAACCCTGAAGTCGGTCTGACACTGACTGAGGAACATTAAGATGACGGTGGAAAGTCATATTTACCTTTCATAATGTATTCATTTTCTGCAGAACCAGGAAGAGCCAGTGCTTTGAACAAGTTGTTGAGCAGCTGTTCAGTAAAAGGTGCCATCTCTGCAGGAGTGATACTGAAACACATGAAAGGAGGACAGTTGGTTAGTGGCTATACAGATGGATGAAAACATCTAAGCCAGTGTTTATATTTGCTGTCTTTTTGCTGGTAGCTGTGCGACACATGGAAATACCAACAGCCAAAATGTCTTGTGGGAAATGTGCCAAATAGACCATCTAACATATCTAAAATAAAAATGGCATATTTAACAAAATTCTAAGTCAATTACTTGCGGTTATTTTCTATTCATGATTATTTTCAATTCAACATTCAAGTTTGCTGTTTGCTGTGCATAGTGCTGCAACACACAGCACTACACTCATGCTATCATATGTCTTTTAAAAACATATGTCCTGTAGTTGTTCTATATAAACTGAATTTGGGAACATTAATGGCCATATTGGTAGTAAAAGATTAGCATGAAGTCTGGTCTGAGCGGGCATCTTCACTTTGTCTTTTTGTTTCACTTTAGTTATCTATAAAATGTTCTGTGAAATGAATAGAACGGGTACTATCCAACTGCTGTGGGTGAACAGAGGAAAAAAGGTCCCTGGATAAAAGGTAATGAAAAGGCAGTCTTTCTGATATTAGGTATAAGAAATTTCTTCACACATAATACTAGGTATTACATATTCAGTAAATTATTTCTTTTACCTAAAGTGTCTTAAATGAACAGCTTGTCCAGCACTACCATAGAATATTTTAGTGTTTAAAAGAGCACATACTGTTCAATCTACAGTCATTCCAAATTGATTTAACCTCGTCTGAAACCAGTCAGAATTGTTCTCAAAAATTTAGACTTTTGCATTGTTCTATTCTAGTAATACACTTTCAGTGCTCAGTTTTTATGCGTTTGGAAAAAAAAAACATTTGTGAGCAATACTCAGAAACTGTATTGGTTCATTAAAATATCTGTATATTTTTCTATCCTGCTTGATACTCACAGTGTGGTGTTGTTGGGGCCTCTCATGGTAAACAGTCTCTCCAAAGCATGGGCAGCATAAGTGTGCTCCACCGTGCTCTCTGCCTGCAGGTGACTTATCAGGAGAGGAATTGCCTGCAGTAGATGCTCTTTAGGAAGCTGAAGGAAAATGACAGAAGAGGTCCTCTGTAATGCAGTTTGCCTTTTGCACAAGTTGACAAGAAAGTTCATACCTGAAACAGTTCATACCTGGCTTCTGAAGATCATGACGTACTTGATGGCATCTGCCTTCAGCACTGGGAACTCATTAACTACAATGACAATGTTTGATGTTAATTACTGCATATGAATGAATAAATTTGGACATTTGAAGTTAACCAGTTCACTGATCCTGTTGCAAATTGCAGAATGATTAGACAATTGGGTAATTCAATTAAAAACAAATTGCTAATGTTTTTCAACTAATGGCTAAAAGTTAGTATAAAGCCAAACCTAAAGTGAGCTAGCTGTTATAACACATACTTACATACAGTTCGCAATTGTACAGCATAGTAAGAGCTGCAAGAGTATCTTACCATTGGGGGATTTTAAGTCCGTGAGAATGTGGTTCACAAAGAATTCATTCAGATTCACCATCTCATTGGCTTGTGTTATTCCATGCTGTTGGGAAAAAAGACAACAACTACTGATATTGATCAGACACAGTTAATGAATGTTCTCTCTATTAGCAGTAAAATATTCAATAATCCTCTGAAAATGAAAGCCTACAATACCTTCTGTGTCTGCGCTTTAGACGCCAGTGATGTGACCAAATAGATGGCGGCATCTTTGTGTTTCCAGTTCTCTCCTGGATTCTTGGCATACTCTGACAGCATAGAGTTCACATAGCCAGAGAAGATTGCTGTGACTGGGCCCTCGAAAAACTTGCAAAGGCCTCTTACCAAGTCACATGCTGCCCTACGACGGGTGTCGATGTCTGCGGCGGGACAGGAAAATGGCATACTTTACTGGCCAAGCCATGTGTGGAAACCTACTGAAACTTTAGCTGCAAATATTCAAACTAACCAACTAACTGATTAAAAAATTATGTATAAGGAGTTACATTTTTATTAAATGCTAAAAGAGATGTTTCCCAAACAACAGTCAAACCTAAAGTGTGAGGCCAAACTGCATTCTTTCATACATTTCTGTCAATAATTTATATTAGGAGAGGAGAAAATCAAGCAAAATCTTTACCAGATCCTTCAAGGTCCCTCCGGATGTATTCCTCAGAGTTATCTTCAAAGGCCTCTTCATCTGCACCTAATCAGGCATTACAGGCAATGTAGTCAGTATACACATAGTATACAAGTGGCCTACAACCATGATTTTCAAAATGGGGATAGCAAGCTGAAGGTTAGATGAGGGAAAAAAAAATGTAAAAGGAGCAACAAGTAGGCACTGTGCAGACAAAAACTGGCACAACTGTCCAAACAGACTGTAATAAATAGGTTGTAGGTCTGTTTAAAATAAGATCTAAAGTTAAAACGCGTTGTTCCCCCTTCCCCTTCCTCCCAAATAACAGCAGACACAGGCTGCAGGAACTCCATAGGAGCGCTGAACAAACGACGACGAGTCCTCCACTTTAAGTTGATCGGCTCTTTGTGCACGTCAATTGTCTGTCAATGTAAACTTAAGCCCACTTAAGCCGTGAAAACAAAAATCCACTGCTCTGAAATAAGACACTCTGGACAATGAGCTAAGCCACTGACTGCCTACTCTGTCAACATTTTGCTCAATTTAACAGTTATGAACTTCTACGCCTTCAATAAGATTATTAATGATTTCTTGCAGACGCTTAGACTTACTCATTACTGAATGAGTAAGTGTAAGCTCTGATTAATGTTTAATCGAAATGCAAAACAGTTATACTGACACTGAATGAACATTTCATTTCATGTGAAGAGAGTATTTCAACTTAACATGTTCTATGATCTCTGATGACATATTGTGCTCTTTTATGATTAATTACAATAAATATTTTGCAGTTTTCTCCTTTAAAAAAAATAAAATGTCATTCATAAATTATATATTATTTCTAATGTGACTATTATTGCATTCATAAAAGTAATAAACTCTATTCATATATTCTACATTTGCCATAGTGTTGTCAATAGGTTTTTTACACCTTACAAAAGGGGGGGCACCAGCCATAAGCTATTTGGTGCAGAAAGTTTTAGGAAAAGCTGGCCTAGATGTTTGTACGTGTCCAAGCGGGCAGAGTCCTGGATCAGTCGATTACTGATAACATTTCTAGATGCAATCCAATGACGTGGAGAACAAAGCATTTACTTACTTCTGAACTCCATGTTGGGCACAATGACCTTCTCACAAATGCTAGTGAGTGTATTCTGGTCCTCAAATAGATGCTTGTAGTGCGGCCTTTCACAGACTGATGCCAAGAACTGGATAGCATTGCTTACCAGCTGCAACAAAGACGAGGTGTATTGTTAGCACAGCAGGGAAAGTGAACTTGAGAAAGAACACAGACACACAGTCAGGGATCAGAATTCTCACCAAGTCATATTTGACTTCCTGGCCAGTAGAAACTAAAAGGTTCCAGATAGCAGTGACGAAGCGTGGCAGATAGGGCTGGAATTCTTCATCGTACTTCTGAGCGTAAAGAGCAGCGTTGTCACAGATCTGAGACTTCAGCAGCTCCAGAAGACCTGCTTCCTCTTCATCCTATACAGTTATAACAAGCCCAAACACACACATTTGTTTAACACTTTATAGGACAGCAGTGTTTAAAATGTGTTGCATGAGTGGATTAAAAAAAGGAAAAACTCACATCTGTTTGTAGAAGTTTGTTATCCAAAGTCAGCAGGCCATGGAAATTGGTCATCCAGGTCTCCATGTTGTCTTCAAAAAACTCTGGAAGGTCCTGTGTAGAAATGACAAACATGTACACCAATCAGGCATAACATTATGACCACTGACACATGAAGTGAATAACGCTGATTATCTCTTTATCATGGCACCTGTTAGTGGGTGGGCTATACTAGGCAGCAAGTGAACATTTTGTCCTCCAAGTTGATGTGTTAGAAGCAAGAAAAATGGGCAAGGGTAAAGATTTAAGCGAGTTTGACAAGGGCCAAATTGTGATGGCTAGACGACTGGGTCAGAGCATCTCCAAAGCCACAGCTCTTGTGGGGTGTTCCCAGTCTGCAGTGGTCAGTATCTATCAAAAGTGGTCCAAGAAGAAACAGTGGTGAACCGGCGACAGGGTCATGGGCAGCCAAGGCTCACTGATGCACGTGGGGAGTGAAGGCTGGCCCGTGTGATCCGATCCAACAGACGAGCTACTGTTGCTCAAATTGCTGAAGAAGTTAATGCTGGTTCTGATAGAAAGGTGTCAGAATACACAGTGCATCACAGTTTGTTGCATATGGGGCTGAATCACGTTTTCTTTTACATCATGTGGATGGCAGGGTTTGTGTGCGTTGTTTACCTGGGGAACACATTGCACCAGGATGCACTAAGGGAACAAGGCAAGCAGGCGGAGGCAATGTTATGCTTTGGGCAATATTCTGCTGGGAAACCTTGGGTCCTGCCATCCATGTGGATGTTACTTTGACACACACCACCTACCTAAGCATTGTTGCAGGCCATGTACACCCTTTCATGGAAACGGTATTCCCTGATGGCTGTGGCCTCCTTCAGCAGGATAATGGCCTACTATTGGCCTAGCACAGGTTTATGTCGGTATCAGCTTGTATGCTGTCCAGTATTTTTCTATAGAATGCAAATTATATAGTTGACCCTTTTTCTAACTTCAAATGGTTCTACTTGTGGTCTATTTATTTAGTTATTTATTATTATTAAGAATATTAGTAGCAAACCCTTGCAACAAATACCATGACCTGGATGACTGAGAATCTTCAGATATCATTAAGAAGACCTGTGACATTTTACTGTTTCAGTGCCCTGAAATCATTTTGGATTTTCTATACGTTTAGTGAAAAACATCAGCCAATATATAAAATTTTTACACCAAATATCAATATCTGCCCCAAAAATCCAGTATTGGCCAGGCTGGATTGTGGTGTTATATTGTTTGGACAAAAAAGCAGATTGTCTTAGCTATGAAAGAGACAATGCAACTATCCAAAATAGAAAAGGTCTGAAGATGAAGAAATTTAAACTGACCTGGAAGTTAAGACTGTAGAACAGTTTGGAGATCAGTGTGAGGGAAGAGAAGAGGACCTTCAAGGCATTGACGTCTGTAGCATGAGTCTGACACAACTCAATGGTGGCCTACAGCAAAAAAGAGATAAAAATAAACCTTAAATACTTCTTCACTTGGAATGTCATCATAAGTAGGTCACACGGGTTATATAACAACTGATTTACTTGGAAGTGTTGTGGTAACCGAACTGCAAGTTTTTACAAACCTTGAACAGCTCTGTCAGAGGAAGGGCAAAAGTGTCGAGTACTAGTTTGATCTCTGACCAAAGTTCATTTGACTTGAACTCATGACGGTACCTTGAAGAAAATAAAGAGGGACAGAAAAGATTTCACAATTTCTTTTTGAAGTTACTTACAAAAACATTTTTAACCATTAAGAAGTGAGCTCTACCTCTTGAAGAGTGAATGTGCGGTACGAAGCACTCCATTGATGATGTGGAAGTCTCCACTTCTGAAGCGAGTCACCATCTCAGTGAGCAGGTCGGGCCATTTTTGAGGGAAATCTTCTCTTCCTATGATACTGATGGCATCACTCAACTGTAGAAATGCACAAGATAAACAGGTGCTTGGTTCAGCATCTTTTTATACACTCTAAAAATCAGATCCTTTAAAGCACAGTAATATGTGAGGATGTACCTGTTTCTGAATCTGTTCTGGGCTGCTTAACATCAAATTTACAATGTTTGCTTTGATGGCTGTCCGGTCTGGATCAGAGACTTTGTTTGGTTCATCTTCAACCTTTGAGAAAGCACATCACAAAAAGAGGACCGTCAACTCAGTACACAGGCCAACAAGTCTAAAACAACAATGACCATGTTTACATACGCACAAAATATCCAGGTTATTTTTTGCCCATATTCCAAAAAAAGAGAATATTCCTACTAAGTTGTTTACATGGCTAGAGTAAATTAATATTCTACTAGTATTCCTGTTTACATGCAGCTGTGCACACTCCAATTATCACCAGTTATCAAACCAGCTCCCAGGACTGGACTACACTTCAGGTTCCTCGTGTCAATTCTTAGCTTGGAAAGACTGCTTTTAGGTTTTGTGCCCCTGACTCATGGAATAACTTACAATGCACTTTAAATCCCGAGTCCCTGATAACTTTGGGAGCCTGAAAAACACACTTAGAAATCTTAATGCTTTTACATGTACATCATTTAACTAGGAATTATTTTAATCAATGAGTTGAGTTCTTATTGTCCATCTTATTTGTTATTATGTTTTTTTCCTGTTTTGTTTTTATTGTATTTGTTTTAGCTGCCTAATGTAATCTTAGCGTTCCTGAAAATGAGGGCCACACCTCATTGTATCCCCAAGACATAAATAAAGGTTGAATGAAAAAAAAGAAAAAGAAAAATTAATGTATGGCTTCTGTCCAACAGCCACACCCAATATATATATATTTTTAAGTCTTTCATTTTTAAAAGTAGGTGTATAGGTGTGTTTCTCTCTCCAACCAGAAATATGAGCTTTTCTTTTGTGCAGTCATCTCTACCCAAGACTAGTGAACTGTTGTCTAATTGGTTTGTTTTCAGTGCACAATGCTGACTGTAAACAGACACAGAGATGCATATTTTGAATGTGCAGTATACATGTCCAAAGAATCTTCCTAAAACCTGGCATATCTCACATCTTAATTGGAAAATGCTACATTTGGAATAAAGCCTAATTAGGAACATTCAAACGCAATATGCTGTTTACAGGACCTGCATCTAATTTGGAATACTGACATATTCAGAATAATAATGGAACATTAGTGTGCATGTAAACATAGCCAATGCCTCTCTTCACACTTGGTAATAAATGTTACTGTATATACAGTTTGTCCCATACATTATAATATATTGGAGATACTAGGTAAGGGCACAGTGAACAACATATAAACTTGGTGTTACTTAGTGAGACTCACAATGCGCCAGTTTCTTTTGATGTAGTTCTTGAATGTAACAGCAGCACAGACACGAATCACGTTGTCTTGGGACTTCTCCAGCAAAGTGAGTAGTAATAAGGGGTAGTTCTGGTTTCCCTCCACAGACTCCAAAAACTTTTCAGCTAAGAAAGAAAAAACATGAAAAGAAAAGCAGCTGTTGGAAAGCAGACATTACACGATAAGTAAAAACTTGGCATAAATAGATCAATGAGAACAATATTCTTTAGAAACTGTATCAAGATATGCAAGTTATGTTATGTTGTGTGTTATGTTATGTCAAGTTGTATTACCTGGACGTCTGACTGTTGGGTCTGGGTCCAGTGTTTTCCTGAGAAACTCGGTGAGGGTTTGTAGATTAGTATCATTGAGTTCCATGCTTGTAACTAAGGAAGAGAAAACCAGTGACTTAATGAATGACTGGTGTCTGACAGCAATGTGTTCCAGAGGATTATTTCTTTACAGCATGAACTTTATCTAAATGCTGAGTAATCTTGTAAATCTGAGCCATGCGTTATTAAGTCGTGTGGATTGATTCATCAAAGAACACATTACTTAAAAGTTACCTCGTGCGCCAAGTTTACAGGCTAAAATAATCTGTGTAGTGATTAAAACCTTTTAGAGTTTAACTGCTCCATCAAACAAGTCAAAGTGATGCTTGATACTAAATGCTAGCTTTAAGTTTACAAATCCGCGGCTAGTTGCAGTCATTCTTACATTCACTTTGACGTTAGCTTGCTAGCAGCTAACCTAGCTAGCCCGGCTACAACGCCTCAGCCTTGCATTAGCTTAGTTGGCCCCGCTGACTCCTCATCGGTTTATGCAGTCTAACATCTAAGCTAGCAGTGGAAATGTTGTCTGGTCTTCAGCGAGCTCAAACATTAGCACATGGTGTTCAGAACACCATATGAACTTGTTCTTACATAATGTCATATTCAACAGAGGTTATCCCTTACTCCACTAAACTAACGACATAACGTACAATAACATCCACAGTGGCATGGAGAGCAGTAACTGAGTTCCAGTGAATAGACAGATCCAGCAGCCGGTCCGCTCCAAGTCAGCCTGCTAATGTTAGCGTTAGCTTGCTAATGCTTTATGTGCTAACCATAAAGTTAGCTAGCGTTAATTTCCGAACATAACGCATTCGCTCGCAAGTTATAACACTATGACCCCAGTTACACAGCTGAATACCACATTACTGGATATGATAACTGTTGAAGCATTCGGACGTCTTACCGTTCCAATAAATTTCAGTCAGGATGGGATGGGGAGGCACTACAAACGGTTCAGACGTGCTTGCTCTGCCAGCTTTCAAATGTCTGGAGCAAAAGGAACTGCGCGGTCACTGTACTGCGCAAGCGCAGATGTCAGGCGAAGTCTATGAGACACGCCCCTTCCTCGGTCTGTCAAGTGCAGCAACACAGCACAACTTTACGTTGAATTATTGCTCAGTATCACAAGTGAAGGTTCTCCATATCATGTGCTACACATAAATGTCATTTGTACCGTCACATCTGCTTTTAGAAGATGCATTTAGGCCCAGTGGTTAACATTTACAGGGATCTATTGTCAGCCTCCGGCAAAAATTGTATAATCACCGTTTTCATTATCTAAGAACAGTGTTTTTCAAACTATTTACACTATGTACCACTTCAGAAAATATTAAGCTTTTTTAAGTAAGTAGTCTGTTCAGCTATGGAAAGTTCATACAGGGGGTAGGTTTATTTATTGTTGATTGTTGTCGGCCACACTGTCTTCACAGTAAGGCACTGACTTACTGCATCACTGTTTAGCTCTCAACTAATCATGGATGACATACACTCACTGGCCACTTAATTTGGGTATACCTGTTCAACTGCACATTAACACAAATTATCTACTCAACTAATCACATGGCAGCAACTCAATGCATTTAGCCATGTAGACATGGTCAAGACACCCTGCTGATTTTTAAACCGAGTATCAGAATGGAGAAGAAAGGTGATTTGAGTGACTATGAACATGGCATGGTTGTTGCTGCCAGATGGCCTGGTCTGAGTATTTCAGAAACTGCTGATCTAGGGGGGGTTTTCACACACAACCATCTCTAGGGTTTACAGAGAATGGTCTGTAAAAGAGAAAATATCCAGTGAGTGGCAGATCTCTGGGCGAAAATGCCTTGTTGATGCCAGAGGTCAGAGGAGAATCTAAGCCTGAGAATGAGCCACTCATAACCACGTATGACACAGGACCTCTTCCACGGAGGCCGCCGTGCTGCACCCGACTTTCCTGTTTTTCACAAGTTTCAAGACCGCTCCAGGTTCTTCTACATGCTTGGAAAGGGAGGATGAGACATGTGGCATTCAACTGGTTGCAATCTACAAGCTTGCCACTGGATGTCACTAGATTCTACATACTCATCTCACAGCCATGTGATCATCCTTTACAGATTACATCTATTGTATCACAGTTCCAGTGATGCATCTCAAACATCAAGATGCAGTAGGTCCTGCAGAGTAAATAAATTACAACCAAGTTGAACTCTCCACAATTTAATCATGAAAGCATGAAGGCAATCATCACAGAATGAAGTCTTTAACAATAAAGCACTTAGAACAGTTCATCTGAAATGTAAAACAAAAACAGCTTCAACACAGAAAGCTTTTATGACTACAAACACATTTTTTAAATGACAACACAAAGTGAACACTTTTAGTGAGCTTAATCCTCTTCCTGTCTTACAGGCACAGAGGGAACAGAGGCTCAGAATTATACGAGCATGCTACAGGTTGTGCGACTGACGGATGTTTAGGGTATCTCGCAGCATCAGGTCACGGATGCGCCAAAGTGCATCTGCCATCGTCTTGTGGGCCCCCTTACTCTTCAGCCAGTGGGACGGTAGTCTGCTCTCTTGCTCTTTTGTCAGGCGCACATCTTGTTTTTGAACTGAAAGTGCACAAGTAAAACATTACACGCCTGGGGATTTTCATTTTACATTAATTTGTTAATTAGAACTAGTGACTATAAACCGTAAGAGGACCATTGAAAACATATTACCCTAAAAAAAATGAAAGCTTTCTTTATGGATTAATACTCAAATCAGGGGTCACTGATAAGTGGGATAGGCAAGACGCATAAACACATATCTCCAAAGCTACGTTAGCCAGTGTGATCGTTATTTTATGCAGACTTTAATCAGTGGAAATGAAAAACAAAATTAACCTGACAGGGTTTGGTCCCATTTGCTGATGGTAGAGGACTCTGCAGTAAGGCCCTCAATGTATCTAAGGTATGCCTCAGAGTGGAGCAGCCGCTGAGACTTGGCTGGTGGTGACACAAACACCGGGGTAGAGGGCTGCTGGAGCGCTGGTTGTCCAATCTGGTTTTGTCCTGGGTATGGTGGTGGAGCCTGCTGCCCTGGACCCATCAAACCCATCTAATGAAATGAAAATGAACTGTATTATTTCTCTGATTCAGACTGGAATGCACACAGCATTTCGTCTTCATTAATATCCTAATCTAATTAAAGCCCGAGCTTGGAACTGCTGCGTGTGTCAAATCTCACAAGTGTCAAGCAGTGGCTGCAGTGTACATCATCTGTTGATAAGGGCTTTAGGCACAAGGTTCACCATCCAAGCAATAGCAGGTTTTATGGGGTGTAAGTGGGACCAGCTGACCCAGGGCCCAGACTCACAAAGGTCGTCCATAAAGGATCCCATAACATCACACTCTACTTGCCCTCTTTGTTAATGTTTATATCAGATTATGTTCATTTTATCATTAATTTAGTTTGATATAAATTAATCTGTTGTACAAGTTGCACAGTGATATTCCAAGAAAAAAACAATACAAGACAAAACTTCCAAATTTACAAAGAAAAAAAAAAATCTTGTATAGTCTCTAAAAGTAAAGTCACAAATATATGATTAAAAAAACTCAAATTTATGAGTTTGATCTCTGATTTTTTTCATTCAAATGTTTTTCTCATAAATTTACCACTTCAATCTCAGAGAATACCTTTTTTTGTAAATTTAACTATTAAATGTTGGCTATTCTAAGTTTTTTTCATTTTTTTCATGGAACATTATCTCCCTCTTTTTTCTTACCTAATGACCCTAATATCATAAGCGGTTGTGGATCTGTGTCCCGTTTTCAATTAACAGGACTTTTTTTCAGGGATACTGTGCTACAGTCTACAAGGATTAAACTGCTATAAAAAAAAAAGATGGTCCACAGACATATTACAGTAGAAAAGCCTTTTCCTTTGTCTTTTTGTCCAGACTTCGCTGAGAAACACAAATAGCTATCTATTTTTGTGTGTGTCAGTTTGCAAGCATAGCAATTATGCAGAGCAGAGGAATAAGTCAATAATATTGCTGATTTTATTGATTACCACTGATTTTTTCATACTGTAGTCAAATTGTTGACAGAGAAGATGGTATTTTATTTTTACTGAGAAAAGGCTTGTTTATTAATGGAGACAGAAATCTATGGTGAGAGCTCTCCTTGGTACTGAAGTGATGTTAAAGTTGTTGCCCTTGTTGCAGAGCGCCTGTGTGGATTACTGCCTTGCACGCCCTCTCTGTGACATTTCACAGTGGTAAACTAGTAATAAACTCCAGTAACACTGGGCTGGGTGTGTTGATCCTGACATTTTATAAACATTCTGCAGTGCACCTGAGACTGGCAGACAACACGTTTCCCCCATTAGACAGTCACTATCCTCCAATATTATGGTGCTATATGAGAAAAATGTCAAAAATTCACTGTTGGATGGCTACAAAAGAACATGTATTACTATTATATATGATATGATACTTATACAAATATACTATTCAATACAAGAGCTGCAACAAGTAATTATTAAATGAATGAGCAACTATTTTGATAATCAATTAATCCTTTTGAGTACTGTTTTAAGGGAGAAAAGTCAAAATACTTTCAGCTTCTTATATGTGAATATTTTCTGGTTTCTTTACTCCTCTATGATAGTAAACTGAATACATTTCGGTTGTAGGCAGAAAAAGACATTTGAGGACATCATTTTGGGCTTTGAGAAACACATATTGACATTTTTCACAGTTTTCTGACATTTTATTGACCACATAACTAATCAACTAATTGAGAAAAATTACTTGACAATGAAAATAATCGTTAGCGGCAGCACTATTCAATATGCCACAATGCACAGTGTAAATACTGTACAATGGTTTACAATGATTCCTTTCATACAGAGTCATATTGATTACCTGGGACCCATGAATGTTTCCTGCTCCAGGTCCACCTCCCATTCCACTGGCACCTGTAGGGATATTCAACATCAAGACACAGTCAAAAAGCACAGTGGGACACTTGATATAGGTTTATCTTACCAATACTACATTCAAAGTCCAATACTGAAATTAAAAAGATTAATTTCAATGACATTAGAAAACTAAAGAATGCCAATTATGATTATATTAATTAAAATATCAGGTTTACATTTTTTTTGCTAATTGAAGACTCTGAATTTCTTTCATGGACACATTACCAACATGCCTACTGGTAATGAGCAGGACAAAGAACCAAGCCCCAGTTGAGGCTATTTGCTCACTCAAGGACCTTAGCCTATTGGTACAGGTAGCCCCTCCAACGAGACAGATTGGTAGACAGGAAGCAACTGCATGGCAGGCGGGGTGGCTATGACAGCACTCTTACCAAAGTGTGGCATTCCAGGAAATCCAGGCATAACGGGGGAGAGATGGTGGGGAAAGACAGGCACCCCCATGTGATGTGGTGGTATGCCAGTCATACTAACCATGCCTGCAACATGGCCCCGCAGGGGCATCATAGCTGGCCTATATGCACCCATCATACCTTGTTAGGAAGGAACAGTAGTAGCACAAGACAGCAACATGCATCAGTCAAACATGCATCAACTACTTCACTACCAAGCATGCAGAAGTATGGAAATATATATGCTTTCATATAATAATCACATCATTATAATAGATATGAATGGAAACAAAGGACACACAAATGAAAAATTGATGCACGTGCACTACTAACAAGCACTAATTCATTTTTAAGTCCCAATCCTCAAATGGTGTACAACAACCTTTCCACTTCATGTTCTGCATTCAAATACAGACATGTTGAGTCTACAATAATGTGATGGTGGAAGATAGTGATGTGTGGACTGCATTTACAACTGTTAATCTGCGGACAGGTTATAAAAAGTAACATTCTGAATAATCTGATCTGACTCTGATCTCATCTGATTAACCAGAAAATCACTATTGCAACTCATTCATTAATACAACAATGAGGAAATCCCCTGGAGAGCTTGTGCTGCTTGACATAATATAAAAGGTAATATACACAGCCTATGGGGACCAGTAGAAGTGCAGGTACAGGTCTCTAAATCAGAGAAAATAATATATTGGCTGGTGGATGATTTATGCGTGCATATGGATTCAGATGAACTCTGAGCCCATCCACACATCACTAGTTTAAGAATAAAGTACATACATATGCTGCACAGTACTTTTGGCGCCAGTACATACAAAGTATTGCACAACATCAAGGTCTGGGCTTTCAAATGATTTTTAGAGGCAACATGAAATTAAATCATGACACTGCAACATCACAAACATGCTGACAAGGGTGTAATTAGGAGACTTGAAAAATGAGAGTACATCTAGCAGTTCAGCTTCTTATTCCAGCCTTCTAGTGTACACTGGGGATCCATCTGCATCTATGAGGGGTTACCTGACACAGGCGTCATGCTGGGATTTAGCATCCCCATGGGGATTGGGGGAGGCACCACCCCCATCAGTGCCCCTACTGGGGTACCTGCTCTAGGGGACGTCTGATAGTGGGCCCTGTCACGCTCCTGCTGCTCTGCCACTTTAGCTGCTCGCTCTGAAGCCACAAAAGAGATGAGCATAGCATGTTAGCTGACATGGTTCATGATTTTTCAAACGTAAACTTTTGGATTAAGAGTAGAATTTAAATAAGTTCCACTTGCCTTCGTATTCTGCTTTCTTGGAGCTCTCCAGGTTCCTCCATTCTGTGCCAACAAGGCGGCTGAGCTCCCCGAAGGAGAAGTCTGGGTGCTGGGCTTTGATGACCGCTCGCATCTCGCTGCTGAACAGGATGTAGCCGCTCATGTTGATCTTTCGCTTCGAGCCCTCCTTCTTTGAAAGGCCCTTTATGGATTTTGGTGTGGACTGGCAACCAAATACAGGAGAAGTAATCACAAAAATGCTATAAGCCACATAATTATTACATTAAGTTAAATACTTCCATCCTCACCTGCGGAGGTGTGTAAGGCATGATATCCATGTCACTAGACATGGAAGACTGCATCTGAGGAAGAGACTGATCCCCGAGGTCGCCATCATCATCCCCAAGATCCTCTAGCTCCTCATCTGTCATATCAGCAAACTTGGCCTCCAGTTCTTCAATTTTTCTGTCCAAAAGAGGGGATGGCTCCTTCTGGGGCACTATGAGCTTCCTGTATAAGACAACCAAAAAAATATATTTATCCACCTTTTGCAAATAAACCCTTCAGTTAGAAAGAATTGGCTGCCATACTTTAAGTTACTCTAGTCATTATCATAAAGTTATTCCTATCACAGGCATTAACAATCACAAAACAACACAACCAAAGATTCACCTACATAGAAGGATAAAATGTTTCTGTATTTAGGACCAGCACATTTACTTTGTAGTTCTTTAAGTTTTTTGTCTTCCCTCTTCCACTGCCAACAGTAACATTAACAGTTCACTTAAAGCTTGTACAGGTTTTCACCTAAAGTAGTAGATTTCATCCTCCACCACCTTCCCAGAGAGTGAAAAGCGCTTGAGACCCTTGAACTTCTTCATCAGCTTCTCACTCTCAATGTAGCGGCTCTCACAGAGCAGGACATTCTCTTCAGGCACTTCAGTTGGTCGACATGACAGGTAGTCTTTGAAGGAGGACACTATACACTTCCCTTCGAAACAAGAAAACTCACTCAGTGAATACACTGAATTATTTCGATCAGCTAAGTAAATTGAACTTTACACTTTTTGAGAGGACAAAGTTTTTGATATTCAGTTCAACCTAAAGCACAGTGTGGAGGATACCTATGACACAGGTCATTGGACAAGTCTCTTCGAGATTGCTGAGGAACACTTCCT
This sequence comes from Lutjanus erythropterus, assembly GCF_056507025.1. Classification (NCBI taxonomy): domain Eukaryota; kingdom Metazoa; phylum Chordata; class Actinopteri; order Lutjaniformes; family Lutjanidae; genus Lutjanus; species Lutjanus erythropterus. Next base: position 24,416,314 of record NC_139318.1, read on the forward strand.
TCTTGTAGAACATCTTAGTGGGCTCATGCTCTGTTTCCTCTGGATGGATGAAGATTGGACCAAAGAAGTAGCCTGCTCCATCTCGCATCCACATTTTCTCAATTCTGTTGAAAGTATTTAAACCAAATCAGGTACATTAGCCACATAGGAAATCAGAGAACCTTTGTACATTTGCAAACACACTACCATGCCATTGAGCTCCTTGTGTTCCACACTTCCCAACCATCCCAAATTAAAAGGTGGCCTGTGGCCATGATTGACAGGAAGGAGGTGACATATATCCCATGGTCAGTTGAAAAGAAAGAACCGAAGTCCTTTGCATTAATTAGCAAGTTTGTTTTTAATTAAAAAAATCATTTCCATGCACTACAGAGCATGCACAACAATTCAAATACACTATACTGAAATCATGTGCTGTAAAGCATATAAATGTATTTACTCTACCTGCCCACTCGGTGGCGAACTAGCCCATGCGAAGCAATGTAAACACAGTCTCCCACTTTCAGCCACAGGTTATTGTAGCAGAGCTGCTCATAGTACTGACAGCCTGGCTCCCCATTGGTCATATCCATTGTAACATCCTCTCTCTCCTGCAGACACAAATAGTTTTTCTGACTTTAGTCTGTGTTATTTTATGTGTACTCTGCCATTTCCAGGGGAAAAAAATAATAAACAAACTGGCTGTTACCTTGTCTACAATAACATCTACCATTTTGGTTTCCTCAGTCACTTCTGGTGGTTTCTCCTCTTGTTTGGTGGCAAACATGGACGCCACACGGACGACAGGCAGAGGTACCTCTCTGGGAAGGAACCGAACAGAGCTCAGGGGCATGGCCCACATCTTGATCTTCTTGAAAGACTTGGACTTAGCAGAGTAGCGTGACTCACACACGTAGACATCATCTGCTCTGAAGCCCTCTGGGTGAAGTTTGAAGTACTCCTTAAATCCCACACACCATAAATGTTTGGTCAAAACACAAAGAGCCAATGCTCAAAAACCTTTATACTTAAAACTATTTCTAACAAACGTATAGGAAAAGGACAGCATTTACCTTTACAAACATGACCACACATTTGCCCAGAATCTTGCTGACAGGAGCTTTGTTGTAATAGTCACTCTTAAAAACTTCCTTCTCTAAGAACTTCCTTGTGGCGAGATGAAATGTTTCATTTGGCCTGTAGAACCAGCAACCGTACAGCCACTTCTCACCTACATTTATTAGAGGTGGAAAAAAAACTGAATAAATTAGAACTGGTCTTAATAAAAACGATGTCTAACTGACCCAGAGCACAAACTGAAGGTACTGTACATAACAAAAAATCTGGCAGAAAATATAAATATGCCTTTCATACAAAAAATACTAATAATGAGGCTCACCAGTGTCATCTTGCCAAAGTCGTTCAATGTAGATGATGTGAGGCTGGAGGTTTGACTCTGCAGGCTCCACATACACATAGTCTCCCACGTGGTACATGCTGTCTTTGAAGCTGCAGTCCTGACTGTATGTGCGTTGCAGGTTGGCCTGCCATGATCCTCCAACAGAGTCTTCTCTCTTCTCGGCTTCTGGAAATTCACAACTCAGTAAAATAATCCCACAGTATATGCTGAGACAATGCATGATGGAACTTCTATGGACTATAACTTTCAATATACTTTATATTAAACACAATACCCCTTTTTTCCTCTTCCCTCTTGATTTTGTCTTCTTCAAACTCCTTGGGAAGTTTTTCTTTCTTCTCCTTCTCCACATCACTGTGCAGGTGTTTGGAGGTGTAGCTGAGAGCAGGAGACATCAGGATCTCTCCATTCTTACACAGCTCATCTCTGATCCGTATGAAGAACTGCTGCAGCTCCACAGCATCTTCAAAGATCTCGGAATCTGTCCTGTAATGAACACATAGTGTAAGAAAACTTTGGATTTCATTTAATACAATGATCATGCAACATCAATGACTAAAAATCTGATGACACAACTGATTTGACAGTACCTCACCTATTTAATCTTCGGGCCTTTTCCAGCACTTCAAACATGTGATCCTGGAACACGTCAAGCCTCTTATACCTCCCTCGATCCACATTAGTCCTGATTATCTCAAAATTGAGTCGTGGCTTCTCTGGGTTTGCAGGATCTTGGGCAGGAATCTCAGCAAGTGAATCACTGTAGCACCGGCCCTCGTCATCTTGGTGACCAAGCACAGAGACAAAAAGACTGCGGATGAGTTCCTGGATCAGTCGTGGCACATCAGGCACGTGGGCGTCATCTCCTCCCTCCAGGTCACGCCTCGTCTCTAACAGCACCCTGTGCAGCACAAGCGCATCACGGTAAATCAGAGATTCTGGCTCATTGTAAGTGCAGGCGTTGTTGAACATGAGCACCAAGTCTTCCACCAGTGCGTCCACATCCTGATACTTATTAGCCAACATGTGGCTCTTGATCTTCTCCATGTCCACAGGTTTCTTGATGGCAATGTAGTAATCAGGCAGCTCGGCACGAGATGGCAGCCGCAGGAAGATGGTACTGAGACGACGGCCCCGCTTATCTATGTAGTTCTTGACAGCTTCATAAAGCTCATTCAGCTTCTGCTGCAAGGGTGTTAAGTACTTTGACTTCTTCAGAGTGATGCTGTTCTTTCCTGCAGTCACATGAAATGTGTGTGTTAATGGAAAACAATTTTCCCACTGCTTGATAGGCAACAAAGTCACACATTTACTTTGATTTGATTCAAACAAGTGACATACTTATTTTCAACTTTGGGGACATCATGTCATCGTCATCTGTCGCTGGCCCAAGATCCCTCCGCCTGTCTTTCATAATCTTCTCTAAGATGTCAGCATCATTGTAGACCTTGAACACAGCAAAGAGGTTCATCATGAGGAGCTCCTGGTTCCTCAGATCAAATTTCACTCTGACCTTGAAAACAGTTAATTTAACCTTTGTCAACATTTCGATTTCCTTCTTAGTCTGTCTACTAGGGCTGTACAGACTAGTTCAAGCTTTGTTCATAATGCTGACATACAAATTCTAAACTAACATTATTCTAAATTAACATTATCATTGATTGATTGGTCTGCCAATTGTTTTCACACTTAATCAACCAATTGCTTAGTCTAAAAACTATCAAAAATTGTGATGCTGCTTACCTAGAGCCCAAACTGATAATATTCATTTACTATCATGAATGAAACAGTAAAGAACAAGAAACCAAATATTTTACCTGGGAGCCTTCTTCATTGTAGTGTCGAGCATTGCGAAACATCAGCTTCATATCTTCCACCATTGCATCTTCAGTCATGTACTTGTCTGAGCGGATGTTGTGTTCAATGGTCCTGAGGTCCATTGGTTCCAAGATGACCTTGTAGTAGTCAGGGTAGTCCTTCTTTGAGGGTTTGACCATGAAGAGGTCACACAGTCTCCGACCGGTACCAGCTTCTCGTGCCTCGGTCACAGAGGCTAACAGGACTTTCATTCGGTTTTTCTTTGTGTTTTTCTTGTGACTGGAGACAAAATACACATCAAACTCACACAAAACAACAAAGCAGATAACAACGTAGATTTGAGCAAGTAAAATGTGACAAAGTGCAAACCTTTTTCTCTTTGTGCTACTGGTGTCAGACGTTGCAGAGGAGAGCATGCTGTCTCCATCATCATCATCTCTCTGCAAAAGCTCCTTTCTCTTCATCTAGACATATAATAGGTAATACATGCATCAAATGGTTATAATGACTTAAAAATACCACAACTACACAAGTATGCATTGGACTGACCTGCTGAATGTGCTGGAGTTTGAGTGCACGCTTGTAGATGGACGAGTGAGGAACATTGTAGCGTTTGGCATTCTCGAACATCAGCGTCAGATCAGAGTCGACATGCTCAACACTCTCATACTCATTGCTCTTCATCTTGTTCCTGTGGGGAATTACGGGCTCTCACATTTGGGAAGGAGGGCACAGAAATACTCTACTGTACAGTGAGTGTGTGTGATGCCGTAAGGGGTAGAAAATAAAAAAGAGAGAATGTTGGTGAAACAAAATAAAGCAAATCAATGATGAACAAATCAGAAAAAGATGAAGCAAAGCAGAATGGGTTTTCATCCAAATTTTTTCAATTTGAATGTTTTTGATAAATAACTGCTTGGAAATTTCTATATTATTATTTCTATATTATTGCCACTAACCTCTACTAAAGCAATATAAACTATTGTAAAGCATTTATTTATCAAACTACTTTATCTAAGCCATATTTTAACTTTTTCTGATATGAGTTATCTGAAATGAATTCACATAATCTACTCACAAACCTCAATCTTGCTGATAATTTACATTTTATATCTAAAAATATTTGAAAATGTGACCTAAAATTCACTTGGCTGAAAAACATATAAAGTATGGAAAAATTAAAAACGAAATAGAGACATATCTCATTTAAATCGACACCAAAGGAATAATTTGGATTATTTAATGAACAGTCAGTTATTTATTGTATTATCAGTGTATTACCTGCAGTAGATGCAGGTCAGCATGCACAGTTTCAAGAAGCAGAGATGGACGCCAGCATAGAAGCTAAGCAATGAACTGCTGTGGATGGGATCAGCAACAAAAGGTAAAAGGTATTTTAGCCACTTAAAAAAGGTCTATCTGGAGTGCCTCTATAGCTCAGTTGGTATAGTGTGCACCCCATGTACTGAGGCTGTTAGTCCTCTGCAGCGGCTGCCAGTTCAACTCCTACCTGCAGCCCATTTGCTGTGTGTCATCCCCTCTCTCTTCACCCCCTTTCCTGTCATATCTTCAGCTGTCCCTATGATTAAAAGCAAAAGCCCAAAAAATTATCTTAAAAAAAAAACTTGACCGACAGACAGCCTTTTCAGACACAAAACTGCTGTTAGACAAGCCAGCGGTAGAACGACAACTTCTGTGTTCAGCGAGGTAAAATTCCTGTTTTTGTCTATGAAGTTTGGTTGTTTTGGAGAGAGTGACATTTGGCTTATATAACAGCAATTTGCAACTCATCTGAAAAGGCTGTCTGATGACAAAGTGGGAAGCGAAAATATTCTAAATATAGTGTAAAATTAAACTAACATTGATTTCTTCAGGTGGATCTTTTTAAAGTAACTAAAGTAAACCATTTGTTGCTGAACCTGTCCACAGCAATTCTTTGTTTGGTGCCCTTCTCCTAACTCCAAAAGTGGGGACGTGCTGACCTGCATCTACTGCAGGTAATGCACCGACTATTGATAAGTGTCTCATACAAACCCACTTCAAATAATCTAAACTATCCCTTTAAATCCCTCAATGAATACTGAATACTTTATTTTCATAGACTGAATCTTCTAATGTTTAATTAACTCTTAGATGGATGTTGAGTTCAGGTAGTGACACCAGTAAAGGTGAAAAACATGAAGACAGAATGAGTATTAAATGAGTCTGGCCCTTGTGGACATAAACATATGAAAACACACAGAGTTAGATTAGTATGTGTCATACTTGATCTGATGGAGGCAGATGGGTTGACTGATCTGGTGGTAGTAGTCAGGGTAGTCCTTCCTGGAGGGCAGCTGCAGGAAAGGCTCAGAGATCAGCTGACCCTGGCTATTCCGGGCACCTCGCACAGCCTCATACAGCTGGAAGATGGGATTACTCATGTCCATGTTGGAAGTCAAACTCTCTGCCTCAGACTCCCCCTCATCATAGTGGACGGAACCTGTGAAACACAGGAAGACATGAATAAATAATGACACACCCATCAATTATAACAGTTAACTGTACAGAGCATCTTCATCAATGCCCAGTGGAAGCATGTGTGTGTTTGATGAAGATAAAGAGGTGAATACATACCAGAAAGAATGCCCTCGTCATCACTTTCATACTGAAGAGCCATGGTGATGGCTGAGAGTCGGTCTCCCTGGGCCGACCTTTTGTTCCTGACAGAGATGGACAGAAGAAGAAGAAGAGCGCCAGAGTTAAAATCAAAGGTCAACATGACTTATTGCAAATTATTCCCAGTATTGTCTCCTGTTCACCTGATGCGAATGCTGGACTTGATAGGTTCTCCATGTTCCATCTCAGACCTCTTTTGTGCAAAAATCTTTTTGATGGTGTTTGCATCCTGTAACAAATGAATAGATCATAGGTATGTACAGTATGTCAAACACTCCAGGTGACAACCAATATGTATTATACTCCAAATTACACACTCACCTTAAACACTTGAGATCCAGGCTCATTGTAGGTTTTGGCATTCTTGACCAGCAAGTCTATATCTTTAGCCATCAAACTGACACTCCTGTAGTGGCCCAACTAAAAGCAAATATATTTATTCGAAATTTTATCAACAAAATGTTGTAAGAAATAATGAAAAATGCATATTTAATGGTGGTGATGTAATACCTGAATCTTTTGAGCGATGATTTTCAGATCTATAGGTTCCTTAATGATGGCGTAATAATCTGGGTATTGCTAAATGAAAAAAGATAAACTAAGCATCAAAGCAAAGTCACTCATTTTATTCGTAATGTCTTTAGTCACACTGAGGGTGCTCATACCATTTTGGAGGGAAGCTTCTGGAACAGCTCACTGACCAGACGGCCAGTGGGCTCAGTGTAAGACACCACAGCATCAAGGAGCTGCTCAAGGACCTCTTTCAAGCAGGTAGGTGCACTCTGTCACACACAGGTGAGGAAGGTTAGGAAAAGTAAGGATATACAGTGTCATAATCAATGATGTACAATATTCTGTTTATACATTCAAACTACACTGAAGAATAACTCAATTATGAGTCCACAATAATGACTATTAGATATCATTTATATAATATTATTTTTCACAAAAAGAATTTACAATTCACAAGCTTTATAACATCCCATTGAGATCAATGAGGTATATAAAAATACCATAATCAGTAGGGCTGGGTACTGGTACTGAATACCTTTAAGGTATCGATTAAAATAACCCAGTACCAAGTAGTATTAAAAATCCCCCAGTCAAATGATACCTGCATTCAATCCTTTTGGTACCCAGATCTAGAAAATAATTACTATTTATAGAGTTTTGTGCACAACCAATCACCACAAGCATTCTTCAAAAAGAGGAACCTTCGAAAAAAAAGTACTCAATGAAGTACTCTATTTGTACTGATATCACTTTAAGGGTATTGGTATTAATACTGGAATTGTAATTTTTAAACAATATCCCACCCTAACAATCAGTAATGTATCTCATTAAAAGACCAAACCACCTCTTCCCTACTGTCAAAACAGCATCTTAGTAAGATACTGTGAACTGATTCAATAGTTTAGTAAACTGGATTCTAACCTAAAGATGAATATTATTATAGAAAGAAACAAAAAAAAAACAAACAAACAATGCTAGCCTAGCTTACTAGTAGGCCTAATGTTCTCTTTCAGGTATTCATAAAGGGTTTTTATTTTCATATTTACATTTTTCCTAACTGCAAGTCAATACCTTGAACTGAACATTAGGCCTAACAGCAAGCTTAACGGTGATTGTTTTATTTCTATCTAACTACTGGCCCTATATTTGAAGAGCATCTGATTTTTCATGTTCATATTGCCAGCAAAACTTTTTTGATCCAATGCAACACTCCTTATTTTTTAATGAATATTATATCATTTAATAAATCTATTTTATCATTAATATGTGTAACTGTTACCTCATCCTCAGTGGACCCTCCTGGATTGTCTTGCACATCGTATCCATCATCATCATCCTCATCATATTCCCCGCGCTGAACAAATTCATTTTTGGTTCGCAGGTAAAGATCCCACAGTTTACAAGCTGCTCTGTACTCAGGACTGTCAGACTACATGGACATAAACAATACAAATTCACATAGAGTCATAGCCTGAGTTATGCAAAGATATAATTTCTGTCCACAAACGTATATACAATTTTGTACCTTATCACAATTTTTTTTTACCTTATAGTATGTTTTTGCATTGTTGAATAACAGCTGGAAGTCACTTGTGAGTTGTTCTACATCATCATACTCCTCCATCTTTAATTTCTGCTGAATCTTCATCATGTCAATAGGTTGAGAAACCACATGGTAATAGTCCGGTTGATTCCTGTAAGAAATGGGGAAAATGTGTTAGATTACTGATATTAAAGGATGTAATTATTTGCACATAGCCTCTCTAATAACTACTCATCCCTTTCCTTACCTTCGTTTGGGGGCTCTGATGAACAGCTCACACAACATCCTGCCCTGGTCGTCCTTGTAATCTCTGATTGTGTTGTACAGCTCATGGCATACAGCAATCTGCAGAGTAGGGATTAAATACTGAAAACATCCATCCACATCCTTTTTCATGTCAACTACTTAATCTGTGAAGGAATTCTGACATTATGTCAAAAGAAAATCAGTGACTGAAATTTGTATAGAAAGAAATTACAGGATCCACAGTTGGAATGTTTGAGATCCTTCTCCTCTTTCTCCCAATTGAAGACACTAACGATGAAGTCTGGCTATCGTCAAAATCTCCTCCACTCACACTGCTAGAGGGGGATGTCGCCCTTCTCCTTTTCAAGGCCATGGCGAACCCCTGAGGTAAAGAACCATGGAGAAAATCTTACATTGGAGTTACAAATATCACATTTGCAGTTTTCCAGCCGTATCTAAACAGTGTGACACAATGATTATGTGACAAAATAATCTCAAAGACGGACACTGACTGTGCTCAGTTACAACTGCTGATTGGTTTGACCCCCATGCCACAACATGATACTGAATAGCTCTCCTCTGAAAAGTAGGGCCATTCCACTGCAAACCACTGTTCCTAAGATAAGCTTAAGATAAACTAATTTCATTTTTAAAATCTGAGCACATAGCTCTTTTATATAACTAAAGTTATAATTAGTATTACTTTTCTGTCCTGTTCAGTGAGTTTGCTCACTTTAGTTGTTGCCAAGTTTGCTAGAAGTCAGAAGCTGGACATTTACAGATGAGACATGACATGCACATGATGTATTATTAAATGCACCAAATATATGAGACCAAACATCAAAAGTTGGTTTGAGGTCTAAAAACGGCCTCCTCCTCCTCATGACTACTGCTGCGAATGGGAGGCTATGATTAACAATACAGAAGAACTGAGCATTTTTTACCAGTAGGGTTTTTCCCAACACACATTCTGATTTGCTGTGGTAAGTAAGACACAGGTGCTACTAATTACATTAGGTCTAACAATGTTGAAAACATTGTTTTCAAGTCTCCTAGTGAGCACTTTATTGACCATGAAATGACATCAGCTACATCACACATGTCAAACTCAAGGCCTGCGGGCCGCATCTGGCCCATGATACAATTATATACGGCCCGCAAGATAATTTCACGTGTCTATTATGAATGGCCCACCGGTAAATAGCACTCCCACCAACCATATTACAAATCCCACAATGCACTGCAACAGCTGCCACGCAAATCAAGACCTGTGCACCAACCCCTCTTCCCACTGCTTTAATGACACACTGATCAGTGGTCAGCGGATGAATGCATCAGTCAGCGCTTTTACAGTGACACTTAAATTAGCCCCCAAAATAAACAGCCAAACAAAAAGTGGACTTTCAGGGACTTTCAAAGCAGGTGGGAGGCAGAGTACCTGTTGTCAACATCGAAACCTGTGTGCCTTGTTTGTGGAGCTAATGTGGCCGTAAAGAATCTGAGTGTCACAGCAGGCTATGTTCACAATTTTATAGTGGCAGAAGAGATAGCCAATTCAGCCCAGCCATTTTTACAAGAGAGTCTTTGAAGCGCTGCATGATTAAAGTGTGCAACATCTTGTGTCCAGACAAAAAGCAAGCATTTTCAAATGTAAGTCTCTGCAGACATACTGTTGCTGATTGGATATGTCAGCTTAATATGTGATCTTAAATATTCTCAGCTGAAATAATCTCATTTTGCTTTATGTTATTGCTGAAGAAAAAAACATTTTATTTATTTTACTGAGGAAAAAGTTGTTGCAGTCTGGCTGTTCAAATTCATATTTGTTCATGTTAATGTTAATCCTGTTTGGCCCGCGATGTAGACTGTTTAAAATTTTGGCCCCTTCTGTAATTTGAGTTTGACACCCCAAAGCTACAAAGAATTCACCCATCATTCATTTTATTATTTACAACAGTGCTTTCATACTGTGACATGTCAAAATATTTCCATTAAAGAAGGCTGATAATGTTTCTGTCTCTGGATTGTACTTTTCATTAGCCCATTTATGGGTTCGACATTAACCATGGCCCTGTAGCCTGTGGCCACAAAAACTTACTCTGTAGCCAATTTTTTCAGTTATGCCCAAACTGTAAGCCTTTGCCAAAACAACCTTACTGTTCCACAAACATCCCGATTCCTTTGCGCCTTTTTATTCAACAGTCCACGAAAACAGCCTAAGTGTTTGTTGCTGGCTAGCAACTGATATGTCGGGCTACGATAAACCAGCAACAAAAATTTAGGAGTGAATAGAAACAGGTGTTAAAATAAAAAATACGTAATATATTTGCTGTGCTTAATCATAAAGTGACCATGATATGTAGGGGTGTAACGATTCACTCATGCGACTTTAATGTGTTAGATACGAGTGCATCGGTTAAGACGCCCTGCATCGGTAAAAAGCTGAACATGAATCGGAAACAAATCGATGTAGCACTAACGTATCGATACATCTCATTAGGATGCGCGTACGTTTTATTTTGGGACCAGGGAGCTGCCACTGTAACTTTCCTCCGTCTTCTCTCTCCCGCTGTCTCTCCCTGCACCGCTCTCGCTGGACGCCTGCTGCCGCGCTCACAAAAACAAGCGCTCCCTCCTCCCTCTCCTGTGTCTCCTCTTCATTTGCTCAAAACAGACCGTGCTGAAAACAGCGACAGAAGTGACACTGTACCGCGTCGCACCCCCAAACTTTCATAACGCTTAAGTGTAGAATAAGTTCGGGTTTTATAAGAAAGATGAGAAACGCTGCTGCAGATCATTTATACAAAATGTGTCTGACAGCAGAGAACAGAGACACGAGTCTGACCCACAGAGACGTCATGTCAGTGTGAGAGCAGGTAACACTGAGCATCACTGTCCCTCCACACTGATCCAAACCACAGCAGTCTTCATATGAAACAGAGCAGCAGATCGTCTTACTGCAAAAATACTGATATTTTAAACAGTTTTAAAGTTACTCATTTATCTCATCTCATTTACACGAGACTCATAATAAGATATAAACATCACTGTAATGTCTCCTCTCAGTCTGTACTGTTACTATATTTAGTAAAACTATCAGGATTTTTTGGCAACTAACAGCACTCTACAAATGTAGCATTAATTGAATCAAAATGTAAAGACTGACACATTGCATTGTCTTGTATTGCGTCATATCACATCGTATCGTGACAGAGCTGAATCGTATCGAACCGAATCGTTGGCCACTGAAAGATTTATAAAATATATTGTATTGTTGAACATATATCGAGATACGTATCGAATCGTCTCAGTCAGTGAGATACACACCCCTAATGATATGTCATCAGAGACTGAAATACTGGCCTCTATGACAACAATGCTACAGCCAGCCCACTGTTCTTTGCAATTTCTATTCTGGTGAAAATGTCTGTTTTTGTTTGCCCATTCACATTCATGCACTTGCATAGCATCAAAAAATAATATTGAACGTTCACAAAATGAGTTAGCGTCTGGGTCGTAAGAAATCATTAGTAATCTTTCAGAAGGGTGGGTGGGGAGAACATTTTACTTCAACCATAGATAGGGCCTCAACCTGTTGCTAATTTAAATGTCTAGAATTTAACACAACTATTGACATGTGGCAGTAGGTGCCACCAGTTTCCTCAACTAGCCTTAACTTCTTTTTACATAAGTTTACATTTGGACCATCAAAAATGTATTTTGGCCACCAAATTTAGGGGCTTGGTGACCTGTGAGGCTAGTGCTTGAAAATCCCTGTATATTTTACAGCTTAATTTTTACATGTAACTAGTTCTCTAAAAAAGGCAAGGGGATATTTTATTTAATTACAGTTAATTCTTTTACTTTTCTGGATTTCTTTATCGTCATTGAGCATATCATTATAAATGCTCACATTATTTAGACTGGAGCAGAGCCATAAGGATAGGATCCTCACATGATGAGTAATTTCATGTCACCCAAAATGAACTCTGAACCTCTTGAACCCTAATAACATGCTTTTCTCGAGACAAATGGACACGCTTATTGCATTTTGATTAAGTCTCCTCTCAGATAGAAACAGATAAGCAATCAATTGTGTTCTTCAGACGTTCTGGTCTCCTCGCAGGTTTTATGTTCAGATTATACAGGTGACAGCCACAGAAGCTGATCAGTAACGCTGTCACCTGGAATAACATTTCTTTCCACGAGCACCAATGGATGCAGGCAGTCTGGAGGTTTGACTAACCAAACCGCTATAACCGCTCCCATTAATGTCATCTGTGTTAACTAGCAGCGGGCAGACTGCAGTCTAGGGTGCTCACATCAGCAGTAAGCTAGCATAGAGAGCAGCAGCTGTCCTCCTACCTGTCACTCAGTGTGGACAGGTACACACCACACAGCCGCTAACGTTAGCTAACCTCCAGTTAACGGTTAGCCTTCAACATCATCTAAGCGTTAGTTAGAGCCCAGACAAAGGCATCACTGTAACAGCGTCTAACGTTACAAAGCTACCGTTAAGTAAAGCGACGACACTTGGATGGAAAATATTTCTGTTTAGTAAACGTTATATTTCCCTCCACTTCACATAGTTGTGCGCTTACCTTCTGTGGGCACGTTACTAGACCCACAAAATCTTAACCATGAAGAAAACCAATCACTTATCGATTTTAGACAGAGGGACACAAGTGTGAGGCTAGCGAGAATTCAACGGCCACTTCCGCTCCGTCACCTTCAGAATAAAAGCGCATACTGTTTCGACGTATTTTTAACTGCGTTTTGCAAAATTATAATTATGTCCCCCCCTATTTTCACTCAAATTTGGGATTCATTTGATAAGTGAGTCGCATAATGACAACCAGTGGTCATTTTAGTACTTATAAACAATATTCATTGCACAATTAAGACAATAAAATGTTTAAGCCACGACGTCGCTGCCAGACTTCCTGTTACTTAAATGTCGTTTTACACATCATCAACCTCGCCATTAAACCTCTCCTTGTCGGCTGAAAAGAACCACTTCAGCTGTCTAACCAAACTACACCTACACCAGTGGCCATTGTCATAAACATGAATCCTGTTTTAAATCATATTGTGGAAATTTGTTGTTGGAAACATTTGCTGTTACCATGTCAACCAACTGTCACGAAATTTCAAAATGACAATAAAAGCACAAGTTGGTTAGCAGAATGGTTCCCTGCACTGGCAAAGTGGCAACTGCCCCCTGGTGACCCTATGTTCCAAAAAACGTTGCAAAGGTGCCCTCTTGGATACCCCTGTGGTAGATCACTAAACTATAAACTAATAAAGTGCCCTTTATTGACACAGTGTCTAAGACAACATGATAAAGTGCTTTCTGAGATGCCCACCCAATGTATAAAACACAATAAAATGTCCACTAGATGGCTTTTCAATGTAGAAAACATGATCATTTGTCTTCTGGGGTGTCCTTCTAGAGGAGACGACCTGATGCCCGAGGCAGCTGGAATCGCAAGACCATGTGAGAATCCATCTTGCCAAGCGCCAATTCATCTGGGCCAATCAGTGCTGTTGGAGGGACCACTGGTAGTGCTGGCTGTAGTTTTAAATGCACTGATAGTGAGAAATGTACATGGAAACAACTCATCAAGTACAAACCATGGTGGCTCTTGAACATGTTAGCGTAGATACTGTGGTATCTTATATCAGAACTGGAGAGTATTTCTTCAATGAAAGAAGAGCAAAGACTGACAATGAAGGTTTTTATCGACAGAAAACATGTTTGGTTTAAGTCAGCCCGTGTTAGACGTGACAGACTGTTCGTCCAATTATGTGACAAGTGTTGTTTGAAAGTATCTGCCCTGTTCCATACAGTTTCTATGGACAGCTTCCCAGATGGTTCTGTGCAACAAACTGGCCTGTCAGGTTGAAATAGGCTCCCCTACATGCTAGAAAATGAATTGGCTTCTAAATGGTTAAATAGTTAATAGTTCCCTGTGTGTTTTTATAAGAGTCGGTATAAATCACAATAAACTGATTTTAATCCAAACCTGGAACTGTTTCACCATAAATGCATCATGGCTTTCTCCACTCTGATGTCCCACCACATACACCTGGTGCCCCTTTAATTTTTTCACCCCTGCCCGTCAGACAACTGAGGGTCCAACCAGAGTCCACCACTGGATCTCTGATATATTGGAAATTATGTTGCAATCAAGTCATAAAGACAATGCAAAGATATTTTTGTCTGATTTTCAGCAATAAGTGGATGTTAATATGCAAGTGATGGTACCATTTTAGCGTACACTTTGTTGACAGTAACAGTAACAGTTTTTAAGTAGAGTGAGCTTTAGTGATTGTGTATTGATATATTTCAGATCACTGCAGCTCTTGAGAATTACTGGGTTATTTTACCAGTTCAGACCTCTAAAGGGTTATGGGTGAAAAATAAAATAAAATAAAATAAAAAATATATATGATTGTACATATTCTAATATACAAACGACTTGTATCATTACACTTAAGAAAAATGATAAAAATGATTAAAAAAAAAATATGAAATGAAATCAAATGAATTTAATTTAATGTAAAATACATTTAATTTAATAAAATGTAATCAATTTAAAAAAGAAAAATCTAAGTTACTCCAGAAGATGGCAGTAATGCGCCATGGAGCACACCGACTGCCGTAAAGCTTCAAAGAAGAAGATTCAATATCGACGAAGAAGAAGAGACCCGGCGGCGCAGGAAGTGTATGTTCGTCGGTCCCATGTGTTCCCTTTCACTCGTCCATTCATTCTCGAAACGACAACTTTAATTACATTGCATATTCTAGTTTCTGACACAACACGGACGTCATTGTGGTTTCAGGATACGAGAAATCGTATTTACCAAATAAACTGAAGACGAAAACTGTGGTGTCTCTCCAAGTAAACTGCAACGCTAGCTAGCTAACGTAGAAATAGCGCTAAAGTTGTTGCTGAAGATCCTTCTGAGAATCTAAAGTCCGTTCCGAATCATCTGAATGAAAAGTGCAGTGGATACCAGCATGATCAAGGAAAATCGGTGGAACATCCCACCCAATGCCCCGGCATGCATGGAGAAGCATCTGTGTTCGGCTCAATACAGAGCAGGTAGGCAAAAAGACGAGCTAGCTGAAGGTTATACATTTAAACATGTGGGAGGGCTAGTTGGTTAGGATTGGGTCACAACTGTTCTGTACTGATGTGCAATGGTCCTCTTTTAGTTTGGTGTGTATACAATCCGCTAAGATGGGATATAGATAACATCTTTGTGAATAAAAGTTGTGCAGGTGCTCAGCAGCTCAGCTAGTGTCCTCACTCTGTTGTGGGTGCATAGATGATAAGTAAAGATGCAAGAAATAAATAAATCGCTGCTTCAATATGAGCTGCTCTGTGGATTGGTTGCTGCTGAATTAAATGTAGGTGTGTCTAAGATATTTTCTTCTTATTTTCAATCTTCACAGATGGCACTCTGCTGCTTGGTGCTTCCAGCCTCAGTGGCAGGAGCTGGCAAGGATCCGTGTGGATCTACAGTGACCCTACAAAGGCCCCCAATGAGGAACTCTGCAAAGCTGGCGTGCAGACTGAAGCTGGAGTCACAGATGTCAAATGGGTGTCAGAAAAGGCCGTTGTCGTTGCATCAGACTCTGGTAAGAAGGAGATTCATGGATGAGAGCAGCCCATCTGGATACTCTGCTCCTGCGTCATGCCCCCACCCCTTTTCGGGTGAAAAGAACCACTCTAATATGACTGGTGGTTGACACAAATTCTGAGGTATTTGACAGTTTAAACACATAAAAAAAACATAATAAAACTATAATTGGTTTATGCTATTGGGAGCCCTAATCCTGTGGCTAGTCAGGTGGACATTTACGTCTACTACATCTTTGCCAATCAACAATTGGTTTTATTACATAGAAAAATAAAAGAAATAGGGGCCCTTTCAGTCTGCCTCCATCAAAGGGGACAAAACATACCAATTATAAATCAAGCACTGGTCATGAGGCTTGAATGTTACACTGAGATTTGTTTGACTGGTTTCCTGCTCAGGTGCCCTGGAGCTCTGGGAACTGGCAGAGGACGAGCGACTGCTGGTGAATCGCTTCACCAAACATGACCATGACCACATTGTCACATCAGTGAGCCCAGTCACTGGAGCAAGCAGTGCTGTCACTGGGAGCATGGACTGCAGGTTAGACACTGTTTTACTCTGATACACACAGTTTTGTGAAGTATGACTGCAGAGTAGAAGCATGTTGATTGTTTGTTTGTCATCATGACTCAGTTATCTGTCTCATTGCAATGCATCTTTTTTTACTTTCTTCATTACAGAATCAAAGTATGGGATCTCAGTCAGGAGACAGTTGTCACTACCTACAACGGTAAGGGGGCATCTCGAAACTGCTCTCAGAATTGTAGCATGGAAAGCATTTTTGTTTGTTCTTTTTACAAATCAAATTATAGTTAGTTAAAGGTTTATTTTTATGGATTATATATCTGTGACAAAGTCTAAAAGTTTCAACTTAAGATAAACAAAGATAAATGACCTCTTTGTATATTAAAAGAACCATATCTTGATTCATGTGTCACCTGTTTATTTATACAATATCTTAAACTTATTTCAAACAGTTAAAATAGAGTTTCGTTTGGTGTAGTTAAGTGATTCTCTTTAGTACAGATGTAGAATTTTTGAAATGATTTGCTAAAATTGTGACATGGTCATTTTTTTTAAGATTTCATTTTCCCACAAACTACTTTGCTCACTTCTGTAAGAGAATTTGGATCCATTTTAGCCTGCTGATATGCACATTTTAATGGAGATAAGAATGTTCTTTGATTTAAATAAATGTGAAGCATTTTACAGCTAAAATATAAACAGAATCCTTTACAAAGTGCAAATGAATGCCCTTATTGGAAGAATGTTGTTTTGACATGTCAGCAATAATAAACAGAGTTCATACAAAGCCTTGAAAGTTTGGCAAATTATTCATTTTAATAGTTACGTTTTCAAGGTTAGGAATATTCTTGAATTCAAATATAAAATACTTGATTTTCAAGATAAAGCTGATGTTTCATCAGTGCAGGTAGACTTTATTTTTTGCCTCTGCTTTTATTGTAACCATTTAGTGTGATTATAAAGGCTTTGAGTGTCTGGAAATATTTGATTTAGGTACATTAAAAGTGCTTGAATGTTACTCTTAACAAGCTGTACAAATCATGAATTTTAAAAACTAAAATGCTCTTTCATTGAGACAGTAGAAACAACTGAATATGTCTCTTAATTTTTTTTCTTCCTCCAGTGCACACGCAGCCTGTCAATTGTGTTGCCTGCAGCCCTACAGATGAGTCTCTCTTCATCTCCTGTGGTGAAGTAAGATACTGATTAACACTTTGAACACATTGTTCTGAACAAAGTACACAACATATGATAACTGATGAACCCACACCCTGCTGCATAAATGTGCATATTAATGAGGATGAACTGATGAACACTACAAAGCTACAATTCATATTCCAGCAGTAATATTCCTGCTATATATAAAGGTGGATCCAGCTGTAGAAGAGCGGAGTTAAAACTGTAAGAGAAAACTCACCTTGCTGTTCTCCTCTGTCCCTCAGGATGGTCGTGTGCTGATGTGGGACAGGAGGAAGCCAAATAAACCTGCCTCTAGAATAGGTGAGAAACATGTCCCAACTTAAACAACCAGGTCAGACACTTCTGCCAGGATGCTGACTGGAATTAATTTTATTGCTACCGAAGAATTTATTACCGATGACAGATGAAGTGTCTAACCAGTTATATAGTCTTTTTGTCTGACTGATTAAACAAGCCTTGATCTTGTGATTGCTGATCCCAGCGTTTAATAGTCTGTCTAGTTCATTTAATGGCATTAATTGATTATACTGCTTCCATTACTGTCTTTGTTTTTGTCTCAGATGTAGAGTCCTCCAGCTGCTCTCCCACCGCTGCAGCTTGGCACCCTCACCACAGAAGCACCATTGCTTTAGGTAAGGTCCAGCAGCAGATTATCGATTGGCAGAGGCATTAAATTGGCAGTCCGTGCATGTTTGATCATGTTTATTGTGCCTCAGGTGATGAGCTGGGGAGAGTGATTGTTAAGGATTTCCTGGGAACAGAGCCAGCCCAGGTGGAGCACGTCCACAGCCGCAGAGTTAATGGGCTCGCCTTCTCTACACATAGGTCAGCACAAGTTCTAGCATATCATACATATTAGCACTAGCTCATAAACGGTACCTCTAAAAAATTTAAATCCTTTTTTCTTCATCCCAGTGCCTCCATGCTAGCCTCCATAAGCGATGACTGTTCCCTCGCTGTTTTGAACTCTGAACTGCGAGAAATGTGAGTTTTTGCTCTTCATCTTAAAACACCTGGTTAATCTTCTGTACCAGTAAAAAAATATTAATCAGCACTTATCTTCTTCTGCAGACTTAGAGATCGGCAACATCAGGACTTTGTCAAAGGTGTGTGCTGGCTCCACAGTGGCTCCAACACACTCACGACTATCGGCTGGGACCATCAGGTGCTTCACCACACGGTGGGTTCAGCTGCTGGAGCTCCCAACTCCTCCTCTTAGACGCAACAGATGCTCACACACCTTGGAGGAGTGCAGTTTGAAAATAATTACTTTCCCCCCTATTTTTGAGGGGTGTTCATGTGTATCTAAAAACTTAAACCTAATATGTCAGTTAGGAAATATGGATTAAAATTTGTCATTGTCATTTAGTATTCCATATATGTATACAGTATTTAGAGTTTGGCTCTCCCAGCCCTTGCCTTGATGCATTACAACACCACTCTATGATCTGTCTATCCATGTCTTTCATACTGTATAGCACTTCCATGTGTAACCACACTTGAGGCGACTCATTTGTATTGCATAATTTTACATTAAAGGTAATTTAATGTTGTGATAGCAAGAGCATGTCAACATTTCTTTGCGTTTACTGGAATCTGTATATTGAATGCTAAAAACTGAAGGAAACTGCAGGGGATGACAAGAATTACAAAGGTTGATGTAATGCCATATAAAGTGTGTACTGATGAAGCTGTGTGACTGAGGCAGACCCTATTTACCCAGCGCCGTTGGGTCAAAAGAGGGTAGTGTGTTTGTGTGACAAGTGAGGGTGGTTGGCTCAGAGGCTAACAAGATTACATGTGTGATTTGCTCAGTGAGAGGCAGGCAAGGTGTCATAGCTAATTTGTGCTCTGATGCTGTAGACAAGGACTTAGGTGTCATAATCATTTTCACATGGCACCGGCACCCTGAGTTGTAGCCAATATAATACACTTTGCATAGGATTGCAGTGTTATGATAACTGACTGTTGTCATACCATGTGTATTTGTTTACCTAGGGTATTGAATTCTATCATATTAGTGTTATTAAAAAATATAGATATTTTACGAATTTGCTTGTTCACCCCAAAAAACCTTTGTTTCTTTAAGGGTCATTGTACCTGATAACAATTGTGTAATACTGTGAAATTTCCTGAGACAAATATCATACTGTGAGTATTTCATACCATTGCAACCCATCTTTACCATAATGCCAGTTTATCAAACAGTCAGATCTACAGTAATGGAATTCTGTTTTTTATAATATTGTTTTTGCCAAGACTTTTGGTAAATGTTAATGATCAGTATCATCAAAGAAGAAAAATTGTGCAGGAGTTCAGGTTGTTTTCCCTTTATTATCAACACCTCACCATGACTGCATTTGGTGCTGTCAGCAGAAAAAGTAACTTCCTGTTACTATAAATGTAATAATAGAACACGCTGTCCAGTTATATGGTGGGTACTTACTGCATATTTTTCCTTAAATGCTGCACCAACTTATAAATAGCTTCTTAATGTATGTATTCACAGTATACACTGTATTTTTAGTTCTATTCATAAAATCCACAAGCTGATTTTTGACAGTTGCTGTGCATTCAGTCCCGCATTTTTTTTTTTTTGTCCTGAGATCTAGAAAAATATGTCTATTTGTATGATTTTGCTGACAGCCAATCACCCCAAGTGTTCTTCGACATGTGATTGTCCCACCACCACAGCAGCTACAACCCATACAATCTGATTTGGTGAAATTGAATGCACTGTTTTTGACAGTCTGCCGTTTAATATGAAGGGGTGCCACCAAAATGTTTAAAGTATGGCTATACTACACACTTGTGGTGTCTGCTAAAGTACTCTGTATTAGAATCACTTTAAGGGTACTAGATTCATATTTTTTTAAATGATCCCAGCCCTGTTGAATAGTCTGTCGTCCTGTCAGAGATATTTCTTATTAAAATACTTACTCTTCCCCCTAATTTATTGTATAAACTACAGTGCAGCTGTTATACCTGTTTTTTTTTTTCTTATGCACACCCAAAGGCACAATGTTAGCTGAACCTCTGTCTTTTCTTGACTAAGACGTCTTGATATTTACACAAAAGCTCACCTTAAACATGCTTCTGTTTATTTTCCAGTTAGGGAGTTATTAGACAACATTAGGTGTAAAGAAACAGCTCTGCTTAAAGACTTTTTAACCAATATTTTAAATACTTTGATTATACAACCTTAACATACATAAAACTACATCTTACAGTATCTAAGTTCTGTTTTAATCCTATACAAACTGATATGTACAGTATGACAACATGGGTCTACGTACACTGACACAACGTTTTACTGCAGTAGAATAATATTGTACAGATGGCAAAACATTCTCAAGATCAATAAATATGAGAAACAGTCCTACAGAGATAAACACCCTCTGGCACTTGTCTGAATTAACTGTTTGCTTTGTTCCAGTGGACCTATATAATGTACATGTAACAGTGAAAAAACATTTCGGTTATGGGACATGTAATTACAGCATGAATCACAATAATTACATTGTACGTTATTATTGTATTTTACAATCAAGCTTGCAGACTTTCCAGTCTACAAATTTCTAAATAATGTAGATTAATTCTAACTCGGCATACACTTTACAGCTATGCATAACTTAGCATAAAACATGTCTTAATAGAATTTGCTTAATATAACCCATAATATGTGGCACTGGGACTGATTGAAAGCTATGGTTATAAAGGAAACATAATAAGCAGCAGCCAAATAAAATCCTTTTAAAATGGTCCAACTGACTGTGACACTTCAAAAAAAACAAAAACAGAAAACACTATTTGAAAATGATAGTGTGTTCTCCAGAGATTACACATACATACATCCAGACAACAACATTCAGAACTGAGCAGACCATTGTTATGAGACATTCGTAACATATTTGAAAACCACATTTGTGTAACTCATTTGTTCAAAGTGCTTTTTTCTCCCCATTCCACAAATTCTTTCTGATGCAAAATCTTATCCGATCACATGCAATGTGTGCTAAACAGGAGAACACCTGTCTCATTTACACATCTCATTAAGAGTCCTCTTTACTATAGGGAGTAATGGGGTTTCTGGTTCCAGGCCGAATTGTGAAGGTCATACCATACTTATGTTTTGATGGTCCATTGCTGAAAAGAAGAACATATTCATGATTATGAGCAGGTTCTGTACCCAAACACTGAGCTTATTGTCTCAAAAAGTGAAGGTCTCATATTTGAGCACTGGAAGTCTTACCTGGTGGGAGATTTGAGTGAGGAAGACTCCTGATATTTTCTGACCACTTTACCCTCCAGCTCCCGCATGTCCAGGGCTGGTGCCTTGTTGACCACAGGAGAATTCCTGTTCTGTGGAATGGCCTTGGGGACAACAGGGACCTTATTGTCCTCATCAGACAAAGGGGTGCCCCAGTCATCAGAATTGGACTCTGCCTCCCTCATTGGAGCCATTTTGTGGTCCATTTCCATCATCTTCTTTTGCAGGATGCTCAGGAGTGTGGCCTGACTGGGTGACAGATTGGCTGGTAGCTGGGGAGAGGTCGGCTTGGGTTTTGTCTGGACTGGTGGCTTTGGTTTGATGTCAGCGTCATGAAGCGGGAGTTTTGGGGCCACTGGGGGTTTTGGAGGTGGAGGTGGAGATGGAACTGGAGATGGAGGGGGAAGGCTCACAGCGGGTGTTGGTGCCTTTTTCATGGGCGGGTCAGGTGGAGGCATGGAAGGAGGGGGGCCTACAAAGGGCCCTGGTGTTGGTGACTTTTTCATGGGAGGGTCAGGTGGTGGCATGGAAGGAGGGGGGGGAGGAGAGGACCCTGGTGGTGGTAACTTTTTCATGGGAGGCTCAGGAGGGGGCCCAACAGGAGGCCCTGGTGTCGGTGCCTTTTTCATGGGAGGGTCTGGTGGAAGCATTGAAGGAGGGGGACCCACAATATCACTGAAATCACCAAACTCAGGCGGCGGAGGGAGTAATGGCATATTTAACTCCCCTTTATTCTCCTCAGGCTGTGAGGATTGAGACTTTGAGGGGCTTTGTTCATTTTGTTTCTGCTCAGTCAGGCTGGTCACACTTTTGGATGTAGCCATCCTGTTGAATGCTGGACTGGCAAATGGCTTTGGATCCCTGACCAGTGCAGGACTGCTGGATTTTTGTGAAGTCTGAATTGTCTGCGTATGTTCCATAGGACGAGCAGACTTTGGACTCTCCTGTACTGTGTCTTGAGATGTTAGAGAAGAAGAAGAACTGGACCTTGGAGTGACAATAAAGGAATTGGGATTCGAGTCACTCGGTTGAATGCTTGTCCTGGGCTGCTCATTCTTCTTGCCACTGTTTTCCCGCGATAGAGATTGATTTGACCTGTGTTTGTCTCTTTCCTTAGCCGCCATTAAAAGAGCCAGTGGGGAAGCCACAGGTCCATCTCGTGCCCCACTGTTTTCACTGCTCTTCAGGTTTCGTAGTTTACGATCTAATAATGGACTGAATTTGCTACTTTGACTTGGAGTTACTTCAAATTTGTCTTTGCTGGGCTCTGAACTCACCAAAGTACCATTCACTTTCTGAAGCTGTGGCAATGTCTGGTGTACAGTCTGGAGAGGTTTGTCTATTTCTGGTGGTACTGAGACTGTCCCTGTTTTAGCCACCTTATTTGGCTCAGGTGGGGGTGATGGAGAGGGCTGGGTATTTTTTAAGTTCTCCTTCAGCTCCTGTACATCTTTGGAAACTGGTTTAGAAGGTGTAGTCACTTTAGGGGCTTTGCCATCCGCCTGTACAAGCAGTGGGGCAGATTTTACAGACCCAGAGTCTTCCAGGACTAACATTTTCTTGGGTCTTGGGTCACGATCCTCATACCCACTGAGAATTGAGGCCTGAGGAGTATTGTAAAGCTTTGCTGCGTTTTGGGGATTGAAGGTGGACAGTGTGGGAGTCTGCAGTGGGGGAGGTGGGGCAGGACTCTGTGGTGGGGAGTCAAGGTTGGAGATAGAGGACAGTCTTATAGGTTTTGGAGGCGGTGTCTTAAAAGTCTTGTGTTGCCTTTCAGGAGGGGGCTGTGGTGGGGCAAATTTTGGATGCTCAGGAATTATGGCAGGTGGTGGACTAGAAATGGGTACAGATGATGCAGAGCCACTAGAGCATGTAGATGGAGGCTTTGGTGGAGCTATTGGTGGTGGTTTTAAGAAAGTGAAGTCTTCTTCTCCCATGGATGGTGCCATTAAAGTTGGAGGTTTTGGAGCAGGCATGGAAGGAGGCTGAAGGGTTGCCAAGCCTAGACTGTTCAGGTCACCCATGAAGTCTGGAGGAGGGATAAAAGGTGGGGGTGGGGGTGCCATAGAAGGACGAGGAGGAACAAATATGTCCCTCTCCTCGACATCAGGCAGAGATATTACAGATCCATTGGACAAATGATCTTCACCAACTATGGAAGAAAAAGAAGAGAAGGAATAATTGATGGATGTTCTGTGCTATTGAACTCTGTGGAACAGGAGCACTTACATTATTTTATATGTGTTGCTGTCCCATCTTTCAATTTACGTTTGTTTTACATATATACTTACTTTAAAACAATTCAGAATTATTTGAGACATGTTAAGTAAGTCAGTAAGATAGTAAATACAAGATTGGTTCTGGATATGATTGGGTGCTACCATTCTACATCAACTAAGTAACATTTACAAGAAAGGAAATATCATAACTGGGCTATAGCTAAATTGCCACCACAAAAACTTTTCCGCAGGAACTATGAACCCCTGGAGGAACTCACTGCATTTCCACCACATGGGCCAAAGTCTTAAATTAAGTACCTGGGACATTATTGTACCCCCCAAAAAGTCCCTGCTCAGGGGAAATTCTTTCCAAAAGTACAGGGATATCAAATATTTCTTAACTTAAGGTCTTGTAGCTCTGAAAATTTGTTCATCTGAGTACTTGCTGCATTTTATTTCAGCAATCATTTTTAAAAATCTGCAGCCACAAATGTCCATTGTTGTATAGTCATTCACAATAATGACACGTAAAATAAGTTGTCGCTTTTTCATATGTCAGAGTCTAATTTGTCTGATCTTCGAAGGTCTTTATACCGTAGTGGTAGGGCAGAAAACAATGGGCTTTAGTTCCTTGATAAGTAGTTCCTGGAACTAAAAGGTCCAGGTACTTTAGGTGGAAACACAGCTTATAAAGAATCAATTAAATAAAAATTAAAACGTTGCAAAATTTTTCATGTTTAAAGCCTAATAATCAAGTAAGTATATTTAATAGATTTAGGACTGAATGATACCCACTTCTCTCTATAAATGTAAACACTCCCATTATATAAACATGCTTGCCCTCTGTGGCCATTTGAACTCACTGATGAGGGTTATTGAGCAATGTCCTGGACAAACATTTACCTGCCCTGCATTTTCAACCCATAATGGAGACATTCATATTGCCATGATCCATCAACTGAGTGAGTAAAGGCACCACAAGTGATCAGAGTGTAAATATTAGAATTTTAGCGTTTGCCATATTAAACTTTAAGTACATAGTTGAGGTAGATAGAACTCACCTGAACCATTGATCTTTGGACCATTGACAGGGGGAAGGAGGGGGACTTTTGGTGTTGGGACATTAAACCCTTGAAAACTCTCAAAACTTGAGGACTGTGGAGGAAAAAAAACACTATCAGACTGTTGATATTTCAACATCTCAGACACAAGACACAAAACATAGTTTAAGAACATTGGTAAACATGAGATTAACTCTACGTCCTATTCTGGAGTCACTGAAAAGTGTGTCTTTTTTTCATGAGCAAGTATTCGCTCTTGGTGAACAAACCAGTTCTCAACTAATGCAGCTCCCAACCCTCCATTAGCATGTCCAATACTTGTTTCATTATGAGAAGCATTAGAACAATAACTGCTGCCAAATAGTTTCATTGGCTCTGAGATCTTATTATTATGCAGAACCCGCTGTTTGGTCTTTTCCATCAATATGGAACCAGTTCCCTTCTGGTTTGTGCACCTAATTTGGAACTGTTTGAAGCATTCTGAACAAAAATAAATTGGTTTGGAACCACAGCTGGTCATTATGCAAAGCACATGAATGGGAGTCTGTTATAATTATTTCACCAAACACAAACATCAGCCACTTCAACCAACACCAATGCACAGCTTGACAAAATTAAAAATAATTGATTAACAAACACTTGGTAATATGTATTACCCAACATAGGGCGTTTTTCCAGATTCATATATCAGGACTCTATGCTTATTTAAGCTGACACAGATTCAAACACTCTACACATTAAACTGTCCTTTATTAGGAGCACTAGACGGAGTAATCCTTCAATTGCAGGTAAACAACAGGGTGGAGACTGTTCAGCCGCATACCTTTTGTCACACTATTATCGGAAATGGAGTGATCAACATGACTAGCTACAGTATATGCACCGTTACTGACATATTTCGGACCCCAAAGTTGGTTCTCAGTTGGAACCAAAAAATAGCAGGTTTTCTTGACCTGAAGTGAGAACCAGAGTGGGCATGCCAGAGTCTACAGGTCATGGTTCATTGTGCAACACCCTCCGTTGATGACATGTCCTTGATTACAATGGATCTGCTCTAAATTGGTGTAAATGCGAGCTGGTTCGCTAGATAGCACAAAGGTTCCAGAACCGGTTCAAGTACCAGGGCCAGTTTGGTGGAAAAACATTGTATGGCAGTTCACAAATTCCTTATTTGCAAATAGCTTTCAGTGAAAACTGGAGGTGGAGGCTTCTGAAGGATAATTTTTGTACACCACACTTTCACATACCTCAGTCATGAGGAGCACTTAGTGAATCAGAGGATACACCTATTATTCATGTCATTGTCTGGTTAAAGTGGGCCTGGCTGAGAAAATCGCAGACTGTCACTTAGATACCTGTGTTTATGTGTGTGTGTGTGTGTGTATGTGTGTGTGTGTGTGTGTGTGTGTGTGTGTGTGTGTGTGTGTGTGTGTGTGTGTGTGTGTGTGTGTGTCTGTGCGCACAAGTGTGACTGACGGAGATTTGCTGTTCTCTTCAAGGCCCAAACACCACCAAAAATAAACACAGACTGTGTTGACACTATACAAGTCCATGAGAGTTAACTGGGTATATGCCCTTCAAAAGGGCAAGGAAAATCATTCCAGCAAAACAAAACATTACTGCTGCACCTTTTGACATTATTATGCTGCAGGCTCTTTGAGTAATCTTCTAATGCAATAAAGCAACAACCACTCCAGTTTCACTTTACAAACTCCTCAGAAAGTCTTATTAATTATGCTGTTGCTAAGATACTGTTTTTCAGCCCTTTAAATGCTTGTTTACATACATATAATACATCTACTCATGATACACAAAGACAAAAAATAAAACTGCTCTCATGTACTTCATGGGCAAATTCAGCCAACAATCCACTTCCCAAAAAAGTCAAATAGATCGAAGTTTAAGGCAGATTTGGGTTTAAAAGGATTCATGTCAGATTAAAATAGGTTGGATGACTCTGCTCTCACCCTGCTTGCAATCACAGGACTCTTATGTAGCTTCTTGGAAAGGTATGAACAGTTCACCACGCAGAGGGTGTGTCAGTAAAGATGGCGTATGATCCAGTTTGATTCATCTGTTTGTTCCCTGTACCGTGACTCACTTTCATCTGTCGCAGTAGTCTGAGCTGGCCTGCCCATGTGCTGCTGGGTGTGCCACATCCAACACATGCCACGCATTCACAGAACACTCCCAAACACTGAGGTGTGTGAACCACAGCAGAGATGACATTTTGGTTTATACCATGACAACATAATGGGAGGCCTGACAGCCATACAGACATGCATACTGCTGTGGGGAAGGTTAGTATTCCCAAGCCATGAAAACAATTAAAACTTGCATATTAGCAGTGGGACAATACAACAAGGTATATTAGGATATCTACAATAATTAAAAGTGCCAATACCCAATGAAGAAATACTCCATTACAAGTAAGGTGTAAGAAAATAAAGATACATGTGAGTATTGTGATATTATGTTTTGTAATACTATATCAACCTTTTAAACCTCCGAGTGAGTGTCTGTAGTTAACCACCATTAATCGCACATTTTTCATTTGTTCAAAATGTACCCCACAGGGATATTAACCAAAAACAATTACAAATATTGTCCAGAAACCCACAGAACCAACAATATTTTAGGAAATTGTTATTTTTTACATGCAATTATTTATTTCTTTAGTATTATTATTGATAATAATAATACATTTCTTAAAATATTGTCCTCTGAGGAGAAAAATTCTCACCTTTATTCAGCTCAGTCTATATAATGATGAAACAGTGCTCGATATCCATGTTTTTGTATTAATGCAGCAGGATCATTTACATCAGCGCCACTCTGACGGTTTACATCAGTGGAGATGTTTTAGACAACAGCAGACAGCAAACTGCACACCGACACACACCGAGGAGATGAAGAGGAGGGACAGAGTCTGGACCCTTCATCATGACTTACAATAATGCAGTGCCGTGACAAACGTTTTGTGGAGGAGACGAGTGTCGCCTAAACAGACAAGCCTGTTTATATTGTCGGGTGACAGAAGCTCGCATCTTCGTGACTGTGAGCTGATTCATTTCCAGCTGCTGATTCAAACTATGGGCCAGTATAACAGAATGTACATTAATTGTGCGTAAAAAAAATTAGTGGCGTTAAAAGGAATTTGCATTAACGCGTTAACATGTTATTAATGTGTTATTAACACGTTATTAATGTGTTAACTTTGACAGGCCTAATACTACTGTACTATGACATATTTATTAAAATTAGATTTAAAAAAAAAATAGCATTTTATAACCTTGCTTACAGCTTTCATAAAAAAATCTTTCTTCATTTCTTTCAGAAAAAATACTTCCATAAAAATTGAGACAGTAGTTTCTCCATGATCCTGCTGTTAGACAGACAAACAAACAGCACTGAAAACATAGTCTCCTTGGCAGAGGTAATAAAAGGCCCACAAGCCAAAAAAGTTGGATTGTATTATGTATATGGAATTACTCAAGTAAACTATAAGTAATTCAAAATTGCACTTACTTTTTAAGTTTTGAAAAACTAGTTGGCAGATTTGGCTATTGTCTAAGAGTATGTTGTGCAAAGCACCTGGATGATGATACCATCTTTATTGTGGACAACGTGATAATATCACATTGTGAGTTATCTTTCACAGCCATATTGCATTTTACTTAAGAAGAATATCAGTGTTAACAGTCCCACATGAGAGTGCATCATAGTTATTAGAGCGGAAAGTGATTTTCACCCAACAGACACAAACGTCTGCAAACTCAACTGGCACCAGTACTCAAGATGACAAGATTACAAATGTTTAACAAACAATTACCCAACATGGACCGTTTTTTCAGATTCATACCTGTCCTGTCCCTGTTTTTATTTAAGCTGATCCAGATTTAAACACACACACTACACACTAAACTGCCCTTTATCAGCTAGTTTGCATCTGTGCAGCTCTGCAGATACAGAGCTCAAGATAAAGTGATCCTTCATTTGCAGGTAAACTGGGTGGAGACTGTTCGAACGCATACCTTAATCAAATACGGGAAACTGAGTGATAAATGTGAATCTGTATAGTATGAAGCTCTGAGATACTCACAGAGTGATGCTTGACAGTGGGTCTGGCCCGCACGCTGGCAGTTCCTGACTCAGGGATCGCGGATGACTCCAGTACCAGCTCCACATTGTCTAAGGAAATAAAAGCAAATGATTTTTATCTCCTGGCAGTCTTTTGTTAGCAAAGAAAGTTTCGGTTCAGGATTTTAGCTTTTCAATTCCTGCTGAAAGCTCAGAGAGGACAAACAATGGGTTTGCTATAAGACACAGATGGTCAGATATTTTTCTGTTCTAAAATTGCTGTCTCTTACTTGTCTATAAAATAATTCTAAATACCGTATGTGTTTAGGGTTATTTTCCCAAAATCCATTAGTTTCTAAAATGAGAAAAAGGCTCATGGGCACATTTCAGTCAAAGTGCACTGTCCACTGTTGTTCTTTCAGGTGAGATTAGTCTGTTCCAGTCATTGTAAAGGTAATGATGCACTTAAGTAGACTCTTAGTAGTTGTCAGTCACCCTAATGATCCACTGTGATCCCATGTACTATTATACATAGTTTGTTTTTGTAAACTAAATAGTTACAAGCAGCTGTCCAGATTACTCTAATCTTTATATTTCATCATTGTGTTAAAGTTAAAGTTTAGTTAAGGTGGCCGCTTAAGTTAATCACAACAACACAGTCAGTCAGTCAGTCAATACTGTTATCATATTTAAAGATGTCCTTGGATACATTTAGGTTAAATTAACTAAGCTGTAATAGGGTTGCAGCAGTATACTAGTTTCACTGTGCACCAATGTAGGAAAACTGACAGTTGCCAATTGTTTTGATAATCAATTAATCGTTTCAGTAATTTTTCAGACTTTTCAAACATTTGAAGACTAAATGCTTAGTTGATTAATCATGAAAATGATCATACGATTAATCCATGGTGGAAATAATCAGAAGTTGCAGTCTCAGTCATCACACCATGTACATTTGCTTATCTGTACTTCAGATTTTAAGTTTTATGTCTGTCAGGACAATATTTAACCAAAGAAACAAAAAAAAGAACTGTTTTCATTCCTTTAAGGGTCATTGTAATTGACAGTAATGATAATAATTGTGTGATGCTGTATACTGTGATATTTTCTGAGACAGTTGTAGTTCTTTGAAAATCTCATACCTTTAATTGTATATATTGTATTGTCAACTTTGTACTGCAATCAGTAGGGTGTAATGAGCCTGTATTTTGAAGTGAAAGTGACAAAAGGATATTTATATAATTCTTCAATAGCAGTGGAAATGGTCAGAAAATGTCCTGTCTGTCTATATCATAGATAAGTTCAAATCAAACACAGTCCTAGACTTTGGTCAAAGGGGAAAGGTGACCCGAGAGATCACTGAGATAAAGACATGGTAACTAAACTTATCGCCATCTGTTTTCAGATGTAGAAGTAAAAACAAATAAAGAGCAGAGCAGCTTAACAAAACCATTCTGCAAAGCTAACTGATAATATCAGAGGTCACTGGGGTTGGCTGGAGAAGAGAAATTTAGAACTCATACATTCCTTCGCTGTTCATTCCAGCGTCAGACATCTTGGTTGTCCAATAAGTGACTGATGAAAGACATTTGTCACTGAGAGGCACTTAGTCTGTCTTCTCTAGCAACACTTTGCACCGAGGCTGAAGAAAGAACAACCACAGAGCTTGACTTAAAAAACAAGGAAGCAAAGTGTTTTTCTGTTACGATGTGATGGTGTCACTCCATAAAGGATACAGCTCAGTATGAAAGAATGAAACAGCTCTGGTGTTGAACCCGTGTAACCAAATTATGTTTTTCTCCATTGTTCACCTGCCTGATTTAAATAGACAAATGTTCTCTCTCATGTTGCAGCTTTGCATACCTCTTATTTCCTGCTGTCACCAGTCACATGGAACTGATGTCACTTAATGTCAGAGCTGGGAGGTTTATCAGTAAACTGATATCAACATTTAAGAGGAGATATTATCTGGGATTTGTGTTACTCTAATGTTGTGGTATTAGTTTTTAAAGGTCCAATGTGTGAGATTTACAGGGATTTTATGGCGGAATATGTCAGAAATGGGATATATATAATTATTTTTTAATTAGTGTATAATCACCTGTGAATACGAATTGCTGTGTTTTCATTACTTTAGAATAAGCCATTCATATCTACAAAGAATACGGGTCCTCTTTCACAGAGGCTGCAAAGTTGTACCGCCATGTTTCTACAGAAGCCCAGAATGAACAAAAACCACACTGGCTCTAGACACAACCTTTAAAATTTTGTGCAAGTTTAGCAGCCACCATAGTTTCTCCTACTTTTGCAATCTGCAAGCTGCACTAAATCCTACAAACTGGTCCTTTAAAGGGTAATTTACATTTAAGCAATATGAATGTATTATTAAAAGCTGGGATAGACAGTTGGGCTAAAGTTCTGTAGTAATCTTTAAGTATAATTTAATCCAAATGCTGCTCCTCCTCTTGGCCAATCATGGGTTGGTAAGATAGTTAATTGTTGAGTCTCATTTCCAGAACATGACAACCCGTGAATGAGACTTAATAACTTAACTAGCTTTCTCCAGAATTTGTTACCCCAGCTTTTACCGTTGAACAGTGAATGGTCATCATTTTCACACTTTGTTCTTATAGTTTTGTGGAAAAGACTTTGCTCAGTTGTAATGGTATGTGTATACGTTGCTATATATACTATCATCTCACTGTACTAATACATGTTATAATCCCTAAAATAATAATAATGATTTCAAGATTAAGGCACTACTGATTCTGAATTTTTGCAGATTTGTTACTGATATTATTGGTCGCTCAAATGCAGTTATCAAACACTTGTGAATAAGATATGTAATGTGGGCAGGCTATTTTACAATTTAACAATAAACGTTATGATGCCCAAATAACATCAGGTCATTCAAGCAGTAAACTTTTATTGGAAAATGTACATTTATATTTAACTATAACTGTTATTTTCATGATTAAAATTAACATTACATTTGAATTAAGAAGAAGGTTCAAATATACATAATATACTGCCTCTAAAACTAAAAAATAATGACAGTGTTGCTGTATAGGGCCAATATCGGGGTGATTATATCAGCCAACTGATATATGGTCAGGCTCTAATCAAGATATTTAAACTAAAGCAATGTGATTTTTATTTAGTAATATCATACAGTCCCCCTGACAACTCATCTCACTTCCTTCAGGATATTTCATCTGTAATAATTTTATGTGACACCACAATCAGCAATGTCATTCTGTTGCGTATCTGAGATCATAACTGACTTATTTTAACATAAGCTACACTTCAAACTGTCTAAACAATTCAAAACTAAAAAAAAAAAAAATCAGTGAAAGCAGCTGTTTTAGACAGGACTCCAATTACACAGTATTGGATCTTATCAGGAAATATTCAGTTACACCAATTTTTCACACTTGGCTGCACTTTCTAGAGAACCACAATCCCTTATTTCCTTCAGGTATTGTTAAGGCAACACAAAACTATAATTTGTGGAGGACAGAGGACAGGACCAGATATATATATAAAGTCACCCAGATTTAAGAGACATGAACATTTGAAATTGGTTTTCGTGGATGAATCATGCTGTTCACCAGGACCTGTCATTAAAAATGTTGCTAAGATTTCCGTCAGGATCAGCAGTTATAACGTCTACATATGGCAGCTTCGTGGCAGCAGGCTCTAACACTTGTGTCCATGTCAACACTGAGTACAAAGGTCGTGTTTTTCTTCAATAAATGGTTAAAGTGGACTCTTATTCTCCAGTATGTCAGCCTGTAGGCCCTGTCAGCTGTGTGTGTACTCACCCATGTCCTTGAATTTGATATTGGTGTCGAAAAGAGACTGGTTCTTCCGACCCAGAAAGTTCAGCGGTCCCTTCCTCATGATTATTGATTGTTAGTCAATGTGTGGATACGACTGATCGGTTCAGGCAGGATCACTGACGCATTTTGATCAACAGGTGAAATCCGCGGTGAAGCAGCAGCAGGTGAGCTACAGGTGCACCGCCGCGCAGTGCAGCAGGTAAACCTGACACAGCCAGTGGTTTGGTGCAAACTTTTCGGGACAGACAGAGAAAATGGAGCTGACCCCGCCTCCTCTCCTTTCACTGTGCCTCCCTGTGCTCAAACACTCCCAACAGGTGAGGCCCAGGCTCTCCTTTTCACGCACATTCCTGCACAAATCTCACCTGCGCACTCAGTAAACTGCTCCTCTCTTTTAATTTCCTCGCTTTAACGCACTTTATATGTGCTCTCACTGCTCAGGTTAGATCAGCCTGAAATGAGTTTGAGTTTGGAGAAACTTAAAAAAAACTCTGTGGTTTCTGATAGGCAGGGCTGACTGAGTGTGACAGTCATCTGGAGGAAACATCAGGCCAGTTTGAATAATATCCACCATAAACCGTGCAGGAACTCAGTTTAACTTTACAGCACTTTGATAAAAGCCAAAGGGGCTTTTATTTTATATGAGAGACACCAGGAGGGCAGTGTTTTGACTTTCAACAGGAAATAATATGCTGATGGGAAATCAGTGGGCTTTTGTTCTCTAATGGTTATAAATGTGTAATAAACCATTCAGATGAAAAGTAGATACTTTAGCAACTTTATTAGACTTCATTTTTGCATCACCTTTTGAAACCAGAATTATCAGGTTACCCTGGTATAAAGTAACTCGAAAAGTAACTGAATACATTTACTCTAGCTCTGCAGATGACTACAGTTATGACGTGCCAGTCCCTTGCTTTTCTATTTTGATTTTATGCTACTTTTCAGTCCTATATTTCAGAGGAATCTATTGTACTCCACTACATTTATTAAGTCTATAGCAGTGATTTGCAGATGACATAAAAAAAAAAAAACTTTAATGAGAATAAGATATGATGTATTTGGGGTGGAGTAAATTAAACCAACCAACAGTATGAAAGAATTTAGTGAAATAACTGCAGCCAGCCAATAAAATGCATATTGCATGCTACTGCATTATAATATAATATAATATAATATAATATAATATAATATAATATAATATAATATAATATAATAATAACAACAGAGCCCATTTGGGCTGAATAGTGAGTACTTCAATTTTATACTGTAGGTACATTTTCTTAATAATATTAAAGTAAGATTTTGAATACAGGTATTTTACTTGTAGCAGAATATGTTTTATATTGTGATACTGCTGCTTTTACTTTATACAAAAAGCAAAACTTTTGCACACTCTTTTTCCTGAGGAAAAATAACCTGATAGAGGTCTGTGGCCAGAAACATTGTTTAAAAAAATCAAACAAGTGCAACTGAAGAAGTGTGTGGGAGTCTTTTATTCTGTACTTCAGTGTAATGTACTTGTACGTCAGTGTTTCCATTTGATGCTAGAGCGCTTTATTTGTACTCCACCACCTTGAAGATCAAGAGTTTAAATACAAAACCTGGGATTGGTTTATAAATGTGATGCACTGTTGTAAACCCAAAACAAACAAACAAAACAAAACAAAACAGTTAATATTAATTCCCTTCAGTCAGCTGCAACATTACAAATACTTCAATAAGACATAGAACAACAATATAAAAACACATAGCAACTACAAAGAGACACAAAACTACTTCAAAGAGTGACAAAACTACCACAAATAGACAGAAAAGTATTACAATAAGACATAAAATAACTACGAAGGGACAAACAACTATTACAAAGAGGGACAGAACTACCACAAAGTGACACTGTGTCTCTTTCAATCTGGGTGTCCTCTTATAAAAGATGGCTTGGGGACCTTTTATATGTCTGTGCTCAGGGGCCCTTGTCTCATAATCCATCCATGATAATACATTTGCATGTTTACTTGAATAAAATTTAAATAGAGGATTTTAATTGTAGCTGTGAATTTCTAGAGTGTGGTGTCACTATTTTACTTTACTGTCAGAATATGACTTAAATCACAGGGTAATTTGCGGGTGCAGGTTTTAAAACTATTTACAATGTGGCACAGAGTAAGTCGATAGTGATCAGTGTTGAAGGTAAAACAGTAAAAGCACAGTTCCCTTTGTTCTCAGCCTGGTCTGTGGCATGTTTAACAACATTTGGTCAGAAAAATATTAAAAACATATCATGCAGTCAAACCACGGAGGTCTTAAAAACAATTTTAAACTGCAGGCAGAGATATGTTTTCTGCATTTAGTTATTAGTTATATATCCCTCTGGGTATTTGCTCAGTTATTTATTCATTCTGATAAATTAAGTTTTTATTACAAATCCCTCATTTAACCCTTAACACATATCTGTGTGAACTCTTCAGGTCAGGCATTACCTGATTTTCATGGTGTTATTGTCCTAAGGATGGTGAACCATGTGACCAATGTAAGCAGGATAAATATGATGTTGCAGAGCCTTGGCTAAAGAGGATCAAGAGTCCTCTAAAGCTCTAAAGAGCCGCCTACTTCTGACTTCTGAGCTAAACGAAGATCTTTATGTCTTCACGGCTGAGGAGTCAAGGAGGTTACCACTGTAATAAGATATGTTTTAAACATTATGATATTTAATAGTTGACCTAAAACTGCACCTCAACCAGCTACAACATTGCATCAAGATTGATTATGGGTGAAATATCCAGGAAGTAAATATAATGAGCTGTTAGAGACTAAACTGATCAGAAACCAAATTAAATACCTTGATATCAATGGACTATTTGTTGGTAATAAATAAATAATCATCAAAAAATATCATACATAATAGTGTAACAATGGCAGTGGCCATATAGCACCATTTATTTTTGAAAAAAAAAATACTTGCGTGGATGAGAAGGATTTAAGAAGGTGCAGTTCTGGCCCTGTGCTTTTAATTACATAATGGTGGATTTTCAAATGATTCATGCTGTCCAGAGAACCAGTCAGTCCTTTTTTTTTTCCTGTTGGCTGCAGTCACAGTGTTTCTGTCAAGTCTGTCTGTCGCACCTACAAACCTCAGTTGTCCTGGAGACAAACCAGACTGGTCCATCCAGTTCCTCTGTCCTGTGTCTACTGATGCTGGCTGAAATGTGAAGAATGTACTGGCAAGAGCCTTTATAACACTTTACCTGCTTCACTGTGCTGAACATACTGTACAGCTCAGCTCTGATCAGGATATTACAAAAATACGAGCAGTAACTGTTCCTGGCAACATTAGCTCCATTAAGGCCATTTATTATTTTAATTATTCAGACTTCTATTTAGTTATTGCCACATTATGGTCATTCAGTGAAGAGAGGCACATTAGGCAGCTTATTTTATATTTTAATTGCATATAAAGTAATAAAGCCACTTGACAAAGTGTATCATGTTTTATTGAAACATGGCAGTGTCTTAATGTGCTCAAATATGCATCGTTTTTCTGATCAACTTCTCCTTTCCTCCTCTTTGTTCCCATGTACATTTAGCCACAAGTCATACAGGCCCTGACCTGCTGCACATTACCAAAATTATAAATTAGTATAAATACAACTGAAATCATGCATTTACAGGCACACGCAGTAAAAGGGAATGAAGACGGAAAGACCATAAATATTTTGCATTCCATGGTGATGAATTGGTTGTAAATGGAAATGAAACTACAGATGAGATCTGAACCTGATTTATTGTGCAGAAGAATGTAGTCACAAAGATGACAGAAGGTGTGACAGTGTATATCAGCATTATAGAGTTGTCATCTGAGGGCAGCTTCCATTTTCATTCAGTACAAAACTGTTCACAGTGACGTTTGTGTGAATCTGCCTGCATGTCTGTCATTGTAGTTTTGCTTTTTCTGTGCCAGAGTGCTTTATGTTTGTGTATATGTGAACACTATATGCTTATGTACTGCATGTTATAATTAGTACCTGATAATGTAGCATAATAACGTCCTGCATCAATGTTAATATTTCCATACTCAGTGTTGGGAAGTAGTGAACTATGTAATTAAACTAGTTTTTATCACTGCTTATCTACAGTAATTAAACCCATTAGATCTGACCAGCCCTGCCCACTTTTTCTTTCATCCTGACCGCTGTGAAGGCATGTCCAGGCAGCCACAACCACACACTTGACTTTTTTATAGCGCATATGCAAATTGGTGGGTGTAGCTCAGCTCACACAGCAACAGTATCATCATGGATAAAGCTCCTGAATCTCAGCCTGAGAAAGAATCACCATGGCCATACATGAGCAAATACATGACACTGATTAGCTACACCAGCATTTTGTCGGTTGGGTTGATAGTCGGCATAATAACATATGACTTTTTTATATTATATTTTATTTATAATTTCATAACACTTGTACATTGTCAATCAGATCTATCAAAGTAGTTTCTCCAACACTGCTATTGTTGTGTCTGCTCATAAAGTTTTTTCAATAACTGTTTTAATTTAATCTTTTTTTTTTTTTTTATAGTGTGACTATACCTGTCTTAGGATAGCATACCTAATTGACCTCTGGCTAACTTTTTGTGACTTATTCTTTGGCTACTTCTCCAGATTAAAAAACAAATTAACATTTTTTTTTGAATATTCACCTCCATCAGTGGAATCAGACATCATCAAACCAAAAGTATATGTATTACTAGATAAATAAGAACATTTTTTGTTATTTGGGTGAGCTGACCCTTTAACGTGCTGGAAAATCTTGCCATAACATAATTTTTGTTTGCCTATAAATTCTTTCAGTAGCAGGGGATGTCCCCGTCCAATCCAGCAGACCAGCAGCCACTGCAGCGGACGTGACAGCAGATGGACGAGCTTTAAGAGTGACTGTCATTCCTGCAGTGAAACTAGGGTAAGCTAAGAGATCACTGACAGGACTACAGTGAGAAGATTTAAGGAAAGGAGCTTTATGAATATGGCCATATATTTTCAAACTGGTGTTTCCCTCAAAGAGCCGCATTGGTTTATTCAAAAAATTAGCCTTTGTTAATTAGTTTTCTAACCTACAGTCCAAATACCCTGCATGTGTCGACTGCTAGAATACCTTTTCGTTATAATAAATATGTTTAATTCTGCATTTTATGGTGGACTTTCTCTATGTATGTACCTCTGAGCTGACCTTTTCTTTTCCCCTCGGAGTCAATGACCTCCTCACTGTGACACTGAGTTCATGTCAGTGTCTGCAGCAACAGAAGAGTAACATATTCACAGTGTTGGCAGAGGGACGACCTGGGCTTCCACAATCTACAGACCAAAGAGCGAGGTGAAACTCCATACAGTGAAAGGTTTGATATTCAGTCATAGTCCTCAGAGGATGATTTTTGATCATTTTGATCTCCTGACTTTTCATTAGCCATCCTCTGGTTAAAATCCATAACTAATGACATAACTAATGACATAACTAATGACATAATTCCTATGCATTCCTATAGCTGTGCTTTGTGTTCAGTAGAAATTTGCAAATATTAGCATGGTTACAATAAGATAAGATAAGATAAGATAAGATAAGATAAGATAAGATAAGATAAGATAAGACAGAACTTTTTTAATCCCAAAGAAAAATCTTGAAAACATGCTAAACAAACGTGCTGATCATAGAAAACATTATGCTTGCTAAATGTCAACATGTATTATCATTGTAATAATTGATGTAAGCATCAAATGCAGCTTCACAGAGCTGCTAATATTGCTGTAAACCAGAGGTCTTCAATATTTTTCAGGCCATGGACGTCTAAATTGAGCAGGGACCCCTGACTACATACACTGAATATTTTCAAGTCCTCTCTCGTTTGCACTTGAATTTCTGCTAGCTCTCATGATTGCATGAGGATCCATGCGTAGCCTTTTGTTAATGTTAAATCTGTGTTAATTAAATCTGTCTATTTTTTTTCTCAGTTTTTTTTATGAATAGTCCAGTTTGTCTTTGCTGATAATATGTCGGATTCATCTTCATGTGCATTTTCAGACATATGTTAATTTGGGGAGTAAAAACAATAAATTTTATCCAAAAAAAAAAAAAAAAAAAAAGATGGTGGCCTTCCTGCAGTAACTCTGAGGACCCTCTTAAGTTTGCAGACCCCTGCTGAAGACCCACACTGTAGACTGTGAGTCTTATTTATGAAACAAACAGAACACGAACATGACATGAAAGCAACATTTACATATAATCATACATTCACAGTTACAGAAAACCTGTTTATTTTTAGCATGTTAATTACTGGCCCCTCAAGTTTTGGTCATATGATGAGTTCTTCAGGTGAAAACATAGTTAAGTAATGACACGAGGCCATTTGTGCTGCAGAGTTCATTAAGCACCATAATTGCTAGAAATATGCTAAATTTGCACTAATAATTTAAATCTGATTCATAAAAAGTAAGTCAAACATATAAAATATTAATTTTTAGTCAGCCAGTGTCATCTGGTGCACAAGGATTAGGTTCTGCTCTTAGGTCTCTTTAATTAGTCTTTGGCAAGCAAAGTGGATTACAACTTCTGAGCCGTTCACACAGACGCACTGAGATGTGATTGGCTGCCCCACACACTGAACCCCGCTGCTTACACACTGTTTTCTGTCTGCACACAGGGCACGCCTGGATGCTTGGTGGTGGATGCAGTACATACTGGTTATGGTTTTTACATATTTATTCTGAAGAAAAGACATGGGAAACTGCTCTGGGTCAACTGTGGAGGAACTACAAGCCTGTGAGAGTCATCAGTGGTACAGAAAATTCATGACCGAGTGCCCGTCTGGACTTCTCACTTTTTACGAGTTTAAGCAGTTCTTTGGCCTGAGAAATCTGTCGGACACGTCAGATGCCTACGTGAGGACCATGTTTACAACGTTTGATATGAATGATGTAAGTTTAATTTCTAATTTTTTAACAGGGTAATATATCTGTTCTAATGTTACTGTCAATGATGGTGGATTTCTATGAGTACTCATCATGAGTTGATTTTCATCTTTACTGAATAACATTGATTGTGAAATGTTTCAAAACTGTATCCTTTGCACAAAGACGTGATGATTTAGTCCAAATTAAATGTATTTATTTGCAGGTGGATATCTTAAAATAATGCTGATGATATGAGTAATCCCAACCATGCTCATAACATACAAATAATACTGAAAATGTACTACTACTATTACTTAAAATAAGAATCACAGTGATGAACATCATCCTCTTCAAATAACCTGCAAAGATTTTGAAAAACTTGTGGGTTTATTTGTTTGTACGTATTCAATCAGTATTTATTTTCTGTCTATTAATTGTATGAGAAAAGAAACTGGTTCATGTTCATGTGAAATCATGTTATTTTAAAAACTGTGTATCTATTTTTACTTCAGTGTCTGCTTGAGTTTGCATTAGAGGAAAGTTGATGATGTTATTTCTGCTAATAGAAATCTGTTTGAGAGACACTTAGTCCATTAGAGAGGGGATTTATCTCTTCGACTGCTTACCCAACTGACCTACAACCCTAAACAAGACAGGTGGAACCTTTTTTTACATACAAGTGAAAGAGGAGCAAGTGTATCCTCACTAACTAATCTCTCTGTTATATGACATAAGTACTTATTTTTAATACTTTAATAGAATATATATTTATAACACTCTAGTACTGCCAACTGCGGTAAGATTAAACATATTAAGAAACATGCATGCAGCATCGTTGCAATTTAAGATTAATATCTTTATATCTTTTGATATTGTTAAGAGTTCTTATACTTCCAGTGCTGATTGGATTATTGCTCAGTGTCTCCCAGTTAAAGGTGTGGTGGTGGTGGGGTTCAGTTCATAAAATTTAGTTTAACCAAAAATTAAAATTAAAATAAAAGAGAAATAGATGAAATGTACAATATGAGGATGTGGAAATATATTTTATGATTAATTATATGCTGATATTAAATCTTCTTGATGCTTTGAAGGCACAACGATTGCATTGCCAATGAATATTAGGTTAGAAAATAAAACATTTGTCTGATTTAATCACACCCACTTCTTCTTCTAACCAAATACAGATATGGATTATACTGATGGTTGACCAGATACAGATACAGACGTCTTTATGCACCTCTAGTTATGACTGTACTGTTCGATCATTTTTTAGAGGTGTAGATCAGTTCAGTTATAAAAACAGGAAGGCAATGGGCCTTAATTTCACAATTTGCCTTTTTTTTTATTTGGCAGCAGTATACCTTGGATATCACAATGTTTATGCTGTCTGTCTCTTTTGTAGGATGGCTTCATTGATTTCATGGAGTATGTAGCCGCCCTGAGCCTGGTGCTGAAAGCAGGAGTTGAACAGAAGCTTCGTTGGTACTTCAAACTGTATGATATAGATGGGAGTGGCTGCATCGACCGTGAGGAGCTGCTTCTGATAATTAAGGTGAGCATTAGCCTTCATGGCTTAGTAATAGACCAAAGAAAATCCAAAGTACTGTCCTGAAACAACCTGCTAAGACCCTTCAGGTCTGACTGACATACAAAGAGCGTGGGATACACTGCAGTGATGCAAAGAGCAGAGGTAAATATCTGACACTTAGCTGACATCTACTGGCTGAACAAATGTTAGCAACGATGAATCAATGCACGTGTCCATTTTAAACAGTGGTAGAGGACTTATTCATCATCTTCATGAATGACTGAATGGAAGAAATATTGAGATCTTTTACACAAATGAAAATAAAAGTATCAATACAACAATGGAAAAAGCACACAAGGCATAATATGCAACATTTTCTAACAAAACAATTATAGACTCAGAAAGACACTACTACTACTACTACTATTGATAATAATAATAATAATAATAATAATAATAATAATAATAATAATAATAAGAAGAAGAAGAAGAAGAAGAAGAAGAAGAAGAAGAAGAATGACCTTCTTGAAGTGTGTGGTGTGGCTGTACCTGCAGAGACCCTGTCCTCTGTCTGTAATTCCTTAATCAGACAAATCCTACTGATTCTGAAAGTTACACTACTTAAGTAATATCGGCTAAATGTACTTAAAGTATCAAAAGCATTCGCTTTGCAGAAAATTGGCCCTGTGACTGATTTATTATTAGGTATTTTATCATTAGATTGTTAAAATTGATGCACCAGCATGCTATTTTTAGCTTTGGTAACTGTAATTACTTTATATACAATTAGGTCAAGTTACTCTTCTGTCTGATCAGTAAAGTTAGGAAGTTTAACGTGCAAAACAAGCACCTTTTTATTTATTTTTTTCTCTACTTTTTCACAGTTGGAAAAGAACCATTATATAGTGTAAAAGTACAGGACAAAACAACGCACCTTTGTAATCCTAGATTAGAAGTGATAGTTTCCTTACTGGACCTACTTGCTGTTGCACAAATTAAAGAAGCTGTTTATGGGACCCTTGGCAGTTTGAGGCTGAAGGCCACTGCTGACCTCTGCCTAATGGTAAATCTGCCTCTGCTCAGTTACATTCCACCACCAGTTTTTGACATGATCTCTTCTGTCTCTGTCTTGATTAGTCCATTCGTGCAATCAATGGAGGTCCCTGTGAGATGTCAGCGGAGGACTTTGCCAACATGGTGTTTGACAAGATTGACATCAATGGAGACGGTAAGAATCAGGTGGAAAAAATCTGAATATCGTAGTCATGGTAGATTATTCACTATACAAGAATCTCTGTCACTACCATCAGTGAAGTGTGTTTATGTGTTTTCCAGGTGAACTGTCCTACGAGGAGTTCATGGAAGGAGTCCAGAATGATGAAATGCTGCTGAAGACACTAACAGAGAGTCTGGACCTCACACATATTCTCCAAAAGATTCAAGGAGAAATAAAGGGCAATGTCTAAAATTTCCAGCTGCATGGACCATGACATATACAGTTCATGTTTGCATAATTGTGCCAGAAGACGTGGGTTCAGGATCACCCACAAATCATCAGCAGGACAAATGGATCAGCGGATCAGTCTCTGTGTGGATATCAAAGTATAGCACAGTTGTACTGTTTTGGTTTTTACTTCACCTGTTCATGGACCAGCAGAGACTTTCCATCTAAAGTTGTAGTCAGTGAAAGGACACAAACTTGCAGTGCAAAGTATACTCCCTCATAACTTTTAATGATTTCAAA
The DNA here is from genome assembly GCF_056507025.1 of Lutjanus erythropterus. Taxonomy (NCBI): domain Eukaryota; kingdom Metazoa; phylum Chordata; class Actinopteri; order Lutjaniformes; family Lutjanidae; genus Lutjanus; species Lutjanus erythropterus. The sequence goes on from NC_139318.1 coordinate 24,459,548, forward strand.
AAACTAAAACATTAATTTACAAGCTATCTGCCAATGTGACAGTAATTCACAGAGGAAACAAATGAAGTCAGTGTGTTAATTTCTGATTAAATATCTTTGAACAGTTTTAGGTTCTGAAATAACCAACACAAATTCAATATTTCTATACTATAAAGACAAATTAATAGCTGAAATTTTCCAAATATATCAGTGTTCAGCTGCATCCTTTGTTGGATTCCAGCTGAAAAGAAACACAATATGATTTATGTCCAACGTACATTAAGTGCCATTATTGCCATGAAATTTAACTTTCGCATGCTGTTTGATATTAAATATATGTTAAATTTCACATGTTCAGAAAAAATCTACTGCAAACAAAATACTGACATTCACTGATAAATAGGTTTTTGCTTTGTTTATTGTGCCCACAATAAACAAGAAAATATTTTTTCAGTGAGTGCTGTAATATTAATCAAGATTTGCAGTTGTACATGCTGCTACTTTTTATCAGGTAAAAGCTAGATCAAGTTGACTCATAAATTGTTTTTATATACTGTGCAGTAAAGCCCTCTGAGATTTCCTTCTTTTGAGCCACTGCAGAAATGTAGGTGTTTTTAGAAGCCTTTACAGCAGAACCCTTTTATACACTGAATTCATTTGATGCAAAGGACTACAATGAGGTAGATTCACAGTAGCTGTAACATGTATTTTAAAATAAACAAGAAAAGTGATTAAATTCGTGTGACTTTCTTCTTTAATCAGCCTCTGCTCTGATTCTTATTTACAGCTTATTATTCTTCACGATAACCATCATACTGTGTGAATTTCCATTTACTGTGTGAAAGTAAAGTAACTGCATGGAAATAATCAAACAGCTGTTGAAAATTTTTAAACTCTGACAAGTTTTCAAATGTTGGGTTTGCTACAGACCCCCCCCCCCCCCCCCCCCCCCCTTCACTCCACCAAGGTGACTGATGCGATGGAAATAGAGTTCTGAACTTCAGGCTGATCCACTGCTGTTCTTCAGTTGTTTCTTCCACAGCAATAGACAGCCTGAAGTCTTGAGTTTTCCTAAATTAAAGTTTGCAATATGAATTAGTTTCTGACACTGTCAAGCCTGTTGGCTAGAAAGTTGATGTTTATAAAGAATTCATATTGATATGTGCACATTCCTAAAGGCAAATGACAGATAGCGCACAATGTAATATTTTGTTTTCCAGTGTTAATGTAATAGGCAGCTGAGTAAGCGATAAATTTAATCAGTTCTTGGTTTTCATTGAATCTTTAATTAATTACATCAGAATAGATATATTATGAGGGCTGATGGTATGTTTTTTTTTTTTTTTTTACGTGCGTAGATGCAGTTTAACTGACTGGCTCTGACTGACATAGAAGGACTGAAAGAATCATAAGAGGACATACAATGAATGAATGAATACTTTTTGGTACAGTAGTTCCCAAATGTTTTGACTTTTGACCACTTAAAATACTAAATAATATTTACTCAGGACCTGTCATCACAGAATATGACATTAATGTGCATCGTTTGGGAGAATTTTGCCTTTGTGGACTGTTTCATTTATCAGGGAAGAAACAATACCAAAAGCTCGAGATACAATAATACCACAACAAAAAGTCCAAGATACAATATATATCACTACTAAAAAATGAAGAAAATGAAAATGTAAAGATAGATTTTTAGATAGAAGAATAGATGAATGAAGAAGAATGAAGTCAGACAAACCTAACTGTGTGCAACAGAAATATTCTTTTTTCTTTTCTTCTTCTTTTTTTTTTTATCCCTTTAATCACCTAGTGACCACCTTACAGTCCCCTTTATATTTATGTCCCCTGGACACATGCTTTGTAATGATAAAGACAGCTGACACTTTTGTTTGGACACAAAACAACTCAACACAACACAACAGCCACTTTACAACGGTCCCTCCCCATCCTAGAATAAATAATTAGCATCACACACACGGCAACATGCGCATATGTGCATGTGTTGTCGAAACCAGGGAAATCAAAGGGAAATCTGCGCATCTGACAGCGGACACACGCTCTCGGAGCCGAGAGTAGTTTCAGGGAGTGGTTTGTTGTTGTCGGGCTGTTGTGGCGACTATTAACGACGAGATCATCATCAGCGTCCACTTGTCTTGAGTCACTATCGTTTTTTTTTCCTCATGGAAACTCCCTGATTGCCTGCCAGCAGAGTCAAGTCAGTCAGTCATAAATACTTGGTGCGAGTTCTGAATGTGGGCCAAGTTAGGGATATCCAGTCTAGACACAGGCCACTTACATTAATAATAAACTTTATTTGTATAGCACCTTTCGTACATGAAATTTAACACAGATTGATTCACATAAAAAGACATAGAATGAACAAAAAACAAGCTACAAACAAACTAAAACAGGGATTGAATGTCATAATTAATGTTAAATAAAATGTAAAAATAAATAAATAAAGAGATGAGAATAGAATACATGCATCTTCACTTGGATAAAACTAACTTGATAATATGTAAAAGTAAGATTTTAAAAAATAGAATGCATACAATACATAATACGTACAGAATTTATTAAATCAAGGCTAATATATATTAGGCCCTCATGATATACACATATTTTCTCAATAAGCTCTTCAAAACAAAACAAATCAAAGCAAATAACATAAATTTGAAGACAACAGTAATGCACAGACTGTTTATGTTTATCCTGTTTATAGTTGCTGTATATTATATTGAAAATTTTATATACTGCTTATATTTATTGCGTTGTGTGTGTGATGACTGAATATACTATTGTTATAGGACAAAATAATTATTAATTATTTAAACATATGTGAGAAATAACAGAAAGAGAGTCCTAAACACCTTAAATGAGCAAAATAAAATATAAAAAATAAAAAATACTTATTATTATTTCATTTATTTAATACTCAGCTGTTCTTGTTCTTTATCTAAGACTTAAGACTTTATCGTATCTTATCTTATCTTATCTTATCTTATCTATATTCTTGGAGGACAAAAAAAGAAAGATGTTTAGCACTCCCTAAAGTTCTCTATGCATTATATATCCCTGTAAAATGAGATTGGATTATTGGCGAAAAACATAGCTGCCAATGCTGCCAATATCAATGTATTAGGCTAATATTAATAATATAATAATAATAATAATAATAATAATAATAATAATAATAAACTGTGCCATAGAAAAGCTTATTAAAAGATATTTAGAAAGTGAAATGAGAAAACGATTATTTTATGATTAAATATTATTATTATTTCTGTGTCAGAATCATAGGTACATAGCTACATAGATAAGTAGACACAGTCAAAACTGAGTTGCCTCACTCGTATAAAAAATAAAGTCCCTTGGTGTCCACGTGCTCTATGCCCCACAGCTGCTCAGAAAAGGTGTGTCAGGTGCGTGACGTCACGGTTGTACCTGAGTTTCGGTGAGGGGAAAGGGGCAGGACCAAACCGACAGAACAACATCGGCTCCCCAGAGGTCTGCGAGATAAACTTTTCTCTTGTTATTCTCAGACACGTTGGTCGAAGTGTTTATCGGAGACGTTTGTTTGCGGAGGGTCTGCAGGAGTTTATCTGCAGAGGACACACACGGTTTTTGTCCTCAGCTGCTGGCCAACAGGCCCGACGAGGAAAAGAGCTCAACAACTTCCTGGTTCTCCACAGGTATGTGTGTCGTTCTTTAGTATCGTGCTCGGTCGCTGTGTTTACTTCACTTTGTGGATCAATTTTAATGTAATTCTCGCATTTAAAGACACAAAGATCTATTAAACAAGGTCTTAATGTGCAAGCGGCTGTAGCAACATGACACATAAGCTCCGTCTGTCAAGGTGTGGACCTGCGCTGTTAAAATGTTTGGAAAATCCGGATTTGCAGGATGTCGGCTGTTAGTCGCTGACTGATAGTTTTACTCTGAGTTATAATCCACTGTGGACTGACTGGTTTGTGTTATTTTCCTGCCTGTCAGGATGTCCGTCACCCCTCGACGTGTCCGGCTGAAGCCCTGGCTGGTGGCTCAGGTGGACAGCGGCCGATACCCGGGGCTGGTGTGGATTGACCGTGAGGCCATGCGCTTCAGGATCCCATGGAAACACGCCACCAGACACACACCCCAGCACGAGGACGAAGACACCATATTTAAGGTTGAGACTCTTACAGATGTTTAACAGAACAAACACTTTGAGATGAGTGATTAGTGTGAGACAGACAGTCTGGACATCTCTGTCCCTGCTGGACAGTCTGGACACAGTCTGCTGTAGTACACAGATTTGAAGCTGGGTCATACCTCTTAAATATGTTTTAAAATGGTGTTCAATTTTTGCAGCATAAACCCAAGATATTTTCTTGTCCCTGGGGCAACATCTGGTTTTTCAACCCAGTTATATAAGCTGTCTCCCTGGTTTCTTGCATTAGAGAGGTCATATGGGATAAGATCCAAGACTGTGATGTTGGTAGGGCTGCACCTGGAAGTGAAACACTATGAACATTTCATATTACCATTATAGTGACCAAAATGATCACAGGAATCAGTATTAACATGGTAAAAATGTTAAAATGTTCAAAAAGTACTGATATACACACAATATAATCATTTCATCAAATTTTACTCATAATACATAAGAAACTTAATATGAATTAATCTGCTGTGGTTTATGAAGAAACTTATTATAATTTCATCCTTAGCTTCAACTAACAATTATTTTCAATATTTTTTAATCTGCTTAATTACTTTCATAATGAATCGTTTAGTATGTAAATGATCACATTTCAATTTGTGTTTTGTCCAACCAGTTGTCAAAGACTCCTCATTTAGTGAATTCTGCCACTCTGAGTTTCTCTCACATCAAAACAATAACAGAAGACAAGAGTTTGATGACATCTGAAGTAGTGTGGGATCATGGGAGTTGTTTTTTGTCTTGATAAACATCTGCCGTTACAGATGAATCTCTGTCTGACATGACTCAGGCAGAAATAATGTTCTCCGTCGAGAAAATGTTTTCAATTTTATTCACATTTTTCACGTAACCTTTTAGATTGTGTTTAGTCGTGTTTGCTGACTTCCTACCTCAAGCTCTGACATATCCAACGTGTACTGTGTTTTCTCAGAAGGTGGCTAGTAGGAAATGATTTGCTACCTTAAATACATTACAGAATTCTCTGCATTTGAACATAGTTGGAAATATTTGGGATAATGTAAATATAAAACCCAACAGCGTTTTTAGACATTTTATTGCAGAAGGATTACATTTTGGATTGACTAAATGTTGCAGCTCTGGCTGCTGGGATACACTGTCTGAATGTTTTTAGGAGATTGTATGCAGCGATTTAACCAGGATTATGTACATTCCTAGTGTCCAATCTTCTTTTTGTCAAACAAGATGAGACAGTGAAATAAAAACAAATGCAAAAAAAAAAAAACCAAGGAAATATTGGTACAAGGTTACAAAAATGTAAACATCTTGCCATGGAACACATTAACTCGGTGACATTGTACACATGATTCATGAGAAAGGAAGCATTTAGGGCTGACGTGTTCCTTAAATTGTGTCCTTCTCCTTCTGCTGTAATTACATTTCATGTAGGGCTGCACATTTATTTGGAATATTATTGAAATTGCAATATGGCCAAGCGCAATATCCAAATCGCAGAAGCTGCGATTTCTTGATAAACGTAAAATGTGTCCCCAAACAGCAGTTTATTGAAGTTCTGTCATGCTGCAGATGCACTGACCTACAATTCTCAGATGTAAAAAAAAAAAAAAAAGCATATTTGTTTGGTACAGACCCCAACAAATGTCACATCATCATGATTTTATTAGTTTTCTCAATTAAATGAAAATTGTGATGCAAAAATGACTAATTGATCCACTAATCGTGAATCACATCACAATGCCAGTGAAATAATCATCTTTCTTTTTTTTTTTCATATTGTGCAGCCTCAGTTGCATGATTCATATCACATATTACAATGTAAATTAATCCACATGAAGGCCAAAACATTATTGTCCATTATCTTTTATATTTCTGAACACCACACAATGTATCAACCCCTTTTTAAAAAACAGCAAAAATGCACGGATCCTGTGCAGAAATATAAAAAACATTAAAATAGGACGGTGATATTAATACCTCCGATATCTTATTCAAACATCCCTCCAGGCGTGGGCTGTTGAGACAGGGAAGTTTCAGGAGGGAGTTGATGAACCTGATCCTGCAAAGTGGAAAGCTCAGCTCCGATGTGCGCTGAACAAAAGCCGAGAATTCAACCTGGTCTATGACGGCACTAAAGAAGTCCCAATGAATCCCCTGAAGATATACGATGTCTGTGAGATCCCACAGCCGCTCAGCAACCAAGGTGAGTAAGAGCTGGTTCAATATTACTGGCTTTATATATTGCCAGTTAATAGTCACACATTTTACTGCATCTCACTTTCGTTTACGGAATATTTCACATTTCTTTTAACACTGTCTCTCACATCACAGGGTCTTCAGATGCTGGTTCTTGGACTCCACCTGATGAAGATGGTATTGAAGAAGATGTTCCAGATACACCAGAGTCTCTCCCTCCATACCCATCCAATGGTGAATGACTTCTCATAAATTATTATATATCTTTAATTGACCTGGCAGTATTTAAAAAAGAGATATAGATAGTTTGATTGCTGTTAACAGCTAATTCTTCTCTCTTTCCTTATCCAGGCACCAGCCCCTCTCCTCTCATCATGTGGTCTCCGATGGGCTCAGAGTCCTCCATGCAACCCCCCAGCTGTCCCCCTTCAAATGAGGCCTGGCCCAAAGAGGAGCCAGTTAAAATCTGGCCTAAAGAGGAGCCTGTGGATGTGGAGATGCAGCCCACACCCATGGCTGACATGCCCCCTGCTCCTCTGCCTGATCACTCAATGCAGCCCCCTCCTCTACCTGACGCCCTGTTTGCCACTCCAGAAACGTGGATCAGTTCCCTTCCGAGTAAGTCTGCACTTCTTTTAGTGTGTGGGAAAACAGTGATCGCCACACACAATTAAAGAGACAGTTCACTGAAAAGCACCAACTTATTTTGTCCTATTTCCTAGAATGCAGGCAGTAGATTCAGGTGGAGTTAATGCAGCAGGCTGAGGTGTGTTGATACCAGCTGTAGCTTTGGGGATAACTACTATGAATAGTTCTATGGTATTCTGTGATAGGGGGTATTTGACGTCATTTGACCCTTCTTCTACACAAAATGGACTGATTGCGTCCCACTGACTGCAGTCAAGAGGAATCGGTTGTTATAATAAAGAGCTATGAAGAAAAGTGAAAACTATATAATGCAACACTGTTGCTGCAAATAAGGAAGGACAGGAATGTTGGCGGCTCAGTGCACTCTGTTTCTCCCTTTTATTTCTGGAAAAAAAGATTTTCTTCTTCACTAACCACATGCATGTAGGTTCCTGTGGTAAAGCAATGCATACGGTTTGTGCTGCTGTATTTGCATTACATGGCCTTGTTCAACGGATTTACTAACATGCAGCTCAACAGGTTTGTCGGTATAAAGTCTTTCCTCAGCTGAGAATCTCTCATTGAAATTATCATCAGAAAAAGCCTATCTGAAAGGACGGCGCTTTTTACACCCAGTTTAATCCAAAACTCTGAATATAACCTGCTCCAAGTAGGCCATGGTGTAATAGTAAAAACTTTAGTCCCAACATACTTCACTAGACCTGTGGCCATTGCATATCTATATGTGTATGTATCTATACACATCACAACTATAAAATTGCAGCCTGGACTCTGCTATAGACTTGAGATGGAATGATTTTTAATACAATATGGTCTATGTGCACATTGACATGTACATGTCTATAGCACACAGCCTCAAGCTCATTGGTTCTAACTGAAGACATAAATCTTTAAAAATTAGTCACAGGTAAATAGTTCAATTTTTAAAAAGGCTATGTAATTTCATAAAGCAGCTGGGAATTGTAGTTTTTAGTAATGCCTTTGCTGAGAACCATCTTCAGCTGTGGATTTGTTGACTCTAGATAAACCATGTATAACAATGTTCATCGTAATGAAGGAACACGTCAGCCAGTTAAACAATGTGACCAACTGATGGGTTTTCATAGTTTCTGGATAACAGTGGAGCTCGATGGCACACATGAATAAGCCACACAGATAATATTTGTAAGAAGGATCAATCATTCATTGACAGAAAAATAAATATAGAATATTACCAGACTTTTTTGTCATGAAAATTGAATTTGAACATCAGGTAAAGCAAGAGAAATTTAAGTTTATGTTTTTGGGTTTAATTGTAAACTATTGTACATCATGATTTTAACATTTTTCTCCGTCCCAGTGACAGACCTGGAGGTGCAGTTCCAGTACAGAGGGAAGGAGATGTGTCCCACGGCGACGGTCAGTAACCCGCATGGCTGCAGGCTGTTCTACGGAGACCTCGGCCCCATGGTCAATCAGGAGGAGCTGTTCGGCCCGGTCAACCTGGAGCAGCTGCGCTTTCCCACCACGGAGCACATTACCAACGACAAGCAGAGGGTTTTCACCAGCCGCCTGCTGGATGTGATGGACAGAGGCCTGATCCTGGAGGTTAGCGGCCACGATATCTACGCAGTCCGTCTCTGCCAGTGTAAAGTGTACTGGTCTGGCCCCTGTGCTCCAAATCAAACTGCACCAAATCTCATCGAGCGCCAGAGGAAGGTCAAACTGTTCTGCCTCGAGTCTTTTCTCAGTGGTAAGTAGAATTCTCATTTCATTTGGACAGTTGGCAAATACTTTGAGCTACATGTAGATTGCAGGAAGAATTCTAATAATTTCTTATTTATAATATTCCTGCATTTTAACAGACTTATTTATAGACCCCATTTTCAGCATTATTGTTTAAGTACACTGTTAGTATACACATATTTACACATTTCTCATTTTCTATTTTTTCTAAATATATATTGTCATATATTGTAATAAGATGCACATATTTGAACATACATATTTAGAATTTCTATTTTTATTATAATTACTCTACATCTAAATATATTTCTGTTCTTTTGTGGGAGCTCACCCAGTGTCTCCGCGGGGATTAATTAAGTATTTCTGATTCGGAAATGTGTTTGTGTTGTGTACAGGGGTGATAGCCCACCAGCGCGGGCAGACACCGAGCCCCCCTCAGTTTGAAATCAACCTGTGTTTTGGAGAGGAGTGGCCTGATGGGAGGCCCAGGGAGAGGAAACTCATCATGGTTCAGGTGAGAATATCTTGTTTTGTAAAAACAGTTTGAATGAAGAAATGAATCTTTGTGTTCTTAAGGGACAGTACAGGCCAATGATCAGGGGGCAGACGCTTTGTTTCGTCCCCGTGCATGAACAAATTTTATCTCTGTTTACAGTATTTGAAAAGGTATAAGCAAATTATATCTCCTTATTTATTTATTTATTATTTTTGTCATATTTCTGTTCACATATTGAGGAGGAAACGATATTTTGTCATTTTATATCTATCTTTTCTCTTGTTGTGTGACTCATACTAGTCTTCTGTCTTGCAGCAGAGTTCTTATAGTTTCATATTTTTTGTTTTGTTTTTATTTTAATTTCAGTTCAGTTTCAGTTAGTTTCTAAAGTGGGTCTCCTATTTTCTCTTTAGTTCTTAGTGTTTAAATTTTTTTTAAAATTTTTTATTAGTTTTATTTTTTATATATATGTAGCCAGAATTTAGAAGTTCAGAATAGGTGTTAAAATATAAACAGACTTTATTAAGGCAATAATTAAGGCAGGACTCAGTCATATAGACTCAATTAATTATGCATCAGTGCCTCCTCATGCTTGTTGTGTTGACAAATTTGACCGAATTGATAAAAACTAAAACTACATATGACATTTCATGTTATATTTTAGTTAGCTTTGTAAGCACACAATATTGTTTCAGGTAAGTTTTTGTTACCTACTTTTAGTTTGTAGTAACTGTAATAACCTTGTGCTGCAGGTCATTCCAGTGGTGGCCCGTATGATCACCGAGATGTTTACTGGAGACAACACACGATCCTTCGACAGCGGCAGCGTTCGCCTGCAGATTTCAATCCCAGATATCAAAGACAACATAGTGACCCACCTAAAGCAGCTCTACTGCCTGCTACAGACCCATCAGGGCCAGGACGGCTGGGCGCTGCCGCCTGGACCAGGTTTGAACATCGTCCAGGCTCTGCAGGCACAGTGAAGCTGCCCACACTGTGAACTACCATAATATAGCATATATCACTGTATGTTTCACACTACTAGTGAGAGTTACGTACTGTTAGCAAAGAAGTACTTATGTATAATCATATTTAGAAATGTGCACAATATACTGTAGGATTCATATGCTTTTCTCTCGTATAAATATCTCGTGACAATGCTTTTCTGTATATAAAACTAGTGCCTTCAAACCTGCATTATTCTGCATTATGTGTGCAGGGATTGTAGACAGATGGGTGACTGCATGGGCCAAAGTCCTGCTTGCTGCAAGGGAACATTTAACATAGTTAATGAATAACAGAAATTACCCTGTGCCTTAGTTATCCAAAATGGGTCAGTGATTACCAAACTTTCCTCGAGTCAGGGCAGAATGTTATATCTTTTGACCTCAAAATGTTTTGAAGCAACAGTTCTAGCATTGGATTTGCATGGTTCGGATAATATATAAGGGCAAATGTGAATTAAAGCTGGATGGTTTCTTCTTCCATTCATTTACAACCAAACAGTCCAGCTGTACTCAGCTGTTTGAGATCCCGTTATCCTGCGAGCACATGCAGTTAGGTTTTTCAAAGTTTTTAACAAATGACAGAAGTATCTGTTTTCTGGTCACCTGCAGCTTTGTTTTCAGTTGTTTTATTTTTCCGTTTATATTGTAGGATATTTTTGTATTCATATCTTTGATTTTAAGCCATGTATTATATCCAGGCAGCCATTTGACTAAACAACATTCAGCTTTATGGATCTGTTTTAATATGGATGCCACTGCACTTTGGGGTGCTGAATTATGTTTTATGTCTAGTTGAATGTACGTGCATTTATCCCATGATTGTATGTTTATTTTATCAATAAAAAAGGCCAAAATAACATTTGAGTTTATGGATTACTTTAATGATTACAAACAAAGTGAGACTGTTAATTTACCAAAGGAATTAAATATATCAGCATTGCATAGTGGTAGATATTGACTGTAGTTCCATGTCTTTTTCTCTTCAGCTGACTGACTGGTGACTCTGACTTAACTGCAGCTCTTCTGAACGCACTCTCTCAACACTGCTGACCTCCAGTGGTTTGGCTCAACAGCAACAGGTCTTAGATGAGTTCAGTGTTGTGTGATGTGGTTCAAAAGATGTCCTGAACCTTGAAAGTGATGTGGTTTGGTTTGTTAGGGCTATTCACTTAATTTCCATCCATTTGACGAGAATTGCCGCATATCTCATTAGACTGACTGATACACAGTATGAGTCTCTGTTCATCCGCTCATCAGAGTTTTGACTCTAGAGTTTATTGAGTAAACTACCTGTTCCAGATGACAAAATTAAAGTTGCATACTTGCTATAGAATTGTATATTTACTTAAGTTATGATTCAAACTGATTAATTCTCTGAATATCAAAATATTCTTTATACTTTAGAGATACTAGGCTGTAAAGTAATGTTGATTATGTAAAAGTAACAATAACACAAGAGTCTATCACAAGAGAAAATCCTACATTATAAAAAATATTGCTTTAAAGTAAATAAGCATTAGCAAAATTTACTTTAAGTATCAAAAGCGTTTCTTAGGTATTAACATGTGAGCAGAATTGTAATGTTGTAGAACATGGTAGAGCTCATTTTAAAAAATTTTTCATACTGTTTGGTGGTTATGTTTAATGCAAAATGGCATATTTTCTTTGTAGTTATAGATTAAGATTTGAAATTGTTAAAATAATCTGATTATTTCACAGCACAAATAAAACGCCCACACCTCTGCACAGCACTGGAGTTTTTAGGAATAACGTTGAAGTAATCCTCAGTCTGCTCTGCCTGTGTGTGTTTACGTGTGTGTATCAATTTTTGTGGCTCTCACAGGTAGAAAGCAAAAGAAATAGATGGAGAATGTGATGCGACCATTGGTCACTACTTTTTTATACCTATAAATACCAACCTTAAAACACTGCACTGGGTAGGGGTTATACACCACTGAAAATACAGGCAAAGGGCAGAGTCTCTGCATGTACAGCCACCACTACACACTTTTAGTGGGTCATAAGTGATGATTTTGAAGGATTATGTTTATATGAGTCTATACATAGTTTTTTTTTTTTTTTTTTTTTAAGAAAATGCATATTATGGGTTAGCCTTTGGGGTTGGTCTTTAATATGATAATATTTCCCTTTGACTTGTAGCAGAGTGGGAATATCACTGAAACTATCTCAAAATTGCTTTTATTCAATTGCTGAAGCTACAGTCTTTGATGTTCTTTCCACTTCTGCTTAACCGGCAGGATTGCTGTGATTTGTGTGGGTTGTTATTTAGCCGGTTGTCTGATAGATGATAACAAGCTCTTATCATCACAATAGGATGATGAATAGGTGATCTATGTGTTCCTGTGTTCATTACATCACTAAGGAATTCGTTCAAGTTAATGTTCGGCAGTGTAATTCAGAAGATATGGCGTCTTATTTGATTGCACTTTAATTCTGTCATGTGAGATGTGAAGTGCTACAGCTTGACAACACCAGTGAGATTTTCTATTTGCGTCTGTCTTCTCTAACTGTTATTTCTTTAGTATTGGCCTGACACATACAGTATGGCATTTAAAACTGAATGTTGAATAGAGATTAACTTCACTGGTGTAGATTTATTTTTATTTATTTGAATAAAATACAGTAAAACAGCAGCTTTACAAAGATATACATTTTCCCCTCTAAATTCCTCAAAGGGTTTAATTTAAATAAATAGTTCTAAAACATAAAACTCTCAAATATTAAAATAAAATACCAAGTTTGGAGAAAAATCCCAAACATCTAAATAATGATCCATATAGCAGATTTTTTTTTTTGCTTCTTTCCTCCCCCCTTTAATAATCTCATCACCCCTCAGATTAATTTTGTGACCCTTTAGAGGGCTCCTGACCACTGGGTTGAGAATTAGTGGGTGAAACTACCTAATATTAAGTAATTAAAACTACAAAAACTGACACTTTAAGTACATTTAGCTGATAATACTCGTGTACTTTTCTAGAAAAGGATAAATGCATGACTTGTACTTGTGGCCGTCTTCCACCACTGCAATATCCATACAGTGCAATGAACACTGCTGTATCTCTTCTTTTTCTGCAGTTCTGTTGTCAGTTCACTGTAATATGTGTCTGACTTGTTGTAGGTAGTTATCTGTGGTAGGATTCACATTTGTAGGTGCAAACTATTTTTCTTTGTTTGTTTGTTTGTTCATTTTTTCTAAGGAAGAAGAAATAATCCCACTACACTGCAGGATGGAAAAATGGCAGAAACCATGTAGGGCAAACAAGGTCTCATTTATAGACCCAGAAACCTTCAAGCTTTTCCATAAGATGATTTCTTCCATATCTGGTGACCTTTGCTCAGACGGGATGCCTCACTAATAAAGATCTCACACCCACAACAGAGTCAGCTCAAAAGCTACTGACACTGGACTTTGTCCTTCCCGTTTATGAGGAGATCTTGGGTGTATAATGTCGTTGACGGAGGTGTACGATTAAAGTATGTGTTGTATTTGTACTAAACAGTACTGTACATAACATAAGGGGAAGGAACAACAACCTTTAACTGCCGGACATCAAAGGTAAGAGCTTTTGACATGCGATCTCCACAATGAAATGGATGTCTTTTATGATTTGTGTCAATGATCTGTAGTGAAGGGTTTCCATGTGTTTGAGTTTCATTTAAGACAAATCAAACAAAATCCACATCATCTATATCCGTTACAGTGAGAACAAATCTGACTAGAACAAGTAGAAGATTTATTTATCATAAAATGTTCTTAACCATTCACACTATATTTGTGTTTGAAATATGTTTTAATCTATTCAAACAGAGCATTTACACAATTACATTTGGAATGGTTTAATCTACATTTTTGGTATAAGACAGTCACCAAACTGGTCTTTAAAATGTGCAGATTCCTAAAATATTCTATAAAGCACCATAATGACATTCTTATCAGGTAGATCAGAGTGCTGTGTTGCTATAAATAGAATCAGGTAATGATTAACAAAGACCCGTAAATTAATTTAGAAGGTTTTGTTTCAAGAAAGATCCTGGACATTATGTAACTTTGAATAAAGACTGATGGTATAAGAAGCACACCTAGATAAATGGACATGATTAATTTTTTTATTAATTTATTTCACATGCAGGTGGCTGAGTCAGCTCATACCACACATTACTAATTTATGGTGTATGTCATTCATATCACATATGATATTACAGGTGTGTTAGGTCGGCCCTGACGATGTTCAGGAACAACAGTCCCTTTGGCAATGACACCGGCAGCTACGCAGATTCGATCCAGTCCAAGTATGTATTTCACAGTTGTATGTGGTTTTCATACTTATGTTCAATGTTGTAAATAGCTTGTATCTGTTGTGACAGTGGTTACTCCACCATGGATGACGTGTCATCGCAGGTATCAAATCTGTCGAGGCCTAGTGCGAAGTCAATTTACTGTAAGTCAACACTGCTATACTTGACATAATCAGCTGGTACACCTGCAGTTTAATCTTATAAATAATACAGTGCTATGGTTTATGTTTTAACAGTGCAAAGAAAGGAGTATGCAGTATCAATGAACAAGATGTTGAGCAAATTTCAGTACAGAGTCGAGGTATCATACGTAACATCATCCATACAAATATGACCCATTCTGAATGATGCCTTGTTTAATGTTGTGCTTTAATGCCTCTCCGCTGCAGCACTTGTTCACTTGTGACCTGGATGGGAGGGACTTGAGAACCATCGCTGACTGTGTGGAGAGGTTGAAGCTGCTGGACGGGATGGGTCGAGTGTGGGGCCAGAGCATGCTGCTGGAGGTGCGCGGCTCCAAACTGCTGCTCACAGACATTGAAACCAAGGTAAGCACCATATCAGACCTACTGACAGGTGACGAATACAAATCTGATGGGAGAAGTCTTCCAGGATGACGATGACCTCACCGACTGAATAGATGAATATGAAAGTACATGTGAGCGATATGTTATAGCCTTCACACTCACAACTCAGCTGATCACCTGAGACATTTTGGAGCAACACTTTGCACTGCAGACTGGTTTAGGTCTTTATCAGAGGTGTGAACTTGAGTTACGTGACTTGGACTGCAGTCACAAAAATTCTGACTTTAGGCTTGACTTGACAGAATCAAAAAAAGAATGGGACTGTAAAACCAATGACATCATTTGGACTTGATCCTTTTGAATTGAAAATACTTGACATCTTGAGCGCAGAGACTTACTTTTGACTTGCAAATCAATGACCCGGTCTCACCACCGGGTCTTTCCTAACAGGTCAAGACTACTTCTGTTCTTCTGGTATACCTCAAGGTTTGGTTCCAGGCCCCATTCTGTTCTGTCTTTACTTCCTACCATTAATTTTATCTTCAAAGGTGGCATATGTGTCCACCTCTATGCAGACGATATGACACTCTATATCTGAAATTGATTATACATTTTTTTAGGACACATCAACAGTAGTGGACCCAAGGATTTTAGCATTATTCACCCAAGGAAGGCCCTTCCATGTTTGATAGTCTTAGAATTTGTCCCATGGTCAATTGGATTGTATTTACATATTTTAGGTTTTTAGAGTTTTTAGGTCCCTGGCAGAAATGCAGTTTACATGATTGTTGACAGGGCTCAGATCATCAAGTTAAGCAGAGATATAACAGCAAATACCCCAAATTAAATGACAAAATATCTTGTTTGTAACGGGGAACAACACATAGAAGTTTAATTATCGTGGTTTGGGTTAAAATTATTACTCAGTGAAGGTGTAAGGACTTTTGTCATCATGGTTAAAATAATACCCACATGGTTAAGGTTAGGGAATAGACTTAGTTTTGGTAAAGAGAAACCACTGACTTGTGATTAAAAAACAGGAAACAAACAGTGGTCTCATGTGATGAAGTCACTAACGTCACTCCTATGTTCACAATGGACATAATTCCTACAGCCACTAGAGGTCCTTTGTCACATGAATAAAAACACATGCCATTTGGGGGGATTTGCTGAAATAACTGATTTTGAGTATTACCCACACACTGAAACAATCTACCAATAGATTTGAGAATGTGCTCTTTGTTTATCATTTTTTTCTCGCACGACTTTTTGTGTTTGTTTTTATAAACGTTATTTTTGTTATTAAATAAGGGATTTTTTAAAAATCTAATCTAAATCTAATAGAGTTCATAGATTTCTCAGATCCGGTGCAAGGGGCACTGAAGCTGTTTTAGAGGTTCATGTTGGACAAACCCTATAAATATATAGTATAATTTATTTAATTAATAATGCTGTAATCTTACACCAATCTTGCACTGTATTGTATTTTTTAATTTGAGTTTCATGTCTGTAGATTGGGAGTGCCTTGATACAAGAAATTCGTTGCATTTATTTCTGCGATTACCTCACGGATAAACTTGAACTTGAGGATCCTTCATGATGATTTTTTTCTTTAATTTGTCACTTGTGTGTTTGTGCAAAGGTCTATGATGTGGTTAACGTGTATAAAAACCTGTTGTGTTTTCTCAGGTGGAGCTGGAGTCCATGGCTCTCAGTGACATCGTGGAGCTGAAGGCTGTGTTGGACTCTGGAGCGTTTAAATCGCTGCTCATAGTGTCAGTCCGGTCTATGGTCCAGCCCAGGAGAACACCCACCACCACTGTCTTCATGTTTCAGTGTGACGACGTCAGGGTGAGGACAAACCCGATTGACATGGCTGTTATCATAACTGCTGTTTGAAAGAAACAAGTGAGTAAATATTTGTTTTGTCTTTTACAGGCTGACTATATACAAAAGAATCTCTCACAAGCACTTTCAAGCAGGAAAGAAGATTCAAGCATCAGGTAAGAATTTAAAGTCGTGAGAATAGCCGATACTTTATTATATATCTATTATTTAAATATGTTTTTCATCAAAATGCCTTTCACACTTGCTTAAGTAGCAATGCAGGACCTATAGCTGGACATCAGGGAATGAGAAATATTCATAATGCTGCAAAACCTCCTGAGCCTAAAGAGCAGAAGCCTGCAGCTGACCCAGTCCACCTGTGGACGGCTCCTGACTATGGTGAGTCTGTGAAATTAGATATACAACTGCTGCAAAGACTATCAGTGATGGAGTCCAAATCAGTACAAACCCTCAGTTTCCTTTCTACATGTAGGCCTGGAGGAGGATACCATCTCCGAGCCTGAGCTGTTTGTACCCGAGGAAATGGAGGAGGAACCATCACTGCAACGTTTCTCCATCGAGGAAGAACCCGTGTCTCCTCCACGGCTGTACACAGAGCTGGACAGGAATGTAGTGAGTGTCCTTTTGTATTCAGACACAGGACATGTGAAAGTTATATTTAATGCATCAAGAACCTGTGACAGATTTGTTTTCTTTTAAACAAGATGCCCACATGGAAAGGATATAGATCAATTTTATTAAATGTTTATATCTTTCATCTCAAACATGTTAGTTATACAACAGTTAAACCTACAGTCAATAATACTAGATATGTGTAATATCTGACTTGTATGACTTGGGCAAACATTAGTGGCACCGAAATCTTGCAAGTACTATATAAAAACCTTAAACGACATATAAATTTTCACTAATATGAGACATACAAAAAAAAAAAAGGTACAGTATTTCTATGGGACTGAAACAATATAACAATATTTATTTGTATAACTGATACAATGGTAAATATTATCTGAGAACTAAACATGGGATGTCCTCAGTACCTCATCTGGTAGAGCATGTGGACTATCTGTTAGGACTGAGTCCTCAGCAAAGGGTTTGTGGGTTTGCCTCCTCCAAATAACTACAAACATTATACAAAACATATATGGATAACATCATTTGCCATGAACTTAGAAACAATATACTTCTATATTTACTTGATTCATACTTAATTCTTTAAATTATGTTGTATGAGAAAAATGCATGAAAGTGACCAGTTTCATGTGTTAATCATAGTATGAGTCATAGATGAGTCATAAACAAATTACCTTTGGAGGTAATTGGAAATTCTTGAGTTTTAAAAAATGTCTTTTCCATATGGGTGGTGACATTTAAGAGAAGAAGAACGTGTAAATGATTTTCTTATTCTCCTTTCTCAACAGGATATCTTGAATCACATTGTCAATGACATAGAAATCTTCATGGGACAAATAGCTGCAGTAGTGGCTAAAAATGGAAAGAAAAAGAAGAAAAAGAAGAAGGGAAAAGGTAATTGAAGGCTTATATACATATATGTGTGTACAGTATAAATGTAAATTTCACTAGTTGTGACGGCTTCGTTATGTTTTTATTTTATTTTATTTTTTTCAGTGATGGAAGGCATGCCTCCTGTACCAGAGTTTGAAGTGTGTCTCCATAAGATTAAATGCGGTTTCAACCTTCTGGTACGTGTCCTTAATTACATTCACACATTATCATCATGGTCGGTGTTGTTCCTGTTACCTCTGTAGTGTACAGTGTGTGTAACAGTATTATGTATTATTCATTGTTGTGTTTTCATGTTGACAGGGGGAGCTGAATGGAAAGATTAATAATCCCAGTGTTCCTGTATTCATTCACTCCTTCTTCTCCACATTATCATTCGTAAGTAACTCAATCTCTTCAATTTAAATAATTTCTGATAGTTATTTTTAGTAACCTGTACAGTGGACATTATACAGATTTGTACTCTGTTAAAAATGTATTTAAAATTTATTATTATTCTCACATGCTGTATTATAGATCTTTGTATAATATGAAGAGTTTTGTCTGTCAGTTCTGTTTTCTATGATTAATTCAGCCCATTTATTTTCTGCATGCTTTTTATAGTGAATAGTTTTTGTTAACAGGGTGAGTTATGTTTTTTCCTCACCAGGTGGTATCTCATGGCCCTGATGATCTGCCACCGACCATTGTGGCTCCATTGCTGACGCCTCTTGCCATCCGTCTGATGAGTGAGGAGGCGTCCACAGAGGAAGACCAGCTGTGGCAGTCTCTGGGAGACCCCTGGAACATCCCCAGGTGGGACACTGGACACTGTCCTGTTATCAGCATGAGACTAGAATGTAACTGTTATCCACTACACCTCAAGAAGTGCAGTCAAAGAAAACTTTTATATCCATTTGCAGTAAGTTATATTTGGTGGTACAGCTTGGCCCTTCCACGTGCATACAAGGATAGCTTGAGGCAGGGAGAGCAGCAGCAAAGACCCCCTGTAGGGTACAGAACAGAGAAAGCATCAGGACAACAGGAAAGACACTGGTCATGTCAGACAGAGGTGGAGGAGGTGGGCTGCACAGGAAGCAGCAAAGGTAAGCAAGCTAAAGCAGCTTGAATAAGGCGCCCTTTATGAGATTAGCCAATTGAACGCTTAGAAGAGAATCAGCTGCTGCAGCTGGGATTGTGAGCCAGTGGACTCAGACTGTCTGAGGGCAGGGCCAAAAAAAAATTTTAAAAAAAGGCACCAGCTTTTGTTTTGTCTGTTTTTTTAAAACTACTACACCTCTGTAAAAAAAAAAAAAAAAAAAAATTAAAACGGAACGATTAACTACAGTATTTAACCATTTAGAGGCATGTAGAGGCAAGCTATTTTTTAATATAGGGCTAATTTCTTTATCTCCCCTGTGGCTTAAATAGCTGTGCCAGACACAAAAAGGAAAACTTTCCATTATTTAAAAAATATATATATATCACACATCTGACAAAAGTTAAATAAAACAAATATAAATTTGTGTAACATATCTTCTTTCATCTCCCATTAATTATCTCAAACCCCTAGGATTTATCATGTGACCCTTTAAAGGGGAATCGCTGGGCTCGACTCTCTAACTGGATATAAAGTAGTACAAAAACTTTAACAAAACCAGGTAGAATAGTAAAATGCTACTTCTGCTACTTCAGTTTTCTGTAGAATGAGTAATTTCACTTTTGCTACTAGTTTATTTTGCTGATGTTACTTAAAAATCTTTACCTAAGATTTTGAATGCTAGATTTTTACTTGTAATTGAGTACTCTTACAGTGTTGCATTGATACTTGTACTTGATCAGTGGATTTGAGTACTTCTTCAACCACTGGACTAATGCTTTTTGGTAAAATGTGTTAGATTGTTGTGTCCCATAAGAGTCAGGATCATAATCAATTACTATTTTGACAAAAATGACCAGCACTCAGTGGCCAGAAGATGATGAGGACATCCCAATATACACTCTGGAGTTCTCTGATGGCTGGCAGCCCCCTGAGGTGTCTGACACACCTATACCCAGTGAACCTGTGAGCAGACGGGACAGTCCGCGACCTGCACGTGCACCTGCTCCTGCACGTACATCTGCACCCATCCAGGTAAATCTTCGCATCACACATTCGCCACCTCAGATACACAGATGAAGAAGAAAAACACATAACAAGACCATGTACATTTGTCTGTGCAGACTTCAGACAAGTGGAGACCACCAGCTCCCTCACAAAAATCACGGTACACACATGAAGTAAATAAACTATAATTCAGCGTATTGTGAATGTTCTATAACTCAACAGTTTTTGATGCCCTTTGATGTGTTGTTCAGGTCAGGTGAGTCAAAACTGCGGGATATGCACGTTTTGTGTGACTTCATAGCAAGAAACCAAAGAGAGCTCACTGTCAGAAAAGGAGAAATGGTTCAGGTGAGTAACAGAGACATGAACACACTTCTTTTTTTTTTATTTTTATCTTTACTCCATTGTTTCAGCTAAGTTGTTTCAGCACAACTTCTTTGCTTTGTCCACCCACAGCTGCTGGACATGTCAAAGCAGTGGTGGAAAGTGAGGAACAGCAGAGGGGAGGAGGGATTTGTACCCAATAATGTCCTGGGGGATAATAATGATGAGCAACCCGTCGAGGTGGGTGTCACTAACACTGAAGGTCGATCAAACTCAGATTCAGTATAGAGTCAATGGATGACAGTGAAGAAAAGCAGTAATTTCACTGTCAGAAAAACAGGATTTTAGGCTCAGATTGCTTCTTTTCAACCACTGGAGGGAATGCAGTCACTGTTTTAATGTGTACTTCAGTAAATTCATCTCTTACTACTTAAACATTATACTTGTGTGTAATCACGTGTCACCTCTCAGTGATTTTGACCTTTTGGCTGACATTTACCTGAGAGGAAGTCACCGCGGTGGAAAAATGCAAATATGATCATAATGATTGCAAAATGCAAAGTGTAATTCACTTAATATGTTCAGAAGTTTTATTTAAACTGAATAATTTGCAAAACAAATGACAACTCTAAGGCTGATGGTAACACTGGTGTAATCAGTGTATCGAGGTTCCATTTACACAGTTAGGTAAAATCATAATGCTTTAATTAATCATTCTGTTTTCTCAGCAAATTCTTTCAGGTCCTCCTGTGCTGACAAAAAAGTCCAAGCCTGCAGAAGTGAAAGCCTGGCTCGAAGACAAGGGCTTTAGTAAAATGTAAGTACTTACAGTTATTAAATCTATCATTAAATTAATAAATCCAATGGAAGCTAGATTTGATTAATACATTTGTCTTGATAAAAAAAAAACTACTAACAACTATGGAGCCTCACTGCTGACCCAAAATATATTCTATTATATGTTAATGTGGACATTTATGAACAATCTAATATATATTAACTTAGATCAGCTTTTAATGGTGCATTTATGGCTATTTTTGACTGAATTGACTAATTAAAATAAGGTAGATGCTATTAGCATGTAGAGTGGAACAGCCAGTCTGGGTTTTTACACCTGCAAGGCAAAGACACACCACTTCTAACCTAACTGCAACTGAAAATAATATTATTATTCATATGTCAGCACTAACTATTAGTTTCACACAGGACTCAAACCCTAAAAATATTTTTTGCTGTTGTCATCACTGCCTTGAAACAAATGTTATACTTACTGATAGTATTAAGTATTCAAATCTTCCTAACTTTGCCCTTGAAGTTCAGTTTACTACCATGTCAGTAGAACTCAACTGAAAACAGTCAAAAGTCAAATCAAATTTCATCACAAATTACAATTTTTCATCAGAGAAGAGACCCCCCCCCCCCCCCCATGGCAGCCATGCAACAGAACAGAAAATCACATTAAATACAGAAGACGATACAGATACAAATACAGATGACAAAATTTCTGGTACAGAAAATTATAAAAAGTACTGTATGTAAATACTAATAATTGAGTTATATATTTATAGTTTTCTGTTGATCTAGAGGGAAACCCTGATTTTAAAAAATGATTATATCATAACCTTGATGATATCATAGTTAATTTGATGCCATCAGGGTTATTTTATCTTATCTTGGTATGGACTTGAGAATTAACCTTTGGACAGAAAGCCTGTATTACAAACTAAAAATGTAGGATTCATTGTTTTTGGAACTTCAAATGCAGGATTTATTTGCCTCTGCTGCTAATTTTGACCACTTCATTTATTGTTGTTCCAAATGAACTCGAGGGAAAGCTTCAAAAACCTGCACTCACAGTTTTACAGTTTCTCTTACTGTAATGAAACCCGATTAATGACAGATCCATATATCACTTGCAGCACCGTACGGTGTCTGGGCGGGCTGAGTGGCTCGATGCTCCTGGGGATGACCAGAGAGGAACTGAAGACGGTGTGTCCAGAGGAAGGGGGACGTGTCTTCTTCCAGTTACAAGCGGTCAAGTCTGCCATGGCTGTAAGTGACCGATCACAGTGCAGCTTCATTTGTCTCCACTGTCCGTCTGGAGATTTATCATTTCAGTGATGAGTGCTGGTGTAAACAGAGACACACCTCTGACTGTTTTGTGCTTCAACACTGCAGGCTGGCAGTTAAATGGGACCGACAATGCAGGAAGAGAACATCAAAGAGGAAGAGGAAGAAATTATCATGAACCAAAACAAGTCGCCAATGGTCAAATACTGTAAGCTTTCAGATGATATTAAACAATAACAAGTGAGATTAAGTTTACAGCTCTTAAACCTTTTGTCACATTCACAAGAAACATGCCAAATATTGTATCAAATAATATAATGATATGATCAAGTGTGAACTGAAGCAGACAATTGTAATGCAATGCTAATGTTATGTAATGCTATGTACTTAACAACATGTAATTATCTGAGTTATGCAACAACAAACGAGGTGAACTAAAAGCCTAATCAATGTGGTCATTATGTAACCTGTAAATAAAAGTTGAGTCTGACACACATACAAAGATTTAGTGAATAAACATGCTTTATTTCATTGTTCAGACATTACACATGAACCTTATCAGAAGCATCTGTTTAACACTGGCAATCCATTTCAGGCAATAATATGGCTACAGATCAATGGACATAAAAATTAGGCAAAATTTAAAAATATATATAAATCGAAAGGTGTCAGAAGAGTGACGAGACGGTGTAAAAACAAAGATACTTCAGGAAAAATATCAGCTGAACACAAAGATACTGAGTGTGAGCAATAGAATTGTAATTAATGCACTGTAAAGTTAATACACAGAAATTGATCAATCAAATCAAATCAAATTGAGTTAAACAATTTACTCTACTATAAATCCATGAATATAGTATAATGTAGTATATATTTGATAACATATGTTTTTCTGTTGCCATCCACATAATCACTGTGTTACTGCTCAGTGAATATTCAACAGTAGCTTTAAATGGTCTCAGCTCTTCTGTCTCTTGTGAATCACTTCTTATGTGCAGTAACTTACTGGGATTAATCGATTAGTTGATTGACAGAAACTGCAATAATTGCAATAATTTTAAAAATGACCAAAATTTACTGGTTCAAGCCTCTCAAATGTGAGAATTGGTTGCTTTTTTCTTTGTTATCTATGTTAGAAAAGTAAATATTTTTGGGTTTGGGACTGTTGACCTAACAAACTGAACAATCTGAATACATCAACACCTCTTTCACTACAGAGAATCGCTGTTTTCTGGTATTTTTCAGACCAGACAATTAATCAGTTAATCCAGAAAACTGCCAGTAGATTATTCAATAGTATGAATAATCTTTAGTTGTGGCCTTGCTGTTGATGAGAACACAGAGCAGCAACATAATAATTAACAGAGTAGTATTTGTGAGGTAGGGTGCGCTACTGTATATTGTGAGTGCACAGACAAGTGACTCTGTGGTGATAGTAAGAGACAACATGAAACAAAGAAGTGGACATACTGTAAATACAGTAAACAAGTTAAAATTAAAAAGGTTCAGGTCAGTCCAGACTAACTTTAATTCCTCATCAACACTTATTCTCATAATTACCTTACAAAATGTTACAAAGTAGTCAGTAAGATGGTTGTTTCAAACATTTAAACTAGAAAAGACCAACAGCACTGATTGAGGCTGCAATAATTAGACATGACTTTACTTTGTGCTTCAGTCTGTGGACTGATGCTATCAGACAGATAAGGACAAGGGTAGATCAATGCTTGAAATACATCTTTGTGACCAAAAAAAGCCAACTTTATTGATGCAATGTAAAAACTAGGGTTGTGTGTGTGTTTTACGTGTGTGATTTCTGATTTTAGAGAGAACTTTTGGCTGTAAAACAACAGGCATCTATTGCCTATCTATCATGGGTGCAGTACTACAATAATGAACTGAGAATGAAGAATGAAAAACAAAGTGTGAAAAAAGAAAACTGCAATATTAAATAGGCAGAACAGACACTAAAGGGTCCAATTAACAAATTAAAAAGGCTACAACAATAAAACCATATTGAAAAACTATTTTCATGACATAATGCCAATTCACAATGATCAACAGCAACAAAACCACGTATTAAACCTTGACATCAATATACTGTGAATATAAAATTTCTTATCACTATATCGCCTTTAAAAAAATACACTTTATAAATGAAATCCAACAAACGCACAAATTTCACCACGTTCAGCACACGACTCCAGTGCATCCCTTGAACACTTAGAAGCTACTGTATTCTTTCTGAACAAAGACAGGTCCTTATCTTTTATCCTAGTCATCTATAAAGCAAACATGTATATATACTATTACATTACAGTTGGTTATTCAAATAAAGGCTGACAGTTTCTGATTCATAAAATATTACTGGACAGTAGCGTCTAGGTTGAAGAAGAATGCTCACAGTTTGATGGGAGGTTGGACCGTGTCTGTCTGGTGGCAGGATGTGATAACATGATACAAAATGTGATCCCAGCTTTCATCAGATTTGGAACGAGTTAAAAAGGAAATGCTACAGGAACCATGCAACAGTCTTAACCATGTCCCAGCATGGTTTGCTCATTTCTACATGGTGAACGATGCTGAGTTGAAATCTGTTTACTCTCTGCAACAGATTTATGACTCAAAAGCTGGTCGGCAGCCCTGAATTAGTTAAGATGCTTTACAACTCATTCTCTCATCTGCCAATCATTATTCATGCAGGCATGCAAAAAAAAGCACTTAGAAGTAGAGAACTAGAAACAAATCAACTTTCCTCCTCAAATGAAGGTCAAACTACAAACCCCAAGTTAAAAAAAATTAGGATGCTGTGTAAATAAAAACAGGATGCAATGATTTGTAAATCCTGCAGCTCCAAAACCTTGTGCAGTGCCTTTCAGCATTAATGGGACCATCACAGATGTGACAGTCACTCATGCACTGATGCTGGCATTTGAACTTTGCACTGGTAACAATCTGGATGGTTATTTTCCTATTTAGGACAGAGGACATGACACCTGTGATTTCCAATGTGGACCCATCACAATTTTCCTCATGGACTGATGAAATGTATCTTCTCGAGCCCAGAAAAGTTGGCAAAAATAATTTGCAAATCATTGCATTCTGTTTTTATTTACGTTTTATGCAGCGTCCAAACTTTTGAATTGGAGTTTGTAAAAGTTATTTTACACAGTATGCAGCTAGGTGGTTTCAGTTCCATTGGTGTGGATATTGCAACAGCATAGAGGCCTACTGTATATGACTGAGGAAAAGAGATGCAATACTTGTTGGACATGATAGAGACAGAAAGTGGGCATGCAGCGCCCAAAGCTGAAAATGAAAAGGCACTGTGAAGTCTTGGCTTGGTGCATATGTACAGTGTGCTGCATGCAAAGGGGGGAAAACCTCTCACGACTCTCTAGTTTGTCCACAGGGAAAGGAATGAGTTAAATCAGGGCCCTGTGGAGGGACAGACAGTCCATATCTTCATGGCCACAGTGAGGTAACGGTGAGGGCGTTCTCATCGGAC
Organism: Lutjanus erythropterus; assembly: GCF_056507025.1. Lineage (NCBI taxonomy): Eukaryota > Metazoa > Chordata > Actinopteri > Lutjaniformes > Lutjanidae > Lutjanus > Lutjanus erythropterus. The sequence continues at coordinate 24,485,986 of NC_139318.1, forward strand.
GATGCTGAGTTCATCCACATTTATTTGTGCTGTGGGTAAAATCTACAGTGCACATTTCCCCTTTACGGTATATCTCTCAGAAATATACCATCAAAAGCAAGATGCTTTTTGACATTTACTTGTTGTTTCATTTGCAGCTAAAGAGGACAGTTGCTTCATGGAATGTTTTCAGTCAACCACAGGACATCCACTTCTCTCCTGACTTGACTCAAAGCTGATTAAAATCACGGAAGAACATTTTTGCGTGTGCAATTTGGCAAATAAATGATCTGAAACTACACCAGGCACCATCCATGGCTGACATTCAGCGCTGCAGCAATCAGAGAGAAGCTATCCTCTCTTGTTATAGGACTCTGATACAGTTACTGTATTCCTCCAAGCTTTAAGCCACCCTGAGGTGACTTAAACCTTCACCAATAACTCAAAAGAACTGCATCTGTAATCCTTCATTATAAGTCTGTATAATGAAGATGATAGATGCATCAAGTTTAGTTAAGCAGCATGGCTGTGTAGTGGAAGATAAGCAACGTTCAGAGCAGGTTTGCTGTGAAGAAAGTCTCAATGTGCTGGTTGTTTCTGTAGTACACAGATACTACAGCGATACTACATGTTGTGTAATGTCTCAGATGAAGTAAAACATTGCTGAATAACAGAATAAATCACACATCTGATGGCTTTGGCTGGACCGGATGGAGAGAGACAAACTCATGGACTAAGAAACAAAGAAAGTGTCTCTGCTGAGTGTTTCCCTGGTGCTGTTCATCTCTGCTAACTTTCATTATGCTGACACTAAACAGAGAATAATAGAAGCAGAGGTTATGGAAGAGAGGCAAAACTTGAATAGAAATTTGGAAATTTAGCAACAATTTGGGGTTAAAATCTCACTGAAGGGCTGTGGTAGAAGTGCATCCTTGGCTTTTTGGTAGCTGTGTATCTGTGTGCGGTTTACTTCTATGAGGATGGCTGGTGGTGTTAGTGGTGTATACTGTACATGTAAGATGAATGCCAGAATTAATATCACTCCATGTCTCTTCAGTGTCATGCTGGGTGGACCATGGGGTTGAGGAATTACAGGACAGGTCCAGGTTATTTCAGCGTCCTCCCGGGAGAGGACCCATGGACAGAGAGTCCTCCTCATCAATAGTGTCGAGCTCCTCTGTTCGCACAGCGTGAGTGATGAGTTGAAGCTCCTCAGAGAGCGTCTCACTGCGGTATGCCACACGGATATCTGGGACATTGGTGCGCCGGATGTCATTGCTCAAGGGACCCTCCTTAGAATAACTGGGGCCCAGCCAGTAGCTTTTGGCCTGTAAGTAGGAGAGGTTACGTGAGTGGAAACCGCAGACACAAATACATGACAGAAGTAAAGGGACACTTTGAATCTACAATGACTATTGTGTTTTTTTCCTTCTAATGTCTACGTGGAAGAGGCCCCTAGCCCTCTGTAGATATAAACGTCCCATTCTAAGATAACGAAAACACAATTTTTCTTATTGTAAGGTGATTATACACAAATAAAAACAAACTAATGAATGTTATATGCCATTTCTGCCAATAAATCTCACACTGACTCACTCACATAAATTGTACACACTCATAGTTCACGGTGTTGTTGTCCTGGACTACAACGTATTCAGAGGGATAGCAAGGACAAAGAATTGGAAACATCTTTCAAAATAATATTGTCCAGTTTCTTCAACTATGACATCAGTAGTTGACAAAACCATAACATTATAAACTTCTTCAAGGTAGAGTTTATGGAAGAGCTGTTGTATTGAGCTGCATTTGATTGTGTATGTATAACTAAGAAAACAGCCACTGAGTGTATGTCACCTGATAAAATGCAAAATATTTAAATTCTGCCACCAGGGGTCTCTCTCAATAATAATGATGTCTTGAAGTAGCATGGTACCATGGGAGCTGTTTTCATCATTGTTAAACAACCAACACAGCTGATGAAAAATCTGGCATAACATAAGGCAGAAATCACGTTCATGGATGAGGTAATATATAAAAGTTTTAGTCACATTATGTTTAGTCACATTTGTCGACTTCTTTCCTCATTCTCTGGTGTATCCCTGGTTTCCCCAGAAGTTATAGAAACTAGCTTGTAGAAAACAAACTTGAATAAATTACAGATTTCTCTGGGTTTGACCATTTTTGGTAACATCTGGGAAGTACACAACTCAACAAAATATGTAACACTGATCAGTGTTTTAAGACATTTATTGCAGAAATGTTACATATTATAGCTTGAAATACACAAAATGAGAAGAGCTAGTTTAAAGTTGTTTACCTTGTGTGAGAACCCACTCATAAGCACACTGTTTCTTGCCAGCTCACACATGTCACAGGAACTTAGTTTCCACACCTGAGTAGCGATGCTGTACTCCTCCATCAGAGGCTCCTGGACCAAGACAAACACACACACATCACACCCAGAGAAAAAAAAAGTCATGTCAGCCTCCTTACTTCTAATGTTTTTACAGTTTGTACCTTAAATGTAGGTCATGTTATTCACACAAACTTTGTTCATACTAACCTTGGTGAAGTGGAACTGAAGAGGATCATCAGTAGACAGAGAAACCATGAGGCCTCTGGACAGGTACTCTGGCAGTGGGTTACGATGGTAACTGAGGAACAGGCTGTTGTTACTCAGTGGTGACATGGCGATGCCGATTTGAGCCAGGTAGTAAAGATACTGCAGCACTGGGGCCTGATGAGAGACAAAGACAGAAACAGACTAACCAGTAAATATAGCTACAAGTACATCTTTGTCTCAGATGTTTTAACAGCACCAGCAGACGGGTAGCCTTATTTTAGTCTGTCCTGCTGCAGAAAGACAAGTCACTAGTTACCCTGCATGCAGTGGCAGGTTACAACCGCTTGTCACCAGCGGCAGGTAGAGCAGCCAAAACGTCACAACGTTAGTGTGAATATTAACATTATGGCACAAAGCAGGACAAAGAGTATTTTTGTGTCATGATAATAATGTGTGTATATTTAGAATTCAGGAGTTCATGTTAATGTGTTCACCCTTTTTATGACATACAACACTCGCCCATTAACACCTAATCTGCCCTCACCTTTCTGAGCAGCAGTCCATGAGAGATGTTCTCTGACAACATGAAACCTGACACCAGGTGGTGGATCGGCCCTGCTTCGCCACAGTGAGGTCGCAGCACAAAGGTGTGGAAGCCTCTTCGCCTGAGTCAGACAAATGTGTCAACAAAAACAACATTAAAACCTCAGGCATTTTGTGGTTTTTGTGAATGATTATTCGTTTAAATAAACTGACATGAGGCCTAATAAAGGATCAAAGATTAAAGCCTGTACTTTCTCAGGTGGTTGAGCACAGTCATGTTGGCATAGGTGTAGTAGAGGTAGTAGGAATAGGGCGGGTTGTCTTCTTCTGTCCAGTTGGCTGGCAGTGGACTGTCAAGATTGAAAATGTGGTGCTCAGGTTTGGACTCATCGTCCACACTGTCGAAGCCCACCACCTAGCGACAAAAACAACAACAAAACAACGATCACTCAGTCTTGTTTAATGTGAATCATCAGAGCTTCTTATGAAGTGATACTCACATGCTCCAGGAAAAGGTGTAGCTCAGGATGACTGCGGGGGTTGATTGTGACTTCAAACAGTGGCATGAAGATATTCTCCAACATCTCCTGGAAATTAGCCAGCTGCTTCTTTGTGTGGTACACATCGCTGGAGAGGAGGCGATTGAACAGTGAGTGCAGAAGCTATATAATCAATGTCTATGCTAGTTAGGGAGTCAGTTGTAATAATATAATAATAATAGAGTTTATCTGTAGAGCACTTATCAAAACCAACATTTGCACAAAGTACTTTACACATGAAACAAAACAGTAAAAGACCCAGTAATGTATGAATAAACTGTCAGGCATAAAATATAAAAGAACAATGAGACTAAAAAACAATGAATGATTAAAAACCACATATAAAATACCAAGGATAAAATAAAAAAAACAAATGTGAAATAAAACTTAAAATACTGAGAGCAGTGCAAGTGTTAGGTCCTTCAAGAATTAAGTACAGGGTTACTCAATAGTAAAGAATTGTAAAAAATGATAAAGAAAGCCTTTTGACAAAAATAAGTTTTCAAAAGTGGTTTAAAAGAAAATATTATTGTGGTAGGCCTGAGTTCCACATTGTTGCCAAATTTGAGTGAAAATGAAATCTGTCCCAATATTGACCCCCGAGGGACTCCACAATTCACCAAAAAATCCTGTTTGTCAAAGAAATACTTTTGTACTTCTTTGACAAACAGGGTTTTTGGAGTTGTTTGGGTTCCACTTCAGGGCTGTTCAGCTATAGTTGGTTGTTCTTTGATTTCTTTTTCTTGGGTAAAAAGGAAATAAAGATAGTTTGTCTTGCAGTATTCGCCTATTACCACCAATCGCTTACTTAAAATCTAAACGCAGCTTCAAGATAAAGCAAGCTGAGGGAGTACTTACAACAGACGGGGCACCTGGACAAGCCAACGCACATTATCAGAGTACACTCGATGTTTAACAGCCCAGTGAGCTAGCTTATCCCATTCATCCCGAGAGCGACCGTAGATGGACAGACGTAGCTCCGAGTTCTGGTACTTACTCTCTTCCAAGTCAAACATCACCTCCTGGACACAGTAACAGGAGATACTGATGTATCAGTTTGCGTATGCCTTGATAAACTGTTTGAATGAGACACATATCTTTAACACCTTAATGATTTCACACCTTGACTATGTGTGCGAAGTATTTTCCTTCAATGTGGTTGTCAGTCTTGATGAAAATCTCTCTGAGGATGGATTCTCCAATAGGATTGTATTTGGCGTTGAACTTGTCAAACCGATGGAAGGTGTTGCGGTCCTGAAAAGTAAAGGAAAGCAGTCAAACTTCATTTATATCTACATCAGATGTATTGCATGGTATTCTTTTGTACATAATGTCTCAAAACACTTTCACAGGGTTCACACAGCTTTTTGAGAGTAAAATTCAAGCATTTTTAAAGCACTTTCAAGGTACCCACACCAAAAATCTACAGACTCACAAAGCCTTTGTCATGACAGCTATATTGTTACTACAAGTGCAATCGCAAAAAATGTTTACAGAATTTCTTTTTTTTTCTTTTCAGCTAGTTGTATTAAAAAGACACCCTGGCATGTTGCTAAAGTGATTACAAAATCCACCTGTTCTCTATAACTGAAAAAAAAAAGGAAAAATGCAGGAATGTCGCATTTACATCAATCAGTCCAGCTCCACTGCAAATATGCGGACAAGATTGTTTCATTTTAAACATTTAAAAGATTTTTGGTTTACATGAGGATTGTGTCAATGAAAGACCAGATCACAGACCACAGCTATCTTTGTTGTCAACAATTTAACTATCTTTCTCCAGAATCACTTACTATACCTTTTGTTACCAAACCAAAGACTGTGCACACACCCTGCTGTTAGTTATACTGTTTTCTCCCATTTCTCACCGCATGCATGTCAAGCGTGTCTACACTCAGGTCAAAGGCCGTCAGGTTCATGGACTCAAACACCTCCTTGAGGGTCTGACCACGGCCGCGCTCAATGTGGACGATTTCCTCAGGGTATTTCTTCATGGCCCTCTTGATGAATCGCAGCAGGTGCTTCTGATTCATGCAAGATGATGCATGTATATGTGTGTCCACCTGGTGTCAGGACAGAGCAGAATATGTGAGAGTTAAATTCATTCCTGGGTCTTCCTGGGTAAACATTTGCATCACATGTCACATGTCGGCTCTTGCCTTTCGTATGTTGTAGAAATCTCTGTGTGGAACTTTTTTCTGAGCTGCCAACTCCTTCATCTCATTCAGGAGGATGTGCATCTGGAATTTAGAGCTTAGGTACTGTAGGCGGCGGTAGCAGAAAGACTTCCTGTAAACAGCAGAGGACACACACACATATTTCATTTGAAATGAACACTGAGCTACAAAACAATGGCATTTGTAGAACAACGGTGTCACAGAATCACTCACACTGGTCCATTAATGATGAGGGCCATCATAACATTCATGTCTGCAATATACTCCTTCAGGTCAGGATAGGGCAGGTCCAGTTCTGAACTCCTGAGAAGGACAACAGCATTAAAGTTGAACAGTAAGTACAACAGAATCAGCATTTTTAAAAGTAACTTGTCATTCTACAGGTACAACCACATACTTGTCCATGTTGGTTTTCTTGGTGTAGACATGGACTACTCCATCCACCATCTTGCAACCATATCCTGTGTCTGCCGGCATATTCTTTGGGTCCTGATTGTCATAGGGGTGCGTCTCTGAAACTGGCGGGTGGACGGGTGCATCTGGGAAATTTATATTAATTAGAAAAATCTTCCATGTTATAAAAAATATCTTAAGATAATAAACAATTACATGGTAACTGCTCAGATAAAATACTAATGCTGGAGCTTTTATCACATATTGGTGCTGGGTGACAACTGCGTTTTCATTTGATCTAGATTTGAGTTAGGCAAGCTTAATAGCAATCCAATTGCCAATGACATGGATTAACTGAAAAATGAGTTACTTTGGCTCTGAAGCAGCTGCCTTTCTCTTTCTGTAGTCACCATTCTGTCTCACTTAATGTCTGACCAACATGTACGGTAATTGGTTGAATGTTGAAACATTTTAAATAAACATATGGTGAAAAGCATTTCAACAGAGTTTTGTGTTGGAGTTGGAGTAATTTTTACTGAAAATGCATCTTGGTTCCAAATATCAATTATCTGTTTTCTTAATTAGTAACGATCTATATTGACCCTGAATAAAACATACTAATTTACATATACCAAATTATGAATTGCCTGAAAGGTTCATCTTAAAAACTGTCAACCCTTGGAAAAAAATGTTAGATTGGTCCAAATTACACCATGAGATAAGCTTGCAGAGGAACACCTTGCTAATTTAGTAAGTAACTACTGTTATCATAGACAGCAAACGTGGAGTAGAAAGACTAAAATCCAATTGAATAATCTGCCAGATATTTTTTCTTTAAATTGATTAATATGAGAGGTGACATTTTTATTGTTTTGTGTGACTAATAGTTCAAAAAGCAAAGATATTCAATTTCCTATCACACAAGACAAATACAAGCAGAAAATAATCCATTTGAACAATGACTCAAACAACTGATCAATTATCAAAATCCACAGTTCATTATTTTTCTTTTCCCCATGATACCTCTTGTATGAGTTGTGAGCTATAATATGAAAAGAAACAAATTTCCCCTGTAGAGCAGGGTCAGGTATGATTGAGGCGTTTGTAGCCTCTCTGTTGACAGGTATTCCCTGAACAAAGGGTTTTCTGCTGCTGCATAGTTTCAAAGTACATATCTCAGCCATTACTACCTCTGTGTGGGACATGACAGCCATCTATGTGGAATCAGAAACAAACCTTTGACTCAGTACAAAACTGAAGAATGTGCTGCCTCTATCATGTGCTTCTGTTCTTTCTGGTGTACACTGTCTTGTTGCTATATATGTGTTTGGTGTGTGCATGTCATACCAGCGTCTACAGGCGTCTCTGGTATATCTTCATAGACTCTCAAGTCCAGAGGCTTCATCCCAAGCTCCTGCAGGGCATGAGCTGTGGTCTTACAAAAGTTCTGCATAGATCGATTTATGTACTTCTCCCGGATGAATAAAGCCTTCACCACACACTTGGCAGCATCAACCAGGTCAGTGAAGGGCACCTGGGAAGGTATCAATAGATGGTGGCAGATATGGGTACAAAAGGATTTTAACTTACTGGAGTTTAAGTTTAAATTGCTGATGAAAAACATTAAAAAGACAAAAAGCTCCTCACCCCGCACTTCTCCTCGCCAGATATTGAGACCCGCTGGTACTCCTTCTCCATTGGCATTTCTCTCTCCTTAAAGCCATCATCAACAGTGTCCACACTCTTCTCCTTCATTAACCTTACAGGATACAGACAGAGAAAATGAGAGTTTAAAACTGGAGAATTGCAAGCCCAGGCGGGACAGATGAGGACACACAAATATGTAAATAAGTGAAGAAAAAGAAAATAAATTCAATGATACTGATTTTACAAAGACAGTAGCATCAGCAATTGGTGCTGTTTGTCTTTGAAACAGTTGGTTTGGAAAGTTCTCAGACCCCAACACACAACACTCCATAAATAAGGAGTTTCATAACATTATAAGAACATTATCATTTGTGATTAAAACCTAAAGTCTTCTTGGATATGAGAACTTTGCACACATTAAGTTTGACAGATTGTATTCTGTCCTGCAGAATATTTCAGGAACATTAGTTCAATCTTCAAGTCTCTCCACAGTATCTCAGTGGTTCACTTCTTGGGGTTTTGCTTCTGTGCGTCTGGAAATATTTGTTAAGTGTTTTCATTTTATACAGTTTTTAATCCTATTCATTTGATCTTACTTGCTTTATTGTTTTTATCTCCTTTCTGCTCATGTTCCTTGGCATTATTATTTTCATTTTATCTGCATTGTCTGGTTTCATTTTCTTTTGTAAAGAACCTTGTGCCATTATTAAGAAAAAAAAGTGCTATATGATAAAGTTCATTATCATTACATAATTACTGGTGAGCCAAAGTTCTTAGATTCTAATAATGAAGTCACTTGCATTCCTCTGAACTTTGCATGCTTTCATATAAAGTTTATGCCATTTTCAAGTTGTATGCCAGAAACAGTTCTATCTCTGAAGTCTATAAATAATTTCTTGGCACTGAAAAACAAAGTGAACTGTAGAAACTTCTGAAACCTCTGAAAGTAACGGTCTGTTGACTGAATTTTACAAAGTTCTTTAATCAAGTTGTGGAAACATCACAGGTATGATTTAGGGAGGATGCATTCAAAATACATCAGAAATGTCATTGCAAAGGGTCTGGCAACATAGATGAAGTATTTCTCTGTGTTTATTACATTTGCAATCATCTCTGAAAATGTTGCCATCGGGTATTGGGTTTCAAGAATGGAACAAAAGAACTGAGTAATTTTAAATTAGGCCTATTGTAAACATAGGGTAAAAGCTAGTCAGATGTCAATATATTTATAATATAAACTATATTAAACCCACAGAACTGTCCAATGACCAGAACTGTAAGAATTTCTCAAGAAGTACATGTTTCATTAGCAGGACAATTCTGCAGTTCACATCTCAGTTAACGAGATAAGTCAAATCAAGATCAACAGAATATCCAAATGCAGTCGCACACTTGAGGCTTTCATACTTTGAGACTTGTTATTTTTAGAGAGAGTAAGAAGCAAAAAACAAATTATTCATTTGTACATTGTACATCTACCAAGTCACCAGCAGGGGGAAGATGTGGTTCATCTCCATATGCTGATAATCTCTGTCAGTAGTTCTGGAGAAAAGTACTTGCACTAAAGTCCAGAGTTCCTAAATACTGCAGACTGGATATTGATGAATATGTAGTATTGATAAATACTATAATGCTGAGGTAAGTAGAAGAGTACATGCAAGCAAAATAGAGATGAGCTGAAAGAAAATGAACAACCAAAGAGAAAATCAAATCACCACACAAAACATACATACTGGAGCAGATCCCACTCACTCTAGGTCTGGAGCACTGTCGATTTTCATGAAGTCCTGTTTGGCACGGAGCAAGATCTCGGGCTCAAGCCTTGGGGTGATATGTAGTGGGGCAGGATAAGTGTGGGCAAGGCGGAGGGGAGGGGGCATAGAGGCATCAGAGGTTGTGAGAAGAAATTAAGCACACAAAGGGAAAGAGACCAAATATATGCACAAGCCAATACTATACATGAACACACACTCAAACAAGTAATCTCTCTCTCTCACACACACACAGACACACACTCATAAACACACAAAGCATTTTACGCATTAAGTGATCAAGGAGATTTACACCAACAGAAACGATATCAGTTAGTAGTGGTACACCCTGATCGGTAAACAGGGGCTTGCAGGGGTTGTGTCAGATCCACCCAAACAATCAGTTTAGTGGTGCAGATAGTATCAACCCTTACCACCAAGACAGAACCCACCTCCTTGTAAAAGTGTCTGTAGAAAAAGACTGAACACCAGGACAGGTGCCACCTGCCAGCCAGCCCAGTTAGCTGATTGCTGGGGTTAGTTAGGGTACAAACTGGCATGTTGGAAGCTGATAAGCATGTGTGCATGGGTGAAAGCATGACTGTGTATAAAAGGTGGGGGTAGGGGGGAGCTGTATCGGCCTCAGGTGATGTACACAGTTTGTTTAACTGGCTTTGTGTGTGTGTGTGTGTGTGTGTGTTTGTGTGTGGGTGTGTGTGTGCTGTGTTTGCATTTCCTCACTTAATGTCCTGGCTTATTTGCCTCTCTAGACGGTGCCTCCTCTCTTCCAGCTGTTCGATGGGGCTATCCTCTGGGAACTCATAAGGAGCGCTTCGCATCTCGCTCTCTGCCATGCTGCGTGTGAACAGCTCCTGGTGCAAACAGAAGTTATTCCATTTATGGTGTCATAAAGCTGGCAAACAGGTTGACTTCCACGTATGAAGATATAGCAGACAGCAAAACACCTGTTACATTTACCTTCAAATAATGTTCAAGTTCTGTAATTCAAAATAAGAAAACATTGATGAATTTTGATGAAACTGATCTAGTTTCTAATGTTTTGACATGTTTTAGGGTATTATTCTTGATGTTTACAAATGGGTATTTTAATATTTTTTAATTCAGTCAATCAACAAAATAAATATCTTATGTTAAACTCATAAGATATTGAAGATATTGGAATTATTCTCCAGACAGAAGCCACTGAGACAATATACTGTGCAGTTGTTTACTGGTTAACTATTAAGGATTTAAAGATTTTCAATCTTGCCAACATCCCAGTGACAGCTGATAAAAAAATATCTAAATGGCTGGAAAACTGGTGCATAGATTATTTAGATAACCATACCTAAAAGACCTAGTGTAATTGTGGGTCAAGGATTTTCTGTTAGTTTATAGTTATGTCATCATTATGTCTGATTTTTACCTCAGCGATCTCTTTGTACTTTTCTTCCATGGATGTCCGCAGGTCAATTGGGTAGTGTGAGATAGAAACAGGCGTCCCTGGAAGGGATCTCTGTGGCTTGAGGGGCTTGGGCCCAGATGCACCACAGAGGTCTGTAGGCAGACACAGACAGAGTTACAGCATGTGACAGAAACACATGGTGTCAGCACAACTTCAAAGTCTGATGAATGAATGATTAACTACTGAGTGTTTTCTTTTAGGTCCTGTGCCAGGTAAAGCCTGAGGAGATGGATTACAATGAACAAGTAACTGCAAAACTGAGCATGTTGAACTCAATCACACCAATATCTACACATAAACAGCCAACTGACAAAAGGTTGAAAAACGGGCAAAAAGCAGAGCAGTTAAACATTTGAAATGACTGTATTAAAGGGAGGGATTTTCCTAACAGTCAAAAAAAAGTAGAAAAGTAAAAGTACTTTTACATTGTCTACTATAGGTGCACAATCAATCAAAATATTATCAAAATCTCAATATGGCTAAGTGCTATATTCAAAGCACAGAAGCTGCATTTTTTAATAAAGGAAAAATGTGTGAAAAAAAACAGCATTATAATGAAGTACTGCAGTGCTGCAGAGATACACTGGCCACTAAGTTTTGTTTTCCAGATGGTACAAATCCCAACAGAAATGTCTCATCATCATGATTTTAATAGGGTTTTTTTCCAATGAAAATTAAAAATTGTGATGTCAAATGGCCATTTGCACTAATAAAGAATCATCAAAATCATGATATCTGTCAAAATAGTCCTAATATTATTCTTTTTTACTATACTGTGCAGCCCTATAGTCAGTGGAATAGCATATATTTTAATTTGGTCCCCTTTGCTCTTTTAGTGCTGCATGGAAAACAACATTAACAACATTCAACATTGTTGTCTACTTTCTGCAAACTTAAAATCTTCTACTGAGCTATATTTTCCATTTCTTACACACAGTTGCATTTGCTTGAGTAAAATGTCAGCAAAGTGACTGTACCTCTAGAAATCACTCCACAACTGTATGAAGCATAGTGTCTGTGGAAAAAAGTCATATGAATTTTACCAAGTAAGGCTAACAAAATACTACACTATGCCTTATATGTGTGACTAAGCAAAGAATTGTTGGACTGATTAAGGCCTGTAGTTTAAAGTGTAAATATTTACTATTTAAACAGCTGACAGTAAACAACTTACAATCCATAAGACCTCTCTCCAAACACACCAACAGACAAAATAAAAAGGCCTGTTTACTGCATACAACATGTGCAATGTGCTGCAGAACTCATTCAGATACTCATGTACTTCCTGGGTGCTTTGCAGGCTCACAGCTAATTCAATAATAATGATGTCAATCTCTCGACAATTATTCTCTATTTAACAGTCTGTTGAAAGCAGACGCCGACAAATATGTGAAAACAGGCAAAGCTACAAGGACAAAAATAGAAAACAATTGACATCTGGTTGACCAAAGATTGCAACGTGGTGATTTGAGTGAGGAAAACTATGAATAAAAACATCACGAACTTGGCTCACATTATGTGTACACACAACATGATCCTTAAAAAAAATAATTAAGATACATTTCAAAAGTTCAAAACTACAGATTTTGGACAAACTGCTCATACCACTTTTTTTCTGTGAAACTAGAAAATCAATTAATTAAAACTTTTACACAACATAACATAAATACAGGCTAACAACAGAACCAGTGGCCTCAAGATTAAGAAATCTTCCTTTGTTCCCTTCCTTCAGCTAAAGGAAAACATTAGCCTAACACCTTTTTCCTGTATGTAGAGTGAGGACATCAAACACAAAGACATCAGTTACAAATACCAAACAGTCAGCCAGAGAGTAGTTACACAAACAAACAGTGGCTGGGTTACCTATGAAGCTCTAGTGACAGTGGTCGTGGCTCCAATCTGTGACAGAGCATGGAAACCCTAGTAATATGTCCAAGAACAGAAGCCGGCTTAAGGAAAGACAGCTGTACCAGCAGATACTGTGTCACTTCAATCACACATGGGCATGCACACACTTGAACAAGAATTACCCCAACTCACATGTACACACTGACACATGCGTACACACACCTGAGACTGACACAGAGGGGCCTTCCCCACTCCAGACCTGTTGGAAACAGATGACGGCAGCTCCACTTCAGGCTAAACCAAACACAATAGAAGAGAACTACAAAAAGACCAAAGGTTCACTGAGGTACACTGAGAAACATCCCTTTTACTGACGTTTCAGTACCTTCTAAAGACAGCCATGAATTTAAGCTGATGAGAACCGTAATTTAAAGAGTACCTTGTTCCGTGCCGGCACAGTAATTCAGTCACTCATAAGAAGTCTATGGCTTTGGGAGTGGTGTGTTCACTCTCTATAATTGTTGCCATTATTGGTGCTGTGTCTGTCCTGTGACAATTAGTCTCTGCCATCTGCTGTCTGCCTCCAAGGCTGTGGAGTAAGGAATGAACAGAGGGTAACTCTCCATGGTAAACTAATGCTGGCATGACACTGTAAACCATTTCAACACTGCAGATAGAACTGGAAGTTTTTTAGAGTGTGAGGGACAGCTGTGCCACAATCTGCTGACAAACATACGCTCAAGGACACAAAAAGATTTTGGATCTTTCAAGGCAGACATTTATGTCTGAAAGTTAAAAAATGTCTTACAAAAGTACATAAGATTTTTAAAAGGATTCCAAAATTTTATGTTTAAAGATTTATGATCACAATCTGTCCTACAGTTGGGACCATATGCTTATTTTCTGATTTGATGCTATCACAATACTTTGGTGCTGATTTGATATGAACTGCAATTCCCAAGTATGGCGATTCAATATTCAGATTTCTAACAATTTTTGTTTGCTTTTTTAACACTAGACCATGGGAAAATGTTGACTAGTATATGTATATCATGAGTCATATTTCCTGAAACAAAGAACATCATGTCAGTCGGACTTTCTGGGTTTTATTTCAGCAGCATCACTGCTATATGCTCCATGTAAAAGTGGCAAATACCATATTTTAAGTGAATTGCTACATTTAGCTGTTTCTGCTCGTCAAGCTAGCGTTATAAGAAAATGGTTTGTTTCTACCAAGCATAAGAAATATATGCCTGCGAGTGTGAGCACACATGTTTTAAGTAAAATGGATCTGTTCATCTAAATAACCACACTGCTAATTTTGGTTAATGATAATTCCCATTATGTGTTAGCATCAAGATAACAAATTAAGCACTAGTTATTTATATGCATCATTATGTAAAATTGGTTCAGGAATCGTAAAACCAAGAATCACGATACTTAAGTAAATCAATTTTCTCCCACCCCTTATATGTACTGACCCTTTTCTCATTGAAAAATAAACCTTTCATTGTTATCTGGTCGTCCCCTCAAACATAACTCAGAGTAGCTTATCAGAGTATATCCAGGTATACAACCTTATGCAGAGTACACGTGTGTGGCTACAGGACATTTGCAACAGATGATTTCAACTGTACAGACACACACACACACACACACACACACACACACACACACACACACACACACAGTCATCCCCAGGATAGTATCCATGTAATCCCTCGGCCTTTCCACCACAGATGACTCTTAATCCAGCACCCCCAAATCTATTTATCTCAATGACATCATGGTAGTGGGGAGCACAAACAAACAAAACAAGACTACAAAGTTAAAAATAAAGGAAAGCAGAATGAAACTCGGCACAGCAAATTTTCTCTGTGAGTTTTGGTTCATGTTCTGTTCTGCACTGTGATACCTCTTTCAACAATGATCCGACTGACATGCAAAGACAACAAAAACACAGCCAAGAGCCCTCCATCAAAACTACAACAGAAACCCTTGCAAATTATAATGTGAAATACATGAATTAGTCATAAAGGCCTGTAAAAAAAACAGCAGTCCAAATAGCAACTAGACAGATGAATGAAAACAGCACTGTTAATTATCCTTGACAATGTTATCTATAATTTTCTGAACAATAAAGACTAATTTATTTAAAGTATGAGCTGCGATGCAGTCCAACCACAGAAATCACTTTGGGCTTTTAGACGGTGGGCTTGTCCTTGAGACAAATTTAATCTGGGCAACTGATTTGTGAAAGAGTTTGGATCAACACAGGACAAAACAGTCATTTTCTTTATTTGGCAGTATTTCTGTGAAGCTTTGACATAAACACTTTTGTTTGTTTTGTTTCAAACCACTGCAGATCCAGATTTCACGAGAATACATTTTGGCACAGAGGCAGGCCAAGAAATCCAGGCTCACATCAAACACACCATTTACTGTGCAAGCGAGAGTGTCTCATCTATTTTAGAATGAATTGCCCTTCTATCTTCATGTAGCCATTGTGAGTTAATTTCTTAGTCCAGCTCCATCTCAGCTTTCTCTTACATCCCTGGGACCTGAGTCTGCACACCACCCACATACAGTTCACTACCCACCTGTTCTTCTGAACCTGACCACAGAGACAGTCATCCAGAATCCTCTGCTCTATAAGGATCAATACAATCCTTCCAGCCGGTCTCATCCTCCCCTGTCCCTCGGGCAAAAAGTACCAACAGACTTGTCTTGGCAGTGCCATGCTAGCTCATATACTGAAGTGGTCAAACAAGACATTGTACTGGATGTCACTGAAAATATTCAACGACAAGAATAGTCTACATCCATTTATTTTCTTTTTCTTCAGTCATTTCAACAAATCTTCCAAGTCCCATACACATCACATTGTTACTAAAACCTCCCCAGCAGGCCTGCTGGCTGAGCCATTTACTGCGATGATGAACATTATGATATCCACAAAATTAATGAGATTTAGCTGCCACTGCAGGGATGAGCAGCACTTCCCCTTCTTGTAGAGTCAGTTATCTCCCAGTTTAATCTTTACATTTATATTGCGTGACATTGTGCTGAAAAAGGAATTTGTTGTTGTTAGACAGCTATTCTCGTGCAGTGTCAAGGGGACTGTTTTCACCACAAAAACAACACCCAAGGTAACTGGCATTTTGGAGACCACATCTGGCCTCGCACTGCCTCATGTCATCAGGTACAGCGCATCTTAAAATACAGGGAAATGCCAACTTGTCATAGAGCTCTGTGCTCTATTCTTTGCCCCAGCATGACAATAGAGCCAATAGCATATATGGAAAACCTCACAATTCAAGCCCGCAATTCGAGCAATGGTCTAACAATGCTTTCAAGAGTTTCAGTTTGGTTTACAGTAGACGTTTAATGGTTCTACTTTTCATCTGATCTAAAAAACTGTAACAGTTAGGGTGTTGGGTTTCTGTTGGCGCCATGCCTAAGTGGCAAGGAGCCCACTCTCATAGTCAGGTGACATTTTAATTTTGAATTAACTGTTTAGGTGGTGTGCTTTTCCACAAAAGTGAAGGTGACTATAGCTGCATTGAGAAAATAATTATTGTGCATCGCAAACATTGCTTGTTTCTCCACTCCTTTCATGTTTACCTGATTTAAATTAAATACACCCTGACCCTGAATAGGTGTGTCTAGATGTGTCTGTCTTAATTGCAGAACATAGACCAACATGTCTAACTTGTTTGTTCTTATTTGATGGTGCACAAGCCAGTGATGTTAGACTGCATCCATAGCAGTTTACACCCTTTTCATTGATACTGCAACTGATAGTTAATATGTTTTTTTTTCTTCCCTGCAGCGAGAGGCTGCCATGTGACCCCACATGACTGTCTGTCCAACAGTGAAATGTAGGTGTGGGAGCTTTGACTTCAATGGTCCAACCCAATCAACAGCCAAGATGGTTAAAAAACAGAATCATCATAAAGCTACTAGATGTATACTTCATATTGTGTTGACAAAAACGGTAGTGTTTTCACTGCCATAATCACAAATTATAATGTCAAAAATAAAATTATCTAAAGGAAAATCTCCCTCTGCTTATTTTTCACATGCTAACATAACTGTAAATCATTTAATCAGCTTTCAAGAAGAATCTGACAATAGTGGCAGGCATCAAGAATAATTATCAAGAAAGAGCCTGTCTTCACGCTGATGTTCCATTTGATTATTACAGGCCTACAGGTATTGAGACTGTTGATAATCAATTAAAATGTCTTTGTAGTACATTTATAAATTTAGATCAAGTTAACATATAAGCAAAATTATGGTGAGAAGTATGGCAATATAGTTATACAGTAGAAGAAATGCCAATACATACACTGATAGTAATCAGTATATCACAATATGGCAATCATATTACAAATCGGAATAAATTAAAAATAATCAAGCTAATGTTAAAATTATGACCCACTTTCACAAAATACATGACACCAGACTACCTGTGTGTCAAAAGAAAAACTCTAACCAATAACAAATTTTAATTGTTTATCAATTACAGTTTGTACAATATTATTAGCTTTTACAAAAGAAATATGTTGAACAACAATGTAAAAATCATGTCATCACAACATGAGTTTGTTGGAAGTCAATAATGGATCATGTTGGAAGTTTCACCAGTCCTACTCTTTGTTACACAGCTGAACATATGTTTGTACATGTATTATTCAGATATGCAAACTCCAACACAATCGCCTTGTGTGTATCAAACCATTAGAATAATTATTATGAAAAATTATATAATGGCTGTCAACTTATATTTATTATGATATTAAATTGGACTAGCGCAAACACAAGGGAACCTGTGGACTATTATAAAACTGAAAGTTGTGTATCGCCAGGGATGTCATGCAGCAGCTGACAGATGCATGATGGGCACATTATAATGAGAGGAACTGTTGATGCCATAAAAACTACACTAGCGTGTGTGTGTGTGTGTGTGTGTGTGTGTGTGTGTGTGTGTGTGTGTGTGTGTGTGTGTGTGTGTATGTGTGTCCCCCACAGTAATGTGTTTTGGTCTAGTTGCAATTGTGGCTCCAGTGTTTAGAAATGTTTGTTTTTCTTCACAGACTTCACTTTATTCCCTGAGAGGGAGAGTGATGACACACGCTTCAGATGTTCCTTAGCAACCACAGATGAGAATAAACCTCGACTTCGGGTCTTCGTCTTGAAAATATATTATCAGTACTCAGCAGGCTGGGTGCAAGGGAACAAACATGGGTGATGAAATATCCCAGCAAAAAATGACTGCCTGCAAATCCACTTTGTAAACAGTCAGGGGATAATTTTCTTTTAAAAATAACTTAATGAGGGCCTGCTGGAGAGACAAAATTACATTCCAATGCATGCATAAAAACCAACAAGATCATTTTCAGTACTGTGGTTACAGACATTTACCTTTACTAGTATTCCACAGCTTTCTGTAACATATAAACAGCCATTTAGAGGAAACAGATGCCAACAAACATTAGAGACCCAGCAAGCTTTTCCTCCAGCAGTGACTATAGTCAAGACAAAAGTGTCACCACCAATGATTGCCTTGGACTTATCATATTAATTCTATTGATTATCTCACACCGAGGGCCTTGTATAGTGGTGTTTTAGGTAGCACATTTGCTATTCTGTGGTTTTTTAGTTGTCTGGCCCACCTGTACATGAACAACATATGCTCTGTCCACGCAAAACAACAACAACATTAAGAAATCATAAGTCACTGCCATCACATACGCTGACAATATTCAATGTTAAAGGTCACCCAATATTATCAGCCCAATATTGGTCTGTCACAGGTTTACTGGTCTATATGAGTATAAGCATATATGTTGTCCTATATGTGCCTATATGAGAACTTTTTTTCTTAAATAGAACATATTACAAATTTGTAAGATTGTTAAATGTAGAAGTAATGATACTTTTTCCAATACCATATGTTTAAAACAATCCAGTATCAGTTAATTATTGTATTAGAAAAAATTATCTAAGTGCTCATTCAAGACCTCAGTTCAGTCTTTATTGTCCTGCCTGAAATTTGGCTTGCAGCAGAGAAAAACTAGACAGTGTTATTGACTTTTTCTGTACCAGCACTGTGTGCAGGTTGTTTAAAAAAACAGGAAAAAAAATTATCCTTCTCTGTGTGCAGACATGTGTTTTTTTTCTTTTTGCAATGGTATGAAACAAGCTATCAAGTATTGCTTTTTTATAGGGTACTTGGAAAATAAGTGTTTTGATGTATATATTCTATATTCTCTTTATTATGTATATATAAAGAATATCAGCCAATAAATCAATGTTGGAATTTTTTTACTCCCTACTATTGGTATTGGCATCTGCCACAAAAATCCAGTTTCTGTCTGGCCCTAACTGACACACAAACAGATGTCAGCTGTTCTCACAAAAACACTGCTCTCATCAACATTAGGAAGGTCAATAATGTCAGGTGCACATTTAAAAACAACAGTTCTACCACAGGAGTACAGTGTTAATGAGGATGCGATTTGGAATGAAATACTTATTTTCTTTCAGCTTCAGTGGTGCCATTTCATCAGTTGAAACTCTCCTGCAACCACCTTTCTTTCTTAGTGCGTGCCACATACTCTATATGTTGTGTTTTCGTCAGTAATTAATCCACTGGGCAATATTACTGCATCATACAGGACTGTAGCGAGCATCAGCAGGGACTAGACGCTCCAAATGTTCACTCACTGCAACAGCCAGACTCTGCAACAAACTGTGAAACACATCAAGCTTTCCACATACCAGCATCAAAGCAACACACCAAATGCATGACATATCTTTCTCTTTCATCCGCTCATGCTTCCCCCTAAACCCCCCCCCCCTCCTCATTTCTATATGTCCTCCCACTATCTTCTGCATGCTGTCACCTTATTCCAGTACACAGCACCTGTGTTTACTAGCACCTCATCTGTCACTATGAGCTTGCTTGTGCAGTATTTTTGAACTGATAAGTACAACACATCACACTGAACTGCTGAAACTTCTAGTAACAAACACAGTATTCACATTAACAGGCTCTATGGTACATATGCTTCTGTTCATCATTACTCAGCATAGGTTACAGTACCTCTATCTCCCTGCCTTGTCTTGTTTTCACAGTCTCCGTTACGGTCGCAGTGGCCTTGTCTGAGCTCTTGCGGGATGCTGGGACATGTAACTAGGCCTGGGACGGCTGATGCACCCTCCCCCGCTGGCACAGAGGAACAGAGAGAATGACAGGAAAGAGAGAGAGGAGAGACAAGATATGCTCTCCCCTGAATACACGCTACTCTAACAGCAGGATCACACAATTTATCCCTCTTTTTCTCTTTTCTTTGCTTCTCCTGTTGTAACTGTCGCCACCTCCTGTGCTGGCGAAGCAGTTTTTTTTTTCCCTCTTTCCTCTGATTCTCCCTCTCTCTGCCTCTGTCTCTCAGCTGCTTCCTGGATTACACCGGTTTTCAGTCCATGAACAACATAGCCCTTCAAGCTCCCGGATTTAAATACTGGGCTGGAACATACCACGTGGCAAAACAGGGGAGGGACCAGGGTGAACTACTTCAGCCTCTATTGTGCTGTAAAATGGAGGAGGCCCTGCATTTCTGGCCACTCCCACTGTTTCTCTGTCTCCCTCCTCTTATTCATGAACTCACTGCCTCAATCATCTCATGGCTGCAAACCGTATAATCCCAGTATTCAAAACCAATTATTACACATCCATTAAAGACATTAAAGTTTTATTGCACATTGATCCAAATAATTCTTCTTTGTATGTGCAATAAACATGACTTAATTTGCACTCATATCAGTTTATTTGCACATTAGAAAGTCCTAGTGCAACAGATTACATTTAATCTAGGTTTAGAGTATAAATTAAACTTTAAAGAAAGGTTTGGATTTAATCTTTTTAAATTAAATGTATCAGGTTTAAACTTAATTATAAATGACATTTTTTAATCTCCTTGTTGTTGAAAAGCTTGTGTTGATGTGTCTGTTGTTATGTTGCTAGCAATTTTCCCACTGGCTAAATAAACAACGACTTTAACTGAACTTTTTTCATTCATTTAAATCATTTTTTGTGATTATCAGACACATTCAAATTAAATCTCTGAAGTGTGATAACTTGTGTTAGTGAGGTAAATGTTCTCATGACCGGCCACATGCAGGTATGTGAGTAATGATTGTGTTGACAGCTGATTTACATACTGCATGCCATGTTACTCTCACCACCGATCACATGATGTCAGGGGAGGCATTTCCTTCCCCTGTCACATGACTGCTATATAGCACAAGGATCGCCTGTTTCACTGATGGCTGTGTTTCAGTGTGCAAGAAATCTGCTAAGCTTCTATTCAAGTTCCATTTTTAGTGAGTTTTCAAAACAGCACTCATCAAGGAATTTTCCAGATGACGGTCAAACAAATATAGGCACACAGAGACACACACAAACATCAGCATGAAAGACACACAAAAGGCAGACACAAACCATACCAGGTACTGAATTCTGGACAGATCCTCATTTTTGTGCGATACTATCACATACAAATGACCCAGGCAACAATGTGCTCAGAGGAAACTACAGTGACAATGTCGCTCTACCTGTCTGACTCAAGTGAGTTTGTTTTTCATCTTTCATGCTACCTTATCCATACTCAGTATTGTCTACTGACCCAATTTGACATGGCAGAGAGCTATATGGAGCAAGCCTTTAGGCTACAAGACAAAGTCTACTGGTCTATTGAGTACCTCGGCAACACTGAGAAATATGTCATTTCTCTCTCCAAAGTTGCACGACCGATGAAGCTGGCCAGAGAGTAACTTCTACTATTATGACACATTCCTAGACGTTTACAATAGAGAGCAAACAAAGACCCAAATTTACTATAAATTTAAACAGCGGCAGAAAAGTTACCTCCATGTACTAAAAATATCATAGATACTAACCACAATGAACACCTACTCAGCACCCACAGTTTTTGAAAAAAAAAAGTTGACATAGATACACAATACTGTCATTGCTCTAGCCGTGCGGCCGGGTACATGACAGACCTAAAATGTTGTGGTGTGGTGTTTCCACATCCTGCCTGCTGTGTGCTAGAGGGCAGAACTAACTAACTACACCACAGCAAGTCAACAATCTATTTGGAGCTTTTTGCTTCAAGAAAGACTTAATTAAAAACTTAGATCAAACTTTCAGAAAATATAGAAGCATCGTTAATAAAAAAGCATCAACATATAGTTAAAGGTTTTACAAAATTTAAATTAGAATTTCTGAAGCATATTTGGCTACTTTTGTATTAATCTAAAATGTGAATTTTGTGGAGGTGGTGGTGAACATTTTGGAATGTGCAAAGCTTAAAAGTCATAGTGTGACACCGGCAGAAGAAAAGAATAACTAACTGTGTTTGTACATTTAAAGTGAGAAATGTCAATTTTTATTTTGATTATAGGGTACGGTTTGGTATTTCAGGCAGCAACTCTGTCAACAGCTCCAGCATCCAGTGTCCAAACTAGGCTTCCACAATATGAGGAAACAATGTGTGCTATGGGGTGGTAACATAGTTCAATATACTGATGAGGATATCTTCATATCTTCTCTCCTTCCTCAGCCATAGTGCTGGTTAACCTCGCAGCCGCCACCAAACTGCAATATTTTGACTTAAATTTTTGTGATATGATTAGTGAGAATGTTTTAATTTACAATTTTCATATTTACTTGGAAACAAAACTATTAAAATTGTGACAATGTGACATTTAGTGGGTTCTGTACCAAACAAACATGTTTTCTTTCACTTCTAAGAATTGTAGGCCAGGGCACTGATGCAGCATTCCAGCACCTCATTTTAATACTGTTTTCTCACACATTTTTCCTTTTTCAAAAAACTGCGATTTGGTTCTGGTTCTGAAATTTGGATATTGCACTTGGCCATATTGCGATTTCGATAATATTGCATTTATTATGCAGCCCTGATAAAACATATATACAGGTACAGTTGTATTGAACATTAAGATTATGTGCATGTGACAATGACTTTTAAGAGTGGTAAGAATTGTAACTACATTTATTGGTGGTGACATGTTTTAAACTACATCTTGAAATTATTGCATCTTATATTCATTCACTCTATCATTTGGTGCTTGTGGGAATTTCTCATGCATTATATTTCTGTGAACTTCTATCAGCCTTAGGCACATCTCTTTTTTTACTTTCTGTTCTAAGCCTAATGATTGAAATAGCATTCCTTGTAGAGATGCATCAATTTCAATTTTTTTGGCCGATTCTGATTACGATTTTTTTTGAAGGGTCTGACCTGCCGATTTCAATTTTCAGTCTTTCTAAGAACTGTAACTGACTCACAAACATTTTTGCAACTTTTCTTGTAAAAATTAAATTGGATGTTGATAATAAGACACTGACTATTAAATATTCATTAAATACTATTTAAATTTTCTCCAAAGTCCTCCAGGTTACAGCCAGGCATTATTATAGTTTTATATTAAGATTATGAATCGGGTGAACATGATCTCGCGAGATCATGGAATCCTGCAGGATTTCGCAGTTGTAAACAACCCGGAGACAGACGTGGTGCAACAGTTTGCTGCAGTAAAACTTCACCATGAGAAAAACAGATGCAGAAGTTAAATGAGTCTGGATGAGAAAATGTTTTTGGTGACACATCAACACAGGTTGTTTATTCTTCAGCCAGAACAGGAGGTGAGATTTTACCTATATCTCTGTGGGCAGCAGTCTGCTGCTGGCTAACATTAGCCTGAAGAGCCAGAGAGTTTACGGCAGTTTTGCGACATTGTTAGCTGCTCTGTCTTGTTGTAGACTGTCTGTCTTCTCTTTATCCTGTTCTTGGAATCTGTCACTAACACCATCTTCAAGCAAGCATGTGTCTGAGTGTGTAGCTGTTATCATGGTCAGTTTGTCTGCTGCGCGCATGACGTGACCATCGTTCAGAACACGTGTGTGACAATGACTGGCACAGAATCGGATATGTGATGCTGACTGGCCGGTCACCGGTCAGGGCCAGTCACATGAAAACCAGCCTGATTCTGAGCACTGCCGATTAATCGGTGAAAGTCTAATTCCTTGTACAGGGAAAATGATGATTATGTGTTCCGCCATGACATTACGTACAATAATAAAATCGGAGCAGACTGACAAATTTGCTGTCAAAAGACAGCTACAGGCTGGTGTCAATTTCAATTGAGACAATGTACACTTTTCTCATAAAATCACATTTGTCAAAAGCAGTCTGAGGATTGGTGACCATTTCAACCCCAGCTTGAGCCTTTCTGCTGTTACTGCTGTTGTGTTTTACTACATCTTTTTCCCAAGAGACTAATCAACAGCACAAGGGGGTGTAACCATGCACCATTTTTCACTCCCTTTCTCCCAGAGGAACACAAGAGCTGGCATTATTGTTAAGGCCGTTGTCAAGCAAACTTAATCTCTAACCCTGCACAAATTCCCATGTGAATAAAACAGGACAAACATTCCAACAAAATACTCATGGCTTCCCAGCATTCTGACTGATGCTGTGTATCTCTCTCCCTGAGTCCATCAGGAAAGTTCTCAAAACAATAAATCCTCCCTGCAGTCCACGACACACAAATACACAAAAACAGTAACTGTATACCCCACATACACAAACATACATGTACACAGCCAGTGCATAGACACACTGACATTCACACACTCTGATCCGGGTGATTAACCAGAGCCCTGTCCACTCATCATGCCTCTTGCCACCTCTGTCAGAGCAGCTCTTACCATATCTGAATATAGCAAAGAGGAGCACTGTGCCACTTGATCCTGTCAACATGTAGCACACTGGACTGCTGGGACTTCAAGAATTTAATACCATATTCCTGAGACCAAAGGTGTGTCAGGGATCAAAGCTGGAGGCAATATTAAGAGTGTTGCTTCGCTGACATGGCTAAGTGAGGAGGTTTCTGTTAACACATGCCCCATTTCTAAGAACTGAGATACATACTCACATGTACATGCACACACCTCATTACTAAGAGGTATCTTTACTTATTTTTTACTTTGGAATACTCTGTTGAAACTCACCATTCTTGCTTGGTAGAACTACTGTGATGAAAAAATGCTAGAAATGCTAGAAAGCCTCTTTTAAGGTTAAATCAAACCTCTTTTTTCACACCATGTGACTCAGTTGCATATTCACTATGCAACTAACATGACATTACTGCAATTTACTGATTACGTCCTTGTCAAAAATAGTGAAAAATTGTTCAGAATTTCTTAGAGCACAAGTCCGTCTTGCAATGTCAAACAGTCTAAAACACACAAATATTAATTTTACAATGATATAGTCCTAAACAGAGAAAAGTAGAGAAAAAAAACATATTTGAAGAGCTGAAAACCTACATAAACAGAGTATATCCATACATGTAGAGAGTTTTTTTTTAATGCTGTTATCTCGCACAAGTTAAAAGCTTGTTTTCTTGAACATAAAAGACTGTTTTCTTGAGAAAACTAGATAAATTAACCTGTTATCACAGGAAAACATGCTTTGTTATCTTATATCGTTATCTTGATAAGAATATAATTTACTCATGAACTAATATTCTCAGCTTCCATAGGTGCCAGAGGCTGACCAACATTTTTAAGTGAAAAATGACTGAAAGGATTAATTAATTATCAGAACAGTTGCTGCTCTATTTTCAGTCAATTGACTAATCCACTAATCATTTCAGCTCTTGACTTTGGCTTTATGAGGAAACTCAGTTTACTCACAAAAGAGACATCCTCATGGTCTGATAAGCACAAGAATAGAAACTCCAAAAAAATAAAGAACTTGCTTCTTTATATCACCTAGAAGGGGGGTTATCAAAACTGACCGACTACCTGATTGGATCAATGTTGACGAACTGTGGAGCCCACATCTCAGCCGCCAACCAAGACAGTGCTCTTGTGATCAGTAAACTGTGATGTAGGTTATGTGAGTGTGTGTGGAGAAACCATATGGGTGTTCTTGTGTTTCATCTTTTTACATGACATCAGTGTGGAGGTGCATGAGTATGCCTGTGTTCCCACACACAGAGTGAGAATATGAGCTGGGAGATCATTAGGTGAACAGGGGAGTGGTGGGCAAGCGATCCACTGACTCACTGAGGTCAGAGGACAATAAAAAGCCAGTGAGGGACCAAACATCAGCTGACGCTGGTTCATCTGTGATCAAATGAGGTGGATTAAATGCAAATGGATCTTCCTTAGGAGCCATGCTGAGAGCAGAGACAGACCAAAGCTTAACTGTACCTCAGAGATGAAATATAACCCATCAGAACCATGTGTATAAGCACCACCTGTCAGCCTGCAAATCACCCCAGTGAGATATGATGTGTCCAGCGGCATGATGTTGAGTCTGGCTCTGTGTATGTGAGTGTGTGTTCATGTTGTATGTGGTGATGATTAAAAGGACAGCTATTGTGGCAGTGCTACTTATCTACTCGCCCCCAGCAACAACAGGTCCACCTGTTGGGATTATATCTTTTGAGGCCATGGTTACTGGTTCTCCAAAATCCCTTTTCCAGGACTGACACACTTCCTGTGATACATGGGAAGCAACTGAGCTATTCATAGCAAAAGAAAAGCCCTGGAATTTTCCACCCAAACACAGAGCAAACGGGTCTTCAGTCAAGTCTGTCTGCAGGACAGCCAAAGACCCCTAACACTGACAACAGCCACTTGTTTAAAACTGATGGTCTGACTTCACAAAACACTTCTGTGTCCAAGACTCCCTCTAATGGCGAAAAGGAAAAGTGCAGAATTCATATCAAATATTCACTTTTTTCACATTTTACCAAAATAAAGTCCCCATATAAACACACGCCTAACTGAGTTCAAACCGTAGGCCATATATAATAAATATGGACAAAAGTCATTATTACCATACCTTATAGTTCCTTAGTCCCAAATGTGTCTTCAATGGTTCACTCAATACTTTAAATTTTACTGATTACCATTATAAATAATATATTAAATCACACAGAGACACTGAGATCTGCTTTGTCTCTCAATAAAAAAAAAAAAAAACCCACTGACACCTTTTCAGCAGGAATAGGTAACACCTACAATATGTTTCAACTCTCACAACTACAACTGAGGTTAAGGGGCCCTGGGCAGGGACTCCCAGTGTTTGCTTGTCACATGTTTCCCAGAGGGTGGGGGTAGGGGTGGAGTGAGGCGTTCACTCACAGGGGTTGCCAGGTTGAGCAGGTTTAAGTCCATAGGGTAAAAACATAGATTCAGATACAGAGTCAGCACAGTCTACCACAGTGTTCCCATGCTATTAAAAGCAGTTCTGCTTTTTGCAGACTGGTTATCTGTATCTGCAGCCAGAGGGGAGGACAGTGAAGCATGGGTTGAAGGGGTAGCTGGGGTCATGTGTTCTGGTCAATGCTCTGTGAGTGGTGGCAAACAGGAATTGGGAAAATAGTTGTGCTAATAAGTCAGTAAGGAGTGTAACATAGCCCTGAGGGGCTAACAGAACATAGCCAAAAAGACTTGGCAGGGAGGTCCACAGAGACATGCCATGACAGGAACAGTATATCTGATTAAAAATGAACCAGTTCAGGGGGAAGATGGATTAGTGGAGGCAGATCACCAACCAGTCAACTGCAGCGTGTAGTAAGATGTATGTTGAGTGAGATGCACACAGATTAATGTGGACCTGACGGTCTGTGTTAGTCAAATTCTAATTGTATCAAAAGTGTACATGCTAAAGAACCTCTATACTCTCTATACATTATCCAGCACCCTACAGGGTACAGAGATCCACTGTGGCAAACTCAGTTAATGAGGCAGGAGGAGTCTAAATTAGGCTCCTGCAACATTATTTTCCCCTCCAAAAAGTACCTGCTTAGGACACAGTACCTTCCAAAAGTACAGGAACGTTGAGGGTGGGGCTTCAAGAACTGAACATTTCTGATTAGTCGAGTACTCACAGCATTCTTTCAGCAACCATTTTCAAAAATCTGCAGCCACAAGCCAGTTTGTTTTTTGTTCATTGTGCTTTGACACATCAACATAGAGTTACAGAAGAGAGCATACAACAGATATATTCACAAGGAAGTCCAGGCCTTATTGAGCATAAATCCTGAGGACAAATGTTAATTTAAGCTACATGCTGACATAAACCCCTAATGCAAACCACTTTATATGATGTCATCATTTTTATATAGTCACAAGCAAAAGTAGTTACTTAGACTAAAATTTCTGAGTTCTAGGTTAGTTAGTGAAGATCAAGGTAAGAGCCTCACTGTCAGTTCACAACAGAAAGCACAGTAGTGCTGTAAAGAGGAATTCCCTCCACTTCTCTGGCAGATACTTTAATAGCCTCTATATATCACATCATATAGCTTTGGCTGCAAAGCAAGGACATTACATATTCTCCTTCATGATGCAATGAAGGTCTCCAGTGGGAGAGAGTGGCCTGCAGGCAGAGACTGATTCCTGCAGATGAAAAAACTGACTAAGTAATCAATGTTTCCACCAGCAAATCAACACCAATACTTACATAAGAGAGCTGTTTTAAATGTGCAGAAGTACTGAAGATAAGAATTTATTATTTGAAAAAAATAAAATAAATAAATAAATAAACTTCCAAGACACTTGAAAGGAAAGTGAAGCCGTGAAGCTGAGCTATTTTTGGTGTTGCTACAAGGACTAAAACAGGAAATACTGAAGACTTCAATTCATGACACGAATAAAAAACACCAGCTGTTTCTCAAGCTGCAGCTACAGTAGATTTTTCTGCAGGAGTAGGCCTAATTTGGCATCGAGAAAGCTAACAGACTGGTGTGGTCAGATGGAAGTACTATAATGGGTAGCCTACATGTGGCTCCTATGATAGACTGGGAGTGCAGAGGGCTCAGCCAGGCGGCTAATTGAGAGGACTTAAATGACTGCATGGATGGAGAGACCTCTAAGTTATTTATTACTGCAGCAAAGACAGGCTTCCTCAGCAAATACAGTACAGTGTGTGTCAACGTGAGTTACTGCTTGAGATCTGCTGCAGCATCCCTCCAAACACCCAGCATTTGTGCTGTGCTATGGCACACTGAGGACATAGCTTCAAATGAAATCAACGTCAGCACTCAGTTTCTTAACATATAAATTGCTGGTCTAGTTTCTCCCTACAGAGACTGGTTAGTATCAGCTTCAAAGGTAATCATACAGCTACAACTATTTGGCCTGTTTGCCACCACTCTAAAAAGTTAATGAAATCCCTATGCATTCCTTGTGAACCGACACTGTAACACTTATTAAAACGCCACCACTATTATGCCAACTGTGCTAACAAAGTCCAGTTAAAATGTCAATATCTATAAATAATATCTTACTGTATTTATAGAGTAGTTCTTGAGATTTAATTGGTTTGTCAAATTTGTAAACAACAGTTACAAATTTAAGTAAAGCAAAGTAGCTAAAAATCAACAAGGAATGGGGACACTGCAGTTCCAAAAATTTGGGACTTGAATTTGCGATCTGTCCAGTTTTGATTCAAAAGTCCAGAGGTCATAGTCACTGACGCAAGTTAAAAATATGCTCAGCGAGACTCAGTCAAAGTTCACTGATAGGCTAATGGAGGAATCAAACTCAAAGGTAAAGGGACGATGAAATGCAGTAACAAAAAATATGTATGATAGAATTATGCCTAATTTTGCCATATGGTCATTGCATATCCCCCTAAACATATATTCCGCAAAAGCAATGAGATTTTGACCAAACAGTTGGGGAGGGTCTTGATAATGATGAGAGAGGTTAAGTTTCAAGATAAAACAATCCAACTGGTCTGTCTAACCCATCCTGATAAGGAGTGGAGCCACTGGCTGTTGTTGCAAAAAGGGATGGGCAAAGGGGGCAATTCTATAAGAGTGCTTATCTAACACATAACCGTTATGTTTGGAACATGCTCAAAAGGCGGTTCTTATAGTATGCAATCGTGTGTTGTTTTGATAACATACACAACATCATATTAAAATCAGTAAAAGCAGAGTCAGATCCATATTTGAATGTGCTTACGTTTCCTGCATTATAATGTATTTATTGTATTAATGTATTTATTAAATGATCAACTTCACTGATACTAAATAATAATATTTTTTTACTGAATGTCAGTAATTGAGCAGTCAAGACTGTCAATTGGTGTAGCACTCCAGGTTTTCTGTTTTTCACAGTTACAAAATGAATGCCCTTTGCATTTTTAACTGTTGTTTGGGAACTGACAACATGCAATGTAATTTTTTCCCATATTTTGTCACATTTCAAACCCTTACGATTAACTGATTCCTAAAAAAAAATATTATCAATTGATTAATTCAGTTGCAGCTCCTGTTTAGTTTAAATATTATTTAAAGTGAACTGCATCACAGTTCCATACAAAGCAGCCTGCATGCTGAATGCTTAACATACAACATCAGTAAAAGCATCAAACAAATTCAGCCAATGCCTCAACAACGGATACAAAACCAAACTGTGCAACAAACTACACTTGCAGCCATCCCCACCTCTGGTAAGCAGCATGAATTTTTAAGTGCTGCTGTACAAGCATCTGTGTAATTTCCTGCCTCCACCTTCATGGAAGAGCAGAGAGTTCACTCCTTCTTTCTATGGGACCCCCTCTCACCCACACTCACCAGGGCTGGTGGTGCTCTGCAGGCTCCCCCTCTTGCGAAATGGGGATTTAGGTTTAGGCTTCCCTTGTCCATCGTTGCTGGTAGAGGAGGAGGAGGAGGAAGAGGATGACATCTTGCTGCCTGTGCTCCTGTGACTACTGGAGCAGAGCGAGTCAGAGCCGTGCAGTGGCCAGCAGAGGGAGAGAGGAGCACTAGCTCTACTGCTGGAGCTCTGTCTCATGGTGGGGCAGCAGGGCGGCAGGACCCATACTGGGCCAGGAGAAGCTCCTCCGCAGAGTTGGCTCCTCCTCCCAGCCCGCAGCAGGTCGGCAGGCATGCTGCACGACGACGACAAGCTGAAAGGCAGCCCAAGGCTTCCCCAACTCTTGCTGGGGGCCATCCTCCTTGGTTGCCCTAGCAACCAGAAAAGGAGCTTCCTGTAGCCGATGAAGGGGAAAACAGCCACCGAGGAGGGCATTGCAGATCAAAGTGTGTTACTAGCATGACAGCCAGCAAGCCTGGAGAGCGACTACAACCCGCCAGCTGAGCGCCAAGGTGAGTGAAGGACAAAAGTTTTTCCACTCGTCTAAAAATAGCAATTAGATATGCTAGATATCATGAGAATGCGTATTCAACCGAGCATAAAAAAAATATAAAGGGCAGGTGACGAAAAAAAAGTCAAAGAATACAGAATGGTCAGAGTGGATAAGCAGAGAAAAACAGCTTAGTGTGTAAGCTGACTAATGAACTCTCAATCTTCTTTGCTGGAAAACTCTGAGGGGAGACAGAGACAGCATCAACACACACAGCACAGCACAGGGCCGTCTGACATGAAGTATTATAAATAGTGACAACCAATGCCCAGCAAAGGCCAGTAATGCAATACGTAACAAGTACGTGCACTCCTTTCTCTTCTGTGGTTCCCATAGTTCAGGAGGATTCATTATTACTACACTCTACTACTACACTTTGAAATGTAATAATCATACAAGTTTCCAACACATCAGCAGAGCCTGAGAAAGTAAATAAAATAAAGATGCCGGGTTTTTTTGTTTGATTTACTGGCACTTTTTCTTGACACTTCATGCTGTAGGCACACTCATCACTAAACTATAACATAAAACTTTATTTTGAAAGTCCTCATTAACTGCAGAGGTTAGGCTGTTGTTCATCATACTTGTACATATCAGACAGACAACATACAAATACATTTTTACTGCATGTGATCATTTTAGCTCTAATTTTGCTTTTCAAGCTAATAAGCCTTTCTTGACTCAGGGCACGAATACAACCAAAATGACTCAGTAAAATAATTTCAGATTATGGAATACTGCATCACATCTACTGTGATATGACAGAAACCGGACAACACAACTAGTGACTGGCTGATTAGCAGAGTGTTCTCTTAGTACAGAGTAGTTGAAGCTTGAGAGCTACAAAAAAAGAGGAAAGATCCCCATCTAGTGGTATAAATGGTTCATGCAGTTAGTAAAAAATATCTGTTCCTTCTGACCACATAGTTGCTGTTAAAGCAGCCTCAGTTTATCAAAGTTTGCCAGTAGACAGTGAAAATTTTACTTATACGTGAACAAAATCAAAGCATTAAAAGGCCTCATCATAATTTGAATGCAGCATGCAGTCAGTTTTAAGTATACTGTAGCTGCTATTTATTAACTCTGACACTACTCAACCATTCATTCATTCATTCATTCATTCATTCATTTCCTCGACCATCCTCCTCTAATTACACATAAAAACACTTAAGAGTAACACCTGAAGTGGCGTTGCAACTACTGAATTACGCTCACATTGTTTTCAAGTAAACTGGCCCCTGGCATTAATTTACAGACTGAATTTGATAAACTCTGAACAAAATTCTTAATTTTTTATTTAGAATAAATTAAACTAGAAGGGCACTCAAATGAGTATAATTAGTTGCATGGTATGTGTGTATTTACGTTTCGATAGCCACACCTTATTTTTAGAAAGAAAAGCATTTTTAAACTGTTAGCAATGTTATAATTATACCGTTTTTCCCATGAAACCACTGTCCACGAGTGCTCCATAATGACTGCTACTGTATGAAGTCTGAGCAGCTAACATGTGTGGCCTACCCCAGATAATTACTGGTACCTGGGAATGTGGATTTTGATATGGAGTCATCATATTGCTATAATTGGCTATATTTCATCACAAATGAATTTAACTACCATCTATTGGATTTCAAGATGTAAGGCGTTTATTCCACCAAAGCAAAGTTCCCTATCTTGCAATGCTAACGAAAGGGAAAAATAATTTGAGTATCTGCCGCATGATTTGGGTCTACATGATAATTTAATGAGTTCTTCCTTGGCCAATGCTTCCACACATCTTTCCACCAGGTAATAGAGAGAAAATGGTGAAAATGGTGAAATGTGGATCAGATATTTAGTAATACAACTGTGTCTGAGACCAAACCCCAAAACACTGACCTCTAAAATGGAGATGCATGTTATTTCGTGAGACTCTGTGCAGTTCAGCTAAAACAAATACTAATCACCCGTCACTAACCTATTCAAGCCATGCCCTGAGGATTTAGAACAGACCTGCACATACAGCAATCAAATAACTAAAGTTCAACCCTTCTGTTTAATGAGTCTGGCAACAGCATGTTTAAAAGATTAATTCTGGTGGGTGACTGACAAAAGCAGAAGATGTTAAGGTTTCTTTCACAAGTTTAAATAAAAAATCTTGTTTCAGGGTGTCTCCAGCCTTTTCTGAAATCTGACCCAGTTTTTGAGAGAGCTGACACTCACCATCTGGTGCAGCAGCAACGGCAGACGCTAAAAAACAGGCCTACTTTTATCTGAAACAAAAATCTTAACAACAGCCATGAACACACATGTTGCTAAAACCACAAGATCCTACCTGGAAACAGGAGAAACGGCCTGATGGCTCTTATTATTCCTTGTCTGGTTCTCTCTTTGCTCTCCGCTGCTCAAGCTTTCTGTCTGCACACCCTTTTGCTAAAAATGAGACCACTGTGCATATCACTGGCTGCTGGGGGATTTTTTTCACTCCTTCAGAGCAAAGCTCATGGAATTCAGCATTTTGTTTGCAGAGGGAATACACCAAAAAGAAAACCGTGTTCTCTCTTTCCATGTATATCCTTTCATAGGTAATGTGAAATGTAAAATGCCACCAAACCCAGCTGAACAGAGGATAATTTTCTCCAAGTAGATTACGTACACCTTGCATTAAAAGGCTTGTTTCTAAACCCAGGATTGTTTTAGACAGAGCCATGGCATTTTCCTATTAACAGCACTGCTTATATGTGCAAGAACTTTGTGTTGTGTTTAAACCTCCAACCGCTAGATAGTAGTGCTGTTACCTATTTTTACTGTTATATTATGCATTTGGTGGTTTATTCTTTATACACAAGAGTTTACCTATAATTAGATTTTTAAAAATATCAAAATATCAACTTACAGTATCACTATCAGTTGCAACATATTGAATCATAACCGCTGTATTTTGATACAGATTGCATTGCCAGATAATTGCCAGTACATAACCTGGTTATATTAGGAAGATTTTGTCATGACCTTGGCAATTTCATTGTGACTAGGGCTGAATGATAAGCAAAACAATTTATCATATTGCACTTATTTTGACAGATATTGCAATTGCAATATGAGGCATGATTTTAGTCAGAATGGTAATTTCTGCATTTCACTTTCACTAAAAAAAAAAGTGATGACAGTGTGACTTTTGCTGGGGTCCACAGACTCTGTACCATACAAGAATATTCCTTTACATCTGGAGAAAATTATTTGTTAGCTGGGGCCTCTCTGCCATATAGCAGTTCCAACAATGTTTCAATTTATAGGTCAGCCCTAATAATGAACATGTGATTGTTACTCAGAGTAATCTCCAAAAGCACTACTTCTGCACGTTACCCATGTAGTTTTTAACACATGTAGCACCGATCTTCAAGTATTGGTACTCTTAAGACAAACACAGTCATATATAAGCCAAGAATTGACAAGCCAAGGGTCTATAAGGACAGGGGTATATTGTAAAGCCCTTGAAAATTTGACTGAAGTATTTTGATACTTAAGTACTCACCACTAACTACTTAAAAAGACTCTGTCAAGCTACTTCAGATGTTGCAAAGCCACTTAAGACAATAAATTGCCTACTTCTGGCTGAGTTTCAGTTGCTAGAGGTAACAAACAGTTAACTTTAGACCCTTTAGGCTAAACGTCGAATATCTGACTGAAAAGTACTTGTATTGGACGGTTCATGACAGATGTTTGCACTGCTGGCTGACTTACCATCTGTCATTGTTGTTGAGGAGCAGTTGGGAGCAAAAAAAAATCACGTTAGACTGTGGCACAAGTCGAGACAGGAAACGTCCTGCAGAAAACACACAGCAGCACAGTTAGGTTAGCACGTTATGTTCATATTAAACTGACAACAGATCGTTCATGATCTGACGAGCTAACTGAGACCCGGACAGATATCTAGTTATCTAGTAACGTTAGATATGATTAACGCTCCTTTAAGGTTTAATGAAATAAACCTTCACATAAAAAACGTTAAAATGTGCTGTTCACCATCTCACTGACTGGTTAACACTTCACCACGAACTCCACTGCGTTAGTATAACGTAGAATACCGAATATTAGCTATAATTTACCGTTAGGTAAAGTTAACGTTAGCTGTCAGTTAACGTTTACAGAGTTAACGTTAACGTTTAACCGTTAACGTCGGTTATCTCTCGTCAGCAAATATCTGTTAGCGTTAAACCCGAACCAACGAAGTAACAACTAGTAAAATACTTAGACTACTCACCAGACGTATTCTTCACCTTTGCTCGACAAGGTGTTGTTTTTTTTGTTTTTTTTTTGGCGTGATTGCAGTTTCCTCAAGAGAAGACCGAAGTTTTAGTTTTAAAGGAGCCGCCCGGTTTTGTGTCGTGGTTCAAAGGTCGACATATCTCATATCTTTTAAGTTGTTCTGCTACGATGTGAAATAATCCATTTGTCTCAAGTTAAGTGAGTCTACAGTAAACCAGTGGTGAAAAGTAGAACAAAAAGTAGTAAAAGTACATAAGTAGAGGTACTTGTCTTGTGTTTTTCCATTTTCTGCTACTTTATACCTTTACTCCACAACTGTACAGAGGCAAATAAAATGTTCTTTTTGCCCCACTACATTTATTTAATAGCTTTACTTACAGCAGACAAACAACACAAAACACAATCAATAAATATAATGTATTGTTATGGATAAAGATAAGATTTTATGTAGCAGATCCCATGGTGAAAGTTACCCAGCACAATATCATGTAATAAAATAGCTTCACTTCTACCAGCTGCAATATTAAAGTGATGTTCACATCAAGAAAACAATCATTATAACCCAATAATATAATATACATACTTCTGAAATGAGACATTGTGTTATTCTAATGTTACTGATTCATCTACATGTAAGCACGCTATAGCTGGTTACTCCAATTGATTTATATTCTCATGGATGGTTTAATTTACTGCATATCAATGAGTTCTATTTAATACACTAGATTTTTTCATCTTCTTAATCTTAAATTGCAATAAATGTACTGTCAAATAGAAATAGTGGCATTAAAAGTCCACTATTTCCCTCTGAAATGCAGAGAGTAAAATCTCAAAGTGGAATAAAGTACAGTACCACTGATCAAATCCCATTTGTTAATGTATAGCTTTAAAGAAGTGAATTAGCTATTAACTGGCTTATATAACAGTTTGTGTATTCCACTGAAGAAATAACCAACAGTTATTTTGCAAAAGCAAACTGGAGGGCTGCCAGACACATTTAGCCCAGTGAAAATGGGAACACATGTAGCAGTGCAGGGTTGGCTGACTCAGGGCTTTCAAGACTGAAGTCCAACATCTTTCTTCACAATGTGTGTCACCATTCAATAAAAACAACCTTTGTCCTTTATTATAATCAACAGGTAAGATTCATAACAGTAATTTAGTAGATCGTGTTACGATATGATCATATGTATTTTTTGGTACTGTACAATGATTAGAGTGATATGTGGTTTTATGACATAACGTTAAAGTTTATTTATACCCCTAATTTACTAACCAGCGTTAGTATGGACCAATTATTTAAATGCACTCAAGAGCACTATAAATCACACTATTAATGTATCAGGAGCTACATAGTCATATTTGTCTTAAAATGTTATAATAATTTTTGCCTTTTTGTGTTTGCAGTGTTCACTTTTATTAAATTTCTGTCCATGTGTCTATGACAGTTTTACTCTTCCATTTGTCAGATCCTATTTCCTCTACTTCCCTCTCACTTCTTCTTTTGTCTTGCCCTCTTGCTGTCCCTCTTACAAACAGTATCTCTCTTTTGTGAAATGTGCCTGGAAAGTCGCTGGAAATTTTATTGTTGTTTTCATCCTTTCTCTGTCTGTTTCTGTCACAGGATTCGGATACAACGCTCTTGTACATCTGCT
The DNA here is from genome assembly GCF_056507025.1 of Lutjanus erythropterus. Lineage (NCBI taxonomy): Eukaryota > Metazoa > Chordata > Actinopteri > Lutjaniformes > Lutjanidae > Lutjanus > Lutjanus erythropterus. Next base: position 24,523,063 of record NC_139318.1, read on the forward strand.
TTCTCTTCATCTTGATCACCGGTGGCAGGAAACATGATGTAAAGCACTGACCTCCATCTCAAGTCAAATAACCTTTCGGTAACAATACTGCCCATAAAGGACAAGGACAATAACAATTAGAACTGAAATAAGATTTTGAGTGAACAGCTGGGCCCCCTGTCTTTACAGGGGCAGCAGAATACATCGTGAACTGCTGTTCAGAATCTCCCAAAAATGTTCAATGAGAACCAAATCTTACCTTAAGTCTGCTGTTGCTCATATGGCTCTTGATAGTGGCACAAAGCCTCACCCATAAATATATTAATCTACAAATGGTGCATGACCATGTCCAGTGTGAAAGGTGTCACTCATAGTGACAGACAGAAGATTAACATTAACAATTAACTGCAGTTCTCTTTAGCCTGACAGAGAGTTTTAGCATCTTTCAGGTCACTGTTTTGTTTTTGTTTTCAGTGAAAACCTCTGATAAAAGCCTGTTGGAACCATGAATAAATTCAGAGAGGAATATATTTTGATTGTAATATAAAGGTGTGTGGTGGTTTATAGTTGGTATTATTTATTAATGTTTGTAATATTCTAATTTATTCTGTAATCTTGGTGATTATGGAGATAGTGAGGACATGGATATGAGCAGGGACATTCTTAGGTGATGACTGGAGCATCTGTTTACCTGTGTGGTTAGGGGGGGAGAGCGCACCATATTTTTTGTTGACTACTACTTTATTTTTGATCATTTTGATCATGATTTTGTGTACGTTACAATAAGCTGGTCCTTTGTAATTAATAAAAAAACATATTTAATGTATTTTGTTGATGTCATTGAATCTTTTTGATAGCACATCAAACGCAGCACAACCAGGCCCAACCTCAGCCTCTCAGCAACTTCAGCTGTTGTTGTTTTGTTTCCTCCTGACATTGATACACAACCATTCCACGTTCCCTGCCCAGCACTAAACTGTAGACAGACAAATTTAGCAACCAGCTGGTGAATATAATGCATTTAGCAGCTAAAGGGCAGGAGAGTTAAAAGGAGACTGAAAAGAACTTAAATTGATCAGGTGGCATGACTCCAAATGAACCAGATTAATAACTAATGTTGGTCCAAGTATGCTGGATAAGTAAATGTGTAAAGGCAACAGTTTCCAGAAGATTTTCATCCTAACAACTTTATACAGTAAAATTACTATATGTGAGTATTGTGTTTTTTAGTTCCACTGCCCCCAAGGGGCAATGAATACTTACTGCAGCTTTAAGATTTTACAAAATACATTTAGGCATTTTTAACATTTCACGTCTTTGTTCCATAATAAACTGATGTATCATCTACACTTAAATATTACTTCCCTCTTTCACTTTCTCTTCAGGCTCTTGTGCATCTCCACACTTTACAGGCCCTAGTTCATCTTTTTTTTTTTTCAGATTATTTTTTGGGCTTTTTGTCTTTATTCAAATAAGACAGCTGATGATATGACAGGAAAGGGGGAGAGAGAGGGGGGATGACACACAGCAAATGTGCTGCAGGTGGGAATTGAACCAGCAGTTGCTGCAGAGGACTAACAGCTTCAACACATGGTGTGCGCGCCCTACCAGGGGCGCCCCCTTGGTTCATCATTTTGCTCTAATTAACTGCCCTTTGCCATCTTCCAGGCAGTGCACACGGTCTATTGCTTGACACTCCTTTCTTTAGGTGGTCTTCTGTAGCCACTGTGCCATACGGTCATACCATACTCTAACCTGAAAATCTTTTATATTTTGTTTGCAATTTATGGTGTTCTTGTTATAGTTTTCTATTTGGAGTTAGCTTTTATATTGACACATTTTAAGATAAGGTTGATTTTTGATGTAAAAACTGTTGCTAGCTACAGAATTTAACCACAACCTAGAAAAAAGAAAGTAAAAAAAAGTATTGGTATCAATTACTGTTAGTTTTTCAAAAAAAAAAAAAAAAAAGCCTTAATTATTTCTACAAATAAAATATACACATACAAACATTTCACATAATATAAAATGACTGATTTTTAACTGGATTATAATAAGACAAGACAATTTGTATCATAATACATTTAAATTTAAAAAGTATAGAAAACAAAAGCAATCCAGGATTACACAGAAATAATCAAAGGTGATTCTAATCATCAGAATAGACAGAGTTATTTCAGTCTACAGTATGAGATACTCACACAAGCAGTTCCAGGACTGTGAGAAATGTCATCTCTGGTTTAGTCTAGAGAATTTATTTTAAGATGTCACAGATAAGGGTGTCTTGTTGGATTCCCAATAGAGTAAGCTCCTCCCACCGCCCACTACACAGCACCAAGAAATGTCACTAGGTAATAATTGCCATGGGGATCGCAGAGCCTGGCAAAGCTGGGGGCGGTTTGACTGAGGTCCATCATTGAGGTGTAAGGACCGTCGCACACCAGCATCTTCCAACTGAAACACAGTATTAAACAGAGGCAGGTGCCATTTGTTTATACTGAGTGTCTGTCTATCTATCTGTCTGTCTATCTATCTATCTATCTATCTATCTATCTATCTATCTATCTATCTATCTATCTATCTATCTATCTATCTATCTATCTATCTTTTGATGAAGGCCATGCCACTGGATTTTGCCTTTGAAGTTGAAATGCTACCTTAAGGTCAAAGTGTTTGAACTTTATCCTCCCACCTTTCCTCTTTGCGATATCAAAGCAACACAGAGAGATTAAGCCACATGCACTGAATCAGTGAGTAAAATTTTACAGAAACAGAGCACAAAGATGTTGAGTAAAGGAAGCTATAAATGACATAAAAAGCATGTATTTGATTATCATGTAACTGTGTGTGGATAAGTTACTAGTAATCAAAAAAAATTGAGACTATCTGTTGCTTCAGTTCATAAACTCAAAAGCTGGAGGTTGTCAGAGCTTAGATTTTTTCCAGTTAGTGTTACATATACTCTTTGATTACAGTTGAAAATATGAGAATGTATCCAGTGTGTTTTACAAACATAGAAACTCTTTATTACAACATTGTATCTCACTCAACCTTTAGCCATGTATTTTTCTAAACACATTCATGTCATTACAGTACAGTGGAAGTCATTCTTTTATTTTAATCACAGCATTAAAAAACAATCTCTGAACAAGAGAAGATCCTAACACAAACGTTCAACATCATTCACAGTTTGGGATATTTAGACGTGATGCAAAAGAAGCTCAACAAGCTTTTGATTTTGGATTGGCGTTGTCACTCAAAAACAACCTTTGAAAAAAATATCTTAAAAACCCTGTATCCACGTTACATAAGAAAGAATCTGTTATTTCAATCAAACATTTCCACACACAATTTATCATACTTAACTAACCTAATAGTTTGCTATAAAATATTACTTCATCTTGTCATCAAACTCAAGCTGAAAAACCTAGCAAAGTCTGCACCCTCATTTCGAATAAAAACCTCTTGGAGAAAATCACACCTGCTTTATCTCCTGACAGCACTAGAACAGAGTGTGCAGGAGTCATACTTGACATGGAACTGTGCAGGATTATAAAATAAAGTTTTTTTCCTGCATGTGAGGTAAAAACTCCTGATGAGCAGGGTAGTCAAAAAAAAAAATCTAAATGTATTCTGCTTCCAGGAAAGAAACTCCAACTGAAGAAGGCAGTTACTGCATACATGTCAATATACATCAGCCTCATTGTAATGAAATTTGTAACAAGTACTTAAACTCAAGAATAAAAAGAAAAATGGGTGTGTTGAATAAAATACACAACCCAGAACTTATATAGTTTTACTTGAAATAATATTCAGTACATTTAGCAAATGTAAGAAATAGAATCATGAATGCAATGCAGTGCAATAAGAGAATACTGATTTTTAAGATCTAAATACACTCATAAATACATCACAGGCAGAAAGCTGGGTGACCCTTAAAGGACTAGTGTGTAAGATTTAGTGGCATCTAGTGGTGAGCTTGTAGATCGCAAACCTGAACTGGAGTTGGGTATCATTTGGGTATTTTCTGCCACTGGTACCTAAACAGTGGCCTTTAGAAACGAGAAGCACAAAATGACAGTTACTGACATTAAAGACCTTTTTTTTTTTTCTTTTTTTTTTTTGCATTGCTAATGCAAATTTGAAGTTGAAATTGAACAAAATATTAACTGTTAACAGTTTCAAGTATACTTAAATGTATAATATAAATACAAAACACTTAAAAAATTATATAATAACTAAAACTGAACTACACTAATTTAACACTAAATAACTGTAGTATTAATCCGTGAAATTAATTTTGTGTTGGTATTGTTGGTATTCTACAAACTCCAGCTTCTAACTTCAGCAATTCTTTTGCAGAAATATGATCATATTTGCTAACCTGAGGAAAAGCTGCTGTCATCATCATCATCATGATTGCTGTCATCAGACATATTGAATCTAGTGCTTTTTATATATGTGCCCCATCACTGGGGCCACGGAGGCCCACACTGCCAGCTGATGTACTTAACATGGGTACGCTTCCCCGCTTTACAATTGTTTTTAACATTTGTTGCACGTCCTGTCCAGTGTTGATATCCTTTCGAGTGAAATACAGCCACACTTTAGACCATTTGACTTGATATTTTAACTGTGTTTACAGTAGCTACAACCTAACGAAAAGCTACCTGCTTAACCAGCAGTTTGGTGATGCGTCTGTAACATCCACACCAGAGGACATTAAAATGAGTCACCATAATCCATGTTATGATTTGGCCCAGTAGGTACCCGTCATATAGGAACCATATGGTGGCATATTGGTACTGCGTTTTGGAACCCAACCCTAAACTGAGCCTCACCACCCCTTCCATGGTAGGAGAATTTACAGTGGCTGTAAAACTCATGCCAGATGCAATAGGCCATACTAGAGCCAGTGTTTGATTTGTCCATTCTGGGTTACTGTAGAAACATGGTGCAACATGGCAGTGGCTGCCCACTAAGATGGGTTAAATGCAGAGAATGAATCTGACTGTATATTTGTACTCTATGTGATCAAAATTAAGTTGGCCTTTACCTTTAAATCTTACACACTGGACATTTAAGATGGGTTATAAAATCAACATAAACTGAGTCACAACCTATCTGGCTTGTTTTTTAGGAAATAAAAAAGAGATGTGGACAAGCACCAAAGAAAGGATAACTAAATTCAGATGGTTATCTGCAAACAACTCATAACAATTCCAAGAGAGTTAGGCCACAACATGTACGCCTCCTCATCGATTATAATCAGATTGGCATCAGGGTTAAGAGTGGCATTATCATTATTATGATGAAAGCCCAACTACCAATCAAAAGTGACAGTAGTGCTTCTCCCTCAATGGATCCTCTAAATACTAATTTTGTGTTTTGTTTTGTTTTATTGCTGTCTTCTTTGACATGACGTTTCTTGCTGTGATTTACAAAACTCCTCAAAAAATAACCAGCTTACCAGAGTCTCAAAAATGATTGATTTGGCAGTTACAAATACAGTATCAGTTGGTGTGTGAAACTATTTAATCTTCATTTCTGAGTACCAAAGGCAGTTCATTTGAACAGCAAAGCTTTACTGCACAATAATAAAGTAATTAGTTGAGAGGGAGCCAGTGTGTTTCAGCAAGTGTTCCCTAATTTGAGATCAAAAGGGATATTCTGAAAACATTAAACTCTTTTCAGTTACCCTCATAGAATCAAACATATAATTAATGCTATTTTTTGTTTTTAAAAAAGGCTTTAACAAGTTACATCAATATTAATTCACTGAGTTATTAACTGTACAGAGCTGAGCGGTTGTGTGGAATGTCTTAAAATCTAGCAGTAATTTCCCTGTTCACAAACAACAGTTTGAAATGCATCTCAAACGACTGCATGTGATCATCGTGACTGTTTGAGGATGAATCTGATGAGGCAAAGTGCAATGATTCAAAGATACAAGTCATTTAAATGAACTGTGGGAAAGCTGCAGTAGAAATAGATAAACATTTTTTCATTGAAATAACTCCTGAAACAGTTCGTTTTCAGGAAAAATAAAGAAATAAACTTAATTGTCTGTGTATATATGGTTGTTTTTGGGCTGTTCGCTCTCAGTAAACTCTGAAGTCTCCTCTGCTATTTGTCCCGGGATACGGAAATCAATGGGTATGGGTTGTGCTGGCTCCAGTGGTTGGGACTGAGCCACGGGGCAGCAGGCCTCCCCTTTAGGACTGGAGGTGCTGTGAGAGTTTTGAGGATCCAAGTTGCACCCAGTGCCCTGGAGAAACTGAAGGAAGTTCTCCTCTATGGATCCCTCACGGCTGGGCAGTCTGTCCTCCATCTCGTGCCCCGCTCGACGAAACAGACAAGGCAGATGCTTGCCCAGCTCCTCCCGGATCTGCCTGTTTAGACAACCATAGAAGAAGGGATTGGAGGTGAAGCAGAAGTAGCCGATCCAGGTGACCACCTCCTCCAGAGAGGCTAGTGCAGCTGGAGGGCTGGCAGCCAATGCCGAGTACAGGTGGAACGTAAAATAGGGCAGCCAGCAACAGAGAAACTGCCCACCCACTGCTGCCAACACCGCCGCAGCTTTTCCTCCACCAAAGGGACGCTGCGGTGTCGCTCTACCTGTCCCGGTCCCTGTCCCAGAGCTGGTAACCATCGTGGAACGGCTGCTGAGTGATTCCGACCGCTGGCGGCGAGGTGTGTCCATCCAGGTGGGCAGAGGCCCGTGGTGCATTGCTGCTACACGAGCCACTTTGAACATATTGCAGTACACAACAAGAATGACCAGTAGGGGACACAGGAAATACACCAGAGTAAACAGGACCATGAAGGCCAAGCGGTTTGACCCTCCACCTGTCCAATGTAATGAGCAGCGCCTGTGACCCTGAGCAGGCGGAGATGGGACAGGCCCACTTCCTCCTCCTCCAACCCCATCGCTCTCCAGTAAAGGAGTTCTTCCACCCTGCAGGAACCAGGCGAGCAGCGGCAAAGCAGACATGGCTAGAGCTTTGACCCATATCCCCACCAGCACCGATGCCACCAGGCCCACAGTCATCTTTACTTCATAGCGCATCGGATGTATGATGTAGTAGTACCGCTCCACATTGATGACGGAGATTGAGAGGATGGCAGCGCTAACCAGGCACACGCTGAGAAAGAGGTAGCTCCGGCACAGGGCCTCCCCGAAGAAGGCTCGGCTTGAGAGCATGCCAAGGGGCATCAGCACCAGGGCCGCCAGCAGGTCCACCACACACAGGTGGAAGACGAAGGCAAACTTGTGGAGCTGTGGGGCCTTGGCAATGACTGCCATGACAGCCACGTTACCCACCACAGCCAGCAGATCCATGAGCAGCATGGCCAGCAGGGCTAGCGACTGGGACAGAGCCCAGCCCTCAGGCAGTGAGGAGGCAGACATGTTGGACATGAGCTGTGGAGGTGGGTGGGTGGAGTTCCACATCGGCTCCATTGAGAAGTGGGATGAGGCAGGCAGGCAGGAGCAGTCACAGGCCCATCACCCATCCTTCAAAACCAGGAAGTACGGCCAGAAAACAGCGGCTTGAAAAGGAGGTCAAAAAGCTGCCTTGTGTTCAGAAGGATGGTGCCGTGATCGTCAGGAGGTTCAGATTTTGCGATTCCTGTCCATTTATATGGTTTCCATTTCTGCTGTCAGTCACAAGCCTCCCTGGAAACATGAAAGAAAGACAGATGAAAATATATTGTGATCATGTGTTTGCCTGAGTTTGCACGTGACCCCTTATTTGCACTTCTAGACTATATAGGTTGCCCAGATAAGAACAGATGATAATCGGGAGAGGGGAGTTGGAAGTGGGTGTCAGATGGATTAAAATAGAATAATTTAGAGCAACATGATTTATTATTAATATTATAAAGATCAGTTACAGATTCTGAGGATGATATGAAGCACAGCTGGCCCAGCACAGGTGACAGTATATGTATGTATGGTACAGTCATACATACAAGGTAGTTATAGTGATTTTAAGTCTTTTGGGCAGCTAAGATTGACATTAAGCTGTTGGAGTTTGCAAATAAATTTATTTGGATATTTTTTTTATCATAGATTTCTCCCACAGTGGTGGCTGCACTCTCTGTCAACTGGTTTAAAATAGGTTGAATTACATCAACAATCTGTTATCAAAGAGACATGTTGTTCATATTATTTGTACTATAACAATTCATTTTAGGTTAAAAAAAAAAAAAAGGACAGGATTCAGGATTCAAGACACCAGCTGCTGATTTGGGACTGTCCTGAATTTTTCAGGATGTCTAGACACCCTAAAATTCTATGAAGTGATCCTTCCAATGAGTTGCTTGTGCTTGTGAGTTTCACTTTTGCCTCAACTAACATTAAGATAAATGGATGGCATAAACCGATGAACTCAGTTAAGGATGCATTATTCAAGGCAGTGACACCTTTTTAGCAACATGCTAAAAAAAAAAAGGAGTAAAACGATTTGAACAATCACAAATCATCTTGCAAAAGAGATGAGCCACTTGAACATTTATTCAATTATGATGCCCAAAGCATGTATATGATCATACTGATCCTCTAGAACTTATGTCAAACTCGAGGCCTGCAGGCCAAATCCAGCCACGTACCTTATTTTATGTGCAAGAACTTGCAAAGAATATAATTGGTGCAATACAATGCTGTGTAACAGAAGTATGGTGTCCATGAAGTGTCTCTAAATGCTACCAAATTTTGTTATCCACACACTCAAGCTGTATAGCGGCTTGATAGCATCTCAGTATCATAGCTGTTTCCAGCAATCTGACATCACCAGTACAAGATATTGGTGCTCGTTTCTGGGTTATTTTGTACAATGGGAGAATGGAACATGTTGTCCATCTTTATTTATGTCAGTTGTTGTAGCTAGTAATAGCAACAATCTAGCAAAATGTTATCAGACACTTTTTAAGCAAGTGTGTATTTATTATTTGAAACTTTGCTTGTTGGCTACCCAAACTGAAACAACCTACTTTGAATATTTTATTTTGTAAATAAATTGGACAACACTGGCACACTTAAATGTCTGCTTATAATTTTTTTCCAAGACTTCTGCTTGCAGAGCTAGTTATTCGTTATTAAGTTGCAACTAAAACTAATAATAATCAAATACAGAGGCAATTATTTAATGTGATGACAAGCAGTAAATGTATGTACAATTACATTTATAATCATAATGTTGGTGTGGCCTGGGATGAAACTGAGTTTGACACCCCTGCCCTAGAAAAACACAAATAAAGGATTTCCACCTTCTTTACACTTTCATTAATATTATGTTAATGTTATTAATATTATGTTAATGTTAAAATGAGGTCAAAGATAAATCCAGCCAGCTCTTTTCTGCGGGTGATAAATACTTCAAGCACACATCCTGTCAATGCATGAATGCATGCTAATTCCCTCAAACCAATCCAATCACTGAACAGGTAACAGTCCTTTTCCATCACATCTACACCTGCCGTGAGAGTCCATGTTGAATATGCACACACAAGGTCTAAACTGAGTGTGTACGGCTACTTTTTCTATATAAAAAAAGCCTTGGCAATGTGCTCTTCAGCATGTAGGTCCAAGATTGGATGTGGTGTATGGTTTTGCCTTTGTACATCTATTACACTAGCATGTGCACCACAAAGGAGGTCCTGAACCCTTAGTGTGAACGGGTTTAGTGTTTAAATTTGAAAAATCTGACTTTATTCATAGAGTGCAGAGGCTGCTATCACACACAACAAACAGACATGGGTGGCTGCTGCTGTATGTATGTGTCAGATGAAGGAAATCCAGTTGCTCACTGCTATGAATGCTCTCTGCCACTGATGTAACAAAAGCCTGAGATGTTCTGGCTCCTGTCTGCAGTGATAATAAGATGAATCAGGGCAAAAACTGAGCTCTAACCTCCCTCATCACCTATGAATGACTGCCCTCAGTGAGCAACATCTCTAAATCACACATAGGGGTACTCCCAATTCAGTTTAACCCTCCTGCCTGCCTGGTTTAGTCATGTCTTACCGCCTACTCATTTATATATTAATCATTAATGCATTACACCCACTGTATAAAGCAAGGCCCACATTCTCTATATATCACATTACAACTGAATTAGATTTGTCGCTGCACTCAGCAGTACATAATCAGCAGATTAGAGGAAGAGGGTGAGAAGAGGCGAGAAAATGTGGTGAGAATCAGGAAATGTGAGGGGAAGACACACAGAGAGACACAGAGACACAGAACAGACCATTATGTACCTGAATCAAGAGTATTTCCTGATGCAGCTGTCTGCTGCTGTGGTCACTGAAGATGAAAACCTGGTGTAGCACCCACTGCTGGGGTACACAGTGGACATCAGTCACCATACCTTGTGGATGCTGTTGAGGTACTTCCCACTATACAAGCCTGTTTGTCTTCCCATGATCCCCTGGTCTGCCCTGTGCAGCATCCTCTTCTCTGGATGACTCCGGCTGTGGCAGGAGCAGAGATTTTTCTGAGACGGTGCTGATGTAAATGCTTGCAAAGACACTGGCTCACTCTCTGCTTTCCCCCTCCACTCACACACAGTGACTGCAGAGATGGAGCAGGAGGCAGAGAGAAACAGGACCAGAGCTGCTGCCTCTACAGGGTCCTAATGTCCACACTGTGTTGTCAGATTTTACCTTCAAAAATGAGGAACTGCATATGATGGGAGCAGGGAAATGCTGTGGTGTTGGTGTTGCTGAGTATTGTAAACAGATTTTTGTGGCCATCCTATTAGAGTGGTACAAGGGACAAGAATATGACTGATAGTCCAAAACTTCTGTAATATGAACACCAGCAGTTTGAGGGGGGGATTCCAGCCATCTTGTTAGAAAAATGACCAAAATGCAACCACTTTGTTAACCTGCCACCTCCTCTATCCACCCTGTAGTAAACAGAGAGAGTGCAAGTGCAGAGGGGTTGTTTAGTTAAATATGTTTTATGATTAATATAACATGTATATAATATGACTTACTGATCCTTTATCAAACCCCAGTCAGAGTTTGTGCAAGTTAGACTCTATGGCTATTATCATATATTTTTTAAATTTTTACTGGGATAATAATATTCAGGCCAAATATTACATTTTTGCTCACTAGTATAAAGAAGCTAAGATAGATTTTCCATCTATCCAACAAATTACTTTCTGTTGTGTATAATGAGTATTATAGCCTGGAGGAGCCACCAGCATGGCTATGAACTTTTAGTCCTATTTTACACATACTTGAGGGCAAATGCATCAACACTTAACCTCCAAGTGACCTCGGTGTGTTTATTCACACAATAGGAATGCGCACACGCGTGACAACTCTCCCGGACATCTAATCCATTATTTCTCCATCCCCTCTCAGTTTATTTATTTTTATCAGTAAGCAATAATTCAGATAGTAATTTCATGGATTAAAGTGCCCTCCAGTACAAGATTTACTGAGCCATTGATTAGGCCAGGCCTCAGCCTCCACCATCCCAGCTTCTCAAACTAGGGCTCCTGTTGCCACGGTGATCTTTTTCATATACAGTCCATCTCATTGCTCTGTCTGCAGAGGACAATGAAATCTGGGCCATTATGGATGAGGCTACTCCTCTGAAGGAGCGAGCATGAAGCTGCTTGGTCCTAGATGTTTCTCATTTGCATTTGCAAGGTTCCCCATGATAATACACATAGCATTTGCATTTCATGGAAATCACGTCTTGTGCCTCTTTCACCATTAAAAAGCATGTTTTAATTTGCAGCACCTCTCAGGAATTGATTGATTAATCTAGTCCACTAATAGCCTTATTATAATATGCCACTGGTTAAGTCACAGTGAGAACTGAGGTCTTGTGGTTGAAATATTCAGTTTGTTGTGCATCAGGATTGATAGATGCAGTTGATAAACAATGGTGAAAGGCACTGGTTACTCTCACTAGAAACTATTGGTAATTTTATAGCACATTTCATTACAAATAAACTTGATGTGCTTTACACTGAGACACACATGCATACAGTGTGTAACCATAAACCTGGCAGAATAACAAAGTTTTAAGTTTGCTTTTGAATGTGGACACAGTCATGATGAACAAAAGTGCAATTAAGTTTTATTTTACAGATTAAAATTCAGCTTTATGTATACCACTGCATATTAATGTGACAATGCTTTTCTTTGTCTCATGTGGTAGAAAACTGAATATCTTTGCATTTTATACTATTCGTCAGACAAAAATGATAATATTTTTTAAACTTCAGCCAGAGGAAAATTTTGAAGGCCATTTTTTACTATTTTACTATTAAGGGATAGACTGACTAATCAAAAAAGGAGGAGGAGGGGAGTGAGAGGGAGGATGGGTATCAGAGAGACAGAGGGGAGCCAGAATATTTTCACATATAACTTAGTGTAATCCAAGCTTTACTTTCAACCAAACCCAAGTTGATAATTGTTGAATAGTGGAAAGATGAACCAAGACTTTTTGGTGAGTTAAAAGTGTGTTTTACAAACAAGCACATCTTAGGTTGATAAAATATAAAAACTTGAATTCAGAAGGTACATGATTTACTACAGACAATAGGTGTAAAATATCTTCTTTCTTGACATTTTATGAGTTTATTTTTTTATTTATTAGAAAGCCCAAAGAGCTTGTGAAATTAGTAGTGTTGCATAAATGCTGAACTGACGGGAGGATAGGAACTATTGCCTTTTGAGGGCGGGGAGGGAAGGGCATCAGCACTATTTGAAAAACCTGCAAAATAACAGATTTAGGCGCCCTTTAAGCTAACATCAGCAGTCCTTTTGTTTAGATTGAAGGCATGTTTTGTCATCAGATTCCTCTCTTTCAAATTCTATGTAAACCTATAGTAACCTGTGATGTTTTTAACTTGTCCAAACCTGACTGATTACATGCTAACACCATGTGTCTGTTCCTGTCAGTACATCAAACATGAAACGTGCCTGGACAGCAGAACATAAGAAAACACAATACAGTTGGGTGAAGAGATTTAATGGACAGCGATTACTACTGTTGTCATGGTGAAGATGTATCAAGATGTCTGGTAACACCACGGAGAGATGGGAAATATACACATGCTTGTGTAACACATAAAGCCTCAAACACAATACATACTGTGACTGTGAATACAACTGAAAATGGCAGTGCTACTTGTGCTGCTGTGGTGTGGTGTGTGTGATTTTTTTGCACATGTATCTGTCTGTTTTCATCTGTATTCAGGCATGTACACCTGAGTGTGTGTGTGTGTGTGTGTGTGTGTGTGTGTGTGTGTGTGTGTGTGTGTGTGTGTGTGTGTGTGTGTGTGTGTGTGTGTGTATCAGGTGTTGACTCATGACAAAAATAGCAGAGTCTTGCTTGGCCGGCAGCACCAATCGCTGCCACCACAAATACAATGGTTTCCATGGCAACCTTGAAAATAGACTCCACATTCGCACTCAGAAATAGCAAAGGACGCTGCACTAACCCCAGAGAGCCCCGACTGCCAATAATAACTACCCATAGATATGGACGCACAAATATCAGCCGCACTCAGAAATGAAATCATGCCATTACATTTACCAAAACATAATTACTGAAACCTACACAAACAATCTACTCAAATTCAAACGCACATTTAGCATTTAGTGCACCGACCGAGGCATGGGAGAACATTAACCAGCTCTGTTGTTTAATAACATCGAAGCAGAAGCACAAAGAGACACAATATCTGACATGACCGAAGGAGAGATTCTTTACAAACATCAAACATACTAACAAAAATTCATTTCATGTCATATTTTCGGAGCTCTTGTGAATGTGATGGAGTGATGTTGCTGAAGATAAAGGGTAAAGTGATGAATGTTGCCTTGGAGACACTTGGGGAGGAAGGTTTATATATCGCAGCAGACAGTCAAACAGAGGATGGAGGAGCAACTAACACAAAGTGAGATTGTGTGTATCCAAAGCAAAACAGTATCTTGTTGGGTTATTCTTGTTATACTTCACCAGTCTGAAGATTTACCATTCCTCAGATTTGTGTATTGTTTGGCACTGGGAATTGTACACAGTGTTGGATGATATTATGGTGGATCATATCAGACATTATGAGTCATTCATAAGGGATGTTGTTGATTTTTCTGAACCACTGTGTCTCTGGAAACATCTATGAAAAAGCTAAATAGTCGAAGGTTTCTCTGGAGTCAGTAAACACTGAATCATTTTCAGGCAGGTACGTAGCTGCTGTGATGCATCTGGTTCATCAATTACACTGATATTGATGATGTAACCACCAGATATTCAGGCAAACTCAAAGTTCAGAGAGTTCATCATCAAAGACTGCAGGTGTGCAGCTGAGTCCATAAAGGACCAGTGTGTAGGATTGGCCTAAGAGTGGCATCTAGTGGTGAGCTTGCAGATTGCAAACACTTCATCTCACCCTCACCCTTTGAACATGCAGGAAAAATTACAGTGGCCAGAAAAAAAAAAAACATGAAAAGCCATATCTAGAGCCAGTTTTTGGTTTGTTAATTCTTGGCTACTGTAGAGACATGGAAACATGGCGTGCTCTCTTGTGAGCTGCTTTTGCAAAATATCAGGAAGCCAGTGCCTGTTAATAAACAAGCATTAATAATGACATTATTTCAGATAAAATTAATAAACATGAAAAAGGCCATAAGTCATGTTTCTTTGAAATTCTTTGTTTTCAAGATAACTGACTTATTGACTAAATTAAACTTGGTGTGACTGGTGCATTTAGGACTCAAAGGCAGCACTCTGGAAATCATGGTAATGACCTTTATTAATAAACAGGCAAAACTGGAACTTGGGCCAGTTTGTGACAGTGACAGTTCGTTCTTCGGGCTCTGAGCCCACACAGAGTCTTTGGGTTTCAGGCTGCGGGAATGGGTTGAGCCGAACAGGACCAAGGACATGAGGACGCAAGTCCTCTGACCAAAACAGTTCTGTTCACTTGCTGGCAGAAGCGACAGAAAGGAGCTTACAGGAGGAGAGCTGGACGAGGCGGGGAGCCCGGAACCAGAGGGGCAGCAGCACCAGACGAAGCACCAGAGCAGACGAGGGATGAGCGGCAGGGAAGTCCAGACCAGGCGGAGAAGTCGGGCCAGGTGAGCGGACAGTCTCTGAGCTGCAGCAGGCATCAGGCAAACAGATGGAAACACTCACACTGAAGCTTTGTCACAGGAAAACACCACACAGCCACAGGCAGAACTCACGATCAGGGACAGAAGACTGGTGAGTTTACAGGGAGACAGACGAGGCAGGCAGGGTCAGCAACGGGAGATCAGGTAGGTAAAGAGTGCTGGAAAGTCTTAACATGAATGCTGAAGAACAATCAGGCAGGAAGACAGAGTGCTGGAGAGGCTTATATACTGGGCTGATTGGGAATGAGCTGCAGCTGAGCTTGCAGGTGAGTGGAGTTGGGCTGATGAGGTGGGAGTGGCTGGTAGGTAGAGTGGAGCAGAGGCAGGGGAGAGTGGAAAAATACTGAGGCAGAGGGACAGGAGGGAAACTTGCTGTGATACTTGGTTTAAGATAAATCTGATATATTACTCATTTAACAACTGCAACTGCATTTTAGTCTAGTTGTAAATGCTTTGGAATTATTATATAATTATTATAATTAGAAAGAATTTACACAACATTAAACAGCTGGAACCTCTTCCATCATGCAATCACTAAAATGTTGGAGCGGTTCACAAACATAAACCATTAATGTGAACTGCACCTATCAGGGACAAATTAAAGAGCACATTTAAGCTCTTTTAGTATGAAATACAAAATAACGGGGTCAAAGTTTATCCTCATTTCTATGTAACTTGTGTTCCTCTTCAGCTAATAGTTGTTTTCTGTTCATTGTCTGATTCTGATTCTGTTATTAGCGGTGTCATTTATGCCATCATACAAAACTGTCCCTCCTTCCTGGTAAAATCAGGGGCCAGATTTGGCAACAGATTAATTTGTTTTTACTGAACTAAAGTGGTTGACAATATGCAAAATGTTTTGGTGCTTTCACAATTACACTTTATGATCTGGTACACTGTAAAGCCTTTTTTAACAGTAGCTAAACTTCTGAAATAAAAGCAGATGTCATATCTCATGGTAGTAGTGTCTCTCTCTGTTTATTTGCTTCATAATAAGTTCCAAAAAATGTATTAGTGCTCCTTGAAAGTCCCATCTTTAGCAGCGAACATGAGTGTAGGGAGACACCTAAATATAGCCATAAGAAAAACAGTATTTTTTTTTTTTTTTTTACAAATCTCATTTTCCTTCACTGGCATGAGGCCTCACTCTGCTCAGTGAAGCCCTGAACAGATCTTTTCTGTAGTCCATGTTTAAGATTCAAAGGGGTTTTACAAAGCAAGGTCATCCACATAACTCAGCATATCTGCTCTTCAACAGGCCCCTGAACGAGTGGACTATACCAGATGGTGGCAGTGTGTCCACTATATTGTGCATGTGTTACAGTAGCTGCCTGCTTCAGCCACTGTGACAGAGACAGCAGAAATATATCTAAGAACTGTTTTGGTATTGCATTTAAAAGCTTAATTGAATATGCATGTTGCTAAACATAACTGTGACACACCAGTGCCGACCAGAGAGAGGCAAAATACAAACACAAGAGATTTTCTGGCCTTTGTCAGACAAACATGTGGAGATGCAACTGTTCATTCTGGATGTACAAAACAAGTAAACAACAGTTGTGGTACCTTTCAAGACATATTAGCCTGCACATCATCCAGTTCACATGTACACTCCTGTAAATAAACAGTCACATTCCAAACAAGATAATAATTTCTTTCACAACAACAAAAATAAGACGTTATTCTTTGTTCAGATTTGGATGAATTGTTTTTAAAGATTTAGCTCAGCTCATACTATGACCATGTTTTGTGTTTGTGTGTATGCAGGATTGTAGAGTACCTAATTGTTCCTCTGTAATACAAAGAGACCATATAAATGTTCTTGTTATTTGCTATTTTTTCACACAGAGATCTATGTCTTTGTCTCCTCTCTCTCTCTGGCTTTGAAGGAATGAGTGAGTGATACATCAAACACGTTGAAAGAATTACAGTGGATGTTTCAGTGAGGAAAATTAGCCATTAACAAAGAGTATAATGACTAATTATGATACAAAAAAACTCACTACAAGCACAAAAAATATGTATGCCTCATGAAGTCCATATAAATCTACATGTATGCACTAAATAAACTCAACCAGGCTATCTTGTCTGGATTTTGGGTCCATTTTTTTGTTGCTCCCGGTTACCCCACCTGACACCATCATGAGAGTACGAACTGACAACTGCAGAGGAAAAGACACAAGACCAAGACTAAGACTAATCAAAAAAGGAAAGAAAAAGATAGCAAGTAAAATAGCAGAAACAAAAGGGAAAGACAAGAACTTCAAAATAAAACAGGAAGCGAGTAAACTAAAACCTAAAACCATGACAAATCTAAGGCCAATAACACGCATGTTATAGTTTTAATATATTGCCTTTTTATTCTGCAGCTACTCAGAATTAGTCTGTGAGTTACATTAAAATGAGAACACAACAAACAAAGCCTTATTTAGAGACTTATTTATTAGCAAATGAACCTGTTAATACCGACATTCAAATAAACCTGTTGTGTTTATCCCTAGCCTCACAATTACTATTACTATTATATAAAAGTAATACTTCTTTGGTATCATTTGATGTCCACACAGTACGTGATGTATGTATGTATCAGCTTATAGCTTGACCAAAATACATTATATCTGATCATCATCATCATCATCATCATCAAGAACAACAACAACATTCAATCATGTTCAGTATTAGCTCTTATAAAACAATAAAATCCATCATGTTCTCAGCTGTGAGCAGTAAGCAGTTCTTCTTGAGAGAAAGAGTCTGATCTCATTTAGGTGATGGAGCACTGTACACTAACCTGCTGCCAATGGCCTAGAGCTGTATCTCATTTATAATTCACCAGAGGACTGTAAATCTCCTGAGAGCGATACGCCCATCCATCAGGCCGCTGCCTAAATCTCCCTGCTATTTGATACTTTCCAATCGAACACACAT
This sequence comes from Lutjanus erythropterus, assembly GCF_056507025.1. NCBI lineage: Eukaryota > Metazoa > Chordata > Actinopteri > Lutjaniformes > Lutjanidae > Lutjanus > Lutjanus erythropterus. The sequence continues at coordinate 24,541,120 of NC_139318.1, forward strand.
CAGGGTGAATCAGGCTGTTGTGACACTGAGAGGTGAGTTTACATGACTTGAGAATCACTTCTGCCAAGAAACAACAATGAAGATTATGCATATGGGAAGACTATTACAGTAAATCCATCAGTGAGAGTCTGTAACTATAGGATGAATCATTTGGTTTTTTTCTAAAGCAAAGGCTGCATCATTTTTGTCCTTTGTGAAAAGTGTCTTTATGAATTTGGAGAAGAGACTGATAGTAAAACTGTCATTATTACTGTTGCTCTGTGTTCTGACATTAAATTTGTAATGTTAAAGTTTTGCTGTGTGGTTTTAGGCCTATGCCTTTCTTTGCTAACTCAAAGAATGCAGTAAGAAGAGTGCAGATCACCGCCACACAACACGTGGTGAAGCACCTACTGCAATGTCACCACAACTGCATGATGCAACCAGCGGAAATTTGCAAAGTTCTGCCAACATTAACAAGCCCTCCACATAAGTTGTTCTGAGCTGAAACAAGATTATAAACTGAAGTGTGAGAAGAGTGAGAAGTCAGCTGTCAATGGTTGTATAAAACAGAGTAGTCAAAAAATAAAATTACTGTCTCACAGTTGTGCGACTCTGCCAACCAGTAAAGTTACAATTTATATCCACGTCTGTAGAGATATATTCTATGTAGTGAAGACTTTGATGGAATTTAATACAGAAGTTAACACTATATTTACCTGTAACTTTAAATAAATATAATAAAAGATATTAAGTGTAGTTTTTGGCATTATGCTCATGGTTTTGTTATCGTCAGCAAATCCCATTAAACGGCCTAAACCAACAGTGTATTAATTTGTTCCTCAGTACTTCCCAACTTCCCCAGCCTCTCCATGGCTCTCAGCCTCAAGCCCATTACTTTTTCACAAATATACACTTTGGTTTTTTAAAAAGGGCTCAGTAATTTCCTAAAACAGCAATGCACTGAGCTGGAACTATATTTGTTGGTGCTATGTTTTTTGGAGTAGTTACAGCAGCAGGATGGTGTATGTGGGGTTGACGCAGACGTCAGCGCTCATGTTTATCCTAATAAAGGAACATGCCACCCAGTGCTAGAGTGCAGCTCACTGATGTGTTTCTAACAATTTTTGAACAACAATCGACCTCTATGGCACAGAGAATAAGATATGTAAAGCCTTGACTACACTGGCAATATTTGTGTGACCAATTAACTTTTTGATTAACTTTTTTGATTGTTCTATATGGACTATTTTTGGGGATTTGAGCCTGGATCTAGCATATAAATATGATTTTTAACTATAGAAAAGAGCCATCAAGTCACATTCCTTGCATCATGGTAGCAATACTGTTCATTTATACAGCAGAAGAAGTAGCATTAAGTGCTTGTTTTCATGCGCCTGTGGGTTTCCTGCATGTGTATCTATCTAAAAACACTCTGGTAATGATGGGTAATTACTGCTACTCCATGTCACATTATCCATGTCACATTATTATACAGTGGTGGTTGCAGATGCATCGCGCATGCACAGCTCAGTCTCAGCAACACAGCTGCATTTCTCCCTGGACCACAATTAATCATGATGTGTATTGTCATCATCTAGTGAAAAACATGTATTTCAATATTTGGCCATTTTTAAGTTTAAATGAATTATCTCTTTTGGGTTCTGAAAAATGTTCTATGCTGTAGTCTAAAAAACATCTATAATGTATTAAACTATATAAAAATTCACAGATTTGCCCAACCACAGCTGATTGACTGTGACGTACAACACAAAATAACTTCTAAACAGATTCACATAACATGACTAAACACACACAGACTGCTGATGAATCTATACATCCTGTACACACACACCATTTTTTCAATCTTGTGTGTGTTTGTGAGGTTGTGTGTGTGTGAATACATGAATGAGTGGATGCATGCACGTACACGGTCGCAGCTTTTGCAAATTCATGTCATGTCATGAAAAATTTACATTTTGGAGGTATAGTTTTTATAGCAAAGTGGTGACGTGGTTCTGCCGAGTGGACTGAGAGCTTGAGATTTCACCTTTCAAGAGCCAACTCTTTATGAATCCTGTTTTTTCTTTTCAATCTAAAACACAGTTTACCCTGCTTCACGCTTTCTCACAATGCTCAGCAGCTCCAGTATAAGAATAGCTGGATTGTGAACCTAAAAACAAGGCGGTGGTTATGACGAGACATGGAATAAATAAATGGAAACACACACCTTAGCAGTGTTTAGGATACAGGTATCAAGAAAAGCTCAAAATAATCTCCATCTCCAACTCCACTCTGAAGTCCACAATGTCAGTCAATTCAATTTGGGAGAGGATGTAAGCATGGATCCCTACAGACCTCTGACAAAAAGATTAATGATGATAATATCAGATAATACTCGAGTTACAGCTCTCTAGATGAACTGATCCATATACAGCATCGTCCACAGGGACATTAGAAGAGGTTTTAGTCCATTTCTAATTTGTAAGTGTTTATTTGAGCCAATATCAGATTGAGCTTCCACCATCATCATCTATGTTTTGATACATTCATCATCCCTGAAAGCAATAATCGTTTTCCTCTGTGGAATAAAAATCATGTGTAGAAGGAGGACAGAAGAAATACTGTGTAATAGTACAACACTGACAGGAGTCATTCTGAATATTGAGTACTTTTGACACTGAGAGTTGTTTCTAATACTTCTGTATTTTTACTTAGGTGAATTTTAAATGCAGGATATTCACTTTATGTGGATTCTTTATTCATTCAATCCAATCCAACTTTATTTTTAAAGCACTTTAAAACAACCACAGTGCTTGCTTGTCTTGCTTTTTCTTCAGTCAGAATAAAGATCCTAAATGGATTTTTTTTTTTTTACATAGTCACATTTATCTAACAGACAAATGTTCCCTTGAAAGATTTATTTAATGCTCAGAAGATACTATGATCTAGTTTATTTAACAGGGAAGAATATATTTCATTTATAATTGCCGGACCATATGGCATAAGAATTATGATAAATGTCCAAAAACAACAACATTTGCCACTTATATGACTATTATTTCCTTTGGGAAAAGCTTGTTGCCAGTTCTGTAGGTTGTTTATCATTCAGTTCAGTCCAACCTTTATTTAAGATTCTCATTTAGGCTGACCCTCATTACGATGATGCAGAGATTACACCATGAAAAATTCAAGTATGCAAAATCAAGGAGCAGAATCAGTTAAAATAGTTACCATGAGAAATACAACCATCACCACACAGTTAGTTAAAACAGCTACAGGCAGGTAACTGACAGTTACTAAATGCATCCTTAAAGTTTCCAAGGGGTATAAGAGTACTGACCTTTAGGTCAGACTACAAGAGATCCCAGGAGTCTATTGTTCTAACACTTAAAGCAGCTCTTTGAGAATTGGTTCTAACATAATGCAACTGTAGAACCAGCCAGTCACTGGAGCATGTTAAAACTGGACCAGGGTTCCAACGCATCATAGATGTAAGTTACTGTGTGATAGTAATTTTCAAACCAGGGCTTTATTAATATACAGGAATTTCAATCTGTTAAATGTTTCTGTTGACAGGATGATGTGGACTAGACTATTCTGGTTTTATTTAAAGTCTCTTTGATGTAATCTATCTGGACGTTGTAACACTGTCCTGTAAGTGAGTCCTCACTGAGTGACTTGATCCAACACTGAGGTCATGTCCTGATTTCTTGTCACAGTTTAAACCTTTTAATCAAAGACTTGCGGGTCAACACTGAGGGTTTCAGGTCAACCCTTTGCTTCCAGCTGAGGCCAAAACTTTCCCTCTTCTTCTTTTCCCAATGTTACTGGTGCCCATGTTGATTAATGTTATAGGATGGCAAATGGTCAGTGCATATTCTTTTACAAGACTATGTTTAGGCTTTTATTCACTTTACTGGGACATAGCAGACATGGGGAAGGAGGTAAAGACCTGATAACATATGAACACCATCACCTCCTGCCCTTGACACCACTAGCAATCAGACCTGTGGCCTGTTTCATCTTCAAATCTCTTCTTGTGTGAGGCTTTCTATGAGAGGTGACCTTGTGCTCAGAAGATTGATAACAAAGGGTTTAATGCACAACTATACGTGAGCCAGATGATCATATGTCATGTTGACATCTACACTGTCACCCTTTTCACCTCCTTCAGCTTTAGACTCCAATCATAGTTCTGGGGTGTGTTCCAGCATTTCATATTGCCCTCCATAGACCCTTTTTCTCTGCAGCAATTTTAGCTTTTCATAGCAGCAATTGATCAAATTAACAATTCCAATAAGGTGTTCTTGTTCGATGGTCCTGGTATTGTTATTGGTATTGATTATCAAGCTCTCTGTCGTGGTTTACTGTCATATTTTGCCTGTGGTTTTCCTGCTTTGACAAGTCAAAGTGTCATTGTGTTGTTATTCAACACAATAACACAGTACTAACACCAACCCGGCTCCAAAAGCTTCAGGCTTACTTTGCACAAATAGCCACTGATGTGGATATTAACACACCACTGGTCCTGTTTTATTACCTAAACTTGAGGCCCTGTCTTTGAGATTATTCTTGTATAAAAATCCATTTGTAAAGCAGCTATAATCAACATGAGGTCGAGACTAAAACAGAGTAACAGGACACTGAAACGAATGGACAGAGGTGGATACTCAGCAGGCTGAACAGGCTGTGGCTGGTGTGGGTTTTTTCTTTTTGTATCCTCTGGGCTCTGCACAGGCACCTCACCTCCCTGATATCCCTGACGCTCAGTAAATGTGTACCAGTGATGTTCTGGGCAGGTTTAATGTCTCGTTGTTGAGTTTTTCCATCCCGGGCTGTGCACATCCTATGCCAGTTTGTGATCTTTCCAGTCAGGATGCTTTTAATTGCTCTTCTGTTGAAGTTGACAAGAACATGGCACAGGAATTTTGCCTTCAATTTTCTGAAGAAATGCAGCCATATCTGAGCCTTCTTACCTGGATGGAGATGTGTGATGACCCTGACAGGTTCACTGTGATGTTGATTCCCAAAAACCTAAAATTATTCACATGCTCAACCTGAGCTCCACTGATGTAGACAGCAGTGTGCATCTTTACCTCCTTTCTCCAAAAATCAACAATCAGCTCCTTGGTTTTGCTGATGTTGAACAGCAGGTTGTTTTCTGTGCACCACTCTGCAAGACTGTTGATTTCCTGCCAACAAGAAGCCTCATCATTGTTTGAAATCCGGCCGATGATGGTGATGTCATCTACAAACTTCACAAAAGAGTTTTCTCCATGTCAGGGGCTATACAGCGTGAAGAAGAGAGGACTGAGCTCTGATGTAGGTGTTGTTCTCCTCAAGGTGAGTGGAGAGTGGCGATGGTCCAGGCTTGCTGGATTATTTTAAAATTATTATTATTTTGGGTTTTTCACAAAATAATCTGTGTGAAATTACCACATTGCAAACCTTGAGGCAGTTATAATTTTAATATAGAGCTGTACATATTGCACAGAAATTATGAGGAATGAGTCGGTAACAGTCACGGGCCCAGGATCTTGTTTTTGTCACCTGTAGCAGATTATTCTGACCGTGATCTCTAAAATTAAAAGCAGGCTGAATCTCAGGCTCAACTCTAGATAGAATAACCACCATAATAACTAAGATAAATGGTACAAGTATCCATGTGTAAATCTCACTGATGGAGGGAGGAGCGGGACTGTGAGCTGTTTTATGTTAACCACATACTGTACATGCTGCTCTGAACTCTCCATATTGATCCCACACACACTGCTGCTGCATGCACATCACGTCCCGCACTAAAGACTGCTGCAGCTGCAGTTCCCACACACACACTGAGCGTTTGCCCTGTCCTTCACCACAGTAATAAGATGAACCAGGAGGAAGGGCTTCATCATTAAAGACATTATGGCACTGAATGAGCCCTTAATGCAGAAGAAAATTTACAGCATCCCTGAGGACACCCCCCTTTTGTATTAGGAAAATGCATTATGATGAGGGACAATATAATAATCTAATGAGCACTGAGGGAAGTAAAGACAAAAGGGACAGTCAGCCTTCAGTAATTCTACTCCTGCCTCATCTCAAAGACAGTTCACTCCCCAGATGTTTACCACACTGCAGCATGTTTAATAAAAGATTTTAAATGCTGCAGCTGATTTCAGACATTATCTGATGTTATGTCTGTCAGTTTAATAGCAGTGTACTTAACCAGCTGAGGAGGAAGTGTAATATCCCATTTATAATGCTGGACACTCCAAATCCATTTCTTTTGTGTGTGAAATATGCATGTGTCTCATTTGAGTAGGCAGTACTGTGTTAATACAAGAGAGAGAAGGAGACAGACAGAATGAGACAAGACATCAGAGACAAATACTACTCCCATTTTACAAGCAGACAAAAAGACTTTGAAAACATGCTAACAACAACACACTCCCATATCTACTGGGTAAAATACAACAATGTGCAATGATGTGTAATGACCTCCTCTGAAATACAACCACCATGAAGACTTTCACTCACCTGCCTATACCTAAAGTGACAATTTGCACTGAGCTGATCCTTGTACATAGACACACTTGGTCTATGTGCATACAGACTATATATACGTGTGTGTGTGTGTGTGTGTGTGTGTACATTATATAAAACAAATAACTAATGGATTAATCAAGAAAATGATTGCAACCCTCATATATACATATGTATTTCTAATGGCAAAATCACAGTTTTTATGTTAATGCAGGTCTATATTTTCTGTTGTTTCTCTTTCACACTTGTTTTTTTCAATGAAAACGTGTTTCCCATGCAAATAAAGCTTTTCTGAATTGAATTGAACTGAACTGAGAGAGAGAGAGAGAGAGAGAGAGAGAGAGAGAGAGAGAGAGAAAGAGAGAGGAAATGGGACACACCCCCTGCTTTGCTCTGCTCTCTCTCTCTCTCTCTCTCTCTCTGCTGTTTGCGCCCCTCAGATCAGATCAACTATCAGCTGGTTTCATTTCCTCATCAGAGAGGACCGCAGACAGACTGATGACAGACAGGACTAAAGGGACCGCAGATGAAGACAGGATGAGACTGTCCTGTAGTGGATCATCTCCAGGACCGGACTGCTGAAGAATCCCTCCTCCTCCTCCTCATTCTTCTCCTTTTCTTCGGATCTTTAGAAACCGACACAAGGTAAAGCTCCAGCGGGCGGGACACTTGTGTCTGCCGGGACAATATCTCCGACTCAGGGAGGAGATGATGGTCGCAGGAGGCGAAGATGCAAACAACATGTTATTAATGTTTCAGGATTTAGAAAGAATGAATTATTTGATGCAGAGATTAATGTAATTGGTGGCGTTATGATGACATTTTTGGCAGACTAACCACAACTTTTTGACAATCTGTAGCCTCCTGGCTGCTGCAGTGCACCTCTGTGTGCATCAGAGCATGACGTGCTGCGAGCTTTAATGTCCTCATTATCACCTCATGTAAAGGAATGACATCAGAGCCGTCAGTAAAACAGTGCAGATGTATTGATCTCATTGTATGTCAGTGGTGAAATGTAACTAAGTACATTTACTCAAGTACTGTGCTTGAGTACAAATTGGAGGTACCTGCATTTCCATTTTATGACCTCTCAGCAAATATCCTACTTTTTACTCAACATTTATCTGTTAACATTTTACTTTCCAGATTACAATTTTTCAAACCTCTTTTGTCCTGTGAAAACCAAACATCTCCAAATTTGAAGATTTTGAATTAAGATATTTCTGTCAAACTGCAGACAAAAATGTTTTTGGCAGGCGTGTGCACAGATAGACTGATAGATGGATGGTGCTAAAGCACCTGCCCCTTTAGCCTCTCACCATTGCCCTTTTTGCAGGACATATTTTTCCTGTTTCTTTTCCTAATTTTATAGAGTAGTTTTTGAGTTGGCCAATTACCTGTTGCAATGCCTTACAACTGCATCTGAGTTTGTTCTGCAGGACTGTAAGAGCACCTTGTCACAGCCACCATGTAACACATGCAAATCAAGCAGCATGATCCCTCTCTCCGACCTGCAGCTTTTCAGCTGACAGTCATGCAACAATGGTGTTTGCTCTAATTGTTTGTCACTCTTGTGAAATTAATTGGCTACCTAAATATCTCAGTACAGCCAGCCAGACTTAGGCCTAAACAGTGAATGCTAAAGACTATCACCATGCAAATTGTTAATTTTGTAGAGTACAGTATATTAAGTGTTAAACATCTGCATGGGGTATTGAAAGGGTATTGACATAAATATATGTAAATATTCAAATAAGTAAATGTGCTACTATATTTGGTTTTTATTTAAAAAACATGTCTGTGCACATCCCTGATGTATTGGTTGAGAAAATAAACATCTACAGCAGAAAAATGCAACATACACATTAATACAGCAGTAATATTAATCCAAAAAGATCATATATAGTATTAAACACTGAAACAGACCATTTTATAGCCCAATGAGTACTTTTACTTCTGATACTTTATGTACATTTTGTTGCTAATACTTGAATACTTTTACTTGTGTAAGGTTTCAAATAGGCCTGGCTATCAGTGCTCAATAACTTTAAGGTATCAATTGAAATAACTCAGTACCAACTAGTATTGAAACTACTCCAGCCAACAATACCTACATTTGATCCTTTTTGTACCCAAATCAAGAAAAAAAGACTATTTGTGAGTTTTTTCCTCACAGACAATTACTTCAGGCACTGTTTGGTTTAATATGACGTGTTTGGCCCACTACTACAACCCATACAGTCTGTGGTGTGGTGAAGTAGAGTGTGGTGTAAATAAAGGTATCAAATGAAGTACTGTATTTGTATCAGTATAACTTGTATAAGGGTATAGGTGTCATTTTTTAAAAACAATACCCAGCCCTAGTTTCGAATGCAGGACGTTTAATTGTAGTGGAGTATTTTCACGGTGTGGTATTAGTACTTTTACTTAAGTAAAGCATCTGAATATTTCTTCCACCACTGTGCAATATGTCCTTACAGCTCCATGACTCTCCACTGTGAAGACTAGAACTCCTCCAGACTCCTGCACTTATACTTCTGATATGATGGGGGGGTCACTCTGGATTTCCCATCATGCCGCTGCAGCAGTGTTCAGCAGAAGGAGCTTCATCACAGTTCTACCTCTGGCTTTATTGTTGCCAACAGTGAGAGTCAGTGCACAGGTAGGAAGCCCTCTGGACTGCCACAAGACGTGTGTGTGTGCCAGCAACATCATCAGCTGCTCTCAGATGAATCTCACCAACGTTCCCACCTCTCTGCCAAAATATACGACTGTCCTGGACCTCAGCTTCAACTCCATCACTAGGCTCCGCGCTGAATGGACCCCCATCAAACTCATGAGACTACACACTCTGCTGCTCAGCCACAATGGCCTCAACTTCCTCTCCTCTGAGGCGTTTGTGCATGTGACACAGCTCCGTTATCTGGATCTGTCCTCAAACAGCCTCCGCCTGCTGGACGAGTCCATCTTTGAGCCGCTGGAGCACCTGGAGGTGCTACTGCTTTTTAACAACTGCATCTCTCAGATAGATCGCACCGCCTTCTCTGGCCTCAACATGCTGCAGAGGCTCTACCTGAGCCAGAACCAGATCTCACGCTTCCCCCTGGAGCTGGTGAAGGAGCGGAGCCGGCTGGAGACTCTGAGGCTGCTGGACGTGTCCTCCAACCGAATCAAAACATTGCCCTACCATGAACTTCAGGCTCTGCCTGCCTGGATCAAGAACGGCCTGTACTTCCACAACAACTCTCTACCCTGCAGCTGCGAGCTGTATGACATGGTGGCACGCTGGCAACTCAAAGACCTCACCTCCATCACTGACTTCAAGCTCAGCCACACCTGTGTGTTGCCAGGCCCACAGAAAGAGAAAATGGCCACACTGGACCTGGACAAAATGTATCTGAACTGCAGTGAGGTCAGAATCATGGATAAAGAGGCCTATCTGGAGCAGTTCCTGGTCCTGGACTGTGACACCAGACAGAGGGAGATGAAGAAGAGGTGGGCGCTGCCTGGAGACGTCCCCTTGTCTCCAACATCCAAGACTGCTGTGATGTGTGATGATGGCAGCCTCCAGATTGGGCCCTTGAAGGCAGAGGACTCTGGAATCTACACCTGCTACGCCTCCAGTGACTTCTTCAATGAGACGATTTATGTAACTGTTGTGGTGTTTAACTCGACCAAGAGTGGGGGGCTGGAGAACCTTAAGACAGCCTACACCACCCTCGTAGCATGTCTGGTCAGTATAGTGATGGTTCTCATCTACCTCTACCTCACACCCTGCCACTGCCCCTGCTGTCCCGGACAGGGCCTGGAGAAAAAAGACCCCGGAGACAGCCTCCACTCTTCAACTGTCAGCATCTCACACGATGAGACGGGGCAGGAGAGAGTGGAGGGCGGAGGCTTTCCCTACAGACATGTGGCCTTCCTGGAACCCAAGGACCAGCTGGAGCAGAACGGGCGGCTGAACCCGATAGGTGAGGAAGACGAGGAATGGCAGGGGGACAGCAGGGAGAGACGGAGGTCTGACGCAGGGTCTGTCAGCTCTGTGTGCTCCGATACCCCCATGGTGGTGTAAAAAAGTCAAGCTGCAGGGTGAGAGAGTGGTGGCTGCTCCACAGAGGTGTGTGTGCTTTGAATGTGTGCAAGATTTAAAAGACAGCATCTTCCAAACAAAGTTAAAGCTTTAGACGGCTCTCACAGCTGTTGGCACGGCTGCAGTAGCATGTACTCTTGATAGAAAATACTTCATCAGTGCAATGCCTTGATAAATACAATCTAAAAATACCATTCTGGAAATGCCTAAAAATGTTATTAAAATCACATGAAACCTAAAATATTTTTTGATAAATGAATTAATCTCAGTTGTCATACAGGATTGAAATTGTTTTTTATAGTACTGCACTTAAAGAGACTGTTCACTGCAAAATGAAAAATGCATATTTTTCCTTTAACCTGCAGTGCTATTTATCTAAATTGTTTTGGTGTGAGTTGACAAGTTTTGGAGATATCGGCTGCAGAGACGTCTGCCTTCTCTGCAGTATAATGGAACTAGAAGGCACTCAGCTTGTGGTGCTCAAAAGAAAACAGAAAAAAATGGAACTCAACAGCAATGTCTCTTTCAAGAAATCATGTTACAGTTTAAATTACTTTGACATTTTTGGCATGGAAATATAAAGAATATTTTACCTCCACACATCGTCTTAAAGGTTGCAACATTATGGTGCAGTGCAAGCTTTGCATGTCATCAGCTGAGCTGCTTTCTGCATTAAGACTCCATGTCTAATTTGAAAAAGCACCTTGAGGTAACAACAAGTTCTTCTTTGTCATGCTAGTGTGCCCTGTCATGCTGATGCTGAGGCTCTAACGTTAAGGACAGAGAGTGTTGTAAAACCCCCAGGCTAAAAGTGATTTGTGATTTTAGGCTATAAATTTTTGACTTGCTTGTTAGTTTGGTTTGCTACCTAGCTAATTAGCTGAGCAGAATTGCTGATAAATATGTTGCCAGTTAGCCACAAATATGATCCTTTCCCTAGCACAAGCCTCTTATCTAAGAATAGTGGGTGGAGTAACGGGGTCATGACTTCTACGAAGTGCTAAAAGCACCAGAAGCCAAGTGACATCTACTTCCATTATATAGGAGACATCGCTACATCGAAACATCACTATGGCCAAAATCTCCAAAACTCAGCAACTCACATCAAAACAATCTAGATGGATAAATAGCATTTCAGGTAAGAGCACATGTACATAATTTTGATTTTGGGGTGAGCAATCTCTTTAAACTGTCTTCAATTAATGCTCCGATTATTTTACTGCAAATTACTGGCTGGCCCTGAAAGAATTTGCTATGCAAGCATAAGAGTTTTCTTTTTCTTTTTTCTTTTTTGGTGTTTTTTCTCAACTTAGTTAGCTTGTGAATATCCTGAGGCTACACTTTAAAAGAAAGTTATCCGCCTTGTGTTTATGCACTGGGGATCACATGCAGCACTACAAAGATGAGACGGAGTCAAGATGTTGGACAGAAGCTGCTGCTTGAAAGAGAAGCTATAATTTTTATGCAGAGCTTGCAGAGCTCACTTAATTATTACTGCAAGCTGATTAATATTTATGCTAAGTTTTACATTCCTGTTTGGTTTTATCGGCCTTCACAGGACACAACACTGTAAGGATTACACTTATGCAATTTTATCTATTTGTATTATTTTAGATTTGAGTGCGATTTAATGCTCAATTAATAACGTGTGTGTTTGCAGTAACTGACCTTCTGTTGAAGTGTTTTTAAATACTGCTTTGGCAATATCTTTAAACCTTTTATGCAGGAATATTTTTGGTCATTTTGGATGCAGCACAATTACAGAATCATCATCCTAACAATCAGCTGGTGATACATTGTACTTTTCCTGTAATTCATTTAGCAACAAAAGGTTTTCAGATACACCAGACTACATCCAGTGTTGTGGCAGTTATTCCTGTCACAATGACACCACATGCACACTGCACGTACTACTGAAACTGATATCTGCTTGTTTACATCCATATTTATACAACTATTGACTATGGGCACAACATGAAATGCTGATTTGAGATTAGCCAGTTATGTCACCCAGTTACTTCATTGCATGATACTGTAAAAAATATCAAACAAAGAAATGCATTCTGGTAATACTGTCAGGACACTGTCACAACCATGTCATGACAGGTGTCATATACGTGGACAGTCTTTATGAATGTTTGTGACTGTTGTCATTAAAAGTCATTCAGTCACGTAGCTGTTGCTGTAGGGCTAACCAAGATAACTAGCTAACACCAGCTACAGTTAACAGCAGACAGCGGTTAGCCTACTTAGCAACAAGTAAACTCTTTAATTGTTGTTTGTCCATCAGTTAAATCACCTTGGTACTGTACACTGTCGTCAAAACTGCTGTTATAAAATATAATGACATATGTTTAACAGGTCTAAATGGTATGACTTTAGCAGAGGTCAAGGAAATTATTCATGACACTGTTACAAAAGCATTTGACAGTGTAATAAAAACTTAATGACATCGTTATGACCAAAATGTACCAGTTTATTTAAGTTTGATAATAAGACAGGTGTCATGACATGGTTATGACAGTGCTGTACTTCAAATAAAGGGTTGTGCACATTTTTAATATTGATGAGATCAGCAGTAGTGAAGAATAATTGGTCTCTTCTTAGGCAAAGATATTGATCTCCTGATTGCAGCCTGTCTGCTAATTATAACATTTTATGCCCTAGTATGCAGATTTTCCAGGAGGAAGTTTCTTGTGTATTGTGTCATCAGGGACTAAATCTCAGAACTCCTCCACTGAAAGAGACTTTATCACCGGGGTCTGCAGAGATATCACAGCGTCTGGTCCAGATAAATAAGCATTTTAAAAGGCTAAAGCTCATTTAAAGCTTAAAAAACATTCCACAAGTCAACAGAGTCACCCAGCTGTCCTCTGTCAGTGTAGCTGCTGCAGGTTTTGTCTCCTGACGTCAGATTTCAGCCTCCATCCATCAACTAAACTGTTTAGAAAGGGTTAAACATGATCAGTACTTTAAGCCACATACATGACAGTGAATTCAAGTCCCAAAAATCAGCTGCTGTATCATTACAATGCAGTTTAAAATGATGTGTTTTTTCAGTGTGAGACTCAGACCAGGAACATAAATGTACATCCTGCCATATTTGACAGTTAATAGCAGCCAGGAAGCATCAGCCCAGGGGAAACAACTGAGAGCGAGGACCATCTCCTGAATGCTTCTGGGCATTAGTGCCCAACCCTGAACAGCAGTCTCATAAACACAGTCAGAAATAGCAGCTCGTAGTGCAGCCAACACCCAGGCTGTCTGACACAGTTGAAATGTAAATATAGAAGGAGCACTTTTCAAAAACATGTTTTACTTTTGGATACATTTCTAAAATACCTTCAGATTATTGAGGCTCAGAACAGTGTCAGAATTGCAGAAGAGTCCTGTAAAAATTATGCTTTCACAAACTTAAATTCACTCTGGATCCATTGTTGATGAATGTCTGTGACACAACACAGTTTAAGAGTAAAACTACAACTAGTAATAGAAAAATAGTTACTCACATGAATAGAATTATAACTAGTAATACTAAGAAATTAGTCTTCTTTTAGCTTGCAACTAGCAGACTAAGATTCTAACCTCTGCTCATGACAGATCAAAGACACATAATGACAGTGGAGCGAGTTCAGATCAGATAGATGTAGCAATGTGCAGTAAATATACTTTTATTTTGAAAGAACTTCACTTCTCATGGTGCTTTATCAAGATAATTTAGGTTAGTCACCTTACTTTAAATTAAATTAAATGTGTCTATGGGAATTGTAGCCTTGACATGACATTGTGAGTGTAGACTAATATTATAATGTAGCTTCATTGAACTTCATTGAATTATAACTCTCAGAACGGGCACATATCTACTGTATGCTAATGATGTATATATATGTCTTTTTTTTTCCTCTGACAGTTACATGTAACCAAAGACTGAGAAGTAATAACCTACATGTTCAGTGTTTACAGTCACAACACTTGTATCGTCATTAGTATATTGAGGTTAGTGTATTTCTGTGTCACAAACCCTTATTTTAATATATGCAATCCTGTGTAAGGACTTATTGTATTGTATTGTTTCCTGTATTATTTGTTGTCTATTATTGTATTGTTCCTATATTCATAAACTGCAAAAAAATATAGCAACAAAGACTGAGTGATGTCCACTATACTCTTTTAAGGTGAATACACTGAATCTGCCAAATGGACCTGCAGCTACAGAACTTTTAAACTTAAAAAAAAAAACAAGTTAAAGGAATAGGTTCAGCATTTTGGGAAATATTATTGTTTGCTTTCCTGCAGAGATTTAGATGAGAATATTTAAACCATTCTCATGTCTGTGTATGTTAAATATGAAACTAAAGCTAGCACTCTGTTAGCTTGGCTTAGCATAAAGACTGGGGACGGGGAATAATATAGCCGGCTTGGCTCCATCAGAATGTAACAAAATCTGCCTACCAACACTTCTAATAATTAATTGTTTGTGAAAAGGATTCCAGGAAATGACTACACTCGGCCAAGAAATAGTCAAATAACCTCCTGTTAAACAACAATGCATCACTTTTTCACTTCAGGATTTGTTCGAATTTCACTAACGAGATATAACTTGTTAATTACTGAGCTTTAGAGTTTCTTTCTGCTATTCAGAATTAACGGGCCGTGCTATATGTTCAAAGATCTGTACAAAAACTAAAATATAGAAATGACATGTTTCGTGACCACAGGACTCCAGGAAGTTACTGCTCGCGGCCATGAAATAACACCCTGTAAAACTTAAAACTTTTTTTTTCTTTGTGTTCCATTTTTGTTTGAACAACACAAACAAGATACAATTTGCATAACAGATTAATTAGTGAGCTTTGGAGTTGCTAATAGGCAGATTTTGTTACATTTTGTCAGAGCCAGGCCAACTGCTTCCTCATATTTCCAGTCTTTGTAGTAAGCTACACTAACTGGCTGCTAGCTGTAGCTTCATATTTAACATACAGACATGAAAGTGGTATCAATCTTTTTATCTAACTCTTGGCAAGACAGTGACTAAGCATATTTCCTAAAAAGTCAAACTTTTCCTTTAACCGCTCAGTGCTCCATCTGTTGTTAATGCTTCGATCCAGCTTCTGTTAGCGTGGCGCTCCGCTGGCTTCAGCTTTTGTATTACACTAATGACACAGCCTTGTTCACTGGAGGGTGAAATGGGAGACCACACAGATCACTGGAGCAGGGAGTTGTATTTATTGCACCTGTCCCTCGGACTTACTTTCTTCTGGCAACATTCAGGCGTTGCTGTCTTTTCATCCTTATTTGGCTTGTTGACCACTCACAGGATCTCCCTGAGCGGAGCGAGCAGCTCTGTATTTACTCTCCCCTGCCTGTTTCTGTCCAGGACAGAGCAGCCAGCTGGATCAGAGCTATATGGGCCACAGGCAAATTAGGTCTCAGATTTCAGATAAAAGTGTTATCTTGATGTTCTGATGTTGCCTGTACCACGTGGAACAGGCAACATCATATTTCTTGAAGTGACAGTGCAGTAAATGTGAGCAGAATGATTATTTGAAGGGGTTAATTTCTGTAAAGGAGTCGGTCCATCTTTCTGACAGATGCTGCAGTGTGAAACGTCACCTGCTGCCCTGCAACTCCTCTGCAAGATGAATGATTGAAGAGGTCTGCAGGGATGTCCGTGCTCCCTGCGTCTCATGTTACCATGTTTACCCACACATACAGGCAACACCAGCCAGGTGTATGGAGATAGATTTAACCGTTTGGAAAATGTACTTACTAAATTCAGAGTTTAAAAGTAATTTATGACTGAAATAAGTGTGTTCACAGGAGGTATGAGAGGGTTAATGACAGCTCATCCTGGTGTCGATGCACGTGTTTAAATGGAATGACGCACCCCTGTTGGATATTAAATCACAGATTATAATTAGAACAAATGCAACAGCCTACAGGAAATCTCAGATCACTGAACATCGCACACACAGATGGCATGAATGTGAGCCAGCGCCTGTTGACAATGAATGACTGGCAGTTGCTTCTGTGTTTTAGAGACTGAATTATAAGTAAGATGACTCATCCTCTCCTCAGGCCCCTCCCAGGAGGATCACATGAATGGTGAAGTGACTGAATGTGCAGCTCAGAGAGTCCTCTGCCATCTAGTGGCCACCAAAACAAAGACCCACATAGGAGTGAAACGATTAGGTTCATTCTTGTCTTACAGAATATTCTAGCCCTTTGAACACACAAACAAACACAAACAAATCTCATTTCTAAACAAAACATCTTATTCCTGTTTTTATACTAACAATGTATCCAGGATACAGACATTTAATGACTGATTATCAAAATTGTAAAAATGTAATGCATTACTTTTCAACAAGAAACTTCTTCTTTAAAAACTTTTTCCTAAAACAAAATCTCCCACACATTTAATAAACATTTAAAAAAAATCCTAATAATAGCTACACTTAATCTCAGGGTTAGTGTCTTTGTGTACATAGGCTGACATCTTGGATTTTGATACAAATGATGAGTATATTTTTGAATGTTGGCATGAAGTCACATGAGTACTTGATCCATTCCCCCCCCTAAGGGTTTTTCATGATATGAAGTGCACCCACTTAAAACCACCTTCCTCCCACAGCCTGTTAAATGGCTGTAATTGCCAGGATACACAGAACCATTTAATAGCTAAGACTTTACCACACTGTCTATGGACTTCACAAGCATCTGAATTTACAACAAAGACACGCTGACTCTAATGTCTGAAAGGAATAACTTTATTCATCAAAATGAAGTCAGCCACTTACTAAACATCTCAGGCTCTCCCGGCTGACATGACTTTAAACTGACCCAGCTCGTCACATGTATTCACACAGCCTGAGCAAAGCCCACCATGTTGTTGCTGACGTCGAAGGCCGTGTAGAACTGTCGCATGAAGACCTCACCCAGGATCCAGGGCCCAGGTGCAAACCCCGTCTTGCACCCGGAGTCAGACTAAGGAGAGAAGACAGACAACATGACTGAAGGCAGCCGACCAGCTTAATCACCCAGTTCTGATTACTGGAACATATAAATGAAACTGCCCAGGCTACTTTCTGAATTCAGAGAGCATTTCTGAGTAAGCCACTTATTACTGATGGAAATCTAATTCCACTTTCTAATATAGCTTTCATAAATAGTTTGTACGTTGCCCATTAGGCCTTTATTAATGCTTAATAAATAATTTAAAACATACCATTGATATATTCATAAACAACCACTTCTGCAAATAAAGTAACATTTTTTACTCCATCTGTACAACAACCCCATACATACACTCAGCCATCAATTTAATTGGTAAAACTTAGTTAAAACTAATGTTGTCTGATACAAGAGTTCTGCAGTAAATCCTCTTTCTTATAAAGTTCACTGTTTGCTGAAACTTGTTTAGAGAGAGGTTGATTCAACTTTATGACCATTTTGGAGGATGTAGCCTTTCGTGCTGAATTATACAGAGAGGTGTTATTTAGCCTGATTGACATAAATAATGTGGACAAAATAATAGAAACACTAGTCAGTATAATGCAATACAAAACTGAACAATATAATCCCCACAAGGGCAGATTTACTGCAGTACTGTTTTAACAAGATGTACCTAATAAACTGGCAACTGAATGCGTAGTATAGGAAAGCTCAGTGAATGTAAGTGAAAAAAATATTATATTAGTTATTAGATTAGGTATCAAAAGGACATCACTGGTACTTAGGACCTATGCAAAAGAGCTGCAGATCATGCAGACAATGATCCATTTATCATTCATGTCTCTAATAAAGGGTTGGGGATGTAGTGCTTTATAATTACCCATCAAGTTTAGAGTTGTAAATATTAACAGCTTGTTACTGGATAGATATTTATTTTGATGCCCTACAACTCTTTTCCAGAAAGTAGTCAGTTGAATTGTTTAATATAGGTGTCACCCGGATGAATTAAAGTCCTAAAGAAACAAAGGAAGTTATACTGACGGAGGATATACATTACCCCAAATAAATTTTACAGTCCAAAAGTTGTCCATACAAATGACTTATTAATGGCCTATAAGGCAATCATCTCTCCTAACAATGGTTTAAATGATTCATGGTTTAATAAATGATGTATTGACACTGGCACAGCCATTAGTTACAACTATTAATCCTTTATGTACACCTTACAAAGTGGTACCATATAAACTCTGTGCTTAAAATACAAACCTTCATGACGTAGGCTGATGAAGGAAGGGGGAAGCTGTGGCCGTTTATGTTGAACACAATGTCTGGCAAGAACTTTGCATTATCGCAGCTCACAGAAGCCTGTTAGATAGCCAGACAGCAAAATGTCAAGTTTTCAAAGCCCAAAGCAGTTCACATTTAACATTTAATATTAGGCTCGCTAAAAGTAAAACACTGAAAACACTCACAGCACCCAACTCATCTGGGATGGCTCCCAACCAGCCATTGATGTTGCTAATATCGCTGCTGGAGCCGATGATTACAGAAGTGCCAGAGTCCACTACGGCTTCACATCCTACAGAGCACGCAACTGTGTTCCCATTGATGGTGATGCTGCAACATACATAAAGTATTAATTTTCGTAAGTAATAAACAGTAGAAGACCTCTGAGTAATTATCAAGTGTAAAGTGGTGATATAACATGGACATGTAAATATGAGGGTTTATGGAAAAAAGGAACCTACCTTTGTATAAGGATGTTCCAGTAGGAGGATGGTTTAAACTGAGGGATCCACTTCAAGCTTCCATTGTAATATGAAGGATCTGTGCCTCCCAAAATTAACATACTGCCCTCTACTGAACTGGAAGCAGAGAGATTTTTTTAGAGAATGAACCCTGCAGGATCAATAAAACTATCTAATCTATGATAAAGTATTTTAACACCCATTTGCACGTGAGTTTCAGCATTATTTCCCACCTGCTCAGGTACATGGAGAACATGTTCTGGGGGATTTTGCCCTGGTTCCACATGTTGTCAAACACAGTTGTGGTTCCTTCAGTTGACATGCCAGGGAAGGCCATACCTAGAATCCCATCCCAGGGCACAGAGCCCAGGTACACTGCCTCTGTTTCAGTGAGGCCAAAGATCTGGTGCTCCATGAGGACGTCGCTTATCTGGAAATTTAACATCAGGTTTTATAGCTTTAGGAAGTGCATCGATACATTTTGTATTATTGTAAAAAATACTCCATTACAAGTAAAAATCCTTCATTTTTATTACACTAGTCAGCCATATCACTGTGCACATGGAAGCGTGCATCTACTCATGGTCGAGAGTTTCATGCAGATATCTCTACAGGTGAGATCTCCAAAACTTGGCAAGTCACAGAAATAATCTAGATGGATAAAAAGCACTACAAGCCAGAGGAAAAAATAATATTTTTGATTTTAGGGTGGACCGTCCCTTTAAGTCAAAGTACAGAAGTATAGTCAGCAAAACATTTAAAGTATTAAAACTAAAAGCACAGAAATACTGTATGATATTTCACATCATTAGATTGTTATTACATTGCGCATTAATTGTGATACATCAATGCATAAGTGATGGTCAAGGTGAAAAGCAATATTTCATCCTCACGTTTATGGTGTCGTATCCGGTGCTCCCTGCTGCAAATCCACTGTTGTATGAGATGTAGAAAGGTTCTGTGCCGGCCTGAAAAGTGGAGGATGCTGAGCTGTTGAACTTTGCGTGATCAGCTAGTGACAGACAGACGGAGAGAGAACAAGACGAAGTCACTTCTACAGTCACAGAGCAAGACACGTTTCAATGTAAGATTTTTTTTTGTCTTTTAACTTTTCTTTTTATTTCATTTTATCATTTATTATTTATATCATTTTCTGGATATGTGACATTGTTTTGGCAAAGTGCTTGGTCTAAACCATCATGCCAATAAAGCCATTTAAACTGAATAATTGTTTTTTTTTATTCACTTTTGCTTCATACACAGACATCCTTTATTAGACTTAAGAATATGTACAGTGCACTCTCTCAGTTCAGAGATATATTGTCCCTAATTGTCCCAAAAACAGTAAAAAGCGCCCATTATGATTTCACAGACCCCAGGGTGACATATTCAAATTGCTTGTTTTATCCAACCAACACTACGACACAGGGAAGCATTAAATCCTCATATTTGAGAGGCTGGAAGGGGCAAATATCTGGCATTGTTACGAGACCAATAACTAACTCAGTGATTGGTGGCCTGTTACATATGCTGATCATCCCTTTATTAAATCACCCTGACCACAAACCTTCATCCTTCCCCTTACCACAAGAAGAGCTGGTGCACTTTATGGAGGGAACCCAAAGGTCAGAGGAGCCGGTGTCAAAGAGAACTTTAAAGAACTGAGGTGGAGTCCCAAGGCCGATCACTCCATAGTATGTTAACTGTGTCCAGAATAAGATAAATCAATAAGATTAGTTCATGTATTTCATGGTTGCACAGGGCAGGGTAGGCCTGCACAGTGGTTACATGATACTTACATCAGGGTCATAGGTCATGGGCACCACACTCTGCTCAGTCCTGGGGAGAAACTTTGCTGCAGGGTTGTATGGAAACCTCTTCCTGTACTCCTCAAACAGGCCTCTCTCCTCCAGCTGCTGCCTGGCTGACTGTCCTTTCCTCAGGGGAATCCTGAACAGATGAATTGGACCCATTAGCACCATGTAAACTCTGCAGCACATCCATTATTTCTGCTGATCTTGAAGCCTAATCACAAACATTTATGAGAATATGTCTGCGCACATAACTTTTCCTAAAAAGGAGTTTCAGCCTGAGGATGATTTAGGAAAAATAAACTGAAGTGTTCTGAGCTGGAAAAGGTCAAGAGTTTTTTTTATTTACAGAGAGGTATTTGATCATAAATGGCTGCATTTATATTGTGCTTTTATACAAAGCACTTTGCAATTCGCCTTGTCAGTGGACCTGCTGATCAGGGCCGTGCAGAGACCTTTGGAGGGGCAGGTGCTCAAAGTTAAAAGGGGGCCACGAATTTGCTCCATGGTGCTGATTCATAATCTTCCCTTTATTATTCGTAGTGCTAATAATAAAGTAAAAAATAATTAAATGATATAGAAATCATGTATTTAAATGTATTTGTGCTTTTATTCAGTTTGACTATCCACTTTGCACAAGACAGCAAGGTTATGAAAGTTATATATTTTATATTTATGCATATTATGTAGAATTTGTGTCACAGCAGTGCTGATGGACAGAGGGAGCTGGGGATCGACGTCCTGCTCTACCTCCTCAGCCTTGTCTCACTTGATGCTTTGTTCTCTTTTAAAAGTTCAAAATAACAGCTTTATCCCTTAAAGCTTTGAAATTCTTTATATTCTACAATATAAAACTGAATAGACAACACACTGGTTTTCTTAGAGCTTTCTGATGTCTCTTCACTGATGCATGTGTATAGATCCTGTTTGTGTATTTCAGTCCTGTGTGCGTAAATAACACAGTAAAAACATGTCATTTCCCAAAGGAGGATTAATCACTCAATTATTTTCATCTTTTCTGTTTGTACTGTGTGTCCAAAATCATTAAAATATCACAATATGAAAACTGTTAGGCTGGATTTTCTACTGCTTCAAGTCTTCCACATCTTTACAAGGTGTTTTCTTCCTCATTAAGAAAATCTTTCTATTTTCATCTTGAAAATGTCATCTGTAATTGAGCCTTAAACATTTTCCTTCAAAGAGATGAAAAAAAAACTGTTGGAATAAAACTGAGATCAAGATCATGGCAACTCTGCAACATAAACCTGATAACTTTTTTCTTTCTTTCTGTCTTGAGACAGAGATCTTTTTTCACAGTGTAGTATGTGGTCTTAAATTCCTGCCAAACTTAACTAGGATTTCATTATTTTAAACATTTTTTTAAATAATTAAAGAATAATTTGAAAATAAACTTAATGAGCATCAATATTCATCATCATTCAATTCTAAAGTTCAGCACTAGATCTACGTCATTTAAAATTTATAGCTATATAGACACTATGAAACACTTCAGTGACCTTCAGTGACCACGCACTGTACATTAAATAGAACACATTCATTTTATCATTAATAAATGTATGTTTGTTGCATATCTTACCTGAGAAGACCCTGTGAGACGGCCAAAAAGGCCAGCAATAGAAAGACAAACTTCATTTTTTCCCAAACAGTCCTAATAAAGAGCAAAAGCAGGTTTTTATATAGAGGTCAAAACTAATCTAAACTCCACCTTGTTACTGCAACAGTGATAGCTGAACTGATAATAAGCCACTTCACACTATCACACACCGTCACAGTATCAAATGAGTGAATTCAGATAAAGGAAACAAAGAGAACAGAGTACATTTTTCCTAATGTCCTTTAATCTAATGTCAACCACGTTAGTGTTAAGAAAATAATTAGTTTACTCAATTTATTTATTAACAAAATCCTTACTTAATATGTCAACATAATTAGCTGAAATAGAATAAATAGCAGCATGTTGATAGCTGAATAGATGAGAATATAAAATGCTAAATGAAATCATGTATTTCACCTTCAAATTTCTGTTTCTATTATTAATTTATCCCAAATAAACTGAATAATAACAAGATTATCTAAAGCATCAAACTACATTAGACTTACAGATGATAATATCTACTTTATATTCACAGGTCTATTTGACACCGATATATATAAACAAACTAACCCTCTACAGATTCATTAAAGTATCTAATTCAATTGTCTAGTGTTAAAAGAGCAATCAATGATTTGAAAGTGAGTGGAAGTCCAGTTCTGTCTTTTAGTTTAAAGCACCAATATAATTTATTAAAGAAGAAAAGGCTCTCCTACATAAGACTTTGAAGTTAAAAAAAGTGACACCTTCACCTAATATGTTCAACTTAAACAAATCTGTACTTTTATTTCAGCACTTTCTCCCACAGTCACAAGATTAGACGTGTTATACGTGATGGAAGTCAGTGGAGGTCTGACCTTTCCCAGGCTGTTCTGAATCAGTCTGTTGACTTTTCTCATCTACTGTGTGTAAGTACAGAAAAAAACAAAGTATTATTGCATACAGCAACCTTGAAGGGTACCAAAAAGGTGGAGCACTGTATATGTTGCTGATTTTAGACTAAATTCACTTTTTTATTTTAGTTGTTTCTGGAGGTCTGAACAATTTGTCAAACAAAAAAAAAATATCTCACCACATCCCAAATCCTGTTTCATATTGAAGGCTGTTTAAAGTAAAAGTACTAATGGTGTGTAAATGACTACGGCCCGTAGACCAAATGTTATTGATATTAATGTGAAATTAGTTAAAATTCTCACTATGCATTCCTCAACTGTCAACCACATATCAGCTGGATAAGCTTATCACACGACATATCAGATAGCCTATCATTTCTCCCTCTACATTTGTCTTCTGGTAGTCACTCTATCCAACTCTGCCCTCTACAGGACCGAGAGTCTAAAAACCAGAACAGACAAATAATAGTACAACAGACATTTTAACATCTCTAAATACACACATTGTCACTGAAAAGGATGGATGCCATGAAAAAAAGACAAGACAGAATATATTTGAAGAACAGCTGCCTTTATTCACACACAAATCAAATGCAACTTACATTATGAATATAAAATATCAAAAAGGTATAAAAATGAGAAGTGCAAGTTAAATTGTACTCACCAAGGCCTTTTCTACTGTATGATGAATTCCTTTAATGTGAAACAACTTCTCAATACCTTTTCATACCTTCAGTAAAGTTCACTAAAGCTCTGTAGAGCTCGTTCAGTCTCACTGCAGCAGATTAACGTGAGACTTTTCAAAGAGGACAAACAGAAGCGTTTTCTCCCTTTCTTGCCTCCACACTGAGTTGACAATCTGAAACACTAAACACAATTATGAGCAGCTCATGTTCAAAACATATTTAGTGACTGTTTAGTCCAGGAAATTCACAAAAATATTCCAAATGTCAAAACATGAAGAAAACAAATTCATATGACATTTACTATTACATGATCATCTTCAGTCTAACTCTACATTTAGAGCAAATGAACCATAAGTCTAACACTGTTTGATTTTACAAAGGAATGGCTTAACAATGTCAACACTGATCAACTCCTACAGAACCTGTATCATCTGCTACTGGATTTTATCTGCTCAAGTTGTTTAACTGTGTCATTGCCTTTTACCAAAACTATTGTAATCATTGTATGTACTGTATCTACTATCTATCTACTGTATATACTATTCTGGGATGCCTAACAACATCTGAAAACTAGTGTTTAGCTAATGCAGGCAGATTCACATTAGTTTGAATGTTGATTCATTTATATTGTTCCTTTTCAAATACATTTAAAAAAATAAATAAATAAATACAACTCCTCCTTGCACTAATATTACATGCACAGTGAATACAGCACATGGCGTTTATAGGGGCTGCAATCAAATCTTATCAACTCTGGTTCATTGGCAACTCTGTCAGATTAATACACCGTATTATTTTCAAAAACGCAAGTCTTTGAATTTGTGATGACTGGAGGATAAAAATAGATATTAACTAAAGTTTAAACTCAATCTCTTATGGTTCAGTTATTGACCTTTACTGACCCAATTTAGCAGTTAGCTCACCTCACCTCAAGTATCAGTTCTCCACTTTATAGTATTTATCCTCGAGCGAGTGTATTACAATTTTATTGTATAACAACTGTCTGAACGGTCAGCTTTTCATGTTTGCGCAACAGAAATTGTGAAATTCAAGTTCTCAACCGCTCCTCACAGCCTCACTATTTATATAACTATCCTAACATCTCTGATTAAACTTGACATTGTAATACAGTTTACATTTCTGACATACCACACTATGATAAATTTATACCACTTTCACTATCCCAGAGGAGGTTGTTGCACTTCCTGTTCAACAGTGAAGGTTGTTTCTCCTCATGTGAAGTGTACAAATAAGGCCACTACACTAATGTCATTCATTTTAATACATTGACATAACTTAAATTATCATTATACGCTTCTAACAGCACGTTTTAAACAGAGAATACAAACTTCTGTCCTCCAGTATGTGCCGAGTCCCTCTCTATACATGCAACAGACTGAAGAATTATTTTTATACGTCAGTCTATCCTGTTCTGCAATCAGTGTGCTGCGAACTGAGGCATGAGATTATAATGCGATATGTATAATCATCATGACTGATGTGTTTTTGCAAGTAATGTTTCACTAACACAAGCAGAGTCTACTTGGCCTCTTGTGTCCTCATGTTTCCTTATGTTGCTACTTACTGACATTCATCTATGACCAGTCATTGAAGGTTAAGATTCTCATTTTATACTTATTTATATTTCACTTCTGCTACAACTGCTACTTTTTACTCCACAACATTTATCTGGTAGCAAAAACTGCTGGTTACTTTGCAGATTAATTTGACATGAAACATATGATCAGCCAATAAAATATATTGTATTGTAGCCTGACTGATATCGATCCCAAATTTGCCTGTCACAGCTTTATCAGTTATTAGCTTTATGACAGTATTCAATGTGTATTTGATATTTTTTCTTAATTTGGGTTTAATATATACATATATTTTGCTCTATTTGTGTTCTTTTACTTATAGTTATTTATAAATATTAAAAATACTGATGACATTTTAGTACCCTGACATCATTTTGGACAATAGTTTATTGTTAAACTGTAAAATATCCTGCCTTCATTACATATCTTTGTCACAAGTGTCAATCACCTTTGAGGGATCATTGCAAAAATTGTGTTAATGTATATATTCTACATATATAAAGAACATCAGCTGATATGTTGATAGCAGATTTTTTTTTTTTTTTTACTGCCTAATGTTGGTATCGGCCTCAGAAATAAAAATAAAAACACTGAAATGACCTATTTATATTCTTCTATAATATTTTGAAACTTTAAGTATGTTTTGCTGATAATACTTCCATACCTTAAGCAATAATGTTGACTATTGTGGTGTACACTGTGGTGTAGTTACTTCCTCCACAAATGACTACGATTCATTTGTGTAGCTGCCTTTGTTGTTGAGATTTACTGTAATTTGGTGCATGAATTGCTGCAAAATATCAGTAATTTGAAAGAGAGAAAATTGTCAAGATCATGACAAAATATAACAAATTACCAGTTGAAAGGAGCAGTAAAAACTACATTAGATTGTCAAAAGTACTGATTCAATACCATGTGTTTAAACTGCTCCTTAATCTGATAATAATAAAATTGCAAGCATGAAAACTGAAAAAAAATATCTTCTCATTCAAGACCTCAGTTCAGGCCTTTATTGTTCTGTCTGAAATATGGTCACAGATTAGCAAAATCAGATAGTATTCAGTGACTTTTGCTGTACCAGCACTGTGTGCAGAAGCAGCAACTGAAAAATATATATTTTGTGTCCCAAGGACTGATTTGTCCCTTTTTGCCATGGTATTGTTTTGTTGTTGTTTTTTTACTATGACAACTCTTGTACTACAGTTAGTAAACCCCCACCAACACCAAGTCAAAGATACTGACAGGATATCTGCAACAGAACACCTCATCATTTTTGTATGTACATATTCAAGTGTCTAAACATAAACTGGGCATTAGTTTGGTATTGCTTCAAGCACATTACATTTCTGTACTTTTTCACCCTCTAACCAGCTCTTAAATAGATCCTAGTATGTTTGTAGCAATCTTAAACATTTTTATACGTACCCACATCTGTAGTTTAGGCCATCTTAATACTTTACCTGTGGAACAGGACCAGGTGCAGCCACGGTGACACTCAAACCTGTTACACCTCACGGCTCCAGGAATCCCAGCCATGGCACCATGTGGACAGCCAGGAAGCTGCTCAGGTCCACTTTGTTAGGAGCAACAATGAGCAGGAGCAGCACTGTCTCGGTGATAAACATCCTGCAGCAGACTCTGACTCATTAGCAGGAAACTCTTCACTTTGCTTTCATATGATGCAGTTTGGCACAGAATCTTTTTTGCTTTAAAGTGTGTTAACCAGCTCAACATATCAACTAAAGATTGAGATTCCCTGCACAGGCAATCTTTTCTCTTCTGTTGCGTTTCCATAAAGTGAATGCTGTCTCACCGTCTCAACCTCTTCTCCGACACAGGATGAGACATGTTTGAAGTCTGGCCCTAGCACAGAGATCTTCTTTCAAAACTCCAATGCAAGAACAACAAGCAACTACACACATGAACACTGATCTCCTTCTTGAGCTGCTGCAGACGCTGAACCAACACTGCTGGAGCCAGATGAGAGAGAAGACCTTCAAGTGCCGCTGTGCCTTCCGCCGTGAGGCTGCCAGGATGTGGACGACCCCGGTGGTTTTTGGTACAACTTGTGGCGGTGAGTGACAAAACCAGATGGATGAGCACTCTGCTGGTTCTCAGCCCCACCTCTGGTCATACAGGCCAGAGGCGACTGAGGAATAAGCCACGTATGTGAAGAGACACAGTGACTCTAGATTTGCCTTTGCAGATGGACTGAAAAGTGTATTCTAGTATGGCCAAATTTCAATTTGAATGAAGGTCACAAAGAGGTCATTCAACACATGATGATCAACAAAATGAACACACAGAACTGAGAGGCTGACCTCCCCTCTCCTTTCTGCCGGGACGACTCCTGCTGTCAAAGTGATAAAGCCTTTAGAGTTTGATAGACAATTCCAAGAACAGAAAAGGTCACAAAAGTTGTCTTCCAAGGCACTTGTGTTTCCCACGAAAGAGTAAATTTATTGAGACAAAATCAAGTGCACATGTTGCACTTTGCGTTTTTTTTCTGACAGGTATACTTCTTAGGCCCATGAGCACTGATGTTCTCCATTTCTCTCTCCAGATATCCTGAGTATACAAATCTTTCTCTTTTTTCTCCATTTTGAAACACAGAACTCAAATCAAAGCATGAAAAACAGAATTAACAGTCCTTTCAGAGGAAGGCATGTAAGGCCACTGGAGAACGGCCCCTTGTCTCCTCTGATTCAGTCAGAGGGTTTTATCACAGTCCATTGATAGTTTAGCAATATTTTCTTCAATTAGACTCCTGATCAGTTATTAGAGATGTGCATGGCATACATAGAGTTCTTAATTTATAGGTTACATAATCTTTTTTAACAGTACATGCTCTGTTAGGGTAGTTACTGCACTTTGTGGTTTATAGCATAATAAAAGTGAAGAATTTAATCAACCAATTACTGTTCAACCAAATTGAATATGACAGCAATAAAAGCACAATATAAAAGGGATAGACACAAAAGCAACCCTGTATAATGTAATCCCATTCAAAACAGACCTGTTTGCTTTTCACAGCCTTTAACATGGAATCTTGAATTTTGTTTACACTAACAACAGTTGATTGTACTCCATGCTAATAAAATTTAGAGCTGAAATTATTAGTCAATTGACAGGTAAGCAACAAGTTTGATAACTGATTAGTCAATTGGGCAAATTTCAAGAAAAACTGACAAACATTCAGGCACAAAATTATTACCAGCCACCAGCCAAAAGTTAGTCAAATATACAAGTGGCTGGTAAATTTGCTTCACTCACCAGCCCAAACACTGTAATATAATCTGAACATCCACAAGCCATCTGGCCAGTGAATAAACACCCTGCAAACATTTGGGGAATCTTGACTTACATAATAGCACATTGAATGTCTTTGGTAAATCTGTATGTTTTACTATTTTCTGAAGTTTTATAGGTCAAATAATTAATTGATTGTTTAGATTAAAGGGAACTAATTGTATTCCATAGTAATATTTAGAGCTGAAATGATTAGTCAATCGACAGATCAATAATAAGCAACTTATGTTTTTACATGTTTTTGTCTGATGTTTTATAGACCAAATGATTAATCAAGAAAAGAACCAGTAGCTTAATCAACAACAAAAACAATCAGCCCTAAATATTTACTTGTAACGTAATGCAGTTCAATACAACACCAAAAACACAGAACATAAAATCTACTCTAACATCATTTGGACAAAAACTAATCAAAATTAGCTTGATATATGCAATATTCTGAACAAGATTATTGTATTAAACTGCATTATAATGTACAGGTGCTTGCTGCCTGTGTCCACCCTTACATACACATACCAGTGCTGAAAAACAAACAGGAAAACCTTCATTCATTTCACCTTGTAATATCACATAACCTCCAGATGTGGCTCAGAAAGGAGCTTTTATATTAATGTAATCCATTATACTGTAACCCTTAAAAGGAAAAGTTCAGCCAAAAACATACATATTTTTCATCTGGCTTGAAGTACATTTTATCCATCTAGATTGTTTTGGTGTGAGTTGTGGAGTTTTAGAGATATTGGCCCTAGAGATGTCTGCCTCTTCTCCAATATAATGGAACTAGATGGCACTTAGCTTGTGGTGCTCAAAGTACCAAAAAAATATAAGAGCAATGTCACTTTCCAGAAGTCATGACCCTGTTACTCAAGATAATCCAGACATTGTTGTGAGCATTTTCATGTAGGAACTACTTTCTTCCTACTAGAAAAAGTAGTTCCTACATGAAACTGCTGACAAGGTCTATGAATAATCTTGAGTAAGTGAATCATGATTTCTGAAATGAGACACAAGTGTTGAATTTTTCAAAAGTAATTTTTTTTGCCACTTTGAGCACCACAAGCCATCAGTGCCATTAGTCCTATTATATTGAGAGAAGGCAGACATCTCTACTGCCAATGTCTCCAAAATTCACCAAAACGATTTACATGGATATACAGTACTACACATAAGAGGAAAAATACATGCATTTTTGATTTGGGGGTGAACTGTCCCTTCAAGGCTGCATGTATGCACTTCAGTTTATCAAAATGTAAATTTAGGAAAGAACAGTTTTTAACCACAATTTTGTTTAGCTTGAAGCAGAACTGGCCAAAACTGACAAAAGAAGAAAAGCTGTCAGAATGAAACTTTGAATTAGGAAGAATTCAAAATGTTTACTTGGTCAGCAAAAAGTAACAGAAGCACAGATTGGAATATGCCGATTAATGACCAATGGGTAAAGCTCTAGAGCAAATAGATATATTTCCTTAATCAAGAGAAAATTTTGTATGTACATGAGCGCCATTTCTCTTTCATAGGCTGGCTGTACAAACATTACAGTACTACAAATGTGTTGACACTGACTGGTTAAATCTATGCTGAGTACAGATAAAATGAAGGCTAAATACTCTGTTTTGGATCTTAAATTCTTTTTTTGTTATAGGCAGGCATTGTAAGAAAAGACATAAAGGAACTGTGTTTCATTTGAAATGAGATAAGGCAACATATAGTATTGATTAACAGAACTGCAACTTGTTCTGATTTACTTTAAGCAGAGTACCCTTCAAGTAATGTACATTTATCTGATAACTAAGTAGCAGAAGTCACCTGTGCTAATAATCAAATCCATCAATTTATCAAAATGTGATATTCATTTCTTTAACCTTCAGGAGGATGCCATAGAAGCTAGCTGTCATTCTGTTTTGTTATCATTACTTCTCCCTGTTTTTACAACTCACAGTTTAACAGTTCATGAGTGTGAAAAGAGCCATTTATAATTTGCACTTTTTTTCATGATGCTCCTCTGATAATGACCATCAACAGGTAGTCGTCCTCTGATTTGGCAAATGCTTTGGCAGAAGCATCCAAGAACTGCTGTGAGAACTCACATGGGGGGAAAGCGTGAAGGACTCCGCCGTGGTCCTTGTCACGGCTGCCCCCCACAGGGAGGCTGATGATGCCGGCTGCCTCCTTCTGCTTCAGGTAGGACACTAGGTTCTTCAGTGGTCTCTCCGTTGAACTGCTGCCATCCTGGACACCTCCGTCTGCTGAATTCCCGGGCACAGCGAGGAGGATAGTGTATCCACTGGAGCCAGCGGCCTTGATGCGACGAGAGACCTCATCCAGCTTAGGCTGGTCCAGACGCAGGCGCTGGCTGATCTTCAGCTGTGACACTTGACCCCCGGTAGAGCCCTCCACCAGCAGGCTGGAAGCCACCGCAACATCCCCTTCCAGCAAGTGCAGTGATGTGGGAAAGCTGCTGTTCTTCAGCAGGAGGACGCCCTGCCAGACTTGACTCAGCTTCTGGCCTCCAGCTGACGGCTTAGACTGCTGGCCAGACTTGGAGGAAGAGGAGGAGGTGGAGGAAGGGTGTCCTAAGCGGTCCTCCTTTTTCGCTGGGCTCTTAGATGAGTCACTGGCTTTGCGTTTGCGGTCCTTCTCAGAAGTGGAGTTCAGCTCAACTGGACTAAGTGTTCTTCTTCTCTTGTCTCCATAGCCAGAGTCCTGGCGCTCTCTGACAGGGGAAGTTCTGCCAGAGCGAGGCAGGCGTTCAGGGTCACTGTAGCGCCCCCCATCACGGCTGCTCCCACCAGGGCTGCGCTCTAATGAGCTGCCATGACGCCGCAAAGCATAGTCACTCATGTCAGGTGAGGGATCCAGCCGGCAGCCATCATCCAAATGTCTCCTTTTGCGGCCGAGATCTCGACTTTGGAACTCCCGCTCCACTGACCAGGCATCATGGGAACGCCTCTCCAGACGATCTATGTGGTCGAAGCCCGCCCCTCGCATCCTGTCGTGGACACCCAGGCCGGACCACTCAGCACTGGAGTACAGGTCTCTGTCTCTGAAGCGGGCAGGGAGTGGGGGGGACCTCTCTCTCACTCTCACTGAGTCAGTAAGGCGGTGGGCAAAGGGTTCAGGGACTAAGTCATAGTGCGGCAGGGGGAGGGGGAGCTGCATATACTGCTGCTGCTGGTAGCGGTGCTCTGTGTCTGCAAAGTCCACTCTGAGTCTTCTGTCAGGGCCGCCAAGAGGGAAACCTCTCATGTTAGTACATGCAGCCTGAGCAGCATCCAAACTTTCATATTGAATGTATGCCCACACTTCACCTTTCCTGTAGTCTATAGTCCTGATGGTGCCAAAACGGTCAAACTCCTTGGCGAGAGCAGCAAGAGAAACCCACGGTCCAAGGCCCCCCACCCACAGCCTGGTTGTGGGTGTAGGTTTACCATAGCCGATTTTAATCGGGTTGTGGCCCACCACTTTCCCTGACATCGCCACTTTGGCACGATGAGCCACATCGAGGTTCTCAAACTTGATGAATCCGTAAGTGTTGCTCTGACCTCTCACTGCCCGCTTAATGTCCACCTCTGTTATGACCCCAAACCTGTCGAAGGCCCTCCTCAAGTCACTCTCTGTCACACTGACGTCCAGATTGCCTAGAAACAAAGTCCTGTTTGCCCTCTGATCATCCTCAGGGCTCATCAGGTCCTCATCACGGTAAACAGCACACTCAGGGATGAACGGGGGTCTACTCCTGGTATCATACACTGAAAAATCTCTGTCTCTTTCCAGATCTCTTATGTGATGAGGTGGAGGAGGAGGGGGGAGACGGCCCAGAGCTAACTGCTGCAACCTGTAGTCTCTGTATCCCAAACCAGTAGGAGAGAGCGGTCTCTGGGAGTGGAGGTGTCTCTGTCCTGAGGGGAAACTGTCTTTAGAAACAGGGGAGCGGCTTCTCCGTCTGTTCATGTACACTGTCTCGATCTTTAGAGGCCGGTCGTACAGCACCAGCTTCCCGCGGGCGTGCTTGGCCGCTCGGGCGTCATCGGGCCTCCTGAAGTTCACAAAAGCCACCCTCTCGTCGTTTTCTCTGCTAATTTTAACACTCACATCCCCAAACCTCTTAAACTCGTGAAACAGTCCGTCCTCTATCTCCTCGTCGTTTAGCTGGGAGCCCAGTTCACTTATTTTCAGAGTCTTGTACTCACTCTCGGGGTTTGACGGAGGCCGAGGGTCGCTGCTGCGTGAGCCCGACCTGGATGTTTCCGCGGCGATGTCAACGCCTCCATACTGCTTATTCACAGAGATAACTCCATAATCGTACCCGCCACCAGCTCGACTGGATGAATTATGTCCGTCTGAATCCCTCATGTCTCTTTTCTCACTGTGTAAACTTCTCCTCTGAGCAGAGCCGTTACCGTTGTTGCTTCCAACCGTCGACAGAGTTCCGCTCTTCTTGCCGCTCGGGTGGCTTCCTCCTCGGTCCCTGCTATCATCTGGCGCCCGGGAGCGTTTCTTCACCGGAGATCGCTCTTTCCCCTTCATTTCCAGCAGCCGATATCTGCAGCTTACAGGCAGTACTCTGCGGAATTATATTCGCTCTCTACCACTGAAACAGACCTAAACTATCTCAACTTATACACGGTTTCCACTACACACTCAGGCGAGCGACATAACCGCCATGTTGGACTACTTGCAGGTCGTGTGTAGAAGGGAACCCTTCATGTGGGAAACTCTCGCGAGATTCTACGCGTTGTTTCTTCGTTGTGCACGTTGCACAAACTAGTTATGTTTTTTAATGTAACAGGGCTGTAGTTGAGATGTTGGTGAGTATAGGGACAGAAAACACTTGGTTAGGCTTAGGAAAAGATCATAGTTTGGGTTAAAATGGCCACTCTCGCGAGATCTTTAACAGGATAGGGGTTCTCTTCTTAACACGACAGAATACTTGCTCGACTGTACAGGAAGACCCGCCTCTACGTCTTTAGGAGAAGGTGATTGGTTATCTGGGTTGTCAGTCGTGTGAACAGGAAGGCCGTTCGCCTATAATAAACAAGGGTGCGGCTCTGCTGTGGGGTCAAAGTACAGTCCCGAAGGCAGAAATTGAGTTGAAAATGTCAGAAAGATTGTGATTGTGACAGACTGTAGCAACAGAAGAGCCGAAAAAACTAAAGTTTTACGTTTAGAATGAATTAATATTTATCCAAATACAAGCCTACATGTAACAAAGCAGAGTCTGAGGAACACAAATCAGTCTAGTAAAGTATTTGTACAAGAGGGCTACATGTTGTCCTTGAAGTGAGGACACTGATAGTGTAAGTTATTGAGTAATACATAACAGGAAAACAGTACTTCATCTAAGGCGGAGGAGGGGCATATGTTAGAGTAGTAGGTCAGTAATGTTAGCAGGGGTGGATTTTTAATTGTGGGTTGTTGTTTTGTTTTTTTGTTTTTTTTTTGTGTGTGTGTGTTGTTTATTAACCAAGTTAATCAATATAAATGTTGCTAACAAAAAACTAATATTAGCAGTAAATAAATACTCTGTTACAAGTCCTACATTCAAAATCTTAGTAAAAGCAGAACAGTGTTATCATCAAAATATATTTAAAATTCCAAAAGTAAAAGTACTCATTACTGTGTATATACTTTTTACATACTTCTAACTTGTGAATTACACCACCCCATGCATGTATTTAATTGCTGATTGTATTTTGCATCATTAATCAGCACCAGAAAGTAAATAAAAGTTATTGAATAACTTGAATTTGAAAAAGGAATACATTTAGTGGAGTACAAAGTACAAATTTAGAAAAACAAATACAGTAAAAGTACAGTACAATACAGTCCTGTATAGTTAAAACCATAAGTTTATTTTTCTGATAAACTGAAGGATGACATTTTCTTTTATATGTCGAGAAATTCTACTTTTTAAGCTAAAAAAAAGTATTTAAAAACCTTCTTGGGTTAGCTGGAATTGCATTGTCACAAAGATTAACATTAAAATCAACAAATTAAAAATTTTCCTCTGTTTTTTTGTATAAATTACTAATAGTTTTCAAATTGGTCCAGTGTAGAATGAGACGGTTGCAGCTAACAGTCACAACACAGGCTGCAGTGTTATCCTTATTGCAAACTGTCCAAGTCTGTCCACTAAAAGTGTTTGTTTTTGGCACTGACATGCTCAGATTGTTAGTCTAGTGTCTGACAACATTATGGAAAAAATCCTTACAGAGAGAGACCTTTTTGTTCAAGAAAATACCAGAGACAGCAGATTTATTGTTCCCACAAATAACATCACTGGACTCCACTTACAAAAGAAGGACTTTATGTAATTGAAAGATGTATTACAAGTGAAAAAATCTGGCACTACATGCTGTTTCTCCCTCCACCACTTATCTGATGTGTAGCCTCCCTCTAGCTCCTCTCCTGATATTTTCACATCTGTGAGTTAAGGGTTTGTTTTGACCAAATTAGAGTTAATGATTGTTTAAACACTGGAAAGGCCAACCAGAGCGGTTTTGATGGGTTTTATTTTGTTTCTAGCAACTTTGAATCTGTTAAATCTCTTAAATCTGTTTTAAAATTCTTTCTATAAGTGTCTGGCTGTTTCTGGTTAAACAAAATCTTGCTCTTTAACAAAAAGGTTTATCTCTGTAGCGATGCTTTCCATTATGTTGTCAGAAACTTAGAATAACAATCTGAGCCTGCCAATAACTTTTAGTGGACATACTTTGAAGGGCACATTTCTCCCAAGGATTACTGCTGGACACTGAATACTAGACTTACTTCAAAATTTGTTGTCTCCCACTAGTCACTTAGACACAAAACAAGAAAGAATAGGGTCCAGGCTGAAAAATTCAGAATAAAGCTGCATTAGACTTCAAATTTGGAGATTAATGAGCTTGAATGCAGCTAATTCCTAGAGGGTGTGTAACTTATTTTTTATTTTTTTATTTATTTATTTGTACTTTTTTTTTTTTCCAGTGGAAAGTTGTATTAAATATAAGTTTTTCATCATATTAGTTAAGTGAGTTTATCTTGTGCTTCTTGCAGTCGTCCAGCAGATGGCGTTATGGCTACGCTCCACCCGTCGGACGTTCAGTCCCGCCCACATCTGCGTGCCGCATCGAGGGGTTACTGTCCTGCTGGATACTGAATGATACTGAATGAACACCTTTTTTAAACCAAATCTTTACCACTAGGGGTCAGAGAGGTTCCTCTCAGCTGCAGGTCATCACTGAAACAGGAAGGTAAAGCACTATTTGTATCCTGATTATTGACTGTTAGGAGACAGTCTGCTCAGTGGCTCAGTGAAACTGTTCACTTTAGAAACCAGTGTGTTTTTATGTCCAGTCTGTCTCCACAGATGATTTGTAATGGATATTGCTTTGTATCACTACTCAGCATAAAACACAACGAAAGCACAACATAAAAAATATAAATATAAAATAAAAACTATATGATATTTATGCGTTCAAAACGAGGAAAAAATATTCTTATGACATTATTTAAATTAAACTAAAGTTCTAAGTTTAATTCTAAAACGTTTTGTAATGAAATTTGTCCAAATAGAAAATAAAATATTAAAATTAAAAACTACAGAAAAAAAGCCAAAGACACACACAGGCACATCATATACATTACATTATTTCATGCAATAGTGTATAGTCCTTAATGCTTTATCATAGCAGCTCATCTTCTTATATCATATGTTACTGAAATCCATTTCCTCATCTTCTATATTATCTCCAAAATGTCTGTTACATTCCTTCAAAGTATCACTTCAAGAACATATGATATTATCCTGCCTAAAGTGTGATTGGGCAGCCCTGCTTTAGTGTAATGAAGATGTTTCTAACAATAAAAAAAAAAAAAAAACTACAATAATGTATTAGAATATAATAAATTATAACATAAAATCAGTATTTATGTCATTTTCTTTTTTTGTAAGGTAAAAATACTCTTTCAGTATCCCTAATTATTAATTATTTTTCATAATCTGAACACAACAGACAGAAAGGTCAGTCAAGGAAACTTGGGATCATTTATTAATCCCCCTTGGGGGAAATTTGATTTTTTTTTTTTTTTTTTTTTACTCCATTGTTAATTATTTTACACAAGCATAGGTTACACATGCAATTTGAGGGTGAGGTGTGATGGATGCTGCTCAGAATCAGGCACCCCAAGCAGTTGGGGTTTTGGTCCCTTGTTCGAGGTCACTTTGACAGTGTCCACACTGCACACTTTTGATCTGAGCTAGACCTGACCCGGACACCCTTCAGTTCCCAAACTGGACTGAGCTTTTGTCACTCAATAGTATCATTCTGTACAATCGATGTTTGCTTTTGGGCCAGTGGTCCATGAGTGCATTTCACATTTGGCCCTCCAAGGGAAAATATTTGGGCACTTCTGTCCTGAAGCCTTGAGTTTGTTTCCGTTTTAATCAACTTGTTTGCTTTTGTTTTTCTCATAGCAATTGCTCTCCATCAACTGAAGCTGTGCTGCAGCCTGAGCCACCATCCACACCATACCAATCTGTGTAGTCAGTGGGGTATTTGTGGTTGTGTGGGCTTTTTTATTGTTACTGATAATACACAGGAATAAAATGCTGAGGAATGTATGTAGGGCGCTCCCATGCAGGATTACAGCCTGTATGACAGCAGGAGTAAAGGTGATCATCCATTTAATAAATTCTGTTGCTTTATGGACAGAAAAGCTGACAGAAACTTCTAGTAGCTTCACTTTCTTTATGTTACACTGTGACACATACATACAAGCATATAGGAATTAAGAGGAATCAACAATTTTTCTCTTGTTAACTTAAGTTTTATTTAATTAAGTTAATTCAAACTCATCATTTGAAGTCTTTAGACTAGAAATTCTATAGAAACATGATCAGCATATTAGCAGACTTCCCAGCATGCATTGTGTGAGAGTTAAAACTGTCCTGAGACCCTTCTTTTATATATATAATGAAAACATGGTGTGTGTCTCTGTACACTTTAAGATATAACTTAATATCTTAAGTTACCTAAAGGTGTTTTCTGAAGTACAGCTGAATAAATATCAAGTTTATTTAACCCAAAAGTTGATTTGTTATGAATTTTTACCACCTTACCTCAACTTGTTCTTTCAAATTCAGTCAACTTAATTTTTTAAGGCAGCCCAGACACTATTTTTAAGTTAAATTAAAGTTC
Source organism: Lutjanus erythropterus (assembly GCF_056507025.1). Lineage (NCBI taxonomy): Eukaryota > Metazoa > Chordata > Actinopteri > Lutjaniformes > Lutjanidae > Lutjanus > Lutjanus erythropterus. The sequence goes on from NC_139318.1 coordinate 24,579,510, forward strand.
ATTTTTGCAATATTGAGATTCACATTAATTTCCAGGGAATCCCAGATATATAAGATGTATAAAAGACAAAGAATCACGTCTTTATAGTTTCAAATTTTAAAAACAAAAGCACTCAATCCCTCTGGTCATATTTATTTCGATTCTTTGCTCTCAGTAATTCTTAATCTGTATCTGTTTTGTCTCAATGAGTCTGACCCTATTATTTGCTGCTCCAACCTTGTTGAACCAACAATACTCAATAAAAAAAAAATGCAGTGTGCTTTGCCTCAGGGGTATTTTAAAAGGATTATGTTGTCCAAAAAAAATGGGGACGGGAGCTTTGCCCTCAACCCTGTGAGCTGGACTGGCCCCTCTTTGAGAGACCATCTGGTGAAGTTCTTCTATAGGCCGTCACATGACCGTGGGCCGCGCAGGTCCAGCAAGGCAATCTGCCACCCAGTATTAAAATGGGTTTAAAAGTGTGTGACTATAAAGATAGTATGAGGGGGGACATTTGTTCCCGCTTTAAATCTCTTTAAAATATCCAGGTCAGTGGTTTGTCCTCCTCAAATGGAGCAACCAAAGCATTCATGCATCAGTGAAGTATGTAAAAAAAACATGTGCTTACATGTTAAAAAGTGGAAAACTTATTAAAGGGAATTATAGTTATAGTATGTATAGTATAGTATGTTGTGGGCAGTCACATATTACCAACAGGAAGCAGTGTGTAAATGGACTGCCAAAATGTTCTTTCTTAACATAAATTTCCTGTTTTTACCAGCTTATTATTTTCTTGTACACACAGTAAAAATGACTCAGAGCAGTGTTTATTTTTAGCGTTGAGCTGCAGCATATTAGCAGACCTCCCAGAATGCATTGTGTGAGTTAAAACTCTCCTGAGACCGCTCTTTTAAATAGTTTGAAGAAAACAATGGAAACTCGCTCTGTGCTTAGCTGACATACTGACTGAACCGTTGTTGGTTCAACTTAATAACTTAAGTTTATTAAACATGTTTTCTCAAGTTCAGTTAACCTATTCAACTTAAGTTCAGGTAACATACATTTTCAAGTTGACCCAGCTCAAAATTATTTACTATGCAAATTAAAGGTTTTGTGTTCAAGCTGTTCAACAAAATTTTAAGTTGAGTGAGCGAACTATACAACATACAGTGCACAGTAGTGTTTTCAGTTACTTTGAAATAACATATTTTTTGAAAGATTAACACTGTTTTAGACCACCTCACTGAGGCTGCTGTGGCTGGGAGTTCACTGACATGTGAAAATATGCTGCAACAGATAGGCGTTTCATCTGATAATAACCATCAGAAACAGAATGGCATGCAGGGGTTTTTTGTTAATGAGCTGTCAAAGGGGAAATCTGCAAAGGATTAGTGAGAGGAAAAACAGCTTTTAATGAGTTTCTATTTTTGTGTGTTGCATTAAGGTGAACAGCATGGCAGCCTGACCCACTGCACCCTGGCTTTTCATGTGAGACAGATGCTTAGTAACAGATCTGTTTGTATATTTCTGTCATGAACCTGCCAAAAGATAACCAGAACCTCACCTGTCTCACCTGAAACAAAATGCAATGGTTCATGAATTTCCCATCATGCTTGTGAAAAATGGGCCATCATCTATACTGATGTTGATTTCTCCTGATACGACAGTTTTTGATTAAAACCTGCATAAATAAACACACCATCATTTTGGAGCGCTGTAGTTTGGCAGCGCACTGCACTGTGTCTGTTCGAGCCCAACATGACCCACTTTCTCCACTGTCTGAACACCTGCACAACACCAGCACATCTCCATGCACTGATGCACCCTGGGAAAGCAGGAGGCACTACAATACTGTGAGCATGCACTGACAGATGAAGTAGAAATCTGACACTGTTGGGTGTTTTTTTACATGTGGAAAAACAACAGCTTATGCATTAATTAAAGCCCTCATTTCTTCATTATAATTTATATTTACTATGGAATAATGTGTGAAAGTTCTCATCCAGGTTTTGTATGATGTCGATAAGGTAGCATTGTGAGAAAAGAAGACTTTCTGACAAAACAGGGCATCCAGCATCAATGAACTTTAATCCTATTGGCTAAAAGAATCACTAAATTATCAGTGCATTGATCACAATTTCAAGCATGTGGGCTGACAAATGTCCATTTACATCTGTCAAAAGTGCTGACATTCACTTGTTCTCAGCAAGAATTACAGTGTAGATGTAATTATGTTTGTTGAAGTACTTGTACTAAGAATAATGGACTAGATAAGCGATACCAGAGAGCCCAGTGCAGGCAGTGAGGCTTTTTTAGGAGCTGAGAGTGACCCAGACAGCGCAAAACACAAGGGGAGAAACAGGAGGGAGGGAGGGAGAAGGGGAAGATAGAGATGGGGAGGGAGGGAGGAATATAAATGAGACTGGAGTGAAGGAAAAGTACTGGGCGGATGTGGTGGTGCAGATGCAGAATGCATGAGCGCACGTGAGTGGAAGTGGGCGTGGGGGGGATCACAAAAGAAAACGGGTGCTGCAAAGCAGCGGAGGAGACGATATGAAGTTGGAGGCGACTGAAGGTGAACAGCAGAGATGAGTAGAAATGTGCAGTGAAAAGGGTGCTGACGTCAGACAGCAAGGAGCATGAGATACAACCCAAATCACAGAGGGTGTTTGAAGTAAGGACTCCAGAGAGAAGGACACTGTGCAGAGGGACAGTGACAGGGAACAAAAGGAAAGGGTGCTGATGAGAAAAATGTCTAGTGATCAAGATACATTTCATAGAACTAAAGTCTAAGAGGAAGAATGAGTGTAGTAACACCCAGTCTGGAAAGTTTGCCAAGGAGAAAAGCTGTGAATTCAGCCCTGACAGGAAATGCTCTCACTTTAGTTTTTTAGTCATACTCCTGTATGAGTCTGTCAATTGGTTCACTACTTTGTTATCCAAACTGAAATATCTCTTCATCCACTGGATGGATTGCTATTAAATTCTGTACAGATATTCATGGATCCCAGAGGATAAATCATAGTTGCTGATCCCTTGACCTTTTATCTAATGTCACCACAAGATTGACATTTGTGGTTTTGAGGAGAATGTTTCAGCAACTCTTGGATAGATTGCCATGAAAATTGGTGCACACATCCATGCTCACCTCATGATTAATTATAATCATTATGGTGGTCATTCCCAATTCAAATATATACTGATGTTTTGCCACGGCCCCTTTGTGACTCAGACAGATATGCACGGTACGTGCTAGCTGCTGTGTAAGACGCACCAGGCTTTTGACTAAGTATAAAGAGCATGAAAGTCACCTTGAGGAGGTGGTGGGGTGGATGGATGGCTCAAACAAACACAGAGCTTTCACCCAAGAGGCTGGGGTGCATGTCCAATACTTGTTTGTTAATGAACAAACCTGCGGCACTAATGACATTTCCATCAGCCTCTGCACTTTGTGTTTAGTGTTAATTAGCAAATGTTAGCATGCTAACACTCTAAACCAGGAGTATTCAATGTTTTTTCTGGTGATGGACCCCTTAGCTGATAGAGAGACGGAGCAGGGACTCCCGACTACATATATTGCATTGAATATTTTTTGGTCTTCTCTCACTTGCACCTGCTTGTAGCTACTAAGTCAATAGAGGTAGTAGCATGGCTAATGTTACGTGCATCAGCTTAGACCTCTGCATTTTAGCTGGTGGTCTCTGAGGTTGAGGGTTTGAGTCTCTTAGCACTGTTAGCTTTAGCATTAGGGTAACACACCACTGTGCCCATGTACAGCCTTATGGCTGCCTGATTGTTGACATCTTGTATTCAGAGAACAGCAAGAACAAGTTTCTATTGTTTTATCAAACCACAAACTCTGCAGTTTATCAAAGTGGGATTGAAGCTTAAAAAAGGTTTAGAAGTACATTATATGCAGGTGTGAGTAAAAGGACACGGGGTAAGTGAAGGCAGAACAAAGCTGCAGCTCCTCCAGCCCATATGGGACTGTTCGGTCATTTGCTAACCAGAGAGGGCAGCAGCACCGCTGTGCCAACAGTCCCCCGAGCTTGCAAGGCTGCTGATGCAGGCTTAATAAACCCCTGAAAAATTATGTGAGTGTATTACTGAGTGACACACCACTGTCCACTTAGCAGATACCCTACAGCATTGCTATGGTCAGGACTAGTTTTTGTGGAAGTGTAAAACTGTTTTTACCAGACTTCATCTTCCTGTTTGACTTGTTTCGATTACAGTGTGCTGTCTGGGACATGCTTTCCATTTCCATCTGAGAGGTTTCTTGTCAGACCTTTTCTCCCACAAGACGAGGTGACAAAAAGGGACTGTAGAAGCAAAAGTAGGGTGAGAAAACACGTCTTTAATGCACTGTACACTCAACTCAACTCAACTTGTTAAAACAAGAGGAAAAAGGATGAGCTATTGGTTTAGCACAGCTACTCACAGTAAATGACCTCCAGTTTTTTGGATTAAATAAATATCTTTCACCTCCAGGATCCCACAGAAACTTAAGAACTAACAGGAGAGTGAAACTCAGCAGGTCACACGTGTGTGTGGATGAAATGCAGTTTGTTGTTCTCCAACTAAAGATAAAACAAGTTATCAAGGGAGGAATGCAGAAAGGAGAAGGCAGAGATGAGACAAAGTGTCATATGATCCTGAGGTTGCCACAGCAACTGCTCCCAGTAGTCAGCTTGAAGAAGGTGCGTCAAGAGCGTCACCGAACAAGGATCAGCTGTAGAAATAGGAAAGATAGATCAGACCCTGGGCTCATCTTGGATGCTGCACTCTTGCTTAACCTAAAAACAGTCTGAGCACCTAAGTGCAAATACAGAGAGATATGAGCTGTGATTCAAATGCTCTGTAGAGGTCATATGTTTTTTGCAGTCGGTTAAAAATGCATTAGACAGGATTTTGTTCTCACAGAGAGTTTAAAGTCACTTAATTCTACATATTTACACCCCTATGTCATGTATCATCATTCAGTAATTATAATAATGATGCAGATGAAGAGAATCATCATGAAGCGAGTGAAGAAACACATCTGATTAAGACGACTGAGGAGGCAGACATGCGGGACAAAATAAATCCATGAGGTCAGGATGAAAAATCGCCTCTCAATGATTTCTTCCTCTACTATCTCGGTTGGCATTAAAGAATATCCTGGTGGCCGGTGCATGATTTATGGTCCCCGAGGTGACTGTGTCTGCTGCAGTCATGTCACGCGTCCAGTGTTAATAGAGAAATGACCACCCAGTCCGAAGTCCAAAGACTTTAAATTTGATCAGGGAGATAAAGCAGTTAGTCAGAGATCATTACAGAGTCATCTATGAGGAGAATTGCAGGTATAATCGCTTAAACAGCAGATTTCTGTCCCAACAGATGATTGTGATTTTTTTAAGGGTTGTACAGATTTTATAGCAGCATAATTTTTGTCTTAACAGTAAGGGGCAGTGATAAAAAGTAACTAAGTACATTTACTCAAGTCAAGTGCTTAAAGGGAAAATCCTCCACTTTTCATGTGGATGTCCCATCAGTGTTGATGGTAAATGTAGTCAACTGAAGCAATAAATCAGTATGTGCTCCTGTAAAATCTGTTGTTCTTCCTGCATCCAGTGATGTCACAGTGATGTCACAGTGATGTTGTTGGTGTTAAGGAAGAAATACAGGCTATCAGACATCTTTAACATATCACACAGGCAAGTGTTCCCACCTGCTTCAAGACAGCCACCATCGTCCTTGTGCCTAAAAAATGTCAGCGGTGTCTAGTCTAGATGACTACAGTCATCCTGTTGCACTCACCCCCATTCTGATGACGTGCAGACAAACTGGACAGATCTACAGAGGATGCCATTGTCCTCCATACAGTCTTCATTCACCTTGAGGAGAACAACACATATATCAGAAGCTGTTCGTTGAGTACCACACTCTGCAACTGGATAATGGACTTCATCTCAAACATGTCAGACTGGTGGTCTCACCTCCTCCTCATTGGTGCTCAACACCGGAGTGCCACAGGGCTGTGTGCTCGGCCCCCTCCTGTTCACCTGCTGCACATCTATGACTGCAGCACCCGACATGGAGAAATCTCTGGTGAGAAGTTCACAGATGACATCACCATCATAGGCTGGATTTCAAACAATGATGAGACTTTATATTGGGAGGAAAACAACAATCTTGCAGAGTGGTGCACAGAAAATAAACTTCTGCTCAACATCAGCAAAACCAGGGAGCTGTTGATTTTCAGAGAAAGGAGGCAGAGACACACACGTCACACATCAGTGGGGCTGAGGTGGAGCCGGTGAACAGTTTTAGGTTATTGTGAATCAACATTACAGAGAACTTGTTATGGATATCACACATCTCTGTGGGCATGCTAGATGAAAATTTTGTCACCTAACTCTATGTAATGGCCAATGAACTAACAGGTATAGGCTTGTGTGATGAGACATGGCAACATGGGTGGTGTATCAGACGCATCATTTACCATCAACACTGACTGGACATCAACATAAAAATTGGTGAGTTTTCCCTTTAAGTACAACTTTGAAATATGATGCCTTCATATAGATTAAAGTTTTAGATTATTGCATAATATTTCAAATGCTTTATAATGGGTCTATAATGTTTTTCGATCAATGGACCCCTCAACTGATAGGTAGCCGGAACAGGGAGCTCCTGCTACACAATATTGCATTGAATAATTTTGGGTCCTCTCTCGTTTATGTTTACACATAACTGCTAAGTCAGCAGCTTTTGTAGCATGGCCAATGTTAGGTTAGCTGAGGTGGAGGATATGTCAGAGTCTCTGTACGCTTGGTATAATAATACAGTTAACTGACCAATATGTTTCCATAATATGTGGCTACATAGTTTACTGGTATGGATAGGTGTCACACAATGCTTTAGTTGGTTAGCTAGTTCACGACTGAACAAGGATGTGTTTGGATTCATGTTAATATGATGTTTATTTTCATACATATTTTAATTTTAGAAGAAAAAAAAAAGATCGAACAATAATTTGGTGCCCTCCCCTGCAGTAACTCTGGAGAGCCCCTAGGGGTCACGAACCCTCTGCTGAAGACTGAGATTAGTCAAAAAAGTTATCCAAAGAAAGCAGTTTAAATTAGCTCCTTATTGGCCAACTACATGTACAACATTAGTACAACTTTATAAAGTTGTGCTTAAGCTGACACTGACAGGGGACATGTTTTGAAACTTTAAATACATTCTGTACATTTACTTATGTATTTTTTGTGAATGCAGGACTTTTACTGTAGTTTCTACTTTTACATTATTTGAATAGGTCTTACACCAATATAACAATACATTCGCTCTTTTCCAAGCACAAAATGTCCTTCTCCCTTTCACTGTATTATTCATTTATTGTTCATATATTTATTATGAGTTTTATTAATTTATTAATGCTTATCCATTGTGGAGCACAGTAAAAGTCCGCTCATCTGTTTCATAGTGTGCACAGTTCATAGCAGCAGCCTCGCTGTGTTTTTGGGGCGATGCTAACAAAAGCTTTGACCTTTAGAATAAGAGCTGTGTGCTTTTTTTTTCCTGCGCATCCCACGTTACTCTCTGACATGCCGGCGTGTTGAATGGCTTCAATTTTTTATCAATTGAAGTAGGAGTGACGACAGCTGCGTCACACACTCACTTCCTCAGGTAGGAGTGGATAACCTTGACAAATACGCGCACAGTTTTGCCCTCATTTCCCCCCCTTCAGCATCCCACCTCCCCGCGCAGAGACGCCGTGATGGCCGGAGGACTCAAACAACAAGTGAGCGGCAGGTAATCATTTGTCACTGTCGGTAATGAGCAGCACTTTGTGCGTCACGGTGCGCCCTGGACTCTCCACCCTGCATGTCAATTGTAGGCAGAGCAGAGCAGAGCAGCATGTGATGCTCCGTCCTCCAGTCCAGTGTCCTGTGAGCGCTCAGTCAGTCAGCACCACACCGAGCCGCGGGTATATTCAGGATTCACTCCTCTGATAAACCCTGGATATTGTTGACCGCTGCATGCTAAAGACTCACGGTGAGAAAAAAAAAATGTTTGTTTTTCTTAAAATCCATCAAATGTGCATCTGTTTCTGAGAGGCAAAACAGCGCTATAGGATTTAAAAAGAGATTTATTTCTGCAGAAAGTTCACGGACAGCTGGAAAAGAGTTCCAGTCACCTTTTTTATGTCTTAAACGCGTGTTTGGAGTAATGTGAAGTTGTCTATAATCGTGTAAAAATTTGTATCCCGACCGAAATGAGGTCTAGTTTACACCAGAGGTCAGGACAATAATCGTATGTGACCTTGCTTGTGTTTAAAAGTCGTCGCATCATCACGCAGGATGAGCAGTAAAATCAGAGCTGGGCTATCAGCATCAGCTCCAGATGTGTCACCTGGTGCTCACATTAACTGATCAGTGTGTGGAGGTGTTGATGAGTGAGGGCATTCACCAGATTCGCACGAAGTGCAGCTGTTCTCTGCAGCTGGATTGTACAGTCAAAGAGGGTTTTATGAAAAAAAAAATTAGTAAATTGATGTTGTGATGCTTTAGATTCACAGTTTCCAGATGCAGTAAGGTGGGAACACCAAATCAAAATGTTCAGACTTTCAATACTTTGTAATTTCCGGTGTGAAACAGCTGATGACCCACTAACTGTGGAGTGTATTCAGACTTGTAAAAGAGGCTGGTGGTAATCACAGGATCAGTAATCGATTAATGAACAAGTGTGGGCATTTAAACAGGACTGATTACTGAGGCTGATACCTGCAGGGTCTGCTGTTTCTTATCCTGTTTGTTGCATGTTTTATGATGTTACTGGAATTGGAAAGCAACCTTACTGCTATCCATCCAAAAATAACTCAGAGAAATATATAAATATACATTTTTATCACTGAGGCCACAGAGAGTTTAACTTTTACTTGGATGTTGACGATTTGCTGATGTGTAGAAGCATGTGTTCATAATCAGGGCTGAACTTGTGACTTTGTTGGTGCATATATTTTGCTTTTAATATACTGTGATACTTTTGAATAGTTTGTCTTGGTTGCAGTGGAGAGGATAAGTCACTTAATCGACTAGCTGAATGACAGAAAATTAATCCGCAACTATTTTTATGATTGGTTAATTGTTTCAGTAATTTTTCAATCAAAATACCAAACATTCCCTCACACCAGCCTCTCATTTGTGAACATTTTCTACTTTTCCAGGGAAAGGTACAAATATTTTTATGCATTGGTGCCATGGGGCACTAAGCCACTAATTTATTGTTTATTCTTTGTTCTTTATTCTTTATTCGGATCCCCATTAGCGTCCATCATGTGGTTGCTAGTCTTCCTGGGGTCCACGCACAAAACAACAATAACACAACAAACAATACATCAGTTTAAATTTACACAGTATCAATGAGACAATATTCATCAATATCAGCCCAAAATTAGGAGGAAAAACAAAAGTCACAAACACACTGCACCAAATAGAAAAAATAAAAATAACAAGAATGTTCCGGACCTGCCATAACGAAATTTTACATGTGATTCATCAATTTTAGTTTTAGTAACTTTTTCAAGGAATATCTGTTTTAATCTGTCTAATAATGGCAGGGAACATATTCCAAGCTGAAGAACCTCTATGAAGAACAGTTCTCATCTCACAATTTATTCGTGGCCTTGGTGCCACCAGAGAACCAGTACTTACTTGACCAAAGTACACATTTGGTGCCCCAAATGTAAACTTGTGTAAAAACAAAATAGAAAAGCCAATTTAACACAGTGAACACAGTTTTCCTCAACTGTGACACTTTTGTTGTCCACTTTCCCCACAAATGTTGATGTGCTGTGTCCTGAATGTGTCCTGAATGTGTCCTGAATGTATTGTTTCCAATTAAAATCAAGCTAAACTTCTTGGCTCATTAAAGAAACTGGTGGCACACTGCAGTACATTACATCCTTACATGTGTCACACTGTAGCCACTTAAACTTCTGCTTCCATTCTCGCCTATACTTTTGTTTTCATAGTAGCTCATAGTTTTCATGTAAGGTTTGTGTTAGCAGTTTGGGAGGGTTTAGTAAACCCGTACTTCCTCAACATATTGGTAGCTAGAATAGTGAAATAAAAGGCACAAAGAAGTCAGGACTCACTGTATGGGGACAAAACCACAGAGTTCCACCTATATGGAATATTTGATGACCACAGAGTCACTTTTTGTGGCTGCAGGCCATAGGACCACGGTTAAGGTGGATATATGCCAGGATATTTGTGGGAGCGTTGGTAACTTTGGTTGATGCAGCAGCACAGTATTTACCGTGAGCTTTTCAAAGTACGGTAATCAAACACAGGTTTAATGAGAATTAAAACTTGAAACATTAATGCTAATTATCACAAATTTTGTCATGGTTAATCTTGCAACCAATAATCGTTTCATCCCTAAAGTTATCTTTTGTTAAGTTTTGGTCTGTTAGGTGGACAAAAAAGCAAAATGAACATGTCATCATAGTTTTTAGAATTTCGTAATAACATAAAAAAAAATTGACGATGAAATAATTGTTAATGTGGTACACCACTTCTTCGAGTATTTTGTCCAAGAACATGTAATCCCAACAGAAGATATGACATGACAAACTCCTTTCCTGAGCTTTACAGAAGACCTCATATATTCCCTAAAAGAAACTGCAGCGTTGTTGTTTTAATGGAGAAAATTACAGTATGCTGCACCATCTGCAGACCTCATGTGACATTCGTTTAGAACAAGTATGAGTTCAAGTCATTCACGTGGTTTTAATGTACGCTGTGTACACTATGTTGTAGTGTAGAAATGCCCTGCATATATGCATGCTTTCCCTTGTTATGACGCACATAGGGTCTCTGAATAGGCAAGAAAGAGAAGGTTATATCGTCATGGGTACTACTATCCCTCCATTTTTAACTCCGTACTAAAAATGTAGATTTTCTTCCAAGGACAAATCCATGATAAAAACATGAGGAAGTTAACATTTCTGGCCCAACCCAGAGGCTTTTTCCTGTCATGGAAAATGTGCCCTCACTGTGGTATAAAACCGCTTCACACAGTCAGACTCTTAGCGCCAACTGGGGTCATCTGAACTGTGTGTTTTTGGATTATTGGTTGGGTGAGTTGATGTGTTTTCATTTCTCGGTGTTGGCTAGATGATGCGGCCTCTGATTGATATTACGTGTCTTGCGTACTGTAGGATGGGATTGAATGACAAGACAGAAAAGCAGCGCTGGGGGCTTTACGGGTTAATGCACACAGGATTATGAAGACTTGTGAATGGCCAGCCGTGGATTATTGCATCATAGGCTCATCTTGACATGCACAGAGGAGGAAATCTGTTGTGGTGGTGATGGAAAATACATCAGCAAGGAAAGCAAATGCACAATCTGAGCATGAATCAAGGAGTTTTTTGCTCTTGTCTTGTAGTAGAGGAGTTTGTTTTAGGCTGATGTAAGCAGTGAGTGTGATGACGATGAAGGCTTGTGTGCATCACTGCTGTTGCGTCTCACTCAAGGTGCACTTCTGTTTTCATTAGCCGCACATTTTCCTTCTGCTTTAACAAGAACTTTGGTGTCTTGATCAGTCATTACAAGACAGAGAATCAAAAAATGTTAGATATTCTTTTTCTCTTCTTTATCTTTTCCTCCTGCACACGAAACAGTGATCAAATAACCCACAAGCTTTGCAGCTTTGCATTTCAGTGGACGTCAGATTGTTATAATGGAGAAATGCTTCACTCAATAAGTAATGAGGCTGCACAGGGGCTCGTGATGTGGATCAGGAGAACACATGACGGCACTTCATCCAAAGCATCATGTTCACTTCCTCCATTACGTTTGGGTTGAACCAACCACTCCCTGAATGAGGGGGTGAGGATGGATGCTGCTGCTGCGAGGCTTCCGAGGATTATGGGGATTTACCAGGGGAAAAAAAAGCTTCACTAAAGTTAAGCTTTGCAGAACAGGGAAATTAAATAGAACAATTTGCAGGATTGGGAATTTTTTGGAACTAAAAACACTGCGCAAGAAACAAAGAGCTGTGATGGTGGCGGGGGTTTTGTTTTGTTTTGTTTTGTTTTTTTACAGTGTAAAAATGTCTGTTCAAGTCCCCGTTGAGTTTTTGTTGAAAGACTCAGGTTAAGTGTGACAAATGGTCTCTTGTCTTTATGTTGACATCCTTCATGGCTCTAGAGGGGCATAACCATGTGTTACAATCCATTGTCTTATTACAAGCATAACCAAGCACTAAATGGAGGAATAATTGTGTCAGCGCCTGTGTGAAATGTTATTTAAGGATCACAGCCAGGGAAAGGAAGCTTAAAATTACTGTACATTAGATGATCCTTGTCGGGGGCACAAACCTGATTCTTTTATTTAAAATGCAGACTATTTATGGGATTTTTGTTCAATCAATCAGGGGTTCCCAAACTTTTTCATGTCAAGGACCCTCACAATAGATGCACATTAGACATTGGAGCCCCAGTGTGAGAGGATTTTGTCTTAAGGAATCAATTCTAAGCATTTTGTTTAGGTTTAAAGATAACAAAGTCTTCACAGTGAATCAATGAATCAGTTGTTCTAACTTCAAAAAATGTGACAAAAGTTTAAACGTTCTATTCTTCCTTTTGCTGCAGTCCCCCTACAATAAGTCAGCAAGTGATGATGTTTTTATCAACTTGTTATTTTCTTAAACTCACATTTAAAAAAAAAAAATTTACTTGCAAAAATGTTTAAAGTGCAGCTGCAGCTGACTTCCCAGCATGCATTGTGTGAGAGTTAAACCTTCCCTGAGACCCCTCTTTTTTATAGTTTGAAGAAAACATTTGTGAAGGAAACTTGTTTTATGCTTCTAATACATTTTAAGATAAATCATGGTTGTTTGTTTTCACAATTATGAAAACAATGTAAACCATGATAAATGTTAGTATTGAATTCAGTCCCGAACCTCTTATACTTGAAATGTTATAAATTCACTGAGATGTTGTCTTTGTGTCACCTGCTGCAACGAAGTAGCTTCGATTTTTTATCTTTGTATTTTTTATCCAGGTTGACAACAGTATACAGGCTAGACTGAGGTTTTTTTTTGTTGGATTTGGTTCCCAGCTCTCTGGGACTGAACCAAGTTAACAGAAGTTAGTGGTTAGCTAACTACATATACAGCAAGTAAAGCTATCTTTCCATCAGGAAACTCCGTAAACGACCTTAGTACTGTTTTCCCTGTCAGTCTTGGAAGCTGTGCCCGTCCCTGTGACTGTTGAATAAGAGGCTGTTGAGCCCATTTCTGTTGCCTGCTAGTGGCAGCTAACAGCTAACAGTTTCAGTTAGTTTCTTTAGCAACAAAGCTAAAGCTATATTTGTCCATCAGGAAACTGTAATTACATCACCCAGAGTTGAAGCTGAGCAGTCTGAAGACATCGGAGGGAAATCCAGAAATTTTTTCTACATAAAATATTGGCCAGATTCACCCAAATCAGTGTATAGAGTGATAAAGTTGTGGTTTTGTACAGTGACGTTCCCAGAAACACTGCAGTCTGCTCCGGTGAATGAATGTATTATCTTTCTACGCTCCGCTGTGTCATAAGTGAGAAAATGTTTCATTGGACACAAATTTAGTAACGGTCCCTGAGTGCAGGATGAGTCATCAAGAGTTTTGAATTCTTTTCCTGAAAAAGACAAACTGTGAAAGAACAATAAAAACACCAGAGAATATCTACAAAAAGACTTTTGTCATTGTTGGACCAGAAACTGGCCTATAGGTGAAATACAGTGGAATATATATGTGATAAAAAAAAATGCTTAAACATTGGTTTTGACTTAATGAGAACTTTAAACTAATTATTCAACTTCCGTCCAGTTAACTTATGTTTTTTAAGTTGAAAATCACAAAATGATTTACAGTGTATTTTAAAAGTTTTATGTGCAAGCTGTTTACAGTAAATCTTTAAGTTGAATGGGTGAATTGGGATTTACAGTATAGAGGGTTATTACACTTTCATTTTGATAATGTCCTTGAAACATATATTTTCTATTTGACCTTTCTGTTTTTCTGCTGCAGGACTGAGGCCCAGACCTGAAATCACTGTTAAGCATCTCCCTCACAGCTACGTCCATCCATCTCTTCTCCACTCTCTGACTGTATCACTTCTCTCTGCTCCGACTTGTCTCTGTCTCGCTCTCTCTTTCTTTCTCTCTCCGCCCCCACCCCCTTCCCGACCCCGATGCCTAAGAACAGCAAGGTGACGCAGCGCGAGCAGAGCCATGAGCACGTCACAGAGTCGGTGGCCGACCTGCTCGCACACGAGGAGCCGCTCGACTACAAGAGCAGCTCCCTGAACGTCGGAGGGGCCGCAGGGAAGAAAGCCCCGCAGATAGAAGTGCCCGAGAACGATGGCCGCCCTGCCTGGAACAGCAAACTGCAGTATATCCTGGCCCAGGTGGGCTTCTCTGTGGGCCTAGGGAACGTGTGGCGCTTCCCTTACCTGTGCCAGAAGAATGGAGGAGGTGAGATATGAGCTGCTGTGATGCACAAGGCACAAAACATAACTGATCACATTTACTGACACTGTGCACATGTAGTCATTTACTACAGAAGTCCTTCAGCTGTTTTAATTTAAGGCCCACAGTGTCTTCAAAACAGGGACACTGAGAATAAAGCGCTGAGAGCAACACATAGAGTGCTCAAATTTTCACTTTATTATACTTATTTTATTTTTTTTAAAGATGTTGTAATTACAGGGCACTTTATCAGTATTTACACTCATTTGCAGCATTTGACACAAGGGCTAAGCAGTAACTCAACTTTATAATCAGGGAGACAAATCTGACAAGGGACAGGACTCCACAAATCAGGTAAAGGGTCAAACAGGCAGATCAGGCAAAACAGTAATCAAAAACCTCTAGAGAGCAGGGCAAAACATGGTAGGCAATCTGTCAGGGAATGAATGAAAGTGGACCAGTCTGTGTAATGTCTTTATAGTGTGTATAGGGACTGATGAGGGAATGAGCAGCAGATGAGGAGGTGAGTGGAGAAGAACCAGGTGAGAGGAATGAGGTGATTGGAGGCTTTTTTATGGAGTGACCCGATGAGTTTTAGTCTTGTTTGCCTGAGACCAATATGATACACAGTAATGACAGTAAGAAAAATTATAACATTTAAAAATTCTACGAAGCTTCCAAATATGTTCGTGATATGTTTAAAGTTAGCCATATTACATTTCAATAAATGGCAGGTACATCTTTTTTAATGTGGCCCTTGAATGTAAGTAACACCCATCAACATTTTTCATCATTTGTCCATCTACGTAAATATTTTACAAAACCATTTGTTTTTGTTTATTCTCAAAAAACATGGACACTGTTTTCTCAGCATTTAGAGTGAGACATAAGTGACTGAGCCACTTCATAACTTTTACCATTGTTTATGAAAATTTGGCAGCAACTTGTTCAACTTGTGCTGAACAACAAAAGTCCTTACATGAAAACAAATTATTTGAGAGAAAGTTTAACTTGGGACGTGACAGTTAGTTGCTGTTCACGCAGTGACCTGGATAAGTCAGAAAAGTTATTTATTAGCATTAATGCTCATAACAAGCCAGGTCCAAATGGATTCAGCACACTGAAACTGTGTGCATGAATGCATTATAACAGCAGCATTCACTGAATGTGCTTTTGGTGATCAGTGAATTAAACACATCTGTTTGCAATTAACAAATGTGATCGGGAGCGTTATTCATCATCAGATGATAAAAATAAGTGTGCTTACAGCTTAGAGGTCGACGTGATGTAAAAACGTTATTTGATCATGAAGCCTCATGTTTCTATATCAGTAAAATGTATGAACTACACTGCAGGCTGCAGGCTGTGAACAGTGAGAAACACAGATAGATCTGCATTATACACTTATCTACTAACAGCTGTATGTATGGAAGCCCAGGTCCACCAACTCAACATTTTAAAATAGTGGAGACCGAGGGCAGTTGTAACATTTTCTTTTCTCCTTCATAATTCTCTGACTACTTGAAATATTTTATGCCCTTTGGTGGGATCATTTGTTAGAGTGCTTGAGAGCAGTTAAAACACTGATAACCCACTGTATCTCAAATAAAATCACACCTCAGAGTAATCAGATTACTGCAGTAGTATCTAATAATGTTGCTTAAGTTTTTTTGTATGTGATTCAAATTATTTTAGATGTTAGGCATCGTCTGCAAAAGTCTAACTCTATTTTTGCAGGACAGGCTATTAAGATTTTAATTATTTGAATTGAGTTTATAGTAATTTGTGAAATGGGACATGTGAAAGTATGTGACATGAAAAAGAAATGGATGAAAAATAGACTAAAGGTTGGCAGGGGTTGTGACAATATAGATATGGGGGAAATATTTGTATAACATGTCACATCAACGTGAGCTTGATTTTCACAATATTGCTCTGCTCTGTTTGACACCAGCGATTTATTGTTGAAAGCTTTCAGAAACAAATGCTCATGTATGAAGTCGACATCTGCTCAGTTTCATGTTTAGCTGCTTGTCTGTCTGTTGTCTGTTCATTTTTAGCAGCTTAGTAACCCCCGACCATCACAAACTACATTTCATTTCCATTGAGTGCAGAAGAACCAAGAGAGCAGCTGTACTGTGCAGAAAAAAAGCCTAAGTCTAAATATAGCTGCTCTATTGATTACTACTGCCGACAGAGCAGGCCGGGCTCAACTGATACTCTGGTAAACAGAACAGAGCTCGATTTAAAAGAAAAAAAAAAAAATGAATGTAACCGTGTACTGATGAGGATTTATTTTGGTCAGGAGGATGCATGTAATCAGAGGTGTACACAGTGTAAACCTGTGTTCACTATAGGAGAGAAACACCTCGTCATCATGGATTCATAGACATGCTGCTGTCGCTCTCAGGCTTTAATGTTTGCTGCTTTACTGCCTGTGTCAAATTTACTGCATATAGGCAGGATTTACTGTCTATAGAGAGGATTTACTGACACCAGACTCCCAGACCAGTCAGGTTATGTGACCTGGCGCTGCAAGTGAACATTTTTCACTCCTTAATTTTCTGTCAGGCAGCCAATTACAGACACATTAAAGGTCTGTGTTGTTTGGGAGTTATCGCTCTGTGGGATTCTCTCTCATTTCCGTTATTTCTCTTCCTCATCTCATCTTCTTCTATCATTTCTCCCTCCATTGTCCCGTCTTTATGTTCAGGTCGCTGTTGTATATCATCTCTCTTGGGCTCCAGTTTAAACAGTCTGTGATGGAGTGGGCGATTTGAGGATCCTGGCAAAGGCCCAAAAACGTCTCACTACATTTAACCTCACTATCCTCTCTTGATTTAGACCTTTGCCTCCTCTTTGCCTCATCACTCCTCCTACTATCAAGTGTGTGTGTGTGTGTGTGTGTGTGTGTGTGTGTGTGTGTGTGTGTGTGTGTGTGTGTGTGTGTGTGTGTGTGTGTGTGTGTGTGTGTGTGAGCCGCTGTATGTAATTCCTACTTTTGATGTATTAATAGTAGTACGTTTGCCTGCTATAAGTCCCGGATGATGACTCACCCTTTGCACATAAAACACACTTGCATCCTGATTATGCCTCTCTGGATTAAGCTGCAAAGGGACAAATTTAGACTTCCATCAAAATTAAAATGAAATTCAAAGAATATTTTTGAGCGGAGGAGCCGAGGATGTTACATTTGAGAGGAGTTGGGAGCAGGAGGAAGGGTGATTGTTAAATATATCTCACTGAATCACCAAAACACATTTTACATTTTAAACTGATGCAAAATCGGTGAATTATTGTACAAATGTTGCTGGTTGAAAAGACAAATCAACAGGAATGTTATTTATTCTTATCACATTTTGCGCATATACTATACCATCTTTTCAAGTTTTTTTTTATGTCTCTTTACTACAAATCACTCATAGCATGACCAGAAAATATAAAACCCCTATTTAATGGACGTTCATATGAAAAGTGCCAGATTTCATTCTTATTTCCTACAGGCTCAATATCTGTTGGTTTGTGTCATTTATTGTTAAACCAAATTTCTTTCATGTCTTTGGCAATTGTCACAGACACAAATACAACAAATACAACAATAACAAAAGACTTTCAAATGAAGGACAAATGTCACAGTTTTTTATGTGTTGGTTTGCCAGCCATATTATTTACCCTGGTCTCTGTCTGGTATAATCGTCTCCATTCTTGCTGAAATTGTATAAATTGGCACATTTGCCTTGAAATGTTTCATACAGTGTACAGTATAGGATAAACAAGCGTCCCTGTTTTCCAGGCGCCTATCTGGTTCCCTACTTCATCCTCCTCCTCATCATCGGCATCCCGCTCTTCTTTTTGGAGCTTGCTGTGGGTCAGAAGATCCGACGTGGGAGCATCGGGGTCTGGAATTATGTCTGTCCCAGTCTGGGTGGGATAGGGGTATCCAGTCTGATGGTAAGGGAAAAGGCACAGGATTTTTATTTTATTTCTTTATTTAATCGGTTAAGTGTAAATCAGAACCATCTATCATCTCTATAGCCTAAAACTGCTGTTAATATAATAACTTCTATGGGGCTCTATAGCTGTTAAAGGCTCTTAGGGTGCCATGGAAAAGCAGTTTGACAGCAGAATGGTGGAGAGAAAAAGTGTGGGTGCTCTGATAAGAATCAGGGAGGTTGTAATGGGGGAACAGCTGTCAAAGCCTGCAGTTAAACACAAGCACATCTGCTGAATGTGCACCAGTATAAAGACAAAAAAAAAAAAAAGTCACTGCTCTGTCTGTGTGATTAATGAAAGGGCTTTCTTTCTGCATATGTTCTGCTTTCTGATATATATATATATATCTTATGCATGTTTATAGCATGTAACTGTCATGAAACCGATATGTCAATGAGCAGGATAAAGTTACAGGAACATCTGGAGTGAGCCTACACACTGCCTCAGCCTCTCTTGGGTGTATGGGAGGAGGTATTGACGTGTTTGGGAGTGAAAGGTAGCCTTTCTTTAGAGTTGCACGGCTGCCGCAGAAGTAGCTATAAATATCTCGTGGAAGATCAGTGTTGAAAAGAGAGCACTTCAATTATTCATGCTTTCCTCAACCTTATTTAGCTTGTGAATGTCCTGGCTGGCACGACTGCTCAGAAGACTGACAGCAACGTGGGACATGCACAAAGCACGCTGCCTCATTTGAATACATTTCTCACTCTGTGCACATCTTATTATACAATATGGTGGGGGTATAAAATTTAACAACTTATACTGGTAATTTCTATCAATATAAAATGACAAATTGGTAACATCTATCTATCTATCTATCTATCTATCTATCTATCTATCTATATATCTATCTATCTATCTATCTATCTATCTAGGTGTGCGGCTTTGTCGGTCTCTACTATAATGTGATCATCGGCTGGAGCATCTTTTATTTCTTCCAGTCCTTCCAGTATCCTCTTCCATGGAGTGACTGTCCAATCAGAAAGAATGGGACACTTGCCAGTGAGTGACATGAAATACTAATACTGAAAATCTGTACTCAAGTGAAAGCATAATTACTCCCATAAAAATGTCTCAAGTAAAAGTGAAAGCTTGAGAAACCCAGTCAAGTAGAAGTAAAAAAGTACCTTGTTAATAAATTACTCAGTAATTACCTTTTCGGTGTGTGCTGCACTTATGAAAATAACGTTATCATTGAAGTTGCCTTTACGTTTGGCTAACTGCTTTCTGAAGTGCACCAATTTTAGAGACCAGCAGACCACTAGCTGCAAGATAAGTTACTGTCAGTAAAATCAAAATTAACGTTACACATGAAATATTAACATAACTAACATTAGCTAGTTAACTACATTTCCACCTACAGTGTGTGTAACTTACTCCAATGAGCACTGCAACATGTCCATCATCCTATTTAGATTTTAGTATGGCCAGGAATTGTCACTGAAAGCTGCCTCTTAATCTGTGTTCTGCTCCATCATCATCATCGCATCGTGGTCAAAAGACAGATGGTGGTTATTTTTCTTCTAGGCAGTTTTAGAGGTGCTCCTTCCCCCCTGAACTAAATCCCAAACAAGGGTAGAGCATAAATGGCAAATAGTGTTGTAAAAAGTAGATAACTTGGTCAAAAAATATATATGAGTAAAGACAAGATGTACGTTTTTTCAAAAAAAAATTAAAAGTACTTGTTCCTTTAAAAAACTATGCTGTTACTCATATACCCATTCCTGCAATTTGATCTCAGTAATGGAAGAGCAAATAAATGCTTTTGAACAACATTTTTAAAATACAATGAAGAGAAAAATAAAACTATTAAAGGATAAAATTAAATATTATAAAACACAATGGTCAGAATAAGACATAGAGTCATAGAGTCAATGCTGGCAGCTCTGTGAAGCTACACTGAGGCACAGCAATGCTTTTAGCTAAATGCTCACAACAGCATGCTAACATGCTCACAATAACGTAGTAACATCATCAGTTTTGCAGGAAATAGGATTTGAAAATTGCTCAAGTTCCGGTGCATTTACAGGTAAAAATAATCCAATCGTTGGTTCCATCTGTGCACAGTATAATAGTACGACAGTATGAGCAGTTTGTGTTTTTGTTTCAAATTAACCTGTTGAGTCTCATGGCATTACAGAAGATGAAGGCTTTATCTAATATCAAGAGTGCATACATTTTCAGGATTATGTCATGTTTGGAACAATATCTATATTATAATACTTATGTATATGGTCCCCACAGTAATTCCACAGTGGGCTTTAGGATTAAATTTTTCTCGCATGAAGCCCTGCAGCATCTCTGTCGACACACCTGCACTAAGCAGATCAGACCAACTGTGTTAACTTGCTTACAACTTTCAGTCACGACTTCACAGACATAATCCAGATTAAAATCCTCTGGAGTTTGATTAGTAGTGATAATAACGTAACCCCAGGACAGCCAAGAAACACTCAGCATGTGTATGACTCAGCAAGGCTGCTGGCAGACAGACGGAGAGCAGAGATTCAGCTGCTCATTCTGAAGGACACTGATGCTGAAGGACAGCAGCAAATTGTGTAAAATATTTGAGTTAAGGCACAGATATACTGTGTGTGCTTCTCATACATCTGTATCTAGTGTTTGGTCTTTAGTTTAGTTTATGGGGATCCCCATTAGCTACAGCATTGCAGCAGGTATTCTTCCTGTGCCCCATAAAACCTTTAAGTTGTGACAATGCACCATAACAATTTATAACATAACATAACAAAGTAAACAAAGCAAAGACACAGAGACAAGACAACCTCCTGACAATACAGTAATCCAAAAATCAAAAGTATGGTTGTTGCGACAGACCTAGCAAACAAGTAATGAAACATTTAATTATCATGATTCTAACATAAGAAATGCTGTTACAATATGTAAAGCTACAATACAGAGTATTTGACCATATAAAAGTGGCTCATCTTTACACTCAATTCATGAATTCATTTGGAAACCATGAAAAATTCCACTGTGATATCTCTGGGAAATAAATTGAATTCAAGCATACCTCGATACATAACCATTTGTTCTTGCTTTTGTTATAATTTTGGTTAAATTTCCTTCTAAAGGGTGTGTGACATGTGGTCATGTTCTCATGTTGTCATTGCAAGTGTGTAACACACAAAACATTAGGATTGTAGTAATTAATTAACAATTAATTTACATCTCAAATTCATCAGATTTGACACATACATCCATAAAGAGCATTTCTGTGCATCTGTATGTGTTGATGTGTGTGTTTGTGTGCATCCACATCCTGCAATATTGTGTGGAAAATCATAACACGTCTGACTCCAAACTCATCCAAACACGATACATCAGTCCCCCAAGGTAACAAGAAAATATATATGTGTGAGTGTGCACTGTAAAAAAACTCAGGTGTTGTGAACTGGAAGGTCGAGCTCGGCATACTAAGCACACGTTCAACCTTGTTTAGATCCCCTTACATTTGAGAGGTGTAACCTAGCCGCAAATTGAGATATTGACCCTGAGTAAACATTCTCTCAATCTCATTATATTTCTCCTTCTGCCCTTTCTGTGACATCCAATCCTTCCTGCTGCATCTTCACACCCGTTTCTTTTCCTTCGCTCTTTCTTCTCCTGTCTGTAAAAACACACAGTTGTGGAGCCCGAGTGCGACAAAAGCTCGGCCACGACGTATTTCTGGTACCGTCAGACTCTGAACACCACCAGCACCATTGCAGAGAGCGGCGGCCTCAACATCAAAATGACTCTGTCTCTGCTGGTGGCCTGGATCATCGTGTGCCTCGCCGTCATCAGAGGAATCGCTTCCTCTGGGAAGGTAGTGGAGAGGATGGATGACATGATGAGGGCAAAATATGAAGGAGACCACTTGTTTACCCTTTATTGAACGTATACTTTCTCTCTCTCACATTCACAGGTGATGTACTTCAGCTCTCTCTTTCCCTACGTGGTGTTGTTCTGTTTCCTGGTCAGGGGTTTGATGCTGAAGGGATCAGTGGATGGTATCGCCCACATGTTCACTCCCAAGGTGAGAGTGAGAGCTGCTTCATCCTGTGCTGAACAACATTCAATAATCAAGTTACAATATGACCTTCTGTCTCTGTCTCTGTCACAGTTGGAGAAGATGTTGGAGCCCCAGGTGTGGAGGGAGGCAGCCACCCAAGTCTTCTTCGCCCTGGGTCTGGGCTTTGGAGGAGTCATCGCCTTCTCCAGTTACAATAAGATCGATAACAACTGTCACTTTGATGCCGTGCTCGTCTCCGTCATCAACTTCCTCACCTCTATTCTGGCCACACTGGTGGTGTTTGCTGTGCTCGGCTTCAAGGCAAACATCATGAATGAGAAGTGTGTCATAGAGTAAGTTCACATCGGCAAAAGCTGTTTATACTTAATCACCTTTCATACTGTATGTTGGCCATGAAATCCTAAGGCTAAAACACTTGTTTGTTATAACTGATTAATTTCTTTTTCACTGAAACAAAATACCATTTTTTACCAAAACATCGTGAGAAAGACAGTTTTAGAGGCTACAGAAACCCAAGTGGTTCTGTGTAGCCCAAGGAAATGCTTTGAGCTAAATGCTAATGTCAACATGCTAACATTGCCACAGTGACATTGCTAGCATGCTAATGTTTAGCAGGTATAATGTTCACTATCTTGGTTTACTGTGTTAGCATGCTAACATTTAACGTTATTAGTCTGGCAGATGTTGGATGAACTGAAGCGGCAAGAAGCAACTTCAGACAAGCAAACAATGGAAGAGCGAAAATATAAATCTTTACATACTTTTTCACTCATTGCTTTCTTGAGGTTTTTATATCATTTGGTAGCTTCTCAGTCACGTATTCCAATCTGGTTTTTGCTAGCAGCTGAGTGGGAGTTTCCATTCGAAAAACACAGGAAAGACTGCAGATGGAGTTGCCCTTTAAATAACTAGAACTTTTCATTTTCGTGTGATTGACAGTTAATCAAAGAGCTCTATTAGTTAAAGCTCTCTGTATGACAGTACCTTCCTTACCTGTGAAATAACACGGATATCGTAGGCTATTTATTTTGTCTTTGTTACAATTTCGAGAATATTTTATTGATCCAAGACAAAATAGACAGAGGAGTGGGACTGGGAGAGAGATAAATTCACAACACAAACACAACACAACACAGTCTGCTACTTCAGCACCAGGGACAGTTACATGGACTTATCAATTTTCAGAGCCGTGGTCGGGGCCATAGATTCTATAGCAACTTGCACAAACATGAGTCAGATAAAGGATCAGTGAGTCAGGCAGACAGAGGTGTTTTATACATTAGCTGTCTGTATCGGCACTGTTTTTAGATCTACTGAGAACCAGAGATAAATTCCTTGGATATATCAACATAGTTTACCAATAAAGTTCATGATTCTGTTCTTTTATTTCTGTAGGAATGCAGAGAAGATCTTGGGATACCTCAACTCTAACGTCCTGAGTCACGATCTGATCCCTCCACATGTAAACTTCTCTCATCTCACAACATCAGACTACGCTGAGATGTACGGCGTCATCAAGACGGTGAAAGAGGACAGCTTCGCCCAGCTCGGTCTGGAGCCTTGTATCCTGGAGGATGAACTCAACAAGGTGAGCCTTTATTTTTATATGCAGCAGTATAGCTGACTCCACAGCATGTTTTGTCTGTGATTTCAGTCCTCCGTCCATGTCTCTGCAGGCTGTCCAGGGCACCGGCTTGGCTTTCATCGCCTTCACAGAAGCAATGACTCATTTCCCGGCATCTCCGTTCTGGTCGGTCATGTTCTTCTTCATGCTCATCAACCTCGGTCTGGGCAGCATGATCGGCACCATGACCGGCATCACCACACCTGTCCTCGATGCCTACAAGGTCCAGAAGGAGCTTTTCACAGGTAAACATATCCCACTGACTCCCTCAGACAAGACACTATGTGCTATTAGTAGTTTAAAGCCCTTACTCAGCACAACATTAAAGCACTTTGGGAAGGAGCTGCATTAGGCTTTGTTTTATTGCTCCAAGTGTACTGAATGCAAAACACTATCAGGAAGCAAAACAACTTACCAGCAGTAACACCAGTTTACCATTTTCTCATCTATTAGACCAAAATCTTCACCATTTCTCATCTTCTCCTCTGAGTGTTCTTCTTCTGTGGGTTTGTTTTAGTTGGTTGCTGCATTGTGGCCTTCCTCTGTGGCCTGCTGTTTGTTCAACGCTCCGGGAACTACTTTGTCACCATGTTTGATGATTACTCTGCCGGACTGCCTCTCACTGTGGTGGTCATCCTGGAAAATCTGTCCGTCGCTTGGATTTACGGCACAAAAAGGTAAAACTAACTGGAGTGTAACATAAGTATAACATTATATAAAGAGACAAGATCATTACTGTATTTTTTTTTTTTGTTTTGTCTTGCTCAGGTTCATGCAGGATCTGGAGGACATGTTGGGTTTCCGACCATTTAAGATCTATTTCTACTTGTGGAAGTACGTCTCGCCTCTATGTCTCATTGTGCTCATCTCAGCCACCATCATAGAGATGTCCATCAGCCCACCAGGATACAACGCCTGGGTCCAAGAGCTGGTCAGTCTCTGTGTGTGTGCTGTCTTCATATTTGTTTGAGGTTTTGTTTTTTGCTTATTCTACAGTATATTTTCCTATTGACAGGTCTTTTTTAGGGCCAAAATCTACCAGGTCTAGAGTCAGAGTGGTTTGATAGATGGTAAACATCTCTTGGGATGTACGTATAGACAAACTGACTTCCAGATTATCAAGTATTGTTTTTTTTTCTATACTTGCCCTCGACTTTTTTATCCTGTTTTCAGAGTCTCAGTTTTGACAGAGAAAATCTGTAGCTTAAAGTCAAGACAAATAAGTGCCCCATAAAGAACCCTGGTACTTATGGAAGTATGTGTGCCTCTTTGAATGTATGTAAGATGTTAACACTAAGTGGGAGTACCAACCATCCTCTGTTGTACAAAATACACTCGTTATGGATTAGTCCCTCATACAACCCCACTTTAACTCCACAACGTACATAATGTAGCCTAACGACGAGGCTGATTCTTCTCCTGGGTCCATTAATGTTTGTACAAAGTGTCATGGTTGATTCATCCAATAGTTGTTGAGCTATTTCAGATAGACATTGCATCTCATGATCTCCCTAGAGCCATGCAGGTAGCATTGGCTAAAAAAAACATTAGTATTCTTTGTCATTGCACAACAAAACAATCTGCTCAACTCTCCAGTTTGTATGTAAAGATTAAAGATTCTAATCCATTTAGAGAAATATTTTGTCTTTGGATTTTCACATAATCACTAAACCCTCCCTCTGTGTCTGCAGGCTCAGGAACGCTTCCAGAGCTACCCTCCCTGGGCACTGGCCATGTGCTTCGCTCTCATCGTAGTTGCCATGCTTCCTCTTCCCATTGTCTTCATTGCGCGGCGCTTCAATCTGATGTCAGATGGCTCCAACAAGCTGTCCGTCTCCTACCGTAAAACCATGATGAAGGACATCTCCAACCTGGAGGAGCAGGATGAGGCCAGATTCATCCTCGGTGCCAAGCCTGGCGAGGCGCCGTCATCAGGGCCCGCACGCAAAGCCTACCTGACCCCAGGAGGGAACAAATCTCTGGACCCCAACTCGCTGTCTCCAAACAGCTGCTACGGTACAAGCTACCAGAACGCTGCCATCAGCCCCACCACACCGACTACACCGACCACGCCAGTCACACCAGAGTCTGACTCTTGACTGCTGTCCAAACATCCCTCTGTCCTGTAGCACAGTTTACCTTTCAGCCATAAAGTCTCCACTGGGGGTCACTGCAGCGCAGAGAATCCCACCACTGCCCGACCAACACCACAAAACTGTATGTATCCACCCAATTTATCTGAATGCACCCCACCTGCAGCAGGAGAAAAAAGTTCACTCTTTAACCGTAGGTCAAACACTGAAATCAGGGTGAGATTGACAGTGACACGCTGTACATCTGTATCTGTATCTAACATCACAGGGTTTAAGATGAAGTTCTGTGATCTGCTTTTCTTTGCCTTAGTCTAAGGATCCTCAGCAGACACACACACTCCCCTCACAGTTTAATGCACATCCCTGTCTGCACAGTGCAGGGGACCTGAAAGAATGAATGTAGAGGAGCCGGTGTGGTCCAGCTGATTGAACGGGTTTCACTCAGTACACTGGCACAGAGAGCCAAGATGAATGTGAGTTTAATTATATCAAAGTTTAAAGCCTGTCAGTGTTTGTGTTGCTGCCCTCCATAGTTGTACTGTGTGTCAAACTCAAAACTAGTTATTTTCTATTTTATGCTGTGATTTCAGTGAGTACATACAGGATGTCTGACATGCACTTCTGTTCTGATGCCCTGAACTAGAAAACACTTCTCATTTTGTAAATTTGGGTAACACTTTACAATAAGCATACATTAATTAACATCAGGTAATGCAGTAATAAGTATTAACAGTAACTATTAAGGGTCACAAACAGCATTGATAAACGGTTAATTATGATTAAGTAATGATTATATAACATGGACAATAATTTATAGGTCAGGCCAGTGGTTACAAAACTCTTAATGCTAAAACTTTTCATGCTTTTCACTACAGGAACTGATAATAGCACCTTTATAAATGATAGAATAATGTATAAATTAATACCTTGCTTAACATGAACATCATTAGCAAATAATTGACACATAAGGTAACTGTTAATTAACTACTAGTTAATGCTTATTACTACATTAACTCATGTTAATTTATGTACTGTTATTGTGGTGTTACCTTGGGTTTTCACAGGGCTCTGTGTATTATAAACTATGCTTAAGGCTGCTCTAAAGACGTCCATTTATTATGCTTCATTCTTCTGCCATTTCCCATTCACTGCAGTGTTTTGTGTGTAACCAGTATTGTTCTTGTTCATTCTGTAAACAGCAGTGTAAAGTATAGCAATATGATGTAGGACCATATGATTTTTGTTCTAAAGCCACAGTCTCATTATCCATCACACCACTGGTTCCCAACCTTGGGGGTCCCCATCTCCCACTAGGGGTCACCAAAGCAAAAATAGAAATAGTTATTCTCAAAGTTTTGATTAATATTTAAGATATGAAAAATCATTAAAAAATAAAGTATAAGGATAAAGCATTCACAGAGCATTCAGTCTCTGCTTAACAGCCTCATCCTGCATTAGAAAAGTACACAGCAAAACAACAAAAGTGCTATTAGAACGATGGCAGGGAGAAGAAAACATTAAATTTGTTTTTAAAAAAGAACCCTATTAAGTATGTATTACTGTTAAAGGTAAAGAAAACATAATACAAAGTATTGTATAAAAACATCTAAAACTATCACGAAAATTCATCTCTGATGTAATAATCACAGGAAATAATCTGCTCAGAATTCATCCGAAACACTTGTTTTACACAAATTTCTTGTGTTCACTGTTTGGGTTAACTGTACAGTTCATCAGTTGTTATTCATTGAATATAATATGAAATGTCCAGAAAATATGCCACTTATGCAGAGGCTGGCAGTTTACTCAGTGATGGAAAAGGGGTCCCTTAAGAAAAAAGGTTGGGAACCACTGCATTACACACGTTACACCTTGTGGATGTCACTCATTTCAGTTTCTCCACCAAAGAGTAAAAAAAAAAAAACAGAAAACAAAACACTTGAAATCCACTTAATTATATTATGGAATATCAAAATGAATATGCTGAAATGTGTTGAAAATAAAGTACAAAGAGCTTCAGTGGCAGAGAGCACAGCTTGTTCATGTAAATTTGATACAAATGCAGTTTTGAGTTTCTTTACAAAAGCACAAAAGAGATTTTACACAATCATTGTGCACAAGTGAATCACTAACCCTAACTGGGTGATTGATTGTTTTGAACATTTATACATATGTGAAATTGAAAAATAGTTGCTGCTGTCAAGGATAAAGCATATGTCCAACACAATCAATAAGCAATATAATATTAATATTGGAGCACAAAGCAGGATGCACAGACTGTGTTCATGTTGTGACCAAAAACATAATGAACGAGAAACAGAGAAGTCAGCTAAAGACCAAAAGATATAGGAAAAAATAAATAAATAAATGAATTTAATATTTTTATATTAAATTCATCACCTCCCTTAATGTGAACCTCTGTAAGCCCCCTTCATACATACATGCACACACACACACTGTATATTTGTGGAAGTGTTATTGAAGCCAACAGTAACATTAAGTCACACCACTCGTGGTTGAACTGATGTTAATCGAGCTGACAGTCTGAGTGGGTAAAGTTAAGACAGATATGTTTCCCTGTTTCATTTTTGTACACACTGATAGTGAGTAGTGGTGCAAAACTGTGTACAAGTTCAAACTGAGCACATTCAAGTTCCTGTGACATGGAAGAGGAGACCTTTATTTATTTTTTTATCACAGTATTCAAAGCCATGATGTTGAGGATTTAAATGGACTATATTTATATTCCTGTATATTTGCAGTGTATGTAGGTGTGGTGAACAACAAAGATTTATCTTTTAAGTGACCAGTATATATATACTGTATATTTTCATCTTGTGTGATGCTTATTTTATTGTATTTTTAAAGACTTATCTATTTTGTAGTTTGTGTAGCTAATTCCTGTTGTGGGATGTGAAAATGCTGCTGGCGGGTGGAGGTGATGTGTGATGTGAAGTGTAGTCTTATATGGGCAGCAGCTGGTTCTCTGTTGTGTGTTCGTCTGGCTGCACCTGGTGTTCGGAGACGTCCACTCACCTGTCTCCTCTTTGGGTTTACTGGTCTACTTGTTTTTAGCCACACTAGCACCACCTGCAGTCACCACAGATGATTTAACATTAATTCCCCTGCCTTGTCCAACATTTTAGCTCAAAAATAAATCTAGTCAGACTCAGCTCTACTTAATATGAATACTAGAATAGCATGCATGTCAAAATGTATGAAAACACACTAACATACTGAATATTACATGCTAAAACTTAGCATACTAACAACATTTTAAGTGTTATTTTGAGTATCAGCATGCTAACACGTGTAATGTTAGCTTGTTGCCACATGCTCGTAAGATGCTAACAAACTTTAAGCTTAAATTATTTATTCAAAAAATAACCTCTGGTTATTTCAACTTGGTTTCAGTAACCCCACTGCTAACTTTAAGCTGCCTAAATGAGTCAGTTATTACCAGTCAGCCACAGGTATATTTTATATGAAAGATAAGATAGCATGCTAACATGCTATATGTATGAAGTTAACTTGCTGAACGTTACATGCTAAACATTAGCATGTTAGCAAAGTAATTAGCATAGTAACAACATCTTAAATGTTATATGGAATATCAAATTGGAGACATTATCGCTGTCACAAATTGGAATTACATTTTAGAGGATAATGTGAATGTTTTTCACAACTCAGTCATTCAGGTTATGTCTAAGTGATATGATATAAACAGCAAAAACACAGCTGAGCCTAAACAAAGTGCATGAAGTAATTAAGCCAGAAGGACCACATTCAGACTAAACATGAAGCAAATTTTTGCAATTGCTTATGCAAGTGTTAAGAGTATTTTTGCAGTTCAAGTTTATTTGAAAGAACAGCTATTCTGTTATTCCACTGTATTTGTCTTATTTATTATTTTAAAGGAGTGTTACTCCAAAGTTAAATTTGTACACTAAGAC
Organism: Lutjanus erythropterus; assembly: GCF_056507025.1. Lineage (NCBI taxonomy): Eukaryota > Metazoa > Chordata > Actinopteri > Lutjaniformes > Lutjanidae > Lutjanus > Lutjanus erythropterus. Next base: position 24,609,695 of record NC_139318.1, read on the forward strand.
ATGAGCATACAATACACCCATGTCTTTCCATCCAACTTTGTAAGAAGTCACACCTGCCACCAAATTTCTTTATGATACAATATTTTCACTCCAGACCCACTTATTCTATAGAGCTGAGCCTGACGAGCTGAGTCTGAATCTGTCCACAAACAGCTACTGTAGAGAGAATAAACTTTAAAACCTTTTTAGCAGTCAATCTAAGAACACAGGGAATTTGTCCTCTCAGTTTTCACCCATTCAAGCAGGACCGTCCAGCAGGACCACTAGTGTGGCTCTAAACTGTATGTCTCGTTTCATCTCTTGTCTTGTTTTAGTCTGTATGAGGCAGGCATGTCCTGCAGAAAGTGCAGAGATCTCTCTGTTGTCCAAATCTGTAAATAATCTTGTGTAGTCAAACTGTTCTGACGATAGATTTTATCCATGTGAAGTATATCAATGTCTTAAAAAGTAACTGTTTTAGCAGTAAATGTAACATAAAGTAATAATGAATGTGATTAATGCACTTTTTTCACTAGGACTGCAAAACAGTTAGCATTTACTTTGTTGTCCTCATAGCAGTAAAATCAAGGTCTGTGTAAAAGCAATATCAAGTTACTAAACTGAAGAATAATTTAGGCTGAAACAAGCTTGACACGTGAGTGTCAGTTAATAATGATTAGGAACTGCCCCTTTTAGCCAAAGGGATGTTACCACCCTTACTTACAAGTGCTGGAGTGTGTGTGTGTATATGTATATAATAAATGTGTGCAGGTGTGTGTGTGCCTGTGTGTGTGTGAAATATTCCCTCTTATTACCTGTTGGTGCAGGGCCTTACTGAGCACACGTTTCAAGCACTGTCTGTACAGGAGACACGATTAGAAATGTCCTTTTACAGCTTCTCCTTCTCTTTCCTCGATCATATTATGATTGTATGATACTGTCAAACTATTGTAAAAAAAAAAATGTGAACATCACCAAAAATACTAATAATAAAGAGTGGACAAGCTGCTGTTAGATTCCTGGATTTTGTTTCCTGTTTCAAAATTGAGTCAAAAATCTGTTGTGGTCACATGTGTCTTTTTTACAGACAAAGATATTTTTATCAGCCATACTAGCGACGAGCTCTGTGGATGGAAATGTTGGCTACTACCATGAAGATGTCCATGGTGCCCAGAAGATTAATCCTCATGGTGATCCTCTGACCTTTCCTCTATAACAAACATGGGGTTAACTTTTGTGTTTTTTAATTAAATATCTTAAGATTTGGAACAGTCATGCTCACCTCAGAACAGTGTTGCCAGATGTACCATAATTGCTGTATTTATACCATAATTTTAACATATGATATACAATCAATAATTCAGTAGTAATAAAGTAATTTTGACATTTCCATAAATCCACAACAAAATTTTGTTTGAGAGCAACAATCACTTGCAGACTGATGGGTAAGAACAGCAGCAGTCATTGTGATGAGCTGCGTTGTTTCAGTCTAACGTGATACTGAGTTGCCATTTGCTTTAGTTATTCAGATGATTGAGCCTCCATGTAATATGGTGCACATGGTATAATTTTGCCACTCAGTGTAGTATCCTAGCCCCTTCCCAGGTTGTTTCTGTATGTACAATAATTTTGGTTAACATGTGATCATTTTAAAGTCACAGTATGATATTGCTGTATTTTGCAACTGGCAACACTGCCTCAGAATACATTGTAATCTCTTCAGTGATCCCTTAACTTTCCCTTGAGCGCCATTATCAAGTAGAATTAGCTGTACTTTTTGTTTTGCATTAAATAGCACTAAAGTACTAAATTAGTTAGTTATATTATAATATATTATAAATGTTGAAGATCATAAATATACATGCTAAACACCAATGCCTGGTTGAATAAAACCATTTAGGCTAAGGTTTCCCTTTAATTTTCATCTAAGGATACCTTAGGAAAAAATTAGTTGCATAATATCACCAAAAGGAAAACCCTTAAATCTCCAAATGTTTGCCCTTAGCTACTGTGAATAACAATGATTGTGAACAATAACCTACAAGAGCCTGTTTTTAATTGTATCAAACTGTCTTATAACTATGTTGCACCAATTCAAGTTCATGCACAGGTCAAGTAGACACATTGCAACAATTAGAACATAACAGGATATGGGGGCAATACAAAAGGTCACAAAAAGATCATAACTGAAATATCTGATCTAGATAGACACTGACGCAAAAGAGGAACTAGTACTTATAACTTCCACATAGACAGACCCCCACCCATGCATGCACCCACATAGTCTGATAATTTTCAAGGAAAACACCTACACACACACATAAGATGCATGCGTTGATCACGCAACACATAGGCCAATGAGACACTCCAAAACAAATAAACAACCTATCAGAAGATGACACAACTCTAAAGAGAAGAGTACAAAAGATACAGGATCCCTAGACACGAGTCAGATCTCTCTCGGTACTCGTACTTGACCTGTGCTGAACTGATCTCCACGCTCTGCAGACCGTGAATAAATGCTGTTGCTTCAATCCTCGATTCTCTGACTGTTTTCTTCACCACATCAACGGACTCGGTGAGGCAACCAGTAGCAGTTCCCTGCCTCAACACTACTTAAGTATAAGTGTCGCTAGGAGGTCCTTTGTGAACATTTTCCTCAGAAAATTTTAAGGGACTCATAACAATCCCTTAAAAGACAAATAACTGTGGGAGATCAGAAAAACACATTTCAAGACAGAGAAAACTCACTGGGTGGTGTGCAGCATGTTGAGTGTGTTCTACATGAGTGTGTAGAACTGCAACTTTGTAGCTACCTAGCATAGCAACACGTTAACACAACTCAGTCAGATATAGCAGCGCTAAGTGAACCACCTTAGGGAAATATTTTGCTTAGGGGACAAACTTAAATTTGTAACTCAACTACCAGGCACAGATTGTTAGCATCGCCATTATGAGCGAGTTGGGATGCTGACATTAGCCTTAAGCTGAAAACACTGCTGTGCAGCCTCAAATGCACATGAGAGAAGTTAGCTGTCAGGGGCTTCTGCCAGAAAGGCTTTTTGCCAGACAGCTTTCTATCAGAAAGGTTTTGTAACAATTGGTTAACATTATCAAATGCTCTGTTTTAACGCAAGCATGATCTTTTCACTCTTTCTTGTACATTATGACACTTCTTGCAGCCTTTCTGCCAGAAAGCTTTGACAGAAAGGCTTTCTGACAGAAAGCTCTGAAAGCTTCAAAAGAGAGATAGTAATTAGTTACTCATGTTATCCTTTGTAGGGACTGCATGATCAAGATTATTTTCAGAATAAAACACCTGCACACAGCTTCTGTATGTAACAATTTTACTGAGGATTGAATATATAATGTTATGTTACAGTAACATATAAACAACAGGCAGACTGTGACATGAAAATGAAAAGTTAAAAATATGTATGAAATGTTGTGCTATGTTAACCTTACAGTTGTTAATCTGTTGACAACAAGTTGGTTCTTCAAGTAATGAATTATAAAACAGAGGTTCTCAAAATGTGGTCCAGGCACCTGCAGAGGTCTTAGAGGTCATTCAGCAGGACGCCATAAAGCTGAAATATACAGTAGTTTAAGTCAGAAGGTCTCGGCTTTTTCTCAGCCAAAGGGCCTCCTGAGGTTAAAACCAGAATTCTTTTAAATCTCTATATGATATTATATGTTTATTTTTTACAACACAATCAATCAAATAGCTTATAGCTAAATCATCTCTTCTCATTTGGTCCTTGTTCTGTAAAGACTTGGCAAAGTGCCATGGACCACTGGTTCAAAATCATTTCACAATAAAAGAGCACAATGAGACTTTGTATAAGGATAACCATCCAAAATATAAGAATGGATGGTTAGGCTGTTCAGTAGTTCTCTTTACACCATATTTCTGTTTCTAGTAATGTTCAGTAGACATAAATATATCAAGTTAATAAGGTGTACAAAATGTAAGAAAATGTCATGTTGTGTTGAATTAATCTGATCAGTTGAAATTGATTTAACAACACCAAGATACCCAAAATGTCCCCTGTAGTGCAGATGTCCATGAGGTAATGCAAAGGGCCCCCCATAAAACTGAGATATATAGCTTAAGTCCACAGTTATTTTACAATAAAAAAAAAGCCAAATAAGATTTTGTATAAGTTGGTTGTGTTGTTCAGTGGTTCCAATTTCCACCATATTTCTGCCCATTCATCTAAGAAAAAGTCCAGTACACACAAATATTACATTTTCTCCCATTTCATGTCCAACAATCAGTCAGGATGGAGCTCCAGACGGATCAGATGGACCTAATGTGTAATACAAACTATTTTGGGGCCACTTTCTATTATACAACCCCACTGAAGAACACACTCAAGCTTCAGAAAACAATAAAAAATGATTCAAATGAAGACATTTAGTCATCAACCTGTGTGATAAAGTTGACTTTCCACTCAAATGGTCAGAAACTTCTCAGGTAGTTTACAATCTGTCACCTCTCAAATCACAGATCCTGATGCTACATTTATCTCCGAGCCAGAAGCCTGGGTACAGCGGCTCTGTGAATTCAGCTTCAACCTTGTACAGAAATGTCAAACTGTCTGATACCTCGTAGAAAGACAGCGCTCCCTTTTTGAACTCCAAATAAACACCAATCCTGTGATGACTGGGGGCTGCTGTGAGCTGGATGCTGTCACCTCTGTGGCTCACTGAATAATTACTGGACCGATCAAGACTCCAAGAACATGCATTACCCCCAAAAGCAGACAGTGTGGTGCGGGACTTTCTGTCTATTCCTTTGTAGGCAAGAGCAATCTCAGCCTTGTTTCCCTCCACCTCAAGCTCATAGTAGCAGCGCTCGGCCTGCAGGCCCTCCCTGCACAGCACCTGCCGTCGGTGGATAAACCTCTCAGAGTAACGATTGGCTGGGGGGCTCTTACACTTGTGAGGCTTCAGCCTCACCTCTTTGTCTCCTGCAGAAATAACGAGGTCCTCGTGAGCCGTGGTGGGGTCCAGGCTGAGGTCACATGCATCTGAGATGATGAAGATGATGAAGAGATGTGAATAGTATAGTGAAAATGTTAATACTAAATCCAGTTTGGTTGTTTAGTCCAGTAGCTCCCAACATGGGGGTCAGCCCCTCCAAAGGGTCACAAAATAAATCTCACCAACACCACCAACACCAACATGTTGTACTTTCTACCAACAATAAATTATTTTCAAACCCCAAAATTATAATTAGGTTTTCCTTGGGAACCACAGTGGGCATGTCATGTACTACAGGTTGTTGTGCTTTGTGCAACACCCTCTGTTGACGAGCATCCTTGATTACAATGGTTCCATTCTCAACTGGTGGAAGTGAAGCCTGGCTCATTAGGTAGAACCAAGGTTCTAATGATGTTGAACTGAACTGGTTCAAGAACCAGAGCTTATTTAGTGCAATAGGTTAGGGGCTGTGAGATGATTAATAGCCAATGAAAGAATTAAAATGATAATTCTAATAGACAAATGTGTATCCTTTTTTTTTTTATTTCTAGAATCATTGCTTTGTGATTATTTTACTGCTACCTGTTTTTTTTTTTCAGTAAAATCTTCAGCAAAAAAATAACTCAGTCTGTCAGATAAATGTAGTGAAGTAAAAAGTACAATATTCCTCTCTCAGATGTAGTGTAGTGTGCAACATAACCTACAAATACTCAAGTAAAGTAGTACCCGTCTAGTGCCAATGTACTTTGTTACTCTCACCACTGTCTACATGTGACGTTAGTGTGTGATGGATCAGTGTGCTGATAAGTGCATAAGAGGATAAACTCACACTGCAGGAACTCTGCTCTGGTTTTGGGCTCCACGGTCACAGTGTTAACTTCTGAGAGACCTGAGAGATAATTGTACAGTATCCTTCAGTACTACCACTGTTAACCAGGAAAAATACAAGTGTTATAACATTAACTTCTTTCTATTAGTGTGTAACCTGTGTGTTAACCTTGCTGTTGATAAAAACAAAAAACAAAAATCACTGACAAAGAAACCTCATCCAGTCAGCCAATCAAAAGGTGCTCACACACACTAAAGTAAGAAGAAGTTAAACATGAGTAATCAAAGAATTTTTGTACACAAGTTGTTGCACTTTATTTTGGGTATTTGAAGTTTTAGATCTTTCTGTATATTCTACGCCATGTAAAAAAAAAAAAAAAAAAAAAAGTTGAGATAGTTTTTCCAACCTAAAATTTTAAGTTGATATAATTTACTTTTGTGTGAACCTGATATCTCAGTATTCGGGTGCCTGAAAATTAAAATATTAAAATATTAACCATTATTTACTTTCACTTCAATTAATTCGATTTTTAAAAATGCAGTTTTGTTTTTAAGCTCAAAGATTCAAGTTTATCTGAAGAAGAAAAATAAATTATTGCACCAAATGATTAGTAATTGGTAAAGCTTTTTCAAAATTTAAGAGTTCAAACTCTAATTTAAGACTCTAAGGGGCCTTAGAATAATTAATTATGTTTAAGACTTAATTATTTTACAGAGGGAGTTTTAAGAGAGTTTCATATAGTGGTAAAATTGTTTTCATCCACAGAAAACTTTGAGAAGCTTCCTAAAGTTAAAATGAAAAAAAAAAAAAAATCATGTTAGCCAAGCCATTTTAAGTACAAACCGTGGGACTGTGAGGTACTGGCTTCATATCTTCGCTGCGTGTCGTCCTCCGTCTCTCCTCCTGACTCCTGCTGCTCTCCAATGTCAGCTATATTGAAGAAATAGTGAACAAAGTCCAAAATGCTGTACACCTTTTAAAGAAAACTATGAGTGTTGCCATGTGGCACAAACATACCAGTTTGAGTGATTGAGGAAAATTCTTTGTCACAGAACTCCCCCAGTTGCCTGCCGAGATTTTCAACAGCTCTCTTTGTGGCCTCAAAGGGGAAGAGTGGGTTCTTTGGGACCCCACCAAGAGGGTGGAGGTGGTCTTTTTCACAGAGGCGTCGCAGGACGGGCCACTTCTATAAAGACAGAGCAAACAAAGAAATGAAAACATCATCTTTTAGACACATTCAGGTCATGACACATTCAGTGTCATGATGTGTCCACAGTACCTCTAAGAATTGGACATCACTGTTGATCTGTGCCAGACGCTCCAGCTCAGCACTCCTCTTCCTCATCTCCTCCATCCTCACCTGCAGGGTCTGTATGGAGGTCTGGACCTGAGCTGCCACCGCCTCCTCCTGAGCTGCAATCAGCTCCTTTACTGACAGGTAATGTCTCTGCAGGGAGTCAATGACCCTGACAAGGACGCTCTCACAGTAGTCCTCTGTGTCTCTTGCCTCTTCCTGTTTTATACACACAAGTATTTATCTGATAAATATTTTTCAAACAGTATGAAGACATGTTGGTCACGTGTTCTCACCTCAATCTGTCCAAGAGTCTCCCCCAAGATCTTCAATTTCTTTCGTTGTTTCTGGAGAATCTGTTTTGATTTTGTCTGAATGTTCTTCAGATCCTCCTTCAGTGTGTGTTGGATAGAAATACATGTTATTTGTTTAACTTGTGAAACATGTTTTTGGAGGTGCTGTAAAACATCATTTTTGCGTTTATTGAAGTGCATAATGTACGTGACCTGGTCATAGTTTGTTGGCCTCTGTCTGAGCACATATTTTAAAAAGTACCTGTTTCTTTTGTGTTATTTTCTATGAAATATTTGATCCATTCACATTTTTTTGTCTGCAAACAGGCTGTGAAGGTGCTTTCAGAGGTAACTGATACTGCCATATGCCCAAGTGTAGAGGGCCACAGTCACACGGCAAACCTTAGAGCTCAATTCAGATTTATAACTCAGTGGACAATAGATTCCAGTGTGAACTGGTCACATTACTTATTGGTCCTGCTTGTGCAAAAGCACAACAACAAAGACTTCATGTTGCATGCATGTTGTTGTAGAGAAGTAATCATGGAGGCCACTGAAGTGTTTGTCAGTGTTCAGGATGTCAAGGGTTTTCATTACATCTGTCAGTGACTCTCCAGGCAAGATCTTCAGTTCAAGCAACCAGTCTCCCGACAAAAGCATGTGGGAGATGGGTTACTGTAAGTCCTCTAAAGTCACATAAAAGTCAAATGAATTCTGATGTGACATTTCAGACTGAGGCCGCATTGCAAAAATTAGATCTGTATCTCATTTAGTGGCTCAGAGTGAAAGTGGTTCAAATCAGAAAGGAAAACATCAGATTTCATTAGTGGTGTCACGATATCAGTATTACTCTAAAATCAATTGAGATGAGCTTTCAGTTTCAATAATCAAAATCAAAGGCAGTATCTGCGACCCTGCTTACTTGCATCCGGCCAGACTTCCCACACCTTACAGACGGGTTAGTTGCTCAAAGGGATTCCTGACAGCTGATGTAATGAAATTTTGCTCATGGATCAAATCACAAAAGCTTCTCAGAAGCAGAAGTGCAACTAACAAAAACACTGCTCTGACTCATGTTCCCATATTTAATAAGTTTGCAGCTGGTGGCCTCCTTGCTGGTTACTTACTTAAAAGAGAAAAAACTCATATCTTTGTGTTTGTTTTATGTACCTGTTTCCTCCTCCGTTCCCAGCTCACAGACCCAAAGGTGTGTCCTACGTGCTCAGCTGAAGCACACCCTGCACATATAACCTGCTCATCGGTGCAGCAGTAAATATCCAGAGAGCTGTTGTGCTCCCCACACAGAGGGATTCCTCTGTCTGACCAGATGCAGGCTCTTTTTTGGGCTGGCGTCCTGTCGCTGCCAGCAGCATCACCCCTCTCTGTGTCCCTCACCAGGTCAGCCAGAGTGGTGTTCGTGATCAGCTGGGGTCTGGAGGGAAACTTGCGACCACATTCAGGACAGCTGCAGGGAGAGCTGCTCCTCTGGTCATGATCCCAGCGGTCCTGGATGCACCTCATGCAGAAGTTGTGTCCACAGGGAATAGTTGCAGGATTCCTGAGGACCTGGCTGCAGATCAGACAGCGGAGGCGGTTCATCCTCCTGGAGATACGAGGCTCTGCCATGTCTGTGTGGAAAAAGGCGGGCTGTGAAATGTTAAGTTTCGTTTCCTGATTAAGCTGAGTGAGCTGTCTTGTGTTGTGTGTGTGGTTTCCTGGTGTTAGAGTGGAGACGGGTGTGACTTAAGTTGCTCAAAGGTATTTCTCTCCGCTGCAGGGCACTTCTTCATTTATCAGTTTTTAAAAACATACATTTTGTTCTGTGTTGATTTCTTAGGGGTAGAAAAGTTGACTTTTTAGTGTTCTTAAATGTTTACCTTGCGACTTTTATTCCACATCACCCTCAGTAATGGATTTAAATTTCAAAGTCTTATGCAACATATATATACTTTTTACATAAACTCCAATACTCACTTTCATATTCAACTTCAATGATTTTGAGAAAAAAAAAAAAATCTATTCAGGGACAGTTCACCCCAAAATTCTAATTCTTTCCTCTTACCTGTAGTGCTATTTATCCGTCTATACTGTTTTAGAGTGAGTTGCTGAGTTTTGGAGTTTTGGCTGTAGAGGTGTCTGCCTTCTCTTCAATATAATGCAACTAGATGACGCTCTGTTTGTGGTGATTAAAGTGCCAAACAATTAAATTTGAGAAACTCAACAGCAGTGCTCCTTTCCAGAAATCATAACCCTGCTGCTTAAAATAATGCACCGACCTTCTTGTGAGCAATTTCATGCAGGAACTACTTTCTTTTGGCAGCAGAATCTACTGCCACTACCTCCTTTCTTTCTTTCTTTCTGAACCCACGAACAAACAGTCTTTTACTGGAGATACCTGCAGGAAGGGTGAGAGGATGGCTGGCTGCAGGTTGGGTCTGAGGTGAATGTGTAGGAATCCAGGTGGAGGCTCGACAGAAGGAATCCCCATGGTGTTATCTGGCTGACCAGCAGGCAGGTAAACGTGGAGACAAGGAAAACAGGAGAAAATCTCATGACAGGCAGGCAACATAAACTAACTTTCAGAGCTTTCAGAGACATAACAAACCGTGAGTGTAACCACAATCCAGGACTGGCTCTGGATGCAGGTTCTTTTAGGCAGGTGGTGATGAGTTTATAGCAGGCAGGTGTGCTGATTACAGATAAAGTGCAGGTGTCCTACATGAGCAGAAGTCAGACAGTGAAGGAGAGAGACCACACCCCCACACACAAACACAGACAGTAACAGACAGACAGGGAACACCGGGAGACACAGACAGACATAGATGCTGCGTGGCCTTTGGATCATATGACAACGTCACTGACAAGACAAAGAGTCAAGGGTCATAGGGTCATATTTCTAAAGGCAAGACTATAAAAAACACAAGAATCAATAAGTCAATAAAACTGTTTTGTCTACTTGAAAAACTGTAAGATCGAAAATGTTAACTCAAAATTTCAAGGCAACTTTCTTAAATAGATTTTTGAGTTTTGAGCCCAACTCAAATTAACGACTGAAAAAAGTTTGAAAAAGTTTTGCCAATGTTTTGTTGAGACAAAAAAAGGATTACAATTTTTTTGTTAACTCATTAAAGTGACAGTGAATAAGAGTTAATTATTTAATATTTTCAATTGCAACAATTTCTTTCATTCATTCATTTTCTGTAACCGCTTATTCCGTAAGGGTTGCGGGCTGCTGGAGCCTATCCCAGCTGGCATTGGGCGAGAGGCGGGGTTCACCCTGGACAAGTAATTGCAACAATTTATTTTTTCAAGCATCCAAATTATAAAAATTCAGGTTAAGGAAAAACTTTTGTTTAATTTACTAAAATAAATAAAACTTTTTTTTTTAGTCTGATTCAAAACTCAAAAACTAGTGAAGGCTGTTGCCTTGAAATTATGGATTTTCTCAACTTTTTTTTAACAGTGCACATAACTTTCCACAGATTTATTAAGTTTCTGCTCTCAAATATAATAAAACATGCAATTATTATATATTATTATTATATTTAGACCTACCATACCTCATAGAAATCTAAATATGATACACTATACCACACATTTTACTTTTCTCCTTTATATATATTTTTTCTAATTCTTAATTTTGCTGATGAGGTGTTATATTTCACTACACATATTATTTGGTTATGTGGCAATTAAACCATTCAAACCTGTGTCTGCATATATTTTTTTAGACTCCATGTACTGTTATTCTTTCTGCTTTATATTTATTTTTAAAAAAGATGAGAGAAGTGTACAGCGCACAGAACTCATGCATATGTATTTGGTTGGCTGGGGAACGAGCGAAGACACCGCAAAAAAAACATAAAATGATCATTAAAATCTCTCGTCTAATCTCTAAATAGGCAGCAAGAAACAGGTGAACTGGTGAACATTTTTAAAATTCTTTATTGCATATGGAACAAATCTAGAAATATTTTACTTGCACACAGTGAAATCTGTTAAAGTTGTTCAAATCTTGTTGTGATAAGGCAGCTACTTCCCCAGACAATCCATCAAATAGTCCTGATATCTGACGATGTCTCTGAGACGCTTGCGGTGCTCCTTCAGTTCATTGTCTTGAATCTGTAATAATCCATAAAGACAAATAGCAATTGTTATGGATTTTTTTTTAGAGGGATACAGTATTCCCTAGGCCTTTTCCCACAAACACAAGGTATATGTTGGTCCTGATCATAGGTCATTAACCTGAACGGGCATTCTAGCAATTAATCAGTTACTTGTATTTTCCCTTCTCCCTTCCCGGACACAGCCTACAACTGTACAAATAAGAGAATAGCGCATCCCCAAGATCCTCTCCCTCAGGCCCCAAGGTCACAGCTTATCTAGTTGGCAAACCGTCTCCACACTCTACAACAGAGCGCAGTGTGAGACCAGGGGTGACGGACATTATGATTTAGAGCAACAAGGTGAGCATAGTTCCTTGTCTTTAATATGTCCAATAGAATTTGTGCACGCATATGGATGGACACGTTATATCCATACATGGTAATGAGTTGGATTCCAGGGCATGTCAGGAGATAGTTAAATATCTCCACTCGAGAAGCAACCTTCAGAATTGGGTTGGCAATCACAACACCTCATGTGTATTGATAATCTTGAATTCTCCTCGATCGAGCTTCATCTGGGACTCCTGAACTCTTCTTCAGTGTCTGAGTGAACCATCCTTCAGAATTTCCACTACAGCAATCAATAACAAGACTGTGAGATACAGAGGAGAGGTTTGTTCTCCATAAAAAAAAATCTAAATTAGGGTGTTCGCTTTAATGAAATCTTTACCTCTTTAATTAGGGACACTTTCCAGGCATTGAGACCCGTCTCCAACTGAACCTCTTGGTCATTGATCTTCAGCAGGTGGTTACCATGGCTGGCTTCCAGTGCGTCCATCACTGTGTCTTTGTCTGCAAACAGCTTCACACAATAAACACAGTTGTGAAAGGCTGAGAACACCGAGACCTGTAACAAACCACGCCCTCACCTCAACTGACCAGCAGGTTCCTCTCTGGCCCTGTTCAGACCTGTAATATCATGCATTATGAGTGATCTTATGACAAGTAGACAGCTCTAAGCACAGGTGTTAATGCCCCGAGGATGCATTTGAGATCCGATCATTCAGACCACATTCAGAGGTGGTCTAGGTTACATGAGACCACACTCTTTCAGCAGTTTGTACACAAATGTGTTGTGGTCAACACTGGGGGACACCTGCTCTACTGACATTCTGCAAGTCCATCATTTGTGTCACTGTAATGAAAATTTAGTGTGGGCTTTCATGTTCCTGCAGAGCTCCTGAAGTTCTTTCAGACTTTAAAACTTTAACAACTTTGTGAAACGCTGTCTACAACAAATTGTTAATTTTTTCTTCTAAATTTAGCAAATGTTTTACATTAAGTTACTTCTTTCTTTGTGTAAAAACCATTGTGTCAGTTTCTCCCAGTTGAGCCTCCCAGCTCCCAGTTTATTTGCATACAGAGAGAGAAAACATTAACAGCAGAACAGTAAGTTCTGCTGTTAATATTAGGAGAGCAAAAGTTCTCCTTGTAAAAAAAACACTGTGTTGCTGAGAGGTGTAGACAGGAAAGAGGCTCTGTGGTCATTGATGCCTCTCTTCAGCATACAAAGCAGAGGAGTTAAGTGTGGCGCTGAACTAAAAGTGAAGTAACAAATAAAAGGCCAACTGGACATTCAACTGACAAAACAGCCCTGGCGTTTATTTACATACAGAGCAGGGAAATGAGATCTGGTCACTCAACACACATCTGAAGACACACTGGTATTCCAGGTTCCAGGTGTACTCAGAGCCGTCCACTTGTGATCGGATCGTCCATGACACATGTTAACACCAGGTCAGAACATGTCCTCTTTCATTAGTATTCACATTAGACTGCTATTATTCTGCTACATTTGTAATAGTATACATATGTGTATTTGCAGTGGCCTGTGGAAGCGTTGGCTATAATGTTACACTGACACTAGAGCTGCAATGATGAATCGAGTAATCAAATATTTTTTTAATTAAAAAAATCCAAATCTTCTGATTTCAGCTTCTCAAATGTGAATATTTTCTTGTTTGTTTGCTCCTCTTTGACAGTAAACTGAATATCTTTGGGTTGTGGACAAAACATGAAATTTGAGGACATGACCTTGAGCTTTGAGAAACACTGATTTTTTGACATTTTTTGGACCAAACAACTAATTGATTAATTAAAAAAATAATCAACAGAGTAATTGATAATGAAAAAAATTGTTAGTTGCTGTCAATGACATGTTTATAAGACTATAATCATTTCAAATTTACTTCTATAGTAAATGTAATATACTGTCATATTTTTGGTGGCAGACTGACTGTCACTCACCATTTTGTCATCATCTTGGACGTCCTTGTCCAGGTTGTCCTCGGCCACATTTTTCAGCATTGCTAAAGTGATCTGCTGCACCTTCTCATGATATTTATCCACCAGATCTCGAATCTGTGCGAATGTATGACTGTGTCAAGGAAGGTCTGAATTAGATTTACGGTTCATGTCGCAGCCAAACTCTGTGTTTGTCACCGTGTAGGATTCAAACCCTGACATTTAAACAGGATTACTGACCAAACAGAGGGAGGCTGCTACCCTGAGACCCAGATTTGACCAAATTAAAACTGGACTGGGGGAAAGTTGCTTCCCCACATGAGGAAGTGTGAGCACCTTATCATGATAGTGAGGACACGACCCTGACAACAGTTATGAACTACCGATATTATTCAGAGCTCTTAAACTGATGCACGGTGAGAAAGGATATGTCTCTTGAAAGGTGTCTGTGAAGCTGCTGACCATCTCTGTGATGCTGGTGTCAAACATCTCGGTGACTCTCTGAAAAGAACAGGAGGCTTCATTATGGGGCAGTAGAGAGGCACACAGTTTTTGACGTGGGGTTAAAGTAGTTTATAATAATGTATATACAATATAACTTATATCACTGAGTCTAATGAGTGGCTCAAATTCAATGACAATCTACGTTTTTCAGAATAAACCAGATTTGGACACACCTACCTCCACCTCGCTGAACAGGTGCAACTCCAGTGTCATGAGGACAGAATTGAGTTCATTGATTTCACCACGGCAATGGTCAATCTTGGCTTTCAGTAGGACGGGGTCTGATAACGTCAGCATCTCCTCTGTGCTCTAGCAAGGTGTGAACACCAGAGATATTCTTATACTAATGTAAGATTTACAGAGCAGATTTAGATTTAGTTAACTGTGTGTTTTTAGGCAGCAGAGTGGCAGATGGACGATATATAATGCCAGTTTCAAAACAAAGAAAAGTCATACATGATTCATTATTCCATGCACGTCATGATCTAATATACATTGTTATCTTAGCAGCAACATGTTGTTTCAGATTCACATTTTTATATATTAATGACAGAAAAATACGTCAGGGTTATGCTGTAGACGTCTGACATGACTGGCATTTAAAGAAGTAATATGTAACAATTGCATGTCCACAAATTAGTACTGCAGTTCAACTAGCAAGTTGGGGCAACAGCCTGTATATTAAATAGGTTGAAATCCAATTTAAAACACAGTCTATGGTTAATGCAAGTTGCTTCCTTCTACCACGTCGTCCCCAGAGTCCGGGAAGCTCTGCAGGCTGCAGGAAAACCCATAAGCATAACCCAGAACATAACTTTTCAAAACGTTACAGTCCTCACAGCTCACCTCTCGGTGTTGCCTGTCAAACTTTGACAATATTTTCCTTGTTTGCTGCTTGAAATCTTCCTTAGTCTTTGTCACACCACTGGTGAAGAGGCCGACCTCTGCCTCTCTTCGCTTATGTTCGGTCAAGCCTGCTTCAAATAACTGCGTGCACACCTCCACTATTTGTTGCTCAAACGTAAGTTTAGGGTTAAGGAATTCAAGTAAGGATTTCCACAGATTATATGCTATTATTAATGCACCCGTTTAGATAAGAAAGACAGATAACAAAGGATATGTCTGAAGCAGAGCAGGCACTCCGGGCACCTTGTGTAGCATCTCTGCCTGTGGATCATCTTTGAGCATGCTCTTAAACAGATGAGGCCCATTCAGCTCCTCCACAAAGGCATCCTGTCGGGAAGAAGAACTGAACTTAAACACAGCATCTACACAAACAGCAGCAGAAAACAACTGCATTGCCAAATGTGAACTTTATATTACCTTGTGTAATTTGACTTCTTGTGTGGTCTTCTCAGCTTCTTGTTTCTGCTGCTCCTCATATCTCATGATCTCAGAGGCGTCGGGATATTTGATAGATGCTTTTTCTTTCTACACATATGTGCACAGGTGACTTAGATGTACAGTATAGAAATGACAAATTATAAACAACTTCATCCAAACAAGTTATGGTTTAAAGAGAATGATTAAACATGATGAAGAAAATGATAAAAAAAAAAATTATTAATACAAACACTTTAATCCCAATATTTTTTTTAGTGAAAAATGACTAAGGATATATATACATATGGAGTATATGTAATTTATTAACCATTTTGGTCAGCATTTCTTTTATTTCTAAGCCATTATGCCTTTTTTTTTTAATGAAAATGTTGGTTCTTTAAGGTTCTGTCCCAGATTTCTGTCAACTCTGTCAGATCTTTACAAATGTAAGATTTAATGAAGCATAAAAAGGATTGGCTATACCCAAAGGACCCCTGTCTCACTTCCTAGTTTAAAAAAGATGGGAACACTACTCAGACACTAGTAAGCTTACCATCAGATGTGTCTCAACAATAATATGTCAACTCTGAAGCCCTTCTAAATCAAAGCTAAATAAGAATTATGGTTTAAAAATGTGTATTTTTGATAAGCATTAACAGGAACAAGTGCTATAAAACTTTGTTTGAGTCAAAGCACACTGCTGTCTGTACTTACCATTTCCTTGTTGATGAATGTGTCGTCTATGTACCTCAACTCTGGGAAGTAGACAGTGATGTACAACTTGTAATCATCACCCTTAAAGGCAGGGTTTTGATTCAGGGAGAGGTAGATCAGCTTCTTAAACTTCCTCAGATAGAGCACCTTTGAAATACATTGGATTTGCATTAGGTTATGTAAATATTCTGTCATGTTAGTATTAAATGTTACACAGCATTTTATGTAACAGATTGTGCAAAAAAAAAATTGTTACATTGTCCTGTTGTTCAAGGCAGTTCTTCGCAATGGAGAAATGAGTGAGTCTCTCCAGTGTGTCCAGGTTTTCAATGACAGAGATTTTGTTTCCAGTCAAATTCAGCACTTCAAGCTTCTGCAGAGAGTCCAGACCCTCAATTTCCCCGATGCCGTTGAATGACAGATCTAACAGACACATTCAGATTCATCATCAGCATCCTTGCCAATACCTGCCCAATTATGACAAGAATATAAAAGGGTGTTTCAGGAACTACAGGTATTTTTGACTCTCCAAAATGTAAAAAAAAAAAAAAAAGAAAAAAAAGGTTTTTTTTTACATCATTGTAAATACTGATATTTAAGAAATAAAAAATAGGGATTTCATGGTTTTCTATGCACAATGGAAAATTTAGACAGGAATGTTACATGCCAATTGTGTTCATACACACAAATAACAATGTATGTTACTTTTTCAGCTGACAGCTGCATGTCTAACTTTAAATTATTTTTCACCAAACTTTTAAATTGGCATAAAGTTAAGAAAGATTAAATCTATTCCTCTCTTTAACCCTCAGTTTAGTTTTTAACTCTAAAACTAGATTAAATGTAATTCTGTTGCACCCAAATCTTTAAACTCAAATTGAAAATGTGATCCAGTATTAACTTTTAACTTACACTTGAGGAAGGTTAACTTGGCTGCCTTTTTAGAGAGACTGAGAAAAAATAATCGAGTTCCTTTACATTGACAGCTCATCAGCTTACAGTGTAGGACTCGTCTTCACTTGTTATTGTCAATTTATGATGCTGACGAGTCCTGCACTCCTGCAGTGTTCCTGCAGAGCTCCTGAAGCATGAAGAAGTTCCCCAAGTACGGAGAGGAGGAGGCAGGGGCTTCAACCATGGATAACATTTCAACCTATTTAATATACAGTCTATGGCTCCAATGTGGTGTTTGAACCGCAACACTAATTTCTGCATGCCCACGTGCTACATGTTGCTTCTTTAACTTCATATCATATCATTTTGTATGTATTTCTCAAACATCATAAGACAAAAGTTTTGACATAAATCCAAAAAGTCACTGCTGGAACTTGTAGTTGCAGAAACACCCATTACACAAAGCTTGGTCTTACTCAGCCATGTCAGATTGACAAGTTGGTCCAAGCCCTCAATCTTCTTTATAATGTTGGCGCTCAAGTCAAGCCTGGTCAAGGACGTCAATTCCCATAAATTTGTAATGTTCTGGAGCTCTGCGAACACACAACCTCACACAGTAATCTAAACCCAATACGCAGTCGTTCATACACGGATTATTAATAATGTTTTTAATTCCTCTTACTTCTCAAGTGCAGTCTTAGTTCACGGACTTCACTGAAGTGGATCCCCTCCTGCTTTGCGACACGCTGACCCTGGTCATCAAGTTGGTTTATTATTTCCTCCAGCTGAAGCTCTTCAGTCGGATAAAATGACGTACACATCCTGACAAACTCTGCAAACTCTACTCAAATACGATAATAGATTAGCCAACGGTAATTCCAATACCCTCTTCCGATGCAAAAACACGCTTTATAACCTTCGTACCGCTGTTGTTTACACCGTTACATAGCAACCAGTTGACGTTACGGTGCGTTCAAGTGCGTCCAAATGATTCTGTGAAACTGAACGTTTAACGTAATAAGACAAATATAAATATTATTAGCTAAGGTGACAAAAAATTATTTGTGCAGTTTAACGTTAATTTTTCAAAAGTGCATTATTGGATATATACAGTCAATAGTTTGAGTATTCCAATGCGTTTGTAGGTGTAAAAATGTTTGTTGAATGTAGCCTCATTTGCTAAAAATGACGACATATATATGGTCCTGAACTTTCGCCTCCAAACACACTCAATAAAATGTATTCGTAGGCAAATTATATGACTGGTACAAGCACTGTAATGTTCCCATAGACAAATGTTTTGAGTTAATCCTAGCATTGAGTGCCATTTGAGTCCCCGTGCCATAATGTGCGTAAAAGTGGGCTAATATTTATTTTTAATAGTTCATCTTACATGGTTAACTCCCTTCTACTATAAAACACAACCATATGTACACTGGACGAATTAATTTAAAATAATTAATCTGATTTTTAATTGCAAGTAGGGTGTACTGCCATTGGCAGAGGCAGGGGGCAGTGACTGCGACCTTTGGGGGGGGGGTTGGCTTCAGCACCCTCCAAACTGTTTTTGCACCTCTGCTGAAATGTCTTAAGAACTTAAAGTGGACAGAAGGTACTGGAGAATACATATTAACCCACATAAATTCACAACTGTTAGTGATGCAAACTAAGTACATTTATATCAAGTACTGTACTTATTTTGTACATTAATTCCAAAATATCCAACATTATGTTTCTACATTACCTCCCAGAGGCAAATACTGAACTTTTTAATCCACAAAGCTGAAAAAAGGCTGTTTTGTGACTTTTTAGAGATACATGGTTCTCACAGGACAGTGATGCTAGACATTAAATGGTCTTATATAGACCATGATGCATTGCTGCAGATTACACCAGCCACAGGGGCCTGAAGTAACTAGAATGAGCTCAGCGTTAAACATCAGTTAGATCAACAGACTTATTAAAATTATAATTCCTACATGTATTGGTCCCAACATAGAAAACAGAGAAAACACATTTCTTGCTAATCTTCGTATCACTATAGAGGATGCTGTCTCTTTTAGCTTGGTAAATAAATATACAGTACAATTATTTTAATCATTAAATTAAAGAGGATTTCTGTTAAAAAGGAGGACCTGGAAACATGGAGCTGCAGACTAAACAAAAATCCCATCAGTTCATCACTCTGTTGATCAGCACAGTGAGTGTTTCTCCTCCTGTGATGAATTCCTGAACAACAACAAAAAAAAGAAAAATGCCATCAGCAGTCTGGGAAATACAGTCTAGCTGCAACTTCTAGAAACTGTCTTCTGCTCAAGTAACTGCTAATAATGCTGCAAGGATTAATCAATTATTAATCCATTATTAAATTAATCACCAACTATTCTGATAATCCATTAATGGTTTTGAGTCATTTTTTAAATCATGAAGTGTCCAAATTTTCTGATTTTACCATCTCAGATGTAAATATTGTCTGATTTATTGAGTCTTATAACAGTGAACTTGAATAACTTTGTTTTGGACATAAGACATTTTGTCATGATGGATGTGGTCAATGTAGTTTCTCAATAAATATGGGGGAATAAAAGGTGATGTCTGTTTGGGCCACTGTAGAAACATTGCTGGTCTGGAAGAGGATCTTCACCCTCTGTAGATACATACTGCTCATTCTAACATAATGAAAACACAATGACTCTTATTATGAGGTGATGAAAACATACTTCTGAATATTATATTCCATTTCTGCCACATTCTAAATCGTACACACTGGACCATTAACAAAATGTAAATCCTCACTATTTCCTGTTTGTATCTCTGCTACCACTATAAAAAATACCCCCAAAAATCTTTAAAGAAGAAAAATAAATGCAGTATGGATGACAGTATAATTTTTATTACAGTATTTGAGTCAACATAAAACAAAGACAAAGCCATGATAAATAAGTTTCACAATTTACATGTATTCTCATTTCCTTAACCTTTATAATAAAACAAAAGAAAAAGTTGAGAAGTAGAAAAAGACGGAGTAAAATGGTTCTTTAACTGGCAATTAAGATTAAGAGTTAATCCCCTTCAGTCCAAACTAGCTGTCTGGTGAGTGAAGCTCAGAAGCTCAGAAACCACAGACTTGAAACTTAAATGTTTCTTTCACACACGTGCAACCAGTTTTTTTTTCCACACAACAAAGCAAGTTAAGATACTAATGAGTTCAATTAGGTACCAAAAGAAAAAAAAAAAAATCAAGGCTGTATTGTCATTCAGCCTGGTGGTCAGGTGAGGTCTGAATGGTCGCCTCCATGGTCCCAGAGTAAAAGTGTGTAGGCAGCACTCAGAATAATGCAAATAAAACTCATACCAGATGCAAATGGAGTGGAACAACAACAAAGGCTAAGTCAGGTAAACAGATGTCTTTGCTCCCTTCAGGTGATCAGCTATTAAAAAGTAATATATGTTTTTATTTGTACACAAAAAATATTTTTTTCATCGCTCTAAAGGGGGTAAACTCATGAGATGTACCAGGGAATATTATATATATTAACACTGTAAATGTGCTGGGGCATCATTAGAGACACATCCTAAGTCTGATATCCTATCTTATCTCAGTTTAGGATGAGATTCAGGACTTGTGGTATTACAGAAACACATTTCCTAACTGCATTTAGGAAAAAAATCCTATCTCAGAATAGGACAGGAATTAAGACATTACAGAACAGTGCTAAGTGAAGAATTTCTTAAGGTAGGATAGCATGGATGGGCCCAGTCCTAAATTGAAAATAACAACCAAAACTCGCAGCACCATTCTTGTCAGGTCTGTATGATAATGACAGTAAGGACGGAGAACAAGATGAACACTAAAATATAATGACTGAAAGGCTATTAATGGCTATATATCGAATGCCAAGATTAATTAAATTAATTTTGAATTTGATCAACATGCTACGCCTGCAGTTCTCCGTAGTAAAACATTGCATACTGAGGTGACAGCATCTGCCTCCTCTTGCCACTTCAAGTCTTTATCCTGGGCTGATAATCAGGAAGTAAACTTTTCCTCTCCTACATTAATATGATCAATGCCCCATGAACCCATAAAGCTGACTGGTCAGTTACAGCATTCGAAGTTCTGTTATGTCTGTATAACAGACTGTTATGAATAACAGACCGTTGCTATGGGCACAGTTCTGATCATAGATTCTGGCGGAAGAATAAATTCACTGAAATCATTTTTAAATCAATGTTTTGTTTCAAATTATTGATTTGAAACAGCTGACAGCTGTTGAAAAGGATATGGGCACGACAGGACTGATTTAAGAATAAAGTTTACAGATCTTATTGGGATGACTTGAGTTAAGATAAGAGGTCTGAGATAGGATAGGACACAGCTTTGAGTTTAGGAACTGCTTCTGTAATAGAAAGATGGTATTTCTTCTTATCTTTGAAACTTAAGTTAGTACAAGCAGTTAGGATTTCTTTCTGTAACGAGGCCCCTGAGCCCTGCCTCAAAAAGTACACACTCCTCTGTTTCAATCTGAACAGTTAATGCAGAAAATTTATTCCAAGTAAAGATCTTTAAAATCAAGAGTGAGGATAATATTATGTAGTGCTTCAATGTCAAACTTATTGACCCTCCGTAGCAGGTCAGAGGCACACAGAACTGTAAAGGTCGGGGGTGGGTTCAAGTCCACATACGGAGCAAGATTTAACACTCAAGTCTTTTCAGGTTATTTCATTAGAAAACTGTGGGTGGTGTTAGTGTGGGAACAGTCTCAACAGTTCATCATATGAAGCATTTGGTTGGCATGATGATTCAGAGTCTACACCTGGTGACTTTTGAGAGTGAAATCCATCCATCACCTTCAATCTGTACAGAACACGTAACATAATGCTGTGGTCTATCAGCGAGAGCACTGTTGGTGGTTTGTCTGAACTCCTGATTCAAACGGTTTTATTTCACGTACGAGGACGCTGAAAGTTGTTGATTGATCTCACTGTAACAGCTCTTCCCAGGAAATAGGTTTGGAGAAGACCTCCCGCTCCAGCCACAGGTCGTAGTTCATTTGGAAGTCCTCGGGCAGGTCCACCCGCTGACCCAGAACGCTCTGCAGGCAGTTGTCCACAGGCAGGAAGTCCGGGTTGCTGTGGCTCTTGTCATAGCGGCGGCTGTTGAAGCGCTCAATGTTGGCCCGCAGAGCACATTCCTCAGCCTGGAAGTCCCAGGGACGAGCGTCTAGATCTGCTCCAGGAAAACAGAAGTTTAATATTAGAGCACTTTGATCAGGTTTAAGAGGAAATACAGCTCTCAGCAATTCTGACCTTGGGCTGGACTAAAGCTGCAACTATATATTATTAGGCAGATGTTATTAGCACACAGGTGTCATTAGCACCTGGGGTGGAAAAGTCAGTATGTCTATTTACACCTGCATGGCCAACCATAATTTCTTTTCCAAAGGCTAACAGATAATGTTGTTGCATAAACCTAACCAGGTCAGCCTTGGAACCAGATGAACCTGCTCATGTTTATGTTTGCTCTGGCAGATAATTCACATTCTGCAAAATAGTCTTGCAATGCCAGGTTATAACAAAGTAGTTTTGTTGCCTATACCTAACCAAACTGTGACTGGACAAAAAAAAAAAGTTTAATTTGGGCCTCAAACTCCAAGTGAAAGTCTTGTGTTTGACCCATTACTTCACCACAACCTCCCCCCTATACCGACGCTTTCAATAACTAACCTATAGCCTGGAACCTCTCAGTTCATTTTCTATTTCCAAGGGGAGTTATGAACATGCACAGGGCAAAATTCATTTGGACACAACTGGACAGACCTACAACCAGTCAGGGCAACGAAACCAAGTTTTGTTGTATTTAACATGCAATGACAAAAAAGGCATCTTAATTATTTTAATTAATTGGCTACAACCAATTACAGCAAGAAAACATGTGATGCTGCAGTGTTTGTTCCGTTTCCAAGTAGGGTACGGTCTTTACTGTATTACAACTCATCAGTACACTAAAATACTTTTTTTTAAATTACTAAAATACCCCATACTAAATAAACGGTTGTGATTGGCCTGACCAGATCCATGGCTTGTAAAATTCTGTCTGAGTGGAAGAGGGACTGGACGTATCCTCCAAATCAAATGAAAACATCAGTTCTGCAGATTCATCTGGTTTCCAGACTAGCTAAACTGGAAAGCTGAGTGTAAATAGTCAAATAACTGCAGAGTGACTATTCTTACCCTGGTGCATTGTTTGCTTAATAAAATGTAGGAAGATTATGAATAATACCATCATAATTTCTAAAAGCTTTTTTGTGTGACCAACAGTCAAAACAACAAAATTGTTCATTTTTATTTTGTCATCTTTCTTCAAATAAAATATGTGATTAACAAAATAGTCTAATAGTAATTCCCTGTCTGTCAAAAAAACAGATTAATTGACTGTGTCAGCTCTAAGTAGAACCAAATACACTTCACAGCAAACAGCTGGAAATGAGTCAATAACTTACACGACAATGTAATAAAAAAAAATTATCACAGTTAAGCTGTGGTGTTTATTTAATTCTACTTCTTTCTATCACCATTACTGACTATAACTCTGTCGGTTCCACTCACCATTTCCGTATGCCCAGTCATCGTTGAGCCGATGTCGGACCTTCTGGTAAATGGCAGACATGGTCTTCATGTTGCTCTTCCTCCACTGGCGTCCCAGGTATTTGGTCTGCACTTTGAGTAGCTTGAGGACGTACAGTTGCATCATGGCCTGCTTGACCTTCAGCGCCCTCTTCAGGATGGGAGCAGACTTAAACACCACCAGCATCTGGAAGAGAAAAGATCAATATGTCCTTCATTCATGGAAACATGGTGACCTGTCATGGTAAATGCTGTTTGATGAGCTCTCACCATTGTTCTGGAGTGTTTCCATTTGGTCAGTTTATTGAGGATCCTCAGTAAATTAATACAAGAAAACAGATTCCTCCAGCAAAACTGATTGTTGTCTCCTGCTTCCTGTAAAACACAAAATATCCCCATTAAAAATTACTTCAATGCTACGTTTGCACTCATACACAACTGTAAGTCAACAGAAAACTTACCAAACTCTCTGCAGTTAACTCAGGGAGCTCATGCACCACACAATATGGGAAGTCAAGGACTGAAATGCTGTTCAGGAGAGAAAATTGAGAGTGGTGAAATAAAACAAAATGAAACAGTTCATTTTCTGCAAATGTGAGTCATGATTTTATTTTTCAAAGAGGCCCTGACAGTACCTGTTTTTAGCTGTGATGTAAGACATGATGTTCTGGTTGAAGAACTTCAAGATGAGGGGGATGCAGTTGGCAAACACCAGGTGTTGAGCCATGTACTCAAACTAGGAGACAGGCATGCAAAAGACATAGTCAGTTAAGAAGGATAATTAGCTATTTCCTATTATCACAGCGAAATAAACCAAAATAAGTTCAATAGTTGAACAGCTGCAGAGAAGTCTAAACGGTGACAGTGTGTGATGCACATACCTGGTAGATGTGGTTGAGTTTGAAGTGTTTCAGAAGCAGCAGCAGGATGGCAGAGATCGCCTTCACGATGATCTCCTTGTGTCGATTGACATCAACACCAAGTTTCATGCTCTGCAGCACTGTGGTCCTGCAGAGTCAGACATTACAAATCAATCGCCTATTTTAGTTTACTTATGATCCTCAGAGTGAAAGTCCTTTACCTTGATGTGGTTTATTCAAGTCAGAAAACCTTTTCTTTCTATTCAATTCAAATTAAGTTTAAGAACCTTTCAAACCTACTGAGCAGACACTTGGCTGTATAATCTTAAATATTTCCTTGGTGTGAATACATGTTTATATTGTAAGAATGTCTCGATGCTGCTGTTTCTTAAAGTCCACATGCAACAGAAATCAATTAATGTACCTGACTATTCCTGGACTGAGAGCTCCCAGTGAACACTGTGAGACTGGGACTGAATGCCGCCTCTGAGACTGACAGAGGTCTGATTACAGGAAATGCATTACAAAGGTGGTTTTTTGCTGTGTTTGGCTCCTGGTACCCCAGGGCTGAGGTGAAAGGCAGTTGACCGGTAGCAACAAGTAAAGCTATTTTTCCCCTCAGGAAACTTGGTAAATGACCTCAGTTCTGTATCCCTTGTCGGTCTCTGTTGCAGAGTTCATGGTCCAACCATGTTCACTGGGTGGCTGCTGAGCCCAGTCCCATTACTCGCAAACGGCGGCTAAGTTGTAGCTTAAAACCAGACAGCATTTTCTACTTAAAATATGATCAAGTTTCACCCAAACCAGTGATCAGATTCAGTAAGTGTTTCTGTAGAAGTTATAATGTTGTGCTTTTGTACAGTAACATTGATCAGTGAGGCCTGGCCTCCAGCCTATTGTAGGCTGCATGTAGCTAACATTAGCCAGCTGCTGAAGCAGTCCACTGTAAAATTCCCTGAGCATAATTTGCTGGCAAAGATAGCAATTTCCCCAAAGTGAATAATTTCTTGCCAGTTGTAGCAGCAATATCAAGAGCTCTATGTATACAGTCCTATTTGAAGCAAACTCCAGTAACAGTATCTGTGTAATCACATTCAAAAGTAAAGTGCATGTCAGTAATACTTTCCCACTCCAGATATAAATCTGACTGCAAAAGAAAAGCTGTTGCTAAAGTTAGGATATTGTCCTCATTCCTAACATAATGCTGCACTGGAGGAGGAACTGCTAAAGCTGTTAAACCTTTTTAGAAGCACTTCATCACTTACGGCATCTCCTCCGGCAGGACGTCTGCCAGGATGTTGATGGAGTCTGTCTTGGCTTTGGAAGTCGGAGCAGCTGCGAGCAGAATCTTCAGCAGTGCGATCTGTCATTGAGGGAGACATAGACCATTAAGTCAGGTACAAATTGTGTTTGGCACAGATCCTCATGCCTGCTTCTGAAGGGCTACATTAGCAGTCAGATGAGCAGTGATGGCTGATGTTTGTCCTGTTAAAACAGTGACTACTAACACAAATAACATAATGATAATGTGGTGGGGCAATCCATCGACAGACCAAACTGTCTACCTGCCTTTAAGGACCAGCGTGTAGGATAACCTACAGTGGCTACAGAACTTGCAAAAATCATAAAAAGTCTGTCATTTCTGGGCTACTATGGAAACGTGGAGGTGCAAGATGGCAGACTCTGTGGAAGAGGACCTGCACTCTCTGTAGATATAAACTGTTAATACCCAGGTAAAGAAAACACAACTTATTATTATAGATTTTTATTCCCTGGTGATTACACACCAATGAAAAATACTTTTGCCATATTCTGCCAGTACATCCCTATAAATCTTACAGGCTGGACATTTAATGCTACAATATTTTGCACTCAAGTTCTTTCATTTGTGCCGCTTGCTTCAACTGAAATTTTACCTGTGAGACTTAGGGGACAACTCAATAAAGGTATAAATTACTGCAAACTGTTTAATCAAATCATTAAAATGCATGACTGTTTGGTTATTTAAAACTGAACTGTCTATGCCACAAAGATAAGTTTCAGTGTGTAATTTTCTATTTTCTGAATCTTAATTTGTGTAAATAAAAGGAACTGAAATGCATTAAAATATGCTCTAACCGAGTCCTTTCTATACTGGAAGATAACTGTACATCCCACAATAAAAAATATACAGCGCACTTTATAGTATCTATAGTTACTTATTTTTGTGCTAAATCAAGTCACAGAAACATTTAGCCATATAAACTATACAAAAGTATAAATAATCAATACTGTCTCCATGATATCTGACCACAAACAGCACTGACCATGTACTGAGGCAAACTGGGCAGAATTCCCTGATAGAGCAGCTCAGTGGCAGACATCTCCACCTCCTCTTCACCCTGATGACAAGGAGGGACAAAACAAGAGTTACAAACACTGTACAAAATTTACTTTTTTGTCCACCACCATAATGGCTGGTGAATAAAATTTTACCAGCCACTCAACAGGTTAGCATTGGTTTTTTGCTGCTAAGTGAAGCAAATCTAATCAGGATTTCACTTTTGGCTGGTGCTAATTTTGGTCCCTGGACACAAAATAATGTTTCCACAACACCTCAAGACAATCTGGTCTTGCAGAAATAGAGTATTAAACTTCTGCTATTCTTAACCAGCAGAAAGAGTAAACACTTTCTAACTTAATCCTCTAATATGTGAAGTCAGTGCATCGTATCACATGATCAAAAAGACATAGGATGCTAAATAGTGCACAAAGACAGGAAGTGTAGTGTGCTCTTTCTAGTCCAAAACTTAAGACAACTTTTAAGAGCACGATAATTTTAACATTATTCAGGCAGGTTCAGCCTAGGTGGAGTCTCTACAAGGAAGACATCATGCTGTTGAATTTTTAACATGAATGGTTTTTGTTTCCATTTACCCCAGACAGAGGTGTTTTCTGAAACTCCTCCTCCTTTGCAATCTGTATCTCAGCGATGGAGACGTACTTGTGCTGAAAAAAAGATGA
Source organism: Lutjanus erythropterus (assembly GCF_056507025.1). Classification (NCBI taxonomy): domain Eukaryota; kingdom Metazoa; phylum Chordata; class Actinopteri; order Lutjaniformes; family Lutjanidae; genus Lutjanus; species Lutjanus erythropterus. The sequence goes on from NC_139318.1 coordinate 24,637,411, forward strand.
GAACTTGATGAGTGAACATTCAGCAGCAATACTGTAATTCAGAATCTGTAATATTTTCTCAATGGAAAAAACAAACAAACAAATTTACTGAAATATATTGAATGGCAACATGATACCTGCTTTAACGTCTTTATGCTCTCATGAATGGGCCTGGGCAAGCCAACAACTGTGTCTGTATCACTGCAAAGATGTGTGCACAAGAAAAAGCATGCTTTGACACATACAGCACACGCTATACAGTCAGAGTATAAAATAGTCTTAACTTTATTTAAAGCAAACAAAGAGAAAACTCACTTTCCAAGAGTGTAACCAATAAATTTACTTCTACTTGATTCCAGGAAATTTTCAATGTCCTTTTCCCTGTTGGATCAAAAACAATAATGGCAAAACAAAACTATCAATAACAGATTTGTGCACAGGAGGAAGGACGCAATAAATACTCAGCGTTATTATCTCGTCATACTGAGCAGTACCTGACTTTAGGAGCCCATGGCAGTCCTTTGGGGAAGGACACTCTCTCTGACGGAGGGTGAGGAATAGGTGGAGGCATCACCTCATCCCTCTCTAAAGGGAAAGTCTCTGCCTCTATAGAGTTGTCATTGTCATCGTTGTCATCCTCATCCTCACGAGAGTCATCGGCCTTGTATGGATCCTTTTCATTGAAGGCGTCGAGGTTGTCTTGTTTGATCAACGCCTGCGTGACAAAGAAGGAAGCAGTTCAGATGCTGAATTACTTACGGTTAGTGGAGCAGAGCTGTGAATGTGCAACAGGTAGAAAATATTACACCATGCTGTATCCAGGCCGATGTGAACCAATAAGACAAGTTATTACCCTTAAAAACATAATCACTAACATCAGGTAAGATGTACAGGTTATTATTTAAATTAAAGGACCAGAGTGTAGGATTTATCTGTATCTAATGGTGAGCTTGCAGACTGGAAACACCTTGCCTCACCCTCCTCTTACAAACGTGTAGGAGAAACTACAGTGGCTGTGAAACTCAAACACAAAATGTGAAAAACCATATTTAGAGCCAGTGTTTGGTTTGTCTGTTCTGGGCTACTATAGAAACATGATGGTGCAACATGGCAGCCTCCATGGCAGAATATTATATTCAATTTCTATCACATTCTGCTAATAAATCCTCCTAAATCTCACACACTGGATCCTTTAAATCTTTTCTAAACATAATAATTACTTTCTCAGATACTAAGTTTATCGGTTTAAGGACTCCAATAATGTGAAAAATATCCTAATGCAAAATTCACTCTTTTTTAATTAAAATCGATTTTTAAATAGTTGGAAATGGCTTGTAGAACGATTCATATTACTGTTTCCGAAGTATAAAGCATAGCCAGATACCAGCTGAAGATGCCAAGTTTCTGTTACTCTGTTGTGTCTTATGATTCTGGCCAACTTCATGCTAATTTAGTAAAAACATCACATGACTGGACCTATAAATTGCACCTATAAACTCAGATACAAGTCCAGAATAACCTTATATACTGTGACTAAAATCAATACTCCATGTTTTAAATTTACTATGGTTATATTAGTGTTGTCATTGTTGTCAAGTGATTTCCGCAATTATCGATCACACACACACACACACACACACACACACACAGGTGCATAACACCACCTCCATTCACTCACAGTGCTGTCTTCCTTTCACCACTCATCTTTCCATTGTCATGATTTAATCTTATTACCTTTATTTTTTAATAAAAATCTAAAATTTTACTCCCCCAGTTCTGTGAAAATTTTCCCCATGGTATCAAAAATGCTATAGAATATCGCTATATTTCAAAGTCTTGTATGAAAGTGCATCACTGGTAGATTGTCAAGGCAGCGACACGTTTTACTTGTTGCTAGCTTTAATCTACAATATGTTTTGGTTCTGAGAGCAGCGACTAGCAGTGGTAGTGTAGTCGTGTGTACCTTGTGTTCACGACGTGCCCGTTTTTGCTGCTGCTCAATGAGGTCGGACGCAGACGCAGGAGGAGAAGCAGCTCTCATGCTGCGAATGACTCGGATGCTGTCCTCCGGGAGAGGGGGGAGACCCAGCTCCTCACGCTTCCGAACCTTTATGCTTTGGAGCTGCTCAAACCCTCCGAGTGTGAACTGAAACAGAGGAGATGATTTTAATATGTTTAGTTTTGCTGTGAATTCATGAGGGGATCAGAGTGAGAAGATATCCATCTGTCTCTCACCAGTATACTCTTCCACAACAGCAGTAACACTTTCTTCATGGGGAAATGAGGGGCATGGCCGCTGCAGAACTTGGTGACCATACCGAAGAGCATGACAGAAATTGGCTCGTTGTTGAACAGAGGAGATCCTGGGTTACAGAGGCAGAGTGGAAATTCACTTAGCAAGTTTTTGTTTATATTTATGACAGACCTGCAGCTTTTGACACAGCCGAACCTTACCTAGTTCTGCTCTGAAGGTTTCCCTGATGATTTTCCATTCAGGCTTGTCAGCTGGGTCGTCTTGTTGTATCGTTTCCACCATCAGGTACATGATGTTGAGCAGCACTCTGAGATCTGTGCTGTCAGCGAGGGAGATGGCTGGTTTTCTGACAGCACTACTACAGGCAGCGCTGTTACTGAAATAGAGAATATAAATGTTATATGCACCTCTCCAGACTCAATATCCTATGACAGAAAATACACTCACTTGAAGTCTTGAAAAGAAAACCTACAAATGTTTCTTTAACTCACTGTGGTCCGGCTCCATTTCCACAATTTTTTGTCAAAGCAAAAGGAGACAATGGAGAGGAGCATAAAAGCTGTGTACAGCTCTGGAGCTGCAGGCTGCAGACCCCCTTGGCAGTTGGGTGAATATATCAACTATCTGTGACTGGCTGAGTCTATCACCGGTTGTGATTTTTGTCATTTTCTTTTGCTAATTTATGGTCTGCCTCCGAGGAATGAGTGAGACCAGCTGCTCAGCAACAGGCTGAGCCAAAGAGCATGTGGGAGGAAATCAGCCTGTAAAGGCAGAATACGAGTTAAGGGTTTATTTTGACCAAACCAGACTCTGTGATTGTTGGAAAAGTGGAAAGACTAAGGAAGACAGTAATGTTGAGCTTTAATGTTATCTAGTTTCTGACCAAATCGAATTAAGTGTGTTTACTGATGAGTAAACAAGGAAATTAAGCCCCGTCTTAGTTTGGTAAAGAAGAGAAACTTGAATTCAGAAGGTGCAAGGTTGTTTTTTCTGTATAATAATAAAAAAAAAAAATCAAGGAAAACTGGTGTAAAAATATTCCCTGTCTTGATGTTTTGTGAGTTTATTTTGTTGATTTATTGAATGCAGCATATGTAATGTATTGAACTCTCTGCCCACACCCATCTCCCAGCTGAAACACACACACCTGCATGAATACATCACCAATCACCAGTTGCTGGGCTGGTGACAAGTTGGATCATTTTAACAAATCACCCAACCCTACTAGCATTTTGTAGCAAAAACAGATATCAGTACTTCATGTTTAATTCATAGAGAACATACTCGATCTCCATGTTGAGCAGTTCGACCAGAGCAGAGAAGGTCCCCACATCCAGCAGCAGAAAGATGTTGTATCTCATCCAGTGCTGCACCTCAGCCTCAGAGCTGCACTCTGCAAACGTTCCTACAGAGAAACAAAATGTACCACTGTGAAATATTCTGCAGAGACAAAACCAAATATAGCCTTCTTGATCATTCATTCTCCTGTCCTTGTTCACTCTCTACAAATTAACTGACACTAAAATGCTTTAAGTGAAGCGGACTGACCCTGAGCCATGTAGAGAAGAGCTCTGGCGACCTTCAGCCTCTTCTCACGGGCAATCACTTCCAGACTGTCCAACAGCCGCATGGCGTGAGCTCTGTGCTGAGCTGCATCAAGCTCTGTCCACTTTTTATCAGCAACTTAAAACACAGAGGAGGTGGAGATGTTAAATTTAAAACAGATAACTTCCTCATCTTGGTTGTAGTTAAGCATATATGATCAACAACATACCATGTGTTCTGAATTCCACCTCAAAGCACTTCCTGTTGAGAGCAAACTCTGGTCCTTCAGTGTAACTGTACAGCTCTGAAACACACACAAAGAATATATAAATACATACAGATGTTGCAAACTCTAACAGAATGAAATTCAGGGGAATAAAAATTAGTCAGGAAATCTCAATGTTCATGATGAAACACACACCTGACAGCTCTGCAGCCCACTTGTCTGTATCAGCATATTCAAATTCAAGGTCCGGAGACTCAGACAGTCCCTGTGCACAACAGATGACACATTTTATGCCTTTATGATTAAATAAAATGATTACTTCGGCATAGTAATCCAACTGTACAACCACAAGCTTAAAGGGTCAGGTCACCCAAATCCCCCTTAACAGACACACACAAAAACACACTGCCACTATCTATCCATTAATCAGAATAATACGCAGAAGTACAAGTAGAATTCCACGTATAAACTCTTCACTCTTCTTCTGGTGAATTACTTTGCTTTATTAAAATGTAATTTTTAAATGTTGAGAGGATGAATAAAAAATGTGTATGGCAAGATGAAAGCACTATTTGGCTGTTGTCCATTTTTTGTGGTTTTAATGAAGTGATCTTTTCACTGGCCAAATGGTGGCATACTTCTTGGATGATGCAAATTTGTCCCAAACCTGCTAGTTAATCATAATGAAAGAAAAAACATGGGAAAGCTTGGCTATATGACAGTGAATTGCTGAGGCTGCAAAAACATTATTTTGGTTTTAACACACAACAGTCTTATTACATAATAATAAATCAATCAAATGTGCCCCTTAACTGACATCAAGATACCACCTTTAAGTATAAGGGAACACAGTATGGAGTGAATTATTGTAACACAGCATTGGTGGAAAGCGGCCAACATCAGTTACTTCAGTACAGTTTTGAGGTATGTTATTTTACATAAGTATTTCAATGTTTTATCTGCTGCATACTTCACAGTATTTCAGAGGGATTACTGTACTTTTTATTCCACTATGTTTATTTATGAGCTCTCCACATCTAACTTGACAGGTGAAGTTACTCTTCTGATTCTTTTTGCACATTGACTTCCATTTTCTTTGTCAATGTTTTGGACATTCCATTTTGTTCATTTGAACATATACATACATACACACACACACACACACACACACAAGGGCCATTCTAATACATTATGACTACTTTTACTTTTGGTACTTAAAGTATGTTTTGCTTAACTTATGCACTTTTGTCTGAGTAAAATTTAAATGCAGACCTTTTACTTGTGAAGGAGTGTATTTTACATTTTAAAGTTTCTACTTTTACCTGTTAAAGTAGCTACCTCTTCCAACGCTGAAGAAAGATTGTCATTTACATGAACAGATTGTTGGTCATTCATCAGTTTATGGCATATGAAGAATTTCTCTGTATCACATTTAGAGCTAAAATGTTTTGAACTGGAATTATAATGTCAACTGTTTATGTGTTATTCTCTTATTTTTCAAATATTACATGAGGTCAAAACGTCCAATTCACTGTTTAAAAGACATCAATTTTGAAAGCGATTTTCTTTCAGATTAATTCATCACAAATCTCCCACTGTCAAGCTACACTACACCGGCTAACTTTGGTTTCTTTACAGGCTCCGTTGTATACATATATATAACGAAATTACAGTAACACAACAGCCCAATATATTATAAAGAAGAAAGCTGTTTGCAGACAGGAGCTGAAGATTTAGTTTTCAACAGGTCGGCTCTGGATTCTTGTCAGGCAATTCAGTCTGGCCTGTGACTAGCTAACATGAGCTAGCTAGCTCTAGCTAAGCTGTTCAACATTATAGAAGTTTACACTGGACTATACATGAAACACTGCACATCTATAATGTTAGGTACATCACTTTACAATCCCAGAAACCTCAGATGTTGTTGTTAGTTTACGTCTCCGAGTCATTTAATAATAATTTAGGTACAGAAGCCTGACAGAGCTAGCTGTTAGCTAACGATATGTGTTGCAGTAGCAGCTGAAAAGGCCTCATCTGTTTAAGAAAATCTCAAGGGAAATTAATCAACTTCTGTTCACGTACCTCTGAGTCTTTTCTTGGGTTGCGGGTAAATTCGCCCCTGCTTTTGTTAGGTATCATAGCTCTCTGTTTATTGTTTACAGGAAGCCCACCACCGTTCCCACCGACGTCCATAATTTTCTGGGCGCAGTGTAATCTCGCGATATGAGAGTTGGAGCGCGAGAGTCTGACTGTATGTCTGCTCTGTCAGTGCATGTTCATATTCTGAATGTCGTATTTATCTCAATCTTAACATTTTTTCAGTGGGGAAACAACATCTATACCTTCTAATTTACCCGTTCTTTATGTCTTGAGGTTATATTTATTTAACAATTTTTAAGTTTTATGTTTTTGTTGTGCTAACAGTACTGTGCGATAGCTGTGATATTGGTCTATCACGGCTATATCGGTAATGCAGTGAATGTGGTCTGATATGAATTTTCATTTTTTTAACAGAACATAATGCAGAATGTGTCTTTTTTTGTTTTGTTTTTGTTTTTTTTTTGTTTTGTTTTTTTACCAGAAATATTTTGTATACTGTATATTTAAGTTGTATGTTTCTTGATGTTTTTTGGACACTGAAGTTTATTGTTAAATAGTAAAATATTCCAGTCCCCCACCCGTACATATCTTTGTCACAAGTGTGTTTGAGGGATCATTGCAATATTGGCTGATGCGTCATTATCAGAATTTTTCACTCCCTTATATCCATTCCTTTATTCCATGATTTTATATCTTACCTTATTGCAAGGATAGGATTTCAACAAAATAAGACCATTCTCTATTTCTACTGCTCCAACTACAGCACCTATTTACTTATTTATTGCCCTCATGGTGATAATTATCATGCATTGTGTGTAGATTCCAATATATATATATATATATATATATATAAATATATATATATATGTATATATATACATATATATATATATATATATATATATATATATATATATATACATATATATATATATATATATATATATATATATACATATATATATATACATATATATATATACATATATATATATATATATATATATATATATATACACATATATATACACACATTTATATATATATATATATATATTTGTGATAATAGTTAACTAAAGCTAAACTAAAAACATTTTATTTAACTGAAATAAAATAAAACCTAGAATTTAGCAAAATACAATACAATAAAATAAAAATAAGATATTACAATAAAAATCAAAATATACAGGAAATGTCTTTGTCAATCTGGTCAAATTTATCAATGCAACAAGCACGAGAAGACATTGGTGCATATGTGTGCATCTTGCCTCTGACAAATACCCCCATATAATATTAATAAAAATACTGAAACTAATAAATAAACTAAAACAAAACATTTTTAAACAATAAAAACTTAGCTGAAACATGCAAATCCACTCCGAAACTGACTGAAACTTAACTGAATTGAAAACAAAAGTTAAAAATGAAATTAAAAAAGAAATAAAGACTAACAGCACGTACAAAACTATAATAACTCTGGTTGTACATACTACATGCTTGTGAAATGACATATCTGAGCCATTCTCAAATTCGAACAGTTTATTAAAGGGAATTGTGCACAGAAATTTAACAGGGTGTATACTGCTGAAGTTGTGTCCTTTAAACTAAACTACAGGTACAGTGTTGAAAATATAGGCCTACTATATAACTACTATCATTTACAGAACTTTGTCTCCACATCAAAAACTTCAATCCAGCAGCAGTGTACAACTGTAAAATCACAGTGGTATGCTTATTTATTTAAATTTGACAAGAGTCAAGCTGTTTGCTGCAGTAATAACACATTCATTTGTCTCTGTAGTAGAGTTAAAACTAGAGTAAATTGACTAATTATTAGTTAAAACAAAGGAATTCATTATAAAAGGCATTTTTCAACAGCTAATATGAAAAGACCACTGAAAGTCATTTAAATGTTTGTTAAAAGAAATACAACTTTGATGGAACACAAAAGTACATACTGTAAGTACAACAGAGTGTAAGACATTGCCTACTAATATCTAAAAGTCATCTTACAGTAATGCATATATTTTGAGTGATGTGAAACACTGATTTAACAACTCTCCATCAGCAGAAGTAAAACACTTGTGACAGAAGAAAACTGAGTATGTGTTGCTGCATAGCTCTCACTGTATATTGCAGAATAACGACCATGTTGGGCATTACCATACTTGGAGGAAAACAGTTGTACATGTGAGTATAATTTACTAAGTGAGTCACAAGGCACTGTCAAGTGACCAGTAACCATGGTTACAGCGCTCATCTCGCTGACAATGATGTCCTCACTGAATGTCCTTCAAGCTGCTAGTGCAAAGATGAAAGCACTTCAGAGTAGCATAATGTAGACCGCTGTATAATTTAACAGCAGGAGTATGTGATCGATGTATTAAAAAACACAGGAATTATCTGCAACTCTGCAGATGAATTTTAAGTTTTGTGAAGGGTGATGCAACAGGATACCAGGTAAATAAATGTGAAGAAACACCTTAACAAGGTATCAAGGTGCTGAAACCTTGGCAGGGACAGTAATACTGTAATCTGTTTGAAGTGAAAATCAGCCCACTGATCACCACCAGGGAAATACAGCGTGGTGAATGTGTTGAAGAGCTTTAAATTCAGCAAGACACAACTACAATCTACACTAAACTGTATAGTTTGAATTTTTTAAAAAAATCACTCAACTAAGTGGGAACACTACAAAGAATTACAAGTGAATATAGAGAAGTAAAAGTGGCATAAGTTTGTGCATTTAACAAGCCTCACATAATGGTGCTTAAGCCTTGAACACCGTTAGGAAACAAAACACTGTGTTATTAGCTGTAATAACGGTGCAATACAACAAAATAACACAGAGCATAAAGCTAAGCTAGATTAATGTGCAGACAAAAAAGCTTATTATTGTTATTCATGATATCTAAATTTACTTTTCTGTTGTTTAATTCTTCAGTAGAAAAGCAGACATCATCTAATTAGCATCCCGTGACAAATCTAGCAATAAACTCAATGTTACTCTGCAGCAAATACCCCCATGAGATCAGCTGATCAGAGGCTTTTGCACATACAGTACAATTACATACTGTATGTAACACTGTTCAAGATGTATTCTGTGACTTGCGTTAGCTGTACACAGAATATGCATAGCTGCAGATGACTTGCAGATGATTTTGATCATAGCGCATCAAAATCTCTAAAGCTATTGTTACATCTCTACTGTAAATAATAATTTCATGAGAATGACACTGAGACTACAGTCTGAGTGTTGATCTGGTAAAAAAAAATATATTTACACATAAATTGAGATATTTCAATGACCTGAGGTGCAGATACTATTCTTAGCGGACAGCAAAACCTCACAAATGGACACATCTTTCCAAGAAAATTAATGCAAAGCTCCCTTCTTCTGTTTGCTATAGTCAAAAAGTTCCTTTGCTTGTGATGTGGATGGTTCTACAGAGAACGTTTCTTCTGTGTCTTATGGATGGAATGTATGAAGTAAGTGAGCACTGACACATCAAAGCAGAAAGATTAAAGCTGCATCTAGTGATTTTTGACCACCAGGGGGCTAAAACAAACTCACAGAAACACAGCCCTCATTAAGAGATTATTAAGTTGTTATGGCTCATTTGTAAGCAAACAATTGCCTACTTAAACATCCAGCAGACACACAGCAACATATAATTGGAGACGGATTTCTGGCCACCTGATAAATTTAAATCCAAATATAAGGCTACAATTGGTAAATTCTAATAAAATAACTTTTTGTTTGTATGTATTTGTGAAACTGTCACTATATCCTGACAGTACTACATGAGACATATGTGAAAAAGTCAGGTTCCTCTGGTGCCTCCCAGTTCTTCTAATGGCATTTGCAAGAATTCACTGCGCCGTGTGAGAGCCTTTACTGCATTTTGCTGTCACTGGCCATCACACTTTTCTTTCTCGCCTCCTCTTCTCTGCTCTGTGCTCATGTCCACACACACACGGAGCAGAGCAGAGGAAAAATAGGTGACAGGAGTTATTTAACACGTGTATGGGTTAGCACCGACTCCTTCAGAGGTTGTCAAATAACAAGACTTTAGGTGTGAAGCTGGCTCTGATGGGTTGTTTTCAATCTCGAGAATGCCCTTAGGAGCACTAGGACGAGCTAGAGGAACCTGATGTTTTCCACATATTATCTATCTCACATGTTACTGCCAGGATATAATTACAATGACAAAAAGTTATTTTTATAGAGGTTACCAACTATAGCTCTAAGTCCAGGCTTTTCTTTAAGCTCTGGTCCATCTACTCCTGAGAAACACATCTGGAGCTTGACACCAGCCAGGTGTTTACATCGGCCCTGTGCTGTTTTGTGTAACGGCAGGCTTGTCTAATACAGGAGGTTGATGAGAGAGCCAAAACCCTGAGCTAACAGTGAGCTTCAGAGTTTTGTGGGTTTCAAATGACCCTATGGCATTACATCGAGGAATTTTATACAATGTTCATATCAAAAGTTTCGCTTTAGTGCAGGTTTAAGTGACTTCAAAACTAATCATTAACATTTCACAACGGTAACTCCTCTCCATCACCATTTGGCACAATATATTGATATATTATTCCATATCTATAAGAAGTCTAAAATAAGCAAGGAGCCAGCAGGTATGGAAACAAAATAAAGCTCTCACTAAACAGCAGATATATAAGTGCTGTGGTTATACTGACTTTTCATAGCCAGCTGGGTGATGTGTGCAGTTCTATAGGAAGCAGAGGGAGAAGAGAAACTTGCTGTGGCCAGTAAAATACAACTAAATATGAGTTGTGCATCCCACGAAGAGTATAAAATACAATATACATAAATCTTTCTTTTGTCTTAGGGATGGATGATGTTGGGTACTGTCTTCATTTAGGTGTGCCGAGGTTTCCCTGTAGACTAATACCTGCAAATACCAAGGACAAGGTTTGGTTACAAAATGCAAAATGTTAAAGGGATAGTTTGGATTATGCGATGTAGGGTATGAGGTTCCAATCGATAGTCAGCAGATGCCGATCAGCACACCCCCAGTCAGGAGAAGCAGAGAGGAGTACCAGCATGGAAGCTAAGCAATGTACTGCTGTGGACAGGGTCAGCATCAAAAGGCATTTTATGAGTTAATGCTGACTTTAGCACATTTTCACCACTTTCCCTTGGCATCAGGCAGCTTTTTCTGGTGTGAACCTGCCATTATGTAAGCCAAATATTGCTTTCTCCAAACCAACCAAACTCCATCAGTGAAATCAATCATTTCTTACTTCACTGAATCCAAACTTTTAATAACAGAAAAGTCACACAATATCACAAACTAAACAATCAAGGCAGAAGTCGCCAAGCAGCTGTGCTCTGGAAGGTAAAATTACTGGTTTCACCTATGGAATTTGGTTAGTTTGAAGAGAGTGATATTTGGTTTTTATAATGGTGGTTTGCCATCAGAAAAGGCTGGTTGATGGCAAAGTAAAGGGATGAAAATATTCTAAATATAGTGTACATTTAAACCAATATGGACTCTTTTTTAAGTAGCTAGAATCATTTTTTTCCAAATATTTAATAGTACTTCATACAAACCGACTTCAATTAATCCACACTATCCTTTTAATAGCAAATGCTTTATTTTATACCTGTGCGTGTGTAACTAACTACAAGCCATTTATCAAGTCTAAGATATCAAACAACTTGTAATTACAGCCACTCAGATATTACAACTTAGTTTCAAATCTTTGCATACTTTGGACTTGTGCAATTATTGGTGAGACAAAATATGCATTTTGACTCTAATCAAGGCTATCCGTTTTGATATTTTAAAGACCAAACAATTATCTAATCAAATATGATGGAATAAAAATAATACATGTTAATTAATAATGAATTCTTAGCATTTAGTTTCATAGTTTCACTCCTATTCTGCAGTATTCTGTAGTCAAACCTGGGAGAACTGTACCTGTAGTAGTTGGGTTTAAAAGGACCGTTCTTATTCAGGCCGAGGTATTTTGCCTGTTCATCAGAAAGCTCTGTCAGGTGGGCATCAAAAGTGGCCAGATGCAGACTGGCGACATATTCATCTGAAACACACAGATATAATTTAGTAAGACAGAAACACATAAACACATACAGGAAATCAACCTATGGCTGCTGGGTAACACTGTGCTGAGAGGTAACAGACAATTAAGGCGCCACCATCACCAAAGGTCCATAAGTAATGTTACTCTGAACACTTAAATGTCACAGGTCAAGGTTAAGTATCTGTATATCCTCACCCATCTTCTTGGGAAGCAAGTAAACATCCTGCTTGTATCGTCCCTCGGGAGCGTTGTACAGCTCGATAAGGGCCAGGGCCTGAACACAAACATGGATTAACAATACTACTGTTGAAACAAGATGCACTTAATGAAATTAATGCAGAGCAATAAATGAACTTCTGATTACAGAGTAATGATAACAGATCTATGAAGAGAAGCAGAATGTTGTTGTAAGTGTATTGGATACTATGAAATACCATTATGTCCTCCACTAGCAGTAATCTATTTTATCATCCTGGTGTTTTATTACAGGTTTGATCATGAGTTTACCTGCCAGAACAACCAAATAATGACAGCAGACGGAAAAGTACACAGTGAACCCAACATGTTATCTGTAATAACTACTGTGTGTCTTCAGCTGCTGTACAGCTTATTGCAGGCTGTTTATTAGTATCAACATGTTACCTGAGTGGTGGCTGTGATGGACAAGACGAAGGTTGGGACAGTGGAGCAGCTGAGGTTAAGAAGACGTCCCTGTGGAAGAAAACAACATGTTATCAAAATCACAGGTTTTAAAAAGCATGTTCAAGTATCGCTGTTCTGACATAATGAAATGCTGCATTATCAACATATTGTGTTCTTCACGAGACAGGCCACCGTAAGAAACTTCAGCCTGTCAGGTTATGGGTAGGTTCTTTGGTTTATGTTAAGAGCTACAAATTGACTGCTGTGATTAAGGACAATCTAAATAATAAAAGGAAGTAGAGGCAGTTGGAGACTTGGATTACACCAGACAAGTAGTATGGAGGCATTTGAAAACTGATCACCATTCACTTAAATTATTTGAGAGATTCTGCAACACTGTTTTCCTGTGAAACTCCGGGAATGTTTTGTGAACTAAAAAACTAAATCCGGCCTTCAATCGGCATGAAGGTGAGTGGATAATGGGTGAATTTTCATTTTTGTGTGAACTATGCCTTTAATATCACTTTCCCTGATTCTGTTTTGAGAGACTAGCTCCAGATATTTGATTTGATTTTTGTTTTGCCTGTGTGCCCTCTGTTGTGTACAGTATTGCTCTTCTACTCTGGACTGCAGCCACAACATCCAGGATATTTTGGACAGGCTGCCACTGCAGGATGGCTGGCTGTTAGTTTGGGAAGTGCTTAACTGTCATGCAGCAGAGTTTTCTATGAGCAGAGCATACATTTTAAAAATCATGATCATTTAATTGTAGGAACCTAAAATAGTCATTGTGATTAATACTGAATTAATTGTGCAGCCCTGATCCTTCGTATGTCATTCATTCTGTGCTGTATTTGTTGTTTTTACACAACTTTGCTGTATATTCAATCTTGATACGTCCAGTATGACATTCTAAGATCTGTTTCATTGATCATTTGATTCAATCATTGATTATTTCAGTAAGTAGCCATGTAATAAGCAGGATAATATACAGTGAATGGGTCATTATGGTGAAATAAACCCCTACCAGGGTGATTCAAGACCTGCACTACCCTGTTGGGATTTATATAATCATAATGATGTGCTCACAGGACATTATCCCTTTTTTAAATTTATTAACTTCTTAAAATTCATAGCAAGCCGATTACACTAGCATTATTTATTTTCCATAAATGAGACTGTCACAGGTTTACTAACCGTAACTGTAACCCATCACACATCTGTATGTATTTATTACATATGGTTGTCAGGCGTATAGATTCAGTTACCTCAGCCAGAAGAATAACCCTCTTGCCATCAGGCCAAATGACATGATCCACCTGAGAGCGCACTCTCTCCCAGGTCAGTTCAGGGGTCCGAAGGCTTGCCTGCGAAGGACGAGAATATCAGTCGCCCTCACATTCATTCTTCATCATAGGTCAATACAACATTGCTGACCCACCTCTCTTAAAGCACTATTTCACCATGTTCATGCACACTGGTTAGGCTCGGGTATCTTAAAAATACATTATCTTAGTGTGTGGGATAGATTTAACTTTGTCCATCATGTGCACTAGTTTACCACATCAATCTCTGTGTTGGAGTGGCCCATGTTGCAGACAATAGAGCCGTTTTTCATCCGGTCCAGCTGGTCTCTGGTCACCACATTCTTGTTCCCTACAGAAAGACACAATCTTTCACCTTCAGTCACAGCTACAGATTGACAGGCTATAAAAATGTAATCTCAAATTAATTAGTGCAAGTGGAGTTACCGGTGCAGGTGATGATGATATCAACCTGCCGAATGACCTCATTCAGCTTGACCACCCTGAATCCATCCATACTGTTTGGAACAAACGAGAGATAAAGGGGTTCACTATTCAGCGTCAGTGAGGAGGACAGTGGCAAACAGGACAGTATCTATTATTTATTGACAAGTAGCTGAATGCAGCTGCAGGGCTGGACTCCCTGTTGGGTTAATGTAGCATGTTCGAGTTCAAGCTAAACATAAGTCACCTCACATTATGTTTGTCACGTAATTAACAAAACGTGCTATGTTGTTATCCACACTGTTGTCAGTCCTTATTTATATTATTATTTGGCACATGAAACACTCAACATGGAGATCATCCAGTTCTTGTTTTCCTCACCAGGCCTGCAGTGCGCAGATGGGATCAATCTCTGTAACATAGACGATGGCTCCCAGAGCTTTCAGAGCAGCGCAACAACCTTTTCCAACCTGCAAAGACGGGATGATATACTTTAATAGCAGCATAGTTAGAAAGGCTGATTATTACCTTGATCTTGAAGGGATACTTCCAATTATTTGAAGTGGGTTTGTATGAGGTACTTATCTATAATCAGAATATTACCTACAGTAAATGTGGGTCTACACGCCCCCAGTTTGGAGAAACAATGCAATGTGTTGTTCACAATAAGCAGCTCAATGTATTTTACCACCCTAAAAAAGGCTCACCTAAAAAAACAACATAATTTTAAGTGTCTGCTATATTTAGATTGTTTTCCCTGCTTTAACTTTACTAAAGTCAATTCTATTGGGAAACTACCATTATGTAAGCCAAATATTGTTCTCTTCAATCAGATATTTTACCTTCCAGAACACAGGAGCTGCTCGTCTACCACAGCCTCGATCGGTTAATGTTTTAAAAAAGTTAGTTTGGAATCAAACAATAACACAAACTAACTAACAGGTGGAGGAAGCAATAAACCAGCAACTCACATGTTCCACTAGGTAAAACTGGTTTTGCCACAGGAAGTGGGTTGAGCGAGAGAGTGTGTTATTTGGCTTATATTACAGTGGGGTTTTTTTCTGTCAGAAAAGGCTGTCTGACAGCAAGGTTACTCAGTGAAAATATTCTAAATATAGCGTGCACTTTAACTGATATTGATTTTTTTTTAGGTGGGCCCTTTTTTCAGATGGATAAACAATGTTTTCTTGCACCCTGTCTAGAGCAGCATGTTGCTTAGCCTCCTGTCTGTTTCTCCAAACAGGGAGATTGCTAACTGTCATGTACTACAGATAATACACTATGTACCTCATACAAGCCCACTTGACATAATTTGAACTATCCCTTTAATAAAGAAATAACACTTCTCAGTACCTAATCTTAACCATGACAAGTTTATTAATCTCAATGTCCTGCAAACTCTGAATCTTTAACATCATCTTGATTCAACACTCTGCCACTGGTATATCCAATGTGCTGTAAATATTTTCCAATGAAATGTGACGACAGCTATCTTTGTTATGAGTCCATGGCCTGTCTGTGCTGTCTATCTTTTAGCATTGCTATCTGTCATCATGAATGTTTCCACAGCTATGTGATTATGATTAGTGTGGCATGTTAATATCAAGTATCTCACCTCACCGTACCCACAAACAACCACCTGTTTGCCTCCAAACATGACATCTGTGGTTCTCTTCAAGCTAGAGAGGTTTGAGACAGAAAATTAACACATTTTGTCAAGGTGACAGATTGCAAGTCTGTATCTGCATAACTCCAAAATCTGGCATCTTTATGGTGATACAGTTGAAACTTATTTGACACTATTGTGAACCATGTTTGTATCATTTAGTGACTTGTCCTAAAGAGCATTAAGTTTGTCCCTTAAGTAAAATATTTCACCAAGCTAACAGGTTCACTTAGGTTGTCTCTTTGTCTAAGCGTTTAGACTTTCATGGTAGTTACTGTGATAATACAGTGCATTAGGCCTTCAGTTGCCATGGTCACACTTCACTCATATCATTCTTTAATGTTACTAAACAGCATTATTGTCAGTTGTTGGCTTGTATCTCCAAACGAGGAGAAAAGAAAAAGAAAGCCAAACTAGACAGAAGATGTGAATCCTGTTCTCCTCAAAGACTATGGAAACCACAAGCACATAATCTAAGGTAAATTTAAACCAACCACAACAATTACACACAAGCAGAAGTCATGAATCAAGTCATGAGGTGACGTGAAAATATGACAATTACCGCAAGAAAGAAGACAATAACAGTTGCATGAAAATGAAACCATATAGTTAATGTTAATATATAAGACAGAGTTTCGTTAACATTTGTTTGACAAGCTAGCTAGGAAAATGTGTCTCTGTATCTCATTCTGCTCTTCAATCACCATAAATTCAGCCACTGTCTTCTGTTCTACAAGGGACTGTTATTGGTACCTTAGAATTTAAAATAGTTACAAAGGACTTTCTAACAATCAATATGGGAATACTTAAGTTGCTAAGGCAAAAAATTGGGATGAAAAGGTTTCCCTTTACAGCATCCAAAGGAAATCCTTATGGTGATTTATGCAAATCCTTTTTTCCTAAGGTATCTTTAGATGGAAATTCCAGGGACAACTTAGCTTAAGTGGTATTATGCAACCAGGCATTGGAAAACATGCCAAGCCTGTTGACTAACAATAATAAAGGTCTGTACGTAACAAAAAAGATCAGTTTCGTTAAATATCCCAGCACAATAAATCATCAGGCATCATTACTCACAGTGGAACACCTGCTACAAGACATTAGGGCACCTTGCAGATAATTAATCAGAGGGAACAGCAATAAATTAAGAGTGGTGAGTACAGATAGCACTGACTGCATACAAAGACACTGTCAAAGAGTACTAGACTCTTTATATGCTGCTGTGGTGATAATTAATAGGGGGTGATAAATGGAGCAGTTATGTTCTCAGTCTGTTTTGCTCGTTGTTGAACAGAGTTTGCAGTGTGCACAGTAAAGGAGTGTTACAAGGGCAACAGCTTTTTAAAAAGCTATTTAGTTGATATGTGAATTTGATCTCCAGGAACCACATGTCCTGTGATGGCAGCAATGTTTCCTGACCTTTACGTCACTCCATTGTGACAACAGACAAAGCTCTGATGTTAGGCATGTGGGTCTGATGACAGGAGTGAAGGAAAGTAATGTGACTTTTGCTCCGAGTGTATTGTTTTCATGATATAAGCAAAAGCCTTCGTTCAGATGTGTCTTTCAAGTTTTCTTTCAGGCATTATTAATCATTGTAAAGCTGTCCACTAAACAAAGAGTGTAGTGTTTCAACATCGGCTTGACTTTGTTATTGTGTAGCCTTCCAACAACAAAATACCTCAGACCCCAGCTCACTCACCCGTCCAGGATTGACTCTCTGCAGCAGTACAGGTTGTCAAACTTCTGCTTTGTCACAGAGTCGTTTACGTTCATGGCAGGTACACACAGTTTTCCTGCTTTAGACAGCTGATACAACCTAGAAAGAGGGAATAAGGCAGATACATTTCACTCCATCTTGGTGTGTAACTGAATATTTTATAGTTAGTGTTTTTCAAGCAGTTACCTGTGAACCCCAGTGACACTCTCCTCCACAATGCCCCTGATCTTCTTGAATACATTGGGGTATTTCTTATACATCCAGTGTGTCAAGTCTCCTCCATCATCAAGGATCTAACAGATACAAAAATATTTTACTTAATAAACATGAATATTAATGTAAAGAGACACACATTATAAAACCTGATGGGTACACAGGCAAACAAATTTAGTGTGAGACAAATACTTCCAAACACGTTTGTTTGAATATATCATTCACATATCAGTCTATTACCACACTAACCCCTCAAGGGTTTCTGCAGGTTTCAACAAGTTTTATTTAAGACTTATTTCACATCCATACTGACAAAAAAGTACACACACAGTTTGGAATAGTGGTTATTGGTTTAGTGTTGGTTTCATTTTGTAGTTGTTACAGCATGATCAATACCATTTTTTCCCAAATACACGTTATGATTTATTACAACAAATATCGGATTTCTCCTTTACAATTTTTAAAGGAATAATGTGCCATATTTTTCTAAAACAAAACATGTATAGGCTCATATCAACATAATCCCTTTCAGCCCTCACTTATTGCCCACTAGAAGCCTGTGATGGTGCCTATATCTGCAGACACCACGCCTCTGCCATGTTCTCATTATTTGTCTGAAGGGGACACTTTACCAACCCAAAGTGGTGGTATTTGATGTCCTGGGAATGAGACTCAAAACTCAACTTTCTTTCTTGTGTGTTTACAAACAGTTTGGACAAATCCTACACAGAGGTTAGAGAAAGAAACTTCCGCTTACCATGTTGGGCTGCCAACCCTCAGTGTTAACACAGCGGTCGATACACCACCAGAAATCATCCTCAGATTCCCCTTTCCAGGCAAACACAGCCACACCTGAAACATAACAGAGAGTCTTATACTAACAATCCCATGTTTGTCTAGACTGGTTCAAAATTATTTGCAGTATCATAATTATACACAACATATTTATATATTACACATGTCATTTAGTGCAGCTTCCAAGAGATCACATGTACATCATTATTGGGTGTAAGATATGGTTCTTAGACCTCTTCCAAAGTCACATTCAAACACTTTTGGAGTTTTTCCAGTACCTTACAGCTGTCAGATGTTATTGTGGCATAAAAATTCAAAATTCTATTTTATGGCAGAATTCTACATAGGGGTGATAAATTAAAGGAAAAGACAATAAAATTTCATGTTTCATGTCAACGTGTCACCTGTCTGGAAGTAGACTTGGCATCCTATACAAGCTGTCTGTGCCAATATACAACTTATTTTATCTCTTTATCTTAAAAGCGAACAATTCAGTCAGGCAGCGCTTCATTATGAAAGTAATGCAATTACAATTTCAAGCTGTTTCAAGCACCTCATCCAAAATCTAAGCACTTTTCAAACCTTGAAAACGCTACATTAGAATTCAAGTTCTCTCAAGGGTTTCCAGCACTCGTACAGACCCCGTTAATCTCTTAGCAGTTGAAGAAAAGCTCTCAAGTGCCCTTTAGTTTAATGTAAATGTATGGGTTTTGCAGATAAAATAGCTCTGTGTTTAACAAATTATGCACAGTAATAACTTACTGAACAGTGGACACAAACTCTACCCCCCAAAAACACATGATCTCCACTAAGTGACTCCTAAATCTGTTGTGACCCCCCCAGCCCGTCACATCATGAAAGGTCTACTGAGGATATTTAGTACATACTTAAACCATCACATAGCAACCACAGATAAAAGGCTGAAATAGTGCTGTTCTTTCACTAAATGGCAAATCCTATTTGTTCCTATTATCTCTGCAGGGCTGATTTTTTAAGAGTTTATTAAACATTTCCAAACAGTATCCCTGGTTCTAAAAACCACGAGATGCTCACATGGTAAAGGACACGCTACTCTGCTCATTCTGCTCAAAGGAAAACATGTATTATTTCCCCCACCTCAGTGTTAGTAAGAGGTAAAAACAGTGTTCATTGCCTGAATTCAGCCTGAAAAACTTCTGTGTAGTTTATTACCGACATTTATGGGACTGAAGGTAAGAGTTTGTCATGATGTTTGGGCTCCAAAACTAAGAACAATTTTTCAAACACACATAAACCCAAACCTTCAAGACTCTTGAAGCCTTCATCATCACTTCACACAAGTGTTACAATCGATGCAATTGCAAATTCTTTTATACCTGCAGACATCAATATACATCATCACTTTATTCATATTACTTTGATATGTTGTATGTTTAGGATTATTTAATGCACTCACATTTACAGTAACAGAGGACTTATCTAGGTATGAATGACAAATCTGATGATGGTATTGTTTATTTTCAACTATCAAAAGATCGTGTAAATGAAACACAAGATTATGTTGAAAACCAACCACCTCCGATATATTTTCATTGTTCTTGTGTACACACTTTACCTCTCCTAAAATGTACAAAGCTGTTAAATTTTTGTAAAAATCTGTGGATGGCAGATGATATGATACTGCTAAAAAATAAAAAAGAAAAGAAAAGAAGCATTTTCCAAACTTTCAAGACTTTGTATGATCCCTCCAAACATTCTTCACCTTCTCTACTGCTTACCGGACTCTGACAGAGCAGCAGCCACTTCATTCTGAGTGGAGTATATGTTACATGCTGTCCAGCGGCACTGAGCCCCGAGAGCCACCAAAGTCTCGATCAGCACCTGAAAACACACAGGTAAGCAGGAGGTGGACAGGAAAATGGCCAAATAAGGAAGAAGTATTCACTTTGACATGCATATGTGTACTTTCTCTGTAAGCTGGCAGTCTGTTTTATTTTATTCTACTTTGTTCTATTTTGTCATGTTCATTTTTTTTGTTCTCTGTGTTGTGGAAAAGGTATTTTTTTAAATAAATATAATATTTAAAAAAAAAAAAGATAGAGCTATTCATTAGTCACAAATAGACTACATATTAATCATTCTAAGTGTATTATTCATTAACACAACAATTGTGTCTGCCACACTGTTTGATCAGTTGGGTGTTGACAGCTGATGAATAGTCCCTGAAACACAGCCAGTTTTGTATTTCATGATAATACAGACGAGTCCTCCTCAACACTAATAATTCAAGACTCGAATATGAGAGTTGCCAGTAAATTACAAAAAAAAGTTCTTATTGTCTAGAGTAAGTTGTGCAGAAACTGTGACTAAAATTGACCTAAAATCCTCCCCTGATTAAGAGGCGCTATCACACTGCAGTCTTTGCTTAGACTGTTAGAACAGGAAGTCTTACTGCAGTCTGGGCAGTGATGTGAGTGCAGCCCACAATCTTGGCACCTGCCAATGGTTTCTCACTCTGTGCTCTCTTCCTAAGTGAGATCAGTGCCGACATATCTGAAAAACAAGAAAACATCAAAAGAAGTGAGTGAGCCAGATGGCAATGCAGATAATGTAAAAGAAACTCAAATTTTGCTCCTCCAAATGAGTAAAATTAAACAACACTTAACACTTCATATTCTATAAAATATGTTTGATTTAGATATAAGATATCATGGGACATGTCTTTTAGAGTAGTTAGACAAGTAAAACAGTGAAGTGACTTTGTTCCCGCTGTGTCTTACCTTGTTCTGCAATCTCAATCTCACGCCTGCCAAATTCAGCCTGTTTGATGTTCTTGACGCAGAAGTCACTACTGCCCTTGGAGTTGACCTGAGTTTTGTCTCGTGGTGAGGTCTCATCGTCGGAGCTGTCCGTGTAGGACGCAGCTGCAAAGGAAACAAAGTTTTCAAGGAACTTGCCAAATTAAAGCCACCAGTTATACTTTATCCAGCACAAAACGTCTGGTTGAACCAATTATCATTCTTGAATAAGTGAAAAAATGTTCAGGCTTGTTTGTATTTTCTTTTAAATCAATTACAACTGTCATGGGCAGCGCAAAGCCCAGAACAGAGTGATGGTGCCCCTGCAAAATACTGACAGGAGGGAACTTTTTGTGTTTTTGTGGAATGTTTGAATGTAGGGAGGTCAGACCTGGCATTAAAATGGCTAAATCTCAAAAGAAAAGGGTAACTGTGGAAACGAGACACTAGTTTAGGTAACTTGCCACATTCAGTGTGTAAGTTGCTAGCTCAGAGGTCGTTGTTGTTGTTGTTGTTGTGACCGAAGTAGCTGGCCAATGGCAGGCTTAATCCAACAGCCTACCTCTTGTGAGTCAGACTACTGAGAAGTAAACAGATGATGCAAGACTGAATGAGCATTTGAACAGGTGTCCAACAGTGTTTACTGTGATTTAAGAGTTGCTTCATTAGTAAAAGGAACTAAAATATGATGAGAAACAGAAAAATAAAAAATACTATTTTTTTTAATTAAGTGTAATATTAAAGTAAACTGATATTGATGTTTTACAGAAAACAAGCAAATGGTTTACTGTCTTGTAGCAGGCCTCCATATATTAACCATCTTTCTTTACCTCCCATTCCACCCTCTAAATTTCAGTTAACATAACAAAATCAAAGAAATTACGTTCATGCAGATAAATCAATCCATGTTTACACATGTATGTATCTGGCAGTGTCTCCTTACCGGAGCTGTAGCTGTCTGTGGATGACTGAGAGATGGAGCGGGACAGGGAGCGACGTCCTGCCTTTGTGGGGAACCTGCTGAACTCCTGCTTGTCCTCCACAAACTGGATCTGCTGTGGTAAAAAAGAAAAAGCCATGTTATTCCTCCACATTTAATGCTTTCATGAGTGGTTTAAACTGAATAGCAGTTTAAAAGCCTGCATCATGGTCCAGGGTACTGTGTACACAATCATTCCTTCTTTGAGTAGAAATAGGAGTTGGACTGTTTTTATTTTCGTGTGCTTGTGGTCTTGTTTAGACAGCTTCTGCCTTGACCAGATTTGGATGGAGTGGAATGAAGAAAATTGAAGATGTTTGCTAAAAAAAGACTTAAACAACATTATAATCCTACTCAAACTAGAGGGCTTATTTTGTTATATTGACAAAAATAGATTTCTGGCAGCAGACCAACACAAACTGCGCCATCAAGACAGATGTTCCAAAATTAAGCTGCCAGAGGCAGATTTTTTGGGAGGATTCACTTTACCACACCCTTGCTGCAATCCTAACACTTACAGACAAAATTACAAAATGCAATCAGATGAAACTAAATCAGTGTGGCATTTCCACTGTGCTCTGTGCAACTGATTTTATTTTATTTGGTATTACCAGTGAATGTATTAGAAAAGTAAATTTGTAATGTTTTATAATGTTACTGTATGACTGACTGGCAGTTTCATATCCTGTCATTGTTCATTTTTTTGCATCCATACTCAGGTAAAGCTGGTGTGTGTGTGTGTGTGTGGGGGGGGGGGGGGGGGGGGGGGGTCCACAAGAGGAACAAAGTGGTGTTTTTGTTGTGTATACCTAGTTTTCATGCCTGGTCAGCTAACTTTCTCTTTATCACCGCAGTTATCAGAATCTTTTTTTGTTGACAGGTGTTTTTCATGCATCAATCATAAGATGGTGAGATAAAGAAAATCCTCAAGGTGCTGTAACCTCAGTGGTTTCTGGAATTTGTTTGTTTTTACCTTTCTTTACCAGGCCAGGTGAGTTTTTTTTTAACTCTTTTAACACTGAGATATAAAGACTCAGCATTGGGGAGTATGGGGAGGATGGATTAGACATTAATAAATCAGCCTACAGACATGGGATTGGAGAAAAAAATTCTTAGATGTACTGTGATTCCCTCTTGAAAGATTTTTAATCACTGCAGAAAAGTCAATGATTGGAAATTTAAAACGTCACCATACTATTGCCTGTAACAATTGTTGACACATCAAGATGCATTGATAAAAGTTTTATAATCTCACTGTAGCTCTCTGGACCAGAATCGAATCAAATCGAATCATGAGGCGCTTAGAGATTCCCAGCCTGACTAAAGACTACAGTGCAAGTAGTCAGCCTCAATCTCTTAATCTTTGAATGAGAGTCAGGTTCCCCACTCTGATATGGTCAGTCTCTAGTTTCTAGGTTTAGGCCTGGAACTGAAAACCCTCCACATACCAGTGAACATAACACAGCAACAAAGAACAATGTGAAGCTGTTTTCTTCAGATTAAGGTGACAAGACACCACATATTTTCCCCCTGGACAGGACAGGATGGGGTGGGCTGCAGGACCCCAAATCCTGACCAATACTGCCTGATTTATTTTAGTCAGTCAGGGCCACAGTAAAGGTTTTATGTATTAATTCACTACATTACAAAGTGCTTCTGATAGACTCCAGGACCACTGCCAAAGTGTTATCACCCCTGATGACTGGGTTGAATGTGGTGGTTGGATGTACTCCAGGTTTCATGTTGTAACTTGATGTACATTGATGCTTTGTCCAAGAATATTTCACTATACTTACCTTACCCACAGTATTTGGTATTTAGTCTCTGCCACTGCTTTGTTTTTAAATGCCAAAGAGATTACTGTGAGAAATATGATAAAAAGAGCATGACTGATAATAGTAGCTAAAAATTTTACATGATTGTCCTACTTAAACAAAAATGCACTCAAAACACTGTACTTAAGGCATAGTTGGGATTATCTGAAGTGATGCTGTATGAAAGATCTTTATCAGTTTAAGTATATGCTTAATTTAGAATATTTTCACTGCTTTACGGTCTTTTTTGACAGGAAACTGGCATTATATAAATCAAATATCACTCTCTCCAAAGCAACCAGACTCCACTGACAATAATTTTACCTCTCAGAAGATTTTAGTATTTAAATGGCTTAGTTTGAATTCACAGAAGCCACACACCAGCACAGACAAACAAACCAATCAAGGCAGCAGTAAAACAGCAACTCCAGTGTTCTGTGAGGTAAAATTACTGTTTAAAGTCTAGAGTCTGGTTGGTTTGGAGTGAACAATATTTGGCTTATATAACAGTGGTTTCCCATCAGAAAAGGCTGTCTGATAGTGAGACAAAGCAGTTAAGATACTCTAAATATAGTGTATATTTAAACAGACATTGATTTCTTTAGTTGGGCCTTTTTTAAGTGGCTAAAATACGTTTTGCTGCTGACCCTGTTCACAGCAGCACATTGCATAGCATCATTCACTGGTACTGCTGCTGCTTCTCCGAACTGGGCGTATCTCGACCACCATCTACTGTAGGTAATGCACTGACTATTGATAAGTACCTCATGCACCACCACTTCAATAATCCAAACTATTCCTTTAACCATGAGCTCCAACCTCATTTCTATGCATAATCATTTTTTGTAAGTTTGAAACTTTACTGAACCATCAATGCCTAAATATTAACTACAGGAGATAATCATTAACAACATAAGCTAATTATTTCTGTGTCAATATAAATAGATGTCTTCCACTGGGCTTTGACCCTGGATCACTGAGGACATAAACCACATGGACACAGCAAATAATCCTGTTTTCCGCCCCCAAAACGGGCTGGAGCTACCTTTCATGTAAAGTCATGGCTGAAAGTAGCCGTCATCTAACTTTATCTGTATTTTTTCTTGCGGTGTCTTACAACCATGACTAAAAAATAATTCACATTTACATAGCTGTTAAAAATTCTAATCATAATAGGATCATACCAAATAATATGGATTATGTTGATTGTATTACCATGACCCCACTTCTGTTTTATTATTTGGCACTGGAAGTTATCTGTTTCTACCTGCACAAACTGTTCTACTTGAGATCCAAAACACCGCAAGAAAATGACTGCTGTAATATTAAGCCCATCCCAGAAGGAGAATGAGGATGTGAAACAAACAACTGGTCTATAATGAGGCTACAAGGCTGACTAATAAATCTCAAACTGAGGGTGCTGAAACTTTGCATTTGACAGATTCATGATCACAACTGACTTATACGCTCAGTTTATTAGGCACACAAAGCTAAAATTAAAGCAGTCTAATACAACAGTCCTGCAATAAATCCTAGGTTCATGAAGGCTGTAGTGTTTGTTTTTGTTGAGACTGTTTTGGAGAGGAGTTCATTCCGGTTTGTGGTGTTGTTGAACTGTATTATATAATGCAGAAAGTTGTGTCTCTTATTTTGTCAACTTCAAGAGATTACATGGGGCCTTTTGTCTGAAACAGGTATTCATTTTTCCACTCCAACTTAAATGAAGTGTGCAAATACCTTTCACTCTGAAGCCCAAAGAATTCAAGGTGCAACTCTTCCTTCTTCCTGAAGGAAGGTATCAGTTTGTTATTTGTCATTTCCTATACTTAGATAAAATTAAGAAGTCAGGCAGCTACTTAGGTGCAACTGGTTTTCTTTGTAAAAGAAAAGGAACTGCTCTTTTTGTTTAAGATGCACACAATTGGCAACAGATCATTTTGGCAAGAGATTGCCAAAGATTAGTTACACTTTGTAATAATAGGTGAGAACTCTATACCTGAACAAAAACCCCAGACAAACTCAATGAATGTGAATGAATATGTTATGAAAATCTTTATAAAGTTCTTTTGGTTGTGAGAACGAAAACCATCACATCTCAAGTAGCCACAGGCAAACCCACCATCAAATGACACCTGGATTGCAACTGTCGATTAAATAAACTTTATGGAAATATCGACCTTTTCCTTAAGACTGCAATCTGAACGATATAGAAAATACTGGGAAAAAAGGACTACATACTCTTTGAGATGTAAAACACTGTCTGCACAACTGAGAAACTATTCTTTGTACTAATATGTGGCCCACACCAACACTGGTTCTTTTCTTCACCAATAAAAAATAAAGTAAAATAAAAACTTTGTAATACTTTGGAGCACTAACAACTTGCCCAATGTGTCTCTCCTTACTAGTTCACAATTTGGAATAAAATAAATCAAACTTTCACAGTCGCTTAATGCAAGTTTTGTAACGTATAGCATATGTATATCACATTTAATATTAATCTAGCTGTTCCTGCAGCGTTTTGCAGGTACAGGCTTTACTTTGACACGAGGATAGAATATCAATCTAGGTTAGGTTTTTTTTTCTCTGTTATGTGAATTATTATTGGTGTATGCCCATGTTTTTAAATGTAAATTCCTACAGATGTGTTGAGCACTGGAGGATGTACCACTTTACAATGAGACTACCCTTATAAATGATTTATAAATGGTATATACTTAGGTAATTATTTAGGTTGTTAAGACTTCATAAATCATTAATAAGCTGTTACAACACAGATGAGCACTCATTGCTCTCTTGGTCATCTCCACCAGCCAGCATTTAATCCTGTCAGCCTCACCAGATATTTGTAATAAGTTACGAGCACTAAACCACCACCATTAATAAATGGTGATGTATTTTTCACCTTACAATAGCAATAAATGTTAGTTGTTAACTGAGATTAAGCAGCAGTGAGCCCACATCTATGTATGGCATGGTGTTGTAACTTCTTCATAATTGTTAATTCAGGATTTATAAAGTGCTTACTACATTACTAAGTTGATTCTAAACAATTTATAAATCATTTATAAGAGTAGTGTTATTATTAAGTGGTGCCATGTCAAGAAGTATGGTGAGGGCAATGTATAATGTGCAATATATTGTAAACCCAGTCCAAGAACAACTGACCCCGTGCACCCAAATAACTACCACACATAGATAGTTCAATAACTAGTAGCTGCAATATTTTAACCAAACTAACAGCTGCGCATAACTGCAGCCGTTGTGCGGAGTCTTGGCTGCACTCTTACCTTTTTCACTGGTTTGTGTGTGGGCACAGCGCTGAAGGCGGACGACAGCTCTCCCATGTTCATTTCGCTGTTCTTGCTCACGGTCATGGCTGAGTATTTTTCCGCTACGTTTTCGCTCTCTTTCACCTCTTTGCTGGCCTGTTTCACCTCCAGCTTCACCTCGCCGGACGGTTCTGACATGTTGACGGCTTCTGTGAAACGTTTCCTGCTCACAAATAGAACAACCGTTGAGCCTCCACGCGCTAACGTTACTGATGAGATCCTCCGCTGCTAGCAGGCTACTCCGCTAAAACAACGAGTGGGAGAAGGAGAGCGGCTTTCAAACTACGGACATGTAAGAGGCTAAAGTAAACGAAACAGTAGAGTAACTGTCAGTGTGTGCTCCACTTTGATTTGACGCTGACTGATTTCGTTGAGTTGCCTGTTCTGTTGCGTTGAGTGCAGCCGTGTTGGTTCCCTGCTGGCTCAGCTGTCACCTGGCTGAGTAACTTTGTGGGCGGTAACCAACAGACTGAGGGGGCGGTGTATTTATATGGCTGCGTTCACGGGAAGTGGGACAACAAAAGCAACAAACGATAAGAACGTATTACGGGGCTTGTTCATGGAAGCCTACTTCCCCCAAAGTGACGAAAAACAAGTCATTATTATCGTATTTGCAATACATTCGCATATTTTGAGATACTAACTCAATATTATGAGATAATAACCCATTATTTTGAGATCTTGTGTATGTACCTTACATTGTTGTGATTGTGTTGTATGTTTATGTTCATATTGTGCGCTATGTTAGGGCAGGGAGAGCCAGAGCATAAGAATTTCATTATATTTTTAATACACATAACAATAAAGTTAAATTTCAACTTAAGTCATTATTTTGAGATAAGTAAATCATAATTGTAAGTCATTAAAATTACTTACAGGATGTTTTTTTTGTTTGTTTGTTTGTTTTTTTTAACATATTGGTGTTTCTTTTTCTTTTTTACAAGACGTACCCACTCCATCTACACACCTGTCAAAAAGACTTTTCAGGTGTGCAGGACACTTTTTTGACCTGCAACTAATTTGTGGAAATCAGACTTCTATACTTATGGTATATTACCTTTCTGTTTCAAATAAATTTAACTCACTTGCTAATTTTCGTATATACACTAATGTGCTCTGTGTGTGCAGCCAAATGAACTGTCCTTTAATTGGTTTATGTACTTGTTATCAATGAAGGTAATGTCTGTAAAGTGTTCAGTCTATGACATTTTGCACAATATGTTGTTTTGGCAGTTAGTAGTGTACTTACTGTTTTGTACTAACAGGACA
The DNA here is from genome assembly GCF_056507025.1 of Lutjanus erythropterus. Taxonomy (NCBI): domain Eukaryota; kingdom Metazoa; phylum Chordata; class Actinopteri; order Lutjaniformes; family Lutjanidae; genus Lutjanus; species Lutjanus erythropterus. The sequence goes on from NC_139318.1 coordinate 24,666,539, forward strand.
TTATGAAAGATGTGTAGAACTTGGAAAAATACTGAGATTTTAAATTTGTGATCATAACAAAGATAAAGCTTTTTTTTCCAGAGCATTTTATTTTAAATCATTTTACTTTGTTTCTGATGACATCCTCCATACAGACATCTCTACTTGTGTTTTATTTACTCTGAGAGTATTTTATATGTTTATGCTGTTATCATATTTATCTATTTAGAGGGGTTTTTGTACGTCTGTTGTGATGTGTATTTGTATTGTATTGTTGTTTTTGTCTACCCCAAGTGCTCACCGAGACAAATTCCAATCAATGTTTTAATGAAACGGTAATAAATTACACAATCTTGAATTTCAGCCATTGTCTACAATTTTTCCAGCTGTCGCAACGCATTCATTTGCATTGTGCATTACATCTGGGGCACATAAATGGCCATTTATTAATCATTAAATTAATTTTGGCATTTTACCTGTGGTGATGCTCAAAAACAGTGTCATACCAGTGTGAATGGGACTGGGACATGGGCACTGGGTGGAAACACTCAGTTCCCAGTTGCTTTTAAATGCAACATTAAGCTCACAGGAATCCTCATTCAGCACGCATGCTCTGTATTACTGGCTTGAGATTGCGAAAGAAACACTTCTATCTTCCTTTTAAAAATCTCTTGTCACGACACAGTGTGGCTCGGGAAGTAAATTATGTTCCGTATTTGCACATATACAAAAAACAATACGCTGTAGAGAATACAACCCTGCCTCACACTGCTACTTCTCACTACATTTGCCCTACACCAAAAATAATTTAATCAATTTAATTATATGGTAGCTACATTATTTCTATACAAATGAATCAATGCCCTTGTTTCAGTGGCATTTACACATGGTTGCTGCCCGGTAGGGTTGCAGCCTTCTACTCCTCACTGCGCCTCAAAAGCATCTTTGTAGACCTTAGAAGAAGGGAGAGCTTGGTGTGCAACCATCTGTATTGAAGAATGTTGCGTGCAGGAGTGAAAATGTGCTGCAGCAATGTTGCATGACGCAGCAACGTGACAAAAGCAAAACATGAAACCCAAGAACCCAGAGGAAGAAGAGAATTAGAGTTAGTTAGATTGCACAACATAAGCTAGCAAGTGACATGCAGGCTGTGATGTGATGAGAAGAGGTCGCACAGTTCATTCTTTATTCTCAATTAAGGGAACAATTTTGCACTTTTCATGCGAATGTCCAAGCAATGTTGATGGTAAATGTAGTCAGTTGAAGCAATAAAGTCCTCTGTATAAAATATATTGACTGAAAAAGCTGAGTTCTGCTGTAAAACCTATTGTTTTTCCTGCATCTTCCAGTGATGTCACAGGTTGCAGGAAGAACTACAGGCTATTACAGCTTGGATTTCAAGTCTAGCCAGGGAGTACGCTTGATGAGTAGGCTATTTTTGTCACATAACACTATTTATTACCCAAAAAAGTAATACAGAATGGGATTGTGATTTGAGCTGCAGCAAGAAGCACAAGCTATTGTGGGATTTTATGACACAGAAGCTGGAGACTGAGTAATAGCACTTGTTTTGGAGGTAGAAATTATGGTGATATTTATATCTTATCCAACTTAAAAACACGGTGGAAGGATGACTGCTTGCTCTATTATCAAATACCATTTTGATTCTCGTGACCGGCGTGGGAAACAGAGCTCATATAAAGCGAGATTTAAGTCAGAAATAACAAATATGTAGGCTGCAAATGACATAGGTAACAGCTGTAATCACCTTCGACAACATTTCCTGAGATTTGTTTGTGTTCACAGCATTTTCACACAAGTGAGTTTAAATCATAACACATTTGACTAATAAGTGGTTACTGCTAGCTCTTTATAAATGGTGTTGGGCGCCAAGATGTGCTACTTGTAGTTGCTACACAACTGACTTTGCACAACTAGCGGGCTAACAACCACATAACTTATCAAAAGAATTTCTGTAAATTCTATAAATATTTTTTTATTCATGTAGTGTTTATGTTTGTAAAACTTTCCACAAGCCAAAAAAGCTATTTAAGAATTTGTGGCTTGATCATAATGTAAAAGCCTATGGGATGAGTGGGAACTCAAGGGCAGGAGAGAAGGAAACACTGCTGCATTTATTCAGTGGGCCGTATAATCCTGAAGTAAACCTGGAAGCTAAAACTTTTTTGTCTTATGCTCCAGGTGAGCAAATCTCACTGTACTGAACAGGCACCATTTATGCAGTCACTATCTAGTTCCTTATATCTTTGGTTCATATGGGTTAAGCCTGTTACTTTCTTTTATTTTCTCAAAGTAGTTCTTCCTTGTTCAGCTTCTCTCAGTAAGGAACCTTGCACTTGGTCTTCATTTGTGCTTTTTATTTTCTTGACTGATTTAAGTTTCTTATCATCATGTGCTCATGGTTGCTGTAAGCAAAATGAATGTAAACAAGACACGTGTCCTAAAATGTGACAACCACTACCAAGAATGCAGTGCAACATGTCATTGCCCATTCTCTATAGCTATAGGCTTGGGAAGTGATACAAAGCAACATGGGCACACACACTTTTTTTTTTAAAGATTATTTTTTGGGCTTTTTGTCTTTACTTGGATAGGGACAGCTGAAAACATGACAGGAAAGGTACATGGGGTGAATCAACATGATTGGACATGGCTTTTTGTTAGGTTTTTAAGTGTATTTTATTTGTTTTCGGAATTAGTATTATTATTGTTATTATCTCCCTTTTTAAGAATAATGATAATAATAAAACCTTCATATTTTTGTTTGTTTTTATCATGTTCTGCTTGTGTTTACATATGTAATACTTTATTATCTAATATGTAAATTTATGTTTGGCATGTATGATGCATCTGTGCTATATAAATAAAGTTGACTTGACTTGACTTGGACATCCACACGAAAAATACCAAATTTACCCTTAAACTTCACACACCTGGCACAGCCTCAACTATGGGAAGCACACAACCTTTTACAGTACAAGTAGCCATTGTTCATGGAGGTGAGGTGAGAACATAGAGGTAAAGAATAAAATCCAAAGAGGTAATTGTCTCCTTCATCTGTATTTTTATCCCACACGTTCGACTCTATTTTCAGGGTAAAGATGGTCATCAAAAAGCTTGTTCCAGTGAGGACTGTTGTTGTGATCCTTGTCTGAAAGGATTTATTGTCTTTCAGCCCTTTAGCAAAACGGTAAGTTTAGAAAGGCATGTCATTCCACAGTGAATGTGTTTGATAGCTTGACAACAGAGGCATCTTTTGTAGTGTGTCTGGGCAGAATTTTCAATGTCATTAAATCTGTATTCATAAACACTATAGTCTATTATTGTACCTGTATATGTATCAGTCAAAAGCATCCTAAGTAAATACAGAAGTGGTATGCAACACCTTGATTTAGATACTATATTGAATACCTTTATTCTCCAAATCTGCATGGTCACATTTTGGCAATATCATACAGGCCTACAGAAAGAGCACCTCACAGATTCACATAAGGTGGAAAGAGCATGATAAAGTTGAATGGCAAAATAAAGTCCAGTATAAAATCAAGTATATCATAAGTTAGAGCATATTGCACCATTTCCACCCATTCAGCCTTTAATTTCTCCCTTACGTCCTCCCTTACGTCCTTACGTCCAGGATTATGACTGCTGTGACTGGTTTACCAAACCAGACAATCTGCTTTAAATGTCATTATAATTTAGTAACTTTTGTGCCTGTGCATTATGACGTATATCTAACAGAAAACTGAAAAACATCACCAGTGTTATAATTACCTTAGCTGAGTTTCATAGATTCACAAGTAATGACACCACCAAAGAATTTCCTATTTTACAGTAAGAAATAGCCTAACATCTTGCACCTAAAATACTTTTAGATTTGTTTTATTTGAGTTTCTTTTTATTTGTATTATTTTATCATTTATGTTCTGTATTGATACTATTTCTTTATTTAACTTTCTTATGTTTTCTTTGAACGGAGTGTTTATTTTTGTTCTGAAGTTCTAAAGTGTTCATCTTCTTTTCAAAGTGTTCATCTTCTTTTAGAAGGGACCCTGTCGACAATCATCTCAGTATCTTAAAGGACCAGTGTGTAGGATTTAGTAGCATCAGGCAGTTAGCTTGCAGATTGCAAACACATTGCCTCACCCTCCCCTTCATAGCTTGTAGGAAACCCTATGGTGACTGCGAAACTAGACCGGCGACCTATCCAGAGCCAGTGTTTAGTTTGTCCTTTCAGGGCTGCAGTAGAAACATAGAGATTCAATGGTGGCCTTACTATTATCCTCCTTACCCAATGTGCCCTGTATATTAAACTGTGTTTATTGTTGTGTTGAATATGCCTTGTTGTTTGTAAAAGCTTATTTTTCAATAAAGAAAAAAAAAACTGACCCCGGCAAAGAAACGTCGAAACAGCGCCACAAATAAATTGACTCCCATATTGTGGCCAAAGATAGTATCGCAGTTTTTTGTGCACCCATGTTAACACGTCCGCTCGATAATAATTACCAGTTAACCCCTTTTATCATCAGTATCACGTTCTTAATAAAGTGTATACCTAGAAATTAATTAGTCAAATTAACGTGAGGTGTATGCGATATAAACTATGAGTTAAGTGGTAGTTGAGTTGGTGGTGTAGTGAGAACAAAACAAAGTAACTCACCCCGCCCCCCCGGGAGCAGGAACCTGGTCACCACACTGACAAACGTATTTTCCGTCACGCCATTTTCCATCGACGACCGAGAAGAGCAAACCATCCGGAGAGAGCGCACATAGTCTGAGCTGAGAGTCTTAACAATCACGGTAAGATTAAAACAACGTTTTTCTTACTTGTGTGTCGTACGACTTTTTTATTTTTGCAAATTATCATGTTGGGGTCGATCAGTCAAGTTTAATCTATTGTTTGATTTCTGTGGTTGTTAGCCGAACGCGGATCCTCCACACTAGGCCTCGGAAAGGCGACAGCCATTTTGGCTATTTAGCCATTAGCTATCATTAGCATCCAAGCGTCGAATCGTAATCCGATGTCAAATCTGAAACAACACGTTAAAGGCGGAATATTGGTAAATATTTGGTTAGTCGTTAATCTAATTAAAACAATTACCGTGTACAATCTGGTTGGAGACTAGCACTTGGCTACCGTGAAAGTATTTGTCAAGCTAACGTCGAGTCCGACAGAAGAGTAGGCCAAGCTTTTTACCGTTTTTGATTTTTTTCAAGATTTAATTAGAGATATGAATGTGTGTAATAAGTTTTTTCGTGCAACACAAAATCAGTAACGTGAAGAGAAAACGCCAGAGACGTAACTGTTCATACATTTTATGTAAAGGTAAATCAGGAAGATTTGTTGGAGAAGGCTAAGCGGCGCAACGCATATAACGGAAGCGGTAGCATGAACGTTGATTTTCCACACACACAGACTAGCCGGTTAATTTGGCTTGAACTATTGGTTTGAGTTTCTCCTATAAGAATCTGCTGCATTATTAACTAATTCCCCTTCTTTCTTTATTTTTCAGATCCAGTCATGCATCGTGACTGTCCTCTTGACTGTAAGGTCTATGTCGGAAATCTGGGCAACAATGGAAACAAGACAGAGTTAGAGAGATCGTTTGGCTATTATGGTCCCCTCCGCAGTGTTTGGGTGGCCAGGAACCCCCCAGGCTTTGCATTTGTAGAGTTTGAGGATCCCAGAGATGCTACTGATGCAGTGCGTGAGCTTGATGGAAGGTATGCAGCAATCTAAATTAAATTTTGTGATGTGAGTCGAGAAACACGATTGATCTCGCAATGGTAAATGATTTCTGGTGCTTCTACAGGAATTTGTGTGGTTGCCGGGTGCGAGTAGAGCTGTCCAATGGTGAGAAACGCACCCGTGCCCGTGGCGCTCCCCCTTCATGGGGCAGGCGTCCCCGAGACCGAGATGACTACAGGCGCCGTAGCCCACCACCCAGGCGAAGGTGATCCATGTTGTTGTTTGACAGTGTCCAGCAGAGGCAACACATTGTTTATTTTGAATTTAAAACCTGCTCTGTGACTTACTGATTCCACCCTCTTGCCCACAGTATATTTCCTGATAATTGCTTATATTTCTCCAGTCTATGCAATTGTAGTGTGTATTTTTTTCTGCTGATTTTACATTTGTGATTGTTGCAATTTCTAAGGCTTGCAGTTTCATCTTCATTGATAATATTGGTCATTTTATGTATGTAGGGAGCTGTACAGATAAACATTCCTAACCAAATAATGAAGTATGACAAGGGGATAGGACATTATTACTAGGTTATGTAGTGAAGGTTTTTCATTGCAAAATGCATCTTAAAATCTGGCCTGCAAGACTTTATTCCTATAGACACTAATGCTTCTTTTGAAGTGTACATTTTTGTGCACTTTCTAAAAGTATCTATATTCTAACTGCTTTAAAGTGGCAAAATAGGTCTGTGGAATATGATTGGGCAATTCCTATGTCGGTTAACTATATTCTGTTAAAAAATTTGGGGGGGATGAAAGTGCCAAATGTGATGCATTTTTTTATTTTTGTTTGAGGATGCTTTTTATTTTTCATCTATATTAATAAGAATGAAACCCGTTGCAGAGCCACCACCATGCCTCTTCTCACCACCCTCTGAGTCAATCAACTAGTCCTCTTTCAGCATCATGTGACTGCTGACCATCGTGCCCCAATCAGCTTGGCTGGTGCTGTCACATGACCCAGGCATGGCCAGTCGTCAGGCTGCACCAACCCATTGGTTCCTCAGCATGCCGTTCTCAACCTCCTCCTCCTTCAACCTTAACCCAAACGGCAGCGGCCCACCTCACATTCCCGACCAATCAGCGTATTACGTTCCCAAATGTCTACAACCTACCAACAGCAGCCTTCGGCTAACCAATTAAAGCAGGAAAAAAGCCACAGCCAGCCCCCATCTGCCTGCCACCTAATCACCTTGCAGCATCTGGCCAGTCCTATTCAGCCAATTCTACCTACCCGGCCGACAGTCTGCCTCCCTTTCGTCATATCTAGCTTGTTGAAAACCAAAAATACTAGTAAGTTTTCCTGCTTCATTCAGTACACTGCAGATTACAGTTTTGAAAGTGAAGAGACAGCTGGTTTGAAAAGGTTGTTCTTTTTTTTAATTATTTGAATCAGTCTGGAACTTCACAATTCCAGAGATTTCGATTATAGACATTCATCTGGTATGTCTTGGGGCTCTGAGCAGAATTATGAAGTCACACAAATCAAAGTCTTCTCAACCCCCCAATGAATATCAAAGTGTTTTTTTTTTCTGCTGTATGGTTGGTTTTAGCAGATCTTAGCCTGGTTACTTCGCAAGACTTATTTCCAGTGACCAGTGTATTCTGCTTTTTGTTACTAGCTTCCAATTTCTGATGTTCTCCCATATTTAGTGGACCAGTTTCATACGGATGGTGGCCTCTGGGTGTGTCTTTTTACCCCCAAGTTATGGCCAGTCCACAGTGCGGTGTTTTAATTAGCACAAATGTTGTTAGTTAGGGCACTTTTTGATTTTGTAATACTCTTTGAGGCTCAGACAACAAAATATGTATCTATTATTCATTGGGCACATCGTACTCTACCATTTAAAATTTAAAACTTGATATAATTCACACAGGTGACTTTTTTTGATATGCATGGCACTGTGGGACAGGTGAAAGATATTCTGAACACCTGCCATCTTTATGCACAAGGTTCGTTGCTAGTGACTATTTTCACATTGAGATAATTGTGTTCCAGGAAAAACAAAGTGTTTTATTTCCATTTAAGTTACTGAGATAGACAAAGGGCTGTGTTGAGGGAGGCCCATGTAAGAAAAGGATTAGACTAGTGTGGAGCTCTACGGCGGATCGGTGTGTCTTTGTTTGTGCTTAACACGTTTGTATTTTCCCTGCACAGATCTCCACGCAGGAGGAGCTTCAGCCGCAGTCGAAGCAGGTATCACAGTTTTGACACTACTTTGTATTCAGAGACTACAGTTCAACCAAAAGTCTGACTCTCTGTCAGACACACTGTCTGGCTCTAGGATAAAAGTTAATTGGCTACAATGGGTATAATCTGGTGCTGGTTATATTCATCGTTTTGACCTGTAGAAGCAGCAGTTGGTGCCAGCCATAAATGAGAAACTTACATGAATGCTTTCTGCATTTGTCTTTGAGAATAAAGAACAAGTAGAGATTCATGGGAGTCAGACAGGTTTAAAAAAGAACCAGCTATCAGAGCCACACCCTAGTAGTCATGCACCTAAAATAACAGGCAGACCATGATAACTATGTTGAAATTTTAATGGATGTTTACTTAATGGGATGGTTTGGCTTTTGCAGGTCTTTCTCCAGAGACAGGAGGAGGGAGAGGTCCCTCTCCCGGGACAGGAACCACAAACCTTCAAGGTCCTTCTCTCGATCAAGGAGGTATGGATATCTTTTGGCTTACCTTAAGATGATTTTAATATTCTAACAGATATTTGACCATTGAATGTGAGGCATAGTAATATGACTTGCCTGTTGAAACTACTATAGAGCTCTGGGTTTTCTTTTCGGGACACTGGACTACTGAAAATACCACGTGGCTTAACAGCATGCGGACAGAGGTCTTGAGTGTGGTGCTGCAGTAGCAGTTTATTCAATAATTTTTGCTGCCTTTAACAGTTTGTTTTGTTTTCTTCCTCGCAGCCGCTCCAGGTCCACTGACAGAAAATAGAGGAGCGTCTGTCAGGTGTAAAGGGAGCTGAAGATAAACAGCTGTACAGACGTTGCAGTTTCATATGATGGACTTCAACATGGCCTGCATGGTCATTTTTGTGTTGGGTTTTTTAAACAATCATCCATTTTAGTGTCCTTCCCCCTTGTTACGGTAAATTTCAAATACATGAGTGGCTGTGTACAGGTGTGATGCCTCACCTAAGTCACGTCCATCTTGTTGGTCATGAAGCAGTTGTGCCACCCAGCATTCCAGTTCACCAGTTAATCTCTTAAGAGCTTTGGTTTGTGTCAATGAATGTACTGTGTAGTTTGACTTAGTGTGAGTAGTTCCTCATTTTCATTGTGTAAACGCCAGCATTTTCTTTTTTTTTTTTTTAAGGAAGGGTTGGGATAATTTGTAAGAAAGCCCCCCCTTGGATTGTCTGGAAAGCCAACCTGTTTTCAACATGCTACTTTCTTACTTCATACTGAAGGTTTCCATCTGTTAATGGTTGGTTTTGTGTAATGAAACGCACCCCTTCATTCAAAATGCAAAACTAAGACTTTGAAAAAAGGTGTAATGAACACAAGTCAGATTTTTGTCTATGAAGTTTTCCATTATTTTTCTTTTGTTTGATACTATGTGAAATCGTCTCAATTAAAAATACTGGTTGGTTTAAAAAAAGACCTGCAGTGTTCATCTATTTTTTTTTTTCCTTTCTTGCCATCCCTGATTAAAAGACAACATTACTTTTTCTCAGCAGCCTTATTGATATAAAATGGGTATGGTTGAGTTCATTCGGTTCAAACAGTCTGGTTGCTGCTATTCTGCTAATTGGAAAGGCTCCGCTACACTAAATGGAATATGGCCTCAATTAGTATCATTGGTTACACCTGTGTTTTACCCTACAATTTCATATCAAAATGGTCTATATACAATATTAATCTGATTCATGTGCCTTTTCCCCAAGAGGGCGCTCCTACAGCACTAATGGTCATGGCTCAAGCCAGTCTGTTTATGTTGCTGAGTTACTTTAACAAATGTTATTAAATAAAGTGATGGCTGTAGTCGGTGTAGGCTGCAGTTTTTACTGCTTTCCTTTTTCTTTGTTAGTGTTTGTTTTGACATTGATGTAACTTTTCTTTGGTCTAGTTCCTTTCTACCTGATGCTGATCCATGTCAGTGTCACTTGGTGGTGCTATTGAGATTTTGTAGATTAAGCACAAGGAAGTTTTTACCTCCAATAATACAGATGTGTTTCTCCTCTTAAGTTTTTGACCATGGCTCCTAATCTCTATCTGCAATTGTGCTCTATACATAGGAAAAAAAAACTAAAAAAAAACAGATCTTAATTGAAAAACTGAAATTCACATGTCGTATAGGCTAGTTTAAACTGAATTGTAGATATGTCTATTCTCTCATGAGTTAAGTTCAGCTCCAGATTGTTTCCAGAATGGATTTTGGGTGATTGAGGTCAGAACAGCCATTAAAATACAAACAACATTTAGTGAAGGCAATAGATCAGACATGTAGGCTTATCAGTCAAACATGCATTAATGCCTCTTCATGCTCATGTTGATAAATTTAACCAAATCGACAGAGTGAAACTAAAGGCATTCATGTATATTTTTTAGCTTTGCAAGAACACAGTATTGTTTGAGTTTTGTTTTGTTTCATTTTTCTCAAGCCTAGATTTTATTTTATTTTTTATGTCAGTTAACTAAAATATTTCTTCACACCCTAGCTTTAGCTTTTAATTTCAGTTATAAATACTATACAAACACTGATTACAAACTTAATCAAAATGCAGTTAGAGATGTATTTAATTAAAGTTCCTAAATTAAATGATGAATCCTGCTAATACATGTTAAAATGACACCTTTAATGAAACACTTGAATTACATATTTTGCCATATATTGCCATTTGAAGTCTGAGTGTGGGACAAGGGGACAACATTGATAATGAAGCCTTTAATTATGTTCAGGTGTCAGAAAAAATTGAATTGACAGGTGGTTTAAAAAAGTTTTATTTTTATTTTATTGTTAATTTAAGTAAGAGAAGGAAATGTCCAAAATTATATGCTTTTTTTTAAATTATGGCACTCTGCCATTGGGTCCTTGAAAAGTTTTCACATTTAGTCATTTAAATTATTATAGGACTATACTACTCATTTACAAAAGGCTTCATTATAGCCTTGTTTCATTTTATTATTAGACTTTTGGCAATAATTTCCTTCCCACAATATATAGGCCTTATATGTATACAAGCCTGTCATATTCAAGTCCCGGCTGAGGCCTATTATTGTTCTTTTTAGGCCTACGTTATATGTAAGACAAATTTTATTGTATGTTATTTAAAATAATCACAATCCACAATTTGCATATGCACAGATGAGTGAAACACATTATCTGGATGTGTGTGTATGAGGTAGCCTGTTCTTTATTCACATGGTGCAGATGGTTTTAGTACATGTCTAATCTTTTAGCACATTTCTCCTGTGTTGTTCTGTCACATACGTAAAAGTAAAAGCTCTGGTTGAAGAACCACATACATACTGTTAGGAAGTTAAGGAGTCAAAGAAAAGTTCAGGGCCCTGTCAGACTACAGAACAAATTTCCCTCCTTTTCTGTCGTACATGGAGTTCAATATGAGGTTGTTATGTAATGCGGCCGGCTGGAGTTTAACCACTGATTTCTCCATCATGGTGATAAGCCATCCAAATAATGGTGTCCTTGTGCAGCTGATAAAGTTACTGTATGTGTGGTGTTCAGCATATTAAAAGTCTCTGAGGGCTGCGGTGAATCCTAAAGTGGTAAGGAATAGTTTGCCGGCATTCACCTCTAAAACATCATCAAGAGTTATACGTTGTAATTAAATCTGTCTGGTGAAAACTAATGAGATGTTTTATTGTTCGTTGTACTTTTAAAAGGCACTTTTTCTAAATTTACAGCTCATCTGGTTCCCACAGCATATGAAGCACCAGCCACTTCTCCCACTTGTCCAATTGTTTTCCTCGGTCACACCCCGAACAAGCCCCACGGCTCCGTGTTCACGCAGACAGTCCACGTGAACCGGCACAACACACAGGCGCAAGTTTCTCAAATCTGCGCGCGCTTTTCCACGAGTTACTCAAGCGCTGTGACATCATAGGAGCCGTGACTCATGGTATCCACGGAGACGGGTCTCACACTCAAGGAACCCGCGGGAATCCACTCAGAAAGCAGAGGTATTTTCCACCCACTGTTATGTAACACGCTGCCACTGCCTGTCGCCCACGGAGTGCAGAACATGACTAATGAGCAGTCTGAACAGGCAGGTTCAGCTTTTTGGAGCTAATTTTAGATCTGGTCAACTATCTAAGGTCCTCTTTAGTTATCAAGTCAGTCAGTCAGGGACAAGAAATAAAATACTGCTGAAACAATTAGTGGATCAATCAGTGGCTCCAGATATCCTTCTTTTTTCTTTAAATAATTGTAAAGTTAATGTATTTGGGCTTTGACAATTGGTCAGAAACAGAAATTACATTTAAAGACCTCAGCACGGACTCTGGCAAACTAACTTTACTAATATTTACTAATACTCTTATGTTATTAACATTTTTTCTCAATTTTATGATATCTTATTGCCTGGGTATTTACACAGGGGGTCCTCAGAGTTACTGCAGAGAGCCATTCAAATTAATTTTATTTTTCTATTTTTATTTTTTTTAAGTTTTCAAAAATGAAAATACCTTATGTCTGAAAATATAGATTAACATGAATCCTTCATACTAGTAAAGATATATTAGTAGAAAATAATAATAATAATAATAATAATAATAATAATAATGACACAATATTGGTAAAAAGCTACCCATAAATTTTGTGTAATCATGCAAATTAGCTAAACCAGAGGTTTTTTAAACTTTTTGTGCCCAAGGCACACCAAGTGGAAAGCCAAATCCTAAGGTACAGCTTGATATCCATGAAAATCAGTTTCTAACACGTTATCACTCTTATCACTCTGTAAACATTTATTTTTATTTACTACTGGCAAATAGAATTTGATGAACAACTATATTACAAATACACAAATTATAAGGATTTTTGGAGGGTATATGGAATTTGCCTCTGTATTGGCGAGTGAGTGCTTAATCTGAAATAGTAAATTAAAAATGAAATAACAACTTTTTGTATTTTTGCAATAGTAATGTTTGGTCATCACAAAATCCTAAGACATACCTGGATTTGCCTCACTGCAGACCAGTGTGCCTCAGCACACTGCTTGGGAACCACTGAGCCAAGCTACTACTGTGCTGCACCGAGCCTCAAAGGCAAACTAGTAAGCTATTCTAAAACATATTGGCCAGTCAGCTGTATTATTATCGCAAGTTTACAGACACTCCTGTGAGCCTCAGTGCAGCAGGTAAGTGCAAATGAAAGAGGACATGCACACTGTAAAGTGGTGAAAATATTCTGAATATAGTGAACACTTAAATGGATACAGATTTTTTTTAGGCAGACTTTATTTTTAAATGGCTTAAAATCTGTTTGTTGCTGACCTTGTCCGCAGCCATCCATTGCTTAACTCCCTACACTAGTACTCCTCTCTGCTTCTCCAAACTCATTATGGGTAATTATCTCATACAACCCCACTTCAAAAACTTACAAGTATCCCTTTAAGCAGGTGTTCAAACCAAATCAGCCGTGCATTAGAACAACACTGTTGTTAGTGTGGAGGTGTGCAGCTTCAGGTACAAAGAAACTTAAAAAGAACCTTTTTAGTTTTCTTGTTCAGGCACAGATCAAATATGAAATTCAATTCAGGGCGTCCAGTTTGAGTAACAGATCTGTGAGACTGAAGGCTTGTCAGATCCCAAAACATTACTCTGGCACAGAATCATTACATCTCAGATAAAGTTATCAAAGCAGGCATTATTTTATCTTTTAATGTGACAATTGTGAGGTAAACAGTAGAAATACAGAATTACAAAGGAATGTGCACTTGCATGCATTTAATTGGCTAATGCAGCATTTTGCCACATGTTGTCATGATAAGTTGTAGCAGAAGTTGAGCCAGGTCTAACTTTTTTTGCCAGAGGACCCTGCTGCTACTGGGATCATGTAAGTTAAATATTGTTTTATGTTTTCACTCATTAAAGGGACAGTTTGAATTTTTGGAAGTGGGGCTGTATGAGGCACTTATCAATAGTCAGAGTATTACAGTAGACGCCAGTCAGCGCACTCCTAGTTTGGAGAAGCAGAGAAGAGCACCAGCATGGAAGCTGAGCAATGAGCTGTTGTGGACAGGGTCCACAACAAAACATTAATTTCCATGTGAAACAAGGGTCCCTATAGAAAAGTCAATATCAGTTTAAGTGTATGCCATATTTATATTTTCACCAATTTATCTTTTTGCCAGACAGCCTTTTCTGATGGGAAACTGCTATTACATACGCTAAATATTACTCTCTCCAAACCAACCAAACTCCATTAGTGAAATCACTCATTTTACCTTGCAGAATACAGGAGTTGCTGGTCTATTGTTGCCTTGATCTGTTAGTGTGCTTGTGTTATTGTGTGACTTCTGTGGTTTAAAAGGATAATTTGGATTCACAAAAGTTACACAATAACACTAACTAACTATCAGGTCAAGGCAGCACTGGACCAACAACTCACATTTTCAGCAAGGTAAAACTATTGATTTTGCATATGGAGTTTGGTTGGTTTGGGGAGGGTGCTATTCGGCTTATAAAACAGCAGTTTCCCATCAGAAAAGGCTGTCTGGCAGCAAAGTAGAGTGGTGAAAATATACTAAATATAATGTACATTTAAACTGATATTGATTTTTTAAAACCTTTTTTAAGTTGCTAAAATACCTTTTGTTACTGAGCTTGTCCAAAGCAGTTCATTACTTAGCTTCCGTGCTGGTGCTCCTCTCTGCATCTCCAAACTGGGGCCGTGCTGAATGCAATCTACTCCAGGTGGTACACTAATTATTGGTAACTACCTCATACAACCCCACATCAAATAATCAGAAGTATCCCTGTAACACAGATTCATATTTTATGTAGGTTACATGATTGCATAAGTCAGGTATCCCTGCCTGATCCTTGAATGTAAAAAGTCAAGTGTTGAGGTTACTAACAGTATATGTTATGTAAGTGGCAGGTAATAAAGTTGCAAAGTGTCACTCATTAACTAGTTAACTAAGTTGCTATGCATAGTCTCTGTGTGCTTCATTTAGCGCCATCTATGACCTCAAACTGTTCAGAGTGGATGCAGAACAAAGACATGAATATGATGAAGCACATAATGAAAAAGATAATTTGATGGGGCTCGCAGTCCCTCTGCACTGTGCAGCTGCCTGAGAGATAATAAAGTGTCTACTCAGCTGTACAAATGTAGAGCCCTTTTCTGCAGTCACACAGCAGCTGCTCGCTAACAAACAGCACACATTCGTTGTGTCATCCTATTTGTTAAAACTTCATTAACTTCAGTGCATATCGAATATAGCTCTACTGTAGATTTATGAATGGCTTCCAAGTCTGACTGTGTTTCTCTTGTTTCCTGTCAGTCTCAACAAAGACCTCACTGTGCTGTCAGGTCAGTTGGGCCTTTATACGCCACATCTAACAGTTACAGTTAGGCCTGTTGTTGAAGTGCTGCATGGGAACTAGACTAAACGGCAACAGTGTGATGTGACTGGGACGTGTGAGGAGTTGCCTCTTGGCCGACCCGTTGCTGAGATAAACAAACCTGGCTTCAACAACAAGAGCACTAGGTGGAAAAGACATCAGAGTACAGTATGTTACAGAGTTGTAACAGAGACTGACTGGGCCACAAGCCCAGAGAGTTGGATTGTATTAGTCCTTAGTAGGTGGTAACTGATAAAACTGCAGATTAAACTAAATTTATCTTAAATATTTAAATCAATAGGCCCAAATCTGACATATTATCACCATTCCTAATAAGATTTTAATTAAGATAACACATTTGCACATAAAATATATTGTTTTTGTTTATTATTTATGGAACTACAACAACATATTGAGATGTGAATTACAGATGTAAAACATGAAATTGTACAATAAGATCTTAGAATACAACCCAAATATAAATTTCCACATCAACACACCCAAATACATCAAATATAATAAGTAAAATTTAATTGATAACCTGTCATCTTCCTTCATAAATGAGCAAAAACCTGACCTCTTTAAGTCCCTTCTGTTTTTATCAACTTCACCAGCATCGTGCTACATAATATACTCCAGGCACTACACATTAGCACACACTGGCCCTGGATTTTGTGAGTAGTCCTACCACACCATTTTGAACTAGTGGGAGTTTGCAAGTTACAATGAATGAGATGCAATGAAACCAGATTCTTAGCAGATCTAATTTTTGAATAAAAATATTTTCCCAACACTTTTTCAACATTATTTCAACATTTCCATGATTACATGATGGAAGAGGTTCCAGCTGTTTAATGCCGTGTACTATTCTGTCAAATATTACCAAAGCATTTACAACTAAGATGCGGTTGCAATTGTTTAATGCGTTAAATTATCTAATTTAATCAGTCATACAGGTTTAGTGCCAATCTTTGCAACAAGTAAGTCAGTTAATTTGGAAAACAAAGATTGTTTATTCATTTTATTTGATATGTATTATTAAAGTTTGTTTATTAACTGTGCACCTGTCATTTTGCAAAAGTGGCTCGCGGGCAAAGAAAGTTTTACATTCCCTAACCTGTCTCGCCTCTCCTCTACATCCGGGATATCTGCACGTTCCGTTCCTCTCCTCTGACATGCGCAGTGAGGGTAAGTGAGAGCTGTCTGCTGCTGCCGCTGTGCTCTCATGGTTGTCCTGAGCTGGAATTTCCTCCCGACTACGACCAGAGCCAAAACTTCACGTGTCCTCATGTGTTTACCGGGCGAAATCCACGTGTGTGAGGCAGCAGACCCCGCCTCAGCACGAGAGAAGAGGCTCCCCGCCCACCGGAGTTGATAAAAGTTTAACCCAGCTCGAGTCTGTGAGAACACTTGGAGAAATTATCAAGGAGTTGTTCTGCTGTTTGTCTCTTATATCTCAGTTAGATTTATTCGAGGGGCTGGGTCAATAACAACAGTCTCGGGCATTTTACTACCGTGAAAAGGGAAGAAAACAACAAGGAAGCAGAAACACACAGCAGCTTCAGTCAACAAGTTTGAATTAAGAAGATTTTTCAACTTAACTGGACTGATAATGTGAGTAAAATGAATGAACTAATTCTTGACATGTTTTCTTTTCTTTCTTAAGCGTCTTATAAGGTCAGTTTTATGTTTTAATAGTTTGTAGGCAACTCTAAACACAACTGTCAAACTTATATGTGTATTCAGCCTCTAAAATATGTTATATAGTCTACTTTTATGTCCATATATGGTTTGTTTTCATATTATCAGTCTTACAAATCTTAGCTAATAACTCGTACGACCTGAAATTCTGTGAGTTTATATATAAAGTTTTCATCAGGTTTCAGTTTAATCTCTTGATATAAACTCTTACACACTTACTCAGTCTTATCGTAGAGGGTTATTTTTATGTATGTGTGTGTGTATGGTATCATACTGGTGAGGGAGGTCTGGTCTCCAGTGACAGCCCAGTTTGACTGGTCGACACGAGCTCCAGTCTCACGTGGAGTCGTGTAGTAAACTGGGCAGGCTCTCAGTCTCCACCGCCCGGCCTCCGGCTGCAGCCGGTGTCTCCTCCGCGCTCCTCTCCCGCCACAGCCTTGAATCGCTCCTCCCGGCTCCGCCTCCTCCCTCCAGCCCTCTGACGTCCCATCCCGTGAGGTGGAGTCAGGAAGGGAGGGGGGTATTTCAGGGGTACACTGATTTTTCTCACAGTGGTGCTCCCCAATTTTTTCTACCCTATGTTACCCATAAAAGATGAGAAATTATCTGATTTTTTTGGGGGGAGGTTTTTATCAGATTTTTCTCAATGAAGACACCCCACCTGACCTTAGGACATACAGGTCCACAGTTATGTAACAGCGGGTGGGGAAGGGTCAGTGAAAAGTACCTATAATTAAAACAGACTGCAAGAAGATTTTGGTCTGCTACTTTTAAATAATAGTATTATTATTTTAGACAACACAGTGACAATGATATTACAACTTAAATATACTTAAAAATGCCAAAAACATAGTAATTACAATCAGCCATGGCCTTTATGATCCTCAGACCTACTTTATTAATCTCAGGTTTTCTACAAGTCCTTAAAATGTCTTAAAATGTCTTAAGTACGATTTTGACTAGTATTAAATCTGATTTCATGGTGAAGTTGCATTAACTTAATCACTTTTAAATGGGCTACATGATGTAAAAATACTGTGTTACTTACAGTTTCTATTCTGTAATCATTTCTAGTAATTGAAAATATAATGGATGAATCGAAAGTGTAACGTTTTATAGTGGTTTGTGGAAGTCCCCCAAAGGGCCCCAGGAGGCACTGCTGCCAGATTCTCTTTCACCCTGTCATGGGAGTGTCCCTAACTTTGATTTCTGACTGTAAAAATGTGTTAAAATTTTAAAATCTGCATTGTTTCTCTCATGTGATTGAAAGTTGATTGTTTTTGACAAAATTCTGAAATGATCAGTTCCAATCAATGCCTCAAATCCTCAGCATGTGTAGTCTTACAAAATGTGCTTTTCGAGATGTAAACAGCTGAATTAAAACTTTCAGTTAAATAACATTGTAGTAGTTTGTGGGTTTAATCTCTGGAAAATGTAGGTGTGTTTTGGTGAGTCAGGTAGTTGTAAATTGTAGATTCTCTTGGATTAACAGAAAGACAATCCAGGAATTTAAAAAAGGAAGGAAAAATTAAAAAGCTTTTATTGTAGTAGTTAAATAATTTAAAATGCCAACTTTTTGACTCCTGTAGGTCTTCATCAGGGCTTTGAGAGTATAGTTTTTTTTTTTGTTCTGTTTCTTTGAGTGTGAAGAAACTGACTGTGTGAAGCTGAACATGAATGAGCTGCAGTTCCTGGAAAAATGCCACACATGACCTCAGACTGCCTGCTCAGCTCTGCAGTTTGTGGTGTAGTCAGGTGATGCAACAGGACATGTTTTAACAAATGTCTATACCCATGTTTATGTACTTTTATTATTAAACAACTTGGCAGGGATTATTTTGAAGAACACATTTGTGATAAAGCTTTGTTTAATTGTAAGACGAGCTTTAAATGAGCTGTCAGTCCAAGTCAAAGTGAAGTTAAATTCTCCAACTGGTGGCTCATATACATCTTTTTGATCAAGATTAGCTTCTTTTTCTTAGATAAAATACAATCTGTTTAACTAGTGACAATACACTTAATTAGTTTTTCTAATATTAGTATTATTCTAATTACAATGACCTCTCCTCTCCTTAAATGCTTCAGTTGGGTAATGAGGGTGGGCTGGGACGGGTTTCTCTTGATTGTCTGCTGAATTGTGAACCCTGCCCAGCCCTTCCTGACTTTGACTATGGTGACTTCTTATTCTCCTGAGACACAGCTGTCCATCCTGTAGATTTACGGTAAAGCACCATGAACATATAACCTTTATACTTGGACGTTGCTAACGTCTAAATGTGTTTAAGCCCTGATTTAATAATAAGGCTCAAAAATAAAACATCTGTGATCACTGGTTAATGGATGTTTCTAGGCTGTTGAGCAGACTGACTGTAGATGGTCTGACACTGCCACCTAGTGGTGACTGTGTGTGTCTGCAGCGATCACTGTGTCTGAGAACTTGTCCTCACATGTCTGTGTGAGATTATGTCCAGGCATGTACCAGTGATTCACAGAGGAGGGTTCACTGAGTCACTGGCTGGTCAGCCAAGGTCTTATAAAGAGCTCTCCCAGTTACACCAGTCTGAGATGCTCTGTAGTCTGTGCTGAGGACTTTTAAACTGGTTGCAGCGATGGTAAGCCTGATTTATACTGTCACAGTTTAAAAAATAACTTCTGTTTTAGGTTTTTGCCACACTATATCCAGTGAAGGGCTTCCACGATTAGTTGAGCAAAAGTAAATTAATTACCAACTATTATGATAATCAACTAATTGTTTCAGTCATTTTTGAATCATAGGTTTTAAACAATTGCTGTTTCCAGCTTCTTAAATTTACGATTTTGCTGCTTTTCTTTGTCATTTATGACTGTAAATGAGGAGTCTTTGTGTTTTAGATGTGTGTTTTTTTTGTTTTTTGTTTTTTTTTTCAGATAAAAAAAGCAATTTTAAAGATGTCACTTTGGGTTCTTGGAAATTTAGATGTTTTTTTTGACATGTCATAACCAAAATGATAATGATTTAGCATAAAAATAATCTGCAGATTAATCTGTGATGAAAATTGTTGATATCTACAGCCCTAATCCTTTGTCCTGTGACAGAAAATGGATTGACAGCTGATTGAATCTTATTTACTGTTTTGTCACATTCATCTAAAATGAAGGTTTTTCTTTGTCCAACAAATTGCTTAAGGCTCAAAGAGTCTTAATTTACCATCATAAATGGCAAAGAAAATCAGCAAATCCTGATATGTAAGAGGCTGGAACCAGTAAATGTCTGAAATTTTTTTGTTTGAAAAATGACTGAAATGATTAATTGATTATCAAACTTGTTGGAAACTCAACATCTTTCAATTGACTAATTGATTAATTTTCTAATCGTTGCAGCTCTAATGAAGATATAATTTGGCAGCAGCCCTACTAAGACTGACAGAGACACCATCGCTGTCTCAGCTGATCATCTGTGATGTCCAGCAGCAGCTTTTCCATCTAACCGCTGGTCTTTTCTGTTTCTTTCAGTGTAAAATTATGGCTTCTCACAAGCGGATCCTGAGTGCCCTGGGGAACGGCCCCGCTCGACGAAACCTGTTTGGCCCAGTGGACCGGGAGCAGCTGCAGGAGGAGTACCAGGCCGCCCTGAGGAAAGACCTGGAGGAGGCTTCGACTCGCTGGGGCTTCGACTTCATCTCGGACAAGCCTCTGGAGAGCAGCGACTTCCAGTGGGAGGGCGTCCCAGGAGCCAAGGTGCCGCTGCTCTACAGGTCCTGTATGATGGGTCTGGGACAGGTTGAAGATCACAGGGCGGCACAGCCAGCACCCAAGGCAGGAAGGGTGGCGTCACCACAGGCCGAAAAGGAAAACATCCCATGTTCGCCAAAGAGACTTGCACTAGACCTGGAGAACCTGGAGAAGACACCAGAGAAGAGCGAGAGCACAGGGCTGAAGAGGAAACAAACAAACATTACAGGTACAGACTAACACATATTCTAAGGCTGAGTCACACCAACAAGGATTCGTTTTTAAACCTGATTAAATCATAATGGTTTAACTGTTGCATAAAACTTTTAAAGCTTAAAATAAAGAAAGTTTGAATTTGAACCTCAGTGTAGTTTTTACTCTAAAAACTCTAGGAAACAATATATGGTTTTATTAAAGAGAACAGACAAATCCATTTATTTTTTATTATTTATCTCCATATTGATTAAGTTAATTTGTGAGTAGAGTGGTAATGTCGTGTGGATTTACATGAGCTAAACTTCCTCTTCTTTATCCCAACAGATTTCTATCAGGCCAAAAGAAGAGTAGTCTGGATGCCACGCAAATCCGGAGAGTGATTTTCTGGTGCAGTTCACTGCAAAGGTGCCAATATTCCAAAATAACCACACAAACAAACCGACCATACTACACTCAGGAAGACTACATTGTGTCCTCTGCTCAGACCCTGCTCAGCTGCTCATCAGGGGGTTCCTGTACCCAGTGATTCATCTGGCAACAGAAGGGACTTCACATCTTTACAATCAGGTTAATTAGGGTACTGTATTCACTCGGAGGGGGTTTGGTGTTTTTCCCAGTGCTAAGAAGGGGACATTTGAGCAGAGAAGATTAATGGTAATCCCTGGAATCAGTGGATTTATACTCATTTGGATCATGGGGATGCCAAAGTGTTGACTGACATTTCCTACTGTACATTCCGACTGTGCTGAAACCTCTGTACCTCCTGTAGTACGGGGAGATAAACACATTGTATACACTTGAAACAGATGTCATGCTGGGTAAAAATCAATCAGGAGTGGCTGTAACAATGCTGCACAATGATTGAAAATGGTAGAGAATGGATGAAACTCCTTTGTTCAAATCCACTATTGTTTTTCTACAATGTTATTTCTTTACATGTATCATGAGGGCTAGGAGTTTGTTTTTTTTACAAGGTGTTTATTATACTTTATATATCCAGATGTACAGTTGTGTTTTTTACCATCATGTACTCATAGGAACATACTTGAAGAGTATTCTGTACATGCTGTTGCTTTGCTTAGATTATTAATGACAGAAGTGCCATCATGTCCTCTTTGTTTCCATCCATCTACTGTACGTCAGTTGATTTTCTAAGAAGATCTCCTTAAAAGTGCCCCTGCCCAGACTCTGACATGTGTACAGCACGAGATATTGTAGGTTAGAAGTGCAGCACCATGTCTTTGAAACACTTAAAAACACGTTTATTTAGCTATATATCAGAGATTTATCTATAGAGTTTAATACAGCACTGTTAAGTAGCATAATCATAAAAAAACATTGCAGTATTGCACAAACATCTGACAGGTGGTGTATTTGAAACACCAGTTTTTTTTCAAGTGCCTTTACGGCATTTGTCTCGGTATTTGAAGCTCCATAAAGGACAATCAGAAGAAAGTGTTCTCATACACAAATGTATTATTTACTAAGCTAAAGTGCTTTGTTATTTTCTATTTGGACGCAAAGTGCAATTATAACAGACAATGTGTTATCATCTGCCTCAAAACAAAGAGCATGTTTGTTCATGACACTTATTTTTTTTTTGTGTGTGTTAGCGAACCCTGCTGCTATGGGTAATCTGAATGGGTGTCAAACAAGGTCACTGTAATGCTAATCCTCCTGAACTGACAGCTTAGAAATGTCGCTGCCGCCACCGCTGCACATACGAAGCTAAGCAAATAACAGCATTACCCCAAACAATGTATGCACTTCTGTTAATATAGATGCTTGTGCACAGATCCCACATGTTGTGTTATGTTAAAAGCTACAAATGAAAAAATCTATCCTTTATTTATTGAGATACTTATTCCTCGTGTTAATTTAGTTTTTGTTTAATTATTATGAGAATTCTGAATCCCAATAAAAAATGTTCAAATTAAATTTCTTGTGAATGTTTTGCTTTACTGTGAAAGTACGTGTGTGTGTGTGTGTGTGTGTGTGTGTGTGTGTGTGTGTGTGTGTGTGTGTGTGTGAGATAAAGACAGCCTATTAAAAATGAATGAATAGAAATATGAAATGGCCAGGGGGAGTCATTTCTGCTGCTCACTTTAAAAACATCTGCCATTTCACAGCAAAAAAGAAAACATGAGCCACTATGTCCAACAGAACATAAAGTATTTTTATGATCATTTATTTTTATCAGCAGCATTGTTAGTATTCAGATCATCCATTCAAGTAAAAGTAATCCTTTATGAGCAGAAGTTCTACATTTACTTTAAAAGTAGTTCAAAATATACTCAAAAGTGAAAGTACTTATAATTGAGATTGAATAGCACCCATCAGTGTTGTGTTTTAGTTCTGTAGCTGGTCAAAGTGAAGCTTTCTATTTTAATTAAATCTTTAAAAGGTATCACATTTTTAAGTTCATTATTGTTTTTATGTATAATCTTATTGTGAAAAGTAGCTTGTTATTATAGCTGTAAAAAGTGCAATTCTGCCAGAATTATAGTGGAGTAGAAGTATAAAGATGTATTAAATGAAAGCTGTCAAGTTATATACAGGTACCTCAAAACTAGACAATTGTACTGGAGTAAATGTACTTAGGTATAGTTAGGTGTAGTTAAGTTACACCACTGGCAGCTAAAAAAAAGGTCATATAGATGCTGTAAATCCTTGAAACACATAATTCTTAATGCTGTGTTTTTGAGGTTTGGAAAGTGTTTGGATTTTGGATGAAGTGCTTGAAATTGTAATTACATTACTTTCATAATAAATCTCAACCTGACTGAAAAATTTACCTTTTGATGAAGAAATAAGTCAGATATTGACTACTTACAGACAGCTGACACATTTTACATCATGAAACTTTGCTGTTTTCCTTTAATTAGTCACCCTTCTTATCAATTCTACTTTAGACCGAGGGATATTGGGGGTAACAGGAGTGTTTCTGGTGCCCTCTACAGTCCTCTTTGAAGATTTTTAAGAGACAAAAAAATGCCGTCATCTATGGGCAGTTAGGTAGATGGTTAAATTACAAGCCATGTGGACTAAAATGTTAGTAAAAACACATCATTACATTTATGAAGTACTGGTTCTGGCTTTTTATTCTTAAACATCCCCTTTAGCAGTAGTGGAATATAACCAAGTACATTCATTGAAGCACACTGCCTAAGTACAGTTCTGATGATATTTGCACTCAACTTATGCAATTACATATTTTATATGCAGCCACAAACTAATCGACATATCAGCATCACCATACACCATAAGGTGTATTGGAAATCTCCTGCAAGTTAAGCAAGCATGCAAAAATGAGGTGTAAAAACAGCTGTTGCTTTTTCATACACCAGTAGACCAATTTGTCTGAACAGCAGTGGAAACACAGACAACAACAGGGTGGAAGAACCTATTAATTTCTTGAGAAGTAGCTCCTGGGACTAAATACTTTCAGTGGAAATGCAGCCTATCATTTCTATAAATATAATGACGTAGTAATTGACCCTTCCTCGGTCCCATTCCCTTCTGCTCTGTGCTACAGTAACAGCTGAGCAAGCTTACCAGCCAGAACCTTTGTTAATTTTCCCCTTTCCAGAAAAAGCAACATATAGTCACATCTTAAGTCAGCTAATGTCAGCAAATTGCTAGCCAGCTAACTAGCTAGCTCAGAATTGACCCCTCTTAACTAAAGCCCCATTTTTTTTTGCTCTGTGTTCAGTTGAGAAAGCTTGGAACCATGTTAAACTTTGTCCTTTCCTGTTTCCTGTACTTACATATGCTATGTGCGAGACTAGTCTATGTCAAAAAGAAAACCACATTTTTGAAGATGGTTAAAAGATCTTCCCGGGAGATCTGTGAAGTGAAATATAGTCACATTTTAAGTAAGCTAATATTAGCAAACACTCGCTAAGTAACTAGCTAATCTACATCAATCCTTAGCTAAGTAGTTGGCTGAGGTTCCACCATGTACCAAACTTCCTCAATTGTTATTGGAGCACAGATTGAAATGGGGCAGGATTTAGGAAGGGTCCAGCTAACTAGTTAACAAACTAATGTTAGCTAATATTAGCAAAACACTAACTAGCTACTTAGCTAGCTGGCGTTAGCTAATATGAACAAAATGCTAGCTTGATAGTTAGTTAGCATTTTGTTAACACTAGCTAACTTAATATGTGAAATGTCGCTTTTACAGGTTCCCCAACAATATATTTTAACTATTATCAAAAATTTGCTTTCTTTTTATTTTCAACATAGACAACACTACAACATAGCATATAGAAGTTCAGGAAATGAGAAAGCTGATTGAGGTACCAAGTTTGTTCCACTGTTCTTAGATCACAGAGCAAAAAGGAAAAGGATCAATAGGGGGGCATGTCTCTTCCTAAAGCAATACTCTTTTTAATACTTTGAGTTGACTGTGCACATGATACTTGTATAATTTTACTTGGGAGAGGTATTTTATACTGTTGTTTTTCTACTCTTACCCAAGTAAAAGATATGAATGCTTCTTCAACTTGAGTGCCTGGAATTTGCTTTCTTTTATACCACCTCCTAGATGAAGGCTTGTTGTTTCCCTCTCTGACATTTGTTTCAGGTTTGATGACAGCTGTGTTCAGTGGGTATCCCTCCATTCACTGACACACACATGCACAGAGATCTGAAGTTGGGTGAACGCAACTTCAAGCAGCTGTAAGTATCACAGACAGCACACTTTGTCTCCCCTTGTGAAGGAGAAGAAGGTAAATTCAGAGAGTGAGTCACAGCTCAGACAGACGCTGTGTACTTTGGCACCACATCACTGCAGCCCCACATCAGCGCTCACTGGGTGCATGTGTTTGTATTGGGGATAAAAGGCCTGGAGCGAGGCCCTGCCACAGGCCCTGCTGTGTGCTCCCTCCTCCCTCCCTCCCCCCCTCATCTCTCCCTCCCTCTCCTCTGGCCTCAGCAACACAGAGGCACCTGCACGCCTGCGCTAAACTCTCCCCTCCCCCCGCCCATTTCCCTCCATCATCTGTCCCTTAGCTCCACACATCCATTATAGGGCAGGACAGCCAGCGTTTGCATGTAGCCTGAATCAGAGAGGGAGCAGGAGAGAGGAGAGGTAGGAGAGGGAAACAGAGGGAGGCGGAGGGAGCATATGACACAAAGAGGAGGGAGAGAGGGAGATCAGAGAGGGAGAGGAGGAGTGGGAGGCTGCAGATATCGATGGCATTAACAATGGAGCATTAGGATCCAGAGAGGGAATAGTCAGCCACACAACAGGCTGAGGGTACACATATTTGAGGAGGGGGGCTCCTCCTCGGTGAGCACAGGGGGAGGAGGAGGAGGAGGAGGAGGAGGGAGGAGGAGGAGGAGGATGGGCCTCGAACACAGACTTGCAATGGCACTGCAAAAATTGGATTAAAGCAGTATGGTAACGTTTCTGATTTAATTTATCGCTGTGCAGCTTGTGTCTCATCCTCATGTTGTTGTTGACATCCATCTCATGTCCCAGTGTGCGTCTCCTCCTGCCGAGTGAGGAACAAGGCATTACCTACCCCCCCACCCCCCCTTCCCGTCCTCCTCTTCTTGTTTTTTTTTTTTTTTTATGCCATAGACATCTGTCATCTCCATCCTCATCATCGCTGCCCTGCTTCTCTTCACCCGACCTACACCAGCCAGCCTTTTGATTCATCATCACCGGTCCGGACCGTCACCCTGCACCGTGCACCGTTAGACCTGAGCATCTGTTGTTTTTTTTTTTGTTGTCTGTTTTTCACCCATATGTAAGGCTGCTGGACGCTGCTTCGCCTCCTCATCGCTTAGCTGCTCCTGCATCTCACTTTCTCTGACAAGATCAGAAAATGATTAACCACCAGGGACTGCAGTCATCTGTTTTTGCTCTCCATTACAATCTGATTTTAACCTACTTTGTGTTTAAGTGTAGCACAGTTATATAGGCTATATATAATAATAATAGTACAGTGCAGCTTGTGCTCATTTCTCACTGCCACGCAAATAAAATGCATATTATAAATCCTTATTGCACCGTCCCGTCTGGAGAAATTAGAGCAGCAGCAGCGTTATGAGATGTTTGGTGTCATGTGTCTGCCTGAGCTCATGTTTGCAGGGTCTGATTACATTGGCAGAGGGTCATTAACAATCCCTCCATCTGCCACGCTGATGCTACACATATACGTAGATAAAATACTGACCAGGGGATCCCCTCATGTATTAGTGAGGTGTCAGCACAGGGCTAAAGAGATTACAATCTCGAGCTATAAAAAAAAAGGCAAACAAACATTTAGGTCGATGCTGTAAACAGGCAGAAGAACACAATGTATTATTGAGCATTATTAAAACACCACCAGTGGTGGAGAGTGACTCAGTACATTTACTAAAGTACTGTACTCAAGTACAATTTTGACATTGTAGCACATTGTACAAGTGTTTTCGATTCATGCTACTTTATACTTCTTCTTCTATTTCAGAGGTAAAAACTAGTGATGCAGAAGTTCAAATACATTATTCAGGAAAGCACAAATAATGTGATGGAAACAGATATTTCTTCTACTTGAAGTTGCTCATTATTTTTTGGAAAAAGTATTTGGCATAGTTTTTAAAAAGTTGCATTTACCCTAATCGATCTCTGATTTAATGCACCAAGAGTATTCCCTTCAACTGAAGGATATTTTTATATACTTATATAGACATAATCTTTTAAGTCATAAAACATTTTTCCAATTTCTGATTTTTCAATAAGGGGTGGTGGTGGCGGTGGTAGGTTTCAGAGAAACATATTTTAACTAAAAATAAAAAGACAGAGATGAAAAGTATGTTATAAGGATGTGGATGAATCACTCTAATGCTTTAGCACGTGTCGAACTTAAGGCATGTGACACCTCATTTTATGAAGCCTGTGAGAGCTTACAAAGATGTCATAGACATGTCCTAGAATGCATCCCGATTTTATTCTCCTCACACTGAGATCATCTAGCTGCTAATTATCAGTATACGCTAGATAAAGTCTCAATATCATGTAGCCATTTCCAGCAGCAGTAGCTTGCAAATTACTGTCATTTAATTTTTAAGCAAATACACATTTTGGATTAGAAACCTCAGGCTAAACAACCAGAAACGACCTGTATTGTTATTTTAACTTTATTACTTATACTTCTTATATATATTTATATATAGGCAATACTTTTTAAGTCATTATTAAAACAAAAAGAATTGAAAGCAGAGGCAATTATGATGTAACATAACAAGTAAATATATTTGCATAGTCTTACTTTTACATCAGTCCCTTTGAGGGCAACCATAACGCTGATGTGACTCGGGATGAAATTGAGTTTGATCTCCCCCCTGCTTTATCAGAAAAACAACTGCGTTGTCAGTGAATACAAGGTTAGAAAATTAAATATTTGCCTGATTTAATTTGACTTATAAACCAAGCTCACTTCTGGTCTTCTATCCGGATACAGATATAGAGACAGTTTATCTGCATCTATCTAATAATGATGTGTCTGTGCACCTCTAGTAAATACTTTTTACTCATTGAAATTTTAAAGGTACTAATTACTTTTTACATGAAAATAAAAACATATGCCAAGCTTATATGATATGATGCGATACTGTAGTACTAATATGTCCAGTACAAAGTATCTAAATTTGGCTCCACATTGACAAACTACAATATTAAAATACTCTTATGTGTATTTATTATTTTACATTTGATACTTTAAGTACATTTTGTTGATAATACTTCTGTTTTACTTGTAACAGATTATTTTTTTTCTACTTTTACTCAAGTGACAGATCTCAGCACCACTGACTATCACCGATATTTCATCCTCATTATCATTAGTGTCACTTGCTAAACATCATCACAGTTTTCAGTGTGCCATGCAATGTGAATTTACTGTCTTATTCATGAGAAAGGTGTTTTGAAGGGACAGTTATACTGTTGTGGTGTGAGTTGCTGTGTTTTAGAGATATTTGTTGGAGAGATGTCTGCCTTTTCTCCAATATAATAGAACGAGTTGGTCCTCGGTTTGTGGTGCTCAAAGCACCAAAAGAATACATTTGAAAATCTCTTTCCAGAAATCATGATCTGGTAGCTCCAGAAAACCCACAGAGCTTTTTGTGAACAGTTTCAGGGAACTAGGAACTATTTTCTTTCTTTAGTATAAAGAAATTAGTTCCTACATGAAACTGCTCACAACAAGATCTGAGTGTTTTTTTGGTGCCCACAAGCCGAGTGCCATTCAGTTCTGTTATATTTATGAGAGAGTAAACATGTCTACAGCTGATATCTCCAAAACTCTGCATCTCACACCAAAACAATCTGGATGGATAAATAAGACAAGTATCTAATTTTGATTTTGGGGTGAACTGTCCCTTTAAAGTAACTTGTCTGTAGTGAAGCTGGGTTTCTGAGGCTGTGCAGGGCAGGAAGCAGTGTAATTATGTATCATCTAATTAATGCATGATGGCCTTTCTGTGTACTCTCTGATGCCTCCACCAAATCAATTAGGGGCATTACCACCAAGGGAGGAAAGTAACTAACTGCAGGTTTATTTATATTTACCCACAGTTTCCGAATAATTTCCAAGAAGTTTATGACAAAGAAATCTGTAATTTGGGAATAATTACAGAGAAAATGTGACAAAGTTCTGAGAATATCATCTCAGTCAGTTTTATGTTTAAGTTTATCAGCATTTGTTCATTTCCAAATAAATCTCCATTAATTATGACTAAAGTAAATATTAGTTAATTATTTTCAGAATCAGAATTGGTTTTATTGCTAAGTAGGTTTTCACATACAAGAAAACTGTTTTGGTATGACGGTGCATAACAATAAGCATAGTAGAGAAAATATAAATAAAAATTAGGACAAGTACTGCAAGTCAAAACAAAATAGTATATAGTAAACTAACAATAACATATGAAAAACAAAAACACATTAGAAAAATAGTATAAACAATAAGTGCAATATGACTGTTATTTAAGGAGCTGTATAGGTTTATGCAGGAATGTGCAAAATATTATATGCAAGATAGAGTCAGGTGTTTGGACTTCATGTTAATGTAACATGTTGATGTTGGACAGCAGTATGAGAGTCAGTGGGGGTCCCCAGTCAGGCTCCGTTATGATTGGGAATATTTATATATGCTGAATTGTAAGTTTGTCTATAGATAAACATCACATTTTTGCATGTTCAGCTGACCTGCTGTGCCTGACTAAAGACCTTTGACTGAAACATATTCATTAAAAGTCTATCAATTGAACACAGTATAGAGTATTTTCACAGTAATTAATTATTTACAGGAGACCTCTAGGAAATGTTTCCTCTACTTAAGTAGAGTCCTGTTAATGTGCAGCCATGTTTCCACCAGAGGAACTTTCCCCAGACAGTAGAAACCTTTTAAGGAACTCGGTGTGTTTCCACTGCAGTTCCACTGTTCCTGCTTTCCAAAACTGCAGGAACTTTGGGGGTGGGGCTTACCGAGCTGAACATTCCTGATTGGTCAAATACTTGCAGCATTTTGTTTCAGCCACCATTTTTACAAATCTGCAGCCACAAAACAGTTTGTTGTTTGTACTTTGTGCTTCAAAACATCAATATGGAGTTACAGAAAAAGTCATACGACGGACCGTGAAGTCCAGGCCTTATTAAGCATTTATGCTGAGAATGAGCAGGAACTATTGATCACTTTATATATCATTGTTGTTATATCGTCATGTGCAAAATTTACCTGTAAAAACAGCTGTCACTTTTTCATCCATCAGCAAACATTTTTCTAATCTTTGCTGGTCTATAGACCGCCATAGAAACACAGACAACAAAGGGCTGAAGGAACCCTTTAATTCCTTGAAAGGTAGTTAGTGAAGCCAAAGGTTCCAGATACTCTGGGTGGAAACAAGGCTATACTTCATCTGTAGGAGCTGTCATGCTCTCTCCACCCCTGATCACCTCCACCTGCCATCTCCTCCCTTCAGCTGGACAAGAGCGAGGTGGCAACCCTAGGCCTACCCTCCACCACCAGCCATGGAGGCTCTGACAGTAACATCAGCACGGACGGAGCATCAGCAGCGTCGGGGGTCATGGCCGGGGGTGCGGAGTGTTCGGGGGCCGGCGAGCCGCAGAGGACGCGTGCAGCTCTGGAGCACCTGCAGCAAAAGATCCTAAAAGTTACCGAGCAGATTCGCGTGGAGCAGGAGGCCCGTGATGACAATGTTGCAGAATACCTGAAGTTGGCCCACAACGCAGACAAACAGCAGGCGTCCAGGATCAAGCAGGTGTTTGAGAAGAAGAATCAGAAGTCAGCACAGACTATCGCACACTTGCACAAGAAACTAGAGCACTATCACAAGAAGCTAAAGGAGATAGAACAGGTAGGTGAGCATGGAGAACAGTTATTCTCAACAAAAATATAGCACTTTTGTTTTGGTGCCCATTTTTCATTATCTCAAGTTAAAGATCTAAGACTTTTTCTATTGACACAAAAGGTCTTATTTCTCTTAACTTTTGTTCCCAGATGTGTTAAAATCTTTGTTAGTGAGCACTTCTTGCTTCATCTCCTCTAAAATGTGCAATTTTATCTTGACCAAAGATATTTATTAGCATTGAATTATTTCCCACAAGTCTACACAGATCCTTTTTTTATCCTAGGAGGGCAAAGTCATGACCTGCCTTCCTCTTCTTCTGATTGGCTAGTACTTGTTGCCTTTGTTGGATTGGTTTAGGGAAAGAGTGTTTTGGTTAGAGTTAGGGTATATCAAGGTATCTGGGCTATAGATATATAGATAGCATTGTTTTCCAGGAGGGTCATTACATACCCTGTACTGCCTCTAAATGGTTTACCCTGATATTCTTAACCTAACCCTAACCAATCACTCCTCATGCCAAAATCTAACCAACCCAACCAATGAAGGCAATGAGTACTAGCCAATCACGACTTTGCCCACCCAGGATAAAAAATTTAGTATTGGCATCCGCTTTGGCTAATCATTGTCTTCGTTGGTTAGGTTGGTTAGGTTTAGGCAAGCGACTGGTTAGGATTAGGGTAAGAAAATCAGGGTATCAGGGCTACAGATACTAAACTTTTTTTCCCAGCAGGGCAGAGTTATGACCTGCCCCACTCTGCCTCTGATTGGCCTACCCTGATATTTTTACCCTAACCTTAACAAACCTTAACCACTCCTCATCCTCATCCACTCCAACCTAACCAACCCAACCAATGAGGGCAACACATGTTAGCCAATCAGAGGCAGAGTAGGGTGGGTCATGACTTTGCCCTCCTGGGGAAAAAATGGTATATGTATCTGCGTTAGCTAGCAATCATTGCCTTTGTTTTTTGGGTTTGTAGGGTTTAGGTATTGAGGATAAGAATATCAGCATATGTGGGCAACAGATACCTTTTTTAAACCAGAAGGGTAAAGTTTTGACCCGCCCTGCTCTGCTTCTGATTGGCCATTGAAAATGGGAGCAAAAAACAAAGTGTTGCATTTATATTTTTATTGAGTGTTGTTGTATATGAGCATGTGACATCTTTGTAGGGAGCTGTTTTTGTGCTGTGACTGATTTGAATAATTGTCTTATGACTGAGGACAGTTGTGTCCAAATATAGACGGATGATTCTCACTGCTAACACTTATTTAAACCAATGCATCACCCTGTGTCTCACCTAAATCTCTTCAGGGCCTGCTCTCCTCATCTATCTTCCTAAAGTTTTCTCCCTTAAACCTAATCACCTTTCTCCTACCTTTGAGATCCTCCACTTCTCTGCTTCCTCATTTCTCTTCCCTCTCTACAGAATGGACCGGCCCGGCAGCCTAAAGATGTCCTGCGGGACATGCAACAGGGATTGAAGGACGTCGGGGCCAACGTTCGTGCTGGGATCAGTGGTTTTGGAGGTGGAGTAGTCGAAGGGGTCAAAGGCGGAGTATCTGCCCTCACTCATACAGCTGTGGTCTCCAAGCCGAGAGAATTTGCAAGTCTCATCAGGAACAAGTTCGGCAGTGCAGATAATATCGCTCACTTAAAGGACACCCTCGAGGACGGAGTTGGGGGCCACCCTGAAGACGCCCCCACACCTCGGGCCCTGAGTGGAAGTGCCACTCTGGTCTCCAGCCCAAAGTACGGCAGTGACGACGAGTGCTCCAGCGCCACGTCCGGCTCCGGAGCAGGTAGTAATTCAGGTGGGGCTGGTGGTGGAGGAGGAGGTGGAGGAGGAGGAGGGTTGCTAGGGCCAACGATGGGGAGTCCCAGATTGGACGGGCACCACCACCACCACCATCACATGCACAGCTCCTGGGACTCTCTACTTGAGGGCCTGCAGGAGATCAAAGCCAGCCAGGCACACATGGAGGACGCCATTGAGGACATGAAGGGTCAGCTACAGAGTGACTACTCCTACATGACACAGTGCCTGCAAGAGGAGAGATACAGGTACACCAGTAACAAAACAGCAACACATTTACGGATTTTGGTATATTCAGTCTTCACAATGTTGCACACTTCAAGGATACAGCTGGCAGTCTACTACCATGCCTGCAACTTTTAGCCCCAAACCCATGTGTTCCTACTGAAGATGTATTTCCTTTCCCAGCTGGGCACTGTAGTTTTTGTCAAAGTTTACCCAGACAGGAGTGAATAGTAAATTTGTTGGGAAATATTTTCAGCTATGATTAACACATTTGGTGTGCTGCCAAGTACTTACTACAGCAAAAATAGTGAGTGAGGGATCAACTCAAAATAAGCTTCAGTGCCCATGTTCATCGTAACAAAGGAACATGTCATAGTTTTTGGACAATAATTTCTATGGCAAAGGTTCTTAAAGTGCAGCCCCAAGGCCGATGTGTAGCCCAGAGAAACCTTTTGTATAGCCCCCAAACATGACATGAAACGCACGTTATATTTTAATCATTCCATTTCAGTATTTTCATTTTCAGTAGCCTACATTTAATACACCACTGAGCTAACAGATCAAAATGTGACTCCCTGACAAGCATCTGATAGGTTAGGAATGACATGTTTGAAAAAAACTACTGGCTGCATGGCAACTAGTGGCACCATGTGAGCGTCACAGGAATTACGTTCTGTCATTAATGCTAGTGCTTTATTTCAGTGGATGACTCTGCAGTTTAATGTGGCAGTGAGAAACTCTGTAAGGTTTCAGGAACAGAAGGTTTCGGGAAAAGAGGACTAACCCTTCTTTTGTTGGACCTCAGGGGACAGATAAAGTGATCTGCCTTATCTGCAAACAGGGGAATTTGGTGATCAAGGAATTTAATATTAAATGCATTTACAAAAGCAATCACAAATTCAAATTCAAATCTCTGAGACTCCCTAGTCTGTGGCATAGAGGAATAAAATACATCAGGCTTTGGACAGAAGGACAATAATTGTGAAAACCTTTTTGGACTATTTAGATCTATTTAAAATTTGTACGCATTATTTAAAGGATTTTTGTTTGTGTGCTGTACTAAACATTCAGGTATGAGCGACTTGAAGAACAGTTGAATGACTTAACAGAGCTACACCAGAATGAGATGACTAATCTCAAACAGGAACTCGCCAGCATGGAGGAAAAAGTTGCCTACCAGTCCTATGAGCGAGCGAGGGACATTCAGGTAAAAACCATTAAAACCCCTGAAAACTTGGCTTTAATTCTTGAAGTCAAAATCAATGTTGAAGCGATTTTTTATCACATATGTATTGCACTATATGTCACCTATAAGCCAGTATCTGGCCCAACAATGACAAAAAAAAAGTTGTTTTGCAGGTATTGTGATATCTTAAAGGCATTTCAGAGATTGTAATTTCTTAGAAAACGTTTAAAAAAAATGTTGATGACTCATCCTGCCCTCAGGGGTGTATACTAAATTTGCATCCAATGAAACACCACCAGAACAAGGATGTAAAGGGAAATACAGCCATGCTCTGAAGTGGAGTGTGTCTGGCAAATGGGCCAATTCTCAATGATTTAATGACAGAGTTTCCTGATGGACAGATAGCTTTAGCTTACTTGTTGCTATTAACCATGACTATTAACTGCCATTAGTGAGCAGCATAACTGGACTCAGCAGTCTCCCAGTGAGCACAGCTGGTCACTGGTCACAACTGGACCAATACAGCCTCCTAGACCGACAGGGAATACTGTAGCGAAGTGATTTACGGAGTTTCCTGGTGGAAAGATAGCTTTACATATTGCTAAGGTAAGTTGGCTAACTGTTAACTGCCGTTTGCTGGGCTAGCTGTGACTCATCCCAGAGGCCAAACCCTGCAAAAAAAAAAAACAAAAAAAAAACAAAAAACTAATTAGCTAGTATTTGTCTATTTGTCAAACTGCCCTCCATTGGTCTCAGACGCTGTTTTCTGTCCCAGTCCCAGTTCACTGGGAGCTCTCAGTCCAGAAATAGTTTGCTAATGGTCCATTATCCTACATCCATGGACTGCTATAGCTGCATAACGAGGGGGCATAATGCCCATTCAGTGCTATTGGTTACTGTAAACACCAATCAATGTCCACAAAAGTGCATCCCAAGCTGCTTGTTTTATGGGAAGAATGTAAATATGTGTAAGGAGTTCATGGGAACTTTAAGAATTTTTCTGATATTAAATATTCACGACTTAATAAGAAGCAAACTAAAAAAAAAACATATTTAGTTGTTATTAATTATGAGTAAAACACTGGTTTGATCAGATTTAATTGACAAACTCACCAACTGTCACCAGATTCTCATTCAAATGTTGCTAAATCCTGATTGGTACACTGTGCTGCATGACATCACACTGCTCCAACTGAGCCCCGCCCACTTAAAAAAAAAAAAAATCAATATAGAAATCTCTCATGTGAAATAACCAAAAGTGTTGGCAGAAAATGGTGTGTCCATGTAGGACCCTGACATTGACAGTATAACGCTGATTGAGAAAATAGGTTTCAGGGTCTTTAATAAAAAATCCCCCTGTGGTTCCTGTGTGTGGGTTTGTACCTACAGGAGGCTGTGGAGTCGTGCCTGACCCGCATCACCAAGCTGGAGCTGCAGCAGCAGCAGCAGCAAGTCGTCCAGCTGGAGGGAGTGGAGAACGCCAACGCTCGAGCTCTGCTGGGAAAACTCATCAACGTCATCCTGGCCCTCATGGCTGTGCTGCTGGTCTTTGTCTCCACCTTGGCCAACTTCATCACCCCTCTGATGAAGACCCGAGCCCGGGTGGCCACCACCGTCCTGCTGACCCTGCTGCTGTTCGTCCTGTGGAAGCAGTGGGACTTTGTGGAGCCGTGGCTGCTGCCCAGCTGAGCTCCCAGCGGGGACCAGAGCAGAGGAGCTGGTTTTAACTCAGTCACCACCACTTAAGGATGCAGAGACTGAAATAGAAGGAGAGCATCTGAGGACAAAACGTGACACTTAGAGCTGAGGAGAGGACAACATCTGGCAGACAGAGTGATGAGAGGTATTTACTGTGAGAAAGAACAGAAATTCTCTGCTTGCCAAGTAATAAAAGACTTCATCTCATCTTGCCCAAATCTATTGGTGTTGATGACCAATCATCGATTGCATTGCTGTCACCAAAAAACTGAGTTTCTTGGAAGAAAACCCTTTGGATCTTCTTTTTCTAATTATTTATGATACATGAGAATTACAAAGACTAGATAATGACTTTAAAATGCTGATCATGTTTGCTGTAACCTTCATGTTGAAGCTATAGTATATTTGAGAGGAAAAAGGGGTTTTCATGAATGTTATGTGCTCATGCATGTCCTCATATGTGCACTAAGATGCATCTAGCTGGCATGAGTTAACATTTCATTAATGACAAAAATAAAATCTTCTAATAACTGCCATTTTGTTGTCAGAAATACAGTGCAGATCATGTTGTATCTCAACATTCCCAGTTTGTTTCACATCCTGTTACTGGTGTTGAAGCAGTGCTTTTTAGACGCTTTTCTTTCTTTTCTGTCTTTTTCTTCAAAGTCGAATGAACTGTTAAAAAAAAAGACAATGATATCTGCGACAAACTCACAATAATTCAACTATGTAAAATCTTTTCTGTCCATTAATGCTCTTTCATAACCACTGTTGTAGAACTGCTACCGTCCACAGTGTCAAATTAACTGGCATGTCAAATTGTATCAAAGTTTATATCCAGTTTGCAAAAAATAATTATTGCTGTTTTATTAAACAATGTAAGAAATAAATGATTTCATATATTAGTCTGACCTTGAAAATATCTTTATCATCCTTTCACTGAGATTGAAATGTTCTCAGACTGGATAAAAGAGCAACATCTTCCATCACATGTGATGTACGGTAGAAATAATGGTACCACTTTCAAATAAAGCATTTTTTTAAAATAAAAGATTTATAAATTGTAACTATTGGC
This sequence comes from Lutjanus erythropterus, assembly GCF_056507025.1. NCBI lineage: Eukaryota > Metazoa > Chordata > Actinopteri > Lutjaniformes > Lutjanidae > Lutjanus > Lutjanus erythropterus. The sequence goes on from NC_139318.1 coordinate 24,703,833, forward strand.
TTTATTATTTACAGTTAATAAAAATATTATCTAAAGCTAAAAAATGTTTTTGGCCATTAATATGAGTACATTTTGGAATGCCAGCTTTAATAAACTTACTAACATCTACAACCACACTATTACCTAACAGAAAGGATAAGTACCAGTCAAAGAGATTTTTCACAACCTGGCAACCCAAAATATTGGTTTTGTCTTGATGCTGCTTTATAAAACATTAATACATTATTTATTAACCACCAAAGCCATTAGCTACACCTTATAAATTATATAAATGGTTTCTCATTAGACAGTGGTACTTATTTAATGATAATAATAGTAGCTTAAAAGCTGAAATTATTATCACTGTCATGCATATTAAAGGTTCGGTGTTTATGATTTAGGGGGATTTATTGGCAGAATATGACAGAAATGGAATATAATATTAATATGTATGTTTTCATTAGTGTAACTTAGTGTTAGCTTAGAATGAGCTGTTTACATCTACAGAGGACACAGGTCCTCTTTCACATGGGTTCTCACAAGTTTCTCAGTAACAGTAGTTTCTCTGAGCTCTGGGAAGGTGAAGGTGAGGCAAGTGTCATTCAAGTGATCGCAGTCTACAACCTCACCACTTGAAACCACTAGATCCTACACACTGGTCCTTTAATATTATAACACAAATAACTGATAATGAATAAAATAACTGCATGACTCTGTTGACTCTGGTACGATTAGCACTTCAGGAGCTGATGTTTGAGAAATAAGTACAGGTTTATTTCAGTACAGTCATTTTCTTAAAAGGACATTTAGTTAGTTATATGATTGTGTTTTGTCATAGTTTCCTTTGGCATTTTGTGTCATCAGAACGTTTTGCCTGTGGACAAAGTAGGAATATAAATCACTTGCAGGGGTCCATTCTTTACACAGTGTATGGTTGGAGGGCCTACTCTCTCTGTGGGCCCCTTTACCCCACGGGCTCCTGCACTGTCTATATTTACACCTGACTTTTCAAATCTTGCTTTATATTATGCATTCAGGATTTATTAATGAAAGACTGACATTTACTAGAGGGAAAAAACTCTCATACATTAGTGGGGGGAAATGGGATAGTGGACCAGTTTCCTGCTGAACAGAGGAATAATCTTCAGAGATTATTTACATTTAATACCGCCTCATCAGCAGCATCGTTGTCTGGAGCAGATTATGTTTATTCTAGGTTGCAAATCTTTAAGAAAGCATTAGAGAAGCAGAATTTATAACAGGTTTCACATCATCCATCTGCTAACCCTGTGGATTAGTTCAGTTCTACCTCACTATATCTCTGTTTTGATGCTAAATTGCCAACACATTTTTCCTCACTCCATTTATGAGTGAGTGAAGCTACACACTAAATTATCATAACCTGACTCAATCGTCCTCCATCGTCTAATCATCCTCCGATCGACATTTTAAGATGATTGTTCAAAAATGAATACGACCCAAAAACTTTTCAAATTTGCTTTGTCTTTTTAATAATTACTGTCAGGCAAAACCCATGTGACCATTACATTTATGACAGGTATTCTTACAGTACAAGACAGAACTCAAGGGGATCAGAGCTGGTGGCATGGCCACACCTGACCACTAAAAAGTAAGACATTCATTGTCATTAGATTGTTCCAACTTTTACATAGAGTTCACAAATGTATTTTGCATTTGACTCATATCAAACACAACAGGTTTTCTTGATTACCTAGCAAATTCTAAAGACCTTGATAGAAACAGCAGAGTAGAAAAAAACGTTGTATAACAAGCAGAAGAATTCCTGATTTTATCTTAATTTCCTGTCAAGATGCAAGATGTACAATATATTGCTTTCAGGTGCTCAACTCAAAATGGGTACCCCAGGTCTCCCAAAAACACATTCTTCGGTATCAGTCTGCCCATTTCACTCACATCTTCATCTCCTGCACTTAAAGAGATAGTTCAAATCATTTGATGTGGGGTTGTACGAGGTACTTATTGACAGTCAATGTGTTACCTGAAGCAGCAGGAGTACCAGTATAGGAAGCTAAGCAATGTGATGTTGTCGACAGGGTCAGCAGCAAAACATACTTTAACCACCTAAAAAAATGAGTATCATTAAAAATTGTATGCTAAATTTAGAATATTTTCACTGCTTTACCTTGTGTCAGATAGCCTTTTCATAGGGGAAATTCCCACCATCTAAACCCAACACTGCTCTCTCAAAAGCCACCAAACAAATTCTTCTTTCAACTGTCCCAAACACTTTAAGTCTTTTTTTTCCCCATTCTGAAATTACTGCTCATTAAACCTTTCTTTAAGACAAGTACAACAGAGTGTACACAATTACATACATTTTAACAGTGCAATTACTATTGAGACACTTTCATATACTGTGCTTTGAGGACATGTAAGAAAGCACGGCTAATATGGTGCAGCTTGTAACCGTTAAGATTATGAATATGTGCACATTTTATCCAAATAACCCCTATTTGGAAATTTCCTGCAATGTTTATATAATGATCATATCTCTCACCATATCTCTGTCCCAGGTGTTTTGTTTTTTGTTTTTTTTTTATTCTCATGGACCCTTAATTTTGAGTGCTGCTCCTTTGGCAAAAATAGTCATTTTACCACACAGAACACGAGAGGTGCTGCTCTGCTACTAACTGGACTAGTTAGTTGGTTTGTGTTATGCTGTCAAAGGTGAGTTCAGATTCACTTAAGTCACATAATAACACAAACTAACCGATCAAAGTAGTGGTAAACCAGCATTCAAAATGGAGTCTGGTTGAGTGAGGGAGCAATATTTGGCTTATTTCACCGTGGTTTCCTGTCTGAAAAGGCTGTCTGATGACACAGAAAAGTTGTGAAAATATTCTAAATATAGCGTACACTGATATTAATTTTATATTTTTTTACCTTTTTTAAGTGGCTAAAATATGTTTTGCTGCTGACCCTGTCCACAGCACGACATTACTTAGCTTTCTAAATGGGTACTCCTGCTGCTTCTCCAAACTCAGGGCATGCCAGCTGGTAGTTGCCATCTACTGTAGGTAACACACCGACTGTGTACAAGTACCTCATACAACCCCAGTTTAAAGAAAGATCTGAACTGTCCCTTTAGAACACAGGTGCAGTGTCTCCGACCTGGGCTCAGACTAGTCTAACCGTTACACCACAGGGGGAGCTGCCATTTAAAGAAGAAACAGGAGCTAAAAGATGAACAATCACAAAGATAGGACCAACAATATTAGCCCCTCCTCAAAAGTGCAGCTTTCCATCATCACTCATCATCATCAATCAAAGTGTCTGAAACTCATAACTTTTTGCTTCTTTTCATGGAAGGTGAAACATAGAATGACTACGAAAAAATAATAACAAAACAAAACAAAACAAAAAACAAAACAAAACCTAGAACAAAAAAAAAAACATTCCTGTTCACTGAGAGTGCAGGACACAGTATCCAGTCATAGCAGTACACTTGAGGAGAGGACATGATGAAATACAAACGACACACAGGGATGAGTATTCAAAGTTTCCAGAAGTGACATTTCACAACAATTAAAAAAGCTGAACAGGAGGCAACACAGAGTCTGGAGTTCAGTTACTTCTGTCACTAGATTCACTTTCATTCAAGTGGAACTATACAATGATGTTGAATCATGTACCTCTTATAATATTTTGTGTATTGGCATCAAATGTAGTTACATTATAAAACGCACATGAACGACATTATTGTGATAAAAAATGTTTCAAAATCCAGAATCCGTGTTGCCTTTGAATGTAAAATGCTGTCTCAGGAGAGCGCCTGGTTGGTCCAGACTCAACAGACATGAGCCCGATTGTTTTTTTTTTTGTTTTTTTTTTTGACAACATGGACACACAACTCAGTGTTCAGCAGGACAGAGTCAGACCTGCTCCCACAGTCTTCAGGCCATTCACCAATATGCTGGTCCCACAGGCTGAGAAACCTGTGGCCTCATTTATGAAAAGGTTTTTGATTTCTTCTTCTTTTTAGTTAAAGTCGAACATAATCCAGAGATGTCCACTAGAACATTTTAAATCAAATTCACTTATTTTCCTTGGCAACATTATAGTATATATATCATTATCATCTTTCTCATCTGCATTATGCTGCTAAAATTTTCACCTCAACTCATGATTGTGGCTGTCCTACTGCCCTCATTGCTATCTTTTTTTAGTAAATCGTTTTAAAGTGATTGTTATAATGACATCTGGGAAAACATCAGAGAACATTTTCATAAATGCAGCCTTTAGTTTGCCGCGTACAGGTCGACATCACAGCGAGAGGTACCTAAGCAGACCTCTGGGTATAGAAGAGAATATAGGCCTGAGTGTTGCACACTTCCTCCACACTGCAAACCTTCATCTCAGAGTCATTACAGTGGACCCAGAAACCTGAGGAGACGACAAAAACAAGGTTAAATATGCAGCAGCAGAACAAAGGTGCTTTATAGGTTGATCTGAATCCAGCCTCTTTCTCACCTCCTTCTGTGTTGTAGCAGTATGCGGTGTAGTGCCCTGAGCCAAAGCCTTTCCCATGATGCATAACTACAGCAGACAGATCGTAGGTGTAGCCTCCTCTGTGTACAGAGTGACCTGAGCCTGTGCAGCAGTACGGTTTGATGTTCAGAACTTGGTCAAAGGCCACATGGACGCCGATTTTCTCCCTATGGTTCCGCCCTGACCATCTGCCGTACAACAGGGAGTGGTTAGTGTCACAAGGATTCACAAGCTTCATGATACAAATGAACTCTCCTGTACTCAAAAGACAATTCCAGGTTTTTTTTTTTTAACCTGGCTCCAATTTTTAACATATTTTGGAATTTAAATGACTAATATAAACAATACTACTAAAAGTTTTGGAACTGGTCTAATAGATTGCCCCAGGCAGCAGCCACGAAACAGTGACTTGTTTTAAAAGGTTAGTTTGGAGGCAAAGTCACACAACAATACAAATAAACTAACTAATCAATCAAGGTCACAGCAGACAAGCAACAATGGAGTCTGGTGGGCTTAAACAGAGAGATATAACAGAGTTTTTTGATTAAATAAAAGGATCCTACTCTTTATCAAAACGGTCTAAGTCTACAATGTTGACAGACATTTAGAACAACAATCTTGGACATACTTTGACAAACACATTTTTCCCCAAGGATTACATCGCAGCCATTGCAGCCTGTTTTGTGTCTACGATGGTTGAAACAAGCTACTTGACTCGAAAAGTTTCTTTTTGTACCCATCGGTCATTTAGACCTCAGTATCGTGTATGCAAAACTAGGGCCCAGGTTTATGAATACCAGAATTACCCTTTAAGCACTATGCTTACAGCTACAAAATAACAACTATAAACAAGAGTGGGTTTCTCAAACTGTCATATATGCTTATTTGATTTGAAATTAAAACTATAAGAAAATCATCCTGATGAGAAACTTGCCTGAAGCGTTTGAGGTGCAGCCGTAGAACCTGAGGTAAACGGTAGATCAGAAGCTGCTTACATGCCTCTGACAGAACTAAGGGTTTGTGGGATGATTTCCGTCTTCTTTCTGTCAAACCACAAAACAATGACATAGTATGTTATTCCACAAATAAATTAAAATACATAATGATAGATGTAGGGCCTTGTTTGGTGCAGAGTTGAAGAACTTTCCTACAATATATCAGGCTTTGTAAATCAAGAAAACATTTTGTATGGCTTTCACAAGGGCAGCTGGCCTAGTTTTCAAGTCACTGCCTCCACTGATGCTTTCAGCAGTGGACTAACACTCCTCACTCCACCACCGAGTCACTGTCCTCAGCCCCTACACAGTTACTAAGAGAAGTGCTGGCCCACTGCTAGAGGCACTGCCTCTCAGTCAAACACAAGCTTCATGACTTAAACTAACTGCTTAAATTGCTGAGGCCTGATTTAGACATTTCTTTAACTGTGAAACTTAAATCTGAACTTAAATCTTCAAGACAATCTCAGTAAAATGCTATTTCAAAATTCTATTTTGTAACTTTATTTACTTCAAAAGTAATTTCTTCAATTTTTTTTATTGTCTTTCAAACTAAATTTGTGCAGGCACTGATGTCTTCAGCATTCAAAGTCCCATTTCCTTTTCTGATGGAACTCTATTTGCAAAAATGCGTGGAATACAGAATTATAAAGAAAGCCAGAATTCGATTTTTTTTTAAATTGGTTTGTACAGCTTAAGGCAGAATCAGATTTTAAGATCTAATGCATTTAAATTATGTTAAATTGTGGGTGGGCATCCAGAATGAATTCAGACTGATCCACTTCCAAAAACTGCTTACTATGCTTTGTGTTGTATGAAACATTGTACTGACTGTTGCAGTGGTTACAGGCGTAGATGCTGCCTTCAAGAGCCTCCATCTCCGTAAACTTGGACAGCATCTCAGTGAGGGTGCAGCTGCGCTGGTAAGCTGTGGAGCCTGAGCCTTTGCCTATGCTGTGGTATCGCTCAGGAAACTCCAGAGACAAATCCCAGAATGGCTCAACTGTGTTAGACTTGTGCTTACAGGACAGACACGTCACCTAAAAAAACACACGTCAAGAAGAGAAGAAAAACACATGAGAACTCCGGTAGTAAGTAGTTGTGATATTTGTTGAGGACACACAGTCTTTGGCTGTATTCAGACACAATCATGCATCACAGCGATTAGCTGCAGGGTTGTGTGGGTTGTGTGACAATTAGGCTTGGGCAGTATAAAGGTATTATAGTATACCAGGGTATTAAGAAATCCTGATGGTATGATTTTCAATACTGTCCTAAATATAGACACTCCTCTTTCTATTAAACTGATGGGAGATGCTGTATTGTAGTGCATAGCTTGCACCACTAGGGGTCAGTCTCTGCACAGCAGCACAGCTGAACAGACAAAATTAGTGTCTGTGGGCTAAAGTTACAAGACCACAAAAAAAGAGGAAAAATGTTTCTGTTCAGGATTATTTTGGATTTAGTGCCGATGATAAAGGTAAGCTAACAAACACTACAGACTACTACTGGTCAGAGTAGCATTTCATCGTGAGTGACAGATTACTTTCTGTCTATGGTGGCAGTAAGTGATGATGAATGCGCCCTGAGTGGATGAAAAGCTGTGAAGTTGTTGGTCTGGCGAGAAATGAGCAGCATCAGTGACAGTGTGGGATTGAGTTTGTCAGTGAATGAAAACAGCAGCTTCTCAGACCAGACCAGAGCTCCTGTGTGTGTGTGTGTGTGTGTGTGTGTCATTCACAGCTGTGGGAATAGGGTCACTATGTTGATCAGCTCTGCCTACGTTGAGGGAGTACTATAGTACAGTCAGTTGAGCCGCTTTACACAAGTTTACAAATACCACTGTAATACTGGATACCGCTGCATTTTTTTTAGCATTCCTGAACAGACTACCCCAACTGAAATGTGTGAGAGGACTGATGTTTTTGTCGCAATTTTTGATTTTGTCCAAATGTGTCCTCAAGTCTTAATTTTAGGAATTTAAGTGAATCTATTAAGACAGTACAACAAGCATCCAAAAATTTTTTGGTAAAAAGAAAATATCAGAGTATTAGAATATTTTAAAAGTCAAAGTTTGCTTATTGTTGTAGGGATGGAGGAATATTCAATATTAATAACCAGTCTAACACTGTGGAATACACTGTTTTGTAATTACACTATTATTATACTTTTATTACATTCTATATCAGGATGTAGCATCCTGCAAGCCTCTTTTCAAGTGATATACAAAATTTAAAACAAATTCCTTTTTTTTTTTTTGTCTTCACTCACATCTCATTCTGAAATGACTTGGTTTCACTGAGTTTAAAGGCAGGTTTGGGTCAAGGGCCTCTGAGAGTAGGTTAGGGCTACAACTAACAATTATTTTCATTATCAATTATCTGTCATTTTCTTGATTAATCGATTATCTGTTTTGTCCATAAAAATGCAAAAAATTGTGAATATGTTGATCAGTGTTTCCCAAAGCCCAAGGGGACGACTTCAAATGTCTTGTCTGTCCAAAATATAAAGATACTCAGTTTACAATCATAGAGGAATAAAGCAACCAGAAATAATTCACATTCCAGATACTGCAAGCTGGGTACTTTTTCAAAAATGACTAATGATTAATCGATTATTGGAATAGTTGGTGAACTGATTTATTAATTAGCAGTCTGTATTGCAATTACTGATTATGACAGTGTTTTGTGCAATACATGCAAGTACTGTAAGTTTAACACTGAATAATTTGGGGCATAGATGTGAAGTGTTGACAGTCTCACCTGGCTGAGTAGCTGCCCATGAAAGATGGTGTTAAGAACCTTTAGCACTTGCTTGGACAGCTTCCTCTTTGTGATGGGGATAACTATCCTGCGTTTGGACCCCTCTGTGTCCAGTTCCTGCTGCACCTTGTCCAGCAGCTCACACAGGAACTCCTGAGCGTCCTGCTGGTCGTACCCACGGAAAGCTGGGATGAGGTTCCACACCGAGTGCAGCATGGCGAAGGGAGACACTAAAGACCACCGGCCTGACCACATGACCCTGAAAAGTGTATGCAACTCATGGCACAGAGACATCTGCTGGCGGGTGGAGCAGCGGGGCTCCTTAGGCTGGACCAACTCTGCAGCCTGCGGGGAAGGTGGGGTGCTTTCTTTTTTGCCCACAGGCAAATTCCAACTGCCTGCCTTCCCCATGCGTCCAAGAGGGCATCCTGGCAGTGCAGTGTTACCACTGCTGACTACCCCTCCTGTCACACCCTTCATCCCTTGGGAGTGATTGGTCTTGGCCAGCAGCTCCTCAGTCTCACACAGGTCCAAAGTGAGAAAACACTCCCTGAATTTCTGCAGGTGGCTCAGCACTTGCAATATTGAGTTCATGTAGCATGTGTTCCCCAAGTTGCGCAGACCAGTGACACCTGGAGCGAGTCTCCGGCGGGTTACCGTGTGCGTGGAGTAGTACCTCCTCAGTTTAGCAGCTCTGCCATTCTGAGGAGCCTTTCGGGACAGGGTTAGGAGGGAAGGCTTCTTAGGGGGAAGAGGAGCAGGAGGAGGAGGTAGGCGTTCTGGTGGGTCGCGAAATTTGCGAGGAATGAGTGTGATGGTTGAACGTGGCGCCTGAGTAAGAAGCCTAGCACTCTTTCTGGGAGGAACGTTGCCAAGCTCTTCCATGAGTCTCCTTTTCACCTCTTTCTTTTGTCTTCTAGCTTCCTCAAGTTTCTCTTTACGCTGATTCTGCAGGTCCTGATGTTTGCTGAGCCACATCTGGAACATCTTCCCCAGAAGTGCTTTCCTCCTGTGACGCAGGGCTAGCTGCATGGAGGGCTGCGGCCCAGCTTCCCCAACCCAGGGGGTGCAGTCCCCTGCAGTCGAGGAGCGTAGCGAGCGTCTACCTGGGCTGCGAACGGTAGAGAGCGCCCCTCTGAGGAGTTTGAGGTCACCCTCTGCATTATCATTGAGTACATAGTCTCCACAGGCAAAACAGAAGACGTCCAGCTCACGCACCTCCATGGCCAGTGGGTGGTGTGACTCCTGAAAGTGTTTGAGTGAGTGCTCCTCCATGAAACGTCCACAGGCCACATGGGAGCACTTGAGGCAGGCCCACACTGAATCGGTGGTGCTGCAGTCGACACAGTGCCATTTCTGTGGATTGAGGATGGAATGGTCGTGGCCAAGACGAAGGCGTCCCACGTGCTTACAACGATCCATCTCTCCTGATACACATGTGGCCTCAGTGATAGGACACACGTCCTGTAACCAAGCTGCAACTCATTCTGAGGTGAGATGTAGAGGGATAAAACAAAACAAGATTAAGATCATACAATCCAGTGAAAGGACTGCTACATATGTTATATTTATTATGGAGGCCATTATCAGCAGGATTCAGATTAATGAGCATATACATACTATAATGTATAGAAAGTGGCAAAAATTAAAAAGTTGTACTTACTGTAAAAGTAGTTTGCTCGATCAGGTTTGGGACAATACATCACAACATCTGCAGAGAACTCAACAGCATTGTTCACCTTGATCACCCATGTCCACTCTCACTGTCAGCACCAACAGGAATGTTCTGAGAAACAGTGACGAAATTAAATTTGTAATACATAGTTGCATAAGGAGTCTGGTTACACAAAAGCTGTCTCTTTGTATAACAGATTTTCAATTAAATAATGACACAATGCACCAAAGCTGGAAAAATCAATTACTACATCAATAACTAATCAATAACAATTTACAAACAATACAAATAAAGCATTCGCTGAGAATACCAGTCACCACAAAACTACACATTTCTCCACTTCAAGTATGCCCAACAAAAGTTCCCAAAGACACACTTTGATTGGCTATTCACTTGAGTGGAATAATATTAATTCCTGTTCAACAGTGAAAATAAGACATGGTTTAAAGGTACAAAAGCACTTCTGGAGAAAGATGGTTGATTGTTGAGTTTTATTCCCAAGTCATCAAATACTGACATTTTGGGAATGAGAATTAACAATTAACTATCTTACCAGCCTGTGATGGGTCAAAGTCTCCTGTCAAGGGCTGATTTTCTAAAGCTTGAAAACAGAGCCAGGACGAGGACCACAAGTCTAGCTTTCTCTCACACTACTTGAATTACATAATGCTTAAAAGTTATTATGGGATTTTTGCCCAATGAAGGCAAAAATAAACTGCCAACGCTAGCTTTAAGTTTACAGTGTCTGTCAAAATGTGTATTTTCTAACATGAACATATTGAAAAACAATACAAGATCCTGAACTGAATGTGACTTCAAAACTCTTACACAAGATAGGGTGTCACATTTTGACTGTGATTTTGCTTTTGACTTTACATATCATAACAGGATATAGCTTACACTATGAAACCATGTGATAAATGTTAGATGGTTTCATACATTTCTTCCTGTACATGCCTAAGGGTTTTTAGTAGGACCATACAATTAATTAAAATATGATCAAAATCACAGTATAGGCTGCAGTTTAAAGATAAAGGAGCAATGTGTGACAAACCAGCATTATAATGAAGTACAGTGGTGCTGCAGAGATTCTTTAGAATACAAATCTGGTGTTTCACATCATTATGATGAGTGAAAATTAACACTGTGATGCAAAAAGGATCTCTTCCACTAATCATGGATCATATCACAATCGCAATATCTATGAAAATAATTGCAGTATGATTTTTTTACTGCATCATGTAGCCCTAGTTTTCACAGAGAGCTTGTTGTGGATGGTACACCAGTGAAACTGTGGGCATGTAAAGCCCTTTTGAGACACTATCTCGCATAATACTGTGTGTTAGAAATAAACTTGATTCGACATTAGATGGGATTAATAGTACAGTTCATAGGTAATTACAGAAGTTAAAATAAAGTATTTGTTTTGGTGCATTTATACATTGGTACTGGAATGATAAACTCTGATTTTAAAAATATGACCCTCTTATTCAAACATATTAGAATGAGTTCATTTCCATAGCAGAGACAATACCTAAAGCTGTTAAACGAGCAAAATGAGAAGCAGAGTGATGACATGAAGGAGAATGGCTGTCTGTCCATTTAAATTATGTGGTTAATCCATGTAATTGTTTGCCTCACCAGTATCAGCGCTGTGCTACACCATTTTGCCTGCTTTTTGTTTTCCCTCTTTGTGTAAATCATCCACTCCTTTTAAAACTAAAGATTTTATTGAAAACACACCAATAACTTTCAAGTCGGTGCAACTGGTTTCTTTATACTTGCATATCCAGTAGGTGTTATGTTGTGCTATTGACGCGGTGATATTTGAAGTGAGTAGTAACGCATGTGAATGCTGATATTCATAAATGTTATAATATATCTCTGTAGCTGTATGAGTCTGTGTTTCAAAGCCTGTAGTCTGGATCAGGCTGGCTGGCTCCTGTCGCCATGCTAAGCTACCCCTCCATCACCATGTTCAGCCAGAACAAAGAGCAGTCAGAGAGCCACTCTCCAGGAACATCCAACAACTTTGTTGCTCTGAGGCAGCAGCTCTGCGAGCAATAAGTTAGCTAAGACGGCTAACCGCTGCTAGCTACAGCAGCTCTACTCAGGATTAGCGCTACCTAGCATTTTGCTGTCTTACACAATAATAATACTTTGTTAAACATAGATGATACGCTTGGCACCAAGTAGCTAACATTTATGTTATTAGCTTGCTATAGCAGCTAGCGTTAGCTCCAATGCTAACGCGTTTGCTGAGGACAATCGAAGTTAACGGTTAACGGTTGTTGTTGGTCGCTGGCTAACGTTAACTATCTATTACAGCTTAGCTCGCTAGCGAGCTGCGCCGTTAACCGTTAAAAAAACTCCCCGGTGGTGACTTTGATCACAGAAAGCCGGTTAATGGAGGGCGAATTAACGCCGGGCCTCGTCTGTGCTCGTTACTACATTAATGTAACATCTGATAATGGAAAAGCTGGGTAACGTTACCATCGCCAACAACATCCATCCATGTATCCATCCGGCTGATTGTTGTCCTCCTCCTTCACAGATTGAACAACCCAACTCTCGATCCGAGCCCAGACCCTGCTGCTCTCATTGGACCGGGACTGAGCGCCAGCCCGGCGCTCATTGGCGGAGTAGCTGAACAACAGGCAGCAGGATGGACCGTCCAATGGTCCGTCCACCCACCGAGGCCACATGGAACAATAACCGACCGAGGCTAGACTGCAAACCCCGGGCATCTGACCCCAGTGTCCCCGAAAGCCCCGTGTTCGCCATGTGTCAGCTGGTTTGTGCTAATCTGATAAAATGCATTCGGGGATGTGGAGCTTTCAAGCACAGTATTAGCTGAATGTGAAGCTGTCACGTGAAGGGTTTTTTAAATCTAGACTTGTGGCCTCCATTATTGCATATGATTTTGATTCAGGTTGATACAGAGTGAAACTGGTGCCAAGTAGTAATTCAGCATTTGGCTGCTGTTTGTAAAAGATATGCCAAATGTGATTTTAAAAAAGAAGAAGAAATACTGTCCAATATTTTAGATACTGGATCATTATTTTGAGATATTAAGTCTTTATTTTAAGATACCAAGTTATTATTTTAGAATAAATGAGTCATTATTTTAAGGTACTAGTCATGATTTTTAGATATTATGTCATTATTTTAAAGTGGGAAACAGACTCCCACACTTTTTCCACACAATTTATTGTTGTTGTTGTTTTTTTTTAAATTCTTTAAACACATTTGTGAAAAATTGTATTAACTTTCAGATCCATGATTCAGTACTTTGTAGAAGCACTGTGGAGGTCCTCCTGTGTACATTTGTGCCAGTTATTTTCATTCATTTGTTCACACTTTCTTCCCTGTAATTGTCTCCAGCTGTCAAACAGCTTGCAGACCTTCCTCACAGTGGACATATTGACCACCAGCAGTGGAGCAACTATCCAGATCCTTTAAGCTGAAATAGCAATAATGTAATGTACACATACATAAAAGTCCTTAGTCCCGAGTTGTATATTACATTAGTAGATGAGTATTATTGATGAATTAAAACAGTCTCCAAGATCCATCTCCACAGGTGTTTCCATTTATTTTGCCTGATGAGACTTACTTGTTATTTTTCATGGAAAACATTTTGATGTCTCTCAGGAGGAGGCACAGGTGTAAATAATAAAATCAGTGATGGCCAAATTCCAATTAGCTGTTGTCATGGTTTACTGTGACATTGTTAATCTTGTTAGTAACACCTCTGGGTTTAAAAAAGTAAAAACGTCTGCTTCTTATTTACTTTTTAAATTTAGCTGAGACCTCAGTCAAGTTAACTGTGTTTTATTGCAACAAGTTAAACTCTCTACCATGAAAAAGTCTCCGTAATGTAATCCATCAGACTGAGGTCCTCAGGTCTCTGCACAGATGCACAGAGACATCCCTGTGGGTACTTCAGTGATGTTTTTCTTCAATGTTTTTCCTGTTCAAAACTTTATTAACTAATTAAATGTAAGCCACCACCCATTACAGGAAATCTAATAGGATAAACCAATAGGAAAACTATCAATTATGTGTTCATAATCTAGATCTACACAACTCTAGAGAAGATTACAACCTCACCGAGAGGACATCTAAAGTATGTGTGTATGATTATAAAAGAAACACAGAGGCTCTGGCTAATGTTTTCCTTTAGGTCTCTTTAATACAAGATGCTTTCATCAAATAGCTTATTATAATGCCAAAATTAACATAAAAAACCTCCAGGCTTTCAAAAATGTCTGGACACCATGCTGATCCACAGGACCAGGATTAGAGCAACATCAATACAAACATAAAAAATAGATTTCTCCATTGCCGCTGACAAATTCAACGCACGTTGCTTCCTGGGATCTGAAGTTTCCGAAGTTTGTTGAACAACTCGAGGTACTGAGTCATGGTGTCAACAGAGTCTGCTGGTGCAAAGAGTCCTTCAGGCTTGGCAGCAAACACAGATGGCAGTTCAGGAACGCTGGAGCTAAGAAAAGACTGCATGAACTCCTTCATGAGGTTCCAGCAGTCCCCTGGAACCACACAGGGACAGTACTCCACCTGAGGAAACACACCAACAGTTAATGCTGTCACAGTGGGAACATGTAACATTTCCACTCTTACTAATATTAATTTAAGACATACCTCTACTGAGATCCCTCTGGCACTGGAGCTCATTGTCACAGTACCCACTTTTATCAAGAAGTCACAGTAGCGGTATCTTGCTCCACGACACTCCACCTTGTGTCCCTTGGCATTTTGGAAGTGACTTTTTAGCTTCACCATGAGAACGTCAAAGTTTGCGTCGGCTATCAGGCAGGGGCCGCCCTCAAACAGGGCCAGGCAGCTCAGGGGAGTTTCAGAATTGTGCATCACATATAAGAGCTTGGAGGGCTGACCTGTAACAGAAAGAGAATAATCACCGTCAGACATGTCAAGTAAAAAAAGAGTTCAAGCACTGCACCTTCGTGAAGTTTTGGCTCTTCATTATTTTCACAACACTTTTTGTACAACACTGTAGTTTACAGGATGAGGCTTTCCATGCAAGCAACTGAAAAGAAATTAAAAGACAGCAATTTAAATCATAGATCATGATTTCGATTAAAGTAGTCTGTGATATTTTTTCGGTGGCAGATCACCCACCTCTATGTCCATGTACATGTAAATACTTGTTACAACACTACATACAGTGCTGCTACTACTATAAGATATTGAAAAAATATTTTGACCATTTCTTACATATGTATTGTCACATTTAAATGCAGGCTTGTCGCTTTAAAGGCATTATCATCTCATTTTGGTACTGACTGTATTTTTCTATTTGATGAATTGATTAAAAGATCAATCTAAAACAACATGTTACTGGCTAACATAACCATGGATTTTAGATTGTAATGTGCACGTAATAATGAAATTATACATGACTTTTGTTTCAATAGCAGCATTATTTATCAGCCATCTATCCCCAAGTATGATGAGACAGAGAAATATGACTGTAATGAAAAGATTTACTGTCTTCTAATGTTCTTAAACAATGTATCATAACGAGATGAAATACGTTGCTCAGAGAAGAAGTTTGAAAGAAGATTGAAATATTACCGCTGACATTTCCTGTTGCATGGTAAGTTTCACAGTCTACACAGAAGCTGCCTTGCTTAACAGCACCCAGCTGCTCCAGTTTCTTGTGCAGCAGATCCACTGTCTGCTGCACACTCTTCCCCTCAGCCACAGGCACCTGGCACACACTATGACACACAAAAAAACAAGACTTACAGAGGAGTAACATCTGCTTTTTAGTTACCACGAGCATGTAACGTTATCAGAACTGTTCCCTGTTCTGTAGAACATCGTGTGAATGAAACTGAGCGGTGCTAATTGATAAAAAATATGCTAAGGTTAAAGAGAGGTGCTGAAGATTAAGCTAAATGTAATTTATGGAAATAACGATCCAAATATTGTCCAGCTTTTAATACAGTTAAAAATCATCTCACCAAGTGACCCCCATTGATGTTTTGGCTCCAATTATTTTCTGTTTTTTGTTCTGTCTATCTATCGATTGAATACTTCCGGGTGAAAGGTGAGTCGTGTCTAGAAGGTAACCCCAGACCCATGAAAGGTCTCGCGAGAGTGATGATTCTAACCCAAATCATAATCTTTCCCTAAACCTAACCAAGTTTTTTTTTTCTTGCTAAATCAACATAGATCGTAGCGTCATTTCAAAACATAATTAATTCGTATAACACGCACAATTAAGAAATCATAAGGACAAATCTCGCGAGAGTTTAGAAACTCTAGGGCTCCCATCTAGATATGGCCTTAAATAAGAGTATTTGGCATTTTAAACAACCAAGGGACATTCTTAACCATCAGTGACGGTGATGCTGGATATTCATATATCACCCATAAAAAGTTAAATGCCAAAAAACAGCTAACATTAAATTCTTGCTAAATTAAATAAGTTTCTATGTTAAGTGACGTAAATCACGTCACTTCCTTCTGGTATGGACGTCCGCACGTGTTGAACAAGCGACTGTTTACAGTTCTAGTCAGTTCTTGATTTTAGCTTCCTTATGCTAACAGAAAATACCAATATTGTAGCTACACATCCCTTCTGAGTGCAGTGATGCCAAAGGTGAAGAAGTCTAAAGGCGGAGGAGGAGAGAGGAGCGGAGGAGGAGCAGCGGTGGCGCTGGCTGACCAGATCCTGCAGGCGGACACGGTGAGAGCCCGAGGCCGGGTGAAGATCAGAGACAACCGGGCAGAGGACGAGGACACGTACGTGGACGAGCGTCTGTCCAGAAAGATCTTACAACAGGCCCGAATTCAACAAGAGGAGCTTCAGTCAGAATATGGCCTGGCACCAGAGAAGAAGAAAACACCAGTCACTGTGCTCGGTAATGTTTTACATGAAATGCATTAAATATGTGTATATAAGGAAACTTTACACATCTCACAAATCCAACAAAGTGTTCATTAGGGTTACAACTAATTAATGTTTTAATTCGTAACTGTTTATCGAGCTGCAACGATTAGTTGACTATCTATTAGTCCATCGACAGAAAAATAGTCACATAATATTTTGATAATTAATTGATGCTAAGGTAATTTTCCATGTAAAATTGACGGAAACTGCTGTTGTCATCCTCTCAATATGGAGATTTCCCCCTTTTGTCTTTTTTGTATTAAACTGCTATTAAATTAACAGGCAACAATTTTGATAAATATCAATTTGTTAATCGGTTTGGGTAATTTCTTAAGGGAAAAAAGGTCAGAATTCTCTTATTCCATATATAAGCGAATATTTTGTGGTTTCTTTACTCTTCTATAACAGTGAACTCAATATCTTTGGCTTGTGGATAAATCAAGACTTTTGAGGACATTGTACAGGGCTTTGAGAAACACTAATCAACATTTTTAACCATTTTCTAACATATTGTAGATCAAACTACAAATTGATTAATTGAGGAAATGATTGACAATAAAAAATAATTGTTAGTCGCAGCCCCAAGCTGAATATCTTTGGATTTTGGACCAATAATACAAGACATTTAAAGACAGCACCTTGCACTTAAAGTAACTGGGATGTATATGTTTCAAATAGCAGGCAAATTAACCTGTAATGAAAATAATTGCGAGTTCCATCCCCAATCATTTAGTCTATAAAATGTCAGAAACTTAAACAGTACAGTGTAGTTGTGACTACTAATTAACCCTCCATATGTTGTTATCATATTTTAGGGTCTGGCTCTCAGGATGCAGACTCAGATGAGGAGTGGCCTCCGCTGGGAGCAGCAGGTCCCAGTGATGGCGGTGCTGAGTTTGACACTGAAGTCGTCGTTGACCCTGACGATGAGAAGGCCATTGAGATGTTCATGAATAAAAACCCGCCAGTGAGGCAAGATGCATCCTGACTTTATCTTGAAACTAGCTGTAAACATACAACTGAAATGACTCTCACCATGGCAGGAGCTCATTTCCACTTAAGTTGCTGAGCTGAATTTTCATTTTCTGTCATTTGCAGACGGACCCTCGCTGATATTATCATGGAGAAGATCACAGAGAAGCAGACTGAGGTGGGAACAGTGATGTCAGAGGTGTCAGGGTGTCCAATGCCCCAGCTGGACCCGAGGATCATAGAAGTATACAAAGGTGTCAATAAGGTGAGTTACATCAGTTGTCTTAAAGTGCACAATACTCTAACCTTCGGTACATATAGACAGATCATTAAAGGGAAAATATACAACATTTTCCTTTTAAAGAATTTAAACATAATGTCTCTAAATCATCACTTATGACCCACTAGAAGTGTGTGGTAGTGGCTTTATCTGCAGCAATCCTATTCTCTGCCTACATTGTCCTATTTTCTCATTATTTTCCTGTGCTCAAGACACTTTACCAAACCAAAACGTTGGTGTTTGATGTCCTGGGAATGAGACTCACCAATCAACTATCTTTCAGACGTGTTTATGGACAAAGCCTACTGATTCTAACCTTTAAAAAAGGAAAAACCTCAATAAAGGAGTGAATAAACATCGGTACACCAGTGTTAGTAAATATAAAAGATAGCTGTTAAATAATAGCTGTAATTTCTGTTCTTTTGCTTCAGGTTCTGTCCAAATATCGCAGCGGTAAACTACCAAAGGCTTTTAAAATCATCCCAGCACTTGCAAACTGGGAGCAGGTTCTCTATTTGACTGAGCCTGAGACCTGGACTGCAGCTGCCATGTACCAAGCAACAAGGTGAGTCTCCAGTTGGTTTGGATTTGACTTTACATAGAGAGTTATTATGCATACTGGAGATATTTACACTTTTTTTTTAATACATTTGTTATAGAATCTTCTCCTCCAATCTGAAAGAACGTATGGCTCAGCGGTTTTACAACTTGGTGCTGCTGCCCCGAGTGCGGGATGATATCGCAGAGTACAAGCGACTCAACTTTCATCTCTACAGTGCTCTGAAGAAGGCCCTGTTCAAACCTGGAGCATGGTTTAAAGGTGAGAACGTTAAAGGCATGCTGTGCAGTATTTTCCTTAAAAAAAAAACACACAATGTATGGACTCGTATAAAAATAATCCCTCTAAATCATCACTTATGACCCAGTAGAAGTGTGTGGCGGTGTCTGTATCTGCACAGATCCTTCCCTCTTTCTGTATTTTCTTATTTTCTTTTATTGTGCTGTGCTTGGGATGTTTCTGCACAGAGTGATATACATACCTGCAGAAAGAGGCAGAGCAGAACATCCTGAACATCTTTGTTTTCAAACTGTTGGTTCGATAAAGCAAGATATTTGATGACATCTCCATGTCTGTGTAATGGACGTCATTCCCAGTTTCATCATGTGTTATAGATCAAAGGATTGATCTCTTAATCAAAAGTAATTATCAATAAATCAATAATGAATATAATAGATAGTTGCGGCCCAAATTGATAATAATCTCATGACTCTTAAAGATGAATTTAGCACCAGACTTCAAGTGTTAGGCTGGTTTCACCTCTGAACACACACAGCATCACTGCTGGCTCTCTAAAATGAAAAACTGTGCCTGTTAACATCTGTAAATATATCTTCACTGTTCACTAGGGCTGCACTATTTCGTAAAAACGTCATATTGCGATTATTGATCACATCGCCAGGATTCATTTGATTCATTGTTTATGGTAAATAACATCCCACCATCACTAAAATTTAAAGAGCAAGCTATAAGTAAAATAAATATAATGTAAAAATAAAATAGTTCCTGATGTGCCCTGCAGACCTTTAAACAGTATCCTTTATGTCAGTTAGGCATTATTAGTTATTGTTTCATTAAATTCCACAGTGAATGCTGGCTAAGCCTTGTGACCCTTGAAAATACAAAGTAGGTGAAATGAATGAAGGAGAGGATTTGACAGCTTGTTGCAAATAAGAAAACACAAGCTTTCTGGGCCATGTCACGTTTCTAATTTCAGCACTAAATTTAGGCTTTTTATTCTGAGGACACTGACTGAGGATTAGTTGGTGTCCACAGGGTAAATAACACCATTAGTTCTGAAAGCACAGTAATTAATACACTCACATTTAATTGGGTCAAATCAGCCTTCATATATGTAGAGTTCATTTTAGTTGATGATTATTGAGTGTTTTTCTTCCTTTAATCCTGTCAGTCTTGTGTGTTCACAAACTGTCCCAATTTGATGGGACCATTTCCCCAAACATCCAATGACCCATATTTTGAAAATCAGCAGTATGAAACAACACCACTAGGGTGCAGTGTTGCTCACAAATACGCAAGTACTATTATACCACATATAGAATTGGAGAGATAACTGACTAATCTATTTTCCACGAATTTATCCATTATTGGAGTTAATTGAATTTACTTTAGAAATTAAATATTTAATTAGTGGAACTGATTATGTAATATTTAATTCAATGTTTTTCTGTGTAATTGATGCAACTGAATGCTTTGAAATGTGTTATCTTTTTTTAAAATAACATTTTCCACAGTGATTGAGTTAACATGTGGACAAATGTGCACAGGATTATATATGGGTAGTTATTAAGTGTTATATACAGTGTGCAGTATGTCAGATCTGGATTTACACTGCCAACTTTTTTGCTGAATGCAAGGTGTTAAACTTTTGTCAGTCAAACCATAGAGTCCATTCAGATAATGAAACAAATTCTACAGGCCTTCCCATATTTAACAGTCTTAACTATGTGCTTTTGAAAAATATAAAAAATTATCCAAAAGTAAAAATTATCTTTTGAAGAAACCAATCAAGTAAAAATTTAAAAAAGAAGTGCGTAGTTAATAACTTACTTAAAGTACAGTTTACTTTCCATTTCAGTATTTTGTAGGGTGTACTGCAGCTGTGACAGAAATGCTAACATTTAAGTTGGCAGGTCAGCTGCTCTCTAAAACCAAACAGACAGATGAGCTACAAGATAAGTTGATGACAATCACATTTAAGATTAATGTTACACATGAAAAATTTACATAGTTAACTTTAGATAACAGTATGTTCAACTTACTTCAGTGTGCTTGCATAACTTCCTTCCTTCCTGGCAGCTTGTAGCTTTAAGACTCAGTCCCTGCAACTAGTTGTTACAAAGCTATAAATGGGAAATGTAATAAAAAGTTGATTGCTGGCTCAAATACAATACAATTACACTTTTCAAAAAGGAACATGCAAAGCACTCATCCCTTAAAAAAAGAAAAATACTCTTTTACTCATGTATGTATGTTGCTTCTAACGTGTTACTTCCTACCCCTGAATCAGAGTAAGAACAATAGCTGTTGGTCTGAGGTACTGTAGTTATCACTCTCACACTCTGAGAGAAAGTGATGTAGTATGACTGCAAAACCTAAGTACAGAGGTACCTGAAAACTGAACAAAACATGGATGTTTCACGTCAAAGTCTGTTGTCAGAGTAATTCAACACCAATTTTATGGTTATAGTCTTATATTGTCCGCTCCCATGTGTTAACTCTCACACAGCCAAGTCTGTTAATCATATAACGAAACAGAGTTCTTTGATGACGTGAATGCTTTCAAGTTGTAAACCTGGGAATCTTCCCCATCTGTCCCATCCATCCCACACGTGGTGACGGCAAAGTGGAAAGTGCTATTGACTTGTATTATTGGAAGTGTGGCACCCAGTTTTTTGACTGGAGCCTAAAAGTCAGGTTTATCATGGCCTCAGCACTCTTGTAATATTTGCTGCCTTTTCTGTAACACAGGTATACTGATTCCTCTGTGTGAATCTGGGACGTGCACTCTCAGGGAGGCCATCATCATCGGAAGCATTCTCACAAAGTGCTCGATCCCTGTGCTCCACTCCAGGTAAGGTTTCCTTTCACGGCCCCGTACCAGCAGACAGAAGTCAGCCTCTTATCGTTAGATAGGAGATTCAGCCAATTATCAGTGAAAGCTTTGTATTGTGTGGCGATGGAAGGTCAAAAGTAAGGTCAAGGTTGCATAACATGGACGGTTGTATAACGCACGCAATCTGTCTTGTCTTTCAGCGCTGCAATGCTTAAGTTGGCAGAGATGGAGTACAACGGCGCCAACAGCATTTTCCTGCGGCTTTTGCTTGACAAGAAGTACGCCCTGCCTTTCCGTGTCCTGGATGCCTTGGTGGCCCACTTCCTGTCCTTCCGCAGTGAGAAACGTGTGCTTCCTGTGCTGTGGCATCAGAGTTTACTCACCCTGGCTCAGCGCTACAAGGCTGACCTGGCCTCCGAACAGAAGGCGTCACTCCTGGAGCTGCTCAAGATACAGACGCACCCGCAGATCTCTGCAGAGATCCGCAGAGAACTGCAGAACTCTGAGTCGAGGGACGTTGAAATTGGGCTCCCTGTTACAGTTGAAATGGACTGAGGACTCAGTCTGGTCTGGCACATCCTCCTCCTCCTCCGCCGATGAAAATGATTCACGGTTTCTTCAGCCTAAAGAAAACTTATTACATCTAACTTCATTATTCTTTCCATCCTATGAAAGGACAGTTTCAAAGATCAGTGTCTCAGGAGCCATAATTCTCTTCCCTGCTTGGACGAGTTTGCACATTTAAAGATGCACATCAGTAGTGATGCACATGTTGTAATTTCTGAATCTGTGCTGTTTTCCTGCAGTTGCAGTGCAGTGAATACAAAGACTGGTATTTGTGTATATTTGATTAAGAGCAGCTTTGTTCTTTTGAAGCAACAATTTGGATTAAAAACTAACTGAATCCTTAAAATTTGATCAGGGATCATGTGTCTCTCTCCACTTTATACTCAAAAATGTGAAGCCATGCCAAGATGGATGGTAAACGATAGAAAGAGCAGGGGTTGAATTGTAATATATTCAAACCAGTCATCATCACATATACTTTACCTGCCTTGATATCTCCAAATAGGGAATAAATTCTGATACTATAATTTTAACAAATTTTCTGGAACATATTAACATAATTTTCATGTTGTGTTTCTGTGTTGATTTGTATCAGCAAACATTCACACTCATTCATCATTAATTCGTTCAAAACAAACATTTTAATGCCTTGACAACCCAGGCTGCAGGTGGTATGTTATTGCATTGTCTGTCCATCCCATTCTTGTGAACATGATATCCCAAGAATGCTTTGAGGACATCTGTTCAAACTTTGTACAGATGTTCACTTGGACTCAAAAATGAATTTATTAGATTTTTGTGCCTAAGATTGAGGTCACTGTGACCTCACAAAACACATTTTTGGCCATAACTCAAGAATTCATACACTAATTATGACAAGAATTTCACTCATGTCTAATAGATTGAAATTAAATGATGAAATAAAACTGTGAAAAAAACCAAACATTTTAGCAACAAATAAAAACTAGACTTCAGAGAAAAACGAACTAACTGAAAGATTATTTTGAACTTAACTAACTAAAATATAATGAAAATATACAGGGAATGTCTTTAATTTTAGTCTTCTTAATGTGGTCAAATTTATCAACTCAAAAAACATGAAGAGGCTTTTGTGCATATTGAGACAGATGACTTACACTACATGACATGTGTGTCAACTGTCTTTACAAAATGTTTTATAAAGTTTTGTGAACTTACGTGTGCTATTAACAAACACCGCCCAAATAATAAAAGACTACTAATACAACTAATACTGAAACTAATAAATAAAACGAAACATTTTTAAACAATAAAAACAAAACTGAAACAAACAAAAGCACTCTGGAAACTAAGTGAAAGAAAACTGAACTGAAAGCAAAAGATAAAACAAAAACTGACGAAGAACACTAAAATATAATAACTGGTGATAACTTCTGTTTTGCAGAAAAATACATTTAATACTTACAGCAGATTAATACATTTCTTCAAAGTATTTATCACATCTGAGTCTGGACAGACTTGGATGTAAACAGCAACTAAAATTTTAGTTAAATGAATATAATTATTAAAATAAAATAAATACGTATTGAAATGGCACGTCTATTGAACAGGCAGTATGTTAAGAAGAAAATAAATTCACCAAAACAATTCAACAAATTGACGAATTCACCAAAAAAAACTCTTGATATGAGTTTTAAAAAAATTGTAAATGTGAAATGTACCCTTAAAATTGAAAGACTGCAATGCAAGTAAAACAATAAGTTACTTCATCCAAATTCAGCTTTACTCCACACTGCAAAAGGAGGCCCAGTTTCACTAAATATTTATTGTGTAACGTTATTTGTTCATTTTTACTTGATGTGGCCCAGAATACATGGCGACTCTGGATTCTCCCACAAGCCAACCAGTAGGACAGAGTCGGGCCCTTAGTAAATGGGTGGACATGTTTTTTGTTTGTTTGACAGTTTTTAGATTTTTTTTATTTTTATTTTTTATTCGAAATCTCACATTTAAAGTACAAAGCAAATATGACGCCCACGTGAGCCTCTCATGTTTGTAACTGAAATGACTTTAGCTGACGTAACAGGTCTGTGAGCAGCTAGCTAACGTTAGCTAAAATAGCTCTACTGTTGCTGTCAACAGCTAGAGCTGTTAGCTTAACGATTAACCTTACCGCTAGTTGATGTTTTAGCTAATTTCGTGAAACCATATTTAATGCGCTGTATTTAGCCTCGTCGAATGGATCTGTGTGAAGATGGACAGCTTCAAAGTCGATCCACAGACACAAATGACCGTGATCCGGGGCGTGATGTGGTTCTCAGGGCGGTCAGCGACCCCGCCGTGACCCACGACCCCAGAGCACTGCATCACCTGACGGCCATGGAGAAGACCTGCCACCAGGTGTCCCCTTACTTTGGCACGGTCCAGACAGACATTGAACCGTACATGCGGAGGATACTGACAGTGTGGATGTTTCAGGTATGCACATCAGTCAAGCTGCCCCAAAGTGACGGACTTAAATTTCACATAGCTGACTTAAACAGCAACAGGTGTCTGGCTGTCTTTCAGGTGTGCGAGGAGCAGAAATGTGAGGAGGAGGTGTTTCCTCTGGCCGTGCATTACCTGGACTGTTACCTGAGCCGTTTTCTTATTGATAAGTCCAAACTGCAGCTGTTAGGGGTTGTTTGCTTGTTCCTCGCCTCCAAAATGAGAGAGACTGTCCATCTGACTGCCAGCAAGCTTTGTATCTACACAGACAACGCCTTCTCAGTCTCAGACATCCTGGTAACTTTTTATTTTTATGGAAACTACAGGATAATAGAAGTTTAGATGTTTATATAATACAGTTTTAGTGCTATCAGTCTGTCTAGAGTGGTCTTATTGTAACTTACAATTCATAAACAATGTAGACAACACACACCTAACTTAAATACCAATGGTCAATAATATAAGGCTTTAATAAATGTTGAAGGAGTCTCATAATCATGCCTTCTATTCACCAGTAGGACCTCTTATCCCAAAAACATTGGATCATACAGAAATGCACAACTTATTTCACTCAGGCCAAAGTTAATTATGTGCCAGCAGTGTTGGGGAACCTACTTTAAATCTGTAGTTTACCTAACTACTAGCTACTTCACAATGTAATAGATAAAATACTACATCTTAACTACTCACAAAAAATACATTGTCAAACTAAAACAACTTTTAAAAAGTATTTCAACTAATCCAGATCACATTATGGGAAATTATCTTGAATCTGCAGTTGTACAAAGAGGTAAAAACTGTACAGACACTGAGTAAAGTGTAGGTGTGTTTGATTAAAGGACTAGGGCAGGCCAATCCTCACTTAGGCAGCCCAAGGATGTTTTAAAGAGAGGGTAGGAAGCAACTGTTGAGGTGCAATCAAGAAAATGATAGATTTCCAGGGAAATCCATGGCACATCAAATTCTTAAAAAACACTATCTGGCAATTTCATCAAAGTTTTGTTTATGGTGTATTTTGTATTCTTTTTGCCAGACAAATTACACTCAAAATATGAATATAGTGAAATGGAGAGCGTCTGTAACCATAACTGTACATGATTTTGCACGGCAGTAGTCGCCACACACTGTGGTAGCCTGCAAAGCATGAACAGAAAGAAATGGAAATGTTTTAAGAGCGGCCTCCCCTAAACTGTTCGGAGCCTCACCTCCCACTACGAAAACCTCTGATTGACACAACATAATCATATGTTTATTATTAACATGATATCAGTATGTGATTTTTTTTAAATATCATGGTTATCGTCAATAATGATATATTGCAACCCTAATTTTAATCAAATAGCAGCTGATTAAACCATGGCCAATGAACTGGCCAGTGACCTGAGGCATTGTGCCATATTATATGACAAAAAAATCACATTAGAATACAGTGAATATATAGTTTGTAATTAACTACCTAAACTACATGACCCAAGTAATTAACTACGGAACAAGCTGCTGAGATTGTAATGTAGTTAAACCACCTCCCAACTACTGTAAATTATAGTTAAATTAGTAATTGAACTACATGTAGTTAACTGCACTCCAATGCTGTGAGTAAGATGTTACGAGGAACCACTGTTCATAAAGTCTCCCTCACATGGTGGACATAGCTTTGTTTTAAGGGTTCATAAGCAAATTAAAAAAAAACAAACAAACAAAAAACCATCAGACATTCTGTGAAATACCCACGTGTACAACAAATAATGTCTATATTATGTTGGTTTAAGTTTCCATGCAGGGGCATTTTGATGAGGGATTAAGTGGAGAGGAATGTGTGTGTTGCAGCAGTGGGAGGTGGCCGTGGTGTCCAGGTTGGACTGGTGTCTGGCCTCTGTGGTACCCTCTGACTTCCTGGAGCCAATTCTTCACGCTCTCCCCTTTGTTCGGCCCCACCACCTCCCAAACATGCGCAGGCATGTTCACGCCTACACTGCTCTGGCAGCCACTGGTAAGTTACATAACTGACTTACCAACACATGAGATCTTTTATTCTCCAATTAAAATACTGCTGAGGACAATATGCAACTGGTGTTATTGAAAAATATTTAAAAAGACATGTTTGACCAAACATTGTCTTGTGTTAAATGATTTCTGTGCTCAATGTTAAGTCCACTTTTTGTTTACAGTGCAATAAAAGCAGCTTTTTTACAGCCCTTGTGATTGAATCAATGTACATTTTTTGTTAGAGAGAATTAAATGTAACTGTTAAATTAAAAGACATTTCTGCACAGTGAACAACGGACACAAAGCAGCCATAACTTTGATTACGATGTGTCAGCAGTTCATTTAGGAGACAGAGAGCTGAGTTTGTGTAATCCTGTATTGTCTGCTGTGAAAGACCTGCGTCCAACTATTCAGCTGGCTGATTTCCCACGCATCTCTGTGATGCTGCCCGAGGCAACTGGTCACAGGGATAAAGTCAGTTAGTGCCATTTTAGACAGACCCACTATGTTATTACAGCCCATAAAATTCAGATAATTCCAGGCTCCCGACATTGTATCCCATTCATAAAGGTGTCTGAGCATGGATTGAATGGCTGACTTTTTGTCTCAGCATTTCTCCTGCCTGAGGCAATTAGGATATAGTATCATATTATCAGGTTTTGGGAAATGTCTGCTTTTGAGTACTTGCTTTTGTCCATCAGGGTGTGTCCACAATGGTGGCATCCGTTTAACTGTCTACAGGTAGCATTCACTGACTTTCTCACTGTTGCAATAATGAACAAGTACTTTAATTGAGCATTCCAAGCTAACCAGTTAGGAGTAATCTTTAACAACAAACAAACTGCATTTCTAGTTGACAAAATCATTATCATAACCAAATACTATATACATAAAATCCCCCCAATGTTGAATGCACTTAGAAATAATTCTTGCTACTAAACAGATTGAAAGATCAAGAGCACCCATGCCAGGAAACTCAGTGTACCTATGTGTAAATATGATTTGCTCTAGCCGTTTGTTCTGCACTTTAAAGGGATAGTTTGGAGTATTAGATGTAGGGTTGTACGAGGTACTTGTATAAATGTCAGTGTATTATCTAAAGTAGATGAGAAAGTAGATTTTTGTTTTTATTTTATTTTGTTTGATAGAAACAGTACTACTGCATTTTATTGTTACTATATATAAAAAATTGTTGGTTAAATGTTTTTTATGTAGTATGTTATTAGGAGGTTTGACTCCTCCTTCAAGTTGTACTTTAAGGGAGCTACAAGTTGTTGTTTGTCACCATGCCGAGCAATTACTGGTTATGATTCTTTTCATTTTTAGAGTAAGTAATCTTCCTCTCTTGTCCACAGATGACAGGTTTTCAGTGTTCTTGCCCTCCACTGTTGCATGTGTCTGTGTAAGCCTTGCCACGCAGAGGCTAAAGGTAGTGGAAGCTGCTGTTGTCTCTGATTCAGTCATGAAGCTTTTGGCCAACCTTTTGTCCATCGATCTGGTGAGGGTAATGTTTAACTTACATTTTTAGATGATATCTCTTTTGACTTTGCTCTGTTGTCCACGCTCACTGGCATGTTAGCGATCATTTTAGCAAGCACTCTGACCAAACAGTCAAAAAGAACAAACAATCTGTTTAGAGAAGCAAACCATGAACATTTAGTACTGGTCAAGATCCACTGAAAAAGTCTGCCCGTGACCTACTGATGAACTCAAGGTTTTTTTTTCTTTCAATCTGACCCTGAACAGAACTCTGTCCTCCTGTGCTATGACCAGCTAGGGAGTGTGCTGGAGCACAGCCTGCCCTCTTGTTTCCAGGCTAGCATTAGCAGATCAGCAGCATGCAGCTCAAAGATCGGCTACACCCTTGCTGACATTCAGGATGTTGTGTGACACCAGTGACATCAAGCTAAAACACTCCTCCCTTACCATGAAAGGCAAGAATGAATTGTAAATTTACAGCCGTGAGAGAGAACAGGTAGCTGGCGAAACATTCTTAAATGCCACGTCTCCTTCATTTCAATTCTTTACATGTTGTTTTGAACGTGTTTGGAGCTACTGCAGTTTGAAAAATGATCAAGATTTGTTCAAATTGTCCTTGGCCTTAAATTTGCAGTTACTAAAACAGCTATGATTCTGACTGTCATTAATATTAAAGGTCAGATTAACTTTTTTGTGATATTGACAGTTGAATTGCACTGAATCTTAATAGTAATGTCTACACATTATTATTGTACTTTCTTTTATTCATATGTATTGATATGTATTCTGCATTTTTATGAACTCATTGAAAATTTAACATTATCTTTTTGGATGGACAGTTCTGACAGTCTGAATAGATGTTTTACATGTTTTCAACACAGTATTGAATTCCCTTGACTATAAATCAGAACTGTAAAACTACAACATAAAAAGGTCACAAAAACATGAGCCAGCACTTGAGTTCTTCATAATTTTTTATTGAATTCCTCATCCAGGCCACATGGCAGATCACACAGTCGTATAAATGATAAACCAGTAACTTTGGCAAACATGGTTTTTGTTGCAGATAAAGAAGAAAAAAAAAGTCGGAATATCTGCAACTTCTGGTACAAGGCAGAGAGATTAACAGTCCCAAATGAACATTAGATTGTACAAAAAAAATGAAACAATATCATTTTAGACCTGTCTCCCCAAAAGGCTAACATTTTTCCTCTGTGCCACACTTCACCGATAAGTGATCAGCTGACGTAACAAATTAGAAAAGACAAGAACTTCCAGTTGAAATTAGGTAATTCCTAGTTTACTTCTGTATACATACAGGATTTATTCTTCACAAGCCCCACACTGTGCCAAAAACAACTTAACCATAAATAACTGGAAAAAAAAAGTGTACACATTCCAGTTTCTGAACAACAGCATGGTTCTAGGTACTGTCTTGTGCAACTTCTGTCACAAGAACTCAATACTTACAAGACAGTTGATAAATAAGTTGTATGGTTATCAGGTTTCGATGGTCTGATAAAGTGCTATTCCAGGCACTGGCTTGAAGTTCTAATTTAATGCCAAGCATGCCAATCCAATAAAGTAACTCCAGCGTGCAGCATGAAATTTCATACAGAAACGAAGACAACATACTCATGATGTAGCTTTCACTGACCACTGAGAGGTATTTCATAAAGCAGGATTAGGAAGCAAACCAGACAACTATAATAAAAAGTTGTGTTAAATATCTTGTCAAACTTAATTAAGGATTATCAACATGCATAATTCATCATTTAACTTTAAAACTTGGTATATAAGTTTTGTGTTACTGTTTCAGTCACCACAACATGCAACATTTTAACAGTTACATGGCTAAACTTCTCATCCGGCTTTGTGAAATACTTGTCCACTCCAGGTGTCTGTACATTTTAGATTAAAAAGTTCAATGCACCTGAGCTCCATGACTGATCCTGAAAATTCAGTTTAAAGGTTACACATTAAGTATGAGCCACGTTATACACAGCATACAGGAATTAGCTGAGGCTTGTGGTTCACTTGCAAACACACGTTCCTGTTTTTCAAATTTCAATTTGTGACCTTCACATAACTGAGCTCCACCTTTGTGTGAAACTGCCACCTGCAAACAGAGAGTGAATGGCCACCTGCGCACTGGTATCATTGTAGGCTTGGAAGCAAAAGCAGGTTCTACTGGTTAGGCTTGATGTGTGTCATGGTTATTATTCAAGTCATTATCAAAAGTCATTTCAAGAAAACACAATTTAAAAAAAACCCTCTTTGAGAGCCAAAATTCCTGTTACAAACACGACATCTTGGTACTTTTTTGCTAGTGCTTTAAATAAAGAAAGAAAAAAAATGGCAAATTTGCTCTTTGGTATCCATGAAATGTAACTATCCCTGCATCCTAAAGAGTGAAAGCTGCAGTATATAGTAAGAGTGAACCCTTCCTAACATTCAAACTGTGAGTTATTGCTGTTATCTTGGATAACCATGGTAGACAGATGACCAGCTATCACAAAGCTAAGCTCCAAAGAGCCATCAAGTCGTAAATACTTTCTCACACTGTCTTGTTGATAATAAAACACACCGACTTATGTGGCTTATGCAATATTCAAATAATAGTCCTACTGTTACTGTGTCAAATGTCAGTTTCCTAGTTTATTGTCACTAAGCAATGTGCTCTACAACCTGTTACTTTTTGATATTGAAGACCAGTATTTTGGTTTCAGTGTGACTTTTTGCCTCAACTTCTGACAGTAAGCTCTCATGTTGAAATTTAGAGCTTCTGATTGATCTCGTCTTCCTCCTGACAATCTTTGAAATGAACATCATCATCATTTTTGTAAAATACTGTGCCATCTGGTTATTTTTAGCCCTCAAATTCAAATAAGCTGTTCATAAACTCATATAATTTATCAATCACCATCTAAAATACAATCTGAACCTTTTTGGTTCTGTGTGATTCCTGACATTAGCCGAAATGATCTTCACTACAGTGTGCTAGTAGTTTCACATAATGCACTTTGGCTATCACGTCTGCAGTAGTTAAGACCATTTGAAACTTCTGACTGAAAAACAAGTCTTTAGTCACTGTCCTTCACTAATCACTGGTGTTCAGCTTGCTGCAGAGCCTCGTATAACCAGAGCTTGTTTGTAAGCCTCAGTTACGTTATCACAGTCTGTGATGGAGAAGGCACTGTCAGCTACTCCAGACTTGTAGCAGTTCCAGGGCCTCAGCGGCCCGTCCCCAAGAATCCCGTCTTCTTGGATGTCCAGCAGGTTGTCGGCAGACACACATCCTCTCATGCTGGCCTTGGCTGGTTTGTCCAATTGTGTTGGAGGTCCAACACGATCTGGAAGATCCAGCTGATCAAAGGACTCCGAAGACAGAATGCTGTCCTCGCTGATGGCCCCACTTGGTCTCAACCTGGAACCCCCACGGGGTAAAGAGGCTGCCAGCTGGTCCAGAGAACCGAACTCCTGAAGCCCACCAGAGGAGAACTTTCCATTGTGCTTCAGGATTCCTTTCCTATAGGTTGGAGCTGAAGGGCATTCTTTAGTTGGCGGTGCCCAGCCAGAGTCACTGTTCTCGGGAGAAGAGGAGTAGTACCCCGACTCTTGTTCTGTGGGCTTCTTCAGGATACCTTTGCGAGGCACAGATGCAGCTGAAGGGGCATTGGCTGGTGCAGACAAACCCAGAACACTGTGTGGTTCCACTGAACCTACAGCAGAGGATTCACTCGTTGTCTTCTGCTTCACACTATTGCGTCTCTTTAAAATACCTTTTGAGGGGCGACTGTCCGTGCTCACCTCATGAACAGTCTGAGAGACGTTGTTCTCCTTGCGTGACCTTCGCAGAGAGCGCTGCCGGACTACATCCCCTCCACCACCCTGTGAGCGGAGCAAGCAGCGCATTTTGGAGCCGTTCTCCAGCAAAGGCCTGGATGTGCGGCGCAGCCAGCTAGCAACACCAGCCAGCCCAGCAGGGTGTGTTGTTGATGGAGAGACTGGTGAAGTGGTCTGCTCTACTGAACTGCTCTTTGTCTCAGCCAGTAACGGCTGCTGGTAGCCCCAGTTGAGCCACCAGTGGCCTGCAATCTCCTCTATTGTGGCTCTGCGCTCTGGATTTACCATCAGCATCCAACGGATGAGCCCACAAGCATCTGAAGGACAGGAATAAAAAAAAAAAGTTTATTTTATTTGTTGTTTTACTGTGTTCAGCTAAGAAAATCAACATTACATTAAAATTACATGAAAAAATAGAGAGCAACACCAAGGTTGGGAATGGAGAATCAATTCCAAAGAAGAACAGATTCAAAATTACAACTCCAAAGCAGTTACTTTGGAATTTCAGTCTTAATTCTGCTTATCAATTCCTAAAAAAAATCTGCCTGTGCCTGACATGCAAGTCTGCCCATCTACTAATGTGTTTATCTTACTAAATCATGTTTCTAGCATTATTCTTAGATTACTGTAGCAGACATTTGTTGCCAAGTTGCCTACCCAGCAGGTGAATACCACAAATTGTCTTGACCTCAGTTTAGCAAATGCTATGCTACAAAACCCTTTACAAGGATACTTCTCTAGTAGCCTAAGTAAACCACAAAAATAACGAAGAAACCAGAAAAGAGACCACTGTCACTATGGCTATCTAGCCAACATTAGCTTAGCGCCGTGTTTTCGCCTGTAATATTAATCTGGTTGTTTCCCACAAGTCTGCTGTGAAGAGGGCAGGAGGACACGCAAAGAATCAGATTTGAGAATTATTAAGAAACAAAATTGATATGCAGAATTATTAAAAGTTCAAACAGTCCCCAACCTTTTGCAACACAAAAATATAAACATCAAAATAACGTTTCCAACTGTTCCAAAGTTGAAAGTCTCACCAGAGGGGTTGATGGGTTTACGGTAGTTTCCAGTGCTTATCTGTTGAACCAGTGTCTTGTGGTTGTGTCCATCAAACGGCATGGTACCATGAACCATAGTGTATAACAGCACGCCAAGAGACCAAGTGTCCACCTCTGGTCCACGGTACGGCCGTCCATTGACAATCTCTGGGGAAGCATACAGAGGGCTGCCACAAAATGTCTGAAGATACTCATCACCATGGTAGAGGTTCGACAGGCCAAAGTCTGCGATCTGCAAGAACAAAATTTAGATGTCACACTGAGCCGTGTCACATGTATCATCATCAGTTTACTGTAACCTTCCAAAAGATTTCCATATGCATCACTGTCCCCTCATCCATTACTCATGACATGACTACTGTGATTTCTTCACCTTTACACAAGATCTAGTGCAAGAAGTGATGAAATCTGTCTCATTAACTACTATATATGGACATCTGTTTTATATTCCTTTTGTAATAATCTCCACATGCTGTCATTTATATCCAAACCATATACATTATACAAAAAGCCAAAAACTGCTTTTGTGTAAAAACTCATTTTCATGTTAAACACGTCCCTTATTCATACCTTCACATTGCCGTTGCCATCAAGCAAAATATTCTCCAGTTTCAAGTCCCGGTGTACTATTCCATTCTAAGAGAAAGAAAAAAAAAAGACATCAGTTTTTAGTATAACAAATTTTTCACAATGATAGTTTCTCAACCAAGGCTGTTTCACACCGGTTTACTGGAAGTTGTCTATATTACATAAAGGGATTAGTTTTTACTGGGTCAAAACACATTCTTTTCCAAGAGAAGATTTTTTTTCTGGTACGTCAACTATGCTTCATTGTCCTCCGCTCTGCAGGGGGGCATGCCTTTGACTCAAGTGGAGTCTGAATTTGTTTTCCTTTCAAAAATGCAGGTCAACTACCTCTCACGTATGGATACCTCTTGCAGCGATGGGACACATTCTTTAGAGGTTGTGTAGTTCATTTATTGTCGAGATACAGTCATGAAGGAACTTTGGAATCCATCACCGTACCATACATAACCAATTAATAAAAGGGTTTAGATGGCCTTTTCCTGCTTTCAGCATGGAAAATAAATATTTAACAAGACATCCGCACTCAGTAAATGTGAACTGAGACAGATGGTCAAGGCAGAGTATGACAGGGCAATTCACTCTGTAAATATTGTCCAGCAAACATATATAAATGTTCTGCAAAGTGCTGGACTAAAATATAGTGTGCTGTAAATGTTCGTAATTGTACAGGTCTGGACTACAGGAATAACTGATTGTGTGTGTGTGCGTGCGTGCAGAGCCCTTCTGTTTTATCACACCCTCATTAGAGTGTGAGACCATGCGTGTGTGTTGGGACTGTGCTGTGTGTGTTGGCCTTTAGCCCTAACGCTAGCTCTCCACAGACCAACTGTTCAGTTCCCCCTGCATCGTTCTCACAGCCGCCCTGTTCTGAACAGCGCGCTGACACTGAATAATGCCCATTATGTAACTTTGGGGGTGCCAGTGCCCTGGAAAAAACAACGAGCGGAGCAGCTAGTCTGAGTGGAACTCTGTGCCAATGGGTTTGTTGTAATAGCCATTCATGAAGAGGGATAAGATATTCCACCACAGCTTCAACTTTGGTTTTTATGCAAGACTAAGGAATGCACACGTTTTCCTAGATTCTGTTTTCTGTGAAGAACTTTATATGTTCTGGGTGGAGAAAGACTGCCTTACCTGATGGCAATAGTGTACAGCTGACACAATTTGTCTGAAGAAGTGTCTGGCCTCCCGTTCAGAGATGTTCCTCCTGTCACAGATGTAGTCATACAGGTCCCCTCGGCTGGCATACTCCATTACAATCACAATTTTGTCTTTGTTTTCAAATACTGTAAGATAAAAAAAAAAATAAATAAAATCAGAACTTTTTTATGCAATGTTTCGAATCCAACTCATCACCAAAATGAAGCTGAACTGTATCAGGAATTTTAGTCTAGACTGTGCAGAGCCCTTTAAAATGTTTTAATTAAGGATATCCCTACATTTTAAACAAATTTGTATCTTCCTATACAACCCCAGGTTAACAGTAATTAGGATACACAGGGCCCCATAATGAACTGTATTGCCAATTAAGATGCACTGAGGTGGAGAAACACTGAATGATGACCATCTCATCAGGCGTAAGGGGCACTGGAAGACACGAGGCGCTGCACATTATCCTGCAGCACTGATGGGGTACGACAGGGTTTCAGTGCTTATGTAACCTAGCATCGGTCTAGCAGCACAAAGACTTGCGTGACTAAACGGAGTCTCAAACAGAGGATGACTGACAAACCAGGTATCACGTTTCACTCTGCATGTGTCTCAGATAATCATTTACCTCTGACAAAAAAAACAAAAACAATTATTGAATGTCGTACCTTCATATATGGTGATGATGTGCGGGTGGCAGAGAGTGGACATTATCTCAATTTCTCTGCGGATATGAACCAGGTCTTGCTCATCCTTGATCTTCTCCTTTCTGATTGACTTTATGGCAACCTTAAAGAAGAAGAAGGATATTTGACTTTTAGAGAAAACTGTACTTTAATTCGCATAATTACAAAATGACACAGCTTTACAGGTGTTGGGACAGTCAAATCCTATTAACTTTAAAGCAAGACAAACTTTTAATGAACAGCAGTGTAACAAGAGCTCAAGTCAAGATGAGTAATTAAGTCAGTAAACAGACTTATTCAGTTACACAACAGTATTTATTTTACTATTCATACAGCATTACCTAACTTAGCCACCATAACCTACGGGCCATACAAGACCAAGACAGACTGCGACAACAAAACCCATTGAATGTAGAATTGCAACAGTTTATTAATTAGTTGTCAACTATTAAAGGAACTTTTTTGATAATAAATGAATCATTTAGAGTCATTTTTAAGAATACATATCTAGATATCTGATTGCAGCTTCTAAAACGTGAATATTTTTCGGTCTCTTTTGGTCCTCTATGACAGTAAAATGAACATTCTTGGGTTGTGGACAAAACAAGACACTTGGGGACATCACCTTGGGCTTATGTAAATACTGATCAACATTTTTCACCTTTTTCTGACATTCTATAGACCAAACTACTACTTGATCAATCAAGAAAAAGAATAGGTTACGGATAGGTTAATTGATAATGAAAAATAATCATAAGTTGTAGCCCTACTTTAGTGTATTGACGTGCAGGGATGCTTCACTTTTAAGAGCTCAAAAGTTGTATAATCTCATTTTAATGGCAAAGATAACATTAATACAATGGTCATTAGCTGCACTGCTGTAAATGAATATGCTAGATTCGGCGTGCCTATTCAAAAAGCAAGACAAGTTTAAAGAACATCCGCACCAATATTCAGTAAGAATTTTGGCTTCCATCTGAAGGTTGTCCTCTTGTTAGAGGAACAATGGGCAGTGAACTGAAAACTCAAAGCTATGTTGTTTCTAACAAGGCAGAGGGAATGCCGGGTCAAGTATTGTCTGCTGCAGAGAAATCCATTGTCTGCTGTTTTGTCTGTGAGACTCGTAGAATAAGGAAATTTAAATGTGAATAGTATCTGTTTGGGGTCTGTATTTGAAGACCTGTCACATGCAAGCTTTTAGCAAGTCTGTATACATGTCTTTATGTTGCATTTGTCTATTTGAAGCTCAGATGCCTGGGATTCCTCTGTGCACTGAGTGCGTCATTAGTCTACCCCAACCTTGAAGGGTGTCATGAGGCAACAGATGGGACGGGTGGAGGGGTGCGTGTCCTTGTTTCTCCTCCTTTTAACCCTCGAGGTTATAGACGAAGGGGAATGAGTAAAGCAGCGACTTGTCATATCAGTTTTGAACACTCAACTGTCTTCCGTCATGAGTCACTGTCTGGCTTGAGTTCTCGTCCAGGCCGGCGATGTATTCACACCACACAGATCTTCTTCCTGATTCTGGGAACTGAGGTTTCCTGCATTTGTTTGTATAGCTGTCACACGGGCTGAACTCAGACTCACGATGAGCTCACACCTCTGTGCGGTTATCTATGTATGTGTGCGGTCTTTGTTACACTCAGTTTGTTCTACGCAATAGGCACTGAGGTTGAAATCTTCGATATTTAACACTAAGTTCCTGTGCCAACAAATCAATATTTTTCAACTTGAAAACACTTTCAGGTGAAAGTACTGCGTAGCTAACTGAACCACCTGATAAAGGTTTAGCTTGCTTACGTGTCACCCATGTGAGTGAAGAGTAGAAGAGGTTAAACGTAATGGTCTACACTTTCCTGTCATTAAATGACCAAATTATGTTGGTGTAACTGTTGCATAGTCAACAGAACCAACTAACCAAGCTAACTTTAGCCTGCTAAAATGTGACTCAGTTGGAGCAAATTGTAAAAGATAATATGCAATGGTCTATATGACCTGTTACATTACATTTCACAAAAATTAACACAATATACCTAAAATTGCCAAAACATGTGTCAATAACATTATCCTAAATGACCAAAATAATGTCAGTTAACATATGTACATGTAACTAAACCGAATACCTTCATTTACAAAGTATTGACAGTAAAGTTAAATATATCTTTTACCTAAAACTGGTGTTCATGGAAGTTGTCTTAAGGTTGGGGATGATTCAGTGTTTACATAGCTGATTGCTTATGATTGCTAAACACTACAGATTTGAGGTGAGACAATTTGATTTAATTAAAATTCTAGCTTGTCACTTTTGCAGCTTTTCTTTGCCTTTGTGATAGAATTTTTTTTGGGACACTTAATAGACCAAGATCCAAAATCCTAATCCTTACTTGCACTTACCATTGTTTCCTAGCAACTTCTTTACATTTTAGTCAGGGCTTTTGTAGCTAAAGCCAATTTAATACATCACTAGTTTGAAACTAGCTAGGACTCCACAGCATAGTGATAGATTTATGAATAGCTGGTGCAACTCAATATAGGTACTTAATTGGGGTGTCCTTTGGATACATACACACACACTGCACACATGCCATGCATTAAGTGTGAAGCCAATGCCGAAACCCCCCACCTAAATGAGGTTATGTAATCAAACTTATGCATTTAGACAATGGTAACAGCTGTAGTGCCCCAACGCACGCAAGATGAAGCCATCCTTTGTGTTGTGTCACTCCCATTATGTTGTAAATACTAACGCAGGTAGGTAAAAACAAAGAAAATGTTTCTCCTGTTTCCATTCTATGCTAACTGCCATTTAAGCCACAATTGTTTAGTGTGGATTCAAAACAAGCATTTGGGATAATCAGTGTTTTGACATTTGAACATGGGTTTAAGGCATGAAGATTAGGCAGCTGCCTGCAGGGACAAATCTCAGACACCAAACTCATATCCTATAAAAACCAAAGTCTAGCAGCAGCAGTAAGTCACGTCAGACTGTGTAAGAGCAGAGATGGGTGTGTGGACAAGGCCGAACTTGTATCACTAGATGTTTACTGCAGGTACAGGAGGGGAATTCCTCTCATTTCACTTCCTTGACTCCTTAACGCTTTCACTCATAACAAATGTGATCTTTCAACAAAGAGCATTTCTGATGAACATGACCAAGGGAGTTCACTTCTAGGCCAAGTATCTATTTTCTATTGTTGTTGTTTTTGATGAGTCACTAGCTCTGAAACTATCTGCCTGCAAAACAAAGTGAAACATGCCTTTACAATCTAGGTGTGTGTCTTTGTTGGTGTAGGTGGCATGGTCTGTGTTGATAATTTGCCTATAATTTACATCTCCTTATTAAATGTCCAATACATTAGGTTATGGAAAAAAACAAAACAAATGATCTGGGAAAAAAAAATGCAAATTATCAAGTGTACATCACAGTTCATGAAGAAGTACACAAACATTCACTCACTTAGCATTTTATTAGGTAAATCTGATTAAAACCGATGCAGTCCTGCAGTAAATCCAGTAGTTTGTGATGCTGCTACATCTTACTGAGGTGTATCTAAGATTTAGTCTACCACTATTCATACAAAAAGATCCATTTGTGGCCATTTAAAAATATAAATGCTTTAAGGTCTAATAAAAACAACCTCAAAGTTTCTGAATGGGATACACACAGTAGAGAATTATTTTTCTTTCAACTAAAGACATTATCATTTGTTTCATCTCCCTTTCAGGGGCTTATTTCTTATCTAAATACCTTCCATTTCCCCTTAGGTCATGGGGAACTGGAATCCACCCGAAAGGCTAGTTGCGGTTTCCCCTTCTTCCTTTATCAGGATCACAAAAAGAAAAGTTCCCTAACCTTCCTGTGTTAAACTCCCTCCTGTGATACTCACGCACAGCCAGAACACCTTTCCATTATTCTTGCGCCAGCAGGACGTGACGGTGTAAAACTTCTTAGGTGGTGACAGATTCACAGGAATCTATTTTTACTTCTCAAACATAAGTATCGATTTTGTTGCCACTTGATCTTAAATTTTACTTTAATACACTACAAATAACTTGTTTAAAATACTGGATTTGCCTCAGACGTAAGAACAGCTGTGTGGGGATTAGTTTTGTGATTTGATAATACTTATCTAATAGTATGATTCTAATTTAGTTTAAAAAGAGAACCAACATTGTGTAATTTTCAACCCTGTTTTCCAAACAGAGAAGTATTGTTTTCAATCCACCGTCTGCCATATCCTGGCGGATTAATTTAATGTCTTTAATATCATTAGAAAAGGTGAAATAGTCCTTGAAAGATCAAGCTCTACAAAAAATGACTATTAGCTTATTATCTCATTATATAAATACTCTGGAGCCCAAATGATTGCCAATCATCCACTTTGGAAGTAAGTTTTTAAACTGTACTTCCCTGCCCATTTTATTTCATTTAATTACTTTGTGTATTTTATTTAGTTTTTCTGTATGTGTTCAGTTGTTGCCTGTTTCTGTGAGAGTTTGGAATAGGTGAGAGGTTATTTTTCTTTTTTTAAACATACCGAAAACAGGAAATAAAATATTTTGAAACAGTTTTGTATAGAGCTGCAACAATTAATCGATTAGTTGTCAACTATTAAATTAATCAAAACTATTTTGATAATTAATCTGTTTCAGTATTTTTTTAAAGACAAAAAGTCACAATTATGTTTTCCCAGCTTCTTAAAAGTGAATATCTTTCTTGTTTCTTTTTCTCCTTTATGACAGTAAACTTACTATCTTTGGATTGTAGACAAAAAGAGACATTTGAGGACAGCGTTTTGGGATTTGGGAAACATTAATGGACATTTTTCACTGTGTTTTGACATTTTATAGACCAAACAACTAATTGAGAAAATAATCATAGTTGCAGTCTTATTTTTCACAATTTTAACATTTTCTAAACTAAACAATTCATTGTGAAAATAACCCTCAGATTAATCAATAATGAAAATAATAGTTTACCAAACAGAAGTATCTACATGTCCTGTAATCTACTGATAAAAGTGGTGAGAATAAAATGTTAAAATGTTTTAGATTACTATTATTATAAAGACCTTAAAAACAGCTTATCAGTGCTCTTATCAAATGCACAGACAAGACCTTGTGTTCAGACAACACTGGAAAAGTAAGAGCAACCCCACCCCCCACCCCAAAACAAACACAATGAACTGTTGGGCAAACTTAAGCTGGTTTGGCAACTGACAAACATTTCAGCACCGGACAATCGTCACCTATTTATTAGTTTACAATTCTGTTACATGGCCTCACCAGTTCTTTAGAAGGAAACACTGAAGCCAAATCTGCAGTTTAGTAAATTCCCACAATTTAAAACCTAAATGTTAAGACTACCTGCACGTCTCTACCTGTGTGCAGACTGTATGTCTTCTAAAAATAGCCCTAAACATGTCTAAACAACAGGTGGCTGATAGGACAGTAGAGCAAACACAGACCTTAATACTGTCTGCAGATGTGGACATCACTGATAAAGAGGTCACAGCTGTCTCACACAGTGAACAAAAAATGTGATAAAATAAGGTTAAAATGTGCTTACAAGTCTCCCGGATCTTTCCTTGGCTTTCTTCACTTTGCCGTAGGTTCCTTTGCCGAGGGTCTCCAGGAACTCGTACCTGTGCTTCAGGTTGTGTTTGTGGTGGTGTCTCTTCACGGCTTGCTTTTTCACGGGCACCTGGCTCGCAGCTTTCCCGACAACAGGAGCGTTTTCATCGGCTGAAACTGCCCCCACAGACGGCCTGCGGTTTGCAGACAGACGGGCAACGCCGACGCCGTCCATCCCGACACGACGTTATCTTTTTGACGCGTATTTTCGGACGCAGGTGTCGTCGTTCACGCGCATTCCTCCCGCGCGGCCCCGATGTCGGTGTTTGGAGCAAGTTGCTTCCAAAAGGCGCTCTCAGGTACAGTGCAGATAAAAGTGTGAATATGAAGTCCTCCTCTACTCCGCCTCCGACTGTACAACAGATTCCTACAACTACAGGGCTGAGGACAGGACGGAGCGTGTCTGTCCTCTGTGTGGAGCTGAGACCGTCTGGCAGCAGAGACGCAGCATGTTGCCACAGAAGCGCAGCGCAGCCAGGACACGTCAAATAGTCGAGGGGCGTTTCAGGTACACAGAGGAGCGTTTGATTTGTAACACCGCGCGATGCCGGTTTGTGGCGGTTTACATGTTACATTGTTAATCTCTTTGTGTTTTTGTTACTTTTTTCTGTTACTGTCTACTTTCTGCATCAATGCATCCTTTTTGAATTCCATGTTTTCAAGTCTCCACGTAGAACCCGCATTTTAGTCTATTTATTTTTGACTATTAAACTTAAATACAATACCAAATACTCAATACCAAGTTTTTTGTCTTTCTTTTTTGCTAACAGAAAATTTGAACATGGTCTGGTTTTGCTGTAAGCCAAATTTCAGGCAGGACAATAAAGACTAAATTGAGCTGAGGTTTTGAATGAGCGCTTAGATTATTTTATAGCTCCTCTAACCTACTTTCGATTATGGATGGATTACTGATCATGCCTACTAGGCACAGGACCAAGGGCCCAAGGTGTCTGAGGGCCCTTGTGTCAAGGGACTGTTAACATTTCTTTGTGGAAGTCAATCATACGACTACAAAGAGACACAAAAACACCACAAAAAGTCACAACACAGCTATGAGGAGACACAAAACTACCACCAAATGACTATGAGGTCACACAACATAGTACAAAGAGACACAAAAATGCTAAAACGAGACACAAAAATGCCATGAGAAGCCACAAAAGCACCACAAAGAGATACAAAAATATTAAAAGACTCACAAAATAAATGAGACAAAATTAAAAAAAACAAGGGGACACAAAAGTAGCGCAGCACAAAACAACTATGAGATACAAAATAAAAAACAAGAACACACAAAAGTACCACAAAGAGACACTGTGCCTCTTTCAGTCTAGATATGGTGTTAAATGAGGGATAGGTGGCCTTTTACATGTTGTTGTCCAGGGGTCCAATGTTTCATAATCTGTCAGTGCTTTCCAAACTGTAATTAACAGATATTGTATCATTTTAAACATTCCATATTGAAAACATATTTGTACTTAACTGGTCTAGCAGTCTCAGAGGCTCGTTGGTAAGTTGTATTAACCAAGTTATACCACAAAATGCAGATTGAAGTGTTTGTGCTGTCAGTTGGTGTGTGTGGGAATATATAACAAGCGCGCCACAAAAAGAAAGCAAGTGTGGGTAAAAAATGTATTTAAAACAACCTGTCAGTGTCATGTATTATATAATTGTACTTTATTTCTGTATTTCTACTTCCTAATACTTTATACATCTACTCCACTACAATTAAGAGACAAATATTGTAGTTTTTACTCGACTACATTAATCTGACAGCTTTAGTAAGCCTACTTTAAAGGTTGATTGGGGTACAAAAGATGAGCTTGTAAAATATGATCCATTGAATTTAAATAACTAAATATATAAATAGAATGAAACAGTAGTCCACCATGACCAACTACAACAGAAAAATACTCCTTAAAAACTAATGTATCATTAATATTAATCCAAATGATATAATATAAAATAGTATAACATTCACAAGAGGCTCTTTTATTGTTTGATACTTAAAGTACATTTTGATTAGATACCTTACAATGCTGTACTTTTTATATTGCAATATTGCTTTTTTAAGGAGCTGAACACTTCCTCCACTGCTACAAACATTAACTAAGAATAAACTGAAAAAGAGAAAACTATATTACCAAGATCAATGATATTAACTTGTTGATTATTTTGATAATATGAATTCACATATGAATGATGTGCAATTACTCTGGCCTTTTTTCCTTTTTCAACATCATACTTGTGGATGATAAGAGTGATTGCAGTACCACCGTTACAGTTGCGTGCTATGACTCTCAGTCCCTTTTAGAAAACCATTTTACTATTTGATTTCCAACACACTCTGGAGATATACAACCTTTCCAATCTGAGCTGACTCCTTGGAGCCAGGATATGTGTTTGGTTTTTTAACTATTCGGTCAGCCTGACCTATATAGGCAGTCTGTGGTGAACTGAGTGACATAAATAATGGAAAAGAAAAAGAGGATGGATCAGTAGTGTCATTGCAGATGTGGGCCACTAGAGATCAGCATGCAGTCACCAGCTACAATAAGATCAGTTGACTGATATGAACTTGGTTTAACTTAAAAAGGCCTGATACAGACTGTGGCCCTGTCTCAAATTCTCCTACTACTAATAACCTTATTTTATTATGTCCAGCGTTTAATATCTTTTATAGAACATAATATTCAGACACAGCTGATGAGTGCTGGTCAGTCAGGACAGGATGAACAATTTTTAGGAACACTCACATTTAATACTTTGAGCCATTTGGCTGCTGCCTCTGTCTTAATTGACCTCCTAACCCGTCATGAACAGCCGATGTGTTTGCCATTCAGTTTTTTGAGTAATGTGCCAGCTTCACTCATGCATGCAGAGGAACACTATGCACAAAATGAACAAAGAGCTTTTGGAGCCACAAGTCACAATCGGTCCACAAAATGTTATTATCTGGGAGAGGGAACAGAATGAAATGTGCACTTCATCATGGAAGGCTATGACTTAGAAAAAAGTAGCACATAGACAAGAAAAAATATGTATTATAAGAAGAATTGTTTAAAGGAGATGAGATAAATAAATAGGGATTGGTCTGTATGACTGTGCAGGTGACACATTTACACATATTAACATCTGGCAATATTTGAAAAATATTTAACATTCATGAAATAAAAGAATACAAGCCTTTAATAGACTATTAAAAATAAATCCATTCACAACTACTACAAGGTGTTGTTTATGTAATTCAGTATGTCTGCCAGAAGAGGGGGCTCATTAGGGGCATGTAGTCCAACCACCATTCCCAAAACTGGTTCTCTGTTTTTCTACCTGAAAATTTGTCTATAATACTTAATACGTTATTAGACAATGTGTTGAGCTAAAGCTTGCTAAGTAGATATATGTACAAACCTATGTTTTTTTTATACCAATAGGTGCAGAACTGTGTATGAGTATGTGATATGAGTGGTTTAGGAAAAGTTAACTGGATAAATAATGGACATACAGTCTGTGGGAAAAACACAGAACTAGACTTTCTCCACTCCACATGGTGAGTCGTCTTTGGGCCACAAATAGCTACAGAAATTATATTTTTTATGCTGATGATACATAGTGTATGTAACTAACAAGAAAGATGCTTCTTGTTCCTTTTTCATTCATGTTCATACATTGGAATTAATATGTTGTAACGAATTTGTCATCATAGGGAACTAATTAGTAACTCAAGGGTGCAAATGATGCTT
Organism: Lutjanus erythropterus; assembly: GCF_056507025.1. NCBI lineage: Eukaryota > Metazoa > Chordata > Actinopteri > Lutjaniformes > Lutjanidae > Lutjanus > Lutjanus erythropterus. Next base: position 24,748,809 of record NC_139318.1, read on the forward strand.
GTTTTTATCTTCTAAGATTTACTGGGATCATCACAGAAGCCCATTACTGTCAGAAAAAGTTAAGAATCAAATATGTTAGGAATCCAATAATAAGTCAAACTGATCAAATAGGAAATCCAAATTAAAGGACACTATTTCACAAAAAAAGGGGATAGACTGAATTTTAGACAAGGGTGAGAATCCAAAAACACAAGATTTTACCTTTTGTTTTAAGTGTCATATATATCAAACCACTTCTACAGTGTTCACAGGCTGAGTAATACTCTCTGTGTACGGTGTACTTGTTACATTGTTAAGCTCTTTCTTTTTATGTTTTTGTTACTTTTTTTTTAATGCATCCTTTTTGGATTCTTTGTTTTCAAGTTTCCACGTAAAACCCATATTTTAGTTTAATTTGGGTTTTTTAACTATTAAACTTCCATACTATACCAGATACTCTTTTTTTTTCCTTTCTTCTTTTTTTTTTACCACCAGAAAAGCTGAACATGGTCTGATTTGGCTGCAAGCCAAATTTCAGGCAGGACAATAAACACTGAATTAAACTGACATTTTGAATGAGCATTTAGATCATTTTATAGCTCCTCTAACCTGCTTTTGATTATGGATTGATTACTTTTTACTAGCCTACTTTTAGAGAAAGGTCAAACTCCAAAAACACCAGATTTTCCAAAGTGCAACCAACATCTTTTGTTGCAGCTGTCATATATGTCAAACCACTACTACAGTGTTCACAGGCTGAGTAATACTCTCCGTAACATGTAAACTAATCGTCATGTTTAAAGTCAGTGGGCTGCCTCTTTAGCTTTCTGAGTCAAATTATGAGATATTCACTAGAAAGTGCATGAAGATGCTTTTGGCTCTGCCCATCCTCTTATCTACATATATAACTGATTCTGTTTAACTCTGAATATATTTGATTATAAATATTGTTTCTTGTACACTTAACATATTATATAGCTGCTTACAGTTTATATTGTAACATAACCAGACTGTACAATTCGGTTCTGTTACTGCACATATCATAGTGCTGACATAACTGCCTTATATTTTGTTTATTTGTTTGTGCATTTTGTATGTAACACAGGAAAACCTTTTCTTTTCATTCAATTATCTGTCCATTCTTTATGAATATTTATTGTTATATATCTCGACATGCACTTTTGCAACTGTAAACTGCATTTTGTTGTCTGAGTTCAGGAGTCAGCAACCTGTCTCATAAATCCAGTTTTAGTTTTTACCCCAACATGGGTATTTATACCATACCTGTTTACCTGTTTTTCTTTTCCTGGCATAAATTAGCTTTACATTGGCTCCTTGTGCAAACTGGAGATTTATGACTTAGCACTTATTGAACACACAGTGGTGAAGGAAGGACACAAGTCTTTTACTGAAGTGAAAGTACAATAGGTTTAGTAGGCTGCTCCATCACAAGACAAAGTTATTAATTAAACATCTGACTGAAGTAAAAGTACAGATGAATTATAATCAAAATGAACATAAAGAATCAAAAGTAAAAGTAAGCTACTTGTTCTGCAAATTATGTATGATTATATTTTACACTCTTAGATTATTGATGAAACTGTGGTAGTAGTGGTAAGTGGAGCTAGTTTCAACTATCTCATACAGTGAAGTTCTCTAATTTAGTCCAGTGGTTCCAAACCTAGGGGTCAAGCCCCTCCAAAGGGTCACAAGATAAATCTGAGGGGCCCTGAGATGATTAATGGGAGAGGAAAGAAAAATAAAGTTCTGCTAAACTTTTTTAAATTATTATTTTTGATTTTTTTTTTCTTCTTCAGTTATTTGATTTTCAGTGGAATATTGGATGATTTTATATCTCTAGGATTCAAATAGTTGTTTAAATGAAACTGAAAAGTTTGGTGGGGAAAACTCCCATCAACATTTCATAGACATCTGAGACATGACAATGGAGCCAAATAACACAAGCTACTGTTTTAATCTTTCAGCTAATTGTATTTCAGAAAATGTTTTTGAATGTAAAATCTTCATTTGAAAAGCAGCTACTGCAGCTGTATGATAAATAGTAGTGGTGGAGTAAAATCTGAATTGAGCAGAAGTGTATGCACCTCAAAATTGTATTTAAGTACAGCACTTGAGCAAAACTACTTCGTTGCTGGACACCCAAATTACAAAGTTATCCATCCACACACTGTCCAGTAGCTGTTGACAAACCAACAAAAACAATATTCATACATTTCCCAGACTGCAGCGCGTCCCGAACCCCGCCTTTTCCTCTCCCTAACTTTGGCTGTGTCGACTTTCTGTTTTGCAGTGATTTGATTGCTCGGTCCCTGCTGTGCGATTTGGTCCGGACACACCTCGCCCTGCACCACCGCCACCGCTACCAGTGACTCCTCTTCATCTTCATCACCGAGGGACAGAATAGTAAACTTAAATTAGCTGTGTTGTCGTCGCTCTGCAGGGTGGAAGATGTCCGCTGGCTTCTCCGGGCCGGAGCCAGTTTAGGAAGATCTTTTCCTCCACGGAGTCTCATCAGGAAAACCCCAACCTTGTTTTTGTCCTGCGTTACAGCCCGTTGACAGCTAGAGGCAACTGTCCAAGAGCTGTATGGCTTTAAAACCGTACCCTGGACTATTTACGAGAAGTTAACGGCTATGTTTGTTGTGCCAGGCCAAGGCGAGGACGGGCAGGAGATGCCTTCAGGCTAGCGGCGCTAACGTTTTCTGGACCGCAGCTAAGTTCGGGACGCAAAACACAAATTACCGCACAGTTACTCTTAGCACATTTTGTTGTCTTCTTGGCAAGCTTTGTTTTGAAGACGCTCCTCGGTTTGCAGTCAGTCAGTTTACAGTCGGTATGAACTAGAAAGGACAGCTAACACAGGATGCCGAAATAGCCGTTATTACTTTGTTTGCTAATTGTTAAAATCACACCGATGTTGGCTCGCGCTCGAGGAACGACGCTTAGCTAGCTGTGCCAGCTTCAGTATAGCTACAGCTGAATAACAAAAGCCAAATGCCAAGCCCTTATTCACTAATGCAAAACACTGTAGGCACTGTTGTCTGTCCCGCACTAATACACTAATGTTAATGATATGTTTTAAAAAAGACTACAAGTGAATTTAAGTGTCGCTTTTTGAATTATTTAGTTTAGCATGTGGGTGAACAAGCATGGCCTCTAACTAACTGGCACAGAAAAAAAAGTGTTATACCAAGACTGATTGACATTCATAAGAAAGTTCAATTTGGGTGTTCGGCACCTTCACAACAAGAAGACACCTCAACCTGTTGACCATGGAGGGAAATGTACAGCAACAACACCAACAACAACAGAAAACCACTCCTTTAGCTCGGGAACTGACAAGGATATTTAACAGCTACAACAAGCACACCATACAGCTGAAGAAGAACCTGAAGGAGACTAATGTTTTCTTCCGGGAAATAAGGCAAAATTACAGCAATGCCTGTGCATCAACCATGAGCTCGGAGTCCGCTTCTCTGGAGGCAGGTGGGTTTGAACACGAGTCCCTGTAGTGCACCGATGTGTTCAAAGAGACACTACACTCCAGAATAAATAATACATATTTTCCCTCTTACATATAGTGCTATTGGAATAGATTGGTGTGAGTTGCCAAGTTTTAAGCTTTAAGTTTGAATATTATGGAACTAAATGCTTGTGCTGAGAGCTATTTAGTTCCATTATGTTTTAGAGAATGCAGGCATCTCTACACTAAAACAATCTAAATGGAGAAATAGAACTACAGGCCAGAGGAAAGTATGTTTGATTTTTGGGTGAACTGTCCTTTTAACAATGTTTAAAGCATTTTAAATGAATCCCAAAAAACATATACATGGCTGTGTTATACTTCGGTATCCCCTAGTGAAACAGAAAGAACAAGTGGTGATTTCTTCACCAGCACATAGACTGAAAAAATGCATTAATTAGGGTTAGGGAAAACTAAAGAGATTAAGCCCCCTCTCAAAAGAATGAGCACACTAAGTGCACCAAATATGCTGAGATTTCTACACTCACTAGCAGGCTGAGAGCAGGGTTTATCAGACACTCAGTTCTTCTATTTTGCATTAATTGTGCCTTGTGTGTGTCAGTAACTAGGCTTACTGTTTGTGAACATATTGTAGTAGCTTTGAATCAAACCTTGTAGGGACAGTTCACCCCAAAATCAAAAATACAGTATATTTTCCCTTGGCCTGCTATTTACAACTAGATTGTTTTAGTGTGAGTTGATGACTTTTGGAGAAACCAACCGTAGAGATGAGTCTTGTCTTAAATATGATGGAAGCAGATGGCACTCAAATAGGAGCTTTTTTCTGTCTGCGTTATTAAGAAAAGTGGTTCCTACATGAAGCTGCTCACAACAAGGTTGTGGATTATCTTGGGTAACTGGATCATGTTTTCTAGAAAGAGACATTGCTTTTGAGTTTTTCAAATGTATTTTATTTATTTATTTTTGGTTGTTTGAGCACCACAAGCCAATTGCCATCTAGTTCCATTATATTGTCTATGGCTGATATCTCCAGAGCTCGACAACTCACAACAAAACATTCTAGATGGATAAATAGCACTACAGTCCTGAGAAAAAATATGTATTTTTGATTTTGGGGTGAACTGTCCATTTAAAATAGACACATTATCTGCTTTCATATTGTTGCATCACATTTCTCCATCACAACCACACCAGATTAAGACAGTTTTATAGTATGCTCTTACTGCTTCATGTGTCATTACATTTCATGTGAGTATTGTGAGCTTTTTTGACCATATGATTCAGATATCTCCATGAAAAACTGATTAAATGCACTGCAGCGATGGTATGCCGATAAAATGTAATGCGTCACATCTACAGGAGTGGCTTGTACATAGAGAGATGAAATCATTTTACTCGATGTTGAATGAACAATGTTAATCTAAAGATTATTCATTATCAAAAGAAACATTAGACCATAGTGTGGCCTTTCATGGGCAAAGCTAAACTGATGTTGAAAATGTCTTGGTTACACTCACTTATCTGGACAAAGATGTGCATCACATGATGCAGAAGGGTCATATAATAGTGCTTGATTTGTATTTTGGTAGATGTTATGCATAGGTCTGCACTGACTGCCCGTTTAGCAGAGTCTTATCCACTGCACACAGGTCATGCAGTCAAATACTTAACACAGGTCTGTCTGAAACAATAGGCTTTAATGTGTCATATTTGGTCAAGGGGTTAATACTTGTAGGGGAATGCTACAGTACAGTAAAATCACAAATATGTTCAAAAGAAATGCACAGGTATATGAATAAAGTAGACCATTGCTGCTCTCTCCGCTCTTTTGTTATATAACTGTTTTACAGTGTGACTCAGCATCACTGAGGATTATGTCTGATACCCTCAGTAATAAGGTTGAATTGGTTCTTCTGTGTGTACCACATCTTAAGGCTAGATTAGGAAATAATAGCTCCATATACAGTATATTCAGGAGATGACGCTCAGATATAGGATAATTTGTCATTGAGTGCATATCTCTGCTTACACTGGTAGCTTACACTGAGTTCCTAAAAAGCTCAGGCATTACAGGAGGGAACAGGGTTGCACATGGATACTGACAAGGCTTTAGATAGCCAAGCTTTGTTCTCTGTTGGAGTTGACCCATATGGTTACTTTAGGACTGATACCAATACTGGTTATTAGTAATCAAGGAAGCCGATGATGATACTTTTATACATATGCAGTAAGTCTTGGCATCAACATTTCAAATAACAAAACTTTGTGTTCCCTTGTGCCTCACTGCTTGTCTGTGGCACAGCAGTCTTCAGTGTTATTGACAGGCTATCACTTGTGACGCGCAACTAATCAGATAGTGTCATGAGCGAGAGACTGAGATCAGGGAATGGTGACGACAGACAGAGAGACCCGGCTGCATCAGAGCTAAAGCAGTGCATTTTTTTTAAACTATAAGATGTAACATTTCTGCATTAAAATGGCTAACATTACTGGACATATGTTACATAGTTTGTTGACTTGTGTGCTTCCATTTCCCAGTCGTTAAACCCAGAGAAATATGAAATTCATTCAAGATAACAGTACATTTCCAACTATCTGATAGTTGCTATTTGACTTCTGGGAAAACATGGGATACATTACATACGTCAGAGTGAGGAATGAAGTCTGCAAATGTGACAAAACTTAAAGTGAATAAAACTTACATTACTATGTCTGCCTGAGTCACATCAAATCACGTCATCAAACCACGTCTTTTGTTATTGTTTAGATGGGAGAGAGACCCCTAGTGGTTGTTTTTTACATATTGTGTGTTTAAATTAATATATCAGCTTGGCAATTGGATTTAAAGAACACTGATTTTGAAAATAATTAAATTCTGAATATTGAATCCGATTAATGGCCCAGCCTATAATGGTTGACCCTTAGTTCTCAGTCCACTTGTCATCTTAATATTCCCTCTTCTCTTTTCCCAGGCCAGTTCAGCTGCATCTCTTTCCCCAGCCATGAGGAAGAGTTTCTACGCAACACTGTGGGTGCTGCCCCGTACATCCTGGTACTAGGCCAGGACTGTGCTGCCCGTTACCAGCTGCTTAACTGCCTTCTTGGGGAGAGACTGCTGCCACTGGGCCTGGAGGCCGGAGAGGCTTGTGAAGGAGTTCAGGGCACTGTCTGCAAGAGGCGGAAGCTGTGTTTCACCCATGGGAGACAGACACGGCTTAGCTTGGCGCTGCCTGGCCAGTATGAGCTAGTGCACCAGCTGGCAGCTAACTGTGGCCGCTGGGATACAGTGCCTCGGGAAGACCTTGAGATCCACGATGAATGTGAGGACCCAGCCCACAGGCTAGCAGAGCTGGAGATCACTCTGCATCATCCACTGCTACAGGTAGGCTTAAAGTCGCCATGGATACAGTGTGATATCTACTGGATGTACTCCCTCAATGTGCTGTCCCCCTTTGACATGAAAGCATTTATGTGGTATTGGTTCTTACAGGCATGACTTTATTTCATCCTCATGAACTTTGACACTTTTACTCAGAGTTTCCTGGCACATATCTAGTATGTCTGGGCAATGTGATCATGTTGCTCACTGCTTTATTTTTGGAAGAAAATGTAGAATGAAGGTAAGCTGTGGTAGAGGTTTATCAGGGTTCGACATGGCCCAATGGCCCAATGGCCCATGACCACAAAAAGTCACTCTGTGGCCATCACACATTTCATGTAGGTGGCCCCATGTGGCCGCCAAGTTTTATTTCCGTATTCTAAGCCTTCGCAAGAACTGTATTAGTGTTCTGTAAACATCACGATTCCTTCAGCTCTTTTAGTTTAACATTCTACACAAACAGTGAACAGTTTTCATCGCTGGCTAGCTACCAATATGTCATGGCTACTGAAGTATGGGATTACAAAGCCTACTCAAACTGCTAATATGATCCATACAAAAGAAGTCAAAACACAAAGGCAGACTATGAAAAACCAAAATTGCAATGAAAATTTAAGAATGAACAGAAGCAGGGGTGGCTTTAATATGACACATCTAAGGATGTAAAGTACTGCGGTGTGTCGTTTCAGTCATTTCTGTCATAATTGGAAGAATCTAAATACTTGGAAAATGAACCTCAGGTGAAGCTGAAGTCTTTGCATATGCTTCAATTTTCTTTGAACATGTCTGTGAAATATCTTTTGACAAGAACAGATTATTTAACGTGACAGTCACCTGTTATAAATTTATATTAGGATAATATAATGTAAAATTCTAATATGGTATTCTTTTGTCTAATAACAGCTTTTTTAAAAATGTGGTTTTGAACAGTATGAGGGACACTAATTAAGAAAATGCATTTTATTCACAGTGCACTTAAATTACTGCAACTTTTGTGTATTTTTTTATGTGGAAAAACAACATCTGGTTGTGTATATGGAAGTCATGTCGTGGAGCACTGGACATCAAAATGAAAAAAACAGTTCTTTAATTATGTCATTGATGTCAGTCTTACTGCCCAGCCCTAACCGTGTGTTTGATGTTTGTTTGCTGGTATTTTCTTCTGTAGCCTTTGTGTTCACACATAGCTTAGCTCACAAACAGATTACTGAGCAGAGCTGATTATTTCCTGTGTTGTCCAGTGTTTTACTTTACCAGATTTGTGCTACTGTTAAGAAACACATTCTTTTCCAGTTGCTTTTATCCATGTCACATTTTAAAATACACTGAACTCCTTAAACACAGATTCAGTGGTTACTGTTGAAGTTAGGTGGAAAAAAGGAATAATTGTTGGGACACAGTGGTATGGTCATGCTGGTTCTCAGCCTGTGCAACCTGAAAATCACAATATCTTGTGGGAGTGAATTGATTTAGCATGGTGTAAGGATTGTAGTCATTCCTTATCTTGTGTGACACGAGGAAATTAGCCTCTAATCCTTTACACCAAGGCCCCTTAGCGAGCATCACACAGCCCCAGAAACTAGGCCTGGCTCTGCTCTGCTCCAGAGCAGCCCACCCGCCCAACCCCCTTACGTAATGCCACTGGTCTGGTGCAATTCACATGACTAGGTCATTTTAAAAAATCCCAAACCCTTTGCTGTGATGAAGTTACCATGGTTACAATTGAATCCTGGGACACTGGTAGCTAATAGCCAAAGTCAGGATTCCAACTTTGAGGCTATTTAAATAGAAGACCTGTCAACTTTTTTTTAACTAACATTCCTCAAAAAAACAAAAAAACAAAAACAAAAACAAAAAACAACTAATGTTGACACAAATTATACACATAAACGTCCATTGCTTGTTCAGGTAATGGTTTTGAAACAAAAGCTCACATGTCAAGGCTCATGAGTTCATGTTTTAGAGTTATTATATTTTATGCATTGCTAAATTTTTAAGTGTTGTTTGGTATGGTATGGAGTTTGAATGATTCTCTTCATTGTCTGTTTGACAGCATGTTATAAACACACATTGTGCTGTTGGTATAGTTGAGATAATATGGCTATAGTTTTGAAAACTTTTTTCATTGCTGCTACAAGATCCAAGCATGATAGAAGGCCTGGAAGGAAAATTTCTGCAAGTAAATGTAGTTGTTGAGTTTCACTTAAAGGCATGAGAGCTGTACTTGCTCATTTGGGTCAAAAAGTTTGTCACATTTGAGAGGAACTCAGCTGCGTTAATTGTTGTTATTGTTCATAAAAAATCCAAACTTTATCACAGGTGAGAGACAGCATCATATTTGAAGATTGTTTTTTGTTTGTTTGTTTGTTTGTTTTTTTACTTTTGTCAGCTACGTTTTCCCCATCCTCATACAAAAATAAATAAGCTACATCTCTCACAAGCTGTGTACAAATTATCATCAGTCAGGCCCTGAATTGTTGGTTTGTCACAAACTAAAGCTGTGTTCCTCTTGTCCTTAGGTTTCTGCTGAATGAATAAGAGATGAACATGTTTAGGTTGGAGTAAACAAAGGCACAGAATCTCTCTGCTCACTGTGGTATTCACACACTCCTGCTATAATCACAGCAGCTTGTTTTAGAGACCAGCAGAGGAGGACCAACTTGCTAATTAGACCTCTCTTCATCATCCCAGAGTTAACCCATGCCTCCACCCTCAACTGAAGCACCTAGGGGACATAAAGGGTGCTATCTTATCACCATGTTTCTAAAATTCTTTTGAAGTACAGATGTTATGTCAATTGCCAGTGCTCCACGAATTCACATGAATGTCTGCTTGTTAGCAAAGGCCTGTGATATTAGCAGTCACTCTTAAAGCATGCTCATGCTAAAAAAAATCACATTTTTATGTGGCTAATTGCCTGGACTGTGCGACTTTGTAGAACTGAGTCAGACAGTAGCAATAATGTTAACTTATATTGACACTGAAAAACAAAATAATAGTTTCAAAATAGGCCACAGACATTTTCTTGAAGGGTTGTTGTTGAAAACTAAATGCACTGAGGCAACTGAAACATTGTATTGATTTTGATTGGTTGTGAACAAATGTTTGCAGGCTATCTTTGTTCCAAAGAGACTGCTCAGATGGGCTCCGCTCTTGTTTCTTGGAGACAGGACTGACTGTCTCCTTTGTGTAGCTGTTGGTCATTTTTGCCTCTTTTCTCTGGCTGTCTTTTCCCTCGTCATGGTCTCCCTCTCAAGCTGTCTCTGAGACTGTTTTTGTTAATGTTGTTATTTATGAAAGGTTAAGAAAACCTTTTTACTAGTGTCATTTTTCTGCCATGTCACAGGCATTCCCAAGACCAGCACAAATATTTATTTGCCATTATGTGTTCAGAAATAGAAGGAGCATGTGATATGTGTGGATGTGGTTTTTCTTCCTTTTGCACTGGAATCCGTTTGAACATCTTCTGCCATAAATTGGTTTGAAGACCGTGCCCTGAACACTTTATGTAACAGGGTATATAGTTTTGCTGTTGAGACTGGAACTTCTACATTTTATCTCAAGAAGTGAGTACGTTCATCTGAATTCCACAAAACAAATTATACATATTAGAAAGTACGCCTGATAATATTTTCTAATGTTGGTAAAAAAAAAAATATTAAGCAATCCACACTGAGTTCTATACTGTTGCCTATTTACTAGGGGGTGTCTCAACATCACTTTTTCATGTCTAAAATAGACTTAAAAAATACTTCAGGTTGCAGTATTGATTTTGGTATCAAAGTATGCAATACTGCTGCTTCTTTTTATTTAAACATTTTTCCACTAAGAACTTTTAGCAGCATTTTTGATTGTTCAGCACCATTCAAACAATCTAAATTAAAATAAATTTCATCTGTGTTACTGTGACATATCTCTCTCTACAGCAGTGGTTCCTGCCCCCTTCAGAAGTTGAAAAAAGTTCATGCCTCCCCACCCCACAATTATTATTGATCATTAACAGTAATTGGGGAAGCAGCTTATTCACGACTCATGTTGAATTGTGGTGAAATAATCGTTAACATGATGCCATCAGCAAACTCTATGAGACACCATTTCCTCTATGTAAATTATATTTATTCAACATTGTTCACTCTATATTTCTCCCCTGGTCATCCACGACCCCCTGCAGTGGTTATACACTCCCTCTCAGCGTCCCACACAGCAACTACTGCTCTACAGCACATCGCTTGATGGATCACCTACTTCTGCCAACTTCTTATGAAACTGCGTGTTGCATAGCCTAGTTTATTCATTCCAACCATTCTTTTGTTATCTTTTTGTTTTTTGTGCCATTTTAAAAGGCTTGATATTTATATAGAAACACAGCTATAGTCATTTGACCCCTTGCTATTATAAAAATAACAATTAAAGTAGCTTTAAATATCCAGTGTGTAAGATTTAGGGGGATCCATTGGCGGAATATGCCAGAAATTGAATATAACCTAATATTCATAAGTATGTTTTACTTATTGTATAATCACTTGAAAATAAGAATTGTTGCATTCTTGTTACCTCTGTTACATTTTCTCTACAGAGAGCATAGGTCCTCTTCCATGTAGTCTGCCGTGTTGCACTGCCCAGGGTGAACAAACCAAACACTGGCTCTAGATACAGCCTTTTGTGTTTTAAGCAACCTTTTGTGTTTTGCAACCTCTGTAAGTTCTCCTACACACTAGGAAGGTGAGCCAAGGTGCAATTTGCTGCCCACTGCTAGATGCCATTAAATCCTACACAGTAATCAATAAAATTTAATATGGTTCACTTAGTTAGAAATGTCTGTTCAATAGCAGAAATCACTGCAGAAATTTGGCAACTAAATTCTATGGTATCCTATGTGTGGGGTCTGCATGGCTGGATTTCAGAAGGAGTAAATGTGAAAATATGTTTGTATTTAATTTGAGTGACCTGGGTTTTTTTTTTCTAAACAGAACCACGGTTTCTAATAATTGCCTTTATATAGACCAGATTGTTTGAAATGAAAGTTACAGTTTTGTGGTTTCTTTGTGGTTTGTCCCCAGGAAGCGAAGGTCATGGTTGTGCCCTGTTCCAGTGTCCAACCCATTGAAGAGGCCCTGGAAGACTGCACTCGCAACGTGATCCCCATCATACTCTATGCCATCAACCAGGACTCCCTAAGCACAGAGCAGGTGGCTGAACTCTGGAAGGTCAAAGAGATGCTTTCCTTTCCCATCTGTTTTGTTCGTATTCCTGACACTACGCCAGCAGCCTCCCCAGAACCCAGCCGTCGTGTGGAGAAGGAAAAGGAGAGGGAGAAGAGTGCCCTCCATAAGCAGCTCCTGTCCCTCGGCATCCTCAGTAGCCCAACGGGAAACTGCTCCTGTGGCGCCCCTACACAGATGCTCAACCCTGGTGCCAAGCCCCAGAGCGTGCTGGGTGAGGCTTTTGAAAGACTGCATCGGTTACTTGTCCCTTTTGCCCGGCAAGTGCTACAAAACCAGCAGGTGGAGGCTGCCAACCTGCTTAATGGGCTTCATTGTCGCTGTCTAGATCTTTTCATTAACCAGGTGAGAGGAGAGAGTTTCCTAACACTGTTCATCTGTTCATACCCATGTGACAGTTATTACCACTGCATCAACTGCTTAGTCTCAGTCTGTGTTGACCCAGTGTGCCCCTGAAAAACCATCAACAGACCTTTGTCTTTTCTGCTTCACTTCACTGCAGGCCTTTGACATGCAAAGGGACCTGCAGATAACGCCACGCCGGCTGGAGTACACCCGTGAGAAAGAGGGTGAACTCTTCACCTCCCTCATGGCCATCGCTAACCGCAAACAGGAAGAGATGAAGGAGATGATAGTGGAGACACTCAGTAGCATGAAGGAGCAGCTGCTGGAGGACGCTGCCAACCTGGAGTTTACAGGTTAGTTAGTAAGAATGCTGGTTAAAGGCCACAAGGCAGGCAAGGTTTCCCTCCTTTGGTTTATCACATTATTAAGGAAGATGTTGTCAGTCTTGACCAGGTTATTAGTGGTGGGACCAGGGTGACCAAGGTGCAAAATAAACTTGTTTGTCTGCCAGCCAAATGGCTAATTTTCAAATTTTACTCACCACTCAATAGATTACCATTGTCTTTTTGGCTAGTGAGTGAAGTAAATCTGGCAGACACTTGCATATTTTACTAGCATTTGTCTCGTGCTAATTTTGTGCCTTGCATGAATAATGGAATTAACACATTCGCCGCTTCATTTTCACTTCTTTGATGTAACTTAATTACTGTTTGATAATATCTTGATAATTACAACCCTCGTAGAGTTAAGAAGAATGGCAACGTTGTGATGAAAGTGAAGATTTTAGTTCAGGTAGATATTACTAAAAGCTACAAAAACAAAAGTGGAGAAGTAAAGCTAATATTTTTAATGTGTGCAAACAAGGATAGAATATTTCTGTAAAGATCACTAAAGCACTAAATTATTATTGTTTTGTACATTGCCCCCTCTGGGACATTTTCTGTCTGTGTCAATGTAATTAGCTCTTTTTTATTTGTTATGATATAGTGTATATACATAGTCACAAATTACTATTGTATGTACAAGCCTGAGATTTTAATGGCTATTGGAGAGGACATATTTTGACATCATCAGTAATTAGTTTATCATGTGCTGTGGTTTTCACAAGATGATTTAAAAGTTTCTGTGAGCTTCTGCTGTCAGACTTTGTAGAAGAAGTCAAGAATTGTTGGCATATTTACCACACACACACACACACACACACACACACACACACACACACACACACACACACACACACACACACACACAAGAACAATTAAATTAAGTTCTTTTCATTTCACGCACTTCAAATAAGGGGACAATCTGTGATTCTTTGAATGTTTTAATTGACTTGAAAGCTTCAGTCTGTTTGGCCATAAAGTAATTTGTGGAAGTATGTTTGGCTCAAGTCCAGAAGTGGACTGACTTTACTGTGAAAAAGTAACTTTTCTCTTCAGACAAAAGTTCCGGTCAGAACTTTGTGTTCTTTGCAAATGGGATCTTGTTCCAATCCGCTGGATTCTCTGCTCTCACTAAATCATACCCTATGATTTTTTTCAGCAAAAAAGAAGCTCTATATATACAATTTGAAGCATAGTCCCCAGTTACATACTTTGTGAGATGAACTTTTGTGATAAAGCCAGTAACTTTTGATTCTTTGTTTCAGATTTGGATTACTGAAAATTGATCACACATGCCATTTATTTTAGTTTCCTCTATAATCTTCAACTTAATGAGAAAGGATTGCCTATTTATTAATTCTGTATTAAAGAAGATGGCTGACTCGTGGTACACAGACTGCTGCCTATCCAGATTTTTTTCATTTTATGTGTTGCTGTTATATTTGTGATACTGCCGATATGTCTCTGAGGGAGAATAAGCTACATACATGGCTGAGTCAGCTGCATTACACAATCTGGCCACAAAGTTTTGCACTGTCTTGTCTCAATGTTAGTGAGCAGAGAGAAATTTTAACTGGTTATTGCGTTCTGTTTCTTTCCGGCCTCCCTTCCTCTGAGTTTCCCAAGAAGCAGATGTACTGGGTTATTTGCTCTGCTGAGGAGAATCCAACACAGGTTTTTCTAACATTGGACCATGCTCCGTAATTAGTTTGGACAATTTGTCATCCATTATGCAGGAAACTAGCCACATGTTCTGGAAACCTGCATTGTTTACATCCATGTTAACTTGCTTGTCTTCTTCTTTTTATCCTTGCCTTTGCTGGTGCATTGCTGCATTTCTTGGTACGTTACCACCACCTGTAGATCACTTGTGTAGTATGATACCACTGGCAGCACTGTGTATCAAGTCACAAATGTGCATGCATGTACATTCTTGTGCACAAAAACAAACAAAACAGGGTCATATATAGTTGCCAGTTATTAGGCACAACCAGCTAAAAGTAGGACATCATGCATTAAATCCTTGCCTCATGAGCGTTACGCTGCTCTATTTTTGTTCAAACTATTTTGAAGAGGTTTTTATTGAACTTTGTGGTTGTTTTTGCAGGTAGTGGTTCTGTTGAGCCCATGGCTCTGAAAATTCACATGCTAGCCTCTGAGTTATGTACCTGCCTGTCAGGATCCATTAGCATATTACTCAGTTTAACTGGTATAAACATCTACTCCTAAAAGATTATTAATGATTTCTTATCACCCATAATCAGACAGTTACTCATCCTGTGAAAAATTGGCATTAATTTGAACTACATACTGAAGTTATGGGTTGAAATAGAAATTTCAAAGAACACAGCAGCTGTAGCATTGTTGACAGAGAAGTGAGTATTTCAACTTAGCATGTTTCCTAGATCTATGATGACATCATGGTCATCATATGATTTATTACAGTAATTCTAATGTAGATTTCTCCTTTAATATTATTTCAGTAATAATCAATAGCATGTAGTATGTTAATATAACTAGTGCACTGCAATAATTCTTTAATACTATGATTCTATAAAAAATATAATAATGATTCTATTATTCTGTGTCTGCAAGAAGAGCTTCAGATGTTTTGTTCATGGACAAGCATTTGCCAAGTCTCTTCATATTAAATAAATTTAATCTATAATGCTTTTCTGTTTACCAGTATGTAGACTTGATAAAAGACAATAAACTTATTGCTGTGTATTGGCACTTCTTTTCTCATGCATCAGTGCATCATGCTCAACATCAAGTGACTTTCATACTAATATCTGTCAGCATTCATTCATCAGAATTTCTCTGTGCCATTTGTTTACAGCGCATACACCACATATTAACTTGACAAACCAATTTCTTTCAACTGCAGACATCATCGTAACAACTAATGGAGAGCCTGTTACATCGAAAGAGATCAAATCTTGCATCCACCAGATCCAGGAGCTGATAGTGGTGCGTCTGAATCAGGCTGTAGCAAATAAGCTCATCAGTTCTGTGGACTATCTGAGGGAGAGCTTCGTAGGAACTCTGGAGCGATGTCTCAACAGTCTGGAGAAGTCTCACATTGATTCTTCTGTCCATAACATCACCTCCAATCACCTCAAACAGGTGGGCAGCAGTTTGTGGAAAAAAAAACAAACAAGAATGTTGTTTTCTATATTATCATTATTTTTATTTAGTATGCCTGTCCAGAATGTGTAGTGTGTGATCATATTATTAGTCTCTATTATAAGCTTTGCCTTTTATAATTATATTAAAAAAATGTTGAATCAGACCTGTTCTTTCTACTATTCATGAACAAGGTTGTATGAGGTACTTATCAATAGTCATTCCCTACAGTAGATGCTAGCTGACTTGCCCCCAGTTTGAAGATGCAGAGAGAAGTATCAGCACAGAAGCTGAGAAACATACTGCTGTGGAAAGGGTCAGGATCAAAACATATTTAAGCCACCTAAAAAAATACATGTCCAACTAAAAAGGAAATCAATTTAAGTTTAAGTGTATGCTATATTTTGAATATTTTCACCACTTTACATTGCCATTAGACAGCCTTTTCTGACCATAAACAACCATTCTATGAGCCAAATATCACTCTCTCCTTCAACCAGACTCCTTTTGCTAAAACAGTATTTTTACCTTGCAGAACACATGAGTTGCTGTTCTACCACTGCTTCGATGCATTATTTGTGTTTGATGAATCTGAACTATCCTTTTAAAACATGAAAGTCACACAATAACGCAAACACACTAACAGATCCAGTCAGAGGTAAACAATTCCCATGATTTTTGGTTTACATGCCGGCAGTTTCCTGTTGTAAAAACTGTAGGTCAAACGCTGACTATGGATAAGTACCTCATACAACCCTATAACCCCACTTCAAATAAGCCGAACTATCCCTTTAACCATTTAAACCTAAAGAGTTCAACATGGGGGGAGAAGCAGAACAAATAATCAAAAAACAAGAATGCCAAGTCACATTTCAAGAAGCATTTGTACACTTCATTAGCTTTCGTCGATTCCACTTTGCTTCAGAGGCCAGTGCCAGTGCCATCAAAAACATGTACTGGTATCTTAATTTATGGTTTTTCCTAGATATTAAGTTTCTTTCCTCTTTTGTCACAGTTATTAAATGCTGCCTATCACGTGGAGGTCACCTTTCATTCAGGATCCTCTGTCACGAGACTCTTCTGGGAGCAAATCAAACAGGTTATTGTCTAATAAATTTAGCCATACGAGTTTCAAACTGAATGGTGACTTCTGGACTGTCCTCACTTCGTGTTTTGTTTCTAGATAATCCACAGGATAACGTTTGTGAACCCTCCTGCCATCACGCCAGAGTGGAAGCGGAAAGTGGCCCAGGATGCTATAGAAAGTCTCAGTGCTGCCAAACTGGCTAGAAGCATCTGCTCCCAGTTCAGAACCCGCCTCAACAGCTCCCATGAGGCCTTTGCAGCATCTCTGCGCCAGGTGAACTTTCTCTCTTCTTTGCTGCCTTTTTTGTCTTTGCTCTTCTTCTCTCTCAATGCCTCGCTTACAGTACTGTGCTCTGTTGCATACCTACCTTCATCTTGGAGTATATAACTAAAACACATGAACTGACCATGTACTGTTAGACTACAGTCTCTCAAAGACTTATTGTTTCCATCAAAAACAAAATTTTCACTGGTGTTTGTAAGGTCAGGCTCAGATAGTGGATGGTTTGATGAGGATTACCCCAGTGTGGCTCTTTCAACAATCAGGAGTCTGCTTCAGCACTGAATATGTAATAATATATAATAAAGCTTTTCCTCCTGAGCTCATAACCAGTAATTATCATGCTGGTAATTTGAAAAATATTAATGTTAAAGTTGCTATAGCTACAGGTAACTTCCATACTGTCTTTATTTTGGAGGCCCATGCGAAAAAAAAGCTAGTGTTTCCACTGCTGTAACCACAAAATACAATGTAAAAAATATCACTGTCTAAAAAAATAAAAAAAATCTCCTCATGCTACTAAACGTACTACTCACTGTGACAGTGCCTGGGAAAATATAAATATAGGCTCCTCTGGTCTGCATGCCATAAATTGTTTCATCTGATTTCAAGGAAAATCTGACTCAAGAGATTTTATAGATACAGATTCAATAAAGCCCATAGATATGTCTGCCTGGCTTTATTAAATTGAGATGGAATCATAACTCCTTATACTATGTTTAAAATCGTTCTGGCTACACTACCATTACTTTGATTGGGCCTGCAATTAGACCTGCTACGATAAGTCGATTAATACATTAATTGTCAAGAATGAAATTAATTGGCAACTATTCTGATAATCAATTAAACATTTTGTGCTTTTTTAATGTCCATATTCTTTCATATTCAGTTCCTCAAATGTGAATATTTTCTGTTTTCTTTGCTCCTGTATGAAAGTGGACTGAATATCTTTGGGTTGTGGACAAAACAAGACATTTGAGGACGTTCAACAGATTAATTGATAATGACAGTAATTGTTAATTACAACTCTGCAATACTCTGAAAGGTGGAAGAAACAACAGAGCTTTTAAAATGGTTGCAACAAAGTGGTCAGTGTTGTGCAAGTTTACACTTAAAAAAGCTAGCTCAAAGTTCAGTTCACAAAGATGAACTAGCTCGCATTCATAGTTCACATTTATTTAAATTTTGAACTAAGTTTACAGTCCCCAGAATGAACGAGTTCAGGTTCATTTCTTCAGTTTTGTTGTTGTTGTTGTTGTTGTTGTTGTTGTTGTTGTTCGGTTTAAAAGAATTCAAACCACTTACAAAAAATCTTAAATAACATTATTATTATTATATTAGAGAGTTATGAAGGGTTTTTTTCTTATAAGTTACAGTTGCCCCCCATCTCTCCATCTCTAAAAAATTTAGCAAATATCTCAAAATAATGGGAAACTTTCTGAAAAAAATGACTAAATATCTCAAAGTAGTGACATTTTGAGAAAGTTTCTCTTTATTTTGAGATACAGGATCTTCTTTTTTCCATCATAGGCTTCTGTATCAAAGAAAGTTTTTATATCATGTCAACACGTGTCTATATTCACACACACACTGTCTCTCTGCTGCAATCAAACTGTTTTTAATAAGCTGATGATATGAGCATCGGTATCTCTCTCAGGAGTGAATGATGCTTTCATTCATGTTCATTAATTACAAATCGATTTGTTCAGTTCACCGTTCACCAAAAAATATGAGCATGTTCAGTGAATGCTTTTCTTTTAGTGCGTTCATGCACAACACTGAAAGTGGTGTCTGTTTTCATTGGGCAGCAGAGAATAAAGGACCGGCCGACTGAAATGTAATAAGAACCTATGACTCACATAACATATAACATGACTTCTAAGGCTCCATAATTGAGAAAAATGGGAGGATTCACACCAGGTAACAGAGCATGAGATGGATAATTTGCATTAAGCATTGGCTGATTAGCATTGGTTGTTAGTTAGCTCAGCCCTTTTCTCATGCACATTTCTGAGTCAAAGAGTTTGGAAGAATGTTGTCAGGGGAATTTACTGCACTGCTTTGTAACTTTAAATAAGTGTAACATTAATCACCTGACCAGAATAAAAGTTTCGTGTGATTTTCTGCTGATTGCTGAACAGTTTGAAAGCTTTTGTGCCATGAGTATCTGTGGCTGATATTTTTTTTTCCCTTAGATTTTTTGTCAGTGACACTGATTGATAAACTCTGACAGCCTCATAATACCCTCAAATACATCTCTATAGACAGCTTGTCTCTCAGGCCCTGCACAGCCCAAGCTTCAGCATATTTATTCCTCCTCGCTTCAACCACTTTGCCTTTTAAGCTCCAATATGCAAATAACTGCAACTCCCTCCATGAAGTCCTTGACAAGCCTGTTTCAGTTAAATTGCTCTGATGATAATCATCACATGACAGACAGTGTGGCTCACATCACTGACTGCATTTCCATGCTTGCTCATTCTTCACTCCTAATGCAGTTACACAAATGCACTTATTAATTGTGGCAGTCTTATAGATGATGTAATTTGTGTGTCCTGGGCCTTTGATGGACAGAAATATCCTAATTGTATTTAGTTATTTATGTGAATCACTGAGTGATGGAGTGCAAACAATCAAGCTAATAAAATAACATTATATTTCTGTCACATTCCTGTCCATGACTAACAGAGGGAGAAGCTCTGGCTTGCAGAATGTCGTTATGCAGTTTGTTATTAATGCGAATACAAAGTGTGCTGTGAAGGCAAAGCACGGAGGATTATCAGAGGATAGCTTTCTTTGTCACACAGGAATTTAAAGGCAGGGTCATTTTTTTCTCTGTTCTGAAAATAATTCATGACAAAGACACTCAGCATTTTGTAAGATTCCCCCATAATGTGATGTTAATGGCTTAATAATAAGTGATGTGTGGAGTCTGTTTGGGTTGGCAGCTACAGACCAGTCTGGGTCAAATTTCCAGGCCCTGTTTCTACCTTTTTCTTTTTTCACAGTCTGCTCCTGCAAGTAAGAGGACTTGCTGTCAGTCTCAACTCAGTTTACCACATGCCACAGCTTGCTGCATGCAAACTGTCACATTTCATCAGAATTAAAATCAGGTTTATTACCATGTAGTTACATGTATATGGGCTTTACCCTGGTGTTTTGGTGCATGACAATAAACATAGTAAGTAGAAAAATAAAAATAAGGATAAAAGCAGGTACTGCAAGAAGGATTAAAAACAATAGAAAACTGACAATGAAATAATAAAACATATTAAAAAAATATGTTTGTTATATCATATACATGTTATCATATCAAAACACTTATTTTGGACACTGTACTGTATGACAGAAAAAATGAGAGCAGAGTGAAGATCAGATGAGGTCCTTGTACAAGAGTTGCAATGTTTAGTTACTTAATCAGTTACTCAATTTAAAGACAATTAGTGGCCAACTATTTTGATAATTGCTTAATCATTTCAGTCATTTTCTCAAGCAAAAATATTAGACATTTGCTGGTTGCAATTTGATGGTTCTTTGATATTTATATGATAATAAAGGAAGAGTCTTCTGGTTTTGGACTGTTGATTGGACAAAAGACGCAATTTGAAGATATCACTTTGGGCTCTGGGCAATTGAGCATTTTTCCACATTTTAGGATAGACTAAACAATTAATTAATTAATTGAAAATAATCATGAGTTGCAGTCCCACTTGATATTAATGCTTTTCAATTTTAAATTTAAAAAACAGACAGAAGTACACCTGTGAGAAAGTCGCTGTCTACAGACACATGATGACTCACTCTCAGGAGGCTGTTGCAGTTGAGAGAGCAGTATGTTACTGCATGTCTGTTCTCATGTTGACTTTAAAGTTCCAACTGAGCATAAAACAAACAGCACCGATGAGAAAAACATGACATACATTGAGTAAGTCTACGTTGGTCATGAACTCTGCATTAACCAGCCTGACAAATGACGACATTGCCACAGAGGTCAAAACAGCTGGCCTGTAGTCACTGAGAACATGAGGGCGGCTGTCCTTTCCAACAGTTTCCATGGTAACAGCATCTAATGATGTTGTTTAAGAAAGAGGCCAGTAGTCCTCTACCCTCCTTTCCCCTAGCAAGACTACCTGGACACACCATCCAACCCTTTTAAAAAAAAAACTGCACTTTGGATGTCGTCTGGCTGCTCTGCCACAATTCAGTGATTAAACGTTACAGTTTCCTGATGGGAAAAGTAGCTTTATTTGTTGCCAAATTAGCTGCCACCTACTGCTAACTGTAGCTGTTGTTCGCTAGCTATCTCAGTGATGCTCAGAGCACTGTGGAAGTGTTGGTGTTTACCCTTCTAGTACCGGAACTTTGGACCCCTTTTAAAAGATGAACAATCTTTTTGTTTCACAAAGAACTTAAGAACATTAAAAGTTGCTCTAACAGTTACAAGTCATTTTACAAAAATGAAATAACTATTAATAAAAGAAACCAGCCATTTAGCAGCTGTTCTTAATGTTAACCATGAGATGTTATGTCATGTGTTGGTGTTCATAGCTGGAGGAAGGGCACACAGGGCGACTGGAGCGTACTGAGGACCTCTGGCTGCGTGTGAGGAAGGACCACGCCCCACGGCTGGCCCGCCTGTCACTGGAGAGCCGCTCCCTCAGGGATGTGCTGCTGCATGGTGAGTCACCACCAAATCCTCCCGTAGTTCAAGTGAAAGTTGCAGTCTGCACATGTTTTATTTTTACCTTTTTTTTTTTTTTTTTTTTTTTTAAAGATTCTGTTATTTGTATCTTTTGTATGAAACAATTTGTGACGTTATGTATCTCCACCAGACATTTGTTTTTTTTTTTTACACAAAAGAGTTCAATTACCAAGTTAAAAAATTCCTAAACCTAAATCTACTCCTCTGCTCTCATTGAAAAATCCATAACCTACAAATGTGTAAATATTCCTGAAGTTTAACCACTGGACACAAGATATGTCCTTCTTCACTGTAAAGTGTTGAGCTTAGATCTAAGCTGAGCTCAAAGAAGCTGAACTCCCTCTGCAGATGAATGTGAAAACAGCCTTCTAGTATCAAACTCTCCACATACATCATTGTGCACAGTAATGCTTAAACATCAAGTAGAGCAGCGGTGTCAAACATAAAGCCTGCGGACCACTAAGGAGTTCAGTCTGGACCACTGGATAATTTCACAGTGTATGAAAATTGTTTTGTAATTGGATGATTCATTTACTGTGCATATATTCAGATTGCACTTGGACTTCTTTATACTAAAGAAAGGGAAACCTTTGGAGGTGTTGTTCTTTAAAAATAATACACACATTCCTTCCTCAAATACAAGTACAGATACTTGTGCAAAAAAGTCTTTGGTCAAAGTAGAAATACTGATTCAACTTCTTTATTCGAGTAAAAATGAAAAAGTATAACCTCTGAAATGTACTCATCACTCTCAAATGTACTTCAGAGGGCTAGTTTTTACTTTTTGAAGGATATTTCTATCGTCTGTTTCTGTGCACAGCTAAATGAACCTCACCTTTCCTCCACAACAGAGTCTCCTTTTCTTGTCTGTTTGGTGTTGTTGCATGTTTTTACACTGTTTTTGTTTTGTTACGTCATCTTTGTTTCTATGTGTTATTGTCTCATCCAATTATGTTTAAACCAGTCTTGATGCTGGGAAGGTGGAACACTATGATACAAATAAATATAATCAATAACTCCCTCAAATGCATTAAAACAAAAGTAACAAGCCTGTTTTGAAAATGTGAGGTGTAGAAAGTAAAAGTAAAAGTAAAATGTTGACAGAAATATAAATACTCAACTAAAGTACAGATACTTGAAAACTCTACATAATTGAACTAACAAATTATTTGTATGTTGTTACTTCCCACCTCAGTTTAAGGTTGCTATTCAATGGTTTTACTGCTTCAGCTCATTTGAGATCAAATGGTCTGTATGTGGCCTATGAATTAAAATGAGTTTGACACCTCTGAAGTACAGTAACAATCAGCAAAAAACATATTCTTGAGTGGCTGGGGACATCTAATTTAGAGAGACAATACCCACTTAAACTGAGTTCAGTAAATTCAGTGTCAAACTTGCAGCCTGTATTGAGACATCTAAAAAAAAAAATTGTGGTGTTTTCTAAACAGGCAAGCCAAAGCTCGGGCGAGAGTTGGGCCGGGGCCAGTATGGAGTTGTGTACTTGTGTGACAGCTGGGGGGGACGCTACCCATGTGCCTTAAAGTCTGTGGTACCACCTGACGATAAACACTGGAACGACCTGGCTTTGGAGTTTCACTACACAAGGTGAGTTAGTCAGAGTGAGTGGAGAAGCATGCTGTCTTGAGACAATCTCAGCAGCTGTTTGTCTCAAAGTTATGTTAATTCTTCACATCACCTTTAAGCACAGCTGGCATTGCATTTTACCGGAAGTGAAGAGGGGAATTTCAAACTTCTTGAGCATCTTCAGAAGGACATTTATCAAGAGCAGAACTCTCTTCACTGGACATGACAGCTGCCTTATTATAAAGGCTACACCCAGTGTATCAAAAACTAGTTTTGACTGTTGAAGCCTTGAGGCTGTTCTGTGTCAGCATGGTGAACATGCCAGTGTTTTGTTAATGCTTGTCAGCTCCAACTGCCATGAACCTTAGGAATGCAAGACTTTGTAAAACTTTTCTGAGGCTGCTTAATGTGGACAAACATACATTAATCTACTGTGACTTTAAGATAACAAAAAATGATTATTTTATTATTAGACATGTTTAATTTTCCTCTCTTCTCCTTTGCATGTGTGTTGCTTCAGGACTCTGCCCAAGCATGAGCGGCTCGTCGACCTGCACGGCTCTGTGATCGATCACACCTATGGAGGCGGCTCCAGCATCGCTGTGCTTCTCATCATGGAGCGGCTGCACAGAGACCTTTACACAGGCTTGAAGGTGACGTGATGACGCAGTGATTAGAAGCAAAGATGTGTTTTTGTTTTGCAGGTAAAAAAATGTAATCTTCCATCTCACTAAAACTCCTTTTTCTTTTTCTCTCCATCTCTATCAGGCTGGTTTATCACTGAGGGAGAGACTTCAGATTGCTCTGGATGTGGTAGAGGGGATCCGCTTCCTGCACAGTCAGGGTCTCCTGCACAGAGACATAAAGCTAAAAAACGTTCTGGTAAGTTCAGTATGGGAGGTGCATTATTATTCATCAAGTCGATTAAATGTTGCTACCCTTGCTACTTGGCACCAGAAATGATAGCTGGTTAATTTAAGTATTAACATTTTATTAATGCACAATTTTGGTTGAGTGTTGCAACTAAGATGTTACACAGTCACCCGCTGCACTAATACCTGGATGTAAGCCAGTAAGTTGGAAAGTGGGACAAAGATGGCATCTGATCTACCACAATTTGGCAGTATCTTAATCCACAAAATGAAAATAATGACTCAGAGCAATGTGCCACCACATTCAGCGCAGGCATGTGGATGTTATCCTACAAGGAGAGTGGTTTGCAGGTGTTAGCACTGCTAACATTAGCCATATTCTGCAAACCAATATGACATAATTTTCCACCCCTGAGTGTTTTCTTACTTTGACACTTGTCAGCTAGTGTAAAATGTAATTTCAGTTTAATCAGACATTAGTTGTTAGAACATCCCTAGTTCAGACCAGCTAGTGGTTCAGAAAGTTTTTAATTTAACTTTTGTGGTGTTTTCTCTGTGTGTGGTTTGTTTTTATAAGTAATAGCTGTATCCTAACAGCTCAGTGATGCCTTCTATACTAACATATACGTATCAGTTAGTTTTAGCTTTTAAAAAATCGGCTTTGTTATTTCCCCAGTATTAATGTACTGATGTTTTTTGACCTTATTTGTGACTCAAATTGTCTGCAGTGAATGTCTTGATTGACTGAGCAACTGCAGTGTCTATTTCTTATCTCGAAACTTATTCAAAAATTGATTTTCAAAGATAATTTAGATGATATTGATGTTTTCATATAGCTGCTATGTTATTCTATAATCTTCAAGTCAGAAAGAATATGTTGGAAGTAAAAGGCAATTCAGTGTTATGTAAATCAAAGCATTTTGTTTGTCTGTTTATATTAAAATTTAGGACTGACACATTTAAGTTCTTACAGCATCTTTCTTTTAAAAAATATACTGATATTTTACTCTTTTTTTTTTTTTTTTTTTTTTTTGCTATATGACTTATTTTCCTTCCTGTTCTAGCTGGACAAACAAAATCGTGCAAAGATCACTGACCTGGGCTTCTGTAAACCAGAGGCCATGATGTCTGGCAGCATCGTTGGAACCCCCATCCACATGGCTCCAGAGCTGTTTACAGGTACGATGACCGAGCAGTGACAGGGTCCATCATTTCATCACAAGGCAATTCCTGATTTAAAACTTCAAACTATTTAATTGGGCAGAACTGTGTGAACAGGCAGCACCACATCTGTAAGTGCATGTCACATTTTTGTTTATTTACTTGAGAGGAAAACCCTGTTACAGAACAGGACTTAATCATTACATTTTATTAAACCTAATTGTGCAGGAATATTGTACATGAGGTTTTTTTTTAAGGTTTCCTCTCCATTGTGACCCTTCTCCTGACAGGAAAATATGATAACTCTGTGGATGTCTACGCCTTTGGGATCCTTTTCTGGTATCTCTGCACTGGTTCAGTGAAACTCCCAGAAGCCTTTGAGAAATGCGCCAGCAAGGATCAGCTCTGGAATAACGTTAAAAAAGGTAAACAAACACTGAGGTCACTTTTACACCTGCAATTCAATTTGTTTGATCTGGACTAAGTAAAAAAAACAAACAAAGAACATGATGGTATATAGACTGACACATACCTCACTGACTGGACAGTTTTGGTGTGTTTATTTAAAGATCCACAAGAAAATAACTGATTATGTTGCATTAACTGAGTCTGCAGCTTGACCTCCTGACTTATCTTAAGGACTGTCCACACAAAAAACATCTATAACAGTAACTAACTGATAACACTGTGAGCATGCACACTGATGACGTGTAATGTTCTGTAGACAAAAGCACCAAGCATGTGCTGCTTGCTCCTGCTGTGTCAGCAGCTCAGGAAAATGAATATTGATGATCTGATAGGCCAGTGTTTCCCAATCCTGGTCCTCAGGGCCCACTGTCCTGCATGTTTTGGATGTTTCTCTGCTCCAACACACCTGATTCAAATGATCAGGTTGTTATCAGGCTTCTGCAGAGGCTTGATGACGAGCTGATCATGAGAATCAGGTGTGCATTTCCGCCGACTTTTAATTGGCCACCAAAAAAAACATTTCCCTCAAAAACATGTCAGTCAACATGAAGTCTTGATGTTACTACCAGAGCACTCCTGTTTGTTGTGTCTTTCTGTGTCTCACTTGTGTCCGTGTCGTCTCCAGGAGCCAGGCCTGAGAGATTGTCCAGTTTCGATGAGGAATGCTGGCAGCTGATGGAGGCCTGCTGGAATGGGGACCCTTCCCAGAGGCCCCTGCTCGGTATTGTGGAGCCCAGCCTGCAAAGCATCATGATCCGGCTCTGTAACTGCGGCTCGGAGCAGAAAAGCAGCAGCCTCGAGGACTCAAACTGAAAACACTCCAAACAAACTAACACACGTGTGATAGGGATCCTGATCAGAAAGTATTTTGTATTTATGAAGAACGGAGCAGAACGGTGACCAGTGAATAACGTTCAAGTTGTCCTCTTTGTTCACAGTTGTTGGATTTACATTATTTATGAGAAGCTGAAACAGACCAGAAGTTTGCAAGTATGTGTGTGTTTTATTGTTTGTGCTTTTTGTGTATTTGTATACAAACTCTCCAGTATGCTCTCATCGTAGCTGCCGCTGTGCTAATTGCTACTTGGTCATAGGATTGTAACTAGATGCAAATTGTTTTAAAAGTAGTCCATTCCCAGTGTTATGAAAAAAAGTATAAATATATAAAAGATTAATTTTAGATTGTATTTAAACTGAACATGTCTGCATCTATACAAATACATCTTTTTTAATAAAATTATCTGTCTGAGTTAAAACGTTTACTTTTTGGCTTGTGACTGGTTTCATACAGTATGTCCACTGGTCATGTGACCAGTTTAACCAGTAGGGGATTATTTTCCTTCCTTGTTTGTTTTTAGAAGCCTGAACAGAAAAAAAGCAAAAATTAGAGAAAAGTTGTTTTGTGTTGACATGTTTTTTCCTTCTGGTTTTCTATGCTGTAACTAATCTTGTGACCTCTTAGATTTATGTTAATTTATGTTAAATAACTGCTTTAAATAACATAATTCACATTTTAAGTTTAAGTTTCTAGTAGTAGCAAAAGTTCAGGAAACCTCTTGTTGCTGAAAGAAAACTCCACACACACACACACACACACACACACACACACACACACACACACACACACACACACACACACTCCACTGTGGTCTTGTGTAGTGTGATTACAAAGCTGGAGTATTGGAAGCTTCTTCTAACATGTAAGTGTTTTTTTCTACTCTAACATCTACTGCTCAAACTTAAAAGGCTATTTACTAAATAAGTTAATTTAATATTAATGGATTCTTAATGGTTTATTTATTATTCATCAAGTTGAATAAAACCTTTTTATAGTTATGGACTAGTTGATTAATCAAAAATAGTAAAGCAAATGTATAAATCATTAATGATTAAAAGCATTATTCACACTGGTAAAGCTTTGTGTGAGCGATGTTTAAATCTTGACTTTGTCTTTCCATTTCAGAGGCTGCTGCAGCTCAGCCGAAAGAATAAATGATGGCCGATGAAACTCGTCAGCATAACCGACAGGAGTGGGTGTTAAAGAAAGGAACACAGGTGAGCAGCATTAGCACCACCTAGTGAGTTTTTAATGCCCTGAACCTTCTCAGACTGTTGTGAGAAGTTTCATGTAGTTAGAAAGAAAGTAGTTCCTACATAAAACTGGAATGTATTTTTGGTGCTTTGAACACCACAGAGTGTCATTTAGTCCCATTATATTAGAGAGAAGGCAGACATCTGTATGGTTGATGTCTCCATAACTCTGCAACTCAAAATCTACCTGGATAAATGGCACTGCTGGCTTTACTGCTGGGTAAAATATGTATTTTTGATTTTTGGATGCACTTTAAAATATGATCAGAGCTTGACAACCCAAATACATCCTGTAATATGATTGTCATTTTAAAAACATACACACATTACATGTATTAAAATGTTTGTTTAATAATCGATGAAAACACTAATAACTAAAGTTGTAACTCCAGACTATCAAGATGTTGCAGTCACATTTTTCAAGATTAAATATTTTATTTTATGTAGAGGAAGAAGATCTGACTCTCAAAATGAAACTGGAGCCTGGAGTTAGCTTAGCACAAAAAACGAAAATGGGGAGGTTTTTTTTAGCTTTGGACAGAGCCAGGCTAGCTGTTTCAATCTGTTTCCAGTCTTTATGCTAAGCTAAGCTAACCGTCTCCTTGCACTAGAGTCATTGAACAGATTTAAGAGTGGTATCAAGGTTATAATCAAACTCTCAGCAAGAAAGTTGTTTTGTTTTGTTTTTTCCTTTAGAAAATAGGGGGAAATTATCTATTTCTCCTAATTGGCTAAATCTGTAAAATCTTCAACATTGAAAATCACAGATTTAAGTTGAGGCACAGCATCTTTAGTCCCGGAAATGTAATCCTATTATTTACTTTTTAAAACAATAATTTATTTTATAAATGACCCATTTTAAATCTAACTTTCTAAACAAGTGTTCAACATATGACAAAGATTTATACATTTGCAGACATGAGCTTGGTTGCCATTTCATTTTCATGACTTTAATTTTTTTCATTTATTTTCATTGGAACAACCCAGTTTCCAGCAGCAATTGTTAAAGTTTAATTTGATCTTATTTGCATTTTTTTTAAAACTCCCTCCAAGACCAGAAACACAATGATGCTGTACCACCATTTAAACTGCAACTCTCTTTTACCTGTTGAATTTTGATGAAACCTCAATAAGTAGCTGGTTAGCTTAGCTTAGCATAAAGACAGAAGGAAACAGCTGGTCTGGCTCTGTCCGAGGGTAAAAACAATCAGCCAACAGCATTATTGAGTTTCATGATGCTGGCAGTTATGTGTCCGGCTATAACCCCCTGTAAAACTACAAATTGTCATTTTTATAATTCAGTTTTTGCACAGATTCAACAAACAAGATATAATATGTTACTCAGAGACGCTGGTAAGTGGAATTTGTCACCTAAGGACAGAGCCTGGATAACTGTTCCCCTGTTTCCAGTCTTTATGCTAAGCTGCTGGCTCGAGCTTCATATTTAATGGTTGTAGCCTTTTCATCTAGTTCTCTGCCAGAAAGTGAATAATAATATTCTCAAAATGCTTTAAAGTCAAGTGAAATTAATTTGTCAACATAAACCAGATATGAATTTTATAATTAAAGTTAAAATCTGTTTTGATAACAAATGTCTGATCGTTCCACTTGTACAGCAGCAGGATGTACCTTGATATCAGATATCAGCTGTAATTCATTCTATACATCATACACGGAATAAACACAGTTTAATAAAATGTTATTAAAATGTTATAAAACCTTATAAAAAGTTATTTGACTTGGGACTGATTAAAAAATTGAGGTAAGAAGGAAATGGTATAAAACAGTTTAATCAGTAAAAACAGGAGCGGCAGAGTAAAAGATACCAGAGTTGATATGATTGACCTGGTAGTGTTGATTCTTATGGCATGACATTTATACATTAAATTCACATGGTTGGTAAAATGGCATCCACAAATATCACATTGCTTTGACTGAGAGTAGTAACTAAGAGAGATAAAGATATTTCCTCCAAGAGTGATTTCCTAAAAACAGGGAAGTTTACATATTTACTTACATTTAAAGATATGTCCTCAATTCATTTACAGGCCACTCTGTACAGTAAAAATGGATTACAGCTCAAATAGTATTACAGCACAATTCCGCATGTATTTCATTATTTTACAAACGACAAAAGCTCTGCAGCTAATCTATAAAATACAGCTTTTAGTCACTGAACTCGAATGAATGTGTTCACTGATGAAAAATGAGAGCAATTTTAATGTCCATAAAAAATGAGCTCTCAGTGATTTACAAAAACAACAAAAAAAAAGAGATGTATCAAAAGTCCTTTTGAGTCATTTTTAGTTCTGCACATGCAGGGTTTCCTCCTGGAAGGCTGAGCAGTGCAGACAGCCGGGAGTCCTCTGGAAACATCCTTCATTAATGAGAAATAGCTTATTCAGAGCATCCATTTCTTCCTCATTTTAAAGTTCAGATATCCACGGAGAGCCTCTGTGTCTCGACCGTTTTGTGCCTCGTGGACATTTCAGGTTTGTAAAGTAGCTCAATAACCTGAGTCTGAACTCCTCAAACCTCAGACTGGCACAAACACGAACAGCTCAGACAGTAACATAAGCAGACAAACCAGGAAGACGTAACAAATAAAGGAGTCGTATGCATGAAAAAAAGGAATTTTCCCTGAATGTTTGCAAGTCTACAACTAAATGACCCACCCAAAACAAGAAAACATGAGATCTTTATTGTTCCACAGTCTTCAAAACAAAATATAAATCCTGGAACAAACAAAAACTACAAAATAAAAGACTCGACCGCCACAACTCTGGGCGGTAAATAAAAAAAAGTGCATTGCTTCAAGTATGTAAACAAAATGATTTGTTTAAAGGGACAGTGACACTCGTTCTGTCAGTGTGCGAGAGCCTGGGCCAGTGCAGTGACTCCTGAGGTTTGGCACACATGTATGAACACACTCATGCACACATACAGTACACACACAGACACACACACACACACACACACACACACACACACACACACACACACACACACACTTCATCAGAGGATCAGGATGACAATTTCCACTTTTTTTGTTTTTTCAGAGGAAGTCCGCTGCTCCCTGTTTGCAGTCAGTGTTGAGGAAGGAGGCTCTATGACCTGCAAAGACACACCCCTCCATCAGCGTGGTCACATGGAGGTGTTGCAGTGGCTGCTGGGAAGACAGGGTGGTGCATGGAGGAGGAGGTGAGTGGATGGAGAGGAATGCAGCGCAACACAAGAAAAGAACACAAAAAGAAAAGAAAATAAACACGAGAGGCGATGAAACACGTACACACGCACACACACACAGACACACAAACACACACACTGTTGATGTGAGCGGTGACGGATGCTAAAATGATGCACCAATCTGAAGACAGTGATCCTGATTGTGTTGAATGAGGATCAGAGCTTCATGGGATAAAATTAAAGAATAAAAATCTATGATTTTTGGAAAGAGAGAAGGAGCAGAGAAGGTTGATTAGTGAACTACAATTGATATTCTTACTGTTGATAAGACTCAATAATTTTAAGTTTGATATATGCCTTTAAGAGACACAAAAATATATATGTAGATGTTCATGTTTTAACCAGACATGGGCCTATTGGAGGCTTTGATCTCTACTTTATACTTCACACTCGTCTGCAGTAGCGCATTCAGCCACTAAGCTTTAATTTCATACTGGGCCGTCATTTACTTACTACTGGACATGCAGATCTGCAGCTTTATATTCAGAGTAGTACCGTTAAAGTCTCACTCAGGGCTGAACAGTTCTCCATGACCACAGAGAATACAGGTGGATATTTAAAAGAGCAGTACTCAAGAGAAGCTGAGTATTAGGGAAATATTAAGGACAGAAAAGAGGAGGAAGATTTTTTTGTATTTTGCATTTTGAGAATGAAGTCAAACTTTCAGTATTTGTGGCAGACATAAGAAAAAATAATCCATAGGAGGAATATTTGTTTTTATATTTGTCGAGGATAAACTTTAAATGTTGGGAATAACGTTGAGATACCATATCAAGAATAATGTGCACATGCAAAATAAATTTTAAAAAAAAAAAATCTTAAAAAGCTTCCTGCTTTCATGACCTTAATACTTTCCCCTACCTAACCTGAGAATCAAAACCTTGAAGTATCCAAATATTTTATTTTATCAGACTGTTCAATTTTGAATTTGTCTGTAGGCAAAGAACAGTTGATTGTGTTTAGTCACATGATATTAATGTTTTAATTTAAATACATATTTACATTTCACAAAGTAATGTATAATGCCCACATATTTGCTCAATAAAATTATCAATGAAATGTTTTTCTTTGCTCCCATTTTTCATAAGTTTAAGTATCTTCTGTGTCTATGCACACAGAAGGGTAAATTCTTTAAAATTTTGTTCAAATTTTTTTAAAAAAGTGTTAGTGAGCACTTCTCCTTTGCCAAGATAATCCATCCTCCTGACAGGTTTGGCATATAGAGATGCTGATTCAACAGCAGGATTATGATGCAATAAAACATCACTCTAAAATGTGCACAGATTTCAAGAAATTTGTGGACAAAATTTGTGCTGAGAAGAAGTCTGAGATTTTTTCTTTTTACTTCATCTCATCAAAATGGAAAAAGATATAAGTTTTGCTTTTATATTTTTGATGAGTGTCGATTGCTTTGGTGTCGGTGCTTTTGTTGCTTTGTTTTACACTGAACATTAGATTCATTGGCATCAAACATTAACAAGGTTAAAACGCTGGAGCTGCATGTCCACAACGAAGTAAAAGACGGACTGTAAAACTGAAAGGTCTGTGTGCGACATGGGCAGCGAGTATAAAATACAAAGAGCTATTCTTTTAACAAAAGTTGACAGTAAACAATCCTACACACTTTGTTCCTAAGAGTCATTCATGTTACTTCACTTCATTTTTGGGACCAAATTAAATCACATGGTTATTGAAACAGTTTGGGATCCCTCCTCACTTTGGGTGATAACAGGATGGGTTCTGTCTTCATTTGGTTTAACATTAACATTTAAGATCATTAGGTGGAAATGAGACAGACCACAAACAATGAAAACAATCACTGAAGACGGCGGCACAAATCGTACTTTGACGCAGACATTTAAACGAAACACTGAATGACTTCAGCGACACACAGTGATATGACACTGAACACGCTTAAAGGGTAGATAACAACACTTTTCATGCTGCAGGTATCTGATATTGTTTTGTATGCGTCTAAGCTTGTGTTAATACTCACTCTGATCCTGATGAGTCTCCGTCCACCGTCCCTGCCTTGATGCTCATGGCGACACCGTTCAGCTGATCCGGCAGGCTGGGTTTAGCCGGGCCGGCTCGACCGTCGCTAGATGACGATCCCTGCGGAGACCCCGTGCCGGGGGCGTTTCCACAAAGCTCGTTGTGGATACGGTTTAGACCGTTCCTCTCGACAATAGGAGACAGCTGCTTCTTCTTTAGGATCCCTGCACAGGACAAAAACAAAATTTAATGTCTATATGAAAAACATTAACGTATTAGTCTCAAAATCAAATATAATAATAATAATCTTTATTTATAGAGCACTTTTCAAAATTCACAAAGGCAGCAAAATAAAGCAGACAGGTTCTAAAGTCAGATAACAGTTAAACAGATAAAATAAAATAGTACAGTGCAAACTGGGATATTACTGCAGCTTCACTTGTTACTTTTTTTTTTTTTTTCAAATATTTGTGTAATTTTCTTGTAGAAACACTCGTGCAGGTGTCTGCGTCATGCTGAACTTTACCTTTGTGAGGGTGGACGCTGAGGTTTGGCAGACTGGGCAGCAGCACTGTCATGGTGTCCTGCGTCCTGCCATCTGAAAACGTTCGGGCGTCACGGCTGAGACTCAGCTCTGGATTGGCTGGAGCATCTGGCTTCAGTCTGTCTGAACCTGGGAGCTCGCTGTCACCGCTCACTGCTGCTCCATAATCTCCAGGCCAGTACATCTTACTGTTGTCTGGAAAACATGTACAGATCATTAATTAAATGTAGCAGAAACACATATAATGATGTTCTAAAAACTAAGTTTTATATAGAATTACCCTAACAAGATGGTCATCTCCATCAGTGTGTAATGTATGTAGTGTTAATAAACCTACAGCTATGACATGAAGTTTTAAATCTGTATCTGTTTTCTTCAGGCACCTTTTCAAATTTTGAAAGTTTAGAGTGTATGAGGGCTTAGAAGATGATGGTTAAGGCATATGATTGCCATTCACATACTTTATCATGTCTCATAAGTTGTGTTGATACCGTTTGTCACAGATTTGGTGCAAAATGTAACCATTTTTGACCACTCGAGACTTGATCAAATAGTCAAAAATCCCTCCAAAATACCACATTAAGACACCAAGGCACTGAGGAACACCATAGAAAATTTCATGCTGTGATTTAGTGTGAAAAATAACTTTTGATATTTGGAGCATCTGGCATGACGTGGTTGTTACCAATGGATTCATTAGGTCTTCTAGTTTCATAAGATATGAATTATCTTCACTCTAGCTTTAAGGTCTAAAAGACAGTAATATTGGGGACGACCATGTCCCCCATGGTGTTGAAGAGGTTAAATTAACCCCACCTTGTGCCTCTAATGTGTTACCTTTTTTCTGAAAAATAAACCCGGCAGGTGGTGTAACAACACTTACTGCTCTTCTGAAGGTATTTACAGAATCCTGAATTGACTATTTTAACCATGTGGATGAAAACATATTCCATCTGTTTCTGGATCAACAACATTTTTAAAATGTTTCTGCAGTATTTCCAGACATATGTCCTCACTTGTTTTGGGGAAACATAAGCAAAGTTACACCCATGATTCTGTATAACGATATAAAATATTGGAACAAATCATTCATTATCATTTCATTCATATTAATTTCATAGCTGATTAATCTGCTGATTAATCTTTTCGTCTATGAAATGCCAGAAAATAATGAAAAATGTCCATCCCGGTTTCTTAGAGTCCAAGATGTTGTCTTTAAATGTCTTGTTTTGTCAGTCCAATACCCAAAGATATTCAGCTTAGTATAATATAAACAGAGGAAAACAGGAAATCTCCATATTTTAGAGGCTGAAAATAGAATTTTCTGCCATTGAACGATTGTTCAGTTATCAATAGTTGACAATTATTTTTCTGCTGATCAACTAATCAATAAGTCGACTAATCTTTACAGCTCTAGACACGTCGTTTGTCTGTTTTGTCGTGCAACAGCTGGAATATCTTTTCATCCAGATGGTTTAACGAGTGTTTGAGGATTTCAACAGAACGTGTGGCTCAAATGTCATGATAACACCTGAGAGACAATCTGGAGTTACGATCAGCTGAGCGTCTGTACCGTGTGGTTGTTGTGGTCTCTTGCAACCATTAGACGCCAGGTTTTCCCAGCATTCTTCTGGGGGGAGTGGACCCTCCTCATCCTCGCTGTCAGAGGAGTGTGTGGAGGCGTAGGAGCCGCTCTGGTCGTCCTCTAGAGACAAGTCGCTGTCTGAGTCGCTGTCACGATCTGCACACACAGCCGGGGAGAAGAGGTTGATGTTGTCTCACTAATCATTACAAACAAACTAAATCAGAGAAAGCAAATGAGAAAATTACCATCCAGGTGCTCTTTAGTTTCATGGAAAAGTGACGCGTGGTCGTTCAGAGCGATGTGCGCCTGACTGTTACTTAACCCGTCGTCCCTGAAAAGAAACAAAAAATCAGTTTCAAGCTGCTACTGTCACTCTGTAAGGTGATTATGTTTCTCGTATTTTTTTTTTTTACCTGAGGACAAACGGCACGTAGCTCTGCTGGCTCTTTCCACTCTGCATGGTGCCGTTCAGAGACACACTGGAGTCTCCAAAGGGAAGGTGGTACAACCGGCCATCCATGTAGTTTGTGTTACATTTGTAGCCCTACAGAGATGAGGGGAGGAGGGATCAGTGTTTTATGAATTAAAAATAATAAGTTTCCAGAATTAACCGTTTGAGCTACTGATAAAACACATACACTTTGAATACAAGGGTTAAAGGACTGGTGTTATTCTAGGTTTGAAAATTTTCCAAAAGTAATAAAATTATGTGCAATTTCAAAAATGTGTATTTTATTTCTCATATTCATAAAATCAGATCATGTGACTGACAGAACTTAACCTGATAGGACCGAGTCCTGATCAGTTCCTTTAAGCCAATCCAGTGTGAGCAACTTGATCTTTTTCTTTTAGAGGTCTACTCATTTTTCAAAAAACTAATTATTGTGGGCTTTCTTTGCTTTCTTTGCTCATTAGTTCCTACTGAATACATAAAGCTTTAAAAATAGGTCACATATTTACTTTCATTCTCAAAAAATGCCCATTAATTTCCTGAAACAGCTGGGCACAGTAGTTTTTTTGTTTTTTTGCTGAGATGCACTTGTTGTTGACTGTTTTAACCTGCAGATTTTAATAGTATTTAGAAACCAAGGGCACAGAGGTCGGCTTTGGCTAAACAAGCAAAATCATTGTTGGTTTTATAGAATATTTGCAGCCTCATCCTACAAGGCAGAAATTATATCTCAACACATTTCTATAAACTTGATACTGTTATAAAATAATATCAATAAAAACTAAAAGTCCAGAAAGTCAACTGGAGGTAGTTTCAGGTTTTTTGGAAAAGATGCTATAATAATAAATTATTAAGTGACTGGACTGAGATCTTTACAGACGTGACATGTGTGAATCAGCAGTTTTACTGTTTTTAAAAGCTTCCAACATGTATCTACAGCTGGGCTCCACATCAGTAGGTTCTGACTGAGTGGAGAATTTTCTCAGAGTTTGTGGTGAGGCACTCACTGCGGCCTTGGATTTGATCATATGATCCGGGCGCTTGCGGCTGCAGCAATATTTCATGGCGGTTCTCGCCTCCTTATTGAAGACGATGCGGAAGAAGAAGACAAAGGGACCCTGGAGGTTGGACAAGAGAAGAAGAGGAGAGGAGGGTCAGAAAAATGTCAGAGGTCAACCTTTCAAAGTGGTTTCAGCGGGGAGTGGAGAACTCACCTGCACACAGTTGAAGCCAGCAAACAGGTAGTGGAAGATGATCATGTCGCTGTTGACAGAGAGGAGCGCCAGAAAACACGTGACAGAAACCAGGAAGAGAACGCCGCCTGCGGTCTTCAGGCCAGAGCTGCAGAATATGAATCACATGAGAGAGAAGAGAGAGAAGTTACTGAGGAGCTGTCAGCACCATTTCTACACATTCACTCATCTTCAGATAAGAGTTTGATGATAAGCAACCAGAACGAGCAAACATCAGGAGAAACAGAGCTGCACATTGTCTCATGAAGTGCCTGTGATTAAAAACCTGATCAAATTTCCCCCTCAAAATTTTCATTTTTTGAATGTCTGTGGATCTTTTTTCCATTTTATTAGAACTTTCAGTATGCACAGTGTATTTTACTGCTGAAATTATATGACAAACACATAGCTGAATCTGGTGTAGGCAATAAAAGGACCTTTTTTTTTTACATTTAACATTTTGTCTATTATTTAGTGAATCAATCACTTTCTTTTCTAAATGCAACAATACAAACATTTCATTTTTCATTATCTGTTAATCATTTGGTTAATGAAACAAATGCAACCTGCCAGTCAAGAGCTCAGATTGTGTGGCTCAAAACCAGTTAAACATCAACATTTTTCAGCTGGACTGTGTCATGTGTTTTTCACACTTTAATTTTCTTTTCTTGAAATAATAAAGGATATGATGTAAACTGTTCCAAGAAGAAGCTGTTCTTCTAGATGAGATTCAGTGGATTTTACTTTGCTGTCAGTGCAAAATTGACAACAGAGGAAAAGATGCAGTACTGTTCACAAAACTCAATGGGCTCAAAATGTATTTGTGTCAAAATGTCTATGTAGTGTTGATGTTAATAAACGTTTACACTACTGCAGGTGCTGTGGCTGTGCTGTGACACACAAAATGACAAGTTTAGGGTCAAACAGAACATTTTCCTCTTGTGTCTGTTAATGTTTGCTTCTGTGTCTCCAGTCAGATCAACAGCAACATGATTAACTGAGAGGAAAGTTTTTGATCTGATGTAATTGCTTATAAATGCTGACAGGAATTCCTTCATTGACGTGGTTGTCAGGTTTTACTGGTTTGATTAGAAAGTTGGCAACTTCTTACCCCTGGACAAAGCCCAAATTAAGTACTTCAACAAAATGACTTTCACTTCCTCTGAGACAGAGAGCACGTAAACAGTGTTTATATTTGATGGAACTGTTGGGACACTCACACGCGAGGCTCTTTCTTCTCAATGCTGTGGTGTCTCGATGTGCAGGACGCTCTGGACGAAAGGATGTAGAGAAAGATGTTCATCTGTGGACACAAACACAGCAGGAGACGGTGAAACATAACATTCATCTTTCTGTCTGAATATTTTCCAAACAGTGGCGGGTGTGTTCGCTGTAACTACATGTGCCTCTGATGAGATCATCATGAGTCAACATGTTGGACCGCAGCACCGCTAAGACTTCGACAGAGTGTAAAACACACAGCTTTATGTTCTGCATTTTAATGTTTATTACATTTAAGTGTATATATCATATTTTTGTATTGTACAGTGCAAATGTGGTACTTGTAATTGTACATGTACTTGGACTACATTTCAGAGGGAAATAACGTGCTTTTACTTTCCTACAGTTATTTGACAGATTTAGTTATTTTATAAATATAAGTTTTTTATGCACAAAAAATCCACTACAACAGTAAAATCAGTCACAGGGGACATTTTACTGCATTGTGTGTTTTTACTTTTAAGAAGTACATTTTCCTGATGATATTTACATTCATTTACTCACGTAACATTTATAATGCAAGACTTTAAGACTGGTATTAGTACTTAGTGGTATTTCAGAGCCTTTATAAGCCAAATAACAGTTATGTTATGCTAATTATACATGAGTTGATCACAGGGACTCACCGACGCCACCATGGCGATGGGTCCAGCAAAGCTCCAGATCAGAGTGTCGTACATGGACAGCCAACAGAAGTCTGGGTTCCCGTAGCCTTCAGGGTCCAGACCCACCGCCAGACCTGGAGAGAGAGAGACAGTATCACCATCAGACTCTCATTTTGTGAATGGAAAGCTTGTTTTCCTTTTTTGGTGTTGGTCTGTCTAAAGTAGAGAGATGGAGTAAAACAGCATTGCTTTCTAATTTTAACTTTTTACTACAGTTAAAGGATGACGAGATAATATTTTACTGGATAATGTCACATTTTGCAACTGTCACTTTAATCAAGATGTCAGAACAGTGGGCACATTTGTCTCACTAGACTCACATATTACACTATACGACTATAAGCATGAAGTCAAATGTGATCAGTTTGCTGATAAAAAAACAAAACAACAAACTATGTTGTCAGAAAATTGAACCTGAAAGACAAATCATATGCAAACAAAGCAATCATGAAAAGGAGAGTGTGAATTTAGTAAATACTTTAAATTAAACTTGTTGGTGTTTGGTCGATCTGGGATGAAACAAGAAAGACGATCACAACTGCATCACCAGACAACTATGATGTAACTCTGACTAAATAATACACAGAAACAAAAAAGGTGACCTTTGCAAATATTTGGAAAAATGTCACCCATGATGTCTTAAATCAATGAAACAAACAACAAGAAATACTGTCATAATGTCATAATGCAACTATATTATCATGATTCCATTTATTCTTATTATCTACTCAGTTTTTTATGCAGTCTTATGATTAATATTTTCCGTTCTTGATATCTGTTTTTGCAGTTTTTATTTCTTATGTATTTTTTGTTTTTTTTTAATCTAATTTCTGTAGCTTGAATTGTAGGATACATTTGACAAACTGCTATGAGTGAATACAACGCAATAAATGAAAAATATTTCTTCATTTTCTCTATCTTTCAATTATGTTTTGGTCTCTACCAGTTGTTTTTTAATATTTGGCATGATGGTGTATAAAATCAACTTAGATTTAAGATACTAAAAGACAAAAACTGGATGAAGTTACTTTGCAGGCTTCTCCTCCCGTGCACAGCAGGTACATTTCTGTGTTTTTAGGTGATATTTTGAGGGTTCAGACCTGTGATGAAGGCAGGCACTCCCCAGCCAATCAGGTAGTAGAATCTCATGGGTCCATAATTGATGTCTCGCACTTCGCTGATCATGCGGTAGACGTGCAGCCCCTCCAGGAAGAGCCAGGAGAATGTGCAGAGGTAGAAGAAATGCAGCAGGATGGCAATGACTGTGCAGAGAAACTACAGACGGAGGGATGATTAAAACACTAACAGCTAAGGGGAAACAAAATAAACTGGGTAAAATAAACTGAAAACTGATTGATTACCGGGTTGTCTGCCTGGTTGATGCCCAGGATGAAGATGAGCTCGGACAGGAAGAGCGCGGTGGCTCCGTTGTTGATGATACTCGTCTTGTTGCACTGCATGGCTCTCAAACAGAGGAGGAAGATGGTGGTGAGGAAGAGGAAGCTCAGCGTCACTCCCACTGTGCTCCATGTCAGGATTTTGATCGGCAGAATCTCTCCGTTCTGACCCAAACATCACGACGAGGAGAGAAAAGTCTGAGTTAGAGAGCAG
This sequence comes from Lutjanus erythropterus, assembly GCF_056507025.1. Lineage (NCBI taxonomy): Eukaryota > Metazoa > Chordata > Actinopteri > Lutjaniformes > Lutjanidae > Lutjanus > Lutjanus erythropterus. The sequence continues at coordinate 24,789,605 of NC_139318.1, forward strand.
AGTGATGATTTGTGTGTTTCAGGTGGAGTTAAAAGTTTTCACTCACCTCCCTCCTGGAAATGTCCATGAGCACGGCGAAGCTGGTCATGTGATAACACTGACAGCTGATGTGGGTGCTGTTTCTGAAAACCACCTCGCAGCCCTTCGCCGACCAGCCGCCGTTCCCGCCTCTGATGTAAGACACAAAGAGCAGAGGACAGTGTGAGAAGGACACAACTTCATTCAGTTTCCTCAGCAGCTGTGTGTGTGTGTGTTGTGCTCACAGGATGGTGTGGTTCCAGAAGACACAGATGGGTTTAGAGCGCTCCTCGGTGGTGACCAGGCGGAACTGCACAGTGATGGGTTTGTCCAGCGTGTGCTGCAGCAGCTCATCGTTGTCGTGGACGGTGATGCTGACCACCGGCGTGTTGATGACTGGACGCTTCGGTACCCTGATGACAACAGGAAAAACACCACATTATTAAAGACTTGAATTCAAACAGTTTTCAATCTCGAACTCAAAACATAATTACATGATTGATATCATGTACACTTTTTAAAATGAAAACTAACCAAAAACTGTTGTAAAACTAAAAAAAAAGAATCACAAGTTGAGATCAGAAAACTGCAATTTTCAGCAAGATAATTTATTTTTAAAATTTTCTGATGAATATAAGATGAAATGAATGAAACTCAGGTCTACCAGCCAAATCAGATGGCTTAAAAAAATCTGAATTTTAATGTGAATAAAGTGAACATTCACAGATTTGTTTGGACACTTACATGCCACAGTGTGTGTATCCCCCCCCTCCTAGCTATGCAAAGTCACTCATGTCTGTGTGTATTCTGTGCCTTGTTAGCTCCCACAGTTAGCAGGACATTCGTTTGGTGCCTCATGTGATTTGTAAGCTTCTCTGGTTTACAGAGTCACTCAGATACTTGTTGTCTTTCATGAGTTTTGCTGTTTGGTTTGTTGGGTTAAGTTAACCTTTTATGTTTGCTTTACTTAATTTAATGTTAACTTAATTTTGCACTGAATTTGCTGATAAAAAGAACCTTTGTTCACACTTTTGCCTCAGTTTTCCCTTCTTCCCTTTTCACCCAGTTACATTTAATTATTTTTACACTCCTCATCCCATCACACAAACCTGGGGATCGTAATTAAAAGTGTCTTCATTTAGAACTTGTGGAGGACTGTCAAGGAAACCCTGTGCATCAAATTAAAATGTTTGAGATGTCCAAGTGATTAAGTGATTAAGATGCATACTGCTAAACTTTTTTAATTCAATACTCTTTTATACAATTTTACAGACATACTCTCATCTCTCTCCTTTAATTTTGAGTCTATTCCTACTATCAGTGCAAAAGTGGCTCACCCAAAAAAAGATTTGAATAATGATTTAATCAATAAATTGCAGTCCTTCATGTTACAGCTTTATTACTAATTCTTACCGCAGACTCCTCTTGTCAGGATCATAGCTCTCTGGCAGCAGCGATGCCAGGCTGTGGAAGATGATCACGCTGGCGATGGCGTCCTGCTGGCTGTCGTCAGGGTGCCGTCTCTTCCTGTTGGCTGAGCGATTCCTCAGCGCGGACTCTGGGAAGACGTCCAGGTGTCTGTGTCCCTTGGTGTCCACAGGTGGTTGGAAGACCGAGTCGGGAAGCGTGACGGCCGTCTCCAGGTCCGCAGGACGAGGGCCCCTCAGGGACTGGTACCGCGGCAGTTTGGCTCCGGCAAAGTTCATCTTTTTCAGACGATCCACAGAGATGACTGTACAGGAAAACACACACATACAGGGTCAGAGAGATAAAAAAAAACTACTCCAGTCAAACTTCTAAGTCATGTCAAGTCTTAATGTTGTCTCAAAGCCCCAGGCATGAGGGTGTTTTTGGTGGAAAACAGGTTAATACTAACTCCCTTTATTTTTATTTAATTGTATTTAAGTTATTTCTCTTTTTTTGCTAAAATCAGTTAAATTTTAAATTACATATCGAGTCCAAACAATATCAGATTCAGCCTTAAAAATGACCAAATCATTTAATCATTACTTTTTTTTAATTTGATGTTTTTCATTAAATAATCATTTGATTGACAGAAATCGACAACTATTTTAATAATCTTCCAAGTTATTTTTAAAGTGAAAATGCAAAACATTTCCTTGTTCTGGTTTCTCAATTCTAAGGATGTACTGTTTTTCTGTTTTAATAAATTGGATATTTTGGTGTTTTGGACTGTCGGCCAGACATAATAAGATATTTTTACAATATTCTGACATTTCATAAACCAAACAATAAACAACAGAACCAGTAGATTACTGAAAATAATCAATAGTTTCAGCCTGCAACACTATGCTTTGAGTTACTGTAAATATCTGGATTATTTCCTGCCTTTGAAAGAGTCAAAAAAAAGATTTCCTCTTTTCATTTCTCATTTCTTAATTTATACGAAGCGGGAAACAAAAAAGGAAGCAAATATTTCTACAGTTTTTGCTGTGAGAATGGCCCATATGTTATGTTATTTTTATGTGCCCATGTTTGTTCTGTTTGTTGTGTTTGTTCTGTTGTCTTGTGCTGCATTATAGTCTTTATGTCTTGTAAAAGTTCATAATAAAGTCAAATCACAAAACAGAAAAAATCTGACCCATCAATTTCTGAACTTAAATAACACAATTGTGATAAATTAACATTTTGACCCACAATAAAGAACCTCTACAGGCTTTAATGTTTGCCAGCAGGTCATGTCTGGTGCTCCTGAGGTGAAGCACTCACCTATATGTGGTGTGACGATGGTGAAGGGGCTCAGATAAGTCTTCCTCATGTTCTGTGCCAGTGTGTTTGCATATTCCTCGTAGTGGCGCAGCAGTGCTGCCGTGCCGCCCTCCGAGTGCTGGATCAGCTCCCAGTGCATCCGTGTGTCTGGAGACAGGATGGCGCTGCCCACACGCACCAGATTCTGTGAGAACACAGCGAGAGAGAGTTCAGCGTGACAGGATGCCACAGCGCAGAGAGAAATGACATGTGATGAATTCTCTGCAGACACAGCACGAGAGGCTGTGAAGTCCCACCAGGACTGGTTTCCTTTTTATTTTTTTGTTTGCTGTAAAAACTCCCAACAGTCCATTGTTTGTTTCCAGGGGAGATGTACAGTGTGCGGCTGCTCACCTCAGTGAAGTGGACGTCCTGTGTGGCTGTGAGGTTGAAGCCCTGCTGGCTGCTCTCATGCTGCAGCAGAGACTGTGTGAGCCGGTACGCTACTTTCACATCGCTGCCGTAGTATTTCTCCGTGTGTAGGGTGGCGTTTGCCAACATGGCTGCCGTCTGTTGAACATGTCCAGAGTCCAGGAGCGACGCGTTACGGTAAAACCTGTCGGACTGAAGGAAAGAAAATAAAAAAACAACCATTTAGTAACTTGATGGTTCACTGGTGAAACATATCGTTAGTCATGGTAGTGTTGTGGGTCTGGGGATTAGAGCTGCAACAATTAGTCAATTAATTTGTCAACTACTTAATTAATCACCAACTATTTTGATAATTGATTAATTGTTTGAGCCTTTTGTTATAAAGAAAAAAAATGTCAAAATCCTATGATCTTCTCAAATGTGAATATTTTCTGGTTTCATTACTCCTCTATGACAATAAACAGAATAGTTATGGGTTGTGGACAAAACAAGACATTTGAGGACACATTTTATGAACCGAAGAACTACTTGATTATGTGAGAAAATGACTAGATTAGTGGATAATGAAAATAATGGTTAGCTGCTGCCCTGCTAGGAACAGCTATGTCGGTTGGTTGGTCCAGACTGAAATATCTCAACAAGTATTGAGCGGATTGCAATTTTGCATAATGATATTTCTATAAGCCTCAGCTGTACTTTTTACTGTACTAATTAACAAAATGATCATGCTGACATTGTTAACTAAGGTGCTGACATTGGTTAACATTAAAATCTGCATGTTAGCATTGCCATTCTGAGTATGTGAGCATGCTGATATTAGCATTTAGCTCCAAGCACCACTGGGCCCAAGTGCAGCCACTAGCATGACTTTTAGATTATTTTGCTTGTTTAAATCATTCTGTTCTTTTCCATCCCTCTGAACGATGGTGTTATTGTGGGAATTGCAAGTTAATTTTAAAACTGACAGACGGGGAAGTTACACACCAGGGCTTTCAGCTTGCTGAAGGTAACAGAGGTACAGTTGAAGAGATTGGGAGGCAGCCAGCCTTTGTGCTCATCACAGTGTCGGATCGCTGTGCCTGAGAAGGAGGAGACGGAGGGAGAGAGGTGAGGAAGAGACTGCAGCTGAGAGACGGCTGGAGGCAAGTTTCATATATTGCCATTATTTTATGGTAATTTGATGAGCTGCCTGAAAAACCATCATACCGAGCGTTCCCTTGGGACAGGGAACTGCTGCAGGGAGACCAAACTTCGTCCTGGGCCACCAGATCCCAGCCTCGATGGCCTGAGGGCAGCTGTCATAGATTACTGAGAGAGATGGAGCAGGAGGAGAGGATGTGGATAAAAATGGAAAAATATTTAATATATTGGTAGCTATAATGGAACAGGGATTATAAATTAACCATTACAGTGACTTGATAATCTGATGCGTTCTAACCTTCACAGCCGTTTGCAGAGACTTCAGCGAAGGGGTTATCACAGCGGTCACACTGGCGTCCGATGACTCCAGGTTTACACTGACACTGACCGCTCTCTCGGTCACACGCTCTGGAGAACGAGCCGACCGGGTAGCAGTCACACAGCAGGCAGGTGTCGCTGCCTTCGGGACGGTAGTGGTTGTCCTGGAAACAGGATGGGAGAGAGGAAGTGCTGATTAACACATTTTTTAAAAATCAACTTTTCCACACCAGCCTCTTGAAGGCTTTGACAAGTTCCTCCCTGTTCCCGCCAACGTATTCCTAATGGGACATCAGCTGTGTCCCAGTACCATCCTACATAGCAGGTTTAGAGTGAGTTCACACTGAAAAAGTGATGCCAGTAAATCTGCAGCAGGCAGTTTATTTTTGGCTTCACTGGGCAAAAGTTTAAGAATAACATAATTCAAGCGGTCTAAGAGAAAACTAGACTTCTGTCCCGCCTCCTGGCTCTTTTTTCAGTCTTTAGAAAATCTAGCCACAGGTCATTTCAAAGAGAGAACATTTCTATTGGCTGCAAGCATCTCTTTCTGCTGCGCTTCAGACTTGTGGGTGTGATGAGAGGGACTCAGCCAAATAATATCAAGTGGCAGAAAGAGGCAGAGGCTTTTGCAGCTTTAAGTTTAGTCCATAATTGTTGCACATTAAATTTGCTTAATTTAATGCAGGAGCTGCTCATAACTGTGAAACTAAATAAACTATGGGGGTACAGAAGGAGAAATAAATACTTAATTACTCCTATTGGTGGTGGAAATTACTAAAACATTGTAATAAACAATAACAATAAACTTCATTAACTGAGAACTTATCAAAACAAAATTACAAAGTGCTTCACAGAGAGAAACTAAACACGCAACTCAGAAAAAATTCAGGAAAGCCTTTCCAATTAAAGTTTGCATTTAGTAGAAACTTAAAAGAACACATGGACTCAGACAGACTTATTTCCTCTGGCAGGTTGTTCCAGAGTCTTGGTGCCCTAATGACAAAAACTCTGTCCCCTTTAGTTCTTAGCCTGGTTTCTGGAAAGGACAGAGGATCTCAAACTACCCAAAGGTTCATTTGGAATTAAAAGGTCTCGAAGATAACGTGGATAGTTCTGAAGAATAGTTTATTATTCTTCTGTACTATAAAAAGCCAAGCTGAAAAAGTTGCTGTTGATGCACAGAAGAGTGAACATTAATTCATGTGTTGCTGCTAAAATGCAGAGATATTGGGATCTGGAGTGCTCATATTACCCATTTGTGCGAGGAGATCCTTCCACTTTAAAGGAAAAAAAAAAATCCACCGCTGCTATGTGAAAGGGTTCATAGGACCATTTTACTTGAACAACAGTGGAAGTCCGTGTATGAGGCTTCCTATCTGGCTATCTGGCTTTAATTTGCTAACTCTAATCTCATGCTGTTTTTCTTGCTGTTTCTGTTATGTTCATGCTCTCTTTAAAAGTCAACAGAAAAAAAGTAGATGCACTACAGATGGTGGCGAGGCAGCTCCAAAAATATTTTGGACAACTAAAATATTTAATCATTGGAAAACCTTTTCTTTTTTAGATGTTTAATTGGCAGTTTAATGAAACCTGTGGGTGTGTGGCATCATTTTCAAAAGAGTACTGTGCATTGATGTCTTGTATACTTTCCTACTGTAAGTTATGTGTATGTTGTATGGGAAGATCATGCACCGTCACACTGACTGGCAGCAGTAGGTCTCACCTTACACCGACACTCTCCACTCGTCTTGTTGCAGTCGGAGTCGAAGCCCTTGTCTGTCTGACAGTTACAAGGGCCGCAGGTCTTGTGACCCCACCAGCCTCTGGGACACGGCAGGTCGGTCCTTTAGACATGATACAATAATTAGATTAAAGCACACAGCACAAGAAGAACCATGATAACACACACACAGTTTTACGTAAACGAAAAACTGTACTTTTTCTCGCAGTAATGGCCGAAGTAGTTGCTGGGACAGTCGCAGGTGTAACCACGAGAGGAGCTCAGCTTCCTGGTGCAGGTTGACTCGTGCTCACAGGGGTTTAATGAGCAAACGTCAGTGCAGTTGGTGCCGTAGTAGCCTGAGGATAAAGAGGTGAGGCAAAGGAAAATGAGCGGTTGTGCTCTCACAACATGACATGACCTGTAATCTGTAGTAAGCAAATTTAAGAAAAAGGATTATATATAAAAGGATAAGCATTTTAATTTGGCAACTAGAGACATAAACATCATTATATATATAGGCTTAATGTATATATGATGATGATTGAGAGGTTTTGAGATTTTAAGTGACCTTCCAGCCCTGGAAATGTTACAATCATGTGTACAGACTGACCAGCGAGGCAGGTGCATGAATGGCTGTCCCAGTCGTCACTGCAGTAGCTGTTAACAGGACAGGGGCTTGAGCTGCAGGGGTCGGGCACGCTGCAGCCCGGCTCCACGTTTACCTTCCTCGCCTGAGACAGACTCAGAGCGCCGCCCACACGCAGACCCTGCAGGCAAACAAACAAACACTTGTACAAATCCATCCGAGCACTTTATGCATTATGTATTTTCAGATATTGCAGATAAATTTGCAATTTCCACAAACCTCTCAGGTGTGGTGTTTGTTTTTTTTATAAGTGAAATCTTCAAAATGAATGAAAGGAAATTATCTATAGCACATTTTATACACAGAGGCATTTCAGTGTATGAGACAAACAAACAAGAAGCAACATCTATATAATAAATATAATTAAAAGAAGGCACAAAATACATAAAATAGTAATTAAAAAGTGAGTCATTAAAGCAATATAAAAAAAGAAGTAGTAGACAAAAACATACTGAATATGGCCTTGACTGTATATATCAATATCTTTTGGAACATTGAATAGAAAACCATGGAGCTAAAAAACCTGCCAGCAGAGCTCAGCTGTGAGCCTGAGACATCACTCCCAGTGGGAGTGACTAGAGGTCTGCTTCAGGGTTTAAGTGCATTAAGTGTGTGTTTTGGAGCTAAGTTGTAGGCGAATGAAAAGAGAAATGTTTTTAACCTGGATTTAAAAATGGTTACACGAAGGGCAAATCTAAGCTCTTCTGACAGTTCGTGCAAACAGACAAAGTTAAAACTTTTTTTCAGGTGCTGCTGAGTGAACATTGTTTTCAAGTCAAAACTATTTGGGTTGGAAAGTGATTCAAATGAGTGAACCATAATAATAATTTTTCAACATGCATTTTGTCTTAGCTTGAGATATAGTCATTCACACGCTGTTAAAACAATGTTTATATATAATCTCAACTACTAAAAAAAAAATGGTTTATTCAATTGAAAATGACCAAATGTAGATTCCTTTGGATCTCTGAAACACCAAACCAACACTTTCTAAATGAGCTGCTCACTGAAATTGATCAGTATTTAAACATGATCACTCACTTTGATCACTCTGGATTATCAAACTAATTTATTACATGAGTTTGCTGAATACTCGGTTCAATTTGGTCAATTACTGATGTTTCTATGGAAGGAGCTCCGCCCATAGACTCAGGACGACTTAGCAGAAGCAATATAATCATTTTCACATCAGTATTTAGTGCAAAATCTTCTGATTAAGTAAGTAGTCTTGTGAAAAGTGGGATAATGTACATGCATGCATGTGAAATAAGCCCCCTCTGGGTGATTCAATTCCTGCACCACCCTGTCAGATTATTTCACAATAGTGACCTGCTTGCTGTATATTATCACTTATTTAAACCAAACTAACTGAATGATGTCGTTGTCATTATAATTAGTATGATTATTATGTTAAAGTCACTCCTATTGTTTTTGCACTAATGAATAACGATGAATTTAAAAAAAACACGATCACAAATGCTGATATGAATAACAGAAACTACAGAAGTGACTGACCTGTATACAGCCACGGAAGCCATGCTGAATTTTCCCATCAGGCCTCGCCAAACCACCAACGCTCACAGTTTTCAGCTTTGAGTCTCGCAGCTTCCCATCTACCTCCATACTCGCCTGAAAAGGTGCATGACACAGATTTTATGACTGAAAACTGGCAACTTTAATTCCTTATGATTTACAGGAACCAGGACTCAACCACTCACCAGGTAAAGTCCCTGGTCTAAAGACAGCACTGCTTTGTGGTGGCTCGATGCTCCCCCCAGACTGCTGATATCCAGCTGCAGATGGTGCCACTCTCCATCGTTCACCAGCACCTCGTCCACGCGGGAGAGAGTCGAGTCTTCCCCTCTGTGCAGCCCCATCAACACGCTCCCCCCACGCAGCTACAAAGGCAGCGAGAGAGGCGAGAAAAAGGGAGGAAACAGCAGGAGGGAGATTGAACCGACGTTCAATAACAGAGCAGATAAAAGACCACCAGGAATCAGCACTGAATCACATGATGTACAGAAACTTCCAGCTCTGACAGGGTTTTTTTTTTCTGCACACTTTCCAGTCAAAGTTGAAACAATGAATTGCAGCATATCATGTGCAGAGCTGAAAATAGATTATCGGACACTTATGTAGCATCAAAGATTCATCAGTCTAGAGAGAAGTAGCCCAACACAGGGCTGAAAGTGCCTCAGATGTCACAATGAGTGCCTGATCAGCACGGTTTTGTCCCAGTGTCCTCTGATATTCAGTGACGCTGCCGCAACTCAGATGGCCAACAGGTGGAGCCTCAATCCTGCAATGTTTTATCTTTTTGAAACTTCAGGTGAGGACCGCAAGCTCACAAGGAAATAAGTTTTCTTTCACTCTCTGTCATTGAAAGAATTTATTTGGTCTTTGCTGATCAGGTTAAGCCACAAATAACCTCAAAAGCCTTTAAAATGTTTCCTTTTTTCCTCATTAAAAGTTTCCCATTGAGGATAAATTGACTATGTTATGTGCTGCAACATTTCAGTGACTCTAAAACTGTCTGTGGAGCAAGTGAGCAGAGTTTTATTTTATATAGCACCATTCATAGACACCAGACAAGGTCAAGGACATAAAATCAAACAGAATCAAATGAATAAAAGGTAAAACATCAGATAAAATATTCAGTGGGAACAGATATAAAGACCAAGTTAAAACACAAAATACCACATGCTACCCAAATGCCTGTCTAAACAGGTTTTTAGCTGCTCCACAGAAACCAAAGATCCCAAGTTTACTGGGAGACTACACCAAAATTTAGGGTGAACTGAATGTGATGAAATTGACGCATGTATTAGGATCTCCATTTTACTGCTGAACACAATGGAGAGAAATAACCGTGACTACCTGAAAGTGGAGAGGAATAATTTGCGAAACAATTTATGAAGCCAGAAAGTGTGTTTGAGAAAAGGTGTAACTCACCTGCAGTGTGAGGTTGTGCTGCATGCCAGATGAGATGTGCAGCAGTGTGGCGCTGGCCTGACGAGTGCGGAACATCAGCTCTACATGCCAGGGAACAGAGGCCGCTGCCGCCATGTTGTTCCACTGCAACAGGCTGTTACCCAGGAAACGCTGCGGGCTGGCCATAACTACAGCAACAAGAAGTCAAAAAGCAGAAAAAATGTAAGCAGAGAATAAAAGGTTGGAAGCAGTGATGCAGATAAATGAGGGTCATGAGAGTCATGAGCGTCGTCCAGCAAGTCCAGTATGTTCTCTGTTCACGTCCAAGTAACCATGGCTAAATAAAAAAAAAAACAATAGAAAAACCCCTCAGTTTATCAGACATAAAGACACTTAAATTCAAGAATCTGCAAGCTTTTTGTGGCATCTAAAATCAAATCAGGTGTTTCCAGAAAGCTCACAGCCGTGTTTGCCAAGCCTCCCGATTTTCCAGGGAGACTCCAGTTCCTCATTGGCGTATTTCTCCTGATTTATGACAAATTTTCACACCTTTTTCCATTTTCGTTATCACAGTCTGTTTCTGGCAGCGTACAGTGTGTGTAAGCCCTACAATAACAAGCCTCATCCTCCTCGTGAGTGAGAGAAATGGAGAGTACAAAGAGAAAACAAATACTCAAGCAAATAACCTGGAGAAATAACCCAAGGAAAAATATTTGTAAAATATACATTTTCTGTGTTATTGTAATCAAATTTGAAACTGGACTAGGTAAGGCCTTGTTCCCATTGTGTTTTCAGTTCCAGGTCATCTGCAGCATCTGTTTGCTAGAAAATGTGTACATACTATTCTGTTATTTTTATTCTTTAAGAGTCACCAGAATGCAGGAGAAAAAAAATCATCAGTGAAACTCATTGTTTGGTGGGTGAGGCACCCTGACCCCTTGCTTTGGTTTCAAAATCCTCTGTATTTTTCAGGTCTGAAGGCTGGCATGTTTGCTCGTATCACAGGCTTTACAAATCAACACCTGTCCTGCTTATTCAGGGGAATAAGATACAAGGACATTAAGGTAAAATCTGAAACAGGATATGATTTAAGTCCTCCTCCAGTCAATGATGTTTGAGCTTCACAGTGCATGCAGCAAAAGTTTTCACATTCGTCTGCAAAAGGACGAAAGATTTTTGTGGGGAAAAAAACTCATCAGACATAAATTATTATATAAAGCAGAATATTTTTAAATGACTTAAAACATGTCTGGAGGGGATCTTTAAAAACCCCAATGACTTCTCCTTAAGTCTAACAGTGAAATTTTAATTTCAAATCTAGTTTTACTTTTGCAGTTCAGGATTCAGAAGAAGTTTCAGTGTCTGTGCACCAACTCTGAAGTTTGACAGGAGCTTTCGGTCTCTTTCACACATAAACAAGGTGACACGAAAGGACACTGTGCCTGATGTTGGACAGTTTCCCTCTCATTACACCGTCTCTGTGCAAAGTGAAGAAAAGCACCCGATCGAAATGATTGATTGGCGATGGCAAATTAACCTGATGTACAGCGGCCAGTGCTGTGAGAGGAGAGAGATGCAAAAAGAGAAACTGCAGCACAGTTTGAGTCACAGTGTCTCGCATTTATACAAAATGATATAAAATTAGCCCTGCAGTGTGTGGAAGACATTGTTGGGAATCTAATATCAAGAACTCCAAGATGAGGCCTGTTATGTGACAGATCTCAGACAGAAGGGTTTAAATAATGTAGAATTTAAATCTGTATGCAGGGGAAATGTTCAGAGTGGCCCTCAAATACTGGAAGATATCTGAAAGGAGTGGCTCGAATCTATAATTAAAAACTACGTCTTATGAAATAATGACAGCAAACAGAGTAAGAGTAAGGATATAATCAATATGTGGGACATTTATATTAAACAACTCAAGATGCTCTTATCAATAATATGCTTTTTAACACATTTATTTATAAACCATATTTTTTGCAACATTATTGATTAATATACATTGTTACATATGTAGTATACATATTTCTTACAGATTATTTATTTTCTATTTTTCTCTCTCTTTTTTAAAATATTTTGTGGTACAATGCATTTATTTTTACACATCTCTTATTTCTATTTTCTATTCTTCTTGCAATTCTTTATATCATTCTCTATGCTTATATAAATATATTCTTGAATGGGAGCAACTGTAACCCATGAATCAATAACGTATTTCTGATACTGATACACTTTATGTATCTTACATCTTTGTATCTGTGTGTTATTTTGACCTCCATGTACATTTCTTAAACTCTGCACTGTGTGTAGAGAGAATAGAAGCACAACATATTTATAAGTGCACGTATGTAGATGAATGTTTAAGTGTTATGTGTCAGTATATGTGCTTTTCTTTAATGTTTTGTGCTTTTTCTCAGAAGGTAACTACTGTATGTTATTCTTATCCAAGGGCACTTTTTTCTCCCTTATGAGCATTATTATGTATTATTTGTTACTGTGTATTATCGGTTGTTACTGATTGTTTAAAAGATATTTTTAAAAAGATGGGAATGTATCCTGGAGTTTAAGCACACCTTGTTATCTCCGGTATACATCGACCAGAAGACACCAAACAGATCAATAAATCCTGTTTCCCCTGCAGGCGAGGAAACATTTGATCCCTGCAACTTCTTTTTAACGTTATCGAATTACGGTGATCTGCTCTTTATGAATGCACCTGACCTGTGTTTAAAGATGTTGGATATTGTATACCGTTGTGTTTTATGTTTTATTACTGGCCGTGGAAATCACATATGTTACTGTTTTCTGTATGCTGCTGTTGAATGTCCATCTCTGTCTGTCTGCAGGCTCTTACATTGGTTGGCATGTGTATATAAATCTATTCTTGGCCTGGTTGCTTCTTCCCTCAGCACATACGTATATGTGTAAAAAACAAAATCAATACATCTTCAGATGCTGCTCCTGAGATGCAGAACAGAACTAGTCAAAAAAAAAAAAAAGCTTTTAAAGATGCTGCTGCTTCATCCTGGAACAATTTACAGAAGGACCTGAAATTGTCAGAGCTGATCACTTTGAAAGAATTCAAGTTAATTTTAAAGGATCAATAAAATAGCTTGTCATCAATCTGATATCTTGTAAATTTTCTCTGATATTGTTTTATAAATTGTACCTGTGTCATAACTATTTTTTTTTTTTTGTCCTTGATCTTGTATCTCATAGCGGTGTATCGGTCATTTGTATTGTGTGACAGCTGTATTTTTCTGTGTTTGTCATTTGTGTTCATTGTTGTAACAATGTTTTATTCTGCCCTCTCGGCCAAGTCACTCTTAAAAAAGATATTTTAATCTCAAAGGGGTTTTTACCCTGTTAAATACAGGACATATGTGTACACACACCATACAAGGGCTGCATCTATTTTCATGATCAATTTTGTCTACTAAATGTAAGAAAATAGTGAAAAATGTCCATCACAAAGAAAAATTCACAAAGCTAAAAGTGACAGATTCAAATCACTTGTTATGTCCAAAAATATTGAGTTTACTATCATTTAAGACAAAAGAAAAGCAAGACATCTTCACCTTTGAGGAGCTGGAACCCAAGAATATTTTGCATTTTTCAAAACTATAACAGCAACCTTATTAACTTTCTGTTGACTCACTGATCAGCTCTTCACAAATCCAATGCACATACATCCATAAACAACTGCACTTTAAAAGGCAGCTCTAACAGTGTTGATGATTGTTCAAGACTGTTGCTGATTATAATATATTCAGGTTATTAACACTCATTAAATCCCCTCTAGAGATCAGTAACATGCGATCACACTACATTTTCCTCAGACCTATGTGCTCAAAGAAACACATCCCTCCCTATTTAAATATCTGTCCCTGCCTCCCTGCAGAACAAGCTCTCATCCCCCCTTTAACATCTGATCTGCATGAAAAATTGCTCTAAAATAAATCTTTTTACTTCTTTGAGTTAACAACAAAAACTGTGTTGTTTTGCCGCAGTCGTTTACATTCCTCCGTGTCTTCTCAAATTGCTGTAAACCATAAATCAGCACAGATAACAGCTGCAGCGGATCAGGTGGAACAAAAACAGACACCAGAGAAGGCGGGGACAGAAACATAAGTAATGTACTATATGTCTTCAAATGTCAAAAAGCAATCAGTCTAAACCAGAGAAAATTCCACTGGAGCTGCTCGTTTCTCACAGCTAATACTGATTATGTCATAATTTAGGCATTAAAAGCACTAATCATGAGTATGAATGTCTGAAATCAAGTCAGGTGTTCTCAACAAGCTGCAGTACAAACAGCTGCAGTGCACACAGTTGGTTTTCCACCTGCTATTTTCAAATGCAAATGCAGCAGTTTCTGCAGCAGTGAGTTTCTGTCTCCACTGTGCTCATTTTGACCCGATGGACGGGTCGACAACAGCTTTATACTTAACGATGAGTTCAGTCGCAGGTCACCAGAGCCTGTTTACACCTTGGTTGTGCGTCTTAGGTGATCCGATCACGTGTGTGGTGGACAGCTCCGAGTAAAGGTGTGAATGCGCGCGAGAGACATTGAGGACACACTTGAGATCCAATCGCTCAGACCATATTCAGAGGTGGTCTGGACTGCATGTAACCACGTTCTTTCAGTTGTGTCCTGGGCCACATTGAGGATCCACTTACCTCAACTGACATCCTGTAAGTACATCATTTGGTTCACTGTCGTGCAAATTACACGTTTGGCCTCTCTTACCTGCTTTCTAACTGCAAAATCCACAGACTTCCTTTAAAAATCACTGCACTCTTGAGAGTTGTTGAGTGAAGAGAAGCTTAATAAACTTTGTGAAATGCCGCCTGTGACAAATCTCTTTTCATTTGTGCCTCTTTTAAATTAAATTCCACATTAAATGCAATACATGTTGTTTCTTTCCGTGTAAAAACACTGTCATTGCTGTACTGATCCCACTCCTGTCTAAAGTGCATCTTACCAGCCATTATTTAGCAGCTATTCGAGGACACTTTATAATAACCATTATTGGTAAACTGATAATCAATTAAACTTTAGTTAATCAATCATTATACTATGCTATAAACTTTGTCTGGATGGCCAAAATAAAGTTGCAACTGATCTTTGTAATAAAACTACAATTGCTTAATATAAACATAATATAAACATTTGTTTGTTAATAGTGAAATAATTATTAACTAAAGTTTAATTAATGTAATTAATTAAAATGAACCAATTCATCATTTATTATTGGTGGTTATTATATCATTATGAAGTGTTACTAACAACATTCAACAACACAGGCTGCTCCTTTGTCACCAGTCTCATCTCATATTTTCCACTCTGATTAACGCTCAACACTTTTCCACTTGACTCACTCACCTCTTTCACAGTTTCTCCCTCCAAATCCAAGTGGGCAATCACAGCTGAAGGAGCCCCACAGGTTCACGCAGGTTCCTCCGTTCAGACACGGGTTGGTGTTGCAGAAATGTCTTCTGGCAGAACATCCTAAGAGAGCGACAGAATGAGAGGTTGATCCATCTGTTTGATCTACTCTGCCTCATTATTTCATCAAAGGTGCAAAGAGTTAGATTGTGATAAAGTATTCATAGCAGGTACAATGATCATTTCCCACTTCCCCGCTGTGCTCATTATGCTCATTGTTATTTTCTTGCCTCTGCCTGTCTCCCTCACTTGGATGAACCAACAACAAAACATTGTCTGACTGCAGAACAGTGCCAGGTTTAAGACATTAAGTAAAAGATGAGCTTCAGACACCAAATAGCAGGTCAAAAGGTACCTGGCAGAGTGCCGTTGTTAGCGATGAAGCTGGCCATGTCGATGTGCTGGTTGTCGATACGCAGGTTCTTCATGCAGCCCACGAACTGCCGGTTGCGAATGGGAAAGTCCTCTGGGAGTTTGGGAACTCCTCCGAGGAGCAGGGGGCCGGTCAGGTCCAGTGATCTGAAAACACAGAAGCCATGAACATTTATGCACCAGGAGTTTTGCTCTGCCTTTACATCATCAACACTAATAAGGGGGAGGGAGAGATGCATGAAAAATTCATCACAGAGATAGTTTTGCAGTGTTATTTCTGCCCCTGGAGACGAAAACAGAAAAAAAAGGATAAACATCCCTATAAAGGAAAAAAGCAAAGCTTAGCTAAAACCCTGGAGATGTGGAACTTCATTTCAAAACAAGTTTACTCTCTCTCTTAATGAGCCAACTGCAAGAAAAAGTAATCAAGTAAATTACTGAAGTCAACACAGAAGTAATGAGGGGAAATACAAGGCAAAGAGCAGAAGGTTATTTTTGAAATTCCTGCTGCAAAAATAAGATTTATCTTCCACATCTTAAAGGGACAGTTTGGATTATTTGAAGTAGGGTTGTATGAGGACACAACCCCAGTTTGGAGAGCCAGCAGGAATACTGGTGGTGGTGGACAAATCTAAGTAACATAGTGCTGTGGACAGGGTTGCAGAAGAAAAACATACTTCAGCTGACTAAAAAAATCAATTTCAGCTTGAGTGTATGCTATATTTCGAATGCTTTCACTGCTTTCTCTTGTCGTCAGACAGCCTTTTCCGTTGTTAACCCGCTGTAATATGCAACAAATATCACTCCCTCCAAAGTAACCAGCCTCCTTTGGCAAAAACAGTCATTTTCCCTCCTCCAAAATTGGAACTGCTGGTCTACTTGCTGCCTCAATAGATTAGTTTGTTTGTGTTATTGTGTGACTTTTGTGTTTTAAAGGTTAGTTCAGATTCACCAAAGTCACACAACAACACAAATAAACTGTCACAGGTAGACCTGCAAATCCAGTGTTCTGTGAGATAAAATGATCGATTTTGTCAAAAAGATTTGTTCACTTTTAAGTGAGCAATATTTGGCTTATATAATGTTGATTTCCTGTCAGAACAGGCTGTCTGACAGCAAGGTAAAGTGATTAAAATATTTTAATATATCATATACTTAAATGGATATTGACTTTATTAATATGTTTTGCTACTGGCCCCGTCCACAGCAGTGAATTGTGTAGCTTCTTACACCACTAATCATCTCTGCTTCCCCAATTTACTGTAGGTATTACAATGACTATTGATAATTACCAGAAACAATCTGAACTACATTCTGCTGATGTACGTTCTATGAACTTACTTTTTGGATCCTGATTGGCTGCCCTGAGCGGAGCAGGTGTAGTTTCCGATCATGTGACCAAATCTGAGGGCCACAGAGGTGTCGCAGTTGTCCACGGTCACTACGACGACCTTCTGGTCCGAGGGGCCCTGCGGCAGGCCGGCCTGGTTTAAGATCGGCTGCAGAGTGAGAGAGAAAACTCATGAGAATCAAGATAGATTATAGAACGCCTTCCTTATGTTTCCAGGGAAGAACTGGTAAAAACAACGAGGCTTAAGAATGCAAAATGCCTCGCTGCCTCACTGTGATATGCACACTGAAGTCTTTGTGTACACTTGAGAATCTGGACAAATGTTTGTGGCTCCTTGATTGTGTTTTTCTTTGCATTCAACAGAGAATTTAACAATGCATTTCTGTTTTTTGTGCTTTTACACAATTGAGAGGATTAATCACAGAATAACACCATCAGAATAATAACATCTCTGCAGCTCTATAGTACGTCATCATCATTGTCACAGATTTTTCCTTTAGCATTTTCTGCAATTTGGGGCTGCAACCAACAATTATTTTCATTGTTAATTAATCTGATTACTTTCTCAATGAATCCATTATTGTTTGGTCTATAAAATAAAAATGGTGAAAAATGTCACTCAGTGATTCCCAAATCCCAAGATGACAACTTAAAATGTCTTGTTTTTCCCAGAACCCAAAGATGCCATACTTTGACTTTTCCTTCTTAAAACATTTCTCAAACCGATTAATCAATTATCAAAATAGTTGGCGATTAATTTAATAATTTATTCATAATCGTTAATAATTGCAGCTCTAATTTCTATATTCTGATTAACTGTACAGTCCTAACACATATGCCTGCTTGAAATAGTGTAGTTCAGTACAGCAGAAACAGTAAAAATTGATTTAGATGAACAGATAAAAGAAGATCATCCTATAATGTCACATTCATTTGAGATTCCCAAAAGGTTTGTCAGCATAAAGATCATGACACATTGAGGGAAAAAAAACCCCATCATGTCGTGTTGCTATTTTTAAGGTGCTGAAGTATTTTGGTCACACGGCATTTATAAATAGCTTCTTATGAAAATATCTCCATTATTCTGTGGCATTTAGCAACAGATTAATCCATAAAGCAGTACAGAAACTTGTGGGAATCTCAGCCAGCACTAAGCTTGGACGTCACTTCATGAACCAGATTAAAAACCGGGGAAACAACAACAAGCACATAAATGATCTTTTGCATCACACTTGGTTCAATCGCTGTTCATGTTTAGCTCACTGTTGTTCAGTGTTTTAATAATTCATGTCATAACAGCTAGAGCTAAAGGCAACGGCTGGCAAGCACACACACACACACACACACACACACACACACACGGGAGAGGAGCTTGCTCTCTGCAGGACATCGTCCCTGTCGACAAAGGGTCTTCTTCATTGTCAGAGAAATCAATAGGGGCAGCAACAAAAGGGGGAGGGGTCTGCGGGGGAGAGAAAGATGATCCTGTCAATAAAAGGTCGTGACCTCTTTTCACACTGGGCAGTTTCTCTGAGGTCACGTAGAGCTCATATTAACCCTAAGTGTGGGTTCAAGCTGGTGTCGCGAGCTGAGAGGCGAGTAGTGACCGTCCTCGCTCCCGGCGGCCTGCAGGCAGGCGGGGACTGGCTGCTGAGCCGTCAGCTGGTCAGACAGGATTTAGGCAGGAATTAGCTGGTCTACATGTGCAGAGATGATATGAAGAGTTGAACACAGATATTACGCGTGTATTATCTGGATGATGAGGTTACACTAAAATAGATCTCCAACACTGACTGCACGGCTTTCAGGAATGATAATTTCCTGACTGAGGTCCCGTCTTTGCCGTCTGATCCCTTCATTTAAAAGCTCAGAAAAACAACAGCCAGTTGGAGATGCACAGTAGATTTCACTGGCTGGAGCAACATCTTTAGCAGCTCTAGCACAGGAAATCTATTAAGACAAAACACGGTTCATCAAGGAACACAGTAATGACAAATGTAATTCTAGCCCAAAGGCACAGCCACAATTAAATTTCTCTCACATGATTTTTTTCATACAGCAGATTAGATTAAATCTCTGTGAGCCTCTAATAATATGACTCTGTAACTGAGAGGCTGCAGTTAGTTAAATTCCTGCACTCACTTTGTGTCTTGTGATCACAGTGTGCTGAGTGTTAGTGATGTGAACGAGGCCAATAATAACCCTCTGGCTGTGTGTTATCAAAACACCACGCTAACACCACAACACCTGCATCGCTTAATCATTCCTGATGAAACAGAAATGTCAGTTAATTAAGCCACTGTTCGTGGAAGGATATAACAGAACTTCATCTTTGTAATTATTTTTGTGATTCCTGTCGAAACAGCCTGTTGCGACATGACACCAAACAGTGAGGAATAAATAACTGTAGGTATAAAGTGGTCTATTGTTTGTGGAGAATTTGGATGATGTCATAATTTGAACTTCCTAGTTACAGTTTTGAATGCAGGATGAGTTCACCACCGAAGATACAGTTTTCTCAACCCCAGACGAGAACATCAGTATTGGATGATTCTGCAAAACCTGATATAACGTTTGAAACCAGTGTATTTTTTTTATCCACTCTCAGAATATCTGTGCAAGGCAACTACATGGTAAAGATTAGGCAAATATTATGATTGTGGCAAATTAAACATGGTTATGGCTTGGTTAGTGTTATGCACCTAAGGTTGGTTATGATGAAAACTGCTCTATAAGGATGTATCTAGACACAGCTACATGCTAAAGTTAGCATGCGAACATGCCCTCAATGACAATGCTAACATGCTCAGCTGGTATAAAGTTTCCCTTGTTCAACATCACAGGTTGGGTTTGAAAAAATCATACTGCCCTACTATTTAATATGCCACAAAAAGATTTAGTATGTCCCAATACATGCTGTATGGCAAAAATACCACGATTTTGCAGTACATAAGCCATGCTTTCCTGGATATCCTTTTCTGTATGTATGAGTAAGAGGGTCAAAGTTCAATACACAAAGTTATATGAAGTAGGTTGTCCCCATTGTAACACATAGTGTATACTAAGTAAAAAGAAAACATATGCAATTTGGAAAGAAGCTTTAGCATGCTAACATTTGCTAATTAGCACTTAAGACAAAGGCTGAGGGTAATGTCATTTGTTTTGTAGATATTTGGTGATAAATCGAAGTAATTTCAAGTTACTATTACCATTCATCCATTGCATTGCATCTGTTATCTGTCCAACAGTGGAGTCATTTTTACACAAAATCAAATGACAGCCTAATTTAGGGTTAGTCAAAGATCATCAATGTGAATAGCATTCACTGTTTGAGCATAATGAATATCTGTGCCAAATTTTGTGCCAATCCATCAAACAAAACTTGAGATATTTCACAGGATAAATCAAAACATCATCCGGTAACCACGAATGTCTGTACAAAGATCCAAGACAATCCGTCCAATAGTTATTGAGATAATAATGTATATAAATAAAATAATTAAAATAAAATATAAACCACTAAAACATAAAATGAAACACAGCGGATCATGATGGGGCAGTGGTCCTAAAGGTGGGAAAAGCACGCTTGTGACTGGTGGGTCACTGCTCATTGGTCAGCAGATCAAACTGCGGTTGTACTGAGCAGCTTCCAGGTGTGAATGAGCGTAACCGTGTGAATGTGATCATGGCATTCCTGCCAAGGAGAGACTTCCTCTCAGTGAACTCTTCCTGAATAAAAAAGGTTAAAAAATATGGCCATCTTAAAACTCAGACTGAGAAAATACATGATGAGTGCTGTCAAGATGCTTAAGGTTTCATTATTATGCCAGATTACTCCTCAGTCTGCAGTTCAGGTGACTGAGTTTTCTTCCTCTACAACAGGCCCTGTTATCAAGCTGTGTTCCCACAGGAAGTCCCATCACTTACTGCTCAGCACTGAAATGTTAAGTAGACGGAAACAGACTCTGAAGGTGGCTTTGACTTTTCTGTTAATGCTCCAATTTGTTACAAATTTGTTGATGATGAAACAAGCAAACATGCGGTGTGAACTGCCAAAGGTGAAATCATCCGACATGCTTTTTTCCACGGTTTTCCCGTCGCTGTGAAAGCTCTGAAGCAGGCAGTGCTCCAGATTGGACGCTCCTTTCACTGACCTCCGCTGTCATCAGTCACGGCTGTTGACTCTCCAATAATGACTGTCTGTCAGGACGTCTTTCTGCCACACAAAACCCTGTCCTGTCAGCGCTGATTGGAACGCACATATTTGCTCAAGACCACATTAAACACTGCTCTCACCCACAGCTACAGGGGATTATGGGAATATGAGTTCCCTGTCACAGGGGCTGACAGGGGTTGCGCTGGAGGAGCATGGCAGCAAGCAACACAAATATGGGATCTAAGATTGACTGGAAAAACCATAGCAACAAGAGGGGTCGGCCCTGAAGCGCAGCGTCCCCGTTCAAAGCCCGAGTCAATACGTCTCTCTGCTTTTCTTTACCCTCCTTTCGCTCCTCTCCTGCTCCGCTTTTCTGTCCCCGCTGGAGAACAGAGAGTGAGGGGCACCTTCCCCGGGGCCGCATCATTCACTGCCCATGGTCCCAAAGGAAGCAGAGGCAAACACAAAGGCAGCGGTCATTGCCATTCTCCACAGTCCCCCGCCATCCTGAAAGCCACATTTCAATCTAAAATGCCCCCTCCCCGCCTCACCCTGCCCCACCCCCTGCGGACAGGGACGGGTCAGAGTGGGCCACCATGGGATACCTCCAGTGGGAGGAGCCATGTTTCTACCTCAGCGACTCACAGGATGTGGAACATGAGAGGAGGACGGGAGGATTAGTTCAGCTAGAGCGAGGGGTTGGACCCCGGAAACCTCTGGGATGTTTAGTGCTGAAAGGAAGCAATTCGATATAATGAAAATTCTAATTACCCTGTTTAACCTCCATGACACAGGTACAAAACATATATAATCAGTGGTGGAATATAACCAAGTACATTTACTCAAGTACAAATTTAAGGTACTTGTAATTTACTTGAGTATTTCCATTTTATCCAACTTTATACTTCTACTCCACTAAGAGACAAATATTGAACTGTACTCCACTACATTTATGTGACAGCTTTAGTCACTTGTTATTTTGCAGAATACAATTTTAATACCCTTCCTGTCCTCCTAAGACAAATAAATAATTTGGATTAGCTGCAAAATGCACTGCCACAAAGCTGAAAACAGGGCTGTGTTCTGAGCTCATGAACTGTTGACTGAGATATATGGTTCTCACATTAAAGTAATGCTAAAAACATATGAAAATATTACAGAATATGGTGCACTGCTGCAGATTTAACTACCCAACAGTGTATAAAGTAGTTAAAATGAGCTAAACCTTAAACATTTACAGCAGTAAAATACAACACATTCATTAATGCAGCAGTAATATTAAAAAATATATATATCATATATGATAGAAAAAGACAGACAGGGATCATTTCAGTGCACAACGACCACTACTTTTATTTTTGGCTGATAATACTTGCATATAATTATTGGAGTCAAGTTCTGAATACAGGACTTTAACTTTTATACTATGTAGTAAGTAGTAGTTTTAGGATTTGAGTACTTATTCCACCACTGTATATAATCAAATACTCTCTCTATATATAATGTAACTTATCATATATGTAACGTAATGCATAATTCATAATGATTTAATGTAGGACATGAATGAATTCTGCTTGCTCACCATTAAGAACTTACCGAGTTACTTTGAGTTTATGTGATTAGTTAATGTTTAATGGATCATCAATTAATGAGAGTTACTTCATACATTAATTTATATGTCATCAAATCAGCTGGAATTCAGCTCCATAGAAAAGCATGTTTCAGACACGCAGCGAGCAAAACGGTACATACACACATTATTGACTCAAGAAGAAGTACAGACACTTCTGTAAAAACAGACCCTGATTAAACTTCTTCACTCAAGTAAAAGTGACAAAGTACAACCTCTGAAATGTATTCAAAGTAGTAAAGTAAAGAGTCGCCCTCTGAAAGACTTTCCCACCAGCTGTTTGTGTGCAACATCACCTTTTCTCTGCAGTTGAGTCTCTCTGTCTCTTTTGTCTTTTCTAATTTATTAGTGTTATTGTCCTGTCCATTTAGGTTGAAATCAGTTGTGATGTTAAAAATAATCAATAAATCCCCTAAAATGCATTAAAACTAAGGCAAAGAGTCTGTGCCAAAATGTAAGGAATGGCGAAAATGTAAGGACTACAAAGTACAGATATTAGAGTTACAATTTACAGAGTAAAAGGAAAAAGCTGTCAGAAAAAATAAATACTCTAGAGCTCATACTGTACATGCAAATATCACCTTAACAGAATCATCTTCAAACTTGCAGCACACTTACGGATGTAACACTACCAGGTCAGGCAAACAACAAAAGAATCAGAGTCATTTGATTTTAGGGTTTTGTACCAAATTGATTAATGAGACCATAATGCCTCCTTGGCAAAGAAACGGCTAGTTTTCACCCGAAAGTCGACAAGATCCCCCCCAAAATCTGACACAGTCGTGTTATCATAGACGCTGAATAGAAAATGTGAGCAGCGGGGGTGTTGCCTGGCAACATCTTTATGATGCAAAGTGACTTCCTCAATAGACTAAAATGTGACATCCTGTGTTGTTGGTCCTGGCTGGGAAAGCAGTGAGAGAGCAAAGACAACAGCTCCATACATTCCTCCACTGATTGAGCCGTTGTGTTGTTCTTATAGAGAAATGTATTAATCAAAACATATTTAGTCCAGTCTGAGCATGTCTAGAAAAACACTGCCTTCACACTCTCTAGCTTTCATTCATTCACCCCTCCTCCTCCTCCTCTTGTCTGAGTCTCCCCCTCCGTCAGTGTCTAGTTGGCATGTTGGCTCTCTTCCAGATCATCAGACTGTCAGCAGCGATTCTTTAGTCTGACAGAGCAGCAGCACTAAAGAGACAGTACAACAAACTTACACAGCTCACAGTTTCCTGTCTGCACGCTGGTTTACACCCACTACAGTTTGTCCTCTGTGGAGGTCCTGAAGACAAAGCTTTTTATTGAGAAAGTGCGCCAGCTGTCAGTCATCGCTGCCACATTTGGTACAATAAAACTACGCTCTCTGTCGTCTGCAGGGGATCAAACTTGTGACCTGATTTCATTCTGAAATATCTTCAGTAACTATGTCTGGTATTGTGCTGCCACACCTGACGAGGGGAGCAGCGACAGACAGATTTAACCAAAGGTATGTCGGCCAGTGTATGATAATTAAAAGCAGGAAAACCTCATCATAACATTGTAATGGTTCACCATGTTGTTAACCCTAAATTAAAGGAATAGTTTAACATTTTGGTAAATACACTAACTTGCTTTCTTGCTGAGCCTCATGTCTGTACAGCAAATATGAGGCTACAACCAGCAGCCAGTTAGCTTAGCATAAAGACTAGAAACAGGGGAAAACAGCTAACCTGGCTCCATCTAACAGCAACAGAATCAGCACAAAATCATCCATAATCCGTCCATGACCAAAACATTTTACACTACTGGTCAGGATTCGCCCATTCATGCACATGTTCATCCACTACGAGCACAATGCCAGTCTGCTCATCAAGAATTCAACTACGCAAACTCAACCACATAAACACTCACACACCAGTGGCACAGCCATCTCGAACATGTAGCCTGGAGAAGCTGGGGATCAAACCAACGACCTTCAGATTAGAGGACAACCCACTCTACCTCCTGAACTATTAGTGAGTTTTAGAGGTGCTGATACCAAGATTAAATGATAGGTGGTCTTCTGAAGGAGCCAAGCTAGCAGTTAGTTAGTTAGTTAGTTAGTTAGTTAAGCTAACCATGTGCTGGTGGTAGCCTCATGTTTGACACACAGATGTGAAAGTGGCATCAGTTTTCTCATCCAACTGTCTGAAAGAAAGCAAGTAAGTTCCCAATATGTAAAACTATTCCTTTGGGCAAGCAAAACTGAGAGTTCTCACTTTTCACATAGTTAATTTATTTGAAATGCAAATGTATAAAAAGCAAGATAATATTTAATAACGTAAAGCCCTTGTCAGTATGCAAGCTCCTCTGCACGGTGAAGAATAATACAACAAATGAAACTTCCTGGAGATTTAAAAACCTAATCCAAATCATCGTGCAAATCAGGCTCCGTAAGCACATGGTGTTTGAGGAGTCCGTGTTAATATATTCTGGATCATACCTTGTTGTAATAGTGGACCTCCACCACGTGCCACTGGCCGTCGCTGACACCTCCGAAGATGTACGGTGAAACTGTAGTTTTGGTCTCACCTGGGAAACAGTCGAACAGGTGAATAAGAACAACACACTCAGGAAACTAATAAAAGACCAACTTATAAAATGATCATGATCAAGAATGAATAAACCAAAACCCTGTTTACCTGCAGAGAAGGTGAGCTGTATCTGCTCATTGATGATTTCCATGGCGATGAAGTCATGTTTCTCATTGAAGCGGCCGTTGTAGAGTAACAAACCGTTGGGCTCTTTGGTAGCAAATCTGAAAGAAAAAAAAATCATTTTAATTTAATAACACTGACATTAAACAGTCTTATTTTGTCCATATGAATTCAGGGTTAAGGTTATAGAAACAGTGTTTATAGAAACAGTGTCTGTGTATTTTAAGTTTGATATTCATTTCCAATGTTGGCCAAAAACTATTACGAACACATCAGTGAGCCACACTGTTGCACTGGGTCATTAATAATGATGAACCAGGGCAATATTATATATTAATTTTTTACCTCAACCCCACACACACTGCTGCTGTGAAACCACTCCCTAGAGTGCGACATGTAAATTACTCCACAGCTGAAAATAGTCAAACTTTATTAATTTAAAGTCCAAAATCACAATTTTCCTCAGAGGGTTTTACAATCCATATCAGGCACAACACCCTCTGTCCTTCAACCCTTTTTTGGGGGGAAGGAAAAACTCAGTGAAAAAAATCCCATTTAACAGGGACAAAAATGTAAGAAACCTTAGAGAAAGTCACAGTGGATGTATCCCTCTACCAGCATGTACAGACATGCAGCACATTGGAAATTACTGAGCCTTTTTAAATGAAATTATATTTTTGTGACCTGCTTCCAGAAAATGACGTCTTCAGCAGCAACAAATGGGATTGACGCTGAGTGCCACAAACAAAAAAAACAGCCAAAATATAGTATAAAATCAGCCTTTAAACATAAGGACACAAAATGACATGAGTTCTGTCGTGTACTGTAAAGGAGCACACACTATCGGCCATGCCTGTACTCCATGCTGAGAGAGAAAAGAAGAGATAATAAAAGAAAGAGGGCAGTGGTCTGGTTTGACCTATTTAAATATATCTATACCATCCCTCACATTCACCTTGTTTCCCTTCACACTGGAGCACTCCTGTCCCGCACAGTATCACAGTACGACGTGTAACTTACTATCATGAAGATGAGCTCGAGATTCGACAACGCTGAGGTTTCACAGAGATCACTGAACAGATAATGAGGTTAATCATGAACACAAGGCCGAGGCAGAGGAAAACAAGTGAAGGAGTACAGAATCTGCGTGCCACGAATAGATATCACAGAGCCACATTAAACGACAACACAGAGACAGAAAACTAGGGCAATGTCAAAGCAGCAGGGTGGGGGGGGGACGCATTACTGCAAGTAAGAAACACGGTAAGACAGTTCAGGATAACGACAGCTTCAAAATATATTTTCTCATGGAAAAGAACACAGACAGCTGCTGCCGCCGCTGTAACCGCAGCCTCAGTTTCACATTTCCGTTTGCATCTTGACGGTGAAACCAGATCGTACGGGGCTGCCGTGTTGCATGTTCCACGCATATTAATGCACATATCAATATATGTGCACACATGGTTCAAACTCTGTCGCCAGAAGGTGGACGGTGCCTCCTCGCTCTCGATCTGAGATCAAAGTATGTGGTGTGAAGCACATGGTTTAAAAATATCACACTTTACCTGTCAGCTGTGGTCTGTGGTCGTAAATCTGATCCTGCGGAAGTGGGTCGCTGTGATGTGTGAAAGTGTGTTACAATACAAAAAAATAAAAGAAACACTAACTACCAGATTTGTTCATTATCTATCCCACAGGGGAGCCAACAATAAGTCTCATGTGCACATCTGCCAACAGAGAGGCCTGTGTGACTAACCGGCATCTGTATTTTCTGCTCATTTACTCTATTAAAGAAAAACTTTGACACAAAACATGGGAATACGTGGTCCAGGTTGAAAAATGTCTGAGTGACTAATAGCTGCAGCATTTTGTGAAACTGGTCCAGTGGGACCACTGCAGCCAGCAGAAATGGGATGCAATTTAATCTTTATGGCCAAAGTACATCCGCTAAAAGCACTTGTTTTGTTTTTTTTGTTTTTTTTACAGGCTCAGACTGTTATTTTAAGTGTCTAACAACCTAGTGGAAAGCATCCCTACAGACACAGGTCTTCTTGTTAAAAAGTAAGTTCCTTTTTGTTTAAAATGAATGAGCTGTTATATATCATTCTCCTCAAGGCAACCAGACTCCACTGACAAATACAGTAACTTTTATCTAGAAGTTCACTGAAAAATACACTAAATTCAAACCTCACAGAAACAAAATAAACTCAACAAAACAGTCTTAGTTTGTCCTTCCACTGCTACAACAATCACAAACTCTACTGATATTTTCACATCTATCGTGGTGAATCAAGGCTTTTTTTTCCCAATAAACCCTGCGTTGGTTATTGATGAACAATGGAAAGACAAACCTAGGTGGTTTTGGTGAGTTTTATTTAGTTTCTGTCATGTTTGAATGAAGTGTGTTTCATGATGAGCTGTGAGGTAAAATTTCTGAGGAATTTCTGTTCCTCCTTAACAAAAAAAGTCTGTCACTGTAGGGATCCTTTTCATAATGTTTCCTTTTACATAATTTACTCATATAGCACATTACTATAGTAACCTCTGGTGTTATGTACCTTTTTTTTTTTTCTGTGTTCGTTTTTATCACTTGGTCTTTTGTACTTTTTTCTTTTCTTCTGTGGTTTTCATCCTCTTTCATTTGTTGTGTAAGTGAAAGCCATAAAAATATATTGTTAAAAACACATCATTCTCCTCAAAAGGACTAAAGAATTATTATTATTTCAGATCAACGATGGCTCTGAAAACCAGAGTTAGCATGACCTTCTTCTTCTTCTAAGCCCAAACTGAGCTGCAGGCTCCTTCTGAGCAGTTTTTCAGAGGAAGGCTGTGGCCCTTGCATCCAAATATCTATACATGCTCTCAGACAATATGAGCAGCCGCCCACCCCCCTCTTTCAGTCTTTGTGGTTTGAGGGTGCACTGTAAATGATGCTGTTTGTGCAGTATTCTCGAGCTGGAGAGGAGCCACGGGGCATGGCACCGCTGACCTGCTTACTGAGAAAAACGATAATCGTGACCTCAGAGGAAAAGAGGATGTCGATGCTCTAGCTGATAACAACAGCAAAGACAGTGCACAGACAGATCATGGCTTCTATATATCGAGTAAAGAAAACTGAACGCCAACTAGAATTATGATCTAGTGTCTATTGCCCTCAGAAGGCTTCTAGTCTTTGACAGATCGATTTAAAAGGCTTCCCCTCATTGCCCCCCTGAGCCCTCTGAACTATGAGAGTAATCAACCGGAGCTAATCACTGACTCAACTGGCATCACTGCGTGACACATTAGGCACCCATCAGTAAAAATAACAACCAGTCTGCCCTTATGTAGGGAACCGTGTCACGCTATGCTAACATGCTGCAATGCATAAGATGTGTGCAGTGGGGAGGAAAAAAGAAAAAGAGTTCCTCGTTGATTTTACAGCCTATAAGTGTGAAAAAAGACACAAAATCTGTGTTAGATTTACTTTATAGGAACTGCTGGAAAAAATGGAGAAGACTTATTGCTCTAATTCTTAAAATATTAGATAAACAAGTATATATATTTTGCTCTAGGGAGAGCAGTGTCTGGTTGATTCACTGAAATACCTCCGGATTCACATGAAATTTTGTACAGACATTCTTAGTCCCCCAAGGATGAATCCTACTGACTTTGATCCCCTAATGTTTCCTCTAGCACCACCATGAGGTTGACATTTTTGTTTTTAATGAAAGGTCTCAACAAATGGTATGTATTACATTCATAGCTGCCAGAGGGTGAATCTTAAGTACTTTGGGGATTCCCTGACTTTACCTCTACCCCAGCTTCTATTCACCTTTATTAATGCGCATTTTCAATGTGCACGTAAAAACAGTAAGCATGTAAATGCTGGAAATAAAAAAAAAAAAAAAAGCAGCTCAAATATCACAAAAACGTTTTTATGCCTGACTGAGGTACAAAAGTTGGTATATCAACAAAAACAAAATGCATGTGAAGCTTCTGCTCCATTGAGGAGACAGTACTGTTCCTCACATTAATACAATAAAATATTAAATGCCATATTTCTATCATGTTTGCCACATTGTTCTCCACTGTTTGACGTTTGGCTGGTCTTCTGATTACATTATCTTGTCTTCTGTCTATCTTCTGCAACGGTTTGACGGCACGTGACTGGAGAATTCAGGCCATTAGAAGTATAATATTTAAGTGCGATATCTAAATCACAGAACCAGAATCAAATCGAAATTTTGGGAAAAAGGAACAATGGTAAAAGGGAAAAATGTATGAGAAAATAGCGTTATAATGAGGTATTGCAGTGCTGCATACAAGACCTGGCCTAACAGTCTTGTTCTCCAGATTAAAGAAAACATGTTTTTTGGGTACATCTGGGTTCATTTTTTTTCAGTGAACAAGACAATTTTTATGCCAAATTTGACTAATCGTATTGCATATCGCAATCCCAATCAAAATTTCAGTCAAAATAATTACTCTATTGGTCATTTTTTTAAAGAATACCTAGCCCTCTGTCAGTTTAACATCAGCATGTTGGTGTTATAACTGTACACTGCTGTTAGCATTTACCTTGAACCTGACAGAGCTGCAGACACATGGCTTTAGTCTTGCTCAACACATGCTCTTGTATGAGTTGAACCATGAGAAAATATCAGAGAGAGAGAATTTAAATCTAGTTTGTGCTGATCCCATCACACTCTGTACTTTTTTTTGTGAAATCTCAGTTTTAATTGCAACAGCTAGAGCCGTGAAACAATGAGACCTAAAATTAGCCGTCACTCTGAGAGAACAAGATCCACATCCTGAGCCGTTCATCATAACAGGAGCTCCTTCTGGGAGAACCTGATCGGTGTGGGATCAGGTAACAGCGACACTTGTTGACCTCACCTGCCTCGAGCTCTCAGTATCGGCACCTTTTTACACAGCAGCTACTTCACAGCTTCAGTGACCTGCCAGTGAAACGTAGACCACTTTCAAAACTGGTTTGAGCAGTTCTCCATCAAAAAAGACTGTCATCTGAACCTCGCTTAAAGAAGGGCCGAGTCCATAAAGCTCACAAGGGGGATATTATTTCCACTGGCAGCCATTGTGAGTGTCAACCCCTGCCAAGCAACGTCTAAGGTGACATGTTACACAATGAGTGCTGCAAAATGGCAGAACACATTCCCTGTGATACCATCCGAGAGGTGATACTTGTTTTCGCTTGTTGTGACAGATTATCAAACAGAACGGACTGCTTTTATCGTTGATTACATTTCATCACATGGAGAACTCCTGCAGATCGTACATCCTGCTGTCCATGCATGTGTTCAGTGTTCACGGCTCATCTGCTCATTTCTAAAGCACCTCCCCCTCCGAAAACCACCTCCAAATGATCAACTACACAGACTTAATGCTTCAGCTTCAGTTTCACAACCTGCCTGATAATGACTGATTCTGTTAGATGATTGTAAGAAAAATAGAATAATAATCATCTATATGCTATAAGGTGAAATAATGAGCAGAAATCAGACCTTGCAAAAAGTAAAACTGAACTTAAACTGTCTACTTTTAAAACTAACGTAATAAAATTTACATGAGGCGTTGCATGCAGTTTGGCTTTTTTTCCTCTTTGTGCTGTGTCAGAAAAAGAAGAAACCTTGGGCTCAAATCTTTGCTATTTTTTTACTAAATGCTAATTATGGCATGAGATACCACCTCCACTCCTCACAGGAAGTGCCAACGTTAGCAGCAGTGACATCGCTGTTTGCACGTCTGCACAGTGCTGTTTGTCATAAAGTCTTCATAGAAAAGTTCTGCCTGAAAATAGCCTGAGCTGAGGTTTATTTTCAGTCTGCTTATGTTTTATCTTGGACGTTAATATGAAATCAAGTGGTCCCTGTCTAAAGTAGTTAAAGGAATAGTTTGGCATTATGGGAAATAAGCTTACTCACTTTCTTGCCAGTTAGTTGAAGAGATTGCTCCCATGTCTGTACAGTGAATGTGAAGCTACAGCCAGCAGCTTGCTAGCTTAGCTTAGCATAAAGGCTGGAAACGGGGGGAAACAGCTAGCTTTGTTCCATCTGACAGTAACAAAAACCATTTACCAGCACCTGTAAATCTTACTAATTAACATGTTATATCTTATTTGTCTAAACTGCACAAAAACTGTGTAAAAAAGTGCAAAAACAAACTCACTGATTATTGAGGGGTTATATACTTATGAGCACAGTCAAGCTAATCAGCTGCTAGCTCCAGCTACATATTAGTGTATGGAGATTAGAGTGATTTTAAACTTTTTAACTCTTGCACAGTTCTTTTCAAGTCCAGAGGAAAGCATTTCGAGATCTGGATTGTAATGTATTTCTAAGTGAAACAGGCAGGGCAAGCACAACAGCGTGTGACAACAAACATGGAGAAGGCACCACGCTGTTGCTCACTAAGTAATAATTTTTTGTTCTGTGCCGTTAGAAGCTGAGGCCTGATTGATGGGTGGATGTTATGATATTATTGGCTGAAAATTGTAAATTCAAGCCTACATAAGTACACCTCATATTTTGTTTTACATGAAGAAAACATGATTGGATTTTGACAAAAGAACAAATAGGTTTTTTTTGCATTATAATGGAGGACAGAGGATTTTCATACACTGCAGGGTTCTGAAATAAATGTATGAAAGTTTGGAGATCTTTTTTTAAATTCTTTGATAAACCCTCCACACAAGTACAGGAATAAATAAAACTACTATGCTCTGGCCCTTGACACACACCTGGATTTGTTGTTTGTTTTTTTTACATCTCAGACCTGGACGTGTAGCTTCTGCTTGACCTCTCACTATAACTCAAATGCTTTCCATTTTCATGTTACTGAGTGCCTTAAATGAATTACGGTCTAACACTGTGAACTCATATATTATGTGCATACCATGTTGTACATTCCTCTATAAAGTAAAGCAAGTTTAACAAACCGAGTAACAGTGGGGGGAAGGGGATGATCATTGTTGGGTGGAAATGGTCTTCTTTTTATATATTTGTGTGTTAATTGTGAAATTCAATAAAGAGAACTTTGAAAGAAAGAAAAATGGATTTCATTTCATTGCAAGCTTAAAGACATATTAAACTGAGGAAAATATATATTTTAAGAGCTTCTTATATTGTTTTCTGTGATATGTACTGATTAATTTTGTTTTTTAGTAGGAGTTTTCCCTACATGAATTAAAGGTCTAAGGACAGAGATGTCATATGTTGCTCACAACCCTCCAATAAATAAAATAAAGTGAAAATAAAAGTGATTTAACTTGATTACATCAACATTGTACCTAAAAAATACCACCTTTTCTAAGGACACAGGGACTGTATTCCCCACAGCATTAAGTCAGTATTTTACTTTGTGTGTGTACACGATGATCCATTTGAGTCTGTGTGACATAAATTTCATCATGAGAGCGTTCGCGCATTGGTGCTGTGTGGAAATCCACACCCCCAGTTTGTTGTGACTCCATGGACATCATGCAGCCACTACAAACTCTGATCTACAGCACATGTGTGTAACACTTCCTCCAGAAGGTTATATAAACAGATGTAACACGCATTTGTGGTGTCCACAGCTTTCCACATATGTATCCATTCAGGAGTATAATCCAGCCCTTACAGGGACTACGAAAGCAAGAACTGAAAATAAAACACCGTAACACGTATTGACCATTTGAATAACTAGCCTGAAGCTCACATTAAAAGAAGCCCTAGTTATTAAAGAATAACTAGGACTCCTAAACTACAATAACAATGTTGGCTACATACGTAATGGCTGCATGCTCATTCATCCAAAGACGGCCTCTCTCAGGCTTCACCTTGGTGAGGGAGACTGTGCTGAAATAGGCCAGGCGCTGAGTCACAGCTCAAAGTGACCAGTGACACTGACTGTAATAAGATCAGACTCACTCTTCACTGCAGGATTAACATCCTCATGTTATGCAAGTCTCCTCCCCAAAAAGGCAGGCAGCACCTTCTGCTCACCTTCTGTCCAACTGTAACGCCACAAACACCACCTCAGTACAGTACGCACACCTCCTGTACACTCTGAGAAATAAGGGTTCCAAGAGGGTTCTTCCTGAACCATTTGTTTCTGAAGAACCATTTTCTGGATAAAAGGTTTTGGCAAACGCTGTTTGCAAGACTAAAGTTTAATTAAGAACTGTTTTCATCAAAAGAACCATTTTTGGGAGAAAGAGTTTTTTGAGGATTGCTGAATTCCTTGAAGAACCATTTCATCAAGTGTTCGTAAAGGGTTCTTTGTATCATAACATTAAATGGTTCTCTTTAGAGCCCCCTGCGTGGGCTCTTTATGAAACACATGGAATACAAACAGGTTCTCCGTAAAACCCCCTGGGTGAGTTCTTGTTAGCACCCTAAGAATGTGGAAAGATTCTGCATAGAACTATTACACCACAGACAGGTTCTCTGTAGAACCTCTTATTCTGGGTGGAACCTTTCACAGATGGTTCAAGGTATAACCCTTTATGTTGGTGTCTAGGTAGGAGGTAGTTCCAAATGGAACCACTATAAAAGGTTTTAACCAGGAATCAAAAAGGGTTCTCCTATGGAAACAAGCCGAAGAACCCTCTCTGGTTCTAGTGAGCACCTTTATTTCTGAGAGTACAGCATCAGTTCTGTATTTATAGCACAGGATGTAACTCTGATGCTGAAGTGGCTCTACAGAAGATGGCTGTTATTCAGTGAGACCATTACTGCTGTTAAACACCATTATGGTTACATAAATGTGAGGTGGAGGAGGCCACACTTCATATTGAAGAGGATGTGGAGGTGGATGAAGAGTGAATCACAGATTACTAAAAGGCCAGTGGAGCAGCGCAGGTGATCCAGGTGAGCTGCAGGTTGTTGCACGGGAGGTGGAGGTGCTTACGTGAGAGAGAGGGTGAAGTGGAAGCGCTGGCGGAGGCCTTTGAAGGTCAGGAAGGAGTGCGGGGGGAAGTTGCGCGTGGTCATCTCACAGTAGGGCTTCTCATAACCGCCTGGTGGACACTCGCACTTAAAACCACCAACCAGCAGGTTGACACAGGTGCCGCCGTTCTTGCAGACGCCCGGAGCACAGCGGCCGGAGCGGGCCGACAGCTCACAGCGCTCTCCTGGACACAGAAAAGGAGGATGGAGAAGGAGAAATGAGGATTAATATTGTTTGTGACAGGCAGCATCACCTCAGTCATCATCTGTTTTGCTTCCACCTCAGGGACTCCACACTGCTACATGTTCCCTCACTGCAGCTGGACTATATGTGCTGTTATACAGGTGTGTCATTATCGACCTGAAATATACAGCTGTACAGCTTCAAACACACAGGAGAGGGTAAAAAATAAATGATGACAATGTCGACAAAGTGTATCAGAGGTTCCTAAAACAGTTGAAATTATGAGCCTGATTTTCTCTTCGACTGTGTCTGCAGTTTCAATCTTTCTCTCTCCTCCGTGTGTCACACCCAGCATGACTCCCCCCCTCCTCCCTCTGGGGCTGTGGATGCAGTTTGTGCTGCATTTATATTCAGTGGGACGACCTGATGTCTCAAAGCACCGAGGTGGAAGTGTTTATGCATTCAGACACCGAAGCTATCAAACGAAATTATTGCAGTTTCTGCAGACTGCGTTGGCTCATAATGATTACTCCCAGCTTTTTCACACCTAACAGACATTTGATGAGTTCATTTTTAAATGACAAAGTCGACCAGAAATATAAAAATATGGAACTGTGTCTTATTTATCAGACACTGCAATCAAAATCTGATTTACAGGTGTTCTCTTCCAAAGTAAATCCATTTGATGATTTGCATTATAAAGACTTTTCAGAGGTAGGCTATGGATCCAAATAGGACTGCAACTAATCATTATTCACATAGTAAGCAACATGCATATTATTTTCTTGACAAATTGAATTATTTGATCAAAAAATGTCAAACTGAAAAATGAACAGATGAATCAGTGATGCTGAAGTGACAACAAACAGTGATCAATTTGAAGGACAGGGGCAGTACAACAGACAATGAGACTGTGTCCCTGCCAGGCCTTCATCCCTCATCCTCCTCGGCCCTGCGGTCCAGCTCACATGTGCCGTTTGTCTGGGTCCTCGGGATGGGAGGCTGCAGCAGTTGCTCAGGCGAAACCGCGCACTCTCCCATGCGTGAGCTGGAATTTGTGTCAAAGGCGCTCAGTCAGCAGTGTGGAAGACTTCCACTGTGTGTGTACTACAGCTCTACTGTAACACTGGCACACAAACACACACACCCACATCTTCATCCAGCACCGCTGACACACAGGCCGAGTATTTACTGTTAATCAGTCCATTCACAGACCGCTGAAAGCAAGTGTCATTGTTTACTTTATCATAATTACTGTTGTTGGGGTGTTTCTATTCAGCCAATGTAAATTCAAGAGATGTTGGATGACATTTTCAAGCTGTTGCCGATGGCAATGGAGATTTTTAATTTACAGAAATAATTTGGGCCTGCAGAGACAAAGAAACTTCATTCACAAAACTTTCAGCTGAAGTTTACAACAAGGCAACACGAGTTACACAGAATTTTAAATAGTTATTTCATGTTTGTATATAATTAATTCTTAAAAGGTAGAATATATTCAGGATTTGTCAGTTGCTGTTTGTAAATGCAACAGAAACATAGTTGATTGCTGAGTCTCATTCCCAGGTCATCAAATACTGATGTTTACACCCAGAAATACCCTTAACACAGTAAAATAATGAGAAAATTAAAAAATACAGGTAGAAGACAGGGTGTGTGCAGATACAGAAACCACACTCTCTTCCATGAGGTTGAGTAAATTAAGTGATGACTGAGAGAAATTATTTTTGTATGAGTCTATACATTGTTTTCAGGAAAATCTGCAAAAAAGCTGCAACTAGTGATTATTATTAACATTATCACTGATTAATCTGTCAATCATTTTCTTAAGTGTTCTCTTAGTTGTTTGGTCCAGAAATGTCAGAAACATGGTGAAGAATGCTGATCAGTATCTTCCAAAGCCCAAAGTGACACTCTCACGTCTTGTTTTGTCCACAAGCAAAAGATATTCAGTTTACCATCATAGAGGACTAAAGAAAACTTCACTTTTGAGAAGCTATTTCAGACTTGGACATTTTTCTTTCAAAAATACTGAAATGATTATTAAAATAGTTGGAAACTAATTTAATATTTGACAACTAATCCAATAATTGACTAACTGTTGCAAATGAAGTCATGCTTTTGAAGTTTAGTAATAAACTAGAAATAATAACAGTAATAATTTTTCTATTTAAGAAAATCTCTTGTGCTTGTTTTGCCTGCTTAGATCTTAAATTCACAGGGAAAGAAGAACTCCTCCAGTGAACTGTTGACCTCCTGGGAGAAAACTGCAGAGCATCAAGGCAAAACCTTTTGTTAAAGATTCACTAACATTATAAGTGCAGGACTGACGGCTTATTGTTGAGCTGGAAACTTTTTATTATTGAAGGTTTTATTAATGGTGGTTTCTTTGAACAGTATGTTCACAGCCTTACATCTCAAAAGGTCTTTTCATTTATACTTTATAATGATTTACTGACCTGTCAGACCGAGATAAATTGTCTTTTACTCTAAAGCCATCACTGACGTCTTCATATGTATGCTCTAAAGTGCTGTAAAAATCTGTGAAATGTCTCGGTGCTTCTCTGATTCAGAAGCAACAAAATGAAGCATAATAGCTGCTGTACCCTGTCAGCCCTGAACAATTTACCGTCATGTTTTTACACCGGATGACAAACAGCTACTGCTGGCCAGCCGGCTGGAAAACAGAGCTTTTCTGTTACAGTGCTGTCTGCCTCGTTATTAATTCAGCAATTTGCTGTTGGCAATAAACTTCTTGTGTTTCTTTAAGCAGTCACAGTGGTCAAACATTGCATCAGCAAACAGAGCCGGATGGTGCAACATTTGGAAAATACCCACCTAAAGTTAATTTTAGTATGAATTTATATCAAATCTACCTCACTGATAAATCGCTTTTCTGTTTTCAGTTCCTCCCTATGGGACGTCTCCACCACAGCAGCTTTACGTTGCCAGGTGAGCAGCACAGCAGGGTGGGGATGGACTCACACTCACAATTGTACAGAATATCAATAATTCAAACACGTCTCCTCTGCTCTATTTACGCCCCTCTGTAAGTCCATCTCAGGGCCCACACCCTGTGTTTGCTGCCAGCATGAATCATTAAAATCAAAAAACAAGATCCTGTTTTTATTTAGACAGGAGGGGACACAACAGAAACAAACTGAAAATCAAGGAGCGGCTGGATGGATTAAATTTATATTCAAACACTAAAAACGTAATTAAAAGCTTCTGCTAGCTTTAAAGTAAATCATCTCATGAAATAATGGATATTAACACCTCGGCCAACACATTAGCAAAATTAATCTTGTTTATCTCAAACATAAAATGAAAAAAACAGGTGATAATTTATCTGCAAAATGGATTTGTAGCGTTTAATGGCTCCCCCAGTTCATAAATTGATCCCACAGGATTTTCACAGATAGAGAGGATAAACAAAATGTGACAAATAAGCCTAATAGTTATGTGGCTCACTAAATAAACAGCCTCCTGAAATTCAAGCCACTACTACAGATATTCACACTATAAAAGCTCCCATTTAAACAATCAAACGTAGTGTTCAGTTGTTTGGCAAGAGAATTATTAAAAGACGTAGTGTAACTGTGCACCACCCCTGTGTGCAAACTGCTCCTGTAAACGAAAGTTTCCTCAGAGATTAGAAACCTGAAGAGGTGTGTCTGTGCTGCTAGGAAACAGATTAACATCATCGAGTGCGTCGATCCCTCCAGACAAACCAAACACAACAAGCTCGGGGAGGCTGAGAGCAGGATCCGCCTTCACTACAGCCGAGACTCAACCACTCAGGATTAAGAAGGCGTATAATGAGAACAGGTGATCAATAACAGAATAGATACACGATCTTGAGCTGTATCTGTGATCAGATCTTCTCATCATATTACAGGTCATCCAGAGCCTGAGGACCTAAACACACTCACACACTTCTCACACAGTCATACATCAGTAACTGTGCCGCTGCTGCAGTGTGTGAAAAACCAAACATGCAGTCTGCTGAGTTTGTTTGGTGTTTCCCACACAGCAGCTGGAGTTTGTTGGACTTCATGTTCCTACAATACAAACATAAAATTAGGGGTGTCCCGATCCGATATTGATATCAGATATCGGTCCGATATCAGCCAATAAACGAGTATCGGATTTTATCGGACTGCATCTAAAATCTCCGATATAAGCGCTCCGATAAGCAGTCCATTTTCTGCTCCAGCACTTCTATCCATAGGTGACTCTGGTTGCTGACTATTATTCTCTGTTTGAGTAACATAACTTGATCAAGCCTTTTCTAACATTCCACACTACAAAATAAGTAATAAAAGTATGTATGATTTGTGCTGATATCGTATCGGATCAATATCGGTATCGGCCAATACTCAAGGCTGCAATATCGGTATCATATCGGAAGTAAAAAAGTTGTATCGGGACATCCCTACATAAAATCCTCATACATACTTACAAAATACTTTTAAAACTCTGAGGGATAAAAAGACTCAAGCAACTGTACATGACAATAACAATGCAACCGTCCAGTCTGTATCAAATATATCAGTGTGCAGATGTAACTGGTCCACATTAAAGGGACAGTTCAGATTATTTGACGTGGGGTTGTATTTTTAACTGCTTTGTTTGCCATTAGACAGCCTTTTCTTAAAATGATCTCAATGAGTTCCCTACTGTGAGGTATACAGATTTTAAATCTGAGAACAGGAGAGCTCTGGTAGTTTGTCAGGAGATTAAAAAAAAGTCGGGTTGGTGCATCAGACATAACAACAGCCTGCAAATACTCTGATTTTTTAAAAGCAGACCATGTGTCTGGCAACGTTTTTTTCTACCCATGCCATCTCTCAGAGACTAATTGTTGTGGCTTTCAATGCTTGGCAGGTGTTGATTTCAAACACAAGCGTGAAAGTGTGAATATTTCAGCAGTGTTTGTCCCAGAAATCACGTCGCCACATTAAAACACTACAAACGCATTCTCGATCAGTGAATGAAAAAAGAGAGAGAGAGAGAGATGCAGGTCAGTAGTTTGCAGATGAATGATAATCGCAAACACATGCAGGATGGCACAATTCATTAATTTTCACACAGACTGTCTGTGAGCCTTTAAAAAGAAAACATTGCTCATGCCGTGTATTTTAGGAGACACATGCATGAGAAGTAAAGGAGGATAACAACCTGTTGTTCAGCGTCTACAGAATGACTCAGCCGAACCAAATCATTCACTCTGTCCCTCTAAAGAGCAGCAAAGATGATGGCTGTTTTGTTTTTTCATTTTCTTTCCTGCTACCATCTGGCAACGCCTACAGTCCAACAGTTACACACACACACACACACACTCACACACACACATACACACTCGTCCATGCACCATTAATGCATAAACATACCACAGATTGTCCATCCAACTTTTTTACACACACAATCGCAGCTATTCAGCACTCGGCTAAGCACCCGAATCACACAGAGAGAGCAATTTAGCACTCACTCACTCACACACTCACTCACACACACACACACACTCCTGAGCCCCACCACAGTGTGAACTCAACGCTCACTGAAGCAGAGCAGTGGGAGTTGTAGATCACAGAGGAAAATACATCAAATGAAACCTGCCTGAACGACCTTGTTTGATCAGACAGTCTGACAGCGTGATTCAAACATCTTAAACCATCAACTTCATAACCATATTTAACTCTTGAGATTACTTGACAAGTCCTGGATACTGGATCTAACGGCACCTGGGTCTGAACCCCCCGCTGATGGTGATTAATGCAGTTGACCGTGGGCTCTGCTGCTCTCAGTGTAAGCAAATGAAAAATACGCCCACTTCACCCACTCACACATTCGCTCTCCGTCTCTGCCGATTCACGTTAAAAGCACCTGCGGTTCAGCTCCAACACCCACAGCTGTGCATAAGAATATGTAAGTGCCACTCAACCTGGACTCTGAGTGACTGAGCCCACATGTTCAAATGCCGACACTATTTCAGGCTTTATAAACAGTGGCATAAATAGGTGGGAAAAAACCTTTTAATGTTTGATGGGGAATAATGGAAGCAGCGCCATTACTGAGAGCACCACGACAACAACATGAATATTGTCAGATTTCCAGTTTAGACTTTTAGTTTTAACAGGAGACCTTTTGTTTTGGCAGCAAATGTTGTCTGTAGTTTTAATTTAGGTGATAATTTCTCAGCTAATGTGAAAATCAGATGTTACAAAAGAAGAAAGTGAAGTGGTCCTTCAGCAGCTCAGAGAGCACAGCTGCTGAACATCTGCAAATGAATGTAATGATTCTGCCCCAAAATGACTGTCTCAACTGTATCTTCCCAAACAACTATAATTATATGACAAATATGTAATTTACTCAATTATTGCATTGCTTTGTTGAAAACTTGATTCTGATTTTTCAATTACTGCATTTTTTGGTCTGTTATTTCTGAACAACAGACAATTTCAAAGGATGCACTTCTGATCACAGCTCGTGGAGGACTTAGCAGAAGCAATAAAATCATTCTTAAATCAATATTTTTTGTCAAATTATTGATTGTTTTGATTGTGAAGTATAATAAGTGGGATAACGTACAGTGAGTGGGTCAATATGGTGAAATAAACCCTGACAGGATGATGCAGCACACAGACGCGAAGCAGCTGTATAATAAGTGGGATAATGCACGTGATGTGGGTCAATATGGTGAAATAAACATGTGAAAAGTGATTTAATATGCTGAAATAAACAGTACATTGAGCAGGTCACTGTGGTGAAAATAAACCCTACATCCTGGGGTGACCCACTCTGTAAATTATACACCCTGATCTTTACAATTTATTTCAAATCTCACTTATTTAGCATTTTTATGCTGTATATAAACAATTCATAAATGTTGTACACTGCACTATACTGTAGTTTTAAGATGATTTAAGGGTATTTTCAAATGTTTATGGATATATTTGCCAATTTATTCATATAAATATTCAAACACTATTAAGCATTTATTGATTCATAAATACTCACTTACTTTATTCTCCATTGCATCTGACAAACTCCAGGCCACAAGATGTGTCTTAAAACTCTGGAGGTGATCTGATAAGCGCACCTTGAATTACTATTTCTGGGATCAAGAATAAAACTTCAAGCTCAGTGTGTGTTAATGTGACTTTAGAACATTTATAAACAATTTTAAACAGGGTTGCCTCCTGATAGTTGACGGATCAAATCATTAGTCTGAGCCCCCATAGTCGACTGAGGTTCTTCTAGTTGAGCGTTTTTTGTTTTTTTGTTTTCCATTTGTGAGTCAGTGAGCATTACAGTTTCAGGATAAAAGGATGAAACCGATAGAGGCGTACAGAAATGCACAGGGAGAACATTTCAATGAAGAATTAAAGGGGATCATACATGTATTTTTATATTAGCTGGTACGCTTAAGTTTAAGTACTTCAAAATGGTACAGAAGTACTTGAGTAAATGTAATTAGTTACTTTACACCGCTGCATGTAATAAACCAACCAGCATGGTGCTTCAAAGACCAGATGAATCTCCAAATCACATTAAAAAGTCAGGGTTTGACCCACTTAACCTCTCAACAAAAAGATGGGGCAACTACCCAAATATTCATACTGTATAAATTAGCATCTGTAATTTGCTTCTTCTTTTTCAACTTTTTCCTTCTTCCCTTAACCATAAAACGAGTGAGCAGACAGTATTTAACCCTTTGAGGATGTGAATAATTTTTGGAGCACAGACTGAATAACAAATCCTGCAACTGGTTAGCAATTCTGCTGCCAACAGTAATAAATTAGTTCTTCATTACCACTGAAAAAAGGAGCCTCTGTCCCCTTTGATTCAACATGCTGTGTGCTTTGTGATATCTTTTTTTATTTCAGGTATTTTTTTTTACCACAAGGCATTTTATAGCCATGGGACACTCTCCATCTGTAGCCATCTATAATTAATAATTTCCTTCCATTAGTCCACTCAGCAATACTACTGTGGACAGAAAAACTGCTGGGTTTTTTTCTTTGCTGCAAAACATTCGACAAAAAGTAAAGATTTTTCCGCAAATCCCCAGCCTTTAAATAAACATCAGCAAGGAAAGAGCAGCTTGTTATATCATCAGCCGTCCTGTTCTTTGGATGTTACCTTTGAGACCAGTCCACTCCTACAGCTCAGGATGAAAGATTGAGTGTAGGTGTGAATAACTTTGTAGGTATACAGGTTATTCAGTGGCAGCAGGACACAAATAGAAATGGATTTTGGCCAAAAATGCAGCAAAATGAAGTGTAAATAAACATTTTCATCATTGAGAAACATTGTGACTAACTGTAAACCAGATAAAGAATGAATAAACAAGCTAACCTGACGTGATAATTAGATCCAGTTGAGGCGGTCTACCGCTCAGATTTACAGAAATGCACAGCAACTGTTCATAGGACCATGTTTGTCCATTTACTTCTGCTGTGGCAGACTCCAACAGGAATATTCTAATCAATAACTCATCACTCAGCTTTTGTCTGCAGTGTACAGGACAGCCTGCATCTATAAAGGGCCAGGTTCAATAAAGAGCTGAAGAGGGGAGTGAATGGGACAGATGCAAACATTAAAGCCCCCATGGGATCTTTGTGAAGGAGAAGAAATTAACATTTTGAAGGGTGCGTGTGGACAGCCCAGCAGAAATGGTGACCTTTTACCTTTTAGTGACGCTCCATTTGAAGTCAGGAAAATTATTCAGTGGGAACTCATGAGGGACAGGTTGCTAATCCCCCTGCCACAAACACTGATTGTCCAATCGTAGACTATCCGGGAACATGGTCGTGGCGCTGCAGTAAAGGCAATACTTGTATCTCAAGAGTCTGGGGGCTGTGCTTTTTACTGCCTTACCGAAAACAACACAAGTGACAACGTAAGGAATGGATTTAGCAATAGGTTTATCTCCTCTAATGTTAGCATGTCTGGCTAACTAGCTCACTACCCACAGTAGTTCTTGCCTGCTATTGACTGGATTTGGGGAGGTTTACACTCAGATGAACTTGATACCCAAAATGAATTATTGGCTAGTCCTCATCCTAAAAGCAGGTCCTTTTTCAAAGCAAAAATACCAACAATAACCTAAAAATCTAGTAAGTATATTTCTCTATAGTAACCTAGTATCTAAACAAGGTTTCAGGTCTGATCTTACACTTTTCCTGGCTTTACACTGCAATACAAGAACAGTGTTGCCCT
This sequence comes from Lutjanus erythropterus, assembly GCF_056507025.1. Taxonomy (NCBI): domain Eukaryota; kingdom Metazoa; phylum Chordata; class Actinopteri; order Lutjaniformes; family Lutjanidae; genus Lutjanus; species Lutjanus erythropterus. The sequence goes on from NC_139318.1 coordinate 24,833,494, forward strand.
TTTATTACCATGTTTTTCTACATGGATCATCAACAGGTGGGAAACTTTTGCTTTTGGACCTGTTAGTTTTAACCTCATTATTTTAGCAGAATATCATGTAGTCACAAATTGCGCATTTAAGACCCTTCAACAATGTTGTCATTTAAGCTGATGACAAACTTTTCAGTCAATCCACAGAGTTGGTGTTAATTACCTCTCTATAGCTGTTAGGTTGCTAGTTACAGTTGGATTATTATCTCTGCCAATTGCACATATTCTTTATACTTAATACTGTACATTTTTGGACATTCCTTTGTCAGTATTTTGCATGTTCCATCTTTGATTCTTGACTCATAAAGCACTTGCTTTTTTCATTGTGTTTTGTCTTACTATGTATATTGTCATGCATTAAAAACCCAGCCATATTCCTTGGGTGTAAAATTCTACTCAGCAATTAATCTGATTCTGATTCTCTGGAAATTTGCTAGAAATAAGATAAAATAAGATAGAAGGGAGAAGCCTGCTTTTGTCCACCTCTGTCAAATGAAAGACCTAATTTTTTTTTTATTAAAACATATTTTGAGTAGTAATTTTGTAACCTTTATTACTGTAAACTGCATTATGTCTCATCTGCAAATGGAAAACTTGAGAGACGTTGCAGTAGAAATTAATGGAGGTCAGTCGGTTAATGAAGCCAAGAGAAGAAACTGACTGTAAAAAAAATAAAAATAACACTGCTTCATCAGTAATTAAGTTGATGTAAAATGAGGGCTCTCACCTGTGTAGTCCTCGAAGCATTCACAGGTGTAGCCTCCCTCTCTGCTGCGACACACACCGTGGGCTCCGCAGGGTTTTGAGTAGCAGAGGTCAATCTCCGTCTCACAGTAGTCTCCCGTGAAGCCAGCAGGACAGCGGCAGCGCAGCCCGGCAATGGGGTGGATGGGCCTGAACAGGATGGTGTCTGACGCCACAAACGGCGCCAGGCTGTCAAACTTCAGCACGGACACACACTTCATGTAGTTCTCACACGGCTCACGAAGGCAGATGTTATCATCGAAGGGAAGAACCTCCTGGGAGGAAATCTTAGCGAGGAGGCTGCGGTTCAGGTACAGCCTCTCCTGGAGTTCCTCAGAGCCAAAAAATTCTCCACCTCCACTTTCAACCCCTCTCCCGGGCCTGTCCCCTCCCTGGCCGAGCCCTCCAGGCCGCTGGTGCGCCTCACCCAACACAGGCACGGCCACGGACAGGCTGACGTTGAGTATTCGGGCACTGACATCCGTGTCGTCTTGGATGTTAAAGATGACGACGTCTTCGGGGGAAGCAGACAGGACACGGGCTACGCCGTCCAGGAACTGGGCGAGCAGCAGGGAGAGGAAGTGCTCCTGGGAAGTGTTGGCGAGCCTCAACGTGATGCTGTTGGACAGCATTTCATCTGTGATGATGGTGACTTGGAGAAGACACTGGGCTGACACTGCGTGGACTCCATCTGAAGAAGACCAGAGGAAAAAGAAAATAATGATAAAAGTCAGACTGATGGAAATGCACATGTATATTTTGCAAGTGTTCTTAAGTGGATTGAGACAAAAAATAAATCATTTATATAAAATTAAGTTAAGAGACTAAAGAGATTTTTACAGACATATCACAGAAAGATTTTCAGTCATATCACATTATTTTATCTCCTTGTCATAGAGACAGATCTGTGATCATCAGAGCTAAGCAGACATAATTTCATCCACAGCACTTGCTTAAAAAAAAACACATCAATCAAACTCAATCTGCTGATCAAGTCAGCATACAGCCTTTCTTACTCCCATCTCATCAAATACTGCAGCGTGGTCAGTGCCCCTGTGCTTCAAACTATGATGCTGGAGGCACCCCCGTAGCATCATTTCTGGAGGCGACCCTCTGGCGTTATGTTCTCATGTGCCATCAACGTCAGGTCACATAGTATAAAGACCAAGAAAATTGTATGGAAGAGTATTTGGACAACAATGGAACTTTATGGCACAGAAGAATAAGATATATAGGGCTTTGTATACACAGACTATTGACACAGTGGACTGAATGGATTCTTGGTTTTGGTCTTTTCATGGTAATTTTTGTTGACAATAAGAAACAGACCGTTTAACGACAGGATGTTTCATCCTTTTCATATAATGTTGTGTTAAAAACCAAAGTGATTGAAGCATCAACACGAGGAGCAGCTGCTACAACAGTAGATGCAGGATGGATGCAGGTACGTGCACGGTGGAGGATTTATGTAGCAGCTGCTCCTACATCACTGGGTCCAGGTATTTGCAGTAGACCCTTGTGTAAACAGAGTAACAGCATGGCTGTCACTGTAAATGCAACATCAGACGATAATTAAGGACTTAGAAGCTAAAATTGGATATAAATTGACACTTTGATGGAAAGCAACACCTTTTTTACTCATATTCTTGGCTCAGACAAGTGGTTTTTTGTTTTCCTTTTTTGTCATGTGCCAGAACAGATAACAAACGTATGCCAAGACTAAGAGAGAACAAGTGCATGTTATCTTTTAATACGTTCCAACTTTCTAATCAGTAATTTCACGCCTGTATTCACAACTAACGCTTTCTTTTCTTTGTCCGGAAGAAGAGATGCTACTTCATTATACATGCCATACTGAGAGCCTTAAGTCTCAAATTCAACGCTTACAGCATTCTTCAGCTCAGCAGATCTCTTGTCTTTGATCCTGTTAATGTTTTATCATCTCTACATTTCATTCTTGGGCTTTGACTGTAGACATGTAGTGTTTTGTCTGCTATTACACAGACGGTCTTGTAATGTAAATGTCGCTGTTGGTGACTAAAATGTAAATAACCCCATTATATTGACTTATATCTTTGTTAGGCTTATTTTCTTGCTTGTTTTTTTTACTGTAACCACATTTTAAATAAAAGTCAAACTGCTTTTCAGCTGAAAGTCACTGGCCGGAGCAGTCAGAGCCCTGCTGCTCACCCAGGAGTAAAATTATAATGAAAACATACTCTACCCTAAACCATCCAATCACAAAGAACACAAAGGGAAGTTCTGTATGATGCTAACAAGCACAAAACCTATAGATGTGAGTTGTTACAGCTTCAAAGCTGCTCTGAATCCAGATAAAGAAAGTCTGCAAATGTACAACTGAGCCTGGATCATTCAACTTTCTGCCCAGAGACAAGGAGTCAAAGTAGTCTCAACGTCGCACAACAAACAGTTAACGCTGTGTCTGTCTGAATCATATCCTGATTTATTTTAAATCCAGCTGTTTAACATGTCTTTAAAATTTCCACCAGGTTAAGATGTTTCACTGATTGATCTTTCACTTCATCTGGGGTTAAAGTGGCATTAACACTTTATATTGTACATTCACTCATTTGATCAGACCTTTACTACACACCTTGTGACATGTAAATCCTTTGACATGTACTAATCCTAGTATAGAACATTTTAAAATGTTTAAAACATGTCATGTATACAAACATGGTTATCTTCCTTAAACTAAACATATGCTTCTCTGCCCTTTTGTGCTGCTATAGTAGTACAAGAAAATCAATGGCAGTAGGAAGTTGGGGGGGGGGGGGGAAGTGAATAATGTAATTTTAAGTGCATGTTTTTAACAAAATTGTCATTTTAAACCTCAGTCAGTTTTCTTCTTTCCTGTTCCCTCTACCTGGATACGCTATGTGCTAAACTCATCTATATTGAAAAGAAAAACAAATTTTGAGGATGACTAAAAGATGATGCTGAGGCACCTGTAAAAGTGACTTATATTTAGTCACAACTAAGTTAGCTAATGACACTAGACAACTAGCTAGCTAATCTACATCAACTGTTGGATTGGGTCCTTGGCTGAAAAAAAAAATGGCAGCGTCTGACTTAAGATGTGATATATGTTGCTCATTTAATTTCAACAAAGCAGAACTTAAAACAAAGCATATTTGGACACACTAAAGGAAAAAGTTGACCAAAGTTGTTTCAGGTACCAAACTTGTTCAACTGTTGGAAATAACTTGCTCAGCTGAGCACACAGCAAAAAGGAGAAGAGTCAATTGCTTATGAATTAAACGTTTCATTTGTAAGTAGAAGATTATTGTTTCTCAAAAGTCTCAGAGGTCACAGAGAGAGGTCGCTATCATTTTGTCCATCTCACTGCCGGCCTTGCAGGTTTCTGTAGCCTCAACAAACACAAAACAGGCTTAATCAAATCAAATGTGTCAGAAAAACAAGCCTCTGCCTCTCCCTCTGAAATAATCAATGGGACTCTTTGTTTGAGGTGTCTGGATGCCGGCCAGAGAGCAGAACCTGCGAGCAGAACTCACACAAACAAACAGCGCTGCCCAAAGTTACCAGATCCCTGTTTTGGCACTGGGCGAGTTTAAACACATAGTGCCAAGGGAGGGGGGAGGAAAAGGAGGAGTGGGAGGGAGGGTCATAGAGGAAGTGAGACAGAGAAGCATGTTTGACACGGCTTTAATCCTTCTGCTTTCAGTCAAGAGCTTCCAGCACAGTAATAATACAGGGCCTTAGCAGAGGAAGTGGGGAAAAATCAAAGAACAGACACAAGCAGGGTCGCTCCTCTAATTCACACTTTACTGTAAACACACTCTCTCACACACACACACACACACACCTGTGTACACAAGAAAACATCTGAAAACACAAAGAAGAACACACAGGCAGCACAACTCAAAATGTTTCCTCTTTGTTAAAGAGGACAAATTTAAAATGCAGAAATGCTACTGATGATTATTTTCATTATCAGTTAATATGCTGATTATTCTTACCATCTATTGATTAATCCTTTAAGTCAACCTGAGGTCAATAAACATTCATCTTTTCTTACTTTTCTGTAATCTTTGTTTTTTTTTTAACCTCTTTGGACCTCTAAAAGTGATCAAGTGTCCATATTTTATTGATATAGGATGTTAATTGTTCATTTAAAGTGGAAACAGACAACTTTTTTGTTTTAACTTTTCATTGTGAAGTAAGTGTTTATTGCACAGTGTAATGACACCATGTGCATTTAGATTTGTTCTCTATAAACCTTGCTTTCATCCGTCTGCAACCAGGCAAGATTTTTCCCAGGAAAATGGTGTCTAGATTATCGACTAAATTAATATACAAATTCACACTTTCTCTGCAAGTGTAACGATACTCTCCCTTCTCAGTGAACATACTTTTTTCTTCTCTATTATTTCCTAAGGGGTCTTGATCATTTCTCCACTGAGCTCAGCTCTGAGGAAACAAAAAGCCAGATGGTCTTGAGTGCAGGTGTTGTCTGTGACCATTGGCACTGACAATAATACCACTTGGAAACGCTAGGAAGTTGGAAAGTTGTGTGTTTCCCCTGTAAAGAGTCAACAAGGTAGGTTACCACTAATGTAAAATAAAACTGTGGAAAAATGCCCATCATAATGTTCTAGAGCCTGTGGTGATGTCTTCAAATAGCCTGTTTTGTCCAACAGTCCAAAACTCAAAGATATTCAATTGACAGTGTTTTTTTACGACGACAAACAGAAACTGGTAGCCATGTTTTTTCTTTCCTTGAAAAGATATGGATGACTTATAGAATTTATCAATTATCAAGATTAATGTTTATGAACTAGCTGATTCTTTGATAAATCATCTAAGCACATAAACCTCCACATGTGTTTTAAAACACCCACTGGTTGTTTGTAATGTTCCCCTATTTGACAAACACAAATGGAAACATTCATAACAGAAGAACTGCCATGTATCATGCTTCAGTTGGATGGTAATATCTTTTAGTGTGTTTGATTAGCATGTGGCTTGAATACACCCTAAGCTAGATCAGTCCAAGCATGGCTAAAGAAAAAGGCCTTTTTGGTCCATCAGTCTATAAGAAATCATATTTGATTAATAAGAACGAGGACAATCTTTATGCCAGAACACAAATCACCACACATGCCTTTTACATTTTGTCAACCACACCTGTATACAAGACCAGACCTCTACGCCAAAGAGCACTAAATTCAAAATACTTCAACAGATTGTAATTAGGGCAGCTAATCTTATTTTCTGGATTAGTCAATTAATTGTTCAGTCTAAAAATGTCTAGAAAAAAAGAATGAAATATGCCCATCACAATTTCCTGGAGTTGACATGCAACATATTTAAACTGCTATCTTTGGCAAGATGGGGAAACGGTGTTATGGGGTTAAGAGAACGCAGGAACTGGGGAGCTGAGTAAATTGCATTTAAAATAACGACTATCTATGTCAGATTATCAGTTTATTTTTTTTTGTTAGTGCAATAAAAGAATAAAGAGATTCTTTTAAAATTCTATCTCTGTCAGTCCAAAACCCAAAGACGTTCAGTTTAATATAATCAAATAATGACTTAAAATATTGATAAATAAAAAGATCAATCAATTATCAAAATTTTATGTCAACTGATTAATCACTTTGGCATGACTTTTAGTGTTGGGACAAAAACAACTTTAATTTCACATTTCACAAATCATCACACAGATTTAAACAGTGACCTTCATCACCTCAAGATGTTTTGAAATTCTTTGAAAATCTTAAGTCGTCATCAGTCACTTAAGAAAAAAACTCTCTCTCTCACACACACACACACACACACACACACACACACACACACACACACACACACATTCACACAAAGAGCTCATTGAAATCAAGGTGAGCTCTCCAGACTGTTACAATCTGTCAGTGAAAATCTGACAGTTTTATTTATTATAATTCCAGGTTTTAGACAGAGGAGTACTTTTGCCGCCAAGCCTCATGGGAAACAAACACAATATTAAGTGCTGTACAGTAAAGCAGTGGTGCCGCTACACTTGTTTTAAGAGTAACATTTTACTTTCTGTAGACACTGAACTCCTTTCTAATCTGACAGAAACCCAGCGAACAAAAAATCTACTTTCTACTGCAGCCAAACAGAAAAACAGTTTTCTCTTCATCCATTCAGTTCATATTATAACTGATACTCTGCAGCAACAGTAGCCAGAAACGCACAGCTCTCATTGAACAGAGGCTCTTAAAGGTTAGGCCACATATAAGGACAGACATCGCCTTAATTATGTCCTCTGCCAATTCACATTCTTGGATGGGAGCGCGGGCAGAGCTCCAGACGTAGACGCAGCGCTGGGAAACTGAGTGCGAGGAGAATCTCCTCTGAAAGGAACCAGACCATCCTTCAAAGAGGTCATTCTCCATGGAAGGATCCTCCGCTCAGGAACGGAGAGTAAGCGGAGCGTTTTGGGGCCAAAAAGGAGGAAAAGAGAAGGATACTTATTTGGTAACGAGACGAGGTGCCAGCTCTGAAGTGTGACACTGCTTTCAGCCCAGAGTTCGACCCCCTCTGGGCCTCTGAGTGCCAGGAATGCTCTCAGCTAGGAAGTGGCGCCAGGGAAAAGATTAAACACACACTGTGGCTGCAGGACTGCCAGGGTTGTGTGTGGCACTGGGTGTGCGTGCATGTGCATGTGTGTGTGTGTGTGTGTAGGTGGGTGGTAGTGATCCATACGTCAGTACATGCAGAGCAGAGAGTGTACATTGAAGCTGTGGAGGTTTGCTGTAGCTGTCATACGATAATGGGGGGGGCTGTCATGGCTGTAAAATTTAATGGTGGAAGATGCAGCATTTGCAACACTACGGGTGTTAGTTAAAAAAAAAAAAAATCAATCAAAATGACCTTTCAGTTTCAGTAATCAAATTGAAAAGGCAAAAGCAGCAATTCTCCTAGTATTTTTTTTCTCTCCACACCTGCCTATTTGCAGCATTTGTCATGTGTCCGAAGAAAAATAAACCCACTTTAAAGACAACACAGTGTAGCTTACCAGACATTATACCAGACTTGATACCATATAGGCTTATATAGATATGTTGTATAAATCAAATCCAATGGTGACCTAAAAATCGAAAGTCAAATCAAATAGCCACCAGAAAGATGAGCAGAACAAAATAATGAGAAAATAAGGAGGCACAGGCAAAGGGTGCGGCCTCTGTGGACGAGGGAGACATCACACACTTGGAGTGGGTTGTGGGTGATGACTGAGAGGGACTATTTCTGCATAATTTTTGGGTGTCTGCATTGTTTTTTAGGGAAAATCTACATAGACTGCCTTAAAAAAGCAGTTTGTATTGAAGATTGGATCACTGCTGTCATGTAAAAACTTCACTGATTTTGGTGAATTTTGTGTTTTGAAATTTAAAGATAGATCAAAACTTGATAAAAAAAAAAAATGCATCACCAAATACACAAAAACAAAGCTGTTTTTATGTTTTGAAAAATAGCCTGTATGACTAAATCTGGCACATTTACATGCTGGACACAAGCGCCTGTGCTAATTAATGTGTATTGTCCCTTCTTAAATAAAATAAACAAACAAACAAACATGTCTTCAAGGCTGTGGGTGGACCGTTTTCTCCTGAAAGTGAAAGCATTCTTTGTTAAACTCAAATTATCTGGCATGTTAACAAAATGTTTTGAAGGTTTTTTGCTCATTTTCCTGATATAAAAACAGGAGGATCAACAGAGCCAGAGAAATCCTACAAGACACCTCCAATAATAAACTGAGGCACGTATACAAGCTGACTCATTATGATTTACAGAGAAGAGACTGTCAGAGACGCACAAAGGCCGTGTTTGACTGTAGGCTGAGGCCTCCACAGAGATCATAAATTATCAGCCAGGAGGTTTGGGGAGGGGAGGTGTTCAGCTTTTTATCTCTGAAATATTAATGACGCCCAGTTTCAGTTGTCAAGAGAATTATGAACAACAAATACTCCACTGACAACATTTTGTGAACAAAAAGAACCTTTATGATAGGGTGCCATAAATACACATATAATCAAATCACAATATATGGATCTTCCTTTTAAGCTCACTAGGGAGCTTAGTCTCTGGGGTAATAGACTGCTGAGAGTGAGACAGAAAGAACAAATCGGTGAGACTGGTCTAATTGAACCACAAAGTTGCCATCAAATCTCCCAGTTGAATCCCAGAAAATGTCAACAAAGTCATGGTGGATAAAGATCAGAAGGACTCTGTGACCAAATTACTGAGGACAGAGACATCACCCACAAGCACGACAGTAACCCCGACCATCTCCCTCAGAGCTTCAGCTGTGCTGCTGAGTTTAGCTCTCTTTTTAAAGATTATATTTGGACGTGTTTGTCTGTGTATGGCAGAGAAAATTAAAGACAGGCAGGAGAAAGACAGAGGGGACAACAAGCTGCAAGTCTGATCAGAAAAACATGAAGGACACATAAGCTACCAAAAGACACGGCATATGAAGGCGTCACCTTCAGCAGACTGAGGTTAGTGGGCTGAACCTGCACCTCCACCAGTCTACAGAGAATTTAACACAGCATCAGTGCAGGTTTCTGCTGTCAGCTTCACGGAGAAAAAGAAAAGGGAAAAAAAATAAAATAATGGAGCTTTAAAGTAGTCTTCATCACTAAAACTGAGACAGTGGATGGAAAGCAGCAGTAAATTCATCTTCTATGACACCCAGTTCTTACCAGTTGTACTACTGATAAATGTAGCAAATGTATAGAACTTGTGATTCTCCATCAAACACAGTCTCATAGCAGTTGGTGAAATAATCAGTCGTCTAAATAGACACAAACGTTTAGGGTTTTTTCGTGACACTCAACATGACTTTCAAACTAATGTATTATCCACTGTCATTCTCATTCCTCCAGGTAAGTTACCAATAATAAATATGTAATGTTCAGTTAGCCTTTCAAAATAAAGCTTGTCAAGAAACATTTCAGGTGACAGTTGCAGTTTGGTTTGGTTAGGAAACAAAAATACTTGGTTAGGTGCACTTTGAGAGTCAGTGTCCTGCCCATTATCACGAAAAAAAAAAAAATAATAATTCATTTCCAGATACACAAATCTACTTATTACATTTTGTAACTTTTTCACAAATTGCTGTGATAGTAGGCTGCTCCATCACAGGGTGTGTAAACGACTCTAACAGAATCTGTTCCACCTGACTGCTATGCAATGTATCCTGAGCGCACAATGTGAGACACATCTGACGTATCCTCCACATTCAGGCAAAACAACCACATCTGGATGGGCCTTTGTAATGGCACAGAACCTTACCGGTGCAAACCACCTTGTTAGGGCTAACTTGTTAGAGTACTCAGATTACTTTTTTCTTGTAACGATATTCATATGTATAAGTACTCAGATATTTAGCTATGTTTTTCAAGAAGCCATCTCTTACTGTTACAATTCCATTATATTTCCACCACTGCAAAAACTACCGGATACTGAAATTTCTGAGTATCTCAAGTCAAATGTTTGAATTCAACAAATTCCCCATGGTTGAAACTTTCCTTGAGCCGATTCTCCAACACCATCCAGATGAGTGCACCTGTGGAGAAGCTTTTTAGTCTTGGAGGTTTCGCCAAATAACTTAACAACTAACAGACTGACTATTATTCATTAGTCTATACATTGTTTTTGAGGGAAAATGTTGCATATTATACCTTTAAGCAAAACTGCAAATATGTCCTGATTGTCAACTAATTACTTCTTCAAAATGGCAGGGCTTAAATGACAAGATTTTTGCATTGTATCTATATTAAAGCTGTTACTGACTTGGTGTCTTGCTACGAGACACTTCAGCAGGACAGAGACCTCAACCCTGACTGCTCCGCCTGCAAACATGCAGGTTAAGTACTGAGCCAATGAAAACACCTTCCAGATTTTGTGGGGAGGGGAAACACATTACAGAGACTATAAAAATACCATTTATCATCATGACAGTGCAGAGCCAATAAATAATCGCACTCAAGCAGCTCTCTAAAGCAGCCATTCATCACATGTCTAATGGTACCACATTAATGGTGCCACAATCAAACAAAAGCACGTTAATTCCGTGATCCGGAGCGGCCGATACTCCCTCAAAGGCAGCTGTGTGTTTCTCTGCACAAGTGTGTCATGTTGAGGGGAACCTCTGGGTAAGAAGGTAATGAGGTTGAGCAGAGCCTGTCTTAGTTGTTCAGCATCAGTTCACTACAGTATGTGCAGCACGCACCGAGAACTCACTACATCAAAGCGTGCAAAGCCGGGGTCCCATTTTCAAGATCAATAGGGAGATCATAAATTAAAAATCACTTTGGAGGGATAAGGCCTGTGGATGTCTTTGCAGTTCGCAGCCTTTGCAACTCGAACTAGCGCATTTCTCTGCAAACTTACAGACTTTTAATGAGTTTATGGTATGGAAATGAGCACGCAGAGAGCTGCCTTCTGTTTGGTTGTTTGTTTCGGGATGTAACAGTGAGATCTTGGATGCTGTTTATCAAACTTCTAAGAATTACATTTGCTTTAAAGATACGTTTTTAGATTTTAAAAAAACTTTGCTGAAGTTGAAGAATGAAACACATTTGTCAAGTGACATACTTCTACTTACAGCGAAGTGCCAGTGTAACCTTTAAGAGCAGCTCTCAACTGATCAATCAGTTAAGCTACTTTAAAACCCTTAATGACTGATAGATGCAAACTGTGTCAAAAATCTTACTGCTCCTTGAAGTAATAACTCAAATGCAAATGCACAGACATGATATACATATTTTTAGATTACACTCACATTTCCCAAGGATATCATAAATGTCCACTGTCAATAAATATCCATAAATCCACTCAGAAATCAGAAGAAAGAGAAGAACTTGCCTGATTATCAGCATGTTTTAAAGTTTTCTTGAGTATCAAAGTTGCAGTGGCAGTTGTCTATACATTCATGGGTACTTATCAAAAACAAACTGCTGATAGCTAATTCTACATATTTGTAATAGCAAAAAACTAACTGTGTCAGACTTTCAAGGTTCCTGATCTAATATATAATCTAATAATACATAAACAGGGAGGAAATAAAATGAAAATGGCTGAAACTGAAACAAAGAGAAAACTAGAGCTGCAAAGATTAATCAATTAGTTGTCAACTATCAAATTAAATTAATCGCCAACTATTTTGATAACCAATTGATCAATCAAAAAAAGTCAAAATTCTGATTTCAACATCTTAAATGTGAATATTTTCTACTTTCTTTACTCATCTATGTTAGGGTTGTGGACAAAACAAGACATTTGAGGACGTCACTTTGGGGTTTTGGGAAATTTTTCACCATTTTTATTTATATATTCATTTTATATAACAAACAGCTAATCGAGGAAAATGAACGACATGATAATCAACAGCGAAAATAATCATTAGTTGCGGCCGCAATGAAAACTAAACTGGAGCAGAGAGGAAATTATTCTGCTTGGAGACAATAATAACGCACTGAAAGTGAAAATAAAATTAAGCTTTTCTTTTGTCGTCTGTATATTGCAAAAGAAAGATGAAATATATTGTAATATCTTATCAAATGCTGTAATTCCATGTATATTGTAGACTAAAATAGGCTGAAATAAAGTAAACATACTGCTTCATTTAATGTTATGTCTCAGAAAATGACCATCTCTGTTTTCGTACTACGATCATGTAGGATCAACTCATGACCAACTTAAGAAACATCCTTTACTTAAATCCAAAAGGTCCCTTTTATAATCCAGTAGTTTGAAAAATGCATCGGCTCTGAAACTAGAGGAACATCTGTCTCTTCCAGGCCTCTGCATTAACGGTCAAAAAACACTGTTAACAAACTAATAAAATGTGAAGCTACTGTCAAAAGTGTCATGTTTGCATTTTGCTGACAAATACCAAGTGTCCACACAGGGTGACAGAGAGACAACGCATCCAAAGAGAGACACACCAACCAAACAAACCACAGAGCCACGACCTGAGAGTACAGTCCCCGTGGGGCCAACAACAGGACACAGTTTAATTTAATTAGAATTAAATACTCTGCCCTTGGAACAGCCTTGAATCACATACATTAATTACTGGGGCTCTGCTGCTGTATGTGTGTGTGTGTGTGACCCTGACTCATTCATTACATTTTACTTGTTCCCTCTGAAGCTTTTGCCCTCCACAGTCCACAGAGATCAGTTGTGTCGACGCCTTGACATGTTTATGGCTGGTCTGGGACTAAACCTTACAGGTGCTGAGGCCTGTCAGGAAGGGGCCCACTGAACTGTAAAGGTGGTCAAGAGTGAAATCAGATGTGACCGAAACACTTATTTTAAACTACAGAAGACAACTGGAGTTACAACTGTCTCAACACGCACTGAAACTTAAAGGTGAAGTTAACAATTCTGGACAAAGATGTTTGATGGCTTTATACTGATGTCAACTAATTGCCGACACTTTGGATTGGTGGCTCGAGGATGATTGTTGAGTCTCATTCCCCTGTTGTTTTGGGACTCAACAATCAACTATCACACTGACCTGTGATTGGCCAGAGTCTCCCGTAAAAGGTTTGCACCTGAAAACAGAGTAAAGAGAACGAGCGAGAGTACCAAACTTACTTACCTAATACTTTTATGGCAACAACTGAATTGCTTTGATATCAAGAATTGAAACGGAACCTTCTCATTGCAAACCAGATTTCACTTGAAGTAAATCTGTTGGGCATCAGTGAGCCATTAACCACGCAGCAACATGCTTACAATAATGTTGATCGGATGGCCAATGTTATACGTTGCAGAGGCACGCAGGCAAAATGTTACACCCAGAAAAAAGACATCATGCAGCTTTTTTTTTCCATTAGCAATTTATCTGCACAGATACCTAATGTTAAGTAAACTTTTTGCTGCTTGTTAGCTAGCCACCGCATCAGTAAGTATGTTTTGTTATTAATGTTCCTTTTGACAGATATTTATATTTTTATATAGTCCAATTCTTGACACATATTCCATCAGTTTCTTCACTTTAGTCCAGTTATCCAGGTTGAGTGTGCAGAGTAAAAACAGCTTCTCTACCTGCTCCTGGGTCTTTGAACAGTTTCCTCCTTTGACGCGAGTAATTGTACCATAATGCGTAATGTAATTTTTGTTTTGTTAAAATGGATTTCATAAAAGTGGAACTGGTGTTAAAAAGTATTGCCCAGGAACTGGTATCAAAGTCAAGGCATCAGTATCAAAATGAACGATACCCTGCCCTAGCAGGAGCAGAAGTCTAGTTTTCTCACAGGCCACTTGAGTTACATCATTTTTAAAGGTTAGTATGGACGTTTAGCCCAATAACGCCAAAATAAACTGCCTAACCCTGCTTTAAAACAAAAGAAAGGCGTAGCAGGTGTCATATTTTTGTGAAATACAGACTTTTCATGGAAAGTAGTTAAGAAAAATGCCAAAATGTGATTAAAACTGGCTCCCATGCCAGACTAAAGCTAACCAAAGTGTTTTAGAGTATTTTTGCTGCACTGGGATCTTTGTGATGTCATGGGAGTGGACCTCAAGTGGACGTCCTGGAAAAGAAAGCGCCCGGCGGGACAACAGGCTTAATTCTCAAATTCATACCAGTCAGCACGCTGAGGTTCAATCAACACCCCAGTAAAGAAGAAAGAAAAAAAGTCAGTCCTGAACAGACATTAATGAGAGCTGATGTGGACTAAAGACAGAGGCAGCAGAAGTTTATCATGATGTTGGACCTCTGTGGCTCAGTGCTCTGGCAGGCAGTATTTAAGTTTGTCTCGAATCTGTTAGATCAAGCTTATCAGTTGTCTCCTTCATTAAAAACTAAGTGTGCTCTGTTCGGTGTCTATTTAATTTAAAAGCTGGAATCTCAAGTCCTGGTGATCAAAAGGGGCGCAGTAAAATGCGGCTGTGGAGCGGCCTGCTTGAATTAACTGAGGCTGAAAGGTGAAACACACTCAACTGCTGCATGAATGGAGCCTGATGACTGGTCGGGGGGTGGGGAGGGATAGGGACTATGCATTGCAAAGGGAGGGACAGATTTTTCATCTCATTACCCCCTACACACCCCCCACCTTCTCCCCTCTTCCTGACCCCCCACTAGATAAGCAACGGCAAGGGCTGCTGACACCCCACCACCACCACGCTCCACATAAAACACTTTAACGACTCCTGCCAGGCCTCCATCCACCTACAGCGGGGTTTACATCACCATCAAGCCATCAGAAATAAAGAAAAGCTCCTCAACAAGGACCAAAGCATGCTTACCCAGAAGTCACAGCCAGGATTTTAGGTGATTAGTCCAAATTCCCTCAGCAAAGACCCACCTACTAATTTCTGCTACCCATCAACCAAACTTGGTAGAATTGTCTGAAGATTCAAAAAGGGGAAAAAAACATCACAAATTTTTGCTCTAAAGCAGTAAATTCTTAAGATAGAATCAAAATCCATATTTGCAAACTCCACTTGATATCATTCCCAGTAATATTACTGCGGCCACAGTCTTGCATAGCCAGACTTATCTCCACACTTCTTTTTAACACTGTACCAGCACTGGAGACAGCTCTCGCTAAACACATTATCAGTCTAATATGGGGGGAAAACACTCTGGTAGTAGGTGGATTTTATTAGTTTTGGACGGAGCCAGACTAGCTGTTTCCAGTCATTACGCTAAGATAATCTAGCTGGCTGCAGCTTCATATTTAATGGACAGACATGAAAGTGGTACAGATTTTTTCATTGAACTCTTTGCCACATTTCCAAAATCTCAAACTAGTCCTTCAACAAAGTTTTTTACAACAGAAATTCAAGCACAGGTCTGCTACTGATACCACTCTGCTAACTGTAAAAAAAAGCAGTTTTGTGTGATGGGCAGGTTAGCTAGTCTCCTAAATCACCTTTGATTTGAGAATCGTATGTACACACCTCTGAATTCAAGACGAGTCATCAAAATCATTTTAATATTTGGGGGGGTATATTCAGTATATAACAAGATATAACTATTAACTGAGGCATCAGATTTAAAGGGTAACTCTGGTGTTTTTCAACTTGGGCCCTATTTGCAACTAATTGGTGACAATAATTGTTGTAACTAGTCCAGTGTTGAGCAAGACCAATGCAGCCATGTAATCCATCTAGACTGTCAAAGTTTGTGATTGTTTTTGCCACTGACAGACTCAGGATATTTTATACATGTCTGACAACGTTATGGAAAAGATTGCTGCAGCAGAGATAGCACTGTTTGTCAAAGAGCACGATCCCTTTTTGTTTCACCAGAAGCAGCTTGCCAAAAGCCACTAGACTCCATTTACAGAAACAGTCATTTTAAAATACACCCATAATTTGCTGGGTTAGATATGAATTAGAACACTAATAATTTTGGTGAGTACTAAATTGCTGAGCTTAGGTAGTTGAGAAATTAGTTGCCTGGGGGGTAAAATCTGCCATGAGGGCTGAGACAATGTTAAAGCTTCTCTAATCTCCAAAAACATTCTTGAACAACCACCGCTTGGGGAATTTTCAGCTCACAATGACAGCAGACAGAGGCAGATTTGTGGATGATTTGGGATGAAAAGCATCTCACCTCCACCTGGTTGAAAAATGTATTGTTGGTTCCATTGTTGGGGGGAAAAAGCTGAACCACAAAATTACACACATCTGAGCGCCAGCAGCCCATGTACAACAGAAAACCTACTTGCAAATCGCACTCTCCGAGGAGGGAATGGACAGCATGCTCTAACTCCCACGCAGCAGATTTGCTGTTATCTGAGCAATGTTAATGCCGTTACATCAAGCAACACAAATTACACTGAACACCATAATGTGCAATTATCAATTCCACTGTGTGCGAGCATGTGCATGTATGTCTGTGTGTGTTCGTTTGTTTGAGAACAGAGAAATATAGAGGGTAAATAAATATTCATACATCCCCGACCTTGTTTTTATTATTATAAATTATTAAAGAAAAACCAGATTTACTGTAACTGGCTGTTTTATCTTCTTCTGCAGAGCAATTACGCTTTAATAGTTAGAAAAAAGAACAAAGATCAGCTGGAATGATAAACACAACACAAAAACACCTAATTCCTACAGTGCCTGCACCTGCGAGGTCAATAATGAAAACTGCTTGTGCAGCTCAATGTCAGCTGAAGGATTTCTGTCCAGAGGAGTCAGAGCAGCAAACCCACAATCCCTCTCCTGATTTCTCCATTCAGGAGGAAAGCTGACTATATTGGAGAAAGGCCATCCATACTCATTTGCGGACAGCTTCCCCCGATGACACTTTTCTGCTGTATCTGAAAACCACGAGAAGACAAGGACATTCCACAGATTCTTCCTCCATAGCGAAGCGGCTTTAGAGCCACAGAAAAGGATCTGAACTCTTCCAATCAGAACATTTGCATATCAAAGGAAAACTGCTGTCAGCGCCGTAGTAAAGAGACATTAGCATGCAGCGACGTGACCAAGCATGAGGCTGTTATTCAAACGTACCAATAGCCATTTGATAGATATTGGATAGCGAGCATCTAGCAGCACAATAACAACATTGTCTTTTATTAGGAGGATTTAAAACAGAGCACGAAACAACTGCAAGCCATACTCCAGGTTTGACAGCAGTGCTAAAATAAAACTAACAGCTATTTTATTAACTTATCCCAACAGTTTTTTGTCTGAACATTGTCACAAGTATTATTTTTGGAAAGTCAAACCGAAAAACAGCCTTTTCAGTTTAACAAATGTGAAAAAATGAAGGGAAAAAGAATCCACCTGCACATCTTTGAACAGTATTAATAGTCACTGTTCATTCATTCAGTGCCACCAAACTGTGAAAGCACAATCATACAGCTGTAGTAGCTCAAGGGGAAACCATCTGTTTTGTTAGCCTGATGCCCTCCTGTCAGTGTTAATATAAATTAGATGGTGACGAAACATCTCAAACTCCTGAACGCTACGGTTCACCACCTCTACCAGTCACACCTCTCACCCTCGTGTCTTAACAGCCCAATGTTGACAGTTTGCACGGCAGAGTTGAAGCACATGAAACCAGGTCACTGTGAAATCTATGGACTGCTTCGATACTAACTGAGCGCAGTGTGGCGTAAAGGTAACGGCCTGTTAAAGAAACATAATCTGTCACGTTCACAGTGTGAGAAGCATGTACTTGAAGTGGTTTTTGTATTCCAGGGGAGGACTGCAATTATTTTGACTACATGGAAGGAAATACTGTCCACAGTACCAGACCAGTAATTCCCAACAGCTCTATCAGGTGAACTCAAGTAACCCTTCATCAACAATGTCTGTCAAGTTCCAAACAAGTTTAAATAGCCTAAAGTGATTTTAAGATGGATAATATATATTCTTTCATACTGATAGTTAAGATGGTTTGTTCAAGTTTGTATTCATACTGGACTCAGAGCGGCTGAAGATGAACACTTCAACCATTCAAGCCATGCATTTAGCTATTCATACACTATTTTCAGAAAACTATTTCACACAATTATCCATTAGTTGTGTGGACTTTAATCACATGACCTGCAACTCAACTTGGATTTGAACACCAGTGACTCGTAGCTTCACTTGGACTTGAACCTTTTGACTTGAAAATATTTGAGATCTTCCCTCATGCCCAAAGATTAAAAAAAAATGTGTTATTTAAAAAGTGTGCCGCGAATCAATCAATTTAACCTCATTTCCTCGTTCCCAGCAAGTTGACATTTAATTTCTCAGATCCACCTTGTTTGAACGAGGTAATACTTAGCTAACCTCAGCTTAAAAGCTAAGCAACTTTGTAAATCAGAGTGGCTGGAAACTCACTATTACATTATGACTTATTTAGGACTCAAAAGTCAAAGTTTAGGACTTCTCAGTCTTCACCAAGCACTTAACTGGGGACTTGGGACTTACTTGTGACTTGCAAAACAATGACTTGCTTTCCTCTAGTTTTAATTAACTATCTAAAAAAATATGTTTATGACCTTTAGCTTTAATAAATTTATATATTACTTTAAGCTAACTATGATAAGTTATTTATTCCTTGCTGTTAGTCATTTCAACCATATATTTACTATGTTCAGCTACATTTCAACCATTTATCAAATACTTTTAGCTAGTCGTCATCTTGCTTTGGTAACTTGTTTTTAAACTCTCGAGTGTTACAGCCGATCCAATGTGTATATATATATTTCTTGACTGAATCATAATTTTTATGTTTTTTTTCCACCTCACATTTGTACCTTGCGGTACAAGTTCCCCTGGTTGGGAATCACTGTACTAGAGTTATATGTTCTCTGTCAGTGGTTTTAAAAAGCGCCTGCATCAGACCATACAGTAAATAGGATAATTCATGGATGAACAACAGGACGGGTGTAACTGGAGAGAAGACAGCAGCACCGGGGCAAACAAGTGGACACAAAGACAGATGGGGAGGGGTGGAGGGGGGGCAGCCCCAGACAGAGCAAACTCCCATTGTCTGCTGGGATAGGGAGGACAATGCAGGACAACGCTGAGATATATGCAAGCACCACAAGGTCTCACCCCAGCGATGCACCAGCCCTAATCCCAAACACGATTTCCCCTTCTTACATATAGATGATGTCATCCCCCACCTCCTCACCCTCACCCCGCCTCAGCTTGTCCAGACCTTCAATGCAACCAAGCGTGGAGGAGCGAGGCCCACAGGAGGATGTTCTACCACTGTGAAACAACCTGGAAGCAAGAAATCGGATACCCTCTGAGCGCATCTGTGTCACAATTCAAAGAGCTTAAAGACGACACTATCACATCACTGTGAGCTTTAAACTCATGGGGGCCTCTGAAGTCTGTCGCATGCTAGAATAGACTTCATCCTCCAAAAAGTCTGCAAATGAAAAGTTTATATCTGCCGTCAGGTGTTGGCTGACTTGCTGCGCATCTTGTAAAAATGCTTACGGGGTGAAAGCAGTCGCAGGACAGGTCAGTGTGTCCTGGAGCATTACAGGTCCAAGAAAGCCTTACATGCTTCACTGGAAAGAGGGAGAGGGGGACAGTTGCTCTTTAGAACTTTATGTGCCTCCCCTCCCCCCCATCTTCACTCCACAAAAGGGACCTTACCCCTCGTCCCCACCCACAAGGAATTTCTCAGGCATTGCTGGGTTCACCATGACAACTGGGTGCTTAACAAAGCATTTCTCTTAGGCATTCTTCCTTTCACAGGGGAGAGAGGGGGGGACAACAGTCAAAGGAGGGAGAGACAGAGAGGGGGTGAAGAGGGGAGGGCCGAGGAGCTTGAAATGATGGGAGGGGACAGTGGAGGGTGCAGGGGTGAGAGCTATAGACCCGGCTAGATAGGAGAAAAATGGGGAATGGTGACAGGCAAACAAAAAGAGAGAAAGAGAAACAGGATCAAGGTGATAGGTGATGTTAAAGGGAGAAAAAAAGAAGAGAAACAGTGCTACAAACATTCCAGGCAAGCCTGCAAGTGTGACTAACGCCATCCAGGGAAGCACGGAGAATGAAAGGAGTGCATTACGAATGACTCCAGTCGCGCAAAAACACGGGGCGAGCATTTGCAAGCTGTGACTTTGAGTCCTATGAATCAACCATATGGAAAAGAGAATTTCATCAACCATAAAGAACACAGAAATCCAAGGTACACTGCGCTTGAGCGAAATAATTACATGATGGTGAAGAGAAAAGGCAATCAGAGCAGTCCAGCTGTTGGAGGCCACACACACACACACACACACACACACACACATACAGAAATATACCAGATTTGTGCAGCTTGATGGGCTAGTGTTACAGAGGACAACCCCCTGAGAAAGTCCCTCCACAGACGGCTTAAAGGTTTAATAGATTATAATGAAATTACGCTGGCTGTGAATGTCTTGGCTCTCACTTATACAGCAAAGCAGAGAGTTTCCTCCATTAAAATTCCAGTCATGAAGTATAATCTTATGCAAGGATGGCAAAGGGCAGGGGCAAAAGTTGGTCTAATACAAACACATTTGACCACACAGAACACCGACAAGTATTCTGTACTGGGAAAAAACGAAGTAAAACAGTGTATTTCACCAGGGATGCCCAGATCTATCTGCTGTTTACTGTTAAAAACACTCATATAACTTTTGCAGTATAATCCAAGTCTCATCTGGTCGTACACTCAATACTTCCAATCAGCGCTGATATGACTCATACATGATTGGCTATCAGGATCAGTGAAGGGGAAAACAAAAACGTGTTCAGGGAATCCCTTATTTCCACATTTAAATGTCTAAAAACATTTGCTCTATATTATATATGTTGTTGGGTTGTGTACCTACATTATTCCCAAATGTTTTAAATGACAGTAAAACTCAGAGAAATCTGTAATTTAATCAAAATAATGTGTTTCCCACCAGCCACTAGTTCTCAACTAGTCATTAACTTCCATCCGACATATACAGATATCTGTATTTAAAGTAATTTTAGTTTTTTTTTTGACAATTTTTTACTTTTACTCTACTACATATTAACAAAAATATCTGTACTTTCTACTTCTTACATT
Source organism: Lutjanus erythropterus (assembly GCF_056507025.1). Taxonomy (NCBI): domain Eukaryota; kingdom Metazoa; phylum Chordata; class Actinopteri; order Lutjaniformes; family Lutjanidae; genus Lutjanus; species Lutjanus erythropterus. The sequence goes on from NC_139318.1 coordinate 24,854,813, forward strand.
TTTAAAACAGGATCAATAATAGTTTTAATGCCTTTGAGTGGAATTATTGATTATTTTTCTTTTGCATAATTGGGCGCCACCTTCCCAACATCAAGATTTATTTGAACCTAAATGGATGGAACAATAACTCATAGAACAGACCATTCCTTGGTGTATCTATCAGCACATATCACGCACAATAGGCATGACAAGACAAAACTACATAAACGATGTGACATGATGAAAAATCAGTACTTCTACTTTTAAGTGTCTGTACTTCTCTATTATTAAAGGACGTGTGTACTTTTCCACCTTTGCCAGCAAATGTGACTTAATGTAACATGAATAAAACTTTAATGCATTATCTTGTCAGTGAACACAATTTATGCCTGAGTCTTGTCATAGATTTATTTTTTTTTTTGGAAGACTAAGACTTTGAAAGACTACTAGAATCATGATGCCATGCTATTTCAGATGTCATTAAAATGCATCTTTTGTTTTAATGCGAGAGAGACCTTAGATATTGTGCAAGTAAAACCTTAAAATGTCAAAAGTTATCACAGGACCAAAACATCTTTGAGAAACAAAAAAACTTGCTACATATAATTGTATTCATTGTTTGCTGCCATTAGCCGGGCTGAATGCCAGCAAGTTTGGCTCAGACAAGTTTGACAGCGAAGCAGTTTAACCTTGGAGCATCCACAGCCACTTCAAACTCACACTCCAAACTTAAAAGGGTCTCTCCTCTCCTGACAGTGACCAGAGAGAGCAAATATCTGCTGTCCACCATGTAATTTGAGCATATGTACAACCTGCAGTGTGGTGTGAGCTGAATCAAACTGCCATCATTAGCTGTGGAGGCGTGTTAAATCTATGCATTGGCATTTGCAAAGTGAGCACGGGGGTTGATATTGGCTTGGATTCAGAATTTGATTAAAACAAGGACAAAGTGTCCTGATGGCATAGTTGTTATAATGTATACACTGTATATCTACCAGACAGGAGGCTCAAATTTAAGCGTGACACTTTTACAGACACACATTATAGAGGAAGACATACACAGGAATTTACGCATTAACATATCAGTGACAAACCTACAAAGGAAACAACAAACTGACCTCATATTCAAACTAACACGGATAATAAGGTGTTCAAAATTGGAGGATAATGGAGGATTATCTATACTTTCTATACGGAAATTAAGAGGGTTTTCATGATGAAAGAAGAGCAGGGAAAGGAATCTTTGCCATCAAATGCAAACATCTATTTATGCAGGCTCACGCTTGCCTGGGAACAGTAGATCAGCCCCTGAGTATGTCAACACTGTGCTCTGACAGATCCCAGGATACAGATGCAGCAAATTTAATCCCACAGACGACAACCAGCCTCTCACTCCGCAGCGTGACCACAATTCTTCATATCTTACACAAGTGACACATGATGAATACTATCACCACATCGTCAGTTTTATCTTTAACATGTCAGAAATGTGAGCGAGTGTTCAACAGATCCCTTAAATCTGGAGCCAAACTCTCAGCGCAAAAACCAATTAATGCAGACATCACTTTAATATGACTTTATCCTTCTCCTTCCTGTCATTTAGTACAGAGGCAGGCCCAACGCCCGCACACCGCTGCTGTAAATCTGACTCTTTCACTGGATAACATAATTAAATGGTTATAATCACTAATTTATGCCTCTGCACAGAGCCAATGCACAGTAACACAGCAGGATCATTACGTTATGTGGTTGTCAGATGTGTTTTTAAGTGCCTGCTAATGGTTTGAATGATTATAGAGCAGTCTGAACAGCAATATTCTGTGTTGTGAGCATTAGTCAAGTTATTGAACTTGATGCAATATCAATTCATATCAAACTGTGCAATATTTAAATTTAGAGATGGATTTAATCAACTGAGTCTGTTTCACGTTTGGCCTATATTGTTCTTATTATTTTATTTTGTTTTGTTTATATCTCATTTTTATATCTTTACCTATTAATTATATCTTGCTGTTCACTGTTCACTTAATATTTTGCTTTCTATTAATGCTTCAGTTAATGTGCTATCCCTTTTGCCGCTGCAACACTGCAAATTTCCCCAGAGGGAGTTTAATAAAGGGTTATCTTATCATGGAAGAAAATTGTATCATTCAATTTAAATACTTTAATATAAAAGGGTGACTTTCACATTTATGAACACACTTTGTTGCCAGGATCAACTTCCAGTGGTTCTGTCAGTGACCACTGAATCATAAAGAAAACAAAGAGCATATTGAGCCCACTTAACCACGACTGTCAAAGCATTTATTATGTAATTGCAAGTCCTTTCTCCGATTTTGTCATACTGTACAACTGTTCATCTTCACAATTCTTCTTAAATCATCCCATATGCTTTAGTACGGCTTCTCTAAGTGTTTTTGATTTTGACCGACTTCATACATAGTTTTTACACATATTGGCTCAGACCGTAACTAAGCTTCTTTTCTCTATTTGTTGTGCATTTGTCAACCTGGGTGGCAAACTGCTGCATTTGCAGAATTAAATAAAACTATTAAATTGCAATGAGGCTAAACATTTGAATCAATTTTACTCAGGTAGCTCTGCTTAAATATAGTACACTGCACACTACTTAACTCAGTTTTATTTGCACCTCAGGTGACATGATTGTTAGCAATTATCTTTATGGTGTTTTTGATGCAAGTAAAGAGGAGGAGGTCCTTGTTCCCTCTAATTTGACTCCTGCACAGTTTAGCATTAAGTACAGATTGAAAAGCTTTCCAGAGAAGAAAAATAATCAATTTACCAGTTAATATAGACCCTGATATCACAAGCACACTATCAATATTCTGACATTACTTTTTTAAATATGAGATATAATTAAGCATTAAAAGCACACATTAACCATTTAGATTTAAAATCTCATTACCTGTTATCTTTACCCCTCTGTAAGATTACCCAGGTTCTAAACATGACCGCAGGACTCTATATAAACTGTATCAGGCACAGATGCTTATATTTAAGATGATGGTCAGATGTTTCAATGAATAGAGGGATTAAAAGATTACATGTTTTTTACTGACATAAAGTGATTACAGGATTGATCAGTTAAATACTATACTTAATTTAATTATTTTAGATCAAATTTTAGGCCAAAGTGAGGTCCAGTTTTATCTGAAAAGTAATTACTGTACGTCTGTGACTTGGGACAATGCAAAGGATTATATTCCCGAATTCAACTTTAAGAAGATCATCATAATCTCTGGATTATTTTAAAGGTTACCTTCCCAAAGCTACTGCATAGGAAACCCTTTAAACTTGAAGCAAAGTGTAGCTACATTAGGACTGTTACATCCATTTCAGTGTGAAGAGCAGTGCTCAGAAACAACGTTAATCACAGTCCAACAACATACAAAAGAAGCCCATCAAAAATCGTCCATCATATGGGGCCTCTTAAACGGCAGCATAAAGAGAGAGATAATGGAAGACTTGGGAGGTCCCTGGAGGCAGGAGCCTTTGAAAATTGGGGTCAGCTGCATCTATTGGAGGAGCTCATCTTCCAACCCCATCTCCTCCTCCAACAGCCCCCGTCTGTCTAATGACTTTCCTGCCCTGTTACAGTACGACTGTACTTTCCAACATGTTCCCAGTTTACACAACCGCAACTTAACCCTCCACCCCTTCCCCCATCCGTCCTTCTGCCTCCCTCCATCTCCCTCCGTCTCCTGCAGGGGTGCTGACACATAAACCCCAGCAGGTGCGGGACGCGCTGGGGAGACACAGCTTCTAATTGGTCCGTAGTGGAGTCACAGCTGTTGCCCCCAACCACAGCCTGGTATGAGCTCTAGCGCTTGCCCCTGAATCGACAGATCACTATTGTTCTCCGGAGAGGCAAAGCTCAGATCCAATTCATTATAACAGCTACCCACTCCAACCATACAGTATATCTGCTATTCAGTTTCACCTCATAAACAAACACGGAAGCACTTCATGGACCAGTTTGTGTGTAGGATTTCCTGGCATCTAGCAGTGAGTTTGCATGTTGCAAACAACCTTGTCTCATCCTCCTTTTCCAAGCATTTAAGAGAACCTATAGTGTTGAGCCAGACCAATATATTAGTTGCAGTAGCAGACATTACTGGCCCAGTATTGGCCTATATGCTTCAATTGGGAAACTTTTTTTAACAGAACATAATTTTTTTTTAAGTTTTTCTTTATAGGTAGAATTTTAATGCATATTTTATTCTTATTTCAAGTTAAATATGTACATATGTTTTGTTCTGTTCATGTTTTTTTTTCTGTGTTTATATCAATTAAAAATACTGGTGAGAATTTACTGTTTCAGGACCCTGTTGTCATTTTGGACAACAACGATTATTGTTAAATTGTAAAATATCCTGCCTCCAGTACATATCTTTGTCACAAGTGTTTGATAACCACATTTGACGGAAAACTGCAATATCAGCCAATACATCGATGTCACAACTGTTTCGATCTAATATTTTGAGCTGCAACAATAAATCGGCTATTACATTAATCACCAACTGTTTTATTAATTGATTAACCATTTTGAGACATTTTAAGTAAAAAATTTCTGGAGGCGCCCCTGTAGCACCCCATGTTCTGAGACTGTGGGTCCTCTGCAGCAGCTGCCAATTTGACTCCCGCCTGTTCATTTCCTGTGTGTCATCCCCTCTCTCACTCCACCCCTCTCCTGTCATATCCTCTGCTGTCCCCATCAAATAGAGGCAAAATTCCAAAAAACAAATAAATAAATAATTAAAAAAAAAAAAATCTGGCTTCTTTATCAACTAAATATCTTTGGGTTATGGACAAAATAAGACATTTGAGGACGTCACCTTGGGTTTTGGGAAACACTGATCAAAGAATTTCCCCATTTTCTGACATTTTATAGATCAAACAACCAATTGATCATTTAATAAAATAATAAAGAGATAAATCGGTAATAAAAACAATTGTTAGTTGCAATAATAATAATAAAAATATCTTCATTGGCATCTGCCTCGAAAATCCAGAACAGGCCGAGCTATACCATGGTGGTGCTGAAACTCTGCCAGTGTTTGACATAAATGTTTTGGGCGACTGTAGGAACATGGTGGTGCAAAATGGCGATAACTATATGGTAAATTTGATTGAATTGTGATTATTTTGACAGAAATTCCATGGGAATTTGTACAAATGACAATTTCTTCATCACTATTTTGAAAAAAATAATAAAATAATGATGTGACATTTGCTGGGTTTGTACATATTTCTTACATCACCACAGTACTTCATTATAATGCTGTTGTCACACATTTTATCTATAAAAATTGCTACTTCTGAGTTTTTCATATTGCACCTGGCCATATTGTGATAAGATAATATTTTTTGATTTATTATGCATCCATTTCTGTTATATTCTGCCAATAAATCCCCCTAAATTTTACACATTGGACCTTGAAGGCTGCCAGTCACTGAATTGACACTTCAACTGTCTCATTCAGTCAAATTAAAGAATTCCCAAGGTTCCCCACTTCCCACCAAACTTAATCCTCACTGCCCTTGTTAAGTATTTGATTTCATCTTTAACCTCGATGCTCAAGCTCTTAATAATGTTCCCTGGTTCTGTTTCCTTCTCTCTTAGGTTGTGCCAAGGTCAAAGAGAAGGCAGATTTACAACGGATCACACTGCGTCAAATAAGCTCTAACAGAGGGTAACAACAACATAACCCTCCTACTCTCTGTGGGTAAGATTCAAGTTCAGTCATATTTCTAGAACAAATAAAACTCTGTAATTTGTGCAGGCATGCAAAATTAAAAGCTGAAGGGAACACAGGCGGCTTACGACATGCAGGTTAGGAAAGACAACACCAGCAGTGAGCATGAGCAGCATAGAAGTGTCAGACTGGTTTTGGATTTACATCTCCATTCTCATCGTATTAGGTCCAAACCAGTGGACCAAACAGTGATTTACATCTCAGTCAACTTTTGTTATCTTTAAATACACCATCAAACCAGCAGTTTGAGTGTTAGAGCGAGAACAAGCCAGTAAAACAATGCAACACTTTAAGACCATCAACTCCTAAACCTGACTCTAAACAAGCTATAGAAATATACCATAATTGAATTGGGTCTTTCATTGTTTGTGGGAGGGGAGCTGAGGGGTGTGTGGTGGGCAGTTGTGGAGCATGATCAGTCTGCCCACTGGAGTGTGGATCCCACGGGATACAGACGTGCTCAGACAAACAGCTATTTAAATCTTGACAATAATAGACAGAGCTAAATCAGGCTAAAGTAAACAAGAAAGCTCCTTAATGAGGGGTCCAAAAAATTACAGAGGCTGCCCTACATTTACCAAATGAAACAATTTAAATACTTAAAGACATCTTTGAGACTTTGAGTGATTTTTTTTTGGGGGGGGGGGGTGGAGTGTCTTACAGATATCCTGCAGTGAATATTAATCCTCCTTCATGAATATTTCTATTACAGGGAAATCACTGTGGAACACTGAAGCCAAGAAAGACATACTTAAGTCGTCATCACTTCCATTATCCGGTGAAGTGAAGCGAAAATGTAAATGCAAAGACAGGAAATGCTAATGGAAACAGAGTAGGAATACACCTCAGTGAGGCTATTTTTTCACTCACTGGGCGGAGTCTGCAATTACAAAGAGTTATCTAACAGTCTCACCTGACACTGAGATCCTCATGGAGGCCTCCAGGGGCCGGTTGTTATCCAGCGCCTGGCTCAGCTGGATCTCCCCCGTGCTTTGGTTCAGGAGGACTAAGTTCAGCTCATTTCCCACTTCGAAGCTGTAGTGGAGCTGATCCGACACGTCAGGGTCATGCGCAGGGATGCGTCCAATCACTCCGGTGGGGAAGCTGTTTGATTTGTCAGTGACATAGTTGTTGAAGATGATCTGGAAGTTTTTGAGCACGGGCACATTGTCATTCTTGTCAATAAGTTTGATGTGGACAGTGGCGCGGCTGACCAGAGGGGCAGAGGTGGCCTGGACCACGATAACATACTCGGATCTTGTCTCATAGTCCAGGTCTATCAATGCAGTGAGTTCTCCAGAGAAGATGTCCAGCTGGAACACTTCTGGGATGTTTCCCTCAACTATCTGGTACATAATCTGTGCATTACTGCCTTCATCTGGATCTGTGGCTGAGATATGTGCAACCACAAGGCCTATGGGGCTGTTTTCCTCCACCAGGATGTCAAACTCATCTTTCTCAAACACAGGGGGGTTGTCATTCACATCTAAGATTGTTACGTGGATGTTTACCGGTGTTTTCAGAGCAGGAACACCTTTATCTACAGCGAACGCCTGCAGGCTGTAAACGGGCACATTTTCCCTGTCTAATCTGCGTAGTGTGCGAACAATGCCAGAGGTGGATTCTATTATGAAGTCTCCATCGCCATCGTCCCCTCCCTGGAAGGTGTAGAAGACACGACCATTGAGGCCAGAGTCTCTATCAGTGGCAGACACCTGGACCACGCTGGTGAACACAGGCACGTCCTCCATAACAGACCCCACGTAGTGGTCTCTGAGGAAGCGGGGGGAGTTGTCGTTGACGTCGTTCACCAGTATCTCCAGGTAGGTTGTGTCAGATTTCTGTGGGATGCCGTTATCTCGTGCAGTGATGGCGAGCGTATAGGAAACCTGGTCCTCATAGTCGAGCTCCATCTGTGTGGTGACGGCGCCTGTGTCTGAGTCAATGTCAAACTGAGGGATGCTGTCATCCATGAAGTAGGTGATGCGTGCGTTCTCACCTGTGTCTTCATCTGTGGCACTTATCACCACAACAGTAGTTCCCACAGGCCTGTCCTCATTGATGTTGACGGTGTAATGTGAGCTCTGAAACACAGGCCGGTGTGTGTTGGCGTCGGTGACGTTAACAAACACTTTAGCCGTGTCGAAGCGTGTACCATCACTCGCAGTGACAGTGAGGACATACTGGCGTTCTAGTTTGTAGTCTAAAGGCAGTGCCAGTGTGATGAGTCCCCCACCACTCTGACTCGTGATGGAGAATCGGTTGCGGGTGTTGCCACTGGATATCTGATACGTCACCACACTGTTGATGTCTTGGTCCACAGCTGACACTGTTACCACACTGGTCCCCACGGCTGCATCCTCATTCAGTCGCATATAATACGCCTTCTGAGTGAACTCTGGGTTGTTGTCGTTCACGTCGAGAATAGTCATGCTAATACTGGCCGAGGAGGACATGACAGGATAGCCGTGATCGCGGGCCTCCACTCCAAAATTGTAAAAATCTACACTCTCCCTGTCCAGCTCGGCTGCCACTACAATCCACCCCGTGCTGTTGTTGATGCTAAAGGGAAAGTTTGGTGTGGTTTCAGTCAGGCGATACTCCAGCCTGGAGTTGTCTCCAGAGTCTGCGTCCACGGCTTGGATGTGGATGATGGAGTAGCCCAGTGGCACGTTCTCCAGCACGGTGGCCTGAAATGGGGTGCTGACAAAAATGGGGGCGTTGTCATTGACATCCATCACCTGCACTGTCACCAGGCCGCTGATGTTGGACAGCGGAGGGCGTCCTCCATCCTGAGCTCTGATTCTTAGAGTGTATTCTTTGTTTGCCTCATAATCCAGGTGACTCACCAGATCCATTTTACCCGTCTGAGCATCAATATAAAACTGTCCCCTGGTGTTTCCGCTCATGATGCTGAAGTGGACGACAGCGTTGCTGCCTCTGTCCTGATCTGTGGCGGTGACCTGCAAGATCTCTGTGTTAGGGGCCATGTCCTCTGGCACCTGGACAACATAGCGTTTCTCACTGAACTGGGGAGCATTATCATTGTCATCCTCAACCACGATGTGAACAGTAGCTGTGGCACTGCGGGGCCCGGGGTCACGACCTTGGTCATTCGCCTCAACTAACAACATATAGGCTTCCACCTCCTCTCGGTCTACCAGACCTTTGGTGCGAATGACACCAGACCTTGAATCAATCTCAAACACATCATTGGACCCATTACTGTTGATGATGCGATAAAGGATGTTACCATTAACAGGTGCGTCGCCATCTGTGGCCCTCACAGTTAACACCTCATAGCCTATTTCTAGATTCTCCCTGATGCTTTCCTTATAGTCCTGCTGCTCAAACACAGGGTCATGATCATTAGTGTCACTGACTGTGATAGTAAGGGTGGCCATGGCTGTACGGCGAGGTGTGCCGTGGTCGACTGCAGTCACACGGAACACGTGGGTGTCTTTCGTCTCCCGGTCCAGCACCTCTACTGTGGACACAGCACCATTGGCCGGGTCCACGGCAAAAAGGTTGTTGGAGCGGCTATCAAAGAGGGCCTCTATGAAATACTCCAGCCTGCCTGCCTCCCCCTCGTCCACATCCACAGCTTTCAAAACAACAACGGGTGTCCCAGCCGGCTTATTCTCTGCCACAGACACTTGGTACATGGGAGGCTGAAACTGGGGGCTGCTATTGATGCTTCTCCTCCTCCTGCTCACAATCCCTGAATCGGACTGAGCTGCCTTCTCTAACAGCTTCCCTATGTGGCCCTGCCTGAAGGGGCCCTGCCCCACACGCCAGTGGATGGAGACCGGATTGACATTAGCGCTCAGTCCTGTTCCTGTGAGCACATCACAGAGCAGGTCAAACTCCAGGAGTGTGTCCTGCCTCCAGCACAGCGTCTCAGACACAAACAAGTGTCCCTCAGAGAAGTAAAAGTCGCGGCTGTTGGTGACTTTGCAGCGGATGGGGGCTCCTGGGAGCAGACCCCCCACTGAGAATAGAGCAGAGCCTGCTTGGTGGCACTCTGAGCGGCGTTGGCTGTGGCTGCTAGACAAACTGAGCACCTCCATGTCCCACAGAGGTTTTCTTTTACGCTTGTTTGAACAGTTCCTACCGTGAACATGCACCTCGTACTGGCTGGTGAGGAGGTGCCTGTATCCGGAGTCCGTGCAGTCAGCCACAGTGTATATGGTGAAGGGGTTGGAGCGCAGCGTGGGGCACTTTACAGAGCCGGTAACAAACACAATGCCCGCCGCTGAGTCCGTCTCCATAAACCGCTCTGTGAATTTAGGAGCGAGTACCTGATCCAAAGTGCACCGTGCGTCCCGCACCACGCCGGCCACCACTGTCCTCCGTGTCCCCGCATCCTCCTCGCTGATGTGAACGGTGTAACAATGCACCAGCGAAACCAGCTCACACCACCAGAAAATCAACAACAAATCCCATTTAACGAAGTGCATCGCTCCTCAGTTTGTGTCGTCCGAGTGGGGAATAACGCAGCTCCTTATTCCTTTAAACTTTCCGCCTGTGAGTTTCCCTTTGTTGCAGAGGAGCCATGCTCTCAGCGGCGCACTTCTCTCCACTCACTCCCGATGGTTTTAGGAGGTAAACCCGCAGTAACCTTGGTAGGAGCGACTCACACACACTCACTCACTCACACACACGCCGGTAACAACAACAGCAGCAGCTCCTCCGCTCCGCTCAGTCCGCGCAACTCCGCTTGAATGGGAAAAAATGGCTCCTGCTCCCCCTGCGCCTCGAGGCTCCTCATTATCATAAACCTGCGTGTGTGTGTGTGTGTGTGTGTGTGTGTGTGTGTGTGTGTGTGTGAGAGAGAGAGAGAGAGAGAGAGAGAGAGAGAGAGAGAGAGAGAGAGAGAGAGAGAGAGAACAGCTCTGTTAGTCAATACTTCTAACACGTGTATTTGTGTCCCAATAAAAACATGAAAGTTGCCTCAGAGCCTTACAGCAGGGGTTACCAAAACTTTTTCATGTCAATACATGCACATTACGGATCCCCAATTTGAGAGGATTTTGTCTCAAGGATTCGCCTCTGAATATTTTGTTAGATTTTTTAGGTTTGAAGATAATAAAGTCTTCATAGTCAATCGATGGTCAAACTAGGATCACCATAAATTACATTGGATCAGTGCAGTCATTCCTATTTCTTACCTTGTTGTTCCATCTTCAAAAAAGTTAAGTTGTGTTAAAAGTTAAAAATATTATTTTGCACCTTTTGCTTGGGACCCCTTCAAGGACCCCTTTTGGTCCCTAGAACCACTTTTGACATTTTGAATTGTTTGTTGTCCTTTATGTCTGAACTTTGTATTATCCTTTGCATAAATGAAGACATTTCCACTATAAATGAATACAGAAAAGGCACATATTGGTACATAAAAATCACCAGAATGCAGGAAATTAAATGTTTGATGCCTAAACGTTCCTGGGGAGGGACTGAAACAAAACCTACAGCACTGTGTTAAATTGTCTTTCTTTTTCTTTTCTTTTTTTTTTTGTTCTTTTTTTTGCCATGTTTGAATACCATTTACACAACCACCACTAACATTTGCAGTGCCTCAGATATACAGGTACTGTTATAATTACACCAGTTTGTTTTTGTTTGTTTAAGAATAAAACACAAGAGAAATATCTAGGATATAATAAAGTGGTGGCACATAACCACCCCAGACCCCTGTCATTTCATCAGCGACAAACATATATATGTTAAATCCACACTCACCTCAAACAGGGTTTACTCATTAACCTGGCAGACATTCCTCCACTGTTAAGTTTTGAGTGTTTTAACCCAAGACACAGTGTTGAAGTTGATCTTTCACTGGCTGCTTATTGTTCAAAAATCTGTTAAAGGAGCACATTTTCACTTTAGTGTAAAATCAAACCAATTTTATATCATTTGTGTTCACTAGATGATTTTAGATCCAACAGTTGATGAGTTCTCTTTAGCTAAAGGTTACGTTAATTCATGACTTTGTCAATTGCATTCAGATTCTGCTTCAGAAAAAAGTAAGATGTCAATAGAAATGTACCCAGATGGGTCAAAAGAGGCCACTTTAGGGACCCTCTCAGTCAGTCTGGGATACTGAGAAGTCAGAAATAAAATAGACAAATGCATCTGGACTGAGTACTGACCAGCGAAGTTGCTGATAAAAGCTCTACAAGAGTTGTGAATCTTGGAGCTCAGATGATGTGCTGAATTTTACTGACACCCAGTGGACAAACTGGAGTCACACAGTTTCCACCAGAACAGTCATTATTATTCATGCAGCTCATCGACTCACTAAAGGTTTTTTGCATATCAAGAAATGCAAATGTCATCATGTTGTGTTGCATGAATGAATGAAGCTCTTCTTCAACCCCTGTTAAACATAAATAGACTAGAACTGAGTCTTTACATGCTACATCTGGTCTGATTATTAAAAATACAACAGTAACTGACAGCATTTAGAAAAAACAACTATCTCACCACAAGGTCCCTTTACTAGCTGTTCTAGAACAATCAATCATATCAAACACATCAATAGACGGATTTTCAGACTAGATGTCAGATTTTTCATTTTTTCTGATCACTTATAGGACTTTATGACTATCTTAGCTTTAAAACCGAGGTTAAGTCTTGACCTTGGGAACAGCATCTTTCAAAAAGAGCAAGAAAAACCAGCAGCCTACCTAAAAAAAAACTCTGGGGTGAAACAAAATGAATATGTTAAATAAATTATAGTGACTGACTAAAATCAAAAGTATATCAACGTGGCAGAGAACTGTGGGCAATATCACCATCTAATGATAATTTTACAGTTAAATTTGGCTCACAATCATGTTTTTCACATTTTGATTTGTTTTAATAGCATCACCCCTTTTCCCCCCATATAAAAGTTATTTTTGATCTCATCCAGATTTAATAAAGATGAATAATTTATTTAACACAGTTTTCTCTCAGTACTCAGATGGTATCTGATTAATTTTAAGAGATGAGAAGAAGAAGCTGACGGTTTAGTTGGCTACATCTTTAAAGTCAGTAAAGGATATAAAAAAATGTTAATAGATTTGAAGCAACTCTATTGTAGCCTAAAAAGAACTCTACAATAAAAGCGGGTATTTTTTAACATTGAATTATCAGCATTGAACAGCTCGATGTATTCAGTCAGTCAGTATACTGATAGGGAGTTTCTCTCAGCAACATCAGACAACAAACAGATCTAAAACGCTAAAAAAATATATATTTTTTTAACAAATTGGTGGATGCCAAGAAAATAGTGTCTAAAATGCTTTAGACAATATTGCTACTTTAACTTTTCACATTTGATAAATGTACACACCATAGAGTAGATAAAAAGATATACTGACATTAATGCACAGTATTTGGTAACAATTATTGTGTATCCTTTAAAGACATTTTATCATTACTCCTTTTTTTAAACTCTATTGTCATTCTTTATCTGATCACCCTAAAGTCCACTTATGGGTGCCTGCAAATAAAGGTAAAATATGCAGGATTGTTTGTAAAGACACCAACGTTGACCCCCAGCTCAACAAATAAGAGACAGGGTGGGACACCTATAGACTTAATAGAGTGAGGGAGCGTCATCAGCAGTGAATCAGAGAAACAAAAATGCTCTTTTTGTTTCACACAGCAGTTATTTTCTAAAGCACAAATAAACATTCCCACACCTTCATACAAGATGGGGCTTTGAGTGTGTTTATAGAATGTGTGTAAAACTCTCTCCGCAATTGTCACAGAGAACAAAGACACTGCGGAGAATGTGATGTACCCATTGGTCGCTATGCTCTTTTACAGTTCAAAATATGCACGCTGTATTGCCCACACCACTGCCAAACATGCTGAAGCGCCCCGGGCCACATGGGAAACATGAGAAAATAGGATAAACTGACAGAGAGCAGGGTCTCTGTATTTATAGCCACCACCACAAATTTCTAGTGGGTTATAAGTGATGATTCAGAGGCAATAATTATGAATCTATACATAAACAATTAGATTTTATCACAACTATATTATAGTGTATATTGATTAAGCAAATCAATAAATGTTTATATATAGCTTATAAATGCTTAATAGTGGTAACATAATGTGTTATTTTGTCCACTGCCTGCTCAGTGGGGCACATCAATAAGAAATGAAGAATAAAAAAAAAAAAAAAAGAGCAAGTGTAGCTTTTTACTGTTTTTATTGTTGCTGGAGGCTCTAATACAATATGAATCATAAGCTTTACAAAATAAAAACAAAACAAAAATACAACAAAAGATTCCCCTCCAAAATGGAAACAAAGGTTTCCACTGAGACACAAAGACAAACTGTGACCCCCAACAAAGACATAGTAGGTGAGGAGAGAGAAGAGTTGAGTAAGCAGAACAGAGGGGGAGGCAAACTGTCATGTTATACACAGTGTAAGGGGGGGAGGGGGGTTGACGACGTGGGTGTAATCACCCGGTGATTATATAACAGTCCATCCCCATGTTTGATAAGTCTACACGTCCACTCACTGCAGCCCCATGCTCCCACACAGGCTCACATGCATGTGGACAGCGTGGAGTAAAGAGTAAAAACCATCTGACACACACTGAAGGCCACCCTCGTGTTCACACCGTTTACGTTGCCCAGAATAATGACAGTTATACACGGACAGTAATAATTTTATACAAATATATCAGGGGGGGTGCTGTAGACAAAAATAGGTGCAAGAAATAAATTTTATGTCCATAATAATGACAGCCCCGCCGAGCCTACACCTACAGCACAGTCTGTGTCCGTTTTCCTCGTCACGGAGGAAGAGCGGGGGCCAAGATTGCTCATTTGAAACTCACCAGGGACACGTCAGCTGTGAGAACATCTGGGATTATTACTACAATGACCCTCACACTGTAAGATTATCATTAACCGTGGTAATACTATCATTATATTCATAACATGGGAGAGAAGAGACAGAGAAGAGGGGGTGAAGAGAGAGACAGAGGTGAGTGAATGGCTTCATGGCAGATGAGATGCATGATAATGAAACCTGACAGAAAACCAAAAAAAAAAAAAAGAAAAAAAAAAGAAACGAAAAAACAAATAAAAAGCTAAGCATTTTCTCCTTTTTTGTTTTTCCACAAATAAACAAGAGTGCAGCACTGAAACAGGCATGGAGGGAGAGACGTAAAGAAACAGAGAAAAGATGGCAGAGATGAGGCGAGAAAGAGAAAGAATGAGAGAAAGAGAGACAGAAGAAAAACAACAGTAGCATCTCTAGCTGTTTTGTTTGCGTTTGAGTGCATCCACCAGGTCGAACCGCAGAGCCTCCTGCCTCGACTTGTCAGCCAGAGTCTGAACACTCCTGTGTGTGAGACGGGAGACACAAACAGAGGAGAGACAATCAGCGTGTGCAGGATCAAATATGAGAACAGCGACAGAGAGAGACAGGAAGTTTCTCCAGCAAGATGGAAACACAGGCTGCAAGTTCAAGAGAAAAACAATCGCTTTTAAAGTATTAGTTATGCAGACATGGCAGTTCAACTCTCTTTCTCTTCTCTGTGGGGAGAAGATTACTGTATAATTCACACTGCACACATGAAACATTAATGTCATGCAAGTTAAACCAACAGTTATTTGTTATCATGCAGCTGAATCACGTTTCACCTGCCTAAAGTGCCTTGTGGCAGTGTGAACCATCCCTTACATTTTGCACTTTGTTGAACTATGAAGTTGCTTTAAGTAGGAATGTGATGATCCTTGACAAAATGACTGGATCGGATAGAGGTGGGGAAAAAAAAAAGCATACTCCAATGTGATCCATTACCCTAAACTATCCGATAAATGCTTGACTACTCTTTAAGTGACCTGCTGCAAATCGAGGTTTGTCACAGTAACACATGAGCTGCATGTATCACGTGAACAGCAGCTAGAACGTGGGTGAGACCAGTCAACAATGCTGTCATCATGTCAGCTGTGTAGAGTTATTTTAAGCCCAATACAGAAAAAAGCAAAATCTACGCAGGCAATTTACGTAGTTATGCAATTTGTTTAAACTTCATTTTGAATGTTTGAATGGCACTTCTCTGTGTGAACGAGCTTCAATAAAAAGAACAGGACTGCAAGATGGTGAACCGATCAGTCATTTAGTCTATAATTTGTCCAAAAATTGTAAAAAAAATAAAAATAAAAATGTTCAACACAATTTCTCAAAGTGACATCTTTAAATTTTTTCTTTGTCCAACCAGCCGTCCAAAACCCAAGACTCTTGGGATTTTTGATCATAAATGACAAAAAAGAGCAGCAAATCCTTACATTTCAGAAGCTGGAATGAACAAATATTTGACTTTTTTGCTTTAAAAAATGACTGAAACAACTGTGCAATTATCAAAAAAAGTTGGAAACAAATTTTCTTTCAATCAACCAATCAATTCATCAACTAATCTACAAAAGACACACACACACACACACACACACACACACACACACACACACACACACACACACACACACTTCTAAAATATAAAAAAAATAGTGTTTTCCCCAGATAGCAAATGCTTAGAATAAACACACCATTTGAGAAAACCTTATTAGGGCAACAAACCGCAAAACATCACGGATGGTGACTGCTTTGAATAATCTGACATGGTTAGTGTGTCGCTCCCTCACAGCCGTCATCTGTTAGACTGAAAAGTAAAACAAAACCTGCACAACATGCTCACACAGCTGCTCAATCGTCAACACTCTGAGGACCATGCAAATATGTTCAAATAGCATACTGTCACTCTCTCTCTAAGCATGTACACACACACACGCGCGCACACACTCACACTCACACACACCTGTGAGCATGAACCCTCACAAGCACTTAAAAAAACATATTTAGATCAGAATTTTCTCTTTTGTATCATTTTCTACTTTAGGCTTCAGATTGCTGTAGATAACTGCTACGTCTCAAAGAAAACAGACAGGTGTTTGGTTGGTAATTTCATGTACTGTTGTGTTACAAAGTGTAAGGTTTTGATTTACTTAAACTGATCAATTACCTCTGCAAGTTGCTTATCAGTGGTGGCCTCCGCCAAAGGAACACAGAAAATGAGCTTTTAGCAATATGTGGCACATAACTTGTATTGTGCATTGTCTCTGCTTAATAAAAAATTAAAAACAACTTAAAGCACGAGACAAATAAGAAAATGCAGTGTGGAACTATGTGATATGTCTCAGTTAATATAGCAACGGTGTCTCCATTACCTAGTTTCTCCACCAGAGAGCACTGACAAGTTCTTTTTTTTTTTAATTCCAAAAAGTCCTACTCAGGACATTCAGTCCATATTGTATAATAACCAAAACTAAGGGACCTTTAGCAAAAAATGTGTTTTAATATTACCCAAAATTCTGTTATTAGATTTTTTTTTTCAATATTGGTACCCACCACAAAAATACAGCTCATAATCTAGTTTATAAATTAAATTTTAATCCAATTTAAAATATTAAACTTGGATTAAAAAGAGTTGCATATAAATGAGGCAACTCCTTTCAATTTATTTCTATGCTATTATCCACATATAATGGAAAAGTATGTTGCAGGATGTTGCAGGATGTTGCAGATCTCCCTGACTGAATGAAATGGACTAAAATAAAATACACATGTTGAATATTGTTGCATTCAGTTTCAGGGTAACACATTCATACAGCCAGAGAAGAGTCCTGGGGGACAGAACAGTGAGCAACATTTTTAATTGTTCATTTCTACTTACCAATAGACACAGACATACAGTATGCACATATACAAACACACACACACACTTGTCCATGCCCGAATGTACCTCTGACCCTAGTCAATGAAGATCTGACGCTGGGTGAGGACCTGCGACAGCTCCTTCTGGAGCTGCCGGTACTTTTGGTTATCAGGCAAAGACTCAATAGATCTGGAGCACAGAGGAGAGGCAGCAGGATGACAGAGGGATTGACAGGAGGGCAGATCATGAGAAGAATGGCAGCAGAAATGTGGGATGAAATTTAATAAAACAACATTTGACTGGAAAGTTTGAAGGGAGGGAAGAAGGTGAAGTGGGTACAGAAACAATGGAATTGAAAAGCAGAGCAGCAAAGATAGGTATAAAATAAATTGTCAGACAAGAAATGACAGAAATTGACAAAAGCAGTAAGAAAATATCTGTTGAGCAGGTCAACAGACAGAGACAGGCTCTGCTCTCAGTGAGACAATATGAAAACCAGAGCTTCTGCAGACCCTGCTGACTGGAAGTGCTGTAAAAGGAGAGAGGTTGGTCCTTTTAACAACTCGACCACATGTAATGTTACCTTAGGCCGTTGACGATGTCCTTCGTCTTGCCAAAGTAGATTTCATTCAGTGTGGAGCGAATCTTGTTCTCCATATCCTGCAACGAGAATCAATTCTTAACCTTTAGCATGATTCCTGCCTCTATTTTCAATTTGTCAACAACTGCGTTCTTAGACAAATGCTTTTATTGACTAGATTTGGAGGTGTGTGAAGTGTGCTGATCATGATACAGAATGACAATCGCTGTTTGTGGGTTTTTCTTCACTGGTGTTGCAGTATGTGAAGTTGCAGAATGGGAAACTATAGACTAATCTGGGTTGAAGAATTTACAAGCTGCCATTACTGTGGTGGAATTTCATGTGTAAATCTGAGCAATATGTATGCAATGTATGTAAAGGATTTTACTTTTTAATTGCTTTTGCAAAAAAATAAATATATGTTACATGTTGAAAATATAGAAATCAAAATGCCATGAAAATTAAAGGTTATAATCTAGAAACATAGCAAATTTAAATGCAGCTTTAATAGACAGCTTGATAACACAAGGCACACTGACTGGACTGTGCTGTTATCAGCTGCTCCAACAATGTTCTTAAACTTTGGGGGGGGAAATGGAAAGCAAAATCCAATCCATTCAACAGCATTTCATATGATTACACTGTAAGAAATTGTGGATTTTCACGGCTGTTGCTGGTTAGAATTAATATACTACACAGCTCTTTTCTATCCTCACTGTGCGGAGGTCAGACATAAGTAGTGTGTTAATGTTATTGTTTCCCAAATAACATTAACACACCACCCACACATCCTGTCTGTCACTGTGAGTGAGAATATGTTCAGCTTGGCTAATGACTAATAATGGGGCCGTTGCAAGAGGACAAAACATAAATCAGGCACAGATTAGTCTATATATAATGTCACTTTTAGAGCTCTAGAAAACAGAAGCATAATTCCGTGTGGGAGACCTGTTCTTGAGCAACAATACATTGCCATTATGTACTGCTTTAGGTAAGCAGTTGGAAAAGGTTAAACAAGTGGGAGATTATCCGTCATACTGACTTCAACAAGGCGGCCGATGTTGGCGATGTGGGGTGAGGTATCTCCAACTGTCTCATCTTTTTCCATCTGTGAAAAGATGAAACAATTTGAGTTCATGGATGATTACAGAAAGG
This sequence comes from Lutjanus erythropterus, assembly GCF_056507025.1. Taxonomy (NCBI): domain Eukaryota; kingdom Metazoa; phylum Chordata; class Actinopteri; order Lutjaniformes; family Lutjanidae; genus Lutjanus; species Lutjanus erythropterus. Next base: position 24,874,027 of record NC_139318.1, read on the forward strand.
CTGAACATGTCAGCAGTGGTTGCCTGTTCAGCTCAACACAGTACCTGTCTTGTAAGGCTGCCACCCAGGTTCATGGTACCAGAGCCAGTCTTGGTTGTCTGGAGCCACAGCATGACGGTGGAGGTGAGTTTATAGTGAGCAGTCCGACCGCTGGACTTCTCCTGCACACACAGGCAGACACAACAGGCAATGAGACAATACTCCAAACTGAAGTGGATTAATGATGGTGCATCTCCTACATGTCAGAGAAGTTAACAATCACCTGCAGTCATCATGCACAGGTTTCATCTTATTGATGGTTTCTAACTGTCAGCGTTTCACTGATACCTGCTGCATAAGTAATCCCCTCTTGCCTATAAAACAAATTTAATAAATGGTTCGACCACTTTATTAGTCTTCTTTTGTTTTTAGAAGAATTGTTAACATGTTTATAATGACAGGATGCTGTACAGTCTCTAATTTGTGATCACACTTGATATGGAAATACCAAGTAGTATCAACGGTACATTCAAAACATGTTTTATGAAGAATGCAACTGCTTTAAATAGTTACTTTCTCTCCTTTATGCCTTTCAACTCCTATGTTATGACATTACATGTGAACTCTCTAAATTAATTTTCCATTCAAGTCTATGTTAACTACTCTATGCTGCGACTGTGGTTTATCACGTAAGAGAGAAATGTTATTTATAGACCTCACGGAGGCAACTGTCTTCCACTGTGCATCAGACAGGTCTGGCCTCCACATCATCCATTAATTCCTAATAATTGGACATCTAATTGTGCATTATCTTGCTTACACCATGGTCACTTGCCAAAGAAAAAAAAAATGAAAATAAGACAAATCTTAGATACTACTTGGCGACTCAGCTCGTAGAATTGTTTGGCCAGAGAGAGCCAGAAAGCTAATCTTACGCTAGCAAGATTCAGAGTCAATAGCATTGTGTACAGTTGACAAACAGTAAATATAATTAGCAGTATGTTTAACAACAAGATTAGCTTGCTATCAACCCATGTTATTGTCCTCCAGTCTATATCATGATTTTCACAAACAAATGATGCCTTGATTAAGCCTTGTGTACAGTCAGCTGCAACCTGAAGTACCGATTTGAAAAGCAAATGGGATGTGAAGTGATGGCTCATGTGATATAAAGTATCAGTAAGTTCAGAAGGCCAGGGTACCTCTTGTGTGTTACATCCTGTGGCTTAACATGTTGCAGTAAATTGTAAACAGAGGTGTTGACTGCATCTCTGTTATTACTCAAGTAAATACTTGGCAATTAACAAATTTTCCCTTTGGTATTTTGTGATATGACATCTGTTTGCTATTTAGAATTTTACACATCCTCTGCTGCCAATATGTATAAACCCAAGATAATAAGTGGAACAAAAACACTGGACAGGAGCGAGTTTAAATGGCGACCCATTTCATATCAGCTGATTCTCACCTGCACCTCCACCACATGGATGGAGTCCCAGCACCCTTTGATCTTCTTGGATCCATCTCCGGCCTTCTTGATAAGAATAACTCCAGCGAAGCCATGATCCAAGTCCCACAGGTACACAGAGGATACACCACCCTCAAAGTACCTAAGAAAAAAAACAAAAAACAAAACATATCACAGGTCACGATACTAACCTAACCCGTTTATAAAAAAAAAAAACCTGCCAGTGAGATTGCTTGGCTGGTACTCACAGGTCTCTGTACTGGTCGAAGGCATTATTGGCTTCAACCTCGAGTTTCCTCAGGCGAGCTGAAGGCATTGCACCATCTTCAATGGGAGGTTCATACTTATTACTCCATGGGGATCTGATGGATTAGAGAGGGCGAAAGAATTCATTGTTAATGTGTCTAACAAAATATTCAGAAATGTTGCTTAATCCACTTGTGTCACCCAACGCACTGGATGGTAATGTCTTTGAAACAGTAAAAATTTCATTCCTCAGTTATATACCATCTTCTTTTTTTCTCTAGAATTTGTCGCTGTGTCAATTCAGACAGAAATGCTGGCTGCATCTATCTGTTAAAGTGATGGGTTTTTGTTATGCAGACATGGGTTTCTTTTACATCAATGTTCCGTATAGCTTCATTGGGGCATGACAGGATGTTAACAGAAAATGCTGCAATACTGAAGCAATATAATGCACCTGATGTGTGAGAGGAAGCAGTGGTACCTCTGGATAAAAGGGGGAAGTTGAAAAGTTGAAAGAGTTTTGAGAAAACAAATTGTTTTTTGTTCTCTCATAGGTCAAATAACTGATGTATTTTTGAATGTTTTTGCCATTAAAACCTTAATTAAATATACTACAAAGAGTTTTTAACTGGTTATCAAACAGTTTCAATTTAATACAGATGCCTGTGCATGACCTACATAAACAAAAGAGAACATCAGCAAAAAGACTGGCTTCTTAATGCCTGCCACCATCAGATTCTCCTTAAAATCAAATGAAACTATGTATGGTGCAGGCCAGAGGAGCCAATGTTTATACTTTCCCAGGCAAAGTTAGAGTGAGTTATAGCCAGTTTAAAAAGAGGAAGGAGGAGATTGTCCTTCAGATAACTTTATTATTGACATTATATTTTGTGGTTATGGTGGTGGAAACACTCCTGTTTTTATCCACAGATGCCTCCAAATTGAACACAATAGGAAAGCTCCTTGTAGTTGTGTAACAAGCATAGTTAAGGTGAGGGATGCTCGCCTCTGCTCCTCTAACTGATCTTCCAATGAAATAAATGTTTTTAGGCTGATCTAACATGAAAGGGATGTTCTTGTTTGATGTATTTTCTGGTTTATTAAACTTATTTAGAGATTTATATTTTTTTTTTGTTCAGAAGAGATGATGATTGAGTGACACATTATCACTATTAACTTTGTGCTTCTGCAGCCTTCAGCTCAGACTTGTGGCATATTGAAAGTCATACGGAAATGTTAATAGGTCTGACCAAGTGAGACTGCTTTGACATAAATGTGACTCTGACACATTTAAACACTTCTGATTTCCAACAAGGTCACACATCATAACAAGCAACCTACACAACTGTGTGTTGGAGTGTGTAAGCATGCTTCAAAATCTTAATTTGTGTGAATTTATGTGAATCCTTTATCTACGATGTCATGAAACAGTTTTAAACTAACTCCCTGTACCTCTGTGTAATATAAAACAACAATAAAAAAAAAGTGTTTCTATATTTCAGTAAGAGTGGATATTTCATGTCTTTTAGCCTGACAATCTGATTTAATTTACTGTCCACTGAAATCCAGCTAAAATAAAATCTGTTTCAGTTGCTGTCTGTGGCCTATTTTCCAATGACAGATGAACTGATCATAATGTTCCTTGCTCATGATGGAAGTGCAATTATAAACTCAACCTGTAGGAGTCGCCGTCACGGTTGTAATCACAGAGCAGATAGTCTTTCCCCACCACCTTGTCCCGGGCAATCTTCAGGGGCTGGTCCACAGAAGAGAGGAGGTCCTCACACAGACTGGGCACCTGGATGCAGAACAAGCAGAGAAAAATCTCAACACATGAACACAACTTTTTCTACAGCACAGAAACTTCAATATGCTCTGGGGAAGAAACATAAGCAACAAACCTCAGCTCCTCTGACACCCGAGTGTTCTGTTTCTCTTGAGAGTAAACAAGAGACACCAGAACAAGGTGTTTTTGTCAAGTCAGACTTCCTGTAACAGATGCCAACTTACAAACACTTAAAGGACTGTCCACGAACTAGGACTAGCAGCACAAACGAAAGTAGCCTTGTACTTGATCTTAGTTTAAGTCAATCATGAACATAAAGTTCTTGTCTTGTTTCTCACATTTCAGCTTCACTCAATAAGCAGAGGTTACTGAGTCAAGCAGGAATAAAATATCAGTGGGAAACATAATAACCAGAGGATAAGAGGGTACAAATTACTTCTCACAGACTGACATGGACCCCCCTCTCCGTGTCCTCCTACATCAGAGCATAGACACAAAGGAGGCCCTGTTTTCCTGAAAAAGTCCCCACACCCTCAAGCTCACACACACCTGGCCACTCACACTGGGTGAGACAAAGGAAGAAGTGGGTAAAGTGGGGAGAAAATGGAGAACAGAAAGGAGGAGACAACAGAAAAGCGGGACAATCGGGAAAGAAAAAAGTGATTTCAGGTGATTCTGAGTTTCCAAGGAGAGCAGAGATGGCGGAGCCAAAAAGTGGCTGGCAGTGGAGGTGACTGACAGCTGCGATAATAATCACTAACAACCGGACACAGAGAGGAGAGAGCCGATGCTCAGGGGGAAATAGGTTAAAGGTGAGGGAAGAGGAAGGTGAGCAGGTGGGGGGTCCGTCTGGAAAGGAACGTGTATACCCACAATACAAGGTGCCATGGAAACACTGGTAAAAGTGTGATTTGATGTGTGTCTGATTTAGACTAGCCTTCGACTTTATCGTCCCCCAAGGGGAAATTCTTCTCCACGGCACTGTACACAATGGTCAACAAACAAACATTAGCTTAATATGTTAAACTCAGCTGGCACTGTTCTGTTAAAATCCATAGTCCATCTAAGATCTCCAAAATAATAAGTTTTTATTTAAAATAGAAAACTGTACGCAGGAAAAAAAAATAATTTAAAAGGCAGCATTTTAAGCTGTTAAAGCTGCACTTTTGCTTTTTGGGGGAAAGCTTTTCTTCCACTCTGTGCACAAAAATAATTGTATAATATTAAATACAGAAAATAGTTTCAGTTACACAGATGACAGTGATATGGAGCAACTATTGCACTTGCACAGTAAGGAACAAACACCAAAACACCAGCGAAACCACAGAAGGCCCACCCACATACTTTTGATGCTACCAACACCATAGATCAGCTGCAGTACAGAAACCATGACACAAAAGAAATGCATTAAACAAAAATATTAGTACAATTGCTCTTTAAGCATAAAAAAAATAAAAGGCATTATGACTTGATATTTTTAGTGCAATCAAACATGAATAACTTAAAAAACACCACCTGCTATGTATGTATCAGCAAAAATTGGAAAACTCTGGAAAACTGTAGCACAAGAGTTTCAATGTAAGTTTTTAATCAACAGCCTATAAGTTATTAATAGACTGTTCAGTTATCAATTTAAAAAAACTACTAGGCTGTACTACAGAGGGACTGGCACTTTTGGAATGAACAAAAACAAAAGAAAAATCCACCTCCACTCAAAATGTGTTACTGATTCCTGAGGTGATATTTGTTTTAATAAAGTGCATAACTGACACTTGATTACACGAGAACAAGGATTTCTCTGTGCTCACCTTAAATCTTAGTTTAAGATGTGTAAATATGAGCCAATTGTGGTCCAATATGCTACTTACATGCACACAGTGACAATGGACTTTCTGTGAAGCAGGAGACGTCTTGTGTCCAATAGTTACACTTTTAAAATTAACAAGAGTTTTGATCGTTCTATGAAATTAATCAATGTATATTTAATTTCTACTGAGGTTATTGAATTGTTTGTGGGAAATTTATATCATACACAAATGATTATTATTCAGCACCGAGTATTTTTACATTTCTTGTGTCTGGAGGTCACATATTCTACATGCTGTGTTTGTTTTACCCGTCAGGAAATCTGAGAGGATAAAGAGATGAAGACAGTAACTCACCAGGTCAATGAGGTCACTGAGGTTCTTCTCGATCTGCTGAGGAGGCAGACGCCTCATCAGGTCCAGGGCACAGTCCAGCTGCTGGTCATTCTGAAACACACACACAAAACCAGCACAGACGACACTTTATTACACTGTAATAACCTGAATGACATTTCAATTTGAAAATTGGACTCTGTCTCAGTTTAAATCCAAAGATAATCCAGGTTTTTGGTTTTACATATCGCAAAAATGAACTCAGGTGATGACAGTGCACCACCAACTATAGAACCCACACATTGTTTGGGCCAATAACAAATAGAAATAAGCTAAGCTATGAGGCAACATAACTGATGTAAAACTGCCATTAAAAAAAAAAAGAAAATAATCACAACTCAGAAGTAATTTCTAAAGAAACTGTGTGAATGCTGGCTGCTGAAAAGCTGACAAACACACTGCATTGCTGGCTTTAAATGTTGAATAATATCAATAACGTATGAAGGATGTGGAAAATCTTAAGGTTTGTTGAAAAAATTATGATAAACTGAACTGCTGGCTTTAATTTGTATGAAGAAGCAGCTGAAGGAGTACGAATAGTTGGAAACGTAGGGAAAGGGTCTGATTAGTATAAAATGTGTGGGATTTAAAAGTTGAATAAAACTCATAATGTGTGAAATGTGGAACATTATAAGGTTTGAATAGACTTTCTGCTTTAAAGAACGAATGAGTAGTTTAAAGTTGAAAGGAGTATGAATAGTGAAAGTGAAAGTGTGAAAGGAATGAAGGATCCAAAATATAGTGTAAGCTGGGAGAGAAATTGCATTGTCAGGAGCTAAACTGTACAGGGTGCTTAACTTTGTATGAAGAAGCATCTGAAAGAGTACAAGGAGTTGAAAAAGTGGGAAATTGTAATTAATGTGAATGGAATTTAAAATTTGAATAAAACTGTGAAAGACATTTTTTAGTTTGAATGGAGTTTTGAGCTGACAGTATGAATGAATCTAGATAAGACTTCAAAAATTCTTGAAAAAGTGTGAGAATATCTAAGTGTGTGTGTCAAACTGCACTAAATAGCTCATCTCAATCAGCTGTAATCAAAGGTTGTCATGGTGATCGTAACTGCTTTTTGACTCTGGGCTCAGAGAGTTCATTTCATAGAGATTATAGCCAAGGCACACCTCTCATACTCCTGCTTCAAGCAGAGCTCCTGCTAAAGGGGCTGTGTAAGATTTGTGGGTGTGATGTCAAAAATGTAACAAATGGAGCAGGTTAGAAGAGTCGTCCTTTCTGCTTTGCTCCTGAAATTTTTGTTTGCATGTAACATCTAAGTCTATGCAGCTGTTGCTTGACACTCTTGCAACATGCAAGTCTGTTTAAATGTTAAGTTATATGTGAAGAACTAACACAAAATTTCCTAAATTTTGATGTAAAACATTAATCGAGAGAAATTTATAGTACTATTAACAAGTTTAAGAGAGGTTTTTAAGAAGAGTTTACAACTCTAAAATGATGACCCACCACAGCTCTGAATATCTCACCCGACACACACTAATCAAAATTTTAGAAGGGCTGAAAATAACATGAAACATTAACTGTGATTATTTAAAGAACATGAAGTTGAAAAAGCTTTAAAAGTGTGAATGTGTCAACTTTGAACATTTCATCCATTTACTTAAATGAGGAAAATTTTCTGGAAAAACAAAATCCAAAAATATAAAATAAAGCATGAAAGGTATAAATAAGAAAAGTAATAGCAATAATGTCCTAAATAGGTTGAATATTTTGATGTTTGCACATTGTAAGAGGTGGAAAGAATTAAGTTTCAAAACTTTCAAGAAGCTGGCATTTCTTTCTCATAACTAAATGCAGAAGACGTGGTAAAAATGTATATTCTTTTGGGTTGTGATTCCCATTGCAGTGTAAGTAGAAGTCAACACACCCAGCTGTAATTATTCAAGACAACTAAATTAACCCCATGATAATTACAAGGATGAATATTTAAGTGCATCCTAAGTGCCTGAAAACAGCTGCTCTTAATGAGTGTTTAAACTCTGGACTCTTTAATATTAACTAGTCAGTACCAACAACATTTTGTGTGTTGTGGTTGATTTTATCTCTCCTTTATCAAGATTTTACAGGTTTACCACATCTCTAAATAGCTGCTGGCAAGATCAAATTCGCTGGGAGAAAGGGGTCTCCTAGGGGTTCCTTAGGTGCTGTCTGTTTCTATCTGAAGATCATATGAGGCTTTAACAGTGTTGGTCAAATAAAGTGAGTATCTTCCAAAGTTACACCCTTTTTTAAAAATTTCCTCCTTATCTTACTATCCTTTTACTGTCACCTATCCAGGAAATCACAAACTTTCAGACATAAGACTGTAACTTTAGAAGGCACCCACTTGATTTAACAAACCCATACTGCTTCTGACTAACTCACACTGCTTATAGACTCTCTTAATGGTCAGCATGAACCAGAGGAATGATTGAAGTAAGTTAAAATATGTTTCAAAGTTCATATTGTATTCTGTTTTAAGACAGAAGTGAAAAAGGTGAAAGTATCCTTTAAAGAAAAGCCTTGCTATGCTAACAAAGGTTAACAGAGAGGCATAACTTTGAAGCATGAATTGGCTCACTTGTTTTAAAGCAGGCTCACTTTAAGCGTGCATCATGCAGCAGTATTATGTAGGAAAATAAATGTAAGTATTGGATCACGACTCAGTATTGGCATGCTTTCTATCACCACTCCAAGCTCCTTCACATCTCCGAAACAGTGCAATGATAAAAGGCCTGCCACATTCTGTATGAAGGTATGAGAGGAGCTCTTGTGCAGGAAATATTCACACCCTTGCAGGCAAACGCTGCTCACTCACTGTGAGATTACAGACACAACATTTCCAGCTCAGTACACTGAACAGTTCTCATGATTTGTCATGTGAGAACTTGCAGAGCAAAAAAATCTGTTAGAGATGAAGATAGTAATTGTACCCCAAATAGTCAAATGTCTGAACAAAGTGCACAGAACTGTTCCGTAGGTTAAACTTTCACACATGTGGCACAGCTGGCCAGAGCTAAATCAGTGATGTCAGTGCAGATATCATCCATCAGCTGTCAAAGGATGCGATTCGCTTTACCATGGCAGCGTGATGCACGTCTTTAGGGGAAAGGGTGGGGAAACACATTTAAAATGGAGCAGCAAGGCAGAGCCTTAGGTGTCAGATATGACGCTGAATTGCTATCAGCTAAGGATCACACAGCAGCAGGTATTGTGGCGGGGAGACATTTTTAGTGAGAATGAGTTATACTGAAGGGAACTACATGTCATATTTTTTTTTCCTGAGATGGAAACATTGTTCATCCAATAATAACCCTGCCTCTACCTTTCAATGAGCAACATTCATACCAATTATTATTCATGAATTGTCTTCCCTATCCAAATGAATAAAACCTGTCCAACTGCTGATTACGGGATGGGGCCGATAAATGATGCCATCGTCCATCACCGATGGGTGACAGTCATTGCCCACTGAGCCATCTACTAGTATAACATTGTGTTTTAAAAGTCTTCTGTATTTGAGATAGTGTGCCCACTCAGAGTTGTTGTGTGGCAGGTGTTTGGCTGTGTTTTTAACTCGTGACAGAGGGGGGAAAAAGAAGCTGCTGTTGGTGGCAGCTGTGTTTCTTTTCTGCAGGCTGCTGTCAGTATGTTTCTTTCAATCATAGCTTTCATAATCGATCACAGTTTTCATAGCTTAGCTTCCTCAGTATAGCTAGCCAGCTAACTTTGTTTCAAGCTGAACATAACTAAGTTATGGACATGTGAAGGCCCTTTTAAACCTGGCATGAGGCTGTTTGTCAGATGCTTGCCTGGCAGGAACATGAGACCTGATGTCATCATCCATTCATCCATCAACGGTGTTACACTGATCATCAAACTAACAGCACAGTGCAGCATGATCATGTCTTTTCCCAATTTACAAAAACTCTTAACAAAAACTCTTAGACATTTGAAGCTCTGATTTAATTCCTGCAGAGCAAACGTACAATGTGATCAATTACCTACTGATCTAAATCAAACAGATCCTGATGCATTTCTTCTCCATGTCCATGTACTTACTATTAAAATGTTCCAAAACCATAGTTTCCTTTCTGATTCCAATACCTAGACTGTGTGTATTAGCCAAAACCAAACAACCAATCCTATACCAGTGTGTTAGAAATGTATAGAAAATTTAAGTATTCATCATCATTTAACAGCTGTACTATTAACCCCTGTATGGATGTGGTATGACAGCTACAATTGTTGTATGCCCACACTTTGTAAAAGAGGAAGAAATGCATACAGAGAACATGGGGAGAAAGGCATATGGACACTGCTGGGAAGTAGCAGCAACTCATTTCAGGGTTAATAAAGTGTATGGTACCGGATCAGTGCATAAAGTATGCCAATGCCAGAATTAAAGGCAGTATCTGAAGCTGTTTCTGATACTGCATCAGTATCAGAACAATCCTACAAACTAGATAACAGTTAGGTGCTCATTAGTCATGGTGAGATGGGTCAAATGTACTATTTAAATATGCAACAGTAAGAACAAAAATCAATGTAGAACCTGAAGTTAGGTTTTGTTGAATGGTCAGAAATACTGTAAAGTATGTGTGTGTCTACAGCCAATGACCCCCAAAGTCAATTCAGAGTTTGAGCCTGAGACTGACTGAAGCCAATTCCTTTTTTGGTCACATGCTTCAGTGGTTTACTGAGACTTGTTTGGTTATGTTCTTAGTCACTCAACATATGTTTGATAATGTGGTCAACCAGTAAACTACAATTTGTGAAAGCAGCAGAAGGGCCAGGCTTTTAACCTCTGCAGATGATGATCATTCCTGAATATTGGTGGGTAACATTCCTTTAAAGAAAAGTATTTTACTGTGACAGTCTTTTGTTGATGTTCTTTGTTGTGCAGCAGTTTTAGGATAATTTATCCTTTGATTCATTCATAATGACAGCCATAGAGAACAGACAGTACAGACAGGAGTGCATAGCATAGCCTTCCCCCAGGGGTTTCTCTCCCTTAAATATGCAGTGAGCAGCAGGATATTAGTGAGGAGGGGAGGACAGGCCAGCCACGACATGAAATGCTGGGGAATGTGAGAAAAGATGTAGGTAGGTGTGGAATAGTAGAGCGACAAAACCCGTTTCTCAGCTAACCCTAAGAGGTAACTGCCTTTGCCACAACCATTTTCAAATGAACATTATCAGACAGTGCCATCGTAATCACAATACACCGGCCTGTGTCCTACTGAGATACCAGTCTAAATATATTTCAGCTTGATTTCAGTAATTGCAACAGTAGCTTTACTTTAACATCAGTGTTTATAGTAATGGCATTACATGACATGACCCAAAACAAATTGCAACAAAAACTGTCAACTGTTCTAGTCTCATAAATATGTTAATTCTCTAATATATCAAAAGTCTTTAAAAAGGGTGAAAGTACTGAAAGTACAGAAAGTACTGTGATGCTACAGTTTCCCATTGCAGCCCATGTACACAAAAGGTGTGTGCATGTGGTCTTCTTGTCTGATTTTCACACAAAGAGTTCAGTTCTGTCCACATTCAACCAGATGCTATGTTTTACATGAGACATGGAGTTGAAGGCAGTATAATGAATGTGCAAAAGGAAATTCTTAAGTCGTACATGTACAAGTGGGTAAAAATGGCCTTAGTGGATTTACTTTCTGACAATATCTTTGTAATGAAAATGTTTCTTTACAATGTTTGGAGGTTCGTGTTCATCAATGCCAACAGACGCATTTGCAATGGAAATCATTGTGATCGCTTGCATCAATATCAAAATCTCCAGCAGACAAACAGAAATAGTTGTACTGCCATATTATATGGTTATCTATTTAATGCTTGTCCCTTTCAGGTGTCAACAAAACCATCCAACTTGGATTATCTCTGAGGTACCTCCTCTTGCATGCATAAACCTAACAGAGCATACTCATGCAGCTGCTAGCTGGTCAAAGGACAATGGCATGTTATAAAGTAGAGGACCCTCTTTACATAAACATTTTCCCTGAGGGTGACCCTGAACATAACAGAAGTTTTTAGGCAATGTTTCCCATGCCGTTTCCCCTCCTTCTCTGAGATGCTTTCTGCCTGTTTTAAAGTCTCTCTCAGCTGAGGAATCAGTCTGCTCCATCAGACACCTGCACCGCTTGACGCTGTGTTTACCAGTGCTCCTGTCTCTGTGTAAACACTTACTCGGACCAACAACCCCCGGGGTCAGGGGAGAGCGGTGAGGCTGAGCCAGCAGGATGGATGAGGTGAGGCCGAGGAGAGGAGAGTGGGTGACTGGGGAGAAAAACCAGCTGCTCTTTCCAACTTAGGCATAAGACAATTTGGGTCAAGGGGAAGTGCTACAAAAACACACTTTTATATACAGTGAGAAAGCACATGATGGTTCTCAAGTATGCTAAAAGTTAGGGATGTTAATGATATATCAGTTACTGTTCTTAAGAACTGAACAGATTAAAAATGTATGCATTTTTCCCAACAAACAATGCTTAGGCTCATACAAAAATAATCCCTCTCAATCATCACCCGCAACCCACCAGAAATCAGAAGTCCAGAGAGACCCTGTCATCCACATGTACTGTCTTATTTACTCATTATTTTGCTGTGCTAGGGATGTTTTACCAACACAAAGCATCAGTATTTTATGCCCTGGGGATCAAACTCAACAATAATTTATTTTTCTGTTGCATTTATAAAGAGCAACTGACAAATTCTGCTTATTCTAACTTTAACTGACAATTTATATATACCATTTCTCCAGAGCTTACAGCTTTTCTCATGATTTGGTTTGGTCTGGTCTGCCTTGTTAGTCTAGAAGTGGCATTTGTTTTGAACTATTTGTTAAATAAGGACAGGCATATAAGAGCAGCTGTTTCGAGTGCAAGCCTTACTGTTTTATTATTCATGTTCAAATTGTTTTTTACCTTGCACGGTAGCTGGATTTGTGAGATTGCACAAGAATCCATCTTGCGAGGCTTGAAGTTATGTGTCTACACCAAAAGTGGTGCAACCAATCAGCAACCTAGAAGGGACTACTGGCAGCTATGGGCGTGGGTTTAGGTGTGATGACAGTGAGAAGCATCCATGGAAGCGACTCATCTCGAACACACAATGGCAGCACCTGAAGAGGTTAGCGCAGATACTGCGATAGCACCAGTTATATCAGAACTGAAGAGTATTTCTTAATTGAAAGAAGAACAGAGAACAGCACTGAGGGCTTTTCCCAATGGAAAAGATGTTATAACTCGTTACCCAACTGGCTTCAGCAAGAATTTGATCTGATTGGTTTAAGTTAGTCTATTAGATGTGATAGACAGATGGTTCATCCAATCACCCGCCAAGTGTTTTTTTGAAAGTGCGTACCCTTTGCCAACAAACCACCTGGCATGTCAGATTAAATTGAATTTGTTTCACAAATTAATGTTTCACATAACTAATATGTCACAAGAATAAGGTGTTCAACTATCAGTTATGGAAAAGGCAAACAAATTTAAACCTTACTAGAGGTCAAATGTTTGTTTTTGTTAAGTATAGATACATGACCAATTACAGTGATGTTATTGCCATACAAGCTGAAGTGGTAGGCAGGGTTCTACACCTTTTTAAAGGTCAAATTCAAGCAGTTTTCAATAAGTTCAAAGGGGCATTTTCAATTTTTTCCAGCATGTTACAGCTGTAGTAAATTACATATTTACATGTGTATACTCAAAATGATTATTTCACTTTTTGATCATATTGGGCCAGATGTTATTGCACTATAAGCAATCAAAATTATGCCTTGCGATTGCATTTTATATAGAGGTGGCAAATTAAAGGAAAATGCAACAAAGTTTCACAGTGTCACTTAAGCGCATCTGGGCATCCCATACAACCTGGCTGAACCAATTTCTAACTTATTTTAATTTCCTTGTTTAAAAAAAAAAAATCAAAGCTATTCAGGTAGATAGTTACTCATTTCAAAACATAATGCAATTACAATTTCAGGCACTTTGTCCAAAATCCAAGCACATTTCAAATCTTGAAAACACTACATTAAAATTCAAGTGTATTAAAATATTTTTCCCAGCAGTACAACTCTATTCAACTATCTGTTAAAGGAAAATGCACAAAATTTCTAAACCTTCTATAAGCCAAATATTGTTTTTTTGATAAGCACAGATATATGACCAACTACAATAATGTTACTGGCATATAAGCTGAAATGGTAGGGAAATATACAAAAACAATCAATAAGTAAACAAGGCAGGGCTCAAAATTAGCAGCAGCAACCTGCCAAATGCTAGTAAAACATGCAAGGGGCTGGTAGATTTGCTTCACTCACCAGCCAGAAAAAACAACAGTAATCTTATCTATTGAATGACTGGTAACATTTGAATATTCACTAGCCATGGCCAAAAAAAGTACATTTTGGACCCCGATTGCTGGCCCTATTGTTATGTATTGTCAAAGCTTCACAGTTTCCAGAAAAATCATTAAGTCATGATCAAACTTGCAGGGCAGGAAAAACTTAGAGGCGGCTGACAGCTTGTCATGGTTAGGAATAGGAGGAGCGAGCAGTCTTATTTTAGCTACAGGCAACCCGGCGCTTGACTATTTTAGCCAGTGAGTGCGTGTGGAGTGCACGACTACTGAACTGTGTGTGTGTGCGTTATATTAGGAGTCCTCACTTGTACTATGCACGAACTTGTGTCAAATCCAAAACATCCTATGCTAACTTTATGCCTACGGGGCACCTAGCTCGGCTAACAGCTAGCTGCTAGCTGGAAGAAACATCTGCTAGCTTAGCCACTAAGCTAATTCATTTGTATCCAGAAGTTTTGCAAGCACTGCAAGTTAGACAAGCATCGGTAATTTATATACTTGGATCCCTGCTGATGCTCTCGGGTTACCACCCAGTACCCCCAGCTAGCGTTAGCCTAGCTTCGCACCCTTTAGCCGTTAACGCTTAGTTAGCAGTAGCAAGCAGCAGCCCCACCAAAACCCTCTACCCCGTCCCCATCTCTCCCAGGCAGCTCTACCGCGGCCCTTACCATGTCTGCGGCGGTCTGTGGCGGTCTCAGCGGGGCAGGGGAGTGCGATTTCACCGATGACTGGACACCTTAGCTTCGCTGTGGTTTAACGAGTCGCTCCTCTCGTCTCTTGTTGTTTTTTTGAGTTAAGATGTTTTGTTCGCCTCTCCCTCACTGAACCCAGCCCTGTCAGCGAAATTCACTTCCTCAACCGGGCTACAGGAAGGAGGCTGCGGTGAGAAAACAGGCCCCGGTAGCATGTCCGGGTCACTCCGGGCTCTCTCTGCAGCAGCCAATAGCGAAGGAGCAAGAAAGGCATTGCCAAGTATGGAAAGAGAGGAGTGGTGCAGTAAATATGCAGTCACAGAGGGCAGCACATAGACAAATACACTGATGGAGCTGTGCAAAAAAAAAAAACCCGCTTTAGCAATGGTTACTGGAAACTGCTGGAAATGTGATCATTACAGTATAAACAAAACTCTCCTTCCATAAATATTTGTATATCAGAAATTAACCAAATCATAATTATTTATTTATTTTACATGGGTTTTTAATATTTACTTTTTTAAAAATCTATTTCTGTTCTCACCATTTTGATACATAGACACCCTTTAATTTTATTTTATTTTTTCAGCTTTGTTGTCCTTGTTCTTAACTGCAGTGTTCATTCTATTTTTCTTTATGTACATTGAGAGCAATGGAAAAAACAGTGTTAAATTCATTGTATGTGTAAACATATTTGAATCTGAATACCACTTTAGTGACGGCTGTAATTCTAGTTTGATAGAGGAGCAGATGCATGGCTTTGGATGGTAAATGAAAGACTAGTATGATTTTTCTGGGAACAAAACAACAGCCAGAAGTAAGATTTTTAATGTTTCATAGTTTCCCAGCATTAGGCCATATATGAGTCAAATCTTACATTTCAGGAGAACTCTTATAGTCTCTAGAAGTATATGGCCACTTCTCTCCACGTCCAGTAGGGTCAGGGTTAACTGTGTCCTGGGTGCAACACTTTTTTGTCCTCCAAAATGGCTTGTGACTTTTAAAATTTTACCAGCCACTCAATAAATCACCTTTTTTTGGCTGGTGAGTGAAACAAACCAACCACCTACTTGCATATTTTACCAGCATTTGGCTGGTGGCTGGTAATAATTTTGTGCCCTGACTGTGTCATAAAAAGCATGGGCAAGTGACCCATGCAAGTATACTGCCATGTATTTAATTTTGTAATTGTTTATAAATATTTCAAATTTTTTCTCAACATCTCCATAATCAAAGCTATCATGACATTGTACAAATGTACTTTGTGCCCTGAAGGTGTGTGTGAATCCTGGATTGTTTGTAAATGGGAAACCTGCCTGTAAATATACCAACATCTGTATATTATTGACTGTGTGTGGGAAGCAGCAGCGTGAGCTTTCAGCAGCAGCTTTCAGCATCTAGTCTGCTGGAGGTTCATAAGAGCAGCAGAAATTCACCTACGATCCTAATTACTATGAATGGATCAAGTGTTTTTGAAAAACTAAACATGTTTTAAATAAAAAAAATGTGAGACTAATTTTCTTTTTCAAAATACGCCACATCTAGATAACCTGGCAAAACATATCATAGAAAGACATTAGTACGCTTGTAGGCTATTCTCAAATACTATTACAGCCCATATAATATTAAGTGGGAACACACAGTTTTCTGTTCTGTAGCTGATGTGCAACACTTTGTGCCAGTATACACAATTTCCTGTCTGTATACATTGCATACAGGTGGGATAGGGGACATTTTCACCAGCAGTGAAAACTGTCAAGAATTTTTAATAAGTAGAAGAACATTCATTAAATAGATTGAAAGATTGAAAGGACTACTCATTATAGGAGATAATTAAAAACTGAAAAACAAACAAAAGAAATACTAAAGCATTACAAAGCGTAAATACTCTGGCAACAGTGTGGAAGGAGTGCTGTGGAGGTGGGGTGAGTTAACGTGACTTTATATTTCTCTCGCGATATTTCGCAGGGCTTCCTGATAGTTGAACATGGCGGACGAACACGGACGGAAATGGGACCGCTGTCTTGCTGATACAGCTATTAAAACAGGTTAATGTCTTTTCATACAAGTAATGTCATTATTAAACGCTGTTGTTAGATATTCTGCTATATATTACACCTGGTAAATGAGCTGTGCTACAGGCCAGGGCTTTAGTAGAGGTCTTTTTCTACAGTACAGTATTGTGTCCACGCTGGGACAGTGCACTGAGGTCAACGGCACACTTGACCGCTGAATGGATAAAACTAACGTTACCTGCGTTGTTATTTTAGGGAAACATTAAGATTAAAGAAGATCACATGTCATTTGGATACGAGCTAGAGTTTCTGTTTTGATTAACAGACTGGACAGTGTTATTGAACAGGTGAAATAAGAGAGTATGAAGGGTGTGTTACAGCTGTTAAGGTTAATTCTGTCTACTTCCAGCCACAGGCTAAATTGTCCTGATTCTCAGGCTGTCTCATCTCCCCCCGTTCTCCATCACCCACAGTGTTTAATTAATATTTCCAGTTTAATTCCAGCAAGGAGCATGACAGTAGTTTATAACTTTCCAGCTCTTAAAACTAAAGCATGTCTCAAAGGGCTTTGCAAATGTAAACACACAGGGTACAGAATAACAACACTTCTTTTGTTGACTTTTGCTGACCATGCCCACACTTAACTGGGTAAATCTTAAAACTGGATCCACACTAAGACCTCTATCATTCTAAAACTAATAAAACAAGTAGTGGGAAGGACTGCATGAATACTGTGCTCAGTCTCAGCTCATTTAATCCCTGTTGTGTTCCCTCCTACTCTCTGTGCATATTAACAATGCCCAGATTGATCAATATTGGCCGGTACTAAATTAAAAATATGTGTTCAGGAGAACTAGATGAATGCTTTATAATCACCTTTTGCATAAACTGATCAATGACAAGAGCTGGGTGATATGGCTTCTGAGTAATATTTTTAAGATAAACTGTGATATATGATATATCTCCATATGCACCTTGTCTCTAAAATAACACACTGTATATTCTCAATTTGTTCAAACATAGGATGGTCTTTTAGAATGTAATGCACTGGTAGTTATTAAACTACCCTCCAGCTGGGCTGGCCAATATGGAAAAATCAAATATCACAATATTTTTGATCAAGTACCATGATATTGTGACAGTATTGTGGGGATGACTGGTAATGCACCAGTAATGTCAACATAATGGCTAAGTGAGTAAAGGCAAATTATAGAATAGCTAGAACAGTCTGGTAAGTTCAGAAAATTACATCACTTTACTGTAATGCAGACTTTAAAACCAGGAAAAGACAACACTTATGTCATATTGATGATAATAAAAATCCAAGACGATATCCAGTGTCCTATCATAGTATCAACATAACGTCAGTATATTGTCCAGCCCAGTTCTCAGCTGAGTTGGAGTCATTGACACATGCTAACTAAGTAACCTAAAGGAGCACTTCACCCCCTAAATGATTTGTGTATCTATAATTCACCCCGTGTTGCCTTGAATTTCTAAAGAATTCTTTTTCCTTGCATGCCAGTGCCTCCTATGAACACATAACGAACCCAAAACACTGTATCCAGAGTTGTTGAAGCTGATGGTGCAGCTGATTTTAAGAGCAAAATTTCCATTTAAAAACTCTTGGAGTACTCATGCAGTTTAATCCAAATCTCATTTATGTAGTGGTGTGCACATTACCCCCCAAAAACTTTGCTAACTGAAATCACAAATGAGCTGTTCTCATTTACACATTGTCCTATTTCTGTTTGATGAGAATAAAATGTTGGTTAAATCTTGTATAAATGCAGAATAATGAATCATGGCATCAGTTGTGCTGTGTGATCAGCTAAATAGCTTTAAGCCAGTGATGGTGATGGTCTACTGGTGACCAGTGTTCTTATATGATAACACACTTTTCCATTTGTTCGGCTTAATATGATGTTATGAGTTTTGAGTCCTTTCCGGTAGTAACCCTCTGTCTTTGCAGCTGATGCACCAGCAGCTCATACACCCACTGGAAAGTAGAAACAAAATGTCAACCTATAAAAGTATCCTCATGGCCTGTGATCTAGGGATAAATTAATCTAATATAATTTAATCTAAATTATTAGCCCAAAGGTAAGCTAACACACTAGCATAGTGAGAAGTGGACAAACACCCTGATAAACATATAAGGTCTACTTTTTGATATATTTAACGGTGAAATGGTGAAAGAAGAGAACAAATTCTGTCTGTTGCCTTTTCCATTGTTCTGCAGGCAGCTTACACTGAACTTTAAATATTTACTTTTAATTTCAGTTTAATATTCAGAAACTTGATGGAGCAAGGATAATGCACAGTATTAAACAGAGATGTTTGACTTTACTGCCAAAACCATCTGTTGGGTAGCAACATAAATAGTTTTTATTTTCATGATATTATAATGATTAGATGTTTCTTTTTCCTCCATCAGCTGTGGCCCTTGCTCAGCTAGTCAGAGCTGATGAAACAACGCTGCATTACGGAGTTGAGCAGATCACCACAGGATCTTTATGCAGGAGTTTATCTGCAGTATTTGAAACAGTGTTGGTCCAGCACTCAAATACTTAGACTGGAAAACAATCCGTCCCAAAAGACACTTAATGACGTCAGCTTCGGCACAATAAAATATGTTTCTTGCTGGGAGGAAAAACATCTGCACTTTGGCATTTCTTGGGGCTCACTGTGTGCAGCAAACTGCCAGCTGTGCCAAGGTGTCTCTAGTAGCCAGAGAAACTGCAGCATATGTTCTACTCAGCGGGTTGTTTCAAGTTTTTTGTTAGGTTTAACTTTCTATGATCACTCAGGGAGATATTGTTTTGCCTATTTTGCGTTGCATTGTGTAAGTGTGGTAATGACTCAAAGCATTTTAATGTAGTAAATTAATTCATGTGGAGATGTTTTTGTAATTACAGTAAACACAACAACTGCATAAAAGGTCGCTGTCCTCTAGTACCTCTGTACTACACTTTATATGAAGTGCCCCATATGTCATAAAAAGTTTCGATCTCTTACCAAAGATATACTCTGCACAGCAAAGGAAGAGAGCTACAATATACCAGCTAATGATAAAAGAGAGATATGTCAAATCCAACTTGTCATAAAGGTAAAGAGAAACCAGTAGCATAATGTGCATTGATGGCAGGGAAGGAGATATCAGTAATATCCTCTTTATAACAGGAAACAACAGTTTTTTTTTTGTCTCGTTTATTTCTATTAATAACCATATAAATTGTACTGATGTTGAAAATGGCAGCATGTTTGTTCTGTAAATGTACATTCTTCTCTAAAAGATTTATGTACTTCTACATCTTTATCCCTTATGTACTCTTTTATATGCTGTGTATTAACAAGACTAAGAGTGCTAGTGGCTCTGTGAGGCTCTATCATTGACATAAATAAATATGACCAACATGTCTTCACTTCCTCCCAATGTACAAAACGAAAGCCAAAATATCCTGGATATGAGTGCACCCATTTTACACTGGTGACGTCATATGGAGCCAGAGTTAGCGCAGTAGTGATCAGCTGCAGTATTGAGGTCCGGCCATTACATCCAGCTGACTCAATCCTGAGCAGAGCCTAGCATCAAATAACTAATTAAAACCAAACTGAGCAGAACTACCTAAAGTG
Source organism: Lutjanus erythropterus (assembly GCF_056507025.1). Classification (NCBI taxonomy): domain Eukaryota; kingdom Metazoa; phylum Chordata; class Actinopteri; order Lutjaniformes; family Lutjanidae; genus Lutjanus; species Lutjanus erythropterus. The sequence goes on from NC_139318.1 coordinate 24,894,426, forward strand.
ACAGAAACCATATTTGAGAAAAAGTTATTTGACACATACTTTGATGTTTTAGTTTGGCCCATGTGCAATCTATTAACATAGAGGGGATGGAATTTATGACCTGAGTTATTACACACTGGGCCTCATGCAAGAACAACTCGTACAAACATATTTATTCTTAAGTGCTGTCTGTGAGTGATTTAGGAGAACTTCTTGCATTCCCCAATTTTCTTGTCTTTTAAATTTTCTTTCAGATAGGAGCACAATTTTAGAGTAGGACAGACCTGTCGTAGGAGCCATGTGCAGTCAGTCTGCTGTCATCCAAACACAGGTTTTTCACTATCGACTGTATATTTCATTAGTTTGAAAAGTAAATTACACTTCATAATTATTCACATTATCCTGTTTGACTGCATTGCAAATCGTAATTTAATTGTAAATTTGCACATAAAGCTGATCATCATTAATTTAATGATGTATTATTAGCTATCACATATCTTCACATGCAGGTTTTATGAAGTTACTCTCCATGGGAATATCCTCACTTATTCTGTCCTCTATCCTTGTGATGGACTCTTCCCCTTGACCCCCCCCTCCCACTGCAGACATGGATTGCCCTGCCATGGCGTGGTGTTTTTTTTTCCTTTGAAGCCATTTTCATATATATACATGTCGTTGATATTTCAGAGACTGTCAGGCCCTCAGGTAACATGGCATTAACAGCCCTCAGTTTTCCAGTTTCTCTGCTTTAGTGCAACCATTCCCAAACTTAAGAATGTGCCAAGGCCCAACTGTAAATCTGAAAATGTTGTGCGCCCACCAGGACCTTTAATCCAACTCTGATCAACACACAAGACTAATCATATCAATGATGAGATGTAAGATGCATTCTGCTATTTTTATAACAGGTCACCAAATATGGTGTAACCTCTTAAACTAGGTCAGATAAAAGAAAAATGACATAATAACGACTTTATTTTATTAGTTCTGATTACTAAAATTAAACAGAAATATTTTATGGTAATTTCAGACTTTCAACATTATTCAAAATTATAAACTTTTCCTTATGGACCTCTGAAAGCAGGACTTCACACTCTAAACTCATAAAGTTCTTTTTAGTCTTTGGGGCCGTTTCTTTGGCCCTATATGGAATTATTGGGATGTTAATTTGCTAATTTGCACGTGCATTCAAATATGCGCAGACTAGTCATTTACACAGTTATCTTAAGTTTCGAACGTTTGCTGTATCTTACCTGGCATGTTTAGCTGAGACCTTCATTAGAAAAAAGCAAGAGAAATTTTAGATGAGAATACAAAAATGTTCTTGCACAAAGCTGATTGTCCTGAGGGCACCATTAATGTGTGAACAAAATTCAGTGGCAGTCCATCATACAGTTGCTGAGATAGTCAAGAAAAAACAGCCCATGTCCAACATCATAGTAGCACTACTGAAAAATCAGGTGATCATCAAAGTCAGTGGGAGTCATCCTCTGGGGACCATGAATGTCTGTCCAAAATGTCTTGGCTGTTCATCTAATAGATGTCAAGATATTTCAGTCAGGAAAAATGTTGTTGACCAACTCACAGACTGATTTAGCCTTCCCTAGAACTACGCTGCCAGCATGGCTTAAAAACTGGAAATGAAGTAGAGCTGCACAATTAAAAGAAAATTATTTATATTACTTTACCGTCAGCCAGTCACGTTAGGTAAGATTATTTTCTTTATTCCAGCTGTGCAAATCCCTAAACAGTGTCCCCTCCAGCACACAAAAACATCATTAGTTCTACAAAGAAATGTGCTGTCACAATCATTTTAAAACTGCAACGTTGAACAAAAGACATGTGCCAGAGTTCTACGACTCAAGTTGTATTTTTAACAAATCCACAAAATGTCTGATTGAAAATGAATGTCTTAATTGATGCCATTTCCAGAAAATACTTGAAATAATGAACACATCAATAACAATAAAATTACTAGCTCTAGACTTTATTTTCTGGCAAAAGCTACTGCGCATTTTCTGGCCAGTGGGTTATGTATTTTGCTCTACTCCAGCACAAATGTTTTCGTTATAATCCATCCCCGTTGGAGATGTCCAGACAAAGAGAGAGGATGCCAAAATGAGATGTTGATCTGCCCTCATATTCAGCCAATGCTTTGACTGTATAACTGTCAGTGGAAAATCAGAGGCTTCAGAAATGCTCTGGCTGGAGAGCAAAGAAAGACTGAGGCTGCAACAGACGGAGAACCTTAAATTTAACTCCATCTTTGCTTGAAATGGATGCAGAGGACAATGATTTGTTGTTGATCTATTTTGATAATGAGGGTGTTCAGGGTTTTTTTGTGGTCTTGTATGACATTTGTAAGTTGTGTAAAAGAGAACAGTCTGTGGGTTCTGGTTCAGGCGAGTCGGTCATGCTGCATAGCTCCCTGAATCCAATTAAGAGTCAGAGGGGCCCAAATGGCTGTTTTTATGTGTTTTCTGTGCTGGCTAGCATGCTGTTGGGTGTGGTGTGGCCTGCAGCGAGGTGAAGTTAAGCGCACAAACACATTCCTCCTCAAGATCCTACTCTGGTCTGAGCACTTCTAACATCTCAGCCAACTTTTGTGGCACAGACTAACCCTCTGCTTGACCATACTGGGTCCTCACCTTCCCTATGCACAGTATGTATGAACTCTTTGACCCATCACCTCTCCTGCCCTCTACCTCATGGACACTGTCACTGCTCCTTTTAACTCGTTTCCCCCTCTCTTGCACCCCTTTTACTGTTCTCTTTCTTTCTTGGAAGTTTGTGCTCTTGCTGCCTTTTCTCTCCCTCTCTGTTCCTAATGAGCAACGTCTTGCTAACTTCTGTTATTTACCAACTCTTGCATCAAACATAATAGCGGCACCCCACTGACCTCATTACAACAGATTTACATCTATGCCAGCCAGTTTTATACTACATCAGACATGATCACATTACTGAAGTACCTGAGTCAAATCATTTGAATGTGTAGTTGAATCACTCCACTCATACCTTCTCTTTTTTTCTGCCTCTTCGCAGTAACCGGCCTCGGTGTGGGCATTGTGTTCTCCGTCCTTTTCTTTAAACGTAAGTGTTCTTTGTTTCAGTCTATGTTGCACCAACAAGGATTGATTTTTAAATCTGATTAAATCATGGTTTAACTGGAATTATGTTGCACCAAACCTTTAAATTAGTTTAAAGTTTGAAAAGATTAGACTTAAACCCCTCTCTAAACCTCAGTTTAGTTTTTACTCTAAACCTGGATTAAATGTAATTCTGTTGTGACAGAACTTTAAACTCTAAAGTGTGATCCATTATTAACTTAAAACCTACACTTGAGGAGGTTTAACTGAAAATGGCTGCATTTTTCAGATGGATTAAGCAAAAAGTAATGAAGTTCATCAAAGAAAGTTAAGGGACAGACTAAACCTAATTGAGTTTTATGATGTGTCTCTTTCTTTCACTCCAGTGGGTAAACAAGCATCTCTATATTGATTAAACTCTGGAAATTAGTTTTTAATTGTGCAACAGAGCTCAGCTTAATTTCTCTTGATTTTTGATTTGAGTCTGGATTAACTTTATTTAAACCTGGTTTTGCTAAACTCTGATTAGAACTAATCGTCGATTAAATTAATAATTGTTGGTGCAGTTCAGTTTTAAGGTAAATGTAGGGTTTTTCTGTAAGCACATACTTCAAAGTGTTTTTTCTCCACCAGGTCGCACATGGCCCGTCTCATTCGGGTCAGGTTTGGGACTGGGCATGGGATACGCCAACTGCCAGCATGACTTCAGGTCTCCGTACCTGATTCATGGCCGCATGGTTAAAGGTGAGCACAGGTGGTAAAATCTATTAGAGGTTTGTTGACACAGTAACACATCACGCTACATGATTTCTGTGTGTGTTCATTCACAGGACCAGTGGTGAAGGACTGAACATGACGAGGATTTGCCATGAAGTTTCTCATCTGTTTTCATGTTGTCCTTGTTTTGCTGCTCATTTCTGTCTTGGCACTAATGTTCAACGATGCCCACATTGTATTTATCAAAGGGCAGTCAGTGTATATTTAATAAAGTGATTATGGAAAACTCTTTTCCGTGTGTTTTTCTGTGTGCATTTTTGAGAAGAATGAAATGTGGTCTGGGGGTGGGAGGTAATTTTGTGTGTTAATGAGCTGGGAGACTCGAACTCCTGCTGTTTTGGAATGAGGGCCAGGTTCAGCATCTGCAGCCCTGTTACAGAGTGGGAGGAAGAAAAGTTGCACAGAATGATGGAATAAAGGAAATACTGTTGGAAGACCAGTGCTAGTGCTGAAAGAGACTTTGAAAGACAAAGTTATGTTTGCATTCATTTGTGGGACATGAACTTTGTCATATGCACGGTATCAACATCCAGTTTTCATATTTATATATACTGGTTTCTCTGAATACTATGTAGATTCCTTTCTGTAGACAGGAAAGTGGCCCAGTCTGGTCTTCACTCATGCTAGATGAAGCATTTTCACAGTATTTCATGCTTTGTGGTGCTGTTTAAAGTTGCGTGAGCTGGTGTGTTGCTGTGACCATGACCGTTTTCGTCACAGAGATTTGGAAAAGCACGTCTCGATATCAGGAGGAATCTCTTACGTCTTGTGTATTCATTGGCTGTGTGTCTGTTTGGCGAGATTGTTTTGAGTGTGATTAATCACTTATGTGTGGTTGCATGTGTCTGCTAGGAGAAGAGAGCAATTGTTTGTGTGTGAGTGTGTGCACACACATTTATCCAGCCCCCTGGTGAAGCAGAATCCGTGGAATGCAGAGGAATGCCATTTCTGGACTGGAGCTTGGTCTTATTACAAACAGGTGAGTTCTGCACTTTGCACTCTGCACATAACACATGGTTTACACTTTCACATCAAAGAAAACACTGGCGCTTGCACACACACACTCACATTTTCCCCTCTCCATCACAGTAACAGTTTTCTCATGTCAGAAATTAAGCCATGTCACTCGTCCCCTGTCCATTAAAATATTTGTTTGCAAGTCGAGCGTGAAACAGATAGTGGTGTTATGGACACGAGCCAAGCTGAACACCTGTAAGCAAGGACGGGGTGCAGGAATGAGGGGTGTGGGTATGTGGGAGGGTGAAGGCAACCCGTGATACAGCTGAGGTGTAATAGGGCAGCCAAAACCAATAGGCCTTACCTGCCTGTGCCTGTCTGCAAACTTGTCCAAGATGAATCATAAGAACCAGACTAATAATGCTACTTAATCACATTTGTTCATCTAATGGCGCGAAACTGTTCAGTCAGGGTTGGTGAATGTCTGGCATGAAATATAAGACCAGACATGCCATGTGTGCTGCTGCATGACTGCATCTTGAGGCTGCTGCTGCTGTTGATGTTGCCTTAAAAAGCCAATGAGTCTGGAATGTAAATAAGCTGATTTAGTCAAGTACTCTACTTGAGGACATTTTTGAGGCCCATGTATTTTACATTTTGTTTTGTTGAACTATATGACTTTTTTGATGGAAGGATTTTACTTTTTGCTCCACTACAGCTTGTAGTTATCACTTTTTTGCAGACAAAAAACATAACATATGAAACACAACCCATGACATGTGATGTAGTAGTTAACAAAATGTTCAAATAGGTAATATTGAGGCCTGCAGCAATGAAGGTGGGGATGCCTGTGTTAGATAAAAATGTGATAAAGTGCCCTCTAGTGTGTCTGTCCAGTGAACAATACATGATTAAGTGTCCACCGGAGTGCTCTTCTCATGGACAAAACATGGTAGGGTGCAGCCCAAGTCTCCTAAAGCCCCAGAATGCTAAGTTGACTTGAAAGATGTCATTATATTATTGCACCATGTTTTTAGCCTAAATCTTCCTTGTGGCTTGTGTAGCTTGGAGCCACATTCATGTATGAGTGCACACCGTCGAAACTGGGTGGGTGTGTAGTGTGACAGAATGCACACGCAAGTGAATGGCATGCTGGGGTTTTAGGAGACTTGGATTACACCAGACAAGCAGAATGGATGCATTTTATGTTTGTTTTTTTGTTCGTTTTTTGTCTTTTTTTGTGTTATTTTTCTGTTTGGAAACTGGTTAGCATTTACTTAAATTGTTTGGCAGATTCTGCAACACTGTTGCACAAGTGTTCTGTGGCCTAAAAAAAACCAACCCAACCTTCACTCAGTATAACAATGAGAAGATGAGCACTGACTTTTCATTTTTGGGAGAACTATCCCTTTAAGAAGGCAAAATTCCCATGCCAAGATCTTGTTAACTTCTACAGACATGCAATCGAAAGTTCCTGACTGGAAACATCACAAACTGGCACGGACCAGGACAGAAGGGCTGCACTAGGTGATTAAATCCACCCAGAACATCACTGAAGATGAATAGTACAGTGATGAATGTAACTATACTGTCTGAGATCTTCTGCAGCTTTATATTTTTCACATGGCCAGGAAGATAATAACTGTATGCATCCAGTGGTGTATATCTCCAGTGAAGATACACAGAGAATTTATAGGACAGTTGTACATATCCATATAGTGGACAGGAAGTAGCTTAACAGGGTCAGTATACCATCCATCACTTAGACTGTGAGGTTTAGGAAGATGAACTATATTTACACCCAAATCAAGTTTCAGTTTTTGAAAATGTCAGTCAGGTGGACATCATAACTACACAACTGACATGCATGTACACTTACAGTGCATGTCACACACCTCTCCCTGTAACTGTAGTCCTCTCCTCTTGTTTGTTCAACAATGCTGCCAGATTACGTGGCTCTCTGCCCAATTTGCCTGATTTGGTTTGCACTGAGTGAGCTACAAAGGGCAACCCTGCTCACTACAGCCTGTATTAAAGTTACAAAGTCAATTCAACTCAACAAGGTTCAGCCAGGGAAGACATTAAAAGTTGACGTCCTCTCACCATGTCCATCTACCACAAAAGTCATGTTTGTACTACCCTGGATGCTCCTGTTTCTTACCACAAATCTCAGTAAATTAGAAAAGGAACTATGAGTATGGAGCTGCTGCATCTAGAACTGCAGGGGCTTTCCAGTTCTGCAGGGTGCCACTTCCACCTCAGACCCCTTTCACCGTGGGCAGCACTAACACTAGAAAGAGCTGTCCAAGATCCTCTCACCATGTCAGCAACCACAACTGCCATTTCCAATCACCAACAAAGGCAGCACCTTTTGCTAAATGTTTTTTTTTCCCAGGATGGCAAAGGCATGACCTGCCCCACACTGTCTCTGATCAGCCAATACTCAGTGCCTTTGTTGGTTTGGGTCATTTGGGTTGGGTAGGTTTAGGCATGAGGAGTGAGATTGAGAAGGGTTAAGGTTACATATATAAACAAATTATTCTTTTGTAATGTATAACTGTCAGATAAATGGAGTGAATGATACACTACCTCCAATTAAGTATGAAAATATTTAAAGTATCTTAAATTTGAGTGTAAGTAAATGTACCTACACAAGTCTGTACAATGCTTTGTATTACTTAAATTATTCTTACAGTTAGTGAAACTTTAAGAGAACTTGTATGGGACTACACTGGTGCGCCTATGTTCAAAAAACTGTGCTCTCTCTCAAAAAAAGTGTTCTCTTGGATGCCACTGTGGTAGATAAACATGATAAAGTGCCCACAAGAGTGCCATATCAGTAGAGAAAGCACAATGCAGTGTCATATCGCTGACCTGCATGCTTGAAAATGACTTGGTCTCTATGTGTTTCTTGATGATTAAATAGTTGGTAGTTCCCTGTGTGTTATTACTACAGAGCTGCAGTTGTTGTTATACTTTAGATCACATAATAAAACAACTTTAATTCAAACCAGGGACTGGAACTCTTTGACCATAAATGCTGCAACAGGTGTCCTCTGTGGGGTGCCCCAGGGCTCAGTGTTAGCTCCACTCCTCTTCTCCATCTACATGCTCCCTCTTGGCCACCTTATACGCAGACATAATATCGCTCTTCATTTTCGTTTTTACCCATATGATACTCAAATCTACCGAAGCTGAGACCCCTCAACAACTACCAAGACACTGTCAATCTGCAAAACTAGCTTTGTGATATCCACAAGTATATGTAAAAAAAAAAAATCCTGAAGCTAAATTCCAATGAGAGAAATTCTAATTATGGGTCAAGATAATACATACTTTCAAATATCATATAGTCTTTGCTCTCTGTCCTATTCAATAACCCAGCACTGCAGAAAGTGTAATTTTTATTCAAAACCGCAGCTAAGACACACATGTCAAATCAGTATTTCAATCCTGTTTTCATTACCACTTCAAGGACTGGACCATTTCTTTCTGCCATAAATCTGGCGACTATCATTCATGCCCTCATCACCAGTCATTTAGGTAGCTGTAATTCATTGCTCTCTAGCATCAGCAAAAATCCCTCCCCTGTGTCCAGCTCATCCAGAACTCTGCTGTCCAGATTCTGACATGGTCGAGGAAACCACGACCACATCTCCCCTGCTCTGTCTTCCCTACCTGTTTCTTTTAGAATTGATTTTAAGATATAAATGGTTATTTACAAAGCCCTGAGAGGCCTAGCTGCTAGTTATTTAGCTGGGCTTTTAGTTACCTTCCAACTCCCTGATATTGTCAGATATGTTGTTGCTGGTTGTTCCCTCACTGAGATTTGTCTGAGACTGTCGAATGACCTTCCTGAGGAGATCAGGGCAGCAAACTGCCTCATCTTTTATATTACTTTAAAAAAATGTTTTTTTATTGATTCTGTAGTTTTTCTCTCCTTGTGTTTTGTCTCTTTTCTTTTGTTTTAAATATATTCTGTAGTTATTGAAAAGCATTTTCTAACTGTGTTTTGAAAGGTGCTATATATTAATAAAGTTTATTATTGTTATAAATGTATCACAACTTTAAGCATGCAGCTATTCCACCACATACAGTTGGTACCCTTTTTATTTATTTATTTAAATTTGCCCCAGCCCCATTCTGTGTTCATCTCTGTGGGAATATAATTTAACATTGTGGTGTGTATTTTTCTTTGAGGATTTGAATACTTTTTTTTTTCTCCACTGACTGCTACTGTCAAAGGTTTGAGCCAGAAAAGACACTGACATTTACCAGTGACTAACTTGGGCATTATATTCCCGAGCCCAAATGATAGGCCCCATATTCCCATTTAAACGGGCTTTTATAGGAGTCCAATCAGAGGCCAGCAAAACCAGGGAACATTTTGCCTCTCTGCAACTTATGAGCCTGTCAGCTTCACTGCAAATATATTGAGGGCCCTTTATTCAATCAAGATGTCATGAGTTTATGACTAAGTAATCTGCAGTAACTGCTTTAATGTTGAGAAAAGGTATGATGCATGATTCATCGGTTTTCCGCTTGTATTACATTATCATTCTGTTAACTGTGTTTCATTTAAAAAAAATCTAAGAGCACGTGCAAGTAAAGTAATGCCACATGTATCTGCAAGGTTAGCAAATGACTCTAATTATGCCCTGTTTTTGTTAATCTCGTTATATTTGCATTTTTGTCCAAATCTGATATGCGGTTTCGCCTCGCTCCAACTTAGGGAAACATTTGAAACCTTCCCAACAGTTTCCCTCCCTCCTTCCCCGTTTTCTTTCGTCCAGAAACGGCACAGCAGGACCCCTGTCCGAGGGCTCAGCCGCGCCTAACCCCTGCTACAGAGTTTTACAACAAAAGGCAACAACTTGGAAAGTGTTTTTCAGTGGAGTTACAGGGGAATTTAACACTGGACGGGAAGAGAACAAAGGGGAGGGACGGTCTGAGCTGATGGACACGGAGATGAGATAGCGCTCATAACCGACCCCATCTCCCCATCCTTCCCCGGCCGACGGACGGTTCTTTTTTCTTTCCGGATGATGTAACCGTTTGATGACAGACTGGGCTCGGATTTATCTTCACGAAGTGATCATATTTTCCCCCTGATTATCAGCGCACCGTGATATCCGACGGCCAGCCGCATCCTCTGGTCGTAGGAGCCCGTGTCCAGGTTTCGGTGAGGGGGCTCAGCTCAGCGGGACGTTGCGCAGTGCTCAACTGGCTGTTCCCCGGCCGGGGTCGGTGAGCGGTGGTAAGTGTGCCAACTCCGACCGCTGCTGGGGCTCGTTACTCACAAAGTACTTCATTACTCGTTACTTCTTTGGATTGTACCGTTGTAAGCATTCTTTCAACTGTTATTAATCGCCCGCGAATAGCTGTTTTTCAGCATCTTAAGATACTTTTACTCGTTTTCGACCGTTAGTTAGACCGTTAGTTTGCTACACTTGTTAAAAATGACGGTTGCAACTTATTTCACGTTCCTATGTAACTCGAGGGCAAACCCGTGACCCCGCCGGTTAAACATAGGGTTAAACTGAAGTGGATAGTGTGGTAAATAAGAGAAAGCCAAAAAAGGAATTATTTCTTGGCATCTCTTTGGCCAATACCAGCCGCCAAACGGCACATGAGAGAACTAACTGACTTTATCGTAACTAACGTTACGTTACTGGTTACTGGACACTGAGCCGTTACGAAAGATTGTGGCAACAAACTTCAAATTTAGACTACTTATTACTCGTTTTAGCACGTTTAAATGCCTGGGACAAATAACAAGTTTTTAGTCGTAACATACGCAGATATTGTATTTGAATCAGTAACTGATTCGTTACTGTAAAGCGTTACCACTTTAACACTAATCCACCTGTAGAGTTTGCTGCGTATAAAGATAACAGCCTGACCTCTTGAAGTCTGTCAAAAAAAAAGATAGATATTTATGAAACCAATTCCTGCCTCCTCATAACATCCCATCCCAGCACCCCATTTATCTTTTATATCTAGCAGTGGTGAAAAGAGTGAAAAAGTCTTTGAAAAAGTACTGAAAATCTGCACTCAAGTACAAGTACTCTTACATCAGCCTTCTGAAATATTACTCAAGTACAAGTAGAACTATTAGTGTTAAAGAAGTACAAAAGTACAAAGTATTCTTCTTAAAAACCACATAGATTTGTTACTTTCTAACTGGTGCTCAGTCTGATAAGTGGGCTGAGTGTAAAGGAAATTGCCTGAACTCTTTAAGTCTGTCAAAAAAAGTTACATATTTAGGCCTATATTAAGTCCTTCCTCCTCACAACAGCACAACCCTACAGCCTCTTTATATCTTCCATCAATGCACAATAGCATGGAGTGTAAGCAACTAATTACAACTACCCAAGTAACTGTAATTAAGACATTTTATTTGGCTATCTTTATTATTATTTTACTTGCACTTAAGTATTTGTTACATGTAATCAGCTTAATTACTTCTAAAATCTTGATGTATTCTACTGAGTAGATCTGTAGTTTGGATTAATATCCAAAACTTTCAACTGCCATTTTTGTATTTTGTAACAAATCAGATTAGATAGGCCAATGGAGAAAAATGCTGCAACAGGCACAGATGTGTAGAGGTGACCGTGACCACTGACCAGAACAGCTCAGGAGTTGGGAGTAGATTAGACTGAAGATTTGGAGAAACAGACACCCCTTTGGTCAATACCTGCTATTGGTAATGCATTAGATATCAATGGTTAATGAGGAACTAAAATGTTAACACCAGTAGTTTTACTTTAAGCTGAGTAATATTTCAATAATATAACTTGAGTCCTGATTTTCAGTGCTCTTTCCACCACTGGTGCTCGGTCTTTAGAGCGAGCTGCGTTTAAAGAAAGTATGAACTCTTGAAGTCTGTCAGCAGCCTGTTTATCTTTAATATCTCGTTATATGCAATAGCTAAGGAGAGCTCTATTCTTGAAGACAAGGCTGCTTGTGTCAGACACATATGGAAACGCTGAAAAGTATGTAAAGGAGTCGATGTGGGTGACCACTGGGCACTTTTTTATAAGCAGCAGGAGAAAACGATTTGGTAGGTTGTAAATGACGTGACTGGTTGAGGCATTTTTAAAGAAGAGGGTGAAAGAGGGCAGAGGACAGACTTTGTATTAGAGTCAGGTGGTATGGAGCAGACGTTTGCCTCCCTCCCCCCATTGTATTGTTTCTTTTGGGACAATGTGAACCTAGAATATTGTTCTCAGTGCAGCTGGTGATTCGGATAATTAAGAAGTTGTCTCTTTTAATTATTCAAATGAGCCAAACGTGATAACTGGGCAAACTATGAAGCACAGGACCTCTGGGTTTCAAGCTGCTAATCACCAGGAAGTTGTCAATCCACATCTGCAGGGATATGCAAAGTTCAAATTTCCGATTAACTGTAAAACTAGACAGTATCTGACCAGTAGACATCAGACAACATTAAGAGATTCTGAGAGTGTGTTTTTGCCTGTAACAAAGTTAACAGAGCAGTAACATGCTGTGGTTTTCTGCCCCTTTAGGTGCAGTCATGTGGCAGAGGATTCAGATTTGCTGCGCACTGTTTGCACTGTATTCAGCGGCACCGCCTGCACACATCAACCGCCTGGCGCTGTTCCCTGACAAGAGCGCCTGGTGCGAAGCCAAGAACATCACACAGATAGTCGGGCACACGGGATGTCAGCCTCGCTCTATTCAAAACAGGTCAGGATGAAGGCCCTCTCTGTCTGTCTCTCTCTCTCTCCCTCTGTCTGACGATCTGTCAGTGCAGCTGAGAAAAGTGAATAATCCGGAAATGTCTACATGTCAATAAGTTGCATCCTCAGAGTTGTGCCTCTTTCAGTTAGTAGTGCACATTATCAAAGTGCTTCAACCTAAAGTCCCATACTAAAGTAATTTTTCATCTTATTGTAAGTTTACTACAAACTACCACAATCTAACACATACATTTCATTATATTACCAACCATGATTTTAAACATGCAAAAGCATTTTAGATTTGTGTATTTTTTTCTACCTTAGAGGAAGTTATTGGTTTCCATTTACTTAATCAATTTGCAAAGACCTGAGACTTGAAATAAATGTAAAACAGTGGGTACTTGTAAGGTTTGAAAATTGAATTTAAAAATCAAAATTAATTGAAAGACTGCAGGTAGTGATTTCAGAGGACCGGTATGTAGTATTTAGTGGCATCTAGGAGTGAGCTTGCAGATTAAAAATACCTAATTTTACTCTCGCCTTCCAAGCATGGAGAACTTATAGTGTCTGTGAAACTCCTGCAAAAAATGAAAGGCTGTATCAAGAGAAGGACTGCCCCCAACCGTTAACCAAACTTCAAGTTGATAAAAAGAGTCTTTGTAAACCACTTTTTAACTTATTTGGTAGTTCCAGAAAATTGGGCCTCACCATTGGACCTGAGGGATTGTTGGAACATGGGCTTTTTTTCTAGCAACACTTGGGTTATCAGCGTACAGCTGCTAACTGTGCTGTAGCTGCCATTAGCAAGTTCCTGTTAGACAGACGGAGCAGAAGTGAGAATTAATTGATTATTAAATTCCTTGCCAACTGTTTTGGTTATCAGTTAATCGGTTTGAGCATATTTTACTGAAAAAAGCCAAAGTTCTTTGTGTCTTGCTTCATAAATGTGAATATTTTCTGTTTTATTTGCTTCTCTCCAACACTGAACTGAATATCTTTGGGTCGTGGACAAAACACGACATTTGAGGATGTCATTTTGGGCTTGGAGAAACACTGATTAACATTTATTACTGTTTTCTGATATTTTGTGGACCAAACAGCTAATCAATTGGTCGAGAACAGAATTGACAGATTAATTAGTGATATAAATAATTGTTAGTTGCAGCCTTACGCCTGAGCTGATACAATGTTACAGCAGCATTACCAGGATACAGGGCATTCAGGTGTTGACAGGAGGTGTGAAGCGGGTGAAAAACAAGTTTGTAAACCTAGAGTTTAATTTTTAAGTCTGCAAGTATTGTTGGAAGTTATTTATTCTTGTGTTTTGAACAACAAGGTTATACTATGTTGAAATAAACAAAAAATTTTCATTCTCCTTGCTGGTTGTTCTGACACATTCAGAATCATTACTGCTTTTGCTTTTGCTTTTTACCATTTAGTAGACAGCTTACTTTGTGCACCAGAAATATATTGTTACATAATTAAATTAATATCATAAATGTGTGACAACTAGCCAGCTAATTTAATAATAATAATGATAATAATTTAATTGCCTGATCTGTAGTCACTAGACAAAACAGGCAAATATAACACTGCAACAACACTTGCAGTTAGGCTGTTTTTTATGCAGTTACTTCGAGATCACATGTTATACTAAGAGGACCAAAATCAACTCATCACATTAATGACTTTAGACACGTGTATGATTCATAGTGAAAGTACACAATGAAGTCCAAATATACCATATATGCACATGTAACACATACAAACAGTGTAAAAGGGTCCATACTACAGCATTATCTATTATTAGAATTATTATCTATTATTTTTATTTCTATTATTTTTTATCACATTTGGATGTGCTTTTGTCAACTTTTTGCAAGCCTTCAAGATCACTGACATGGCTGTTGGGAATAATCATAACTGAACACTAAGTCAAGGCATAAAAGTGTAGTTTTATTTGCTGCAGTTACATCATTAAAACAGACGTCCCATGTTATAGTAGCCAAAGATGAGAGGTTGACCAACTCCCATCTCTCTCATTTAGCAAGCAGCTAAGAGCCAAAAGTAGGTAAACTTAGTAATAAGACGAACCAACATTTTGTTTTCTTATGGCAACAGATTGATTATCTTGTTATCTTGCAACTATAAAGCTCATTTCTTCAAGATAAAATAATTAACTGGTAGGCATTGCTCCTCTTACTTACTTTTTTCTTACATACTATGTTGCCTTCAAGTTACTTATTTGAAAGAATACAGTTAAAAGGTTACAGTTAATTAGTTGTTCTAGTAAATTCCAGTCAGGAAATATTGTTTTAAATTCTTCCCCAAACTGCAACCCCCACAGTGAGTAGTACAAAGTAAAAATTTTGCACTTCCCATGACAGTATTTGGAGAAGGACACATTATAACCATGATTTACATTTTTAATAAGAAGCTGACCTGAGATTCACCTAATTTTTATGAATAATAAATCTTTACTTTGTGATTGTGTGTTCAGCCTGAGGCCATCAGGCATCCACAGCTCTTTCTTACACAGGCGGGAACACTGTGTCTGTGGGCACAATGTAAATAATTCCTTCTGTCCTCCTCACAGAGCTTGTCTGGGCCAGTGTTTCAGTTACAGCGTCCCCAACACATTCCCACAGTCAACCGAGTCTCTGGTGCACTGTGACTCCTGCATGCCTGCCCAGACACAGTGGGAAGTGGTAAGAGTTATTGCACATTAGCTCATGTAGCGAGCACACACCAACACGGACTCGTCAAACTCACACACTCACCACAACTTTCCACCATGACAATCACTGCTTACTGACTAACACAGAACAGAAGGAAAAAAACACTGATGGAAGTTTTTGAAGAGATTTCTGTCACAATGTTCTGTAGTCCCTTGTAAACCTTTAGACTGTGTTTTTTATTCCTCTGAAGTTCATTGTCCCTCTTAGCCTGAAGGAATCCAGTCTTGCGACAACAAAGGCTTTGTAGTGAGGTGTATGTAGTTTGGAAATCTGCCAGGTAGACTGGGCGGGTGGGACCACAGGTGAGGTCGCCTCATGTTTCAGTGGAAAATATTGTATCTTTTGGAGTGCACTGCTGTTACCTGATAGATGCATTAATTCTCGCACTATTTTTGTTGCATGAGAAAGGCCAGAGAAAGTGCATTAACAGTCTCACCTTACTTCTAATTATCTGGAAATGGTTGTTTATGTCTGTGGTTATGATTGTTGTTGCAGGGCTTTAAACAAAATTCAGTTTGAAACAAAACAAAGTCAGCTCTCATGAAAGAGGATACTGCTCCATGCTGCTTTGGCACTTGTAGAAGATCTGGATAAAATAGCTGAATGATCATTTTCAGCGGGTAATGATAACAGTGAGGGGAAGTTGCGTGAGGTCTAGAGAGTCAGAGGAGCTTGTGCAACCCTGAGGTTTACAGGGGGTTGTATATTTTCTGTTTATTTCATTTTTATGTTTTTCTCAATAGTTCTTTATCCAGTGGACAATAGAATCATGGTGCAACCAATTTCTTAGCATGAAAAAACTGTCTTTAACAAAGCAAAAATACAACACTCAGGAATAAGAATCTAATGGCAAGTGGGCCCAAACAACACACACATCATACACATCCATCTATCCATCCATCCACATAGCAGTATGTACATATTGTAAAAATCAGAACTCCCTAGAAGGAAAAAGTAGTGAAAAAATGCCTCGGTGCATACAAGCAAATAAGTGTTTGAATCACAGATAAAAACAAACAAAATAAGTAAAACTGGAAAATAACTGGGGCCTGACCAATGATGGAGTTTTGGGGCTGATACTGATATTAGAGAGTAAAAAACTCTGATATCAATAGATCAGCCAATATTCATTATACAGAACATATACTATATACATAAACACACATTTTTTGCAATAATCTCTCAAAAGTAGCACTAATGACAATATGTTATGGAGGCAGGATATTTTACAGTTTAATAGTGAACTTTATTGTGTGAAAGCAGGAGTGTGCGCAGTAGTGTTTCTTCTGCCATAACCACAAAATATAACATCAAAAATAAAATTATCTAAATAAAAATCTCCTCCTCCTTCTTTTAAACTGGCTACGAACCACTCAGCGTAACTTTAACTGGGAAAATGTAAACACAGCCTTGTTATAGAGAATCCTCCCGGATCGCAGGCATTAAGAATAACTGTATAGACATAGTCAGTCTTCTCACTGATGGTCTTGTTAACATGTGTAGGTCATATAGACGCAAAAGAATTGACTAGACCCTCTCAGTTACAGAGACACCTACTTTATTTTTCTTTGCTCAGAATATTTTTAGTTCAATTTCTAAAGGAGATAGTATGATTATCTACATCTTATGTTTTGGATAAGTCTTTACTGTTCTATTTTTACTAATAGAAACACTACAGCATGTGTTTAAAATGGGTACTGCAGTTCAAATTCAAAATATTGGAGGGAGCTGTCTCCCCCATCCCCTCCTCCTCATCTACACGAGCACAAATCAAGTGCAACATTTCACTTTGACAAAGACAAGCAACAAGTACTACACTGTAAGTTGATCAGCTAATTTCTATATTTGCAATTTATTTATTGTTTGTGAAATATAAAGCAGCTTAAGCCTACTTTCAACATCTACTTATTTGATATCTTTTAATGATTTCTTACGACTCATAAACAGACACTAACTCATTCGGCGAGCATTTGGCATTCATTTTAGCTCCATGTAAAGTGATTAAACCTGAAACGGACAGTGTGACGTTCTGTACTGAAGTGGAAATTTTTTAAAGAAGAACATGCCGGCTGTAGCGTTTTTTTCAGAGAAGCCTGTATTTTAACTTGACATGTTTCCTTAATCTCTAATGACAGATCATGGTCATTTTATGATTTAGTACAGTAAATATATTACAGATTTCTTTTTAAAGACCAAAGCCAGAAAATGAGCAAATATAGCTCTTTTCCTGTTAGGATAAACTGCCGGTGTGCACTGGGTCACTGAGAGTCCATGTGGTTTGTGTGTGCGTGCGTGTGTGTGTGTGTATGTGTGTGTGTGTGTGTGTGTGTGTGTGTGTGTGTGTGAACAGGTGACTCTGGAGTGCCCGGGCAGTGAGGAGTCTCCTCATGTGGACAAGCTGGTGGAGAGGATCTTCCACTGCAGCTGCCAGTCCTGCAGTAAGGAAGGAGCCCAGGAGGGGGCGGTGATGCAGCTGTATCCAGCAGACAACGTCCTGGACACACCGTCTTTATCTGACACCCTCAGCGGCGCTCAGTCTCACCCTCTGCCCCCTTCAAACACACACTCTAATAAGCATGCTCACCCGCACACAGACCATCACACACTACCACATACATCAGACGGAGGGTAGGTCTGTCATTCCTTTTTTTTTTTGTCACTTTGCTCGTCTCTTCCACCCTCTCTACTCTCCTCCACCCTGCATCCTTTGTACCAATCTGTAGTATTGTAAAGGCACTTTGAAAATATGGCTTCACTTTGTGTAAAACATTTCTCTCATAGCACACACACACACGCACAAACTCATGCTATCAGATTACACTCTATTGTATATAAACTCATACAAACACACCAGCCTGTGCACTCTATGTGTTCGCTGATTAAATATCCAGACATGACTATAGTCTGTTAATAAGCTACAGTCTTGTTATTTTTAATCTGCTTTAATGCAATAAATTCTATTGTTGTGATAAGTGCCCTTTTGTCTTTTGTTGTATTCATACAAGTGCTGGTTTCTTTGTCACAGTCAGATTCACAAGAAAAGGAGTTGGAGAAAAAACAAAGAAATGCCCACAGCTTCCTTTCACTGCTGCTAAAAATGAAACTGTGCCTTTATTATCATGTGGCTGCTCGGTGCTTTGTGGGTTTGGGCCGTGATGGCACATGGTGTTGTTTTCTTTGATCAACAAAACTCAAGGCATGGACAAACATTTAATAGATGTTGGTGCCACTTACTGGAGCACAGAAGAGCTGCATGATGGGAAGAGACGCTGCTGTTTGCTGCTTCACTGGCCTGAATCCAATCTTGCTGTGCCAGAGAGTTTAATGAGATGCTGTGATTGAAAGCCACAGAGAAAGTTTCAAACAGATATTTTCACTTGTTTGTCCATGCTATTCAGAAATTAAAAAATGCTTTTTAAACTCCAACTAAAGCTAATGTCAAGTGGGTGTTTTATTAAGTTTCAAAGTCCTTTGTGTTTACTGGCTGAGCTGCAAGGGAGAGTTGGTAATACAAAGAGGGAGTTCACTCAAATGATTGTGACTTTGGAAGATTTCCGCTTGGCGTGGTGAACTCTGGCTGCTGATTTTGTCCACTGTGTCAAACATTTGAGTCATGTTATGAAGGGATCTCTTTACAGCCAGCATGGAGAGAAAGTATCAGTATTTTCATGTTATTGTGACAGACAAACTTAACACTACAGCCTGACTAATACTGGGTTTTGGGATAAAAGGGAGTTAAAAAAAATAAATAAATAATAATCCAACAATAGATTATAGGCATAAACACACATTTTTCTTTCGTTTCTTCAAAAGTGGTTAACACTCTATAGTTTAACATATACATATATATACATATATAATATATATATATATATATGTATATATACCGATGCATTTAAAGCTAACAAATAAAAACAACCTATAAAAAATAAGTTTTTAGGTGCATATCGAACAACATATATGTCAGTACCGATATAGACTGCTAGGTTTGATAGGCTTATAGTTTCAAGTAATAATGTGACACTGTACTGTTTTTCTTTTTCTGGCATGACAACAATATGCTGCCATAAAACTAAACAAAATATAACACCCACAATAAAATTACCTTGGTAACTTTTTCTTTTATGGGTGTGTAACTTATGATTCATCTCTTCTGCAAAGTCTTCTGGGAAGCAGTTTGTAACATGGGACAAAACAGATACAGTGTTTAACTGATAAACTTTCAGTAAGTAAATTTAAGTGAAACACTGGTGCATAAATGAGGGAGTTTGATAATTAGTGAACAGCAGGTCAACTAAATGTGCAAAAATGGGAAAATGTGTCTACAGACAAGCATACAATAAAACACAAAGTTTCCAATAATGAGTCAGTGATAAATTCATATCTAATTTGGTTCTCTCGGCTCTTAAAACAAGCTTATTCTTCCAATCAAGTCTTTAATTTTTCCCCTATATTTTGTGTTAAATCACAAAGCTGTCTCCAGAACACTTCAAACATTTCAGAATAAATGTCTGTGTTGTAGCAGTAGTGTTGTAACCTGGGCTTTAATAATACTTTGATAGTGGAACACTGACATGATGTAACTCACTACAATAACAACACGTAATAAATAACATGAACATTAATCACATAATTACTCAAGTGCTGTCACTGTGCCAAAGATAAGGCTGTTGAATTATGACCCTATTAAATCTATTGATATTAGATCATGTTCATGTGCTACTTGTTGACCTGAAATGCCACTGGACTCAGATGAATTACCATGGCAACAGGCAAGATGCTGTTCAGCAAATGGATGGCTGAGTGACCTCCTGCATGGCTTGAGGCAGATCCAGAGTCGCCGCTCAAAGCTTGACAGAGAAGAGAAGATGTTGAATTTATGGTCAGCTGCTGGGTTATGCAAACTAAAGTGCACACAAAACAAATACAGCCAAGTTAATAAAGACGGGCTGGAGGACATTTACTGAAGAACACTGTTTGAAGTGGCTGCCAAAAAATATCCATGTGTTACATTTTGTTTAAAAAAAAGTTCACAGACAGTCCAGCAGATGTCAGCAGATGTTACAGATAGAGTCCAGACTTTCTCTGAACTTGATGTTAACAACTTCTCAAGATAACAAACAAACCAAACAACAAGTCTCCAGCGTCTCTCCTCTCCTTCATCAATCATTCCCTCTTGTCTTTACATCCAGGCAGTACCTTTCTTCCATTTCTCGTCAGCCCCGTCCCATATCCTCCCATCTCTTTTCTCTTGTTCTGTGTAATTAAATTTGAACAGCGAAAGGTTGACTGTCTGTCTGTGCTGCAAAACAAATCGATCACTCCCTTATCTCATGGCCGCACAGCTGACAATGCTCTGAGACTGGTGAAAGGCAGACTCCAGACAGAGAAACTCAGAGGGACATTTCAGAACATGTCTCAGCTTTTTGTCATAGATTATCTGGTTTATCAAGCTTTGAATTACATTTAAACTTGTTCTGTTCTCATAGGCCAACTTATCATTTTCCATCTGGTACAAAACACTCCCCATGTCATTCCTTATATGTTTTCTGATATAATTTGGGGATTCTGATGTAATTCTCTCTCTCTGTGGGAGAGCATTCTTCTCAGTGTTTGTGTCCTCTATCAGTTTAAGTGCATCCTAATCTCATGTTTCTGAGAGGTTATCTGATTATCTGACTAAACTGAGATGCATTTACTTATGTAAACCTCAGCAAAGGTCACTTGGTTGGACAGATAAGATGAACAGGTTGAAGCTACAAGCAGCCTCAGTAATAATTTAGCATGACCTATTTTAGTTATTTAAATAGACAAATTTACTGTACTGCCAACCAAGCAGCCAAGAGCCAAAAACTGCAGTTCCATCAATAACTGCCTGAGGCCGATTGAGTCAATCTCCAGAGAGTCCTATTCTAAAATGCCCAACTTTACACCAGAAATAAATATATTTACAACCTGGAACCAAAAAAAAAAAAACTAAAAAAGGTCTCTACAGCTAATTTTCTCCTGTATGGGGGTGAAACTATAGAATTCACAAATTTATATTATATTAAGGTTTTAAGTTATGCATAAATAAGGGTGTGAACACTTTTGAGTGTCAGGTGGACACAGTCACAGATGGTTATCCACTACGTAACCATTTCATTTGGCCACCTCAGCTCTACTAACACTCCACCTCTTTGCCCATTTTTGGATTGGCCAGGAGTTATGGTGCACTCCAGGGAAGTCAGAAATTTCAATTGGAAGGCCCCCATAAGTCAGTTTTACGGCCCAGAAAGTTGGAGAAACCTCACCAACCCTGACTTTGAAATCCAATATGGGTGCTCTGTGCATCAGCAATAATGAAAGCTATTTATCAGCACTGATCTCATTAAATCAGTCTTACACACTGTCTGTGGACATGTTGCTATGGCTTTCATATCTGCAAAATACCACATAATGTATTATTACAAGCACAAGTTTTTTTTCTAACTTGTTGTACTAGAAGTCACCTGAGGTGTGATGTCATTCCCAGCTCTGACATCCGACCTCCGAGGTAAATGTGACGCACTATTAGCCAGGTTAAGAACTTCCAAGATGGCAACGAACAGAGCCAACACACTAAGAGCTTTAACATGCCTTTTCAGAAACCTAAAAATGACATCAAGGAGTATAAATTAGACTCACCTAACACAGGCTGAAAAGTTTATCCAACAGTGACGTCACAGTGTACCGACCACACCCTGGAGAACGCTTCTACATCACTGCAGCAAAGAGAGAAGGTAGACCGCTGGAGATAAGCAAAAACAAGATTTTCCAAGTCTTGTAAACCTTCAACATGCTGTTCACTTGTGTGCACACACCCACTTCTTGCTATATATAAAAGTTATAAACCACTAATAACAACACTTTTTGGTTGCCAGGTTGTAAAAAATCCTCTTGTTCATATAAATGTTGGTCATCCATAAGTAAGTGCTAATTGATATATATTATATATATATATTATATATAATATATTTAAGGAGTTCTTACTTAGACCAAAAACACATGAAGTCTACACCCACCAACCATAATACCACACAGAAGGAAATGTGCATCTACTCACGGATGAGAGGTTTGTGCTTGTGATATTGTAGATATAAACAGTATGCCCTCCTCAGATGACCTTTAACCTCTCATCCATGAGAAGAAGTATGCATTCTTCTGCAGGGTGAGATGGTTGGCGGATGTCAGTCAGTAGAAAGAACGTAGTTTTGACATGAAACTGCTCACACCAAAGGTCTGTGGATTATCTTGAGTAATCAGATACTGATTTCTGGAAAGAGATATTAATGTTGTGTTTTTCAAAGTTTTTTTTATTAATCCAAGTGCCAATTTTGAGAGAAGGCAGACCACTCTATGACCAGTATCTCAAAAACTCTGCAACTCACACCAAAACAATCTAGATGGATCAATAACACTACAGGTAAGAGGAAAAGACATACGTTTGACTGGGGGTGAACTGTCCTTTTAATAACTTTTATTAAGTGATTGATAAATTGATGTTTTCCCACATTCTGGCTACCCAAAAGCTGTTCCCAGTAGCGCAGATCTCTATAACTCACATACAAACTACTCGTCTTTGTAAATTGTTATGTGACAATGAACACGAATGACCTGGAGGAATACCACCAACCCCACCCCCTAATTTTTTTCACATCATTGGGTTTTCATCTTAGCGTGGGCTAGAGGATGAGGGGGATGTTCATATGCAAACATATTTACATTTAAAATAAAACAGTTTTTTTTTAATGGTTTGTTTGTTTGTATGTTTATTTTGGACATGAACCTGATTTGCTGCTACGTGAGCGCGCACTTCACGGTAGTGCGCGCGTCCCGGAGTGTCTCGCTCTCAGACGCGCAGAGGCTCCTCAGAGCGGCTTCAACAGCAGGACAGGGTTCAACCCACAGACTGTGCTTTTCACCGCTGAAGTGTTTATCTCATATTATACTGACACAAAGAGCTCCGGGTCGATCACCGGGAGAAAAATTCACCATACGGACCAACGGGATTAACGGGATTTGTACTTGGAGGTAGGCAACAAAATCCTCATTATTCAAAGACGCTTTATTAAATGATGCATAGGTTCACATATTGTTTATGGTACCGTCTTTCCACAGTTTCCAGGCAGAAAAATCCAAGAAACCAAGTTTAAACTGAAATATAAACAGACAATATTCAGTATTTTATCAATTAAATATAAAGAAAGGAACATCTCTCAGAAAACAAAGAGAAAACATGCTCTGAAGCTGAGTTGAAAGTGTCTCTGAGTATCAGGACATGTGTCTTGTCCTGTCCGGGGTGATGCTGAGCAGCAGCAGCTCCTCCGGGTTAAAAGGTTTCGGGATGATCCGTTTGAAACGGATCGTCTGTATTGGCATACAGTCCGAGCTCTAGTGACAAAGCCTTGATCGATAGGATCGACCAAGGAGCTAAAGTGTGTGTGTGTGTGTGTGTAAAGTCAAAGCAGGCCATAGGTCCCACATTTACATAGTCTAATGAGTTATTGGCTGCCTGGATGGAAAAAAGAAGAGGAGGACAGTGAGGGGTCAGGTCTCCATCTGTGCCTCACTACTCTTATTTAAGGGTGTTGTATTCATGCATGTATGAAAAAATTTACATGCAGCTGAACCAAACAGCATCCAGCCTGGAAATAAAACATTGACTTCAGGTGTTGTGTGTGATTCAACATGAAAGTGATGCCAAGCTAAGAAATGGGCAGATTTAACATGACAATATTATTAAAAACTTTATTTTCCATTAATTTAATACACAATGTATGCACAGCGATGTCTTATAAGGACATCATTCTTCTGAAACTGTTACATCTCTTTTACATCCATTAAATTAAACATTAAAGTGGCCATATTATGCTAATTTCTACGCTTGTGCTTTTATTTCATTGTGAAAATACTGGCCATAGCTGCAGCAGTACCTCCATTCGCCCTCTGTTTGAAACACTCTGCTAACTCATGTCTTCTCAAGGGCACAGTTCTCATTACAATTTTGGGGTGAGGTGAGTGAGAAGTAGTGAGAAGTACAAAACAGCTTGGTTTCAGTCCCACTTCCTCTGCTATCTTATGCTGTTTACAATCGGTACGTGTCATGTACTCAATAACATCATCCACTGACCTGTGATGATGATGGGTTAGTCTTAGGGTCAATAGCGCTTGTTTTCACCAGACAAAAGTGACATATGCAGTTCATACCAATGTGTCCAAGTGTCTTCATAGAGCCCAATCACACAGAGCGCCTC
The DNA here is from genome assembly GCF_056507025.1 of Lutjanus erythropterus. Taxonomy (NCBI): domain Eukaryota; kingdom Metazoa; phylum Chordata; class Actinopteri; order Lutjaniformes; family Lutjanidae; genus Lutjanus; species Lutjanus erythropterus. The sequence goes on from NC_139318.1 coordinate 24,918,947, forward strand.
TGGAAGGTTGCAAAAGGCAAGGCGCATTGCACTGCCTTTTTTGTTAAACCTATTGTTGTTGCTGTTGTTTTTTTAAAGATGCAGAATGGTGTGTTTTTCTTTATTGTTGCCAAGCAATCAACAAATCAGCTGTCTTAAGTCTAATAGTGATTTTGCTGTGAAGTAAACTCAAACCTATGCCTTTTCCCCCTGAACTCAGGAAAACAAAAATGTGTGAAACCCTTCGAAAGAGGAGTAGTTACAGGCAGATGTTGGCAGATGTCCATGGAGATGTTGAAAGTGAGCTAACAGTAGCTTAGCACAAACCATGAACTGTATGTTACCAGTTATTAGTACGGTTTAAATGAATGAAAACAACCAGAAATCTCAAGTATCTAACTACTTTGCCTCCATGCAGCTGTTTTCTGCTTTAATAATGGTTACTGCGATAATAACTAATATAACAAAGCCTTGGGTGTCCAGCAGCAGCCACCACTGGTTTGTCTCTCATGATTTTTATCTCTATATATTATGCCTTATCTCTCAATTAATCCATGGATTAATTAAGCTGTGGATAGTGCTGGGCACCTTTCTGTTCTTGAGGCGCTCAGAGTGCTCTTGCAAATATGTAAAACCAAGGGTACATTAGCAGTGCACAAACCGTTTCCTGCCTACAGAAAACAGCTAGAAAAAGACACCTCTCACTGCCAAACCTGTACTCTGTCTGATCGGGACCTTAAGGCCCCAAGCCCATTCCTAACACCATTCCAAAATAGCTGTGCATAATTGAAGTGAAATAAGCCATTTCAGGCAGTTTAGGAGTTTTTTTTTTTCTGTATGAGCGAGTGACTCGCTTTGACACAGACTTTGTTATATGCACAAAAAGCAATGTAACACATGAAAGTAAAGGGATAACCCCCAAAAGCACAATATGGCCACTTTAACAGTCTGAACGAGAACATTTCTGCTTTCAACAGTCTGCTCTCTCCTTCTGTCTCAGGATGTGTGGTATGGATGTGGACCTAGACGACGGCGGTTCAGGCGAGGAGGAGAAAGAGGAGGAGTTCTGGATCGGCGAGGGAGTGAAGATGCTGCCCCCTCCCGTGGCCCACAGCGGGGGCAGCGCGTGGGGCAGCCGCAGGGGCAGGTGTGGCTGTGTGGCCTGCGGGGCAGGTCTCATCTTCTGGAACCTGTGCGTGGTCTTAGCCAGTGCTCTGCTCCTGGCTCTGGTCTTCTCTGTGGTGCTGCTGCCTGCGATGCTGCTGCTGTATGCCGGTTTCCTCTGCCACTCCAGGGTGAGTTGTCCAAGTTAAGGGACGTTTATCTGTTTTTTATTCGGACAAGCTGAGAGGAAATGTTTACTGTTGGTCTAGCTGACAGCTGGTGTGATTTGAGCTCCAAAACTTGGGTTATAAAATGGCCAATCCTGCCCTTTCTGGATGATTTGTCAGTGTATACTGGGCTGAAGTGGACACTGTTTCACTGGCACAGACTAGCAGACACAGGATAATGTTTCCCAGGAGTCACAGTGGGCCCCAATGTATAAATATTTTCACAATGTGAAATAATAGGATATAGATTTGGGATATTTGAATGGTGCAATAAGATGAGTGATATTTTTTAATTTTGCAGTGAATTATGTTCCCAAAGATTTTTCTTTTTATCTATTTTATCTAATGAGAGTTCAACTCACTCGTTTTGCAGCAAATGTGGTGTCAGGTAGACTGAGTGAACAGCCTGTTATCATGCACATTAAACCACAATGAATTTGCAGGCACACTGGACATGGAACCATCTCTGTATAAATCTCTACAATGTGTAGGAGACAACGTGGATGGAAAATTTAAAGGTACAGTGTGCAGGATTTACAGGGAGTATATGGCAGTATATGGCAAAAATTGAATTTAATATTTCATTAAGGTGCAATCACCTGAAAATAAGAATCATTGCTGTGCATTTGTTACCTTAACGAGGAGGCCTCCATGTTTCTACAGTAGCCCATAATGAGTGAAACAAATCAAACACTGGCTCTAAAGAATACATTTCACATTTTTCATGAGTTTCACCACCATGGCAGGCCACTTGGAAGGGGAGAGTGAGGAAAGTTGGATGCAATTTGCAAGCTCACCGCTAGATGCCAAAAAAAAGGAGATACAGAGAGCCTTCTGTCCATATTCAATTTGTCCATATTTATACATGTTTTCTGAAAGCTTATAGATATGGACAAAAATGGTAGTCTCAGGGGCAGTGTAGCAGTATAGCCAATAGTTCCAATGAGACTCAGCCACACAAGATGAAGCCACTTTCTCCAAAGGTACATTATTACTTGTACTACCTCCTACAGCATCGCCACATTTGTTATCAGACTTCTTTGGGGTAACTTTTGACTCTGAGTCGTGGCCTTTAGTTGATTTATTGCTTTACATCAGTGCCAACATAAAGCACACATGGAAGTATGTGGGCAGTGATGGTTACATTGTTTGAAATGGACATATATACTGTATTCTAGTATGTAAACACACTAGATTTTTAATATGTTTATAATCTAGAAAGAAATGACACTTGGCTCCCCTGAAGCGAGACAATTTTGTCTGGCAAAATATAATAATACTTTCCTGCATCATCTCTTTGCACCACCCCTACTGTTTTTTTTGATTAACAATCTTCACAAGTTTAGATTTAGTTGCCCATAGCAACCATATAAACAACTACTGTCTTTAAATGCCTTGTGATTGTCCATGACTATGCAACGTTGATTCAAGCTCTTTCATATTGCCATTATGCAACTTTCAGTTGAGATAAGACTGGTTGTGACACACATAGCTTGAAATTGCTTTCTCCTCCATTTGATTCCTGGAGGGAATATTTGTCGCATGTCATCCCCATGTGTCCTGTCACTCTTCACTGTTAACTACCATACATTTAGATGATATGATTGTTCATAAGTCACCCTCATGTTTCCCAATTCCAGCTGAAAAGTAGGCTGTTAAAAGACATCAGGTTTCTGCAGGAAGTTAACAATATCCAGAAGTGTCAAGAACCTTTCAAATTTCCTGCACCTGACAGGATTATTAAAGCTGCTATAGTCAATATTTTTATAATAACAATGGATCAAATGCAAAGTCAAAAGTGTTGCTCAAGGTAACAAAACCACAGATAATTATCACCTGACTCTGCCATTGCCCTCAGAGTGTTTTAGTAGCTTTCAGCTTGCTGTTTTGATTGTATGACCCACAACTTTATTTTTTTTTTTGTTTATTCTCACTGCTCTAATCGGTGTTGTTCTCCACCACATCAAGCAACTTTCCCAGCATCAAATGACAGACAGACACAGTTAGAGACTGGCTGGTGAACATAGTGAAGCGTTCATCAGCTAAGGAGCCAGATGTTTTTCTCAGGAGCGACTACCACGGAGCTGCAAAGAGAGTGAAAATTGCTTTAACATTCATGATGTGGACAGAAACATGGCTGCAAATGAATGATAATGCCACTCAGTAACTGCGGCATTGTAAATACCATTTGCTAACATGTTTGCTCTATCACTAAAATGTGATAATATGTTGTGTTTACAGCTTGGTTCTGCTGTCCCCAAGTAGCCAAAAAAAAAAAAATGTTAATGTAACTTTAAAAAAATAGTGCAGTGTGCCACCTGACAGTATGTCTGTGAATCATTTCCAATGAAGAATCTACACTACTCCCGCCCTCCCAGTGTCCTGTAACTTACCTGGAAGTTTAGGCAAGTAAACCCATGTCCTTGACAGAAAGTGGGAGGATTGTGTCTCATTAAGACTGACATCTGGAGTCTGAGAAAACAGGCAATCACAGCCTCGAGGTAAAGTCTTTTTGGCAGCTGACACTTTCTCCACATGTGTCCAGGCTTATTCTTCATGTTTGTACTCATTAGTTTTTATGAACAACTAGCTCATCCAAAAAAACATAATGATTAAAGTCAAATGTTGGAGCCTGTCAGTGTTTCTTGTAATGAGGTGAGCAGAAGGGTGTGGCTTGTTTTTGTGGGTCACATAAGGGGCGAACAGATCATCAGTAAAATATGATGAAGCACAGTCACTGTTCCTCAGCTGAGGGCTTAAATCACATACTTGGTCACTTCCAGTGAATTATTATTGTCATGTAATGAAGGTGTGCACGGTAATGTTTGGTGTTGTTCTGAAACAATATATGAAGGGCATATACAGTATATGAAACAGCAAATACTGAAAGCTTTTTACACATTTTATAGAAGAAATATATCCTTTTGTTATCACCGCCCAGCCTGGGGAAATCATGTGTGTCTACGTGACTGTCTTTTTGATCTTTTGTTTTATACCGACTGACTCCTCACTCCTCTTAACCAGCCAGTAGGGGATGCAAATAATCAGTTTTGGCCTTGTTGTAGTTCAAAAACTGACATTCATAGTAAAGTTTCATTTCCTCTTTACCAGAGCGTCTGCAGATATGTTATGATCCACTAAAGCCTCTTTTTTAACTGGCAAAAAACATCACTAATACCCACTAACATCTGTCTTTTTCAGCATTCAGACCCAGGTCAAACGACTCTGTAGTAGTCACAATTATTTATCATCTCCAGCTTCCATCAGCAGTGATGGACACATCACACCATTTCCGCCCCATTTTCGCTGAGACAATGAAGGCTTGTTACCTCTTTGGCCCTTTTTTCATACGCATGTGCTGCTCGATTCAGTTTCAAAGATTCAAAGACTTCAACTTAGTTTGTTTCCTTAATCTCTGATGACATATCATTATCACTTTTTTGATTTAGCATAGTAAATATATTACATATTTTTCCTTTAACTCTGATATGATTTTCATGAAATTTAGTTTCTTATTGACCAGAAAAACTAAACATGATAGTAGTTACTTGTTGAAAATAAATTCAGTTACTTGCAGCGATCTAATCAGCTCTATGTCAGAATATATTCAGAACTCCAGTTTTTCTCCAAAAATGTAGATTGCTATATCTGTTATATTGTTATAAAGCTGCCTGGTTACTTGCAATGTTGTAAATAAATAACAAAATAATAAATAAACAATGAACAGACTGATTATTGTTTCCTTAATAAGTTTATATAGTTAGACAAACCCAGGATGTTCAGTTAAATTACCATTACACCATTCTGTGCACCATAAAGAAAATTGAGACTATGTTATACATAAAACTTTATTTAAAATGTTGCAAGTCTCTGCGGGCTGCATTTGGCAGTTGTGGTGGCATTGCAGAAGGTGCTTCACCATCTGTTACCTGGTGGAGATCTGCATTAAACTGAGTGCACTCTTCTAGTTATTGAATGATTTTGTTAGCCAAATTGATGAAAATATCCTACAGCAAGGAATAGTTCAAACACAACTGCCATAATCCAAATTATATAACAATTATGCTCTGACTGACACTTGATTTTTGGGGATCAGGATCTGCATGATGTTCTGTTAAAAAAAAAGTTTTTATATTTGTTAACATGTTGATACTGATATAAGCTGATACAGCTGTGACAGACAAAAACTGGTCAGCGATATATCAGTTGGGCTCTGACAACAATGCAAATTGTATATCATTGCATAGAATAAACAGAAACTGTGGTGTGTAATGACACTAATAATAATATGCAGCCCTGATGAGAATTCAACAAAGGCATGATTTTACATTCCAACTAACCCAGCAGCTCTGTCCTTGGCTCACCTGACAGGTCATAACATTACCTCCCACCTTTGAATTGGTTGGTCCTGTTACCAGAGACCCTGGTTGCCGTGGTTATGAATGATTTGATATGAATGATTTGAAGGCGCAGCTGCGTATGACAGTGGAAACAAATTAAGAACATGCAAAGTCTGTGCTTGCAACAAGACCATAATCGTGATTATACCAGAGCAAATGTCAGTTCAGAGCAAACAATTACAGACATGTCAGTCAGAGTTCTGGCGACAGACTGAACATGGAGCGAGGGGACCCACTGTGAAGACTGTCTGATTTGGTGCCAGCACCAGCTGTGCACAGACACACTGACAGCACGACAAAGAGGAAAGTGTACTCAGTGAAAGCACAGTGTGCACTTGACAGAGGTGTGTCTCTGTGTGTGTTCATGTGTGAGTGTTAAACACTGCTGTTGCTAGGGCACATTTGATGGAGGCAAAGTTCCTTTTGACGAAGAGTACAATAGGAAATAATTTAGAAAAAGGGCTCCAGACATTACCAAATCATTCTGAGTGTGTCTGACTTTGACAGTGAAAAGGAGATAATGTGCTTGTACCCTGTGTACTCGATGTGTCATCTGAGTGTATGAAGGATGTCACTGAGCATTTTTCTGTTGAAAAGACGTGATACGACATTCAAGTTTTTTCATTGACTATTTGAAGACTGAAGGTTCACATTTAGACCATATTTACTGCACATACAATTTTATTCTGTTTTATTTACTGTGTATCACCCTGTCTACCTCAGTCATCTTGTTGTTTTCATCTTGTCTTTCTTTCTTCTTTCTTTCTTTCTGTCTTTCTTTTTTAATTCATTAAACTTAAGTTTCTAGTTATTTTTATATTCGTAAATAGAATAATTGATGGCATAAGGTAGAGAGACATGGCAAACTAATAATTTCATTGCACTGACAACTTGTTTATATTTGCATGGGACAATAAAGACTTTGAATTTGGGATTTGCAGTGTACAAATAATAGACTATCATCCAGAAAAAAAGAAAATCCCATTGTTTTAAATCACCCTGAAACTTGTCCTCTATCTCATCCTGAGATAGACCCAACTTTTGGGACTGAACAGGACTGCTCTACGTCATAAGAGTTTTTTATATATATATTAAACAAAAAAACTGTGTTAATATCCTTTAATCAGGGTTGGATGACCCACCTCCATGGTCCTCATTTTCAAATAAATGCTGATGCAGGGCTACGGTGTACTGACACTCCCCTGCAGACAGATACAACCTGCAGAGCCTCTCCTCTCTTAGCCACAGATACAATACAGAAAAAAAAAGCCACACGTGTTTCTGGTGACTGTCAAAACTCTTGCAGACTCTGTTGCCAGTGTTTCTCCACAGACATGGAGAGTCTGACAGCACGCGCCCATGATTAGCTAGCTCTGATTACTAGCTCATACTAGTGCTAGTTCAGTCTGTCTTTCTGCTCTGGTGTCTCATTACCTACTATGAGGCAACACACCCCACGTGTATGATAAACCTGGCACAGTTTCGTCTAAGCTAGGTTGGAAAAACCACAGACACCACCACCCACAGGGGCAGTCCTGTGCACCCCACCCTGCCCCCATCTCTCAACCCCTTGTCCATTTTTCAAAACTATGCACTGGGTAAAGTCAGGCTCAGACCTGGGGTGCAGCTACACTTTCAACAAGTTTGTGTTTTGTGACACATTGATACCGTAACTGTATTTTAGCAGGTTGAAAAGAGGGTGAACGGAGGTCTTAGTGCGGAGATATACTTGCTGTTTGATCATGCGTTTGTGTTCGCGTATGCGTCGCGTTAATTTCTGAGGATGCGCACAACCATCGCTCCAAATGGACGCAGGATATGCAAGGCAGCCATGAAGCGTAGGGATGCGTATGCGAACGCGTAGTTTAAAGCAAGTATATCTCCGCCCTTAGACACTGAGGCCGAATATCACCCAGTTTTCAAGTCAACGTTGAAATTTGTGCTCACTGGGACGTCAGTGTGTGACTTTACCTCATGTGCACCCTGATCTCACCCCTTGCTCTTTCCCTCCTTATTCAGTCACTGTTTTGTTCTTGTCCCGCCTCTTTTCCATCTTTTTTTGTGGCTTCCGTCTCTCTCTTTCTGCCCTCTGTCACAGGTGATTGACAGCTCAGAGCGTTACTGACAGCCACTGAGACACTTCTTATCTGAACTGTAGAGGGAGGCTGGGAGACACTCTGTCACAGCTCACTACCCACCTAGTCCCGCTTCTGCGCCCTGAGCATATGCAAACACAACCATTCACACAGTAATCATACCAGTGACGAATCAGACCTGTTTGCTTTTTGACAGGAAAGGAGCCGCTGATGCCAAATTGTTCATCACATCCTCTGGAGCCCTTCTGTCTACTCTTATGATCCCCTCTGTGTGTTTGTCCTCACAGGTCCTTGACGCCCCCTCTGCCATCTGCCGTTACCTTGACGACAACAGCTGCTCCGCCCTCATCATCCTGGGCTTTGTGATGATGTCGCCACTCGTGGTCGTGGCGGCCGCCGTCTTCTGCGGGCTGCTCCGAAGGTTTCGACTCCTGCTTCTCATTCAGCCGATCACGCGTGCCTGGTACCGAGGACGGCTGCTGGACTGGGCGGGTGGCGTCCACGCCTGGGTCTGATTGAAACAAAACAGGACGCGCTGAGGGTCAGATATGCTAACAGTCAGCGGGGATCAGAAAGTTATATCAGTGTAAAATCAAACCAGAGAGATACAGGGGGTAGACAAAATAACAGAAACACCTCACCACAGTGTTACAAAAAACCCTACCTTTCCTATGGTGTTCAGTTTTGTTGAAATTGCTCCAGTGAGATGTTGACTCAACTAGATCCTATGTTTTATAGTTATTTTGGGAATATGGTTATTCATGTCCTTGCTGAGAGTTAGATGGGATGTCTGTACGACAAAAATGAAGCTACAACCAACAGCTGGTTAGCATAGCTTAGCACACAGACAGGAGACAGGGAAAGCCATTGAAAGTTCTTAAATCTGCCTACTAGCATCTCTACAGCTCACTAATTAACACCTTATATCTCGTTTGTTTGATCTGTGCAAAAACAGAACTGTGAAAACAGGTTATGGTTTTACCATGGATGCGTTATAGGAACTGGATACCAGACTCAAAGATGGTGCCCAGTTACTTGAATGAAATCTGCTCTGTCAGCACACAAGCCTAAAGTTTTCCATCTTCCAGGTTTGCTTTCATGGATGTATATGAGACAGGACAAATAACACAAAGATGGCATCAGTTCAGTCCAATAATAATTGCTCGCCTTGCACATAGGCTAAAAAAGTTTCCAGGTGTTTCCAACTTCCAGGTGTATCCAGGCTATACGGCCACCTTAATATGTGCAGTAGTGTTTCTCCTGCTGGGCCCGCCAGCGAGTTCCCACTAGGCCCAGCATGACTTGTTTTGCTGCAGAGCAGAATGCTAGCTACCTAGCATGCTAATCAACATCAATTGTTAGCCAGCTATTTTCTTTTGATAGCTAATGTTAGCAGAAAGCTACCTAACTAGCTAGTTAATCACATCACTTGTTAGCTAGCTAGGTTTGCTAACATTAGCTGATTTAAGATGTGATTATAGAAAGGTTTCAGTGCAACGTCATCACAGAGATGTGTGTATCACAGCCAGTGCTGGCAACAAATTTAGCAACTTTTCAAACCCTCCTAGCAACAAACTTAGCAACTTATTCTGCAAAAAATGTAGGGGTCTCTCTCTTGCCCTCCCTTGCCTTCGCCGTGCTTGCAGGCCGGAGGACAGTCATGTCTAGAAAGGAATCCCTGACCCGCTAAAAACTCTTTGTTAACAGCTTTCTTAATACATCCATGGGTTTTAGTCCATTTCTTGGCTGGGGGTACCTTCCTGGACTCTCTGCTGGTTGTCTCCAGTGTATTGTTTTTACACCTTGTGCTTTTGTACAGATTAAACAAATCAGATGTTTGTTAATCAGTGAATTTAAGATGTTTTGGTAGGTGTATTTTGGGAGCTGTGGACACAATAGCTGTGTCACTCTGTTTCCACTCATTATGCTAAGCTAAGCCAATCACCTCCTGACTATCCTTATACATACAAGAGTTGTGTTGTTGCGCTCAATGAACTCTGAAGTGAATTTTCTGAAATGTTTAACTCTTCCTTCAAGGTCAGGTTTTGTAGTGTTGTTGAACTGGGTTGTGAATTGAAAGGTGTCTACATTATTTTGTCAGCCCCCTTCAGCTCATTTTGTTATTTGCTAAGAACAAGAAAGTAAGATTGTGTTTAACTTCATTGTAGCAATTTACACCTCTGTCTTTTTTTTTAATTTTTAGAAACAGAATAATTTTGAATGATTCATGGAGTGACATCTTTGTTCTTAAACCTCAAAAAAGATCACAGAAGTTATTAGTGATCTTAGGGAACAAAGTGTATCATGGGATAGGCCAGAAAAAATGCTTTTCAGTTTGGTGCACATTACGGATAAATATAGGATTTTCCTTTGCAAGCAAGACTTAAAGTAATTAATTTAATTTTGACAAGATCATTTGAAGAGAGTAACACATAAACTGGTTTATTATGGTAGTCTTAAATTAGAAGTTGTGTATAAAACTGATATTTTTGTGATTTTGTATTGCCTGTTTACTACCTATGTTGACATGGTTACATGGACTTTCTCAGAAATGTACTGCTCTTAAGTTATTTGTGGTTGCACATTAGAAGTTTAGAAAAAGTCAAAACATACAAATGTTAGATTTGTTGATCTGATTTGAGTTGGTTCAGTATGTTGGCCTGAATTCTCTGGGGCCTTGAAACACCCAGAAAAACTAGGTAAATATTGTGTAAAATGTACGATACAGCAGCGTACAAGGACATTAATATTGTCTGTGAGGTGAATTAAATGGACGATGATGTTTGTACTCGAACAAGTTTATCTGATGTAGCATCATTAGCAGTCATGTCATGTGGGAGGGAGGGAGGGCCATATATGAAACATATTTCATTTAAGTGCCATAAAAAAACACATCCGTCATTATAAAAACAACAGACGCTGACAGTTCGACAAAGTAATGGCTGTTTAGCGGGAGCCAGCTGTTAAAGAAGGATTTGAATCATCATATCAGGAGCTCGTTCTGCTGCTTCTTTGCATTCAGGTCATTTAAAATTCATCAGTGACACACACACTGCACATCCTTTTTATCTGTGTGACACGGCTCTGTAATTAAGTGTTCAGATTTGAGGTTTCATTTCTCAGCAGAAAGCCTTGAACCATCCTTTATGAGAAACAGTTATTACTTGCCCCGTGCCATCGTTATCATACTGAAATGTATTTATTTTCTATTTAAACATATTTATTAGTGTGTTTTATCTGTGTCAGTTTATCTCAGTCCTGTTATTGATCTTTTATTGTGTGTATACCCCAGCTTCAAGAAAGTTGGGATTTTGTGTAAAATGTAAATAAAAGCAGAATGCAATGATTTGCAAATCTTTTTGAACCAACATTCAATTGAATACAGTACAAAGACAAGATATTTAATGTTCAAACTTTATTGTTATTTGCAAATATACACTGGGACTGAACAGGATGTCTGCAACACATTCCAAAAAAGTTGGGAGAGGGGCAACGAAAGACTGGGAAAGTTGTGAAATGCTCAAGAAACAGTTTGAAACATTTGACAGGTAAACAGGTTAATTGGTAGCAGGTGACAGTAACATGATTGTACCTTCTACCTCTCAGGCAGCACTGCATTAAAAACTGACATGACTCCATAAAACATATGGGCTCTGGAACACTTTGGAAAGTTGATTTCTGTAAACTCAGTTTGCTGCTGCATCTGAAGAGGCAATTTAAAACTCTGCCATGCAAATTGAAAGCCATATATCAACAACATCCAGAAACGTAGCTGACTTCTTCGGGGCTCGAGCTCATCTGAGATACACTGATGCTAAGTGGAAAAGTGTTCTCTGGCCTGTCGAGTCCACATTTCAGATTCATGGACATCATGTCCTCTGGGCTCAAGAGAAAAGGACCATCCAGATTGTTACCAATGCTAACTATGAAAGCAAGCATCTGTGGTGGTTTGGAGGTGCCGTCACTTCTGTGAAGGCTCCATTAATGCTGAAAGGTACATACAGGTTTTTGAGTAACATGCTGCCATCCAGATGTCTTTTTCAGAGACGTCCCTGCTCATTTCAGCAGGACAATGCTAAGACACATTCTGCACATGGCTTCATTGTAAAAGGGTTCAGGTACTAGACTGACCTGCCTGCAGTCCAGACCTGTCTCCCACTGAAAACGTGTGGTGCTTTATGAAGCACAAAATATGACAACAGAGACAGACTGTTAAGTAACTGAAGTCATGTATAAAGCAAACATGGAAAAGAATTTCATTGTCAAAGCTTCAACAATTTGTGTCCTCAGTTCCCAAATGCTTACTGAGTGTTATTAAAAGAAAAGGTGATGTATTACAGTGGTAAACATGTCCCTGTCCACACTTTGTTGAATCATGTTGCAGGCATCAAATTCAGTATATGTAGTGCATATATTAAAAAAACAATACAGTTTGAACATTAAATATCTTGTCTTTGTACTGTAGTCAATTGAACATAGGTCAAAAAAGACTTGCAAATCATTGCATTCTGCTTTTATTTACATTTTACACATCATCCCAACATTTGTGGAATTGGGGTTGTAAATGAGTTGTTTACAATAATTTATTTTCTCTGATATATTCTGGTAGATATGAACTGGCATACATTATGGGAAAGATTACTGTGGCTAATCTATGTTCATTTTTTGTTCAGCTTTTCATTTCAGTGTTATCAACAAAATGGCAACACATTGTCCTGTTCAGACCTTCTGTCAATAAAAAGAGGGCTTTTTTCAGACTGTCTCTTTTGTGTTGTGACCTGTTTATTTGAAGAGTAGAGTCCAGTGAGTGATGACTTAACATTCAGCTCTCAAACACAGCATGCATAACACACACAGAAAAACAAACTAAAAGGTCATTATGACCTTAATGTCTAAACAAAACAATGTAAGAAATGTCCCGATACAACCTGGATACTGACAGTGCAAGTGATTCAACAAGTAAATGAAAGGAAAATGTTGCTTCTGATTATGTGGGCGTCCAGTCTGTCCAGATGATGTAAGAAGTGAATTAAATCAGTTGTTCATGTTGACAGATACATCATCCTTCTCCTGTTCAGAGGGCCTGAATGTCTTGACATGTGACTGATCACTGTACGATGGCTGTGTTTACCTAGCAATTTGTATAAGGTGTTCATGATGTGTGCTTACCAAAAGCATTTATTCTGCCTGCCGGGAAAATATACAAAACCTTGAAAGGTTAGGGCTGGGTATCACATCTCAATAGCTTCTGGTACAGACACAAAATGTGTCCGTAGCAAAAACTGTCAAGTACAGAAAACTACAGAAAGTGTCTCTACACTGAAGGAGGAATAAAATATTTTAACTTTTAGTTGGAATAACAAGGAAAGAAAAAGATTTGGCCGTTTTAATTGATTGTAATTTATAGTGATCCTAGTTTGATCAGTGATTATCTACAAAGACATTATTATGTACAACCTAAAAACTGAAAAAAAAAATCCTCTGAGGGGATTCCTTAAGACAAAATCCTCTCATTTTAGGGGTGAGTTATTTTTACTTTACCTCTAGTTGTGGTGACATGAGGTCATGCAATCGTGGTTTATGTTGTTTATAAAATTTTAAAAGTGGTGCTCATTTGTGAAGATAATCTGGCTGAATAAAAATGTTTCGATATCATAAACATTTGTTTGCCACTGTGCTTATTTTCTGCACTAATCCAAAATGAATGTAAAAATCTCATTGTTTTTTTGTTGAGGGAACCAGAGTGACTCCAACTTACGGGTTGGCTGACAAAATACATCATCCCTGCAGCACTATACTTGGTCATAAACTGATTTTGGATTATTTTTGTTATGATGCTGGGTGAAGAGTTAAGGGACTGCCAAAGCTTTTACACTTCAAAACAAACTTCCATCTTGACCTTGGAAAACAACAGGTGACAAACAACTGCCGGCTCCATCTGCTGAGGAAAATGCATCTGATACGATCAAAAGCTTCAGATCAGCTACTGTGTACTGAGACAGCCAAGAATAAATGTCAGTTTCATAATGAATGTTGGTCCTGCAGTCTGTATTTGAAGTTTAAACCCTCCTGCTGTCACACAGAATAGTGTTGGTGTCCGCAACAGAATCCAGCAAACTTAGTTCAGTGAAACTGGGCAGCTGTGCCAGAAATATCAGTTTACCATCCAGACATGTGGTGCTACTGGTCAGTGTAAGCTCACTATGTTGGACGTCCTCATCGGGTGACTCATAAGTACCAGTAAGCTTTTAAGTTATCCTCTGCATGTATACTGTTTACTGTGAAGCGACCATGTGGTTCAGCTTTAGTGTGTTCCCATGGGGCAGAGAGAGTACAAACAATTTGGGGGTTTTTTTGTTAAAAAGGAAAATTGTCTTATAATGTGGGTCAGTTACTTCAGCTCTCTGTTGTTAAGTGGTTGACAATTAGAACGGATGCAGAGTAGGGAGGAGGAAATTGCAGGAGGATGGACCAGACAATGAGCTCTGAAAGCCAGAAACTTAAGCAAGTGGCAGAATGAGCACTGGGTCACTGGTACTAATGCCTTTCAGAACCACATTATAAAAATGCCTCTTTAAACTATAATTACAGATCATAAAATCCCTGCAACAACCCTCAAAAATGCTCCAAATGTACTTTTCATTAATGTTGGCAGTTCATCATTATGCTTTGGTTCCCATCACGCCACAAAAAAACATTTTAAGAGACTTTCAATCTGCTATTCAACATTTGGACCGTGAAATATTTCTTCTTGTTCTCATTGCGTGAGTGTAAAAGCAGCATGAAAAAAGCATGAAAATTCATAAATCATAACCAATTAAACTACGATCATGTGACACTAAACCAGCACATTGGTTAATGTGTCATCGTTTAAAAAAAGAGATTTTAGGACTTAGTAATACATTAAACTGGTCACACTGAGATACACTGAGTGTCTACAACCATGCTAGTGGTTCTGTGAGGCTGTGTATGGACTTTATATACTTTGTGCTATAGGTGCTTTGACCTAAAGCATCAGTATGCTGATTGAATTATGAATAATGGTAATGTATTTGATGGTTTTGATGCATGCACCCCAAAACATTTGAGATCAGCCCAGATGTACAATTAATAAATTCATTCTCCCATTGACGGAGCGAGTGGAAAGGTCAACCTGAGTGACAAATTTACATTTATTTCTATACCTGCTTCAGGGTGTGCAGAGACTACACGGCCAATACTATTTGTGTTGAACAAGGGCGGTCTGTTCCTGATGTCAGAGCCGTTTCTGGATCCCAGTCCATCAGTGTGGTAATGTCATTGGCTTTACAGGTTTGTAATTGAACAGATTAGAATTGTGCCTCATGGGGGCGGTAGAGGAGAAACTGGGAGTTCACTGAAGCCAGTCGAGTTCATCCTCTGGGAACCATGAATGTGTTTACCAAATTTCTTGGCCATCCATCTGATAGTTGTTGAGATATTTCGGTCTGAAACAAAGTAATCAGCTGACTGGACAACGTTCCCATCCCTTGAGCCAGACCCTAGCATAGCTAAAAATACTATCATCCTTTTTGTGACAGTTAAGTGAGGGACAGATGCAGCTGATCTGATCCAAATATAAAGGTATTCTTTTAATACGTCACAAACTCTTTAAACTGGAATCCATTAGTGTGTAAGAGTCCTTCTAACTGCTCTCACCAGCCCCATATGTTGTCACCAGAGCGGTGAAAATGTTGGCTTTCGCCGGTCTATCTCAAAGTGGACCCTGTAATGGCATCTGTTTGCCTGAGTGCTGCTTTTACCAAAGAAGGTCTATTATTTCAACACGGTCGTATCAATGAGGAGAATGTATGTGAAGAGCTGACTGAATTGATTTTCAGTTCCCTGTTCAGTAACTGTTAGCTATTATACTATATGTGATTTCAAACACTTCAAACTGATAAATCCCAAAAGGCACAATGAACCAAAGTTTTACAAGCTGTTAGGTCAGGTCTTGTGGTTATATACTGTATTAATAAATAAATAAATAAATAAATAAATAATAATAATAATAATAATACATTTTATTTATAGGCGCCTTTCTTGACACTCAAGGTCACCTTACATCATCAACATAAAAGCAAACACAATATTAAAAAGACAATAAAATACAAAATACAGTTTAAAATTAGACAATGCAAATGTGATCAGAGGGAGTAAGCCAGTTTAAACAGATGGGTTTTGAGTTTGGATTTGAAATGTGGTAGTGAGTCTGTGTTACGGAGGTCAGGTGGGAGTGAGTTCCAGAGCTGGGGAGCAGAGCGGCTGAATGCTCTGCTCCCCATGGTAACAAGACGGGCGGGGGGGACGATGAGATGGATGGAAGAAGAGGATCTGAGGGTGCGGGCAGGTGTAGCAATGTGGAGGAGGTCAGAGAGATATGTAGGGGCAAGGTTGTGGACAGCTTTGAAGGTAAGGAGGAGTATTTTATAGTTGATGCGATGTGTGATGGGGAGCCAATGTAGCTGTTGTAGAATAGGTGTGATGTGATGGATTAAAGGGGTGCGTGTAATGATACGGGCGGCTGAGTTTTGGACCAGTTGTAGTTTATGGAGGGTTTTATGCGGAAGGCCAAAGAGAAGAGAGTTACAATAATCTAAACGGGAGGTGACCAAACTGTGAACAAGAACAGCAGTTGAGTGAGGGGTAAGAGAAGGACGAAGCCGGTTGATGTTACGAAGATGGAAGTAGGCAGACCGAGTGATGTTATTGACATGGGAGGCGAAGGAGAGGGTGCTGTCGAGGATGACACCCAGACTCTTAACCTGAGGGGAGGGAGAGATGGAGGAGTTATCGAGGGGAATAGAAAAATTATGGAGTTTATTTAGCATAGTTTTTGTGCCTATTAAGAGAAGTTCTGTTTTATTGCAATTTAATTTAAGGAAGTTTGAGGTGAACCAGGACTGTATTTCAAGAAGGCAATTGGTGAGGGACGAGGGTGGGAATGTGGAGTTAGGTTTGGCTGAAAGGTAGAGCTGGGTGTCATCCGCGTAGCAATGAAAGTGAATATGATGTTTGCGGAAAATGTGACCAAGGGGGAGAAGGTAAATAATGAACAGCAGGGGCCCCAGGACAGAGCCCTGGGGGACACCTGAGGTGACGGGGACTGAATGGGAGGTGAATGATTTTAACTGGATGAACTGAGTGCGGCCTGAAAGATATGAATGAAACCAGTTAAGAGGTGTGTTTGTGATGCCAAGAGAGGAAAGTCTGTTCAGGAGGATGGTGTGTGAAACTGTGTCGAAGGCTGCGGTCAGATCAAGCAGAAGGAGAATGGATAGTGAACCGGAGTCAGCAGCAAGGAGGAGGTCATTAGTGACTTTAAGGAGTGCTGTTTCAGTGCTATGGAAGGGACGGAAACCAGATTGGAATTGTTCAAATAAATTATTGCAGGAAAGATGGGTGTGGAGTTGAGCAGCAACTGTTTTTTCAAGAATTTTGGAAATGAATGGAAGATTTGAGATTGGGCGGAAGTTATTGAGGTTATTGGGATCTGAACCAAGTTTCTTGAGTATTGGGGTTACAGCAGCTGATTTGAGGGCAGAAGGAACAACACCAGTGATAAGGGAAGAGTGTATGATGTCAGTGATGAGAGGGGACAGAGAGGGGAGGGTGGCTTTTACAAGGACAGTGGGAAGAGGGTCTAATTGACAGGTTGACGATTTGGATTTCTTAATGAATTTGGAGACTTCATTAACTGAAGGTAGGGTGAATACTGAGAGTGAATGGGTGGGGGCACATGGAACTGGGGCAGGTGAAGTTGGAACAGAGGTTGGGTGTAAGTTGATGGTGAATATGTTCGATTTTTGAAGAGAAAAATGATACCAAAGTATTGCAGAAATCAGAAGAGTACAGGTGAGGAGGAAGTGAATCCGGTGGTTTTGTAATATTTGTGAGTAGGGAGAAAAGGGCCTTAGAGTTACCCTCATTTGAACTAATTAAACCAGAGTAGTATGCGGATTTGGCTGTAGTAATGCAGTCTTTGTAGTGGAGAATATGATTTGAATACATGTCTTTGTGCACAGTGAGACCAGTTTTCCTGTAGAGTCTTTCAAGCTGACGTCCTTTTGCTTTTAACTGTCTGAGAGTGGGAGTGAACCAAGGTGCAGTATGCGTGAATGACACAGATCTGGTTTTGAGTGGAGCAAGATTGTTTAGAAGGTTATGAAGGCTGTTGTTGTAGTGTGAAAGCAATTCATCTGGGGCAGAAAACCTGTCAACACTGGGAAATCTGTTGATACAAGAAGATAAATTGTCCAAGTTGATATCCTTAATTTTACGGAAAGTTATATTGCGTGGAGGATTGGATTTGGAGAGTGAGAGATTTACGCTGAATGATAAAAACATATGGTCTGAGAGAGGGAGGGAATCTGCTTTGCAGTCAGCAGGTGTAACACCTGAGCAGCAGATTAAGTCCAAGATATGTCCTTTAGCATGTGTGGGAAAATTGATATATTGCTGCAGTCCAAAATTGTCCAAACAGGATGAGAAGTCTTTGGTGAGAGTATTATTGACATTGTCCATATGAATGTTAAAATCCCCCAGAAGTATTATGTTTGGTGAGAGTGTGGAGAGGTACATCAGGAAGTTTGAGAAGTCAGTAATAAAATCCTTGTTAGGTTTCGGTGGGCGATACAAGGTGGCAACAATAGTGGGAATAGGTCCAGAGAGCTGACATACGGTGGCCTCAAATGAGTGACAGACAGGAGCATTCACAGGGGCTATCCTCCACTTCTCGCGGTAAATTATCGCGAGACCTCCCCCTCGACCGGAATCACGAGGTTGAGCAATGTAAACAAACCCCGGAGGAGTAGCATCATTAAGTGGAGTAAAGTCATTCGGCTGTTGCCATGTTTCAGTTAAGCATAAAAAGTCCAACTTACGGTCAGTAAGGAGATCCTGCACAAGATGTCCCTTACTCGTGAGTGAACGGATGTTAAAAAGACCGAAGTTGACAGTAGTCCTGCTGTGGTTGACAGCTGTGTTAGCTGACCTAGCCAGGCGGGCCAGCACACTGTGATCAGCGCGACGACCGGTGTTCTTCAGTGGACGCCGAGCACTAGACCAGAAAGACTTGATGGAGTTGGATCCGTCCCAACGGAGGTTCCGGCGGGAGCCGCGGTGAATGTATTTCCGACGGGGCAGGTGTAAAATGTCTGGGTGTAGAAGGAGAGCTGGTGGTGGTGGCACATGCAGGTGGAAGCGGAGCTTAAGAAGCTCATCGGCAGAGTACTGGAGCAGTGCTGTCGTTGGATGATGAACTAAGGACAGGACAGTCCAGGCCAGCACAAGCCACATACAACTAGCCCACATAGTTGCCGAGGCCGTGGCAGCAGCGGAGGCAGCAGGTAGGCTAATCTTAGTCCAAACACACACAGATACGGATGTCAGCTAACTTACGAGATAGGAGTACTGGGTTAACGAATGCCCATAGATAACAACTGCAGAGTCCACAGGCAATAAAATTACTAAAAAGTTTTAAGAAAGCCGGGGAGCAGCGGCAGCTAAAACACGCCAGCGTTCACTCCAACCAAAGATAGATAAAATAAAGATAGATAGATAGATAGATAGATAGATAGATAGATAGATATGATTATGACTTTAATCTATATTTTGATGCAACTTTCATTCAGACCCTACCTGATTTGTCTCCATGGCAACTTTTCAAGTATTTCCCATGGCAACTAAATTACCCATCCATATCATTATCCATAACTGCTTTAGAGGGTCGTGGGGGGGCTGGAGCTGATCTCAGCTGCCACTGGGTGAGAGGTGGTGTACATCCTGTACAGGGTGCCACATAGACGAACAACCATTCACACTCAAGCTCACTCATACAGGCAAAATTAAATGTAAGTTGTCTATTAACCTGCATGTTTTTGGACTGTGGGAGAAAGACTGAACGTACCGAATCCCATGCAGACACAGGCAGAACATGCAAACTGCTCACAGAAAGACCCCAGTCAGCACAGAACCTCCTTACTGCGAGGCGACAGTGCTGCACCACTGTGCTGATTGATTGTGTATAATTTAGAACTCAGGAAGCAACAATGTGCCATGAAACCGTAAAACTGTCGAGTTACCAGCATTAATAAATGTGCAGCTAACGTGTGTGTATGTGTGTGTCACACTATTATGTGCAACAACTTTCTGGAGCAAAGCGGACCAAGGTCTTTGGGTAATAAATATGCCACAGTGAACTGCAGGATGAAAACACAAGCGAGGGGCAGCTTTGTATAACTTTATCTCAGTCCTGTCTGTACCAAAAGACACCAGAGAATTTAAAGCAAACATGTTTTAGTTTATTTCTACATAAAAAGAATTTTTTTAAACTTAATAATTGTGCACCAGATGCTGGAAGCCAAAAAATTATAGATACCTCCCTTATATAAATATTAATAGCACTGCTTAAAAAAAGGAAAAGGATTAAAACAAGCATTGCATGCAGCCCAGGTACTGAGGCTGTCAGTCCTCCTCAGAGGCCCTGGTTCAATTCCAGCCTGTGGCCCTTTGCTGCACATCGTCCCCTCTCTTTAGACCCTTTCCTGTCATATCTTTGGCCGTCTCTATAAAATACAGGGGCAAAGAAATTCCAAAGAAATATATATTTAAAAACAAACAAACAAGCAAAACAAACAGAATGTGTTTATCTGAACCCATTTAGACATATTTGCTTCTTGTATAAGTGTGCTAAAGTTTTCATGTGAAGCAACAAGACATGTCATCAGCAAATAAAAGAGGCTGTACATTTTTGCAGACTCTCGGCAGGTCATCCACGTATACACTCACATAACATAATAATTACATATCAACACAAAATGACTTGAAATACAGTGTGGCAACAGTTTTGCAGTCAATATTCATTTTGTTTTGTCCACATAGTGAACAGTCATAAAGTATTACAATATACCAGTGGAGTGTATTTCATTGTTTTGGTTCTGTACTCCAGCAGAGAGGATTTAAAAATGAACAATGACTCTCAGCTTTAAGAGTGTTTGAGGGTTCTTGTTCATATTGGTGAACGGTGTGGCCCCTTTTTCATACATTATTCTACAATTTTAGGAGAATGCATAATGGTAAGAATTTAAAAAATACTGACAAAGCAACCCAGGAGTTTTAATGACTAAATCGTACATTGTAGATAATGATATGTAGATCTTCATATATGGTATATGAGCAGTGAAAAATGAAACAGTGAAAGGTTGTTGGTCAAATCAGTTAACTGACTGACTGCAAAAAGCCCTTAAAAGAAGCAAGAACTGAAAATAGCTGCAGTACAGTGTGCTGAGTTGCTTATGTTGGAGCCGCTTGCACCAGTTCAACCTCAGTCAGACAGCTCACGTTTAAAATCTTTATTACAGCAGTAGAACAGAGTTAGAGTTTGGCCTCCTCCATCACCACTCAAATGCTTGCCTCTTGTTAAAATGCCGTCCCCCTTTTCCATCCCCTACAATAAGAAGGAAAGCACTGGGGCAGAGGGTTGTTGAGTCTGCCTGACTTACTGATTCTTTATCTGACTGAGAGTTCTGCATGTTAAAGTCTGTGGCCCCGGCCGTGGCTCTGAAATATCAGCAGCCTAACTGTGCTGTGTGTTGATAAATCCATGGTGCTGTCCGTGGTGCTGAAGTAGCAAACAGAGCTCTGCCCCTGTAAGTTTGAAATTACCATAAAATATTTCTGATTCATTTAAAAAAAGGAATCAGAACAAATAAAACAAAGCCACTGGATTTATATTAACTGCTATTCTTAATTTTTCTGATCTTGCCTAACAGGTATTTGGAGACCACATTCACACTGCAATGCATCTTATATTCATCATGGGCATGACTAGTCTTGTGTTGGTCAGAGTTGTGATTAAAGGTTTGGATGTGCCACAGAAGATTTGCAGATTTCAGATTGGGTCTTGCCATTCATAAGTTTGGGAATGGCTGCTCTAAACTAAACAGCTATGGGTGAGACCCAAAAAAGTTGTTTATTAGTCAGTTTGCTAGTGGTGGGTGAACAAAACAAGCCCAGGTACTCAAAACAATCTTTTTATCACAAAGGTGCTCCCACTGGGCCACCCCCTTTTAAAACTTAATAAAACAACTACTGGCTGTCCCTAACACTAATCTAACTGCATGGAGAGTGTTTGGAGCAATGGTCCCTCATTTGCAGGCTAACAAATAGGCTTTCAGTCAGTTCAGAGTTTTGAAATAATGGGCTGTCAGAAAAATTGGCAGTCCTGATTAATAAAGATCCATGGGAGTGGTATTAATCTTCTCTTCTGATACTTGGTAAATTAGTTAGAATAAGTGTATTTCCCAAAATGTCAAGCTATTCCTTTGAGTCAGTGCTATGACCTCATAGGCATTATTACATTTCAGCTTCAATGTGATGAATATACAGCCTAAACAATGAAAAACACACACCATCCTAATACATTATGACTGCACTGTAAAGAGTGTCCTCTTTGTATCAATCCACAGATCAATGTAATCAGATGAAAAACCTCTGGAACATTTTATCAAAACCACTTCATTACTGAAAATGCCAGTGAGAAGAGTGGGTTTTTGAACTCAGTCCAAAACAAACAAAGGAACACTGACAATTCCACACAGTCAACACATTAATCTGCAGGATTAGAATAGTCAAAACACTGGTCTTGTTCTATCAATCAGCGCACAAAGACTAAACATCAGCTTCGTCACAAACAGAAACACACAGCAGGATTAGTTGAAGATGAGGTCAGTTGCTGGCAGTGGCGGTGTGGGCTGCAGCAGCAGTGTGTGTATTTAAGTAGGTGCAGCAGTGAGTTTGTTTGTAACCCTCCTTCCTCTGTGTCCCCTGGTTCTGTAATTTTCTTCTCAATTATCCCTCCACATAAATGCTACCTCCAACTAAATTGTCATTGCCTATATTTAAAGAAGACTAATATAAAAACATGTTTTTTTGAGCCGCTGAAGGTTAAAATATATTTTAAGTGGCTGCCTTCATTTAATCTGTCTCTATGGCAGCAGGTGTTGTCGTTTATGTGTTTAATGTGTGTTAATAAGTGGTGTCCTTGCAGCTTGCTGAGTGCAGCAGTGTGTATGCTGTTTGTTTTTGTGCCTACACTCTGTGTGCATTATAATACGATTATGTGTGTGTTGGAACTGTACCCACCATGTGCCTCTGTTATGGGCACGAGTGGCCAAGCAAATAACCACTGTGTTAGTACACAGATGTTCACCGGCACAAACGAGCAAACACATTCAGGCTCTCTGCATCCTGCGGCGGCCCACTGCTGGTGATAAAGAACAGGAATACAGACGGATAATTACCAGCAGGCAGCGAGGCGCGGCGCCTGCAGCAGGCTGTCAGAGTTGACAACACTTCCAGGGTGGGGTCTGGGGCGTGGAGAGGTGAGGGCTTTTAATTGGTGTAATGAAACTTTTGTCATATAGGGTTCATTTATACATGCTCATCCAATTAGCCGCTGACATGCTGGGGGTATGGAAATACTCCAGGGGTCTGGAGGAGAAGTAGGAGGAGGTGTCAAGAGCTGGAAACGGCAGCATTGAAGCTTTCAGTGCTCAGTGATCCAGCAAAAAGCACAGTTAGCAGCTGGTCTGATAAGTCCTATAGTAACAAGGTTTGCTTGAGGTAATACACAAATAAAAAAATACTTTAAATAAAACAATAAGAAAAACAAGGTAGTAAAATAACATATAATAATAATTTGATGAACAAGCATTTGTAGCTTTTCATTCGGAGTTTGTGCAGTATTTCAATCTATATGTAGGAGTTTTAATGAATGCTTGAACATTTTGGGAAATAGAAGCAGCTCAGTAAAATACCCAATTCATGCTAACCATATGTTCACTCCCTCTCTATGTGAAAGTGTGTTCTTATTCTGGCAGATTAAAGGCATAAAAACACTGCAGTTGCTCATCATCTGATTCTACTAAAATGAGAGGCGTAATTCCTCCATCTCATGTGCAGTGGATAAGGCATATTATCATTAATGGATTTTATGAGGACACACTGCAACGTTCGTCTGGCAAATTTTCTGAGATTTGGCAACCTTTCCCGAGATCTCACTCTGATAAACCTTGGAAATTAGGATAGTCACTCATGAATAAAGTGGTAGAACGTGGATTGACTGGTAAATTGCTTTGCTTTCTGGCTCAGCTCCCTCTTCACCACGACAGTCCAGAACAATGCCTGCAGCATTCCTGATGTCACACCAGTCTGACTATTGATCTCATGCTCCATTTTAGCATCACTCAGAGAGACCCAGAGATACTGATAGATAGAGTTTTCTGGCAGAGAACCAAGGAGTCAGACTTGGAGGTGCTGACCCTGATCCTGGCTGCTTCACACTGAGTGTGTGGGGCCGTCTGAGACAGCCAACAGAAATTTTCTTCTCAGTTATAACGTTTAATAATATGTACTGTAACCAGAAAATTTATTATTTTAATTAATGAAGCCCACACCTCTGTCACCTGTTCATCCTGACAACCAAAAAAGCCTCTGGTTTACTTTATTTTTATTTCTACAATGATCTGATAACTTAAGACTGTAGCTAACTCACCCAACTTTGCAAACTTAATTCTTACCTTGAAGTTCAGTCCACACTGTCCTCTGTCAAGACGTTCAGTTAATGTCCAACAGTCGCTGAATAAAATGGCGGATCTGGCAGTGAGTGACAGGCACCTCACATTTGAAAGAGGTCACATGACTCCACTCTCTTTGCAGAGTAAGTTCAACAATAAAATGTTTGTTGCATGACTGAATGAAAGAAGATTAGCTGGGATTACAGAAATACATATTGTTAAGGAAAAAATGCAAAATTTCTTGTATTTTAAACAAATGCCCATTAAGTGCAGGACTACATTTTTTACAGTAGAAATAAAAACATCATCATTGTCAACATTGTCACTATTTACTTGTAGCCCTCTCCACCACATTTCATGAGAAATTTTTATTTTTAAGTAGGTCTATAGTGTTATTAACAAATTAAAAATCTTGTATGCAAAATACTGTAAGAACTTATAAA
Organism: Lutjanus erythropterus; assembly: GCF_056507025.1. Classification (NCBI taxonomy): domain Eukaryota; kingdom Metazoa; phylum Chordata; class Actinopteri; order Lutjaniformes; family Lutjanidae; genus Lutjanus; species Lutjanus erythropterus. Next base: position 24,943,791 of record NC_139318.1, read on the forward strand.
TTATCATGTTTCATCACTTAAATTAAGTGCAGCTAAAATGACCAGTTCATTAATTAATCAGAAAATTTGGCATCTGCTTTTGCCCTTTTTTTCACAGTCTAATAACAGAAACTTATTGTGCCACTTTTCCTGAGGCATTATACCATCGTTTTACATATGAATGGTCTGTCTTGTTTTATTTGGCTTGTTTTTAAACATTTTCAGTGGACATATTTTAAGGAAAGAGACTGGTGAAGGATCTGCTTCTTCTTTTTTTTCTTTTTTTTTCAACATTCAGACATGCAGATCACTCCACCTCTTGGCACATCACCTTACTTTTAAATATGACTGGACATGCCCAACTGTGGGTGGACGTCGTTTCAACAGCATTACTGTGATTCTTGTGTTTGCTACACTGATTTGAAGAATAAATAATTTTATGCTGTCTTGTAGAAATTCAATGCCAATCAATATTTTTCAGTCAATATTTGTATAAACCCACTGAGTTTTTTTCACTGTGTGTGGAGGTTTGCAACCTAAAGCCAGAATCTTTTTGGCAGCAGTGATGCCCGTTTGGACAGTATGTCTATTCAAACATGTTAGTTTAAATGAGGCGATGTCGTTCAAGAGTAGCAGAGTGGAAGAGCACAGCTATATCCAGTAAACCCTCAGGGATCTGAATTCTTGATGTACAACTCTAGTGCTGTAGGTCTATATGTAAAATCTTGACAGATAACTGCAAAACTTCAACACCTGACAGCTCAGTGTCAGAGACAATCTCCTGCAGACTTCCTGTTCATGGTTGGATGTCTGACACTGATCCTGTCGTTTTTAGCAGATAGTTTGTAGAATACAAGGCGTTCGCTTCCTGCTGGCTATAATGACAGAGCCGTAACATCCATTTTTAGGTTACAGAGGTAATCATGCCTAATCATACTCAGTGCTCAGAATCAGTGTATTCTGTATCACAAATTGTGCTCACAATCACAGGCAATCATGAGAGAGTATTCACATCATCAGTTGCTCTTCTGTCTGCTGCTTGTAGCTGAAACTGGCCGCAAAAACATTTATTTTTAAATATAAAGAAGCATTAGCATTTTAGATCACTAGTATCACAGGATAACACAATCAGAGGTAATAAAAAGACACATAAATGTAATTTCCCTGCCTCATTTGTCCTCCCTCTCTTTGCCTCAGTCTCTGCTGCTTTCTGAAGCACTCTTGTGAAAATGAAGCTGTGCTGTGTGCCATTTACATCAGGGTCTCTCAGTGCATTTTCCACTCTTGTACTCCTCCCATCTATCTCTCTCTCACACGCACACGCATGCTCAGCCTCTTTGCTTTCACTTACCTGCAACAGAAAATTACAGCTCTCTTGGTATTTACCATCCCATCCACTGTTTCTATAATCTCCGTCTATACCTTACTGTTCTCCACATACTGTCTGTTCTGTCTTATACCACTTGGTACCTTAAAGAAAAAAAATAATCTCCTACTTTGACTGTTCCGTATTTCCGTACTTAAAGAAAAATAAGACAGTTGAAGAAGAAGTTATAGAATAGAATACATCAAATGTATCTTCACAAGGACAAAAACCCATTTGATGATAATAGTAAAATAAAAAAAATAAATAAAAAAAAATAGATAAAAATAGAATAACATAAGATGGAAGTTGCCATGTTGCATCTCCATGTTTTTACAGTAGTTTCTACAGTAGAGAACAGGAAAACATAATACTGACTTTGGCTATGGCCTCTATGTGTTTTGGGAGTTTCATGCCCACTCTTAGACACTAGGAAGAGAAGGGTGACTCAAAGTGTTTGCAATCTGCAAGCTCATCCCTCGCTGCCCCTAAGTCCTAACATGCATATTGATACAGATACAAACAGCCTTCTGTCCATAATCTGCATCCATTTTGTCAATATCTGTGCAGGCTTTCTAACAGCACGCATACACTGATCAGGCATAACATTATGACCACTGACAGGAGAAGTGAATAACACTGATTATCTCTTCATCATGGCACCTGTTAGTGGGTGGGATATATTAGGCAGCAAGTGAACATTTTGTCCTCAAAGTTGATGAGCAGGAAAAATGGCCAAGCGTAAGGATTTGAGCGACTTTGACAAGGGCCAAATTGTGATGTCTAGACGACTGGGTCAGAGCATCTCCAAAACCACAGCTCTTGTGGGGTGTTCCCAGTCTGCAGTGGTCAGTATCTATCAAACAAGTCTGATCCATGGAGGCCCCAACTCTCAACTTACAGGACTTAAAGGTGGTCATAATGTTATGCCTGATTGGTGTATATGGATGAAATGGAGCAGTACACCAGTATTTGTGGCTGGTAGTGGAGCAGTTTAGCCAATAGTTCAAGAGGTTTTAAAAATCTTAAAGTATTGGTTTATGTTAATTAGTTGAAGAAAAGACTTCTCCACAAGTTGTGATGTATTTCATGGCTGCAAAGACCACATTTGTTTGCAAAGCTTCCTCTGCTTTCGCGTCTTTCTAAAGAGGTGCATATTACAACCTGCTTCAGCGTCGCCATGTTCGTTGTTGTCATCAGAAACTTGGGGTAACATACAGCGTACAACGTAATGGGAGTATGTGGGCAGTGATGATTACATCTTTTGAAACTGGCAGATCCTTAAGATGTCAGGTGCTTCAACCAAAGGGCTTGTCTCATGATCAACGAACTCTAAACCCCCTCCACAGTGTTGTAATGTGGTGGGGATTTCTGAAACCAACAATCTGACAATAACACAGTGATTAGTCAGTGTTGTAAGCAGGGTTTGAAATCCTTTTTTCTAGATCTCTTTTTTTTTATCCTTTACACAGCTGTTAATGTCAATTTTGATTATAAATGCCTTTGAGGAGAGACATTATGAAAGTGTGCATTCTTATTCAAAGATTTACAAAAAAGCAATGCAGAGTCTCTCTCTGTCTCTCTTCAGGAAACTGAGGAGCTTCAGTTCACATAGCCTGGCATTGGTCTAAAGGTCACTCACTGAGTGTTCTCACGTATATCATCGTCTCCTGGTACAGGAACCTCTCAGAAACAAGCTGACCCCAGTGGTAATCAGGCCAGCAAGGACACTGGACATAGAGAACTGCAACTCCAGAACCCATACAACTGGCTCATAACAAAAAAGGCAACCCAGGTTTATAATGACCCCACTCACCCCTGTCACTCATCATTACAGCTATTGCCATCTGGCAGTAAACCCAAGGTCCCACTTTCCAGGAAAAATGGGTACAAGAAGTAATTTGTGCCCTCTGCTGTGGCCATTTTAAATGCTCCCACCACAGCCACATATGACCACTGTTGCTGTTTTTTTTTTTTAATGTATTTTCGCTGCTCTTTAATGTAGCCTCTGACAGGGGCTGCATCTGAAATGAGTGCAGGTGCACTGGTAGCTACAGATTGCAACAGAAATGAAAAATAGTAGGTGTTCGTGGTGCCCATTGAACAGATTATGCTGGCATACAGCTGGAAAAAACTTGTAAACACTCTTGGGCGAATACAGCGTGTTGTTACTTTACAGCAATATGTGTCAAAATGGCACCACTAATACGATGATGAATCTGCAGCCTCTGAGAAGTGCTGCACCAGAGCGCAGCTCACTATTTACTTTCATTAAATTGCCTGACAACAACACCTGCTGCTACATTATAACTATACAGACCTCTACACACATCAGACTGGTCACTTATAACTTATAACTCCATATTCTGCTTTTTTACAAAGAAGACGTCTGATATCCAGGGCTCATGGCAAAAACAGCTGATGTTTTATCCTTGAAACACACTGCAGTGCTCACACTGAGGTACAGCTTTCCATTTGTTTATTATCACGTATAACTGTGGTTGACGCAGCTGTTTCAGAGCCATGAGACCAGTGATGTGACTCAGAGAGTATTTAATATATATTCCCATTCACCCAGCCCTCTTGGATATTGCACTGCTGTACATACATGAACCAAAATAACAGGTGTGCATAGATGCACTGTAAATATGCTCCCACATGTACACGTATACAAACAGCTGCAGACACCACAGATGTGTAACCTTCTGCTTTGTGCTTGACAATTATTATATAAAATTTCCACTGAAAGTGCAAATAATTAAAGTCTGTGTAAAGGAAAAAAGGAGATTTTCTTCCTCACACATTATACATAGAACATAGCTGCTGAAAACATTAGAAAAGACTGACAACTATACAGTGTTGAATTGTCGCGTCAGAACCGTGAGACCAATTTCTGTGTTCAGGATTTTTTGGGTGGACAACACTATATAACTTGAGCGAACTGTAAGTCCAAATCATCCCAGCAGCTCACTTCAGCTCACTTCAGTTCCAACAACCCGACATAGAAGGAAAAATAAATTCTACCAGTCTGTCACCGTCCTCTGACTCTGGTGACTCAAACATATCTGGACATGTCCAACGAAGCTGCTGAATGGAGTGTCCATGTTTCAGGTTGTTTTTTCAGGTTGTAGTGGTGTTTGACACTGAGACAGCAAAGTGGACACACACCAAACATCTCAGAACAGAATCTTTTTTTCAGGATTTCGAGACCTAATTTTAGACATTTCACCTATTTTTTATCTATTTTCACTCATTTTTTGATCACTCAAATTTGGCTGGATGGTTAATAACACATTCTTCTCTGGTGTGACAAACTCAGACATTTATCGTTGCCAAAACCTTTAAACTACAATGCATGTTTGCTGTCTGTTTTTCATTGTGTTGCCAGAATGCTGAAGTCAAATTTCCATTTCATGTATTACCATGGACTATTTACAGTTCTTTTAATTAGGCCTATTGTGTCTTGCTGAACTCTATGACAGCAGGATTTTGACTCCACCTTCTAGTGTTGCTGTTCAGAACAGCTATAAGCATTTTTCTTGGTCAAACAACACTTTTCAAGCCCTTGTTAAGTCTTGTTTGAACATCTGCAGGTTTTTACTTCGCTCATTTCATTATTGTCCTTGACTTTTTAAATTCTACCATGCCTGCCAGACAACTACTGTACTTTTCTCTCTGATTTCTTTCTCCAAATTAACCCGTGAACACAGTAATCTCTGCCCTCGTGTCAGCCACGCTCTGTCTCTCATTACCCCCCACCTGGGAGAAGAAGAGAGCTTTCACTATTACACATTATTTTCCCCAGCTCCTCCAGCCTTCCTCTTATTACCTCTCATCTCCTTTCACTTTACAGTGTAACACTGTGGGTCTTTACCAACCACTGCTGTCCACTCTCTCTTCCTATTTTCAGAAAATTAAAATCCATTTTCCATTACTTCGCTCTTGTCTCATTACAGCTTATTCTCCATCTCCTGTGGCTGCAGGATGAAAAGAGGAATCAACGCAGGCTTTTCATGAACACTAATTCCATCCTCTGCAAGAGACCTGCAGCAGACAGGAGGGGATTTCACTGCACCTCATGAGGTCACACTGGCCATAACGTACATATCACAGAAGCAGGGAAATTATTTCAGTGAAAACAGCATGATCAAAAATAGATTGCTGGATTTTCACTGAATGACAGCTGTGGAAAATCTTCGCCTTTGCACTAGCAGTACAGTATGTTCTCAGTATGTTTTGAAGTCATCAAGCAATGGCTTTGATAAGTCTAATTCTTCTTGCGAATTAGTTGTCATAGTTTCTGTCTCCAAGCATGCAATAAACCAGGGTACAATAAATTAAAAGCATACAGCGCTATAATACAGTACATATAAAGTCATTTGACAAGCTTTTGTTCAGACTAATGTGTATTGAAAGAGGTGAGGAGGACTGAAAACCAAATTGTGCTTTCCTGTATTTCTCCTCTCCTGAGGTAAGACTCATGATGTTCATTTAGATAACTGATCTAATTAGACTCACCTAATGAATCTTGATGATCGCACTGTGTTATTGGTGTGATCAGGGATGCCACAGGAGATTAGATTAAAGTTAATTTAATGATTGTTTCATCTAATAATGATTAAAACCTTAAAATTAGGAGCTAAACTGTGTGTGAAATCACTGGTATAGCCTACTATATGGTGAGTTTATCTCTTTGTTGTGTTGTCTGTATGCCCTGTGGGAGTTATCATACCCTAGTGGACTCAAATTATCCTAAAGTGCAACCTAAAAAGTAATGTGCAATCATGGGTCACAAAATCAAGATCTACCTATCATGCACTGGAGAGAGAAAAAAAAGGCAAATTGCAGGATGTGAGTCATGTCCTGAGCAACATTCAAAATTGTTTGTTGATTTTGTCTTCTGAGACTTTATATAGTCATGTATATACAAGATTACCTGTGTATTTAATAGTGAATACGTGGACAATTTTGGACAGATAGATGCATTTAAGTGTCATCTGAGTTTCTCTTATCAGTCTGGCAGTAATGTTTTCATGTGGTGCAAAAACGGTGTCCTTATTTCTCTCCTTTTATAGAGTTTCCAAGCGACTTCATGACTGAGAGCTAAAAACAAGATGAACATATTAAGTTCTTGTGCCAAAAACTACAGAGCAAATGTAACTGAAAATCGTGGAAAATGTTTAATATCCAAAGAAGGAAACCTCTCTAGTTCAGAGTGCTGAACTGGATATTAATAGCGATCTGGTTAGAGCACTATGTCACAGTAAGGTGGTGTATGGTTTGCACTGAAATTGTAGGAAGAAACAGTTGTTTTAAGGTTCCACAGCTGAACCTGTTACAGCATGTTTATGGCTGTTTATTTAACATTGTCTCTGTGCTAACCCATGCCCTGTGGAGTAGGTAGCACATGGACCGAGCATATTGTAGTTTCTTGCAGTTCTATTATTTATTCCATCCCGCCGGCACAATAGATCTGTAGTCCTGTGTTGCTAATGGCATGTTTCTGCTTGTACGACTCAACTTAGTAACACGGACAATGTTTGACAGATCACAAACACGCTGGAACAATGGAGGTCATCCTTTCCTTTTGAGATCCTTTCATTGGCGACTTAGTCTGACTCAGTAGATGTAGACCGCAGGAATAAGGCTGCCACTGGCTGCCTGTTGTAGGAGTCATTCATCTGTATCTTCTGCCACCTGCATGTTTAAGTTCTCAAAATCTCTGTTGATACGGGAAACAACAACAACACTGAGCTACCCACCTAAACACTAAAAATGGAAAGTTAGCATGTGGTCGCTAACAGTATGAATATAAATGAGCTATTAACAAAGCTGTTATCTTTACTTTTGATGTGATTCAGCCATCCCATGTGCAAATGTTTCACCAAAACACGTTCCCCCAAGACTATTTTGCAGGGGAACCATCACTGCATCCTTGGCTTTGTGCCACCCAGACCATTGTGACTGGTCTGCAGAAGTAAACCCCCCTACATTAGAATGATAGCAGCCAGACTTTTCTCTAGAGCTGACATAATGCTGCTGAGATAAGTGTAGCATTGAGAGACTATCAGCACCCAAACAGAGAAACATCTGCACTTTTTCAGTAGACTACAGTGTGATTTTACAGGCTGCCATTTATTAAAGTCTTGGACAAGAGAATAACAAAATTGCAGGCACAATTTGTGGTTGGTGTGCAGGATATCCGTGTCACACAAGTGATTCTAATGATGATTCTTTCTGTCCCATCAGCGGTCTGCAGTGTTGACATTCTGCTGTTGAGTATCGGCTCAGCTCACTGAGAACCTCAATCGAGGAGATAACCCCCCAAAAAAAGTATCAGGTACCAAAAGAAATGTTCAAAGTGACTTAGACTGGGTCAAGCTGAGCCAAGCTGTACCATGCAGTGGAAATTCAGTATAAATTGTGTAGCCAGGCCTCTGTAGCTAATGCTCACGTTCCCAAGAGGAGTCCATATGAACGACCCCCTCTTGTGGGATTAACAATCTCATAAATGGAAATTTTCGGACAGCTTGGACTTCATGAGTCGTGTACATGATTCCCACCTCATTGTCGTAAGTTCACAACTTCTATTTGAAGGCAGCTAAGTTATATTATCTTATTATAGAATGCTAGTTTTTTTTCTGGGAATTTTAGCATGCATAATCCTATCTATTAATTATCCAGTACTATTAAGTATTAACAGAGAGATCGTCTAATCTTGAATCAGTAAAATAAAGTAAAAACCTGGAGCTTTGTTATTAAATAATGAAGTTGAGGTTAATTTTAATACTTGCCCGATTTATTCAGATCATTTTTCATTTTATTCAGAGATGATGAGAGATGTTCAGGTGTCACCGCATCAGTTTTTCATCCCTCGTTCAACAGCTCCCTCCTCGCTCTGTAAGTGAAGCCTCTCTGTCCAGATTCACAGGGCACAGCGTGATTGACAGCGGATGATAATATCGGGGCTCAGAGGGCCTGGTTCCTGTGTGTAGTTTCACATCGAGACATGCCTGCACATTCCTGCACTGATAGAGGAGAGAGCTGCTGCTGCAAGATTAGGTACCTCTGGGATACCGTCATTTTCTTGTCTGCTGCTGCAGAAGAAGGGTTAGTAATGGGCTAATAATGGATAATGGATTACTGTGACAGGAATGTACTTAACTGATGACAAGAAATGGTCCATGTAGATTGTGACTGATGTAAAAATCAATGAAAAAAGAAAATCACATCATAGACACTTACTACTTCTTACGTGTATTATTATAGATTGACATTAATTACAGTAATCAAGATCATGAGCACACTTTAAAAACCCTGCAAAAGTGGTTTAATTGGACTTTTCTTGTGTGTTTGTTTTCCTAGAAGACAATGAAAACGTTTCTCATCCAGTCATGTGTTTACACCAGGAAGAGGGAAGTGTTTTTTTTTACTTGCTGGAGGTTGTGGATGAAACATCCTTTGGCTCATGTTGCTGTGTGGTCAGCTGCTGTCTGAGGTCTGCAATGAACACATTGTCAGAATTCAAGTCTTTACCTTCCCTCAGGGCAATAAAATCACCACACACAAATATTTAAATATTAATGTTGTTGCAAGCAGCTTAAGCACTAGAATCACTAATGAAGTTTTCAACTAAAAACAAATAAAAAGACACCATGTGAATATTTTTCCATTACAGCCTCACAAATAACACATAATGGTGACACTGTCATTTGCGCTCCATTATAAGCTTAACAAGTGATGACAAAAAACAACTCTTTTACAGCACTAACCCTAATTAAAACCACATTTGCTGTCATTGATAAAAAAATATTTTATTTGCATAATTCAGTTTTATAGAGCTTTATGTTCAATTCTAGTGGCTTTTAAGGAAAATATTATAATTACACTTTAATTGCTATATGGAATTTTTATCTACACTAGTGATGTGGGTCTGGGGATGGCAAAGTCAGTCTCTAAGACCACCACTTCATCACCAAATCTCATGAGTTACTCAAATTATCAGGAGAAAGTGAGATATACACACAAATCTAGTACTTTTTAATTTATTTGCCTACATGCTGTAATCTCAGTCAGCACTCCTCTGGCAGCAGCACAGTGTCTCTCTGTCTCTCCTCACATCACGCACCTCAGGAAGGACACCAGTATTGGCAGTTACTAGTTATTTCTCTCAAAAGTAACTGAATTGCTTTTACTTAGCTATGTTATTTTTCTGTAGTAAAATTATTTTCATTTTATTGTAGCTATATTAATTTATTGTTCCCTGTAGTCCAGACTCACATGTTTTGCACAGACATTCATGGTCTTCGGGTGATGAATCCTTCTGACTTTCGTGATCTTCTTACTTCTCATTTAGTGGCACCAGAAGGTTTTAAGTAAATGTTTTGACAATTATTGGATTAGTCAGTGTGACATTTTCTTGACATTTGCCTGATCACTTCAGGCAAATTTATATGTGATTAGCTACCAGCTAATCACATATCATGTGAGGCACTGTTGGCAGAGAGCGACCTTAAAACTGTAAAAGCATGTGCTGTGGTGGAGAAAAACATTTTTTAGAAGTCATATGGCAATTATACCTTTGCTGGGGCTGATGATTGACTAATAATCAGGTTACTGTTTTCTGTGATCTATTTAAAACCAGGAACACATTAACATGTAGAAACACGTCCTGATCCCAAAACATACTTGATGTTAACTCCTACGTGCACCAGTGCAGAAAAAGGTCCTGTTCAAACCAGAGCATAAGAAGCTTCACTCTTCACATCTTCACTCTCCTCAGTGTGTCTCCACCCGTTCAGCCGATATTTCAGGAGTCCCAGTGACTCTATCTTTTATCGCCCCTGTCAGTCTACCAGCCTCTGCAGTCATTCTGTCAGCAGCACGCTGCATGTGACCGCTGTATATATATGTATGCATGTGTCTCCATAAATAAATGAGCTTAGGAAATATGGCCCTTGTGCTGTCAGTGCACACACACTCACCCATGAATCAACATAAAAACACACATAAACAACAACAGAGCAAGATTTAAAAAAAAAAAAAAACAGATGAGAAGATAATGGGAAAGTAAACATACAGACATACATACAGCTCTGAGTTTACTGCAGATATTCAGGTCTGGCTTCATTCTTGTTAAATTGAAAACAGAACATTTTTTGGATTTAATTTCTCATTATGCAATAAATGTTGATTGCTCAGATAATAATAACAGCATCCATGTTTAGATTTATTCCCCTTCAGCTTTGCTTTCACTACGCAAATCTGTCTGTCACTGGGCATGACTTTTCCCAGTAAAAGATGTCTCTAATCCACACTAAATCAATGAAAAAATGCACACTTTTCTCCTGTTTCTTTCTTTTTACATTACTCAATCTCCACCTTGACAACAACCCCTGCTGTAGTCACCCAGATATGCAAAAATGTTACTCAAACAATGTCACTACAATGCAGTGCACATTAATTACAATCACTTATGCCTTTTCCCAAACTCATTATAAAAAAGTGACAGTTTCAATCTATCTCTTCAGCAATGTTGGGCGAGTTATCGAAATTAAGTGATTAGTTACAGTTACTTCTGTCAAAAGTAATTGATTTACTTTACCAGCTGTCCGATTTTTATCTATCATTGTACCCATTATCACTAATAAGAGTTATTAATACTCATGACCACCAGAGGGAAGACGACTAGCATCTACCTGTAGGCTATTCTTATTTCCTGTGGTTTAGACATAAGTATTTGGTAGAAGTAGATGTACAGGAAGCTGGATATGTTAACCAAGTGTTGATTTAGTTAAAAGCAATTCTAATTACATTTTTAAAATAATTTTATAATGAGTGTTGATGAAATGCAAGCTCACATCGCCTGAACTGTCCTGTACCACCATAAGGTCTGGTAGCATTGGATCATAGATCAGGCTGCGTTTGTCTGCTACATCTGCAGTTGTTCATGACATAATGAGTAACAAGCTCATTTAAATTTCAGTATTTCAGTTAGGTCTTATTTGATGGTTGTCCCCTCTGTACTCTTACTGCGGCTGGTGTCACCTCCTCTGTCACAGCTGATCACAGTCAGCTGGTGTCCCGGCTGTAACATTAGTCCTGCCTGGACGTGGCAGTGAAAGCAGCAGAGCTCTGCATCCTGTGGGGGACTGACAGCATGACGTGTTCAGGGTTAGATGTGGCGAGAGCTGCAGAATCATGAGTGATATATGTACCCAGGTATTCCTCAAGGACGTGGTGAGGGTGGAACAGAATAACAATCATTGGAAAGCTGTGAAGTTCAGGAGTATGCATGCACCTCTGAATCAATACAAGGCAGGTGCTGAACGTGAGCAGATAATGAAATAAACAAACAGCTTGTACACTGCAGGGTTCCAGTGTCCACTTATTTATTTAGTGCACCACAGTGATGTTGAAAGCACGACTGCTTTTCAGTCCTGTTCAATATTCACTCTCCTTTTAGCTCTGTTTTGGTCTCCATCAACCCCTGAGGGAAATATTTGGCTCTTTAGTTGCTCCACAGTGTTGATCAGAGGGTCTTTAACTGTGTCTGTCGGCTGTCTGGTGCTCACCAGGTAGTGCACAGCAGGTTTTTAGAGCTCTGTTTATCAAAAACAACTTCCTTTTACGACCAAACACTATGCATCGGACTGGTATCGCGTCTGATTGAAGTCTGATTGAGTGAGTGAGAGCAATATTTCGTTTATATAGCAGCAATTTGCCTTCGGAAAAGGCTGTCTGTCAGCAAGGTAAGGCGGTGAAAATGTTCTAAATATAGCATACACTTTAACTAATATCTATATTTATTAATTTCTTGGATTTTGAGATTTCATGGGCCAGAAACGTGGAGAAACCTGTTGAAAAATAAGAGAAAGTCAAGGATTGTAAGGCATATATAACCAAAAACAGTGGACCAGGACAATGTTCATAGATCAACAGAGAAAAAAAAGTAAATAGATGAGTAAATGAGTTAAACCAGACAGATAGTTTTCGTCCTTGGCAAGATGTTACAAAGGTGCTCATAATGTAGAATAAAATGACGTATGTTATGAAATTGATATATGCACACGATTCACCAGTGAATAAGACCACAGTATAACGCCTTTGCTACAATAAACTGCTGTAAATTAACTAATTTAACTTGAAGCTCTATCAGATTTTGTGTTTACACATTAAAATGAAAAGTTTAACATCCTCATGTCCCTTCAGCACAGTGGTGTTTCTAACACATCTGAGGATAATATTTTCAACCTGTTTGATGCCAAAACCGGCAACTTTTCAAACTCGAGAGACTCTGAATCTATTCCTGTTTTCCTTGTCTCACTCGTCTGCCGAGCTTTCACTTGACTCGAGCGCAGAGGGTCCTTCTTCTCCTGTGCATACAATCTCAGCAGTAATTGTGTTTTGACATATTTTCTTCTAGCGGCGTACCTGACGTGCTCGCCCCGCACACACACACACACAACCTCACACAGATACATATAAGCCTCAGAGAAATGTCCTGTAATGCGAGACAAACAGAGAGCACCCATAAATAAACCTGCTCTCTGCCATCTCCCTCTCAATGCTCCGCACTGGGAGCAGAATGAGCCTCCTCTGTTTGCCCCCGGGGGCAGATGAAAGAGAAATACTGATGAAGGGGAAGCAGCTGATGGGCACCAGAGACAGGTAAAGCTGGAAATTAGAATGAAGTAGAGAGGAGTGAAAGGTCAGAGATGAGAGGGAAGAACTGTACAGCATTAATCAAAAACAACAGGAGGCTGTTATCATCCTGTAACCTGCTCAGTCCTCTGAGCCCGGAAACATCTGGAGAAAACAGCACATCTGCCACATTACCAAAATTACACTTAAGTCTTCGGACTGAGATGGAAGATAATGTCTCAAATGTCTAAATATTGTAGCTTGTGAGTTTCAAATCTTCAGGATATTGAGGCTCAACAGTCTTGAGAATCACTTCAGAAGGTTTCTGGAAGTCATTGTGGTGAACTCTAACTGGCATTGAATATATCAAACGTGCAGCAAAACAATACAGGGGATTGTTGTGGTTTGCAGTGTGTAAATACAGTCCAGACTTTGCACCAGAAATCATTACCAAAGCGAATTTAAATCCAACCACAGAACAGACTGTGGACACTCTGTTGTGAGAAGAGAGTTTTTATTGAATTTGCATGTCTGCTCACATCTTGTTCACAGTTTAGAAAGACAAACAACAAAACAGCACCAGCTCATGGTTGGGGTTCACTCAAGGTCCACTTCCAGTAGTTAAAGCTATTATTTTTTGTTATTATTATCGATTATATTCTAGATTACTTGATTGTTTAGACTCTAAAAGATGAGAAAACTGTCCATCACAGTCTTTGAAATATTTTGTTTTGTCTGATGAACAGTCCAAACAACAAAGATATTTAATTGACTATCGTGAAATAGAAAAGAAATCAATTGTTCGTTTGAATTGTTGAATTTTTGGTCTTTTAGCTTGAAAAAACAACTTAAAGCAGGCATAAGCAATTCTGGAGAAAGATAGTTAGTTTATTTAGATTATTTAGTCTCATTCCCAGGTAGTCAAATAGCGACTCTTTGGGTCGGGTTGCTTGTTGACTCTTTCTCGTGTTGAGTGGCTCAGTCCAGAGTGAGTGAAACTCAACAACTGTAAGTCACACAACACAAGTGGATTTCTTGCCACTTGTTTATTTAAAGATTTCTCCCCAAATTCTCTGTGAAAACTAAATACATGATGTTGACAAGAAAATGAACATTAGGCCTTGTTTATATAAAAACTAGCATCCCCGGTGTGTGAAACAAGGTTTTACAAAGTAAAATGCAGACAAACAAAACAAATTATCTTACTGATGTAAAAAAAGGTAATAGTCATCAGATCTTCAGATGTTTCTTTGCAGCCATTCACATCAAATCAAAGTCCACTGTGACAGCAATTACAACAATAAAGTATCTTCCTCCAGAATGGTTTAACTGATTAATTTGCATACGTTTCAGCTCATCTTTGACGCATATCACATGACCTCATCATGGATGACTTTCACTCAGTTGTCATGGAGACAGACAGCTGATATGAACTCAGTGGCTCTAATGATTTCATTCATAACGGTACACTTAACCTTGGATAAAGATTTACAAAACTCCAAGGTATGCTTATTTGTTTTATTTAGTTATCTGCTGGTTTATGTAACAGAGATGATGCACATTAATAAATGCTGCTGCAAACTGCCAAAAGGCTGTTTTCCATCTGTAGCCCCTGGACATTTACAAAGTCATCCTAAAAAGAATATAAGATTCTAAGATTAAACTTACAAAACTTATTATAAATATAAAGCAGGGAGATAGTAAAGACAGATGAGAATATTAAAAATAAAAACATGCAGCACAGAAATACACAACACAAAACATTTAAAGTAATGAACGGAGATTAATAGTGTTATTCTATTCAGAGGTCAATTAACACCATTAGATGTTTGATATGAAAATTTACTTTTTGGAAATAAATGCCATGAAAATCCACTATGATGTTTGGCGGCCCTGTATGTATATATATTATCCTCACTGCAATGCACACTCAAACATATGAAACTGACAGGCTAATCTGAATTTTAAACTGAAAAACTGGAAGCGGCCTAAATACATTCAAAGTTTGGAAAAGAAAACAACAATGAGATTTTTTTTTCCCCATCACTTTACATTTTATCCTTCAAACATCAGTGAAACACAATACTTGAAAGGTGGCAGATAATATAATTAATATTTATTTTATTTATAATTATAATTTACTTTTACTTTAACTAATCCTTCTAAACTAAACCAAAAGTAGAGTTCCTCACCCTTCTGCGTGTTTCTGCCTCAGGCACAAATATGAGGGAGAAATACTGCTGAACGCTTCTCATCCTCCCTCAGTCCTCCACCTGCCTGTCTCTTTATGGCTCCAGTCATCAGCAGAACATCAACTGTGTGTGTGTGTGTGTGTGTGTGTGTGTGTGTGTGTGTGTGTGTGTGTGTGTGTGTGTGGAAGATGTATGAGGATTGCTCTTACACTGCAGGACAGAAACAGACAGAGAGCTGAAAGTGTCGGCACAAATTCACACATATAACACACACACACACCTGCATATACCAGCAAAGAAATATGCTTAATGATGAGCTTTAGTTTATTGAAAATCCAATAAATATTTAAAAATGATGAAGAATTAGATATATACACAAGCATTTGGAACAGTATCAGCAAGACTTTGGAATAAATTGCAGACATTCAGTGAGGAAATGTGATATGAGGTTTAATTTTTACTAATAAGATTTAGATAATTTGAATTCTAGATGAATGGGAACTCAAGAAAAAGAGTTTACATGAGGTTAATTTGATTTAATGTTAATTTGATAATGTGATTAAAACAATACTTCAGGGCAGATACAATTAATTTACTGAAAAGCAAAAACTGACACTGAAATGCAGACGAGCTGACTGTTAAATGCCCTAAACAGCAACATTAAAATGCAATAAATAAACAAACTGGATCAGAAATCCGTGACTAGAGAAGAAAAGCTGAGACATGCTGCTAACATCGCTGTCCTCACTTCCTCCCCAGGTGGTCTCAAACCAATTCACACCTTGATTCATGTGATTCTGACGACTCTCACATGACGCCAACAGCTCATATGTGACTCTCATGTGACATCATGGGGTGAATGGTTCCTGGAAAGCTCCTGTCAACCCACTGATGATGCCTGAAGTGTCTCTAGAGACAAAAATAGCAAATCCTGCCGTCACTGACAAAGTCTGATCTGGATCGCCAGGACTCTCCAAGAAAACGGAGACATGTTGTGTTCTCCTACATGCTTGGAAGGAGAGAGTGAGATGAGTTGTTGCAATCTGAAAGCTCACCACTAGATGCCACTAAATCCATAGTGTTTTAGATTTTTACACATTGACACAAATTTTTCCATACTTTCCTAGACACTCAGGACACCTCGGAAACTAATGTATTATCCACTGCAGTCAAGTTATCAATAACTAATATGCAGAGTCTGATACTACTTTCAAAATAAAGGTGTTGGTAAAATTTAGGGGGAAAAAAGTGTTTTCTGTTAAAATAATTCCTTCCCATAGCCTGGTATACAGTGTGTGATTTTGGGCTGCCACAGACCAACGTGAAAGAAACATGGTGATGCCTTTGGTCGTGGCTCCGAAACGGTAGTGCTGTGTTGCACCGTGAGAGATTTTCAGTGACAGCTATTCTCATGATTTTGCAACCAAAGATGCCAAAAACCAAAAGTGACAGTGTCAGAGAGGATCCTTAGCACACTACAAATACATCACATTGTCCTCTTCTTTGAATTTTTTTTCCATACACATAAATAGCATTATTACAGGCTTAGTTCTTGCTTAGCTTTGTTTACCACCATAGAGGCACAGATGGATGATACACACTAATGACGTTTTCTTGTATACTGATTTTCATCGTAGCCTATGATTGGTATGATGTGGTACCCAAGTTTATTAGATCCATGTTGCACAGTTTGACTGCAATAAACTTATAAGGTTTCTGAAATCTCACAGTCTGTAGGAGGCTTAAGACAATCAACTCTGACATATTGGTCTCACATGGGAACCAAACCCCAGTCTCCTGTGTGAAAGTCCTGATTTTGTTTGATCCTCCATCCACCCCACCTCCTTTATAAAGAGGGGCAAAGTCCTTCACTACATTCATCATTATTGCTTCGAAAGTGAAAAAAAAGTCTACAGACTACATTTAGTGACTCTTCCTGTGAAACTACCTATTTCCCAAGGGGTCAAGCAGTTCTCTCGATCATTGAAAATCATCAGAGGCAGCAGACCTCTACAAGTAATAGTAAACTACTTTTACAACCATGTTTGATGGAAGAAATCTGTGTTATGCTGTTTTTCTGTGATTGCTGCTGAAGGATGAAGGCATTTCTTTTGTGTGAGCAAAATAAAAGTCAACCAAAGCAAACAAAAGCAAGTCAATTTAATGACGCCAGTGGAAGCATTTCAGTACATTCTGTTTAAGTCTTTGTCTTTTTCCGGTTGTTAAGGTCATTACTGACATAAATACTTAAATGAATACAGCTTTACAAGCACAAACATAAAATGGAACAGGACACTGTGTGAAAATAATCCCACCCACTGCTGACAGCACTTCAGCACCCCACCAACCCTCCCCCACACCCACCCCACAACCCAAACTACCAGAATAAAAGCAGTAGATGAGAGGAATGTATGAAGGGCCCTGGAGGCTCACTATAAACTCCAAACTCAGCAGATGTTTGGGACTAAAATACAGCAGCAGTGCTTCAAAAATGGATGAGGTGTGTGTGATGAGAGAGAGGCTATTTAATTCTGGTGACCTTCATGACTCATCCACGTTGACCTCAAATATAAACACGCGGCTACTGTCAACAGTCACGACAAAATTTAAAAACAACGAGACAACATTGTAGACCCGTGTCAGTGATCACTGATAGCTAAAGTAAAACACTGTAGAGAGTTTAAAACTGAAGGTATTGCAGTGACAAGGTGTCCTCTCTGTTTCCAGCCTTGACAGCACTTAAAGGACTTCTCTTTTAAAATATCTGTCTCCACTTGTCATTAAATGTCCATCAGCTGATTTTCTGACCACCTGGGTCTGTAAGCTGTACGCTAAAACACTCCATAAAGCTGAGGGTGAACTGCTTTATCTGTGGGTTTCTCACAGCGAGAGACACATTTGATCCAGTGCTAATATAAAAATAATGATTATGGCAGCTTTAGATTTGGAAAGTAAACATAAGGACATAATGAACAGGTTTTCACCAGATGTTTAAGATTTCACATACATATTGTTACACCAGGAACTTCGGAAAGAAGAGTCTTATTCATGTTGTGTCTCAGCCTCTTAATAGCGCGTAAGACATATGAAAAACAAAAAGAAATATAAAGACAGTCACTTTTGGTATTTTTAAAATAGGCATTGCATTGCTGCTTTATTCCCTATTTTTTATGCTAAACATCCGTTCCTTTTGTGTGATATTTATGTTATATATGCATCTTTTCTGAAACATTTGATTTTATAGAAATACAAAAGTATTATTTCATAAAGACCTGTACATATTATAATTATACACAGGGTCAAAACATGCAATCAGATTTGTCAAAAATGCACTCATATATTGATGACAAGTGTGACAGATGCCACAACACACCTTGCCTTAATACAGTTTCGTCTTGTCCACAACTTAATACTAAATATTAGCATGAACATTCTCAAGAGTTTCCTAAAACTGTGCGTATTAGCTGTGATCTCTGTATTTTTGATGCTTTGGAAAATCTTTTCAATTTAATGAAAAAAACGAGGACATTTTGTTTGAAAGTCTCATCTGTCTGACACATGAAAATCTATTTTGCCACAAATTGGCTCAACTTTCTTCTCAAGATGTCAACCTTTTATAACTGCACAATTATTGCATAATTACGCTGACATTTGCACAAAGAAAAATTTTGCTTTGTCAGCTTGTGTGGGTTACTAACCTTCAAAAACATAAACAGACTGCAGGGCATCATCAAAGTGTGCAGAAAAATTGCAGACATGACTTGAACGTTGGGTTCTTGCAGAAAACCCAGTCAGCTCTGACTGATCCACTGCCTGTATGAGCAGTTCACGTTTCTTCAGTCTGGACAAGGGGACATTCTGCCAAGACGCAGGACCAGTAAACTTAAGAACTCATTTGTCCCGGCTGCCTTAGGCATTTTTAATAACTCAGTGTGATTGTGTATGGTATTTATTATATTATATTGTATTCATTGTCAACTGTTTGTACTGTTTGTACTGTTTTGTTCAACCATTTGTCTATTAGGCATAATAAATATATACTTAATGCTTTAAAACAATAAGGGCATTGTTCATAAAACAAACAAACAAAAAAACAAAAACAGCAACAACAACAACAACAACAACAACAAAGAAAATAAACAACAATAATCTACCTGTTGGTTAACTTGTACTTATTCCACCTCAACCCCTACCTCCTTTTTTTCTTCCTTGTATAGTTACTTTTGCTTTTGCCCTTATCTCTTTTTCTCTAAATTATCTGAGTACAGCCTCGGCCGTCATTGACGTTATCAATCTGTTTTCAGTTTTGTTCCTTTTTATGTCTTCATGTTTGTCCTTTTTGTTGATGTTTACATTTGGACAGGGACGTTTGAAGGGCAGATGAGATAAAAAATATGTGTCAATTTTATGTTTTGTCTGAAAATCTTTTGGGTGGAATAAAGATAACTCTGATACTGATTCTGATTTTCTGGCTGGAGTCAGTGGTATATCAGGACACCAAAAAAGTTCAGTTGACACCAGAGCATGGACTATATTTAAGGGATAGTTCAGGTTTTTGGACAAACGTAGTCTGGATGTACAGACTAAGGTTGTGTGATTGTGGTGGACATTGACCAGCAGCCTGCAGCTTGTCAGACCAAAACAACAACAGCAGCAAATGAGGCAGTTAAAGTGAAATTCAGCCTTTTCATGTGGATATCCAGTCAATGTCAGAAAAGTAATAGCTGAAGGTATGATAACTTGTGGTGATAACATAGCTACACAAGAGTGGGTGTCAGAAACTTGCCCACAATGCATCCTGGTACATGTTATGTCTTAATCCGGCTCAAAGGCAAAAACAGGATAGACATGCAGTGAAAAGTAATACAAAATGTTTATTAAATTAAGGCAAATTGCTTGCTTAGGCTTGTAGTTGATTTCTTTCACTCCACTCATGCACGCTCACTCATTATTTCCTTGCCGTCAGTGTCTGGTCTACTGTTACCAGCAGTTCTCATCAGCTGGTCACATCAGTCCAGTAACACAGTGACATGCCTTCATTGTTAGCCTATCACATCTCTGCAGTCTTTTTAAATATGATTTCCTTGCCGCCTTTAGTTCCTTCATGCCGCTGTTACACGTGCCCCTCCACCTCCCCATCACCACCCACTCTTTGCAGATTCATCAGCCTCTTCAGCCTCCCAGTCACAGCGGAGTCCTCAATCACCACCACCAGTGTCTGGACTCCATGGGGGGGATTTACATCTGCCGCTGCTCAGGGCAGACTGGTTCGACTACTAATTTCCCTAGTAAGTCCAAGCACCAAAGACTTTATTATCACACATCTGGAAGCTGGAAGCCTGATATTCAAACACATCTCATACAGATGTAGCCCTAACAAGACATCAGTGAGTCAGTGAGTGATTCTGTAAAAGGACCAACTTCACACTGCCATCATCACTTGTCTGCTTTCAACAGTGAAGTAATGTTATAAAATTAAAGTTGTTACAAACAGATATGGGATCTTTGCACCTGATTTTTTTCATTCAGATAAGTAGTTCGTGAGAAAATGGCCACAAAATGCTGCTGAGGCTGAGAGGAACGTCCAACCAAGGTACTGGACAAAGTGTCACCAATGTGGTTACAGTTTTTCCTGGGGGGAACATTGATATCCATCCATAGCTGGTGAAGAATTTCATCCAGCACCTCATGATGGTCAATTGACTTCATTCTCTGGGGACCATGTAAATCTCTACAAACGTTTATAATAATCCATCCATTAGATACTGAGATAATTCACTGAATAAGCTAAAAATAAAACTTGTACTGACTGGTGGAGTTGGATGGAAACTTCAGGGATCACTGAAGTTGTCCTCTGAGGACCATAAACATGTGTACAAAATTCCATGGCAGGATACACTGAGAGGACCAGAGTGGTGAACTGAAAAACAAACTGACAGACCAACATCACATCCCCAGAACTGTGCTGGCAGCAAGACTACAAAGTGCATACATCCTTTAAAAGTATTCTGGGATGTGCACCAAAGATAATCACTTGTTGCGTGGTCAGTTTCATACCTTTCCACTAAATGTCACTGATGTCTGTGAGCAGGCCTTTGAGACATCCTCTTAAATAACAGACAAACTAACAGGATGAAATAAATAAACCTCCTGAATACACCAGAGGCCTCGCCAGTCAGACCCCTGAGAGCTCTCAGCATAAAGCAGTGATTAGTATGTCCAATATACAAACACTGAGGTTGATTGATCCTTTATTGGTCTGAAATACTGTGACTAATTGTTTGGTCCCAGGTCACAGCAGGTCACACATGCTGCTGTTGTCACATCTGTCAATTCTGTTCAATGTTGTGAACAAAAAGGAATCAGTGCATGCATCAGGTATGGTGTGTGACCATACTATTGACCTTGTTTCAGTGGTTGCATCACAGCTATTGTTTGCAGCCTTCCAGAAATCAATGAGGAAATGTTTTGTATGTATGCGGACCACTTACCTGTTTTCCAGTGGAACAGTCTGATATGAGCTGCTGCTTTTTATAATGCTTCCTGCAATGAAAATATCTGTGATGTGGTGCTATATTTGCAGGCGGCTGATTGCTTTCTCCTTTCGTGGTTGGTCTACTGGAGATTATAATGAAACTGTGTAGATGCTAAAATCCAGCAAAGAGTCAGTGCATCATTTAGAGCTCTTTGAAGAAACATTAATCTCTTTTTGAAGCCTCTGGGCTTCAATCAGCAGAACAGCTGATGAGAAATTCAGAGTTTGAGCAGATTCAAAGCCTTATGATGCCTGGAGGGAACATTTGGTGTCTAGTTTATGTGTTTTGACGAATGATCTCAACAGTGTTTTTTTGTGTTTTACCTAATTCCCAACCACACAGTCAATATCACAGTTCACCGTTCTCAAAAGCATTCTGTACTGTTTTATGGAGATTTTAATGAGTTTTTCCACCTTCAGGAGTGCATTAGCTTACATTTATTTTGCTACGAAGTCAGTTTGTGAAGACTTGGAGACTTGATTGAGGCAATTCATCCATCACAGAGAATAACATCATCAGCTTTTGTTATTGTCAAAGGTGTATTTTCAAAGTATGATAATACGGCTGTATGTGCAGACAAGCAACAAAAATAAAATGCACATGATTTTCAAAGTGATGAGAGCCTGCAGTCAGCTTTGTCCTGCACAGAAATTATTAGAAACTATTCAATTATCTAAAACGGTTGTTCCTAAACTTTGAAAACAAACAAAAAAAAAAGCAATTTATGACAAGGGATAGACAAGAGGACCATGTCCTATGCATGGTATAATCAAAGAGATTTCCTTCCTTGTTTTATTTTAAAAAGTCCCAAAGCCAAAATGTTTGTTTTTATGTCCTTAGGATTTCTAACAAATCAAACATCTGCCTTTCACATGCTTGCTCCAAAGTGCCTCAGCATGAGGAATTCACAGGAAATCTTTCAAAAAAGCATTCAACCAGTGAAACCTAGTGAAGAAACAAAAGGAAATGCAGCATATTTGCCACCTAGTTAAGCAACAGTGTATCAACAGTGTAAAACTGAAAAACTCATTTTGAATTTTTGGGACAATATGTGGAAAACTGCTCATGTCATGTGCAGGACAAAATCAGATTGTAGTTAATCGTGGTGTAATGGAAAAGACTGATTGCTGACAGATTTCTTTATTGAAATAACGTTGTTTGGCTGCACTGCAAACAATACAGCAGGTTCTCTTCAGTTGTATTTCTGACACAGTAGCTGCTCAGTAAGTGTATAATATACTGTTACCATAGTAACCTTGGGTGTCAACAAAATCAACCAGGGCAGAAATATTAATGCAAGGTTCATTACACAATATCAGTCTGATAATAGCCTGACTCAACAGATACAGAACATCTAGTGTTGGATGGAACAATTGATCATCTTATCTTGCGTTCTGTATCAGAGTGAATGACAGCCAATACTGCATTTATTTACAATGCCACAACAAAAAGACGAGCATGTCAGAATTTGTTTTGCCTTCTCTCGCTCTGTATGAGAAATTCCATGACAGGTACTGTGACATTGACCAATAGGTGAACAGAACTGAATTTTTTCATGCAAAACTTGCCAGTGCCAGTATCATACATGCTGCTTTGGACAGCTGCTTCTCCTTCACAGAAGTCTGTCTCCTGCATCTCTTTCTTGATGACACATCAAGCTATGTTTGGTCAGGGACCAGAGTGTCTGTCATGTCTGTGGCCAAGTCATGGCAAGGATTTATGATATTCTATAATGGCCTAATCTATCACAGAAACCACCTAAAGAAAAAAAAAATATTGTTTAGTCTGAACCTGACATGAGACACTCTATCATCTTGTGACCCCCAGGTTGGCATTCATTGATCTAAAACATAAAGGGAGATTTAGGCTCAACTGTATCATACCTTACATGTGATTTGTCATAAGAATATGTGAAAATACTGGTCTGGACCTCTGGTAGTTTTAAAAGATTTTTTATAAATACATTTGGAATCCATAAACCTGTACAAGATTAGTAGTATTCAACATGCACACCACTTGCTCAGTCTCTCATAGGGTGCAGAGAATAAAATCATCCAAAGATCTCAAAGAATTGCAAAGAAAAAAGTAAATTCCCATGCTTCTGCACTGATCTGTTAAAAAACTTCAGTGTTTTGGTCACAGGGACCTATCTCAAGATATATCAATCATTATAAAGTGACACAGTGCCTTAATACGGCCCATGATTTCATGATGGTCCATGGTCACATACAGCAATCTATTCATTCAAGATTCCCTCAACTATCAAAACATACCACAGGCTTGTTTTGTTAATTCTATAACAAAATATTTAAAGCTACTACAAGGAACTTTCATTTTGTGTGGAGGCTCTTGTTGACAAAAACTGTAGCATTTGCACTATAATTACCACAAAATATAATGCCAAAAATAAAAATTACCAAAATAAAAATGTCCTCCTGCTTCTTTTTAACCGGCTAACATGCCACTCACTGTAACTTTACCTGTGAAAATGTAAACACAGGTTTCTTTCATCTGATTTAATCGAGAATCCAACCACTTGAAAGCTCCTTGTAATAACTTTAAATAGAAAATGGTGAATCTTTAATGAATGCTGCTGTAAATGACCACAGACACACCTCCAACACAGCTGTGGACTGTCATGCGATTATGGTCCGTCTTTGCACTATGTTGCTTTATGATTGATATGTATTGAGACAGGCCTTTGTGACTGAAATGTTGACTCAGTAACTCAGTGCAGAGGTTATACGTGTGTGAGGGAATTTACTTTTTCCTTTGAAATCCATAAACTTATACCCATAAACTTCTCCAGGCTTGAAGCATGAAGATAAAAGGTTCACTGGAAACATTACACTCGTGTTTAATAAACTAGAATTTCACTATTCACTAAAAAAAAAAAAAAAAAAAAAAAAAACACCAGACAGCCAGTGTCATTTAAAAGTCGGGTAGTACTTTCACTGGAAACTGAGCTCATGTTGCTGCACTTGTCCCATTACTGAAGAATGTGTGTTATTTGACTCCTCTGGACCCAAACCACAGTGACCACATAATTTCCAATAGTCAAATTAAAAACAATGCACGTTACAAAATGTCGATGTTCAATCAATGTCATTGACTGTGGTCCTCAACATTCTTTCAAACCTCGCCTGAGCCTGAAGATTTAACCAGAAAATAAATGATTGACATTTAACATTATTGTATCAATCACCATATTCCTGCTGTGGCTTTCAGCAAAGGTCAAGGCAAAGGCTGTGCAGCATGCCCAGGTCCATTTCACTGTATTCAGATACTTTGCTTTCACTCCACTCTTTTCCAGGCTCATTCTTCGGGTTCTGCATCAGAGGAAAGCTACTTAGAGCTGGCCTTGCTACAGTTTTGATCTGTTTTTCCGTTTTCTCTCCCAGTTGACTCTGTTACATTAAATTATCTCTCCCTCTGAGCCTCCATCACTCTATGTCCTGCATCCTTTCCCAAAAGTCCTGCATCTTTCTTCATAATGACTATTGTAATACTTTTATCGGATTAGAAATGTGACTGGAAAACATTAAAGTCAATTATACGACTTTCAGCTGCTCAATTAGCTAAATGGTGTAAGAATCAGAAACCTGCCATCATCAGTTACTCTCCAGTTGACCCAATCAGCCCGCAGATGCATGGATGAATGAAAGTCGAGTATGCTCTCAGAGTACAAGGTAATTGGCGAGATGCCCTCAGCCTTAGTGTACAGCCAAAATTGCATTCATGAAGTGCTTCTCTGTGTTTTATGAGGCAGCTGAAGGTTGGTGCTCTCTAGACTGACACTGAAGAGTTTTATTTATTCCAGCGGACTCATCTCCCCGCTGAGCTCTGAAACTGGTGATTAGATTTTACTTTGTGTGTGCCAGCTTTAAAACACACACAGAAAAACACACAAACACTAACATAAAGGAGTGAAGTCATTTCACACTTTAAACATTTAAATTGGAGATAAATTACATTCTCTCTCTCTCTCTCTCTCTCTCTCTCTCTCTCTCTCTCTCTCTCTCTCTCTCTCTCTCTCTGTGTGTGTGTGTGTGTGTGTGTGTGTGTGTGTGTGTGTTTCCCCCTCACGATCTACAACACCGTATTGTTGCATCAGTCATAATTTGATAAACACTGCAGATACTGGGTAAAAGTGGGAGAGAGTTTCAAAAGTTATAGAGTTCTTTCTTTTTGTTCTTGTTTTTTCTATCCAAGATGGATTCTTGTAGTGTTGCTTTAGCTTTTTTTTTAGCCATTAAGACATTTGGCACAAACACGCATGGAGCCCAGAGGATGAATCCTACGGACTTTGGTGATCCCCTGATTGTTCCTCCTCACATAGAAATTTAGTAAACACATTCACTGCCCCCTCAGGATGAATTTTAATAACTCTGTTAAAGGTCCAAGGGGCAACTGTTGGCAAAATATGATAGAAATTGAATATAATATTCATAAGTATGTTTTCATTAGTATATAATCATCTAAAATTAAGAATCAGTTTTCTTGTATGGATGTCCCCATGTTGCACCGTCATGTTTCTACTGTAGCTCAGAACCAACAAACCAAGCACTACCTTCAACTTTTATTAGTTTTGTTCTATTCTCCTATACACCTGGAAGGGGAGAGTGAGGCAAGGTGTCTGCAACCTGCAAGCTGACCACAAGATGTCACAAAATCCTACACAGTTCTCCTTAAACCTCCGTTTGGTGCCATCATCATGTCAACATTTAATTTGTTCAATACTTTGGGTTATGTTGTAAATAC
This sequence comes from Lutjanus erythropterus, assembly GCF_056507025.1. Taxonomy (NCBI): domain Eukaryota; kingdom Metazoa; phylum Chordata; class Actinopteri; order Lutjaniformes; family Lutjanidae; genus Lutjanus; species Lutjanus erythropterus. The sequence goes on from NC_139318.1 coordinate 24,970,265, forward strand.
TGCGAAACTAAGGACATTCCCATCATCCACAGGCGTTCTTTGTGTTACTGCTAATTAGCAAAAGTTAGCATGTTAACACATTAAATTAGGTAACATGGTAAACATGAACATCTGATAAACATCATCATGTTAACATTGTCAGTGTGAGTACGTTTGTGTGCTGATATTAGCATTTAACTCAGGCGTCAGCCATCTGAACTTCTTTTGCTTCTCTGCAGTTGCTCCCTAGGTTTGACAAAAACTTATGTGGATAAGAATGAAACATTTCATTTTCATTTATCATTGCTGTAGGCCTTACGTGAATTTTACATTCTCCAGCTGTAAAAATGTATCCTATTCACTGCATTTAAAAAATGTTTTAATATTTTGTCAACTAAACTGTAGGTTTTATGTCTACAGCTCAGCGCCTTTTCCTCTAAGTTTTGTCAGTGTCTTGAGTCTCCCTGGGATACATATGGATGTCAGAATAATGGTTGCAGGTAGCAGGTTCCCAGATTTAACTCAAAGTACTGCTGTGTTTATTCCCTGTGGAATTTCTGACATCTGGTAGCACTAAGGAGCAGTTGATTTATGAGAGGGTACTAATTTGTAAGTATCATGCATACAGGTGACATGATGAACAGTCCAGTGGTTTCACACCATTTTGGTGATCAACAGGTGGCTGTCTTTTTTACAGTCCATTGTGAAAAAACAAAGGCTTATGTGATTTCATGTTTTCCCAAATTATGACTCTGGAGAGGAAGGTGTATTTTAAATCTGGCACCAGTAATTAGCAATGTAATGAAAAAGGATGCTTGTTAAACATTCTCAGTTTGGAAAACACATAAATGTCTCACAAAATTACAGGCATGCTGTACCCTGTGGAACATGCTATAAAACACACAAACTCACTCACACATCCACAAATGCCGAGACTCACAAACACACACATATCAAGCTCATGTACATGTTTGTCCATGCAAACGTGAAGAGAAAGCTGCCTTTGCCAAACCCTTCTTCATGGGAAATTCCAGTTTTCCATTTCCGGGGAAGGGCTGGTGATGCCGCAGGCCCAGACATGAATCAGTCAGCGGATGAGTTCAGAGACGGAAGGAAGGAAGGCTCCATCCTTATTAATCTGTCCTTTGAATCAATGCCTCTAATCAATACCTGTAAGTGCTCTGTATGTTGTTATTTCCCTGCTTTTACAAGAGAAGACTTCTTTGGTTCAAAGCTGTCCTTGAGAGCTTTCACGGCCACCAACGTTCAACCTCGAATGCAATGAGGCTGCTCAAGCGTTCAATTCACTTTTTAAAGAGTGTATTCATTGTGAAAGCATTCAGTCTTAAAGGTAAAGAGGCTACCTACTACTTAATCCCTGCCATGTGTGGTCAATATTATTGTATCATTGTGCTGTTGTGATAACAAATCCTGTTAATTTGTGCGACCGAGGCAGAGGGCTGACAGCACATTAATCTAGAAGTTAATCAGCAGGACTCCTCAGCAGAGGCAGAGCTCATCAACATGGTGCTAATAAAATGGCTTTTTAATAGCACATCTCCCTTCTGTGTGCACAACCAGGCCGTGATTTTTTTGCACTATGAAGAATAAAGTGCTGATAGTTTGTTAATCATGTACTTCTTCATGCTGCATGCACAGACAGAATTTATAATACTGCTTACACAGTCTTCTTTAAATTAACTGAGTTAGGAGCATGAAGACATGAACACACACACACACACATGCACAAGCAGTGTGTGGTAATGTCTCACGTATTATATACATAACTATAGAAAATTATGTTTCAAGTGGAAGTAAAAACTGCATGTTTTCAAAGCACCACAGTGAAGCAACTGGGAGAAAATGAATAAGAAATGATGTGAAGACTTTATAATAACAGACTGTGTCCCAAATCCACACTACATAATAATTCTGTACAATATATACTGCATACTAATCATTTACATTTAAATTTAGCACTTTATTAATCCCACTTGGGGATATTAATTTTTTATTCTACACATGAGCCTAAAATACACACATACACACACACAGAGAGAGAGAGAGAGTATATACATACATTAGTGGAGAGAGTGATGGGGCGGCTTCATAGCTGGCACTCTAAACAGTTAGGAGTTTGGTGCCACGTTCGAGGGCAACTCTGCAGAGCCCTGGACCTGAACTGACACCTGTCCACCTCCCAGTCCACACTCCCTAAAATGGTCCAAGTTTGACCTTCTTCCACCCTCCAGTTTCCAAGACAAGTCAGGCCCCTTATGGGCAGAGATACTGCCACCGCCAAATGTCATAGTGTGCTGTTTAAAGAAATTCTGAAAATATTTTACCAGTTTTACCAACAGGAAGGAAAACCTTGGTTGTTAATCCAACAGCAACAGTAGAAAAATACAACCAGTTGAACTTAAAGGTAGAATCAGTAGGATTTGTCAAGGCTGTTTGTAAACGCACAGAAAATAGTTTACTGTTGAGTCTCATTCCCAGGATATCAAATACCAGCATCCTGGGTTGGTGAAGTGTCCTGAGCATAGCAAAATAATAATGAGGAAACAGACATGAGGGCAGAGTCTCTGTAGATATAACCACCACCACACACTTCTAGTGGGTCATAAGTGAACATTGAAAGGGATTAAGTTTCTGAGTCTACATGTTGTTTTTCCTTTTTCTTTCTTTCTTTCTTTTCTTTTTTCTTTTTTCTTTTTTTTCTTTTTTTTTGCAGTCGCTTTTTCTGTTTTGTTTTTTAGGAAAATGTTGCATATTGTGCCTGAAACAAATAGTCCCAAAAATGTTGTCCCACTTTTCCCAATATTTTTTAGCTGTGAGCACCCCTTCGTTTCTTTTCTGCATTGCATTGTGGGAGAACGGTCAATTAACAGCACACTCAAAAATCAGCTGTATTTAGTATGCATACCTTCTGGTTGAATATACTTTATTAGTTACTTATACAGTGTGAGCACACCAGAGGTTGCATTAGACTTTGTCATTGTCCATCTTTTTTTATAATAATAAGACATGGCCTATTTTACGACATTTTTTTTTTTTTTTAATTAAATCACAGTAACATTTAATATACAGAACGAGCTCACAGATTATGCATTGCATTGACCGTTTGGTCACTTTTCATGTCAACACAGCACAAAACAGATGAATGATTTTTTTTTCTCCACAGTGACAGCTACTGTGCCTAAACTACTGACTAAATGGTAGCTCAGCTGGTAGAGCATTCGCCCCATGTAACATGTAAAAGTGAGGCTAAAGCATGTCGACTGCACCCTGGTGGCTGGTTGCAGAACAGGTCATAAATCCTGTTTCCCCAATGTCAACAGATAGGACATGCGCCAAATTAAACATCACAGGACTTGTCAAATAATTTTTTTCTCTAACGTGGTTTCTGTCATTTTAGGTAGTTGCTATCGCAGTGATGTTTGTTCAAATGTTAATTTTTATGATGGTTTTAATTAGTTCTTTGATGCTATAAAAACAGGGTTTCACGCCATGATTGACAGCTGATCCCTGCTAGTGGCTGAGTTGTTCAGCTGTGTGAGCAGAAACTCGAAAGTGCAGCTCCAGTGTTGACCATTACTGGCTCCAAATTAAGTCATCAGAGCAAGATGGTAATGTTCTTATAATATATATTAAATAAGAATATAATTTGCTGTTCAGTTATAAATCAAAGTATTGGACAAACTTAACTATTGTCCTGATGATGTGCTGGATAAAACGTTATCATTCAAGTTATTCATCCTGTGATGGATGATGAATGTCTGAACCAAATTTCATGACAATCCATCAAATAGCTCTCACTTTGAATCAAAAACATCAGTCTGCTGGTGTTATGGTTAGTTCAATAAGTGCAGTTTCTCTGTTTGTTTCTCCTGTCTTCCCCTCAGTCTGCTGAACATGACAGCTGGTGCTACTGCAAATGAGAAATCAGGGGTCACCGAGGTCAGTGGGTTTCCTCTTCAGGGGATCATGAATATCTGTACAAAATGTAACTAAAATCCATCCAACAGATGTTAAGATATTTCAGTCCAGACTAAAGTAGTGCACTGACCAACAAACTGATATCATTGCTCTCCACAGAGCAATACTGCTAGAGTGGCTAAATGTGAAGCTGAACTGATCATACCTGCTTTACCTGTAGCATTAAAGGTTATCTGAGTAGAGAAAAACTGTGAAGACTTTATAATAAAGATCTGACATGAACTCCAGAAACATCAAGTCTGTTTATATTTCTGACTCACGAGAACAGTCATTATTGCACAATGAGACATCTGTGTTCTGTGTTCACTAACTGAAAAGGTCAGGTTTAAATATAAATATCCATGACAACGTACTGAAAAATAGAAAAAGAATTTATCTTGAGGAACTGATCAAGGATACCAAAACGCCACCTTTGTGTTTTTAAATGGCATATTAGATTGTATTGTAAATTAGAAGTCACTATGTTCCTCTATGACCGTGTGTATTATTGCACACCGTGTGTGTGCATTTCTGTGAGTGCGCTTGTGTGATTTGTGGCAAGTTCAAAACTGTTGAGTCAGGTTGGATTTACAGCTTGATACACCGGGCTTAGATATTAAACATTAACTATTTGAGAGGGAAAGACAGAGGTGTTTTAATACATATTACAAACTTTACAAGACCAGTTTGGCCACCAGTGGTGATTCTTGACACCACTCTTGACATTTTGCATGGGCATCCTTGGATTAGTGAGGTGAATCTTCATTTTCATTTATCTGTTTTTTTAAACAGATAATATTATGTTCATATAATAATATTCATGATGCACAATGTCAATTGTTCCTTTTGTGAGGAAAATTGTGTCTTGATAGATGGTACAAATCTAATTTATGAACATTTTGTCTCATGAAAAAACTCTAGATTTAGGTGAAGAAGAATATAACAAAAACTCAAAGATCACTGTGTGCACACTTATGATGTATTATATTACCATTAGCTGCAGGTTTAATCACCTCCCTGAAGAAAAAATGTTTTATTTGTTTTGGGATTTAGGTGAGAATGAAGCTAGTTAGCTAAATATAATTGTGATTATAAAAGAAGGAACGTTTTTTTTGTGGCAGATTTTATTTGTCAAGCAAGAACATGTCTGTTTGCAAAGTAATGTGACATGTTAGAAGTTGTGTTCTCATTGCAGCAGTATTTTTGGTGTCTTATAATTCTTTGTTGTGTCTGCAATTTTATATACATGACACAATAAACATCAAGCAACAAGCAGATGTGCTATAGTCATAATTCATCTTCATCTTCATCATCTCCACCTCTCTCTGCCACCTGTGTCAATCTGTAAAGCCCCTCCCACCAAACCCACAAGCACGAAAAGGCACCTGTGATTCAAAGTGAAACCTCTCACTGTGAGTTATTCCCCACTGTGATCAATCATGTCTCTTTACTACTCTTTGGCATTGAACAAAGCCCTGCATGGATCATATTCAAGTTTGCACAAAACTCTGTTCAAGGCAAAGGAGTTACTGGAAATTTCTCAAAAGTTGCAGGATTTTCTATTGGATTGGATTTCCACTATTGAATCAGGCTTTCACCATCTGAAGAGATGTGTGTGAGCATATGCATCTGTAGAATAGTCAATTGGAACACAGTTTCGCTGAAATGAACTGTGACCGGCCGAAGTCTACCTTCATAGGCTAGATTTTCTAAAGCCAGAAAACAGAGCCAAGTCCTCTCTCAGACCCCTTGAATTAAATGATGCTAAAAGGTTATTATGAAATTTTGCCCAATAACACCAAAAGCTAAACTGCCTCCCCCAGCTTTAAGCCAAAACGAGAAGATTATCTAAAAGTCTTCAGGATTAATGAACCTGCAGACAGACTCTTTGTCTACATGAACAGACTGCAGAGACAGCAGCCATAGTATGAAAGCAAACTGTTTCCTATCATCAGAATCAAAACAGGCCCTCCTTAAAACATTATCTTTCTACATCCATCTCTACCTCACATTCCACCTCTATCACACCCTGCACCACACCCCGTCTGACACAGTGGTGAAAAATGAATCTAAAAAAAAAAAAATGCTGTCACATATAGTCAAGCAATCTTTGATCATTCACATTATTTCCAGTGAAGTAACAGACAGTCTATGCTGACAGTGGGCACACACAGGGCACTCTCATCTCAAGGAGGCACATTCAGTCAGTGCCCTCCATTTATTAAGCCTTTTATCTTTATCTGGTGGCACACACACACACACACACACACACACACACACACACACACACACACACACACACACACACACAGAGAGAGAGAGAGAGAGAGAGGCAGAGGCATGGGTCTTATCGTGGTCAGCTGCAATAAATGCATGTGAGCCTGAACTTCGTCCAAGTTATCTCTCTGATATGTGGCAGCTGTGGTATTTACTGTAATCCTGTCTAATGGACCAGCTCGATGGTTTTCCTCGCTGCTGCTTGATCCAAATGGGTGCCTTGCCCTGTTACTGTTTTTTTTAAAGTGGGGTCCAGTTTTATGCTCAGCCTGTGGGGCTTCAAGTGTGTCCCCCAGAGAGAATGGAGGTCAGATCAGTTTCACTGTTGTTCCTCCAGCTCAAGATAATGTACAGGGAAAACTGATGAGATCATTCTGCCTGCAGCCATTGAACGGATTAAATTCTGGCATGCTTATGATTAGAGCCCGACTGATACTGGATTTTTTTTTTTTTTTTTTGCGCTGATGCTGATACCGATATTGGAAAGTAAAAAATTTCAATATGGATTTATCAGCTGACATTCTTGTTCAAATAACTCTAAAGAAAGAAAACATTAAAGAACCAGTGTGTAAGATTTAATGGCATGTAGTGGTTAGTTTGGAGATTGCAATCACAAGATCTCACCTTCCCCTTTCAAGTGTGTAGGAGATCCTAGGGGGGCTGCAAAACTCATGCAAAATGAGAAGGGCTGTATGTAGAGTCAGTGTTTACTTTGTCTTTTCTGTACAAACAGTACAGTGACAGTGCAACACGGCAAAGAGACTCTATCTGCAGATATTAACGGCTCAATCTAAGGCAACAAAGATGCAATTCTTTTTTTCAGGTGATTTTACACCAATGAAAACATACTTATGAATATTACATTTCTGACATGTTCTGCCAACAAATCCCCCTAAATCTTACACACTGGACCTTCAAGAACTAGAATTACTGCCTCATGATTGTATGTCAACCAATCAAGTTATATTCACATCCATACTCATCTACATAGGCAAGACTTTGAAGGAAGTTAATAAAGATTATTAAGTGCATTTCTGGGGGCAAAATGGAAGTAATCACTAAACTGACATTTATGTGAATAATTTCCAATAAGAAACATGTTGTCTTTACTTAGAGACTATTGTAACAGACTACAGAGGACTGATAGAGAGCTGAATATTATGATGTCACAATAAAGTTGACCTTTGACCTTTGGATGTAAAATATTATCACGTCATCATTTTATCATATTAGATATGATAAAAGATTTGTGAGTATTTTTGTTATAATATTAATTTTTGGGTTACAGCCAAAGATTGAAGTTTTGTGACGTCACAGTAACCTCTAATCATTCTTGTGGCCAAGTGGATGTTTGTGTCAAATTTGAAGAAATTCTGTCAAGGTGTTCTTGAGACACAACATTTACAAAAGTGAAATGGACAAAGAGACAAACAACCCGAAAACATAATACCTCTTTCTAACATAGAGTGAGCAAGTGAAGTTGAGTGGATAGAGTGCAGAAAAAATGTCCAGCTACAACACAAGTGATGTTGCAGCGGCACCGGTTCTATTTTCTCTGCAGATGAGTAACTTAAGTATCTCAGTTATTTATTCTTAAGTAGCTTAATTTGTCAGCATTGTTTCTATATGATCAGGGGACTTGTAACTCCCTATGCTTTCCCTTTTTCCCTTAAAATTTTGTCCTTGTTGACGGTATTCCTATAAAAGGCTTCTGTGGATCATATAAGATGTGCTGCCTTTTGCCGTCGTGCATTAGTGTCTAGTTGTCCCTGTTGACCGTTTTGATGATGGGAAAAAGACATGTAAATGATGTCACAGAAAATAGGTTAGAGGAGAAGCAAGCATGGGAAACTTTGCTATAATAAAACAAGGAACACATCACTCAGCCTATCTGCTGACACACAGAGCGATCTGATATTCGCTTGCACGCTTGTTTGCATCGCTTCTTGTGAGTAAGCAGTGTAATGGCCACAGTTATCATCAGTGCGGAGGCATAAAAAGGATCAAATAGACATAAAATGATGCCCATAAAAAAAAAAAAATTAAAAAATTAAAAAAAATATTGGACAACAGACATGCTGATACTGACACACACCAGTTACAGCTGTGCTAGGCCAATATCAGGCTGATAGTATCTGCTAACAACATATCTGTCTGGTTCTACTTATGATGAGATTTTCACGGCTGCTCATAGTCCCACACAGTCTGACACAGTGTTGCATGAATAAGTATGGTGACCCCTGCACTGGGGACATTACAGTACAGGAGGAGGCAGAGAAACAGACAGAATCAAGAAAACATCTGTCCTTTAATGTCCAATCAACAACCAAAATCCAGCAAAAGGTGAGAATGATTTTTTTTTCCTGGCTCTGAAGCCAAAGGAGGAGGAGTAACCTGGACTTGAAAGTGAGAACAGTTTGGCGGACTGGGAGAGAGGTAATCTTAGATTAAGGGAAGTAACTGCACCGTGCAAACAATCCTGCACAGACTGAGCAGCATGCAGGACGCAGGTGTTTGCTGAAGAAGAGTTTGGATGACAGCAGCAAAACTGCACAGAAGAAGCGAGAGAAACTGGACCATCAGTGACAGTGATCTGTGCGATGGGAACCGGTGGCGGTGGAGCCGGTCATTTCACCTGCCTGTGCTCTTACTGATCAAATTCATGTTGTTTTAATGCTGCTGAGAAAAGATGAGGGACTTTTTACTTCGCTGTGTTCTTCTCTGGGCGACGCTGCAGCGGAACAACATGCAAATTGCTCTACCTGCCACAGGTGAGTCGATAACAGCAGCTACAGTACGGATATGATACCTAACAGGTACAAGTATAACGCCGAATGAAACACGAACCACACACCGAACTAATACACAAATACAAAGCTGACAGGTTGCACTGTCCTTTTTCTTTGGAGTTGGATTATGAAAAATTAGATATTTTATAAGTGGAGTCTGGGTTCAGTGTTAAACATTAGAGCACGCGCTCTTCTCCTGTACTGTACTGTATTGTACTGTATTGCACAAATCCCAATTAATGCCAGCACATCCACAAAACTTTTTTTCTGTCGTAAATTCAGTATTTGAGAACTGCTGTTAATAAATGTTTGGAGAGTCAAAGTGCAGCACGCCTCACGGTGAACAATGCGGGTTAAGGATCTCTGACATTTTTAATATGTACCAACAAGCCAGGATCAGACTGGTTTAAACAAGCTGGACGGTTTTATTGTGTGGTGGTACATTGCATAACACTGTTTCATTAATTTTAATCCAGGAAATGTAGTGGGCGTGCCTTTGTGATCTAATCAATACAACCTAATGGTCTTTAGTCATGATGAGGGTAATTAATTCATCAGTCACTATTGTAGACTACACTGTGAGGAAACAGTTTGATATCTCTTTATTCTATCACCTACTACATTTACTCTACCACACCTCAGTACAGCTTCTGAAGTACTTCTACTTGACCTGAACATTTCAATTTAATACTATCTTATGCTTCCTCTCCACTAAATTTTGTAATACTGTAGCTTTTACCCCACTTTATTTATCTGCTGGCTATGGTAACTAATTACTAGTCAGATTATAATTAGAAACACGTGATCATTGTATCAATTATGATGCAGGGTTACATATTAAACTTAAGTATATAAAGCAGCCAAATTATTATAAACTCAATTCGCTAACTTTAAAAATGTTTCTTACACATTAATGCATTAGTGATAATAAAACAGTTGTATAATATGTTAGAGTATAACACATTTGTCTACATGACTGTTTTTACTTTTGATACTTCAGATACATTTTACTGAGAATATTACAGATTTTGAAGGTGGGATCTTTACTTCCAATGGATTATTTAAAAATATATTAGTATTACTATTTTTATTTATAGGATCTAGGTGGTTCTACTACCACTGCAGGTGCACGTTTCTTTCATGGGTTTAAAGTGTAAAAGCAACAGCTGGCTGAGCTGGACTGAAGTTGATTTTGTGACTTCCCATGGAACAAATGATCAGGGTGTATTAACTGTAATGTTAAGCTATGGAAAACGTAATCTTTTCCAAATTATGACACCACTGGAGATGTTTCAGCCAAACTGGACCTCAAATGGTTCACTGAAATATATGAACAGTGTGTCCCACCAGCACTGGTCGCTGAAGTTCAGTGAGTCTCATGATTCAACTGCAGCTCCTCACCTGACAAACACCCACCTTTTCATCCGTATTCCCAGTTTGTGACACAGGCTTTCTGTTATAATTTTGCTGTCTAAGATGATATAACCTCAATGACATAACTGTGACATCATCAGGGCTATTTTTATAAGACCTGTCAAAGCTTCAGTAGAGCTAAAGAAGGCATTCTACTGTTTTTACAAGCATGAAATACACCCCATGATCAATAAAAAAGTAAAGATAAGGATAAGGAACACTCAACAGACACACAAAATCACGACAGGCACTGACGTGTGCCGACAACAATTTAACACAGTCTGAGAGCAGCAGAGTGCTAGGTGCTATAACATTAAATGCTCCACTAAAGGCACATTCAGCACAAGTACACAGGCTCGACATTAAGACACAGTACATAATAATACAACAGCGCCACAGAAACGTGGAAAGCACACTGCACAGCCACAGTACGTGATAATAAATAAATGTTTCTTCCTTTCATGCAGTTAACAAGCTACGAGGTTTGCTTTTCTCCTCAGCCTTGTCAGTCACATCATCAGAGTCCAGGTTCATCAGGATCTCTTTCTCTGTCGCGTTTTCTTTGCCAGGCGATGTTGACATACAATAGTTTCCAGCCTGACTTTTCCTTTCCATCCATCATAAACATTTCAAGGGAATCATAAGAGAATATTTATCAAAAGGTACAACTGGGCTGATCTCAAATGTTTTTGCTGCACACATAAAATATCTTTTTGAGAAAACATCAGCAAATTAAAAATTCTTCTTCTCGTTTCTTTTAATCAGTTGAATGTTGACCCATTCTGAGTGGCTCCAGTGGCCTATTTTTGGGCAGCCCTCCTGGCGTTCGCCCAGTTTCCAGATGTCCAATCCATCGCTGAAGATAAGCACATTTCACAGAGAACCAGTAAATCATCCATGTCATGTCATCATGATTTTCAAAAAGCTGAAGAAAAACAGGTCTCAAAGGAACAATTCAACATTTTGGGAAATACTCTCGCTTTTTTGCTGAGAGTTAGATGAGAAGATTAGTGTCAGTCTCTGAAGGTGGAATATGGGCTGAAGAGCTCAGAGATAAAAACTGGTGCAGATCCACGCTGTGCTAAATTAAACTTCACATTATCTCAGTAATGCAGCTAACCCGTTTATTGTTCATGTTTGATTCATCTCGAGGAGCAGCCCATCACTGTATTTTTTAAGGACAGTGGGAGCTTTGTTCCTCATGATGACTTTGGCATGGTGATACTTGTGGTACTTACAGGTGGCCACAGCTAATTAAAAGAAAATACTTTTGACTTATCAGGTAAGTTAGAGATCCCCTAGAAAGCCCTCATGGAATGTGAGGAATTTTTAATTAATTTGTGGTCTCACTTTTCTGCAGGGAATCTGTAAACGTTTAAAAGGCAACAAAGTCACATACAGTTTATGTGTAAAATGTTTCAGATGATCAAGAGTTTAGAAGTTGCCTGTGTTGATTCTGATCTAACACAGATTTGATAGTCTACCATCTGTCTGCTTGATGACAGCGCATGTTGACAGTGCACTTCAGAGGAAGCATTAACATATTTTTCATTCATCTGCAGTAAAACATATGGCTTTGGCACAGCTTGAAACTGGTTAAATGACAGATGACATCCTCAAATCTCTCTCTCACACACAAGCATACGTATTCACATCAACATGCACTTTTCCTCTGAGGAATGCAAAGATGGAGCAGTTCCTCTACATCTCCATCAACAACTCTAATCTCAGCATCTCCCTTCATCTTTCTGTCTTATTTTTCCTGTTCTCTACCTCATTTTCCCCCTTTCAGTTTCTCCTCTTCACTACCATGAGTATATATAAGTTTCCACAGAGGATTTCGTGTTGGAGCTTCTCCCTCCCCCTCTCTTCTCTTGTAATCTCTGTAAGTTATCTGTGTTTCATTAAGCTGTTGGCTGACATTTCTTCGTCTGATTGGGCTGTTCTCCCTCATTTCCTCTCAGCCTGTTTATTTTCCTGCAGCTTTATTTTCTGCCTCCCTATAAAAGTTTAATGATTATGGACCATTGCTGCAATCAAATAAAGGGCGTGTTCTGCAGAGGAGCTGCAAATGGAAAAAACAGAGAAGTGTGAACTATAGGCAAGAAATGAGGCAATAAAGCAGATGACTATTTTGACTACTGGGAATGCGTGTCATAGAGCGTGCTCATTCAATCAGATCCTCATTTCAGATTTTTATAAGAACTAATTTGAGACTAGATATTGTCTTGATGTTGTCTTTTCCTGATTTTAAAGACCGCATTACAGTAAGGTGATGTAATTTGAACTGAGCTGAGCTGAAGTCTGAACTTACCAGACTGTTCTAGCTGTTATATTTTTTATCTTTACCACTTAGTCATTATATCCACATTACTGGTGATTATTTATCAAGAATGTCATTGTGTTAATATCTTGTGAAAGCACTAATAGTCATGCCTACGCTGTTGCTGCAATGTTTATATTGAGCTATTTGTTCAAAAATATTGTATTGTATTTGATTTTGTTCATATCACCCAGCCCTGTAGTTTAATCTACAGCAATGCATTATGTTCTATAAGATCGTCACTATTTAAGTAGTTACAGTATATTTAATAGAGAAAAAGTGTATCTCAAGATATATTATATAACGTGTAAAAGCCAAAAAATATTGGGATATTATTTTATTGAAGCCATATCACCCAGTCCTGCTAATGTCAAATTATTATTTAGAGATGCATGATAATATCAGCACATCAAGTGAAATATTGGCTTGAAATGAACATTTCTGCTGATATGACAGGCTGATAATATGACACTTAAATTATGCACATGTGATTTGAGTATGTCTGCGATGTGGCAGTTTGGTGAAGTGTTTGAAACAGATTGCAATGTTGCTATTTGCAATGATATCTCAGTGTCAGTCATGTTAGGAGGAGCCACATCACATTCCTTTAATACTAAAAATCAATGCAGATTCCTCAAGTTAAAGGAGACAAAGACAATGAAGTATCTGTTGGTCACTATATTTTTATAGAGGCCTGACCTCATAACCTGTGTACCAGTATTGGCTGGGTGCTACACACCACGGCCCAAAAGATGATTCCCAGACATTTCCCAAACACAGCAAAATACAGAGAACATAAGATAATACAGGCAGAGGTCTGTGCAGAGTATACCTATTAAATCCTTTAAAATGAAATTACCTCTGAGTTGTAATTGTGCTCACTGTCAGGATCAGGCAGCAGGTACAACAATGTTTTGGGAGTGCTCACTGACAACCATACTGTCAGTGTGGTTTCATCCCAGCCTTTTGATGTTTACATGCTGGTTGGATTTTTACCAGTGTGTAGTCTCTCTTGAGTGCACACTGTACAAGCATGGTCAGGCATTGCTGTGTCCATCAGGGACCACCTTAAGAAAGGGCTATCTCAGCCCCCACACTCCTCCACATCTGGTGGATGGAAAATGTTGACCACAAAAAGGGTCTGTGCACAGAGACCAGTAATAAGTGATGATTGGCTGGGACTATTTTTATGAATCTATATTTGCTTTTTTAGGAAAATTCTGCAAAGTTTGCCTTTAAGAGTCATCATCCCAATCATTGCAGCAAAGCTTTAAAGAACAAAAAGGAACAACAACAACAAAAAAAGACTGTTGTGTCTGCATCTGTAGAGTGGGTGTAATAATATGTTACTTTAATCGCAGGAGATACTTGATGTTCTTTGTAAATTGGAAACAAATATGTGCATATATTGGTATCAGCCAAAATGAGTTGGAAACTATTGCTTTGTCAGATACCAGAAAAAAAATTAATATCATGCATTCCTAGTATGTGATGGTATAAGACCAATATATGTATCAGAAGCCACATGTAGTGAGCAGGATTATGAGGAAACACTCCTCAATCCAGGAGGAACAGATGAGTGAGGCACCAGATGTATTGGACACATATCTGATCGGGATGGCGCTCGTAGATTCTTTTCATTGAAACTTATTCCACTAAGATGAGTTTTTGATGTCGAATTGGAGCACAATCGCCTCTGAGAAATGATGAAGGGTGAAGACGTAACAAGATTGTGTTCATTTCACAGGAGAGATCCCCAGATGCACTTTCTCTTTTTCTCTCTGCGCTGCGTTTTATTTTGTTACTGTTTTATCACCGGCGTAAATCTCCCTCTGGTTTCATATGATAAACTGACTCCTGTGACCAATCCTCTTGATTCCTGGCAATCATAAATCCTCTGCTGTAGCTCCATTTAAAGTATTCTCAATTCTAAATTTCTGACATGTTTTGGTAGTGTGAGCAGCACAGCAGGATCTCAGTTATCCCTGAAACAAGACACCTCATATACCTGTTATTGCCTTTCATTCTTTATGTGAATGGTTCCCCAAAGGAAAGTAACAGCGCTGTGACATTAATACGATCAGTCTTGCCTTAGAAACCTTAAATCAGTGTCTCTTTTTTATATGACAGAGATATTAATGTAGTCACGATGGGATGATTCATCACTGCCAACAGTTTTTAGTATCTTTGAGGGTGTGTGAACCTCATAAGTCACCACGTTTTATGGATATTACACATTAACCATTAATTAAAAACGTGCCTGTCTGTGCCTCGATCCGGTGTCTAAAAATAGTGGAAACTGAAGCTCTACTTTAAAGCTGATATCAGAAATATTTTTGTTGAGCAAATGGACTTGCTCTCAATAGCTCTCCCTGCAATGCATCTATAAGGTTAACAGTAATAATACTAATAAAATAACAGCACAGTTTTCAGCCCTAGTTGACAGCTTTACCGAAAGCTCTAAAAACAAACATCACACAGGAGACACAGTTAGCAAGTACCTGGTGAACACAGTGACAGATTTAGCAGTTAAAAGGCTAGAAGGAAAATTAATCTTGGACATAAACTTGCCAGGTTGCCAAAAACATGAAACATGACTCCAAATCAGTGCAAATGTTATTCTAAATCTCCTGGATGTCTAAATGTGTAAATAAGAAACTGTAATTAAGTCCACCACATCGACATAAACACCGGAACCTGAATTAAGTTCATTGATGTTTCACAGATTATGCAGTAATTTAAGTTCATATGTAAAACAAGTTAAACAACAGTAATTTGCATAGTTGATTGGTTTAGAAGGAATTGCAGGAAATATTTACAATAGTTGAAGTAATGCACTAAGTTAATCTTTTAAATTATGTGTTGATAATTTATAATGCAGAACTTTCAGTTCATATTCATGTGTAATATTTTGGAGTAGTAACTATGTTTGTTGCTTCATTGTAGCTGTGCATCTTTAATTTCCTTTCGATACTTTCATGAGAAGAGAGTTTTGTGGTTCACCTGTAGGTCAGTCAGGCAAGCAGAGAGACGAGCCACACATTTTTTTTTTGACCTCTCCCTTTTCTTGTCCCTTTAATGAACCATTCTCCCTTGGATTTAATGGAAATTGTGCTCCTATATAAGTGTTCCTGTGGATTGTTTTCATGAGGATTAGGATAAGGGTGGAGTTAGGGTAAGGCAAAGGCAAATTTGTGCATTTTCTTTAATCAATATTAACTTACGATTAATTCATTAATCATTAATAATTATTGACATAAAAAACATACTTTTTTTTCTCATTGTCATTTTATTGTCCCATATTCAATAAATGGCTCCGGCAGACGCAACAATCTCAAATGAGCCACAATTACTGCCTTTTATAGACTATTGAATAATTATAGATTAATACAGTTTGTTTGTTTACATTAATCAATTGATCAATTAATCAATGATTATTATTAACATTACTAGACAAGGAGAATTGTTAAAGCATCAAGCCTAAACTTCATTCAGTGGAGACCTACAATAAATGTGATAACATGCGAGTGTTGTGTTGGCAGCTTTTTGCCCCCAAGTGGCCAAAAAAAACCAAAAAACAGTTAATGCCGGTTTGATCACTGTATGATGACATACATTTGGTAAACAGTAAACAAACCAATCAAACCAAGAATCATATGAGGTTCACATCCACATATTGAAATGACTTCTTCTCATTTTCCCTCTTGTTTTGAACAGTATTAAACTGCTGTGAAGGGGATATTGTCCTCCTGCTGGACTCTTCAGGAAGTGTGTCAAACTATGAGTACTCACGCCTGTTGCGCTTCACCGCCGAGCTGCTTCGTCCCTTCTCACTGGGCCGTGGGCACGTAAGAGTTGGGCTGCTGCAGGTTGGCACAAACCCAAACCTGGAGTTCGGCCTGGACGTCCACAACAATCAGGACAGTCTGCAGAAAGCTCTGAGGAGAGTCAACCAGCTGCAGGGGGACACCAACACCGAGGCAGCGCTCAGGGTGGCCCAGCGGCTCCTGACAGAGACAGAGGAGGATGTGCCAAAGATCCTGCTGTGGCTGACTGATGGCGTGCAGCCTGGAGACGTGGATGAGCTGATGTCCGAGCTGAAGGAGCAGGGAGTGTCTGTGTTAGCTGTGTCCACAGTGCATGGCAACTACCAGGTGTTACAACGAGCAGTGACGCCACCTCTGGAGTCTCACCTTTACTCTGTGGACATAGACAACATCGACATCATCACTGAAGACCTGAGGGGCGCCATCATCAGTATGTGTGTGTGTGTGTTAGAAATAAAAGGTTTAGCACAGTCACTCTACAGAAGATGTTATTATTAGGCAGAAAAAATGAATTTTATCTACATAATTATTCACCACAGTCTCCATATATTATCTCACTATGCCTCTCTATCTCTCCTTCCTCTCGTCTTGTCTTATCTATAGAAATCATTCGTGCTGAACGGCTGCGTGTGGTTCACTTGACTTCCCACAGTGCTGTGCTACAGTGGCGTCCTGTTCTGACAGCAGGCAATGGTTACTATGAGCTCCTGTATAACTCTGTGAGGGAAGCAGACCCTGAGACCAGGCGTGTTCTCCCAGCGACCTCCAGCTTTGTAGAGCTGACCAACTTGCACCCTGACACCACCTACACAGCTTCCCTCCACCCAGAGTCCAACCAGAGGTTGTTTAGCACGCTCTCAGTCAACTTCACCACACTTCCAGGTGAGAGGATTTAAACAGGATTTTCTTCTCTTCATTTTCATCATCAACCAGAGAGATTTCTGCTTTCTCTGCAAAAATACATTTGAAAAATTCAAAACCAATCTCTTTTCAAAAATCATGACCTACTTATTCAAGATTATCCACAGACCTTGTTATGAGCAGTTTCATGAAGGAACTGCTTTCTTTCTGCTTTCAGATAGAAAGAAAGTAGTTCCTATATGAAACTGCTCACAACAAACCAGTGTAGTTCACAAACCAATGGATAATGTCACAGTGACTCCACTGTCTAATGGAAGAACTTGATCAAAATAGTTGAGAAGACAATCTCAGCACAAGGTTCATTCAGTTGCTGGAGTTTTCAACCATTTTTACATTAAGATTTCTCAGTTGTCATGGTATTGCAGATGTTTGACGTCCCACTTTTCTGACAGAAATATATTACAATTCTGGAGACCAGCCATTCACCAACTAAGTGCTTGTTAAAGAGGGTTGATGGGTCTTTTTTTTTTATAGACAGAATATCCTTGCCATTAGGGAGCCTTTTACTGTTTCCTGTCTGCACAGTTGAAGTTTGTATTAAGTGTGTTTCATTTGCAACCACACACACAACCCCTGATTTGTACAGCAGGTGCTGCACAGCAATCTGTATAAGGCACACTGGGCTTATCCTGCATTCATGTGGTGTCAGAATAATTGGAAACATTAATACCCGAGTGGGAAAATTCCCACAAATGCCTCTTTGAGTCTAAAATGTTGGTACACAACTTGTCGAGCTGTTGTGGGTTGGGTAAATGTTTGGTTCACTTTTTAATTACCTCAGTTACACCTGTTGCATATCAATTTTTTTTCATGTAATTTATAATATGGTATTGGGTTGTGACCGTGCACATAGGGTGATCTAGATTAGTTAAAAAAGTTATTTGTTAGCATTAAACCCTGATAACAAGTCAGGTGAAGTGATATTTCAGTGGTTTAGGGGATTGTAGTAGTGCAGCATCCATGTTGTTTCCACATTTTGACTTAAACACACAACATGTAAGTTCTGCCACTGGGGGTCTCTCTCACATTTAAAACGATAACAAAACACAAAGTTAGATGACTGTTTTATTCCTCCTGAGGAGGATGCGAATGCAGCATTAGACTTAAATCAATTATAACCTTAATTTGCTGCTGGTAGTCATCCTCTCACCTGAGTCTCTGCTGGTGCTCCCTTCAGATATCTTAAGCCCAGCAGTGGTCTCCGTGTCAGACTCTGGCCATCGTCAGATCCGTGTGAGCTGGGGTCCCCTGCAGCCAGCTCGAGTCCAGAGATATACAGTGGAGTACGGAGCAATTCCAAGTGGACAAGTCCGCATCATAACATTACAGAACCAGCAGAACTCCACCTTACTGACCGGCCTGGAGCCGGGAACTCAGTACTTGGTAACAGTCAGTGCTCTGCATATGAACGGACATGAAAGAGCTATGTCTGTGAGGGCGTGCACTCAAGAGGGTATGTTTTCAGTCTGACATTTTATTCACCATGTTCGTGCAAAAGTGTTAAATTGTCTTTCAGTTGTACCTCCTCCCAGATAATTTAGTTGTCTTAAAGCTTTGCATTTGTTCTGTTTATTTCTCTTTATTGAAAGCTGACCTTTAGAGATCCATTGTGAGTCATTTATTTGACGCTGTATCAGCTTCACTTGGCCAGGCCATTTAAATCTTTCCTCCATGATGTTTACCTGTGCACAATATCCTGGTTTTGAGCTTTAACCTCATGTTTGATCTCATTCAGGATGAGATGTTCATATGGAACATGAAAAACCCTGATATGATGTTAAGATGCACATAACACCATTGTACTAACATATATGTAAACACACTCCATCTTATTTCCCCCTGCAGCAGCTCTGCCTGCCCTGGCCGACCTTCAGCTGACCTCGGTGCGGCGTCAGGAGGTGAAGGTAGCGTGGCGGGCCCATCAGGAAGGCTTGAAAGGCTACTGGCTGAGCTGGGAGAGAGAAAACTCCCACTCAAAGCCATCCATCTCCTCCATCTACCTGCCTCCTACCTCTCGTTCAACGCGCCTCACACACCTTGCACCCAGCAGTCGAGTGTGTGTGTCCCCGGTGTACGGCTCGGGTCGAGGAGACGGGATATGCTGCACTGCAGAGGGCCAGACAGGTTGGCTGAGCTCAGTATCATTAACAGCTTTTTTTTCTCCGTTCCTGCAATTATGTTCATACATAGCAGGTTTGGTTCATTAGTGTAATCTCCCGTTTTTCCCTCTCCTCTCTCTGATAGATTCCAGCCAGTGGGGTTAACAACCAGAGTCTGCAGCAATCAGGCAGCTGGAGCAAAAATAAATGGGTGAAATTGAGCATTTTAACTGCTGGATGCACTAGATACCTTGTGCAGGACTGAATCTTATTTCTTAAGTTGAAATTTACATCTTGAAATGAACTATAGTGACAGAGAGGGCTTTATCACATAACCCCAGCCCTCTGTCCTCACAATGGTTCAACAAATCTGGCACAATTATTCATTTTTTCTAATGCAAATGAAAATATTACCAACTTTGCACGGAAGCTGTCCGCCACAGTTCATATCAGTTAGTCAGAGAAGCCAGCACTTACAGTTTGTGTGAGGATCTGTTGTTATTGACAATCATTATTTATTATTATGATTAACAGTTTAACAGTCTGCAATGTTAGCCTATTCTTAAAGGGACAATTCAGATCAAAAATACATGTTCTCCCTCTTACCTGTAGTGCTATTTATTCATCTGTATAATTTTGGTGTGAGTTGCAAAGTTTTGGAGGTATCGGCCAAAGAGATGTCTGCATTTTCTTGAATGTAATACAACTAGGTGGCACATGGCTTGTGGTGCACAAAGTGCAAAAAAACAAATACATTTCAAAACCTCAGCAGAAATCAGGACCAGGTTACTCAAGATAATCCACAGACATTGTTGTGAGCAGTTTCATGCAGGAACTATTTTCTTTCTACCAAACTACACCCGCCAACCATATTACTGTGAGGAAGGAAATGTGCATCTACTCATGGACAAAAGGCTTGTTACAGAACATGATGTAAACATCAATGTTGTCCTCTTCAGCTGAGCTGTAATGTTAGCACCACTGAGCTAGCTAGTGCAGTCATATGCTGGGCGGGTATAGTTCGATAGAAGGAAAAGCTTCATTATATTTGAGTGAAGGCAGACATCTCTACAGCCGGGTAAGTAGCACAACAGGTAAGAGGAAAAATATGTATGTTTTGATTTTTGGGTGAACTGTCTCTTTAAATTGTACTGTTACATATTTACAGGTGTATCTACTTGAAACTATATGAAACAGTTCTAAAAATGTAGTAAATGTAAAGTGTGTCCTGTGTTTCCCTTCCTTACTGCCCTGATGTCAGATCAAAATCAAACCTACAGGTACCTTCTGCCACAGTTTTGATTCCTAATACCTGTAAATGATAACTTTTCTGGGCCATGGCTTCGTTCAGACCAGAAATTACTGTAGTTTCAACAGATTTGATTACAACGCCTGAAATAAGATAAGCATCTGAGGTATCATAAACCATGCAATATCTTTTTTAATGAATTTTAGAGCTAAAGCAATGCAATTGAGAATATACTCAACAAAATATAAATGCAACACTTTAGTTTTGCTCCCATTTTTCATGAGTTGAAGTAAGCACACAAAAGGTTGGTGTTAATTTGTTATATTCACTTCTCCTTTGCCAAGATAATGCATCCACCTGACAAGAGTGGCATGTAGAGATGTTGATTTTACAGTATGATTATCGCACAGGTTTGCTTTGGTCTGGTCACAATAAAAAAGCCACTCTAAAATGTGCAGTTTCATTTTACATAAAGACATTTATTAATCTATGGCTATTTTACACAGCACCACAAAAATCTTTTTTTTTCCCCCTGGAGCGAAAAGACCCACCCTACTGTGCCTCTGGTTGGCTTGTTGCCTTTGATCGTTGGGTTGGTAGGCTTTGCCATCCTGGGAAAAAATGGTATGTGCAGCTTTATGTGAAACAGCCACAGTCAGTACCTAATAAATGTCTTTTGGCAAAATCAAACTGCACATTTTAGAGTGGCTTTTTATTTTAACCAGTCCAAGTCACACCTGTGTGACGATCCTGATGTTTAATCAGCATATCTACATGTTACACCTGTCAGGTGAGTGGATTATCTTGGCAAAGTGTTCACTAACACAGATTTTAACATATTTGTGGACAGAATTTGAGAGAAATAAACCTTTTGTTTGCACAGAAAAAGTTATAGATCTTTAACTTCAACTCATGAAAAATGGAAGCAAATAAAAACACCCTGATAAACTGAGACATGAGGAGCTGAAGTACAGTAGCTTTATAATCAGGCTGAATTGAATTTCATCTTGACTTCATTGATTCATTCATTTAAATGGGTGAGAAAGAGCTGATGTGACACGAGCATCAGTTACTTCTACCTTTTCCAGTCTAATAGTAGCCTGAAGGTGAAGAGGCTTTGAATGCCAAGTTAGGGGACGATGACCTTGCCTGTTAATGTTTCTCTCAAATAAGCATGGAACTTGCTCTCGCTGATACTGATGCTTTCTTTGAAAGCTGTAAAAGCAGTGTTCATTTGTGAAAATTATCCAAATGTATTATAATATATAAAAGTTGTGTTACACACAGTTATCAGTGCAAAGTTATTTTGCAGCTGCAGGCAGCAAACCATAGTGGAGCTCACAGGCTAATGAAAAACAATGCTGCATCATGGTAATATGTCTGGAATTATTTTTATTATCTATAACGACCAAATGTCTGCTTGTTACATACCATTTATGGCCTCTCTTGATTGCTTGTTGTATTGAAAGTTTCAAATATTTTGATTTTGAAGCCAATCAGGAATGAATCAGAAACAGGCAGGTTGCCTCAGTTTGTCTCTTGGTTTCACTCAGTGACAGACAGCTGTTGTGTCAGACGCCACACTGGCAGCACAGAATAAACAGGCAGCATTGTTGTCAGTGATAAATGCAGAGAGCTTCTTGTTTCTGTACAATGCTCATAAGTATTCAGTTCTTATATAGAATATGACTGCACTACTGTGAATATACATGTGTTCATTGTTTTGTATTTACTGTATGTGCTCCTGGATTTCTGCTAAAATGTTTCTCTGGGAAACCTAAAGGACAAGCGAAAGAAGATTTCTATAAATGATATTTGCACTGTGTCCATACAGTGAGCATTTTTTTTTCTTTTGGGAAAATTATGAATAAAGTTTTAAAAATACCATTAAAAATGTATTGTCCATGATGGTGTTCTGGTATTCTGTTGTTTGTGGGGCCATCTAGTGGCTGTTGACTGTAATCAGATTATTTCAAACAGAAAAAGGTAATCCTCATGTCAATTTTTTATGCCGTGTAACCTTCCCAGATAAGACGTAATGGAAAGGACTGGAAAGTATTTGGTCATCTGAACATGTATTATTATCTGTTGTATAAACTCCTATTCACAATCCCCAAACCAGTTTGTGACAAACTGGGACTGGTATGGGATGTGACTGGAGAATGTCTTGCATCCCAAGTGAGAATCATACCTTTGGCTACATCTGCCATTAACACAATTTATAAAGGGCACGTGTAGTCTCAGTGGAAACTTGGCAAAATTTGATTGGCACACTCTCCTGGGATGAAGAGGCACTTATTTGTGGTTACCAGTGTTGTCAGGCTTTTCCAGCACATTGCAGCCTATGGTAAATTATACTTTTGATACTAAAAATGGTTATTTAACGTTATTAAATCACACATTAAATCAGATGTTATGTGAGGGTTAAAGTACAGTGAGCAGGTCATTATTGTCAAATAAATCCCATCAGGATGATGCAGGACTTGTATCATCCTGACTCCTCAGTTGGTAGAGCATGTGCACCATGCAGTCATGGACAAAGTACTCAACCCCAGTACTTGAGTCAAAGTATAGATACTCCTGGTCAAATATTACTCAACTACAAGTGAAAGTCGCTCAGTCACAATTTTACTTGAGTTAAAGTACTAGAGTACTTGGTTTTAAAAATACTTAAGTATTCAAAAGTACATGTTTATAAAAATACTTAAGTATTCAAAAGTACAAATTACAAAGTATATTTTCTAATATCAATACATGCTGTATTGTTTTCATGATGCATTTACAGAAGCTTGTAACTCTCTGAAACCATCTAATGATGCACTGACTTGCTTGTAGAACCACTCTGCTACACAAAGCCTATAGAAACACCTATAAAAACTTCAGCATAGAAATACAATCAAAACCAAAAAGGACAGTTATTGTCATTTTCTGATGTAACTGTATTAAAATCACATCATAACATTAGATTGAAGATAACTGTAAGAAGTTCTCCAAGTCTGTTAAATAACTGAGATTTCTTTCTGTCTTCAGAGGCAGTATATACATGAATTATGTGGTATTTTTCACCCCAATAAAAACAATCCAACTTTAAAAGCTACCTGGAATAATTAATAATTATAATAACATCTTGAGATTTAATTTTGTCTTTCTCCTGCCGTCACCATTACCGCTTGGGAGAGTTTGCTTGTTCTTGTTAGTGCGCCTGGACGTATTTCCACTTTTACATCAGTCCCATTTGAGAGGAGCTACTGTGATTGGTTTCTTTCTGTGAGGAACACAGCACGTGACCAACTACATTTTAGAAAACAAAACAGCAACAGCTGACTTCAACGATGTGCTCAGTCAAAGAGTAACAACAACCTTCCTAGAAATATAATGGAGTCAAAAGTACAATATTTGTCTTTGAAATGTAGTGGAGTGAAAGTCAGAAGTTTCCAAAAAAAACAAATATGCAAGTAAAGTACAGATACTCAAAAAATGTACTTAAGTACAGTACTCAAGTAAATGTACTTCGTTACTGTCCACTGGCACCATGTACTGAGGCTGTCAGTTCTCTGCAGGCTGCTAGTTGGCCTCCTGCCTGCAGCCCATTTGCTGCATGATGATGATGATTCAAGTTAATTGAACTATTCAGTCAGGTAGTAATTTATTATGACCCTAATGGAATTACAGTTTCGAGCAGTTTCAAACACTTTGTCCAAAAAACTTTTCAAACCGTGAAAACACCACATTAAAATTTAAATGTTGTCAAGGATTTCAGGACCCATACAAACCCTGGGTTATGTTACTGAGCAATCTGATTTGCAACTATTGTGGTTTGTGAGCACTCAGTGACACTTGATTTACTTTTACAAAAGTGATTTTAAAGGTAAACTAAAGTCAAAACATAAGATTAAAGTGCTACTAAGTTTTTTCTTCTTCATTTGTTCAATCAGGAACATACATGCACACAAAAAGGCTTCAACGTCCCTGAGGATGACGGCCTAACATGTAAAGCTGCAAATGAAGCATTTTTCATTCAGGGTAGCTGATTAATCTCCTGTGTTTCATTAACCTGCACCTCCAGTTCCCCCAAGGCATAAAACAGTGTTCCTTTTAACTTTCTTTGTGCCTAACAGGGATTGTCTTACCTGATCAGAGCACAGAGACACATCCGCTGTCACTTTTTTGTTGTGAAGACACAGGTAGCATCGCCTTCTTCCACTGGTCCCAAGAAGGAGTATCCTCAGTTAGCTAACAGCACCTGCAAAGACCAGAGAGGCGACTACACCGGTGTCTAACATGTAGGCAGCATGCTGCAGGATGAAAACTGACACACATTAAACTGAGGATGGAGCATGCTTTGACACTTTATATCAGCTGCTAAAACTTTTTCATAGTCAAGGTTTTTGAGACAACAGCTGCCATGAACAGCCACATGGGGGAAGATGGAGGCGAGCTTGTGGGGATGGGACTTCGTGTCTCTGTGTCCCCTGTACAAACTGCCTTTTACATCATCCTGGTGTTGCTGGGCATCCTGGGTAATGCCACCGTGGTTGGGGTGATTGGTAAGAGTGTACTAGACGACCGTGGCGGGGGACGTAACTCGGACATCATCATTATTAACATGGCGCTGTCCAACCTGCTGGTGTCTGTAGTGAGGAACACACTGCTGGTCATCTCAGACATGGGGCTGCAGGTATGTGCTCTTTCTGATCAATAGTTTTTAAAGAGACAGTTCACCCAAAAGTCAAAACTATATATTTTTCCTCTGTTCTTCTACTGTAGTTCTATTTATCCATATATATTGTTTTGGTATGAATTAACGAGTTTTGGAGATATCAGCCATAGAGATAACAGCTTTCTATCAAATACAATGGGACTAAATGGCACCCAGCTTGTAGTACTCAAAAAAGTTCTAGCAGAAAGTATTTCTGGTAGATTCTACCATAGAAAAGAAATAGTTCCTACATGGAACTGCTCATAAGAAGGTCTGTTCATTATCTTGAGTAACTTGGTCATGATTTCTGGAAAGAGACATTGCTGCTGAGTTTCTGAAATTTATTTTTTGTCTCTTTGAGCACCAAAAGTGCCATTTAGTCTCTTTATATTTAAGAGAAGGCAGACAGCTCCAACACTGCAGGCCAGGGGAAAATATATACTTTTGATTTGAGGGTGAACTGTCCCTTTAAGATTGCAGTCAGTCAGGGTATATTGACTCTATTATACTGATCATCCGTGCCAAAGTGTAGATTAAAAAAAACAAACAAACTATTGTCTGGTTGAACATATATAGTAACGTAGTACAGTACATACAAATGTCTAACCACACAGACACACATACGTACAAACAATGTACAGTGTCACTAATAACATAAAACAGCATAAAATCAATTTAGAAAGTAAGAAAAAGAGAAGAAAAAGAATGCAAGGAGATTAAAATAAACCTTTTTAAAAGGTCATATCACATTTATATATAATATAAAATACAATTTCACATAATTATCAATTTTTCAGTGTCCCTCCCTGACCTCTGTCATGTTCTTTATAGTTGTCTGTTATATTTAATATGCCGCATTGTCTGTTGATAATAAAATAGATGTTGCAGGGTTGGGTCAGATTACTTTGAAATGTAGTCATTACATGGCATTTTTTTGTAATTAGTAATGAAATCCAATTTTTTTCATCAAATTGGAATACCTTTGGATTACTTAAAAATCAAACACTGAAAATATTGCACCTTATACTATTTAAAAAATGGAAGTAACCACAAAAAATTGAGCAATGAATGTTGTTTTTTCTTTTCATGTTCAGTGCAAATATGAATAATGAAAAAAAGAGGGATGTTTCAGATGCTTCTGGTCCTTAATACATTAATTTTCATTATGTTCTTATTAAGGGAGCAGACTAACTCTTGTCAGAGGATTTGACTGAAATAGTCAATAAAAGGTTTCTGAAGTATTTATCTTCTTGATTTTTTAGAGAGAATTTAATTTTCTCTTGTTCCAAGTGTTTTATTATACCCTTCATTAGGTTTGAATGTGGTGGTGCAGTCTTCTGTTTCCAATTAAGTTAGATCAGTCTTTGTGCCAGTGGGCTGTCAAATGATACCATATTATGTTTCAAGCTGCTTTTTACCTTATTAGAATCTGTAACTCCTAGAACCACCATCAACATGCAACTTTTTGATTAGGTCTAAAAAATATTGCTCCATTAATTTCATATCCTCAACTCCAGAACATGAACTAAAGATGGTGGTACATTTATTTCTGGAGATAGGGAAGATTTTTGACAAGACGGTTTGTCTGGGAAATCTGTGTTTGTCACAGCAAACCCACAGCAGCACTGATGTCAACCAGTGAAAGAGACCTCTTTGTATCTCCAGGATATGTGAGGGTGACTTCAGATTTTTAGGAAAGGTTCAAAATTTGTGAATATGCACCCGTCTTTCTTTCTTTTACAGCTGTACTCCTCCAGAGAGTGGTGTCAGTTCCTCATGGGTATCTGGGTGTGGCTGCGATCAGTCAACGTGTGGTCAACACTCTTCCTCAGTGCATTCCACCTGCAGACTTTAAGGCGTGTGGCTCCCAGTATCGGGAACCTTAACAGCCCCCGTGGTGCTCCTAAGACCCTGCTGCTGAGTCTGGGCCTCATCTGGCTGCTCAACTTCATTTACTCGATTCCTGCTCACATCTTTTCCACTAACGGGAACGAGAACAGCACAGAAGTGAGAGTCCACTGCAGCAAGAGGCTGCATTAGCTTAAATTGAATGTGTTTATTAATTAATATATGAATGAAATTATTTTAGTGTTATGAGGTTAAAAAAGACTTGATGTTAAATTAGACAACTCAAGTTAATCTCCACAGTATGTTAACTGAATATCTTATTGAACAAGAGTAAATGGAAACCAACAGGTGTCTGGAATTAGGGCAGAACAATTAAATCAATTGAAATTCCAATATGGTGCAATATCCAAATAGTAGGAGCTGCATTTTTTCATCAAGGTAAAATGTGCCACAACATACCATTATAGATGAAGCACTGTGGTGCCCCGGCCTACAGTCATATTCTACCATTCCCACTAAAATAGTGACATATAGATGGATATTGCAATTATTCTGACAGATATTGCAATATTGCAATTGCAATATGAGTCAGAATAATTGCAATATTTTATACTGTTCATCCCTATCTGGAAGAGTAGAAAAAAATACATGCAAAAACTAATCACTGTATAGCATGCTTTCAGAAAATGGTCAGTAAAAAACATTTCTATTTAAGGAGTTATAATTTGACAAAACATTGGTACATTCCTTTAACTGTATTGGACTGTATATACAGGTACATGATGCTCTACCAACCCTGCAAAAAGTGCTGAATTAAACTAATTGCTTTTTTAAGATTAATTTCTGGATAGTTTTCTATTAATAAGAAGGAAGCTTTTTGCAACATCCATCCTCTCCTTGAGATGTGGGGCAGAAAATATATAAATCATGTAAACTAGCAACACCACAGTGTAATACAGCTCAAGTGATGTAAGAGGCATGCATTTTCAACAGTCAAATTTGAAAATACTATTTTTCCTCTGGCTTGTAGTGCTATTTGTCCATCTAGTTCTGGAGATGCTGGATGTGTGTAGTTTCATGTCAGAACTACCTTTTTTCTAGGGTAGAAAGAAAACCGTTCTTGCGTGAAACTACCCACGACAAGGCGTGTTGAGTATTTTGAGTAACCAGGTTGGAAAGAGGCATTGCTGTTGAGTTTTACAAATATATTTTTTGGCACTTACAGCACCACGAGCCGAGTGCTACCTTGTTCCAGAGAGAGGGCAGACATCTCTACAGGAGATATCGCCAAAACTCTGCAGCTCACACCAAAACTATCAAAACGATAAATCGCACCACATGCCAGAAGAAAAATATGGATTTTTGTTCTTGGGGTGAACTGTTCCTAAAATGTCAGGAAAGAATACCTTTCCCTAAATTGCTAACTGAGGTTATGTTTCTCCATGTTCTAACTCCCCTCCTCCTCCTCTGTCAGACCCTGATGCTGGTGAGCAGCACGACACGCCCCCTGCTGGGCTGTGTGTGGAACTTTCCCTCCATTTACAGCGGCCTGGCCTATGCCACCACATCTATGGTGATCCATGAAACAATTCCCATAATCCTGATGGCCTGTACCAACCTGGGCTCCCTGTACACACTCTACACCCATGGCAGGATGCGGAGTTCAGTGCAAGATGCACCTGTCATAAAACGGGTGCCTGCCGAGAGACGAGCAGCCAAGGTGAGGAAGAGGAGGGTTATTGACACTGAAGCTGTGTTCATTATATAGATGGGTAAAAAAAAATGTTTAATCAGCCAACCTGAGAATTAATTTATAAAACTGACAAACACGGACATCAACTCTACTTGTGAAGGTTTTTATTGGAGTCAGGGTGAACATATTTACTCAAATCTCAAAATCTGATCAGAGTTTCACTTCCCTAATCCTCTGCATTGTTTCTCCAGGTGATTCTGGCTCTCATAATGCTCTTCATCGCATCCTGGGGAACCAGCATTATCTCTGTCAACTACTTCAACTACAACCGCGGCTCCTCAGCAGAGTTTCTTCTGGTCGTTGCCCGTTTTGCCAACATTATCTTTATTGCCATGTCGCCTGCTGTTCTGGCAGTTGGCCATCGGCGGCTGCGTTCATTCATCAAATCTACGCTCTCTCACTGACACATACCCTGACTGACAGGACTCTCTGCTGAAGCACTGGAGGTGCAGCTCACACAGCAATGTGGATTATAAACTACTGTTTGCATCAACTTCACTTAAAAACCATTTAAAGGAGGTTCATGGTTGAATATATGATGTTTCTTTCTCTCTGGAGTTTGACTGATGGACTCAATGGAAAAGAAGAGTGTTAAAAAGTAATTAAAGGTGCGATATATAACATGCAGTCTTGTTAAATGTCAGCAAACAGGTAGGTAAAGATATAGGAGAATAATGGCTTCCTGAGCAGAGAATAAAGTCACTCTCCCTATGAGCGTCTCTGTTTATCCAGGCCAACCGTGCACGTGTCAGTGCACGAGTTGTGCCCGTTTTCAACTCAGCGTTGTGGCCTCATTAGTAACTTTCTCATATTACACCTTATCAGTGCACTGAAATATATTTCTGAATACATTTTAGAAACATTTTAGGAAGGCAATGCAGTAACATAATCTTGATCCATATTTAATAAGCGCTGCTTAGTCTGTCAGTTTGATCTGAGTTTCGGGAGCCTCAGTTGGAAACCAGACCCAAATGACAGCCTCCTAGTCTGAATATTGCTCATATTACAGGTAAAACATACACTAAAATTTGTTTCTGAAAAATTATGCAGTAACATAATCCTGATGCATGTTTGATCTGGACCTGTTTGTAGATCCTGATAAGAAATTTAAACATAAAAGAACAATTTATGATAAATGTAAACTGTTGGACCTAATAATAAAGTTTTGAAGATCATCTATGTGCTACATTTTTTGGAAATAGTTTCTCTCTTGTGCACAAAGATGGACTGGGCATGAGCCATTGGAAAGTTTTTATTGAGACATTGTACACTACATTGGCTTGCACAAATAAACTTGATATGGCAATGCAAACAAAAGAAGACTCAAGAGACTGCTAGAATACATTTCAGCTCAAAAGAAACAACAAAGAGGCAATGAGGCATTGGACTGGATAAAGTAAATTCAATGATAAAAGAAACCAAATCACCTGCTTGATTGTACTGTAATGATTTCTAACTTAGCCAACATACTGTGCTGTCTCAGTTTGGCTTACAGTAAATGGCTTTAAATATTTAAAAATAAGCTGAAATAATACTTGACAACGGTTGTGTTCAGAGGAAATGTGAAGTATGGCCCCTCTGAATTCAACTGGATGATGCATCCGAGCTAATTTGGATATAAATTTTAGTATTTTATCAATGCAGTCACACTTTGCTCCCATCATTTGTTTGATTGAACTTTTTCCTCCACTTTTATAACCTTCCTCTCTTTTTGAACAATAAAAATGGTTTGTTTTCCCCTTTTTCCCTCAGGCTTTGGGGATTTATCCCCCTCTCCAGTGTCCTCACTGTGACATTTAAGATATTTTGAACACCCCATTATCATACTCATGATTCTCCTCCTCAGCTTGCCGTGTCCGAGGGCCACCACCATGGGACTGAATCCTACAAACAGCGAGGCAGAGAAGTGGGCCACAGTCAGCAGCCCTTCAGCGTGATGTCCACCATCGTGGTTGTAATACGTCACCGCAGCGACCTGTAGCGCCCAACAGACCACGAAGAGTGACACTAGCGACATGATTACATGAGCTGCTTTGCGTTCAGTGGACACGTGTTTGTCCAGCTCCCCATGAACTCCTCCAGACTCCCCACCTGAGGTGACAGCTCGGATATGTTTCGCCAGAGCATGAAGTGTAGCCAGGTTGGTGAAAACCATCAGCACCAGTGGCAACACCTCATTAAGTGCCAGCGAGGTGGAGGCGAAGGCTGAGCCCTGCTCGTTGGAGGGGAACTCCCATATACAGCCCAGAAGAGGCCTGGTGGTGCAGCTGATCACCATTAGCTCCACAGTGGTGTTGCCGTGAACATGAGTGCTATAGACCAGAGCTGGGATTGAGAAGACCAGGTTTGCCCCCCACACCAGCCCCAGAACAATCCAAACCCGCCGCCTCTCCCTCCTCTGTGCGAGAGGTCCAAAGGTCACATGCTGTCGCCTCAGGGTGGTGCAGTGGAAGACACTAAGTGCCAGAGTCACCCAACAGCCCACAGCTCGCCACCACACCCAAAGCAGCATGAAGACTCTGCACCAGCCTGGAGACAGAGACACATCCAAGCCCAGGTCGGACACAAAGATGGGGACCGTGCGGAACAGTGAGGTCAGCAAGTTGGCCAGTGACAGGTGTACAAGGATAGTGTCAGAGGGAGGGAGTCTCCGAGCTGGACTCTCAATGGCTGACTGAAACACCTGAGAGCGTAAGCAAGACAGACTGAGAACCATCTTACCCAAAACATTCAGATCAATTAAGTTTGGAGAAGAAGAGAGGGCCTCCAGCACTGAGCAATAAACTGCTGTGGACCATGTTAGCAATGAAAGGTATGTTAGCCACTTTAAATATCAGTGTCAGTTAAGTGTACGCTATACTTAGAATATTTTTGCCATCAAACAGCCTTTTCCCTCGGAAACTGCTGTTATATAAACCAAAGATCAGTCTCTCCAAACCAACAAAACTCCACAGGCAAAATCAGTCATTTTACCTCTCAGAACTCTCAGAGTTTCTGGTCTACCACTGTCTCCATCTGTTAGATTGTTTGCATTATTTTGTTACTTCTGTGGTTTAAAGGGTTAATTTGGTTTTACTGAAGTCACACAGTAACACAAATAAACTAAGAGATATAATAAAAGATCGAGGCAGCAGTAGACCACCAAGTCCCATGTTCTGCGAGGTAAAATTACCAATTCACCTATGGAGTTTGGTTGGTTTGGTTGGAGAAAACGATATTTGGTTTCCTGTTGAAGAGGGCTGTCTAATGGCAAACAAAAGCAGTGAATATATTCTAAATATATAATATAGTTAACTGATATTAATTTTTTCAGTGGACCCCTACAGACCCTGCCCACAGCAGTTCACTGCAAAGTGTCCATGCTGGTGCCCCTCTCTGCTTCTCTGAACTGGGGGCATGCCATCCGCCATCTATACACTAGCTATCGATAGGTACCTCATACAACCCCACTCAAGTAATCCGAACTATTCCTTTAAGAAATTAAATATTCTATATTATCTCACCACATGGATGACCAAGATGTTTCCCAGGATGCCAGAGAAGACCAAGAGCCCAAACAGAATAGCGTCTATAGTGAGGACCTCTGACATGGCATCATCCTCTGCATGGCGACATAGTTTGCTTTTTCTTTGTGACACTTCACATGGACCGCTATCACTGCTCTGGCTGTTCTTTATGGTGTTTTATATATACAGGCACACACAGACAAACAAACAATTTGTCACGCAGCAGGTTTCATGTTTGCTGATCAGGCTCAAGGTCAATTTAATCAAAACTGTTGATGTCATGAGTGTACATGCAAAGGCAGGCGGTTTCCACGTTTTTCTTCCACATCGCAGAACAACTGCAATACTGCCTCTTGACCTGAATGATTGCATCTACAGGTGTGTGTTGCTGTTCTTTGTTGTGTTCATACAGTAACAACCCATTAGTTTATTCAATCATCACTTAACTCTATTTTTCAGACGTTACTAATAATTTCTCATAGTTTAGCTAAATAACAATAGCTAGGACCAAACTATCAGATATACCATTAATTACAGATCACACAGATTCAACCAATTATCCCCTGCGACCTCTCAGGGACAGGTGGAGCTAAGTCAGTCCAACTGATGCAGCATTTTTTCTCCTGTTAGTCAGCGATTCATACTCTCCCTTGGTACTAATTGTTTACTGGGTTGCCAAGTTTCTCTCATGGGATGAAACAATTATTGCTTAGAATAATCTCAGATAAGCACTGCCTAATTAAATGTACTGTGGAGAACAATGATGCCTCTTGATCATACAGTTTCATCCAGGTTATTCATTATTTTGTGATTTTTCATCATTTAATAGACCATTATGTCAAAAAATTAAACATCTAACACAAAATGTATGAACACAGTACACCTTACAATAACTGCAGGGATTGGTTGACTTCATCAGCCGGGTCATATCAGCAGTGACATCTATCTGTCTTGCAATAGTACTTAATGCAATTGTTGAGAAGAAAAGGTGGAGAATAATAAATCTATTTCTGTTATTTGTCCATTTATACTGTTTGCAAAACACACATATAATGTATGCCCAATGTCCCCCAACCCTTCAAGGATAAGCGGTTACAGACAACAAATGAATAAATGAAACATATAATATATAGTTCTTATATTGTATATATAAGCTCTGACAATCTGCAAATGCAGGTTTTACATAAGCATCAAACACTGTGTGTTAAATCTCTTCATGTAAGACTCACTGAATGCCAAGCAGACAAGAGCAGCAGCTCAGAGAAATCAGACAACAACCATAAATTGTAAATTTTACAGAGAAACAGACTTAATGTGGATTCTTTGGTTCATGAAAAAATGGTGTAGGAACATTTCTAGAATTTATGTACTGAAAGGCAAATTATAAAAGGAATCTTTATGAATGGTTATGACTGTTGTCATTAAGTGCCATTTGGTCAATTATGTCATTTTTAATGCAAAGTTGACATTGTGTGAGATGGCCTTGAAATAACAAATTGACAAAATATCTTTGTCTTGACAACTTGACATGATCAAACTCAAAGAAACTGTTCAGTTTTATGTTTTAACATTACATTAAACTGTCATACGGGGTTGGTTTAGAAACTGGCCAACATGAGAGCAATATAAATGTCTCATGACTATTTTCCTCGACCTCAAGTTAAGTGGTACATTTTGGACTTGGACTACATTTTATTACATTATCAAATGTTTTTGTAATGGTGTCATGAATATTTTCTTCGACTTCAACTGAAGTGATACAATTTAAACTTGTCATAAAGCTGCCATTAAGAGTAACAACGCCAGTTCTATGACAGAGGGCAGTACTGACACGGCTAGCTCTATGAGCTAACTAGCGACCACCAGCTACAGATCACAGCAGACAGCAGTTAGCCTACTTTAGCAACAAATAAACTAGTTAATTACTATCTGTCCATCAGGTAACTATGTAAATCACCTTGGTACTGTACCAAGGTGACCCATTGACAGTGACAATAATAATAAAGATACTGAGGTTGCTAACCAAGATAACACCAGCTACAGATAACAGCAGACAGTGCTTAGCCTAATTTATGAAGTAGGATAAAATGTCCCATATTGTTTTCCTGATGACAGGAAATAAAAACAATGAGATGTTCTATTAACACAGTATAAATGCATTTATTTCTTGTTTCTAAAGTATTTAAATGTCTGTAGCCTTTCAATAACATGGTGGTTATGCAGAAATGCAGTAAAAGGGTCAGGAATGTTCACTTTTGCACATATTATCTCCTCTCAAGATTTATTGATAAGGCCTATGATGAATTGTGTCTAAATGGTTTGTCATTTTTAAAATGTTGGTCCCCAGAAGAAAAATTTGGGGAAACATCGGCCTATTGTAGCAACAACTAAACTATTTAACTCTAAGTACTGTACTAACTGTACTGGGTGGTATACAAAAGACACCAAATAACAAAAATCATGAGCATTCATAAAGACTCCTTCATGTTCATGAAGATGTCATGACATGGCTATGATAGTGTAATGTAATCTTAAGTACACCCCTTCAATTAAAAATGATGAGTTTAGAAGATTAATTTAAAATGTTTACCTGATAGCCCATATCAACATTATTTCAAACACATTTGGCTTTTGGGGACCCATAATACAATATTAGAAAACAGATGGCTGGGTTTTTTTTTTTTTTTTTTAGGAAACAGGTTTCGTGTATTGCAGTAGATATTACTGACATATGTATATTTAACGTGAGCTGTGATCTGGTGTGTACTTTCTCTGCCTGCAGGTGAGCAGCAGCTCAGGTGGGCAGCTCGGTTCAAACCCTCCGTCGGTGTTGTCAGGACTCTGGTTGTTATTGACAGACACCTGAGGCTCTGTGTGGGCTGATGACTCACAAACCGACTGCTGATGACTACAAATATTTGGTGCACGCACCCACGCTCCCAAGCACTCCGCGGCGCGCGCTCCCCCACGTGCACTCTCTCCCGCGCAGCATAGCGGGCATCATCAAAGCGTTTACGTCAAACCAGACAGGAAGGAGAAAGCGCATCTGATGGCACGATAGCCGGGTCCTCACGTCCCACCGAAACAAGTAAGTGATTTTTTATTAACGCGTGTGACCATGAAGCTGCGCCGACGCCACTTTTGTCACTGTCCAGACATTATTGACTCCGTCCTGCGAGATTTCTCATGTGCAAGGTCATACTGGAATCTCTTCTGACTGCATGGCCGCATGATTAACTGTTCCCTCTGTCGCAGATGCATGCATGGACGAGCTCTGCTGTTTCACACGGATTTCTGTGTGTGTGTGCACCGAGGCAGAGCTGATCATATGGCAGACACCAGCCCGCCTTTTACATCAGCCATCTGATCCACTGTGAGAGAAAATAACTCGACGAGAGGCAGTGAGATGAAAAGCCAACAACCACCATCACTGCTCGCCTTGTCGGCACTCCTGCTCTGCACATTACACCAGACGGCTGGGACAAGCAGATCAACATCATCATCAACATCAACAACAGCATCCCCATCAGAGGTAAGAGGCAGGAATCATTCGCCCCAGAACTGGCTGAAACAGACTAATGTCAGCTCCAATCACAGCCACGAAAGTAGGCCATCACCAAAGCTTAAAGAGGTAACAGGCCGAGAGAATAGCTTCTCTTTCAACACCAGCAGAGGCAATATTTCTACTGTGATTTCTGAAAGGTCTGGCAGGGCAAACAGCTGGATCCCAGAGGACGGGGTGTCACCACTGTGTGCCTACCGAGTGATTGAAGGAGGCATCGGGGGGCAGCTGTGTTTTAGACACACGTTGTTTGGGTACAAGTGTCGTAAGGGAGACTGCAGGACAGTGGTGTCTTCTGGGAATCTGGTGGCAAATATTCTTACAAATGGCAGCGTACTGTTACAGTGGACCCATGAGGGACGATCCACAACGGCCGGCCAAGACGCAAAGACAAAAGAGAGTGCAGCAGGGGATCCTGGGACAAGTGTTTTCAGTGGCCACAGGCGCCACAGACGTGGTGGCTTTGAGTTGAGCTGCTGGTGGAATGGGAGCTACACTCAGTTCGAGTGCGCCGGCGTCCATCTTGGATCTGGCTGCAGGGACTTTCTCCTGACCGAGCTGCATGAGAACATCCCCTACCGCATCTGCCTGCGCTCCCTGGCCCACTCCGATCCAGCTTCTCGAAGAGCTAACCAGCAGCAGGACTGTGTGGAGTTCACCCTGCCGCCGTCTGGGATGCAGGACATTGTGATTGCCATGACAACGGTGGGGGGAGCTATTTGTGTGATGCTGGTCATCATCTGCTTGCTGGTGGCATATATCACAGAAAACATCATGAGCCCCACAACGCAGCACACATACTCCTACCGCACTCACTCACGTCACTGATGCTAATCCAAGATGCACTGCTGAATAAATCAAATGGCCTAAGTTTAACCGTAACAACCATCTCTAATCTCACAATAACAGTCACTCACTCTCAATAATGATTATTTTTCAATGATACACACGTCCTGTTATAACTGAATTGAAGCACAATCTACTGTGGCTCTGCAAATAACATGCCTTGTCAACCTCTGCGAGGGTGCACTGAACCAAAAGTACTGATAACCTACACTTACTATAATACAGTAGTTTACTGTGTTCAGTTTCTGTTCAGGGTTGTCTGTGATTGAGTCTGTCAATCAGATGTATGCTGGCAGCATTTATACAGCAATACAATACATGAAAAGGCTTGGAGTACATCAGAAACAGCAGTTTTTTTGCTAAATGTGCAGCCTGTGAAAATGTCCAGACCTGTACTGTTTTTGCCAGGGACACAGGAAAATAAAACTCGACTGAATTAAATTTTTCCACTTGACTAAATCATCCACCATCTAGTTTTTTGCTTTACAGTCTGCATACAGTATGTGTTTGTACCATTTTGTGAAGGGCAATCCAATCTGGTGTACAATCTCCAAATACTGTGCCAAACATCTTGAGTTAAAATGCCTTTATGTCCTGCTGTGAGTGAATAAAGTACCATGAGGTCATTTGTAATACTTTGCAGCTGTCCTTATTTTTCTTCTTGTGTGTGAGCGAGTGTGTGCATGTTAGTTTTCACATCCCAGGACAATTAATCAACAACAGACGTGGATTCACGGTATCTGTATAAACACAAACCTTTGCTTGGTGTCTGAGAAAATGGGGCTCGATCCCATTATTTAGCTTGTTTGCTCATTTCAGTGGAAACAAATTTATCACAAAATATGATCAGACGAAGAGTGGGTGATATGCATCTCCTATCATGGTACATCAAACTTAAAAATTGAGTTAAATTCCCTGGATGCATGCGCCTACTTTTATTTGGATGTTGGGATATTGACAGAAATGTCAACATTTGACCGATTAGGCACTCCAAATGCCTGCCAAATCAAAGTAGTTCTTCACATGAATGCCCTAAAATACAAAAATCAAATATTGCCGTAAAGCCTGCTCACTGATTTGCAACATACATGACAGAGCACAATCTCTGACCATCAATAAATTTGTCATCTCAAGGTAAGCATCATCGTATAGCTCAAATAGTTCATCTAGATCAGATGAAACATAAGTCCAGTGGGGAAAGTCTCCACTGTAAAGAACAATATGTTATACTGTAGTACAGGGTACTAGTACATACTCAAGGACAGTGGCTGGTTAATAAACAAACATTCATAATAACATAAATAATTAGATAAAACAAATAAACATCAAAACACCCATAACTATGTCTTTGAAATTCTCTGAAATTCTATAATTTCAAATTAATTTAATGATTAAATTAAAGCTACCACAAGGACCTTATATATTGTGTTGATTTTGGAGGCCCCTGGGGATAAAAGTGGTAGTTTTTCAACCATAATGACCACACAATATAATGCCACAAATAATATTACTAAATAAAAATGTCCCCTAGCATCTTTTTAACTGGCTAATATACGACTCACTGTAACTTTGCCTGGAAAAATGTAAACACAGGCTTGGTTCCTCTGATTTAACGTAGAATCTGACCTCATTGTTTGTTGTAAATTCTTTAGTAATATTTAAAAGAGTTTATACAACAGTAAACATATCCAGAACCTCTTCTATCATGTATCACTGAAATGTTGTAATGATTCATAACCACAAACCACAAATAAATTGGTCCTACCAGAACGAATAGCACATTTAAGCTCTGTGAGTATGAAATATGCATTTATGCAATCAGGATTGTCCTGATGGAAAAACGGTGCCAATTCATTTTCATTATTAATTAGAAAATGGTCAGAGGGCCAGCCGGCACCCCACTGAGGGCCAGATTTGCCCCACAGGCCACAACTTTAGTATCACTGCTGTGGTAATACGCATTTCACAGATGCAATAACATCTGTATCAATGTAATGGAAAGTATACAACCTTATCAACAACATGATAGATATATATCATGTATATATAAGCTATGATAAGGAAAAAATATGCATTTGTTGGTTAAGAACTAATTTATGGATTAGGATACTTTGTGGTTTAAAAATGCTACAGAATCAAATAAGGCATAAAAGTGCACACTATGTCTGCTTTTATCTACACCACTGTAAACATGCTGTCTACTTGTACATATAAGTTTAAGGTTATTTTTTATGTATTTTCTGTATTTTTCACTCAGAAAAAGAAGGAAAGAAATAAATATAGGGGAAAACAGCACAGGGGTATGCAAAAATGTTTAAATAGAGGTATCAGGGAAAACATTTCATTATCCAGGGGCTTATTACTCTTTTGCTGTCAATCATAGTAAATGATTTTAATAGAGAATTTAGTTGCATAACGAAATGTGCAATCTTAGGAAGGGATCTGCAAAACTTCTGTTTGTGGATAAAGATTTAAAGAGTTAATGAAATACTCCAGAGGACCGTCATCTGGAATATCACAGTAACTAACATTATCTCTAAGATTAAAAGAGTAAACCGTGTTAACAGGGTCTCCAGTTCTCTCCAAAGTCTTCAGGATATTTCACAATTAAAAAACAGAGATTGTTTCTAATTTGTGGTCACAGAAGAAACAGAAAATATCAGTGTCAACTTAGCACTAAAACATTTAACAGGGTGTATTTTATGTAAGATTTTAAAATGTACTTTCTTAGCGTTGCTTGAGATGCAGTGGTTGGAGGGTGAAAGCCAAGCGGTTCAAAATTTGAGATCTCCAAAACAACTTGCCTGTAGGAGAAGTTTTATTCTTTCTTTTAAGTCTTTGGCGATGTAGTAAGAAATATGTCCTTCAAGGAAAATCATACTTTTTCTCTACGTGTTTGTTTATTGACGTCACGTTTACGTGGATACATGTTTTGGCACGAGAAGTACGAAGCCCCGCCCTCACATGACATCACCCAAATAAAGCCGTATTCAACCAGAGCTCCGCCATTTTAACTTCCTGCTTCAGTAGAAGACGAGCTACAGCGCACAGTGTTTGTAGTCGAAACGTTTTGTTATTTGGCGTTGTAGGGGTTTTGTCTAATTTGTTTTTTCTCGTAGATTTCGAACCAACCGCCTGTATCAGTTTGCGTGTCGGTTAGTTTCAGCCGAAGAGTAGCAATGCCGGGCCACACGCTGCGCGTAGCGGTTGTGTGCTCGAGCAACCAGAACCGCAGTATGGAAGCGCACAATAT
Organism: Lutjanus erythropterus; assembly: GCF_056507025.1. Lineage (NCBI taxonomy): Eukaryota > Metazoa > Chordata > Actinopteri > Lutjaniformes > Lutjanidae > Lutjanus > Lutjanus erythropterus. The sequence goes on from NC_139318.1 coordinate 25,010,587, forward strand.
CCTCAGGTAAAGACGAGCCGCCGGGACGACAAGAAAAGAAACACGACCATGAACGAAATGGGAGCGAAATGTGTGCGATATCGAGACGTTTTCTGATCCGGTCTCAAAGCCACGCCAACGCGGTGACTGACAGTCCGACCGTTGGGCCTCAGCGCAGTTAACAATGGACCCGCTCCTCCTCATTTTTACATCGAGGCCACGGCGCACTTTAAACCTTTGTTTCTGACTAGGTTTCAGGTTTAACGGCTGCTTTAAGTAAACAGCCACATATTCATTTTTCTTTCTAACAGATTCAGGGCATTAAAATACCTGCCTCAGTTGTTAGATTGTTTTTTTTTTCCTTCTTCACATGTTGACAAGAGCGCCCCCATGTAGGGAATATTCCGGAAGGAAGCAACTGCAGCTGGGTGGTTCACCAGTTCTGATCAGTCACACACCATTTAGAAACTTTGAATATAGATTTATTAGTCTTTAAACCAAAGTTGTGTACCGGTTTGGGATGGTCTGGACATTTCACACTTGGTTTCCTATCCTAGTAGCCGTTCTTTACTCTTTACTGGAAATCAGTGTAGCTCTGCTCAGTCCAGAAGGATTTACAGCCATAACAAAGCCACATAATGACACACTTGTCACCCATGTGGTCAGCTGAAATAAAATAAAACAAAGGTTCACTTCTTTGAGTTAAGTTATTTGTGTAGGTAATCTTGTGGATTGTCTTGCACTTTAGAGATGAGCTGGGAATGGGCCCACCCTCTGAGTGTGCAGTGATTTCTGAATTCACTTTGTTTTGAACTTGTTTATTTTCCCAGTGTCACAATAGACATTTTTTGTAGTTTGAATACCACCAGAAAGTTGAAAAGAAAACTTATTGTTTTTTTTTTTTTCCCAGTATTCAGTTTAATCTGGCTTTAATCTTTTTTGTAGCTGGAAATGAGTTCATCCTGTTTTAGTCTGCAATGATGTATTGCATTTGAGGGCACAGTTTGAAATGTAATATTTATAGGGTACTTGTACGCTCGTGGCATTGAAGTACCCTGATTACTGAATTCAGTATGTAATATATTCTTGTTGCCAGAAATGGTATGTAATTTACTGTCTTGTCCTTCTCGTCTTTGCAGCAAACGTGGATTTGATGTGCGTTCATTTGGGACAGGGACTCATGTGAAGCTACCCGGTCCTGCCCCGGATAAGCCAAATGTGTATGACTTCAAAACAACATATGTACAGATGTACAACGACTTGGTCCGCAAGGACAAGGAACTGTATCCCCTTCTCACTCACTTTTACACACACACATTGTATACTGGAAACCAGATAAGTCCATGTATCTTGTTTAGATCTTAATCTTTGTGGGAGTTGTGGTGGAAGTGTGATGGCACTTGAACGGCACAGCAGATGGGACTGCACTGATGGGTAAATCACAAGCAGGGATTTTAAATGTGTTACTGATATGCTTTATTAAACCTATAAAATACAGGGTGTGAAAAACACCTTGCAATACAACAGCCATGAAACAGTAAGTGCTATTTGGTGAAGACCACACAGCTAAGGTGTTGCTGAGACCATCAGATATAAATCTTTTCTCACTTCAGAAGCTCTAGTTTTTATTGTTGTGCATCTATTTGCAAGGTTCTTCAAGTTACCAGTGTTGTTCCTTGCTAGTGCAGTTTTCCTGTGTTTTCAACACGCATCTTTTCCAGGTATGTTACCATTGATATGTTTGCACTTTGAGTACCACCAGTAAGTTAAGTTTCACTACACGGTCACCGTGGTGAAAAGAATTCAGAGTAACAATGTTATGTTTATGAAATTTTAAAAAAATAATACTGAGATTCATTAACTCATTGTATGTTTTCTCTTCTATAGCAAAGTAATTATACTCAAACTATGAGTGAAGGCAGGTGGGGAGTGATTTAAGAGCGTATAGTATGTTTATGAGGTGCTGGATTGCTTACACAGTATCATGTGTATTATTAATATGCTATCAATATTTATTTTTTAAAATAGTATTATTGTCAATACCAGTGCACTGGTATCGCGATGCACTAGTATTCCTGATAAAAAATATTTGTTTTTTTTTGATATTCAGGTTAATCTGGTTCTCTTGACTTATGTAGTTGTTAATTGCTATAATTGTTAATTCAGTTGCTGGTGCATCAGTAATAAAGACTATAAAACTTGGTAAAGGGGAGCTGCTGTGGCTACAAATAGACAACACTGACCGGGGAAAAAACAAATTTAAACATTAAACATTTAACAAAAAAAAAGGCAAAGACAGGTTGAACATTGAACAAGGGAGAGGATCCTGTATAAAGGACTTTTCTGAGTCAGCTTAAATTTTAATTAAGGTATTGACTGTAGTGCCTCAAACAAGGTTTAAGAAGATAAATTAACCGCAGCCACTTTTATTATTATTCCTCATTAGATTATATGTGTACAGGCCTCCAAGCCGAGATACTCAAAAGCCTTAAACAACATTACAAGTCTGGAAGTTGTTGAAGCCAAATAACTTGAACATGTAAAAACTCTCAGACACTTTGATTTAATGAAAATAAATGTAGGTACTTCTGTCAGTAATGACTGGCTGGTGGTACATTTTGGTCTTCATTGATCTAGTTCAAATAATCATGCCTCCGCTGTTGGCTAGGAGCCTAATGTTTAAGCCTGTCCTATTGGCTGTATGTTTTAAGGTTTATTTCATTCCTGGAATATCGCCATTTTTTTCTTCGGGTAATCGATTTGTTTATTTGAAGAGTGGGCCGAATGTAGGGCTGTTCCTGCACCATGTCTAAGAAAGTCATTGGAGGTATATGCCTCTAAAGTGAAAATCTAGGTTTTAAGTAGACAAGGCTTGTAAGACGGATGTGCTTCACCAAATTTTTACTTACTACAGTATTCTGCTATTGCTAATGATATTACTGTATTGCAGGTGTATTTTTTTCCAGCCCACAGTCGGTTGAGAGGTCAAATCTATATTCCTGCATATCAAAGCTGCTGTGTTACAATGTAATTTAACTTTCCCTGTCCCTTAAATCCCAATGCATTATGAGTAGATTTGCTGTAATCTTGCAACTTTGCACAGATTTTTTTTTTTTTTTTTTTGTAAATATACTCTACTCTTCTAAACGTTTCACTATAGTGGTTGGTCTTTTGTTCTTTATTTCAAAAAGTCTTACATGATGGCCATATAGTGAGAGCATGATATAGACTTCAGCCAAGTTTTAAAAACATGGAGTGTTGGACAGAATTATATCTGTTTTAAGGGTAACAAATGTCGCCCTGCTAGTATCAGAATGGTTCTTTGATAATATTAACATTAAACTTTGTTGAGTAGATTAATCACAGTCAAAAGTTTCACATTTTACTGGTATTACCCTGACATGCCATTCTTCTATTTACTTTTTCCCTAACAGTCAACTCTGAATGTTAGGCTTTTTAGACACCACTAGAGGGCGCCACACTGTAATAATATAAAGACCTGCTGACACTATTCAAGTGTGCCCCCCAGCCCTCGATCCAAACACAGTCTCATTCAGGCAAATGAATGTCCTGTTGTTTCACCCAGGCTTACTGGGTGTTTGCAGACATTTGTCGGTGTCCTGTTGAATGAAACCCTCCCTCTGATAGTGTTAGTGTGTTGTGTTATTGTGTTATTGCATCTCTCGTTCCTGCTGTGTTCCTTGACCTCCTCGCTCCTCAGATACACACAGAATGGCATCCTGCACATGCTGGACCGCAACAAGCGCATCAAAGCAAAGCCAGAGCGCTTTCAGAGCTGCAAGGACAAGTTTGACCTGGTCATCACCTGTGAAGAGAGAGTCTATGACCAAGTGCTGGAGGGTGAGGTGTCACCCTACATGTCTATAATCATTTCAGGGTTATTTGGTAGTTTGTAATTCAGAGTCACCCTGCAAGAACACTGCCTTGATACTTTTTTTGGTACACATAATCACATTTTTACCCTACAGTGATTTGGTTGCAGACCAGAGTTGTTATAGTTTTTGTATTTTTCATTAGTTTCTATGTTATTTTGTTTTCAGTTAAGTTTAGTTTCAGTTGGTTTCCAAAGTGGGTCTCCTCGTTTTTTTTTTGTTTGTTTGTTTTTTTTTTTTTTTAGTTTTTGATTAGAATATGAGGCTATTTGTCGGGACAAGATATAAGAAGTTCAGAATAGGTATTATAATACAAATAAAGATTGTGAAGGAAATTTACTCAGTAGTTTAGACATCCCAGTCTCCATAAACATATGCACTGATGCCTCCTCATGCTTGTGTTTACAAATTTGACCAAATTCACTAGGACTCGACCTAAAGACATTTCCTGTATGTATATTTTTATTTTAGTTTTTTAAGTATACAATATCATTTCAGTTTTCTTCTTTCCCCAAAAACCTAGTATTTGTTTTTATTTGAGAAATATTTTTTCACACCTAGTTTTCTTTAATGATAAAAACCTTGTTACAGACCAAGTTTTTATTCCTACATCTGATTGTGTGGTGCTCTCTTTGTTCTGTTTTTGCACCCCAGATCTTAATTCAAGAGAGCAGGAGACTCTACAGCCTGTTCACGTCATCAATGTAGACATTCAGGATAACCACGAGGAAGCCACGCTGGGCGCCTTCCTTATCTGTGAGCTGTGTCAATGTGTGAGTGTCTCCTACCTTTGTGCCTGATGGCAACACACACTGTCAAGTTATTTTTGACATTGTGGTTTATTAATTAAATATGATTTCTGCAGTAAATTAATATACTTGATAGGAATAAAATGTTTAAGTGTACATAGTCTGCCGTCACAGGTATCCGTAGAAGAGGAGATTCGGTGGTCACCTAGTGAAAACACTACTGATGCTGTAATAGTGTGCTATTGGTTCAAATGAGCTGTGTGTGTGCATGCTGACTATATTTAACGTGCTTTCTCCTCCACCCCTGCAGATCCAGCACACCGAAGACATGGAGAATGAAATCGATGAGCTCCTACAAGAGTTTGAGGAGAAGAGCAACAGGCCTTTTCTTCACACTGTCTGTTTCTACTGATACACAAGAGGAATTTGCAATAAATACAGACCCAGATCACAGGCAATCAAACAATAGCATCTGGAGACACACAGTCATCTACAATACAGTACACACACACACTCTCAGACACACACACACTCAGCTTTGGGTCAGGACCTAACAAATGGCTGCTGACACATCGGTGATGATGGGTTTTTCCTCTATGCAGAGGACGGACTCGCTGCTCTCGCTCTGCCTTTATTTCTCTGGATCAAGGTCAGGCCAAGGTCCTCCCTCCATCCCAGTCAAGCAGTCAAGTGAAATCACTCAGCCATGTCTCCTCAGGGAGAGTCATAGCACCCACACCCAATTCAACAACTCCTTTACAAGTCCTTCTGATTTGTTTCAGTACAGCATATAGATGCTGACCTGACCCCGCCCCCAGATTATAAATAATTGTGGTTAATTTAAGCATATATCGGATTTTTATTCTGATCATGGACAGTGTAAATGTGGAGGAGAATTAACTGAATGCGTGTTTTTGTGCGACCATGTGTTGTAGATTAGGATTTAAGTTAAAGTTGGAGGGCTAGTGATGAATAACCAAAACTAGACCCCTCTGAGGATCTCCTCCAACCTGTTTCCAATATAATGTGTTGATTCATATTTAAACTTGGATATATGCTATTTTTCAGGGCATAGTATTTTTTCTTTTGTAAATGTTAAAGAATTGAAGCATTGTAATTATTTGCAAACTGCGAGCTCAGCTCAGAGTGCCTGATTTTTCTGTATGTACATATGAATCCACTAAAGAAAGAGACGTCTCTAAGAAATATGTCATGGCTCTTTATTTGCTTTCTGATATTTTATGTATGGTGGTGTGGTGTAAGATTGAAAATGGGTATTGTTACACTAAAGTATAAGCATTCAGTATGATCACAATCAAGCCAGTAATAGAGCTGTCAGAAGCACCTACTTATTTTTGAGTGGATTTAGATGTTAGGTAGACCTCTTTTTGGACAAAAGAATGGAGTTTGATTATTTAAAATATTAAGAGGGATAAGACAAAAATATTTTAACGTATCCTCAGACTGGATTTGTTTGGACAGTGATTAATATCTCCATCTTGTGGTTCACTGACAGAAACGCTCTGCAAATTGTTGAGGTGTGCTAAATACAGCTGTAGACCTGGGTTAAGCATAATGACCACAGTGTACATGTAAGTGTAGGGTTATTGGAGCGTCATAATTTTCTAGTCTGTTTCTGTTTCTGTTCATTTATAATAACTGGGCAGACGATGTAATCCATTACTGCCTGGGTGTACCTTAATGTTAATTGATTATCTTTAACGTTTTGGAAAATGTAGTAGATCGTAATAGCAGTATTGTTACAGTATAAGTCATGCAGTCAAAATTTTCCGTAAGTGCAAATGTAATAGATTTAAATATACTTTAAGTACCAAAAATAAAAATACTCTTTTTAAGTAAACATAGTCATAATGTCATAATGCAAAAATCCCAGTTAGAGAATCAAATGTATTAGGTGACTGGATTATAATTGGGGATACATTAATGTGTGTGTGTATGTGTGTTTTGATTTTATTTTATTTTGTTGTGTTTTTATTTTGCCGCTAAATTGTAAAGCACTTTGACCTGTGCTGTGTGCATGAAATGTGCTATATACATAAAGTACATTCATTCAAGCTCATTCATTCATGTTTCAGCTGGTAAAAGTAGAATTGATTCTATTTTATATACAGCTGTGTGGGTTAATCTCTAATAATACATTTCACGCTTTATTATTTGTTTTATTTTTTGTATTAATCATCAGAATATACAGTACAGTAGCCCAGAATGGACAAACCAAACACTGGTGCCTTTTGTGTTTTTACATTATCTGAAAGCCATGGTACCTACATGCTTGGAAAAAGAGGGTTAAGATGAGGGATGTTCAGCTGGTTGCAACCTGCAACCTCATGACTAAACCCTACACACTAAACCTTACAGTAAAAATAAAAAATTAAAAATGATCTGTAGTTAAAATACCAATAGTAGGACCAATCTGGAATAATCTGATCTTTTCAGGAATTAGACTATTCTGTCCTCAAAGAAACAGTGAGGAAGCTATTAGAAAATTTGATTTTATGTAATCAATTACAAATTAAAGTTGGTTACATGCTGCAGCAAACCTTTAACTTTAAGATAAGAAATAATAATTTTTTGACTCAAAAAACACAGCTCTGAAAACCATACATTTGTGTTATTTCTCTAATGGTTTCTTTTAAGTTTTTTTTTTTTCTGTACCGATGACTTCTTTGTATGTCATTTGTATTGTCAATAAAGATTATTTTAAAAGGGGGGGGGGACGGGGGGCGCGTGTCTACCGCCGCCATATTGCAGCGTGCTTGTGCTCAGTTCAATCAGTAATGCTAGAAAATGCCAGAATATTGTGCTGCTGTTGGATGTTTCAATCAAAGAGGTCCCAAGACCAAGGGACGGGGAATAACATTTCATAAGTGAGTTTTTACGGTTACGAATGTGTTGAATTTGATTCACCACAATACGTTTTCCGTATTTTAAGTGCACTTGAAGTGAATCCACGGTAGATGACGGTTCGGTTCGTGAGATGCGTCTCTGCCGCCGCCATCTTGTGGTGGGTTTCTGTCCCTGTCAAATAGTAGTAGGAAATTCCAGACTCACGGAGTTATTTTACAACATTTTGCTTTTACCAGCGTGTTAACGTGGATACATCACAAAAGGTCATCCTTATTCTTAGGTAACGTAACCTTAAAGAGTTAGTGGGGATATTTGAAAGAGGAGTTATGTGAGGTTCTTATCTATAATCAGTGTATTACAGGACTTCTTCAGGAGATGGCCGTTGGCACGACCCCAGTTTGGAGAAGCAGCAGGAGTAAGAAGATACTGATGTAGTGCTGTAGACAGGACCAGAGGCAAAACATTTTAACCACCTAAAAAAATCTATATCAGTTTAAGTGTATGCTGAATTTAGAATGTTTTCACCACTTAACCTCGCTATCAACAGACTTCTCTGATGGTAAACTGCCATCATATAAGCTGTTATATCACTTTTTCAGTAACAGCAGTAACATGGACATTTTAAAGGGTTAGTACCATAGACATATATACGTAGAGGTCGCCGCCATATTGGATGTGGCAAGAGCGAACGGAGAAGATGCCTCATTCATGTGCTGCATGGAATTGTACCAACCGGTTTACAACCCAAACCAGATCTCATGGGATTACCTTCCACAGGTAAGACTGAAAAAATGCTTTTGATTGTATTTGGCCATACATATCATAATTTTACGAGCAGAATTTGCTGACTTTGCTGACATCAATGCCCCCCCGTACAGATAGATGTGTGTATATATGTTGACCAATCACTGAATATCAAAATGATTTATCAAAATCAGTTAAATGTAAATGTTCATGCTCTTTATTCAGAAAACCCACCTCTCACATCTATGTTTCATGATCTGGTTATTATAAACACAGATGTGTTTCATCACAGTAACAGTGTTTACATACATTGGTAGCTGTAAAAACTCATTAAAAACATTAGAAAAATACATACATTGGTTTGGTGCTTACCTATGTCCTAAACATATAAGGAGTAAACATTTATAATCATCACATTAAAAGTTACATACGTTGTTTTTGATGCCTATTTGTTTCCCAAATATATTAAGTGTGTGTGTGAATGGGTGAATAAAAGGCATTAACTTAAATCACTTTCTAGAAAGGCACTTTATGAAGTCCGGTCCATTTCCTTGCATTAGTTTATGGGGCAGATCTGCCACATCCAATATGGCGGACACGCTGACGTATCGCAGCAACGGGCCAACCCGCTTAATGAGGCGTCTACGTTTATATGTCTATGGTTAGTACTGATTCCCAGAAGTCCACGTTAACAAAAACAAACTATCTAATTGAGGCAGCAGTGAACCACCAATGCACATTTTGCAAGGTAAAATCACTGATTTTACCAAGGGAGTGTGGTGGCTTTGCAGAGAACGATATCTGGCTTATATGACGACCGTTGCCTGTATTAAAAGGCTGTCTGATTGCAATGTGACACTGAAAATATTCTAAATATAGTGTACTCTCAAACTGATTTTTTTTTTAAGTGGCTAAAGTACATTATACTGTTGACCCTATGTACAGCAGTACATGGCTTAGTTCCCGTGTTGGTACTCCTTAATGCTTCTTCAAATTTGGGGCAAGCCGACGTCATCTACTGACTATGGATAAGTACCTCACACAACCCCACTTCAAAAAATCTGGACTAGCCTTTTAACGTTATGTTATCTTAAAACAAGTATAACTTATTGTGATATGTCAAAGTCAACATGTTCGTAACAGTAAAATATTGTAAAATATATTCCCTTTACCTTTACATCCAAAAGTAGCAGAAAACTTGTCACAATCTGAACTCTCATCTATGTATGGTTTTAGTGTATGTGACTGTCCTGGAGCTTCATTAGACTAATGTATGTCAGCATAAGAAAATAAAAGACGTTTTTATTACTGTAAGTTCATATATCAGTAAGATACTGATATTGATATTTATCAATCAGCTATGTCGCTGTATGTGTTTAGGTTCCCAAAGGATAAAGACAGAAGAAAGGCGTGGGTCACCGCACTGAGGAGAAAGAAGTTTGAGCCAAGTAGACACTCAGTCGTCTGCAGCTGTCATTTCAAGTCAGAGGACTTTGACATGACTGGACAGACAACTCGTCTAAAGGAAGGAGTGACCCCATCAATATTCGTATTTTCTCTTTACCGCAAAGTTAGTCCCATTGATAAATTGTCTCTACAATTTATTAACCATCTTAATCTGTCACAGATGCTCACTGAACATAATAATATAAATAAATTGTACTGGAATTGTATATATTCACTTCATTTCCAGGTGCCTAATCCCAGGACAAGCAGGACGTCACAGAAGGCTGCTGCTCCTGCTCCTCCTCCTGCTGCTGCTCCCGCTACTCCTTCTGGTCCTGCTGCTCCTTCTGCTCCTGCAACTCCTGCTGTTCCTGCTGCAGAGAGTTGCCACAGAGTTCACATTGGGCTGTCAGGGAACCTTGAGGAGTCGGTAAGTGAAACAATTCTTTTAAACACCAATGCCAGATGCTGGGCTTATATTATAGTGTAATTTATAAAGTTAGGACACTAATTTAAAGTTAAAATCAATATTTTTCAGGATCATCAGTATGCCCTCGACCCAGTTAAAGCAAAACAAAAGTTAATTCAGGCTCAGAAGAGGATCGAGGAATTGCAACGGGACTTAAGAAATGCCAAGGACCGGGAAAGACGCCATAAGAAGATAGTGAAATCCCTGCTGAGGGATTTAAAACAAAAAAATCTGCTAACAAAGGAACTGCAGAAGGAGATAGACTTATACAATGGTGGGTTGAATTTCACTGCTTCTTCCTTTAATAGTTTAAGCATTTGTAACAGTTATAATTTTGTGGTAGTTTAAATTTAAATTACACGTCTTATCACACAGTTTTAGAATGCAGTCTCACCACTGTTAGGAAATATTTACTGAAACACAGTAGTTGATGAAGTTTGTACTGAAATTATCTTCAAAATATTAATTCATAACTGAACAGAATTCGCCTTTCTACTCATTCTAATTAAAGTATCGTTTCATTTGCTCAGAAATGTATTTTTGAGCTTCCCTGAGTCTGGACAGGAGGGGGCGTAGTGGCCAAAAACTTCCTTCAACCATAGATCACATATTAAATAGGATTTCAGCCTATTTTAACCAACTTTTTTCTTCTTCTTCCAGCTTAAATCTTCAAGCAGCACCATGACTTGCAAGGACTTGGTTCATTTTCATGGACTTAAAGATGAAAAATTCCTGAGAGCAACAACGATGATACCAATCTCACATCCTTGCACTCTTCCAAAGTAAATACCATATGTAAGAATGTGTTGTGGTGTTTGTCAGAGGCTTTCGAAGTGGGAGGCGGGTCTCCCCGGTGGAGCTGCGAACAGTTTCAGGGTTGGCTGTGAAGAAACATGACATTAGTTTTCAAGAGGACTTAATAAATGCCTTTGGACAGACCTTTTCTATGTTTCGGTATAGTCTGAAGTTATGTAAAACAGCAATATTAGGCTATTTTTGGGTCAGTTGGCGAATGTCTAAGGAGTCAAATATCATAATCTCATAGACATCCAAGAATTGAGTGAACTGAGCAAGTTAACTAAGGCGAGGCACCTTTGCTCAAGCTCTGTCTGAGGGAGGCCCAGAGACTTTGAAAAACCCTGATCTACATTATCTGTTGTTTTACCTGAAGCAGGTGTTTGCAGACTGTAGATTCCTAGTCCAGATTAAACATTTCACTTTTAGAACAACAGCCATAACCATCAGGAGGCAGCTTCAGGATTAACTACACACTCGAACAGTGACAGGCTTCATGGATCCTGGAGACTGCGTTGATGAGGTCAATGCAGAAAGCGAAGCCCTTGTGTTTATGATTGTTCAGACTGTAAGGCAATTGAAAGAGGCTCATTTCCTACTTGTTTATTCAGATATTTGACACCAGACACACAAACAGCTTTGCTATATCAGGCCATAGAACAGGCCTATTCAACTGGAAAAATCCAGCCCTTTAATGACCTCAGTCTGGTCCTTTGGTCATTTATAAATACCAAAAAAGCACATCGTTGTGATTTTATTTAAATAGCCTGCTAACATTCTAAGTTTATGGGTGTCTATATTGTTTAGTAGAAGATCATTATATTCGCAGGCTGATGAGCCCATCCATTGGTTTTCTGTCTGAACTCAGGTTATTTAAGCAGAAAGAATTTAGTCAAACTGAATGAAAAACTGAATGTTAAATGCAACATTGCGTTTATGAAAACAAGCCACTTCTAATCTAGGATTAACGTGAGGCATTGTGCTCATTTTGCTGCAGTTTTGTAAATGTTTTACAACTGTAAAAAAAATAAAGTTGAACGTTTTTTTTATAAAGTTGCATTGCTTTACACATTAAAATGTCCAACTTTACAGGTCAGACACGGGGAATGTAAACTTCCAGACCCCTTGCACTTTATCTTTTTCAAGTCTGGCCCTTGTGAAAGAGTAATTGAAGAGGCATTAAATGAGTGATGTATTTCGTACTGTGTGTACTGAATGATTGAAATTTACCGTCAACACTGACTGGCTGTCCACATGAAACACACTGAAATTTCCTTTTAAGTAATCTCATGTGTTGCACTTAATTGCTTTCAGTTCAGGTGTTTTTGAATGTTTTTTTGTTTTGTTTTTTAATAAAGTTTAGGTGAATAGTTCCTTGTCAGACTGTTCGATCATTTATTTTAGCCTGTACATCAGTGTAGTATCTGACAGCTCTTATAATGCCTGACAGGAAGTTTTATCACGTGGCCTGTTCCAAGACAAGGACACCTTCATGCCCCTGACTTTGCAGAGGAAACTTCCTCCTCAAGCCTTCAGCCATTACTGTGAAATATTGAAATCCCAACTGGATTCCTATTAACCTCCATCTAACCCCTCTCTGCTCTGCTGTGTACTGTGTTGCCTGTGTGTGTATAATACTTGACAATGTCATTGCAAGGTCTGATCTCCAAAAAGTACAAGAGACTTTGTAGGGTAGACTAATATATGTCTTGCAGCGGGTGTCGATGTTATGATTTAAACTGTTTTTTTGTTTTTTTTTGGTTTTTTGTCAGAGTCTTGATTTGTAAAGATCAACAGATCATTGGTTTTATGTCCTGACAACTGTTATTTACATTTTCAAATTTTTTTAAAAAGGTCTATGCGGTATCAAGTGGGATATGATGGCCGGCAAGCTACGCTGTGTGTTTCTTTCTCTGGACACTTGCCAGATGCAGCAAGTAGGCAGAGAGAAAAAAAATCTAGGAAAATTGCAGATTCAGGCTTTGATTTCAAATAATGAAAGTTCATTTTCACTTCAATATTGAAATATCGTGCCACTGACTGTTCAAATGCAGCTTTCTTAAAGAACTTTTACCTCAACTGTCTCTTAAATATTTAAGTGTCTTAAAATATAATCCAAGCTACAAGTCACCCATTCAACAGTAACCCAAAAAGTCTGTAAGAAACACCAGAACGTTTACTGTTTATAAAAAAAACAGATCAATTTAATAATTAACAGACACTCCACTGTGTACAACACTTATATACTGTTATTACAGACAGGCAGTCTGGTTTCCATGGAAAGTACACTTTTACAGTCTATACATTATATATTAGAATGAAAGCATCTCAGGCATCATTTGCATTTTGAAATGTTAATTATCTCCCCCAGCCCACTGAATTCATCTTCTGTCATACACAGTCCAGCAGACTCTTAGACATACACTGACAGACTAGTTAAAGGAGCAGATCACTAATTTTTTATAATTCAGGTTACCCCACTGAACAAATCTAACTCAAACTGGAGTTCCATCCTTTGGAGGAGATGATGCACTTTTGTCTTCCTTCTCCACCTTGACTTCACTGTCAGTGGAGGCAGCAGGCTCGGCTAAACTCTCCACTGTTGCTGCGGCTTCTGCTTTGACAGCGTTCACAGAGTCCTGTCCAGCTGGGGCGGCTTCTGATGGAGGTGGTATACTTTCACCTTCTTGTTTCGCATTTACCTCAAGCACTGGAGCGATGACCTCCTCAGCCTGCGGCGCCTCGCTGACAGGCAGAGTGAAGCCCATTTTACCTGGACCGGCTGTCGCCCCAGCTGGTGGAGGCGTGAGGGTCTGGGCCTCCTCTTCTGCGTGCAGCCAGTCCATCTTCTGAAGATGCTGCTTGACGGCGTCGTCAACTCGAGCATCAATCATAGCCTCTGTCAAGACACCATCTTCAGAGGAATATGCTGCCGCCTGCAAGAGAATACAAGATGACACGTGATCTACATATTAATTTACTTTAAATGAAAATCTTGTAGCATTTTGAAATGAAGGATTATGAAATTAAGATTTACAGTGACTACAGGGAACGTACCTGCCAGGCCACACCCAGTTTAGAGATCTCTCTTCCAGACATGCCTTCTGTCCGCTTCGCTATCTCAGAGCACTTTTTACCGTAGTCAAACTGTGCCAGTTTCATCCTCCTGCACAAAGACACACACACACACACACAAACACAGACAGATGAGATGGAGACAACATAAAAGATTTCTTCATTGTTTTACTATCCTGGATACAATTTCTTTCTGACTTGTGTTTTTGGAGCTCACTTCATTGTACATCTCACCCCAACTTTCATCCTCCATCCAGCGTGCCTACATGTATCGGCACGATGGATGAAAGATTTTTTTAATGCCACAGTTACATTAAATTTAAGGCCAATTTTACAATTAAAGCATCAAATGTGAAAAATACAGGTGTACTTTTCTGAGTAATTACATATATTGTCAGGCAAATTGACAACAGCTGATTGAGTTAAAGAACATTTGCCTAAATACGTTTATTAGTCTGAAAATATATTTATATTAAATTATATTAATCACTACAATTGTCATACAGTCTGAAATGAGGCCATATCAAGGTAGAATTTCAAATTTCTATGCTGAGAGTCATTTAGATTTAGACTGTATCATTGTGCTTCTCTACTTTATAGTTCATACATGGATTTTGAATAAATAGTAAATGTCATTCTGTCTCATTTAGCCAATAGACAGTCTGGTGTCATAATGATTCTAGTCAACATAGTTGTATAGATCTGGACTGATAATTGCTCCACTTGTTGCAGCTCATCTTTTGCCCAAATATTGGTGAAGTTGGACAATTATTTACCCAGCAATCAGTCCTGCACATTATTTACCCAATATTCATATTTATATTCTGAAGGTGGAATGTGAAAGGACAGAAATCACCAGTTCAAGTGATGGATGCAATGACATGAATGAGACTTGCTCTGACTGTTATATGGACACTGGAAGAACAATTAGCACCATTCGGTGCTCGGGCCCTAATTATGGAGAAAGTTAACCAACAGAAACAGGCATGTTTGCATGTAAGCTAACTAGCTAGCTGCTTAGTGCCATCCAGATAGACGCTACTGTGGTCGCCAGCAAATTAATTTTGCTAACATTAATATCAAACCTACATGACTGTTTCAGGGATAACAGAGTAATTCAAATTCAACTCTTGTTGATTTAACCAAATACTAAATGTACAGTCAATTTGCACTTTGCTTACATCATTCAATAAATAAGATTTAAGACTTTCCCAAATAGAATTTAAGTATATTTAAGACTTTTTAAGGTCTTTTATTAATAAATATGAATTTAAAACTGTTTAAGGAGCTGTAGAGCTGCAATGATTAATTGATTATTAATCAATTATTTAATTAATTGCTAACAATTTTAATAATCACTCTCTATGACAGTAAACTGAATATCTTTGGATTGTGTGTAAAACAAGACATTTTAGGGTGTCATCTTAGGTTTTAGGAAACAATGATTGAAGATCTTCACTATTTTCTCGAAAATAATCGACAGATTAATCAACTATGAAAACAATAATTAGGTGCAGCCCCACCCCGTCACACATGTGATCCCGCTGTAGTTAGCGCCTCAGCATGGCTGGCCTCACTCAAGATGTCTAACAGGCTGCTTTCTTGGCCTTCATCTCCAAAAAGGCCTGAATCTAATCCTCTTTCTGGCACCAGCCTTCAGCCACAAATATCTATCAAATATTATACGACTCCTCAGATTCACTAAGAATTAATACATCTACATGTGAGTGAGTAGACGGGGCGGTTTGAACCTAATTATTGGTTTCAGTAAACTGGTGTGTCATGGTTTGGGTTCCTGCCCTAATGTAACAGCTGTGTTGTCATGCGGGGGCTGTACTCACTGCCTCCCTCCAGTGGCAGGCTCCAACACATATTTGTCAAAGTACAGCCGCACCAGCCTCTCCCTCTCCTCAGGACCTGGCAGAGCAAAATTCACTATTTCATCTATACGGTCGTTTATGGCCCAGTCAAACTGCTCCGGCTGGTTACTGGCCAACACCAGCATGAACCTGCAGGAAAAAAAAAACAAACAGGATCGAGCAGCTTAGAGATGTGCTGGCAAGTAGTAAGTTGGTATAGACAAGGCCAAATACAGTGAAGAGTATGACAGGATTAGGTTATACAGAACATGAATAAATGTTTACTTGTTGCTCTGTTCTCCAGTGCGATACAAGAATGCATTCAAAGTGGCTCTGAGGTCTTCACTGATTTTCTCCTGCACAAAAAAAGTAATTTAAAAATTAAATTATGTACTTAAAGACACGTCAAAGAGAATTGAAAGGGTAAGAAAATATATTTTAAAACACAAACACAGGGTTCGTACAGCTTTTTTAACAGTCAACTTCAAGCACCTTCAAGGCACCCACACCGAAATTTTCCAGAATTTCCAACTCTGATTCTATGTTTTGATCACGGTTATTTAATTTCACATATTAAAAGGTTTTTGGTTTACATGAGTCATTGAGTAGATGAAACAGAGTGAAAATGTTTCATTTTGACATATCCTGGAACCACTTTCTTCATTAAAAGGGGGCATTTTCAATTATTTAATCAAATATTCATGAATTTTGCTAAGATTCTCTTAACTCCATCAAAAATATCTGTGAGACAGTTTAGAGGAGGAAATTCCAGCATGTGTCTGATGAGATTTTGCAAATCGTTCATTCATTCAGTGCAAGACACCGTGACCACTACACCAAAGCTCGACTCAAATCAGTTGATATTCTTAATATAGCCATCTTGCCGGTGGTCTAATTTAATATGAGTTTACCTTTTATATGTGTTTGTTTTAAGCTATTTTTAGTATTTTGGGGGGAGGTATGATTGCATCTTGCTTTATTGACACATTTGTTTGAAAATCAACCATATTTTAATGGAGTATCTTCAAGTTTAATTTGTTTTTGCATTTTCCACTTTGTATACACCCTGCAAACATCATAGATTTCTGGGAAATGAAATACACGCAGACTTACAGTGGATCTCTTGCGAAGGAATGCATCAGCTTCATCAACAAAAAGCAGAAGTCTGTCAAAGAATAAAAAAACATGATAACCTTCATCTGTTTATATCTGAATTGGACAGTATTGTATTTTTAGTATGTTTGCCTCATTTAATATAATACGAGGAAGCCTACCCGCGTCGACTTGTGTTCGCCCAGTCAAACACTTTGTGCATGGCCGTCACACCATCTCGGCCCATTGGCGCCACATCACCACCAGTCATGATCGCATAGTCCATCCCAGAATGCGTTGCCAGCTTCTGCTCAGTACAAACAGAAATACCTTACAGTTAGCCACAGCTTCACTGTCCATGGATGTAAATGCTGACATCAGTCAGTCCTCTGGTTTACCTTTGCAAAGAGAGTTTTGCCCGTTCCTGGAGGGCCGTACATGAGGATGTTCCTGTACAGGCCATTGTTCTGCCTCGTGTTTCTTGTTGCTATGGCGATGTCACGCACACGCTCTTCCAGGGAAGGCTAAGAGATGGAAAAATGCATTTTTATAAAGTGGATACAAAACTTAACAAAGGATGTAACAACATGCATTTTTAAAAGACTTTAATATCCACTTACACTAAGCACAACTCCCTCAAGAGCATCCTGAGGTTTGCTCTTCAGACGTTTGGCCGTCTACAGACAGAAAAAGGTATAATCAGAATATTATAAACTGCACTTAACAACATGACTAGATGATCAGTTGTTAATTAACTACCTTGACTGGATGCTTGATTGCTTCTCCCACAGTGAATCGGGACGTTTCCCGCACCAGTGATGGCTTTCCCAGCCTGGCCTCGATGTAACGTCCCGCCACCCCCGTGGCGTTTCGAGCTGAATAAACTCCCACAGCTAAAAGAGTCAGACCTGCCACCTGGTGATGAAACAGTTACACAACATTAAAATACTGTTCAGTGCACGGATCAGGAAAAAAACTCAATTCAAACCGGGTTTATCCACACAAACAGTCCAAACATTTAGATAGACACTAATGATTGTTCTTGTCTACTGGGACCTGTTCAAACTGCCAGCCCAACTCTGCTCTGACAGCAAAAAAAAAAAAAAAAAAAAAAAATTAATTAAAAAAATAAAATAAAATTCAAATCCGATCCAAGCCGCATTTGGAGGTGGTTTGAAATGTGATGCAAATCTGTTTGTTTTTTTTATTTTTTTTTGACCGTATGTGACAAAGATCTGTTTTTTAAAGATGGTGTGAACAGCAGAAGCACATGTAATCAGATCAGTTCTGATTTGGGCCACTTTCACATGTGGTTCTAAGATAAGAAAGGTCTGATTTTTTTTGCAGTGCAGCCTCAGTTGAGGAGATGTGCTGAAAGTTAAAAGTAGCCCTTGACATCCTGAAATTTTGGATGAAATCTGTTTCTCTGAACCCATTCATGTCATAATCCCACCACCCCTGGCTCCAACTCCACAACCACACACAACTCTGTACAGAAGTAGCAGCTACTGCTCCACAAAAAAAACAGAATTAGAAATGTGGCTCTCCCTCTCCACATCCTCGTCATTATCTGCTCATAAATTTACAGGTTTCCACTGCAAATCAACTTTTAAATGAAACCAAAAACACAGACCTCATTGGCCTCAATGTTTAGTTTTACAAAAGTTTTGAAAAATGAAATGAGCATTAAGATTGCAGTGTGAACATAGCCTCAGTCCATACAATTTGGCCTTCTGAGTCACTTGCAAAGTGATACACAACAACAACGTCAAATCCAGAGTGACAGAAGTGCCTCAGAGCGGCTGAGCAGAATCTTTGCTGCTACTAGTAGAGAGTTACGGAGGACACAGAGAACAACAGTCGGTGCACAGACACTGAAATAAACTGACGGAGGAGGAGTTCTGCACCGACTTGACAGCACAATTGTTTGGAGGGCAAAATGAGGGGTTTCCATTCCTCATGCTGGAGAAAGAAAGCTGTGTCACTGTTGAGTGCAGTTACTGACCCTTATGCTGTTACCACAGCAACCCTTGCAGATAGGTTAATGATATCTGGACCCAGAAATCCAATCTGATCACTTGCAAGTACCAGTGCAGACAGCCTGTCTTAAAGATCTGATTTGAGAAATGAATCTGATTTGCCTGCAGTCTGAACAAAGCCTATGACGTGAAGGTGAAGGTCAACTTTACTGTCACATGTACACAATTACACAGAGTACAAGGTACAGTGAGTTTTGTCTCTGCGTTTAACCCATCTGTATAAGCAGCATCAATGGTATAAAACTGGCAAATGTAAATATGACCTTCAGTCAGTATGAACCAATGGAAATGGAAGGAAACGCATATCTCACCGTGGCTGTGACTTTGTCCCAGTCTGACACAAAGGCCCTGAATCCTTCTCCAAACACAGCACCTGCAGTCCTGAAAGCAAACACCAGTCAACTCTCAAGCGCACCTTTTGGGTGTTTACAAGATGCAACTATTGATTAACCAGTTACTGAACACATAAAACTGACCATTCCTGTTTTTATTCTGTTATGTTGGAGACTGCGTTTATTTTAAAGAGATAGTTTAGATCATTTGATGTAGGATTGTATGAGATACTTGTCGACAGACAGTGTATTAACTACAGTAGATGGTGGTCGGCATGGAAGCTAAGCAATGTAATGCTGTGGACAGGGTCAGCAGCAAAACATAATTTAGGCACTTAAAAAGGCCCACCTAAAAAAAAAATCAATATCAGTGTAAGTGGGGGGTGGTCACGTGACCCTAACGAAGATGGCAGCTTAGAAAGAGGGCTCTAGTTAGCCGTGCACAAAAATCGTCTTATTCCCCGGATTGCGGCTTAAAACCCTGGAACTTCACTAGGTATCGGTTATGTCAGCGTCTCACAAGACGAAGGAATGTGACATTTTCACTCGAGCTCGCAAATCGGCTATTCACAAGACGAAGGAGGCCCCCACACCTGAGCGGGCGGACGTGTATGGCAAGCCGTTTTAACATTTAATAGCTAAATTTGACTATCCGGAATTAACATTATAGATATCAATAATTTCATTTTGACTAGTCGTAATTATATTATGACTATTAAGTATTTTCATTGAAGATATCTATAACTTCATTCTGACTAGTCAAAAGTACATTTAGAGATATCTGCAATTCAATTGTGACTAGTCAAAACAGAATTGCAGATATCCGAAATGACGTCACTTAAACCGACACTCGACTCGTCACACATCCTAAATGACAATTACAGATATCTGTAATTCAGTTTTGACTAGGCGGAATGAAAATTAAAGATATCTCAAACGTAATTATGACTAGTCAGAATTGTTGTGCAAGACGTTGCGCATGCGAGGCTTCCCATTCGTTGCTCATTATTATGGCAAGCTTTCCATTGGATACTGGCTCAGTAAACAAAACAATTGAACAGTGTTAGAAGAAGAAATGCACATGAAGAAGAAAAAGTAGAAGAAATGGCGGTTGCTGTTGTGGACAAGGTTGTCAGAAAATGCCACGAAATAGAACAAGTTTATCGCCAAGGAATTTGGTTTGAAGGGTTTTGATTGATTGAATAGGAAGCCCTATAGCCATACACATGGCAAGCCGCTCCTACCACCCACTTGCTCCCGCCTCCCACTTTTACAGATATCTGCAATGTCATTTCGCCTTGTCAAAATCCCAATACAAGATATCTGCAATTACATTCTGACTAGGTAGATTGCAGGTAAAAGATATCTCCAATTCGAGATATCTCTAATCAAAATCCATTCCAAGATATCCACAACCCCATTATAGATATCTACATCTGAATTATGACTATCCATAATCCCAGCTAGAGATATCTGCAACATAATTTTGACTAGTCGTAGTTCCAACTCAAGATATCTATAATGTAATTCTGGCTAGGTAAAACTCATTTGAAGATATCTCGAAAAACAAAGCAGATATCTTGAATTAAGGGCATTTGGAGATATCTTTAAATGGAATTAGGGATATCCATAATTCAGATGTAGATATCTTTAAATGGAATTAGGGATATCCATAATTCAGATGTAGATATCTGCAATGCGAGTTGTGGATATCTGCAATTTAATTACGGATATCTGTAATGACAAACCCCATACACATGAATGGGGAAAGTGATGTCATTTGTCCTAGTAAAAATTACATTGTGGATATCTGAAATGATAATTGTGTATAGGAAGAATTACTTTGTGGATATCTGAAATGTTATTTTTGAATAGGAAGAAATTAATTACAGATATCTGCAATACATATCCAGCCTATCTATTAAATGTTAAAACGGCTTGCCATAGACGTGAGCAAGATGGCCGACATGGCTGACGTGCTAGCGGAGCTAAAGTCTCTCCGTTCGGAGTTCGGGCTGAAACTGGACGGTATAAATAACCGTCTTGGAGATGTGACAGATGCGATAGCAGCATTAGAGGGCAAACTGGCTGATGTTAAACAGGATGTGTCGGCACACACTAAACGCATCGAAGAAGCGGAGAAACGTGTGGCTTCAACGGAGGAGGAACTTGAGAAAACACAGGCTGAATTAGCCTCAACTGCGAAACGGCTGACATACTTGGAGGCGAAGACCGACGACTTAGAGAATCGAAGCAGGAGGAAGAACCTGCGTGTGTTTGGTTTGCGAGAAGGGGCCGAGGGTACCCGTCCACTACTGGATTTTGTTCGGGAAATGTTGCCAAAGTGGCTAGATCTCAGCCCAGACCGGATCCCGGTGCTGGAGAGGGTGCATCGCACCCTGGCGCCACCGAAGCTTAACCAGCACAGAGCAGTCCTTATTCGTTTTTGGAAATTTCAGGACAGGGAAACTGTTTATCGTCTCTCATCACAGAAGAACATCCTACACGACGGAGCAAAAATCACCTTTGTGCAGGACTTCTCGGCCGAAACGATGCGGAGACGTCGTGAGTTCAGCACAGCCAGAAAGTTGTTCACGGAGATGGGAATATTCCGGGGATTTCAACTTAATCCTTGCAAGATCAGAGTGGTCCATGACGGGAAGGTACTCCTTTTCTCTTCACCGCAGGAGGCAGAGAAATTTCACCGTGAAATTCAACCTAAAGGATAAACTTTACTATACACGTCTGTTGTCTGCTTTCTGGAATAGATGACATCGGTGACGGGGATTGATTAACAGGACTAGTGATGTGAGTGTTGACCCGGTAATAATTATTTTGAAGAGAAAGTAAAACGTATTTTATATTGAGAATGAACAATGTGTATGTAGTGTGAACTGGGTCTGGTGCTTCTTCGTTTTCCTCCCTCATTCTGATTTTGAAAAAGACGTTATGATTAAGTGAAAGCATTATCATCATCATTCCAGCTAATTTTCTTTTAAAGATGACTTCAAACAATGGTAAATGTGTTAGGAAGGGAGAGATATGATTTGTTTTTGTTTTTTTGTTTCATTTGAGTGGATTTTTTTTTTTTCTTTCTTCTCTATAATATGGAAAGGTACAGACCCAATGTCTTTTTCTTTTCAATAATTTAATTTACTCCTTTTTGAATATCCGGGGAAGACAAATGTTGTTAAAAGATGTGCTGTGCACGGTTGATAATGGGTTAAGCTTCCATACTGTTAAACTTGGGTTCGCGTAGATTAGCTGCTCCTCATGCAAATGTGGATCAGTGTACCCCAGTTATTTCTTGAAACTTTGGGAACATGGGGAATAATGGTTAGGTTTATAGCACTTCAGTTGGGGAAGTGCTTAGGACAGGGGTGGGGGTGGAGAGGGATATCTGGCATAATGTTTTACATTCATAGTTTGTTTTTTTCTTTACCTTTTTATGTCAGCAGTGCATTTAATAGCAGTACCTCTATTTATCTTTCTGTTTCTTCTCCAACCAGACAGGACTACATCTTATACAAAAATTAAAACACAAATATGTCTCAAATAAAAATTACAAGCTGGAATGTCAGAGGGCTGAGAGAAATAGCTAAAATAAAGCAAGTTTTGAATAGGATTAAGCAACTTAAGTCCCAAATAGTTTTCTTGCAAGAGACACATTTAGGAGCTGCAGAAGTTGATAGATTACAAAAAAGATGGCCGGGTCAGGTCTTATATGCCCCATATAATAATCGTGCCCGAGGCGTGCTCATACTTATACACAAATCTATACTGTTTCAAATTGTTAATGTTATTTGTGATCAATCTGGTAGATACATCATTGTTCAGGGTAACTTATCCACACTCAAATTGAATTTGGTTTGCATTTACGGTCCAAATGATGATAATCCAATATTCTTTCAGAACTTGTTCCTCACTCTGTCTACTTTGCAAGGTATGTATATTATAGGTGGTGATTTTAACTGCACTTTAGAGCCTACAAAAGATCGCTCAACCAACCTTGACTCTACTCATACACAGACAAGGAGAATATTGTTGCAGTTGTGTAAAGATTTGAACTTGGTTGAAGTATGGAGGGAACTGCACCCAGATGAAATTGAATACTCCTGTTATTCAAGCACATATGGAACCCACTCACGCATTGATTATTATTTGGTCTCCTCTGGACTCTTATCTAAAATTAAAGAATGTTGGTATGATAGCATTGTTATAAGTGATCATGCAGCTGTATCATTAAATTTGCATATAAATAAATCTACTCACAGCTCCAGGAGATGGAGTTTCCCAGTCGAATTGCTACAGGATGCAGAGTTTATAAAATTTGCTGAAGGACGCATTGATAATTATTTTGAAATAAATCTTGATCAGACTGATGCATGCGTGAGATGGGAGGCATTCAAGGCATATATGCGTGGGGAAATTATTAGTTATACAAATTTTAAAGCTAAACAACGGCGTATGGAAATGGAAACATTGGAAAACCAAATTAGGTTGTCGGAACAAGAAGTTGGTTTCTTTAAATTATGACCCACTGGTGGACAGAGTGAGGGACATGCTAAACCGTTGGACCCAAATGCCCATATCTATGATTGGTCGCATTAACATAATTAAAATGTTAGTCTTACCCAAATTTTTGTATTTCTTTCAGTCGCTTCCACTGCCTCTACCTAACACCTTTTTTCACAACATTAATGATTTGTTGAGCAAATTCATCTGGAATAATAAAAAGGCCAGACTCCAATTAAGGTTATTATACTTACCATATGAAAGAGGGGGGCTTCAACTCCCCAACTTAAAATGGTATTACTGGGCTGCCCAGTTAAGATCAGCAATGTATTATTTTTCTGTGTCTCCTCTTCCAGCTTGGGTAACTATAGAACAGATATCAACATCGGGACTTCCTCTTAAGCTTTATCTATATTCAGCAAGTATTAAAAAGCTACTTAAGCAGACAAAGAATCCCTTTCTTAAAAACACCATCTCGGTGTGGTACTCTGCACACCAACATGTTGGTGATACACCTGCATTGTCACAGTTTTCCCCTATATGGGGCAACAGTTGCTTTATACCTGGAAGAGCAGATGGTGGATTTAAGATGTGGTTCGATAAAGGTGTTGAAAAAATTTCAGATTTGTATGTAAAAGGCAATCTGCTGTCATATATCCAGTTATGTGAGAAATACAAACTTCCAAAAAAACATTTTTTTAAATACTTACAGCTGAAACACTTTATCTTATCCATACACACACAATTGTTAACCGTACCTCCATTGTCTAAAATTGAAGAATTAACTTTATCCCACATGAATGGCAGAGGTCAATTTTCCTTGCTCTATGAGTTATTGTTAAGATATTCAAAAGATTCATCCCTCCAAAAGTTAGAGGCATGGAAAATTGATATAAAGGAGGACATTCATGAAGCAGACTGGGAAATGGCCTGTTTTAAAGCCCAGACACAGTCTGTTAACACAAAATTCAAGTTATTACAATACAAATGGTTAATGCGGACCTATTTTACACCTAGTAGGTTAAATAGGTTGTTCCCTAATATCCCAGATATCTGTGTGAAGTGCAGAGAGGAAAAAGGTACATTAATTCATTGTTTATGGGAGTGTACAAAGCTACAGCAATTTTGGAAGAGTGTGATTGAATGTATAAGCCACATAATTGGAAAGGCCGTTCCTTTACATCCCAAACTTTGTATACTGGGAATACATCCTGAGGACTTTGTTGTAACCTTTCAGAAATCCCTGCTTATTGACTTTGGACTTTTACAAGCTAGAAGGATAATTGCACTTTTATGGAAGAATGTGGATATACCTTCCGTTGGAATGTGGACAAAAGAACTGACAGCCTGTCTAGCCTTGGAGAGACTGACTTATATTTTGAAAAAGAAGGACAAGGATTTTATTCGTTTGTGGAGTCCTTACGTGGACTTCTTGGAAAGTCATGACTTTGGTTGATTTGAAGCTTTTTGCAAATTATAAACTGCTGTGATTATGATTTTATGTTATTTTCCTTATTTATTTATTTAATTTTTTTTTTTTTTTTTTTTTTTTTTTTTCCTTATTTATATTGATTTGATTTGATCTATTTATTTATTTTCTTGCCAGGGTTGGGGATATTATACTTATTTTCTTTGTTGAAATGTCATTGTTCAGATTTAATGCTTGAAAACTTAATAAAAAAACAATTAAAAAAAAAAAAAAAAAAAATATCAGTGTAAGTGTTTGCTATATTTCAGATATTTTTAATCCTTTACTTTGCCACCAGAGAGCCTTTTCTGACAGGAAACCACCATAACATAAGTCAAACATCATTCTCTCGCTCAACCAGACTCCTTTTGCAAAAACAGTCATTTTACTCCGGAGAACGTAGAAGAGTTGTTGGTCTATCACTGCCTCGATCGGTTGGTTTGTTAGTGTTATTTTGTGACTTTGATTTTTTAAAAAGGTAGTCTGGATTCATCAAAGTCACATAATAACACAAACATCTTTTTATCTGACACTGTCCACAGCAGTACATTACTGAGCTTCTGTGCTGGAACTCCTCTCTGCGACTGCCATCTCCACTGGCTATCCAGAAATAATCTCATACAACACCACTTCAAACAATCCAAACTATCCCTTTAAATGTTTACTTAACATGTTCGGTTTCAGTTTGCATGATTCAGGACACCAACAACCATCAATAAACTGCATCTAATCCTCCATCATCATCTAAACTACAGTGTGAACTCTTACTTTATGGACTCCAGGACAGTCTGTCTGTGTTCTGCTGCCTTCAGACGGATCTGCTCGCGGATGATGTCGGCGTTCTCTCGCTCCACGCGGGCTCGTGCTTTAGACTCGGCCTCGATACGCAGGAGCTCATTCTTGTGCCTCAGCTCCATCTCATGCTCTATCGTCGCTGCAGAAACCCATGACATCAACAAGCAGATAAACAACCGTTCAACATTATCGACAGCTTCCACAGGATCCCATCATTAGTGTTGCAGTGATGAAGTGTTTACCTTTCCTCATGGCCTCCTGCTTCTGTACGGACTCCTCCTGTTTGCGAATGTTCTCCTCGTTTATGGCTTGCTGTTGGAGAAAAAAATGTAATCATTTTGGAA
Source organism: Lutjanus erythropterus (assembly GCF_056507025.1). NCBI lineage: Eukaryota > Metazoa > Chordata > Actinopteri > Lutjaniformes > Lutjanidae > Lutjanus > Lutjanus erythropterus. The sequence goes on from NC_139318.1 coordinate 25,037,049, forward strand.
CTGGCATCTCATTTTAAAGGCTTTTAAATCTGTTGGAGATGACCTCACCTGTTGCCGTAATTGGTCCTCATATCGCTGTCTGGCCAGTTTATCTTGATACTGAGCTCTCTGTGATGGGACAGAACCATTCAGCTCAAACCGGTCTTAGTCACTGGTACGAGATATATATATATATATACACACACATATATATATATATATATATATATATATATATATATATATATATATATATATATATATATCTATTTTTTTTTTTTTTTTTTTTTTTTTTTCACTTTAAACTACTTAAAGAAAAAGGAGAAAGCATGTCTGTTCTCACCGCTTGATGTTGCTTGGTCTCCTCATTCAGAGTTTTCCTCCTCTCCTCAGCCTGGATTCGTATCTGGTCGCCTTTCAGCTGCTCAACTGCTGCTTCATACTCCTGTTACAGAAAAGGATGATGAAAATTTTCAAATTCAAGTAACACACTAGTGAATATTTACATCCACTGCAACACAAAAAAACCAGACATAATCATATTTTGTTATTCACTGTTCCTGTCTTCTTTGTGTTGTTCAGTTAGTGTTTTTTGTCTTGCAATAAATAAATTAAAAATAAACTGTATGTTGAACTGGGCTGTGCCATGAAAGTCCTCAAAAAGACACATAAGTAGAAATATGTTTCTTAATCTTTATTTATTCAGGGGATTTTCACTGAGAGCAATGCTTTCTTTTTCAGGAACGCCCTGATCACACTCACACAGTTACACAGTCACACCTGGAAACTTTCCAGTAAAACCACAGTGTTATCTGCAGCCACTGAGCAGGTGGAGTTCAGGGCGTTGCTTAAGGGCACTTGAGTAGTGGTAATGGAGCAGAGGGGACGAGCACTGCTCTTATTTCCCCACCCAAACTTAACCTGCTGGTTGGTGGATTGAACCGGCAACCTTGCGGTCACAGTTAGCTTCTCGAAACTTTAGGCTACCACTGCCAATGCAACAATGCCTTGACAGTAATCTTAAACATGCAATCAAAATGTGTCCAGTTCTATCCAGATGCAATTAAAGTCTTAATGATGGTCTTTTGATGCAGTTAATAATGTGCAGCATATACTTTACGTACTCTATATTTTTTCATGCTGTAAAAATGCAGCAACAAAGAAAAGAAAAAAAACACACTACTACACTGGGGGGGGAAATTATCAACATTCCTTTGGAAATATGAGAGGTAAGTTGAAATTGTCAAAATTTAATTTTGAAACTGTAATGATGTGCACTGAATAGTAATAATAGGTTGTGTAATGTTATTACTTGACACAAACGATTAAGTACAGCAGAGGTTGACATCGGGGTGGAGTTTAGTTAATTAATTTAGTCTATAATGGAGACAACATTTTCCCAGGAAATATCATGCCCAGAAGCAGATTGATTTGTACAGTGAAAGTGAGACTTATTGGGAACCAATCTAAATGTGGATGGTGTCATTGTTCTATAGCCATTACACTGTGGAATCAATGTTTATTTCATAATCATAACTTAAAGTCTATTTCCACTTTAATTCTTTGGAAAACCACTAGTGTCCTGCAGCAGATCAAGAGGGAAGCAGTAGTTTAGTGTGTGTGTGTGTGTGTGTGTGTGTTTCCACTGCACCTTCATTTTGCTCTGATGTTCCATCTGGGTGCTCTGCTCCTGCATCCGAGCCAAATCCAGAGCTTCTTTGGCATGTCCTGGATGGAGGGGAGAGGTAACGACACAGAGGTGAAAGATGTGACGGCTTCAAGCATGGAGATTTTAGGTGATCCATGTGACATGATTGCAGGGGTGGAGGTAAGGAATTACAGCTACTTATGTTACTGTAATTAAGTCACGTTTTGGGGTATCTGCACTTTTTTTTTAGTATTTTTTCAAGTCTAGAATTTCACTATTTAGGTATGCATTACACTTTGTAATCCACTTCACTCACAAACAATGAAAACAATGACACATGAAAAGAAAAAAAAATCAGCAGTAGCTCAAGTTTGGAGACATAAGCACTGAGCAGAACAGCCCAGGACTAAGAAGTAATTTAAACTGAAGGTTTGGAAAAACAGAAACACCTTTCATTAAACATCAATGATTAAAAAGTAACTAACACTCAGAGTATTAGTTTTTAATAGGTTGGTAGTTTTACTTGTAGTTAAGTAACATTTCAGTAATGTGACTACTTTAATTTGAGTACAGATTTTCAGCACTCTTTCCTCTACTGCATGATGGTCTGACTGCCTCTGACTCCTGACAGATATGTGATCACTCTCTCTTTACCTTTCCACTTCCACTTACTTTCAACTAGAGCTGCAGATATGGAAAAAGTAAACCATATTCCGATTATTTTGACAGACATTATGATTGTGACTTGATTCACGAACAGTGGCAATGATCATTTTGGCATCATGACTCCATTTTCACTGTTAAAATCATGACGATGTGACATTTATCGGGGTCTGTACCAAACAAACAAGTTCTCTTATATCTGGAGAACAAGATTTGCAGGCTCTCTGCAGCACTACAATAGTTAGTCATTACAGTGTTGTTTTGTCACTCGGGTTGGGCGATATAACTGAAAAACCTATCACAATAATGAAGTTTCATACTGGTAGATACTGATAATTATTGATCATGTTGGAGACGTTCTGTACTCCAACAGGTGGAAGCAGCTAACGTGACAAAAATGAGTTTGTCATATTATTGCTGGATGATAGAGACAAAATAGAATTTCACAATATTCTTGACCAAATACCTCAGTATCTATATTGTGACAATAATGTAAGGATGACTATTGGTGCTTTCACAAAATATTAACCCAATTAGATTTTCTAATAATCATTATGCTTATGATTATTTAAGTGGGCAAAAACAAATTACAGACCAGGTATAACAATCTGGTAAGTTCAGAAAATACATCATTTTACTGTGATACAGCCTTTAAAACCAGGAAAAGACAACACTTATACTATATCATGATATAACGATATCCAAAATCGATCACCTATATCTAATATTTTGATTAACTGTGCAGCCCTAGCAGGTGCCTGTGGCCCCATCTGTCCCAGCAGTGAGGGCAAATGTGAAAAGGCACAAGCCTGAATGAAGCCGCATGTGTGAGGAGTGAAAACCACTAGCGGTGCCCAAAAGGTTATTCCATTAATTTACTGAAAGGCGTGTGTGAAAAAGGATAAGAGATAGAAACAATTAGTGAATCTAAGTGGAACTAGGGGAATTTGGGTGTTGCAACCCAGACTGCAAGGTGGTGACCTTTGAACCCTGTCTGCTAGTTTGAATGAAGGTGAGAGGAGGACAGCACTGCTCGCATAAAGAAACCAACAATCTCACAATGATTATATGGAATATGTATAGATGCTGTGTGTGTGTGGGTGAGCCTCATTATCTGAGCTGCTGCATCACTGAAGAGCCCACCACCATGCCTGAAGCAGAGAGGAGCTGGATGCTGCTGGAGCATCATGGCTCTCTGTGTCTAGTTAATTATGTAGCTATAACCTGTTATAAACCTCCACCCCGGTGGCAGCCACTCAGCAAACAGGCCCTCCTGACCACTTACGGGACTTGTCGAGCTCCTTGGCCGCCTGAGCAGCCCGCTCCAGCCCGGTGGGATCGAAGTTACTCCATTTGTCCTTGGGTTTATCTCCGCCGCCGCCGGAGCCTCCGGCCGGGGGCGGAGGAGGAGGAGGCGCAGCCGGGAGACCTGGAGGCACTTCAGGCTGCCCCTTGTTCAGGCCGAACAGCCACGACATTATTTAAGTATGCTAAATAAAGCACAGTTTAGCCGGTTCGGTGTGGAGACAGAGGAGAGAGCTGCCACAGATCTGTCACTGCACTTCCTCCACACGCGTGTCACGCCGCAAGCTTTTGCGCATGCGCATCAGAGACTCTGAATATCAGTAACGACTATTGGCTGCTAAGAAGTACTTCTTCTTCTCATTGGCTGGTCCAACAGTTGTCTTCAGTAGAGGTCATTCATGTAGTCCAACCCCAAATTTGTATGGCAGCCGCAGAGGGTCAATATATGTAGGATTCAGAGGCGAGCACATGATTTTCTTTTGGTTGCATCAGGCTGTGTCTGGATTTCTGAATCAGAGGTCATTGACATTCACGTGGTGTGTCCTTTGCATGTCTGTTTCCAGGAAGGTGTATTCTAATGGAAATAAATTTTGAACTGTTAACTGTCAAACCTTGGTCAAATACCACTGGTTAATCTCTCTATATTTTTTATTTTATTTTATTTTACTTTTGTTGTTTTTTAACCCCCCCCCCCTATTTTTTTATGGAGCATGTCAGCCAAAGTTTTTTCACACGATTGTACATGTATAACCACTAGACATCTCGAATCTCAATTGAGTGTAACCCAGCTTAATTGTTTTATTTTATTTGTAATATTGAGATCTACGATTCCTTTATGTCCATTTTTGTCCTTTGAAATGTAGGGGTCCTTAAGATTCCACTCATTCACAGCCAGCACATCCATTATGTTGGTCTTAATACAGAAAGATTCAAATATGAATTCCAAATTCCCATTCCCACAGTCCATCGTTCCATTGTAGAAATTATCTGCACTATTTCTGTCCATACCTGATTAATATACTACAATATGTGATATTGTGCATAGCAATATCAGGCTATAAGAGAACACAATTGTAGGGAAATAGCAGCCTAGTAGTCCCCAAATCTCATCCTTACAATGGCAATGTTTTTCAATACAGAGAATCAAGACAGAGCAACAAAGTATGTATCAAAATGTTTAATGAACTCAGAGGAGAATCTCACCACAACAAATGGCAAAATATATATTTACACCGAGACAAAAGTCTTTACATGATAAATTCTTGAGGTCACTCTTCCTTACAAACCCCCAAAAACTCACAATCCAACTGCACTTGAATCATAACTTAACAAAAGGATGCATACAGTATGATACACACAGGGAGGGCTGTGGACATTGATAATCACATCCTCTATCATGACACTGGAGGTAATCAGGAGGGCCGCACATCTCGGGCACATGTGATAGAGATGATGGATTGAAAACGATGAATGGAGCAGAAGCAGGTATGTAGACTAACAATTGCTATGCTGTTTAGTGTCAGCTGCCATCTTGGATCATGATTATGTTCTTGTGACTTTAGAGTACAAAAATACTGTTCAAATTTTCTTTACTCGAGATGGTTCACCTGAAAAGAATCTACAAGAGTATAGAAGCATTGCCTATTGCTGTCAAGGGCCTTAAGAGTAGGAAAAGGCATGTAAATTTATTATATCTCTTTTCGTAGATGCACTTTGAACAACACAATCTCACACAGGGTGCAGGTTGGCACAGTGAGTAGAGAAACTCTCCTTCAAGGTCACCGACCAAGGCTCTGCAGAAGAAATCTTCTATCCTGCTGGAGTGTCCTTGAGCAAAGGAGCAAGACATTACATCCCTCTCTACTTCAGGGACGTTGCTCTGTTTGAAATCTCCCTAAAAAAAAAGAACGATTCTTCTTTTACACCAAAGACCAGTGTGGGGCTAATCCATGTGAGACTGCATTACCCATGTAGACTTGTTTATACATGGCGCAGGCAAGAGACAGAGATCTGATCATCCAGTGACCAGACTCTGGTGTCAAAATGGGTCATTAAACATGAGGCAACTCTGGCATAGTGATCAATAAGTATCATGAAAATTTACTAAATTGTAATTAAATAGAAAATACTTGAAGTGACAACTGTAAAGCAAGGAGTTGTGTGTCTATCTGATTGATCCTTTTGTGAACATCTCCAGAATCCAAGACCACTGTTCTTTAAACCACATAACAATTGGAAATCTGCAACTCCATCAAGTCCTTTACTGTAGTAAAACAACACGGGAGAAAACACCAGCCGGCTCTTTGCCGTCACCCAATGCTGCCCGGAAACCTTCCTGTTGTCGAGCCCGTGCCAGCTTTGCAAGTGAGAGGAAAGACCGAGGTTCTGTGATGGCCAGATCACTGATTACATGCCGGTTGAGCTGAACACTGGTCTGTGTGGAAGAAGACAGGAAATACGTTACATACAGACGGAGTGAACCAACAGCATAAAGAATGTACAGAGTCAAGTCATTTTTTAAAAATGTGTATATAGTGCCAAATCATAAGAGAAGTTATCTCAGGGCACTTTTCATATAAAGCAGATGTAGACCGTACTCCTGATAATATTTACCCAATAAGAGGGCTGGTACAATACTGTCTCATACAACACAACTGACCTTGGTGAGGTTGTGCATAAGCTGGGGATACTTCATGCCATGCTCTCGTGATGCTGCTGCAATGCGTGTGATCCAGAGCTGAAGAAATGAGAGCACAACAAATATAAGAAATGACAAGCTCAAGTTCTGGTTTAAGATTAAAGGACCAGTGTGTAGGATTTAGTGACATCTAGTGGTGAGCTTGCAAATTATAGACACTTCTCCACATTCTCTTTCTCCTTCTTCGTCTTGTGACATCAGATCGGATATCTCTCCAGTCTTCCTTAATCTTGATTGAGGGAAGTGTTCAAATTAGGGTTAGTTTATCCCTTTCCAAACTTGTAGGAGAGGCTTTGATGGCTGTAAAACTCATGAAAATTGTGTTCGGTTTGTCCGTTCTGAGCTACTGTAGAAACATGACACAACAATGGCGCAACACGGCCTTCTCTGTGGAAGAGGACTTGTGTCCTTACTAGATATAAACAGCTCATTCTAAGGTAACAAAAACACAACGATTCTTATTTTCAGGTGATTATACTCTAATGAAAACATACTAAGAAATACAATATTCAATTTCTGCCATATTCTGTGTATTGATGCCCATAAATCTTGCACACCAGACCTTTAAATATTATATATACTAAATTATATTTTTAAAGGAGCAACATTCTAATACTGTAAATGATTAATACGCCCATCTGAAACTGGACAGATAAATTTTAGTAAGCTGTAACACACACCGAAGGGGTGGTTCCTGACTTTTCTGACTTGTGGCTCCATAAAATGAACCAGTGTCTACTGGTGATCACCAATCACAGGTTAATACCACAGTGTGGACATGCTTGGTGAGAAGTTCAGCCAAATAATGTTTTTATCATTCTCTTTTCGTTTCATTTGAGGCATTTTAGAGTCCATAAAAGGTGAAAATATCCAGTATTTATTGTTAAAAAAAAATAAACTAGAGAGGAGTCTGAAAAATCAACATATGGTATTATGCAAGAAATACAATCCGTCTTATAGCATCCCTTTAATCATCTTGTGACTCTTCACATTTATGCTGAGACACTAGTAAACTTCATCAGCTGCTCTTGGATGCCAGACAATCAACATAATTAATCAGCTGATGCCTGCATTCACAAGGCTGATTAACAAGCAGGCAGCTTTTCAGTGTAGCTGCTGTTGAACAATGTTTGCACCCCCCCTTTGTGAGTTTTGGGAAGGTGGTGAAAGATTAGGTTTGGAGCCCTGTAATACAACCTCATGCATCCTGCTCTACACACTGGCTAAATTGTCTTTCCTAATGTCTACACATTTCTCCCATTATAAATGACAACAAATCCAACCTATATCTGTTACTGACAAGTATTAAATATATATTTAGTTATAACATATTGAATAATGACATTGTTTCTGACATACTGAACCTTCTCTCCCTTAAATACTAGTCATTTTCTGTAATCCACAGTATAACTCAATGTATTTTTCTATCTCATTAATTAATGGAAATTCCACTTAAAACATCATGTTGCTGGGTGGATTAAGCATGTATATTAGATTGTAATGTGCATGGAATATTATAATTATACATGACTTTTCTTCATTTTTATAATGGCATTATACAGCGACCGCCCTGTTCTCTAAATATCAGTGTCTGCAAATGAAAAACCCTTATTGATCAACCACAATTTGATATGTTTTGTATTTGTGCAAGGTCTGGGCAATATATATATATATATATCAATATTACATTAATATCATGATATGAGACTAGATATCATCTTTGATGTTGAATATCAAAATTCTTACTGTGTTAATATTTTGTGAAAGCACCAATAGTCAGCCCTACATTGTTGCAAAATCGATAACAAGGTATTTGATAAAAAATTGTGTGATAACTGATTCTGTTCATATCGCCCAGTCTTACTCTAAAATCAACAAATGTTTGCATATATTTTAGAACAAATGTTTTGTCTATATCACAATGTTTATTGAATATTGTGGAATAACCTAAAAATATCGAGATATTATTAATATGCAATATTGTCCAGCCCTAATTAGTGCACGTTTTGATATATACTGTATGTAAACAGAACTCCTTACAAAGTAGTATTGATTCTGAATATCTCGGTGAAATAAATAAAATTTAATTGGTTTGGTAAAATACGATGCCTCCACTAGTCTTTAAGACCTTTCTTGTGAGGCTTTGTCCTTGTACTGAGTAAGGTAGTCTGGATTACACAGCAGTTTTTCGGCTATTACAAATTAAATATCATTGATAAATCTCAGACTGTATCGTACGTGTGTGTGTGTGTGTGTGTGTGTGTGTGGTATTGGAGGACGTGTATTTGATGAGTATTTGTCTCCTACCGTCCTCATGTTTCGTTTCTTCAGCCTCCGGGCTTTAGTGGCGTAGACGAAAGCTCTCCTGACGGCCCTCACAGCCAGACTGTAGCAGCGGTTCTTCCTACCTCTGAAGTGCTGGAGGAGGAACAGATAGGGAGGATGATTTAATCAAAACGAGCATCATTACTGCCCTTAATATTAGATTAGGATGATGAGGCAGCTTTCTAACCGGATCAAGCAGCATAGGTCACCTCTCAACAGCAGAAAACATGAGCAAATGACTTACTAAATAGATTTCAGATTTCAGTGTCGCACTAATTTCAACATTAAAGATATGTCACAACATTTAGACCCCTAATCATCCAGGAAATAGTCGTGGCCTTACCCGTGCATGTTTGAGAACTTCTTGGACTTTCCAGTATCTGTCAGGGCCCCGGCTCCTGATCCAACAAGACAGCGACAGGAACACCATGTCTGTCCTCCAGCTAAACTACTGCACCACGAAAAGAACAAAAAATATTAATTAAATGACCTTAATCCAGCTCCAAATGTAAAGAGACTTGACGTTATGTCAGTTCGAGTCAACACGCCGGATCACGACTGACACAAGCGTACTGGGTTCGTTCGATTTAACAACCGGGGCATCCAGTATCCGCGTGCTCTCTGCTCCGCCCGGGGGTCTTGTTTAGAAGGAACAATTTAGTTTGTTTTCAACACAATATGGTAAACTAGTTTTATGCAACATAACAACTGCGGTCACAGGTCAAGAACACCATACAAACTCAAACTTGTGTGTATTTCTAAAGCCGGAAGAAGTCGGTTACCAAATCAATCGCTCCCAACAAAGCTGCGACGCAGCCGCGGTGGATGCTGGGACAGCAGGCAGTGGAGGTCAGAGGAACTCCAAAATGTCGGTTGCAAGTTTCACGTCCTTGAGCCGCTGTGGTGTTTTGGCTTTCCGCTCCCCCGCAGGACTGGTGGTATGTTGAAATTGAGTCAGTAGAATAAGTGAACCGTTAGAATGAGCCGGGGTTGTTTGATACAGTCTCCGACAGGAAGGATCTATTGCTTTACACTACTAACGTCACAACACAGAACACTGTCCGTTTTGACAGCGGCGGGCTCCGTCTATGTCCTGACGTCCAGGTTACGTAGGGTCGTAAAGGAACTCTTGTTTTGCGAAACTCGCGAGATTTATAGGCGTTGTTCATCACTGTTAGATTTTGCGAACTAATTGTGTGATATATTATTACTAGGCGGTGGCTATACCATGTGTATGTTTGGTTTAGGGACAGAACATGTTTGGTTTGGTTTAATGAAAGGTCATGGTTTGAGTTAAAATGACCACTCTCGCGAGATTTTTCGCGGGTCTAGGGTTCCTTTTAGACACGATCGTTACGTAGTCCAGCTACTTGCTACTAATTAGCTAGCCTTTGCTATCTACTGTATTAGAATGGCTTATTACTAACTTGTAGTGATTGGTGTGTGTTGATCTTAATATGTACACGATAGGAAAGCCCAGTAAACATTGAACGCAGCAGGAAACGTGTTAAAATGACTTGTAAACATTGTTGTGCTAGTTATAGCATAATAAAGCAACCTGGCACCTTTTAGGCACGAAATTCATTAGAAACAACAGACAAAACTGATGGTTTTCTAGTTTAACCCTGTGTAACAATCATGGTATGTTTAGCTAATCATTTCACTGCAATTCTTCATGAGATCATGAGTAGTGGCCAATAAACATACATCTTTTTTGATGCTTTAATTAAATAAAATAACTCTAACTAATACATAAATAATATTATTAATAACGATACAAATAATAATAGTAAATAACTCTAACATGAGAAGAATTGTGATTTGTGATTAATAAATAGGCACATTTATATATCTATACAGATGAATAACTTGAAATTAAATAGAAGAAACGAAAGAAATAGACTTGCAGTTTAAAAAAAAAAAAGTAAGAACTATATAAAAGTGTGCATATATGTTACTGCCTATACTGGGCAGCAAGATGTACTGTGTCTCCTGCCCCTCAGAGTGTTTTTGATTTTTAGAGGTCATTAAGCTCTTTGAAATCTGGATTAAATAATTGAAACTATTAAAGTAAATGTTCTTTATTTCATTGAATGTTTCACATGTCAGGAAGAAGTGCATCTCTGTTTTGTGTATTTGCTTTACAATTGCCAGTTTGTGGTCACTGAGCCTGTGCCATGTTAGGAATTTTTACTGTGTACACAGGAATGAATGTTAGGATCAAATGGCAGTACACTATCCAATTTAGGAAGACAACTGAGAAAAATCAAAAGGAAGACTTAAATAAATGTTATTATTTTTAGCATCTAAATGTGCAGACACATTTTTCTTAGACAAAATGTCCGGTAGTGTGTAATGAAAGTGCCAAAATAACCATATCTTTTCTCCCTTCATCCCTGCTGTCAGGCGGTGCGGTATGCCCAAACAGCAGCGGCTCCAGCAGCTCAACCCAGAATAAAGAAGTTCCAGGTGTACAGATGGGACCCAGACACTCCAGGAGACAAACCCCGCATGCAGACCTACGAAATCGACCTCAACACGTAGGTGTTACAGCTTTCTTCTCTGCCATGAGGAAACCCAGTAGCTGCTGCAGTGCATCTGTGTTTTCACTCATAAGCTACCTAAATATGAAAATAATAACACACAATAAGGTCTCCTGATATCCAACAATGATGGGTGTTGTGTTATTGCATTTATGTCATGGTCACTTGTTAAATAAAACATGGGAATTCATTTAAAATAATTGACACCTGGCAGAAACAACAATTATCTGTGGCATTTGTGAATAAATATTTAACTTTTATTACGAAGAGGTGCAGTGAGGAGCTCTTTGTCAGGTTAAGTATTAATACTCATCAGTGTTGATAATGCTCACCTGCACTGGTGGAGGCTTATTGCTTAGTGAAGTTCAAAGCACGTGTAAATAGAGGGCATTATTAACGAACTGAGAACAGCCTTCAGGTAGATTTAACTCAGATGGATCTGACAGCTTGGCATATTTCCAGTTCTCTTCCTTCATCTGATCCTCTAATCAGCTTGGGGACACTCTCAAGTCAATTCTGCCAACATGACAGTGCACCCTAAAGAGTCCACACTGACTCAAAAATGCTCTTTAGCCATGAAACCTGTCAGGATTTGGTCAAGTCAAAGACATCAAAGATGTCCTCTTTTAAACTTTCATGTCTTGACATCCTGGACTCACTGTTTGGTTTTGTTTCTCTTCATGTAGTTGTGGTCCAATGGTTCTTGATGCTCTGATCAAGATCAAAAATGAGATGGACTCCACCCTGACCTTCCGCCGCTCCTGCAGAGAAGGTCAGTAACATGGAGGCTGGAGTGTGAGAATAATTTCCAACTTTGTAACTCTCCAGACCTGGATTTTCTCTGTAGATGCATTTTCTTTTTAAGTTCATTAATGTTATTAGTTTGTGTCGACTACAGATCGTTTAACCATGAAAGATAGTACTGCACAATCTCCTCTTTTTTCACCAAAATTACTCTTTTTATTTGCTCTTCCAACAAAAATATCTGTTATTATGCTACAAGAATAATCTACTCACATCAAGTACTGTGGTGTTTGTCTTTTGATTGTCTTTTCTCATAAATGTAATTAAAATATTTTATTATTTTGCTTAAATGCAGGTATTTGTGGATCCTGTGCGATGAATATTAATGGAGGAAACACTCTTGCCTGCCTCAACAAGATTGACACTAACATTAGCAAGCCGACTAAGATTTACCCTCTGCCACACATGTATGTGGTGAAGGACCTGGTACCTGTGAGTAAATATCCACCTTCAGTTTCCATTTCTGTGCCAAATATGGATGCACAAATATGAATATATTATTCAGTCTAACATTAATCAATGAAGCTAGAACATGGTAGTGAAGAGTTTTCAGTCGTTTAATCAGCACTTAATACTTTTCTGGAAAATATAGTCATGATAAATTTGGTATCTGTGGAACAAATGTAAGTATTTATGTAGCTGCTGGGGTAGAACATAATAATTTCAACCTCTTTTGATTTATAAATTTGATTCATAAACAATGCCACACTTGATACAACTGGCAAGATGTCACATATTCGATAGAGAACATCAAAGTGATATCAGGTCACCACTTTCCACAACTTTCCTCACATTCCTGGCCTTTTGTGAATCAAGTTAATCTCACACACACACACACACACACACACACACACACACACACACACACACACACACACACACACACACACACACTGTTATCAGATGCATCAGGTTATTTTTTAAATCAAGTCTTATACTGACACGGGTTTACTGACTGGATTCTTAATTTAACAATTGTGTCTGCAGGACATGAGTAACTTCTACGCTCAGTACAAGTCTATTGAGCCGTACCTGAAGAAGAAGGACGAGTCAAAGGAAGGGAAGGAGCAGTACCTGCAGACTGTGGAGGACAGACAGAAACTGGTACACCACTGCTTTGATTTTAGTAAAACATTGAAATTGCTAGTGTTTACAGTCACATGCCAATAAATACCCTCTCTTTCTTTTTTTCTCCTGTGTAGGACGGGCTGTATGAATGTATCCTGTGCGCCTGCTGCAGTACGAGCTGCCCCAGTTACTGGTGGAACGGAGACAAATACCTCGGGCCTGCTGTGCTGATGCAAGTGTGTGTCTTTGCATATAAACATTCAGGGATCACTAATTAAATGCTGAATCTGCACAAAAATATAACCACACAAATGAAGAGATTATGGCAGGGATCATCTACTTCATTTGTCCAAGAGTCAGGATGTTTCTAAACAGAAAATGTGGGGGGAATACTTTCAAAAAGAGGCCTGAGTATTAGCCAATTATTGTTTATCATCTCGCATTCTTACAAATATTAATGTTATTTTTATTGTTCGATGTCAGTGTGAACACACAAACCTATAATGGTAACTAGATATATAAGTAGAAAATACTCTTAGACCTCTGTAAAGCAGGCAGTTTACTGAGGAGTGCTGGTTAAAATTTGTAATTTTGATGCACTCCTGGTTGGCAGGAAGCATCAATCAAGTTAAGTACAATTACTTGATACGATTATGCAGTTGCGTGATTATTGTGACACCTCTAGTGACTGGTAGCAAAAGTGAATTTGTTTTTATACTACAGATTGCAGAATTTCGGTGGCAGCAAAACAAACAAATTGATATTTTAATAAAGAATTCAGGCAATAATTGGACTTTTTCCATCCCTTAGTGAGCAACTGTTGTCTGATTTTATGTTGAACATTGCATGAATCTTAACAGTAGAGCATAGTGAAAGGATTTTTTTACCTGGCTGGAAAGTTCGAGGTGTGCAGCCTGTTGCCTGTAGCTCTTCAGGTAACAGCTCACTCTGGCTGCTCCTTCTTTCTTTACTTTCTACAATCTTTCACACTGATCCGCTGCAAAAAAAAAATGCCAGAAAGGACTGTTGTCGTGTTTTGTAGACACATTTTTAATGAATGATAAGGGTAAGAGCCAAGTTCACTGACAAATGCATCGTATTTCCTGTGAACTGAAACTTAAAAATAAAAGTCAGCTGCAGTAGGAAATGTATGGCTTACATTAGCAGTAACTTAGTACATTATTTTGCTCTGAGAATTTCACCAGTTTATAATACTACAGTTCTTTAAATATTGGGCTAAATGGGAATTCTGGGTGGGCTGGATGTGGCCTGCAAGCTCCCAGTTGATGATCACCGAGTTATATTCTGTTGCCTCTCAGGCGTATCGTTGGATGATCGACTCCCGAGACGAGTTCACAGAGGAGCGTCTGTCCAAGCTGCAGGATCCGTTCTCCCTCTACCGCTGCCACACTATCATGAACTGCACCAAGACCTGCCCTAAGGTAACCGTATGCACACCACGGCTTATGCTGTGTATATCTTGTGTCCAAATACAGACAACATTGGTGTATGAGAGCATCTTTTTGTCCGTTTCTTTTAAATATGTCAAAATAATTCTCACTGCTCTTCAACTCTCTCCACCTCCTCTTAGGGTCTGAACCCAGGGAAGGCGATAGCAGAGATCAAGAAGATGATGGCCACGTACAAGGAGAAGAAGGCCGCTGCAGTCTAAACCCTCAGCTGTCCTCTCGTACAGCCTTTTCCCTCCATGATTATTAAATGATATATTGATTAAAAAATGCTTATTAAGGTCTGAAGGGCCAGAACACCTGTCAGCTCCACCAGCACCACACCCTGTAGACTCCAAAGCCAGATGTAATGGAAGTGAGTGGGTGTGAGTGTGTGTGGTTGGAGGACTTGGTGTTACACAAACGCACATGTACAGTATGAATGCAGGAGAGTGAGTGTGTGCCTGAGTCTTATATGTATCATAACAGAGGTATTTATCTCCTATTCTTCTGTGTGTATGTTTGTGCACTTGGGAGATGTGATGCTGCATATTTAAAATTAAGTAAAACAGGTGACTTTGTCTTCCGTGTAACCGTTTTTATAGCTTGTTGCTCTTCAGTTTAGCAGCTGCTTCACATTCGTACAGTCTCTATGTTCCCTCAGATCTTCCAACATACCAACAACAGTTATTGTTTTAATGGAAAATAAATAGTTTAAATGCCTCCAGCTGTTTTCATCGGTTATTATTTGTTGTCACTGATGTTGCTTTGACCACATACCTTCTCCTATAATACACATCCACAGCAGTCAGCTGTTGGTGTCCTCTAGATGTCACTATTGTGCAGAGTGTGACCTGTACATGAGTTCAACCATCAGCTGTTTCTTACTGGGTTTTCTTCAAGGCTCAAAGGCAAATACTACGAATGCAAAAGTCTTTGTAAACGGTGAAGCTCGCATTGATTAATTGGAACAAACGAGATGTTGACTCATACATTATATTGTAAAGTGTGGTGGGATCTCATTTTGAGTCCTTGCCATTTTAACAAATTGTCTAAACAGTAGAAGTTAAATATCATCTAGGGATTATCTGAACAGATTTATCCTGTATAAACATTTAAAACTGACCAGACTCCAGCACAGGGAGGTTACAGTGTGATTTGATATGTTTTCAGGCTACAATAGTGAACTTATCAATCACTTGACAACAATGAATTGCCAACTATTCTGATAATTGATTAGTCATTTTAAGTATTCAAGTCCCTTTTTTAAGTAAAAAAATGTCCAAATTCTGTGATTTCATCTTCTCAGATGTGAAGATTTTCTGGGTTCTTTAGTCGTCCATGGAAGTAATTGAAAATATAGAAATATCAAATCAATGGAAACACAAAACAAAAATGATAAATGTGAGATTAACAAATACCTACATGTAATGACAATAACATTAATATAAGTTAGTGTAGTTAAATATGTGGTTTGACGCTGACAGGCATGGCAGCAAGAAAAAGGCCCAGTATGCAAATTTCAAGCAGTTTGGCTCATCACATAAGTTTTAACTATACAAAGTGTGTGACAGAGGAAGACTGTTAGAATTTGATGATAGTTATTTGATAGAGAATTGACTGGGTTTTCTTAAAGGATGCAAATGATTTTTATGTCTGGTGAAAAATCTGTTAAACATTACAGGTATGGTATTGTATTTAGATTAGTTTACACATCTCAGCTCTTAAAACAAAGAGCGACAGGTTGGTTTTCATGAAGGTCAGTTGGCAGTAATGGAAGAAGTATTCAAGTCATTTGTAAAGTTTTAAGTAAAGTTAAGTTTAGTAGCTGTTAAATAAAGGGATTGAAGTGAAAAGTAGATTTTTCTTTCTGAAATGTTGTAAAATACAAGTATAATGTTGCAAAAGATGATAATACTCAAGTAGCCTAAAGTACAAGTAGGCCTACCTCAAATTTGTTTTTAAATACGATACTCCTGTAGGCTAAATGCAGCTATGGAAGAAGTAGTCAGGTTTTTACTTAAAGGGATAGTTCACCCAAAAATGAAAATTCAGTCATTATGTACTCGCCCTCTCACAGACTGAAGGTCAGGTTTAGTTATTTAGTCCACAAAACACTGCTGGAGTTTCACAGAAAAACAGTGTTGCAGAAACAACGGAAGACAAAGGTGACCAGTATTTGAATGTAAAAAACCAACCAAAAAAAAAAAAAACACCCAAAAATGTGTCACGCCACACACACACAGCTCAGACGGTGTGCATGAGTGAATGTGGCTCCAAGCTTAAGGATCTACAGTTAAGATTTAGTCTAAAAACATGTTTTAAATAATATCTTTCAAGTCAACCAGGCATGTTCGGGCTTAAGGAGACTTGGATTACATTAGACAAGCAATATGGAGGCATTTTATGTTTATTTTTCGGTTGTTTTTTTATGTTTGAAAACTGGTCACCATTCACTTCCATTGTTTGGGAGATTCTGCGACGCTGTTTTCCTGTTAAACTCCAGCAGTGTTTTGTGAACTTAAAAAACTAAACCTGACCTTCAATCGGCATGAGGGTGAGAAGATAATGACTGAATTTTCATTTGGGGATGAACTATCACTTTAACTAAGTAAGTAAATATCTCTTTAAATAAAAGTATCAATACTACAATGTAAAAAATACTGTTACAGGTCCTGTATTTAAAATCTTACTTAAAGAAAAATATACCTAAAGTACCAATGTAGCACAAGTTAAAATACTCATTATATAGAGTGGTCCTTAGATTATTATTAGTGATGTTGCAGCCGGTAAAGGATAATTTCAACTATTTACTGTCAAGCATCTTAATCCAGATTATACATCATGTTTTATTAGTTTATTTATATTTTATATGAATAATCTGAATGTGCAAAGTAACTAGAAACTAATGTCCAATCGATGTAGAGGAGTAAAACAATATTGTAGTGGAATCGATGTATAGAAGAGCATACAATGAAAATATTCAAGTCAAGTACAAATACTACAAAGTACAGTACTTGAGTAAATGTCCTTATTTACACTGGTTAACCTGTGGTTAAATGTGGCTCAGCCTACTTTCTACCACTTGGTTACTTGGTCACACAGTAACCACCATCACCGACAAATGTCTGGTACTGCTGGTCCTCTGTGGTAAATGACCACAACATGATCTGACCAGGTATCAGTGTGGGGATGATCCAGGTCTGGTGTTGTTGCGGGTCGGTGCTGGGACCTGGGACCTGGGACCGGGGGCTGGAGGCTGGGACTGGCCGTGGAGGAGGAGACTACAGATGCGGGGTGGTACAATGTGGCGCTGCGAAGTCCTCCTGCACTCAGAGGACGCATGAGAGCTGAGGATAGTCGGAGCAAACTGAATCAAAGTTAGGTAAGAAACCACGGAAACATTTTTTCTGTTTGCATTTTTTAGTTTTTGGTTAAGTTGCACATACTTTTATTGTTTTTATTTTACGCACACGTTGGCTCAGTTAGATAAAAAGATCTATGGAGGAAAAATGAGGTGATTGTGCACAGATTGCATGCAACCTGGACCGTGATTCAAAGGCATTCAGTCCTCCTAAGTGTTTGTCAGTCTGTTCATTGTAGTCAGAATACTTGTGGATAATTTGGTTGTATGTTAATGGCTGTGGAGAGCTGACATGTGGTCCCGTGTTTTCACTGGAGAGAAGAAGGAGGAGGGACTTCACAGCACTGCACAGCCTGCAGTAATGGCACTACAATGGAGGGATAGTGCCAAGAGGGAAAACATACCAAAAAAAAAAAGAAAAGAAAAAAAGAAAGAGGCTGGGGGTCGATGAGGGCACATGGAAAGATGATTTTCTACTCCTATTTATTTATTTGTCATAAAAACAAGAGGCGTAAAATAGATGACTGCAGTGCACCAACTGTTGCTGTCCTCAGAAACTCTTACTAATGAGTGTATGTGTGTTTACATGCATGTGTGTGTGTGTGTGTGTGTGTGTGTGTGTTGGTGGGGGGGGGGTAGGGTCTCTAGCTGGGAAGGGAAGGACTCAATTGGGGAGAGGGGGGCTAATCGCTCCCAGATGTGTGCTGTGAAAACATATGGTTTCCGATAGCCACTGTGATGCACACGAAGAATGTGTGTGTGTGTGTGTGTGTGTGTGTGTGTGTGTGTGTGTTTGTGTACCAGTATAACACACACAGATTTATTGATACACATGCAGAGCTTGTGCAAACAGTGATTCAATCACATGTTTTGCGTCCAGTGTGGCCTCATTAAAATCTACATGTAGCCACACACAGTGAAAGAGCTCTGCAGTCCAGTGAAGGATGTGTTAAAAAAGCCCAAATTAAGTGCCTCATGTTGTGTGTATGAAATAGCCTACAGTGCAGCAGCAATGGAGGAGGAGCGATCATACTTTCCACAAAGTGGAAAAGTAGTTTAGTGAGTGTTACAGGAAGCTAAGGTAATGGATTTTACTGTATGTAACACATCCAAAAATTCATTGACATCTCAACAAAATTAATAGTGTGGTTTCCTAGTTGGTGACGCTGTCAGTGTTCATGTTTTTCTGTCCAGATGTCATTTCCACTCAACCTGAGAGGCTCTATTTGCTTGGTGGAGTGAAGAAGAAGAAAGAAAAGTGGGGAAAGAGGAGGAGGAGGAGGAGGAGGAGGAGGAGGGGGGAAGGGTTCGAGGAAATGACCAGTGAGGGCGACAGAAGGGAAATGAAGGATGTGGAGACAGACGGAGAGGAGGAGGGAGGGAGAGAGAAAGAGAGAGGTGGGTGGGGTTGAGGGGTCCTCTGTTTCTTTTCCTGGAATGCAGCCCCGAGACTGTCTGCTGCAGCGCGGACGAAAAGTAGGAAAACAGAGAGATTGTTCTTAGGAAGACAGACGCGCCACATTCTTGCTGTCAAGAGTTTTCTCCCACTCTCTTTCTGTTTGGGGGCCAGTGGAGGGGGAGGTGGGGGGGTTGGGTGAGGGCAAAGAGAGGGGAGAGCAGTGGGGGGTTGGTTGGAAAGGTGACAGAGGGCATGGGGAAAGTAGAGGAGAGGAGAGATCAGGAGAGCAGACGAATATCTAGCACAAAGCACTGTATTTATCCCCCTCATGTTGGTCTGTTTTGATTGTTGATCCTCTCTGCTCATCTGCCCTCCAGTGTTCAAGTCAGTCTACCTCCCAGAGTGACCATGAGAGTCCTCCTGCTAATCTGCATGCCAGGTAACTGCACCATATTCCTCTTCAGGTCTTCTGACAAGTTTGTGTCAGATCTTAAAGGGAAAGTTCAGCCCTGTATTTACCTGTACTGCTGTTTATCCATCCAGATAGTTTTGGTGGGAGCTGCTGTGTTTTGCAGATGTCGGCCAAAGAGATGTCTGTCGTCTCTCTAATATAATTGAACTAGATGGCACTCAGTTTGTGGTGCTCAAAGCTCCAAAAAATACATTTGAAAAACTCAACAGCAGTGTCTCTTTCCAGAAATCTTGACCTGGTTTCTCAAAATGATACTCCTTGTTATGAGCAGTTTCACGCAGGAACTACTTTCTTTCTACGGTAGAAAAAAGTTATATATCAATGCAATCAAAGTTAAAGGAATAGTTTGACATTTTGGGAAATGCATAAATACTAATTTATGGCCCCTTTACATAAGGAATTTAATGTTATAGAGAGGATGTAACTGCTACAGCTCACATACTTCCATGCCATTGGTACGGCTGTTGAAAGTTCACCACTCAAAGTCAAAAGTTACCTTAAAGAAGAAGAAGAGTAAAAAGTTTCTGAGAACAACAAACCTGGTGATGCTGGAGGAGGTGGTAATAATATAGCTCTTGAGAAAAAGGCAAAAGCGGAGACAGTGATGGTCTTTGTGACCATTAAATACCTTGCAACATGAGAACAGAGGATTTTTTTCACTAACTAATTGATAAAGAATGTCATTTCGAATACTTTTAAAAGACTTTTAAATCCTAATGTGTTCCTTGTGTCATGTGGTCTGTTGGCTACACTGGCACACTGCCTCCCCTCAACTTCTAGTGGTACTGCTCCATTTTAGTCATAAGCTTTCAGAAAACACACACAGATACAGAAGAAATTGACACAGAGTCTGTATGCATATTTAATGTTTAGCATAATTGAGCCTTAAGCTGAAAAGATTGATACCACTCTGATGCCTATACGATAAATATGAAGCTACACCCAGCAGTTAGCCAACTTGGCTGAGCATAAAGACTTGAAATGGTAGGAAACAGCTATCCTGCCAACAAGAAGAAGAAAATCTACCTACCTGTACCTTTAAAGCTCAGTATTCATTTATTTCATCCGTTCAAAAGGGTCCAAACGGATGAATAGTGGTTTTGTTGGAGGTGCCGCTGTAGGTACCAGACCTCCATTTACAGATGACATAACGTTATGATTGGCTGTATGTTAGAAAGCACACAGATGCTGTGTACAGTCAAGCAGAACTAATGGTACAAAGCGTATGTAATTTAAGTGCTGTAACGTTAATTTGAAATGGCTGAGAAATTGATATTGTAAAGGACTGTTTTCTTTAATGTTCTTTTTGCTGGCTAGTTAACATTACGTTGGCTAAAACACTAAGACCACAGAGAACTCTCGATCAAATATTATGTTAATAAAACTAATGATCAAAGCTGTTACACATTTGGTGCCCATGCCAGTACTGAGTTAGCTTAGCATGAAGGCTGGAATCAGTAGGAAACAGCTAGCTTGGCTCTGGTCAAAGGTAACAAAATCTCCATACCAGCACCTCTATATCTCACTAATGAACATGTTATATTTCATTTATTTCATCTGTACAAAAACCAAAGTATCCAAAATGATGCTTTATGGTTTTCCTCGAGTCTTGTCACCACGGTGAGGTTGCCAGGCAACCAGTGGAGACTCAAGGAAGATTTTTTTTGCAATTATTTTTTTGACTAACTTAACCATTATTATTTTAATTGCAGTTATAAGTGAAATTACTGAGTCAGTTTTCTGACATCATGGCTCTTCTACACGTGGTGTTGCAACATGTTTTAGCATTTTTCCATTATCCCAGTACCAGGCCCAGTGCCAGGAACTGCTGAACAGTTGTCCTGTAAATTATAGCTGTTTCCAAGTAAGTCTTTATTCAAGTCAGCTTCCCGACTTTTCTCTTCTTGTGCAATACCACGGCACTATGCTTTATCACTTACTATTATCTTAATTTTTACAAGTTATATAGTGTTGATTGAACAACAACTGTAGGCTAAAATAGGATCTAACTATTGTGATGCAAATATATATTTCTCTTGTTTTATTTTTTAGAAACACAGTATTCCAAAAAAGATTATGCCAAGTGATATTTTTGTATATTTAGTGTGCATGTTGATCTATCCTGAGATGTGTTGTGCAGCAGGTCTTAATTTGGTGGTTTTGCATCTAAGTCACTTTGTGTAACTTTTGCTAACTGTTTGCTAACCAGAGGTAACAGTTACAGGATATGTATGCTAACATTAGCTAACAATAGTTACAGTAACTGGTCATACCAGACCAAGTGAGGCGGAATAAATATAATCACTTGAATTAAGAATTGTTGTGTTTTTGTTACCTTAAAATGAGCCATTTATATCAGCGGGTGAGGTCCCTCTTCCATGAGGTCCACCATGTTGCACCACCATGTTTCTACACTTGTCCTGAATGGACAAACCAAACACTGGCTTTCACGTTTTGCATGACTTTCATGGCCACCGATGGTTCTCCTACATACGTGGAAGCATCCTACACACTGGTCCTTTAAAATTCACACTGGTCTGGATCTTGCTTTGTGTGTGTTGTGAAAGTTTTAAATCGAAATTTCTGCCTTTCTGCCAAAAGTAAGAGTAGGATTGCAAATGTTAAAGAATACCTAAAAAGTACTACTCCACGATTAAACAACTCAGTTGCAGTATTCAAGTACTTGTAATTACTAACACTCCGCCCTTTCATTTCACTCACCAGTCCATCTTTGTGTGTGTACTTTCTTGTTGTGAAATGTCAACAGTTCTGCTGCTCGCCCAGGCCCAGTACCAGGAACCGTTTCCTTTTTTGGGTGAGTTCATTAAGAGAATATTGGCCTTGATTGTTCCAGCTCAGCATCAGTTTATATCAGAGCTCTGCACATCTGTTAACAATTTCTCATTGTCCTCTGATGTGTCACCTAGCCTGGAGGAGTTCTCTCTCCTCCTCCGACTGTTATTTACCTCCCGCATAGCAACTGTTGTCACAGTGTAAATAGCACTTTGACCACTCTGCATGTTATTATTTGTAAACATCTTGCGTATGAAGTCATGCATTACCCCCTCTCAGACTGCTCATTTTGTTCAGTTTTGGTGTGCAGATGGTTCATTAAATATGCTGCAGTGCTTTGTGTGTGTGTGTGTGTGTGTTTGACAGTAATTGGTTTCACAATGTTGATGTCATGAAACAGTTTTCTCTCCTGCTTATTTTATGGCTTCACAGAGGACTATGGGCCAGATTATTTTCCAGGTAAAGCATTTTCAGCTTCACAAAAATGTTCCTTTCATATTTAAATGTCAGTGTAGTTTATAATATCATCTCTTTCTTGTTTAGAGAGTCCAGACTCTGACAATCCTGACTCTCTTCCTGGAACCTACCAGCAGCAGGTTCGACTCGAGCCAGTGGTCCGTCCAGAAAAGTCAGGTACATCTGCCGAATCCTCCTCGTGTCTGAGTCATGATATTTAAGGGTAGATTGCACTGTGTCTAGCGCTCATTTGTAAATCTGTTTTCCATGTGGATATTAGAGTCTGAGTTGGAGACGGAGCCCACAGAGCCTGGCCCTCTTGGTAAGAAAACCTTTCAGAAAGACAGACAATCAGCTGTTTAGTTTGAGTGGAGAAATGATCTTGCTGTGTGTTTGATTTCCAGATTGCAGAGAGGAGCAGTATCCCTGCACCAGACTCTACTCTGTCCATAAGCCATGCAAGCAGTGTCTGAACAGCCTCTGCTTCTACAGGTGCGCACCGCAGGGCATGAAATTACTTTAAATGAGCAGCCCTCAATGAAAACCCAGTCATTATCTCAAAGTTAGAACCTCTCTGAAGTTTGTTGGACAAACAAACTGAGTTACTTGCTGTGACTACATCTTGGTCATTCAAATAGTCAATTGCATCTTCTCTAAGTTCGTACCATATAATCTGAGTGTGAGAGTACAAACCGAGAGCTCAAAAGTCAGCATTCAGCGTTTACCTAAATCAGGGTGTAAGTAGGGTCTTTAAAAATCTTAAATCCAATAATCTGAAATATAAAAAAAAATAAATAGGAAAAGCCTTAATTGCTGTGTGTTGTTTATGCCTATAATGCATCATAAGCTTATTCATAGGACATTATAATGCATTTATAAGGCTTTATAAATTCTATAAATGTTTCACATCACAACATATACCATATACCTCCATAGCATCATACAAGTGCTAATAACCTTATACAGAGCTCACAAAGTACTTAAAGTGCTGTGTAACACTGTTGTCACTTTGGCGGGGTGGTATAAAGCATTATGAATGCTTAACTTATAAATGTCCACCATTTATAATACTTACTAAACCTTGTTATGTGTTGTCATGCATGACTACAAACATTTCTTAAGCATTTTATAAAGCCTTATAAATGTGTCTTAATGTTGGAAAGACATGGAAAGACTAAAACCAACAAGACATTGTATCATTACTTCCACACTTCTCTGCCCTGTCTGTGGCACCACTGGTCCTACTGAAGATGTAAATCTTTGAAAACACATCACCAATGTATTCTTATTTTTTTTAAAGGGTCAGCTCTTTCCTAAAACAGCTATCACTCAAACATGAGAAAATAGTATATTTCTGGGGACTATTTTTGGCTGCTGATTAATACACACTTGGTGTGCTAGGGAGTTTTTACAGCATACACAGTGTGTATATATATATATACAGCGTGTCTAAATAACTAATAGGTACAACATGTTTTGGAATTGGTCCACCACAACATAATCCTTGGGGGCAAATATGCCAGTGAAAACACTAAAAGTGCTCGATTTTGCCACCGACGTGCTCAGATAGTTTTTATTCTGTGTGTCTGCCAACATTATGGAAAGGATCCCTACAAAGAAGCCTTTTCAAACAGCACCTTGAGGAGGGGAACTGAAGACATTATATCACTCTATTCAAATCCACCAGACTCCTTTGACAAAATCAGTCATTTTACCCCACAGAACACAGGACTTGCTACCTACTACCTCCGCCTCGATTGGTTGGTTTGTATATGTCATTATGTGACTTTGGTGTGACGCATTAGCTCTAACAAGTTAAAAAGTCTGTCTAAAGGTCTGTCTCTGCAGGGATCCATTCCTAAATGTAATTAAAGGATTATGTTGGAGACATTGCAGCCAATTTCATGACTGCTGACTGCGGCAATCAGCTGGACCAATTCCAAATCTAGTCATTTTAGACCCTAAAATCTGTTAAAAAAATAAATAAAAAATAGGGCCCAGGTTAAAAAAAATTTAACAGCTAACTGCTTTAAGTTTCTGAACAACAATGGAGCTCTTTGAGACACAGGAATAAACTATATCAGGCTTTGGTTACACAGACATTAATTGTTCATCAAGTCATTATTGGTTTTGATCATTGGATTTATTCTTGAAGTTAAGTTTTGACTGATATGAAGATGACTGTTTCGATTTTGTGGGTGAACTACCCCTTTAACTGGCACCGCAGTGTTTTAGCCTCACTTCTGACCTCTCCATGTGTTTCTCATTAAGTTTGCGACGGGTGTACGTCATCAACAAGGAGGTTTGCGTGAGGACTGTGTGTGCACATGAAGAGCTGATTAGAGGTGGGTTCACTGCACTCTATTTGTGTATTTTTGTGTGTTTGTATACTGAGACTTGTTATTTAAACTCTGTGTGTGTGTGTGTGTGTGTGTGTGTGTGTGTGTGTGTGTGTGTGTGTGTGTGTGTGTGTGTGTGTGTTTTCAGCGGACCTGTGTCGTGATCAGTTCTCTCGCTGCGGCGTGGCAGCACTGAGCGGCCAGTGTTCATCACTAGGAGGAAGCTGCGGGAAAAGCTGTGGTGGCTGCTGATTGAGTACAGAGATCAGGGACGCTACCTGCCCAGATACTGCCGCTTCTTCTTCTACCACTCATCCACGTCCTCTCACTCTGTCCTCCTCCTCCTTTTTTCTCCTCCCAGTTTCTCCTCACGTTTAACTCTCCCTTCCTTCATACAACCCATGTGCCAAAAGCACTTCTGCAAGTCTTTTGTCCGGTTAATCTTTGTCTTTCCACATGTATGTCTGCTCAGTAGATCCTGTGTGTATGGATTAATATACTCCAAAGAACATTGATGATTGTATAAATCACTGGTGCTATAAAATCATCACACTGGTGCTATAAAAACTATTAGAGATGCACATAAAACATCTTTTTTTTTTTTGGCATATTGTACCGTATTAATCTCATGCTTTGTGTTTGTTGATATGTTACTGTACTTGTGTTGAAAAGCAGTCATTGTCATGATGATCAACTTATCAATGGTGGCCCACCGTGCACTGACATCAGACAAAACTAATCAATAATATCCAGCCGCCAGCAGTCTCATTGTTGAAGATCATGAGATGTGTGAAGAAGAAACAGGTGGTGAGTGACCTCAGTTTTTGTACTACTGCCACCTGGATCTGTGCTTAGCAACCAAGCAGCGAGCTTATATAAATATATTCCAGTGGCAACAAGTGCTTTCAAAAGGCATCTCACAAACGGCCTCTGTACTACTGCTTTGTAAAACTGTCACTATAAAGACTGAGAATAAAAAAAAAAAAAACCTTTTTTTTTACTACAGCTGTTCGGTGTGTGATTGAGTCAAACATGAGTCATCATTACTGTAATGTAATCTGAGGCTGCAGCTCAGTCGGTGCTGCTGAAAGGTATTTATGAACGACATGAATTATGGTGCACACAGTGAGTTTATTCTCCTGCAAACATGTGGCCTCCATGTGTTCTGTCCAAGTCATATAGCTGCTATTAATCGTCAGTCTATCAGCGTAAAAAGTATGTACACCTAGTAAAACTACTATTAACTAATAAAAACAAAACATAAATATCATCATACTTCTATGGAAACCAATGTCCACCGGTAAAAGAAAAATAATATCCCCATGGTAAGTCATAATTATGAGATTAAAAACGTGACATTATGAGATAAAATAGAAATTACGAGATACAATGTTGTAATTATAAAGTCATAATTATGAGATGAAATATTTGGCTTTTTATCTCAATTTTTAAATTTTTTCCTCAATTTTATTTTTTTTTTATATTGGCAACATTTTTTATCTCATACTTTTGACTTTGTAGCTCATAATTTGGATTTTTTTATCTCATAATTTCTCTCATAATCACAACTTTTTGTCCCATATATTCAACTTTTTATCTCACAATTTCACCTTTATCGCATAATTATGACATTTTACCTCATAATTTTGACTTTTTTTCTCATTATTATGACTTAGTATGGGTATATCTTTTCTTTTACCAGTAGAAATGGGCTTCCATACACTGCAGTACTCCACTGTTATAAAACTGTGTCTATAAGTCACATAATCAGTAAAATCTGCATCTGTCTCTGAGAGAACATACAGTGCAGCTCCTTCATTAAGCTCATTTCGTTTGTTTCCTGGCACTCGCACACAGTGAAGACCTTCCTTTCCTTCTCTGAGTGTCTTCAACTGTTAATATAAATGTGGAGGAATCGAGGCCAAACTGCACAACTGGCAGATTTTCGTTCCTGCACTACGTCCAGATTCTGTCTGGAGGGGAATCCTGCGGTGATTTGGGTTTCTTCTTGAATAGGAGCAGGAAGTTTGGGAAGATGTTGAGCAAGGATCAAGTACAGATGGCTGCCAGTAATCAGCAGGCTGCTGGCGTTTTCAGCGCAGCTGCTGAATCACATCGCTGTGCTCCCTTGAGGGCCTGTCATTGAGTTAAAGTGTTCTTCACTGTACAAAACGTCAATAAAACCCCATCAGAATGACAGTGGTGTCCATTTCAGTGTCACAAAGTGAAACAAATCATATTGTAAACAGTAGAGTTAGACTATTAACAGTTTAGGAATGTTTCTGTGATTAAATATTGCTTTCAAACATTGATGAGTGGATTTTCCCTGGATTACAATGTGTGGTGTGCTGGTGCTTCTGGTTTTAAGATGCTTCTCAGTTCCCTGCCGACAATAAGGAGGATGGAAGAGACGGTTGCCGCCGTTTCATCTCTTGCTGCAGCTGCTCCTTCAGCGTGGACACCTGCAGTGATACAGTAGGAGTCAAAGCACAGTCTTAACATTTTTAATTTTTTAATTTTTCCTTAAGGGACCCCTTTTCTATCATTGAGTAAACTGACAGACTCTGACTAAATTACATATTTTAGGGAAATTTCATATTATATTTTCAATGCATAACAATAACAGTACAGAACAACTGATAAACTGAACAATTAATCCAAATAGTGAATACAATAACTACAGCTATTAACTTAACTGTTTGTGTAAAATTATGAATTCTGAGGAGATTTTTTTCCTGTTAATACTATTCAAGAGAAGAGTTTCTGGGCACATTTAGGAGTTTATCATGAGTATTTTTTGTTTATTTATTTATTTATTTATTTATTTATTCATTTATTATTAGTAGTATTTTTTAGGACAGTAATACATACTAATAGGTTTTCTTATCCCTGGCACTGGCCACTGTTCTGTTAGCTCTTTGGTTGTTGTAACTGTGAACTTTTCTAATGCAGGACGAGGCTGTTTAGCAGAGAGGAGCTCTGAGAATTTACCATGTGTTCAGGTCTTCACTGTGTCCTAAAAAAAAGTATAGCAACAGTATAGCCTCCTGACAGCCTGTGAAGATTTGGCAGTTATTATGTTGTCCCCCCCACTGCAGATTTTACAGATGTGCGTGCACAGGGAGCAGGTCTGAAATGAAGATGAGGACAACTGGTACATTGTTGACGTGGTTCTGGATGAACACATGTAAACAACCTGACGTCTCTCTTTATTCAAACACGTTATCGTGACCCGTTAACATCTCAGTTTCACTGTTGCTTTTTTGGCAGCAGTATTTTCTGTTGATTCACGCTGTTTGGTATAATTTGAGCCAAAATGAAATCAGACAGCCACATAGCGTGTTCTCCTGTTGTGTTTGATTTGACCTGATGGAAAAAATAAATAAATAAAACAGCAGAGCTGACTGAACCAGACAAAGTGGAATTCTCCAATTCTCTGATTTCTATTCAAAACATTGTTAATATCTCCACAGTTTAAAGGTGTGTGTGTGTGTGTGTGTGTGTGTGTGTGTGTGTGTGTGTGTGTGTGTGTGTGTGTGTGTGTGTATGAGGACTATTAATCTGTACAGTGTATAAAGCCATGTTTATATGCTGTTCATGGTCCATCACATTTGTGACACTACTGAAATATTCTTATTCTTTTGCTGGTGTTTCAAATAATGATGCAAACTTAATATGCATCATAGGTGTCTATATTCTAAATACTCTATTACACTCCAAACCACCTCATTTATTATAGCAGGGAATTAAAAGTGTAAAAGGTTTAAAGGGACAGTTCACTCTAAATTAAAAAAATGTATATTATTCCTCTTACCTGTAGTGCTATTTATCCACCTAGACTGTTCTGGTGTGAGTTTTGGAGGTATCGACCGCAGAGATGTCTGCCTTCTCTCCAATGTAATGGAACTAGATGGCACCCAGAATATTTGAAGAACTCAACAGCAGCGTCTCTTTCTAGAAATCATGACCCAGTTACTGAAGATGATCCACAGACCTCGTTGTCAGCAGTTTTGTGCAGGAGCTATTTTCTTTCTACCAAATTACACCCACAAACTGTATCGCTGAAATTATTTTCTGGAAAGAGACATTGCTGTTGAGTCTTTCAAATGTATTTTTTGGCGCTTTGAGCGTCACAAGCTGACGGCCATCTAGTTTCATTATATTTGAGAGAAGGCAGACATATCCAAAACTCTGCAATTTATAACAAAACTATCTAGATGAATCAACAGCACTGCAGGTAAGAGAAAAATCCGTATTTCTGATTTTGGAGTGAACTGTCCCTTTAACCTTAAAAAAAAACCTTTACCACGAGGTGATGTGCATACCTGCTCCTCGAGGCCTTTGACTCTGTGTCGGTGAGCTCGCTCTCTGGTGCCCAGCGTTCGCTCCACGTCTCTGAAGCTGGTCCTCAGTCTCTCCGACTCTCGCTGGGCTTCATCACGCTGCCGCACCAGACTCTCACACAGACCATGTGACTGCTCCATCTCAGCCAGCTGAGTCTGGTCAACGCACACACGGGGACACACAGATAGACGAGTGAAAAAAAAAAACAAAACAAAATGAGACCAAAAAGGAAAATGACTGTTGAAATGATGGAGAGACTTTGGTTTGGTTTGGTTCCTCATTAAACCCCAGATCAAAAGCAGACTGCTGACCACCCAGTAACCATGATGGAGGCTCTGTGGCGACCTGGAGGTGAACCACGCTCATGGGAATATAGAGGAGGCACAAAGAGGAGATACATATTAAAACCTTTTGTGAAAGCTTTTGGAAATGTCTGATGTATGCTTTCTTTTATCTGCCTTGTCTAGATTTATTTTCTTTTGTAAAGGACTCTGCGACATTGTTAAGAGACATGCTACATGTGCAGTGAGCAGGTCACTTGTGAAATAAAGCCATGAAATCTTTTTAAAATTAAATGGGGGGGGAAATAAACCCCTTCAGTCCTGCATCATCCTGTCAGAATTTATTTCACAATAATGACCTGCTCACTGTACATTACCTGTTAATTATTACTATTATTATAGTATTCAATACTTAGTATAAAAAAATCAATTAGTTAGTGTAAAGCTGATCCAGGGAAAAAGTAATGGTTTGACATAGTTCAGGAAATTAATTTAACTGGAAAATGTACCCATCTTTTAGGAGCTTTAGGAAACATATTTGCCAGGAATTTGGAAAAGAGATGCTACAAAAATATTATGCATTTATAGTACCGTGTCATGTTGTTCAGATCTAAAAACCTATTGCTAATCAAAGTAAAAAAGCAAACGATAGACCAAAGGTCTACATTACATTCTAAACATTTAATTTTGAAGTCATTAGTTAATCACAGCACTTACAGAGGAGTAAACATCACAGATCCGTTGTTCACATTTCTGAGACAACAAACATCTGTGATTTTTATTGGTCTGGAGAAGCTCCTCTGACAAATGGCCGATGGCCCCTTGCAGAGAAACCTCCAGTGTGGTCAGAGGTTCTTGTTAAATGACACAATTTGTACGTTCTTGACTTCTTTCTACTTACTTTAAACTCTGGTTCAGGCTTTTGGTTTTTTTTTTACGTATTGATCACATATTTTTGTGCAAAAACAGGATAATTTTGCATGACAAGGAGCAATGAAGAAAAATGCAGCAAAATTTCAAGGCAATTACAAAAATAGCCTATGAAGTTATAAATGAATATGTGGCCTTGGGACACTGTAGCAAATGTTTGAGGGGTTATGAATTACTGCTTTAGTTGCTTCTGCAGCCTGGGAAAAGTTTGACCAAATGAAGAGAAATGATCAGCGGTTTGAGATGTAAAAAACAGTTTGAAATAAACAGCCTTAATGACTATTTCAGAATTCCTATGAAACCCACTATAGCTTTATTTATTTGCTGTTCATAGCATGTTTGTGGTAAATAAAAAAAAATATATTTATGGCTGTTGTTTTGCATCCTAACAGCAAAATGACGCTTCCCCAGAAATATCTAATCTTTTGTTTTCTGGCGCGATCTGTGGTAGAAAGAGCGCTGCAGAGACGGTGGTTGGCTCATGCAGTTTAGCCCAACTGTCCTGTGAGTCATTAATTAACTTAACATACCTCCTGTAACCTTCAACCAAAGAAAATGTTAAGTTTTTCTCATGAAACCACTTTCTCATGCAAACTAAATCCCTCATTACTCAAGTCAGTGAGACACAGAGTTTAAACAGTCATTTAACTGGAGACTGTGTTGTTTAATAATAAATGTAAAGAAAATTGTTTATACATCACAAAAACTTGGGAACTATGGAATTAATTAGTCATGTTAAAGACTGATTTGTAAAAGGTGTGAACAGCTCTTTAAAGCATGTGTTTGGTTTTGTCGTTCAGTGAAACATGACGGACTCCAGGCCGCTCAGTCCACTCACTCTCCAGGAGATGTGTGAAGCAGCTAAGAAAACAAATTCTGTGGCATGTTGTGTCACCAGCATTCACTCTACTGACAGCAGTTTGGCGAAGCTTCTAAAAGGTTTTTGTTTTTACTACACACAGTCTGCTGTAACGAAGGCTGGTCTGTGGCTGCTCCTCACCTGCAGCATCAGTATCTGCTGCTGTGCCTCCTGCAGCTCCTTTTCAGCCGTGTTCAGAGAGCGATCCAGGCGACCTCTCTCCGCAGACAGCCGCATGCCGTCCTCCTCTGTCTTCAGCTTCTGGCGTTCAACCTAATGAAAGGCGCATTAATAGAAATGTAACCAACAGAAAGCATGCAAAAAGTCCTGATTGTGATTTAAAATTTGCACCTATTTCAGCTGTCCTGAAAACTCAACTCACTTTAATTTAAAGGATCAGTTTGTAGGATCTAGTGTCATCTAGTGGCGAGCTTGTATATCACACACAACTTGCCTTACTCTTCCCTTCCGAGTGTGTAGAAGAACCTATGGTCTCAGCGAAACTCACATAAAACGCTTAAGACAGTATCTAGAGCCATTGTTTGGTTTGTCCATTCTGGGCTATGGTAGAAACATGGTAGTGCAACATGGCGACCTCCATGGAAGAGGATCCACGCCCTCTGTAGAAATAAACAGCTCATTCTAAAGGTAATTAAACACAACAATTCTTATTTAGACATTTAAGAAAACATTCTTACCAATTTGACAACATATGAACGGCATGTAGAAAAACGCTGCAAAGTGAGAAAACTCAGCTAAATATAGAAATACACTGAAAGTAGCACAGACAATAATAGAAAGACTAAAATAATAATAGGGACACTAAAATATGATGCACAGGGCTGGGACACACTTGTTACCTTGGTTTGTGACCAATGAAGTTACTGAAGTCAATTACCCATAAGTGGTGTTGGAAAATAACAAAAATTTAAGTGTACATGTGAATGTAGTTTTTTGGTAGGACAACAAATGTCTCCCAGTTGTGTCCACCCATGTGCATCACTCTAAGTGATAACAGTCTGTGCTACTTGCAGCATTTCTGTATCTGGTTGTGTTTTCTGTATTGGCAGCAGTTTCTGCAGTGCATTGAGCTCTCAGCAATACAAGTTTTTGGACACAGTGATGCCCCCTTATTCGAAAAATCGCTCCCAAAGTGCCCTTTTGGATGCTCGTCTCAGAAATGTTTAAATAGTTAATAGTTCCCCGTGTGTCTTATTACAGGGATGTAATAGTAATACTCACATAATAAAACTATTTTAAACTTACCCAGGGTTTGTAACTGTTTCACCATAAATGCATCAAAACTTTACGCGTGTTGGTGCCTTTTTTTAATCCTTTTTTTTTTTTTTCGCTGCCCCTCCAACAATCTGAGTCTGCCACTGTTGGTTAAGTCCAACAAGTTTCCACACAGCACATGAACTTTGACTTTTTGAGCTCACAAATGGCTCTTTGTAAAGAAATGACTGAATGAAACAAGTTCCACATTTGTTGTGCATGACATACAGTGCTGCTGACCTTATCCAGTGTATTCCTCAGAGCGTTCTTGTCCTTCTCCAGCCTCACAGCCTGTCTCTCAGCATCTTTCTTCTCGGTCTCGAGCATGGCGACCGCTCGCTGCAGCCCACGCAGTCGCTCCTCAACAGCGACCCGCTCTGTCTGAGCTAAATGGGCGCTACGCTGAGCCTCAGTGAGACTGGCCAAACGCTGACGTAGAGCCTGATGGAAGAAAGATAAGAGAAGGTCACATACAAAGACATGACACTAAAGACAACCGCAGAGACACTCTTAAATAATAATAATAATGTATAAAATGTTATGTACTGAGGTATTTTTTTCTACTGCAGAGTCACAGCTAAAGATCAGCTGTTCTACAGATGCTGTAATGTCTTCTGCCGAAGACTTCAGTGGGGCTCACTGGGGTTTGTCTCCCTCACCTCTTGAGCATTGCTGAGTTCAGTCTCCAGCTCTTCTCGTCTGAGCTCGCTCTGGTTCAGCTCGGTCTGGAGGCTTTGTACGCGTTCAGTGAGAGCAGCCACGTTCCTCTTCCCCTCCACCAATGACGCCCGGGTTTCATCCATTCGGTCCTTATTAACACAGAGTGATCATCACAACACGGTCTAGGTTTCATCCACACTGTCCGAAGGCCTTTGCCACTCTTCCCGTCTCACTCACCTGTAGAAGTCTTTTGTCCTGTTCAGCTGCACTCAGCATCTTCTGCAGAGCAGCGAGACGACTCTGTGTGCTGCTGTGAGCAGCCGCTGCCTCCTGGAGGCTCTTTCTGATGGAAGACACCGTCTCTTTGAGTAAAGATTCACCTTCCTGAGCTTTGAGCAGAGCCTGACTCAGCCTGTCCACCTCCCTCTGGAGCAGAGACGCACGGGCTTCTCCTTCTGCAACCTGTATTTTGTACAAAACACACTTATGTGTAATCCAGTCAGGAAACAAACAAAGAGAAAGAAGCATCGTTTTCTTTACTGTTAGAGCAGTGTTAGGGGTAATGTTGCTACAAAGTAGAGTATCCAGAGCACCTTTGTATTCTACTGAGCTACATAACATGTTAGTTTCCCAATTCAAATCATCAGTTGTTTAGTAACAATTTCAAATAAACAATCTGTTACTGTTATAATTTTTTCCACATATTTCAACCACTGTACTGCAGAGGACAGAAACAGCCTACAACCTACAGCAGACACTGATACTGTGGAGTTTCATGTCTAGAGATGGATGTATTGGACAAATTCCCCCTGATCAAATACATTCAGATTATGGGCTGTAGACAAGGCCATATAATGATCATAGAGTCAATACATTATATATATAGATTATGTGCCCTCTGGTCAATATAACCAGCCTGTCCAAGGTATCACAAAGGGTTTTTTCTATTTTTTGTAAAGCAAAAGTACTCTAACAAGGTACTTTTCTTAGTAGGTAACACTGTAACATAACAAATTACTTTTTGATGGCAGTAATTTTGTAACAATTTCATTTTAGAAATAACATTACCCAACACTGCTGCCCGGGGCACTTCCCCCCGTAATTAGGACCAAATTGCACAATTCTTTACTGAAAAACTGAAAATATTCAGAAATTATAGGGAATAACAGACTGCAACAAGCCTTAATTTTGAAGCACATTAAAAATATATCAAAATATACTTCAAACCGTGCATTTAAAGTACAATTAATCTGATTCAGCATTCAGGGGTATGAAAATAAAGTGACTCTGATTCAGTCTGCTGTACCTGTTTCAGCAGAGAGTCATGGCGCTCCTGGGAGGTCTGGCTCTCAGCCTCACGGTCTCCCAGGCTCAGTTTGAGTCTCTGCAGCTCCCCCTCGATACTGCGTCTCCCCAGCTCCACCCTGGTGGCCCGGGCTTCAGCCGTCTCCAGCGCCTCCCGTAGACGCTTCCTCTCTGCCTCCAGACGCATCTCAGTGGCACGCTGCTTATTCAACTGATCCTGCGGAGACGGACAGAGGACAGGGACCAGTCAGTGGACATTTAAGAGCGCAGGGGCCACATTACAGAAACTTCCAAACCTGCAGATCCTATCTTAGCTGCTTGGTAACCATGGTAATTTGGACCATTAGAGATGGACAGATCTTAAATCAATGTTCCCATCCTAAAAATCTTTAAAGTTACTACAAGGAGGCTTTAGCTGGTTATAAAACAGTCTCAGTTTAATACCGATGTTTCTATATGACCTACATAAACAAAGAGCTTGTTTAGACCTGGTATTAATATGTGTCCAGGATGATCCCATCACAAGTGGACAGCGCTAAGAACAGTCTCCCAATAAACAAACACCTCTATATTTCTCTACAGATGTTGCAAATATCATTAACCTTTCTGTCTTAAAGTTCATCATCCATTGCTGTTTTAGATTTTTTGTGTTTCAATGAGAAAATGTAAAAATTACAAAGTTGTTTAGCTCTGTAGTAGTGTCCGTTGCTAGGTAACAGAGGTTGATGAGCGAAACTAGATTGCGTGGCAGGATTTCCTAACCTTAGATAAGATTATAGGAGGTTTGTGGATAAGTAAGACTTGTGATTTTGACCCAGATTACAGACTCTTGTACAGACAGTCCAAAACACTGTTACAAACAGACAAAAGCACACACAGATGATCCACAGCTGCATCTAAGCTCCAACATTACTCATCTCTTCATAAATCCTCCTGAGACTTTCCAAAAATGCTTCTATAAATGTCTCAATCCAACAAATATAAATTTCTCTCAGCCTTGTTTTGCCCTAAGAACCTCATTTTCATGTTGTGTCCCTGCTCCTCCTGTTGTCCAGAAGGTGAATTATATTGAAAGGTCGGGACATACGGAGAGCTGACATGGGACACAACATGAGGTGTAACACTGTGTCAGTGTGGCATCTGTTGTTATTACATTCCCTGACAGCTTACGGCTAGACATGGCTCTACTGTTGAGTGCTGCCATATGGTGACCATGGCAGATCAGAGGTCACCGCTGTGCAAGTGATGATACAAATACCAGTGTTCATTTCACAGAGTCATAATTTTCGTCGTAATTTTCAACATCGACCATTTTTCACTGACAAAAATAAGATGATAACTAAATAAAAAGTAATTTATGATGAAAAAAAACTATGACCTGGGGATCAATTAGCATGCACTTGCTGCATGTCTCACATCAAACTGTGAGAAACAGAAGAACAGACATAATATGGATTAATTTTATATCTGAAAAACAAGAGCCTTTGTAAACTGTGTGGAGGGGCAATCACCTGTAAAAAACACAACAAACTTAAAGCAACATTTGCAGACAGGTCAAATTCATGCACAAGCAAAGACTCACATTTTTTTAAAAACTCAGTCAACATTATTTCATGGGCTAACCCGAGCTGGCATGTTTTCATTAAACTTGAAATACAATTCAAGCTAAAAGAAACCACAGCTGTCCTGTCCTGGTTAGAGAAGTGAATGACCAGAGTTTATAATCTTAAGATTGTAAATTTAAAGATTGATTGATACATTAAAGATAATAAATGTAAAGTTTCACTGTCCTCAAATCGAAACAAACAAACAAAGTATGCATAATTGAAGAAATGTAGTATATTTAATCTTAATTACAGGTTCACAGATGTTTCCTCCAAAATGTTTAAATGATGAACTATGCTTTAACTAAACCTGTTAACCTCCTGTATAGATGTACATGAGTATATGATGTATATGATGAGTACTATGTATCTGAGTGTGTAATAGTGTGTGGAAATGTAAGTGTATGAGTCTGAGTACCTGGGTACCAGTAGTATGCCCTTGTATTTTGCCTCAATATGAATGTGAGGAATGTGGAAGACTAATTTGACTAGTTTTTTATTACCATAAGCTAATGTTTTGCACATATGACCTATTTAATGTTTTTATTTATTGTTTTTTGTATACTGTAATGCCTGGTTTGATGCAGCCTTTTCTCGTAAGAGAGACCTTAACCTTTGTTGAATCCTGTGATATTTAGGCGACTAAAACCAGGCTAAAACTAAAATAATTCAGATAAAATATGACTAAAACTAAATGGCATTTCAGTCAGAAGAC
Source organism: Lutjanus erythropterus (assembly GCF_056507025.1). Taxonomy (NCBI): domain Eukaryota; kingdom Metazoa; phylum Chordata; class Actinopteri; order Lutjaniformes; family Lutjanidae; genus Lutjanus; species Lutjanus erythropterus. Next base: position 25,074,326 of record NC_139318.1, read on the forward strand.
TATGACTAAAACTAAATAAAAAAATTGCTGTCAAACAAATACAGTGTGTATATATGTGTGTGTACCTGTGTGTGTTTTTTATCCATCTCAGAGGCCTGCAGCGCTCGCTCTAAATCCTTCACCCTGTCAGTGAGAGTCCTCCTCTCTCTGTCTCCTCTCCTCACCGCCTCCTCCTGCTGCTGCAGCAGAATCTGAGTGGTGGTCAGACGGTCGTCCAGTGCACGCTTACCTACAAACAAACACACACAATAACACACATTTAAGACTGAGATAATTTTGTCTTTTAGTTTTTTAGATTTTCTTCTGAAACTACATGGACAAATAATAAGAATAACCTTCTTGATACTCCAGTAAAGTGTTTTGTATCTGAGCGAGACGACTCTGAGCAGAGTCTCGCTCCCCCGTCAGCTCCTCCAGCTCCCGCTGCACAGCCCCCAGCCGGCATCTGGCATCATCCTTCAAAATCAGCAATAAGCAAAAGCTTAACCATACAAACAGGAAGATATCCTTCAATTATCATGAGCATTTACTTTGTTTCTTTTACCCGCTCCCTCTGCGCCTCACGCAGCTCCTGCAAGAAGTCTCTCAGATCACTGCGCAGTGTGTCGGGGTCCAGCTCTGGCTGAGGGAGAGGCAGCGGTGTATCTCCTCTCTCAGGAGAAATGGCTCCAGAACCTAAAGTGTTGTCAGGGGTGCTGACGCGAAACTCTATGAAAATGAAATACAAAGAGCTGCAGTCATCAAATCAACAGTTTTTTTATTGTGTTGGGGAATCTACAGGAGGGATGTCATTAGCACTATTTATATGTGACATCAAATGCAATGAAAAAACAACTCACAAAGCCATATCTCACTGTATATGAAATATGGCTCACTGGAGTAGTCTGCTATACTTCACATCTCAACAATCAAAATTTTAAGCAGCTAAAATAGATCTTCTTTAGGAGACCTGCGTTTTTTGTGTTGTGTCTCTTTTATTTTCCTTTCTGGATGCTTTTGGTTGTTTGTTTTCTTTCTTTTTCCATATTTTAATTATGACTTTCATTTTCTTTTTTTTCTTTTTTTATTTTGCTTAACAATAAGTGACTCAGCTTTTTGCATACGAAGCATGAGTACTACCAGGTGAGCTACTGGAGCGCCCCTTTTGTATACTGTTTTTAATGATGTTATCACCTAACACTACTGTGGTTAAGCCTTTTTCACACTGTCACCTGCCATTAATAATAAATCCACATAGTCCACATACATATTGTGTTTTTTACAGGTTGAGTATGCAGTCTCTGCTACATGGTTTGTTTTCACTGGTTTCTGAGCTTAATTTAAAGGACAGTGCGAAAAATTTAGAGGCATCTAGCAGTAAAGTTGTAAACTGCAACCAACTGCATACCACTTATGTCACCCTCCCCTTCCAAGCTTGGTGAAACTGTAGTGGTTGTGTAACTCATGGTTCAAGATGATGGTGAAACATGGCGGCCTCCATGGAGGAGGAGCAGTGCCCTCTATAGATATAAAAGGATCATCCTGAGGTAATGAAAACACAATCATTCTTATTCTTATTTTTAGGTGATTATACACTCATGTCATGGTTCCCAAACTGGGGTGACGTAGAGCCACTGCAGGGGGGGGCTTGGATGACCAGGGTAGAAACATAGATCAGGAGTGAACTTAAGTAGAATAAATATGATTTCTGTGGGGAAAATGAACTATGCTGATGTTTATTTCACTAAAATTCAACTTAAGCATGACAGAAAAGGTTTGGGAACCACTGCATCAATGAAAACTAAAAAAAAACAATATACTTGTGAATATTATATTCCATTTCTGCCAGTAGAATCCCCCACATCTTACACATTTGACCTTTAATGTCCGAATAAATGTCTAAATCTTATGTTGCAGAGTTACGCTTCATGTTTCATTCTCACCTTTAGGAGGTGAGAGCGAGGAGCGCAGGGGTGAGACGCTGTGGTGGCGTGACACGGTGCCTGGTGATGTGGAGCTCCCCCCTGGGCTCCTCCCCCGGCCTCCTCTGCCTCCAGCTCCGATGCCCAGCGTTCGCGTCAGTGCCGACTGAACGCTGCTCAGGCGAAACTCCAGGTCCCTCCTCCCGGCCTCCGCCCGGGTCAGCTCAGCCTCGGTGGCGGCCAGTCGGCCCTGAGCCTCGCTCAGCTGCAGGCTGGACTGAGCGGCAGAGTCCTGCGCGGCCTGAGCACGCAGGGCTAGGTTCTTGGCTTCATCCTGCAGTTTCTTCTCGCAGCCACGCGCCTCCTGCAGCTGAGCAGTCAGCTCTCTCTCACAGCCACGCCAGCTCAACTCAGTCTCCACCAGGCGCTTCTGAGTCATAGAGAGCTGAAGAATTTTAAAAACAAAAGAAACAAAAAGTTGTGACAGTGAATAAAATCTGGAAATGTCTGTTCACTCTCCTCCATCCTCACCTCTTTCTTCAGGGAATCTCGAGCTGTTTCAGCTTCAGTTAACTTCTGTTTGAGGGTGAAAGCCTCTTTCCCTCTCTCCTCCTCTCTTTGCTCCTCCAGTGACAGGCGAGTCTGCAGCTCAGCCACCTCCCTCCCCTTCTGCTCCTTCTCTCCATCCAGAACCTTCAGCTGCAGCCAAGAAAAGCACAACATCACAATACGCTCCATGTTCCTAAAAGTCATTCCACGAGGAAAAACCTTAGTGTGGACTGAAAACAAAGGCTCTTTCTTTAGAACCTTTTATACAGAGATTGCACAATACTGCTGCAACAAAGGCTCATCTGGATGCCAGGTTTGCTTTTTTACACTGACCCAAAGAACGCTGCTATATAAATAAATAATAAAATTTCTAAATTCAATTTATTTATAAAGCTTCTTATGTGTTCCTGGGTGAATGTTGTTTCTTGTGCAGCAATAACGTTCCAAGGATTGCCTTGCATAATGATTCCAGGAGGGATTTCTCTCCTGCCTGTGTCTGTGTGTCTCAGTACATAACCAGACTGATCTCCACAGTGCTGGAGAAAATGTCCATTTGTCTCTCTCACACTCTGTTTAGAGTCATGACTGACAAATATGTGGAATAAGAGAATAAAACACAATTCCAAACAGTAGTGAACATTTGACACAACATTATGTCCCATCCTGCCATCTCAGCCTTTTTATACAGATGTCGATCTGGCTCTCTTACTAACTCCCTTGCGACATCAGAGGTGGAACATCAATGCCCCCTCATCCTGTATTTTTACACAGGATGGGGGGGGCATTGATGTTGCCCCCAGACTGCCAATCTGACAGACTAACAGTGCAACATTCCTGCCATGACAAGGTTGTGTAAAAGGGCCTAAACGTCACAGAGGTGTGCAGGAGCAGTGAAACCCTGTCTGACCTGTCTGCGGAGCTCCTGCAGTTCTCGTCGAGCTTCAAGTCGCGATCTTTCGACTTCTCTCAGACAGCTCCGCAGCTCTGTCACCTCCTTCTGAGTAGACGAGAAGTTCTCCTCCAGCACAGCCAGCCTCTGCTCCTTCTCCTCACACTGTCGTTTCACACTGAAAAACAAAACACAACCCAAACATTTTACTCTGAACGTTTCTCTCATTCGTGTCAACAGTGTCCCGTTCACTGAAGCTTTTACCTGATCCTCTCTGTCTCTGCACTTCGTAGAGTTTCTCTCAGCTGACTGTTTGATTGGCTGACGGTGTCTCTCTCCTTGGTGACGTCGCTGAGGCTGCGTCGCAGCTCCATAACCTCTCTTCTGTAGTTCTCAGCAGCGTCCTGAGTTTGGCTGTGACGTCGCTCCAGTTCCAACATGTCCCGCCTCAGCTGGTCTCGACTCTCCTCGCTGGCTGACAGAGAAGCTCTGCACGTGTCCAGCTGCAGGGAGAAAGTCATGCGTGGTAGAAGGTGATGTAACCAAACACAATCAAAATGTGGTGAATTATCTCATAACACAAAGCAGGAAGGTCTGTTTTCCATTTGCTAGTTCGCAGGATATCTCTTAATTTTTGACTAAAATGTGGTGGCAGGTTAGGTCTTATTTTGGTGTTGATCCAGGAACTTTAAAGTAGTGATGCACCATATCATGTCTGTGGTGTTGACAGATAAAGGATTTAAAATGAAATATCAGTATTGGCTTGACATTCAGTTTCTGCCTATACGATCATGCTTTATTTATGCGCACAAGGCACAATTATATCTACGGTATGTGATGGTTTTTTGAGGTATCTGAAACATTTAGCAAAGTTGCTATTTACAGTGATTGTTCAGCATCGATCATGTGAGGAGGATGCGAATCACATTCCTCCAATACCACAAATTTAACTGTGCATTTTAAGCTTTCAGGAGCAAGTATGCATAAATTACTTCAGAAACCCCTTCCTAGTTTTCTCTTGATGTACTGCACCTGTTTTAATGAAATTAATACAGCACATGGATCCCATGAATGTCGTACATGCATATTGATAATGTACATCTGGATATAAATGCATACAACCTTTCTGTTTTCTATTATTAAAGTAACAAATTAAGCAGTTTTGGTGGAGGAATATGTGCTCTGATTTGTGCTACATCACTTTTATTGTCATTTGTACCACATCATCTACCTCTTTGAGAGTAACATCAGCACGTGACTGAAGATCAGTACACATCTCTTGCAGACTGTGGAGTTCCCTTTCATGAACAGAAGCTGCCTCCTCCAACTGAGAGCGAAGCTCCAGCAGCTCGCTGGTCAGAGCCCCGACTCTGATCTGTGAAAAAACAAAACAATTTATAAAAACATCCTTCTGCGTTTGCGTTAGATAAGACCAGAAGATAATTCAACAGCAATAGGAAGTCCTATCACCTGCTCCTGCTCTTTGTAATGGGTTAATTCTCTGGACATCCGCTCGGCCTCCAGGGCTGCAGCTGACAGCTCAGCCTGCAGGGAGGACACTCTGTCAGACAAAACTGTTTTCTCTGCCTCCTTCAGAGAAAGGGCCTGGGAAGAGAGGAAATGTCTGGTTAACAAAGAGATGGGAACATAGAACAGATGTACCAGAGCTGAGCCACACTGTCTTTACACTGTATCTAAAGAAATACAACAATTCTTTTTATGCTTATTAAAGTTTGATTAAGCAAGGCTTGCAAAAATAAAGTTAATTACTGCACCCTCATTTGGAATAAAATGAACTTGTTTTGATCTGATGCTAAATGATTAAATCCCCTTTTCCTACAGTTTCTTGAACTTGCTTGAACCCAGATAATCAGACCTGTTGTTTCTCAGTCTCAGCCTGCAGCAGACACTGATCTCTGTCATGCTGCAGACTCCTCAGTTCATCCTGCAGCTCCTCTCGTTCTCTCTCTGCCCTGAGGAGCTGATCTTCCGCCTCTTGCCTCAGCTTCCTCAGCATGCTCTCGTGCTCCATCAGCAGGCTGTGCCGAACCACTTCCTGCATGATAAAGCAGCCAAGAGCGCAAACATTGATTAAACAGTCAGCAGCACCTCATCTGAAAAGTAAAAATAAATTTACAGGCAGTGCTTTAAGTACCACTGAACCACTTCTAACCTTTTCTGAGACCAGTCTCTCCACCTCTTCCTGATGTTCGGCGATGGCCTTGCGTAAAGCCTGCTGGGCCTCCAGCTGTACAGCATTTAGACTCTGAGTCAGTGCTTGTTTCTCCCTCTCAGCCTGGGCCAACACGTTCTCCCCATCTGAGCGCAGACGCCTCAGCTCAGCTGGAAATCCCATCCAGGAAGACATCCAGAAAAGGGAAACACACAAACCATTAGCGTCTTATTCTGTCATATTACTGTCTCTATCATAATACCACCATCTTGAAGTGTAACTTTGGTTGGGGACAACAATTTTTGAAATTGTTTCAGTATTGAGGGAGAGCACCGCAGCCAGCAGAAGAGAAGTTAAGCAACAGTATAATAACTCCAGGCAACTCCACACTGTCAATGTTAGTCCACTAAACGTGCTGGTTTTACTACTGACAGACTCAGATTGTTATTGTGTCTGACAACAATATGGAAAGGAGCCCCGTGGAGAAATGAGTAAGATCCTCTTTATTTAACCAGACACAGCTGTTTAACCAGACTCCCTTTACAAAACTGTAATTTTAACACCATCATCTTCATTCAAACCCAACAGAAACTAAATAAACCTCACCAAAATTTGGCTCATCTGTCCACTTTTCCAAGAATCACTAACTCTGGTTGTTTGGCAAAAATAAATCTTTAATTCACTAAGTTAGGTGTGAAAATATTCTGACTGTACCCACTGTTTCTCCCTGCTGTTTCTCTGATGTCTGACCTCCTTCTCACTCTTCTGCCAATATTTTCACATCTAAAGCAGCAAATAAAGTATTTATTTCTACAAAACCAGAGTTGGTGATCGTTGGAACAGTGGAAAAATGAGCAAGGATGTTTTTGTTGAGTTTTATTTTGTTTCTGTCAAGTTATAAATATTAAATTTTGAGTTTTGTATTTTGCATGTTTTCTACTACATACGGCCTCTTTGTCACTCACCTGCTGCAGTCTCACAGCGGACTCGAAGGTTTTGGTTTTCTGCCTCCAGCTGCTCTCTACGAGACTCCGCCTGAATGAGCTGCTGCTGCACCTCAAACAAACTGGTTTCCAGAGACTCTCGCTCTGACCTGCAGGGTCACAAACACAACTTACACACACTGGCTCATGTGTGAAATGTATGCATCACTGAAAAACAACAACAACGACACCACACCTGAAAGCAGCTAGTTCCTCCGACAGCACGGTGTTTTCTCTCTCAGACGCCGTCAGCTGGACCACCAGCGCTGCTTTGTCTCGGGCCAGTTCAGCCCGACTGCGGCCGGCTTCCTCCAAGGCCACCTCGTTCCTCTGACCCTCTCCTCTGGCCAGACTCAACTCTGACCCCAGAGATGTTACCTCGCCACAAAGCTGGCAACAAAAGCCAAAAAAGAAAAACCACATGTAAGCCAGAAGACTTCTCCCCATATGATGTTTGCAGGGAATATGTTTGCCTGGTTGACTTTCTTTTTACATTAGATTGAGAATATTTTACAGTTTCCATTGCGGGTTTAGCTGGATTAACATCTATAAAACACCACTGTAGCTACATAAGGAGTATCACTTTCTTTTTAGCTTGGATTTAACCTTTAAACGATGATGTAATATAATCTGTTGTGTACCTGGGTGACTTTCTCCTGCAGCTTAAGTCTCTCCGCCCTGAGACTCTGGAGCTCTGCCTCCATCCCTGCTCGGCTTAGCTCGGCGTCTTGCAGTGAGTGGTGCAGGGAGATGCGGGTGGAGTCCAGCTCCAGCCGGTCCTGCTCCAACCGGACCAGCTCATCTCTGATTGTCAGTTTCTCCTGCTCTGCCTCCCGTTTCTGAGTCTGCAGGACGGACTTCTCTTCCTCCAGCTTAAAGAGAGAGTGAAGAGTAATAAGGATATTAATCTTCAAGATTTTTCAACCTGAACCTGGACCCTAAATTCCTATCATTTAGTGTCTAAACGACTAATGGGAACAGTAATTTTTGAAACTGACAGTTGCAGTCCAAAGGGGCTGCAATGTAACCATTATGGGCAGTCCATTTATAAAAACAAAAATTTTATCATTGTAAAACATCCTTCACTGAAATTTAACAGAACCAAAATTAAACTCATCAGAACCATTGTGTCTCATCTTTACACTGTTCCAAAAATCACCAACTCTTTGGTTAAAATAGACCCTTGATTCACAGAGTTACATGAGAAAATATTCTGGCTGTATGTTTCTCCCCGATGCTTCTCTGATGTCCGACCTTCCTCTCACTCCTTTACAGATATTGTCACATCTGACTCAGTGAATTAATGGTTTATTTCCACCAAACCAGAGCTGGTGATTGTTAGAGCAGTGGAAATATTTGTTGTGAGTTTGAGTTTGTTCCCTTCGGGTTTGAATGAAGATGATGACAGCGATAATAAAAAAAAACTGTTTCTGTAAACGGCATCTGGTGGGTTTGGTGAGAACAATAAAACAGCTGTTTCTGATTAAACTAAACGTATCTTACTCGTTAACAAAAAGTTACTTTTCTGATTCTTTCCTTTGCACTACCATTATTCCCCCAACTTAATCAAGTTTATGGACACATTTTTGCTCTACTCTAATTAAAAATATTAAAAATAATAGAAGTATTTGAACATTTTGTTTATACCTTTTCAGAGTGTGTAGTGTGGAGGCCACTACAACCCCATTTAGTTGTACAGTCCTGTCCTGTATAATGACTATAAAACTGAACCTGATTTAATTTAGCTGACCTTGAATTGGAGAGAGCTGCATCTTAAGATTTTAATAACGTCCTGTGGTTTGAACTTCTCTTTGGCTCTCAGTTTTCATTCCTCACAAAAAATGAGTGTAGCATTAGTTACGGCAGGCCATGGAGTCAAGCTCAGCTTTCAGTCCACCCTACATCAGCTGATGGCTAAGCTGATTGTCTTCTGAGCATCCAATTGGCAAATCTCCTGCCGCGCGCCTTATTTAAGTTGCTTTAGCCTGCCTTTCTTTGCTGCTTTCTCTGCAAGCCGCTTTGCAATCCTCCTGTACCCCAGCTCTGACTTAATCAATGTCATTTCTTCTGTCACTGATGCTTGCTTTGTTCTGTACCCTATGGGTGGTCTTCGCTGCTACTCTCTCTGCTTCAGGCTTTCCACATATGCACATTGAAGGGCAGGCAGGCCCCTGAACACACCCATATCACCAAATATAACTAACTGCAATAAAATGTGGTTGGACGTGTCATTTTAAGCATACTGAACCCTTTAAGAGGTTACACACATTCCTGAAATGACTTTACCTGGAGAATGTAGGTGTTCAGGTCAGCTTTGTCCTGGGCCAGACCCTCATTCATGCTGCCCATCTTGGCCAGAGAGTCTCTGAGAGCTGCGTCCTCAGACTGCAACTTGTTGAGCAGCAGAGAGAGCTCTGCGTTCTTGCTCTCGGCCTGCAGGGACAATGAGCATCACACAAGGGTCGCACACACACGTGACAACACAGAATATATTAAATCTGCAAAAGTTAAATGTTGTAAGTTGACAAGTTGTATTTTTCTTACCCGAGCAAGTGCCTCAGAGAGTTGAGATCTCTCTCTCTCCAGCAGCTGCCTCTCAACCTCCCCCTGCTGGTGAGTCTCCTTCACTGCAGACAGCTCTCCACGCTGAGCTGAGGCTCGGCTCTCACTCTGATCCCACTGCTTCTGTCTGCAGCAAAACCATATAAATACAATGCTTTAACAATAAATTTCAGGGCTACTGGGCTTATAAGCTTCTTTGTCATTTGCAGGGGGGTTATGGTATGCACTTTCTGAGAGTCCTGTGGGCCCAGTAAAGGTAAAACACAGCAGAGGTCACAAGCAATATAAGACCATTAATCTTAGATGAATTGTTATTTTGTCTTGACAAATTATGAATTGATGCAAAAAAGTGAATAATTGGACATTTAAAACCCAATTCTCCATACTGTGATCACCTGTAGCAATTTATTAGATGGACTGTATGTTCCTAATGGCTGAACCAACTGGATGGTGAAAAATAATGGAGGTAAACATGCATCATTTTTATATTCTAAACTAGGCAGAAAGAAAGCAGCAGAAAAGGTCAGGGGAAATCTTAAGATGGGATGCATACTGTGGGCCAAATGGGGGAATCATATAAAAAGTAGAGGTGAAAAGTCACAACACAAAATATGCACATAATGCACCTCAGCTTAACAAAAAGCTCAATAACACTGTGATAGCAAACAGATTGCTACTGGATTAACAGATACTGGGAGGAGTCAGCATGATTATGCAATTGTTTATCTAATTATTTTGACAATTTGTTTATAAATTATAAATTAAATTAATTTTGATTAACTTGTACCTACGCTTCTTGGAAATCTTAGAATGAATCTTTCCCTAACAGCATGTGGTGGTCAGGGATAGATCATTAGAGAGAAAGTCTTGTGTTTTTAATGTGTGTGTTTGTGTTTTCCCCTTTATATTTTTTTATAATCTATTTATTGATGATGTTATTGTTTACTGTTTACTATTCTTATTGTTTTGGATAAATGTCACTATGGTGCTTCATATCTTAAAAAGGTTACAAAATGTCAAATTGTGTCAGACATCTCACAAATAAACTTTGTCAGCTGGCTTGTCTGACATGTGGAACATGAATTTCATGGTGTAAATGTGTCAGTTCTGCTCGGGTGCTCTGGATAAAGGGTTTGAATCAGATCTGTTTACTGGTTGTGTTGGTTCAGGAGGTCAGAGAGCTGTGAGTGGCAGAACAAGGCAGGACAAGTTACTAGAAGAAGAACTCTCTGTATAGGAAGCCAACACAGATCTTTTGAATGGCTCCCTGTAAGCATATTCACTGAATGGATTAGTGTCCACATAGCATTCACTTAATCACTATCAATTAGCCTACATACATCCTCTGAGTCTCTGCCTTGGCCCGATCTCTCTCCTGGGTGGCCGCCTCCTTCTCCTCCCTTTCGTGATCCCGCTCTCGCTGCATGGACGCCACATTCAGCTGAAGCTTCTCGCAGTCCATCTGCAGGATCTGGTTGCTGCTCTGTGCCGCCTGCACAGTCTTCTCCAAGCTCACCTTCTCACTGCAAATAACATATGAAAGAGAACAGCGTAGAGTCACATACACTTACGGGATTCAGGGATTAGAGGCAGATTGGAGAAGGTGATATAACTGTCTGCAAACCTGGCCAGCGTGTCTCTCTCCTGCTTCAGACGGTCCTTCTCTCTCTGTGTGGTCTCCTTCTCTCTCTGAGCAGCGTCCCTCTCTCTCTGCAGAGCCTGGTTCCGCTGCTCCGCATCTTTTTTAGCCAAATCACTCTCTGAAAGCTGCTTTCGCAACTGTTGTATTGAGGACTGAGCAGAGAGCAGACGCCCCCGAACATCCTACAAACACAACACAAATGGAGACACTTATGCTGAAATCCATTGTACACAGAAATCGGGGAAAAAATGTCCGACACAGAAAAGTGCGATAGGATCTGATCTGTCATTCAAGTAAAAATTCTGAATCAGAAACTTGAGCAGGGTCCATCTAGTCCAAGTTCACCAACATAAATCTCCATCTCAATTTTTGCTTCCAACCCAATAACACAAAGGTGAATTGATTTTTATTTGTAGGACTATTCAGGATGACTTCTTTGGTAAAACAGCTGTTTAAATAAAAAGTCCTCATGGTGAGGTCGGTGGATTATCCAGTGAGCAACAGGGACACCTTTATTCGTGTAATCTTTCTTACAGCACCAAAAAGGAAAATCTATTAACTGCCTCTGAAGGTAGAAATCTTCTACACAAATATCAGACAAACACCTGGACAAACAAAACTAAATCTATCAATATGGTAGCATGACACCACTGGGTGTAAATGAGAAAATATCAGCATTATAATCGGCATTATTTTTGTGTTTTGAACAACATCACCAATGTGCTATCTTCCTGAAACAATTACTAAACAGTGTGCTACATGAGGGGTTAGTGTGCGATTCTTTATCATACAGAGGGTTTAAAAATTGACATGTCACCTGCAGCTGGAGTGTCTTGTTTGTGACCGCAGAGCGCAGAGAAGACAATGCAGAGTCAGAGAGAGGAGCCAGCGAGGAGGGCCGAGACGGGGAGGACGACCTGCGAGGGGAGGAGGAGCGGCGGATCAAAGCAAGCAGCGGCGCTCCAGAGTTGTCCTGGTCTGCCTCTGATGATGACTCTCCATCTGACAACACCGTCTGATAAAAGAAAATAAAAATGAATCACTTCCATCTTCATGATGAAAAACCGAGTGAATGTGTGTAACCGTTTACCTGAGCGATGTCCCGCAGAGTGTCCAACAGCATCTCAGACTGAGTTCTCATCATCTGCATGTCAGTCTCGTCATTACCACTCTGCTCCTGGAGGAAATTGAGCAAAATGAAGCACAAACCGCAGAAGGAGGAAGATCAATGCAAATGGCCACTAAAAAACACTACAGCCTTAAATGATGAGGCTGGATTTTTTCTTTATTTTTCTTATTTCTGATATTATATTTCTTTATTCTCTCAATACTTTCTGACTACAGCGCTGTATGTGCCCCTCTACCACGTTAATTCATTCCTACTGAAGACATGCAGAAATCCTTGAAAACAGGTGAAGATTATATAATTTCATTTTTAAATAAGGCTTAGAAAATTCTAAAATTCTCTCGCATAGTCTTTAGTTAGCTAAGCTGCAGAAGGTAACAGGCCTTTATTAGAAGCAGGCTTGTATTAGAGGCAGGTCTTCATTTCTAATGTCCTCTGTTTGACAAGCGTAATTGGTCATATTGTAGCAGTGAAATGAGAGACAGAAAGCACTGAAGCCTTGTTTTGTTTTTGATGCACTCCCGTTTGCCCTGAATTACTGCATTACACTCTTACAAACTCAACACTTTCTGTATAAATTTCAAATTAAAAGCTGTTTCAAGGGATGGGACAGGTTAATTATTAGGTAGTGAGAGACCGATCCAAATAAACAGTGTGTGTTCATGGTAATAAAGGAACTTGTCATCCAGAGCAACAGAGAGCTATTTGTTTTTATTTATTTTTAAGTTTTAACAACAAGCAAAAATCAGCCTCTCACCTCAAGCTTCCTCATCAGTGCGAGAGTTTCTCTGTCTTTCTCGTCAATTTGGCCCTTTAGTCTCTCACACTCTCGCACCGAGTCTGACAACCTGCAAGTTGACACAATAATAACCATTAAAAACAAATTCATAAAAATGTTATTTAATTAATAATAACTTATGCAGTAAGTTAAATTCAGTCACTGACCTGATGTTGAGCTCACTCCTCTCTGCGTCTGTCCTGGTTTGCAGATTCATCATCTCTGCCACTCGCTCTCTCAGCTGCTGCTCCAACTGAACCCGCAGAGCTTTCTCCCGTTCCAGGGCCAGAGCTGCTCCTCCCTCCCGACTGTGCAGGGTGGCCGACAGACCTGAACAGGACACCTGAGCAGAGTGAGACACTCGAGCCAGCTCGGTGCGCATGTCCGACAAGTCCCTGAGATTGGAGAGAGATCGACAGAGAGGGCAAAATGTCCATACCATCAAATCAAGTCACAACACAGAGAATAGCATAATTTAGTTTACACATTGCTGATGTTAACCTTTCAGTAGCACTCTTCATTTCACAGACGTGCCTCCGAAACCCGACCACTTGTCGCCATAGCGTCAGCAGGCGACTGTGTTCACTACTGAAGTAACTGTGGAAAGACTGAGAGACAGAAATAACAATTAATAACAATTACCTTCACATTTTTCTTCATTTGAAATGTTTTATTGTTTCGTAAGCATCCCTCTCTGACACACCTCTTCTTCTCTCCTCCAGTCAGACTCCTTTTGTTCCAGTTCCTCCCTGGCTTTTGTCCAATCAGCAGTGAGCCTGCGGATGTCCTGGCTGAGAGCCTCATTGGCCAGGCCAGCCTGCTCCAGCTGCTCTCGCAGCATGGCATTCACCGCGGACAAACTGCTGCTCCTGAAAACACAACGATGAAACACACAAGAGAAAAATAATTAACATTGAGTGAGCAAGTCAGGTAAAAACAATGTGATATCTGAGAATTAACCATCCATAAATCCCAGTGAAATGAGAATTTCTCCAATGGCATATACGCCAAAAAAGGTTTTGTAGTCTAGGTTTATTTCCACAGTACGTGGCACACTGAATATGTGCAATAGTGCTGGCCTTGTCCGTGACTTCCCATTCGGCCCAAAGCCTTCACAACGTGATGACATCAAAGGTTTTCAAATTGGTTTTCTCAGCTCTAGGAAGATTTTTCCTAATATAAAACCTTAACAGAAATTGGAAGCGTCAATAGTTGGTAGCCAGTTAAATCTAATAGATCAAAAAGCAACATAATTACCTAGCGTCAGTTTTTAGCTGGCTAGTTAACTAGCATTTTGCTAACATCAACTAATTTAAGATATGATTATGTAATATTTTGTTAGCATATAGCACAGGCTTTCTCAGTACAACAAACAACAAGGGAGAAAGGTTGTGTCTAGACGGGAACCCTTGATTTGTGAAACTGAGAATGAGATTTGTAGGAATTGTTAATTTATTGTGTGGCAATGCTGTGGTTGAAATCTGGGTAGGTTTAGGGACCGAAAACGCTCGGTTAGGGTGAGAGAAAGATCATGGTTTGGGTTAAAATGACCACTCTTGCAAGATTTTTCACAGGTCTGAGGTTCCCCTCAAGAGCCAACCAGTTAACCACCAGAAGCAAAAAGGAACAGGATTCAGGAAGGATAAATTCTCGGCGATGTATGTGACGTCTTTCATGCAGTCAGTCACCTCTGTTGTTCTTCTTCCAGACGGATTAAAGCGTCCTCCAGGTTGCTGCTGGATTCATCTTGATGGCGACCGTTTGATGTTCCACTGTCACCCTACACAGAAAGATTTTATTTTTAAAGTGCTATTTGTGAAAAATTAATATCGATGTGGATAAATCAATCGATAAACACCACTCACACTCAGCCGGTGTTTCTCCAGCTCTGAGGATCTCTCCTGCAGCATCTGCTCAACATCCCCACACCTCTTTTTGTATTGAAGCACCTGAAAAAGCAGAAAAGCTATTACTGATCTGTATCACCTGGATGACTCCATCTCGGCTAAAGACTACAATAAAAACAAACATACCTTAGCCTGCAGCTTCTGCACGAGCTGCGCCTGCCTCTGCTGACCCTCCTGGTACGCAGTGAGTTTACGCTTGTAGGCCGCCTGCTCCTCATCCAGCCGGCGGCGTAAATCCACATTCTGCTGCGCCAGGCTACGTGACTCAGGTGAATCATGGTCCCCGTCTCCTGTCTCAAAACGTAGCGCCTGCTCCAGCTGTGGACGTAATTAAAAGTAAGAGGCAGGGGGTGATGTTTAACTTTACACACACATATTTCAGTGATGTTCACAGGTCGACTCAGAGCTGCCATGCTGTGAATTTAGCTGAACACCTGCATGTACTGTAAATCCCAACATAGTATTTGAGATCAAGAGTTTGTTCTTGACCTTGGAAACAGCAGTTTATTGTTCTGGAGCTTTCTATCATATCACATAAGCTTCCTCATCAAATGGGTCTACAAGAGACTTGATGTTCATCAGTAATCAGCACTTTTACCTGAGTCTTTCTTCTGAATCTGTACCTCTACTAGAGTAAAGAGTGTGTGTACTTTTCCCACCTCTGATAATTAACGAACCATTTACTAATTATTTACTTTGATCTCTTTCAACCCAACCGGTCACAGCAGATAGATGTTTTTAGTCTTTAACAGAGTTTTGCAGCAGACCTTATTTAATCAAACTTCGTCTGACTCGTCTTCTGCTTTCGGATGCAGACCTGTGTGTTTCTTTTAGTAATGTTCAACCCAAAATCAGATGCAGAGCCCACCCACCCAACACTACACCTCCTCTAGTCTCCCCTGAAGCCCCTGTTTATAGTCACCCTGGGTGACAGACGCCATGGCAACATTCCACTTCAGTTCATTCCAGCCCCCATCACCTGGGAGACCAGCAAATCTCAGACAAAGAAAGACCAAGAAAATACTGAAATGGGAAAAGGGGGAAAGAGCCACAGCATTCCCTCTAGGTGTGTATAACCTTGAGGATTTTGAAAGTGTCGCAGTTTTACTTTTAATGGCGGACATTAGTCAGTCATAAGTAGAAACCATTATACTTGACTGGGACGTTAAATCACAGTCATGCCTAGTATCTCGCTCTAATTCTCAGCTCACTGTTTCCACCCTGCCTTTTCCACCTCATCATCAGTTGCTGCTTGTTGTTGTCTCGGTATCTCTCCTTACCCTCTCACTAATTGCACCATACTTGATGGCGAGCTCGTCTCGGTCCGCTCGGCTGTGAGCTAGCAGGTCCTCCAGCCTCGCCAGCTCTCCCTGCAGCACTCGGTTCTCCTCCTGGAGGGACATGACCGAGGACATGGCTCCAGCCGCTGAGACAGAGAAAACGATTAGGTTAGACAAAGAAAATGGTTAAAAAACATACATTTGATATGATGGGAGAGCAGATTGTGGCAACTCACAGCTTTCGCTGAGGTTTTTTGTGACAATCTCTCGCACTCGTGCTGGCAGACATGTAGGGGGGGCGTCCGGTGAAGGGCCTCGGACGGTCAGCCTCTTCTCCTCAGACAAAACACTCTCCTCCAGCCTCTGACGGACAAAATACAAGTCATTTAGTGAAAACTCTGGTGACAATTACAACAAATACAGAGAAAAGTTCCATATGCAGGCAGTGACAACAATGCATGATGAACTAGGGCTGCAACTAATGACTAATAATCTGATGATTATGACTGATCTGTAAAATGTCAGAAAATAGTGAAAAATGCTCAGCACAATTTCCAGAATCTCAAAGTTGCATCTACAAATTGCATCTTTTGTCCAACAGTCCAAACCTCAAAGAGTCTCCATTTACAAAGAAAAGCAGCAAATCCTCACATTTAAGAAACAGCATCAAGAAAATGTTTGACAAGTTTGCTTAGAAAGAAAAAGAATTTGGCAACTAATTTCCTTTCAGTTGTTGCAGCTCTAAAATAAATTCAAAGATGATGATGACGATGATGATGATGATGGTGTGCCACAACAGCCCAACTGCGTGATAACAACACAACACTGTCCTCCAACACAGACAAACACTGACAGAAGCCAGCAGCAGCTTCATCTGTCACATTAAACACTGCTGTGCTGTGGGTTCAACAGGCGGTGTGCGGACGGAGGCAGGCCCGGTGTAGCTCACCTGTATCACGGACTCCAGTTTGTTGGAGTCGGTGTCTGAGTTTTCCGCAGCGCTCATCGCGGTGGCTGCAGATATTTAAAATCCTCCTCCAGAGAAAAGGATTAACTCCGAGTAAACGCTGTGTCCTCACAGGCTGAACTGACCGTCTTTTGCTTGTCAAGCACGAAGATGAACAAAGTTCGCGACCTGGAGCTGCTTTCGACAAAGTTAGCTGACAGAGGAGCAGAGAGCGTCCGTCCTGTCGCCTCCTCCTCCGGTGAGTTTCAGGCAGACACAGATTGAGGACAGCGGGATTAGTAGGGTTTAAAATGCGCACACACCCCCTCCACCTCCACTCTCACTGACTCACTCAACACCCTCCAGACCACGACACAGACGAGCTGAAATAAAACTTTTATAGTCCTTACGGTCACACAAGTACAATGTTTTGACCATCATTTTCCTTTTGTGTCTTTTTAAGTTGCAGAGGATGAATTTCTTTAATCGATAAAAAAAAAAAAAAAAATCAAGAGTAGAGTAGGGGAGATCAGGATATTTTTTTAAAGCGTCATCTTGGACTCTGGGAAATACTGATCAACATTTTGACCATTTTCTGAAAGGTCAGACATTTCATGGAACAAACAACTAATCGATTAATTGAGAATATAATCAACTGATTAATCGATGATGAAAGCAATTAGATGCAGCCCTAAAAACACTATATAAGCCAAAATAATTTCACCATATTTTATATTGAGGTAATCCAATATAGTAACGTAAAGTAATCAGGTTACATTACTTTAAAACTGTAATACTTAGATTACATTTTTAACAGGTAACTGTATTGGAATGCATTTTTAAAGTAACCCCCCCTAACTCTGTATAAGTTATGGTCAGACAGGTCACCACTGTAAGTTGCTGGTACCAACAATCCCACTGAGAAACAACAGACAACTGTGCAGCTTTAGCTTGACTTGCAGGGCCTGATCAACCAGCTTTAAGGCCCCAGGGCAAAAATTCTGAGCTGTGGGGCCTCACATGCTCCCCAACTTAGTTTGGTTAAAATACTGCTATAAATCATATTTTTTAGAATAATAATGTGAAAGTGGTCACTCGTATTGACGATCTACAGAAAATTATCTCTACACTTTAGAGAGCTTTAGAGTGAGTTCAGCTGATTATTTAGCTGTCCGACCCACAACTTTACACTTTTGGTTCACTTTCATTGCTCCCATAAACCCCTTTTACACTAGAAAAACCCCCCCCGCATTTCATATATATTCTTCACAATTTAAAGATCTATGATATTTTGTTATTGAAAAGCTTTAATGATGAAGCAGCAGAATCAGGAAATGTTGGGTTTTTAGGCGATGAAAATCTTACATTAATATATTAAAATATTAATACACTCAAACACACCTTTGTCTTCAAGGTAAATAAAAATGTGTGGCACCTATTTAGATACTCTATTGATCATTTACATGAAGGTTTTCAAGATAAAACTGCCAAACAATCTCTGATTCAAGCTCCAAACTGTTTGTGTTTTGTGATAATAAACATATATGTATGTATGTATATATATATACGTATGACATTTTCCAGACTAAGTGGTGAATTGGCATTCAAGTAAGGCAAGTAAGAAGCAGCTCAGCTGTTTGCTGAGCCTCTTCTCTCCTACTATTAAAACATTTACCATGCAGCATGCCTATAATGTTATAAAAACCTTTTTAAGGTTAAATGTTGTGTATGGAAGCATTTGGAAATTCAGAACAATAATGATTTTCAAGTTTATAGACATGTGAATGTAAAACTGTGACAGAATCATTAAGCATGGGGGGTCTGCAGCTGGACTGAACTGCTTGTTTGGATGGATTGTCATAGTTACAGACAAGAGGATCATTGTGTCAATACCAGACCCCGGATCCAGCCATAACACACACACACAACCGTTGTTCTATACTTGTGAGGACCCTCATTGACAAAATGCATTCTTAACCCTTGAACTTAACTATCATAAGTGCATCTCTCACATAGGGTATAAATTCAAACTAGATCTCATGAGTATAGAAGTAGGTTAAATATAGAGGTAAAGAGCACAAGCACTCACAGAGCCATGTAAAACAATAATTTTAAGTTCAAATTGCCACCAATGTCTAGTTTAAAAAGTTAACCTTGTCTACTCTCTGTCACCACTCACAGTAAGTTTATTTTGTAACTAGAAATAATAATAGTTTGGATCCAGGTGCATTGGTATTGATAAAAATGGATCACAGAGATACTGCCAGTGTTGGAGTTTCGTTTCAGGTATTTAACCATTTTGTAAATAGTTTAAAAAAAAAAAAAGTCACAGCTTCATGATGATCACTAATGAGCTGCTGGATTTTCTTGTTGTTTATGATGTTAAACTAATCATGACCATAAGACCAATATGCTTCAGTCGTGTAAGATCTGCAGCGCCCCCAGCTGGCCTGTTAGTAGATGACTGGCACTGATTTCACTGTGTGAGATGTGTGAGCTCTATATCTGATGAAATTAACACCTGTTGATCTTTCATCTCCACAGCCAAAACAGCACAAACTCAGGACTTTTCGCTCCAGATGCATTATAACAGCCTTCATGTTTACAGCCAGTGATGCAGCCATAAACTAACTGCTGAATAAACAGTGTCTGATCTCTGGTCAGGAATCATCTTTAACGGCTTCCTCTTTATCAACTCACATAAAAGGAATTCATCACCAACATCCTCTTTATCTAAACACACCAGCCTGCAACTGCATGATTCAAGATACATCCAAAAGGAAACGCCCAAGTTTTCAAAAGTCTGTCAGGAGTTGGAGGCTGGAGGAGGAGGAGGAGGAGGAGGAGGGAGGAAGAAGGCGGTTATACATTAAACTGTACAGCAGCATCCGAGCAAATTCAACTGGTTAAGAATTAAGTGTTTCGCAGCAGAGACCGAGATCCAAACACAAACGCGCTGCTGTGGAAACACCAGCGTGGACATAAAACGCGTTGCTGTATGCAGCGATGTTCAGACACTTCCCTGTGTGATTTACCTCGAGAGATCAGTGTGATGAGCTTCATCCTGCCGTCCGTCCATTCTCCAGAGCGGGCTGTACCATCACAGAGGCGGAAACAAACCACATCCACAGCAGTTATTCATGTATCACCAGCTGCTGCTTGCGGGCTGTGTTGCCTTGTTCCGAAATCTCCTCCATGCTTTTTCCGGGGAGGGACTTCCAGTTCACTCAGAGCACCAGCAGCCTGCAGTCATGTACACACGATGATGGTCTGCTGTCATCATGTGGTCTGATCGCGCGCATCTTATTTCTCTCATGGCAGTTTGAAGCAAATCCATCAATAAACGGCTTTTTAACATACAGATGACTGAGAAAAATCTTATATGTAGGCCTACATAGTAAAATAGATAATACCAAATATTAGTTATGACTTTTTTTTAAATATAAATTTGAAATAATGGCACCGAATCTGAAGACACAGAAGGAAAGAAATAGTGGTTCACTTTTTTCATCCAGTTAGCAAAGTGTTAAAGAAACAGTGTGTAGTGTCTAGTGCCATCTAGCAGCGAGGTTGCAGATTGCAAGCAACTGAATTCCACTCGCCTCACCCTCCCCTTCCAAACGTGTAGGAGAACCTACAGTGGATGCAAAACTCAAGATTGTATCTAGTGCCAGTGTTTGGTTTGTCTGTTCTGAGCTACTGTAGAAACATGGCAGTTCACCATGTTCACCATCTCATTCTAAGGTAAAGAAAATACAATGATACATATTTTCAGGCAGTTATACACTAATTAAAACTTTGTCAACTATTTATTAATATCATATTCTATTTCTGCCATATTCTGCCAGTAATTCCCCATAAATCTTACATACCAGACCTTTAAAGGTAAAAAATAATTATTTCAGGAACTGGGTCTGATAGAAAGTCACCACACTGGCTTGTAGTCTGGTAAACAGTGATCTAATCAAGTTCGGTTTGAAATAAAATTATTAAACAGTCAGAAAAATCAGAGAAATCCTGTTTTGCCTGTATTGCTACAGAAGGATTTGAAATACTGTTTGCTAGATCAATAAAGCCTGACCTACACATAACTACACGCATGTACAACTCATCTGTCATTTGCACAAACTTTTGTTTTTCTTTTTTGAGCAGCTGTGACCACCTTGTCTACCTCAGTCACTTTATCATTATCTTCTCTTATATATTAGTTTGTAGTATATTTTAAAATAGAATAACTTAGTGAAATTGCATTGATAACCTGTCAGTGACATTTGAATTGGATTTATTATTGGAATAGACAAACTGCAGTTTACATCAATGTCTGTCTATAATATACGTAGTGGAAGAATTTCGTTAAAAGTATTAAGTGTAATTTTTATCACAATATTGGCATTTGTGATTCCAGTGAGAAATAGAGGACTGATAGGGAGGTGAACATTATCATGTCACAGTGATGTCAACTTTTCTCTTATGGATATAAAATGTAATCACATTTTATTTTACTAGACATTTGTGTGGAATTTTGTCATAATTAATGTGTGAATTCTTGAGTTATGGGCAAAATAAAATTAATGAAAATGTTTTTCAAAAATTCTGAGTACTAAAGGTCCTCCAGGATCATGACTGTGCACAAAAAAAGTTAAGCTGACCCTGGTGTTGCCTGGTGTTGGCTGGTCCAGTAGTATTTGAGATTAGCTGCGGACAAGCTGCAGATCCAGTGATCATGCACACACTGACAGAAGTAATTATATATTTACAAAAAAAAAAAAGTTGATCCATTTGTCTTTGTACTGTATTTCAAAAATAATTTGTTTTTTTATTTACATTTTACACAACATCCCAGCTTTTTTGGAATTTGAGTTGTAAAAAAAGTGAAGTTGACAGTTATCACTATCAGCCACGAGAAGCAGGTAATTATCAGCAATCGGTATCAGCTGAAAAAATCCACATCATCCATTCTTACTGCTGACTACACTGAGGAGGAGGAGGTAACTGGTAACTCCATGTTCTGATGTCTAAGAGCAAACCACTGCTGTAAAGAACAATCTGACAAACAGGGTAGTTCACTAATAAAGATCCAAACAAGAGCCAATGAAATATATTGTTTATTTACAAGAAGACATAAATTTATACATTTTAGATCTTTTTTCAGGAAGGCACTTGATCAAATATCCGATGCAAATTAGCGAAAAGATTAAGGAAAATTCAATTTTGTAAAAGGCACATTTTAAAAAGCAACAACACATGAGGCAAAGACATATGAAGAGTGTACACAAGGACAAACATGAACACGCCAACGAAGCATGTTCAAACTTTTAACGACAGACAAAATGGTAATCATGACTTATTTCCAATGCTGTGATTTTAAAAATCTGTGTATTTTTTTCATTAAACTAAAACTAATCAAATATCAATATAGCTTTGCAAGATCTCCAAAAAAAATACTAGGAAACAGGAAAAAAACCCAAACATACTGGTATACAACTAAACAAAACATGGATACTTCAATAGGTAAACCATTTCCCAAATGGTACAAACAACCTTGAGATGAGTGGTGCTGGTGTGATGAGATAACTATATCACAGGAGGAGGAAAACATATGCTTGATGCTGTAAGGACAAGAACCAGAGGGACAATCAAATCTGGTTTCTGGACAGATGAAAAGGACAGAGAGACTGCATGAGGAGAGTGTGAAAAAAGGAGTATGATTGTAAAAAATATGTACAGTTGACTGTTTGTTCCTCCAGAGTGTGTTGGTCAGCGGGCTACGGTTTATGTGAAGAGTTGAAAGTGAATGAGCCAGCCATGTTTACTAACAGTTTCTCTCTTTTAGTTTCTCTTTTTGCCACAATCGTCCTGTCCATGGAATGTATGGAACCTGAGTGTGTGCAAGGTGTTCTCACGACTCAACTAAACTGCACCCATCCTGATTTGACAGCATCTTTACTGGAGCTGTGGAGGAGAGGGGGATGAAGACGATGATGGAGAGTGACAGAATCCAAAAACAATAATGATTATGACGGATGAACACGATGGGTCACTACAGACATAAATGCATGTGACAGTTTCTGAACTTACTTGGAGCCTGCAGATGTGAAATCTCCCCACAAGTCGGAGCTGGGCTGGGCTGCAGGGACCGGGGAGCCAAAGTCTAAAAGAGGGGCTGCACACAGAGAAAAAAAACACAATTATGGAAAACATAAATACTGTTTGAAATATGTGTGGATGTTTTAAATAATGCGATTTGAAACAAAATCACGGTGATCACCAGTGTTAGTCTGTACAGCTGGGACTGTCTGTGGTCCCCCAGGAGGTGGCATCAAACCACCAGCCTTTGCACCTGGTGGAGGTGGGAGCAGACCTCCACCCATGGGCTTCGCTTTGGCAGCACCTGCTTCCTTCTTCTTGATGTTCTGTGATAGACAGTCATGACAGTTTCTGAACGTCTTTATCGACTAATTAGTGATTCTTTTCTTAATACAAACAAACGAGTTGCAGATAGGGTCTGGCCTGGTCACTTATTCTGACACTAACAAAAATTCACTGACATCTGAAAAATGTATGAATTATTATTATTGGAAATTATCATATTATTGTAAGCTGTACAAAGTCACAATTAAAGTAATCAGTGATCAAAAAAAGTAGCGCTTAACAAAAATATGACCACACAGCTCACTCAACAGGCGCTCATATTAACTAAATATCCCTGCTCATATGTGACCCACTATCTCCTTAATTAACATGATCACAATACAAATGATAATATCATAAACATGAACAAAAAAATACCAAAATATGAATTACTACACACACCTTAATATTACTACAAAAATATATTCTTTTCTAAATTTATTCATGGCTCCCCCAATATGTGTCATTGTTCAATTTACTAATTTATCCTAGTTTTTTTTTCTTACCTCTGTGTCTATTAAGCAAACAAATACACATTCCAGTTATTACAAAATTCCTCTTTAAAAAAAAAAAAATCAAATCAACAATAGCTTTCTAACTATGTATTTTAGAGTCTTATGTATATATTAATAAGCAACATCTAAAAAATATTAGACAATAGTTTGAATCCAAATTTGAAATATTGTAGTTTAAGTTTAGCAGTTTTTTTTTTACAATTTCCTGATATTAGGTTTGAATTGGGCTTGATTATGCTTGGAGATTTATTACAAAAACATTACAAAAAAAACAATTATTTAAAAAAATCATCCACATCCACATCAGTTGTGTCACTCAAACAGGTGCAACAAAACTCCTGCGTTATCCACTCTGAGCCAACTCAACAACAGGGAACAGACTCCACTGACAAAAACAGTCATTTTACCTTGAAGAACACAGAGATTGGCTGCTGCCTCAATCTAAAGCTAGTAACATTAGTTCAGATCCAAACCAACCTTAATGAGATACTCAACTTTGATATCATGTATACATTTTTACTATTTAAAGTCACATTTCCAGAGGCTTTAGATTCTGCTAAATAGAAACTGAAAACATCTCTAATGCTGGCGCTAAATGCTCACCCCAATGCTGATCTTGATAGTTTGTCCCTCTTTGAAGCTGAGGTCCAACTTAGGTGCTGCACTCTGAGAAGCTTCCAGTTTTGCGAGTTCACCTTCTTGCTTCACCCACCTTTAGAAACAGAGTTTGAAAGCATAATTATTGTCAGATTTGTCAGTTTCATTCCTGTGGAACGACTGTGAATGTCTTTTACGATTGAACATTCAGAATTAGAACAAATGATTTGAATGAATATGCATGGCTTAGAAATGTGCACCATTGTCTACCCATAAAGCCAAACATAAATGTACCAGGATGTGTGTTGAAATATGTACCAGGTCATTAAAAACAGAGATCAGATAGTAAAAAGGCTTCATGAGAGAAGTTTACTTACTTAAAGTGATCTTGTAAAGCTACGTTGAAGTCAAATGAGTCTCCACGATCAGCAAAACCCACGCCAATAAAAGCATGACGTCCTTTATTGAAGAAATTTCAAAGATAAAAACAATTTAGGGAACCTTTTGCATCACATGACAAAACATAAAACATACATATTCCTGCAGTAAGACATATTGTATATAGTAATGGATAGTATAGCCCTATGTTAAATGAAAACTGTGGATCAATCCTACACCATATTAGACAGAATACAGGACTTTTACAAGACAATTACAAGAGTAGAGTTGTTTATAGCATTTATGTAGTCCTTAAAGAGACAGCAATAGATGGCATCTGTGTGTAAAAAAGTCCCTTTGACTTTAAAATAAATAAAATAAATCCCTAGCGCAGTATATCTGCCTACCTTCTTTTATTATAAGTGTTTCTTATTGTCAAAAAGTTTGAAGAAAAGCACAGTCTCCAATGAAAGTGTCTTACCATTTCCATCTTCTATCCGGATCACAAAATACCTGCTGGAGTCTGTGACTGCTTCAACTGCACAACCTGGATACTGTTCAACTGGAGCCTGAGCAAACAACTCTCCTGCAAAGAACAAATTTGCACCAAACGGTGCCTAAGGGTTATTTTCTGAGAGTAATACAGTAAAACGGTTGGTTGAAAAGGACAAAGAAAGATAGGAAGTTTGTTGTCAGGTGTTTTGATCACACTGTGACACAAAGGTTCTCTGTGATAAATGTGACTGGAATTGTAGAATTGGCAAACTTTTATTTGAGTTGGCTGTGCTCAGAAGGTCAGCAGGTCAGGAGAAGTATTAATGTGAAACAAGCAAGGTCAAGACTCTCCTGTGTAATTACAGATTACCATTAAAAATAATGACAACTGTAATGTAAATCTGTTGCACACTGTGTGTTTCCTCCCATAACTATTTCCATGAATCAGTGATACTGTGGGTACAGCAAGGTGCTTAATGTAATCCATCTTTGTTTTTTGGTAAAAATATGATCCTCCATTTCAATGGAAAAAACAAACCAGTATCCTTTTTTGCCTGTAAACAGTGAGATAGCGGCTTTCATTCCTGTTCATCAAGTGTCAGTGTACACTACTACAGTACCCAGTTTCTCTCAGGTTGTGAACCATATATTTCAAGTCTCAAGCACTTCTGAACCTCCATTGTGTGCTGCCTGAATGTGAAGACATTTGATCCATGTAACAATAACACATCTAACCATGGCAACTTACTACTACAGGATCTATGTACAATGCTTCTAAACAGAGCAGACAAGACAACAGAGGAAGCCTCAGTTTGTTTCATGACCAAACTGGTCAGGATTTCTTGCAGTCTTTGAACTGGTGCCTCACTTTTAACACTCAGTGCTTTATTAATACTTGGTGCTTATTTATCGTGCTTATGGGAAGTTAAGAGACTCAAATAAATGAATTAAGTCCTTATCTTGCGCAATTAGTTGCAGAGGTAAAAGAAAATAATTGTAAAGCAATTTATCTCGGTGGCATGAGTTGAGAGACAAAAAATCCATGTGGTGAATTGAGAAAACTCTGACAGACAAATACAGAAAACAGCAGAGATGCCAGTTTGTTTACCTGTGTTTTTGTCCTCTAACTTAATGAAGGCCATCTTTCCTTTAGCTGTGATTTTCATCCTGCCACTCCATGCAGGTTCATCTAGCTTCCAGTCAGCAGCACTAGAAAAAACAGGAAACACACTGAATCTCAATATGAAAGTGGTTTGCCTAATCCTCGTGCACTGGAATGGCTGACACCGTTTTAACACACGCAGCTGTAGTTTTTCACAGCAGGAGGAAGTGAAATCAAAACTTTTCAGGAAGACTAAAATGTGACCCTTGTGCCTGCAGTTATCTCTGCTATTCTGCTGCTAACTGAAGAAAAACAAATCTAAACAGCCAAAAAACTGTATTTAGTGCATTACTCTGAATAATCTGTTGGTTCCAGCCATTCGGATTTACAGTAGAGATTAGGCTCATTCAAAACATGACTACAATATAACATCTGTGGATCCTATAAAGATACAACTCACCCCTGAGATGAAACGAAGCTTCACAGACCTCAACATCAGTATTAAAATAAAAATATAGAATTTTCACCCTGCAGCAAGCAAAATAACCCAATACAATTCTATAATATTAAACAACCAAAATAGGACAAGAAAAAAAAAAATCCTCAAGGCCTACTTTTTCCAGAGCTTTCAACTGCATCTCACAATTTTCTGTTTTCTTGAAGACATCCGATCAATGAAGAAAGCCCATAGGATACAGTTGAAAGCTCCTGACAGCTAGTATCAGACCTTGAGGTTTCTTTTTGTTTTGCCTTTTTGTGGTCCAGCTGCTACTCTCAAGGTGAAGAATAAACTTCCACGATAGTTTCTTTAAACAGAAACACAATTTCTTCAACGGGCTGCTTAGGCGGCAGTGTGTACAGTCAAGCCTAGCCAATGTCAGATGTCATAAAGTTCTTCTACTCTTTTGTGTTCAAAACAAGCACATAATATACTGTACTTGCTACAGTCCATGCATTTATTGCATTTATCACACTGTTGAAAAATAAATATGTTTTGTCAAGTACTGTACTTCAATAAAAATTTTGACACCCTTGTACTGAGTATTTCCATTTTATGCTACTTTTATATTGTCACTGACTACATTTCAGAGACAAATATTGTACTTTTAGTTCCACTACATTAATTTAATACTATATGATAGTTACTCATTACTTTTCACATTTAAGGGATTATATGCAGAACTATACTAATAGTCTACCCAGTACCAGCCTATATAAAGCATCTAAACTTGTTTTTTCATTAACTACAACTTTAAAATACTCTTACATGTATCTGTGAGTGATGGAAACAGAATATTATAATATTCCAACACAGTGTGAAAGAGGCCATTCTGCATAATTAATACTTTTACTTCTGATACTTTAAGTACATTTTGTTCTGTATTTTCACCTCAGTAAAATTTGGAATTCAGGACCTTTGCTTGTAACAGAGTACTTTTCGACTACAGTATTTCTACTTTTATTCAAGTAAAAGATCTTCGCACTTCTACAACTGATAAAATCATCGAGCAAATTTACTGGCTCTTTGTGGACACTTGGTCCACGGCTAGCACCAAGTCTGGACAAGTAATGTGCACCCATTATCGGACAGATATTAGCGCTGCTGTTAAAAACTTTCCAGCGTCAGCAATGTCACCATGTCGCTGGTCTTTCACAACGAAAGTTATCTTTTTATAATGACAACAGATGGAAGCCACGAGTAACACAGAATAAATGTTAATTTACAAAGTCAGGATGATGGTGTCAGATTTCTGTGAGCTGGTACAGCAGGGAATGTGTGTTTGTACATAAAGCTGACTCCAGATGTTTCACTTAGCTTATGTCTCTTTATCTGACAGCTAACTGTCTGTCGTCGTCGACTACATTCAGCGGAGAAACAGAGAAAAGTGATAAGCACCCATAATAACAACTAGTTGTCCGATAATGGATGTGTTGCTATTACATTAGCTTTGGTAGTCGACACTTGACTCCTCACTCGTCAGTTACAGACGTTACCGTAACTTCTCTGTGACGTCTTCTTACCGATATCCACGGTTAGAAGCGCGCGGGGGGATCCGGTAAACATGGACCTCGGGCTTTACGCAGAGCATCGACTCATAACTGCTGTCTTCTGCCATTTTGTCAAGTTTCACCAACTATCAAACCCAACTTCCGACTTTCAATGGACACCTCTGGAGTTCAACCCCATCCCAGATGATCCGCCGAGCGGCTTTCAAACAGCGCCGCGTCTGGTCAGGATGGTTCACACACCTGACAGATGAAGGTACAACAGTCTCTAAAGCAGAGAGCAGTACAAGAAGTATTCAGATCCTTTAGGCTATTCTTCTCAACCAGTGTGGCAGGGCCCAACGATGGGCCTTGGGGTACCAAACTATTATTATTTTTTTTATTTTGCCTTGTTTTGTTTTGCTTTCTATTTTTTTTTTTAAACTTTATTTTACTCTCCACATGTAGAATGTAGCTAGTTATTGAAATACTTAACTTTTTGCAGTTAGTTTTATACATACTGTTAACAGGTTACCATTCACATTGTGTGTACTAGTGTGTTGTTAGTATTTTTGATAATTTACATAACATGTTCACTTTTTGAATTACCCTCGTATAAAGGCATTTATAAAATAATCATTATTCCCACTGTGACCAAGTATTTGCCGCAAAAATTACTTAGATTATTAATTACTTTTAACAGTTATCACAGTCACTTCTCCAAATGCAATGGTGGACAGTAGTGAAGTACTTGAGTACTGTACTTAAGTACATTTTTTGAGTATCTGTACTTTACTTGAGTATTTGTTTTTTTGGAAACTTATTACTTTCACTCCACTACATTTCAAAGACAAATACGAGGGTAATTCAAAAAGTTCTGATACAAATTGAAAAAAAAACTTTATTTATGAAAGATACAAAATTATTTTTCAACATAAGATCCACCTAACTCAGTACACTTCTGCAAGCGATGTTTCCACCGAGAAATTCCTTCTTGATAGAATTCTGGAGCTTGTCTAGTCAACCAGGTCACAACCTCCCTCTTTGGTTCAAGTATGGACTGAAATCTTGTTCCTTTCAAACGTTCCTTCAACTTTGGAAATACGGCTCTAGAAGGTGAGGTCTCCATAAACATTTTGCAAAGCTTCAATGATTTCTGTAGGTTTCCATTGAAGTTTTGTTAGAAATTTGATGTTTGCTCGAACTTCAAATTGGCTCATTTTGGACGGTCAAAAAAGTTGGTTTTGTAATATGTAACCTGGAACATTGAATAACAAAGTTAGAATGCTGTAACTTGTCAAATTTGTTTATAAGTCATCAGTGGTACGATTCAAGGTCATTTTGTTACACTATTTTGACTCAGTTTGAATTTATGTCATTTGTCTTAGAACTTTTTGAATGCCCCTCGTATAAGCCATGATGAGTTTTTGCCAATCTGTATCACATTAAATAGAAAAAACTGCTTCATATTCATTCAATTTTCACAAAATAAAAAGCAATACTCCAAGTTCTTTGTTTGAACTGTGTTTATTAAAGGGTATTCAAATGTCAACTGTGTTTTTCAAGTTTCAAAATAACACTGACATCAAAACTGGACAGGTGGCTGTGAATGGCTGAAACAAAGCTTTCTGGGTAGATCACATAGGTACAAGATGGGTATTTGCTTTTAATTATCAGTTTTAAAGGATTACATTTACTTCATCAAATGAACTGAACCTGATCCCTGGGAACAGTGTTGTTATCAGTATTATGGGCACACATCCTCGATGTTGCAGGTCCAAATCCAGTTTACAACCTTGCATGCTGTGATCAGTGTATACATTCTCATACAACAAAACTACTGAGATGTTAGAGCTGTAATCGACAACTTATATTGCTGTCATCATACAACAACAAAAGGTACTGTAACTTCATTTCCCAGACATTAGTGAATGATACACTCACTTTTTTTTTGCAGCAAGTGACGTTTGAATGAGTGGTGCAAATGCAGCAGTCTTGACCACACTGATAAATTTACTGCTGTGTAGAAGAGAGCTGTTCAATTTACTGTTAACCACTCTTTTAATTCATTGCAGGTCATAATCTTTCTAATCAATGGTTTCACTGACACCGGAAACTATTTGGATTAATCATAATCAAAGCACAGTCATGGAACACTTCTGTAATAAAAGCATTGTTACACCCTCACTTAGTGTGGTTTTGTATTTGCCTAAAACATTTGCTGAGTGCAGCTATAAACTGTGGATTTACAGTATTCAATGAAAGAATTAACCTCTCACAAGTGCACAAAAAAGCACAAGATTAACAAGCACTACCTACTGGAAAGTTTCTGTACGTAGCCAGGGATCATGTGTTGTTTAAGGCATACAAATGTTAAAAGGTTCAAAAATTTCTGCAGGTCCAATTTCTGTGAAACTGTCAGTATTTCTAACTCATCCGTATTTGATGAGATTTTATAATGATTTCTTTTCATTTCAATGGCAAACAATGGTGTAAAATCCTTTTGTGCGAGGAACACCACTGGAAAGACATCCATTAAAACCAGGCAGTGGGATTTGGCTTCATTCTTCTGATTAAAAAAGAGATTTCTAATATTTTTTAGATGATTTTTGTAGTTTTCATCACAAATTTCCCTGACATATTTTTCCCAAAATGAAGCTGCTGTCATGTGGGTGTATCATCCTCCACACAGGCATCAAATAGCTATTTCTGAAGAAATGGCAACCCATAATTTTAATAGCACAATCCGTCAGTGTACTACAGCCAATGCAAGTCTTCTTTTCTGGAGAGACGCAGTGCAATTGGCTGTAAGAGAAGTTCCAACATTGCTATTCTGATTAGAAACAGCGAAGCAACACACATGGACATTTATGCACAATAACTTTGGATTTTCAACTCATGAACAGGACTGACTTTTTCCATTTTGATAAATTTAATGACACTACCAATACAGTTTCCTATGCAGGCTACGTCATCTAATCTCTGGTAAACTACTGAACTCCAGGCCTAAACATATTATGTCTCAAAAAAAAGAAAGAAAAACATGAAACAATGTAAACTGTTTAAAATAAAAGATAAATTTGAAACGAAACACAGCACAGGTAATTAGGCAACATGTAAACAATAATCCAGGGAGTAGATTCATTATTATTGCTTGAATAAGCCTAGATTTTGTGACATTCTGTCCTTCTGATCTATAATCTTTGGCCACACACTGTGTGCCCACCGGGCGTTTCTTTCAGAGCCACCAGTGCCAACCAAGAGGCCTGTGGACTGTGGAAAGTTCTGGTCTTGGTCTGCCATTTCTACACCACTATAGTATTAAAACACACTCCTGTGCACTTTTACTCAAAGGCTTGGACCAGTTTGACTCTCCATCAACTTGCACTTAAGCTGCTGAACACACAGTAAACTCTCTGCACTGTCAAGCACTTGATTTCCACTGAACCCGACAAACTGGGGCCAGCCGCCCGGTGGACACCCAGACATGATCCACGCTCCATCAGTGGAAAGGCCAGCTTGCTCGTTTGCGCGTCTCCGGGGGAATGCCCACAGATTCACAAGCTCTCCTTATTCTCCCTGATGAGACAAGACACCTGATGCCCTGGCGCTCGGCCGGCCAATCATACTTAAAATCATAGGGCACCTCATGGTACATCAAAGTATCACAGTGTGTAGGGATGTGAGGCGGACGCCTGTTCACAGTGTGGAACAGAAGGGGTTTCAGATCTCTGGCTGATCTCTGCCAGGCCCTTGCAACGTTCCACAGTGGGAAAAGACAAGGTGAAAGGCAAAGACCAGGCCAGTACGCAGATTAGAGAGAGGGTGGAGCAGTTCATTTCAATCCATGCTACGTCTTCATATTTCTAATGTCTGTCAAATATATTTCTCATCCCACCACTCTGCTCTTCATACCACACAGATCCCCTTTAACTGTCGCCCTTCATGCCCTCTCAGGGAGACAGCCGAATCCTTGCAGCAGGTAGCTCTTGTTTATCTGCAGAGTCGGAAGCCTGAGGTGCCATCTGGGCCAGTGGGCTGGCGGATCACGTGATTGTTTGGACGAACTGGTTCTGATGCTTGCTGTGTGCTCATACGAGCTGGCCTAAAGATATGTGGAGAAATGAGAATTAATTACAAAACAGTGTTAAACTTATTTTTTGCTCTCAATTTTGCTACTGTTTGTAGTTACTACAAGGAGTTTTTAAATGGATATGAAAAAGTCTCCGTTCTGATGCCACTATATGACCTACATAAGCAAACAAGACCATCTGCAAGAAGACCGGCAATTTCTCTATTGTTATTCTTAATGCCTGCCACCACGTCAAATTCTCCTTGAAATCAGATGAAGCGATCCTGTGTTTGTTTTCCCAAGCAAAGTTACAGTGAATAGTACATTAGCCAGCTAAAAAGAAGCAGGAGGAGATCATTATATAGATAATTTTGTTTTTGACATTATATTTTGTGATTATTACAGTGGAAACAAGGAGGCTCCAAAACGAATAAAATTGTTAAGTTCCTTGTAGCTTCAAATGTTGTTCTTCACTGTTGTAATGTCTTACCTGTCCTGGCAGGGATTGTCCTGAGGCATGTCGTCTGAAGAAGCACTACCCAAAATCCTACGTCTGGCTTCAGCGTATTCTGCCTCTCGCTGGGCCAAAGACTTCATCTGCTGTGAGGGACGAGACGAGGACGCAGGGTTTCCAGCGGTACCATTGTTTGAAGGACGTTTCAAAATTCGAATTTGTGGTGGGGGTGCAGCAGGCAGAGAGTCATCCTGGATAACAACTGCAGTTCGAACAGGTGAGCCACCTGAACCCACACTGGATTTCCTGTACCAGGAAAAACATCACAGGAATAAAATTAAACAAAACTTTTCTTGCCATATTTTTAGCTGAATATCTCTCGCCAATTTTTAAAATTTTAATAGTTTTTGTCTTTACTTACTTTGCCTCCTGATTTATTTTCAGCTTAGCCTCAAGCCTTCTCTCAATTTCCTGAAGAGAAAGACATATTTGTTACACTTGTAGTGTCCAACAGGTTCATTATGTGCTTCACTGACCTATATAGCAAACTTGTAGCGAGATCTGGATTTATATATTGATGACTGGTTATTGGAATGTAAGAAGCCCTACTTTTGAAAATTATTGTGACATACTCTAGTTCAAGGTACAATATGTAGGATTTGTCAGGTTGTTGTTTGTAAACACACCACAATGATAGTTGAATGTCCAGTCTCATTCCCAGGACATCAAATACAGGTGTTTTGGGTTGGTAAAGATTGGTGGACGGGGTCTCTGCAGATGCAGGAACCACTGCACACTTCTAGTGGGTGATGATTGAGAGGGATTGTTTTTGTATGAGTCTATGCATTATTTTGGTGGAAGTCCTACATAGCTTGCCTTTAAGAAACTGATTTGTGTTTCATAGCAACTGTGTACTTATTTAGGCTTTTTGTTGACAGTGACTCTATGAAAAATAAAAAACAACAAACACACAATCCTGAATCCAATATTAATACTGATTAAGATCAAAATATATGAGTACAGGGAAAAAATATATAATTTATTACATGATTTTCGCATTTATACTTAGTGTTAAGCAAAGACACAGTTGACAGGGTTAGCTGTATACATGTATCAGTATCAGATAATATCAATACATTTTCAGTGGTTGTATTTCAGATCAATCATGAGTTACAAAATAACTAGAGATACACAATTATTTTATCAGCTGATAGTGGGAATGTGTTATTATTATTTATTATTCTGAATATGAAAATAAAACGGTAAATAAATAATAAATATTTATAATGATATATTAGGCTTTTAATTTAAATTTGTCAAAATGCACTATAATAGTCAAGGAATATTTGTCAAGTTTTTCCATGCACTACTAGAAAATATAAATGAACATTTGCAGAGTCGAAACAGTTTTTTGTTATTGTTGTGATGTCAGTTTTCGTTAGGTCAGAACTATGGACGGGGTGAAGAAAAAAAAAAACAGCATCAGCCACCAGCTGGCTGGCAGATTTGTTTCAATCACAAGCCCAATCATCATCAATCAACCATCATCTATCTTTGCTCAGTGCATCTTAACCGTTCTTACCTTCAACAGATAATTAAACAAAAATGTGAACTTTTCTGTTATCGAACATAGTTTGCCATAAACAAATCAGACTGGTCTAATCTACCAATACACTCTAAAGCATCTGCTAAATCTATCTGAGAAAAACCCTGAACATACCAAACTGTTATGGCAGAGTAATGATTCACCTCAGTGCAACCTGTCATTTCCGCAATGGGCGGACCTAAACAATGAAGGAAATGCGGGGGAAAAGTCGACTTTGTGTAAATGTAGGTTTTCTTTGTGGATGTTTCTCAGGTTTTCCACATATAATAAAATCATTCTGTGCTGCAAATATAATGACACGAAGCCAGACTCAGTCTCATGTCGTTGTGGGACAGCGAGGCCTGCATGACTGAGCCAGGAAACCAGGCTGCTTTCGTTGATATGAAAATAAGCCGAAATTAATAATATGTTTATGTACTCAACCACCACACACATCCAGGTGATCATGGATCTTTGCACTGTGACTTGCCGACCACCATACTAACATCTTGTCGAGCAGAATATGTTGTAATGTTTCTCACCCCGCTGTCCGCTGCCTCTTCCCAGCTCTCTGCAACCTCTTCATCCTCCATGTTTAGCTAACAGACTGCTGGCTGGTTACCTCTTCGGCTCCGCTGGCTAACTGTTTCCCATCCACGCAGAGAGCATGTGGCGGTGGGCAGCGCTCACACAGACCCGCGGGGACTTCAATATAACCAGTTTTTGTGATCAGATGAAGGCTGAATAGGAAAAGTCACAACCCTTTCCCCAGCCGCGTGTTAGCCTGCTAGCTTAATGCTCAACTAAGGGCAATCCCCCTGGCTGCTGGGCTGCCTGTTACTTTAAATTTGGCGTCACGTCCACCTCAGTAAATTAACCGGCCACTGGTGTCGTTCACACGCCGCACAGACGGAAAAAACCACCTGGCTGTAAACACAATATAGTTTGGAGTATCGATAGATATGAGCTACGGTTTAACACTCAAGCAATGCCTCTCAAGTTTAAGCGTTAAAACAGGAAGTGAACTGACGGTTTATTAACGTTTGCTCAGGTAGCGTAAACTTGCTAAGGGTTAGCCTCCAAGTAACCGGCAAAATAAAATAATTTAAACGCGGACCCTGACAAAACTAAATTAATGTTATAACGCGTTACATAACTCGGTAAGTAGTAAAAGAGGCACTCACTAACATCATTCCACCACACTGTCCTTGTTTTTTGGGGGGATATTTGTGTTTAGCATGACATGAAGGTAACTGCTGCGTTCAAGTGTTGTGTGAAGTACAGAAGCGTTCGCGTGTTCTCTGGAAAAAAAGTTATGATTTACAAAGGCACAACGTGAGAAAAGCTCATAAAATAAAATATCAACAAAGAATAATTAAATAATGCTCAAAATATGATTATATATTCTTTAACACAAATTATAAAATGTTGCTATGAAATGGTATAAATGGTCTTTAGCAGTTGAATGTGGAAATGAACGGTGGTGACATGAACGCAGCATGGCAGCCAATCATCATTTCAACTCAAAATCTTTTTTTAATATTTTTTTTTTCGGATTTTAATCATATATGGATCAGAATAGGAGTCCAGAGTACAGCAGATATAATGGGTTGCGCAGCGCTTAAAACTGAATGACTGATTAAGTTTGTGGCTTGTTTGTCAGATTTATAGATTTCCAACATCTAACTACAATATTTACAAAATCAGGACCTTCACTATCATACAAGTCTGCATCATTGGTACTTGTCAGTAAAATCGCTAATTTATTACCTGTTTTGAACAGAATATCGTGACTGCACTTGTAGTTCAAATT
Organism: Lutjanus erythropterus; assembly: GCF_056507025.1. Classification (NCBI taxonomy): domain Eukaryota; kingdom Metazoa; phylum Chordata; class Actinopteri; order Lutjaniformes; family Lutjanidae; genus Lutjanus; species Lutjanus erythropterus. Next base: position 25,110,470 of record NC_139318.1, read on the forward strand.
CATTGTTATATTGCTAATTCTCTTGTGTTGAATCACAGCCCCCTAGTTTTATGCTTACTTTTTCCTACTCCCCGTACAAACCAGGAGGAAAGTCCTGGAGGACAGAGGACACACAGTGACACTCACCTGAATAAATTCTTCACAATATTCAGCAATTATCAGTTTAAAAAAAAAGTCTTATTTTGCAGGTTTTAATAGACCATTTTCACAGCAGACATTTTGACATGTCACGGTGGGAAAACCACAGATGACTGAATTCCATTTAGTTGCTTCACTTTCAGGGCGGTGGTAGTGTGCATGCTGACTCACTGTCACACTGTCATTCACATGTAATAAATTAGTACAAGAACAAGAGAGAATAAAACAATAAGAATATTATAAACAAGAAATAGATCAGTAGTCGAGTTAACACTATTGCACATAGTTTTGAAATTTATTTAGGCCCATTGTACAGTTTAGTATGCACTGATATTGCACCTAAGAGACATATTGCACAGTACGGTAATAAACACTTATATGTCTCTTTAATTCTTTGAATGGAATGTTCATATTATACGTTGTTTTTCATTAATTATTTCATTAATATTGAAGTGTTATGTTATTATTTTTTTTATTTTATTTTATTTTATTTTTTTTTAAGTGGTCAGATGGGATAATTCCAACGTTCCCCCCGGCAACACATTTGCCCAGAGCAGCTGGGGGCGCAGTGTTTGGTCCATGGGACCCACCCTGGTACCACAGACAGACAGTGAGTGAGCGGCTGCTGGAGCGGCGCTGAGCTGCGGAGGACGCTGTTCACTGAGTGGAAGATGGCGACTGTTTGGAGGCTGCAGAGGAACCTCCGGAGCTGATACCGGGGGAAGGAGAGGAGAGATACACACTCAGAGCCCACAAAAGACCACGTCTAAAACAACGGTATTACTGATCCTGCAACAGTTTACGAGTTAAATTGACAACACGTCAGGGAGAAAGTATCTGACATCAGAGGAGCTAGCGCTAGTCAATTACAGCAGCGGCACAGAGCCTCTGCTGAAGCTAACGATAGTTAGCGAAGATTATCAGCAGCAGACAAGACTGAAGATCCTAGCTAGCTCCTTAGCTAGCTGGATATAACGTTAGCTTAGAGTGTGGGAGAGGATGTTGTGCCATTGAAATAATTCAGAAGTGGTTTGTCTAGCAGAGGTATTTAAAAGAAAACGCATTCTCTGGCGATATGCCGCTAGCTAAAGATTCATTGATGTTAGCTAACGAAAGCTCGTGATCAGTTAGCTAGCGTTAGCCAGTGCTAGCTCGTAGAATCAAACGTTAAATTCTATAACATGTAAGCTAGCTGTTACATACCGGTTTGTCAGTGAAATAGTGGTGTTTAGCATAAGTCACCCCTCGTTTATCTGTATGATATATGACACGTTTCATGTTTTTTTGTAGCTGGTTAGCTTTAAGTGGTCTAACATTAGCAATCCAGCATTTCATTTATTATGTGATGGCTAACGACAGCTAGTTGGATGTAGCTAACGATATAAGAAAGACGTGCTATGTAGAGGGGCCAGCTGCTCAAGCAAAAGAAATGGCACCACCCGTTTCAGACAATGGATTTGACAGTAAAGATTGCTGAGTACTAAATGCCACAGAAATGTAATGGTGGTTTCAGCTTTGCAGTGTCATTGGGTTTCCTGGGCAGGACCAGATCTCGTCCAGTTTCGTTGAAGGCTTCATCCAATAAATTTGAGTTGCAGAAATCAAATAAAGAATATGTAGGGCAGATGTAAAATGGACGAGTGTACAAGAAAAAAATTGGCAATTTTAATTGCTTTCATAGTGCTGATGATAAACATGCTTCTGATCATCATATCATCATAAACATTAGTTCACATTAGTGCATACATCACTAGCATGTCTGCCCCATGTCTCAACAGACAATAATGTCCCGCTCTCCTGACAATGAGGATGGATGCTTTGTTGCCATGGATACGGAGGACGATGGTGCAGAGCCTGCTGGGATAACAGAGGAGGTGGAGGCAAAGATGGGGTCTTGCCGACAAGAAGGGAACATGGACAGTGGTGCCAAAGCAGGGGGGAGAACAATGGTGGAGCTGCCAGAAGAAGTTCTCGAATACATTCTGTCCTTTCTCTCACCTTACCAGGAGCACAAGACCGCTGCACTTGTATGTAAGCAGTGGTATCGCCTCATTAAAGGTATGCCACGCATATTTATAGAAAACTGAATAAGAAGGTGGACTGTTACAGTGGGTGTGAGTGGGCATTACACTATGAGCAGAGCAGTGAAAAATGGCATAAAGATCCAGTGTGTGAGGTTTATAGGTGTTTTCTTTTTTTCAGAAATGTAATATAATGTTCATTCAGTACTCTTTCATCAGGGTATAATCACTTGAAAACAGGATAGAGGTGTTTTTGTTTCCTTCAACCTGTTTATGTCAACAGAAGGCACGGGTCCCACCATGTTGCACTGCCATGTTTCTACAGTAGCCCAGAACAGGCAAATAGTGGCTCTAGACATGGCCTTTTGTGTTTAATGCAAGTTTTGTGGCCCACTGTAGGTTCTCCTACATCAGAGATACTCAACCTGCCTTGCCTGGGGGCCACTTTTGTAAGATAACAGTAGGCCAGGGGCCAGTTTATAAACAGACAGTAATAATAATTAGGTCTGGGCAGAACGGCCTAAAATATCTGTCATGGTATTATTTAAAGCATGGATGGTAGTGGTATACATCACGATATATTTGTTTGTCTTTAAATTTCAATCTAAATTCTTTTGCAGTAAACTGTACTTTACTTTTGGGGTAAAGTTGCACAGCAGCTATTGCTGTACTCTTAACTGTATTACTAGGACATGCTTCACACAGTACAGAGGTATTTTAACAACATTTATCATGCAAAACTGGAATAATAAATTGAAAAAAAGACAAACTTTTCTCAAGTATATCAAGTATTACCACCACTTATAACCATTGTTGTTTGACATGATTTGCAGATTATCATTTTCTGCGTGTTGTCTGACTTTTTAAACCTGAGTCATGTCTATATAAAGGCAGTTGCAAAGATCTTTTTTACAACTCTTCCCCCTCTTCATTGTGTTCACTAAAGTGAGTTGTTAGAAACAAGCTAAAACCAAAGCTGTCTGCATGCAGTCTGTTTAGCTTAGTTTGCCTTATATTTTCAAATCTGGCAAAGCTGTGTATTGGTTCTTTAATCTGTGCTTTTAACATTTTGTTGTAATTGTTGTTAAGTATCATGTTTGGTTTTGGTCAAGCAAAGTGAGGGCTCTATCACGATATCACAGTATTGTGTATAGTATTTGTAATGTAGGGCAAATTCATACTTGTGTACTCTCTAAACCATTTATATCTTCCAGCCCTAATAATAACTTTATTTATCATATAAAAAGAACAAACATCAAAAAGACTATAACTGATCTTTCTTTGTAATTATTTTTTTTGTAATTTAAGTGACTTAATAACTAACTTACTTATTACTACTTACTTATTACTAACTTCATTAACTCAGGATTTAAGGATTGACAGATAAATCAGTTGTTTTTTTTTTATTATTGAATAACTGCAATTGCATTTTAGTTGTAAATTCTTAAGTAACATTTGACAGAGCTTATACAACATTTAACATAGACAAAACATAAACATAATTTTCTCCAAGTAGGGAGTATGACATACACATTAGTATGACATACACATTTATGGGATCAGAATTATCCCAAATTCTGTGTAACTTCCACTCAACTAATAGTAAATAGGACTTGCCGTCTGATCCTGCTGCCCTCTGCACAGCCTGAAAGGCCGTCACATAGAGATCAGCTTCTTTTGCCAGCTACCTTATTTATTCCATCACACAAAACCGTAATATCTGTACCTGCTTACTGGGCTGCAAGTTGAGTATCGCTGTCCTACACACTTGGAAGGGGAGAGTGAGAGGAGATGTTTGCAATCTGCAAGCTCACTGCTGGATACCACTAAATCCTACACACTGGTCCTTTAAACACCTCAAGGGGAATGATTTAAAAGTAATGACATCATCATGTCATCATTGTCCACTTAAAATTTTTTGTGTTCCTGTTGCTCATTAATATTTTATAGGTGTTGCTTATCAGTGCTACCACGGTTTCCTGAGAGCTGTCCAGGAGGGAAATATCCAGTGGGAAAGTCGCACATACCCATATCCAGGAACCCCTATTACTCAGCGCTTCTCACACAGTCAGTATCTGCTGCTTCACAACATTATGTATACAGTGTTGACCAAAGCCACTTTTTTCCAGAAGTCAAAAACACAGAATTTCAGGTTATGTATCTAACATCTCAAAATATTACAGATTATGAGTTCAGTATGCAGCAGATAAAATGGTGTCTGTCATGTGAAAGATCAGTGACTCATGAAAAGAGCAACATCAGACACTTAATCCATTTTGTCATCTGATTGACTTCAACAACACTTAAAATAGATTTGGTTTTATGGAGGCAGCACATATTCTAGTTTTCAGTTTCAAGCTCATGCAAACCTCTTATCAACAGCATAATGTTTTTTAGCAGTAAAAACAGTGATTTGTGATAAACTGCTGTAGCTACATTCACTGATATAAACGGAAACTAACCTCTATGTTTGCCTTCATATTTATGTAGAATAAAGCACCATTTTAATGATGTATGTAATAATTTGATTGTAGTGTCAGACAAGTATAACTGCGGCTTTTTAAAGGGATAGTTTGGATTATTTTAAGTATTATCTGCAGTAGATGTAGGCTGACATGCCCCTAGTTTGGGGAAGCAGAGAGGAGTACCAGCACAGAAGCTAAACCACTGTACTGCTGTAGACAGGATCAGTAGCAAAATTTTAGCTATTAAAAAAAACAAAAAATATCAATATCATTTTAAGTGTATGCCATATTGAGAATATTTTCCCTTCACCTTGATGTCAGACAGCCTTTTATAATGGGAAACTGCTTTTAATGTAAACCAGATATCACTTTCTCTCCTCAACCAAACTCCTTTGTCAAAAATGGTTATTTTACTATATAGAAGATGTGTGATGCTGGTCTAGGGCTGCCTCATTGGTTAGTTTGTTTATGTTATCAAGTGACTTTGGTGAATCCAAACTCCTTTGAAAACACCAAATTCACACAATAGCACAATAACTAACTAACAGATCAAGGCAGTGGTAGACGAGCAACTCAGGTGTTCTACAAGGTAAAATTACTTATTTTGACCATGGTGTGTGGTTGGTTTGAAGAGACTGTTATTTGATTTGTACATAATGGCATTTTCTTGTCAGAACAGTCTGTTTGACAGCAAGGTAAAGTGGTGAAAATATGCTAAATATAGCATACACTTTAACTGGTATTTGTTTGGTTTTGTTTTGATTTTTTTAAGTGGCTGAAATACATTTTGCTGTTGACCGTATCCAAAGCAGTACATTGCTTAACTTTGTGCTGGTGCTCCTTTCTGCTTCTCCAAACTGAGGGCATGTGCACTGTCATCTACTGTAGGTAATACACTGACTGTGGATAAGTACCTCATACAACCCCACATCAAATAATCCAGACTATCCCTTTAAGGTCCTCTGATCGTGAAAACTAGGCCATCTAAAAAATGGGTATTTTAAATCATGCTGTAATCTCTCAGTGCAGCTGTATACACCTATGTACAAAGATTTGGAGACATCTTCCACTTTACTGGAAACACTAGGCACTGATTTTACCATTCTTCACAGACTATATATATACATATATACATATATATATATATATATATATATATATATATATATATATATATATATATATATATATATATATATATATATATATACACACATGACACTCTTGAGCTCACTATTTGCACTCTCTATTAAGTTGTGGTTAAATTTTCTTTATTTCTTTGGTTGCAGGTGCATGTTATTATGACTCAAATCAGTCCATGTATGTGTTTGGGGGTTGTACTCAGAGTAGCTGCAATGCTGCCTTCAATGATCTATGGAGACTTGACCTCAACAGCAAGGAGTGGATCCGCCCTTTAGCCTCAGGTACGAGTCTGTTACCACAATAAAGGCCAACAGGAACCAGAGCTGTTTTTACAATATATAGCCCTGATAAAAAAGTAACTTCACATGGTGCTTATGTAAGGGGAACTGTGGGAGGGAGAACCACATTAGCGAATATAGTAGTCAGATGCTCAGCGGCTGAGTACACAGTGTTTGAGGAGATGGTGATAAAAAATAATAAAGAAGCATCGATGAAATGAGACTGTAGTGGAATTATTTTACTAGTGCACTTAACATTTTATTGCTGTAAACTTTAGTGCTCACTGTGCCTTTTATGAAACTGCATGCTAAGGATTAAGAGGCAGAGCTGTACCTGTTTAAAGAACATGTACTGAGAGATTTGGTCTATTACATCATAAAATTAATGCTCATGTGTTTTTAAACACTATTTGTTACCTTAAGGTGACGTGAAAAGAGTTACATAGTCTCACTGTGTGAGATGTTTTCAGCCATTTTCACTGAAGACATTAAGTAGGAGTGAACTTAAGTGTTATTTTCTCTCCACTAAAATATTGTTTGGTATATATGAACTTGATTATTGATCTACACATGCGTGCAACATCATGCTTATTTAGCTACATTGTAAAGCATAGCTTTGCTCTGTTCTGTTACAGGCTCTTATCCATCTCCTAAAGCTGGAGCGACTCTAGTGATGCACAAAGATCTTTTAGTATTGTTTGGGGGTTGGACTCGCCCCAGCCCTTATCCACTGCACCAACCAGAGAGGTTTTTTGATGAAATTCACACCTACTCCCCGTCAAAGAACTGGTGAGAGACCCCTCAGTATTAGGATTTAAAGGATGTAGATGTAACAAGTTGAAAGTTGGGACAGTTTTTCATCATTATTGTTTTTCTCCCTTTTTGCAATTCATTTTTTTCTTCTGTGGTCTCAGGTGGAACTGTATAGTAACAACACATGGACCTCCACCTATGGCTGGCCACTCCTCCTCTGTAATTGGAAACACCATGGTGGTGTTTGGGGGATCACTAGGAGCACGTCAAATGTATGAATGTATTCCTTATTTTTAATTACACATTATCCAAAACCAAGCTGCATAAATTAAATCTGTTACTAAATCTGTAATACAACAACGATCGGACGTTTAGTGTTCTGTTTGCAAAGCTGTTTCACCTCCTTGTCTGCAGACAATAAAAATATTATTGACTTTTAAGTGTCAGGTGACTGTGAGTATATAATTTACTGAGGTGATGGAGTTACATCACCTACAGCCCAATATACAGTCAGTGGAGTTCTGCACAAAAAACTAAGAAAAAATAGACTTATGGAAAGCACATGTGACTCAGGAGCTGTTACACAGGCTGTGTAGATGAGTTAGCTGTGTAGAAGACCTGAGCCATCTAATTTGACAAGTCTTATCGTTAGACATATACTGGCTTTCTCAGCATGTAATAAAGTCCCTAATCAATTGTAGTATTTTACTACTGTCCACCACAGACATTGATGTAACAATATTTTAATGTGAAACACATTTTTCGGCTTTAAATCTCAAACTTTATTAGTTGGAGTGTATTAGTGAATAAAATCTTTGGCTGTCTCTCACATCTGATGTCTCTGATGGTTCTGATCAGGAGTAATGAAGTCTGGGTTCTGGATCTGGAGCAGTGGTCTTGGTCCAAACCACCCATATCTGGGCCATCACCTCACCCCCGAGGAGGCCAATCACAAGTAAGAAGGCCTCAACATTAAAACTATACAAAATAATCCTTTCTTTTTTCTGACAATATTAGATAGTATTATTGCTCTTTTAAACTTTATTTACTTTATTTATTTAAGTTGCTACCTAGGTCTGACAATAAATGTGTTATTTAAATAAAGTGTTGGTTGAGTTTTAACTCTTTTAACTTAACTTCCAACTTTTTCATATGAAATGAAATGATACCTTTTAAATGTTTTCCTGTTAGATTGTGATTGACGATCAGACGTTGCTCATCTTGGGAGGCTGTGGCGGCCCTAATGCAGTAAGTTCTTTTTGTAACTTCATCCTAGTATCGGAACAACATCTATATCTCTTAAAAGTGAGTACAGTTTTGACTCATTATCCTCTTGTCTTATGTGTTAAAGCTCCTTAAAGATGCCTGGCTCCTGCACATGGATTCCCCACCATGGAGGTGGCAGCAGCTGCAGGTGGAAAATGAGGACCACGGGGCCCCAGAGCTGTGGTGTCACCCGGCATGTAGAGTGAGTGTCTGTCTTTGCTGTCAGCCTTAAAGAGCAACTCCGTCATTTTCCGATTTTTCAAATGGAAATTCCCTCTCAGCTGTTACAGAAAGCAGTGATGTAGGTTACAATGGTGCTCCCTATATGTTTGCAGTTACCTTCAACAGGTGTCCATATTTTACATGTTGCTCTGTCAACCGCTGGCGTTTACATAGCAGTGTTACCATGCAGAAACCTACGTCAGGTCAGGTGGGAAGAAGTTTGTAGAAGGGCTCAGGAAAATATTAAGTCAGCATTGACTTTGAAAGACAGACTTAAGTAACTGATATAAAAAAAAGTAACCTACATTAACACCGTCACTAGCCTCTGCTGTGCTGTTGTCTATTGTTTACAATCTAGGGCTGCCCCCTGCAAGTTGAAGATTGTTTGAAGCTGTGCTGGTGGTTAATTGATGGGAGAAGTTGAAACGAGAAGTTTTTTTACATTGTACTCAGAGCAATGAAACAGAATGTCAGGCTGTAATCTTTACAGTCTCTCTAAATAACCACAAATCCAACTGTGATGAAAGTGGAGAAGAGTGATAGAAACGGAGGGCAGATGAGACACTGCGGTGGCTGATAGCGCCGTCAGAGAGAGAGAGAGACAGACACTCTGTAATGCACTGGGATTTTTTACCCTTGTGAAAGGGAAGATGGACACTTTTCCTTTCTCTGTTGCGAACTGATGATATTTTCACATCACAGATGACTAAGAAAGCCATTAAAACATGCATTTTAATTGTAAAACCTACTCATGCAGTGTGATAAAGGGGTTTAGTGTGGTGCTGAACTGAATTGAAAAATAGAAAAAACATCAAATCTTCATATTAAACAGCCGTATTCGATTTGACTGACAAACTTCTTAATCGGATTAGAAAAAAACAGAAAGATCAACCCATCTATTGACAGTGAGAAAGGAATCGATTCACCTGCGTTTAAAAATGAAAACCTGCACATAGATGCTATTTTGGTATATATATTTGGTATGAAAACAGTATTATTCTGCATGTCTACATGTGTAATGAGGAGATTGATCAGTAATATATTTTCCTCATCTTATTTATTCACCTGTAGGTGGGCCAGTGTGTGGTGGTTTTCTCACAGGCTCCATCTGGCCGAGCACCACTCAGCCCAAGTCTTAACTCTCGGCCGTCCCCCATAAGTGCCACACCTGCCCCTCTGGGCCCCGAACCGCCTTCCCTGCGCTCTCAGTCTCCTGTGCGGAGCGGCGCTGCTGGCGTTGTCCTGGGAGCTGTTGAAGAGGCTCCTTGCGTAAACGGTCGATGGGGTACACTGAGACCTCGGCCTTCAGCGAGAGGAGGTGCCAGAGACGGGAGCCCATCCTCGTCCCAACAACAGTCTCCTTCACAAGGCCCGGACAGTCCTCCTCTCCCTCCTCTTCCCCCATTATTAAATGGATCCTCCCCGTCACCCCGGACCAGCCCTGCGCAGGCTGCGTCCCCTCCCTCTCGCCCCCACCTGCCCGCCTCCACAGACTATGACTGGGAGTCTCCCCCTTCTGCTGCGCACCACCCTGAGGTGCCCAGCACTAATGGTCTGCACACACCTCCTGCAGGCTCCCCACGCACTCCCCCAGGAGCAGTGTCCCCTGCTGCCTTACGACGAGGTCTGGAGGCAGTGAAAAACAAATCTTCCTCATCTTTGCCGTCTTCATCATCGTCGTCTTCCCTTCAGACACAGGGGGCTTCTCCTGGAGGAGGCGGAGGTGGTGGTGGAGGAGGAGCAGGTCCTCCTGGAACCCCTCCGTCATCGTCCTCCAGCCCTCCACAGGCTGCTGGAGCTGATGGACATGCTATCCCACCCATTGCACGGCGTCTGGGCCATCACCCGCCTCAGAGCCTGAACGTAGGCAAACCTCTATACCAGTCGCTCAACTGCAAGCCCATGCAGATGTACGTGTTGGATGTGTCCCGGGCCAAATCTGCCGGGGTGGTGTCCTGGAGAGTTTACGGGAACGGGACTCCTGCCGCGGTCACGGGGCCTCCTGAGACCAGCCTTCACACAGTGGTACAGGGACGGGGAGAGCTCATCATTTTCGGGGGCCTCATGGACAAAAAACAGAATGTGAAGTACTACCCTAAAACCAACGCCTTGTACTTTGTACGCGCTAAAAGGTAATGCAGCTCCAGGCCGGATTGGGAAGACAGATGCTCCGCCCTGTGAACACACAAGGGAATTGACACACAAGGCCTTTTTCCTATAGAGAGGATTATGGGAAAAGAACATAATCATTGTTAGATGTTCCACTTCAGATTCACTATTCTCCCTTCTGCCTACTGCAAGCATTCAAAGTAAAACACTTTAACTACACTTTGATAAAAACATTTGTTTGAATGAGAATCCTGATTGTGTGTGAGTGTGAGTGTGCAGTGATTAGAGAGAACAGGACATTTGTTGTTGTTCCCTAAAAGGTGATCAACCAAACAATAATATTTCTGTTTTTTCTGTGTCACCCTCCTCTGAACTCTTGACAGAGAGGAACTCTGGAAGAACGGAAGCTTTTAACAGAAATGGTTGATGACTACCTTGCTTTTTGTATCACTCTTTAAGCCTGCAATGTTTACATTGAAAACCGTGTGTGTGTGTTTGTGTGTGTGTGAGAGAGAGAGCATGTGTTATGTTTGTGTGTATGTGTGTAATGTGTGCACGGTGGCGGTTAAAAGTTGTTGACTAATGTGTGTCGGGGGCCATGGTGGGTGAGAGATGTGGCACTGTACTATAAACATAGTTAAACAATAAAGGCCTCCATGTCTGCTCTGTCATAGTCTTACAATTCCTGCTTTGTGTTTGAGTGTGTGTGATGTCTATCAAAAATTACTGCATTGACAAAGAGATGTCACCATAACAAATTGCCCTTTTTTTCTGATCATGAACTGACATTCTCAACTTGTTAGGCAAATTAATGTTAGTTTTCTAAGCAACTGAAAACCTAGATTTAATTGCTACTTAGTGCCGCAACTAATGATTATTTTCAAAATTAATCATTTGGTCTATGTAATGTCAAAAATTGTGAACAATTTCCATCTGTTTCCCAGAGCCCAAAGTGATGTTTTTGAATTGCTTCTTTTGTCCAACCAGTATCCAAAACCAAAAATCCAGAGTCCAAAGAGACTCCTCATTTACTGTTTACTGTCATTTTTAAAGAAAAGCAGTAAACCTTCACAATTGTGAGGCTGGAGTCAGCATTTTTTTTTTTTTTTTTTTGACATTTTTGCTTGAAAAATGACTGAAATGATTATCAAACTAGTTGGCAATATACTCAATATTTAGTATTACATTTAAATGCTACTGAATTCATATCATTTTAATATTTTACCTCGAAAAACCATCTCTCGATTAGTTTGGTCCATATTCCTTGTTTGACATTTTTGATTAGTTACTTCACGTGATGCAATTTAAAAAAAAAAAAAAAAAAAAAAGATATTATGTTTCTTGGCTTGTTTCTCACATATTCAGACATAAAATTAAAGAGCCCAATATAAGAACTGTATTCAAGTTCAAAGTTAATTTTCTGGATCCAGAAAATGAAGTTGAGACAAAAAATTTCTGTCTTTGAAACGGTGTCATGTTGTCACGTCAAATTCCAAATCGTGATTGACTGAGAATCTTGTTAAAAACTGATACATCTTGACACCAACACAGAGGTGCCTGAAAACCAAACAAATATGGAGGCTTTACATCAACTGAAGACTGTCACTGACTGCTACTGTCACTGCACAGTGCTTTAATGTTCACACGACCAGCTCTGTAATCAACTGTTTCTGTGACGTGAAGGCTCAAAGGTTTGCGTGGGAATCTCTCCCATTTCTACCCTCCATCCCATCCAACACGAAGGAAGTGATTTAGTCACTCATTCGAACTCTTTTTGGATCTTGTGACATACTCTGATCCATGAACTATTGTCAGTTGCCAGGATGTTCAAGTTTACTTAAATTTTTAGATCCAAAAAAGACTTTCTTTGAATTTTCAACATCTAAATTTTCTGTCTGAATATGCAATAGCAAACCAACAAACAGAAAAACTGGTTTTGCAATTTCAAATTGCAGCTCTTGAAATGAGCTGAAAATTTTTAAATATTCAGGGAAATTCAAACCATGCAAATGCAGACAGATGGTTCACATTAGTCAGGGCATTTTTAAAGTCTGAGACTGTGGGCCTGCCCTACAAAGCCTGGAAAATAAGTGACCCTCCTTAGTTTACTTGCTTAGTTTCACACTGTTCCTTGTCTATAGGATCATAATTATGTCATTTGATCCTACAGACACTCAACAATTGAGCCAAGATGGCCTAATATTGCTGTTATATGTAACTTCACACAGAAAACGTCCAAAGGCATTTATTAGTTTCTGACTCTTGGAAAAACTACTGTATCTCTGATCGATCTCTTATCAGATCACACACATTAAGGCTATTCTACGTGCTCTCCTTCGGATAACTAATGCAACAACTAGTAGTATAATATTTTCTTTTACTCCCATACTGTCTGGAGCCCCCTGGGGAGCCACAGCTCCCACTTTGGAAACCTCTGATGTAGTATTTCAAAGTTTAAAAAAAACCCTGTCTTTTACCATTTAACTTGAAGTATTCTGTGATTCTTAGATTTGACAATCAGGTACTGGGTAAATATTAAAAGATTCAAATTATTGCAACCTTTCTTTGCTTCCACAAAAAGTCTTTAAAGCGCTCAACAAAATGGAAAACTGAACATCTACAGTGACCGCTGGGCAAACTATACCTGCAGAAGAAGATCATGTAAAATGATTGAAAGGTTCTGGACAACCATTTATTGGTCTTCAGTGGTGAGCTTTTGTCCCCAGCTGTTTCTCAGATTAAGAATGAACTTTCACCCTCAGTTTTTGCACTTCATTTATTCAATCAGCAGCAGTGGAAGTCAAATCTGATGGCTTTTTGAGTACTTGTACTTTATAGAGCTGTAGAAGAGCGCCATCTAGTGGCTCTTTGACATACAGCACAAAAAGAAAAGGGCACAGATGAGTCATCTGCATCTGCAAGCAGCATCATTTGTTCCAAGTGTAATTCACAGTCAACACATTTAATAACAAATGCTCCAGAAGTAACTGATCTACCACATTGTTCTCCCTTGTTTACTAAATTATTTGTGTTAAAAATGTCTCTAAAACGACCATTCGTCTAAGAGCTAGTTTATTTACCTGACATCGTGCATTAGTAAAGCAGAGCGCGTGTTTGTTTTGTTTTGTTTGTAGGATTATCCATACTATCTTTGGCAGATTAACCTTGTTTCAGTCACCTAGCTCAGCTCCTCAGACACTCCACCCCCCCTCTCTTTGACCAACAATAACCTTTTACCCAGAGAACTCCTATAGGACCAGAGCAGGGGCAGTTTACAGCCCAGCCATCCGATTGGTGCCCACTCAGGGACATGGTGATGTGGCAGACAGGACTGGGTGATGATTGGCTCTGACTTGAGCCAGTGGGAGGAGCCTGTGACAATGAATGTGCTGAGGACACATGTTTACAATGATGGGGGAGAGAGGAAGAATGGAGCTGCATGGACGCACCAAACACTGTGAGTTTCTCAATGAAGTCACCTAATTCAAGAGATATTTTTGTAACTTTTTAAAACGCACGTGAGAGGAGTTTTATATTAGCGTGTTTGTCTCTGTTGTTTGTTGCTGTGCCTGCTTGTGTAGTTGTGTTTTGGTTTGAATGAATTTAACTGGAGTAGTTTGCCTTCATGTCAGGTGATCTTGTGTGAGTGACTGTCTGCTCTGAAGGATGCATCATTCACTGTTTGATTCAGTGTTGAATTAAGATTATCTGTGTTTGCATTTTCAGGTGCAGTATTGTTGAATTACATGCTGCAAGTTTACAGAGTTAAACAGCATGAAATATTTTCTGACAGGTTTTTAAAAAGTGTCATGTGAGCAGCTCAAACCTGAATGTCTCCATTCCAGCTGCACTCCTCCCAGTCTTTCTTTTGACTCCCATGATCTCTGATATGTCCTGATTTATATGGCTGTGTCTTTGTAAACTCACCTGAACTTTACAATTCAACAGTGGTGGAAAGTAACTGAGGATATGTACTCAAGTACAGTATAGAGGTACTTGTAATTTGCTTGAGTATTTCCATTTTATGCAGCTTTGTACTCCTGCTTCTCTACACGTTAGTGGAAAACATTTAGGACTGCAACCAAAGATTACTTTCATTGTTCATTAATCAGTCAGTTTCCTTGATGAATCGATTAGTTTTTTCCGTTGTTTCTGAGACAACAGGGACAGGGTGTTGTTTCTTTAAGTCACAGAGGACTAAAGAAACCATTAACGTTTTTTTCTTATAATTGACTCAAAATGATTGATTATCTAAATAGTCGGAGATTCATTTATCAGTTGACAATTAATCGATTTATGAATTACGTAATTTTTACTCTGCTTCATTTATTTGACAGCTTTAGTTAGCGATTACTTTTCAAATTAATATTTGACACAATGGATAATCTAATGAGTGTTTAAAATACAACACATTGTTAAAGATGAAACCAGCTGTTTCTAACCTGTCTGGGTTTGGACATCTAATGAAAAGCAGTGTGTAACTGGGTTAGGGCTCACATTTCAGGTGTCTAAGCCATGTTCATGCTCCAGGCAAAAGTGGCCCAAATCTGATCTTGTGTTGTTTTTTTTTTTGGCAGTATGATCTCAGTGTGACCATTCATATCAGATTTCATTCATTCTTTAACATCACCCACTTTCCTGAAGTGATTTGCTGAGAGACTCTTGTGGACAGACGCTGACAGATGTAGTTACACATCCTGAAATTTTGGGTGAAATCTGTTTCTGTGAATCCATTCACATCACAGTTGCACCACTCCTGGCTCGTCCACAGGAACTTCTGTACCAAAGTAGGAGCCATTGCTCCACAATGAGGCATAATTAAACATTTGTACTGTATCTCATGAGGGTCAGTTCAGGACTGTGACCAGTTCACACTGGAATCTGGTGTTGGCTGCATTTAAAAAATAATGTCAACAGCCAGCCAAACAAACAAACAAACAAACAAACAAAAGATCTGAGCAATAAATAATAATTAGACACTAAGGCTTGCATTGTGAATGAAGCCTATGAGTTGTTCACAGCTCCACCAGATCCCCTTCTAAACTTCTCACATGGTTTCATTTCTATAAATGTTTAGATTATCCATTATCTCTCCAAAAATCAATTGGTTATTTAGCTACAACAGTAAAATGCTGTTCTAACATTGATGCATCAGTATTAACACTCTAATGATGTTATATCTTACAACGATTAGTCAATTAATTAGTCAAACAAAACAAACAAAAAAATATTTTGATAATTAATTAAATATTTCAGTAATTTTCTCAAAAAATCAAACCTTGACTGGTTTCATCTTTTTTTTTACTGCTTGTCTTTGTCATGTATGATTTTAAATGAAGAGTATTTTTACATTATTGTATCTGTACTTTTACTTTAGTAATGTATTTGAATACTTCTCCCACCACTGCAGTTAAAAAGTGTTGACTTCAACCTGATTACACTCTGTTGCAGGTGGTGTCTCCTCTGAACAGCCTGGCAGTCAAGGAAGATAACAAAAGTCATCGGAGAAGGACAGCACCATCGACCCGCAGTGTCAGAGGAGAAATATGCAAACCAGATATTAAATGAGTTATCACAGAGGCTGATAACAGTTTCTGACTTGATGTTCTGTTCCCTGACAAACTGAGACACGAGGCACAGATCGTCAGGAGGACAAACAGGACGAACTGTGAGGTTCACCTCTCAGGGATGACCAGTGCTCGGCTGCTGAAAGCTTCACCAGAAGACTCTGTGTTTGGTGCCCAGCCTTCTCACAGGATGCCATCCACTGTCACCGCCGTACCCCGTGGGGTCTTTGGACCCTCGCCGCCCCCTCCAGCCGTCTGGCCTCCTCTGGACTTCGCCATGGGTGCTCTCGCATGCTGCGCTGCCTGTGTGTTCACCAACCCCCTGGAGGTAGTGAAGACCCGCCTGCAGCTTCAAGGAGAGCTGCGTGCACGGGGGTCCTACCAGAGACACTACCGAGGAGTCCTGCAGGCCCTCTGGTTGGTGGGCCGCACAGATGGACTGCGGGGCCTCCAGAAGGGGCTCTCAGTGGGGCTGATCTACCAGGGTGTGATGAACGGAGTAAGGCTGGGGTCCTACTCTTACTGTGAAGCTCTGGGGATCACCTCCTACCATGGGGGCAGTCTGCTGTCAGGGGCTGGGGCCGGGGCACTGGGTGCCTTCATTGCTTCTCCTGCTTACCTGGTGAGTTGATTTTTTTCTTGAAAGAGCAGATAACATCAACAACAACATAACAGGAATAATTTACTTTATTCATAAAGCACATTTCATACAAAACATGCAGCTCAAAGTGCTTTACATTTGAGAAGGACCAATAATGAGAAATACAGTAATTAAAAATCAGGCAAATAAATTAAAATCAGGCTGAAGAAATAGATTTGAAGGCATAATAACTGCTGAAAAGAGGAAAAAACAATAAAGGAACTAAACATCATTTAAAGTAAAAATGGCACATAAGGTCATTTAAAAGACGTAGACGGCCATTTGAAAACAGTTCAAGGGGCATTTAAAAACAGCCAGTGAAACACCAAGTAATGCCCACGCATCGTAGTGAGTAGTGCTATAGAAAGGCAAGGTTAAAAATATGTATTTTTAAGTGCTGTTAAGAGTTTTCAACAGAGACCGCCTCTCTGATATCTTTGGGTAGGCTGCTCCATACCTTGGGAGCATGACTGAAAAAAGATGCATCTCTTTTTTTTTGGGTATCTAGAAACGCAGCATTAAAGGATCTAAGAGTGTGTGAGGAAATATAAAACAACAGGAAATCTGTGATATAGGATAGTCCTAAACAGTTTTCAGTTTTGCATACACATAGAAGGACTCAAAAAAAAGGCTCTTACCTTTTGTGTTTTTTTCCCATCTAGACTGTTTTGGTGTGAGTTGCAGAGTTTTCGAGAGATTGGCTGTACTCTCTCAAATATAAGGGAACAAGGTGGCACTCGGCTTGTGGTGCTCAAAGGGTGAAAAAATGCATTGTGGGTTATCTTGAGAAACTGGGTCAGTATTTCTGGAAAGAGACTTTGCTGCTCAGTTTTTCAAATGTATTTTTGGCACTTTTGGCACCAAAAGCCGAGTGCCATCTAGTTCCAACATATTTGAGAGAAGGCAGCCAATATCTCCAAAACCACAACACTCACAACAAAACAATCTAGATGGATAAGCAGTTCCACGGGTAAGAGGACAGGTATGTATTTTGGATTTTGGGATGAAGCGATCTCTGTTTGTGACCCCTCATCAAAGGGTGGCCGTCTGTGAGCTGTGTGCAGTTCATGTAGAAAGAGATTTTTAACTTCGTTTTTTTTTTTTTTTTTTAGGCCTGAAGAAGTAAAACTATACTGCATTTGGCAAGAAAAGAGCAAAAATTAGAGAAAAGTTGGAAAAATAAACAGTTTTCTTTAGTGCAGTTTTTTATTTCTCATTTTCATTTCCTATTATCTTTTGACCTCATACATTCATCCTATGACCCCCTGAGGGAAGTATTGCTCTATAGGTCATTATAGGTCAGCAGCTCTACAGTTTTTTTTTTAATTAAATCAATATGTGTTAAAAGACATTTGTAGGTCAATTTATATTGCATCCAGTTACTGTATATAAAAAGATGAACTACATGATTTTTGTAGTTTGTTTCATAACTTAATGTGACATTAAGATAAACTGATGTTACTGAGAATAATGTTGAATTTTCCTTTCAAACATTTGACATATGTCCCTCAGATGTTGTACAAGATTTCAGCCATTATGTCCTTTTGGTGTTATCTGTTGTGTCTGTTTGTGGTCTAAAAACTAAGGTTAATAGGAAACTGAAACCCCTTGGACCTTTGAGAGTGGATCGTCCTATCAGCTTACAATCAACACACTCAGCCTCACACACACATGTTAAAGAAAACCACATAAGTTAATTAACAGTCAAACAACTGACATAAGCAAAAACAGGACAAGAGAGCTAATGTGGAAAGAGGATATGGGTAATTGTGTTTCTCCAGCGACATAATGCATATGTCAGCTTTGTTAACGGATCAGCAGGCGGGTTTGTAACGTTAGATTATATTGTTAAGCTCACTGTAAAGCATGAGGTGTTCATAGTTCACTTATGTCAGCCACTACAGGACACACTTACTTACCTTTATGTACTTCACTGAAAAAGATCCTTTTCTTTTTAAAGTTTCACCACAGCAAACACAAATGAATGAATTTTCATGGATTCGTTTATCTAAATTCTGCACCACAGATGCAACTTACATTAAAAATCACAGAGGACGCAAACACAATAAAGGCAGAGGACTTATTTCCATTGTGGTCCTCTGGTAAAACATTTAACACATCACAAAAACAACAACAGTACAGCAAGTGAACACAATACAATCAGCATTATATAGCAGGCAGTGTGTTAGCTACGTCGACATGCTCTTGATTTCTTGGCCATTCAAAGCTAAGAATTGAAATTGTCTACGTACCAGTTGAAGATTTAATAACGTTGTTATTTATTAAATCTTTTATTGCAAGTGCTGAAAACTGTGTGCAAAAGTCTCTTTTTTTTTTTAAAGAAACTAAAATAGAAAACATGTTTTCACATTTAATTTTTTATATCTGCAGTATTAATCTACAATATACAAAAATAATTAAAAAATAAAGAAAAATCACTGAATGTGAAGATGTGTCTGAACTTTTTACTGGTACTGTACGTTACATTGTGCTTTGTAACCATTTCTTTAAGGCCACTTTAGGCTATGTGAGGTACTTGGCTTCAGATTTGTGGGCAGATTATTCCACAGTACTGCTGCACTGAAATGTGTTTTTGCTCATTAGGTAATTGAATCGGAAAGGTATGAAGTCTGTCAAGCTGCCTCTTGTAAAGTAGCTTTGATTGTCTTTTAAAAGTGAGACATAATTAAGAACTTTGGTACCATATTATTAACTGTTTTCTGAGTGAGCGGCATCTAAATACAAATGATTCATTTTTCTTTTTTTGTTTCCTCAGACTGCTTCCTTTCTTAACTTTGGGAAAATAAAACAAAAATGGATTTTTGTTCTAAATATGCTGTAAATATGGATATAATTTGTGAAGTGGAATCTTTTCAAAAGCTAATATGAACAGCAACCAGTAACTCTTTTAATGTACATACAGACACATTATGGCCGGGCATGAGAAAAAAAAATAAATCAGAAGAGGAAGATTTTTTGAAAATTCTGCACTTTGAGAATAACATTGAAATGTTGAGAATAAAATCAAAATATTTAGAATAAAGTTAAATTACCATTTTTTATTCTTGAAATGGTATTTCAACTTTGTTCTTGACATTTCGAGTTAATTCTCCAAATGCAAAATAAAAAATCTTTTCCTCTGATTTCATTTTTTCATCTGCCTGGCACAAAATGTGACTCTATCCTTTGAACAATGCCTTTTTTGAGCCACTAAAGCTAAAGGTAAAGTGAAGATTACTAGAAGAAGTTTAAAGAGAAAATGATGGAAAACAACAGCAGCTTCCTAACTGTGTGAAATAAATTATGGATGTCACACACGTGGAAAAAAACATGCGAACCATCTGGGATTTGGCCTGAACAACAGTAGCATAAGTCATTACAAACAGACACATGGAAGCACACCAGCTCAGTTTCAAAGACGTCTCAAGTGTCCTCAATCTATTTTTATTCAGCACGAGTCCTTCTGAGGTGAACATGTATGGTCGAGTCAGGTTGGTCACATCATCTACTTTGAAAGAATGCGAGATAAGACAAGATGACTTAACCATATATTGATGAGTAATATATGTTTTCATTACCCATCTGTCCACACGCAGGACGCACTCAGCTTCGTTTGTGAAAATAGACACAGATTTAATGCGCATCTATAAAACCAGACAAGACTCATAAATGCTTATCTTTTTAACACATGTTTTGAATTCACACCAGTTTCAAATGTCACTTTCTCTTATTGATTTACGGCGCAATTTATGAACATCCTCTGCACGTCCTCTGTAGTGTGAGAGTAGTGGTGTTGCTTTTCTGCCCCGGCCGTCCATCAATATATTTGAAACACTCTAACCTTTGGCTCCGTCATGGAAAGACAATATTGTTAGATGACACGTTTGTCCATATCTAGGTCACTAAATATACCCTGCGCTTTGCTTCAACCTGCCCACTGGTGCCAAAAATATACAGTATCGTGTGGCTCCTTGCTGTTGGCATGAATGAAGGAAGGAGAAGTGAAGGTTATTTTATTTACTCCGTGCAGGAGTTCGACTGCTGCACAGTATGATCATCACAGTTTGGTACACATGAATCACTGAGAGATTTGTTAATCAAGTTCCGGGCAAAGAGTGTGTTATGAAACAGTTACCTGGAGACCATTGGTTACCTGTAATTGTTACATAACTCATCCTGGCATGTGACTCAGACTTTATCCAACTTAGTGACAAGACTAGTTTTGTCTGTACTCAGATTATTTTTTTGGCACAGTGTCTGGAACAGTCTGACTGCACATTAAACCTTGTGTGCTGCTCTTTCATCACAGGTGAAGACCCATCTGCAGGCTCAGGCTATGGAAACCATTGCAGTAGGCCACCAGCACAACCATCTGGTAAGACTCATAAGACACTGGAATACATTATGAGTTTATTTAAGTTCAAGTTCAATGTTAAGCTGACTTTATTTTGACAAAAAAAGGACATTTGAGTGGTGAGAAAAGCAGATAAAAAGTGTACAGTACACAGAGAAGAAAGAGGTTCCTTCCCTATTTTATCTGGAATTACCTTATTGTTTACTTAAGTAAAAATAGCACTATCACTGTGTAAATGCACATCAATATAAGTAAAAACAATCATGAAAAACTCAAAGTACATGTATGCCATAACTATGCGCAAACTATGCGGGACTTTCCCCCAAAAAACAATGCATAGACTCATAAAAACAATAATCCCTCTCAATCATTATCCACAACCTACCAGAAGTGTTGGCAGTACCTGCATCCACCTCTACCTTCTTACTTTCTTCTTACTTTCCTATGCTCTGGATGCTTTACCAACTCAAACCTTTAAAGTGTTTAAAGGGACAGTTCACCCCAGAATCAAAAACACACATTTTGCCACTGGCCTGTAGTTCTATTTATCCATCCAGATTTATTTGGTCTGAGTTGCTGAGTTTTTGAGATATCTGCCCAAGTGATGTCTGCCTTCAATCGACACTTGTGGTGTTCAATGCATAGATTAAAAATTCAAAACCAGTCTCTCTTTCCAAAAATCATGACCTGGTTACTCAAGTTAATCTACACAACTCGTTATGAGCAGTTTCATGTAGGAGCTACTTTCTTGCTAGTGGAAAGAAAGTAGTTCCGGTAGATTCTACTGCAAAAGTACTTCCTACATGAAACTGCTCACAAGAAGGTCTGTGGAGTAACAAGGTCATAATTTTTTGGAAAGAGACACTGTAATTAAGTTTTTCAGTTATATTTTTGGCGCTTTGAACCCTACAAGCTGAGTGCAATTTATTGCCATTATATTGGAGAGAAGGCAGAAGGCGATTACTCCAAAACTCAGCACTTGCACCAAACAATCTAAACAGACATATATATATATATTTAGTACTACAGGTCGGGAGCAAAATATGTATTTTTGATTTTGGGGTGAACTGTCCCTTTAACATCCTGGGCTTGAAACTCAGCAATCAATTCTCTTTTGGGAACTTGAGTAAATGGAGTTCATTACATTCCATCACTGATAGATACTGTATTTTGGAGTTAAATATTTGTACTGATGTGACGTAAACAAAAAGTTAAAGTACCACAATAAAAACTAATAAAAAAGCAAACATGTGTACAGCATTTTTTGTTCATAAAAAAGCTTTTCCTTTTAGTCACATCTATAAAATTTGACTTCATAAAATAATTAAAACAAAACGTAATCATGCAATTTTATGGTAGATTTTGTCACAGTCCAGTAAGGTATAGACATTTTTTCTCATGATATCACAATATTTGATATAATGTTACATCCCTAGTCACAGTCAGGTCAAATAGTTGTATTTAGACATTTGTGCAGGCAGTCAGCATTTACACAATGAGACTTTTCTAAAGGGGGATAAATACTGCATTGATTACAACACCCAGTGGTGATGATGCCATCATTACATGTTTTTCCACAGAGCATTAAACTTCTGTTGTAGGCTGGCTGCTTAGCACTGTTACGGTTCAAAGTTATATACATGAAAAAGGCTTTTTAATACGTCAGACACACAAGGTATCATAAAGTACTATTATCTGCTACTTCCAACACACCAGTGCCTTTGTTTTCTTCTGTTTCAGGGAGTGTCAGATGCCTTTATTACCATCTATAGAAAAGAAGGTTTAATTGGTCTGTGGAGGGGTGTGAACGGGGCCGTACCTCGAGTCATGGTGGGATCAGCTGCTCAACTGGCAACCTTCACCTCGGCCAAGGACTGGGTGTCACATTCCCAGGTAGACGTGAGAAACAGCTGACAATGTTACAGCACATGCAACCAGACAGCTGCTGTCACGCCACCAGCCAGAAGTCAGCCCTCAGTTAATAATCAATTTATTTCTTTCTTTGCAGTGGTTTAGTCCAAACAGCTGGCTCACAGCTCTGATAGCTGCTATGATTAGTGGAGTCGCCGTGGCGATCACCATGACACCATTTGACGTCATCAGCACACGGCTCTACAACCAGCCGGTGGATGAGTGTCATAGGGTGAGCTGTTTATACAACTTCTTTTCATCAAATTGGACACAGCCACAAACATTTTTCACTTAACAAAGCTGCTACAATAATCCTATATTGTATTTAGTATCACTCCATCAGAAATA
This sequence comes from Lutjanus erythropterus, assembly GCF_056507025.1. NCBI lineage: Eukaryota > Metazoa > Chordata > Actinopteri > Lutjaniformes > Lutjanidae > Lutjanus > Lutjanus erythropterus. Next base: position 25,133,685 of record NC_139318.1, read on the forward strand.
GAGAAGACAGGACATAAATATTTGTATACAACAATATGCATAACTGCATGAAACCAAATCACACAGACTTAGATGGATGTTAAATCATCATCTGTAAGCACATGGAAAATAATAGTCAAAGAGATTCAAGAAAGAATCACTCATAAGTTGAGAAACAGAAAAGATGATTTCATAAGAAACTTGAGTAAATGGGTCAAGGAAACAGATGGAGTGTAATAGTAAAATTAAGAAAGTACAACAGGATTAAGCCCCCTGTTTTTTCTGTCCTTCCTTTTATTTTCTTTCTTTCTTTATATTTCTTTCATTTCTTTTGTCCTGTATGCAGTAAAACTGTATGAATGTGAAAACATGCATAATAATAAAAAAACATTCATGCACCAATAATGACAGAAAAGACAACTGTAAGATCAGACATTGTAGCTGAATGCAAACAAAAATAAAACCTCTGGAGACTTATAATTTTCCTTGTTTGTCTTTCAGGGCCGTCTGTACCATGGATTTTTAGATTGTATGCTGAAGGTGTGCCAAGCTGAGGGCCTGCTCGGGTTGTATAAAGGCATGGGCCCCGTCTTCCTGCGTTTGGCCCCACACACGGTGCTCAGCATGCTGTTCTGGGATCTGATGAGGCAGCAGGCATTGAAGAACAACTACAGTCAAGGAAGGAGCTAAAACAGCACAAACACCTGTGTATGATTGACTGGACTCTGTTACAGCTACTGAAGTGGGCCATCAATGTACGAAACACAACTTTAACCAGAAGTTCCTCATTTTGGTAAATGTGTTTGTTCACTTTCTAGCAAGGAGCTAGAAAAGGAGATTGATACCGTTTTAATGTTTGTACAATAAATATAAAGCTACAGAGAGCAACTGGTTAGTTTAGCTTAGCATAAAAACTGCAAAAAACAGGGGGAAACAGCTAGCCTAGCTCTGTCCAATCATTACACAATCCACCTAGCAGCACCTCTAAAGCTCACTGATTTACCTTTCCTAGGTCCTGACCCTTTACTCTTTGTTTCCTGTGCTTACATATGTCGCTGGTTGATAGGCTCATTTATTATAAAAAAGAAAAAAAAAAAAAGAAAATGGGTTGAAAGATGTTGCTGTAAAAGTGACCTTCATATCTTAAATTAGCTAATGTTAGTGTAGTACTTGCTCACTCCAAGCTAATCCACATCAATCATTAGCTAGCTAGTTAGCAAGCATTTTGCTAACTTAAGCTAACTTGAGAAGTGACCCTATATGGTGCTTTTACAGGAAAAGAAGAAAATTGACTGTGTACCAAGTTTGCTCAACTGTTATTGGAGCACAGAGCAAAAAGAGGCGGGACTTAGAGGGGTCAATTAACACATCTTATACCATGGTCTGAGTGAATACTCTTTTTAATGCACATGTAGTTTGGCTCAGTTTAATCACTGTTCAAAATTAATCTGCTACCCAACTTATAACCATAGCAACATTAAAGAGCACAGCTGTCAAAGCTTAATTACTCATCATCAACTGTGGCAAGCCAGCTGAGTTAGAAACTTCTTTTAATCTGTTTGGAGAGTACAGCACTTTTGAAGAGTGGGATGCAACAGAGGAGAGAGAAACAGAGAAGAAAAAAACTAAACAACTGAAAAATGGCGCAAGGAACTGACAACCGAAGAGCTTAAAATGGCAACGGAGGAGAAGGATGAAAGTAAGACGAAAAAGGCAACAAAATGGGCAGTTAGTATACTGCCCATTTGCTAAACCAAAAACAAAAGAACACAGATTTGGAAACTCTGGAAACTCATACTTAATGACACCTTACATGGATGTTATGCCTCGGTTCAGTCCATTTCAATGTAATAAGTGATGTGGAGTTCAAGTCAAGCGGTGCTGTCTTTAAAGTCCTCTCAAAACGCTATTGAATTACAGGTGTCAGTTCCTTCTGCTGTTTTTCAGTTGTTGTTTTTTTTTTCTTTCTATTTCTCTAATGTAAGGTAAGGTCTTGCTTCACAACTTCTAAAAAGTTCTGTGAATGCTTGTAACACACATTTTCTATCTCATGGTACATTTAATGCAGACCTACTTGTTGATTATCCCTTACATATCTATGTACCAAAAAAACAACCGTATTTCTTGGCCACAACAGTAATTTCATTGAGTTTCAGCTAGTTGCCAGCAAGTAGTGATTTCACGCTTAGGTTTCTGTACAAACTAAACAACATGCAACATGTTCATTAGTGAGCTTTACAGGTGCTGGTAGGTGGATTTTGTTGCCCTCTGACACCCCAAGGCTAGCTGTTTCCCCTATTTCCAGTCTTCTTGCTAAACTAAGCTGACGACTACTTGATGTAGCTTCATATTTACCATACAGACAACAGAGTGGCGTCTAAAGCTATGTATATGTCGATGCCACGTTCACCCTTGGATCATATGTCAACGTCTCTGCCATATTGGACAGGGCAAGACTGACTTGTAAACAGTGGAGCTGCGTTTTTTTCTGGATAAAAATAACTAACATTTACATTCCTCAACTGATTTCAATGAGTTGATTTTATATCCGATCTTCTCATCAACTCTGCCAAAAAGCAAATAAGTGATTTTTTTTCCAAAAATGTCAAACTATTCCTTTAAGTGAGACTTGTTTTGACTGAAGATGGACGATTTAAATACTTGATAAAGATGGACACATGTTGCACAGAATCCTATCAGATTTCTCAGATATATGAGGTTGCTGATGAACTCTCAGGTTTTACCTTAAAACCTCGTATGCATATGACTTGACATGCAGTGTCTCTGACTTTCAAAGCACAGCTGAAATGAAAGAGGTGAGAGTGCCGATGACCTGGAGAAACAGGTCTGGATTATTAGAAAATAAGCTCTGTATTCCGTGTTTATAGTCCAGTGTGGCTGCTGTAATTGATCACAGTTTGTTTTAATGGATAATTCTAGTTGCCTTGTCTGCTGTATGTAAAGAAAGACATCTGATGAGAATGTTTTTGTTTACTGACTACTCATAACTAAAGCCAAGAATGCCGTTTGATTTGAGGTTTTTATTTACAGAAATGTAACCTACGGTTACTTCAAGCCTTTGAACAGCAGTTAATAATAATAATAGTTATAATAAAAACATTTTTTTCTATGAAATGTATGGAATATATTTTGTCTTTGTATCCTGTTAAAAAGACAAATGCTGCAAGTTTTGAAATAGATGATATCTCACACCCCATTTACACCTGGTCTGTATACTGATAAGTTATCCAGATAAGCAAAAACTCATGTTCATGCAAGCTGTAAGTGCTACTTGATCTGAGTGTGATCAGATCTGCCTCACTACATCTGGAAGTAGTCTGACTTGCATTGTGTTCAGATTTTATATAGGTGTACACCCAGTCTGTATGACAATCTGGATAATATATCCAGATGCAGATCACATTTTAATATCAGGTGTAAATGGGGTTTTAGGAGCGTAGCTGGAAAAAAGTAAATTCAGTTCATCCATGTCTTTGAGATGAGGCCGAGAGTTTACTCATGTATTTTCAGATCAACTGCATTGATCAATGAGATGAAACAAGGGTTACCCACCTCTGTATTTATCGCCACACCCCTGATTGTAAGCAAAGTGTTATTTTACTTTGACCCAGTGAAAAGGCGCCTGATTGCTCTGTGAGCCTAATCATCTTTTTGAGAGGATTTTCAGTCTGTTTCATCAGGAAATGATTAAACTGACAAACACACTCATATCACATTTGACCTTTGGAACAAGCATGGAGAGCACTCGGACCTGCAGCAGGAAGAAATACAGGAAACGTGACAGTTTGGCTCACAGGACTAGTAGTTTCTGATCAGGTTCTTAAATAGAGCAATATGAGTGAGAGATCATAGCGCCCTTAATGAGCCGAGGAAAACATAAAAATGTTTTTCCCCTTTTCCTGGATCCTGGGAATTTCTGAATCAAGCCCAGTAGACGGTTTTCTTCAAGGTGAGTTGATATGTTTTTCTCCCTCATGACAATAAAATCCTAATGTACTTCTGTTTAAAGTAATTTCTTTACGTACTTGTGTTGTAGTAGTGGTGTTATTCATGTTTTAAAGGTATCGTGGGAGCATGTGGAATATCAGTGCTGTGCAATTTGACGAGAGTCCACCATTTCATTCAAACATGCAAGTGAGTTTATTCTGTAAAAAAGGAGTGAATATTTGACATACAGTGCAAAGAAAAGTGACAAAAACTTATAATTTGAAGTCGACAGTCCTCCCCAGATTTTTTAACTTTGTATTAAACTCAAACTCTTGTTTTAAGATAAACAACAACAACAAAAATTGTTGATGATTTATTTTTTCTTCTTAAAAAGACTTTCAGTTTTGGAAGCAAACAAACAAAAACATATTTCAAAAATTTGAGTAAATTAATTAAAGTAAGAAGTGAATAATGGTTAATAATTTAAATAATGACAAATTGGGTTCACATGTCATTGGGGAAATGTTTGAAATAGCCACCAGAAACCGTCCAAGATTCAAGGTTATCTATAGAAGAAAAAAATTATCTTAACAAAAGTTTACAGGTCAGCATTACGTGTTTTTGTTTATCTTTAGTTTCTTTCGATATATAAGAGTTGGAGTTTGATTCAAAACTCAAACATCTAGTGAAGGCTGTTGTCTTAAAGTTGTCTCTCCACACAGTGATTCTGAATCTGAAACTGAAAGCAAACAGAAGTCATCCTCTCCTCCTGTCAGTCTTCGGAGATGGAACTGGAGAACATCTGTCCAGTTCTGGCTCCTGGTGGTCCTCTTGTCTCTGGTGGGCTCGAGGGTCTCTGCTCTGATAGTGCTGGAGTTTTCTCTCAGAGCAGTTTCTGCCTGGATGTCAGCAGGACAGGTGAGTTCCTCAAACACACCAACATTATATCATAGCTGATAAGAGATGATCACAATTAGATTCTGATTAAATTACTAAACTAACAGTTTATTGATACACAAAGTATCATATCAAAATATGATATTTTTCTATCCTACCCAAGTAGTTTTTTGTGCCCGTACAGTTGAAAGTATAAAACAGAAAAACAAAAAAAATGTTGCCTATAAACATCACCTGGATGATTATTGTAGAGTTGCAACTGATGTTTACAATAAATGGTTCAAAAATACTGTGTAGTGCATCTATAAACATCTGGAAGACCATTATAAAGTTGCAGCTGATGTTTGCAAAACGTTTGAATTGTTTAAATGGTTATTATATTATAATATATATATATATATATATATATATATATATATATATATATATATATATATGTATTATAAAGTCTTACTGATCTCTCTAATACTAATCTGACCCATTTTCCTCCTTGCTTCTGCATCTATCTGATGTCAGGATGCTAATGGCAGAGGTCTGGACCTGCTCCTCATCCAGTGTCAGTTCTCCCTGGGCTGCGGCCTCACCTGTACTCTGGGCTTCCTCCATCAGGGGGCTCCACACAGCTCTATCAGCTTGTTCCTAGCAGCTGCTCTCAGCTGGGCACTGGCAGGCGTCAGCCACAGTCTGTGGAGCCATGTGGCCAGATTCTACCCACTACACAGCACAGAGCGTTACTGTGGGAAGTGCATCACCCTCCTGACCTCTGGACACGCCATCCTGGCTTCACTGCAAAGAGCGGTTGTCTTGGCCTTCGCTGTAGCAACTGTGGCTTCCACCACTACGGTTTATGACCACTTCCTGTCCCAGAAGGATGCTCTCAAGTTCTGGACTCCCTTGACACTCTGCTACACGATGCTGGTGGTCTATATTCAAGGTGACAGAACTGAAAAGACTAGTTTGGTTACCTTTGCACAGTGACAAATAACATAAGAGACACAAGTCAGTCAGTTCACAGCAGACGACAAATGAAAGAACACAAACTAACACGTTTTTGTTTTTTTGCAATTTTTATTTAGAGAATAATTGAAAACATTTCATCAACTACAAAGAAATAGTCTTGCAGTTACAGAGAGCAGCAGAAGTCTGCGTCAAATGAGCATTTTTAAATTGTGGGAAAAAGCCACCAACCATGTTCTTTATTCCGACAAATATTTGATCCGTTTTGTCCAGCTTACGATGTATGTGTCATTTCTTTATCTCAGAAACAAGGTCAGTCTTTCCATCTCATAAATCTCTTTGATGATTTCAAGCCAGTCATCTGTGGGTGGGTCGGTTTGTAACCATTTATGAGTAATAGCTTTTTTTTGCTGCACCAGTCAATATTTTCTGAAGGTGTTTGTTGTCTCATATTATTGCTACTGGCAGATTACACAGGTAAAGTGACGCACAAATCAGTGGGATCTGCTGCCCAAGAATACATTGTATGATTCTCCAACTACTTTCCCAAAATAGTTGTGAGATGGTTTCAAAGAGTTAAATAAATAAGTTTTAAAACAAAAATTGGTTAGGAGACCAGGCAATCTTTTCCTCAGAAAGTAGAGAAAAAAGAGGGATTGTAAAAAACAAAAACAAAAACACAAACAACATAGGATCTACCACTTTAACTCCATAAAGTTTGACCACTTTTTTCATTATGTGGACTTCATTAACTGTATCTCACAATCTAACATGTCTTAAGAAGAGATTAGTTTGATTTAGGCAGTTAATAATACACCTGAAACCAGAAGCAATAAAACATGCAATAACGCTGTTGGTAAGTTTTTGTTTTATTTTTCACAGAGGACCAGAATCGTCAGACTGGTACGGAGGCCTTGATGCACACAGTAGTTCTGAGACTGGGAGCCTTACTGGTGCTCATGCTGACTGTGGGTGACTGGTCTGATGTCCTCCACATCCTCATCACGTTCCTGGGTGAAGCCGTCTGCCTGCTGCCCTCTCAGGACTTGCTTCAAGCCGTGTTACAGGTCTGTGTCAATCATCTCTTCTGCTCACAGTGATGTTACCAAAATATCTTACAGTTCACTTTTTTTGCATTTATGCCATCACTTCTGGCACATGACTGTTTCTGTTACTTGTTTGTAATGCTGAGAACTGTGACATTGACAGGTTACATGAAATTTTCATGCTTCCTCTTTAGGGAGAAGAAGAAGACATGAGCTTGAGAAAATCCAGTAACAAATCAAGGGGAGGAACACGGACAACACAATCAGACAACAGTTGATTGATGGCGTACCTGAAATCTACCTCAAATACAAGTGTCTACCTCCAGTGTCAAGATGTGCTAATACTTGATATTAATAAGAAAATAATAAAAGGATTATTGTGCACTTACTGTTGTTAAGTCTTGTTTAACTAGAAGGAAAGCATGAGAAGTTTGCAATTTTGCACCTGCTGGATCAGGATCTTAAACTAATTTTATTATTGTGGGAAATGATGTTGCTGTAATGTTACACTTTTTCCATGCTTTATGTAATGGAAGGAAAATATGTGAAAAGGGGTTGTTAAGCTGCATCATAAATATTCTGTATTCCTGTTGATGTTTTTGTGTAGTAATACAGCATAATTTTGCCAGGCCCAAGTAATTCAGTAAAGTGATAGAGTGGATAGAAACGAGCAGAAGCTGATGAAAGTGTAAACAGATGACATTTCCACCAGCAGAGGATGAAGGTTTGTTAAATGATTCACTCAACAATATATAAAACCACCTCCTATATGGTGAGGGACCGAAAGCATCTAATTGTTCATTGTGCTTGAGAAGCATTTTGATGCACTTTTTATACATTAATTCCACAAGTTTCTGTGGCTCAGATATTCTACACAACTATTCTTGGACAAACACTTCCTTTATGAATAACATATGAAAAGGTATTGATGGATAGCAGATGAACTGGTCAGGAGGGTGTGTACATTTTACACACACAGGACACACAGGACACAAACCTTGGCCTCCTGGGTGAATGTCCTGTGTTTGTATGACCCATCCACCCCAACTCCTCCATATATATGGACTTTCTCACTTTTTATACAAAGTCACCTGACATAGATGGGTTTACATTGAAGTTAGTAGATAAGTCACTTGTGCAACTGTATTGAGCGCCGTGAGGCATGACGAAGTATTGTTAGTTGATGACCTATATCTGAAAAAACAGTTACGTATACATATTAATTATATAACTGTCATTCTGAAGGCACAAAGTTTTAAAGAAGTGGGCATGTAGGATGCAGTGAAGTTGGACATTATCCTGTTGCATTATAGAAAATGTAGGATCCAGCCTTTTTAACCTTTGACCCTTACTAAAGACCAGTGGTGCATTCCATTTGAATTGAAAAGTCAGACTTTCTGAGTTCCCAGTTGGAAATTTCATTTGGAACACCCCAGAATTCAGATTTCCAAAACTGAAAGTCAGAGGAGCCATACCGACCTCAAGATCCAAGATGGCTGCTCAATGGTTTGTGAAAGCTACAGTAATATTACCACTTCTGTCTTTTGTGTCTCATTCAGTCTGTCTGTGAAGATTCTCCAGGTCATGGTATCTCTCTGGTATCTCTATGGTATCTTTCCAGGTCACTGGACTTGTTTGAGGTTCTTGAAGATGTTTCACCTCTCATTCAAAAGAGTTCCAGGTATTTCACCTCTGATCTGGTCATTACTTTTGTTACTCTAAAGGCAAGTAGGGGGACAAATACCTGGAACTCCCCACTATTCAGAACTGAAGAAGCTTTTCAGGTGAGAGGTGAAACGTCTTCAATAACCTCAAGAAAGTCCAGTTGCCTTCAGAGCTCCCTGACATTAAATCAGTACACAGAGTGCTGTCCAACTTCTCTCTGACATGTTGCTACAGTGTTTGTTTGTGCAAAATACCACGTAAGAGCGACAGAACAAGCAAAACAAAGTTTTCCTGGAGGCGTCTATAATGGTTTTGCAACTTAAAAGAGGTTACCTCAGGTGTGACTCACTGGGTCATTCCCAGCTCCAACGTCTGACGTAAATGGAGCGCAGCATAAAACTAAGGACATCTCAACCACTGCTGCTTTGATTTTCATCCTTTTCTTTTTGATCTGTCTCTCACAGTTCTCCCAACTTCATTGCAGAACTAGTCCTTCATTCAAAGCAGTCAAGTAATCTTAACTCCCACTAGGGGAACATTTTGGTAAAATAACAGTAATTTTCCCTGGGAAGTAGTTTTTCCACCCATTCTGATGTTTACAGTTAGGAAGTCAACATTGGCTGTGATTGTGAACATGCAATTGTCACTGTTTTCCCTCTCTGCTGTGTTTCATCCTGTTCCTTTCCCTCCATTTCCCTCCATTCTCTTCCCATTGTTGCCCTGCTCGCCCAAATGAAGGATTACGGTAAAATAAATTACACTGTGATGTTGGTGAGTAAATTGAAAAGTCATGCCGCAGAGAAGCAGCAAAGAGGTTCAGAGGGTTTAATGAGGATTTTGGCTGTTCAGGGGGCGGAGCGTGGAGGTCTGCATGGGGATTGTGTCATCAGTAGGCATGCTCTCTCCTGCAACTCTGACATCACTGCAGCATTCCTTTCCATGGAGCTGGAACAACAGAGACCCCCATCACTCTCCTCATCTCCGTCTCTCGTTCACCCTTTTTCTCTCACACATTCCTGCCTCACTTTTCTTTCAGTCAGGAAAGTTTTATCCAACATTTAGCTTCTCCTCTTCTTTTACATCCTGCCTTTTAGGAGGAGGGGAGTAGACCTCACAAGGATTGGCTCCCGGAAACTAACCACAATATTTTTGCTGATCGGCAGCCCTGATATTGCTTAGACTCACTCTGGTGGAGCAAACACAACAAAGCAGCTTGTTCATGGCTCTCTCTCAGACATCAGTCACTGTTGCCCCCTCCTCCTCTCCCCCTCTTTCTCCTAAAACACCAATATCTCCTCTTGCACAATGCCCTGATTCATTGCACTGTAATGCTCCTTTGCAGCCGCTCTCAACGCAAAAAAAAAAAAAAAAAAGCCCCATCAGGAGAGTCTGACGATGACATATCATCAGATGTTGGTGAGGCACAAATGGAAGCCTTGGGACACTGATAGTGAGTCAAGGCTAAAAGTGATATAATGTAGTGGGGGGAAGGGAAGAAGGAAAGAGGGAGAAGAAAAAAGGAGGCAGACTCAATGAGGGAGGTAGGGAAAATAAAGCTGACAGAACAATGAGGCAGAGCTGCACAGGAGAGAGAAACAGGACAGTTTGAGATGAAGAGTTTGTTGGAAAAGGCAGGTACAGTCACATCCTGCTGGCATGCAAAAAAGATAAAGAAGTGGGAGGTGGCTGAGTGTCTCTGCTTGTCTATTTAAGGGCGAAAACCCTTGTGAAATACTTTATGATACTGTATATTGCTGCAAAAAATCTGCCTCTGTGCTTTTTGGTTAGATTGCACAACATGTTGCATGCCTTTCTTTGTGTGTGTGTGTGTGTGTGTGTGTGTGTGTGTGTGCGCGTCTACGTGCATGCATCCCCCTGCCAAGTTTTCATAGTGGATGAATGTGTCATGTTTTTTACTGCACTTTGCCCGAGATTAACTGTTCACCTTTTACGGTTTGGGAGGGAGGTGGTATTGTCATTCAGCCAGAGAAGGAGGAGGAGGGGTCGACGGACAAGAGAGTTTTGGGGAGGGAGGTACAGAAGGAAAAGGAGTGGCCTTCTGCTGATAGTCGCCCTCTCCACCGGAGTAAAGTCTTCTCTCAGTGGCAGCTTACAGGAGGGAAAACAAACCAGAAGTTTTGAGAGACAGAACAGGGAAGGAGAAAGAAGAAAAGACAGAGTTTCTCTCAGGTATGTAATGGCAGCTCACAGCCACAGTGAGTAGGTTTTAAAGGAAAACAGATGATTCAGATTTGGGCTTTCTGCCTCTAAAACCATTCATTATGGGTAATGAGAGCTGTGAGTGTGTGAATTTACCTCTCTGAAGTGAGAGTGAGCGCTCCCACGGAGTTGACTGAGAGGGCGTAGACACTTAGATTAAATGTGATTGAGATGATAGGGATGAAATGTTCACTGGCAGTGTGTTTTATTCTTATATTCCAGTGTTGCTTAAAAAGATAAAGTATGTTGAGCCTATGACATGTTTTTATGTTTCTTTTCTATGATTACGCAGTAAAGGTGTAGACTTGAGTAAAATGACTTGGACTTGAGTCAGACTCTAGTCAGACTTGCAACACAAATTTGATGACTTAAGACTTGACTTGACTTAGACCAACACCAATGACTCATGACTTCACTTGGACTTGCCTCTTGACTTGAAAATGCTTGGTACACTCTCAAGGGCTAAAGATTTAAAAGTATTTTTATTAGTTAGTCATTTAAAAAGAGTAACATCGATCAGTTCATTTCCTGAATCAACTAATGTTACTGCTCTTCATTCCCAGCAAGTTTACTCTTAAATCAACTTTGTTTGAACCAATCAGCATCTAACCATGTCGCAGGAGAGAACCATGAAGACTTAAGTTACCTTACTAAACTACAGCTGGAAAAATGATACCAAAGATAATTTAATTTACATATAAAAACTACATGGTGGTCAACAAAAAAGGAATTACAGTACGCAGAACGTGTGGATGGAAATTACATATGAAATGGGAAATGGAAAATTCCAACTTCTTTCTGCATTTGAAGTTGCACAAAGAACAGAAAGTCGAGTCTCTGTTGTTGAAATGGTGTTACATTTGGTGAAAAGCAGATTATGACCTGTTAAGGGCTTGAAACTCAAAGTCTGAGACTTGGGATTTGACTTGGGACTTGGCAGTCCTTACTTAGGACTTGCCTGCCTTTTGACTAAGGACTTTTCAGTCTAGGCTTGGGACTTGACTTGGGACATGTCAGTCTTGATCTAGGACTTGAGTGCAAAGATGTGAAACTTGTAAAACAGTGAGTTGGTCCCTTGTCTTTCAGCTATAAACCATTAAATGCAGTCTTGAGTCTGTGTAATGACTCTTCTGTTTTCCTGTTAGGCTGTATCACGTTGTACATGTGGGTCTTCTACAGTCATGGCATCAGCAGCTCCACCAAAAAGGATGGTGTCTTCCTTCTTCATCACTCTGGCATCTCCTCATCGAGCCACTCTGACACAGCAGCAGCCCGCCCTCCAGGCCCACAGTACCCCAGCTCGAGACAAGCAGCACACTGCTGTACGAGTCAGCCCGAGTGACAACATCCCCTCCCTCAGACAGAAGAAAGATGACCACCACTCACAGCCTGAGTCTTATGGTGGTGCAGACAGCAAAGGAAGGACTCACACAGGGGCCTTGGCCGGCGCCTCAGACCCTCAAAGCCCGAAACCTGCTCAGCCTGGACCCAACAGAGGAAAACTTCAAGAAGACAACAGAGGTGCTGCAGGTACTTGTGACAAAATATATTCAGAAACTGATCTTACATGTAACTGATGCCATCAGAGCTGGTTGACATTTGTGATGTGTTTTGGACACGTCCTTCTATAACTGCATTCGACATACTAAAACTTTTTCTGAATAGTGTGGTAGAAGGGCTATTGGAATGCATCCAGTATCTCTGGTTCTGCTGCATCAGCATTAATATATTTTTAAACTGTTCATTATGACAGTGACGGAGTTAAGACTTTCTGGATTCTGGATGTATCAGGTTGGGAGCGATAAAGTATTATCTGCGAGGAGCAGCTGCTACATTTGATCACATTTGGCTTCCTTTTTTAGGAACATGCAGAAAAGTTGTCACTTAAGTTTGACAACATGAGGAGCAAAATTTGTGCTTACAGGACATGACTGCATAATTTCTTCCCTTATTTTATTTTTGATTTTTTGGAGTCACAGTATCGGTATGTGTATGTATCAGTTTGTATGCATATGTATTTACACTGAACTAAAATATAAATACAACATTTCTGCTCCCATTTTTCAGTTGATACAAAAAACTCTAATACTTCTTGTACACAAAGGTTTTCGATCAAATCTTTTTCACAGCTTTGTTAAAATCCAGGTTAGTGAGCGCACTGGCAAGATAATCCTTTCACCTGAGAGGTGTGGGATACGGAGCAGCTGATTAAACAGCATGATTATTGCTCAGGTGTGCCTCAGACTGGTCACAATAAAAGGGCACTCATTAAAAGGTGAGCAGACCGAGGCACACCTGTGCAATAATCATGCTGTTTAATCAGCAGCAGCCAGGTGGACTGCAAAGGAGGAATGCTCATCAACATGGATTTTTACAAATTTGTGAATAAAATTTGAGAGAAATACAGCTATTGTGAGCATCGAAGAAGTCTTGTGGAATGTATTTTGTTTGATTTCATATTAATCTTACCCTGAATTTCAGGAAAATTCAGTACTTACTGGAAACATTCTGTGTGAGTTACTACAAAGTGACTTGACATAAGTCTTTTTCTTGCCAAACAGAGCTCTTCCCTCCTCCTCCTCCTCCTCCTCCTCTTGCTGCTGCTGCAGAGCCTTCATCTCTGGGAACATCGCTCTCTGAAGAACCAGCACTTCCACCACCTCCTCCTGCACAGACGCCTCTCTCCCACCCTCTGACCCCAGGCCAGCAGCCAGTTTACAATAGAGAGGTATGCAGACTTGTGTTGCTCAAAGTCACATTTGCACCACTCAAATCTTCATGTGTCATTTACCATTTTAAACACTTGATCACAATTTTCCTCAGTAAATTTGTTATGAAGCAGACAAGTCATTTTTTCCCACAGTGAAGGATTACAACTTTCCACAACTTTAACAGATAGGGTATTATGTTGTGCAGTGGTTGTAAAGAATCATCTGCAAAATGCATTATGAAGGAAAAACAGCTGTCTCTTAAATATGCCTAAATGATCAAACACACTTTATGAACTGTATATTTTTCCTTAAAAAAAAAAAAGAACAAAAAAAAGATTATTTTCCCAAACTGTTAATTCCATGTAAGAAACTTTTAGTTCCCATCATCATTACCCATCTCTTTGCAGAAATGATGAAAGTGCAAATCAGGAGAGTCTCTGATAATAAACAGACGTTCCCTTTCTCATTCATATTTTTTTTATTACAGTATGAACCCATATATATGTTATATACCTATTACATTGTTATTATAATAACATAAGAGTTTTAATGAAAATTACTTTTGTACCCATTATCTCTTAGTTACGTAATTCCCTATATATTTTTTTAAAGTTTATTTTAGGCTCAACATTGTTTTCCACTTCCTTTCCATTTTAGGAAAATGTCACATATTTTGAGCCTCAAGGGTTCAAGTCTTGCTCTGGTTTTAATTCTGACCTTGAATACAGAGAATGTAAAGATTGACATGACACTGCTTCAGCCGTGGAAATGCCTTAAGAGTTAGAAAAGCTTGAAATGCTTTTGATGTGACTTTAACAAATGTTTTAGAGGAAATAATGCCTCTGATTCCATTTTTTTTAACCTGTGACAGAAATTCAAGAACCTGCTTTAAGGTTCTCTTAAAGGTATCGTCTGCAACATTTTTCTAAAAAAACAAAATATAGACTCACGTTACATAATTCCTTTGAGTTATCACTTATGACCAAGTGAGACCAAGCTCTCTGCTTGTATTTCCTTATTTTTTCTCATTGTTTTGCTGCGCTCGGGATGTTTCACCAACCCAAAACGTTGGTATTTGACGCCAAAGCTTGGACAAATTCTACTGACCCTACCTTTAATTAAAATTAATAGAAGGATGTTGAAAAGTATAATGAGATGTAAAAAGACAACAAAAGCAGAATTTTCATTTAACAACATTTCAACCCCCTGGACACTGCGATTTACTTTTATATGAACTGTGTTTCCACTATTGCACTTGTTTTGATGCTTTTATATGCACAAAGTATAATTTAATCAAAGGCAAAAAGCACTTTAATATATTCATGCCTCAGTTTCTCTGAAGCAGGGTTTTTTGAGCCTCCAAATGGCCTTTTTTAAGAAAACACCTAGATATACCATTATAGAAATGTGTAAATGTTCATTTTCTGTGGTTTTGCTATCACATATTAACTTGGGATGAGTAAGGCTATATGCTGTATTCCCACTGTGCACAGTTAGAGTTTATCCCCAGGCATATTTTTGTGCAAAAAAATATATAAAGATGAAAATATGCTGAAATAAAAACCTCCTGCTTCAGTGTGTTCAAACTTGTATTACTCAACGTCAAACACTTACCGTGATTCTGACAACTGGGGAAAAACATCAGCATTACCTTTCAAAGTCTGTAACCTTTTACAGCTATTCTTCTCTCTTTCTCCTTCTAGTCTCTAACATGTCAGTTTAAAGTTTAGTTTTACATTAACACTGTGCTTTACATTTAAGGTGGAAACAAGCACACCATCTAGTGGGTTAAAACAAGATGAACAATCCCACGGGATCCATAAAAATGGCCAAGACGCGAGCATGGAGAGTAAAGGTAACATGATCTCTGTTTACACGTGCACCCCTCAGGCTTTAAACAGCTCCACCTTGACAACACACATATTATTATAACCCTGCTTTGATGTTTGTGTACAATGCAGAGGTGTGTGGCTTCTGTCGGAAACCTGTGGCTCTTTCTGAACCTGCAATAGAGGCCTTAAACAGGACGTACCATGACGGCTGCTTCCAGTGTAGATCTTGTCATGTTCCCCTGGCTGGGAAACATTACTACAACAAGGCAGGGATCCCGCTCTGTGAAGACTGCTACCAGGTAACTCCACTACAGGGTGTTATCAAAGCTGCAAATACAAATGGAAATCTTTGTAAAGGGCCATAAAATGTTTTTGCATGCTCTTGTGAAATCACACAGTATATGCCTTACATTAAAGCTAACTATTTCTTCCAAAGACTACTGTAACGTTTTATATTGGCAGTTCGCCTTACTTTTACTCCAGCATGGATATCAACTTGCACAGACCTTAAAACTTGATTGAAATTCATCCATCACAGTTAACACTGAGTCAGCTGTTTTTACTGTCAATGTTATGTTTTAGTTTCATGGTGTGCTCGCAACTAGAGATCAAATTCCACTCTGACTGCAAAGTAAAAATAAAGGAAGTAATGTCCATTGCAGTGGATTACCTACTGTATATCAGCCACGTTTCAGGGTTCTGTGAGTTGACACTGATGTTTTTAATGTTTCTTTTTTATTTTAATTGCCTGCTGTATGCCTTGTCCTATGTATTGGCTTTAGTTGTAAAGTGTATTGGGACCATGCCACATGGTGATTCTACACTTTAAATAAAACTGATTGATTGATTTTTATTCTTCGGAAAAATGAATGGAAGCCAATTATGTCTGACACAAACAATGACATGGGCGGTACAGTGGCTAAGTGGTTAGCACTTTGGTTTCCCCCACCATCAAAAAGATGTATGCAGTCACTAAATCTCACTGCATGTTGTACTCTCTATAATTGTATATGTGACAGTAAAGTAGACCTGACTAATGGCTGCTTGGAAAGAGGGAAAAACACCATCAAACTGAAACTACTATGCTATGTTCTGGAAAATAGCCTGCTGAGGTGTAACTGTGGTATAATGTTGGTACTGTCTTTT
Source organism: Lutjanus erythropterus (assembly GCF_056507025.1). Classification (NCBI taxonomy): domain Eukaryota; kingdom Metazoa; phylum Chordata; class Actinopteri; order Lutjaniformes; family Lutjanidae; genus Lutjanus; species Lutjanus erythropterus. The sequence continues at coordinate 25,150,086 of NC_139318.1, forward strand.
AATACAGCATATTTTCCTGTGTATTTCTGTCTCTCAGGCCAGTCTGGAACTTTGCTGGGCATGTGGGGAGGCTATCACAGATCACGTGATCCGTGCACTGGAGCGAGCGTACCATCCTTCCTGTTTCACGTGTACAACATGTAAACAGCAAATCGGAGAGCAAGCTTTTGCTCAGGGAGAAGTTGGTGAAGTTTATTGCCTCCAGGATTATTACAGGTATGAGAGTTAAAAATGATGGTGGACACTGCAAGAAAAACAGCTATTACACAATCCACCAAAGAGGTTTTCTTTTTTATAGTACATTTAAAAGACCAGTGTGTAGAATTCAGTGGCATCGAGCAGTGAGCTTGCAGATTGCAAATCCCTCACCTCACTCTCCCCTTCCAAGTAAGGATTCATATTTTTCCTGAAAATAAGACATTTTCTATCACAGGAAAAACACAAATTTTTAGGGTATAATTTTGGCTAGTGTGTTGCCATATTTCAGGCAACACGATAACAAGGAGAGATGTGGGTTTCAAACCTGACTGTTCTGATGTATTATCTGGTGTCAATAATAATTACTGAGGCAGAAGAACACAACACAACATGAATCATCATTGTAATGAACATAATATAAACTGAGCTTTCTGCATGCAGCTTGATCTTCACTACAGCTTTGTGGATAAAATGCCACATTTATTACCTGTGATCTGTCACTCACTGAACAGCCTCAGGGAAGTGATAATTTACAGTTCTTCATATTATAGCTAACATAATTTGTTAAAACAAGTAGTTTGGTGTTTTCCAAGTCATTCTATTTAGCTGAGACAGATTCTATATTCTGTTTGTGTTCAGATGCTACTGGTATATCTCCAGCAGAAGGCTGGCAGGGTGTGTGACGCAGTTCAGTTATACTTGGCCTCATAAAGTCAGTGATCAATCAAAGTTAGAAAGCAGCGCTCTAAAAATGCTCTCACTCACTTGGTGTGAGATTTCAGACACATTCTTCAGGAGATTTTAACCATCTTTCTTCAGTGAGAGGTGTGTTTCACCACAGCCAACTGTTGAGGGAAAATCCATCAAATGCTGCCATCTCTGCCAGTTTCTGCACACCAAAGTGTTTTGGATAAAATATAAATCCAGTGTTCTTGGATGCTTTGGTCTTTTACTGGGGAATAGGAAATGATTAGGATGCATTCCCAGGAATCCCATTTCCTGGGATTAATCCCTAGTTCCAAGCCTGAAGAAGAAACTAAGGTGGCTGCGAAAAATGTGCAAGGCCTCTTTTTAGAGTGAGTGTTTGGTTTGTCCATTCTGGGCTTCTGTATAAACATGGAGGTTTAACATGGCGGCCTCCATGGAAAAGGACCTGCACCCTCTGTATATATAAACAACTCATTCTAAGGTAAATAAAATACAATGACTCTAATTTTTTACACCAATGAAAACATACATTTGAATATTATATTCCCTTTCTGCTATATTCTGCCATAGATTCCCATAGATCTTACACACTGGACCTTTAAATGTCATTTTAATGTATGTCTTCACCTTATGTGTGTGGCTTTGACTGTCTGTTTGAAAGGTACTAAAGAAATGAAGTTATCATGCCTTGTCTATTATTTTCTTTTCTCTAAAATGTTGTCCATAAAGGAAGTATGCTCCAAAGTGTAATGCCTGCCACCAGCTAATCATTCCAAAAGAAGACGGTACTGATAGCTATAACGTTGAATGCCTGGGACGCTCCTTTCATGAGAACTGCTACAGATGTGAGGTGGGTGTTCTGTGAGCAAACAGTGAACTGTACAGACACACTGACACATATGCAAACACACAGACACGTGTTAATCACCACCAGTCAATAAGTCTTTCATACCATCTGCAGGTCTGTGCCATCCAGCTCTCTCCTGAACCAAATGAGCACGGCTGCTATCCTTTGGACGGGAAGATGCTTTGCAAATCTTGCCATCTGAGCCTGGTGTCTGGCCAGCTCTAGCACTGGACTTACAGCCCAGGATAAACTGCAGCTGAGGGAAAGGTGCCACGAGTCCAGCTTCAAACACGTGGGGGACTTTGCATGTGCATTTAAGACTCTGGATTACACATCTTTTTCCAATAGAACAATAATGAAATATGGCTTTTTTTTTTTTTTTTTTTTTTTTTACAATATATCATGCTTTCTGAAGATCCTTCTATTCTTCTTTTATACTTGATAATTTTGCACTCATAAACTCTAAAAAATGCACCAAATATATTTATGCAAGACTTTGCAAATGTGTACGCCAAACATTATTTGAATATTTGTAAATCTTAATCAGTATACTGTTTCTCAATCACATTAACCTTTTATATAAAAAAAAAAAACTCTATGTAAAAAAAAAAGTTTATATAAAAGTAAACTAATATATTTTATCTCCAACATACATAACATTTGTTAAATCTTGCATACAGGTAACAACCTTCAGCCAAACGATTCAGCTCAGCAACCAAACTTGCTCTGCTCTGTCAGTAAACCCCCACAGCTAGTGTAAAAGTGCATTTTTAGCAAAATACATAAACATTAATAACGATTACAGACATTAGAACTTTTATAAAATAGTGTGTAACGGAGCACAATAACACATCCTAAAGCACGTATTATGGACCAAAACTTGAAGGTGCTTTTGACGTGAATGTGATTACATCCATAAGATCTTCACTGGACTGCAGGGCCCATCTTGTCTTTTGCCTTTACAATAGAAATATTCATGTTGATTTGACGTTACATAATTTAGATCCCAGCTGAATTATTTTGTTATTTATGTTCTGTATTTCAGTGTTTGTGGAATTATATTTCTTTGTATCAAAAACATTTATTAAAACATTTTCTGTAAAAAGTAATTTTGTCATTTATGCTGTTATTCACCACACTATTTCTTTTATTTTACTAGGTAAATATTACAGTGGTAGTTTGCTGTTATCTGTTCTGTCTGGCAAGACTTTTGAGAGAAATGATAAGTTGAAGTCATAAAATAAATCACGGACCCTTGCTCATTTAAGACACAGTCTTACTTGGTCTAGACTATGAGTGAATGTTATCAAAGTTTAGGCAGATTATTCTGGTAACTGACATTTCACAGTAATAAGAATAATAAGGCAATATTTTTTTTTAGTGGTCAGTCTGATTCCAAGGTTGATCAGCATTTGTCCAACACTGACACATTAAAGGACCAGAGTGTAGGATTCATTGGCAACTACTGGTGAGCTTGCAGATTGCAAATGCCTTGTCTCACTCTCCCCTTTGTAGGAGAACATATGGTAACTACAACTTGAGAAAAACTAGAGCCTCGCTGATGTAATATACAGTATGAACCTATACAGGGCTTGCTGCTCAGCTTTGCTCACAATTTTTCCCAGTGGCCATCTGCTGTATTACAGCGAAAAATTCCCTTTTAGTCCAGAAACAAATTTCCCATAAGCCCTCCATAAAATTTTCCCACAGCCAAGAAAGGCAATTTATCTGCGATGTCATCACATTGTGAAGTCTATGGGCCTAGGAGCAACTCATGAGCAGGGCCAGCAGGAGAAACAGCACATCTTCATTGACCTGCATACTGCAGAAGTAAACCCAGAAGATTTTGGACTTTGCACCAGGCAAGCAATTCTCATGGGACTAAACGGGTACCATCTGTGCATCGGGTAGGCTGTCTAGTTCACTATCACACTATCATGTGTGGACCCCACGGAAAAGGACCTGTGCCCTCTGTGGATGCAGATGCAGCTCTCTGCATCAAGAGCCACTCGAGCTCGACATTATTTAGTGGTAAACCTGTATTGATTAACGACGTCAGCATCCAGGTAACATTTTGTTTTAGCTCATCTAAAACAACTGGTTCCGCATGATTTATCTTACAAAATAACATGTTAACTGATGCCGTTTTAAGCTCACTTAACAATTTAAATACTACTTTGCAGTGATGGAGTTTCATTTCAAAACTTCACATGAGTTGAGTGCAGCTTGACCTTCGCTGAGGCTGCATGCGAGCAGAAATTACCAGTTCAGCGTGTGATCTCTCACCGTTTGACTGAACATAAGTGACACTGAATTGGATATATGGAGATGGCAGGACGTCTCCAAAGCAGCTTCATGTGGAAATTTATTTTACATGAAAGTAACACAATACATGAACCACAAATGCAGATATGTAACTGGTTATGTCTTACACTGAAACACCATGAAAACTGGGGAAAAGATTGAACATAAATGTGTGCTTGGGCCACACGCCCACACCCCGATGGTAGCCAGTTAAAAACCAGAAAACTAGAAGGGATACAACACTGACATGACATGATGACCACATCCAGTCTCAGGAAAAGAAAAAATGGGAGTTTTTTTTTTTGTTTTTTTTTGTTATTCGAAATAGAAAATGAAAATCAAAGCATTTTTAAAATCTTGCTTATTCCCTTTTGACCATGACAAAGAAAAACACCTTGTATTTCAATTTAATTTTTTGTATTTTAAAACAAAAATCAAATAACCACTCGATTTTTGGTTTTGTTTCTGAATGCAAAATCCAGTTACCAAAAGATACACGAACCTTACAGACAGTCCTCAGTTTCTAGTTTTAATCTTGTCAGTTTAAACTTGAGGAATAGTTCAGCTTTTATTAAAGAATTTACTTCATTATCTATAAAATACTGGTACACTAAAAGATGATGGGATCTACTTTAATGCTACTGTAATGTTTTCCAATCAATAATCTTGATTACCTTGCAGACAACACCGCTGTAACTCTTGTATGGGCTGCACTTCGATCCGCTTGAGGAAATCGCGTGCTCATATAAAAAATACTGTCGAGCACGCGCAGCACAGGATGCCCAGGAGCGCGCAGCTCGCACCCAAGAGCAGCAGGAGCGCGGATCAAGCGCGTCCCCGTGCACGGATCGAGGACGCAGCAGCTAAAGCTAAACGGCCAGCAGGCTACCAGGCCCAGATTATTCACGGAATCTACCGTCGTTCATTTTGTTCAGGCGGACCTCCGACCGGCAGGGATTAGAAACGTGCCCGATCATATGTGTGTGAAGGGGGGAATAAGAACGCACGATGGTTCGGGAAACCAGACACCTTTGGGTGGGAAATTTACCCGAACATGTCCGAGAGGAGAAAATAGTGGAGCATTTTAAACGGTAGGTTACGCAAGAGAGGGAGCCTGTGTTGGCGAAGCAGCGCGGGCTAAGTGCTGTTCTACGTTAGCTAGCTAGCTACGTTAGCGCTGCTAGCCTGCGACTGATGCTAATGAAGCTAATGTTAGCATTTTTAAGTTTTACAAGTCAGGAGGTTTCATGTTTGCTGCAAGGCTATACTGCAGCACAGCGATACATGTTAATGTGAAATGTTCGGGATATAACCACTTGAGTGTAAATGTTAACGATTTAAGATATTTGGCTAACTTTTGCTAATGGCAGGACCCAAGTAGCTAGGTGTGCTAGCCACCGAGCTACCACCCAACCAACCAAGCAACCAACCATTTTGTGGGAAGTCAAGACGTTTTCATAATCAGTACAAGCCAAACGGCAGCTAACGTTAGCTGGACAGCGGGTCAAATAACATTACATCCCCTGTGTTATTTATAATGTTGTTTCTCTGGTCAACGGTGATGTTAGAGACATATTTAAATGAAAATAATCCAAAATCTGTGACCGATCAGTGCTCCCACCGGACTCATAATCAAATGTAAGCAAGTTGTTGAGCTGCTTGAGGTCGGTAGCCATCACTATGCTTAAACTCGGATAACATTCTCAGTGTTGCTGTCTAATTTGGCCAAGTTGCAAGTAAATTTCAAATCCGGGTTTTCTCCCGCTAACAAGCAAGAGAGCTAACAGCACAAACCTGTATGATTTCCCGTGCTCCCACAAATATTCTAAAGCCATGTAACGTTATATGTCTTTATAGTCTGCTACGTAGGTTAAGGCTACTTATCAACAAACTCATCTGCAACACAACAAACATTACATCCACTCACAGTGACTGGGAGCTATTGCGGTACCACATTACTAGAAGTCTGGTGACAGTTATGTGTTTTGAGGATATGCTTTTTATGGGTGTTAACTTGACATTTGTAATGCGTTAGGTCTTAGAAAGATGTTTGGCTAACATTAGGACTTTGAGGTTGTTTAGAAACGTCAGCACTCCCAACTAGAGTTGTCAGGATACCCGAATTTTAAACTTTCATATAATACTAGTATAAAATAATATTTGATACCTCTTTCGATGCCACAGCAAAAAGAAAATAAATTCCCAGGCACTCAAAGTAGAGTTTGCACACAATGCTGATACACTCACTGGTTGTGCTTCAAGTGAAATTTCAGGCGGGTCAATAAAACAGAACTGAGCTGAGATCTTGAATAAGCAGTGGAATAATTTTTTAATTGCTTCAATACTTTTGATACTATAATTAATGGATATTGTATTGTTTTACGCATGGTATCGAAAACAAGTATCTTAAGTATCAAATACTTTTGACAGCCTTACTCCCAATAATATTTGTAACACCAAGCTAAGTCAGCTTAATGATTACAGTGTTTAAGACAGTTCAGAAAGTTCATTATGTTGTGGTGGCCTGAAAGGAAACCTTATTGGAAACTTGTTTTAGTTTATAATTGGAGGGGAATCATCACTGTTTGTTAGTATTGGTGCCTCTTCTGTTTTATTTGCCTCACTCTGATATAGGGAGAAACATATACACTTACCTGTCATTAGCTGGTGTATATGTATGGATGAAACAGTAATGTGTATTATGATAAATTCCTAACAAGTAGTATTACCTCTTGACAGTTCAGTCATTGTTTACTGTACTGTTTTATTACCACTCTTTAAAAAAACTCACACTAAATGCTGTCCGGTATCAACCAAAGTTAACAATAGTCTCCCAGACACAGAAACAATATGCAACCTCTGTTTTTCTTTTGTTTTGTTTTGTTTTTTGTGTCAGTGAAAACATGGCAGAGGAAATGATGCTATTTCAAATCATTGAGAGATTTTCCAATGTAGGAGTTGGTGAAATGATTTCAGTGTGTGTGTCAGTACTTTCTTTTACATTTTCAGACTGTTTAATCTATGTATATGTAATTTTTTCCTCTTTTTGCATTGTAATTCCCTCTCAGGTATGGGCGTGTGGAAAGTGTTAAGGTGCTGCGGAAGCGAGGGTCAGAGGGTGGTGTTGCAGCCTTTGTGGATTTTGTGGATATCAAAAGTGCGCAGAAGGCTCACAATGCTGTCAACAAGATGGGAGACAGGGACCTTCGGACTGACTACAATGAACCAGGGTCAGTGCCTAGTGCTGTTCGGGGCCTTGAAGACAGCTCCCCCTCGAGCAGTCGAGACGTTACAGGATTCTCTAGGGGAACAGTTGGTCCAGTGTTTGGCCCACCTGTGTCCCTTCACACCAGAGAGGGACGTTATGAACGGAGAATAGATGGGTAAGTGGACACGGCCTCCCCGTAAAATCCAGAGGAATCTAGGTATTGGATAGGTGTAAAACCTAAACACATAGTGGGGTTATTCATGAGGGATATATGCCTCAAGGGGGTTACACAAAGGTAATTAGGGATCGTTCCACTTTTCATCATAATTGACTCGCCTTTCCCACGGGATCTAAGTAAATTAACTACACATTATCATTTGGTAAGGTAACTATAATTCAAGGTTTGACATCTGGTTTGGATATTACATCTGTGAGGAATATCCTGGTGAGTTTTGGATTTATTACATTTTGTGGGAAACTACCTTGGGGAGCTTTTGGATATTTTTTAATACATTTTTCTCCAAAATAACGGATCTAACCTTGATTTTTACTTGGAATCACCTGAAGCTGGAAGTAAATCCCATTATGAAGGATGTACTTTTCTTTGAAGATTATATTCAGGTAATATTTAATTACTTCATGGATCCCCCATCTCGGGTTGTCAATTGTTTTTTTTTTTTACTCTTGGCAACAGCTGATGGTTGGACTACTTTTACCATTTTTTTGCATCCATGGATACGGCCCATTCTGGAATTAAAGTTTTGAACAAGCGGATGGAAGAACTTTATATTTGTTACACATCACAGGAAAGACAGATGTAGTATATATTTCAGTCACTTTAGGATGAGATTATCTATGTATACTAAACACTTTTTGTCACAAATATGGAAGCTATACCAAGAAGACTTTGCAAGAACACTGAGGATCCAAACAACCAACAAGCAAAGTTTGTGGAGCTATTCTTGTTTTGGATTGATGGCCATGAAGACACAGGAAGACCGCATAGTTGGGATGTACCCTCCTGGATGTACACAATACCGATACACCATGTTGGATGTACTGATGTGGACCCTAGTGTGGATAGGTGTAGCTGCCATTCATTTGGATTACTCAAGAGTGGATTTAGCTGCGCGAGGTGTCAGTAAGGAGAAGAACACTCCAACTATGCTACAGAGAGCTGAAGACGACTTTCTCAAAGGAACTTGAAATGCTACTGCAGAAAGATGAAGCCTTCCCACATGTGTGCCTGATAAGATCCATGGATTGTGGAATTATGTCATGCCTGTGAGCTCATGAGGATCTTACGTGCTGTGTTCATAGTGTCTGCGAGTCTACAAGCTTGTGTGACCTTAAGCTACTTGACATTAGTGGAATAAATTTTTGGCCTTTTTTTTTTTTAAATTTACATTCAGCCTAACTTTTGGAGCATACTACTTCATACTACAGGACTGATCCAGTTGGATGTATTTTCCATTCAGGCGCCAGCTTCCTTGTATAGACCACCTGGAATGCGCTGAATTACCCTGAAGTTCATCATCTTTTTTTTTTTTTAATCCATATTTATTCATTAAAGTCTTATGTTTCTATATTTTTTAACCACATCTGAAATCCATAAAGTGGTCCATTTCTGTGATTGTTTTGTTTTTCCCTTTTTCCATCCAGTGAAGAGAATTAAGTAGCCTAACTGTGGATTATACATCAACACTCTACTGGCCTGGTGCTCCACAGTATTTGAAGATATCGTGCAGTGCGAGTCAAGAGAACCGTTTTTGCCTAATTAGATCAATTGATTTTTCCCCTTGGTTTTTCATTCGGGCTCTCACATTCTGACCACCTAGATTTTATTTGGATTAGTTTCGGTAACTTCTTTTCCAAAAGGTTGGTATTGCTCTGCCCTCTGCATATTTTCTTTCTCTAACCTTCCTTAGTGCTTTGTCTAATATTAGGTTTTGCACTGCTTTTATGGAGAAGATTAATTTGAAAAAAAAAATATTTTATAAAATGCATATATAATTTATATATGTATTATTTATTTCTTTATCTAAGTGCCTCTTTTACCAGCATCACCTAAGTACTACAAAGTATTGTATTCACATTTAATAAATTGATCAGAACTCTGCATGGCATTTTAAGTTTCAGTATCACTGAGCTTCTTGATAGGAGACTTGTCCAGTTGAATATTTAAGAGAAGTGTTTTCATTTTCTTATTTTCTGTTTCTTACCAGCAATAGTTCATGAACAGTCAGCCTCTGAAATCAGCTCCCCTGGACACCCAGAGGAGCCAAAGTGTTCAATGCTTTTGTTTTTGCAAATGAAAGTCATTGAAGACTATGAACAGCCTTACTAAATTGTGTTTGTATGAATAGTTCTACAAAATAAAACACAGAGGTTTGTAGCGACTATCAACGTCTGGGGTGGCTTTGTTTCATGTGACTGTTTATGAATTTACAGTTATAGAACATTGTGCTTGTTAGTAGTTTTGTTGCTCTCAGAAAATGAAATGTCATTACAGGTTACTGACAGTGTAGAGATCCAAGCAGCGTTCACATTAGTATTTACAGACAGTGCCAGCATTTGATAGGTTGACCCCATTATGTCATGTCCTGAAAAGTCAAATTATTTGCCTTATTTGTCCAGTTGTGAGCAATTTGGTACTGTTTTTCTAATCATTTTTAAATTGCTTCACCTTGTGAACTCCCAAATGTCACTCAGCATCTCATTATTCTTAGTTGACAAACTGGAACTCCATAGAAGAGACCAGTGTTTGATTTTGATTATAAAAAAAACTGACAGAGACAGGCAAATTAATTGTGCCAATGTAAGAATGACAAGATCTCTACATTTAAAAATGCTGGCACTGCTCTTAATACCAGTAATAAGCTACTTTAATTGACCCCACATCTTATCTGGCCTGCTGTCAGCTGTGCCTCAGCTGTGACCTTGCTGTACCAGCCATTGGGATTTTCATCTATGAATTTAGATACCAGAATAGCTTGAACAGTATTTTTTTCTGCCTTTTTTGTTTAAAACCATAGTAATTATTTGTCCTTCTCTACCCTGTTCTTATTTTACAGTAGCTCAGAAAGCCGTGAACGTGCATATGATCACAGCCCATATGGACACCATGAACGCAGCGGCACTTTCGACAGACAGCGTCACTACAACGCTGATTATTACAGAGATCGTTCTATGTTTGCTGCTGCTGGCCCAGGGAGCAGTGCTATTGGGGGAAGCTTTGAGGCATCAGACCCACATTTTGACTCTAGAATTCGAGACCCCTTTACTCTTACTAATTCTACACGACGTGACCTATACAGAGATGACAGAGGACGACGTGTTGATAGAACGTACCATCACCGTCGGAGTAGATCATCTCATTCCTCACAGTCAAGACACCCTTCCCCACAACGGACCACAGGACAAACCCCCAAAACTCCTCATTCCCCTAAAAGAGCCCCTTTGTCCCCTGGGAGAGGCCCACGATCTCGATCCCGGAGCAGATCTTCAAGCTCGGATTCTGTCAGCAGTACCAGCAGCACGGGCAGTGGCAGGTGTGACATTTGTTTTGTGGTATTAACATGGATTTGTTGACTGGAGGAATACTTTTTGTCAGTGCACAAATCATCTGTGGGTATAAGAAAGCCCTTTATTGATTCACACTGACAAGTGCCTAACCTTTTTTCTCTGGTTTTCTGTTTTTTCTTCTTTTTTGTTTATCTCTAATTTTGTGAAAACAGTGATTCCAACAGCAGCTCGAGTGATGGGTCTCGAGCACGCTCTGTTCAGTCGTCAGCAACACATGCACCAACTCAGTCTTCTATGGTGCTTGACTCAGATGAACCACGTAGGAGCTTTGGAATTAAAGTGCAAAACCTACCAGTCCGCTCCACAGGTGAGTTTCAGCATGGTTTACAGGTGTTAAGTCAGCCTCTTAAAGACTTAAATGGTTGCCAGAGGGTATTATCTAAAAGTAAGCATACAGATTCTTTATCTGGACTACTGTCGTTGTCATTTCTAATGCAGATTATACTGTATACACCAATAGTCTTCAATCTGTGTTCAAGCAGTTGATTTTAATGCAGTTTTATATTCCAGTATCATAACTTATCTATCGGGCACTTTTTCACATGCAAAGACCTGGTAAACAAAATTATACACACCAAGGATATTTTACCTGCTCAGGTAATAAATATACACACTATCAAAGTGTATTTTCCCACTCCTTTTCAATTTTATACATGCTTGGAAATGGGGACTGTATAAAATAGCAATAAAAAGGCAAAATGTGAAATGAAATGCAACTAATTATTCAGTTTTAATCAGCTTTCACTCATGATTTTTGTTTTGATCTTTACTTTGTCTTCTTGTTTCCCTTATTCTATAATCTTTACTGTTGTACTATTTGGTGGTTGGTTGCAATTCATTTTGGATGTGAGCCTACTGGTATACAGGTCACTCTGCTTCTAATATTTCCACTGATGTGCTATTGCCAGTTTACTCAAGTAATTATAGAGTATGTTCCCAGACCTCACTCTTACATTCTGTAACTTTTAGAGCATGAAACTTAAAACATCAAGATCAGGCTTGATTCACTGCTTAAAAAAAAGAAGAAAATAGTATGTTGTATAACAATTTCAATGTAAAATCAGAAATCTAGAAAAGTGGAAGTGGTGAAAGAAAACTAAGAGAGGAGAATTAAGAGAGTCAGCAATATAGAAAACATAATTTCCTTGTCCACTGGTTTATTTATGAAGTCTTACTGAAAGATACACTTAGACAGAGAGAAAACTTGTTCATTATTATGACTTTTGGTACGCTTCTGAAGACGGACATTTGTTTTTGTTTTTCTTTCAACAGACACAAGTTTAAAAGATGGACTTTTCCATGAATTCAAGAAACATGGGAAAGTGACCTCAGTGCAGATCCACGGAGCATCAGAAGACCGTTATGGTTTGGTGTTCTTTAGACAGCAAGAGGATCAAGAGAAAGCTCTCACAGTGTCCAAAGGAAAGCTGTTCTTTGGCATGCTTATTGAAGTCACTGCCTGGAATGGTCCTGGTAAGTGATGACATATATACAGAACAGTAATGTGATAAACACTTGGACACTTTAACATTATTTTCATAAAACTACATCTTTTTGTGCTGATGGTGGAGAATGTGAGCTTGACATTCCATAGTATGTCAGTAACATTAATTAAAAACCTCTCCCTTCCCTCAGAAACAGAGAGCGAAAATGAGTTCAGGCCGTTGGATGGGCGGATAGATGAGTTTCACCCAAAGGCCACAAGGACACTGTTTATAGGCAACCTTGAGAAGACCACCAGTTACCAACAACTCCTGGACATTTTTCAGCGCTTTGGAGAAATTGTGGTATGCTACCATTTGACTAGACTGCACATTGGTATATTTTACATTTCATATGAGTTTCTAATTGTTTTGTCTTTTCTCCTCAAGGACATTGACATCAAGAAAGTAAATGGAGTTCCCCAGTATGCCTTTGTGCAGTATTCTGATATTGCCAGTGTCTGTAAGGCCATTAAGAAGATGGATGGAGAATATCTGGGGAGCAACAGACTTAAGGTAGTGTTTTAACAGTAAACAAAAGAAACATCTATGATCAGATTTTCAATTTAATGTATTCTGTTTCTATAAAATGCATATTCTGTTTCTCCTTGAAGCTTGGGTTTGGGAAGAGTATGCCCACAACGTGTGTTTGGCTTGATGGTTTGGCAACCAGTATTACAGAGCAATACCTCACTCGGCACTTCTGCCGCTATGGGCATGTAGTTAAGGTAAGGCATTTCTGTTGCTTCATTAGCAGCTTTAGATTTTATTGCAGTGTAGTCTCCAACATTCTTAATGTTTTTATTTTCTTTTTTAGGTTGTGTTTGATAGGTTGAAAGGGATGGCCCTCATCTTGTATAACAACACAGATTTTGCTCAGGCAGCTGTAAGGGAGACTAAAGGCTGGAAGATTGGTGGCAATAAAATAAAGGTAAGCTAACATTTATTGGAATGATTTGTGAAAAGTGTTTTTCATGTGTGTATGTATTTGTGCTTTAACAACTTATTTATTTATGAAAGGTGGATTTTGCAAGCCAAGAGAGCCAGATGGCATTCTACCGATCTATGCAGGCATCTGGTCAAGACATTAGAGACTTCTATGAAATTCCTCCTGAACGACGGTGAGTTGCCTCTATTGTTTTTTTTGCATGCAACTGATAATGTTAACAACTAAGTATAATATTAATTTAAAATGATACAAATTTATCAGTACATGTAATTTGTAAGATGGATCTTTTGAACAGTTCTTTCTAATGACACAGAATTCATTGCTTTTCTCTAACTTCTCTCTCCATTCACTCTACAGAGAGGATCGCAGACCTCCATACCATGAATTTACAGCAGAAAGGGCTTACTATGAGAATATACGAACCCCTGGCCTCTATCCAGAGGATGCTCGAAGAGACTATGCTGCTCGCAGCAGAGACCGTTTTCCTGAACTGGAACACTATCAGGGGGACCACTTTGACCCACGATATCATGAAGACCCAAGAGACTATAGGGACTACAGAGACCCCTTTGAGCAAGACATCCGAAAATACACATATATTCAAAGGGAGCGGGAAAGGGAGCGAGAACGGTTTGAGGCTGACCGCAGCAGGTGGAGCCCTTCACATCCAAGGCGACCTGTTACTCCCACAGTATCGCCTTCACCTTCTGAACGTGCTCCCAGAGAATCTGAACGACGAGTGTACAGCCAGTCTTCAGAGCGCAGTGGCAGTGTGAGTTCAATGTCACCACCGCACTTTGACAAATCAGAAAAGACTCTGCTGGAACATGCCTCAAAGAGTGACAAGAGTGAAAAGAGCAGTCAGCCAGATCGTGTGGCAGGTGCTGAGAAAACCAAACGTGCAAAACGCAAGGAGAAAGGTGAGAAAGACAAGGCTGAGAAGATTAAATCAAGGAAAGCAAAGGGGCAGTCCCCATCCAACCCACTACCTGAATCAGAGCTTGAGACTGGTTTTGATGGAGGGTCTGGAAGAGGAAGGGGATCAGACCAAGATGCTCATGAGAGGCAGAAATGTAAGGGGGATAGTGACTCTCTTACTGGAAATCAGTTGTCAGCTGCTCATCATGATTCAGTAAAAACTGAAAGATCTGAAATGAGTAAAGGCGAGAATTCAGACTTGGATGGAAAAACTCGACTCAAGAAACATTTGAAGTCCGATACTGGAAGTGATGGGAAAGATTCATCAGTGGATTCGGATCGCCTTCTTGCAAGAAAAAGGCGTTTTGCTGATTCTGGTGGAAGGACTATTCGTCAGAAAAGAAGTAGACACGAAGAGGAGGATGGTATTCAGTCATCTGACTTTGCTAGTGCCACATATTTAAAAGAGTCAGACACTGACAAACACAAAGACTCACAACGAAGAGACTCAAGACTGAAAACTGATAAAAGTGGCACTCAGAGGGATGGTCAAGAGGACCTTAGAGGACAAAGAGAGAAGTCAGAGGGATCTTTGGACCCACTGGAGTCAAAACGACATCCAGGCCACACTTCATCCAGAAGGTTTTCACATGAGGGAATTACAGAGCAAAGCAGTATCAGAGAACAAGAACACCATGCTGCTTTCAAATTTGGTACTCAGAATGCTGACACCGACAAAAATGCGAAGAACAAGGAAGACCACGTTGACATTGATCTTTCTCAGAGTTATCGAAAGCAAATGGAGCAAAATAGGAGGTTGCACCAGCAGCAACAGCAGCGGGAGTCTGACAAACTTGACAAACCAGGAAGTCCCCAAGGAAGTGAAACGGAAGACTTGGAACATCGTAGTCTCGTGCATGAGGTTGGTAAACCACCTGAGGATGTCACTGATAATTTCCCATCTCACAAACTAAAGAAACTAGACCAATTTGACACTGACTCTGGGATTAAGAGGGAGCGTGTCTACAGGAGCTTCAGACAAAAAAGTGAAGATCCTGACTGGAACAACACCACCTCTCCAGGACATCAGCACTTCTCTCACCATGCAGATGAGGACTTTGTGGATCCTTCTCATAAGGAGTTAAGTAGAATTGAGGAAAAAATTCACCCAGATTTGGAGCTATTGGTCAAAAGAACACATAACACACAGGTTAACAAGCCAAACACTCCGTTACTCAGTGTGGAAGAAGAGCGACAAAAGAGATGGGAGAGCAGAGTTAAACAAGATTTGCTACCTGACCTGAACTTTTCTAGAAGTCTTAGTAAAAACATTCACAATCGCAAGCGTTTGGAATATGGCATTTGGCATGACTTGGAGCCTGGGGAAGTACGATCCGACCCTGAGGAGGAGAGAGAGCCCAAACCCCACTCTCCTGTCCCTTCAACATCTATGCCTTTTTCAGAGAGACCAAGGGTGGACAGGTTCTCCCAAGATCCCAAGCTAGCACACCTCGAAAGGAACAAATTCTACTCCTTTGCACTTGACCAGACCATCACACCTGATACAAAGGCTCTGCTTGAACGTGCAAAATCTCTCTCGTCTTCCAGAGAAGATAACTGGTCATTTTTAGACTATGATTCTCACTTTGCAAGTTTCCGCAACAGGAAGGATACTGAGAAGGTAGAATCGACACCTCGACCTACACCCCCCTGGTACATGAAAAAGAAAAAGATTCGAAGTGGATCTGAAGACAAACTTGATGACAGGAAGGAGGAGCCTAAGCCAGAGGAACAGGAACGCCGGGAACTATTTGCATCCCGCTTCCTTCACAGCCCTGTCTTTGAGCTAGACTCCAGACGACTTCAGCACTTGGAACGCAAACATGAAGAACCTGAGCATGCACAAAATCAACAACCTGGTCAGCAAGGGACGGTAGACGGTGAACTTGATTCAGGGCCAGTTGTCCTTTTCCATAGTCGTTTTTTGGAACTTACACGACTACAACAACAGAAGAACAAAACCCAACAGCTGCAAGAGGCAAAAGGAGACACAATGCTCATGGAAGAGAATAAAGTGGAAAAGGCACCTGTTCAAGAGCCACAACCCTCACAGTCACCTGAAACAACAGAATCTATTAGTGAGCCAGAAATTAAACCCATTAGTCCTGCTGAGGAGGTGATTTCTGAACCCAGACTCACACCTTCTTCTGTTACCCAATCTGTGGTCAAGGACTTTGCTCCACCAGAAGAGAAATCTGTTGCGTCAAATCCAGCCCCTGATCCATATTCACAGGTGTCTCTCATAAAGGAAGAGGTAAAGGAAGAGGTAAAAGATAATGAAACTGTTGTACCCGTACGCCACCCACCAATTGAGACATCATCTGATTCTGAAACTGCACCAATAGCAGCACCTGAACCCAGTTACTCGGTGGATAGATGTAAACTTTCTCCAACTGAAGGGAAACTGGATATTGTTACTGAGGATGTAAAACCTCCATCTCCAGAAAAGCCACCTCGTCGGGATTCTCATGATGAATTTGTAAGCAGTTCAGAGGCAGAGTTGGATCCTGAGAGCACACAACCAGAAGTGCCTGAAGCCACTAGCCCCGTACCACTCAGTCTTCCAGAGGAAATGGATATAGTCAAGAAAGAGACCCATTCTACTTGCAAGGCAGTAGCAGAGCCCGAGGGAGAGAAGCTTGTACAGACGCCTATTGATAATGACACAGATAATGAGCCAATCTCACCTCAGAAAGAGCATAAACCAAAAGAAATTAAAAATAAAAAGTCCAAACAATCCCCTGCTCAAGTTACTCCAGTTGCCCCCATACCTACCACTGGTTCTGAGAAACAAGCAACACGCAAGAGTGAGCGCATTGACAAAGAGAAGCTGAAACGGGGGTCATCCCCAAGAGCTGAACCCAAGTCCACAGGAAAATCTCCTATTCATGGATCAGATCCTGATCCAATGGAGCAGAGCATACCATTAAGCAGAGCAAGACGAAGAAATGTTAAATCTGTATATGCTACCCCAGTTGAAGATGATGCGCCAGTTCGTTCGGGGAAGGAAATAACAGAGTCACCACGCTCTGCACGAAAGCGAGGTACAGACAAAGATGCAACACAACAGCAAAATATCGAACATGATCCACCTGCTCCAACCCCTGCAACTAAACGGGGTCGCCCTCCCAAGAATCGCAGACAAGGTGAAGAGAATACAACAGTAAAAGTAGAAAAGTCAAAAATGGATAATAAAGACACAGATTCAAATGAATCAGAGAGTGGTGAACGAATTCCAAGAGTGTCAAAAGGTAAAACATCCCCTCATGGCACAAAGAGTTCATCAAATCAGACGTCTACAGTAATAGGATCTGGATCAACTAAGAAGGGGGAAAAAACTGAGGTGACTGAGAATGATGATCAGGAAATGGATTTAACAGATGAAGATTCTTTGGCTTTGCAAGACCCATCAAATTCATGTAAAGAAGATCCATCAATAAAAGCTGACCAGGAGAAAGACAAACAAGGAAGAGAACTTGGCAGAGATAAAGATGTTCTCCAAGAAAAGGCTTGTGAGGGTAAATCAAATGGGAAAGAGACCGATTCCCCAGTCTTAGAGGAGAAACCCACATTGGAAAAAGAAAGGATTGGTAGAGGAAAAACCAAGCTGACAAGGACTCCTAAATCTCCTGTCCTCAAGAACCTCAAAATCCGACTAAATGTCACAGAGGTGAAAGATCTCCTCCAGTTAGGGGATGATGAGCTGGGGAATCAAGAGGAATCTTCAAAAAAGTTGAGACCTGGTGAGCACAGTGAGCATGTTTCAAAGTGCACTAATGCTAACAGAGGAGGCTCCAACAATGAGGAAAAGGAAAATGACACTTTGGAAAAAAAGGAGCTCCTGGAAACACCAAAAAGCTTAATTTCACAGGAGCTGGAATTGGAGCAGGCTGTGAAGAACATTGCTGAACTTACAGATCCAGCTTTTCCAACAGAACCTCCACCGCCACCTGTTGCGCCTACAGAAGTAAAAAGTGACCCAGAGGAAGAAAAACCTTCTAACCCTGCTAGCGAGACAGAACTTATGGCGGCTATTTACTCAATAACTGCTAAGGAAGCAGCTGTACCCTTACCTCAGGCTCCTCCACCAAGTGCAGATGTAGGTTCAGAACCTGAGATGCAAGACTTCATTCAGCCTGCAAAAGAAGATGAACCTGAAACAAATACCCCTGCTATGCAGGAGGAGCCGGTCTTCCCAACCACCCCTAAAAAGGGCGCTAAGGGAAGACCTAAACGTGCAAAAGCCCAAAAGCAAGTAAGAAAAGATTCAAAGGAAGGACCTTCAATAACTGAGGAGGCAACTCCTTTAACAGATAACACAGCTTCCAGTGTAAAGATTGTTCCTGAAACAACTCCATCAGCAGCAACTGCTGCAGTCATTACTCCTACTACTTGGAAGTCAGAACCTGAGACTTCAGTTGTCAAGGCAACAGATATAAATGCAGAGTCAGAGTCATCTTCTGAAGAACACATTCAGCATCTTAAATCCGTTAACCCCCAGTCTAAAAGTCCCATATGCCAAAAGCCTCAACAGGTGCCACCTGAGTGCGCCTCCCCTTCCCTGTCTCCATTAGCCAACAGGCCTAATATCAGACCTATTCAACCGACACATCAAACAACTAGAACTCCTGTTTCTCCACCAGATTGGCGCCACCAGACTAAAGATGCAGGAGCCTCCTCTTCACCAGTCATGCCATTGGCATCCAAGGAAAACCAGCCTTTACCCTCTGAGTCTGAAAACATGGATATCGATCATGGCACAAGTGATTTGAGACAGATTCTTATGAAACACAAAAATATGTCACTGCAAGGCAGTAGTTCAGTTGCTAATAATCTGCTCACCCTGCGAGATCAGAATCCATCTGAAAGTAATACTCCATCAGCTGTTGTGCCAAATAAGTCACCACTACCTGATAGCAGAATGCCAGCTCATCCAGCTCCATCTATTGTTCGACCACCAGCCTCCCTACCATCTCCTGAGACAAAGTCTGTAATCTCTGTTATTGCCTCCACTGCAACCTCTGTCATCAGTCGTGTTTGCAACCCTCCTGAGCCTGAGGACAAAGTAAGCATTAACATTGCAAATCCCTGTGTGGACATGGCTCTGCCTAAACCACCCTATAGGCCGAGTAAAGATGACACAGGATCATACCATGGTCCACCTGTTGGTGATGAGGTGGGAAGTGCTGCACGATTCATTGTTGAAAGTCCCACTCTTGGTACAGGATCTTGCCCAGGTCTGAGAGTAAATACATCTGAAGGAGTGGTAGTATTGAGTCACTCAGGCCAGAAAACAGAGGGACCACAGAGGATTAGTGCAAAAATAAGTCAGATCCCACAAGCAACAGCAGGTGACATGGAATCCCAGCAGCTGGTATCCATGCCCCAGATAAAACAGGAAATGTATGGTCATTCCCATTCAGGACTTCAAAAGGGACCTTCATCGCAGACAGATCATGGGCATCCTGGTAAGATGCAGTCAACTTTGTCTTCTATGAAACAAGAAGGAGCTGGTTTGGAAAAGATGGAATCTCCTTACCAATCTGGACCTCAAGGTGTAGTGAAGCGTATCACACAGGGTAATCCACAAGTAATGAGTTACCATCAAGAGTACTTGCCAATAAAGAAGAAAATGGATGGTGCTGATCCTCACAGTGCAGATGGAGCTAAACCACCTTGGACCTCTACAATAAGTCCTGCAATAAGCCCCCATTTGCCTTCTCCACCTGGCAACCATGTAGGTTTTGTTACAACGGCTGGTGACAGAGCTCCATCCCATATAAGTGGAGTGAAACAAGAACCACGATCCCCTCGCAAGTCAGGTCACCCACACTCTCCATTTACTAAAGTGTCCTCACCCATAGGCTCCTCATCACCCAAGGGCATACCAGTGATGTTGCCCACTGGCCTTCCTGCCATGCAGCAGTTTATTTCTGGTGTACACCATCCAGAGCAGTCAGTTATCATGCCACCTCACAGTGTGCCTGGAGGCTTAGGACGGATGTCTCCTCACCGTGTTACCCCATCAATTCCAGTGGGTCATCTTGTCCAAGGAGATGTTCGGGTCAATACTCCACCTCTTTCTGTGATGAGCTATGGGATGCATAGTGAGCCTCTTGCCTCTCCCTGGTCTGGTCCCATGCAGCCTCGTCCCACCTCACCCCAGGCTGTTGGCAGAGACAAGGTTCTCAAGGTAAACCCTGGTTCTTTGAGGAGTCTTGAGGGGGAACAGGAAGACACTAGGCGCTTCCACCAGGCTCCAGGAAGACAATCTGCCACACAGCTAAAACCGGAGACTATGCAGTCAGATCCTCGGGGGCCATTGCGAAGCAGTGTTCCATTGGAAACATACATGGCACAAAGAGATATGCGTGTGCTCTTGCACCAACAGGGAGAGCGTTTGGCCACAGACCCTCATTCTGGACACATTCAAGAGACTCTTCCCCCATCTTCAGCACCTTCTAGTCTACCCTTATCCTTGTCTCCAAGAGCACACGTTTTGCCTAAAAGTGTGTCTGAGAAGGATCTAACAAAGCCATTAGAGGCAAAGAGGCCACACTCCCCGCTACCTAAAGATGGAATGATGGGGATCCGACAATCTGGGCAAGCAGTGGCATCTCCCCAGAGAGTTCAGCTAATAACACCAGGATCCAGTGGTTCATTCCCAGAGTACTCAGGGATGTACTCTAACCCAAGAGGCATCCATTCTCAGATACCAGAGTCATCTCCTGTTGGACTGAACCAGCCACCGCTGAGTGTCACACCAACCATGGTGAGTTCATTGCACTTGACACTAGTTCGTTAGGTACGCTTTGCCAAAACTAATGACGTCTATAAAACATTAGTCTTGCAATGAATCCTACCTTCATGAAGTTTATAATGTTCAGGTGTTTTTAAAAATTACTGTTTAAAGGAACAGTCTACCCCCAAATCAAATAAATATATTTTCCTTTCACCTGAAGTGTTGTTAATTCAACTAATAGAATTGCTGAATTTTGGAGATACCTGTCTGCATTCTCTCAAATATAATGAAAGCTGATGGATACTTCTGGTGCTCAAAATGCAAAAAAAATAAATTTTAGAAACTCAAAAGCAATCTCTCTTTCCAAAAATCATGACCTGGTTACTCGCAGACCTTGTTGTGAGTAGTTTCATGTAGGAACTATTTTCTTTCTCCCAAACAACACCTATGAACTGTATCACCATGCAGAAGGTGGTGTACATCTACTAATGGATGAGAGGTTACAGTTCAGCCAGTGAGAATGCTATTAATGTTTACAGCCTGTGCTGTCACAGACGCAAGCCTTTAATACATGAGTAGATGCACACTTCTTTCTGTGCAGTGATTTGGTTGGTGGATGGTAGAAGGAAAGTTGTTCCTACGTGAAACTGCTCACAACAAGGTCTGTGGATTATCTGGATTTCTGGAAAGAGACATTGCTGTTGAGTTTTTTTAAATGCATTTTTGGTAATTCAAGCACTACAAGCTGAGTTTGATCAAAGTTTATTTATTAGGATAAACCCCTTGAGATGTATCATCTTGTTTTCGAGGCGGCCCCAAAGTGCCATGTAGTTTCATTGTATTTAAGCAAAAGCACACATTTCTATGGCTGATATCTCCAAAGCTCAGCAACTCACCAAAAAGATCCAGATGGATAAGTGACACTAAAGGTAAGAGGAAATATGTGTAGTTTTGATTTGGGGGTGAGCTGTTCCTAAAATAGGGGTGTTGCTTTAACTTTCTGGTAATTTTAAAGGCCGTGATTTGTGATGGTGTTTAATTGTTTGGCATATAGTGAGAGGGTTTTCTAATATTCAGTCTAATCCTAACTTTCTGTAATATAAATGGGGCATTTCCTGCCCACTGGCCACTATCTTCATGTTACAGAAACTGTTCCTGACACATTACACTACTTTGTCAAATCCTTAGGGTGCAGACCTCCAGGCAAAACCAGATGGCAAGATGACGCAGCCAGTTAATATGGTGCAGTTGCTCCAGGTAAGACAAACTAATCACAACAGTTTAAATTGTCCACACCATTCTTTGAACAAGAGCTGGTTTTGTCTGACATACTTGTCTTTGTTTTGTCTCACGTTTGAACAGAAATACCCCATTGTGTGGCAAGGCCTGCTGGCACTGAAGAATGACACAGCTGCAGTCCAGTTGCACTTCGTCTGTGGCAACAAAGCTTTGGCTCATCGATCACTGCCGCTACAAGAAGGAGGCGCATTGCTTCGGATTGTCCAGAGAATGAGACTAGAGGCTTCACAATTGGAAAGTGTAGCACGAAGAATGACAGTACGTGTCTTTGGTCATAGCCCTCTGAATTATTTTGCATTGAATGCAGTTTGGTAACTACATTTGCCTTTTTTCTGTCTACAGGGGGACAGTGACTTCTGTCTTCTTCTTGCTCTGCCATGTGGACGTGATCAGGATGATGTCCTAAACCAAACTCAAGCTCTTAAGGCCGCTTTCATCAACTATTTGCAGACTAAATTGGCTGCTGGTATCATCAATATTCCCAACCCAGGTTCCAATCAGGTGAGACATGATTGATATGTGTAAAGGTGTCTCTCTGTAGGCTAATCTTTTTTTTTTTTTAATCTTTTATAATTTAAATCTTTAAACTGTTATAACTTGTATGTATCCTTCATGTGTGACCTTTACATTCTCCTTAAAACTAATATCTTGCTGTGTCATTGCACAAACAATGCGCATGAGCAGAGGATGGCTTATTGAATTAGCTTATGAAACAGAACCAGATTTAATCTGTTTCAAAAAGTGAAGTCAGAGCTGATACAAGTCAAGATGGGGTTTATTTTCATGATTTTGAAACACAGACCCGAGAATCAATTCACGGTGATTGACAGAGTGGAACAAGAGTAGTATATTTAAGTATGGATGTAGATGTAAGAAGCAACATGCCAACTTTGATGCATCGGAATTTGTCATGTATCAAGCTAAAATGTCAAACATACTGGTTCGAACTTCTCAAATGTCAGGATCTGACACTTTTCTTTGGCACATATGATAAAAACCTGCACATTTAAATTGAACATTTTTGGATTTTTGAGTATTAGCTGTATAAAACAAGCTATCAAAATAGATAAGTTTGTCATGTGGGAAATTTTAACTTGCATGTTTTGCATTTAATTGTCTGAATGTGTAATCAAGAAAATAATCGGCAGATTAATAGATAATGAATATATAAAGAGAGCGATTTATGATAAAAAGAAGTCTGCATATCATTTCATATTTTGCTCGATCATTTATTTCAATCGCCCTAGAATATATACAGTGTATCTTCATACTGCACAGCCCTATCAAGTTTGACATGAACTGTAACTGACCTAATTTTCACAGTGTAGCAGTAAGGGGAAACCTTCGAGGATGAACTTGTAACACTTGTAACACAGGTTAAGCCTGAAATGAAGCTAAAAGCTGAAATCTAACCTGACCAGTACCCGGCTAGTCTTGATGGAGAAGTTTCCATGATACTATTAAAAGTCAGACTAACTGTAATCTTGCTTTATGAAACACTCTCTGGCATCAACTCTGTTGGTTTTCTGGCACTTCTCATGACTAATTGAGGTTGTCTCTGTTTTCCCAGCCTGCCTATGTGCTACAGATTTTCCCACCGTGTGAATTTTCCGAGAGCCACTTATCCCAGCTTGCCCCCGACCTCCTCAACAGGATCTCCAGCATCTCACCACACCTCATGATTGTCATCACCTCTGTGTAACCTTCACTGCTGGGAACTGTCCAATCTATGGATGTTCTCACTGATGAGCCTCAGGAAACCAGAGGATTATGAGAATATGTTTTTTTTTTCCTGGACACAATGGGAATGTGTAGGATGTACCCTATCGACTTTTTGCTTCTTTTTTTTTCCTCCCATCAAGTCTTTTTTTTTCCTTTCGTCACTCTGGTATTTTTGTCCTTCTCAAAAGAACTCAGGGATGGACCAAACCAGAATCAGTCTTATTTGACCATTTCTCTGCTGTATTTCTATTTATTGGAGTTTTATTTTAATCTTCGGAGATGCTCGATGAACAAGAATGAGTGACTATTTGGGTGGCCTTTTTTCTTTTGTCTTTTATTGATTGTCATATTCATTTCTCCACAAGAGAGGATCATAGAAGCTGTTGTGCCACAATGGCTAAAAAAGACATTTCAACATATAATTTTAAATAATTATGTACAGACTTCCTCGCCCAGGCTTTCTTTAGACGAGGAAGAATTAACTTGTAAAACTATGGAGACCCTGTAGAGGACCACGTTCGTTTAACAGCTCCTTTAATTCCACCAGCTCTGCTCATTTTCTCACACTACTGAAGCAGTTACACCTGCCTTTGCATTGAACAAGCTACAGTATGATTTGGGAGTTTTTGAATACAGGACTTTGTAAATATTTTAAATATTTAAACTTTGACAATGGAACTCGGGACACCTCGACAGAGGCTTGAACTCTGGGACATGCCAGGACGCAGAGTGTGGAAATTTAGATGGATATCCTTGATTTTTGGGTGTAAATACTTGTAACACAAGAAGGTTGGCAAACTCTCCTGTGGAGTCTGCTGATGGCACTTCATATTTTGTAACTCCAAATAAAACAAACTCCAGAAAACTTGAATACTTAAGATATAGTCCTTTTTTTAATTTTTTTAATGATGTGTTATTTGGCAAGAATGTTCATTTTTAATGAGTTAAACTTCTGATTTCACTCACTTTTATACTCAAGACACGCCTTTAACAAACAATTTTAAACTTAAATTCCATACCATACAACAAAGGTTTTAAAAGTCCAGTGTGTCAGATTTACAGCGGTTTATTGTCAGAAATGTAATCTAATATACATAAGTATGTTTTCATTAATTTATAATCACCTGAAAATAAGAATTGTGTTTTTGTTACCATAGAGTGAGTCGTATATATCTATAGAGGGTGCAGGTTTTCTCCTGCAGAGTCTGCAAATCAAACACTGAATCTATAGAGGGCCTTTTGTGAGTTTCATGGGCACTGCAGGTTTTCCTTCACATTTGGAAAAGGAGGCTAAGGTGAGTTGGTTGCAGTCTGAAACCTCACTGCTAGATGCCACTAAATCCCACACACTGGTTCTTTATACAGGGTTCTTAAAGGGACAGTTCAGCCCCAAATCAAAAATACATATTTTTTCTTTACCTGTAGAGCTATATATCTATTTAGATTGTTTTGATGTTAGTTGTGGAGATGTGGGCCATTGAGATTTCTCCCTTCTCTCCAATAAAGAAATCAGGACTCGGTAACTCAAGATAATCCACAGACTTTGTTGTGATCTGTTTCATTTAGGAGCAATTTTCTTTTTAAAAAAATTACATTTACCAACTGTAACACTGCACAGAAAGAAGTGGGCATCTACTCATAGATGCGAAGCGCGTGCTTGTGACAGCACGGGACGTAAACGTTAATGGTGACCTCCTTGGCTGAGCTGAAATGTCATCACCACTGAGCAACATAGTGCTGTGATACAATTGGCAGATGTTATTCAGTAGAAAGAAAACAGTTCCTACATGAAACATGATTATCTTGAGTAATATATCATTTATATCATTTTCATGCCATATACCTGAAGAGAGGCCAGACGTATCTGGGACTGGTATCTCCAAAACTCAGCAACTCACACTAAAGTAATCTAGATGGATAAATAGCACTACATTGAAGTATTTTTGATTTTGGGATGAACTGTCCCGTTAACGCCAGTGTAAGACCAGACAAGCAAACACTTTGACTTGTCATAGTAAGAAAAGCATAGGTGTTACGAATAACATTATTGATGCCTCTGTTCAAGTGTCGCAGTAAGTGATGACATGACTGTTTACATGCACAATATATTCTGGGTTTTGCCCTTATTCTGAAAAAAGCCCATATTCATACTAAGGTGTTTACATGGCTAAAGAAAATGAAGATTGTTTTAATATTCCTCAGTGCATGGGGCGCACACTCCAACAACTGAGCTACAGGAGTGTCCCACCAGTGATAGACTTGTTTGACTTTGAAAACACAGCGTCTTGCTTTCATTCATTTGACCACATTATTGAAAAGGTCAGCATAGCAATATTTTTGCAAATCAAAAAATATGTTGCATGTTATGTGTGCATGTAAACAGCCAGAATGCATCAGGCACAATACCAGGACCTTGAAACTGAAGCAAAATTACGCCATTATTAATTTCATTATTTACCCCTGTGATTTCCCTACTGTGGCATGTCAAAGTATCCTGTCACACTTACAGTATAGAGAAAAGGAACAACACATGAAATTATAAATCAGAAGCTGTATAAAAGGAGACTTGACGAGTTATAGTTACAGTGGATCAAGTGAACCTCATTGGCTGTTATTTGACTGTTTTTTATCAATGAGATATTTACTGCTGTCCATATTTCCTTTGAGTCATCAGGATTGTCACGTGACATATAATGCAAATTATTATATAATGTTAATGTTAACATTTTTAAGTCATTGCAGAGTTGTACAAAGAATAGTACATTTACTATCAAATAAAAAACAGACAGCTGTGTGTTACATTTACTTCAAAGGGGAGATAATCATGTGTTACATGCACTCTCTATGTTTAACTTAAATACTACTTTATTTTAAAACTACATGCCTTAGTGTTTTAAATCAACACTGGAGCCAAACAGTGCCACCAGCTGGTCTTCATACTGGGAAATGTTCCTCTTCATGATGTCCATACAAGGTCCCAGCAAACGCTCAAAGGCCTGGATGTCAATTACTGAAAGAAAGAGAAGGTAAACTTGGATTAACATTAAAGTTCTGCCATTATTAAGGTCTTCTATAGACTCAGCAGAGGGGGTATGTTGGAGGATCAGTGAACACAACTGTATTAAATTACACTGAAATACAGGTTAATTGTATCAATTTGTCCAATGTGACCCATCACAACTTGCTCTGTAATCCTCTACAAACTTAAACAAACAGCTTTAGTCTTTGAAATTGGAAATCAAAGAAACCATCATGTTCTTCAAACTTCACTATTAATTCTCTGTGTGACAGCTTATTCTAGCTAGTTAAGATAAAAGTTTGAGTGGCCAAGTCAAAAGTCGCATTTCTATAACTGTCTACTGAGTACGAGTCCTTGGAAACATTTATGGATTTTAGTTCATGCTGACTCAACAGCATCATGTGGCTCCTACAGATTATTTTTGCAAGCATTCATGCAGTTTCTGCCAAAGAAACATCAGAGGCCTGCTTGGATGCAAAAAAGGGCAGATCCATGAACTCATGGGTCTCACTTGTTATTTGCATACTGCAACAAAAACTAAGGTTTGCAGGAAGAGTCAATGTTTGTTTACTCGTTCATTGTTCAGTTTTAGTGAATTTATATAGCACAGAGGCCTGCGACCTGAGATTTTTTTTTTTTTTTTATTTTGGCAAAGAAATGCTAATTTGAGAGTAAAAGTTGCGACCCCTGATATAGCACCAAATGATAAGTTTTCTCAAGGCACTTTTCATATAGAGCAGGTCAGACCATATTCTTTATAATATTATTTAGTGAGACCCAACAGTTGCATCTAAAGACAAACACTATGGTGACAGTATTGAAGAAAAACTTCTTTTTAACAGTGAGAAACCTCGAGCAGGAACTAGACTCTGTGGTGGGCAGCCGTCTGCACACTGTAGTGTCATCGCTCTGCTCTTGGTTAGCAGACAGCCCCTCGTATAGACAAACTCTGGACACAGTGGTGCGTGAAATTTTGTGTGACACCGACTATCAGACCACATTTGAAGTCACACACGGGTTAAATTGGAATGTGCGAGAAGGGGGGGACCTTGTTTAATGAGGTTGGACACCGTCAACTGTTTTCACAGGGAATATTTCTCCAGTAGAAAGTAGTTCCAATGAAAACTGTCGACATTGTGTTCTGTCCATGTGGATTTTCCAGAATAACAACAACACTGTTTCTGGGAAGAGACTCAGACTTTTATAAATTAGATTTTTTTTATGCTGTACCACAAACACATTTCCAGAGACTCCAGTGACAGAGTCTCTTTAGAAATGAGGTTGTGATGATGAGTGGGTTAATCACAGGATCTTCCCCTGGGAGACACAAGTTTGACTCTTGTGTGAGACTATAGCTCAACATTGACTTTTTATTTTTAAACTTAGTTTTCTTACTGTTTTCATTTTTTAAGTACTATTTTTAATTTCATGTGATATTTGGTCAGGTACTGTGTGTCTTGCATCCACATGATGAACTGGCTGTTTAAGTTAACGATGAGGTGCAGAAAGTTAAAATGACTGTGCTGTTACTCTTGAAACAAAGAAAGACAAACACTGCTGACTTTAACATACCTAATAATTTAGTTACTCCCACAGCGTAAACTGATGCAGCACGAGGTTTGTTGGTGACCAGTGCCAGCTCCCCAAAATACTGTCCTCGAGAGCAACGAGCCACTTCAACCTCTGTGTTGTCCTGCTGCCCCACCTTCGTCTGAAACACACAAATCAACTTGGGAGTCCTGCTGCTATTTAGCACATTAACAGACATTGCAAACTAAAATATAGAATTTTTCTAATAGCAAAAACTAGCAATCAAAACAAGATATAAAAGAGGAGGACTAAAAAGTTTCATTTTCTTTGTGAAGAAGCAACTAAAATAGATTGAGTGAAAATATTGGACTCTATACTTACTTTGCTTTTTATCATTATCTTCACCTCTCCTGATTCTACGATGTAGAAACAGTCGGCCTCGTCGCCCTGCAGGCACAGAGAGCAGCAGAACCACCACATTTATTAAGTCTGATTTGTTATTGATTCTTACAAAAATTCAGGCAGAGATACAAATGTCTCAGCAGTGTACCTGTGTTATTATACGCTCTCCATCTTTGAACACTCGGGCTCCCAAAACATCAACAATCTTCATCCTTTCAGAGAGCTGTGAAAAAAAAATGAGGCATGATGACACAACAAATACGAGATACAATAATGTGATTAAATATCCACCTATTCTATGATAATTTTGTTTGTATAGTTTGTTGCTAATACAAACCTCAAGAGACTTGAGAAGAGGAACACACTCAATGAAGGCCTCATACATCTTCCTCTTCTTCGCATTATTTTTAACAATCAGCCTGTGAAATGTGGCTCGATCCTGAAAGAGAAAAAAAGATTTAGCTTGTTTGTATTAAGCACGATATTTCAAACACTCCGTCAGACACTGTACTGTAGATCATCATCCTCTGTCAGACTCACCAGGCCCCACAGGGCGCCCTCCTCTGTTGCAATGATTGTGGCAGCTCGCGGCGTGTTGTACATGAGAGCCAGCTCACCAAAACTACCCTTATTGTCGTACTTTCCAACACAAATATTCACTCCATCCTTCTGCACGAGAATATCATACACACCCCTGGAAATGAAAGGACACACAGGCAGAGAGTAGAGGTCACTGTAAGACTGAGACAATGTCAGCTAGTTTAAACATAAACATTTAGAAATCTGTCATTTACTTCTCTATGACGTAGAAATTGTCTCCATCATCTCCTTGGTCTATGATGTGTTCCTGAGGTTTGACCAACACCTCGAACATGCCGTCCAACACCTCAGAGAACTGTTCCTGGAGGACATCAGGTGAGGAAAGTTTACTTGTAGAGCACAGCGCAACAAAGTACTTCACATAGAAAAACAAAGCTTTTATAACATGATTTCACAGAGATACAAGGCGATATAAAAATACACATAAATAGGTCTTTAAAAAGTGTGCGGTGAAATAGAAGATTTTTGTGTAGATGTCCAGTCAGTGTTTATAAATATAGCTGAAGCTAATACATTCCTTAGTGCTGACCAAGAAATCTGAGTTCATCTGTTCACAGAGGGACGCTGTCAGCGCCTACATGTACCAGGATGCATCCATATCCACACTCCAGCCAGTAGCTGTTACTTTGTTGAGCAAAATATAGCATTAGATGACAAAAATACTCATCGAGCACACCCCCTGGGTACCCAGAGGTGGAGTCTAGAAATGCAAGCTGAAACTCAAGCCCATAGTTCTTCTTTACATCCAATGGCATCACTGTGACATCACTGGTGCAGGAAGAACAAAAGATTTTGCAGGAGCAGCTTTTTCAGTCAATATAGCACACACTGAGGAACTTATTGCTGCAACTGACCACATGTACCATCAACACTGACTGGACATCCACATAAAAAGTGGTCAATCTTCCTTTTTAAGTAGCATAAAACCAAGTAAACAGAAGAATAAAAGTTTTAGTGCAGCTACAGTAAAGTGTAAGATGTTTCATTTAATACAAGGCAGTAGCAAACAGAATAGTCTTCAGCCTCAATTTTAAAAGAACTGAGAGCTGGAACAGATCTCAACTTTCTAATCTATGTGTTCCAGATATGTGGAGCATAAAAACTGAATGCTGCTTCCCCATGTTTTAGTTTGGAGACAGTAAGGAGAGCAACAGACCAGAAATGTATTTTGGCCTTAAATCACTCAGTGCCATGTGACAAGCCATACTTCCTCCACAAATCCCCCGAACTCTAAGTCCCAGGAACTTCTCTTCTCTTGCTGTCTGCATTTCCATCACAGTCTCCCTTGGATATTAGGTAAATGAGTTTTTACATGCCATTTTTGAGCAGGATTATACAACAACACAGATGCCATATAAAGTGATGGAGAGGCAAAGACTAATGCTCAGTACAGCCCTGGACTTTGTCATCAGTCCATCTATCATATGCTTTCTTCTGTAACTCCATGCTACCTAGAATTCATGTTCAAATTTAGTCTGAAAAAGAAAAATATCATCAAAAGGACAAACAGTTCTTTCCATTCCTGCTGTAGAAGTTCATCAGTACCTGGTCCAGAGTTTTAAACAGTAAAATGTCTCTGCAGGCGTCCTGAAGTCTGCGACGCTGTTCGTCTGTTTTGGGATGCACAACCCGAGGCTCTGAGTCATCGTCCTCATCGTCATCGGGGTTGTAGGCCTCTGCACAAACTGCAGCAGGACAAACATATTCAAATACTGAACCAAGGTAAACGTGTATTAATAATCATGACACATATTGTTCCTGTTACTGACCTGAAACTCTGCGGTTGTATTTACCAGTGGTGGACTCTGCAGAGAAAAACAGACAGCGACAAATGTATTAGAATAGATTTCATCGGCCTATTAAAGCCATAGATGCAATTAGTTGTATTCAAAACAGGTATCTAATTACTTTCAAGCATTTTGTAATTTGAACTGGACAACAATTAGTCCAATCACAGTCTGTGGTTACATTCTAGTGGATGATGTGTCACGCTAACTTGATGAAAGAATCTGATTTAGTGTTCAGTGTACATTTCTCCTCAGATAAACTAAAAGTATAAGTAATAAGGATATGATGAGATATTGCAGCTATGTTAAACTTAGTGAATGACGCTAAAATATAAGAGAAGAAAAGAAACACATGCTAATATACAAGAAACCACCCAACACGCACCACTGAACTTGTGGCCTCCACCAATCCTGATTAGCCATTTCAAATCTAAATTGTGGATGTGCCAGACACTGACACCAAATTGACATTGTGGCCAGATCGTGTAATTACAACTAATGTGATGCACGGGGCAAAAAAAAAAATTTCCTAATAAGCTTACAACGTGAATAACGCAGCTGTAAGATGGTAGATAAACCATTTTTAGTGTCACAATCCCTGCAAAAGGACTTGTTTCACTATCAGAATCTGATATTTGGAAAGTGTAGAAGAGTGACACCATTAAATCATTTTATCCCCTTTCAAGCTGTTGTTTTAACTGAATATATTTTCCACAACAGTATTTTGTATTTGTATTTTGATATGTTTGATGAGCAAGTAGTTCTAATTTGTAACAAGATCATTTTTGATGCAGTTGAGCCCATCTCTGATTAACACATAAGGAGGTCACATATGTGTGTGTTGTTCCTTCTTCTCATCTCTACTGTGCACAGTTTTTTACATGCATAGTTAATTGTTTGGGTTAATAGTGTGTGTGTTATCAGTGGGATTTTGTGTCATGTGACCTGCTAGTTATAGGTGAAGCTGTCAGTTTTTGTTGGCCTGTAAACAGTATCTAGTCTGTTTTTTTTTCCCACATGGATGTTTGCCTCACTATGACCTTGAACTTTGCATCAATAAGATATTTTTGCGAGCATGTAAATTGCAGTCAGTGCTCAGTTTCTCCTTTTTCTTTGTGAGGTGTTGAAACCATGAAGCTTTGATGTTTGAAACGTCTACAGTACAGCATTTTCTTTTAACATTTGGAGCAGAAAACAAACAGAGCAATGTTAAACACTCACTAACAGTGTCTTCTTCCTCCTCTTCTTCGTCTTTGTTGGGCTTATTTGATTTTGTTTCAAAGGTCACTCCTTTCCGTGCAGGTCTGGCACTGCGTTTCTTGGCTGTTTGCTCATTTCTTTGGTTCTCCAGAACTTTTGTGAAATGCTGCACTGCAAACTCAATCAGGTCTGGTGGCCTGTGGCGAAGCACCTCCACTGTATATCCCTGCAGCAGCTCTTTCAAACCAGCCGGTATCTCAACAGCGCTCATCATGCAGGTCAGAGGTCAAAGGTTAGCCTCAGATAGTTCACCACAAAACCCAATCTAAAAAATATAAAATATTTAGATCTGAAATGTCAAATCTCAGCATCAGCCTGTTCCATAGATTTGATGAACATAGTTCTGTCTGGACCGTCATCACAAGAGCAACCTGACTCCTCCTCCTCTCGGTCCACTCTGCGTAACATTCAGCAGCTTATTGATTTCTTCATGTAGCCCGGCCTGTCGGAAAGTATTGACCAGGACTTTTCACATCACATGTAATTAAAGGCTGTCCGATGGATTACGCCTCAGAACTTGATGATTTGGCAAAGCAACAACAAACAGATAGAGATGACAGATGTACAGAGAACCGGAGTTAGGCTGGTGTTTGTTCGACCGCTGCAGGAACAGATGGCATCTGATAGACATGTTTTAAAAAGTGTGCGGAAGACTTCTTATACGTGTGTATGTTTGTAATTTCAAACTATAAAACCATCTCTAAAACTTTATATGTGTAAAAAGAGCCAAAAATTAACTTCATGTGTATAAAACTGAAATAGGAAAGCGAGGGCAATTTAAAGGGAAAATTCAGCACTTTTCATGTCCAGTATGTGTTGGTGGTAAATCCGTCATCCAGTGATGTCACAGAACTGTAGTTGGATGCAGGAAGAACTAAAGGCTATTTCAGCTCAGATCTCTAGTCTCCTCTGGGTAACCAGGGGCCATGCTAGTATTTTTACTAGTACTGTAAAAATACTAGCATAGAAAAAATACTACCGTCATGTTCTGGCCAACAAAGTAATAGCTTTAGGCTGGGTGGGGGTACATGGTAACATGAGTATGCGTGTCAGAAGCTCATGTGCATGGCGTCCTGGAACATGTAGATGCTGCCAGCACAGCTCATGTTGACATGTCTTCACCTGGAGAGGTTGATAAATATTGTTAAAAGTAAAGACTCTGCTTATATTTGGAATTTATTCATGTCTTACTTCAAAAACAAAAGATGTATTATGGACTGAAAAGAAAATACATGTATAGATGACATATGAAAGTAAAAAATCTGCCTTTTATTTTGATATTACTTTATTCTATTTTTTTTATTCTGTGTGAATGTCTGAAGGGGACATTGTTTGTATACTGGTGTGTTTTTTTTTTTTTGGAGGGGGGTTAAGATTGCAGTGTCAATAAAAATACTGCTAAAATATAATGAATGAAGTGACATTATTTATTAAATCTTTATAATGGAAGGAATAATAACTTCATTTATATAGCACCTTTAAAAACAGAGTTTATGAGGCGGTTCTTATGTTTAAGTTACGTGTCTTTTCATTGCACATTTCAACGCTTATACTTGTAGTTTTATCATTTTTTAATTCATTTGCTTTTGTATAAATTATAATTACTCAGTTTGCTCAGTTTTCAGGTTGTTTAAATAAGCATGGACAGTTAATTTTTAATGACTAACTAAATTATTTGTATACTAACTGTAAAATACTCAGAAATAATACAAATAAAGAGAGAATTTAGGAAAAAAGTGCACAGCAAGTCTACCGTCTAAATATGGATTCTGTTTTTTATTTCTATACATGCCGACATTCACAAACTGTTCAATCAGTCTCATTATGACTATTCTCATAATTTCACATTTAAACAAACAGAAAGTGTAGTTATTGTGTCCACACAGGAAGCAGCAGACAGTCTGAAAGGCGTGTATTGCTGAGAGACTGAACACACACAGTACAACAAAATGCACCTTTTCCCTGATATGTACACCTGCTCGCAGATAACAAAAGGTAAGGCACGGCATGTTCACGTCACTCCTTTTCTTATATAAAAATAATAACACAATTTAAACAAATCAAAAAAAACGAGTAAAACAAAAAGGAGTGAGAACATTCGACTGTCTGTCTGTGTGTGTGTGTGTGTGTGTGTGTGTGTACTGGCACAGGTGCAGAGTCGTCACAACGTCTCTGCTCTGAACCCTCAGCAGGTCCGTATGATCTGCGTGCTCTACAGTACCACATCAAAGATAATCAAGTATATTATTGGAAAATTGTTAAAAATCTCTTGGTATTGTTTGATTCACCGTACGTCTGTTTTTTTTTTTTTTTACTGCTAATAACTCTTCTGTGTTAAAGAGTTTCTGTTCCTGGGATTCATGTACGAGGCGACGCTGAGCCTTCATCACAGGTCCGGTGCTAACCAGTTCAGGAACTTCATCGCACACTCAAATCCTAAGAAGCAAGCCTGAAAAAAACACGCAGACAAAACTGTTTAGTTTCTGTGTGATAATGATGGAATAAATAACTCAACATAACTTTTTATTTTCTACTGAAAATGTACAATATAATCACACTACAGATCATATGCACTCAAGAACATCTACTAACCAGTTCAAATGCATGGAGGGAATTCAAAGGGAAGGTCATAATAAGATTTTTTGGACATGAGAATATTGGCTAAAACACTCGTTGCGATGCTGTGGTACACAAATAAGGTCATAAGTTAGCTTTTGGCTTCATAAATTTCCAACTGTAAGCTGATATCAGCTTCTGAGGCGTCCTGATGTGCTCAGGGTTTAAGTCGCTGACGACATTACTGGAACATTCCCAGACTGAGTTCTTTTCTGCATGATGTCACTCCTTTCTTTATCCTCTCATTTCCTGTCACATCTCTGCTGTCCACAAGGCATGAAACTAAAACCTAAAGCACAAGTTGACGTCCTTAAATTGTTTGTTTTGTCCAAATAACAATCCAAAAACTAAAGATATTCAGCTTCTGATTACATGAGACAATAAAGGTGAGGAGCTAATTTGAATGTTTGGCTTTTGTTGCGCAACTAATGATTAATCAATTGTCTCATCAGTACTGTCCACTACAAAAACATAAAAAGGTAAAAATGCACAAAAATCTCTTAAAATCTGGTATTGTCCAATCCACTGATATTGTTGATATTGATAGTTGACTAAATGTACAATAAAATATTTTCTGACAAGCACTTGATTATGATAAAAAGATTTTTTAAAAATCTGTTCATGAAAACTGTAATTTGTTGTAACTTCCTTGGAAAAAAAGCACATCACCATGACCAGTGTGACTGCAGAAATACTGGATATCGTAACATCAAAAACCCGACTGAGTCCAGAGGTGAAGATTCACTGGTTTGGAAACTGTAAACGTTCTTTGATTTCTCCTATGTTGGTCTGTAGTGGTTTGTCACTGGTTTTATACTGACTTTGCCTTCATTGTTTCTTTTTTATCTTTCTACCATGTGAAGTATCTTTGGGTTCCTTTTAAAGCACTGTACAAACAAGATGTATTATTATTATTATTATTATTAATATTATTATTACGCTGAGTCTCCATAACACATATCTACGACCGTATCTTCTTTATTTTTTAACACTGCCTGAAGTCCAAACGTACCATCAGCTCCTCTGAGCCCCTCACAGTGTTACTGAACTGAAGAATAAGTGAAGTGCACTCACCGCGTTTGCAGGGAACGCTCTGAGCATGACGGCGTTGAAGCCCTTGTACAGGGAGCCTATGCCCTCCTCCCTGATCAGCTCCCGGAGAACGTCTCGAAAACCATTGGGATATTTTCCCTCGGGAGCTGAGGGAGAGACCCGACAGAAAACACAGTCACAGACACGTTTCTTAAAGAGATAAGATAAAGATAAAATTTTTCTTTTCAAGGCAACTTGATTTGTTGTTCTATTCTTAGAGGAACCAAAGAGTGACTGGTGCTACTGGGCATTTTAACCTCATTATTAAACCCAGCTTCCACTGATTCTGTACTTCCAGATACTAAACTACCTCAATGACGGTGAATTTCCAAGGACACTAAACACTAAAGTTTTCCGTGGATTCTTCAGTATCATACGTTTAAGTAAGAACTCTTCATTAACACATGAAATTTAATTTAAGACCAGTTTTAAAAATCAAAATACAAAAACACAGCAGACAAAAACTATGGAGGATCACAAGTGACATGAAAATTGTAATAAAGCATTTCATTATTTAAGGACAAATAAAAATGGCCTTTAATAAGTTGTTTACAAATTAATTTATAAATAAAAAGATTAAATTACAAAATGGTTCCTCATTGGATATCTTAATGGGAAGTTAAAAAAAGAGGAGTTTAGGATTTTTTTAATAGGAAAAGAAGCAGGGAAATGACAATGCAAGCTGGAAAGGAAACTGCTCATTTAGAGTTAAAACTTGTATATTTAATTCTATTTTTAAATGATGTACTTATTGACTGTTTTATGTTGTTTTTTTAAAATCCCATTTTAATTTGAACTGTGTATTGATGTATTAATTGATTAATTTCAATTGTAAATTATTTTTAGAATTTCTCCTTTTTACCCATTAATTAGCCCACAAACTAGTGTAATAAAAAAGTATTTATATAATGATAAATTAATTTGTAAACTCATTTATTTACGCCCATTTTTATTGTAGAATTCCATGATACTTGTGGCCCTCCACTGCACGAAACTTAGGTAATGAAATCTCTGAAACTATGAAGTAGCAGACTGAGGAAAAGGAAAATGATGGAATGATGACAAACAGGTAAAACACACAGGATGCTGAAGACAAACTCTGCTCTGGCTAAATGTAACGGTGATCTATGAGCCGGATGTGAGTTTTTCAGACTTGTTAAGACACTCAAGATTCAAACAGATATTTAAGACTCAACAAATTGTGGAATCTAAACACAAACCTGTCTGGAAACGAGACTTGAGTACGTCTGGTGGAATTGCGACAGCCCAGTTAAAGATCCCAGCCATCCCTCCTGCAAACAGCACGCTGGGAATGCTGAGCTCATTATGGCTGCAGGGAAAAGACAAAAACAGGTTCAACTGCTTAGACGTCTTTTTACAATCTAAAGAGAAAGTCATAAATATCTTTTAATTGAATACCTTTTTCCTGGTGGTGTGAGGAGGTTCTTCAACCACTCATAGGACGTGAAGTACATCCCACTCGCTGGAACGTCTGAGTCACAAAAGAAAGAAGAAGAGTCACTTCAGCTGCAAAATATGTGAAATATAGTTATGTTTCATTCATAAATAATTAAATTGATAAATTGAATGTTTCTATGTTATTTTATTTATATAGGAGCAGTTAAATATGAACTTTGTAACTGAACAAAATTAATCTAATCACATAACTTACATGTTCATAATGTGTTCTTGTCTTTACAAGAAGATAGAGACACTGTGATAACTACAGGAGGGTAGACAAAATAATAACAACACTTCTTGCCAATGTACTTAAACTCTAATTTAATTTAATTTTACCTTAATCACTGTTTTAGACAACAGTTATATAAGCAAGTCAACTAGCTGTGCAGTCAGCAGTGTGATATGTCCTCAAAGCACCATCATCTAAATCATCTGTGCTTTAACTGCGGCAGCACGTGTCAGGAACTAGAACTTTGCTGACATTGTTATTACACTATTCACTTTTCTCCTGCTTTCTGTGTTAATGATGAATTATGCTTTGAATTGTAACTGTTCATTTGGGGTATTTTACTTAGTATTGTGATTTTATTTGTACTGAAGGCTAAAAGACTGAAATAATGATCGAAGTGACTCCTTATATTCTTCATTTAGTTTTATGTTCCCGCCTCTTTTCCACTTGACAGGGAAACACCAGATTACATGTCAGAGAGTGAGGAAGGAATTCATAGCTCTGCCTAGCTAGCCACTCTTTTGTTTACTACTGTTTGTATTGCTCACTTGATTGAGCATGATTATTCATCGCTGTTTTCTGATCTGTTTAACAGTGAGGACAACAAGACGACTTCAACAAACTACATCTTTTGTTTGTTTTGATTGAGAACATACTGTGCATTTCAAGCTGGGGTAGGCAGTTTCTTTTTGGTGTCATTGGGCAAAAGAAACACAATAACCTTTAAGCTTAATGTAATTCAAGTGGTCTGGAGGAAAACTAGACCTCTACTCGTCCTCTTGGCTCTTTTTCTAGCCGTGTTGGGAGACTTTGGCCAATCACAGGTCAGTAGGATGGTTGATATTCGAGTCTCATTCCCAAAACTTCTGTCGACACAGAAGTGAGACTCAACAATCAACCATCCTCCAGCCACCAATCCAGAGCATTGGTAATTTGACACTGTGTGAATGAGACTCTGAGACACCTTTAAGGGTGTTTAAGTTTAAGTGTTCT
Source organism: Lutjanus erythropterus (assembly GCF_056507025.1). NCBI lineage: Eukaryota > Metazoa > Chordata > Actinopteri > Lutjaniformes > Lutjanidae > Lutjanus > Lutjanus erythropterus. The sequence continues at coordinate 25,189,096 of NC_139318.1, forward strand.
GATTATTCAATCTGCTTACTGTAAAGAATCAACATCAAGTTGTCAAAGAATCACCTCTCATGAGAGTCAGAGCAGTGCCTTTGTAGATTCCTCTGATCCCAGACTGTCTGTACAGCTGTTTGACACAGTCCATGGGTCCTGCATACTTCACCTCTCCTGATGATGCCTGGATCTGCACACACACAAACACACACATTATTTTACACTTAAAAACGACTCCAGGCTTTGAAACAATAACACATTTGTGACCAAAGGGAGCCTCATCAATGATTAGATCCTATATATCTGCACAACTCATAACCTCTGACCTGTAAGAGGCATTTGATTCGCTCTCCAGGAGCCATGATGGCCGTGGTGAAAACACCAGACAACATTCCTGCAGCAAAGAGCTGTGGATACCTGCAAGACACAAAGTTATAACAGTTTATAAAGCATCTGGAACAATGAAGTGAGCAGCACCTCCACGTACGACAGAGAAGTCACCTACGTGAGGATATCATCAGGGCTTCTCTGTTGTAGTTTCTTGCCCAGTCCGAATCCAAAGAAACACACAGCAAACATGGGAGTGACTCCAATGATGGGGGCCGCCATGCCTTTATAGAGTCCCTTCAGACCCTGTGAGGGGAGAAGATGACGAGGAAACATCAACATGAGGGAGAAAAGACATTTTGGACAATCTTTTATCTGCTATATCACAATGATTACATCAGCATGAATCCTCACCTCTTTGGCTAAGGTCTTTTTAAAACAATCAATGGTTCCAGCATACAGGAGGCTCTCTCCAGGTTTGGGTTTTGGTTGAGTCTGTAAACGCACCTGAGAGAAGAAGAAGAGGATGCACTTTGTATTCACAAATAATCAAGCATCACGGTGGCAGCAGTGTGGACCTCACACCGTCCATACAGAAATGTTTTTCATTCATCAGCGGTTTGATGTGGAACAACTTGATTGGCCTGCAGAGAACTCTTACTAGGGGTGTCCCGATCCGATATTGAAATCGGATATCGGTCCGATATCAGCCAAAAAACGAGTATCGGATTTTATCGGACTGCATCTAAAATATCCGATATAAGCGCTCCGATAAGCAGTCCATTTTCCGCTCCAGCACTTCTATCCATAGGTGACTCTGGTTGCTGACTATTATTCTCTGTTTGAGTAACATCACTTGATCAAGCCTTTTCTAACATTCCACACTACAAAATAAGTAATAAAAGTATGTATGATTTGTGCTGATATCGTATCGGATCAATATCGGTATTGGCCAGGGACATCCCTAACTCTTACCTCTAACAATGACTAGAAACCAGGCAGTGAAAGAATCCAAAATTCAGAGTCAACACTGGACTTCCATTTGACTGATGACCAGAAACACAACTCCAAATGAATGCTAATGATTTCTATGCAAATAGGCAACTGTTTGTGAACTTCCTTAACAACTATGTATGGTGATAATATGTCATGTTCTCTCGGCTCTGCTCTCAACATACTTTTTGTCAAATTCAATGAATATGTCCTCACAGTCTGGGCTGTCAAACTGAATCAAGCCAAGCCAGCACATGTGTATGGAAAAGGGCTAAAATCAGAACACCGACTTCAATAAACTATGAACTGAGCAGAACAACTTTATAGTTATACAATAAACCTGATGAAACTTTGTCCAAAACTTCCTCATACATGTGTCTGGCTTTTCTGAAATGCATTTTTAAATTTTTAGCATTGCCTGGTTGGTTCTAGTTCTATTCAAATGTATGAAATACTGTAGGTCTAATGCAGTGACAGCATTCAGGTGGGATCTCGGTGTGTGTGTGTGTAAGAGGCCATAACAGCAGCAGTGAGCTGAGTCATAACACACTGAATGTGGGTCAAAGGGCTGCAGCAAGTTTAAGCTGATACCGTCAAGCTCTCTGAATACAGGGATCTCTTATATCCACACAGCCCACGATGATTCAGCCCTGGAGTAAATATCTGACAGACAGTTATGTTGTGTTTTTATCTCTGGTGGCTGGTCCTGCTGTGTGCAGTGTCCCCACATGCACTCTCACGCTTGTGTCCTAACGCAACACAGTGTACAGGTGAGACACACAGTGTGCAGTAATCACTTTAATGGTGTCCAGTGGGTGTCCGGCGAAGACGAGGCAAACTCCTCCAAACCCTCCAGCGAAGAAGTTCTTCAGCGGACTGATCGGCTGCGGCTGTTTAGACATCTTGACTTTCCGCTCTGCAGGAAAAAAAAACCCACAACAGCGGCGACTGAATGAAACCGACACCGAAAATCAGCTCAGACACACCGAGAAACGAAAAACAAAGGAACAACATGTTACCTGTTCGACTGTGTCTGTGTGAAGTGTGTTTGTGTGCTGCTGTCACTGCTGCCTGCTGCTGCTGCTGCTGGACCTTTCACCCACTTATTTACCCGGAGCCGTCTAAACTGACACACAGGTTTACTCTGGTACGTCTCTGCTTAGTGTCCGGGTGGAAACGTTCAACTCTGGTTTGAAAATGACTAAATGGAAAAAATAAATAACTAAAAAATAAATAATATAAACGTAATAAACCATGGTTTTATTGTTTTTATATTATGTATTTAATGCTATGCTAATGAAATATCAAAACTAAATTATAATTAATTTTTATTTTTCTCATGAAATTTATCATAAAGATAACATTTACATTATATTATCTATTATTATTTTGTTTTACATTATTCGTTTAATGTAATCATTTTATATAATTCCAATTATTGCGATTTTTCATCTATTTATTTTTATTTACAAAGTAAAAATTGTTCATTCTGTTTAAATAAAAAAACAAAAAACAACAACAACAACAAACCAAATAAACAAAAATATATTTCATTTTAGATTTTATACCAGTGAAGTCTTAAGAATTTTACACTGGTTTATATTTAGATGATGATGAAAAAAGGTTGTAAAATTGTTATATAATGTAAAGTTAAAATTGCAAATATCAAGCCCATTTCCTGTTTATCTACACTTTTCTGTATGTTTAAACAAGAAATCATGTCTATTATTTTTCAGCCAAGACTTGGTATATAAACATATAAATGGCTAGAAAGTCTTATTTAATAATAATACTAATGTATTATTATTAAACTGTTTTCATGTTTATTTACAAAATAAAAACTGATAATTCTGTTTATGTAAGAAACAAAAAAGTTTTTTTTTAAAATAATTTTAGCCATCAATAGGTGTATACTCATATGAAGATGAAAAACAAGTTGTAAAATTGTTTTAACAGTAACATTACAATTAACAGTTTATTACATACAGAATGTGTTACATACAAAAAATAAATAAATAAAATAGAAAAAAAATAAAAATAATATCTATTATTTATCAAGTAGATTGTATATGTCTTTAAATTTCAGCTACATACTAGTATCAGTCACTGCTCACCTGAATATTAATCTTAAATGTTTTCTTCCATTGTGATGTATAATTTTCAGTATTTTCCACAGAGGTCCAGCATTTCACTGATACGCTGATTTTGCGTAAATGTCACTCCTGTGTGTTTTGTTGTGTCCTGAGTTTAACAGAGTGACCGACAACGTATTCACAAAACTCTAAATTAAAGCTTTAGATATATAGTTTTAGATAAATATCACACAATCACCCTCTGAACAACCAATCAGACCACTTCCACTGTTAAAATATAGCTTTATTAGTTTTATTATAACACAGTCGTAGCACTTCTGCAGACAATGTTAATCATGGAAAGAAGAGACACTCACCTCTCTCTCTCACACACACACACTGTAAACAGACACACAAATAATCAACGAACGAACACTCACACATGAACTAAAAACTGATATCAATTCTGGATTGTTTCTACCTTCTCAGAAACATGATTCCAGTCTGGGACATCATGCAAGGGACAAAAACAGACAAGTCAAGGTGTAAGATGGGAGAACATCAATCACTACATCATGGTGGTGAAGAAATAAGGAAAGGAACATGATGCTGTTGAAGTACTAAAACCACAAGGAGATAAAAGAAATGCCCTGTAATTCCACTTTCTTGTCTTGATTTTCAGTAGAAGCATCAGAAAATAACAGGAAATCAACAACACCGACTAATGTATCATGTCAGATAATAAGTGTAGAACACATTCACCCTCCACGAAGCCGCACATCAGCCAAGACTCAGTATATTACAGCGATATTACAGGTTATTGCAGCACAGTTAGTTTGGATATGAATGCAGCATACTGACAAGAACCCTTCAGTCTGACAGACGTTAAACCATCAGTGACTTCTGATGCTTGAGGAAGTTTGCATATGTAAGAACAGAGTGATCATTGTGGAGGGTTTGCAAAGCAGAAAAGAGAACAAAGTACCAGACTGAGAATACTGCAGACGGAGCCACAGGAGAGACTCATTATGTAGCAGCGGAAGTTACTCAGCTAAAAGCTTAGTAATGATAACACATGAGTCAGAGTGTGCTTTTATCTCACTAGAATAGTTAACTTGTTCAACTTGACTTTTAATTATACTGAATGAAGGGGTGAAGAAGAGAGGAAGTCAGTTTTTTAAGAGCATTTAAAGAAAATAACACACGGTAGTTTGGTCCCACTGACAGGGAAGCACATAAAAGGTTTTCTCACAACGGTTCAAATAATGGCACTGTTATCTGTAACATCACTTCAAATCTGCCCCTTTTTCATTAAAAAATATTCCCATTTGTTGTAAAAAATTAATTTGGTTAAAGTTATTTTGGTTTAGTCCTGGTTATTTTAATTTGAAAATACTATGAGTACATGCAGTTAGTTTTTGTATGATTTTGAAGGTAATTATTGCTCAGAATTCACTGTGAAACAGCTTCAAGGTTTGGCCTAAATTTAGTCTTTTTTTAAACTTCATGTATGACTAAACATCACAGGTTTTGTGTACACTTCTCTAGTGTGTTCAAAAATATCAAAATAATGATATATATATATATATATTTTGAATATTTGAAATGCTTGTAGCGCTTGTTTTCCTACAGTATCGATGTGACACACACACACACGGCTGCAGGCCCTTCTTCTTCTTCTGTCTCATTTGGAACAATTGAATAGGGGTGTCAAGATCCTCCAAAATCATGCTTCAATTTGACTTTCAATTTTAAGGTCACAATTCAATTTGATTTTTTGATATAAACTTTTTTTGCATTGATGGCTACGGCATTGTTAGACCATTTTGTCTTGATTTCTAAAGATCAACAGATAATTAGTTTTATGTCCTGACAGCTGGCATTTATATTTTCAACTTCTTCAGTAACACTTTATAAATACCATCATTAATAAATGCTAACTTTTAAGTTAATTAATCTTTAGTTAATACTAATTTACCATGAACAATGATTCAAGTAATGTTTATATATCCTTTATAAACCATATATTAAGCAATTGTAAAGTTTATAAACATCGGTTGCAGCTTTACAAAAACTATCCAGATAATGCTTATAGTCCCTTCTCGTCAACTGAAGCAGCTTGGTCAGACTGTGAGGCTGCAGGCAGCATCTGTTCTGGACACGCAGAGCTCCACAGTCGAGTAAGAAATAAGAAATATGCAACATCCAGGCAAACTTTCAAATACGGGTACAAAAACTGTTTGAGAAGGCTTAAGCAAAAACCAAAACCAAAACAAAACAAGCAAAACTATTTGGTTTGATTTAGGAAAGGATCAGATGCTTTGGGTTGTTAATTTTATTATAGCATTACTAATAATTAGTAAACATAATTAGCATTTCATTGTTAACAGTGAAATAACTATTAACTAAAGCTGAATAAACCATAAATTTACCATTTATTAATTATGGTTATTATAAAGTGTTACCAATTCTTCTTTAAAAACAACAACAATTTAATGGCTGGTAAGCTACACTTTGTCGTCTTTGAAATAGTTTCTTCCGACACACATCGCAAATGGGCAAGTGTGAACAGAAAAAATACTGGGAGACTCACAGATTTTGCCTTTGATTTTGATTATTGAAATTGAAAGCTCATTTCAATCGATTTTCAATGTAATATTGAAATTGTGACACCCTTATGGCTGAATATCCATTGTCATATTATAGCCTTGTTATATTTATCTTTTTAATAAAATATCTAAATTTTTATGCCCTCAATGTTATTTTTTTCACTATGGTATTGAAAACAGTATTGAATATTGATATTTTTCAAGGTATTGTATTGAAGTTAGAAATTCCAGTATCGTGAAAACATCACATTTGTCATATTTCTTCTTGAAGAAAACCAAAGAAAAAAAAAAACTCCTACTCCTTTTTCAAGTGAAGTTCACTTGAGAAGGTAAAAGCTGTGAAAAACAGCAATATCTTTCTGAAATCAACATCATGTGCATGCTGCAGCCCCGGACTACTAACACTGGCAAGACTGACTAGCTTCTGTCATCACAGGCTGGCACAGGACTCATCAGTTCTTCCTCTTCCAGGCTTTATTGTACCTCCCTGCAGTAGATGGGAGCAGACTACAGTGTGTGAGCACGATACTGATATGGTTAGTCCTGGTTCTCACTGATCTGTGGGAACTCTTTGTAAATCTGCTGCACAATTAGCTTATCCATCTGTTTCGCTGTGGCGTTTCCCTCATCCTCTCCTGGATCTTCCTCCTCCCTGAGAATCCTCTGCAGCGCTCCCTGCAGGTCAGACAGGCGGTGCTGGTGCTCGAGGTAGTCCGTCGAGCGCATTATGGAGTGCATGAGGGAGAGATACTCCATCCGCAGCTGCACGAGGAGGGCGAGAGAGGAGATTAGAGTCAGAAAAGAGATAGTGGTACAGCTGATATCATTAAACGGATAGTTCAGATTATTTAAGGTAGGGTTGTATGAGGTATCTATCAATAGACAGTGTGTCACCTACAGTCGATGGCATACGACTTGCTCCAAGTTTGGAGAAGCAGAGAGAACAGGACCCACCGTTTTATAAGCCAAATATCTTCAAATGCCTCTCAACCAGACTATTTGCGAAATCAGGTCCGAATTAACCTTTTAAAACACCGAAGTCACACAATAACACAAACTAACTAGCCAACTGAGGAAGTGGTAGACCAGCTACTCCCAAGTTCTGTGCGGTAAAATTACTGTTTTCTGCAATAATGTCTGGTTAAGTGAGAGAGTCTGATATTTGGCTCATACAAACCCACTTCAAATAATCCAAACTGTCCCTTTAAAGGAAGAACATTTAGGAAACCTGTCAGTTAAATATGAAGCTGGAGTCTTGAGGGAGTCACTGCTCCAGGCAAAAGAAAAAGTCTTGAAAATAAAACCACATACAAGCACAACTACTGGATTTTAAACTTTGAATTAAACAACCGTGATATAATATGTTACTTAGAGAGCTAAAAGCATCCTTCGCACATAGTTCCTAGTAAATTAAAAGGATAGCCTTTCAAGCACCGCAAATGATTTTCTCTATTCATACAGGAACATTTCCAGCTCGCACCTTTTCACACATGCCATGGCAGTGCGGCAATAGATGGGGCAAGGGACAGTCCAGCAGATGGCAGTAAAGCAACACTTACGAATGCGAAGTGCCATAAAACTCAGAAGAAGATGATGGTGTGAGGTCAGATGTACGTGTACATGGCAGAAAATTATTTACAAGTGGACTGAGGAACTGTTTCTTCTAATGTATTTCATATTCAAGAAATTTGTGAGACAAGTAATGTTTTTATGAGCTACTTGAATAAGAAACAAGCATTCCATATATTAAAAGACTGTTGGATGTCTGGAGTTATTCCAACTCCAGCTTGTGATTGGTTCGCTTACTTTGTCAGACAGACGTAACCCTGTACTTGCTTGTCCCTGCAGTCTCCCTGCTTTTATTCACAACACAGTCATACCGGCATTCACCCTGAAATGCAACAAGTCTTGAGCCTACACACTGCACCTTTAAAGGCTGAGAACAAACAGTGACCGTGCAGCATGTCCAGGTCTCACCTTGTCTCCAGGTGAAAGGTCAGATATTTGTCGAACAGCGATGTCAATCATCACCATCATGTCAGTGCGGTAGAAGATGTCCGCCGTCTCCTGACTGGCAAAAACATCCTGCAGGAACTTGAGTACAGAGTGTGGTGCGGGCGGGGTGTGTTTGAACATACACACAGGGTCGTCTGGAGGGGACAGGACAAAAAGTGAGCGACGACAGAAAGCACAGATGCAGAGTGAGAAATATGACAAAGAAAAGACATATTTTTACCTGCTCTGTTCAAAAGCAGCAGCACTTTCTCTGACAGGATCTTGACATTTTTCTTCTTCAGCTCCTGCATGATCACATTGTTGCTGGGTGCTGGTGACACAGACAGAAAAGAATTTATGGTAAAACAATAAAAGCTCTTTTGCAGGTCAGCAGAAAAACAGCAGTGTAGAACTCTGTTTTTCATTACTGTTCCTATAGAGCTTTTTTAGGCAGACCGTTTGACTTATTGGACACTGCACAGCGGCTGATGGCAGACGACACGCCCCCCAGTTTGGAAAAACAAAACTGGCAGGAGTACCAGTGTAGGAAGCTAAACAATTAATGTACTGGTTAGTGCTGTTTTGATTGGTTGGTTTGTCTGTGTTATTGTGTGACCTTGGTGAGTAAGATGGTTAGTTCCGTGTGACCAAAGTCAAGGCAGCGATTGAGTGGCACCTCCTGTGTTCTGGAGGGTAAAATGAATGATTTTGCCAATGGAGTCTGGTTGAGCAAAAGAGTGATATTTGGTTTATGTAATGGCTGTTTCCCATTAAAAAAGTTTGACAGCAAGGTTAAGTGGTTTAAGTATTCAAAATGTAGCATACACTTAAACCAGCGGTCTGCAACCTTTTGGCCAAGAAAACACAAAACATCTGTCTGGAGCTGCGACTATTAAATTCTCTATTTTCCTTTGAGTCTTTTTCTTTTTTTTGGATTGAGCTTCCATAGTTAGTCAAAGGAAACTCAAGACTACTGGCCACTGGTGAGGAGAAGGTGCTAAACCATAGATGTAGGCTGTGACACACATTTTAGTTGACAACATATTAAAACATTCCTTATTATTCGCTGTATAGGCAGCGCATTTTTACTTACAAAACTTATGAAAATGATTTTAAAAAATTAAAATGTAAAAAAAAATAACTGTTGGTCATTTCCATGGCAATAGAGAGGGTCAAAAGAGCTGCAGGTTGCTGACCCCTGACTTAAACTGATATAGATTTTTTTTGGACTCGACCACCATGTATAGTAGCCAATACAATGACTAACCTTATACAACCCCACTTAAAAAAAAAAAAAATCACAACTATTCCTTTAATGTTATTATTTATACCTTTGTGTTCCCTGCCGTGAAAAGTTTTTCTCACCTGTGTGGTGCAGGTTGAAGGACAGCACGAGGTTCAGGAAGATGTCAGGCAGCTGCTCTGTGGGATCAGAGGGAAGCCCGTCCTCCACCACACCCAGCAGAAACTCAACAAAGTCAGCATTTAAGTGTTCTGAAAGCAGGGAGGGTCAGGATTATGTCTTAATTAAAGAACACTTTATCCCTTTAAGACATCTTTTATTGCATGCATTTCAAACTTTCCGGATCAGTTTAAGTTGGGAAAAGCTTTATAATCTGTCAGACAAAGAGAAAAATGCATTGTCACGATGCTGAATACGAAATTGTTTATCACTGATTTGGAAGGAATGAGCATCATATGTGATGAATGGAACATCATGGAACATCATGGAACATCATGGAACATCATGGAACATCATCTGTGACGCAGCAGCTTCGTAACATACCATAGTGATGATATGGCACCTGCTCGCCCATTGAGAAGATCATAGTGAGTACCAAAGCTGTGTAACACATCTTCTGGTGTTCTGAGAAAAGACCAACCGGCAAGAAATAGTAAATTAATATAGTGTAATAATATCAAGCCTGCGCAGTACGACTTCAGATGAAAAAGAGACAGTGAAAAGAAACTAATTTTTACCTTGTGTGTCAGTCTGGAGGTCCCTGGCCAGCTCCATGGGGAGGATGGAGTTGAGGAGGGTTGAGATGAGAGCAGCGTCCAGGCTGCACATCGCCCCGAACACTTTGAGCAGCAGCAGCCGCAGAGACACACGATGCTCCTGTACGGTCACACGATGGCAACAATGAGCCGACCAAACATACACTGATGATTACCTTACCTTACTTATGCTCACTACTACTGGAATGATGCAGGTTCAACTTCCTCTGAGGCTATCTAGACAGAGAACTGGATGAACTCAGGGTTTTGCATGATGCTTTATGCATTAAGTGGCAAAAATATAAAGAATATCATTGTTCAACACCTACATGTGCAATTCAGATACGAGGAATATAAAAAGAAAGTTTATCTTAAAATATTTAAAAAGGTATCACTCTGACATATTCTGAAAATATATTCAGTTGTAGTTCAGGGTATTTATAAAAATTAATAAACGCAATGTAATTGTCCCTAGGGGAATTTGTTTTGCACAAAGAGCATAAACATCAAGAAGAAGAACATCAACAACCACATAACAGAACATAATATAGTGTAAAACATCAGTATAAAATATTACAAAAATATAAAATAAAAAGCTCTGTTCTTATATCTTACCATCTGATAATATGAAACCAGAGAGAGCACGTTCTCATAGTGGTTGGCCTTGCACATCCTCTTACACACCTCTGGATCTGCATCAGTCTGACGAGGAAAAAAAACAGACTTTAGTTGTAACATCAATTATATAATAACATTATAACTATGTAACTTCATAATCTGTCCCACAGCAGAGGATTATGGAGCCCATTAAAGCAGCTCATGTGGACATCCCAGCCCTGATCTGAGCGCTGGTCAGGACAAACTGCCAACAAAGAATATTTGGCAGCCTGAAGAGTTTACAGATTCGGTCTTTAACCACACTGTTGGATCTGTAAAGTCGTCTAAGCCGGTCTGATCCTATCAAACATGTCTGGTATTTACAGCGCGATATCTGGACGGCTCCTGTGGGCACATCACAAATTCATCCCAATGTAAAACTTTTCACTGTATAATGATGAGTCTTGTCCTCTTCATAAAAGTGTGTTGAATTAAGGGGCCTAATATGTTTATAACTCAGTTAAAACAGTTTCTCCTCACATGACTTTACCCAGATCGTCTTTTTTATGTCATCTTTTTTCAGATCATTTATAACACTTTACCTTACTGTACATATTAATACATACTGACTGTTGGGTTAGAAGGGTTCCTCTCGACAACTTGCTTGCTTAACCTGCTTTATAAATGACATAATGTCCGTGAAATTCAGCTGAACAGATGGAACGCACTCAGTCAAGACCTTACATCCTGTTTTTAGACTTCAATCAGAAAACACACACCCTGTAGCCTGTTTTAACCTCTTTAACTCTGCAGAGACAGACACGCCCACTTCAAGAAGTTCTGGGCAAGAAACATGCAGTTTTCTGCATGTGGTATAAATTTTTAATTTCTCACTATTCTATTTGAACATTTCTTCATTCTGCAAACATTATTGAAAATTCATAAATTGGGTGTGGCTGTAAAGGTGAGACTCTTGTGAATAAATGAGCCCCATTCCATTTATGTGCGATGATGCTGACCATATAGTGTGAGACCATGTTTTGCAAGTTGACCTCACTGTATAAAGTGACCTATAGTGACCTTGATGATAATCACAGCTGTATGACACTTCACAACCACAAACTAGAGACCTGGAACATTCAGCGGATGGATTACTTTCCTTGGTATATTCATTTCTGCATAAGTGCTTACAATCCAATCTGCAATTCTTAGAGAAATCTCCAAATGTTTTTGATACCAAATCACAGAATGAACCTTTCTCTGGTGTCCCTCTGGTGTCTTAATGTATTATTTTAGAGGGATTTTTTTAAATTTTTGATCAATTCTTCAGTGTTCAAAAGTGGTTAAATTGTGCACAAAATCTGTGTAATAAATGGTATTAACTCAAAAACTGCTAAAACAACTTATAAGACACGATAGAGCATGAGAAGGGCCATCGTATACTTTACTCATAATGCTCTAACACCTTTAAACTCTAAACTTTTAAATGTAAACAGGTACCTAAAGAAAAAACAAGGTTAATTACAGATTAGGTAACAACTTGACACACAGTGCTGAGCTGCAGTGCCAAATGACGCTTCAGGTTCCCAACTTTCAGATTATGCAAAGCACTTCCATGTGACATATACTGTATTTCTGCTTTCTTCCCCTAACATTCTGCCCCCTCTATTAATGACAAAAATGAGTGTATAATGGGGGCAGTGGGGAGGACAGGTTAAACATGCATTGTTACAGGAACAAGACGTTGACGGCTCCCTGCGCCGTACCAGTATCTTCAACAACTCCTCCAGGTAACAAGCGATGAGAGCGTGGTCTTCGTGAAGCGCCCAGCTACGCTGCTGGGAGTCGTCCCGGTGTCGAGCGAGGTCACTGAAGATAACCTCCAGCCTCTGTTCGTCATGACACACCTGACCCTGCGGCAGCGCTGCACTCAAGTCCTACAGAGACATGAAACATTGTGACACACCCATTTCTGCTTCAACCTGAAACACCAGCACAGAGCGTACGGTCTATGGTGCAGAGGAACATGATATGGATTCTCTAACATGGACAGAAGCTGCTTAATTATCAAGTGGAAATATACTTTATATGCGGCAACATAGTTAAAATTTATTTCTTATAGAATTGAGAGCATCTGAAGGTAATTTCGACATTGACTTTAGTGTCTTTCAGTCATAACCGAATTGATGGCATAACACCAACAGACCCACCACGTCTAGACTTGCATGATTTATTTTGGGGGAAGTGGAGAAACACACTGAACAACACACCATTGCCAAATTACCAACTTATAACTTGATACTGTTGACAAACAGTTGCTTATTTACACAACTGTAACATACAGAGCAATATTAGCATTCATTTGAAGTTGTGTTCCTGATGGACTGTGAAGCGAGATGAATGGGTTATGAGTCTAAAGCCAGAGCTTTCAGTGCCACAAAGGTGATCACCACGGTAACCTGTGCTCTGAGCTGGCTATGTTCAGAGTTTCAAATTAAATCAGCTGTAAAAAGCACCATCTTCGATTAATTCTTTTCCTGATGGTGTTGTTTGTGAGCGATATCTTCAGCAGCACAAACTGTGCACATCATGTCGCCACAGGAACCAACGTGCATTCAGTTGTTGCAGGAAATATTTTACATATACACACTTCTAATAACACTTCTAATTTTACACAGCGGATCATCCACACACTATGAATGATGAAGGCAGAACAGCTACAGACCACTTTGAATGATGTTTTTAAGTCCGTTTTATACTGCTAATACTGCAGTTCAGAACACCGATTGCAAAATTGATTAGTCTATTGGTATTTATCCCAGATAATATTCAATCAATAAAATCTGTTTCACTTTGATTTGGCCAAAAACTGAAGTGATTTCAAAATATCCTTCATTATTGGACAGTGTCAGACCTAAATGCATGTTTTGAGTATAATGTTTAAAATTTAAAAGCTCTAATCTGAAGCTGTTAGAAATAATCGTCAGGCATTGAGAGTCAATTTAGAGAGTCAATTAGTGATTTTGTCACAGTATTCCTCTCTTGCCTTATTTGCAGCAACCATGTTCCTTTTTGCTGTAATATTTTTAAAATGTTTTTCATAGTTTTCTATTTTAACAAGCTGTTCCTCTTGACTTAAGTAAGCATCACATGATCGATCAAATTTGAGCAGGAAAAGAGTCAAGTGACACGTCAAAAGCCACTTTTATGGTCACATGCTCAGAGCCTGAAGAAGAAATAATAAAGAAAGTTTATAAATAAAGTTCATAACCACCGTTGTGATACGACGTCAGGTTTTAAGTTCTGTTGAGCAAAAACAAAGTAGGCCTGGTTATGTCCAACTTACTCTGCAGTGCACCCACCCCTCACCGTGTAAGCAGGGTACAGTGAGGTTTTTCTCTAAAAATAGCTCAACAGACGTTGATGAGACCAATAAATGTGATAAAAACAGCAACTCTGTGAACCATAAAACCAAAACAATGAGCTGGTGCTAAAAAAAACCCAAAGACCTTGCAAATAACCCTTTAAAAAATTTGCAGAGTCAGGTGATAACTTTCTGTAAGTTTGTCACAATGTCTGACCACTTTCACTGTATAAATGCTAATTTCATTCATTGACAATATAAAAATATTGATTAGAGCAGCTTCAAAAGATAATACCGGTGTTTCTTCTCTGCAGTACATTAGGATGTCTGTATTTAATTTGAAAAGTATTAAAAACAACTTGTACAGGCTTGAAAATCATCTGAGCTACAACTCTCTCTGATGATACTCTTTGTATCATCAGTGTTTTGTTAAGCCCATGTTGAGTGTTTCATATCTAAAAGCGCACCGACGAGACCTCTAATGGACCACAGAGTATTTCAGGCTTTCTAATTGGATGAGCAGGGTCAGAGTGAGCACACGTGTCACCATGTAAATACAGGCTGCAGACACACACTTTCAGCAGTTGCGGTTTGGGCTTACTGTACATCATGCACTACTGACCACCTTACACCCAGAGATAGAAACAGAAATGTCTGCCAGGAGAGAATCAGCAGCTCATTTCACGCTTGGTCTGACACTGCACAGCCTGCATTTAAAAACAGGAAATGAGTGTGTGACTCTGTGCGTGCTGTCCTCTGTGTCTCAGAACCTCCGTGAGAAATGTCAGCTAAAAGCAGACGGAGCTGTAACTCTAAACGACACCGGTATTCTCCTTTAAGCTGGCACGGCTCCGGGATGCTGAATCCACATGATGTAATGAAAACAAATCTGACCTTGCTCTCCACCAGCGAGAGGAGAACCTGCTCCAGAGCGGAGGCGGCCTGAGGTAAGGCCGTCTGCAGATGGCCGACCGTCACACCCACGGCGATCCGCGACAGCTCGTAGCTCAGGCCCGTGTTCTTCCGTACCAGCTCGATCAGCTCAGCCCCAATCGTCATGGGAACCGGCTCAGAGGTAGCGGGGCTGCCAGGAGGGCTTTCAGCGACAGACGGGGGGGCAACGGGCCATTCACTCTCCGGCTGCTCCTCCACAGCGGGCTGCGGAGGAGGGGCGGGCTGGGGAGGTTGTGGAGCCGGGCTCTTCTTCACAGGCTGAGGAGGGGAGTCCGAGGGCAGCACGTCAGGAGGTGGCGGCGCACAGGGCTTCACACGGGATGGCACAGGAGGAGGGGGGGTGCTGGAAACACTTGGCAGGCTGACCTCAGAGGAGGCCGGTGAGTGGGAGGAGCCAGATTCTAAAGAGGTGGTGCTGATTGAGAGGGAGGGAGCAGGGGACGCAGGGAGAGAGGACACTCTGGAGGGGACCTCCGGCTCTGCTGAGAAGGAGAGAGAAACAGAGCTCCAGTTACAGAGAGGAGAGCGAACAGGAATGACTGGACTAAGAATAGAGTGTGTTTGTGAAGGAGAGAGGAAACATCAGCTAACAGCAGCAGCAGATACGCTGCACTGGAACCTGTGAGGCTGTGATTAACGTCTACATAATGTTATAGTAGTTCTGACCTGGACGTCGGCTGTTTTTCTGTTTCTCCGGGGGAGGTGGGGTGATCGGAGCCGCACGTCGTGGCTGAGGAGGCACCTGAAAGACAGGATGAAGGAGATGAATTTGACTATATACAGCAGGGGTGTTCATTTCTAGACACATCAGCATTATGGTTGCAGTTAAAGGGTAAATGTAAGACTATATAAATGTATCTGCTTGTTCTCAGGGGCTAATCTAGAGGAGTGGCAGCTGCAAGGCTCAACAACAAGAATTGCCTGCTTATGCCCAGAATCAGGCACCTCGAGCGGTCGGGTTTGAGGGCTGGTTTAGGTCAGTGTTGACCTGGACTGCCACAAGGCTGCTTTGCTCCTGAAATTTAGTGCTAACTCACAACAACGGATAAGCTTTTGAAAAGAAAAAGACCTGATGAGCAGACCAACAGCCCAGCTGACAAAAGCTCAGCTGCAAAAAATCACAAGAGCTCCTGGCCAAGTAAAACTCGCAAAAATGATGCAGCATTCACAAAGTATGGATTTACTGCGGCACATAAGAATGGCTATGGGTGCCCCAAATTTGTTCTCTGCCTCGAGACCCTCTCAACTGAGTGTTTAAAACTGTCTAAACTTCAGCATCACTTGAAACAAAAGCACCCTACAGAGGCTGAAAAAGCAGGCGACTTCTTGCAAAAGGGGGCCCTGGCCATATGCTAATGCAATTTGGGGGGCCTAAGCATGGAAACGTTTGGAAAAATCTGGTGTAATGCATACTCAAGTAAGAGTAGAATTACAGACTTGAAAGAAAATACTCATAAAGGCACAAGTGCCCAGAAATTACTTAATTAAGAGTAATGTGAGTAGAAATATGTTACTGCCACCCCTGCATTTTAGGGCATACTGTATGAACATGAACATAGTGGTGATTTAATTGTCCCTGCTGTGGGAGAGGCGTTAACATTAGATAAAATTATTGACAAGTGTTCCAGGGTGATGCCAGGATGGCGTCATATCTCTCATGATCAATTCTGTAACTTCTCCTGATGCTGTTTTTATCAACAGAGGCTGAAGAGATGTTTCAATCCTAAAGATGGACTGTGATTTTGACCTGGACATGAATTAAACTTTTTCTGACTTTCAATCAGCGGCGTTTGGAATGATTATTGTTCAGTTTTATTGTAAATATTCTGCTGAGAGTTTCCACAAAAGTTTACATAACTGTGTTTGAATGTGTTTTGAAAAAAATGTGCTCCAAATAGTATAGAGTGATGTAGTTTAGAGCAGGTGGAAGAGTATGATTGAGAAAAGAGTTTGTGGATTCTGGAAAATGTGCTCACTGAAAGGGTTTTGTGTGAATGCAATGAAAAATGTGTCACAGTTTGAAAACTGTAATGTTGATTAGTGGTGTTTAATATTTAGAAACCTTAAGCATGTTCAGAAACTGATCATTAGTGGGTTACAATTGCAAACAACTGAGCAAACTTCATTAATAAAGAATTTTTAAACATAAGTTAAAAGTGCTTTAGAGGCAGAGGAACACAGAGAGAAAAGACAAAGATTGTGATTTATTTAAAAAAAAAAAATCAAATAAAAAATGATCAACAAATGTACATAATCCCTCTAAATGATTGAATCCTGTATATTTGATTAAAATAAAACATTTCAATGTGCACTGTTGTATGAGTGTGTTACCTGGTAAAAGCCCTTTTCTCCCTGCATATTGTCCATGCTTCCTGATAGTGGCATGCTCGCCTGTCGTCCATAATCTCGGTTAAGGCCATTGGGTGGAGGAGGAGTCTGACTGAGAGATATTTCACTGTTGGATGATGGGAGGCCTTGTTTATTACCGGAGGAAGAGGAACTTCGTCGTGCCAGGGTTTCCTTTCTGTGATGGATCAACTTCCTACAACAGAGGAGGAGAATAAGTTTTCATACACAGATTCAGATTTCACATTTTGTTTGCTTGTGTTAATGTGTCACTTTGGTGTTTTAAAGCGTTAGTTCAGATTCACCTCAGTCGCACAATTACATAAACAAACTGAATGATTAATGCAGCAGTAGATCTGCAAATCCTATGATCTGTGAGGTAAAATATCTCTTTTTGCCAATGGAGTCTGGTTGGGTTAAAGAGAGCAATCGTTCGCTTATATAACAGCAGTTTCCCATCAGAAAAGGCTGTCTGACTGCAAGATAAAGCTATGAAAATATTCTAAATATAGTGTACACTTAAAATGATAAGTGATTTCATATGTTGCTAAAATGCCTTTTGCTGCTGACCCTGCTTAGCATCCCACACCGGTGCTCCTGCTGCTTCTCTAAACTGGGGGCGTGTTGACCTTCATCTATTGTAGGTAAAACACTGACTATGGATAATACAACCCCACTTAAAAAAACAGAACTATCCCTTTAAGTTTACTTTGTGCATTTCGACTCACTGTAGAACATCTCTCTGTTCCAGATTGTATTTGCCTCCATTTTTTAAGGCCACATTGTGGATTCCTTCGATTGCTCTGTCAATAGACTGCAGCACCTCGTCCTGCTCTGGAGCCTGCCAGAGAAAAAGAGAGAGAGAAAAAAAAAAAATGGGATGAATAAATTAAATATTCATCAACATAATTATTAAACTTTAAACTAAAACAGAAGAGGACTGTGGCTCGGGGATAAGTGTGACTCCAGGCAGAGATAAACTGGGGCAGTTATCTAACAAAAAAAACAGCCTTTTAACAAGTGACACACGCACTCACTCACTGAGGCCTCGCATTCAGGCTCATTAAACCTCCACAGCCAATGTCATTAAGAACAGGAGAGAGCATTCCTAAACCAAGCCTGTGATTTCACTAAATACATGCTCTGACTAGTTCACTGCGAGTCTGAATCCTTGGAAAACAGAGTCTCCTCACTGGGGAGCACATGTGGGTGTGAGTGAAGGACAAACCAAAAGCTATGTGGAGGGATTAGCTACTTACTGAACAATTAGAAGGGTAGGTGAGACTGATCCTTGATAATAAAACAGAGATCGGAACAGATGTTTTTTTTCCTTGTGTGAATATATTTATCGGAAATGTACAAAGAGCAAAATACAAAAAAATGCAAATGTACTAGAAGTAGAAGTTAATTTACTTTTCCCATCACAACAACTGACAAAGAAATAATAAAAAGCATAATGTGCCCCTGTCGTCCCCTTATGGTAAATGTGTTACATCATCAAAATAGTTTCATATCAAAACAATGTCAAAATACAACAATATATGATAAACGAGAAATAAATAAGTCCAGAAATAACACCTAAATATGTAGATAGGTCAATCATTGAGGTCCAACTGTAGTAAGCTGTGGGCCTGGTTACCAGACTTCGATAAAACTATCAAATCACAAAAAATGCCTTGTTTTTTGATACTTATGGAGTTCAGACAGTTACACATTTGACAGATATCCCATCAGTTTCTTCATCTTTGTCTGGTTATCCAAATTGAGCAGAGAGCACAAAGAAAAGAGAAATTCTCCAGCTGCTCCCAGGTCTTTGAACAGCTTCGTCTTTTAAAGTGAGTAACTGTATTTCATTTTTGTTTAAACTGATTTATACATTTGTATTGAAAAAAGTGTTGTTCAGGAACTGGTATCAAAGCCAAGATGTCAGCACCGGTATCAAACATTTTTGAACGATACTCAGCCCTAGTTATTATATCAGAAAAAGTGGTCTACATACAGTCTACATATAGTTTGTGTTTTTTCTTTGACAGAATACAGTATCTTTTCAGATCTATTATAGGATTTAAATTCACTGATGCAGTTCGCTGACATCATCCAGTATCCAAACTTTAGGATCAAAGTCAAAGAAGAGGAGTGACGGAGATTCTTGACAGACTCTTCATCTCTGACACATGACAGAAATCCCATCATTAAACTTATTTAGTCTACAAAGAGTATAATATTTTCTGTGTGAGATGTTATATTGAATTTGTCCGTGTTTGGTGGACATCATGTTTGCTATATTGAAGATCTATCTATCACAAAAAGATGGAGAGAGAGCAAGAGGAGGAGGAGGAGGAGGAGGAGGAGGAGGAGGAGGAGGAGGAGGAGGAGGAGGAGGAAGGCGAACCAATATTTCTATTTCTATTAGTCTCAACATTTTCTTACTGTGGTGTTTCTCATTTTACTTTTCAGTGCAATCACTGTGAATTTGGCCAAAATAACATAACAAAATAACAGTCTTTATACTCTATGTTTAAAACTGCAACCTTTTTGGGACCTAAACCCTTAAACCTCACGGGAAAAAAAGGAGAAAAGGCAACAACTTCTCCACAATTTCACACATTTTAATACTTAACATGGCCAGTCTACTCACCCCTGTACAAAGTGTTTCATTTATTAGCAGTTATCAAATAAAACCAAAAACATAAGTTGTTTGTCATGTTTAATCTTGGGCTGTAATGTCTATAAAACGTCAGTAAAGTAGTGACAAAATGTCCATTCTAGCTTTTCAAAGTCCAAAACAACTGAGTAAAACTGTCATGACAGTGTTATTATATATGGAAGATATTCCATCAATAACAAATCTGGTATCAAGCAAACAAATTTCTAATGGAGATTCCTCAGGAATGATTTTGACAAGTGACTCCTAATAAACATCATGCCTTGGAAAATCAAATTAATTCAGATAAAATCTTTTTGATACCTTTCTTAATACAGCTTTGCAGAATGCTGTCAGTAATAGTACATGGGATGTTAGAATTATAATTAAGAGATGTGCTCACAAGTACCAATGTAATTTAACCTAAGAGAGTATGAGAGTCCTGTCAGGAGCAGATGATTTTAGTTTGAGAAAAAAAAAAAAAAACAATGGCTCTCTGTCGTTGTGTCCTTGCTGTTCTTGTCTTCTTATCTCTCATATCCTATTCTGTATCATCTCATCCTGTCACATCCCATCCTATCCTCCCCTATAGCTCCACTGTGTCGCAGTGAGCAGCTGCAGTGCAGAAGGCCATGTCCCTACATCATGCAACCTTTCCAATTATTTATGGGCTCTTCTGCAACCATGCATGTTCTTATTCTTTCTCCTCAATAATCAGCAGTCAGCTCCAGCACGGCCTGCAGTGCAGTACACAGAGTACACTTAACATGGTATCTGTCTCTCACGATCCCATCAATTCAACCCTGAATACGCATTCACTAGATTTCACTTCACCTCGGGGTGTGACATGGTCACCGCTTACATTCACTGAGACAAAAACAGAGAAATAAAACCACCAGGTCATAAAGGAAGTGGCGTTTTACCTGTATTTTCTCGATGTATGAGGCTGGGATGTAGCCGGTTTCCCCCGAGCTGCAGCGGGACCCCAGCCACCAGTGTTTGTTGCTCCTCTCCAGGATTAGGAAGCTTTCTCCGGCCGCGAAGTGCAGCGAGTTGGGCTCGGCGGATCGAAAGGCGTACAGAGACCGGTACATACTTTATTATCAACACTTTAACACGGCGAAAGGAGCCAAAACAAAAATATAACCGGTGCCAGAAGATAGGGCGTCTCCGAGTGGACACTATCTGCTCTGTTGGAGGTTGATTTAAAGCGGCTGATCTGCAGGCATGGCCACGGAGGATCGCTGCTGTCTATTTACAATGTAGCTCTCGGATCATCTGACCTGTGACTGATGCCAGTAAACGCCGCAGGGGGCGCTGTTGCTCCATGAACACGCCCCCCAGACATTTTAATCAAACACAGAGCTGATACTGATGAGACTTAATAAAATATTTCATGAAAAATATGACTTTAAACAACTTCAGCTTTGAGTTGAATACTGTACAATTTTACTGCTACCAAATATATTGTCTTTTAATGTCTTTTTTGTTTCCCCTCCCCCTTTAAAGGTAATATTTATTTATTTATTATTATTATTGTTATTATTATTATTAACACAATTTACAATCTCTACAGTGTATGTACAACACCCCGGTCCTTAGGTAAGGATAACCTCCCCCGAAAAAAACAAATTGAATTATTTTTTGTAGATTGGTGTACTATGACTTTTCTTGATAAATGTTAACTTTGACTTCTGAAGATTTATTATCAATTCCATAGACAACACTTGTATTTATACCTCTATAATATAAAGTACAAACTTGTCTGGTTATGGTGTTATATAGGTTATATACAAGTTTTTTTGTTTTTTTTTGGGCAATATACTTTATGTCGATTTTTTCTAACTTATTCTGTCTACTTTCTGATGCTGATAAGTTAAAGCATAATACTGATATTTTAATATTTTTTTTCCACCTAATTGCTGAGAACAACATGCCTCTCTTACAGTGGAATTAACATATAATTATGCCCTTATTATTATGCCTAAAATGGGAAAATGAAATGTGAACAGATGTGATTTGGCTCCTCCTCACATGACAGATGCTGAGCAATCATTGCAAAAAGCAGCTTTACTGTGTGGGACACTTCAAAAACCTTCACACTGCAGGCACACCGACGTGAGGCGTGGGTAGAATTAATGCAACAGCTTATCGGCCTGTTATATCAGCCAATACTGACATTTCATTTTACTGTCTTTATCTACCATTACAGATGCCGATATTATCATGCATCCATAATATATTACAAATTATTAACGTATTATCTGTGCCAAAATTAACAACTCTTTAAGCAGGAATTCAATATTATAATTTTTACTGTGCTGAGGTTAACTGAACATGTGGAGGGTCACAGCACAGATAACAGTTTTCCTGTTATACCGTTTAAGTTAAAGAAACAAAATGTCAGGGGAGTATACTGACAAAGCCAGGGCGCATTTAAACAAATTAAAGGACATTAAAGGAGGTGTACAAACTTTTTCTTGTCTTAATAGCCTTCTTGTTTTTGAATGAAAAAAAAAAAAGTTCGATCAGGGTTTAGACTTGGATTTGAAATTTGTCTAAAAGCATGAGTAGGTTAAATCATAAAATATTCTTTGGTTTTATTACCATTACATTTATTGATGTCAAATTGGGGAGGAGAATGACTCATACCTATTAATGTAGGACATCAGTTGCTCTAGTAGTAGCTTAGCATTTAGCTAGCGTTAGCTGCTAATAACAAATACACTTACTTGTTTTTTGCTTAACACCATATAATGCATATTTCTATGAGAAATACGGATGTCAAAAATGAAATAAAATAAACGGTTTAATATAAAACGACCACCTTGTAAATCCTGTTCAGTTTTGGATAAGATATGTTCGATTTTGCCTTACACAACACCGGAAACAGGCGGCTGGTGTTACACAGAATTCTGTCCCCCGTGTCTGTCGCCGGTCAGTCAACATGGTCGGTGTGATGTGCGCGAGATTCCTCCTTCAGAGATCAACACAGGGCTTTCTTTTCTCCTCCAGGGCAGCACCCGCTTTTTCAAGGTATGACAATATTTTTTTTTTAGGTATGTGATTCATGTAAGATGAAGGTTTAAACATTATGTGGTTGCTTAGGCAACTGTCCTCAATTTTGACTTCCCTCCCCTCTGTGTGGAGCCAGGGAGACGAGGACGTTGATTCATGTCATACCAAGACCATCACACGAGTTTGAGATTGTCGGTTACAAGTTTATTAAACAGAGGCATTATTTTCACTCCATTTATCACAATTACCCCCCAAATACATTAGTATTACCACTGTCATGCTCTGTATGGTTTTATAATAATAATAATAATAAATCAGTTTGAGTATTACAAAATTCTCTTATTCAGGTTTTTTTTTTATGTGAATATTTTCTGGTTTCCTTACTCTGCTATGACAGTTGGGATGTGGACAAAACAAGACACTTCAGGACATCGTCTTGGGCTTTGAGAAACAACGATTGACATTTTTCATATTTTTTTGATATTTCAGAGACCAAATAACGAATAGATTAATTGAGAGAATAATCAACAGATTAATCTATTCTGAAAATAATGGTCAGGTGAGTGTTTTAGTGGAGTTTAGTTTTTTTTTTAATATATTTGTTTTCTTAATGTGAATAAAAAACAAGCTAGAAGCTTGTTTGCCCGTCAAACAGCATCTTTGGCACCATCTGGTGGAGCCATTACATTCACACTGTCTACAGGCCAGGTCCCCCCTGAGTCCTCAGCTGTGCTGCTTTGAAAACCAGCTGGCGAGACAACAGTTGACCAGAAAGTGCAGTGTTTCACATTTCAAAAACAAAAGATTGCTTAATGTGGTCAGATTTTTGTAGCAGTCAGGAAGAAAAAGTGTGAGAACAGGATGAACTAGGCTGCAGCTCCTTACACCAGCAGAAATGTTTGTTTCTTGGCTGCCCGTTTTCTGCAGAAACAGCCCTAAAGCTTTTGGCTGTCAGCCCTGTCAGTAAGTTGGCATTAGATTTTTGGCCTTTAAAGTGGGCCACATGGCAACGGCTCTGCAGTGCAGTCTGTTTTTTTTTTTTTTGTGAAATGTAAAGCGATGCAGAAGATGACTTCTCACAGTTTTTCAGACTACAAGCTCTCATTGCAGTATAAATGCTCAACAAAAAATTATACTAAGGTTTTGGTTCTAATTTTGTTTGCCTGTCTTTTGTTCCAGCCCATTCCTGTCTCGTGCACATAGATTAGGTCCCAGTGATGATGAAATGTACCAGCGCACCACGGTGTCCGTCATGCAGAAAGAGCCGGGCAGTGGGGTCATGATCCACAGCTACAGTTCTCAAGGATTCAACATTGACGGCAACAGGGTGTTCGGGCCCTGCGCTGTGCTGCCTCCTGCCATCCTCCAGTGGAACGTGAGATCATTATCTAAGATACCTTCACAGCTCTTAGTTTGGTGAGCGTGTTCTGTGGTAAAGTTAAGCTTTTATCTTTGTCTGTTTTTGATTGATTTAAGTCTCTCTCTTCAGATTGGCAGTTATAAAGACATCACAGAGGAAAGTGTCTCACTTTTCCACATGCTTGAACCAAGAATAGGTAAGAAAAAAAAAGCACTGATATACAGAGGAGTGACAAATTAAAAGAAAAGAAAATATATGTTAAAGGGGACCTATTATGGACATATCCAGCACTATAGTTTTGTTCTGGGAGTCCTCTAGAGTAGTTTTCCATGATTCACAGTTCGAGAAAATCCATATTTATCTTATACTGGCCCATTATACTGCTGCTCAGCTCATCCCCTGTCTAAACCAAGCTGCTTTAGCACCCTAAAGCCCAGTTGATTTGCCAACTTCTAGAACCATACTGGCACCCAGTGCTTGTGAACACTGGGATGAGGTTTTTCAGGCTCAGGGGTGGGAGAACTCAGCAGGGAGAGTCAGATAATGCTAACTGCAGGGCTAACTGAGTTAGCTAGCTAAGTTATAGTTAATGTTTAGCTGTTATCTGTCCATCAAGAAACTCTGTAAATCATAGAGTGTTCAGGCAGAGCAGCCATAACAGATGATGCAGATCAGAGTTGCTGTAAATCACCTTGGTAGGAAGAGACAGACTGAGCACATAGATGGGCGTGTCCCTGTACTTTGCTGAGCCTGGACCAGATGACCAGAATAAAGATATGTGATAGAAAATATGCAGTGCTTTTGGCCATGTTTAATATGAACATCCAACATTGTAATATTTTATAAAAAGTATATCAGACACAAGGGAAAGCACAATAGGTCCCCTTTAAATTGGGCTGAGATCTGGTGACTGTGAAGGCCATGACGCACATGATTTACAATATTTTCATGCTCATCAAACTGTTCAGTGAGCCCTTGTGCCCTGTATGGAAGAATCTGCATTGATTTTTTTTTTGCTATGCAGTTACTCAGGTTTTCTTTTGATTTTGTCACTCATCTAGGTTTATATATGGTGCATTTAACAAAAATAAACTACTTTCTGATGAATGTGACTTATTGTTTTGTTGTTTATGCAGAGATTCTTGTGCTGGGCACCGGTGCACGGCTTGAACGAATTAACCCCTCAGTCCTTGCTTTACTCAAGAAAAAAGGCATCGCTGTGGAGGTGCAAGACACGGTAAAGTATGCCCAGTGTGTCAGTGTAGTAAAGTCAATATGTTCTTCCTGACAGAATGACAGACTTTCGCAAAGGCAGGAGGAGTTTCTGACTGTCTGGTCTGTAGAGCTGCACTGATTTACCTTTCTGTCTCTCTTCTTCATCTCTGCTATGTTGCAGCCAAATGCATGTGCAACCTTTAACTTCCTGACTAATGAGAGACGAGTTGCAGCCGCTGGCCTGATCCCTCCCTCCGTCAGTACGGCACTCGATGTGACACAGGGATAAGTGTTGTGGTGACAACAGAAACTGTGACTGATTTCTGCAGATGGAGGCCAGATGAATGATCTCAGGCCTGTGGGAGGGTTGTTCTACTTCTGCCCAAAGCTTGACCACTAGCTCGGAAGAAACCATCACTGTATTTGATTAAAATGTTAAAAGCAGCCGTCATCACCCTCTGATTTGAACAGGGAGCTGATGTACTGCTGATGTTGGGTTTTCTGTCAGCATATTTATGGGATAGGTAGGAATATTTGAAGTAGGATCGTATGTGGTACTTTTGGTAGTGAGTGTATCACATACAGTAGATGCCAGTTGACATGCAAGCAGGTTCAGAGGAGCAGCAGTGGTACTGGTGTTAGACGCTATGCAATGTACTGCTGGGGACAGGGTCAGCAGCAAAATGTATTTTACCCACTCAATGAAGATCCACCTAAAAACAAATCTAAATCAGTTGAAGTGTATGTTATATTTAGAATATTTTCACCACTTTACATATACGTCAGACAGCCTTTTCTGACAGGAAACAGCTGTTATATCAACCAAATATTGCTCTCTGGAAACCAACTGGACTCTATTCACAAAATCAGTCATTTTACCTCTCAGAACACAGGAGTTGCTGGTCTACTGCTGCCACGATCGCTTGTTTGTTTGTGTCATTGTGTGATTTTGGTGTTTTAAAAGGATAGTTTGGATTCACTGAAGTCACACAATAACACAAACAAACTAACCGACTGACGCAGTGGTAGACCAATAACTCCTGTGCTCTGTGAGGTAAAATGTTTTTGCAAAAGGACTCTGGTTGAGCAAGAGATGATGGCTTATATAACAACAGTTTCCTTCAGAACAGGCTGTTGGATGATAAGGTAAAGTTGTTGAAATATTTTAAATATAGCGTACACTTAAAACTGACATACTCTTTTAGGTGGCTAAAATGCATTTTGCTGCTGACCCTGTCTACAGCAGTACAGTTCTTAGCTTCCGTGCTGTTAATCCTCTGTGCTTCTCCAAACTGGCAGCATGTCGACTGTCATCTACTGTAGTCAATACACTGACTATATCTCACACAACCCCGCTTAAAATAATCCAAACTATCCCTTTAAGTGTGTACAGGTTCTCAGGTGAATATAGTGAGGTCAGCCATGATGTAGAATTACAGGTGTATCAGTGTTCTTCTGTAGAAATACTGCGTTATGTGTATAAAATGTATATTTAAAAGTTTTACATGCAGCTAACAATAACTGTAATGAATTTAATGTGTGTTCATTTGTAACATACAGTAAATACTGTATAATAATACCTGGATTGAATAAGTATTATTTTAAAAGACCCCTGTATATATAAAAGGGATCTGTGTGTAGAAAAAGTAAGAATTGTTTGTGTGTGAATATGTTCCAGCCCTCCAGCCGAGGTGTTGGTGGTGACTGCCCTTCATTTCATTAAGCCTCTTTACTCAGCGTGTCTGTCCGTCCTCTGTCTCCAGCAGCGCTGCTCCCGCCAGCAAGCTGCCTGTGTGCAGCACATGACATAATTCAGTGGCTTTGTCCTTCTCACACATAAGCTCCATAGATAAGAGAATCCACAAATCCTCTGCACATCACTGTGATTCATCTCTAATCGTCTGCCTCTGTGCCATATACCCAGTGCTGCTCTGAATGTTTAAATCCCTGTCGTTCACATGCCGGGTGCTGCATGATTACTTTTACCTGCTGCTGCTAAAAATTTGTGGTACCGATTTGTTCTTAAAGAGAAAAAAAAAGGTAACATTTCCAATCAAACTGGTTCCATTTAGATCACATTTGTCCATATGTAGAAATAATGTGTTCAGTAATGTAAAGGACCAGTGAGTAGTATTTAGGGGTGAGCGTGCAGATTATGTACGGCAGTGTCTAAAGCCAGTGTTTGGTTTGTCCATTGTAGGCTACTGTAGAAACGTGGCAGTGCGACATGGCTGCCTCTGTGTAAGAGGATCTGGCCAAAAAAAGATTTCAAAGATTTTGATTTCAGTCAGTTTCAGCTGATGTGTCTGTTAAAAGTGCACAAAACAATAAAACTTTAGAACTGTAGACAAAAAGTTGTATTGATGTTTTCAGAGTATTGCTTTTTCTCGTACCAAAACATTGCAAATGCAAAAGAATGGAACTTAACAGGGGCAGCAACAACAAAGATGTTTTTGAAAACTGTTCCACAACAATGTTTTTCACACTTTACAGAACTTCAAAAAAGGGAGAAATTATAGCAAACAAATTAGAGGAAATAAAAGACACCCAACATTTACATTGTACACTCAGGCTCCAGTCTACATGCTACAAAACACACTCTGTTGTGCAGCTGTGCAGTGGTATAATGTAATATAATGTTGACAGTGTCCCTCAGTCGTCATCAGAGTTGTGAGACTGGTGTCTTGATCCTCCAAAGCGGAGCTCTGCTCCCGTGATCCGCTGGTACATGTCTTTAATATCCTCACACTCACTCACAAAGTGGTTTGTTGCATCATAAGAGCGGGACACAAATATCTAGTGAGGACAGAGAAGACAGAAGTCTGACCCGTCACACTTCACCCCATTATATATTAGTTATTTATTGCACAGAAAGTCTCTTGGAGGAATCTCCTCATTACCTGACTCTTTCTTCCATCTTCATTGGGAACTAGCAGGTTTTGGACTGAAACAAATCTAGGTTCAAGGTGGCGATAGGACACAACAGAAATTAATAAGTGTTGTTTAAAATGCAATTTTATGTTTTGCAAACTGTAAGATTAAAAACTTGAAAGTGTCACTCACTTTTGCATGATTGGCTCGAGAAGCTCCAGCCCTGGCTGCACCTCTTTCTCCGGGTTGGTGGTTTCTACAGTTGTGCTCACTGTGGCGATGTACTCCCCATCTGAGGCCACATTGTGTGTAAAGGACACTACAGATATGTAAATATCTGCATGGACAAGAGAAAAGAGTTTTTTTTTCCATAAATTATACTATTTAACTCACTTTAGTTCATGGGCTGCACACTGCCCAATTTCAATTTCAAGTTGGTTAGCAGTAAAGCAGCAATACCACTGCATAATAATCTATAAATGACAACACTTCCAAATATTTTCTTTTTTGTGTAAAGAAGTACAAGTACATTCTGAACAGTTTTACACATTCAGTCTACATGTGCATTACAACATATAGATCACAATGGCTCTACAAATGTACACAACATTTATGTATTTTGGAACTCCAAAACAATATAGTATTTTGCTTGTGTGTGATTCAAGCAACCTGTTGAAATCTAGGAATTGTTTTAGTTTTCCAAACATTTCCACTCCTTTGTAGTAATGCTGCATCACCACACACCAACTAAAGAGGAAGCTAATGAAGGTTAAAGGTGACGGTTTTAACAGAGCCCTGGCATCAGGGTTACCTACCTATATAATTTTAAGTCTGATACAGATTATTTTGTACCGAAGCTGCTGATTGACAGTATTTTCAACAATGTTCATTATCTTAAATTATTTCACGGCTTTGTTAAATACTTAATTCTGTAGGTTAATTATGCAATTCAAAGGTCTGTTATTTCTGAGTAACAGATTGTTGCTATGGACACAGTTCTGATCATGGACTCTGAAGTGACTTATCTTTACATATGACCACAATAAGTATTCATTGTTTTTTTTTTTCAGGGAACTGTATTCTGGGTGATATTCAGTCCGTACTAAACATGGCAAAACATTTATTTAAACAGAAGGGTGGCAAATTGAACACCACATTGTAATTAAAGTGCGCTGCACTGCAAAACATTTTTAAATTGGTGATGTATATACAAACATCACTGCTGACTAAATGAGAGAAAATGCTCTTCAAACCCGTTGCACATCATCTTAAGGAAATCTATCGTTCAACCCGGAAACTGTAGGAAAGCGGTGCACACGGTTTTCAGAATTAATCAATGGAATCAATGACTGCCTCGCAATTTTTTAACACTTTGTAGGCCGGATTGGTCCCTTTGGTGGGCACGTTCTAACCCCTGGGCCATATGTTTGACAGCCCTGTTTAAATCACTGTGAATGAAATGTTGAATTATTTCTCCATACTTTGGCAGGGAAAAAAAACCTGACAAAATACCTGACTTCCTGTTGAGCTGTGCTTGAGGGATGATGATGTGACAGGAGTTGGCCTCATGGGTGTTTTTAACTGGATGATTTAATAAACAGATGACTCTGATCACACGCCCCACTTTCCTCACTCGGTTAGGAACGTAGCTGGGATCACAGATGAGCTGTTTACAGTGGAACAGCTGTTGAAGAGACACAATGACAAAATCACCGAGTGTACAACTGTGCTGCTGGGAATTTTCCAACATCTTTTGCGATTTCTCTTCACTTCCTCGATAAAACCTTGCCTTCCCCTCAGATTTCACAGCCTGCACTTTGCCGTTGTCCATCACAATCTCATCCACTGCTCTGTTCAACAGGAAAGTTCCTCCATACTCAGCACTCAGTCTGAAACACACATAAGCTGCGTCAACATTGATCTCATTTCACTACATGTAACAAGAAGACAAACTGGAACTTTTCTTGAGAAATCTGAGAAGTTATTTCGTAACCTGGCAAACCCCTGCGGTAATTCCCCCAGCCCGTACACAGGGTAGATATATGGACTGGTGTTGTGGCGGGACAGACACTCAGAGTACACCTTGATCCGCCTGATGGTTTCCAAACACGGCTGATCCAAGTAACTACAGTGTAACCAGGAGACAGTGAATGAGACCAGGCATGCTTTAAGTTAAAGGATCATCTGTCATCATTTGTTATCTGGTTTATGACAGCGCCTGTGACTGACCTGTCACTGCTGTGTAAGGCTATGGCGTGACCTGTGAACTCCATAACATCTTGTCCCAGGTCAAAGCGGCAGAACAGGTCCCGCGTGGTTGTTTTTTTAGGATCCATGTCCTGGTAGGTCCGAGGGTTTCTCTCGTCAAAGTTGAGGACAAAGAGCAGCAGCTTCCTGAACCTCCTCTTGTCAAACATGCCCAACAGATCTGAAACATAAAAGTTTTTTTGAATATTATCAAATGGAGCTAGAAATGGAGCCCAAAAAAAACATTGCAGCAATTTTTGCTCATCACCTGAAGCGTGGGCTTCTTCCTCTGTGCCAGGGACTTTGTGCACTTTGCCTGCTTTGTATACAAAGCTGCCTTCAATGACTTTGAAGTCCAGATACCGAGTGACCTCAGTGTGCACCAAGATTTTCACCAACTCATCTGATGCAAACACAGCAGAGAGCACAAAAAATGACCAATTTGCACTCATTATGATTTTTGTAGTTTTTTGTGTGTGAGAATTGTAGTTTTTTGTTGTTTTGTCTCCTTAGCCTTGGATTTTTAAAACTGTTTCACATCATGATGTAATATTTACTTTTGTGGACCCCAAGAAGAGTAGTTTCTACCTTGGTGGTGGCTAATGGGGATCTAAACAAATAAATAGATTCACAAATTTATTTATTTATTCTTTATATAAACAGGAAGGTCCCACTGAGATATAATATCTCTCCTGCCAGATGGCAGCAAAGAGTCATTTTAGTTATATTAATTTTCTGGACATGTAGATCTTATGGTAATAATGTTTTCCGTATTTAATGGTGTGTGATTTTGTCAACACAATGATCCAAACAATAACTATCTGCACTTAAAAGAAAGTAAAAGGAACATGATCTTGTTTATTGCATGTTGGTTTTTTCTTTTTAAATTATGTTTAAAACATAAGTTATAATAACGCAAACAAAATACATAAATGAAAAGTCCAGACTAATAGCATCAGGCTCTCACCATTGGTAAGAAAGAATTTGGGGATAAGGTCGATATTCCACTCTTTTCCACGGCCTGTAGGCTTGGCAGGGTGTGGAACCTTAAACTTCTTGTACAGCTGTAAATGTAGAAAAGAAATTGAGAATTAACACACAAAAAAAATCTACAATGTAGCAGCAGGTTTGTAACATGGAGGATTAGCTCAGGCACGTGTGTGTGGTTGTGTTGTTTGTATTTATGTGAACACACCTGCTCGAGAGGAGAAATGGACGCACTCTCTCCTCCATAGTACGGATTCTTGTCAATGTGAAGAACCTTTTTCCCACTTTGAGAAAGTAAACCAGACAGGATACACTCCTGAAACAGTAAAGTGCACTGTCAGGACAAGGATCAACACCACCATAATGATGCTATCTAATTATTATAAATCCCTTAATGAGCCACCATGCAGGAGCTCAGAAGGTCTGCATGTGAATGATCGTTTTACTCGTGAACAAACCTGACTTATAATATGAACTATTAAAGAGTAGCACAGGGAGAAAAAACGAAACCACAGATTATTCTGTATATTTACTATATTAGTTACTGCACTGATCCATTCTTTGGTCAAGAAAAATGCTCAGGCATCTGTGACAATACAAGTTGTGGTAAAAATCTAAACTCTTAATTGATTAATTGTCAACTATTAAAATAATCACCAGCTATTTTGATAAACTATTATTTTTTATAAAGAAAAAATATCTAAGTTCTCTTATTCCAGCTTTCCCAAAAGAAACATTTTCTGACATTTTAGGATGTCACCCTGGGAACCCTCTGGGAAACAGTGATCAACACGTTTCACCATTTTCTGACAATTTATGAACCAAACAATTAATTGATTTATTGAGAAACTGACTGACAGATTAATCGATGAGAAAATAATTGTTAGTTGCAGCCTTGTAATTTTCCCATGTGTCTTGTACAGTGGGCCACATATTTTACAATAAAGAGACGTTTTCTTACCTTAAATCCAGTTCCAAGCACAATGATATCATATTCCTGCATCATAACAGTCTCTCCACTTGTTTCTCAATGCCTCACTGAGTCTCAGTGCTGCAGAGTGTAGCCTGATGAATGTGTGTGTGTGTGTGTGTGTGTGTGTGTGTGTGTTTGGGTGGGGCGTGCATATGTGTATACAGAGAGGGACACAGGTATGATGATGATAAGTGACAGTAATTGCTTTGTGCCATAATCCTCTTAAGACTGGAACGTGTGTGTGTGTGTGTGTATGTGTCTGTGTAAGAGAGAGAGAGAGAGAGAGAGAAAGAGAGAGAGAGACAAGGAAACACTTCCTCGCTTCCTCTTCCATTCTGAGAAATTCTCTTCACTAAATGACACCATGGAGAAATAACAAAGATTAAATCCGACTTTCAAAGGTTAAACCCTGAAACTGTCTGTTCTAAATATGTATCTGGCTGCTGCAGCCTGAGAGTCTCACAACCATTATGAGTTAAATTGCAATATATATTGCATCATATTGTAGAATATATAACTCACATGCATGCAGATGACACCTATGTGATGAATATGTATACTCTGTGAATTTTCTGTAAACTTCTTTGGCAATATTTTGGCAACATATTTCTGTTCATGCCAATAAATCTATTTGAATTTAAAAATTTGAGACAGAGACAGAGAGAGACTGTATGTACTGCTGTCATACTGCTGTGTTCCAGGTTGCAAGTTGTGTGAACATAGAGAATCTGATAAATCATTATCATTGATCAGCAACTGACAAAACAATGGATAGTGAAAATCTATTCATTTCCAGCTAAAATAGCATGTTTGACAACCCTTTAGTTACCATGAGACAACAGTTAATGTTAGCATTAACCACCTCCTAGCTAACATAACCATTTGATAGTGTCACATTGGAAAGGCGTGATTTATTTATTTATTTATTTATTTATTTATTGACATGTCATGTTACTGTCTTGCTGTTTCTTGTCCAAGTATGGAAGCTTAGCAGCTAAAACAGGGTTAGGTGAGAACAAAATAACAGTTTGGTCCTATGTTTTTCTTAATTACAACACTTTTGTGTTGGATGTCATCTGTATGAACAGAAATATGTGTTCCAGGGAGCATAATAACGTTACTGACTGAACCAGAACATTTCTGTGGCCATGTAAAGAGACAGCAGGACAGTTAACGTTAACATTAGCCGACATTGCTAGCTTGATTATATTTTTTATTTTTTAATTTATTGTTAAATATTTTATTAAATTATTTAATTTATGGTAAAATCTGTCATCTCCCCTCTTCATCCCCTTGTACCAGAGAGAGAGTAGAGTTAATTCTTTCTGCTGTCACAGACAGACCTGTGCCAAATGTCCTTTTTAGTTTTTAATTGGGGGTGTGAATCAGGGCTGATATATTATCAGATGATATTTCCTGTCACAGCTATATCAGTATCTGCATATAGCAGATGATATATTGGCTCTAATAAAATCTGATTTGACAGATTATGTCAAAGCATTTAATTTGCAAAATGCTCCATAGAAACCAAAGTTTTTTTGATTAATGTTACTAGAAAGCCTAAATGAATATGTGAAGAGTCAGAACTGTTGGCCCAGCTTGGAAAATGTCATTGTTTACAAGGAAAAGTCAGATCTCCAGTAGCAGAAAGAGTGGACAGAATAACATAGGGGCAGACATTATTTTTCTCTGCAGCCTTCAGCTAATATGCGGTTGATAAAATCTGAGAGAAGGGATGATGCTGTCATAACCAGGCTGAGACGAGGCATTGTGATCTGGCCAGTTATCTGGAAATCACAGGCAAACATCCAAACTGACACGATTTTCATGGACATTTAGAAACAGTCCAGAGTAATCCTAAAATTTCTCCACTCAACTGGCGCTGTATGTAAGACAGCAACCCTTTGTCCTGCGGAGGGCAGCAGTACACTCTTCAGTATGCAGCCTGCTGGAAATTGATTAGAAGAAGAAGAAGAAAGTTTTTTTTAAAAAAAAAAAAAACGTTGACGCGTGAACTTCCTGTCTTCGGGCATCTCCGCCAGCTGAGCTGTTTGACTGTGGAGTTGAACAGGTCAGAGACATGTCTTCAGCACAGACAGTAAGTGATCAAGTTAACGTGCTTTACGTGGTAAATAATGTCTGTTTCCGGATTTCTGCGTGGAATTAACGATACTGCAACGTTAGCAGCTGAATTACCGACTTTTTTCAGTTTCATTTTACCCTCAGAGTCAACCGAGCTTAACTACAACTAACACACACTAATTTATAGCGGCATGACATTAGTCAGCATTAGCTAATTAGGTTACTTCATATTCTTTAATTATTTCAGTTTTATGAATAACATGTAAGAAACAATAGACGTTAAAGCATGTAAATAAAGTTAGGAAGTAAAATTAGTCAGAGAAAAAAAGAGGTGTGTCAGTTGTTCACGCCTAGGTCTGTGATATGAGACACATAGTTTATGACTTAGCTAAATACTTTCACTAATCTAAGCCAGAAATGATTCTGTTCAGTGCACATAAATAAAGAAATTGATCTTAATGTTCGCTGACAGTAGATCTGCTAATCTGTCTGGGACTAATGTCCACTATCACTATTACTATTTTTATTCATCTAGATTGTTTTGGTGTGAGTTTCTGAATTTTAGAGATATTAGCCACAGGGATGTCTGCCTTCTCCATCCATCCATCCATCCATCCATCCATCCTAGAGCTGGGCTGTATGGCTTATAAATAATATCACAGATTTTTAGGCTATTTTGTGATAAATTATATATTTAAGACATATTTTTGACCAAATAGCACAATATTGATTTGCATCTGTGTTGTAGGAATTTGTATTGGTGCATTCTCAAAATATAAACAATCATATTTTTGACAAATAACAGTAATGTGGGATTAATGACTAAGTGGGTAAAGGCAAATAATAAAACAGTGAGAATAGTCTGGTGTGTTCTGTAAATTACATCAGTTGTGAACAAGACCCCGAGATACATAAAATCCTTTCCTTAGGGCACCACCTCCTGGGGCAATTCATTGAGTGTTCTTAAATAATGTTGTCACTGTTTCATCAGGATAGTTTGCTGTCATCATTGTTTACATTCAACCTTTGTTGTTCTTGCATGTTTGTCTCAGTTTTCAGATCCAAACCAACACAAGCGTGTATCTGTTCAGTCCAAGCCTGGATTCCTGGAGCGATTAAGTGAAACTACAGGAGGAACACTTGTTGGTATCGGACTGTTTTTCCTCTCAATTTATCTGCTCTTCACCAATGAGGTAGGAAACACTCACACAGAGGAAAACAGCTGCATTTGTGAATATCAAAGTCAAATTGCTGTGTTGCGGACTAACACACCTTATCCTCTCTGTAACTGTTTCCTTGCTCAGGGTCGGGCTCTGCAAACAGCATCTTCCCTGGATGAGGGTCTTTCTCAGGTTGTGTCGCTGGAGCCTTTCTCCAGCTTTGAACTGCAGAACAACAACCGTTTAGTTCATCTGTCTGCACAGCTCCAAACCTCACAGGTAGACTGTATTTTTGTTTTCAGTTTTAACTCTGTTGTGTCAAGCTTCTCTCTGCATTCACACATTCATGACAATGATATTAGACCTCTATTCAAAAACTACAAATTCGTCCCTTATGTGCTTTGGATTAATCTTAATGGACTATGTATTTGGAGACACTGTCTCCGTTACACACACCGCACATCCACCTGAAAGCACTGACTGTAAAAATTTCCCATTATAGTCACAATTCTTTAATAATCAAATTTAAGAGATCCTTAAAATGTTTTTTATTTGTTAATGTGGAAAAGTGTTTGTAAATCTGTATTCCAAAAATCTTGTATTGGTCAGTCAGCATCCTGTGTTTTCTTACTCTCAGTCTGATAATACTGATATGTGTTTTTGTAACAAACTTAGCGTGGATTAGGGGGTCAAACAGGTTATTATTTTAAAACATTTCAGTTTGTTTTGACCATGTTTTGGTTTGTGTTTTATTCTGCTGCTGATTTGACTGTTTTCCCTGAAGTAAATTTTACTGTCTGTGTCCGTGCAGCCTCTGTATGACCCCAACTACAGAGTGGTGGTGCACGCGGTGAAGCTGCAGAGGCAGGTGGAGATGTATCAGTGGGTGGAGTACCGGGAGAGCAAGTGAGTCTGTTGTCGGCATATGTCAACATTCAGGGTGGAGTCAGGTACAAAAATGTTGACCTGAGTACAGAGCATTGTTAGTCTGAAGTCAGTTTGTCACTGTGCGATTAATTTCAGGGACTACCAAGAGAATGGTGAGACCAAAACTGAGACCACGTACACCTACAGTGAGTTTTTTGGGGGGTTTTTTTTATCAATACTGTTATTTTATCATAACAGCATGACATGTTTGAGTCTGCCTGAAAGCCATTTAGCTCAAACAGAGTCAGGGTCCTGATATTGTGCATGTTGGCTCACTGGAAAGGTTCTGCTACACTAAATGGAACACGACCTTAATTAGTGTAATTGGTAATATCTTCAGTTACTCTACTATTTCACTAGTGTCAAAATTGCTGCTGTGAAAAAGGTCTTTTGTTTTGATTCCTTTTCTTTTTCAGACACAGAGTGGAAATCAGAGTTGATCAACAGTCGAAATTTTGATAAAGAAATCGGTCACCAGAACCCGAGGTACTCAGTACACCTGCAATAACTGTGCAATAAATTTACTATTAAATGAATTTCCAACTATTTTGATTATAGGTTAATTGTCATTTCTTTTAAAGAAAAAAATTGAAAAATAGATCGAAAATCTCATATTACAGCTTCTCAAATGTGAATATTTCTGATTTCTTTAGTCCTCTAGGACAATACATTGAATATCTTTGGATTGTGGACAAAACAAGACATTTTAGGACCATTGTGGGCTTTGGGAAACAGTGATCAACATTTGCATAATATTGCATAAATTGTGTTTTTCTATTGTGACACAACATATATCTCCATATTTCACAGCCGTATTCTGTGACATTAGAAATAACATTTTTGTGTGCAGCTCATTTATAATTTAATCTATGAATCGTAGTGCCATGGCAGTGGAAAGTGTGACAGTGGTGGCACCAGAAGTTCGAGTTGGACCTCTCATTCTGTCTAAAGGTAACTGATATAAACAAGCCATTTACAGAAATTAAACTGATATTGTGTTGTGTCACAGTGTTTAGATTTTACTTACAATTCATCAATTGATTATTTGATTGTTTGGTCACCCTCAGGCCTGGTGGAGCAGATTAATAACTTCCAGACACTGAGTTTGAGGAACTTTAATGCCCTGAACTTGGACCCTTTTCTCAGCGTTGATGACGATTATTTCTATCACACTCAGTACCCACGCAGGCCAGAGGTGAGCATCAAACTTCTGGAAGCCGATGGAGTCTGTACTCTGCATTGGTGAAGTTATTGAGATCAGTGTTTATTTGTTTGATTATTTTTCACAAGGTCGGGGATGTGCGTGTAAGATTCTCCTATGCCGGACTGAGCGGTGAGACGTCTCAGCTCGGCCCGGCTCAAACTGTAAGTGATGCAGACCAATTACAATATTTATATCACTCATGATGATCATGATTTTAAACCATCTCCAAATGTAGCTTGGATCTGATTTGCAAAAATCACGTCATGTGGGCTTTTGCTATGTAAAGTAGACATTCTAAAATGAATCTGGATATACCAAAAAACAACAAGGCCTTAGTTTCTACAGTGCACATGCTTTTTAGCGTCCCCTTCAGATGCTGGTAAAAATAACAACTGTTTTTCAGGTCAGTATCGTGGCCATGCAGAGAGGGGAGCAGTTGATGCCTTTTAAAACCAAGTCAGGAGACACTCTGGAGATCCTGTACCTGGAGGAGCTCTCTGCAGAGGTCAGCGTGGATTTTGGTTAATTTCTTGGACATTGCATTTGTTTTTTGTCAATTTAAAAAAGAAGTATGTAGTAATTTAGAAAATGGTCTGATGTGTCTGATTAATGCCTATTTTCCTCTTGGTCCTTAGTTCTGGTGGTTGACGTAGTTGTCTTGTTTTCCGTAGGAGGTTTTTGCCAGAGAACACCAGTACAACCGTATGAAGACATGGGGACTCAGGGCTGCAGGCTGGGCCCTCATGTTCCTCAGCATTCAGCTCACCATGCGCATCATCTACACACTGGGTAAACAAACCAACATTGCTGCTGTATATCCACATCATACATGTATTTCTTTCCCTGCAGCTCATGTTCATATTAACTTTCTTGTGTTCCTACAGTTGATTGGGTTCCTGTTCTCAGAGAGCTTGTGTCTGTGGGGCTGAAGATCTTCGCTTTGTGCGTCTCCTGCTCTGTGTCTCTTCTCACCATCGGAGTAGGTTGGCTTTTTTACAGACCGTTAGTGGCTGCGGCTCTGGGAGCAGTCGCTCTGCTTCCACTGTTTCTTGCCCGCTCAGGACTTCCAGCCAAGAAGAATGAATGACTGGTGAAGTGATGATTATCAAAGTGACTCCTGACGCCAGGCTGCAGCCGTCCATCACAGGAGAAGGACAGTATTGTCTGCAGTGTTTTTTTTTTTCCATAGCAGGGTTACAAACAGCACATGGCTTTCTTAGCTAGAACGGGAAGTCTAAGCTAGTAAGTATGTTTTCTGATAGGTACAATAATTGGTTTAATCTAAAATCAGTTTCAGTGTTTCAGTGAGCTTGAATATAAGCATTTTTAATAATAGTTTGCAGTGGGCCATACTTTATCACTCTGGAAATATATTTATGGATGAAAAATAAGTTACACATCAACCACTCCTGGTGTCCTATCAGACACAGCTGGAGGCTGTTGTTGCCTTCAGATTTTAAATGTAATCAGCAGGTTTATCTACCCTTACACCTCACTGTATTCTCATTTGATATTTTGTTGCTGAAAGATGCACATAGAACCCTTTTTCATCTTGGTATTTTGTTGTTTACAATGAGCAACATGCACAGGATCGCTATTGTGTCATTTTAACTGTAAATTTAGCTCACCAAAGACTTCATGCTCGATTGATTGAACTTCATGTTCATTTTTGGAGTCTAGTTCTGTTGAATTGTTTTGTGTTATACAGGGGGCTGATTCTAATATTTAGTCATTGATGTAAATGGGTTGACCAACATAAAGTTCAAACAAATTCTGAACATTATAACCTTCATGAGGGCAAGATTTATTGCAAGGGTGTTTTTTTTGAGTGCATTAGTTGTAGGTATGTGTGCCTAATAAACTGCCAAGTGAACTGATGAGGTGATGAGAATTAAATTTGGTTTTCATTTGGAATATGATGGAAGTCTGTGCTTTGTAACCTGAAAAAAAATACCAATGTTCTCAAAAAATACCAAAGACCTGTGGATTTGCAATTTTGTTGTATTGTTTGTATGCATTTTGTGTTAAATAAAGCACTTTTCTGTGTATCCACTAATCTAAAAGACTGCTGGCTCATGTTTCCAAACAGGTTTCAAGTCAGGAAGGCTTGTAAGTACAGAGGCGGACAAGCTGAGCCTGACCTGTATGCTTAACAAATATATCACAGTTAACCAGCAGTAGGAAGAGCTGCACTCAGTGCTCATCCAGGCTCAGAAAACACTGGCGTGATAGCTGACAAATTAACTGTTTACATTAAAATGCTGTTGTTTTATAATCTTTTTTGAGTTCAAAATAAGGCTTTAATTTATTGATATCAACCAAACACTAAGTAAAGTTTGAGCTACAGAAATACCAAAATTATGGCAATGTAGAAACTGTCACTATTACAGTTTGTCCACTAGAGGGCACTGACAAGCTTGTTTTTCACCAGGAAAGAAACCAGCTCAGTATACAGTAGAACTCTGACTTCATTTATCAACCAATGTGAAGGATCCTTACCAAAAATATTGATTTTTGCACTTTAAAATGGCAACATAAGTTTAAAGAATCCTGTCTCTGTCAGCCTGTAGTGATGAGATAAACAACTAGTGTCTTATATTAATCTATAATATCCACTATATCTGCGGAGTGCATTTTGGCTTGTAAAGGTGCTAAAAGGGCTGGGTATCATTTAAAAATGTACAATACCCGTACCCTTAAACTACAAAACCTTATGTAAACCTTTTTTCTTTTAAAAGGTTTACATAAGCATGCACATTCAAACGTGATAAATTCTGTGGAGTGCTGGACAGAGGGACATGTCAAAAAAGGAAAATGCACACTAGATAATGCTCTCATGATGAACATTAAATAAATAGTGGGCAAATCACACGTTGCATTACATCAGTGAACACTTGTAATGTTTGCCTGTGAGCAAAACCAAACAAACAGTCATTTATTTTTTTTCTGGATCTGGGTACAAAAAAAATCTAATGAAAGCTTCTTTTGACTGGAGAAGTTTTGATACTTGGTACTGGGTGAACAGTCTTTGCCTTAATGGTGTCGAATATCGATACTGGCTGAGCCAGGATCCTGACCACAACTCTGAAATGCACATGTAGTGATTTATACCATTTTTACACCAAAATTAGTGTGTATATGTGGGTTTTTTAAGCATGGGTAAACCCACTAAGAATAGGTGATTAACCCTTTTCTCATTGCAGTAGATAGGTTTGCCTTTTTTTCTGATGTGTGATGAGACTGAACTGAAAAAAAGTCAACTCTCAGGACTTTTGTAGCTTCTAACTGAATCTCTGTGGTTTCAAGTTAAGTTTCTTTCCCATTTCTGCGTTCAGGTTTTTCATTTTAGTGTTTGCTTTCAGCTGAATAGACTGGTCATTAAATTACTGCTGATAAAAACCCAACATCTCCTGATTTTGAGAGGTGACAAACCTTCATTTCACGCACCAAAATGAAGCAATAGCGTGTCCACCCAGGTTTCATGTTTTTATAACTGCTGATCAGAGCTGGAGCCGATAAATACTCAACTCCTGTTATTTGACCTGGGGGTGAATACCAGTCGTACCCTTTCCCAATGAAGAAAAATGGCAGATGTTTGCAAGTGTTAGTGTTTTTTTTTGTCGTGTGTAAAAGGGGCTTTAGATGCATATACAAAGGGACAGATGCCAGATTGGCTGTGTGTGCGCTGAAAAAGTTGTATCCTCTGAATGTTTTGAGGGAACCCTGCTTAAAACCTGTATTCTGTATCCAAGCTGGACTAAAACTCATTCAGCGTTTATCAAGCAAGTGATACAAATGATCAAGATTCTTACAAAGTAATTTATTACACAAAACACTAAATTTCCATTTGTGTTTTTAACAAAATGAGTTTCCAGTCTCATATTGTGCATGTGATCATAATGCACATAGGATTTGTATATGAAGCAAACAAACAAATTTCGACTTCATGTGTGCATCTGCTTGTTGAAATAATTAAAGGACTATGGGTCACAGTGTACAGGTACTTCACCCTAGTTGGCTGTGGAGACATTCCTCAGATCAGCAGGCAGGGCTTAAGCACTTAACTGTAGTTGGCAGGTACGACACAGGTACGTCCCCTGGCTGACCACTTGGATTACATAGTACATGTTGATAAAGGAGGTTTCATTATGGCAAATTTACTCATGTTAAAGTACAAAAAAGTATTTTCCATAACCTCAAAATTGAATACTGACAGAACCTGACTACTTTTGCTTAAGACAAAAAAAGTAAAAGCATTACACCTTTAGTAAAAACTGGGGAGAACAGTCTTTTGTGTGGGTGTGTTTTGGGGGTAGGTTTGACCTAATGCTCCTTTTTCTTCTTCTTCTTCTTCTTTCCCCCCTGTAGGAAGCAGTCCTTGTGCCCCCGCTTACAGTAGGACACATTTACTGCTCTTCTTTCCCCGCCTGGCCTGTAGTGCAGCCCTGGTAGCCATCTCGAACACTTCCCTCACACCATCCTTTGTTTTTGCGGAGCACTCCATGTATCCAAAGGCACCAATCCTGTTAGCCATGTCGCGTCCATCCTCTGGTTTCACAGGTTCCTGAAGAAAAGGTTGGGAGGAGTTTTGGAAAAGCACATTCATCACTGGGATCGTATTTACACATCATATTGGAATTTCTAACTTCAACAGTTCCTTGTAAAATATTGATATTTGATACCGTGAGAGAAAAACAGACACAAGATTTTTGTTAAAAGATAAATTCAGTGTTGCACCTACCGTCGCAAAAAAAAATATTTTATTCATGTTATGTTGTGAATTCTTCATGTTAAGAAATTACTGGTTTGTTTCCGCTCTCCTTTCTTTCCGCACATCAGCTGTGAGTTGTCTCACTAACTACATATAAAGATTAGGGATGTTAATGGCTAACTGGTAATCAGTTAACTGCTGTGAATGTTTTGGATTGTTAGGCATGGGGTTTATTTGCGTGTACACACACTTGGCTTTTGTCTAGAAGAGAACCCTAGATTTGAGAATTTGTGGCACCTCATTCCTTAATTGTGCACAGCTTAACAACAAATAGGATTAGGCACAGTTATAGCCTGATCTACTTCATTTAAAGCTCTTAGAAATCAGCTCCTTATGCATTTTAAATTGGACAATTCAGAAGTGTTTTGTTATATGCTGCAAATCATAGTGATGTGGAAGCTAACCCATAGGTCGGAGGGTGACCATCGACTTATTAGAAACTACCATAGGTTGTTACGATATGAAGGGGAAAAAAGAGGAGAGAACGAGAAGGAGACAAAGTGACACCCAGAGTTCATGTCTTTGATGAAGGCTTATTTGTTTTGCTGCTATTTAACAAAGAAGAATACATTAGCATGATTTGCCTGTTTATTTAATATCAACTCTAAAAGGACAGCGCTTTGACAAACATTCCATAGCTCACTGAAGTAATGACAGGTATTTCACATTTTGCATTTTTTTTTAACCAGTTAGTTGCCAGTTGATGGGTGTCAGCTATTGATGGTAAAATTAACCAAAAATTACATCCCTAATAAAGATCATTGGTGCAGCAGTCACTGATGCTGTGAACTGTATTACAGCTGTAAAGGTTCATGTAACACTGTCTGAGTGATTCAAGTATATTCACTGTACTGCTGTAATGTTGATTAAGCCTTGTTTCAGTAAGCTAACTCGCTAGCCTAACTAGCTTGCCCTGCATCACTGTGAGCACACAGTTAATGTGGCTTCAGTGTGATATTATAGCAACAGTTGATGTATTCACACAGTCACACAGAGAGTATGGCGATCTCATTTTACAGTCCTTAAATATATATATATTTTATATATATATATATTTAATATAATTATTTAATGCTACCTATCAACTGGCTTTCCAGCACTCTGCCTCTCTTTTTTAATAATGTGTTTGTTTTGAAATTTCTACCTGCTTCATTTTGGCAAGCTCCCTCCTGGTGTGCTCATCATTACGCAGGTCCTTTTTATTTCCCACCAGGATAATGGGAACATTGGGGCAGAAGTGTTTCACCTCAGGAGTCCACTTTTCGGGGATGTTCTCTAAACAAAGGGACAAAGGACACCATCAGTCAAAACAGAGACACAGCTACAGGCTACATGTACGTGAGATGAATCAAACAGAGTAAGAAAATTACTGTTATCTTAGATGGTGAAATTTATTGATGCACAGGTTCCTCAGCAATTTCATGCGTTTGTGTGTGCAGCTGTAATGTACAGGAAAACTCACTAGAGGAGTGTGCACATGTGCTTCCTCATGTCCAACAGACGTCCCTGTTTGTTCAACTGTTTTTTTGTGGCTGGTACTTAACATGACATTACTGGAGCTTTTTTTTTAAAATCCCCAATTGGTTTGTCTACCTCCCTCTAGGCCAGGGCGATAAAATGACAACAATATCTATCAGCGAAAGCCACATTATCAATAACAATAAAGTAGTTTGATAGTTTCACTTAAATGCATTGAATACAAACCACCACGAGAGCATGAAACGAATGAACCCAGCTCATGACATTATTATCATATGCCTTCATAATGGAGCTATGAATGGTGCTGAGTGACACTCAAACAGCCAATCATTTAACAGGTGTGGTGTTCAGTTGCCCCATGGAGCTGCACGGAAGACAACAGTGTTAGTGACATGTGGGACAACAGTGTGCTAAATGAGCGCAGATTAAACAGGATGGTTCAGCTTGGATGTGTGGCAGTTTTCAGGATTGCCAGGTCAGACAACAACTACCAGAGGTTAAAAGGCTCAGACATTTGGAGAGAGACTGGAATAGAACCACTGTTCCTTTGCACAGTAGGACATCATGCTCAGTCTGCTGTCA
Source organism: Lutjanus erythropterus (assembly GCF_056507025.1). Lineage (NCBI taxonomy): Eukaryota > Metazoa > Chordata > Actinopteri > Lutjaniformes > Lutjanidae > Lutjanus > Lutjanus erythropterus. The sequence goes on from NC_139318.1 coordinate 25,233,853, forward strand.
CTGTGACTGCCACCCCGGATACAAATGGGTGGACAACTATCAGACCACCGGTGTGTAAACTGCAGGAACAGCTTCCTGACCAAGACCCATAATACAACAACCTTATTATTATTGCCTTGGACACTTCCACCCGTTGAAGAACACAACATGTCGTCAGTCACAGGCTACATGATCAGTAATTATTGTTATCTACCGATATGTAACTTCACTATCGTCATTGATGATAGTGCCCAAGCAACTTCCCTCATATTTATTTAACAAGTAAGGCTGAAACTACTGATTATTTTCATTATTGATTAATCTGTCGATTATTTTCTCGGTTCACTGACGTGTTGTTAAGTAAATCAAATGTCAGAAAATGGTGAAAAATGTTGATCACTGTTTTCCAAAGCACAAGCTGACATCCTCAAACACAAAGATATTCTGTTTACTGTCATAAAGTACTAAAGAAACCAGAATATATTCACATTTAAGAATTTGAAATCACAGAATTTGGACATTTAAAAATGATTAACTGACTACCAAAACAGTTGGCGATTCATTTAATAGTTGATTACTAATCGATTAATTGTTGCAGCTCTATTAAGATACCAGTGAATTTAAACTACATATGAACTGTGTTTGCACTGGGCTCTCTAAATCATCCTGTGTCACAGGGTTATTCAGATTCTTGAGGACATTTTATGTTATAAGATTTGCAGGGACTTCCAGATTGTGTACCTGGGACTGATATTTGTTGACATAATTCAAAAGAGGGACATCTGTCTCTTCACCGTCCTGATACTTGCATATAAAAAGATTATCACGAGGAGCTTGTTGAAATGTGACCCTCCCACCTGAGAACAGTGGCAGGACATTGTAGAGGAAATATATTCCATGGAAAAACTGACTCACTAAGAACTAAAACAGTGACCCATGAAAAATGCTGAGGTAAATGCACTAATGCAAGAAAAAAGAGGGTTGTGTTCTCAGCTGATATGACTGGAATAGATCAAAGGTTCTAAAGAGTGAGTAGTACCCACCCCCCAATTTATTTTTTTAATTATATTTTTATTTTTATCATTAATGTTGTTTTGTTGTGCATTTTGTTCAATGAAATGTTGACTGAAAAATGAATAACAAAAACCCCAACCCTCCTAACCACAAACATTTGCACATTTGCTGTCAGCTCTCTGTGTCAACTTACCAAGACTGTCAGGGCTGTCGATGGAGAAGCACATGAGAATGACATCAGTATCTGGATAGGAGAGCGGGCGCAGTCTGTCATAGTCTTCTTGACCTGCTGTATCCCAGAGTGCTAACTCGACCTGCCAGAAGAGTTCACAAGTTATCAACCACATGAAGCCAAACCACATTTGGGGTTCATCAGGTCTACAAGTTAGGCGTTATAATCGCCTAATGAGTGCATACAAGCCAGTAACCTGTATTAAGAAATACTCATGTATCAAACTACTACCGATTTGGTGTGCATAAAACACATCCCTGTTTCAATTAGTAAAATTAACCATTTACACATGATCTATAAAGTTTGGGACCGTTCCTTAAAACACATCCGACCCACACTCTCACCCTTTTCAGTACAAGGGCTTATTAAACCGGCCTAGCCTGTCTCTGCACCATGTCTATTGTATTATTGTATGACCAGCATGACCTTGCTATTTGTTGTCTGTCTCTGCAGCAGAGGGTGTGGAAGGTAGGGGTTGGATATAATGCCCTTTTATTTTATTTATGTTTTTCATTATTTTTCCTGTCGTGTAATCTCTGAGCTAATTTGTTCTGTGTTACATATGGAAAAAAATGTGATAAAGATATTACAAAAAATAAATAAAACATTTACATACGAAACAATTATTTTAGCAAGACCCCCGTGTTCACTACATACTGCTGCTAGCAATCACAGTCTATGCAACCTTTTTAAATACAGACTCTCCTGATAATCAGGGCATGGAGATGAACAGTTTCCAGACTAACGTTTATATAATTCTGGAAAAATGTTAAAAATGTTCTTGTTCTTGAAGTTCTCCTTGTTTTTTCATTCACTTCACTGAATATAATAGATACACAGTAGTTTCCTCTATAGTGAGCATAAATTAAATGTTATACATGTGAATCATTGTTATTTTGTAAAATCACTGACTACTTTTTGCATTAGGGATGTTATTGATTAATCAATTAATAGCCATAAAGAATTTAACCAATATGAAATTTATTAACTGACAATGTATGTTTTGAATACACAAAAAGTGGTATGTTTTGAATTCTTGAGGTTATCAGATCTAAGGGTGCTTAGAAAACAGCAGACAAGCAAAATCATGTGTTGACCAATGTGTCATGTCACGCCTCTTTTGATTCTGCAATGGCAGAATGCTGAATAAAATTGCATGCTGGGGCGGCTTTACGCCAGTGCTGCTTGGTTCAGAGGCATTGTAGAGGTGAGCCTTCGTTGCAGTGCTATGGTGGAATATGTGTGGAAAGGGCTTATCTTTGTCCAAAGTCACTTACTGCACCTTTAAGTTGTAGTGATTTCAGACCCAGCCAAAGAGAGCAGAGCAGAGCCATTTGTGTGACTCAAACTTATTTTATATTTCTTTAAACACATACCAAGGAATATTATTATTTAATAGTTTGTACAATGTAAGAACCTAACTCGAGTAAGAGCTCTTATTAAGATTAATACGTGCTTTGTTAAATACTCAAGTCTTTCATCAACCCAAACACTCAAAATGAATAAACTGCATTCATCTTAATCAACATATCAAATCACATATGCAACCCATAACACTGCTGGTGAGCAGGAGAGTACAACCAGCATTCAGTTGAAACAGATGAAAAGTTACATAATGCTGATTCTGGCCTGAAATGTGAGAGGAGCAAATGTATCCGTACCTGTTTGCTATCAACTTCAATGTCAGCAACGTAGTTCTCAAACACTGTGGGCACATAGACCTCTGGAAACTGGTCCTTGCTGAACACAATGAGCAGGCAGGTCTTCCCACAGGCTCCATCTCCCACTATGACCAGCTTTTTCCTGATCGCTGCCATAGCTGCAGACAAGACACAGGTTAGAGAAAACAGCAACGGTTACAACACGAGAACACTTAATCTATAACAACAGGGAGGGTCATTTTATTGCATTCAGGCATTGTGCAACTTCTACGACTATGCCTGTGAGAAACAGTGTTGCCAGACTGGACAGTTTTCTGCCCAACTGGGCTGTTCTGGGTTGCACTGTACTGGGTAAAATCGGCTTGGGCTGGTATTTAAAAAAAGACAGAAAATATGTTTGCAAATATGCGTGTCACTATCTCAAAAATCAAAATCAAAGGCAGGATCAATGATTCTCCCACTGTTTGTTTTTTTTTCTCTACATCTCTACCTCTTTGAGAATATGTCAAGACTTGACAGTCTAACAACTGCATAGTTGTCAGTGAAAAAAAAGAAGGAGAAGAAGAAGAAAAAACCCAATTGTGACCTTAAAATCAAAAGTCAAATCAAACTATAAATTGAACTATGGATTTATAGAATTGTGACACAGCTATTTGCAACATTATATTATTATTTGTTTGGCTTTTTTACTTATACTCTCTTCTTTCTTTTCTCTTTCTCCTTATCTCTCACTCTCTCCCTCATCATTCACACTTTTGGTTGGCATACTGTCAAGGCTTGTTACCAAGTTGGATAAAACCTATTAGTTTTGTTATCTCAGCTGTCCTTTTGTTTTTTTCTACACTTGTGAACACCTAAAATTAAGGCTGCACATTATGGGAAAAAAAATCCTATTGTGTTTATTTTGACAGATATTGTGATTGTGATATAATTCACGCTTGAGAATGACCATTTTAAATCACAATTTTCATTTTCACTGGAAATAGAAAATAAAAATAAGAATAATGTAACATTTGTTGAGGTCTGTAAAGGTGGTGGACACTTTGATAGAAAAAAAACATACTTTGATTAGTTTAAATTGTGATATGATTTTTGCAATACAGTTTTCATTTTTACTTGAAAAAAACCCTACTAAAATCGTGATGATGTGACATTTGTTGGGCTTTGTGCCATCTGGAGAACAAGATTGTTAGGTCAGACCATCTTTGCAGCATTACACTAACTGATTAAAATGCTGTTTTCTCACATTTTGTCTGTCTCAAAAACTTGTGATTTGGTTCTGGTTCTGGTATTTCGCAACTGTACTTGGCAATATTGCGATTTCAATAATATTGCAATTAATTGTGCAGCCCTGGACCAAACAAACATGTTTCCTTACATCTAGAGAACAAGATTTCTAGGCAATTGCATCTCTATAGCACTATAGTACTTAATTATAATGCTATTTTGTAATACATTTTTCATTCATCAAACTAAAAATAAAAATGTTAAGAACCACAACACCATTCCTATTGCTTATGAATACATGTGAATTGTTTAGTATAGATCATATTTAAGCTGTTTTATTAAATTAATTTGGGCGGATTTTGGACTGGAAGTCATTAAGCCAATCTGGCAACTCTGATGAGAAAGGATGAGCAGCCAATAACCTTCAGCTGTGTTGACACAACGCCAAACCCGTCTGAAACCAACACCCGAGGCTAAACATTTAGCTCTCTGTAGCAACATCAACATCACAGCTGTTTACAGTCACACAGTCAACTAAGCAGTAGGTTTTATATAAGGAACGACAGATGAACAGCATGAAAAGCTGCGAGCCCACGACTCTTATTGATTGTTGTTGACTTTGGCTTGAAACTGAAGTCAGACTGGGAACCTTCTTCTTCTTCTTCCATGATGATACATTTCCGCTCCAGTGTTTCTGACCCATCCCCGGCGACAAGTCTGACAAATTATTCATTTACATGTTTGTCCAGATCACCATTAAGACATTGACAAAACTAATACAAACGCTAACGTATCGATACCTGGTATCAACATATAATAGAGAATCACTGCAGTGTAAGCTGACCTAGATTGTAGTTAGCTGAGATGTTCTGTTTACAAAAGACTTGACGCTAGTTAGCTACTGCAGCTAACCAGCTAGCGTTAGCCGGAGATGTGGCTAATGCGTTAGATTGACATCTTTACGGTATTATTCAAAATGAGTGTCGGTTACATGTGCGAGATTTATTATATAAATCAACCAGGGCCACAGCAGGGTTTGTGTTTCCCTTCTAAATGCTCAACCAAACCTCGCCTTTTCCTTTGAGTCACAAACCGGTCCGACTAGCTTGCTACCTAACTTAGCTTAGCTTAACGGAAGTCAACGCGTCTTTATCGTTCCGTTAGCTAGCTGGCTAGCGCAAGCAAAATATCTGAAGAAAATACAGGTTTACAAAAAATATATAACAATATCATTGCCAATAGGCATACTGACAAGGTGCTGTAACTTCACCTTGCTTGTAGATATCACATGCTTACCAAATGATTGGTTTAAAATCTATCCAAATGATGTTCAAGTAGTGCTTTGTTGGCCTCCGTCGCTGCTCCCTGACTGCGCTGCTGCTGCTGGAGGATTAACAGGAGGGAAGTGAGGGGGTGGGGAGACACAAGATAACAATACACTATTATACAAACATTAAAAAATTATACTTTATACATTATTATTATTATTATTGTTATTATTATTATTATTATTAGTAGTAGTAGTAGTAATAGTAAATTTGCTTCATATTTTGCAAATATTCATGTGAATATTTCATATTATTCAATAGTCAATATTTCATTCATGAGAAAATAAATTAATATGTATATACATACATATATATATATATATATATATATATATATATATATATATATATATATACATATATAAGTAGAGTAAAATATATGTATTTAGTGATTAAGAAAAGGTATCATATACACAATATGCTGACAGGACAACATACAGATACTGATATAGACATCTGCCAATATCAGGCCAATACATTATACAGTGGTGGACTATCTGAAGGGCAGGGGCAAAAAAAAAAAAAAATATATCATCAAAATAATACACAGGGAAATATTAACTATTTAACCATTTAGAGCAGTAGTTCTTTTTCTTGTATACCCCACTTCAGAAGTTGGCAAAAATATACTCCTCTCATCCCACACATTCTTTGACAATCATTAACAATGATAGGAGAAACAACTCATTAAAAAGGTTGCAAGCTGAAATCTATTTAGAAATAAAAGTCAACATGAGCAAACTCTTGTTTGTTCATTTTGTCTACTTAAATCATATTTTCATCAATTCATCAACTGTCATTCTTCTCCAGAAATACTCCAAAAATATAGTGTTACCAACTATTTTACTGTTGACATTCAATGCATTATCAGTAGCAGGAAAATTACTTCAATTTCAAAAATACTAATAAAAGTGCAAGTACCTAGAAATATGACTTAATTACAGTAATTTGGGTATTTGTAATTTGTTACTTTCACCATAGATTCAATGTAGCACATGGTTTTAATTTGGGCGGACCGGATATAAATTACACTGGTCTGCGGTGAAACGTAACATTTTAACACCAGGCCATTAGGCTTCTCATCTCATTAACCCAAATACTCCTCATCACATTATCTGCTCAGCCACTGTCTGAAAAATGCTCTTCTAACCAAGACTGCTCCTGTTAACCAGGACTGATACAGTGTCAATGAGCAATATGTCTGTATACACTTGTCACTTTATTTTTACTCTCTCACACAATCCTATTAGTGTATTGTTGTATTTTATTTACCTAATTCCATTTATTTAAATTATAAAATATATTATATATTGTATTTATCTCTATCTGACTACTGTTATTTTGACTTGTGTTCTTACTACTGAACAGACCTTGGAATTGGCACAATATGACCTTTTTCACAACAGCCAGACTAACATGAAATAGCAAGATAAACACACTTGTTACCAATGATATTAATTAAGGTACCATTCCATTCAGTGTAGCAGAGCCTTTCCAGTGATCCAACATGCACAATATAAGCACTGACTGACTCAGTTTGATTGTAACAGAACCTTAAATAGTATCATTAAAACACTTGTGTTTACCTCAGTGTTTCAGGTTGATATGGCTGCTGTGAAAAGGATCTCAATTCATTTTCACAGCAGACATGATTTGTCATTGCAGGAAAAGAACAGGTGTTGCTAATAATATTAACTGTTTGAGTTCAACAGTTGAAGCATCTCAGTACAGCATGTACATGACAAGGACCCTAAACCTGAAGCTGCTAAATGCAATTCAGCCATCATTAGTTTTATTATTTACATCTGTGCTTTTCCTACTGTGACATGTTAAAAATGTCTGCTTTTAAAAAGCACTATATAAGCTAAAATAATGAACATCTTTAAAAAAGATTTTGTCACAGGGTTTCAAGGTCAAGTAATAAAGCAAGAGCACCTTAATGATGTTATGATTTCAGTGCATTTGAGAGAAATTTGTCGTAGGGACTCACCTTTGAGTACTTTTTTTTAGGTTTGAAGATTCAAAAAAAGTCTTCATAGTCACTAAATGGTCAATCTAGGACTCCATTGTAAAAAAAAAAAAAATCAACCAAACTTTTCTCATGAACTTAACAAAAATATATGAATATTATTTGTTCAAGTTATTTAAACTTAAAATATCCAGTATTTATTTTCAGTACACTTGAGAACTTATAAACATAAGTCTTTTGGCTTGAAATAATGAGTTGAATGAATATAAAACACACACGATGAAAACTTGCTGTGTGTTTCTAATGCACTTTAAGATAAAGCATAGTTACTATTGCATTCATTGTCTACCCCCTCACATTTAAAATTTAATAAATTAATTTGGAGCAGTCTCGCATATTATCTTTGTGCAAATGCTGGAACAAACTGGCTCCAACAGGAGCAGCTGCAGCTTTTCAAGCTGAGACATATAGAAAGAAATCATATTTATTTGTAAAGTTCATCAGTGTGACTGAACAGTTGTTAGTTCAGCTTCATATCTTAAGCTTATTGAACATGTTTCTCAAGTACAACCGAATTAATATCAAGTTAATTTGACTTGAAAAGTTTATTTGTTTTGAATCTTTACAAAATTACCTCAACTTGTTCTTTAAATTTTCAGATTCAGTGAACTTAATATTAGGCAGCCCGAACACCAACTTTTTTAAAAGTTAAAACAAATGTTTTTTGTTTGTTTGTTTGTTTGTTTGTTTGTTTTGTTTTTTACAGTGCACAGTAGATCATAATCAATCAAACCGACAACCTTATTTCTTCCCTTGCTTCAGTTCCCAAAAATTTGCTAAAAGTTAAAATATTCTATTCCTCCTTTTGCAAGGGACCCACTATGACCCACTCAAGGACTTTTGTTGGTGCTCAGACCCCAGTTTGAAAACCACTGGATACCCAGCAGTTGTAAATAAGTTAAAATTAGCTCTCCCTCAAGCTCATTAAAATATTGTTTACACATCGATGCATCTATAATTATAATCAAATAGTATCAAATAATACTATAACACTCTGGAAGAGGCTATTGGATTCTGAGTATTTGTACGGTTAATACAGCACACTTTGCTGACAAGACTTTACATGATGGTATTTATTTCTACATAAGTAAAGGATCTGGGCACTTTTTCCATGACCGTGATACAAATCTGACATATGCATTTAGTTTAATGCTGCATTAAATCTGCATGTAAGAGAGACCATAATCATGTGAGACAAATTACATGTACATTATACCTTCTGTCAGCTGTTCAGTTAGACCTACAGGTAAAAAACAACTGTGCTTTTATGATCCTGATCCTGAGAGTGTTTTGATGATGCTGATTATTCTAATATGGAATTAAAAAAAAAAAAACAATTTAAACATTTCAGAGTGACACGCTGAGGCAGAAACAGACAGTCTGTTCTCACTTGGTGCAGCAGTGTATTAATAACTGCAGCTCTTCCTCTAATCCTGATAAGAGGCTTTCTCAGCACTGCTCAGTTCCACCTCGCGGAAACCAACTCAGGCGTGTTTCCGTGAAAACAGTAATACTAATACCTCTGCATGTTCAAGTGGCCAGTCATTCAACAAGGAAAAAAAAAAATAAACCACTTTGGAAAAAAGAGAAAACATTTCTGAGGTTTATTTCTCTGAAAACCCACAGGCGTGTATGATCCTCTTCTGAGAATAAGACCAGTTTGTAAACAGATGTCCTTTAATAGCTAACAACAGTTGCCCACAAACAGCCGCATGGTGTCCATGTTGGTAATAATTATGTAACAGGGTGTACTTTACCTCTTCAAGTGGAAGATGTCTGATCTAATTTTCTGCACATAAAGGAAATACAAAATACACACTGTCCTCTGTCTTTAAAAATAAGGACTTGCCAACCACCTCTGGTGCTCCATTCTGCATGTAATAGAGAGTAACAGCAACAGCGTGCCTGATCAATATACCCTGTGATGATTTTCAATATTATTTATAATGTGATTTGGCAAATAAAACCCAGACATGTAGAAAGAATACAAGAGTCATTACAGTGATGCCTGACAGAGAACAAACCTCTTCTTTGGCCCCAAATTCTGTTGAATTTTGTGCAAGATAATGATCAAAACACATGCTGCATCAAGATAGCCACAAATAGGATGCAAAAACATGTTTAAGAGAGTTTGTGATGATCGGACTAAATAAATAAATAAACTTTGGCTTGCAATCATAGGGGAACTGCTTTTGGTGCTATACACAGAGCCATTAGATGTACCATATAGTACTATATTGCTTTAACAAAAGTGGTGCTAAACAGTGCCCAGCAGTGGTTCTGTGGCTCATAATCACAGCCTCTTTTGGTAGTTTATACTATATATAATCTACAACCAATCACCATGTCTTATCTTTCCCTCATCTTCCAATTGTATCCCTCCTGCACAATTTTAACTGCAGTTCACAGCTCTCCAGGGGTGTGAGTAATTTGGATTGCCATCTCAGAAAGAAGTCCCCAAACTCATGTTTTATTAAAAATTGTGGCATTTGCTATATATGCCCTTGAAAAGGCAAACCAATTTTCATCATGGCTTACTCTATTTCTTTTGTTGAGGATGTATAATAGTCAGTTGCAGACCTTTGCTTCTGATAGCTTTCTCTTTGACCTCTCTGCATTCCCAGCACAATAGTTTGACAGAGAAATCTGTGATATATTTATTAGAATAAATCATAACATGATCATGATATGTCATGAGAGATTAAGGAAATGTGTGAAATTCTCCGACAACAATGCTTTAAAATTTCTATTCCAGCCCCTAACTTGTGTTATTGTTTGTCTGTTTCATGTTATTGGAGTTCAGTTTAATACAAAATATTCACCAAATGAGTGAGTGGCTGATTATGAGTCATTGCTTGTTATTACAATGTTGTGCTTGTCTTGCGCTCCTGCAGTGTTCCTGCCTGAGCTTCCTCTAGACTGGGGAGGAAGAGGTGGGGCAAAACAAATTGCTTCAATCCTACACTGCATGTTAAATAGGCTTGCAACCTATTTAATATACTGTCTGGACATTAACTTTAAGTAACTTATTTGACTATAAAATCCAGCACATTGTTGGTTAAATATATAGACACCTTATGTTGGAATATTTTTCTTTTTCCACCCAAAAGAACCACTGAAGAACCACCTTTTTTTGTGTGTGTAAGTGTGTAACATTGACCCAAAGTTGCAAGTGTTGCATGAGATCGCTGTTGGCTCAGCCATAGTTCATTAGGTTCACTGATTTCATAGAGAGTGAATAAACATTGCTTTGTTTAACACACTTTGCAAACCTCAGGTTTTTTGGTGACTGCACAATGACCTCATACGCAGTGAAAACAGGAATCATAAGATGAAAATCCAAACGATTCCTTATGTTATCTGTGCTGGGACAACAAAGCAAACAGTAGCTACTTTTTTTTTTTAATAATTTGGGGCTGGCTGCATACAAAAAAAAGACTCTTCTTACTTTTAGGAAATGGTCCAAATAAAGAGAAAAACAGATGCATTGACAATGTAGAAATAAAATCAATTTACAGTAGCTGAAACAGACATAAAACAGTAAAAATATTATTCTGGAGAACAACAGTGTAGCGCTACAGTGAGACTGAGCTCATTCACGAGCAGTGAGGTGACACTGAGGTTTATTGTGTTTGAAACATTTCAATATTCTCCCTCTGGGCTGTCGACTGTAGCCTGTGGTGTCAAACTGTCCCAGATTCACAGCGAGTGTTCATGGAGTGTGACCCTGTCTCTGTGTCCTGCACTGGAGGGACAGAGTCCCTCACATGTGGAACGGGTAGTCCTGCAGGTAGTGCAGTAGAGGCCTCGGGAGTGGTAGGTGCTCGGGGCAGTTAGTGTGTCTATTGATGGTGAGGCGCGTCAAGTGCTGCAAAGAGGGGAAGGCCTCTGGTTTGTGCAGTGGGTGCGTCAGCTTCAGAGGCACTCCGCTGTCCTTCGCTGTGTGCTTGGCAGGGTCAGGCTTTGTTTTAGGGTGGATGTCATTAGATGTCTGGCCCTGCGGAGCCTGACCCAAGCCCATGTAGTGCTGTATGAGGCTGAGAACGTCTGGGAAGGACAGCAGGTGAGGCAGGCTGGGCGAAATTGAGTCCAGCCAGAAAGAGCCCCTGCTGTACTCTATGCGCACACTGGTAGGTCCACAGCGGGTCTTCACCGACAAGGCCAGCATGTACTGAGGATGACTACTGTCCCGCATGAGAAACGTGCCTTCAGGCTTTTTTAGGAGAGCTTCCCGAGCTTCACTCGCTGAGATGGAACCCCAGTACCAGCCTGTGACCAGACAGATGGTTTGGATATCAGTTTTTATTTTGGCATGATTATAGCTTAGATAATTCCCATGTGACTGCTGTTACTGGAAGTGTTGGGGTTATGTTTGATTCATAAACTCCAGTGGACCCTGCCTAAGTCCTGTTCCTTTTTGAACCTCAACCATCTTTCTCACTTCCTGTTTCCTGTACTTCGCTACAGTATGTGCTGGGCTCATCTGTGAAGATCTTTAAAAGATGTTGCTAGGGAGTTGTTGAAGGGACATATATCACATTTTAATTTAGCTAATGTTAAAAAAAATAGCTAACACCTACATCAAACATTAGCTAATTAGTTTCATCTGATAGCCTGTGTTAGCAAAAAAAAACCTCTTGCCACCTAGCTAACTAATCTACATCAATTGCTAGATAGCCAGTTACACTTCATATCCAATATTAGCAGAAAGGTAGGTCACTAGCTAGTTAATCTACATCAATTATCAGCTACCTTGTTAGCTAGTGTTTCACTCTATATCAAAATCTACATCAATTGTTAGCTAGCTAGTTAGTGAGCATTTTGCTAACATTAGCTAATTTAAGATGTGAATGTCGGTTTCACAGTTCTCCTTGCAGCATCTTTTGACCATCTTCTTTTCAGCATAGACGAGCCAACACTTAGCACATTTAAGTACAGTAAAAAGTAAAGGACAAAGTTGATCAGGTCTCTGCTAGGTACCAAGCTTGTCCAATTGTTATTGGAGCACAGAGAAAAAAGGGGTGGGACTTAGGAGGGGTCAGTTTCATTCCATAATGTGATCTACCATATCAAATAAATGATCATATATGAGATGGACTCAAATAGTCATATGTTGTACTTTAATGAAAAACAATGTGAAGTCAAAATCAGTGAGTGTGTTGGTGTACCTGAGGTCTGTAGATACTGGAGGGTGGTAGTGATGCAGCGGAGGTCCTCTGCTGGGTCCCAGGGTGGAGGTGAGGGATGTGGGCAGCATGAACCTTCACGGTTCTCATGATGGGAGATGGTCACAGACCGGGCAACCATTTCTGACTGACTGCAGCCCTGTTCAAATAATGATCATGTTAGAGCATCAACAAAATAAGAATTTCCACGGTAGGTATCAAATAAGATTCTTTGTGCTGGCTTGTATTGTGTTCTGCTCCAAAAACGTTCTCAAGTACAGTAAGTACACATTGTTGCCCAATTGAAAAATGTATGTCTTGGTTGTTTAATTTTATTTGAGATATCCTCACAATTATTATCAACCATCATCCAAAATGAGCTGATAGGCACAAAACCAACCAACCAAACTAACAAATGAAAACAATGCAAAAATCTAAGAGGGGGAATTCAGGTGTTGCAACAGCACCAAGACAGAATTAGGTACAGGGTTTCATGATATATCAGATGTTTGGTTTGTGTTTATGTGTTCAAACCCTAATAAAAATAAACTACTGTAAACAAACATAACAAAAACAGACAAATCAGAAAAATAAGGACCACACAGAATAAGACAATCTTTTATTAATTTATGGACAGATAAAAGTGCATGTAAATAGATGAATAAAGTAAAGAAAGTGATAATTAGGAGAATATATATTAAAAAGAAGAAATATAAATCGAAACTGTTCAAGAGAAATTACACTAGAACGAAAGCCACGAACATTGTTGTAAAACTAGTAGTGCAGTGCCGTTCAAGCAAAGTGAGTCGTTAACTACGCTGTAAAAATAACATTAATATCATTAGTAGATCTTATAGGCTGAATATATCTAATAATAAATAAATAAATAAATAAATAAATAAATAAATAAATAAAAACGTATATGGGCTGTGTATATAAAGTCCGGGGTTTCAATCTCATAATCATTCAGGCCTTGGGAAATCACATTATTTATAGGTCTATTAATAAGAAAATACCAGAGTGAAACAGACTTTAACATAAAAAATTTAAAAATATTTGAAACGATCTTACCTTAAATCAAAGATAATCATAAGAATCGCGACCAGTTCCGAAAAAACACAGGACTAATCCAGCAGTTTCTCACAGTAAACAGTTGATGATCATAGTCGAAAAGTCTCTGACGGTGTCGATACAGAAATCATTCCTTGAAACTGTGTTGTTGTGATAAAAAGAAATATCCGCGCGCGTGTGTGTGTGTGTGTGTCAGCTGTGGTCTGCCGTGTGAGGCTGAGGCGGAGTGTGTAGCTCTTTATTCAGTAAACTGCCGGACAGAAAACAGCTCAGTTCACTCTGGACTGACGGAGGTTCAAGGAATCTGTTTCCAAGAAAGGTTTTGTGTTTCAGCGCCCGCAGTGACAGACAAGCTGCTGCCAGCAGCCTCACTGCACACACACACACACACACACACACACACACACACACACACACACACACACACACACACACACACACACAGTCAACACACACACACACTGCTTCCTGGACCGATTTCAAAATACAGTGACTTTATTATAATTGCGAAAATCAGTACTCATAAAATTAAATCAACAGAGAGGAAGCTGTTCTATGATGCCTTCAGGTAAGAATTCAAGCAATAAATTTATTCAATTCGACACTCTGAAGCAAAAAGCAAATAAAACCACAACAACAAACTAACTATTGCAATTCAAAACTATATAATTCGTGATATGTTGAAACATTTTACACGTTTAATCACGACTAAAAATAAAAATATAAACTACTACAGTGAATTAAAAACTAACTTGTAATAAGCTTGGTTGTTGTCAAAAGAAACAGGACGAAGCTTTTCACCATAATGGTTCTTTTTTCAAACTTTTGTGGCTTATTTCACAAATATATGTGATTATCCGCAGTGTTTGTTCATGATTATTTTTTTTCATGATAAAATATTTATTCCCTGGTAAATACTTTGCACATTCCTGAACAAAATCAGTACAGTTCTTTCGTTTACCCAACATATTGTCTTTTTTCATATTTTATAGTAAATTCTTTCTTCCGCTTATGGTCCTTGCAGTACATGCTTTTTATCTTTCATTATATTTTTCTACTTAATTTATATGCACCAAAACCACCGAGGCAAATCTCTTCCGAAAATTCAACAATGAACCTGATTCTGATTTAATATTGAATACTTTGACTCAAAGGGTGTATAAGTTTCTGTAAATCTGACTTATAGCTTTTAATTCAGCTGCAGATTGTGTTGATATTTTCAAACGCAAACTCAGGGCCTACTCATTTAATCTAGCTTTTAACTGAACTCAATTTATTTATTTATTTATTTATTATCTAATTATTTATACATTTTAATCCATTTTATTAGTCGGTATATCCTTTCATTTGATCTATTTATGGTTGTTTTAACACGCTAAATTTTATCTTTGGTTTTACTCTTTTATCTTAATTGGTTATATATTTTTTCTCTGCCGCTGGTGTTTCCTCACATGACAGTGTTTTTAAAAGGCTGCTGTTCATATTTTAATGCTTTATTAATTACAAAATCATTTATGTATGTTGTGCGTATGTGTGTTTTATTGTGTACAGCACTTTGTTACATTTTGTTTGTATGAAAAAGCTATAAAATAAAATCTGATTGATTGATAGTGCTTTAAACATAATTTTGTTGTTTTGTCACTCATGGTTTCCAACCTTTTATTTTGTAGGGAAATAGCAGTACTTCCGGTAATGTTTGGCGTGCCTCTGTCTGTCTTGATGCAGCTGCCGGCAATAACGTGTTTAACGCTGCATTTGCATGCAAGGGAAATACCATTTTTCAGCCTTTATAAATCTGTATTGCACGCTTGTATGGTTTCAGTACCGTCATGTCTGACTTTATATTTATAGGTTACTTTCAGCAAAATTAATGTCACTTAATAATATTGTTCAGTAAACCAAACACTGTTGTATATTAACATCCAAATGCTCGTTTAATTCCTTTAAAGTGTCTTTGTCTCCCTTCTCCCCTTCATTCTCTGAAAAATATTTTTTCAGCCTGTGATTATTTCTTGTTATGTAACCATGAAGAAAATCACCTGTGTCGTGCAAACCAGTTGGTTTGTTTTCCTGGAATTTAACTGAACTGGGTCGTGTCAGAAGTCAGTGTGTCTTCACAAAGTCAAGGTTCATCATCACCCACCCAACAGTTCCCATGCACACAGATAATGACCACTTGAAAGCTGCTATTCAGCCCTGAACTGTGTTTCCAAGAAAAAATGTTCACATCAACGGTCTTTCCCGTGAGGTATGAAAGCAGCAGAACTGCACAGCTGAAGGCTTCTGGGTAGAGAGCTTTCCTGGAAAACACACACACACACACACACACACACACACACACACAACAAACTGACCTCTACTGCTGTGCTGTGATCCCTGCTGTTGCTGCTGCTGCTGACCTGCATGACTATAGGATATCAAACATGCATGTACACACACACACAAATGAGGGCACAGACACTAAAAAAATAAAGAAAATATTTTATTGTAGGACCATGTAAAACAACAGCCTTCAGTTGAGTGTAGTCAAACCTTGCTCAGGTGGACTGACGAAGGCAACTGTAAATGTGACGTGGATGAATTTGCATGTGGCTAAGAGTGAACAATGGACACAGTATAAGCCTGGGCCTAGGCGATATAAAGGGTAATCCACCTTAAAGCAGAAATTTCATAGTCGTTTCCCAATGATTGTGAGTGGCTGAATCAATGGTGAAATGGTAAAAAAAGTGGAATAATTCCCTAACATAGAGAGCAGTGACAGAAAGCAAATCAGATGGGAAATAATGCCTTAAATTTGTACAGTAATTGGCAAATGTAAGTGAATTAATATAGCTTTCATATATAAAATAGCACTTTATATATATATTTTATACATGTCTTTCATCCAGTTTTTATCTGAAGGCATTGGTAGGCAGATTTTGTTATCTTTGGACAAAGCCAGACTCCCCTCTGTTACCGGTCTTTGTGCTAAAGGTACCCACACTTGATCAGAGGTAAATAAGCTGCAAAGCTTTGGATCTCTGCTACAACTCAATATAAAGTTATTTAGGTTTGAAAAAAAGGTTTGACTGCACTATATACTGTCATCAATGACACACGGGTGGATATGAAGGGTTTAAGAAGAATTAAAACTTTGTACATTCATTATTACATTATAAGAATCTACCTCAAAATACTGACATGTAATCATTACTTTGACATGTTGTCATTTATGATGAAATTTAAATAAATTTTCATAAACCAAAAGATGGGTCTTCCATTTTGTTTCCGTGCGTCCGTGCTGATAGATGTTGTCAACAACACTTTGAAGATGACAACAAGTGCAGCTATAGCGACAGCTCTGCCTCTATTTAACCAAAGGAAAGGCAGAAGAACTAGTGAATGGAAGTACTTTGCATTTGAGGAAGATCATTAGGGATTGATAACAAATTTGCAAAAACGAGTATGCAAATAGTGCCATTGAACTTTTCAGACAGAAAGAGGAAGTGGTTGCATCATAGTGTGAGTGAGTGAGTTTCACTTCATGTTAATATCAAATTCATTACGTATCTTAAAATATATGTTACTAAGCTGCCATTGCTGTGTTCTCCACTATGTTCTATGATGTTTGCTGTGGTTAAATGCTAAAGGCTACCGTGTTTTGGCTGATGTAGTGAAACCATAGCTTTTAGTGGTGGGCTACTGTCATCCTTACCATTCAATTTGTGTCATCTGTGATCAGAATATGTACACAGGATTTATTATTCTGTTTTTGTTTTTTAGCTTGCTGTCGAATGATTGAGAATTATGTAACTTCACGGGTATTGGTATCAACTCCTAAATTTAGGGTTTCGTGATATCCCGAGTCCACATATCAGCCAACCAGCCCAGTCAGGCTCGAATACAAACGGTCCCGTTGTTCACATCTTTCATTCTATGAATTCTGCTTCATGGTGGATCTGTTTTGTCCTGTTTTCAGTGTGAAATCTGTGTCCGCAAGTAAAAAGAAGAAATAGCTAGAAGCTAAGCAGTCAAATAACAAGTAAATTCATAGATATTGTGTTGTTTTGCCTGTGTGCTTGTGTGTATAATGTGCTATGTGCATGTGTGTGTATAATGTCTAACTTTCTTCCCCATTCTCCCCTGCACCCTTGATGATGCGTTTGTTGCCCCTCTTGCCTCCTGGTCCACGGGGCTTGGAAAAGGCCTGCTTCAGGGTGTGCTCCATTGGGTGGACCTCCTCGTACAGGAAGTCTTCTGTCAGGCCGTCACCACTGTCTATCTCCATCTACACACACACACACACACAATAATACATAAAATAATGGATACGATGACCTTAGAACTAAAGCATTTATTGTCATCACAACAGATTTGGGTGACCTGTACCTTTTTGGTGACCTCCAGCTGGTAGTCTCTCTCCACCTCATCCAGTAGCCTGTTCTTACAACTGGAATACAACATCCGTTCTTTGATGCTACAGGTGTACCCTGGCATCGAGTATATGAACACTGGAAGAAACACACAGTAGTCAATAAAACAGCTGATTCATATATAAAGCTGTTTGACTTATGACACATAAACCTGTTTCAGACACTTAAGGGCCCCCCACACATGATCAGCAAAAAAACCGCTCTGTGCTGGTGCACCACTGAGGGGCAAATCTGCAGTGAACTTTGACCTCATTTGCCTCTGACTTTTCAAAGCACAACCGATGGGATTGGTTGCATGTGATGATGTAGCAAGAAGCAACCATAGATTAATGGAAGCAGCACAAGCAAAGGAGGGAGAAAGTGGTTAAGGGACCCCCAGACCTGCAAAAGACCTTATGAGAGTGATAATTTTAATGTTCGGACAATGTGCACAATGAAAAAACAATGTGTGCAAATCTCGCGAGAGTTTCGCAAATCAAGGGTTCCCTTCTAGAGATGTCTGAGAGTGATGGAAGAAACGTGTTTCAGAGTTCCACAAAACTCTATAACACAACATTAAAAGCCACAATCTCAGTAATAAATGTAATGCATAGCAAATATATGATAAAGTATCAAAAGCCGGATCATGCTACAAAATTTGTGAATCATACAGTTTACGACCTGAGCTAAATCCAGTGCTAAAGTTAGCTTAGCTGTTTGTATACCTGGCAGACATGGCATGTACAAGCTGATCTACTTATGGTGTGTACTGAGGATAGCGTTTTTCAAATGTGCAAGACAACACACACTGTCTGTTTAGTACGTTTGCCATAATAAATATGCAATATGGGGCATTTCTCCCCTGTAGGTTACTTTAGCACACACACTGTGATTTACCAAGCTTGAAAATAATTTTGGTGACTGTGACTGCATCTGTATATAATATATTTGAAAGGAAGGTGCCAATCAGCCCAGTGTTGTGCACAGAGGGCTGCTGTTACTGTGGTGAGGAGGAAACAATCTCATTTAATGTAATTTCTCATGAGCTGTTTGGGGAATGCATTTCTTTTTATTTTCATTCAATAATCCTGGATGCAGAAAAACACTGTGATTAAACATAAATTTATTGTAGCCTTGTTGCAGCCAAATGAAAGTGAACATTCACAGCCGCTGTAGCCTAAAGAAAATTAACATTGATATTTATTATCCCATTTCCTTCTTTTCACCAACAATACATTTTTAACTGGAGTTTTCCTTTTTCATAGGTTGTGCATCTCTTGCCAGGGCATTTATGGCCATTATCAGACCAGATACAGTACTGACCTAGTGTGTGTGACAATTAGCCTGAGCGCTCGTGCCACAGAGGATGCCGCTCATATCTCCTGCACAATGGATTTATTATTATTATTTAAAATTATTTATTTACTTATTGAAGATAGTTGAAGACATTTTATTCTTCAGCCTACTGATGAATAAATGTTGGGTTTTGGGCTGTTGGTTGGATAAAAGAAACAATTTGAAGATGTTATTTGGATTTTCAGAAAATGTGATGAACATTTTTCACTTTTTTTTGACATTTTATAGACTAAACGATTACATGTGAAAATTTTGGGTAAATAATCACTAATTGCAGCCCTGATATCATCTTTAACTACAGCGAGTGAGCTTGTGTAGTGACTGACCCAGCGCCTCCTGTAACTGTCCTTGGTGGGAATGTTTGAAGATGAAGAAGTGGTATCTGGGTGAATCTGTGGGAATCCTGTAGGGAAGTTCCTGGGTCTCTGTAGGTTTGGTGTGAACCAGCTCAATGGTCTCTTTCTCTACATCCAGCCTCTGCGACACAACATACACAAACAGGCTTTGTTCAGGGGTCAGGTCATGCACAACCAATTTCACTGACAAACACTGATAGACAGTCTGTTTCAAAAATAGATCCCGACAGCTTGTTTTTGTTTACAGGAAAAATGTCACATTTTGCAAGCTGTGTAATTAATGATAAAGCTTTTCTGTCCAGGCTCACCAACTGTATGTAGTTGATGCGTCTCTGCTTGAGTTGCTGCAGAGCTCGTTTGGCCTCTTCTTGTAACGGGAATGCAAGACCTTGAAGAGTCTGTGCCCTTTTGTCTAAGCCAAACTCCATTGTAACCTGCAGGATAAGAATAAAAACACAGAAAACTCAGTGCCGATGTGTTATAACACGTGACAGAAAATGAAACAGTGACTAAAACAGATCATCACAAACCCTCGCTCGTGCTGTTGGAGTTCCAATTCGTCTACGTTCATCCTGTGGACATAAGAGACGGTTTTAAAATCTCTCCTCCTCTCTCTTCTACATGCACACAGATGGTTTTGTATCATGAAAAAATTCTACTTACCCATACAACTTTGTCCTGTAGGAAAAGAGTAGAAATACACAGGGTGAGTACAAATAACAAACAAAACACATTAAGTATTAACGGTGTGAGGAAAAAAATGATACAGCATGGTATGGCAATATCCTATTCATACGCCAATATGCTGGGTATCAATATTCATTATACAAATTATTAATATTGCAAACGAGGATTAAACTTTTTGATACTAAAACAGTAAAATCTATTGTTTTTTCAGCCCACTAGATGGTGCAGTTTTGAGTTCACAGTCAGTGGGGTTGGTAGATTTTTATGAATGTCTTAGTCTATCTAATTGTTAAATCCCATTCTGTTACAATAAAAGTTATTGAAGTGCTATGAACAGATTGAAAACTTTATCTTATTAGAAAAAAAACAGAGGTTAATAAACTACATTATATTGCAATGCATGTTATTGCAATACTCTGCATATCGCAAAATGTTTGAAATGATAATATTATCGTATTGTGGGGCCTCTGGTGATCTAAAGTGGGTTATATTATACTCAGCCAGC
Source organism: Lutjanus erythropterus (assembly GCF_056507025.1). NCBI lineage: Eukaryota > Metazoa > Chordata > Actinopteri > Lutjaniformes > Lutjanidae > Lutjanus > Lutjanus erythropterus. The sequence goes on from NC_139318.1 coordinate 25,254,854, forward strand.
TTATTAAATTCTACCTCTGTTACTTTAATTCGTTGTAGTTCCTGCTCGGCTGCTGTGAGCGGAGCCGGGGAGGAGCAGGAGGACATGTGTCGCAGGTATCCCTGGAAGCACACATCTTCCTGCAAAACAAACACACGCACATACACACACAAACAGGGTGGTTCTCAATCACCAGCAGCTAAAGGTTCACTGATCAGTCTGTTTGTTGTCTTTAGTGTTCTTGGCAATAAAGAGTATGTCTGACATAATTAGATATATTCTTTGTCTTAAAGCAATGTACAATTATCAATGTCATGGAAGAAATGTTTGTCACAAGGTTATTTGAACAACAAACTATTAAGGCTAATGTATGTATGTCCTTTTTGTGATCACTGATCACTGATCAGTCGTCATGCTGGAGGGTCTTTACTCACCTCGACTGTGCCAAACATTTCATCTTTAATGTGACCTCCTCCAAACTCTTTCTTCAGCGTGGCACGAGTGGCTGCATACACCATCTTCTGCCTCACCTAATGGGTGCCGGGACAGACAGGAGGATGTAATGAACATGAACTACGCTTGTTATGGTTTCTTATAGTCGTCAAATGCATTTCTGGTTTTAGCATTTTTGTGACCTGTGTTTAGTGAGGGTCTGGTAGTTTTTAATGAACCAATGAACTCAAAGCTTTGCTTATTGTTTGGATATTTGAGCTTCACCATGCAGAGTGATGTTTGTGTAAAGTTTGACACTAAAAGGCTGTTTTCTCAGTTTCACAAAGTTTTTCTGTGCTCACCTTATATCGAAGTTTGACATGCTCATGTACAAAATGATCTTTATTCGGTTTGTGATCTGTTTTAATATTTTTTGTGGTATTAATTGTAATTTAAAAGTAGAATGATACAACCACAGAACACACAGGCTGAATGTGTTTATGCCAGGTGTGTAATAGCATATAAATAATAACTCATCAAGAACGTTTCTTATGCTTAACTTTTCTTTAAAGGTGGAATGATGTAGCTGCAGAACATATATTTTGAATATGTTTAAGGCAGATGTTGTGAATACCATATTAACAAAAATAAAAATGTTTTTTTAAAAAAATGTAAGTATGGATCTTTGATGTCATGGAAAAATCGAACACTATACCTGTGTGTTGTAAGTTTGTATTTGCACATTGCCATTTGTAATGTTTTTGTTTTTGTTACCTGCCTAGGAACTACAGATGCATGTACTTTTAGAGATAAAGTAAAAGAAGCAGTTTTCTGCAGAGGTGGAAGAAATTGTTGGAATTTCTAAGAGTTAACCTGGATAACAACTGTGGACAAATGACTGAACTGGGGACATGAATGTTGATATGAATTGGATCCATGTTTACAATAATTATCATTTAATTTAAACATATCGTGTATCTCATTGTATTATGTAAGTGTTTTACCTTTAAAGGAGCAGATCTACACAGTATGTTTTGGTGTCTTTTCTTGAGAAAATTTTAATAGAATAAAAAAAGTTAAATTGTAAATATGTTTTTAATTGAGGTCATTGGTACTATTTTTCTTAAATGACAATTACAATCTAAGTGTGAACATCTGTTTTAATGCCTGCCTATGGAAAATATTGTTAAAATGTTACCTTTAGTTTAGTTTTACAGAAAAATTTAATTTTGTTTGGTTTAATTTTTTTCATGGTATCCTGCTTATATTGTTTTTTTAAGCACAGAATAGTCAGTTCAGACATATTTTGTTTTGTTTTTAATCATAATACTTTTAGCTATAGACTTAAAATGACTAAATTTTAAACCGTGGCTGATTGACATAGCCTCTTCAGACTTACTGGTGATTGGTCAGGTGACCAGGCGATGAAGATCCACTCGTATCCCTGTGCATTCTGGGAGTCCAGGCGGTAGAGGATGTAGCAGGGCTCCTGAGGCGTGAGCAGAGGGAGCACGAACTGATCGTAATCCTTGTCCCAGCTCTGTGCCGGCTCTCTGAACCAATCTAACACCAATTCCTCTGCAGACAAACAAAAACGTGGATCAGTTCAGCTGAAAGCTCTCATGCGTCCTGTCACTCCAAACACAAGGAACATGTCATGTTTACCGTTTCTGATGACAATCTTCATTATTCTGATGGCACCTCCCCTCGCTCGGGCCAGAAACTCTTTCAGCTCAGATGTTGCTACAGTAACCAGATATAAGGCAGACAAGTCAAAACTGAAGATGGGGGGTTGAAAGCAAGTGAGACACAGAATTGGGTAGGTAAGAACCTGAGACTCCACTTCAGGGAGAAAATTTGATCCACTGCCAAATAGTCACGCCATCACCTACAGAGACTCAGACTGGGGACCAAACATGCACCAAAGAACCTCTGAGAAAGTTGGGTCTGAGGGATGAAACAACCCCATAAGTCCCTACATTTTCAAACCCATGAGCGGTAGTTTGATACCGAAAACTAGATTCAGCTATTTATTGAACTCCCTCCCCCTCCCTTGCCATGGTTACCAAACACAGCGGCCTCATAAATGATGTAAGAGCAGGTGAGAAAGGTGAGAGAGGTACGCTTCTGCCAACCTGTCCCCCTACGCTCCAATTACCAAATGCCATAACACACGTATATAGGTATCTCTTGAAGTATCTATAAATTCCTGTAGGTGTTAAACATACTGATTTCTGTAGTCACACAGAAGACAGACATTTAACTGTGAATTAGTCATTTAGAGGCTTAAATTTTTCAGATGTGTTGCCTTTACAGTCCACAATCATTTATATAAAGTCAGTGAAGTTAAAGGACCACTTCAAGAAGATCGTAAGTCTTTTTTTTAAGGATATCAGAGAAGATTATTAGTGAAGTTGCAAAGATGTTTTACATGTCATGGAAGAGCTCAAAAGGGTACAAGAAAATTTAGAAAGCACCTAAATTGAATATGGAGACTATTTCACAAAAACACTCTGCTTTAATCTAGAGTTTTCCTTTTTTAAAAAAAGAGCTTACCGTTAATTCCAGTTTGGTGTGACATCTTTTGGCAGTCGCTTCACTCTCCTCTCATGCAAGAAGGACCAGGTCCAGGTCTCTGTGTCCTCGCTCTTCTTGCTCAGCGGGTAGGCTGCCTCTACACTGATGGCAGACAGATGGACCCACGCGCACCAGTGACATAAACGCCTCGAGGGTGACTCGGGAGATTCCTCTAACACTTGAAACACAATCTGCGGAACTGTGGCTGATGAGTAATAACAGGCCTGTCAGTGGATATGCCACCCTAACCACTGATCTAAAACTCCCCGCGTATCGATGACCACAACTTTAAAAGTCTTGGTGGGGGAGCGTCTCCCAGGTCACATACTGTCCTGTTCTGTACTGGTCTGCACTGTGTGGGAGGGGGACACCTGGCTATATAGAAACCCAGTGCTCCCGACATCAGTGGTCAGTACAGTGTTTTCAGATGCTGTCAGGGCACCACATGTAACGACATTTATTCACTCATTCACAGAGTGACTGATCAGCTCAGGCATCATCTCAAATTCCAGCCACCTGCTCACAGAAATGTGACACCAATCAAGAATCTGACTACTTCATTTCAACATTGATCAATGGACCAATAAGGGGGAGGTTTCAAGTATTTGTGATCAGTACCTTTGTGCGTTTTGATCGCCAACGTTACCATTAATATTTAATGACAAGGTTAGAATAGGATGGACCCGATACCCAATATTGCCGATCCCTACACCGGTACGAGGACATATTTTCATTATCAAGTCTCTATTGGAATTAAATGATTAATTTGTCTAGTCTTATCACGATGGGCCACTGGCAGATGCACACATAAAAGACGATGCTTTGCAAAATAAAACACAATTATCAGAATAGAATGCAGCACTTTCCAAAATAAAATACAACACTTTACCAAACTGACACATTCACTGGGGAAAATAGGAAAACTGAAGCTGAGAGGTTTTCTTTTCGCTTTCTGTTCATCAAATAATCGGAATGACTGTTCTTAAGATGGGCAACATGACAGACCATGAGCAATCATAACAGCAACTTTGATATCTGCTTAAGACACTTCAAAAAAACCTCCACATTGCAGACTGATTCCTGTCATGTGAGCATAAATAAAGCATCATCTTAGAGGCAGAAATATTGACATTTTGAGCCAATATGATCTCATTTTAAAGCCTTTATCTGCTGATACTGATGATGTGCCAAGAAATGTAGATATACCACTGCACACTATTAAAATATGAGAATATGAGGTTTCTCATGCCACGATATAAACACCTTTTATCACAAAGCGTGAGGTAAAAAGCTCCAAATGACTTGTGTGTACACTAGTAGAGTTGGCTGCTGCAGTCAGTACTAATGGGGCCATTACTGGACACTGATGAAAACAAACTCATCAGCACAGTGTATACAGTGGGTATAGTAGGCAGGAGTGAGCGAGGGTGAAAAAAGTGCCAAATCCTTGAACTATCACCTGTTATTCCTTCATCTCTCCTTCCACGCATCCTTTGCTGCCCACACACCCACACGGAGGTAGGTGAGAGAAAGATAAGTGTGTACCTGTGAGGTTACCTGTGATGGGATCATCCATTATTCACTCAGTGGTGAGTACACAACCCAAGCGTCTATACATTATTCAACAGAACCTCCCACCCCCCTCCTCCACTTCAGGAAGACACACTTTATGTGCACAGAAGAAAAAAAAAAAAGAAGCACACGCAATCATCAATTAGATTAAAACTGTCTGTGTTTCTCTCACGCTCGCTTGTGTGTGTTCACAGATTGGTTTACTGACTGAGTGAACTTCTGTTAAGTGAGCTCATGTAAGTGTCATTGTTGAGAGATCCACCGATACACTAATCCTATAATTATCTATTAAAGACACATCTATAAAGACTCTATTCACCATGTTTAAGGCTGTACTTATTCATATACAATGAGGGACTTGTAGTTGTACTAATGTCAATTATTGGCTGTTTCATATTGTAGAAATAGGGAAAAACTTAAATTTTCAAAGTAAATGTGCCCACTGTGGTACTGTATGGTTGCATTTTCACCACAGGGACCAGAGTCTAAATTAAGTCTTGGGAACTTTATTTTGCCCCCCATTAAGTCCCTGCTCAGGGGGAATGTCCTTACAAAAAGTGCAAGAACCCAATCTTCAAGGTGGAAACACAGACAAGAACAGACAGGAGAAAACTTTCAGTGCCTTGAAATGTAGTTCGTGGGAGTTAAAATTTCCAGGTACTTTGAGAGGAAACATGGCTCATACACCTGATTAGTCAATCAATAGAAAAACAAGAAAAGGCATCTAACTTTACCAAGTTTCATCTTCTCAGTTGTGAAGATTTTTTGCTTTTGTTTTTCTTATGTGATAGTAAACTAAATGTCTTTTGGATTTTGGACTGTTGGACAAAAAAATGCAAAGGGAAGAAGTCACCTTGGGTTTTAGGAAATTCTCTGACATGTTATAGATGAAACAGTTAGTAAAAAAAAACTGTGATTTATTGATAACCACAACAATCATTAGTAAAAGCCCTCATGCTGTATATCAAGGTTTATCTGATGATAAATGTATGTCAAAAAAGGAAGTAAATCTTATTTAATGTGAAACTGTTTATTTCCAAATATCTGAACAGTGAAAACAGTGATAATAAAATGATACATGAAATATCTAAAGTAATATAAATAAAATTAGCCTAGATGTGGGTTAGATTTTAATGGAATGGAATGTACCTGAATTGCGTAAAAATTTGGGGATTTTGAAACTGCTGAACAGTCTTTTAAAACTTTAAAAACACTGATAATCGGTAAAATTATAGATTAAATATCAAGGTACAGGATAAAAATATTAACAGAATGTAATGCACCTGAATTGTGTTAAAAACAAAACTATTTTTAACACAAGGTATGTGCGATTAAATCACAGCTGCACAGCCTTCCATAAGTTCTAAAATACTGGAAGTAAAAAGTGCAACTGTAAGTATAAAAAAAAGCTTTTTTTTTCTCTTAAAAAAAACTATGAGGCCATGAAGTTTGTATCAGGCCAGAAAAGGCAGTCTAACACATGGAGGTATCCAACAACACTGCATGATCGTGATGTGTTTGACAACGTGGACTCACTTTGGCAACGTCCCTCTATAAGTCATCAACACATGGCAGCCAAAATGTCTGTTAAGAGAAGAAAACGATTACAAATGAGCAGTTTGTCCAGCAGCTGCTACTGTACATGAGTCACTGATGTGATGTGTTTGATCTCACCATGTTAGTGCAGGCACTAGCAAACGTCATGTATCTGGGGTTAAACTGCAGAGTGTTGATGGGTCCTGGATGTTTCCCGTCCAGCACAGCCACCTTCATCCCGCTCTCAGTGCTCCAGACATGGACTCTCCCATCCTCTGACCCTGCAACAAGACACACTTTAACACAGATCGCACAGGAAGAAACCAAAACATAAAATACAGGTGGACAGAACTCCCCATGCAGAGCCAGTAAAAATCCAAGAGGGGGTTACTTGAATAACCAGCTCTTAAGAAGAGAGGCACTTTAGATTTATGAAAGAAATTGAACCCCATGGACTTAATGAAGCAAAGGATTTGAGTTCTATTCAGTGACATGAAAATATTAACTTATATCTCTCTGCGCGGGTAATGTGGGGTCGCAGGGAGAGATATTAATTAGTTTCCTGATTAAGTTAAAATTATGTAAAATGGTGTAACTTTTGTGTAATATTAACCACACTGTGTATTTTAAAATCTTAAATTTTGTGTAACATTATTATCATGTTTTTGATAAATGTTCAGCTTTAAAGAAACACTGGAACACTTGTAATAATTAGTTATGTGACCCGTATGTATGTATCACACCTGTGAGTTTTCATATAATTTAGTCGAGTGAACTAGAAGAGGCTACAGGCAAAACACATTGTCACTCTTTTAAATTAAATCAGAGAAAAGTCTTTTAAATTTTGATCTTCATGTAAAAATAGGTGTTTAGACTCACCAATCATGACGAACTGCGAGTCAGGAGTGAAGCACGCCTCCAGGGAGATGCCTTTACTGTTGTTATAGCCCTCAAAATCAGCAAAGACAGGAAACACCTTCAGCTACTTAAAAACAATCATATTAATACAAGACAGATGCAATTCAGTTTTCTGGCAATGTTTATGTCTCTTACAGAAAAAGTGTGCAGCACCGATCCATTAAAAGCATTCAGGATGCGAATCATCCCTCCATTGGTGGAGATGAGAATCTGTTTCCCATCGTTGCTGAATTTCAGTCCAGTCCAGTCACAGACGCGATTAAACCTCGTCTCAAACGAGGCAAAGGGACCCTTTTCACAGAGAGATTATATACATTATGAGTAGGTGTGTGAAGATCTACTCCCCCACGCACACCCGCGCAACTAATTTGCATTTACCTTGTCAAAAGCACGAAGGTCGTATAATTTAATGGCTTGCGATTCCACCCCTGCAGCAAATATCAGCCCTTCAGGGTCAAAGGAACACACAGGTTTGCCCAGTGGATTAGTCAAACCCTGAAACACACACACACATACACAAATAAGTCCAAAGACAAAGAGTGAGATGTTGAAATCAGAAGTGTGGATTTTACCACCATATTTCAGCCTTCCTAATCAATGACTGGTCTTTGTGTCATGCATTGTTTATCATAATGTCTCTCCTTCCATGTAGTCTTTGTTTATATTATAATATTGTGCAATATTGTTTGCAACTACTGTTTGTTGGTCCAGTTTTACATCTGAAAGAGAAGATCCATGTGTAGCAGTGGTTCATAAAGCAGGTCTGGAGACACCCAGTGGTCACAAGACAAATGCTTATTATGAAAAAAATTACAAAACAGGGGTTTGGTAACAGCTGATACCTTGATGTGCAGTTATCTGGAAAGTCTTGATCTAAAGTGTTAACAGTTGTAGCAGCAGCAGGTGTAATCACACATTTGAGTAAGTGCCCACAGACAACAGAGAACAGAGGAAGTGTCATTTTCCAGCCTGTTTGCGGACGACTCACTTGACAGTTTGGAGATCGCAGGTCCCAGATCCGGATCGTCTTATCCAACGAGCCCGAGATAAACGTATCATCCACTGGTGACATGGAGAGAGCAATAACTCTGAGGAAAAGAAAATGTCACAGAAGAAACAAAGTCACTGATGAGATGTAAATGGTGCCTGATGGCAGAAATAACTACATAGGGAATGTGAGGCTTACAGTGAACCAATCGAAATGTGGATGGTGTCATTACTCGATAGCTATTACACTCCACAATCAACATCCACTTCATAAGAATAAGTTAAAGAAAAAAGCTGTCTATTTACACTTGAAACATTAAGGAATAAACTAGCATTTTACAGGTAAAACATGACATGAAAAGACCAGATAAGACAAAGTGAAACTTAATGGTGCCTATAAAGAACTGGTGGCTGTGAAAGAGGTAAGTATTCCATCTTTATGCTGTTCAGTAATGCATTTTAAGAATACAACTTTCACATTTATCAGTGTAAAAGTATTTGTTTCCATATCTGTAATCACCAAAAAATAGGATAACACATATAATGGATAGATTAGTACCTCATTTCACAGAAGAAGGTGAAATTATAAAACTGTAGGCCTACTTTTTGTGACAATTTGGATGGAATTTAATCTAATAGAAAAAACAAAAACAAAAAACAAATTGTAACTTCTTGGTTTTAATGGATTAAAGGGAAAAAAGTAAATAAGTGTCACAGAACAAATGGCTGGTATAAATTTAACATTTCTCCATCCAACAAGCATTTAGAAGGAGTTGTGTATATTTTATTCCCAACATAGCTTCTTGGGTACAAACAGCCCATTTTTAAGGTTTATTTGAATACTTTTCTGCTTTAATTAGTCCTCTATGACGGCAAACAGGATATTATCGGCTGTGGACAAAACAAGACATTTGAAGATGTCACTTTGGGCTTTGAGAAACAATGATCAAGATCTTTCCCCATTTTCTGAGATTTTATTTACCAAACAAATAATTGATTAATCAAGAAAATAATCCACAGATTAATCAACAATGAGAATAATTGTTAGTTGCTGTCCTATCCACTACACTGATCTGCTTTCACTCACCTTGCAGTGTGACCTGGAAAATATCTGATGTACTTGTTGTCAGTGAGTGACAGGTATCGGATGGTATCTACAAGACACAAAACCGCATTCTAGTTACAAAAATTGAGTAGAACACATGTATTTAACTTTTGTTTAACATTTTGTTTGGATTTTTTGGTCCATAGCTGACAGCTGGTAGTACTGAGTTCTTACCATCCAGTTTATTGGAGCTGTAGACCACCGTCTGTGTGTCTCCATGTGTGTAGCGGATGATGTCTACTCCATACTTCTTACTGTACAGGGTCCTTTTAGGTCTGAGAAAGGACAGAATGACTGATCACACGATGAACCAGAGTGAACCAAGGAAACTAACTTTTTAGTTTCCCTGAGGTGAACATGCCGGGTTGTCATGGTCCACACAGCTTCTTTCAAAGACATATGAACATGTAAAAAAAAGGACCGAACCAATACCGGACTTCTGGGGCAATGCCAATACTGACATTAAAGAGTAACAAAACTGCAGATATCGATGTATGGCTGATACTCTTTAATATGTATAATATAAAATATATACATGAACACACATTTTTTTGCACAGTTTCGTCAAAAATGGTTATCTAACACTTGATGGATGCAGGTATTTTAAAGTTTAACAATAAATGTTATAGTCCCAAAATATGTCAGGGCAGTGAAACAAACTTTTATTGACATTTTTTATTAATTTTAAATTTAAAAAAAACAATAGACACATACTGCCTATGCACCTAACAAATAACAACAATCTGCATTGTGCTCTGAAGAAACAAATAAGCAAAAAAAGATACTGATATAGCTGCGATAGGCTAATATCGGGCCATAATATCGGTCGACAGCTGTTGGACACTAATATAAATGTATTTAAACAGTTTAGATATGTAAATTGGTCGGGTTTTTTTTTGAGAAGGGATGGTGGTGGTTTTAAAGTTAATCACACAGTTACTGCTTGTTTTTTAATGTAATAATCTTAACACTTACTTTCCTTCCTGGATGTCATATAACACAATGCAGTCATCGTCGCTGCTTGATATCGCATTTTCACCGTTTGGGCTGAAATCCACGCAGTTGACTTTCTGTGAATTTTCTCTGTAAATCCTGGCGACCCTGAAACTTCGTAACACACTGTCTGTGATCTTCATGCCTGCAGCGACATGAGTTTTATACAAATAATATGCTATGAAACCCAAAACTCATCAGCTCCGTCTGTCCCTGGTTTAATGAAGCCTGCGATTTATTTGGCCGACCAGTGCACGAGCATTTATGACCCCTGACGCAAAATAAATGTACACATTTTCGGAAAATCGACAATAAAAATAAAAACCTTATGTTATTTACAACATGCAGCCACCGGGCAACTTAGAATAAGGACGATACACTCGGTTTGTATCTCATTATTTACCAGTCGGGCGGCGTAACCCGATCACAATGACAATCAGTGGCTTCAACACACAAGGCAGTGGAGGAGTTAGAAACAAGCGTACCTATTGTGAGAAAAAGGAAATTGCGACACACCATCACAGGAAGTTGTTGAAGCAATAGTATCAGATGTGCAAAAAACTGGAATTTTTATTTGTTCAAACTTGAAACGCTTAGAAAACTCAAACTCTTGGACTTAAAATTCACTTAAAATTCTGATAAAAAAAACAAACAAACAAAAAAATCTCTCTCCATCATTCTGCTGGTTTCAGATGTTTGTCAAATATTTTGGTGACATTTTTTATTTTTTATTTTATTTTACTTTTTTTATTTGCACACATATTAAGATACATTAATGAAGAAAAGAAAGAAAATTAATATATGACTGCTGTCAGGAGAGGTCAGGAAGCCACAGGCTTCTACTAGGGACCTCCCCTCCTTTTAAGAAAAAACAAATCAAAACAAACAAATGAACACCATAATACTAATCAAAACAACACTCACATAATTTAAGAAAAACAATAACTACCAGAACTACATACAATGAGCAAAGAAAAAGAGAAAAAAAGAGAAAAGAAGAAAGAAAAAAGAAAAGAAAAGAAAGAAAGAAATCCAGAAAACAGTAAGTACACAAATAATCCAGTGACAACAAAACAAAACACAAAATATTAAAAAACAAAACAAAACAAAACACTATGTTACAAAAAGAAGGAAAAAAGATCAAATTTAAACATCATGAATTAAATGCATTGCCAATTTCCTTTTAAAAATCTCTAAAGTAGATGAGCTCTTAATAACATGTAGTTTTGTATTCCATTATCTGCAGTCCACAATGTATGAGAGAAAACTGCTCCTGTTTCGTTTTGTAAAAAGGAAGATGAAAATGATCAACCTGTCTAGTGTTGTATGAGATAACTTGAGAATTAAATGTAAAGAAGTTACAAAAGGATAAATAACGGTAAAGAAAAGAGCAAAAACAAATATTTGTATATAAACACACATAACTGATTAATATTTATATCATATACTGAAAGAATATTTAGTTTTCTGAACAGAGGAGCCGAGGCCTCTGCAGAGTCTGAAAAAGTGAGTTTTTGCTGCACAAACAGTTTTAATGCAGAAAAAATAAGAATAAGAAAGAAAGAAAGAAAGAAAGAAAGAAAGAAAAAGAAAGAAAGAAAGAAAGAAAGAAAGAACAAAACAAAAAAAAAAAAAATGTTTTTTTTTTCTTGCTTTTTTCTTCTTAGTTGTGTAATTAACGTTTGTACGCTGGCTGCAAAAAGAAGTTTGTACACTTTTATTTTGAAAGGTACGGCCCGGAAGATGTTTGATGCCAAGGTCGTATCTAAAACGGTGTGAAGGGAACCCCAGACCCACGGAAGATCTCGCGATAGTAGTTGTTTTGACTCAAACACAGTATAAAACAAAATTAGTTCGTACAATGAAGGGACAACCCATACATATCTCGCGAGAGTTTTGCAAATCAAGGGTTCCCCTTTAGACACGCCCGCGAACATGCTTCCTCTGGAGTTTGTTTTTCTAACTTCAAGCTAATGTGAGCTATCCAACTGCTTCACAATGAACAGTTGTAGAAGAATAGCGTGTAGTGACTGGAAATCTGGCCTGAACACCGTCTTTTCTCGTATCATACCGCCGGAAAACTGCCGCCGGTATCCGGGGGCAGCAGCATCCTTCAGCCAGGCCGCCGCCGCTAAACACGCTCGGGACTCCGACACGGGAGAGAAGCCCCGGCTGAGGGCGATCGACCTGGCAAGGAAGGTCCAGCAGGAGAGGAAGAAGACACCCGCGGCAGCAGAGGCTCCGGTTTCGGCTCAACAGAAGAGGGTGACGGAGCTGAAACGGTTCAGTCTGCAGCTACAAAACGTCCATCCTAACGTGCTGGCCAAACACCTTCACAGAAGCGTGCTGTACCAGGATAAAGATGTAGTCATCATCAACAAACCTTATGGTATTCCTGTCAGAGGTAAACCAACAACAGCTAACAAGTTCACTGAAGACAATTTATATTATTTACTAGGGCTGTACAGTTAATCGCAATAAAATCGCAGTGTGGCCAAGTGCAATATCCAAATCGCAGGGCCAGAATTAAATCGTAATTTTTTGAAAAAGAAAAGAAAAATGTATGAGAAAACAGGATTATAATGAAGTACTGTTGTGCCGCATAGAAAACCTGCCCCAAAAAATATTGTTCTCGAGATGAAAGAAAACATGTTTGTTTTGGTATAGACCTCGGTGTTTATCACATAATCACGATTACCACCGATTACTGATGATAAACCAAAATGGCCAATAAAATTGACCTGCTGATACACTAGTTGGGCTCTATTCCAATGATGGCATCTACATACATTTTAGTATTGCTGAATAGGCTGTACAACAGAGATTATTAGATATAAACAAAAATGTCAAATCATGCTGGAGTTGGAGTACCTGGACCTAAAGGCATGTACATTTGTGTTGTTGTTGTCGTCTCTCAGATGACTCTGGGGTCACCTCCATCTCCTCTGTGCTTCCTGTTCTCTCTAAAATGATGGATGGGATGAAGATCAAGTCTGACTCTCAGCTGATCCCCTGTCTGGCTCTGGAGAAAGAAACAACTGGAGCTCTCCTGCTGGCCAGGAGGGAAGAAGTGGTGGAGCAAATACTCAACCTCAACAGACACAACAAAGTGCACAGAAAATACTGGTAAGATACAGTGCAATAGGAGTAAAAAAAAAAAAAAAGGACTTATAGGTTGCGTTCTTTATTGTGACATCGTGATACCAATGTGTATGTATGAACCTTTCCTACTCAGGGTCATCACAGTCGGTGTGCCTGTGCCATCTGAAGGAGTGATCGACATTCCCATCATACAGAGAGAGGTCACAGGCTCTCAGCCACACTACAAGGTGTCTCTTCTGTGGTGTAGATACTTTAATAATAAGCTGTTAGTCAATTAAATTATAAATAAAAGTAGTGAACACAGTTGTTTTAGCTTCACACATGCAAAGAGTTGCTTTCCTTTCTGTACCCTTGTGTCAGTGATTGATTTTGGTGTTATTGTAGGACTGTTAATGAAGTTTCTCCAATCTCATAACTCCCATTTTTAATTTCAGATGGCTCTAAGTCCTCTTTTCAGAATGAATGATGCTGGTGATGGTGTGACCAAAGTCCGCGCCCATCGGCAGGCCCATCCTGCAATGACCAAATATAAAGTCTTGGACAGCAAGAGTGGCTGCAGCCTGGTGGAGCTTCAGCCTTTTACTGGTGACAAACTGTGCTTTTTTGACTTTCCACAAGAAAAACCTAAATAATAAATTAGTAATTTATGAATAAAAAATAAAATAATAAATTTCTTTTAAGAAGACTGAATAGATTTTTGAATTGTCTGCTTTCTTGTGTCCACAGGAGTGAAGCACCAGATGAGGGTTCACATGGCATTTGCTCTCACATGTCCCATTCTTGGTGACCACAAATATTCCCACTGGAGCAAACTGGCACCCCAGGTAAAATATCTTCACAAGATATTCCCTGGTGTTAAAGATGTTCTTAGATAGGAGAAAATAATTCCTGAGGATTACTGCACTGCATGATAGCAAAGAATAAACATAATCTGTCCTCTAGAGATCACTGTTAAGGTATGCTTTGCATTAAGGTTTAGAGCTGCAGGTATTACTTGTCCCCAGTGTTAAATATCCCCCTGCTGGCCTGTGACGATAGTTACATTACCTCAAGTTGTATCAGACACATCTATTCTACAGTTGATGGCGAAACAAAGATTCATCAGACTTCAGCTGCTGTGTGTGGTTTTGTGCTGTTAACACCTCAAATCAGCAGATGACAGTGTGATGCAGCGTGTTCCAAATTTAAGTGTTTTGTATTATTTCCTGTCACACTATTGGCTGAGGAGTACTTGTTACTGCCTGAGCCAATGAGAATCTTGCACTTTCCCTCCCCCATGACAATTATTGATTAAGTGTCTTATTATATGACTGAAAGGTTGTGGCAACTCTCCTGCATCCTCAAACCTACCCTATAGGCATCCCAGACAGTGCCTTTATAAATCTGCTTCAAGTCATTAACATAAATTGACTTTTTGTTGCTTACACTCAGGTATATCAAACAAATTAGATAGGAGAATCTGCAAGAGCTCAGTTTTTTTGTCTTCTCCAAAAATAAAAAGTTTGTTGTTTTTGCTGCACAGAAATTACCAGAACGGGTGCTGGAAAAACTTGGACTGGAACAGAGCAAGATCCGGCATCTTCCTCTTCACATGCTTGCCCGGCAGGTGACACTCCCGGGAACCAGTCAAAAAGACATCAGCGTGACCTGCCCCCTGCCCAAATACTTCAAGCAAACACTGAACAGACTGCAGTTAACCCTTCCTGATAGAAATGACCATAAATAATAATCTCATGTGAACAGTGCAAGTTAAATAGGAAAATTATATCCAGCTGGGTTACTGTGAGGTTGTTGTGTGAAATGATCAAACTCAGAAGAAGAGACTGTGTGGAAAATGACTGTACAGTGCTTTACAACTCATTTTAGTAATAAACAAATGAAGCAGAACTGTATCACAACTATTTCTGTCATTGCAGTCCATCCAAATGTACATGTCAGTTCAAGGGAGGCACCACTAGGCTATAGCATGGATGCTGTGACAAGGCCCACAACTAATCCTTATTTCAAATGTCAACATTTCCACAGACAGCACGGCGCTAAATACTTCTCATTTTTGAATTGCTTGACATGACTTTTGATACAAGGATTAATCCTGTGTTATCTAAACAAAAGATGTTTCCATGTCCTGTTTATTCACCTACTATACACACAGAAGTACATTGGCAAATATTCTTGATGGGTGTTTCAATCACTGGCTTTGACCTGAGAAAAATGTTTCCAATCTCCTGAACGACTACAATATAGCACTTGACCTTGTGAATGTCTGAGCGAGGTTCAGCTCGCGCAGTGATACACAAGCATAAATTATGACGTCGTTTTTGAAAAAACAGGCACAAGTTCTTCAGCTTTGAACGTATCGATACATGTTCCAAAATGCATTCAGTATACAAAACATTTGAGGGAAGTGGTCCCTGTAATTGTCCAGTAATCTGTCATGTATCATAGTGGGACTCTGAAGAGAAGTAAGACGTGGTTGAAGGGCTGTGAGGTTAAGTAGTGAAGGGTTAAATATCCTCCTATCAATATTGGTAAGACCAACTTTTACAGGAACACTTACCACCTCTGCTGAGCTCATTCATAGTCCAGCAGTGGTGAGACCAAAGCCTCCCTCTCTTGCCAGTTCAAAGGTTACAGAGGCAATGGCTTACAAAGAGAAAGAACAGTCCACTGCATCAGCCAAAAACAGAAAATTTAAGAAGAGAAAAAAAAATCTTTGCTGTCATGAGACGCTCCTCAGAGAGGTGATGATTGTTTCAAAAGTTGCTCCATTTGATTTGAGATGGTTGTTGAGGTTTATGAAGTCAGGATGGACACTGCATAGTCAACAGTCAGTTTCCATGAGTCCAGTCAGTCCTCCCAGTTTAGCTCATGTTGTCTGGACTGGTGGCGATGATCTCCTGGATCTCCCGGACCACGATGATGCGGGCCAGCATGTGTTCAACTTGCTGACTTGTGAGGGGCTGAGACGAGTACCACATCGGGCTGTTGGGTGCGACAACTGGCTCCGGAGTCATGTAGTATGCATCGTTGCGTCCCTTGACACTTTGAGGGCTGGAGGAGGAAAAGAGAGTTGAGTTTTTTGTGGAGATCTACTAGGGGCCGTAATTTTGGGCTGCCTCTTGTTCTTTTATTCAAGTGCTAATTCAGGCATCATTTAGGCACCAATACTATTTTAAAAGTAATGTTTAGCACCAGTACTGGAAAAACCCAAACGATGCCCAACTTTACCTGTGACCACAAACTGTCTAAATTGTCCATTTACATCTGCTACTCGCAAACGTGGAATAAGAATCTTATAACACAAGTTTTATCCTGAATGTTGTATTTAGTGCACCAGTTGTTGTGTATCAGCTGTAGCATGCTAGTTGTCGTAACGAGGCTAGTCAAGCTCATGTAATGTCATTGCTCCTGGTTGGTTACAGTGAAAACGGACAAAGATTAGTGAGCATTTATCTCTGTGGATCTTGACTGTATTCAAAGAATACAGGTCTGGTCAAAGAGCCTTCACATGTGCAAGTTAGCCAGTCTGATGTGCTGCTCTGTATAAAGGAGCAGAAGTTGTGGACGAATTATTTACAGGTCAGGGTCTTATTATAGCACATTACTGACATTTGTTATTTATTTTTATTTTATTTTTTTTCTTATTGACCATATAACAGTATTTAAGTGCCTGGTTACAGTAAGAATTATGGACAATGACCAAACATTAAATTTTTAACGTTTTCAAGATAAATGACATTTTCTACATTTTTGTTTGTTTTCCCCACTGTACTGAAAACATGCTTAACTGTGACCCTAAAACTGAGGTATGTAGTGAACAGTGATTATTATTATTATGTCATGAAGAATTATGGAGTTCACCAGGAATCCTGTGATGGAGTATCAACTCACCATTTGAAGAGATAAAAATCATAAAGTTTGATGGGGCAGCGAAGAGGATTCTCAGCATCCTCAGCCTGCTCTTCGTACATTTCATCTGTTCCTGAAACAGACGTCACACACACACACACACACACACACACAGAGCAGGTCAGCAACAGCCAAGTCTGCTGTCAGAGACTGTGATTCATAGCGAGACTTAAACGTGAAGCTAACTGATGAGCACCTTTCTGTCCTTGTGGACCTTGTCCTTTGAGAAGGCGGATACTGGTTGCTTTGTCCTTGGCATTAGCGGGGTTCTTCCTCGTGTGTCTTAGGACCTTTGAGAAAGCTACTTTCAGGTGCTGTTCAGGTGTCGTCAGGTGGAAATGCCTGTGACAAAGATATATAATAACCACACAGTAATTATATCTAAAATACATGTCTTGTGTCAAAGAGAACAGATTCAGGTCAAGTGGTTACTCACTTAGTGTTGAAATACATTAGAGTTGTGAGCAACGTGGCTGGTGAATGTGCACCGAGCTGTTTACACTCCCACAGCATCTCCTCTGTCACATGACTTGGAATGACATAACCTAAGATGATGACACGATAAGTTAATTCTTCTTATTAAACAATTGAATTAAACTGTAAATATTGGTTTTATCTTACCTAAAGGATGGACACTGGGTTTCCAACCATCCAGGATTTTGTGTAAACTCCCACAAAAACGTGTGTAATACGGGTCAGAGAAAATATCATCCACACGTCCATTTTCAAAGAGATACTACAAAAAGAAATATATAGGTTGTAACTTACTAACTTTGAAAGCATTTTGGTGTGATGCACAATTAAAGCATGAGAATACTAACCTTTTGTATACACAGGAAAACATAATATAGAACATCGGCTGCAAACTGTTCTTCGTCTGATCCTCGTGCCTCCTGTGTCATCAAGGAAAGACCCAGGTTTAGCTCAGCTACAGCGCTGGACACCAAGTCCTCTTGAAAACGCAGGGGCTGACGACCTGGAACAGTCCACAGAGAGATGAGCATAAGTTTTTATTAGGGGGTTCTTACACCTTTTCCAAATTCAGATTCAAGCATTTTTAAGCCTTTTCAAGCTTTTCCAGCGCCCTACAGCTGTGGTTAATTACACACACACACACATATATAGATATAGATATAGTTACACACACACTCTCAATTCAATTCAAGTACTCAATTATTATTACTTCACTTCCTCATCTCTGACTTTTTTATTTCCCTATTGAACTAAGCGGATTATTCAGTCAGAAAGCTACTTAATATAAAACTAATTTAATTACAAGTTCAAGCCGTTTCAAGCACTTTTCAAACTTGAAAAACACTTCATTAAAATTCAAGTGCTTTAAAGGATTTCCAGCACCCATACGAACCCTGTTATTAGTGCTGTAAAGTTTACTTACTTATTTCTCAGTTTTAAGCAGAATATAAGTTATTTGGTAGTACTACATGAACTGCTACCATCAGGAAAACTGAACTTTTGTTGCTTTTAGTGGTTTAAGTAAGTATTTATGATGATATTGTTGTTTGACAAATGTCGCATATGAATGTGTATTCAAGTAATAATTATTTGACTTACGTCCTATTGGTGCAAGTTTTGTCTTTTCCTGTTTGTTCAGCTCTGCATTTTTCCGTTGCGCCCAAAGGCGCCAGACCTCGAGGCCTTCCTCTGGTTTCAGACAGACAGGAACCAGAATCTCTGTCGGCGGCTCGGCATGATCCTCTGTCTCTATGTGACCCTGAACAACAAAATACAAATGTCAATGCTTTGTGGGAAAGATGACAGCAAGGATTAAGACTTAAATATCACATGACATGATAATTCAGCAGGATATTAGTACAATAAAT
Organism: Lutjanus erythropterus; assembly: GCF_056507025.1. NCBI lineage: Eukaryota > Metazoa > Chordata > Actinopteri > Lutjaniformes > Lutjanidae > Lutjanus > Lutjanus erythropterus. The sequence goes on from NC_139318.1 coordinate 25,273,805, forward strand.
TCACAACCAATCTTTCTTCTTCTTTTTTTTTTTTTGACGGACAAAAAATGGGGAATTTCAGTAGTGATATTTCAAAACTAGTAAACACAAATAGGTCTAACATCAAGACATATTTGCAAGATTTCAGGCAATGTCAACCTTGAACCAGTAGATTTCAGGTATTGTTCTAAGTATTTCCTGACTATGAAGGATACATGCCAGTTTTTCATTGTTCTTACTGCATTAACGTTAATTTTGAGAATAAATGTTTATCAATTTCATGCATCCAGCTACAGGAAAACAGGGTGCAAAAACAAATTCAGTTCCAGCCTTATTGTTGAAGGTCTACTGTAAGGAAAAGTTTGTTCAAACCTGCAGATGGAGCTGCTGTCCTTGCCCCTCTTCTTCTTGTCCCTGCTGTTGATTCGGGTCCCATATGTGCACTGACTGCGTCGTGTTGTAAGTCCCTCCAACAGTCTGCACCGCCACAGGGATGTGAATGTTCCCGTTCATGAACTGTGCCGGAAACAGGGTCTGTACTATTTCTTCCTGTGTCCCAGCAGAGACCGACTGGACATCTGCAGACCTTGATGAAGAAGTTGGGGACAGTTTGTCCTTGCCGTTGGTGGTGGTAACCTGCACTGTGCTGTATGTCTCCTGTGGTATGGCGATGTGAGTTACACCACCCTGCTGCTGCGGAGTGGAGTACACAGGGATGGTCCAGGTCTCACCTGTGGGACCTGTGATTGTTCCTGTAGTGCTGTACAGCTGAGCGCTGTCGACAGTGAGCAGATCTGGTCGTAGGGACACGTAGCTCTGCTGCTGCCCTTGAGGGATGGCTAGAACTGTGGCTACCTGCTGGCCCTGTGGAACAGCATACGATACTGCTAGAGGAACATCCACCTTACGCTTCTTGGCAGGCTGGAGAACAGTGGAGACAGTGGCGGACCTCCTCTCTGCCTCCCTGAGAGAGTCCTGTTGCTGCGACGGAGACATGGTCTCGATGGTCTGGATCTGGATCTGTTGGCCACCCTGTAGCTGAATCTGTTGGCCACCTGGCAGCTGTATTTGTTGGCCACCCTGTAGTTGAATCTGTTGGCCACCCTGTAGTTGAATTTGTTGGCCACCCTGTAGTTGAATTTGTTGGCCACCTTGCAGGTGAATCTGCTGGCCATCTGGTAGCTGAATCTGTTGGCCAGCCTGAAGTTGAATTTGCTGGCCCCCTGGCAGCTGGATATGCTGCGTTCCTTGCAACTGGATTTGTTGGCCGCTTGACAACTGGATTTGTTGTCCTCCAGCTACAGCTGCAACCAACTGCGCCTGAATCTGTGGAACACAGTCAACAGAGTCACAAACCAGCAACAATGCATCATGTGGATGCACTTGATACATGTTAAGGTGCATTCACACCTAACTTATTTGCTTCAGTTACAACGGACCCTGGTCCATTTGTGTGGTTCATTTGCGCTGGTGTGAAATCTGTCAATCAAACCCTGGTGCAAACCAAACAACCAGACTAAGACCACTTGAAGAGGTAGGACTTGGTCCGGTTCCGAGAGAACAGTTTGTTTAGTGCGGATATGTGATTTTAAAGGCTTACATGCTGATACATCATCTACCTGTTGTGAAATCAGTTCAGAAAGTGATCTTATAATTGATCTGAATAATATTTATACAAATGTAGTAACATGTATGCATGTCAGCATGAATATTTTCCCGGATTAACAAGTCAAATGCGGTTAAACCTACTGTGCTTGTATCCTACTCTGTGTACTTAACAGTTCATTAAGTTTATTGAAAGTGTGACAGTAATCCCACAGGACAGAGTCCAATGTTAATGTTTTTTTTTGCACTTGCCCAGTTGGGCAATTTGGTCAGAAATCTATTTGCCAAAAGTCAATTTTGACAACAAAAAAATGTTTTATCAGCAGTTATTAAATAACAACCAAGAGTAAAGTTGATTGTCATGTTTAATCTAATGCTGCAATGTCTGTAAAATGTCACTATTTTCTATATCCAGGGTGATGTATTTTGTCAGTCTAAATCCAAAGATAATCAGGATAATATAATCATAAATGATAAAGCAGGAAATCTCCATCTATTTGAGAGGCTTAAAGCAGAATTTTGCATGAAACATTACTTTAACGATGAATCACTTATCAAAATAGTTTGATGGTTTAATTCTTAATCATTTGCCCAGCTGGGCTACTAAAATTGCAATTTGGGGTCTGGGGACAAACAGGGGCCCAAGAATTTTTCTTCTTTAACTTATATTAAATTTTGTAACATTTTTGTTAAGTTGGAACAACATAGTACAAGAAGGAGGGTTGGCCATTTTTGGGGGGCTTTTATGCCCTTATTTGATAAGACAGCTGAAGTGAGGACAGGAAAGGGGGAGAGAGACGCAGACGGAGACTGAGGTGCAGCAGAGGTCTGCAGGCAGAAGTCTAACCCACAACTGCTGCAGAGGACTCACTGCCTCAGTACATGGGGACCAACCCTCCAACCCTGACCACCAGGATTGCAAGGTGCTGCATAAACTTCTGTCTGTCACTGGACTTTGATTTCCTCTCATGGTTCTTGATGATGCAGGACGACAATTGCTAAAACCGTCTTATCAAGGAGTTACCTTTCAGTCTGTATAACATTTCCTCTTGGTTTGTTTGGAAAAAAGCCAGTGTGAAAAGGAACCTGACCAGAACTAAAATCCAGGCCAAATTAGCTAGAATACAAGTGTGAAACACCTCAACTCTGTAAATAAATCCTGTACCTGTTGCTGCTGCTCCTCGGTGAGCTCTCCCTGCTGGACAAGCTGGGCTGCTGAGATTCCCTGCAGGTCCTGCTGAGAAGGCGAGGCCACCTGAAGAACCTGGCTGACTGCTTGGCCCTGCTGTTCCTGAATTTGAACCTGGCAAAGATGGAGAGTTTTAAAAGTAAATATGTCACAGTGTAACAGGGAATATTATGGAAAAATAACAAATAAAGTTATAAGTCGTATTTATAAATTTAAGGACATGTGCAGAAGTGTGCAGGCGAATGTTTGATCTTGCAGTGAGGCCAATAACCTCCAGATAATGAATAAAGGCTTGAGTGAGTGTGTTACTCAATGGATTCATATGAAATAATGCATTTATTTATCATTAAAATTTGCAGATATGGAGTTACCTAATGGCCCAACTGCCAGTACATCAGAACTGACAAAGCAAAGTTATTTAACAACCACAACAAACTGCAAGAATTTAACTTATCTACTCAATTACCACACTGTCTTCTCATTTTTCCTCTTGACAGTGGGTCTCAGCTGTCTCAGCCAGCGCATATGCTGGGTGCCCCCCCTCAATTCAAGCTGTGAAAGCAGCATGTACGCCTACCTTGACCACATGGCTGATACAAACAAGTGAAGGCAGATTGATAAGACAGAGAACTGATGAATGTTGAGCCTGATGAATTCAGGCTTACATGACATCAGATTATGAACATTACTGTCCATGCTGACAATTATTTACCAACTGTCTTCCGACATTGTGTGTTTTGTCAATTCACAATTATGTGGTTGTTGCTACCCACGCTGGCTGACAGATTACACTTCATTTAAACAGTTTTCCTGGTCTTTGCAATTATGCACTTAAGCAGTGCATCAGCGCATGGAAATAGAGTGAAGCCACTGCGTAATGACAGCATTTTTGTCCAGGTCAACCCCATCTGTCTTGTGCAATTTTAACATAATATACGTCACAGAACAAGAAACTGACACTGGCTTACACACCAACCTGCACTTGGAGCTGCTGTTCAGATTCTTGATTCACAGACAGATGTGGTGAGATGTCTGTCGAGGTCACCTGTACCTGCCACAAAGCATGTACGTGTATGAAGTGTAGCATTCATTAATGCAAATAGGGTAAATGTCCAGATAAAAAACATAACATATAATAAAAGAACATACAACTATAAATTGCACAACACTGAAAAATAACCTAAAAATAACATTCAACATCAACAGCCAAAATAAAAATGGGTCCTACTCTTACCGGACAAGCCAGCTCTAGGAGTGAGCCAGCCACCTCTGTGCTGTCTGTGTAGATGCAGTTGGTGCCCTGCTGCTGATACACCATGGCTGTGGTGGTGGTGGCGGCCGCCCCTCCCTGCTGCTGGCTGAACTCCTGCAGCACCTCTGGGCCCTTGGCAAGAGACTCCAGGAACTCCTTCATCCTGTGCTGAGGCACAGTGCGGGCCTTCTGCCGCACATATTCATCAAAGGAGACCACACCACTCTCTTGCTCATTCATCCTCAATTGACCTGGAAACATGGGGAATTGTTATTTTTCAAACATATGAGAATGTAATCAAAACTTAACCAGCTCACATTTACGCTGGAGAATAGTGAAAGCACAAATAATGAAGAATATAATGTGAAGACGGGGTAGTATTTTACACTTGAATCTGTAATTATACATAAGCACCACATAATTAGTTAAATAATGTAATTTACATCATGCTAGTTAACTAGAGGGACGCTGGAGTAACACACTAAGCACACGGGACAAAGTGCATTTTGGCTCGTAATACAAAGACTGTGCTACGTTTCAATCAACTTTTTCCAACATATTAAACATTGGGCTTAGTCTAAATCGTTTTATTATGAAAGATAATTTTGGTATAATTCTCACAAAGCCCCCAATCAAGACACTAACAATATGTTTGTCTGACTTTGTGAACTGACTATCTAATGTCTACGTGATTAGCATGCTAGCTTCACAATGTTAGCAACGATCTGTGTTGCGGTGATGTCCAAAAGGGAACCTCAGACCCGTGAAAAGATCTCGCGGGTGTGTTAATTTTTAACTCAAACCATTACCTTTCACTGATCATAATCTCGTGTTTTTTCCCTCTAAACCTACATAGGTCTTAACTACACCAATATCACATTTTGGAACATTAGTTTGTACAAAATCGACAATGTAAAAAGAAGGCGCACACATCCCGCGAGATTTTCGCAAATCAACGGTTCCCTTTTAGGCGTGACCCTGTGTTTGCTATAGCCCATATGGATAGTTAGCTGGCTAGCAACCGTTAATCGTATTCAACATCATCGAATACCAAAATGATATCAACTGTAAATTCTGCAGTTGGGCTAAATATTTTGCTCATAGGATAACAAACATTAAATCAACAATCCGTCAATTGATATCACATGATGCTAACGCTAGCTAACCATTGTGCTAATGTTAGCTAGCTAGCTTGATGGCTCTGGATCCTGTCATGCTACCTTAAATAAAACGAAATCCTCTCCTTTCCGCCAAGGCACGGTGTTTAAAACTAAAAAGCCGATAAACGTCTAACAGCTACGGCCAGCATGCCATTCACTTGGCTACATAATGCACGCAGCAGCAGTGTTTTATCCTGCAAACAATGCTGAGATTAGATTGCGATAAAAATTTAACAGCAGCAACGAGCAGGCGAGGTCTGTCTGACGTCTGAGATCCAGGCAGGCAGGTTCGGTGTAAAACAAGTTTCCCAGCTCCAGAAAAGCACTGATTTATTTATCCAGTTCAATCCCGAATGATATTACTACAGCTTGCACCACGCAACTACTTGTAAAAATGCCCTCCTCCACTATGTTTTTCCAGTGAGGTAAAAAAAATGACGGAAGTATAGGCCCCGAAAACAACGCGACTCCTCTGCAGACTGCTCTGTCAGGACACGGCCTGCCCGCCAGCCTGCAGCGGTGTCCTGTTAACAAGAGCTCCCATCCTGTAACACCAAGACCTGCACTATAGGATTGTATAATGAGCTCTGTATGACTGTGAAATGAAAACTGAAATGACATTCAGACAAGACATGCAGGCACAGGTCTATAGTTTAATGTACAATATGTCTCAAGCTGTAATTTGTCTGTTCTTTGGACTGAAGACCCACCTAAATCCCACAAATGAACACAGTCATATGGAGACATGTTATTTGTTCACATAATATTATTTATTAACTTCTGTTTTCTTTACTATCTGGCACTGAAAAGCAGAGAGGAGAAATAACAGAGGGAAAATTTGCACTCATATATGCTGTCTCAATAAAAAGATATATTAGGGATGTAACAATGTACTGACTTTTGCAATAAAAAAAGTCACAAAACTATCAGCCTGTGAAGATATTATATGGTTAATTACTTTATTTTATATTTTATTGAATAAAAGGGACTGCTACTGATTGCTGCATTGTTTTTGTTTTGCAATTGTACCTACCTTATTCAAGACAACTCATGCCATTTTTTTACACATACTTAGGTCATGGCTGGCTACTTGTATTTAATTTAATTGAAAGAAGAAAAAGCAGAAGCCCTTTAAATGAAAATGAAAAAACAAATTTCATACACACATCAGATTTATTATTTAGTAGATGATATTTTCACTTTGTTTTTAAAAATATTTTATCGTTAACATTTTATTGCGATATCAACATACCTTGAGATTTTGGTGTATATATAGATATATATAAATCTTATAAATCTGAAGATATATAGATTAAATCTGAATGAAAAGCATTCATGTGTCATGTACAGGAAGAAGAACCCAAAGTTTCATACCACGTATAAATGCAATTATTTCCTTATTATTATTATTATTATTTATTATTATTATTATTATTATTATTGTTATTATTTGATTTAAGCTATATTTAGTTTTTTACACAATGATCTCTGCCAGTCAGATATGGTTAAAGCTCTGGAAAAAGCTAGTAAATGGACCTCATTTTGGCAGATCACCTCCTCTTTATACAACCATAGAACTATACAATACTCCATACTCAAGGTGTAAAATAGACACATACATGTAGGATATCAAGTCAGTTTTATTTATATATCTCTAAATCATAACAGATTGTACCTCAGGGCACTTTTCATATAGAGCAGGTCTGTACTGCACTCTGTATCTACACTGAAGCACGACCCAAATCCTTCTCAGGATGTTCTGATGCTGTGTGGTACACATTTGAATGCATGTGCCTTTAACAAAATCTAACTTCCCCAGTCTGCCTTAAAGAGCCAGGCATGTGCTACTGAGGGCCTCCCCCTGTTCTCTCCACAACAAACTGCCTCTCACCCATCTTAAGGTGGACCAGCACAGATGTACTGTGTGCATAGGCTACGTCCTCTACACACTGGATAGGAAAGAGTTAATTCCCACACTCACCGCAGACTCTGCAAGAGCTCTCTGGTGGAATTGGTGGTCTATTATACATGTATATTAATGTTTTATTTCTTTGATAATATTTAATTAAACACTGATAGAGAAAACATCTTAAGATACAGATCACACAGTATGCATAACATCTACTGTTCATATGTCATGTCATGTTTGGTATAAGCCCTCACATAAGCCAGTGAGTTGGCATGAAACATTACTAGAGCCCTCGTGTCTAGTTGGCTTCACATTATCAGTTGTGACTTTGTGTAAGAATCTTAATGTAATCCTTTAGAGAAGGGATTTACCTTAACACAACTGTTGTAGAATGAGGCAGATGAGGCGTGTGGGCTTTGATTAATAGTCCATTAAGTGCAATTGTTGGTATTTTTAGGCCACATATTTGAAGACGGTAGCTGGAAGGTGTTTATTAAAGCATTTTTTCTTTCAAAATTGGCCTCTGATGTTGTGGTTTTGCAGCTATTTCTGCTGGGGAAAATTGAGGATGGACAGCTGCCAAGTAACCAGCCGGTGCAGTAATAGGAATAAGACGGCAGCTTGAAGGCTGGTTGGCCGTCATGGCCTTCTGACATGTGAACCTGTTAGTAAATCCAATGTGTTCAACCCTCACTGTGATGCTCTTCACGCACCCACATCAGAAATCAAATGTTACACAGGCTTGTTCTGCAGATAGAGACGGAGTGATATCCCTGATTCACTAAAACGAGGCAGAGCACAAGGAACCAGGTAAATATGAAATATTGAACATTTAAAAAAGTTTGCAGTAGGTTATAGGACAGATTGTTTTGGCAGTGTTGTGAAACAAGTGTTAACAGTCAGTGCAAAATTCAGTGCATGTTTTAAAGACTGCAAATAGGCTTGCACATAAAACTTTTACAATCTTTTTTTATGTAAAATTTCTCTACTCAGGTCACAAGACATTAAACTTTTGATTTATGTTCTGTGCAGAGTTTAAATCAACAAATAGAAATAATGTTCATTTATCATCTAAACACACCTGAGGTTGCATTTAGGAAATCAGGTCACCTGTGAGAAATATTCATTTCATGCTGAAAATAATATCATTATACATAAAACCTCTGTTCTATTTTGGTCATTTTAGTAATTTATGATCCACAGTTTTTCATATTGTGTACTTTGCCTATCAGTTGAAGTGGCAGCTTGACATTTGTGACCCTAAGGTCACAGACAGATCAGACTGGCTCATGCTGTGCCATGTTTCTGCCAAGCTGTTTCGTATTTTTGCTGGGACAAGCCATCCACAGTTGCAGTGTGCAAACTCTCTGGATTACACAGGGGAATTTTTGTCCTTTATAGGACAGTTTGAATGCGAGATTAATTATCTTGCAAGCTGCATGACTCTTTACCTCTACCCAACCACTAAAGTCTTTCTACTATCAATTCTTTCACAATTAGACAAAATAGGGGTGGGGGAAATAATCAGTTCATAGATGCATTTCAGTTCTTTTTTGAAAGGTTATAAACCAATGCAGAAAAGTCAGTAATCAGAAATTTAAAGTCCAATGCTTGACATAATAACTTTAACAATTTAATTAGATGGGGCTGTACAATGCTTATGGCTTTAGTGTAACAGACGTAAAACATACATTGAGTTCATGTTCCAAACTAGGCTTCTTGAGTTTTGTGAGGACGGCTAAGCATGAACCACTGCAGATGGATACAATCCAACAGTACAATCCATCATGATGCATCGATGATTATTTTATAACTGCATTAATTCCCTCTGAATCGGAATTTAATCAAACTGAATCAAATTGAATCATGAATTACAAAAAGATTGCCGCCTCTATCCATTTGTGTGTTTATACACTGCAATATGTAATTTTAACAACTGCTTGAACTATTGATGACCATCGAGGAACTGTTTTTGGAAAATGACTTTTGGTATAAACATGGATACAGTACATTGGACATCGCTTATGCAATTGTCAATATTTTTTTGTTCTTTTCCTTGACAAATATACTAAACTAAACTAAACTAAACTATAGCCAATGTCAGTCTGATGTGCAAACCTCAAAATATTTTCATTAAGATGTGGAAATGTTTTTCTTTGTTGTTCTTTCTTTGTTATTCTAGATCTTGGGATTTCAACAAAAATGTGGCGTTCATCTTTACTCGTCATTACTCTGACCATGTCTCTGTCTTCACTTGGAAGCTTGATTCAAACCTCACGTTCTCTGGAAAAATCTGATTCAGTCCGACTGACCCGAAGCACAAGCAGAAACAACAACGTCCCGGACAGCTTGTCCAGTAAAGTAATTGTCCAATCAGGCAGCAGCAGTGACTCTGTGGAGGGCAGTGGACAGATTGTCAACAGTACGGCAACACAAAAAATCATCAATCAGACTGTCTTTCCAAAGGAGCCTGAGCGAGCTGGCAATGAAAAGCGTTCTGGGTCTGGAATCACATTAACTACAACACCAGCACTTACTCCACACCACTCAGGGGCTCACGACCAAGGAGCTGACAGAGCCAATACATCAATTAGAGGATACACTCACTCCAGTGTGCACATTAACTTGGAGAAAGCACTCAGCCACAGAACAGCTGAGGAACAAGAGAGTCATACATCCAAAGTTAATGATGATTTTCTGGATGGTAAGTGAACGTGATAGTTAATTGAAGTCAAAACATATGTCATAGATATCTATAATAAATGTTCTTTAAAGTCCAGATGAAACAACATTTCAAGTATCAAGCTAATTGGTTCCCAAATGGTGTGCTGAAACACACTGATGTGTTAGGAGGCAAGTCCAGGTGTGTGTTGGGATTCTGTGACAACCATACCAACCATTATTATTCAACATACAACTAATAATAATAATAATTCATTATACTTATATAGCGCTTTTTAGGCTATTTTGCATGGATATGAATACAGGTATGCCTAGAGATTTTGGCTCGCCCTTTGGTGTGTCTTGGGTGCAAAAAGTTTGAAAAACACTGATCTAACTTCTAGCTTCCATATAGACCCTTTTATGGTTTGTAAACAATGATAGAGCTGAGCATGCATTTTGGCAACAGAAGTACGGTGGACCACAACAGTTTGGCAATGAGCTGCTGCAAACATGATCAGTTTTGATCGTGCCCTTAGACTGGTGGACACATTTAATAGCTTGCAGCCATGCGCACAACCGATTGCTCTGAAATGGTCGTGATCCTGTTGGAATTCTGAAAGATTTTAGTTGACCAGTGGAATATTAATTCTGACATATCATATATGCAACAAACATACATTTAGGTGATTTGGGTGCTGGCAAAATGTTTATTTCAACATTTGAAGCTTGATAACTTGTCAGGATGACTGGGTTAAAAAGCTACTTCTGCTGCCAAAATGTGTGCACAGCTTTTCAATGACGTTGGCTATACAAGTGTCTATTGTACCTTTACACTGTTTGATGAGACTGCTCTAGATAGACAGGAAATAGGGGAGAGAGGGGAGGAACACACATCTACGCCACAGAATCCTAATAAGTTTTCTTTAAGTGGATATGAAGATAAAATCTTACAAAATAAAAATATTGCTAGTTCTTAATCTGTGGGTCCTCACAATCTAATGTATTATGAACATACTCTCCATTAGCTACAATGTCACCCGTGAATTATCTTGCATCAAAAATGCATGAGTTTTCCTCTTTCTCCTCCTCTCTGTCTCTCAGGTCTGTCTTCAGGTGTGGACAGCCCTAAACTTCACATCCAAAATGTGTTTACTTCCATGATGAACCAGAACCAGTCAGGACCTGGAGATCCCTGTGTGCTCGGTCTTAGTCCTTGTGTTGTTCTTCCAAACTTTAATGGCACCAATCTGCTCTGGGAAGACATGAGGCGCACGCTGGCATTTGCCTGGGAACTACACGTCTTTGGATCCGCCAGCCTTTTCATACTGCTGGCAGTCCTGGCAGTGTTGGGGATGGCTGGTGCCTGCACGCTTCCTCATCCCGTCTGTGAAGCCCTAATACTGGCAAACAGCCTCCTGATCCTAAGTGGTACTCTGCGTGGTGTCCTCCTTCTACTTGATCCTTATGGTACCCGTCAGATCCTGTCTCGTGCCACTCTGGCAGCGCTCCATAATGTTCCCCTGCAGCTCTTTCTGTGGGCACAGGTTGCCCTTACTCTGGTCACATTCAGAGGGTTGAATTTATTGCTTCTCCCACTAAAGCTGCAGAACCCATGGGTGGTTGGAGTACTGGCTATATCACATTGCACTCCATTACTTGTAGCAGACTTTTTCTCTCCAATTTTATCCCCTGCCATTCCTCTGTTGCTACAGACCCTCTCCCTCTGCTGGGGCCTCCCGTTCTGCATGGGAATCATCCCGAAGGCTTGTTCACATTTACATCCCTTCCTCAGGTCGTCTATACCTCAGTGGGTTCCCTCACAGAGGATTGAGAAGCGTGCAAAGCAGGTAACAGCGGTGTGCGCCTTCCTCGGGGTTCTCTGCTGCAGCCTGCAGATGTACAGTATCCTCTGGCTTTATGGCTTACTGGGGAACTGGAGGCGTTTTGGTTGGGGCTGGTGGCTCAGTCAGTTTTGGGCCAGAATTCTTGAGTTAGCTTGGGGATTCTCTTTGCTCGTCCTGGGATCCTGGATCTTCTGGATGCCATCCAGAGGTCATTCAAGAGGTGATCTAGGACAGAGCAGAAGTGATTTGTCTAAAGGGGTGGAGGAGAAAAGCATGTGGGGTAATGTCTTGGCCAGCATATGGAGAGGGCCCCTAAGAAAATCAGAGAAATCATGGGAGGACCTGATGCCAAGGAACTGGGCAAAGTACAACCTGTCTAAAACAGGTTTCATCAACAATGTAATGTGTCCGTATGATGATCCACCATCAGCCATTATACCAGAGTACAAGCCTGATCCTGTTAGCAACAGCAGCTCTGACTCTCAGGCTGCAGTTCTGTGGCAAAAAGTTGGGGAACGTGAATGTGTTCTTTCACTTATAGAATTCGACATGCGGCCACCATCTCCGATTAACCTCAGACGCAGCATTGACTATGCCCTTCATCATGGACAGCTTGTATCAGGAGGTCTGTTCACACCTCCACCTCTCTCATGGACTCACTCTCTGGGCACAGACACCACTGACAGGGATGGTGGTACAACCACATTCCCTCCGGCTTATGCTGGCTACGGCTGGATGTTGGATACGGAGTCTATTTCTCCATCTCTGGATCATTTCCAAGCCAAAGAGCCGATACAGTCACCCAGTGCTACTTCAGATTATAGTGGTGGTGATGGGTCTGTAGCGACATCACATCACGAAGAACAACTAAATTCAGCGGGCTCAGCAGGGATGCAGCATCACGACTGGTCTGATGATGATGTCACAGACCTCTAAATGGTCTACTAACTTGAGTGCTGCAGGAATGAGTCATAAAACTCAGAAATGAGTTAGCATTTTTACACCTCTGGTTCCCTCCTCTTGTAGTCAGTGGGTTTTTTGAAGGGGTTTTAGATGCTTGAAATAAAGTCTGTGTTTAACAAGATAAGGAATTTTCATGTATTGTTCTGTGACATAAAATACATCAGTAAACACCCCACTCATAAATGTAGAAGGTTGTTTGTGTCCTATAAAAGGCTGTTGTTAACGAGTGCTGAAATGAAACTAGGGGACAGGTTGTTGGTGACATCAAACGTCACTATGTCACCTACTTACAAGTCTGGCGTTGCAGTTATTTTTATACTCGCACCCTTGCAAACTATTCCAACTCAAACTTTCAAACTAGTTCTATCAATTTATAGCGTGTAGAATCAAATTACAATTTGGAAGCTTAGTAACGGTGACACTAAAAATCATACGACTGTGATGTAGTTAATTTATATCCTGACATAAATTTTGTATTTAAAAAATCATAAAAGCGGTGTTCATTTGTGAAGATAATTGGAACAAACCATATTAGCATCATTAACTTTTGTTTGCCACAAACTTATTTTCTGCAATAAAACAAAATTCAGTGAAACGATCCCAGTGGCATTTTGTGAAAGGAATCAAGGAAAGGACTCATCCCTGCAGCACTCAGTTCTCCGTCATCTAGCCTTTATGAAATGGCAAAATCATGAAATGTGGACAGTAATGGCCCCTTCACACATAAGTGTATTAAGGGGAGTGGTTGTGAATTTGGATTCTTTTTTCTTGTCAGGTTTAACTTTGGTGGCCAGGTCTTAATATTGGTGAGAGCCATGGCTTCATCTACATAAAAGCTACTTTACTTGTTTATATAAACTTGAAAGTAATTAAATTACAAATATTCAGCATAAGACCCCACAGAGAAGTCAGATTCACACAAAAATCCTTGTTATTTTGTAAAACACTTATAGTTTGGAAAAGATAAGTGTGTAGCCAATTTATTGATCTATTTGTTGCAATTTGAATTGAGCTGGGTCTTCGTAATGTTTTAATTTATGTGTGATTTCAAGTGATTATTATGAGCATTTGAGTTTTATATTCATTTATATGCCAGTCTTATTTGTGTTTGCAGGATAGACCACTTTTCAACGAGGAAGTATAAAATTCATATCATCTGAATCATCACCTCTCTGCTTCAAATTACTGTTGAAACTTCACTGGTTAAAAGTCATGTGAGCGTTTGTTTAGCTTATCTTTGATAATATGTGAAGCTGAACTATTTCCCTTGTAAAATATTAATGATTGATTGTTTTCTTAATGTTATTTGTAAATAAAGACGCTGCATATGAATCATCTGTAACTTTGATGACGGATCTGCAGAAATGTTGCATTTAACCATTAGAAATGAAGCTGGACTCTATTTATGGATTGATTCTTATGGCTTTATATGTAGCAAAGCTTGCAAAGCACAGATGCATTTATATTGTTTTACTGATGTTTGATTTGTCCTTTATACCAACATTATTCATATCAATTGAACTGAAATGTTTTTTTTTAAAGTGACTGACTAGCTGAGTTTAAGAGGAATGCAAAATATGGATTTTGATACCCATAAACATATACTGTATACAGCGGACAGAGCATTGGATCATATGTCAGTGTCGCTGCCATATTGAAACAGTCAGGACATGTTTTACCCATACATTAAAACATTAAAACTTTATTGAGCATTGTGCCTACGAATTCAAATTAAATACTTAGACATAATTTGTCACATCAGGTAATATTATCTGCTATATTTTAATTTACAGCTGCATTTTTTTTCATTATCAATTAATACAGATTATTTTCATAATCAATCAGTTACTTGTTTAGTCTAAGGAATGTTAAAAGGCAGAGCCGATACTGACGTCTTCACATTACTTATTTTGTCCAACCAACAGTCCAAAACCCAAAGACTCTTCATTAACTATCATAGATGAACAAGAAAAGCAGTAAATCCTCACATTTAAGAAGGTGGAACCAGCAAACAGAATGTCCAGAATGTCCTTAGCATTGATCTCAGCTGTCTATCCAGATTACCTGTTGAAACAGGTTCACACAGACATCAGCCTTTGTCAAGATAAGAAAGGTGACTCTTCATGACGACTCTGAAAAGCAACTATTATCTCATTCTGATATGTTTAGAAAACCTATTGTCTTATTTTCTCTAAATTAACATGCAGTTACTCTACGTGCAGCTACATGCAGTTCTTTCATTTCCCTTATACCAACTACTCCTTCAGTGGAAGCTTGGTCACCTGTCTGTCCAGCAAACAGGTGTTTTACCAAACTGGCCTCTGATTGGTTAATCAATTAAGTAGCACTGAACGCTATATGTATGGCTGATCGACACAGTGAGTGTTTTGGTCATTATCTCAGCAACTGTTTTGCAGACACACGCGCCTAACCGGATCATCGGAGCTGTGATGCCTTGGAAAAATTACATATTATGTCTCGTGTTGGCGGCGACTCTAACGTCTTTGCAGCTCTGTGACGGACACGCTGTTGATTCAGAGGCTGCTGTGCAGAGGCCTTCATCATCAGGCCGCGTTCACTTCAGGAGTGTGAATAATGAATCTGTGGCTCCAACACGACACGGTTCACTCTCCTTCAGATTTGACGAACACGGTGAACAAAAAACGACTCCTGGTAAGTTAAATACCCGCTCACATCTCTGATAATGAAATAATCAAATGATCCACGGATTTTACCACTGTGACTTGTCTAGTGCATATGATTTACAATTAAAGTGAGGCTACAATATATGAGAGATCAGTCGTATAAACCGTTCCTAATTTGCATGATGCATGGTTTGTAGTTTCTTGTCCAACGACGGTAATGCATTTTAAATGAATATGGCACATTGGCCATTACAACAAGACAGAATATACCCCTCCTCCCCTTATTTCAAGGCTAAGGTACAGGATTTAATTAATCTATCTGCTAAGGTTTCCCAGATCAAAATTTAATAGTATATTTAGGCTAAAGTAATTCATATTCTAACATCTAAATAAACCAGGACCATATTTTATTCATTGGCTAGTCTATATATTTCAGGTATGTGCTTCTATGGCTGCTCCTGTTGATTGCTGGAATATCATAATCATGTATGTTTTACTGGATATGTTAAATGTTATGCTAAATGTTCTTGAATACTGTTTGCATGAAAACAAAATGAGGACAAGAATCCCTTTTACTTCATGATCATGTCGGCAACATCAGAGCTGATCAGAGATAGAAATAACACTAGAAATAAATGTTTGTGCTGCATATGAGAAATAAGGTACCACCTGCAAACCACAACCCTTCCCTCTTTACACATCTGAAAACATGATTAAGAGTGAGCCTATGATCCTCAAATGTGTTTTGTGCTTGGTTATTATAGTTTGAAAAGTCAGATTAATCCATGAATCCCAATATTTGTCCCTTAAGACCTGAACAACTGGAAGCTTCCCATATGTTTATGCTTCTTGACTATTAGCAATAAAAGCTAATGTAACTCAGTTAATACTATTTGTGCATTTAGACTACTTTAAATTACTATACTATAAGGTTTATTCATTAAAAAACTGCAAGAATGGGGGTATCTGATTTCTGAAACATTTCTGTTAAAAATAATTCTTGCTTAAGTGACTTTGTATTTAAAGACAATGTCATCTACTAGCATTGCACATGTGGACACATGCAAACCACAAGCATGCAGGTGATAGAAGATGCATTCAATCCCACTGAGTACCCTGGGACTTCATATATAGCAATATGACCCTCTACAAAATGTGTATTATGTCGCTGACGTGGTCATAGGCTGACCACAACACACACAATATTGATCTAAAGCAGTCAAACTGGTAAAATTCCTACCGTATCATGACAGGAGCTGTCTTGCAGCTGATGGTGTGTTTTGAATTCCTAAATCAACAAATTGAATTTGTCCCTGTGTTTCCA
Organism: Lutjanus erythropterus; assembly: GCF_056507025.1. NCBI lineage: Eukaryota > Metazoa > Chordata > Actinopteri > Lutjaniformes > Lutjanidae > Lutjanus > Lutjanus erythropterus. Next base: position 25,290,339 of record NC_139318.1, read on the forward strand.
GTGTTGCACAATTTGATGGATGCAAAACTGAAGCGCATGGATCCATCAGTGCAATGTAGTGACAACCTGATGACTCTGAAGGTCAATGGGGTCCGAACTCCTCACTTTCTCGTGGATAGTGGTAGGTTCCATATCAGGAGTTTTGATTTTTGGCCAACACACATTACAGAGTTTAAACTTTTTTTCTTTAATGTCAAACAGGCGAAGGACCTCTTACTCCTTTGTCTCAAATGCCTTCTAAATGTGGCTTCTCTGTGAAGAGGTCCCGTAGAGATGTGCACTTTGCTGTACCTTACCAGGGCTGCCACGTTACCCAGCAGGTGGGGTTAATTTCCATTTATCTGACAGTTTACATGCACACTCATTTTCCACCATCATTCAGAACATAACAATATTTTGGGACATACTTACATACATTCAGACATAATGTTTGGATATGCTGAATTAGGCGCTATTCTGAATGTAGGATTTCCAATTAAAACATGGGATATGTCTATATCCAGGTTTTAGAAACTTTCTTTGGACATGTATACAGTGCAACTTAATGTGGGTTTCAATTTATTTTTTTCCACAGTTTGTGACATGGCCTCTTGTCTGTTGGCTGACTGTTGATTGGTTTGTTTACAATGCACAGAGCTGACGGCAAACAGTTTGCCTGACTGGGGTAGGGAAGGAATGCATAAATGAAAAACCCACATTTTGGCTGAAAGCAGAAACACGACTACTTTTAAATTTTATGAAAGACTTGGGTATCAAAAGGTTTTTGATTTGTGCAAATATTGAAATGCCAACCTTTTCAAGAACATGGTTGAATTAATCAAAGGGGGAGGCTGTGTTCAGACATGGCTGCTACCAGGGGGAAAAACCTATAGTGGAGGTGAGCTATTTTGATGCAGAGAGGCAAAATAGCTCAGTAGTGGCATATAAAGGAATACTGGAATATTCATTTTGATTAGTTTTGTAAACAGCTAAGCTGGAATATTGTCTTTTTTGGAATAATGGCAAAAGCTGAATATTATGTGCATGTAAATGTAGTCACTGATGTTTTTAAAATGGTTGCAAATGTGCATATATGTAAATCAATGAACTTAATTATGTTTTGAAAAGTGTTGCCTTCAGTCTTCAGCTGGGCCTTAACTTGAACATAATTGTGCTCTTCTCTCCACCGTTTTACACTGCAGGGTGGCGATTATGTCTTACCCTTGCGTTTATGGGGGTCACCACTATCCATGTCTTGCCCAGTTGTCTCACCACCACCCTCTGTTTCCTGCTTCCCATCTGGGATGGTGGTGAACATAAGTGGTATTACAGCAAATGCACTCAAAGTTAAGGGTAGGTGACTTCACATTTTGACATTTTCCTAGCTCTAGAAAATGGCTTCAGTTTAATTTCTCATCTGATATTAAAACTTCATCAGTGTCTGGCAAGTGGAAGCCTCTTCCATCAGTTTGTAGCAGTTGTGGAATTGCTGTTGAAGTGGTCTCTGGAGGACTGACACTCACTGCACCCTACAACAGAGGCTTGTGTGTGGAGATCAAGGTATGGTGGGCCCTCTTGTGGTTAAAGCTTAAGTGTGCACATGCTTTGGATTTACTCGGTGTGTCTCTTGCAGGATGAACAGTATTTACTCTCTCTTCTGTTGGCGGATGTTGAGGTTTTAGCCACATGCCCTTCACTACCGGACAGTAAGCCTACTACCACCACCACCACAACAACCACCCCACCCAATGATGGTGGCAAAGTCCTGCTGTATCCTCAGATCCCGCAGTTCCCAATGTTTCCTCAATACCCAGTGTTTCCTGCCCCCACCACAGCTACAGTGCCACCACAACATCCACAGATTCCCTCAGGTACAGCTACAGACTCTAAAGAAGTGTCTGCACCCCAGAGGCCTGTGTTTCCATTCATGCCACAGTTCCCAGTGTTTCCCCAGTACCCAGTATTTCCTGGGCCTGCTCCTCCAGCCCAGACTCCTGCCCCTACTAAAACTACAGTGGCACCACAACGTCCACAGCTTCCTTCAGGTGCAGACATGGACTCTGAAGAAGCACCTGCAGCTCAGCGCCCCATATTTCCATTCATGCCACAGTTCCCAGTGTTTCCCCAGTACCCAGTATTTCCTGGGCCTACTCCTCCAGCCCAGACTCCTGCCCCTACTAAAACTATGGTGGCACCACAACGTCCACAGCTTCCTTCAGGTGCAGACATGGACTCTGAAGAAGCACCTGCAGCTCAGCGCCCCATGTTTCCATTCATGCCACAGTTCCCACAGTTCCTTCAGTTCCCATACTTCCCTCCATTTCCTACACCTGTACCACCAACACAACCTACTTCCAAGGAAAATACTGCAGCTCCTCCAGCCAAACAACCTCCGATGCCACAGTTCCCACAGTTCCCTGCATTTCCCACATCTGTACCCCCAACACAACCTACTTCCAGGAAAAATACTGCAGCTCCTCCGGCCCAAGAACCTCAGGTGCCGCAGTTCCCACAGTTCCCCCAGTTCCCTCAGTTCCCATACTTCCCTCCATTTCCCACACCTGAACCACCAACACAACCTACTTCCAAGGAAAATACTGCAGCTCCTCCGGCCCAAGAACCTCAGGTGCCGCAGTTCCCACAGTTCCCCCAGTTCCCTCAGTTCCCATACTTCCCTCCATTTCCCACACCTGTACCACCAACACAACCTACTTCCAAGGAAAATACTGCAGCTCCTCCAGCCCAACAACCTCTGATGCCACAGTTCTCACAGTTTCCACAGTTCCGTCCATTTCCCACATCTGTACCCCCAACACAACCTACTTCCAGGAAAAATACAGCAGCTCCTCCGGCCCAAGAACCTCAGGTGCCGAAGTTCCCACAGTTCCCCCAGTTCCCTCAGTTCCCATACTTCCCTCCATTTCCCACACCTTTACCACCAACACAACCTACTTCCAAGGAAAATACTGCAGCTCCTCCGGCCCAAGAGCCTCAAGTCCCAGAGTTCCCACAGTTCCCTCAGTTCCCACAGTTCCCTCAGTTTCCCACACCTGTACGCCCAACACAACCTACTTCGAATAAAAATACAGCAGCTCCTCCGGCCCAAGAACCTCAGATGTCACAGTTCCCCCAGTTCCCCCAGTTCCCTCAGTTCCCATACTTCCCTCCATTTCCCACACCTGTACCACCAACACAACCTACTTCCAAGGAAAACACTGCAGCTCCTCCGGCCCAAGAACCTCAATTCCCAGAGTTCCCTCAGTTCCCACAGTTCCCTCAGTTTCCCACACCTGTACCCCCAACACAACCTACTTCGAATAAAAATACAGCAGCTCCTCCGGCCCAAGAACCTCAGATGCCGCAGTTCCCCCAGTTCCCTCAGTTCCCATACTTCCCTCCATTTCCCACACCTGTACCACCAACACAACCTACTTCCAAGGAAAACACTGCAGCTCCTCCGGCCCAAGAACCTCAATTCCCACAGTTCCTTCAGTTCCCACAGTTCCCTCAGTTTCCCACACCTGTACGCCCAACACAACCTACTTCGAATAAAAATACAGCAGCTCCTCCGGCCCAAGAACCTCAGATGTCACAGTTCCCCCAGTTCCCCCAGTTCCCTCAGTTCCCATACTTCCCTCCATTTCCCACACGTGTACCACCAACACAACCTACTTCCAAGGAAAACACTGCAGCTCCTCCGGCTCAAGAACCTCAAGTCCCAGAGTTCCCACAGTTCCCTCAGTTCCCACAGTTTCCACAGTTTCCCACACCTGTACCATCAACACAACCTTCTTCGAATAAAAATACAGCAGCTCCTCCGGCCCAAGAACCTCAGATGCCGCAGTTCCCCCAGTTCCCCCAGTTCCCATACTTCCCTCCATTTCCCACACCTGTACCATCAACACAACCTACTTCGAATAAAAATACAGCAGCTCCTCCGGCCCAAGAACCTCAGATGCCGCAGTTCCCACAGTTCCCCCAGTTCCCATACTTCCCTCCATTTCCCACACCTGTACCACCAACACAACCTACTTCCAAGGAAAACACTGCAGCTCCTCCGGCCCAAGAACCTCAATTCCCAGAGTTCCCCCAGTTCCCTCAGTTCCCATACTTCCCTCCATTTCCCACACCTGTACCACCAACACAACCTACTTCCAAGGAAAATACTGCAGCTCCTCCGGCCCAAGAACCTCAGTTCCCAGAGTTCCCTCAGTTCCCACAGTTCCCTCAGTTCCCACAGTTCCCTCAGTTTCCCACACCTGTACCATCAACACAACCTCCTTCCAAGAAAAATACTGCAGCTCCTCCGGCCCAAGAACCTCAGAATCTACAGTTCCCTCAGTTCCCTCAGTTCCCTCAGTTTCCCACACCTGTCCCCACTGCTAAGCATGACGAGAAGCCTCATGTTCCCCAGCAGCCACTGTTTCCAGTGATGCCTCAATATACTTTCCCACCATTCCCTAAACTTCCACTGCCTCCTTTAGAAACTTTTCTGGACCCCCAGCAGATAATTGAGCAGCAGCCCAGATCGCGTATTGTGTATCCTCGGACCTACCAGATCCCTGTGCTGTATCCTCCCCCCAAGTATCCTCCTAAAAAACAAAATACTTAAACCGCTGCTCCTGCCACTACCTCAACAACCAGTGCAGCTACCACCCTGAAGCCTGCTGCTCAAAAGCCATTTTATTACCCCACACCCTTACATACCATCATATTATGTTCCTCAGCAGCCAGTATTTCCTGATTCTCCACCCATGTCTCCTGCAAACCCAGCTCCATCTGAGGTTTGAAGCTATCAGGGCTCTACTGATGGTCACCCCCAAACATCCCGATCTCAGCTACATGCGTTGGAATTAACGTCACAGATTTGGTCAGCAAAGCTCTAACAAACTCTCAAAGGACCTGCTCCTGCTAAAGAGAAATTGACTAAATGTTAAAGGCAAGAGGCAGCTGAGAAAGAAGGTTTTCAAAATGTAAATTTTCTAAAGGAAAATAAAGTGCAAGGTTAGCCTCACAATTACTGTTTGGACTTGTTTTCTTTGTTTGAGGTAATGATGGTTGGTGACATTCAGCTGTAGCCTGGATTTTAAAATCACAGGTTGGGAATCAGTGCCCATCCTGTTTTCTTGTTTGTCTCCGTTTTAATTAAAAGTCCATAGTGTAGGATTTGGTGGCATCTAATTGTCAGCTTGCAGGCTGCCGACACCTCGTACCTCGTCTCTCCTTTCTCTTCCAGGCATGTAAGCGAGACTACAGTGGCCACAAAACTCATGCAAAATGTGGAAGGCTGTATCTAGAGCAATTGTTTGGTTTGCCTGTTCTGGGCTACTGTAGAAACATGGCAGTGCAACATGGTGGCCTCCAAGGAAGAGGATTATATACTAAAGGCAACATACATGCTTATAAATACGTTTATTTCTTAACATATTGTGCCAATAAATTGCACACTGCACCTTGAATATATGAGTCTGGTAAAGTTCATTCCTTATTTATTTATTTATTTATTTATTTATTTATTTATTTTTTAAGCCTAAATGTCATTTCCCAGGATGCCATTTCTAGTGCTGCAGCTAACACTCATTTCCATTATTGACCGACCTGCCAGTTATTTTCTTGATTAATTGTTTGGGATTTTTCAATAGTTTGACATTTTGTGTAGAGCAGAGTCTGAGGTGACCTCTTCAAATTGTTTTGTGTGACCAAAACCCAAAGATATCAGGTTTACTCTGATGGAAGGATTAAAAAAAGGCAAATATTCTTACTTACATTTCAGAGGCTGCAACTTTTTGTAATATTTACTTTATGACTCAGTGACTTGAATAATTATCAAATTTGCTGCTGATTAACTTTCTGTCAAATCACCAATCAATTATTTTATCTGTACCTACTTCAAACTCTTCATTGCTTGGAATAACATTCTGGTTATATACAGGGACATGACAATACCAAAAACACAAGGTAATTGCAAACTCTGTACAGACTCTAACATAGTCCCTTTCAATCATCACTTATTACCTACTAGAAGCATGTGGTGGTCTCCGTATCTGAAGAGACTATGTCCTGTTTGATTTCATAATTGTCTCATTATTTTTTTGTGCTGGGGACACTTTAGCAACTCAAAACATTGGTATTTGATGTCCTGTCATCTTGGTGCGTTCACAAACAACTTGGACAAATCCTGCAGATTCTATCATTTAAGTGCTTCTGCTTTACTTGTATAATAAAAGTAGCCAGCCAAGCATGGACATAAAATTGACATGAATTGTCTTCAGCAATCAATGCTTAAATTATGTATGAACAATTGCAAAAAAAAAAAAAAAAAAAGAAAAGAAAAAAAAACAAAAACAATGCAGCAGTTGTTTTATAAAATGAAATACAAGGATGCAAGATAAATATCAAGCCTGATAAATTATTGGCCCATATTGACCTATCACAGCAATATTGGTGTATATTGATATTGGAGTATATTAGCCAATAGACATTACTATAATAATATCTGATTTGACAGATTATGTCAAAGCATTTAATTTGGATTCTAAGGCAAAATAATATAATAAAAGTTAAGGTATGTTTATGAAGTGTTTTTATGTACTTGATGTACTAGAAAAAATATTTGAAGAGTCAGAACTGTTGTTTTTGTTGTAACAGTGATGCCCATTAGATTTATTTTGGTGCATTTCTAATAAAATTAAAAGAATAAAATAAAATAGAATAGTCATGTAATATTGTGTTATTTTAATGGCAGTATTAAATATATTGTTACATCCCTAGAAAAATACCAAGTAGGCTTATATACTGTTTTTTTAATTGTACAGTGCAACACCTCCATATCCCAGAAAGAAAAAAAAAAATACTGACATGACTTAGTGCCCTCAAAGGTGGCTACACCCTGAAGTCACTTTCTCAATACATGGTCATGTAAATAGATAAAATAGTCATACAGACCAACGTGAGTGGACCACTCGCATGGGTCAGATGGGATGGTTAGCTGTCTGTCAGCCCGCTACTCAGCTGTTCTGACGTCGAGCACGCTATTTGACGTCACCGTGGGAGTGTTCCACCATCGGGAGAAATGAATGGTCATCAACACAATCCTCTCAGCGCCCATGTAAGTTGAAGCCAGCAAAAACACACATTTTTGCGAAATGGTGTGTGATAAAAATGTGTGTCCGCGTGCTGTTATCTGATCTGCACAGGGGTTACGGTTGATTAACGTTGTTTATCCTATTGTCGCTGCCGCTTGGCGATGTGCCCGGTCCGCCTGTAGCTAACCATGGCTGAAGCTGGAGCGATGTTTTTCTGCTACAGTCTAGCCAGCCTGCTAACTGACAGCCTGCTGAGTGGCCAGGCGGCGAGTAAGCGCCTGTTTCACCACCCAGGATAGTCGGGACGGGCGATGTTAAGTACGTTTACATGTGAGTAATTACGAAAGGCGAGCTAATGCTTGTAGGCTGGAGGGACATTTGTAAAGGTTTAACTTTGGAGACAACACCCAGTCCGGCTGCGGTGATATTTTCACAGCGGTCAGATCAGGATATTTAACCAGCGTTACTTAACTGACTGAACAATTTTGGCTATAAGCTCTGGTTGCAAATGCAAAGCGGGGACTAATGCAGCAGCACTAAGGCTAATGAAAACCTACCCTGTAAGAAATGTAGGACTGAATACCACCATGAAATACTAGACTCCAAGGTGTGATTAAGAAAGCCTTGTGGGAGTATGTGACAGATGGCTACCCAATACCTCCAATCTAAATTCACCCGGTGTGCTTCAGCTTTTCACACCTGAGAGGACCGTTTATGATGCTGTGGACAGGATTCTGTGAAATGGACTTAAAGTTTCTAATGGTTAATACCATATTTGATAGAGATGATACGGATGCCACAGTGTTTACTACTAATATCCTTATCTATAATGTGACCTGAGCTGCAATTAATCAATGAATCAATTATTAAATTAGTTGGCAACTATTGTGATAATCGATTAATGGGGTTGAGTTATATTTTAAGAAAGAAAGTAAAAATTCTCTGATTTTAGCTTCTTAAATATAAATATTTTCTGGTTATTCCTCTGTGACAGTAAACTGATTGTCTTTGGGTTGTGGACAAAACAGGACATTTGATTATGTTGTCTTGAAGTAAGGATTGTGATCTTATCTTTTGTGATATTGTACCGATTCTCAGAAACATTGTACCATGATATTGTGATACATGGAATGATTCATGACCGTGGTTAATTTTGTGTTGTGTTAGATAGTAGTGTTGCTATCTGTCTTCACTGATAGCATCAAAAAGTAACAGCTTTTGCAGATTTTTGCTAAGATTGTAGAAATTTTGCAGATTTTATGCATATGATAATGTTATTTATACTATTAGTTTTCCTAAAATTATAATGAAAACAGCTATATATCACCTCGTGTAAAGTATTGCAATATATTGCAAGATGTTGAATTGTAACCCCTGTATCATGATAGATATCATATTCTGTGATTCCTGCCAATACACAGCCCTAATAGTTATGATTCAATATCTTAATCAATGATGTGACATTTGGTTATTACGGTTGGTACATTATTGCAAAATTCAGTTTTAGGTATGTGAGTTTCATGGTCAGGCAGGTAGAAGGATTAATTGTATCACTACACTGTGAAGACATTTATGGCTATGTGATGACTGACAACCAAAATCCCACAACTAGGTCTGCACCTTATGGTTATTTTCATTATCAATTAATCTGTCTGTCATTTTCTTGATATGGCTTATAAATAATATGTCTTGGTTTTAGGCTATGCCAAGATATATGATATATATTTTGATATAAAGATTTTATCTGAAATAATATGCCATCAATTCTCAAATTGTGGAAACATTTGATGATCCTATAGAAAATGATGCATTGATGTAGATTTAACTACGCAACAACAGGGCTAAGCTGGTGTTTTCACCAAATATTAACACGATAAGATTTTTGATAAATAATCATCAGTAATGTGGACATGATGACTAAGTGAGTAACGTGAAATAATAGAACAGCTAGAACAGCCTGGTAAGTTCATAAAATTGCATGTAATTTAGCTTTTAAAACCAGAGAAAGACAAGACTTATATCCTATCATGGTATATCAATTTACACAATCCAAGATGATATTTAGTCTCTTATCACAATATCAATATAATAAACATACATTTCTGTTTGGCCAATGAAAAGGTAAAAATGGTGAAAAGTGTTGATCACTGTTTCCCAAAGCCCAAGATGACATCTTCAAATGTCTTGTTTTGTACACAACCAAAATAAATTCAGTCTACTGTCACAGAGAACTTCAGAAACAACAAAATATTCACATTTAAGAAGCTAAAATGATAGAATTTGGACTCAAAAAGAAAAAAGCTCAAATTTATTAATCACCTGTCAAAATAGATAGCAATTAATTTATTATTGATTAATCATAAAGTAAAGGATTAAAGGATTTAAATTGATTAATTACTAATTGTGGCAGCTCTACCCAGGAGTATTCAAATATGCCTTGATTTTTTTTTTTTGCTTTCAAGACAGGTGAGATTTAAAGAATTAATCTGGATTGTAATGGATGGCTCATCACTCCACTCATCTCATTACATGGTGGCCACCATCTGATTTATGCATTCAAATCAGTCATGTTGGGGTCGGCCACTTAAGTTGAATGTGAAAACAAATGAGCAGAGCCTGTTTATTAGCAGGGATGGGAGGTACTTTCTTTTGGTAGTCAAAGACCTCTATTCTCTGGCCTCGCAGCATACATTATTTTAAACACATGGCTTGGTTGCCATTTATCGAAACGTTTTATTATGCTTCAGTGTCAATTGTAAAAGAAATTATCTCACCAGCTTGACATTTTCAGGACCTCAGGCGGGGACAGTAATGCACATTTTGAAGTTTTTAGTCTGGGGTGTGAGAAAGACAGCTGTTAGATACACTGTAACGTCTGGTGGTTGTTATAAATTCTAAATATCCAATGTAAAGCGGCATAAAAATATGACCTCGCCCCGCACAGCAGCACCGGTGTGCACCGTGAAGCAAAATGAACGCCCTCCGGTGCACCACATTAGCATGTAGCGCTAGCTACAAGAGGACCAGACAAGCCATCAAAACTGGGACAAGGATGGATTCTGACTTTATCTACAGCAACGGTTAGCACCACCCGGAGATGAAACGATAACCTACATTTACGTTTTCAGTAAATATATTCAGCAGTTGAGGGTTTTAAAGGCCAGGCCTGCGACCGTTGGCTAGCGAGCTGCTAATTCCATCCTCTTCTTATCCCTAGCTAACGTTAAACCGCTGGGCTCGGACTATGTGCAGTAACTTAATAACCGCTACTCATAAATGAAACACGGTATTTGTGTACATGATTTACTTTATCTCACCATCGGCTGTTGAATTTTTAAGCACACGCGTTACTACTGTTACCCTACATGTAATGACACCGAATGCACCTGTAACCTATTGACTGATTTAATTAAGTAACATAAGCGGGATGCTGGAAGTAAGCTCTCCGACTATATTGTTTTATTTCAATGAAAGTTTTCTTTTGTCTCATGTAATGGTCTGATCAAAAGGAAACTTTATTGTCAGGCCATTAGATGTGGAGCTAATAATTGAAGGGCTGGTGATGATCTCATCGGAATGCACGTATGACTGTATCCGCGTATCCGTGCTGGGAGCCATGTTTGTATTACATACTTCACATTGTTGTGTTTACCGTCTGTTTTTTTATTTGTGATGTTGAATTATTTTAAATCAGTTGTGGCTCTATAAGACAGGCAAATGGCTTATGTCCTGCAGATATTCCCTGGTGGCTATTCGGCACTAGTAATTACCATTACACAATTAATTAAGCTAAAAGGCCTTGGAGGCCTGTGCTGTACAGAATCAGAACACGTGTTTTCATTTTCCCTTTTAATTTATAACATCAGACTTGTAGGCTATGGGTCTCTTGAAAAATATGCCTGTACCCGTATGTTTGGGTGGAGTAATCGCTGTAAATGTAATTATCCATACATATCTGATGTTACACTGGGCTGCATTTCAGTTACAGTCTGTGGCTTTATCCATTTGAAAGCAGGATGGACATTTAACACTGTGGTATGTAAACATCCTCAATCTAAAGTAGAGATCAAACCCTATCCCATATGGGGGAAATAGATTTGGTTCTTTAACTTATCTCAGGGTAGGACCTACCCTGTGGGGTTTTAACTGGTAACCCTGATTTGTTTCCACTAGGTGGCAAAATAAAAATACAAGTATTTCATTGCTTTATTGAATGAGAAATATGTAAATTCATTTACTGTACTAAATCATAAAATGACCATGAAATGTTTTTAGAGATTAAGCTGAAGTATTGGCTTCTCTTACAACAATGCTGCAGCCGGCATGTTCTTTGATTTATTCTGGTGCAGTACATCTGTTTTTTATGTGGCCTGCGTGATTTCTCAAGCTGCCTGTTTTTCACGTTTATTCACTTTTTTTTTTTTTTGAGCTAAAATTAATACCAAATGTTTGACAAATGAATTAGCAAATGTTTAGTTTAGAGTCATAATAAATCATTAATTATATTGTGCAAGGAGGAGATGTTTATAACAGTTAAATTGAGCAACATGTTAACAGAGTCTGGCAGGTAGTAAGGCATGCAGTCCCTGAACTCCAACTCCAGTGTGTGTGTTATCAGAGCAGTGGGCTTTTGTTTTTGGGCTAATGGTTTTAGCTTTATGTTGTCATACAGCTGACAGAGACCGACAGTGACTGATCAGCTTAGAATGTAGGACTTGTTGCTTGTCATGGTCAAAGTATAATGTTGCATTCTACTGGTGCTCATGTTGGTTCAGTGTCCTTGGAACCGGCAAGCAACCTGGCCGAGTTTCGAGTCTCATGGAGGGAGGGAGGAGGGGGTGGGGGAAACAACTTACTCCAGTACTTTGAATTTTGACTGCAATATCAGCCCTGCGATGAACTGGCGACTTGTCCAGGGTGTACCCCGCCTCTCGCCCAATGTCAGCTGGGATAGGCTCCAGACCCCCGCGACCCTTCGGGAATAAGCGGTTACAGAAAATCGATGGATGGACTGCAGTATCCATTTTTAATGCTATGGTGTTACATATTTCACGTTTAAATTGTTACATATCCATCAGATGTAAATAAACTTTATATATAAGCAAATATTTTTTGTTTTAGTGGAGCTTTTAATTTTATTAGTTGGATGTTCCAAGTGTGATTGATGGTGACTTTTATCAGTTAGAGAAGCTGAAATACATTCAGCATACCTTACAGATACGTTGTTCTCATAGAATGCACACAGTCTATAATAATTCCAGTTTACAATATGAATTCCTTAAATATCGTGAAGCCAAAACCACATAAGGATTCTTAAAATAACATCTAATGAGAAGCCCAGACAGTCTAAATATCTGGCAGATTAGTGAAAACTTGTGTCCTTTTTTCTACTTTCCTCTGTCTCTGTGTTTTGATTAATGACTCATGTTTTGAAATGATTTAGGTTGAGGGGTGCAGGCCCAGCAAGCAAGACTGGGCTGCTGATATATGCAGCAGCAAACTCATATGATGGTTGCCTTATATAAGATGTATTGCCCATCTAAATTTTAATGTAAAATGCTGGATTAATACTAGATTGCTGGATTAATAGGTGATACAAAAGTCTACAAGATGAAAAGATTGATCTTTATTGTTGTTTTTTCAGTCCCCATTATCTGTCAGCTGTATGTTGGAAGGTGTCTTCATGTCCAAACCCTTTCTCATGCTGTCTTGCCTCTGTTTTTTTTTCTTGGCAGCATGTGATTTTTCTAAATGTCCATGGAAACAGCTGACTTAAGTTTGACAGCTATCGCACCAGATATCCATTTGCAACAGTTACCCAGAGGAAGCAGTGCTGGAAAATTGCTTGGATTAAGCCTTTTCTTGTGTTGATAGATCACAAATCATCTGCTAATGACCACATCTGAAGGTATGTTGATCTGCACTTGGACTCTTACTGAGTTGTGTGTACCTCAAATGCAAATAAATTTGTGTTTGTTACAGATTTTTTAATACTATAATTCATGTTACTAAATATGTATGATTTTAAAAGAGGAGTATCAGTATAAATTACGGTAATTTCTCCTGCATGTTTATGCAATAACATTAGTAGTACAGTGTAAGCCTGCTGCAAGAAGACATTATTGACTCCAGTTTTCAGAATACAAATGGGACCAGTAATAGGAAGTGAACAGAAAAATTGAAAGAAAATGCCACTGAGCTGCTGAATATATGTAATTTCCATCCCATTTTTAATATTCAAAATAACCGTGACTGCCATTTGTTTGTAAATACAGTCTGATATTAATGAGTGCCAATCATGTGTAATTTGTGCAGATGTAGAAATACTGGAATAATTCATAGAGGCCTAATGCTGTAGCAATGACCCAAAGAGACACACTGCATCTGCATCAAAACTGGACCTGCTGCCATTCTCCAGGAATGTTTCTTTAATTAAAGTAAAAGCTTAAATGCTGCTAGACATGCACAGCGCTCTGTAGATGGTGTGACCTTGGAGCACTGCATGCACAGAGAGTGATAGGCGAGCGTTGGCTGACCCATTTCAAAGAGAACACTTTGCCCTCAGCCTAGAGGAGTCGGGTGCCAGTGTATTTTCATTGTAGATGAAGGATTTAGTTCCATGTCTGTGTGGGAGTTTTGCTCCTATGTCTTGTCTTGAGTTTCCAGCCAACAAAGCAATACATTGCACTGAATTGCTGAGTGGCTGAGTCTCTGTTTGTGATCAGTGATTCAGGATGAGGAAATGTGGCAGAAGAGAACGTTTGTCACATGATCAGAGGCATCCATAGATGAAGTTTAATGTTAAATCAGTTAGATATGTATCATGTGAGCTATACATGTATAATAATTGATAGGTCATAATTGCATGTATATCCAAGTGCCATTAAGAGGGAGGGATGCTGCATGCAAATCATCTGTTGATGTTTTCATTTGTTTTACGTAATGAGTGAAATGACAGACAGCAGTAAGTGAACACTAATACCATTTAAACATGAGACTGCCTTTGTTCAAGCACATGTATAAGCAAGAATTGTTGAGGATACTCTTTTCATTATTGCACTATTCACTACCACCTACCCTTTAACAAAGTGCTTTCTTATCCAACACTGCAGATGTAACAGCAGGACCAGCAGAAATGAGTCACTGTGTATCACTAATGGAGCATTTCATAGGGTTTTTGGTGCTAGATTGTGCTGCTGGCTTGTTAAGTGATACTTTGTAGCTCTGCTGACTCTAGGAATCATTTTTCTGTTCGTCTGCAAAATAATCCATGTACTACATAGTCAGACCCATCACTTTACGCTGTGGATATTTCCTTTAGAGAAACATGCTTCTCAGTATGCCTTCTAAAACAGCCTCTCTGATTGATTGAAGACCAAAGAGCTTTACATTTGATAGTGTACTGTAGACATTTTGGTTTTCAAGCGTAGTATTTATTTAGGTTTTGGTTATTTTAGCAATATATGAATGCCATTTAAAATGCATGCCGTTAGCTAAAGTAGACTTTTCAATTTCTGTTTTGCTGTTCAAGACAGCCAGTGTTTTGGGTTTTATTTCATGTGATTCAAGCATGCAGAGGCATAGCAGAACCTGATGAGCCATGTCTGTTTCTGGCATTAGAAATGAGTGAGCTTGAACACTGAAGCTGATTTAAGTGATCAGTTTCAATCAGTGTAAATTTTGTACAAAAATGAATCCCTTTAATAATAAATATGCAATCTGTTAAAGGGATAGTTCAGAATATTTGAAGTGGGGTAGTATGAGGTATTTATTGATAGTCAGTGTATTACTTGTTATAGATGGAGGTCAGCATGCCCCCAGTTGGAGAAGCAGCAGGAGTAACAGCATGGAAGCATAGAATAAAAATCAAAATCAGTTTAAGTGTAAGCTATATTTAGAATATTTACACCGCTCTACCTTGTTGTCAGACACCTTCTGTTGGGAAGTCACCATTCTATAAGCCAGATATTGCTCTCTCCAAAGCCACCAGACTCCTTTGACAAAACCAGTAATGCCTAACAGAACATGGGAGTTGCTGGACTACCACTGCCTTGATCGGTTGGTTTGTTTGTATTATGGTTTGACTTAGGTGTATCTGAAGTAACCTTGTAAAACTAAGAAGTCACATAATAACACAAGCAAACTAACTGATTGGTGATTCTTCTTCTTCACTTTGTTGCTGACCCAGCAGCATATTATTTAGGTTCTGTGTTGGTACGTTGTCTGATTCTCCAAACTGGGGACATGCCAGCCGCCATCTCCTGTAGTTATTACACTGATTATCGACAAGTACCTCATACAGCCCCACTTCAGATAATATACTTTTAATGTAAACAGACCAGTTTGCAGTACAAAGCCTGTCATCTGGGTTTTTGGATGATTTAGTTGTAAACTAGATATTGTTAAATACCAACAGGTACTGTATTTTTTCCATTGGATAATGTTTGAAATAATAAAAAAATAAAAAGACTTTTCTTTTCAAAGCTAGTGTACACATTTGTTGGCCTGTTGGTTGAGGAGAAAAGGAGGACAGGAGGAATCTTTGGCTATTGTCCTCCTCCCCCCTTGTATGTGCTACAGATGAGTTGTGCAATGACCGCTATTTTGAGCCGTACTCATGCCATGTTTTGCTTTTGTATGTAAAACCAGTATTATTGTATATAAAACTAGTATTTTTGCTTGAACCATGTCTACAGCTGCTGTCATGTTAATGTTGTCATGTAGGGTGTAATGTACAGGTCCATTAGGTCCATTAGGCCGTTTCTTACAGTCAGCATGTTAGATGCTTTCAAGTTTCATCTATGTAGCATTCCTTTACACATCCATTATTAGCTGTTACTACTGAGTGGAAAGTTTGTGTTCAACCCTGTTTATTTCTGTGTGATGCTGCAGTTTTGAACTCTTTTCTTCTCTTGTATGGAGCATATTATTTATATTATTTTTGTTTATATTTCTGCTTCATTTAGCCAATCCTGAGTTGTGAGTCAGTAGAGGAGAAGCGGGGCTGATGGTAAGCTCTCTGTCACACTCTATGTCACCTCTTTTCTCATTTTCTTTCTCACTGTCTCATTACATGCTGGTAAAAAGGCTTTTATATAACCTGTCATCTGAGAACCAAAGACCTGGGTCGGTCGTTTACATTGCAGGATTTAGCTTTGTTATAAAATGAGATGCAAGAGAGAGGAGGCCGTCGTGGATCGCTGAACACCTTAATCAGTTGAGAATTAGATCACACAATCACTGTCCATTTAGAATTTCATTTACATTTTTCACACTCTGCAGTCTCTTTGTTAGCATCATCCAAACACTCTCAATTATGTTGATTATTGATTTCCATAATGAATACTTTCTGAAATGTAATTATTCAGCTATCTTTTGTACAGTTGGGCACGAGTGCCCAGAAATAAACAATGGAGAGTAATTTCAGAAACAGCCAAAGGCATCAACCTTCAGCATGAGCTGTTTAACAGACTTTGACATTTCAGAAACTGTTCTTAACGCTTGTTTATTTTGTAGACTTTGTGTTTTTACTGGTTTGGCACTGTCAGACATGCCACATGCTGTTAAGCTGAAATGGATACCTGCAGAGAGAAAATATACTCCCTTTTTCAGTCTTGAATTTTTTACAAAAATTTGATTTTTGGACAAAATGAACAATAAATCTGCTTGTACTGAACTCAAAAAAAGTGGTCATGTCTGTGTCAACCCAGTTTATGTTGCTTGGTGTTGTTTTATATTCTGCTTATTATGTTCATCAGTCACTGCTGCATGTCATAATCCATTTTATTTTCCTTTTGTGGTAGACAAGCATGACATTGAGCCAAGCCACAGATGCATGCGCACTCAAAAGGCCCAACTGAGCGCCGTCCCCTCTGCTTCCCGGCTTTCAACCATTCGCTCAGAGGGGGGGGTGTCGACGGGGCGTAGCTAGTCCCCTGCACCCCCTAGTAGAACCTCACTGTGAAACTGGAGGTCTCTGATGGATCAGGGTAGTAGTGAGCAGAGTCCAGAGGAGCCGGACGCAGGAAGCCGAGCGGAGCCGGAGGTCGGCAGGAGGGCGTCGGAGTCAGAGCATGGCTTGTCCAAAATCACCCATAATGCCCTGGAGAACATGGGAGCGTTGGGCCATGGCCTGAAGCACTTCTTCCAGCCACAGCGCCGACGCTCCTCCGTTTCCCCACATGACTCCGTCTCGTCCTGTACAGGCGCCCCTCCCTCCGAACCCACCGATGTAGGGTCAGAAGTAGGGGACGCTCCTGCCTCCTCGGCCCTCCCTTTGGATTCTGACAACCTTGCTGCTTCCGCCCCTCCTGCAGCTCTGAGCCGTGTTCTGCAGCAGATCCGAGGTGCTCCACCGATGATGAAGCGAGGCACCAGCCTGCAGAGCCGCCGCAGCAAGGTGGGGGGCACTGGGGATCCTCCCCAGAAAGGTAGCCCACAGATCCACCGGCGCAGCACCCATGAGGCCCTGCTGCAGGCTGGACGCCCACGCTCCTCCTCGACCACAGATACACCCAGCAGCCCAGCTCTGGCTGACATGCTACTGACCTCTGGGTATCACTCAACTGAAGAGCCTGACAAGGTGAGCGTCTCATGCAACAGTACGTTAGTTACACAGCAAGAAGAAAATCCTGTCTAGATGCAAGTCATACTGGGAGATCTGGGAGGTTTTTCATATATGCAGTGTCATGTACGCAGCAGACCTTTTTCACAGCAGCCATGTTGATATAAAACACAAGGGTAACCACAGGTGTTACCAATAAATCTAATTAAGGACCCATTCCATTTAGTGTGGCAGAGCCTTTCCAGTGAGCCAACATGCACAGTAGCAGCACTGACTCTGTTTGACCTGAATGGAACAGAACCATGATTAGTATCATTGGTAGCACCTGTATTTGTCCTGCTGTTTCATGTCAAAATGGATGTAATGGAAGAAAACAGTCTATTGCCTACCGTGCCACTGGGGGGGAGAAAAAAAAATCACTCAGCTCTTCCTTCACACTCCTCTAACAAGTCAAATCTGAAAATTCAGACATGATAACACTCCAGGAATTGACGTGAGTCGCACTTTACAGGGATAGTGGTATCTCTAGTGACGGTCACAAGTTGCCTTCTCTTAGAAATCACATGTGGTTTTTTTTTTATAACTTGCCATGTATTCATCACATTTTTCTCCGTGTCAAAAGTAATTCAGTATTTGTGTCTGTACAGTGAGTGTTCAGGAACTGCTAATAGCTAATGCAGTATCACTTTCCAAGATGCAAATTTGCCAAACTTTAAACAAATGTAGGCAAAACAGGGCTCAAGCTGCAGTCAACAGTTAACTCACTGACTCCATGGCAACATATATCTTGCTGAGGGTGTGAATTGAGTTATGGCCAAAAATGTGTTTTGTGAGGTCACTGAGCTTTAATCACCAAAATTTAATTAGTTCCCTCTTAAGACCAAGTGAACTTTTGTACCAAATTTGAAGAAATTCCCACCAAGTGTTAAGGAGATACCACGTTCACAATAGTGGGGTGAACATGGTGACCTTCCAAAAAACATAAAACTTCTGGCCACAGTTGTTGACATGGAGGCATAAAAAAGTTTATTTTCAAGGTTTTTCAAGATTTGTGAATCCCAGAGGTCCTTCCACAACCAGTGAATGCGCACCAAAAAAGGCTGATGGGTCCAGTAGTATGCAAGATTAGCTGCCCATCCGTTGATCACGTGTACACACAGATACACACACACAGGATTCCCACTAAGGCTTATGCTTGGGAGAGGTAATAACAGTGATAAAATCCATGAATTTTAGCTTTCTTCCTGTTATACTTCATTTGTATACATTATTCATAATGTCCCACCAACATACTCTATTCTATACTTTTTTAAAAATTCATAAATCTTCTTTTCATAAAATCTGTCCTTGAACATGGGTAGTAAAATTCATATAACAAAGCATTATTCGGCATTATTTCACTGAATTATTTCCTAAAAGTTTTTATTCATAGAAACGTTGGCTTTAGGACATGAAACATTCAGATTCAGATCATAATATAAAGAGACACTGTGCACTCATGTAGAAACAAATGCTTTGCATTTGTTTGCAACCCAGTTATAAAAATAAAAGATTAAACAGAGTCATGCACTTACATCTGTGAGAGAATGCAAAAACTAAGTGAATTGTGTAAACGTGTTAAAAGGCTGTTAATGGTTTAGCTGTGCCTGGATGAACCGGTGAATGGGGAGATGAGCTGTCAGCGGTGGAAGGTCAGAGATTGCCTTGGAGTGGTTGGTCACTATGTGCTTTAAGCCTTTCTAAATTTAGCTTTCGCAGTCTCTGAGAGTACTTCAGGTCAGAAGGCTTGCAGGGCAAAACAAACTCAAACTTGTGGGATGATTGTTTTTTTGTTTTGTTTTTTGACATTGAATCAATGTTGGACACAATCTTATTAGCAGTGAAACTTAGGCTATAGGGCTATATTTGTATGACATACTAGATTAAAAGACAGGAAAAAAACATTTGAAACAGGGCTTTTTTTCCCTTTTTTTTAAACAAAGAAGCTTAATTTAATAAACAAAAGTACAAGATTTTTTTCACACACCATACACACTGAAGAAGGGAGCTTGTTGTCAGCAGTACGACAACACACTCTCCAGAATAACAAATCAGTAGAAAGCAGACGTGGTGAAATGAGGGGCCACGTCAAACTGTTTTGCAGCTCTTGGCAGCTCAGTAGAAGCTGGAAATAAGTTTATCAACAGATGTCATTAGCAAGTTGGAAACATTTCACCTGCTGTTACTGCTCACCTTCTAAAACTAGTTGTCTCTTTGTTGCTTTCCCACCACTCTTGTTTAGCCTGTTCAACAAATACAGATAAAAAATAAATTATCCAAGAAACTGTTTGCACTGCAGTTGTTTCCATTAGTGCCAGACACCTTCAGTTAAAGTAAAAATGCATGTAATCAGATAAGATAAGATGAAAATAAAGAGAGCAGGAAAATTCATTCATCACAGCAGCTCAAGGATCTAAAGAAGAAGAGGTAGAAAAAGAGTGAGTAATGAATAAAAAATGCAAATAAAATAAAATATAACATTTAAATCACTATGTACACAAACCATATTCACTTGTCACTTATGCATAATTGTATGGATGATTGTACAAGATAATTGCACACAAGTTGCAGCACACAATTGCTTTGTAGCATTATACAAAAACATAAAGATATAATAAATATTGCACAGAGATATGCTTTTTATTGGTAATAGTGGCACATAACTAAACAAACTTTAGAAAGTTATTCAGCAGCAGCTCTTTGTAATTGCATGACAGTGTTGCAGTCTCTTCTGCCTTGTTATCATTTTTGACTGTTCCACCAGGCCTTCAGTGCTGTTGTAAAACAGTTGCTAAAACTGTAAAGGAAAAATGAGCAGGGCTCAACAATAAGGATTGCCCATTTGCCAGGGCAGGTAATATGTTGGGCAATTAAATCAGGCAAGACACTTGCCAGCCCAGGTATGTGGTAAAATGTAATGCAGACTATTTTGATATTTGATTAATCATATAAATAATTTTTCATACCACAATGACAGGCTGCTGGTTTCAGCCTTTTAAATATGAAGATTTCTAGCTTTTCTCAAATTATTATCATATTAAACTGAATGTCTTTGGGTTTTAGATGGAAAAAACAAGACATTGCCTTGGACTTTGAAAAACTGGGATGGACATGTATCACAATCATTCAGTCATCAGTCATTTTATAAACTTTGCAGCCCTAGATTAAACGCGACAATTCATTTTTGTCTCTGCTCGATAACCTGTAATACATAAAACAGTTTGTGTAGGGTCAAGTAAAACGAGACTTCAGGTAAGTGGATCTCTGACCCAGCTGCCCAACTGGGCAAGTGAAAAAAACAAACAAAAAAACAACAGTAACACTGAACCCAGATGAGCATTAAATAGATCTGAAAGCTGCAGTAACATGACCACAAACCCTAAGGTATTAGTTGTTTCAGGTACCACAAGTCTCTAGATTGGACATTTTTCCAATTCTGTTATGTGCTTGTCCTTTGACGCAACCTTATTGTTTCCAACATTGAGTATCCCAATTCCTGACATTATCGTAGTGGGTATTTAGAATTGGTTAGTTAAAATTTTAACTAAATCCTCCTGTAAGTGCACTCAGTTCCTCAGAGTACAAGGAGCTCAACAGCTTGCACATCTTGATGAGGAGCTGGTATTCTTCATGATGGGGCTAAATTCAGTTTGTGTTAATTAGTAAGTTTTAATATTTACCTCTCCTCTTGTTGACTCAGTTTGAGCCTCTAAGTTCTGATGACTGTTTATGGCTCCAGGTCATTTGCACATAGCTTTTACACAAAGCTACCTCCTGAAGGGTAAAATTAAAATCCAGTGTGGTAACTCCTTCTCAAGCCTCATTTAACTTGGCCTCTTTTTGAGCTGTTGTTCGCCGCTGCAGTCACCTGCTGTCTCCACCTTTGGCTGCTTGAACTGGAGCTGGGAGGTGGCAGTCAAAAAGGAACTTTTGTTTTAGAGGTGCCACCTGCTGTTGTGAACAAGTAACAACAGATTTATCTTCATTAAGTGGAAGTAATTGCAATTTTTCAAATGTCTTGACTGTCTTATATTGAAGCAAATACATCATAGTATTTTTTTCAGTGGTCACATCTATACTGTGAGGCTTCTCATTTAGACAAAACCTTAAACTACACGATAAAATACATTTTTATATTGATTTTAGGTTGCCAACTTTACATGTGGACAGGGACTACAGATGAAAACTAGCCTTCAGGATAATTCTGGCATATTTTCAGAACTGTTTATTATTTGCAATTAGCATTGTCCATGCAAAATAAATACATAAATAAATACTATTAGTTTGCTTCTATCAGTACAACTGACAAGGATATACAATACCCTCCCTGACCCCTCTCCACTTTACTGGAGACATCCCAATTACACAAAAATAAAACATTAACAATACAGATAACATGTAACTAACAAAAGATAAATGTATGACATAAACCTATAAAAACAGCAACAACACAACAGTACCATAATAAAGACACAAACAAAAAAATAAATAAAAGTTACATGAAAATTTGTTTGGTAGAACTCAATGCCCTTCCTGGCCAAAAGGTGATTGTATAAAACATTTGATAAGAAAATATAAATATTTGCCTTACATTAGGTTATTTCAAAGATAAACACCATTTTTACTCTTCTTCTGTTCACTCTTTTTGAACAGCTGGATCGTTATGATGGATCGGGCCCTGCTGTGTCACCCAACGCCCTCCCCTATGGTGCAGATGGATATGATGTAGTCGACAGCACCCCGGACCCTCAGCGAACTAAGCAGGCCATTGCTCAACTGCAACAGAAGATCCTCAAGCTCACGGAACAAATCAAAATTGAACAAACCGCACGTGATGACAACGTGGCCGAATACCTGAAACTCGCTAACAATGCAGACAAACAGCAGAGTGCACGCATCAAACAGGTGTTTGAGAAAAAGAACCAAAAGTCAGCTCAGACGATCCAGCAGCTGCAGAGGAAGTTGGAGCATTACCGCCGCAAGCTTCGAGAGGTGGAGCACAACGGCATCCCTCGCCAGCCCAAAGATGTTTTCCGAGACATGCATCAGGGGCTGAAAGACGTTGGAGCCAAGGTGTGTGCTTTCCTGATGCCTTTAATGTTCTTTTGTTGCCAACACCTACACTTATTTAAAGAACATTATATTATTTTATTGACTTAACCATCATGTTATTATGCTTAAAATTGTTCAGAGGAAAAAAACATCAAAAATATGTTCAGTCTCTTTTCATAATGCTGTGTGACTTATAAATCATTCTGATTAAATCCTGTATTCGCTCAGTTTGTTACGAGTGAATCCTGTTGACACTGCAGTCATCTAATATTAATTTTTAAACTAATACATTGTGTGTGGTATATTCTGATAAAAAAACAACAGGATTTTTATACACGCTAATGCTACGAATGACTGCGCCACTCTGCCCCCCGTGTGCTGCAGTGAAACAGCAGGAATTTCATGCTGTTATACATGCTAATGGAATTAATTAATGAAGTAAATCAATTTAAATGAACAACAACAACAAAAAAAAAAACAATTGGACTTGCTGCTCTTGTCTGCCTGTCCTCGTCCGTCCAACAAATGGCTCCACCAAACAAAACAAAGTGTAGAAATGACCACAGTTTACTTATGTGACAAGACCAAACGGTGAGAAAGCCTGTGAGCCCCACAGAACTCACAAAACATACTTTGGTCAATGAATTTTTAAGTGAGCCACCTTCTGAGGTGTAGAATTAAAATCAGTGTTGTAACTCAATCCTCAGTTAACTTGGCCTATTTTCAAGTTCCCCACAACAGACATTGTATCTTCCCACCAATGACTCCTTGAACTGAACACCATTTTTAGACACTGCTTATCAGTTTTCTTCTATCAGTACATGACAGGGATGACATGACAAGGAATTTTTTAATCGGTTGAATTCTTAGTAAGTCATTTATTGACTAATCATTAACATCCCCAGTGTGTAGTCTTTGTTAGCATTATCACTGCTATTAGCTGCCTTTTCTCATTTGGAATATGGGCCATGTAAGCCAGTCAGAGCTAACAGACATCTATCAAAGGTGACATATTGTCAAAAAACAAACAAACAAACAAACAAAACAACAAGGTTTTGCTAATACCAGGATTGAAGTGCTACACACATTTACCAGAAAATATCTGCATATAAGCTATGATGACATTGTGATGATGAGTTTGCTTGCCCTGACTGCAGTGCATGCATCCTTGATTGAGTGTAAACAGAAAATCCATCTATAGAGTACTACAGACAGATTTTTTTTTTTTTTTTTAGTAAACTTACACTCACACGTTTTGTGTGTTATTCATATTTTATTGAGCACCTGTGCTTGTTGTGATGGGTATGCTAAAAACCACAGGCCTATAGTTTTTAGGGTGATAGCGCTAAATGTTATTGGCAGCACAAGTGGTTGTTGTGGTGGAGGTAATTAAAAATGAACTGCGCAGAGTTTCGTCGTAACGGCCATATAAGCTTTTGATATGATGGATCTCTATCATAGCTTAACAGAACACTGTTTTAGATCAGCCAGTTTCAGTTCACCCAACACCTGACAACACCCTGCAGTGTCCACACAAATCACATTTGTGGCCTCATGCTCAAATCACACCACACCCAGTGGAAGAGGAGAAATGTAAGTTTGTTTGTACAGTTGTGTGTTCTTCTGGTAACTATGTGCTTTCTATACATAAGTTATTCACATCAGTGGAAATAGATTTTTGCTAATTGACCATTAGAGATGGGGCTACAGTTTCAAACCTGTCACCTGAAAATTGCCGGAGCCACACCTGTTGAAACAATAAAACACAATGCCTCTTGCATATTTCCACCTAACTGAATACATTCTACAATGACAGTATCTGTCCAGTACACTTAGGTGCACTGAGGTTAAACCAGATGTCATATAGACATAGTTTTTATATTTCAACAGCAATTTTATGTATCCGGTGTAATGACCAGATGTCTCTCATTACAGGTGACAGGTGGTCTCTCCAGCTTTTCTCAAGCCACTCACTCTGCAGCTGGAGCTGTTGTGTCTAAGCCGAGAGAAATCGCCTCCCTCATCCGGAACAAGTTTGGCAGTGCTGACAACATTGCAGCCCTGAAAGACTCCTTGGATGAAACCCAGGGAGATGAAGGTGTCGGTCCTGGGGGGACAAGAGCCCTTGGGACAGGACAGTTGCAGTCCAGCCCAAAGTACGGCAGTGATGATGACTGTTCTAGCGCTACTTCTGGCTCTGCAGGAGCCAACAGCACGACTGGAGCCCCTGGAGGACCCCCTAGCTCCAAGGGCAATACCCTTGATCATGCCCAGGCCTCAGGCTTTGATGCTATACTCCATGAGATCCAAGAGCTCCGGGAAAACCAAGGTCGACTGGAAGAGTCCTTTGAAAGCTTGAAAGCCCATTATCAGCGGGATTACACAATGATCATGGAGGCCCTGCAAGAGGAACGATACAGGTATCATATTGTATACATCAGTGGTTCCCAGCCTTTTTCTTTTATGGACCCGTTTTCTTTCATTGAGTAACTGACGACCTCCGAATAAGTGACACTTTATGGATATTTCATATTACATTACATATTATATGGTGTGGGTGGTATCTGTTTTTTCATGCCTTCTTACCTTCTTGACATTTCACTGCAGTTTATGTAATATGATGGTATTTTTGCAAAAAAGACAACAAACAAGTCTTTGTAGCTTGTGTCAGAATGTCAAGCCCAAAATCCTAATGTGTGCCTAATTTTGGCTTGCTAAACTTTGGCATTGGGACAGCATTAATTAATATTGGGACTAAACCCAAAATATTTCCAAACAGGGACAAAGGCATTTCAGTATCATGTTTTTGTTCTTTATTTTTAACAATCAATCATCAACTGCGCCCCTCGTGAAGCTTTGGTGACCTTTAGTTGGGGCTGGGACAACCAGGTTGGGAACCGGTGATATACACGGTAGTGCAATAGGTGTGTATGGGTGGGAAGAAAATGTCCTGTTTGTAATTTT
Organism: Lutjanus erythropterus; assembly: GCF_056507025.1. NCBI lineage: Eukaryota > Metazoa > Chordata > Actinopteri > Lutjaniformes > Lutjanidae > Lutjanus > Lutjanus erythropterus. The sequence continues at coordinate 25,316,022 of NC_139318.1, forward strand.
GTGTTGTTGTCACTATTATGCAGGTGTGAACGTTTAGAAGAACAGCTCAATGACTTGACAGAGCTGCACCAGAATGAAATTCTGAACTTGAAACAGGAACTAGCCAGCATGGAGGAGAAGATTGCTTACCAGTCTTATGAAAGAGCGAGGGACATTCAGGTAAACTTAAACAAAAAAAAAAAAAAAAAAGAAGAAAGCTTTCTGCTTTGTCGTCTGGGCTATCTCACCAACAGTTTTATCTCTGACCTGTAGGAGGCACTGGAGGCGTGTCAGACGCGAATCTCGAAGATGGAGTTGCAGCAGCAGCAACAGCAGGTGGTGCAGCTCGAGGGTTTGGAGAACGCCACGGCACGAACTCTACTTGGAAAACTAATCAATGTGCTGCTAGCTGTCATGGCAGTCCTTTTGGTGTTTGTGTCCACGGTGGCTAACTGTGTCGTCCCCTTGATGAAAACACGCAGCCGCACGCTTTCTACGCTGCTCCTCGTGATCCTCCTCGCCTTCCTCTGGAGGCACTGGGATGCTATTTCAGAGTATCTGCATCACTTTCTTCTGCACTCCAGATGACCAGCTTAAAGAGGTGTTATTTAAATGATGAAGGGACAGAGGGTTTGGAGCTGATGTGTAAAGGGAGGACTCGTACTACAGGGAGTTGAATCTCAATAGTCCTACCTTTTTGTCCTCTTTTAGCAGCTTCTCAAAACATTCAGGAGGATTGCATCAGAGGTTTGTCACTTTATCACTTTCTTAAATATGTTTTGAGAAGAATGAAACGGAGAGTAAGGTGGAGAAAAGGCTGGATGTTTGGTATCGACTTGCTGTCATTGGTGCAATTGTGGCACAAGCACACACTGTAAAAGGGTGAATGAGGGCATAGTTGAAGGAGGGGCTGAGAGAACTGCACACTTGATTTCTCTCTTCTGAGTGAATTTGTTTACATGTGGAAAACTTTGCATTGTTTCCCCACAGAAGAAATTGTAATTCAGAGTTTTATTACTTTTGAGCTGATTCGAGTGGTATTGTTTTGAAGTCACTGCTATTTTTAATACAACTGATTGATGGCTTTTTATTTTCTTTTTAACTGTAATGAGCTGACAGTGTTCTGCTGATTAAGTTGTCCATACACTGTTTTTGTAAGTTCTCTCTCTTCTGGTCTTGCCATTCTGGTTCTGGTTTTTCAGTCTGCTCTTTCTTTCCTCTTTTACTCGGTCTTTTTAAATTTCAGCTTGTGTGACCAACTCTTCCTCTTCCTGCTCACGACACTCTGAAGAATGGGGTGCTTGCACATCAGCTACATTGCTCTGGAAACAGACTTGTCACTGGATCAAACAGTAGTGGGTTCTTGACTTTCGTTTCTTTTGGACGTGTGAAGTCAAATAACACTGGTTCTGCTACAACTAGGATACTACTGTCAAGAACTTTTTATTTGGAGTCGCAACCCTGCCCTCTGGGCCAACTGGATCCTGCTGTCCTGGTGGCTTTTCCCCTGCAGAAGAATAATCTATGAACTTAATTAACATACTTGAAGAGCAGTTAAAGTGCTCAAAGACTCAGTGCTTCCGTACTGTTTCTATTAGTGACAATGAAATAGTAATACTTTTTAGTTGATTTTTTTATTTTTTAAAAACAAATAAATTTGCTGTTTTAAAAGGTGAAAGTCTGACTTTGTCTTCACTGTCATTTAGGCATTTTGGTTAACTTTGTAGGCCATATGTTTGTAATACACTGTATTTAAGAGTGTAGTAGTCATGTTTTTACATTCAGGTTTTCCCAGTGGGATGCCTTAACTCATAAAAGATCCCAAATGTAGGACTCATTAGGACTAGATATTACAATATACTCCAGATATTCATTTTTTGCTGTTTTATAAAGCTTAGTACCAAAAATTTTTACATCAACATCTTGAAATATGTTAGTAAGAGAGGCGACTATGATACCTTAAGCCTTTTCCCAGCAGACATTTTGACACGTTAGTAGGAAAGACACATACCAGCAGGTCCTGTTATGGTGTTGACTGACTGAAATACCTTTATGGGCCACTTATGGGAATTTAATCATCAGTATTATTTATTACATCTGTGCCTTTCTTGCTATGACTGGCCAAAACGTGCCTTTGAAGCGTGTGTTGTGGGAAATGGGGGCAGAAGAGAGGTCTAATTATGCACCACAATTAAAATAACCTGTTTTTCTTGATTACATGCTTTTTAAATTGCATTTTAAAGACTATTTCTGTGTACTGTGCACCTTGGAGGTAGGTGAATTTGTGCTAGAAACCCCTTCTCTGCTTCAGAATTCTTTGAATTAACCCAACTTTAACAGTGAATGAACCTGACTACACTTTTCCCCATGTTGTTCATTACTTTGACAACTGTGATGCCAACCTCAGAGGCTCCCAACCTCGATAACCTTCGCAGTAAGTATTCATCCGTGTCATATATGTAGCTAGCTAACTGTTAGCAAACTCACTTTTCTGTACATTTTACCGTTGCTAAGCAACATGATAGTCTGTAAACGGTCGGCGTTTTTTTCAGTCGTGTCAGGTTGGAAGTCATTGAAGCAGACAACTTAATTTTAGACCAGGTAAGTTAAAGATTAAGTATCTACAAGTATAATGAATAAAATTAAAAACATACTCTGTCATGTAGCTAGCTAACTATTTCTAGAGGTCTCTTAAAAATGTCCCTCCACTCCAGTTCAGTGGACATGAATTGAACGTTGGTGATGCTCACAGTTGAAATAACATTAGACTAGTTAATGGTATTTGACATCAAACCAGTGCTCTGTTAAAACACTGCCAACAGTGGGCTAAATTGTTCCAATGAAACAGTATACATTCAGGTAACAGCTTCCCTCGGGTGTAAAGACATGCACCAGGGCTTGAAAGACAGAATTTCTTTTGCCAAAACATAAATTTCCAGCATTTTATGGACAAAAAGGCCACATGTAGCGTAATGTTTTTTTGTTCACAGGTGTTAGAAGTGGCAGCTGGGCCTCCCCAGGAGGGTCCAAACAGGGGAGACTCAGTGAATGGAAATGGAAAAATATGACTTCTTTTATGATATTAGTTGTCAGATGGAGATGGCACTGAATAACCTAATGTGTGTCAGAAACTAATAAATACATTTGCACGTACCTTTAATTTTTTTGTTTTATTACTGTAGTCTTAAATTATGTAAAACGGCAATAGTGACCATGTGATCAAATAACATAATCATGATCCCAATGGCATCCAGGCTGAAACAGAGCAAGTAAACTAAGGGGCGGGGGGGGGGTGCGGGGGGTGTTTTTCCAAGCTTTGTCTAAGAGAAGGCCCACAGTCTCAGACTTTAAAAACCTATGCTATTCAACAAAACATAACCATCTAATTTACATGGAGTCACTGGATGAAGGTGTCAAGATAGTAGTGGTCTCATGATGAGATTCTCACCTTGAAGAAATCTGAATTAAATCTTTAATCTTTTTCATATATTGTGTCTCTGTGTCTTTAACTTTATTTTAGCACCCCCAAAAACATAGTGCTGATTTTCATATTACAAGAGCAGTGTGATTCAGTTGCCTGAGTAGCAGCCTACAAACCCAATCCTTCTCATTTCAGGTGACACTTAGTCTGCTGCTGGAGCTGTGTTGTCCACGCTGAGCCAAATGTCCTCCCTCATCTGCAAAAGTCTGGCACCACTGATAACATCACAGCCCTGAAAATAATGGATGACACCCAGGGAGATGAGGGTGATGTTCCTAGGGGAGCAAAGACCCTTTGGACAAGGCCGTCACAATCCAGCCCAAAGACTGGCAGTCACGATGACTGTGCTTCTGCTGCTTCTGGCTTTGCGGGCGCAGGAACTCCTGACTCCAGGGACAATAGCACCGACCATACCCAGCCCTCCAACTTTGATGCTATACTCAATGAGATCCAAGAGCTCCAGGAAATCCAAGGCCAACTTCAGGAATGCTTTGAAAACTTTAAAGCCCACCAACAACGAGAGCTCACAGTGATTGTGGAGGCCCTACAAGAGGAACAATACAGGTAGCATGTGCTTACTATACATAAGATAAAATAAGATAGACTTTATTGATCCCACACCAGGAAAATTAACACAACTCAAGAAATGACAAAAAAAAATAAGTACAGAACATAAAAGCAGAATAAAAATATACAACTATAAAATATTAACAAACCATACACACTGTATACACAATAAATATGGTTGATTGCACAAATGTAAACACACAGTGGTGTGTAGCATTGTAGTAGGAGGAAACAGAAATTTGGATTGCATAATAGAATGCAAACTACAAACATTCACAGTATAAAGATACTATGCACAGAATGATTCAACTGCAAAATATGAATACAGTATATGAAATTAATGATGATTGCACATTAGAATATGATATGTATGTATGTAAAATAAAATATAAGGATATATTATATATAGTGATTGGGGTATATTGTATGGGATATGATATAAACATACATGTGGGACCGAAAGGAATCTGATGTATTTGTGAAACACTGTCCTCACTGTTTTGCAGGTGTGAACATTTAGAAGAACAGCTCAATGACTTGACAGAGCTGCACCAGAATGAAATTCTGAACTTGAAACAGGAACTAGCCAGCATGGAGGAGAAGATTGCTTACCAGTCTTATGAAAGAGCGAGGGACATTCAGGTAAACTTAAACAAAATTAAAAAAAAAAAAACTGAAAGCTTTCTGCTTTGTCGTCTGGGCTATCTCACCAACAGTTTTATCTCTGACCTGTAGGAGGCACTGGAGGCGTGTCAGACGCGAATCTCGAAGATGGAGTTGCAGCAGCAGCAACAGCAGGTGGTGCAGCTCGAGGGTTTGGAGAACGCCACGGCACGAACTCTACTTGGAAAACTAATCAATGTGCTGCTAGCTGTCATGGCAGTCCTTTTGGTGTTTGTGTCCACGGTGGCTAACTGTGTCGTCCCCTTGATGAAAACACGCAGCCGCACGCTTTCTACGCTGCTCCTCGTGATCCTCCTCGCCTTCCTCTTGAGGCACTGGGATGCTATTTCAGAGTATCTGCATCACTTTCTTCTGCACTCCAGATGACCAGCTTAAAGAGGTGTTATTTAAATGATGAAGGGACAGAGGGTTTGGAGCTGATGTGTAAAGGGAGGACTCGTACTACAGGGAGTTGAATCTCAATAGTCCTACCTTTTTGTCCTCTTTTAGCAGCTTCTCAAAACATTCAGGAGGATTGCATCAGAGGTTTGTCACTTTATCACTTTCTTAAATATGTTTTGAGAAGAATGAAACAGAGTAAGGTGGAGAAAAGGCTGGATGTTTGGTATCGACTTGCTGTCATTGGTGCAATTGTGGCACAAGCACACACTGTAAAAGGGTGAATGAGGGCATAGTTGAAGGAGGGGCTGAGAGAACTGCACACTTGATTTCTCTCTTCTGAGTGAATTTGTTTACATGTGGAAAACTTTGCATTGTTTCCCCACAGAAGAAATTGTAATTCAGAGTTTTATTACTTTTGAGCTGATTCGAGTGGTATTGTTTTGAAGTCACTGCTATTTTTAATACAACTGATTGATGGCTTTTTATTTTCTTTTAACTGTAATGAGCTGACAGTGTTCTGCTGATTAAGTTGTCCATACACTGTTTTTGTAAGTTCTCTCTCTTCTGGTCTTGCCATTCTGGTTCTGGTTTTTCAGTCTGCTCTTTCTTTCCTCTTTTACTCTGTCTTTTTAAATTTCAGCTTGTGTGACCAACTCTTCCTCTTCCTGCTCACGACACTCTGAAGAATGGGGTGCTTGCACATCAGCTACATTGCTCTGGAAACAGACTTGTCACTGGATCAAACAGTAGTGGGTTCTTGACTTTCGTTTCTTTTGGACGTGTGAAGTCAATAACACTGGTTCTGCTACAACTAGGATACTACTGTCAAGAACTTTTTATTTGGAGTCGCAACCCTGCCCTCTGGGCCAACTGGATCCTGCTGTCCTGGTGGCTTTTCCCCTGCAGAAGAATAATCTATGAACTTAATTAACATACTTGAAGAGCAGTTAAAGTGCTCAAAGACTCAGTGCTTCCGTACTGTTTCTATTAGTGACAATGAAATAGTAATACTTTTTAGTTGATTTTTTTATTTTTTAAAAACAAATAAATTTGCTGTTTTAAAAGGTGAAAGTCTGACTTTATTTGTCTTCACTGTCATTTAGGCATTTTGGTTAACTTTGTAGGCCATATGTTTGTAATACACTTTATTTAAGAGTGTAGTAGTCATGTTTTTACATTCAGGTTTTCCCAGTGGGATGCCTTAACTCATAAAAGATCCCAAATGTAGGACTCATTAGGACTAGATATTACAATATACTCCAGATATTCATTTTTTGCTGTTTTATAAAGCTTAGTACCAAAAATTTGACATCAACATCTTGAAATATGTTAGTAAGAGAGGCAACTATGATACCTTAAGCCTTTTCCCAGCAGACATTTTGACACGTTAGTAGGAAAGACACACACCAGCAGGTCCTGTTATTGTGTTGACTGACTGAAATACCTTTATGGGCCACTTAGGGGAATTTAATCATCAGTATTATTAATTACATCTGTGCCTTTCTTGCTATGACTGGCCAAAACGTGCCTTTGAAGCATGTGTTGTGGGAAATGGGGGCAGAAGAGAGGTCTAATTATGCATAACCTGTTTTTCTTGATTACATGCCTTTTAAATTGCATTTTAAAGAGTATTTCTCTGTACTGTGCACCTTGGAGGTAGGTGAAGTTGTGCTAGAAACCCCTTCTCTGCTTCAGAATTCTTTGAATTAACCCAACTTTAACAGTGAATGAACCTGACTACACTTTTCCCCATGTTGTTCATTACTTTGACAACTGTGATGCCAACATCAGAGACTCCCGACTTCGTTAACCTTCGCGGTAAGTATTCATCCGTGTCATATATGTAGCTAGCTAACTGTTAGCAAACTCACTTTTCTGTACATTTTACCGTTGCTAAGCAACATGATAGTCTGTAAACGGTCGGCGTTTTTTTCAGTCGTGTCAGGTTGGAAGTCATTGAAGCAGACAACTTAATTTTAGACCAGGTAAGTTAAAGATTAAGTATCTACAAGTATAATGAATAAAATTAAAAACATACTCTGTCATGTAGCTAGCTAACTATTTCTAGAGGTCTCTTAAAAATGTCCCTCCACTCCAGTTCAGTGGACATGAATTGAACGTTGGTGATGCTCACAGTTGAAATAACATAGACTAGTTAACGGTATTTGACATCAAACCAGTGCTCTGTTAAAACACTGCCAACAGTGGGCTAAATTGTTCAAATGAAACAGTATACATTCAGGTAACAGCTTCCCTCGGGTGTAAAGACATGCACCAGGGCTTGAAAGACAGAATTTCTTTTGCCAAAACGTAAATTTCCAGCATTTTATGGACAAAAAGGCCACATGTAGCGTAATGTTTTTTTGTTGAGAGGTGTTAGAAGTGGCAGCTGGGCCTCCCCAGGAGGGTCCAAACAGGGGAGACTCAGTGAATGGAAATGGAAAAATATGACTTCTTTTATGATATTAATTGTCAGATGGAGATGGCACTGAATAACCTAATGTGTGTCAGAAACTAATAAATACATTTGCACGTACCTTTAATTTTTTTGTTTTATTACTGTAGTCTTAAGTTATGTAAAACGGCAATAGTGACCATGTGATCAAATAACATAATCATGATCCCAATGGCATCCAGGCTGAAACAGAGCAAGTAAACTAAGGGGGGGGGGGGGGGGGGGGGGGGGGTGTCTTTTTCCAAGCTTTGTCTAAGAGAAGGCCCACAGTCTCAGACTTTAAAAACTTATGTTATTCAACAAAACATAACCATCTAATTTACATGGAATCACTGGATGAAGGTGTCAAGATAGTAGTGGTCTCATGATGAGATTCTCACCTTGAAGAAATCTGAATTAAATCTTTAATCTTTTTCATATATTGTGTCTCTGTGTCTTTAACTTTATTTTAGCACCCCCAAAAACATAATGCTGATTTTCATATTACAAGAGCAGTGTGATTCAGTTGCCTGAGTAGCAGCCTACAAACCCAATCCTTCTCATTTCAGGTGACACTTAGTCTGCTGCTGGAGCTGTGTTGTCCAAGCTGAGCCAAATGTCCTCCCTCATCTGCAAAAGTCTGGCACCACTGATAACATCACAGCCCTGAAAATAATGGATGACACCCAGGGAGATGAGGGTGTTGTCCCTAGGGGAGCAAAGACCCTTTGGACAAGGCCGTCACAATCCAGCCCAAAGACTGGCAGTCATGATGACTGTGCTTCTGCTGCTTCTGGCTTTGCGGGCGCAGGAACTCCTGACTCCAGGGACAATAGCACCGACCATACCCAGCCCTCCGACTTTGATGCTATACTCAATGAGATCCAAGAGCTCCAGGAAACCCAAGGCCAACTTCAGGAATGCTTTGAAAACTTTAAAGCCCACCAACAACGAGAGCTCACAGTGATTGTGGAGGCCCTACAAGAGGAACAATACAGGTAGCATGTGCTTACTATACATAAGATAAAATAAGATAGACTTTATTGATCCCACACCAGGAAAATTAACACAACTCAAGAAATGAAGAAAAAAATAAGTACAGAACATAAAAGCAGAATAAAAATATACAACTATAAAATATTAACAAACCATACACACTGTATACACAATAAATATGGTTGATTGCACAAATGTAAACACACAGTGGTGTGTAGCATTGTAGTAGGAGGAAACAGAAATTTGGATTGCATAATAGAATGCAAACTACAAACATTCACAGTATAAAGATACTATGCACAGAATGATTCAACTGCAAAATATGAATACAGTATATGAAATTAATGATGATTGCACATTAGAATATGATATGTATGTATGTAAAATAAAATATAAGGATATATTATATGTAGTGATTGGTGTATATTGTATGGGATATGATATAAACATACATGTGGGACCGAAAGGAATCTGATGTATTTGTGAAACACTGTCCTCACTGTTTGCAGGTGTGAACATTTAGAAGAACAGCTAAATGACTTGACAGAACTGCACCAGAATGAATTGTTCAACATTAAAGAAGAACTAGCCAGCCTTGAGGAGATGATTGCTTACCAGTCTCATGATGGAGAAATGGATATTTATGTAAGTTTAAGTAGTACAAGTCTTTTTCACAGCAGACATTTTTACTAGAAAAGCACACACACTGCTAATAACATTTGAAATAAAATATTTGCTACATAAAAGATCTGTAAATACAAGTGGTGCTGTGTATGTTCAGTTCCAAGAGCACCTTCACTGACAGTTTTGTCTGTAACCTGTAGGAGGCACTGCAGGCATGTCAGAGACGTCTCTTCAAGATGGAGCAGCTTGAAAGTTCAGAGAATGTTAAAGCACAGGCTCAGCTTGGAAAAGTTGACAACATGCTGCTAGCTGTTCTGGCAGTCCTTGTATCTGTATCCACAGCAGCTAACTATGTTGTTGCCTTGATGAAAACATACAGCCACACTCTTTCTACCCTGCTTTTTGCTGTCCTCTTGTCCTTCCTCTGGAGACAGTGGGATGCTTTTTCAGAGTATTTGCAGCACTTTTTCTGCACTCAGTACTGTGAAAAGGGAGACAAATAAAACTCAGTCACTGGCATCTTTATCAGGAATCAAATGGAAAGCCGTACTAGAGCATTAAGGTCCCATGTTTCACCACATTATCCTTAGAGATACTGCATCCTTTCCAATAAGCTAATGTTTCCTTTAAGTTTCATGTAAAATTTAATGGCTCTATACACTATTCATCTTATAGTGTCTGTTGCACTGATTTGTTCCTGTTAATTTTTCTGGTTTATTTGTAACTGTCAAAACAAATGACTGATTAATTCTATAATTGGTACCTTGCTAGTCACCCATATATTTGTGCTGCTGTAGTTAAAGGATTGGTTCAAGTTGGAGCACAAGTTCAATTTTAAGTACCAATCCCATACATCAACAAGCAGAATCAAAACACTCAAAATGCAGAGACTTTAAAGGCACAGAAGAGCTCAAAAAATAAATTTTTTATTGCAAAACAGTATAAAACAGTTAAGAATTATAATTTTACTCTGCAGTCTTCTTTCCTCGTTTCCCAGTTGCTTTAGCAGCAGGGGCATCGCCATCTGCTTTAGCAGTTTTGCCCTCAGACGCCTTTCCTGCCTTTGCCTCCTTGGTGGTTTTTGCCGCTTTAGTTTTGTCAGAAGCCGAGGCTCCCTCGCCGTCCCCTTTCTCTGCAGCTTTTTTAGCTTTTGGCTTCTTTGCTGGAGCAACTTTTGAGGGAGCTGCCTCTTCATCCTTCTTTGGCTTTTTGGGTGGCTTGGAGTCCTATAATTGGTATGGGGTTGGACCCACCCAGGGAAAAATAAAGGTTAAGTCAGAAAACCCATTTTGAGTTAGCCATTTACATTGAAATAACTCACCATATTCACATTGTGACCATTTTCCTCTGACACCACACTCAATGATGGAAGCTCATTGCTACATTGATCTGGACATTCAATATTATTGATGAAATTTGAAAATGAAATCTTTATTATACACCTTTATTTTGAAATTTGCATGGCCAGTCACATGTGGAAGAGTTCAGTCATAACTGTCAGATCATAATTTAGTTGCTTTTTGAGTTCACATAAATGTAATTGATAGTCTTAAATAAACATCGATCGCAGACCCCTGAATTATGGCATGATTTTATATTAGCAAATATTCTGTTGCCCTGAGAATTCATATATTGTATCAAGAAACTTGATTTACACTGCTAGTTACAAGTTGTTTAAAGAGTCACAAATCATTATTTCACTTCCTGATTGATCAGCAACAGAAAAGACAATGAAGAGTGAAGCTTAAAAAAGTGATAACCTCTCATACAGCTAATGTTAGCATTTAACCACTTCCTAATTAACAGGACCATTCAGTAGTGTTACACAACTGAAGTTAATTCTGAAATTAACATACAAGATGTAATTCAGCTTGCAATGTAGGCCAACTGTCCTGCAGTCTCTTCACCTGACCTAAAAAATGTTATGGTTCAATCATGTGACATTATGCTCACTGGAACACAAATCTATTATGTTCATACAGAGCATAGTTACCATGTTGGAAGTAAAGAAGAATGTAAGATCAGACAGTTATTTTGTCTTAATCTAACATAACCTAAAGTGACCCTGGTTTAGCTGCTTAGCCTACATACTTTGTGTCAGCAAGACAGTAAACATCACATTACAAGCTTGATTACATCCAGTGCATCTTACCTCCAGGTTTAAGTGTGTCCAAGATGTACCTTGATTTTCAGAATTTACACCTTTCCCATTTCATATTGTACAACACTATGAAACTGCACTGTTAGCTAGGAAATGGTTGAAAGCTAATGTTAGCTGTTGTGTAACACAGCTAATGGGTTATATGTTAGTTTAAAATATGAACCCATGTCCCCCCCAGAGTTTCACTTTCCATTGTCTTTTCAGTTGCTCATCAACCAGGAAGTAATGAAATGATAATTTGTCAGATTCTCAAAGTTTATACACCTTCCAACCTGAAACACTGACATTTGGATAATACAACTAACTAGCCATTTTCAATATGCAAGTAGCTCAGTTTCGTTGAGTGCTGCCCTGATTTAGTAGGTTAGCTAGTTTACATGATTGCACAAGGATTCATGGTCACTCGGTTATGTAATGAGTAGCCCATGTTGTGAAAATTAAATATTTTGGATTTTATTGCCAATAGGACAATTTATCATGGCCGGTATGTTCCTCAACACCCTGTTGAAGACCCCTGCTCTGGATGATAGCCAAAAAGTGGGTTTCTAGGTTTCATATCTGTGTGCAATAAATTCTGATGGTGAAAAGTTAATTTGTGAATTTCTCTTTGCAAAAAATGTCAAAAGACAGGTCAAAATGTTATAGTTGTCCACATTTTAAAATCATGTAGTGCAACTTAAAATCATGAAATTTCTCTGCATACACATTTTTCTTACCTCTTTTGTCTTGGTCTGTTCCTTCTTCTTTGCTGCCCCTTAAAGAGTTGAGTTTTAAAAACACACACACCAATAGCTGATAGACCATAAATAGTTATAATTTTCTTCAAACCTACCTGCTTTTTTGGGCTTCTTTGCTCCATCCTTTGCAGCTTTGGGCTTTTTCTGCACATTGGGATCCGTATTCTCAGTGGATTTTGGCTTTGCATCTTTAACTTTTGGTGCAAGCTGAAGAAAGAGGACAAAAGAGGACCGGATTAATCACATTATCTGAGCCGCTTTGACGAAGCCGTAAATTGACATCCTACCCTGAATTTTCCCGTCGCGCCTGTAGTCACATTGGCGTTTGCAGGCCGCACCAGCGTGCCAGTCTCGATCCCCTTTTTCAGGTATCTGCGGACCAAGTGCTTCAACCTCACTAAATCCACCGAGGGGTATTTCTGTTTGATATAATTCTGGATCGCCTGGGATGAAACGCCTTTACGGGAGTCCAGCTCTTTCAGTGCTTCTTTCACCATGATCGCCGTGGTGGGATGAGCCGCAAGTTTGCGCAGCGCGGCAGCATCTAGAGAGCAAACACGCATATTTGTATATATACCCATTTATACACTTGTGCAAAATTTCGGAAACTTTGATAGTTGTCAGAATGTTTTCTGATGTACTGACCTGTTTTTTTCTCCTCCACCGGGGCATCGCTTGAGGACGGCGCAGGAGGATCAGCAGAGTCCGCTGTTGGCTTTTTAGGAGGCATTTCTGAAAAACGGATATAAAAAAACAGAAAAGCGAGACAAATAGCAACGGGTTTTGTGAGGTCTAAAAGCACGCTACATCTGCACGCTCAGCGCCTCTGACTTTATGCGACTGCTTCCTCTAAAGTGAGAGCAGGTGAATCAGATTTCGACAGGTGCAGCCTGTTAGGGTTCGTTAGAGCCGTCAGGACCGTGATGACAGGCTGCGTCCCCATCTACTTCAGCTACCTGAATTTGTTTTTCCCTCTTAGCTCACAAAATCCAGTGAATCTTTTATTTCAGAGCAGTGCCCCTCATTTGAAAACGTGCATTTGTGTAAAATCATACGTCTAGTTTTGAAAGTCGAACTGCAAAAACTACAACAGGGGATTAAAATAACTAAGTGTACAAACTGAACCTCTCGGTTTCAGATCGTTTTCTATTCTTTGCAGATAGCAAGAGCACAGATGTGGTTTTCTATATTTTTGCAGCCGTCATAGTTGCTTCAGTGCCCTTGTGTGGTGAGAAATGTTGAACTGAACGTGTAAAATTGTCACCCCTGCAAACGGATGATCACATCAATGATAGCAGCCCTATAGTATATGTTCACAGAAAAGACAAGGACATGTTGGCCTGCTTTCATTTAATGAATACAGTGGGTAGTTAATAATAAATCAAGAGAAGTAATAATAGAATGTGCATTCAATGGTTTTGTCAATTAAATGTGTAGGAGTGTAATACTGCACTGTTTGAATGACTTTGACTTTATATTTATTTTGGGCTTTATAAATATGGATAAGAGACACACTGGTATGTAATTAATGGGTCACTATGACACCAGTTTGCATGGGGTTTACCTCATGGCTCATTTGCGACATTGTGCAACATCTTTGTGATGCAGAAACTTTGAACGCTGATAACATGCACTGTAAATACTAACATCAAGTTTAATTACAAACACTGAGTTCACCTAACTCAGTTTTTATCAACTTGTTATTAATACACATTTTAAATTATTGTACTTTGAGGTGGAAAAAGCTGCCAAACTCAGTGTGCTTGACTTGGTTCACTTACACAAACTCAGTATTTAGATGTTATGCTTTTTTCAGTGATGTAACTAAGTACATTACTCTTGTACTTAAGTATCCCACAAATTAGAGGCACTTTACATAAGTGAGAATGAAAAATTCCTCTAAAATAAATTGTCTCAAACCATCCAGTTATTGAAAGTAAAAAACAGACTCATCTGTCCTCTGTAGAGCCTGTTAGTCTTTATTTAGATCAGGGCTGCCTAAACTGGGGCGCCCAGACCAAAGTTGGCTAACCATAATGTTTGATTCAGCCCATGAATATATGAATATATGAATTGTCATTTATGGTGTTTTATTTTTGTCTGTCATCTCCTTTGTCTCTCACACCTTCCCAGTCTACCTTCACTTGTCTTGTTCAATAGAGGCAAGAGTCCGCATAATAATATAAAAACTCTTTAAATATGATTCTTTATTATTAATTACTTTTCATAATCTGAGCAGATGGATAGAGCGACTCTTTTCACAGGAAGTTAATGGAACTTGGGATCTTAGTATCATTTTGTATCTGTACAACACATCGGGTGTGTGCTTTTGGCTCATGGCCCAACAGTAAGTTTTCAGTTTTGGATCTCGAAGGGAAAAAGTTTGTCCACCCCTGATTTAGATATTACAAACAGCCAAAGAGCAGCTCTAATCCTCCATCTTACAATCCAGAAATATGAATATTGTAAAATAAAACTATGCAAGTCATTTTGAATTAAAACAGTTTAAAACAGTGTTTTAGTTTAGAACTAGTTGTGGGCCTGTTAATGTTTACTTATTTTCCTTGTAAATAAAGTTATTAGTAAAGTTATTATTAATGCTTGTTTATTGACTGGCTGCTAAAATATGAAAATAAAAGATTTACAAGTGAAGAAGAACAATATAGAGTAAAATAATACAACAGAATGATTAAGAAATGAAATAAAGAAATAAAGAAGAATAAAATATTACTAAAATTGAAGAAACTCAGATATGTGGTGCCCCTATAGCTCAGTTGATAAGGCCTGCGATCCATGTATTGTGGCTGTCAGTCCTCTGCAGCAGCTGCTGGTTTGATTCTGGCCTGCAGTCCATGTATTGTGTGTCATCCACTCTCTCTCTCTCTGCCCTCTTTCCTGTCATACCTTCAGCTGTATAACAATGAAGGCAAAATGCCCAAAAAATAGTTGTTAAAAAAAAAAAAAAGGAACTCAGATATGTGATATCTGATGTTTGCGTTATTTAAATTTTTATGAAGAAATGTACTGACGTTTTATTAATTTTCAGTTAATGAGTTCATGAAATTTCTATGAATTATAAACATATTCTTGTCCAGTTTTCTCATCTTTTCATTTCTTCTTAATGCCTCTGTAAAGTTGCTGATATTGAGCTTGGCATGTGACGCAAAGGTCCACATTTCAAAGTGACCTGTCCCAGATTATCAGGCAGATTTCTTTAATTAATTTTTAATTTTCATATTGATTTTAGGTTGCCAAGTTTACATCTGGTCAATAAAAACTAGCCCTTTGGCTAATTCGGGTATATTTATAGTAATGTTTAATAATATGTACTGTAACCGGAATATTAATGAATTTTAATTAATGAAGCCCACACCTCTGTCACCTGTCCATCCTGACAACCAATCACTTACCGTTTTTCGAGTAGTCGGCCCACGTCTCCTCCTTTATAATGGAGGTAAAAGGGAAGTGATGTTCTCTGAAAGACGACGTGGGAAAAACACCACGTGAGTCCTCCGAAAAGACCAAATATCTCCGGAACCAGCCGATCAATAATCTCCCTTCATGGCAGGTGAGTTGGCGAGCGCCAGGTCTTCATTTCCCATTTTTCCCGTTTATTTTCTTCTTTCACAAACCTTTGGTGTTTGATTTTCTGTTTGAGCATGAACCACACAACTGACACCTGTCCACAGATCACTATTTAACTTTGTTGGCGAGTTGTTTTACTCTTTTTATTCTTTACTAAACTGAACCACTAAAACTTTCCCAAAGATCCTAATTTGATTTGTTTCGGTGAAGAGGGTTTACTCGGGTCAAATTCTGAGATCCTGAACTGAACAAACTGAGTTCTTTTTGCTGTTTATTGCCTGAAAAGTTTTATTTTTATGTTGAACTCTGAAGAGTTTCAGGGAATATTTATTTTGGACTTGATTGAAAATGACTCTCTCTCTCTTTTCTCTTCTGTCTCTCTGGTTAAATGTGTTTTTTCATTTTCTCATCAATGCACTGATTTATATTGAACTGACTTGTGCTGCATTGTCACCATGATTATTGTGTGCTGTTGTTCATTTATATGAAAAGTGGGTTTATGGCAGAGTGTATTCATGCATCCATGTCGGGGAATGACCTTTCAAACAGGAAATTGTGAGATGAACTCTGGCTGACACCCAGTCATGGACAAAGTACTCAACCCCAGTACTTGAGTCAAAGTATAGATACTCCTGGTCAAATATTACTCAACTACAAGTGAAAGTTGCTCAGTCACAATTTTACTTGAGTTAAAGTACTAGAGTATTTGGTTTTAAAAATACTTAAGTATTCAAAAGTACAAATTACAAAGTACATTTTCTAATATCAATACATGCTGTATTGTTTTCATGATGCATTTACAGAAGCTTGTAACTCTCTGAAACCATCTAATGATGCACTGACTTGCTTGCAGAACCACTCTGCTACACAAAGTCTATAGAAACACCTATAAAAACTTCAGCATAGAAATACAATCAAAAACAAAAAGGACAGTTATTGTCATTTTCTGATGTAACTATATTAAAATCACATCATAACATTAGATTGAAGATAACTGTAAGGAGTTCACCAAGTCTGTTAAATAACTGAGATTTCTTTCTGTCTTCAGAGGCAGTATATACATGAATTATGCTGTATTTTTCACCCCGATTAAAAACAATCCAACTTTAAAAGCTACCTGGAATAATGAATAATTATAATAACATCTTGAGATTTAATTTAGCCCTTCTCCTGCCGTCACCATTACTGCTTTTTGTTTGAATGAAAGAGGGAGAGCTTGCTTGTGCTTGTGCGTATTTCTGCTTTTACATCAGTCCCATTTGAGAGGAGCTACTGTGATTGGTTTCCTAGTGGTAGTGGTTCTATTAAATTCCTTCAAAGTCTTCGCTACATTACGAGTCTGAACAGACATGGATGTAAAATGTAACATTCATATTCTCAAGGGAACAGGTTCATTTGATTTTAAGGACGCTGCCTTCTTTCTGTTCCCACCTCCACCAAACTGACATGTGTTGATGGTATCTGTTCAGACAATAAGGTGTGGAACTGGATGATAATTGTGACTGGTTGTGGCGTATCCCTGGGGATCATCTTTGTAGGAACTGCAATTCTGTATACACTAAAAAGGACAGATGAGAACGTCTGAACTTCAATAAAGTTGAAATGAGTTGAAATCCAGTAAAGGTCAAACAATCACATGTACAGGCCACACAGATGTTGGCAAAGTTGTGCATTCACACGGTGAAAAGAAAAAAAATGCAAAAGTACAAAAAGTACTAGAATGAACTACACTGAACACATGTTTTATTCTTATAGTGAAATGCAGCTGAACTTGTAGTGAGACAGTCAGACCGCTGGTTACTAGTCAATACAAATATGTAAATCAAATGCCTTAAAGGAAGTGTAGAAATGGGAGTATTCCTCACTCAGAGGTGTACAGTGTATGAGTACCACTGTCAAACTTTTATTAACAGGACAGTATAACTAGGCATATACACATAAGTGTTTGACTGCAACTCTAAATTTATGTGCTAATATTAAACTGTGGGAAATTATATTTATGGTGAGGCTTAGCTAAAGAGCTTAGTGCCAATTGTATAAAAACTCAGAGCCTAGATGCAAATTTACAAATGATGAAGGCATTACCCACCCTACTCTACTTCTGACTGACTTACCCTGACATTCTTACAAAACTTCAGAGGATCAAAAACTATATTTTATGACACATAAAATAAGCTAGATCAAAAGTAGTTGTGTATGTTAAATAATGACTGACTACTTTTAATTTGACAATTGGTGGCATTTTGTTGGAAAATGGACATTGCATAAGCAAGAAAATACAAGAAAACCACCCTCAGCTTCTTAACTCCCACCTGTCATCTGTAACAATCATGCAAAGTACAACTTCCTGGTTCTTGTCCCTACATGAGAAGAGGCAGCTTTCTAATAAGAGAAGCATTATGTGCGTTACGACGCACGTAGCGCTACGAAGGCTCTGGCAAACGGGGCCCAGATTAGCTGTTGGTGGTGCAAATTCATTTATGTCTTAAAGTGGGTAGAATCTGAGCATACTTTTTGTGCTACTTCGGGTACAGTGATGAAAATGTACATTCCTTCATGTGTTGGCAGTGTGGCATGACAGAAATTAAATATGTGCAACTGGTATGTTCTGACACCTGCACAATGCAGGAAAGGACTTAAAAATGCCACCAAGTCATGTCTGTTTCTTTTTTCTCACTTAGAGTGACAAACAACAGCAGCAGAGGAACCACCTGCATCAGACCAGAGATTTTCCATTCACAGCACTAAAAAAGCATTTTGAAGTTGCACAGTGGTGTTTCCCGCAGCTTTCTCTTTTCAGTCAGTTGTTACCACAGGAAACTATTTTTTTTCAGAATCTTGTAGTGGCTTTATTGGACTTTGAATTCTGAACTGATAGCATGAGAGGATGATATGTAATACATGTTGTAATGCTTTATAGAATAAGAAATTACAAAACTTAAAAAACAAAACATTAGTTATGGGGGAAAAAAAACTTGATTATCCCTTAAACAACAACATTTGGATTGGCAAAGTTACGTCCATTTTAAATGACATGAGAGAGGGAAACAAATATATTTCTGCTAAGACCAAACAGTATCTCAGGTCAGCAATCTGTTGAAATTGGTGAGTAAGCTTTGGCCCATAAACATGTGGAATTTGCATATTTAAGAATATGAAAGAATATTCATGCAGAAAACAGTTTATACAAACATACCATAGTAACTGGGACATTAGCAATATATATAGTAAACATTTTAGCCTCAATATTTTGGTGAAATTGTTAACCTTGTGCTCTCAGGTATGTTTCTGAAACTTCTTTCAGTAAAGCGAAAGGGAACAATGCAGAGGTGATAAGTGAAAGTTTCATTTTGGTTGCAACGTAAACTGTCCCTCTCCTTGACAGTCCTGGTGACAGGTGGGCTATTAATATCAGTT
The DNA here is from genome assembly GCF_056507025.1 of Lutjanus erythropterus. NCBI lineage: Eukaryota > Metazoa > Chordata > Actinopteri > Lutjaniformes > Lutjanidae > Lutjanus > Lutjanus erythropterus. The sequence continues at coordinate 25,335,068 of NC_139318.1, forward strand.
CTGTGTTTTAGTTAAAGCTTTCCTCAGTGCAAATCACGTCAAACAGTCCATAGACAACACAGGGACACTGACTTAAATTCCTAGAGTAAAAAAGACCACAAGCCTCTGCAGCATAATTCTGTAAATATGAAGTGAACTGCAAATTTGAAGGGTCAGGACATGGTCATTTTATAATGTGGTAGATATAAGCTGAATATATTACATGTTCTAAGCTTTTGTCTTGAGTGTGCTGAAAATAAATAGATGTAGTGTTTGTGTTTCTGTGGCCTGATAGTATGATTAACTTCTGAACCTATCTGTGGTTTTCCTGCGAGCCTGTTCCGCAAAATGGTGCGTAAACATGTCAGAGTCTGAGCAGATAGACACGTATCTTCTTTGAAGGAACAGTCTCAGTATTCAGCTTCATCATGGCTGGACGCCTGTTGGTTTTCATCCTCATGTGTAAGTTTGACCTCTTATGGATTTTTTCATTATTAATGTAGGATATTGCAGACCAATGCAGGTTCACGCTTACATGCAAACACAACATTTAAACCATTATGTATCAACAGCACACTCACACTTTGTCTTTTTTATGGTTGGTGATTTTATGTTATATGTGTTGTTTCTCTGTTTTATATTTGTAAACTTACTTGGAAACCAGTTTCTTCATTGAGACAAATAAAATATCTTGATCTTGACTCCTACCTCTGATTGACAGAATTAAACATGGGATGTATTTTTAGTTTTTCTGCATTGTGTCGAAGCTGGTAATGAGTTATTATCACATCTATTTACCTTGTTAACATATTGTATTTTCAACAGATTCCTTTCACAAAATTCAAGCACAAGGTCAGTCTGATGTGTTATCTTTCATGTTATCTTTCATGTACAGCTATGCCGTCATCACTGTGTTGAAATTTATGACAGTCTGTTATTAATTTGACTCTTTTTATTTGTTTGACTCTACAGTAATATTTTCTTTACTTCCTATACATTGAATTACAATTTCTCATTAGGAGTATTATATTGATATGTCTATTAAATACATTTTATAACAAATGTTTATATGTTTAAATCTAAATTTTCAGATCTTCTTCCACCTAAACTGACAGTGAGTTCAGCAGTGATCACAGCGACAGACTCAGTCGTGTTGAACTGTCAGACTCCATCATTTATGTCTGAGTGTCATTTCCGCTTCACAAGAGGACCAGCCCAAACCTTCTCTTGTCTGAAGACACTGACAGCAACTGAGCTGCTGAAAATGTCACATCAGAGTTCATCTGCTGAGGTTGAAGTGATTTGTTTTTACATTATAAAGAGTGGAGCGACATATTCTGCATCTCCACCGAGTGAGACGTTCTCCATCACCATAAAGAGTGAGTGAACACTGCTGCTATGGACTCATTTTCACAACATGTTACAATATGAGCACAAACCACAAAGTGACTCTCAGCATGGCAGTCAGGTCTTCAGAGGAAGTGCTTAAAAATTTTAATTTTGGGCATCATCTGCTGTTAAAAATGTATCATAAGAAATATTTTAAATTTAATTAAATTCTGTTATTTAAACCTATATATGCTTAAATTTTCAGCCCTTCCTCCACCTAAACTGACAGTGAATCCAGCAGTGATCACAGAAACAGACTCAGTCACACTGAACTGTCAGCCTCCATCATCTGTTTCTGTGTATCAGTGTTATTTCCACACAGTAAGTGGGAAACATGTCAGAGGCTTCTCTTGTCTGAGGACACTGACAGGAACTGAGCTGCTGTTGATCTCAAGTCAAAGTTCACCAGCTGAGGTTAAAGTTAAATGTTCTTATTCAGTAAAGATTGGACAGGCAAATTCTCCATCTCCACACAGTGAGACATCCATCATCATACAGAGTGAGTGGCAGCTTTTTTTTGTTCTTTCATGTTATCATACAGTGTCAGTTCAAGATACCTCAGTGACATGGTTTTATATTTCAGCTGTTTTTGAAAGAACTGAAAAAAAACAAAACAATGATTGGTCAACATCTATTCCAATATAGCATTTTTACATGTTTGTCCAGTTAACATTACTTTTTTGTTGTCAGATTCTGCTTTATTCAGAGTAATAAAGTATTTTTATTGCAGCGTAATTCACAGTCACCTAAGATAATTTGAAGAATTGTCATTATGAATCATTAAGTTGAATGTTACAACATGATGACTGAGGTGTGACACAAAGACTTCTGTGAATCTGAAATTTCCACACTGCTACAACTTACAGCATACTTGATAGCAGAATAGTGCTTTGTCTTTAATGACTTTTCATTAATCTCTTTGTAGGTCAGAAACCACAGATGAGTGTTCATCATGAAGATGATCCAGTTATTTTTATGTGCTCTCTGCCTGGATCTGCAAGTCATGACACAAAGTGTAACCTGTACTTTGGAGAAGACAGTCGTCCAGTTCAAACAACAACCATCAGGAGGAAAACAAAAAACAATCAGAGGACCTGCCAGTTTTATGTCAAACGTGATGATTTTCTGAGTCATCTACGTTCAGTTCAACAACATGATGCCAGCTGTGATTACAGTTCAGGAAGTGAACCCGACTCTTTGTCTCCTCGTAGTGATGGAAGAAGCTTGACTGGTAAGTCAGATGACATGAGTACACATTCAACACTGGCTTTAATCTGTGAAATAACACTTACTTTGAAATTAATTGATATATTCAAGTCACCACAGAATGTGTACATTCAAACACCACTAAGTATGTCTCCTCATTTGAGTCTGTCTTTTATTACACACACTGTTGTCAAAACAAAATAGGCTTTTAAAGCTATAACAACCAGAAAAAGCCTAAACTTTGTTTGGAGCTTGCCTATAGTCTCCTCATAACATGACATCAGTTCCATCAATGTTTGACCCAAGTTTGCGCCAATGATTGTGTCATTTGAAATTTTAGAATATGATGCTCTGATATCAGAATCAAGTTAATCGAGTACAGTGATGGCAGTGACAGAGTTTGACCAAGTCATGGTCTGCCTGGTCTGACTAATTATATTGCAGAATAATTTGGTTGCATATATAATTTCTCAAAGGTGAAAAAGCTTAAGTGATATAGATATTTCACAGGATAAACTGACGCTGTAAAACTGCTGATAGCGTTACATGAAAAGCCCAGAGACCACTAAAGTCAGTGGGTTTCATCCTAGTAATCTAGCCAATGTTTTGTTTTTAAAAAAATCAGTTAAACCCAAGAATATCAACCTCATGGTGGTGCTAGACCAAAAGTCAGGGGATCACCAATGTCATTTGGATTCATCCTCTTGAGACCTCGACTGTCTGTACAATATTTAAGTTTAGACCAAAGTGGACCAACTGACCGACTGACTGACCAAGCTTGTGTTTAAGTGGTTGCACACACAAGAGAAACAGCAGAAATGTTAATTTATTTGTACACATGAAACTGACAGAAATCAGAAATCCCTTTCCTTTTACTATAGATATTGTGGAAAAAGAATTGCATGCGGCCCCAACACAATCAGCGTTCACTACGACCAAAGGTGGGACATGCTCTACATCTGTGACCATCCAGAATATCATCAAATGTCATGGCTATTAAAGATTTTAAAACTTTTTTGTCTGTTTTTCACTAGATTTGACTGATACTTTGACAGAAGTTACAAAAACTGAAGCACCAGGACTCACTCCTCCAATATCAGGTAGCAAAATTTGTTTGATTTTTTTTTTATTTATTTATTGCTGCCTGCTAAAGTGATTGCACACAAACTGTCCCACACAGTTCTCTATTCATGAAACTTACAACTTCATCTTCTTATGTTGTAGATGTTGTGGAACGCAGCACACAGACTAAGTCAACAATGCCGGCCTCAGGTAGGACATGATACACATTTTAATAGAAAAATCACTAACTATTTATTATTTTGAAATTTTCTGACCTCTTGTTTTTTTTTTTTTTTTTTTTTGACCATGTCCAATAGTTGCTTCAACTCATGCTTCAGCTTCTGCAACTCCTGCAAAACAAACATCAGGTAACATAATCATTGACGTATTAAACTAATTAACTAGCTAAGACTAATTAATAAATGAAGATTATGACGATTTTGAGGTGTTTTTTTTCTGCATTTACTAGGTGTGACTGTTGGTAGTTCACGCAGCACTGATAGTTTTATCTCTACTTCCCTAACACCAGTGAAAACAGCATCAGGTGACACAACTCTCAGTTTTGCAATAATTCACACTGAACTTCCCTTGTTTTCTTGGCCAGGTTGTGCCTTTACTAGACAGTGATAGATTAATAGGTAAAATGACAGGATATTAGGCAGCCACAGATGCAACAAATATTTTCTTAGAAACTTTTATGAAAATGTTGAAATATTTTGAAATACACTTTGATTTTAACATTTATTTAATATTTTCACAGTCAGTACCTCCATGAAGGTGTCATCAGGATACACTACTACGAGTGAGTTTCTCATGAATGCATCTAAATACCAAGATACATTGCTGTGTATGATTTGAATGTTTCTGACCATTTATATCCTACTGTAGATCCAACACTTGAGCCCATCAGTAAAGAAGCAAGTAAGCAAGAAGCATAGTTACTTGCTCATACTGCTTGCTATATTTAGAAATAAGTTGCTTTTGATTTTAGTAAAGTAGCAACTTAGTTTGAGCTATGCAAACATGTCCTTTGCATGTACTTTCAAAATTCAGTGTTTGAAAATTACAGTCTTTCTGCATTTATGTGAGAAGTGGAAGTGACACTTGTTTGTGGCCTTCAAAACAGGACTTTTGATATGGAAGTTGATGGTACTTGCGGCTGGTTTTGGCGTCACCGTGGGCGTTCTCTCACTGGGACTGGCACTTCTCTGTAACAGAAGAACCGGTGAGAACTCAATTTATGTGTCCAGTAAAGCTTGAATGTATTTTGTCTCCATCATGACTGAGGGAGCTCTCCAAGAATCTGAACATAAGAGTAGGCTGAGAGACCTAATGCCCATTATGAATATATGTACACAAACATAAGTCTTAGCTAAATCAACAACATGAATTATTGAGGAAGGATGAAGGATGATGAAGAGAGTAGCAGCACCACACAGCGTTGACATGAGTCGATCAGCAGAGTGCTAATGACAAATGTAAGTTAATAAGGTCTAGCCTTTGGTGGTGTCTACTTTTCATATGTTCCTGATATTTTATCGGGGGATGGTAGTCAACTTTAACGGCTTAACTCAGCTGTACTGGACTGTGGTACTCCACAGCTGGTAAACAACACACACACACAGGATCTCTACTTTGGTGTTGAGGAGCTGCAGCCTTTATTCGCTGACGAACTCAACCCTACACTGTATATTTACTTACCTTGCAAGGTAGCTGAATTCACAAGATGATGCAAAAATCCATCATGCCAGGCAGGTTAGCTTAGATACCGCGATAGCATAAGTTAAACCAGAACTGGAGAGTATTTCTACCTTGAAATAAGAGCAAAGAACAGCGCTGAACGCTTCTCTTGATGGAAAACATGTTCTCTTGACTGGCTTCAGCAAGAGTATGATCTGATTAGCTGAAATTAGCCTGTGTTACATGTGAGACAGATGCTTCAACCAATCACCTGCCAAGTGTTTTTTGAAAGTGCCTGCCATTTTCCAAGCAGTTTCTAAGGATGGCTTCCCGGATGATTCTGCGTAACAACCCATCTGGTTTGTCAGGTTATACATTTACTGCCAAACTTTTAACTTCACTGCTCACCTTTTCCTCCGCTCAGTGCACATTCACCATCACTCTCTGCCACCATAGACAGTAATTAGTCACTCGCGCTCTCTCACATTCATTAAAGTTACATGCTTACTACAATACGCCACTTTGACTAATCACTAGTCTGCAGTGTTTGTTGGTTTACTTCTATCATCAGGACTAAATACAAAATACACAGGGGTGAGGCATTTTTCTACATTTTTACTTGCTAGTCCTGTAACTCCTGTAATCCCTCAGACACCATGACTCTCAGCTCAGCAGCACTTTGTTTACCAGCACAGAGGCTGACCCCTGGTGGTGTGTGCTGCACACTACAATACAGCATCTCCCTATCAGTTACATAGAGAGAAGAGCATCTATATTTAGGATAGCATTGAAAATTATATCACCAGGATTTTTTTTAAACCCTGTATACTGCCTGAGCCTAATAATGTTTGCTCTGTGCACCTGCACACCACCACTATCACTGGACATTGCTAACCACACAGCTGTGAATGAGTCAGTTCTTCTGAGGCATGTTAGAAACAGATGCATACCAGCGAGTAGAGGTGCAACTTCAGATCTCTGCATCTTCAACGTAGTGCTTATCACTCTTTTTTAATTTTTTGTATTTTTCAGGAAGACATTCCAACAAGAGGTAAGAAATTTTTCAGCAAAAGCTGAGTGACTAAGTCTATTCTATCACCTCTTTTTAATGCACGTTCAACTTGAAGTAGCTGGCCAGTGCAGCTTTACCTCACATTCAGACATTGAACCAAACCACTAGAATAATAGATTATATAATATTTTTTTCAAATTAAGTTTAATTTCCCAGTAAACCAAGTAAATTAAAAGTACATATACTGTAAATCAGAGGTGTTTGAGGCAAGAAATGTATCCCCCTGGAAAAAAAGTTTATTTTTCTACAGTGTTTTCTTGTATAGTGAGGGCACACTCTTTAGTAAAACTTTCTTTTCCTGTACTTCTGTGTAGGACAAAAGCCAATGTCACAGGTAATGTACACATTTAGTAATCAGACAACCTCACTGTGTTATTCATACATATGCAGTATGTATTTCATTTATACTTCGATCTGGTGTATTGAGGTGTGTTTTATCTTCTGTTGCAGGTGACTGTGTGCGCATGACAAATCTTGACAATGGAAAATTGGTAATTAATAAACTTGTTTTTCTCCCTGTTTAATGAAACATTTGCATCACCTGAAATGATCAAACATTTAAATAGCTAGGCTCCTCAACGTGAATTTATGCGTAAAGTTATTCATTAATTCCTCTCACTTCCTCTCTCATCTTTCCTGTTTTCTTAAGTTACCTGCAGGTAATGATGAAGCCTACAGTGTGATCACTTCACTACCTGGTGTTGACTGTCCTTCTGGTAAGCTACATTTTGCGTTACACCTACCTGAATGTAGTGTAAAGCACTTGTACAAGACGGAGAACAGGTTTCGTACTGTACAAACTATACACATAAAATTCCATGTGTATAAAATGACTTCCTCAATCTATTTGCAGTGTTATTTATGAGATTTCTTTTTAAACATATAACAGATATATCCTATATTATGGTTAATAGTTCATTTTATATGCTTTTAAAACTGTTAATACATAGTCAATACATAGTATGTAAATAAGCATCACAACATCAGACATTTTTAGTTCATAACATTATCACTTGACCTAAAAAGGGTGATAAAGGCGGCTTTGTAATTACTGAACACATGTATCTATGTCACAGATGTCTTTTTAAAGGAGCATAATGAATGAATCCAGTGGACTAAGTGTAGGTTTTTTATTTACAGAATCCCGACACAACTCACTCCATGTCTCCTATTTTATAATATGATGTAATAAAATGCTAAACTTCACTGAAACAGTCATCTTAGTGTTTGGTTGTCTCTTACTTGCAGGTTCTGAGAAACTGAACAGGAAAGAGCCTCAAAATGCGGACGTAAGTGAAACATGTGGCACAGCATTGAATGTGTTTGCTGTTGATTTAAAGATCTCTTACAGATGTCTGTCTTTTCTAGACTGCCATATATCATGTGTACGCCACCATGTCTGAGGAACCACCTCCACCAGCCCAGGCGGACATGGTGTACAGCACAGTGCAACCACACTGAAACACTCTTTTATAATGTACAGAGAAACCAAAGGAGAGAACGTAAAGAACATAAACCTTGTGGGATTTTTGCGGTCTTATGTGTTGTCTGGATTAAGTTTTTTATCTGACAAACAGGGACCAGCAGTTCTAGGTTGCTTTTGTCCATAACTTGTAGAGTACCACAAGGCACAGGTTCAGGTTCTCTGAATGGGTTCTCTGTTCCTATATGCACATGATTTAGCTTAAAGAAACAGTGGATATTATTTGATCAGTTGTATACATTATGGATTTCATTGTCAGGCAGTCTTGTTCAGATCAGTTAGGCTAAGAAAGAAATCTGACTGGGACCTTAAGGTTGCTTTACTGGTTTCCAGTGGTGGGCTGAGCATGTCATACTTATTTATATATAGTTTATACATTTTAATGGAATCCTCAGCTACTTTTTATTTAATTTTAAATGTTATTATTTTGAGAACTTGGAGGAGGTATATATCAAACTTCAGTTTTAATTATTCAAGTCTAAGGGGGGTAAGGACTCTTATGGTATGCTGTTGGCATAGAATAGCATAAAGCGTCCTTCTTTAGTAAAGGAGGACCAAACTATCCTAAACTATTCTAAACAATGACTGCTAATTATTGCCTAAAATAATGTGGGCATCTAAATATGTTTGCTTTTTAATTCACTTATTGTATCTTGAGTTATGTCATTCAACTACTATCAGTACTTTTTGTTGGGTGTTTATTCAAAACAAAAGAAATGGTTGTATTCAAACTTGTATTGTATCTTCAAACTATTATTTTGTATTCAGTGTTTATACTAAATGTCTCTGCCAAAGATCTTTGTCAAAATATTGAATTTGTTTATTTTAAGTGTATGTTAAAGCAACCTCAATATCATAGTTACCATAAAGGAAAGATTGTGATTTTAGTTATATATTAAAAATGGTCAATGCTGACTCGAGCCACAAGATTTTCTGTCTTTTTATCTGTCCCTGATATCAACAAAGTATTTAAAGTATCCTAAACTAAACAACACGTAGTATTCAGAACACACAAACCCTGGTCTCTTCAGAGACTTGTTCATTGATTTCAGATTTTTCAGAAGTATTTTTGGTATTTTGAGCACCACAAGCTGAGAACCATTTAGTCCCATTAAACTGGAGAGAAGGCAGACATCTCTACGGCCAAAATCTCCAAAAGTCTGCAACTGACATCTTAAAAAAATCTAGGTGGCTAAATAGCACTACAAGCTAGGCAAAAAATACCTATTTTTAATTTTGGTCTGAAGTATCCCTTGAACTTTACTTCACCAAGCCAAAAGATGGCGGTGGATGACTTGTGTTATAGTTAATTTCCCACATTGGTTCCAGTGTATGTGTAACCTACATTTCTCTCTTGTTTGGTACACGTGGTACAACGCATCAGAATGAGGATATGATATCATGCCCTGAGACGCCCCCGCCCTGACACAGCAGGCTTGTGAAAAGTATCCAAAAAGCAGACATGCTCTGTGCCATGTTAAAAACATTTTCGTTTCATCTTTTGGTCATCAGTTTCTACTTCTCAGGATCTTAAATTTTCTTTGATGATTTGGTGCCATATTTGGCCTTAAGGCTGAGATCTTAGCTGTGTTTGCTTTGCTTGCTTCTCACAAACTACTATCACTGAGCAGGGGGAAACCGCATATCCCTCCATTTTTTCTTTTCTTTTTTTTTTAATGTGTGGAATTACACATACATTTTCCAAGTACACAAACACATGCTGCCTTGATATTAGGCCCATCTTGTAGAAATGCCTCTGTGACAGAAACGTTGCAGGTACCTCTAACTCACTGATATGTCCTCTCTTTGTTTGACCATGTCCTATTTATATGTGCTACTGCAGTGGTCTACCCCCTCAACTGGGTCTGTCGGCATTTGGTGAAAACACACAGAGTAAGAAATAAAGCAAAAGGCAGGACTTGTTATTTGGATGTCATTCCTCCATAAGAAAAGCACAGGAACTGCCTGGATTTTGCTAGTATGAAAATAAAATCTGCCATCTTTTGAGTCTGCAGAACTAGTGCCGTGGTTGAGCCGACTGCAGTACTTCTCATACAGTCAGTGACCTGTACTTTCCCAACCTCACGCTGTGCATACATGCCAAGAAGCCTTACTTGGAGAAAGGTTACAGAATATAGTTATTTGTCATGAAACTACACCCTCTGCTGGTGGACTAGAGACATGACCCTTTTTTTTTCTTGCAGATGGCAACGATCTTTGACGTGCTGAGGGAAGTGTGAGCATTAGAGCAACAGTCTGAGGTCACATTGAGATTAGTGAACACTGAATTTGAGGGATACTTTTAGATTAGTTTTATTCCTATGGGGATAATGAGCGCCCTCGGTTTGTCCATCTCTCATGTTGCTGCGCATGATTCAGGAGCCTGCTTTTTTCAGAAAAACAGTGTTGAATCCTAAATTTAGAAAACATAACAGAGAAACACATTCTGTGTCTGTTTGTTAGCTAACCTGTGGCTGTTTGGGATGCCTACATTTATGGTAGGAAGTGGTAAATAATAAAAAATGCAGCTCTGTTGGTTGGCCTGCATTATACAATTATTACTATGATTCAGAAGTAATCTTTGTTTCTCAAGTTATCCTCTCAAAATACAAGTATAAGGCTCATTGCAACATAATTAAGATACAGCTGAAGCCTACATATCACCTCTTATATTCATAATGTTACTTCAAAAGGACTGAAAATAATAACATGAAATACTTGTGATTGGGTTTTTGCTGTATGTGATGAACATATACCACTAGTCCCAACCTTTCAGAAAAATCAACAACAAGATGATGAGAAAGCAACAGAAATGAAGATGAATGTGACACCAGCATTTTTGTCAGCCAACACTGGTAGGTTTGCTCTAAATAAACTGTACCACACGTCCTGGGGCTTTATTAATAACGTCATGTCTATGTGTTTCTGTGGCCTGTCTGTCAGTGTGATTCACCTCTGATGCATGTGGTTTTCCTGAAACAAAGTTCTGCAAAATGACACTTCTACATGTCAAAGTCCATGTAGGCAGATACACAAGTGAAGTCTGTAAAGGGCACTCGCAGTGTTCAGCTTCAACATGGCCGGACGCCTGCTGTTACTCGTCCTCATGTGTAAGTTAAACCTGCTGTCAGTGTTTTTGATTGTAAATGTAGGCAGTTACACACAGATACAGATACATTTTATTCACATTTTATTTAATTTGTAAAGTCAGCCAATTATTTATCAGTATTGCAATGTTTCATTACACTTTTATTTCAGGTTAAAAGATATACAACATTAACTGGTGTTTACTGTTTATTATTATATCAAATGCTCAACAAATTTTCTTTTTTCAACAGATTTCTTTTCTGAGATGAAAGCAGGTTAGTCCCTGATTTCTGATATTACTTTTCATGGCCAGGTGCATTATTATCACAGTGTGGACAGTTTGGTATAGTTTGTAATAAATTAGAGAATTCTTACACATAGTTTGGCTGTACAGTACTTTTACTCTGTTTTCTATGCTGTACATTAAATTACAATTGGTCATTGAGATTTTTATTGGTTTAATGCAACTGTTAAGTAAATGATGTAACAAATGTTTACCTCTAAATTTTCAGCTCTACTTCCACCTAAACTGACAGTGAATGCATCGCTGATCACAGAAACAGACTCAGTCACACTGAACTGTCAGCCTCCATCATCTGTTTCTGTGTCCACGTGTTATTTCCACTTTGTAAGAGAAGGACCTGCCAAACCCTTCTCCTGTCTGAAGACACTGACAGGAACTGAGCTGCTGCAGATGTCACATCAGAGTTCACCTGCTGAGGTTAAAGTGACATGTGTTTACCTTCAGTATACTCAGTCTCCAGAGAGTGACACGTCCTCCATTATCATTCGAAGTAAGTGAACACTGCTGCTATGGACTAATATCAGGATATTTTGCTACAGTATAAACACAAACAACAAAGTTTCTCTTAACATTGGGGTGAAGTTCAAAAGCAGATTTGGAATAGGCATCAAATTTATTCATCCACATACATTAAATGCATGTTATCATCATAATTATTTTTAATTACATTAAATGCATGTTATCATCATAATTATTTTTAATTACATTAAATGCATGTTATCATCATAATTATTTTTAATTACATTAAATGCATGTTATCATCATAATTATTTTAAATAAATGCAATTTTCAGTTAATCCAGTATATGCTTAAATTTTCAGCATCTCGTCCACCTAAACTGACAGTGAATCCACCGGTGATTGACGAGACAGACTCAGTCACACTGAACTGTCAGACTCCATCATCTGTTTCTGTGTCTCAGTGCTTTTTCTTCACTTTAAGTGGAGGAACTATCAGCGACTCCTCGTGTCTGCAGACACTGACAGGAACTGAGCTGCTGAAGAATTCACATCAGAGTTCACCTGCTGAGGTTAAAGTGACGTGTTTTTATACTGTAAAGTTTGGAAACACAGATTCTCCATCTCCACACAGTGACACATCCTCCATCACCATACACAGTGAGTGACTGTTTCTACTGATATTAATATGAACTGATACAGTGTGAGCACAGGAAAAGTAACATGGTGCAGTTTTTCTGGTATGAATTTGTTTTTAGATGTTCCAAACCAAAACGGAGAGAGATTAATTATTTCTTGATATCAGAATATTTGTTATTCTGAGTAATGATAGATTTGATTCACATTATTGTATCTAACATTTTACAAAATCAGATAAGTCACATAATTATTATTTCAGTTGTTAAATATGTGTGTGGTGTTTTAAGAGTAAATATCAGCACTGTTTGAAATGACGGACCAGTCTTAATATTTGACTTTTTATTAATCTTTTTGTAGTTCAAAAACCAAAACTGACTCTTCAACATTTTCATCATGACCACGTTCTCTTCACTTGCTCTCTGCCTGGATCTGCTAATCATGATACGAGATGCAACCTGTACTTTGGAGAAAACAGTGATCCAGTTGTTAAAACAAATGTCAGGAGGGAAACAACAACCAATCAGTGGATCTGCCAGTTTTCTGTCACAACTGATGATTTGCTGAATCGTCTACGTTCAGTTCAACAACATGATGCCAGCTGTGATTACAGTTTGGGAAGTGAACCCAACTCTTTGTCTCCTCGTAGTGATCGATACAGCTTGACTGGTAAGTCAGAGACGATATGAATACACAAACTACAGTGCTACAACAAAAGTAAAAAAAAAAAAACTCTATGAAATCAAACAGATGCCAAAAAATGACTCACAAGGGTCCATAATAAAAACTTTTACTTTTTTGAAAATTAAATCAAAACTGTAGTCAACACATCAAAAACAAACATATATAAGAAAATATGTATATATGTTTTTGATGTACATATCTATGCAAGTGGCCACAATTGTAATAAAAAGAGTCTGTGACTGCACAAATACACTGACAAATTAATTTTTTTAAATCGTAGATATTGTGGAAAAATTAAGCAAGACACAGACGACAGCAACATTTGCAGGTAGGATGTTGGATGTTATATTGGATGGATATATGGATGGATGGACAAACATTTAAATATGAATCCAGAACATTATCACAGATCACTTACTATATCTGTTATTTTAAGATTTAAGATATTTTTATTTACTCTGTCTGACAGTGACCAGGCCTCATGCCTCCACTCCTGTAACTCCTGCAAAACAAACATCAGGTAACAGAGTTACTGATATATTATGTGTGACAAATAATATGTGTTTCTGAGTATTATGACTGTTTTAAAAGTTTCTTTTCTTCATTACCAGGTCGGCCTGCCACTACCCAAAGTCCTTCTGTAACACCACTGAAACCAGCATCAGGTAATTATTCAGTTTTTCAATATTTCACATTTGATATATACATTATTTAATATTCACATGTAAAACATCGAATATGTTTATATAAAGTGATTTGCTTAAATGTCAGTCAAAATACCTACAGAAGTGATGGCTGCTGACTGGCAGGGGTGGAAGTAACTAATTATAAATACTCAAATTACTGTAATTAAGTTTTTTTGGGGGGTACTTTTTATGAGTAGATTTTCAAGTCTGTACTTTTACTTGTACTTAAGTATTCATTTCACCATGTAATCTACTTAGTTACATTCACAATCATAGTTGAGAACTGAGAACAATATGAATTAATATCCAAACATTTCATCTGCATTTTTGTAGCCAAGTATTCTGATCATAAACCAGCCAATAAAAACAAAGACATACAACTGAAAAACAAAATAAAATGCTCTGCCAGCAAACATTTGGAGTAAGGAAGCTAATGATTAATAATTAAGCAATTAATTGCCATTAAGAATTTACTCAATAAGAAATGTATTCATTGATGTTTAATCAATAGTCACAGAAGTGACTGCACCTCATTTGATATTGTTTTGTCTGGTGGAGCCATTTGTTGAATAAGGAAACTTAAACTTTGACTTAAAATGAGAAATAAATGACAAAAAAATGTGTTATGTACCTTATCAGTTATTAATGATTAATCAGTTGTTAGCATTTTCAACTATTGGTTTAGGAAAACACACAAAAGTTACACCCCTAGTTTGGAGAGGTGACTGTGACATCAACGGTTTAAAGTAACTAATACTCTGAGTAGTTTTTGAGACAAATACTTTTACAAGTACTTTTACTTACGTATATTTCTAACACCAGTAGTTTTACTTGTGACTGGGTCATATTTTAGCAATGTAACAGTACTTGCTAAGTACTTGTGCTTGAGTACAGATTTTAAGTACTCTTCCCACCACTGTTGACTGGTTACTCTGTGTGTGATGGACATGCAGCTGCTTATTCATACATGAAATCAAACCTCTTGTTGTGCAGATGGTGGCCCACAATGTTCAAGTAAAATAAAGTTGTTAAGCAGCACTTGATAAACTTTTGCTGCATAGCAGTTGTGCCACTTGTCCAAATGGAAGACAAGATATAGCTCTAATGTTAATGTTTTTTTTTTCTTACAAGAAACAGATAAAAGTACGACCCCTGTGACTCCAAAATCTGGCAATGAAATAACAAGTACTGTAGACTAAAGATAATTTTCCATTATGTTGCAATAAAATACTAACATGCATTAATTTGGATGTTTCAAAAACATTTATGGCCACGGACTGACAAGGACCAAGTTTTGGTACACCTGAAACTAAAAACGGAACAACTCCACTGAAAACCACTTCAGGTGAGTAAAGTATGTGGCTCCTCACCACTTCAGTTCAGCAACTAAATTATGTTTGCAGCCTAATTTACTCAGTAGCTTTATATCAGTGACATAGCCATACTTCGCTTTACATTTTATGTTTGGTGTGCACTGATATTGGTAGTTGAAATACTGTAGCTATGCACAGTACATGTCTTCCTGCTTTTTTGTTAATGTTGTGAGAAGTGAAACTGACACTTGTTTATGGCTTCTGTTGTTTCAAAGCAGAAATGTGGATATGGAAGTTTGCAGCAGTTGCTGCCGGTTGTGGAGTGACTGTAGGCGTCATCTTACTGGTTTCAGCACTACTTTGTAAGAAAAGAAGAACTGGTGAGAACTTTTTCTAATAAAATCAGAATGTAGTTTTATTTGAGTATTCCCAGACACAACCACACAAATCATACAGGCGCTAAGAGACACTAGTGACGTAATTGGCCATGATGGCAGACAGCTACTGCAAGCTGAAGGGCTGAAGTATTTTATTTTTCTTCAGACAAACTTCACCTTGTGTATACAGACTGTGCGATATACTGTATTAGAATAATAAAGATCAAACTAGATTTGAACACCTACTGTTGGAGTGAAGGAACAAATATGTTTGTAAATGTGTAATAATCTTCATGAGCGGCCAATCTTCCTTTCTGCTTGCAACCACTTAACAGAACATGACCATGTGCTGATAGGACAATTGCACAGGTTTTAGATCCCCCTGCTGGCCGAATAGCCTCACTAATCTACACCTGAGGAAACTCAAGGCAGCTATATCACCATTCAAATGCAGAAATAGTAATTTACAAAGGTAAAGAAAAATATTAGAATGACATTTAAAACAAAATCAATGAGGATAGAATAAAATTAGATAGATGGAAATATAGATAGATAGACCAGAAGTACAGTTACAGGGCAGTAATAAGTTGTAAGCTGCCTGAAACGAAACAAAGAAAATAAAAGTGCAGTACACATTTCAATTTCTATTTCTAAATGGCTAAGGTTAGGGTGTATTTGAGTTTATCAGGAAGTTGGTCTCATCTGTTTGCAGCATAGCAGCTAAAAGCAGCGTCACTCTGGTTTGTGCTGACCTGAGGTGGTGAGCGACGTTAACCCTAACGCGCGCACACACACACACACACACACACACACACACACACACACACACACACACACACACACACACACACACACCCTGCCAAACTAAATGTGAAACATTCATCTGATTGTGTCTGTGTTTCTCAGCAGTAGGTTCTGAGGAAGTGAAAAATCAGGAGGGCCAAAATGAAAATGTAAGTTGGACAATATTAAATGATAATAACACTGACTAATAAATAATTGTAATATAAAGAGATGCTACAGATGGTTTCTTTCTTTTCCCAGTTTGAGACGTACCATTTGTACTCCACCATTCCTGAGGAGCCAGATGCACCGGCCCCGAAGCATATGGTGTACAGCACCGTGCAGACACACTGAAATGCAAAATGTTTTATTCTGAATAGAGAAAGAGAAAGCAGACAGCCTAAAGAAATTTTAAAATATGAAACCTTTTGTTTAAAATAGACTAGTATAATCAGACTAATGTTAGCAGAAATGTAGATATGGAAGTTTGTAGCAGTTGCTGCCGGTTGTGGGGTGACTGTAGGCGTCATCTTTTCTGGTTTCGGCATTACGTTGTAAGAAAAGAAGAACTGGTGAGAACTTTGTCTAATAAAATCAGAATCTAGTTTTATCTGAGACTAATGTTTGACAACTGTAATGTCTTTTCCCAAATCAACCAAACTAGATGAGCCAAACAAAGGTTTTCCAAGTTTTATATCCAGATCCAGTTTTTAAGTTAAGTACAATTTTTAGATCAAGACTGAAAATGTATTTAGATTTTCCTCATATATATATAACTGTAGCAAAGTTCACTTTATTCTTGTTTGTACCTTTTGTTTTGTTTTCTGATGTGCTTTCTGTTTAATGTTGATCATGTTTTTTAACTGGATATATATTTTTTCTGATGATGCACTTTTATGATTTATGCAGTTTAAATAAATTTACATGCATGTGCTGCTTACTGCTACTGTACATTAACTTTAATAATAATGTATGTATGTATAATTAACAATAATTCCATACTGTGAATTGATTTGTATTATTCCCATAAGTCTTATAAACTTATATGAATAAATGTTCCGTCTCTTAACTATCCTTTAGCTGCTTTTTCATCCAGATAAGTTGCTAAACAGAGAGTTAATTTAAAACCCTGTTAACCCTGAACATTTTTTAGTAATATCACTGAATTCCCTTCTATGTCTCAAAAAAAAAAAAAAAAAAAAAAAGTCTGAGTCACTGAGTCACAATAAAAGCTGTGTAACTGTTAATAGTCTAATGGGGAAACTAAAAGTGGAAATAAAATGTAAGGTTAGTGGGAAAATACAAGTCAGAATTGCATGGGGTTATTTAAAGATTACAGGTTGTGTGAGTTGGAGGAGACTCACATGAATGCGAAGTTGGTCTGAAGTGTCTGTGATGAAAAATAGCGATTGACAAAAACTGTGTGTGTAGATATTAGCTAATTCAAAATGATCTTTTTAAGTAAGAACCTGAACTAGTTACCATATTTGAATATTTAAACTTACCTTTAGTCAAATGAAACTGTTGGGCTTTAATGGAAGTTCAGAAATACGAAAGGTGAGACTATAAAATATTCGTGGTTATAGGTTTTTACTTTATGTTATGTGCATGTACCACTAATCTTGCTGTTGAACAAGAAACAAGTACAAGTAACAGTGAACAGACTTTGTGAATGTTTTAGCCAACACTGTGGTAGATTTTATCTATAGTACATATGGTACCACATATGATAAAGTTTTATAAATAGTGTCACGTGTTTCCGTGGCCTGTCCATCTGTGTGATTCTCTTCTGATACTTGTTGTGGTTTTCCTGTGTGATCTGCAAAATGACACTAATGTACGTCAAAGTCCATGTAGTCAGACACAAAAATGTAGCTTTGGAGAATAATAGTATTCATAGTCTTCATCATGGCTGGACACCTGCTGTTACTCGTCCTCATGTGTGAGTTATACCTCTTGTCAGTTACACATCAATACAGATACATTTTATTTGCATTTTGTTGAATATGTAATGTTTGCCAGATATGTATTTTATCAGTTTTCTTACATTTGTATGACAGGTTGAAGTACAAAATTAACATTAAGTGAACCTATGTGTGGTTTTCCTGCAAGCCTGTTTTGCAAAATGGAGTCTGAGTAGTCAGACAGACACGTATCTTCTTTGGAGGAACAGTCTCAGTATTCAGCTTCATCATGGCTGGACGCCTGTTGGTTTTCATCCTCATGTGTAAGTTTAACCTCTTATGGATTTTTTCATTATTAATGTAGGATATTGCAGACCAATGCAGGTTCACACTTACATGCAAACACAACATTTAAACCAATATGTTTCAACACCACACTCACACTTTGTCTTTTTTATGGTTGGTGATTTTATATTATATGTGTTGTTTCTCTGTGTTTTATATTTGTAAACTTACTTAAAAACAAATTTCCTCATTGAGACAAATAAAATATCTTTAACTTGACTCCTACCTCTGATTGACAGAATTTAACATCTTTCTGCATTGTGTCAAAGCTGGTAATGAGTTATTA
The DNA here is from genome assembly GCF_056507025.1 of Lutjanus erythropterus. Classification (NCBI taxonomy): domain Eukaryota; kingdom Metazoa; phylum Chordata; class Actinopteri; order Lutjaniformes; family Lutjanidae; genus Lutjanus; species Lutjanus erythropterus. Next base: position 25,353,802 of record NC_139318.1, read on the forward strand.
TCACATCTATTTACCTTGTTAACATATTGTATTTTCAACAGATTCCTTTCACAAAATTCAAGCACAAGGTCAGTCTGATGTGTTATCTTTCATGTTATCTTTCATGTACAGCTATGCCGTCACTGTGTTGAAAGTCTGTTATTAATTTGACTCTTTTTATTTGTTTGACTCTACAGTAATATTTTCTTTACTTCCTATACATTGAATTACAATTTCTCATTAGGAGTATTATCATATTGATATGCCTGTTAAGTACGTTTTATAACATATGTTTATATGTTTAACTCTAAATTTTCAGATCTTCTTCCACCTAAACTGACAGTGAGTCCAGCAGTGATCACAGCGACAGACTCAGTCGTGTTGAACTGTCAGACTCCATCATCTGTTTTTGTGTCTGAGTGTCATTTCCGCTTCACAAGTGGACCTGCCCAAACCTTCTCTTGTCTGAAGACACTGACAGCGACTGAGCTGCTGAAAATGTCACATCAGAGTTCACCTGCTGAGGTTGAAGTGTTTTGTTTTTACATTATAAAGAGTGGAGCGACATATTCTGCATCTCCACCGAGTGAGACGTTCTCCATCACCATAAAGAGTGAGTGAACACTGCTGCTATGGACTCATTTTCACAACATGTTACAATATGAGCACAAACCACAAAGTGACTCTCAGCATGGCAGTCAGGTCTTCAGAGGAAGTGCTTAAAAATTTTAATTTTGGGCATCATCTGCTGTTAAAAATGTATCATAAGAAATATTTTAAATTAATTTTTAATTAAATTCTGTTATTTAAACCTATATATGCTTAAATTTTCCGCTCTTCCTCCACCTAAACTGACAGTGAATCCAGCAGTGATCACAGAAACAGACTCAGTCACACTGAACTGTCAGCCTCCATCATCTGTTTCTGTGTATCAGTGTCATTTCTACATCGGAGAAAATGTCAAAATCTTCTCTTGTCAGAAGACACTGACTGGAACTGAGCTGCTGTTGATCTCAAGTCAAAGTTCACCAGCTGAGGTTAAAGTTGAATGTTTTTATACTGTAAAGATTGGACAGGCAACTTCTCCATCTCCACACAGTGAGACATCCATTTTTATTGCAGCGTAATTCACAGTCACCTAAGATAACTTGAAGAATTGTCATTATGAATCATTAAGTTGAATGTTAAATCATGATGACTGAGGTGTGACACAAAGACTTCTGTGAATGTGAATTTCCACACTGCTACAACTTACAGCATACTTGATAGCAGAATAGAGCTTTGTCTTTAATGACTTTTCATTAATCTCTTTGTAGGTCAGAAACCACAGATGAGTGTTCATCATGAAGATGATCCAGTTATTTTTATGTGCTCTCTGCCTGGATCTGCAAGTCATGACACAAAGTGTAACCTGTACTTTGGAGAAGACAGTCGTCCAGTTCAAACAACAACCATCAGGTGGAAAACAAAAAACAATCAGTGGATCTGCCAGTTTTATGTCACACTTGATGATTTGCTGAGTCGTCTACGTTCAGTTCAACAACATGATGCCAGCTGTGATTACAGTTCAGGAAGTGAACCCGACTCTTTGTCTCCTCGTAGTGATGGAAGAAGCTTGACTGGTAAGTCAGATGACATGAGTACACATGTGACACTGACACTTACTGTGAAATTAATTGATATATTCAAGTCACCACAGAATGTGTACATTCAAACACCACTAAGTATGTCTCCTCATTTGAGTCTGTCTTTAATTACACACACTGTTGTCAAAACAAAATTGGCTTTTAAAGCTATAACAACCAGAAAAAGCCTAAACTTTGTTTGGAGCTTACCTATAGTCTCCTCATAACATGACATCAGTTCCATCAATGTTTGACCCAAGTTGGCACCAATGATTGTGTCATTTGAAATTTTAGAATATGATGCTCTGACATCAGAATCAAGTTAATCGAGGACAGTGATGGACTTTGACCAAGTCATGGTCTGCCTGGTTTGACTAATTATATTGCAGAATAATTTGGTTGCACATATAATTTCTCAAAGGTGAAAAAACTTAAGTGATAAAGATATTTCACAGGATAAACTGACGCTGTAAAACTGCTGATAGCGTTACATGAAAAGCCCAGAGACCACTAAAGTCTGTGGGTTTCATCCTAGTAATCTAGCCAATGTTTTGTTTTTAAAAAATTCAGTTAAACCCAAGAATATCAACCTCATGGTGGTGCTAGACCAAAAGTCAGGGGATCACCAATGTCATTTGGATTCATCCTCTGGAGATCTTGACTGTCTGTACAATATTTAAGTTTAGACCAAAGTGGACCAACTGACCGACTGACTGACCAAGCTTGTGCTGAAGTGGTTGCACACACACGAGAAACAGCAGAAATGTTAATTTATTTGTACACATGAAACTGACAGAAATCAGAAGTCCCTTTCCTTTTACTATAGATATTGTGGGAAAATAATTGTGTGTGGCCCCAACACACAACAAGTTTTAGGTGACTGAATGAAAGGATGATTCAGCAGCTTCCATTGCCATTTAGCATTTTTACAGTTTTGTCAGTTTGATAATTACTTTTGATGCAGATTACACTTTATTCCAAGTACTGATTTTATTATAGTGTAACTCTCAATTACCTCTGATGACACAGACCTATCTTTATATTCTGTATTTAAATATGTAAATAATTTATTTATTGGCACACACAATAAATTGACATGTCTAAATCCATCTTTCTTTCTTTCTTCTTTCTTTTTTTAAATTGAAGACATTGTGGAAAAAGACTCAGACATGACACAGACTATGACACTTACTATGACCACAGGTAAGACGTTTTATATATCTTAATAGCAGTCAAGACCATCACATCTTTTCTATAAAAGGTTTTAATTATTTTGTGTGTATTCTTTCATTAGATTTGACAGTAAGCAGACTTGGCGCTGCCTTTGTAACTCCTGTCATTCCAGCATCAGCAAACAAAATAATAGCTGTATTACGTGTGTTAATCATAAATTATGTTTTGTTTTGTTTTTTATTGCTGCCTGATCAAGTGATTGCACAAATCTGTTGTCCCACACTCTTGTCTACTCATGAACAGACACGTCCCAAAATAATATCTTTTATTGTAGATATGGCAGAAGTCGAGTCACACACAACACAGACTAAGTTAACATCTACTATGATCTCAGGTAGGACATGATATACATTTAAAGAGAAATCCAGAACATTGTCACATCCCACTTATTTGTTATTTTTAAGGTTTTAAAATATTTTATTCATCAGGTCAGACAGTTAGCAGTCCTTGTGTTTCCACTCCTGTAACTCCTGCAAAACAAACATCAGGTAACAGAATTACTAATGTATTAAAGATGAAGTTAGTGATTCTGGTAAAAGACAGTTGATTGTTGAGTCTTATTCCCAGGTCATGAAATAGTGATATTTTTTAAATGAGACGCAACAATCAATTATTTTTCTGTCCTGTGATTGGCCAGAGTTTCCTTTTACAGGTGAGATTTATTAAAGCCTGAAAACAGAGTCAAGAGGAGGAGCAGAAGTCTAGTTTTCTCTCAGATCACTTGAATTACTAGTACGAGTATTCTGAGTATCACTGATAGTTTTATCTCTACTTCTGTAACATCAGTGAAACCAGCAGCAGGTGACATTATTATTCAAGCTCTCAGTGATGTTTAGAAGATGTTGAATATTTGTTATTTTTAATGTTAATGTTTTTATATCTTTCTTTGCTGGTATAACTCTTACAGCTGCAGGTAGTTTGACCTCTGCTGACACGACTCTTCTTATGTTTATAAATGCTTTTGACCAGTGAAACTAACAGTTTTGTCAGACTGCTGGTGCATGTAGAGATGTAAGATGCCACAGGAGTTAATAGCAGCAAGTACAGAAAACCAATTTCCAGTTGAAGTAATCCTGCACCTAAATGCGCAGCTATTGTATTTTGTTAACAAAAACCAAAATAAATATTAACTGACAAACTGACATTGTTTTATTTTTGAAATACTCACTGGAACAGCAGGATTTGCCTTACAAATAGTTAAAAACAGGTCATTAATTGAGTCTAGTTTTTCATATCAAATTATACAGTAAAAGAGGAATTACCATTAAACAAATGGTGCTAAAATTTTAAAGCACATTATTATTAGGACGATAGGTCCTCAATGAAACTGTTGTAACAATAAATGCATCTGTTCTGCATTAGTGTTGTGGTCGTGGAGATAAATTTGTGAATTTATTCAATCCTTTATGTTAAGTGTCAGTGTGCTTCTCTTATTGCAGAAACAATGATATCGATGATCGGAGCAGGTGTGACTGTGGGTGTCATCTTGATTGGACTGACACTTCTTTTTACTCAAAGCAGGACTGGTAAGAATTAAAAAAATATTACCCTAAAATTATTTAGAGTATAAGAATATTTCATGTACCTTCACACTTTACACAAGAGTAACAATAAAATATTGACCTCACATGTTTATTTGAGTGTTTAATTTGAAGCTGCAGTCATAGCAAATGTTTTCAGCTAAAGACAGCTGACATTATTTTCTGGGAACAAAACAGAAGAAAGAATAACTGCTACACTAAAAATCAGAGTTTTGTTATGGATTACTGAAGATTCTTGATATCAATAATCACTGATGGATTATTATTTGTTTGCATTTTCTAGAAAAATGTGTTTCCAAGAGGTAAGAAATCATACTTCTCAAATATTAATTATCTTGAGTGAGTACCAGTTGTGTATCTTCTTCTTCATAATTTTTCTGGTTTACATCCATAGTGTCAGAAATTCACTGGTACAGCTGCAGACTAGGTGCTTTGCTAAAGGGCACGTGGGCATTTGGCAATGAACCTTGAGGAACGTTTTGAAAAAAATCCAAGCAGTAGCAATTATTCCTCTGGACAAACTGACACTCCCAGAACAATGAAAACATGAATTAAATTCAAGCAAACAGGATTCAGAAATTACTGTAAACGGTCACCCAACTGCATTCTTGAAAAATCCACAAAATGATACAACAAATTTCAAAAAGAGGCATATGAAGGAGGATAAAGCAGAAAGGTGTAGGTGTTCACTTGAGTAATAGTGACTATAATAGTGACTCCATCTCATAATTTACCAGCAGAATATAAGATTCAAACCTTTCATTCACATCATTTAGCAAGATTAATACAGCATATTCATTTGGAGATGGGAACTGTGCTTTTGCTTTCCTCTATAATAACAGACTCTTTATAAAACATGTTTCTTTTTTTTTTTTTCTTCTTTTTTTTTGTTTAGACCAAAAGCGAACATCACTGGTAAATCAAAAGGTAAGTTGCTCATTTTAATATGCTACAATGATCATGCCAATGCAGCATCACGGTTTTATCAATGCTTTAATGTTTCATTCACAGTTTTTTATCACAGTGTATTAAGTTGCTCTTTGGTTTCTGTTTTAGCTGGCAGTGAATATATGGTAAGTGTTACAGAGAGTGGTGATATAACTCCTGCTGCCATTAAAAGAAGTAGGTTTTTCTTCATGCAGTGATTATTCTGTCTTAGATAAGTCTGCTCTCACTCTCCTCTATCACTTTATGAAATATTTTCCAGGGTGTTTATGATGAAACCTACAGCATCATCATCTATGAATGAAAACTGGTGAGCTGCTTTTTACTTCCTGAATGTAGTATCAGACTCTCAGACAGGTTGATTCACCACTTGGTGGTGCAAATTCTTGTAAAATGATAAATCTTGATAAATGCACAACATGGGCAAACAGGTACACTTCCCTGAGGGCAGTTAAGTGATTTATGTTTCTTTGTTTTCATAGAGTGACAACAGCAGCAGCTCAGAGACAGCAGCCACATCAGCCCTGACAGATACAGTGTGCAGCACTCCAAAGTCAATTTGAAATACAGTGTTTTCTCTTGCATTTTTTTACTTTCCATTTTACATTTGCCTTTTACATATATATAATTACATTATTTTTACTTTTTATGTACAGGTTAATTGATGATTGTACTATTTAGATCATTATCCTAAAAGAGCAGATATAAGAATGACGTAATGATTTGACTGAAATTCATTGAACTGACTGAAACATAATTTAGGTCAGATGATAACATGTAGAATGTGTTTCAGTGCTTTAAATAATAAAAACATTATATACAACTCCTAAAAAAGTCTCATTAATTTCAAAAGTTGAAGCTCAGGTTTATGTTTATTTTATGTAGCTCAAACAATAAACATATTTGTACCAAAGTGCTTTAAACAAGTTGAGTGATTCACAGATTTACCTCACGTGCATAATTTACAAAATGGTTAAATGTGTGGGACAAACGTGAAATAATTTCCACTGATAGCAGACCAAGGGTATCATTTCCAGGAAACTTACCCTAATCCTACCTATAACCACTGTTTGGCCAAATCCACACACACACTTGTTTACCTGGATCACTTTTGCAGACAATACACAGGCTTAAACTCATTTTATTGACTTACTGTAACCATATCAAATGATAACAAAACAGAAATTAACAAATTTAATCATCTTTCTTCACAGTTCAGCCTCCAATGTGGTTAATTCAATCTCAATGAAACACACACTAAAACTTTTAAAATGATGTTAAGTGTGTTGGTTTCTGTGATCTGTTAGTGTGATTCGGCAGTTGATTCCCAAGAAGCTAAAACTGTTCACCTGCTCCACCTCAGCTCCTCTAATGTAGGCAGGGCTGTGTGTCTTTGTGTCCTGTGTCTGAAAATCATCAACCAGCTCCTTGGTTTTGCTGACGTTGAGCAATATTTTTTTTTTGTGCACCACCCTGTTGGTGTCTTCTGTGGTCTCATCTTTGATGGTGGTGTCATAAGCAAACTTCACAACAGAGTTTTCTCAATGTTGGGGGTTGCAGTCAGGGGTGTATGGCGTGAACAGGAGGGGGCTGAGCATGCAGCCAGTTGCAGAGATGTACTCAGGCCCAGAGTGTTCAGTTTGTCAATCAACTTCATGGTGAGATCGCGTTGAATGCTCAGCTGAAATCAATAAACAGCGTTCTGATGGAAGTGTTGTTCTCCTCAAGGTAAGGTGAAGACTGAGTAGAGGACAGTAGAGACGATGTCCTTTGTGGATCTGTTGGTTCTGAATACAAACTGATGAGGGTCCAGGCTGGCTGAGATGCTGTTCTTTCTGTGCCGGAGAACCTGTTTCTCATAGCACTTCATCAGAGTGGTGTTGAGTGCCACATGGGCATTCAGACTATACACTGCTAATAGGTGTAAACTATTGTTGAACAAGTTTTGTCAGTCATTTGGTCAACATATCGTAATCCATCAGATCAAAACAACAAAGTACTTACAAAAGTGAGTACTGAGATGCAGGAACAAAGCAGCACCGGTACAAATAAGTCAGAAGTGGCAAGAAACACGAGGGGTCAAAAGACCGTTTGTGGTAAAACCAAAAGATAACACATCAAAAACATTGTGAAAAATGCCTCATAGCAGAGGAAAGCTGTGTACACAGTATGTTTACAGTTGAAGCAGTTGGTCTGTAAACAGACAGGTTGGGTAATAATTTTACTAATCATGTTCTTTTTTTCCATTTGAATAAGCTGCTTGTTTCAGGGGTTTATTTCACACCAGTATGACTGTCTGACTACTTGGCCTCTTGGAACTGTTCTCTTTAGTAATATCACTGGGTGTCCATATTTGAGGACAAGTACAACCAGGAAAGTAATATAATATAAAAAAGAAATAATAAGGGAAAAAAGTAAACTGAGTACATAAAAGCTGTGTAACAATACATGACTGGATTTCATCTTATAATCCGGTCTCTGTAGCTAACAGTAACATTCTGGAAAAGTAGCTGTAACAACAGTTTGCAGTCTGTACTACAGTAATCTAATGAAGAATTGGACCTGAGGACTGCCAAACAGAAAGCTAACCTATTGCTAATTTCAGCTAACATTACATCCAAGCACCTATGAGCTAGAGAAGACAAAAACACTAACCTTCATAATCAAACAGGTGCCCCTCAATGAAGAATTTGTATCCTTTGTTGAGTTTGGACCATGTAGTTAGCGAAAATTTGTCAATGAGTCACTGTACATCATTTAGCTGTATTTGTGGTGGAGGTTTGAAAGATCTGGAAAACTCCATTTCACCGCTGGCACAAGCATCCCGCTCTGCCAGCAGAAGCCAGGAAGTCAGCATGTAAGAAAAGCTATTTACAAAAATGTCAAAAAGCTCCCTGTCTGCATGCACCTTTGAGATGATCCCTATTCAGCTCCTCATGTTATCTCTTTTTTTTCAAGTCAAACACAGGATGTCCAGTATTACTGAACTTTTTGGGCATTTTAGGGATATATTGTCAGTGCACATCTGAATAATTCATTTGTATTTGTTTACAACTGTGTGCAGCTGTTAGCTGCTTGTTAGATGTATTTAACTATATTATCTTATTTATGTTCAACTGAAACCATTCAGCTTTAATATAATCATAAAGTCACTTCAAAGACACTAAAAACAAGACGGTGAAATATTTAAGCTTGGGTTTTTTCTTTATGTGATGTACATGTGCCACTAGTCCTGGCATTTTAGAAAAAGCAATGAGTAAAACGAACAATAAGAAAGAAAAGAAAGCAACAGAAATGAGCAGACTTTTTATGAACCAGTTAGCAAACACTGTGGTAGTTTGATTGAACTATATCACACATACTGGGGCTTTATAGATGTGTTTCTGTGGCCAGTCTCTCTGTGTGATTCTATTCTCATGCTTTTGAGGTTTTCCTGTTCCGTAAAATGCCACGTCTACATGTCAAAGTCCAGGTAGTCAGACTAAGAAGTGTACTCTGTAAAAGACATTTGCAGTATTCAGCTTCATAATGGCTGGACGCCTGCTGTTACTCGTCCTCATGTGTAAGTTTAACATCTTTTCTGTCATCATCTTTTTCTAGGCAGTTACACACCAATACAGGTACACATTTTGTTTGCATGTCTGATTAATATGTAACATCAACACATTACGTGTTGATATCAGTATATTTCATTACACTTTTACATCAGGTTGAGAGAAATACAACATTAACATGGAGAGTTTAATATTTACTATTGTATCTGTTTCTATTCTCCTATAGGTTCCTTTTCTGAGATGAAAACACAAGGTCAGTCCCTGATTTTAAAAAAGTTTTCATTGGCAGGTGTACAGTTATCACAGTTATCACAGTATATGTAGTTTTATAGTCTGTAGTTAATTTGGTAATTGTTACACAAAGCGTGCAGTACTTTTTTCTATTTCCTATACACTGTACATTAAATCACAATTGCTTGTTGGGAATTATTGTGATAACACTGTCTACGTCAAAATTTTCAGCTCTACTTCCACCTAAACTGACAGTGAATCCATCGCTGATCACAGAAACAGACTCAGTCACACTGAACTGTCAGCCTCCATCATCTGTTTCTGTGTCTCAGTGTTATTTCCACTTTGTAAGAGGAGGACCAGCCAAACCCTTCTCTTGTCTGAAGACACTGACAGGAACTGAGCTGCTGCAGAAGTCACATCAGAGTTCACCTGCTGAGGTTAAAGTGACATGCTTTTATATTCAGTATACTCAGTCTCCAGAGAGTGACACGTCCTCCATTATCATTCGAAGTAAGTGAACACTGCTGCTATGGACTAATATCAGGATATTTTGCTACAGTATAAACACAAACAACAAAGTTTCTCTTAACATTGGGGTGAAGTTCAAAAGCAGATTTGGAATAGGCATCATATTTACTCATTCACATACATTAAATGCATATTGCATTTAGAGTTATATCATCATAATTATTTTAAATAAATGCAATTTTCAGTTAATCCAGTATATGCTTAAATTTTCAGCATCTCGTCCACCTAAACTGACAGTGAATCCACCGGTGATCGACGAGACAGACTCAGTCACACTGAACTGTCAGACTCCATCATCTGTTTCTGTGTCTCAGTGCTTTTTCTTCACTTTAAGTGGAGGAACTATCAGCGACTCCTCTTGTCTGAAGACACTGACAGGAACTGAGCTGCTGAAGAATTCACATCAGAGTTCACCTGCTGAGGTTAAAGTGACGTGTTTTTATACTGTAAAGTTTGGAAACACAGATTCTCCGTCTCCACACAGTGACACATCCTCCATCACCATACACAGTGAGTGACTGTTTCTGCTGATATTAATATGAACTGATACAGTGTGAACACAGGAAAAGTAACATGGTGCAGTTTTTCTGGTATGAATTTGTTTTTAGGTTAATTAATATCAATTTCCAATAAAATGCCACGTGTTGTTGGAGATGATACAGATTATGATTTATGTTAGTTTGATTAATTATTTGTTGATATCAGAATATTTGTTATTCTGAGTAATGATAGATTTGATTCACATTATTGTATCTAACATTTTACAAAATCAGATAAGTCACAGAATTATTATTTCAGTTGTTAAATATGTGTGTGGTGTTTTAAGAGTAAATATCAGCACTGTTTGAAATGACGGACCAGTCTTAATATTTGACTTTTTATTAATCTTTTTGTAGTTCAAAAACCAAAATTGACTCTTCAACATTTTCATCATGACCAAGTTCTCTTCACTTGCTCTCTGCCTGGATCTGCTAATCATGAAACGAGATGCAACCTGTACTTTGGAGAAAACAGTGATCGAGTTGTAAAAACAAATGTCAGGAGGGAAACAACAACCAATCAGTGGATCTGCCAGTTTTCTGTCACAACTGATGATTTGCTGAGTCGTCTACGTTCAGTTCAACAACATGATGCCAGCTGTGATTACAGTTTGGGCAGTGAACCCAACTCTTTCTCTCCTCGTAGTGATCGATACAGCTTGACTGATAAGTCAGAGACGATATGAATACACAAACTACACTGCTACAACAAAAGTAAAAAAAAAATCTCATAAAAATTAAACAGATGCCAAAAAATGACTCACAAGGGTCCATAATAAAAACTTTTACATTTTTGAAAATTAAATCAAAACTCTAGCCAACACATCAAAAACAAACATATATAAGCAAATGTGTATACATGTATGTTTTTGATGTACATATCTATGCAAGTGGCCACAATTGTAATAAAAAGAGTCTGTGACTGCACAAATACACTGACAAATTAATTTTTTAAAATTGTAGATATTGTGGAAACAGAGTCAAGAAAGACACAGACGACAGCAACATTTGCAGATAGGATGCTGGATGTAATATTGGATGGATATATGGATGGATGGATAAACATTTAAATATGAATCCAGAACATTATCACAAATCACTTACTATATCTGTTATTTTAAGATTTAAGATATTTTTATTTACTCTGTCTGACAGTGACCAGGCCTCATGCCTCCACTCCTGTAACTACTGCAAAACAAACATCAGGTAACAGAGTTACTGATATATTACGTGTGACAAATAATATGTGTTTCTGAGTATTATGACTGTTTTAAAAGTTTATTTTCTTCATTGCCAGGTTGGCCTGCCACTACCCAAAGTCCTTCTGTAACACCACTGAAACCAGCATCAGGTAATTATTCAGTTTTTCAATATTTCACAGGTGAGATTTATTAAAGCCTGAAAACAGAGTCAAGAGGAGGAGCAGAAGTCTAGTTTTCTCTCAGATCACTTGAATTACATGATGCTTAAAGACTATTATGGAATTTTTGCCCAGTGACACCAAAAATATCTGAGTATTATGACTATTTTTAAAGTCACTTTTCTTCATTAGCAGGTTTGTCTGTTGGTACATCAAGAATCACTGATAGTTTTATCTCTACTTCTGTAACATCAGTGAAACCAGCAGCAGGTGACATTATTATTCAAGCTTTCAGTGACTTTTAGAAAACGTTGAATATTTGTTTTTTTTTTATGTTAATGTTTTTATATCTTTCTTTGCTGGTATAACTCTTACAACTGCAGGTAGTTTGACCTCTGCTGACACAACTCTTCTGAATCCAGCATGTGGTGATGGAAAAACAGGTAAACCTCATTTTTAATTAATGCATTAAAAATTAGTTCAAAGCAGGTCATTAACCGAGTCTAGTTTTTCATATTAAACTGTACAGTACAGGAGGAATTAATCAACACTTTACAATAAATAAAGATACCATTAAATAAATGGTGATAAAATTTTAAATGTGATAATTAATTTTACAACAAACAAGTAGTCAATAAAAGACATTACATGAATGCATGTGATCTGCAGCAGTGTGGTGGTCGTGGAGATGCATTTCTTCAGTCCTTTATGTTAACACTGTCGGTAAACACTTGTTAATGTCTTCTCTTAATGCAGACAAGATGATATTGATGATTGGAGCAGGTATGACTGTGGGCGCCGTCTTGCTTGGATCAGCACTTCTCTTTTCTCAAAGCTGGACTGGTGAGAATTAAAAATATTAACCTCAGCTAAGTTTATTTGAGTCTTTATTCTGAAACCAGCTGCAGCTAAGAAATATGTACATCAATGAAAGGAAGTTGACCTTAGTTTCTGGTAGCAAAACCCAAAGGAATGAGTGGTACATTCAGTATCTGTGGTTTATTATGGATTTTTTGAAGCTTCCCGATATCAATAATCACAGTTTGATTATATTTTTTTTGTATTTTACAGAAAAATGTGTTTCTAAGAGGTAAGAAATCTTATTTCTCAAATATTATCAGTTAACTTGAATGAATAACAGTTATACAGTTTATCTCCTTTTCCAAACAGCAGTGATAATTCTGCAGAGAAAACTAACACCTCCAACACACTGAAAACATTAATTAAATATTCAAAGAAAGAGAATTCAGAGATTGGTGTAAACATTCATCACACCAGATCCTTGTAAACTGATAAAACTTAAAAAAAAAAAAAAAATAATTAATTTGTAGATGTGACTTGTGCTTTTGCTTTTATTTTCACTGAAGACACACTATTTCCAAAACCTGTTTTTTCCATTTAGACCAAAAGCAAACATCACTGGTAAATCAAAAGGTAAGTTGCTCATTTGAATAAACTACAATGGTCATAACAAGGCAATATGACAGTTTTATGAATGCTTTAATGTTTCATTTACAGTTTTTGTCACAGTGTTTTAAGTTGCTCTTTGGTTTCTGTTTTAGCTGGCAGTGAATCTATGGTAAGTATCAACAGAGAAAGATTGGTAATCTCAAAACTCTTGTGTCTACTAAAAGGTTTTTTCTTCATGCAGTGATTATTTTGTCTTATTTAAGTCTGCTCTCACTCTCCTCTATTACTTTATTAAATATTTTTCAGGGTGTTTATGATGAAACCTACAGCACCGTCATCTATGAGTGCAACTCTGGTGAGCTGCTTTTCACTTCCTGAATGTAGTTTCAGGTTCTCAGACAGGTTGATTCACCACTTGGTGGTGCAAGTTCTGCTAAAACACTTACAAGTGGCTGGAATTTGAACAGTCATAACATGTTATTAAAAATACAAACATGTAAATGTGTGTATTCTCTGAAAAAGTTTTTATTGCGTGTGAGAGAAATTAAAGATGCAACTTTAATATCCTGAAATAATAATAATAATAATAATAATAATAATAATAATAATAATAACAATAATAATAATAATAATGATAATAATAATAATAATAATAATAATAATAATAATAATAATAATAATAATAATAATAATATTATTATCATCATTATTATTGTTATTGTTATTATTATTATTATTATTATTATTATTATTATTATTATTATTATTTCTTGTTAATCATGTACACGAGTCACTGATGGCTGTGTTTCTCTGTTTTCATAGAGTGAGAACAGCAGCAGCCACATCAGCCCTGACAGATACAGTGTGCAGCACTCCAAAGTCAATTTGAAATATTTTTTGTTCTTGCATTTTTTAAACTTTGCATTTTACATTTACTTTTTACTTCTATATTCACTTTTCAGTTTTTGCTTTTTTTATGTAAAAGGTTAATTGATGATTGTACTATTTAGATCATTATCCTGAAGAGCAGAATGACGTAATGATTTGACTGAAATTCATTGAACTGACTGAAACATAATTTAGGTCAGATGATAACATGTACAAAGTGTTGCAGTGCTTTAAATAATAAAAATATTATATACAACTCCTTAAAAAGTCTCATTAATTTCAAAAGTTGAAGTTTGGGTTTATGTTTATTTTATGTAGCTCAAACAATAAACATATTTGTACCAAAGTGAGGAAGGTGAGTCCCCCTGATGTGACTGTGTTAACAGAACAACATGAAAATTACAACAGAAATTATGAACAAATTAAATCACCTTTCTTCATAATTCAGCCTCCGATGTGGTTGATTTGATCTGTAGATATTGTGTTATTGGGACCCCCCCCCCCCCCCCCCCACCCCCAAAAAAAAAAAAACCCCAAAAAAACAACAACAACAACAAAAAAGCGCCCCTTAATGGCTCATGGGGCTTTAGTGCATATTTTAATTTAAAAACTGACTCCAGATGAAAATATCATTTGTTAAAAATGGTTCTAAAAGAAAAGTTCTGACAAAAATCTCAGAGGATCCCTTGGCACAGGTGAAACTTCACCTCCCTCATTTCACCATCTTTTATTTAAGTTAAGCACAGGATGTCCAGTATTAAAATAAATGAATAAAAATGTGTCTGTGCATATCTGAATAATGTATTCATATTCATTTATATGTTTAATTAATCTTAAGGTTTGTTCAAAAACACTAAAAACAAGACTGTGAAATATTTAAGGTCATGGTTTGGAGTTTTTAGTTTCTTGTGTTATTTTTTCTTACCTTCCTTCTTGTTTGTGGTTTCACTTCCTGTCTTTGTTTTTCCCTCTTTTTTTTGGATCACTAATTGCCCATGATTAGTTTCCCTCTGTATTTAATTATCTGTCTGTTCACTCCTTGGCTGCCAGTTTGTTGTTGTTTTCGGTGTTGAGCATTCAAGTCCTTTTGTGTGTTTTCCTTGTGCGTGTGGACTTCCATCTTGATTTTAAAGTTTATATTTTTTGCCTTTTTGTGTTTGGACTGACATTTGATCCCATAAGTCTGTTATCTATTTTCTGTTTATTAAATATTAAATTCTTTGAACTGCTACTGCACAATCTGAGTCTGCATGCTCAGGCCAGCATCTTGTTTTTTTTTAACCTGCTTGACATGTATAACAAAAGTTGGGTTTTTCTGTATGTGATGCACATATACCACTAGTCATTTTAGAAATGACAAATAAAACAAACCATAAGAAAGACAGTAAATCAGCAGAAATTCTGAACATATTGAACCCGTTAGCCAAGTCTGGTTTGATCAGAGTGTGTTATGTTTCTGTGGCCTCTGCCCGGGGATTTCACTCACGGTGCTCGTTGTGGTTTTCCTGTTCTGCTAAATGACACCTTTTATATGCAGTCAGACAAAGTGTACTCTGTAAAGGACATTCACAGCTTTCAGCTTCATCATGGCTGGACGTCTGCTGTTAGTCTTCCTCCTCTGTAAGTTAAACTCTTCTCTGTTTCTTTCATTGTAAATGTAGTTACACACCAATACAGGTACACTTTATTTGCATGTGCCAGATTAATATGTAATGTTATCTAATTATGTACGGGTATCAGTATGTTTTAGTACAATTTTATATCAGGTTTATAGAAATACAACATTAGCACGAAGAGCTTAGTATTAACTAATACATGTGTTTCTCACATTTTCTCCAACAGATTCTGTTTCTCAGATGAAAACACAAGGTTAGTCCCTGATTTTTAATATTAGTTTTCAACTAATGTTGCAGTGTCAACTAATATATATCATATGTGTACCTCTAAATTTTCAGCTCTTTCTTCACCTACACTGACAGTGAATCCACCAGCGATCACAGAGAGAGACTCAGTCATATTGAGCTGTCAGACTCCATCATCTGTTACTGCATCTGAATGTGTTTTTCGCATTGTTAGAGGAGGAACTGCTAAAACATCGTCCTGTCTGAAGACACTGACAGGAACTGAGCTGCTGAAGATGACACGTCAGAGTTCACCGGCTGAGATTAAAGTGCTATGTTTTTACACTGAGTCAAATTCTCAGTCTCCACTTAGTTTTATGTCCTCCATCATCGTACACAGTGAGTAAACAATGCCACCATGGACATGGACATGGATATTTTATGGTCTTGCTACAGCGTGAGCACAAACAACAACGTGGCTCTCAACATGGAGATCGAGTCTTCAGAGGAAGTTTTTTTTTTGTAAATTTCAGTGGGTATCTTCTGACATTATAAACATATGCTTGAATTTTCAGATCTTCTTCCACCTAAACTGACAGTGAATCCACCGGTGATCAGAGAGAGAGACTCACTCACACTGAACTGTCAGACTCCGCCATCTGTTTCTGTGTCTCAGTGTCATTTCTACACTGTGAGGCAGGAAACTTCCAAAGGCTTCTCTTGTCTGAAGACGCTGACAGGAACTGAGCTGCTGCAGATGTCAAGTCAAAGTTCACCTGCTCAGATCGGAGTGAAATGTTTTTACACTGTGAAGATTGGATACTTACATTGTCCCTCTCCACACAGTGACACATCCTCCATCACCATACACAGTGAGTGACTGCTCTTCTCATTCTTTCACATGATGTCAAAGAGTTAGGGTCATCATAGAGTTATCATAGTGTTAATGAAAACTTAGTGACAAAGTGCAAGATAGATATATTCATCATAATACAACACAGGGTTGTATAATGGGATTAAATTGTATTTCTCTTTTTTGCTATGTATGAGAATATTATATACAAAAAATATATACAGCACATTGATTGAATAAATAATAAGTAATAGAAATAAAAGTAAAACAAACTATATGACCTGGTACAGGATTTTTTAGGATTATTTTTAGGATAATCTGTAGCTATTGTTTTTATATTTGTCTGCTGTTGCTTTTGTTTTATGTTTGCTTCTTTCTTTAAATGCAGTTTCTGTAATGTTTTAAACTATTTATTGTCCTGCTTTTAGCTTTTGTTTTTAATTATCTCAAACGCAATTTTAATGTTCTTTTAATGTTTCTATTTTAATACGTTTTCAAGTTCTGTAAAGCACCTTGAATTGCCTTGTGTATGAATGGTGCTATATAAATAAAATTGCCTTGCCTTACAGTGATGAGGATGAATTAGTCTCACAGCCTGAGGGAAGAAGCTGCTCTTTAGCCTGGTGGTACGCAAGTGGATACTTCTGTATCTCTTACCAGGTCTTGGCAGTATGAACAGGCTGTGGCTGGGGTGCACACTGTCTTTTAGTATCCTCTGGGCTCTGTGTAGGCACCTCACCTCCCTGATATCACTAATGCTCAGTAGATGGCTACCAGCTTTGCAGAGTCTTTGCATCTTGGGTTAACTAGACTGTGGCCCAGGGAGTTTGCTCAAGAAATACAGCTGTTTCTGAGCCTTAACCAGGGTGGAGATGTGTGATGTCTGTGACAGGTTTTCTGTGATGTTGATTCCCAAGACCCTAAAACTGTTCACCTGCTCCATCTCAGTTCCTCTGATGTAGACAGGGTTGTACATCTTTCCCTCTTTTCTCCAAAAATCAACAAATCAGATCCTTGTTTTGCGGTTGGTGAACAGTAGGTTCTTCTCTGTGCACTACTCTGCGAGACTGTTGATTTCCTCCTGATATGAAATCTCATAGTCATCTGAAATATGGCTGATGATGGTGGTGTCACCTGCAAACTTCACAAAAGTTCTCTGTGGTGCCATATTTCAGGTGGTTTGAAAGGACTGAAAATTATCCAACAACTTCCATTCCCATTCAGCATCTCTACAGATTTGTCCTTTTGTTGTTGTTGTTGTTGTTGTTGTTGTTGTCATATTATGGTTTATTCTGAGTAATGATTTATTACAGTGTAACTCAGTTACCTAAGATGGCACATAGAATTGTCACATTGAATAATAAATTTGCATGCATTTTAAAAATATGATGACTAAGGTGTGACAGCATGTTTGAAATTGTTGCTAGACTATAACATACAGTGTACTTGATAGCAGAATAGTGGTTTGTATTTAATGCCTTTTCATTGTATTTTGTAGGTCAAAAACCACAGATGAGTCTTCAGTATTTTCAAGGTGACCACGTTCTCTTTACTTGCTCTCCACCTGGATCTACTACTCATGATACAAGATGTAACCTGTACTTTGGAGAGGCAAGTAATCCAGTTCGAACAGCAGCCATCTGGAGGAAAGCAACCCCAAAACTCAATCAGTGGATCTGCCAGTTTTCTGTCACAACTGATGATCTGCTGAGTCATCTACGTTTGGTCCAACATATTGATGCCAGCTGTGATTACAGTTTGGAAAGTGAACCCAACTCTTTGTCTCCTCGTAGTGATCGATACAGCTTGACTGGTAAGTCAGAGACGATATGAATACACAAACTACATTTTAACCTTTATTGTTGCAAGGTAGATTTAAGGTGGTGACATGGTCAAAGTAAACTATAATAATAGCAGCTATACAACACATAAATACAAGAAATTTGACGGTCAGTAGGTCATTTCTCTGCCAAGCGTAACCCCGGGGAAGATCAAGTGATGTTGCATGTGTGTGTTTGAGTGACCACCGGGATGGGGCTACTGTCCGTGTCCACAGCTAACCTCTTTTACTACTGGACCCATCAGCTCAATACATTTTGCCCACATTTATGACCATATGCTCAAGGACTTCTCATGGTTGCAGTGATTCACAGTTTTTGGGAAAACTATTTTATCGCCTGAACATATTCTAAAAAAAATTGAAAAGGCAGCACATTTCAAGTCTTTAAGTGACAGCGATAAAAAATAATTTACAAATGTTTCCAAATGTTTAGTAGTGGATCTGGACATAAGTGAAATAAGAGTATTTTGTCCTCCGTCAAGTAATAGTTAACCCAAAAATGAAATTTCACTTAATATCAGGGCCGTGCAGAGACCTTTGGAGGGGCAGGTGCTCAAAGTTAAAAGGGGGCCACGAATTTGCTCCATGGTGCTGATTCATAATCTGCCCTATATTATTTGTAGTGCTAATAATAAAGTAAAAAATAGGGGTGCTCCCATAGCTCAGTTGGTAGAGTGTCACCCCCATGTACTGAGGGTATTGGTCCTCTGCAGCGCTCGCTGGTTCGATTCCCACCTGTGACCCATTTGCTGCATGTCATCCCCCCTCTCTCTACCTCCTACAGCTGAAGATATGACAGGAATGTTATATCTTCAGCTGTACCTATCTAAAAGGCAAAAAGCCCAAAAATAATAATAAAAGTAAAAAAATAATTAAATATATAGAAATCATGTATTTAAATGTATTTGTGCTTTTATTCAGTTTGACTATCCACTTTGTGCAAGACAGCAAGGTTATAAAAGTTATATATTTTATATTTATGCATATTGTATTGAATTTGTGTGTATATATACAAATGTTATAAACAAGTACTGATATGTTTAAATGAGAGGTTGAGAAAATCACAATTCAAATTCTTCTAATTATTATTGTTATTTTTGTTGTATTTATACTGTAAGAGTCCAGAATTATGTGAATATGCATGTACATTGCATAGTTTTAGTGAAATAACAGTCTATGCCTCATTGCCTCTAGAAACAGAGGAAAAACACTGCAACTCACTTGACAGTAAAATGATACATCTCTCTAATGCACTTTGCTCAACTTATGAGGGTGTGTGCAGAGTCAGACACACACACACACACACACACACACACAGGATGCTCACGGATCGTATCACGGTTTTGAGTAACGGATCGGATAATTTTTCAGATCAGCAAAAAAGAAAAAAATGGTGGGATTAGGGTTAAATTATTTAAAAAATGCACTTGTCTTTGATCTTTGTCTGTCTGTAATTATCACCATAGTTATGTAATGTAACAATAATGATAATAGTAATGATAATGGTAATAATATTAAAAACTTCAAACGTATGCAGTGCTGTATGTACATATATTAGATCACTATACACTGTACAGTATAATACACAACTACGCTCTGTAGTCTGGCTCAATGTCCCGCCTACAGCAGCACATCTGATTGGTTAGAAGTCATGATCAATCAGCAGACACACTGTGTCACAGACGGGATGAGTCAGAGCTGCAGCGGTGAGCAGAGAGGAGCTGTGTAGAAGTTAAGACAGCTGATATCACCACAGTTTCAATAAACATCACAGTTTTATGATCTGTTTCTTTGGTGATAGCAGAGTTTCATCAGTGAAAAAAGGTCTGGATTTCATTCAGGGCGATGTGACGTCGCTCTTCACAGAGATGCGCTGCACACAGCAGCATCTGTCCTGTCTGCAACTCTGCATTGAGATTTCTGGTATTATAACTTATATAAAAGTAACAGTGGGTAAAACTTTGATGCTCACATGTGGTCCGCGGATCACACGCGTGCCGAACCGTAGAGGTCGATCGGCATGGGACACGGATCAACTGCGATCAGTTGCTTAGCAGCGCTTAGCTACAGGGCACATCTGGGCACATCTGGGCACGTCAGGGCAGTGAGGGCACGTCTACGTGAATCATGTGACCAACCGAGGGTAGATCTGAATTATTGTTATTTTGTTTTATTTATTATTTTGGGCCACAGAGACAGACTTTCTCACACACACACTTACATAAAACAAACAGACAAACAAACAAACAAAAAAACACTTTGACAAAAGGGCACTTTGGGCATCAAGGGGCAAAGGGGCAGGTGCTTCAGCACCCTCCGCCCCCCCCCCCTGCACGTGCCTGCTTAATATCTACTCACCCCTGTGCTGATGTGAGGATGGGTGAAGATCCAGTTCACAAAACACTCCTGGAGCTTCAGTGAAAAACAGCGTTGCAGCCAAATCCAGTACAATTGAAGTGAACTGTGACCACTTTTAAAATGTAAAACATTTTTAAATTATTTTTATACATATAATTATTTAGAATTTCATGGAATGATGCAAAATGGAAACGTGTGCTGTGGCCTGATGAGTCCACATTTCAAATTGTTCTTGGAAACCACGTTACAACAGTTTGACATTTTAGGAAAACCGTTAGAATACTCAACCGGCTTGCCTGAAGTCCAGACCTGTCTCTCACTGAAAATGTGTGCTGCATTGTGAAATGCAAAATACAACAACAGAAACCCTGCGCTGTTGAGCACCTGAAGTTGTAGGTCAGGCAAGAATGAGAAAGAATTTCACTTTCAAACTTCAACAATTAGTGTCCTCAGTTCCCAAAATGCTTACTTATAGTGTTGTTAAAAGAAAAGATGATGTGTCACAGTGGTAAACATGAATTGACCCAACTTTGCATGCATCAAATAAACATCTTGTTATTGCACATAAGTATTGATTTATTACAATGACAGGTCCAATCCATCTTCTTTTATTGCAGATATTGTGGAAACAGAATTAAGCATGATCCAGACAACGCCAACGTTTAGTCTGACCACAGGTACGACATGCTACACATCTAAAAGCCAATCTGCAAAACCACCACATATAACACTTATATATTTATAATTTTAGGTTTTTTTCCTTTTTTTTTTTTTTATTAACAGAGATGACTTTTACTTCTTCCACTCCTGTAACTATTGTTAAAACTACATCAGGTCAGAAAACTTCTCAAGAGCTTTTTATAAAAAGTGAATGTTTTAATTGAATATTTTTAAATGTACTTTAGTTTGCTCAGCAGGTCAGACCGTTGATACCTCAGGCGACAGTGGTACTTCTGCTTGTACTTTACTGACATCAATGAAACCAGCAGCAGGTGACGTAATTACTGAAGTTCTCAATGATTCAACCTGATGTTTCAGAAAATATTGGGATATTTTTAATGTTAATGCTTTTATATCTTCTTTTACTGGTATGATTCTCACTGCTGCTGTTTGACCTTTACTGACACAACTCCAGGCTCTGGTGACGAAATAACAGGTAAACCTAATTTTTAATTAGTGTATTAAAATGCTAAAATGCTTTCTTGGGAATGTTTATGAATGCTTTTGACTGTGTACTGTGTACTATGAAAAAAAAACCTAAACTGTTAGTCTGTCTGTTGGTGCATATAGAGTCACTTCTCTTCTTCAGTCAATGCTTGAGTTTACTGTGACGGCAGATAATGAAGCTCGAAATGTAAACAGCAGACATGAACCTGAGGTGGTTTCCCTCCCAGTTGTTTTACTCATTAAATATAATTTTGAACAGCAGGGTGTGTCTTGCAAATAACTAAAAACAAGTCGTTCTTTGATGCCTAGTTTTAGATATCGATTTGATATTTCATTGTACAGTAAAAGAGGAATTAAACAACACTTTAAAATAAATAAAGATGCCATTAAATACATGATGATAAAATTTAAAGCAAGTCATAAACAAGTAGCCAAAAGAATTTTAGAACTCAAAGGAATAAGGATGATAGATCCCCAATTAAACATCAGAAGCATATATGCATGCAGGCAAGTCAAATATTATGTAGCAATCAATGAAAAAAAAAAAATATAATAATGGAATTTGAAAAAAGATGTTATGAAACCAGTGAAACTCTACATCTATACCTTCAGTTTTAACACTTTTCCTTGATCATTAGTTGAAGAGAATCATAGTATATGACCTCCTCTTCTGTAATTTGTTCAAATGACAAATTATTGATGCCATTTTAATTAGTTATTGCACATGAATGACAGTAGATTAATTATATGTCAACTATGATTATGTGAATATTTGCTAATGTAAATAAATTATTTAATTATTACATCATTAAGTAGCGGTTTAATTACAACATTATACCAGTAAGAAATTACCATTAAAAAATGGCAGCACACAATAAATAATTAAAAACAGTAATGTAGAAATAAATAGTTCTTGTGTCCCAACATTTCCTCTCTCAAAACCCTCATGATGAGATTCATAGTTTTGAACCTCAACTGTCATACTGGGGGTTTTATGAACATTACTGTCCCTCATGTCCACCAGCAGGACTCAAAGCTTTTAGTCTTGTGCTTTGCTCTACTGTGGTGATTGCAGAGATGAATTTGTACATATCTTTAATCCTTTATGATAGCAGTTATTAATGTCCTCTTCTCTTAATGCAGACAAGATGGTATTGATGATCGGAGCAGGTTTGACTGTGGGCGTCGTCTTGCTTGGATTGACACTTCTCTTTAAACAGAGCAAAACTGGTAAGAATTAAAACTTTCACCTCACTGAATTATTTTGAGTGTTTATTCTAAAAGTCGGCAGCAATTGTAGGAAATATTTAATGTGGCCTCATGTTTTTTTTTTTTTGTGACAGTGTATTAATTTGTGATTTGGTTTTCTGTTTTAGATGGCAGTGAATATATGGTAAGTGTCAACAGTAAAAGAGTGATGATTTCAAAACTGCTTCTACTAAAACTTCTACTGTTTGTCAGCAGGATTATGGAAAACTACAGGAACAGTTTTCATGAAACTTGGTGGAATTGTGTAACATGGGCCAAGGAAGAACCCATTAAATCAGGGGCAGATACTCAAATGATTTTTTTTACTTCCATTTACACTGCGAGACAGCTCATTTGGCCTTAGAGGAATAAATATCATACATCTTTAAAATCTGTAGATAGTAGTAAACTTCAGTGGTGACAAAACATGGCTGTTTGTAGCAATACAATAACTCCATATCAGAATCCACATTCACAGGTACCAGGACTCCTCTCAGGTAGCCTGCACATGTAGATGCTCAAACTTCATAAAGAAAACAGTTTTGGAGCAGTCAGGGACGGCAGTTTCATGGGAAAACAACTGTAACAATGCATTTTTTTTCATGAACTAATGTGTGGTTATGGAAATCTAAAAACATACATATCGTGCAACTGATTATACTCTTACTATGTGAATTAACACTTTAAATGTAGATTTGTCCAACCTGTTTGTAAACAATTGTAGTACAGTATTTTGTTGTGTCTCATTTGCAGGCCGTCAGATACCGATGTTCTGGGTTGATAAAGCAACCTGAGCACAACAAATGAGAAATATAGGCAGAGGACAGGGTCTCTGCAGCACACATTAAAAAGTGGTCATGAGTGATGACTGAAAGGGATTATTGTTTCTGAGTGTATACATATTTTTTCAGGAAAATTGTACTTATTATGCCTTTAAGGAAAAAAACAGGAATTAAGGAAAAAACTCCACACTTCATGAGAACAGACAATAATTTGGGCCAAAAAGTTTGTGTTGCAGGTTTATATGTTATAGAAGAGAGGTTTGTGCTCTGTGAGTGCCCTTATAGCTCTGTTTTAGATAAGGCTGCTCTCACTCTTTGTTCTCTCAATTATTTTATGAAATGTTTTTCAGGGTGGTTATGATGAAACCTACAGTATCGTCATCTATCAATGCAACTCTGGTGAGCTGCTTTTCTCTTTCTGAATGTGGTATCAGACTCTCAGACAGGTTGATCCTCCATTTGATGGTGCAAGTTCTGCTAAAATGCTTAAAGGTGGCCAGAATTTGAACATGCATTAAAATACTATCACAGGTACAATCATGAAAAAGTGTATTTTCTAAATATGTACATATTGAATGCTTTTTGTAAAGCACAGGAACAGTTGACGGAAATACTTTATTTGGCTTCACATTCTTCAATGAAAGTACTTGACTTAACAATTGACAATAATAATCCCTGTTTGAATATTTTATTTTATTTTATTTTGTTGCATTTTCTAGGAAAATATTTTTCCAAGAGGTAAGAATCTTATTTCTCAAATATTATCAGTATCTTTTTTTCCCTAATTGCTCTGGTCTACATTGACAGTTTCAGATATTTATTCAGGCAGCTGCCCAGGACAACCACAGTCCTCTTCTGACTGGCATATTTAAAACATAGATTATAAGAAATAGAATTCATGGATTACTTTAAATATTTATCACACTAGATCAAGGTCAACAAACTGACAAAATGTCAATAAAAGGCACAAGAAGGAGGAGGCTGGGGTGCAGGAGCAAACTGCAGCAGAAAGTAGCTGTTTGGAAATGTGTACTGTGTTTTTACCTTCCTCTCTAATGAAGAGTCATTCTTTACAAAACCTGTTTTAACTTCTTTCATTTAGACCAAAAGGAAATGTCACATGTGGTAAATCGAAAGGTATGTTGATCATTTGCATAAATTACAATGATATAAATGTAATATGACAGTGTTATTCATATATTAATGTTTCAGTTTTGTTTTGTGACAGAGTTTTAAGTTGCTCTTTGGTTTCTGTTTTAGATGGCAGGAAACATATGGTAAGTGTCAGCAGTGAAAAAGAATAGATTTTTCAAACTCTGTCCTCTACTGAAAGGTTTTTCTTTCATGCAGTGACTGTCTCCTCTCACTCTCCCTTCCGTCTATCACTTCATGAAATGTTTTTCAGGGTGGTTATGATGAAACCTACAGTATCGTCATCTATGAATGCAACTCTGGTGAGCTGCTTTTCACTTCCTGGATGTAGTTTCAGGTTGATTCACCACGTGGTGGTGCAAGTTCTGCTAAAATGCTTAAAGGTGGCCCGACTTTGAACAGTCATAACGTGTACATTACAGGTAGAATCATGAATATGTTTGTATTCTGATAAATGCATAAAGGTGTCAAACATTTACAATTCACTGAGGTCTGTTATGTGTGTTTCTCTCTTTTCATAGAGTGACAACAGCAGCATCTCAGAGAAGCCAGACACCAATACAGTGTACAGCACTACAAAATCAAGCTCAAAAATCAATACAAATATTGCATCTTTGTTTTCTAATGTACAGGTTAAAAGATGTTTACATTGTTTACATCATGAGACATAGAATGGTGTTATATTTTAAATGGATGTCACTGATTTGATAGAAACTGAACTTGCATGTGTATTAATAAATAATAATAAAAAACACTGTATACAACTATTTAAAAGCTCATTAATTTCAAAAGCTGTTGTTCTGATTGGTTTTATTTATATTTCTCTTTAAAGGTGCAACAAGCGATTCTAGAGAATGATAACTGATTGTTGAGTCTCATTCTCAGGTCATCAAATATCAACACTTTGGGGTGGTGACTCTACAAAAGTGTTGGCTATGATCCTCAACAATCAACTTTCTTTCTCCAGAACTGCTTGTACCACCTTTCAATGAAAAACATGTTTTGTTTTTTTATGTGCTAGACAAGTGCTTTTCCCAAGAGGAGTGATTCACACATGTACTTTACATGTACACAAATGAAAAGAAGTAAAAAGCAACTACAAAACAACATTTCACACAAATGAAAAGAGAAAAACAGCAGTGGGATACATACAGTCCCAATGTATGAATGTAAGGGAATAATCGTTTTAGATGACTTTTAGATTTTTAGACATTTTACCAACTAGAGGAAAAACAAACAGCTTGTGCAGCACAATTTAGGTACAAAATGGTTAAATGTTCAGGACAAACATGAGAAATAACTGGTCACTTAGAGCAAACCATGAACATAAACAACAACACAGCAACAGAAATGATGAATAAATTTAGTCATTTTTCTTCAGAGTTCAGCCTCCAATGCGGTTGATTAAATCTAAATAGAAAAACTTTTACTTACTTACTGCTTTAAAAAGGATGTCTTGTGTGTGTGTGTGTGTGTGTGTGTGTGTGTGTTTGTGGTTGGCTGTTAGTGTGATTCACATTTGAGCTAGCTGTGGTTTTACTTGAGAGCAAGATCAAAAATGCACATATGTGAAAGTCCATGTGGTGAGAGACACAAGTATCACCTCTAGAAGATTCTGGACAGTCTCAGTCTTCAGTTTCATCATGGCTGAACACCTGTTGTTTGCCTTCTTCATGTGTAAGTTAAACCTCTTTAGATTTGTTTAATTATTAATGTAGGATTTTACAAACCTACATGACATTATGTATCAGCATGTTATGCCACACTGTTTACTTGTAAACTTATACTGGTACTGCAGTACATTATTAATGATTCTAGTTGTGTCTATTTACTTTGTTAACACATTGCATTTCCAACAGATTCTTTTCTCGAGATTCAAACACAAGGTCAGTGTCTGATCTGTTATCCTTCATCTGTCCAGCTGTGCTGTTATCACTGTGACAAGTTTATTACAGCCTGTTATTAGTTCAACTATTTGTCGTGCAGACGATTGTACAATATGATACAATATGTCTTTTTTTTACATTTTCTACATTAAATCACAATTTCACATTAGGATATTAATGCAGTCATTCAGAATTTGATATAACATGTTTACCTCTAAATTTTCAGCTCTTCCTCCACCTAAACTGAGAGTGAATCCATCGCTGATCATAGAAACAGACTCAGTCACACTGAGCTGTCAGCCTCCATCATCTGTTTCTGTGTATCAGTGTTATTTCCACTTTGTAAGAGGAGGACCAGCCAAACCCTTCTCCTGTCTGAAGACACTGACAGGAACTGAGCTGCTGCAGAAGTCACATCAGAGTTCACCTGCTGAGGTTAAAGTGACATGTTTTTACCTTCAGTATACTCAGTCTCCAGAGAGTGACACGTCCTCCATTATCATTCGAAGTAAGTGAACACTGCTGCTATGGACTAATATCAGGATATTTTGCTACAGTATAAACACAAACAACAAAGCTGCTCTTAACATTGGGGTGAAGTTCAAAAGCAGATTTGGAATAGGCATCATATTTACTCATTCACATACATTAAATGCATATAGTAGTGGGAAATTTACATTGTAGAGTTATCATCATAATTATTTTAAATAAATGCAATTTTCAGTTAATCCAGTATATGCTTAAATTTTCAGCATCTCGTCCACCTAAACTGACAGTGAATCCATCGGTGATCAACGAGACAGACTCAGTCACTCTGAACTGTCAGACTCCATCATCTGTTTCTGTGTCTCAGTGCTTTTTCTTCACTTTAAGTGGAGGAACTATCAGCGACTCCTCGTGTCTGCAGACACTGACAGGAACTGAGCTGCTGAAGAATTCACATCAGAGTTCACCTGCTGAGGTTAAAGTGACGTGTTTTTATACTGTAAAGTTTGGAAACACAGATTCTCCATCTCCACACAGTGACACATCCTCCATCACCATACACAGTGAGTGACTGTTTCTACTGATATTAATGATAGTGTTGTTTATTATTTGTAGCCCTTGTACAAAGGAAGAGGATATATAGTTCTAATGTTAATTTGTTTTTGTCCCTTCAAAAAACAGATACAAGTATGACCCCTATGAATGCAGAATCTACTGATGAAATAACAGGTACTGTAAACTAAAGACTCGTTCATTCCATCCAGTAGCAGGACTCAATATTTTTAGTCTTGTTACGTGGTGGTAGTACAGATAAATTTGTGCTTGTCTTCTTCATGTTAACAGTGTAGGCGGTCTCATTAATGTCCTCTTCTCTTAATGCAGACAAGATGATGTTGATGATCGGAGCAGGTGTGACTGTGGGTGTCGTCTTGCTTGGATTGGCACTTCTCTTTACTCAGAGCAGGACTGATAAGACTTAAAAAATATTAACCTCACCAAAGTTTATTTGACTGTTTATTCTGAAATGTGGCTGCAGTTGCAGCAAATATTTTATGTTGCTTCAATTTTTTTTTCAAGGAAAAGTATAGTTTACATTACGTTTCTGGTACCAAAACTAAAAAGAATTACTGCTCCATCCAGTGTCCTTGTTGTATTATGGATTAATGAAGTATTGATCACGCCAGTGTAATATGTGTTATTTATACTTTTTTTTCCATCAGCATTTCTTTTCATTGTTTATTTTGTCATTGTGTAAGTGGCTGTCTGGTTTCTGTTTTAGATGACAGGCAATATATGGTAAGTCTCAAACAGAGAAAAGTTGCTGATTTCAAACTTGTGGGTCTGTTATTTATTTATTTATTTATTTTCATGCAGTGATTATTCTGTCTTAGATAAGGCTGCTCTTACTCTCCTTTCCTTTAATTATTTTAATAAATAATTTGCAGGGTGGCCATGATGAAGTCTACAGTATTGTCACCTATGAATGCAACACTGGTGAGCTGCTTTTCTCTTCCTGAATGCAATATCAGATTCTTAGACTTCTTCACTGGGGGTGTGTAAATTCTGTAGAACTCAAAGATGCTTAAAAATGGCCAGAATTTAGGTTGCACCTAAGCACACAATGCATACTTTGTAACAAATCAAACAAAAATTAGGGCCTTTATTAGACCCTTATTTGATTTTTATTTGAGGGTAATTTGAGACAGATTACAGTAGGGCTATACTGAACTAAAACTAAACTGAAATCACTGCTGACCAGATCTAAACGAAATACAAACTGTAAAGCTAAAGGAATATTTCATCGATAGGTGACTACAGAGACTTGTTGTAATGAATATATATTTTTCTTTTTGCTCTTGCTTGATAAATTGTAGCTCCCTGCTCTATTGCCACAGGGTTTGCAGAGATATCTGGGCTGCAGGTGCTGCTGTCAGTTGTTTATCGTGATCTGTCAGATTTAGCTCTTTTTGATAAATACATAAAGAAATCACAATTTTCATTTGCATAGCCAGTTTCTTATGCTGGTGTGCGCTTGTTTGTGGTCATTTTCACAGACGGATCTGTTGTCACGAGTTTGTGAGAGACAGAGGAGTTGTGTCTAGAAACAGAAACAACAACTACAAATATATCACACAGGGACGAGGCTGGTGCTGCTGCAGCAGATATCATTAGCATGAATGAACCCACTGGCAGATTCAGGCTGTCTGAGAGGCACAGGTGAAAAAAATAAAAAGGGCATCAGACAATGTGGCATTTATGGTGAAACATCCTTGATTTTTTTTTTTTTTATTATGTGACCTAAAATACAACAACTACTACACCTCTGTAACTGAACTGCCTACATAGCACTGCGCTGTATTTTCTCCTCTGAAAGGGAAGGGAACCATGTTTCATGCATTGGAAGGGCCACCAAGAGGACATTTTTATCAAGAACTGTCAACTGGAATGGATCTTCATGGATGGATTTCAGAAAGTATTTGATGCAGTTACATATGGTTCAGTTCACATGGCTCACATCTACTAAACAACTATTGAAGAAATCAACAGCTTGCATTGAACAAATGTACAAGACCTAAAACTGAATGTAAACCACATGTGGCACACCACCACTGCACAGAGACAAAAATAACCTTTTTGCAAGCGTATAGTCCTTTTCATATTTAAGCAAACAAATCATGTGAAGAGGGACTCTAGAATTGTTCTCTTAACAGCTGGTTTATTTTATTTTGGCTTAAAGATTAAGTTGAAAGTTTAATGCTGTCCAACATGCATTATTCAGAGAAACATATTATTATTTCTACTTTGCAAAACTGTGCCGAATTTAATTGGCAACAATCTTATTTCTTGTGTTTTTCTTACTTATAGGTTCTGAGGAGGACAAAAGGCAGGAGCCTCAATAAGAAAAGTCTGACATCAGGGGCAATAAGAGATACAGTATATTTGTCTAAAATTTAAAGATATATATATATATTTTATTTTTTTTTCCCAATCTGACACATACCATTTGTACTGCCAGGTGCAGACACACACAGAACTGTAAAATTAAACCAAATTTCTACCAAAGTTTTAAAGCCAGATCCAGTTTTGAAGTTGTGGTGCAAAACAGGCTCCAATTCCCATTTTAATTTAGCTTGTTTTAAAAGATCACAGTTGAAAATGTTTTTTTTTTTTTTTTTTTTAATATGTAACTATAACAAAGTTCATTTTATTGTTGTTAGTTTGTTTTCTAGTGTGTTTCCTGTTCAATGTTGATAATATTTTTTGTAACTGGATACATTTTGTCTGAGATTTCTGTGACTATGTACTATGAATAAATTTACATCATTATGCAGTTTACTGCCACTGTGCAGTACATGCATTGTCTCTTTTGGTCTCATTATTCGTGGAGATTGAAAGCACTGATACCGATACCAGCATCGCGTATCGGTCCGATACTTTCCTCACATACTCATACCTTTAAAACTACTAGGATACCCCACACCCGATACCATGTCACGAACAGTTGCCGCTCGATACACCACAATGTAGAGTTCAAGGTGTTTTCTGATGCTTACCCTCTTTTTTTGGACACGCCATCATCATCAGCGAGAGGCTCGCTGTCCCCAACATCATCCACTAATGACCACAGCGACTTTGGAAAGTGGATGGAAAAATTCCATGTAAGTCCATGTAAAACTGAAATAAATGCACAGAGTGCACCTGTAGACCGCAGCCAGCCTCTGTCCAATAAGTGCTGGCAGGTGTAAACTAGTTGATGCCTCAGCCAATTAATCTGAAGATGAAGAAAAAACACAGCCGCCCTTTTCTTTGTAATAAGCTGCTACAAATTCTCTTTGTGAACTTATTCCTCACCAAAATGGCCTGACAGCACAGTACAGGCGACTTCACTCTTTGGGGCTCACAGCAGGTAAACCAAACTGCTGCACATGGAACTACACTCATACCTGTCCCCCCTAAACAATGACAGGTAGGAACTAATTAGCTCTTCGACAAGAGAGACATGAAGAAGAAACAAAAATATAACACATGGAAATATTAAAATACTAGGTAAATGCTGTAAATGACAATGAAATAATTATCATATATAACACCATTTAAAATAGTAAACTTAATTCTGCAAGTCCATAATAATGTGTGAATTATTATACTGAAATATATAATACACACAGTAAACTGCACAGCTTAATACGGAACACAAAATCAGTAAAGTAACATACTACAAATAACCTAAATATGTCATGTGTACAGTAACTATGGTTACACTTGTAGCACGAAACAGCAACAATGATTTGTTACATTTAGAAAGTGACCATCTAATGAAAATAAAACATGTTTTAAAAGTTACTGTAAGAACTTTAATTGCATTATTAAGTACTTGTATTGGTACTCGGTATCTGCAAGTACCCAAATGTAAGTACTTGTGCTCGGTCTGAAAAAAAAATGGTATCGGTGCATCCCTATACTAAAGTGATAATTGTGTTATGCAGAAAAGTGGGTTTGTGAGACTGCAGCTGGACAAAGAGCATAGGATGATACTTCTCAGTGAGGTGGCGTTAGTTTACCTTTCTTGGTTTTCGGGGGATGATAGTAAGAGTTGGTGTAATAATGTAGACCAGGCAGCTAAAGGAAAAGTTTTGCTTTGCTCAAACTAAGAAAACAGGCGAAAATCAAATGAGGCATTCTTGGATGAAATGATAAACTTATCCAGCCAGGGAGCAGGCTGATGAGGCAGAAGTCCAAAAGACAGAGCACAGGTTCAAACCGGCAAGGATCAGGCAGCAAACAGACAAGGACCCAGCAGGCAGAGAAAAAGGCTGGAATAAACAGCAGAGACATTAGACCTTCTGACTGGAGTTTTTGTATGTATTGAAAAGATGAAACAGCTGCTGTATATCTGTGAAAAACAACAAAGCAACAGAAATGATGAGCAAATTTAATGATCTTTCTTCAGAGTTCAGCATCAAAAGCGGTTGATTCAATCTACAGTAAATAAAACACAAATACTAGATACTTCAAAAAGGATGTGAAGTGTGTCTGTTTCTGTGACGTGTCTGCTCTGTGTGATAAACCTCAGATGTGAGCTGTGGTTTTCCTGAGAGCAAATTCATGTGCAAACTAAAATATCCATGTAGTCACACACAGTCTCAGTATTCAGCTTCATCATGGCTGGACGCCTGTTGTTTTTCATCCTCATGTGTGAGTTAAACCTGTTTAAATTTTCTCTCAGACTACAGCAGTTGAGTTAGTATTACCTTCTAATGCAGGTTATACCACACCACACTTATATTTTATCTTTTTAATGATTGGTTACTTATTAGTGAGCTATTATTTCGTCATATTCATCGTCATATTTTGAACAGAGTTCTTTCACAAGATTCAGAGCTGTCACTGACTTTGTTGTGTTATGTATTCTTATTGCTTGTGTTGTTGCTCCATGCTGTTTATTTGTAAACATATGATTAAAATGCATATAAATAGAATATATATTTGATCTTGATCTTAATCTTTTCTTCCACCTCTGCCTGACAGAATTACACTGGGTGGAGTTTTAGTCTTTCTACATTTTGTTGAAGGCATTAATGAGTTATTATTATGTCTATTTATTTTGATAACATATTGTATATCCTCTATAGATTCCTCTCATGAGATTCACAGTCAATGATCTGTTATCTTTCACATGCAGCTATGCTGTTGTCGTGTACAGGAAGTTTATTATAGTCTGTTATTAATCTGACTAATTTTGCACACAGTTTGGCTGTACAGCATATTTTTCATTACATTCTCTACATTGTATCACAATTTCTCATTAGGTATATTATCTTTTTCATACAGTTTGATATAACATTTATTGCACTTTCACATCAGGTTTAGAGAAAAAAAACATTAGTTAGTATTTACTATTACTTCTGTTTCTTTTGTTAACACCTTTTTTCTCCAACAGATTCTGTTTCTGAGATGAAAGCACAAGGTTAGTCCCTGATTTTTAATATCAGTTTTCATGGCCAGGTGTACTGTTATCACAGTATGTATAATTTAATATAACATATACTAATAACATATGTGTTCCTCTAAATTCCAGATACTTCTTTACCTAAACTGATAGTGAATCCACTTATCATCAATGAGACAGACTCAGTCACATTAAACTGTCAGACTCCATCATCTGTTTCTGTGTCTCAGTGTTATTTCTACACATTAAGTGGAGGAACTGTCAGTGCCCCTTCCTGTCTGAAGACACTGACAGGAATCGAGCTGCTGAAGATGTCAAGTCAAAGATCACCTGTTGAGATTAAAGTGAAATGTTCTTATTCTGGAATGTCTGGATCTTTAGAGAGTGACGCATCCTCCATCATCATTTACCGTGAGTCAACATCTTACCACAGTACAAACAACAGTGTAGTTTTTAACATGGAAGTTAAATCTTCACAAGAAGTGTTGAAAGAGTTTTAATGGGCATCCTTTGCCATGTTAAATTTATCATTACATTTTTCTTTTTTTTACTGTAAACATATTCAATTTTCAGTTATTCAGTCCAACATATGCTTAAATTTTCAGCTCTTCTTCCACCTAAACTGACAGTGAATCCACCAGTGATCAGCGAGACAGACTCAGTCACACTGAACTGTCAGACTCCATCATCTGTTTCTGTGTCTCTGTGTTATTTCTACATATTAAGTGGAGGAACTGTCAGTGCCCCCTCTTGTCTGAAGACACTGACAGGAACTGAGCTGCTGAAGATGTCAGGTCAAAGTTCACCTGCTGAGGTTAAAGTAAAATGTTCTTACACTGTAAAGGTTAGAGAGTTAAAGTCTCGATCTCCAGACAGTGACACATCCTCTATCACCATACACAGTGAGTGACTGACTGATATTGGATATTGATGTGTGTTGTGACAGAAAAATGGCATCATGTAATATTTCATGTGTAATTGTTGTTTTTTGAAGGAGAAAATGAAGAAGTAAAGCCTGAATTAACAACCTCAACTTCCATTAAAATGCCAACTGCTGACAAAGGTAATTCATATATGATTTTTTTTAGTTTGATTGTTTTTCGACTCCAAAATGTTTGTTATTCAAAGCATAATAGATTTAATTACACATTATTAAAATATTTTACTTTGAACTTGCAGGACACAGATGAAATAAATTATTATCTGAGTTGTTTAATAGTCAAACATGATGTGTACGGTGTTTTGGTGGTGGGACCTCTGTAGATTCACACAGACAGTACATCTGATGGCAGACTAGCACATTATGTTTAATGACTTTACAATAATCTTTTTTTTTAGGTCAAAAGTCACAGAGGAGTTTTGACCACTTTAATTGTGACCATGTTCTCTTTATTTGCTCTCTGCCTGGATCTGTTAATCATGACACAAAATGTAATTTGTACTTTGACTGTGTAAATTAGACTTAAATTACAGGACAACTGCACCATCAATCTGTTTTTAATTCTGTGTGTTTGAAAAGTTGAATTGTGGCATCAGAATCAAAATGGTTTATAACTATGTTCACTATATATTTATACAAGCGTATTATAGTCCATGCTCTGTATTAAAAATGTGTCCAAAGTACAAATACCCATGGCTGTCCCATACATTTAGGAATTTTATCATTCCACATATTTCTTCTCTCACTGTAGGTATTAAGAAGACAGAGTCAAGCAGGACCCAGACAATGTCAACATTTAGTATGACCACAGGTAGGACATTTTACATATATAAAGGAATATCAGTCCAGAAAATTATTACAAAACACTTCAGTATCAATTGTTTCAAAAATTTGAAGAGGTCTTTGTCTTTTTTTCCCTCAGGTCCGACTGTTAGCAGGTCTGCTGCTTTCACTCCTGTAAAAGTAACATCAGGTAACAACATAACAGGTGAATAAAAACAAAGTGTGTCAGTTATTAACTTGACATTTAAGACGTTAGTTAATCACAAATCATGTGTATCAATGTTGTTTGAAAAATACTTGATTCGCCATGTTGGTAGGCCAAGTACTGCCTCTGCTTCCCTATCACAAGTAAAACCAGCATCAGGTGATGTAATTATTCAGTTTTACAAGGGAGGAAATGTTAATATGTACAATACATTCACACGTATAATGAAACGTTAAATTTGTTTTAAAAGTGATTAATCTAGATGTCAAAGTACATACCAAGGTGATGGTTGCTGGTTGGTTACTCTGATAGTGTGTAATGGACATGCAGCTGTTTAGGTGAAGTGAGACTTGACTGATGTGCAGATGAAAGCCTACATTTTTCAAATAAAATAAACTTGTTTGTTTATTATTTGTAGGCTGTATAGTTATTGTGATTGGCTAACAAAACAGAGGAGAATCCAGGTCCAGTTACATAAAGGTAGAGATGAGGGTGTGTGGGGGGTGTGGAGATGGTGGGGACTATATATTAATGAATCCCTGAATACTGAATGAAAGCAGGTGTAGAGCTATATGTAAGCCATTTTAACAGGTATTTGAACTTATTGTGCAAAAACATATCAGACACAATTTATTACTTCTTGCAGAACAATTGATATCATTTAAAACATGACTGGAGGTGGACTTTGATATGTGTGTATGTGTATGTTTGTGTCTTCAAGAAACAGTTACTAGCATGACTCTTATGAATCTAGAATCTGGTGATGAAATAAAAGGTAATGTCGACAAAAGAGTCTACTCATTGCATCAAAATGTCAACATTGCTGTGGATGCTTCAAAAACAATTGTGGTTGTGCACTTATTAGGTTCAAGTGTGGGACACTGTAAAAAGAAAATAAAAATGTAATGCAATGATATATACTTTTCTGCCTATATCCAATTGAACAAAGACAAGATATTTAACTGATAAACTTTATTGTTTATGGTACATATACACAAGTGAAATTCTTTCTCATTCTTGTTTGAAATACAGCTTCATGTGCTCTACAGCCCGGGGTCTCTGTTGTTGCATTTTGTGCTTCATAATGCACATCACATTTTCAATGTGAGACAGGTCTGGACTGTTCGCAGGTCAGTCTAGTACCTGAACTCTTTTACCACAAAGCCACACTGTTGTAACGCGTGCAGGATGTGTTTTGACATCGTCTTGTTGAAATAAACAGGGACGTGTCTGAACAAGACATCGTCTGGATGGCAGCATATGTTGCTCCAAAATCTGTACGTACCTTTCAGCATTAATTGGGCCGTCACAGATGTGACAGTTAGCCATGATGCCATGGGTACTAACACGCCCCAGTGCCATCATGGATGGTGGCTTCTGAAGTTCAATCTGGATGGTCCTTTTCCTCTTTAGCCAGAAGAACACAATGTCCATGATTTCTGAAAACAATCTGAAATGTGGACTTGTCAGGCCATAGCACACTTTGTGTCAAACCATCTCAGATGTGGAGGTCAGGCCCTGAGAAGTTGGCAGCATTTCTGGATGATGTTGACATATGGCTTTCTCTTTGCATGGTAGAGTTTTAACTTACATTTGTAGATGCAGTGACAAATTGTGTTTATTAGACTGTATTACAGGTGACACATTACAACAGAATGGCACTGTAAACTAAAGGGAAATCACATATCTGCTACTTGAAAAGCCTTCTTTGTTTTTGGTGCTCACTTGGTGTTTACTGGTGGTTTATTGGTGGATGGAAACCTGTTATTATACACAGTAGATGTCTCTCTGCTTTTGTTAATTCTGTGAGAAGCAAACTGATAGTTGTTAATGACTTTACGATTGCTTATTTATGGCTGTTGTTGCTGTTGTTCTGTAATGCAGAAACATGGATATTGAAGCTTGTAGCACTTGTGGCTGGTTTTGGAGTAACTGTGGGCGTCATCCTGCTGATTTCAGCAATCCTCTGGAATAAAAGAAGCACTGGTGAGAACGATGTCAATTTATTTGTCTAATGAAATCAGAAGATATTTTTAGAATGCCTAATGGGGATGTGGTTTATAAATTCACACATACTGTTTAATAATGTAGTATAGAATTTCATGATCTAAAACCCTCCCAACAGTTTGTCTCTGATTATTAAATGCATTAAGGCTCTAGAACAGTGATACTGACTTTGTGGCACATGGACTAAATCTGGCCCTTTTGTAATTTAC
Source organism: Lutjanus erythropterus (assembly GCF_056507025.1). NCBI lineage: Eukaryota > Metazoa > Chordata > Actinopteri > Lutjaniformes > Lutjanidae > Lutjanus > Lutjanus erythropterus. The sequence goes on from NC_139318.1 coordinate 25,391,345, forward strand.
AATGGAAATGCAATAATAATACTAATTTACAATGAAGATGCATTTATTCACAGTGTTTTTCACAGGAAAGAGGCACAGATATATCAGTTGTATATGACAGAATAAACTGTGGCTGTGCAGTAGAATCAGACAAGTGTTAGCTGAGCAGGAACAAAGTTACACAAAAGTGAGGACAATTGATCACATAAATGTGCATTTCATACTAAAAGAGCTTAAATATGCTATTCATTCTGTCCCTGGTTGTAATAGGATCTAGCAATGTTTATTGTTGTATTAACTCTTTAAAATGTTACTGAAGCTTTTACAACTAAAGTACAGTTGCAGTTACTATGCAGTAAAATGCCTGATTTATCTGTCAATCCTTGCACCAAGTTGATTTAGTTTATGTGTTAAGTTAATTAATCAGTTAATTTGAAAATACAGAATTTCAATTAAAGATGAGTTATGAGCCTTTTAATCTTGATTCATTTTATCTGATAACTGATGTTATTATAATGTTTCTTTACTAACTGGACCCTGGCCATGTGTGATTTTGCAAAAGTGACCGCAGAGCAAAGCGAGTTGAGTGTCCCTGCTCCAGAGGTCGCATTTTTAAAAAACACTGCATCTCGAGATTTATTCAGTTTAAGAGGGTTAAGCAACTACTCAAAGGATATATGCACCTTAAAAAAAGGGCTACTACTTTAGCCAGATACAAGGAATTAGCCATTTATACCAAATACACTTAGATTTAGAAAAAAGGCTTTTCTCTTTGAGAAAGTTTTTAAAGAGTCCAACAGCATTATATGTGTGTTAAACCGAATACCAAAAACATATGGGGAAGAAGCTGGTGAAAGGAGCTATAACACATGTGTATTAGCAGAACATGAGTGGAAAGTGTCAGGTTATAATGGCTAATAGCCACACAGCCAGTGAAAGAGCTTCTGATGATGAAACATGACTGAAACTGATTATGGCAAACAGCTACTGCAAATTACTGACTGAACTTTTTCATTACTCTTCATTCAGTCTCCACAGTTGAGCTATGAACAGAGTTCACACAGGTTATAACTGCTAAAATAACTATTGTGGAAATCAACAGTTTGCACAGAACAAACACACAAGATCTGCATTTCAACCCGAAAGTAAAACCACGCGTGTGAGACCAACACTGCACAGAGAAAAAAAGATAACCTCTTTTGATTGTGTGCTACAGTCTTATATGGCTGCTTTATTTTGTTTTAGATAAACTTTATGTGAGCACATTAGATCATCAGGTTTTTTAATTCTATCACCTCTACTGAAGACTTTTAGTTTTAATCACTTTTTTTTTTCAGTTTTGGTTTGTGGGCCGGGGGTGTTCAGCTTTCATTGGATACAAGTAGGGGAGGCTCCAAGGAAAAAAGGTTGGGAACCACTGCCATAAAGCACTACACTTCAAAGTAAACTATCATCTTACAGTGTGTTTTTTCATGAGCAGGTTCTAAGGAGGTGGAAAGGCAGGACCCTCAAAAGGAGAATGTAAGTGTTAAAATTAATTTTTGTTAACTAAAGCTACTTTAAAAAAGTAATTCAAACTACAAAGTCACATGCCATCAAAAATGCCACTCAATTGAGTTTATTGCAAAAAGTTCCCATGAAATACCCCACTATTCATGGGAAAGTGTGAGGAATGTCACCTTTGATTGTGAATACAACATATTTTTACCATTATATATTTTAATAGATGCTAAGATGCTACTGTTGGTCTTCTTTTTCTTTTCCCAGTGTGACACATACCACTTCTACTCCACCATCTCTGATGAGCCACAACCTGCATCAGTCCAGAACAGTGTGGCGTACTGCACCGTGCAGCCACACTGAAACGCAAACCGTTTTTTTTAATTTTGTACAGTGATTACAGTATCATACAGTGATTTGTTAGTGAAAGCGGACAACAACAAGAGCAAATGTAAACTTTGTGTTAACGTTGCCTGGTATAATCTACAGTTTTACAGCCAGATCCAGTTTTTAAGTTGCAATGTTGTTGCAAATGAACTTTTATAGATCAAGATTGAAAATGTAAAGGTTCACTTTTCTCCTGTTAGTTAATTTTTGTTCTGTTTTTGATTGTTTTCTGTATAATGTTGTTCATATATCACAGTCCTCCAATAATAGCACACTTTGGGTTGCTCATATAAATTTTATATTCTATATAAAACATATATGATTATATCTTTTATTTTTTCAGTTTAATGCCTCTTCAACTGTTCCATGTCACAAACTGCTCCAATGAGCACGATCACATTGACACACAAACACACACACACACAGACCTAAACTATATTGGTGGGGGCCTGCAACTGACATAATGTATTCCCTCATCCTTTACACTAACCCGATCCATCTCAAGTGTCTAACTCTTGCCCTCAAACAGCCCTTTAAACTTGTGAGGTTGAGCATTTTGGCCCTACAAAGCTGGTCGGATCCCATAAGTATAGTAGGCTTCCAGAAATACACACACTGAGAAAATATGGGGAAAAAAAGAAACTGAAAAATAACACCAGGGGTAAATGGAGGAAGAAAAATACTTCTTTGTGTTTATTCATCAGCTTTCTTAAACATGAGGTTAAGAGTATGTGGTCACTTTGACAAATAATGACATTATATCACTGTAACATTCTGTCATCTTCTTCATCATGCATCTTTAGCTCGTCTGAAATGGCTTCTGCTTTAAAACAAGGAGAAACTGGCAGAATAAAGCAACTTCAAATGTTCTGTTGTCTCTCAGATTTTTTTTTTACATGATTCATATTATTACTGACATCAAAAAGAATTTAGTTACAAAATAAATTTAAACTATTTAAAGAAGAAAAACTATGATGGCACTGTCAATTCTTTTTTAGCAATTTCTTGCCAAAAAATATAGACCGCTCTGCAATATTTCCACATATGACAAAGTGCATGTTACATTCTGCAGACTTTTACATTAGCCTTCATTTTTTTCACACAACAATGAAAGAAACATGTTTGATGTCTTACTATCATCCTTTGCACAAAGAACCTGTTTTATATTTGGACAAGAAATACCTGTTCTCCCTCTGCAGGCATTCGTATTTACTGTTGACAGACTGCATTGCTTTCTCTTATTTAACTTCAGCACACATTCAGGACAATATGACAAACTGTCAGATTTGCAATGCTCTGAGCAAAGCCATCAAGCACTCCCATTATTCTAATTTTTGTTTTTCTGCACCACATCATTTCATGTTTTCTGCATTAATGGATGTGAGTGTCAGTGCTACAGATAAAGATTTTTTCTTAGAGCGCTGCCTGTTGCAGAGGTATGAGCAAATTCATTTCTGATTGGCCATGTTCTCTATATGTTTATAAGCATCTTCTTGTTGATTTAGTCCTTACTGATGTCCAGCTTTGCTGCTAGTGGTCACCTGCTGATGGTCGCTGCTATCAGAGGGAGCAGAGCTGCTGTTAGAGCACTGGAGAGGCGTGTTGCTGAACCACACTCCATGGCATTTTCCTGCAGAAGACACAGAAATTTGTGATACATGAGGAGCTGTACAGAGTATGATATTATTATTATTATTATTATTATTATTATTATTATTATTATTATTATTATTATATTTTTGTTTAGTTTATTTTTCAATGCTGGAGATGAAAGTGTGACAGCAAATCCATAGTTTCTACATGGACATACACATGGATCATTTTAACAAAAAAGAATAAATAAATAATTGAAAAAATAAATACATAAATAAATAACTAGAGATCCAATAGTTCGAGCTGTAGAGTCCCAAAGAGATGTTGTCTAATGATAATAGGATCCATTCATCAGTTTATGGAGGGGCCTTCACTTTAATACTAATAATTTTTTAGGTCAGGCCTAAAAGCAGAAGTCTTCTCTGAGATCTGATGACATTAATTATTGAATCAGTATTTATAATTAAAACATAGGGTGGAACACGACTTCCAATTATATCTGACTATTTGACCAGTTTGATTTTTCCCCTTTAGTTTCTTTCTTTTTTTTTTTTCTTTTGTTAAAGCAATATTTCTGCATTGGTGGCCATAACTACAGACTAACTAATTAAAAACATTCTCTTATTAGCACCTTTAAATCACTAACATGCTTTATCTTGTTTGTTTAATTCATACAAAACCCAAAGTGTGAAAGTTGCGTTTTTTTTGTGTTGGACTGTTTCTTGGACTTTTGCCGTCACCATGAGATTACCAGATAACCAGTGGACAAACCTGTTAGTCACTGCACCTGGTCAAAAAATATACTGTATAACCACAGATGTAGATAAACACTTGTATGCAGATAAACACACATTTTCATACCTCAGGGTGGAAAGGATGACATGAGTCAGGCTTCTTTCTGTCCTTCTGAAACTTCAGTCTGTCACATTTTAGTGACTCGTTGTGTTCAAAGGTGTCAAGGATGTAAAAAAGTGATCGGGACATGTTTATAAGTTTATAGCTTAACCAACTTTCACACAATTCATTTAGCCTGAAGTGAAACTTCAGTGGTGCATCTTAAAAAAATCATCTCTAAAGAAGAAATAAAATCATTGTCAGAGTCAGTAGCTCACTCACTCAAGAATTATGAACTAACTAATCATGAACTGAAAAAACTTCTTTGAGAAAAATGTGTTGTGTGTTTCATCTAGAAAGGATATACATGATCTCAATGGGATTCATGGTCACTGGAGGAGCACTGCTGCAGTCGCACTTATTGTCCACAACAACCATGAAGAGGTTGCTGCTGGGAATCTGCTGTATGACAAACGATCTGCAGCCCAAACAAAGACAGATACTGGAATTAAAATGTTGATATATGAAAAGTAACAGACTGGAAATCTTTAATATAGATAGCATCTGTTAGCAAAGAGGATAATTAAGTATTTTGAAGTACCTAACACAACCCTCACAGTCGATGTTGCCTGTTGTTTCTTTGATGGTGCGTTCAGAGACAAAGGCTGGGTATTCTGTATCACATGGCACCATCATGGTTTTACCCCGAGGTCTCTGAGCTGAATGTGAAACAAAACAAGTTTAACTGAACTGCACAAGTTGACAAAACCAGAGATATACAAAGTTTTCCAGCTCTCACTCTTATACTCTCACACACAAACATACATGAAAATATTTATCATCAACTACAGTTACCTTTAACTGAAAGATCGACATTCCACCAGCTGTACAGGTTGAACTCTAGCAGAAAACTAAAGACGAAAACATAAAAATCATATTAAAACAAATGTCTTCAATGACAATTATGAGAAAATATTAATTATTTTGAGTTACCCCAAGGATAAGCATTAGTTAATTATTAATAATGTCTTCAGAAAAGAGTATAAAATAGTTTAGGAAGACATTTATTAACATTTAAGCCCATTAACCAAAAATAAAGAGTATTAACTAACCATTAGTAAATGTATCTTGTTACTGGCAGACATGCTGAGTTACTATTATTAGTAGCTACTTGATAGGATGTAATATGTAGTTGAGTTATTAAACTGAAGAAACCAAAAATATTTAAAAAAAACAAATCATCAAAAGGTGATGAATATCCACTTTTGTCTCCATCCTTCAATTTAAAACTTGTTTTTGATCTTAGAAACAACATCAGTTATAATCTGATTATAACTCTTATAAAGAGCTATCACATGATGTTTATCATATCATGTCATCTCTGGGTGCATATTATAAACTTTTTACATTTGTTTTGGTTATTCTTACATGACAAGTTCAGTCAGGAGCCACTTAACAACAGAGAAGGGCTGAAAGAGAAAGAAAATCATATAATGTTAGACTGAGTCAAAAGTCAAAGTAAAAATAATGTTTCAGGTTGTTCTGTTTCTGTTCTGCAGTATGCTGATGTTCCACCAAACAGTGCAAACAGTGTTAACCACAAACCCTGAGAGAGGTATTTACGAGGTATCTACGAGGTATCTGCGAGGTATCTATGAGGTATCTATGCTGATGATTTTAACTGTGGTCAGACAAATGTTAACGTACAGTTGTCTACCACAGAGGATAAAATTATTGCTTATGTATAATGTCTCTATCTTTAAATCTACCAGCGGATGTTCTGACACTTACGTCTGATAAAGTGCGTGCACTGTCGCTGCTCCCAGCGTACTCTTTGCAAAGGGCCTGATAGTCATAGAGCGTGATCCTGTAACACAAATGCGGCAACAGAGGTTGTAATAACCATTAAATATGACATGTATAAGAACAAGCTTTTAAAATTATTAAGGTTATACTGTGTCTTGACCTTTTGAACGACCCCATTTGGAGAAGTTTGTTCATAACAGCACCCTCCACCTCTCCAAAGAAGAGCCCTGTCTGAGAGAGAAGTTATGTCAAAGCACACAGGAACAAAAAGTGGCTTATTACTAAATAAGTTGTTTAAGTTTAAAATTTTCACAGACAAATTACATCAACAGAGAAAAAGCAGATGCAAGCTAGAGCTCCTTGACATGAGCAGACAGACAGTGGCGAAGGAAGAAGTCAGATCCTTAACTTACTGTAAATAAAAGTAAAAATATCACACAGTGAAAATGCTCAACTACAAGTATGTCAGTGTACTACTATTATATATGATGTTCTTGGATTAATTAATTACTGCTGCATTAATTTGTATGTTGAATTTTGTTGCTGTACATGTTTCAGGTTGAGCTAATTTTTTGGTTTGGGCAGCACCGGCCAGGAGTTTGATTTTGTTCTCCATACTTATGTGGGTTTTGTTTGGGTGCTCTGGTTTCCCCCACCATCAAAAACATATATACTAGTTCAATTATCCAGTCAGTATCCCTGATCAAGGTCCTAGCTTAGAACTAGAGTTGGTCTCCGGACGCAGCACAGTAGCTGCCCATTGCTCCGAATCCTAGGATGGAAGGTTAAATGCAGAGAATAGTTCTCACTCTATATTGTGGTCTGCATGATTGTACATGTGACAGTGAAGACCTTTATATTCCATAAGATCATCAAACGTTTGCAGTATTGCTGTCCTGTGAGAACTATGTATCTCTAAAAAGTCAACTTTTCATGAGTTCAGAAAACAGCTCTGTTTTCAGCTTTGTGACAATGCATCTTCCATTTAATCCAAGAGGTTGGGAAGTTTTTTAAACCATCAAATAACACTTAATTCTTCAGGTTATCAGAAAAAAATTAAAGTACCACAGAAAGTAAGTAACCTGTCAGACGAATGTACTGAAATAAAAAGTACAAACTTTCCCTCTGAGATGTAGTGGAGTAGAAACATAATGTTGCATCATTTCTCTACTCATCTACCTTGAATTAGTACATTTGTGCAGGACTGGAGAAAATGTGCTTAGTTACATTCCACCACTGGACAGATATTTAAAACTTTTGAAAACTTAAAAAAAAAAACCCCACAGATTCTCCACAAAAATCATATCATACTTTGTAAAAGTGCCCTAAAAGTTTTTTTTAGGGCTGATGTTAAGGTAAGAAACAATCTTTTATGATGTTTGTCTGAAAAGTCACACAATTTACATTTTACAAGGTACTGCACGCTACAATGCAAGCACTTATATTATCAGATTGAAACATTTACTGTATATAGAAGTAGACTTTTATATAATACTTAATATAGAGCTCCTCTATGTTTTGTCCTACTCCCATCAAGATTTTTCAACTTTCCCTTTTGGAAGAATGGCCCAGTGCTGCTCGACATATGTTCAAGATTTGTGAGAAAAAAATGATGGATAATTGAAGCATTAATAGTAAATAAGGGGCATGTGTTTATGTGTTTATGAATATTTTGTTCATAGGTAAATAAACATGTATACACAAACATACACACAGTACCTGAGATTGCTCCTCTGTGACAAGAATGAAGCCATTGTTGTCAATGAGATAGCAATTAATGTCCTGCGAGACGGGTGAATAAAGAGATTATTATTTTGACAAAAAAAAAACCTGGGGTAAAAAAAAATCTAAATGCAGACTATGACTGTTCTTACCTCATTATCACAGCTAATGCTACATTTTCCATCTAGAGCTGTACACTGAGCACAAAACACATCTAGTTCAGTTTCACATCAGGAAGCTAATTTTATCATAAAACATGTTGCAGCTTTTTTTTTTTTTTTTTTGTGTAGTTACCTGTCTGCAGGCGGTCCAGAACTTCCTCTGAAAGAACTCGAGCTTCATCTGGATCCCTACAGCTGAGCACAAGACCAAGAACATAAGACACTGCACCATATCTAAAAACAGGTGTTAATATGAAGATAATAATGATACAAAAGGTTGTTTACCTGCAACAATTGGAGACTTTCTGTCATCGAGGAGCTGAATTGCTGTGCTGGCTAAAACCACACTCTTATTTTCTAAAGCTGAAGAGACGGAGCAGAAATGTTCAGGTTACACTTTCTGCTCACTAGATGGTGCTCTTTACCCAGCAGCCCCACAAGAAAACTGCAGTGCCAGTTCATTACTTTACAGTAATGGAGTCCAGTCAGAGCTTTTTTCTACAACCAGATGACTCTAATAATTCTGAAATGGGTGCTATGATTAGACATCTCCAGTTATGATGGCACAGCCTGAGTGTATGCAGTCATCATTAACAGAGGAAAGGTGGTAAATGTCCTGGAGAGTGACGCTGTATTCTCCTCCTCTGGCCGGCAGACTGAACGTGGGCCACATTAACTGCAGAAAAGCCGTGAGGGAGGTGAGCTGAGCTGTACATCCTATCAGTGGAAACCAGTAAAAGCCACAATCCATAACAGAAAGAGGGACATAGAAAAAGACTGATTAAGATGTTAAAATGCTGAACGACTAAAGCAACCAGATGGATTTTCAAACAGTTCCTTATATAACACTGCACTCGATAATTGAAAGTACATTGAGAGTAACTTGTGTAATGTACGATGCAGATAATTTAGCAGCAATTGACTAGTGTAGTTTTGTGTGAGCTCAGGGAAATTTTATTTTGTACGCTCTTAGAAATATGGGTTCCAAGATGGTTCTTCCTGAAGGGATGAGGTTCTACCCAGAATCATTTGCTTCTGAAGAACCGTTTTTTTTTTTAAAGACAGGGGTCGCCAAAGGTTCTTTCTAAGACTAAGGGTACCATTAAGAAATGATTTTGGAAGAAAGATTTCTTCAAGAATTGTTAAAGGCATGAATGTTAAAAGTTCCTCACCCTCAAATATTCAAAGTCTTTCAAATGGCATTTTTTAATATACATGTATCTGGACAGGCTACATTTCCAAACATTCCTGCTGTGCTTAACTGAGCAGTTTCTGGTCTCATCTCGAACTCCTGGGTCGGTTCTTGTTAGCACCCTTAAAAGGTACAAACAGTTAAGGACAGAACCCCCAGAGAGAGTTCTGGGTGGAACCATTACACCACAGAGTTTTCTATAGAGCCCCGTGAAAGGCCTCCAGGTGGAACCTTTAAAAAATGGTTCTTCCAGGAACAATAAAGGGTTCCCCCCTATTGTTTCTTACTGCCTAATAAGCTGGTTCTGTTTAAGATCCTTGTAATCAATGATGTCATCAACAAACTGGTTGGTTCTAAAGGAAAACTTGTACTTGTTGGGTCCCACAAGGAACCAACTTTTAAGGTTCCCAACCAGTTTATTTCTGGTGGAAATGTTTGGAATGGTTTAAAACTGGGTGCTTGAACTTGAACGGGACCAGATCCATGTTGGTGGAAAAGGCCTGCCAGGGAACAAGCCGAAGAACCCTGTGTAGTTCCTGTGGCTGTGTTGTGCATACCTGTGCTGAAGGGGATGGAGTAGACAAATGTGCCGGGGACCTGCTCTGCCGCTCTCTTGTACCACAGAGGGAAGTGATCAGCATTAAACACACCCTCCTTGTCCTCGGCTGTCAGGAAATCTCTGAGGAAGTACACAGAATGAAGCTGAGGCGATGAGCACAGGATCAGATTCATCAAGCACGATCATGGCCGCGCCTTGAGCTGTAAGTACTGATTAGAAAAATGTTGAGCAGCGGCACTCACTGATTGGAGAGCTGATCGGCGGGTACAAACAGGTTGGTTCTCGACAGGCCAGTGCGTGTGCCCAGGAAGGCGATCTCTACTCCTTTGTCTGAGTTCCTGTTGGCGTAATGCAGAACAGTGCCGCATGAAGACATCTGTACATCTTGTCAGCTATACATAATTTAGGTTTTTCTTTTAAAAGTATAATGTAGGAAATTCATGAATGTATTCACACGGTGTGGCCATTGCTCATGTAACTGCTCATTTAACTGGATGTGAAGAGCTAAGTTCTTGACGCAGCTTAAATAGCACTCATTTGGAGTGAGACTGTGTGATGTTGCATCTTCTCAAACCTGCTTGATTTTCTATTTATTCATTTCATATTTGGGGTTTTCATGGTTTTGTAGACTTGGGTCTTTGGCACCGTCATGATGTTTGATATTTTATGGACTGAATGATCAAGTTTTAGTAGAACCAGTATGATTTGTCTGAGATGTTTGCAAATGCACCAGGAGGATTTCAGGACATCAAATACTGACATTTTGGGTTGGTTAAATGTCCCAAGCACAGCAAAATTATTACAGCATAAGGAGGCAGAGGATTTGATCTCTACAGATACCCACTTCTAATGGGTCATAAGTGATTATTTAAAGATATTTTATTTATTTGAGCGTATGCATAATTTCTTTGGGAAAATGTTGCATGTTATGTCTTTAATAACAACATAATAATTGATAGAGTAATCAAAATGATCATAATCATTAGCTGCAAAACCTTATATGGCATCAGACATGCATTTTAAATAGGATTTTATACAACCTGTACATCAGGACATAATAATAGGATATAGACTGTTAAGGGATTGGTTCATATTTATAAAATTTGTCTTAAAATAGCACTTACATTTCGTGTATGGCTTCAGGAGTTCAATTAACAAATTGAATTAACAAATAAAGTTTATATATTCCAAAGTTATGATCTTTAAAGTAAAAAAAAAAATCCTCCCTACACCAGAGCACAGCAAGAAAAGCACAACGGTGTAAAGTACAAAGAGGGAAATTCATACCAAAAAAAAATGCAATTTTGGAAGATAAACTTTTGATTCGGGTCACGGATGAAGTCACATATTAACGTCTCCTGAACTGTGAAATGCATTTTTGTACAGAATGAGGAGGCCTGTGGATTTTGTCATCCCCACATCTCTTGCCACTGGTGGACACTGATTGCCCTCTTGAGACCCCCTTGGATGCCCCTATGGTAGATAAAACATGACAAAGTGCCCTCTAGGATGACCTATTGCCCAACACAATGTGAAAAAGTGCCCTCTGGGGTGCCTTTGTGTAAATACTGCCCTGCACACTAGAAGACTAGTTGGCCTCTATGTGTCTCAATGGCTAAATTGTTTCTTATGTGTTTTTATTACAAAGGTGTAATAATTATACAACAAACTTTAAATTACGTAAGAAAACTATTGTAATCTAAATCAGAGGTTTGAACTGTGTCATCATAAACACACATACAACACCGAGGTAAACACACCAAACTGATTTTTTGATAGTGGGGAGGGCAAAATGTTCTTACTCTGACTTGTTGAGGGCCAGTCCTGTCCAGTAGGCCTCCAGTGGAGCAGTGACCACAGCGTCAAACAACACCTCCTGGATCAGCTCTCTGTCACCTGCACAATGTTGCAGACCACTTTAAGAAATACATTCATTTTGACCCGTAACATCCCAACATCTGTTTCTTTAGAATTTCTCTTACATTTGAGGTGCGGTCTGCGGCCTGTCATGTAGAGCTTGATGGCTTGAATCTGGGTCAGGTGACGGTGTTCGTGCTGCTCCTCTGTGTTGCAGTAAGTCCTGTGGTCCAAACAGAGCCACACTGTTACATCACAGGCCTCAACATCCCCAATGAACACAGAGGGATAACCTATATAACGCATGAATGCCCATTCCCATAACCCCAGCGTTACCATTCATCTGCCAGGGCGACATCTGGCTGTTCCAGATCACGGAGCCCTGAAAAACACAAGTCAGTAACGCTTCAGCAATGTCAGCCTGGGAAGACTGATACAATAAGTCCTCCCAAACAAGCAGGTCAGAGTGACATGCATCTCACGTTATTCCGGCTTTTGTTAATAGAGTAAATGACAGAGTTGGAGTGACATACCGGCTTCAACTGACACATTTCCTCTGAAGAAGTACTTTCCGTGACCTCTGGAGAGAGCCACTCCAACGCTGGACACAAACAAATAAGAGAATCAACCAGTGAGCCCACACTTAACTGTAACCGAGACATAAACCGACAGAAAGTTGTTTTAGGAATGCAATAAAACTCCTTCCTCCACCTGAATGGTGTTCCTTTGATGTCAGTGTAGTAATAGTCATTGTGCATCTTCAGGACACGTCTCTAAAAGAGAAGAAAATGAAGTGCAGATGAGATTTGCTCCCTCAGTCTGGAGACAAGAGAGAGAGAGCAGCCCTGATCTGATAGTGAGACACTAAACATCTTTATCTGCAGCCTCACCCCTCTATCCACTGTCTTCTTCACCTCCATAGAGAAAGTCCCTGTCCTCCTGTTCACCATAGCGTTGCGTAGCTAAAAGATAAAGCACAAAAAGAGGCACATAGAGCAGAGGAGTCAATGCTGGGTCATTGATCCAGCAGACTGTGTATGGCCGCCATTTTACCGGGATACAGAGTCACACCTTGATAATTGTTAGACCAGTCTGAACCAACAATAATTTATTTAATCAAAGTTTATTTCTAATAATAATATTTGTTATTAGATTCAAACGTACCCAAATAAAATGAAATAAAAATGAATAATTCAAGTGCTTTTGGGGCCTAGTAGCTGTAAAACAGGGTGAAAACCATTAACTTTCAGCTGCTCTGTATTCCTTAACAAAATTTTACATTGTTTGCTAGTTAGTTAAAGCTAACAAAATGTTACATTATTTGCTATAGGAAGCTATGAAGTTAATGTTACATTGTTTGCTGGGTAGTTTAAAGTTAAAACACGGTTTGATCAAGTTTGAAAAATTCTACAAAATTTACTGGTCAAAGTAATGAACATGTAATCCTGTAATAATGTGAAATTCAGGCAATGCGTCAGTTGCAAAGTACATATAGTGTTTCATATAACACACAATGCATTTGCACTTAAGATACTATACATTAAATATTGTTTTTTTAGGGGTTTAACACGTACAATATCATCTTTGTCTTCCCACTCCACCTCAGAGAGGTCCACGCTGCTGTAGTTGGGCTTCCTCCTCTTCTGACCATCTTGATACTGCACACAGGAAGACAATATACACCATTTAATGATCCCTTTTGTGTAATGACATTTTATTTTGACTACATGTTTAACCACGCCTTAAACATGTCTGCTAATCTAGCCTGACCCAACTGTGAAATCTGCATGTGACGCATAATTTTCAAATTGATGAACATGATAAAGATATAAATCTACACAAAAAAGCTCTTCTGTAATCTGTCTTTTGTGTTTCAGTGTTAAATGAAGACTTGCTGTATGCTCTTATTTATCAAGCCTTGTTTTGGAAGTTTTGCTGTGTAATTATTTAACAAATCATCTGTGAAATTAACACTGTCAGGTAAATTAAAAATAATTAATATGATTGATAGGATATCCACGCTCAGACAAGTCAACAACGATGCATTAAAGTGTACATGTCAAACTTTGCTACTCTATGTCATGTGGTCCACACGAAACAAGAAAGTCAGTGACTACAACCACAGCACAATTTTAGCCACAAAGAAACACTCACAGAAAACCAACACAGACCAACACACACACACACAGTTGCACAGAGAGGAATAGCACTAACACTGGCACACACAGATCCACTAGCACAGCCATAGCTCCTGAGGAACCAGCGTTCCCAGGGCGAGCGGCTGTGGTCTCTGCCAGTGAGTGTTAAGTTACCTCTGGGAAATCTCAGGCCAGCCAGCCCTATGAGTGGCCTTTATCCCTGCATGCATACATCAAAGGAAAAGGTGGGGATTACAGACTATACGAGCCCATGTAGCCTCCTAACCAGATAACACATTTGCCTCTGTGTGCACTCGTTAATGGAGGCGTTCAGTTCATCATTTCCGTTATGCATACAATTGCATGGACAAAACAAAAAAGAAAAAACAGGGTAAAGTCAGGGAACGCTATGAGATTAAAAGTAAACTGGGTTACCAAAGGTCTGAGGTCCGGGTGCGTCAGGATGTAGCCGTTGTTTGTGATAGCAAACGCGTACCCATGGATTCCTAACTAGATAAACAAAATGAGATACATGAGGAAGTGATTTTAAAAAAATGAAAGTCCATAAATTAATTTATTCAAAGAAAAGCAGAAGAACAGCTGATTGTACCATATGTTTGGGGATGAGCTTCATCAGCTCCTGCAGAGGGATGTCTGTTCCTACGACTCCCAACAGAATACCCTGGTTTTTCTGCATGAAGAGATTCAAAACACACATACACAACTTTAGATGAAAACGACATGAATATTCAGTCCCTCAGCGGTGGTGGGATAAGGACTCAGATCTGCCTCCAAAATATTTCAGTACAAGTAAAAGTCCTGTGTTCAAATTCATACTCAAGCAAAAGTACAAAAATATTATCAGGTAAATATACTTTAAGTATCAAAAGTGAAAGGATGCATTACATTAAAAGTCCCCTGTCACTGATATTTTCAATTAGATTTGTTATTTAGTTCGGTTGTTTTTCTGTCAGCATTATTATGGAAAAATTTCTGGCCTGAGATTCAGTCTTTAGTTGAGTCAGCAGTGCTTTGTCTTAAAATACGCTGCAGGATCCTTAATAGTTTTGTAAATACATCCAAAGGATGCATATGGAGTGGTAGTGCTTGCAGATATGCTTTACTACAGGCTGCTGGAAGTCTGTGCTAGTTATTATATGACATGATTAGATTGTTAATACTGATTGATCAATGTGTAGCATTTTACTGTAGTAGCTGATCAAGGGGTAGCTAGTTTTATCCATTTCATATTAAAGTAGGTAGTTTAGTCCAGAGTTTCCCAGAGCTCCTCCACAGGGTCACAAGATACAAGATACAAGATACGAGGTGAAAATAAAGGAAAATTCTGCAACACAAATTTACAGGTTTTTGTACTAAAAAAGAAAACTCTTTTTGCAAAAACTTTTTCTGCACTTTGTAATGTCTAATCTGTGTTTTCTGTGAAATACTTAATAATTTTACCTCTTTTGAACAGTAATTTAAATTCCATAAAACCATCTGAGAAGTTTGGAAGTCATAGACAAATGAAACATGACAAGGAGCCCCAACTAGACACGGAGGTCTCAAGCCAAAAAGACTGTGAGCCATTCATCTTATCTTTAACAATATGTTGAATCCTACAACCATTAATGTAGATTATTTATCTGAAGATTAACAAATAACTATAGCTATGCAGTGGAGTAGAAAGTAGCAAAAAAAATGGAAATACTCACATCAAAACTGTACTAGAGCAAAACTTTACTTGAGCAAATGTACTTAGTTACTTTCCAGCTCTGTCACTCACAGTTTCATTCTTTGTGCTGAAGACGGGCATGGCAACTGTAGTCATCAGGCTCGGGCCGGCTTTCTCATTCATCTGAAAAAACAAGGCATTTCTAACAATTGAACGATGCTATTTTAGCTGAATCATCTTTTTAAGAGGAGCATCAGTATGTTCTCAGTAATACTGTAAACATCAGTCACAAGCAAAAACTACACAAAATAGAAAACATTTAAAATATATTGTGTGGCTTTAGGTTTACTCAGAATTTCTTAATTGCTGCATCTCATAAATTGTGAACAATAGCCAACACAGTTACACAGACTGTATATTATACTTCATATGTCTTTAACATTTAGACAAATAGAAACTCCAGAGTTTTGTCCTTCCACTGCTACTGCAGCTAATTCAACAAAAATGCTAAAATGATTGTAGTTATTGTGTTAATCAGTCTATGTTTTCCTAAACAGAACCACTAAACTACTCAGCAAAATCATTTGTAAATGTTAAAAGAGCAGCCATGGATATGTTAATCAGTGCTAATCTGCAGCTTCAGTACAGTTACTAGTGAGCAGACAGCTTAACTGACAGGAGATTCAATTAAAATTTCCAGATAGAAAGAGAGAAGCGTGACTTATTGAGTGGAAAATAACAGCTTCAGGACTTGACACTTACTAAGCCAAAGGTGGCTATAAATTAAAGTAAAGAACACATAATAAGAATAACTAGATCTAAACACAGAATCACTATTTAAATGTAACAACAATTACAAATGAATTCCTGCAGAATCACATAAGGTCACAGCCTCTCTCTTGTCAAACTGAACCGTGTGAGTGTGACGGCCTCAGAGGAGGAGACGAGGTCAGCTTGGTAAGATGAAGGCTGACATAATTAAGCACATGAGCACTGTTAAAGTAGGTCTGCTATTCCCTCACCTCATGATTCGACACAGCTGTGTGTGTGTGTGTGTGTGTGTGTGTGGTTGATGTCCATTTATGTATGTGCATGTGTATGAGGCGAACGAGCTGTGAACTGCAGTGTGTACTAGCGAGCTTGACAAAATGAAGAATGGTTGGTCCTTAAATTCATCACAACACACAATGGAAGTGGAAACTGGACTGCTTCAGTCTACACACACACACACACGCAGGTAAACCCACGGACGCCTCACCACCTCCTCCACCACCCTCTCTCCCTTTTCTCTCCCTCTTTTTCTTGGTCTCTCCTCCAATGTCAGTTTTATTATGGGCTTTAGGAGATAAAATGCAATGATCCACAGAATGATGAATGGTGTGTCTGAGGCTCAGATACAAGAGCACACACTCCAGAGGACAATCTCCCAAGCCTTCTGTGTGTGTGTGTGTGTGTGTGTGTGTGTGTGTGTGTGTGTGTGTGTGTGTGTGTGTGTGTGTGTGTGTGTGTGTGTGTGTGTGTGCATACAGGAAAGAAGTACAATAAATGCTCCCCCACTGCTGCTGCCCCTCAGAGAGAAGAGCCTCTTCTCACTTTAGACTTTCAAGGAAATACTAAAGCACAGTGTTGAAAAGCAGGGATAATGAATAGCTATTTAAAGGGATAGTTCAGATTTTTCTGAAGTGGTGTTGAATGAAGCACGTATGACAGCCGACATGTCCCCAGTTTGTAGAATCAGTACCAGTGTAGGAAACTAAGCAATTTACTGCTGTGGACAGGGTCAGCAGCAAATATATTTTAGCCACATAAAAAAAAAATAATGGCAGTTATTTGTACACTATGTTTAAAATATTTTCACAGCTATACCGAACCATCAGACATACTTTTCTGACATGCAACCTCTGTAGAGAAGTCAAATATTGCTCTCTCCACAGCACAATGGACAGCACAGAACATGAGAGTTGCTGGTCCACAATTGCCTTGATGAGTTTATTGGTTTGTGTTATAGTGTGACTGTAACTGTCCAAACACAAACACCAAAGTAACACAAACAAAATAAACTGATTTAGCAAAAGTGTAGTGCTATTTATTCAAGTACTGGAGTGCACCTATAATGTGCACAGGGACGCACACACTTAAATTGTGGTTCATTTCTGATCTTGTAGCCTAACTACTGTTCCTACTGTGGCAAGTTCATACACATTAGTCAACTATAACTGATCATATGATCAAATGTTAGACTAACTTATGAAGAGTTTCATCATGTTGAGAATATTACTCTGCAGTCAGTCCACGAGTGTTCTCTCCCTCTCTCTGCTGTCTGCATCACACTTTTCTACTCAAAAACAAAACAGCTAGAAAAAAGACGCCTCTCACTGGAAAAAAAAAACTGCTCTGAAAAAACTGTGTTCTGCAAGGAAAAATGACTGTTCTTGTCAAAAGAGATAGCAGTTGGCTTATATAACAGTCTTCTGGTGCAAAAAGCTGTCTGGTGGCAACATAAAGCTGTGAAAATATTCTAAATATATAGCGTACACTTGAACTGATACTGGGGGTGTGCCATCAACTGCAGGCAATACCCTTACTATGGATAAATATCTCACACAACCCTACTTCAAAAAAGGCAAACTATCCCTTTAAGAGCGCAAATCACTTGTGTTTTATACAATATGATTCACATTTAGTCTCAGTGGAAATCTGCACATGAACTCCTTCCTGAGCCCAGTACATAACTACTTCCTAGAGCATCTGGTCAGTTCTTGTACAACGAGACAACAAATAAATGATGTTTTAGTATGAATACGATGCTAACTGAGAGCATAAAGATCAGATTACACATAGATATTTACCTTATAAGCCTGAGAAAGCTGAAATGAAAGAAGAAACACATAAAGATTGAATCATCCTCTGAGTTAAGGTCTTCACATTGTGCATCGACTTGGTGGACGCAGATGTACAGCGTGGGGGGAAGATCCATGCAGACTAATGATGCTCATAATGAGGAATCATCCCAGCAGCATGAAGAATAATGACGAGACAGCAGATGCACACATGTGCACACTTACTGTATGGTGCGGGGTTAGAAAAAATAACATGAATGCAATATGATGTAATGCAGGATTACAATGCTTACAGTGTACTGTACTGTGTTGTACATTAAGGTTTCCTGTTATTTTGTCCAAACTCTGTCGAAAGCATGTTGCTGTACTATACCTACAAACATGCAGCCTCACTCATGTAAAAAAAAACCATAATGAGTAATGAATGAACTGGTAATGAGGACTAATAACTTAGACAATCAGAGGAAGTCCTATTACTGCCTCAGAAATGAAGCTCTCTAACATACTTACAGCACTGTCCACGTAAGCTTCTGTCCACACTGTGTCATGCTCGTGGTCAATGACCTTCGGGCGGCTCATGACATGTAGATACCTCATTACGTTCTCCTGAACGTCTGCTAAAGTGGAGATCTGACTGAAATACCCTGCAATTAAACACACATATATTAACCTAAAATGATGCACAGCAAACACCTCTGCCACAGTGATCTGTTCTGTATATGGACTTTTTAAGATCACACATCAAAATGATTTGGCGAAATCTGAAATTACAGCATAAGTAGTAGTTTAGCAGTATAGTATAAGTATAAGCAGCAAACAGGACCATAGCTCTGATTTTAGAAATACTGAAGCAATATGTCCATGCATGAAACCAAAGCCTGCTCAGACATCAATGGTCAATACTTCTTTGATCACAAATGAAAACCAGAGAGCTTCCACGAATAAAATCTCGCTCCTTGCCCACAGATTCTGCATTCACCTATCAGCAAAATCTAAGAAGCCATTATGCAGAACGGCCTCATTTAGTGTGTTATTGTATATAAACCTGGTTGATTATTAACATGTTAACATATAAGCAGCATTTTAAAGTTATAGGCAGGTGGTCTCTATGTGCAGGATCTGAAAAATATCTGGCTTTAGTTGTATCAAAAATGACAGACAACAATACATGTCAACACACACCTCCCCTCCTCCCAGGGTATTCAATAAATACGCTGAGAGTGATTGAGTGAAAGCAAAGAGAAGATTGCAGCAATGGTCTCCAGGTTTGGTTCATTTTTCAGTATAATGTACAGTATAACATCCAAATAATTTGAAATATGCTTTAATTGTGTTAAAAATGCTACACAATGAGCCTGTAACTATGACTTCACCTTTGCACACCTTTCCTGTGGGAGACCACCTTTATGTAAGCCAAGTATAACTGTCTCCAAAGCCAGGAGTTGCTGGTCTTTCGTTGCACAATTAGTTAATTTGTTTGTGTTAACTGTGTGACTGGGGTTTTAAAGGGTCACTTCGGATTCACCAAAGTCACACAATAACACAAACTAATCAATCGAGGGAGCAATAGACGAGCAACTCCTGTGTTCTGTGAGGTAAGATTACCACTTTTGCTAATGGAGTCTGGAGGTGTCTAACAGCAAGGTGAAGTGGTGAAAATATTCTAAATATAGCGTACACTTAAACTGATATAGGTGTTTTTAGGTGGACCTTTTTTTTGGTGGATAAAATACATTTTGCTGCTGACCCTGTCCACAGCAGTGTATTCCTTCCTACACTGTTGATTCTCGAAACTGCAGGCATCAACCATCGACTGTACGTAATACGCTGATTATAGATAAGTAGTTTTACTTTATACAACCCAACTTAAAAATGCAAATAATCCCTTTAAGCCTATGATATTATGCAGTCTTAATCCACAAAATAACTAGACCTGGTGGCTGTTAAATAGCAGAGAAAAATGCTCAATATGTCTTTCTGAAATGTAGCGCTGTATGTATGCACTAATGTACTTTATTACTCTTCACGCCTGCTAATGTCCCCGACATTACTGATCTGTACTGAACCACAGTGGAAACAGGTTTCCAATGGCTCAGCTGAGAGCGACACAGGAGTCATTTGACTTGGTGTCAGCTCCTGCTGCTGCTGACAATGCTTCATATTGGACATGTAAGGTTATTCCACAGCGGGGGTCTGCATGGGGAAGGATGTTGGGGGCTAGTCTCCCCACAGTCCCTCTGTGATCTGTTTTCCTGGCTGCGACTTTCCCTTCCAGAGGGCACTCATCCAGAGCGCTGACACGTGGGAGCCATCAGCAGCGAGCAGCCAAGGGGGAGACACTCTGACAGGAAGAGGGATTAGAGCGGATTGACCTCTGACCCCCCCAAGTGCCACTTCATTGCCTCTTGGCAGAAAGAGTCTGAGCCAGCACATACACACACGAAAACGCACATAACACACACATACACAGCCAAACCACACGGATACCCACACATCCTCCACCCATCATATCACTCTGCAGAAACGCCACATCAGACCGTACTCAACAATGTGACAGTCGCTGTCTTGAGGAGTGTTTATCAAAAAGTCTCAAACCTTTGTTGGCACAGGCCATCCATTTGAGGTTATCGGCAAACGCAGACTCTCGTCCAATCAGGTAAGGGAATATTCGCACCTGTGCAGAGGACACATGGATGTCGACAGTTACAAAGATGGAAGGATTAAAAAAACATGCAAAGTGATTCGTCTCCTCAGTCCTTTATCATCCTGTCCTGATTCTATCTGGCTTTGCCGCAAGAAGTCGCTGCATGTGTTTACATACTCATTAGGAAACACTGAGCATGAAGCTGCTTTTACACCCGTTGCTTTTCATTCTTTACCTTATATTCAGTCCATCTTCCTAATATACTTTAGTGTATTAGAAATATAATTTAAGAATAATTTGAGAATACAAAACTTATTACAAGTATATTTGTACTTTTGGTCTTAATTAAAAGTATATTTAATGTGTACTTCTAAAAAATGAACTAAATAAATGTCATTAAGTTAAATTTCCATGTCTTAAAAAAATAAAGTAATTCTGCAGTACCTAAAGTGGTATTTCAGTGTGCTTACATTAAGTATAGTTTATTATAAGTGCATTGTAAATTACACATTAGTGTACTTTTACTAAGTATACTGAATTGCAAATAAGTATGCTTACAAAAAGTGTTTTTCTATATAAGTTTATTTAAAGCTGTTCTTCAGTGTACTTCGTATGAGTCGCATAACAAGCTAAACTTTAATTTCATTAATCAAGTAAGGGCTGATGTCATTATTAATAATAATTAATAAACCCTGACAGGGTGATGCAGATCCTTGATGCAAAGCATCAAAACAGTCTATTATACATAACATCATCTGCTATACAGAAATAATAGACCTTAGAATCCTGTAATTGACCAATCAGAATTGAGTATTTACCAAAACCATGTAACAGGCATATTAGTACCTACACAGCCATATACTTTAAGTGTACTCAGTATACTTGTGGCTGTTCCACTTTAACACATAAAAGTTCACAAAATACACTTAATTGTGCTTTTCTACAATCTAATATTCTAATATTCTAATATCTAATATACTATCTGATGTACAAAATTGGTTCTTTGCAAATAGAAAACTTAAAGTTAACTAATCATTTACACATGTGAAGTATACTGAAGATCAGTCAAACTGCTAGTGGACTCAAGTATGTTAAACTTTAACATACTTTTATTTATTATTAAGCAGGGTTCGTCAGTATTTTAACAGTATTTTTTTTTAGTTTGCATTCTCTGCAGTTAAATTATTTTCCTTTGTTGGGGGTTGAGGGCATGTTCTACTGTCCTTTTAAAGAACGCTGTGTGACACTTTGCCAAACCTGCACGGCTCATTGGCTCCAGATGCTTTGCTAAGCATAAAGCATATAGAAAACACTGAATGGCTGCCATATAGCAGCCCTGAGGGTGTATGAAGGGGGGTTGGGGTTGCCTGCCAAATACTGCCCTGCACCCTGCCAAACACTGCCAACACACATATGCTTGATAGGACTGAACAAAAGCCCCTAAGCTGTTGTTTTTATTGCTGTGTGAGTGGCACAGCAGTCCATTTCATTTCAATTGCATTTAGGTCTTACAAAGGGAGGCTAACAAAAGATTTTAAAGCCAGCGTTGAGTCCAGCAGTGGGGGAACGAGGACTTGAATCTCTGAGAGCGAGCTGCTTGTACATACTCTGCCCTTGAATGCAGTTAATTTCCCATGTTTTATTCCTCATGGGGGTAAATACTCCACTGTAATATGTCAACAACACATCGAAAAACATCGTATTGACATGGATTTTACATTACAGAGTGATGAGTGGTGATGAAGTAAAAAACCAATTCCTCAAAACGTCAAGACAGGAGCTCCACCTGACACACAGTATTAAAATGTACATCTCTCCCTGCTGGACGAGAAGTGCAGAGCAAGCAGAAACTTCAGGAAAAGGACATGTTTAACATTGAAAATTAGACAGTGTGTGGAACAGAGGAGAGAGAGAGGGACTCACCTTTCGTTCTGGCCAATTGTACTTTTCAAAAACGTCGTCATACATTTCAGTCGCTCCATCAGTCACAAGCATTATGGCCTGGCTGCACACGCTGCCACGTCCAGTCTGATTAAACTACAGAAAGACAGAAAATACATGAAGATATACAGTAGAATCCCAAATCATATCTGAGTTGTTATTTAAACATTAAACAAACAGAGCCAACTCTCTACATGATGATGCTGTCGCTGCAGCCATCAGTCGATAAAATACAGATAACATCTCAGTAAATAAAGCTGAGGAGTGTGGAACGCTTTATTCTGATGCCAGAAGATGCATCGCAGTAATTAAGTGGTTTATTGACCTGTAACAGAGTGAATGTGGAGAGAAAGAGGAGCACGTAGTGACACGATCACAAGATAAAACCTGCTGAGCAGCACTGCTTTCAGATCACACAGGCCGAGCATCATCATCAGGAGGCCCTCACAGCTCTCTCACACACAACATGTTAGAAAATACAGTGGTCATAGTACCACATCTGGTTTCACTGTAAATGACAATTTGTTCTTAATGAATTGGTTAAATAAAGGTAAAGTTAAATAGAAAATAAAAATAAGATACATTCATGTCTGACAACTGTTTCACAACTGCAACAGTATTTTTGGTGTCTTAACATCCTAACATAACATTGCGTAACCTTGTCAGTGGAAACAGTGCAACACGTATCTTTGAGTTTCTGCTGTCTGAAAGCATCCTTGTCTGCTCTGCAGTGTGAGGGTGTGACATTACACAACAGTAAACAGAGAACTGGTGTGGAGCTGTCAGTAAAGCTGAACTTCAGTGAAGAAAATAACAGCAACAGAATGAAACTCTTCATCCAGATATTAAAGATCAGCTAGATTCAATCACAGTGTGTGGCAAGTGCTCTCAAAGCTATTCAAATTATATGACACTGAGTCTTAAATTATGTCGAACATTAGTAAATATTTAACTGTAAAATATAACTTTTTTGTTCAATTGCCTGTAGACTATTTAGGAAACGTAAGATCTGTGACTTGCCATAGAAAGAAAAGCACAGTCTTACTTACTTCCTTCCTTCTTTACACCTGTGCTTTTATATGTGAAAATGTCCTCTGTGAATAGTCAGTCCAGTATATGCTGTCCCTCATACTGTCCAAAGTCAGCGTCCTTGTCAAGCTCAAGAGGTGATTGGCTGACACTGAAGGGTCAACATGTGGGCAATAAAATGTAGCACGTGCTCTTTTCTTTCTTTTCTTTTTAAGCTGCTGTCTCTGCACCTGTTTCTTTTCCTTTTGCACCTCTATGCCACACATCCTACACAAACATGCATGTCTTCATTGCTAATTTCAACATACTATTGTTTTGTTGTTTTTTTTTTACTTACTTGGACTTCCATGAGCCAGAGGAGTGTAGTGTCAAAAATCATTACTGAAGATGTTCGTGCTTCTGAGTATCTGTCCTTTGGATAAGCTTTTCTGTGTTGGTTTATTATGCCATTTGTTTCAGCATTGTAAGTAAATCGGAATTAGTGAATATGTATGTTAATGGTAAAAGACAAAATCAATAACCTTGATCATTAAGTAATTGACGTTGATAAAATCTAATCAATCCTACGCCCTGGTTGTTTGAGAGGTAAGTCAATGCTCTCGTTCTAAAATCATCCAGCAATGAGGGAGGTGTCTGACACATTTTGTGATGGTAAATTATTTTATTAAAAGCTCTCTGCTTTGTGATTCTTTCATATCATTGGCTTGTGATTAGGGAGGCTTTTTCTCTGCTGCACTGCTCTCATTCAGCTGACCTAGTCTGAGTGTAAAAATGGTGCAGCGCTCTTCAAGTGTTTCCTTTTTGATTTGGTCTTTGATAGGCTGTATTCTGACTTCATTCACTGGGCAATGGTGTAGCACAGTGAATTTCAGTAGTAGGCTACTGGCTACCTGATTACCATATTCATTGCAGGGCTTTAATTAATCTGACAAATGCAGAGGTAAAAGCTGCGGTCCCTCAGCTTCAGCGGCGCAGCCAAAGCTCGCCTGAAAACAGGGAGATAAAAGGAGTGCGGCGTGGCTCCTGGCCTTATCTGCTTTGTGTTCCAATCAGCCACGTTATTAATCATTGACATTAATTAGAGCCATTAATCACGCTTCAGAATAGATGTGTCTGTGTTTGGAGGGCGGAACAGGGATAGCACTGGAGCGTTTCGACAGGCGACACACCTCCCAAACGCTCCAATATATTTGACTAGAGTGTGCGACTTTTTATGATTAGCTGGGAACATGCAGAGTGTTGTACTTGAACACTTTCTGTCACTGGAAACAAATGTGGCTTGTAAAATGAAAGTTTTCCTAATGTTTTGGTCAAGTGGAGTCTGTCGATTAAATGAAAATAAAGTGCAGTTGTGATAGAAGGGCATAAATTCATTATTTTCATGTCACATGAATCAATAAATAAATGAATCATTTCGTGAAAACTTATGAATAGTCAACAGCAATGTCGGATAATCAGTAAACAGTAAAAAAGAATTTAGTTGATCTGTTCTGGGATACATTAGGAGATTGATTATTCCACAGCATCCCTATTAAAGTGACAGTGACAGATACAGAACAAGCTCATATAACACTGTAAACAATTAATTTTAAACAGCTTACACACAAAACTTTTAATGTGCTCAGTAACTATTTTTGAGCTGGTTCGACTTAAAAATGTAATTTAATTTAAGCTCAGGTTGACACATTAGTTTAAATGCTTATTTGAGTTTTGCAAAACCAGTTGAATTAAGTTTACTAGGGGTGAGAAGATTGATATAAAAAAAAATATTGATTCTTCCAATACTACATCTTGTTTTTGAAGATCAGTTCTGGCATCAATATTGTACCAAAAAAGGGGTCAGTTTCCATTTCTCTTATTTGCATTTTACCATATGCATTTAATCAAAGCGTAGAACTGTCTGTGCAAACAATCTGATTAGTGCCTGCGCTCTTTGCTTCTCCGTATTTTTAGAACTCTTTCTTTATTTCATTAAACTATCAAAATATCTGATAATATATAATAAGTGGACAATACATGTTGTAATTTGTCTTGATTTAATTTCGCTGTATTGGCTTTATAAATTTGAGAAAAATGAAATCAAAAATCAATATCATGTTGACTTAACATAAAAATATGTCAATGTCCCAAAGGTTGTGTGTTTGTGTTAAGTGAACATAAAGTTTTCACGTCATTTTGACAGTCTTGAACATTTGTGTGGACTGTGTGGATTTTGGGTCACGAATATATTGGTGTTTACGGTAAAATTACTTTTCTGTACTGGAACTTACATCATTCAGGATTGTGAACGCTTCGGTCAGAGCTTCACCCAGCAGCCCGATCCCTTTGGCAAACAGCTTGTCCAGATGTTCACGGAAATGCTACCAGATAATGACAGAAGGAAGAGAGAACGCTTTAAAACATTATTCACACCAATTCAACTCGATACAATCCATATACATCCATCATGTCAGTTTGATTGTGACTCACGTCTTTATTGGTTCTGTCGGCTCGGACCAGCGTGCCATTTAAACAAGGCTCCACATAGTGGATCTCCTGATTATACTGAGAAAATAAAAACAACACTTTGAGAGAATGAGCTACAGTCATCTAAAATACTATTACAGACAAACAGGACAGAGAGCTAAAGGAACAGACACAAAT
This sequence comes from Lutjanus erythropterus, assembly GCF_056507025.1. Lineage (NCBI taxonomy): Eukaryota > Metazoa > Chordata > Actinopteri > Lutjaniformes > Lutjanidae > Lutjanus > Lutjanus erythropterus. The sequence continues at coordinate 25,417,842 of NC_139318.1, forward strand.
ATGTACAGACACAAACTGAGAAAAAGTGACAGTTTGGGTTAACTAAAACTCACTGCAATGATGTTGAAGAAGTCGTCATCTCCAAGTGTATCTAATATGGAGGAGACAGTCTGTCTGGCGATGGTCAGTCTCAGTCCTTTCATGCTTCCACTAACATCAACTAAGATCACAACATCCTTAGGAGACGTTGCTGCCTGAATGTACCTGACATATAACAGATTAAATATCACATTTTAATGCCTTGGCTACTGATAGGGAAAGCATGAGAAAATAAACTCTTAAGAAAATATTATGAAGAAGCAACAAGAGCAGAGTGTTTTGTCTGGTACGTAAAGGCTTACCACTTTCTGTTTCTACAGTCAAAGCCAATGACACCATGTTCATCTGGATGCCACTTCACTCCTGGGAAATAGATCAGGAAGTCAATTCAGAGAAAGTATATGAGACAGAAAACAACATTTCACAGCGGACAAACACAAGCACACTGACACCCAATATCTGAAATATAAAGATAACACAGGCCTGTTAGCTCCAGCTGTGACTGGAATCTCTTTTGCACAGTTTGCAACATTTGTACAGGATTTTTACACTTACAGCAGCTTAACTATTTCTAACAGTCTATAAATCTTGCACTGTCTTAGCAATTGTTTTGTACAACCCTGGATTTGTTGAACTATCCTGTACTGTCTGTTAGGTTTGTGTAATCTCAGTCGGGTCTGTGTAGACTCTTTTGTAGTTCTATGTAACACCATTATCCTCGAGGAACGTTGCTTCGTTGCACTATGTACGAGCTGAATATGGTTGACAAATCTATAGTCTATCAGTCAAGGCAATGCACCATGCTGTTATATACAGTATACTGTATACTGTAATGTTGTATGTATGTAGGTAGGTATTTGAAATTACCACAAACAATTTACACATTCACAGGGAGGTTACCAGAAAGGCTGTATATTTGAGAGACTTTGGCTTTGCAAATTCTTGACCAGTAATTTTTGTTTTGGATGTACTGAACTCTACAGTCAGTTGTGAAAGAAGTAATCAGATCCTTCACTTAAGTAAAAGTAACAATACCATGCTATAAAAATACTCCATTACAAAATTTTGAAGTCAAATTTTGACTTACGTAAAAGTACAAAACTATCAGAAGTAAATCTCTGTCAGTGCTGTATTATTATAGCTATTATTAGATAATTCTTATGCAATCAGATGCATGTTCTCAGTCCCCTTTTTTTCCTATGAGAAAGGTGTTCATACATGAAGATTATTATGTTTTCTTCAAGAGTTAGAACAGTTTTGGTTATTTCACATGAGAGGTACCTGTATTTTTTTGTTGTATTTTTTGTTTCTCTGGTTTTCTCACTGGTTTGAAGTAAGGATGAACAGTTGGTGTATTTTTTTTTGCTCATGTTGCCAAGTCACTGTCAATCAAATCTGATCAAACGACTCCACACCACCACAATCCTCATGAGAGTGTTGAACCCTTCATGAAATAATAATAACTACACATTTTCTTCCAAACTCTAAGTGTGATTGCTGCTTATTACCTCTGCCAATGAGGTTATGTTTTCAGATTGGTTTGTGCAATGTGTAGCAGGAGGAATCCATTGAATTTTGGAGCAATTTCTGATGCATAGGACAGATACACAAATAATTTTTCACTTTTGTTAATACTGCGTGATGAGGCAGTTGGTCTTGGCAGCTGCTCAGAAACAGACATTCGTTCAGTGAGAACCCACTGAGCCAAAGAACAAGTGAGAGAACTGGCAGCAACGGTAACAGCGTATAAAGCCAGAATATTTTCACATCCATTTCTAAGGGTTTATTTCAACCAAACCAACCAACCGTAGTTGAGCTACAAAAATTCTAACAAAGAGGGATTTGGTGAGTTTTGTTTCTGTCGAGTCTGAATAAACTGTGTTTTATGATGAGTTAACAAGGCAACTAGGGCATCTGGCCTTATAGGAGGTCTGTGTTCTCTGAGTGCCCTTCTAGTTTAGTCATGAAAATCTAAGGTTCTAGAAAAATACTTATGATTATAAACTTGGATTTGAGAGGTTTTAACATGCAGACAGTACTTTAATGTAACTGGTGAAGGTGGAGCTTTAACTGCTTTATGTACAGTATACTATTGATTACTTTAATCCATAAAAATGCCTCATATTTTATAAACTGATCATATGTTTTGTATGTTAAATCTTAATTTTAAAGGTAACTGTAGTGGTGAAATAACTGTATAGGGGTAAAAATCAATATTCGCCTCAAATTTAATGGAGTAAAAGTGGAAAGCAGTACAAATACTCAAATATGACTTACTTGACTAAATGTACGTAGATATTTTCCACTGCTACCCAAAATATAAATTATATATATCAAGGGCTCTATCTCTTTCAGTATGATCAAAATAAGAAGCCAAGAGGAATTCAGAAAACTGTGTTTTTCAGATATTTAAATTATGAATACATAAATACAAAAAAGGGTATTGAAAACCCTGTCAAAAGAAAATCTCTCCTTTATGAATTGCTCCTGACAGATTAAACATACAGAGTCCATATCTGTATGACAGTATCGTCAGTTGTATCTGTGGCTTCTCTCCAGCACTGCAGTGAGCTCACCGCCTGTTTTATATCATTGTAATGGTCTGATGACTCCAGTTGGATCCAGCAGCCATGCCATGTTCCTCCGTCCGACTGTGGACCCACACTGACAAATTCAGATTAATTACAGTCTGTATATATGCATCTCTCTGATGGTCTGTAAAATTACAACATTAGCCAAATTACCCTTTTAGTAATTCTAAATCATTTGTTCTGATCTGTTTTTTTTCCCCCTGCGCTGACGGCTGATGGCTCCCTTGAGACAAGCCTTTCTTTTCCCACACCCACACCCACACACACACACACACACACACACCCACACACACACACACACACACATAAGCACACACTGACAGACAGTGAAATAGGACATCATTGACAGCATTTACCAGGATACTGTCTGAAGAAACCTTTGGCACTTCCGAAGTACTGCCAGATCAGTGTTGGGTCTCTTTCGAAATTATCTACGAAGACTTTATTGAGAGCCTCGGACCAGTAAACTCCGTTCACTATGTCAGGATCTGAGGAGGAGGGCCAGAGATGAGCATAAATACATCAAAAAGCATCTTGTTTCAAATTACAAATACTTGTATTTAAATAAAAGAAAAAAATAAAAATAAGAAAATGTATTTAAATTGTCATTTAAAATACAAATATTCATTCTGTACAAAGTGATGTCACATTTCAGGTAGGCTGTGTGGCCAAGTGGCAAATCAGGGTATCTTGGAGGCAGCAAATTCAATTTATTTATGTGTATTGTTAGATGGTGACACAGTTCTTTCATCCAGGAAAACTGGGGTTTGAGTCTAAGTACTACTTAACCAAGTAGTTTTGGTGACTAAACCAAATCAAGCTGTAACCATTTAATGACATTAAACATTAATTTGATGTGACTTATGTCAAGTGACTTTCATCACATTGCAGGAGCAAAATGTAGCAATTGCACATGCAAAAATGAGTACTTCAGTCTAAACACCAAGCTTGTATATTAAATAGGTTGAAATCGTATTTAATATACAATCTGTGGTTGAAATGAGTTAGTTCCCCCAGCCCCCTCCTCCCCAGAGTCGGGGAAGCTCCGGTAGGCTGCAGGAGGACAAGATGAACGAAACATTGTAAATTGATAATTGTAAGCATCAACGAGCCTGACACTGTAAGTTGATCAGCTGTTTATAAAGGTCAGTTATCTGTCAATGTAACGTTAAGCCTGTTATCTTGAAAAAAGTCCACTGCTCTGAAAATATACACTCTGGGTTTGAGTTTGGTGACCGTCTGTCTCACTGCCTGCCAGATTTCATTAACATATTCTTCAGTTTAACAGTTATAAACATCTATTCCCTCTGAAAGATTATTAATGATTTCTTCCGACTCATAAACAGACACTAACTAATTCGGTGAACATCCAGCATTAATTCTCTCAAACTCTAATTGAGGTGAAACGAGCAAACAAATTTTGAAAGTGGGGACACAGTAGCCATAGCATTGTTGTCAGAGAAGCCAGTATTCTTAATATCTTTACTTGATTTCTGGTGACATATCAACCTCCTTTAAAGTCTGGCATGCCTCTCCAACCAACCTATTACATCGTTAAGGTGTAAGGACATGTTAATTTCTAGCAAGTATTATTATTTGCCAGTTCTAAAGCATATATGTTTGCTAACTGCTTGTGTCTTTCAGTAAGCTTGCCTTAGCTGCAATACCTGATCATATATTGATTACATGGCTTTATCTTACAGGATTCCATACAACAAAGCTACTGGTCATGAGGAATACAAATGAAACACGGTAGTAATTATGCAGTTATTTTTTTTTTTCAGTTTAAACCTGGTGATGATAATGTTTCTTCTTGTCTTGTCAGAGAATAAAATCACAAAAATTACATTTCAAATACATAAATACAAGCCCTTAAAGTATTTTGCTATAGATTACAAGTTATTTTTTTCTGCCCAGCAAAATACAAATTACAAAATACTCACAAAAGTAGGTAAATATGTATTTTAAATATATTTAATTGAAATATTGCCTACCTCTGTGGAGGGCAAAGACACAGAGAGGGAAGAGAGTGAATTAAATGGTGATAATGATAATCATTTTGGTCAACATTACCAAGTGCACAGTTGACCTTTGTCCCTTATTGACCCCCCCTGAAGGAAATACAATGCTCTGTGACTAAATCCTCCCCTCCCCTCCTCCTGCTGAACGAGCCTCCCTTTGTGCCCCTAACAGAGAGTTATGGGAAGTCCATTATAGCCAAACAAAAGCAGCCTTGGCAACACACAGTGAGAGGTGACATGCTCCGTTATAAAACAAGAAGCTAGCGTATGACAAACATCTTTCTCATCCCCCTTCTCTGCACTCCTTCCAGTCTCTTTGAGAGGTCTGCAGTTGCTTTCTCTTTATGTCTGGACTCTTATCGATCCCCCACAACTCCACTTCTCCCAGCCTGTGACACTGATACGGCTTCAGCTACCATTTCTCACTTTCACCACCCACTTCCCCCTCTCCTCTTCCTCCTCCTCCTCCTTGTTCATCAGCTCTCAGTAAGACTCACATAATCCTGTTTGCATGCCGCAGGCTGAGCTCTCACCTTTGTTGTACATGTTGGTGGGCACCTGCACCACACTGAGGCTCAGGTTGACTGACAGGTTATTGAAATGGTCGTTGGGCTCCAGGAGGAACTCTCCTCCCAGCTCCACATTATTGCCCATCTCGTCCACTTCATTGATCAGCACAGCGTTGAAGTATTCATACTGAGGGAAAGAGGGAATACGGCAAATGTTAACTGAAGCCTGCAGAGACCTGAGTGTGCAATCATGACCAACATTTTAGCTAAAAAAAAACTATAATAACAATGTTGATATTAATACTTAAAGGACAGGTTCACATTTTGACAAGGCTATTTTATAACACCAATCACATGCTGTGTATTGAACATTTTTTTCTTTTTTGCTGTAATCATTCAGAAATATGAATTATTCTGGGATTCTCTCAGTTCACTGTCAACTGTCAACATTGTTTATGTTGCTCTTCTTCTACTTTTGCTGCTGCTAATGTTGCAACCTGTATGCAGCATGCATGGTACACTGTAAAGACGTTTTGGACATTGCCAACAAAATATTACCCCATTTCAGAAGGGGTGACCAACATTAGAGGTGCCTATAGATCACTTCTGACCATTAGGACCTTATATTATTATATTATAGCCTGATCAATTTCTCTTGTGGCCCTCCATGAAAAATAATTGCCCACTCCTGCTGTAGACCCTCAGAAGAGTAAGGAAAAAGAACTCCTTTAAAATTAATAAAAAATTTAGAGAGTAATGGACATTGCAATAACAGGTCTTGATTCATATTTGATGAGCACTGCCTGGTTTCACAGTTCTGTCAGAGTTTCATGAGCCTGCTGCATTGCGCTCAAAATGTATGACGTGTGACTTTTCGTGTCTGAACCGTTTATGTTCCTCTCTCTGTCATCATATCAAACCCGCCCCATATTAAATACGGTTGGCTTGAGCGGGAGGGTAGGCAGACGTATCTGCCAGAGCAAATGAAACATGAGCTTGCAGATTTGTCTGGTTCTCAGGCTAACACCTCAGTGTCAATACTAGAAAATCAGTCCTTGTTCTAAAGTTCAGTCAAAGCTAAGTCTGAGTAGTTTGAATTAGCCAAAGCGAATGGATATTAACCAAAGTCTAGTATGAGACTGATGAGTTGATTGATTTTCCCCTGACACAGTTGCTGCGGAGGAAGTATAGTAACACAAAGATGGTGTCCAGGACTGATTTTGTCCACCGCCCAGAGACAAGGACACCACAGTAAAATACAGCTGGGATCCTCATGAAATATTACAGCTATCTAACAAATGGTTAAAACTATAAACCAGCACAAAAATTACAATTAAGCTACCAACATGAAAACCCTGTGTCTGACAGACACTAAAAAAAATCACATTTGCACAACGTAAAGCAGCAAACTTAACAGATTACTCAGTCCAGGCTTCATGGAAAATGTGAGTCACTACAATATTTTCGTTTGAAGCACCATTTTGATCCGTCTCCCTTTGCCCTATTAGAGTTACTGCATTATGCTGTTAATAAAAACTTTCACTTTCAAATGACAGTATAAGCCCTCTAGTGTTTCAGTAGACATTCATCACACTGTGAGGTGGTGAGAAACATAACATAACAATTTGATTACTTCTGTGATGTACTTTAATAGTAAAATAAATATACATTTTAAATTTATGGCTTGTTTTGTTTTTTTAAAAAATCTGTTTTAAAATGTAAATTCACGATGTAGTTTGGTGTCACGAAATTTCTCTTTTGAGTCTCAAGCTGAAAAGGTTTGGTTTGCTTTAAGTGGCTGGACCAGTTTTCCTCACACAGATAATTTATCAAATGCACAGTTATGTGTGCTTAGTGTACTTATGTCTTTTGAGCATTATGAAACATCAGATTATAAATCCTAAAATTAGATTTCAGAAGAGTAAAAAGGACAGAATAAAGGGGTGCAAGTATAGTGTCAGAACAGAAACAGTAAGATAATAATAAGAAAATAGCATGACTTCTCACTGTGTGGACATATCACATAACATGTTTAACATTATTTTGATATTGAGGCTTTTGTCCAAATTAGATTAGCTAAATTATTTCCCTCACATGCAAATGCTATTTGGCAGAAATTTGGGGTTCAGTGTTTTGTGCAGGGAAACTTCAGCACATGGACAGGTGGAGGCAGGGATCAGTGTACTTGCTAAAACTATGGCCACTCAGTTTGTGCAGGAAATGTTTTGTAGAATCCTTTTTACTCAGTCACATTTGTCAAATTGTGCATAAAGCACAGAAGTTATAATTGTCGAAGAGGTCTAAAAGGACCTGGACTTAATAACTGCCAGTGAAAAGTCTAGCCTCCCTGAACTGAAACCCAACAGTTTGTCTGTCCTGTCCTTCACTGCCTGCTGCTGCAGAAGAAAGACTACCTCATCCTGTGTGAGCGGCCTCTCTGTGGCCTCTGGTCCTTATTGTCTGCACTGAGAGAGAGGGAGGGAAGGAGGGAGGGCGGGAGAGATGGGTGATGGACTCTACAGCATCACACTCGGGGGAGGCCGCACGGGCATCACCATCAAGCAGCCCCTGACAGCTCATACCACGCCTGAGCAGCTCTCTGACGAGCTGCGCCGGGGTGGAGGGGATGAGGAGGAGGAGGGGGAGTCGGGCTGCGGAGGGGGAGCAGCAGGGGAGAGAAACGTGCACCCTCAGCAGAACTGATAGTGCTGTAGAGAGGCACGTTAACCACCAGGGTTATTACTGTAGAGCAGGCCATGGGACACTGCAGCTCTCCGAGACGCCCCACTGACTCTTACACCATCACTGCAGTTAGCTGTAGGCCCCACTGCAGAGATCTGCCCTCCATTACAGGCTGCTGGGCCTTACTGTATAACCACACTCCAGTATCTGGAGATGGTGGCTCTCAATAAGCTTTATTCCCTACACTGAAAGCTTTAACAGGCACTGACTTGCACTGCAGTAGTTATACGTAACAGCTTCATTGAGTCCAATGTAATTTGTCCTAAAGCTGTCTACTTCCCTGATCATATTGTTCATGAGGACATGTTGTTTAAAATGTTGAGTTATAGTAATATGTGACTAACAGAAGCTTTCATCATATGAGCAAAATACACTCTGCTTTAAGAAAAATATTTATAACCCTGTGGCATTTTGTAACAGTGTTATAAAGTGCTGTAGGAACGCCTGCTAAAACCCAGAAATAAGTTTGGAATAAGGTTGGTGGTTAACACAAAGTTAAAAGCTTTTCATGCTTTTTCTGCAACATAAAATGCATCAGTAAATATCCTGTTCATAAAACTTGAAGCTTTTACATTGCTTAAGAAAAACAGCCACTAACAAGAGTCTAAATAAGACAGTAACACTTTATAATAACCATCATTAATAAATGGTAAATTAATTGTTAATTAAACTTAAGCTTAGTTTTAGTTATTGTATATAAACATTCAAATGTTTATATATGCTTTATAAAGCATTTATTCAGAAATTGTTACCTTTTACAAACATCAGTTGCAACTTCACAATAACCATCCAGATAATGGTTATAGACAACATGTTCTCACTCAATTCAATTAATCAAATACAGTAGCTTGTTCAGTGGTCTTATACACTTCAAACTATGAGCCCATGCTTCACATTCAAGTTAATAAATATGTAGCATCCAGACAGACAAAACAAAGGCCCAAAAAGTACTTGACTACTTTAGACAACAGAACTACTGCCTCAGGTTCAGGAAACAAAACTTCTTGAGTAAGTGGAGTAAAAGATCATGTTCTGGATTAGTTTGCAAATGTATGTAACGTAACATAATATTACATATTCATGTATGTAATGTAAGTTACATATGTAAGTGCGTATGTTATCATCAGCTGCAGCATTATAATAGCCATCAAAAACAAGCTAATTATTAACACTATGTTTTACAAAGTGTTACAAATATCTGGTCCATTGCTCTATGATAATGATTTCTTAAAGGTTAACAAATCATTTGGTAATAATTAACAAATACTTAATATTGTTTGTTAACAGTGAATAAAGTATTAACTAAAGTTTAATTAACTATTAATATACCACTTATACAAACAAAGCCAAACACTAGTCACATAGTGGTGTTGATGTGATGTGTTCTGTGTTGGTGTGAAGATTATCTTGCTCGACAAAATGTGTAAGTATCATAAACTTTTGTTTGCTGCAAAGATAACTTTCTGCAAAAATTGAAAATCCGATGGAAAATCCCACTGGCTTTTTGTCGAGTGATCCAACATGTTGCTAACTCCCAGGCTTGCCTTCAAAACTGTGTCATCCCTGCAGCACTCCATTAGATCAACTCAAATTATTATGATGCTTATAAACCACCATGAGAGCAACAGGCAGTTAAAAACATAAAATCACGTGCATTTAAAATGATTTTTATTTTTTTTTTACTTCAAATGCTTTAGGGGCAATCGCAAAAGCAGAACTTTAGGCCTTTAACTTGAAGCTTTACAAAGTTTTGGCAGAAAGATTTAAGATTACAAGCAAATTTAATGCAAAGCATTTTAATTCTGTTTTTGTGCCTTATTTATAAATATGTGAATTAAGATTTTCATATTTCTGTGTTTGTTATTTTTAAAAAACTGTCAGAGGGTTTTTCTAGGCCCACATAAATGCTTAAAGTTGAAAGCAAAAGCTGTGTTAACAAACACTAAACCTAAAACTAAAAGACATATTGCAGTGAATAAATTTTCTGAACTATCAAGCAGGTTTCTGTTGCACCATCAGACCTGATCTACACACCCTTGAACCGCGGACTGCACTCTGGGTCAATGCAAAACCCCTGACTGTCCTGACATGCAGCAGCTGAGATAAGAGCAGCCGGCTTATCTCATTGTGGTCAGTGAAATGGTGCGTGAAAAATGTGTGGTGTCAGGGGAGGCGAGGTTGGCTAAATGATGCCACAAGGAGTAATATCATGACATCACATCATTATCGCAGGTGGATATTGAATTTTCCTTATTATTTTTTATGGCCTTTAAGATGAAATGGCTGTGTGGATAGGCCTCTGCTGTGTGTCAACTGCTTGAAAAAAAAGTTAAAATGGCTTTAACTTGTTAAAAGTATACAAAAAATATGTGACATATAATTCTTAAAACACACTGATGGTTGGGATGATGCTATTAAAATGCAGTAAAGATTTGTCTTTGGTAAAATATGAAAAGTAAGCAGTCCAACTGATGTTAAGTTTGCAGAAGTATTTCAGTAAACCATGTTTGTGACAAAAATAATTTTTATTAGGAATTGAATTAATGCTGGTATTTTTTATATTTAGAGTCCACATATATACATATCTATGTATATATCTATGTAGCATTGTAAACATTGAAAAGATTGAAGAGCATACAGTTTGTTTAAGAGGATTATTTACATTATTGGATTATTTATCTATTAGTGCTGCAACAAGTATTTAGTTAATAATTGATGATTGAATTAATTGTCCACCACTCTGATAACTGATTAATTGTTGTTAGTAATTTTTTAAGAAAAAAATGTTCAAACTCACTGGTTTCAGTTTCTAAAGTGGGAATATTTTCTGGTTTCTTTATAGTCTCTGACAGTAAACTGAATATGTTTGGGCTGTGGACAAAACAAGAAATTTGAGGACGTCACCTTGGGCTTTGGGAAACACTGATCATATAATTTTCAACATTTTATGGGCTGAACAACTAATCAATTAATCAGGAAAATGATCAACAGATTAACTGATAATGAAAATAATAATGAGCTGTAGCCTTACAGCACAAATTACTCTTATCATCACTGGTGGAAAATGTAAACCTTGTTTTCGTACAGTAATAACAGCCCAAATATATAAGTGTATTGAAAATTAGTCTCAGATCTACACAAATCGTGTGCAGTTTTGAAAAAGTGTGTTTCTGTAGCTGTTTTAGAAGGACAAAGCAATATAGTAGATTTATTAAAAACTAAGTAAAGTATTTTCAAGGACAATAGTTAAAATAAATAGGCTTTATATATGCAATATATTTCCTCATTAGTTGGAACATAGTAGTTTTGTTTTCGTTTTAAAGGTACAATCTACCTGTCTTGTTCAGGCTGTGTGAACAGCAGAGGAGCGGGCAGAGAACAAGGTGACTGAAATGTATTCACATGATGTAAATGCTTCTATAAACTGTAAAGTGCTGCCGTTATTTCACTGTTTTGTTGCTCGACTGGGTTTCCAATCTCGAGCCATGAAAGTGAAACAATGCGCCGCGCAAAATAGTTCCATTTATCTTTGTCCACTGGACGGAGACACACACACACACACATACACACACACACACACACACACAGCTAACAGACGACAGAAATACTGCATTCCCTCTGCAGACTCGGAGGAAGCTCAGTGTGCTCTGGAAATCCGCAATGAGAGACGTTAAATAATGTCCTGAACAGAGTCTGAGCACACGAGCATGTCCTGTGAAATATAATTAAAAGTAGGAGCAGCGCAGGCCGACTTCTTCTGTCTCCCATTTCTCCTCTCTGCTTCTTCAGTTTGCATGACCACACACACCGAGTCCAATACAGAGGACTGTTAGTACTTTAATCAAAAAATATTTTACCATGCAGTTCAACCTGCAGCACGGCCTTTCATTCTGCGTGAAAAATCGGACAATCACCGTCTCTCTGATACTGTACAGCTATTCAGTTACTGTACTGCAGCAGCAACAACAGAACAGACCTGCTCATGATTACATTTAAAAACAGTCAGTGTGAGTTATGACAAGCGGCGCTACAACCTTCAATATGTGCGGCATTGCTTATCAAAGAAGCATTATGTATCAAAGCGCTGACAGGACATCAGTGTGAAGGACGAAGCCAGCGCAATTAAAGACTTTTAGGGCCTATTACCCTTCTCTCACCTTGCAGCCGCTCCTCCCCAGACTGTCCGGCTAAAAATGATTCATCCAGCTCTAACACAATGACACACCACATTTTTTCAATAATTGTGGTCCATCTTTTCTTTTTCTTTTTTGTTCTGTTCTGTTCAAACCTCACCTGCAGGTCGGGATTTTCTTCGTGCTGATGGTGCGCTTCCTCTGCTGCCTCCACCAGCCGCTGAGAGGAAGGAAAACGATGGTTAAAGAGCTATTGCACATATTAATATGTTTAAAAATAAAAATGCATATAAGGCCGTAGTCCTTTATAACGTATATGCAATATTTACATTAGACAATACACATTTTTCTTTAACTTCCAAAAACTCCTAGAAGTTTTTCTACTCCGCTGCTCTCAATATTTCTCAGACTTGCTGTTTGCGCCAAGGGAACGAAGGAAAAAAAGGAAGAAATTACTTTTATAGTTTCCTTGGCTGGCGCGTTGCTCTGCTTCTGTATTATTTCCAGATCTCAACAAAATGTCATTCAGTTTAAGAGGAAAATGATCGAGGAGCATTTCCAGGCTTTCCATTAATCTTTGGATGGAATCGACAGCTCGTCCAGCAGCTTTTGTTTCAAGTTAAACTCTATAACAGGATGAATGTGTTGCCAGAATAACTGTTAGGCTCTCTCTTCCTGGCAACAATTCTTATATTATTTTTAAAGACGAAAATATGCATAAAAAGTGGGACACTACTGCTGTGAAATGATTGATGGAGGCAGGTTGGAGCGGGGTTTCACGCCGTGCGCCAAAGCAGCGATAGCTTCTGTAATAACTCGATTGTGTAAAATGTGCTTGGCTCTGTGTTTCCGATGAAATGCCACCTAAACGGTATAGAGTCTCTCTCTCGCCTTCTGAGCCGACCAGGTAATTAACATCTGTCACATCTGTCAAAATAACTGCTATATAAACACAACGGAGGCGGCTGAGCGGCGGTGGACAAATTCAATTGACCTCACGGTGAGTTTTCGTGTCGTCAGCAGTCGGCAAATAAAATATAATAACAAAATATTATGAAATAAATAGATTTTTCTGATGTAGGTGGAGAGTATCTATAGTTTAGGCCTGTGCGTTATTTTCCTTATTGTGAAATGTACCTGCAGCGCTCACATCCTTCACCTTCACCACTTTATTGAGGTCACCGCCTCATTTTTAAACTCGCTTTTCAATTTGGAGCAAATTTGATGAGGTCATCATATTAGGATTTGTCACACCTGACACTGTATTTCATTTTATTTATTTATTTATTTAACAACAGACAAATGTGTGCCTTTCAATTATTTTTTAAAACACTTTATTGTTGTTATTATAAGTTGCATCAATCCGTTAGATCAAATTAAGCGCTGTCCTAAGAGTGTAATTTATGGGCCGAATCGTCATGAACTGTCGCACACATGGGGATCAGGCGGGGGGAGATAAACGTTATCATTTCCCAGCAGTCCCTGCGAGGTGCAGCATTAAAAATGGTAACAGGCTCAGAGGAGCTGAGGTCGCAGACAGGCTGCTGCTGTGCGCCTGACAACAGCTCAGACCTGGACTGTAATAAATTACACGTGAGACAATATTCCTGACGGACCTTTTACACCAACATGCAGTAGAGATTTGATCTTTGGACATTGATTTTCCAACTGACTAATCAGCTCAATGTGGGACTGCGTTAAAATTAGGCCCATTGGGATGGAGAAGGACCTTTCTTTGACTTTTTTTTTTTTTTTTTTTAAGTCTTCACATACTTATTAATATTTTCCTTTGGAGTCTTACATTGCAATACAATCAATGCACAAAAAAAGAAGGGGGGGTCCCACTACTTTGTGCTCCAGTATTATGCAGTCTTATACAGACTCAATAAGAAATAATCAAAATTTAAGCTAATATTTTTGACTGAATATAACCATAATGTTGAAAAATAAAAAATACTGCCTCTGGTCTGCACAATGTTTTTGAACAGCCAGATAATGGTAATATAAAATAAAACACTACAACAACATTTTTCTGTATTCATACTTGCAAATAAATGTTTTACAATTTGAATATTGAATACTGGACATGGTAAGCTGTTACGATGCATTTTAGTACAAACTGCAAGATTCAAATAATTTCTTCAAGATTTTTCCAGAGACCTCCACAAAATTTTGCTGTAAAGGCTTTCATGGGGACTAAAAGGTCAGTCAAGGCATCTCTCATTCTGCAAGACACCCTGTATTTCATACCATGACCATGATCCCCCCCTTATATCTCAAAATAATATAACAGTGTTCCCCTATTTATGTTAATAGAAACAATTTTCACAGTCTCTAAACCACACAGTAAAAGAAGAGTTAGTGAAACTCAAAAAATGCTGCATCCTTTTTATTAACCAAACATTCCTATCAGCAAGAATCACTGCAAGGATGAGGGTCTGTAGCCTCTAAAATAATCCTAATAAAATAAAGATTTATTAGATCCAATGATGTTAGCTTGTTATGATCAGACTGTCCACCATTATTAGGCCAAACACTGGTGCCTGATAACCAGATGTGTTGGGGACTCGAAGGAGGCTGTCTCTTCTAGGCAGTGTGTCAAACAGCTCACCATTAAATACAAAAACACTATTAACTGCTACTTTTTGAGTCTTTTTGAGTCACTCCCCTCTAGTGGGAGGCTGCGGTCCATCAGGACCAAAACCTCACGTATGCCATAAGAATAGTTTTTTCCACAACTGCAGCTGGTCTCACCAACATAGCAAGAGTCCCCCACTGACACTGACTCTCATCTCTCCACACCCCCGAACAGACACTACATGTTACAACTACAGCTTAAGTCTGTGCCATCTGGCTCAATGTGTTACATTAATGCACATCTTTTTTGCATTACTATCTCGCACATTTAAAATATTGTTATATGGTATACTGTGAACTTTAGCACATTCCCTGGAGAATACATTTTGTGCACAGTCCTGCACAAAATCTGTGCAGCTCTTATAACATTGTACATATTTTTACTATATTTTCGACATTTTCCACATATTGGCAATTTTCTATTTACTATTTATGCTTCTTGACTTGAAATTCTTCTGATTTCTTTGCTTTTCATCTGTTTTTATATTTTTCTACTTATGTTTATTGTTGTGCATCAAAACACCAGGGTAAATTCCTTGTATGTGGAAAACCTACTCAACAATAAACCTGACTATCATAGTACATTTTGAAAAAAGATCCTCACTTAAGAAAAAAGAACAAAAAAAGACAACCCCTGCTCGTTTCTGACTCCCCTCACCCCCTCATTCAACCCCTCTAATAATTCAATAATGTACAGTCTCTTTCCCTCTAAAAATAGATTAAAAGTAATGGAATAAAATGCTTTTGTCAAACATCTGTTATATTTTACCTACCCTGGTGGCCTCTGCTTTTTTCCGAAACACTTCCTCCATCTTCACAGCCAGGTTTTTCACCAGTTTCACACCATCAATTTCTTCCACTCTAACTGACTTTTCAAATTCCTTATATTTCTGAAAACAACCAGAAACAAACATGAGGGATAGACAGAGGGAACAACTGTAAATGTTATAATACTGACTGGAGGAAAACATACTGCAGACTGACTGAGCTCACATGGTTGATTAACACATTATGAGTGTCTCATTAATAGGACAGGAAACAAACATTAAGATCATCATCTTTTTCTTTGTGAGTGTTTGTTCAGCAACATTTTAGAGCTCTATTGTTTCACTGCATCCCTCTCCAGAGAGGCGGGGAGTTGTTAAACAAGGCTTATAAGCCGTCACATGTTGGCTGACAAGCTGCATGCAGCCAGTCTCAGATGAACGCCTGATAAAACCCTCGCTGCAACACACAATGATTGATAGTCTTTATCCGGTTTCAGTCATTGGCTGCACATGCTGCTTCTTTTCTCCCTGATTGGCTGGAGATGGCCATGCTGGGTGGCCGCGGGGAGGGTCGGGTGGGCGGGGCTGGATCTGAAGGCTATGCATGGTAAGAGGGTAATTGAAATGGAGTCAAAGCACAGGAGAAAGATAATAACGTGTCAAGCTTGGGCGATTCTGGGTAATGAACTACACCTCACATAATGCTGATGCTGCTGGATGCACAGGACCTCCAGTGATACAGAACAAAGCCCGCCACAGCTCGGAGGAATATAACATTACATAATCCTACCACACCTGCCTGGCGTACACACACTCACACTTACACGTCAAATAAAAACAAAAACCTGATCCTCTCACGCTGTCCAGTCAGCCACATCTCACACACTTCCAATAACCTTATCTAAAAATAAACATAAGGCTTGTAACGTGCATTCAAACACATTGTGCGGACACACAAAAACACACACACACCAGTACATGAGGCGACAAATTACCTACTGAAAGGAAGAGTGTGGGCTCGCACTGGAGCAGAACAGTTCATTTCACGCCTGTCCTCCTCGCCTCAGCACCCCGTGTCCCCAGTCCCCCCCCAACCTCCCTTCCTCCTCCCTCACACTCCTCCAGTCATCAAGAGGAGGTTAGGCCCCATCCATCAAAAGCACTGATCATGATTATTGATTAGGGTAATGGCCAATGCAGGAGTGAGGCCTGCCTGCCTGCCGGGAGCCTGCCTGCATGAAGAGCCCCAGTGTTTCCCTTTCCTTTTGCAGAAATCTTGGTAAAAATCGGGTAATTCACCATAAAAGCATCTAATGATCAGCCTTAATGACCAGCCCCTAACGACCCGTCAGTTCCCTCACAGCTCACTGCTTTGTGCTGACTGGCTTGGACACAGCTCTCTCCAGACATGCCTCCATGAACAGGAACACAAGCAAAGTGCTTACATACACACAAAAAAAGGAACAAATCTGCAGGGCATATTGCAAAAAAAAAAAAAAAAAAATGTTTTTGTATAAAAGATGAAATGCATCATTTTAGCCACAGCTTCAGCTTCAGTTTTATGTTTGAGCTTAAATCAGTTGCTGTCTATATTTCAAGACACTAAGAGAGACGTAACAAGCCATACTTTGTATTAAATTAAACAAAAACTATAATTTGTTCTTTATTAGACAGTGTTAGATCCTTTATTACACTCTTATTAGACTTTATCAGAGTGTATTTACAGACACATTTCACTTTAGTTCACAGTATAGCAGTAATATGTCCCAAATGACCCTCTAGCAACCTTCTAGTAAAGTATAATCAGGGTCTAACAGTGGGAAATAATTCAATTTAGTTTACAGTACAGGTCTTATTATTATATAATAAGATATATAATAATAATTATTATTATTATACAAAAAGTATAATAAGGGTCTAATGAAGCATCTAATTTTGCCTATCTTATACTTTCTTATAGGATCATTGGGGGCACATTACAATACAACTGTACTGTAAACTAAAGTGTATTGTTTTCCACTGTTTGAGTGTAATTAAGGACATATTTCACTTTAGTTTACAGTACAATTCTATTGTAATGTGTCCCTAATTATCCTATAAGAAAGTCCATTGAAGGTCCAATGATGGGAAAAAAATACACTTTAGTTTACAGTACAGTTCGGTTGTAATGTGTCCCAAATTACCCTTTAACAGTGGCAAATAATAGACTTTATTACATGCCTTTGTGAAATTCTGATTGGTCAGTTAGAGTATTCCTGGGTCCATTATTTCTGTAGAGCAGGCCTCTGCCATATATAACAAACTGTTGCCGTGAAGACTGTTGCTATGGACACAGTGTTGATTATAGGCCCTAGAGGAAAATAATTTTGAAATCCATAAAATCATTTCAAAATTAATATTTTGTGCCTAATTGTTGCTTTTTTGGTAAGTAACTATGTGATAAGCATGTTAATGTACAGTGAGCAGGTCATTATTGTGAAATAAACCCCAACACTATGATGCAGGATCCCTTACTTAGTTTTCAGTACAGTTCTGTTGTAATGTGTCCCAAACGATCTTTTAAGAAAGTCTAATAAGGGTTTAATAAAAGGTCTAATACTAATAAAGAACATGCTATTTCTAGTTTTCCTCTAATTTGATACAAAATATGGCATGTTAATTTTATATGCGCACTGTAAAATATAGTGAAACTTTGTTTGTTTGTAAAGAACTTTCACCTCAGTGCAAGGAGGTCCCAGGCTTTGACCCTGCTGGAGCCGCTTTCTAATTGCAGTCTGAACACTCTCCCCATATTTGCGTGGACTTCCTCTGGATGGTCCGCCCTCCTCCCACAGACATGCAGCCGAGCTTTTAGGGTTAATCCTGCTGCTGCCCTTGACGGAGGTACTGCCCTCAGAGCTGGAGTTGGACCCCGGACGTGGCGCTGTGATAGCCCATAGCTCCTAAAATAGTGGGGAAAGGTCAAATGCAGAGAATTAAGAAGACTGACAGGGGTTCGTGTGCTGACTTAAGGGAAGAAAAGAGTTGTTATAGACGGATGGGTCACAGCGTACCATGTTGAAAATTGTCTATAGGGCTGGGCAGTACGGCTTATAAATAACATCTCGATATTTTAAGGCTATCTGTGATATACAATATCTCAATATACATATTTTCTCTAAAATAACACAACACAAATTCTCAAATATTGCAAACATATGATGATCTTGTAGAATGTGATGCACTGCTGTCTGACTATCCAACCACTTGGTAACATGAATAAAATTAAATATCACAGTATTTCTTGCCAAATACATTGATAATACATTGATACAAACACATTGATATTGATACTGACTGTAGGGATGATTACTGGGGCCTTAAAAATGAGATTTATGATAACTCATCATTAGTAAAGTGGATATAATGATGAAGCAGAGCAGCTATAACAGTCTGGTAAACTCAGAATCATTTCTGCCATATCAGAATATAACAATATACAAAATCTGAGATGATATCTAGTCTAATATCATATCAATATATTGCCCAGCCTTTGGATGCCATGTTAACTGAGCAACCAGAAAAATAGGAACCACTGCCCGTGGTAATGCAGTCCTGTAACAGTTTAAGTCAGTTGTCAAGGAGGAGTTGAATTGAGTCATTTTAGAGGCAGATCTTTGTGGTGTTCTTGAATTAAAATGTATCATGAAAAGGTGTCTTTAGCATTTTTTTTTCTCCTGTGCTGCATACGTTCTATCTGTGGGTTTGCTACTGTGCTCTGACTGCCTGGTGCATCATCCTAGATGCATCTATTAATCTAAGGAAGAGAGGGTCACACCCAGGAATATATCATTTAATAAACTTTCACTCTGTCGTATCTGGCAGTAGCTTACACAAAACATTTGAGAGCTGAAGGTCATCGAATGATATATTGCTGAGTGCGACCCTCTCTTCTTTATATAGATCCGTACTGTATATGTAAATGTGATTAACACACCTCTCAGTAAAACGCAGCTCAGTTTAACAAAACACCACAAACTACACTTTCACAACATACCAAAGAGCTGGATCAACATGCAAACAGCTGAAAAAGAAAAACTAAAACTGGACTTTCTCTATAAGATTATACAAACTGCAGAGTGACTGTATTATAGTATATTCTTTAAAACCCATTATTTAAACCCAGTGGTGTTCTTTTCCTAAACACAAATTTGAAGACTAAACAAAGGCAAGCATTATGCTCAACCTGATGAGTCATTTTTTTTAGTGCTGAGTAGA
Source organism: Lutjanus erythropterus (assembly GCF_056507025.1). Lineage (NCBI taxonomy): Eukaryota > Metazoa > Chordata > Actinopteri > Lutjaniformes > Lutjanidae > Lutjanus > Lutjanus erythropterus. Next base: position 25,437,538 of record NC_139318.1, read on the forward strand.
CGAGGACTGCAACTAATGATTATTTTCACTATCAATTAATCTCCTGATTATTTTCGCGATTAATCAATCATTTAGTCTATAAAATGCTCGTCACAATTTCCCTGAGCCCAAAGTGACATCTTCTGACTCTACATTTACTATCATAAATGACAAAGAAAAACAGCCAATCCTTACATTTAAGAAGCTGGATCCAGCAAATGTTTGATATTTTTTCTTGAAAAGCTGACTGAAAGGATTAATCAATAATAAAAATAGTTGACATCTAAGTTTCTTTTGATTAGCTGAATAATTGTTGCAGTGCAAGAGTAGACAGACAAGAGATCTGAGACCTTTGAGTCTATGAACTCATTAAAAATAGATTTCAGTTACATAAAGGTTTGTTTATGGATCTATATTTCTGATTATTATATCAATGTTTGCATCTGATAACTAGCTTTATTTAAAAAAGCTCCAATTTCAGTGAGATTTAATCACAGCGTCATAGTGATTTCAGCATTTGTTAATGTTGAGCAACAGGAATTCATGATACATTCTGCATTAATTTATGCTTTAATAATCATTAGTAATGCAGTAGTTCAGCCTTATTTAAGCATATGATTTGTACCCTTACTGTGAAGTGTTACTGAGAGGGAATATTAATTTTATAAATGTACATCTTCGCAAAAGTGGTAACTTTCTGTGAAATCTTTATGCTTTTTGTGACTTGTGCAGTTTATGTCCATGTTTTTATTGTCTCTTGTATTTTCTTTCTCACCTCTAAAATCTAAGGAAATCTAAGGATATAACCAGACATCATTACTTCATTAGGTTTTAATATCTTTTAAAATGCTAGACATGAATGTAAGGTGTTTAACCTTTCATACATCTAAATATAAATTTAAAATCAGACTTAAGACATACTATAAGGATGCTGAAGGGCTCTTCTCCATTCATCCACCTGACTGGATTCTGACCACTGGAGGCCTGTGAACACAGAGCCCACCTTTTGCATCGAGTGGTCAGAAAGTTAAACTCACTGCACTGGGTCATTGCTCACTCTCACTCTCTCTCTCTCTCTCTCTCTCTCTCTCTCTCTCTGGTTTCTTCACGTGTTCCTTATATCATAACCCCCCTCACCCACTATCGAACCCAGCCACGCTCTAATTCAATTTGTCTCCTTGTCGCATTCATATCCAGAGGTTGAAACTCTTGACTCCTGAGAGTTTAACTGGCGAGATGAGACAAGAGAGGAATCAGAGCCGTGGTTAATGGGCTGTGTCGAGTACAAACACACATGCACACACACATGCACACACACATGCACACAAACATGGAGCTCTGTCTCTGCCAAACACACCTGAGTCTCCTCTAAAATAACGCATCAGCATTCAGCTGAGACACTGAAATGTCTCTGCAGCCATTAGAGAGGAAATACAGCATTACAGCCTATAATGTGTGTAACAACATGACCATCAGACAAAGAGAAAATGCATTTACATTCACACAGGACTGGGAAATATGAAGAATACCTTTTGCAGTAGTTGGGATCCAGAATATTTTGCAGAAATAGATTTAATTTCTCCACCAAATGCTGAGGCCCAGAGCTTTACGCTAGGACAGAAAAAAAAGACATTTAGGCAGCATTCTCTTAAACTTCCTGCAAAACTGCATGTAAAAAATGTAAAAAGAAACACATAGAAAGGTAAGAGATTGAATTAAATAAATGAAAATAACATTTAAGTTGTCCGAATTTAAATATGGTATTTAAAGGAACACATTTGACACCATTTAATAAGAGTTTGTGCAGCAGTCATTGATGTAGTTTTAAATCTGTTATCTCACTTTCTCCTCACTGAATACATCCTGTCCTCTCTTCACCTCTGATGTCTTCAATCTCTCCTCAGCTGTCATTTTTTAAAGCTTTATTTCTGACACAATCAGTCAAGATTATCATCAAGGCCTGCTGTCCCTGACCTTCACTCTCCTGACAGATGATAGCCTGTAATTTTGATGATCTATACTGTAGTCTTCTATTAAACTGTAAATGACTCTGACGAAGCGTGGCTGCATGGTACTGTACCTGAAATATAAAACAAAGTTGAATGTGACCGTCCTACAGGAGACGCTGCTTCAAGTACATTGTCAAGATTCAAAAATTTAGGCCAACTAAATTTTTTACAGTATGTTTAAAACAGTGTACTTAAAAACAGTTTATCAATCAGTTAATTCCTCAAACTGGAATCATTTGATCTCAGTTGATATTTTGTTTTTATACTGGTCGATAAAATCTTATGTACTCAGGATGTAATATTGTGGCTTTTAAAACAAACCAACCAGTTAAAGAAAATGTCTTGGTTCATATCTCTCTTCTTATAAAGGTGTGTAGTAGAGCCTGTTTGACATCTGACATCTGATCTTGGGAATTTAGAATTTAAACCTCATCCTACCAACAGATTTAACATATAAAAAAACTTACTGGGGTCACTGGGGACCCAAAGGATAAATTACTGTAAGAAACAACAATCACAGCAAAATATTAAATTATTTCTTCTCTAAACATTATTATTTATGTAATAAAAAAATAACTTTGGCATGAGTGTTATCCGGGATGAGATGAACTATTGGAATCTGCATTCACATCTTTGACTTTTTTGACTATTAGCTATTTTGAGTTTTCTTTAGTCTTGAATTGAAATTATTGAGGCAGAACCGGGAAACAGTATAGGTTTTCCTAAAGAAAAGGTTTTGCAATGTAATTCTTCCAATCTGCCGCATAAAATCTGACTTAAAAAAGAGAAATGTAGTATATGGAAATTGTAAATTGGAGTTAATGGTTTACACATCTAAAGGCCTGCAGAACTCTGAATTCAACAGTAACAATTTACTGATATCAGAAAATTTAGCAAAACTAATAAAAAAGACCTGCTCTTATCAGTTTGAAATAAAAAAAAAAGATTGAGATGAAAGATAAAAGATTGAGATTGCCTTTAAAAATTAGACAGAAAGTCTATAAAATATAAAAAGGTATGTATTACTTTTGCTAAACCATCTAGGGGAACAGAATTAGTTATTATTTTTGACTTATATCACATTCAATTATCATCGTCTGTTTACTGATTGTATGTAAGGAAACTACATAATAAAGTAACACAAAATAAATGATAGGATCATTTAAAAAGGATGGATTTAGTCTTAACTTCTTTGGTGAATCATTTGAACAAAAGTGTTTTGTTTTGTTTTGTTCTGGTTTTTATCTCTCCACCTTCTGTGAATTTTTTTCAATCATGCTGCTCATTTGTTCAAAACCACATCTTTTTTCCATCCACCAATATATGACTCCACCAAAAAGTAGGAGTAAAACTTGTAGTAAGGCCTTTGTGAGGAAACACAGAGGTCTGTGGTTCAGTTAAAATCCACTATATGCTCAGTTAAATGCAAACAACCAAAATAAAGACGAGTCAGATGCATTCACCGAGATTTTCACCTAAAATCCAAGCTTCCTCTGCAATTATAGCCTGTTTAAACCTCCTTAAATTGATCTAAATCTAAGAGAAATGCTGCACCTTTGATGGCTGTATCTCCTGCCTGTCAGAAACCAGCACATTAGTTATTTCCACGTGAAACAAAAGTTGCAGAGCAGCTTCTCACTCACACTGACAGAGGGATCCCTTGCTGGGACCCCGACACCTCCACCACATTCAACGAGCCGCCGAGGATCCAGAGCAGGAGGAGGCAGCTGCTGCTGCTGCTGCTGCTGCCGCTGCACATGTGCGAGATCAGGATCCTCCAGTTCCCCAACATCATCCTCATCGTTTTAGAAAAATATATAATCTGTACAGTAAAATAATCCCGTCCGTCCCAGCAGCACCGTGCTGTGCTGGACTGACTGCTGGACCCCGGTGCACCGTCTCTAACAGCACGTAGACTACTGTATATGAGAGAGAGAGAGAGAGAGAGAGAGAGCGAGAGAGAGAGAGAGAGAGAGAGAGAGTGTCACCCCCCAGCCTCCATCCTTTCCTCCGTCTTTGTAAAGGGAAACCCCTCAGCCAGTCGACTCTCCGCTGCAACAACCACGGAGCTTTTTATTCTTATTCCTGGAAACGCTTTTGCAACGAAGCCCGAACAGGTTGAGGAGGTGAAGTGTGCAGAAAATGACCCCTGGAGTCATTTAGGGGGTTCCTTTGTTCAGTTTTCAGCTGAGGGGAGCAGCATAGACAGGTGTATCGCCCTCTGAGCTGAAGAGGACAAAACATTTCACCTGCAAAAGGCTCAAAATTAAAATAGTGAACTTCGGTGTCTCCTCTGCGACGCTCTCCTCTCTCGTGTCGGCTGTTGTAAAGTTGTTGCATTTTACGCTGACGCTGCATTATACTGCACACGCTTGATGTAACCTGTACGGTCTCCAGTCTCCATCCTACACACTCAAAAATCCCCGTGAAAGTGTGTGTTTTTCTCTAACTGAAATTTGACCATGTAGTGCATTACGCAATGCCATCTTTAGAGCACAAATGTTAAAAGAAAAAGCACAGACTAAGCTAAAGGCAGATTCCTGACATAAAATGGCTCTGTGGGCGATAATGAGACTGCAGATGTTTGATGAAGCTTCCGCACCGCCAGCAGCACAATACAAGAAGGAAGAAAAACAGTTTATGGTGGCAGTCATTTGGGTTTTTGAGACACTGAGTTGAGATAATGAAACAAAAACTACAAAAATGAGATAGCGACACACGTTAATAAGTAAATCTTTGAGCAAAATCTCCTGATAACTTTGCGCATTCGTCTATGATTGGCTGAAGTTTAGTAATTTATCACTTTGGCCAATGACGTCACTCAGCAGCAACTTTTCCAAATGGGCTCTTGACATTATTCCAGGAACTGAAGTGTAGTGACGTCAAGGAAGCCAGTTTCCACTGGTAAAAACACATGGTAAGTAATATGGTAAGAAATCAAAATTATGAGGAAAAAGTCGAAACTATTAGATATATCATTATATAATTTCTGCTTTTTCATTTTATAATTATTATCCGCCATGAAATTTCTTTTTCTTGGTATGATGGAAGTGCAGGGGCGGGAAGTAACTTACTACAAATACTTCGTTACTGTACTAATCTTTTTTTAAGGTGTCTTTACTTGAGTATTTATTTTTTGACACCTTTTTATTTTTATTGCCTACATTTTTACAAAATGTCTGCGTTATTTACTCCTTACATTTTCAAAACAGTCTCGTTACTTTACGTTTAATGCATTTGAAGGGATGTATTGATTACTTTTTACTTCGCACCATTGTTTTCTTAACATCAGGACCAATTTTAGGACCGAAATGGATGGAACAAAAACACATAAGTTGATTCTTTGGACTTACGTAACAAGACGAAAATAATGATGTAACAAGACGAAAATGACATAAGACTCAAATGATGTAATATGACATAACAAGACGAAAATATGATACAAAGAGATGGAAACAACGTAAAAGACAAAACGAAGTCAACATAACAAGAAAGACGTAAAAAGGAAACAGACAGAGGGAGACTCGAAGAAAAAGTGAGGTTCAGTTAGCTGTGCACAGAAACAGTCAGTATAAAAGTCTTTCAGTGGGCTTCTTTTTCTTTTTCTTTTTTTTTTGTTCTTTCTTTTTTTAAAACACAAGTATCTGTTCTACTTGAATAAATAATGTGCGTATTTTTTGCCACCTCTGTGGAAATGGGCTTCCATATGAATTAGTGAAGGAACAAGTCCTAACTCCTCATATATGACGACATAAAGTTTTGGGTTAGTGCGCCAAATTCATCAGTAGCCTACTTATTATAAAATAAGAGCGGAGCCACCACCGTCCGCTTCAAACTGCTGATTAGGAAGCGATAATGTTGTCAGCAGCAGGCGGGTTGATGCACCACCCCTCCACCCTCCTCCACCACAGGATCTGTGTTTCGACTTGAGGCTTTTATTAGTTTAGTAATTGCATCGTACATCAAAGTTGTGAGGAGCTCGTACTGTCTGGGACGTGCCGATAAGGTGCCTGCTGCATGTTGGATGACGGACAGTATCACCCGCTCTCTCACAGCACCGCCTCCCTCAATGCTTTAATTAACTATCGACGGCAAATAAAAAAAAAGCACTTCTCTGTCACGATACTGAAGAAACTCCTCTGGTTTTATTCACCTGTTACCTGCTTCCCTCGGGGTCTTTGCACCAGCCTTTACGCACCAGGATCCAAACCACGCTCTCCATTTGATTGGATTTCTTGCATAATGCCCTGACCTCCACCCACACAGTGCAGTAAGTCAAATAAACACATTAGTGAGTACAAGAGTATCTTGCTGCATTACCAGTGACTTGCAGTAGATATTTTTCTGCTTGTGTTGTTTTAATCTGCGCATTTGAATGAGTTCCAGCAGCTTCCAAAGTGAGCACATTTTAATGAGCCCCTCCAGACATCTTTTAAGGCCTATAAAAATACTCTTGTTTTTTTTTCTCACACAAAAATCTAGAATTTCGTTGAGTTCCCCTTCTTTTAAACATGCACAAGTTATGAATATGAAAATATTTTTCATTTACAAAGTTTACCTGCTGACACAAGATGTTTTCAACTCCAATAAAAAGTCCACTCTCAGTGTATGTGTGCTTGAGGTTCCAGTTTTCCACATCATGCTTGTGTGAGCTGCATACTGGATAGAGATGAAGGTGAAAACAGAAACACTGCACATACATCATTCAGCACAGTGGAGCTCAAACATCCAAGAGAAGGAACAATGAAAAGAACACATATTAAAACTACAATTTCAAGGAAGAATGTACACATAACGCACTGTTTATTTTACACATATCAACTGCAACTTGCATATTTGTACCATATATTAAATTTCTATTCCCTTGAACTAGAATGTGTTTATTTTTCTCGTGTTTTGTAGTTATTGTTGTTGCTGTTGTTGACGATGTGGCCCTTTTGTTTTGTGTGTTTAATGTAAACTCTTGCTGCACAGCAAATTTCCCTGAGGGGATGATAAAGATAACTGAACCAAACCGAACTGAGAAACAACTGAGTCTGCAGACACTTGCTTCAAGCCTCACAGGCCTTCAGGTGCTCTCCATGGTGCTGAAGTCGATGTGCAGTGCAGCATCTGTGTCTGTATGTTCTAATCTCACACTTAAAGGACCAGTATGTAGGATTTAATGGCATCTAGCAGTGGGCTTAGAAGATTGCAAAAACTTTGCTTCACTCTCCCCTTTCTAACACGCAGGAGAAACTTGTGAAAACGCAGAAGGCCCTCTTAGAGCCGGTGTTTAGTTTGTCCTTTCTGGGCTACTGAAGTAACATGACAGTGCAACCTGGCAACCTCCATGGAAGAGGATCCATGTCCTCTGAAAATATAAATGGTTCATTCTAAAGTGATTACACACTAATGAAAACACACCTGAATATGGATTTTACACTCCAGTTCTGCCATAGTCTGTTAACAGAGCTCCCTAAATCTTACATACTGTGCCTTTAATACATTCTGTATCAAGCCTCTCAGGACTGCAGGTGCTCTCCATGGTGCTGAATTTGATTTCCAGAGCAATATCTGTGTCTGTATGTTCTCATGACACCTTTAAAGTATCAGAAAACCAATCCCAACTTAAGATCAACTTAATAACGTTTATTTCTGTGGCTTTCAACGATACCACATAGATTTCATCAGGAAATGGAGTTGTCGTGGAGATGAACCTGTTGACATGCAAGCTCAGCAGCTTTTCTTAATCCGCTGTACTTTGAGGACTTCTTGTCCATGTTTGCTCAGTCTAAGTCCATGTTTCGCCTTGTAAACAATAATTTGACAAATCAAATCAAATTCTAGGTCCCCTTCTTAACTTTTTTTTTTTGAGCTTTCAACTGGAAAAATGTTGGATCGTTTAGTTGAACAAACAGATAATGTTCACACTTACAGAAGCACAACAGTGAGCCATGTGAACGTAAATAGGCCTCAGTTTTCAGAATTCCAGGTCCTTCATCATTTCAAATAAATCAAAATGACAGGCTTTGTTCTGGACATAAAGTTTTATAATCAGAGCCAGACTGCTGCTACTGAACTCTAAACCCAAACAGTTGTAATCTCTGTCTTGACTTGATTGGACATAAACCTCTTAGAAGGTGAAACACCGGGCACCTGTTGTCATGTTAAGTATGGGGGCTTAACCTCACCTTGTGCCCTCAGCTGTGGGGGATTTAGCCCACCTACAACAGTAAACTTATTCTCATCCAGTGAACTGTGACTACAGAAATATTATAGCCCACCTCAGTGTCCAGACGTGTATATTCTTCACTGGTAATATACTTGCACAGTTGTCATAGTCAAGTATGTGTGAGGCTCATATGCCTTATTATGTAAAATACAGTTTTTATATTATAATTAACCATGCAGCATTAAAATACTGTACTTCAGTCTTGACACTAAGCTACAAACATTAGAAGTGCACATGTAGAAGTACCTGTATCTGTTTTTGTTGTTATTATTATGTGCCTAACTCAGCATGAATCTGACTCAGTGTTTGATAACATGTTCAGTGGAGACTTATATACAGCACAATGCAGTGATCAGCTTAACCTGTTACTTCATCATTTTGGGAATACCAGTGGGGTTAAATGGGATCTCGCTGCAGGAACAGGTACTTGCCTTTCTGGATGAATCTTATCTTATTATATAATGCTGTCATTCATATGCAATACAGATTATGCTTATTGACTTAATTATAATACTGCAGGGAAGGGGCGAAGAGATACAGAGATGCATCAGAATTATTGATGTAACATTGTAGTCTGCATTGTTGTTTTGCAACTCATTGACTCATTAAATGACTGCAGTGTTGCAGTGTTGGTACAGGTCGGATGATCTCTAATAGGGTGGAAGTAGCCACTGTAGTTACATGTAACGGTGTTACGCAATTTAATTACAAAACTAGAAAAGGTCACTCAGTAGAGTGCAGATTCCCGTCAGGTAGCAGACGGTAAAGGACCTACTGCACTATACATGTGTGATTCCAGTGAATAATTTCCAGTGAGAAATAAAGCTGTCTTCATGTAGAGACTATCTTTACAGAGGAGGACAGAGGACTGATAGAGAGCTGTACATTATGATGTCACAGTAACACTGACCTTTGACCTCTTACATATAAAATATCATCACTTCATCATTTTATGTGATGACTTTTGACCTTTGGCCACCAAAATATACACAGTCTTTTGTGTCAAGTTTGAAGAATTTCCCTCTAGGCATTCTTGAGATATCACGGTCACAAGAACGGGATGACCTGAATGCTCATGGGAATAAAAACATGAAGGCATAAAAGTCTTTTGGTCAAGGTTTTCAAAATTTTTGAATCAAAGGGGTCCTTCAGCATACAGTCATAAATGGCCACAAAAAATTAGGACCATCAGTCCCATAGATTCAGTATTTAATGACATTTCACATGCAAAAGGTCAAAGAACAATTTCACCATGACATCATAATGTCCAGTCCACGTTCAGTCCTCTGTACTCCTCTGTTGTCTTAGTGAAGACAGCATTTTTCTCCCTGAAAAATTTTCACTGGAATCACACATATAAATATAGTGATAACTTCCATTTTGAAAAACAGTACACTTGATAACTTTTAATAAATTCTTTCAAAGTCTGTGCTATATACATTATATGAGTCTGGGCAGACATGGATGTAAACTGCAACTTCACTGGTTAATCCAGTTAAATTATCAATTATCAATTGATGATCAGTTTAACATCACTCCTGTGCCAAACTAAGCATTTCCCATCTAGCTGCATATGTCTTGTAATTATACAATTGTTGCATCTCATTTACAGAAGGTCAAATACTGACATTTTGGAAATGAGACTCAACAATCAATTATCTTACTGACCTGTGATTAACCAAAGTCTCCCATCATGGGTTAGATTTTCTAAAGCCTGAAAACAGATGCAAAGGAGGAGGAGCAGAAGTCTAGTTTTCTCTAAGACCACTTGAATTACATCATGCTTAAAGCTTATTATGGAACTTTTGCCCAATGATGCCAAAAATAAACTGCCTACCCCAGCTTTAATAATTCCACTGTGCACTGATGTTTTCCAGCAGGTTTAATTTCAGTCATTCCCCATGTTTGTATTGATAATGTAGGAAAACAATACAATCATGCTCATCACCATAGAATTTATATATAGTATTTCAAATTACCCATAAGTATGGTCTTTGTGTTCTCTGGTTGTGCCATGATATTACTTTTAGCTGTTGTCTCAGCTGCAGCTTGTCCACCACCTGTATCAAGAAGAGAGACACCATAGTTATTATCATAACTACATGATCGCTCTTATTTTCTTGCCAACGCTGATTTACCCGTTTAAACTCCCACTGACCCCTGGTTAGTTAAAGGAAGACAAGAAGGAGAGAGAAGGGAATATAATGTATGAAATGAGAGAAAGAACTAGAAAGAGATCAACAGCCCTCATCAGTCTTTTCTGTAGTTACTACATGTTGTGACACACCTCCTCTGAGCATTTCTCAGAAAGCTAAACCAGCAGTTGGTTTATCCCTCTGTGAGGTAGGAGAGCTCAGTGAGTTTGTCGTTTTTTGGGCACTTGTGGATTAATCCTGTTGAGGAGCACTGTGGAGTCATCCTGTTTAAGTGCCTTTTCAATCAAGCAAAAGGTTAAGGATCAAGGATCATCATTTGGAGGAATTACTGGAGGACTTATTCTTAGACTCGGGGCATCTAATCTCAGCTGTCACACTTGGGTAGTGAGAAATTGAACATCTAGTGGCTCCAGGACAAGAAGACACGATCTGACCACTTTTTAAAGCTCTGCATCCATGCAACCATCTGCTTTTTACCCAAATGCTTCCATCTACCTGGGCTCACATGGGGAGCCCCCTCTGTCACGCACTGGCTTCATCATCCTCTCCATCATTATGGCCTTTTTCACTGGTCCAGCCATCATCCTCAACGCTACAGTGATCATTGTGACTCTCATGCACAAGCAGCTGAGGCAGCCGCTCAACTACGCTCTGGTGAACATGGCTGTGGCCGACCTGGGCACGGCCATGACCGGAGGGGTGCTGGCTGTAGTCAACAACGCCCAGGGGTACTTCTCCCTGGGAAGAACAGGCTGCGTGATGGAGGGCTTTGCAGTGTCCTTGTTTGGTAAGTGAAAAGAGGAGCACAGTAAAGGTTATGTATAGTTTTAACTGTTCATATTATTACTGAATTACAGTACAAGATGAATATATTTTCCTATGTAAAATGAGGAGTCTTTTATTATTTTGTACCCAAATTTTTGGTGGAACTTTATTATAAAGTAACAAGCTGTACTTTATCACAAACTGATCAAAACTAGAAATAATATGTTTTTTATTTCACAGTTTTGGATTTCATTTATACGACTTTAATAGAAGGTAATTAGGGACAGATTACAACAGAACTGTACTGTAAACCAAAGTGAAATCACATTTCTGCTTCAGCCCCATTTCAAAAATCATATGTCAACCAGATCTATCAAGTAAATGCCCAATTATATAGGCAGAAGAAAATTTTGTGGATAGGTGACTGCACAGACTTATTGTATTCCTTTGGGCAGATAATTTTAGAATTGGATTTAATCAAAGAAGTAGGCTTCATTCTATAAGTAGCAGGTTTGTGATTTCACCACAGTTTGCTGTACAGTTTTCTTGTAATGTTTGCTAGATAACAGTAGGAAGCACAACACTTAAGTTTACAGTGCAGTTTCTTTGTAATGTGTCCCAAAATATCCTCTACTAAAGTTTAATAAGGGTCTAACAGTGAAAACAATACACTTTAGTTTACATTATGGTTCTGTTGTAATGTGTCATAAGTTGCCCTTTAATATGATTTAGTCTAATCAGGGTCTTATTAGGGTATAACTACTGAAATTTCTTTTTAATTTTTATTTATAGTATTTTGTCATTATACATTGAGAACGAAGGGAAACAAAGCGGTTTAGCAAACATTTAGTAGAATGGCACATTTTTTCACTGTTCACGTTATTTTCATGTAATCCTAGGCATTTTATTTCCATTTTCATGACACTGCTTCTCCCTGTCCACAGGCATCACGTCTCTGTGCACAGTTGCTCTGATCGCAGTAGAGAGGATGTTTGTTGTGTGTAAGCCGTTGGGGCAGATAACCTTCCAGAAGACACATGCGCTTGGAGGTATTGCCTTATCATGGCTGTGGTCTCTCACGTGGAACTTACCTCCCCTGTTCGGTTGGGGCAGGTACGAGCTGGAGGGTGTCGGGACGTCCTGTGCACCAGACTGGCACAACAGAGACCCTAATAATGTCTCCTACATCCTGGCTTACTTTGCAGTGTGCTTTGCTGCTCCTTTTGCCATCATCATAGCCTCCTACTCAAAGCTCTTATGGACATTACACCAGGTGAGTATATGTAAATTTGTGTAGCAAAACTTTTCTTCCTCTTTGCTCTCCCATTAATCAAATCAGACTTATCTTGTAACTCTTTGGAGGGAGCCGACCCTAAGTTGGGAACTACTGAACTAAAGTACCTCCTGTAACTGATTATTAAATTAATCTTTTTGTGCAACACATTTGTTTCATGCTCTACTGGAACTATGTTAAATTGCATTGTCCCTATGAAATAAATTCAAAATAAGAAATTTAAAGTTAGCTTCACCCCGTCTATCACTTTTTTCTACAGAATGAGTGCTTTTATTTTTTGTTTTTTTTTTAAAACATGTTATAGTGATAATACTTGTAATGGAGTATTTTTGCATAGTTGCATTGGTACTTTTAACTCATGAGTATTTCTTCCACCACTGATCACAGTATACAGATGTATAGTTTGCCTTTTTGCAAGCAGCCCTGGGTCATTTGTTAGTTTTCTGCTTTGTAGTTTACCATTTTTGATCACTGTGCGTACAGGGGACAGGAGACATAAGAAGAGATTAAGGGTTATGACATGCAACAGTGGTACCCCGTCAGTACTGAATCACAGACTTTGCAGTCTGAAGAAGCAGGCGTTCATATAAATGGCATGTTCTTAAAAACATGGAGGGATGCTGGTATCTCTAAAATACAAGATCTCTTTTTAGTTGTAACTTTTAAATCAGATTCACAACTGAACTCAACCTTCCTCAAAAACAATTTTTCCACTCTATACAATTGAGGAGTCCCATTCAATCTATACCAATATATAATCACGGTCATTGTTCAACCACTGAGAGCTTCTTCTCCAAGGAGGGAAATTCTAAGTTAATGTTTGTTAATGTTTCTACTATCAATATTAAACCATCTGGGGGGAAGATTTTAGGTTCCACGTGGAATGCAAAGGAAATTCCACTTTCTAAATCTACATTATTTTTTTAATGGGATTAGCCTCCAATTATTAATGTAGGCACAGACTTTGTGGTGTCGTGGTATGAATAGGCCGATGGACCCCTAACTACTTACATTCTGTGTTCCAGGTATCACAGCTGGCTTGTGTAGAAGGCGGTGCAGTAGCTAAATCAGAGATGAAGGTGGCATTCATGGTGATCCTGATGGTCCTGACATTTCTGATCAGTTGGTTGCCGTACGCTGGCCTGGCCATGCTGGTGGTCTACAACCCTGATGTGGAGATTCACCCTCTGGTGGGCACAGTGCCGGTTTATCTGGCCAAGAGCAGCACTGTGTACAATCCTGTCATCTATATCTACCTCAACAAACAGGTACTGTGATACCACATACACACAATGATTGAATTTAGGCAGATATAATGAACAAATTGTAGGGAAAAGCTTGTTTCTTGGCTGTTTTGGGATGTTAGCACCATCTAGTGGTGGTGATAGATCTTAGGACAGATTTTCAGTACAGGAATGTGTGTCTCTGTAGTAACTGTGGTGTAAGACAAAAAAAATCAGCTGACTACATTTTAATGCAACAATAATCCTGAATGTTTTTCAGTAAATATTGTCATTTTATACACATATTTTAAAATGCCTTCTTGATCAAATTTCTTTATTGATATTTTTTAAGACTTATGAAAAACAAAACATTGTATGTACATTATTGTTTATTAAAAAGTAGTTTGACTCCCCTAAAACACTTTACTTTAACCACCTCTTACACAGCTTTATCCATATTTAATTAATGGTGTATAACACAATATAATGCAGTTGTAAGTAGCTATAAGGACATTTTAAGTGTTTATTAATGTACAGCATTTGTCAACAAGTGTAGCTTCTCCAGGGCCTGACCAGTGCTGGATTTTTGGAACTGATGCCAATACTGATATTAAGAAGTAAAAAAAAAATTCACCTCAGCACTGAAACAGTGAGCTTTTTCTTGGTATTTTTTTTTTTTTTAATAATCAGCCTATGAATAGTAGAAACACAAATAGAACAACTTGAACTAAGAAAATTATCAAATATATAAGAAATGGTAGCTATAAAAGTAACAAATGAAAAACTAAAAAAAAAATGTTCCATAAAAAATAAATAAATAAATAAATAAATAAATAAAATAAAATAATAATAATAACAACAGACAACATTTACACCAATACCAGTGTGACTGATATAGATGTACTAGGCCAATATCAGGCCAATAATATTGGCTGACCACTATATTGATCTGGCTCTAAACTTAAAAAGATGTATTATATGGGATTTATTTTTGTATGCAGAATAATTCACATTTTATTGACTGCTGACTGTTGTCTGAATGTTAATACATAAAAAAGAGACAGGATATCTTGTCTTGGCTGAATATTTTCTAGACTGGCTCATTTTGTGTTCTACAGTTTCGTAAATATGCCGTCCCCTTCCTGCTGTGTGGGACGGAGCGTTTTCTGGAGGATGAAGTATCTGAGACAACGGTGGAGTCAGCCAACAAAGTGTCACCTGCCTGAAATGTACACACTCCTACAGCAATCCATTAAAAAATCCTTCTGCCTCAAATGTGTGTATTCAGTTTTGTCACCTGTGACACCATCAGTGAAACAGTGTTTGAATGTTTGTGAGATGTTTTGTGATTTTAAAGCAGACGGGGTTTCTTTAGTGTTATGGATAATTCAAATAAATGAGTAAAACAGTAATTCAGCGTAAGTTTATTCAATGATGATCAATAGAAAATAATATATCAGTATCGATTCAAATAAAGTCAAGGCCAAAATAAAATGAAAAATACAAAAAAATGTATTGATACAAAACCCAGAAGGTTATAGTAAAGCGTTTGCTACTAAGAGAAATGATGTTTACTGAATAAAAACATTAAGGAGCAAATATCAAGACTTTCAAGTAGAGAACATTACCATGGGTCTTTCCATACTTTTGTACATATTTTACATTATCTTCTATTTTAATACAGCTTTCATAACATTAATAGTTGTAATAGTAATTATAATCATAACAATATGAAGAAAACTAAGAGAAACGTTCAAATCAATATGTGCTTCTCTGTAAACTGGTACTTTAACCATTTCATTTTTTTCCTGACCCGCGAACAGAGAAACAGTGCACCTTGAAAATATTTTTTAATACTCTTTCATTCCCAGCATTGTAAGGTGAGGTGTAAATGACAAATATAGATTCCACTAAACCATACACACAGTCACAAAAAGTACAAAATTGTCTCACCTTAATACACAAATCTGTTTAGAAAAAGGAGAAACAAAAGCACTATACAGTTACTTGTGCAAAGACAAACAGCTATGTGCTAATATTTAAATACCATTGGTATAGACTGAACCAAATCATTATTTTCTTTTTCTCAGGAATCCCTGACATGAGGTAAAAGTAAGTTCTTTTCATCTTTAGTTTAACACAACTTTTAAAAGTGTTTACAAAATAATGCATATCTTCAGTTCATCAGTACTGTAATTGCTACGAATAGTACAATGTGCCTGTTATGTGCATTGGTCCTTTTATATGACGATAAATCAACAAAAGGACTAGAACACATTTTTTACTCACAAACAATTCAAAGAGCCCTTTCAATGTGCACACAAAATGGAAAACCTACATTTTCATGACAGTATTCGGTTGAATTAGAGTACAGTACGCACTCGCCTACAAATCAAACACTCATGAACAACAGATCACATTAACCCTAAATATCCTTGGTGCTAATTCAAACTCGTCATGGTAATGCCTGAAAAAGCCCACTTTAGTTTATTTAATCCCTTATCCACACTGAAATAGACTGATAAATTGATAAAAAGATATTTTGTTGTCTTGTGTTCCAACTTGTGGGCTTCAGTTGCTCCTTTTTATGCATCCAGGGTGAGTTTTTCCCTCCTAGATTCATTAATAAACATGATTAGGGGAAAAACACAAAGTCCAGGTTCAATCCTACCTAATCTCTTCCAAAGACTCCACTGTGGGACACACTGTGTGACAGACAGGTAAGCTGAGACAATGATATGTTGTCACCGTTGCCTAACGAGGTATACTGTATGCAGGAACCAGGCAGGCTGAGAGAGAAAAGGGGCGGGGGGTTCGTATTGCTTAGCCTCTCTCCAGCATCCTGACACCAGGACACCCTCTGTCCTTCCACCTACAAACACCGACACGTTGGACTGTTTCTGACCTTTGGATGTGTGCATGTGTCTCCTGCCACCTCACACACTACATGAAGGCTAAGATGTGATTGCCAAGATTCAGTACAAAGGTTTAATGGAATTACACCATGATCAACAAAGAGTTATGTCATGGAAAATCCCAGCACAAGCTATGAGAAGTATGAATATATCCCTGTTATTACCATCTATCAGTTTTTCTTTCTTTTCAGCAGCAAAAAGGCATTTCAGTAGGGGCTGACAAAACCTAGGTTTGACTCTGAAACCAACTAAAAAAGCAGCATTGTTAATGCACTATGCATTTTAAATTCTTGTGCATGCCCTGCACAAAATATGCAAACAAATGTGTTTGTCACATCTGTATAAAATTTCAGCACTGGATCCTTGAGGCTTGCCTTCTAAAAATGCTCCTTTAAAGGGGGCTTAATCTTATGCAACTGGTGTTGGTGTAATGAAGTAACACGTGTACCTCTATGCTAAGAAATCAAAGCCATTTGCATATCTTGTGCAGTAGTGTTGTCACACAAGCAGAACCTCTTAAAAATGTTGTTTTATAGGCAAAATAAAGGGTGCATATTAGCAAAAAAATAAAAGGCAAATGAATATCAGAATATCGTCCCTAATAAAATAATGCAAGTCTGCTTTTTATAGCATAACAGGAGTCACAAGGGTCCATATTGCTGATCTTTTAAATGATACATAATTACAAAATATAGAATATCTCTTTACAAAGTTTCTTTTGTTATATAATACAATTTACAGCATATCAACTATGAAATATTAATCAGGCTATTCTAAAAGTTTAAAATAACCTGCCTGCTAGTGCATTTATCACAAATGCTTTTGTCGCTTCAAAAGTACATATCTCAAGTTGAATGATGCTATAAGTAGGACAGATAGTTCCTGCATAATCTGGTACAACTCTACTGGTGCTCTTCACTTTTTGACTCAGCTGTAGCGATCAATAAACGCTCTGTTCTAACAACAAAGGGATCAGGTTCGACTAAAGACTACGGGAGGAGATATGCCTTTCTATGCTTGCATTGAAAACTTGCATGATATGCCAAACCTTAATAAAGTGACCGAGGTAATGACATCGTACATCTGATTGTCATCACCCTTAGAGACCCGCCCTCCAGAGTATCTCCCACCTCTGCCAATTGGTCCATCTTTCACTGGCATCAATGTCCTCATCTATGATTGGCTGCAGGCTGAACCGAGGCCTGTGACCAGAGGGTGCAGTCAGTCCCTCTGTGCTCAGCAGGGATGTTATCTGGCTCTGTGCTGTCACCTCCTTCGCTGGCAGGTGGAGAACAATTAAATGAACAGGACTTATGTGTCTCTCTTCTTTATGCCTTTTCTCTTCAATGTAAAAGGCACTTCTTTTGGTCAGAGCCAACAGATGCATTTCATTTTTTTTTTAATTTTCACTGATTTTTAGTCTGATAAAGTTCTAATTTGCAGATTTCTCCAGCCACTGCTATAAAGTCGTGATGCAGATCATCTCATCTGCCAGGTCCTCCTCGTAAGGAGCTCTCGGTTCTGTCTCTGGCTCCTCGTCACTGTAGCTGGCTGCCGTGTCCTGCAGTTCATAGTCCCTTGGAGTCAGAATGGGGAACACATTGACCCCGTTGACGCCTGGGGCCATCCCTCCGTTCAGCAAGTGACTGGCTGCGCTCTCCATCTCATCTATCGTCATCTCACATGCATCTGCTATCTCGTGCTTTGTGGCAGCGACGAACTTGGGGTCCTTTGCGTATCTCCCAAGCCCTTCTGATATCAAAACCTGGTTGACAGAATGTGAGAAAAAATATGTTACGGTGTATCTCTGCATTCTTGTTTCACTTATCTTGCTTGTCACATTTTGTTTTGCAGCATGAATCTAAAAAGGTGCCAGTGAGAGAAAAGTATTTGGCAGTATTGGGGGTAACTGCAAGATCTACCGTTGCCTGCACCAGTCACCAGAGGAGACTCCGAGGGTGTGCTTTCTGCATTTAACAAAAAGGGCAGCCAAATCATTGTGCTTTGCATTTTATTACTGGCTGTGGAAATCGCACACACAACTGTATTCTGTATGCCACTGCTAAACAGTCATCTCTGTATGTCTGCAGGCTCTCTCATTGGTTGTTTTTTATATATAAATCTATTCTTGGCCTGGTTCCTTCTTATCTGTCTACACACATGTGTAGACACATACTCCCATAATATTCTAGAAATGCTGGTCCAGAGAGTGAGAACAGACTCAGCAAATATGCTACTCCTTCATCCTGGAATAATTTATAGAAGGATCTGAAATGGCTGAGCTGATCACTGCAGGGCAATTTAGTTTTTCAATGTGATCGTGCCAAAGTTTTTACTGAAATCGTTTAAGAAATCGTACCTGCATCATAATTGTTTTGTCGTTGACCTTGTATTCAATATTAATTGGATACTGTGGTTTCACTCATTTGTTGTGTGACAGTTTTATATGTCTGTTTGTATTGTTGCAGCTTGTAGTGTCTGTCTGTTTCAGACAGATATTTTAGTCAGGTAACTGTTCAGTACCATCAGGATTTATCATCAAAAAAGTTTTATATCAGTCGGCACTTCACACACGATCCCCCTCTCTCCCTCCTCTCTGCTGTCTCTCTCTAGTTCTTCATAGTTATGATAAATCAACGGGGAGTAATTAAGTATTTAAAAGTACACAAATGGCACTTGGAGCAAAAAAAAAAAAAAAAAAATCACACACCACCAAAGTGTACAGTAATATTATGTTTCATGGCCATAAAAAGTTTTTAAATCAAGTCAGCACATCTGTCCATATTCACATGCTCTCTCCCTCCCTCACTCTCTGCTGCGAGTATTTTTTTTTTTTTACCTGCTTACAGGTGGAGCTAAAGCTCAATCACACTTGCTCCTCACATCCATGCCTTTTTTTTATTCCATTGAATTCTCCCCAAACACGAACTGCAGCTGCAGATAAAGAAGCCCTGGTCCTCACTCACGTTCGGAGTGCGAGCGTCAAGTCAGTTTGACATGTGTCAAGATGCTTCCAGTGCGTGTTCTGCCATTTAGAACAATGGGTGCACTTCAAAACACGAGCGTCAGATGCCTTTAGTACGTTTTGGCCTTAAGGCTTGGAAATATTGTCAAAGGAATCAAATATCTGACAAAAATGTTTTGAAAAACTTTGTGTCCAGCATTATAATCACCACTTTAAGAGTAAATTGGAGACAACATTGGTTGGGTGAGTGTATGTGATTTTAAAAGCTGCAGTTTGTTATAGTTTGTATTCAAGTATATGTTTTGAAAAGCCTATACTTTTATAACATTCAACAACACTAGCATTTTATCAGGCACATCTCTTCTCTCCCTACATCCCAACCAAGCCCCAAACTCACCGCTTCCACAAGGCTGGTGGCACTGCCCCTCTTCTGGTGGTACTGGTTGTGGTACTCAGGTGGCACCTGCAGATGGACGGGCGAATACGTCCTCTGGGAGAAATCGGGGTCGTCTGTGTACCAGGAGCTTTTGCGCACCGACACTTGGCTGCTAGCAGCGCTCTCCCTGTGTGGGTGGTCCACGCGGATGAGAGGGGTGTAGTAGGGCGACTGGTCTTTACTGGCCGGTGTGGCAGGGGGAGTGGCCCAGGAGCGGGTGGAGCGGGTCGGGGAGAGGCGGTGGGCTCTGCTGGAGTCCAGGCCTGCTACAGCCATAACCTGAAGGGTCAGGAGAGACAGATGATACAAAGTTGATACACAGCTGTACAGGCAGTACAGTTCTACTACTCCACTACTAACTACAACTGCTACTGCTACTCCAGGGGGATGCATGCACAAATATTAGAGGGAAATGAAAAGTCTGTTTCAATTTAGAGACCGAGGGAAGTAACAGAATAATGTGACACAGTGTTCAAGACAATGTAAGCGAGCAAAAAGTATAGATGAGACGTGTCTGTGTTACCTGGTGCTGCATAAGGTGCAGTGGTAGAGCAGTACGCTGATGTGGAAGCTCGTCCTGGCTACTTTGTCTGCGCAGACACTCAAAGTTGAAGGATGGCCTCCTGTTACCTGAAGTGAGTCAGGAGTGGACCAGTGAGTGACCGCATGCAGGAAACTTTGACAGCATGCAACGCAGCAAAACACTCAAGGAATATGAAAGTGGGTGAGTGGATAAATCATACAGTGAGTGCAAAGTGGCTTCTCATTGCAGCAAGCACTCAAGGCACTGAAACTAATATTTGTGTTTCTTCTTAGTTATATGCTGTCATACAACCTATGCTAGCTACATGAAATGAGAAATACATTTAATTTTTGAAGTGCATTCAATAGAGTGATGAAAAAGAAAACTGTTTTGTGGCATATTCTATTGAGACATGCATATGTAACAGTCCACAGCTGGGCTACAGCCTAAAAATAATCAGCCAAGTACATAATGTGTCATTATCTAAATGTTGATATGTCATCATATTTGCTCATATTCTGTTTAATTAAGATTTACTCTGAGTGCTGGCAATTATATTTTAATTGTGTGTGCAGTGGGGTACAAATCCCTGGAAGGAAGGAGGGGACATGTCCACCCCACCTTCTAAAAAACATGAAGTTGTCCCTGCCAATAAATTATTTATAAATAAATTGTGTAATTGAAAATATTTATCTAATAGAAGCCAACTCCTCTTTTGAAATAATTCACACATAAACAATGTGCACGATGACAAAACACTGGCCAGGCCAGGCAATATGTGCACTGTGTGTCTGTGGCAAACACTTCATCACGGGTTAGTTAATGATGCTACTGAGTAAATGAGGTGTGTTGATTGTGTCTGTAGGTCAAAGCACATCAGAAAACAGTATTTGTGACGATGTGAAGTTTTTACTTTGAAAAAATACGGCACTACCATAAAACATCTGCTTTTATTTTGGAGGTTTAACAGTCTGTCCACCTGAAAGACCACTGGTAGTAAAGGGCATTTCAATGTGAAAAATTCACATAAATTAAGCTGACCTATGTTCTAATAATGAATCATATAAAAACCAGAAAGTAAAACCAGAAGTGGAACTAAATCCGAGCTGTTTTCTCCTTCTCTCTGCTCCTTGTAAAAGTTCTCTTAATAAGCACAAACTGCAATCAATATAGAGTCAGCAGCTACACCCCTCTGTGCTCCGCTTCACTACTCCTCTGCAAAAAGTAAGTCCAGGGCAAAATGTCACCACTGTCCTCAACTAAATTATGAGACCTGAGCCCTTGTGTGTGCATGAAGGATAAGAACCAACTGTCAACTATGCATGGAGTAAGGAGCAAATGTTTAAATTTGTCATGACTTCTCATGTTATGTGGCCTCTGCGAGATATTTTTGCATTTTACAGTATATTACTTGGAAAATTGTGAGTAGACACATATAAGGTAAACTGAAGAGTTCACTTGCAAAAACAGATAAAAAAAACTTTCTTAAAATTAAAAAACAAGACCAGTTTGACTGATATTTCCCTGGAAAGCACAAAACATGACTAGGAATCTAAATAAAAAACAGACATATGTGTTTTTGCAACTTATACTGCATGATACACCAAGGTAAGATACCTTGAGGCGTGGCAGGAAGCAGCCGTCTCTTTGGTGACCTCCGTGAATCGCGGTAGAGAGGCTGCTCGTCATCGTCATAGTAACTGTCTGGGTGATGGTAACCTTTGGGAGTCTCATACTCTGTATCACTGTTCTGATACCTGTCAACATATAGAAAAAAGATCTTCATGTGTTTCCTACTCTGAGCAGGATACAGGTGCATATTAATTCTGCTACATGAGCTCAAAATGCAGTCAGTGGTTATACCTGTCCCCTGACAGCATACTGTCGTCTTCATAAAACTCCTCCCCACTGTAATACTCCCCAGAGAAGCGGTCTTCATCAAACTCCTCCTCCCTGCGGATGGTCGGGTGGCGTCCATCTCTCCCATGGGACCTGATGAGAGGTCAGGGCACAGGGGTCATACTGTGCACGATGCTGCTGTTCAGAGGGGTTACTGGAATAGGGCCATGCACTGCCATGCAGACGCAAGCCTCCAGGGGGCAGCAATGCGACTGACCACCCTCATGATACGCATTAACCACAGCCAAACCAAGACAACAGGCAGCATGTTTTGGGCTGAAGAGTATCACTCTGTCATCTAAACATCCCATCCACTGTGTGGTCCTTCGTTAGACTGATTAAAACACAGATCGCTTCTGCTTAGAAATCGTGAAGTGAATTAAACTAGTGGAGACTAGTGGTGCGATTTTTAATAACATTCTCATACACTTTCCATGTTTTCAAAGAATCTGGGTCCTTCTTCAAAGCAAGCACGTCACTTTGACACATGCATAAAGCAGGGCTGTTCTCAGCGATATGCTGGCCACTAACATTTGCATTACTTCTCCTTTTACTTTAAAGCATCAACACAACTGCATCATAACAGAGGCAGCTGATAACCTGACTAAATAACTGGCCAGCATATAGCACTTCATAACACTGACTGAGCAAGGATGCAACCATTCACTGATCCAAAAAACCAAGTCAAAATGAGACAAACATGAAAATAAAATCCTTCTTTTGCTGTTGAGACATACTGCTGGAGCCAAACCTAGAAAAACAACATACCTAACATAGGTCTCATAGTAGCGCCTTCTGTCCCAAGAAAGCAGAGGGATGGTTGAGAGAAAGCATTTGGTTAGGAAGGAGAAAGGGAGGAGAGAACACAGAGAAAAGGGCGGAGAGAGTGTGACACATATATATCATACAGTATATGAATCATATACAGCATTCTCATATATATGCATGAGGAGGAGAGAGTGTGATGGCAGACGTTGACTCCAGTGTTGGTGGACAATTCTATTTTCTATTTTACAGATAAGAGCCAAACTAAAAATCATTTCTCTTTAGTAAAGTGGCAGCAATGAAATTGTCCCCCAAATTTATTGGGCACAAGAGAAAAACCAGACCCAACACTGGAGCAGCTGACTAAACAGAGCATGGTGAATCAGGAGATAAGTGTACAATTGGTCACTTATGAAATTAACTGTCAGCATGAGAGTAGGCTCGTGATCCATTATGGAGTGAAGGGTTCATGATAAAGGTTTGTGAAATGAGAAGGTTTGATAAGAAGCTGGGTCCTGTTAGTGGGAAAAAAAAATACTTATGCAAAAGATTATGTCCACAGAGCTTCTCTCTACTACAAGCACTTAAGGCAAAGAAACTAATACCATTTTTTTGTTGTTTCCTCAGTTATTTGCTATCATACAGCCCAAGATAGCTGGATTAAAAGAGAACATTTTTTAAATCTATCTATTCTAATTTCAGCCTAACACTTACAGAGAAATCATTAATCCATATCTAGATATCTTGAAACTCCTAAAACTGCCATCACATGTTAGCTAATATGAAGCTGTAGATTCATATTAAGAATACCATACATATATTAGCGTGGTATCAGTCTTATCATCTAACTCTTGGCAAATGTCAGACTAAATGTTAGACAAGTTCTATAAGAAGGAGTCAAATTGTTTATCATAATCCATAGCTGGGTACTTTGAACTCTTAACACTGTCTGTCACATGTTATCATTGATGTCATCACAAGTATAATAAGTTATTGTTAGAAGACCTTCCTAATTAGGAAAAACAGAAATGTAACATATTAATTAATGAGCTTTAGAGGTGCTTTTAGGTGGACTTAATTACCTTTTAACAGAGCCAGGCTGGCTATTTCCCCCTGGTTGCAGTCTTAATGCTAGGCTAGGCTAACAGTTTCCTGGCTGTAGCATCATATTTAGGCTACCATACAGACTTCTTATCTCTCACCAACTCTTGGCAAAAAAAGTGAACCTATTTCCCAAAATGTCAGACGAATTCTATAAGAGGAGGTCAAATAGAATGTTTATCATAATCCATATCTAGATAATTTTTCTGTCAAATGCTGCCCTATGAAGTATTTTCGATTTATTATTTTAAGTTATCTCTTAACTATTTATCTCTTCATGTAAATTATGAGAAAGCCTTGCTCAGGAAGACTGGAGACAGTGGTAATCAGATAGTCTCTAATGTAACAAGATATATAATGAGTTAATTAATGGCTTTCAGATGTACTTTTAGGTGTTCGTATCAAGGTTTGTAGCAGGCAACTGGACTTGAGAGAGTTCTTGAATAGAACTCTATCAAGTCCAGTTGCCTGCTACAAAGCTTGATACGAATACCATGACATGGATGACTGAGAATATTCACAGACACCTACTTTTAGGTGGACTTTATTACCTACTGTCAGAGCTTGGCTAACCTTTTCCCTGTTTCCTGTTTTTATGCTAAGCTAGGCTAACCATCTCCTTGCTGTGGGTTCATATCTTCAGTACGCACATGAGTGGTATCTATCTTCTCATCAAACTCCCTGCAAAAAAGTAAATAAGCCTAGTTCCCAAAATGACTAATTCTATGAGAAAAAGAAAAATTCGATGTTTTTAGTTAAAAGACACAAGAACGATCTTCAACAAATTATATAATTTTACCATAGAGAAACTCGTGGCATATTGGACTTCAGAAATAGAAGGGATTTCTTTCTTTCATCATTGTTTGCGTTAAATTTTTGACCCTGCTGTCATTTATTAAACTAATTGTAACATGAATTTGTCATTACTGCCCTACAGATCTGGCATGTCTGTTCTACAAATAATTTCTCTCCGCATGAATGTGCAGTCTTGACCGAGTGATATATCTTGCTTTCAGTGTTAAAGCTAAAAACAACTTGCTCTACAAAAAAAAATCTGTCATCACTGTGTTGGAAATACCTTGATGTGATGTCACTTTACATGTTAAGTTCATATGTATTATCTAAATTTGACAGGATCAGGGACAAGAACACACCACAAAACCAAATGTGCTCAGAGATCTCACTCTACATCTATTATTTGAACCATTTCTGCAGCAGATCAACAGGCTGATAATCAGCATGTAGATACCTTTGACCTTGGGGTGTCCGCGGCTTGTCGTAGTCGTAGTAGGTGCTGCGGAGACCCGGGTAGCCATTGGGAGGCGCGTGTTCATAGTAACGATGGTGTCCTCCATTGGGCAGACTGGACACGTTGGCATTGTTGAGGTTGATGTTGGTGGATTTGGGAGACTTGCCATAGGAGTTGTGATGGCGGTGGTGATGGTGGTGGTGGTGATGATGGTGATTGGGGTGGGACATGGCGTTGGCTCGAGACAGGCGTCCCACCGGCTGCTCCATGTGGGCATAATGAGGAGGTGGCTGCACCTGTAGAGGCCGCTGTGTGGCGTTGGTCTGATGGCCGTTGGATCGCCGATGACCACCGTTCATGAGATGGTTACCAAAGAGTCCACCGTTACGCTGTGGAGGAACGCTCAAAGTAAAACCACCAGAGCTTCTACTTCATACAAGGCAGCAGAACAAATGTGCTATTGATGTTAAGTTTTCTTTTCAGAAATTAGATGAGCAAAAAGAAGTTCAGAAGCTGATTTCATGGCACATGATGAGAGCAAAATGAATGCATTGTTTGTAGTTTGTTTGAATTGAAATGGAAGAAAAACAAAAGAAGCCAAAATGAACAAAAAGCTACGTGTAGTAGCAATATATAGATAGAGATAGTACATATACTTCATATTTAGCTGATTAATATTTCATTTACTTTTACTTTAGCTTTTTTTTATATGTACATTACCATGTAAAACACCAATAAGCAACTTTACATGTACAATATTTAAATTTTAGCCACAAACATTCCTCCTGTCATGTAAAATTAAATCAGTTACCCTATAAATTTCCTCGTCTTCCTCTGGAATAAAGTCTACTAGCTCGTCATCTTGCAGATCACATGATATCGCTCGGCGAATTTCGGGCCCGATATCATGCAGCGTGCGAAGGCCAGCCTGTAACCATGACAACAAGAGGACTAAACGCTACAGCGGGGACCTTCATCTCACAACTCAACAGAAGGAAATCTGACATCAGCACAGTCACAACCACCACACACACTGGGCATACACACACCTGTGTTGGAGTAATGCACCTGACATTTACAGTACTGACAGACTGTGGGAGATGAGAACACGCAGACAGACAGATGTGCTCTCTTGAATGCAACCTGCTGGGGGAACTACTTAGCGGAAATATCTTGTGCAGCATCCAGCTGTGCTTTGTCTCACATATGCTGGAGTGAATGCGATAAATTATTATTTTCCATCCTTTCCTTCCCTTTGTAGGTGTACTTAACCAAATTGGCACAAAAGATACACAAAAATGTCATTGTAAATGAACTAAAAGCTGGTCATGTTCACTATCTGACAAAGATATATGAGGATTTTTGCTGCCATCAAATGGGGTCATGTTTACCGTGTTTACGAGAGTAATCCATATGAATGTCCCCCTCTTGTGGTATTCATGACCTCTCAGTTGTGTTTGGTGATGTTCTCAGAAATGGCGGAGGCAATAAACTTAATTTTTCAGTGGATGGCAAGTTAATATATGTATACAATTTCAGTCATATATGTTTTCTTAGTGATTTTATAAAAAATAAAATGGGAAAATACTGATATTCTCAGCATCTTTTCAATATGCCTTTGCATTTCTTGCGTTACATCACCTGCTCGCCTGCTTGCTAAATTATAGCCTCTGTGGCTTCTAAACACAGTCCTGCCGTCAATTTTGCTGTTGCATAGCAGCAGTGTTCCCATGATTTAACCACTTGAATGTCAAGCATATCATGTTCACCACTTCTCAAGTAGTAATCACAAGCTCATCAGTTGCATTTGAAGGCAGCAATATTGTAACCATATATCGTAGATCATAAGGTAACAGAAATGGTAACAAGCTTTGGATGTGAATTTCATGAGTGGATGAGTGACTCGTGATGCACAGAAAACACATGAAGTGATGGCTGGAGACGATGACACACGCTTAACATCAACATCTATGATATTTAAAGATGCAGAGACACAAAAAAACAACTTCACACATTGGAAACATATAAATCACAGATTCATACTGTACACCAAGATCATGAATGTCCTGCTGGATCATAAACCATAACATTAGCACAATTAATGATAACTGAATGAAATGCACAAAGACATATTTAACAGACAATGTTCATAAATCCATGATTTCAGACAACCTCTCTTCTCTCTCTCATAAATAAGTAACACACAGACACTGTGGGACTCACCTGCAGAGCGATAGCTGTGTTGTTCTGGGAGGGGTGAGCACCCACCAGGCCTTCCTCTTTACGTTTCTTGAATTTCCTAAAGTAGTCCTGTATCAGGAAGGTGGCATAGAACTTCCC
This sequence comes from Lutjanus erythropterus, assembly GCF_056507025.1. NCBI lineage: Eukaryota > Metazoa > Chordata > Actinopteri > Lutjaniformes > Lutjanidae > Lutjanus > Lutjanus erythropterus. Next base: position 25,465,371 of record NC_139318.1, read on the forward strand.
CACGGTTACCTCATCATCTGAGTGAACAGACCACACAAATGCTTCCTGTGTCAGCAGGTCACTACACACAGCACCCTGGGAGAGAGAAGGAGAGACTCCTCTCCTCCCATCCACCGTCCGTTCTCCTTAAAAAAACACTGTGGGTCCATTAGGACCGCAGACATGTGAGGCACTCTTCAACCCCAATCAATCAAAAAATGTTTTAAATCCAAATTATATACATCCATCTTGATGGTGTATATACTGTACCTCAGTATGCACCACCTGAAAGATCCTTCGCTGTGTTTCAAAAAGAACAGAAAATCAAATATTTGCTACAACATCTTCATGTTGTGTTTGAGCATCAAAACTGAGATCTTCTACACTATATGTATGTTTGATTTTAAACTGAGTACACAGTATCTGTGTAATACTATAATATCAATCCATTAATGCTGAGAGTGACTGATATTGTAACTTCTCTGTCCTGTTTTCCTTAATGTTGGGCTACTGATGACGAGGACAGAAAATAACATTTATCTTAAACAACTGCCATCTTTTGACACTGCTTTGGTTTAATTTCTAAAATATTTTTTGTTTGGAGGCAGAGGCTGTATTACAGAAACTTCTCATATTGAGTCTTAAGTTAAAATAGGATTTTGCCCAATTTGGTATTACAGAAGCAACTATAAAAATCTTATCTTACTTCCTACATGCTCAATCTAACATCGCTTATCAACTTTTATGTCTGTTTCCTAACAGCCAATGCTACGTTTCTCATATTGTCGATCTAAACAACATATTAACCATGGGTTTTTCACATTGATATGTAACATACTGTACACCGAAACATAGAAAAATGGAGCAAAAACAACCACAGACACTTAACTTTAAGACAGATGACTTAGAGGTCTTGGTAGCATCAGTAAAGAAATCCAAATATGTTTTTTTTTTTTGGTGGGAAATTTAAAACTAGGTGGTCTAAGATAGCAGACAGAGTCATACTTGCCAACCTTCCCAATTTTCCAGGGAGACTCACATTTTTTATTGACCTCTCCTGGTTTCTCCCTGGAGTCATAGTTCCCCAATATTTCTTAAAATTTATAACAGACTTTCACATTTTTTCCCTTTTTGTTACTGTATTCTTTTTTTTTTTTTTTTTTTTTTTTTTTTTTACTGAATTCAAGATTCTTACAAAAAGATTTAAAGAACACAGGATATGTTTTGTGTTGACACAAAACATGTTTTTCTAAGACCAACCTAATTAACATGCCCTTAGAAAAACATAACACTTTCTGTGTTATTGTAATCACATTTGAAATTGGACTAGATAACATCCAACCTTGCTTGTGCAATACACATCTTCATCACCATCATATCTTAGGAACTGCTCATCTGCAATGTTTTTTTTTCCTAAATTAAGTCCTAACCCTAATTGCCATGGTTACAAAACTCTAAAAGTTGGATGTGCAACTTAGGAAGTTTCTGTAATACGGCACCTGGTGAGTGTATAGAAACAACTTTTTTTCTGTTGGAAAATGCAATTTAATTTGCTACTTTAGCACATGCAAGCAAGCAGATCTACAGTATGCGTCATACATGTCAGTATGTTTGTGTAAATTCATCGGTTTATTCTCATGTATGTGTGCTAGCCCGTATATAGTACTTTAAACTTTGAGTGGGCATGTTTTTGCATGTATTTTTGTATTGTTTTAATTTGAAGAGTGTTAGCAGGAGTGTGTGAGAATCATTCTGAAGCAGGGGTCTGAATCACTTTGAACAAGCACGCTGGGGACAGAGATCGGAGAGAGAGGCAACACTAGTTCCATGCCACCACCCTAAAACAGAACTGCTTCAGAATATTCTGAAGTGCCTCAGAGTTTTGGATACAGAGATATAAAAGTGTGAGAAGAAAAAGCTGTGGAAGCTCAAGCAGTGAGAGAAGGACAGAGATTAAGACAACAGAGAGAAATAGAGACAGAAGAGAGACAGATAAAGAAGGAACAAGAGACAGAGAGATTAGTGAGAAAGACAGAGCATGCTCTTGCACAGTGGTCTACAAGGCCATGCAAGCCCAAAGCCCAGCGGACAGTCAGTGGCCTCCATCAGCATCCAGGCCAGGAGGGAGGAACACACATAGATAGGAAAGACACTGCTGAGGGGGCAACCAGGAGAAGATGAGCAGAGCAGAAACAGCACGATATAGCTTTACTTGTGTGTGAGATTTTATGTGTGTGATGGGAGTTTTTATGTCAGGATATAGTAATTATGAAAAAGCAGTTTGGAGCTTCCTGTAATTTTATGCAAACAGCATGTGGGCAGCATATGGTGTGTGTGTGATTCTGTACAAGCTGCTCTACTGGTGTGTGTGTCAAACTGTAACAGAAGGACTACGAGGTGTACTGTGTGTGATTTCATGGATAGACACAGGTTGATTCCACTAACCACCAGCAGGGGGCACGACTTGATCCAGCAGCTTCATGCTGGTTCTCTTCCAGATTTTCTTGATGACGGCTCGCAGCTCTTCGTTGGCCTGCTCTAGATTACCTGCACCACAGAGAGACAAACGTCCCTGAGAAACCAGCACTGCAGTTCACAGCCATTTTAAATCCAGCCAAGCTCATAATTACAGGTAACAGAGAACAAAGAGTGAATGCATCAGCAGATAATCTTTTTTTGGAGCAGAACAGTGAGGTTCATACCTTCTGTTTTGATCTTCAGGGCGGTGCGCACCAGGGCAAACAAAGTGGCATTGAACATGACAGTGCCGTCACTGTTCAGAGGCATGTTCATGGCAACCAGCCTCTGAAAGAGCAGAGAAGGTAGACGCTTTTAATATGGTAGAACAGGATGGCTTCATGATCAGTATTCTGTGTGCATTTTGTAAATGACTACGGATGTAACAATATATTCAATACTAAGGTATTAAAAAAAATAATGTGACAATAACTCCTGTGATATTACATGATTAATTGTTTGATTTTTGTTTTTTTTTTGTTTTTTTTGCCAAAGACAATTCATGCCAATTTCTTGCACGTGCTTAAGCCATGGAAGTATATATTTTTTTTATTCAATTTTATTGAAGAAGGAAAGCAGAAGCACTTAAAGTTAAAAGGAAAAACACATTTTATATAAATAAATTATGCTGTACACATCAGACTTATTAATTAATAAAAAGCGTTCTAAATTCATCGTATTTCGTGTTTTTTTTTTTTAATATAACAATAACCATCGTATTATGGACCTTTTATCATGGTGTTATTGTACCTTGAGGTCTTGGTATTGTTACATCCCTACAAATTAGATAATAAAAGAAGCAATGAGAAGAGACCTTGCATGCGACTCTGTGTGGACACAGTTTGCCGAAGCCGAGAGGAGGCTGGATACGACGGAGAAGTGTCACAACATCCAGATGTTTAATTCTGCCCCTATGTGAGAACAAAACAGATGTAAGATGTTAACCATCTATGTAAAATGACTGCACAGAAGCATGAACGTGAAATACTTTTGGATACTGTAGGCAATAAAGCGCATACTTTGCCTCTGGGTCATACTCTGACCAAATTCTCTTGAATTCATCAAGGTGGTGTGGACCAAGAATCGACCAATCACGTGTTAGATAGTCAAAGTTGTCCATGATGACAGCCACAAACAAATTGATAATCTGGAGGGGCACAAGAAAGTTGACATGCCTACATTTGTTCACCGTCAAGCACAATCACTTGGCACAGAACATTTTTTGAACTGAAGCAATCTATGCAGTAGCTTAAAATAAATGTAAACTACAAAATTATAGTGTAAATATTGATTATCAGCCACTTTAGAAAGGGCTATGAATGTGAGTTTTACAGACTAGATCAATAAATAAATATAAATAAATAAAAATATTAGACATACATTTTATGGCATTAATGGTGAGCAATTACATTGTACTTTATTGGAAAGGATGATTCTGTCTTTCTTGTTACTCTTAAGAGATTATGGAGAAAAATGGTTGCTTGTTGAGTCTCATTCCCAGGTCATCAGATATTGATGCTTTGAGTTGGTCACTCAGACTGACCTGGGAATGAGACTACCTTTTTCCATAATTTCTTACTTCACTTTTAATATTGAGTTATGGCAGTTTTTGTAAACCACTTTGTTAAATTCTGTCTTATTATGGGGAGCCATGTTGTTAACAGAATATCTGGAGAGTTTCATGGGTCTCAGTTATACATGATATGAATATGTAGAGCTATGTTATTGTACATTTATCATACTGTAGGAATGACATGCATGCAGAGGCTAAAACTGAACACTATAAAGTGAACTATTACTAGGCCAAACACTGATTCATGTTTGTGTGTACCAAGAAGGCGCAGAGCATGTAGAAGGTGATGAAGTAAACTATTGCAAATCCACTGCCACATGTCATCTCCTCCCCGGGGTTGTAGTCAGACTCTGGGTCGCACAGTTTCCCTGGCATGCAGGCCAACATGATCTCCTGCCACGCCTCTCCAGTGGCACATCTGGAGAACAGACAGGGTCAGAATTAGGTTTATTGCCAAATGGTCTTACATATACCAGGCCTTTACCTTTAACATGGTAAGAAAGTAAGAAAAATAGGAGAAAGATAAAAGCAGGTAGAACAAGTCAAGAACCTGACAGACACAAATAAATCCCTCAACAAGTAACCCACAAAAATGTAAAAACACAGTAGATCAGTTTCCTAAAACCCTTCACACCTGAAGAGAAGCAGCACAGCCTGAGGGAAGGTCTGGAAGTTGTTGTTTCTGTTGATGTGTGTGCCGTCCACCATGGCAATCTTTCCAAACACCTGAAGCACAAATATTGGTCATATGAATTTAAGTGTGACCTTATCAACACAGGTAAGACATTTGATGACACTTTAATCGAAGGAGTGGGCACAAGACCATCATTACACTGTCGTGAACATTTCTGAGACAAAGTTGACAGTGTTTGAGATGGCTTTGTCATGACAACTTGACTTACCAAACTTAAAGAAAATGTTAAAATCTATGTTATAACATCACATTATACTGTCATATGTGGTTGGTTTTGACACTGGCTGTCATGAGACTATTAGAAGTGAGTCATGAATACTGACTTCAAGTAAAGTGGTACATTTTGGACTTGTCATAAAGATGTCATTATAAGTTCTAAGGCCAGTTTGACAAAAGAGCACAGCACCAAGGTGAGTTATCTGATAGACAGACAGCAGTTAGCTAATTTACTTGTTACTAAAGTAGGCTAACCACTGTCTGCTGTTATCTCTAGCTAGCATTAGCTACAGTAGTAGCCTTGGAGGTGGTCACCTAATTATGTGACTCAGCCAGGGGTACCAGGAGCCAAACTCAGGAGCAAGAAAACCACCTTAGTTCTGTATTCCCTGTCATCAAACTGGCCACCATCAGTCTCGGAGACTATAGTTGGTCCTCGTCCAGCCGGGATGTCCGGTCCAGCCAGAGTCAGCTAGATGCTGATGCTGCTAGCATGGCGGGGGAAAGTGCCACACAAACAATTCAACAGAGATGAGAAGGAGGTGAGACGTGTCACTCCTCGCTTCAGTGGTTCTCAACATTTTTTAGTCACAACTTCCCGAAAAAATCAGGTTAGTGTTCATGACCCCTGCATATGAAAGCTACCAAACTCATTATATTATCGGTACAGGTGATGTAATATGGAAAAATTTGCCAGCCTAAAATACGGCTCTCATTTTTATTAGTGTTTGTGTTTGTTCAGAACATGGTGTTTTATGTTGGTAGGTGTCATTTATATGCTGTTTAACAGTTTTAACCATTAGATAGGTAGCTGTTAGATTCCTTGAGGCCAGCTGTATTTTGTAATTTGAGTGCCTGTCCCTTATGTTGAATGTCATTAAGGCGCTGACATTGCTGAGAGCAATGTTATGTTATTTTATTCTTCACAACCATCTGGTTGAGAACCACTGCCTTAATTAACTCTTCATCAGCTCCAGAAAAACAATGTAATTAATTCAGATTGCTATTAAGACTTTTTTTAAACGGAGTGCATCCAGAAAAGCTGTTTTTTAATGAAACATAATGACAACAGTGTCATGACCCGGGTCACGAGGGAATTTGTATTGTATGGCAGTAAGATTTGTTCTTGGTTTCCATCTCCTTGCCGGAGGATGATGTTGTTCTCTTGTTTGTGTTTTTTCCCCAGCATGCCGGTGTTGGCTGTTGATTGGCTTGGAGACCGAGGCTGTCTACTTTAAAATGGCACCTGCCAGTATCAGCATCATTCCTCTGTTTCCTGACTCCCAACCAGGCAGCACCACGCTGTCCAAACCATTCCAACTGCATTGTGCTGTTTTGTGAAAGCCGGCATTGTGATTAACTTGTCCTCTTCTCAAAATACAAATACCTTCTAAAAAAGAAGGCAGTCCTGGAAGCTGCAGGGCATGAAGCCCATTTGTTTTTAACTTTTCCCTCTTCTCCTGTTTATGTTGGGGAGTCAGGTAAGATACCTGTCTTTCAGTCTTATGCACACCCATTCAAATACAGCCATTTTCTGTCACATTTATTGACCAACCTGCATGCCAATGACAGCGTAGATGAAGAACAGCATGGCGATCAGAAGAGCAACATATGGCAGAGCCTTTTATGCAAAAGAAAGGAAAGAAAGCAGATTAATATGAGTGACTTTAATATTTCCCTCAGTCACTGATCAGATAGTTGTACTACGCCTGCCTCACCTGGAAAGATTTGATGAAAGTCCAAAGCAGGGTGCGAATGCCCTCCCCTCTGCTGAGGAGCTTGACTAACCGCATGACTCGAAAGAGACGAAAGAAGGTGATGGAGATGCGAGCACTGTCCTCCGTGTTCTGTGGAGACACAGTACAGAGTCAGAGGACAGGAGGACAGCAATGTATATAGTGGACACAGAGCATCTGGCTGTGCTTTACAGGATGAAGAGGTCTGAACTGAGACCCCGGAGCCAGATACATATGGGCCGAGACAGCAGCACTGCATCTTTATGTCATGGAAAACTGCACGTTTAGAGCATTGAATTTGAGTATTAATTAGTTTTCCTATCGATTAGAAGTCCAAAGCATAGTTTTTCTACACAGCATGTCCAAAGCTGTTTTTGACATAGCTGCTTTTGACATTTTCTGGTCAAAATATAATGAAGGAGAGTGTCTTAAGCAGTGTAGCTGCAGCTGATATGTTTCTGTTAGTCTGCGTCCAAAGCACTGTCAGGAGCCCTGTCACTGTACAGACCTACAGGGGAGGAAGCAAGGAGGCAGGCATGCTGGAGAAAACCTTGCCATACTTGACAGGACACATCTGCACAAGCATGGCACCCTCAGTCCAGAGTCACTGCATGCGGAGTCACAGTGGGGCCAACCCGAACGGGTCGGCCGGGAGGTTCACAGAGCAGGTCAGAGCTGAGTGACCTGATCCCAGGGGTCATCCATGGGTCACTACCCCACTCAAAGATGGTGGCAGAGACCATGTAGCTGTGTCAACAGTACAAACGTGAGGAGCGGCCCTAAACCGCTCCCACCTAACAGGACACACAGCGTCACGTTTGAGTGACACACTCTCCTTAGAAATAACTCCAAACATTTAGGAAAATGAAAGCAATTTTTTTGAGGATATATGCAAAATGATCAAACAAAACAAATGAGAGAAAAACTGAAAAAGAATACAGAGAATGGAAATCTTACCATGAGAAAATAAATGAAACAGAAATAAGCAATAGATCATAGGAGATGTTGGAGACAACATAAAAATACTAAACAAAGAAATGCAGATCTAAACATGGCCCTAAAGGGGGGCGTGGAGCATCTTACCCCCAGTTCATCCACCTGAGGAGTCTCCGTTGGCTTTAAAATCAAAGACCTGTGTTAATGACTTGCACAGAGGCTGCAGGTCTCACACACATTGGGGCCAAACACGTAAACATTACATTTGAAAAGTCTCAGTCAAGACGTAGACAGAACAGAGTCACTACTCTTCTCATTGACGGGACAAAACTGTCTTATCGTTTCACTATGACGAGGACAGACATTTATGTATCACTGTCTATGTACACTTAATATAATGACAGACATAAGACATTATCTTAACACTTTAAAAGACTGCTACACAACAGGTTTACAGCTGAACATTCTCTATGTGGGACTTGTCAGACTGACGAACAACATGAAATTACTTAATTACTTAGCAACATGAAAGACTGGCACACAACTTTATCACTCCCCCGGTGTGATGGTCATTACTGATGGACTGATTAAATGGATTGTATGGTTGAGATGTCTTTGTTGAGCTTTAGACAATGTTAATGATAAGCTAACTGACTGGCATAACAAATGTTATGAATTCATGTCATGATAAAAGCACCATCTCCTTTTCATACAAAGCCTCGACTCATACAGTTGGTAATTATTGTTTTTCCTGTATATCAACATTTAGACTTCAGAGTCAGGCAGGTACACATCAACATATAAAAAAGCATACATTGTGTGCATCATTAAATGGATTGTTTGAATCATTTCAAGTGGTTTTCTATGAAGCACTTATCCATAGTCAGTGTATTGCCTACAGTAGATAGCAGTCGATTAGCCCCAAGTTTGGAGATGCAGAGAGGAGCACCGGCATGGAAGCAAAGCAATGTACTGCTGTGGACAGGGTCAGCAGCACAATGTGTTTTAACCATTTCAAGAGAAAAATTGGCTCTCTTCAAGCGGGTGTTCAGTCAGTGTTGATGGTAAATGTAGTCATAAGCAATACATTCCCCAGTGTGTGCTATATTGACCAGGAAAGCTGAGTCCTCCTGCTCGCAGGGCCGTGGTGGCAGTGCCTACATATACCAGAATGCCTTGGGTGTGAGGTACTGACTCCCATGCACATGTTGCTGTGTATCACCACCTCAGTTTATAACTATTACGATGTTGGCCAAAACATTTCATGAATATTTTCACCACTTGCCTTCAGATAGCCAAATAAGCCAAACATTGCTCTTACCTGCTCAACCAGTCTCCACTGGCGAAATCAGTAATTTCCAGAACATGTGAGTTTCCTCAATCTGCTAGTTTGTTTGAATCATTCTGTGACCTTGGTGTTTCAAAATATTACCAAGTCACACATTAACTACGATATTTGGCTTATATAATAATAATAATGGCTGTCTGACAGCAAGGTAAAGTGGTGAAAATATTCTAAATATAGTGTCCATTTAGACTGAAACTGAATTTTTTAGGTGGATGTTTAAGTGACTAAAATATGTTTCGTTGCTGATCCTGTCTGCAGCAGTACATTACTTGGCTTCCATGCTGTTACTGCTCTCTGCTTCTCCAAGCTGGGTCCATGTCTACTGCCATCCACTGTAGGTAATACACTGACAATTGATAATTACCTCATACTACCCCACTTCAAATAATCTGAATTATCCCTTTAAAAGCACCCATCAAAGAAGTGGAGTATATGTAGGACAGCTGCAATCCCACTCTCCTCTGGGCTGCAATGATTTTATGTCAACCAAGTATTTTGAAAACAATGGTTTTTCAGTGGCTGAAATGAAAATGCTTGAGAGGATTGAGCATAAAAAATAATTTGATAGTCGCTCACACAAATCCACACCCATACACAGTCATTGTCTGCAATTCATGTCATTGACAATAATAAATTATAGAATATCAGCAGTATTCAGCGAGCATTTGTACACAGAGAAAATCCAGGTGCAAAATAAAATAGAAACATCAATCATAGTGGTGGTGGTTAGACACAACCTGTATAATGATAATGTATTTTTTTGCAAAAGGATGAGATTAACTCAGCACTCGTATCAGAAGGCTTAGCACTGAAAACAAAGAGATACTCCAGACAGATATGGCTTCATTCAAATCCCTCAGCACAATACTCATCAAACCGTAAGTATGAGGTGCAAAATGAGCAGAAATGATAAATAAAATGTAGAATTAGCTTGAGGAGGTTCTTTAGGTAATCCTGGCCACAGCGTTGATGGAGCATGCGTTCAGCATTGCCACGTTGCTGGGGAAGCACTGCACGCACACGCAAGACATTTGGATGATGAGGAGGAGCCGTTGGTGAATTCATAGCAATGCAGCAACTCATGCATGTCAGTAGTGCCCCGCAACAAGCAGGGCATAGCAGGGCGCTCTCACAGTCCGGTGCAGAAAGAAGTGAATGAAAAGGAGAGAAAAAGACAGAGGGAGGAGGAGGAGACCAGAAAGAGACACTAATACTGGGATAGAAAAAAAAAAGCCAGACAGATTGAGTCATACTGAAACAGGAAGAGAGGAGAGGCAGAGAGGTGTGAAGAGGGAGTAGAGAGTTACTGTTGGAGTGTTCATGCACCCTGACTGGAGTCTACACACCTGCACTACACATGAGCTCCATTCTGAGCTTTAAGAGCTCACTACAGGAAGACAGAACAAAACACAGAGACAATCACTCACAGAGACACAAACACAAGATCATCAAAGAACCTCAGACTCAGCTGCATTAAACCACCATCAGTGAAAACGTACAAAAATAAGGACTAATTTAGCGTCGTCTGATCCGCTGACGAGATTTCAGTTCACAGATTCTTACCTGATAACAGTACGGCGAAATGATGCTCAGACTTTTACTTTAATTTAACGACTGTAACTGAAGCCATTACACTTTATCTAAAGTGGGCACAAGACTGTCATCACACTGTCATAATCATGTCATGACACTGTCATAACCAAATCATAACATCTCTCATGAACATGAAGGAATCTTTGTGGAAAATTTATTACTGTTGTCATTAAGTGTCATTCGCTCGATTATGTCATTTTTAACACAAAGCTGAAATTGTTGGAGATGTCTTTGTTAGGATAAGTTGACATTATCAAGACAAAAATGTATTTGTTATGACAACTTGACATTAATCAAGATCAAAATACCTTTTGACATAAACCAAGATGAAAATGTCTTTGTTATGACAAATTGACAATAACCAAGACAAAAAACTCTTTGCTATGACTACTTGACATTAACCTTTTTTAAATTTATTATTTATTTATTTTTTAAAAGAAAAACATCCTCTGCATGCAAAGAATATACACTTTGAATAAAAAAAAATGACATAATTGACGGAACGACACTGGGATTCATAAAGATTCCTTCATGTGCATGACAAATGTCATACATGGTTATGTCAGTATTATGACATTCTTATGCACACCCCTTTAAATAAAGAGTTACTCTGAAGCCTAATTTACTTTTTAGTTGCTGAAAAAGCATCTATTTCTATCTAGTTCATACCATGACATATCTGTTTTACCTCATATTGATGCATTTAAATCAACCATCTGTGAAGCTGCACAACTACACAACTTTAAGGAAAGTTAAAAAAAAATGGCATTTCAAAATTTTCATTATGGTTTTCAGCTTTTCAAGTATTGACTGAGTTTTACAGATTCTGCATTAAAATTGTCCTTAATGTTGTGTAGGATGGACGTTTCCAAGCTCTGAGCTCCAGGGCCATTCTGTCTGGAGGATAAGATCGAGGGGTTATGGCAAGAGAGAAAGGGCAAACTTCACAAGGCTCTATGGAAAAAACTGACCGGAGGGGAATGGAGCGGGTGGCCAAGCGCCATCTGCGAGAGGCGGGACATGGAAAGGACGTTAGGGGATGATGTGAATGACACCTCCCAGCATGCATTGGGAGAGGTCACAGTGGTCAAGTGAGAAATTAAACAGCTCATGACTGGGATGGCAAGCAAAAAATTAAAATGCAAACCAACTGTAGATCAGCTATTACCAATGATTGAATGGAAAAAGTTCAATATCTGATCTCATCAGTTTGCTGCATGACACAAACAGCATCAACCACATGCGACACAAACAACAAATAAATGTAAATGATGGATGAAAAGTGCCTCACAAGAACCACTATGAAAGCTCTTGTGAAATCAACATCATGTCCCCAACATTCATTACACACATTCATTCATTCATTCATACATACACAGCACAACTTGAATAACAAACTTTACACATGTAAAAAGCACACATGCATAACAATAATCCACCACCACCGTATGTTTTAAACAAAGTTAGTGCTTGTTTATACACTCATGCAGACGCACATTTTGGAACACAAACTGGGAAACACAGAAATCATGAAATATAACTCCAGAAAAACAGCACTGCAGCTCAGACACCAGAGCACTCAGGAGGTGGGAGGGGGGCAGGTTGAGCAGCGAGTCTTTGGTACACTGCACTTCTAAAAAGCACCTTCGTCGCCATAACTATTCCTCAGAGCATTCCTGGGGTTTTGGACTACAAATCTGACGACCTTTACCATTTTTGTACCAGTTGAACTCAATTCACAGCACCAAAGCCTCAAAGCAGATCACTGACATTTTGTCTTTTTTATGTGTTTTTGTGAAGAGCCAAGCTGTAACGAGGAGAGTATTTTTGTAGTTGGTTGTAGTGAAGTAGTAATCCATTATTTTATGGAGCCTTGACATGAATTTTCAAATCGACTGACTGACTTACTTGGAGCAATACTAAAATAAGCCTTCCTTTTAAGATTAAATCTATGTGTTACTGTTCAACAAAATTACAAAAATCTATTTTTGCCTGAGTCAATAAACATTAATGTCATGGTTTTGGGTTTTAGTTTAGTTAGTTCCTGTTTTATTTTGAAGCACTTGCCTCTCCTCTTGTTTGCTTCACTTCCTGCCTTTGTGTTTTTCCTGCCTTTTTCGATTACTGGTTAGTTTCACTTGTCCATGAGTCTCTCCCTAGAGTACAGTGTGTGTTCATCTTTGTCCCTGAGTCATCATCCTAGCCACTGTCCAGTGTTTCCCCCTGTGTTGAAGTTCTACTTTGTGGGAGAGACCAAACTAACTCAAAGAAAGTGCATACCCAGTAGTCCTTGCATTAACACCTGCCCCGACTCTGACTCTGATTGGTTATAACCTTCCAGGACTGGGATATGAGAGCGCGTTAGCCATGGCAGCTCATGTTTATGTTCCCAGTATTGTCTCAGAGTCTGGCTGCCCTTATCCCTAACCCTACCCAGACACAACTGATGCATCCTTCGTGGATTTGGTGGAGGTAGGTGCCATTAGAGCTGCAAGCTTTGAATACAGGTAGCTGGGTTGTAGATAGAGATATGACTTGGTGTAACATACTTCCAGGGTTATGGTTGGGGTGATGTTTAGTTAAGGGGAAACACATATCAACTGGGAGACTTTGCACAACACCTGGAACAAAAGATATCTGCAGTTGTGGCTGAGTTGCTCTCCTGCCAATCATAACTAGTTTGTAGCAACATTTAGCATCATAGCTAGGCAAACATTAGCATTTAGAAGGCATAGTCAATCACAGCAGGGTGGAGTGTGTCTTCCTGCAAGGCATGTTGGGTATGCACATCCAGAGAGTAAATTCAGACCTCCCTCTATTTTTTTGGACTTTCTGCCTGTTTATATACTTTGGATTTTGTCTGTTCCTTTGGATTTGCTTGACTTTGATGGACTGATTCTGACCCAGGGACAGGTGAAACTACTCATTATCCAAAAAATAGGAAACACAGAAAGGCAGGATATAAAACAGCATAAACAAGAGGAGAGGCAAGAACTTCAAAAAGCAAAAGCAGAGACTAAACTAAAGTAAAACCCAATACTAAGACAATTAGATGACCAATTTAGTTTTGAATCCACTGTACAGGGGTCCCGAAGATAAAGTTGTTGTACACAACAAGTTACACACAGAAAACATTTTTTTTTTGTTCATTGTCATACTTGCCTCTACAAGTTTCTATGGAAACAAAACGAACAAGAGTAAGAATTAGACAACCACATCATAAATCATCCTGGTTTGAACCAAACACAGGCCTCAGTTCACAAAGAAATGTGAGAGACTCCTGTTTTTGACACTTATTTTCACTGCCAAATCCAAGGGTTAAAAATCAGCATGTTCATCACAAAACTTTCTCATGATTCCTGCAACAAACAGTACTGCAACACATTGACAATAAAACATTTAGCATAAGCGAAGTTCCAACAAGTCAGACTATTCGAATAATTCAGGGTGAATTTAGTAGTAATAACAGCAGGACATGAATGAAGGTCAAACTGAAGCTTTACAGAATAAGCCAATGACATTTCAATAACTTTCTACAAACAACAATGCTAAGTTTTACCATGCAAAGTACCATGACAAATATGGAAGTTCTTACTTGAGTTTTGCAAGTAACATTATAAACTGGAGATTAAAAATGAGCAGACTAGAGAAGTGGTTTCACATCACTCTAGGCTCCAATAACAGTTGAGCAAGCAACCGACAGAACCTCGGTCAACGTTCTCCTTTCCTGTTCCCTGTACTTAAATTGGCTATATAGAAAAGAAAGCCAAATGTTGAAGATGGTCAAAAGACGTTGCTGGGTGACCAGTAAAAGCAACATACTGTTAGCTAAATGCTAGCTAACTGGCAAGCTAATCTACATCAATTGTTAGCTCTAACTAGCTAGTTAATCTATATAAATCGTTAGCTAGCTACAGCTACATCTTCTAGCTAATGTTAGCAAAACACTAGCTAGCTAGCTAATCTACATGAGTTGTTAGCGAGCTAGTTAGCTAACAATTAGCTAATTAGCTAACTTAAGATGTGACCATATATGTTGCCTTTATAGTTCGTCCAGCAACATCTTCCATCCATCTTCAAAATTCGTTTTTCTTTTCAACATACACAAACCGAGCACATAGCATATCTATGTACAGGAAACAGGAAAGGAGAAAGTGTTCCGCTGGGTACCAGTTTGCTCAACTGCTATTGGACCACAGAGCAAAAGGGGAATGACTTTTTTATTCTTTTGAAGGCCTCTAAAACAAGTTTTAAAAAAAGAGAGAGGAAAAAAACACTCCTTGATTAACCTGCTCTTTAGTCTTGTCAAGAGAGAAGTTGACATTTTCAACGTCCTCAAGACAGAAAGATTGGGAACCACTGCACTAGAGATTTGGAACTACTGCACGGCACTATTAAATTTCAATAAAAAAATGTCTGCCAGTTGCCATGTGGCTTTCCTGTAAGGCTTCAGTTCAATTTGGGAGGCAGAAAAAAGTAGTACTTACATTAACTTCAGTGATAGCGATATCAACGACGCTACCAACAACAATTAAGGCATCAAATGTGTTCCAAGCATCAGCGAAATAGTGCTGTTAATGCATGGCATTACATGTAAGGGTAAAGATGGGAATGAATGAGAGAGACCGTGAAGAAGACAGATGATCAGGGAAGAGCAGGAGGTAAAGAGGGTACGAGCCGGGGGATTTAATGAAATGACAGGGTCAGGGGAGGACAAAAGGAGAGAAAAAAGGAGATAAAGTATTAAGAGCGATCAGACAAAAAGCCAGAAATCTGAGTCCTGCTGTGGAGACCTGCAGTGTGAACTGAACAGAGAGAGGTCAGAGAGCAGCGGGACTCGTTGTCGCTGAGCTTACTTACATCGATCTCACTGAGCACAATGTCTACTATGCTGCCAATCACAACCAAGGCGTCGAACACATTCCAGGCATCCCCAAAATAGCCCTGAGTGAGGTGGAGCGAGTGGTATGCAAGTTGGATGTGAGATCAGCAAAAACAAAAAGTCTTTACTCTTACATTGAAATGTATACAGATGTTATCTAGTCATTTAAAACACACGGGAACCCCTGCTGAAGGGTTGATGATTGTAATGCGTCAATTTATAAACTGCTGTTGAGGATCTGTTAACACTAAGCTTACATGCAAAGACACTGCTGCCAAGAACTTCACAAGCAGTGAGGACTATTTGACTACAAACAAAGAACAAAAGTCAGCACTGCACCCCACACTCTGTCTCTTACTAGCATCCTGTCCTTCTTCTCAACAAACAGCTGTTGGGCAGCAGCACAGTTGAGGGGGAAATTTGAAAAAAAGGAAAAACATTCACTGACTGAATCCACTTCTCCATTGAAAAACAGTTGCAATAGTTAAACATTTCGTGAAATCTGCTTTTTTGCTCATTTGCAGAAAGTTAAACGACAGCGTGGAAACCACTCTCACATCCATCTACTAAATATGAAGCCGCAACCAGGAGTTAGTTAGCCTAGCTTAGCATAAAGACTGGAAACAGGCTGAGCCACCATAACATGGCCTTCATACATATCATCATATTATAATGCCATTATCACAATTTTTTTATCATCAAAAATCCAAACATTATGACGACATATCATGAACAATATGATATGGCACAATCCTAGTTTTATGTCTTTGTGCTAGGCTTAGCTAGCTGTAGCATAATTTCAACAGACAGATGTAAGGTTGCTACTGATCCTCTCATTTAATAACTCTCTGTAATGTTCTTAAAGTATTCCTGTAATACAATAAATTAATCTGCATTAATAAATGTACACTAAAGGATCTGTGTGTTTATCAGTATAGCATCTATTTTAGTTAGTGTCCATTTGAGCTCTGCTGGAAGAGGTTGTCTGTGAAGGCATTTGCGGTGTGACTCACCCTGGGTTTGAAAGCGATGAGTTTGAGAACCATTTCCACAGTGAAGACAGCAGTGAAAACCATATTAAGAATGTCCATTACATAGTTAAAGAGCGCTGACTGGCCATAATGCTGCAGAACAGAGACAAAAAGGGACAGTTAGAGGAACCTGAAGAAAAGGGAGCTGCTATTATTTCAAAATATGCTCTTTATTCATTTTAGACAAAACAAAGATTCTGGTCAAGAAGTCAAAAAAAGAAAATAACACACCTGCAAAAGTAAAACAGTAAAAAATTAGAAAGAATATTTAAAAAACAACATTTAAAGCCAGTAAGTGTATAATCTTTATGTGATAAAAGTTTAGTGCTTGTTCTTAGCGGGAACTGCTGGGTCTCTGTAAATAATATAAAGAGTAAAGTCTAGACATGTTCTATATGAGAAATACCCTAAGATAACTTCTCTTATGATTTGGGGCTATATAAATAAAATGGACTTCACTCTACCACACTGTTCTTCAAATGATTCTGAAGGTTCAAGTTTGAAGAAAAGTAAAACAATCTGGGTGAAAATTGAGGGTGTTTGGATTCAGTCCATTAATCTCAGTGTCCTTGGGTCGGCTAGCATTGATGTTACATGGTGTATTTTTTGACATTACCACTAGATGATGCCAAAGCACACACAGTACCTAGGCAAAAATTGCACGGTAAATATGCATGAAAGTATGGCAGACAGAAAACTGTTATTTAACTTGCTGGTGACAAAATAACTTTTTTAGAAACTAAGTGGTTTAGTCGAAAATGTGTTTTGTCATATGACTGCACTCAAACTAATGTTTGATACTTCCTAGTCTGGACTCAAATGAACTTCAAAGCAGATGTTTAAACACATATAATATATGTACATATAAAGAAAGCTGCAACGATAGTTGATTAATTGATTAGTGGTCAACTATTGATAGTCGATTGATTGTTTTGATTTCCGGATTCTCTGATTTCAGCTTCTCAAATGTGAATATTTTCTGGTTTCTTTAGTCCTCTGTGACAGTAAACTGAATATCTTCGGGTTGTGGACAAAACAACTAATCAATTAATCCAGAAAATTACTGACAGATTAATTGATAATGAAATTAATCATTAATTACAGCACTAATACTTGTATACTTGCTGTCAGGTATAATCTTTTGAACAGACATTTAATTTTAATTTTCACAGAGCTGGTTGGTAGTGTAGGTACAGTGTAACTTCTTACCTGTACAGCCAGACAGAGCGTGTTGAGCATGATGAGCACAAACATGATGTACTCAAACCCAGTGGAGTTCACCACATACCAGAACTTGTACTGGTACGGGTTCTTAGGGATGTACCTCCTCAGTGGACGTGCCTTAAGTGCGTACTCAACACACTGACGCTGCACAGAAATACACAAAAACACACTTAATACTCCCATTTGAATCCAACCTGAACTGCGTATATGAGCCACAGTTAGTCTTTCCATGGAATAAGTCTCTGTAAATAAATTCTGTAAATAAACCTCAGAGAAAAAAAAGAGATTTCAGCACTCAACTTAGAATATTAGATCAGCCTATTTAAAGTTCTCCTAAACTTCTCTTTAGTTTTTGACCTAATACACACACAAACACACTGCATCTCCACACACACATTTTGGGAACCTGCTGACTGACCTGGTTCTTGTCCAGCTCACAGTTTTTGTACTCTTTCTCTCCCTGTTCCTGAAATGTGACGATCACAAAACCTACAAAGATGTTCATCATAAAGAAAGCGATGATGATGATGTAAATGATGAAGAAGATGGAGATCTCCACACGGTAGTTGTAAATGGGACCCAGGTTCTCCCTGTTGGAGTCGATAGCCTTGTACAGTAACCTGAGAAGAGAAGAAAACAGAATGCATTTGATGCCGATTCTCAAAATACAGACATCATCTGTGTTTTACTTGAGTATCTCTCTTTGTTTTTCAACTTTACCATATGGTGTTGATTATACTGACAACTGACTTCTCTTATCATTTTCAAAGCTTTAAAATGGTATAAAAAGTCTGAATCTTACGCAGGCCAGCCTTCAAAGGTGGACACAGTAAACAGAGCCATCATAGCCATGAGGACGTTGTCAAAGTTGAAGTCGCTGTTGTGCCACAGTCGTTTGTGGATGGTCGGCTGGTTCACGTCTCCATCCTTATACAAGATGTAGGTGCCTCTGTATGAACATGACATGGAGCATGCATGGAAGTTAACACTGAAACTAGGACGGTAACTGGAAGTAATTTTCTGTGAAGGAGCAAGATGAGTAAAACTAACTTGCACTCCTCTGGGCTGGACTTGGCTTCATCCGTGCAGCGATAAAACTTTCCCTGTGGAGGAAAACAAAACATTTTCACTCTAGAAATGCCTATTTTAAAACTCTGGCCTCACGTGTAATATTGATGTTTTCAGCCTCACTGCTGCTGACCTTAAACAGCTGCACCCCGATGCAGGCGAACATGAACTGCAGCAGAGTGGTGACGATCATGATGTTACCGATAGTTCTGATGGCCACAAACACACACTGCACCACGTGCTGTAAGACAGAGACATGCAAACATTTACACATTGTGATATCCATACTGAACTGATTGTGGTTATTATTGTGGACAAGCTGCAGGGTGACTTTGTGATGAGGTCTCACCTTCAGGCCTTTGGCTCGGTTGATGGCCCTCAGGGGTCGAAGCACACGGAGAACCCTAAGAATCTTCACCACCGAGATGGCAGAGGACCTGAACAATGAAGACAAGTAGGTGAAGTGTTAGCTGAAAAGCAAGATGTTCTATAAAAAAGACAAACAAACAACTAATTTGGTACTGCAGGAATTTCTCCAAGAGCCCAGCGAATGATTTCAGGATCTTTACTTGCTTTTCAATCAGAGAAAGCAGTAACTAAATTAAGTTTTCTGCCATACCTCCTGGTGCCAAAAAAGATCCTGTTCAGGGTTAGTACTTTCTGCTGGGTGGGAGTTTGCAGGACTGACCGTTGCTGACTGTTCAAACATCTTGCTGCTACAACTTGTTTACAGCTTTATTCGCACAATAAAGAGGCACTGAGTGCTGCTAGAATCAGTACTAGGAGAAGGGTGAGCAATTTCTTGTAATATTCACTGAAGACAAGCAAAGTTATGTTGTTGTCTTCCTGACTAATGTAAAAACATGCATGCAGCCATTCATTACACACATTCAAACATCAGAGTACAAATGTGCTGTGGTTTTACAAGTCCCAAATTTAATGGTTGTTCAGACGCAGAGGACATACAGACAAGAACGCTCCAAGGAGACTTTTCGTTCCAATGTTCCAACTGTAGTTTAGTTCCTATGGCTCCATTGTTCCTGCAACTATTTGGTCAAAGGTGAATGGATTAATATTTCAGCTATCAGTGATTGGTTGAAGTCCAGCGCTGGTTAGTTTTTTTGGGGGTGTTGTTTTGGGGGTGATTTCTGTCATTCATTTTTGCTGATTTAATGGTCTGACAAAGTGAGCATCACTGCTCAGCTGCATGCTGTCATTCAGTGGCACTAACCAAGACTCGGTGAGTTTTATTCTGTTTCTGCTGAGTTTAAATATGATTCATGAGGAGTTAGCAAGGAAATTAGTTGAGTAGAAGACAAAACCTTATTTTCAGATGTATGGTTGAAAAGACTATTTCCTTCCTTGATATTTTGCGCACTTGTTTTTGGTTTATTTATTGGATGTAGCAGCCAGTTGTTACAATGTGACATGCCTAACTGAAAACGAAAATGTGTCTGCGTTTGTTTGTGCTCACTGGATGCCAAAGGAGACGAGGGAAACCCCCACCACCAGCAGGTCTAGGAGGTTGAAGTAATTCCTACAGAACGCTCCTTTATGGAGGAAGGCTCCGTATGTCGTCATCTGAGGAGAGGACAGAGGAAGTTAGAGGAGCAAATGACAAAGAAAAAAAACCACACATATTTCATCCAACACACACTGGACACACACAAATACAGAGTTACACTTACGCTCCACACTTGAGAGGACACAGACACACGTACTGCACAAACATGTTAAATAGAAGAACTATTTGCTCACATACATCACTTTCAATCTTGCACACGCGCACACTTCTCCACACTCTTTTAGATCACTCTGATTTGGGGTGGCGAGCTCAGAGCAGTGAAAACAGGAGGCTAAATCTACCATCGCCACCCCCACGGCCCTTAACTACATGAATGTAGTAGTAAGTCATTCATTTCGCAATCGACTATGGGATGAGGCAATAAAACATGCATTTTGTTGCCACGATGTCAGGGATATTTACTACCTGCAAGAGCTCTATAGTTATAGTGATTGGAAAGTAGAAATGGCCTTACTGTCACATTCATGTGGACCGTCATCTTAAAGCACATTCCATTATGTTCTTTAATAGTTCAGAATAAAAAGGGGAAGCAGCTCCCAATTAAAACTTCAGAGTTCAGCAGGCAGAGAAGAAAAACCAGCCAAAATAACTCTTCTTCAAATAATAAAAGTAAAGGATTAATTTTCCGAGTGTATGTAAATGTGGAGCCTCGCAGAGAGACGGAGAGAGGAGGGTGCTAACCAGGAGCATCAGAGAATGTGAGGAAAACTCGATGGGCTTTTTGGCTCCTGTTTAACTCCACATTTCTATGCACTCAGTCAGGGAAAGCAGACTGAACCATGCTCGGCAGGAACATGGTTGATTTTGCCCCCTCTTTTATGGATAATCTGAAGAGCAGTCAGTACGAGAGGCATGGAGTCAGCTTTGACTGGAGTTGACTTTACGTCTTCCGTACGCCTCCCTGGAGATGACCTCAAACTCAACTTCAGCCAATGCCTTTGAAAAATGTCTGAACAGCCCATTAAAATGTGTTGCATCGCACAGAGGGTTGCATCATGTTTTCATATCTGCATCATCAAAATCATTTCAGCGATGACTGCCCCAATGACGTGACACCCATGTGAGTAGAATGTAATGCTGATGTGATGTTTCCTTCCCCCAGCATGAGTTCTTTGATTAGTGCAATTGAAACAAATCTTGTGTTTGTGTTTGTGTGTGCAAAGTAGCAGATCCAATATTTAGTTTTTGCTTTTTTTTTTAAAAGAGGTGCCATGAAGAAAAAAGTAAATAAGAGAAAGGAAACAAACAAGCCAGGTTGTACTGAGTGGCAGGTGACACACAAGGAGAGAATGCAGCAAGGCTCTCGTTGTCATTTAAGGGGTTACCTTCAATATGATCTCAAATGTAAACATACTAGTGAAGACATAATCTGCATAGCCTAGGACCTGGAAGGCAACGAGACGTTTGGAGTGTTATTGGGGTGAGGTTAGTCACAGCACGGACAGGGGACACAGGGCATTTACCTTCAAAACGATCTCAACAGTAAAGATAGCCGTGAAAGCATAGTCAAAGTAACCAAGTATCTGCAAAAAGCAACGTAGATGTTTAACAAAGACAGTTAATCATGCAGATTCATACATCATACAGTATGTCAACAAGATGAATGAGAGAGAAAAACATTTGAAGGTTTTCTGGAAAGAGATTGTTAGAGGAAACACAGTGCATTTAAATTACATGCAAAAGGTATACACTGACTAGTTCTCCATCGTTTCTTATGCAGTATATATCATTAATCAACTAAAAGTCAAATATAATCAGTATATAATCAGTTTGTATAATCAGTACAAAGCACTGAAAATGAAAAACAAAGATCCCTGAAGACCCCTGGGTTGTTTACTTTACAGAACAGTACCAGTGTTTTTGCTTATTTAAGCTCATAAAATATAAATTGCATATCTTTAACATTATTGCAAAGTGTACCATAAGTTCAAACCTGCCAGATAGCAAAGCATGGTGTTCTCACCAAATTCAAGCATTGTTTAATCATTTTCAGGCTGCATTTTCAAGATTTTCCAGGGCCTTACAGATAATTTCACCTCTTCGTCACATTGAAATCAGTGATAGGAGAAGAGATACAAATTTAGGAAAACACAACAAAGTCTGATTTTTCAATATGTGCATGTGTCTATAAGCAGATGTTGCATCCCTTATAACCTGGCTGAGCCAAAATAAAACAATCACTTGACAAATACATTCAGCTTCAATAAAATCTTTACTGCTTTACTACAGCCTCATGACGACCTACACCAGAAGTTGACTAGCAGACTAACATAAAACAGTAAAATAAATCTAGTAGGTTACCCCTAAAAATGTTATACATTATGCTACAGTCTTCAGAGAGGTTTGAGTAGAGTGAAAGGAAAGGAGGGTGAAAGGAAAAAGTAATTAGGATCTCTGGCTTATTTTACTTCTTTATCTAAAAGATGATTTTAAATAACAATAAAAACATATTGAGTAAAAAGACTGTGCCAAGACAGGTTGATTTATTTCCAATACAGTACAAAACCCAATGTACAGACAGTAGTTTCACGTGAAGTACATCACAGTGAAACAGTCGTTGCCTTATTTTTTATTTATTTACTATTTTTGGTGCATGTTGTGTCCTCAATGAGTTAATGCCGACAACATCTTTAAAAACTCTCCTTTATGGTGCATTTAAGGACAATCTGACATCTGCGATGGGTGAGTCATCCGCTAAAAGCATTGCATTCATAAAGCTATGTTGCTGGAAAAAAAACAATTCCAAGAGACAAACAACATTGTCAAAAAGATAATGTGAATTTGGTGCTGTAGTTTCTTGGATTTAAAAGGCTGCTGTTGACTACCTAACCCTTAAATCATGAAGGCTGGAACAAGCCAGCATGAGCAGGGTCATCACATGTCGCCATTAAGTTTGGACAGCCCATATCTTCGAGCATTTATCCCCGTGTCCTGACAGCAACAGTCTTTGTCCTGGTAATTACAATTGAATGAATGTTTTTGAGAATAAACTGCAAGCAATCTTTTTGAAATGTGTTGTCGAGGACATGATAGATTACATAGAGGAGAAGAAGCTCTAGATTTTCTCTTTCTTAATCATCTGTTCCTCCCTTTGTTTCTTTTGACCTCACTAAGAACTGCAGCAGTGGACAGAAAGTGTCAGCAGAGAAATTACAAAATCTGTATAGGCAGATTGATATTGTGCAGACTCGCAGATGCAACAGATAAATGCTGCTGAAAGCATATAATCGACATTTCTCTGAAAATAAATCAAATGCATTCTTTGTTGCTTCACATATTTTTGTGTGTACTGAAAAACACTTTAAACCTGCTTAGACAATGTGGTTCACAACCTGCACATCAATTTAATCAATTTAATATTAATAATAATTTTATATAATTCAATAGTATTGTAAAGTTGTAACAGTGGAAGCTTGTTTTGCTGTCTTCATTAGAGAGCCTTGTTTTTTTTATCGACCTTGCCTGTTGATGTGTATAAAATCTTCCAAATAATTATAATTGTTTGTTGTTGTTTTTTGTTGCTGTTGAAGAAAGTGTAAAAATAGCATTGCTTTTATGTAACAAGGTGGAATGTAGCAAACAACAACCTGCAATAAAAATATTCTAAGTAATTAAAAGTATGCAAGTTATAATAAATGGGCTAAACATGCAAAACCACCGGTATGGTCATTTAAAGGTACGACACAAAAAATTATGACACAACTGCATCTCAAAATGCTTAACTACACTATAAAATAATATAATAATGAAGTGACTTATCAACTTATCTCTGTTAGTTAGTTGCCATAAATAAATTTCTATTGAGGGTTAATGGACTTACAATATTGCGAGCTGAGAAGTTTCGGATTGGATCCTCAGCAGCGAGTGAGACGGAGCTGAGCATGATGAACACCAGGATGAGGTTGGTGAAAATGTGATGGTTGATAAGTCTGTGGCAAAACACGCGGACCCTGGAGGACAAAGGAAACACAACACAACCAGAGAAAATCAGTGTGATATAACAGGAAGAAGAATAAAATATAATTTAGTTCATTTATACGATGCTTATCAAGACGAAGTGACAAAGTTCTTTATATGATCGAATCAGGATTAAAACATTTCAAGAGTGAGGCACGTGAAATCATGCTACTGAAATAATATCAAAATGAAATAAAAATGTAGTATGAAGTAACCCCTAGAGTTAATGAATGTTTTGAGAAGTGATTTAAAACATTTACAATAATCTAAGCAAAGTAAAGAAATAAAAATATGGATGATCTTCTCGAGATCAGGCCTCCTGTGTTTATGTGTCCATACTGTATGTGTAAATGGAGCATGATGTGGTTGTGTTTCGTACGGGTTTGTGCTGCTGAAGATGAAGAAGGCGCTTCCCTCTGGGATAGGAGTGATCTTCTCCTTCTTTACCAGCTCGGAGATGACCGGCCGAGGCCCCGATGGAACTTCAGGATCCTCTTCCTCCGCTGCTGTGTCGTCGTTGTCCTCTTCTTCCTCCTGACAGACAAGCACAAAGTGTGTCAGTCTACATATATATCACAAACTGTAAAGATAAGCTGCTGATACCTAAGGATACCTTGTCATCTTTGTCATCGTCCTTTTTGTCCCTGGGATAAAGAGAGGGAGTGTTATGCATGGTAGAGTATGAGCATTAAAATCTCTAATATTTCTAATAAATAACATATAAATAATATTTGTCACGGAGAGACAGACCCTTTCTTGTCTCCTTCGTCTGTGTTAAGAGACTCTGCATCTGCCAAGTTGTCCACAGCGATAGCCAAGAAGACATTCAGGAGGATATCTGAGAAAGGTGTTTAGTAAAAGACAACTGCTCTGTAAAAGCACTGATTCATATTCTACATACATCAAATGTTGAATGTAGGTTCTCTCATGCATTTGCTATTTCAGCAGTTCAGTGTTTTTGTATCAGTGATAGAGGATACAGTTTCCACAGATGAAGAGGATGATGAAATAAAAGCAAACGATCATGCCGGAAGACGAAGGGCCTCCGTACGCCATGATCCCATCGTACATGACAGCGTTCCAGTCTTCTCCTGTCAGGATCTGAAATCAATCATAATATTTATTTTGTGGGAGATGACTCAGCAGCAGTGTGTCAAGCTTAACGATTATAGAGGGTATGTGTTGACCCTTTAGCACATAATACAACCCCCCTAATCCCAGCTGAGTGGCCACAATAAACCTGTAACAGCTGCTACAGATGGACAGAGGTAGATGGATGTGTGTGATGACATGTGGCAAAAGGCACATTTCATGATGCAACTAACTTATATTTACACTGAGGTAATAAACCAAACAATTTTACAAATTGTCAGCAAAATCAAAATCAGTGGCATCGAGACAGCTGATACACAATTAATTCACTTCACTTTTATGTTGTTGGTCATTGGTGATTTTATTTATATACGCCTATTTTTTGTGCACATTACAGGCCTGATTATTCTTTATTCTTTACCTGTATTTGTTCAGGTTTGTTGTCATTGTTCTTAGCTGTATGTAAGCAATGAAAACTTGTATTTAAAGCTCCCCCATAATTCAAACTATGGTCATAATCTTTTGTCTGTATCGGGATGTGAATACCTGAAACACAGTGAGGAGGGCTTGGGGAAAGTTGTCAAAGGTGCTCCTTTTGGTCTGCGTCTCATCAAAGTTGAACTTTCCACCAAACACCTGCATGCCTAGCAGGGAGAAGATGATGATGAAGAGGAAGAGCAGCAGCAGCAGGGAAGCAATGGACTTCATGGAGTTGAGAAGTGATGCCACCAGGTTACTGAGAGACTGCCAATGACTGCAGAGAAACATGGAGCAGGAGAGGGAAAGAGAGCCAGGTGATTCATTGAACTCCACACATACACACTGGATACACACACACACACACACACACACACACACAGCATGACAACGGTCTTACCGTGTGACCTTGAAGATCCTCAGCAGGCGGACACAGCGGAACACAGAGATACCGAGGGGAGACATGATTTCCAGTTCGACCAGGATAGTTTCAGTGATTCCTCCGCACACCACAAAGCAGTCGAAGCGGTTGAACAATGAAACAAAATACGCCTGCAGCCCCAAACTGTACATCTTCACCAACATCTCACATGTGAACAAAGCGAGCAACACCTTGTTGGCCACATCTGACACACAAAGAGAAAAAAAGAGAGGAAATTAAAAATATACAAATTACTTGAGGGGAGACTTATGGTGACTGATAAGGGAGAAAACTTTGGGCAATAAAATAAATGCATGATTTACAGAATCTGTTAAAACACTCAGATCATACACCTCTGGCATGGCTGCATAAATATAATCACTACACAAAAACATAGCTATTTAATACATTAAATAAAATATAAATACAACACAAATATATATAATATATATATATAAATTGTTCACTCATACTTTAATCATATTCAGTTTAATCTGCATCTCATTCTAAATCTTCATCAAAATCGGTGGTGGAAAGTAAATATGTACATTCGGTTATTTTGAGGTACTTGTACTTTACTTAAGTAGTGAGTATTTTATTTGAATATTACTTCTCTTCTACAACATTTGGGGGGCAAATATTGTACTGTTTACTGTACTTCTACTGCACTGCTTTATGTCATAGATAGACAAATAGTCCTCCTCCACCGCACATCAAAATACATACAGTAATAGAAAATCATGATACATTTTATTAGCATTCATAGTAAAACACTGAACATGTTCCATAATCCATCATCATGACATGCAATATTAAAAATCCTTTATAATTTTGGTTCTCCTTGGCTCATGGTTGAAATTTACACCTAATTTCATTGAAATTTGTTAATATGTCTTTGATATCCTACAAACTAATGAAAGAGAAAAATGAGGTAATTAATCAAAAGGGTTTTCAGCTGCCACCAGCAGCTCTACAGCTCGTTCTGTTGGTTGGTTGATCGATCGAGCCACAAAGATTTCCCCACCCTAGGAGGCTGAAATTGGGCGTGGAGGTCAAGTGTGTTTGTGTGCAGGTGTGTTTTTGTGTTAATGCTGATTGGCTAAAAGGAGGGGGGCTATGGGAGCGACCTCTCGCAAAAAGGACCATAACTTTCGAAAGGGATCCACAAACTTGCACAAGACTTTGTGGAAAGGTGGCTCATGAGCCAAAGGACAGATGATTAGCTGTTACTGCCAGATGACATAAGAGGGGTGGCAGCGGTAGTGACCAATAAGAAAAAGGTGCATAACTTGTAAATTTGTAGAAATACACTCACACACACAGATAGACAGAAATGCACAGACACACACAAATACCATTTTGCCACATTCACATAACTCCTGTGTGATGTGCTTTTTTTTGCAATTTTTTGCAATTTTTATAGACTAAACAATTATTCATGAAAATAACCAGCAGGTTAATCAATAATGAAAATAATCATTATTTGCAGGCCTAATATGCATAGCTGTACAGGATCGAAACTATTGCAAATTTAAGACTTTGATGTGTTTGTGTCGGTCTGCTGAAGTGCTGTTCATACCCTGCACTTGTGTGAGCCACAAAGGCTGGTTATAATGCTCTGATGATATGGTGAGAGTGTTGAGGAACACCAGGATGATGACCAGCCAATAGAAAGGCACCGATTTGACAGCCAACCGGCACTTCCTGCGGCAGAATCTGTTCCAGCGGCGCCAGCGCCGACTGTAGGAGAAGAAATCAACGTCAAGACAAAGAATAACTGTTGTGCAACTCTTTTACTCATAAAATGGTTTAAAATAACACAACATCTGGTCACATCGATAATACTGTCTAAACAACAGAATAAAAACATCACCTCAGTGTTTTCTTGTTTTTTTTTTAAAGGAAATCACTACAGTTTGTTTCCATTAACAATAAGAATGCAGAGGAGTGAAGGGGGAACAGCCACGAGGGAACTGCATCAATATATTTTCTGCAAGTCATACTGTACAGTAAATGAGCTGAAAAAGACTGCGTAAGAGTATTCTCTAAAAATACCTTGTGGTACATGCTGACTTTAAAAAAGCTGTTGATTTATCGTCCCTGGTAAAGTCTCATTAAAATACAGTAAAATGAAAGCAAAGCACTTACACATAAGAATCTGTATATCTAATGCAGGCACAGACCCCTATGGTAATAAGCTGTATGCATCATGCAGAGACACAGACTTATTAATATACTGACCTGAACTTTGACTTTGAAATTTTTTGACTGAAAGAAAGAAGAATTAGTCAAAGTTTACAAATGCAGGCTGCAGCAGAGGTTGATAGGAGCATTGACAGGTTAGTGGGGTTAATTTCTTACAACATAAAACATGTCTCACTGCAGAGGTCTGTGGCATTACAGGGTAAGAAGACAATATGAGCATGTAGGTGAGTTGTTTGCTTTAACCATGACCATTGTTCTTTTACCACAGATCAAAAGGTAAAGAAAGTAGCATTTAGAGGATAAAATGTGACATGAGAGTCTGACAGGCTGAACTCTGTAGCAACAGTCGCACCACAAGGGGCAGCAATCTGATGTAGGGAAACTAAAAGTAATAAGAGTGGCTGTGTGTTTGAAAAGGCTTGTGCGTTCTCACCACAGAGGTCCGCAGCACGGCGTCTTTTCATCCTCCCCGTTTTGATTCTCAGTGTTCACGGATTCTGTTTCGCTGGCTGGAACGCTCGCTGCGGCAGCAAATAAAGCAGACATTTAAAAAAAAAAAAATCATATGCACTTTGCAGTGGCACAATATTCTTCAGATAAAAAACAGTGCTGTGCATCCCAGGGGGAAGAAGTAGTGTGAAAAGAAATAAAATGGAGGCTGCCTGCATCACATCAGGCAAATCTGACAGGCAAGAAGATACACTAAAGGAACATACTTTAAAAATTAGTGAAGCCAAAAGGGATTACACTCCAAAAACATCCAAGTGCATCACAATTATTTCATTGTGATTTTAAAAGAAGAAAATTAGATTGCACTTTATTTTACAGTACAGTTATAAGCAATAAGCCATACTTTGAATCAAATGAGACAAAACCGGGGTATAATATGTTCTTTATAACACAGTATTAGACATTTTTAAAACCCTTATTAGAGGATTGTTAGATTAAAACAGAACTGTACTTTAAACAAATTACCCTCTGATTAAGTCTAATAATGGTCTAACAGTGGGAAATAATACAGCTCTGTTATAGTGCACCCCCTACTTTTACTCTAATTAAGTCTAATAAGGGTCTAACAATGGGAAATAATTCACTTTAGTTTACAGTACAGTTCTGCTGTAAACTGTCCCTCTAATGAAGAAAATTACAAAAACATAATTTCTAGTTTTTGTCTGATTTGAAACAAAATATGGCTTCTTACAGTTTATTTGTGTGCTGTAAAATAAAGTGTGACCGAAATGTTTTGTTGAAAATCTTTCATCTCCAAAGGCACGCTGCAGCTGCGAAAGTTTCGAGCTCACAGACAGGAAGGAGCTAAGCGCTGTGGCTGTGCATCACTGTCATCATTAGTATCATTTACCAAGTCCTGAAAGGGAGCTGACATGGGACAGGCGAGTGGACAGCTGCTCTATGAGGGCTGACTGATGCAGACAAAGAGGAGCAGAGGGAAGAAGGGAGCAGGCCGAGGAGGACAGAGCTCTTAAAGCTGGCTCTGAAATGCTACACTCAAAGTACTGGCAGCGCCGTGGAAAGACTGTGTGTGCAGACAGATGATGATTAACTGTGTGAAACGTCTCGGTGCTTTAACTCGTACGAGGGAGCGTGGTGTGTGCTGCCACTGCTTAGCTTATGTAGACGTGTTGGCTTTGATTCCTGAGTGGTCGGACAGCCCTCAGCTCTGAAAATAGTGCTGACTGCTGGAGTAGTGATCTGGGTTTAGCCCTGTTTCCTATATTCATACTGAGCCCCTGCTTTTGAAATAGGACGTGCAAAGGAAATGGGGCGTGCCTGCTATCAAACACAGCTGTATTTCTACTCCATCTCAAACCCATTTAATGGGTAAACACAAGGCTTTTTTTCTATTTCTGACCAGGAGACAGTTGAAGAAGAAAAAAAAAAGTGAGGAAAAAAGGAGAAAATAAAAAAAATTAAAAAGGCTGTGATGCTTGGACACAACATGTTTAACACAATAGTAAAGCACAAAGTGATGAGGTAGTACAACAGGCTACACACACACACACACACACACACACACACACACACACACACACACACACACACACACACACACACACACACACTCACACACACACACACATAAACACACACACACACAAGACCAAGAGAACACTGAAGGGAAACCACAGGATTTACCATGAGTGTCGGACGACTGGCTGAACCACCCAAACCTTCCTTTCTTCTTCTCAGTAAGGTCAGCCAGAGTCACCCCTTCATGTGTAATGCATGCAAGTCCATGCATTCAGACACAACGGCACAGCAGAGGTACATGGGGGGCGAGAATGGGCTGCTATCAAAATGGGTCAGAGCAGACAAGCACCACAGGACAACAACAGTATTCAAAATATCAATATCCAACAATGACAAGAGCAGCAGGAGGAGCCACAGGGGCGGCAGACACTGAGGAGGGCAGAAGAACAACATGGAGAGCTGTTAGTCACTGGAGGCGCCTGCAGGTGACGAAGCCCTGTACTAACATGCTACAGTGCCATTTAAAGCATTTGCATGTTAACATGTCAATAGGGGCTCATGTATCATCGACGGACACCAAAAGCCGGGATGGATGTTGAAGTAAAGCAGCATGGACCTGCCTCCTCACAACACACAACCTCCACAGCTTCAACTCTCACTTCATGGTAAATGTTTGCTGCAATGAAAATTATAAACTTAACATCTAACTGTACACATGAAGTCCAACCAGAGGGAAAGACAGGTGGGAGAGGCAAAAGTAAATGGACAGAGTACATTAAAGATGAGGGGATAATTTAATGAGCAGACAGAGAGCAGAGATCCTACGCTCCAGCTATAAGGTGAATCAGTCACAGTTTCTCTGTTCTGCATCATGTGTGCTGCTGCTTATATAAAGAGGATTTGGATTAAGACTTTTTCTACTGCTCAAGTAATATAATTTTTTTTTTCCCATTTCCCTTCTCAGATAAACTCTAGTGGTGCTCACAGCATGCTCCACTTCCATCAGTAACATACATTGAGTGCGAAGATAAAAAATGTACAGCTATGCTTCAAACACCTTTCATGTGCTCATAGTGATCTTGAATCTCTTAGTTAACACATGCCTCTACATCATATTGATATTACCATATATTGATGTAGATATTTATTACATGTGTTGATAATTTTGCAATGTTTGGGGAAAATTCATAGCCAGGAAACCAAACAAATCTGCTGAGCTCATGTTTTCATTTGCTCTGGCTGATACATCCGGCCCCACTTCCTTTCAGACAGAATTCAATCAGCCATCGATCCAGTCAGGCCAATCATAAGCATTTTTGTTTTTTAATATTGGTTGGGGTCTATACGATGATTGACAGAGGAGCGTCACCTGTCCAGACTTGAGAAGTCACATATATCACACATTGCACTGCTCTGATTGGTTGTAGGTCTATCCATTTGCTTCCAGTAATGACACCCAGACTGCAATTACAACTGTGGGCAGTGTGGTTAATCCACAGATCTGACTTGCTAGGACATTCTAACTAATAGAAAGAGAAACACAGGGTAAGAGAGACGCTGTGTTTGCATTTACACACAAGGCACAGCAGCTCAACTTCACTGATTATTTGATTCTGTTTCTTCTGAACAGTTTCCTCTGTCCTGTCAAGTTTCTAACAACAGTTTTTAGCTTCTCTTCTTAAACTTTAACAGTATTTGCTGCAGTGACATTACATTAGAGGTGTGGGTCTCTTCATAGGAGAAAATAATATATTTGGGAGGTGGCCGATTTATCCTATTGCGTCCGCAGGCTTGAAAATTGAAAATGAATTGAAAGGTTCCAGAGTAATTCACATTTGTGCACAATGCCAGACAAGAAAACTTCATCATCAGTTGTTACTAATCAATACTAATAGTATGAGAGTTAT
This sequence comes from Lutjanus erythropterus, assembly GCF_056507025.1. Lineage (NCBI taxonomy): Eukaryota > Metazoa > Chordata > Actinopteri > Lutjaniformes > Lutjanidae > Lutjanus > Lutjanus erythropterus. The sequence goes on from NC_139318.1 coordinate 25,497,801, forward strand.
TTTGCAATTACCTGAGCTTAACTAACCATTAAATTGCAGCCACATTTGATCAAACTGCTTCATCTACTTCAGCTTCAGTAAGTGATTTCCTACAATACCCAGAATGAGTTTTGAAAACTTAATCAGACCCACAGAAGGCTTGAATTGAATTGTGTTGTGGACTACTAATGCTACTCTTTGTAGGGAAGGTTGAACTTCTCTCCTCTCTGGAGGATTTTGTTGAGAATGACTGTTTCAAACTGCAAAAGTCAGGATAAAAGAATGGAACACTTGAGCGTGATGTTTTATATTGTCGTCTCTGTTTCCTAATTAATATCCTGTGTATCGGTGCTACATTTGTCTGATGATTGACCTGGGGCAATAAGAGAAATAGGGTGCTTTACACTCAAATAGACCGGGGAATGAAAGGGAAAGTGCCTATTCTGTTTTAAACAGTGTTAGTGGATAAATATTTCTCCTCCAGAGAGAAACAATCTTTTAGCTAATCCACTTTTTTTCTGTTACAAAACTCCCACCATGACATATTATAGATTTCTGGAGTTCAAACTCTTTCATATGCTGATTATATAAACAGACCTAATTATAGTTGCAGAAATCACAACCCCCTCAAGCCAACAATAAAACACACTGCTGGATATTTATCTTAATGTGGCAGGAACAGATTCGATCAGCTTGCCGTATCGACGGGCGCATGTGATGCCAGTGCAGCAATACTCCTCGCTGCATGGTGGAGGGGGTCGGGCGGGAGAGGGTGCTTACGGTTGCGCTTGCTCTCCTCATCGGCCTCATCCTCGTTGTCCGGGTCAATGTCTTCAGCCTGAGTGATCCAGTCCAAGTAACCCTTTAGATCTTCCTCCAGCTGCTGCTTCTCACGCAGCTTCTGGAAGTCTCCACGAGCTTTGGCCTTCTCTCTCTCCTTGGAGAACTCTCTGCAGATGCACACAAGGACAAAACATGCAAACGCACACATATATAAAGAGGTGCATAAATGACCAAAAACACACCAAGAGACACTCACTTTCACAACAAACAACAAAAAGATTTTTTTTTTCACACAAAATAGAAGTAATACGAAGATGATATCCTGTATTTCCTGTGTATATTCTCTTTGCCCATATTGTATTCTACATATTCACACACTTCAATCACAACCTCTCAGTGCCTTGTGTGTTTTTGTGAACCGTAGCCACTGGAGGGAGATGTACACCTTTGAAAGACAACAGCACTATATTTAGAGCCAACAGTACAGTAGCTTATCCTTCAGGCAAACATCTTAATCATACACAAAAGGCAATTTAGGTAGACAGATGGTTTCAAGAGACATGCAACATTTATGCAGCATCTAAATTCATACATTATATTAAACAGTGAGTGTGGAAACTACAATATGTATTCAGAAGACAGGAGGTTAAATATTCAGTGCATGCTGAGATGTTGACATTAGCGAGAAAAATATGTATTTAAGCTGTGATAGTGAAAAAGTCAAACAAAAACAAAGAAAATTGATGCCATTTGTACAACAGCATTTAGAAAGTTAATGCAGATAAGAAATGATGCCGATCTAAAGCAGCCAGCAAGATTGAAAATTGTCTGAGTTGATCATTATGTTAACCTTGTTGTTTTTTGTTTTTTTCTTAAAAATCAAGCTTTGCTGGCTGGTCAACCATCCAGAGTTAATTCTACTGTAATACCCCACCCCCACCCCACAGAGCTGGGAAAGCAAACTGGGGTTTGAGAGAGCTTAGGAGCGCAGAGGGAGTGAAGGGCGAGGAATAAGATTAATTTCTCTCTCAGGAGGTTGGGTGGGTTGAGGATGGGGTGGGGGGAGGAAACGCTCACTTTGCAGTTGCCGTGGAGAGGACGTGATAGTTTGACGTCAACAGAGGTCAGAGAGAAACGCCTGAGAAAGAATATGCATTTATCTCAAGGTTCTAACGCAGAATAGCCAATCACAGGTTTGATATCTTAATATTTTTGTATAAAAATTGACAGGACTGTGCATTTGAGTGGCTATAAAATAGGCCTGGGCAATAAAACAGTAGTGGTATGTATCAGCGACAGACATTTCATCAATAGCAAGAAAACTGTTCAATAAAAAGTTCAATAGTTTCATTTAAATGCAATAAATGCAAACTGCCACAAAAGCACATAAAGATTATGCTGAGGCTCATAAACAGGTCATAAACTTGATATTCCTTGATAATGGAGAATGCTACAAGTGACACTAAAACAGTCAATCATTTAAAAAGTGTGCTGTTCAGTTGCACCGTTGAAATGTGGCATACAGAAGCATGAGGTGCGAGAAGATGAGTGCAGACGGTGAGGAAATTCTTGGGTGCAGATCACAGGCTAGAATGGAGGGGACGCATCCACCCTAACGCCTAAAAAACAGGATCCACCCTAATGAATTATTCTGATATAAATTATGTAATTGAAACTATATGTTTAATAGAAGACGACTCCACTTTAGAAAGAATTCACTCATGAATACAACACTTTTTGAAGGTTTTGTTTATGTCCTTCAAGTATCTATCCTGCTCAGTGATCTGAACAGCACACATCACCTTTGTCTGATGATAACAAGCAATATGGTGCCAGCCCAGAGAATTTGTGTGGTTAACTAGTTAATAGTTAGTGTTCATTCGTTCATTCATTCATTCATTCATTCATTCATTCATTCATTCAATCAATCAATGAAAAAGTTAGGTTAGTTAATCATGTTACTGAGTAAATGAAGTGTGCCTGTAGATCAAAGTTAATAAGAAACGAGTCTTATTGATGGGTAACTAAAGTTTTTATTGTGAAAAAATATGGCCCTACCATAAAACACCTGCTTTTAGAATGGAGTTTGGTTTTGACAGTCTGCCCAGTTGAAAGACTGCCCAGAACAGAGGGCATTTTAATGTGATTAATTCACCTAAATTGAGCTGATCTACTTTTTAATAATGAACCTTGTGAACTGCATAAAGTAATGTAGGAAGTGGAGCTAAAACCGACCTGTTTACTACCCCTTTTGGATCATAGTAAACGTTTGCATAATAAACACTTGAGTAAATTATTTGAAAAAATGACAGTATGGCAGTTTTTCTATTTAAAAAAAAAAGTCTATTAAGTCTATTACCCATGTGCCTGATAAATAAAGTGGTGAAATTCAAAATAAAGTGGTTAAATTCAACGTTTTTTCTTAAAAATGATCAATAATTATAGGTATCAACTGAAACAAAACATTTTATTGTGATATACTATATCACCCAGCCCAAATTACTAGCCAAACATAGGAGATATTCCAGTAATTCCACAAACCACTGCATACATGCTTTGCACACTGCAGACCAATAGTCACTGCACACGTTGCCTCTTACCCACTGAGTACACCCAACACAAGGTTCAGAACAAAAAAGGAGCCTAGTATGATCAGGCTAACAAAATAAATCCAAGGTGTTTCCCATCCGATAGCGTCGTTGACCTACAGGAGCAAAAAGTAGCCGGTTAACAGACAGAAACACAAAGAACAGAGAACCTCCAGCCTGAAACCAGGAAGGAGGCCTCTGTCTGCAAAGAGAGGAAAATGCTTACCCGCTCAACACACCCAAAACCAGGTTAAGAACGAAAAAGGAGCCGAAGATCACAAGACTGACAAAGTACACCCATGGAAGCTCAAAGCCCATAGCATCGTTCATCTGGAGGAAGAAACGCCATCACAGTCGAAGAAGAGGAGCAAGAAAAGAGGAAGAAAAGAGTGAAATAAACGGTTAAAGGTAGAAACTGTCAGAAAAGAAAAGGAGATGCAGACAAATAGAAATCTTGTAGGAATACTAAACGTGTTGTTATTGTCAGTTGTTTGATGCATTCAATCATTTAGTCAATCAATCATATTAGAGTGATAAGAGCCGCCTGAGGAAATGATCAGCAGCCTCATCATCAGAATGTCACTCACATTATTGTTGTGTGTCTGATCTGAGTAGACATTTAAAGCTGAAGGCGTGTGACAGTTGCAGGATATTGAACTGGGAGGGCAGGGCGGGAGCACTCACCCAGTACAGCACGTCTGTCCAGCCCTCCATGGTGATGCACTGAAACACAGTCAGCATGGCAAACAGGAAGTTGTCAAAGTTGGTGATGCCACCGTTGGGACCTTGCCAGCCTTCCCTGCACTCGCTGCCGTTGATGGGGCATTGGCGCCCGTGCCCTGAGATCGCACATGGAGCAGGTTCCTCCTCTGCTATCGCATCTACAGCGAGAAAGGAAAAAAGGAGAAAACTGTTGGTGATCATCAGGATCTGTTAAGTAATTCCTAAAAATGACTGAATTTAAAGTAATAGATGATTTCACACAAGGGCCTGAAACCACTGACAACCTCAGACAACTGGGCTGGGACCCCACCATTAGGGCATTTCCATGGGCATTTTTGCCCTGCCGAGTCACTGTGCTGTACTGATTTGCATTTCCATTACTCCCTTTAATGCAATGAACTGTACTGAGACATGTTATAAATGGACCATCTCAGTAGTGGGGCCAAAGTGGGCCTGACCCTACTCCAAGCAGGTTAAAAGTGTCTGTATTTTCAGCTTCTAATTGAATCTCTGTGGGTTGAAGTTTCATTTCTCTCTTGTGTTGTTGTTTCTACTTTGAGGTATCTGCTTTATTTTACTGTTTCTTGTTCACTTTCAGCTGGATAGGAGTCGGGTTAAGTTACTGCTGATGACAACTCGGCATCTCCTGATTTTATAAATAACTGGGGCTCTTATTGTGAAGACTTTGCAGAAAATTAAGCATGTTTTTCCACCGTTTTACACCTGCTTGACTCATTCAGTGGAAAGGCTGTAGACTGCAACCAGTTTAATACAACTGGCCTCATCCCATTCTTCAAACCTCATAGAAGAACCTACAGTGGCCATGAAACTCGCACACAATGTGAAAGGCAGTATTTAGAGCCAGTGTTTGGTTTGTCAGTTCTGGGCTACTGTAGAAACATGGTGGCCTCCATGGAAAAGAACAGAGCCCTCTTAAGATATAAACATTCTAAGGCAACTAAAACCTAACAATTCTTATTTTCAGGTGATTATACAGCAACCATAACATACTTGTATTATATTCAATTTTTTTTGCCATATTCTTCTTACACATTGCCCCTTTAACTGTGGATCCTGCCAGCATAAACACCTCCTATGAGCAACAGCACGTTACTTTTTCTTGACCTTGAGACAAGTTTCAAGAAAGGTGGACATCTTTTTATTTATCATGGAGTGTCCCTTCTCATGTGCAAGGAGAGAGCTGCTGTTCTGCATTAAAACATTCTCAATCTGTATTAGTCTAACGAACATGCAGAGCAGTGCCATGTTAAACCAACAAACACTTAATTATTTTTTATGCAAAGTGTCTAAGCAGCCTGGCCAGTGGCCACCAGGTAATTTGAAGAGCCATAAAGTACACAGGCTACATCCATAATATAGGAGTGTGTCTGTCTCCTCATGGTGTTGCAACTAGAAATACACTTTTGATGTTTTAATCCCTATTTGAGACAAAATTATTTAAATAAAACTGTGTCAACCTGTCTTGATGAACTGTTTAAAAAATCCTCTGCACACCTGTTGAGACGGGCTCACATGCTGTCAGATTAAACATGAGGCAGATTTCACCTTCAGAATCAAGTCGAAATGCATCTTGATATTTGTTGAAAATATGATGATAGTAATAATACTAGTAATAACACACAGCCGTTTTAAGGTCAGGCTAATTTCACCATGAAATGACTGCTTGTAAAAGTATTGAAAATACAAGATATATAGACTAGAAAGTTGACCTGATTTTATATATAAAACAGATAATGAAGAGGACCCTACCTGAGCCAGGAATATAGCAGGTTGCGTGCATTTTACCGATGAAAAGCTCCAGGCCGATAATAGCATAGATGATGATGACAAACAAGACCAGTAGGGCGATGTGAAGGAGAGGGACCATGGCTTTAATGATGGAGTTCAACACCACCTGTAAACCTGAGCAAGGAAGAAAATACACTCATTATATGACGCTTGGCTGTACAGGCGCGTGCATCGATGTACAGTAAGAAAATACAGCTACAAATCTCACAAAGTCATCAGTCATAATCCTGTTCTTATTAAACAATATTAACTGTTGCGTCTCCAGATGCTCCAGAGGTTAACCCTGCATGATCTTGTGTGATGTGTTTACTGTCTAAATCCAGTTAAGAACGCAGGTAAGTGGACAAGCTCACATTTATTTAATGAATGATCATTACTGTGTAATTATTTTGCAGATTGTTATAAGTATAAGTCTAGATGGTTCATAATATTGCAGGCTGACAGCGTAAATATAAAACGTTAAAATATTTATCAACAACAGCTGTGCACATACAGTATGCGTGCAATGTAGCCTACTGTATGTTTCTCCCACAAGAAAAAAGACATGTTTTTCTATCAATTTGATCCCTGTTTCAGTGTATATTTCAGTATATTTCTAGGACCGCATATAGTTGATAAATGTGTCAGAAGTGTTTACTCTGAGTTTGTTTGTTTTGATTACATCCTCAGCTCATGTCTCTAGGGCGCTGATGTAGATGTTGAATAGATGTTTTTGAAAAACAGTCCTCAGGGATGGAACATCGACCATCTGGAGTCATCATGTGTAACCCTTCAACCAAGACTATTATAAAGTGTATAAAATACAGTGAACATGCGGTGCTGGGTTGTACTGGGTTTTCACAGGCTGCCTGTGTGTTGCTGTGTGGAGCTCAGTAGTTACTCACTGGGTACTCCTGAGACCAGCCGCAGGGGTCGCAGCACACGGAAGGCTCGAAGGGCTTTAACATCAAATCCACCTGGCTTACCCCCGTGCCCGTGCATTGACGGATGGCTACTTTCTCCGTCACCATCTCCCTTCTCCTCTTTGGTCAAAAGCTCCAAGACAACACTGAAGAGTCTGTCAGAGAACAAAAAGAAAGAACCTCTATTAGTCTGCAAAGGATAACATGCTAATATCTGTATCTGAGCTGACATGTTGTATATTTCATGTTCCAGAAGATCCTAATCTCATGTTTAGTCCATTTTCAAGGACAGAAATGCCAGATATTTAGCACTGCCAGCTTCCAAATGTGTGGATGTGTTATTTTTATGTCATGTATGATTGCAAACTAAAAATCTTTGGGCTTTGGACTGTAAAATCGGACATAAGCAATTTGCAGATGTCACCTTTCACTCTGGAAAATTATAGTAACAACTAACCAAGAAATCAAGAAAATTCACAAAAAGTTTGCATTAGACAGTGTCTTATTTTCATATTTCAACAGAAATTTTTAGTAAACTTGTAACACAAAAAAATAATTGTCACTTCAACTGAATGTGATTTTATTTACTCTATTCACCTGTAGTGTGTGACAAAATGTATGGAATTTCACAGTACATATCTTTAATTGCCTTTTCTTATTCCAATCTATATTCTGAAGGGTTTTAGAGAGGGGTCTGTTCATATATCATTCACAGCCTGATTTATATAACATTAAGGCAGAAATTGTTTTTTTTCATGGCTGTTGACATTATTTCTGATTTATGGAGTGATTTGAAGTGAGTGCAGTTGTTTTATGGAGTCAATAAAATGAAAAAAGAAACTTGAACCTGGCTTTATCCAATGATCAGATGTCTGTTCTAGAAATGTATACAAATCAACACATATTTAATTAGGCAATTAATAATTTGCATATTTGAATACAATATTTCTGAGAACTTGTAACAAAAAAAATCTTAATGTAAGTAATCATCTGGGGAAGTTTAACAGTGACATCTATTTTTTTTAAACCATAATCACCTGTAGTGTCTCCCATTAATATTCTAATACCTACTCTCTTAACTAATTGTAAGAGTAACATATTATAGTACATTAACCAGCTGATAAGATGGTGGTTTAAAAAGGCATAAAGGCTCTAAAAACAAGCTGGACGACGAGCTTTGTTTGCTTTCTTGGATGTTCTCTCACACATTAGTAATATCATTCATAGGAGTCTTGGTGGTTTCAACATATACCTTTAACAGTAACTGAAATATCCCGATAGAATTATTTTTTTGGACACAGATTCTGTCACAAAGCTTTCTGAGACTTGTCGAACTCATAATTTGCTTTTATTTTACTGTGTTTGATCACTCAAAGTACAAATAAGCTGTGAAACTATAATGTAATATGTGTCATCAGTTTACTTTACAGCCACCCACAAACCATACTGATATCACCAGGATACAGTTGGATTAATACAACAACACAAACTGTATATTAAATACAGTGCATGTTAAAAATTGGTCACTTAGCACTGTACTGGTAGGTTGCACCTGTTTTAAGACCTAAAATAATAATTGCCAGTTATTTATTTTCATTGTAAAACCAAGGGAAATATTGAAAGTGCACAATTAAAAGTACATAAGCAGCATATATGTGCATACACCAAACAAATGTAATAAGAATTGTTCCCTGCTGTCGTCACAAAGTGAAATCAGCGGTGACCGAATGTCTCACCAAGAGAGAGGACACTTCATTACATTCAGTTAAGACGTTCCTCACCTAGCCAAGAGGGGAAATCATCTCGACACATTACATCAAAGCTGTGGACTGAAAGCAGTGAATGAAGCTGCCGATAGGGGCTGAAGGAGTTCTGAGGGCCTATAAGCGCAGTCTGCTCAGACTTATGTTATACTGAGTCACAGCTGTAAGACTGACCGCCTGCCACTGGGCCGTCATTACTCATCCAGTCATATTCAACAGAAAGCCAGCCTTCACATATCGACACCTTTTCACTGAACATACCTCTTTACCAGTCAGGCTGCATACATTTAATGTGTCTCCTCACTATTCAAGGACTCAAACAAGTGGTTTTACATGTTATAGCTTGTTTACCACAAGTCACATGTTCTCAATCATTTTATCATTTAGGTTTTTTTTTTGGTCACTGTTTTAGGCTTCTGTTGGTTTTGATGTTTTTCTGTGTTGTATGAAAATCAAGTAGCAGGCTCTTGAAATTCTTTCATGAGGCTGCTATTGATTTTCACACTGTATGGAAAAACGTTAAGGAAATGTACACCCAAATATATAAAACTGATTAATATATTCAAAAATTGACCTATTATCACCTCATAGATTTGTTGTGGTGACCTGCTAACAAACATATTTATATATCCAGCAGCAACAAGGCAGCATTAGCATCCATTTGGACTGCTAAATGCTCCATTATGTACACCAGGAAGTTGCTAATTTTGTGCTGTATTTGTTGCTTTCAGTGGGTTTATCTGAGCTCTTTGCTGAAAACAGCTGCCTGTTGAGGCTACAAAGAGCACTAGGAGAGTGGTAGGAGTGAAACAGAGTAAAGCTGTGGGCCATAAAACCAAAATAATGAGCTAAAAGACACTAAAATGCTCTCTAAAACTGAACGGAGCTGCAGGTTAGGGTGAGAGATTTATTTGGGTTTATCACAATAAATTTACCCTTACCCATGTTAGTACTTATACTTACTGATGTTTTTAAATTTCTCATTTTGTGAGTCTAAAATCAAATGATAAAAGTAAAAAGATATTCATTCATTCATTTAATTATTTAATTTTTTTTTTATCAATTGCCCGGTCAGGCAAACGTGTTGCCAGATTTACTTGCCCCAGGCAAGTAGGCAACCCTTATTGTTGAGCCCTGAAAGTGTGTTTACATGTGTATTACAATACTGGTTATGAGGCTTATCCTGTTCATATTGATCATATTCAGGATATGGCATTTACATGACACATGAAAAACCTGGTTATTAATATCACTGTATTACATGATCATAACATCCAGGTTTCTGAATTCTGCCTGCAGGTGTATCTTGACTTTTCATCATCTCAGGTGTTTCCTCAGTATCCTGGAGAGCTGTGTACATGCACAAAACATAACCCTCAACATACTCAAAGAAACTGATCATAACCAGGATACAACTGTTCATGTAAACACACTCATGGTAATTTAATTCACTCTTCATATAAAAATATTTATTAGTGCAGATTTTAGAATGAATTATTTGTCATTTTAGACTTCTAAACACACCGATCTCATAATTACTCACCTCTGACTACCCTCAAAATTTTGTCAGAAATTCACAAAATGTTCTTTTGCACAACCTTATTGTTACCTTTTTCTTTGTTGCAATTCTAATTTGCATTTCTGACACCCACGTCCTTTTAATACAATGATCTTTTTAATACATTTCTCCCCACTTGTTTTTTTTAACTTTTTTTCATCAAAGACAAGAGGCTTTTTACTGTAACACAACACCTTTACAAAACTTGTTTTTCTTGAACTTCAACACTTTCCTCTCTATGTAGAACATGAGTGATCAGAAAAAAAAAACATTCAAGCTGAATCTTCAAGCGCCTACAACCTTTTTCCAACCTCTGTTAAACCATAATATATATAATTTATAAATACAAGATGCACAAACATACATACAAGAAGCCCATTGTGAACTTTGACTTTCAACATGAATTTATACAGCCTTTTCAGAGCCATATACACACAGCTATATTTTGACATCAGAGCCCAGCAGTTTTATTTTAGTGTGGCAGTTCAGTGATTTAGCAGCAACAGTCACTCTTCATAGCGGGAGCAGCCGTCTTTGCATCTGACTGCATGGCAGATCAACCCTGCATGCTGCATACAGACGGAGATCTGACCCAGCTACCCACTGGACTGTGTGTGTGAGAGGAGAGAAAGAGGGAGGAAGGAGGATAGAGAGAAGAGAAGCTGCGATGAAGATGAAGACAAGGAGAGGGTGTAGGAGATAGCAACGAGGGCAGCGTGAGGTGGGGAAGTGTAAAGCATAGAGTACAACCATTTGAGAGATCAAAATGGAAGGGGGGGAAAGCATAAGAAAGAGCTTCAGAGACAAAGCAGAGTAGGATGGGAGAGTGTGAGAGAAAGACAGTCAGCGAGCGGAGAGGAGAGGGAAAAATGGGAGGGAGTGTTGGAGAAGAGATGAAGTATGGAGAGATGGTGACTCACTCCAGTGGTGGTAAAGCTCTGATTTATTCTCTCTGTCTTTTCTGGGTCATATACTGTGGGTGTATGAGGGTCTCTATTAGCACTTGGCCGCTTGGAGCAGAGGCTTAAGCAACTTTAACTTTAACACCAACTGCCTCCCTCAGAAACACTGTAAACTGCAGCTGTCAAACTGAAATCAAAGTGCAAATCCAAACCTCAAAATAACAAAACCTCATGACATGTACCTGCAAAAGAACATGTTGTTTGGATAAGCTGGTGTGAGGCCTACTAGAGCAGGTGAGAGGTTTAATTAAAAACATCACACACTATAAAAAAAAATCAAAGGCATTCCCCTTTAAAACAATTGAAATGCCTTTATTGTCAAGTCATGATCATGTTAGACCTTCCTACTGCGCAAAGATACGTCTAAATACATCCTCTTGTCGTACGTTGAATTGTCGTCCCCTGAGGAGCCAGAATGAAAATTTTATTACGTCTTTTTTTGCCGCAGGAGCGTTAGCCCTGCTTCAGCACATAAACCTCTTTCATGCATTCTCTCTAGCCAATGAAAACAATAACTATGTTGTTAATACATATTATTTATTTGTTAAATTACAAAAAAATAATAATTAATCTCATGATGATGTCCTGCACCTGTTTTGCACGTCTTCTTCTTTTTTTTTATGATTTCTGAATGTATTGTTTTAATTTCTGACCTGTTTTTTGTATCTAGAAATATCTAGCGCTTATTCCTTCAGTTTGATGCTAACACATAATGGGAATTACCATTAGCATGCTAATGAAAATTAGCAATGCACTCGCATTAATATTTAAACCAACAATCTGTTTTACTTAACATATAAAGTAATATATGCACTCACACTTTTAGATGTACATTTACTCTGTGGAAAGAAACTAATAGCTGCTGACTTGACATCTTGCTAACTCACTCTGGCTTCAACATGCCCAGCTGCAGCAACATCAAAGGGTCAAAAATCAAAGTCAAAACTCAGTTTGAAAGCTCAATTTCCTGTGACGGAAAATAATTTGAAGGCTCTTTGTGCTGTGTGAAATTTTTACAGGCTCTATCCATTTTGATTTAACATCTTATTTTACTTATTATTTTCTTATAGCCTGACGAGCAGGAACAGTTAAATGTAGCAATTTACCATAAAAAGTATGTTATGTGCTATTTTTACATGCAGTTTTGCAGTGGTGGTGTTGAAATAAAACTCAGAAACACTGACGGACATGTGATGTGCATTGCTTTCAGAAATGTGATATGCGGCCTCTAGAAGTGGATGATTTAACTTTTTCATAATATCAAAACGCAAATCTCATTTTTATAACATCATTACTTTTACCAGTCACAAGTAGTGTAAGGAATTACAATTTTCAAAAGAGCGATTTTATTACTAATCCAAGTAATGCTGTGTTACTGTGTTAGACGATTTGTATGTGCAGATGGGCTCTGAGTAAATCTGCATAAATCATCCACCTGCCACCCACCCAAACATAGTATTTTCCCTAATTTTGAGATCCGCAACCATCTCTGTAGGCTATATTACCTTTTAAACCTGTTTACCTGATGTTGAATGCGTCACTGCAGCAAATATGCAGGACATTCAAGCAGCAAAACTAAAAACCTAACTTTACAGGACGGAAGAAACTCTCCAGAGGACACAGAATTAAATATTCAAAGAAGTTACGCTGCTGCCTCATTGTGCATAAAGACACAAACAGCCTCTCTCTCTGGGGAGACGCACACTCTTTCCCAACCACGACTCATCGGCTGTTTCTCTGGCTTAGCAGTTAAACTCTGGTGAGGCCACCAAAAGGGTACAAAAGTAATATAGTAATATATTAATAATAGAGTAATAAGTAAAATGTAACTTATTACATTCCTGAGTAACTTGCTTAACACTGGTTAGGAGATAAGTTTTGTTATCCCAGCCCAAGATGAAACACGTTGAACTGTGTTTTTACGGTCTAACATGACCAGGCTATTTTCATTGTTTTAAAAAAGAGCGTACACATGCTGCTTGTCTGAGGAGGACCTCAAACATTGGCCCTACCACATCGTTTTATGACTCTGTAGTAACTTAAAGTAAAACAAATAATTTGAAATGACTGAATTGGAGGACTTACCCAATGACGACAATGACAAAATCCAGCATGTTCCAACCGTTTCGCACGTACGCGTTCTGGTGCATCACCAAACCATAAGCGATAATCTTCAGAAAGGTCTCGATTGTGAAAATGATGAGGAAGGCATACTCAACTGTTTCCTGCAGACACACAGAGAAAAAGAGGACAACAGATCTTTAATAGGAAGTAGACGTATGATTGATTACCATAAATAAGCACAAGCATGTTGCTGATACTGTGTGTTCTGTGGACAACACACACACACACACACACAGATACAAATGTATAAAGAAATGAAACTAGTGTGAACATTTCACTCCAGCTCTGTCGTGTTTAGGAAAGTGTTCAGTGGAGTAGACAAAGAAACTTTTTGTGGGCACTCCAGGGACGACGATGGAAATCAATCCAGGAACTTACTGGGTAACTTTAGAGTACTGCCCACAATGTACAGTGTACTTCTTGTTATTTTTTGTGTGCCAGTACAGTTAAAAATACTTACAGTAGATATTGTTTCTCACTTGGTGATACTGTACCTGGTAATATTGGAATAGATACCTGTTAGTTAAAAGATGCCTACAGTATAATTATTTTTGAACTCCCTCATTATCACCCCCTTATTCCCTGATTTCACATCTTGTTCAATGTACCTGCATGTGTATGGATATGTATAGCACTAGTACACTATCAGTACAAAAATAACAGTAAATTTGGAGAAATTATGCTGTATGTTGCAGGCTGTATTTTAAAATATTGCCTCTTTGTTCTATACGATAAATTATCAGCCAGTAATGGGAAATTCATATCATTATTTATCATTTTAATGACATTATAGCCCACAAACATAATCTATAATAATATCTGTTTTGACATGTTATGTCAAATAATGTAATTTAGGTAAAATGCTCTGTACAAGCCATAGTATATTTGTGAAGTTTTTGATGAGCTTGAAAAAAATCAATATTGTGCGTCCCATATTTATTATTTTTTATCTTTTTTAAAAAATAAATCTTAAAAAAAATAAAAATACATAAAAATAAAAAGGTGCATGTTATTTCAGACTTATCTTGCCAAGTTTGTCGAACTTGCGAATAGGAATAGGAAAAACAATCTAGTTCACCAGTGTCATTGTTTTTCTTTACATTTTAAAATCCAATCAGCTCAAAAGGTATTCAGGTGTACTGCGTCTCTCTTAAGCATTTAACAACATTCCTTAACCAGAGCAGCAAATCTCACCTTGACCTCATTCTGATCTGATTCTCACACTTGCCAACACTTGTCTCAGCACATTTTCACAGAACACTATGAAAACCATGACAATATGAGAAACCTGTGCTCGGTGCAAAAGATTCTTTACATCCTGACAGCAATCAACAAATCAAATGCTCTGAGAAAAAAAAAAAAAAGAAGAAGAAAAAAATCAGGTATCGGTGGCTGTTGTAAGCCCATAAGATGATCCAATCATTTAATTTGGCCTGAATGAAATGACTGGATGTCCTCTCTGCATGTCTACTTACATATTTGCCTACCCACGCACACTCTGCCTGTGCACTCAATGCACATATCTTGAGTCTTCCACGAGGCTAGGCAGACATAATGCTAATGCTATAGCAAGCAAGCTGCACAAAAATGACAGAAAAGTGCAAACAACATTTCCCAATGCTAGCTTGACAGCTGTGAGTAGTAACACTTGCCATGTTCATTGTTAAAGTTCATTATGATAATGTTTGTTAAATGGTTAGCGACAACGATGAGCTGCACTCTTCTCCCACAGTGGTCAGATAGTGTGCATTTAAGAGAAGGGGTGGGATTTTTTTCAGGTAAATAATTTTAAAATCTAGCTTACACTTGTGGGTTTCTCCAATGTTACCAAGCCCAGCTTTAACACTAAAAAGGCCAGAAGCCCGTTGACTTCATGATTTAAGTGTTATGGCCCTGATACGTCAAGTCAACCGAGCAAGAACACACAACAAAGACAGCCAACCACTGACATACATGTACTTTCTGAATAACAGTAGTCACTACTAGTAATCCAAAAAGAAGAAAACAAAAGCTTTTATTACTAGCTTGGAATATTAATTGGTAATATTTGAGACTGAGGTGACATTTTGCTTGGCTTTGCACAGGCATTGTCAGCCAATAATCTTTTGCAACTCGGCACTGTATCTTTCTGGAAGAAAAAAGGTACCAATATGGAAAAAATGGCACAGAATCGGCGAAAACAAATGCTGCATCCAAAATTCCACACAAACATTCTATTTAGTATGCTAAAAGAGTATGTGAGAATTTCGAATAGAATAGAATCTATGAAAACAATAGTACGTGAGGCGCTTTCTCTGTCTGGGGAAACAGGACAGTATGCAAGCAGTGGACACTACACCAGCACCAGTATCAAAAATGCAATGCAAGGCAGCTCTGTTTGACATTTTGGGAAATATGCCTGTGACCTGTAGACTGTTACATTATCTTAGCATAAAAGCTGGAAGCAAGGGGAAACAGCTAGCCTGGCTATGTCCAAAGGCAACAAAATACATCTACAAACATTTTTGAAGTTCAATAATTAACATGTTATTTCTTCTTTAGGTGGTCAGAACCAAGTTAGCTGTTTCTCCCAGTTCCAGTTTTTGTGCTAAGCTAAGCTAAATGGCTGCTGGCATTAGCTTCATATTTAGCAGACTTTAGAAGTCAAACATTCTTATACTGTAAGATGCAGCTCTGCCGTAACATAAAATGCTTCAGTTTAAATCTAAGTAAGGTTTCTGTTTTCTAGGTGTGATTTTTTTTATTTTAAATTAGTTCATTGTTGGCATTGGTTACCATGGTTATACATCACCAACCAGGGTGTGTCCACAAAGACACACACTACTGTTTATTTAGACAAAAGTATGTTGAATTTTGGGTATGTAGTCATCTGTAGTATGTGATTTCAGACAAAGAAAATGATTCAATAGACTGAACCACCAGGCAGAGATCTCTCACTCACTGATGCATGAATATATCTGAGAGGTTAAAAGAAGGACAAACATAGTTTGAATAAAATGACGGTTTTTTAGAGGGCATGCAGAGATTAGAACCAGTGATGTAACTCTACATTGTGCCTTTTTCCGGTTCTTTCAAAGACAAGCGGAACACAGGAACATCAAGGTTAAGGTC
Source organism: Lutjanus erythropterus (assembly GCF_056507025.1). NCBI lineage: Eukaryota > Metazoa > Chordata > Actinopteri > Lutjaniformes > Lutjanidae > Lutjanus > Lutjanus erythropterus. The sequence goes on from NC_139318.1 coordinate 25,514,103, forward strand.
GATTGAGAGCGAAGCGGACAGCAGAGGCACACGCAGCTTGATAAAGGTGGTATGTGCATGTTAGTGCATTGAAACGTGTGAGATGCTGGAGGTGGACACACCACAGGGTGACTCAGCTGTTTAGGACAGTCCTGGGACCTCCCTGGAGATATGACACCAGAGAGAGGCCCTCTTCATTCTTTATGCATGAGGCAGGTCGATGTGAACTCTGCACACAGGCTGGTTTTCATAATATCTGTCCATCAACACAACACTCATTTAACTTCTCACATGGGATGCCCACTGGGCTCTTTTAATACACAATACAGACAAAAGCTAAGAGCCACACACACATACAGTGTTTTATTATATACATAATAACCTCTTCCGCCTGAGGGAGTCCTTAATCCCTGCTCTGTGTTCTCCGCGGACACCATAAATGCAAGAGCGCTGTGGGCTGCGGGGCTCGTTTTCCCAACAGTTAACTGCAGACTGTGAGAAGCACTTAGCCCACAATAAGAGACATGGGCCTCTTTGTTACTGAAGTAAAAGGTTGCGTTAAGCTTACGGCTGCTGCCTCTATGACAGAGCCAGTTCAGGCCACAGGGAGCAGAGAGAACAGAACGATTCATACAAGGACGGAAGGAGAGTGACGGCGAGACAAGTGAACCATTTTGGAGACATTTACAGACCAAAAGGGCCAATAGGAAACTGTGGCTACAGTAAAATAGGGCAAGAATGAAAAGAGCTGTCACAATATCAGAATTTTAAACTTATGCTCAATGCCACACACCAAAAACAAAACAAAAACTTCCCGGCACACAATACAGGTGTATTTTTGATTTTTTTCTTTCTTTTGTTTTCAAATTAACAGCCTGCACACAGTGCTGTTTCAGAAGAGTCACTGAACACTGTCAGGGTTTGCTGAAAGGCAAATTTCAGGCAGGACAATGAACACTGAACTGACCTGAGGTCTTCAATAAACACTTAGATGCATTTTTTTTATAGCTTCAGTACCTTGAAAAATTAGTACTGCAGTCCAAATAGCGAGTTGTAAGCCATAGACAATATATTAAATAGGTTGAAGCGAGTTGTTTCCCCCCTGCCCCCTTCTCCCAAGACTCAAAGCTCAGCAGGTTGCTTGCAGGCTGCAGGGACACTGAACCTACACAAGCACAACATCATACTTTGATAATGATAAGCGACAAGTCCTAGGGGTTAACATTCAATATATTTCAATATATTGGTATCTTGTTATGTCATTTTTGGGAAACTGTTATAGTATAAAAAGGACACCATATGCATAAAATCTTTAGAAGTTTAAAGTTTACTTTTTATGCAATCAGGTCAGTGAAGATGGATAACAACACTGCTATCCAGTGGTCAAGGTTTAAACACAACACACAATGAACCACTGCTACAAATCTTTGTGTGTGTATTACAATTATCACGGTAGAGCATTTAAGTGTATCAATTAGGGCTGTCAAAATTAATGCGTTAATAATGCGTTAATGCAAATTCCTTTTAACACCACTAATTTTTTTGACGTACGATTAACACATGTTCTGTGATATTGGCCTGACCAATAGTTTGAATCAGCAGCTGGAAATAAATCAGCTTGCAGTCGCGAAGATGTGAGCTTCTGTCTGTTCAGGCAACTGGTTCAGTACAAAGAAACAGAAGTATAGGAGGAGGGAAAGGAGAGAGTGCTGATCGAGCTGCAGCTCCACCTGAAACCAGGTAAAAGTGAAAATAAGGCTGACCCACAGCAGAGAGAGAGGGGGAGAGAGAGCGAGTGAATATGGCCAGATGTGTCAACTTGATATAAAAACTTTTTATGATCATGAATCATAATGTTACCGTACACTTCCGTGGTGTGTTTTTTATTGCAAGTCTGATTTGTGTACTTTTAAATACTTAATTACTTCATGCCGATTGATCACAACAGCAAGGAGGAGGAGAGACGAGCTGCAGAGAGGAGGGAGGGAGGGAGAGCGAGTGTGCCGACTGATATAAAAACTTTATTGATGATGAATCCAGATTTTATTGTACAGTCCTGAGGTTTAAACTATAGAACTGTCAGAGTGACACTGATGAAAATGATCCTGCTGCCTTAATATAAAAACATGAATATCGTGCACCGTTATATCATTGTATTGACTGAGCAGAATAAAAGTGAGGATTTTTCTCCTCAGAGGACAATATTTTATTAAAAAAATAAACTATTATTAACAATGAGTAAACTTAGTAAATAAATAAATGCATATATAAATAGCAACCTGCTGGTTCTGTGTTGAAATTTTAAATCTCAAGCCTGCAGTGCACCACAGAAGCTTCAATTGATTTTTCTATTAAAGCTTTTAGTGTGTTTTGGCCTTAATGTTAAATTGAGCAGGTTAGTATGCTCATCTGTGCCTGATGGGCTTGGATCTGTCATGTTATTATTTGAGCATTTTTTTTAATGCCAGTGCAGTGCCTTTGGGTGTTTCTGGACAATATTCGTCATTGTTTTTGGTTGGTACATTTTGAACAAATAAAAAAGGTGTGATTAATTTGCGATTAATTGAAATTAACTACAGACACTCTTCTGATTAATTGCGATTAAATATTTTAATCATTTGACAGCACTAGTATCAATACTTAAGTGTATCAGTATTTTTTACACCCCTACCCTCAACTGTAAGTTGATCAGCTCACACACTCTGGAGTCGGAGTTCAGTGGCTGCCTGCTAGACTCCATTAACACATTGCTCAATTTAACCATTATGATATTTTTAAAAAAAAGTCATATTGCAATTATCTTGACTGAAACAGCAAGAGCTATACAATTAGTGGGAAACATCATTTTTGCATAACAATTTTCAGTTTCTCTGAAAAACAAAAAACAAAAATTAAAACCATGATGACGTGACAGTTGTTGGGGTCTGACTTGTAGGCCAGACAACACAATTGCAGAACTGTTGAGTTCTGTAATTTAGATATTGCAGTGGCGATATTGCATTTTCGATAATATTGTGATTAATTGTGCAGCCCTAGTTATAAACGGCTACTCCTTCTAAGAGATTAGTAATTATCTGTTACAACTTACAAACAGATACTCATTCTGCATTAAACTTTACACTATGTAAAGTGAATAAACAGGAAAACAAAAACAGATTTTACAGACCAGAATATTTCTCCTTAAAGTACAAAGGAACAAAAATTATTCAACCTTTTTGTTTGTCTGCAAAAAATCTACCGTGATGTACAAAGACTTTTACAATAAAAAAAAATATTTTCTCTGGTGTGGTCCACAGAAGTAACTGAGCAATGATTGCAAGTACACTGAAACCAGCATGTAATACGTTGTCAGAACAGTTTTTAGCTTTCCCAGGCACAGTAAATTTATGCAAATTGACACTTCCTGCTTCGTGAAAGCATGTTAAATATAATAGCAAATGATCACCATTGGCTCTCAATTAACCAGCAATTTATTCAATCATCAGCACGTTAAACTGTGAGCAGAAATAGAAAGAGGGAGAGAGACACACACAGAGAGAAAGAGAGTGAGGAAAGAGGCCTTTGGGGATGACCATAAATATCTCTCTGACTCATCTGAGTTTATTTGTGCTGTAAAGAGCCTTACTGTAGTATGTTTCCTGTTCTCATACAGTATATGCATATTATCAGCAACTAATATGCTTACTTCATCTGTTGCTCTTCTCTTAGGTATACATCACAACATGATACATCACGCACACATACATATCACGTCTATATCCTACAATGCACGCTAACTGCACTTAATAAACGTAATAAAAGCAGGATACCACACGGCATAATACAGCTACACAGACCCTGCTCTGCCATAGGGTGAGTGTTCATGTCCACAGGCGCGACTCAGTTCATCTCACACACTCGCAGAGCTCAGATCACCATATGACAAAGAATGCTAACCCGCTGAACCATGCATTCTTCTACATAACTCGCCATATGACTGAGCCAGGCACACAGCGGCGATGTGCACCTATTAACAATTCAGGTGGGGGCCACGCACAGTGTTCATGAGGCTCTGTGTATCTTCCTCCAGAAATCTCACACTCACAGAAAATCACCAATTAAATTTTGTGCATACTAATAAAGAGTGGAAATGGAGTCGTAAAAATACAATAAAACAGCTTGTCTGGCAATTACAGCACCATCATTCACTCATTATTATTTATTATCTAAATAAAGGCAGTTTTTAACTGTAGCCTCCTGAAGTGAGACAAACAGTTGCAGAATACAAAATTTAAAGGAATAGTCTGACATTTTGGGAAATATCCTTATCGATGAGCTCAATCTTAGCGGACCACGTTTTCATTTATTTGTTAGATGACTGCATGGTGGATTGATACAACACAAATCACAAAATGCTTGAACTAACGACTGCTAGTTGATCGAGAAAATCTTAAATTGAAGCATCCCTGCTAATTAGCATGTTATATCTCATTCATTTAATCCATACAAAAACTGAAATGTATAACCAACACGTTGTAGTTATAGGTAGCTTCTAATGCTTTACATTTTTCTACAAATTTAACAGGATGCAAAATGTTAATTATTGAGCTTTAGAGGTGCTGGCAGCAGGATTTTTTTTCACCTCTGGACTGAGCCAGGCTAGCTGTTTCCCCCGAGTCCAGTAATTGCACCAAGCTGAGCTCAATGGCTGTTGGGATTAGCTTCATATTTAGCACACAGATATGAAAATGATATCAATCTTCTTGCTTAACTAAAGTACTTACAGAACTCTACTTTTACTGTATTTTAATTTACAGTAAGAGGCAGAAAAACAAATATAAAGTCCAAACACATTGAAGATAGAACAAAGCCAAGCAACACTTTATTTAGATTTAGATTAGCTTCAAATGCAAAATTTATAACAACATAGAATATGTAGGGCTGTTTGCTCCATTATAGTATAGACCAAACTTTTTCTGTCATGCTCCCTTAAGAGGCAGAAAAGTTTTCATTCCCAATCCCACAATTTTTATCAGTAATTAAAAATAACAGAGGAAGCAACTAAAAAAAGGATCCAAACTGAATTTTAGTGAAATAAAGGTCAGTACAATAGCATCAGCAACCCTGGTTTGTTTATTTTCCCTGCATAATTCAACTTAGTTTCACTCCTTCCACAGCTCTGTGCCCTCCTGCCCCTGAGTTCGAGGACCACTGATGTAGACCAACCACAAAAACGGATGAGCATATGAACGAATAAATTAAGTCTGCACCTTACTGAGTCTGATCCCTAATCTATCATTTTAAACTCACCAGGAGTTACTGAGTCATTCAACTGTGAAATGCTGTGCATGCAATAAATTACATTTAATGTAGACTGTATTGAAGTATATTTGATTTATTCTGCTTCAGAGACGTAAGAAATAAGCCTGAAACCACAAACATATTATGAGCACGGACAGGACGCAAACTAACAAATAGACGATGTACCAATAAATTAAATGTATAAGCCAACCAGGCAGGTCAGTCAACCTGAGTGAAGGTCTGTAATAAATCTCAGTGCTTTATGTTAAGTAGTGAAGGCATGAAGACATTCAGAGGAGGCCTGTGGCCATAAAATATCTCCATGTTTCTTTACTGGCATGACACTCACTAGAAAAGAGAATGGAATGACAAAAAAATGGAAATCAATTACTCCAGAAGTTTTTTTTTCTTTGTTTTTTAGTGATCATAGCAGATTCAAGGTTGCTAGGTAACAAGACCACAATATTAAGCCAATTTGAAAGTAATAATCTCAGATAAGGTTTTCTCATCAAATTCATGTTTCCGTCTCTAGTTGTGCAGGAAAGCTGTTCAAGATGTCAAATATCTACCAGAGACCAACCTAAGCAGTGTGTATTAATCTCTCTTTTATTTTCTCTAAGTAATTATCAATTAATAGCTGGTCTATAATGGCAATTGTCCCAGTTCAAAGTGATGTCTTTAATTTTCTGGTTTAGTACATTCTAACAGTCCAAACCCCTAAGACATTCAGTTTGTCAGCATAGAGAACTTAAAAAATACACAGAAAGTATTACTATTTGAAAAGTTGGAACAAGAGAATTTCAAGACTCTTTCTTAAAAAAAAAAAAGAAGAGAGAACTATTAATGCAGATTAATCTTCTGTCATAAAACTAAATGAATGAGATGAAATTGATTGCAGATATATTACATATATATGAATTGTAGACCAAATACACTGTGCTATTTATTTCATATATTTCTGATTACATGACCACCTGAGTGTTACATGTGCATGTATGAGAAGCCACATCTGAGCGTGTGGCGGCTAGCCCACAGTCACATGAGTCAGAGTGACATCATGCATGTTTGATATCTGTGTGCGACCAGAGTGCTTACAAGCAGAGCAAACACAACAAACTACAAGCAATAATACCAATGTCAGTGCACGCCACATGCAGTACAGTCCAGAGTACAGTACATACATACAACACATGCACAGCACGGCACTGAAACAACACTGCAGCCAACAAATAACTGTAAACCAGCCAAAACTCTGCAGCAGGACAGTTTGAGAGCTTCAGAGCGTCACATAAATGTTATAATGTCATTTTGCATCTGATTCTGCATGTAATGACAGAACATATATTCTGTAGGACTTCCCACATCACTCTCCTGCTCCATCCCCCTCCTCCCCCATGCTCTCTCCATCCCTCGCTCACTCTCGTTCCTTCCCTTGTCTGTATGGATCAGTCAGAGTCATCCAGCCAAGCCAGGGGGGGGTGAGGGCAGCCAGCATTTAGTGCTTCTTCACCGCCTACTCCTGCAGGTTTGCACAGTAAATAAGTGTGCTGGAGAGTGCAGTCTATATTGGGATGCCTGTTCAAGTGTGTTATACATGCGGTTTGTGTTTATCTTGTGCGTCTTTGAATAAGGCCTGCTGCATTACCAGCTGTTCCTGCATGCAATGATTTCACATTTTATTAGGGCGGAAACTAGTGATTTAATTGTCAATTAATCTATTGACTATTTTCTCAATTAATTGATGGGTTGTTTGGTGCATAAAATGCCAGAAAATGGTGAAAAATGTTTCCCAAAGCCCAAGATGACGTCCTCAAATGTCAGTATTCAGTTTACTGTCATAAATGAGTAAAGAAATAAAAATTTCAAAAGCTAGAATCAGAGATTCTTTGACTTTTTGCTTAAAAAATCTATATTTTGTCAGTTCATTTCCTGCTACTTATATACATATTTTGGTTGTCTGTCATATACTTTATACTACCCTCATATGTCTACCTTGTATAAAATCATATCTATAATTTGAATCTTATCTGTTTATATACTATGTCTTTCTCTCCTTTACTTAAAATTTAACATGCTATGTTATTTCTTTTATTTTGCACTATATGTACACACTCAGTGCTGCTTGATTATAACAATAATAATAAATTCACTTGTAGCACTTTTTTTAAACACAAAATTTACAAAGTACTTTACATACAGAAAAATCCTCCACCCCACCAAAACATACAGCAATAAAATAATAAAAAAAAATACAGGATAAAATGTAATATATGAGGTAAGCAGATACAAAACTAAATACACACCAACAAAAAGAAAGAGTACTTAGAACAGGCCACAAATTTACAAGCAAGCATGTGCCCTAAACTCATTAAAAGTAGGGGTAAATGGTAAAACAAATAAAACGCAATAAAAACAAAGATTCTTGAGTGATTCTAGACTCCTGAGTGGCAAAGCATAAGGTGGTTTTCATAAATTATGTGCTCTAATGTTCCTAATTCCTCATTTTTAATTTTTGTTTTGTTTTGTTTGTAAATCATTTAATCTGTAAAGCCCTTTGTGCTTAAGCTTGAAAAGTGCTATATAAAGTAAATTATTTTTAATATTATTAATAATATTCCTCCTCAGGAAATAGAATAGTGTTTGCAGAAACTCATCCTCATTTCTCTTTGTTGCTTTTATTGTTCAAATGTGTTTAATACTGAACTACTGACTAAATCCAACAATAAAACAATAGCAGCGATATGGAAATGTCTTGTTTCTACTTGAGTGCATTAAATGGTAATCCAGCAACTACGGTACAAAATAAAACAGGATGTACAGCACATCTGCTCTTCTGCTGTTTTCTTTATTGCTCTATATATCTGGGCCCATGTGTTTGTGTGTACAGTATATAAAAGTGTCTTTGTGTGTGTGTGTGTGTGTGTGTGTGTGTGTGTGTGTGTGTGTGTGTGTGTGTGTGTGTGTGTGTGTGTGTGTGTGAGAAACACTGTGGGGGTGGGCAGGAGTTGTGTGAGGATGTGGATGTCACTCTGCCAAGGAAAACACTTGAAGCGCAGGTCATCTTACTGTAAGCATACCCACACTACCAAGTGAATGTCTCTACAAAGAAAAGAAAACATCACACTGAATACACCAAGCTGTTGCATAAGCTTGGTGATGTATTTCTTAGTTTTGGCCTAAAGTTATACGATCGACACAGTATTGAACACCACTGTAGTTGCTGAATTGAGTTTGTAAAGTGTTGCAGCTGTCGGAGGTCAGAGAGTACACAAAGTGCAGTATCACTTGTACCATAGTATTTTAAAGCAGTCGTGTGCGATACAGCAACGACCTGAGCGGAGCAGCCAGAAGGATTTGGTCTGCTGAGGCTGTAACGAGGTTTTCAGAGTTCAGATAGGGATGTGTGGAGCTCATTAGCAAAACCATCAAAGCTTCTCTTGATGTTGTTTCATTGTGACTGTGAGTGCATCTGCAACCTGAATGCCTCAAGTCCTCACTGGGAATAAAACATGTATTCTTATTTCAGTCAAGCCCACACACTCCTCTATCACTCTCAAAAGTATGGACACACACACACACACACACACACACACACACACAATGCAAATATGGGCTGGAAATGAAGCGATTTTAGATCTAGATGGTGATCTGAGGCTACCGCAATCGACTTTTCAGGTGAATGGTATAGCTCAAGGTATTTTGGTCCATTAATTGGTCCATTGCTGTTTACATTGTACATAAATAACATAATTCTTCAAAATCAGTCCTTCAGTGATACAATATTATTGCCATCCCAGCCCGGGTCTTGAGCCGTCTTCATAGACTACTTTTAAACGCAGAATAGACAAACTACATTTTATGCTCCACTTCCTCCAGTGACTCTGACTATCCCACCATTAAAACTTTAAATGTCTTACAAATACCGAGATATCAATCAAGATTCTTGTACAGAATTAAGAGATGTCCATTTCCTTCAAACAGTAAAATCATTGGGCAGCCAACCTTCATGTCAACCTGTAGTGTAGTTCACTGCAACCTTCATGCAGTGAACTACAAACTGGACTCAAACCAGAGTCTTATATTCCACTTGGAGATTTTAAAGCTTTATTATCTGATGTACTTTTGTTATTCTTGTAACTGTTTTTATTAATTCCTTTGTATTATGTAGTTGTGATGTTCTGTTTGCTCATTGTGTTCTTGTGAGTGTTTTTTGTTCTCAGGTCTCTCTTGTAAAAGAATCTCAATGAGATTTTCTGACAAAATAAAGATTAAATAAAATAAAAACTGAATGTCTTCTCTGTTTCCGAACTCTACACAACCTTATTGACTAGCAGATCCACGCTACATGAGTGAACCAATAGAATGATGCAGCAAAGTAGATGGCAATGACCGTTGGGCTTCTTGAAAAGTGTTATTTCATGATTATGTTATCTTTTGGCTTCGCAACTTCAAATTAAATTCAGGTTTTAATTGTCATTTTGAAACCTGTGTAGTATCTTTAATGCAACATTTTGTTTCAGTGGTGCAAGTAGAGGAATTCATTGTCTATTTCAAATCTAGTTATAGTCTACAGGGCATTTCAAAATTGGGAAAATTTAGAACATCTATTGCAACTGCAATTAAAAAATATGATAATATTTTTTGGGCCAGATCACCCGCCCCTAAATGCAAATTACAAATGACTTATGATCTACCCCTTCACTCCATTTCTTTTGTTTCTTTGTGGTTCATGCAAAGTGTACCTGTGAATCTTATTGCTCCACTACAGTAAATCTACAAGAATTCATATCGGTGCTTCCAGATGTGTGGCCATGGCAGAAGGCACATATGACATACAGCTGCTATCATGGAAACCAAAACAATGGCTGAACTCAGGAAATTAAAGAAAGATCCCAAAAGCCAAATGTCCGCTGTTCAGCTCCACAATGATGACACCCAGTGAGTTCAGCTCTTCAGCTTTACTGAAATTTCTCTTCTGTTGCTTTTGACTCAAGCAGGCATAACTACACAAAAGTCAAATATTTAAAAATGAAAAAGTTACAGACTACGGATTCCATGCAGTAAATGCAGTATCTGCACTGATGTGAAGTTATTGGAATATCAGCATGACATGATTAATGCGGACTATTAGGCAAGACAAAAAGTACAGGTGCCTCCATCGCTCTGTCTGGGTTTGCGACTTGTTCGGCTCTTCCTGTTTTGATTTGGTGTCATCCTCAGTTATCAGGCCTCGCATGTTAAATTCATCTCTCTCACTCTGTCAACTTCAGTCTCACTCACACACACACCATCCCAAGCAGGAGCACAGGCACACACTGGGAAAGTCAGCCAAGTGAAAATAGAAGTACATATTTTAGTATTTTAGCTTTAGTTTAACTATAGCAAATGTTTTGATAAAATATGTACATTTAAAAAATTACGCACTATTTTGCATGCTTTTGAGTTGTCTGTCAACAGTTTAGACCCACAGTGTGACCCAGACACAGGGAACCCACTTGGGCGACCAAAAAACTTTAGGTTTGCACATGGGCACTTTATGTAGTCTTTTGTAGGTTTATGTATGTTTACTTAGTCTTGTGTAGGTCTATGTAGTCTGAGTTGGTTCTGTGTTGTCTCTTGTGTTGTAGCACCATGGACCTGAAGGAACGTTGTTTTGTTTCAGTGTAGCTCTGTATGACTGAAAGTGACAGTCAATAGTCAAATTTGGTCCATTTCACACCTGCATTGTGTGTGATATGTATTAAGCTCTTCATTACTGTAGTGTCATATGTAGTATATGATACAACTTTTAAGAGTTGTAATGATCAGTCTAGATAAATATATCAGTACAGTCTCCAATGATGCAATATGATCGATGTAAAGTGAAAATATCAAACTATATTGCCATCTTTAGGATACGCCCTTATTTTGAAATTCCCATAGCATGTCTGCGTCACAAATGTCAGACCTAAAATTGTTGCTTTTTGTGAGTTGACATAAATTTAACTCAATGTGTTAAATGGACAAATGATATAGATCGTAGGCCCCTGAAGTGAATCAAACTGAAATCGAATCGAAGACTTATTCTTGTCCAAAGAATTGATATAATGTCATGTCATGATGAAACTCATCATTTACACCACTACAAGGCTACAACTACTTTATATGCAATGTCTGTTATCCTTAAACAAAAAGTGTACAAAAAGTAAACTAAAGACAGGAGAGAAGCAAAAGAGCATTCAAGTCCACTGTCTGTGAGCGGTCTCACTGAGGTGTTCAGTACATGTACAAACAAATCTTCAACAACAAATCTTCAAATTGAACTGACTACACTGAATCACCATTGTCACCAAATGAATCAGTAGCTTTTAGCAGTGGAGCTCCTTCATTGGTGACTGAGAGTGACGTTGTCAGCTCAGTCGTGACACACACAGTACGTTGTTTCACCCTTAAAAATCTATTCAAAGACTCCACAGGAACTCATAAAACTCAAGTCAAAAATAACATATTCCTGCTGTGCTTCTTTTGTTTTCTACTGAACTGAACGTGACAGACTGAACCTACGACTGAACTGAAGACATTTACTTAAGTGCATCTGAACTATGGATAGTCAGTGATTATAAAAACTTTTAACTATGATTCGTGAGCTCCACCGCTACATTTTACAAGTTTTGTATTTCACTCTCATGCTTTGCCATCACCTGCTGGTGGAGCAGTGCCCTCACCCGAGAGAGGTTTAAGGTGACGAGATGAGAATGGGTGAAATTTGGGACAGGAGACATATCATATCAAAAAACTAAAAAAGTATAGAATAATTTACAGTAAAATATTACTCTAATTGTGATGGCCAAGGCCACACAAATGGACAGTTGAGGGTAAAACCATGCACACACTCACCTCACTTCTTTGTTCAGTGCACAGGTTAATTTAATTTGCAGTCAGCCACACCCCAAACAATTCAGGTCCACAGTCCTACAGTTTATTTGAGTTATAATTTCTTTATTCTCCTTTAGCTTTACACTGTTTAAATTGAGTGCACACATTTTCACACTGTAAGGTTAAATCTAGTAATTTTCTGTTGTATTAATCATTTTTCTTTGTCTTCTTCTGAGTTACCATGCTGGTGGGGGTGGTTTCCTCCTGGACAGGCAAAAGGTGTGTCCAAGGGGTGGAACCTGTTAAATCCTGTGGCCAGCTCATCAGGTCATACCATCTCCAGCCATGTCAGAGGGGGTTTTGGGTTTAGTTAGTTTTTCCTGTGTATTAGTTTTAGTGGATACCCATTTTGTTTTTCCCTTTTGTGTTAGTTGGTTTGGCCAAGCCAGTATATATGTTCCCTCATGTTTCATTTTGTTAGGTCAGTTTGTTCAGTTAACACCTTGTTTTGTTGCTGTCATTTTGAGTATAATTATATTCTGTTGACCTCTTTTATAGGTCTAGTTATTAAGTTCCTGGTTTGTATTGTTTGGCATTTTTTTTGGTAAATAAAAACCCTCTTTTTCAACAAATTCCTGTTCTCCTCTTTGCCTCACTGCTTGGTCCCTGACACTAATAGTTTGTCATCAATATTATGAAGAGCAGTTAGATTCTGAGGGTTACACACAGGTGACAGGTGTGTTACAGTTGTTTTAAAAGCCTTTTCAACAGATATGTTAAGCTGTAGCTTTACTGAACTTACTGTAGGTTAGTTCAGTAAACCGCGAAAAGACAGATCAGTAATACTCGTACTTGTACATATTCTACAAAAGGAAACAGGACATTTTAACTTACAAAAAGCAGAAATTATTGCCTACATAAATAATTTGATACAGCATACAGGCAGCTCTCATTATAGCATCCTCATATTTTGTAATACTACAGGCTAACAGTTCATATTCAGGACAGAGAGGACAGGATTTGAGACAAATGCTCAAAATTTGTGACTGTCCTGAATTTTTCCAGGTATCTGGCCACCTTAGAGAAGACCTTCATCATAAATTCATCATGGGTGTATGTTTACCAACAAGGTGAGCAAAGTAACACGACATGACCATCATTATTTACACAAACTGAGGATAGACCAAGGATAAAACACAGGCAGACTTAAAAAGTCAAAGCAACTTGTGTGCATTTTAGGACTATTAAAGATTCAGTGCACCATTGTTTGTTAGTGACTGTCTTCTTTTCTAACATGTTGTGATGTTACTTACTTTTCAACTTACTTCGCAATAGATTGGAGTGAAATTCACATGTCAAAATGTGCAAATTTGTTAGCTGGAAAATGCTATGACATAACATTTACATTATTGAAAAATTGAATACATTGAGAGTATTAGGGCAAAACAACAAAAGAACAAAGAAAAAAGTAGAATCACTGTATACATTCGTTGTTCATTTCAATAAATTCATAGGAAATCGTACATGTTATTAGAGAGCATGGGAAACATTAATTAATTCATAAATCTCCTGTCGTTCCACTTTAAGACGGCCTGTTTGACGCACACACTGTGAACATGCACCGCTGCTGCACTTTATCATGGCTGCACTTTTCACACAGCATCCACACAAAGCTCTGACTCCCTTACTTTCCCTTTGTCTGCCTCTCCCTCGCACACACAAACAAACAAACACACTCTCACAATCGCAAGCACATGCAGAAATACACATTCAAGATAACAAGCAGGGACAGAGCTGGTGTGAGCCACAAATGAGCAGTTACGTTAAGTGACTAAACACATACTTCTACCATCATCTCTATGGGAGTCCACAGTCCAGACGTTGCCACTTGTGCCAGCCATTACGCACACACACACACACACACACACACACACACACACACACACGCACACAGCCAACTGCTTCATCTGTCACACACATACACATTTACACTCTCCCTTAGACACGCCACCAAAACAGTCCTCATATGGAAAAACATGTCATCAACTCCCCCAGAGGAGACTGGAACCATACAGCATGATTACTACATCAAAACAAAGACTGTGGCAAACAGCAACATCAGGAACTTTCTATTCTGTGAAGGTACAATATGCGTTATTCAACTGGCACACAGCCTGAAGAGAGCAGGGAAAGAGTGCAGTAAAAGATAGATGTATAGTATGTGATTCGCTATTGTGATCGTGATTTGACTGTGAGTTCAGGGTATAACAATTATAAAACCAAGACCAAAACAGCAATACAAACATCCAGTCTAGAATTCTACCATGTAGTGCCACACACACACACACACACACACACACACACACACACACACAATCTTAGGCAATATACTGTATATATCAGTCCCTCAAGGAAGTTTGTGATGTCATGATCACAACAGTTAATGCAAATTCAACCGATCCCCGTGAATTCTTCAAAAACTTGCAATTTTGTCCAATTATTGTAGTTCCACCAATCATCATAGTAGTTCTCCATGCAAAGTTCACACATGGTCGTCTCCATGAACTAACTCTGTGTTTTATTATTTGTGTTTTTTGTTTTTCTTTTGTTTTCACTTGCCACAGCAAACAAACAAACAAACAAAAACAAACAAAGGAAGATTAAAAATATTGCATGCATATGGAAAAAATACTTAAAAATATTGCAACATGCATTGCAACTTTTGGCAAAGCTGCCATGAATTCAGCAATTTTAGGCAGCAACAAAAATGCCAAAAAAACGCCACTGAAATCATGGGAGTGACTGATATATCCTCTAGACTGGTCTTACAGTATTGTTACTTTGTTTTCTTATGTAGACTAGTTACATTGTCCCCTAAAGTTAATCTACCTTAATGTTCTTTGGTATTCTTGATATTCCAAACTGTAGTTGATTTAATAAAACCAAGAAAAAAAAAGACAAGCAACAAAAAACTATGATATGAACTGGAGCATGGATTTGGAGAATCATTACACCCGCTTCTATGACTGATCTATGAATTGATCTGAATAAGTTTAAAAAAAGATGGAGGACATTACAGAGGCAATGATGAATTATCAGATGTCATGTCAGCCAAAAAAAAACTTTGTTGTATGGAGCATCTGATAATCTTTGACAAGAACCACTGCAGTCTGGTGGATGCCTCTCAGTGGCTGGTTGTCACGCTGAAGCACTTGGTGACTGTGATCAGTCAACAGGCTTTGGCTGCGAGTCACTATTTTGGCAGTGTGATGGTTGTTATTATGTATTTACATCACAAATGACTTCTTCTTTGTTGGTAGCTGCTCATTTTGCGGTTCTCAGTTTGTGCATTTCATGTCTATAATGCTAATGTAACGTATATTAACATTGTAGTTGGGGTTAATATGTGCATGTGAACTGACTCAGCCATACTGCATTTTGCTGTCAGTCACTTTTTCTCCTGCTCTGTGTGCTTCACCAATCAACACACACAGAGTGGAGCAGAGGAAAGACAGGTGACATTACTCAAGCTGGCAAAAACTCATTACATTATTTTATGGACAATAAAATCCTCACAAAAAGAGCAATTTATTAATGTGACCCATTTAACACCAAAAATAGATATATGTTGATCCCAAACCAGTTGAGCAAAAGCAAGAGAACTAGCTAGCACCTCCCCCTCAAACAAGCATGTGTTGCCAGGCTCAATTCACGTCTGTGTAGGAGACCGGAAAGAAAGACTGTCAGTACTTTTGTAGCTTCTAACTGAAACTCTGTGGTTTGAAGTTTACCTTCCCTCCTGTGCCTCTGTCTGTATTTTCAGGTATCAGTTTTATTTTACTGTTTCATATTCGCTTTCAGCTGGATAGGCATCATGTTAACTTAATGCTGATGAGACATTTTCTGATTTTGCTGCTTCATAAAAAAATAAGTTTTTAAGTAAAAAATCAATGGGAGAATTTCATTGTGAATAATTCATAGGAAATGCGTGACTTCTTGATACCAAAAAATATAACAGCCATGTTTGGTGTGTGTTTATTTTTTAATAGATTAATATTTACTCTTATAAACAGAGTCATTCTGGGATATTTGCAAGAATGTAATTACTAGCATGGAAATTAATGTAACATATTTCTACAAAGCCTGTCATCTGCATGAAATATGCTGCTAAACGAGCTGTGTTGTCTGACTGTATGTCATAGTGAAAACACAGCTGCATTACATTACTGCAAGATGACAAGCATGGAAGTGCCATTACTGTAAACAAGTTTCACTTATTAATCTTAAACAGAGGGGACAGTTGTTCTCAATGACCATCTCTCAAGACCCTCTTCAGGTGTAAACTACTTATTTCTCCTGAGCAGGTTGCGACACTAAATGTTAACATCTAAAATAAATAATTTTTCAGAATTACACAAAATCCAGATATTAAATAAGGTACTCAATAAAACCAACATGTGTAGCATGTGTGTTTGTGGTAATCAGTCATTCATACCTATGTTTTTTTTCTTCAGTTATTCACATAGAAGATAAAAATAACAAAATGATTCATCTTTTAAAAATGCTGACATCCTCAGTTGTGACAGCATCCAAATGTGCAGCAGATTAAAAGCTGTGAGTTCTCTGTTGGCATCAGAACGACCTCTCAAATGGTTTGTGAGGGGACATTTCACTCTTTACATGTTTGTGTCCTTTTGTCCCCAGTAAAATAAATAGCTCTGCAGCTCCAGAGTTATGCAATGACAGTGGTACGGGCAAACACTACATGATACCAGACGCAATTCGCTGCGTGTTGCCTTACGAAGGATGAGACGTATGAATCATATTCACCATGAAAAGGTCATTGTTTTGCTCAGCTACCTTCAGCAGGAGCTGCCTGGGGTGTTGAGTCTCAGATAGATAAGTCAGAAATGACCTTAAAGCAAAGGCAGGAGGCTTGTAGACTATTTGTCTGTCCCCTAGACAAGGTGTGTGCGAGGAGACACAGTCACGTGCAGGAGGGGTTGTGTGTGTGTGCTTCTTACTATTGCAGTAAAATGACTAAACAAAGAAGGAGTAGTAAAGGAGAGAGCTGAGAAGGAGAGGAATGAAAGAAATGACTAGAAGTTCTAGACTAGTGTGTGTGAGGGTTTGTACGTGTGCGCGCTCGCTACATCCTGTTACTCACTTGTGCCTCCTGGTGGTAGCAGGACCCCAATCTTTTGCCCTGCGTTCCGCCTGAGGAGGAAATTGCTTTCTATTTATAATGAGCTGCTGCATTTAACCAAGCCTTACTAACAAGACGGCAGACTCATGCTATTAAAGGCCTCTATGACTTTGCAGCATTGCCCTGTTCTAACTCACAGCAGCTCTGCAGCACCTATAAGGACTGTGTGCACACAGTGTGGCACAAGCAAACCAACAGATTCAGTACTTTTACCTTTCATGGGTTCATGTTAAACAGGTTATACAGTTAAATAGCTGTAAACTAAATTACATTACTGTACTGTGATGAAACACATCAATGCTGGTGTTAATACTGACATTTCTTACTTATAAAAATCTGAAATTAGCTCACCCCCTTTTGAATTATATGCTTTGTGAGGCCAATGCTGATGTAGAACTGACCAGACTGTTTGAGTTGCAATAGTTGTGACCAACTATTTCAACATACATATGCACATGAATCAACATGTGCATGCATTCACACACTTACACACCCAGCCGCTTGACCAAAAGTGTAAGAAGTGGGATTAAGTCCCACCAATGGAAAAGGGAACTCTGCCGATGCCTGCCACAAGGATCTATGACAAACTGCCCATGACATATGGAAGGGGGTGTGGCTTGAGTATAGGCTAGCTTGCATCAATGAAAGAGGAACAGCTGAGTTTAGTGATGCCTTTCTCAAGTGTCTATGTCAAACTGTTCATGTCCTCTGCAAGGATGACACGGCAAAGTAAAAAATTAACCCTGCTCAGTCCAATGATGACTCCTAAGTGCTTAAAACTAGCAGGTAATGAGTTACTGAGGGGGCGTGGCTAATTTTTAGGGGTCGGTCCAATTCACACCATTGAAACTCACTCTCTGCTGAGACCAGTGATGCCTCCCACTAGGGTCCTGCACCATCCTGAGTCTAGCCTTATCAGCCAACAAGGTTTTATTGTGAAAGTCAACAACAGAACCTTTGACCCCACATCCTGCCAAACAACGTGACATCACTGTTTGATTTGACAACAAAGTAGGCTAACCGACTGAAAATGGATCAATGAAATAGATGACATAAAAGCAAAAATATCCAGGGGAGAATACCAGATAGTGAAGAGTATATAAAACTGAGCCAAATCGAATGTGCAGAAGTTTGGTGTGATCAGAGACTGTGAGAATGTTAAAAGTAAAAAGTGCCAAAAAATATTAGTTTTTGACAACCACAAACTAGGTACACTATTTTTCAATTTTGGTGCTTTTGACAGACACACACACACACACCAGAGAGGTTCTCTGCCTCTCTAAGCTGCTAGCATTAGCTTGGCAAGCTACAACACAGGTACAACACAGAAAGTTTTTCAAGAAGGGTCCCAGATGTGCTTCTAGTATCTGTCAAAGCTCCAGCTGACTCTCTGTCACGGACACAGAGAGCATGACAGCAGCTCCGACTGTAAGCTTTTACTACTGCTACACTGACCAATGTTCAGGGAGTGCTGCAGAAATGAGTTTTAAACCCTGGAAATGAGTTAGCATATTAGCATTTCAAGCACTTTTATCTTAAAGGATTTGCCTAAAATAAGGTCTGTGTTTAACACACACTTAAGAGATCTACGATATGAAATCTGTCAGTAAATATCACAATTTCTACTACAGTGTACCTCAGTGGGGGCGATGTTGAGTCATGTGAGTGTGGTGTAGTTTAGTTTATAGCCTAATGTTAGCTTTTTACCTCTGGCAATTGCATTTACACTTCAAACATTATAAAACTGTTGTTAATTTGTGAAGAGTAGTTTGCTGAACAAAAAGCATCATACACTTTTGTTCGTTACAGGGCTTATTTTCTGCACTAATCCAAAATCTAATCCTTTTTATGGCAGGGACCAGTGCAATGCTAACTTCCAAGTTGGTCTACAAAAATACGTCATCCCTGCAGTGCTTTATTACCTACATAGCCACCAGGCCAGTGGTAGTCCTGTGCACCCCAGCCTGCCCCCATTTCTCAACCTTTTAACACGTTTTAGCATTTTTCAAAAGTATGAGCAGAGCTAGGCTCAGACCTAGGACACAGTTACACTTTAACCAACAATGCGCCAAGTGAACTGTCTACACATCCACAAGCCCAGACGTCAGCTTGTCTGTACGGCAGGTTTCAGTGTCTCTTTGCGCTGAAAGTTACACCGCTTCTGAATGTGTCACAGAGTAAAAAAAAACTGCTTGCAGCCTAGTGATATAATTTGATCCTTGCTTTACACATCAGGCCTCTCAGCACCCCAACTCAGGTTTCATATCTGCTCTCTCAGTCCACCTGTGAGGCTGCAGAGCAGAGTCGTGTGAAATGGCTATCTTCACTACAGCTTTACCCGCTGGCCGACTGCTATAGCAAAACTAGCTCAGCATTTTTCTCTCTCGTGCTCCTCCTGTGACTACAGCATGAGTGCTGTAGAACAACAAGGCTAAGCTGGCACACCTGCCCTACAAACTATTCTATTGTTCAACCTCTGCTGAAAAAGGGAAAAGATGCATTATTCACCCTCTGCTATCTGATTTAATGTTGACACTGCAGAATTAAACCAAAGTTCCTGTGCAAGCAATGTAGTGTGCAGCTTGACAAGGATCAGTACCATGATCAGCAAAAACATAATATGGTGCAGTTAAAGAAGAATCCATACAGCCAGGGAGGCAGTTATACATTTTCAAAAAGTTAAGCTTTGTCCTGACTAGGGCTGCACAATTAATCAAAATATTATCAAAATCGCATATGTCAAAGTGTAATATTCAAAACGCAGAAGCTGCAATTTTTTTTGATAAAGAAAAAATGTGTGACAAAACAGAAATATAATGTAGAGCTGCAGAGATGCCCTAGCCTACAAATCTTCGACTCCAGGTGTAAGAAAACATGTTTGGTTCAGACTCCAACAAATGTCAAATCATGATTTTAATAGTTTTTCAGTTAAAATGAAAGTTGTGATGCAAAACTCACTAATCATGAATCACACTGCAATCAAAATATCTGTCAAAATAATCACAATATCATTTTTTTTCCATATTGTGCAGCTCTAGTCCTGACTATACTGAAAGGAAGCCACTTTATGATGAAATAAAAAGTTTATTCCTAATCATCATCATGTTTTCTCATCTCTACTTAATGATCTTGTTCATGTAAACTGCATCAACGATGCTGCTCAGTCCTACAAACAAACTCATACAAATGCACAAAATGTAGCATTCTGGTTCATTCTAAATGAGTGCATCCAAAAACTTAATCTGACACTAATTTTTAGAGAAGGGATGTGAGCAATAAGTCCTCAAGTTGATAAAACGTTTCCATATTTTCTGTCATAATAATGACTATAATAATGACAGCATGTCAAAGTAATCCTCGTGAACAAAACATTCAGGTTTCTCATTGCTCTACTCTAAATGCAACATTTCCTATGTTTTTCTCTTCTTTCAATGATGGACTGATGTTGGCACTTTGTGGATTTCTTTAAATGGTCATGTGCTCCAGGCACGCCCACCCACTCAGACTGTCTTCATTCAACCACTCTGCTCAGGATTATGTTCATGTTCAGTCTCACAGAAAGTGCTTTTTTGGTTGTCAAGGAGTTGCATAATTCCTAGTTTTCACTCTGATGTCCTCCAGCTGCTGAACTGGTGATATACAGAGTTTCTGAAGGAAAGATATCTTTACTTGTTGTTAATGCAACAAACCACTACTGCTAGTTGGCCACACACTCCCCCAGTGTCTGAGCTCCCAGTTCGGGCAGAGTCGGCTGCATGGCTAAGTCAAGAACGGATCTGATCGTACGAGTGGTTCTTGCATTAGGCCCAGTGAAGGCAGCATTAAAAAGTGTCAAACCATCCATCACATCTTTATACTTACAGCTTCAGTTTACATTATAAAGGCTGAGACTAATTTAGTTTGATGCAATTTGCTCATTACTAGAGTCAATACTGAAACGCTCCCAGACTTTCTCTCTGCCAGAAACTCTTGGATGTGATTTGAACATATGAGGAGGATGAGAAAATACATGAGGAAGATAAGGAAGCTCTTAACATATGAACAGAAATTCTGAAAATGCTCCGAATGTATTAACATAGCAGTTAGGCTAAATAATGGTTCACTGAAAATCTGTTAAATGACCCGAGCTTTAGAGGCTACACAGTAAGTCACAGGTATGAAATAAGCACCTGTCAGCACGATACACACACACAGTCCATTATCAGTCTGGGGCACAAATTAGTGAGTGGCATCTGTCACTGAGAGCTGTTCAGTCATCTAAAACACCACAAAGCTGCTGTCCAGCTGAGACTATATTCTTTTAACACTTAAAGAAACCTCAAATGAAATATTAATTTCATACATTTCAAAATTTTGTCACACATTGTACTCAAAGACAGAAGAAATGCACCAATGTGACATTCCCTCCCTGATACTGAAACAATGATACAGAACTTTGTTCCCTAATTTAAAATCAGTAAACGCCTCTGCAAACTATCAAATAATAACAAACAATCAAATGTACACTATCAAGTAATTTGTGGTAACATTTAGCTATCCACAGTGATCAATATCAACACCTCTGGTTTAAGACATTGAAGGAAGAGTTTGGATTATTTGAAGTGGCAGGTTGTTATCCATAGCCAGTGTATTACCTACAGTAGATGGTAGTCGGCACATCCATGGTTTGGGGAAGCAGCATGAGTACCAGTGTAAGAAGCTAAGCAGTCTACTGTTGTGGACAGGGTCAGCAGTAAAATGCTTTTTAGCCACACAAAATAGGCCCACCTAAAGAAATAGGTTTTAATGTGTCATAAGCTGTTGTAACCCTGTCTCCGAAGCCACTGGACTCATTTGGCAAAAACATTTTACCTTGCAGACCACAGGAGTTGCTGCCACTGACCTACTGGTTAGTTTGACCCTGGTGAATCTGAACTAACCCTTAAAAACACCAAAATCACACAATCACACAAACATACTAACAGATCAATGCAGCAGTAGACCAGCAGCTCCCATGTTCTGTGAGATAAAATGACTGTTTTTGCCAAAGGAGTCTGGTGGCTTTAGAGAGAACAGTATTTGGCTCATATAACAGTGATTTCCCCTCGGAAAATGCTGTCTAATGGCAATGTAAAGCAGTGAAAATATTCTAAATATAGTTTATACTTAAAAAAAATGATATTTTTTTTAGGTGGCCCTTTTTCTAGGTGGGTAAAATATATTTTGCTGCTGATTTCAGTACATTGCTTAACTTCCTACTCCTGCTGCTTCTCCAAACTGGGAACATGTTGACCATCATTTACTGCAGGTAATACACTAACCACTAATAAGTGCGTCATAAGATCCCACTTCAAAAAATCCAAAACTATCCTTTTAAAATCACCCCGCCTCTCTGTAGAATTAAATGACAACTGTATATACTATCAAGTAAATATCGATAAATTTTGCTATCCTTAATTGTCAGTATCAACACCATTAGTTTGAAGGCCTAAAGACATCAAAGTCTTCATATTAAAAGGCAATTAGCACACAGTAGCGTTATGCATCAAAATGAGATCACCACAACAAATCCAAAACCATATATTGCTTGTTATGGATAGGTAATGTCTGGCCAATATTTGATTGACTTTATAAGGTCAATGTGAGGACAGATAACAGGTCAGATTGGTGCATACATAAAGCAAAGATGGAAAGAGAGCTGGGGTGAGAGTATTTGAACTCTTATTGTTGCTGTATTTATAGTCACATTAGAGGAGCAGAATGCACAGAAGTGTGCACACACCGACACTATCAGGACAATCCGGCTCTTTAAAACTTCACTCCCGAACTAACCCTAACAACATACTGTACTGTATGCACTGTATAAGACTCTGTAATGTCCCAGATGGCCCACTTTCCTCTGTTGCACCACCACTGTGTAAACAAGCACCCTGAGGTCACCCTCCGGGAGGTCAAACTGTGAAGCAGTACACCTTACTTCTCTAAAGTAGTCCAGACACACTTTCCACCAAAGCTGTAGCTTATCTTTGCACAGCAGGTTCAGCATCATAACACACAGAGAAACACTCCTGCCGGTCCTTTACAGCAGGCTGGTAACCTTTCTCTAACATGTTCCTGCTCTCAGACGAAGCTTTCAAGAACATTCAAATGTCTGCAGACACGCTGTTGATATGCTGCTCATGAATCATTGAACACTACCGCTAAATTCTGCTCGTGTAAGGACCACATTCTGCGTGTTTGTCTGGCTGCTGGAGAGTGCACTCATCCTCAGCTGTGGAACAATGCTTACAACACTACATCACCCATAATTCATCACACAGACATAAATGCACAAGGTGCACACAGAGTGGTGCAATGACGAGAAAGTCTAAAAATAGAAAGCTGAATAAAAACCTCCATACAGGGAAACTATGACATGATAAAGCACCGATGAGGATAGTTGTCAAAGTGTTTCTCTGTGTAGGCACAGCAGATATTTCAAATCTGCATGATAAAGCAATATGCTGAAGACACAATCTGCATGCAACATCTCACTGTTACTGCAAAATCTCTGACTGTGTCTGCATCTTGAAAGAGCGACACAGTCAAAATAAAGCAGAGGACAACAACAGACACAAAAAGAGATCATCTTCCATTCTCTTCTCCTTATCAAACCACAACACTAAATCCTTTATTAATATCCCTAACAAAGATTTTATTCAGTCATTTCACAGATAACAACCCTTAATTCAAGCCAGACAATAAGAGGTTTTGACCATTTGAACCCAAAGACTATGACTATGACTAAACACTATGCAGAGCAATGTGAGCCTGTCTTTGATTGCAAGCAGCACCAACAGGCTCAGACTGAATGAGTAGATTTTAATGACATATGCAGACTACTCACCAGGTCATGGTTTGTGGAGTTGGAATCATCTTCTGGGAAGGGGACATAGACAGCTAAGGCCATACAGTTGGCAAAAATAGCAATTAATATAAAGATATCAAATGGCCTGAGAAAAGAAGTTAAGGAAAACACAGAAGAAAATTATGTAACATTCATAGCAAGAAGAATTCATAAATAATATGGATACAAAATCAACTTGTCAAATCCCCTGCTGTGATAACCTATGCAGTATTTGTAACTCATAAACTATTTACAGACCTAAACAAGTTGGAAATAAAAAAATAGACATTAAAGGTCCCTGATTCTGAGTCTTTGATGGATTTTTCCAGGACTTCAGCTTTATACAGTAATCAAGGCCATAAATGATCTGTGTGACTTAATTTGGATTATCTTTGGTGTAACCTGCCACTGTTTAAGCTGTGTAATTGTGTTTGTTTGAGTGCATACAATGTAAATCACTCATTCCCAGGCTTGGGGGTTAAGGGTTCACAAGTAACATTTAAGGGGTCACAATATGATCAATAAGCTGCCAAAACAGAGAAAACATACTTGTTAATTACTGGAAAATTTCTTCTTCTTTCTTCTTCAGATCTCTAAGAAGTATTAGTGTAAAACTTTGGTTGACCTGGTTTGATTCCATAGACCACTGGTTCCAAAACTGGGGTCCAGGCCCCCCTTAGGAGGGTGCCAGTAATCTCAGGGGGTCCCCAAGACTTTGTTTGCTCTGAGGTTGTCAAAATCTGATTTCCACGTGTTAACTAAAATCACAATCTATACAAAGGTGTGTGTACAAAACTTTTTTAAAAAGAAAGTCTTTGACCTCAATTAAAAATAGTAGGCTATTTTTTAGGCTACTTAGTAGGCCACAACTCTGTGACCTCTCCCTGCTCTGTCCTAATTTATCATTATTGTTCTTTTGGCGAGGATGGGTGTGTATAAGCAAGAAAAGAGACATTTACCAAATGTAAAGGTTGTAAGAATGGAAATTATTTAACTCATGTTAATTATGAACAGTAATGCTTTGTAATTAGATACAAGTAGGGGGGACATATGTAGCCTTTGAAGAGGTTAGCTTTGTGCAAAGCATTGTTTTAACGGGGCATTTATGATTATCTGAAGTGGTACTTGATGAGGTATTTATCAATAGTCAGTGTATTACCTACAGTAGATTACAGTTGAGACACTGGTTGCTTTGGAGAGAGTGATTTTTTGTTCATGTAACAGCAGTTTTCTATTGGTAAAGGCTGTCTGATGGCAAGGTAAAGTGGTGAAAATGTTCTAAATACAACTGATAATGATTTTTTAGGTGGGCCTTTTTAAATGAGTTTAATGTGTTTGTTAATTGCTTAGCTTCTGTGCTGGTGCTCTTCTCTGCTTTTAAACTATATGCAGGTTATATGCAGTCCACGCAGGATAATTTGATACAGCCACATCTGCATTTCATCAAGTGTACCAGTCTGGCAGTAAATCCCCTTTGACTTTTTTTTTTTACCAACAAACACACAAAGGTGGATTATGAAATGTATCTCTATGCTTCACATTGGACAATCTCCTTTATAACATCTGATGGCTTTTGTGATGACAGCATCTGCTTAAGCAGCAACAAACTCACCAGACTGTCACACAGCTGTGTTGTTCATGAGTCCCTCTCCACATACACTTCCAGTATTTTAAGATTCAGTGACTTCCACTTAATGTTTTGTGCAAGAAACCTGTTTATTCTTGCACTTAGTGTAAAGAGACAGTTTCCATAATCTGTGTAATACCTACAGTAACCTGTAACCAGTCACCTACAGTGTGGGAACTTAAGAAATTATAATAATATATTATATTATATTATTACTACCGCTGCCTCAATCAGTTTGTTTGTTTGTGCTATTGTGTGACTTTAGTGAAACCAAACTAACCCTTTAAAATACCAAAGTCACACAA
Source organism: Lutjanus erythropterus (assembly GCF_056507025.1). Taxonomy (NCBI): domain Eukaryota; kingdom Metazoa; phylum Chordata; class Actinopteri; order Lutjaniformes; family Lutjanidae; genus Lutjanus; species Lutjanus erythropterus. Next base: position 25,540,220 of record NC_139318.1, read on the forward strand.
CGGCACAAACACACTAACAGTTCAGAGTAGCAGTAGATCAGCAACTCCTGTGTCCTGCAAGGTAAATAAAGCATTATTTAGTTTATACAATGACAGTTTCCTGTCAAAAAAGGACAGGAAGTTCAATCAGGACTCAGGCTCACTCACTCCTCTCCTCTCCTGTTGCCTAGTATCAGCTGATTAGGGGGCATTTAAGGGGCTCTTTTAGTTAAACCAGCCAGATTTTGCCATGACCTCTGTCAGCCAATCATCACTTTGCTGTCAAAATTTTAATCTGCTCTTGTCTCTGTTGCTATCAGCTGTCATGTCAGGGCCAATTGTTACGACCCTCCTCCACCCCATTCACCTCCAGTTCATCAAGTCCAGCACCCAGGTCTGAGCTCATCAGCTCATCAGCCTGCTCTTCTTCTCATCCATCCTCTTCACACATCTCCACAACCATCAGTGTCTTGGATCCACTGAGGTCATCGTACACTTCTCACAGCTTCACTGCCCCCTTTAAATTATGATAATATCACAAAGTGGTCTAATCACTAAACACGTTCCTGTTCAGCATCTTTACTGCGTCCGTGTCAAAAAATAATTGTTCACCAAATGAAGTCTCTCCTGATTGAATTACAGCTATAAATAATACACTGACCTGTGGAACTTAGAGAAAATGTCTAAACCAAGATAAAGCAGGTCTTTTTTTTTCTCTTTTTGTCGCCTCTATAAGCCGCCTGAGTCTGATTACCATATCATATGTAGCAGTCACATAATTACCTCAGCTAAAATCCAACAAAGGTACACACACAGGAGCTGTGAAGAAGTAGGTTGACAACTAATAACCATTTTCATTATCAAAAAATGTGGCAATTATTTTCTTATCCAATCCATAATCCATAAGGTCAGAAAATAGTGATAAATACCCATCACGGTTTCCCAGCAGCCAAGGTGACATTTTAAAATGTCTATTTCTGTCTGACCAATGAACAAAAACCTAAAGATATTTGATTTGCATTGATATAAATAGAAAGAAGAGAACAATTCTCACAAAGGGATAGTTTCATATTATTTGATGTGGGGTTGCTTGAGTTACTTATCAACAGTCAATGTTTTACCAACAGTAGATGCCAGCAATGCACTGCTGTGGACAGGGTCAGAAACAAAACATAGTTTAACCATCTAAAAAAAATCCACCTAAAAAAATCAATACCAGTTTGAGTGTGCACTATATTTATAATATTTTAACTTCTTTACTTTGCTGTCAGAGATACTTTCTGATGGAAAACTGCTTTTATAGAAACCAAATATCCATCCATCCATTTTCTGTAACCGCTTATTCCCGAAGGGTCGCGGGGGGGCTGGAGCCTATCCCAGCTGACATTGGGCGAGAGGCAGGGTTCACCCTGGACAAGTCACCCAAACCAAATATTGCTCCCTAAAAATCAACCAGACTCCATTGGCTAAATCAGTCATTTTACCTCACAGAACATGGGACTTACTGGTCTACCGCTGCCTCGATCGGTTAGTTTGGTTGGTCTGTGGTGTGACTTCTGTGTTTTAAAATGTTAGTTTGGATTCACCAAAGTCACACAATAACACAAACAAACTAACCAATCAACTCTGGTAGACCAGCAACTCCTGTATTCTGCAAGGTAAAATTGCTGATTTCACCTATGGGGTCTGGTTGGTTTGAACAGAGTGATAATTGACTTATATAACAACAGTTTCCCCTTGTACCTTGTACAACCCCACATCAAATAATCCAAATTATCCCTTTAAATGATAAATAAATTAGCAAAATAGTTGCCAATTTCCTTCAATCAGTTCTTTTCAGTTGTATGAACAAGTAATGGTCTTCAGATCTCAGCCCTCAGACTAGCACCCACCACCACTGTAAAGGATACTTCCACTCCACCAGACTGATGCAGGCCCTACGTATGGGGTTGTTGAGGTTGAGGCAGAACAGGGCCCTCGGTGGCCTGCTGTTGGCGTTACTGCCCTGTTTCTTGCTTTTGGCATACTGCTGTCGCTTCTTCTGTGCCAACGCACCTACCGGGATGGTAGTGGACGCTGGAGCGGGCAGGGCGGGAGGAGCGGGTGGTGCCGCGGGAGCTGGGGTTGGGGCCGCAGCGGGGGCAGGGGTGGAGGCGGGAGGGGCCTCTGGGGCCGCGGGGGCTGGGTCTGGGGCGGGCCCGTTGGCGCTCATGGTGCGGGCGTGGCTCTGTGAGGAGCATCCAGCAGCATGGATCTGCCAGGGTAGACAGGGAGGCTAAAGAAGGGCAGAGCAGTCTGACCAATGAGCTGGCACGTCACCAGGGGGAGCGACTCTGGTGCTGCTGGCATAATTTGCCTCTGAGAAGAAGAGAAAGGTGAGAAGAGATGGTGTCAGTATATTTTGCACTTTTTCCAGCAATAAAAGAATAATTGATATTGCTTTTAAGTGAGAGTAGAGCACATTACGCCTGTCCTAAAATCACCACACTGGCTTTTGTAATGCACTAAAATAGACTTTAAGGTCCTTCTGCCTGTCTATAAAGCTCTGAGTGGCCTTACCCCATCATATATGCTAGACCTGCTTAAAAGCTACTGTGAGGTAAGTAAGTGCACCTTTATTTATATAGCACCTTTTAAAACACAGGTTACAAAGTGCTTTACACTAGCATCAGTACGATGAGCATAAAACACACAAGCACGCAGCACATACAAGGTAAAACATTCAATAATACACATTGGAAAATACATAAAAACATTATGTGCATACGACCAGTAGACAACATGCAGCATTAGTCCCACTCTTGGCACACGGTTTAGCCAACAGGTTTTGATTGGTTGACCTAAGTTGTTGCTCTGTGGTGTAAAGGTTAGTGGTTTGGAAATATAAGCAGGACCTTGGCGGTGAGGTGCCTTGTAAGTGATTAAAATAATTTTAAATAAGTCCTGAACTTCACAGGAAACCAATGCAGCAAAGCTAAGTTAGGGGTAATGGGTGATCTATGGCCGGAAAGTGGCATTGCAGAAGTTGATCAAAGTGTGAATAATATGTTCTTGATCAAAAGCTGATAATACAGGTGATTTTAGGTGATATTAGAAGAAAAAAAGAAAGAAAAAAACAAGCCTGAACTAATTTGTTAACAATGTGTTCAAATTTTAAATGAGGGTCAAGTAAACACCAAGATTCCTGGATGGTGATTCGGCGTAGGGGAGGAGCAATATACTGTACAACGCCATTTATAGCATTCCAAACTAGAACTTACTATTTTACAAAATATTAACAAAATAAGATTTCTCATAATCAGCCATGTGAATATAATGACAAGGTGGGTAAAGATAAATAAAATAATAGCTAGAACAGTCTGGTAAGTTCAGAAAATGACATCACTTTACTGTGTGCTATGTAAATAAAGCCTGTCCTGCCTTAAAGCTGGGGTAGGCAGTTTATTTTTGGCATCTCTGAGCAAAAGTTCCATAATAATCTATTACAGCATCATGTAATTCAAATGATCTGAGGGAAAACCAGACTCTGCTCCTCCTCTTGGCTCTGTTTCCAGGCTTTAGAAAATATAGCACATGATGGGAGCCTGTGGCAAATCACAGGTTGGTAAACCGGTTATTTATTAAGTCTCATTCACAAAATGTAAGTATTTGACCCCAGCAACCTGATGTGCATTGGCCAACAGTAAAGCAGGTGTTCCAAATGGGCTCAAAGGCATCAGTGAGGTAAAAAGACATGAGGGTCATCCATAATGTTGTATACAGCACATACTGGCATGCAATTAATGTTTAAGGATTCGCACCTAAAGGTCCAGTCCCTGAATCAAACTAAAACGATGATTATACGTAGTTTCAGTTTTTCAGCTGGTCCACTTTGTGTTTGTGTTTCCAGGTTTGACCCTCTCCACATTTTAGTAGCAAACACACTAATAGTTCATCCGTCATCAAAACAGGAACAGAAAACATGTTTTAACTGATAAAATGGCACATAAAAAGTTACGCCTAGGGTGTTTTCACACCTGTAGTTTGGTTCATTTCGTCCATTTCATTTGGACCAAAAGAATAAATTATATATTGCTGCATTTCTGGTTCCAGCTCACACTGACTTTTTACAAACCAAGAGGAATACATATGAAGCTATGGACTGAGAGGCAGGGTTCCATGGTTTAGAATTAATTGTGAAAGTGAAACATCACAATGGATGATGATGTTATTGTTGCTGGAAACATACTAACAGCAGAAAAGAAATAAGGCATACCAGAAAAAGAAAACTGAGACATAGTGCATTGACCAGCAGCCACAGCTTCTTATATTTTCTCTCCCACGTCAGAAACCAAACTTCGCAAACAACTCACAGCAGCAACACCTGACAGAACACACCACCTAAAATACAGAGGACTTTTAAATCATGATGTTACAGTGGTACAGGGTTCAGTGGTCGACTGTCAGACATCACAGCCCAACACTGACAGGTTAGCCTGATGGGTTAATCGTTTATTGGACAGTTGTGGTGATTGTCGTCCTGCATCAACAGATGGATTTAGTAGTAGATATTATGCAATCAGATATCTGATATCATACAATCGTGTGGTTGGTTGGTTTGTTTTCATACCATAAACAAATCGCACCAGAGTGTGCTTAAAACCCTCTTCAAGCAGTCTCTGTCCAGTTGTTTGGTCCATACCAGGATTCAAATGACAGCTTTCACAACAGCCCAAACACACCGCACTAACCAGGCAAACGCACTGGGGTGCATGTTAACCAAAGCAAACAGGTTAGGTGTGAACGCACTCTTAGTTTAGCTGAGACACAAAGGAGTCTTGTATAGTTTATTGAACTGAAGGGTGAATAAGCTGATAGTTTCTCAACATGCAAATAAGATTATTCCATAATATCATCGTAGAATCGTCTAATATGCAGTGTTTCCTGGTGTGCGCTTCAAACAGTGATAATAATGAAATGTGCAGCTGAAGCTTCTCAAAACTACAAGAAATATGGCAGGGAGGCTGGGCTCTGATGTTGCCATCAAGAGTCTAAATTTAGTATAACGATCCAAAATCTCCTGAACCTGAACATATTCTGTGAGGAAAAACACTAAGGCAGATGACATGCAGCTGAAGCCAAACACACACACACACACACACACACACACACACACACACTAAGCCTGTAAATTCAGAGCTGCCACTCTCAGACATCACTTGGTCCCATCAGTTGTGTAAGTCCTTGAACTGCGAGCAGGCCCCGCAGAGGAAGAAACAGAAAAGGTCACATTGCAGTGAAGCTCGGAGAAGAATGCATCTGCACATTGCAGAGAAAAACCTGATCTGAGTGTTATTGTGATGTAAGACTGCACATCTTGTGGTGGATTCAGGCTGCCAGCTCTGCATCTCCTTTGTGCTGCGATGCTGCTGCTGCTGCTGCCTTCATGTAGCCGAGGCTAGTCAGTGCGAGCAGCTCAGTATGCGAACAATACGCGTTAAAATGCGCTCATTTGGGAATATTAAATTCTCACTGCTGCATCGACAGCGTCGACCGTGCAGCCGCGACTAACGTGAATGCTGACATTTCCATGAGCGATTCGTTACAAAATAAGCCCTCATCAAGCGTCCTCACATTTCTCCTTGGACACCACCAAGGTAGGATATGATGATGGTGAAATCCCCCCCAAAAAATGATGTGAAATGACAGCCTGACTCCCGGCGCTCATAGTGAAAACTGAGCATCGCAGAGCCGTCAGATGATCCTCTGCTGCTCAGCACAAACAGCTGTTATTACAACAAACCTCAATCAGTGAGGGCTAATATACTGTAGTGGACAGTCCACATGACCAGAGCCTACCTCAGTGTTGGAGGAAAGGTATGTGGCCATGCTCTGTTAAAACGCATTTAAATGTTAGTGACAGGGCGATGGATCTGCTCTGAATCCACCAAACATGACAGCGTCGAGAGCAAAGTGGCCATTAATAACTGCTGTCCTCTGACAATAAAGAAAAAGCCATCATCACTGCCTGCATGCAGCTATGCTAAGAGGCTAACTTCACTACCTTTTCTGAAGACTTTACGGTTCAGCCGCGGTCCTCTCCGCCCGGTAACACGGCTCCAGAGCTTCGGGGGGGCGAAAAACGCAGGTCCGGGGTCTCAAAATTCATCGGCTCCGGGAGCAGCGGGGACACATAAAGCCTGTGCATTAATTAAGCTCTTCCATGGTGATCGCTGAGAGCTGGAGACAGGAGAGTGCGCACCAGACAACAGAGCATCCTCGTCCGCTGCTGCCTGCTTATCGTCACGGCGCCAGTGAACAGTGAAACGAGTGCACATCACAGAGCAAGAGCAAGCTCTCCTCCTCCTCCTCCTCCTGGCCCCGACAGACTCTCCTCCTGCTCCTGATCCTGCTCCTGCTGCACATCAAATAGACCTGTCAACGTTACCTGCTCCTTGCTTCTTCAATGAAAGGTGACACCTTTCAAACATGTGCAGCATTCATTAATCACGTGAAGGTCACTATGAGATGAGTATTGAGAGGACTACAGTCACTGTGAGCCTGTATTTATTATTTGGAGGCTACACTTGTGGCACTATGGATGGGAAATAATAAAACACAGGGTTAGAAACTCAATAAATACAGGCCTCCAGGGTGCCATCTGATAAGGAACATTCTGAAAGAGTTAGAAGCAGACAAATATATTGGTCGGCTGATATTATTGCCCAATATTGGCCTATCTGTATCAATCTATATTGATATGATGAAACTTCTTTGACCAAACAAATGGTATTTAGGTTTTTCATTTGACGTGGAATTACATGTGGATTGTGTACTCAAAAGGCTGTTTTCTTAAACAAATAACTTTATTAAAGACTATTGTATGTTTTATTTAACATGTTTTAGAATTTAACATATGCCAACTGATAGAAACACTGAGACAATAAACGCTGAATAAAAATAAAAAACTAAAGAAACAGCAGTACTCTTAAGTATCAGTCAATTGCTGAATATTTTAATGCTGTCAGTCAATTACTTAGAGGCAGGTTGTAAAACAAAAAGCAGCTTATATCTTATCCTGTCCTCATAAATGTTTACCATTGTGCTAAATTTATATCACCCAAAGCATAATTTTCTGCTGTATATGTTCTGTTAAAAAAGTTTTCATATATATTTATAGTAAATTTTATTTTTAGACTGTAAAATATCCTGCCACCATGACATATCTTATCATATAACAAGAAATCAAGTGTTAAGTGAGCACATTTGAGGGATAATTACAACATCGATTATTAGATATACTGATATCGGAATTTTTTAAACTCCCCTATATCATTAGCAGCATTGGCCCCAGAAATTGGTCTTATCCCGTGTTAGTCTATTGTTCATAAATCAGTTACAAATGCTATGTAGATCATTTATGAGTCATTAATAAGAACAGACTTTGTATTGCCAAGTTGCAAGAATTCCCACTGGCAGCTGTTTTTCATTTTTGTTTTTCAGTAATGGAGTTAAAAATGTTAGTAATCCATTAATAACTGCTCATGTGTTTCTAGTTTCTGACAAGCCATAGTGGTTAGAAATGGTCTGTAGCTGTAAGTGTGAATAAGTTGTCCATACGTTGTTGTTTTTTTTTTTTTTTAATATGAGATTAGAAAGTGGTGAAAGGCTGTAAGGGATCTGAGTTACATTTCATCACTGATTACATCCTAAACAGAAAAAAGCAAGAGTAATTACACCAGGTAGTCACACAAATCATGTGTTGAATGAGCACTTCTCTCACATGAAACATGCTGTTTTCTCAAAATAATCAATAATGAAAATGCAAAGCCTTGCAACCAGGCCTGTAGTTTCATTATTTTGGGGGCAAGGCTACTTGGCCTTTGGTGTTTTCAATTTTTTGAGGGCACAAAGGGTCAAATGTCATGGCAGCAAAGCCATCAAATAAAACAGTGATTTAGTTCCACAGGAACAATGAATTTAACTTGAGCGTTATGGATGATTTTATTTTTATATGCTACAAATACTATTTTTAGATACTGTCTACTAAATAATGAGTTAGTATTTTAAAATAATGAGTTATTATCTAAGTCATTAGGAGAAAGTTTCTCTTAATAATGAGTCACAGGATCTGTAATAGGGAAAGACAGCAAATTGACAGCAGTCCAACAGAAATACAGATGTTTGAGTGTTGTATATATACATATATATACATATATATATATATATAGTTAAGTTGGAACTACATGGTGTGGTTTAGTTGATCTTACTAAATACAGCTGAGTAACAGAAGTCCAATAGTTAAATTACATTTACATAAGTGAGTTAAGTCAGTGTAATGGAATATCTTTATGTTGGTATTAATAAACACAGTTAAATTGGCTGGACACTTAACTATTAATTAAGTCTACGCTGACCAGATAATGATGAAATTACTTTATACAGTCTTGTTGTTTGCACATAAGTTAGTTATTACCAAATTAATCATATTATTAAACTATTTCTAACTCAACTCAGTTGGTGGAAATTGTTGCCATAACTATATAAAGTTGTGTAGTGTACAATAAAATCACATATAATATAAGTTGTGGTCTTGATATAATGATGGATATAATGAAGGTCTGTATGTGATTCAGTGGCCTTTCCACAATTATAATTCTAGCAATAATGATATTCATGGCTCTCCTCCCAAAGTCAGTGAAAATGTGTCGTTTCCTCTGATAATATGTTGCCCTCCTTCATATTGCTCCCTTTTGAACTACATTTCCCATTTGCCTCCAGTGTTCGTGTTGAGAAAGTAAGTCAACACCACCCTGCCTGATCTAGTTGTAACACACATACCTCTCTCCCGTTACAGCTGTTCTTTGTACGCTAACAAATTCTGGAATAATCCAGATGTAGATGAATAAATTCAACACTATCCATTTATCTGTTTTATCTTGAAAAAGAAATATATGGGGTGAATTTGAGACTCTTTTATTTCCAGAAAATATTTTGTTTTATAGCAGCTTTTAGTCTTTGGGTTCAACAAAGATTTAACTATTAACATAATTTTAGAGGGTGCTTCCCATAAAAAAAACATTGTCACCATCATTAAACTTTGTAAAAGAGTTAATTATCAGTCTAATTCATTAATTTATCATCTCAAATGATGCCGTTCAATTTGTGAGGTTAGTTTTATATAAGGTATAACCTCTTTAGGTAATTTTTAATATTCTACTGCTGTAAAAACTGCTTATTTGTAAGTAAAAACACAGTCTGGTAAATGCAAGCGCATTACAAGGTGCTTGTACATCTGTCACGCATACAGTACAGCTACACATTAATCCCACCCTTATGAAAAACTAATGACCAAATGATAGCTTTGACCCACAGAAGACCCTTTAAAAACTCCCCGTTATTTTCAGTCGCTTGTTACATTGCTTATGTTTAATAACATTGGCAAGCAACTTAAAGTATTCAGTTAAAGTCAGTAGATTAATGAATTTCCTTTTCCACATTATACTTACATTAATATCTGCTATCATTGTAAAAACAGAACGTGATACAATAACAAAAAGTTTTAGTTGCAGTTTTCTCAAATAGCAGTGACCACCGTTCAGTACTACTGAGCTATTATTGTCAGTGTAGTGAGAATCCTACCTGCCAGAGCAGAACAGCTGAGCCGAGGCGTCTCTTTCACCTACATGTCCCAGCAGACAACAAAGAGCAGAAAACACTCATCTTCTTCCTTGTCGGGCCGGTCAGTGAGTGAACTGCAGCATGAAGTGTTTGGTTAGGTGGAGGATGACAGGGCAGGGACGGACGAGGCTCCCCGTATCAACTTACCTGTCTGCCCAGGATAATGGTTTCTTCTTGAATCGTCTTGAATAATTCACCTATGCATGAGGTGGTGTGTGTGTGTGTGTGTGTGTGAGTGTGTGTGTGTGTGTGTGTGTGTGTGTGTGTGTGTGTGTGTGTGTGTGTGTGTGTGTGTCCATATGTTGCCAGTAATTGTGTGCATGTATGTGTCAAATGGCAGAAAATGGTTTGATCACATTTATGTACGTATTAAATACAAACTGACACTTGTTGGTTAAGTAGTTTGAGGGCAAATAAGACACACATTTGGACAGTAAATTTCAAACTCCTTGTCTGGTCATTGATTGACTATGAGGATTTTGTTATCTTAAATCCTAAAGAAAAAAATACTCAGAGAGGATTGCCTAAGACAAAATCATCTCAAATTGGGGGTCAGTGGTTTAATGTGCATCTCTTGTGGGGGTCCTTGGCAGGAAAAAGTTTGGAAACCTCTGCCTTAAGAAATATACTTTGTAAAGGAGCAGTGATAACAACTGGGCCCCTCAAACACAGACTGAATAACAACTCATAGAACATAAACAAATGAAAGAAATTAAAAAATATATTTCACAACTGCGGTTTTTACATTTCAGGGGGGTTTTGTACAGATTTAACAAACAGGATATAGTATAAAATGATAATGAGCTTTAGAGACACTGCTTGTTTGTCCCTTTTAGAAATATCCACACTAGCTGTCCCCCCTGCCTCCAGTCTTTATGCTAAGCTAGGCTAATAGTTAGCTGGCCCTAGCCAAGGTTATTATAGTTAACTAAAAGTAAAACTGAAAACTGAAACTAGGTGTGAACATATAGTAAAGTGAAATAATAATAAAAAAAAACTCTGGCTCTTACTTCATGTTCAGCATATAAATCTTAGCATAACTCTCAACAAGCAAGCAAATATGTGTAAAAATGTTTTTTATGATGATTCAGTGGTTTATAATGTGTTGACAGCCTTCCTATCCAGGACATTTGAGGTGGTTATCATTTTTCATATATACATAGTATTAGCAGTACTTTGAACTTCATTAAGAAAATATCATGACTGTTTCTTTTCCCAACCTAACCCTTAAGAAATGTTCTCCTTTTCTCTCCTGTTGTTCTTGACCTGGTTTCCTCTGTGCTGATGATTTCCCTACACAGATTGCCGTATGGTAGTGAGCATGGTGGAAATAACAGTTACATGTTTCAGTGTTCAGTCACCTGGAACAGCTGATGCTCATGTATCCGTGTGTGTTTGTGTTTTTTGTGTTCAAACTCTGCGTCTCTCTTCCCTTTCAAACACACACACAAACCCGGCCTGTGTGTAGTCCCCAGTAGGAAAGCGCAATGCAGTTCATTTTCACTGAAAATAGAGTAAAAACACAGACAGAGGGTGCAGTGGCCCCCAGGGACCACTGATGCCATTTGGCTCAGTACAGCAGTCTGCCCCCACCTCCAATTTGATCTGCTTCTCTACTCTTATGCGCCACCAAACTGTTCAAACCAAAATTAACATTATTCAAACATGGTGATTCACTTTGAACCCGAATCATTCAACAAAGGAACACTATAATCTTACTTTCTCAGTTTTTTTTATTTTTGGCTTTTTTTTTTTTTTTAGTATTTTCAGTATTATTTTTCCTATGAAGATGCTTTGTCTTGACCAGTGTGTAATCCGTGCATTAGAAAATGAGACAAATATAATTTATCATGCACAAAGCAGGTCTTTACTTCACTGTGTTAAAGGTCCCATGTAAATATTGTGTTTGGTCAACCTCTAAAGGGATTATGATGTGTTGACTCAATAAAAATGTGGTTAGTTTACAGATGCAGTTCACAGTGAACAGCTGTTATGTTTTTCTATCTCTTTCTAAATGCTTTTACACCACGTCCTTTATCCCTCAGCCTCACCCTCCCTCTCACCCCTCCTCTCTTCCTGCAGCTCTTTATAAATCTGATTGCAATAAATCTATGCAAGCGCTCCACTCATGTGCTCATAAGCTGCAAAACTGCAATTTTCTTCCTCATGCCGCTGTCATTTTAATCTCAAACTCATTCAGCATTTCTTTATCTTCACTGTATCTTCTTTTTTTTTGAATCATATAGAGGTAATGAAGGCTTGAATTATTTGAGACGAGTTTGAATATTAGCACGTGCGACTTGAAGTCTGATTCCCCGGCCTGACCAGGCATACAAAACCTGGTTAGAAAGCACTGATGCAAAATCACTGATGCAACAATCAGTGCTTTTGCATGTTTATGAGAGCTGTGTGTGTCTTTGTGTGTGTGTCTCTGTGTGTGTGTGCATGTGTGTGTGAGGGAGTGTGTTGGTGGAGCTGCTTGAAGGAGAGCAGTAGTGATGGAGCCTGAAAGCCCTGCAGCGCAGCTGTTCTCCCAGTGCATCGTCAACTTCACTGCTGAGCCCACAACACACGCTCAGCCTTAACCCCTGCTCGCACACTCTACTCCTCTCTCTGAATCTTCCTCTTTCTCTCTTTTGTTGTCTTTCCTTTTCTCTTCATCCACTCTCTCTGCTTATCTAAAGCTCTTCATCTGAATCTTTACATATCATCTTCAAACTGCTCCTTCATCCACTTTTCATCCAATTACCTTACTGATTCCACTTCTGTGCCAAGGCCAAGTCATGACATTTCTCTCAGTTGTTTTCGCTTCTTTTTTTATCCAATGCGTTGTGTTGGGTATCATTTGGATTTTAACAATTCTGATTCTGCTCATCAATTTTGGTTCTTAATGATTCAGATTCTCTGAGTGTCCTCTTGCATTTTTCACAGCAGAGTTGTGTGAAATGCTAATTAACACAAATAAATGTTACCAGCTTACAGTAGCTGTTTAACCATAATGACGGTCTCTTTTCTGGTTTCTTGAATATTTTGGGGTCTACTTAGGCTGCTTTGCTGTAATGATAGAGGAGTATCCCATCCTTGGGAAGCATCAACTGGCAGTGGGAAAAGGCACAATCTTCTATTTTTAGTGAGTTTAGATGTGTTTATTAAAAAACTTCATATACATGCTAATTTTGGTTTAAAAATGGTATAATGTCTGTGTGTGACAGATGCAGTCATAATAAAATGGAGGACGTTACTACGCCTGGCTAAGAAATAATTCCAGCACAGACCCCCTCATAAAACCACAACTTTACATTTTGATTTTTGGATGAATTAAACAAAGAATATATAACGTATTAATTATTGAGCTTTAGAGGCATTAGGAAATCCCCCCCCCCACACCACCACCTTAGAGTTATGTAGGCACATTGTTTCCCCCAGCCCTTATGCTAAGATAAGCTAATAGCCTGCAGGCTCAAGCATTTTGTAGCATAGCATTTGCTAGATTGAGGTGATTGTTAGAGTATTTAAGCAGTTTGTGCTTTTCCCGTGTAAGTCACACAACTTAGCAATGGCTGAGTGGGTCAATTTAATAAGATAAATGCATTAGGAGAAGAGAAGACATGCATGCACTCAACTCACATGTCTGCAGCAATGACTAGAAATGACACCTCTCCACTTCTTTCCATTACACAAAAATGAAGCCAAAATATCCCAGATACGAGCGCTGTATAGTAGTAACCAGCGTTAGAGCTGCAGTATTAAGTTCCCGCCCACATATTTGGCTGACTCAATTGTGAGCAGAGCTCAGCTGTCAATCATGGTGTAAAACCATGTTTGTATATCCTCAAATAACTAATTAAAATAAAATTGATCAGAAAAAAATAACACTTGAACATACATACATACAATGAACATACATCAGTGTGTTGAGAACTACCTAAAATGACAGAAACCATCTTTGGGAAAAATGTATTTGATGTTTAGTATGGCCCATGTGTTATCTATTAACCACTGGGAGGCAGGATTTATGACTTGTACTGTACTGAGGAAACAACAACACTACAGCCAGCAGGTTCTCATCTCAAAGATCAATTCCACGCAGGATTAATGTTTTTGTTTTCCCATTTCACATATACATTTTATATAGAGATAAAATTTATATAAAATGTTCCTCTACTAAGTGTCTGTTTATGAGTCATCAGAAATCATTACTAATCTTTTAGAAGGAGAAGATGTTTATAATGGTTAAATTGAACAATATGTTAATAGTGTCTGGTAGACAGTCACTGAACTCAAACTCCAGAGTGTGTACTTCTTGTTTTCAGGATAATGAGCTTAGCTTTATATCAATAGGCAAGTGTCACATATAAACAGCTGACCAGCTTACAGTGTAGCTCTCATCGTTGCTTGTTATTGTCAAAATACAACGATGCACTCACCTTGCACTCCTGGTCAGTGTTCCTGCAGCCTGCCTGAGCTTCCTCGAGTCTGGGGAGGCAGGGAGAAACAACTCAACCATAGAGCATACATTAGATCAGGATTCAGTCTATTTAATATACAATCTATGGCTCCAATTTGTTATGTGGACTGCAGTACTTACATTTCTTAATGATTCCTTTCAAACTGTCATTTTTTTAAAATCAGTTTTCAATGCTCAACCCTACCCACTGCAGACCCCTGCTTCCAGGATGATCACCCAGTCCAGCTGTGAACAGCTGTATGATTGAATGATCTGCTGATAACTCAATCATTACTCCTATGTTCTCTCATGCTCTGTCAGGGGGGTGGGGCCTTTGGGAGACAGACAGCTCTCAGATAGAAGGGCAAGCAGTATGTCATCATGGTGACTGCAGAGCGATTTAAGGAAATGGAGTGATAAGAGCAGAGCGGAAGAGGCTCCAGCCTGAAGGAGCAACTGGCATTAAAGCAATGTACCAAGACTCATGGATGTGTGTGTCTAAGACTCTATGCATATGAGTGTGAAAATATTCCTGACTCCATTTGTTGTGTGTGTTTGTGTTCACACGTGCAGATGTCAGCATGCCTGAGTGCAAACATAAACACATCTAGGCCTCTATATGTGCATGTGTGTTGCATATCTACATCAAAATCCCACTAATCATTCAGGTCTAGCGATGCTAAGCGCATTTTTGTTTACCTGAGCTTCGCAATGTGCTGGAGGAGCCACACACATGCTCTGTGTTATATTAAGGCATTGTTTCAAAAGTGGTTGCTTTGCTCCTCTTTTTCTGCCAGAGAGATTAAAAATAGAAACATTCATGCTCTCTGAATGTACTTTCCCTCCAGGAAGTGTGCAGTTGTGGGTGTCTGACATTGGCTGCGCACCATCACGTGGCGTCTTCTTCCCAGGCTGCCATTGGCTGGCACCTGTGGGGCTCTGTGAAGAAAAGCTTTTCTGACAGGACCCAGGAGCCCAGAGGAGCTGCTGGAAACTGGGAGAAGGACAATGTCGGTGGAACCAGGAGAGCAGTGGGGGGCTGGAGAGATGGCATCACCATGGCTGTGAGTGCCGAGGTGCGGGGACGTGACCTCCCAGCTACAGCAAAGGGCAGGAATCCACAGAGATGATCACATGGCTGGAGAGGTGCAGAGGGACATGAATGAGGGACAGGAGAGGACGATGTTGTTGAGCAATGACACTCAAAAGAAAGCACGTGTCACGATCATATGTTCAGCTTACACTTAGATGTGTTGTCGTCCTATCTCACTAAAAACTTTACATCCATCTACGTATGGTTTCACCGCATAAGGAAATCATTTAAAGTGCATTTTATCTCAAAATTTCATTCAGTATTTATTGTTTTAATATACAATGAACAAATTTAAAAAAATCCCCTCTCCTGAATAAATGTGTTATGGCTCTATTGATTGTACTTCAGTTATTGGCTAATAAAGTGGATGGAAGTATGCTATAAAGCATCATTTATGGAGGTTGTCATCCTGCATTTCTGGGGAGACAGTGTCCTCTGGTGTTAAATGTTAGGAATGCAACTGGCCTGGCAGGAAAGGACGTCCAAAATGGAGTAATGAAACATAGTGAATGCTCCTGCAACGCATGCAGGATCACGTCTTGCTGATATTTCTATATAACGCTTCACTGATCTGCTGTGACCTTTCATGTCAAACAACAGAGAGTGTTGTCTGATTCATCTATTATAGCTCTTATAAAATAGATAGGACCAAAACCCTAAAAGACATTGGATGCTGTCAGTGTTTAATGTGTTCATTACAATTTTCTCACTGCTCACCAGCAAGAATGACATTGTGCAATGATTTTAATGCTCCCCTCTCCTCTGTGCAGTGGAAGATTCTGGACTGTACCACGTCAGCAGCAATGGACTGTTGCAACTCTAATCTGTTTCTGAATAATCCTGCCATTCGTGGACAGTTTGTGCTTTATGTCTTTAAGAGAATATCATATTTTACCAAAAGGTCCTGGACAGAACATTCTAAGTTTTCATTTGGCTCATAATTTATTGATTCTGTTCCTCTCACATGTTTGACACAGCAGGTGACCAGTGGAAACAGGTCAAACGTACCAGCAAAGATTGTCCTCTAGATGGCAGGCCAACTCTGTTCATGATGTCTTCATGCACACTTCTGCAAAGGCTGCAAATCAAAAACCAACAGTTTAGGAAATATTTAGTTGTTGAAATTTGAATTGAATTGAACAAATATGTGCAAATATAATTTTACAGCTTAAAACAAGAGTTTAAGCCACATGGGAAGGAGGAGGGTGATGAGGGTGCAAAGTAAAATTTATGATCAGTGGTAGTATTGATGGATTTCAATATTTATTTTATTCTGTCTCTTTTTCTTCTTTTTCTTTGTATTTTGATAAGTGATTTGCTTAAATGCATTCATGCATCAATATTCTTATAATGGGTCTTGTCCTGAATTACAGATATACATACACTATTTATTTGTACTAGTCCACAAAACACAAGAAAACAGCATTACAGAATCTCCCAATGGTGACTAGTTTTCAAACATAAAAAACAACAGAATAAAAACATAAAATGCCTCCATACTGCTCGTCTGCTGTAATACAGGTCTCCTAAAGCCCCCAAATGCCAAGCTGAGTAAAAAATATTACTTACACCATATTTTTAACCTGAATCTTCACTGTAGATCATTTGCTTGGAGCCACATTCACATTCACTTGCACACTGTCTGAACTGTGTGTGTGTAGTGTTACAGTGTGCAAACAGTATGTTGGGACTTTCAGAGACTTGATCAGTATGGAGGCATTTCATGTTTTTTTTTCCAGTTGTCCTTTACGTGTGAAGACTGGTCACCATTCCTTTATATTGTTTGGGAGATTCTGCAACACTGTTTTCCTCTGAAACTCCAGTGTTTTGTTAGTCGGCAAAACACTGAGTTTTGCCGACTAACAAAATAAATCCAACCCTCAACTGGCATGAGAGTGAGTAGATAATGACTGAATTTTAAGTGAAGTGAGGAATCAGCAGTCAGTATAGGTTATATATGGGTTTTAGATTATTAGCAAAATTTGTCTGGGCCAATGACTTTCCACACGACCCACTTACACTCAGCTCAAATACAGCGAAGAATAACGGGCTACATGATGGTCCAGATGTGGTAGCCATATAGCCACCTTCCTTTCTCTCTTCATATCACCTCTATCCTCCACTCCCCTCCTCTCTTCCTCTCCTCACCCTTTCACAACTGTACGTTTAATTGTATATATGGATAAAATAAGAAATTTAATCAGTGAACACTTGGCCTGAACATTGAACCCTTAAATCATTGCCAAACACACACACACACACACACACACACACAAAAAAAAAAAAAAAAAAAAAAACAGTGCTGAAACTTTGAGCCCAAATAGGACCAGCTATGGTTATAGATTTGGCCGAGATATGGCTCTGTCATGGGCCATATGGCTACCAGATCTGGACCACCTGTAACCCATAATTCATTTGGGCCAAGAGGAAGTGGGCTTTGTGGACTGTCACTTGGCCAGACCTATTTTGCTATATGGGTGGCTGCTGCTGTGAAAAGCTCTGGGTCACGCACACACACACATACACTCACACAAACGTCAGCCTGGTGGAGATAATGAAATTATATTGTGGTAAGTGGTAGAAATGTAAATGTGTACTGTAAATTTGGTGAAGCATAATGCTGCATATATCTGCACGAATTCACTTTCAAATTAATCGTTTTAGAGAATGGAAAAATGATCTCATATATTTTATGTCATTTTCCTTGCAGCAGCCCTCATGGCTGTAATGGGTATTAAATGCTTCTGTGCTGTACTAAAGACATTTTACCCTCCAGGTAATTTAGAACGTAAGCTTTCAGTGGTGAGCTCCTGGCATGCCTGTACATCTGCTCCATGAGGTCTGCTGCTGTCGAGGGTTTAGGGGAAAGAACACTGTGTCCTCAGTCTGTAGAGTCATCAAGCCCACTGAGCGTCATGTTGTGAGACAGAAGACAAAAAGAAAATGGACAATGAGACAGGACATCAGGGCTGAGGAGAGATATTGAGCAGTTCTGACTGCTTCAGAAGTAAATCTTTAAGGACATAACCACTCTTCTCTTTTTTTCTTAAATTTCCTTTGTCTCTCTGTTTCCCTCATACATACTCTCAGTCTCCCTTTCTCGTATTCCAGTTTCGATTCCAGTTTTAATGGCGTGGCTATAATTACGTACAGCACTGCAAAAGCAGCTCACACAAAGTTAACAATCTAAGTTTATTAAGAATGTAAAGAAATTCAGAATTCAAAATGTAAGAGGAAAAGATAGGAAGGAAATAAAACACTGCAGATTACACTGAAAATACATCTATATACACACTATATTATACAACAATATATAGATCTTACACTATACTGTACAACATATAATAAAGTATGCTGTACTATACTACAATGTACATTATACTACAACTAGATTAGTTTACTTCATAGTATACTACAATGACAGGAAAACAAACCATTAACAGAATCAAAGAATACAGATATGATGACGATGAGAGATAATGTTCATCTTTAACTCTGTCTCTCTCACTCTTTGCTCTGTTTGTATTTTGATGCTGAAACAATTTTAAACAGGATTGTGAACATTAGACTAAAAACTGATTAAAACTAGAGTCCAGATCTCTGCCAGGAAACCTGAAAAGAAAATGTGGACATAACCCGTTATCTAAATTAAACACCAACGTTTTGATTGTTAACTGCAATTTAAAGCTTCTATGATATATGATGTCCCTATTTTTGTATTTTTCTTAATTTCTTTAATTAGTTTTTGTCACCTACAACCCTTCTCTTTATCTCCTGTTACATTTCAACAAAAACAAATTAGGGTCTGTTCAAACACAGGTTTGACAATAAGAACAGGGTGTTTGGTGTGAGTCAATAACAAAGAACAATCCACAACAAACCATCAAGCTCTGAATGATTTGTTTAGACAGTAACGCCAAAATGAATCAGGATGAGATGCTTCAAATGTCCCCCTTCCTCCTCCCCCCAATTATACAACCCCGCCTTACAGACACAAACACCCACATACACACACAGAGGCACATCCATAACTGTGACACACCTCCACCATCCCCGCCACACAGCAGCCAATGAAATGAGTGCAGCTGGATTTTAGCAGTAACACCCAACTCACGTCACTGGATTCCCCCTCCTCTCCTCCTGTGTGTGTGTGTGTGTGTGTGTGTGTGTGTGTGTGTGTGTGTGTGTGTGTGTGTGTGTGTGGGTGTGTGTGTGTACAGTGTGTCCTTGTGCATCTATGTGTCTGATGGGATAAATCCAGCATCTCCTCCATCTCTCTCTCTTTCTCTCACTCACACACACACATACAGGTGCTGCTCTCTGGCAAAACCTCACTCTCTCTCACACACACACATTTAAAACACACAAACCCAAGACAGGATCTCTCTTGGTCCACTTTTCTGGTGCTGCTGAGGAACTTGACATTTTGCCTTCATGGAGGATTACCACAAACCTGACCAGCAGACAGTGCAGGCGCTGAAAAACATTGCCACCCGCCTCCGAATCAACTCCATCAAGGCAACAACTGCAGCGGGCAGCGGGTGAGTGACTCCACTGACTCTAAAACAACAGCTTTAAAACTGTGTAATGCAGTACACATGCAAAAATATAAAATGAGTGCAAAAGATCATGCAAAGTTCATATTTCTGTGCAGTATGCATGAATGAGCACCAGCAGTCACTGAGCTTCATACATGCCTGTACAGATGCACACACTCAGACACAGAAGGGCCAAAGGAACAGCATGTTCTGGCTTTGTTCTCTTCCTCTGGTCCACTGAATGAATGATTTGAGCATCCACAACTGTTATATAATAAATGATGCTCTGAATTTCTTATTAATTAAATTAATGAAATAAAAATATCTACATTTCTTAATGTGATTTATTCTGATTTATAGAACTTTTTGTTGAATAAAAATAGACACTATTTTGCAAGAAATTTCCGTGCATCTATTCATCTATTTTAATGTAGTAAAGTTAACATATACTGCTATAAGACACTTGAATCACAACTGAAATTAAAAGATCATATTTTAATCTTTTTAGAGGATCAGATTTTCATATTCCTGAGAATTGCTAAAAATGTATATGGTCTTTGGTGTATTAAGGTTATTTTAAAACTTTATATTTATTTTTGTTATGTTTGCAGAATAAATATTGTTTTTGATTTCTGACTTTGGAAAGGTATAATATGCCCCTGTGCAGTATAGAGCACAGTGGACGACCATGTGCAGTGGTGGGTGGACTGTATTTTGCAAACAGACTTGATCATTGCATGGTTACTGCAAAGTAAATATTTAGAAGTCTAAACTGAAATGTAATGTGATCTAAAGCCCCTTTATAGCTATGTCAATGATTCAATGTGTGTTATCACAATACATTTATTTTTTAAAGAATGTCTCTTTAGTGATTATTCAGTACAATTCTCTTGAACAGCTATGCGATGCCCAAAATTGTCTCTATATTTGAATAATGAAGAGAGCTACCATAATAACCTGCATTCTGCAGTGTGTAACAGACACCGACAGGAACAAAGAGACACTCAAGAATATTTGAAAAAATGTTATACAACCTAAAATATTCTAAGCTTTATTAGTATTAATGACTAATTGCTCTGTTAAAATGACTGATATCTTTAGCATGTGTCATATATGTATATACATTATTGAGTAAAATACTATAATATCTTTACAGACAAAGACTAATAACCAGAGGGTACAAAGGGGAAGTTTGCACACTGTGGGGCTCCATCCTTCTTGGGCCTGAGGAAGACCTTTTAGATTGAATCGTTACCGTTCCTAAAAGAGAATTAAAGTATTTATTTTGAAGTTAACAGCATGCAGATTTACTCCTCTGTACCCTCCAGTGACATATTTTGCCTTGCACCTGAATATTTTTGTGTAGATGTGAACACACTTGGTCCCTCTTTTGAAGACCAGTACCCAGGTATTAATATAAGGGCATCATAGCACTGAATGGAGCTCTTGGTGGTTAAATGTGAAGTTGGTGGTGGTTGAATATAATGGCTCCATGTGAGTATTGCGTATAAAAACAAAACATGTTCTCATTTCAGTTGTATGATTGCATTGCAGTTATGTATCTAATGTAATAATGGCCTTTGCATGCAGAAGGCTGTACAGCATGTTGTCCATGTGGCTCTGTGATTGGCTCTAAGGTCTTCAGTGTATCTGAATGCGTTTCCAGTATTGGTTTTCTGAGGCTTTCTGTGGCATTTTCACATTTATATCTGCACTATGACATTTTAAACTTTATTTAAAAAAATTGTATTATTATACTCATAAGGGTGAACGTGCACTATTTTCAAATGCTTTAATTTATCTGAACATTTCTGGATAATGTCACAACATGATTACCTGGACTCTGTATAATAATATAGCATTATCGCTCAGCAGCATCACTTTTCACCTGCAATTCTATGCATACTAGCATTCAATAACCTTTTAACTGCATAGTTATAATAATAAATGTGTGAAAATTGAAGCAGTCTGTGTGTGTCTTTATAGTATGGGTACTGTACATTCCTGTGTGCATGTGTCTGACATATGGCTAAGAGCACCATTTCCTATATCGTGCAGACACCCCACATCATGCTGCAGTGTGGCAGAAATCATGTCGGTGCTCTTCTTCCACACCATGAAATACCGATATGATGACCCGCGCAACTTCAACAATGACCGCTTCATCCTGTCCAAGGTGAGACTCAGTCAGTACAACTCATCTGGACTGGAGGCGTTCTTTTCATATTTCTGTTTGAGTCTAAATACTGTTCAGAATTTGAGCTTTTCCTCAATGTTTTTATGACTATAATGTTGATTTGTGATTGCTTTTTCTTCCACACTCCACAGGGCCATGCTGCTCCGGCCCTGTACTCCATGTGGGTCGAAGCGGGTTTCCTGAAGGAGAGTGAGCTCCTCAGTTTGTGCCACGCTGAATCCACCCTGGAGGGCCACCCAACCCCAGTATGTTTTCATATAGTGTCCCCTCACATTGTGAATCATCTCATGGAGCACCAAGAGTGCACCAACTGTTTTTATTAACACTTTACTGTGTTTGTGTGTTGTGTGCATTTCAGAGGCAGCAGTTTGTGGATGTAGCCACCGGCTCCTTGGGTCAGGGTCTCGGTGTGGCCTGTGGAATGGCTTACACTGGGAAATACTTTGACAAGTCCAGGTAACCTTTCATTAATGTGGAGGCAAACACACACACGAAAAATAATCTAGTTTGACCATTTTAGTGGCTTTAAAGCTGCAGTAAGCAATTTGAACACACAATGCAAAACCTTCCGCCTCCTACTCTGCTGCCTCTTATCACTCCGCTGAGCTCCTCCCACCGAGTGACGCACCAAACAAGCACATACATTTGATTGGGCTTGAAGTGGAACGTTAAGGTTGTCAACTGTTGTAACTAACTAGCAAACTAACATCTGCTTTACACAGCTATGTCCGTCTCAGAGATGAGAAATACACCAACACACGTAGAGCCCAGGCTGTTAAGCCCCGACAAAATACAGCAAAACATTTATTTAAACAGAAACCGTTGTGCGGTGATACCTCAAAGATCTTTGTGCACCGTTGCACACCATTTTGAGGAAACATGTTCAGTCCTGAAACTGTAGCAAAATGGTGTTCACCATTTTCAGATTTAAGGTGCCCCACTTAAAAAAAAAAAAAAAACACAAAGGGACGGGCACTGACATATTATTTTCACGAACTCTTCAATTAAGTATTATTAGTGGAAAGCAATGGTCAAAATTAGTTTTTAAACTAAATTTGGAATGACATATTACAGCCTACTGCAGCTTTAAATGCATTTGTTTTTTCTTGTTTATATGCATTTTAGATTTCTCACGTGCATTTAAAACATCCAGACAATGACTCTACTTTATTTGACATACAGTATCAATATTCACAACATTGCGGTTTGCTCATGTACTAAGCATTCTTGGGTTTTGTTGATTTAGATTTTAGGTCTGCAATATACTTCTTTTGAGTGTTCTTTACAGATTATGTGGGTGTGTGCTGCGGCTATGTGCTCTGCTCTCATGATTCTTCTGCTCTAATAATCACAGGCCCAGCAGTCACATCTCAGTTATTTTTACCATCCGAGCAGATTTAATCTCAGAATCAAATTCAGGAAGTGTGCTTTCAGCCATATAGCCCTATACATTCTCAGTCTTTTGTTCTGATTTTGCATCACAAACTGGCTTCCTTTGAAATGGCAGCGAAAAAAATCCATTGAATGAAGCACATACTGTAGAGGATTTTGACTCATCTGGTAATATTTGATCTATATGACACAGTTCATTTATATCAGCAGCACATTCTCTAATAAAATGAGATGATAATTAGTCCCATTTAAATGACTCCGTGGGATTCTTATGGGAGACTTGTTTCAGAGGCAGGTGTGAAACTCAGCAGCCACGCCTTTAGGGGCCTCAGGAAGCTTTTATCATGTCACAGCTGGTTACCAACCCAACTGTCAGATAATGAAAAAAGAATCAATCTGACTGGAAAAGTGTCAGAGAACATTTGTGTGAGATCTGCCCCACCCTCATGTCACCCTGTTCTTCACCTCAGTTATCGCGTCTACTGCCTGCTGGGGGATGGTGAGATGTCGGAGGGTGCTGTCTGGGAGGCAATGTCCTTCGCCTCCTACTACCAGCTTGACAACCTGGTGGCCATCATGGACATCAACCGTCTGGGCCAGAGTGACCCTGCGCCCCTGCAACATCATGTAGAGAAATATCAGAAACGCTGTGAAGCTTTTGGGTAATAAAACATAAAACTCTTATTGTAGTAGAGACTGATAGTATCAGTGTTCTGTACATGCTGGAAGATTATGTAGAAGATGGTAGTAATACCAGTAGCACTTGTGTAACATGCATTATCTAGTGAATATTTCCTTGGTGTATGTCTATGCCATTTACCTATGAAAAGTATATTAAGCCACATGTGCTTTAATGTGTGGCTTTGATGTGTGTATGTGTGTAGCTGGCATGCCATCATTGTGGATGGACACAGCGTGGAGGAGCTTTGCAAAGCTCTGAGCCAGCCACGTCATCAACCCACCGCCATCATTGCTAAAACCATCAAGGGCAAAGGCATTCCAGGTAACTGTCTGTCACTGTCCACTCCTCATCTGCAAATGCATCAGTCTCACTCTGTTGTATATTATGCAAAAGCACACAGCATCAGTTTTACAGCTTAAATGTGTAATCCAAATGTGTAACACAACAAACAGCAGAAGCGGGAAGAGAGACCAAGTTATTTTACAAATCAAAAGTAAGTCTCAAGTCATGTCCCAAGTCAAGACAAACATGTCCCAAGTCAAGTCCAAAGTCATGTATGACAAGTTCCATGTCAAGTCTAAAGTCTTAAACTGGGTTGCAGCAAAAAATATTAATTTAATCTAAGATTAGTTCTAATCAGGGTTTAGCAAAACCGTGTTTAAAATGAGTAAATAGCATACAAATGAAAGATTAAGCAGAGCTCTGTTGTACATTTAAAGAACAATCGCTGTTTAGTATGCCAGAATCCAAGTTTAATGATGTAAACCAAGATAGTTCAATCGATATGGAATTTAAAATAAATACATACAAGAAAAATGAGTTTGTGTGCTGGTGAGACCTACTGAGTATAAAAGAAGGAGGAAAACCAGCTGATGCAAAATGTTGCATTGTTTGTCAGCTAGCTAAAAAGTTAACTAGCTAGCTAAACAGTTGGTTAGCCTAGTGAACCTACTCAGAATGACTGAGCAGATAATTATTTTGCTCAACCCATCACAAAAGGGCAACCATTCAACCTCCTCATGGAATTCACTTTAATCTAGAGTTAGAATAAAAACTACACTAAAAGTTTGGTGGAGCATAATTTAAAGTTAATTGATTTATTTATGTTCAAAAGTGAATCCTTGTTGTTGAGTTTTGAGTCCTAAACATGTCGTAAAGTCACAGTAATTTTCCAGCCTTAGGTTTTTAGCTGTTAAGCTAATATTAGCTAAATGTGAGCTCGCTAACTTTGTTAATATTTACTTATCATTCTTTGTGCAATTTACATTGTCAACAGAGTTGTTGCATCCGTGTTAACCACCGTATAGTTTTTGTACACAAACAAAATTATCTGGTATTTTTCCAACAGGAGCTCAGTAACGTAACGTTAGTCCTTCATGTCCACACCTTTGCCAAACGGTGTTGAAATCCTCCAATGTGATGTCGTGTGTGTGTGGTTTCAGCTGCGGAGGATAAGCTGGGGTGGCACGCCAAAACTCTGCCCAAAGACATGGCCGAGATGGTCATGAAGGATCTGCAGAGCCGCATCATTAACAGCAGCAAGCTCTTGTACCCTTCTGGTCCCGTCGAAGACTCCCCACCAGTCAGCCTGAGGAACATCAGGATGCCGAGTGCGCCGACCTACAAGCCTGGAGAAAAGGTCTGTCACCTGTACACATGCACAGACTTCATTCACATCCTCATCCTGTGTTTTTGAGTATGTTCACACAACGTCTACTGTCTACAAATTACTGAATGCTGAATAAAGATGAATGTTATTCTTTCTTTACAGATTTCCACGCGAAAGGCCTATGGGATGGCGTTGGCCAAGTTAGGCCGCTACAATGAGCGTGTCGTGGCCCTTGATGGAGACACCAACAACCTCACCTACTCAGAGATCTTTAAGAATGAGCACCCCAACCGCTTCGTGGAGTGCTACATCGCTCAGCAGAACATGGTACGATCATCCCTCATCAGTTTGAAAGCTGGAGAGAATATACGTTGGAAGACATATTTATTAACAAAGCCATCTGTACAGTATTTATGGTGTTTTTGGTCTAACGTTCTTATTTTCTCAAGCTTACTGAAAACACAAAAAAAACTTTTTTCTTTTAAATGTAGTGGTTTTGCTGAGTAAATAGTTCTCTCTTAGCTCTGATTGGATATGAGTAACCTTACTGTGCATCTCACAGCTGTGCGTCTGAGTGTCATTTAATTATAAATGACGCTCTATCTATAATGTAAGGAGGGCAAACACCACCAACCATTTGCCTCCTTATGGCCACTGTGGTTGCTGCTGACACCAGCATTCACTGAGCATCCTTCTACTGCATCTTTGTCATTGTTTAATCTGATTTTAGACGAATAATTTGGAGTGAGATGATCAGACATTAATTTCTTGTGCTGTTATGACTCCTGCAGCAGCCAGTTCTGATGTAGGTCAGGCATGTGTATGATGATGAGTAGTCATGACAAGTGTATTCAGAGGTAAAATATTAATCAGTGCAGTGGGTGGGGCCATCTGGCTGAATGCATGAGAAAAAAGTCAAAAGTTTAATGGGAACATATTTTTGCTCAGAGAAATTAGATAAAAATCCATTGCATTTTAAATAAGGAGATTAAACACTAAAATCAAACATTTGATTTGCTATAAACACAGATAAATGTACTTTAATTGTATACGTTTATTATTAATGACCTCTTTTTCCTGGCTTGGATGAAACAGCTGCTAGTTAGAGCCTTTAAATGGGGTGTTCACAGGTTCATAAAAAGAGTCTAAAATCCAATAATCTGAATTTTAGGCCTTAAAATGTCTTAAAGATGATTTTGACAGGTCTTAAAAATTGATTGGATTATGAAGTTAGAATTACTTCTAAAAAGCAGTGTTCACCTCAGTCTTGCTCTTAAATGTGTTCTGGGGGGAAATTTGTACTGATCCCACTGAAACAGCTACAAAATGTTAACCATCATGGAACCAGTAACCACAAATGACCTTCAAGAGGAAAATACAAGGTATGTTACTTTACATGATTTTGGTTGGCTGATTTCATTAAGAGATGAACTGATATGAATTCATGAGATAGTAAGACATTAATTTAAACTTTTTTTAAGTACAGTCATGAAATATGTCTTAAGTTGCATAATAAATCTTTTAAAAAAGACCATAAAAATGTAACTTTCTGAACCCTGCATAAACCCTGTTAAAGAAGTTATTTGTTTTCTTCGATTATAACTAAAAGAATCTATCTGATAAGACAGTTGCACTTTCATGGATGCTTAGTTGTTGCTTTTGACAAAGCAAGTAAAGAAGTTGTGGCACTGGGGAGATATTTGGAGACAGGATAAAGGAAATTATTTGTAAGAGAAGGCATTCCACTGATTCCAACCATATGGGAAAATAAGCTCCTGAGCTTTGGCTCACTGACTCTCTACTTACTGTGGTCTTTGGTTCAAAGAAGCTTCAAAATGTGGTTTGTGCCACAGATATTTGACCATCTGGGTGATCTTTTTGGAATCAAGCACATGTAACATGTGTCTACTTTGTAAAAACTCATACAGGAATGTGGTGGAATCAATTAATCTTTTCTTGTTAACTTAACATAAATACACAGGGGTTATTTATTCAAGTTGATTAGACTTAAAATTTATAGTATTTATTTTCAGGGCACTTCAGAAATTATGAACATGAGTTATTCTAACTTGAAATCTTTGACTTGAAAGGATGAGTTCAATGAATGCACAGTACAGATTAAATCATCTAATGAAATTACCATCACACTTAAATTTTAATGAACTGACTGTGAGCAGTGTCTCTTATTGTCTTTGTCCTCCACCAGTGGCAGCTGCAGCTGTAAGTTGTGTGAAATAAAGAACTGACTCTTCAGACTGAGAAAATGTAAAATGTTTGTGTGAGTGAAGATTTGTTGGTTGAACTTAATATCTTAAGCTTACTGAACATGGTTTCTCAAATGCAACTGAATTAATATCAAGTTTATTTTTACCAGAAAAGTTTATTTGTTTTATTATAATTTTACTTCAACTTGTCTTTTCAAATAAAGTCAATTTAAAATTTTAAGGCAGCCCAGATGCTAACTTTTTTTTAAGTAAAAACAAATAGTTAATTTTCATTTTGCATAGGTTATATCTCTTGTGCTCTTTTATAGGTGCTAAGAACTATGAACTCTTTTTCCAGGTCAGTGTTGCCATGGGATGTGCTGCCCGTGAGAGGAATGTTGTGTTTGCCAGCACTCTCGCTTCCTTTTTCACTCGCGCCTACGACCAGCTCCGCATGGCCGCCATCTCTGAGAGCAACATCAACCTGTGTGGCTCTCACTGCGGCCTGTCCACCGGTTAGTAAACATCTATTAATGAGCCATCATGCACACCACAACCCCTCTCACACACCTGACCTTTATCCACCCACACATTCACAAAATTCACCTACTGTATATTCCCTCACACTGAAGCCAGACGTGTCACCAGACCCATTTTCTCACACCAAATTATCACTAATAGTCTGCTTTCCAGCGATATGAACCCAGAAATGTTGAGTAGTCCAAAGTGTTATGTTAAAAGTGTAATGTATGGGCCCCCAGTATTTAGAAACTGTTAGGTGCAAATATACATATGTTGGACAGTTTGCATAATTAGATCAGTTGGTGCTAATTATTTGGGATTATTGAGGATGCTGAATCAATTTCTTATGGATTGGACTGGACAGATAACTTACCTATTTTAATATTTTAAATCACTAATGTTCAGACTGCAGGCAAATCACATTTGTTCCTCAAATCAAATTGGTGGTCATAATCTCTACATATGTGATTATGCTATTTAATGGTAATTATGCAAATTGCCCAACATATGCAAGCTAGGACTGGGCAGTATGAAAATGCTTGGGACCCATACTGTTTTTTCTAACGTAAAAATTTTAGGGTACTCAACATTTCTGGGTTCACAATGGGGCTCCATTGGCTGGCAAATAGATTATACTGGTGATGAATATATAAAAGAATGATTTGTGTGCGTTTGTCAATGTGCAGTTGTTGCAGTCCTCTATCTCTTTCCCTCTAATCCTGTGTTTTCCCTACCGTTTGCCTCCTTGGCCTTGCAGCTAGTACTCAATCCTCCCCTTTTCACCCTTCCTGTCTGCCTTGGACGCTGTCAGCAGGGAACCAGGTGTCCCTCTGTTAGTGCAGGTACACTGCATGCAAAGTCTGCCTCTATGTCTGCATGTGTCAGCTCACCTGACCTGTCAACAAGTTTTGAAGATGTTCTGAATGTTGGATGCATGAAATCAACTATAAATGTATATATTACAGGAGAAGAAGGCCCCTCTCTGATGGGTCTAGAGGACATGGCTATGTTCCGGGCTCTTCCCACCGCAACCATTTTTTACCCCAGTGATGGTGTGTCTACAGAGAAGGCTGTGGAACTGGCTGCAACCACAAAGGTACATAAAAGCTAAATGTAGTGTTCTGGCTTCCCTACAGCATCTGTGGAACATTCATTAGTTTATCCTTCTATTTGCTGTCTGCTGATTTTCATGTTTCTCCTCATACAGGGTGTTTGCTACATCCGAACCAGCCGCCAAGACAGTCCCATCATCTATAACAGCAACGAGGACTTCCATGTTGGACAGGCAAAGGTGAGACTGGTGCTTGATAGCTATTAAGACAGTGTTAGGAAAATGAAAAAACAGGAAACTATTGCTACAAAATGAACACATCTGTCACTGTCAATACTGTAACCTGGAATAGAAAATAATAGGTTATTCTTCCCTTTGCCAGGTGGTGTACCAGAGCAAAGAGGACCAGGTGACTGTGGTGGCAGCTGGAGTGACTTTGCACGAGGCCCTGGCTGCAGCAGAACATCTAAAGAAAGGTACAGTACATTAACATTGCTCCTGATCACGACAAGGGCAGAATATTGTATTTGTTAAAATGGCACCTCCATCTGTGGTCTTTTCTGGGTTTTTTCAAATGGAAACTCCCTCTCAGCCACTGGCAAAAAGCTCTGATGTAGGTTAGAGCACTGATCCCTTCCCCTCCCCCAGCCCAGGGAGTTTATGTGTGGAAACATCATCATGCAGAAACCTACGTCAGGTCACGTGGGGAAACGATTTTAAGAGGGCTTGGGGAAATTACATTTGGCGGTAAAACATACATACCAACGTACGAACTTAGATTGTTTGGCTTTGAATACATAAAAGAACACAACTGGGATGTTACAGTATGATTTTAAAAAAAGCTAATGGACCCGCTTTCCATACTTAGATGTGATTTTGATAAATCTGTTTTTCCTCAACATGCATCCTTATATTTTTCTTTGCTTTTGTTTACTTGAAATGGGAAAATACCTACACCAGTTGGTGATTTTGGGGGTTGACCCAGTTTTAAGGGTTAGGGTTAACCCCCGTGGGTTTAGGGATGTATAGTCAGCAGCACAGACACTACTGAATGGCCATAGAAAGTCATAAAAAATTTATAAAAATATCATGGGAATACTACAGACAACAGTGAGTCTACGATTGACTACACATTGCTACTTGTCATTTTGATCATGAAGATGACACTACTCAGAGTAAATAGGCTACAGTATGGTGTAGAATTGAATATGTAGTTTAGAGAATATTGCAGATCAAAGATGAAACCGACAAAGTGCATATACAAATCTGTCTTCTAATTCAGCACCACAGACCATGAATTTATCAATAGCAGCACAGTCAGGCCACTGATATTTCAGAGCCATGGTCGGGGCCATAGGCTCAGCCAGATAAATTATCAATGAGTCTGGCAGACTCATCTAACATATGCAACTAAACAACCTCTCTGCCTTCTAACTCGGGGATGGAAAGAGCGGATGGCAGGTTAACAAGGGGAATGGATTTTTGTTGTTTTGCTAAAAAGGGAGGGGGGCATCCCTCCTACTGGCCCCTCAAAATGCCTGCTCCCTACACCTATAGTAGATAGATTTGTGATTTTCTGTTCAAACTAGGATCTACATGGCCTTAGAACCACTATATAGATTGCATGTCTCAATTGCAGAAATGTCATTAATAATATTATGTTCCCTAAACGGAATTAACTGAATTTCCAGAGAGGATCTCCGTCAGGGTCATTGACCCCTTCACAATCAAACCACTGGATATCAAAGTCATTATCGACCACACACGTGCCACCAGAGGACGGATCCTAACGGTGGAAGACCACTACTATGAAGGTAGGTTTCCTTAAAAAAAATACTCATACTGCTCAGCTTCTGCATATTGCATGACCACTATGAACCTAACAGCAAGAAGCAGCTCAACATAATGCAGCTGAGGCATTGGTCATTGGTCCATATTCTCGGGTGTGTTGCGGTGGCATGTTTCCATTGGTTCAGCAACAGAGACGCAATGTGGTGGCATGTGTTCATTGGCTTAGGGGAGGTTCACTGCTGTGTGCCCTCATTTCAGACAAGGTATTGGTGTTGTGGTGCATTTTGTAAGTGTGAGAGGCAGAGAGGCAGAGTGCTGTCAGATTTCTTTAACCGAGCATGTGCCCATGGGGCTCTCTGTGACCTAGATAGCGCAGACAGCCATGCCCTGTGCCTGTTAAGAGAAAGGGGATGGGTGATGGCATGGACTTAGTTAGACAAAGGATATTTGGCAACTGTAATCAGCCTGATGCCAGGGGGTCTCATTCATTTTACATCTGGACCAAGAAGGATTGTGGTATAGTGGTCAAGGGGACATGTCCAGGATTAACCTATAACTCTGTTTACTGTACTGCATATATGTACTGCATGTGAAGACACCATGTGTATACTGTACACAGCCTTATTTTAACTGTCAATATCAAGAGGCAAATATTGTACTATCCAATCCACTATACTTTTCTGAAGGCTTTAGTCACTAGTTGCTTTTTCAGATGACAATTTTTCATTCCACCTTTGTCCAATGAGAACCATGTATGTCAAGATTTGGTGATTTTCAATTTGAACAACCTTTAACATCTGCAGCAGTAAAATGTAACATACACAGTAATGTTAATCCAGAGACATCAGATATAATACACTGACAGGGGATCATTTAATTTTTCTACATGATGAGTAATTTCACTTTTGATATTTTGAGAAAATTTGTTGTGTTCTTTATCAGCTTCTACATGTAGATGTTACAGAAATTCATGGAGTATTATTATGTATTTGGGTATTTGAGGGTGGTTTTTTTTTCATCTTTTGTTTTCCTTAACCCTTTATCCCCTTGTTAAGCTAGGCTTTGAAAGGTGCAATAATTTTTTTTATTTAGTGTGTTACTTACATCTCTCTCATGTGATGACTTGTTGTTCCACAGGCGGCCTCGGGGAGGCGGTGTCCTCAGCAATGGTCAATGAGTCTGGCTTCAGCCTGCATCGCCTGGCCGTGTCCCACGTTCCTCGCAGTGGCAAACCTCATGAGCTGCTCAAGATCTACGGCATTGACCGTGACGCCATTGCCCAGGCCATCCGTAAGATGCTCAGCACCTCTACCAACGCCAAGTAACTTCCTCCCTGCCCCACCCACCTGTCTGATCACGCCCCTGCAGATGAAGATTAACAGTCAAGTCTGTTTTTGATTCACTTAACACCCAGCTCTTTAAATTCCCCTCACTGTGAAAGCCCCTATGTGTGTACTGAAGTAATGTGATTTTGTGCTGTACACTTTGAAGTAGAGTTCCACGTTTACCTTTCTTTCATGCATCCATCACATCGCACACACGGACAGATTCAAACACACATATCCTCATATGTAAACTCATAGCTCTCAGTCATTAAAATGTGACCATAACTGACTTTGTATGCTCATCATACAAAATAATCCATTACTACATGTTTGACAGGAGTACCATGTGATGCTCTCATGTTTTTTAAATGCTCTTTGATTAACTTCTGGAAATGTTTTTATATTGTTCTGATGTAGCTCTTAATAAACTGGGTGGGGCATCGTTTTGCAGTAAGTGTTCATCATGACAGCAGTGTCAGAAAGAAGCTGAGTTGTTGTTTGTAGAAGGTAGTGGAGAAAAAAATCAAACAAATGTATGCAGGTCATAAAGAGCAGTCACTCAAAACCACAAATCACATCTTCAGACAATTTAAACTGTTGTGGTTTCAAAAGTTGTATCGTTTCTCTTTCAACAGCACTGTATTATTTTAGTTACCATCAACCTACACACCTCAATGTTCATTTGTGCTTTAGCTGTACAACTGGACCATACCAGCAGTGTGATGATAATCATTATATGGTCAGTGGCATCATCTTTTTTTTTTTTTTACATAAGGTGGAGAGCTGACGGCTCTTCGAGTGCTTGAGAATGGAGAATATGGCTGATTGTGACGATGAAGGTAGAGTTACATCTGACTTGTGAACCCAAGAACAAACACTTTCTTTGTTACTTGAAATTTTGTATGTACCTTACTTTCATGTAATAAAGCCCTCTGCATTTGACTTTGAGTGTTTACAATGATTTATTCTTTTTCTCTAGACGCATGTTTCCATTTCCATTTGTAGTTAAATAAATACAGGAATCTCTACATGAACAGTAGAGGTGCGCAGACATGTCAATATTTGGATCTGTATGTGTTCAACTTACAAAATTATCTATCTCTGTATCTGCATTTAGATAGAAGTGTGGTTTATACTAGAAGTCACATTAAATCGGGCAAATGTTTTATTTTCTGTCCTAATACTAATTTGCAAGGCAATTGTTTAATTTAATGAATTATGAAATATATTTCCACAAAGTGCTTTCTTAATCTGAAGATTCTGTTGTGCACTGGAAATAGAAACTCTGCAGTAAAAATATTCAAGTATATAAAAAATATACTTCAGTTGGAAGGAATAATGTTAGTGCATTGAATCAGTGATTGATTACGGTAGATGTGACCTTTTTAAACTATGCCGAGGAAATCAGAGAGCTGACTTTATCTGAATAATAATGAGCTACAATGGATAGAAGAAATATCTGATTCCATTGTATTATTTGTGCTTTCCTGAATAATGGATTCAGATTTGAATGCCTCCCTATACAAAACCTTGATCAATGTCAACATACAACACAACATAACATACAACAATATAACACAATACCGACAGGGCTGTAAGGATGTGAGTCCTGGTCCCTCTAGTGGGGTTTGAGGGCATGCCTACCAAGAAGTGAAGACTATATTATAAGTCTATGCATTTTAATGCATTTTGAATGTAACAGTAATTATTTAGGAAATAATGTCAGTCCTAACACATAGATGAAACTGTACTGTACTGTTCAGATTGTAATTTCTTTTACTCCTGGGTATGGGGTAGCCAGACAGAGGCAAGGTTTCTACACCCAGTAAAAATGGCATGTTCAAGACAAAGGAATAAAGTTCCACAATTTCAAGGAAGTTGCATAAAACTACAGTACATAGGCCTGATATGTCTTTAAACTAAATAATACATAATATGCCTTTTAAAATAAGAAATAACCCCCCACCCCCATCCGGACTAAGCACAAACCCTGGGTGGACAGAGCCTCCATCGCTGCTCCCACCCTCTGGAGCTCACTCCCCAAAGCTATCCAAGACTCCCCCTCTCTCTCCATATTCAAAAATCTCCTCATCCCTTATTTGTTCTTTTATTTATTTCTCTCTTTTTTGTAAAGCGTCTTTGAGTGTCCTGAAAAGCGCTGTATAAGCATAATGTATTATTATTATTATTATTATTATTATTGTTGTTATTATTATTATTATTATTATTATTATTATTATTATTATTATTATTATTATCATTATTATTATTATTATTATTATTATTATTATTATTATTATTATTATTATTATTTGCAATAAAATAAATAGGTGTTTTTCATTATTGATCAAGTAACTATAGTGATTAATGTGGTATCTCTGAAACATTTTGGTTATAATTGCTGGATACACTCTTATCTATATATGCCTCATTTCCTGTCATGCACAGTGACCCAGAAGAGACTGACTTCTCAGCAAACATATTTATTTTGTACATTAGCAATGGAATTTAGCAATCCATTGCTTTAATTTAATACTTTACAAAATATATGTATTTAAAAACTGTACATCCCTGTTATTCCTAATACATGTGTTTAACCTGTAAATAATCAACTAAATGTCTGGTCATAAAGTTGCTTGTGCCTGTGTATGTGGAGATACATACATGACTTCCTGGAAGAAATTAACATCCCTGAGTCTAAAGTTCATACACTCTGCTCTTTTACATTGTACTGAGGGAATTTCACTTCTTGTAAATTCACCCTGAGATCCTACACTCTCTTTACCACCAGCGCCGTCGTCTCTCTCTCAAGTTCCTGTCCAATTAAAAGACAAATAACATTCTTAGATCATACAAATACCATCACTTTTACTTTTACAGTGATTTAAAGCACTCAATTCAACTCACGATGAAGTTACAAATACAGTAAATGCATCAGAACAATGTGCAAAATTTAAATCATCTTCTGTAGGCCTACCTCAGAGAGCTGTATTTCCGTTTTGCTCCTCTAAGAGCAAACACAATGATTCCACATCCATATGACAGTGTGTAGACTGGAAGAAAGCACAACATGTCATCAGTAAAATAGTATTTTCCTGAGGTGTCTGCATGTTTCGTGTGCTGTGTAGTCGTGTGGCTTTACCATGATATGAGTTGAGGTTTAAAATAGCAACAAAAAGTGCAAAACCAAATCCCCAGTAGACATCTGAAGATAGTGAGAGGGAAAGGTTAGGGTTTTTTTTATTTATTTATTTTTTTTTTTATCAAGAACCAGTCTGAATGTGGATAGTGATTTATAATAAGAATTCAAGGTCAGTGTTTTATCATATAGTGTGTATTCATAGTAATTGTAGCACCCCTCACTCCAGTGGCTAATTATTTAAATTAATATTCACATTTCAAAAAATACCATAACATTATTGATCATCCATGAATCACGCATAAGTTATTGGATATTAATGGACCGATCATTAAATATAATTTCAACACATTCGTTTGCAATGAATACGCGTTTAGTTGCTGTTATTAATCCATTGTGAGTTAACAATACATTTCTGATACAAATCAAGACCGACTCATTTATGAAGTGTGTGTGTTTACCTCTTATGTCATAGGGACGGCCTTTACATCTCCTAGTATGGGCTGGCAGGTCTGACAGGAAACATACAAAAGTGATATTGTCATCGTCATTGTCCAGCAAAGCATTAAGAGTAAGCATTCATCTAAAAAGTGTTTAGCATTTCAAAAAAGGAATACTTTGTGGTAAAAAAAAAAAAAAAAAGAAAAGTGTTTCAGCTTACCAGAGACTATGCCCAAAACCTCAAACACTATAGTGAAAACCACAGCCAAAACTGCTGGAAGAATGAGTGCTGGAAATGCAACACAAACATAAAGAGTCACAAATAACATGTCATAAACATACTATCTAATTGTAATACCTTGCATCTGTACATTATAGACCTACCATCAATATGTAATATTGTTTATACTACGCTACAGAATTATTGTACAATAATCAGTATTATGTTATTATAACACAATCTGTATAGCCTGTTTTGCATTATATGCCATAAAATACCCAACAGATGTGTGCTCCTCATCCTTGTTTTCTTTTTTCTTATAAATTTGTAACTTGCTAATGACTCCTCTATGCACCTCTGCAACTGTCTCTCAGTGGCAAATAAAGTGATTTCAGTTGAATGTTATGAAATGTACCAAAAAATAAATTAGGTGGGTTAAAGTGTAAATTATTCTTCATGACAGTCAAAAACCTTGAAGGATACTGAATGCGTACTTACGACGAAATGGCCTATAGAGTGCTGTCCCACATCCAAGACCAAAGCAGACTGCATAAAAATGGTAGTATTTGTCTGAAAGTGTTCAGAGGAATAGAATAAAATTAACAAATATCTTTTAAATGAAATGTTATTTTCTTTTATGAAGTACCACAACCTTTTACTGTAGATTATAATGTACATACAGTGTTGGTAAAAATCAAACATGAAGTCCCTTCCATGTGCCTGAAAAAGAAACTTTATCATGATCTCTTGGCAAAAACAGATTAACATAAATACTAAAGCTTTATGGATCAACTCAAAGTAGGCTGTTGTTAGACAAACAATAGAGAGGGAGACTGAAAATAGAGAGAAAGCAGGAGAGGG
The DNA here is from genome assembly GCF_056507025.1 of Lutjanus erythropterus. Classification (NCBI taxonomy): domain Eukaryota; kingdom Metazoa; phylum Chordata; class Actinopteri; order Lutjaniformes; family Lutjanidae; genus Lutjanus; species Lutjanus erythropterus. The sequence continues at coordinate 25,577,371 of NC_139318.1, forward strand.
AGAGCGGCAAAGAGAACATATGTTAATATAGTAATATAAATATAAATATATTGAGAGAAAACGCATTAGCATTCCTACAGGCGGAAGACCCTGAAACACAGAAACACAGGTGTACTCACCATTTACGATCAGCTTCAGGCAAATTCTCTTGGCCGGTGTTGCAGAAGAGTGAAACATCAAGGAGACAACTTCCGTAACCAGATAAACCAGTCTGCAAGTATTGTGCCAAGACAGAAGGGAAGTTACAGATAATAGTGTTTTGCTTTCACATTCAAATGGTTTTACAATCGTTCTCGAGACTTTTAACAGGAGAGACAGAAAAGAGACCTGTCAGTATTCTTTACATGTTCAATCATATATTTAGTGGAAAGGTCTGACAACTAGATGAGAAATCAAATTTTTTGTTCGGTATTACTAATGTCCATGACAACTGAAAAGACAGTACTGAAATAAAGGAAGAAACATGAATGTTGCCAAGTTGTTAAAAAAATCCCACATATTAGATGGTTTCAAGTATGTTTTTCAGCATTTTCGATCCTTTTAAAGGGATATGAGACAAAAAAAAACCCATACCCTATGCTTTGGTGGCTTGTGGTGAGTTTTTTTTTTTTCATTAATATATACTACTGGGCACTCATCCTGTGAATTCATATGAATATATAATTTTGTCCTCGAGCAGCTGAAACAGGTAAATTGCGGGATAAAGTTTCTGTTGTCTTAAACAAATAATCAGTGTAATGTTCAGAAGATTTTCTATTGATAATTAATAATGTAAATAATCGTACTTGTAGTTTCATGGGATCGTCGCTAGATGGCAGTGTTGTACTGGTATGTCAGTAACTTACCGAATCCGTCCAAACTCACGCAATGCATACTGGTACTTGAAGTCAATATAGCGGCTGAACTATCTTGTCGTTGAAACGGTGGCGTTATACTTAAAACTACATTTCCCTTCCCACTTCCAGAGATTTGAATGCCGTTCAGGGGTAGCTTTTTCCAATCGATGATCTCAACTGAAGTTTCCTCTGTCAGCTTCATGAGGAGGCTGCAGAAACTCCTGAAGAATGACAAAAGTGTCGTCTAGGTTGAGCTTCGTCGAAGTCTGCGGCGGGAAAAGTCAAAGAGGTCCAAACGCCGTTTAAGTCTCGACAATGCGGTTCAAACAAAGAAGGCAGTGATTTGAAGTCTTGGTGGTTTTCTGCGGTGCTCCTGCTAGCCAGGGCTGGGTCTCGTTACAGTTGTGAGTCAGTCGGCGGCTCACCAAGATGTCTATGGAGGAGCAGGAATATGCCGATGCTGTTCTGGTGACAGAGGCCGGGCCGCAGTGGCTCCGAGCCGAGGTCGAGCGTCTCACCCGGGAGCTCCGTGAAACGACCCAAGAGAAGATCCAGGCGGCGGAGTACGGGCTGGCGGTGCTGGAGGAGAAACAGCAGCTCAAGCAGCGATTCGATGAGTTGGAGACGGAGTACGAGACGGTCCGACATGAGCTGGATCAGCTGAAGGAGGTAACCTGAGGTCATAGCCACGCAGACAGACACCTTTAAAAATATATCGGTGTGTGAACTCTGCATGTAACTGCGAGTATTCCGTTGGCAGCACGTTAACGGTTTACTGTTTGGTGCAGCGGCGGTCAACAGTCTGTTTACTAACGGGTTTCAACGTGTCAGTCAGAACCACAGTCTGTAATCAGAACCATCATAAATCACGTTAAGTGTCAAACACGGGCCTTGTTCACTTGAAGCTCAACACTGAAGCTCAGTTATAACTGCAAGCTGCCATAAAGTATAAATTAATTAGCTGAGGTCAGCCTGTGAAGATATGACGGATTGTTATGTGGCAAGCCAAATGCTATTCACTGTTTTCTAATCAGAATACAAGTCATATGACTCACTGTTCTCTTCATATTGAAGGATAAAAGTAGGGCTGGGCGATATGACATAGATATAACTCTAATCCTGATATTTTTTAGGCCAATCAGCGATAAATAACTTAATATACACATTTTCTCCAGAGTAATGTAATGTAAATTCTTTAATAGTGCAAACATGTGGTGATCTTGTAGATTATCTTAAATAACATTCGGTATTTTTAGGCTATCCAACGATATATAAGTCGATATACATTATTTTTGTTATCTGCTCCCAAGTATCACACACAATTTTTCTCAAGTGGTGCAAATATATGATGAGTTTATAGATTATGATGCTTGTAGATTAGCTTGAACTACCGAAAAATGCAACATACGCTTTAATACAGAAGCAAAATAATCAAAATATATTATTTATAGTAGTAAAACCCTGACAGTATGACTGAGCGATATTGACAAAATCAAATGTCACATTTTTTTTTTTTTATGAAATCAGCAACTCAATATCTATATGTGGATGGGTTATCCATAAGGATGATTAGTGGTGCTCTCATAAAACATTACGACAATCAAAACTTTGATAATTAATCACAAGTAAGGTGGATACAGTGACTATGTGGGTAAAAGCAAATAATAGAACAGCTAGAAGAGTCTGATAAATTCAATTTTTTTATTGCAATATTCCATATATTGTTACAGTCTTAAGTCATATTGAAGGATAAAAGTTGATATTACTTTGTGGTCACTTGCCCATACTCACTCTTGGTATGTGAGGTTGAGGCCTTCAAATCAGACATCTGCAGTTGCAGTAGTATGTTATATTTACATGCTTCTGTGGCTAACCTTGTGTTAGTGTAATGGGTCTAAAAGTAACTGGGAGTGCAAACTGTAGTAGAAAAGAAATATGTTTCAGACTTGCTTTGGTTTGCAGTTCTGTCAAAAGTGAATCTCAAGAATAGAACTGCAACAACTAATTGATTGGTTGTCCACTATTAAATTAATTGCCAGCTGTTTTCAGATTGGGAAATTGGCACCAGCCAAATTTCTGTTGCTTAAAATATGAAAAAGATTGGATTTCAGACACATAATAATCATGATCTACTATTGAGTTACTGGTGAATTTGAACATTTGTCTCAGTGGCAGGTAGACATTCACATTTTGAAAGGTTAATTTCCCACTCTGACTATTTGATGATATAAGTTTGAGTATATTTTTTTTGTTTCCTAACAAAATGAAGTTCACTTTTTATCTTCCAAATTATGAATATTTTCTGTTTTCTTTAGTCCTCTGTGTTAATAAATTGAGTGTCTTCATGGACAAAATAAGACATTTGAGGACATACCCTTGGTATATGGGAGCAGCATTTTTCATGTTTGTATGACATTTTATAGGCCAAACAACTAATCTTGAAAATGATTGACAGATTAATCAATAATGAAAAGAACCTTAAGCTGCAGTGCTAATGTCGCTCTGTTGATTTTTTTTTTATAAACACTGTCCTGACGTCCTCATTAGCTCTTTGAAGAGCCTCTTGTTTTCTGGAATCTGAATTACCCACCACCACCTTTGTTGGATTTGTCAGTATGGTTAAGTCAAAAGGGAACTTGGTTCTCATGGCAGGGAGCAAGGAGGTTTTCATCTGTCATCATCACTGAATTCAGCTGTTCGAGACAAGTTTAACCTACTCATTTCAACATTAAGATGTTATGACTGTAAGCCAAGCTGTTCTTAACAAATCTCTCTTCACATCCAGTATCTTCCCTACACCTGTGGAGTAATATAATTCTCACTTGAGCAAATGTCATGTTCTCTCTTTTAACATGGTACTCTGTGACATCACAAAGTGATTTCTGAAGGCATCATTTGAAGCTTGGGTTTATTGTTTATGGCCATCTTTGACAATGGACCTAAAAATTGCAAACTTGCTAAATGAAGAAGAGTCTGGGCAAATCTGAGCTTATGTCAATGTCAGGCAAGAAAACATGGCGCAAAGCATTGAATGCCATAACATTTTCCTTGATATAAAACCAGTGATTTGTAAATTCCCACAACTGCAGAGGCAACATTAGCTACTGAGATCTCAACTTGTGGGGGATTTTGACTTCTCAAGAGAGAAGTTGGGTTTTCCCCCCTCTGTCCAGTTTAATCAGAGTTTTCTTTCAACCTTTAGAGGAACTGCATCTTAAGGCACTTCCACATTGACTTTAACATTCAGCTTTTGTGGTCACCTCTTGTTATTGACTATACATCCATGACTCACTCTTAATAATTCATTGGGATATTTCATTAATTGGTAGACAGGAGGCTACAAGTCTAGGGATGCAACTAATGATTATTCTTCACTGTCCATTAATCTGTCAATAATTTTCTCAATTGTTTGGTTTTGTTTGGTCAATAAAATGTCAGAAAATTGTGAGAAATGTTGATCGGTGTTTCACAAAGCCCAAGATAAAGTCCTCAAATGTTTTGTTTTGCCCACAACCTAAAGTTATTCAGTTCAGTGTTATAAAGAAGTATAGAAACCTGAAAATATTCACATTTGAGAAGTTGTCAGAAGTTATCAACATAGTTGGCAATTAATGTAATCATTGATTAACCTTTGCAGCTATTACCAAGTGAATTTCTGCTTGAGAAATTACTGAAACAATTAAATGATTATTGAAATGGTTGCAGATTAATTTTTTGCATCCATTCCCCAATTGACTAATCTATGAAGAGAGAAATTGTTGCAGCTCTATTTTCAATCAGTAAATTTCATGTCCAGTCAAGATGAGGAACTAACATGTGTCCTCACTGGAGAAGTGTTCACACATCATTCAGTGACTTATTCTTAGTCGTATGCTGGTGGTGATTTTTGTCCAAATGACATTATTCCATGCGTAGAACACAGTCTAGTCACTAAGTGAATCACTGTTGTAGTCATTCTCTTGGTATCTCATGATTCTGATTAAGTTTAAGTTCTCTGTTGGTCATATGCCAACAATTGGAGTGATGCAGAGATTGGCAATGAATCTTCCTTCAACAACCTTCAAATACTATGTACAAAAGAAATATAAATGAGAAGTGAGGCAAAGAGATCTGTCAAAGGCACAAATAGGGCAGAGGTTAAAATATAGGAACAAAATGTTATATAAAAAGAATATAGGCATGTATAATATAATACATTAATGCTTTAAAACTTTGTATGTCACTGTGACTGATATTGGAAAAGGAATCATTCATGAACACCCACTGAGCTTTAGGCATCACAGATCAGTGCACATCACGACTGACCGCTGCATGTCACACATACCAATTTGTTTGACTGAAAACTGTTAAGAAAGAAAAGGTGGGGTTTGATGCTGGTGGGAAGGAGAGTCTCAGCTCTGTGGTGGGTGTCTTGGACTGTAGTTGTTACATCATCTGTTATCTCAGTGTCAGTGCTTTTTGCCTTCAAGTCAGTGGACTGTGGGCCTGTTCATGCTATGAAGTCTTAATGTGTTGTCCTCATTCTGTTAGTACTGTTGACTTAAGCATATAGATGTTGCTTGTTACCTACGTATTAGTGCATTCACAACCACACTAGCAGTCATCTCCATTATGCGCAGCTCTCTGCTGTGGAGAGACCCCTAGCAGACCTGAGAGTAAATGTGGTTGGTATCAGTTTCCCCAGTAACTTGTGGAGTTTTGTCAAAGTTATTGTGGTCTAAAATTACTAAAGCTTAAATGTCAGCAGCTAACCTTTGTTTTGCTTTTTGCTTTATTGTGCAATATATTGTAGTCATGTTTGGAAACTATAATTTAGTGGGATCAATTGTTAGTTATTTAAAGTACTGTATAAATTTGACAAGGTTGCGGTTGTTGAATGTCAGCATTACAGTGTTCTTTGTTTGTTTGTTTTTTGTCTTGTCGTTTGTTTGTTTTTAATTTGCCCTGAACTGACATGCCAGCAAGCCCTCGCTCCCAGGCTGTGTACCATTCCAAACGGGTAAATTTTAAGTAAAGGTAAAGTTTGGGTGTGAGATACGGAAGTGGTGCATATCTTGTGACAGAGTGCTGTAGTCTGAAAATGTTTGGAAAGATAGAGATATTTTGTTGGGTTTAATTTTATTTGACAGGGGCTTGTAACAGTGATTCCTATTGAAGTACTGTATGTGGAAAAGGGATGTCATTGCAAAAGCGCATAAAAGTCTGTGCTGCATGAAAATGTTAACATTTAAATATCTTAAATATGGATGTTTTCAACCTTTAACTTGAATATTGGGTTGTTTCAAGTCAGATTTCCAAGAGAGATCAAACTGATTGAGATTTTTGTTGTCTGATTAGAAGACAGCAGCCACCAGTTGCCTCTAGCTTCTCATATGAGCATGACAAATTCAAATGTAATCACTGCTTTCAATTATCTCCTTCCATGCTTTGTTAGTGTGCACTATGAATATCATGAACTGACACCAAAACATAGCAGGAGGCTGACACAGAATTTGCGAGTGAATGGTCCTTTGTAACATAAGAGGCAAACAGACAACCAGTAATAAAGGCAGAGAATGACAGGCCCCTGTTTCTTTCTTTCTTTCTTTTTTTTTTTTTGAATAAACCCTGTCTGTAGAGAGCTCTTATCTTATCGCCAGCGGTTATTCTGGTCATACTTGTGGTTCTGTGTGTGCATCTTAAAACAAGTTTGATCAAAGTAGTTTAGCCCTGATGTTTTTTTTCTTTCTGTCTGTCCTCAGGCCTTTGGACATGCTTACTCCACACACAAGAAGGTGGCAGCAGATGGGGAGAGCAGGGAAGAGTCACTGATCCTTGAGTCTGCCAGTAAAGAGGCTCTCTACCAGCAGAAGGTCCTAGAGCTGCAGAATGAGCTCCGACAGGCCAAAGCCTCCTACACCAGCATACAAGCTGAAAATGAACGTCTGACGTCCATTGCCCTGGAGATGAGAGAGGTGATCACTGAATTATACAAATGTTAAAAGTTAGAAATGTTATTTTGATTTGATTATGATCTGATTTTAGTCAAGATGGTGCAAATATAAAATCTGATAATCTTTACACAACATTACACAACATTCAGCATATGTTGCTGGAAACTGGATCTCTCCAGCCACATCTTTTTTTTGTTTACATCTAATATGTTACAACTATGTGATCTGAAATTGCTTTCTGGACATGGGAGACACAGAGACCCACCATTTACATCTGTGGTGTTTTATGTTTTTCTAGCCTTTAATGTGGAAACTTCAAACGTTTTCCCTAAATCAGATGTTTAGATGTAGATGTTTAGTGCCAAAATCTGGATTAGTTTATCTCACAGTTGTAAATGAGAGCCACTACTTTTGTGTTTGAAAGATTCATTGTAAGCCTCAGTTACAATCAAAAATAGGGTGAAAGGTGAGGTTGGTAAAGCCAACGGAAGCTGAGCTGGACACATGAAGACCAGACCACCACAAGTTGTCATGGTGAGTTGTGAGAGTTTGTGCTTGTAGTGGGGGAGGGTCTGTCAGTTAGCAAGAGTGCAGTCAAACCAGCAGGAAAGATGATGTCATGGTCCACTGTGAGTGACACAAAGGATGTCCTCCGCCAGGGCTCTCTGTAGCATGGATTGGTAAGTGGACCATGTCCTCCTTCCGTCATTACAGTCGCCTGCCAAAGTCTTGCCCCTGTGGTATGTGAAACATGCTGACACGCTGATCCTCATTTCACTCAGACTGACCAGACAGTTGAAAAGATGTAGTTTGCACTGGCTGGGTGATTTTTCACTCAATTAGTGATAGTGAACATTTATTCTAATCAGAGTTTATTCTCATGCAACCTGCTGTAACAGCGTCTCTTCTGCTCTTCTGCAGAATTCAGAGCTGGCAGAGCTGCAGCGGGGTCAGCTGCGAGATGACATCAGAGAGTACAAGGTGCGAGAGGCTCGTCTGCTGCAGGACTACAGCGAGCTTGAGGAGGAGAACATCTCTCTTCAGAAACAAGTGTCTGTCCTCAGACAGAACCAGGTGAGATGAAGAAGATGGAGCTCGATATTACTTTTGTTACACATCTTGAACTGGATGGAAAAATAATCACCTTTTTATGACTCAAACAAGACACATTATTGGTTTTTGGTTCTAATATGACCACATAGTCATTTGAGCATGCAAGATAGGGACAAAGCAAGACATTAAAGGGATAGTTATCTATTGTCAGAGTATTAGCCACAGTTGATGCCGGTCGGCACACCCTCAGCTTGGAGAAGCAGAGAGGAGTGCCAAAACAGACACTAAGCAAAGTATTGAAATGGACAGGATCAGCAAAATAAACATTTTTCAGCCGCCTAAAAAAGTCCTGCCTAAAATTTTTTTATATCAGTTAAAGAGTATGCTACATTAAAAATATTTCCACAGCTTCACTTTGCTGTCAGACAGCCTTTACCAATGGGAATCCAATGTTATAAAAGCCAAATCTTCGCTCTCTCCAAACCAACCAAACTCCATTGGCGAAATCAGTAATTTTATCTCACAGAACACACATGCGGTGCTGGTGTACTGCTTCCTCGATCATGAGTTTGTTTGTGTTATTGAGTGTCTTTGCTGTTGTAAAATTATAGTTCAGACTCAGTGAAGTCACACAATAACACAAACAAACTAACCAATCTGGGCAGCAGTAGACCAGCAACTCCTGTGCTCTGCAAGGTAAAGTCACTGATTTTGCCTGTGGGGTCTGGCTGGCGATATTTGACTTATATAACAATGGTTTTCTGTCAGAAAAGGCTAGCTGATGGCAAGGTAAACCAGTGAAAATACTCTAAATATACTGTACACTTGAACTGATACAGTTTTTCTTTTCTTTTAGGTGGACCATTTTTAAATGGCTAAAATGCCTGTTGCTGACACATATACATCAGTTCATTGCTTAGCTTCTGTACTGGTCCCCCTGTTGCTTCTTAATTATCAAATAATCTGAACTATTCCTTTAAAAAACTTGTCACCTTCCCAACATGTCTGAAGTTCGCTAGAGTTTAAAATGGTACTCACAAATGATCTTTTTATCTATTATTCACTCTAAAATTTGCATTAAAGACTTTGTTTATTGGTAACTGAACAATAAATGAGTCTCTTTGGCTCAGTAGCAATACTAAAGTAGACAAAAATCAACTGAATAAAATTACTGACTTCCTTATTTATATTTTTGACCATCTGCTAAGGTGGAATATGAAGGTCTAAAGCACGAGATCCGCCGTCTGGAGGAGGACTCCCAGTGCCTACACAGCCAGCTGGAGGAAGCCATGCGTCTGAGAGAAATCGCTGAGCGACAGCTGACAGAGGCCTTGGAAACGATTAAAACAGAGCGTGAGCAGAAGGCCACCCTGCGCAAGGAGCTCTCCCACTACATGACCATTGGTGGCTCTGTGTACAACGGCTCTTTCAACATCTCCATCGACAACCTTAAACTCCATGACGATCCCTCTGCCACCTCCGAGCCGGACAATGATGATCTCATCAGAGGCTTTGAAAATGGTTTGGTCAAGGCAGGTGAAGGTGATGAAGACAACAGAGCCGCTATGAACAAGAAGGGAGAGACTTTCAAGCCAGCTCCCAGCCTGGTGGATGACCTGTTGAGTGAGCTCAACATCTCCGAGATCCAGAAGCTTAAACAACAGCTGATGCAGGTATGATGTCTGTAAGATGCTCTTTGACCGGTTGAATTACTGCAGTGTATTGCCTGTTCCCATGTTTTCAACACACTCACTCAAAAATAGATTCAGCTGTCAGCTAAAACACACTAAATAGCATACTGTATATATCTTTAAGACCACAACCTCTACATATATCGCAAACATTTTTTTAAACATTTGCCTCACACCTTGAAAACCTCTAGAGTAAGTTAATAAAATGTACAATGCTCATTCTCTAAACACTGACAGATGAATGTGAAGAGAATACGTAAGGTTTGAAAAGTAGATTTTATTATTGACTGACCACACATTGTATTTGAAAAATGGCTTCAGTGATTGTATACAGTTAACACAGTCTCAATGGTTATTGATCATCTATGGTCATGCCCATTTTTTATGCATTTTCTCATGAAGTAAATGTGGACATTTTTTATTATTATTATTATGTATTTATTTAGATATGTGTTGATTTTAATGTTCTTGAATTAGGGCTGGCCAATATGGACAAAATCAACTATAACAATATTTTTGGCCAAGTACCTTGATATAGATGTTTACAGATATTGCAACAATATGGTAGAGATTAGTAGATTAGTATTTTCAGAAAACATTAACACAATGAGATTTTTGATAAATAATCAACAGTAATGTGGATATAATGACTAAGTGGGTAAAAGCAAATAATGAACAGGTAGAACAGTCTGGTAAGTTCAGAAAACAGACCATTTTAATGCCGACATCATGATTACATCACAATGTTAAGTGTTGGCAAAACAAAGGAAAACTAGAGGCAAACATGGATCATGTCAGAGTAGTAGACCATACAACCAAGGGAAAATATCATCTTATATCAAAATATCAGTGGTGTGAAGTTGATCAACTAACTGAAAATGTGTTTGTTTGTATGTTAGGTGGAACGGGAGAAAGTGGCCCTGATCAACTCCCTTCAGGAGAGCCAGAAGCAGCTGGAACAGGCCTATGGGACTGTGTCTGAGCAAAAAGAAACTGTCAACAGGCTGACCGAGAACCTCAGTGCAATGAGGAAACTTCAGGCCAGTAAGGAGCGTCAGTCTGCCCTTGACAGTGAAAAAGACAGGGACAGCCATGACGACGGGGACTACTACGAGCTGGACATCAACGGACCTGAGATCCTGCAGTGTAAATACACCGTGGCCGTGTCGGAAGCAGGCGAGCTGAGGCAGGAGCTGAAGACTCTGAGGGCAAAGTATGAGGAGTGTCAAACCCAGTATGAAGACGAGCGAGCGCGGCTGGAGAGTGACGTGCAGGAGCTGAGGTCAAGCCTAGCATCGCTGGAGAAGATCAGCCAAGCAGATAAAGCTGAAGTGGCTCGTCTAGAGAAGGAGCTCCGTCTGGTCAGTGCAGCGGCAGGAGAATCACTTGGCAGCCTCAATGTGGCCCAGGACGAGCTCATAGCTTTCAGCGAAGAGCTGGCCAATCTCTACAACCACGTGTGTATGTGCAACAATGAGACCCCGAACCGCGTTATGCTTGACTACTACAAGCAGGGCAAGGCCATCGTAAGAAAGGGACAAGAAGGGAAGGAGTCTTCTGTGCTTCTCACAAATGGGCTCATCACTGAGTCTGAACTTAAAAAGTCCGACGCCACTACAGAAACCCCAGCTCCTGCTCCAGAGCACCGGCCAGAACCCATGAACATCTATAACCTTGTAGCCATCATCAGGGACCAGATCCGCCACCTGCAGCAGGCAGTGGACCGCACCACAGAGCTGTCGCGTCAGAGACTCGCCAATCTGGAGCTGAGTACGGTGGCAGACAAGGACAAAGAGGCCTGCATGGAGGAGATCCTCAAACTGAAGTCCCTGCTCAGCACCAAAAGGGAACAGATCGCCACTCTCAGAGCTGTGCTCAAGGCTAACAAACAGGTCAGAAGACTGCTGTGTGTGTGTCTGTCTGTGTGTGTCTGTGTCTGTGTCTGTGTCTACATGTGTGTATGCATGCCTGCTGTGCATGTTTCTCGCAGGAAGGATGTTCATTGTTTCTCAAGCTGTACATGTACAACAGATAAGGATAATTTGCTTCAGCTAAAAATAACCGTGACATACAAATGTGCAATAAATAGATAATAATATGTTTAGTTTAGTTAATTATGTTCCCCATTAAGTATAGCACCACAGCAGTAATTCTTCCTGGGGCCCACAAAAGGCTTACACTGTGACAATGTACCACAATTTACATCATAGCATTTAGCATAACAAAATACACTGGACAAAGACTAGAACACACACACAGACAAGACAAGCTCCTGACAGTACAAAGTCCAAATAGATAATATTCAATTACTTAATTAATATGTGGTATCTACTACTTATCTGACTACAAGTTTGCAATATTTGCATCCACATAATTTACCAAGTAATGAAAAAGATTTATGATTCTAACACAAAATAGGCGGTCACAGCCACAAACTTACTTTTGTATGTATTCCATTTTCTACTAACTGACTAGAAGTTAGACAACCAAAATCTACCTTGATTCATGGTTTTAAGCCAAAAGATGCTGCCGTAGTGACATTTTGAATTTAATTCTACCATTTTCTTATGTGATATCTATAAGAAGTAAATTCCATCCTTGCATAGCTGGGTACATAATATAAGATCTGATTCCTTTTAGACGGCCGAGGTTGCTCTGGCCAACCTGAAGAGTAAATACGACAGTGAGAAGGCCATGGTGACTGAGACGATGATGAAGCTCCGCAATGAACTGAAGGCTCTGAAAGAGGATGCTGCTACGTTCTCCTCTCTTCGAGCCATGTTTGCTACAAGGTATGATTATACATGATCACTGGTTTACTTTTCATTCCTAACAAACAGGCAGTGAAGCATTACATGGCACCCTGGTGCTCTGGGGCTCAAACCATAATGCCTGACATCTATTGTACTATATCTGTTACAGAAAATATATATCATATACTGTACGTATCTATCCTCTTTTCAGCATCTTTTCCGAGTAATTAGGGCTGCAACTAATGATCATTTTCGTTATTGATGAATTTGTTGATAATTCTCTCAATTAATCGATTAGTTGTTGCATCTATAAAACGTCAGAAAATGGTGAAAAATGTTGATCAGTGTTTCTCCAAGCCCAAGGTGACGTCCTCAAATGCCTTGTTTTATTTACAACCCAAATTACTTAGTTTACTGTTATGAAGGAGTGAAGAAACTAGAAAATATTCACATGTGAGAAGCTGAAATAATAGAATTTTAACACTCAGAAAGACTCAAAAGGTTAATTGAAACCTTTTGAATGTTTCAATGAAAAACACTCAAAATTGATTATCAAAATAGTTGGCAATTCATTTTATAGTCTATTAATAATCAATTAAATGATAAATCATTGCAGCTCTACTAGTAATAAAAAAGAAAATTTAAAAACTTCAGTGCTTATTCTTCTCAGTTGTTTAGTGTGAGTGTCTGTATATGTTTGTGAGAAAGACACAAGGCATTGTGGGAACAGTCTGATGTAATACTTGTGCTAGTCAGCTAGCAGAGTCCTCATCCTCCCATCTGGAAAATGCTGTCTGGGGAATGGAGAAAACATGTGACAGCAGCAGCTCTTCAAGGCAAATTGCTCCCTCTGCTGGAAGTAATGTGCATCTCTTCCTCCATCTCCCCTCTCCTGCTCTTTTCTCCACCCCCCCCCCCCCCCGTCTCTCTCTCAGGTGTGACGAGTACGTGACCCAGCTGGACGACATGCAGAGGCAGCTGGCTGCTGCTGAGGATGAGAAGAAGACCCTGAACTCTCTGTTGCGCATGGCCATTCAGCAGAAGCTGGCCTTAACGCAGCGCCTGGAGGACTTGGAGTTTGACCACGAGCAGGCGCGTCGCAACAGTGCCACAGCAGCGGGAGGGAAGGGCAAAGCAAAGGGCAAGGGAGCCTCCTCCAGCCATCATGTAAGTCAGAGGCTGTGCTGCAGAATTAATTCTGAGTCACAAAGCATCAACAGAAGCCCTGGGTTCTTCTGCAGGGTTGTATTTGTCCTTTTCAAACTTCTATATCTATATTTTTTTAAGATTTGCATCTCATTAAAGCTTTGCATACACTCAGTTTTCCTAACACTAAGCTCTCTGTTTTTGTAGCTTTCATACGTACAGTGCTTAACAAATTTATTAGACCACCTGTCATAAAAACATGAAAACAGAAATATTTTAGAAATCTTTCAAAAACTTGTTTAAAACTAAAAATGTTATTGTTATTTATTTGTTATTTAATAAAAAACTGGAACAACTAAATATACCTTTTTCCACGCATAATAACCAAAAAACTTAATATTTTGTATGGTCTCCTTTGGCCTTGAAAACATCTTGCATTCTTGCTGGCATTGTTTTTAGTCTCTTTTGTTATGGAGTTCCAAATAGTTTCTAGTTGTTCCCACAGACTTGCTTTAGATGAAACTTTTGTGCGATCAGTCTTTGAACCTACTAAATCCCAAATGTGTTCCCTTTTTTTTTGGTCAAATAGTCTTTGCACAGCTTTGAAGTGTGCTTGGGGTCATTGTTTTGTTGGTATATGAACCCACGACCAATCAGATTCAGTCCAGAAGGGATTCCATGATGCACTAAGATGTTGTGGTAGACGTTCTTGTTCATGATGCTGTTGATTTTCACTAATTTGCCCACACCATTTCCACAAATCTCATACCACAGTGGAATCTCCACCGTGTTTCACTGTGGGTGCAATGCATCTGGCATCAAAACGTTTTCCAGCTTTTCTGTGGACATAGACACGACAATGCTGACTGAAGAGTTCAAACTTGGACTCGTCCGTCCAGAGTACCTTCTTCCAGTCATCAACAGTCCAGTGTTTTTGCTCCCTGGCAAATCTGAGGCATTTCTGGATGTTTGCAGGCCTCAATAATGGCTTCTTAGCAGCTAGTCTTCCCTTTAAGCCTTGTTTCATTAGTTGTCTGCTTATGGTCATTCTGGAGACTGTGTCACACTCTGATCTAGAAACATTTATCTCTGCCTGAAGATCAGCAGTGGTCTTCCTTCTGTCTCTAGTACTTAAAACCTTGAGGTGTCTGACATCTGCTTCAGTTAGCTTTCGTTTCCTGCCTCTTCCTTGGCGAATTTTGAAAGTACGAGTCTCTGCAATTGACTCCAAACCATACTTGACCACACTGTGAGAACACTTTGTCTTTCCCTGTTTGTCTCAGAGACCATCCAGCATCATGAAGTGTTTTAATGCAGCCTTTTTCATTATCAGTGAGCTCTCGATGTTTTACCATTTTGAACAGGAAGGAGGAATTTCAAACTGAATTCACCTTTTTATACCCAAATTTGAGCCATCTCACTGGGCTTCTCTGAGAAGTCAGAAATTAATCAAGCATAACATTCAGCCACTAAAACTAATTTTCTGGCCAATATTTCTACAGGTAAGAGGAAGAATATGCATTATTGATTTTGGAGCCAACTGTCCCTTTAATACCCTTTCTGTACTGTAATGTGTTGTTTACAGTGTAAGACTTTTCTGCTGTACCTGGTCATTTTTGTAGCATGAAAGCAATTACACTTTGTATAGTTGTTGTTTTCATGGTAAAAGTATTATATAGAATCTATAGCAGTTAGCACACAGAAAGAACAAATCTCCCAAGCATTGTTTTCTGTGTTATATTTATATCATTATTTGGCCTGAGAACCACATGAAACTGGAAACTACATGCTAATTTTAATTGAACTAACACTGGCTTCCAGCTGCATCCCATTCAAATTCACTGATAAAAATAAGCAGGTATAATTTGTAATGGAAAGTACCAAACTCTCAGCCATGTGTGGGTTCAGTGATAGTTTGGTGTGCTGGTGAGTTGTTTTGTGGGTGGAGGTCACAGGGGGAGAATCATACTAATAGGGATGTCATAGTGAGAGAATTTTCTCACTGGTTAATAAACTCATGGCCAGTTTTACCAACTACACCAGACAATTTAACAAGAAAATATATTTTAAAAAAGAAAAATAAGTCACCAACAATCAATAGTTATATATCGTTAGGGCACTTACTTTGATCTTTAATGTTCGATTTTTATAACTTCCCCTACTTTGAGCAAAACTTAGGAAGGTTGTTCATCATTAAGTTTCAGGATGCCAGGTCTATCACACATCCCCCACACTGACCTCAGCAACTGTAGCTGATGTCCACAGGCAAGTTGTAAAGTAATGCTGATGTTAATTACACACCGGTTGCAATGCAACCATATCCAGTTGTCAAGAAAGCTCATGTCAGGCTGTGATTACTCCTGTTTGAAATCTGACCCCTGCTTCTCTGCTGTGACTCTGCTGCTGTACAGAGCAGACACTCTCAGTTTGTAATTGTAGCGTCTGTTGATCAACTAAGTACTGATAACACACCATTGTTTATGATATATTAAAACAGAAATCTGACAATCTTTAGTGAGTAGTACTATAAATGTTATCTACCTCCTTTTGGCATTAGAAAAATTATTTTATATATAATCTTAGGCCATAGTACAGGTGTCTTTTTCTCTTACTGGTTTAAAAGAACTTGTGAGATAAAAAGTAAAAAAATAAATTATGGTACAACTCTTTAATAATTTTCCCCTGACTATCAATGACTCATTATTGATGCCTGCATGCGTAACACGCCTCAGTCTTCCGCTTCCTAAAAGAATCTAACTTTCCTAACTGCTAATGTCATTAATGAACTCTGTCTCACCAATGAAGTGGAAATAGAAATTCCAATAAGCAATCAATTGAATGTGATTTCCTTCTGTTTTTTTCTTTCCATTTGCAGTAAATTGATTATGCCAAGTGTCCTTAAGGAGGTCCATCAGAGTGTGTATGACAGTTGGCAGTCACCTGTGCTCCTGGTTCCTTCACTCTCTAATCATGGTCCAAATCATGTCATCGCTACCAAGAGATCATATCCAACAGTATTTGAGAAGGGCCTTGTTATAGAGTGCCAGAATATGTTGAATTTGAACATACTGACTGCAGAAAGAATGACTCATCACATCGGCTGACCGCTGCAGTCCTTCAGTCTTCCAACAATATGCACCACTATCATTACTGAACCAGAGGAAGAATCAAGATGGGTGTTTGCTGATTAATTTCTGCCTGTGTTACCCTGACTGAGCACTTTTTGTTTTACTTATTTGCTCTTAAGTGATTCCTCTTTCTTTCTAGAATCCTACTAATCGTTTCAAGTATTATACAATGTGTTCACAAGGATGTGCATGTTTATCTGCCCGATTCTGGACGACATTTTCAATTGACTGAACGTGTTTTTCGTATCCCTATTTATTTCATAGCAACAAAACCAGAAATTATGTGGCAGTTCTTTTGAAACCAGAACTTTCAACTCACACATTGGTCGAAACAAACATAAGAGACAAGTGATCTTTTCTGCCTTAGTTGTTTTCCTTTTGGCCTTAGATTTAAAGGTGCCTTTATGACCTCCCTCAAGCTGGCAGTGTTATCAAGATTTTTGGTTTATGACTATGTGAACTGTGGATTTGTAAAACTCTTGTGAGATTTGTACTCAGTTTTTCATTTTGCATGTTGCACAGTTACATTTAATAAATGTCAACGCCTGTGTTTAGGGACAAAAAACACTTGTTTATGGTGAGGGAAAGATTCTGGATTGGGTTAAAATGATCACTCTTAAGAGATGTTTCACAATTCTGGGGTTCCCATCTAGACATGACCAGTTTTTTGATCACCATTTCTTCTGTTTATTTTCACTATTATGATCCTGCAGATACGGAGCTTCAAATTCAGGGTCTTCACTAGATTTTGTTTCACTGGGCTCCTCCTTTGTAGACATGGCAGAGCTGTTACAAATTCATATATGCTTGATACGAACTAAGGAAAAGTATTAATGCAAAGCTTATTTAAAGATTTCTAAGTTAAGGTCAGATGTTAATAGTATTCATAAACTTTATTCATGAAGGAGAGTTTTTAATGTAATTGTTTTAATACAACTTTTTTTGTAAACCTTTTGAGTCAGTTGTCTGCAAACAGTAAGCCTGTGGTGCCATTTTGTGTTTTGTTTATACAAGTGCAATTTGCAAACATGACAAGAAAAAAACTAAATGTTTATGCTATGTGAAAATATTTTACACTTTTTTGCTCACATACTTGGTCCTAATTGATTTTATATACGTTTTTACTATAACTGCAATTGTATTTATTTGACAGTGTTCAGACTGCAGGATGTCATCGTCCTTTTTGTTTCATAAGGGAGCTCGAGTGGAGGTGGCTGGTCAGAACATGGATAAGACTGAACTTGTGATGAAACACTAGCAAGAGTCATGACTGTGAGCTGCTGTTGTCTCTGCTAACAGTTACAGCTGGTGAAGAAATAAATCTAACTTTCACAATATTGATGTTTTTGTTCATTTTTTCACTACCATTCCACAATAATTTTTACAGAAAGATTTATTCCTTTACTTTTAAGATGTATAAAACTTTGAGGTATGTGGATGTATCCTATAGTACTTGTACAGTGGTGGAAAGTAACTAATTACATTTACACAAATAATGTTTTTAAGTGCATTTTGATGTACTTGTATTTGAGTATTTCCATTGTATGCTACTTTATACTTTAACACTGTGGAAGACAGTATTGTACTTTTTATTCCACTTAATTTATCTGACAACATAAGTGACTAGTTACTGTGCATAACTGGATTATTTATACAAAATATAAATCAACTAATAAAACATGGTTTATTATTATATATTCATCCACCCAGCAGTGTATAAAATAATTTAAATAAGCTCCACCTTTACCAGCTGCAACATGAAGGAGATTAACACATTAATGCTTCACTTATAATCCAGTTATATTATTATTCTAAAATGGGCTGTTCTGCATAACGATGAGTACTTTTTGTGCTTTAAGCATAATTTAATATCAACACTCGTAATTTTACTTACTTATTTTACTATTTAAAATAATTCCAGTATATCTGTGTAAAGGTCAGTGTTTAAATTTAATATATTTAAATTATGATGCCATTGTATTTAATTTAAATAATTCACTTATATGTTTATTTACATGAGGCTGGCATAGTTAAGCAAGAGCAGAGCAATTACATTCATAGAAAGTAAAGTGCATGAAATAAAATAAGATGTAAAGTAACTATGTCCTCTTTTATCTTAAAAGAGCTTTGCTACATCCTTTTCCATGTTTCACTGAAAAAGGAAAGTTTTTTTTCCCTTTTTGGAAGACGTTGACGTAAGCCACTCCCTCCCTGCGGGGTGACGTAAGAGGGCGTGTCCAAACAAAGGACAAGAGGGGACTCCACAATGGGAGGTTCGTGTCTTTCTTTCACCAAAAGAAATAACGCTCATTTTTACCATAAAGTTCATATTCTGTTTCACTTCTTACATGTTTTCATAGCAGGTCCAGATAACGAACATTTCCTCGCGCTAACGAGCTGAAAAGTTGTCTCTATTTGTCAATGACAGTTTAACGTCTCAAGTCCTGTTGAGCTTTCTGAAGTTTCTTAACACGTCTGACACTAAAAAGAGCTTCGCTTTTCAATTCACGGTCAACATGCAAGTTAACGTGCTTTTTTCTCGCAACATTCCCGATCTTCCATGCTCCTCTCCTGTCACAGTTACCAGGAAAGACTGGACGTAATGTCAATTTTCCGCTCAGCAGCCTGTATGGATATGCTACTGCGAACTGCCATCCCATTCCAATGAAAAAGCTAAGCTGTTATCAGACAGTGTATGAAGAGTCTAAAGCTAATGTTTTAAGTCCTGTTCTAAAACTCGTCTCTGTTTATAGACAGTTTTCATGATCAGCTGCTAGAGGACAGCGCCTTCCTCAAAGCTGACCGCAGACTGGACACAGAGCTGGTGGACAAACTCATCCTGCAGCTCAACAGAATCTACCCACAGATCCTCACAGACAAGGAGGCCACCAAAGTAAGTCCTCGTACCCACAGTGCTTCACTGTCCTGGGCATGTGCAGGCAGTGGTGGTGGACAAGAGAATATACTGTCTTTAAAAAAAAAAAAAAAAAAAAAAAAAAAAGTTGTGTTTGCAAAATGTTCTGATAGGGACAGTTAACATAAAAATCAAAAATACATATTGTTCCTCTGGTCTGTAGTGCTATTTATCACTCCAGGTTGTTTTGTTGTGAGTCGCATAATGGAACTAGATGACATATGGCTTGTTGTGCTCAGGTCACCAAAAAATATTGACAAAAACTCAACAACCATGACCCAGTTACTCAAGGCAAACCACAGACCTTGTGTGCAGTTTCATGTAGGAACTATTTTCTTTCTACCAAACTACATCTGCCAACCGTATAACTGCGCAGAAGAAAGCGCACATCTACGCATGAACCAAAGATGACACCATTATTCCATGCTGTCACAAGTATGAGCCTCTCATCCATGAACGATGAACACTTCCTTCTGCTTGGTATTATAGTAGGTGGATGATAGAAAGAAAACAGGACCACAAGCCATCTAGTTCCATTATCTTCAAAAAAAAGTCAGACATCTTCATGGCAAATATCTCCAAAACTCTGCAAATCACACCAAAACAATCTAGATGGATAAATTCCCCTACAGGCCAGAGGTGAAATATATGTTTTTGATTTTGTGTTGACATGACTGTTTATCAAATGTATTCATCATGCAGCAGAACGACCCCTGTCAATATTATATTACCACATATTATATGATCATATAACCTTATTACTGGTCATTTGTGAGCCATGTTTGATGCTGTAACTGTATACTGTATATGTGGTGTAGTTCAGTCTATGATGCATCATATTGTAACTTACTGCAGGCTTTTTATACAAACTCCTGATCTTAAAAGTAATTAACAACTATAGTTGTGAGGTAAATGTAATATAGTTAGAAATATAGTATTTTCCCCCTAAATTGGAGTAAAAGAATAATATGGCACAGAATGAAAATACCCAAGTACAAATAAAAATAGAGGTAGTACATTTACTTGAGTACTTGAGTAAATGTACTATATTATAATATATGATACGATATAACTTTTTTTAATTTATAATTTAGTTTTACAGCTAGGCTGCTGAACCAGGCTGTAGCACAGCATGACACTCTGAATCACTGATTAATAAAAATAAAAAATAATCTGGCTACTAGCTCCAAAAGATCTGAGACTACAGAGACAGTAAATGTGCTGCTGAATCTAACAAAATTAAATACTATATGAG
This sequence comes from Lutjanus erythropterus, assembly GCF_056507025.1. Taxonomy (NCBI): domain Eukaryota; kingdom Metazoa; phylum Chordata; class Actinopteri; order Lutjaniformes; family Lutjanidae; genus Lutjanus; species Lutjanus erythropterus. Next base: position 25,598,080 of record NC_139318.1, read on the forward strand.
GAGTCCATTATAACTTTTATGTTGTGAATAGTCACTGAATGCAGCGGACAATCAGGAGGAAGGCTAAAAATAATTTCCTGATAGTTTTGATAATAAGAGCGTTGTTTGTTTGTTTTTTCACACCATTCAGTTAGCCAGTCCACATTATACTGGTACAGTCTGTCTGGTTAAAGATGTCAGGCAGCAGAGAAACTGAGGTGGAATCATCAGAATATTTTAAAAGAAACTGGCTGTGCAGTCTGCAGTGTACAATGTAAACAACACAGGTGATTTTATGCAGCCTTTAGGTGCTCCAGCATTAGTTCTGATCAGAGCGGAAATTGACATTTATCTTTATAAACTGTTTTGTGTTTGTGGGGAAAGAGTTGCACCAGTGAATGAGGATTAGATTAAACTGTAACTAAATCACTGAAATCGTTGAGTTAAGTACAGATTATATGAAAACCTGATGAAACAACACTGCTATGTAAATTAATAAAATAATCTCTAAAATAATTCCAGTGGAGATGCTTCATTTTAACCTGAGCAAGCTGTGTCAGCAAGCACAAACAAGGAAAGGAATATTTGCATTTGAGGATGGAAAATATCTAAATAACCGTCGTTGTTATCCAGTTCAGAAACTTGGACGTGCCCACAAGTGTTCGAGTGGGTGAGCTCCTGACACACCTGCAGAGGAAAGGAGAGGAAGCATGCAGGGAGTTTTATAGAGCTCTTCACCTTCATGTAGAGGAGGTTTACTACAGCCTGCCCACGCGGCTCCGCCTCAGAGGTTAGTGCCCCAAAAACTGCCTCTCTTTAGCATGTGTGATCCCAGTGAGATATTTATCCTTTTTTTGCATTTAACAGTTTGGTTAATACATATTTAGTTGTGTATTCTCGTATGTGCTACATGTTGTCTAAAATGTCATTCCTGTATCCAGACTTCTCAGATCCACTCACATATCGACGACTCTACCCGCAGAAATATGTTCTGAACGACAGAGGTAAAATATTAATATAGAGGAATGTGTATCAGTGTGAGTTCAATCTTGCATCCAAACCCAATGTTTAAACTGCAATTCTTAAATGTTCAACAGTAGAATTATATAAAATAATTCAGATGATTTAGTGATGATTCAAACTTTTTGCCAGGCTAAAAGTGTGTCAGATAATTATTTAGCACTGACAAGGACACCAGATAATGAATTACATTTACGTTTGTTTACGTCTTTCCAGGCCCTCTCTTCTTTCTGGGCTGTTTCAGCGTCGCAGTGGGAATGGCTTTACTCTATTACTACAGTGGTAAGAAGCTTTTCAGTTTTTTAAAGTCACCTGACATTGCAGTTGTGATACTGGGCTAGTAAATGTATATATATTAACTTTTGTGCATGCTTTTGAAAATATAATTGCTCTTAGTGCAGTTAATTCAGCGTTAACATGAAGGTGTCTTTGTTCTGCAGAGGCTAAATTGTCGGGAGGGAGCCGAGCCCTCGGGATGGCAGCTCTGGGTTTGAAAAAGAAAGCTCATGAGGTCCTCATTTGGTACACTGAAGAGAGCCTCATGAAGTAAAGGGTGACTCCTTCACACCAGGTGCTTCAGCTGTGCTGCTTTTATGAATGCCGCTTGCACCAAGGCACAGCACGATTTATCTTTTCTTGACTTTTGAGTTGGAATACTAATTTTTTCCGTAGTTATTTATAATATTTTGTTTATGATCTAAAATGAGAAAGATGGTCAAATTCAGAGCTACATTTGGCATTTTGCTCTTATTTTCACGTACACCAATCAGCCACAACATTTAAACCACCTGCCTGATATTGTAATGTTATGCAGTTCCTCCTCATGACACCAAAACAGCTCTGATTCGTTGAAGCATGGACTCCACAAGACCTCTGAAACACTTGAGCAGTTGATCCCAGAGGCGGGGCACTTGAGTCACAATTTGACTCGAGTCAAACTTAAGTTGAGCACTTGAGACTTGCTTGACTTACATTAATAAAAGACCCAACTTTGACTTGGTATTCATGACTCGAGTCTTAACTTGGACTTGAGACAGATGACTTGAATGGATGTGACATTTTTTATTAAATGTTTGCTTTTTTCTAGATATTGAGAAGTTACATTTTGTTTTTGAAACATGATTTCTGGGATACAAACCTGCTTGTCTTATAGAAAGGACTTGACTTGCTTTATTCTCACCACAGTAACTCGGGCTCTTGTCAAAGTTGCTCAGATCCTTATGCTGCTCATTTTTCCTGCTTCCAACAACGTACAGAGCTGACTGTTCACCTGCTGCCTAATGCATCCACCACTTGATAGCTGCCAATGAAACAATATGATCAATGTTATTCACTTTCGGTGGTTTTAAAGTTGTGGCTGATCAGTGTATGTTATTTTACTTATTTAAATGGGTTAAAGGGATTGAATACACTGGAGGGATGATCACAGTGAATTCACAACAAGCTGATTAAACAAGTTGTTCTCACTACAATCTTCAAATGAGGCATAAAGCACCCTTTACAAAATGATTAAAAAGGAAAACACTGACTGCTTTAGTGTAAAATAAGGCATTTTAAAATACTAAATATTAATATTTGCCTAAACTTTTGTTAACATTTATTGTATCATGTTCAAGCCATAATTATCTTCAAACACAATATAGGCAGGCCTATACAATTCAAAGAAAATTAAAACAAAACAAAAACAGAACAGGACAAAAACTTTATACATGGGTCAGTACATTCCTAATTATACAGACTCAGCCCATTTTTCATCACTACAAAAAGAATAGTCTCCAATTCATCATTTTATTTAGAAGCCATATCTTTGAAGGCACTAAGAAACAACCTGCATTTTATTTGCTCAGGCCACATGTGTTATTTTTAAAAGTTTTGTGTTAGTTCAGTCAGCAGTCTATGCATCGCTTTGCAGTGTGTATACATTTATTTGGATAATGAATAATTATGCATCCTTTTTCCACTTGAGTGGAACAAAATACACTTGAATGTGCTATCCAAACTGAGTCAGCCCATGAGGCCAACCTCTTGGTAGAACATTGCCGCCCTCTTGTGGTCAAAAGAGAACTACATCACCCATCGTAGCCTGGTTTGTGGTGATTTCATAACAGCACCCTGACAATCTGCACCGCACATCTATACAAAAGAAAATAGATTATTCGTTGAGCAGCCAGAAATAACGCGTATCGGTGTCCATATGATGAATTTACACAAATTAATCCTGACAGTTATTCACGTGATTGCTTCTACCAATGATATCCCGCTCTACCAGCGCGATGCATTGTGGGTAGAGTTAACAGCCAGAACAAACTGTACAAATCCCGAAAGGGGAAACGTAATTATGAGGAATAAACATCCCGTAACTGTTTTTTAAACTAAGTGTGTGTGAGCATATTTAAGAAATGAAATCATCATAAAACCGGAAATTGCACCGTGAGTGAAAATGAGTTGCGTAATTCCACCTATATAAGGTGGCGGATGATACGGAAAGGTTGTGTTGTATGAAAGGAGAGAAGGTTAGCACTCCCCTTGACAAGGATGGAATTGGCCCTTGTGGCCTTCAACACACATACGGTTAAGGCATTGCCACCTACTTCGTGGCATCTCTAACCATATTTTTTAACATCTGTTACTTTATGACTTTTTATCAACATGCCTTACTTAGGATGAACTTATCTTAAACCATGTTTCCTGTTCTCCGCCTCCGTCGCGTTTAGACGGGAACCCTATTTGTGAAATTCTCGCGAGATTTGTGCGTGTTTATTCTATATTGCTCTTGTTATACAAACGACCGGTGGCTTATAATACGACAACGCTGTGTTTATGACCTGTTTAGATTCAAAGACAAAACACGTGATTAGGGTTGGGGAAACGTCATGATTTGGGTTAAAATGAACACTCGCGAGTCTGGGGTTCCCATCAAGTTGCAATCCACACCACGTGTTTCACGACAGGAAGCGTGCTTGAAAATTTTTCCATGTCAGTTTCCGTTGGGTTGGGCAGGATGGAAAATTTAACTTTTCCTGTGGCGTGTAGCTGGCAGCGGTCTGCTGTCTGTCTCAGAAGTAGTAGACTGTTTAAATGTTTATTAATTCCACACCCGGCCATTGTATCCCATAGTGTGGATATTTTTGTTTGTTCTTATCGTGCCTTTTTCTTAAATATAAAGTATGACAGTAAATTAATTTACCGTAAAATGACATTTTATAGTACTTCTCAGGCTTTTTGTAAACAACAGATGTTTTTCACTCCAGCCATACTGATTTGAAATAGAAGAGTAAACACAGGCGCTATCAATGATACTAGTTATGGTCCCATTCCATTTAGTGCAGCAGAGCATTTCCAGTGAGCCAGCATGTAAAATTGCTGCCCTCTGACTGTGTTTGACATGAATAGAACTTAAATTATTATCATAAGGTAAGGTAGCACCTGTGTTTAGTCTTTCATGTCACAATCGCTGTTGTGAAAAAGGTGTATTTCATTCAAATGTACAACAGAGAACATAACAGTAACTTTAATGATGGTGCTTTGTTAAACTGTATTTCTCAATGATATAGTGGTTAAACTTCAGGATATCAGAGGCCAATACCAGAAACACCTGGAAACATTTATGCAACTTACTCAACAATTTTATAACATTATTCTAAAAGGAATATTGATACCTAATATCTGATGGTTGTCAATTAATGGCTACTCATTGAAGGCAGTGCCTGACAGTTTGTCACAGTCTGTGTGTACTATGTTGTGTAAAAATGCCTTAAATTTTGAAGTGCCAGGATTTGTTTGTCTTTGTACAATAAAAAAAGACACGCATGATGAGAATAAACAGGACAACAAACACATCTTCTTGGTTTTGTATTTTATTTATAAATTTCATTTAAAATTGTAGTCACAGTGTGTAATCCCAGATTATATAGTAAAAGCTGTGAAAAGTTTTGTTCTTAAAAAAAGTCATTTAAAAAAAAGCCTAAAAATAACGACATACACTATATAGTTGAATCCACAAATACTTGTAGATATTAACTAAGACACACATGTAAATCAGTTTAAACATCACACAGTAGAGTTTGCATAGCACTTGAAGAAACAAGGCATGTAAGACCCACTTCATTTATTGGTTGAGGTTTATAATACTGTAAACATAATGATAAAGCTGTTATATCATGAAATGCCTCAGCTGGAGGCCAAGATTGCTCCTGATGCATTTACGATTAATGATTTCATTTGGATTTTGCTGTGGTAATTAGGTTTCTTTCTTTTTTCTAAAGATATAGGCATGAGGCTTAGATTGAAAAGTACTGACACAACTTTCAAACTTCAAAGTAACAGTAAAGTGACCTATTTTTTTTTTTTTTTTTCAGGAAATAATCACAATGGTTGTGACTAGGGCTGGGTATCATACCGGTACTAATAGCAGTACCCTTAAAGTGATACTGATACCAGTAGTTCTTCATATGATACCATTTTTCTTTTCCTTCATTCGATAACCATTATGTAAATGGAAGCATTCCTGAAATCAGATTTCAGCAGGTCCTTGAAAAGTCTAAAATCCAATAATCTGAACTTTACGTTCTAATTAACGTGGCATCTCCTCTCATCAGAAAAACATCTACTTACAGAAGTAATACGTAAAAAATGTTTCTGTTAACTTTCACCTAATATGGGTAAGTGCTCAAGAACTGCACATTTAGTGGTTGTTTGAATCCTGCTCAACATAACAAATTTGTAGTCCACTTGTTCAAGAAAACGCTCAAAATAGAATCTGTTTGCCAACATTAAAAGCAAAGCTGCTTTGGACTGGAAATTCTTTGACTTAAAAAGTGTTACATTGAATTTGAGATGTGCAGAATCTCTGTGAAATAATCCTTCTGCATTTTATGCATTATTTTTTATCAGATGCCACAGCCTTGTAGTATAACCATACATACAAATGTTTTAGTGGCATCTTGGAACACTGAACTGTGAGGGCATTAGCTGCTGCAGTAGTTGGCCAATTACGTGATATTATATTGGTCCTTCTGGTGATTAGCAGTGAGCAAAATCATCCAAATATTTTTTTTTTGTGTAGATCTTGGTACAGACAGAACCAAATGCAGGTATGGTCTGACTGGAGAAGTTTGTATTGGGGTATTTGAAACAATACTTTAAAGGTATCATGTACCCAGCCCTAACTGTCATACAGTATTTTACTCCTGATATGTCTGTTTGATAAGTAAAGGCAATGGTTTATTTGCTTCAGTAACCTGAGCATTATAAGAGGTAATAAACTGGTGGATTGCTGATTGAAATAAAAACGGACCACACATCTGTCCATAGCAAGAGTAGAGAGGAAGGGAACCCCTCTAACAGTCACAACCCCACACACACACAGAAACACACTCATACTATGTCACCTGATCCACATGGTATCGAGTGACAAGCTTTGGGGGTTGAATTGCAGAATGGCAAATACACCTACATGCCATTTAGTTTGGTGAATAAATAAATATCCTGTCCATGTGCACCAATCATGCGGAGGTCCATCTTTACTAAAATGATCAGCAAGCGTGGAGTGTCATGTACAGTGTGATCAAGAACTTGGCATGGGCCGCTGGACTCCAAAAGCTGTGATGAAGACGTTGACCACCACTATGATGAAGACAAAGGCTGTGGCGACATTCTCCAGGATGTTCAGCTTGTAGTGCATGTTTGGATCATTCAGGTTCCATTTGACTGCCAGAGAAGAGATAAAACGGAGACGTTGCTGAGTCAGTAGGAGTGACCTGTTTTCCCCACAAGGGGGCAGCACAGAGTTCCCTGTCAGATTAGCAGTGAAGTAATCATTACTGAGCACTATGATATAAATTAACAGCATCTGACAGCTCTACCCGCAGGTGAATAATTAGCTTCTGCCTCCATAAGGACATTACATGCCTCACTGGTCTGAGAATATTTTTTCAGACAAAAGGGAAGACCGTCTTAGTACTGGTAAATCTCCTGTGACTCTTTAAAAGTGGAAACAGCTGAGAGCATGTTTCTTCCTGTTGTGGCTCTCTATCACAATACTTTTCTCTGTTAAGATGAGATGAGGGGGAGGAAGGAGTACGACAACGTATGGGACGTTTTGTGCTGCGAGGCTCAGTCATTCCAATTCACAGATCCAATACATTAGTCACGAGGAATTTATACGATGAGAAATAACTGTGTGCTCCCAGATGTATGTGCCCAAATAAGCGTGAATAAGATTTTGAGCCTGTGATTGTACACCTATAAAAAAACCTCTATATGAGTTTGTAAATCTGAAGAAAAGATTTGTAGTTCTAGAAAACAAAATAATGTCTGAATAAAATCTGAGCATTAATTAGCAGTGTGGTTGCACAAAGAAAAAAAAAAGATTTTCTGAAGTTACCAAGTAGGTCAGAGAGTACAAACTGAAAACAGGTATTAGGTAAGTTCCCACAACATGCGTGACAATGAAGTTACATATGCAAACACTGTTAGAAATGCACAGCAGGACTTGAAGTCCTGATGTGCATGTGGCTATGTGCATATGTTACTTCAGCATCGCACACAATCTTTGTATAACTTCACCGTTGATGTTGTTACTAGGAATGTGACAATATATTAAATATTGAAAATACCGTGACAAAAATGTCTTGAGATTGTACCAGACTGGGACTTGAAAAGTTGTGATGCTGTGTAATAGATAAATAACAACATAATGTAATACATTACAATTGAATACAGTACAAAGACAAGATACTTAATGTTTAAACTAGTTAAATTTATTGGTTTTTTTTGTAAATATATATGAATTTGGTGCCTGAAACATGTTCCAAAAAAGTTGGAATGTGTCATGTTTACCACTGTGATACATCACTTTTTCTTTTAACAACACTCAGTAGGTGTTTTAGAACTGAGGACACTAATTGTTGAAGTTTTGAAAGTGAAATTCTCACTTGATATACAACTTCGGGTGCTTAACAATCCGGAGTGTCTAAAGTCATATTTTGTGCTTCATAATGCACCACACATTTTCAATGGGTCTGGACTGCAGGCAGACCTGAACTCTTTTACTATGAAGCCACGCTACGCTGTTGTAATATGCGCAGAATGTGTCTTGGCATTGTCTTGCTTAAAGAAGCATCCATGTCTCTGAAAAAGACACTGTATGGATGGCAGCACATGTTATTCCAAATCCTGTTTGTAGCTTTCAGCCTTCGCATAAATCTTTTTCACTTGTGAATGCAAACAAGCCAGTAACAGGGTTTGCCAAATAGAAACTCGGAGACTAACTGCAAACATACCTATAAAGATGAGCAGAACTCCCACCACGATTTGCAGGATGAGGGAGATGCTAATGAGGGTAATGAGGGGCACATAGAAGGTGAAGTCTGGTCCTTGCTCCAGCACTGCCTTCAGCTGCGAGGCGTTAGCCATCAGTAGAGCCACATCCAGCATGCTCTCTGCTGCACTCTTCTTATTGGCGTAATGGTTCATGTTCAGAGGTCTGTCTGGCCTCCTGAAGCGGCCATGCAGTGGGACCTGGACACAAATACAAATTCTCATATCAGTGGTACACAAATAGTAAGTGATGCTTGAACAAGCTAGGCCAGGTTTATTTTTAATATTCCTTTATTAATGGTGATATTATGGTAGACACTATTAATATAGAAATACAGTCATCACATGTAAGTTAGTCATTTTGTGTTGTAATGTCTCAGGTATCTTCATACAAAGTCACTCAAGGTCGCTAGCTAGACACTTAAATTAAAAATCAGATGCATCCTATGCATTGGTTCTTGCTAAGCCTGGAGGCATCTACGTCCTGACAGACTGGACTTTGTTCTCGGGCACTTACTCACGTTGTTCTCTCCTGACTAGACCCTTGCTTGTATTGTATCAGCTGTCAGATGTACGTCACTTTGGACAAAAGCATCTGCTAAGTAAAACTGTAAATAAGTATTTCATTCAGTATTTCATTTTGTTTGGCAATACTAAATAAAAATGAATATTTACAGAGTGATAAGAGTGATATCATATGTTATAGAAGCTATTTGCACTGATATGAATACAGGTGTGCCTTGAGATGTTGGCTTTCCCTTCAGTGTCCCTTGGCCACAAACGCTTGAAAACCATTGCCCTCATTGATTAACACGGACGGTACACAGTACACAGAAAAGAACATATAAAACAGGTAACAGATAAAATGATTAATACGGTAAACGTGAGTCCTGAGAGATGATCTTTAAGAGGATAGTGACTTTTCTAAGTTCCTGATGTGGGGTTAAGGTTTGAAGCCCTAACAGTAAAAGCCTGATATTCCTGGTCTTCAGCTTTTACTGAGGAGTAGCTGAGAGGGTGTTATCTGATGACCTCAAACTACTTTAGCATGGACAAAATGAAAGCACTCTGCTTCTGCCAGGAAACACGTACCAGCACTGGATATGTGGGGGATTTTTGCATCTACTCAAATCTTACACTTGGCATTACTAATTTCAGATGTTTCATGATGTTCTGGTCAGCTGAGGCCAAAGTCAGACCCAGATTTGCACAATCATAGTAAGTCTGTTTGCTATGGAAGATATTAATGGAAGTGAAAGTGGCAGAATGCAAACAGGAACACCCATGACTTATTGAGGTCAGTGAATTGGTTTCAGTCCAGAGGTCAAAAATAATTTGTCATGCAACATCCTGGTCACACTGACTGCCTGAAAGAAAGGCTGACCGGGTCACACATCCGAAACACGAGAGGTCGTGGTAGCCTCCACCCAAACACGGTGGAAAAAGTGAGTGAAGACACGTACAGAGATGTGACAAAACTGTTTATGAAACTCTGAATGTAATGCTGATACCTCTATACGACCCACACAAGTATACAAGACCACCTGATAGACAACTGGCTCCTTCTAGTTGTTCTTAATGTTTGCCACCGGGTCGAATTTCTCCTTCAAAGTAGAAGACATTATTTGTGGCATGCAGAACAAAAAAGCCTATATTTATATTCTCCCAGGCAAAGTTACAGTAAGTAGTATGTGAGACAGTTACAAAGAAGCATGAGGAGATTTTTCTTAAGCTAAATTTATTTTTGAGCTTATATTTTGTGGTTGTGGCGATGGTGGTTGTGTCAACAGGGGCCTCTCAAGGAGCTATACGAAGGCAGACCTGCTTGAAGTCGCAGTTGCCTTCGTATAGCTCCTATAGCTGCCAAAAGCTGAATGACCACAAATCTTCACAGCAACAGGGTCCTCCAAAATCAACACGATATGAAAACTCCTTGTAGCCGTTTTAAATAAATAAAACAAAATGTTAAATGTATAGAGAAGAAAAAATTGCCAACATGCCATTAACACTCTAATCATGTTGAGGAATCAGTTTCCTTCCTGTTTGTGGAACCTCTAAGAAAGAAGTTTAAGTGAAATCAGTATGTGGTTAAAGGCTTCATTAAAAAAACACACCTTATTATAAACATTACATTATCTGGAAAAGCACTGCAACGACCCCTGTTTCTCCTCATATGAGATCAGTTCAGAGCTCAGGGTTTCATATGGGTGGAGTAGAGTGCAGCGGTCCAACAATACCACCCTTGTGCCCAGGTTGGCAACGTCGCACGCTGAGGTTGAGCTCAGCGTCTCTCTTTTTTCACCTCTGAAAAATGTGCCAGGCCACAGAGGAAAAAAACTGCTCCTGTGGTACACCAGCAGATGACACTAGCTGTCACTGTATCTCTCACTGTCACTTTTTGTACTGTTACAGCTTCTTTTTCAGTTTTAATTAGTGCCTTCTTTCCACCCACGGCTTCCTATGAACCCAAGGAATGGTGATCGCTCTTTGAACTTCCTTTTTTAAGATCTTTTTAAGTTTTTCCTCATGTGCTGTGGTTTCTGGGATGAGGTTTTGTCTTGTCTTCTTAGAGAAATGTTGCCTCTTGTGGGTCTGCAAAGGAAATAGAAATTACAGATAATGGGTAGACCTATAAAATATACTTTGATTGGTGTCACTAACTACAACTAGTCCAATTTTCCAATTACCATTATTCTGAACTGAAGGTTATGGAAGCTGAGAAACAAGTAGGTCTGCAACAAGCGTTTATCTTTATCATCGATTAATCTGTCACAATAATTTTTTTGGCTAACTGTCTACTAAAATAAATTTGGGAAATTCAATCACAAGTTCCCAGAATCCAAGATCATATCACACAACTGTTAGTTTTGTCCAACTAACAGTCAAAATGTCAAATTCCATTTAAGATGACATAAAAAAGAGATGTAGTCAATTAGTTGTAGACTGATTTTGTCAACTGACTAATTAAGTAACTGAGTAATACAAAGTACAGTGCACTGACCCTACAATAACCTGAGCCAATAAACACTGGCATAATTACTGACCAGGTCAAAGCACCTTTAACCAAATTCCTATATTATTATTTTTAAAATAATCATTAGAACAGAAAAACCTAAACACTAAGGTTGTCAAAAGTATTGATATTTTGATTCATTTTCAATGCCACATTTTTAAAACAATATGATCCATGTTAATTATACATTAGATAGTACTAAGAGTACTGATGCTATGAATAAATGATCAAAGTGCTCATTCAACACCTCAGTTCAGTTCAGTCTTTTTGTCCTGCTTGCAGCACAACTAGACAGCGTTGAGGGACTTTTTCTGTACCGGCGATGTGTGCAGGCCATTAATGAAAAAAATGATTTTATTTTGTGTGCCAAGGACACTTTGTTCTTCTTGTTGTGGTATTGAAAGAGGTATCGTGTATTGTTTTGTTTTTTTTAACGCTGGTAATATATCTAAGTTTAACATTCTTATACCGTGGTAACTCTATGAAACACAGCATAGCACACAGCAATAACACAAAAGTGTATTACACTCAGCTGATGCCACAACACAAGTGATTAGCTGTTGGCATGTTGCTGAGGAGGAAGAAAAGAAGAAAAAGGGGAAAGCAGATAAAGAAAACGAGAAAAAGAAAACATGTATATAGCATATGTATGTATGTATATACATATGAACAGAACAAAGTAACCTGCAAAAGTCATCTGAAATGCACCAAACCAAAACAGATCTCCTTTTACTTACTTACTTTTTTTTGTATTGTTAAAATGTTTATATTGTCTATGTGTGTATGCACTAATTGGTGAATCAAAAAAGGTGCAAAGTTTTCTACACTGTTTTACAGAAGTTACAGGCTGTTAATCCACAGTGATACGAGTTGTAACTTGAGACCACTTCCCATTGAAAGCTTTGATAAAATAAAAAACAGAATGTAGTGTTTTGTTACATAATTATTATTATTATTATTATTATTATTATTATTATTGTTGTTGTTAGTAGTAGTAGTAGTAGTAGTAGTAACAGTAGTAGCCTATTGAGTTTTTAGTGGGGATATGTTGTACTGTTCTTGCATATTTGAAAACTTTAAAATAAAATATTCCAAATCATGTACCTGCTCATATTAAATCATGTCCATAGATGTTATGCGTTGAGGTTAGCATAAACTATATAAAATACCAGATTTTGAACAGGTTTTACGAACACAATACAAAGCTGTATAGTTGAATATGATAGGATTTAAATGTATTTGCGGTCTTGAATGTGACCACATGACAACAAGCACAGTTTAACCTATTTTCGGTCAGATTATAAACCTGATTTCGGTCATCATGTGAGTGTTTGATGCACCTGGATTCCTTCACTGAGAAGTGATTATACACCACAGAGGCCACATGCTCATTATGTGTGTAAACCGAGCCTCTGAAGATAACAGCAGGCGGACACAAGAAACCTTTGTGAACAAGTGAAAAACGCTGTAATTAGGTCTGAAATGAGAGCTAATCCAAAGCTGCGGCCGCTAACCGCTCATATATTCTCTTAATGAAGTCATAATACTGGACACTTGTTCGTTTGTGTTGGCTAACATCAACCGGAGGGTGTCTGAAGGATGAGAGAGATGGATGAAAACCCGTCAGACACCGATTTTCTTTGTATCCTAACCGAGTATCTCATGTTAGTTAACTGTTTCTGGGAGGATTTACCCCTGACTGAGCCTGACCAGGATAAACTCTCGGCATCCGTGTTGCCTTTACGTACCTCCGCCTCGCCGTTTGGGTCAGCATCACCGTTCATTTCCAAGTTCTCCGTGGGCATCTTGTTAATAACCGCGTTATATCCCGAGTGGGTCGATTAAAAAGTAACGTGGGCTTGACAAAACCCCGTTGTCCAGCCGGCGGAGACAGGGACAGACTGATAATAAAAGACTGCTGTGACGACGAGAGGGGAGACTACCGCCCCTCCAAACAGGGGCGGCTGTCCTCCTGACAAAACTGGGGACTTTTAGGAGAAGTGAGAGCAGGACAGCCGACTCACCAGAGATATTAAGAATGAAGTTATTTCCACATTTGAGCTGAAATCCTGATGTCATGTATTTGAGTCATGCTGTGTTTTTATTTGGACTGTTATCGCAGACATTCAGCACTAAGCTACTCATTGACAGACTCCACAAACAGCATGAATCGTTACTGCCACCCTGCGTATTAATGCTGGTATTGCATGTTGGAGGGGAAAATGGCAAATACGTGAAGTGCAGGGGTGCCTGAAGCACACACCCATTGTATTGTTAAGATGCAAAATGGTCCTGAATTCCTGCACAAAACAGTTTACATTATAATTCTTTTAAATTATTTTCAATTTAATTTATTTATTTCACAATATAATTTTTATTTTATTTTATTTTATTTTTCTAGAAACATCTCACTGGCCAAATTGAAACCTCATGGGCGACCTTATCCCACAGGCCCCACTTTGGATATGCTATGGTCTTAAACATAATATCAACTGAAATGTAAAGTTATACTTTGCAGAATTTTACTAAAGAAAAATAATGTATGGAGTCATATAAGAATCATCCCTGTCAATATGACCCACTAGAAGTGTGCAAAGGTGTCTGTATCTGCACAGACCCTGCACTCTGCCTGTATTTTCTTATTTTCTCATTATTTTCTTATTTTCTCACCTCACAGCTTTGTTAAACACTCAATTCTGACTGGTCAATTACAGCATTATGTCAGTATAACAGACTGTTGCTATGACGAACAGGCCATTGCTATGGATGCAGCTCTGATCATAGACTGTGGAGGAGGAATTAAATTGCTTTAAAATTAGAAAATAAAAATCATAAAAATTTTGCATCAAATTATTGATTGATTTATTTTAAGTAACTATGTAATGAGCCGGTCATTATTGTGAAACTTAATACAAGGTGATGTAGAACCCCGACATGAAATGGGGGTCTCGCATTATCCTCTACGTAGTGACCAACGATTACATCAGTGTCTTTGTCTCTTTCCTCTACACTATCTTTGTGAGAGCTGTGCAAAGAGATCTACCACACACATACACACAAACAAGCAGAGCAAACTGAGAGGACACATCACAGGATGAAGATTCACTTTGGCTGTATTCACATTTTATTTGTCTGATTCACTGCTTTGTTCTCAGTAACGTGGCCCTCACTTCACTTATTCTCTACCTCTCTCATTCATTGAGCTGGGTATAAGGGCCCAGCTTCAAATGGTGTGTTTACAACCAATCCTGCATATTACTCTTAAAGGAATTAAATTTTGTTACAGAGCTCTTTAAAACCCCATTAGGGCCCATACCATTCGGGTTTGTGATTGTGCTTTGGATTGTTATCTTCCCCTTTATGATGAGTCAGAATACATCTTACTTGAAAATCAGGTGATCTTTATAGATTATTTTGCCAACAGAGTTCATTTTATTTCTGTATCATGCATGATACCTCAGAGAGAAATCTTGTATAAGTCGTAATTGTATTGCAAGAATCTTATTAAATCTTACTAAAAAGATCCTATGTGCTTTAAACAAAGCTGACAAAGGGAGAAACAGCAGCATGGTCACTGAAAAAGTCTTTTCCAGTGAAACATGTGTGGTCTGGTGTCACCAGAAAATAAGACCCAGTGAATACGGTGGCCAGACACCAATTGTCACATTGTAAACCAGCCCTCTAAGGCCGGACGACACCCATCAGCTGGTTCCTATTATGTCCGCTGTTTCCCTGGTGATCTGGGCAGCTTTGTCCCACTGGCTTGACCCCATAAAATTAAAAACTGCCTGTTTAGACAGATCCTTGTGGAGTAAAATAATACTTTTGAGGCCTTAAGTGAGAGTACTGACCTCCTGATTCTTGTCCTTTGAATCTTGCGTCGTTCACTTCAGATTTTGTGATTCTGTAGTATAAAACAAACTCATAAATTACAAAATGTGTCAAGCCTAAAATAATTCAGAGAATGACAATGGGGCCACCTAACCTCCACCTGTGATCACCTGTGTTATCTACAATTATAAAAAATTAGCAACTTTATTCATTCCATGTATTTAGTTTATTATCTAAAGTACATTTGTAAAGGTGATACAAAGTTGCACAAAACTTTTTAAAATCACTTAAATCTCAATTTTTTTACAATGACACCCTTAGGTGTAAATGTATAGATTTAATAATCAATTCTCTTAATTTTATTAATCATGCAGAGACAAAATGAAAAAAAGAATTAGAGAAAATATAATTTTTTGATAAGCTGCATGAAATGGCTTTATGACAAAGCTTCAGTGTTTGAACTCTTAAGGTGCTTATATGAAAGGTGCAATATATGACATTCAGCCTAACACTAACGACGTGTTCGTGCATGTGGGTCCCTCTCTGCCCTCCTCACGTCTGTTTTCAACATAGCGGCCTGGTAAGTAATTTTCTAATATTAACAGTACTCTATCAAATAGTACTCTAAAATATGTTTCTGAAAAAAATTAGGCAAGAAACGCTCAGTGCAGTAACAGAATCTTTATCCACATTTGGTCAAAACTGCTGTTTGACACTTTGATCTGAGTTTTGTGGGCAGTGTCCACTTTACTGAGTAAACGAAGTGCACATTTGTTTTGGTCTAAGATGCTGGTGCTTTACTGTGACCTCTAATGTCAGTGAATGTTGCATTCAGCACCTTCATGGGTTGCATCAAGATTATGTAATCAGATTACAAAAAATATGTAATTATAATTAGTGCAGTTTACAGTTGAAACAAAATATAATTAGATTATAGATACATTCTCAAGGATTACTTGATTACATTTTTTATCAAAATTTTAAAATGTGGCAATTTTAAAATTATGTATATTTTTTCATGATAACAATCCTCTATTCTGGATTTTCCACAGCATCCTTTATGTTATTCTCCACCTCTGATCCATAGAAAAGGATGGATTTTATGTTGAAGATACACACTTTTGTTGTGACTATTTCTTTGGAGGACCAGATGTTGTTGCAGGTCAAGACCTACGCAAAAGTTCATTTATTTGCACAGAAAATGTTGAGACGTTTAGAGAAAATAACATTTGTGGAACTCAAATTTGTGTGGCATTGTCCAACTTTTGGTGTAAGATGCAATATTTTTGTTTGATTTTGATGTAACCCAAAAATATTCAGATTAGATTACATTTCTACATCTACAACTCTACACTGTAAATACTAACATCAACTTTACTTACAAACACTGAATTCACCTAACTCAGTTTTTATCAGCTTGTTATTAACACTCATTTTAAATAAGTTACTCATACTTTGAGGTCAAAAAAGCTGCCAAACTCAGTGTGCCTGAGTTGTGTTCACTTAAACAAACCAAGTACTTTGATGTTATGCTTTTTCAGTGGTGAAATGTAACTGAGTACATTACTCTTGTACCTCAGTATCCCACAAATTAGAGGCACTTTACATGAGTGTTGTGTTTGTCACTTTCTATTTGTAGCCTACTACACCACATTTCATGTGAAAATCTTATTTTTAAGTAGGCCTAAATGTAGGCAATAGTGTTTTTAACAAATAAAAAAATTTGTATGCACAGTAATGTAAGAACTTATAAATGATCATGTTTCAGCATGAACTAAACTAAGTGCGGCTTAAATGACCAGTTCATTAATTAATCAGAAAGATTTCGCATCTACTTTTGCTCTTTAATTTGCACAATAATAATAAAAACTGATTGTGAATATCATGCCACTTTTTCTAAGGTATTATAATACCAATGTTTTATACATGAATGGTCTGTCTTGTTTATTAGTTTTCTTTGGTTTGTTTTTAAATGTTTTCAGTGGACATCTTTTAAGGAAAGAGACTGGTGAAGGATCTACTTTTTTCAACATTCAGACGTGTGCAGATCACTCACAGATCTTGGCGCATCACCTTACTCTGAAAGACGCCTTGACACTCCCAACTGCGGGTGGACGTCGTTTCAACAGCGGTGGCCATTCTTGTCAGCATTACTGTGATTCTTGTGTTTGCTACACTAATTTGATGAGTAAATAATTTTATGCTGTCTTGTAGAAATTCAATGCCAGGTTTATGTGCTTACTGGTTAGGGATAACTTAGCTTATCCATTATATCACCAACAACATGTGGTCACACTGCTGCAACGTGACTAACAAGGATAAAAATCTACAGCCCAGGACTTTAAACACTTTATGTAAATTCCTCACCTTTCGGCAAAACTCGCCATTCTAAGTTCAAAACAAGAAAAAAAGTCAAAAAAGACACTGGTGTGGATCTGATGAGAAACTGGGTGGGGGTTTGGGGATGAAGGGCGTTCAGTATTATCTTATGTAAGTAATTATCTGGCAGCACCATCAACAAAGAGTGCAGTGTGTTTATAGATAAAGTGTTGATAGTAGTTTTGCACACTCAAGTAAACAAGTTAGTCTAACTTTTGTGTACTCATGATTAACAGATTAGTTTAAGTATTTTGGGCTAAAAATAAACAAATTAATCTATATATTGTAGACTCAAAGTAAACAAATTAGTTTAAGTATTTGGGACTTCTAGTACACAAGTTGTCTAATTGTGGACTCAAAATAAAGTTATTTTTACTTTAAAATCTTAAGTTTACTTTACTGAGTTTTTTGAGGCAATGAATTTGCATAATTTTTTTGAGTACATCCAACTTATTAGATTTTACAATATAGAAATTAATACGGACTTATGTAAAACAGTACATAGGGGCACATGACACACAACACTTTTACACCTGAAGTTAAAGTGTACAGGGCTTCAAGGAAAGTATACAAAAATCTATTCCTCCAAAATTTAAATTATTCTGTAATAAAACAGAGAGTGATTTAAAACAATGTGTAGAGAAGAGAAGAGAAGCCATTTAATATTCCTAATAACCACAGAGAGACTGTCACTGCCCAGCCTCTCTGGTCCATGTGAATGAGTATGATATTAAGATGGGCTCCTGTGCGTCTTATCCGGTGGCCCATAATTCCTAGCAGCGTCCCTCTTGTTTGGTAGGCTTTAACAGACATCTTCCCATTGGAGGTTGAACGCGTCACGATGAAGGCGGACAGTGGTGTGGTCTGCACCGCCTGTGTTAGAGGGTGCTGAGGGTGCCGCCTAAAAGCGTGCAGATCTATTGGATGCGTGTTGTTGCTAGGGGCGTGGGCTGTGCCGTGAAATATTCGAGTTTTCTCCAACCTGAGATAGATTTAAATCTGTAAGACAACAGTGGAGAGGTGCGCTGAGAGAGCTCCAGCCTGAGGGGAAAGTGTGCCGCAGTGGGCATAATCTGATAAGCGCTTCTGTCATCCCGCACTCCGCTCCAGGACTACAGTATGGAGACAGAGAGGAGAGGGAAGTTTAAAGGAGCAATGCAGAGAAGCTGAGGTCACACTTCACGGGACTTATTCAGATTTCCAACCCGGAACACCTGCGGTTTATTTGCATGAAGCAGAGTCCGGCTCGCTTGAGTCTTTGCAGGGGATGACAGCTGCGCACTTGTTCGTCCCGTGATGTGTCTTTGGGGGGATTAGTGTGTCCCGGCCTGTCCACTGGAGGCCACTGATTTCATCTGCGGAACAAATCACATTTTTATAGTATGCGCCGGAGCTTGAGCTGGAGCGGGCACCTTATGCAATGTGGAGGAAAGTGTTGTTCGTGAGCTCATAGGCTGAACTGGCAATGACATCAGGCTTAACTTGAATAGCCGTGTCTGTCTGTGCTGTACTGCAGCAGCAAGGTGGACCGACCGGGGCGGGAGGTGGTGGCATCCTCCAAGCTGGACGTTTTGTGGGGGATGCTTAACAAATCCAAGGCGTAAGGCCATCCGTCCTGATCCCGAGCCGGAGAACTGCGTCACTGCATGCGTGTGGTGCAGGTAGGCAGCAAACTCTCCGTACACCTCCTCCAGCAGCAGCAGCAGCAGCGGGAGGCTGAGCAGCATGCTCCCCATCACCCCTGCACAATGTCTCCGGTAAATGTCTAACAAGTTACCGGGGATGGATTCGGCGGAGGAGTCAAGGAAAGATCCGCCGCTGGGGTCCACATTTTCCTCAGCACCCAATCTAGACTCGGACATTAACGCAAATGCCCGCAGGCCTGTGTATGAGAACGGGACGGACCACAATGTCAACATCCAAAACGCAGCTCTGCGAGGAGCCAGTGACCCCAGCACGTACCCGTCCACAGACTACCAGGGACTCATCCGCCAGAGGTTCGTCCGCCGGAGTGTGTGGGTGTCAGACTCCGAGGAGCCGTCAGTGGACGCGCAGGAGTGTGTCACCACCAGCCCGGTGCTCACCATCGACCTGCGGACCATCGTCGACCGGAGTCGGACCCGGGTTTTGCACCCCGGAGCTCGGCTGGGCCTCGGAGAGACCTCCAGCACAGAGAGCCAGGTGGGGCTGAAGGACAGCGCCACAGAGAGCGTCAGCGCCGACGAGGACAAGGGGGACAGGAGTGAAAGCGAGCCCAGCAAGGCAGAGGTGGTGCCCTCGGATGTCACAGGTAAAGCAGGAAGTGACGAGAACGAAGAGGAGCCCGGGATGAAGGCGGTGTCCACCTCACCTGGGGGGCGCTTCCTCAAGTTTGACATTGAGCTGGGCAGAGGCTCCTTCAAGACCGTCTACAAAGGTCTGGACACCGACACCTGGGTGGAGGTGGCGTGGTGTGAACTCCAGGTGGGTTCACTCATCATTACTGTCCCTCAGCAATCAATCAATAATTATCAGTGATAGGCCTGTTATCTGGGATCCACAGCACTGTGTGTAGTGTAGAAAAACCCTTATTGTGCAGGGAACATCTGCATCTTTCTACATGTGTTAGTGTTTCCTCAGAAAACAAACGATTACTTTAAAGGGACACTTCACCCCAAAATCAAAAATGCATATTTTCCTTCTTACCTGTAGAGGGGGAGAGCAGGGACAAAAGTATGTAATATAGATGTCAGGATCATGCCAAGAGGTCCACACTAAGTACACCCCATCACTGAGTCCACAGCTGAAAATCTAACCAGTGTTAAGTTGACAGAGACAGGGGAGGGGCGAACATAACGTAGTGTTACTTTTGTCTTGTTATTGTTAAAGATATATTTATTAGTTCATTATATTTGCAAGAAATGCCCAGGGTTAGTGTGAGGAAGACCAACGGGGTTCTCTTCAGTCAAATGTTGTATGCCAGATGTCAGGCTGTTTTATGGGAGGGGAAAGTCCATAAGAGGTACACTAAGATGAGTTTGATCCATTAGACAGATTTTATACAATTGCAACACTGAACATGATATCTTGATAGTAACATGGTTATTTGCTTAGAGGGCTTAAGAAGTGTTACATGCTAGAAATATAGAGTACAGATTTGTTTTATGGTTAGTTTATCAAAATACTGACTTTCATTTTGACTGAGAGAGGCAAAAGTACCACTGAGCAACATCAATTTCTGGTTTTATCGCAGCTCACAGTTATCACAGTTGGTTGGGGACATGTGTATGTTGTTCACAATAAAATATGGTTACTCTTAATAAATGCATCTCTGTGCAGAGAAGGAAACAAAAAAGTTATGCATCCCTGCTCTCTCCTGCTATTATTTTGGTATGAGCTGCAGAGTTTTGGAGATATCGGCCGTAGAGGCGTTTCCCTTCTCTCTAATATGATGGAACTAGGTGGAACTCTGCTTGTGGTGCTCAAGGTGGCAAAAATACATTTGAAAAGTTCAACAGCACTGAATTTTTTTTCCTGAAATCATGCGTCATGCCTACATGAAGCTGTTCACAACAGGGTCTGTGGATGATCTTAAATAACCGGATCATGATTTCTGGCAGCAGACATGTCTACGGCCGATAACTCCAAAACTTGGCAACTCACACCAAAACAATTTAGATAGATAAATAGCAGAGTTAAAGTATGTATTTTTGAGGGGTGAACTGTCCCTTTAATTACACTGTAAATTCATTCATCCTAAGTTGAAACAGTGAGATGTAGACATTTCTTTTCAGATCATTTAACCTGCTAGCCATATATCAAAGATCATATTTGACAAACTATTAAAATATTGATAATGACGGCTCATGGAGCCTTAGAGCTGCTCATAGTTGCCTTAACATCCAGCAGTTACTGTGTGCATTATTGTCAGATTATTCTGTGTATTATTATAGTCATTGATTTTCTTTTGTTCCTCTCCTCTCACTGGGTTCAGCTATTTGTCATTCAGGAAAATTGAGTCAGCATTAAAAGGCATTTTGTTACATACTTTTTTATTGATAAGATTTTTTATCAAAAGATTTGTTGTGTTCTTTTGCTTTTATAATGTAACACTGCTTAGGTATAATGCCGCACAGCACCCAGATGAGAAGCTGCGTTCGCCCATTCTGTTTTCCATAATGTGTTTGTCAATGAGCCAACATTTAAATATCCGTTCTCACTGTGGAACTGGAAAAGTATCATTCACAGTTTTGTTACAGTTACAGTGAGGAGGAGGAGGAGACTGTCCGTCAGTCATGTGGCTTTTTACTTTTTCTGTCTCTTCATACCAACTTTCCCTCTCACAATTCTCATCTTAAATCTTGTAGTTGTAGGCATCAATAATATATATATTGTCCTTTCCCTCTGTAGCCTGTCTTGAGTTATAATTGAATCATTCTGTTCTTGCACTTAAACAGTGTTCAGGCCTCATGCACAGTTTCAGCAATTTAATTGCAGACACTCTAATTAGTCAGAATTTCAGCATGACGCTAATATAAACTCAAAGCTTCATAACAGGAAGAGCTTACTGTATCACTAATCTGTGTATGTGGTAATCTAATGATCAGTTTAGATTCTATCCATGTGATATACAGATTATCCTGCAGACAGACCTGCAGACAGCCGTTGTCCTTTCAAGGCTCAAAATGTGTCTGTCCAGAGCAAATACATACCTTTATGCAGTATTCTCTAATACAGCAGAGGCACGGTCACCTGGTTTTTAAACAGAATATACCGTGAATACATGCTCATGCTTAGCTTTCAACAAAAACAGTGTTTTAATGGGTCTGATATGTGAGGAAAATGTCTTTGGAATCATTTAAGTAGTAGATATCGTCTTAGATGGTGGATATCATTATATCGAGATATAGTGTCGTCTTCTCCCGCTTTTAAAGGCTGCATTACAGTAAAGTGATGTAATTTTTCTGAATTTATCAGACTGTTCTAGCTGTTCTATTATTTGCATTTACCCATGTAGTTATTATATCCACACTGCTGATGATTTTATATCAAAGATCTCATTATGTTAATATTCTGTGAAACCACCAGCAGTCATAGAAAGTTGTTGCGTTATCAATATCAAGATATTTGGTCAAAAATATCATGATCCTTGATTTTGTCCATATTGTCCAGCTGTAAGTATTAGAAGTAAGTAGAAGTAAGTAAGTATTACAGAAAATGTACTTAAAATAGTAGAGATGCACTGATTTCAATTTTCTTGGCCGATTCCGTTTTTCTTTTTAAGGGTCTGATTTTCTGTCTCTCTGAGAACTACAATTGACAGCATTCACAAACATTTTCACAACTTTTCCTGTTAAAAATTAAATTGGATGTTCATAATAAAACTCACTTCACTTCACTAAATACTATTTTACATTTTCTCCAAAGTCCTACAGGTTACAGCCAGGCCTTATATTTTTATATTAACATTATGAATAGGGGGAATGCAATCTCATGAGATCAGTGGATCTCGAATGACGTGACCATCATGCAGAACACGCGTGTTACAATGACTGGCACTGAATTGGATATGCGACACTGACCGGTCACCGGTCAGGGCCAGTCACGCTAAAAACCGGCCAGTTCTGGTCTCTGGCTGGTCGATCGGTGCATCCCTATAAAGTAGTCATTATGCAATAAAATGGTCCCTATTAGTAATTTACTGTTTTATATGATGATTTTGGATTGATATTACAGCTGATTAACATTACTTTTATCTCATTTTTTGGATGTTAGAACAAAAATGGATGGCCATTTTGACTAACTGATCATTTATAGAGATTCTAGTTTTATCATTGGTTGATTATAAAGAACTAAGAAGCTTAAAACGGTATAAAAATAAAGGGGATTTCTTAAGACAGTATCCTCTCAAATGGGGGTGTCCATGAAACATTGACATGAAACAGAGATCTAGAAGATCATCATATGTTTTCACTATTTGGGAATTTATGGTATGCATAGCAGCCTATATTTAACACTTAGTTTACATTATTGCTGTAGCTTTACTATTGCTGTTGTCACAGGAATTCATAAAATGATTTCTGTTTTCATTAACTCCTTAAAAGGCATGTTTATTGTGCATCCTTAAGTATATATAAAACCCATTAAGTGTTTTTCAGCAGCACGGTCCTTTTTTATCCAGAAAATTGTTTTGCCAAACTTTGATTAGCTGCCTTGATGTTGCATTATTTTAAACAATGCACTGTCTGGTTCTTGTATATTGGGGTTTAGCAGGGACCAAGCTGATTCAGGCTGAGTCAGCACCTCAACATCATTTTATGATCCTTCAGTTTACATTAAATTATCATAATGAGAATAACTTCTGTAACTTTGAGGCTCGGCCCTGCAGCATGATTTTATAGACTTAGTGCAGGTTCAGAGCTGATGCTTTTTTTTTTTTTTTGGTCTTCCTGCTCTTGCAGAATCCTGGTTCACCCTGTCTAACCCGAGGGGAAAGAAGGAAAAATTACAGCCCCACTCAGTCCAGTTCAGACATAGAATTAAATCACTGTTAGGCTGTACTTATCTCACAGCTCTTACTGGAAACATCACCGACTCCATGTTAGCACCATAATATATGTGTAATGAGGCTCATTTGGATGTGAATCTGCAATCAATCCTTGCAGGAATCAACAAAGTGCGCTCCTGATTGATTGTGCACAAGGTGATGCTTTGTCTCCTGGTTACATCCCACGTTTCAGCGTTGGTCCTCCGCTTGTAGCGTGAATTTAATAAGGCAGTATTAGGTAATACTCAGTATTGCTCATATAGGAGTAAGACTACCTGACTGCAGCCTCAGTTTTCAAGTCTTCATTAGGGATTTAAAGGGATTTAAAGTCTGCCTATAGCTTTTTTCAGTATTTCTTGTCATCTGACAAGATATAAACCAGCCACTGATATTTTTAAACACTTCTACATTATTAACTGGATTTTGAAGAGGAGTACTTTTTTGAATGTGTATCAGGGAAGGCACCTATCACGCCTTGTGTTCTCTAAAGAAAGTGAGCGTGCGTGTGTGTATGTGTGTTTGCATCTGAGCAGGTTCTTAGGGGAGATCTAGTGATGATTCAACCATTCTGTCTCTGGAGGTGAGGCCTTGCCCTTCAGAGCCTGTGTGCCTTGCTCACAAAAAGCCACTGTAACTCAGACCGTCTGCCTTCACTGCCTGTGTGTGTGTTTGGGGGGAAGAGTGAGACAGCAGAAAAAACCAACTGTATAAGCTCATAGAAAGATTTATAAATCCGATTTGAGGAAGACGAGCCGGTGCCAGGATATCGAGCAAACCAGACTGCTCATCTTGTTACTTATTTAACCACTAAATGATGATCAAACATCTGCTGAGCATGTTGTTTGCACACAAAAATTAGCAACTTATGCAACATGATTTAGTGAAATGCAGTCTGAGTTCTGTGTCTCACTGTTGTAGATTATTATTTGTCTTGTTTGAATGCTTAGTAATGAATACTAAACATGGACGCATACCCAGGCTGTGGTATTACAACACAGATGTGTCTGGATAGTGAATCCTGCTGATGCAGCCCTCTGCACCAAGAGAGGAGGGAGTGAGGAGGAAAGAGGGAAAGGGTGGGTTCAGTTAAGGACAGCGTGGAAGACGTGAAGTATCTGATGCAGAAAACAAAATATGAGCTCTTTATTTAAATGAATTGCAGCGTTGTGTCCTCCACACTCCATTAGCTACACCTATTAGTATTATTACTCAGTTTCCTTTTGTACAAAATGAGGTCTCAGTAAAGCAGATTTTGTGATGTAAGTGCCACACCCTGCTTAGACCACCTCTCTGCAAAGAACCATTTATAATTTGTAGGTAAAATGCCTTGGAAAATTTAAAAATATGAGATATTTGTAATATATTTGTTCTCATTATGAGTGCAGCCAAAGCAGGAGGCGTATTCTTCACAAGGCTGCACGTAATCTAAGATGCATTAGGCTGCACACTGCATAGGTCACTATGGACTGTAAATGAAATCTGATTCCCCAGCATCAGTCAATAATCAATGCCAGGAGACGCTCAGTAAGTTATTGTGTTCATTTAAAACACTCAGTGCACCTCCATCGTTACAGTTAAAATGTTTATATGACAGCAGGAGAGAAAATCTGGAGGTCATGTAGCATTTGTCGCGGCTGAAGCCGTCGGCTTGTATCTGTCATGCTGACTGGAGAGAAGCAGAAATGTAGAGGATGTTCGCTGTCAGCTCTTTTACTATTTATACAACAGTCCAGGGAAGGCAGGGGCCAAAATATTGATCCAGTATACACAGATTCACTCAGGCTTGTACACCAAAAGATGTAAGATGTAAAGGTTCAGTATGTAAGATTTAGATGGATTTTTTTGGCAGAATATGGCAGAAATAGAACATAATATTCATAAGTATGATTTTACCACTGTATAATCACCTGAAAATAAGAATCGATGTATTTTATTTATCTTAGGATGAGCTGTTTATGGACGTTTCTTCAACGAGGTTTTGGCCTCGTTCAGATCACACTTACCAAAGTCTTGTGGATTTATCTAATTTGTCTAATTTTAAGATTAAACAGAGGATGCACTGTCATCACAAGATAATTTGGTCATTTTTGACATTTTTTGTGACCCTTAATGAACAAATGTCATTACCACCACATCTTGATACAGTATATGTCACCCCAGAATATTAAATGACTATTTTCACAATTAGCCTTGCCACTTGACACCTTTTTTTTACAATAGTTATATATTTTTGAATTAAATTTATTAAGTATCACAAGGACTAAACAGCTTGAACTTTTTCAACTTCTGAAGGGAGGCATACCAGAAAAAGTTTGGGAACCACTTAGCCTTCAACTCTGTCTGCCAGAAAGGGCTTTGTGACGTGATTTACCAGGCCATTTTAACCCAAATCTTGATATTTTCCCAAACCTAACCAAGTAGTTTTGTTGCCTAATATGCATGGTCTGTATCAGGCAAGCAAAAGGTAGTTAAAGACAATGATGATTATTATTATTATTATTATTATTATTATTATTATTATTATTATTATTATTAGTGGTTAGCACCGTTGCCTCACAGCAAGAAGCTTCTGACTATTATTACTATTATTGTTGTTGTTGTTATTATTATAGGGCAGACACCATACTGACAAGTCTATGTTACAAGCTTGGAAGGGGAGGGTGAGACAAGGTGTTTGCAATCTGCAAGCTCACCATCAGATGCCTTTCAATTCTACACATTAGACTCTAAAGAATATTACACAATAAATATATCAGAAAATAGAGTTTTTCTTGATGTTTTGGGCTCTGTGATGAAAAATAACATCTCTCTTATCTTATTTCATTCTTAATGGTCTCTTTAGTATCATTTTTTACCAGCAGCACATTTGACATTTACTGATTAAAAACTACTATGTAATCCTTTGTTTATCTGTCATGACAGATGTGTCCGTCTCTGTATCACAACACCAGATTAAATGAGGCTTTTACTTGCTCTGAAAATGTAGTCAGGATTCCCCTTGCAGTTGTGGGGTGTGTGTGTGTGTGTGTTCTGTGTGTTTTATACACAGCGGTTTAAGTAAATGGTTCAGACCCCCATGTTTACCCACTCAAAATGCCAAAGCTGTGTTCACTGTAAACATGAGCTACAGGCAGTTATAACAGCAGTTCACTCCTGATGCTCCACTAGACTTTTTAAAGGAGATTAGAAATGTATTTTATCTCTTCCATTACCATTTTATATTAAACAAACAGTGGAAACGATGATGATTCAGCCCCTCCTTCCTCCTCCACCACCCCTCAAACTTGTTACATTTGGACAAATTGACCACTGCTGGAGCTGCTCCTCTGATAAGGCTCCAGAATAGTGGAGAAGAAAAATGAGTGGGCGAACATGGAATTCATTATTTCTCATTTTTAAAAATTAATTGTCTTTCTCCATTTTCCCCAGGAACGGAAACTGTCCAAAGCGGAGAGGCAGAGGTTCAAAGAGGAGGCAGAGATGTTAAAAGCTCTCCAGCATCCCAACATTGTACGATTTTATGACTTCTGGGAATCACCGGTTAAAGGGAAGAAGTGCATCGTTCTGGTGACGGAGCTAATGACCTCAGGGACACTAAAAACGTGAGAGTCCATTTGAAAATAGAAAAGCAAAGCATTTTCTATAATTATCTTTATTAGTATGCTTTAGATGTCTTGGTATGCTTCCCATCTTATCTCATATGTGTCCTTTCATTCCATTTTCAATCCCAGGTCGTCAAAAAGGGATTTTTTTTTGATGATGATGCATAGAAACGCTTAAGGGTAGCTTGTGCACATCAGGCTTTCAAGTAATTTCAAAGTAAACCCACCTGCATTAGGTGACATAGTGTAAAGAGCATGCATCATGTGACTTACTTTACGTACTTCACGTGACATACCTTTTCCCAAACCTAAGGAAGTAGATTTGGTGCCTAAAAGTAACCAAGCCACAAACATTTCACAATGTTAGTCATGTGTTAAAGGAACTTCACCTCAAAATCCAAAGTACATATATTTCCTCTGTTTTCCTTTTGTGAGCAGTTTCATGTAGAAACTATTTTCTACACCTGCCGACTGTATCACCACGCAAGAAGAAGCGTGCATCTACTTATGGATGACATTACATCCTCCTTAGCTGATCTGTAAAATTACAGTGATACAGTTGGCAAGTCTAGTTCCTACCAGAAAGAAAATAGTTCCAACATGAAACTGCTCACAACAAGGTCTGTGGAGTATTTTGAGTAACAGGGTCATATTTTCTGGAAAGAGTCACTGCTGTTGACTTTTTTAAATATTTTCTCTTTTTTTTTTTGGCATTTTGAGCACCACAAACTGAGAGCCATCCTGGTCCACTATATTAAAGGCGCTCACACCAAAACAATCTAGTTGGATAAATATGTATTTTTGGTTTTGGGGTGAACTGTTCCTGTAAAAGAGGGTTTCTGGCATCCTCTCATACAGATGCTGAAGGGTACCTTGTGCATCAGTATGAGACACTGAGGAGCATGACAAAGCAGCATCAGTGTTTTATGACCTGGGACGAGAACGGGTTGTTCCTTTTCAACCTCATGCTTGACTGTAAATTACTCATCATAAGACACAAATATTAGTCTCTTATTGCTGCGTCTATTAGTCTGTTTAAAACAACCTTACAGTAATGACCATTAGACGGTCTACATCATTTGTATCAGGTTTCATACCAACTGAATGACAGCATTACTGTAAAACTAATGCTGACCTTTATTTCACTAAAATTCAAAATAAATGGCTTCTGAAGGAGGGCATGGCAGAAAAAAAGTGGGAACCACTATGCTAGAGCGTTAGAGAGACTGATGTTCATATTAAAAAAAATAATAACTGTGAGTTTAGAATACTTTTCTTTCTCAAAACTTAATTAATCAACAAAACAAATTCATCTAACACACAATATGGGCAAACAAAGTTTTTAGGCAATCAATATGAGGAGATTAGTTTGAGCATTAGTCATCAGAGATTCATATTGACTGTGTGTTTGCAGCTGATGCTTAATGAAAGCAATAACAATCCCCAGCACAGACGCAGCTTTATCAACACGGTGACTAGTGGGGACGGACCATAATATGTCAATGTGTCTTTTACCTTTCAATGTGTCTTGAAAAAGCACATGTCAGCTTGAACATCTCTGTTGTGCTGTGTTTATCCCCTCACAGGTATCTGAAGCGTTTTAAGGTGATGAAGCCCAAAGTTCTTCGGAGCTGGTGCAGGCAGATTCTCAAAGGCCTCCACTTTCTCCACACGAGGACTCCTCCAATCATCCACAGAGACCTCAAGTGTGACAACATCTTCATCACCGGTCCTACGGGCTCTGTCAAAATAGGAGATCTGGGCCTGGCAACACTGAAGAGAGCCTCCTTTGCCAAAAGTGTTATTGGTTAGTCATCAGCTAGTTGGCAAGACTTTACTGAATTGTGACTAACAGGATATTTATTTTAATCCTGCAGTAAGTGATTTTCTGGGCACTCGGGGGCAGTGGAAACAAGCTGTGAACACAACACCGACATATTACTTTTTAAGGCAAACTGTTTATAGCTTATTTACACATCCAGCAGATATTAACACGAGTTTATAATTGTGGTTCTGGTAACTGCACTCTCCTTTTAGCTAGGTTTTGGTCTCCACCACCTCCTGACTCTTTATGTGCTAAATGTTACAATATGTTCACCAGCTAGTCAATGACTGTGCAAGGTGTCTGCTGTTTGGTGCTGGCAGGTAGTGAAGAGTGGAATCTGGGGGCTTTTTCACTGAAAACAGCTGCCTGCTGTGTCCAAAACCAACAGTGACGAGAGACATAACAATGATAAAGTCATGGGCTGTAAAACAAAAACCTGAAAGACCCTGTAAAGCTCTGCGGAGCTCTAAAGGCAGAGTAAACTCATATTTCTGTGTGAGTTCCTCCTTTCACATACAAGTACATACAAGATCAATTGTTAATACAGAAATATTGATTATAGCTGCTTTAAACTGTAAATCATGATTAAAAATACTTTACTATAGGCCATGTGAAATCGTATCAGCTCATATTTTTAGTAAACTACTAACCTATATGTTATTTTATTAAATGTTACAGACAACATGACTTGATTCTTCACACAATCTTGGTAACTGTTTTGTTTAATGGGAAATAAGTGCACTTGAGGACAGCCAATAGCATATATTTTACACAGTGTTTAATGAAGGATACAGATCTCAACGGTGGAGATATTTAGCTCTCAACTCAAATGCTTGCTGGTGCCTCGGTACTATTTCCACTGAGCTGACAGAAATATAAAACAGGTTGGTTTTAGCCCCACTTCCTACATTACTTAATGCTGATTGCAAGGTTCATTATTAGAAAATAATGAATTATTAACATTAACAAACCCTCTGTTTTCTTTCAAGCAGACATACTCCATTCTAAAATAATGTATTTTATTGTAGGGTCATATTTTTTCACAGTGAAACTTTAGTTACGCCATCACTAAGACTCTTTTTAGATTTGCTTCAATCTACAGGCCCAGTCGGCACACGTGTCATTTACTCAGTAACATCATTAATTAACTTGTCATGAAGTGTTTGCCACAGACATGCATTGACTGGCCCAGCACTACAGCACGTGAAAGCAATGTGTGTGGTTCTTACCACTGAGCAGTAAACATATGGGGGACATAAACAAAATATTCAAAAAGTGTTGTGTTCATGTGAGAATTATGTCAAAAGTGGAGTGATTTTCTCTTAAATATATATATTTCAAATTACATAATTTATTTAGAAATAATTTATTGGGGAGGACAAAGCAAGTTTTTCAGAAGCTGGCATGAACTCATCATCTCGACCCAAGAATCTAACAGAATTTCAGTAACTTTGGTCAAATTGTTTAATGCTATAAAGAATTATAAAACAGATATTTTCATAAATAGTAACATCATATTATTTAATTAGAGGCAAATTAAGTAGGAGTTTAACAAAAAACAATGCCTAGACTTATACAAAAATAATCCCTCTCAATCATCCAGAAGTGTGTGGCAGCACAGTAAAGGCCCTGCCCTCCACCTGTACCCTCATATTTTCTTATTATTTTGTTGTGCTTGGGAGACTTTACCAACCCAGCACATCAGTATTTGACGTCCTGAATGAATCTCAACATTCAACTATTTTTCTGGTATGTTTACAAACAGCAACTGACAAATCCTACTTATTCTACTTTTAAAGTTGCACCTAATATCCAATATTTGCATTTTATACTTTTCACTTAATTATCTCTTGTCTGTCATTTGAGTGATTACACAATTCTTGTAAGTCGTGATCAAGCAGCTGTGTTGGATTTCAGTCCTTGACACTGGCATTGATCCCACTGAAATAGGATGAAATGAGCTGAATGCGAGTTTATAATTCTTCTCCGTCTCTCGCATTAATTCTCCAGGCACTCCAGAGTTCATGGCCCCAGAGATGTATGAGGAGCACTATGATGAGGCAGTGGATGTCTACGCCTTCGGGATGTGTATGCTGGAGATGGCCACCTCAGAATACCCCTACTCTGAGTGTCAGAACGCTGCTCAGATCTACCGCAAAGTCACCAGTGTGAGTTCACATTTAAAGCTTTTAAGCTCTGCTATTACAACTATTTCAAGACCCAGCCACGTGTTTACACACATTTCTTCTTAATTCATATTTCTTGTGACAACAAAGTAAGTGGTATTATCATTTTAAAAGCAGGATTAATTGTTTTTAGGCTAATTAAACAGTTGTTAGTATTAGTGTGTGGGTCTGGAAGAAATGCGCAGAGATTATTTTCACTATAACTGATAACTGATGCCTACCTCTGTAGAGAAAGTAAAAGCAAGTCTTAAAATCTCTTTAGTCTGACCAGCAGCCAAAACATTTTTATATATTCTTCGTGCTGAAGAGGACAACTTTAAAGCAAGACTATATAAAGTTTTGCTGGACATCAACCACTGTTGCTACAAAGTGAAAGTGATGGAATAATACTTGTGCCAAATTACATCTAAACAACTGTTTAACATTCAGCTAAAATGATAAATGTTGCAGTAGCAACTACTACAAATATTCCATTGAATATTTTCAGGTCTTCTATCGTTTGCATTTACCTGTAGCTGTTAAATCAGAAGCTGATGTAGCGTGACTGAGGTTAGGTGTCTTAGCTTCATCCTCTGCACTTTCACTGGTTACTGGTTACTGAACGATCCACTGTGACTCACAAGACTGGGATCATAATAATACGGCTAATTGGCCTATGTTTTACAATAATATGTGTAACTGGTTTGCCATTATGGATTGGCGCTGCATAGTGAGGATTCATGGTTAGCCTTTGGCAACCCCCTATAGTAACTCTGAGCTGATAAAGCTGAAACATGAATGAATGGAAGTGCCAAAAGCTGCAGTTTCTTGAACGGCCACTTGAGGCTGGCTAAAAAAAGTGAGTCAGCCCCCAAAGACCCCCATTTTTCCAGCATTTGGCTGGCGGATGGCGCTAATTTCCAACCCCACCAGCAAATGTTTAATATTTTTAATTAATAAATGACTCTTACAATGAATCAGTCATCATCGTTTTCATTGTGAACTGACTGTGAATCGCTCAGCTAACAGTTCCAGCAACCCAAAAGTCCTCTTATACAACCGTAGCTCCTTAATCCCCAGAGCTGACATGTCTAGGAGAAAATGTGTTTTGGACAGTCTATAATTAATGTTTCTTGACACTGCAGACAGTGCTAACCTCCTCTGTTATACAGCCCAGTGCCAAGTCCTGCTGTTTTGAGCGTGTCAGTTGGTGAGATGAGACATGCTAATGCTGGTTTGTTTTGCAGGGGGTGAAACCTGCCAGCTACAGTAAAGTCAGTGACCCAGAAGTTAAGGAAATAATCGGGGAGTGTATCTGTCACAGATGGGAGGAGAGGTAAGTAGACCAGGACCTCTGACGGTGTCTCTAGGCTTGTGATGCATTTTATATGTAGACAGAGGTTACCCTTACCGTGTTGTTTTTGTTTCTGTTCCTGCACTGTGACGTTAGTGCCAGTATTTGGCTCCGGCACAGCTGATGTTTGTGTGTGTTGTGCATCATTAGGTTTATAGGTCAGGAGCTGGTGTTTGTGTATTTCCTGCAGGTACTCCATCAAGGACCTCCTGAATCATGCATTCTTTGCAGAGGATACAGGCGTGAGGGTGGAGCTCAATGAAGAGGATGATGGGAAGAAATCATCCATTGCTCTGAAGCTGTGGGTGGAGGATCCTAAAAAGCTGAAGGGGAAGTACAAGGACACTGGTGCCATTGAGTTTACCTTTGACCTGGTGAGCGAGGTCCCAGAGGTCGTTGCCCAAGAAATGGTAAATATGAACACACACTAGTTGTAGAGTTTGACTCTTTCTTTACGCCGTCAGGTGTTAAAATTGTTACAGTACAGCTTTTTGAGAGTAAAATTTTAGCATTTTTCATACACATTTAAGGGAGCTAAACCAAAAAGTTCAAGACTCTTGCAGCCTTTATCTTCTAAATTGTTTCTATAAATACAATTGCAAAAAAGTGCATTTACAGAATTCCTTTACACCCACAGAAATCAATGTAGTGTCACTTTGTTTATTTTAACAGCTGTTCAAATAAACTTGTTATGATCTTGATAATTTAATGCTTGCCAATTTCTAGAGTAAGGGCTCAATGGAGGACTTATCTAGCTATGAGCGACAAGATAACCGGGTTGTTTCATTTCCAATATTAAAATCACACATTAGTCATTGTGTAGATGAAACGTCAGAAAATCAAGCACAGTATATTCCTAACCTTTGAAAGATAACGGTTAAAATCAAGCATTTCTAAACCTTCAAGACTTTGTACAAATTATCTTATTGTTATTATGTGTTACAAAGTGGATATGAGTCAGTCCCTTTTTCTTCAGTCTGGTCTGAATGTCTCTGCTCTATGATGACCTTGGATGTTTTTTTGTTACTGGCCAGACTACCCTTTGTGTTCAAGAAGCTGGCTTCATTTGTCAGCTCAGCCATAGCCTTGGAAAACATTGTCAGGTGTGATGTCAAAATCCATCGACACTTCAAAAATAGTTCTAATTCAGTGCATAAGGGAAAATATTAAAGTGCTGTAACCATGGCAACAATACTGCTGCTTTGTGCTCTGTCCCCAGTTTACTCTCATTGATAAAACAGGCCAAACCAACTGGTTGCAAACAAGCTTTGAAAAAAAGGACGGTGATGGTGGTTATGTGTACTCATTTGTGGGAATTAGTGAAGAGTCTAGCTTTGATTTAAATTGTGTTTGCTTAAGCATGAGCAGAGTGAATTATAGTAATCTAGATGGGATGTAATGAATGCATGAACAGAGACAATTTCCAGGTTCCTGGGACACAGAAAGGACCAGATCTTAGAGATTCTGCGTAACTGGGTAAAACAAGACTGAACAATTGTTTAAAGGGTGATTGACTGAGGTAGCAGAGGTAATACAATGAGGTACTTTTGATATATCAGGACAACTTGTTTTGGATTATTAGCTTTGCACTATCATTCCCCTAGATACTGGAGGTTCCTGTATATAGACTACATGCAATAATGCAGTCGTCTTTACTTTGGAACAAAACCGCAGGTCCTGGTAACTAGGTGTAATGTAACTGGGAATGGGTTAGTGGTCATGTCTGTAATGATAGGCTTGATTGATGTACTGCACTGTATTGATTGAAAGTAGAGAAACCGATCAGCTGATCTCTGCTCTTCCAAGCAAAACTTACAAGAAGTTATGGAGAGGCATTTATTTGCAGCTGAGGGGAAGAATTGAATATAGATTTGTTGATTTATTACATGAAGTGTTAAGTTCCAACTATGATGGAGTTCGTGCTGAGCCGCAGCGAGCCTCTTACCTGTGTCCTGTCCTGTAGGTGGAATCAGGGTTTTTCCTCGACTGTGATGTGAAGATAGTTGGGAAGTCCATCCGGGACCGCGTGGCTCTCATCAAATGGAGGAGGGAGCGGACTGTCTCACCAGGAAACGGCGAGGCGGTTGTGAAGAAGACGCAGCAGAACCTGCTGCAGGTGCCTGGCACCGGTGTACCACAGGCAGCCACATTAACTACGACAGATTATGAGGACCAAGAGGTGGAGCAGCAGACCCTGATCTGCACCGTGCCAACTACCACGTCTACCACATGTGAGAGCCTGCAACACATGACTACCTCTGGTAGTACAGTGTAAACCGCTCATAGTGATCACATCTTTCTGGGTCATATTGATCATTCTAGCTGGATAATAATATAAACGATCCTTTTTTCTTTTTCTTTGTCTATCGTTCTGCTCCCCAGTCCAGTAGGGGGCAGTAAGACTTAATGAAACAATATGTCTGGACTATTAAAATCCTCTCTGCTCTGAACACTGGAGCACTCTACAAGTGAACCCACTCAAAAAACATTTACTTTCCAGTTGTGTGATTTAAGTAGCCCTTTTGTTTACTATCGGTAGAAACCACCCAACACCGAACCACTGTGTAATTGGACATTAAGCAAAATGCTCCTTTTAGTGCTCAGGTAGCTAACCAGAAGCAGACAGGTTACTGTGAGGCAAAGAATCACAGGAGTAAAGTAATAAAAATAGAATTACTTTAGCTTTAAAGTCCTCATAAAATACGAAATATGAGGTCTATTTGCTTCCGCATATTTACATGTTTCCTGTAAACAAACAAACAAACAAACAAAAAAAGGCAGCAGGGGAATGACTTATCACTGAAATCAATTGGTGTTTACAGTAGTCAAATGTGCCAAATGACCATTAAAGTTACATACAGTTCTGTTTACAGCTAACGGCAGCTAAGTTCACAGAAACTGTGACCCAGACTTAAAGCTGGCATTAGAGAGAAAACCGGAAAGCATTTTCTCCATAAAATCTGATCCAGGTCCACTCAAATCAGTGAATAGAGTCAGTTATGTTTCTGTAAACTTACAGTAATGATAGTCAGTGAGACTCTGCCCCCAGCCCATCGTATGCTCCATGTAGCTGCCTCATGGAAAATATAAATACCACTTTTCTGAAAGTGAATAAATTCTAGCCAGAGGGCCTGTAACAGTGTTATTTTGGGGAAACAGAGCATGGCTTGAGGCAGCAAACACCCGAAGATATGCCAACATACTCTTGCTATCTAGCTAACAAATCAATCTTAGCCACAGCTCTGCTCTGTTCAAAGTTGAAGATCAATTGAGGGCTGTGTGTCCTGATATTATTGGCTAAAATTAGTTCTAGCTTCTAGCATGCATCATTTTGTTTAACATGCAGAAAACATGGATTTGGATTTTCTTATACAAATGCAAAGAAATTGATTTTTTTTGTATTTTGGTTGAGGCATATTGTAGAATAGGTGTACATTGTGACTGTGTTTGTAATCTAGAAGGGTTAAAAATGCATTTTTCATTTAATCTGGGCTTGAATTTTTCCCTCCATGTTGCTATGTATTAAAAACCCAAAATGAACACTGTAAGCTCACTTACTATAAGCAATTTATTTAAACAGCATTTGTATAGGAGTGATTCTTCCACAAGCTTTTTGATCCATATAAGCACTTGGTTTTGTAACCATGCTCACTATAACCAGTTCCTAGTGTAAATGTGATCACTGGTAGGACTCACTCAGCCATTAACAGGAAATTAGACTGACTAGGACTGAAAACGGTTAAAATGGTAATTGTGATTTTAAGAGAGAAACAGAGAAAAGGCGACTGCAGTGTCTGAGTAACACCTATTAGTCATCAATGAAACATCATCGCCCAGCTTTGAATTTTAATGAGATGCTTCTCCACTTCTCCCCCTGCCCTTCCTTGGTGTCTGTCCTTCCTGCAGGGCGTCGTGGTGAATTATAATGTTTTATTCACTCTGTTTTTACAGCTGACAGTGGAGTGGGCTCGACCATGCAATTAGATGATCTAAACAATCAGCAAAATGGCCCCTACCAGTCTCTCCCAGAGCCCATCTCCACAGCTCAGATGGTCTACAGTCCTCCCGCACAGGTTGACCCTCAACTACATCAGGGGCCCTACCAGCAACCCACAGCACAGGCCTCACATGAAAACTACACACAGTCATCCGCTCAATTACACCAGGGACCCTACCAGCATACCACAGGTCAGCTGCACCCTGGGGCCTATCAACAGCCTGCTGCACAACTGCACCAGGGGCCTTATCAGTCTCAAACAGTGAGTGAAAGCATTTCTTATTTCTGTGGAAGCTTTCTTAAAAGGGATAGTTCAGATTATTCGAAGTGGCTTTGTATGTGGTGCTTATTGATAATCAATGTATCAGCTACAGTTTATGGCCGTCATCATGCCCCCTGCTGGAGAAGCAGAGAGGAGTAACATCCTGGAAGCTATGAACTGCTGTGGATAAGATCAGCAACAAAACATATTTTAGAGTCTCTGAGTTACCTGATTGATTGATGAATCGCGGTTTAACTTTAAAGTTTTAAAACTAGCTTAAAATGAAAAAAGATTTAATTTAAATCTCTCTTTAAAGCTCAGTTTAGTTTTTACTCTAATCCTAGATTAAATTCAATTCTCTTTCTATATTAATTCAAAACTTACTCTCAAAGAGGTTTACATTTAAAATGGCTGTTTTGTTAGATGGATAGACCAAAGTCCATTAGTTCGCTAACTAGGTTTAGCTAGCAAACAATATAATTTTTAAACTTTTTAGGTAGCTAGCAAAGAATATGTGTTTTTTTCTTAGCTGGCTAATAATGTCACTGTTTTTAGCTAGCTAGTAAACAATATAGTGTTTGTTTGTTTTTGTTGTTTTTTTTTTAGCTGGGCAGCACACAATATCCATTTTTAGCCAGCTAACAAACAATTTAACTTTTTGTGTTTTTAAGTAGCTAGTAAACAATATGATGTTTTTATTTTCATTTTGTTAAGGAATACAGAGCAGCCAAGAGTTAACAGTTTTCCTGCTTCTTTTATACTTACTAAGTCCCAAAAGCACTCGAGTTCAATAAATAAATCAATCAATAAACTTGGATTTACTAAATGAAGATTAGTCTTTAATTGTGCAACAGAGCAACACTGCTTAATTTTAAATCGGGATTTACTCATTTTAAAACCTAGTTTTGCTGAACTCTGATTGGGACTAGATTTTGTTGGTGCAACTCAGTCTTAAAAATCAATATCCCTAAAAATGCATGTTATATTTAGAATATTTTCACCACTTTACCTTACAGTCCGATAGGAAACCGCAGTTATGTGAGCCAAATATTGCTCTCTCTGAAGCCACAGACTCGAGGATAAAGAGTCATTTTACCTTGCATAAAAACCTCACCCAATCCTGCTTCAAATAATCCGAACAATCCTGTTAAATCCTTAATTTTTTTGAGTTATTTTCTGAAATAACATTTTTATTTTCTTTTTTGGAACGATACCTGATCAGCGTCACTACAGTGATCCCTTTGTATGCCATGACAACCTGCTCGTCACTGACAGCACAGTGTGTTTTAGGCGTGGAAGCAGCTCCCTGGTTGAGATGTTAAGGTGTAGGACACACTCTCTCCCTAAGACAATGAATGCCAGCCCCTGTCTGTGTCCGTCACAGGATGTGGCTTCAACAAATTGTACAGACATCTACCGATCCTCTACCTCCGCCCAGAATCAGCCATTATTATCTCCTGTCTTATCCCCAAATCAACACTCTCATCATGACTCAGCAAGCCATTTCAGTTCACCTCTCCTTCCCCTCAATTTACAACCTCCCTCGGAGCTCCGTCTGAGTGTCCCACGCAGCCCACAGCACCACCACCACTGCAAGGCTTGCATGTCTCTCGCCCTGAGGGATCGGAGGGGAGGTGGATCTCTTGGACACACACATATGCGCTCTCACTCCGCATCCGTCCAGTTTACCCCTGCCTCTAAGCCAGGCTCACCCAAATCTTCTCATCTGAGAAGGTCTCCTCCAGTCACTCTCTCTCCTCTTCTGGCCTCACCCTCATCACCCTCTCCCCCGTCATCAAACAGTCAAATGACCCGGGCGACTTCCCCTTCACATCTCTCCCCATCCTCGCAAGTTGCATTCCCACGGAGTTTATACGACGGTGGAGATCTCATCCTCCTCAACCACTGTCTCAATCACATCATTAATCGCAGAACCAGTTCACCAACCCTCTCCGCTAATCATCTAGCGTACAGCCATGGGGAGGTTGGGGGCAGTACCTCCTCAGTATTTGATCACATAGACAAGAGGCATAGCCTGGATGTCCCACTCTTCTGTGGCCCAAATGTGGACAAGACTCTGCTATCATCAACACATGACAGTGACGGCAGACCAGATGTACTGGTACGTTAGAGAAGGAGGTTTCATGGAGGCTAAATCCTGCCATAGCAGCATCCTGCTGTATCTTTCATGATTATGCTTGCTGCTTCGCTCCTCTGGCCTTTCCATGATGGTAGCAAAACCAGCCCAATACCCAATCTCTGCTCCTGCTTAATCCAAAATAAGGGTTTAAATTCTGGACTCTGCTTTCAATAAGATGG
The DNA here is from genome assembly GCF_056507025.1 of Lutjanus erythropterus. Taxonomy (NCBI): domain Eukaryota; kingdom Metazoa; phylum Chordata; class Actinopteri; order Lutjaniformes; family Lutjanidae; genus Lutjanus; species Lutjanus erythropterus. The sequence continues at coordinate 25,637,672 of NC_139318.1, forward strand.
GTTGTAACATAGAAGAAGAGCGTGGCAGCGTACAAAATGATGTGCTAGCACAGCGTGGTTGGTGATATAATAATGCTGTACCTTCCCTAGCTTTACTTATTGACCCTTGCCAACCTCTTTACATCCTTGCGTTAACCTTGAGCTTGATTTGTTAAAGCAAATATACAAATATGCTCATTCAAAATTTTAAAGAAAGTCTCTCTTGTCATTCCGAAAACCAGGGTCCAGTTAACATGATCTTTTGTATGTGTGTCTGACAGACAGTTTCTGCTCCAGCTACGCCAGCCCCTATTGTGCACCAGAGTAGACAGACAGCACAGAGCTTCCCAGCTGCAGTCCCGACTCTACAGCCACAGCTCACTGCCCAGCCCAGCCAGGAGCAGGTACTGCTTGCATTTAACTGCGACAGACCCGGGCAACAGCTGTAGGGAGACACAAAAAACAGAAACAGCTGTCAAAATATTGAAAATCACCCCTTGCAACCCACTCAGAACTTCAGGGCAAGGTCATTTTAATTGAGTGTGTCTGGATTGCTGGTTGATCTAAACTAAGAAGTAGCTTTTCGTTTCCATGTGTCCATGTTGTTTCCTGGCACTTTTCACTCTGTGCTGCAATAATAGTTGATCAAGCTTGGTAATCAGTGGAACAGCGGCCATATTTCACCTTTACTGTTAGCTGTCTATGTTTAAAAAAAGGTTAAAAGATATTGCTTGGGGGGATGGGGGTTAATGTTGCAAAATGCTTGCTAAATAACTCAGTATGGATGTTCCTGCCCACTAATTTCCCTGTTGATTAAATGGAAATTTAAATTTAGGATAAGTTAAACCAACCATAATAACACTCTGTAGGAACCAAACTGTATTATATATTCCACTGTTGCAAAGTAGCATGACAAAACATGACAACTCATTAAATGAGTCAGCCTTTCAGAGCAAGCAGGATGACAGCCTCTGTGGGTAAACAATGTCATGTTAGCTGCCAAACAGTGTGGCTAACATAAGCAGTGCAAGCTGGAGCAGCCTGCTCTCCTTACAGGTTAACATCTACACACCTTCATAGCCTTCATACAACCTTATTTTCAATTTTCAGATCAGTGCCAGTCCACTCTGGTTTTAACAGTTGTCATCTGTCGCACTTTGCTGATTACATGTATATGATATAAATAGCTAGACTGATGTAGATTACCTAACTAGTTAGCTAGCATTTTACCAAAATTAGCTAACTTAAGATGTGATTATATATGCCTTTTACTGGACCCTCAGCAACATTTTTAAGCATCTTCAATTTTTTGTAAACATATACAAGCCTATAGCACTTAGTATATCTAAATATAGAAAACGAGAGAGCTGACCCAGTTCCACTGTGTACCAAGCTTGCTCAACTGTTACTGGGTCACAGAGCAAAAATGTTTGTGGGTTAGGAATGGTTAGTGGGTCTTAATAGTTGTTTGATCTCCAAATTTACTCATTCTTATGTGGGCATTCAGTGTGAGCCTTTAAGTGTAGTTCATTATAGTTAAAATGCAAACGTATGTGAATTTTACGTGCAATTTAGTAGCACCAGCCATCTGAAAACATAGTATTTGTAGAGCATCTGTGCGTGAGGTGGGTTAAAAGTGCATCTGATGTCCCCTTTTAAATACATCATCATGTACTCTATATCTGTATATGTATGTGCATGTTTGTGAATGGCTTTTCATGTGGTTTGTCTCCTTCCCATTTGTCTTTCCTCCCTTTAGTGCCATCTCCAACCAGCTGCTGTCCTGCCCCAGGTAGAGCCATCATCTCTTATAACTTACTGCAGGGTACAGCACAAACCACACAGACTAATTGAATCACATTAAATCTACCTGCCCTGTAGCTCACTTTTATTAAAGTGGAGCTTTTAGACCAGGATATCTTGTCATTTGCATTAAGAATTACATTTTATTTTCATCACAAAATCTATATTCTCCAGTCAAAGTGAAAAACATATCTTTGATTTCCTTCCTTAGCTGTTATCTGCTGACCAGCCCACATCTCACCTGAGTCCCCCTGACATATCTACCAGTTTTCCACAGTCAGTCTCCAGTGCTCCTCCCCCACTCCTGCCACTGCAGATCAGCACACAGGTGCGTTGTGGTAGCGTTAGAAACACAAGGTCAGACTAAAGTAGAGACAGAATTTGGTACAAACATCAACAACATCTGCACGAGTTAATAAAAGATTACAGGGTTGAGTCATACATAAAGGGCCTGTGTGGATGCTATATCGACTGGTTGTCTTTGTTCATTTTCTATCATTTTCCCTTTTTCTTTCCCAGTTTCCCTCACCATATCCCAGTGTTCAAACTCTGCCATGTGCCTACAGCAGCAGTGGTCCTCCTATGTCTAGTTCCCACTTCTCACCTTCACCCCACCATCCCTCCCTTCCTCTGACCCCTCATGTTGCCTTTCCTTCTGTACCCAGTCTTGGCACCCCTCAGACCCCTCTGTCCACACCTCAGCACGTGCCTAATGTGGCACTCCCTATTCCCCTTCTCGCCATGGCCATGTCCCCTGCAGTGCCCCCGCAGCAACAGGGCGGCCCTTTCACATCTCAGACAAACCTCGGTAGTTTCCATACCACCCATCCCTTACCTCTCTCCCAGGTACAACCCACCCCATACCCCGCCCCCCATCCTGAGCAGGAACTGGCTGAGCAGCCTGTCCAGGTGAATATGTGACTCAGTTTTCACTGTAATGGTTGGGTCATGAAAAAATCTGTAGTGCTAAGGTAGCAATGTGTCTCAGGGCGGGTTCACACCTAAAGGTCTGGTTCCTGAATTAAACCATTGTGAGGGTGATGCATTGTTTCAGTTTTCCAACTGGTCTGGCTTGTGTTGTCAAGGGCAAAATTCGATTCAGAAACAAAAAACAACACAAGTCATGTGGTGGAAATGTTCCATTATGGTCCAGTTTCTACCTGGATATTATACATCATGGAGCACTGGCAGGTTGTGTTCATGTTGGTGTTTATCTCGAGTCATAGACAGTAGAAGATGAAGAAGAGGATGGAGCGAGTGAAGGATGGAGTGAAGGCAATGCGTAAGCTCTTGAAACCTGCATTCTTTCTATTGGCCAGCAAGAGACAAATACGCTGGTTGCAAATAGAAGTAGTACATCGTCTACCAGGTCATTGGTACCGCACGGTACTGTGTTCTCGTTGCAAAAATCCAAGATGGCAATCCTTGTAATGCCAAACTCGAGGCCTCAAAAAATGGATGACGTTGCGTTGGCTCTGTCCACTAATTCCAGTGTACGTGTGGAGCACACAATAGACTTTAGAGGACTGCACAAATGAACGTCTCGTAAGACAGCAGGTATTGAATAATTAAGTAATCCAGGCATCTCTCACCTTGTTGTGAGTCCAGGTTTGTCACCTGTCAGTCCATATTTTGGTTGTAAACTCGCTGAAAGTTTACAAGTCACCAAAACAAGAAGAGAAAATGTTTTTTTGACCAATGAAATTACTCATACTATGGCATGCTTAATGGTGTTCACACCAGAAATGAACCACTTTGAGGCAGTCCAGAGAGCAGTTGTTTGGTCTGCACTAGAATTCGAGTATGACGTTCACACTAAGCTTAACGAACCATACCAAGGGGTTAAGGGATCCAGGACTAAAAGAGGCTGGTGTGAACCCGCCCTTAATCATTGGCGTAGTGCATGCCGGGCATGCGTTTTAGGATTTGGAGGTGAACAATATTTGTACTGATTGTTCAACAGTTCCCTAAATGTGCTATCTTTTTCTAGGTACAGACAGTCGCACCACAGGGGAACTTGGGAGATGTTCACCTTTTGGCTCCGGTCTTACCTGCTCTTCAGACTGCTCTCTGGGGAGGTGGAGTAGATACAGAAACTACTGCAGCTGGCATAGACCTAACTGTAGCTCCCAAAATTCCAGCTCCAGTCCCAGCCCCAGCCTCAATCCCAGTCTCGGCTACAGCCCAAGTTGAAACTCAAGCCCCAGCACAAACTCCAGCTCTAGTCCCAGCACAAAACCAACCGCCAGTCCCAGTATCAGCTCAAGCTGCAGCCATGCCTCAAACTCCAACTCCAACCCTTGTTAAAGTCCAAACTTCAGCCCCAATCCAACTTCCAACAGCAGTGCAAGCCCCCATCTCAGCTCCAGTTCAAGCACCAGTCTCTGTATCAGGTCCCACTTTTGAACCACCAAAAAGTGCATCTACGAGTTCAGACACATCTTCTGCAATTGGTGAACCCAAACTCCCAGTCCCGGGTTTAGCCTCAGCCCCAGTCTCTGTCTCGCTGCCAGCTTCGGTTCAGTCTGCAGCCCCTGCTCAAGCTCCTGCTCCTGTCGCAGCTTCAGTCCCGGCTCCAGCTCCAGTTCTGCAGCCTGCTGGCATCCATTCAGCAGTCCCAGTGTCTGAGTGTGCCAGCCTGGCCACAACTCAGCAAAACCTTGAGTCGGCATCTGCATCCAGCACCCTTCAACAAGAGGCCTGTGTAGAGGTAGGGATAGAGCCAAAGTTTGCACATTTTCAAGTGTAAGACTGATAGAGATGCACTGATTCTATTTTACAGTTTTTTAAAGTCTGGCCTGCTGATTCAGGCTCTTCACTCTGATTTTCTTTATTTCTAAGAACTATAAATGGCAGCATACATAACTTTTTTATAACATTTCTTTAATGGGAAAATAAATTGCATGTTCATAATAAAACACTGACTATTAAAAAACGTTTAAATTTTCTCCTAAAGTGTTCCAGATTAGTCAGATTGCCAGTCCCTGTCCTCTTTTCTCTGTCCCTCTCTACCTTTTCCTTTTTCTTACCTTTTTTCTCCCCACCTCTCTCTACTCATGCCCTCTCGTCTATTTCTCCCACCCTTCTATCCTTTACTCTTCTCTTTATCCTGTTCTTGGAGTGTGTCACTCCTCTTATCAGTAATGACATGACAGGACGTGCTTGTGTGTGGTTGTGATAGGTGTAGTGCTGCCGGGGTGCTCCAGAATAATCCACCACCACTTTGTTCTCCAAGTGAGGAAATTGAATATTTGCACTGAAGATCCAGTAATCACTAAGGCATATCTCGTATTAGAGAGTCAATAATAAAGTGGTTGTCATGTTGACATTTAATTGAGGTGAAAACTGTGATGCAGACGTCTACGGTAGTTGCAGCAGAGAGACAGAGAGAGAGAGCACTCGTGTGGACTGACTGCGACGTAATATTCTCAACACAATGAAACTATTCACCAGTTCACCAGGTTTCTTCAGTCAGTCTAATATTTGATCATGTGATCAGTTATAGCCGACACAGACACCACCTGTGTTGCTCTGTGCATCACATGAAGCATTGCAAAACACATTTGTTTAAATTTGAATGGCGCAGAGTCAGATATATCTTACACTGTTCGGCCTGTCACAGGTCACACCCTATGAAGCTGAAAACTGGCTGATTCTGGTCAGCAGCCCATCCATAGGCGCATCTTTACTAATTGATCTATAATCATATGGATATTCTTAAAAAATTACATCTACCTGGATCAGTGACGTCTGATTATTACTCAAAAAGCATGTTACAACCACAGGCAGTTTTATGCATCCATCCCATCTTGAAACCAGCCTCCCCACCTGAGACTAAGATAACCTTGCAAGGTCAAAAGCTAATACCACACATTAAAATTAATACTAGTGCTAAATAACCTTGCAATGATTCATTCTGTATAAAATAAAACGTTTATAAAGCTCTTCTAACTGTTCATTTTTCTGTCTTCAGGACGTGCTTCAAGACAAGCCGGTATCTTTACCCAGCTATGCCTATGACAGGTGTGTGTCACATTTTTCACTGACTCTAAGCTCTTTACAGATTCTCTTTATAACTTTGTGTGACCAACCAAGAGCTGATGAAGTGTTATAAACTTTTCGTTTCATAGTCTCAACTCTGATGTGGCATCTGGTAAGGAAACAAGTGACGGGTATGACAGCCTGGCTAGTGGAGGGAAGGGGGATGGAAAACCCAGGAAACACCACCGCAAGTCTGCCCGCACACGATCCCGGCAAGAGAAGACCAGCAAACCCAAACTGAGCATGCTCAATGTGAGTCATGGTGTGATTTGTGACAATTCAAGTTACATTTTTCTTGAAAGTGTAATGTGTCTGATAGTAAAGTGAGACCGCTGCCCTCGCAGGTTTGCAACACTGGTGATAAAATGGTTGAATGCCAGCTGGAGACTCACAACCACAAAATGGTGACATTTAAATTTGATCTGGATGGAGATGCTCCAGAGGAAATTGCTACTTACATGGTGAGTTCAACCTTTAACAGTTTTACATTTTTGTCATCTATTTGGTTATATTTACAACATGGTTTAAAACTTTATGTCTACAGGTAGAGAATGGCTTTATCCTGCTGTTAGAGAAGGAGATCTTCATTGACCAGCTAAAGGACATTGTGGATAAAGCTGAAGACATGCTAAATGAAGACACAGAGGGTGAAAGGGCCTCCGCCCTGAGTTGTAGTCCTCAGCAAGGACAACTTTCTGAGGGGCTGGTAGGAGAGGTAAGACAGGGCAGATATAAATATGAGTATATTCTGTACAGATACACTACGCATGTTTATACATAGATAGACCAATAAAAACAGAGTAGCAAGTAGCTTTAATAGTAGCTTTAAAAGAAAAAAATAAAGTAGCTTTAATTTCTCCTCTTTCGAGAAAAACTTGTTGGTCGAATTAATGGACCAATATGACCGAAAAACAGAAAAAATGTGCAGCACAGTAGTGAAAAAAAGAGACTGCCTGACAGCAACTGGCAGACTGTTTTAACGGATCAACTGGAGTAAAAGGCAGAAGAGACAGATCATAAAACTCAATGGGGTTGAGATTGTCCCTTAACTTTCTTCAAAGAACTTGATTATTTTGTTCAATCCATGTCTAAAAGGCAGCCATTTTAAAAGTTAAATGTGTGAGCTTAAAGTTAATACTGGGTCACAGTTTAAGTTGGAGCTTTGATGCAACAGGAGTAAATTTAATCTAGATTTAGAGTTTACATTTAAATATTTAAAATTTTTAGCTGGTTCAAAAGTTTGGTGCAACATAATTTAAACTTAAACCATGATTCAGTTGGGTTTAAAAATAAACCCTTGCAACTCAGCCATTGACTTAACTCGTATCTTATCGTTCCACAGAGTCAGCAGGCTGGAGCAGCTCAGCCTGTCTATCAGCAGAATGGTAAAACAATTACCGCTCTCAAAATGTATTCATCTGCATTCCTAGTAAAGCCTTTTTGCATATTCACTTTTAAAACAAAAAACAAAGGATGGTAATTGTCTGAACTCTTGCATTGCAGTTCTTCATACAGGGAAGAGATGGTTCATAATCTGCCCTGTAGAGGAGACGCCCACATCCAGTCAGGAGACCCCGTCTGATGGCACAACTACGCAGTCTCCTGGGAGTTCAGCCACCACCCAGCCTGCTGACAGTGGCACTGCAAGGCCTTCCACATCCAGAGGTGACATTGTTGTTTCTACAGAGCAATTTCAGCACAAAATTTGACAGCTTCACGGAACAACAGCACTGCCTGGTGGCAGCTGAATGAAAGACATCTTACTGCTCTTGTGCGATTATTTGAGGAGTTGCTGGTCTCCTACTGCCTCGATCTGTTAGTTTATGTGTGTTATTGTGTGACTTTGATGTTTTAAAACAATCATTTTGATTCACCAAAGTCACACAATAACTCAAGTAAGCTAACAGGTTGAGGCAGTGGTAGACCAGCAACTTCTGGTTACTTCTGGTTTTTCTATGAGGTAAAATTACTGATTTTGCCTGTGGAATTTGTTTGGTTTGGAGAGAGTTATATTTGGCTTATATAATGGTGGTTTCCCGTCAGAAAAGTCTGTCTGACGGCAAAGTAAAATGATGAAGATATTCTAAATACAGTGTACACTTAAACTGATATTGATTCTTTTTGAGTTGACATTTGTTAAGTGGTTAATACATTTGTTGCTCACCCTGACCACAGCAGGACATTACTTAGCTTCCATGCTGGTACCCCGTCTGCCTCAGCATGCTGACTGGCATCGATCATCAAAAAAATCCAAACTATTCATTTAAACATAGAACTTCTCTCATCTTCATGTTTTTTCCTCTTGCAGAAGAGGGGTCATCCTCCACCATGTCCGGTGGAAGTGGAGGCTTCACCTACGATGTGTATGGCTTCTGTAGCCCTCCGATAATGTCCAACACAGACCCTCTGCTATTAGCTACTCTGTCTCCACCTGTGTCTGCTCCCCCGACCCTTCAGTCGGTGTCATCAGTGGAGCCTGCAGGCAGCTCAGTGCAGCCCAGTGTTCAACAAGCTCAGCCTGCCAGAGCTCAAACTTTGCCCCCGTCATCTCCACACACGTCTTTCCCAGTCGATGAGTCACAAGGGTCCCCTCTGGGCTCCATTTCCCCGGTCCATGCAGCTCAGCAGATGACAGACATGACCTGTCCCGTCTCCATGGCTGACGAGGTGCCCTGCTGCCCTCTTGTCATGCCCCTGTCTCTGGATGTGAGCGGTTTACAGGGGGGATCTCCTCTCACTCCTCTTCCACTCCAGGAGCCAGGTTCAGCCAAAGAGCCGCTGTCTGTCTCTTACGCCTCTGCAGCGCGGAGCGAGCGCCCACAGCAGCCTGTGGTGCTCCACCAGCCATTTTCCAGCGTGGGAGGGACCAAACAGCCCTCACTACCCCAGAGCCCAGCACCGTCCCAGCATGGCGCAGGGCCCGGTGAGTCAGATGGCGAAGGACGGCTGGGCCGAGGGGGCTTTGTGGACAGCACCATTAAAACACTGGATGAGAAACTGAGGAACTTGCTGTACCAGGAATATGCTCCCATGTATCCATCCGGCAGTGCTGCAGAGACACCAGGCTCCGGCACTGAGTACATCCAGTCTCCTCCTGGTCCAGACAGTGCCACAGGAGGGTCAGGAAACAGCACGCCAGGGCCTATGGGTGAGGGACGCTACAGGGCAGGAGAACAGCTGGTAAGTACATTAATCAGTAACTTTTTCAACTTTATATTTCATAAATTACAAATGCTGCTTTTCTTTGTCATTTATGATAATGAATGACGAGTCTTTGGTTTTTGGATTGTTGGTTGGACAAAAGAAGCAATTTGAAGACATCACTCTGGGAAAAGTGGTCTGAGAAATTGTGATGAACATCTTTCATAATTTTCGTGGAAGAGATTAATGAAAATAATCATTTGTTGTAGCCCTAATTTTCATACAGGTGAAAGTGAAAGTTTATTCTTGACATTGGAAACAGCAGCTGACACAACAATCTCACCGCAAGGCCCATTAGTAACTGTTCTGGAGCTTTTGAATCAAGGCAAGGCAATTTTATTTATATAGCACCATTCATACGCAAGGCAATTCAAGGTGCTTTACAGAACTTGAAAATACATTAAAATAAAAACATTAAATGAACATTAAAGTTGCGTTTGAGATCATTAAAAACAAAAGCTAAACGCAGGACAATAAATAGTTTAAAACATTACAGAAAATGCATTTAAAGAGCAAACATAAAACAAAAGCAACAGCAGACAAATGTAAAAACAATAGCTACAGATTATCCTAAAAATATGTAACGTATCTACTTCACTGGTAAGCTGCAGTAAATAGTAATGTTTTAAGCCCTGATTTGAATGAGCCAACAGCTGATCTCAGGTGTTCTGGAGGTTTGTTCCACAGGTGAGGAGCAGAGAAAATAAAGGCTGCCTCACCTTGTTTGGTTCTGATCCTGGGAACACTGAGTGAACCTGTTCCAGATGATCTGAGGGGTCTTGGTGCTTCATAACGTACAAGTAAATCAGACCCGAGACCATTTAGTGCTTTATAGACAAGTAACAAGATTTTAAAGTCTATCCTTTGACACACAAGAAGCCAGTGCAGTGATTTAAGCACTGGTGTAATGTGCTCCTCTCTCCTGGTGTTGGTTCATATAATCAAATCATATGGTGTTCCTCAGCAGGAGCTGGTTTGCCCAGTTGTCATGGAATAGGATGAGGATGTGTTTCCATTTTGACATTAAGAGCATATTTGGTATTTAGTATTAATCTGCTGATGGTGTGATAAGATCTAGTGCTCCAGAACAGCAAATAAATTGACCTTGAGATTGGATTGTTTTGTGTGTATTTTGTGTATTATGTTGAATTTTGTGAATTGTGTATATTTCTAATTGTTTTTTGAAAACAGACATGCTACATTCTTGTTTTACAGGTATTACTGGTGCAAGCAAACACTTTACAGCATCAGAAAATGTGAATTATTCAGATTTCCATGTTGTCTAATGTTAGACTGTATTTGAATTGCATATATCGAAAAACTATAATGGAGTATCTTAAAATGAACTGCATCTAGGGAAGGACTCCTCAGATACTATACTTAACATATCTTGCCTATAAATTGGATTTTTCATGCATTTTTATCACCAGTTTTTCTCATATTGAGATTTATATAAATAAAAATAAATACTATTTGTAATACATATCAGCAGCATTCATTGAGATAGTCTGCCAATTAATGCTGGTTTTAAATACGGTGTTTGATATATTACCAGATACATTCCAAATATGATTAACTATATTCCTGCCGTTTGGACGGAAATACATTTTGTTGAATAAGGGATTTGAAGAAAAACTGCAGTTTCTTGAGATATATTTAGTTAGACGTCGTCATCAACATTCCTCAACCTTTGAGACAATATTAACAGTTATATAACAGGACAATGACTAATGGTTTGTATTGTAGATTTCCCATGTCTCTGTTTTGTTCATCTCTCATCCTGTCACCTCTATTAGCCTCAAATTCCAGAGAGAATGGATAGTTTGAGCACACTGAGTGACTCAGCCGTGTGTGGTATGTACAGCAGACACTAATCAATCTAACAAGACTGGCATCATTAACTTCTAACTAAACTTGTGTTTCATTGTGAGATGATTGACTCAGTGCCACAGTGTTCATTGTTGTGTAAATATTTGCAGCTTCCCTGTCGAGGAGACACGTTCCTCACTCTGCTTCGTGCTCTGGAACAAGAGGTCGATTTAAGGTACGGCCCCCCATTTGAAGGACCAGTGTGTAAGATTTAGGGGGATCTATTGGCAGAGTATGGCGGAAATGTAATATAATATTCATGAGCAGTGGGAGGTTTAATTAATTTTTAACAGGGAAATTGTGAGAACTAGTGGACCGACTCCTGAACTTGTAGCTGTTTAGTTTAGAGATTATTATAGATCCAAGACAAAAGTGACAGAAGGGCAGGAAAAATTACAAATTACAAATCTATCTGCTACTTCCACACCACAGACAGCTACACACAGCACAGCCAGGCTACTGATATTTCAGAGCCATGGTCAGGACCATACAATTTTGTGCATTTTCCTCGTTGCACAGTTCCATAGTTGAAGATATTAACAATCAATTATTGATTAATCATTAATACTTAAAAAGATACGTCTTTTTCTCATTTTAAGTTTCATTTTACTAATAGTAGTAGTATATTAATTATGTGAAACATTAATTCATGAAATACAAACAATTTAAATGGATAGAATAGTAAAACAACAAGGCCCTTGCTCGGATCAGCTGCTCTTCTCCATCTGTCTTTATTCAGTTGGAACCACGAATTAATGAATATCTTATTGCTGGAATTCTTATTGCTGATTAATCAATTAATGATTAATCATTATCCTCTCTAGTTCAATACGTTTTCATTGTTTTATTAACTAAATAAGAATCATGTGTTTGCTACCTTAGAATGAGCCTTTAATTAGAGCTGTAATCATTAGTTGATTGATCGGTTAGTTCTCAACTATTAAATTAATCGCCAACTATTTTGATAATCAGTTAATCTTTTTGAGTCATTTTTGAAAAAGAAATGTCTAAAATCTCTGCAAACAGTATTTGCTTTTACCTGATGCCTCGCATATGACCAGTTTGTTCTTTGCTTCTGGCAGATAATTTCTGTTCCTCCTGAAGTAGCCAACAGACGAGATGTGAAGCAGAGGAGCTGGAGCAGCGCTGCCTCACCGGCACACCCCGGAGGATACAGTGACCACGTGCAGGCTGAGGCCATGGTCACGTCCACCACGATTGGGCGTTTCTCTGTGGTGAGCACTGAAGATGACATCACACAGAGGACACGCTGCAGCCGCTACTCTGCCCCGCCTGATTTCTACCTGGACACACCTCCCTCCATGGCCAAACGCGGCTCCTTGCCTCGCACCCTGACCTCACCCTCTGTTCCCGTGGATGTCACAGTCCATGCTCGTTTCCTCTCCTCGGACTCGGGGGCTGAGAGCAGCCCTGCAAAGCTGACTCCCGCCACGCCGTCTCAACACACTCGCTCTGAGCGCAGAGGAAGTGACCTCATGAAGAGGGCAGTGGCTTTCCTGCGTCGCTCAGGGCGCAGTAGCAGTGTGCAGAGCTCTGACTCACCAAGCAGGCATGGAGGCGTGCACGGCTCAGCCTATGGCAGCAGTGACAATGACTCTGAGATGGAGGACTCAGATATGAAGAGGGAACTACAGAGACTCAGGGAGAAGTAAGTATAGACACTGGTTTATATAGCACCTCTCAGAACAGACGCAAGTGTGAACCACCTGTGACATCACCCAATGGTTTACTACTGTTGGACTACTGTTTTGAAACCTCAAGTTTGGCTTTACTGGGTTTGTCATCTTGGTTCTTTACAACCAGACACGTGCAAAGCCAACAACAGTGTGTAGCTGGTCGGTGACATACTGTGACTTGATTTTGGCTCGTCCAAGCAGCAGGAAACAATGGCAGACCGCCACTGCAATCTTTGCCATATTTCAGCTAAACAGTACAAAAAAATATGTTTAGAGGACTTGGTGAAAAGCTTGGCAGCCGCATTTTGGACCACTTGTGAGCAATTTAGGAATGTCTTGCTAAGATAGGTGAGAGGGAATTGCAGTAATCAAGGAAATGAACACACATATAATCATCACCTCAGCTATGGACTCAAGAGATCAAAGAAAAGATAAGATAGAACTTTATTAATCCTGAATGAAATTCTTCTGCCAGAGATTTCTCAAAAATTATAGAAACATAATAAAAACAATAGATAGATAGACAATAGATAATAGAGTAATAAACATAAAATGTATAAGGAGTAAATGCCACAGTACCGACGTAATAACAACACAAATAAGACTGATTAAGTAAAATAAGTAAACTAAAACAAAGTGAAATAAACTAGAAAATATTAAAAGTAAAGGGCCTGAGTTAAGCAATGTTCCTCAGCTTGTAGAAACAATACTATTATTTCTTTATTTAGTGTGTTTACATTGCATTAAAAATGCCTCCATCCTCCCCCAGACATCTGAGGGAGATCTCTGAGCTGCAGGCCAGTCAGCGAGGGGAAGTGGAGCTGCTGTATCGCCGTCTTGGCAAAGCCCCTCCTCCTGGCCTGGGTCTCTCACACACTGCACCACACGCCGGCCGCAGAAAGCGCTCCAGCAAGCACAGACTGAAGCCTGGAAAACTCCTCAGCCCCCTGGTTCAACAGTTCAGAAATGTCACAACCAAAAGCAGTGACTCCAGCAGATCCAGTGAGTACCTGTTCACAGTCTCCGGTATTATAGGTTGAATATTTACAGCAAAAGCAGGGAGTGTACCATTCTGAGGCTTTTGTGTGTGTGTTTGTGTTCAGGTGCTGCTACAGGTACAGGTGAGCCCACAGTGAGTTTAAATGGCTCTCCAGCCAAAAGGTCTTTCCCCACTCACGGCAGGGCTCGATCTTGCACGAGCCACCTTCCCAGCTCGACCTCGGAGCCCGTGCAAACTCAGCAGCCCTGTTCACTCAAAGGCTCTTTGTCCTCTGATAATATTTACGCTGGACTACATGGAGATGGCACTGGCACACATGCCCCACCCGGACAAGGTGACCACCTTCAACTCACAACAGGAGATCTTAGCTGAACAGTTTTTGAATTATTTGAATTGGGGTTGTATGAGGTACTTATCGATAGTCAGTATTTTACCTACAGTAGATGGAGGCCAGCACACTCCCAGTTTGGAGAAACAGAGAGGAGTACCAGCAAGGAAGCTAAGCAATGAACTGCTGCTGTGGACAGGGTCATCGGAAAAATGTGTTTTAGCCACTTACAAAAGGTCCAGCAAAAAACAAATCTATATGAGCTTAAGTCTATGCTATATTCAAAATATTCTCACATTTTACCTTGCTGTCACACACCCTTTTCTGAAAGAGTAATATTTATTTCTCTCACTCAACCAGATCCTGTTTGCAAAAACAGTAATTTTACCTCACAGAACATGGGAGTTGCTGGTCTATTGCTGCCTCTATTGGATAGTTTGTGTTATTTGCTGTGTGTCATCCCCGCTCTCTCTACCCAGTTTTCTTTCTGCTCTGCAGCTAACTTGTCAAAATAAAGGCAAAAAAGCTTGAAAAAATAATGTTTAAAATTAATTAAAGAAATAAAATAAAATCAAAAATACAATTAATTAATTCAAAAAACAAAACAAATGTGTTTTAGCCACTTAGAAAAGGTTCACCAAAAAAAGAGATCAGTTTACAGTACATGTACGCTATATTTAGAATATTTCACCACTTTGCTGTTAGATAGCCTGTTATGATGGGAAACCACCATTATATAAACCAAATATCTCGACTGCAGAAAGTAGTAACGCCATTTAGGCAGAGCGGATCATCATAGCAACAATATTCTCACAGTTGGTTTTGAGAAGCTGCAGCCTTCATTCACTGACAAGTCAAGTCAAACCTTAACGGTATATTTGCTGCCAGATGGACAACTTCACTGCTTACCCTTTTCTCAATTTGGCGCTCATTCCCTGTCACTCTCTGCCACTTGTTGCAAACACTACACTACACTGACCAGTCAGTGGTCTGCAGTGGTTTCTGGTTTTCCCTTATCATCTAGACTCCAAAATACTCCCAAACAGGGACAAAGGCATGTCTCTTTCTTACTAATTAGTCTTGCAATTTTATCCCCCAGACGCCATGTTTCTTGGCTCAGCTGCGCCACCTTGTCCACCAAGAGACAGACTGACCTCTGGTGGCACATACTGCAGACTACAGTACATCACCTCATACAAAGTCCGGACATGCTGTTTTCACACAGTCACACCTCACACACCCAGTTCAGACAGTGTGCAGGAGCACATGAACATGGCTCCAAGCCAAGGATCTGCAGTGATAATTCATGCTAATAACATGGTGTGAATAACATTTTTCCAGTCAACTTGGCATGTTGGGGCTTGAGGAGACTTGGATTACACCAGACGAGTTATTTTATTTTTTTTTTACATTTAAAAACCAGTCACTATTCACTGAAACGGTTTGGGTTATTCTGCAATGCTGTATGCTGGAGTATTTTGTGAACTGAAAAACTAGACTCAACCTTCAGTCAACATGAGGGTGAGAAGATAATGACTGAATTTCATTTTTGGGTGAACTATCCCTTTAATACCTTGATATACCATAATACCTTTATAAGCCCAGGTAATACACTATTGACAAGTACCTTATAAAACCCCACTTCAACTAATCTAAACTATCCATTTAATAGCTAACACTGTTTGTGGTATTTTGATAAATAAGGTTGGATATTTCAACGTGTGCTCTTCTTACCCTTCTTTCCTCTTTGATTATACTCCTCTACAGGCTGGTCTAATTACCCTCAAACATCTGAGAGAGTGACCTATAAATCGAGTAGCAAGCCACGAGCTAGATTTCTCAGTGGGCCTGTGTCTTTGTCTATCTGTTTGTATCTCCTCTCTTCCGGCATAGCTTCACTTTTTTGTTTTCCATATTTTGTATTTCTCCACTTTCAGCTCACTGGTATTGTTTTTTTCTCTTTTCCAAACCTTTCTGCAGCGCTGTAGGGTTTTCTTTTGCTTTGTCCTCATCCTCATCACTTTAGCTTGTATTTTTGCTCACACAGAAATATATTGCTTATTCAAACCCCTGTGAAATTTGATTCAAATGGGTTTTTTTTCTATTTCTATTTTCTGTTTCTACATTTTTCTCTAAACAAAGAAAGACCACAAATTTGGCTCAGTATGTTATTTAACCATTTTTACTTCTTCTTGTTTATTGGAACAAAATGGCATTGTTTCAGAAGTTTAAGGTTTGAATAATCAAGGTTAATTTTAATAGTAACAACCATTATCTTACATTTCAAGTGTCTCCTACTGATTTTCATGCTATTTATCCACCTTGTGGTTTTTGTAATTTATCCATCCTGCATTAATAGGCAGTGGGCTTCTGCATGCCACATGCACTCCAGTCTGCTATAATACTTCTAATCTCTCATCTTCTCCTAACTTCTCTTTCTCCTCTGTCTTTTCTCTGTCTCTCTAACACTAACACTCTAACACTGCACTTGGACATGGACTGCTTGCATGATTTTGCTAATAAGTAAACAATGTCTTGTTTCAGGGAACTGATGTTTCATTATGTTTGTTTTTAGTTTGTTTCTTTGTTTTGTGGCTGTATTCAGCAGATTTTTTGCACTGCATCTTGTTATTGAACATTATTACCAGCTAATAGGAATGATTATTTGTATTAAGTCTTTTTTGTCTTACAGGGTCAACACTGAAACGACTGTGTCTTGGGAAAGAGCGTGGCAGCAGTACGTAGAATCTCACTAAAAATGAATTTATTCAAAATCATGTCATTATTATATAACTCTAGTCATGGTCTCACGTTATGTGTGTCCTCTCAGGGTCTGGAGCCGGGCCAGGGATTGTCAATCCATCACAGCAGCCGCCTGCTAGCGCCACACCTCCCTCTCATCAGCCTGTGATGGGACTGGCCCAGGCTCAGGCCAATAACAGCAACAACAAGAGAGGCACATACACTGGCACATCTAATGAAAACAACCTGCCTGAAGACTTGCAGCGGCTGATGGACGACTGGGCCCAGGAGGTTCTTATTGTCACCCAAAGGCCGCGCACCAACTCTCTGAGCATCAGTGGGCAGCAGTTCTGGAATCAGGTTGTGCCTCGAACACACGGACAACAGGTGAGTGCTTCGGTTGTGACTGTCATGGTGGTTATTATTAGTTTGTGTTAAATTAACCCTGTGATCATAAGAAACAAAATGAGTGGAAGTCTTACACATACCCAGTAGGCAATTCAAGGGAACAGAGGGATAGCTTAGTTGAATATGTAAGTCTAATCGGCTCATTGATCTTTTATCTGACTGAAGTTTGTGTGAGTTAGAATCTATGGCCCCGACCATGGCTCTGAAATATCAGTAGCCTAACTGTGTTGTTTATTGATAAATCTGTGGTGCTGTCTGTGGTGCCAAAGTGTGATATTTAAAAATACAGAACCAAAAGGGTTTTTCATCGGTTGGTTTGCTAGTTGCAGCTAAATGAAACAAACTGCGTCCGTCCCCCTGTTAAAAATTAACAAATCACCTACTGCATACACCCACAGTGCTTAAATAATGCGATCTGAAGTGGAGGTTTGTGGGCTTGCAAAGCCTTCAAATCAGGAGAAAACAAAAACCCTTTTATTTGCCTAGAATTAAGCCAGATTGCAAATTTTAAAAAATAGAATGAATTAAGATTACACACCTGTCTTAAATTACATTCATATCATATCATATACCCTGTCAGATGACAGCTGCCAGCAGAAATACAGTTTTTTGCTGTTTTTTTCTGTCAGAAGTTGCATTCCCAGTTGGAGATTGTATTGGTATTGGTTTTATGCCTTGACCACTGCCATTTATATTTTCCAGTCCTCCTGTAAAATGACAGTCAGACAATGTTATCAAGAGTGATATTATGGGTGGTGAGGTACACTGTGTCGTTCTTGAAATGTATTTTTCCAACGTGTGCCAGACACCTCAAGTAAGGAGGGGTGGCATTGATCTCGATTATTGAAATTGAAAGCTCATTTTGATAGATTTTTGATGTAATATTGAAATTGTTACACCCCTAATACCTACAGTTCATCCACTTTACAGACATAAACCACAAACACAGATAAAGACACAAACACACAAGGGCAACAATGATCCATGTAAACGAAAGCATGCATATACATTATGTTCTATGTTTGCACTAAAAGTGCAGCATTCATCGAGCATGCTCATATTTTTGGTGAACAGTGCGGATCAATTTGCAATCAATGAACGTGGGCGGCGTTCAACTGCGCTCACGTTATCAGCTAATAAAAAGCATGAAGTGTATAGACTACACTGCAGAATGGAGTTTGTGATACAATAAGAAAAGGACAGATAGATCCACATCATATCAGCTTGTCTCCTCCGTCTTCATCTCCCTGCAGTTCTCATGCATCATGGTGTGTTCAGTTTGAACTTGAAAGTCAAAATTTCGACATGCCAGCTGAAAATTTCAATAGTATGTTGGTGTTCTAACTTTGCTGTCTGCTGTAGTGTAAAACATTCTGAAATTGTTGTTAATTTTATTTAATATCTGAACATATTCAAATGGCCATTCAATATTCATTACAAAAACATGAATATTGCACACCATTTAGTAAGATGTCATTATATAGACGCTCCAGGGTCCCTTGTAAGAGGAGGCTCTAGCTAAAATAACTAAAACCAATGAAAAAAAATGGAAGAAACAAACATGAGCTAGTTCATCTGTGGGTCTGTGAACTGAACTATGAGCTAGCTCTTTTTAAGGGTGAACTTAACTTGTGCAAAGTGCACAATACTGCATGGACCTCAGGAGGAGTGGCTGTTGCCTTATAACAGCTAATGGAGATCCAAATAAATTATAAATAAATGGCAACAAACAATAAAAAAAATAAAAAAAAGTATTTTTGAGTGTGCTACAGGCTATCTGGCAGCAGTTCCACACCACAGAGTACATATATCTTGTATATTTCCCCTGTTTATTTATTGTGTTGTATAAATGCAGTTAATGATTGTTGTGGAGTTTATAATCTGCCTGTTATATAACCTTTCTAGGTATCATCATGGACAGCCCCAGGTCCAGAGGCCTGTGGTCTTCCCATATCGTGGCCTGACAGCCCCGGGTCAACAATGATGAGCACCCCCTCCACAGGGCCCCATCCCACTTATCAGCCACACGCTCCCTTCAGGGCCTTGTCCTCCTCCCCTCTCTCTGTTAGCCAGTGGCCTGGGTTCCTCTTCCCCTTTACCACAGGAGTCTTTGCCTTTCCTGCTGTGCCCTCAGCCCAGGACACCCCCAGCCCCATCACAGCTCCATCATATCAGCCGCCGGACCCCAAAGCTAGGACTCTCTAATCTGAGTAGCATTGTGTCTTCCAATTCTGTTACCAAAAAGAAAACTCATGATAGGTCTAGTCAATCTTATGTGCATATACTGTATATATTTAACCAGCATGAATTTAACCATATGTACATACTCGTCTCCATTCTTCTTGAGTTTCGTGTTATTTGTTTCATTTGCATCAACATACCTCATGTCCATTTTGCAGTACATAATCCTCGAGTGCAGTGTAATGGTAGTAGTACATTAAAAGATGTATAATTAGCCCAACCAGGCTCAAAAGTGCAGATTTTTGTCATTGCTTATGTATGTACCTTACCACCCATTGAATGTACATAATGCACTGTTCATTCATGCTGTGTTTCTATAAATATTTCATGTTTGTGTTGCTCATATCACCCCTATATATATATAAGCTGCCGTGTGTATATATGAATTCTTGTTAGTCTGTACATAGCTCCTGTGTTTGTACAGTTAACATTAGATGATCCATAGGTTGGTGCTGCAGATATGTGTCTTAATGCAACACCTTATTAGCCACCATCATGCCGTCACTGTGAAGACTTGACATCCTGGTCACTAGGACCGGTTGCTTTACTCTGCTCTCTCTCAGTCCAAGGATAGGTTTCATTCATCATCGATGAAATGCTTCCAGCACAAGCGCTTGAAATATCCTTAAGAGATTTGAATGAACTTGAACTTTATCTTCAGGTGGAAAAAACACCTGTGAGAGTGCCTTGAATTGCAGTTTCAATTTTATGAAGAAAAGCATTTAGGTTCAAAGCAAACACTAGATATTCTATATATGCTTTCACCTTTAAAGGTAAATTATGTGATTTGAATAATGAATGTGGATTAAAACATATTTAATTTAGCAACAAAAACACAACTAAACAATAATCTGGTCATGTTGCAGTTCATAAAATATCACAGATTGTAAGAAGAAATCTTGTTCACTGAAGTTTTCTTGTGGGATTGCTCTGCCACCTGCACCACCGCCTGCATGAATACACTGATATTCTGAATGTGCACAGGTTGACGTGGTGGGTCACAGGAGGATATAGTTCAGAATACCATACGTACGACCAGGAGGGCTGAAGGACTCGACGTACGAGTCAAAATCATAATCATAATCATACCTCTACTAATGCAATCTGTAGCTTTACATATTGTTGCCTTTGTGGTTTTTAAAGAGATTACTGTGTGGTTGGTTTGTTGTTTGATAAATGTTGATGATATGATGATGTTAGAGGCACAGGCAGAATGTGAATTATTGAGAAGCCACAACTGTTTGACACAGTATTTGTACAATGCGTAGGTTTTTCTAAATTATGTTTATTAGATGCTGGCTTCACTAGATCGTCATGCAGCTAATTGTGTGTATTATGGCTTAAATCAAAGGTCTAACCGTCTAACACGGTTTCAGTTATATCAATAGTGCGGACTCAAAAACAACACCTTAACTTTCAATACTTCTCCTCTTTTGTAACTTCTACAATTCTCTCTGAGGAATAGTTTGTTGAATGCATCAATAGCCGTGCTTCCATTAACATATTTTTATGTGCATTAGAAAAGATTGACATAAACAGCAACATCTGGGGAGGAAAATTCAAAATTTTGCAAAAAAAAGTTTGTACTCTTGCTTGAAGTCGTTGAGTTAATTCCCCTAATGGGAAATGAAGACAGTTCTGACAGCGAAATACAATTCAGCAAACTTGGTACTTAAGTCGACTTTCTCCTGTTCCTGTAAAAGCAATATATAGGGTCACATCTTAAGTTAGCTAATGTTAGCAAAACACTAGCTAACTAGCTAGATAATGTTAACAAAACTCAAGCCAACTTGTTACCTAATGACAGATGTAGATTAGCTAGCTGGTTTGTTAGCTAGTATTTTGCTAATATTAGCTAAGTTAAAACGTGGTATGTCACTTTTAAAGCTTCTCCAGAAACGTCATTCAATCATCTTCAAAATTGTGTTTACTTGTCAATGTAGACGACCCTAACACAAAGCAGGGAAGGACAAAGCTGACTGATGTACCAAGCTTGCTCAACTGTCACTGGGGCACTGAGCGAAATGGGGCGGGACTTGAGGAGGCTCAATTACAATGTCTTCTTGTGCCCTCTCGTTCTGCAATACAATGGTTTTCTGAGTGAAACATTGGCACCATCTACTGCTGATTTTGATGAACAAACTCCAAATAATTGCATAATGGTAGTGGATGGAAACATTCATTCACATTTTCTTTAGTGGATTTACTTGAAATTTGTGATAGTTTTGGATGGAAACACGGCTAATGTTTTATGTATTCTGCAAAAACAAAGCTGTAGACGGGTGGGTGTGAGGAGACAGATGTTCAAAACTGAGAGAGCTATTATAGACAAACATCTTAGTGCAGTTTGCACTGACTGCAGACTGAAGTTACTGAAACAGCTATATCAGTCTCTTCGTGGCCTGTTTCTTAACTCGTAACGGCTTCAATTCTAACATGCTCATTACGGTTAAAAGGGTAATCCAACGATTAATATTGCACTTCCACACTGCTGGTGAAGCACATGTGGCAGATTTTAAAAGGAATGCTCAAAAGTATATAGCAGAGGCCAAGTATTGGTCAAGCTCCAGAAAAACTGGGACCTACATTTCCCACAATGATATATATATTTAAGCTCTTTGCAGAGCCACAGAAGACATTATACATTAATTATAACAGTCTTAACAGGCGAGGTAGTGCTCCTTGTGATGAGTAAACTGAACTTTATGTGTAAAATCGGTGGAGTGCCCCTTTAAAATCTTTCCATGTTTGCACAATGTGACAATATTTTAAATATTTGTCTTAAAAGATTCTACCATGATATAGATTTTCTTTTCTTGAGATCATTTCCTATGCAGCTATTTACTTTGTGCTTTACACAGTAACTCCTGTCTTTGACCTCTTTAACGCTTGCAATGAAAGCTAGGTGTATGATTGCTTTTGCCTGCTGTACCACCTGTTTTCCCGCCATTTCCTGACCTCGTCCAATCGGTACTCTTTCACAAAAGCTGTACATACTTGAAGACAGAAATAATAAATTCATTTTTGCTTGACACCATACAATATTAGTCATGTATGTGTTTCATTAACGGTGCGCTCTGAACATACAAAGCCAAATTGTCTCTGTGTATCTCTTTACGTTTTCAAACCAAGACTGGCTGTTTGCATGAAAAGCTTTCAGAGGTGTGGACTTGAGTCACATGACTTGGACTTGAGTCACAAATTTCATGACTTGGACAACACCATTGACTCTTGACTTCACCTGGACTTGAGCCTTTTGACTTAAAAATTCTTGATACTTTCCCCCAAGCCCCCAAGATGTAAAAGTATGTTATTTAAAAGGGTGCCATGAATCAATTAATTTCTCTTTATTTCCTGAATTGACTAACATTAACCATATCCAGTCCCAGCAAGTTGATGCTTCCATCTCAGCAGCATCCAGTCAAATCACAGGACAGAACCATGAAGTACTAATATTACGTTACTGAACTGAAAAAATGATGCAAAAGATAATTTTGTTGAAAAACTGAGCATTTAAGAAGGTAAAAGTTGATACAGATATGAGGCATCATCAGGATGAATGGGAAAACTGTGGGATCCTGACAGTTACAGTCGCTAATTTGTCCAGACAAACTGTAGAAGTTGAACAAACTAAGCTATAGAAGGCCTGGTTTTACTTTGTTAGGTTAAATGATGATTTTAGCTGGTGATTTGATCGAATAGTTGTAAATATCAAAGTATTTCACCTCCAGAGATTCAGTTGGAACATCTCTCACAGGAAGACAACAAAAAACGAATGAACACTGAGATTTACAGGTAGTATCGAGGTTGTCAATATAAATTTATAAATGCTAAACTAATCCTTTGAGAGGCAAGTCAAATGTTTTTGGGTTTCAGACCTTAGTTGCATATTGTGACACCCATCATTTTCCCCTCCTATTACTTCATATCAATATGGCTGACATGAAGAAGGTCTGTGGTCTAATGTAAAACAAGTTGCAGTGACTTCCAACTTTTAAATTTGAAGATGCACAAAGAATGTTAAGTTGAGGCAAATAATAACAAAATTTAGTGAGTTAGTGCTCAACTAACATTTAGCTAACAACCAAATAATTTGTAAATCAACAAGGCTGGAAACTCACTGTTACATTTTTACTTTTTAGGACTCGAAACTCAAGACTTGGGACTTATCAGTCTTGGGACTTGACTTGAGACTTGAGTGCAAACTTGTGACTCGTGAGACTTGTGACTTGCAGGACCCACATTGTTAACAGTAAATCTCAAATAAGCAGTTGAATTCCTGATAAGTGTCTGTTTTTTTTCTTCCTGTCATGATGATTCCTGTTAACTTAATCTGTGATTTTTTGGCAGCAAAGTCTGTGTGTACGTGTAGGCATGTGGGTTGGTGGATGGCAGTGTGATGTTTACGTGTGGGTGTGTGTGTTTTTGTCACATGAGCAGAGAGAGAAAAAGAAGAGTTTGCCCTTTTAAAGAAATATGTACACACTAATGCTGTCCTTGTCTGTTTGAGTTCAAAAGACAGTTTCAGCTGCCTGAGTTGCACTCTGGTGGGAGCCATCATGGGGAGAACTGTGGTGCAAATCACCCTCTTTGGGCTGCTGCTGGCTTTGGTTACCACACTACCAAACAAGGTAAGGTCACCGAACCTAAAGGACAGAGCACTACATTGCAAGAAAAGTTGATTTATTGAATATATCTATATCTTACCATTGGTTAGTTAACAGATAATTGAGGATTGTGCTTGAGTTTCGCCAGCTGCTGCAATTCATTGAACTTTGCCTCTGATAAACATAAAAAAGAACAGGTTGAAGGACCTGCTGGCTCTCTACCTTTGGTGTTGTTTTGTGTGTGATTAATGTTGTCATGGGGACAAAGTCACTTGAAGATAATACATTAAATTTTAGTAATTGGACGGTGTTGGTAAATGTTAGGGTTACTTTATGGAAAATTCCAGTGGATTATTTTAAAGTCTGTGTAAAGGAAAGGAAAGTTTAGCACATTAAAGAAATAGTTAGAAATTTTTGAAAAGACTGAGAACTATGTAGTACTGAATTGTGGTGTTAGACTGTTAAAGGCATACAGTTTCGATGTGAGTAGCTGAGTTTTGGAGACATCAGCTGTAGAGATTTCTGCCTTCTCTCAAATAAAATGGGATTAAATGGCACAAATCCTGTTTTGCTCCAAGCACCAAAAAGTCATTTGAAAAATGCAAAACCACTGTCTCTTTCCAGAAACCATGACCCAGTTAATCAAGATAATACACAGAGCTTGTTGTGAGCACTTACATGCAGGAACCAACAACTAATAACAAATCTGACTGGGTGGTTAATACCACTTTCTGTGGTGTAACACACATTTATCACTGCTTTACACTTTAGGTCAACAATGCAATATACTCCTAAGTGAGAAAGCATTGTGAATTTGAATGTGTATAACCCATGTTGTAGGGAGTAGTTTCAAGACTTGATGTTAAGGTTTGGGAATAGAGAGTGTGCAAGTCACTGCCATGTGATTATGGAAGGGGTGTTTCTGCAGTTAGACCAATGAGATTTCACTGATGCCACCCACCAACACTTTGTTTTTCACTATCATCTGATCTTTGGTCAGGTTTGGTTTTGAGCCAGCGAGATCAAACTTTATTTTTAATTGTGAAATTTGCCTCTTGTATTTGCTCAGGATGACTGGGACATCTACAGCTTTCACATCAACTCCACAGTGAACAGTCGTTATGCCACCACTGTCATCACAAGCCGAGTGGCCAATCGTATGGACTCGTCAAAGGAAATAGAATTCCATGTCCGGATTCCCAAGAATGCCTTCATCAGTAAATTTGCAATGTGTGTGAATTATCTTGGAATATTTACAGGAATTTGCACATAAATAATTGTACATCAAAGAATAAGGAAAATAAATCATGGGGTACACATGTATTTGTGTATAAATAAAGACTTTTCCGTGGTCTTCCTCAGGACAATAGACGGCCAAGTGTATGATGGTGTTGTGAAAGCTAAGGAGCAAGCTCAGCAACAGTACACTGAGGCCGTGTCCCGTGGCCAAAGTGCTGGGATTGTCAGGTACATCGATCAATGAATCAGTTTCTTGCCAGGGCTTATATAAGTGTTTTTTATGTTGTAATTCTCTGTTGCACAAAATGTTGTTTATTTTCTTGCACAATGCTGGCTACTTTCACATCCTCAGGTCTTTAAAATCCTTCAGATGAAACAATCTGGGTGTTACAATGCCTGAATCTTCAGGGATTGTAAAACCCAGTTCTGTTAATGAATCTGTGGTGGAAAAGTCACCCTTGTTCAAACTACTCACTGCCCATACCCACACTGAGGGTAATGAGGGGTCATTTTAAAGGGTTATCCATATCACCCAGCAAATGATCTTCTCTGTTGCAGTTCTGTAGGGAGGACCCTTGAGGAGTTTAAGACCTCTGTGACTATAGCTGCTCACAAAAAAGTCACCTTTGAGCTCACATACGAGGAACTGCTGAAACGTACGCTTGGCAAGTACGAGCTGCAAATCCACGCTCGACCCATGCAGCCTGTCAAAGACTTCAAGGTCAGTCTTTCCTGTTTTCAAAAAATCTATTCATTGATCATCCAGAAAAAAATAATATTTGGGTAATAACATCCTGTATGGTCAGAGAGTCTAACTACTATTCTATTTTTATTTCCTCCTTAATGCCAGGTTGATGTGTACATTAACGAGAAAGCTGGCATCAATTTCATGGAGGTTAAAGGAGGACTGAGTACCAAAGCCCTGGCTAATGCCATCACCAAAACACATATAGACAAAGAGGTACAGCATGCAGTGGTGCAAAGTTATGATCTGTATGTAACTCAGTTGCAACCTTATTCTCATCTATATGCAACTGATCACCTGTACTACACATAATGGCATCAATATGGCACTGGACACTGGACTGTTTACAATGTGCATACCAAATTTATATTCGTTAACAGTGGACATTTTTCACTCTGGTTTATTCCTTATTCTAGTGCATTTCCTTTGACCAATGCAACTCTTTTATTGACTTCCATGTCTATAAAAATGATTCATCCTGTTTCCAGGCGTGGGTGTATTTCTACCCAACTGAGGACCAACAGAAAACATGTGACAGCTGTGGAGAGCAGGGTATGAATGGAGATCTGGTTATTGTTTATGATGTCAAAAGGGACACCTCACTGGGGGACATCAAGGTACAGCAAGGCTGTTGTTTTTGAATAGTCTCTTAGCACTGAACATGAATAATCTATAAGAGCTAAAACAAAAAAATATTTACTGAAATGTATATTTCGTCTTTTCAGCAATCTTTGTTAACTAATCACACTTTCTTCTCACTCCCTCCAAGACATCAGATGGGTACTTTGTTCATCACTTTGCTCCATCCAGTCTTCCCCGCATACCAAAAAATGTTGTCTTCATTATTGATCAAAGTGGCTCCATGCATGGCAAGAAAATCCAACAGGTACAGTTTCTGAAGTGTTTGCATTTTAATTTTTGTCACTTGATTTATTTCACAGACTATTTTATTAACTACACAATGTAGGAACACAAATATCACATTGCTTCTTATTTGAATAAAAGTTCTAATGTGTGAATGATGCTTTTGCCCAGACCCGCACAGCATTAATCCATATCTTGAATGACCTGGCAGCAGATGACCACTTTGGTCTCATCACTTTTGATAGTAACATTTTTCACTGGAAACGAGAACTTGTTCAAGCCGACCAGGAAAACTTGGACAGTGCCAAGAAATTTGCACGGCAAATTATGGATAGAGGAGGTGAGATTTTTGGTAAATATTTTATTAAGGCATGTGAGGATCTGGCAGCAGAAAGGCAGTACAGAAACATTTTTTCGTTTGGTCATTTCAGCCACTGACATTAACAGAGCAGTGTTGGAAGGAGCACGTATGCTGAATGCACATCCCCGAGAGGGTTCAGCATCTATCCTTATACTTCTCACTGATGGAGACCCAACCACAGGTTACGAGACAACACACATTCACACAAACATGTGCACAAATACCATTAGTCATTACTGAGAACCGGACAAACTTTTTGAAGATTTTATTTCTGTTCCAGCAAGTTTTTCTGTCTTTTAGCTGAATCTGTATGGCTTATAGGCAAACAACAATAAATACAACAACTAACAAAATAATTGAATTTCACGGCATAGTTGTAGCGAGTACCCATTTTGTTTTACTTATTTAGAAGTTGCTCAGAGTTTTCTACATGCTAATAAAAATTCTTTTTCAGCTTTTATTTATAAGTGCTCAAATAATTTAGAAAGTTTACTGGTGCTTGAGTAGAATTCATGCCTTTTTAAAAACAGGAAGTGAGACAAGGGTTCATGGGGTAGAGCTAAACATTTTTATGTCTGATTAAATCATGTTTTTGTAAAAATCTGACCGAGTTGAAGTAAATCTGGGACACAACTTTAAAGGGCCAGCATTTTCATAAAAATCAATTTCACAAAACAAAAGTGATTATAATGGCACCTATGTTATCAGTAGGCATTACTGTATTACAGGTTTAGATTTAGAGGGCTTTTAACACATTTCTTAACTGTTTGAAGTGAATTCTTGTCTAGGACAAGTGTTTTTAAAGCAAACTAAACCATTTTATAAATTACATACACAAATGTTTAAAGAATAACTTTTCACCAGAAAAATGGGATTAGTCTTTCTCCTCTTGAACTTCAAAGAGCATGGACATTGAAATTAATACACCTTTAACAAAATTTACAGTTAAGTCTATAAAATTTGTATATGTACTCACTGTAACCTCTACTGATCACAGGATAGTTGTTTGATTGCATTGTGTAAAGGAATTTGAGCTTAATTTTTTTTTTTTATTCACACGTCTTGTGTCTTTTCAGGAGAGACAAATCTTGAAAGAATACATTCAAATGTAAGACGGGCTATTGCGGATAAATTCCCACTCTACTGTCTCGGTTTTGGTTTTGATGTCAATTTTGAGTTCCTTGAGAAGATGGCACTGCAGAACAACGGCGCGGCACGGCGGATTTATGAAGACTCTGATGCTGATTTGCAGCTGAAGGTATTTTAAATCACTTGTTTCCCATTTATTTGAGTTAAGATTAATGCCAACTGTTCGCCAAATAAGTAAGTTTCTGTTTATGAGTCATAAGAAATCATTATTAAACTTATAATGGTTAAATTAAACAATATGTTAGGGGCACCCCTGTGGCTCGGTTAGTGGGGCGTGCGCGCCATGTATTGAGGCTGTTAGTCCTCTGCAGCGGCCACCGGTTACGAGTCCTTCACTCCCCTTTCCTGTCATACCTTCAGCTGTCACTATGATTAAAGGCAAAAAAGCTAAAGAAATCATCTTTAAAAAAAACAAAGAAAAAAAACCCAAAAAACAATAGGTTAATGGAGCCTCGCAGGCAGTCACTAAACTGTGTGTATTTTCAGAGCATTGGGCTTTTGTTTCCAGGATAACAGGCGTAGCTTTATATTGACAGGCAATTGACAGTTATAAATAGCTGATCAACTTACAGTGTAGGACTTGTCATCACTTGTCATAGTCAAAATATAACCACGTGCCTGGCTTTGAGTGGGGGAGGAGGAGGGAAACAACTCCTTCAACCATAAACCATGTATTAAATAGGATTCAGCCTATTTATTATATGGACTGTGGCTCCAATTCACAATTTGGACTGCAGTACTCAGTCTGGGGTCTTACATATTTCTCTTTTAAACATTTACACAGTATCCATATTGTTTGTCTGCAGGGTTTCTATGAAGAGGTGGCAACTCCTCTGTTGACAGACGTGACAATGATCTATATCGGTGGGACCAACCTAACCCAGACCAACTTCAGCCAGTATTATAATGGCTCTGAGATTGTGGTGGCAGGTCAGATCACTGACAACGACATTGAAACCTTCACTCCACAAGTTGTGGCCATTTCGGTAAGGGTTGATCCAAACTGCTCATCTGCCGTAATATTCTGAAAGGCTTCTGAAAGTCCCTGTGTACACTCACATGACAATTCGTTTGGACAATGGCAGAGCACTAAAAAGATGGTGTTTTCTGAAACAAATGAGACCGTGGAGACCACTGGAACAGCGTCTGACAGCCGCATTCAGAGGGTTTGGGCCTACCTCACAGTCAAACAGCTCCTGGAGAAAGAGTGAGTGTGGTGTCAATCATATTATATCTTTCCTCTTGTTTCCAATCAATAATTCAAGAGCCACAGCACTCATTTTTCTAATTAATTAATTAATTAATTGTTGAGCGGAAATATAATCAAGAGGTGGAAAAGGCTCATTCATTTTCCAGAGGCCAAGGTGGTGTCTGTAAATTGCTTTCTTTAAAAAACTGACATTCAAGAAGCTTGAACCAGAGAATGTTTAGCAGTTTCACTGTGACTTAAACTGTTTTAATCAATAGACCCTTAACCAACTATAGCAAAACAGTAGCTAACTATTGTATCATTGTATTGTATCATTAGGGTGTTCTGTGAAGACTAGCTAACTAGCTAGCTACATCAATCAATAGCTAGCTAGTTACATCTGATAGCTAATGTTAGCAAAATGCTAGCTAACTGGCTGACTAATCTACATCAGCCAGCTAGTTGACCCACAAATCATTCTCTAAACATCAAAGGTGAGCCCCAAAGTAACTAAGTACAAATACTTTGTTACTGTACTTAAGTAGAGATTTCAAGTATCTGTACTTAACTTGATTATTCGTCAGACAAAGTTTTGACTTTTATTCCTTACATTTTAACACAAATATCTGTACTCTCTATGTACTTTATTTTTGCTTTATTTATTTTTTTATCTTTTATTTCACACAGAAGTAAACAATGGAGACTTCTCATTTCGAGCTGATGACCGACTGACTTTGGTGGCAGAAAACTGTCCCTGAGCAGATTAACAGATTTTATCAGCCATAGCTAGTTAGCTTAAGATGACGTCAATGCTAATGCTAAAACCATTACTTATCATCTGATCATTTCAGCACTAATCTATTGGCAATCTAAGAGGAAACTTGCTGCATTATTTTTTCCCTCAAGACTGTTCTGCCTATTCCTAGCCTACTGTGTTGTGATTGGCTACTGATACTGAGCTGTGATTGGCTAGTTCTTGTTGCCTTGACGATGTGTCCATGTGATTACCATAGACCCTTTTTAATGTTGTGAAAGGATCTATTTTAACCATAAACCATGATCTTTTTGTAAACGTAGCCAAGTAGTTTTTGTACCTAAACCTAACCGAACAATGACTGAAAACGGAAAATTATGAGTAATCTAAGTCTAAAAATAAGTTAAAAGTAATATTTAGACCAGTGTTGTGTATTTGATTCATTAGGTATCATGCAAGAACCACTCAAACAAACAGATTTGTTCATTTTTCAACTGTCTGGTTAAGAACACATGTAAAGGACAAGACAGGACACATGTGCATAAACAATTTGTGACACAGACTGCAGTTATCTGGACCTGAGAAGCAGAATGTGAAAGAGGAGGCCATGAGGCTGTCGCTGAAGTACAACTTTGTGACCCCACTCACATCCATGGTGGTCACCAAACCTCTGGGGGAGAATACAGATGTGCTCCATAAACCCAAAGAAGGTGAAACACCACTTGCAAGGAACCCTCCTGTAGGACAATCTCCACCCCGGTTTGGTGTAGGAGGTAAGAACCATAAATCTGAGCAAAACACAAACACAGTGTCAAATCATCAGTGTTCAGCAGCTCTTTGTCATCATTTCTCTCTTAGCAAGGCCACGTAGTTTTCCAGGTAAGACACATCTGCGCAAGCTAATGGTGTAATTACACTGTAGTTTGTGAGATTGTATAAGGTACTGACTGCTTATTAAAAAAGTTCTGATTCACTATATTATAGCCACAGACGTCTGATCAGGGATGAAACATTAAATTTATTGAATCCTGTCCCCACACACAGAATGATAACAGTATGAGGTTCTATTCATGGAACAGAAGCAAAACTACAAAGCAAGCATACTCAGCCTAAAATAAATAAAATCTATACAATGGCCACATGAACATAATCTGATTAAGATTAAGTTTAAGGGAAAGTTCACCCCCCAAAAAAGCCATTGAATGTTCATATCAGGGAAATTAGGAGCCTTTTTCACTTAGTTATTACATTAATAATAACTATAGATTCCCTGTCTGAAATTTGTCAGTGGCACTTCTAATTTCAAGTGTGGGACTTTATTTATTTATTTATTTGCATTTTTTCCTATATATAAATATGGAGATATGGTTAATTAATCGATAATAATCAACACAGTGGTTAATTTGTTTTTCTAAACAAATTAAAAACAAATTCACAGTTTGTAATTAGATAATTAAGAACAAATAGTTTTTTAACATTCACTTGACATTAATTGCCAATACCTAAGTGTCATGCAACATCAGTAGAGCAGTTGTAGAACTGATTAATGGTCCTGGTTAAACACTGACATGACATAAAATTTTGCATCAATACAAGCTAATTTGTCAACATCATGAGTAAGAGTAAATAAATTATTGTTTCTTTGTTTTTCATCCTGACAGCAGGAGTGTTACTAGGCATGATACACACATCTGGATCTTTCTGACATTACCAATGTACTATTAATTAATTAACAATATATTTTATTTTACACTACATAGCTTATAGTATGGCATGTAGAATACAGACAGTATACATTCCTTCTCATGGGTAAATCTTCTCATTCTCAATATCAATTGTAAATTTACAACTGTACCTTAATTTCTTCTTAACGTTATCATCTTTTTCTTTTTAGCCCTTCCAGGACCACCCTCTAGAGGTATGACATAGATACTCATGTGCACTATTCTGACATGACCACACAGTAATGTATTAAACTAAACAGCTTAGAAGCTTAAAATAATAGACCTTGTTCATGTTTCCTGACTGGAACCTGAGGTGTGACTAAAATTTATTCCACATCTGTAGGAACATTATTACTACCTCATAAACTAACTGAAAAATACTCTAAATAAAACTAAACAACGAGAATCTTTTTGATTTGAAAACGCATTAATGCAGTAATTTTCTTACATTGATATTATAAAACATTACATTATATCATATTATAAAATCTTAAATGCTAATATGCATCATAGGTTTAAAATACAACCCAGAAAATAACGCAAAAATAAACGTGCATCTTTGCATTTAAACTAACTGACGCTTAAGGAAAAATTTATCAGTGTATTTT
Source organism: Lutjanus erythropterus (assembly GCF_056507025.1). NCBI lineage: Eukaryota > Metazoa > Chordata > Actinopteri > Lutjaniformes > Lutjanidae > Lutjanus > Lutjanus erythropterus. The sequence continues at coordinate 25,670,221 of NC_139318.1, forward strand.
ATACATTTTATAGAGGTAAATGCACTAAGGTAATTCAACGATCCTCTTTGTAACAGTGAGTGGTTGTTTTTGTGCTTAGAATATTGGCTCCTTTGTTGAGACCAAACTGAATAAAAAACTGTTTGGATTAAAAACTTCATCACACTTCTCTCTGTGATGCTTCCCCATACCTTTTTTTTACACTTATATTGTAACTCTTTAAATCCAAAGATGCATCAGATAAGTTTTAACTACGACCAAAAAATAACATGAAACAGTTGCATCTTTGCTATATTTTAATAAGACTAATTCATGCTCGACAAAAAAATCTGCCAGATTTAACCAGTCACAATCTGGTCACTCGTAATGCTAAATGGCAGTTTTGCAATTTTATCGTGTTTTACCAAAAGTGTTTAATCTCAATGAATCAAATAGAGGAGGAGTGATATTGCAAGCTCCTTGCAGCCAGGCCTCTATGCATTGTCTCCAGAAGAATTATCATGAGGCTACAGTCATGCACACTTGCAACCTGCAAGATTTAGGTATGGGGGTGTGGTGCCTTGGCAGTTGGACAGCAGGTGACGGCCGGGGTCTTGACAGTCTGAGCTAAAAACCTTTTGCAAGGGTACTGGGGAACTGTCTGATTATAAGAGTATAGAGAAGCCTTATGACACTTGTGTACTGTTTTATGTGTTGTTTAGGATGACTTCCTACTGGGACTGCTTGAAATTACCATATCTGACGTTACACTCGGGTTGTCATACTGTTGTGTTCCAGGTTGTAAGTCATATAAACATAGGGAATCTGACAAACTGCTTCCTGACTGATCAGCAACTGAAAAGACATGGATAGTGAAAATCCAGAAGGACAGTAGATCATATTTAAAGCTCAAACAACATATTTCATAACACATTAGCTACACTGAGACAACAACTAGCGTTAGCTTTCAACCACCTGCTAGCTGACAGCAGCCTGCTGTTTGATAGTGTACACCACTGGTTTGCAATCTGAGGCCCGGGTACCCTTTGGTGGCAGCACCAGGAATCACAGAGGGTCCCCAAGGCTTTGTCTGCTCTGAAGCTGTCAAAATAAGCTATGCACATAAATAAAAATCACAATTTATACAAAAGTCTATAAACAAAACTATTTAAAAAGATGCAACAGACCACAAACCTGCAGCTTATTATATTTCCACAATACAGACACAGATTAGAAGAAAGACAGAGACAGCAGTGTTTTTATGAGTCTCAACCTCGTGAGACAACCTCACGGGAGGCTACAGGTTCTGCCCAAAGGCTGACACCTAGAAACATCCCAAACACAGCAAAATAATAGGAACTGAAAATGTAACCTCCTTTGTAGAGATAAAAAAAACAGGCAAAAGGCAGGGTCGATGCAGATACAGAGACCACCATACACTTCATAGGCAAAGATTGAGAGGGATTTCTTTTTTTATATGAGTCTATACTTTTCTTTCTTAAGAAAAGCTGCAAAACATACAGTCAATATAAAGTAATGTAATTAATTTGCTTCAGAGACTTACTAAATCCTCCATTCTGCCCTTAATAATTTAATTTGGTACTTTTATATAATATGACAAAAAATGCCTTGAACAATATATTTATGCACTGTAAAAAAAAAAAAAAAAAAAAAAAGTTGAGAAAACTCTTTTTGAGTTTTGAATCAAACTCAAACTCCTAAATTTTGAAATAAATTAAACAAAGTTTCTCTGGCCTATTTTCTTTTCTTGAGGTAATTTGCTTTTCTTTTTTAAATGAACTTGAATCCTTTAGTTTTAGAAAAAAAAAAAGATTTTCAAAAACTGTTCACAGTGAGCTGTGAACTTGATATGTCATTATTTGGGTGATTAAAAATTAAATAGTCGCTGCTGAAAATGTTAAATTATCAACCATTATTCACTTTCACTTCACTGAGTTTACTTAAAATGTTTTGAAATAAAGTTTTTCTAAAAATAAAATTAAATCATCTCAACAAAACTTTATTAGTTGGTTCAACTATTCAACTTAAAAGTTTGAGTTGGGCTCAAAACTCAAAATCCACTGAAATAAGTTTCCTTGAAATTTTGAGTTTTCTCAACCTTTTCATTTTCACAGTGTGTGTTTACCCACATTTACAAAATAAAAGTCTTGTTGAAATAGTCTCCCCCCCCCCCCCCTAATTCCAGTATACGAGACTACGAAGCCATTGCCTAGCCAAAATGTTATTTTATGACACAGGGGTACCTCCTTGAGAATTTCAAAGTACGTTAACAACTGCATCTTAAATTCATGTTAACATCTTTTTATTTTTGACAGGAAGTCGTCGTTTTGATAGTACTAGCAGAAGCTCCCGAAGAAAAGGTATGAGAGTGTAGGTGTATGACGAGTACGTACTCGTGCATTAATATGACTACACTGTATATGTATTCAACAGTATATGAAGATTTAAAAAGCTTAAAAAATGACCTTGTTCAGATCAAAGTGTGACTAAGGTTTATTACAGATCTGCAAGAAGATAATTATTTCCTTATACATGTCAAATAAAAAATAGAATCCTTTCGATTCAAAAATGAACTGTTTTCCCTGTACATTTTTTTTACACTGTAACTTCTTAAATCCAAAGATGGATCAGATAAGTTTGCAACACAACCAAAAAATAATATGAAAACAGATGTTGCATCTTTGCAAGATTTTAATAAAACTTATACGTTTAACTAAAAAAAAAAAAAAAAAAAGCCAAATTTATTCTCAATATAATCAATTGCATCATGTGTATCTAGATGCTCAGTGGCAATTCAACTTTTACTGTGCTTTACCGACCTCAATGGATCAAATGGGGGGGGGGGGATTGGGGGGGTGGGGGGGGTGGGGGCCTCCCTGAGACACACCTGGGAGGGTGCAAGCTAATTTATAAATGAATTATTTGAATTAACGAATATATTTTTATTTCATGTTATCATCTTTTTCTTTTCAGCAGGAGGTGGTTTCGGTGGCTTCTACCATGATTTAGGTACTCATGCACTGTTCTAATGATCACACCAGATGTATTTAACTATATATGGAGATTTTGCAGCTTAAAAGTATGGTCTCACATTTCACATTTTGACACTTGAGTTTGCTGAAGTGTGACTAAGGTTTAGCATGTTCAAGAACATCATTACTACAATGTCAAAAAAAGAAGAAGAAGAACAAGTTGAGAAAACTCAAGGCAACTGCCTTCACTTAATAACAGTTTTGCCATTAAGTTAATATTACAGTGATAATTTATATTTCTTCTTTATATCATTTTTGATTTGTCAACAGCACACAGCCCTCCTCTTCTTGGCAGTTACCCTAAATCAGGTATGGCATAATCACTTTTTTGATATGACTGGTCAATAATGTTATTTATTGAACTATATGTGGAGATTTTGCAGCTCAAAAGAAAGGTTCATATTTTGACATCTGAGTTTGCTGAACTATGACTAAGGTTGAATCCACATCTGGCAAGAGGATAATTATTCCCTCATACTGTACACACATACACACAAATATACACAAAAATACACATTTATACTGGAAATGTTATTATCAATGCAGGATTGTTTAGCAGTTATAAATAATTCTAGATGACAATGAAATAAAAATAAATAATAGAGATAATTTGCTTATGCTCTTTAGATAAACTTGAATCTTTGACTTTTAGAACCCCCTAAAAATATTGTATTTCAAAAATTCTTCCCAGCAGGCTGTGAACCTGATATGTCATTATTTGGATGCTTGGAAATTAAAAGTTGCAACTGAAAATATTAAATTATTAACCATTATTCACTTTCCCTTCAATGCGTTTACCAACAATTTTTGAAATACAATTTTTTTTTCTAAAACTCAAAGATTCAAGTTTTTCTAAAGAAGAAATGTATGTCATCTCAACAAAAGATTATTAGTTGTAAAACTTTATCAAAATTTTGGGTCGGGCACAAAACTCAAAAATCTATTTTTGCCTAACTTGCCTCAAAATTCAGAATACCTCGTACATACAAAATAAAAAATACTGAAAACTAAATACAAAAATCTTTTTTTATTTATCTGTCTTAATTTCATGTTATCATCTTTTTCTTTTCAGCAGGACGTGTCGGTGGCTCCTACCATGATTTAGGTACTCATGCACTGTTCTAATGATCACACCAGATGTATTTAACTATATATGGAGATTTTGCAGCTTAAAAGTATGGTCTCACATTTCACATTTTGACACTTGAGTTTGCTGAAGTGTGACTAAGGTTTAGCATGTTCAAGAACATCATTACTACAATGTCAAAAAAGAAGAAGAAGAAAAAGTTGAGAAAACTCAAGGCAACTGCCTTCACTTAATAAAAGTTTTGCCATTAAGTTAATATTACAGTGATAATTTATATTTCTTCTTTATATCATTTTTGATTTGTCAACAGCACACAGACATCCTCTTCTTGGCAGTCCCTCTTCATCAGGTATGGCATAATCACTTTTTTGATATGACTGGTCAATAATGTTATTTATTGAACTATATGTGGAGATTTTGCAGCTCAAAAGAAAGGTTCATATTTTGACATCTGAGTTTGCTGAACTATGACTAAGGTTGAATCCACATCTGGCAAGAGGATAATTATTCCCTCATACTGTACACACATACACACAAATATACACAAAAATACACATTTATACTGGAAATGTTATTATCAATGCAGGATTGTTTAGCAGTTATAAATAATTCTAGATGAAAATGAAATAAAAATAAATAATAAATAATTTGCTTATGCTCTTTAGATAAACTTGAATCTTTGACTTTTAGAACCCCCTAAAAATATTGTATTTCAAAAATTCTTCCCAGTAGGCTGTGAACCTGATATGTCGTTATTTGGATGCTTGGAAATTAAAAGTTGCAACTGAAAATATTAAATTATTAACCATTATTCACTTTCCCTTCAATGCGTTTAACAACAATTTTTGAAATACAATTTTTTTTTGGCCATGTTCACATTTTGACACCTCAGTTTGTTGAAGTGTGACAAAAGTTTAATCCACAGCCGGCGAAAGAATAATTGCCTCATACATAAAAAAAAAAAAACTTAATTACATACACAAATACACATTTATGTTAGAAAAGTCATCATTAATGTGGGATTGTTTAGTAGTTATAAATCATTCTAAATAAAGAACTAAATAAAACTAAACAAAAAATTGTAATCTTTTTAATTCAAAAATTGAAGTTTGTCTCGACCAGTAAAAAAACACACAAAGACAACCATGGTTAAACCCCAAAACACGAAAGCTGGGAGACGTGCAAGCCATGACAAAATAAACAAAATGAAAGTGTCAAGAGAGGGAATGTTCTCACACCTATATTCCTTACTAAACACAAAAGTACAACCCAGTGCCCTCTGAATTTGAGTTCTTCCCTTAACTCTGTAAACTTGACAGACAGAAACAAAATAAAACTCCACAAAACCATCTTGTTCAGTCTTTCCACTGTTATAACAATCACCAAATCCGGTTTGGTCGAAATAAATCCTTAATTCACTGCGATAGATGTGAAAATGGTCTGGCTTCATCCTCCAGTCCAATGGATGTGTACTGTGCCGTCATGGAGGGGCACCTGTCACTTGTGCAGACAATTAAATTTGCAAAATAAAATCACAAAAACTTGCCCCCAGTAAATTGAAAAACAGCAAATATATCTATCCAGTCAGCCAACCCTGTGGCAACTGCAGAAAGATGGTCCATCCATGGAGTGAGCATGTACAGGTCTACCAGGTTAATTATTATTATTTTTCAAGTAACACTTGTGGTCCTGGAGAGTGAGTAACCATAGACACAGAAAAAATCTGATTTTCTTTAGCCATTGTTTAGAAACAGGTCATCAAAACTGGCTAACTATTGTATGCTAACATGTTGAGGGAGTTATTTTGCCTACACCTAAGCTTGCATAAAAAGGTCACTCTGTTGATCAACAGAAAAGAAAAAACCCAGATTATAAAAGACTTAAATGATACAATAAATTGCTACAATAAAACTATCTTAAATGATATGAGATAGTTTACCTACAATTTCAGAATAAAAGTCTTGTAATTTTTAAAATGTTTTCTCGTGATTACAAAACTTAAAGTTATAATCTCTGAACTGTTTTCTTTGATGGATGCAAAGCAATTCAGTGATACTCGCAACCTGAAAAGTGTAATAGTCAGAGGCTAATTATTTTGGGTACTTGAATATTTTTAACAGAAAATGTACATGAACGACAATAACAAGTTTTTAATTCTTAAATGTGACTGTTCATTTTCCAGGTTATCTGGTGCCAGACGGTTCTGTCCAACATGCAGGTCGATTTCCAGGTAAATGTATTTTCTGTACCTAGTACCTAAACCTTTTTCTGCACATAATACAGTAAATGCAACAGGTCAGACAATTCATCAGTGTGCACACACTGTTTTATAACAATAATCTGATATCTATGATAAATCTTAAATATAGAACCCTCCATAGTGTTTACAGCTCTTATCATATTTTTGTGGTTGTTTAAATCAGTATTAGATTAAAGGGATAGTTCATCCAAAAATTAAAATTATTATCTACTCACCCTCATGCTGACTGAAGTTTGGGTTTAGTTTTTCAGTCCACAAAACACTGAGTTTCACAGAAAATTAGCACTGCAGAATTTCCCAAACAATTTAAGTTAATGGCAACCAGTTTTCAAATGTAAAAACAACAACAACAAAAAACAAAACAAAAAACCTAAAATGCCTCCATACTGCTCATCTGGTGTAATCCAAGTCTCCTAAAGCCCCAAAATTACAAGTTGACTTAAAATATGCCATTTATACCATGTTTTTTAAAGACTAAATCTCCACTGCAGATCTGAACTGTGTGTGTGGTGTGACGGTGTGTGTGTATGTAAATGAACAGCATGTTGGGGCTTTAGGTCACTTGGATTACACCAGACAAGCAGTATGAAGGCATTTTATGTTGTTTTTTTTTTTTAACATTTGAAAACAAGTGACTAATCACTTTAATTGTTTGGGAGATTCTGCAACACCGTTTTCAAATCTGGATAAAGTTGAGCAGTTGATGACTGAATTTTCATTTCTGGGTGAACTATCCCTTTAATCTTGTGGTTCACTTTAACTGGTGAGGATTAGAATAATGTATATTTAGTGGTGTGTTTTGAAGGTGAAGTTAGGTGTCAGAATATTGATGTCAATTAATCCAATGTCCTCTGAAGCTTTGTAATATATGTGTGTGTAACTGGCATTATGTAACCATACTGACAGATTTTCCTGATTTAGCGTTCGATTATCCTGTAGAAGCAGATTATGACGATTTTCCAGCCACCCATAGGCCACAAGCTGCAACTGATCGTGAGTATTTACGTCATCGATGTAATGGTATCATTTCTATGAAATCTGTCTATTTCTGTTGCATAAGAAAACGTCACAAAAAGTACAAAAAAGTATCATAAATGAGTTTATAACACACGTGTGCATAGTACACTTAAAGTATTTTGTTGTGGTATATATACAAGCAAGTAGTTCTGTAAAGACCTTACTTTAACTGCTTGTCATTATCACCATGTTGTGTTCAACACAAAAGCCCTGTGGTCAGGGAGAAACAATTTGAAAACCAAGCTACACTGTCTTTTATTGTATCAGGCATTATTGCATTAATTAATTAATTACAAACATACTAAGCTAGTTTTCTGTCTTTCCCCTCATTCCAGACATAGTTAATTAACACTTTATGCGTTAAGTAATACACAATAAAACACATGTAAAATAAGCAAATTAGGTCCAAAATAAAAAAAATGGTATCACTATATATTAAGGTTGCTTGTTATAAGTGGAAAAAGACCCATATAAGATGCTTATTAACATTAATATCTTACTAAGACTATATAAGAATTAAACATGTTTATTGTTACATTATAAGACATTTATAAGCAGTTTCATAAGAAACTTGTTAACAGTTCATTGAGTGCTTTAGAATGATAATAAAAGTCTTATGAGTTTCTTCCAATATGTAATTGTTAAAGCTTTACTAAGCTTGTGTAATTGCTCTATTAAGATACCTGCATAATAAATTATGCCTTTATCAGCAGTTAATTATGCATTTATTAACAGTTAATTAGGAAATTTTGGAAGCACCAGCTCTAAAGTGTGAACAATGCTTACTAAGGTTAATTAATCCTTTATTATGCACTTATTAACAGTTTTTAACAGTCTTTTTAGTATTACTATTTATTTTTTAATTTATATTTTTTATTCTTTTTTACATTACTAATTAAAATCTATACTAGGTTTTTCCTTCTGCTAATAAATGCATAATGAAGTATGTAGAAATCTTTAAAAAGAATCAACAAAAGGATTAACAATGCTATAGTAGGTAAGTTAGTTAAACTCAGGAAGGAAGTCATAAGGCTTCTATTAACATTCTTAAGCAGTCTATATACTGTTAACAAGTTTATAAGACTGCCTAAAAATGTCTTATGATCTAATAAACATGTTTATAATGCTATTGTTACCAAATAAATAAAAACATGGACATGTTCCATTTTTAGACAGGTGTGCCTGTAACTCCCAAAGCAATAAAGAAAAAATAGAAAACAATAGTATTAAAATAGGATAAAGAGTAGATATAAAGTGAAATACAAAATATAAACTGTAAGGAGTCATTGCAGAACAACAATGCCTAATAGAACAAGAATAATAGAAGACAATAGACAATAGAAGCAACATAGTTAGGTAAAAAAATACAGCAAATAAAAATAGAAATGTAGTATTGGCAGTGACATTGAAAGTAGTACTGGCGGTGATATGGAAAAGTAATGTAATGTAATATAGCACCTGATAATGAACATAATGTTGCACATGATAGTGAATGTACTAGGTAAACAATAATATACCTTAATGTGAAGTGGACAGGTCTCGAATTATCCTGCTTATTACATGGTTATCTACCTAAATAAATAAAAACATTTTTGAAACAAACTGACAGTTTAAAAACATCTTATGGATATAAAAATGATTGTATTGCTAATCCAGAGTCTATGATCGGAGCTGCATACAATTCAGCAACAGTCTGCTCTTCAAAGCAAAGTTATACAAACATAACAGACCTTAGACTGCTGTAACTGACCAATCAAAATCAAGTATTTAACAAAGCTATGTAATAGTGCGTAACATTAAACATAACATTGTCCATGCTGATATTGCACATTATAGTGAACACAATTTGATTTTAAGAACATAATATTGTAATGACTGAAATTTTCCTCAAAACTTAATAATAAATTTCTGTAATTCTTACATGAGTCTCACACAATCACAGCCATGCTTTTACCTTGTTAATATGTCTAAATCTCAGATGATCTTCATCAAAGTCATTATCAAACAAGCTACAATCCATCTTCTGTTTAATCGGTGTTGAGAGCAAAAGCAAAGTTTATTTCCAGGTGTTTCCTTTCCTGTGTGTGACTCTGTCCCTCTGCAGCTCCTCTTTCCCACAGGTTTTTGCTGAAAGCTGAGAATCAGTCTCTTCCACTGTGCTACGATGTCACCGGAAATGTCCTCCTTAAACTACTCCACCATCCCAGCGGGGGTCAGTAATGTTCCTCTTTGTGCCATCGCTGTTTCACCTCAGTCCCTTAAACAGCCTAGTCAGTGAACCCCTGCTATTTTGCCGTTTGCTCTCCGTATGTAAGGAATAAAGTAAAATAGAATAAATAGATGTTTTTCTGCTTTTCTCCTCAGGATCTTTGTGTCAGTTATATAGTATGCTTCAATCCATAAATATCTCCACATTACACTGGTGGAAAGAAGGCCCTGAATCAGTACATTTACTCTGTACTTGAGTCCAGTTTTGAAGTACTACTACTTTACTTGGGTATTAAAATGTAATGCTGCTTTAACATTTCAGATAGAGGTGGAACAATATACCAATATTGACAATAACTGTGAATATTTAAAAATAAAATATTGTTGTTATAAATAAAAAAAAATGTGATTATAAAATGTAAAAAATATATTTGCCAATATATATTTGCTGTTATGAATTCTTTTGGCCACAGTAATCATGACTGACGTACTATTTCTTTTTACTCCACTATAATAATTTGTCACCTACGCTTACTGCATATGATTAGCATATTAAACACAATGCATTGTTAAAGATTAATTCCCAACATTTATGACTTGTTACCACATACAAATACACCATATCTGTCATTTTTATCTCTTGTTGCATCTTTTACATCTTGTTACGTCTTTTTTGTTTTGTCTTGTTACATCTTGTTGTTTCTTGTTATGTCTTCTACTTTTTTTTATCTTGTTGCGTGTCTTATGTTGTTTTCGTCTTATTGCATATTTTATGTAATTTTCCTCTTGTTATGTCTTTTATGTTGTTTTCATCCTGTTACATCTGTGGTGTGTAATGAACACTGCGGCATTGTATGTCTGTTTTTTTCCCATCCACTGAGTTTAAACAGTCTTGATGTTGGGGAGGTGGCGCATAATGATAAAAAATAAAAATAATCAATAGTTCCCCGTATATGCATAAAAAACCTAAAGTAACAAGCCTGTTTTGAACATATGAAGTAGAAAGTACAGATTTTTCTGTTAAAATGTAGGGTGAAAAAGTGAAAATTTGTCAGGAAAAAAACATTCTTATAGAATTCTTTTGGAAGTACAGATATCTGAATACTCTACTTAAGTAGAATAACAAAGTATTTGTACTTTGTTTGTACTTTGTTACCTGCCACCTCTGACAACATCCTGTCAGCATGATCTTTGATACTTTGGATAGTAGAATTTGCTTATGATGCTTCTGTATACTTACTGAAGTAGGATTTTGAATGAAGTACTTTCATTTGTAATCAGATCTTTTTACATTGTTGTACTGCTATTTCTACTTCTGTAAATGATCGTTTTACTTGTGTAAGTGTGGTTGCATTTGTTTTGTTTTGTCCAGCACTGTCTGTGAACGGTGAGCTTGATTCAGTAGAGCGCGGAGGCTTCAAAAAGATTGTCATCCATTTCGCAACCAACCAGCACGTTGAGGTTTCCCCACAGGGAATCACTGTACGGACGGGACAGACAGAGACACAGCACACTGGACAGGATCTCATCACTGTTGGAAGGTGAGTCTGCACTGTTTGCACAGAGTTTATTCTGGTGTGTTTATTGTGCAATGAATGCCTAGCTCTGGTGAAAGAATACAACATGATGAGACACTTCAAATCAAATCATGGCTGGTCCTCTGCCACTTGCTGAATTTTATCTGTTAACATTATAAAGTAAAATCTATTTGTAGCCATTAATTAACAAACCCTCAGTGATTTTCCTGTTTAATCTATTTGCTATTTAGCCCTGTTCTAAGGTAACAAAAATGCAACAATTCTTATTTTCACGCGATTATACACTAATAAAAACATCCTTATAAATATTTTATTCCATTTCTGCCACACTCTGCTACGAGGTTTGCATAAATCTTAACACACTGAACCTTTGAAACAAGTGCCCCCTAAAAAAGAGGCTTTCAGCACTGAGGGGAAAAAAGGTCACTGATAATATTCATGATGTTGAATTTGTCATTAAATCTCTTGTATAAATAAATGTAAAATACTATTCATAACTGATGCTTACATTTAAGGCCCTGCACACCCATGGTACACCCAACAACAACAACAACAACAACTGATGATTATCAAACCACATTTCAACATAAGGAACATCTTTATCTTTCTGCAACATCAGTGTGCAGACCATCTTCTTCCTCACTCTCCTGTTAGCTTTGTTGCACCTGTCAAGGTGGGATAAATAACATCATTCTTATTGGTGGACTCAGGTAATGCTCAGTGTAGCTGTGTATCTCTTCAGCCTGAGCAGGGGTGTAATAAGCCAAGAGAAGTGAAATCACCTTAGCAGAGGTGTGCAGGGCCTTTAAAAAGAGTGCAAAAGTTATGCAAGTTATGATGATGTGCATATTTTTCTAGTATGACAGTGATAAGGCGGAACAAGGAAGTAGATGTTGCAGCTGCAGATGTGCGCATGGTCATCTTAATTCAAGATAAAGGTACAGCATCGTTCCTCTGGCCGGTTTTAAGACAGCAGCCATCGGACCCCAACGTTACAGGACTTTTAGGTGGGCTGGATTTGCTTGTATGATTTAATATCACGTCAATAATATGTTGAAGCAATGTTTGCATCCACCTGTGTCTCTTTACATGCCAGCTTTTCAGTCTCATTACTATTTTGTTTGTCCTCTGTGTGTCCAGCCCTAAAGCCTGCAGATTATGAGGAGGTGCAGCAAACTCCTTCACCAAAACTGAAGATCAACAACCAGGAGATTGATGTTACCAGGTACACATTAGTGCTATAATTATTATTACTCTGATACACAAAAATGTTTATGGCAACTGATGACTATTTTTGTCTCAATTTTCTAGGTCGAATGCTGTTGACTACAGTATTGTCTCTTCTCCGACTCTGGACTGCTGGCTCATGTCTGCTGAGTCTGCCCTGCGGAGTCCCCTTGACAATTTCATCGTCACGCAACTTTAACTGGGAAACATCGTGGAAAAAGACTTTCCACCTGTTTCTGATATAAACAAATAAATAGTATCTCAGATCTTTGGTTGTCTTGAATCAACTTAATTATTTAATATTTACCAGATCTGTCACATGTTTCATAATTTGTCAATCTAAGAATTTCCTTCTAAAAATACTTTATAGTGGTGTTTTTCACCAGCACAACAGACCTGCGTGAAATGAATTACCTTTCAAAATGTCCTGAATGTACAGAGCTGTTAATAAGCATCAATTCTACTTTTATTATCACATGAAATTAAAAGATTAAAGTCATGTAATTAAAAACAGACTTTATTTACAAATTACATTGTTAAACATGATAATCCAAACATGCTGTTGTTGTAGCTAAAGAAGAGGTATACTGTTTCATGTTTGCTAATCACCGACAGTAGAGAAGAACAGACTCATGGTCAAACACTGAAACATTGCCACAGGGTTTGTAACAGCCTAGTTAAAAGCTTACTGCCACAGTCCCACAGTGTCTTGTTGACCTAGCTCGTACTTCTGCTAAGCGCACTAGTACATCATAGGCAAAGAATTCATCAATATTAACCTGTAACCTTGCATATCTCTGTTCATCCTCACTGTAAATCCTAAAGTGAAAGCACTCCACTGTTTATATAACCTAATATTTGTACAGGAGAAACAGTCAGACTTCAAATTGATCTATTTTTCTTTTGTTTACACGTCCCATGTCATTTCAGCAACCTGGCTGACAGTGGTGTTTTCCACTTGAAAGCAAATAGAAGTTGATTTAAAGGGATAGTTCTGATTATTTGAAGTGGGGGTTGTATGAGGTACTTGTCAAGAGTGTCAGCAGCAAAATGTAAAACAAAAAAAAGAAGAAGAAAAAGTCAATATCATTCAAAGTGTATGTTGTATTTACAATGTCAGACAGCTTTTTCTGACAGGAAACTGAAGTTAAATCACTTAAGTTAAATCATTGCTTAGCTTCTGTGCTGATGTGTTTGCTGCTTTTCCAAACTGCTGACCGCAATCTACTGTAGCTACTACACTGAATATGGATAGGAAACCCATAACCCCTCAAAAAAAGAAAAAAAGATATATAGAGTTGTGAAAAGTGGGCTATAGTACTGGCAAAAATCACTACATAAAAACAGGAGCGATAAAATGTCCTGCAATCAAAACTTTATTTAAATAAAATTAACAATATATGGGGTAAATTTTCTACAACAGATCTGGTTCAAATGGGTGGCGCTTACAGCTCATTTACTGGAAGTTAAAACAAAGGTGATCTTATCTGAATCTGTAAACTAACAAATGCAGCAAGCAGATAAGTGTTGTGGAGAGAGACATTTCAGTCTGAAATATTGCAGAATAAATGAATAAACCCTTATAAAAGGATCAGTCAGAGTTGCAGTAAATAAACCTGAGTAAATTTACTGTCAAAATATCTCGTTTATCTGCGTCACTTTAAAAAGTACACGACAGGTGGTTGTTGTTCTTACTTTGATTTACATATCTCCAGAGAGTGACAGTCAGGCCAACGTTTTGAATTTAGTTCAACATAATGTGGTCAAACCAGTTGAGCTGCTGTGTCAGCCATGTGTCTTTGTGTTGCGTGCGATTGTCCTCTCTCAATGAACAGCATCATTAGTGTGGGTCAAAGGTATGCGCATTCTTATGAGCGGAGGTGATAAAACTTGTTTGTCAAGGCACAGTTTACTTAGAACTGTGAGAGAAAGGATCTCTGCCAAATCCACATAACAAGTCAAAGAACAAACACATCAGTTAAGAGGTGTTAACTGTGTTTTAAATGCAGCTCTTTGTACAACGCCAGTGTTCAAGGTTGAGTCTGGTTTTGACTAAAAATGGTTTATAGTTTAGTAGACATTAAGTTTATAGTTTAATAGACTTCGACCTATTGAGATCATGCTGGTTACACTGTAACGAGGAAATCTCAGCACACTGTAAAAATCGTACTGGCATTTAGTGTAATCGACTAATCTTTTCTCATTAACTTAACATAAATATACAAGATTTATATATTTATATATTCAGACTTTCAGAACATTTCAGAACTTGACTAAACATGAGTTCCTTTAACTTGAGGTCTTTTGACTTGAAATGATGTGTTAAATGAATATATTGTATAGAGTTCAATCCACACATTAAATTAGGTTTCTTAAGAAATATGATCAGCATATTATCAGATTACTAAGCATGTACTGTGTGGGAGTTAAAACTCTCCTGAGACCCTTCTGTTTTATAGTTGTTCAAAACATATATGATGAAAATGTGCTGTCTGATACGTTGTAAGATAAGTCATAGTTGCTTGCTTTCACGGTAATGAAAATTTCACTTCAATGAAGATTTGAACTTAATTCAGTCCCCCTGTCCTTAAAATGTAATAAAATCACTGGGAGCAGTTTCATATACTGTCTTTGTGCTAATACTGAAACTGAAAGTAACTCCAACAGAAACAAGAGAAATTTAAAGTGATTGATTTCAAAGAATTATCAAGGATAACACATCCTTCTTGATTAAATGGGACAGCTCATACCATCAAAAACACACTAAACAGAATATAACAGACACTATATACAACACAATGAGAGAAGAGCAATGTAAATACTCAAAATGTGTGGATCCTGCCACACCACATCTCAACAGTATATGAGATAATAATTTAATCTGACCCATTGCTACACCACTTCAGTATAAAAATGAATATAAATCAAGCTCCTCCTAGTGGTATAACTGTGTGTGTCCCAAACCTGGCAAAATGGTTAAATATTTAGACAACTTTAAAATCTTTATGTGTAATGAAGTTGATGTCAGTGTGGCTGAAGACCTGTTGGTTAATGGTTATAAAACATTCTTAATTTAATACTGATGCCTCTATCTGGCCTACATAAACAAAAGAGACCATCAGTGAGAAGATTGGCTGTTTTTATTTAGTTGTTCTTAGTGCCTGCCACAGAAATTAGATTCATTTTTGAAATCAGCTGAAATAAGCCTGTGTTTACATTTTCCCAGCCAATGTTACAGTGAGTTGTGCATTAGCCAGTTAAAAAGAGGCAGGAGGAGATTTTTATTCAGATAATTGTATCTCTTACATCATATTTTGTGGTTATTATGGTGCAAACACCACCATTTTTCTCCTCAGAGAGCTCCAAAATCAGTACAATATTAAAGTTCCTTGCAGTAACTTAAGTTGAAACAACTTCTCTATTTTAACAGTGCAAGAAGCATCAGGATTATGTGCATTTTGACATGCAAGTCACCATGGAGAGAGTGAATCAGAGACAAACAGAGAGAGAGACAGAGTGAGACAGACAGAGGCAGTGGGAGGAAGGGGGGGAGGGACGACTCCTGAGTCAAGGCAGTGACGTTGTTCAGTGACTCAAACATTTCTTGGTAGCTTTGGGAAGGTGTGCAGTCGAAGAATCAGAGGAGGGGAAAACACACCTCTGAGAGGATCATTTGGATAACTCTGAGTGGACTACTTACACTGTAAGTGACCCAGATGTTTGAGATTATTAGTGTAATTTGATATAACTTCTAATGTTAATTATATGTACACTTACCTTGTGTCTTAGCACTGTTTGTTGGTTGAATGACTGAAGGTGTTATAAGAAAGTATAATCCTGTTTCCTGTTGTTATTTTGAGTTTGTATGAAAAAGATAAACATCTATACCTGCATTCATTTCTGCCTCGTCTCCTTCCTTCCCAGGTCATAACAAATGTGAATCACCCACGGCTCTGCTCAAACAGTTTGGTCTTGGGTCACTGCCTTCAATGCCAGAGTGCAGTTTCAGTCAGGACATCAAGTTAATCTCCAACTTACAGTCATAATGAGGAAGAAGACACTGGACTGGTTTCACAAGGTCTTCATGTCCCTCCTGGAGAGAGAAATCTGGAGAAACACGCAGTAGGACTGAGAGCTTTCAATCAAAGTGTCCTCGGGCAAAATGTTCCTCTCTGGATTGTCCATCTGGTGTGTTTTACTGACTCTACCTGTGTCAGCCTGCGGTTTGGAGATCTCTCAATATGGCAGTGATGAAGTCATCTGCTCACAGGTACTGTGTAGGACACCGGTTCCAAATCTTTTTTTTTTTTTCAGATGTACCTCTACTGCCCCGTCTGATCAACTCAAGTACCCTTTCATCAGCACCACCACTTATGTTCCAAATGTGTTCATTAGAACTAATTTCAAACTGTGCGTTATTTAATCATTAATCATTAACAAGTGGACATACAGGACATATAATTGAACTGTCGATATTTAGTTTGGTTTTGTCAAGTTTGCCTTCGCACTACAACCATATGGAGTGGCAAAATCTGAACGTTCCAACCTTTTTTTCTTTACTTTCAGGGCTGCTGGTGGTATTTGGGTGCTGTAAGAGTAATTGCTTTGTGCCTCCCAACAAACATCTGTAATATACATTGTTTTTTGTTTTGGTGTCTATTCAAATTTTGAAAGCTACTGTATTAAGACACCAAGACCTCAAGGAACACCGTAACACATTCATGCTGTGATTTAGTGTCAGAAACTTTTGACATTTGGAGACTTCTAAGAATTTCACTTTTTTCTGTTTTGGGAATTGCTCAGAGACCCTCTTATTGTCAATATTTCAGAAAAAAACAGAAAAATAAGGCAGATATGTCCTCTGAATGCCTGATGACTCAACTTTGCAGTTTCAATTTCATGAGACTAGAAGTTATATAACATCATTTTATACAGAAAAGTGTGATCAAGTTTCAAAAACTGGTCTCACTACAATAAAGTGGCTGCTCTGGGGACTAATATCATCATGCATGAATACAGTTGGGAAAACTGAATCCATAAGCGTCTCTGCTTTCCAGTCAGACCCAATTTATGCAATTCCAGCACTATTTAGGGACACCAGCATGCGGAAAATATGGTGATGCAATTTCTGGATTGGGTGAAAATAACATATTTATACTGCGCACATAAAAAAAATAGTTTTTGCCCACAACTGCATGGGATTAACAAAAAGTGGGCATGTGTGTAAAGGGGAGACTCTTGGGCTCCCTAGGTCAAGGGACCCCACACTTCATGCCTGAAATTTAGCCTCACTTTGAAGTGTTATTCCCCCCCGCCTTCACTATAAACTGGCATGACATTGGCTGGTACCAATGGACGTCTTTGGTCATCTAGTTTCATATAACAGTAGTATCTCAGTCTACCTTTAAAACAGCTGCTACAGCCACTGAAACACAGTAATGTCAGCAGAAGACGAGATGCGAGAGGCCGTGCCCTGTACAAAGTGCATGATGCACATATACATACAGTAGTAGCGACGATGCATTTTGTTGGCTATGTCAATTATTTATCCATTACTATATATAAGTGATCTATTTCAACAGTTTGTCCATTACTTTTAGCTGACTTTTCCATCTTCTCTGCTTGCCTACTAACTAGTATTCACACACTCTTAACTGCAGTAACACTACTGTATGTATGAGGATGTTCTTTGACTTTTTTTTTCTTTTGTCTTCTTTTAATCAAATAATTAATTGATTTCAAATTAGTTGATCTACTATATAATCTTTCCATGTACGAGCAGAAGTACCCTGGTTGGGAATCACTGCTGTAAGATTCACTGCTTGGACACACTGAGGCAGACATTTCCTGTGCTGCAGTACAAACATACAGTCTTTTGTTGACAGGTTACACTTTTAATTTCCTTTTAGTGCTGCTGTAGCCTGCTCTGACATTTTAATTTCCTTTTTCACTGATGAAGTGTTTCATTCTCAAATATTCAATTAAAATCAGACAAATGGTTATAACCATCTGCCTGTTTGTCACAATATGGAGCTCCTGTATGTACGTGAATCACAATGGCCTCAGAAAATATTTACCATCCAGATAATACACATTAGAAACATGTCTTTCTTAGTTACCATTTCAAATTTTGCTCCTTTTAGGGTCTCTCTGACTGCACCATGATGGATGAGATGCCTCTCACTGTAGCAAAAGACGACACTGTGGATATCCGTAACATGACGCCGAATTTCCAGCTCTGCTGTAAGGACAAAGCGCCGTGTACATTATGTCTGGTGATCGACACAGAAATCAACATCTACCCAGATACAAATGTGGCAGATGACGGCTCCTCTGGGCTTGATGAGGAGGATTATGGCGAGGAGACGAGGAAGCCTAAAGGTATGAACTACATGCAACCCACTGATTATTCCTTATTATTAAAGGACCATACCAGCTGTTTTGCATGTTTAAATCCATTCACCAGCCTGCCAATTTACCTTGACATTACAGTCCCACAAAGTGTACCACAAGTTTTTAAAGGGTCAGTTCAGATTATTTGAAGATGGGTTGTATGATGTACTTATCCAGAGTCAGATAAGAGGAGTAGTGATGTGGAAAGCTAAACAATGGCCTGATGTAGACAGGATATTTTAGCCACCTAAAACAATTAATATCATGTGTATACAGTTTTCACTGATTTACCTTGCTATCAGACAGCCTTTTCCGACGGGTAACCGCTGTAATATAAGCCAGATATTGCTCTCTTCAGAGCAACCAGCCTCCATTGGCTAAATTGATTATTTTACCTCACAGAACACAAAAGTTGCTGAATCACTGCTCCCTCGAGTGAGTCCCACAATAACACAAACAACTAATAGACTGAGGAAGTGGTAGACCAGTTCTGCAAGGTAAAATTATTGGTTTTGGCAAAGCGGTCTGGTTTTTTTAGAAAGAGTGGTATTTGGCTTATATAACAGCAGTTTCCGCTTGGAAAAGGCTGTCTGACAGCAGAGTAAAAGCGGTGAAAATTTTCTAAATAAATAACATACTCTTCACCTGATATTGATTTTTTTATATGACTTAAATACATTTACTGGTGACCCTGTTCACAGCGGTGCATTGTTTCATACACTGCTACTCCTGCTGGTTTTCCAAACTGGGGGCGTGATGGACAGAACCCCACTTAAAAAAAATCCAAACTATCCCTTTAAATAAGTAATATTATCATCACTTATAACACAGCTTTGTTAAATACTCTGATTGGTTAATTACAGCATTATAAGGTCTGTTATTTTTGTATAGCAGGCTGTTGCTATGAAAAACAGACTGTTACGTCTCTCATCATAGACTCTGGATGATCAGTAAAGCCATTTTTAAATCAATCAGTCACTTTAAAATCACATTTAAAATTAATACTTTGTGTCAAATTAGTGTTTTTTTAAAGTAAGGAGTGGATGATGCACAGTGAGCAGGTCATTATTGCAAAATAAATCGCGTCAGGGTGATACAAGACACAAGATCCTGTACCACCCTGTCGGGTTTTGCAATAATGGCCTGCTCACTGCACATTATTCCCTTACATGGCAACTGGAAACTGTTCTGAACAACATCCAAGATTTGACAGACAGCTGCTGAGCAGTGCGCTGTGGGATGTTGGGAAATCATTGCTGGAAGAGTGAATGAGCAAACATGGAAGTTGCTAAAAGGTTTGTGTGAAATTAATGGTTGTCTGGTGTTTTTTGTATAAACGGTCGATGTACTGCTCTCATGTCAATGCTTTTCTTTGAAAGCACAACAACAATGTAACTTACAGACTACTATGGACGCATGATAGTTAGCTTCACTGTCACTGTTGATCCACAAACATGGACAAATTTTTACTGAGAACAATTTGAAGTATACATAGTGTCTGTAATGGGTTAAAACATAAAAACACTACACCACTGGTCTGGTCTTTTTACTGCTTGTCTTACAGTTTTCTGTTACCGTTTCAGTGATTTCTCAGCCACGCCCTTGTTGTCCTCTCTCTGTTGCAACAGCGTCTGTGACGGTGTGTTACAATACAGTACCAACCATTCCCACATGCAAGAAGGTGGAGTTTACGGTTAATCACACAGCTCTTACTCAGCAAAACCGAGCCAAGGTACAGTAGACTGCGTGTGCTGCACTATACTGTCAGTCAGAAATAGTACAGTTTTGTATTCTTCATTAGTTTTTTGATTTTAGTTGAGTTTAATTTAGTTTCATGTAGTCTCCAGAGTGGGTTTGCTCAGTTTAGTTTTATTGTTTAAAATTTATTAGTTTAGGTTAGTTTTTATTAGTTTTAGTTTTTTTTATTATTATACTAAAGGCATATTTGACAGGGGCAAGATTTAAGAAGTTCAGAATAGACAGACACTTTGTGAAGGCCACTGACTCAGAGTCATGTATAGTTTCATTTAGTAGATGGTATTGTTTCAGTTAACTCAAATGCTTTACTGTATGCTCTCTTCTTCACATCATCTTGTCTTATAAACCGTGTGTTTGTTTGTGTCTTAGCTCTCCATGGTGATCAATCCAGTAAGGGTGGCCTTCAGTGATCGTGTATTCTGTCATTCTAAACCATCACATCTGCGACAAGTTTCTGCTCCTTCTCTAAAAGATGGTAAAGTTTGGTCTATCAGAGTTTTAACTGCAAAGCACCAGTTGAAGTCATGAGTTTTACTACACATTAAAGCAACAGTGCTTCACACACACTGTACTATGTGTTTTCAGTTTGCCACAGCGAGCTGCGGGAACGTATAGAAGACTGTAAAGGTAAATAATCCACACATGATTAATGTGTTGGTTTTCTTTGTGCTGTTTTGTGCCTGTATGGAGAATACATGTAATTAAATAAACCAGTTTTTTTTTTTTTGTTCTGGCCCTTCAGTTCCCAGACTGTGTGACTGGGTGATTAATGAAAAGAGGAATCAGATAGAGCTGCAGTTTGCTGACAGCAATGAGAGCCTTCCCTCTGTGTGTGTCCAGAATCAGGAGGATGGAAGATGTCGGGTCAGTGTTGTTTATTAGTGCCAAAATTAGGTAGCAGCCACTGTGTTTTGCTTTTGTCATTGTTACTGTTTTTGTTTGTTTGTTTGTTCTGAAATAAAATGTTCAGAAGTAAAAGTAGCAATACAGCGATTTAAAAAAGTCATGCAGTCAAAATGTTACGTAAGGTGAAGTACAGCAGCAGTTATCAGCAAAAAGTGCTCATTATGCCGAACGCCCCTTTTACTTGTTATACTTATTTCATTACTATTACAAATCAATTATTATATAGGCTAAGCAGGATTTTAAGTTGTAGCTGGTGGAGGTGCAGCTTTAACTGTAGTATACTGGGTAGTTTGATAGAGCAGTACCCAGCAGTATCTCACCCACTGAGCAGAATCATCACCCATTTTAGAATATATCATTTAATCATAATTATTGATACATTCATTTTGCAAAGGAGGGACTAATTTTAACTACTTTATACAGCTTATGTTACAATGAACTTGCTGATTATATTTCGTAGTAATAATCTGAAAGCGTATAGCACAGCATATAGAAATACTGAAGCAAAGGACAACTACTTCAAAATTGTATCCAAAACTTAGTACTTCAGTAAATGTTGTGAGTTACTTCCCAGTACTAGTTTGTTGCTCTAATGCCATGATGTGTTATATTTTACTTTATAGAGTCTGAACAGGACGAATATCCCGCTGTACTCTGTGACCCCCTGCATGTGTTTCCAGGTACTATTACTTTAACGTCATGACTGCATATGACCAGCAGCACTGTGTCTATAAAGGCCTATATGACTGACATGTGTATTCTTTCAGATGTGGTACGAGGATGATCAGGTTTCAACACGCTCTCCCAGCTGCCCCTTCAGCAACGCAGGTGACTAAACAAGTCATCACTTTCTCTCTGGTCTCAATGAAATTGAAGGCTGGGCATTTCAACTATGGTGTGCTGATGTTTCTTATTATCCGTTCCAGATTTGTTCCAAAGGAACGTGTGGCAGAACGTGTCAGTGTCTGTAATCCAGGGCCAAATGAACCACCGCTCAATGCTTTGGTGGAACCTGTCTGCCCCCTGCAGGCTGCAGGGTGAAGCCTGGCTCTGTCACAGAGTGAGCGGCTGCACGGAGATGAAGGGCTTCAGGCAACAGCTGACAAATGTTACATGGAGACAAAACAGCAAAGACCACTGGGTAAGAAAAACCCTCAGTTTAAGCCTGTTAACATCAAATATTTTATCACACTTTAATTTTTAAAAGATATGTTCTACCACACTGTCACATACATTTTCTGACACTGAGTGAACTATCCATGTTTTTATGGCTGCACCATTAAATCAAATGGAAATATTTGAGATGTCTTGAGACATGTTTGATTTCGTTGCAATCTTTTGGATCTCTGCTACAATTTTTAAGCAGTTGCTGTGGGATTTAGTGATGCCTGACTTTTTATTGACTGACCCGAGATTTATAATTGTGTCTTATAGGAACATTTAGGGGTGTTTGAAGACATCAACCTTCAGCTCTCACCATGTGTGATGGTAAAGTATCCGCAGTCGTCCTCCTGAGCATCACAGATGTTTGACATATATATATGTTTTAAGCTTCAAATCTAAGGCATGAAAGTTATTGATTTACCTTTTTTTGCAGTGACTCTTAGATTTCCAAAAATATATGTGATCTTCAAGATTTTCCATTGAAATCTGAATTTACTCACCAGTTTGTTGAATTAGAAAAAAAAAATGTTATATGGGGTGACATGAAAGTTATTATATTTAAATGAATATCCTTTTCTCAAGTAACTAACTTTATCACAATTCTTCATTATTTCTATATTCAGCATTTCCCTGTGCAAATTCAATTCTAGAATCATTGCACAAAGTAATACATCTGTACTGAATCTTATAATATATTTTAGATTAATTCTGGGGAATCCTGTTATAAATCTACTGAAATGATTGGGATTCTTGTTTGCACACCATAGGATGAACCACACCACAAACTGTCGAGGCAAAAAAGTTGTATTATATGCATTTAACATTCAAACTCAAAAGTGTACTTGGTGAAATTGAGGCATTTATGTTTATTCATTTGTGCAGGTGAAACTAAATGGAATGGGATATGAGCTGGGTCCATTCTGTTTTAATAACAGTGAGTCTGACACACCTTATAATAACAGAAAGTGATGCTGGTTGGAACATGATATGTGTAGCTAAAATAACATACAGCACCTGTTTCTTGGGCTTGTAATAAATGTGGTGTTGTTTTGTTCTACTTGCAGCTGACAGGTATCGCTGGAGTCTCCTGGTTGTTGGTGTTTTGCTGCTGGTCTTCCTGACTGTGCTCATATTCTGTCTTCTTCATAACTTTGTCAAGAGTAAGTTTTCCTCTTTGTATTACCAGTGTTATATAGAATACCAGAAGAAACCACATTGTAAATGAAGAAGACAGAGCAGTGTCTAATTTCTCTGCTCTGGAATTTGTACTGTAATCAACCCATGATAAAATATGCATTGTCCAACTTGAGCGTCTGGAGAATTTCGTCAGGCACTTCCCACAAGGGCGCCTTTCATTTGCCTCAAAGACCAAATCTTGTTTACTAGATCTGGGAATTATTCATAACGTCTGCACTCCCACATACGATTTGATCAATCAATTATTTGTGTCACTAAAATGATAAATATCCCTGTAGTGTATTTCTGCTATGTACTTTTGGTTCACCATAAAAAACAAAAGCTGAGAAACTTTAAAAAGTAAAGCAATCAGCCACAAGCCTTTTTGTGTTTACTTCCCTAAAAGGCCCAATTTGTTGTGTCAACTTGGAGTAAGAAGTTCACTCAAAGTGCTTTCATAAGTTTGTCAAACATAACATTACTGCTCAGATCTACACATGTACTTTAGTTTACTTACAGTGCTGTCTTATATTTGTCACATTACTATTTAAATCTGCTCATGCATGTACTCACGTTAACTCAAAGTGCTATTTTAAGTTTGTCTTACTTAACATAGCATTACTGTCAAGATTTACTTATGTACTGAAGTTAGAAGAAATTAAAATGATTACATTTGATTAACAGATGTTCTTTTTTAGTTACATCGTACAGGATAAGTTAGTGTATGTCTCAGATCAATATCCAAAGCTTATACGTCACACACACACACACACACATATATATACCATATGTATACAGTGTTAGTGAAATTTTTAGGAAGTAATTTTGATGTATGTTTTCAATCTGTAAGAACATCCACTTTTCCACTTCATTTCAAATGTAATAATTTAAGTTTTCTTAACTTAAGTAAATAGCAACTTAATAGCAATGTTAAGTTTAATGAGCAAAAGATGCTGCTTTGAGTGAACTTGTGTGTATTAAATCTAATTTTCTGACATTTTTACTTCATAGAATGGGTGTGGAGCTGGAATCATGGCGGATTTGTAAAGAGTGAGTGTTTTCTTCTTATAATAAAAAATTCATGAATTCATGATGGAACAAGCCAACTGTTTGACATTCATCCCTTTGTTTTTCCCCTCTAAAGTTTGCAGAAGACCTCATGTGGTGTTGCTGAGCCCCCCAGATGTGGATGACGCTGTCTCAGAGTCGGTATGTCGGCTCGGTTCCTCGCTCTCTAACCGGGGCTTCAGTGTGTCTGTGGACCAGTGGAGCAGGAAGGAGCAGTGCACTCTTGGGCCTCTGCCGTGGCTGCACTCCCAGCTGCTGGGGCTGAACAGCCAGGGAGGCCGAGTTGTGCTTGTCTTAAACCACAAAGCGTTGGAGAGAGCGGAGGAGTGGGCTCATCAGCACAAGGAGGTCATCAAAATGAAGGGAGAAGACAGGGGCCTCCCTCAGATGGGGTCCCCTTACTCCGATGTGTTCATGGCATCTCTGTGCCTCATCCAGGCGGACCAGCAGCTGGGCAGAGCTGGAGAACGTTTTCTGCTGGTGACATTTGAGCCACACAGTGACAGGAGTCTACCAGAGCCTCTTCAGGGGCTGCTGCTGTTCCAGCTGCCCTCTCAGCAACAGGCTCTCCTGACTGAGCTCTCTGTGGAAGGGACAGGGAGGGAGTCAAGTAGAAGCACATGGACAAGATGGAGAGCAAAGACTAAAGAGGTACCAGACCAACAGAAGGCATTACCCTGCAAATATGTTGGAGTTTAGAGGAACTTGAATTTAGCCTTTGAGGCACCCACCGATGTCATGTTGAACATTATTGTTGCTCTGTACATGAAGGACATATTATATCCAGACTGGTAGCTCCTTCAAATGTTGCTACCTTTCTCCTTTAATCTTTAATTTTTTTTGTCTTTATTGCTGAAACATGTATCACCTATGACTTACACTTAATAACTTAAAAACTTACACGAAATACACTTGTAGGCATTGGAAAAGGAAGCACAGGGTTTGGATTAAAGAGCAGCGGCTCTTGAGATGATTAATAATGCACAGCACCCAGTCAGATCAGCTGGGTGCATCGCTGCGGAGGAGAGCAGGGAAAAGAGGCGTGCTTACCCATCTTGGATTTAAGACTGCATCTGGATTATGTTGGGAATGGAACAGATAAAACTGCCAAACAACAGGAAATCAGAGACTGTTGCGACCACGTCTCACAGAAGTCTGTTCCACCACAACATCCCAGAACAGGCTGCTGGACTTCATTAGAGGATGGCTCATACCCTGAGCTGACAGGACGCAACATGGAAGACTCTGCAAGGACGAGGGGAGGAAGGTTTTGTGTTACATGTTTCATGCTCAGACTCAGACAAAGTTCAGCATTTCCCAGACGTCGAACTTTTTATGTGAAGATGTCAACCATATTATTCTTTATTCTTTATTTGGATGCCCATTAGCTTCCAGAAAACAGTTGTTAGTCTCCCTGGGGTCCACATAAAATTACAAATAACATTAAATACTGACAGCACACAGACATAACAACAACACACAAAGATATACTGAACATCGTTAGTCTAGCCCTAATTTACATATTAAGAGCAGGACTATAAAATATTAAATAACTTCATCAGTGTATGTACAGAAATTATCTGACAAATTGTTGATTAAATCAACACATCATACAAAACATCAGGCAGCCTTATTCCAGTTTTATAGTCTGACTCACTAGTTTTTGTTTAAGAGATTTTTGAACAGATATTTGCTATTGGTTTGTTTACTGTTTACTGTATGTATTGATCTTTAACATTTTGTTTTATATTTTTAACCTGTTCTATTATGAATTTAATTTATTATCTGTATTACATATGAGTAGCATGAAGGAACTGCTAAGTGTCATTTCACTGTGCAAACCCGTGTTGAATGATGTTAATGAATTACCCTGACACCTCCATAAACATAGGACACTATTAAAGGATGGATGGCAATAATTTATAGTATTACTATTGGAAATGCCATCAAATGACCAAAACCAACAATAAGTTAGCCCGTCTCTCAATGTTTTCCAGCTTCACTTCCCTGTCTCCCCCAGTTTCCAGCTCCAAACCAGTTTATTCATGCTGGAGATGTTAAATTAAAGCTGCTGGGAACTCCCTGGCTTGCCCACAGAGACTGAAGACTAGCTATCATGATTTCAACATTTGGAATTATTCACTGCTGGGAGCTTTTTGCCCTGCAGCTGTGGAACTGTCTGCTCCAGGATTAGAAACTTGCCAAATCAGTAACTTCTTTTAAATCACTTCGCAAAATTTACCTCAAAAAAATCCTTCTATTAACTCAAGCACATCACTTTCTTGCATTTTCTAGCACATCACTTTTTTCTTGTCTTTTCTGTTTTATTATGATTTGTTTTGTGTTTTTTTTTTACCCCAGTTTTATTCTTTTTTTCCACTTCAACATTTTAATTGCCTGATTTTGCCCCACCCTTGAAATGTTTTAATGCTACCATGTAAAGCACTTTGTAATTTTGTTTTGAAAAGCGCTGTATAAGTAAAATCTATCATTATTATTATTATTATTATTATTATTATTATTATTATTATTATTATTATTTAGTGTTTAGATGTGGCCACATGACGCAGAGAAATACGTTATATCAGTACTGATATCATGATAAATTATTGTTTACTTTGGTCTGTTCGTGGGATTTGTTGGAAAATACAGAATACGACCAGATTTATCCTTTGCACCAACAAATGTTTCACCTAATTAATCCTACAAACGAATTATATCCATGTGCAAAGAGTCTGTCAACACTTGTCTATAAATAAATGTAACTATTTTTGTGCAGCCGGCTGTCGGATTGTGATTGGTCAGCTCTCAGTGAAGAACGGTGAATCTTATTGGTGGAATCCAGCGTCAGTGTGCGGACACAGAGGAGCGCTTGTTTCATTGTTCAGCTCATGCTAGCGGAGCGGAGCGGTGCATTGAAGCCGTTGCACACTCCGCTCGCTCGGGATGTTTGTAACTTATAATCAAACATACAGGAGTCTAGAAATGTGACAAACGCGTCTCAGCTGTGCTTGATGCGTTTAAAGTTTACTAAAGACAGCTGACAGTCAGTCGACGCTCAAAAAGGAGGTAAAGAAACATCTTAAATCACGTCTAGATTTTGTTTTTAGGTTAAGTTTGTTCCTTATGGAATATAAGTTATATAATAATATCGTATTAGTAGATCAGTTAGTTGGTCTCCTCTTTACTTATGAAGACTTTCTGTTAAATATAATATTCCTGTTGGGATAATGCAAAAGTATTTGGTGCGTTACCCTCTGGAGTCAGGCTGTTTAAATTTCAGGGGTTAATTTCTCTAACAGTTGCCATTGTTATCTCATTGTTATTCTAGTAATAACAACAAATATATAAGAACTTTGCTCCAGAGAAATATTACTACATTACTATATGTGATTTCATATTGGAATCAAATTGCATATGATTTAATGTGGCAAAAGGGATGACCTCTAACTGATCAATACTCAATCGCCAATAAAATTAAGGGAATTTCTTTTAAACTCGTTCATAAATTGTTTCCAGCTCAAGACTATGTTAAAAAAAAATAAAAATAAAAAAAATAAGCGAGACATTGTAGTTGTAGTTTCTGTTATGGTTGTCCATAATCTGTTGTGCATTTCTCTTAGCATTGCCCCTTATGAAGAATTTCTGGCAAAACTTGTGTTTTTATTGCTGAAAATACTGATGAGGGTTTTTGCATGCTCTGGAAGACTATGGTTTGAAGAGTGTATGGTTTGAAGAGTGTATGGTTTGAAGAGTGTATGGTTTGGTCTCATGAAGGATGGTGCACAGTGGGACACTTACAGTGTATTTGTTATTAATCATTTACAGGTAGAGTCATGCTTTGTCTCCTTTAGTAAGGAATTCAAACGAAACATTTATTCAGTTTTACTACACTCTGAAACTAAAAGCAAATTAAAATATAACAGTTTTTAGTATGTTAAAAATATAGATATATATCTTAGATTTTTATATTTTATGTATGTATCCCCCATAGTGTAAAAAATGTATTTTTGTTCTTAAAAAATCATACTTTGCCCATGTGTGAGGTCCTGCTCACAGAGCCATGCAGCAGTGCCTGCATGTACCACGCTGCATTGCAGACAAGCAAGGGTCAAGGGTCGATAGAATATAAACTATATAATTATATAATTATATAACTATATAAAGCTATGTTTTTGAATTTTCAGTTTTTTTTTTTTATCCCTCATGTATGTTATTTTGCCAGCAATCTGTTCCTAGTTCTTATGATCTAAACTTGCAAGCACCATTTAACAAATTTGGATATGATATTTTGGATTAGATAAACAACTTTATCGTGTGGTCTTGATGGGGCAGATGGGAGTGAGGATGCTTCACAGGAACCTGCTGCAGGCTGCTTGGCTGTGTTGTCTGCTGGTGGTTCAGGTGCACAGCTGTCCAGATGTCTGCAGTAAGTGTTCAGGCCCAGAAAATGACCAGTGTGAGGAATGCAGAGCAGGATGGATCCTCCATAATAACACCTGTGTAGGTACTGTATACAGAACTCTGTGCATGAGACCAGACATCATCATATATATGTTTGTATACACTATACATGTTTTCAAGCAGACTAATCATGTATATCTGTGTTTGTTTCAGACATTGATGAGTGTGGCACTGAGTTGGGTATCTGTCCTGCAAACACCTACTGCCTCAATACAAAAGGTTCCTTTGAGTGCAGAGGTAAGTGGTGTAGAAATGCTATAAAAACACAATACAGTTCAGTTTTTCTTACAAAATGACCAATACTCAAAAAGATTTATCAACTATCAAAATAGCTTGTGATAAATTAATTGGTTGACTTTATTGGTTGATCAATTAATTGACTTATCATTGCAACTCTAGTTTGTTTGACATTATGACAAAGGAGATATTACATCAGAAACGAACGAAATATAGAGCATAACACTGTAGCCCCAGATGAAACGTTAACGAAGTAGCTCCATTGGAAAGATTAAATATCACATATTACTCCCTGTCTGACTGATCTGATCATGTTTTGTAATATTTTTTACTCATATAGAGCTTTAACATTGACTGAGAACACAGTGCAGGCTGTAAATGAAGAAATTAAATGTTCACTCTCTTCCTCAGACTGTGATCCGGCCTGCGTGGGCTGTATGGGTGGCGGACCAGCACGCTGCAAGAAATGTGCCTCTGGATACAGATTGACAGGGTTTAAGTGTTTAGGTAACTGCACAAAAGAGAAGACTTTTATTTCATTGGCATGCATTAATGATGTGCATCTGAGGAGCAGCAGTAATCTATAAGATTATGATGAGTTTACATCATGTGCCTCTGTTTCTTTCTTTCAGATATCGATGAATGTAGTGACAGGGTTCTCGCCTGTCATGGTCTGGATGAGATTTGTGTGAACACAGAGGGCTCCTTCCGCTGTGACTGTGCCAAAGGATTCATCCGCAGGGACCGTGTTTGTTTGAAGAAGCAGCAGCAGCAGCCGAGTGAGTTTCATCACATACACACACACACACACACTCACACAGAGGGATGTTTGCACCCACAGTCATAACCACACTGCAGCCTTTCACATGTCTACCTCCCTGTGCAGGTGTTGAGGAGAAAGGTTTGTTTGAGGACATCCAGGATGATGAGGTGGAGGTTCTGCAGCAGATGTTCTTTGGGGTGGTGCTTTGTGCTCTGGCCACGCTGGCTGCTAAAGGAGATATGGTTTACACATCTGTGTTCATTGGAGCGGTGGCGGCCATGGCAGGGTACTGGCTGTCTGACAGGGGAGACCGTTTGTTAAACAACTTTCTAAAGGTACGTTAAAGCTCAAAACTGCTGCAAGAAGAACATTTAAAATGGCAGATGCACAAATGCATTTACCTGTATTTTGCACAGTATAAATTATTGATATGAAAAGACATTTTGAATGTGATACTTGTCCATCTGTTAGATAAATTATCATTTTATTCTATTTAAGGGGAGACAGTACAGGTGAATAGGGTAAAACGTTTTACTAATAAACTTCCCCAGCTGAATACTTATATTAAGAAAATAATTTTTTGTATTATTAAGTTTTCTTAAATGTATGTTTAATTATGCAAATGAGGCATTATCTCATGCTAACTCACAGATGCAAATTGATAAAGTGTAGTAAACACCTAAATGTGTTATTTGAATGTTTACTTTTTACTAGTCTGAAAGACAACTGTAAGATTCATGTTGCTGTGTATCACCATCCTGGCCTATACCCATTACTTTTTGGCCAGAACATGGCATTGGACAAGAAAAATACTCAGCTCTCTCTAGAAATCCAAGCTGAAATAGCCTGTAGATTTCCTTAACACCAACAACGTCACTGTGACATCACTGGTGCAGGAAGAACAGATTTTGCAGCAGGAGAACTCAACTTTCTTGGTCAATATAGCACATGCAAGGAATTTATTGCTTTATTTGATTACATTTACAGTCAACACTGATTCCACATTCACATAAATGGATGCATTTTTCCTTTAAAGAGAAAGAAAGACACTTTAAGAGATTCTAATGATTATCCAGCTGTAACATTTTCCTGTTTTGAGCTGGGAATAATCTTCTGAACATCTGGAATTTTTATTGTGTTCAAGTTGCTACTTTGTGCTGGTCGTGTCTAGGAGGGAGACTGATCATTTTAACTAAAACCGTGGTCTTCCCAGAACCCTTATCAGTGTGTTTTTGTCCCTAAATCTCACCACAACACATTTTCACATTATAAAACATGATTAGTTTCTCTCCTTTGTGCACAATGAATAAATAACGCATACAAATCTAGTGAGAATTTAACAAATCTGTTTCCCTTCAAAACATGACCCTTTGCTCTGCCTGCATACAATGTAGCAAATTGCATCTTGATTAAAGAATTTACACCTTGCTTGTATTTAAATGTATATTAATGTGTGTGCAGAAACCCTGTTTTAGATTTGATTTATACTGTATGAGTAACACTGTGTTTGCACTCGTATACAGTGTAGCATATAAATAAGATTTTTAATGCCCCTTTTCTTCAAGTGCACATTTATATGTATATCTTAGGAGTTAGAAATAAATATGTCCAGTGTTAACAAACATACACAGGATTTCTCTTTTTTCACTTTAAAGGCTGATGCTGATGTTAATGATAATTTTTTGTTAAGTAATATAGCATTACTGAAATTTAAAATCCAGCACTTTTGATGATTTTTGAAAGCTTTTAATAAGACAAGAAGACAAATATATGAGTTAGAAGAATTGTATACACACAAAGTGGAGCTTAAAGGGAGAGTTCACCCCAAAATCCAAAATACGCTCTAGATGACACTCGGCTTGTGTTGCTCAAAGTGCCAAAAAAAAAAAATACATCTGAAAAAACTCAACAGCAGTGTCTCTTCACAGAAAGCAGACCCTGGGCGCACAAGATAATCCACAGGCTTTGTTGTGAGCACTATCATGTATGAACTATTTTTTTTTTACACTGAACAACTGTCCCATTACTTAATGAGCTTAAAGGATCTGGTTGGCAGATTTTCTCACATCTTACATCATGATTTTAATTTTTTTGTGGAACTGTTTCTTTAAGTAATGTAAGTAAGAATATTAGTAGAAATTTGAGAAAGTGACCATGTTTGCTAAATTACTACAATTCTAACCACATAGTGTTATTCATACGTACTGTTTTTTGCATCACTGAGCAGAAATAGATTATTGCAATAAATTATTTAAATGTGCTTGCATGCATTATGTGACAGTATCATACCATGTTTTCAAGTCAGACATTAAGGTAGGTAACAAAACAAAACAGGCTATATTAAGTCTGCTAGTAAGGTGGTGTCCTTATGTTATATAGGCCATGTTTTACAGCTAAACTAAACCATTCTGGCTCAATTAGATTGACTGAAATGTTCAATATAATCTGATGATTAAAGGAGACAAAATGTCAACAGCTTCCATTGTTTAAAACTAGACTAAAACAGAAACAGTTGTGTTTGACAAAGATCAGACTAAACTGACCAAATATTTAGTCAACAAAAACTTGACCAAGAATGAGGTTGACAAAATATGATTAAAAACTAACAAGGACTGCAGACAGAGGACTGCAGACAAAATAAACACTGGTTTAAGTTTTATACAGTGATTGTATTAGTACTAATGGAGTATAAAATTACAAACAGAGACAGAAAGAAAGTCACCTTTATTTGATGGATATAAACAAGCTGGCCAACACTCAATAGTAATATTCTGATACAGCACATACAATAGCAAACTGGGGCACTGAGGACAGCCTCCTAGGTTTAAAAAACAAAAAACAGTACAGAGTATCCATGCTTCATTCAAAACTTTGACTCAGTCTCGCTTTTTTTCTCTAGGGACTTCCTCTGATAAAGTTCTTTTTTTAAATAGATTTTTCTCTTGTGCAATCATAACACAGACACACACACACACACACACACACACACACATACTGACACACAAACACCCCCCACACCCATAAAAGCAGCTTTGCGCACACACACACTCTCACACAAAGATGCACACACACACACACACACACTCACTCTCTCTTTTCTGAATACGTTAACACAAGCAACCCCAAATACATGCTGCACTCTCACAAAACTGCACAGGCTGTCTACTAATGGGACACAGTAAGTGAGACACACACATCACTCTCAAACACAACATCACACCGTCACAATGCACGATGCAGATGCAAGTAATGAGTGAGGAATGATGCTTCATGGGAGATTAGCTCATCACGTTCACACAAGTAATCATTCAGCATGCTGGACACTCACATTTAACTTGTTCCTAGGTTTTTACTGTACAGCTCAAAACATTTACTTATACAAATAGTACAGTCTCAAACTGGCATATTCAAGAAGCTGAAACCATAGAAAAAATAAAGCTCAAAACTTAAAAAAAAAAAAAAATGAACAATAAAAAAGTAAACACAATATTTGTTCTGTCAAACAAAAATGTTTCTGGCATTGGTCACAGTGATTTGTTTAATCCAAAGTTTTCAGCAATGTACAAGAAAAGAAAAACAACCTGTATACAACAATAAAGTGAAAATGTATGTTAGGCTTTTCAGTAACACTTTACAATAGGAGTACAAATCATATACTTAATGCTTAACTAATGCAAGATTAATAGTGATTTAATGAATGAATTAATGCAGGATGTATCAAGAATTCTTGTTGTTGTTCAGCATTGACTCACTCAAGTCACCACAACTTTCTGTGGTTTGTTCACACTTAAACATCAGTTGAGGAATGTTAATTCACAGTTACTTCATACATTCATCAATATGCATCAAGTTAGACAGATTAAAGCTAACTGAGAATTACGTCACCCCCATTAGTACAGATGCCTACTGTTTAATAAATCTAATGGAGGTGATGTCTAATGAAGATGTTAATATTTTTTTTTATTTCACAGTAGTGAGTGGTTATTTTATTCAGTTTTCTAAATGGTAATGAAAATACACACTTAAAAGGTCTACACAGTTGACATGTTATGACTGAGATACATGTGATGGTTATACTATTGAATGAATTTGTCAGAAAATAGAAAGTAAACATGCTTATAATAGCATATTACACCTATGTTAGGAAAAGGTATTCTTAGTTTTAGATTTTGAAGGCTTTTAACACTTTTTTTTAATATTGTTTGAACTTGTGAATTCTTGGGTGACATGATTTGTCCCAGTTCTCAAGAATGGGTGTAGTGATTAATGTGCATCAAGTTAGCTGGATTTCAGTTACATAAAACTGTATTCATGTTTATTATGTAAATGTCTGCATCTGTTGACCAGTTTGATTAAACACAAACTTCATATTTCTATGAGAATGGGTATTGTTCTGCTTGGAGAGGCTGAGTGAATACATGGGTCTGAAATAAAGTTTTATGCAACTGGAATCCAACTAATTATGTTGCTTAATGCACAAAGTAATGCTGGATAACATTTCTTAACTGATGATCTATTACTAATCACACAAAGTCATTGTGACTTTATAATTTGTTGATGGGGAGCAACAAGTATTCATTATACTTCCTGCATTAATTTGTGCATTAAAACAATACGAGTCATGCATTAGTCAAGTATTACTTAAGTGTGTGATCTGTACCATTATTGTAAAGTGTTACAGGCTTTTCATACTTTTTCTCGAAGGCCTTTAAGAATTACTGGTGAATCTACAGGCCTTTCAGCTCAAGTCTTTCTACACGGCTGCTTCTAGGCACAGATGCAGACTTGACTTTTTGACTCCACCTCACACTGAGCGCGACGTCAGTCATCCACAACCAGGATTAGTCTTTTAGTCTAAGCCCAGAAAACCAGCCTCTAAGCCTCTAAGTGTCTCCTAAACTTTTTGACACAACGGTTTGAGAAATCGCTCTGCATAGAGAACAGGAGATTATCCTTACATCATCACTTTCAGTTGGCACATTATGTAAAAATCAGCATGCATGGGCACAATTGAAATGTTTCATGTTTTCTACCATGTAAATCATATATATGGTATTTCATGGTAGGAGAACCCCCTACTTCAAGTATTCAGTAGATTAGGACCTGAAAATGGAGGATTCGTACTCACTCCGCCCCCCTGATGGTGAAAGTGAGAGGATTTTTTTGCTCCTCTGTCTGTTTGCATTGTCTTCCCTTTTTGTTAAAAAAAAACTCCAACTCAGGACCTTTCTCATAACATTTGTAAACACAAACACCAACGTTTCACACTTCAATCTGTTGATTCTTGGTCAGTGACAGGAGCTGTGAAGCAGACACGTAAAAAGATGACGAGTGGATCACCTCGATTTGTGAAAGATGGGGGAGATGGAAAAGACATTTATATACAACAATACAACACTTGGCCATACAAGGGAGAGACACAGGCACCATGAGGGGAGGGAGGAGAGGAAAGTGGGGATAAGTAACAGTCTAATTCAATTTTCCACTATACTGTAACAATGTGTGTTGGTTTTTCTACTTTAATCAGCTGTCACGGTCACATACGTCACCACTTCTGTTTACAAGACGACAACGACAACAAACACGCGAAAGAAATGCATCCCGACAGAGTCACTCAAACCTCCACTTCTTGGATGTTATAATAGTGATAGTCCTCGCTCACAAGTGCAAGTTACAGACATAATCTCGTCGCTACTTTTGTGAGCTGCAAAGTTTTTTTTTTGTTTTGAAGTTGCCACCCCAAGCCGAGTGGTCTTCAACTGAATGTTTTCACATTAAGAAAGGAATGTAATAATGTCATCTTTTCTAGACTTTTCTAGATAGATTTGGATACACTTCTTCTTCTCTGTTTCCCATAAAGCTCTTATTTTTTTTTTCTTCTTCTTCTTCTTCTGGGCTGTCCTGTGTTTTCAGACAGGGAATGTTACTTGCTGCTGAGGGGTTTTCTCACAATGTATATAAATCAGAGGAAAATCACACCACTCAACACTCTTAATTAAATAAGACATCTCTCCGACCTCCAGCCAGTTAGAAAAATAACCATGAAGAAAAAACATATATTATCTCGTCAGTTTGAAACGATTTTCTGACCACGTATAGACACACTCTATAGATTTCTCTCTATATGTATAATATATGCATATCTATCATATATGTGTACAGTTTTTACGAGGCACAGACCACCTTGTTGAGAAGGAGAAAACAAGTCACTATGTTTTGGGGGGAGGTCACACAGACTACTGCTGGAAGAGGAGGAAAATTACAAGGGAGGGGGGAGTAGGAGCATACTGTAGGTAAGAGACTCGGGGTGTCAATGGTACAAATAGACCTGCAGGGAAAACATCTACTGAACTCCACTTTGTATTCTATAAGGGTATTTATAGTAGCAGTAATCACCTCTGTGTGGGTCTTTTAAAGTGCCCCCCAAGGTCAAATCGTATGTACAAAGCAGTCTTTACAGTTGTTTGTGAAGCCCGTTGTGGGATCGAGTCCCTCGACTGTAAAAGGACTAAAAGATGCTCTTGACCAGGTCTTCTGACACCATTTAGTTTGAGCACCAGCAGAAGCACCATTAGTAAAAATTCCTGCAACATGGAGGAGGTGCATAGGTGCATAGTCTCAGAACCTCAAAATAATCTGACTGATGAGCATTTTCTGACCACTCTCTTGGCCGCTCTGATTGGATGGTTAATTACACTTTGATTGATTAATTTCAATAAAAATGGGAGGGGGGAAATAAAATTTCATTCACTCTACGTTGACACCTGCATAGATTGATTTTTTTTTGACTACTTAAAATGAGGTAACATGAAGAGAAACGTCGATGGCAGCCACAGCCTTAAGGCTAAAACACGCCCGAGAACTTGGAGGGCCCTGCTCATGCAGCCAAGGAAACCTCAGATGCTGCAGGCAAGGCTGAAGGCGTACTATCAGTAAACTCTAAGCTCTTCCTTTTGCAAACAAGAAATGACAAAAGAATCACTCAAATCTGGTGTGTGCAACATGCTATACTCAGGTTTTCAGGAGAAAGCAAATGAATGGGCCACTACATCACTTTAAGAAATGCTGAACATGAGGTTCTCCAGAAATGGATGGTGGGTGGGGCATGTATAAAGTAGAGCCCGACCAATATCGGCCTATCACAGCTATATTTGTCTATATACATATCAGCACATATGTTGTCTGACATGTCTGGTACATTGAACAACTCAGTAGTAAGTAAATTATCTCACTAAAAATCTGCAAAAACTTTATTTCAAAACTTACAAGAGTGTGAGTTTGATTCAAAACTCAAAAATTGTAGTGAA
Source organism: Lutjanus erythropterus (assembly GCF_056507025.1). Taxonomy (NCBI): domain Eukaryota; kingdom Metazoa; phylum Chordata; class Actinopteri; order Lutjaniformes; family Lutjanidae; genus Lutjanus; species Lutjanus erythropterus. Next base: position 25,707,805 of record NC_139318.1, read on the forward strand.
GGTTGCCATGAAATTGTGAACTTTTTTACAGTGTATATTTTGCTCTTTGTGTTTTTTTATTTATAGTAGTTTCTGTTAAATACCTGTGAAAGTTTACTGCTTCATTGCCCTGATGTAATATTACATAATAAAGTGTATTGTTAAACTAATATCCAGCCTCCATTACATATTATATCATGTGTGTGATAACCACATTTGAGGCATCACTGCAAAAATACAAAAATATGTTTATGTATGTATGTATTTATGTTCTATATTCTGTATTTTATGTTCTATATTATATATTCTAATATGTTCTATTATATATGTGAGAGATTCTGTATAAGAATATCGGACATTATCGGAATCTTTTCACTCCCTAATATTGACTCCAAAAATCCAGTATCAGTCGGGCTCTAGTATAAAGGTAAAACGAGGTCACTGTGTGACAAAAGGGTAAAATAGCTCATCGACACGATCAGATGATTAAAAAAACAGAGGAGACTCTGCACACTGAGGATCATGAAAGCCAGGTAGAGGGGTCAGATGTCACCAGGTGGATCAGCAGGGCAGTGAGGATCAAGAAACCATGACAGAGTCAACCAGAGCCAGAGGAGTCAGTCAGGCAGGTGAAACAGACAGCAAGACAAACCATGATCTTGAAGCAGTCAAAGGCAGAAAGATGAAAAAAATAAATAAATAAACAAAATACTGGGCTGGCAGACAGTCATGAGATCTCTGCTGGGAGGATCAAGAGGGGCGTTGTTGGCCTGAAGAGGTGCAGCGTCCAGCAGGCGACAGACAGGTGAGGTGACCGCTGTGAGACCTCTGGTGCAGGGCTGCCATGTTGATCACATGGCCTGTCCACACAAGAATCTGACATCTGTCTCTCCATCAAAAACATGTGTCTTTCTTGCCACTTCAGTCCTGTATCTATGATCCCATATGGAGGAAGTAGATGACATCAACTCCTGTTCACACAAAGAAGAGGTCCCAGGTCACCTTCAGCAGAAAATGAAGAAGAGCATGGTGTAAGGTGAAGTTTGGAGATGTATTTGAAATTACTGGATAAATCAATAGTGTGTTCCGTTACACATTATTTGTCTAAGAGGCTGTTTATACCTAGTTTTAATGTGTCTTAGGTGATCCGATCATAAGTCGACAGCAGTATGAGTTCATATATTACAATGCATCAAGAGTGACCATTTTTATTGGGGCTCACTTTGCTCTATATACAAATAAACACAAGGGTTGTTTTATTCATTACTGATCATTTGGCCTTTCAATACAAAGAGTCAAATATTCATTGCTTTTTTTGCTGTTGTTGTTGGGGAGAGTGAGTGCATCCCAGTGCACAACGGAGTGTCCCATCTGCTCTTTACAGCAACACCATGTTTTTTGCAAGGAAAGAAAGAAGGTATGAATATACTGTATGTAATGCAGTTTAAAGTTTTCAAGAAAGTGCAAATGATTAAACATTTGTCTTAGCCTGTTTACTTCCCCACTCTACATGGAAATAACACGTTGGCAAAATGCATTGTTCTTTTAATTATGTGGACCAACATTAGTGGACCAACATTAGTAGCCAGCATGCTGGGACTTGCTGCATGAGCAGCATGTGAGTGTTGCTCAAACCTGTTGGTTTTTATTTTGGGACCCGTATTAACAATTAAATTCTCCACAGAGCTCATGCATCTGTTACACGCAGCTGCAGCCACGCTTCATCCTTTCACCTGTTTTTTCCCATGTGATGTGCTGGGCTTTCAGCAAAAATACACAGAGAAAATGGTCTGTTATCATCATACCAGCAACATGACACCTTTCACTTCAGTGTGAAACAACACAACTCAGTGTAGAAAGATAAGGCTGGCAGTAGCAGCACTGCAGCAGGAACACTGCCTGTTTGAGTGTGACCCAGAGCCCAAACACATAATTTGCATTACAGTGAACCAAATTATGTATGTACAGAACCTGAGCAAAGTAGGTGGTCCTTCAGTGTGACCCAGGATTAGAGCTGGGTATTGTTTAATTTAGATATCAGTACCAATACCAGTATCCTTGAAGTGATACTAATACCAATAGAGTACAGACAGAAAAAGAAGAAGTAGCAAATGCAGTGATAAACTACATCAAATACACCATGCTCAACTTCATTCCACCAGACTGTATGGGTTGTAGCTGGGGTGTAGCCGCCACTCACACGTCACATCAAACCACAGAACGATTGAAGGGACTGGCTGCAGACAAAACCATATTAATAAGTCTTTTTTTTAGATCCGGGAACAAAAAGGATCATTTGCAGATGTTGTTTGACTGAAGAAGTTGTTTCAGTCGATACCTTTAAGGTATTGAGTACTGATACCCAGCCCTACCCAGGACAAACTGAGTACACACAGCTGAAATAATGTGGTCACGTGTGACCCAGACCACCTCCAAATGTAGTCTGAGCGATCAGATCGGACTTTAGATGTGTTTTCAATGTGTCTTGGGTGCATTCACACCTGTGCTTAGAGCTGTCCACTTGTGATTGGATCACTCAGTATGCGTGTTAATACCAGGTGGAAACAGGCTCTCTCATGAATTGCGTGGAATTACCTGCTCAGCTGTCAGTCTCCCCGCATGACCTGCACACCCGAGTGTCCTCTCCTCTTCACCGGAAAATAAACAAAGGTCCCATTGCTGAGTGTTGATTGAGTGGAGGTAATAAATGTTTGGTTGGGTAGTGTTTCAACATCATGGCATGGCTGTGCTCCTCCAGTAGTGACTGAATCATCTGAATGTGAGAGGTAACAAAACACAAATATCCAAACGTTATAAAATACAGCAGACAATGCAGTCAGAGAGAAAAATGAGAAATAGAAAGTGGTAGTCTTAAATATTTCTCACCCCTCAAAACAACATTAGAGCTTTGGTTGTCACAGCAAGGATTATGCCCAAATGCCCTCATCGTCATCCTGTTGTTGACAGTGTTTCCGGCCGACAGCAGTGATGTGCAAGACGGAAAGAAAGCAGACAGAAACCAGAGTAAGTGCAGATCAAAAGACACGACTGGAACACCAGGCAGTGTGACAGAAAAATAATCACTGTTAAAAGTAACAGAAGCATCAAAGAATGTATTAATGCTCTAAGTAGTTACAGTCCTGATTTTACGGGGCTACACTTTACAGTGTATGGATTTGCATCGTCACATGAGAAAAGAGAGAAAGAGTTGTTTTCTACAGCAGTTTTTTTTCCCTCAGTGGGTGCAGTAGCACTGAGGGGAGGAACTAGAATCAGACAGTATAATGAAAGCAGCACGGTTTTTTATGATAGCGGAGGCCTGATGTTGCACACAGCATGTCTCATCTGCAGAACATTTGGGAACCAGTGTTCTTCAGTTTGCACCACTGAAATCTTTTGGCAATGTGGAATAATGTAAGACTTCATTTAAATTCTAACACAGATAAAATGGGAGACATCTAACCTGGTCCGGGGCAGGGCGGTGACCAGCATGTGGGGGTCCTCGAGCCGACCCTCCACGATGATGGGGCAACGGGTGACGTAGATGCTGGACGTGGTGTGGGTGCTGTGGGTGTTGAGGGTGCTGAGGATGCTGGGGATGTGGATGTTGGGGGTGTGGTCCTTGTTGGGGAGGGCCGTGTGGGTGCTGAGGGTGAGGGTGCTGCGGAGGGGGATGTCCGTGTGGGTGCTGTGGAGGATGCTGTGGGTGCTGTTGGTGAGGGTGTTGGGGTCCTGGGGGACGAGGGTGCTGTTGGTGTTGGGGAGGCGGCTGCGGGTGCTGAGGGTGCTGCTGGGGGTGCTGCTGAGGGTGCTGCGGGTGAGGAGGGTGAGGATACTGGGGTTGTGGCTGCTGTGGATGCGGGTGCTGTGGGGGGGCCTGTGGGTGCTGCGGGTGCTGTGGGTGTTGCGGATGCATGGCGTGTGGATATGGAGTCTGCTGGGCGTGGGGAGTGTGAGGGTACTGAGGCTGGGCCTGAGGCTGAGCATGTGGGGGCTGAGGCTGCGGGTGGTGTGGAGCGTGTGGATGATATTGCTCATCTTCGTAGTTGTCCGCTATCAGCTTCATTCTGCTTTGTGTCTGTAGAAAGAGGAAACTGGTCAGTGCACAATGATCTGCAGCTGTTAAAACGAATATTAATCCCTCATAATGAGCATCAAATGACTCTATGACTGGAGAAAGACCATATTTTCAGTATATGTAGGTGGACACAAAAACACCTTACAGTGTAATACAATCCAGCGCAATAACCATACAACCAACACTGAGGCTTATACAGTTCAGACTTCAGACTGTGTTAATTTAATCACTGTGGTCATTTTAGGGTCATTGACTGAGCAAGGAGTTTTCAACTCATTATGAAACAGTTTAATACTGATGCCTTTAAATGACCTACATAAACAAGACTCAAGGAGAAGACTGGCAAATGCTAGATGTTCTTAATGACTGCCACTGAGTCAGACTCTCCTTGAAACAATTTACAGTATGCAGATGGGAAGAAACTGTGTTTACATTCTCCAAGGCAAAATTACATTGGCCAGCTAAAAATAAGCAAGAGGAGATTTTTCTTTGTTATATTTTGAGGTTATTACAGTGGAAACACCACCTCTTCTGTCCGCAGAGGCCTTCAAAATCAACACATTATGAAAGTTCCTTAAAGAAGCCATAAGAACGTCCACCATTAAAGGAAAAATTAAAAACTCTGGAGGAGCACATTGATACCACCCGCACACCAAATATGAGTGAATGATTAGCTTAGCTTAGTATAAAGACTGGACAAAGGGGGGAAAAGCTAGCCTGGCTCAGTCCAAAGGTAACAAAATCTGCCATCCAGCACCTCTAAAGCACACATATTAACATCTTATATCAGTACAAAAACAAAATGTTAAAACTGATATGTTCTGGTTTAAGGTGAGCTACTTGCTACTTGCAGTGACTTCCTGGAGTCTCCACTGTTTGCATGGGGATTTGGGATGCTAGGTTAAAATAACAGCCTGTTCTCATCCCAAACGCATCAAATACAGCAGCTTGGTTAGTGCCCCTGGGTGTCAAACTATGACGATGACTGGATGATTTAGGAGTGAGACCATGTTCAAAATCTCCTGGCTTTACTGTCATGTTTTTCAATATTGTTGTTGCCTAAATTCCTGGTGTATAATTTATACCAGAGCTACAGACCTGAGACTTCGATTTGAGAGACTCAAGTAAAAAACATGACTTGAGACTTCACTTGGACTTGACTGCTGCAAGACTTTACTTACTTGAGACTTGACTCCTTGACGACCTGACATGACTTGAGGATTGAAAGCAAAAACATTTAAGACTCAAGTTTTAACCTGGTAAACACACCTTGAATATTACATTATAGGCCTATGTATTGAATGGATTTGACCTCAGCTGTGCACATGGACAGAGCTTTGATAGGAAAAATGACTGGCATGGAAAAGCACAAATGAAATTGCAATTGACTTGCAATTTGCTGACAGAAATTTGACTTGGAATTGCGTGGAATGACTTGAGACTTGGCTAAAAAAAAAAACGCACAAACAACCCTGACCCATACTGCAAAATGAGACACTGCATTTGGGAAAAGTGCCAAAATTGAACTAGCAGCGAGGATCAGTCGCCATGCGTGTGCACCACTCCCTGTAGATGAAATGGAGAAAATGGCTAGTTGCCTTGTGCAGCTATATTTCTCATTTTGATTAACGTTGCCTTGACAACCAGCGACAGTGCAGACAGGATTTTCTTTGACATTGTGCTGCAGTACTAACGTGTTGTTTGAGCTGGTGCATCAGTTTGTCCCGCTCCCTCTTGAGGGACAGCACCTCCTCTTGAGTCTTCTTTTTATTGGAGGCAGACAGTTCCAGCAGTGCAATATTGGCATCTTTCTCACTGATGGCTGCCAGCAGAGCTTGTTGCCTGATGAAGAAAAAACAATATTATGGCATCAGCACTTATACCATTCTATAAAATAGAAAGAACATTAGATAAATGGTATAGATAAGCCATCCCATGAAATGTTTTTAACTAAGCAGCACCAATTCAGTTTGATTAAATCAATTTTAATACTGTTTAAATGCAAGTAAAACTACTTATGGCGACTTATATCAGAAGATGATCAATGACACGTTCTTATTTTTTCAAGAAAAACATTTATTCCACTTGTAGATGCTCAAGTGAAAAGACACGTCAGTGTCACTTGCTGTCTAGACAGGTCTTTAAACAGACAACATAAAACAGTTTTTCCCCTAACATAGCACAATAACTCAATTCTCTCTCTGTATTTTATGATGCTGCACTGTCTTGTCAATGTTAAGTGTATTTAATATACCACTGGTAAAAACTTATTTCAGTAATTACCCTTTTCCGAAATTAACTTCGCAAAGTGATAAGCTAACTGGCTAGCCTAGCTAGCATGCCCTATGAACACACAGTTAACATGGTCACTGAAACAGTTGTTTAGTATTCACACAGTCACACAGAGAGCACGCTGTTCTCATTTTTAAGTCCGTAAATGCTTTTAGTTAATTATGGCTATCGCTAACAAGTCACTGATATGCAGAAAAAGAGCTGAAATCCAACTCATGACTCTGTTCTTTGAACTCAGTAGTATGTATTGTATGCATGTTGAATTAAAAGTATGTTTTGTACAACATTGTGTTAGTGTGATTGATGAAGCCACTGAGATTGTTCCGAAGCAAAGCAAAGACATGTGAATGCAGCATGACATGAATGCATAGGGGAATAAGAGCAAGTGAATCGTTGTCAGAAATGAGGTTGTTAGAAATGAGGTCATTTACATATATGAATCGAGATTGTGATTTTTTTGACGATTAGTCGTGCAGCCCTTTTGTCACTTGTCTTCTTTTTCCTGTGATTCTCTTATATTTTACCCTTCTCTCCCGCTGTCTTCCCATTGAAATTTTAAGCCGCATTAAGGTTGATGCGTAAAAAAGACGTGTGGTTTTATGGGGGATTATGTTTATGTGTGGGACTGTTTCTTGGCCAGGCAAAGTTTCTTTAAGTCTGTAAAAACATCTTCTGACAATCAATAAGCCTGATCATAATCTGCAAATAAGCAAATTATGATGTGACTATAAATTTAAACTTGATATAAAATGAATTATGAGCTGTCACTTCAAATGCATTTGGTGTGGTCCTTGGTGAAGTGGTGTTATCTGTTGCCCAGTCAAATACCATAGCCTTTTCATCACTGTTGCTCAACACCTGGTGCAATTAAGCTTGAAAATTTTAAATAGTCAACCAGGGGACCCACCCAGGGATTTTGCAGGGTCTGGCAGCCATTTTTGGATTACTTTGACTTAGAATTCCCTGAAACATGGTACTATGATTTAACTGACTGATAATCTCTGAAATAAGTGTAACAAGTTGTATTCCTTTTTTGTAAGCCTTTTTTTTTCATTTTCTCTATATCCTGTGAGTGTTATTTATGGTCAGCTGTATGTAGTGTATGTGTTTGCATTTAAAAAGCAGATACAAATATTTGAATGATATATTCAGAACTTATTTTGTTGGATATTTTGGGGAGAATCAGACTACATTAGTAAAGAAATGAATCCTTAGTTAGAAATCAAATCAAATCAATCAAGAGAAATTAAGTAATGGGCAGTCTTTGTGAGGCTGACGTCAAATATCATGTTGGCACTAACTTCATCTCCAGGATCTCCTCCAGCTGTTTCCTGCGCTCTTGTCTCATGTTGGTCAGGTGGGTGTCCCTCTCCTGCAGGGACTGCTGTGTGGAGGAGAGACGCTGCTTGGTGGAATCCAGCTCCTGCCTCGTCCTCTCCAGCGTGTTCATCAGCTCCTCCAGCTGATGGACACCAAGCATTATGGGAATACACAACAAATGTATAAATGAGATGCAAAGACATGTATACACATGCTTCATTGACTACAGACAGAGAGATCAAAGCCAAGTGCATTTCTGAATTAATTTAACCCTAATCCCACCTTTTTTTTCTCTTCTTTGCTGATCTGAAAAGTGATTTGATCTGTGATTCAAAATCATGATGTGATCCAAACTGTGAGTTTTGTGATCTACTGCACCGCCACAGCGCAATATAACATAATACACCGTTTTTGCATGATTACTTTTGAAACATAATAGGTTACAGATAAGTAGTTATCCTGTTAACAATGTAACATAGGTAATAAATAACTATTCTAACTACTTCAACAAAGTAACGTATTATTTTTATTACTTTGATTACTTTAACATCTTGAACACATGGTGGAGTGGGAGGCACTTTATTTTATTTATTTGTGACTGAACTTAGGCCACCTGTAGATGTTTCCTCAGGTTTGACACTGAGCATTTCAGTATTGACATCATCTGTGCCACTGGTAAACAAGCTTTACACTGTACAGTAAAGCACCTTTTTAAATAGCCTTTTTCTGATTTCAGAAGAAAAATATTGTTGAATTTCTAGCACTGACAAGCATTCCTGTCCAACAACATGGCCAACTGCCTTGACATGGTCAGCTGGTTGCCGGCATGGAAGAGTCAGGTTAGCTAGAGACAGGTGATGCAAATCCAACCAAGAACCAATCAACTGCAACGCTAAAAATTTGACCACATACCGCCCAAAGAACCAAGCCTGTCTACATGTGGAGACAGCTCACTGTAAGCCATCCTACCCTGGATGGTATCACACTAAAATTTGTCTAAGCAACATTGTCCTGAAATAAGCCAAGAGAAGGAATTCCTGTACATTGAAACGATGCAAAGCAACAGAATAGATGTTATATTCTATGCATAAAATTTTTACTTCAAAAATATATTTGTCTGTAACACCTTTGTAATCACCAGCATTTTGCTTAGAAACTAACTGTATTTTTTTCTTCAAAACAGTGACAGATTAAATTACATTTACTGACTCATGACAGAGTCTTCTAAGTCCAAGATGACAGCGGGGCAGGACTGAGACAATAAGGTGAAATTACAAATCTGTCTGATATACCACAGACAGCTTGATATTTCATCCATGGTCGAGGCCATAGATCCTCACTTATACCACCATAAGTCAGAGAAAGTATTTCTGAGTAAGGCAGAGTAGATTAACTTAATCAACTAAACAACACGGCTCTTAACACTGCACTCTCTCTGTGGAGGGATGGCAGGTTAATAAGGGGGAGGCAATTTTTGGTCGTTTTACTATCAAGGGGGATGACATCCCTCATCATCCCCCCCTCAAATCACCTACTGGATGTACCTAAACTGGCAACTGAGTGCATTTCTCAAGATTAAATCCGCACCTTTAAGTGGTGGCCACTGTCCATGGAGCTGTCCTTACGGGAGTCTTGTCCTAAGCCTTTCTTGTCCCCTTGTGGTCCCAGTTTGATGTTTGAACCCTTCTTAGTCTGGTCTTTGCCTCCTTGTCTGTAAAACCACATAAATGTGAGACCTTTTCCATGCCAATCACTTTTCTGAATTCCATTCTGTAGTTAGTGAACTATTTATCTATCAGGCAATGCAAAATACATTCTCGAGACAGAGTGTTATTTAAAAAGCAGGTACATGTGTGAGTAGGGTACCATACATACCCATATACCACAACAAACATTAGACACAAACAAGTTGAACAAGTAGATCATAATGGACAATCATGTCGGGTGTATTTTGAATTAGTCTTTTTTCAAAATCGACTGGACTGCAACAAGACATGAGCATCACAGATGAACAGATAGGTTCATGTTAACATGACTCTGCTGAGATGATTCACAGGTTTAAGCACCAGAGTTAGGATGGATATGGGTAGAGATGGGTGCTTGATGGGGGGAGGGACATTACTTACCTGGGAGCTAGACTGCAGATGGGGAAAGGAAAAGGTAGAAGAGAAGGGGATGACACGACAAGTGGTGGAGACGAGAGCACACAAAAGAAAAAGTAAAAAAAAAAGAGACATTAGAACCTGAACATAAAGAAACATCCACAAGAAAACAACACAGAGGACCCAGAGGAGATCACAGTGTTTTCATCGTCAAACAACATGGAAGATTAGAAGGCGCCCGTGACAGCCGCTGCAGCCTCTGCAGCCTGACACAGTGAATGCAGGATGCACCTTCTCTGAAAACACGGAACCATGTGCATCTGCTGCCAAGCCTGGGAGTGGCAGACATGCAGTCGGACAGGCAACAATCAGCCGGGCAAAAGAAGAGGGGGGAGGAGGAGGAGAGGTCTGAGTGCCGAGCAAAACGAGGGGAAGCCGACAGTGGATTGACCAATAGAAGGAGTGAACTGGTGAGAGAATCAGTTATGGATGCAGGGTTGTTCAGACAGAAGAGACCCGACTGAATTGACACAGTTCAGGACCGAGGGTTCAGTCCAGACCCTACCTACTACAGCACCTCACTTACTGAGCGCGTGTAGACCGGGAGCACAGCAGCTCTATTCATGCAGGCCACTAGGCTGATCATTTCCCTTAGTATCTGGTAGATCAAGCTAGGCAGGGAAGGACGGGGCGGGGCAGGGAAGGTTGGGAGGGAGAGCAGGAAGGTGGGCACCGGGAAAGATCACTAGAGAAGAGAGGGGCTGTCGGGTGATGTTACTGGAACTATTTGAAGATGAGAGGGTGACTGAGAGTTACAGAGAGGGGAGGGTGACGAAGGGTGAAGTGGGCAGATGGGTGGATGGAATGAGTAGGGGAAGCGTGCTCACGGCAGGAGGAGGCCTCAGCTCTAGGAACAGAAACTTTCTACAACAAACAGCCAACACCATAAAAAGACACAAAAAGTGTGTGTGTGTGTGTGTGTGTGTGTGTGTGTGCGTGTGTGTGTGTGTGTGCGTGCAAGTGTAAGTGTGCATATACAGATATTTCAACAAAGGACACAGAAGGACAAAAAGTACAGTATAGTCAACAAAAATGGATGAAAGAAGCGAGAGCAGTTGGGAAAATCACACCAAGTTCTACAAACTCTCAAGACTGCTAAAAATACAATATATAACGTACTGTTTACAGTGAGGTTGCCAGAAATATTGATAATTCAATACTTTTCAAATGGTTAAAAAAATAAATAAATAAATAAATAAATAAAAATCTAAGTGCATTGAAGATTTAAGTTCAGTTCAGTCTTTACTGTCCTGCCTGAATTTGGCTTTGGTTTGGCTTGCAGCAAAACTAGACAGTATTTTATCAAAGTTTAAAATTCTGGCACTCTGGACAACTCTAATTTACATTATTGCTTAGAAATTAATATCTATATACAAGTGCAAATTTTGATTCACTTACAACTGTGAAAATTGCTGAGTTCTTGGTGTGATTGGATTTATTGTGTGACTTTACCATGCAATTTTACAGAAACAGGCCACAACAGAAACCCCAGAGTGAAATAAAGTCCACTGTTATGAAAAATAGCACAGAATATATGACCACTATTGAAGTTTTGTACTCATGAGCTAGCTGAGGTTCAAACCTTAAATTTTAAGGTTTGAACTTCATATTAACTTCCATTATTTAAAACATACAGTATTTGAGCCACATGTAGAATTAATCATACTCTACAATGTGGTGCTTTAATTTGCTCTTTAGAGATTGTAGTGTGATTTCACCAGTGTTGGGGAAACAACTTGTAGACTTAGAAACTGTGGTCTACCATACCACTAGCAACCTAACAAAGAAAAGTAGTTCAACTACATATTACCTACTCTTAATATAATTTATCTTGTCAAAATAAAACCAGTTCCAAAAAGTAGTTCAACTACATCCAAACAACATCATGGTAAATTATCAGAATCAAGTCTGGAATCTCATTGCTACATGGAGGTATGACTGAACTCACACTGAGTAAAGTGTAGGTGCACATGATTCAGGGACTAGGAAATCCTCAGCCGAAAAAGTTGTTTTCAACAGAAAATAGGGAGCAATCGTTGAGGTAGAATAGATTGCAGATATCTTTGTTGCAAACCACAGGTGATTAGGATCAGGATCAATAGATATAATTGGGTGTTATCTGCATAACAATGAAGGTTTCTGGAGTGTTTCCTTATTATATTGCCAAAGGGAAGCATATATATAGCTGGGACCAAGTCAAACTATCATTCAGATTTATAAAAAAAAAAAAAAAAAGCATAAAGAAAGGTAGGCTAAGTTATGTTATTGCTGATCATTGTGATAAACAATGATGACACAGGTGACATAAAGCTATGTACCAAATGTAAATAAAGTTACCTTAAATCCACATTAGCTAATGTCAGCTGTGACATAAACGCGACATGTTGCGGTACCATTCCCTCACTTGGGTAAGAGAGCTAGAGATGTGCCAGAACTTGACCTTGTCTTGGCCTTGATATTCTCTGGTCCTAGAAATGTCTCAGTTTTGGTGGTCTTGACTACAATTATGTCATATTGTACAGCAAAAAACATAATGAAAATACTATGAATGTACTTTTTAATTAACTACCTAAACTACATGACTCAAAGTAGTGAACTGAAAAAAAAGAAAAAAAAAACAAAAAAAAAACACTGAGATTTGAATGCAGTTGAACTACTACCCAATGACAGCAGATTGTAATTGAACTCCATGTAGTTACACCCCAACACTGGCTTTCACTCAGACAACAAAATCTTTGATGAGTTAATTCCCCATTCTGTTAGTGCAGAGATATATAGCGACTAATGCTGGTTGCCACATGCATTCTGAAAAAAACTAAACATGCAGATAAACTCTCACACACATACAGTCGCTCACACAAGCGGATCAAAAACCATTCATGGCACATACACATACAGCTAACCACAAAGCAAACACATGCTAAAGAAATAAAAGCAAACATTGATCCAGGGATCTTTGTATCATGTGTATGGGTACAGCAATAACATCACAGACTAAAAACAGAGCCCGTCACTGTGATACAAAGATCTTTGAATCCTTTAGATTATAGCAGGCAGACCCAGACACACAGGTGAAACCAGATGCAGTTGCAGCAGTCGCAGTCGGAGACTTTAACCACGCAGCCGAGCTGAAGTGCCAGGGCAGAGCACTCACTTTCCCAGGAAATCCCACACCATGCCCCCTATCTGCTGGGGAGCAGCGGACACAGAAGGGAGCGGGTCAGGGGGAGCTCTGCCACCGGGACGAGGGGTGGGGCGAGGGGCAGAGGGAGGGGGGCTGGTGTCGGAGGGAGGGCACAACAGAGAAAGAGTCGTGTGGGAGATGGGAAAGAGGTTTTGAAAGCAGAATCGGATTTGAGAAAAGAAAAGAAAGAAGGTTGAAGACGGAGGTGAAGAAAGGGACAGGTGGGCATGAAACGGAAGATAGAAAGAGGAACGGGACAGAAGAAAGTGGGTAAAGATGGCAAAAAAAAGGACAAGAACACTCAATTAATCAAACACCACTAACAAATTAGCATGACACTGAAACACTAACTCACTAAGTGGTAGGGGAGAACAGACAGTGACAAGTGTTTGTCTCAGTCCCATCCATTTATATTCTTGTCCAGGTGAATGCCGATGGTCTCCTCCATCAGACAAACCAAAGCCAAAAGCTGCTTCCAGTGCGGAGACTCTGGACCACATACCACACTAAGAGGTGAGCCAAGAGCTGATGAGGCCACCAGCTTTATTTATGTGCTCCATTAACTGAAACCAGTTTGACCTCCTCCATTAACAGGGTGACTGAGTAGCAGTTTGTGCTCTAATATCACAGCTAACACAGCGTCACAACTTTTGCAGAAAGCCTTCTGGTGTATCTCAACATGCAGCTGCAACTACTGTCCATCAAGAGGTGTATTTCTGACTGTATTAAATAAGACCATGACTGGGATCCAGAACAAAATTGAGCTGACACATCCCCATGACATCACACTTGCACATAACAACAGGAAAATGACAGCACAAGTATACAAAGGAGCATTAAAACATGGAGACCACAGTACAGGAAACTTGCAAAAGTGCTATTTGAACTTTGCTGTCCTGTATTGTCTAGGATCATAACATTAAAGGGTGAATTCACCCAAATTGCTATGCTATGTGCTAGGCTTGTCTATTTTGAAAAGAAAACCACATTTCCTGCAAAACCCACTTATAGTTGCATCTTAAGTTAGCTAATGTGAGCAGAATCTAGCTGAATGGCTAGGTAATGATTAACGTTGATTAGCTAATTAGTTAGCTGGTGTTTTGCTAACTTTAGCTTTCAGATGTAGCTAGCTGGCTAACGATTGATTTAGACTACCTAGCTAACTACCTAGTTAATAATTGATATAAGGTAGCTAGCATTTTGCTAACATTAGCTTTAGATGTGTCTTTTATAGGTCCACCAATAACATCTTTTACCACCTTGAAAATTAGCCTTATCTAAGTCAGGAAACAGGAAAGGAGAAAGACCGATTTTTCAAAAGGGGTGGGACTAAGGAAGGGTCAATTAAATAACTGGGGGGAGGGGGGGGGGTGTTGAAGAAACCTCAGGGACGACATTTCAAAATTTCATCAGTTAAAACACAAACTATCTGTTTGGCCACAGCACACAACACAGCACACAGTGAAGAAGGAAGAAGAGTATACATTGTACATTGTATATGTATATTGGTTGTATTATTGTAACCACTTTGGTTTAGTGATAACGGTGCTCCGACATGATTTTTAATTTAAAAATCATGTAACAACAAAGCTCCATCATATGTTTTTACAAGAAGTCCCCAAATACCTAAATATACAATGTTGTTAAGAACAGTTAAATAAATGATACGGCACGAAAAAAGTAAGATGGCTTCAAATAGACCCCATAATCGGTGATCAGTATTGGCCAATACTGCTTCCAGTGATCATCCCCAAAATTTCTGATCAGAGCACCCTTATTTAGGGACATTATACAGAAAAACCAATAAACAGAGTGATAACAGCTCTTGTTCCTATCAAGTTTGAATACACTTAGTCGCTTTGGACAAAAGACAAATAATGTCACAATTTACTATAACAATAGAAGACAAGATATACTCAAAGACAAAAAGGAGTGATTCCATCAGGGTAAACTGAGGGTTGATGTCTTTGATTACTTTAACAAACTTGTCTATAGAGTCAGTCAGAGTTAATTACCTTTCCAGCTCAGCGATCTTCTTGTCCTTATCATTCTTTTCTGTCTCCACCTCCCGCAGGATGTCCAGCAGTCTTTCCACCTCCGTCTGAGCCTTGTTGGCCTCATCCTTGTAGTAGCTCACCTCCTTCTCCAGCAGCTTTACTCGGTCCACATACTCCGGGTTCCCTCTGGAGCCGGACTGCTGCTCCACCTCATGGGCTTTCTGCATCCACACGCCAGGGACAGACACGAACAAACATGCACACATGCACGCACACACGCAAAGATACACTCAGTTAACATTATAACATCAGAATAAGAACCATGCAGGTACAGCACAGGGTGTTTTACTGCCAATGGAAGAGAGATACATACAGTACACTACAGTCCATCAGTGTTTCATATTAACTAATCCCCTCACTCTCTTTCTGAATGAGTGAATGAAGCAGAGTAAAATGTTGTGGACAAGGGCATCATTACTGGCACTGGCTCATTAGCTTTAACAGAGCTATTATTTAGCTCCATTTAACGGCCCTCTGAGACTCCCAGTCACTTCACACACTTGGTGAGTATGCAGAATACAGTGTGTGTGTATGTGTGTGTTTGTGTGTCTCGTGTTTGTACGGCACTTTAAAAATAGCAAAAAAAATCATTGGCAGTAGGATGCTAAATCATGATTCTGTCTCACTTGTTGTCTGTCACAAGCTGATCAGAGCTCAATATGGACTTCTCTCACCATTATTGTAACAGTTTGTAACTCTCCATGAAGTACATTACAGCGGTACACATCACCCTCGAGACAATATGCAGCCACACATGTCAACACAGGTCGCAGAAGTGCAAGATCTGTACAGAGCCAGAGAGCATCCACCAAAACACTGCAGTGATCTCCAACCACGGCTGATACCTCGGTTAACCGCACGCACGCACCACACTGAGATGAAAGAAAAGCGTGGCAACACTGACAGTCACAACATGCAACAAGGTTGACCATGTCATGCACACCCAACGAAGCTGCACAGTCTCTGTGAGCGTCAGTCAAAAGAATGGAGGAACAGAAGCAACAAAGACCAAGTCGATATGTCGGCTAACAGTAAGTGTCATATTTTAAGCATGAGGAGCAATTTTAGGATTTAAATTATACAAGAATTTTGCTCAATTATTCAAATTGTAAAATGTGCATTAAGTCATTTTAGATCCACTAATCAATGTGGAAATATATTTAAAGTACATCTTCAAAAGGAGGTTTATTGGACATACAATTAAGCTCCAGACTGTGTTTAAATGTGGATTTTGATGTGAGCATTGTCCTAAAAATGTTAATAACTGATGTGTTTGAGCGTTGTAGGAACTCCACTTTATTTTACGGGTCTGATAGCTTCCTGTATTGATTTATCCTCTGTCTTTGTGATGTATTTTATTTGTTCATGAAAGTATCATCAAAAAATCTGTGACATCAGAATAATTTCAGGACCACTGTGTAAGATATGGCCACCTGTCAGCGTTCACTTCAAACAAATAGGGGGCAACACATCACCAAAGTAACTATGTTAACTATTGCTCACTATACTACTAGCTATCTGGCTGTAGTGACTAGATGCAGTTTGCTCATTCAGTCAGCCGTGCAGCTAGTGGCCCCTATTAGCTGACTCAAGTCTGTGCAGACCTGGAGTTTGGAGCACCTGCGGGCAACAGAACTGGTTTCAGCAGCCTTCTGGTGAACACGGCCTGATCAGAACTAAACACAGCCTGCGAGACCAACAGAGATCAGTCTGACAGTAGGGAATACTGTACAGAGGTTATTTACAGTGGCTCTGACCAGAAATCTGCCTCCAGGGATGACTAAGACACAGCAGGCAGGGGCAGGAGAGGCATGAAGCAGAGGACCAAGAGGGAAGTTGGGCATCAGCAGCATGTAGAGACAGAATATTTTCACATCTGACGCAGGGAAATTAAGTTTGACCAAACCAGAGTGGGGTGACTGTTGAATAGTGGAAAGACTAACCAAGGTGGTTCTGGTGAGTTATATCATTTTTCAGTTTGAAGTGTGTTTTACGAACAAGTTTGTCTTAGTTCGCTAAAAGAGAAAAACTTAACTCAGACAGTGAACTGTTTAAGAATATTTGCATTCTTGACATTGTGTGAGTTTATTTTGTTTATTCTCTAGGCTAAAAAAGCTTAGAGAGCTTGTGAAAAGCAGCAAACTCATCATACAAATACATAAAGTAAGGCGGGGAGGCCTGAGCTGTACTATCAGACTATCAACTGTTGAGGTGGTATTACCTGACAGGACAGGCTTGGGGCTTTCTCTCTGGAAAAAAAATAGGCCTACACAGGTTTTCAGCATCAGTGCGAAACAGAGTTAAAAAAACAACATGCCTGTTTAATTTGGAACTGGATCTCATCTGGAGCAGGTTATCAATTCCCATCTCTAAATATTTGTATAGCATTCGTTTGCACTTATATTTTGTTAGTCAAAGAAAACATCTGCTAAGGCTGCTTGCACGGTGCCAGTATTGTTATGGCAGGGTATTTGTCCAGTGGCACTGGTGTGTAGTGTCAATTACATGGAATTTTTATTTTGATGTTGCATTAAAAAACATTTCAGCATCCACACTTACTTGAAATGATCATTTTACAGATTACTCAATGATTTCTTCATGATTTTACTGAGTTTAGAAAAGCCTTTTTTCCATTGTGCACTTGCAACCTGGAATGACTTGCAGAACAAGCTAATATTTCACTTCCAGATGTTTTTGTTTTGGGTCATTCACTTTGAATTTTAACTGTTTTTATTCATTACTTTTTTTGCCACTTTTATCAAAGTATCTTAATGGTGTTTCTCTTTGTCTAAGAGCACATTTTTACCCTGCTACATTGTAGGTGAGTGTCAGTTTATTCCCATAGAGACCTGAGTTTAACATCATTATTTTGCAATGCACAACAGTCAGAAAAACATGCCGGCATCAATAAAGGGATTCGATAAGGTTGAAGGTATTTGTTTCCGATGTACCAGACAATTTTGAACCAGTTCTCAACTGGAACCGCTTCTTGATTCCCATCCCTTCAGAAAACTTGGCCTAGTGTGCAGGGCCTTGTGCATAAGAAGAAGAAAATCTCACTGTAGTTAAACAAAGGAATCACAGTCAAATCAACTACAGAGCCACAGTTTAAGAAAAGTTACAAATAAATTCATATACTGCACACTATATAATTCCAACTGACCAAATAAAGTGAACTTAAAACACTGTATATGTAGCACCAGTTTCACCACGTGTCACAAACACAAACAGCTGCAGAATGAGCACGTTGCACAGGACTCTGAGTGCAGCATAAAGCTCAGTATATCAGTACAGTGCGATGACCAACATGCATCTGGGTGGGTCGGTGGGTGGAAGCAGAACCTGTGCCGGGGGGGCTGGCATGATCACCATCTAGCACGTTTCAAAGAAGTGTCCTCATGCTTTCAATATGTGCCTCAGACAGCTCAAGAGAGGGACTTACAGGATTGTTCATGTGACTGAATAGCTGCTCAGCTTGCTACATTGCAAACGGAGAGGTCGAGGAGGGGAGTGGGGTGGAGGGGGGGGGGGAAACCCGGGAGAGTAAGTGTTAGGATTTAGTTTGAGCCAGAGGAGAGAACAGCAGGATCAGACATGTTACAGTACATGTTTGACAGAGAGCAGTAACACAGTCACAGTAAAGCACATGTTGTTACAGGTTAAGGGAAACACGCCACAGACAAATGCAGAGGAACAGACACAGGGAGAGTCTGTGGATTATGGACGAATAGGAGGAGGTGGAGGGGGGGTATCTAATGGACTGTCTGCTCCCTGCAGCGGCCTAACAAAGCAGTGCAGCCTCTTACAGCAGAGAAAGCATGATGGTAGCCATTATCCTGATTAAATGTGTTTTTTAAGAGCCAGGTTTACATTCCCAGATTAGTGATACTTACAGAAGTTTGCTTTTTTCAAACAAGAAATTAGTTTGATTTTCATATAAAACAGAGAAAAACACTAAATCCAGTATTCAAGCTCTTTTAACTCTAAGAATAAAATTAATTATTTGTTACTTATGAACTCTTCAATTATCTAACACTCTCCATTCAAGTAGTCCCTGGACTCACAATGAGCTAATTCCTGTCTTCACAGCGAACACACAGCTCTGGCTTTTTATCTACAGTTCAGTTCAATTAATGATGGACGTCTCTACAGTCTTCATTCAGGGCAGACAAGCTCTCCACAGTTCAACTAATGTTCAAGCATTGATCAGAAGATATTCCAGTGTTTCACTACTAAAATAAGCAAAATCATCTGTGTAAATTCCTTTTCACAGAATATGGATATTTCCTTTTTGTAACAGCTTGAATGTTTGAAACACAGGATAATACTTTTATAATAAATTGATTTTCTTCTGCTTCATATCTGATTTATTTGTTTATTCTTTCTTTTTTGCAGCCAAGTAATTATAAGGGCATCAGAGAAAGGTGGTTCAGGTTTAGCTTTTAATTTTGGTGAGATGATGATACCTCTTTGTTTGTGATTAGACGTATCTGGGTATTTAATTATAGGGTCTATGTTCCTTGTATAAGCATCCTTGAATATGCATTCAGTCAACTGTACATTTGACAGTGAAAGTTAATTCTTGACCTTGGAAACATTTTTTTTTTTGCAAAAAAGGCGATATTTGTCATTTTATTTTGCCCGCAGAGCTGCCCTGCACCGTGCTCTCATCCAGCGGCACAGCACACACCCACTCACTGGACTATGAGCGCTCTGAGCTAGGTGAGGACTGAGAGATAAACAGCGTGCAGAATTAGGCTCTTTGCATTCTTTTTTCCCATGGTGAATTAAGGATTTAATTCCATCAAACCACAGTTGGTGGTTGTTGGAAGAGTGGACAGACTAACAAAGATGGTTTTGGTGAGTTTTACATCGGTCGAGTTTGAATGAAGTGAATTTTCCAAGGATTTAACGAGCCAGTTAAGTTCATCTTAGTTCGTTAAAAGAGAGAAGCTTGAATTTGGAAAGTGTATGGTTGTATTTCTCTGTTTAAAAGGAAAATAAGTGTAAGAATATTTAATTTCTTGATACTTTGGAAGTTTATTTTGTTTATTGGACATAGTGAAGATAAATAGTATGCATAATGCAATGCATTTGCCGCTTGTTTACACTCCCAGTTGAAACCTGAGAGGACGGGAGGAAGGATGAAGATATCAACAATCACCAATTGATAGCCTGATTATGGCCATTTGGAAAATCTTAACATATCGCCCACCTCTTTTGTATCACCAACAACTGTACATTTATATGAACATCACTATGATAGACTGCTGTGGCATTGTGTTACTGAACTGTGGAGGTTTTTTGCCCTGTTTTAGGACTGTGGATTTTTCCCTTTTTAACAAAACTACTGACTGAATGATAAAGCTTTGAGTCTAGTATAACAAAAAGTAGGCAAGATTGTGACAATCAAACACCCCTGTGTGAGTTCTGTGTTATATAACCGTTGAGTAAAAACTACGGACCAACTTTAACAATCCTGAATAATTGATGTATTTGAGAGTTGCAGGCAATTCAGCTGATTGTTATATATATAATCTGTGTATTATTTCTTCTGAACTCTTCCAAGACTGCTTACTGTGCTGACACTACAATAAACTAAACACAAAATATAGATCTAGGTTTCCTAAAGTCAAAATCAAATCTACACATTATCTTGCGCTCATATGAGTGTTTCTGCACTGTGGGACGCACACCTACCTTCTGTAACTGCGTCTCCAACTTACTACACTCCTCTTTTTTCTGCTCGATGGCGATCTCCAGTGACTTGAGCTTTGAATCCTTCTTTAGGCCTGAAGACGCGAGCGATGAGGCGTGTTCCTTCAAATCGATGAGACTGGACTGCAGGTGGAAGGACAGCACAGACAATTAGCAGATTTAAACCAGGAAGTCTAACTAGGCCACAGAGCCAGAGGCAGCAGCTTAAATGTCATATAAAGGCCTACGGAAAGAAAGAGGTACAATATATGCTGTACAGTACAGTAGAGTAAAGAAACATAAAGGCGCAGCATCTATAATAATATGCAGTCATGTGGACACACCTCTACACCGTCAGGTCACTGACCTCTTTCTCTGTTAATTCTATCTGCAGGCTGTTGACTTTCTCCTTCAGATCCTTGTTCTCCTTCTTATAGGACTCCACTTCTTCCAGACGTTCTCTGTCTTCCCTCTCTCTTTGGTCCTTTAAGCGCTCTATAATCCTCTCCTAATGCACACAGAGACACACAAAATCAGAATTAAAAGGATTACGCTTAAAAATGCCAAACTCAGCAGTTTAAAATGTGGCTGAGTGTGAGCAATAAGACACATCTATCAAGCGACACACTCACAGTTACTGTTAGGTGTAAGAGTATTTCTTTCAGGGCCAATACCAATATTCGCAATACCACATTAGTATTAAAAATGAACATTTTGGTGTCAAAATTTAGAACGACCATTTTCTGAGGCTTTATAATTCCATTCCACTACATTTTGTAGGCAAGTATTTTTTAACTAGGCCACATTTATTGAATAACTATCAATTTGCCGTTTCCAATTCTTAATACAAAATATAAACATACATTGCGAACAATTATTATGTATTCTTATGGATTAAGCTCCCCAGCAGCATAGCAAGTAGCACTGTGGCTGAGGTACTGAATGAGACCACAGAGAGGCGGTTGCATCAGAGCCAAAGTAACACATTTTTCAATTAATTTATTTTATCAGATTTTCAAACTGTTTACTTGGACAGCAACATGAATCGTCACTGGGATGGCAGTCTCAGCCAAGCCATCACGCAGAGTTCACAACAAGCACAACAACCCTACCCTCTGTCCACAGTACAACTTAAAAACTCACAAAACTGGAAGAAAGACTTCCCAATTTGTGAGATGGAGCACGAGAATGCTCTATCTGTCCAACACTCTGTTAAAAATCTACCACCCAGCACCTCTAAAGCTCACTAATTAACACATTATATATCTAGTTGTACGAAAACGCAAGCAATACAGAAACAACAATTGGCCATTTTACAGGGGGTTGTGTGCTTGACTGTTTCTTCAGTAACCAGTACCTGCTGGTTGCTGGCAGTAGCTTCATATTTACCAAACTAACATGGCACTCGTATTAATATTCTCATCTAACTCTCAGCAAGACAGAAAAAAGTGTGTTTATTAATATGTTGAACACTTCCTTTATATTTCAATTTCAGCAGTTTGACAAATACACAAGCTCTGAAGTCAAACCTAATCTGTGTCAGTGGGACAGACACTTCACTGTATGCTCTCGTTAAAATGACTTCCCAACGAGGGAGAATGATTTAGTTGTGCGGCAGCTGTTCACATCTCAACCGTGAACGCTTATTTCATGCACCCTGACGCTACAGCGCTGTACCGCACCTTCTCTGACAGCGCCTCCTCCAGGGTGGCCAGGGCAGTGTCTGTGTTACTGGAGTCGGTCTGCAGAGACTTGACCCTGTCTTTCAGGTTCCCCAGCTGCTTGTCTTTGTCCCGCAGCTGCTCCTGCAGGTTCTCAATCTGACACAGCGAGGAGGAGGAAGGGGAGGCCAAGAGGATGGACGTGGCACAGTGGGGAGAGGGAAGAAAAAAAGCAGAGAAACAGAGGTAAATACTATGATCTCAAAACCAAAGCTGTGTTTAAAGTTGGTTTAGTTGCTGGACTTGGAGATTACAAAAGCCTTTGAAGATTAACACCCTGAACATCATGTTCATAGTTTGGAATGTGCTGCGGCTTTACAGGGAAGCGTTTTCCATTTCAGGACGAAATACATCAAAAGTGTAAGACTTTAAAGAGTTTGTGAAGTAGGAAAAAAGAGTGGAATATAAATTAAACAGTGAGTGAATAGGAATTGTGCATTAAAGGGACAGTTAACTCCAAAAACAAAAAATCATATTTTTCCTCTACCCTGTGGTGTTAGTTTTGGTGTGAGTTGCAACAAAGTCTGTGGATTATCTTGAGTAACCGGTTCATGATTTCCGTGTTTCTTGAGTTTTTCAAATGTAGTTCCATCATATTCATATTCTGATATCTCCAAAACTCAAAAAACTCAAAAACAGCACTACAGGCAAGAAGAGAAATATGCATTTTTGATTTGGAGGTGAGCCGTCCCTTTAAGACGCATGTAAAGACGATTGAGAGCAAAATACACGCACTGACCTAATAAACTATGTGACTGACACAACAGAGAAACAAAACCAGGTAACCAGATGAGAGGAAAACAATGATGTAGAACTCACGAGAGATGCCAGAGAGAGATAAAAGTGAACAGATGAGCGAGAGGAGGTGTGATAGAACAACAGAAGAGAGAAAAAAGCAAAGACAATGAGAGAGCAGGCCAGGGTGAGAGAGGGAGTAACACTCTGTGAGTATTTATAGCACACACACACACACACACACACAAACACACACACACACACACTAGAGCCAGTGAGGCAGAAATATCTTGCTTGTCTTTCTATGGACACTTTCCCCTGAGAGCAACAGACACTCTCACACTCTTAATGGAGAGAGTAACCACTCTGCTGTGTATTTTCAGAGTGGCCGACTGGTTTAGTCCAGGACACGAGAAGTATCTGACAGAGCAACCAGCTCCACTCATCGTTCATTTCTAATTTCAAATTATAGCTGGAGTAAACCTACAGAGATGTCCTCCTGCACATCATGGTTTGGTGAAACCGATATATAATAATAAACATTTTCCTCAGTTTGTATTCCCACCTTCCAATTTTAAAGCCTCCAGAAATTTGGCTTGAAATAGTAAAAATTCATCTTAATGAGACATTCAAAGTTGAATGTCTCATTAAGCATCCACAAGAATCTGAGTGGAAATAAACATTCAGAACTATTAGAAAACCAGTTTAAAAAAAACAGTTAATTTAGCTATTTAGACCATTTTTCAAGACTGTGTAACCGGCAGGTCACGTTTAATTGACATCTTCCTCAGAAGTACTGTTAAGGAACCCTAACCCTCTCACCTTCTTCTGCAGGACATTGATCTTCCGCTCTTTGACCTCTAGCATGTCCTTCATGTCCCTGATTTCTCCAGCGAGAGTGCCCTTCTCCTCCGTCAGGTCCTGCAGCTGCTTGGTTTTCTTGTTCAGGAAGGACTCTTTCTCCTCCAGACGAAGACGCAGAGCATCCACCTTAAGCATGACACAGACGATAATAATATCTTTATCTTTGTATAGCACTTATCAAAACATAGTTACAAAGTGCTTCAAATAGCAAGCAAAGACCACATAAAACATACCATAAAAACACATAAAATCAAAGCAATAAAAAAGTACTTAGTGTTCTTAATTAACCACATAAAACAAATTAAAAATGGAAAAACATAAATAAAATCAGATCAAATCAAGGAAGGCAGTAGGATAAAGGTGTGTTTTAAACTTAGATCTAAAAGAGGACACCGACTTAGGCTACTGTATTTCCTCAGGCAGGATGAAAACACCTCAGAGAAAAAAGTCCATATGCTGTAGTGAGCCAACTTAAAAGAAAAGAGCTTTATATAACGTGGATGAAGAAGTTATTAAACACAAAATTCAGTTACATATTAATTCGTCTTAACTTAATCTCCAAGCAAACTGTAGAAAAACACAGTGCTGACTGAGTATTTCTTCGTGTGGTGGTATTCTCCAGTATCTGTAATGCTTCCACAGTTATTTATTTATTACTGCAGCTTTTTGATGTTTTTGATCTTTATTGGATGTGCTGTGACAGTACACTGAGCATTACCGTTTCTATGGTGGAGCCCTGAGTCACAGCTCAGTTAGTTCCAACTCCCAAAGTAAATAAAGTGCTGATATGATTTGCAGTAATAAGCCTCAGACCCGGGAAAGCCTGTTATTATTTGCTCAGTGTGGCTCAGGAGTATGAAAATGTTTGCGAGACGGTGTATTGTTAGGTTGATTTACTGCATGTGTACAAACAAATTAAGGGTTTTTCATTACCTCTGTTTGCAGGATGGCAGCACGTTGCTCCTTGGCAGTGAGAGACTCTTTGAGCACCTCGATATGCTGTTTGCAGTCGGAGTTCTGGTTGTTGAGGGTCTCTAGTTTGGTCTGCAGAGCCAGCAGCTCTGACTCCTTTTTTGACAACTCCTGCTTCAGCTGGTCAATCTATACATGTGTGAAACAGACAAGAACCACCACTTACATAAGCAATGTAATGTTTTAAAGGGATCGTTCACTCCAAAATCAAAAATACATATTTTTTTTTTCTGACTTGTAGTGCTCTTTATCCATCTAGATTGTTTTGGTGTTAGTTGCAAAGGTTTGGAGATGTCAGGTGCAGAGATGCGTGGCTTCTCTCAAATACAATGGAACTAAATGACATTTAGCCTGCAAAAATCCTACATTTTTTGTGCTTTTTTTCATACAAAGGGCTTGTACGAACATGCCATGTCAGATACAGCAAACACTCGTGTAACTTCAGATACTTATGCAACTGATCTGCCTGTACGTAACTGAGTGCATGTGTATGAGAATTGTAAATTAGCATAATTAATGCCCTTATAATACCAAATAAGGCTATACGTCCTGTCTGTATGTCAGGAAGTGTGTTCATGAAAATGACATCAAAGAGTAAAAAGAACTTCATGAGTTCAGATATGTGGAATTAAGGGACCTGCTTAACCCAAATAAAAAGAAAAAATTTGTAGTTAATGCTGCATTACCTGAGGGTCATTCTGTCACTGAAATAAAGAAGAAATGGCTCAATATGAAAATGGATTGAAAGAAAGAAAACACCTTGCCACAGCAAGCCAATGGATGACTACAATGAGAGGAGGGAGTCAAGGTGAAGTCTCATTCACAGAGATAGAAGAAAAATACATGCCATAACAGTTAGAGATGATGTTGCAATGGAGGATCACGTAATTATGAAGTTTAATTATTTTTTCCAAAACAGTCTAGATGGATAAATAATACTACAGGTACAAGGAAAAATACACAGTTTTGATTTTGGAGTGAACTGTTCCTTTAACATCACGGTATATGTATGTGAGAGAGACAGAAAAACAGTAAGAAACCTCTTTTTACCAAACAGCGAGCTAGTCAGTGCAGCTTTTGCACTATTTTCATCAACGCGCTTTTCTCTCATTAAAAATGCATTTGGGACTGACTCCCCTGCATTCATCATATATTATACATCATCTCTATTCATGATTGATGAAAAGAGGTCTAAAAATAGAAGAACAAAACTGTGGCTGGTCTGTGCCTGGTCGACTAATACGCAGAGCGGTATGTAAACACAGAGCCAAAGCTACGGAGAGACATATGAGCCCAAGAGAGCAGCGGCAGACGCATACACACACCTTAACACGATTACAGATTTCAAGTCGGTATGCTGGTGTTTTGACAGTGTAGCTGCAACTACTGACACGCAGCAGCAGCAGCAGCAGCAGCAGCAGCAGCAGCAGCAGCAGCAGCTGCTGCCAAAAATACAAGTTATCATATCGTCACGTAGCGTGGGCAAGAAGAAACACTGACTGGTCTGAAAATTAAAGCAGGTGAAGTCGATTCAGTCACTTTGCATGCAGGCGTACATTTTAGTCTTTGATAATAATGTATATCAAAATGTCTGTTGGCAGGAGAAAAATAAAATAATTAGAACTAATGATTATTTCCATTATTGTTTAATCTGTTGATAATTTTCTTGATTAAAGGATTAATTTTTTGGTCTATTGATGTAGTTTACTGTTTTAGAAGACTAAAATATTCACATTTGAGGAACTGAAATCAGAGAATTTGGACATTTAATAAATATAAAATGACTCAGAAGTGATCATCAATTACCAATTATCAAAATAGTAGGAAATTACTTTTCTAAACGATAACCCATTGGAGCTCTATAGCTTTTATATGTAATAAAGGAAGAAAAGTTTATTATGCCAGAGCATGCACTTGCTGATTTTGCCTTTCTTGGTATCCTTGACACTGAGCTCTTCTCAGGCTTCTCTCAGATAGTTGCCAACAGGACACTTTGCTGATGACACTACATGCTAAAGCAGCTAATTTAAGTGACACATCAGCTTCATTTAGTATTCTCCTCTTTGCACAGGTCTGCCTGTACGCCAAACAACACAGTCGTGTTCGTTTCAGAGCCATATTTCCACAGGATCTGTTTTTCAGCAAGCGCATGCATCAGTGCAGATGGACAGCCACTACCTTGGTCTTCATAAACTTTGAGTGGTTCTTGTAGACCTCCATCTGTTTGATCTCCTCCTCTCTGTCCTCTGTGTTCAGTAAGCCGTTCGCCTTCAGCATTTGGATCTCATCCTCCAGATCTCGGATGTTGCGCTCCAAAGAGGCAATTTTGGTGTCCTGCACAAAAACATGCAGAGGAGACACACCTCAAAACCCTGACTGCCATGTCCACAAGTTGCATGCTGCAGAAAATAAACCTGAACTAAAGACAAAAGTCCAGGACAAACAGACAACAAAAAAGATACAGAGAGCCAGAGGGAGAAAGACGGAAAGACAGAGATGTAGCGAGATAAAAGAAGCTCTTTGGTGAGGCTGAGAGAGCAACTGCAGTATCTGTCGGTGAAATCTTTCTACCCAGCTCCTTGCAGCAGCTCAGAGGATTAATCACCATTGGGAAATATTGAGCGCACATCCAGCACGGAGAGATCAGCCAGGACCAGAGAGAAACGTGCAGAGGGGGAGAGGAAGAGGAAAAGTAACAAGCCGTAGCTTTTTGCTGTAGTTGCTTGCAGATCAATGCAGAATCCAGCCTCTGGACTGCGACTGTGAGTGCAGCTTTAGCTTCACGGCTTTTTAAATAAATAATACAACGTCTTTAAGATTAGCCATGGTCCATCTCCCTCTCCAGCAGAGCAGAGAGCAACCTTGTTCCTTCCTGTCTTTCTCTCTTTTTGTGTCCCTCCTCCTTTGGCTCCAAGTGGCTCTGAACTTATGAACTTGTGGCCATTGGTAGGGTCAGTCCTAGCCCACTGCAGAGGAGTATGGGTAATGTATCGTGATGAGGGATGATAGGCTATACGAGAAGGATCTGAGGGGTTAACGTGTGCATGCACTTCGCCCTGCCGTTGCATCTCACCTCAGTCTCCGCGTTACGAGACGAACATCAATTAGCTAACATCGCGGCGACAGATACAAGATACCGTAC
Organism: Lutjanus erythropterus; assembly: GCF_056507025.1. Taxonomy (NCBI): domain Eukaryota; kingdom Metazoa; phylum Chordata; class Actinopteri; order Lutjaniformes; family Lutjanidae; genus Lutjanus; species Lutjanus erythropterus. Next base: position 25,736,008 of record NC_139318.1, read on the forward strand.
CTTCAAAAGAGGGAGATTTTACTCCATCCACATGGAATCACTGGTACACACCGACCTGGTCAGTAAATCCTGCTCTTTATCTCTCTTTCCCTGCCGCTGTGTGTCTCTCTTTCTATCTATCTCCCTGCACACTGGCCTCTCACTGTCATAAACAACCACACCTGTTTCCATGGCAGCAGCAGGCAGGCTATATACTGTGCACTGTCTCTGGTGAGTGAGGAGAGGAGGAGAGGGCGGGAGGAGAGATGTAAGGGGAGAGAAGGAGGGAGGGAGGATTATTCGTGCTTCCATCAGCATCAGCAGCAACACAGCAGAGGAGGAGAGGAGAGGGGAGAGATGCAGGGTCTTCCGGCACAGCACAGGAGGAGGAGGAGAAGGCGGGTCTTCCCTCGCTCTGTATGCAAATCAACAGGATCCCAGAGCACAGATGTCACATGACCGTGCCGGAGGGGGGGGTGGGGGGCTGGGGCCTGCACAGCGCCGATCCAGCTGAGTGAGAGGGGCTATGTCAGCTCAGCGATGATGTCATGATTTATTTTGAGGAAGTGATGTCAGGGCTCTGCAGTGAGGCTGGTGGTGTCTACGGCGGTCGATCAACACAAATCAGCTGTACAACAAGTGTTGATCCAGACGGATGCGTTCACCCTGAGAATTGAATTTAGGCAGCATGTTTGCATGTTGCAGCTGCATCACATTCACAGAATGGAATATGGATGTATGTAAAGTGCGATTAGCTTGAGCTGGAAGCAAAAAGCAGTGACGCTTGATGGTGGTGGTGGGTGGGGCCTTAAAAACTGCAATGAAAGTCTGTTCTGTAAAATATTTGCTAATGTAATATGGCTTTACGAAAGGTATTTCACTGTTATATTTTAAGTGGGTTATTCAAATCTGACATGCTGTTTTAAAACATGCATGTTCAGCTTACATCAAATAGAAAATTCTAAATATTTTAAAAGATGATCATTTTATCGGTAGGCTAATGAGCCCATTCATTGGTTATGTCTGTTGTTCGTACTTTGCGCATAATTTGTATTTTCCAATTGTGAAAACTCATAAACTGGAGAAAAAATATAGAGGTACATTGCTTTATAAATTTATATTCTAAATTCACAGGTCAGAGGAAATAGGAAATGTAATGCATCGCTTTACTTTATTTGGCCATTTAAAAAAAAAAATTGAAAAAACCCAACCTAAGGCATCCATTGGTACCAACAATGTCATGCCAACTTGCCAGTCAGTTGGTAAAATGATAGTCTCATCTGAATAAAAATGGGTTCTGTGGGTACCCAGGCATCTCCCCTTTACAAACCCCACCACTTTATGTTAATCTCATGCAGTTTTCATTTTCGTTTGCATACTAGAGGCCTTTAACAGTACTGGAATTTATATGTATATAATCACAGCCTAATGAGACTTTGCAACCAAAAGCTAAAGACTTTGGCCATTCAGAGAATGTATGGCTTTTCCTGGGTATAAGGGGTTTCTGAGAAATCTCTGAACAGAAGTTCCCACCATCTAATCTCAGAAATTACCAGTTCTTACAGAAATCTTCATTTTTAATACCAAATGTCAACATCAAATTTTCTATGGTGTTCTTCAATGTCTTGGTGTCTTTATGGTGCATTTTAAAGGGAATTTATATCAATTCCTGAGTGCCCAAAAATCCGTCTAAAAATGGTATCAACCCACAAACTTCTGAAATAACTTATGAGAATTACTGAGCATAGAAAAGGCCATCAAATACTTCCATCATAATGTTTCAGGCCTCACACCCTAAATGTCCAAAATCTGGATTGGTGCCTCACCAAAACACAATGTTTATTACAGGTATTATGATTAGAAAAAGTTAACGCACAGTGCTGACCTGCAAATTTATTAAAATTAATTCAGTAAGTCAAATTAATCTTCAGGTTCCCAGCTTTCAGATGATGTATACCAATCTAAGTGCCTTATACTGTTGACCTGCTATTTTCCCTGAAAGATCACCTGTCACCTCTCTGCAATTTCAGCTGAAATGTCAGCCCTGCAGCCTGTGATTTGTTTGCAGACAGTCTGTGATGCTGAAGAATTGATTACTGGCATTAAATGTGCCATTTCTTGTCATGAAACAAGTGTGACGCAGCCTGGCATGACCAGCTACTGCTCCTCTCCAGCGAGCCACGACAGCTGAAATGTTGAACAGTAATATTGATTCTTGTTGATGTTTACACAACTGCTTTGAGAACGGATACACAGTGTGTCTGCGTGTGTGTGTGTGTGAGGGAGAGGTGGAGAGATGTGTCAGTGTGTTTACTATTGACTCAGCTGCTGATGATCACAATGACAACAATAGATTCAGAAGAATACACACCAGCGTCGGCCTCTGTTTAGACATGCAGCGGTTCACAAAATACAAGGCCTGTAAATGTCACTGACTCAAACACATATATACAACATCTGTCTTTCAACATCTATTTTATACAGATAATTTGCTTGTTTGCTGGTCTATAGTCATACTTAGAAGGGCCTTCATAAAACAATGAATAAAAAAAATTACTGTATCTGATTTGTTCAAAGGATTTTCTTTTTTTTTCAAGACTTAACGTAGCTGGATTAAGAAAATCACTAGCTAAAAATTACTCCAAGAACCGTTACTTTGAAGAGTAACGCAGAATTGAATAATTATTTTCTAATGCTGACTGTTGCATGTGTTTATGGCCAGGCTGTATATTGTGAGTCAGGTTCTTACTTTCATCTCTATGATGGTCTGCAGGGCCTTGGTTTTGCTTGGATCTTGATGCAGCTGATTTCTTCTGTGGAGCTCCTTTAAGAAAAGACACAACATGATGTGACACCAGTCCAGCAGAATCTATTGAATCTCTACTGAAAGCAAGATTATACTGCATGACCCCACCAAAAATGAAGATAAAGTCTACACATGTAAAATGTTTCATGCAACTGATTTGCAGTTTTCAGTTTATGCTCAGCAGCACAACTGAGCATATTGATTATATGACACATAACACTGCCATCTAGTGACAACAAAGTAAAAAACAGTGAATTCTAAGTCTTGAATCCTTAAACTACAACTAGGTGTGGGAAAAAAAAACATTTTAACTAACTGAAATCAATAACTAGACCCAAAAAAAGTAAAAGTAACTGAAACTGTATTGTTACTTATCAAAATAAAATAAACTGATAAAATAAAATAAAATAAAATAAAATAACAAGAAATGTAGATTTAGTCTGTCACTTTGGTCAAATTTCTCAACACAACAAGTATGAGGAGGCATCGGTGCACGCCATAATGAGATCAGGACATCTACATGACTCTGAGTCGACTGCCTTCACAAAGTGTTGTCCTCATATCATAACGACAATATTGAACTTCTTAAATCTTGCCTCTGACAAATACCCCCCCATTTTATAAAAAATAACTCAACGCTTTTAAACAATAAAAACTAAACTGAAATGAGCAAACTCACTCTAGAAATTAAGTGAAATTAAACTAGATTGAAATTAAAAACAAAATCAATAATGTCAGTGATGACTTTAACTGGAACAAACAATCCCCTTCTTAATCACATCAATATGTCTGGTTTTGTCCCAAATTAACAAATTTCTAGTCAAACATATTTGAAACTATAAGCCGGGCTTATGGTGTGGTCATCACTCCTAACGCTCTATCTGCCATCTTTGGCACTCCACTTGATGATGGCCTCCCTGTTGCCACACAACAAGCCTTAGCTTTCACAACTTTGTTGGCCAGGCATTTGATTCTGTTAAAATGGAAGCACAATTCTTTCCCCCGGCACACGACTGACAGATTAGTAAGTTTTATGCAACACCTCAAACAATTTTTTGGAACATGTTGACCATCTCACCAGACACAGGAGAGGACTGAACAAACCCCTGAATTCCTCGTTTCCCTTCTCTGACTTTTTGTTCATTTTTTTTCTTCAAATTTATTCATGTATTTATTTTCTTCTCTTTCTTTTTTGCCTTTATGTATCTCATGACCCGAGCTGGGTGAGGTTGGGGTGGGGGGGTGACGGAAAGAGGGTTCTGTGTTGTTCAGGAAATGCCCTTTCATTTTGCACGGTCTGTGTTTTACTAATTGTCAAAAGACTTTAAAAATCAATAAAAACAATCTGAAAAAAAGAAAGAAAGAAACATAAAGACTAATGAAAAATATGAAACTCTAATAACTGTGATCAGTGAATCTCATATATTATTAAACCTGGTCATAGAGTACCTCTCTCAGATGAATGTTCTCCTTCTCCTTTTGATCCAGAATGACCTCCAGGTGTCCGAGCTGGGCCTCCGCCTCTGCGATGCGCCTGGCTCTCTCCTGCTCCTCTTCCTCGGAGGCCCTGCCTGGCCCCGGGGGCAGCCCTTTACTCTGAAGCATCTCCAGGAGCTTCTTGATAGATTCGTCTCTGGCACCCAGGGTCTGTTTCTGGGTCTCGATCCTCAGCTCCATCTCTTCCAGGGTCTTCCTCAGCAAGAAGAGCTCCTTGGCCTGCCGGTCGTGTTCGGCCTGCAGCCGACGGAAGTTTTCCTCCGTCAGCTCGATGGTGGTGAAGTGCTCGGAGGCGGAGCGGTTACCACTCTCCTGCTGAAGCAGGTGGTTCAGGTCTCGCTGTGTGCGTAGCTCATCCTGTAGAGCCTGGATGGTCATCTGGAGATGCTGACCAAGTTCAGACAAAATTATTAAAATTATAATCAGGAATAAACGCAATGCAAAGTGTTCATGAAAACACAACATGAATGTCACCACATATAAACACACTTCTGAGATGCTGTTGCACGTGGTTCTGTGGAAAAATGCAAGTCAAACATGGGGAAAATATCACTTACCAAAAACTGTATCTTTAGAAGCAAACAGACTGTAAACTGATATTGTCAAAAGGTTGTGGAAGCCCATTGACTGCAGTGTGATGGAAACAAGATCCTGGTCATTATAATGAGAAACTTTCTCAAAATAATGATTTAGTATCTCAAAATAATGAGGAAGTCTAATTATCTCATTGATTTAAGCTAGTAAGTAATTTCAAGAGAAATAAGACATTTTTAATATATTTCACAATATTTTGAGATGCTAAGCAATTATTTGTCAGATTTTGGGAAATTATATCATCATTTTAGGATCATTAAATCATTTTTTGACATACTTAGTTATTATTTTAGGAAACTAAATCATTATTTTAAGATGATTAGGTGCCCCTAAAGCTCAGTTGGTAGAATGTGTGCACCATGTACTGAGGCTGTCAGTCCTCTGCAGCGGCTGCTGGTTTGATTCCCGCCTGCGGCCCATGTACCGCGTGTGATCCCTTCTCTCTCCGCCCCCTTTCCTGTCATATCTTCAGCTGTCCTATCACAATAAAGGCAAAAAGCCCCCAAAAAATAATCTTTAAAAAAAAAGATGATTATTTTCACTTTTTTTCTTCATTGTAAGTCCAAGTTTATTTTTCCTTATTCAACAAATGGCTCCAGCAGACAAAACAGTGTCAAAATATAATATAAATAACCATGAATACATTTTTAATTTTTTAAATTCTTAACTGCAATTCATTGATTAATGCTTAATTATTAACCTCCTACTTTCAAATGTGTGTTGCTGCAGCATCTTGTTTCATTTATCACTTTTTTCATTGGCTCATTTGTGATCAGATCACCTGACTGGCCACTAAAATGCAGATGAAAGGTTTGGATATTAATTCAAATTGTACTCAATACTCAACTATGGGTTTAAAAGTAACTAAGTAGATTACATCTTGTAATGCATACATAAGTATGTGTAAAAGTTCAGATTTGAAAATCTACCGATAAAAGTACAAGTACCCAAAACAACTACTTAATAGGTTAAACAAAGTGTATCCATTATCAGGTATTAATAAATTAATGGTATTATTAACAGCTTAGTTGTTTAAGAGAGGGGGAAAAAATGGTATTAGTTTGTATCAGTAGATACTCAGTGTTGTAGTATCGATATCGTTAGTGGATATGAAAAAGTTTTAATGCGACGTCCCTATTATTTTTGTAATTCTAAGTCGTTATTTTAAGGGAGCTTCCCATTATTTTATTTTAAGGATGTTTCTCGTTATGCTGCAATACTAGGTCATCATTTTGATAAAGTTTCTCATTATAATAACTTATAGGGTATTTTTTCATCACAGTGGTGGAAATGGGCTTGAATAAAATAGAGCGTGTCTTATTTGAGGAAAAATATGAGATTTTTTTTTCTTTATTCTGCAACAAGAATCAAATTTTCTGTCACACCTTTAAGTGTATTAATGTGCTGTGAATAGCTGCTGTGTTTTTCAGTATGTGAGCAGAATGGAGGTTGTTAACTTGTTAATCAAAGCAGAATACCTCCCTGATGCTTCCCTGCAGTGCAGCAGAGGTCTCTGCTCTCTGACACTCAGCCTGAGACGCCTGGATACAAATACTGTGTTTCAAGCCTCAGAGGAGGCATCTGGTTATAATGAAAAGGGTTCTGCAAGTTAATCCAGTATTATGTAGCAAAAGGCTGTATGATTATGCTTATTTATTAGATGAGCTATGCCACCTGTGGACATACAGTAGACTGAAGCTCAATTATGTGTGTGTGTGTGTGTGTGTGTTAGGGCGTACTTGTCTGTGCATTTGTGTGTCCAGAATAAAATACAATCAAACACACACCACTGAGCTTAATATATCTTAGTGTTTGTAGGGGTGTTTGTTTTGTGTGTAGGGGAACAATGTTAGGGCTGAGTTTTTGTCACACACTGACTAAAGCTTGGTCTCTTGCCTCTTGAATTTTTCTTGCAGCAGGAATCTCCAGAGAGAAATTAATCTGTAATGTCCAGAAAGTGTCCCAATCAGGATTTATAGCAGAAGAAACTGAAATAAAACCCACTTTACAGGCAGTCTGGGGTTGTAGGGGTCTAGGTTTGTGGTTCTACAGAGGGATGGAGCACCAGACACATTTGGATTGACACAGTTGAACAAACGACTCACTCTTTATAGTTTTACAGCGTTTATAGGGGAAGATATGAGGGTTCAGAGGAAAAGGAGGCAGACTCAACTGCTGGAAATAATTCACTTTCTTTTAGAGGTTCATTAGGAGAGGAGGTTATACATTCATGGTGCAAAGGGATTGCCAGGTGTCTGAAAAATACACGGCACACTGCAGGTGACTCTATGTTGTGCACACAGCAAGTGTTGCAAACATAGGGACAAACCTTGGTTCTCCTGGCATCCAGCAGCTGCAGAGCATGGGCAGAATGAACAGAAAAACAAATGTATGGTAAAACAGAGCGTCAGAGCATGATGCAACAGAGATGGATGATCAACACAAACCAGCAGGCAGAGATTTCAAATGAGAGCCACCCATTAGTCTGTCCAGCTGTCTGCATATCAGCCTCCAGCCCTCAGTCAGAACATCATATTCACAATATACAGACAGAGACGTGACTTACTGAGAGTACCTTTCTGGAAAGAGATGAAGACAAGGGTTAAAATGGTTGTAAAAATGGTCCCAATCAACGAACATGATATATATGTTGTGTTGCATTGAATTAGAGATCAGGGTTGAGTGAGCGCTCCGCTGAAAAGAGGATGATTACCATCAGAGTAAAATGTGTCAGTATCCATCAAATGTGCATTAGGTAGCTAATACTGCATGTGTTATGTCCACTGATTCACTGTTTCACAAGTTTATTCATCCAAGTTTAGAAAAGAAATTGTTCCGTAACTAATTCTCTTACTTATGTGATCAAACTTTGGCCTCAAACTCAATTCTGAGGCTGTTTTGTAAATAGTTTTCTAATAAATACATCCACTTCTGATAAATCCATATCAATTTCAGGCTTAAACTTCCTAATTTTCAAATTTCCAGTTAGTCCCACTCACTCTCAGTTTAAGCATCACCCGTGAACTTTTTTTGGCTTCTGGGGGCATCCCATAAAAAGAACCACTGTATTAGCCTAATAACATTAGTAGTAGTGTAGTAGTGATAACTAATGATGAGATGATATGATTTAAGTTATTGAGGAGCAACTGATAATCAATAAGTTGATCTGTAGCAAATTAATCTGCAACTATATTTAGAATTGATTTGTAATTATTATTATTATATAAGTAATTTTTTCAAGCAAAAACTCTAAACATACTGGAAAAAAACCCTTCTTTAAATATTTGTGACTTTTGTTGTCTTATGTGAGGTTAACTTGAACATATTTTAGTTTCGGATTGTGGTTCTGACAAAACAAGACATTCATAGATGTCACCTTGTACAAAAGAAGTATTAGAGCCAGGTTTAAGGAAAAATATGACTAATTTTTTTTATTTTGCCTTCCAATGAGCAAAGTGTTTAGAATTAAGTCAAACTTTAGTAAAAGTGCCAGGCCTAAGAAGAAATAAATCAGGAGCTTTTTTTCCTTTTTCCATTTTGACAATAAATAAAATTGCTTAAAATAAAGTTGAAATGCTGTGAATAATAGAGGACAAAGTTGAATTGTTGAGCATAAGGTATACTATTTCAAGAATAAAGTCAAAACTGTTTTCAGCTTAATTCTCATTTCTGATTTTATTCTCAAAATGCAAATGATGCAATAGATCTTCTCCCTCTCTTTTTTCTTTAAAGTGGCCCTAACACTGTCATGCAGCTTGGCCTCTGGAAAACTGTAATGACTGAATGTTCTTCACTATTTTCTGACAATAACAGATTTACACACACATAGGCAGACTAAGAACAGTCATTAGCTGCAGCTCTGATTTATCGATGATATTAACACAGTGGATAAAGACGAAGCATACTAATTTTGAAACATTTAAAGAACAAACATAAAAGTAAAAAAATAACCCCGCTTTTCATCCCTTTAACATTCCTTATTGGTTCACTTCCTCAGTGCAGAACAGATAGGATCCTGTGAAGCTTGTGCTCTTCCGTCCACCGGGGGGCAGTGTTTGTGTTAGCAGAGGGAGCTGGTGAATTTTCTGCTGACTGCAGGACTGCTGCTATCTTCAACAGTTTTGGTCACACTCCTTAATGTGAGTCAGTGCTATTTGGTAACAGAAACGACCAAGTACATCTCAATTTCACACTGAGTGTAGTCCAGCCATTTACATACACACTCACACCACATGCCACATGCTGACAGTCCGCCTGTCATCTCTTGGAAACATAATTTACAGTAAAGAAAACGATCTGTACCCTGAGCTTCAATTCAACAGTCACCTTCCTCACATGTGGAATAATCCTTGATAAAACAACGCTGTACTAATACTTTGAAATACCTCTTCTTAATCATAAATAAATCACGCAGTACATGCTGTAATCAATCAAAAAGAGAAATGACTGGTTTCCTTTATGAGTTACGACCATGTAGAGATTAAGTATTGACCTGCCGCTACCCTGCTTGTACCAAATCCATTTCATATGGCCCAGAGCAATATTAAAACTGTTAAACTGAAACCTTTTTTTCTCTCTCCTCATATCCTCTCTCTGTAATCTCACCTGACAGTGCTCCCTCTGCCTTCCCCATCAGTGCTCCCTCGCTCTGCTCTGATCAATAACCTGCCGTCTTGGAACTAAACTGCAGGAGGCACTCCAATGATTCCATTTACATAATTGCACTGTGGGTTAAAATGACTATATGGCCAATCCTCCTTGACATCTACAGCAGAACTAGTTGGGGTGAGTCAGTCATGACTCAGCAGATATTGGCGCTGTGGTCACCGTGCCTCCAGAGGAAGCTTCTCTTTCGCTGCATATCCTGAAAATGAGCTTCCAGAGGTTTTCACAGAGTCACGGAGAGATGTTGAGCTACAGTGCTCCCGTCTCTAACCGACACCTGGGGCAGTCAGGGGTAACTGCCTGTCAGAAAGCCTTTTGTGCAGAAACACAAAATCCTTCTGAGAGCTACAACAGACAAGGAGTCACATTCTGTCATTTTGCCCCCAAAAATCAAACTTCAAAATGCCAGAAGCCATGTCTGCTCACACACAGGTTAATTACACATACAGAAGCAAACTCCAGGTACAGTACTTTGTACAATGTTTGTTTTGTCACATGGGTAAAACTGTGAATTAACAAGACAAAAAGTCTACAGGCGTGCTAACAGCTCTGTGAGGCTGCATTCAGGACTCAAGGCACAGCGCTCCCTAAAAACTTCGCCTGGGTGCGGTGCCTCATGTCGCGTGTCACACAATGTTCAGTGCCTGACACGTGTTCTTGTCAGCTTGCTCAGGGTCTTCTCATAATTTTCTGGATGTGCTAGAACAACCATAGCCTAAAAAAGCTGTTTATTAACAAAATATTTGCCCTAACTGCAATATAAAACCACAGAAGCCACCTCATTGTAACTTCAAGCAGAGATGTTTTTACTTTTTTTATGTGTGATCATTAATTTACAAAGATACACTTAAGATTTTTACTCCTTCAACAGCTGGCACAACTTCCACCATGACTAAACAACTTACCTGTAGATTTCAACTGTTTCATTTTTACCTGTCTGTTGATAGATTCTAAAACTGACCATTATAATGTTATATTGGAAATATGCACAACTAAACTGTCTAAACTATGATGAACACATGACGTCTTCAGACGGGGACGGGAGGTGTGAAGTGACTGAGGAGTGAGTTTGTACTGAGTTAATTTGTAAGTATACATCATCCGTCATGTTGATAAGTCAGAAAGTATTTGTTTTTGTTACGTTTTAAGTTATTTATTCTCATATCTTGAACAAAGAGACTTGTGTGAGGTTATACTGTGCTGAAATAAACTAACAATATGTTCAGTCTAGTTGCTGATTGTTCCAACACTTTCAGAATCATTATTTCTTTTTTTCATTAGCATTTAACAGGCAGTTCAAACATATATATAAAAATAATTATATTAAAGCTACTACAAAGAGTTTTAACTGGTTATGAAACGGTCTCCATTTAATACGGATGCCTCTATATGACCTAGTTAAAATTAACGAGAAAAAATATCTTGTGTTTCCATAAAGTTATTCTTAATTTAATGCCTGCCACCGGGTCATATTCTTTATGAAATCACATATAACAGCCTGTGTTTCCATTTTCACAGCTGAAGTTAAAGGGGTCGTATGTTTGGTAGTTCAAAGGAAGAAGGATGAAATTTTTATTTAGATAACTTTATTTTTTGATGTTATATTTTGTGGTTGTTATGGTGGAAACCCTATGGTTTTTGTCCATAGAGGTCTCCAGAATAAAATAAACATGAGAGTTCAATGTGGTAGCTTTAATATCAAAAATGTGCAATAACTAGTTGACTAAGGGCTTTAACTTACATACTAGCCTGACAAGGAAAATCTCTAGGCGGGTGCAGCCCTACCTTGTTCAGTCTTAATTTATCATGTTAGCAAGATAACATTTTCTAATTAGCACTACAGCTGAGGGTGATGTGAATGTAATTAGCCTTGCAGGTAATTGGTTATAAACCAAAGAATTGGACAAACTCGGTGGTAGATGAAAAGTCAGGGGATCATTAAAGTTATTACAGTTCCTCCTGTGGGGGATGTAAATGTCTGTATCAAATTTCATGAGAATCCATCCAATACTTGTGACATTTCTCTTAAAACCACAAATTTCAATCTCACGATGGAGCTAGAGGAAATGTCAGGAGATCGCTAAAGTCATTAGGATACACCGTTTTAAGACCATGGAGGTCTTGACAGGATTTTGTGTTAATCTATCCAGGAGATGTGGGAATACGTCACTGAATTTCACAAAACAAGATGTAGAAAATTGTGACCCGCTGGTTGCGCCTAAGAAAAACCGAGGGGATCACCAAAGTCATTAGGACTCATCCATACCATAAATGTTCCAGAAACAGGAATCCACTCATTGAAATCAAAGTTTGCAGGTTTCTTCATCTGGTGACAACAATTATCCAGACTTTCATGGCGATTGAGATATTTCAGTGTGGACCAAAGTGGTCAACTGACCAACATCTGTAGAACCTCTTCACTGTTCTGTTTAAAATGTTTTTAAAGACATAAACTGTTAACACATAAAGCTATTCTGTACACAGATTAAAACTCAAAGCGGGCACCTATAGAGCAGCTATATGTGTAGCATACTGTATGTGTGTTAAGAGAGAGTGGGTGTTTGTGTCTGACAGATGGACAGCTCCAAAGCGCTGAGTCAGAGCAGCCTACTGCTTACTACATTCCTAATCTCTGTGTTGTATGTCGTGATGGCTGACAATATACAATTACACCCACAGCAATGGCAGTGAATGTAGCATTTATTCATCTCCGCTCAGCTAAAAGGAAGGTAGAAAACAGCACGAAGGCAGAAATCTGAGAGTTAGGACAGCACACAGGAGTTTAGAAATGCTAAATGCTGAATTCTGAATATTTTCTTCAAAGTACTTATGAGCACTCACCCAGTGTGCAGAAGGTCATTTAATATCTTTTATCTATATTGCTGTTGATCAAAGAGTTTAGGACGTGCCAGTGCAGATATTAGAAGTCCTTCTCATATAACAGCACAGTCGATTGTGATACTTGATCATTATTCAGTTTGATAAATCCAAACACTGTTCACTGACCTTAGGCTTCCTTTAATCTGCTGAGTGTCACTGTTAAAGTGTTTTTAACCTCAGCATTTACAGCATCAAGTCTCTAAAAGATGAAAAGGTGGCAGTCTCTAAGCAGTACTAATGTACATGGGAAATACAAAGTGAGTTGTATAAAGCTTTTTCTGGCTCCAGAGGGAGCTGCCTCAACGGATGTCACTTAAGACAGCGTCAGTTGGGGATGAAGACTACAAGTTTGAAAATGAAAACCACCTGCAGGTGTGGAGTTAGAAAGCAGCAGGTTTACAGCCTGCTTCTCACCTCTGTTCGAGGCTAGCAGCTTGAGGCTAAATGAACTGCTAATAGCATCACACACCTGAATGTTCAAACCAGATGGAAAGCAGTCCAGTTACGTTGTTAGTAATGAATAGGCGGGGAATAAAAAGACAATATCTATTTGTTGCATTAAGCTTAATATATGTTATATATATGTTTGGTTTAAAGAGCAACAAATACAGTCGTCATCTTTCAAACATGCAGTCAGATCAACTGGATGCACCGCAGTGTGTGACCACCCCAGGTGGAGAGGAGCTGGGACTGCTGGAAAATGAGATGGACGAAATGGCACTCAATCTGACCAAACAACAGGAAACTAGAGACTGTTTGTGCCCACACAAAGGGACCTGCTCCACAACATCCTCGATCGGGCCGTTGCATCTGAGGAGCAGGTCACACTTCGAGCTGACAGGACACAACACACAAGACTACAGTAGGACAAAGGACAGGTGAATTCTGTATTTTTACATCGGTGATCCCTCATAAGTAAGACGCTTCATGCTCAAAACAATCAAAGTTAATGAACAATGTTTTCCCAGATGTTGAACTTTTAATATGAAGATGTACACCATATTATATCACCATTTTCTTGCTGCTGTTTACATTCAACTTGGTGTAAATGCAAAAATTGTACTACAGAATTCTGAATTTAATTAATCATCTGTGTTGTATTCTGTGTGTATTATGAAAGAATTGTACAACACTGTGTTGTATAATGATAATAAATGTGAGATCTGAGTGCTCTTTCGGGACATCAGTTCAGTTCAGTCTTCGTTGTCATGCCTGGGATCTGGCACACAGCGTGGCAAGACCAGACAGTGTTCAGTGACTTATTTCTGCCAGCACTTTGTGCAGATGGTAGAAAAAACAGAAAGAAAGGAATTGTTCTACTTTCTTACTTTCTGTTTAGTACTTTTTTGTTTTACAGTGGTATTGAGGGAGTTATCGAGTATTGTTTTCTGTTTTTTAACTTTTACATATGTACTTGAAATTCTGGTATCATGACAACTCTAGCTGTAAAGTAACCATAATGGACAGATCACCTATTTCCACTGTAAATTTATGTTTTAAATAACATGCAAAATAACGTTTTTCTTCAAGATGTGCAAAATAATTTGTGTTGTGACTGTGCACTACTTTTTTTCATTTTTTCTTTCTTCTAGAGATGTGCAATACATTAGTGGAACATTTAAATATACTGAAACCAAACAGATGTGCAATGTGGAGTACTCTATTAAAGATAGAGCTGCATTTTTTCCATTTAATTCATATTATAAGGTGCAGAAACAGTCTTCAGCTGTGAACGTGGGATGTTATTTCTATTTGCTGCATTGTTGGTGGAATATCAGTCACTATATAAGAGCTGTAAAAGGACACTACAGGCTGCACACGCACCACTACATCTGCCATATGTTCTATGAATCACATCTACAGTATGTGATTTAATGCTATATACTAAATCATTCACTTCCCACTGATGCAAAATACTCAGTGGTACACAGCTTCTGGTGAGGTAAAGCCATAATTTCACAGTGATTTTGCATGAAAACCAGACAGCCAGTCTACCAGAGCAGGTAATCAATAAACTATTAAAATAAATACAAAGGCTGAGTTTTATAGCAATGTCACCAAATTAATGCCTTTCAAATTACAAAACTATTCTTGTAAAGAGTTAATTAAAAATAGGGTTTGAGGTAAACAACCTTTTGTTCAAGCAGTATTTATTCCTATTTGTGGTCATGAGAGCATGACGCAGTGGAAAGTTACACAGCTCCAGACCGCACGGAGCAGAGGAACAAGGACAATGATCCTTAATGAGCTGCTACATTTATGTACATATATACTGCATACATCAGCCAAGATACACAGATACACAAGACAGACCATCAGTAACACATACTCTTCTTCTCAGATCTACCTCACTTCATCATTCCTGCATACCTTGTCTACTTGTTATGGAACGTATAAATGACATGACAGGGATCATGGCTCTGATGCGTCACCGAGCCATATGTCAGGTCAGGTCGGCCCGAGAAATCCTGAACACAGAAATCATGAACAATATTTTAATGGTCTAATGACACAGTTCTCTGTCTTTTCACATGTTTTCACAAACTATTTTCTAACATATAAAATGTGTTTACAAGAAAAACAGAATTTTCTCTGCACAGACTTGAAAATAATAATTTGGTCAATAGCCGATACTGATGTTTTTGATTTTTTTTGTTATTTTGCTGTAGTTTATTTGTTTTTTTGGTTATTTATTCCCCTTTTGTGCCAAAAAATCTTAACTATAAAAATAACTTTACTGTTTTAAAGTCATTCAGTCTTATATTACACAATATTTGAATGAGCAAATCATACATCATGTCGTGTCTGTGTCCAGTCAGTGACTTCTCCAAATCAGCAACTGGGTATGCTAGCAACTGTTGTCTGAGTCGACCCACAAATAACCAGCACAAAATTCATCATTCAATTACAGTCAGATTCAGCATTGACACAACAGATAAACACAGGCCACTGACACCGGTGAACATTAACATTATTTGCTGAAAGGCTGGTAGTATTCAACAAGACGAATATCAGCTGACACCTCTGTTCAGCCAATACAGGTGCATCCCCCCAGAATATCAGAGACCAGTGAAAAATAGCTTTGACACATTGACATGTGGACACGAAGAACCAGGCATCAAACTTCAACCTCGCAATCAGTAGGCGACCTTTCATGAGTACCTCCTGAGCCACGGTCACCCCTGAAAAGACGTAGAATTTCAGTGTTGTTCAATTCTTTTTTTCCTGCTTCAAAAGCAGAATACATCTTTATTATTGGATTCTCACTTTACTTGTTAAGATGGACATTTTTGCACCGTTGGCTCTGATCTAATCTGAAACTGTGCTGTTCTGGAGAAAAAGACACCAGCAGACTTATCCGCTTTGCTTTGTTCTTCCATCCTCCACTCCCACCTTAATCTCACCAGCACTGCACTCAGTAAATGTTCCCTGCCTCTGTGCATTTCATCTCTGCGTTGAGATGAAGTGAGGAGAGAGACTCCTCATTTCATCACCCTCCTGTCCTCCGGATGAAGCCATTATGTGCTCAGACGAGGGGGTGGCTGCCACAGGAAGCTCCTTTGACTGTTCACATGATGCATCCTGTGTCCACATGAGCTCACTGTGTCACGACATCGCCAAATACGTCAATACCTTGGCTCATCGTATACGTTTATATGATAGCTGCATGCTTGTTTGCCACCAACAGAACAGACATACTGCGTTAATGTACACTGTGTTGTGTACACACCTGCTGAATCATCTGTGCAAACAAATAATTGTGACTCTCACACAAAATACAGACTGGTTCTGATGACTAAACCTCTGCACACATTAGCAGCTGGCACAGCTACAAAGGGAAGAAATGTCTAATCTAAAATGCTCCCAGTTCACACACATACAGTACACACCACAGACTGCATGGTGCACACACACACACACACACACACACACACACACACACACACACACACACACACAATCCACACTAAAGCTCCAACTAACAATTATTTCTATTGTTGATTAATCATTTTCTAGATTAAATGATTGGTTCTTTGGTACATAAAATGTCAGAAAAAGGTTAAAAATGTTTGATCCCTGTTTTCCAAAGCCCAAGGTGACGTCCTAAAATGTTTTGTCCACCGCCCAAAGATATTCAGTTTTCTGTCACAAGTTATGTTTAGATGGACATTATTTCTTCAATCTGATTGAAATAATCCTGTTTAGAAAATTCAAGTTAAAGGCATAATATGCATAATTTTCCTAATTAATAATGTAGACTCATATAAAGGTAATCACTTTTAATCGTCACTTATGACTCGGCTGTTTTTCTGATTATTGTGGAATATTAGGGTTCATTTGAATGCAGCTATAGAGGCAGGGTGGAAGATAAACTGTTTTAAATGTGAATATCTAATAATCTCATATCTAATCTAATAAATCATTATTTTGTGTCTGAAATCCCACCAGCTGCTTCCGTATTTTACCAGCATTTGGCTGTTGCTAATTTCCCACCCCGCATAGAGACTAAATAAACCAGAAAATATTCACATTTCTGGAGCTGAAATCAGAGAATTGATATAGTTTTTCTTAAGAAAATAACTCGAAATGATAAACTGCTACAGCCTTACAGCCTAAATTTTCATTTTCACTGAAAAAAGCTACTGAAATAATGATGATGTGATATTTACTTAATTCTGTACCAAATAAACATTTCCTATGTCTGGAGAACTAGACTGCCGGCCAGGGTATCTCTACAGAACTACAATACTTCATTATAATGCTTTTTTTTGTCACAAATTTTTCCTTTAGCAAAAAATTGCAGCTTCTGCAATTTGGATATTGCACTTGGCCATATTAAGATTTTGATAATATTTCAATTAAAGGCGTAATATGCAACATTTTCTTTAAAAAACAACAACAACAATGTGCACTCATTTAAATATAATCCCTTTCATTCATCACTTCTACATGTGTGTGGTGATGTCTGTATCTGTATCTGCAGAAACACTCAACAACCAGTTATCTTTCTGGTGTGTTTATGAATAGCTCAGACAAATCTTACCTCTAACTGTACAGCCCTAATGGTGAGTAATGCACATGCATCCACATTTGCATATGCATACACCTTTATTCACAATATTCTCCAAATATATCCACCCTGTTCACATGTTCACGATTTTATTGCTGCTCAGCGACATGTAACAATCTGCAGCTCACAGTAAAGAATTAAAAAAACATGTCTGAGGTTCAGTCTCCATGCACAGACAGAGCACTGTGATATGGGAAGCTCAGCCTCCATTTTGGGGATTGCATTGATGAGGGCTGACTGGGTGGCTGAGCAGCAGTGGTCATGACTCAGTCAGATATGGTACGCTCTAGCTCACACACTTCCCTCCAGCAGCAGTTGTCCAGCTTCAGCACGACAAAAAATTCTGCTTAATCCAAGTCAAACGGTTCAGCGTTATAAGAGCCTGGGCCGGTTGCATTAAAAATGCTCTTCACAAAACCGTCCTGAGCTAATCATCACCTCCAGTCATGACCATCGACTGTGTTGATTAAAGCTCTGCAGGCTGTGGCTGGTATTTCACTCACAGCTTTCCAAATCAGACGAAAGACAAACACTAATGCCTGAATGGTTTCCCCTCTTTTCCTAAAATGTGGTAAAGAAAGAGGAGCACATATTCCCAGATCTTATTTTTCAGTAAATAAATAATGCATGGCATTTGCTCAAGCTAATAGAAGCCTGAGGCACCTGATGCAACTGTGAAGGGTGCTACAAGACAGATGTAATGATTGGCCTGAAATTACTCCATTATTAATGAGGCAATGTGCCCCTCAGTCAGCCTCTAAAACCATCCCACCGTAAGTACATACTTACGTAAGGACGCCTGCCTCACAGCCCAGAAATCAAGATAGAAAAGACCAATTATAGTAACAAGGCACATCTGCCTTTTATTAGCCGACATACTTCATTAATGAACCCTACCAGGAGGGATATAAATATAATTCAGTGCAGCAGAGTCAGAGCGAACGCTGATGGACAAGGCTGGCAATAAAAAGAAGAGTCCTCTCTTTGTATCGAGCACAAAGGCATGAAAGCCCACACTGTACAGCTTTCATATTCAGCTGGACACATTCAGCTCCTACAGTGGATGAAGCTGAGCTAAAAATATATACAAGGATTCACACTGAGTGTTAAATCGCACTCAACATAAGGAATAAGTGAAATGATGAATGGCTAAGGCCCTGTCAGTGGCACATTCTCCTCCCAAACACTGGCCCTACACATTTTCATGAATCATAAAGATATAAAGGAGTGATGACAGCACCTCTGGCTCCCCTCTGGGGGATCACCAGCAGGTAAAAACCATCCAATCGAAAAGCAGAGAGCTCGACATTCTTTCCTTTAGCAGCATGGCGCCGCTTTAGGCGAACTCTTTAAATTCCAGTCGAATATGTGATTTTTTTTTAAAAGGGAATGTCCATCATATACACAAATGCACGCAGACCTTGCACAAAGACATTAAGACAGGTCTCATTTAAAGGGTCACGCTAATGGCACCCTGTCGTGACCTTGAAGGGTGGAGTGACAGTGTCTGCCGCTCTGAGTAATGAGTGGCCTACTGGCTGCCCGGTGTCTGACAGCATCACTCAAGCAGACAGACAGAAACGCTGACAGACTGGCACAAAGACCACAACCAGCTGGCAAAATTCAACCTTTACGTTGCTTCAGACGTTGTGCAATTAGCTTCATCATGCCACCACAGCCTGCCTCAAAAAGAAGAAATAAAAGGAAAATGGTGTAAAGCCCAGTGAAGCAATACGCTGACCTATTCCACAATCTACCTGTGTGTGTGTGTTGTACACTTTTCCTTGCAGCTGAAATATCAAACTAAACCAAATGATTTATCCAAACATTGTCAGTACTATAAGTCAGCCAATTATTTGCTGTTTTACTTCATACATCCCATAGATGGAAACAGGCTGACGCTAATGTAATTAGGGCTGTGGCTAAACCAGGGGTGTCAAACTCAATCACAGAAGGGGACGAAATTTACAACACAGTCTAAGTCACGAGCCAAACAGGATTAATATTTATTGAACAGTCTAAAACTGACTGTTTTTTGAACGGCCAAACTGCAACAACTTTATCCTCAATAAAATAAATACAATTTAAAATATTTTTTTTCTTCCACAGTAATATAAAGTAAAATGAGAACATCCCACCTCAGAATATTTAAGCTCACATATCCAGTCAGTATTGACAGTATTATAACAGTATTTCTGCTGAGACTTACATTTGAAAATGCTTGCTTTTTGTCTGGACACAAGACGTCGCACACTTTAATCATGCATTGTTTCAAAAACTTTCCCTCCGTAAATAGCCAGGCTCATTTGACTGATTTGATCTCTTCTGCTACTATAAAACCAGCTTTCACGGCAGCTTCACTTTGTGACTTTGCTTTTGTGAACATAGCCTGCTGTGACACCAGAATCTTTTTAAACTCTTCTGTAGCTTCTGCTGTGTGTCCAGGTTTTTGTACTCGTCCTGATGTTATGTCTCATAGTGTCGTCTTATGTTATATTCTTTAATTATGGCCACATTAGCTCCACAAACAAGGCACACAGGTTTACCTCCGATGTCGACAAACAGGTACTGCTTTGAAAGTCAGTCCACTTTTTGTTTGGCCATTTATTTGGAGGGTTAGCTTAAGTGTCACTGTAAAAGCGCTGACCGATGCATTCATCTGATCACCACCGATCAGTGTGTCATCAAAGCAATGGGAGGAGGGGTTGGTGCGCAGGTCTTGACTTGCGCAGCAGCTGTTGCATTGTGGGCTTTGTAATGAGTGGTGGGAGTGCTATTTCTTTTGTCCATCCAACAGCCCAAAATCCAAAGACAGAAAAGCAGCAAATCCTTACATTTAGCTGGAACCAGCAAATGTTTGACAATTTGCTTGAAAAATGACACAATGAAACAATTAATCAACTCAAGATAGTCAAATTAGTTTTCTTTCTTTGACTAATTGATTATTGACTAATTATTGCAGCTTTGAAATAATCTACATCTGAGATCAAACATGAAAATCAACTAAATTAGAGTGACACAAAGTGCATTTTTCCACATTGATCATCAGTGCAGTAGATGATGTTTGTGTGTTTTGTGTGTGTTGGGGTCTGTACCAAACAAACACGTTTTCTTACATCTGAAGAACAAGATCTGTAGCCAGGGCATCTCTGCAGCACTACAGTACTTCAATATAATGCTGTTTAATCACACATTTTTAATTTATGAAGAAAATCAAGAAAATGCAGCTTCTGCAATTTGGATATCGCACTTGGCCACATTGCGATTTTGACTTTTTTCTGCATCGAGTTGGAAGCAAACGACAGATTTTATATGTACATGGAGATAGTGAAGACCATATGAACAGACAGTGGGAGATGATCAAAGTCAGGGTGAGTAAAGGAAAGACAGAGGAAAAGGGAGGAGAGAGAAAGAGTAAGACAGAGAGTGTTTAAGCATCCTTGACATTCGTCTCTGGGCCTTGTGCCTACCCTTGTCAGTTACTGATGTAACTGGGCCATGACTACACACCCACATTGAAACATGCAGAAAAACCTTTTGACATCTCACAGTCTAGGGCCTGTCTTATAATATTCTCTGAAAATAAACTAAAATAAACCAATGTTGTGACCAGATTGTGTATACACACAATCGGTATGCAATTTTTATACAGAAGTTACATTTCACCTGTTGGCAGTGTCATTGAGCAGATTTTCATTGTCAAAATGATGGTTTATAAGATGATTTCATGCAAGGCTCAAGGCTCAGATTTCAAAAACTAGATTATAGACGACTAGATTAAAGGGTTTTGTATTTCCTGCGGCTCAAGTGGTCTCTGACATTGATTCTGTACTGGAGTACTATGTGAGTAGAGTGTGTGTTAAATATTTATGCACACAAAGAACTCTTTCCAGAAAGGTTTCCACAAGTATTGAAAAACATGACTGACTGCAATATTTCTCTGAGTTCTTGGACTGAGGATGACAGTGGTCTATTGCAGAGGAGAGAATGGTGAAAGCAGAGACACACAGATCCAAAAAGACAACAGAAAGACAACAGACTATAGCAACTGAAGCTCACTGCAGTAATGAGTGGATTATATGAGAGATGAGAGGGCTGGTCTCACCTGGTTCTCCTCATGAGTCACTCTCATCTGCTCTTTAAGGATGGACGTGCGTGCGGCCTCCTCCTTTCTCATGATCCGCTCCTTCTTCAGCTCAGGACTCCAGAAGCTTTTGATGCTGTTGGTGGAAGATCCCAACTTACTGTCCTTCAGGTCAAGCTCTCTGCGCAGCAGCTCATTCTCCCTCTGCATATCCCTGAGCTGGGCCTGCATCTCCAGCAGCTCCCCACCACTGCCCCGCACCGCCTGCCTCAGCAGGGCGGAGGGCACCCCCTGGTGGTGGTGGTGGTGCAGCATGGAGAGGGAGCCCAGGTCACTGTAAGACAGAAGGTCAGCGTGATGAGGCAGCCCCACTGAAGCGATGTTGGGACTGCTGCCCATGGCTGTGACGCGGCCCCCGTACATGGCCCGGCTGGTGGCTCGACCCAGAGTCATAGTGCCTTTTGGGTAGGTGGCAGTAGAGCCCACGCCCTCGTGGTCGCTCAGGTACATGGGCCCCGAAGTGGCGTAGGCAGCGTTGAGGGACTGGATGTTCTCCATGGAGAGCGTCTTGCCCCCCGCACCACCCCCGCCCCCGCTGTTGGCCCTCCGATGGCCCAGTCTGGGGGACCTTGGCAGGCGCGGGGACCGTGCGGGGCTGCTCTCTATATGGCCTACAGCTCTGGCACTGCCGTACATGTCCTGTGAATCGGCGGTGTAGCCACCAGTGGGTCCTTTAACGGGAGCGCGCTGAAATGAAGCTGCTCTGACTCTCTGAACTGCACATGGGTGACTTACAGGATTTCATGCCTTAATAGGTGAAGCACATCAAAGTCAGATCTGAGGAAACAGGAGAGAAATACCTGTTAGACAAATAGAAACCGTTTGTACGTGTCAGATGAAAAGCACAAAAAAAAACATTCACTTTTTAAAAATACACAGTACACTCCCCTCAGAAACTGAGCATGTCTCAACAAAACTCATTTGTCCACAAGATGCTAGAGCTGAAGTTGGCTTTAAGACTATTAGTGAACATCAGCAGCAAACTGTCACATTTTATGTGACTCCTATTTCAAATAGCCCACAGGAATTTCCAGGCATCATCCTGGATTTCCCACTGGCCAACATTTATCTACATCCCATTAATGCAGCTGATACAGTCAGGACAGACAGTGCAGGTTTACAACCACACAGTACATCAGCTAAATAATAGACTAATGAAAACACAGGCTACAGTATTACATGTTATATCACATTTGTCTGTTCTGATCAGTAATGACCGATTCGTTCGTTTTAAATCAAATAATGATACCCATTAAGCGATGAGATGCAGGGCTGAACAATTAATTAGAATATCATCAAAATCGAAATACAGCTCAGTGCAATATTCAGATCGCAGAAGCTGCAATTTTTGATAAAGGTAAAATGTTCCATAACATACCATCATAAATGAAACATTTTGGTGTTAGAGGTATGCTGCAGCCTACAAATCATATTCTCCATACGTAAGTGATCACGCTTGCTTTGTACAGATCCCAGAAAAAGTCACATCATCATTTTTACAGCTACAATGATTTGATTCATTGATTAGTTGTCAAATATCTAATTAAACACCAACCATGTTTTAAGGATGTCGCTTTGGGTTTTGGGAAACAGTGATCATCAACATTTTTCACAATTTTCTGACATTTTATGGACCAAACAAGAAAATAATTGACAGAATCGACATTGGAGGTGATTATTAGTAGCAGCCCTGAAACAATATCTGAGTATTTTTAGGCTCTGCTGCGATATGCTTTATATATCTCAATATACACATTTTCTCTACAATAACATACTGTAAATTCTCAAATAGTGCAAACATATGACCATCTTATAGAATATAATGCACTGATAAGGACAAAATCAAACATCATGATTAATATTTTAGTGATAACTTTTGATGCTTTCTCAAAATATTATAGATATTTCATCAATAATCATCAGTAACATGGATATAATAACTTAGTGGGTTAGGGCCAGTAATAGAACAACCAGACTAATCTGGTAAATTCAGAAAATTAAATCACTTTACTGTAATGCAGCCTGTAAAATCAGGAAAAGACAACACTTATAGTATATCACAATATGATACATGATTGATGAATATATTGCCCTGGCCCTGACAAAATGTCTAAATGAATAAGATGTTCACCAAATTGTTGTTTTTTTAAGTGAATTCCCTGCAAAAAGTTTCATTCAAATCAAATTCAACAGCTTTTTGTGTGAACGTGTTTCTTTGGCCTTCTACTTGATCAACAATTTTCTCTGAACAGTGGTGTTTGGATACAGGGTTTATTACTGCAATAAGTGTTAGAAACTGAACCAAAGTGAAAGATTATACCATATCACTAATACACAAAAACACAGTGCTGCTGTTGAACTATAAAGAGCACCAGAGAACATCAACATACACCACTGTGTTGCACTAAACAAGAGGATCAATGCAATATCCTCAACTCACTGCAATAGAATCAATTATAAAGGACAGTGAACATAATCAGGTCCAGAGCAAATCACATAAAGTAATCCTCTGCTGCATTGTATTGTCTCGTAAACACATAAAACTTACAAATTAAAGCAGACAAGGGATGCAATGATTTTACAACCGCTGACGTTAAACCATTATGCTATAGCTATTCTTTCTACAATTTAAATTAAAATGGCATAAATGAGAAGATTTTAAAAATACTGAAAAGCCTGCTGGCTAACAAGTAGAAAAGGATCTGTAAGCCTGAATTTTTAATGCTGTGATAATGGTTCTGTCACTTTATCCCATAGATATATCATAGTATATAATATATTTAAAGCTTTAGGTGACTCATAATTGTGGTGTCATCGTCACATGATGGTAGATATTTTTTTTGGTAAAATAAAGAAAGCTGTTGAACAACAACTGTTGAAGACAGAGACAGGCGTTGCTAATGTCACAGGCTGTCTGCTGATGAATAATATTGGACCGTCTGTGAGAAAAAAAAAAAAAATTAGCCTCTTCCATCAAAGTGAACTACGGCACTTTCTCTCCTACGGTGACACTTGCTGCTCAGACCCAGTTGCCATGGTGACAATGCCTGGGCTAACAGAGATAAAGCACCACCTCATAACGGTAGCATAAGTTTCCCAAAGGTGAGGGGGGAAAAATTGTGGCCAAATGTGGATGGCGTGTGTTGCAGCAGGTGACGTGACAGCCCCTAGGCTTTATGGGACCTTTCTCTCTTTTTTTTTTTTCCAAATTCATGCATATCTTTTTATTTTTCTTTGAGGGACAGATGAAATGAAAATTCATGGCACAGACAACCACGTGTCAACAGGTCTCCCCTAAGATTTTGGATGACAGGACCCCTCAGATGCACTCACTGAAGCATCATCTGTGGCCAAGAGGCAGTCGCTGCATCCTGGCAGAGGAGGTCAGACAGGACGCCATCAATTCTCTTAGCTCTATTAAAGCTGGGGTAGGCAGTTTATTTTTGGCGTCGGTGGGAAAAAGTTCCATTATAACCTTTAAGCATAATGAAATTTGAGTGGACTGAGGGAAAATTAGACTTCTGCTCCTCCTCTTGGCTCTGTTTTCAGGCTTTAGAAAATCTAACCTGTGACAGGAGACTTTGGCCAATTCATTCAGTAAGTGACAACCTGGGAATGAGACTCAACAATCGAACATTTTCGAGCCACCGATCTAAAACGTCTGTAATTTGACAACTTATGAATTAGACTCAAAAGTCAACTGTCTTTTTCCAGAATTGCTTCCTGTACTTTTAAGTAAAAGGTGCCGAGAAATGGGATGGGAATGTGCACACATAAAAGGGCTAAGGTGTAAGAAAACATCTATATGCTGGAGTACTGCAATACTATCCCATATCCCAGTTTTTCCCATACTGTATTGATTCTCATGTACACTGTATACATTTTTAATCAGATCTGTGACAGTGGTTCATTTTGTGTTGTGTTCAAACGCCCTGACCACTAGATCGCAGTGTTGTTATCTGTACTCATCAAAAATGTAAACGCAACAGTTTAAGTGAAAAAAAAAAAAAAAAAAAGACTTCTGTGTACAGAAAAGGCTACTTTCTTTCAAATTGTGCTCACAAATTTGTTAAAATTTGTGTTAGTGAGCACTTCTCCTTTGCCAAGATAATCCATCCGCCAGGTTTTAGGTTTGGGCACGAGGAGTGGTTGGTTCGTTAGGGTGAGGCTATCGGGGTAAGCCAATCAGAGGCAGGTGTGAGTACGGCAGGTTGTGATTTTGCCCTACGAGGGAAAACAAATTGGTATCTGTAGCCTTATGTTAAACAGCCATAGTGCAGTGCCTCATAAATATGTTTTTTTTTTCAAGATTAAACAGCACATTTTAGAGTGTCCTTCTATTGTGACCAATTCAAGACACACCTGTGCAATAATCCTGCTGTTTAATCAGTATATCTAGATGCTACATGGATTATACTATATGGATTATCTTGGCAAAGGAGAAGTGCTCACTAACACAAATTTTAACAAATTCGTGAACACGATTTGAGAGAAATTAACATTTTAATAATATAATAATACTAAATGCAATATATTGGGTTGCATATAGTACAGCACTGCAATATAAGGTAATATACTGTATTTTAATCTCTGTGCTGTGATGCATACCAGATTCTTGCCAATACATAGCCCTAAAAACTGCAGAACAAATCAACCAGAATTCGATTTAGAGGCTTGGACAGAACAAGTATTCAGATTTTGCATTCATAACTTAAGAACAGTGTAAAATAATATCTCCTTTTTCTCTTAAGTCCCTCTGAGAGACACGAGCAAATTAAATTCAAATTCTAAATATGCAGACATATTCAACAACAAATACTGCAGCTCTTATCTACAGTGGTCAGCCTGCTATAGCAGGTCTGTGAAGTCTGCTGGGTAAATGTGTTCAGAGCAAAACCAGCATTCAGGCAATGGGCAGTACAGCCACATAACAACAAAAACATCGGATGATAATTAGGACTGACCAGCTGTATATCTAGTCTGGTGAGAATCTGTGTTTTTGTTGATGAAACTGCTGGTGAGGATGATTCAACTCAGTGGTATTTTTCTGAGTCTGGGCTGTACTTTTTGCACCATTAGATTCTCTCCATGTCACAACTGTTGTATCAGTGATTCAGGCAGTGACCTTAGGTCTTGTTTAAGTTGACTTACCTTTACTTGAAAACTTATGTGTAAAAATTGGGTTTTCAGCCCCCTTAATAAAGCTTTCTAGTAAGTTTTCTTCAGCTTCAGCTTTCATAAGCTTCACTTATGTAGCTGCCTTTGTAGTCTTGAATTATAGGAAAACTATGAAATGTGATGTGGGGGAAAGTTTCAAACATTATGCCAACTGTGCCATGCTGCTGGTGCGCCAGTGATCTGGGATGTGTGCCATGTGACCGCAACTTCCATGCTCTGATTCCAGCTGGGGATCTTTGTTGCACGTCCTCCCCCTCACTCCTCATGTTTCCTGCCAATCTTCACTGTCAGCTGTTCAGTAAAAAGACTCACATGCCAGACATATTTACTTTAAAAATCATGATGACATACAAACGCTTAACACTAGAGACTTCCACCTCAAAACTCAACCTGTGCCTCTGACAGTCTAAAGTCAAACATCTTCACTTACACAACTGATACCCGCTTGCTTTTGTACTGTGCAGTAAGGTGTTTCTGCTTTTCTGTCCACCCACTGGCGTACACTCTAATCACATGGGTGTGCCACAGTCAGAGATCTTACAGATTGATTGCCTGGAGCTTGGAAGCACTGGGAATACTGAAATGATCCATGGGGTTTGATCAAAGTGCACAGTGTAGAGATGCAACTGGTGAACATTTTCATTATCTGTTGATTATAATTAGCAAATGCCCCAGGTGATGGTTTTAAATTAGGGTTTTTTTGTCTCCTGCAGTCATAAACCCAAACATATTCAGGTTTAAATTATATGAAAAAGAGAAAACAAGCAAATCCTCTCATTTTAGAGGCTGAAATCAATTATGTTGTTTGATAAATGACTTAAACATTTACATTATGGATTTCTATTGACTAATCAATCAATTGAATAACTGTATTAGCAGTGGACAGTGCACATCTAAGTCAGATACTGAGTGAGTTACGCGCACTGATGAAGGCTCTGTGCCAAAACATGTGAAGCCAAATTAAGCTTGAACTTAAACAATTTTATACCAGCACACACGTTGCATTTTTAATTTAAAAAAAAAATCCAAATGCGTGTGTCTAATGTTTAGTACATCTTTTGTGTATTATAGTATATCTTTTATATTGTGTATTATATCGTTATTCTATGATCTATGATCTTATTAGTACCTTTAGGGTATGCAAAGGCTTTGTATTGAGCTATTTCTACTGATGTTCTCTCTTCTTATGTTTACAACTATCTATCTATCTATCTATCTATCTATCTATCTATCTATCCCAGTGAAATAAGAGGATTTTGTCCTCCTTGATTTGAAAACTTGAGATGTGCTTTTCTTTTTTTTGAATATGCCATTCACATGACTATGAATATGACAATCATGCTCTACAGAAGTTTAAATGAAAAATGTTCCTCTGATCCTTTTATTCTTCTTTTAACCCTGTTCTTAAGTAAAATGTCTTATTATCGACATTAACAGATTTCACCCACACAGATCCACACAGCACCAAAGCACTTTTCTCAGAAGGAAATGACCAGGCTGCAGTAAGAGAGGATCATATTATTGCAGAAACTGTGATAATATTGGACTACCACAGGGGATGCCAGCTGAGAATGCCAATTGTGGCTAATCCTCCACCCCACCCCCACTCCACAGTTACATTTTAACTTTACAATGGACACACATAGACAATGCATGAAATACCATTATTTCTTATTTTTAGAATGACACCAAATGTGTGTTAGCACAGATTTAAAATCAAAAATGAATTTCTGTTCTGTTTTTTTTTTTTTGCAGCTTTTTGCACCTCATGGCCATGCTGTCACTTCCAGTCATTCCTGACCAGACGTCACACTCATACCGCTCAGGTATTAAAGGAGCAATTACAGTCACCAG
This sequence comes from Lutjanus erythropterus, assembly GCF_056507025.1. Taxonomy (NCBI): domain Eukaryota; kingdom Metazoa; phylum Chordata; class Actinopteri; order Lutjaniformes; family Lutjanidae; genus Lutjanus; species Lutjanus erythropterus. Next base: position 25,764,676 of record NC_139318.1, read on the forward strand.
GACCTGAAAACCTGCCAGCAAATGCCAGTTATAGGCCAGTGAAGAAATGATCGCTGGCAATTCAGAGAGCAGTGGTGCGTTAACAGCGGAGAGGATACAGATGTTCTGAAACAAAGATTTCACCACCGGCCATGCTGCTGCTGCTGCTGCTGCTGCTGAGTGTATCTGTGGGGTTGAGGAGGGGGGCCTGTTTCTTACAAGGCTATATCATGACATTTTAAAAACCAGCATGCATGCAGGCATTTTGCTCTCACTCTGACAAACTGCATCAAATAAGTCAGAAACTGAGATTTGAGGTCAGAGCGCATGACTAGGGCAGACATATAAAGGACATTTTTTACTATAAATAGCCTTTTCAGTGGGCTGATAATGGAGAAATGTGCATGTGAAAAGAAGTACCAGCTCATTTAGTGCGGTGCAGAGCCACTTGAGCAACACATGCAGCCTCCTCATCACGTATTCTACTACAGAGTCTTAACGCCCTCGTGCTTCCCACTGACTTCAACGGTTGGTTGATTGGATGAGAAGATGGAAATGTGATATCCCAAATGGCCTGTCCACCAGTCCACCCAGTCCCAGTGTTCAACCTGCTAAAAAAAAATGGCTCATAAGAAACATGTGAAACATCCTCTCCAGATGTTGCATCTGAATTACACACAGGCCTCTGCTTTCAATTTAAATATAACCTATATTTTGATGTAAGTGACCGGCGTGTGGGCTGAATCGCATTTGATGCAGCATAGGAAGCACGACCGAGCAATTGACAGCTCATTGGGCCTACATTTTCGACTGCTCCGGCGTGCACGGTGTGCGTCGAGCACCTGAACACACCAATGAAATATTAGTCTAACCCGCCGCGGGGAAGCCGACTCAAACCTTTATTTTGAAACACGGCGCTGCTCAATCGCTTCAACGCGGCTTTTAAAACGCAAATTCTCCTGTATCAAGTAAGCACTGACCGGCTGTGTCTATGCAATCACCGACACTCGGATGGAGAAAGGGTTTTTTTTTTTTTTTAAACGCACGTTAGCCGGAGCTTTTTTCCGCCAGGTCGCTCACAAAACGCGCAGAAAACGACAGGACACCGGGCTGATTTTGAGTGTCAACGCCTCTATAATGAACCGCAGATAGAGTGGGAGTGAAATAAAAGGATAAAATGTACCTTCATCGATGTTAATTCCTCTCCTTCGCCGCTGTAGACGGCATCTTGTCGCCTCCATTCACCCCAGCAGCCTCTCTGAGCATCATCCTGCGCTGTCATTGGGCAGCGGACACGCGCTCTCTCTCCTCCTCTACACACCAGGGAGCAGCAGCACCACTACTGCAAGTGGCAGCTGGCAGGAGGAGGGGATGCAGCGAGCGGCCTGCACTGGATTTCACTGAATGGGAATAATTGACCGTGTCACATTAGTTGGAGATGTGTGAGTTAGTTTTATTCCCTTTTTATATGCCCCTTCTTTCCCGTCATTCACTGTGGTTTACACGTGCCTGCAACACTATGATGTAGCTGCAGAATATTTCAGGAGAAGGAGGGTCTAAATCAAGATTATATGTATGACTTGGATCAGCAGTCAAACCTGTGGGCAGAGCCAGCAGCAGTAGCACAGTTTCTGTATAAAGGTATTCTTTGCCCGGTACTTTGACTCTCAGGCAGCCCTTCCACCCACGCGGTGTACCACCCTTATCAAATTATTCCTATTTAAAGGACCAGTGCAAACTATGTAGTGGCATCTTGCAGTGAGCTCAAACATACAGTTTGTAAGTGCTGCCACTAGGGCAAAAATGACATTTTTTTCCAATAAAAACTGACATGGTCTGATGACACCATGAAGTTGCATGGAGCCATTAAAGTCGTTTTCTTCCCTTCTTAAAAAAAAACACCATTGATGATTAAAACCTGACATTACTCAGGCAGAAATCTCAGTCATGGATGAGGCAATATTGATATTTTATTCATGTTGCGTTGAGTCATACTCACTAGCGTCTTTCTCGGTTTTATCCCAACTAAGTATCCCATGTTTTCCCAGTTAATAATACCTAGCTAGAAACAGCTAGCAGGATATGCAATGGTGTCTTGAATAAATTATGGATTTCTCAGTGTTTGAACATTGTTGAAACATTTGTGGTAATGTAAGAATACAGTTCAACAAAATATAACATATGTCATGCCTATTTTGGACATTTTAATGCAGGAACATTATATTACAGATTTAAGGTTTGGGCCCTATTCTGCCACTCATGCTGCATGTGTGCTGCTGAGAGAAGGAGAGGTCTAAAACAAAATCAATGCTCTCCTTGTTTGTTTGTCTAAAAATACCATTTTAGTGTCGCAATGTCCAGAAGATGTGTAGTTTGTGAAAAATGGGTTCAATCTTTACTCCGGTGACTATGGGGCAGAAAAACGAGTAGTAATCTGTGGTCACATTCACTTCTCCTATTGGTCTGAATAGACCTTTCCAAACTGTCTCTGGTACCACCTTATCAAGCTATTCCAATTTAAAACACCAGTGGGTAGAATTTAGTGGCATCTAGCAATGAGCTTGCAGATCACAAATACCACTCATCCTACATTTCCAGGTGTGTAGGAGAATCCACAAGGCCACAAAACTTGCACAAATTGGGAAAGGCCATGTCTAGAGCTTGTGTTTGGTTTGTCCGTTCTAGGCTAATGTAGAAATATGGCAATGGTGCAAAATGGACTCCATGAAAAAGAACACATGCCCTCTTTAGGTTTCATTCAAAGGTGATGAAAACACAATTATTCTTGTTTTTGGGTGATAATAGAAGTGTAAGGCAGTACTGTAATTGCATTATCTTTAGAGGTGACTTAGCAACTAATTACTTTTTGCAAATTACTAACACAATTCCTAGGCTTGTTACTTGTTACTTTTGTCTTACCTAAAAATAGTGGACACCTGCAGAGGACAAAAGACAAACACAGCTTGGTCTACAATCCACAGTCTAATGTCATCCAACCTTATTGTGGCACAGGACAGTTCATAGTTCATAGTAATAAATAAATGGTTATATATTGATCCCTCACTACAGCAGCTGTCCAATCATAGGTTAGCAACCGTAACTAGGGCTGTCAAGTTTTCCATTTCTCTACATTTTGAAGCAGTGCGTATGGGGCTCTGAGAAATGCCTGGACTGGAGGAATCACAGACCTCATGTTTCAATAACTACTCCCAATTTTGATGTTAAATCTGCCACTGTTATTACCAGAAACTGCATAAATGCAGTGCGAGAATGAAAAACTTGGCAGGCTAAGCAACAGTAACTAAGGAGGTCGGTGCTCAGTGAAGCGTCAGTTATTTATGAGCTACTGTAGCATCACTTAGTTAACATGCATTTTCTTCTTCTACCACATTCTATTAACTAAATCATAAACAATAAAAGTGTAGTTGACACTAGGAAAGCAAATCATTGCTGCCCTCTGTTGGGCAGGAGTATTAATAACTCCTATCTGTAATAATGGGTACTATAAGAGATAAAAATTTGACAGTTGTCACTAAATAATATAGCTACACTAAAATACTATAGTTATGTGTGCATGAACAAGATCATTAAAACAGACATTTAAGTACTGCATTAGTTACTTTCCTTAGTAACTAATTACTCTCATATGCAACATGTTAAAGGCTGTCTATGGAAGACCCGTACCGACTGTAGATATAAAGGTAACGAAAACACAAAGATTCTTATTTTCAGGGGATTAAACACTAATTGAAACCTATCAAGCCTAAATATTAAATTTCTGACATATTCTGGCATTGAACCCCCATAAATCTTACACTTACACCAATCTGGACCTTTAACGCTAATCAGTGATCCAACTAGGATCACTATAAATTACAATCTACAGTCAACATTATTCCTTGTTTTTCCATTTTCCAAAAAATGTGATAAAAAAGTAAAATCTTCTATTCCTCCATTTGCTGGAGACACCCTGCAACTCTGTCAAGGACCCCTGTTAGTCCCAGTTTGAAAACTACTGCTTAGGATAAATATGGATGGGTAACGCTGAGGGATGGGACCGTACCCTGTCTGCTAATCCTGGCAGAGGAGGAGGGATTTGCACGCCTGACAGACTCAGCTCTGGGTTAAAGACCCCTCTTTCTTCATCTGCCGTCTGTCCTGTAATTTCTTGCTCCTTCACTTCTCTTGAACATCTGATCCAGTTAATTCTTATTGGCTGGGCAGAAGAAACAGAATTACCCAAGACTCCTTGCACAAAAGTGGATCGAGTGTGCAGGAGTCAATGAAATAACGGCTTGTAGAAGTTCAATACCACCCTCATCTGTTAAATATGAAGCCATAGCCAGAAGCTTAGCATAGCTTAGCATAAAGTCTGATGCAGGGGAAAAAGCTAACTTGACTATGTCCAATCTTAACACAATGTTTCTACAAGCACCTCTGAACCACTGACACGTTATATCTAATTTGTTTAATATGTGCTAGAATCAAAGTACAATAAGGTTTCCCTGAAATTTTCATCCACGGATACCTTAGGAAAAAAAATTGTTGCATAAAATTACTCAAACCATTTCCTCGGGGTGGGAAAACTCTTTCACCTCTAAGTATTTGCCCCCAGCTCCTTAAATATTCGCCTATGTGTTGCTAGAAGCTGGTTAGTGAACATTTTCCTCATAAAACTTTAAGGGACCCTTAAAAGAAAAAAATATTTGTGAAGCATAAAACAATGATTGCATTCATGGTGACTGAAGAGGAGGAGGAGATCAAAACACATTGTTCAAGACAGGGGAAACCCACGGGACACTGAGCGATGGGCAACTTGTTAGACAGCGGAGATTTGACATTAACACTAGCAACTTGTAGATATTACGTTAATGTTAACATAACTCTGTCTCATATATTAACATGGTTTTTTATTGAAACTGGACAGTTTTTGTCAACGTTTGGCCCTGTCTGTTCTTGGTTTCTTTCATGTTTTTTCATTAGTTCATCTATCTACCAGATTTCTTACACTGATTTTTGTGAGTTAGATCACTTCTTGCTAACTCTTCTGCTTTTGCATACTTGTTATAGCTGGATTATATGTACTCTGGATTATTTGCTTGTATTTTCCATATTCTTCCAGGAGAACATTCTCATCTTTTTGCTTTGGTGTCTCCTTTTTGTCCAGGTTGGAGAAGCTAGCCAACTAATTGTGTTAGCTAGCCAACAACTGAATAATGTCAAATTAAAGAATGCTGAGTAAAGTGTAACCATGGTCAAATCAATTCTTTTTACATGTATAAATAGTTAGAACTTAGTCTGGCTAGCCTCTATTTATTTTGGCCTTATATCTTATTTTAATTATTCTTTTCTTGGCACTAGTTTGCTGCATTAACAGCTAAGATAAAGAAAAGAAAAGAAATAAAAGTGACATGTGATGTGTGATTTTTTTGGAAAAATTAATTATGATATACAGTCTCCAAAAGACCTAACCGTTTTCCCATGGTCTAGTGTTAAAAAAGTAAATAAAACTTACAATAAATCATAATATAGAATCACAATACACATCAAATCAGCACTAAATTATCATGATAGTGTCAAAACAGGAGAGAAATGTATCATCCCAGCCCTAGGACTTTTTGCAAAAATAAAGACATGACATAAAAAGATGTGAGAACAGTTATTCTGTTATTACTTAGAATAAGTCACAAGATAAATTAATAACTAAATTTCTACATTTCGCTGTATTTTCATCAAATTTAAAGTTTTGCCAGGTCAGCTGTTTGTGTAATATTTCATAAATAAAGGCAGCAGTAGCATTAGTCTAGAGACTTATTAATATTATTGGTGCTGACTAGTCAGGAACCAGTTCTCAACACCTTTGCCGGAAATAAGACTCTTTGTCTCACTCTCTGCAAGGGAGCGAATAAGCGTATTCCTCAAAATGACAAGCTATTCCATCAAGTTTGAACTGTAAGCGTTAAAGAACTGGGGCTGCTAGTCTCTGGTTTTAAATCAAACAGTTGGAGGACTGATGCAGCCAGTTACAGCAGTGACATATTGTGATGTCTTTTATAAAACAATGAAGCGGCTCCTCTCCTGCATTCAGCCAACATTATAAATCAGATTTGCCTGAGGGCAGCCACAGATCCAGCGAGCAGCTCTGACAGGGGGACTTCTGTCGCAGCATGAATCAATCTAAACTCATGACATCACACACTGTGACTTCACCATGAGGTGCGTGCGTCCTTCAGACGTTCAGCCCTGCAGGCTTTTCCAAAACAGAACAATGTCCCCCCAGCTCCTGTCTTCCCCCTGCTCGTGACTGCCTTCAGGCCTCCAGGAATAACTGGGACTTTCTCCCATTTTGCATTGTAAACACTGACGCTAAGTGTGCTTGACAGGGCCCAAAGGAGAAGCATCAGCATTTCTGTGTCCTCAACACAAACACACAGGCTCTGTCTCACTCTTTCTCTTTTTCTCGTGCGCACATACAAGGTTATAGGAACAAGAAAGAGGTAGAATGTGTACAGTAAGTTGATTGAATTCTACTGCAGCTTGTTCCACTTACATTTCTGATATGAGAGCCCAGTAACAGGCAGCATGTGTCAAATTACACTTTAGGTAAGTAGAAGGTGATGATGATGTTAGAACCACCCACTCAATTAACCTGCAGACAAATAAATAAATTAATAAATAAATAAATGTGAAAATACAGGAATAGTCTTTGCATGACCAAAATGCATTTATATTTCATTTCTTTCTGCGTCCTTGTCAGAAGTAATCAGAAATGAAATTTAAACACACAAATCCACAGATGTATTTTCAAGTAAGTTGGTGCCCATAATATTGTCTAACAAATGATGATGTTACACAATGAAAAGAAAAACATCTAATAGGATCCAGTTTACATAACACAGATGTTCACAGATGATTCTTTTATCTGCCGCACTTTTTTATAGCCTATAGAAGTGTTCACTATTAGATAGATAATTAAGTAATCATGAAATGAATCACAAATATAAATTGTTAAATATTTAAATGATATTTAAATAATTTGAGAAATTATTAGTTTCTCATTATGATGAAATGCTATTCTTTTCTTTTTTTTCATAGTGGCATTTTCCCTACTTACACTTTTATGTCATGCACATTTTACTTCATGACATCACTTTCCCTGACAGTGGAATCACTGCCGCCTCACCTTTCAGCCAATCACATGCATAGAAGAATTTTGATGAAAAAGATTCAGGAGAGCATAAAACAAACTCCAGCTCTACTCAGCATGCAAGTCAACATTTTTGAGTACACACGCGCAGATTTGAAAGAGCCATCAGAAAGGATTCTCCCGCTGATAATGATCAAAGCTGCTCGTGCCGAGTTTTGGCAGTCTGATTCCCCTGAGAGCAAACTAATACTCAGATCAATTTATTGGGACATCACATTATATTTACACAGCATCTTAAAGTGCAGACATGTCCAGATTTGTATTTGTTCAAACAGAGACACAGTCTTAAATACAGATGAACAAATGAAGACACAAATAACATAAAATTAAAATTAAAACCCAGACTCCACTTGGTCCACTTTTACAAGAAGACTCAGTGTTTTGTAGCGTTTAACTAACAGGGATAATTAGATCATCTTGAAGACTTCAAGTCAACTATATAACACCACTACAGAAGTACAGTTGGATACTAAAAGATGTGAAAGTGCATTTCTAAGCAATGAGGATGGCAGATACTTTATCAGAATATGTGAGGGCAGGTTGCTATGCAATATAAAATTTCTTAGTTGACCCACTAATAGAGAATTAGACTTTTCCAGTTTAAGGAATGACATCAGATCAGTCTGCCAAGAGCAGTCTGCTGAGGGCCGAGGTGATTTCCAGTGGAGGATTCATTACGGATGATGAGCGAGGCAAAGGACACTACATTCAATTTCTTTTTAGTAAACTCAGGGTAATTAAGGGCACTGCAAAGATGGCAATGAGCGCACATGGTGCAATATCTTAACCCCGGCCCTCTGACATGATTCTGAAAAAGTTCTTCTGAAATGCTGTTAATTTTTAACATGACCAGAGGGTATGTACTAGATGAGAGGTGGTAGCAGTGGATCTATTACAGGCTGCAGTCGTGTCAGGGAGGTATTTCGCTATTTTTATTCTGTCCTCAATATGTGTACACAAATCAACACTGGTGTAAAATACAATGTTGTCATTCTCATGGAAAGATCTTTGTAAAACTGATAATAATAGATGGAGAAAGAGAGCATCAATTAATGGATGCTATTTAAACAACAATATCTATAAAGTTATACTGTGCAAATACCATATTAAAGTGATATGTAAATAGCTGTACATAAGTTGTATATATCTTGTAAATAATGTAAAGTGCCCACATTTAAAAACACTAATAAAAACTGGCATACTTGCAGCAGGAAAGTAATCAAATATTGATTACAATAGGAAGCATCTTTGCTACTTTAACATTCACAATATTCATATGAGAATAAACTCAATATTCAAATGTATATAATACATAAAAGAATACATTACACAATGCTTGTGTACTATTATAAAAAACTGTAAATGTAAATGTAACTTACAAGCAGGGCTTTCCAAGACACAAACAGAGGAAGAAAAGATTAAAGAAGCTGTGGTTGCAAACTGACCACATGTCACAACTAAAGCATTTCCTGATTGAAACCCCTGAATGATCACCTGGCTGTGTCATGTGATTAAACCAACCAATGAAATCAACAGCAGGGAATAACAAGAGAATCATTTCTCCCAAGCCACCACTAGGGGCAAGAAAATACTATAAATGAATGCAAAGTTCTTACAGAAGATGACAGTTTTAACTTATACGTGCGTTCAATGCAGCACTTTAAAGTGAGACATAAGATTGTAAGATAAGATTGAAAAGGGCATTTAATTAGATTTTTTTTTTTTTTTCCACAAGTGAGTTTGAAACTGTGTTCCCAGTTCAGTTTTGTGGAGAGGAGTCAAATCTAAGGATGGGGTTGTATATATATAGATGTCAGCCCTGTCAACTTTATTGGTTTTTCTAAAATCTTTGAAAAGACCTCAGGGGGCGAGTGAGGAAATGTTCAATTTGAAAGGTGATCCTGTGAGACTGTTCCTTATACTAACAAAATAAAATCTAGACCAGTGGTGTTTTAGTATTTTTAACCACTAGATGGAGACAAAGAGCAGTATTTTCTGTCTGTGATATCTTTTTTTTTTTTTGAATACATGAAATTACTAAACTCCCATTAAATTAGTTGGCAAATAATCTACTTTAACCAATTATGGCCAAGTAATTTTTTAGTTTAAGTATTATTTTCAAAGTAATTAATATCTATTTGTCATTGTGGCCGTGTTAGCCTCTATTTCTAGTCTTTTTTTCGTAACCAGATGTAGGGGTGTCTCCTTTCTAATTTTTCTGTTTTTATGAATTATTTGAATGAATAATAACTGGTTTGATATCATTTTAAAAACTAAATTATTTTTTTGTTTTAAAAATTATTGTTTTAGTTTTATTATTTATTTTTAGTATATGATCAGAACTGCATCCAGAATAATGGCAGTGTAATTAAAAACACAAATATTTTCTCGCAGGCTGTCATAATCAGGGTTTTCGAGTGTGGGCCGGCCAGGGACTGACAAAGCTGGGAGATCTACTTGGTGGACAGAGTTAATTATCTTTTCAGCAGCTACTGCAGAGTAATGGCATACAAAAATTTGACTTTTTTCGGTATTTGCAAATAAGACATTTCATTACCAAAGATACCACCTTAACATCCAACAGTGCCACTTCACATGTAGACAAAGCCCTCTCTGTGTAAGTGTCTAATAATGCATTAGAATATTTTAAAGGTGCTTGTACATTGTCTACTGTGAAACCAGGGTAACCTCACTATCTATTGACTGACTTATGCATTTCATGTCATCTATTTCTGCGATGGGGGATGTGGAGGGTCTTGTCATGTCATCTCTGAGCTGCTTAATTCAGTGTTGTTTCTGGAAAATCTAATAAAAAAATATTATATATATAAAAAAAAGACATAAATTCTGGTTTTCACATATACCAGTTTATAATGGTTTAAATCAGTACAACCAGATCTTAACAGAACACACAAGGACAAATAATCAAAAATTAAAACCTGTTTGAAATCTTGAAAATGAACTAACATAACTTCCCCAGTGGATCAAAGTTGCACAAAATCATAGCTTGACAGTGAATCCGGTCATTTTTCTTCTTCTTAGACATGACAGCAATTTACTGTTATTGACCTCTTTTTGTGGTGAAGCAGCAATCGTCCACAAACAAACCCTTTTAGAGAGCATAAAGGCCTGGAAAAGGATTGTTTCATTATTAAAGGGGCTGTGTATTGATTATGCAGTCTGTAAGATTCGCAAGCAAGTAGATTAAGACTGTGAGTGACAGGTGAGGGAGGAAAACTTGTGCAGCCAGTTCTCCCTTGGCTCCGTTCATTTGTCATTTTGCCCGGCTGCCTGATGGATCTCGACATATTTAGGGCTGGTATAGTTGTGGGTCTGCTCTCTGCTGGCCTCTCGTGGCGTGGTTATAACACATCAAAGTCATGTTAAGTGGCTCCTCAATCACTTAAAAGACTTGCTTATAGATCACTTCTTACATCAGAATGGTTTCTGTTTGTCATGTGCTTAGACAAAGTTAAAATGGATGGATAATCACAAGAACGGTAAGTGTCTCCTCTTAGTAAAATAATCACATTGGGTGCTTACAGCACAGTGAATCAGTTTACTGTAATTCTAAGAAATACGGTCCAATATGCTAATGCCCACTTTGGCTCTAACAGTGACAAATAATTAATTGCTTGGATGAGTTTTACTTGCTTCTGGTCACCCTTTGCTTCCTTACTTCCTCTACCTCGACGTGTCACACTTCCCACCACTTGAGGATGAGTCACGAAATGCTCCTCTGAGGTCATCGCTGATGGAAATAACTGGTTATTCCACAGAGGCTGGGGCTTCCGTCATGGCTTTCAGGAAATGGATGAATGCAAGCATCGCAATTAATAATGCACATTTATGTCCTTAACAAGAGGACATGTAGGTCAAGTGACCTATAACTGAGGACAATAATGACAAACCATTAATCAGTCTGCTGCTGTACACAAGCTGTATCCAACTGTTCTGCAGCGTGAGACGGGACACTGCTGGCTCAGGGAAGACTCTTAGACCACTGCTGCAAAAGAAAAAATATAAACAGAACAATGTCTGTTTAGTAATATCAGCCAGGTCGCATCAGCAAGGATTATGTGGCACCAAACTTTTCAACTAGCTTGACATAAAGAGTGATTAAATTTAAACTTCTCTTTAAACCCAAATTAATTTCAATTCTGTTGCACCAGCTTTTCAAACTCCCATATAAAATATGGTCCAATATTAACTTCAACATTACACGTGAAGAGGTTTAACTTTTAAAATAGCTGCCTTTTGAGATGAATTGAACAAAAAAAATCAATTTCCTCCAAGAAAGTTAATAGACCAACTCAAACCAGTTGAATCAGTCGGCCAATTGCTGCCAGGCTGTCTTTAGTCCTCACTATGCTTTTTTGCTTTATTGCTCCATTAATTCAGCCAAGTATTTCTAAGAGGAGAAATTAGAGGAGTTCTCTACCGAGCCAACAAGTGTAGGTTAACAATGCAAAGTGATTTTTCAGGTAGCTAGCAAACAATGTAACATTTTGATAACTTTTTAGTTAGCTAACAAACAATGTAACATTTTATTATTTCGGCTAACTGGCAAACAATGCAATGTTCTATCAACCTTTTAGGTAGCCAGCAAATAATGTAATGTTTTGTTAACTTTTTAGCTAGCTTGCAAACAATGAAACATTATGTTAAATTTGCAGCTTTCTAGCAAATGATTATCTTTATATTGATTTCTTGTAAGGTTTTTGTTAACTTTTTAGCTGGCTAGGACTCAGTGCAATATTTTATTAACTTTCTAGCCAGCTGGCAAATGGTTGTAGCTAGCTTTTTTTTTTTTTTTTTTTTTTTTACTTTTTAGGAAGCTAACAAACAATGTAACATTTTGTTAAGGAATACAAGGCAGCTGAAAGAAATGGTTTCCCATCTCTTTTATACTTTTATTACTAGGTCCAGACAATGCTTGAATGTATGTATGTATGTATGTATGTATGTATGTATGTATGTATGTATGTATTTATTTATTTATTAGCTTGTTTATCTATCTATCTATCTATCTATCTATCTATCTATCTATCTATCTATCTATCTATCTATCTATCTATCTATCTATCTATATTATCTTATCTATTTAATTTCTGTTCAAATCACTAAAGATGGATTTACTAAATGGAGATTTAGTTTTTAATTGTGAAACAGAGTTCTCATTTTAAACCTAGTTTTGCTAAACTGTGAATAGTACTAATCTCAGATTAAATTAATCCTTGTTGGTGCGACCCAGTTATAGTAAGAAACCTTCAACAGAGAAAAAATTAGGAAGGGGGGCTCAGCAGTGTGATATATCATTATGGTGTTAAATATGCTCTATTAGAGGGACCTGATTAGAAAAAAGATTGGAGACCAGTAGAGCTGGCTGCTGCAGGTCCCAACTATAAATCCTCATTGGAGCACAGATTGAGCACTTAAGACGTCTCAACCCTCTCATTGATGGGTCACATCAGCTCATAGAGAGATTTTAGTGGTGTGTTAACCTTTGTGAACCTCCATCTCCATCAAAAAATATATCTTGTTTGAAATTCACTACTTGCTTCTTCCGAAAATTGCTAGTAAAACGTCATTGGCTATGGTGTGGTACAGCGGGGTCAATTGCTCTCTCAAAACTGACACTTTCACCTTTTAAATCCCAACAAACACTTTCCCCTCTCTAAGATTCTGCTCATATCGTAGGCTTTGGAAAGAGATGTTTCACGCTTTCATGAATCAAAAGATCAGTGTGCAGTTCAGATACTGACCTCATTAAGGAGGACAGTGACCTTCCTCTAGCTGTAGAATTAGGTGAAAGTTCAATTTGATCCTCTCACATCTTAGTGTAGTCTTTGAATATGTAGACCGTGCAATTATAATTGACCACTTTAAACTCTGGATTAGCATCAAGGACGTAGCACTTGTAAGCCTCATTCTGTTTCGCATTTACATTCTTCCTCCAGGCTACTGTATATTATTACTATTCTGACAATTCTCTGACTCTCTACAGCCTGAATTCATTAATAATATTTGCCAGAGCCTTTCCCATGACCACCCCAAACTCAACACTTTAAGGCCAACTAAAATGAGTGCAGCTTCAAAAGATTTAGCAACAACAGTCTTTTATGAGAACCATTTTATTCATTTACCAATCTGAGAAGACAAGCACAACAGTGTTACATGTGACAATTAACAGTTATGCATAAACCTACTTTTTTTTAAAAGACAGAAATGTTTAATTTTTAGAAAGCATATGTTTTTGCATAACAGTACAGTTAAGTTATTTTGGCATATTTGCTTTGGTGCTTCCAGTCCTGTACCTAACCAGATGAGGGCAGCCTAGATCTGCAGATGTGACCACTGATGCTTGACTGCGAGGGAAACGGGAGCTGCAGGCTGAGCTGTGCTTTCATAGTAACCTGGTGTCCCATTCAGCTTTGTTACAGTAGAGTAGCCCTGTGCCACACATTCGAGCACAATACAGGAGCAGGACACCATGTGGGCTCAGAACTGCTGGTAAGTTAATACCAGAAGTGCACTGCATGAGTGTACTCAAAGTTGTCTTCAGAAGGGAGTAGTTAGTCAGATGGTCCTGTTGTGCAATATTATACTGCACTGTCACTGTTTACCTGCCTCTGGTGCCTTTATTTATAATACATAGAGTAGATACAGGACGCTACCTCATCATATTTATCTTGTTACCAGCTCTGACAGTTTGTGGCTGGTGTTGCTTTCACCTCGTGAGACTGTGTGTGTGTGTCATTATGGGAAATTGTGGTCTAGGAGACACATAGGAACTGCATGTGTGAAGCAAGTATTTTGCTAGGTGGGTATGTCTGTGGACAGACTTTGTTAATAAGATGGTGTAACAACTGTGCAAGATGCAGTTACAAAGATTCACAGGTGTGTAGTTGAGATCAAAATGAAGGCCGAATTCGAAGATGGGTGTGGTCCAAGTTAGGGCGCTGGAGGTAAGGTGGGTTTAAAATGTGGATCAGTGTATCCCAGTTTCAATAATCTCCAGACTGAAAACAGATACAGTCTGTTTCATACCTTCATAACATCCTGACATTTCACCATGGTATATGACGGTACTTGTGTGAAAAAACAAATCAAAAGATTGTCATACAAGTCATCATAGCATTTATGATGTTGTCTTGATTACAATACTTTGTGTCTAACATGCAAATTATTCTTCTCAGACAAGTCTTGCTGGGTTTTAATACTTATGACTCATAGATTAATGAATACATAGGAAATAAGCACCCTTGTTCCAGAGATTCTTGGAAGGACAAAATGACGTTTGTTGCCACGGATACCAACACATAATTTGGCTGGACGTAGATGATTTACAGATGTATCATGTGGCTAATAGGCTGCTTTTATAGTTGGAAGAAGTCATGTTAAAATAAAGTTACATGTGGCAATATTTTCATGGTTCAGTACCTAGATAAATTTGATCAAGAGACCAAGATTAGTGAGTAGAAATGACCAACCAATTATATCTTTTGTACCTCCGAATAACTCTTCTGTTGGCTAATTTCCTACTGTAAAAAATAAATGTCATTTTACATTGCTACTTTCCATCAATCACTGCCGCCCAACAAGTTCTAGGTTTCAGACTTTATTCACAATAACAGTATTGAAAATCATACCTACGGGATTTCCAAATACCCTGGTATACCATAACTCCTTACTGCCCAAGCTTACACTCTAAATTTCATCTTGTGTGTGTGATCATGGCAAATTGATCACGCAGACAAGATGGTCCTGGAGAAACATACTGTATTGTTGCAGGAACTACCACAGAGATGGTTTTGAGTATTTTGCCAGCTGTTACAGTATGTTTGTCTGAAAACCCTGTTGCCATGTGAGAGATAGTGACACACATTTACAGTCTCTCCTTAAAGGCAAATATTCTAAGCTGCATGCTATTGCATGCAATATGACATACTTTATAAGGTCAGCGGCAGTACATAATAAAAGTAAAAATAAATTGATTGATTGCACTGATTTTGCTACTTTTTAAAACTGCAGATGCAATACATTCATGGTTTTGCGTTTGGTTGTACTTGTACTTGAAAGATGTGAAAATGATAAAAGAGAGCTTGAGAGAGGAGTTAAACCTTATGTACTTTCAAAACCCCACAAAATTGGCCGATTGCTCTGTAAATTGGGTTTGATTGTTTTTCAGAAAAGTAATGCATTGCGAGACAGTGCCTACCCAGAATCGATTGCTGGAAAGGGGGTTTCATATGCTTTTAGAAGCACTGACTTATAACGTCATAATATCCATCAGTATAACATAAATGACAAAAAAGCCTTTATACACTGCCTTCAGTTCAGTTCAGCTGTATTTGCTTTGGTATTTACAATACTGTAGCAGCAGATAAATACTAAATGAAACTGGAGATGAATTGATTAGTCAATCCAGAAATTTAATCGGCAGCTATTTTGATAATTGATAAATCATTATAGTCTTTTTGTTTAGTTGCTCCTTTTCTTTGTTGTAAATGACAATAAACTGAATATATTAATAAAATAAAGAATTTGAGTACTCTTACAAAACTTACAAAGGTGTAAATGTGTGAAAATGGGGAAAATTAGATAAAACATTAATATATTTTATAACATATTATACAGTACTATACACACAGGGTAAGATTTTAAACTGCCTGGAGAATAGTGAACAAAGAGATGAGCTACAATACAAACTATTCATATTCTCTTTCTTTTCTTGACACACACATGCAGATTCAGTAACACACACATGCACTCACACCTCCATCCATCTCTCCTTATGCATTGGCAAACACTTCTCCTCTCGCTGCTCCTGCCTCCCTGCCACCCACACTGGGATAAGTCATCACTGCTTCAGCGCGTAAAGCCCGGTCTTATCTGAACAGTCGCTGCGTTGCCTTCAAGGTCTTATTCTTGATCTCTCCTCTGACTGCAGCAGAGCTACAGTGCGACGCAACTTACCAAGTGTCTCCATCTCCAGCACTGCAGGAAAATAAACACATTACACATACACAAAGACTGAAGACAATAACCACAATATATTCCTTTTCTTTTTATTCTTCTCTCTGTTTGGAAATTGCAGGGTCAATATTTTCATTAATCACATTACTTGACATGATGCACCAAAATTTACTCTATCTGTTTACAGGAATACACTGAATAGAACACAAGGTTTCACAATGGATACACGACTGACGTTTTGCCCATTGCACTTACAACAGTGAATGACATTTCCCAGATTTTTTGTTTCATTTTTTTTTCCTGCTGCTTCCCTTTTACCCTCATCATCACCTCACAGATCACACCCGTCAACTTGAAGACCTCCTGATAGTCTGACAAAGGCATTCTACTCTGCAAATTGCTGTGGAGGTTTTTTCTTCTTGTTTTACAAGCACAATATGTATAGAAACTATACACAGACTGGATATGTTTCTGAATACGAGTTTTGTTCCACTGTTGTAAACAGTCAATACAAGTCAGCCACATACACTATGCTTATGCAATAATTAGAATAATCATCATCATTAAGTTTCATCATCATCCTCATTATTGTGGTAATAAATATTCTTTTTATACACAAAAGTTGGCAGCAAATACGGCATGGGGATGCACATGACAGCCGTACTCAAAACTCAAAAGCTGTACAGAAGAATGACTTTGTATTTACAGTAAGAATGTGTGTCTGTCTGCCTTTCTGTCAATCGGACGGCTGCGCTGAAGGCTGTTTTGTCTCGTGTCACCTCATATCGACCAGGCGGCATCTCTCCCACCTCTTGTTTTGATACAGATCTTACACTGTTTCAGTTGGAGGCACCGCTGTTACGCAGCCTCCACCACATTTCTGCGCGTCGTCGAGCAGCAAGTGCTACCAGTCAGGCTTGTGCTTTCAAAAATGACATGCCCTGATTTGTGAATGACTGGCTGAACATTTTTTACTCATCAATATTCTCTACATTGGCCTGTGAAAGTCAAGGCTCGTTAGGCAAACCTTGGTGAAAATCATGCCTTACCTTTTTTTTTTAAATTCTTCCAAGAATATAAGATCTAATCATGCACCTTTCCAATGGCTTGGCTGTTGAGTGGTTTTTAATCAACGATGAAATATCCGATAGAAGCATTCCATTCACCCCACAGGTTATACTGACACCCAATATGTACACTGACAAGTATTAATGAGAAGTGCTGACCATCTGTATCACAGGTTTTTATAGCAGCACGGACAGTCACTGCAAGCCAAACACTGAGGAGCCCAGGTCAGCCAAAAAACGCACGAAAACTGAATGAGGGCTTACAAACAGCCAGACAAAGCCAAGCAAACCCATGCTTCAAAGCAACATGATGGTGGACATTCAAAAAACCGACAGTCTACACAGTTTACCCTTTGGCAACGAGTCCCCCATGTTTGCGGGGGGAGTGAGGGGTCAAAACATGCCACGAAAATAAAAACAGTTCTAGTTCAATATTCAATATTCAAATTCATACAGACAAGTTGCTAAGTAAAAACATTTTCATGACCTTTTTTTCTTTTTTTTTTTTCTATTTTACTTCATAATTTTGTTGTTTTCTTGTGAATACAGTGATGATAATAAACTGTTTTAGGCTGAATCACTTCCAGGTTCAAAATGAGTCATTGCATAGAACGTTTGAATTGATAATTGCTTTCATCCTCTCCTATATCTGTATGCATGTGTGTGTATGTGTGTGTTTATGTGTGCATGTGTGTGTCTTTGCACAAATAGAGGCAGTGGGCCCAGCTTGTTAGTGAGATCATCTCGTAGGTGAATCGGTAACCTCATTAATCAGCAGGAGGTTAACAGGTCTATTCGGTGAAGAACACAATTAACCTTGGCTCTGACGAGTGTAACTAGGATGCAAAGTGTGTATTGTGTAATATATGTGCATGTGTGTGTGTGTAGATATGTGTTTGCAAGAGATAGAGAGAGATCGAGTGTCTGTGTGAGTGTGTTTGTACCTGTCTGCATGCTTTTAACATGCACATCTGGACATGGTACTGTGGTAGTAAACCCTCTGACAAATTGTATTACGGCTATTTATCGACAGATGTGTTTGATATTTCCCGTCACTAAATTTAAACAACATTTATACGATTGTGCTATATACCATTTTCTGCATGCTATTGCTTTTTAAAAATCAACAAGCAAATTATTTGATGCAAGAAAACAGATTCAAACAAACAAATAAATAAAAAGTGAAAAATATAAAGTTTTACCAAAGATAAAACACAGAACAACAAATAAAAAGAAAGTCACTGGAGAGTGATTCCATAAATACACAAATGACAAATTTACATAATTAGATCTCTGATTTGTTTTATGTACATACAATAGTACAGTTGTGTAAAAAGAAATGCATGACGACATGGACGTTTCAAAACATGTGAGGTATACAAGTAAAAACATGTACTGAATAAGGCTCTTCCATTCAGTGAATATCAGGCAAAAATGAAAAGAAACTAAAAGATGAGACAAATAAATAAAAAGGATAAAATCCCAGGTGGGACTTTATCCTTTTTATAGTCAGCCCCAGAGCGTTGGGGTCAGCTCTGGGGCTGACTATAAACGATGGCTTTGCGATGGCTAATAAAGAGCCGTGGCCACTCTTTCATTTGGTCCTCTCATCTGTGTGAATCTCACACTTTGTGGGCACACTGGTAGTAATTCCCTTCCCTAAAATCCTACAGCTAATGACTAGTGGCATCTCATAGATGGTGGAAAAGTATTGATATGGGCTTCTTCTTCTTCTTCTTTTTTTTTTTTTTCAGTTTTTTAAATATTTGTGCGTGCATTCTCATGTCCACGGTCACATAATGCATTCTGTAGACATCGAAAAACAAAAAAAAAGAGGAGAAATAAAAACACATTCAAAGAAAGGGTCAAATTCCCTAGACTGGAATGTACTGTAGAGATCAGAGAAACCAAGCATTCAAGAAGGATTGTGGTGGAGTCATCAGGTTGGTTGTCATTGCCGTGATACACCTCGTCTGCTCCAGGTGTGTGGTGTCATTGTGAGATCAAGATCAATCGGTATCTTTAGTACCAGGAAAACCTATGAAAATCTGTCCTCCTCTTTCTCCTTTTTTGGTGTTTTGCATGAAGAGGCTCTGAAGACATTAACATAGAATCAAATATCCTTGCCAGATGTGAAGTCCTCAGACAAGAGTGGTGTTCCATTAAGATCCCTGTAGAGGGCGCTGTGAGGCTTCCTTTATTGAGCTGTTGAGACATGCACGGCCAAACACGCTGAATTTCTCCCATAATATCCAGGTGTCTCCGCTAGCGAAGCCTTTTACTGTCACACAGATCCCAGGAGGCTTTTTTCCAGAAAAGGAGGAGAAGCAGGACTCAAGTCCCCCTTCCCCCTCTCTCCTCTGCTTCACTGCATCCTCATTATTGACTGTTGTTGTCCTCCTGAAATGAAGACAGTGGAGATGTTATCAGAAATAAATTAGTTGTTAATGTACAATATCAAATTATCCCATCAGATACACGCACAAAACGAATGCTGTACTACAGACTGAACCAATACAAACAAAAGCAATAAAAAGGACCTAAAAATCTGATTTAAAAAATCTTAAAAATATGCAAGTCTGCTGTGTAATGGCCGGTAACACTTTAAAATAACCATCATTAAAGATAGTACAAGAAGTTTTTAATTAGTTATGAAGCAGTCTAAATTTATAACTGATGTCTGTATATGACCTACATAAGCAAACAAGACCAGCAGTAAGAGGACTGGCTTTTTCTATACGGTTATGGCTGGTCTTAATGCCAGCCAGTGGGGCGGAGTCTCCTTGAAATCAGATGAAATGAGCCTATGTTTACATGTTCCCAGCCAAAGTTCCAGTGGGAGGTATATCAACCAATAAAAAAGAATATGGATTTTTCTTCAGATATTTTTATTTTTGACCTTCCTTTTTGTTGTTATTATAGTGGAAACACTGCTGCTTGTGTTCCAAAATCAACAAAATATTAAAGTTCCTGGTAGTAGCTTTAAAAAATGGTAAATCAATTGTTGATTAAACTGTAGTTTATAATAATTTTAGTATTAACAAACATTCAAATGCTGTTTATATATGTTTTATCAACCATTTATTGAGCAATTGGTAATGGTAATAAAGTGTTATAGTATTATAGTGCTGCAATTTAATAAAAGCCACACAGACGATGTTTATTGATGGTTTTGAGACTAAATATGAACCATTAACAAAGTGTTACGAATATACGGTCCATTTCTCCATGTAATGATTTCTTGAAGGTTTACAAATTATTTTGTAATCATTAAAAAATACTTAATACAATACATAAAATGTTAGAATGTCTGTCTCATATCATCTTTGATGCAATATATAATTTACAACCTAATTATTTTATAGTACAATAACTAATGATAAAATAATATAAATTATAACATTATTAATTTTTTTGCTATGGCTATTGCCCAGCGTACATACACTGACTGAAATCTTTTGCAGTGTTTATGTTGCCGCTCTGACAGCCTACTCTGATTTACATCCCATGATACTCCAGCCAATCACAGCCCTTCTGCCGATACCAGCAGTAATCCACTGGGCTGAGCAGGCCGGCCTGCTGTTCAAAGAGGCACTGAGTTGGGTTTATCTCCACATTGCCCCACTGAATCCTGAGCCTGTCCACAGACACAGACATGACTGACTGCTGATATTAATCAGAGTGTCAACATAGACAGCTTAACAGCTGACTGATTAGACCTTCATTCAAATGAGCCACAGCTTCATCCTGTGCAAGTTGCAGCATGTGTTTTGACAGCCGCTAAATAAAGTGCACAGAAATCTACTTTATTTGCGCTTCTGTTGTTCTGCTCCATTGAGCAGAATTAGTTGATTAGCTCATTCTAGCATGTAATGAGTGATGCTTACCATGAGTCATGATTCTGTGTAGCTGCATGTGCTCATGTCCCTGTGTGTGTCTTTGCATGTGTGACATTAAAGCAAAGCCACAGTTAGCCTACTCAGGCTAATTATAGCCCCGTGTGCTTGCTTGGCCCAGATTATTAGACGTGTATGGAGTCAGAAGGTAAACTGTACTAGTGCTGACATCCCTTGTTCTTGGCTTTGGCCTCTCACCTCTGTAGCAGAAAGTTCAGGTGGACTGTGCCTTTAATTGCCTGACCTGACACAGCACTGAACCAATCAAATGAAATGCTGAAGCAAACAAAACAAAACCAACAAGAGGAAAACAAACAACAAAACTAAATTCAGCCAGCCCATAATCCAGCAACACAAACATACAGCACATGGGAGAAGTTAGCATTCAGGGCTATCTGCCAGAAACCCTTTGTAACATGTGGTTAACCTTCTACTTGAACCCAAACTATGATCTTTTCCTAACCTAACCAAGTAGTTTTGGTGCCTAAACCAGACAATTTAAAAGAGGGAGGCCTCAATGTATGTTAATTGTTAAAAGAGACAGTTTGGAAGTACAATAGTTTGGGAGATTTTAGCTGTTTTTCCCACTTTCCCAGGCTCACACTAAAAATGCCTTGGTGGTGTAGTCTGAAGCTGTCAAACAGCAATATTTAGCTATCTCAGTTTGACTGTTGAGTGTCTATAGTAAGAAATAATCATGACTCTTTTTCCAAGTTTTGTCTGAGGGGAATCCCTTGGTTTCAGACTTTTAAAAAAACCCAAGCCTAAACATAACTGTTCCAGAAAACAAACAAACAAACAAAAAAAATAATTTGTCAACTATGTCTAAAATTAATAGGTCAACAACAAGCTTCAGATGGGAGTCAAATTCCAGTCTCCTGGCTGGAAGTCTTAACTAATTTATCCAACTTAGCCTACTCCTAGTGTGGACTGGCTCTCATTACACTGTCACCAGACTTCCTAAAGCCCTTTCTGGCAGAAAGTCCTGAAGGCCAACTTCTTCCATGTGCAAACATACAGTGTACATAGTGAGGACCTCAAAAGTATTGAAGTGTCAGTACTACATACTTAAAACTATACAATATATGTGAATTATAGTCTAATTATAGTCAGTCTTTATTGTCCTGTATCAAAGTTCTGGAAATTCTGGCTTTGAATGACAAATAAAGACATCGACAACATGTCAGCTCAAATCAAAACATCTCAAACACCCCCTAGCGGCTGGCTAAACCCTGCCCCTTCCATTTTAGTAGGTAACACACTGGTCAAACTAATGCATCAAAGTATACATCTACTTTTGGTTTTAATAAGTTACTTGATGCTATAAAAAGAGGATTTCTTGTCATGATCAACAGATGTGTGGGAGGGAACTCAAAAGCAAACTCTGGCTCCAAATGATGTCACCAGCACAAGATGGAAGCAATTGTATCCGAGATATTTTGGCTTCATTTTTGTATAGTGGGAGGAAGTGGAGATGTGGCATCTGTCTTTATTTATGTCACATACACACACAAATGTATGTGATGGCTTTTAGTTACCTACCACTGATCCAATGAGGCATCAGACGTCTCCATAATCATTATTCTGGGACTGTAGCTCTGTCAGGGCATCCACTTACTTTCAGGCCTCCTCCGTCCTCTGCTCATGTCTTGTAACACCATGCTGACGAAGCGTTCACCCTTATTTAATTCACTTCAATCGTGTGCCCATGTCTGGGGAATTCAGTGCTGACAAGGCATCCTTTGATTCCAGCTCTGTTCAGTAATTTGGGGTAAGGGAAAGGTACAGCGGATCAGTCCGAATATACAATCACAGCATTTAATCAGTCATCACTTCACTTGAGTCTTCTCATTATGCAGACACGGACTATGCTAATCTATGTAAATATCCAGCTGATAAAACACTTAATCCATTAATCAAAGTGTGACAGCATTCTGTGTTTTCACAGCTTGGTGTATCGGTGTACCTAATAAACCAAAAACTAACGAGGTAAAGCGGAAAGCATCATCAGCAATCAGCAGTTTAACAAGTTACTGCATTACTGCTTTTGTTTAACATGATCCAAGTGTCACAAAAGTGAATAAACACATCATTACATTTGTTTTCACTTGCTTAGTGGAGCAGGTGACACAGTATTTATCATGAAGACAATGCCCCGCCGCCAAAATTAAACATATCCAAAAAAGTATCCATTTCTCAAGGGATAAAGAGTTAAGAGTTAATGAGATACTCACTGATGCACTCAGGATCTCGCTCTGTCTCTTTCCTTGGTAATGTGAAATGAATTTAATGCAGTTTCATAGGTTTTTCAAGTACAAAGGTACCAATCCATCTCATTTTGACTCTGCAAACCCTGAAAAAAAGAGCAAAACTGATTCAAAATAAACAAGTGCAGTGATAAGCACATTTGTTATCATTTTCCCAAACATCCGTAATTTGCAACGAGGAAGCAAGTCATAATTTCTGTTGATAAGCAGGGCGCCATCTGTTGCCTCCCATCCCAAAATTAATCCAGGCTTCTAAATTAAAAGTTTGACTGAAACATTTTGAATTGCTAATGCATGTAGCATTCATAAAACACTTTATACACTTACCCTCCTCTCTTTAGTTCACCAGAATGAAGTGAACTTCTTCCCAAGGCCAGACAAAGCTGCAGGAATGACCAAGAGAAGCAAAAGATAAGAAAACAACCCAAACAACGCAGTGCAATACCCATCCAAGGAGTATATTTTTGCTGAAATAGTAGATGCTACTTTCAAAACAAAAACTGGACTGGGTTGTACTAACAAAGAATTTAATTTAAGATGAGATCTAATCAGAGCCTAGCAAAACGAGATTTAAAATAAGTAAATTCAAATTTAAAATTAAGCAGAGCTCTGTTGCAAGATTTTAAACAAAAAATGGAATCAAAGTTTATTGATGTAAACTGAAATTAAATAGACTTTAATCAGTATGGTGCTTGATGCTTGCTTACCCAAATGTTAATGCTGCTGGGGCCTTGTAAGCAAATAAGTGAAAATCCGCAACATAACATTCAGCTGCTCTGTATTCCTTAAGAAAATAGTGAGCTAAACAGTTAACAAAATGTTAAAATGTTTGATAGCTAGCTAGAAAGTTAACAAAATGTTACAGTGCTTCCCATTGAGCAAAGAATACTTTTTTACTTTTTAACACTTGTCTTTAACACTTTACTTTATAACATCTTGTCATACATTAAAGACATCCCATGAGGAGCGGTAATGAAATTTTCATCACATCTCCTGAATGTACAAAGTTGACATTCACAGGAGAGAGATGTAAGATTTGTATATTGTGCAGATTTGATCCTGTACTGAAGCAACATAGACATGATCTGTATGTCTGGCAGATGTTGGCCTAGTTAGCCTACTTATGATGACTCAGCAGAGAAGCTCTAAATTCTCCTCCTTTGATAAAACCTTGTTGGTCGAAGTAATAGAGCAAGATGGCCAAATAAATGAAAATAAAAAATATGGACAAAAGTAAGGAAAAAACAGGAACTAGCAACTAGCAGATCAACTGGAGTGAACATGGATAACTTTTGGACGGATACATTTCTTCAAAGGACTTAACTGTTTTGCTCAATCAATCTCACAAAGGCAGCCATTTTAAAAATTAAACCACTTCTGGTGTAACTTTAAAGTTAATACTGGATGACATTTTAAATTGGAGTTTTAAGTTTTGGTGCAACAGAATTAAATTTAATCTTTAATTAATTTTACAGTAGTTTTGAAGTTTGGTGCAACATAATTTTTCAAGTTAGGCCATGATTTAATTGGGTTTAAAAAGTAACTGTTGTTGGTACAACCCAGCCTAAAAGACAGTGGCTTTAACATTTTCTACATCCAAAGCTGAGCTGTATTTCAGTTTATTAAACATTTATTTATTCATAACCATACCATCTCCCAGTTTCCCCGCCTGCTCTGCTGCCCCTCCTTGCAGGATTTTGGTAAGAACATTTTCCCCTTCAGCAGGTGCCTGTCCCGCTGCAGCGCTGCCTATACCTCCAGGTTTGCTACCGATCCCAACAGGGGCGGCCTTGGAGCCTGAAGACGACAAACAACATAACCATCACCATTGTCATCATCGTTTGCCATTCATTGCTGGTCATCGCGTGGTTTACGGAGATGTTGGAACTGAAACTCACCGATGCCTGTTAGAGGGGGTGTAGCTATTTTGGTAGTCTGAGGTACTGGTGGGACTCCTGTTGTAGGTTTCATTCCTGTGGCTGCTGTTGCAGGTGTAGCATCCATTTTTGCCTGTTGTTAATCAGACAGAGAAAAATGTGGCGTTAAAGTTAAGTTTACTTTTGCTACTAAATACTATTTTTGTACTATATTTGAAATGTAATCCCCTTTGAAATATAATAAAATATAACTAATCAAAAAGCTTTCTATTTTATGCTTTTTTTCCCCACTAATTTTCCCTAACCTACCACTGTCTGTGCAGTTTATATCACTGTTAACAACCTGGGGGTCCTAAACCCCATGAGGGGTCTCACCAAAGCTTGCCACAGGTTTGGGAGGCCTTCTTGGTTTTAAGGGATTTAAGAAAACTTTTTAAACATATATATAGTAAGCTTGTATCTCAACATTTATTACTATAAACTGATTAATTTGTGATTTTTAAAGAAATGAAAGAAATCTAACAGGATAAGGATCATGACTTGACCTGTCTTAAGTTGGGACTTTGTTACTCCCCAGGTCACCTCTGTAACACTTCTGGTGTATTTGTAATTACATCATTTTATGTTTTATTACAAAAAAACCCCATAAAATAGAAACATTTAATAACTCAGGTCTACTCACAGCTGCGGTGGCTGGCTGTCCTGCTGCAGACCCTCCTCCTGGCTGGCGTCCCTGTGGTGGGGCTTGGCCTGATTTGGGCTGCTGCTGTGCTGCTCCAGCTCCTGTGGTGGTTGTTGTAGGCTGGCTGCTCTGAGGCGCCTGGCTCTGCTGCAGTGGTTGTTGTTGTTGTTGTTGCTGTTGCTGCTGTTGCTGTGCACTCTGTTGATGCTGTTGCTGCTGGGCCTGCTGGGAACCATCAAGTGGTTCAGAGCCCGGATGTCTCCCAGACTGGCCCTGACCACCTGACCGCTGCTGCCCAGCATGGCTCTGAGGGGGCTGCTGCTGCTGCTGCTGCTGTTGTTTAGGCCCTGCTGCAGAGGGATCCTGCCTTCTGGAGGTTGTACGATCTCCTTGGGGTCTCTGGCTCCGTCCTCCAGTGCCATGGTGATGACCAGCGTCTCGAGAGAAGTCGCCTGAGTTGCGTGGGCTTGCTTGGGCTGAACGGGAGTCTGGACCGCTCCGTCTTTGCGCTGACGTGGAGCTTCTACCATCAGAGCGGGCATTTGGGTCTTTGGGGTGTGTCCTGGAAGAACGGGAGGATCTGGGATCCTCTGAGGAGTGGCGAGAAGAGCCGTGTCTGCCAGAGCTGCTGCCGTGGTGACGGTGGTCCCGTGATGATGTGGAAGAAGAGTGGCGCTGTTGGTTGTACTCGTCTTGGGGGCCATATTCCTCCGGAGGTTCATCATAATCATGGTAGGTGTGTTTACTGCGCCTACCTGTGGAAGAGTGACCTCCACTTCCATGATGTCTTCGATCAGAACGGGCCTCCCTTGGCTTCTCAAACCAATCAGTCTCCTCTTGGCCCAAATGATAAGCTTTTTGAAACCAAAACAAACATTATCAGTCAGTTGATTTATGTGATGAGAGGAGTAGCATGCAGATTGAAGCCATGCAAAATAACTGGGAAAACATGCTCCACATCCCAGAGCCATGCACATTTTTGAGAAATCCAACACAGAAAAAAAACTACTCAAAAACAGACACCATGCGCACAAAACAGAAATACAAAACAGGCATTTTTGGCTTGATTTATCACACTGAATCCATTAAAAAAAGTCAAGACAAGCAAAGTAATGGTGCTCCTCTCAAAAATCCACACTTGGCATGCAGTCCCTTTCCAGCACATGAATGTCAGGCAGCACAAATGATTCAGCACCAGTTACCTTCACTGTCAGAAACAGCACAGTGCATGTCATCTACGAGGTAAGGGTCATCTGGTTTATAGACATGACTCCTGGGCAGGTCCTTCTTGTGATGGTCCTGCACGTCTGGCAACGAGTGGCTGGAGCCATACTGATTCCTCACATCATGGGCATCTGGTATACCAGAGCCTCTTCCCATTCCTACAGGCTTCCCCACAGGACTGAGCGGGCTTTCCTCTTCTGAATTCTGGTTGCGCATGGGAGGCCTTCCACTGCGGCTGCTCCTCTGAGAACGCTCCATGGTGTCCCTCTCATAGGATTTACTCCTGTGACCTGTGGCATCTCTAGAGGAAATCTTGTCCATACCATATCCAGTAGACCTGGACCTACCAGAGCTGTACATGCGGTCATCCTCCTCAAGACCCTCACGACTGGTGCCATAATATTTCTGCTGGTCGTATGCATTCTTCTTCATTCCATAGGTGCCATCGTCCTGAATCTTCTTGGATCTGGACACGACTGTACAGCTGCCTCCTGTTGATGTTGTCATGGTGTAAGAGGCGAGGTCAGACTCCACATCCCGTGCTTCCTCGATAGGGGAGAATTTAGAAATCTTCTGCTCCATCCCCTGCTTCCTGTGCTTACTACGTTTAGAGGAGACTACTGCGGGGGCGAGATTCTTGGATGTGAGTTTGTGGCTACTGGAGCTGCTCCGTGATGAGTGTTTATAATCATCGTAGTAATAGGAAGAGCCACTGCTCGCTGTGGTGCTGGTGCGACTGTCCACTGTACTGTAACCTGTTGTGCCTGTAGGTCTTCCATAAGCATCGACAGGCTCATCTTCAGGTCTTCCATACCCACTCCCACGTGCAGGGCCATTCTCACTGCGATACCGCCCTCCTACAGGATGCCCTAGAGCATCAGTGGGCTGGCTGGTGTTGTCTTTTGTTAACTCACTGATGTCATCAATCATGACGTAGTTGCGAGGAATATTCTGCTCCAGGTTGGAGGTGTAGAGTCCATCTGAAGGGTAAGCAGAGGTGGGGCTCTCCACTCCATGAGTTAGGCCAGGCTCAGGAGGGCGGTACTGTCCATATGCATTGCTGTAGACTGAGCCAAAGTTGGTATCTGGAGCTGATGTGGCCACTGACACTGCTGGGTTGCTGATGACCTCATAGTTTGTGGGGAGTTTTTGCTCAAGATCAGCCAAGGATGTTTGCCGGGGTCTTTGATGGACTGTGAGGATCTCTGCTTGGGGCTGGTAGGAGAGACCAGGCTGGTAGGAGCTGTGACTGGGGTAAGGAAGGCTCTGGCCTGGCATGGGCTGACCAGGTGGATGGAAACCCTGGTGACCATGTTGCTGCATGCCAAGGTCTGTTTGGTAGGAGGACTGGCCATACATGCGAGAGGAATAGGTTCCCTGGTTCTGGTAGCCAGGGCCTGGTGGGGGATGAGGCTGGAAGGTTCCTGGCTGGGGTGCAGAGGATGATGGGTACTGGGGAGGTTGGAAACCTATCTGTTGGTAAGCAGAACCTGGCTGCTGTGTTGATGGCTGAGTCTGAGGGTATGGGTAAGACATGTAGGATGAGGTTGAGGGATACTGGGAGGTTGCATTGAGGTCATTAGTGAACTGACTCAATGGTGCAGTGCTGGGCCTCGTCAGCAGACCATTAGCATCAAAGGTTCCTGTAGCAGCTGCCATCCTGAGGTTATTGAGCTCGCTGTCTGACATGTAGTCCCGAGCATCACCCATACACCTCAGATAAGCCAGCTCCCTCCTCTCCCTCTCCTTCACCATGGTCTCCTTACGCTGGGTGATGCCCAGCTCCAAGTAACGTAGCTTGGCGTCAATCTCTTTCTCTTCTTCCTCCAGTTCGGCCTGCTGCTTTCGAAGCTTCGATGACTCTTGTTCCACAGCTTTCAGTTCACTCAGCAGCCCGGCCTTAGTGACTCCCTGGGCAGGTCGGGGTAGGACCCTCTGGGGCATGCCGGGAGAGCTGTACATTTGTGCTGGAGTAACAATGGGGAGCGGAGTCTCCTCTGGAGGGGGGCTGGGGAGAGTCCTCTTTACTTTCCTCATCAGAGAGTTCTGCTGCTGCTGCTGCAGGGAGGCCATCTGCTAGGAGAGGCAGAGACACATCAGCAAACACTGAGCTATAAACAGAATGTGTTTATGTAAATTAGTCTCATTACTGTACACTGGGTACTCACACAGAGGGTCTGCACATTTCTTCATCCTTAGACCTAAATGAGGAGCTATGCAGCCTGATATCTTGTCAGACGTCTTGATATTAATTAATCTATGTACTACAGGAGCAATGGCTTCATCTGTAGTTCAATTAACAGAGCCTGATTTCATTATATTGATTAAAATGTTGATTCAATGAGGCCAAAGACACTAAGTGACATTTTTCATTTTATGACTGATTAACAATGTTAAGTAAAATGTTTAGTGGTGGCAGTCAAAGCACCTCTGCCACATAATAATACAGCAAAGTGGCTCCACTTGGGGGCAAAATTTAACCATGTTGCTTGTTGTACTAAACAAGTAACATAATATTGTTACTGCAGTCAATTTAATATTAACTATGTCTCTACCAGTACTGATAAGTGTTGCAACCATTAGTCGATCACAAAAAAAGTTATTTTGCAAGCAAAAATGTTAAACATTTGCTGGTTCCTGCTTCTTAAATGTAAGGATTAGATGCTTCTCTTTGTCATTTATGATAGTAAATAAGGAGTCTTTTGGTTTTAGACTGTTGTTTGGACAAAACAAGCATTTTGAAGAATTCTCTTTAGGAACTGGGAAACTGCAATGAATACTTTTCACATTTTTTGACATTTTATGACCTAATCAACTAATTGATTTATTGTGAAAATAATGCAGCTCTAAATAAACACATTTGACCAAGTAGTATTTATGTTTTTTCTATTGATATATAATTTGCTAAATGTAGGATTTTGATGTCAAAATATGTTTTTAGTGAAATAAAATACTTCCCAAATGATGAGTGTTTGAATAGCTTAGCAAATGTAAACATAAGCATGAAATTGTCAAGAGACTAATATAAAAGCAACTGTGTCTTTTGATTTTGTCCAAATGTATTTTCAGAAATATGTTAATTTTCTCTTACTCATTTGATTAAATATCCACAGTATCTGACCTTTTTTCATGTTGCTCAAAATATTTATGTATTTATGACATGCAGGTAAGAACAGTCTAACATTGCAAATAAAAACAGAACTTAAAAAGACAGCTATGCTAGTCTAATACTCACAAAACAGTTGTGTTGAGTAGATCCATGGTGATAGTTTTAAAGTATCCACAAGAGAACCGTGTATGAAATGCTAAGAATAAAGATTAGAGCTATAAAATGTGTGAAAAGCCTAGAATCTGATTTCTACGTTTGCTTCTCAGACTAATTTTGGTCTAAGTACAGAGCAATGCTAATTTACTTTGACCAGCTGCTAACAATCAGGAAGACAGCAAAGCACCACCACATTGTATGTCCCCCTGGCAATTCTTAAGGGTTTGCTGGATATAGAAGACATGACAGAAAAAGAGTGTGTGTGTGTGTGAGAGAGAGAGAGAGAGAAAGAGGAAAACAGTGGAGAAAGGGGGAGATAAGGGAGGAGATACAGCAGAAAAGGATGATGGGAAAAGCTTTTCTGGCATGACCAGCTGCTCTCATGAGAACATTCTGTCACCTTCTCGTTGCCAGATCCTGTGTGATCAACTATGTCCTCACAAAGCATATTCTGCATATAAATATATTTATTTCAATTTCAATTCTTTAGTCTAATCCAATGTCCTGACAAGCACTATCTTAATTAAAAGGTATTTTATTAAGGTCTATTTATGCATCTCTACATGATGATGATGCTCTTGTAAATGCAACATTTATTTATCAGGTTTGGTTTTGGCAAAAAAACAAAACAAAAAAACATACAGCTTAATACTTTATAATAAGTATAATTAAAACATAGTTACAAAATTTTACTTGATTGTTATTTCACTGTTAAAAACAATGAAATGCTATTCATTAATGTTTACTCATTATTAGTGATGCTAGAATTTGTAATCAGAACTGTAATAATGTAACCAGAATGTTATTATCTCTTATCAGCCATGATACAATATATACTTTATAAACAAAACAAACTAATGATAAGAGAACAGAAAATATAGCATCATTAATAAGTAGTAAACATTATGGTCATGCCATTTCATTGGTTACAGTACGTTATTAACTTAAAGCTAATTTTTAATAGGTTATGAAACAGTGTCAAATTAATACTGATGCCTCAGTAGAAGATTGGCTATTTTTTATGTTTGGTTTTTTTTGGTTTTTACATAATTTTAGTTTTTACTTTATATATTGTGAAATAATAATAATTGCAATATCTGTCCACGAGTACCCCAAAATCAACAAAATACGAAAGATCTTCATAGTAACTGAGTTTAACTGTCAATTTACCATTTATAAAGTTATTATAAAGTTATTATAAGTTATCATAAACTAGACATCACTTCATACTGTATATCAGCAGCAAAAGACTCCCACAGAGATGTGAATCTTTTGATGAAATAGATCAAAAGATTCATCTCTACAGGGGACTTAAGGCAATATCACTGGTTTCAGGATTTTTATAGACACTAGTTTTAGCTTTTATTTATGCACTGTAGATTTTTTTGAAGAAACTACTCTGGATTTTGTGGGGTCTTGCATTTCTAAAAGTACTTCTTGAAATGAATACTTGAAATAAATATATTTTTTATATTCTATTC
Organism: Lutjanus erythropterus; assembly: GCF_056507025.1. Taxonomy (NCBI): domain Eukaryota; kingdom Metazoa; phylum Chordata; class Actinopteri; order Lutjaniformes; family Lutjanidae; genus Lutjanus; species Lutjanus erythropterus. The sequence goes on from NC_139318.1 coordinate 25,796,600, forward strand.
ATTATTATTTTGGTAAGCCTTCATTAATTTAGATAACTCATGAATTATTTTCTAAAGAAAAACACAGTAAAACTGCAAATTCATAATTTCAAGGCAGCTCTCTTCAGTATAGTTTTAAATCAAACCCAAAGTCTTAAGAAATTAGCAGCAAAAAAAGTTTTGCCAACCTAAACTTTTTGTTGAGACAATTTACTTCTCTTTTTTAGATAAACTTGAATCTTTGAATGTTTAGAAACAAAATATTCTGTATTTCAAAAATCATTTGCAGTAAGCTATGAACCCGATTTGTCATTTTGGGTGCTTGAAAATCAAATGGTTGTAATTGAAAATTAGTACTTCAAGTAAATTATCTCAACAAAAGAATATAGGTAGGTAAAACATTTTTGTTTATTTCGAAAGAAGAAGTTTGATTCAAAACTCAAATATTTTGTAAAGACAGTTGCCTTGAAATTATGATTTTAGTATATTTTTTTTATAGTAAAGGGATGGTTTCGTACCTGACTGTTGGACACAGCTTGCTGATGATACGGGGAGAACCTGTTTTTGGCGGGGTCCTCTGATGTGGGGCTTAGAGGCTTGGGGTCCGACATGGAGCGCTGCACACTTTTTATAGGTCTTGGTAGGGTCTGGTGGCGTTGGGGTGATTCAGCAGTAAAAGCCTTCTGCTGGGGTGTCACATGGGCCTTGTTTAGTTTCTCCTGGGAGGCAAATGTTGTCTCCAGCATACGATGAGGAGACAGTGGAGATACCGGGGAGTAGAGCACCTGGGGAGATTTGGGGGGCTGGCGGGACGGAGACTCATTTTGCTGCTGATAGCCAATTTCCAGGGGATCTGGTTTCCTTCTCTCAAACTTAGCAACTCCTTGGAGTCTAGGAGAGGTTGGGTCAGATGTGTTTGCACCTACTATGTGCAGACTTGTGGAGTACGGACTGATAGTTGTAGGGACACTCAGCTGAGGGGCGACCACACCCTGAGACTGAGACTCTGGTTCTGTCTGGCAGGCCAGACTCTCTCCTTTGTGGGTCCTTTCAGGGGCTGCTATATAATGTAAAAGGTCAACCTTTGAAGTCTCTGCCATGGTAATGTGGATTGCAGGGGAAATCCTGCCTAGCTGGTCAGACTCTGTTTGGCATGATGAATCATTTGTGGTCTGAATAGCTATACTTGCAGAAGCTACTTTAGATTCTGATTTAGCCTCACCACTGGACTCAGAATGCTTGGATACACGGGATCGCCTGCGCCTCACTGGCTGCTGGTCCCATTCTCCCTGGTCCTCCTCATCAGTCTGCACACTGCAGTCAGCAATACGCCTTGTTCTCCTGCGCCTGTTCATGAATCTCTCCTCTCCATCTTCATCGTCTGTTTGTACACAGCTGTCTGTAATCCTCTTCACTGAGTCCTCCTCGGAGCCATCCCTTAGCCGAGGCATGGAGTTCTGCTTTTTCATGATTTTGGAATCAGCCTCTTTGTTACTGGTTCTCAAAGACATTTCAGAGGCAGAACTATGAATAGGTCGAGCAGCCACCACAGCTTGAACCACTTGACCATCCTGCCAAAACTGAACACTTTGTCCATCTTGCTGAATAACTCTACCACTCTGGTCACAGATAATGAAGCCTTGAGGGGCCCCTCCTCCAACAACTACCCCTTGTAGAGAACCCTGTGCAGATGTTGCTGCTGCTGCCGCTGCTGCTGATGCTGCCGCTGCCTCTGCTGCTGCAGCAGCAGCTGCTGCCTCCACTGCTGCCGTCTTTTGCCTTTTCTGCTCCTCCAACTGCTGTTGAAGCTGCTGTTGCAGAGACTGAATTTGTTCAAGCTGCATCCTTTGCTGGGCCAGTTGTTCTCTCTGCATGATGAGCTGTGTCTCCCGTTCTGCTTGCTGTTGCTGGAGGACTTGCTGTTTGATTGTGTGCAGTTCTTGAATCTCACGCTGAACGAGCAGTTGCTCTTTTTCTCTGTGTCGCTGAAGCTCCATACGATCTCTCTCAAGCTCCTCGTGTAGGCGTAGCTGGCGTAATTTCTCCAGTTCAACACGCTCTCGCTCCAGCTGTAGCATGTGCTCTTGCTGCTGACTCAGTCTCTCATCTTCCTTACCTTTCTGGGCATCTATAGGAGGAGAAAGTTTGGAAGTTGGTGCTAGGGCAGGTGTCACTTGTTGCTGGCTCTGTGGCAGTGCTGATGGTTGAGGTTGACTAATGGGTTGAACTTGAGGCTGGGTTTGAGTCAAAGATAAAGGTTCAGTTTGTGCGGGTAACTGCTGTGGCTGCATCGCAGCCTGCACTGGCTGGACATTTGGAGGTTGGCCTTGAGCTTGAGGGAGAGATGTGACACTCAGTGAGGTAAGCTGAGCTGTCTGTTGATCTGCTGTGGTTGGCATACCAGTCACAGGTACATTTTGTGCTCCTAGGTGTGCTGCAGGTTGGGTTGGTGGAATGGTTGCAGCTGTTGGTGCAGCAACTGTTGTTAAAGGCTTTCCAAGGTAGACAGGAGTTTCCTGGTGTAAGCTGCTCACATCAGGCATACTTCCTGATGGCGTGGCTGATGTGGGGTACTGGTTTGGAGAAGGGTAGGAATATGGTCCCTGTGTGGACAGAGGCATTCTTGGAGTCACCTGAGGCAACCTGGTAAGACTAGCCAGTGGTACAGCAGTTACTCCTGTAGGGTATGGTCTGTAAATTCCTCTAGGCATGGGACGCAGGACAGAGGCAGGCTGGGTGGTAATTGGCAAGGTGGAAGCTATAGGTGTATTTATGGTGGAGTATATCATGCCATCACCTCCTCTCATAGCAGCAGGGTACAATGCGCGTATACTTGCTTGTCTAGCATTTATTAGGTTTGTTAGGGTTTGGCCATTTGCTGTTGGTCTTCCGTCTGGGCCATACAGTAGGTTTGCTCTAATTGATGCTAAGCTTTGCTGGAGATTAAGCCTAGCTAAAGGTCCACCTCTTCCAGCTGCATATGGCACCAGTTCAGGGTTATTTGCAAACCGGCTCCCAAACTGGTCCACTGAGTTAAGAGCTGCACACATGCGACTGATCTCCCTGGCAGTGGTTGCACTGTACTGAGCCAGATTGGAGTCCTGTGAAACTGTTAGGTCACGTGAACCATAGGCATAGTCGGAATTGATATTTGACATGGAGCCATATCGGCGAAGGGGTAATGAAGGGCCTGCAAAATCTCCTTGATGACGCAAGTCTGTGTAAGATCCATACTGTGCTCCCATGCCAAGGTATCCACCATCATAAGCCTGATTCATGCTGCTAAGATCTACTGCCAGACCCCCCTGGACATTACTTGGATAGTGACCAGCATCAGTCATGGAAGGCAGATTAGTATCAGACATGGAGGGCTGTATTCTTCCTGAGGGGACTATGGGTTGTTGATATGGTTTATGCTCCTCTGTTGCCCCTTGTGGAGCTTGAGGCTTGTGTTGTTGTTGTTGTTGTTGTTGTTGCTGTTGTTGTTGTTGTTGGCTGACACTGTAGTGTGGTGAAGGGGGAGCGTGGGCTGCTTGAGAGGTTTCAGTGGTGGGATTACTATCTGAGGATACTGTTGTAGGCTTTTGAGTGAATGACCCTGAACAAGAACCAGCAAAGGGTAATTTGTAAACAACATCACAACAAGCCACCTGGTTTTCTGGTTTGATCTGGCCAGTGAGATCCAAGACCTGAGGAGGGGGAGGAGGTTCCTCTCGCTTTACCAGTTGAGTCACTGTGGTCCCCTGTGATGTGTTACTCTCATCAAGTTGCACCATCATAACATGGGGCTTACCCGTCGACAAGTTCATTACCGTTGGCTTGTTTTTTAGCTCTAAGGCAACTCCACCATAGATTTCATGGGGAGCATTAGAAGCAGGAGCCCCAGACACCGATGGTGGTGCCAGAGGGGATATTCTAGGAATGGCACTAGCAGTCACTACAGCCTGGGCACTGGTTGTCTGGCTCACTACAAGGTCTTTCTTCATCAGCAGCGGCTGGACCTGATTAGCTAAGTTGTAACGAGCAAAAGAGGATTGCTGTTGGTGCTGTTGGAGCTGCTGCTCAAGAAGCTGTTGCTGCTGCAGGAGCTTCTGCTGCTGCAGCTGCAGTTGTTGCTGTTGTATACCCAGATTCTCCAGGCAGGCATCTATTTTGGGAATAGATGGGTCAGTAACTATTGGCTTAGTCTGAGTTAAACACACAGCTGATCCAACACCCTGCCCCAAATCCACACGGTTTTGCAAAGGATCTCCGTACACAACTGGTTGCTTGGGTTGAGACATGAACATAGAACCTGCAACTGTGACGCTAACTGTGGTAGGTGTTGATACAGATATGTGTGGTTGCTCCTGTGCATTTAGGTTCATAATAAGAGGTTGCACTGCTGTGTGTCGACCAGATGGCTGCTCTGCTCCTAAAGAGTACCTTCTCGTGTCAGAGGCAAGGGAAGTTAGATCCATCCCCTGGTCTGTCATTATAATTGGAGCTGGCCTCATTGGGGCTCTCAGATCCACCACATTAGTGCCTGGTTGTATTTGGCCCTGACCTAAAACCACTGACGTGCCTTGAATATTAGAAATTTTACATAGAGATATATTTTCCATAGATCCACGACTATGTGCAGTTGTGGTCACGGTGCTAATACCAACATTTACTTTTTCTATCTGTGAAGAATGTTTAGGAGACTGCTGCGATGGATGCATTAGTGGCGACGTTGGAGAACTTGTCGAAGGGGGCTGGGAGCTATACAAGGTTTTACAAGTAGCCTGTGTTGGTGATGACAAAGGGGAAGTGGAAGAATTTACAGTCAGTGGCTTAGCAGGACTTGTTATATCAGAGGCTAGTGTTATCACCATCACTGGTGAATCTTGAGAGGATTGCTGTCGTGCAAGACGTGGTGAAACTGCCCTTTGAGGTGTCTGTGCAGCCGATGTAGGACCACCAGGCAAAGATGGCAACTGCCTGCCACTACCACCAGTTGGTCTCACAGATGGTGTATGTGTGGGGCTTTGTGCTGGAGAAGCAGTGGGAGAGACTGGAGGACTGGGACTTTTGAAAAGGGAGAAGACTTTGGAGGTTAGTGAGGATGCTGCAGGGTCAGGTGATGCCTGTGTTGGCCTTTGGGAGCCTGTTCTGCTGCTGGCAGACACTGAGCTACCTGCCTGTCGAGGTGTGGCAGTCTGACCCACTTGGGCTTTGGTTGTGGCACCTCCAACAACACCTTCAATTTTGGCACTCTGTGTCATCATTCTGTTTTGTGTTTCTTTTGATAGATGCTGTGCAATTCTTGGATCACTGCCTGTTGAGAAGGACACAGGTGCAGTAACCTGTGTTGGACTTGAGCCAGGGGTTAGGGAAGTTCCTGCTTCAAGATGATGTTTACTGTCAGGCTGAGAGGCACCTTTCTGCTGACTACCTGTCTGTCCTTGCCTTTGCATAAGCTGTGCTTTCTTCATCATCTCCTCATAGACCTCCTCTGCACTTTTTAGTGTTTTATCAGATGGTGACATTGCTGAAGTCTTTTCTGTGGGGGAGTAGAGTGAGGTGAAGGTTGGAAGGTTAAATTCATTTCCTGATTTATAAAGCTTTCCACCAATCATTTCAAAGCCTTCTGCCTCCGAGTCCATAGATGGTGAGTATTCAGAGCATGATGATCTGTGAAGCTCCTCCATCTCTGCAGCTTGCCTCAGCTCTTCTGTTGGTGATGCATCCTCAATAGGAGAGAGATTACTCGGGGGAGTTTTGGATCTTTCCCTGCGTCTCTGCGCCCGTAGCTCTTCTTTATCCCTCTTTGTTTTCCGAGCAGTACTGCGGATCCTCTGTTGCTCTAGATCTCTCATCTGCTCCTGCTCTCTAAGTAGTTCTTCTTCCTCTCTGAGCTCATCCTCCTCAGATGAGTCCTCAATAGTGGGCAGCAGTGGCCCATGGGACCGATGTCGAGCTTTCCTCTGCTGCTTTGCCTCCTCTAGTCTTGCCCTACGACTGGGGCTGCTGTCACTGTCATCCTCCATAGACGACACAGACGTTGGGGATGTTCCAGAGGTGTAGCTGGGAGTAGTGGCTGGAAGGGTGGATGAATATTCTCCCTTGGACCGCTCCTCAGGAGAACCAGTTAGACTCTCCATCTCTAGCTCGGGCTCTCGTAGGTCATGCTCAGTGCTAAGCTCCATGTCTCGGTTGTAACTGTTGGTGTTATTCAACTCAATGGTCTTAAAGCGCCTAAGTCCACCAGCCATTACAACATCTTCCTCTTCATTTGCCTTGTAAGCCCCCTCTGATGTCTTGGTGTCATCCTCAAAACTATTAGAATGATGAGAGAGTCGCCGTCTCTCTTTGCTCAAATCCCCACTTTTATGTCCCCTTTTAGTCTTCGGGGTTCCCTGTTCTTCCAACTCCTCTTCATCAGCACTCATCTCCATAATTTGCCTCCTCATGAATTCCTCATCTGTTAAATCTTTATGTGACTTCTTCTGTCTTACTGGCAGTGGTGACAGACCACTTTCACTGCTGTCTTCCACGTAATCATGGCGAAGCTTACAACTGAGGTCATCCTCTGATTCATCCCTTGCTGCATCGTCATCAGGACTGTAGTCCCGCTCCTGTCCCACAGACAGTGAATGTGGCCTGTGCTTCTGGTCTGCAGCAGTCTTTGACTCTAGTAGAGGCTTCATGGAGCTCTCGAGCTTGGTGATTTCTGAAGGGATGGCTCCTCTTTCATTGAGCTTGATTCCCTCTTCTCGAATCTGTCCTGTAATCTCCCCATGAGAGCTGGAGATCCCATCTGAGGAGTATCCAGTGTCACTTAAACTTTGTGTACTTGACTTGTTGTAATCCTGAAGAAAGAGAGAAAGACAAAGAGAGGTCAGAAGGAAAAATAGTTTTTTCCACCCCTAAATTAACTCATGACAAGGTCTATTACAAGCCTCAGTGCACATCTTGAATCCCACTTTTTCATTGAACTCATCAGCAATGACATTTTCATGAGCATTCTTAGATAATAGGGAATGAAATTAATGCACTGGACCTAACACAGTTGAAAATGTCTAACACTAAGATATTCCATAATAATTACATTAGAGATAACTAACTCTTAATCAAACAACCAGATATAGTAACAGTTTTGGCTAAAATCAACCCAAATATTTACAGTCTATTACATTTAAGATTATAGATATCAAGCAAATTCAATATGTATACATTTGATATCCTGAAAAACTTAATATCAACATGGTATTTTTTTAAATATCTGTCTGAATCCTGATTAGAGTTTTTATTTCAACTTGTTTGTGCATAAAACCTTATTCTGTGGCTTATTAAAGCTCTTGATCATATTCTATCAATTTGGGTTGAGTTTGCCTTTGTAGTACACACAGATGGATAAATACACTGACACACAAAGTGAATATAACAGACAGTTGAACATACAAACATCTACAGACAAATGTCATTTGGGTACATGCTTGATTTGCCATCTTTGACGCATTCTCCATTGCATTCTTCGAACCGTTGAAGAATAACGAACATGCTCAGAATGCTTAAAGTATCATCACGAGGTGTCACATTAAACACAAAGCTTGCGTTTGATACAAATAAAGTAAAAGGAACAAAAGCAGATGGAGAAATGGAGGAACAGGCTGAAGATGAGGATTGGGACAATGACGTGATGATATTGATAAAGATGATGATAGGGATGATAAGGATGATGATGATGATAATTAGATTATAATTCTGAAGATTGTGTTGGTAGTGGTAATGATGATGATGAAGATGATGATAAGCAGGAAGATGGTTGTGATGATGATGATGATGATGATGATGATGATGACGTCGACAATGATGATGATAAGTAGGAAGATCGTTGTGATGATGATGATGATGATGATGATGATGATGATAAAAATGATGTTATGTATGAAGTATGAAGGTCAAAGTAAAGAGGAGTTAATAATTTCAAGGCAACTGCCTTCGCTAGTTTTTTAACTCAGGCTCTTAATTTTTTAAAACAAAGCTTTGCTTTCTTCTTGAGATAAATTTCAATCTTTGAGCTTTAGGAACCAAAAAAATGTTTGAAAATTAAATGGTTGCCATTGAAAATATTAAATTATTGACCTCCATTTTTGAAATACAATTGTTTGGATTTCTAAAACTCTGACTGAAGTTTATCTGAAGAAGACAGTTGCAAGTAAGTTGCTTTGAATTTTTTTGTTTTCACAGTGTTGTGAGTGGTGATGATAATAAAGATAATAAGTATCAAAATGATGGTGATGATGATGATGATGATGATGATGATGATGATGAGTAGAAGGATATTGTCATGATGAAGAAAGTTACACTGATACATCATATCAATAAAAGTGTGATATGATTAAAAATACACAATAACTATTATAACATCAGTGGTAGCAAGTTGATGATAACCACTACTCACTAACTTTAATAGTGCTGAGAATGAACAAAAATCTAAAAATGATGACGGTGGAATGATGGAACTAATGATTATAAAGAGGGAAAGAACACAAAAAGTTTGGATAATAACAAAAAACAGACACTAAGAGATGTGTTAACTACAAAAAAATTGATTATGAGATGAAAAAAACGAAGCATAGATGATAATAGGATGATGGCGACAGTAGTGATAAGGAATGAGTGATAAAATGATGATGATAAGAAATGGTTACAATTATTTGAATGGAGCAAACTAAAAATAAAAATCATAATGGTGAATCAAGAGTAACAGGTGAAGGCGAAGAAGTTGCAGGTAGCTCACTTCATGGTGTCTTGACCTCTGTGCATCTTCAGCTATCTTCATGTCTTTTGGTGAAGTGATAGTCTCTGACAATGCCTTCTTTGGTGAGGCCTTGACGTCTTCTTTTAGAGATTTAGATGTGACTTTAGTCTTCTCCTGGCTCTGCGGCTGTTTGCGGGCCTGGTTGTTACCTGTGGGTTTAGACTGAGCGGGTGCTGTTTTTGATTGGGTGGGAGAAGCTTTGGGTGCGGCTTTACCAGGGGTGGATGCTGCTTTGGCACCAGAGGGATGAGAAGGGCCCTTAGACTGAGCAGAGGGCTGAACAGATCCCTTTGTCTGAGCCGGGCCTTTGGCCTGGCTTGGGCCCTTTGTTTGGTTAGCAGACTGAACAGGGCCCTTACTCTGAGCATGTGACTGAGTAGGACCTTTAACTTGAGGTCCCTTACTCTGAGCTGAGGGTTGTGTTGGACCCTTTGTTTGGGAAGGTGGCTGAGTGGAACCCTTAGGCTGGGGAGAACCCTTGGTTTGAGGGGAAGCTTGGCTGGGCCCCTTGGTTTGAGGGGCAGGCCCAACCTGTTTCACAGGAGAGACAGGGCCACTTACTTGGGGACCCGTTGGTTTCTGTTGTTGTTGGGGACCTGTGGGCCTAGGCCCTGAAAGTTGATTGGGCCCTTTCTGCTGAGGTGGTTGTTGATTGGCTGCAGTAGGTGGCCGGGGGGATCCCACTGGCTGTGCAACAGGACCTGGAATATCTCCCAAGCTTCCTGACAGAGCCCTCTGCGTCTGGCAGTTCAAGCACAGCCATTCTTTCTTCTGGAAAAGAAGCAAAGAGAAAACAATAATCAGCAATGGTGAAATAAGGCAAAAGCACATGGTTGCAAATGCAAAATCATCCATGAGTATACAAGAGTGTGCCTAAGCAAGACATGAAAACCATTTAACCCTTGAGCCATCCTAGGACTCTAGTGTAGCCAAATTAGGGATGGGAAGGGTATGTTTCTGCCATTCTCTCATAAGTCTGGTGTGGAAGTGTGTGACTGTCTGCAGCTGCATGCTCAGCAGTCATGTAACACGGCAGCTAAATAGAAACATCAGCATTTGGATTATTGATAGTAGTTGAAAGGAATCAACACCCAGTGAGCAGCTTGTGAGAATCGATTTATCAATCCTGCAGAACTGATCTAGTCCTCCCTAAGGCAAAGCTTTGCCAGCAGCACCAGTGTGAGTGTGGCAGCATTGGTGTAGCAAGGATGAGTGAGGAGGGGGTCATATTTAAATGGACTGCGTCTTTGTGAGAATGGGCCGTGATTGGTGTGTGACTGATTATATATGATTCAATCAGCAAGCTGACAGCTGGTAATGCTTTGGGGAATATGACTTCTGTGTCCTGCATGATCTAACATGATGCTTCATTTCTTGTAACTCTATTACTCATGTACATTATCCAGCAACACACAATTATGATTAATAACTCACACTTGGTGTCAACAAGAAATAAACGCATAAAGGAAAACCATTTAAATGGGCAGCAATCTGACTAAACACACAAAGTATGTTCAACATTGGTATTCGATATTGACACTGTCAACACATTATTTGATGTAATTCATAATGACTGATGGGTACTGAAGTATAAATGTCTCTGTTAGTTAGATAAATTAAATCAGAAAGTTGCTGCTTTATAATCAGTCATGAAGTGCCAAGGACTCGGTATAGCGAGACTGAACAACTGACTATTTGAAAGCCTGTCCAAACAAGGCCTTTCATCTCTTGGTGAAGACTTAATCATTTGACAACATTAAGCACTCTTGAACAGGGTACACAGAGGAAGAGTGCCATGTGAATACAAATTAACACCTCTGTTATTAGATTGGAGGGGTGCAACTGTCATTAGACCTTTTATGGAGCCCACAGCAAACCTTCTATCTGCAAGAGGCGGATTCGTCCTTCACAGTCATCCTCCCTGAGCCCTGTGTTTGGAAGTAGTTATAGATTCTGACACTGCTAAAAATCCAGAACAAACCCCATCAAAGACAGGATATTACCATAAACAGATTCAATTTCAGGTCAATGCAGCAGATCGATGAAACAGCTCAATGGAAAGAAATGGTTATATTACAGGTTATGAAAGCTGAAAAGAGAGGTGGCGACACCATGTTTGTAACACAGCCCTCCATTTCTATGATAATCATCTGAGCCTGAGGCCTGAAGACGGAGCGTTCTTGTGTCACAGACTCATACAACAAAACAAATAACCTCATAAACATTTCTATTGCCGATTACCATCTGCCCAATAAATAATTTCTTTTATTGGAGTCATACTTCAAAAGCATAAATACAGAAGATGGAATTCAACAACATGCACAGAAAAGAGTTCAGGTGACTGTATCAGAGGACATCTTTACTGCAGTCCAAAAAGTCAAGATGCCAGAGAAGGCTGCAAATACATGATTTACTTTTGACAAATGCCCTTACATTTCCCCTCACATGCAACTGCAATTCTCAAATATGTTGTACAATCAGCCCTCAGAAGTTATTGTGTCACTTTTGTCATGTCCATAGACAGCAGAGGAAGTGGAGTGTTAGTTTCAAGTCTTCTTCTCTACGGCATGGTTTTAATTTAGCCAGTTATGGTCCCATTTATAGTAAAATAGACAATAAAGCTGGGGATGCTTTAGGGCGGGGTTATTAGCTGATTAACAATTAATTCTCAGTGAGTCTGTCCAGGGTGGCACAGGGCTCATGAAACTCAAATCAAACTGCCAAACTAGACGGTATTGATCAAATACAAATCAAGATTCTGTTAATACATTGTATATTTCTCACTTTTTAGAAACATAATTAAGTGTACTATTTAGTTGTAAGATGAGAAAGTTGGAATATCAGAAAGATTGTGACCAGGTGGCTGCATCATGTCTAGAAGGGAACCCTTGATTTCCGAAAATGTTATGTTATGTTTATCTCATGTTAATATAACATAATCTTATGTTATCTTATGTGTATAATATAACAATGTTGTGGTTAAGCTACTGCAAGAAGATTGGCTTTTTCTGTACAGTTACTCTTAATAATCGCCACCAGGTAAAATTCCCTGTGAAATTAGATGAAACAAGGCTGTGTTTACATTTTCACAGGCAAAATTATAGTGAGTAGTACTTTAGCCAGTTAAAAAGAAACATTTCTGACATTATATGTTGTGGTTATATGGGGGAAACACTACCACTTTTGTCCTCAGGGGCCTCCAAAATCACCAAAGTAAGTTCATTGTAGTACCTTTAAGACAAAAACACCCAGTTAGGGTTGGGGAAAGATCATGCTTTGGGTTAAAATTATCACCATAGGGAGATCTTTTATGAGACGGGGTTCCCTTCTAGACACAACCAGGTGGTTGCCATTGTGTTTCAGGTTTCCAATGGAGCCTCCTGAAACATATATCAAACTTTAAAATTAGGCAGTGCTGATCGAGCATGGATCAAAATTCTCTAAGTACATTTCCTATTTTTCACTTAAAATATTTCCAGAAACATATCTTAGTGACTGTTTAATTGTAATACAAGAAAGATCACGACAAGGCAGGATGATATTATTTCCTGCCGAATGGACAAGCCCACACCAAGTACGTCACCCACCAGCTCCACGACAACTCAAGGCTTCAGAACAGTAGCCCACAAACAAATGGGTGACATCACAGTGGCTCTGTCCACTAATTTACTATCAATAGTCACATCTGACATAATGGGTAGCCTGAAGACGAACAATAAATCTACCTGACTGACATAAATAACTGAGGAAAATCTACATTAATACGCTTGAGACAACGAGAGATAGACAGAGTGTGACAATCAGTTAGTCAGCAAAGTACATCCAAACTGCATGACAGGGATCTTAATCGAAAGACCCCAGAGACCAGCGTTTGACAGACAAGTCTCCAATGATAAGGTCTGGGTGTAGTACACAATCTGTCTTCTTTTTCACTTCATACTAAACCTGTGTGGAGAAATTGATCACGCTCTGGTGACTAGAAAGGGATTGATTATTTGGGCTCCTGGATTCTCACTCACTGGTCATAATGAAGGGTGGATTCAGACCATCACAGGCCATGGCTACTATTAGTCCAGTAAAACTGATTTGTGGAGGCAAAAGAATCTTCAAACAATGGGTAACCACTTGCTGTTGTGGGTGGTAGGAGACAAAGCTTCAACCAAAATTTTATAGAAGTGGATGAAAAGGGATGAGGAGGAGGAGGAGGAGGAGGATGGAAAAAAAAGATGATGAGAGGAAGCGAGGAGATGGTGGTGAAGATGACAGCCACAAAAGATGAAATATTTACTATGTGTGATGCTATTACTGTATATTGATTCTTATCAATAAAAAGAAGGCCTAAATTGCTATTTATAGGAGGTCATTGCAGGTAGCATGTTCACCTCATTGACAAACAAAACAGAGAATCACAAATAAATATTTCTCTGTCATGTCAACATTTTTGTGGTGTTTACAATCTTTTGAGAATCACCGACAATTTCCTCAGTAATTTTCTCGACTAATAAATTAATTATTTGATTTATAAATGTCAGTACATAGAGACAAATGTCCATCACATGTTCTCAAAGTCAAATGTATTGTTTTGTCTGACCAATAGTCAAAAACCCAGAGATAACAGCCATAGAAGTCTAAGAGAACAAGCAATTATTTACATTTGACAATCTTGAACCTGTGGATTTTCTCCATTTTTGCCCTATAAGATGCTTTCACAATTATCCAGTTATCAGAATTATTGCCTATTAGTCAATCTACTAATCAATTAATCAACTAATTGCTGCAGGTCTAATTAAAAGCTCCGTTTATCATTTATCAAAAGAAGCTGAGAGACACACAGCCCCCATCTTGGTAAGTGGTCTGAACCACATACATCACTTTCGTCAGATGAAAACAAGTGCTGCAGTGCTGGGCCAGGCAGTAGGTATAGAGTATATCTGGGGCAAACACTTAATCACAGGTTAGTTATGATTTTACAGAGTAAATGACATGTGTGCCAACTGTGCCTGTGGATTGAAGTGAATCAGAAAAGAGTCGTAGCGATGGTGTAACTAAAGTTATTACTGTGAAACAATACCATAAAACATCTGCTCTTAGAATGGAGTTCGGTTTAACAGTCTGGCCACTTGAAAGACTGCTCGGAGCAGAAGGTATTTTAATGTGAATAATTCACATAAATCAAGATCTAATAAATTATATACTACTGGTAATAATGAGCATTTTCAAAAGAACAAAGTAATGTATGAAGTTCACACTGCTCTGCTACTCTGCTTCATTCCTGAGCAGGTAAGTCCAGGGCTGAATTTTACCACTGCTCCCTCCTAAATTGTACTTACTTGGCACTGATTGTTACACAAGCTCTGGAAAAATATGAGGTCTTTTACTATGTTTGAGTAAAACTGAGATTTTTTACTTATTTATTTGATTTATTTACAATGTGTAGAGATGCAGATTAAGAAAAAAATTATCATGGAAACTTACATTTTTTCTAGAGCTGTATAATTATTATGGCGTTTTAAGTTGTTGTGGCTGTCATGTTAGCAAACAAAAGCCAAATTACACATTACACAGACCAACATTATCATTCCATTGGAATGTTTCTGGTCACCTGACAAATTAATGTAAATATGTGTAAGTGTCATATTAACTGGACTTTTAGCGCTGCTTTGCTAAAATATTTGGACTACAACTATTAACTATTTATTTTTCTCAGTTAATATGAAACCTTCATATGAACCCTTCAACTTTCCTTAAAAAACAATGTGTAGACTCATAGAAACATAATCCCTTTGATTCATTACTTATCCAATAGAAGTGTGTGGTGGTGGCTGTATCTGTCTTCTGCCTGTATTTTCTTATCTTCTCCTGATTTTTTGTGTGGACGCTTTATCGACCCAAAATTGGCATTTGACATCCAGTTAATGACACTAAAAAATCAGCTATCTCTCTGGTGTATTTGTGAACAGCTTGGAGAAATGCTACTGTCTCTACCTTTAAGTGTAAAATGATATCTTAGTTCAAGGTCTTTCTTTGTCCCACCAACATCCCAAAATCCAAAGATATTCAGTTTACCAAAATAAAAGACAAGGAAAAGCTGCAAATATTTACATTTGAGAAGATGGGAGCATCAATGTTTGTAATTTTTTGGTTGAAAAATTACCAAAATTCTAATTATCAAAACAGTTGCCAAGTAATTGTTAATCAGCACATTGTTGGAGCTCTTTGGTCTTTGTTAGATGTTTTTCATCTGCTGTCTAACTGTCTGCTGCTGTGTGCTGCTGAACAGTGGGTATACAGCTGTCCAGCTGTGGTGAGACTGTCATGAGACTTAAAGCTCTTTGGAATAATATAAAAAAAAATGTGATTAATTCATTTCTGGTACCTGCAGACTCCAACAGTTCTTCTGTTAACAATAACTCAATTAGAGCCCTTATGCAACATGAGTGTTAAATTATGCAACTCCCTCGTTCAGAAACGATGCCATTTGAATCATGACTACTGTGAAAATATGCAGTTCAGTAAGGATAGTGCTGGGATGGTGTGGGCAGCTACAACATTTTTCAGCATAAAAGGAGATAAAATAGGAGTGTGATAAACACTTGGCCAGTTTCAAGGACAATAAAAACCACAGTGGCTATGAAAACTGGAGGCTACTACTCTTAACTTTACCCACAAAATGGAATTTCTCAGCATAATAGCTGCCAAATGTAAATGTAATATAATAATATGGTATTAACACAGATATGGTGGCTACATTTGAAATCTAAGTGTGACATCTATTTTTACTGATGCTATTTTTCCGTTCAAGATGAAACCTTTCTTAGCGTGCCCAAATCCTACAGGAATCTGTTGTCTCAGCTGAGACCACGAAGCGTGGATGGAGCCATTGGCATGCCAAACAGACAGACTTGCTTTGTTTTCATCTCTCTCAAGTGCTCTACTGAGAAGCTATATATAAACAGGTGCAGTACTCTCAGAACTAGCCATCTGTGCCGGTTCTATCACATGTAAAAAAAATAATAAATGTAGAAATGTCAGCGTCTGTGTGTTTGTGGACAGCTAGTGTACACTGGGACTGACAGAAAACCACCAAAGCTATGCTACAGTATAGACAGTGAAGACATACCATGTGTGTTCATACAATCACATAATCATCTGATCTAAAGAAACTCCCAACCTCTGAGGTCTCGACTCACTTCCAACTTCCTCAAAAACACATCACATCCTCTTTTTCTATTTTTTGGGCATGTTCAAAATAACAGAATTTAATTAGAAAGCTAAATTAGATTCTAATATATATATATAACATTTGTCCTCCATGGAGGAGCTTTCTTCCTGCCATTTTGGCACTGCCAAACTCCCCTCTTTGCTCCTGAATCAGCATAACACCACTGCGTGGGTGAAAGGGAGAGAGGAGCAAGGCCAAACCAGAGCTGGGAGTAGCAAATTATTCATGTAGAGTGTTTTAGCTTGTACAGCAGTGAGCGATGTGGGCCGTGCTTCCCACCTCTGCCCACACTGTGTGGAGAAAATCAGGTCCATATAAAAGACCGAGCCTCTGTGCTTCTGAGACAGGCCTTTAATGCACCCTGAAAAACAGAGCAACCAATTCTCTGTGGCAATCCCCTTATACTTTTTAACTGCCCTCTCAAAGATCACACTTCAACAGCTCAATACACAGAAATTACACTACAGTGAAAACTACAAAAGAGACAGATAATGAAATGTTTTCTTCAAAGAGAAAATAATTAGCTTTGAAAAACACTTTTTTGTTATTTTCAACACTTAAAAAACTGACTTGGCTCTGCATTGTACTTCTGTTGTTTTTTTATTATTCACTTGACATATCACATTTTGTGTTTTGCGGTTTCATTATGTGTGTTAAATGTGTGTGTGTGTGTGTGTCAGCTTGTAAGTGACATCATCTTGTTAGTGAACTGGTAACCTCATTAAATGGCAGGAGGTTAACTTGTCTGCTCAGTAGAGGTGACTTATCCTTGGCTCTGTAGACTAACTCAGATGCAGCAGACAAGACTACACACTGACTGTAATCTATCAATTACTTCTGAAGCATTGGCTGTCTGCTCTTATCCACTGCAACATGTAATGAGTCAACAGTAGAGCTAGTTTTCAGCATCCTTGAACACATAATGACAGGAAACATGACTCATGAACACTGGGACTGAACCTCTAAATCCTTCTAACAGTCTGCTGTCACCAGTATGTTTAATACATGAATGTCAATATGTCAAATTTAACACTTCAAATATGACTTGAATCTTTTGGGTCTTGGCACATAAGAGTCACTTTATGGTTAGAAGACAAGCTGTGCATGTCTCCCTCTGCTTTTTGTTCCTTTTCCTCTCCTGTCATTTCTAGCTCTGTCCAGATGTGCTATATCTGATTGTTCAATAAGATGCACCTGTCCTGGGAATTAAGCGCTTAAAAACTCCTGTGCCGGCATCCGAGGAAACTCAAAAACAGAAAGGGTCGTTACATCATAAACCAGTGTTGTAATACCCTGCTTGGTGCCACACTCTGGAGCCAGTTCTATTAAAGCCTATGAAGAATCACACTAAAACATATTTATGTCGCATGACCTTTGATAAAGAAATATGCTTTTTCGAGATTTGCCAGGCCTGAGGCGAACTGATCACCCAACATCACTGTATGATGTATGCAGGTTAGATTTGTGTCTCGCTTGATCCCAACTTTATCTTATGTCATGCATACGTGAGCAACGATAACCTCACAAGATTTAGGTGGCTGCAGTTTTTATAGCCAGGTGTTGCAGTTGCTCTCCATTGGCTGCAAGAAACAGGGCATGACAACAAATATCACTTTTTGTAGAAAATCTCAATTTTCAGTGTAACTGTAATATTTAACCCTAGATATATTAGTCTTATGTTGCACAAAGAAGGCATGATCTAATACAAACATATATTGTTGTATTTATAATAATAATAATAATAAAGGTTATTTATATAGGACTTATTAAAACATGAAATTACAAAGCACCTTACAGTGGAACAGAGGATCATGGAAAATTAGGGCTATCTCTTCTGTGATCAAGAATGCATACATGATTTCTTCAACTACAGCTGTCCAAACTTGGTCTGCAATTGACAGGTAGCCTACAGAGGTATCTAACAAGATGTAAATATCTCTGTGACTTCCTGTATATCCTTTCAAAGGCTGCTGGAAACAATTCTGACTGACTCCGACTTGACTGTGGCTTTTTGTCACCGCCTCCTGCTGCAGCTGCCTGATCTCGTTTATACTTTCCTGAAGAGTCACAGTTAATCTCAAACAAGTCTAACATATAAAAGGACACACTTCTTTAGCATGATTGATGGGGCTGATATAGCTAATGTTGTACGAACATCATGTCTTCAAATGAAATTGATAGGCAATAAGCTAACTCTTAGCTTTAAAGCAACATGCACACTGTATATTTCATGGCTATCACAAGGTTTTAGAAAAATCTCTGACAACAAATTTGATGGCTGATGCCCTGTTGCAATTAATCTACGTAATGCCTTGTCACAGTATGAAAAACGGTTGATTATGTTACATAACATTAGCTAATAGGCTCAAAGTTAATTTAGTTAGGGTCTTACCACAGTTTAGCTAACTCACTAATGTTAGTCTGTTACTAACCTCATTCACATATGCATAAGAAGCTTCAGTCACAGGGTTTCCCCCAGTGTATTCAAAGCCCACCAGGCCTAAGTTGACTCCCCACCAGACATAAACACTAAGGACTTTTATTTTCAGGGGATGTATTTTTAAGATGTTTTTAATATAAGGCCTTTTGAAATCTAAGGTATGGCTTTTTCTCAATTCTACATTATCACAGAAACTATAGAGCCCTACCTTAACGCTGCCATCATTCTGTCACTGGCCCACTCCTGGCCCCCCCTTCAAAAAAGACACTTCACTGCCAGCTCCAGTTAAAAGATACTTGCCACTGGACCTAACAATTTTGCTGGGGGAAACCCTGAGTCTAAAATATTATTAATGAAACTTGCATGCAAATAAATGACTGAAGCAACACATAAATCAAAGGAAATATACCTTGAAAACACAAGAAACATTCGCCAAATAACAACATATCAAAATACCTCCATCACTCAGATTGACAAGGTAGAAACTGAGAGTGGAGAGATGAAGGAGTGGTCTGGCCATTCTTTTCTCCTTTTTATTTTCCCTGCCAGCATCAGAAGAGAGGCCTCTGGCGTCGGAACTGTAGCCTTGCTGTCTCACAACCTGGGATTTTGTGCTGCTGTTGTGTTGTGTCTGCTTGTGTGTCAGCTTGTCTTAAAGGTATTTTTCTGTTGTTAAATTGGGTCAGTGGTGGAGTGTTGTTTTCCTCACAGGGCCCCCTAAAGGTTGGGACACCTGTCCAATGTTTGGGTCCTTAAATCGACCAGTTATTGCTACTGTGTATATATATTGTGTGACTATGAAAATTAGTAATTTTACAGTGTCCTTGGGAGTTCAAAGCACTGCAACTTGACAAAACACATGCAAATAGACAAGAACAAATTAAGAAAATATCTTAACCAATTCAACAACACATATGCAGTATAACAACACGCAAAAATGGAAATGTTTGTGCCAAAATTCGGCCCTAAAACTATATATTTGGAAAAGCAGAAAACAGGTCGGTTTTAGCTCCACTTCCTTTGTTACTTTATGATGTTTACAAGATTCATCATTAGAACACAGGTCAGCTCAATATATATTAATTATTCATGTTAAAATATCCATTAAAATATATGATTGGACAGTCTCTCAAGTAGGCAAACTGTTCAACCAAACTCCAATTTAAAAGCAGGTGTTTTATGGTAGGGCTGCATTTTTTACGGTAAAAACTTTAGTTACAAAACAACCAAGACTCGTTTCTGTTTCACTTCTATCTACAGGCACAATCGGCACACGTGTCCTTTACTCAGTAACACCATTAACTAATCTGTGATGAGGTGTTTGCCACAGATGTACTCTACTTGTATTGAGTGGCCCGGCACTTCACTGCTCGTTTTCATCAGGGGAAAGTAACATATGAGGTACACAAAACATTTTAAATGTGTTGTACTTATATGTGAATTGTTTCAAAAGTATATTTTCAATTACATCATTTATTTTCTTTATGTTTTTCAGAAGTTTGGGAGGACAAGTCCCCTTTATCCCCCATGAGATCTGTGCCCAAGGATTGTTAATCTATTTTATTTTCCTCTGGAAACTTAGTTTTGTCAGTGTTTCAGCATCAGTTTTTCAGCAATTTATGTTTGCTCTGTTTGCTTATGTTTTCCACATATTTTTGTGTTCGCTGCTTGTTTCTGTATTTGTTTGTTCTCTATATCTGCTATGCTGCATATGTGTTGTCAAATAAGTGAAGATGTTTATGGGGGTGTTATTATAGCAATAAAAAATCTTCAGCTTAGCTCCTCCATGGTTGTACATCTCTGCAGTAAATATTACACCATATACCCAGAAAATGATCTTGAGGGCATGGTGTCCGCAATGTCTGAATCATAAAGTAGTACAGCTGAAGTATACAGTGTGCTGAAGTGTTTGGTGTGTTTGATGCAATAGCAAATGTGCATTCTGTTTCAGGAGGTTTTCACCATTCAGTTGGCAGTGTACCAAGAGTGGAGTTGAGTGAAGAGAGTGAACCTGAATCTGCTAAGAGAGATAAAGGTGGATAGTGTGAACATCGACAGTACAGTGATGCTCCATCCAGTCAGCTCAGAGCCGGAAAAGCTGCCCTTTCACTGTCAAAATAATGAGAGATTGAACACTGCAGGTTACCACAAGGAAAAGGTCAGAGAGATTGATCCCATTCTCATAGATTGATCCCACTCTCAGAGGGACTTGCTGAGACATTACAGCCCTGATCACTCACACAATGTGTGTATGCATGTGTGCACATATGTATGTGTGTGTGTGTGTGTGCATGAAAATATGACTGCATGTACATCTGCCCATGTCTATGCATGTGTGGTTGGATATAAATTCACAGAATCATGTGATGCAACAAGGGAAGTATATTAATTATCCAGCCTTCACTAATGACGACTCCGGCTAAAAGCAGGTATGTGAATGACAAATTAAAAGCGCTCAGATGGGGCTTAATTTGATTAAGGTATGTACCTTCCTGAATTAAAATCCAACCATGTTTACTGTCTCTCTCAATTTGCAATGATCCAATAAAGCCAAAAATTGCTAAAATGTAGTGAAGCAAGAAGAGCAAGCAGAAGTAGCAGATGAACTCCAGGCTATTAAAGGTGTTCTTCAAGTTGTAAAAAAAACAATGATGTAGTACAAAATGGAGTCAGCTTACTTCAGGCAAACTTGCAAAGAGAAGGTACAAATAAATTGCACACCTGCTGCAGAATGGTCTTCCAGAGTGTGGTTCAAGAGAGGATTTCAAACTGCTATGATTGTTTATTTTCTATAGTTTGCATGCAAATCAATCAATTACACTGTTCCACGAGTAGAAACTCAGTAAGCATTTTTGGTGGAAAAGACGTAAAAAAAAAATGTGTATGGCCACCGGTTATAAGACATTCAGAACAACTTTAAAGTGAAAGTGGTTTTCTTTAACTATTTGAAGGTGACTGGACCTTCACATTTAGACCATATTTCACCAGGACTTGCACTGCAGAAATAGTACCCTTTTGTCACTGTGGACCCTCTCTAAGATCTAAATACATCCAAATTTCCCAAAATAAATACCACACACTGGACTCAGACCCGAGTCGTCTGGATGAAAGTGCTGTGTTTAGCCGACTTATCTACCACATCTTCCTGTTCAACTAAGTTTCTTTTTACAAAACACATTCAGAGTAGTCTTGTGTGTGCATGTTAGGCTACAGCAAAAAGCACAACTTCTCCCATTACAATGTCTTGGAAGCTTCTTATTGCCAGCGCACAGCCTATACTTCATATATTCATATATGTCTTGCGTAGAGGGTGAAAAGAGTTCTTCAGGCTGAATATCAACCAGTTTTAAACTTGAAATCAACACTGAAATCCTGGTTGGTGCTCGCTAAGAGAGTCCTAACAAGATATCACAACTAAAAAAACATGAATTGGCAACAGAAAATACATAATGTCTCACTATATTTGTGAATCAATATGGCCAATCTACAAAATGGCTTCAAGGCAGTACATTTTAAGTTCATTTGCAGCCGTGTTTCTGGCCAGCTGACGACTTAAAGTCACTCTCCTTTTATTTTAGCTCTGTTTTGGTCTCCACCAACTCTTGAGGGAAATATCTGGCTCTCTAGATCAGAAATGTTGCAGTATGTTTACCTACTAGACTCTAACTTTGTCTGCACACCGTTGCATGCTGTAATCGGGGAGTTTCAACGTTTATTACATATATTGCAGTGAATACTTTTGCTCTTGAAGGTACAAAACAATCCATTATGGCTCTCAGGAATGTCTGTACAGACTTGGGATAATAATAAAGATAATTGGTCAATATTTTTTTTAATAATGTGTATCTAGCTTGCTGTTATGGACAGATGCTGCACGTTGATTTAGTTGATTGCACAAGGATTCATGGGTAGCTTTTAGTTATTGATGTGTAAATTAAATGCTTTTTTTCTTTTTATTAAGAATAGGCTGATTTGTCTTTGCTAGTAGTTAGTTCACATTAATGTGCATTTCCAGACATATCTTAACTTTAAACTTTCAAAAATGTGTCATGCAATAATTTGGCAGCCCCCCTGCAGTAACTCTGAAGATCTCCTAGGGTTGTGGACCCCCTGTTGAAGACCCATGCTGCAGAGTAATTTATTAGCTCCAACAACATCTTAGAACCGCCTCTTGTTAAATCAAATATGAAAAAGAACATGGTAATTTGAGACAATACCTTGTAAATTTATTGTTCCAGGTAATTAAAAGTTTATTTGTGTGCACCTCATTTGTCTTCACTCCCTTCTTTTAAATAATACTGAACCAGAGATTGCTTTACTTTTGCATAAATTTTAAACTCCCGGTGGTCTGTGACTCCAGCTTCTAGCTGAAATGCAGCTATGCTGTCTCTCTTTATAAAAGTAAGAGAAGAGGAGACTACTGGAAAATGTTTTCTTCAGGGAGAGATCACTGCTACAGTAAGAATGCCCCCAGTGGACTCTGTGATCTACCTTAAAAACTACACTGCACATCACATCTTTTCCTCTACAGGCTTTAAATAAAAGGTCACATTGCTCAACAGCTCAACTCAGAATACTAGTTATAAATCACAGACCTTCTCTTTGAAATAAAGGCCAAAATGCACAAAAGTATTGTTGACAAGAAATGTGCACAGATAACACACCTATGAATCCTAACTGCTGTTGAAGCACTTCCTACCCATGGAGGGAGCCAGAGAGCAAACAATTTCATGGAGCGGTATGAAGCCCCGTGGGAGCATACATACCCACACAACAACATGAATGCACAGCACACAAAAACAAACACTGACAAGAGTCAAATTCAAGCATCCTGCTAAATATTGCATTTGGAGTAGGCTGCTCATTTAACACCAACCTTTTTTATTATGATCTTAGCTCTAATTCCCTGCACTAATGGTGGTAACAGTCACACCCACTTGTCCCATATTATTTCTGACACACACACACACACACACACACACACACACACACACACATACAGATACACACTAGGGTAATTTAATATGCTGATCAGCAACATGTTCAAACACGCGTGCATGCAGACATACTGTGTGTAACCTACACAACCTCAGTATCCTCCTCTCACTGTCAGTCAACTCACAGCAAGAGTCTGTCCCCCGCATGGTTTCTCTGCCAGGAACCAGACCTCAAGCTGTGAGCAAGAAATGTCAGCTGTCACTAAATGCCGTCACATACCTCACAGAGATAAAAATATTTTAGGTGTTTATTAACAGGAAGGAAAGGAAGATCGCTTCCCACTAAATAGTAGTTTTAATACTCACAAGAGAAAGAAAGAAAACTGAGTTAAAAAGACAGCTACAAGCTTTCTTCAAGGAAATGGAAACGTGACAGCAGTGCATGTCAACATTAAACATTTGCAGCAAAACTGTCATGCATCATGTATAATCTTCTCCCACAAAGTTTCACTTCAGAATGCCAAACTCTGCTCTTCTTACATGAGTTGTCCCAAAATAATTCAACAATAGCTTTCACATCTTTCCCATTAAAACAGCGTTGGTCATTACCTGAATGTAAATCATTTTTGACAATGCACAACAAAAGCAATGGCCACGTCAACCCTCAAAGTAAGAACAAAGAGCTGGAAACAAAAAAGAGAATAACTACGTAGCAACAAAGGCAGAAATCATCATAATAATCCTTCAAGTTCTGCATCTCACAGAGATTAATGAGGCATACGACAGAGGAGGTCATAATTAATTCTTAACAAGTGAAGGTCAGGGGAGCAGAGGGTCAGTGTAAATTATTAACTACCACGTGCATCGGGGCGTGCTGCCAAGCAGGTGTGAATGGGGTGAGTTTAAGGTGAGTGGGGAAATATGTCATGCACAGTTTGGTGCCAAGAGACGTCTACACACACATTCAATACCAGTAAAGGAGCATATTCAACACACTGCATGTAAATTAGGTGCATAAACAAACAAATATGCAACAAGCTGTACTCTAAAATCCACTATAACTAATCATACTCACTGTTTTCAATCCTTTCTCAGTGCAAAAATATTCACAATAAGAATCAAAGATCAGCAGAGCAGGTTACTCTGTCAAAGTCCAATTAGTGCCCTTTAAACCACTGTATCCATTTCCATTATGCACAGTCTGAATGAACAGTGCTTTAGGACTACCAAGTGAGCAGTACGAAGCATGAGCGAGCACATGTCACAGCAGTATGCCAGGCTGTGCCACGCCACACCATGGCTGTGACAGGTCAGTAAGAGTCAGCAGGTATATAGGTCAATCCCCTGGGACTCCTTCAATGGGGACACGTGGTCAGGCCTGTGGATTAGAGAGGAAATGAAGGATCATCCACTGAGCAAGCAGGACTCGACTACAGTCACTAATAAAGAGGTCCACCCAGTATATTCAAAATGAATATACAAGATATAGCAGGTGATCATCACAATAAGTATTGCATGGCCAAATATAGTCTCCACATTACATTGTTCTGAATAAATACTACTCCTGCTTCTACCTCAGGATCAGAAAACAATGTCATGTTCAATATGCCAACTTGCAGGTAGACAAGCCAGTTTACTGAATAGATACTTAAAGTATTTTTTATTACAGTAATATCAAACCAGTTTGAACAAGGTCACATTCATAGCATAACGAATCTTGCTCCTGTGAAGACCTATTCAGATCTGAAAATAATACAAACATACAACAGTAGTAGAAAACAAGATGGATAACTTGAAGGAATTGTGGGAGACATTGCAATCACCTCTACAGCAAGTTCTATGTTAAAACTGTTTAATATAATATAAATATAATTGAAGCAAAGTAAGCTTTAACTACAAGCATTTGCACACACTGGCTGCCTGTTTCAGGCAGCATCTATGGCATCCACTATGTGCGTTTTCAAATTGCCACCTACCAACAGCCTCCGAGCTAGCAGCCTACATGCTGAAAAAGGAAAGTTAGTACCTGGTCAATAATGGTACAAACATAAACAAACTACCAGCTGTTGCTTTTGCTTTTGCAGGAATTTAGTAAATTAATTCCAGGGCTTGCACCCACGTGCAAATGCTCTAACAAAACAAGTTCTTTTTTGCAGAGATACTGTCACTGCATCTTTGGCTATTTGCCACCCAAGACGATTGCGACTGGTTTAAAGAAATACAAACCCAGAGTTTTTAGCGCTGTCGAGGTCTGGCTCTGTTACACTAGCAGCTATGTAACACTGTACTCAGACAAAGCAGTGCTTTGTGCTAAATGCTAAAGTCTGCATGCTAACATGCTCAGAATTACAATGCTAATATGCTTCTTTTTAGTAGATAAAATGTTTACTATGTATGTAATTTTTACAAAACTAATGTTCATAAACAAACACATTACCAAAGTGTTTACAGTAGTATTTTTTTCCAAAACAATAGCAGTGTACATGTAAAATAACTTTTTCTCCAGCAGAGTGTGTTGCTGCAGGACAACAGTATGTCATCTGCCATTAAGTGTGTGTGTCTCTGTTGTCCCTCCAGGGGCTGGGAAGCACAGGGTCAGGTCATGTTTTCTGCTCTTTATTTACTTATTCTGTCTGAATCTATTTGTTTCAACTGGAGCAACAGGTACCCCTTTTTGCCCAGCACACAGGGGCCAATCACATTGGTGAGACTATCCTACCTCAGTAGGGGGCTTGGCAGGACATTCAGGTGATTCCTTAAGATCTTTTTGTGTGGAAGCCTGTTTCTAAACACACACTGTCTGTTTGAAGTTGTGTGTGGCTCATACACAGGTAAGTAACCCTTTCTACTACATGTCGACAGGTTCACATTTACAGGAGGCCTTTTTACCTTTATAACAGCTTCAAAATAATTTTGATGGTACACTGACTTTACTTGTTGCTAAAACCACAAATTCCTGCTAACTGTAGTTTCCATTAGCTAATTAGCTCAGTTAGCTGACTCTGCCTTGACCCCCAAGAAAAGCGCCATGCTTTGACGCCAGTTTGATATAATGGCCAAACCATGTAATGACAAGATGGTGCTCTGCTCAGCCAAAAGACTTTCTCCCCATAGAGAAAGAAATGAAAGAAATGGGGGACATCTTTTTTTTAGCATCACAACCACTACAGCATGACCCGTTTTACAATCAGATTTCAATGCATATGGTCCAAAAAGATTTTGAAAATCCAGAGGAGCTGCACAATTTTATAGATAGCAGAGATAATGTGACTTTTAAGGTAGCAGAGGTAAAAGCAAAAGCGAGAAGGAGGTTTCTACTGTCCTTGCACTGTGTGCTGCCCAATGAGCAGATCTGATAGGAATGAAGGGAGACACACCTCCAATTCTGTACCCCATTCTATATACTACTACATAATACATTCCTGTCTGGACCAGACTGGCTGTTCAGAGCAATCAGGGAGTGTTGGTGTTTACACCACTAACACAGGAGCTTTGGACTGGCAGGAGGAAGTGGTTTTCTACCCAAGACAGTGGGAACCCAGCAGGGAATGTGTTAGCAAAGTTGCCGACTTGCTATTTTTGACCAGAAGCAATGTAATCATAGCAAATGCATGTGTACAACTGTCCATATTCACTTCAATGGTGTTCTAAAAAACAAAAACAATTATTGCATCATTGCTTGCTTGATGCTTTAAAATGACCCAGAAGTAGTCTAAATCCATATAGATGACAGGTACCAAAGAGGTACCAAACTACGAAAAAGGCAGATAATAACCCTAATCCATCGCCTCCACCATGCCTAAATATAACTGGATATTTAATGGAGATTCTGTGGATCCACCTCCGTCATCCCTCAAAGAAATCTTTCCTAGAGGCCAAGAACAATCCAATATCCCTCTTCACACACTTTAGGACATGTAAAAGAGCGTTCAAAGGACAACTGAAGTTGTTCTGAAGGCAAAGGGTGATATTTAACTGTTTCCTTTTCCCTTATATTCTTGGTAAGCATTTTAGCCCAGCTTTGCTAATTTGCCCTGAGAATATTCAAGATGAATTGCGGTGTTTATCCCCCTGCAATCTTGCTTAAAAAGCAGCCCAAGCGGCAGCACACAACTCAGCTTAGTTTAGTGGATGCACTGCTCACTGTGGTCGAACTGTCTAATGCAGTCAGTATAATAAGAAGTCTTTGATGTGTCTTATTTTCACCTTCCTACACTACGTACCTCATTGACTGTGCAGTCATATTTCCTGACTCATTCGCTCTTCTCCACCTTTTCTGGCTTTAATCAGCATACAGGCTTAATGTCAGCAATATAATGAGACACCGAATTCCAGTGTGGCTGGATGAGATTAAGTCAGATGTATGCACTCGTCAACAACAGTATAGTTTATCTGCAGCATCATACAGACGATGGCTGATGCCATGGGTAATTTGCTTACTCCCATGGACTCACAGGATGATTAAACAGTCCGATCTGCAAAACTCCTCTGAGGCAAAGCCAGTATAAAAACAGTGGCAAACACAAAAGTCAAACCTCTAAACAACTTACATCTGTTTCCCAAAATGTTAATCAAGCTGCAGCCAAACAAACCTATTTTACACTGTGGTTGGCAGCCGAGCCAAAACAAGTCATGTGTCTTGTCGCATATGTCTGTCCCCAGGACAAGTTAATCAGGCTGTCTTCTCAGCCCTGTTTTATTTTAGATGAGTTTCTAATACTCCTGCCAGGCAAATCTACAACTATCAGCCAAGCAAATACAATTCATGTATCTTACATTTATCTTTTAGACAAGTTACTCAAGCTATAACCCATCATCAACGTCTAGTCAGAATACTATTTTACTGGAGAAAGCCCAGGAAAAATATATGTCTGCTAATGCTACACATTAGTCTTTCAGACACGTTGTTCAACATAGACGAACATACATCCTTGAGTGACTGTGGGACCTAACTATAGGCGAGGTAACTAGTGACATAATCACCTATAAAAAATGCCAATTACATACCAAAGCAGTTACAAGACTGTGGTCACACACAAGAAGATAGTAAAATAAGTCTATAAATCAATATAGCAATTCATCTGATACAGCTGAAACAAAGAAACTGCTTCAGGTGAACTAAAACCTACACAGGAGAATCACATTCTTTAAAACCCCTGAAAATATCAAAAATATTTCTCTGTGATGTTAAATATTAGATTCACTGCTAAATGCTATTTAGTATAGTTTAACACACAACTAATTTGCTTCATCGGGACTGTGTGGGCGTGGATTGGCTAGATTTGATTGACAGAGGCCTGGCAACATGCAAAGAATCCATAACTGTCATCATATTTGCAATGCCTTTTATACTACCATACTATGTAGCATGCCAGAAAATTATTTACTACATCCAAATACATAACATGGCAAATGCAGTATGCCAAAAATACGAACATATCCTACTACTCCCGTTGCATTTTGCAGCATACAAGCAGAATAGCCACCATTTCCTGGCTATTCTCACCCACAATCCTCTATGCAGTGGAAGATACATCACATCGACTAGCACAGACACATGACAGCTCATTAACCGCTTTTCAAATCAAATTCTTTTTCCTTTACTTCAAATGGATGTATGGACAAGAGGGTCAAAGTTTAAGGTGCAAAGTTATGACTAAGTGGTGTCCCAATTGGATGCATACTGCATGCAACAGTACATACTTTGTGAGGGCAGCTGCAGTAGATACTATAAGTAAAAAGAAAAAAATATGTGATTTGGAACACAAGTTGAGTCAACTGTTCCTAAATCCTGACTGCTGCACAGAAATATGACATTGTTGTTTCACAACTGTTCCTCACCCACTTCTAACCACAAAGAAGAGCACAGACAAAAACATGAATACAAAATCTCTCATGTAAAATTGCTGTATGTCATTTGAAAAATGTGATCATGTCTTCTAACAGTAAAACACTAATTTAAAAATTTTATGTGGGTCTTACATGGACAAGAAATCGTAAAAACCTTGCACAAGTGGCAACACTTCCTAAAGACAAAGTTCATTTAAGGATAAGCTGGCTACAACTTTGGTGTTTGTCTCGTACTTGGAAAATCATACATGATTTGTTTTCTAGTTCCATTATATTTGAGAGAGGGCAGACTCATGCCAAAAATGGCATGTGACTGATAATACAGGAATAAACTAACTCATACATGAATGGAGGCTATTTGAGCTATTTAAGCATCTGACAGGTCAATGGGAATTATATTTTAATTCACTTCTTTGTACTGTGGTCATTTTATACATTCGATTTGATAATGGGAGGCTAGAAAAGTTGGCAGACCATGTGGTGAGTTGTGAATGATTCTCAAGAGAGATAACAAAGTTCAAAATGCATTAAGTGGAGTAGATTGATCTCTGCTGCATCTTTTTGTACATTAGCTGATAAAAAAAGACAGGGATCACTAATCCAGCTTGTTTTTTTTTTAAAAGGAACTATACGTTTGAGGCAAAAAAAAAAATACCTTTATGTGTTGATTTGTGAAGTGAGATGTTTATGAGAATGCAGGTAACTGACAGTGACCAAGTGAACCCATTAGGAACTATAACCCCTCTTTAGTTGTTGTGTCACGCCCCCAGCAGCAAACTGCACTGCCAGTGGAGCCAGTGGAGCCAGGCAGTGTCTTCACTAATGGAGGCAGTGGGAGGACCAACTCCCTGACTGAGTGTAATGGTCCTCATGCTGCTTTTGCTATTGTTGTTACAGGTTGTCGGGCGGCTGCTCAGACCCTCACTCACTGATCTGGTCATCTCTACTGCTGCATGACAGCTGCAGCACTGAGAAGATTAGCAAGGGGTTAAATGTAATATCTGAGCGATCAGTGAGCTTTATCTCTTTCATTTTGTCTCTCAATCTCCTGCTCCCTTTCATTATAGCTCCCTCTGTCTGGCTGTGTTTTTTTTCTGTTCCCCTGACATACAACTGCACGTCTCCGTTCCATAATCTCACATTTGTGTTGCCAGCCTTTAGTATTTGCAGCCTCTAAGCATAGCGCACACTCAACTAACCCCCTCCTTCTCTCCTAATGCCAGCATTAGGGAATAGTCGCATGCCTGAGGTGCTGCGGGGAAGAGAGAGCGGGAGCACCGATGAGGCGGGTGAAGTGATGTGTAGAGACAGGAGAGCCCAGTAGCAGGGGTGGGAGGACTGCTCCGCCCCACCTCTGTGCGTCTGACAGCAAGGATAGACACAGCACTGCCAGGGGCCCCCGGAGCATCGCTAAAGCTCGTTAGCATAGCCACCAGGCCTTGAAGATGATGAGTTCTGAAGAGGTGATTAAGCCAATGCTGAGGTTCCTTGTAGGCTTCAAAGCACATTGCCACACAAGGTAGGAGAGGAAGGGCATTTGAAGACAGAGCCACAGAAAAGGACTGGAGGAGTAATTCAAGTTCAATATGGTCACTGTGCTCCCAGATAGTCATTCATCAAAGGAGCTGATATTGCTGCTGGTGCAGGCAGGGCTGGGAACAGGTCGAGGTTGACCTCAAAGACATTGCATGAAAAATGAACACTAGTGGTGCACAAAAGCTTAGCAGAATAAGGCACATATGAAGCAATCCCAGAGTCAAAAGGTGCAAGTCAATGTAGGTTCCTCTCACCCCTTCTCTTACAGTGTTTCCAGTCACCCTCTAGAGTGACATCGCCAGACTAATTCACAAACTTGAATTAGGCTGGAACCTCTTCGCTCAATTTCGATTTCCAAGGGCTGTTATCAACACACACAAGCAAAAATGCCTCTGCGCGCAATTGGATAGACCTAGTAGGGCTGGGCAAATATATCAGCTATCGGTGACTGGCTGAGTCCAACTCAGTTTTTTGTAATTTTATGTTGTGCTGCTCAGCAACGCTGGATTCAAAAGGTGTATGGTTGTAATGGTTGTATCTTTCTGTTGGATAAGGAAAATACATGTAAGGCTATTTTGATTTCTTGACACTCGAACTTGCACACATGTCCAAGCTGAGACTCGGGAGGATGGGAGGAGGTGGGGACGACTATATCGGCAATTGCTGATTGGTGAGTGACAAAATGTGTGATAGATAAAAGGGAGCTTGGATCATTTCCAAGCAGGGCATGAAATGATGGCTTCCTGGTCACAATACTTCTCATATTACAGCTAAATTGTACACTAAAATGTGTGTCTGAAAACATTTTTGCAGAGAAATAGACAATGCAGTAACAGACTCTTGACGCACATTTGATTAGCACTACCAAATTTGACAGCTTTTTGTCCTGAGTTTTATGAGCCTGAGGTGTTGCACTGGAAGGACTTGCTGACTAGTAGTGACTGGATAGACCTACGACCAATCAGAGCAATGAAACACATGACTGATTTGTCAAATCTGGAACAGTGACGGGCCTCTGTCAATCAGTGTATTGATAACATCCCATATTAAATAAACAGTTGTGACTGGCCTGACCAGATCCAAGTGTGGTGGAATTCTGTTCTGCTAGAAGGACGGCAGGAACTATCTGCCAAAACAAATGAAAACATGAGCTCAGCAGATTTCCCTGGTTCCCAGAATATACATTTAGGCTGGCTGTTAAAAAAAATTACAATACCAGTACCAATACCAGTACCCTTAGAATGATACAGATACCTATGGAGTACTTAACTAGATCCCTTTTTTCAAAGTTTCTTCTTTTTGAAGAATGCTTGTGGTGACAAGCCAAACAAGCCAAAGTGGTCAGTCCAGTGTTTACGTATTATATGTCTATGGCCCCCAGGCTAGTCACCCTTTAGAATATGGAAAAACAGTGCTAGCAACAACATTTCAAAGATATTCAAAAGTATTGTAAGATGGATGTAAAAGCAGTCTTGGGAACTTTTGCCCTGGATCTCTCAGACAGTCTGTGATATACAGTACAGTAGTTTAGACTGTATGTAAGCGTGTGCAACTCCAGTTCAGTCTGAGCCCAGAGCCTGCTGCCAAACACAAAGGTCCCAGATATGAGAGTGAGTGGCATTTAAGCCTCCAAACCAGCGAGCCATCTGTGCTGGGCGCCGTATAATCTCAACAGGAAGCAGTCATTACTTTACATCACACATCATCTTCCTGTCTACAGCAGCATGGGCACACGCTGAATTTAATCAGTGGGTATGTTTTGGATTGTGGACATGTACTGCCTCATTAGAAACACAGGATTTAGGTGGAAAACCTTTGTTTCATCATTTAAGTCTCTTCAATGCTAATTTATTTATCAGACAAAGTCAAAATGGCATTGTCTCAGTTTAATCATCCAACAAGGCTCACTATTCTCAGAGGGCACATTGTTTGTGGGTGGATCTTTACGATGGCGTGTTGGGGTTAAGCACTGTACTCAAGGGGATCACTACACTCCCTCAACATGGATTAGAGACCCTAAACTATTAGCTTCTTCTACGAGACCACCCAAACACAGACACACACACACACACACACACACTTGTTTCTCTGTCTAGGTCTGATTGTGTCTGTATCACCTCTTAGAAATACTCTGTCTTATTATGTGCAGGGGTTTTAAAATGCTCAGCCTGCTGCCGCCGCTGCTAAATCAACAGAGCGCAGACTGAATCAAGAGGGCTGAGTACCCGTGTTGCAATGTCAACTGCGAGCGATTCAACCAGAAGTAATTGCCAATTCAATCAATGTGTCAACAGTAAGCAGTCTCCAACTAAGGCATGTAGACAGGAGGAAGGGGAATGCAAACGGAGGGAGAGGAGCACTGAAACATGCAAAGAGATGGAGGGTGCATGTGTAGATCCATTTTGGCTACAACTGAAACGAGAGAGACAAGAGAACAAAACGACCACAGTGTCACATTAAAGAATATCAAGGGAAACGTTTTATGTATCTGGCACGGCCCATAAATCTATATAATGTAAGAGAGCTACAAAACATTGTAGCTGAAATAAACTAAGGCACAAGCCAACAATTAAATATTTCATAAGAATATATTTCTGTTTTTGGCAGACTGGCAGTTTTACAGCAAGGTGAGTACACCCATTTAATACATTTGAAAAAGGAGAACAGGAGGATGAAGTACAGTGCGTGTCCATACTGTTTGTAAGTGTGTATGTGGGTGTGTGCAAAAACTTAACTTCGAAAGCACCAGATGCTACATTAGAATTTTAAATGGTATTCAGTAGCATAACTAATATAAGGATTCTTGAAATAACTAAAATCACAAAAAGACGCTGTTGGTCATCATGGTGGTAATGGTAACCATTATTTATTAATTGGGTGTGAATGCTGAAAGCATTCAAACCCTATGTTCTTCTACTACCAAAATTCTTTATTATTATTATTATTATTATTCTTCCGTAGCGTTTTTTGATCTTCAATAACTTCAACATACTTCAACCGATTCAAACCATTCAAACTTCAACTTATTCAGCTTCATGAGGACATTATCGGAAACTTTCAGATTTTTCATCGCATTCATATTTTCCGAAATATTCCACGTTAAAATTCCCATCCCTATTAAATCCCATTCAAAAAAAGCTTTGTAATGTATCTAGTTCCACAAACTTCAACCGATTCAAACCATTTCAAGTCACAACGTTCATCTGAATTTTTACCAGAGCCATATGACTTTTCTAAGCCGTAACCTTCATATTTTCCGAGATATTCCAGGTTTTTTCCAAACGGCATTCCCATTGAAAATGAATTACGGAATGTTCAGAAATCTCAAAATTTCACCTTTTTTCAAACGTTGACTACCGATTCATACTTTGAGCTAGAAACTCCATTCAAACTGGAAAATATTCAACATTTCGCTGACTTTTTATATTTGTTTCAACTTCTTAATCCCATTCAAACTTTAAAAATTATTCACTGTTTTCTGAAACTTGGTTATAATGGAAGTCAATGAGAAAATCCTTCAAAGTCGCTCGACTTCACCCTGTCGCCATGGATTCATACATTCACATAGAAACTCCATTCCAACTCTCAAACGCTTACAATCATGTGGACTTTCGGTCACTAATTCAGATTTTCGATATCTCTTTTAGTTTTTCCACAGCAGCAGTTTAAAAAACATGAAATTTTCATCTCTTCTCAGACTTTACAATGGGTGTGTATTGCGTGCGGTCATTAAAGCTAGAGTGGGTGATGTCATCGCTAGAGTGGAGAGGGGGTACAAAATCATCCAGAAATTTTCTCTTCAACTCGCCGCTACGGCCACACCGTTCGCTCTACATACACAAATTTTACAGCATTTTGTAGGAAAAGCCGTGCCGGTCGCAGAGGTGTGACCGCCGAAGCCAACGGACAAAAGGTTTGGGCTGAGAGGGGTCTGAAAGGGCGCCAAGTCAAACCGGCTGCCCCATTTGCTCCCATGTTAAGCGAGAGCCCAACATTTCTGGAAGAAAGCAGACGATCCCTGTTTTTTCCATCGCCCTACCGGCCTCATTTTTCACACTACAGAAATAAAATTTGCACTATCGCGTTCGCCATCTCGTCCTCTCGCTCACCGTATCCCGTTTTTAGCTCTAGCAATTATGGTTGTTTGTTAAACGGCTGGAGTTTGAGTGGTACGTTTTCTCAATTTTTGCGTTTGTTTGGAGTATTTGAAATTGAATGTGTGGTTGCTTGCAGGCGATTGGCTGATTCAACCAACAGCAGTTAGGCTGAAATTGACCAATCGCCTGTGTGTTACAGAACATTCAAATTAAAATACTGAGAGGATCTGAGTTCTTAAAACCTCATGCAGAGACAATTACACCTGAAGCATCTCAAGGTTTGAAATGACTAGCAGTTTAGAAAGACTGTTTATCTATCTCTGTCTGCCACTCTCCATACCTGTCTGTCTCTCTGTCTCTCTAGAATTGAATGTGCTGTTGCTTGCAGGCGATTGGCTGATTAAACCAACAGCAGTTAGGCTGAAATTGACCAATCGCCTGTGTGTTACAGAATATTCAAATTTGAATACTGTGAGGACCTGAGTGAAAACCTCATGCAGAGCACCTGAAGCAGTTCAAGGTTTGAAATGACTAACAGTTTAAAATGACTGTTGGTCTATCTCTGTCTCTCTATCTCTGTCTGCCTACAATTGAATGTGCTGTTGCTCACAGGCGATTGGTTGATTTAACCAACAGCAGTTAGGTCCTCTCAGTATTCAAATTTGAATGTTCTGTAACACACAGGCGATTGGTCAATTTCACCAGCCCGAGTTCTTAGCAGTTAAAACCTCATAGAGAGACAATTACACCTGAAGCAGGTCAAGGTGTTTGAAATTAACAGTTTCAAAAGTCTGTCTGTCTGTCTCTCTCTGTTGCTCTGCATGTCTGTCTGTCTCTCTCTGTCTGTCTGTGTCTTTCTGTGTCCACCTTGGACATTTTAGACTGCAGTCTTTTTTTAACTGTCAATAAATTCAAAGTTTCAGTTGCTTCATGTAAAATTATTACCCTTCTTTCTTCAGATTTAGTTCTTTCAGCTTTCTAACAAACATTCAAATTTTCTACATAATTCTAACATTATTGTATTTTCATGCCAGCTGTTCCATGTGGCGTGAGCCTTTCTTCAAACACTCAAACATTTCACATATTTCAAACTTTCTTATATCATTCAGGCAGTTATTCAGTGTGGCGTCAGCCTTTCTAACAAAATTTCAAATATTTTACTAAATTCAAATATTAATTTATTTTCATGGCAGCTATTCAGTGTGGCGTGAGCCTTTCTTCAAACATTCAAACATTTCACATAATTCAAACCTTCTCATATCATTCAGGCAGCTATTCGGTGTGGCGTCAGCCTTTCAACAAACATTCAAACATTCAAATCTTTCAGACTTCATTTTATTCAAGGCAGCATTGCAGTTTAGCTTCAGCTTGAGGCATTCACACCCGCAATTTCTTCAGAAATTGCTTTTCTAGTTAACTTGGTTGTTATCAGTTATTTGTATCTAACTATAGTAATATACAGTGTTATTTTTAAAAGTCTTTATTAACTACAAAAACATCCTTAGAGACTGAGCGCAATTAATTTCCACCCACACTGGAGGTGAAAAGAATGCATTTCTCTCCATTGACTTTGTATTGCATAAAGGTGCCTCATGCCATTTATATCTGCTAGCAAACAACAGAAAAACACCTAAATGCTGCAGTGTGGTTGTGTGTCACTGCACAATAAACACACTGGTTTATTGTTGCTGCTTGTTGTCGCTGTCAAATTAAATAAGTACTTGTCAGTCCATTCACATTGAAATTGTTGATTTTCCCAATCAGCTTTATGTCTCTTTAAGTTTGAAAGAGACATTTTGAAGCTTGCTGTTAGAATAGTTAGCATGAGTTTCTCTGTGGTCCACCAGCCCAGTGTGCAAAAGCATCAAAACTTTACATTTAAAAAGATGGAACCAGCAAATGTTTGACATTTGACATGAAACAATTAATCAATTATGAACATAGTCGGCAACAAATTTTTTTTGATCAACTAATTGCTTAAGAGACTAAAGGCCTCCCACACATGATGTATACTGCTGTGCTTTGCCTGTCTGTGCCTCACCTCACAGTGAGCCCAATTTCTTATCATGTGAAGGTTCCTTAATCATTGCAGCACTAGTTGTAAATATCAAAGTATTTCACTTCTGGCCACTCGATGGAATCATTTTTCCAAGAAAAGTGAAGTAAAGAGAAGGGACACCGAGATAGGCCGACAATACTGAGATTGTCAATATAACTTTTCCTCTCTGATAGACATAGGGTGTTAAAATAATCCTACAAGCATTTTTGTTAGCGTTTCAGCTCTTGGCTGCATATTGTGCTGCCAAATATTTTCCCCTCCGATGGGTGTAGTTTTCAGACTGCTGCACTCGGTCGGTATTTTATTTTTGTATCTGTATTCAGAAATTAACCCTGCACAATCTTTTTGAACAGTGAACTGACAAATATTGCAATCTTTGCTGCAATATTACTTGAGTCCCTCTGAATGGAATCTGTTTCCAGTACTGTGTGTCAGTGGGTGTGAATACATGCATCCTGGCATGTGCAGCATGTGTAAACTGCATGTGGGCGTGTGAATCTTGTACCAGTACTGTATGTGCTCTGTGATTCTACAAGCACATAGTAGGTCTCTGTGCAGTGCAAAGGAATATGGAAGTATTAAAAGGCGGCAAGCAGCTGATTGAGGCCGGGTGGGTGTTTGAATCTGTGGTGGTGTACCATCATCACTTTGGGAGCAGCCAGGCTGAGCACGGCAGGCTTGGATGCATGATGCCGGCAGCCATCTGGCTTTGGATGGGACTCCTGAGGGAGACACAGACTGGTGCCAACCTTCAGAAAACACTTCCAGCATGTTTGAGAATGAGAGTGACATGTTCATCTATACTGTGGCACTGTGTGAGAGCGGCAACTGTGTTCCTGCAGAGCTGTGACACATTCACAAATACTACATGTTCTACATATGTTTACTGCATGCTGCATGCGTCCACAAGGGCACTGACGTCTCAAGCAATTTGCAGTTCTGAATGGAGAAATAGACATTATTAGGATTCCCATCAAGAGTTTCTATAATTCAAGATATGGATTTAATCTGTGTGCAGCTCTCAGTGGCTGTTGGATAGAAACAAATCTTCAGCTGAGTCAACACCATGTTTCAGAATTAAACATCATTTTTAAAGGGTAAACTTTGTGCTAGACTATGCCTTATGTGCAATTTCTCATTATCAACATTTCATCATGTGCTAACGGCATAGTTTATTGCATCCAGTATGTTATGCACATAAAAGTGATCCAATATATAGTTACTGCAGACAGTGTTATGGACTGTTAAAAGGTCGCTCTTTGCACAGTCTCTGACTGTAATTGCTTTGTCACAGCTGAGAATATTACAGAATGAGACTGCGAGATGGCCCTTCTGTGTGTGTGGGTGTGTATATATGTGTGTCCCATGGGTGTCTGTGGTGACATAATGAGTAGGTAAATAGTAGTTGGAATGTAAAATAATTAGTCATTTGTAGGTAAATATGTTGATGAAAACAAGTTATTTCAACACTGGCCTCATTTTAGCTCTGTATTGTTTCTGGCAGACTGAATCTTTGTGACCAAGGACCAGAGCCAGGATCGACCACAGCTGCTTTGACACCAGGATATGCTCATATTAAACTGGGTGTATCTGATCATCTAAATATTATAGAGGATGAGAGAGTCTTATTTAGCAGTTAAAAAGGCATGCTTAGGCATGTCTATAAATGTAGGAATAAAACTTCATTGAGTTGCCAGAAAAGTTTAAGAATCTGTTTGATATAAAGGACCAAATATGTGTAGAGTAAGTAGAGGTTTTGTGAGTAAGGACAGTATTTAATTCCCTAATAAGTCATATCTGTTATAACATCTCAAACACAGACAGCTTCACACAACTAACACATATTCTGTGCCTTGAGTTTTCTAAAATATTTTCCATATTACCATTAAGCCTGACAGCCGCATGCTAACACTTGTAACATTGATGGTGACTCAGTGGATGTTGGATGGAAACTCAAGTGCTCATATTTGTACTCTGAACATTGTTCTATACATGTCAGGATTCACACTGATGTCATGATTATTACTGAAGTCCATTAAAATGACAGTGGTGTTTGGCTGATTGGTATGATTTGTAATAAGAGTGACTTGCTAATTAGCAGCATACCTTCTGACTTAAATGTCATATTGACTCGTGAGGTATGCTACTGACATTTGTTAGCAGTGGCACTGTTTAGTGATTATTGTTAGCAATGTCATGCTTGTGCGCTAGTAGAGTACCGCAGGAATGAGTCCTAAAATCCAGAAATGAGATAGTATATTAGCACTTCTGGTCCCCTTGTCTTGAAGAAATTGGATTTTCTGAATGGATTTTTGGTTAAATCTCTGAAATAAGCTCTGTGGTTAACACAAGTTTAAGAGATTTTCATGTTTTGTTCTGCAACATAAAATATGTCAGTATTGTAAATACCCCAATTGTGAATTTTTAATTTAACCTGTCTCCATAAAAGTGATTGCTAACTAGTGGCTAAATGAGACTACAGAGGTTGTCTCGGACATTAATCATACTGTCATGACACCAAACACTAGGCTCTTAGGGGTGGTGGAGTGGTGGAGCTTTTTACTTCTGGCGACTGCATAAATGCTTCAGAGATCCTAAAAGTGGTGTTCCTGAATTAGATTTGTAAATATCAAACTTTTGTACGCCACAGAGATTATTTTTCTGCACTACTCCAAAATTCAATGGAGAAATGTCATTGGCTTTTTGTGGAGGGAATTATAGTGATGCTAACCTTTAGGTACAAAAAGCATTATCCCTGCAGCACTCTATGTTGTTTTGTTCTTCTTTTATTGTAGAACCATACACACCTAACTGCTGTCTTTAATCAACATTATTTAAGATAAAATTCCAACATCCCTTGATTCTTACCAAAGCACCACAGTTGTAACGTTCTCCTAACCAGCTACAGGCACAGTCTGAGCTGTCAGTCCCTCAGTGCACCTGCAGTAAAACTAACATGCACTTGCATGTATGCGTTCCTCGTCTCGCACACATGCATGCAGATGTATACACACAGACATCGACACACACTGACCTTATGTGACACAAGGAATCAAACACAGCTCTCTCACTGCTCCACACCGCATGAACTATTTATGATGTTCTCCCTCATTGAATTATTGAAGAGCTATGTTTTCTGTTTCTCTACACTTTTTCTACAGTTCTGTGAGAAATTCAGTGCTTTTACTAATGATCCACTCAGGGCCTCCGTCTTGTTACAAACAGGGCACACTTTTATATCATAATAATAGACACAGAGTCAGATGAGTGCGCCTGCTCAACCGTGGGAACGAAATGTTCGGCATATGGGAAACTGGCGATGGAAGAATGATGTTATAGCGAGACTGCTGGGAAATGAAACACAATGCATTGTGTCAAACACACCTCCGTCTGTATTTACAGTCGGAAAAAAGCTAAAGCACAGCTGTGTCTGCTTCAATAGGCTGGAGTAGCCCGTGCTAGAGGAAGGAGAGATAGAGCGATTGAGGAATTAGGATTGACATGCAGTGTACAGTAAATCAGACTGAGCAGCTAGACACTCCAGTGAAAACATTTTATGTTCTATTTACATCTAAACTCTGGGGAGATGACAATGACACATGGTTGGTTTTAATCTCCTTGAGATGTGTAATGGGGGAGGAAACAGTCCCAAAACAAGGACATCTTATTTACTCAGAGCCACACATGACTTTCAGCACTAATTGATGTGAAATATTGTGCGACGTAACAAACAGTTGGCCTCCTCTCACTCATTATCTCTCATTCTCACTCTCTCCCTCCTCCTCCTCCTCCTTCTCAATCTATCACCTCTTTCCTGTCTCTCCTCCTCCGTTCTTCCACTCATTCTCACACAGACGCTGGCACCCATCGTCTCATCACAGATTAAAAAGGGGCTCACTATTTTTTTATATGATACATCTCAGCCTAATTTGTTCTCAATGAATTATGCATTGTGTCACTCATGGGGTGACATAAAATGTATTTTCATGAATATTTCCAGCATTTTTATGATTTTCACAAGCTACAGATCTTTTTTAAAAACTTCAGAGTGCTGTTAGAGAAAATTTCATTATGGAACATCTTTTATGCTTTGGGTGTGATACAGTAAAGGCAGCGAACACTTAATAATTCAGAATTTTGTATTTGTAATTAATTTAGGTCAGTTTGTAGAAATGTTTTTGTTTTTACCTTTGTCACAGTGTTATATTTTCTATTGTCGATTCAAAGTGGTAATAAAATAAAACCTGAAAAAGTTCAAGGTAAATCGCCACTGTAGTTTAACCACTTATTGTTGTTTTTTAATTGCTTTAATTACCTTGGCACATAATGAGCAGTTCATTTGCATTTTCATCCCTGTTTGCGTTGTCACTTTATCTATTATTAGAAGCTTTTCCTCAGCTGTCAACATTGCAGGACTTTGTTTACTGTAAATCATTTCTTTTTGCAGCTGGAAAAGCCAAAGTGAATGAATATAATATACAATCTCAACAAAGATCATTCATATGTATTTGGTCCTTTTCAAAAGACTTGAAAAGGCTTTTACAAATTAAAAAAAAAGTTTTAAAAAAGAGCCTTTAAAGTAGCTATAATTTTAGCTTCAAACATTCAAAAATTAGCCTAACCAACATTATCAAAAGAATGTGAAGAAATAAAAGTTTTAACATTTTGTGAAAGACAAGACATTTGTTGACTTGCAGAGATAACTAGTGATGTTAGCATGCTTATGAGCTGGCCCCGGCTCGTCCTGTCTCATAATATCACTTTGGACCTCAAAAGGCGATAGTGAGCCACTGTAGGTTCCAGTTTGCCTTCAGTCAAACATGAGAGGATGAAGGAGTAGCACTGCCCCAAGGGCAAGAAACTACGTTTGGCAGCAAAGAAAGAAGTGATAGAAATAGAAGCAAAACTAGACTTAACACTGGCGTTGCTTTCCACCACTGGAGACAGCTCTTGACGGGTAAAGGGATGAAGTTTGATCCTAACATTTCTTCTAGACTGATATGTAAACAGCTGTTAACGCTGGCTCTTATAAAACTTATGAAGTAGCTAATTGTACAATTTTTCTGATTTTGTTAATATGGTTTCTAAGTTCACAGTTTGTTAAAACAAAAAATTACCTGTATGAAGGACTGTGCATTTTTTTGTTTCTTACAGTAAGGGTGGCCAGACCAACTTTCTGGTCTTATGCAGTGTAGGGTCATATGATTGGGCAAATATATATATTTTTTTATTTGGCTAATTTAATGTTTTGCAGTATGAGTAGAGCCAAAGCTCAGTGATCACTCTCATTCAGGTGCACAGTACACACCCACTAAGCAGGAAGAAAAGTGAGAGGAAAACAGCCTGTAGAGTCAGACTATTTTCATATCTAACATGGTGAATTAAAGATTTATTTTGACCAAGCCATCATTGGTGATTGTTGAAACAGTGGAAAGACAGACTGACCAAGACAGTTTTGGTGAGTTTCATTTTGTTTTTCTGTCAAGTCTGAATGAAGCATGTTCCATGATGAGTTAACAAGTATATTACTTTTGCATCTTAGTTTGGTAAGAGACAGAGAGAGATAGGATTCAGAAGGTGTATGGTTAAACATATTTCCTTTCTTGACACTTTGTGAGTTTATTTTGTTTACTTATTAGATGTAGCAAATATACATAGCCTACATAACATAGCAAACTTGCTGCTCACACACATCCTCCAGCTGAGAATCAGGTGGATGGGAGGAGTTATGGGGATGGGGGATGTGCACACACACCTGCACGAATATATCAGGAATTGCTAGTTGATAGGCTGATAGTGGCCAGTTGGAAAACTCACTCCTCCAACCCTATTTCTGGACCCAATTTTTGGAGGTATGAATTTGACCATGTCCATGAGATGTCCAGTGCAGCTCTATGTTTTTACCATTTATTAACAAGTATTGTCTGCGTTGCCAAAGGCACATATAGCCTATTCATCATGATTACGTGGTGATCACAAGCTCATGGGCACCATAGTTTATTTTTTGTGGATCCTACATACATTTTCCTGTAGCTATAAATAAACAGTAGAGCAATAACTCTGCAACTGAAAATAGTCCCCAACAAAAACATGACATTTGCAAAAAAAAAAAAAAACTACAGAGCCCAGCTGTTTTAAGAAATTATTTATCTTTTTTTTAAATAAATGAAAGCATATATCCATGACCTGTTTTTAAATTCACATCTTCATTAAGACCCAATGAGCTTCAGACTGAGAGCCACAGACAGGGCAGGGAAGTCAGAAAGTACAGAGACATGGACTAAGATATTGTTTGTTTTGGTCTTTTCGCAGGATTTGTTGATACAAACAGAAATATAGAATATGTAGCTAGCCTTTCCCTTTCACAGATTTCATATAAAGGCACTATGAGCACTACAGTCAGCAGCTGCTAGTGCTCGCACTCTGTAGGTGCAAGTGAGCAACATGGGCATCAGCCAAAACATTAACATGACATACAGAAGACTGAAAGTGATTGGCCAGCATCATGTTGATAAATGAGGTAGGCTAAGTAAAGTTAGGTGTATGCTGTGGTGGGTGCAAGTAATTTGTTAACATTAGCAGACTCCATTTCCAAGCTAGCGTTAGTTTGTGTTTCACATTGATGAGGCTGTATGGGAGCTCAAGATAGGCAAGGTACTTAGGAACATGCATAAATGTTATGTCACAAACTCTTTGGACTTTCCTGGAGAAACTTTGACACAGAAACCAGTCATATAGTCATATAGTCTGTCTATAGTCAACTGTATAGGCTAAACAGTTGTTTAGTCATAGATCACAGATTAAACACAAAATGCTTTTTAAACTATCATCCAGACTGAAACTCAATCAGTGAGGAAATGATGCACCTACAGGTTTTGCAACCACACCCACATGAAAACAGGGAAGGGTAGTGATTACAATTCTGCCTGCAACACGCAGGAAAAGACAGAGAAAAAGCAGACATGGAGAAACAAAGTTTGGGAAGATTAGGAGAGGATGAAGAGGAAGAATGTGCTAAACAGGCTGTGGAAATCAAACTGAGAAACCTAGATTCAAAGTACAAAGCCTCACACCATGTCCAAATGGTTCTCACCTACTCCGGAGCTAAAAAACCTGCCAGCTTGGATGGAATGACAACAAAAACTGTTCACAGGTTTGGAACAAATGCACCTTACACCAGCAGAGGAGAAACGCACCTAATAACAGAGTCTCTCACATAACAGAGCAACAGCAGTCTGAAAGTTTTTGTAGACTCTCAGCATCTTCGCAGCCAAGCATGAAAGGGACGGCTGACAAACAAATTATCTCTCTGTTTCCATAGCGATCTATGAATGGCCTGCGCTAGTGCCTGTGACAACCAGATGCCTGGGAAGACAAGGCTCGCCCATAAAAAGCCAGCGCTCTGCAGAAAGCCTGTTATTACTGCTATCATTCAATTGGACTTGATTTGCATAATTAAACTCTGTTATTGCCTGGCT
The DNA here is from genome assembly GCF_056507025.1 of Lutjanus erythropterus. Taxonomy (NCBI): domain Eukaryota; kingdom Metazoa; phylum Chordata; class Actinopteri; order Lutjaniformes; family Lutjanidae; genus Lutjanus; species Lutjanus erythropterus. The sequence continues at coordinate 25,840,986 of NC_139318.1, forward strand.
CTGGAAGCCACTGCTAGTCCCTGCTCTTACCAACTGGATTACAGACGACAAGGGGGCACTTAAGGGAGGAATATACCCTCAGCTGACCCCTGGATGTGACTAATCAATACTAAGATTATCCATTAAATTGAGCTTGATAAGGCTCCGTTTCCTGAGGATTGGTCATATATTTCTGTGCAGCTTCAGGGCAGAGTGCACCGTGATGAGGTGAGTCACAGCCGAGACTTCACTCTGCTAACTACAGTACATGAACGGCCCTGACAGAGCAGAACAGAGCAGGTCCTGACAGTGCAGAGAAAGGCAGGAGAGAAGAGAAGAAGCTCACATGCTTACGTAAAGTTTCAAGTGGCACTTTTAAAGTTCAATTCTATAAAACACCTTTTGCTCAGACAACTTTTTCTGTGAAAAAAGAAAAGTCTTGGAACTCGCTAATCATTTGAAATCTGCTACAAAACATTTTTAGTAGAGCTATGGAGTCCTGGTTAAATCAGTAACAAACATGTACTCGAGTGTCTAGCATTTAAAGCTATTACATGGAGTTTTTATGAAACAGTCAATTTAATACTGATGCCTCCATATGATCTACATAAGCAAACAAGACAATTCATGAGAAGATTTTCAGATATTTTTATATTTTTTATATTTTTTCCAGCCAAAACTACAGCGTGTAGCACATTAGCCAGTTAAATAGAAGCAGTAGGAGATTTTTATTTAGATGATTTTGTTTTTGAAATTATATTTTGTGGATATTACATTGGAAGAACAACTGTATTTGTCCACAGAGGCCTCCAAAATCAACACAGAATGAAAGCTCCTTGTAGTACCTTTAAATGTTATGTCTTTTGCTGTACTCAATTTACCATTGTTTTACCTTGCTGTTCCAATTTCTTATTTTCATAAAAGCCCATCTAGAGACAGATGTTGCAAATTAGCATACGCTATAAACACTATGATACTTGCACTGAACAGCTGCTTTCATTTTTTTTTATGTATACTCCCAATCAAATAAACCATAAATGAAATTAAATTATATTGAAGCATCATGTATTCAAGCTTTAATTGGAATAATGTAAATATCAACCATTGTTGTGCAGAAAAAAGACTCCAGTGCTTAGCAAAACGTATATCATAGTAAGCATGAAAAATGTGCATTTTTTTACGCAGTTCATACTATTATGCTACTGTAATAGACAATAAATCTGCATGTTTACCTATCACACTTTCTAGAGTGGCTGTAAATGAGTGTGACTAATTACTTCTCTGTATGATTATTTTATACTTTTCATGTTATGTCGGTGCACCATATATAGGTATCCACTAGTGGTGTGTGGTTGTATCTGTATCTTCTATCTAATGTTGTGTTATCTTATTATTTTCTTATTATTTTGCTGTGCTTTTAAGACACTTTACCAATTTAAAGCATGGGTATTTGATGACCTGGAAATGAGACTAAACACTTAACAATCTGGGCCCCATTTCCCAGAGCCTTCGTAGCGCTACATGCATCGTAAGTAGTGTTTTAAGGCCTCCCAGGCTGTTTCCCAGAGTTGGGAAACAGTCTGTAAGCTTAAGGGAGACCTTAAGATACAGCTTACGACGCACGTTGCGCTACGAAGGCTCTGGGAAACTGGGCCCTGTCTGGTGCATTTACAAACAACAACTGTCAAATTCTGCATTTTGTACCTTTAAAGAATGAGAAAGAACAATAATGGAGCATTCTTTAAAAATGCTAAGAAACAATAAACCCTGCAGAGGCATACAAAAAGTGGACCATGAAGAACCTCAGAAATGAAGCAAACAGAGGCAACTGTTGGCCATTTGAGAGCACCTGAAGCCAAATACTTGATTCATGCATGCTGGAATCCTCTGTAAAATGCAGCTATTCCCTCCAAGACCAGACAGCCACAAATGGATAACAACACAAACCATTCAACTGCACTATGACACAGCATTTTTCACAGAAACACGTCAATAAATCATTTCATTTAGCAAATCCATGGAAGCTGGAAGCCGTTGCAGACCAGTTGACACTTTGTTAGAGCCAGCCAGATCAAATCAAAGTCTTACCTCGACGAGATGTGGAGTGGGATTGAATCCACACATGTTGCACACTTGTTGGTGGCACTGTGTGCAGGTGTTGTAGTTGGGTTGTTCTGCTGTGTTGCCGATGTTGAGGCTCGTCTTGCAGAGAGGACAACAGGCTTTGGGTTTAGAGGAGTCTGGGGGGACATGCTGTTGTTGCTGCGGAGCAGGGGCTCGAGGCCCCTGTTGTGCAGGCTGAGGTCCTGAGGGTTTACCTGCTCCGGGTCCTGGGCCAGTAGGACCTCCTGGTTTGGGAGCCGGTTTTGGGGGCTGTTGTTGGGGTTGAGTAGTTTCAGATATGAGAGTACTGGCTTGGTTAAGAAGAGAAGCACCAAAGCCAAACAACTTTCCAAAAGTCTGCTCCGGAGGTGGAGGCTGTCGTGAAGGGGAGCTCCCCGCACTGCGAGTCTGGTCCTGGCGGGGGTGGTGGGGTTGATGGGCAGGAGAGCTGCGGGACAGATCAGGCTGGGATGGGGCCTTGGCCATGCCCGGGAGAGGGACTGCCCCTGGAGGGACCTTTGCTTGTTGCTGACCAGGGCCAGCTGGACCAGTCTGTTTGGTAGGGCCAGGTGCTGGATGAGCCTGTGTTAGATGGGCCTGCGCTTGGTGGGGCTGTGCCGGAGGCTGTGTCTGAGGAGGGGTCTGGGTCTGGGGTGCCGGCTGAGTTGAAGGATCAGATTTAAGTTCTGGTTTGGCTGGATGAGAAGGAGAGTGTATCTGTTGCTGACTCTTTGAGCGTGGTGTGGTCATGTCCATCCCCAACGCTCTCTGCATCTGACAGTTCAGACAAAGCCACTCCTGAACCTGTGACAGAAAAAGAAAAAGAACAATGACCATAAGGTACAGTATGTAGTCTTCATCTGTCAGAATATAAATAACCAGAAATTGATGAAGTAGTTTGGCATTGTGGAAAATATGTGTAACACTAAATTTGATATTTGATATATAATGTAGTGTTCATTAACATAATTTAGCTTTTTTATGTAATGATAATGTCAAATTGTCATAAGAAATAAATTGTTGGGTTGTTGTCAAGTTGTCATAACAGACATCTCAAATTGCTTTGACACATTTGCAATAAATATGACATAAATGACCGAATAACACTTATGGACAACAGTCATAAACATCCATAAAGACTCCTTCGTGTTTAAGATGTGTCCTTTCAGTATTATGCATACCCTTTCCAGAAATATGCTTATTCACTTTCATGCACATTTCAAGTGCTAGATGAGAGGATTCTCATGTCTTTGCAGCTCTGCTCACAGTGACTTCACAAAGTGACTGCACCCAGCCAAAGACCAGTCAAGCACATAATTCTCTCATAAAACCACAACTTGTTGTTTTTACACTTGAATTTTGTCCAGATGAAAGAAACAAAATAAATGTTAATTAGTGAGCTGGTACTGGTAGGCAGATTTTGTTGTCAGTGGACAGAACCAGGTAGGCTGTTTCCTCCTGTTTTCAGATTGTATACTAAGCTAAGCTAACCAGGTGCTAATTGCAGCTTCCCATTCATGCTGCAGACACAAGAATAGTATCAATCTTCTAAACTAACTCGACAAGACAGCAAATAATGATCATCCCAAAAATGTCAAACTATTCCCTTTGTAAAAAAGTAAGTACAGTAGCTAATTAAGTGACTTAAATTAATTAGAAACTAAAAACGTTTAGTTGGTGAAAAAGTAACCCAAAGGCCAATAACTATCAAGAATGCCAGGGCTGCAACAATGTGGCAAACATTTAAGAAAACATCAGGGAACATTAAAAAATATATATATAACTTATACTTTCCCACATTCTCCATATATTTCAATAACCACTTCTGAGATTATATGAGAAGGCAACAACAAAATATAAAAATATATGTTGGAAGGAATTCATTAAATTCATTCATAAAAACTAGGGGTGCACAATTAATCCACATATCATCGAAATTGCAACATAGTCAAGTGCAATATCCAAATTGCAGAAGCTGCAATTTTTTCATGAAGGAAAAATCTGTGGCAAAACAGCATTATAATGAAGTACTGTAGTGGAGATGCCCTGGCCTACAAATCTTGTTCTCCGGATCAAAGAAAATATGGTTGTTTGGTACAGACCCGAACAAATGTTACATCATCATGATTTTTAGTGGTTTTTACCATATTGTGCAGCCCTTTGACTCCTCACACCTCACAGTTCAGGAGTCATAAGAACATGGTTTAATGGTGCAACAGCTAATTACATAATGGGCCATCTTCTTCCTTGGCCACCAAATTTCACTGAAATCTATTAAGTGACATGGCTATTTTAGGTGATAAAAATGGGTTAATTATTGAAATAAGTCTAAATGTGTTATGAAATATACAGTAATTTGGTTGTGGTGTTTGCATGTTCATCCTTCATCCCCCTGGGTTCCTACTGGATGCTCTACTTTCTTTCTGCTGTCCAAAAAGATTCAAGTAACATGAACTACAAACTCTAAACTGCCTATGGGTGTGAATGTGAACATGAGCGTGTTGGTCTGTTTATGTGAAGGACTGGCTGCTTTCCCTTCCCCTCATCCAATGCATGCTGGGATAGCCTCCAGCCCACTCTGAATAGGGAAAATGTGTATGGAAAATGACTGAATGAAAGAATAACTGTGAATGATGTAAAATATCTCATTGAGGAAGGATTTAAGCATCCACGGGCCTCCGCATGGGCGTTTATTGGAAAACATCATTTACCCATAAACAAATGTGTGGGAAATAAATGTGACAGACGGGGTGAACTCTGGATGTCTTCAATAAATCATGGCTGCCCCTGATTTTGTATCTCCCCTCACGTCTTTTCAGTGTGTCTGGTCCCGTCTTGCTTTCTCTTACATGCCCTCTCATTACACAACATGTTCCTTTTCTCATTAAAATCCTCCAACCATTCTCCTCTGGTTTCTCCTGCTGTTGTCATTTCCTTTATGTCACTGCTTCTGTTATCTTCACTCCTGTTCCTGCACCGTACAGGCACATAAGAAGGTGAAAGTCAGAAAGAGGCCCTAGTGATGGCACATGGCCATACGTGGTAATTGGCATCCTGGTGCTTTGACAGCTGCCACACTATTGTAGCTGTCTTGGATTCGTGGTCATTACATAATGCCTTAATGCATTATAAATGCAGCCAGGGAAAGGTTGTGTGAGGGTTGGAGCTGGGTTGAAGGTCTGGGCAAGAAAGAGTGAGGTGGGAGAGCTTTTTCCGTTATATACCATTGGGTAAAAATTCCCTTTGAGCCTGTAATGGTGGAGTCATGACGATTGTGGTTCAGCTTCATCTGAGAGTTTTTAGGAGTGTGAGCACTGCCAAAGCCAGGACTGAAAAGTCAGAAAGATGTCCTCTTTTCTGCTGTGGAATTAAATATCTCTGCAAGCCTGTGGCCACGGGAGACTGATTCACACAACACAAACAACACAGACACACTCATGCATATACATGGTCTACGAGTTACTATGAAGTGATGTGCATAATATGATCCTATTAAGGTTAATGCTCAAACCGTTGCCCATGACGCCAACACAGTTTTACTAAACACATATGCAGAGGTGGAAAGAACAAAATACAGTAACATAGTGCAAATATTTCATTACTGTTCTTACGTAGAGTTTTCAGGTATCTGTACTTTACTTGAGTACTTATATTTCTGACAAATTTTTACTTTTTGTCCCTAAATTTTAACACAGATATATGTACTTATATCTGTACTAACAGACTGGTTACTTTAGTTTTAATGCATTTCAGGGGAATTATCCACTATTTTCATTTTGCATTACACAGAAAAAAAGATTCCTAGGTGAGTCCATCAGTACATATCATGAACAAGATACGTAACAAGACAAAAACGGCAAAAAAGATCTAAAAGATGAAATGGACAGGAGAGGGAGATTCAACCACGGAAGAAAAAATTAAGTTAAGTTACCTTTGCACAGAAACAGCCAGTAGAAATGTCCTTCAGGGGGTGACATTTTACTTTTATACTTGTGGACATTTCAGAGTCTGTAATTTTACACTTTTTCTTAAGTAAAGAAGTTGAATCAGCACTTCTACTTTTACCAAAACAAAAGTATCTGTACTCCTACTTAAGTAAAGAATATCTGTACTTTTGCTGCCTCTGGTAGCTATGATGTTATATGATCCTAATAAGATTATTGATAATTCTTGTAAAGCCTATATTTTGCTGCTCAAGCCAATAAGCCATTATCTTTCGGTCTCCCTCTAATTGGAATACATTACATATAAATAGTAAAGTGTGTGTCCCTATAAATCAGTTCTTTTGTTTTCTCATCTTTAAACAAATTTCCTTTTTTCAGGAATGCTAACACTGTCTCATGTGTATTATTAATTTATCATTTTCTTTCTACTCTCTTTTGTTCTTTTTTGATTTGCTATTTAGTTTGTTGTTTGATTGTTTGTGGTTGTTATTTTTGTCATTGTTGTGTTATACAGTATATTGTGTGCTGTTTTTGTTTAGGATCCCCTTGCAAATGAGATGATAAATCTCAAGGGGTTTATACTGAGATAATACATTTTTTTCATGTATGATCCAAACTTTACAATAACTGTATACTAATACTACTGTATAAAATAATACATTCATTCATTCATTTTCTGTAACCGCTTATTCCGTGAGGGTCGCGGGCTGCTGGAGCCTATCCCAGCTGACATTGGGCGAGAGGCGGGGTACACCATGGACAAGTCATCAGTTCATCACAGGGCTGACTTATAGACAGACAACCACTCACACTCACATTCACACCTATGGGCAATTTAGAGTCACCAGTTAACCTAGCATGCATGTCTTTGGACTGTGGGAGGAAGCCAGAGAACCTGGAAAGAACCCACGCAGACATGGGGACAGAAAGGCCCTACCCCAGCAAGCCGGGGATCGAACTCAGGACCTTCTTGCTGTGAGGCGGCAGTGCTAACCACTGCACCACCGTGCCGCCCATATAAAGTAATATTGATGATAAATTTCAAGTGGAAAGTAATACTTACAATGTCATTTAAATATGTTTGGCTTTTGTAGTTGTGATTGTATGCTGATTTTATGCTGAATTCTACTCATGCAATAACTTGAAATAGTTGTAATACTTCTTAATTAGGTCTTAATTGCACAATATTATTGACTGCCTGGAGCATTGCTCCATATATTATCTGTTAAATACAGTGTCACCACATTATATACAAGCTAGCGGGCTCATTGTCACTTCACACTTTAGATACAGTAGTATGAGTCACTGAACCTAAAGTGTAGTATTGCTCCACGTATTGCAAAGCGCTGACTCACTGCTGTGTTTTGACTTTTACTTTGACAAGAAGCTCTGCTTAACCCCAGCTGATAACATCTCATTTTGCCATAGCCTGATAAATAGACTGAATTGCCACTTTGTTTCACTTCATTATTCATTAATAATCATTCACCATTTGAATCACTGAGAAAATCGAGATGTGGGTGATGATTCAGAGGTCTGGAAGCAGGCTAATTTCTCTGGCCTCAAGTGTTAAGAGTCATTGATGAAGTGATATCGAAATGTACTTACCATTAGGTGTGGCTACAGATGCAACAGAGCACACAGCAGACCACACTGGTACAGTTAATCCAGTTCCAGACCTCTGAATCACCACCTACATTACTGGTTTCTCCAGCATTTTCAATAGATCTTAGTGTTGTGCTCACTGCCTCCTCTGGTTGGAGGAACAATCAACCAAACAGAGAGAATTCCCACGGGCTCACCACATTAGTGACATAAAATAGTTTTCTGATGCAGCTCCTCTAGACTTTCCAAATTTTATTGGACTGAATGGATCAAGTAAACTCAATCAAATTCTCATTATACAAACAGTAGTTTTGGGGTGTTTGCAACTCTCAGAAAATGCCTTCATCATTTCACAGCTGTTTTTTTTGTGTTGTGTATGGGAAAAATTCTTTTGGGGGAAGTGTGCATCATGTGTTGCTGCAATAACAAGTATCGCTGTGGAGCCAAAATCACCTCATAAGCACTGTTTACTGGGGCTTGCCCTTAACAGCTAACTTAACACCTAACTACATTAATAAAAAAAAGTAGATAGAAATAATGCAACAAAAATGGGGACAAGAGTCGATGACATTGGCAGATTGTTGTAAGCAGGTTTACAGATCAGCTTCAGTCATCATTGGAAACATTAAGTGCTCCTAATTACTGCTACCACTGCTTCCAGGTACTGAAAATGACATTGGCAGGAAAGATACGACATGTCAGTGTCAGTTCCACAAACATCCCGATTACTCTGTGAATAGTACTCATTGTTGGCTAGCTACAGATACGTTGGGGCTACTGGACTATGGGCTTACTAAGCCTATTCAAACTGCCACCACGATCCTTACAGAAACTCAAAAGGCAGACAATAAAAAAATGAACAGCAACAAAAATGTAGGAGTGAATGGAGGCAGAAGATAGCTACAATATGACACATCTAAGTGAATAATGTATTATGGCATGTGCTGCCAGTTTCCTCAGCTAGCTGAGAAGTTTGTCTTTTTTATCAGAAATAATGCCTTATGAAATACCACATCATGGGAAAAGTGGACAACACAAGTGTCGCAGGTAACACAGGAATCCTGTGTTAAGTTGTGTGAAATGACACCAAATTTAGGGGCTTCTGGGCCTAGGCTGACTTGAAACTTTCAGCGATGTGAGTGAAGCAGTGCTTGCTGACCTCCAGTGTGTTCACCTTGCTGCACACAAGAGTGCACAACACTTGGGCGTGGTCAGAGAAGAGACAGGCTTGCAGACGGGGCGGTAAAACACTGTTTTTCAGCCTGCTGTTAAGTTACTCTTTCATGTAACACAATGTTTAAATGATATAACTGAGATATTTTCTTTGACCGAGATCTTTGCTGTATGTATTGTAATATTTTCATTCAGAATTGTCCCATTCACTGCTTTAAAGTGCTCCACTCCACCTGCCTTACAGTATTTCTCAGGCGCTCTCTAAGTCAGTCATTTAGTCGGTCAGCCAGTCATTCAGTAAGTCAGTACAGAGTAAGTCACAGGCTCAGCAGCAGCCTTGTGTTTGGCCCCCTGCCAGTCCTCAGTATAAGCAGTGATGAGGCCATGGTTTTCACTGTCAATCAGAGAAACTGAGAAGCCGGGAGCAGAGGTGAACCCTGGGGACACTCAGAGTAATGTGGACAGTGAAATCAGCCAACATTGGAGCAACACAACACCATTCAGCACTGCACTCCTCATCCAATCAGGGACTCACAAGCGGAAACTCCTCTTTCCATCATTATTATTGTCCTTGGTTTCTGTTTTTTTCTTTCCAAATTACAGTTAGGATAATCATATTAAGCCCATTGGGAAAAAAACAAACAGGAAAAACAAAGAAAGCAGCTGCGGGGAGGGCAAGCAGCTATTTATCAATTTCATCGTGTCTCTGCTTGCCTCCGCCTCATCTCTCCTTCTCATTCCTCTTTGCGTCCCCCTTGTTATGAGGCAATCATGTGGATCTTTATGAAATCTGATCTGTATCAGCAGAAAACAAGCACACTGCACACTCTGTCTCCTGCCCTCCTTCTCTATCAGTTCTCTATTGCAACCCTCCATCTTGTTCTCCTTCACCCATCTTTATTTTCTCCTTCTTATCTGCATCTCTCACATCACATCACTCTCTAACACTCTTCTTCCATCTCCATCTCAAGAATACATTTTTGATGGCTCTCATCCGGCTTTTCTTTTATACATGGATCCAATTCCTGACTTAGCTTGCTAGATGTGTAGGTTTGCGTGTGTGTGTGTCTGTGTGTGTGTGTGTGTGTGTGTGTGTGTGTGTGTGTGTGTGTGTGTGTGTGTGTGTGTGTGTGTCCCTGAGTGTTCAATGGTATGATGCACGTCAAAGGTCATAAGCCGGGACCAGAGCCCACAGTTCTGCGAGAACGTAGCAGCTGCCAACAGGATGCTTGAGCTCCGTGGTTTCATGAAGAACAACGACCTGCTGCCAGAAATAGAACCTTTTAGCAGCGAGGGCCCACAGAGACCTGGATACAGATCAAATAATGAGTGCAAAGCATCCTTGGCAACACACACACACGTATTTACATTTTGAATATTATGCTGATTTTGGTATAGTCTGATACTTTTAATCATATCAACACAGGTTCCAACTACCAATTATTTTTTGATAGGGGCTGCACAATTAATCAAAATATTACTGAAGTCACAATATGGCCATGTGCAATGTCCAAATTGCAGCAGCTGCAATTTTTGAAACATTTGTGACAAACCAGCTTTATAACGAAGTACTGGAGATGCTGCACAGATGCCCTGGCCTACAAATTCAGTTCTTCAGGTGTTTGTTTGGTACAGACCCCAACAAATGTCACATCATCATGATTTTTCTTTTTCAGTGAGAATTAAAATTGTGATGCATAAATGATCATTCCCACTAATCATGAATCATGTCGCAATCTTAATAATAACCATATTTGTGATTATCGATTAACTGGGGGATTTTTTTAAGGACCAGCATGTAGGATGACGAGGATCTACAGTGACAGCAAAACTCACAAAATCATCTATAGTGTTTGGTGTTTGGTTTAGATCATTCTATGGTAACTTCTTATTTTCTGATGATTATACACTAACGAAAACATACTTGTGAATATTATTTTCCATATCATCCATATTCTGCCAATAAATAATCCTGAACCTTCACACTAGCCCTTTAATTAACAGTCTGTGAAATGTCATAAAAAAGTTAAATACATTGCATCACAACATCCTAAGGCCCAACCTCATGTCTTCAGATCTCTTGTTTTGTTCAACTAACAGTTCAAAACCTAAAGATATTCATATAAATATCAAATAAGTCAGAGAAAAGCAGTAATTCCTTACATACCAGAAGGTGGGTTAAATTGGCATTTCTACTCAGAAAATAATTAGATGATTAATTGATTATCAAAACAGTGGCCGATTAATTTTCTTCTGATGAACTAACTGATTAGTCAACTGTTAGACCATTTTCACAGCAGCCTTATTGTAGGTAAACACAGGTGTTATCAATTATACTGATTAAGGTTCTGTTCCATTCAGGTCAAACAGAGTCAGGGTGCTGCTGTTGTGCATGTTGGCTCACTCTGCTACAGTAAATTTAATGGGATCTTAATCAGTATCACTGGTAACACCTGTGTTCACCCCACTGTTTCATATGGCTGCAGTGAAAAATATCTATTGTTTCAACTCAAATACAAACTAACATGGGTGCAACAGCAGAATAATCTTGAATCCCTACAGCTATGGTAATAACTATACAGGTGAGACATGGAGGTTTTTTCCACTTTTTTGAGACTTCCATGCCATGGCCTTATGAGGTGAAATGTTTCTATGAGAAAACAATTTCATCACAGCATTCATTTATTTTGGCAAAATCTAAAACTAGTGCTTTCAATCATATCACATACTTTCATCAGCAGATAGAATTCATCTGGTTGTTGAATTGTAAATGTTCAAAGTTTTTACTAAAGTAGACATCTACACTGTCACACTGTCATGTGACAGTGGGACACTTGAACTGAGCCCTGTGTTTTTCCTGGTCAGTTTGTCTGCTGTGCAGGAAGCCTAATGCTGGCAGCACCAATCATAGCAGCAGCACATTTAAGAACATTTTATTACTAATACTTGTGTGTACTTCTTTGAAAATAAAGGCTTTTAATTGAGTAGTCTTTCACTGTGATGATTTGTTTTTGATCACATATTTTAGGGATATTTACAGATTCTGAGTTATAGATAGAAAATATGTATTTTGTGTGTTTTTAACTGATCATAATTGAAAATATCTGAGTTAACTCTTGTGTTTATAGGTGTGACTAATATAACAGCATCAGAAACATCAATAAATCAGATGTGGACAGGAGTTCACTCCAAGTATCGCAATGAAAGACCTGTGAATCAATTAAGCTGATAGCTGATTCCAACCTGTGTTTTGATTTTTGATGGTAGGACAAAACATTTGTTTGAACAAGATAGATCACAAATTGTGTCTTTGTTATGGATTTGAGTATTTTTGCAGCACTGGTCTGAACAACATCCCTGTGACCACAGAATAATCTGAATTTTTTTTTAGAAAAAGTGGGGAGAATAGAAGAAAAAACAATGATAGCTAAGGGGAGAGAAGGGATTTTTGCTTCTCACACACACACACGATAGAAGATTTAACACTGCTACATCACACAGGTGCACAAAGTTTCCCACTTTTTCTCCTCCAGTTTGCATTTGTTGACAGGTATGAGACATCATGCACTCCATCATTTCCCAGGAAAGCTGGGTAAGGAACGCGTTAAGAGACAGAATCAAACTTCAACCCAACAAGAATGCAGACAAAGAGAGAGGCTCCGTCTCGCAGATCACAATGCAGTATCACCATGCAGTACGTACAGCAGCTGAGCACTGCAGTTTGGGGATCAGGATGCTCGGAATGCAGCGGTATATCAATTCCTTGCAAATTGGGCCAAAAGAAATTGAAATTCCTCCCGATGCCTCTCTCTTTCTCTCCTCCTCTCTTTGTCAGTTCTTTGTGCCTCTGCTCAACCTACACCCGGTCAGTGCTACAAACAACCACGCAAGTACAATCTCAATAAAACACAACTGTTTTACTCCTCGTAAAGTACTGTAGAATTTATAAGTGGCGGTGGGAAAATCACTGTTAAATTTCTATTCACACTGCGTATTGAATATCTCTCACCAGGTGTGCTGGTGCAGTGTCAGGCACAGCAGGAAGTGAAGTGTTACTAAGGATTCTAAGAAATGCTAAGAAAGTAGTGCAGAGTGCTGGATAACATCATATCTTGATATATAATACAAGAGATGGACACAATGTAATGGACACCTGTAAAAAGATTTACAATAATGTCTGCCTGCAAAAGATGCTGCCACCTTTGTGGAGCTTTTCATATTAAATTTTTGTTGAGACGGTACCACAGGGTAAGACTTTATTTAAAGGGGTACGTGTATGAGACATAACACTGCCATGACACTGTCATAACATCACATGATACCTGTCAGGAACATGAGTGATTATGAATGTTTTTCCGAAATCACATATTATGCACTACATACCCAAAATCTGCACTATTGCTCAACATACGTCTGTGTAAATAAACAGTATGTATCTTTCAGACGCACTATTCAGAGAGTATAACATCACTTCCTAAGAGACTCCCTGCCAGTTGGAGACACATACCCACGTATCTGTGCCAATGACAAACTAATTTTAAAAAATTTACAGTGTTTGTGAATCCCAAGACATGAACAAATTACCCTTACTGACAACAGTTTTACGTGAGTCACCTTCATGTTCATGACAGGTGTCATGTCATGATTATGATAATGCCATGTCAGTCTTTTGAACACCCTGTTAAATAAAGCGCTACCCACAGATATTTATGGCTGCATTTGTGCCATTAATGTTTTAATCATAAACATTACCATAACTTTGTTTGTCTTTCACAGTCTCAATAACAAAAAATTAATTCATAAGAGTAGTATTACAGATATAGTTATTTTCCCAATATTTTGTATTAGATTGCAGTAGACTTTGCAGGTGTTTTTGTTCGCCTATGATATTGGGAATATTTTTCAGGTCTAATCAGCTATATGTATATAAAATATGCAATGACTTGGCAAAAAAAAGAGTGGGGGAAAAACTTGATACAGCATAATACTGTGATATTTTGCATGGTATATTATATAGATACATGGGCACCATGGAAGGATTAATATTTTATAATATAAATTTTAGTATTGCCAAGGCAAAATATTTTTTGTGCCAGAACAATAAAATCAGTTGTTTTTATAGTGCTGAGGGTTTTTTTATCTAATGAGGTCAGCAGATGTCATGGTGAGCAAATTTGGTAGGTTTTTATGTCAGTGCTAGTCAGTCTGTCAACCTGACAATCTCATTTTGTTGTAAAGGAAATGACTAAAGAGAGATGAACAGACTGAGAATGTTTTCTTTTTTAAGAAAAGAGATGCCAACAAAGTTTTGTTTTGGGGACATACTTTGCATTTAGTTAAATTTAATGAATCGTGCAACATAGTTTATGTTATTGCAACACAAAGCATAAGGCAAAAGCTCAGTGATATTATATCAGGATTTAAGTATTGGGATCATTTAGTAGTGTTGGTGCTGTCTTGATTCCCACCCCTAAAAGATAGTAGGAAGACTAAAAATTGAGTGTTAAAAAGTATGATCGTCTGACTTAGAAGAATAAAGAAAGCACTGACAGAAGAAAAGAACAAACAAATCACTTCAGTATGTCTCACAAGGTGTAATGGTGATGTTGCTGTGCTGATATACAAACAGCATGTGACAGGTACACTTTGGTTAACTTGTGAGCTGCATACAAAATAACTGGTGTCAAATAACTGTACTGTCACAATGTTGCATCTACCCTATCTTATTATATTACAGAGACTATGTTTGGATAATGGACTAAAGATACTCAGGTGCACGGTCTTAATTTTAACTATGCCTAAAACAGCAGTGATATGTATCGTCAGTAAAGACTTCATCAATAGCAATAAAGAAATTGTTCAGTAAAATGTTCAATGGTTTCATTTAAAGTCATTCAGTGCAAATGGTCATGAAAGCACATAGAAAATACACTCTGGCTCATTAACAGCCTATTATTTTCCATGATAATATAGAACGCTACGAGTGACATGCAAACAACCAATCAGTTAACAAGAACATTGTTAGTCACACCATTGACATATGACCTGACAACGGAAACAACATGGAGTGAAGGAAATGTTTTTTTTTTAGGTCTATTAGATCTAAATAAAGCGGTTAAATTCAAAGTAAAGTGGTTAAAGTCAAAGTAAAGTGGTCTTAAGTGATCTTAAAAATAGGTCATTAAAAATGATCAGTAATTAGTGATACCAACTGAGATACATGATTTTATTGAGATAAATGTTTCAGCTAAATTGCCCAACTGTTATTTAAACTACGTGACATGATTTGAAGAGTCCTATTATTCCTTACCGGAGAGTCGAGCCCAGCTGGCTATACTGAGCTGGGACTTTAAATGCAGTGAGTTATGGTGTAATAATTAAACTCAGTGTCCCAGATTTAGTCTCCGGCAGTTCTCGTTGCAAAATATTTTGGTATATGCAAAATTCAGCATGTAGTGTCTCAGCTGGATTCCTGACCCAGTTCATACTGTTTGTCCACTTAACGTCCCAGTCTGTGACTACAGCCTGCTCCACTGTGTGAAACTCTGTGATCACAACACTCTGACATTTTCTATACAGTGATTTGTAACATACATGTTTCCTGTCTCATATTTATATGAATGGATTTACAATAAATCACATTAGAGACTTCTAAAAACTTTACAAAACAAATATTGGGTGAGAGCTTGTGTGCACGCTTCAGACGTGTGCACACAGATCTGGTCTGAGAGGCTACAGTTGATATTTAGGCTAAAAACATGGTGTAAATGGTGTCTTTTTGGGTCAAATTTTAATGTTGTGGCTTACGGACACTTGGATTACACCACATGAGCAGTATGGGGACATTTTGTGGGGTTTTTTGTGTTCTTTTTTACATTTTAAAACTGGTCACCATTCACTTCAATTGTATTTGGTTGCAACGCTGTTTTCTACTGAAGCTCCGGGAGTGTTTTGTGAAGTGGAGATCTTCACCCATCCTCACATCAGCACAGGGGGGAGTAGATATTGAGTGAAATTTCATTTTTGGGTGAACTATTGCTTTGAAACACATGCACGGTTGTAATGTTTATTAATCCTTCTTTTTAAGAAAACCAGTACATTTCATTTCCAAATCAATAGGTATCATCTAAGATTGTTCAGGTGTTAATATGAGCATCCTAATTTAGCTGATCAAACTTTTTAATCTAAACTCTAATATATTTGTGTAATATCTACCCACCTGATGAATCAATGAAAAATAATATATTAAAATTTACATTATGGAAAGGTTGTAATTTTTTCCTCTAAGAAGATTTTTCTTTAACATTAAACTTATAAAGTCAGACTTCAGCTGACCTAATAAACTAAATACATAAGAATATAATGTAAATCAAATTTAGTAACAGCTTGCTTACTGTAGTTGACCATTTTCTGACACTTTATGGACCAAACAACTGATCAGTTAATTGAGAAAATGGTCAACAGAATAATTGATAATGAAAATAATTGCTAATTGCATCCCTAGATGGAATAAATGTGTGACAATATAATATAACTTATATTCATCAACAGCTTGCCCTTTTTAGGCTTCAACCCTTGGTAGCATCCTAAGTGAAAGCTTTCCATATTTCCATATATAAGCTAATGCTATAAAAGAAAATCTTTAGTGCCAAGAAAAAGTGCTGCAAAGTGTGCACTGTATCATAGGAATCTGTTTGCAGTAATATTGACATACTTATACTACTTAAAATGTTGAATGTGAAATGAATGTTTTTCTCAAAAAGAAAAAAATATATGATGTAATAATGACTTGAAAATATACTGTAGATTATGAGTGTCACAGGGAAATCAGCTTTAATTCATTCTGAAGCCTAGCTGCTAACTCAGCAAATGACACACACAGGCAAGCTGACTACTACTTTCTTGTTGGTGGGAAAACAAGGGTGAAACTCTGCTGTTCTTTGTCCTCACTAATAATTTAACAGCTAATTTTCCTGCAAAACCTCTGATGACTAGCAGTTGGTCTAATAAATAAAATTATTAAACTTCCATTCAGAACTTATTTAGACACTCATTAATTTCTTCACTATCTTCCAGCACACACTACACAGAAGACAGACTGAGTCCTTTCTCTACATTCAGTTTTACATACATCATGACCACCCATGCCATCCTAACATTTAACTTCAACTCAAGTCAATATTAGTGAGAAATCCACATAAAAACCACATTGTCTTCTACTTTGCCAGATCTGAATGCCATTGAATCTCTTGTGCCACATAATGCAAAGTTAGCAGGGGATTAGAGATGTCTGATGCTAAATATTTGAATTAATTTGAGGGGATTAGGAACAGGCTCTGGCTCCCTCGAGGTATAATGGACTTATCCTTCAATGATATGACCGCATCCTCTCAGTTCATATTTATTTTTGTTTATTTTTCACTTGGCTGTTATTTGTAGAATCATTCTAAGAAGAATCAGACCCATGGATAACGCTGAAATCTAAATGTGGTGACTTATATAAACAATGTGCATGCTATACAAAGACTCACAGAGCTCTCAGTTTGAAGCAACTCTTGAGGAGTTCAGAAGTAATCACAAGTTAAAGTTCAAACTAAGATCAATACTGTATTTCAGACACTCACAACCTACAATGTTGCATTCAAGCACACTTTGAGAAAAACAATAGAATGTTTACTTATGACACTATGGACAGCTTGTCCTCCCAGGTTGGTGTTACTGCAGCAGCTTGAGAAAATCAATTTTGGGCCTTGGGATTAGAACCTGGCAAACATTAAAGTACAAGTCAGCTGTCTCTGACAGAGAAAGTTAGAGGTATCTCACACTGAGTCTGTATCCCACTGCTGTACATGTGCAGGGATTTTTCCTGCAGGAGGAGAGGGTTGAAACATACGACTGACTGACCAGCAGAGTGACTCATACTATCTGCGAGTCACAGCTAAAAACCCTCTTTTACTAAAAGAGTGCTGTGGAAAACTATTTCTGGACCACACTCAAACTTCTAAATATACTCATAAAGAACAATCTTAAAGCAGCAGTAACTTATTTTTTGAATACATGGGGGCAGTGGAACAAGCTGTAAACACAACACTGACATTATATCGCCTTATACAGTGATAAGAGTAATATCAGTATTCATATGGATTTGTGTTTCTGGCCACCCAGCAAATATAAGATGAACATTCACTGGGCCTTTAGCTTTGTCTCCATCTCCTCTTGAGGGAAATATTTATCTCTTTAGCTGGTAAATGCTCCACTATGACCACCAGCTAGCTAACATTAGCCCCTTTTACACTGCCTGTTCTGCCTCTGTATAAAACGCTCGCTGGCAGGACGGGATGACGTGTTATGTGTAACCCACCAGCCACAGAGGGATTTAAAGAGCAGCTAGCAGCAGTTAGCAACTAACTTAAAGAAAAAGAGCAGCAAGCGAAAATATCTGCAAATTGGGGAAACAGCGAGGTCTGAGAGCTCCTTACCCTCCAAGCAGAGGATGAGATTAAACATCTTACAACAGTGACCATAAAAGCCATTATTGTTAAGAAAGCAATGCTGCTGATGTGAATTGTTATACATCACACTGGACGCCGATGGTATCGTGTTACACGTCACATAATAATACAATAGTGATATGTATCGGAAATAGATATTTTATTTATAGCAATAAGAAAACAGTTTGATAAAATGTTCGATAGTTTAACTGCAATAAAAGCACATAATGAATATGCCTTGGCTCATAAACAGCCAAAATCATATCCCTTGATAATGGAGTGTGCTACGAGTGATACACATACATAAAGTGGTTGAATTCAAAACAAAGTGGTGATTCCATTGTCAGTATGTCAGTGTGCCAATAATCAGATCACTGTTCATGTTTCTCCTGGTGTTTATTAAAAATATCAATACTGACTAAAATAACACATTTTATCATAATACATTTGTCAGCTATATTACGCCGACATGCTGTCTAAAATCACACATGGGAGAAGCATTATGCATTATGTCTTATTTGGTTCAGTATAAAAGAGCAAAGTCAACATAATGACAGGTCTTCTTTACAGTGGTGTTGCAAGATCTCTGTGTAAAAAGGGCTGTTGTTTGGTGCTGGGCAGGCAGAATACAGTGGTTTTATCTGATGATTTTCACTGAAAACACCTGCCTGCTGCAGCTGGAAACAGGAAGACTGAAGGAAAACATTAAAGTTGTGGGTCAATAAACCAAAACAATGAGCTTAAAGACACTAAAATGCTCAGTAGAACTCAAGGGAACTGGTTGATAGTTCTCAGTGGATTCATCACCATGAGCAACTCCTTTCACATGATTGATTTGCACAGCTTTAAATTACAAAATATTAATAGAAACAGAGCACAATTGAGTCCTGCCCACACCAGAGGGGAAAACAATTCATGGCTTTCCACTGACTTTGTGCTGTGTGAAGGTGCCTCCTTGTCATTTCTGTCTGCTAGAAAACAACAGAAAATGCCACAAATCTGCTGTTTGATGGGATGCACTACCATCAGGGTAGAGAATCAGAACTACATTTTTATAAGCTGCTAAATCAAACAATTGAACCTTTAAGAAGACAAAAGAGGATACAGGCAATAAGACAGGAGGCATCAGCAGGAAGAATGTTTAAGTTACAGTTGCTAATTTGCTAGGAAACTGTAGAGATTGATTTTTGTTTGATGATACAAATAATTGCTGTAAAATATCTAAGTATTTCACTTCTGGCCATTCAGTGGGATCATTTCTCCAGGAAAAGCAAGGTAAAGAGAAGGGACACTGAAACAGTCTGACATTATTGAATTTGCCAATATAACTTCTCTTCTTTCATAGACATAGGGGGCTAAAATAATAGTATGAGATGTTGAATTGTAATGATTTTTAGCTAGCTACAAGCATTTTGATAGTGTTTGAGGAAGATGCATCCATATTAATGAAATATTGACTTGTGTAATCTTAGTTGGAAATCATAAAATGTAAAATACTGTATTCTTGAGTCAAAATGAAACTTTTTCTTGGATTGGTTGCTGAATCTAATCCAGTTCAACTGTCAGCTTTGGCCACCTACCGGATATATTTTGATCGGGGAGGAGGAGATATATAGAGTGTCTCTGCAGAGTCTTTTGTGTGGGAGCATGTGTTAAAACAGTTCCTCAGCTTGTGAGATTGTTGGTTAAAAGAGACAGAGGCAGTTCCTAGGCATTCCTCAAACAATAGCATTAAAAAGTCATACCTTCATGATTTGTTCAAAGAACATTTTCAAATCAATCTCCAGAGTGTTGCAATGCAGGTGCCTTCATCACAGAGGAACACACCAAACTGCATATAGAAAATGTTTTGTTTTCAGAAGTGCCCCAGAATTATTTTCTGATTTATTTCTATATTTTGCATTTCTGTATTGCGGTGTTGGGAGCTGTGGTGTTGCGTTGCATTAGTATGACCACTGTGACTGTGATGGTTAATTTATGATGATGCTTTTCTCTCCTCTGTTCTGTTCTGTTTCCCCCATGCTACAACACAGCATCTCTCTCTCCCTCTCTCTCTTTCAGCTGTGGCTTCTCAGGACCGGGCCATCGTTGCAGACAGAAGGAGGGTAGAGTCTATAAATAGAAATTGGACCAATTATAAAGCAGATGTTCCCCTGTATGATGGTGGGAGAACACTGTCGGGTGGGGTGTCTGTGGTACTTTCAATATCTCTCTGAGCGCTTGTTCTCTGTTGTTTCACCCTCAGTCTCCAAGTTAGTCTTTGCCTGTCTCATTTTTCTGACTCCGTCTGGCTTTCTCCTTCCTGTTTTTAATTGAACAACTTTCTCATTACTATTTTTTCTGAAATACCAAGCTGTGTCTTTTTTATCTCTCTTATATCTACGTCATTCACATGCGCACATGTACATAGAAGCTCACGTGTATGATCGTTGCACGTTCTCTGCCGACATTTCTAAATAAACCTCCTCGCCTCAGCTTGACTGACAGCCCTGTAACAGACTGTGGCATACAACATCCATTTGTTGCTTGCTGTTTACATCTCTCTAAATTGCATTCCCATCACCAGGTTGTTTAACACAGCTCTGACTCGTATTTCAACAATTGTTATCATTTCTCAAACAATCCTACATGAGCAGATTGTCTCCATGAGAAATTCAACTGATAAGACGGCTTCTCGCTAAATGGTGAAAAAAAACATGCTCTAATTTATACTTTTGATTCCAGGCTGGAGATACCATTTGGGACTTTGTGGTGAATAAGCATAATCTAAAAGATCCAAATATGGAATAGCCCTTGGTTATCAACACTTTAATCAGCACTGCAATCTTTCTGTAATTTGAGGGGAAATCCTCTTCAATAACAGATTTTGTGCATATTATCCCTATAATCTGGGACAGTTCAATCAGTGTCTCTGAACTATTTGCAAACAGAAACACATCTGACATCACAAAGCAGGACATGAACCCAGACAGAGGTTGTGTTGTTATCAAGAGAGAATCCCAGAACTGCAATAGATGAGATACTGTTTTTAATAGAAAAATGCCACAGGTGGTTTTTCTATCAAAACACCAGATGTACAAACAAAAACAAGTAATATGAACATAGATAATCCCAAAAGTCTGTCTCAACTTTATCACAAGTATAACAATATGTGCTCCGGTTTAAAGGAATAGTTTGGATTTTTTTAAGTGGGTCTATATGAGGTACTTATCCACAGTCAGTGTGTACTACCTACAGTAGATGGCAATCACCACACACCCAGTATGGAGAAGGAGACAGGAATATCAATGTAGGAAGCTAAGGAATGTACTACTGTGGGCAGAATCAGCAGCAACACGTATCTTAACCACCTAAAAAAAGGCACACTTTTAAAAAGTCAATATCAGTTTAAGCATAGGCTATTTTTAGAATACTTTCACTGCGTAATCTTGTCATCAGATAGCCTTTTACCATGGGTATCCACCATTATGTCTTTGCATGCTCTCTCCAAAGCCACCAGACTCCTTTGGCAAAAATAGCAATTTTACCTGACAGAGAGCAGGAGCTGCTGATCTACCGCTGCCTCAATCGGTTTGATTGTATGTGACTTCAGTTAGGCTTGACCAGTATAAATATATTACAGCATAGCATGGTATTAAGAAAACCCCACAGTGATTTTCCATACTGTCAAAAATACACACACTCCTCTTTCTATTAAACTGGTATGGAGTTGCTGTACAGGGGCAGTACATCATGGTGCACAGCATGTGCCACCAGAGATCAGTTTCCCTACTAGCAGACAAGGCTGAGTTGAGAAATGTGCCATCTGGAGGATAAAATACAGGACTAACTGGAAAAAAAGAAAAATGTCTCTACCCCTGTTAAGGAAGATTTAGTCCTGATGACTGCAACTGTAACTTCAGTTGAGCGAGTGTGTGACAGACTAATTATTACAATGTCTGTGGTGGAGAGTGACAGTGAATTTGCGTTTCCAAACTGTGGGAATAGTGTCACCATGTGGATCAGTTCCGCCTACACTGAGGGCATACTATCTGCAGTACTGTATATATAAATGTCAGAAAGGTATGAAAAATGTAACTTGATATAGCCAAAGCCTAACTTCTGTGACTCCAAACTAACCCTTTAAAACACCAAAATCACACAATAACATAAACTCACTGATCGCGACAGCAGTAGACCAGCAACTGTTCTGTGATGTAAAATTACTGTTTTTGCCAAAGGAGTCTGGTGGCTTTGTGGTTTCCCCATAAGAAAAGACTGTCTGACAACATGGTAAAGCAGTCAAAATATTCTAAATATATGATACTTTAGATGGCTAAAACAACAGTACTCCTGCTGCTTCTCAAAAATGGGGGCATGTCATCTGCCATCTGCTATGGGTAATACACTGTCTATGGAGAAGTACCTCATACAAACCCATTTCAAAAAATCTGAAGTATCCCTTTAAGAGGAAGTTTTCACTCCAGCTTCTATA
Source organism: Lutjanus erythropterus (assembly GCF_056507025.1). NCBI lineage: Eukaryota > Metazoa > Chordata > Actinopteri > Lutjaniformes > Lutjanidae > Lutjanus > Lutjanus erythropterus. The sequence goes on from NC_139318.1 coordinate 25,863,755, forward strand.
GCATGGCTATCATCTTCTTTGGCTCTGTCCTTGCCATCGCTGTAATCGTAATTCCAGTCATCGCCATCTTCAACGTTATTGTCACCTTGATCGGCAACATCGTGGCCATCATCAGTTTCCCTGATGAGTGATAAGGTCCTGTTAGATTCTGCTGCAGCGAGGCAAAAGCCCAATCCATGCTAAGTAGGTTAGGGGGGTAAATCTTCAGGTCTCCAGAGACCGAGCGCTTTCCCTCCGTGTCTCTCTCCCTGTCAGCATCTGACAAGCTCACCAAGGCTGAGCTGAAAAATACCCATAACATCCACCTCCGCAGTTCTCTTTACTGCCATGCTCTCCTTCACTCCCTGCCACGATCTATTCTCTACTGTCTGTCTCCACTTTGCTCCACGCATTTCTTTCTAGTCCTTCCATCTCCCACGACTTCCTCTTCTTTCCAACTTTTTGCAGAATCTCCCTTCTCATGCACACATACAAATATGCACACGTGCAAGTAATACATTTATATGCACACATCTACAGTTCAAAAACTAAATATTTTACTCCCATAATCCAAGCATTTATTCAGCCTACAGTTGCTCTGATAGCCTGTAGGCCAGCTTAACTGACAGTGCATCTTGGCTGCAATTTGCAACATGACTCACTGGAGTTGATGTGAAACTTTATGACAGATGACACAGCCACACTTGACTCACAGTAACAGTGAAGCATAGCCTAATTCAAATTAGGCAAGTGATTTATTTTAGGATGAAGGCAATAGGCTTTCTCAGCTACCTGTTAACAGTGATGATTGTTTGGATGTAAATGTGAATGATGTGTTGTGCTGCATTCAGAAGCGTTATAAAAAGCTGTGCTTGGGAGAGGCTCTGGGCAAGACTTGTATGCTCACTAGTGCCTGTCAGAATGGGTGGATTTAGCTTTGTTCAAGTGTACATTTACTTTGTAACATCAGCTGTAACAGCATGTAGTGCTTGCTCAAGATAAGAGCCTAAGATCCATTACAGCTAAAAGGAAGTGACCAATATGTAAGTGCACACTTCAGCTAAGAATTGTGTGATAACCCAGGTCTTTGGGGACGAGAGATCACAAGCCCACAAGATCATTAAACACTTCATCAATCAAGGCAAAAACAGTGGCTAGAACAAGTTCACAGTTCTCAACCAGCATGCAACTAATTCACATCCTCACTCAGTTTCACTCCAATGGTGCAATCCAGCCTGTGAGCCGGTCACAGCCAACTTGACAACAATAGTCATCACTGACATTACTCACAAATGTCAATGAGAAATAATTACCACAGGATGAATTAAATCAAAATGGAGCATCTGAATCATCAAAAAATGTACCCTGCTTATGCTGCGAAAGACTTTGTAGTACTGCTGATATGCTAGATCAGTATCAAGACACTGCATATATGAAGTTTGCACCAATGTCACTTTTTCACATGATACCATCTCCCTCAACACAGATGTTATGAATGGGCAGAGTACAGTTGACAGGAAAGAAATGGATATCTTGAAAAATTAAAGGTGATCTGTACACCAGAGGTTTTCACTGATCCAAAACTTTGTGCTCAAACCCAAAAAGATATGGAAATGTGCTACACGGAACCAAACCAGGCATGTCTATAATTTGAAAATTGGGGCCCCAGGCCTGACACCAGGATGAAGTGTCTGATAGGACTATTAAAAACTGCAAGACAGAATTTTTTCATAAAATAAAATCCACTGATTTTCCCATGCAATGGCCTCAGAAAGGTCTAATTAACAATAACAAAAGACTGCTGTTTGCAGCTTGGAACACACTCTATGTCTCTCTCAGAGCTATCCGTTGTTCTGAAACCACAGCGAAGCAGTAATCATGTATCTTGACCAATAATTTTGTTATTTTTGCCATTTCCCTATAGGGACATAAAGTTTAAACGGAGGGGCACAAAGTATGAGCTAAACCCCCTTAAGAGCCCTCATGGCTCTGGGTCTGTGGGACTTGCACTCATGTAGAACCGAGAAATGTTGGTCTGGAATCTGACCAGGGAACACAGACCTGACCTGATTTCACAGCTGATTGCTATCAACAAGTTAATGCTAATTTACAAGTTGTCAAAACAAAACTTTGCTGACTGAAACAGAATGACTAAGCCACTCATTTAAGGTTTAAAAGTGATGGATGATAAACACGATTTGTTTAGAATGAGCTTTTCAGTTTTGCTGCATCAAGCACAATAAAGACAACTTTGACTGTTTGCCCTTTTAAACTCTAACAACGTTTCATTTTTTGTTGCCATAGCGGCTAACGTTAGTATTGCTAATTTATCACCTGCTCTCTCCATGATCAGTGCTGAAAAGATAAAACAAAATGAAAATTGCATTTCCAAAACTGACGCAGTTTTCAGTGTTATTGTGATTTTGTTAGAATTTGCTAAAATGTTCAGCTACATTCAAAAACTCATATTCACACTGAAGTCATTTCTCTCAGTTTATTTTTCAAACCTCATTTTTAAAAAAGCAGCACTATGGGGGTTTTCTTTGTGCGTTGCACCTGTGTCTGAGAGAGTGTTGCTAACTTGGGTTGATGCTGGACAGTATTTACTGGGAGTTTTCAAAGCATGGTAATCAAACACAATTTTAATGCTAATTACATTTTCAAATGGTTATACTTACCATTGGGAATTTAACCCTTGTTTATAGTGAAATCGGTGATCAATTCATCCCTAATCACTGCAGTCTGATCACAGCTGGGTCTTCTCAGATCCATTTTGGTTTCACACATAATGTGAAACAGACCCAGTGCAGTAACAGAATTTGACCTAATACATGACTCACGTATGTTTATATACTATACATATATGCTAAACAAAGCCTGAAGACATAAAGATATCTGGTTTTAAATAAGGATTCGTCCGTTGATCACAATCACGAGAATGTCCATGGACATGTTTGTATAATATTTAGATTTAATTACATGTTTCATTTAGGAAACCGTGTGCTTGGTAAGTCAACGCCACACGGCCACCCCATCCCTTCTCCTCTCTTAAGCCTGCAGGCAGTCCATAATACTATATGCCTGAATTCATTCTGAATCTGTTTGTGCAGTCGATTGCACAAAAGCCTTTTCTTTTTTTACCATTTTAACAGTGTTTTGGATGTTTTTGTTTTCCATGTGAATGCACCACGGCAGATGCTGACTGCGTTTGTAACTCAGCACAGAGTGACAGTGGTGACTTCACATGCATACCATCTGTACTAGAGATGTTGCAATAATGTTTTTTCCTTCCAGATAGCGATTCAGGTATCTGAAGTTTTCATATCAGCCCAATACCACTGCATTAAAAATAATAATAAGAAGAAAATAAAAAAATATATTTTACAACAAGGATGTATGGATGTGATTGATTGTTCTATGGACCAGCTCAGGTTAAACCCTGTGTAAAAACAATTAAATACAGAGAATGAACAATGAATGTGTATGAGACCCTGCTGGGAAGTAGCAGGTTCCCGTTTTTGGGGTTAATACTACTACTGATAGCAGCATTTCAGGCAGTGTTGAAGGAATTTTCGGTATCGGAAAAACCCTGATGTATTCCATGTTTATGTATTAGGTTGGTTGCTGCGTAAACTACTAGAGAACTGGGTGAAAAATAGAAACATTTCCCTGCAATGAAGCAAGTGCAACACTGTTATTATCCTCTCAGACAAACAGCACTGCCTACCTCTGTGAGGTGAGGATTGGGGTTGAAGCCACACTGGTTGCACACCATGCAGCGACACTGTGTACAGGTGTTGAAGTTCGGCTTGTCGTCCCCGGTGCCCGTCAGGTCGGTGGTTTTGCAGACGGGGCACAGTTTGCTGCTGGGCATGGGGGCAATTTGTGGCACAGAGTAAGGAGAGGTGGGGACGCTGCCTCGGTCCGGGGACACAGAGGGGGACCTCCCAGTCCTGCTGCTACCCACATCCACCTGCAGACTCTTCCTGGCCACATGACCCTGGCCCTGTTCTCCTTGAGAGCCAGCTTGTTGAGGGGTGTCATGGGAGGCCAACCTATCCCCTGTCCCATGACCACTCTGGACTCCTGGTTTAGGCCCCGGGTCTGATGGTGCCGGTCTGGTAGAGATGATAAAGAGAAGACAAAAGTGGATATTATACCAGGTCCTGATTTTCCTGACTTTAGTTGAATTAATGAAAAGACTTAAATTTTGCAATTGTAAATTTTATATTTTTTGTACAGTTTGTCACAATTGTGACATACATACTTTTACCTCTATATGATTTGTTATTTTTAAATTCTTATCTGTTATATTTCTTTTCTTCAAATTATTATTTTTCACACTGGTCTTTTTGGCACAACATTAATCAGTATGCCACACTATATTTCAGTACATATGTTGCTTTTGTATATGACAAATAAAACCTTTGATACCTTGTACACTCCTTATTGTTATGCAACCACAAAGTTGAAATTCCCTTCAGCCCATGGCAGTCCCTTCATCACACACAGCAGTGTAGGAAATTAACTTACTGAAATATGAATATCTACCAGCCACTGACAAATAAATGTTTAAATTCTGCAGCCACTCAATAGTAAATCATTATTTTGTGTCTGAAATCTTCCAGCTGTATTCATATTTTACCAGCATTTGGCTGGTGTTCATTATGCACAACATTTCACTGACATCATCAAGAATTTTCCAGTTCAATTTCATCTGTAAGTCAAATGTTTTAACAAAAACTCAACATGTTCAAGGGTAATAACATATGATATACATGCAATAATAATTATAATAACAACAACAACAACAATAATAATAATGATAATAATAATAATAATAATAATAATAATAATAATAATAACAAATTAAGGGCCAGTGTGTACAATTTAGTGAGCTCAATGTGCGAACTATACGTACCACAGCCTTTGAGGGAGCTCACTTTTGACCTCAAAGAGGTGTTTTCTAGTGCCTCAAAGAAAGGACTGACCGTGACTCTTGTTGCAAAGAAACATTCATAGCTGTATGGTACATTCTTACCACATCTGCTATATAATAATCAATTAATCAGCCAGGCCCGTATCAAAACCAGACATTACAGTATGATACAATACAGTCAACGAAAGGACACATTGTTCTCTGCAGTGATGTACAATAGCTCATTGGCACAAAAAAGACATGGATAGGCCATATAGCTACTATGATATTTCGCCAACATATTTCAATGATGACGGCAAGAATCACATTAAAGTGAATTAGTGATGAAACACCCTAATGAATTAATCATACATCAATAATAGACTAATTTTACATGTGATCCATGATTATGAAGTAGATACAGAGAAAAATGCATACTGTCAACATTTTAACCCCCCTGTCAGTTCTGGGCTAATGGAGAAACTTGGTGGTACAATGCAGCACTAATGAAAACTTATTTAAGAATATTATATTCCATTCCTCCCATAGCCTGCCAATAAATCCTTCTAAATCTTACAAACTGGACCTTTGATATAACCAAAATTGATTTGCTTTTGCACATGCATTTCTGTAATATTTTCAAATATTTTTTGCAGCTTCATTTTTTTTGTCACTCACTGTAAAATGTAACCACAGGTGTGATTGAAAGGAAGACTGAGGGGGTTGATTAGAAGAGAATGGTGAGTAAAAATTAGTACGAAAAAGATGGAGTTCATGAATCAGTGATCAGTGAATTTAGGAGCTTTGCTCTGTTTTATTGAAGCAACCTAGTTTGTAGACCTCATAACATTTTAGCACTGCACTGTAAATATATGTAGCACATACGTTTTATTCTGAGTGTATATTTTTAATGAGGAGCATTTAATGTTTACCTCAGTAGGTTTTTATACCAGTAATCTTAATTTCAATAGGAACACTACTTCTTGCTGAGTGGTATATGTTGGAACCCTCCAGCTGTAAGATGCACTTGGTCCACGTGCCATTAAAAGATTTTATTGTTGTTCATAGTGTGATATCAGACTACTCAAAACGTTGGCCAACAGAGAGGCATATGTTGAATATTTTATATTGCCTCTATCAGTTTCTGTGAAGTGCTCCTTGTGGCTTGTTTTCACTCTTTGAAGCTGCTGTGTTTGGGCCTCTGTGATGTGTTTAGGGTGGAACAAAGGTAGTGTATCAGACAACAGTATTGTAAACTTTTTGGTTTTCTTGCTCATTCGGGCCCTCGGGCATTCACGCCAATAGTTAAATGGGAATGGAGGATTTCCACTGTCATAACAACTTAGACCTTGTTTTGTCATGCACATCATCTTCAAAGACAGTCTCAGCAGCAGCTCTGCACCCACAGAGAATGATGGAAATAAAGGGACAAATAAAGGAATTAAAATAGAGCATGTTACCTATTATGAGTCACAGCTGATGACTTGAGCTGCTGCACAACTCTAACCTTGTTCCACCCTCCACAGGAGTTCTGTGTTCATCGTGGTGAGCCCATCAGGAAGAACCTGCACTTCTCAAACCATTACTAGACTGTTCGATTTGATATTACACACAGGCCTGACAGCGTGTTTGACCAGCACTCCCACTCTATCACAGACTAAACTGGACTTTTGAGGATACTGTTAAAGCTACACTTTCAGAAATAAAGAACCTTTTATAGAGGTTCTTTACCTGGAGCCTGTTCAGGGGTTTCTATGTAGAACCAAGCATAAGGATTATATCAAGAAACATCTGTGAAAGGTGTAATGGTTCCATTAAGAACCCTTTCTGGGGGTTCTATCCCAAACCCTTCCACCTTCTAAGGGTGCTAACAAGAACCCACCAAGGGGATCCTACTGAGAATCCTAAACGTAACCCCTGACAAACTTCAAACTTCTTCAAAAGCAAATGGCTCTGGGTAGAACCCCCATCCTTTAGGAAGAACTGTTTTGGAACCCTTATTTCCAAGTGGACAGCTTAAGTATCTGCCTGGTATCCTCCCAAGGTAGAAGGTAGTTTCACACAATAATTATCACTTGAATGGCAAAGACACCAACTGGAGTCTCTTATGATGCATGCAAAGCCCCGGGCATGGCTTAATGATTTACAGTTTAAACTGAAAGCATCATTTCAAAAGATTTCTTTAGATATTCTCATCCATGAGAAAATGGGACTCCACTGTGGACAACTTGTGGCTTTGTGTCTAAAGCAGTACAAATTGCTTGCTTTATCACAAAGTGGATAAAGCACTGCCAGTCTTTTCTAATGGGAGGTCCCTGTAAAAATTTCTATTGTAAGGAGGCAGAAAGAGAGATAGTTAGATTCTCTGCACAACCTCAATAATACACGTGGCAATAGCCTACTGTCACTTAAAGGAATGGTTTAACATTTTGGTAGATTTGCTTATTCTCTGTCTTGCCGAGTGTTAGATGAGAAGATCAATACCACCAGCGGCTGGTTAGCTTACCTTAGTGCAAAGATTAAAAGAATGGAAACAGGCAGAACAGCTAGCATAACAGCTTGACTGAAGCAGCATGCTTCATGCTTAACCAAACAAGATATAATGTCTTAATTCAACCCTAAAAATAATGTTTGTATACTACAACATCGTTTTCGTGATTTGCTGTTGATAACTTAATTCCTGCCTGGATCATGGCCACAGAAAACGCTTCTTGGAGTGAATGAAACATATTTATGTAACTCGCTGGAGTCATTAAGAGGTGGTTGGGGTTGCTGGCGGTAGAAACCCTCCAACCCTGGACTCCAGTGTTCACTGTAACATTTTCGTTAAGGTTAGGTAAAGATCAAGTTTTTGGTTAAATGTTAAAATAACATCTCCCATCTCAAGCCACTGCTGACTTAAATAATGCTGTAGTTATTACAACTGGACAGTGTGTTGCAAGATTGCCTGTTTTTGACAGAAACCAAAATGGAATAAGTTGTCAGTGAACATTTTACTGATACATTCAGGATCAACATTTTTGTGTCTTGCCAGGCACATTAATTAGCAATGTTTCCATTTCCTCAGTATGTTATTAGAACATAATTCAGTCAGCTTTTCCCTCAAAACATCTTTGCTGTCACAAATTAGTTTTATATAAATGTAATTCTAAGAGACTGGTTATTTAATGAGCTTTAGAGATGCTGGTGAATTTCGTGGATAAGTGGATTTTGTTATCTTTAGACAGAGCCAGGCTAGCCATGCTAGTGATCTTTATGCTAAGCTAAACTAATGGGTTGCTGGTACAGACACAAGAGTGGTATTAATCCTCTCATCTGACTCTTGGCAAAAGAGTCAAAAAATATGTCAAACCATTCCTCTAAAAGACAGTGTATATACTGTTGTTGTCTGGTAACAAGCACACAGTGGACATCATGTTTTGGCAGACAGGGCAGGTGGGACAAACATGTCAGGACAAGCCAAAACAACATGTCTCAGTTGCATAGTATGGAGGGTGTCTGCAACCACAATAAATGTGCTAGTTTGGATAGATTTTGAATATCATTATATCGTGATATGTCAGAAGTGTTGTCTTTTCTTGGTTTTAAAGGCTGCATTACAGTTAAGTGATGTCATTTTGAGAATTTACCAGACTGTCCCAGCTGATCTCATATTTGCCATTACTCACTTAGACATTATATCCACATTAACCTCACATTTTGTGGAAGCACCAATAGTCATCCCTGTAATATTGTTGCGATATAATACAACAAACTTATTTTATCCCCTCGGCCACCAATGTATGCAAGTATCAGAGCGCCTCTGGCTCCTGACACAACAACTTTGTTATGTTCAAATCCATTTTCGTTTTGAGTGCAGAACACGGAACATATTCTTTCAACATCAAATCATAGGTAAGTTCAGTAACATCTCAGCAAACAAATTTCTCACGTCTCCTCCAGCACCGTTGCACCGATACCACATTGTAACTGACAATACAGAGTCTGAGAGTATAAATCAAAGTATTGGCTAGTACAAAGTTTAGATCCGTTAGACTACATTACTTCCAAACTGTTTGCTGTACAATAAAAAGCACTGCAAGTAAACAATTACCATAGGTCACTTTACAAATTAAATATGTACAAATCTACTATCCTTTAAAAAACAAACTACCTCACACTTAGATCTGAAAAATGTACGAGAAATTATCTGATACTCGGGTACTTAATTTCAGCTTGACAGAATATACCTGTATCAATATCCCTATAATGGAGATTCTATATGTTTCTTATTGATTTATGCCTCTGTGCATTGGAAATGATACTCGGTAACTCAGGCTTCAGAGTGAAACCTATCTCCTGCCATCCATTTAGTAATATTTAAAGGTCAAACCAGACAAGTAACGGATGCATCTACCTCAAATGCAGGTTCGAATGTGTTGTTTATTTGTAATGGCTAAGTGCATGTCAAAAGCATCAAGTGGAGAATAGATACACCGTGAAATGGGCATTCATGGTTACTGTTGTACCTCTGCCACATAGTCAGTGTTATTGTGTGTCTATGTATTGGCTTTATACGTCCTGTGCATATGTTCTTTTTTACTATGCTTGCCTCAGAAATTGCCCCCCTGGGATCAATAAAGTTTTTTTTTTTTTTGGCTTTAAATTGAATTTCATTTGAATTGAATGAAATGTCTGTTCATCAGCATTGGACTACTGTAGCACTACTGTTTCCACAAGGTTTCAGGAATGTCAGTGACTACTCAGTTTTTGGAAGTAAAATGGAAAAGAGGGAAATCCTTTAAACTTAATAATTATTCAGCAGAGTAGATTAAATTCTGTCATGCTGCAGCTGCTGGACACCTGGATTGTTAAATAAGAGGTTTGCAGTGTTGAAGTGCTTTCATAAGCTCTTATTACAAGGATTAAGGTGGAACAAAGGGGACTTGAAAGACACTGAAGTGATTTCTGTCAAGAATGATGACAAATAGATCCTTTTGAAGAAGTAGTAGCTATCGAAAATAAATAACTACAACTACTTTGCAGTGGCATTCACATAAAATGATAAGGAATCAGAGACAAAATTAACCTAGCAATTTTTTTCAGTTAGCCAAAACTGTGACAGAGGCTGCCACAAATGGCTCAAATCAAGGCTCTTGCAATATTTACTTAACTAATTACTGGTGGATAGCAGTGTTATAGGTCACAGCTCGTCTTATTTCCATTATTTGCAAACATGTCATCATTTAGACAAGACTCGCAAACACTCAAAAAACAACTGATGAGCAGCCGACACATGGATGAGGAAGAGCTTACTGTAGAGACAATACACTCATCATCATGTTGGTCAGATGCAAATGCAGGAGCTGTACTGCTGAAACTTTAAATGTTCCCAACCACTTGCTGTGTGTCACATGAGAAAAGGCTCATCATATGAACCAGAACACATCAAACTCACCACAACTGACCTTAAAGCTATGTTTTGTTTTATGGTAATTGAGTGTCACTCAGATGAGCTGCAGAGTGCACTGTGGCCTCAGTTTGTACCTCTTATATACTGCTAATACATTAAAGTCACAGAGCTGAGCATTTTATTTTCCTACAAATATAAATATGTTGATCTGAAAAAAACAGAAGTTCATTTAACAACACTTGCAGCTGCTCTGAAGGTATTTCCACAATCTTAAGAGTCTTAAAGCCATGTGGATTTTAAAAAAAATGCCTTCTGCACAACAAAAAGATTTTTAATCAGTTTTTCAAGTTGCATCTCTTTTTCCAAATCATAAAAAAGATAGTCAGAATGACATAGGTCTTTGCTCAATTTAAACAATTCTGACGCATTTTGAACCAAAATGTAAAAATGATCATCAGTTATATTGCTTTATTACATGGCTTTGTGAAGTACTTGATTATGATTAGTCAGTTTCGACAATCTAGATTGCTGTTATGAATAAGAGACTGTTGCAGTTCTGATTATAGACTTTGGAGTACTTAGCAGAGACAATGAAATCATTTTTAAATCAATAAAAGCATTTTTAAATCAATATTTTGTGTTGAGTCATTGATTCTTTTACTAATTGACCATGTAATAAGCAGGGAAATGTAGACTGAGAAGGTCGTTATTGCAAGATAAACCCTTTCTGGGTGCTTCAAGACCCCTCTGCCATCACCCTATTGTGGTTTATTTTGCGATAATAACAATGCACATTATCATTTACATATTGATGTTTCTTTCTTGGGTATTTTCATACAAAATAACATATTAATATTTAGTTTTACAAAAAGAGCAAGGACCTACCTGCATGTCAATTTTGGCTAACTATCTGGCTACCTTTCCTAGAGTAGGAAACAGAGTTACAACCTGAGAAATAGCTTAAAAATCTTTTTATCATGCCGGAGGCAACATATTGTTTTTCATCCAGATGGTTAATAGTCTTTGAGAATTGATGGAAAAACATTAAGGACAGCGACAGGTGTTTTTCAGAGACACATATATACTATATATAATAATTGGATGCCTAGCTCTGTGACTGTAATATCCAATGTGTCTGTACAATAACCACTGTTTCTGTTCTAACAAAACACACACAATGGCACAAAGAAGTTGAGAAGCATTTAGCCACAGTTTAGTTCCAGTATACAGATAGTGCTTCCTACCAGGCCACACTACGTGAAGAAAATATTTTATTTTTTTTATGATAAAAATGCCAAATATCCATTCATTCGAAAAATTAGTGATTTGCATTGCATGAATACAGTGTTCATGATATGCTAATGTTTTGCAAAGGTCATAAGTTACACAGCCTATTTTTTACAATAAATACAGCTTATTAAGTCATCCTCTCCTTGTGATCCCTTTGTTTGAAGTCTTGAATACCAAGCAAAGACAAATTTGATTGCAAATATAAATTGCAGACTGCCTGCTGCTCCATCTGACCGAAGTTGACCACAACAATATCCCGCATGCCTTGTCTATTTAGGGTTTTTTCGGTACGTACCACCAGGCCTGGAAAATTCTAGGGGAAACACTATGGAGCTATATTGGGGCCAAAAGTTTTGTAATTGAAAAAATAAAATTTGAAACTGAAAATTCAAGCTTTGATCTTGAATTTTGAAAAATACATCAGTGCATTCAAAATCAAAATATTGCTGAATTGTTTTAGTTCCTCTGAGGTCCCTAGCCTTTTTGTTAAGCTGTCTGTCATGATTCCACACCCCTCTCAGTTGATGCCACGCCCCCCACGCTAGATCAGGGCCAGAAGTCTGAAACTGAAAAGAAAAGATCTGATATATAAACATATATACACATACACATATATATATATACACATACAAGACTGGGACAATGTGGCTCACTGCAGAAGTGTGTTGAACTGGTCCAGTTGGCTTAACCGGTACGTATGAAGTACAAACATTCAATGTTTTTTGTGTGTGGTAACTTTCACAGGCTTTTGTGCCTCCTGTTTGTGTGTGTTGGACATCTGAAATATGCTACACTGCTCAGTCTCTCATGAGTAGCCATTTATTTTCCCTATCCTTAAGTTGCCATAATGTCATAGATTATAAGAAGTGCTTTTGCATTATTTGTTTGAGTTGTGATAACCACTGGTATGTGTAGGCTCCATCATGAGCAGTGCTTTCATTGCTGAAGCTAAATTAATTATGAGGGCACACTGTTTGTACACTGTGGCTAAGAACATGACCGTATCCATTATTTTCACGTTTTTACACAAACTGTGGCTTTGTTTAGATTTCTAATGGAATTTTGATTTATATTGATTGACATGACTTAATGATTTACATTTTTTGAAAAGAGCCAACATCAGTGGCATATGTTGAACAGACTGAATGAAGGAGCTCTCAGCGCTTTGTGCTATAACATGATGGAGTACTCTTCAGTAATTCAGTCATAAAACAGAAAACAATGACACAACAGTTTTTCTTGTAATTCTGAGCGTGTGTGTCAGTTATGGGCATCAGATTGGGATGACTGTGCACTTAGTCAAAGCTGTTACGATCAGAGTAGAAAACAAGCATTGAGGTGCTTTGTGAAGCAGAAAGGCAGAGTGACTCCCATAGCTTCATGGCTTCACATATGGGCTCAGATTTAGCTCCTTGACTGCAATGAATAAAATATAAAAGCAAAATCGCCCATATGGAACTCACTTTAGAATATGGTTATATATAGCATATTATGTCCCCATTCATATTAATAGGCAAACTCATGAAATGCGGCAACTCATTTTAATTAAGATGAAAGTCTCCTATCTACAGTCTCAACCCAGCCACCGTCTCATTGTTTCTTACGCTCTCACACGCACTTTGTGGAAGAGTATTCTAAGGCAAAGATTCAGACTGAATGTAGGGCCATGATCTGAAGAAAAAACATTTTAATCAGCCATATGATATACTCTCACCATACTGCTCTCAGCGCACTCAGTCTCTCAGCACTCACTATCACCTTATGAGACACCTCAGGGTGGATACCAGAGAGAAATCAAGATATAAAAGAATCATGAGGTTACATGGGAGCTATGAGCCTTTAAACCTGTCCCACAGTGAATAAACAGGATGAACACAGAGTGCTTTTCCAAATAGAACCACAGACAGGACTAAACAATATTAAAGGTATACAATTTTCTAGGTACAGTAGCGGAACACGTCTACAGCTCACCATCACTTTGTGTAATGGAACAAATGAAACAATAAGTCAATGACAAAAGCTCTAGCCTTGAATGAAAGGTTTGTAGAATGAAGAAATCTATACATAATATTTAATGTTGGCTAAAATGCACGTACAGACAGACTGTAAGCTGGTGAGGGAAATCCAAGATGCAGCTGTGCCTGCTTTCTCGTGCGTATTCAGGTCTACAACTGTTGAACTGTGTAATTAAGGCAATATCAGATCTTGTTGGAAGGGTAATCCCTCCCACACACCCACACAGTAAATACAGACCCACAGGCTACCACATGTGATTAAACACTAATGATTTTGGAAAAGGATAATATTTCATCAGCCTATATTGCCTTGTTATGGGATAACAATGGGGTTGTCATATGTCAACTGCCAAAATAATGGAAATATTGTCACATAAGGCTGCCACAACATGGTTAAAGGGACAGTTCACCTCCAAAAGTAAAAAATACATTTATCCATCTACATTGTTTGGGTGTGAGTAGCCAGGTTTTGGAGATATCACAGAATTCTCTCAAATATAATGGAACTAGAGGGTACTTGGTTTGTGGTGTTCAAAGCACCAAAAAAGTACTTTCCAGAAATCATGACCTGGTTACACAAGATAATCCATAGCCCTTGTTGTAAACAGTTTTTATGTAGGAACTATTTTTTTTCTACTAAGCTCCATCCGCCAACTGTATCACCACACAGAGGAAAATATCCACACCACAGACAGTAAAATTAGAGGACAGAGCCATTGTGACTCATCTGTTTGTGGACTACTGTCTTGACTTTGGCATTAAGGAGGCTGCCACCTTGTTTTTTGCAACCAAAGCATGGACAGTAACGACAAGAGTGTGCAGCTGGTGGGTAACGTACTGCAAATTAGGCAGTGCTTTTTGGCTCATTTGATCAGCAGGAAATAACGGCTGCCTCTAGGGCCACAATCTTTCTTGTATTACAAAGAGTAATACGAAAAAGTATTATTAAAAGGTACACCAAAATATGTTTCTGGAAACAGAACCTTGATCAATATTTGATCAGCACTGCCTAGTTTTACACTTCGACCTGAGTTTCTGGAGGCTCAGTTGGAACCGGAAACACACGGGCGGCTGCCTGGTCAGGACCAGATCATGATCTTATCCATATTACACTGAAACATGTTTCTGAAAATGTTTTAAGTAAGAAAAAGACAATGTAGTGACAGAATCCTAATCCATACTTGTCAAGTTTGACAGTTAGATCTGAGTTTCATGAGCCCTTTTTGTTGCATTACACAGTCTCACTGAGAATGACCTGTCAATCACACAGTAGCCCCGCCCTAAAGCATACCATGCTTTATGGTCTATTCTACTCTAAACAGGAATCTAATTTACAAAATAGACATCATGTTGTAGCGATTGAGACCATAAACTATTAAGAAACTGATTATTGAGTTATTGAGTAAATTAAGTGAGAAGTAGGGTCATTTTGCCATAATAGTACAGCCAATCAGACTTATTTCTGCAACCAGCGGAGACACGCCCTGCTGGTCATTAGAAAGAATGCCGCTTTCCAGGACATCCGCACCAGCTTGACTTTTTAGACCTGGAGATTCTGTCCACTTCTTCCACTATCTATGATCTACTCATGGACAAGATGCCCGTGCTCATGACAATGTAGGATGCAAACATTAATGGTGTCCTCCTCAGCTGAGCTGTAACCTCTTGTCCATGAGTAGATGCACGCTTCCTTCTGCACGGTGGTACTGTTGGCAAGTGTAGTTTGGCAGATGGAAAACAGTTCCTAAATGGATCTGTGGATTCAAAAAGTCACAAACTCTCTCTTTTAAAATGACTTCATTGTCAGGGCATGGTCAGGTTGGACCGTAAAATAAACTGTTGCATTTGGGCATCGAACATTTGCAGGGAGTCGAAACATTCTGACTCCTGGACCATAAAACAAACATTTTGAAACCAACATGCTGTAGGAGTTTGTTTGTTCTGAGGCCCAACATGACCATGCCACGACAATAATTGCAATAATTACACAATTTTGAGTACATATGTATCCCTATCCAAAGAGTGCCCCAATTTGAGTGCAGGAAGTGCTCATACTCAAACATTTTGGGAGCAACTGGCACATAACTTCTGGAAAGAAATATTGCTCCTGAGCATTTCAGGTGCATTTTTCTGGACCTTTAAGCCCCACAAACCACAAGAGTGCCATCTAGTTCCATTGTATTTTAGAGAAGGCTGATATGTCTATGGCCAATATATCCAAAACTCTGTAACTCAGACCAAAACAATCTAGATGGATAAACAGCACTACGGGTAAAAGGAGAAATATGTATTTTTAATTTTGGGGCGAGCTGTTCCTTTAATGTGTCTGGGCTCAGTGTCTGGATTTCTTATGGAGAGAGATGCAACACCACTCTTCCAGAAGAAATGAGCCTTATTTCTGTGCAGTTGACGGTAGCGCTGAAAAACAATTTCCACTGGCTGCATATTGATTTGGATTGAGATCTGATAAGTGAGACAGCTGTGGCATATGCGTTATGGTCCTGTGCTCACTCCCAGTGACGCTGATATCTCATGGTAGCATTGTCACGCTGTCATCAGGATACAGACGTCTCCTCATCATCATGAGGAAGGTGAATTTTTCCCCAGAATGACTTAGTATTTGCTGGCATTCATGTCGAAGCATACTCAGGAAATCAGCCCTTCAACGTAAGATCCACTTTGCATCATTTACTAATTTATTAATCACCTGAAGCACATTAATATTACTGAGATCCATTCCTATAGTATTCTTATTTACTTGGCAGTGCCTCGCTATGAGGAGAAAAACGTCGCTCTTCATTCATGATACTTAGCTGTACTGATGCCTGAGGACAGACACCGTGAAAACGGGCGTAGAAATGCCTACTGAGGCGTTTGAAAGCGATATTTATTGATTCTACATCGAAAGCGGTGCATATTAAATTTGACTTCGACCCACATTGACGTTGAGTAACAGGGTGGTGCTGCCAAAAAAAAAATAAGCAGAAACGGGTCTCAAAAAGGGGGTGGTGAATTGTGTTGACAAGGATATTGAAATAAATAATTAAGCGCCCATTCAAGTCTATCTCCACGCAGTCGGTTGATCCTATATCTACGCTCCACACCGTACAGATGTACCGTACGTTAACGGCCACGCCGCCGTCTAGCCTCCCTCATTTCTCCCCGGAGAAGCGTCCTAGCTACAACGGCTACCTGTTAATCCCCGGCCCGGCTGCAGCCCCACTTCCTCCGGCGGGCGCTCCATTGCTGGGCTTGATGAGCTGTCCAGAGTCCGGTGGTGCTGAAATGGAAGCCGGAGCCCCCGCTGCAGGCACGGCGGGGCCGGGCTGTCCCGCCTGGCCCTCCCCCTCCATGCTGGCCTCGTTCCCCATCGTGTCGGGCTTGGTGTCGACGGAGAGAAACGCTGTTGTAGGTGGTTCTACAGCTGTGGTGGAAACTCAGATGAAACTCAGCGCTGCTCCCCTTCCGCCATCATCACCTACAATTCAGCATCCCGCACGGAGCACGCGCGCTGACGACGGACAGGGCGAGGGAGCGCGCTGACGCAATGGGTGGGAACTCGAGTGGCTCGTACGTGCGCGTGCACGCTGCTCTGTTATCTCAAGTCACCACGCAGATACCGTTCAAGGCTCTGTGGCATATGACTGGGGACCACAGGGACCACCCTGATTCAATTCACGGATTTACTTCACAGACCGTTTGTTTTTTAACACGAATCGTGGGGCGTTGGTATCCACATGTTCATTGAGTTCATTTTTAAAAGAGGAAAGAATGGTTAAAAATCACCGAATTTGTATTTGTGGATGGGGTGTTTTGCAAGTAAAAGTACGAGGTTTAGTTTTTGAATATTCAATACAGCAGCCTGCTATAGGCCTATCACAGCTATATTGGTGTATCCTGAGTACTCAGTATATATGTTGTCCAACATGGCCCTATATGAAAACTTTTTTTTAACACAACATAATGCAGATAATTTTTAGCTGTTAGTTTTATAGGCAGCATTCCGAGGATGTTTTATTCTTTCCCTTAATTCAGGTTTAATACACACACACATATTTTGTTCTATTTTTGTTTTTTTCAATCATACAGTATACAATAAACAGTATTTATAATTATTAAAAAATATGAGCAAAGGTTTGCTATTTCAGTGTCCTCATGTCATTTTGGATAATAAGGTTTATTGTAAAACTGTAAAATATCCTGCCTCCATTACATATCTTTGTCCCAAGTGTTGACCACTATCCAATATTGATATATCATATATATATATATAATAACATAAATACAATGTTAATGTCAATGTCAACACATTTAAGAACAACCACAGCTGAGCAAAGTGCTGTACAAGCTTAGAATACACAAACAAATAAGCACAATAAGCATAATAAAAAGGCACATACACATAAATAAACTTTTAATGTAACTGGAATAAATTTGATTGCATATCAGTTAACATATGAAGTAACTGTGAATATAACAGGATTTCATGCTACTTCCTGTATTAATTCATGCATTAAATCATCATGAGTCATACATTAATCAGCCATTACTTATGTATATTATTGTACTTTTATTGTAAAGTGTTACTAAATATTTTTCTTCATTTTCCATCTTTAAGTTAAACACACCAAAGAAGACATCCTTAAAACAAAACTCTGTTATAAGATTTGTCTGTATGAACTGTCTGACCAAACCTTCTCTGTAATTCATAATGAAAATAACAGTAGGTTTCCTAATATTCCTAATTCTCATAAAGGTTTGATAGACTGTACTTGTGTATTTATCCAACTGTGATGGACATAATACCAATAAAAATGAAAAAGCGACAATGTTATCTGAATAATGTAAAGTCTATGCCATGTTATACGACAGCTGTAGACACTGGTCTGTGTCTCTAAACCAAATTACAGGCAAACAGTGGTGACATAACACCACGGCATGGTTCTATTCAACTCAAACATCTGCTCCACTGAAGATGTGTGGTGGAGGAGTATATATTTTTTTTTAGTTCCTACTCCCACGTAGGCTACTGTGTGTACTTTGCTACTCTGCCAGAGAGCCAGTGTCACTATAACAAGATCTTCTTACCAGGGCTCAAACATGCCCTCCAGTAAAGACAGACAATTCGAGATAAAATAAAACACAAACTGCTAACATATACCTGGCAAGATGGTATCAAAATTTCATGTTAAGATTGATGGCTTTACCTACTGGAAGCTCAGTATAATATCTAGCAGTGAAATGTGTTATAAAAACAAACCTGAATGTAACAATAAAGATGAGATTCATGTGGGTTGTTCTATTCAGCAGAATTATGAAGTATGAAGTGTATTTTACGACAAATAAAATACGACATGGAACATTTGCAGATGAAAATTGAACTTATCTCTGCAGATGCAAAATGTCAGGACAAAAACGCAAACATTTGTCTAAATACACATGTACATCACAGACCAACTACAGTGCCACATCACAATCCTTCTGCAGAAAGTCCATTTTATTGTGAATGATTCTCCTTACAGTGTAGTAAAGCAGATGATTCTGAGATGGTCCCACTCGTCTCTGAATGATTGCTCTCCCTAGTGTACACCAACTGTCACTACAATAAAACACTTCATCTAATACACCAAAGAAAATAAACCTAATCTAAAACAGGGTTTCTGCAGGTTTCAGCAAATTTCAGATTTTTCTTAATTCTATAATGACCATGTAAGTTAAGACTTATTTCATGTCAAATTTGGCCAAAAAAAAAAAAATCACATTAATTAATATCTAATTAATTAATAAATAGTAATTAAGCTCTTACTGTAATTTGTCAATCCATATTGTGTAATGTAAAACCTTATCCTTTCTGTGAAGGATATGGTGGATGAATTCCGATAACTTCTGACTGGGCAGCATAGTTAGTATTAGTGGTTATTGGTTCTATGTTAGTTTTGTTTCGTAGTTGACAGTGTGATCAATATTTTTTTTTCCTCAAAACACTTTTATAAGCAAGACTGGAGTTACTGAAATGTTAACTTCATATCCAATACATTTTTAAGACCTGTCAAACTAATATTTAAGACCCAGCATAAAATTCAGATGACTGGATTTTAGACTTTTTAAAGACCAGCAGATTTATAATAAATTTTGTGATTAACATTTGTAAATATGTTTTTGTATAATGAGATGGAATCCTAATCAATAAACTGCCACTGTAAAACACTATGTGATCCTACAAATATAAAATAATTCATACGCTGTAGTCTTGTCACTTTAAAAGCACAACCAAAATAAAAAGAAATCTGGACTATAACAAGATATTTTCATTACCTTTATTGAAGTATGAATTGGCAAGCACAAAGAACAACTGAACTCAGTGTACAGGTGAGCCAATGAACGGATACATATGTACAAAAAACACACAAGTGCACACATCCGACTTAATATTCACTCACTTTGAGATCCATTTCAGGTACAAAAATAACACAAAAGCTTGTTTTCCATTCACAGGACCTCAGGAGACAGACGTACACAGCGAGGGGCCCTTAGCTGAAAAGACATTCCCATGAAACAAACAAAAACCTTGATGCATCATGGCCTCTTCTTGAGTTTAAAATTGTCCATGAAGAATGTGATTAAAAGATGCTTTTTGTGTTATGTGGAGAATTACCACCGGCGAAGAAATCATAATTGAAATGCTATGGATGAATAAAATACATGGCCTTTTTGTCAAAACATTCAATACTTCATTGGCACCATAAAAACGTGAATAAGGATACACAGCTGAGGAAATATTGACATGTTACCAAATTGTATATTTAGTGACATATTAACCGTACTGACCACAAGACTGTAGGGAAGATCTTTCAGTAAGAATGAATACTTTGCAAGATGAAAAAGCATTCAGCTGCATCATTGGAAACATGCCTTTTTTTCATATTTACAATCTATCAATAGTCGTGGCACAAGAAAGAAGAAAATTTACATTGAGACTAAAATGGTATAACATATTTACAAGAATGATAAAAGAATCGACCATACAGACGGTCGTTTGATGAAGAAGAGGCTCCGACTAGAATACGACACTAAACTGTCTTTAGTAGACAGTTTCAGGAGTGCATAAGATTCTTTGTTTCCTTTGTGGTGATTGCTCGCTGCTCCCGGGAGTAAGTTACTTACAGAAGTTATGATTGTTTGTAATTACTGGCGCTTGGCTTTGTAAGGCCGGGAGCGTTTCCTGCGGTCAGGCTTCCTCTGTTTGTGCAAGCGGCCGATACTCACACCCTGCCGACGACGCACAGAAATGTTTTGCTCCACAAGGCTGGCCAGCATGCCTGCAGAGAGACACCCAGACAGAATGAATGAATGAAGGAGATAACAAATTATTAAAATACTAACAAAACGTATTTTCACACGTACACTATATCCGTATGTGTGGTAGTGAAAAATGTTCTTATGTTTTAGTCTTTTACTCTTTTCTTTCTTCTTTTTGAGAGACACCTCAGAGTGTGTGAAAATGTCATACCTGTTGTATTTTTGGGTGTTCAAGGGATATTTATTATTTGAAAGATGGTTGGATTTTTCAATACTGTATTACCTACAGTAGATGGTGTGTGAGTGTACTGCTGTGGTGCTATTTTAGCCACTCTCACACAACCAGACTTCTTTGGAAAAATGGTCGTTTTACCTCACAGAACTGGTCTACTAGCTCGGCCTGTTAGTTTGTTTGTGGGACTTGTGTGATTTCTGTGTTTTAAAAGATTATTTCTGACTCACCAAATAACACAAGCAAACTAACAGATCAAGGCAGCAGTAGACTAGAAACTCCTGTATTCTGCGAAAATAAAAATTACAGATTTTTGCCAAAGGAGTCTGGTAGCTTTGGAGAGAATGATATTTAGCTTATATAACAGCAGTTTTCCTTGAGCAAGGTAAAACAGTAAAACTACATCATTCTCTCCAAAGCTAACAGACTCCTAACTATAGCATACACTTGAACTGATATTGATTTTTTTTACGTGGTCCTTTTTTAGGTTGCTAAAATACATTTTGCTACTGACCCTGTCCACAGCAGCACATTGCTCAGCTTTATATGTTGGTACTCGTGTGGCATGTGGACCACCATCTACTCTATGTAAGACACTAACTATTCATAGTTACCTCACACAACCTCCATGGAAAAATGTGGCTGTGTGTTTTTCAGATTGGATGGATCTATTTTAATTGCTAATATTCAGAACATTCATTTAAAAAAAGGGATAAAATTGTTAATTCGTTTGTTATTTGTCTTAGCATGTATAAAATAATGTTCATGTGTGTGACATTTTCCCTGAGGGACTAGTGAGACTTGTTGCCCCCAACAATAGATATTGCTGCAAATAAGAAATCAGTTGTCTTGGTCAATACGGCACATAGCGAGGAATTTATTGTTTCCACTGACTACATTTTCAACATGCATACATTTACAACCAACTCTGACTTGACATCCACATTAAAATGGTGAATTTTCCCTTAAACTGACTTTGGAGTTGAGCTCAGGCATTCAGCATAAAATTATCCATAAATATGGTGTGATGTGAGTGGAGAGACATGAAATGATTGGACACTAATGATCCACCACAGACTATTTAAGTAGAACCTCAGAGAAAAGGTTCAAATGTGGATTTCATGGAAGGTAAAGGGCAAAAAAACAGTGAACAAGATTTACCTTCTTGGGCCAGCATTGATATAAAGGTGCAGATGAACTCATCATAATTATGGGTCCTCCTCTGATCATCAATCTGATCAAATGGGGAAAAAATAGATTTTGATTAAAAAAAAAAAACATAAAAAATAATAAGATTAAGATAGAAGATAAGAATTTGGATTGGTTCCAGGTAAACAACACCTACTTTGTATTTCTTTCTTTTCTCCACTTCTTCCTTTAGATACACTTCATAATTGGCAATGTCAGCCTCTACACACTTGAGCAGTGCGAGCAGCTCCTGCAAGAAACAGAAGATTAACCGCTCTGTGTGTTTGTTTATTATATATTTTTAGTACACAGCTTTGGAAACAACTTCCTAATTGGGAGCACAAGCCAAAAATGCGAGAGTACTGCGTTATGGCAAGCTGATAAGCATAGGAAGGCACAAACTACAGAGCATTAAAAAACCAGGAAATTCTCAGACTTACTTTGGGAGAGTACTTATCCCCAGTGGGCTTGGTGTCTGCAGCGGTTTCCATGGCATTGGGCTTTTCCTCGCCAGATCTCACCTCTGCTCTGTCTTTGCTCTCCTCCTCTTTCACCTCCACAGATGGTCCCTCGTCTCCCTTGTTCACGCCGTCCTTCTCTCCTCCTACGAGGCCTGCTTGCTCTTTGTCTTTTGTCTTCTCAGGAGTGCAAGACTGCTTTGTGCCGTCGGCAGCTGAATCTACTGTACAGAAAACAGGTAAAGCAACAATCGGGGTTGTCACTCTTTTCTAGAGATTGTGATCAGGACTTTTCCAGTACATTGTCTGTGATGATCTAGCTGGTATGATAGACATGAATGACACCACACTAATATATTCTTCTCTGTTTAAGTCTGATTTAAAAGACATGCAGTCTATGGCTGTAACTCACCCTGTCTCTCTCAGAATGATGTCAAAAATATAATATAATACATAATAATATAATCCAGCAAGCAAAATCATTTTATTCTAGCTATTTTTTTTTCATATCAATTTGAACTACCCCAAGTGAATACAAATGAGATAAAAACACAATCCCATTTTTAAAAATGTATAGCATATGTTTATTTATTTTTATTTTACCTTTATTTAACTGGCAAATCACTGAGAAGAAAGTGGGCCACAACTTACGATTATTTTCAATGTTGATTATTTTTTCAAGTAATCAGCTGCAAAGTTAATTAATCTTTAAACTGTCAGAAAATCGTAAAAAATCTTGATCACTGTTTCCCAAATCCCAAGATGACGTCCTCAAATTTCTTGTTTTGTGCACAAACCAAAGATATATATGAGTATGCTCTGGTTTCGTACTCCTCTGACAGTAAATTACATAACAAGCTCTAATCAGATAATGTTGATCCTTTTTTCAATCAATTAACTGATTAAAATAGTTGGTGATTAATTTAACAGGTGACAGCCAATCAATCAATCAATCAATGCAGCTTTACTGAACAATCTAAAAGTAGTCAGGGCTGTCCCCGAAAAATCAAGGAGACCCTGAGTCAACTTGTATTTCGTCAGTTGAATCTCTACACTTCTGTTTTTTAGCAGCATCACTGGACACAGAGCAATGCAGAGTGACAGCATGGCAGGAAGCAGACTTAACAAAATGAGTCTCAAAATTGCCATAAACCACAAAAGTAACTGTGATGCAAGAAAACAGCGTGAGGCAGGACAGTGAACTCCAGTCTGTTGGCTGCTGACTCTGTGGTGCACTGGGATTTTAGACACACACTTTTACTTTCTTTTCTTTGTTTGTGGAAATCTGATATTTTCAATCACAGATGATGATGTCATTAAATCGATTTAAATGACGTAAGCTAAAACATGAGAATTGTAAGACTTCAGTGTGACACTGTACTGGAAAAAAAAGGAACAAATAGCAATAGAGCTGCAACCATTAGTCAATAAATTAATTCATTGCCAACTATTAAATTAATTGATAACTATTTTGATAATCGATTAAAAATTTTGAGTCATTTTATCTGGAAAAAAATCCAAAGTCTCTGATTTCAGTTTCTCATGTGAACAGTTTCTTTAGTCCTCTATGACAGTAAACTGAATATCTTTGGGTTGTGGACAAAACAAGACATTTGAGGACATCACCTTGGTCTTTGGGAAACAGTGATTAACATTTTTCACCAGCTTCTGAATTGTATGGACCAAACAGCTACTCAATTAATCAAGAAAATTATCAACAGATGAATCAATAATGAAAATAATCGTTTGTTGATTCGACTGACAAAATTATGAGTGGGGTACAGCCCTAATGTAGACAGTCTCTCATTCTCAGGTCACCCCAACCTGTTTACTTCTACAGTCTACAATGATTAATGTGCTCTGACTTTACTCTAAATATCAAGTGACAGACTGAACTGCTTGCTTCAGCACAGGCTTTCAAAGCCCTGTTGTAAATAAAGTGGACAACAGAAACGATCACTTGTACTCACCAGATGGAGGCAGAGCGAAGATGACTCCATCCTCCTGCAGGTGTAACAAGGCTACACTGACAGAGGGACCCAGTTCTCTTACAGCACGGTTGTGTCTGGAGTCCAGCCTCAGCATCTCGTCTTCTCCGAACAGCACACGAGACAGATGGGATGCGACTGGACTGGACGGGCGTGTGGCTGCCTGGGAACGTGCCGGCGAGCGCAGCGGTGAGTTGAAGGCGCTGCCGATCTCAGAAGCTGTGTCTGTGCTTTCATTGCTGGGCGTCGGGGAGGGCTGTGAGGCAGATGTGATACAAATACCCCCAGTGCGTCCTTCTGTACGTACAGAGAGGGGGGTGTTCAGGGCGTCTTTCCTCTGGACCTCCTTCTTTAGTTTCTCAGCCAGTACAGTGAGTGCAATCTGGCTCTCCATTCCAGTTGTCACCCGTCCAGGTCGGGATCGCAGACTTGCCTTCCGTCTAAACCTACATGACAACAACATTTAAAACATAACTGACTAAAAATTCAAAGCGCATTACCTCCTTCAGTCAGGTCATAACCAGAAATGTAAAAAAGAAATAATACCTGTAAACACATTTTGCTTCTGACCTGTTAGGTGTGCCTGTAGAACCAGTTACTTCCTCCTCTTCATCCTCATAGTCATCTTCATCATCGGAGTATGTGGGTTGAGGAGGCCCTGGCACTCGAGTGCGACCAACTCCAGCAGCAAGATCCTCTTCTTCCTGTTAATCATAGAACCTTTACTAAATCTCCATAGATTTTTTTCTGCAGCCAAATAAATGATTTTATGGGCCAAGAAACATAAATTTGAGGTTTGTTTGCAACAGGAACTGAGTAAAAAATGAAACGGTATAGTGGTATACTGAAAAGTGCCACCTTTCTAAAGAAACATTTTACACCTCTGATGTGCAAGAGAGTGATTGAGGTTCAGAAAACCAGAGAGGAAAAATCATTTTCAATGATAAAAAACTGAGGTAGGTCACTGTGGGTGTTATTTCTCTAAGTCAGATCTGAGACTGACAGTCATGTTTGATCTGTCCAGGCTACAAAAAGAGTAAAATTTCCATATAATTCTTGATGCAACACCTGACTTTGTTCTAGCAAATGGCTGGAGGTAGATATCCAGTGTCATAAAGAGCTATATAAATAGACCTGACTTTACAAGAGTAGACAGATCAAATGTATTTCTATGGACACAAAAGCGGGAGCATCCAAAATGAAAACTGGAAAATTGACTCAGATGTTAAAAAAAAAAAATCACCTTGTAATTATAAAATATAGGCTAACAAAACCTGATACTTAGTTAGTATTCTGGTGTGGTTTGTCTCTTCATTTGTATTGTGAAAACTTAAAAAAATATTTGAATAATGTATTTTGTTAAAGCTTTAGAGGGAAACATTTCACGTGATTCTCTGCTGGAAAATGGAGCAGGAGTTCAACTATCTCAGGGTCTTGTTCACAAATGATGATAAAATGGACACGAGCTCAGCAGGCAGATTGGTGCAGTGTTGGCAGTAATACAGGCCTTGTGCCAGACCTGGTGAAGACATAGCTGGGCCAAAATGCAAACTGATCAATTTACCAGTGGATTGTACCAACCCTCACTATTGGTCATGAGCTTTGGATAGTGTCTGAAGGAAAGAGATCACTGATACAAACAGTCAAAATGAGTTTCTTCCATACTGTGGCTGGGCTCAGCCAAAGAGATTTTCAGGCATATCACACTGAGAGGAGACCCCAAGGTAGACCAACAACTCCCTGGAGGAATTACATATCCCCTATCCCTCCCCGCGAGGAGCTAGAAAGCGTTGCTGGGACGACAGACACCTGAATACTCTGCTTAACCTGCTGTCCCCGCGACCCAGACCCGTGAGTGGAATAAGTCTGATATAGAGGGCAACACCGAATATTTTCAAACACTCCTTTAAGTCCTAGAGGCTGAAATATTTAGTAAATTAGCGAATCAACAGAAAACTAATTGGCAACAATTTGGATAACTGATTAATTGCTTTGCTGCCTTTTTTTGTTGTACATGATAAATTAAAAGATGTTGGGACTGCTGGCTGAACAAAACAAGCAATTTGAAGATGTCGTCTTCAACTCTGAGAGAATTTCACCCTAATTTTTCACATCTTGTGGAGCAAATAACTGAGGAAATAATTGGCAGGATAACTGATAATGAAAATAATCAGTGCTTGCAGCCCTGAACACAACTCTTATCATACAATACAAGTAAACTTTCTGACAAAAGTCAAACTTAATGTAGAAAGTGATGAATACACACACACATACACCAGGACCTTTACACTTTATTTGTCCTCTTACCTGCATTGGAGACTTTGCGTAGTTGTGGTTGTCCAGGAAGGCAGGCAGGCGCTGAACGATGGGGTTGGGACTGGTGACTTGTTGGGGACCTCCTGCTGGGGGGACTGGTGGTTTGCCCATGATCTTAGGGTTTCCTGAGGAGCTGGTAGCATCTTTAGGCTGAGCGCCTGACTCGTCCACTGAATCTAAAACATAAGTCAAAGTGTATTTCACTTCAGTGTTTATGATTAAGTCAAGTCAAATTTATTCATTTAGCCCAGAATCACAAATCACAATTTACCTCATTTGGCTTTACAATCTGTACAGCATACAACACCCTCTGTCCTTAAACTCTTCTTACAACTAGATGTGGAAATCTCTTAGCACCTCATGATTTGATTCCAAGGGATACAATGTGGATATAAATGATTATAGTTGCATTTTGATGCACCAACATTTTTGATTTCTAAACATGATTTATTTTTTCTCACTGTGTAATTAATTGCTACTTTGATAACATAATTAGTTTACTTAAATACACAACTTGCATACAGTGTGGCTCTTGTCCCGTTTCTCCTAAACTTCATAGAAGCCAAAATGCTTCTATATCTTAACTTTTAAACCACAGGGTGCCGGTCAGACTGTATCCACCTGCAGTTGCTCACATTCAGCCATCCTCACCAAAACTCAAGAAGTAGCCTAGTTTAGAACGTAAACAAAATGCACATGTTAACGTCCATCATCCAATTGGTTGAGCTGTAAGGAAGGCACAGCCCAGTCTGACAAAATTTAATGAAGAGAATTAACTCTTAAATTTCTGATAATATACTTTTCTGCACTGATTCACAATCTTTCAAGAAAGAATTTTTCCCCACCCCTACTTACAACACTTGATTTGGTTAAGGAAAAAGCTCCCCAAAAAAACACTTTAAAAAGGGGGAAAAGGGCAGAAACTTGAGGAAGAGCAACAGAAGAGGGATCCCTCAATCTGAAAAGGCAGATATGCAATAAATGCCATGTGTACAGAATAGATCAGCAAAAAAAACTATATATACAAATTTAGATTTTTGTCAGAAATACAGATATATGTAGATGATGCACCTCACACAACTTAAAAGATATATTTTAACAAAAAATGGGCAAATAAAGCTGAATAAAGTACCTGCAGAAGCCTGATCAGTCCCCTGGGATGTAACTGGCTCTGCCTCTGCCTCCTTCTTGACTGCAGTGGTGTTATCATCCGGAGAGGAAGACTCCTTCTCCTTCTTGTCATGGACAAGCTCTGGCTGCGTAAGCCGGATCATCTGAAGACAACATACAAAAGATTTTCCACAAGACATTCACCTATGTCAGTAGACACGACTAAGGAGATCCTGCTTTAAAATGTTTAACATATTCTCACCATTTTTAGGAATACCACATTAGGACACCGAAATGAGTCTCAAATATAACACGCTGCAGAAAAGGCTGTAACAATGAATCTATTTTCCATTATTTTTGTTTTAAGTTAAAAAATCTTACATTTTAATGTCATTTCAATACCTTACCACTCTTGCTTATATCAAGCCTTTTTCACACATATTTCTCAGTAAATTACTGGGAAAACCTTTCAGGCACCGCTGGTGATTTTCACCATTCACACAAGCAGATGGCGGTAACCATGGGCTCCAAGTTATAGTTAAAAATGGGAGTGCAAGATTAGTGACAAGAAAGAAGCAGCATGACAGGGAATTTTCATTTACTGAACACCTGAAAGTGCCATTTCCTGCAATATAGAGGCTTCAGTCATGACCAGTGAAGCTATAAAGATCAGCTTTCACAATGTTAAGTACTTTCAGCAGTGAGCGGCAGATGAAATGTTGTCCCAGACTGAACATAATGCAGATATTTCTCTGGTCTCTTTCCTCCCCATGCCTACAATGTCAGATGGATGTAACCGTTTACGTGTTTGTCCCTACAATGTTACTTTTCCTGAATATCAATCCCTGCTCCTGTTCATACATAACCCCATGCAGGAAATGTTTCTGAATATTTAAGGGACAGACTGCATGTGTTAAAGGGGTTTAAGTTTGTCAGCAAACCGCATTTTGCTTCAATGTGTCAGTAGAAGAATATCTATTTTGAACCTCTGCGCAGCAACAGCCACAGACCAACTACTCCGTCACTAAAGGAGCTGCGGGATTGTAGTCAGCTGTGTGATGAAACCTCTTGCAGTCCCTGACCTTCTGTAGACCCTCCAGAACAGTCTGTCGATTCCTCTTTAGAATTTCCAGCTTGGACTCGTACTTCATCCTGCGGTCAGGCACCACTGCCATCAGGTTGAAGCGAATGTCATGGTACGGCTCACTGGAAAAGAGCAGAGCAACAGCATGAGAATGAAGCCTTGAGGGTGAGAGTGAGTGTGCGTACATAGAAGGTGAACTGCTCTAGCTACTCGGCTCAGGACTCACCCAGCAGTGGCCAGTCCAATCCTCTCCATGATAACTCGACGAGCTTTGTCAGTCCACTCCTCCTCCTCTCCCCAGGGTCCTGGAATAGAGTGAAATATGATACTTTATTTATGTAGCATTTCCCTAAAAATATGGAGCATTGAATGAAACAACACTAAATATCAATGCAATTCATAGATCATGCATCATAACAAGGTTCTGGTTTAAATAAATGCCTTCAGATAAATAGATTCTTGGTCATTTCAGGTGAAGCACTCCATTGTTTAGGGGCCTTGAGAGCAAAAAAAAAGTGGCTCAAAAATAATAACAACACTAAATAACAATATGTATAAGAGCCACTGAAACATATGCATACCCTTTAAAGGGATAGTTCAAATTATTTGAAGTGGGGTTTTAAGATGTACAATAGTCAGTGTATTACCTACAGTAGATGGAAATCAGCACACCCCCACTTTGGAGAAGCAGAGTAGTAGGAGTGCCAGCATAAACACTTAGCAATGAATACTGTGAACTAGGCCAGCAGCAAAATAAGTTTTAGCCACTTTAACAAGGGTCCACCCAAAAATATCTGTACCAATTAAAATGTACACTATATTCAGAATGTTTTCATCACTTAAACTTGTCATCAGACAGCCTTTACCAATAGGGGTAAAATTTATTCATTCATTTTACCTCACAGAACACAGAATAAGCTCATCTACTCCTGCCTCTTTCAATTAGTTTGTTTTTATTGTGTGACTTTGGAGTTTGAAAAGGTTAGTTTGGATTCACTGGAGTCACACAATAAACCAAACAAACTAACAGATTAAAGCAGCAGGAGACCAGCAACTTGCATGTTCTGCAAGGTAAAATGACTAATTTTAATATAAACAGTGACTTGGCTTATTTAATGCCAGTTTTCAGTCAGAAAAAGCTGTTAGACATTAAGGTTGTGAAAATATTCTAAATATTGTGTATCCTCAAACAGATACTGCTTTTTTTTAAGGTGGGCCATTTTTAAATGACTAAAATATGTTTTGCTGCTGACCCTGTCCACAGCAGTACATTGCTTAGCTTCCGTGCTGGTAATCCACTCTGCTTCTCCAAAGTGGGGGCGTGGCATTTGTCATATACTGTAGGTAATACACTGATTATGGTTAAGTACCTCATACAACCCCATTTTAAATAATCCAAATGATCTCTTTTAAGACAACTTAGTTTTCGTTAGGTTTCACAGCAGCCAAAATGCTACAAAACAGTGTGACAAGTACAAAATTCTTTGTCAGTATTCAGTCATACCGTGGTCAATGGGGTAAGCCTTGAGACCGTCGAGCTCAAAGAGGCGATCTTTGATGGGCACATAGCTAACAAAGTGGAAGGCTTCCATGGTCCGCACAGCACTGATCCCATTCTGCTTCTCTGGCAGGTGCCTGGGCTCCGGTCTCCATAGAAACACGGAAAGAGAGCTTGAGAAACTGATGAATGCACAAAGCCTGACATCTCCCACAGCACAGTAGACAAATCACAGAGGATTTTTTTTCCCCTCCGCAGAATCAGAGGCACCTGAAAATTTAAAAAGGAACCACTGACTGTAACCTACCTGGCATGGCTGTTATGTGCTCTGGCAAGCTCTGGGGCATTTCCTATTGCGTATCCTTTACTCTGAAAAACACATAAAAATCAAATGTTAGACATGACAGTGGGGGATGTTGGAGGGAGAGGTTGTAAAAGTGACTGAAGGAGACCAAGATGGAGGCTGCAGACATACATGAGTGAGTGTGAGAAACATCTTACCTCTGGACTGAAGCCTTTTGTGAAAGCCTTCATGCGACTAAGGGTGGTGCCGAGCTCAACGCCACTGCAGTTCAGAAGCACACTCAACAATGCGTGGGTGGCACATGAATTTGGTATCAGCTAGATAAAAAAAATTATAGCATAAACACAAGTCCAAATTAGAATATGGATTTTGTTAGCTATATTTATATGTACATTACTGCAAAACATCAATAAATACAAAAGAATTGTGAAGGGATGGAAGCCCCAAAATTAAAAGTGGCCAATGCTTCCCTCATTCTATGATACTTGTCATTAGATCCAACACTGCATTTTTCATATATGTTAGGATGATTTTGCATCATTTGATTATTACTGAACATTTTAAACAGTGGTTTTGCAAATATTTTTATTTAACCTTTATTTTAGAAGGACAATCTCTTAGGATTCTGACATTTCTTATCATAAAGTGATGCTGAAATCATCAGTTGAGAAACAGTAGTTCATTTACAGAATAAATCTAAATTATTTTAGTTGTTTCATAATTATCTTATGTATTATTGTATAGAAATCAGCTGGGATAGGATCCAGCCCCAACAATACTCTAAAGGATAAACATGTATATTTTCTTGACACTGTTGCTCAATGTACTCTAGAATTATTGATAATTTGTGTTGCAAAACAATAAACAAAGTTAATAAATAATGGGATAAACAGGCATAGCAAATGGACGGATGGTTGTGTACATGTACACATTATACAATATCCATTATATAATGTGAAAACAAAAAAAAACTGCATGTTAGAAGCACAAAAATTGTTTGTTGTTTTGCTTTGACAATTTCATACAATTCATGAAATTAATGCTTGTGGCTAACAGCCAAAATAAACCATTAATTTACATGAATAACTTTGAGGCCTGAATGACATTTGTCATCGATTTTGTCACTTGAATGAATGAACTCTCTTGAAAACATTATGGACTGCACTATTATCTAAAACATGACATGACAACAACAAGTTACATATATATATCAGTTGCTCACTTATCAAAAGACTTAACATCACAGCAATAACTACAATAACTGTCAACATCTATGATCACATGAACTCTTACCTGATGAGCAAAAAACATATCATTTACAATTTCCTCATCGATGACAGATGTCTCATCTACCAAAGTGTTGACTTTCCTCCTGGATCGACGTTCCTCAATCCACTTGAACAAAAAGATGAAGCCATAGACAGGACTACAAAATAAAATGCAAAACAATTTTCACATGTTGTTCCTACAGTCCCACAAGCAGCAAGAAAAATAACATTGAACATCACTCCCTGACATCCCTACGAATTAGTTACATTTTTGATGTACTTGCAACTGGAGCTGCAATTAATGGGAAGGCTTATGATGGTGTAATATTTGTAGGGGTCTGTATCAAACAAATATATTTTCTTGCATCTGACAATATTTGTAGGCAAGGGCATCTGCAGCATTACAGTAATTCATTATCATGTTGTTTTATCACACATTTTTCTTTTATCAAATCAATCAGTCACTCGATTTCAATTAATTGTGCAGCCACTTACAATTATTATTCACCAAACAGGTGACCTGTTTGGTTACATGTTACATACCTTTGAACCTTGCTTTGTAGATCATAGATTTCCTCTACTTGGACACCTTTGACACCTACAGAACACACACACACACAAACACATAGAAAGACAGGTATTAACTGACTTCCTTAGTCCTAATTACCTCTTAAGACTGAAGCACTGTGAGAGAGACCGAATATAAGCCACTCACCAAAATCTTCCACCAGCAAAGTGAAGAGTCCTGAAATAATAAAACAATTTCTTCAGGGTTCAATAAGTCACTAACAACTAACTAGAATGCACCAGAAAACAAACGAAACGCCATTAACGTTATATATTTTTGTTGATAATGTTACTTCTCGCATTTAGCCGTTAGTTGTTCGCTCAATCTCTTTCACAACAGCACACACTAACATTTAACCATATTTTAATTGTGTGTTGCATTTAAGTCTGGTAAGTCAAGCTGCTTATGGAAGCTGAACTGTCCATCTGGCTTTATGTGGAGGCTAACGTTAGTTAGCTGCTTGTTTCTCTATCGAAATGGCTCACCTGGATCGCTCTCGAGCTCCAGCCAGCCTTTATTCATTTTGGCATGTGTGCACAGCGCTGTGATATTTAAGATGTCTTCCAGTCCATGTCCAACAGAGGGGTAAGAAGATTATTTAACCATAACGCTGTATCCATTCACGAAAAAACTGTGCAGAGCTCAAGATAAACACAATAGACAGAATTAGCCGCCTACAAACTACGTCATCAAGAGTCGACGGGTGGTCGTTAAAAACCGTCCTACATTCAACTTCCTGTTGTCAGAATTAACAAGGAATGAATGAAAATCAGTCAATCAATCAATACGTATTTTTGTTTAAGTCTACATTTTTAATAAATGGTGATAATATCGATGTAAAACAATACATGAACATTTCTAAATGATATCAAGGGTGAAATCTTTGTGAGGTTAACGAATATAATAATTGTCGTACGTTACAAATTAATTACAATCATTTCTGCATTCGTACAGCCTTTTCCCCCAGACAGCTCCACAATATTTTCTGAAGGCGACATATTTTCTGTGAAAGAACAGGGCATATTTAATGCCAGTCGGACAAAATGCTCAACCTATGTCTATATTAATACCTGTAAACAATACCACACATGTAATGTGAGTCAATGTAATAATCAAAATACTCTCGCTTCTGCTAATATTAGTTATTTGTTTTCTTTCGGGGATTTAGTTAAGGAGGTCATAGAAGTGCCATAAAAAGAATAAATCTGTAAAATACATTAAAAATGAATAAATGTGCAAATATAAAAAATGAATAATTAAAATAATTAATTAAAAAGAAAATACACGTGGAAATATAACGAAAAATAAAATATAAAGAATAATAATTTGAATTACGAATACAAATTATTCTGAATTTGTATAGGAATTGTTTGTACACTTTTTTTTGTTAATTTATGGTTATATATATATATATATATATATATATATATATATATATATATATATATATATATATATATATATATATATATATTTAACACATATTCGTTTATTAATAGAATATAAATTATTTATTACTTATAATTCTGTGTTTATTTGTTGTCATACACTGTCTTTTATTATTGTTATCACTTTTATATCATTATCACGCACACACGTGTGTGTCTTTTATTTATTCCTTTTTTATACTTTTACATTCTTTTTCTTTTATATATTTGTATATCTATCTATCTATCTATCTATCTATCTATCTATCTATCTATCTATCTATCTATCTATCTATTATTATTAAAAAAGTATCACTTTAAGTTAAAAATAAATAAGAAATAAACTGTTTAATTCTATAATTTTAAAAACACCTCAAATCTTAATCACTTATTTTGCGTAATTTAATAAACTAGCTCTAATGGTGCTAAATAAATAAATAAATAACATTATTATTATTTTTATTATTATTATTATTAATGATGATGATGATGATAATAATAATAATAATAATAATAATAATAATAATAATAATAATAATAATAATAATAATAATGTTATTTATTTATTTATTTAGCACCATTATAGCTAGTTTATTAAATTATGCAAAATAAGTGATTAAGATTTTAGGTGTTTTTAAAATTATAGAATTAAACAGTTTATTTCTTATTTATTTTTAACTTGATTCGTTACCGGGCTGTTTCACGCCAGGAACCTTAGTTGAGGTACCTTGTACGGGGACGGTATTTATGGTCACACTGGAAAAAAATGGAAATTAGCAACGTTTATCTGCTCATTTAGTTGCACTGTTACCGCACGAGTTAATTGATTGATCGTTGTAAGCACAGCGAGGTTTCTTGAAGAGTACAGCGTAGCCGCAGACAAGGTAAGCTCCAACAACCGCCTGATGTTTGAGTTTAACTGACGCGTCTAAGCTAACCGACAGTTAGCCTTGGTCTGATTCAGGCTAGCGTTAGCTACGTTACACCTACACAATATAAGATTGTTATCTTTCTACGACAGTCAACAAAACAGTACCTAGGTCCGACAAGATAAGCGGCTTTTCTTCCAGCACAAATTACATCCAGCCATCCAGTTTTCCTGCCAGTAATTCACAATAAAAAAAATCAACAATTACGGTGTTTTAGCGTTTGAATTTGCGTTTATTGTTGTGTAATTAGCTAGCATATTGGTCTGCTGACTCAGCCTGAGAAACGGTAGTATTTACATGGTTTCGGTTAGGTAGTCCAAACAGCCAACTACCGGTAGTTGCTTGATGTGATTATTCACAAACACCAAACACCACGATGACAGATAAGCTGCACAAATAGCTTCATGCTACTTGCTAACTGCCTCCATCCTCGGCTCGAAAGCTTCTGGGTGAAATCCCTCCCATGGATCACGTCTTGTGTAACGTAAACTTTCCATTTTAAACATTAGTGAGTGTTTTATACTAATGTAAACATACTGAACATGCTGTGCGAGGACTTTAGTAGCCTAATAACCATAGTTTAATTTGAATAGACCACGAAAGAGACTAAGTTCTGTATTATACACCAAACTTTTGTAAGTACTCAGTGTAAAGGAGTAGTGAACTACATGTAATTTAAACTAGTATTTTAACAAGATTTTGCAGTAGTTTGATAGCACTTTAGCTACATTCATATTTGCATTGTGATTCCAGCAGTAGTTCTTTTTTGCCATTTGGTTAATTACTGAAACTACAAATAATTTTTTGGCCATAAAAGGAAACAATTTTCTTTTTTTTTATGTTTACACTTTATTGTACTTCTCTACTGACTGGTGAAGTTGACATTCCTTGCACTTTCCCATGAGTGGAGGTGCATTAATTTTTTTGGTTTATGCTGTGTGTTTTTATGTGTTTACTTTTATTTTGTTGTAATTTTTACATCATGTACGCTGTGAATTTGATATTTCTTTACAAAATTAATTAGTTTAAAATGTTTTTTTCTAAGTAGCTTTGTTAATCAAACTAGATTTCTTCTTAAAATAGTTCTGTGGTAGTTCAACTTCTTCCAGTGTGAAGTAATGGCTGGGATGCTAAGATGTGCTTTCAAAGTAGTTTCCTCAACACCGTTAGTACTTTGCTGTCAGATAGATTAGGCAGATTAAGTCTGCAGTGAAAACCTCACCAAATTCTTTAAATTATTGATAGATTTACTGTCTAGTTATGATGTTTGCAGTGTTACCAGTTTGCATATTAGGAGCATCAGCAAGGTATCTTTCCATCATCCTAGGAATATCTTAAACATTTATCTATGCTTTTTTTCATCAGTGGACTAGATTATTTCTTATTTATATCATCTTATTTTGATGTCACATAGTGTTTCCCTTAGCACTGCTCACCATTTTGGGGTCTGGGCTTAACTTTGAATAACAACAACGTTAGACTGCAGAGGTGACCATGTGGATTTAGAGCCAATGTTAAGTTCAAGTCAAGGTAAATGGGAAACGCAAATCAGTGGGGAAAAGGACTTCTACTACACAACTGCCATGCACTTTTCATTGATTTTCTTCACAATTTCAGCTCATTCTGCCATTAAACAGTCATGTCACTCTAGTTCTTGAACCTATCCGCTGGATCCTTGGTCATTACGGAACTGACTTCAAGATTTTGCTCTTGGTGTATGAAGCTCTCAGTGCTCTGGCCCCGTATTATATCTGATATGTTTAAAGTCTAATCCAAGAGATTGTTAGGCCACAGATTAAATATTGCCTTCAAATTTCAAGAGGACATTCAAAACCTGGCAATAGAAGCTATATTGTTAAAGTTCTTTTTCTCTTGTCATTGATGTGTTTATGAGTGTTGTTGTGGTTATCTATGTTGTAACTTCTTTTCTTCCTTTCTATAATCCAGTGACTAAACTATTTCACTGTTATTCAATTAGCACATGGGCAGAAAATTAGTCACTTGCAATCTGCGTAATTGACTAAAAGTACTACTTCACCTAGTATAATACCAAACTTACCTGGTTGTAAAATCTCACTGTCAGACAGAAATGTGTCCCATTTTAATGTGGCAGTGTAATGTGTTTTATTATTTCAGGGCTCCTGATGAAGGTGTGTAGGTAATACTTTGAGAGCCTTGTAAGACGCCATGTCTGAAGAGGCGATTTCAGAAAGTGACCTGGAGCCCAGCCTTAACAGCGAAGAGGAGGATTTTGAAAATGAGGAAGAGGAGGATATGGAGGACGAGGAGGAAGATGAGGATGAAAATGATGGAGACGATGAAGACGATAGTGTTGGTGAGTAACAAATGGACTCTTCTTACTCTAATTACATTACAGTGGAGAACAGCTGAAAAGAAAGGGAAGGGTGTTGTCTACTTAATGATGTGTAGTGTGTGTTTCATTTTGATGTCATCATGACTAGGACATTAAACATTTAATAGTGTATGTATATCAGAAAATAGTGTAACTTGTATTCAAAGTCTTCAACTGAAATCCTGTCTCTTCTCTCTCAAGAACGACCTGAAAGTGCTCAGAGCAGGACAGAAACAGCCCAGGATGGCAGGGACTCCACTTCATCTACCTCCGGAGAGCCATCCTCAGGGCCTCCATCTCGGCCTGGGTCTCAACCATCCTCCAGGCCGTCCTCCAGACCTGCCTCTCGCTCTCAGCCTCCAACCAGCCCTGAAAACTCGAGCAAGAGCAAGCCACCCTCCAGCAAAACAAAGAAACAGAAATCCTCCAAATTAACCAAATCCTCCAAGTCTTCAAAAGGCTCCAAACCTTCCAAGCCATCGAAGCCTGCACACATGAGGAAGAATATCAGGTCTGTGTAGCTGTTTCTTAGTTTCTGTTAGGGTTATTACATAATATACTTAAAAGGGATAGTTTCGATTATTTCATGTGCAGTTGTATGTATCGGTGTCAGTGTATTACTTAGAGTAGATGGCGGTCCGAACAACCCCTAAAAAAGTATCACTTTAAGTGTACACTATATTAAGAATATTATGGCTTTATCTTGCTGCCAGACAGCCTTTTCTGTCTGGACCAGCCATTCCCATGTTCTTAGAGGTAAAATTACAGGACACTGGTTGAGCAAGAGTGAGCAATATGCGACTTATATAATGGACATTTCCTCTATGAAAGGGCTGTCTGATGGCAAGATGAAGCAGTCAAAATATTCTAAATGTTGCAGACACTGATATTAATTTTTTTAGGGGGCTAAAATACATTTTGTTGCTGACACAGCAGTACATTATTTAGCTTCTGTGCTGGTACTTCTCTCTGCTTCTTCAAACTTGGTGCAAGCCGATTGCCATCGACTGTCGGTAGTATACAGACTTACTGATAAGTTCCTCATACAGCCCCACTACAGAAAATCCAAACTATCCCTTTGATGTTTGTACAGTAAGTAATCTGAACTTTTTTGCTTTATATGTTTACAGAAAGCTGCTGAAAGAGGATCAGCTGGAGGCTGGGACCAAGGCTGCTCAACAGGAGGAGATGGAGAGGCGGAAACGTCTGGAGCAGCAGAGGAAGGACTTTCCGACACCAGCCCCAGCTGTCCCAGACTCTCAGCTAGGTGATTGTCCCTCTATCAGTGAAGCTACACCTTTTCACTCATATTTAAGCTTGACCTTTTTTGTGCACTTTTGGTCCTAAATCTCCCAATACTTTCCCATCTCTTCAACAGTGGACCCTGCTTCGCTTTTAGGGGAGGTGTCTCACCTGGTCCCTGCTCTCCTGAGCAAGCAGGATGTGATCTGTCTTGATAGCAGTGGTGATGAAGATGAAAAAATGGACCCCAAGATCCCTGCGCTTGCTATTAGAGATGGTAAGATATATGATACTTTTTTCTCCTGGTGATTCCAAATAAAATGAGAATCTCTCACACAGAGTTTGCTTCTATGATGCTGCAGATATAATTGAGCTGAGTTCTGGGGAAGAGGATGCTCTGCAGATCAGCAGCGAGTCCGCAGATGAGGATGCTGATGGTGCCACCGGCTCAGAGGAAAGCAGTGGGGCGCACATCAATGATGCTCTGAACCTACCTGATGCCCAGGGTCGGGTGCTGGTTAACATCAATCACCCTGCAGAAGAGAAAGACCTTTACCTCGCTCCACAGCTGGCCAGAGCCGTCAAACCTCACCAGGTATGACCGCCGTCTCATGATTCTGTCCCAGACTCTCAAAACATGAACCCTCACAACCAGAAACCCACAATCCAGCTTGTTGTCTCTCAATCATTTATCTCCTGTTTTCTAAGATTGGAGGAATCCGATTTCTCTATGATAACCTCATCGAGTCTTTGGAGCGGTATAAGACCAGCAGTGGCTTTGGCTGCATCCTTGCTCACAGCATGGGACTAGGCAAGACACTGCAAGTCATCTCCTTCATCGACATCCTACTGAGGAATACTGAGGCTCACACTGTGCTGGCCATTGTTCCTGTGAGTAATCCAAGTGTATATCATGATAAAAGAAATGATGTATTCATTAGAGCACTCGTTCATCGATTACATTGACTTACACAATGTTGCGGTTTTGTCCTTATTCCAAAGAAACCAATGTTCCTACAATGTGATGTTCCTAATATTCCTGTTTACATGCATGACATACATTCTATTGTTTATAGTAGATGTCATATCCAAAGCATAACATATCCAAATCTTACATTTGTACCCCAAGCCTTGCAAACTGTTGGCTAGTTGGTTAGTTTAGAACACGCCGAGCTGATATTTATTTTGAATGTGATGTATACGTGTCCAAAGAAAATGTTGCATTTGTATAAGACCTAATTGGGAATATCCAAAAAGAACATGCTGTTAACATGACCTGTATCAAATTTGGAATATTTTCATATTGGGAATAAAAATGGAAAACTGTGCATGCAAATGTAGTCACTGTATTTTGATTAGATTAAATTAAATTAACCTCTTTTGTTTCCTTTAAGGTGAACACGCTTCAGAACTGGCTGACAGAGTTTAACCTCTGGCTTCCACCCCAGGAAGCCCTCTCCCCTGACACTGACCCTACAGTTGTCACAGGCCGCACATTTAAAGTTCACATCCTCAACGATGAGCACAAGTATGTCATGTTGGGTGCAAGGTTAAGTTTATATTAACAAATGTTATATTCAGTGTATATATGAGCTGTTGATAATGCTGACTGTGTGACCTCCAGAACAACGCTGGCCAGGGCCAAGGTGGTGGAGGACTGGTCCAGAGATGGAGGGGTACTGCTGATGGGCTATGAGATGTACCGCCTGCTTTCTATGAAGAAGAGCTTTGTGATGGGCAAGAAGAGGAAATCAAAGAAGCCTGCAGGACCAATCATCATCGACCTGGACGAAGAAGATAGACAGCAGGAGCTCATGAAAGGTCAGTAAAAGTCATTTTATTTTACAACCCTGACTCCAAAATAGTTGAGAGATTGTTAAAATAAAAACAGATCAGCATATATTAAATCAATCAGTGTAATTTACGTTTACAGACTCATTCACTCAGTCTTCCCTCGTAACTTTGTCTGTTCAGGTATTGAAAGGTCCATAGCGCGACCTGGCCCAGATGTGGTGATATGTGACGAGGGTCATCGCATTAAGAACTACCATGCCAGCACATCACAGGCTCTGAAGAACATCCGCTCCCGCCGCAGAGTCGTCCTGACAGGTTATCCGCTGCAGAACAACCTAATTGAATACTGGTGCATGGTGGACTTCGTTCGGCCAGACTTTTTAGGCACGCGTCAGGAGTTCAGCAACATGTTCGAGCGGCCCATTCTGAATGGGCAGTGCGTGGACAGCACACCTCAAGATGTCCGCTTGATGCGGTACCGCAGCCATGTGCTGCACAGCCTGCTGGAGGGTTTTGTCCAGAGGTAAAGTTTCTGTCAGTGCTGGACTTAAAAATTTGACACTGAAAAAAACCCTGAATAATGCTGACCTCTTAATGTTCTCTGTGGTGCTTTTCCTGGTTACAGACGTGGTCATGATGTGCTGCGAGACCAGCTTCCTTCCAAGGAGGAGCATGTGATCTTAGTGCGGCTCTCTCCTATTCAGAGGGCGTTGTACACAGAGTTCATGAAACGCTTTCGAGAAGCAGGGAACAGCGGCTGGCTCGGTCTGAACCCACTCAAGGCCTTCTGTGTGTGTTGCAAGGTGAGGCTGTATCCTTGCTGTTAGGTAAAACCCTCCATGCCCAGTTGCATAAATCCCATAAAGTTTTAAACTTAAATTTGTGCAAGACAGCACGCACTGTCCATTTAGTAGGTTTGCCTTAATGAATATGCAATATGGGGCATTTCTACCCTAGTGTGCAAAACACTGGGAGGAGAAAATGAAAATAGGTTTATTTAGCACACCCACTATGATTTACAAATCCTGAAAATAATTTTGGTGACTGCATCTGTATATAATGTGTTTGAAAGGAAAGTGTTAATCTGCCCAGCGATGCGCACAGATGACTGCTGTTATTGTGGCGTGGAGAGACACTGGTTTAAAGCCATCTCTCATGCGCTTTTTGAGGACTGCATTTATTGTTATTGTCATTCAGTAATTGTTAACGCAGAAAAACACCATGATTAAACATAAATTTATTGCAGCCAAAAGAAACTGAACATTCACAGCTACTGCAGCTCAAAGAAAACTAACACCAACCATTATTATGTCCTATTTCCTTCTTTTTACAAACATTCGGTTTCGAACCGAGGTTTTTGGCCCGTTGCACGTCTCTGACCTCAGTGCACTCCTCTTCTCCCTTTCCAGTTCCCAGCTGCTCCGCTGTGAGACCACTTTGATTGAGGGACCTCACCTTATAGTGACACATAAGTGAATACTTTAGTAGCTAAGTGAGATTGAACTTAAAGATTAAAGGGTTTTCCCTCACAACGTCCTAAGGAAATCCATGTGGTGATTTTATGCATCCCCAACTGTCTGCCTTTTCCAGAAATCGATTCCTGGGGATAAGTTTTGTTGCAAATATTAAAGTACTACCATGGCATTTATCCCTTCAGATCTGGAATCACCCAGATGTCCTCTATGAAGCCCTGCAGAAGGAGAATCAGGCTAATGAGCAAGACCTGGACCTGGATGACATCACTTCAGCTACTAACCCTCGCTGTCCTGCACCGAGTGCTGGCCTTAAAGCCAAAGTAGCCGACTCAAGCAACAGCAAAGTCAACAACGCCCTGCCACCACTCAATCCCTCCCAGGATAAAGCCAATCAAGTCATCACGTATGAATGGGTATGTGTCCTAACAACAGTCCATGTGAAGCTGTTTTCTCTGAAGTTTCATTTCACAGTTGAAAGAGTCCTCTTGTTTTGATATCTTTGTTTCAAATCTAAAGCACCAAATAAATTTCAAATATTGAAATATACTAAAGTGTTTTGTTTGCTGCTGCTGTCTGCACAGTATGTAATATTTGTTGTCATGTCCATATAGTGGTGTGTCTCACTGACTTTTAACTCAGCTTCTCGTCTTCCATTTATCATGTCTCAGGCAAAGGACATAATGTCAAACTACCAGACAGGAGTTCTGGAGAACTCTGCCAAGATGGTTCTGCTCTTCCATTTGATTGATGGGAGTGTGAGAAGAGGAGACAAGATTTTAGTCTTTAGGTAAGTCCTCTACTCAGCCTACATTGCTTTAAACACAAATCCACCATTAAGCAGCTTAGAGAAGAGGTAGACTGACTTTGCATTTCAGCTGATTAATCAGACTTTTTTGGAGTTTTTCTGAGGTTTTGCAAACCAAAGGGCATTAATATATTTTAATCCTCATACATCTTAAGAGGTTTTCCTCGTCTTTTCCGGGGTACTTTTGTAAGCAGGAATTTCACAAATAACACAATTAAGTATGACTTTTAGTAAAACGTGATTGATGTTTGTTTGTAGCCGTGCATGTATGCGTAGCAATACTGAGAATTAATACAGATATCTGGTGTCAGAAATAAGGCTGTAATAAACAAATATTTTCTTTGTTGATTAGTTGTTTGGCCTTTAAAATGTCAAAGAATGGTTAAAAAAAAAAGGTCAAGCAGTGTTTCTCAAAGCCTAACATTATGTCCTCAAAAACATTTTCAGTTTACTGTCATAGAGTAAAGATATAGAAATGATTCAAACTGATAAGTCAATTATCAAAATAATTGGTGATTCATTTAATAGATGACAGCAACAACAAATTGATTAATCATTGCAGCTCTGGTCAGAACTTCAGAGGGATTCTCATTTCCGTTCCTAGTCAGAGTGTTATTGACCGGTCATCTTTTAATGGACTTTGGTGGCATACAGGTTAACTGCATCTCTGCAGCACTACAGTACTTCACTGTGTTGCTGTGTAGTCACACATTTATCACAAAAGGCAGATTCTATGATTTGGATATTGCACTTGGCCGTATTGTGATTTAAGTATTATTTTGATTTGATATTCATTCCATAGAGCACTTCTTTTACCCCTCATTATGTGTTTCTGTTGTGTACCCACTAGTCAAAGTTTGTCCACCCTGAGCGTCATCGAGGACTTCTTATCAAAGAGACCCATGCCGACAGGCATCACCTCTTCTGACACCCAGAGCCCAAACTGGGTTCGCAACCTCAATTACTACAGTGAGTCGAGATCCAATCTGTCCCCTCGCTTCAAACCAGCAACTCTGCAGAAAGCGTGGCCATCGTCAGCACAGAAACCTCACAGCTCTGATAGTTTTTATTGATTTATTATCACTGGCTGCAATTTCTCGCTTTCTCCCATCTGATCATTTGTCCTGGCAATTTTACACTGTGCTCTGGAAACAAGTTTAGGAGCAATCTATTTGTGATTTGACAAAGATGTTTGAAATTGTTCTTTTTATATATGTCACACAGTTATAGATGTTACAGTTTCCTCTGGGCATTTTACTGCTCCGCCAAAATGAAAAAGTTATTCTCCTGTAGGAGTTTAATAGAATTGTCCATGATTAAAGTATTCAATGAAAAATATCACCATGATACTTTCTAGTTCATGTGCAAGTTAAAGTGTGTTCAGATGCTCCATTGTCTCAGTGTTAAGAGATGATGTATGTCTGTCTGCAGGACTGGATGGGGGTACATCTGCCTCTGAGAGGGAGCGACTTATCAATCAGTTTAATGACCCGGAGAACATCACAACATGGGTCTTCCTACTTTCTACAAGGTACTTTTCTCTGCTCTCGATTTTTTTTCATCATTTTCACACTTCCTGGCAGACATTTTATCATTCATTCACTGTGTTCCTTTCAGAGCTGGCTGCCTTGGGGTAAATCTCATTGGGGCGAACCGTGTCGTAGT
Source organism: Lutjanus erythropterus (assembly GCF_056507025.1). NCBI lineage: Eukaryota > Metazoa > Chordata > Actinopteri > Lutjaniformes > Lutjanidae > Lutjanus > Lutjanus erythropterus. Next base: position 25,908,352 of record NC_139318.1, read on the forward strand.
GTTTGATGCCTCCTGGAACCCATGTCACGACGCCCAGGCGGTGTGTAGGGTGTATCGCTATGGTCAGAAGAAACCCTGCTATATTTATCGCCTTGTGTGTGATTTCACCCTCGAGAAGAAGATCTATGACAGACAAGTCTCCAAACAGGGCATGTCTGGTAAGAGATTTGTACATCTGTTTGTGATAAATTGCATTTATTTCGCATTTGTGCAATCTCTTTCAGTCAAATTGACACTTGCAGGTTTCACTTTGAAAGTTGTCACTTTTAATACTTGATTTGACTTAAATATTGATATTATTATGTCATGGAACAGTTATTAAGCAAGCATTATAAACACATACACTCAACCAAATCTAATGTGGGCAATTAACTGGATCATATCCAGTCTCAAAATGTTGTGTCTGTGTGTGTTTTCAGACCGTGTGGTTGATGACCTGAACCCAGTGCTGAACTTCACTCGTAAGGAAGTAGAGTCGCTGCTGCATTTGGTGGAAGAGGAACCTGGCAACATCAATCTGACATCCCGGGAGGACTATGAAGGAGTGATCTATCAGGCTTGTCAGCTTTACCCACACCTCATCACCAAGGTACAGTTTCATGAACTGCAAGAAAGCCAGTTTTGGGGGTTTGATGTTTAAATATATGTAATATTGTATAGTCAGAGCTGAACAAGAAGGATTTTCAGCTTGCCTGGGGCAAGTAAAATGCCATGATGAGCAAATAAATCTAGTAACTCACTTCCCTCTTGACTATGAATTTATTTGTATAATTGACTAATGATTTAAATCATCGTGCAAAAACAGCAGAAAATGCTGTTGTACAATTTGTAGTGGAAAAAAACATTCATGTTGAGCCCTGAGTATAATATAGGTATTGGCCTTCTGGTAAGCACTACCTCACTTTGTTGTTAGTATATGCTCAATTCATATCATGCCAGTAGCCTTGAGTACAAAATCATAGACTTCTGAATGGTTAAAAAAAAACAAAAAACACAAAAGACAAGGAAGGCTCATCTTCCGGATGACATGGCTGATCTGTGTTGAGGATTTGAACTGTGAAATAAGGATATTTATGGTGAGAATTTTACAGTCAGTGCATAAAAGTAGGATATTTACTTAATGTGAGAGCGCACAGCCACAAGAAATGGTGACAAGCCAATGTAGATGTGATGAAAATTAAACAGTCAAATTGGAGTGCTGTTCTAGTCTTTGTTTTTTATTATGATCTACAGTAAAGATCTAGTACCCAGCCTTCAAGGTTAAATGGTGGTATTGTGAATCCCATGTAAGTGAAGAGTTTCTATGACATGTTATGGATCAGCCTGTGTGGAAAATCCAATCCAATCTTGATCTGTAATTCAGTTTCTCTCTTTCTGTGTGTCTCATTAGCAACCTTTCCATCATGAGTCTCTGCTGGTGGACCGCAAGGAGTCGAAACTGACCAAAGCAGAGAAGCGAGCCGCTAAGAAGAGCTACGAGGATGAGAAACGAGCCTCAGTGCCCTACTCTCGTCCATCGTATGCCCCCTATTACCCAACCAGTGATCAGACGCTCACAAACATACCTGCATTTAACCAACGTGGCTGGTGGGGTTCAGACTACTTGTCGTAGCATGCATTCCTCTTGGGTGTCTCATTTAATTGTTTGCATAGTGGTGAACTGATGCTAATGGGTTGTTTCACAGTACAACTGCTCCTGATTATCTCAGCTCCCCAGCTACAACCACAAACCAACCAGCAGTGTTTTCCTGATATTCTGTGATGCACAGCATTTTAATTTACTTTTTCCTCTGCCAAAATATATAGATATCTGTGCAATCAGGCAAAAATTTAATTCCAAAAATAGAACCACCGTACACGACTGTTCGATATGTGTGTGAGCATCTCATGAGTTCAGCCCTCATATTTTCAGGCGTCCCATGGCACGGCCAGATGACAAGCCTGTGGCAAGTGTCAGGCCCATCCAGTCAACCCCAATCCCCATGATGCCTCGCCAAGTTGGCATGGGCATGGCTGGCTCCAGCTCTGCCGGCAGCCTGCCTGTCAACTTCCTGCAGAAAGCTGGAGTTTACGTGCAAAGGATCATCACCACAACTGGTAATGTCGTCTATTTAAATGCTTTAATCAGTCAAAGTACCACTATGTCTTGTCGTGAAATGTGATGACCAGACATTAACATCAGCCACTTTGTCTGGATCTACAGATATTGTAATCCCAGGAGCCAACAGCACAACAGATGTTCAAGCTCGAATTAGTGCAGGAGAGAGCATCCATGTTATCAGAGGATCTAAAGGTAGTTGCAACAACACAATAATTTCTCTCTGTGTACAGAGCATTTTGAATCACTGCCTCCATCACTTGATGTTTTCTGTGTCACAGGTACCTACATCAGGACGAATGATGGAAGAATTTTTGCTATCCGATCAGGAAAGATCAGTAGACCAGCAGTTGGGGGCTCTGCTGCTTCAAGAGGTACAAATTCATATTTATTGTTCTCAGTTCCTTCTAAATGGTTTAACTACACCTCAGACAGCTTTGAGGCTGGTGCTCTTTTACATATGAAGTTCAGGTTACTTGTTTACTTGTCAGTACTATATCACCTTATAAAAATGGTTGTATAATGACTTTTGTGGCTCTGAAGGGAGCTTTCTAAAGTCTGAGAAAATAAGATAAGATAAGATAAGATATTCCTTGTTTAGTCCCACAGTGGGGAAACCTCCAGTATTACAGCAGCAAAGTGGATAGCAAAAATAGAGTAAAATCAATAAAAAGACAAAAAATAGCAAACAAGCATTTTAAACAAGAAAATGTAATGGGGAAATATAAACCCAGGTGATGTCATTGTGATGTCATCAGGGTTATCTCCGTTTTGGCTTTAGAATTCAGTTTTCTAACAGAAAGGCTGTGTTACAGAGTGAAGTTTATGACTGTGTGGAGTTTTAAAGAGGTGCGGATGTCAAATAAAAGACGCTCTCAAGCTGTATTGTGGGACATGTAAAATGTAAGAGATTTTGGGGCTTGATACTAAAGGTGGTGATCAGTGGTAAATAATATTAGCCTCTGATTAGGCCCCACCTTTTGTAAGGTGTCTTTAAAAAATCTCAATGTTTTTTTTTCTTAATTTTTAAATGTTTATTTTTTTTTCGCATTTCCCTAATCTTCCTTCCAATTTGCTGAAGCCCTCCTACGGCCCCCACTGTGAAACTCATGGTCGCACACAACGTTGACTGCCACTAAATTTTGCAATAGAGCCTCAACATCTCAGACCAAAACAAATGGCCACATCAGGCCATCAGACCCCTTTGAAAAATATAGAATTTTGACCTCACAGATCATCATAAAACACACTTAACACACTTACAAGATGCAGAGGAGAGTGTGACTTCAATCTCTGCTCAGCAAACCATTAACCCACTATATGTTCACATAACAAATAGTTTGCTGCCAAATTAATGTTCAAAATCTTAAATCTTTAAGATGCTTTAGAAGAGGAAGACAGAAAAAGGGAAAAAAAAGAAAAGAGGAAGAAGTCTGGAAGAGGAAACACAATAAGGAATCTCTGCTTATCATTTGTGCAATTATTTCTTAGTTTCTAAAAATATTTGTACATAAGATAAGATATTCCTTTATTAGTCCCACACAGGGAAATTTGCGGCGTTACAGCTTCAAAGTGGGTGGCAAATTAAAGCATGTATTTGGCTACAGCATCTTAAATCCAAATTTTCTTTATTGATGTCTCCTGACATTTCGTGACTGCAATTCTCTCTCCTCCACAGACCCCCAGGGTTCCCTGATCCATCCAGTCAGTAATGGCTGTTCCTCCCCTGTGGATCAACATCAGCAATCCCCCAACGGGGAGCAGCGCTCCTCCTCTCCCTTAAGCTCTGAGATCCTCAGAGAGATCAGCCGCTACACCTCCTCCACAGGCGACGCCACCGCAGGCATGGGGAACGAATTGCCGTCACCGTCAGACGTGTCGGCTGTACCAGCAGGGGATGAAGGCAGTTCGCACAACAACGAGACTGGTGATCTCAGCAGGCAACTCGGTGACGACCTCCTGAGCTCAGCTTTGGAGATGCGCGGCAGCAAACGCAGGAGTACTGAAAGCCAGGGCAACACACAAATGGGAGGCAAACGCGCCTCAACAGCTGCAACACGTTTCCCTGGACTGTCCATGGGCTCCAGCGGGCTCAGTTTTCCTCCCGTGGGTCTGAACTCCTCCTCCCTACTGGGGAACCTTGGTCACATGAGTCACCCTCTCTTGATGGGTGGTAGCAGTGGATCGTCATTCCTTCAGACACCAGGACAAACACTCGCTGACCTACAGACCATGTTCCCCTCTGCTACAGGGAACGGACACCTCTCCACCCCCTCCTCCTCCTCTCTGCCCACCGTTTTCTCCTCTGCGTCCACCACCATCCCCATGTCATCCTCATCCTCGGCAGCACCTTCTTCCTCCTTGACGTCAGGGTCTTTGCCTCCGTACCTGATGAATCCCAACATGGCCGGCCTGCTCTCGTCAGGCTTCCCTCTCAACTACAGTCAGTCGCTGCTCTCTGAGCCGAGGATGTTCTCCACCCAGCTCCTCTCTGGGTCAGGGGGGTTCCCCACGTCTAACTCCAGCTCTACAACATCCAGTTTCCTCTCCCATTTCAACAATCCAACTTCCAGCCTGTTGGGGGCAGCCCTGACACAGCCAGACAGACATCAGAGTACAGACAATGGTGGCAGTAGTTCTGATGATGACGTCATAGAGGTGACAGGACAATAGAGGCAGTTTCACACACAGTTTTACCACTCATGGTTAACAAATTACATTAGGGATGGGAATGATTGCATGTTAAATTAACTAAATTAATTCTGTTATTGTATCTTCCCTAATGGTCAGATTGCATTGGACTGCATTGTTATATTCTGAATGTGTGAACACATCAGAATAAAAGAAAGGTCAAGAGAAAAAAGTGCGTTCTTCAACGATAAAGTAACTTTGTATAAAAGAACGAAGTCACACAGGTGACTTTTCAGGAGGTAAAATGTAATACTACTCCTGAACACATTCAATAATGTTGGAAAATACTGTGATAAGTTAAATATGGTTCGGCCATTTAAACAGTTTATATCATTCACCTAATCATCAGTGAGATAAACTGCATTCCCATTCCTAATGGTCTCAGTAAAGGGATAGTTCAGGTTTTTGGAAGTGGGGCTATAAGAGATACTTATTAATAGTCAGTGCACTACCTACAGTACATGGTGGTTGTCATGCCCTCAGTTTGGAGAAGCAGCAAGAGTACTGGTGTATTTTTACCGCTTTATTTTGCCATCAGACAGCCCTTTTCAAATGGAAACCACTGTTAAATAAGCCAACTATCGCCCTGTCTCCCTCAACCACACTCCTTTGGCAAAAATGGTAAATTTACCTTGCAGAAGACAGGACTTGCTGATCTATTGGTTAGTTTTTGTTATATTGTGACTTAAGCGAATCTGACCCTAACCCTTTAAAACAGCAATGTCACACAATAACTCAAAGTAAAATATCAGGGCAGCAGTTGTCAGGCATGTCCCGTGTTCTGCAAATTAAAATGACATATTTTGCCAAAGGAGTCTGGTGGCTTTGGAGAAAGCAATATTTGGCCTGTAACACAGCAGTCTCCTGTTGGATAATGCTGTCTGATGGCAAGCTAAAGCTGTGATTAATCAAATAGCTGTTTGGTCCTTAAATTGTTGGAAAATGGTGAAAAATGTCGATCACCGTTTCCCAACACGCAAGGTGATGTCCTCAAAATCTTCCTTTGGTCCACAACACAAAGATATTCAGTTTACTGTCACAGAGGACCAAGAAATCAGAAAATACTGACATTTGAGAAGTTAAAATCAGAGACTTTCGAGTCAAAGAGATTAATTGATTATCAAAATAGTTGGTGATTCATTTAGCAGTTGACAACTAATCAATTCATTGATTAATCATTGTAGATTTGATTTGCTGGCGAGCCTGTCGACAGCAGTTGATTGCTTAGCTTCCTACAGCAGTACCCCTGCTGCTTCTCTTAACCGGGGGTGTGTTGGCCGTCATCTACTGTAGGTAATGCACTGATGATGGATAATTGCCTCATATAACCCCATTTCAAAATATCCAAACATCTCCCTTTAAACTTCACACACACACCCAAATACACATACATATGGACTCTCACCTGCAAATGAGAGAATCAACTTGTACCTTAATGACTTTACAAAGTCAGAGTAACAAATCCTTATGCTGAATATCCCAGACTTGTTCAGCTGGAGCATCAGAGCAGTGGGAACAGACCTTTTTGTCATACGGGGACCAGCTGAGTTCTTTCGGGGGGCTTTCTAAGCACAGCCTTTCCTGCTACACTTTTAAAGCAAGACCTCGCCGTTCTGGTGGTTTAATTTCCTCTGATTTCAGGAGGAATAATGTGACGAAAACTTGTTGGATTGTCTCATAACATATTGCTGTGAAACAGTGGAGTGCAAACCAAAATCTGACTTGCTGTTACATGTGTCAGCTGTACTCACCTGCTGACCACCAATTTACTCGTTTTTCTTCAGCACAGTTTTCTAGTGAATTAGACTGGAAAACTACATCACAATGAATAATATCAACAGTGGCAACAGAGAGGAAATCCACTTGACGGTATATTTAGAGAAAATCCTTCAAGGCTTACCTTTAACAACAGAAATTTTAGGCTTACAAAGCATATTTTAGTCCTTAGCAGTTTGATAGACATTGTAGCATCCCCTGTTGAAAGGATATTATGTGTGATACTATAACTGAACATGTTGATACTTTGTAAATAGTCATTATCATTGTTTATAATGCAAGTCAATACTGTGCAGTGTGTAGATTTTGGTTGTAGGGAGATGGTTCATTATTACAGCGACTATCATAATGAGAAATGCGCCCTTGCATTGATGCAGGGGAAACAAAGTTACTTTCAACTTTATGGTTTCCTTTTTTCTCTCTCCTTTTTTTTTTCTTCCTTAAAACTAAAATGAATGTACTTTCATGTTAGCCTTTGGTAACACAGGGGCTGGGACAAAGATTCGGACTGTGTTCTTTAATTTTTAGCCTTAAATAAATAACACAACGGGGTCTTGAGTCTTAGCATTTATCTTAGTGCATCCTTTTACAAATCTGTTGGAAGAACTACTGAGCATTCAGACAGTCGGTGTCAAACTCTAAACCTTGGTTTGCGCTCCTTTTGGCTTTCACACTTGGTAATTTTAGTCACAATGCTGAACCTGCCCTAGACTTGTGTTTTAAGGGATAGTTCAGAATCTTTGAAGTGTGGTTGTACGAGATACTTTGCAATAGTCAGTGCATTACCTACAGTAGATGACAGTCAGCACACCTGCAAGCCAAATAACACTCTCTCCAAACCCAAATACATCATTGCAGAGCACAGTTGCTGATCTGCCACAGCCTCCAGTGGTTGGTTTGTTTGTGTTTATTGTGTGACCTAAGTGAATCCAAACATACCATTTAAAACAACAAAGTCACACAATAACACAAACTAAAAGATCGAGGCAGTGATAGATAAGAAACTCCTGTGGTCTGCAAGTTAAAAGAACTGGAGTCTGGTTGGTTTGGAGAGAGTGATATTTGGCTTATATAATGCTTTTCCTGTTAGAAAAGGCTGACAGCAAGATAAAGTGGTGAAATGATTGTAAATGGTGCATCAGGGATGTTAATGATAAGACATTCATCAATTAATTACAGTTAAGTGTATTAATCGATAATCAGTATTCAAGAAATTTCTGTAATTGCAGCTCATTTGACTTCAACTTAAAATGAGAAAAAAAAAAAGTTTAAAAAAAGAAAATGAGGGACAAAACATGTTGCTTCTCCAGATTGGGAGCATGCAAACCGCCATCTACTGTAGTCAATGCGCTCTCTATTAATAAGTTCCTCATACAGCCCTACATCAAATAATCCACAATATCCTTTTAATGTTGCTAGTTCTTTTACAAAAACCTGTCTTTTGTTGCAGTTTTAACTTAAGTGTCCCCAACATTGGTTGATATATCGTCAGTCAGACAAACTACACTCTACGTGTAGTTTCTTCTGGGTTATTTTCTGAGAACAAATCTTACCTAAACTGTAGAAAACATTGCATTCATGCAGTCTGAGTGTATAAAACCTGAAGTCAATGTAGCCACCAACCATCAAACCAGACAACGTTTCATTACAACCACCTGTGACTGTGACAGAGCCAGGTCAGGTGTTGTGGTGGCCTTAGAGAACTGACAGTGCCATCACGTGGTAGCTTTTCACAGAGGTGCGTCTTTAACAGCAGTGCAGTGTAAGTAGCTTCTGTCAGTCATGTCAGTCAGTCTCTGCAGTGCTTTAGGGAGTTTAGGTCTTTGCTGTTCTCTGTAGCCTTGTGTTTCAATGTTGTGATGACACCTCAAGGTATGTAGATTTAGGAAAGTCCCTTTCCTCCGCTGGTAAAATAGGCTAGACGCAGTGGTTATTAGCCTTTAGAAAACACTGGATAACCTGAGACAACAGGTCATTCCCTATTAAGTTTTTGTAGAGATGTTTTCTTGTGGGCATCTTTTGCTCCCATAGTTGCTTTTTGTTTTATTTGCTACTGGCACCTCCCCTGTTTTTGTTCTGGATGCTTCATTTCTCTCATTGAAGATGTCTCCAGTTTTCTTCAGCACATCTCGGGCACTTGTGATAGTTTGTTTCAGAACTGAAGGTGGAGCTGGCACTTTGGAAAAGGATCATATTTGCTTGTGAACTGTACCAGGTACATCATGCTGACGCCATGTCTTTAATCTCAGTCTTCTCAATCCGTTGGAAACACTTTGCATTTGAATCTTGGGAATCATAAGTTTGTAAAAAACTAAACCTGTCTGCCATTTCTTGTCAACTATGTGCATTTTTATGTTTCATGGGAATTTTTCATTTTTTAAAAACTGTTTTTTATAACTTCTTATTGGTGTTTGCTCACCTGGCAGTTGTTTCCCTTATTTCAATGTAAGTGTCTGAAATTTATTTATTTATGATGGAAAATATATTGTTTTTTGTAATTACATTTTTTAACCTTTTGTTCACTTTGACCCATTAACGGCTGATCCAGTAAGAATTTCGTACATGCAGCCTAGATTGAAGCAGAATATGACTGTGTTATCAATGTTATTTTAACAATAAAACACTCTTCTATTGCAGTGTGAATCATTTACAAATGCTTTTAATTTGCAACATATCTTCAGTATGATTTTTAAAAAAACATTCATAAATTTATTTAAACACTTAAACAATAATCAAAAGCAGCATAAATAATCAAAAGGCAGGATTGTAAGCAACCTGAGAAAATTCACAACATAAATTCAGGGCCGTAGCCAGGAGCTTCTGAGGTCATGAATCCAAACACCTCCTCAACAAGAGTAATTTATTTTTCATAAAATCATCATTTTAAGCAATTTAGTTTAAAACATGACTAAGAGTCCTTAGCCAAGCTAACAGCTCTGTGATGCTGCACTCAGGCACAGCAATACTTTGCTACATGCTAATGCTACCATGATAACATTGCTGATGTTTAGCAGGTTGAATGTTTTCCGTGTTCACCATTTAGTTAGACATGTCAACTTGCTATTATTTGCAAACAAGCAACTGACCGAAACTAGAGCTGAGACTGATGGGAATGTAATTCACTTTGCAAATATGTGGTCATTAATTAAAGCTGGCATGGCTAAAAATAGCCGCGAAAAAGCCCAACGTGAAATGTATCTAATTATCAAATAAAACCCCAAACTGCTGGGGAATAAAAGGAGAGACGACTTCATTGTCCTCAATGTTACGGAAGCCGTGCTGTGCTTGCAATCAATTTTTAAATGCTGTCAGCTAGAGATTAAGAGTTATTCATTTCATTATTTTGAAAAATTGGCCTTGTTTACTTGAGATTATCAACCCATTATCACAAGGAAACAAAAGGTTGTTTCCTCTTATTACTTGAAACATTAATCAGAGATCATGGCTGCCATGTCAGCAGGCACAGATGGCATCTTGACAACTGTAGCATCAGACTGTTCTTTAGTCAAGGTCTAACAGGCAGAGAGTGAATTCTGTGTTTTCTGCTAAAGAAAACATTCAGATCTGTCCTAAAAGTCAAGAGATAAATGTGTAGCTTTTTAATAAAACTACACATTTGTGCCTTGGCTTATTGAATCTTCGCTGACAGTCATGGCAGTGATCTTGAAGGCTGAAATCAGGTATGATCAAATAAATCAGACACTAATTTTTGAGGTCTCCATAAGCTTATTCGCACCAATGTAGCTCTGGTTCTTTAACTGGTTCTGTTCAAGATTCTTGCAACCTTGGTCCTATCTAACAAACAGCCCATGTTTCCACAGGTTTTTGAGTGGAGCCATCGTAACCAAGGATGTGTCATTAACAGAGGGCATTGAACAATACACAACAACCTGTGGACGATAACACACCCACCCACAAAACCTGCTTTTTTTCTTTTTTTTTGGTTTCAGCTGGGGACCAACTTTTTAGGTTCCAATATGTTAGTTCCAGTATGATTCAAACTTAGGTGCATGAACTGATATGGACCAGTTCCATGTTGGTAAAAAAGGCCTACAAAATTCTCTGATGATCTCAAGAAAACAAATGTTGTTGTCTCATGATAAATGATCTGATCATCTCAAGAAATCTGCCTTTTGTTTTCTCAAGATAACGAGATAAATTAAGCTTTGGTGATATTTTGAGATAATGGGATTTTTAAAAAATGGCAAGCACAGCCATTCTCGGCTTCCGTACAATGGTAACTACAGTCCTGTGTACGTTACGTATAAAACACAAGGAAGTATTTCATTTTCCACATTTAGCACTGGTGCTTCGTGACATGACAAGACCCTCAAGGAGGTGCACAGCACCAGAAATCAGTTCCTTTTTCACTTTTATGAAAATTAAATTGACTGGTCGTGACTAAAAAATGACATTTTGTAGGCAGACCTTGCGCAAGTATTCAGTCAGCGTTTCATTAAAGCGTTGATATTGTGTCTTCTGTCAGGACTGGAAGCGTTTCTTAGCCACGTACGCCCTGGTGACTTGGTTCATGATGACGAGGGCGGTGACAGCAGGGCAGAGGACTGACAGGTACCAGGTGTATTCCCTGACAGATGCAGTGAACCAGGCAGAGCTGAGGCCCAGGAGCAGGCTGGCACTGCCGAGCAGGTACGTGACGAGTCCAGACGCCGCATGGTAGCGTTTGAGTTTGGCCAGGGACCAGCCTTTGGCCAGAGAGTGGTAGATGAGAGGCATGGCTGCCACGGACTGCAGCCCCACCACACACACTGTGAGCAGGCCCAGCAGACCGTGCCAGGAGGTGAAGTGAGGTTTACCGTTCAGGTGTTTGTTGTAAGAGATGGCTGCCACACCCAGGACGGCACAGGACACACAGAGACACTGCAGGATCCAGTGAACGCGTCCTTTTGTCTTGTGTGGAAGCTTTTTGATGGGCGAGCCATGAGGGGAGAAGAGGAGGATGGCTTCTGTCATGAAGAAACAGAACTGTTGGAAAAAGAAACGATTAGAGGTATTAAAAAAATGTGGATTTTCTTGAATCATTGATTTATCTTCTGGTCTATAAAATATCATAAAAGATCACAACTTACCAAAGCCCATGTAGGCATATTAAAATTATATGTTTGGGAAGCCAGAACCAGGAATTTGGGCATTTAATTAATAAAATAGTTGTGACCCACTGCTATGGAGAAATTATGAGACATCAGACCCCTGGACACTTAAAAGAGACGTCTCTTTGTGGTTGTTTGCTTGTTTGTTTAGTCTTGCCTTGTGATAGTTTTGTGTCCCTTTGTAGTTGTTTTGTACTTTTCCGTAGTTTTTTTTATGTCTCTCTGAGGTACTTGTGTGCCTCTTTTTCATTTCTTGTCTCCCTTTAGTAGTTTTATGCTTCTTTGTGGTACTTTTGTGACTCTTGTGATAGTTTTGTGTCCGCTCAAGGTAATTTTTCATCTTCTATTGGTAATTTTATGACTCATCGTAATCTTTTTGTGTTGTTATTTTGTGTCTTGGAGGTACTTCTATGCCTCTTTATGGTCATGTCGTGTCTGTGTGTGGTCATTTTGTGTCTCTCTGTATTTGTAGGGTTGACTTGTCACTTCAAATAGACGCTCTGGCCCTCTGGACCCTCTGATGCCACGGGCCCCTGAGCCTTTGCCCAGCAGACCCAGTCAGTAATCCAGCTCCACAAATAAAAGCTGCAGGGTGTGATTTAACTCATTTCATGTGTTTACAGTGAAGAGCTTTATTTTGAAAGCGTCAACTTACCGCTAGTGTCATGAAGAAAGGATGCCAAGAAAACAAACCTAAAATAAAACAAAAAGATGAAATCAACAAATGTTTGGGCTGACAGTGACAGTGGCATGAAGGTGTTTGAACATGAAGACTTACTTGAACCTGGTCGACACAGAACTGTGATAAACACAGTGAAGGCGACGCAGATGAAGTGGGTCAGTACTGCGGAAGCTGATCTGATATAACCGTAGACCCGAGGCTCAGAGTCACTCTCTTTGATGTGAACCATGTTCAAAGATAACTTACTTGGACCGAGACGGCTCACCTGCAACTGACACCACCGTCACCTAAAGTGAACCCACGGTCAGTCCAGCTGAAACAGGAACTGACGGTGGCGGAAACGTTACCGTTAGATCCTCGTGTTCAAATGTTGCTTATTTACAGCTGCAAGACCGGACTTTGACATAAGCAAACATTAGCAGATCAAAGTGACTTTACGAATCATGAACGTAACTTCAGTCCAACGCAACGTTGTTATGTAGGCAGCTCAGCCGGCCAGAAAAAACTACAACTTCCGGTTAGGATTTTCAGAATAAAGATTTTTTCATACAAATTCGCTCTCACCCCAATGAAACCCCAAAATACACCCATGTGTGTTCCTGTCGTCATGTTATTCCAAGTTTTTGAATCGAGATGTCCATTTACGTGTAAACGGACGTACATTCAAATCTAGTTTAGCAACCATGCAAGCGTCTCAACTGCCCCGTGGCCCCAGATCATCAGGGGCCACACTTGTTCAGTGATTTGGGTTAATTTGATTACAGTAATGGCAAATTTGTTTGTGCCATATAAATACATCAAATGACATGTTAAGGGCTTTAAACTCAATTTTACATTAATATCTTTTTTGTTGTACAGAACACACGGCAAGCAAATGTATGGCAAATGTATTCATGTAGCACAGACACAATCTAATTCAAAGTGCTTTACAGGGGCATATAAATATACAAAAGTAAGACATTAAGAAAATATTAAAATTACATTTAAATTACCACAATGACAAAAAAGTGAAAACAAACAGATACATAGTTAAAGGAGGTCTATTATATTTTTTCTAGTTTTCTGTTACATATATATAATGTCGTGATGTTGGATGTCCATATTAAACATGGCAAAGTTTCAAGAAATGAGGTACCAGTCTCAGTCAAACCTGAGTGAAAAGCTCAGATTTGACTGAGACTGCTTTGAATACCACGCATCTGAGGGGGGTTTTTTTGTTTGATTTTTTTTTCCCTTTATTGGTCATCTTGGTCAAAGTACACAAGTCGGGCTGACAAACACTGGGTGCTGTCCCTGAGCAGGCTCCTGGAAGTTGGTCAATCAGAGGAAAGTGTTCTTTTCAGGAAGACCATTCTTAAAGAGACATGAGCTAAAACAATTTGATTTAGGCTGAGAGTGAATTGAGGGCCTGCAAAACAGCTGGATATTAGATCAATAAGGATGTTTTTGAACAGTGAAAGATGTAAAGCTACTGTAGTAGAGTCTCAGAATAAAAATATAGAGCTTAAATTAAGCATAATAGGTTTCCTTTAAAGGCCCTATGTACCTATGGTCATGGTCATGTGCTAGGTGTTTTTATATTATGCATGATTAGACCTCATTTGAAGGCAGTAGACATGTTTCAGCTGTGTGTGATTTACAACAGTCTGATATTGTTTTTTTGCACCTGTTATTGTGAGAGAGGTAACAACTTTATTGCTCTTGTTATCTCATGAAGTTTGGTACCTAAAGTAATTTGCATACCTCCATTAGACTGAGCAGAAGTTTAATTAGACATGATAAGTGAAAGCATGTTTACAAACCTCATTGCTACCAAACAAGAAAAACAAATATGGCTTCGAACCAGAAGCTTTGGAGGTCTCTGTTCACTGGCTCTCTTACTTGAATATGAAATAGATTCATGACACAGCTGTTAGTCTAAGACACAGGTGAATCTGCTGAGCTTGTGTTTTCATTTGCATTCATTTTGTGAATTAGTCTGGTGAATCCAGGCAACACAACAATAAGGCGGCATTTTAAAATTCCAAAAGGTGTGCATGAAACCAAACCATTTATTGTCTGTCATTTCCTGTCAGTTTTTTGTCACAGCTGAAAAGTAGTTATATTTGTAAGTCCACTCTTTAAATACAAATAGGTTTAAACCGGTTTACAAAGGGGTTTAACTTTTCGTGCTTTTATTCTGAAACTGCGATTCCCGGAAGTCTTCATTTAACGCACATAACTTTACTGCTGGCTGACGTGGATGCCGTCTAGAAAGATTTCGCACATGCATTCAAGGAAGACACATCGCCTGGTTGAATCCAGGCCGGTTTTGACCCTTGTTGTTGAACCAATGAGTCAGAATTGATTTAATTCAAATGTATAACTGTAAAAATCACAAACCTGTCAAACCTGTGCAGATAAACTAGCACAGATAAAGTTTACAGTTTGGCTGTGTGGTGTTGTTTGAGCCTGATGGTTCAGGATGTGATGTCTCAGACCCATTCCACACGGTCAGCTGTTGTTATTGTGCTTCATTTAGTCTGTAATAAGCTTGTGACTTAGCAGGGCCTCCACACACTGAACAGCAGATAGCAAGAGAAAACAACAACAACAACACGTTCATTCAGGACATCCCTCTCCTTCTCTCTTTCTGTCTCTGTCTGTCTATCCTCCTCTGTCTTACATTCACTGCCACTGTTCATTGACATTCTTTGTTTATTTTTTTTTCTGAGAGGAGTCAGACTTGGCAGATTTCCTTTTGCAGCCCTAACACTGGAAAAGACAGTCACTGCACTGTCCAGACGGTGGCACTAAAACATCACAACCAAATCAGACATGTTTGAAGCATCAGCAGAATTTTTTTAATACAAAATATACAATCCTTTTATAAAATAATGCATTGTTATAGGTATATCTATCCAGTAATATCTAAAGTGCTACATAAGTAATGATAATCTGATCAGATACATTCATAGATCTTATAATGCAACACTCACATTGGCTATTTTCCTGCATTATGAATATGTTCACTTTAAACACATTTTGAGAAAAGTAATACAAAAAGTTCTACTTTCACTGAAGTACTAAGATGTTGTGGAGGATTTACATTTTTATGTAAATAATTTTACATTGTTGCATTGTGTCTACCATGAGTCTCAGACGAGGCCACATATGCAGATACAGATTTAGTATGTGAATAAAAACATGTCTTTACTGTTACTCATATTATTACTAGGTGTGAAATAAACAATGTACCACAACCTCTCTCTAGGTTTACTTGCAGTTCCATCTACAAACCCAGACATTAGCTCTGTCACTACAAGATTTTGCTTTCTTCTGTCTTCAGAGCCTTAAAGAAGAGAGATTCGTCTGCCCTCCATATCAGAGCCTGGAGGCTTTTTCCTCACTGACTGATTTCCAAATGTCCCGTAATTAAACATTAAATAGTCTGTTCAGTCCAACGACATTATGTACTATTTGAGAAAAAAGGACTCTGTGTCAGACTGATCAATAATATCATTAATTAATTCTTAAATTTTACAAATGATGTGATTTTTATTTTTGGCAAGCTATGAAATTATTATATTATGAACCTTGCTATTATTGGACATTAGGTTTGACTTTATTGTTTCCAAAGAGAATTTGTCTTGCAGCCAGGTAAATGTAGAACACACACACATTTAAACATAAAAAAACAGAAAATATCAGAATCAGGCTTTTGCTGCCAAGTAGATTTTCACATACAAGGAATTTGCCTTGGTACAAGGGTGCATGACATGTTTGATAAAAATATAAATAAAGGTAAAAGCAAGTGTTGCATGTCAAGAAGCATGAAAGGAAAGTACAAAATTGATTTAAAAAAAAAAAACATAATGTAAAATTATTATAAAAATAATATTTACAATATGACTGTTATTTAAGTGAAAGCAGTGTACAGTTTGTGTGGGAAATGTGCAAAATAATGTCCAGAAAATGTGCAAAATTTACAGAATGAAGTCAGAATATTTGCAAGGTGCAAGATATAGAAATAGACATGTAATGCAATGTAACAGCCATCTAAAACATAATGTTTCTATATTGTATATGGTTTAGAACAGGACATCCAATTGTTGCCCGATTAGAAGCAGTAATAATAGATCCTTTATAAAGTGTTTATAAGTTGCAGCTATAATGTCTTTATATTGTTCTATTAAACCCTAAAATCTGCAGCTAATGTTAAGTATCTTAAAATGATAAACCAAAAGTAAACCAAATTAAATTAATAAGTAACTTAGCCTACCATATATTATTATGTATATTATTATCATATATTTATCGATTTATCTATTAAGGGATGGATGGACATTTACAGTAATCCATCAAGGAGATTCCTCATGATGTGGCAAAACAGAAGTTGTTTTTAATGTCTTCTTCAAAGCATTAGGACATGCGTTATTAACCATGAAAAAAGATATTTGTTACAATTTATAAATAGTGTACTAAATAAAGGGTATTAGAAAGTGGTGCCAAATGGACTGCAGGTTTTGTATGGTCATAAAATGTACTTCATCGGTGTACAAATACAGTAGTGGGCTGTGTTTGTGCTTCTGCGTGAGAACAGAGGGGATTCCTCCTCCTGTGGAGCCTCACTGACTCAGGATGCTTTAATACACAGACGGGATTAGACGGTAATCCCACACTCATAATGTGCATGCGCAAACTGAGGTGCGCGCGTCGGCTGAGGGGACGGTCCAGTGTTCATACAAACCATAAACTGCGTTCACTCTCCAAACATCCTCTACCGCAAGTGTCGGTGATGACTTAAACAGGTAAGATCACTTTTTTTAAAAGCCTAGTTTGCCAGTAAATCCTAAAATTCGTCCTGGGTGCCACTGTCATTGAGTTTGTCGTCCCGTTTCGGACAGGATTAAACCGGGCTGCCCCGCTACACGCTGAGCTGCATCCTGCAACAAATAACAGATGAAAGAATAATCTCAGCTCTTATAGATAAAGATATTAATACATAGTTTGACACGAAGATGATCCATGACAGAACCAGTGAAATATGCCTGTATGCTGCTGGTTACAATGTGCTCTTGTTGCCCTGCTGTGTGGATAATTGCACCGTGTGGTGACCCAGTTGGCAGAGAGAGCCCCGGGTTGTTCTTATTCAAGTCACAATGCAGCTCCACAGAGAAACTCATGAAACTAAGTTTCTGATGCACCTGTAAATGTTTTACACTTATTCTCTATAATGACGCTCCACGGGGATGAATTCAGATCTACAGGTCTGCAGCTGAGATTCTGTCGTCATACAGTGTTTGTATTGTTTGTATATATTTACTCAAGTAGCTACTGTAGGCTACTTAAGTACAATTTTGAGGTATTTGTACTTTACCCCACTGCATTTCAGGGGGGAAATATTGGTGTTTTTACTTGACAATATTTATTTGATAACTTAAGTTACTAGTTACTTTGCAGATGAAGATTTTAAAAACCTATGAGTATGAAATACAATGCATTGAAATACAGTAACTTAAACCACTCAGCAGTATAAAAATGACTAAAATTCTCCATTGCAGCCAGATACAACATTAAAATGCATCTTACACATTTCTAAATTAATGATAATAATCTAATAGTTGTTGTATCTGATCAGCTTATCATCAAGCCTCTGCAGAAGCCTGACAACAGCCTGATCATGTGAATCAGGTGTGTTGGAGCAGGGAAACATCTAAAACATGCAGGACAGGGGATCCTGAGGACCAGGGTTGGGCACCACTGCTATACAGTATAACATGATATATGTTAAACATGAACCAGTAAAAGTTGTAGATCAGATTTGCTGTTTAGGATGTAGAAAGGTGTTATCATTTAGAAAATATGATGGTGGCTGAGAAAATTTAGGGAAACATTTATAGCAGGATGTATATGAGTTATAGTACCAGGCTTGAAACTAACTTTTCACTCCTGTCCCAAAACTCACAGCCCAAACATCGACCCACAGTAGGCATTTTTTATTTATTGGCCTCCTGAGCACAGGCATTGGCTGATGCCAGTTCCCTCGAAATGCCAGATAACTGACCCGATTAACCAGCAGACCAATTAATCTGTGCATCACAACTCAGCATTATATTATTATTATATGTTTTATCAACTGATTACTGTCACTGATGTAGCATTTTGGTTTGTGATGAAGCTTGTTTTACTTGGATTAAACACTGCTGCATATTTTGATCTACAGCAATGCTTTATATTGTATAAAATTGAATATTTTTATATATAATCTTAATCTGTTTAATATCTATAGATGTATAATAAACAGTGGAGGAAAGGTACAATATTTCTCCTTGAATTGTAGTGAAGAAGAAATATTAAGTAGGATAAAATGAGAATACTGAAGTACAAGTACCTCAAACTTGTACATTATATGAGCAGATGTACTTAAGTCCTTTTTGCCACTGTTAATCATACCTTCAGCACCTGCTATAACAACTATTATATATACATACATACACGACATTATATACTTTGAAAAACTTAAAATCAAGGCTGCAGGCTTTTTTTTTTAAAAAACTTTGATTGTGTTACCAATTATTTCTGAAAAGACAGATGTGAGTCAGTTCTGTACCTTCTAAATTTAATGAATGAAATTGCATTGGCCCACTTTTTGATGAAAGTGTTTTGTCTAAACTATGCAGTTTTGTTTCAGCGTCCCTCACAGAAAAACAGTATGAGTTGTCTCAGGATTTTACAGGATTATACATTTTGACCCACATTTTATTCTAATCGTATGAATCCTGGCATCAGATATCAAATGTTAATCTGTTATTTTTCCATTTGTGAAGCCCATACCATAATACAGTATAGACTTATTATTTAACAGATACATTGCTTGAATTGAAATTGATTTAAATGTCAGATCATTTTAAATTAAACTACCCATATGTTATATTAATTAATATTAATTGTGTCTATTTCAAACTGTCTTGCAGCTCCTGAGTATTTAGCAGCCACCTGGTCCTCTGGACAACATCTGGAAGTGGACTAAATAAAAAAAACTGACTAATCACTGTACATCTCATCACAGCCTGACATTCTCATTAAGGATGCGAAGGTGCACGTGCTGATGCTGTCTCCTCTCATGGCTGTATGTACATCTAAACCAGCTCATGGACAGCAAATGCTCACCTGACATGTCAGTGTGTCCATCGAGGACAAGATGTCTAAATGTGAGTTGATTGAGCTGAAAGACCTCAGTGTAACCGATCCCATTGAGCTGGCTGCACCTGCAGCCCGCACAGCCCCTCAACCTGTAAACCCAGGTCAGCCGAGCCCCTTCCATGTGATCCGTCTGGTTGGAGACAGTGTCAGCATCGAGGCACCCCAGTGTCAGACAGGAGAGGCTGCAGTGGGTCATGAATTCCAGCCTGACAGCTACACCCATCTCACCTGGTGTGACCTGTGTGGAGAATTCATCTGGGGGCTGTATAAGCAAAGTTTACGCTGCACTAGTGAGTACCTGGTACATGTGAGCTTTTCTGAAGTTTGGTATTACTCTATATTTTTCTTATTGTTAAAAATCCCAGATAAGTATTACCTGTGTAGTCAAAGCCTTATTCCATTGTTGTTGTCAGAAACAATTAAAAGTACATCACTAATCCATATTATTGCACTGGCTAACATGTTTCTTCTATACCACCAACAGGGGCACTGTGGTTAACTTTTTTATTGATTGAACACGATGTACAACACTGAATCAAACAGACAAACAAGCAAAGAAAAAGCATTTCAATTATATAGTATATTTTCCAAATATGATCCAGGGTCCATTATCTCCGTGGTTATATTCAGAAAGGGCTGATGCTGCCCGTTCCATTGCCAATAAAGCCAAGTATTTTAACCAATTTTCAGTTCTAAAGCAATTTACTTTGTGTGATTTCCAGTTCATCATAATAATACGTTTAACTGACAAAGAAATTACAATAATACAATGATTCAGTATGTGAGCGTCAGCTGTATATTGTCTACTCTTGTGTCTCTGAGGCAGACTAATGGACATTGGTATATTTTCAGTTTCCTTAATTCAAAAGCTCAGACCAAGTGTTCTCACCTCTCTGCACCCATGACAGCACAAATGTGAGTGAGAATTATCCATTTTCCTTAAGCTACATGGCGTGATAAATGCCCTGTGCAGCAGTTTATCTGTAAAGTTGTGTATTGGATAAAGGTGATGTGCTTTTAAAATCGTCTTTCACTGTGCATTGGTTAGGGATATTCCCTAGTCATTCTCTCATAGATGTTCAATGAAAGAGGGAAGGGAGAACATCTTGTATAGTGCAGAAACTCCTCTCCTCTGTAGTTTATTCTGAGTCAGTCCCACATTCACTGACCTCCTCCCAGAGATACTCATTATAGTGCATCAAACATATTAACAGCTGAAAAAAGTCCCCATCAAATGCACTATTTACTCCTATTTGAGGAAGCTCTACTAAAAAAGAAATAACTAAACGATCCATCTGTTCCATAAATTGGTTTTTATTATAATTTTAAAATGAAAGTATATATTAGCTTGGTGCTGAGGGTCACAGACAGATTGGAGAAGTCGCAAAGCGCTGGGATATGAACTAAAGCAGTGCTGAATTTGTTAATAAGAAAAATAACTTTAAAGGTAGAATATGCAGGATTTGCCATTTGCTGTCTGTAAATTCACCATTCAAAGTTGGGCCCTCCTACCCAGCCTAATGAACGAGAGAAGGAGAGCTCAGAGGTGGTTCGGCAGAACTTTAGAGTGAATTAAGAGACTGAGCACCATTAGTGAGAACAAAGCAGTGAATCAGAGATGTGAAATGTTTCAGATTGTTTCACAGCAGTTATGTTCTAAAGCACAAATAAAAGAACCAACATCACTACACCATGCTGAACTTTGTGTGAATTCAGCAGAAACCTCCGTCCTGTCGCTGTGTTCTCAGTCTTCTCTCACAGATAGAGAGCAGAAGAAACAGATGTTTTTGTAGAGCTTAGGGCTACACATCACTGACCAAAGACTGATGCCCAGCGATATCCCAGACACAGGAAAATATGAGAAAATAAGGAAATACCAGCAGAGGGCAGGGTCTTTGTAGATACAGACACCACCACACACTTCCAGTGGGTCGTAAGTGATGACTGACAGGGACTATTAGCATATATGAGTTTATCTTTTCGTAAAGGAAATTCCCACATAGCATGCCTTTGATGTTTCTCTGCAACCGTTGACCTAAAAAGCAAAGACACACAGCCTGCGACTAAATCTTTATTGCATGAGACACGACATGATACAGTATATTAGGCCGTCCTGAATCATCATGTTTGCATGTGTCTTTAATAATAGAAATTGTGAACCAGTGTGGTTGCTTACTCAAGGTTACTTCCAGAACTCTGGAATGAAGACTAAACCATTAAAGGTGCAGTAATCAATTCTGGAGAAAGATAGTCGATGATAAAGTCTCATTCCCAGGTCTGGAAATACTTAAGTCTTCTTAATGAGACTCAACGATCAGCTATCTTTCCGACCTCTGCTTGGCCAAACTCTCCCGTCATGGGAGAGATTTTCTAAAGCCTGAAAACAGAACCAAGAGGAGGAGCAGAAGTCTAGTTTTCTCTTGAGACTACTTGAATTACATTATGTATAAAGTTTTCTATGGAGCTTTTTTCCAGTGGTGCCAAAAATAAACTGCCTACCACAGATGTAACTTTTCCAAAAAAAAATGGCTCAAATTGGGATAAAACCATTAAACTCATTAGAAAATGGCTTTAAAGGCCCTAAAATTAAAGTTCTGTAACCCCATAGTAACTAAGTCATGTCCGACCAAAGCTCACAGAGCTGTAATATGTAGTCTTCACTTTACAGTATCACTAGGATGCAGGCTGCTTCTGTTATTTTTCCATTCATGAGAATCGTTATCACAGAGTTTGTTCTAATCTGTAGGAAGGTCTGGAAAACTTCATGTTGGTACAGACCTTCACAGTCCCTGAGAATGTATCTGGTTTATCTTCATCATTTGACTTCAGGCATTAAGTGCAGTCTCACTGTAACAACTACAAAACAAAACCAACATGGTTTTGTGGTGGGCACTGATTTTATTTTTACTGCATTCATAATGTTCTTAAAAAGTCTTAAATTAAACTTATTGAAACCTGCAGAAACTTTGATTTTGGCTTGTTGTTTACGTGATGTAGATAATGCATCTAGGTTACTGTGTTTTTCAGCAGATTACTGAACAAAAAACACAGCAGAAGGCTTAACAAAACAAGCAATGAATGCAGGCAAAGCATAACCAAGAATGGAAAATTTGCACCCTCTAATGATGAACTCTCTGTTTTTCAGATTGTAATTATACTTGTCACTACCGCTGCCGACCGTTCATCCAGCTGGACTGCAGCACAGATGGAAGTTTGTTAACAGAACAGGAGGATTTGTCTGTCGACTCCATCGAGACAGACACAAATGTGGTGAGGAACAAAACTACAGTCATATATTTTATCCATGGAACATTTGTATAGAAGGAAGTCTTCAACTGGATTGTTTTATTAAAGACATCTAAATTGGGATTCAGTGATTTCACTGTACAACCAAGCAATAAGCATTATTTTAGGAGAAATGAAAAGTGGCTCTGTTCATATGGGGCAGGTCAAAACAGATGGAGGCTACCAGATTGTCTAGTGCTGTCCACTGAGTCTCAGTGTGCCATATGTCCTCAGAGATACTGGTTTTATTACCTCCTTATTGTCAAGGCATCTGTAGAGAAAGTAATTTAAGAGAGAGCTGAGGGGAGGGGTTTTTTAACAACTTCACAGTAAAACAGCTGTCTGAATTTCAGGACCACAAAAAAAAAAATCTGCCACCACCAGCACAAATTAAATAACTCGTTCACTGTTTCTCAGCTCCGAGCGTATTAATATGAAGTCTACCATTATGTCCAAAGGGACATGGAGGACCATAACTGTCACAGAAACACTAATAAAGCATTTCATTAATTGATAAGTAATTGTACAGTAGAAATAATATTAATAAATTCATAATTAATAAACTACTAAGAGGCATTGTAATAATTAATTACAATGTCACAGAAAGGCTAAAAGGAGACGCTAATTGACTGAGGCATAAAATAGCTCATTGGAAAAGGAAAAGTAGCAGTGAACTGCAAATGGGAAAGGAAATTTCCCTTTCAATCAGTTATTTATTTCTCTTTTTCTGTTTTCAAATAGATTTTTAAATTCTATTATTTGTTTATGCATTCAGTGATGTATTTTTAAATGGTGTAGTTATTGACTGTTTTATTTTGTAAATCCCTTTATAATTTGAAATTCCTCTTTTTAGTTTCTGATTTAAATATGAAATAATGATTTTTTTGTAATTTACTTAATTGATTTTTGGAGATTTATACATTCATTTGAAAACAATTGTTTTTATTGTACAGTTTTATTGTACAGCCTTAATTAATTTATTATTATATCCTTGACATTTGTGGTCCTCCACAGTTGCAGAATAGTGAGTTTCTCAAAAATAAAAAGCAGTGGCGATAATGACAACATAAATGATAGAAAACAGTCACCATTCTGTCACACCTTAAAACTTCAAAAGTGGTAAGGCTGATTCAGATACTTCTTCAATTAAGTTTTATTGACTTTGTTTTGCAAGCAAACAAGATTCCTGTTTCCAACATGATCATATCTGCAAAAATAATCAACAAAACCAGAACATACTGTACATCTGACTGATTTATCCTGAAACCTTAGATGATTACCCCGCTAAGTTATTTTTTTTTATTTAAGTGCATTGGTTTAAAATAAATGTGGTCAACATGATAGGATAGAAATGTATATTTTATTGTTAATTTGTGCACACACATACACAACAGCATTGGCTGAAATATTAGCATAATTTGAGCAGCTCTCTGTGGGAGTGGTCAGGCTCTTCAGACATCTGTGTGAGGTTTTATTGTTTGGGAGGAGCCAGTGGAAATGCTGAGGTCAAAAGAGCAGTAAGTAGAATCAGACCTCTGCAGACAGAAGACAGAAATTTCCAAGATACAACTCCAGAACGTGGTTAAGATTTTGGTGATGGGGGTAAAAATCTAAAAAACGTCTTCCAAACTTTTGCTCACCTGAACGTTTGAGATGACCCGGGGAAGCACAGCAAGTGATGCGTTCTGCGGCGAGGAGGACAGCAGCTCAGAGCTGGAACTGTATTTTACTGCGTATACGTCTTTCTTTCACAAGGTCAGAAGATCAGCAGTGAAGCTACAGCATAATTCATCAGTCCCGTAGGCACAAAGCTGTTTTATGTTTGGTTAATTATATTAAATCGTCTTTATCTACAAAGAACTTGAATTGATTTGACTTTTATTTTCTTTTGTTCTCAGTCAGTTTCTCTTCAACCTCAAAGCTCACTTGTGAAGATGTTCTGCTGACATTATATGGCCTGTTTGCTGAACTCTACCTGCTCTTTTCTCTTTTAGGATGAACAGATCGACTGGGGTAAACAGGAGCTGACTGTTAGTGAGATTCAGCACAAGGTTAAGGAGTATAACGCACAGACCAACAGCAACCTCTACATGGTGATTGTGAGTGACCATTGGCAAAATGTGGATTTAGGTGTATTTTAATGGAATTAGTATAATAGTTTGCAGACTTTGTTAATATTGTACAATTTCTTAAATTCTTACAATATAAATTTATCTACCTGGCAGAATAAAGACGGGTCCTACACTGGTTTCATCAAGGTCCACTTTCAGCTACTCCGTCCTATCTCACTCCCCCCCCGTCAGAGCGTGTGCTCCACACAGGAGGAGGACCAGCAGGGCAGACGGATGCGACGGCGGACGTCTTTCTACCTCCCCAAAGATACTGCCAAGCACCTGCATATAAGCTCCCAAACACGTGTGCGAGAAGTAATCGAGGCTTTGCTCAACAAGTTCACCGTGGTGGACAACCCGGCCAAGTTTGCGCTGTTTGAACGCACAGAGAGACAAAGTCAAGGTAGAAATCTCTAGAATGTGCAGTTACTGTGAAGCAAAGAATCAAAGGTAGACTGTGCAGGATTATTTGTAAATGCATCATTCAAAGTTAAACCCTCCTGAACGAGAGGGAGAGAGACATAAGCTGTGTCTTTACAGACATAAGCTATGTTTCCACTGCAGGAACTTTCTCCAGGGAGTAGAAACCTTTGGAGGTCTAAACTAAGCCCTGGGGACATATTTTTTAGCTCCCACCTTAACCTTTTGTTCATTGTGCTCCAACAACGGCTGACAACAAAGTCCAGGCTTTACTGAGCATTCATGCTGAAGATGAAATCTAGTTGGAATTAATTCTCTGTTGCACAAATAATGATACCTGTCCGTTATTTTATACAGCATGATCATTGTTGTATGATCGCACACAAAAAAAACAGCCGTCACTTCAAATGTCAGTGGGCTAATTTGTCTAATCACTGCAGGCCTTTAGACTGTAGTGTCTGGTCACTGTGTTTTTAAAAAGTACCAACCACAAAACCTGTGTTGGCTGGGGGTTACACACTGTTGCCAAACAGGCTGAAACCACTCGAGCACAGAAAAATACATAAATCTACAGGCAGAGGGCAAAGTCTCTGCAGACACCACACATTGCTAGTGGGTCACAAGTTATGACTTTTTTAGAGGGATTATTTTTATATCAGTTGTTACATTATTTTAGGAAAATCCTGAATAGTGTGCCTTTGATTAATAATAATTAATTAACTAATTACTTCATAATAAAGTGTTGAATTTTGTTTCCTTTTATTCTCAGTGTACATGCGTAAACTGTCTGATGACGAGTGTCCCCTCTACCTGCGCTTGTGTGCTGGCCCCAGTGAAAAAATCTTGAGTCTGGTTTTGAAAGAGAATGAAACCGGGGAAGTGAATGTAAGTTTCTGTTTGGCTCTGAAGATTAATCCATATAATAAATGTGTCAATACATGCTGAAAAGCCGATATATGAACTGTACATACAGCTGACTTTAATCTGCAATGTCTCTCCTCCACAGTGGGATGCATTTAGTTTTCCTGAGTTGTGCAACTTTCTGCGAATCCTGAAGCGTGAGGAAGAGGAGCATGTACGGCAGATTGTGAAGCGCTACGCTCTCGCTAGAGACATGATGAAGCAGGCCATGGCGAGGATTACTACTCCTGGTTGATTCTGAGAGATTCAAATGATCTTCATATTTAAACATGAAAAAGAACACTGACTTGTATTGTTGATTTGTAATGTAAAATGGAAGGAAAGAGCCTGAACAATGAAATGTTGTTGATGAAGCAGGAATACTGTTGTTACATTAAATGTGAACTACCTAAAGGTTTAGGTCCTGCTAATGTTGTGCAGGCAGAGACACTGTTGTCAACTGAATGGCAACAGATTATCTTGGACTTAATTTGATGCAGTTCTTTCTTGAAAAACCATGCTGCTTGACTGGATTATTTATAGATATATTAAAGATACAATTTTTAGTCTCTCTGGTCACCATTATCATATGATATCTAGTTTCATTTATATTCTGTGAAGCAGTTTTTAAAATTTGGCACTTTAATGAACCTGTGAAATGGATTTGGGCAAATTAAAATGTGAAACAATGTGTTTACATTCTAATTATCTAATAAACTGATGATAATAATAAAATGTGTCATATGGTGAATTTAAATTTCACATTAAGTACTAAGTTTGATAGACTGTGTGTTTGCTCAGTCGTCCACATTGTAGTTCTTTACGGCAAAGTACACTATATGGATTTAAGTATGTGGACACCTGTACATTACACAGGTACAGCCATATGTTAGGGTACTGTTGAACATCTGATGCAAAACCATGACATGACATTTACAGTACATGCTGTTATAACAGCCTTGACTCTTCTGTGTAAGCTTACCACAAGATTCTTTAAACCTGGCTGCACGGATTTGCCCTTAAAAAGTCACAAGATCAAGGTCAGGTACTGAAGGCCTGGTTTGTAGCTGGTGTTCAAATTCATCTGAACGTTGTTGGTGACAATAAACTCAGAATATTGTGTCTTTGTGGACCTTACTTTATGTAAGCTGTTGTTAAACCATTGAGGTGACATTGTTTAAAATCAGTGTTGGACTGTAACTAAGTACTCAAGTACTGTTCTTATGTACACATTTGAGGTACTTGTACTTTACTTGAGCATTTTCTTTTAATGCAACTTTATACTTCTTCTCTACTTTCTACTCTGCTAGATCTCAGAAGGAAATATTGTACCTGTCACTTCACAACATTAATCTGATTGCCTTATTTACTTTATAGATTTTTTGCATAAAAAATATATGGGGAGTTTCTAACATGTCATGATTTGTTGAAAAATAAACTACCCAAGTGTATGTTCAAGTATTGCTGAAATGATTAAGTTGATTGACAGAAAATCTGTAGGCAACTATTTTGATATTTGTAATTTTTCATGTAAAAACATTTCATGCTGAAGCCCCACAAATATGAGGATTTGCTACTTTACCTTTTAACAACTGTTAAAACAATTGTTGGTTGGATAAAACAGCACTGAGAAGGTTTCACTTTTGGCTCTATGTAATTGTGACAACATTTCTAATGATTTCCAGAATTTTTACAAACCTAACAATCAATGGATTAATGGAGAAAATAATTAAGCACATTTATGCATAATAAAAATAATGATCAAAACAGTCAGAATCAACCAATTACACTACAAGAGTAAAATCCTGACTTTACATTTATGCATGAGTAATATCAATCTGATGATATGATATATAAGAGACCTACTTTAAGTGTCACAGTGGACATTTCCATTGAGCACTTTTACTGATTGCACTTACATAATTTTACATAAAAAGCATTTTCAGTGCAGTACTTTACTTGTAATAGTATTTTGTGATGTGTTAAATAGTTATGATTTCTCTTAGAATTAAGGGACCCACCCCCAATCAAAAAAAACAGCTGTTAGTACACAAAGGTATGAGATATCATATGCTTTCGCCATATATATTTATATAGTGCTTTATGTCAATGTCTAGTTAAAAGGCAGTAAGTTTGTATTAGGTTTTTGCTCCTGCTCAGTACATTTTAGCTGCTGTCTTTCCTTGCACAGTTTTCAAGTTTCACACTCCTGTCCATGTGGGGGCGCTGGCTCATTATTATCTCTTTACCGGTCGTTAGGGGAAACAGGCGACGAAGAAGAGGAACGTTAGTTAGCATAAACAGCTAGCGTAGCTGTGTGTTTTGAGGGGTTTGCTTCTACAGATTGTTCAGACCACCAAGACAAATTCATCAAAGAACATTTCGTACCTGCGAACTCTTCAAACCCTTCTTCAGGTATGTTTTCAACCAGCTAAACTGAAGCGACAAATGACAGCGATCAGAGCAGCTAACGTTAGCCGCTGACAGCGTCAGTAAACGTAATTTTGTAAACCAGATAGAAACATGTTGACCTGGCTAATGCTAACTACAACGGAGTGCTAGCTAACTGTCTGTGGCTAATGGTAATGTTAGCAGCCAGGACAAAAAGTAACATAACAGCCAGTCTTCACGAACGCAGGCAGAGACAGTTTCTTAATGATCGAAACTAGCGGGATAGCTAGCTAAATTAGCTCTGCTGCCCAGTAAATCTAATGTCACCGAGCCTTCTGGACTCTAAGCAAAGCTGACTAACGTTATTCAGCATTTTTACCTACTAAATTTACCTGATTGCATAATGGCACATGGGAGAGGGATGGTCTTATCTGCGACTTTTGTATGCTTTGTGTTACTGTAATGTTGCACTGTCATGTAACTGGCCTGCTATATTTTGACATATGGACATATGACTGGAATTATAACCCTATTGGACTCGACATCAGTCAGGGCCTTGTCCTTTAATTGTCTCCTGTTCTGTGTCCTCCATGTCAGCTGTAAGCGAGATATAATTAGAAAACAAAATCTATGTTAAATAATGGCATCTAGATTACAGTATCTTTTTGAGGTGGCTAGTGGCTATAAATCCACATATGTTATAGTTTAGTGTAACTCATTTGTTTTGATTCAGGAAACTGGGTTCAAAGCAATAACTGTGTAACTAACTTGTTCTGTTAATCTGTTTGTTTTAATCAAAGACAGGATGTTAAAGGTGCAGTCTGTAAGATTTCTGTAGGTTTATTGGCAGATATTATTCAAAAGTATGTTTTCATTAGTGTATATTTATCTGAAAATAAAAATTGTTACGTTTTCATGACCTCAGAATGAGCTGTTCATATGTACAGAGGTTGTAGGTCCTCTTCCACAGAGGCTGCAATGTTGGACCACCATGGTTTTTTTTTTACAGTAGCCTAAAACTGTCAAACCAAACACTGGCTTTAGATACGACCTTTGGCATTTTCCATCGGTTTCGCAGCCACGTAGGTTAGTCTCATAGACTGTACAATAAATTGTGGGTGATGCCTACGTACATCAACCAGAGGTGTTTGAAGGGCTGTTTTGCAGCTCACAGTTCGGTGCCTCTGCCTGTCACCATCTTGGCAGTGCCTGACTTGGCTAACTCTTGGCTAATACAAAAATGGGGGTGGAGCTGAGGCTACCAAATGAAGCGGCTAATTGGCAGATAGCCACTTGTTATGGTACTTACCTGTCACTCAAAGGGGCATGCCTTTAATTGTTCATAACTTTAAGGTTAATATAATTCAAACATATGCGTTATATAAAACTTCAGCCTGCGTACAAGTTATGAAAGCGGGGAGTAGCTATGGAGACCAAAATCATGTTTTTTGTTACCAGGCTATAAAAATTTTCTACTGCGAAGTCAGATGTTGTAATATTGGAGTCAATGGAGATTGACTCCCTTTTGGAGCCAGCCTCAGGAGGTCATTCGAGGAACTTCTGTGTTGGCTTCAATTTTCAGCCCGGGAGGTTGCTGGCTGGTTCTCGTACAAGCTTGGAAGGGGAGGAAGAGGGGAGGTGTTAACAATCTGCAAGTTCACTGCCTAGATGCCAAGAAATATTACATACTGGTCCTTCAATTATAAAATGTTTTTGTTTGTGTTGTATTTTGTGAAATTACATGACTCCTCACTTCTTTGTGTCACTTTTGATAGGTTTTCATGTTCTGAAGGTCACATTTCATCTGGCACAGTAACACTGTAGCAATACTGGCAGTCCTGTGACCCAAGAAAATAATGTGCTGCAGCTGAAGATGGGTGGTAGCGGCTCCAAATCCAAAGGATTTTGGCCTTTTTCTGGCTCAGGTAGCACAGATGATCCCACCAAAGACGGAAATGAGCAGTCACTGGCAAGAGGTCGAAGTTTCCCAGGTGCAACGCCATTTGTGTTTACTAGACGAAGGTAAATATAGCCTCAGTATCATACCCTTTTTTGTTCCAAGTATGTCAGTTGGCATACTGAGTAGATATCCTGAGCTGTTTTAATAATTATTCATGTTGATATTCCTCTTAGTTTCTAGTATAAGCAGGCATGTTTTTGTTTATTATATTCAATTATTGAAATAACAGGTACATATAAAATAGAATGTAAATGCAATCAAATTGTGTGTGAGGTTCCAGCAGCCTAGAGACAGAATGAGACAGGTGAGCTTTCTATTTCACTCTGCCATCACTGGGAAGAGTTGAATAGCCAAATTTAGATTAGTTTCAGGTTTCTGTCCTCTTTGTCTGTAAGATTTTCTAAAGACTGGCCATCAAGAGATGTCCCTCTGTTTGCTCATGAAACATCGGCAAACATTTACACTCAGCCTGTGTTTTTGACACTGGGCAAGATGGAGACATACATTCATGTTGTTTGCACAACAGTTCTGACCATCTTCTGGCACAATATACCATAAACCCGGATTTGTCAGATCAGATTTCTGTTCCTTCAGCCAATATCCAGGATATGTATCCACTCTATTTTCATTCCTCTCCATTTGTTTCGACAGGAGTGGACACAAGCATAGTGCTGTGCTGCTGTAACTGATCTGTTGTGGTCTTAGCTGCCCTCTTGTACACCACTGTTGTACTGAGTTGTTATTTCGTTACCATACTCCCCTGACTTTTTAAAACCAGGAGTTTTACCCGCAGGAAGACAGCTGACTAAATGTTTTGATTTCTTACACTATTTTAGGTTAAAAAAAAAAAGCCAAAGCATAAACAATTATGTTGGAGTTTTTTAATGTTCACATGCTTGTGGGTTTGACACCTGAACGCTGGGTTCAGACAGGAGGCAGAAGCGCTGCCATATGCCAGCTCTTGCGTAAGCAGTAGCCTGGCTGTTTACACCAGAAGTGCATTCATCCACTCTCTGTTTAGACACAGCTGGTAAATATGGAGAATGAGTATATACTTAAAAATAACAACAATCACAAACAGCAAGAATAAATATAGTGGCTGGACAGATTTTGAAATGTCATCAAGCAGGGGGCATTGAAATTCCAGGAAAACAGCAAGGAAAGGAGTAAAAAAAAAATTAAAGGGTCGACTAGCATGGGATGCATGTTTTATCATTTATCAGAATCAGATCATTTTGTATATTTGTTATCATATATCATTTATATAGATTATAAGAAATTATCTTCATATTTTCTTGCCATATTCACTTGTGGTACAGGGAAAAAATAGACCAGTCATGCTGTTAAACTATTTTTTTGTGCCTTTCTCATTTACCAGCTAACAACAAATACAGTATGTGAGAAAATAATGTTTCATATTCACTACATTGTGTGATTAAAAGTACAGATAAAATGAGTCTTGAAGGGGTGCCTGGGTAACTCAGTTGGTAGAATGTACACCCCATGTATGGAGGCTATGAGTCCTGTGCAGCAGCCGTGGGTTTGACTCCTGCCTGCAGGCCTTTGCTGTGCATCATTCCCCCACTCTATCCCCATTTCCTGTCATACCTTCAGCTCTCCTATCCATTACAGACATAAAAAGTACAAAAAAAGAGTCCTGAAATATCTGTAGAATATCTTGTAATTTTGTCAACAGTTAGTGATTTTACTAGTAGGATTGGATACAAAGGGGCACATTATGTATGTACAGATAATTAATTTGTCTCTCTGCTGCAGCTCTATGTACTTTGATGAAGATGGTGACTTGGCCCACGAGTTCTATGAAGAGACAATTGTGACAAAAAATGGCCGTAAAAAAGCCAAGCTGAAGAGGATTCACAAAAACCTAACACCTCAGGTGAGGACATTGTAATCCGAACACCAGGGCTTTACTCAGCAACAGTAATTCTCTTATTTATTTTTTTTTTTGAAGCCAAATAATCTAAACCTCTTTTGTTTCCTTCCAGGGAATTATAAAGCTGGACCACCCTTGCATCCATGTAGATTTCCCAGTTGTCCTCTGTGAAGCCTGATGATGTCTGAGGAGAGTCTCAGACTGTCCACTGTGTCAACTCCGTCCTGTGGTTTCCCCTCCAGCTGGAAGCCTGAACCACCTTTTAAAAACACATGATCTCTTGATATATTTGATGCCCTTTATGTGGACAGGCTGATGCGATGTGTGCTGAGCCTCTGCATGTGATCTGTTTTTGGCTTGTGTGCAGTTAGACACAAAATAGGTCACCAGTGGAGATCTAGAAGGGTGCCAGGTTGGCAAATAACCCGCTCAGTTTACAGATCATGGTTTGTATGCATGTAAGTGTGAATGTGTGTGCAGACACAGGTTGAAATGTGACAGAGTCCTGAATTTATTGCTACAGATTGTTTTCTGGTGTGAATCATTGAGCCTCGAGGAGTTAAAGGAGAATGTGACCAGTTCTTCCCTCTGCCACGGTCATATCTAGAGTGGGAAAGTTTAAGTGCACACTTTAGCTTTTTGACACCATCATGACTTGCTTTATTATGCATGGAACAGGATCTGCTTATCAGTAATAGCCTAGGAAGTTGACAATCAGTGGCCCACAAGATCTAAAGTGGATTCATGTCATGTTATGATAAAATGTTGGATGGACTGGCTTCGATGACCTCAGAGCCACACATGTACACAGCAGCAGTGAGTCTAGTAAGAGATCCTGTTGTTTCCTTTGCTGCTTTGGCATACTATGTTTCACTTTTAATTTATTATAACTGTTTTTTAATTACAATTTAAAATGCTATACTGTGTCTTGGTATTTTCTGTTTTAATACATTATAATTGAACAGCATATTAAAGTCCATTTACTTCATAAAGGGGAAATAAAATCTATGGACATATTTTATAATCATTGCTTATAAAACTGAAAATATCTAGAATTATGTTGCAGGTGAAGGCTGGATAGTCTGAATTTGGACTTAAAGTGGGATTGTTTGTGGTACCTGTTTTTAGTCAGAGTATTAGAGTAGGTAGCATTTTATACAGCCCCAGTATGGAGAAGCAGCAGAAGTACCAGTGATGGAAGCTAAGCAAGGAACTGCTATAGACAGGATCAGTAACAAAACATGTAAAAAAATATATATATATCACTGTAAGTGTACACTATGTTTAGAATATTTTCACCACTTTACCTTGCTGTCAGACAGCTTTTTGGAAGATAACAATATATTAAGTTATCTGATGTGTAGAACAGCCGTTCAATATGTCAGATATCATCAGATATCACTTTGGCAAAACCCGTCATTTTAACTTGCAGAACACAGGAGCTGCTAGTCTGTTACTGCCTCCATTGGTTAGTTAGTACTTTGGTTAATCCAGACCAACCATTTAAGTCACACAGTAACACAAACAAATAACCAATCAAGGCAGCAGTAGACCAGAAACTCCCATGTTCAGTGAGGTAAACTTACTGATTTCTCCAGTAATAGATCGTCTGGCTGAGCAAACAAGAAAGAGTGATATTTGGCTTAAATAATGGTGGTCTACCCGGTCTGATGGCAAGGCAAAGCGGTGAAAAAATTCCAAATGTAGCATACACTTACTCTGATACTGATTTTATTTTTTTAATATTTTTTAAGGTGGTTTTATGCTGACCCTGCCCACATGTGTCCATTGTTTAGCTTCCTTTACCTGTACTCCCACTGCTTCTCCAAACCAGGGGCATGTTGACCACTATCTACTGTAGGTAATTCAGAGGACAAGTATGTCATGCAACCCCACTTAAATTAATGTGAACTATTCCTTTAAGGACTCTTAGCAACCTGTGGGTTTACACGTGGTGGGTATTTAATATGCTGATGCCTGTTTTTTAAAAACAATGGTTTCTGTAAACAATTTTAACTCGAGTTCCACTTACTAGGGAGTTTTTCAATGGTTACATTCTCATGTACCATATATCCTGTAGACTTAATGTAATGTGACCAAAGAACCACACTTTGGTCTAAGAGGTTAAAACTGCGTTGTGGGAAAAACTTATAGAAACAAGACAGTTTGTTTAACTTTAAAACAGCATTCCCCTAACTTTAAAACAGCAATCCCAATCAAGTCTATCAATCATCAATCCTGTCCTGTGAGCTCACCTAAGTGTATGTCACACTTTGTTCAAAGAGATAAATAATCCATCATCATGTCATAGCTGCAACAAAATCATTGGCTTTAAAGGGAGTCATGAACTCCTAACGCACACCATATTTTGCCATTGGATTTAAAAAATATTGTAATAATTTAATTTCAACCACATCAAATTATGTTATGTAGTGATTTAAATAATTTAAGTTCTTGATGGTGCCATTTCCAAAGATGAAAGACTTTGTGAAGACTAATTCTTTTGATAAACTTATTTTTTGATAGCCTGTGTAATGCTTACTCTGTCTGGAGTTTGTCCACAGGGACCACTAGTAATCTAAACTCAAATGCTAAGAAGGTGAAGAAGGTTTCTGGAGGAAATTGATTTTCATCAGTCAGATGTGACTTTATGAAACATTTATGTGACAAGTTTGTAATAACTATTTGCCACATCTTTTATATATAACAGACAATTCAGCTTTTTGGCAAAGGTTGTGAACACTAAAATGAACTGACAGAACCTGTTCACCCATGTAGTGGAAATAATGCCCCTGACCTCCACCTGCGATTAAATTAACCACCTGCAGAGGAAGTTGCCAATGCAAACCACTGTCGGGAGGTGAAGTGAGTGTGTGTGTGCGTGCACGCACTAATGAGGGATGGAGGGAAGTGAATGCTATCAGTGTTGTTCATGGGAAAAGGGTTTTCTATAAAGCTGTCTGTGATATTGTTCTCCTCAGAGGATAAAGACGTCTGTGCCAAAATCCACTCCACTTTATTGCTTCCATGAAATGATTTTACTCTACATGAGGCTTTGTGCTTTTTTACCTCTGGGTAAGTACCTTTTTCAGCTGAGTCTGGGGGAGACATGGCAGCACAATCACTTTTAGTTGTTTACTTTCCCAAAGCTGTAATAATATTCAAGGCCATGAGGTGAATTGCAGTATTGGGTTTAAAAGAAAAGATTTGACTCAGCAAACCACCCAGACCTCTGGCTTTGCTCACAAAAGACTGGGCACACAAGAAATCACAAAGAAAGGTTTTATTCACAGGAAACATCTTACTTTAGTACTAAAAAGAATGTGTGAATTATTTTTCTTTCTTACAAACAGTTTTTCTTTAGAAAAAAAACTTTGGAAACAATTAGACAAAACAAGAACTTCTGACAGTTCTTTTTTTTTTCTAAGGACCACCTTCCCAAATGAATGAGAAAAAAACATGATGTGACAAAAAATAAATACATAAAAAATAAACTGGGCTGTGACAGGATTTTTCCACAACACACTGCTTTTGGCTTAGCATCGCTGTCTGCCATTTTGGATCTTTAAAATTTAACCTATTAGGGGTCATGTTTACTCACCACATACTTTGGAACTTGTACAGGGTTGTCTCTCACATCACTGCTTCACTGCATCCCAGAGAATGTCAGCTATCATGGTTGACATGGTGATGGCCTTAAATTTTTCAAATGTATTTTTTAATTTTTTTGAGCAACACAAGCTGAGGGTCATTTAATCCCATTATATTGAAGGCAGACATCTCTATGTCTAATGTCTCCAAAACTGCAATGCACACCAAAAAATCTAGATGGATAAATAGCACTACAGGCCAGGGGAAAAATAAGATTTTGGGGTGAACTTTATTACTTGTCTCAGCCATCACCTGAAGATCATGAGTAGGCCTAAGCCACATCTGTCAGAAATCCTTTTTTAAGCTGTGAATTGGATTCAAATGCTTTCAGTTCAGTCATGATGGCAAAATCTAAAAACAAAAGTGATAATACCAACTGCACTTGAAAATATTTTATTTTGTGTTACCTGTCAAATACATCACAACAATGTAATTTTAACAGTATAGATTTAAATCTGGCTCAGTTGGGTGGTGTCAGAGAAGTAGGTAAAAACCTGTGGTGAGTTGTTTTGCACGTGTCTTTAGGATGGAGGTCAAACAGAGGTGGAGTCTGCTAGATATTTAAGTACTAGTCAGTGGTGGATTTCAACACAGAGCAAATTGGTTTTGTCCCTAGATCATCATAAAGGAGCAGAGTAACAAGCTGGCTTGACTTGTATGCTTCCAGATGCTAAACAACAGGAACAGTTTGATTGAACCACGTGCATCTGGAGTTTAAAGAGGAATAGATTCCTGGTAAGAGACATTATTTTAACACATTGTGAAATGATGGATTCAGAAATATTAAATTCTGCCTATGTAGACTATAAACGTTTGATATACTGTCTTTCTTGCACAGTGAGGACAAGTTGTTACCATCAGAGCAACCTCCTCTTCAAGCTCAAATGTATATAAGGATAACATGACAGCCAGTGACTCTCCCCAGAATAGATGTGAGAATCTGATTCTATTCCAAAGCTCTTTTCAGTACTAAAATGATGTCTTTGAGGTCAGGTCGTCAGGTTTTGGTTTATTTTAACAAGCCAAATGATAGTTCAACTCAATCAATGAAGTACTAATGGTCATAGAAAATGCAAATACAATATGGTCCCACATAACATAGCAAAACATTACATTAATTATTATTATTACCATTATATATTAAATGTGTAATAATAATTTGTTAATAATATAAAATATAATATAAGAAACAAAAGAAAAACAAAATTCTACATTTTTAGTCCTTCGATTCTTATCAATGAAACCTGCCTCTGCTGTCTGTTCAGAGCAGAGCTTGAAGAACAGACTACTTCGGTTTTAATTAAAGGGGGGTTATGCGGCACTGCTATGTAATTTTACCCTCAAAATTATGCCATGCGGGTTTATGATCATGGAAAAGTATTAAATAACTATCGTGTTAAATTAAAATTCCATGTTTGGCTAAGACAGACGATAAAACAAGACAAGTTATTTCTTTCATAAATTGATAACCCCCCTACTCAGGACCTGAATGCAGTGAACTGTTGTTACTCAATGGTTTTCTCGTCATCACCGCTCCCCCTGCTACAATTTGTGTTAGCCGTAGCTGCTGACATATTTGTTAATCATTAACATGGATTGAGCGGACTATTACTGTTACTTTTCACATGGCAGGGCCGTGGAAAAGCATTTTATCTGACGGTTACATGAGTGGAAGTAGCCCGTGTCCCCAGCTTCATCGGAACAGGTCAGTCTGGAGTGGATGGGGAAGAAGAAACAACACGTTAGCTAACTTAGCATGTTGGTCAGTTAGTTTCAATGAAACTTTTAGCTAATTTGGCTAGCTTAATTTACGGTAATTTAGTTCGTGGATGGAAGAAGTAGAAGTAGTCCGAGAGAACAGCAGTTAAATGTTAATAACTGACGTTTTTTTTTAGTTTTTGTTTTAAATTTTGTTCTATCCAAACTTAAACTAACTTGTCACAACTGATTTTCAAAGCAAAATGATTCATGCAGCGTCAATCAATGAGGAAGTTGACTGCTAATATGGTAACAAGCAGTCTCGATTTATCGAAGACATGCCATCATATATAGTTATTCTTTACGCTGTAACTCTTTCCTAACAACATGTATGGTGCTCACTCACACTCAATCAATCTATGAGATCATGTCGCTCTAACTACTACTATTACTACTATTTTGTACTATCTATCTCTCTCTCTTACACTATATACTATTTTACCATATACACTGTGTATACAATACAGTACAATACAATTATCCTTATATATAGCATTAGGGCAAATGTTGATACTGATATTATGGACTAAAAAAGTTATAATATTGATATATTGGCCAATGTTCTTTATATGGAATATAATATACACAACATGTATATAAACACTCAAAAGTGGTTATCAAACACTTGTGACAAAGATATGTAATGGAAGCAGGATATTTTACAGTTAAACAACAAATGTTATAGTCCAAAATGGTATCAGGGCACTGTAATTGTACACATTCAGCAGTGATTTTAATAACTATAGATAATTATGAATAAACAAACACTAATTGAGTAAAACATACGTTTATATTATCCTGCATTTAGAAAAAAGGATCAACTATAGTTAAAATGCTGCCTATAAAGCTTAGGAATAAAAACAAACTACTTTATGTTATGTGTTTGTACAGGTGCATAGCAGACAACCTGTATGCCAATACTGATATAATATTGAGTGACTGATACTAGGCCTGGGTGATTAGCCGAAAAACCTAGCATGATAGTGAAGTTTCATATCGGTCAATATTGATAATTATTGATCGTGTAAGTTGTGACTGATATGTTGTCTACCCCAAAGGGTGGAAGTGGCTGAGGGGATAAAATAAGTTTGTTGTATTGCAACAATATTACAGGGATGACTATTGGTGCTTTCACAAAATGTGAGATTATTTTATAAATAATCATCAGTAATGTGAATGTAATGCCTAAGTGAGTAAAGGCGAATAATAGATCAGATGAAACAGTCTGGTTAATTCTCAAAATGACATCACTTAATTGTAATGCAGCCTTTAAAACCAGGAAAAGACAACACTTCTGACATATCACAATATAATGATATCCAAAATCTATCACGATATCTAGTCTCATATCACAATACAATATAATATCATTAACAATAGGTATCATTAACTGATACATTGATCTGGCTCTACTCTGTTCTTATATACATAAATATTCACACAGTAAATCCTTTTATATCTCTTCTGTGTAATCATCCTGTGTAATTATATCTGTTCATAATGTACAAATGTCCTCTGAATCTCCTGCTGTGCAACCAAATCTCTGTGTAGTCATCCATTTTACAGGGCACTATTATTATATACATTGCTGATACTTTTGTGCAATTGGTAAATTGCTTCACATCATGTGTGTTCTACAACATATGTGAAATTTATTCTGAACATTTATCCATATATCTGTTTCAGTAATAAGATAGTACATAGTTATAGTTTATATATAGTTTGTTTATATAGGTTTTCAATTTTAATTTTATTGCATTTGTATTTTTATTTATAACCCACTCACTCTTTTTTACCTCTTCCTTTGTTCCTGGAGCTGCTGTAAACAGCAAGTGAATTTCTGTGCTGTGGGATTAATAAATCTTATCTTATATCATCTTATTGTATCTTATCGTATCTTTCTACACCTGAAACTCTATAAAGTATTAGCTCAAAGTTGATGTTAAGATTTCCTATTTGTATTTAGGATTTTCGACATTTAAATTTGCAAATTTTTGGATTTCAAGTGTTTTCTTTTTGTCTGAATTTCACAAAACAACTTTATTTTTCTTTTCTAGAGAAAGAGGAGTGAAGGTGAGCAGTGACAATGGAGGCTCTATTCCACTCTCTCTTCACCACAGCTGGCCAGCTGCCTTGGTTGCTTCTGACTCTCTTTACATCATGGACTGTCTTGTGCTCAGCTGATACAAAGCAGGCGAGATGGCCATTGTATTCCAAGAAGCCAGTCCTTCTTGCCTGGAATGCCCCAACACAAGAGTGTAGCCCGCGACATCGTGTAACTTTATCTTTGGAGCAGTTTGAAATTGTGGCAACCCCCAATGAAGCCTTTTTCCGGCAGAACCTCACCATTTTCTATAAGGAGCGCCTCGGCTCGTATCCCTATTATGAGCGTGGTGGTACTGCAGTGAATGGAGGCCTTCCACAGCTCGCCAGTCT
This sequence comes from Lutjanus erythropterus, assembly GCF_056507025.1. Classification (NCBI taxonomy): domain Eukaryota; kingdom Metazoa; phylum Chordata; class Actinopteri; order Lutjaniformes; family Lutjanidae; genus Lutjanus; species Lutjanus erythropterus. The sequence goes on from NC_139318.1 coordinate 25,948,701, forward strand.
CACTCAGCACTATGAAAAGATGCCTGAAGGTTTGCAAAAATATATTCGTGAACCAGAGGCAAAAGGTTTGGCTGTAATTGACTGGGAGGAGTGGCGCCCATTGTGGATCCGGAATTGGGACACGAAAGATATCTATCGAAGTAAGTCCCGTGAAATGGTGGCCAAAAAGAACCCCAAGTGGCCTCCAGAACAAGTGGGAAAAGTGGCACAGCAAGAATTTGAGCTCTCAGCACGCAAATTCATGTTGGAGACTCTGAAACTTGCTAAGAACTTGAGACCCAATCAACTGTGGGGCTTCTACCTGTTTCCAGATTGTTATAACCATGACTACAAGAGTGACCTGAAGAACTACACAGGCCGCTGTCCTGCTGTGGAGACATTACGTAATGATCAACTGAACTGGTTGTGGATGGAGTGTACAGCATTTTACCCATCTATATACATGGGTTCTGTACTGAGCTCCACTAAGTATGGGCGCCTGTTTGTCCGAAACAGGGTTAAGGAGGCGATGCGCCTGGCATCTGTTGGTGATGGATTAGCACGTCCCGTTTTTGTTTATACCCGCCCAACTTACATGAATGAGATGACCCTCCTAACTGAGGTTAGTTGGTTAGAGCAACTATTCAGTCACAATTTCAGGACGCTTTAGAGATACATTATGTTCAGTTGTTACATTATGTGCAGGATAGAAATGTCTTTGTAGTAGGGATGTAACAACATATATATGATATTGCAAGTAAAAAATGTCTTGATACTGGACTGTGATGATATCTCCTATTTTATTTATTTTTTTGTTATTTTATAACAGGACTGCTACTAATTGTTGCATTATTTTTGTTTTGCAATCATCCATACATGATTCAAGCATGCATTGCCAAGGACAAGTCATGCAATTTTTTTTGCACATGCTTAGGTCATGGCTGGCTAGTTCTGTTTTATGTTATTTTACTTTATCGAAGAAGGAAAGCAAAAGCACTTTAAAATGACATTTTTCAAGTAATCATTTCACTTTATTAATTAATATAGCAATGAATATTGGATCGTGGACTTTTGGTATTATCGTACCTTGAGTTTTTTGTAGTGCGTAAATGCCTCAGTAGCAGTGAATTAAATCACTAAAATCAGCAAGATTAAGTATTGTTTCTGCCTTGACTATGCATGACACTATAGTAACATCACTGTCAATGCCATGAGAAGGTTAGATAAAGTACAGGTTAACAATCATACTTTGTTAAAAGTGTATTTTCTTATTGTCGGTTTAAATCTGTATTTAGTAATTTACATTTACTTTAGTCCTTTTGATTTTCTCTGTGGTAATGTTTCCCTCGTTGTATGCATGTGCTGAACTGTTTGTGTAAATGTCTTGTAGACAGATCTGGTCTCCACCATTGGTGAGAGTGTTGCACTCGGAGCTGCAGGTGTAATCTTCTGGGGGGATACCTCCTATGCAAGCAGTAGTGTGAGTGTCAGACCCTCTCTACTTATTTGATGCTCTAGTGTTCAGTGGTTTGGGGCTAACATCCTTGCTTTTTTGCTCACAGGCCAGCTGCTCCACCCTAAATGCGTATCTTCAGGGACCGCTGGGCCGGTACCTGCTCAATGTGTCCACAGCAGCAGAACATTGCAGTCGGGTGGTGTGTAAATCCCACGGCCGCTGTCTACGCAAAACACCAGACGCGGATGTATACCTGCATCTCAGCCATGTAACGCACAGCATCGTTCGTGAGGGTGGCCAGCTGAAGGTTACAGGCGCTCCTGGCCAAGCCGAGCTGGCTTTTTTCCGCACACACTTCCAGTGCCAGTGCTACAGTGGGTACAGGGGTGAGGCCTGTGCTCAGAAAGAAAAAGGGCAGAATAGAGCCTCCTCTGTCTTCGGGACCTGGCCCCTTTGCCTTTTACTCCCACTAGGACTCCTCACTCTGCTACACTGAGGAAACTGAGAAGTCCAAACTATGCATTGCTTCTGCCAGCCCTGAAAAGGACAGCTCAACAAAAAGGTGGTAAGTTTCTGTGCACAAGTGATACTGGTGCATTGACAGCAGCAGACAGTCAGTCCTGTCACCAGAGAGCTCCCAGTATGACTGGAGAGTTTTATCCCAGTACATAGACCCCTCTGACAGGAACATTTGTGTCTGAAAAGCTGCACTGGCAGAGCTCCAACCTCAGGTCTGCCTCCTGGAGCTAATGTCCATCCATCAATATTTCAAGTGGTCATTAACTAATATCAAATAATGTCAAAAATCCGAACTTTTGATCTAAAGGTGAGGAGATCCTGTACACTATCAGTGGGCCGAAAGTGTAATAGTGGATCTGTTACCACAGAGGATATAATGCCTTATAAAAAGACTGATTAACCTAAAAAGTTTTTTTAATGATGGACACAATAGAACAACATAAGAAGTGGAAGAAAGGTACATGTGATGCCCCTTACAGTATTGACAAGTTGTTGGAGCATTACAACAAAACAACATTAAGCATTTTGCATTTGTATATTGATGCCCATTTACACTATAGCCTCATGTGTTGTGAGCCTCTTGAATGAAATACAGTGCATTATGCCAGACAGTGATAAGGACAAATGGATTCTTAAATCTCTTTGTTTTTCTCTAGCTCGTAGAAACAACATGGCTGGACCTGCCTGTTTCACTTCAAAATTGTGCCTTACCTGGGCTAGGAAGTGCTCTTTTTTATGGTTGCCTTTGTTTACAATATGTGATTATTGAGTTTGTTCATCTCAGCCCTCTGCTGGGCACAGTGCTTCATACTGATTTTAACTCCATATGCCTACCAGTTTGTTTTTTTTTATTAACAAAGAAATTGTATTTAAAAATGAAAGCGTGGAAAAACCTGTAAAGAAAAGAATAATGTTACCATTTGTTTGAAATTATGTCTTCTAATTCACATAGATATCACTGTGAAAACAAGTTACACTTTACATGTCAGAAAGTAAAATTTCAGCAGCCAGCATGCCAAAGTTTTGTTAATTTTCATGAAAACAGACAGCATTACCAAATACTAGCAGTAGAAATGGTACAGATACACAGTTAGACTCCAACAAATCATTACCCATTTGAACTTGTCCCACATAAATTGATCTTATTTATCTGTCAGCTAAAAAGTAACATGAAATGTTTGGTACGGAAATGCCAAAGACATGTTTATTTTTGTAATGTTACGTTCGGTACATGTCTTGGCCACAATCCTTTAATAACCAAATATTAGGGATACTCTTGAAAATATTTGTGTTTATGTTAAAAATATATGGCGGACTGATGTTTTTTTTAGTTTTTTGAACTCTGAAATATCTATATTAGCCTCAGAAATTTAAGTGTTGGTCAGGCTCTGTACACTTTTAGTTGTTCTTTTTGTTTTGTTTTGTTTTTCAGTGTGTAGTTTGACTTCCTTGCACAGCAGTTTGTGTCAGTGTTCCTGCCAGTGACACTGCATTGATAGCAACTACTGTAGCTACATCTACATGTTAGTCAATTGCGAAGTAAATATATTTGCTAGACTGAAGCTAGCTGAGCAGTTTCATATTTATACTGTAGGTTCTGTATTTATTCTCTATGGCATTTAGCTACCTAAAATGAGTTATGATACCAGAGAGCAAGTGTTAGGTTGTGGTGTTTTTCACAGACTCAAAAACTGAGAATTACACAGATAGTATTGCAATAGCACATTTTCTGTATGCTGCAAACTTCTTAAAAATACTGCACTTTAACTACTTTTTCGTTGAGGTGGATCGAACTTTAATCAACTTTGGAGAAAGGAAATTATGTTCTGTCGCTGGATACAGAAGCCTTTAAGATGTACTGTCGGTGCATTACAGTATAATATTTTTCCATTTAATGTGTCATGCTTGAGATATGTTCCACTGTGAATGAGTGCTTCTATGATTATTATACCTTGGCTTCCAAATCAGTTGCATTGTAAGAATATTGTATTTGTATATGACAAAATCTGATGTTGTGTTAGAACAAAGACTTGTGAACATAATCAGATTTAGAAAACCAGGTATAACACAGTGAGACTAGAATTAATGTGGTACAAAATTAGAAGATGTCACCCATGTATGATGTAGATTCTACTCCATTCTACTATTTTTATTAAAGTTGATGCCAAAGATCACCATTTACAGTTATAAACCAGTTGTTTTTGCTGTTTTAGCCCTTTTACATCAAGTACAGTAGACATACTGCCAGCCATTTTTGAAGGCATACAGTGTTTTTTTTAATGTCTTTCTCATCTTTCAGGCAGCCATTGCTTTTAATTTATTGTACATCAGTATGGATATCAATGCAAGACTTTGAACTTTATTGAATACCATTGCATGGTGTATGGTGAGGATGATGAATTACCTTAAACCTCAAACTAACTTCTAGGCTCTGAAAATTCACTTTCATACCATATTGAAAGCAGTGGAAATCTGTGGCTACCTGGAGGGTAAAATGAAAAAAAAAAAAAAATCTAAAATGTATGCAGTCTTTTAACCTTAATTTTGTGCCACGACACCTCTCTGTTTGAGAAACAGCTTCAATAATAATAATTTACAAGCCTTTTTCTGTCTAAATGTATTGACGTTATTGCTTGAAACCAAATCTGAAAAAAATCAGAATGTTTTGTATTTGATAACATTTAATATTCACTTTTTTGATCAGCAAATTTAATTATTTAAAAATGAACTTGAATGTATTTTTTTCTGTTTCTCTGTTTTCTGGGGACTGTAATCTGCTGGGATTCCATCCATTTAACAACACAGGTTTACTCTTTGTGCAAAAATATTAAAAGAATTTAAAAATATACTGACTTACACTGATCTGTTTTTAATATACAGCAAAAAGCAGTACATATGCTATTCAAAATCCATAACAAAGCAAGTTTAAGAGAAAAAAAGAAGGTATGCATGATGCTCAAAGAAAGAAGTTGTTATGGCCTTGCAGTTTTGAGTTCTGAAGTTTAAGGGTATCCAGATAGATACCAAGCAGTATTAAATATAGTGAAATGAGAATTTTCTGGTATGAATGTGGTACTCTTCAAAAATTAAAAGCGTGTTGGCAAAGTTTAGGATATCCCTCCTGACACCAAACAGCACAAATGTATCTTTAAAATCAGGATGTAAAGTTCTTTGAGGAAAGTTCATCGCATATTTTAAATTTCATGGTATTTTTACAAAAAGTTCTCAAAGTATTCATAGCTAAAACATTTTTACAGGATAAACGTGCATTATTTTAAGAGAAACGGTTTGTGTAATTTATGTGACAGATGCATTTACTTATTTATTCATTAATGCATTTATTTAAACGTTTTAACAAAAAAATGTACATACATCGTCAGTCATGCAACAATGCACCTAACGCTACAAGGAGCTGATAAAAAAAAAAAAAATCAAATAAATATTCCCAACATAAGGGATAAAAAACAAAAATCAAAGTAATTAGTGGCAAACAAATGTTCGAAATAAGATGGAAATTAAATAATAATATAAAACTGAATAGAAATCTTTACATAAATGAATAAATAAATAATGACTAGCATTAGAAGAGAAAAAGTATAGAAAAGAGCGCAGCTTCAGAAGGAAATGACGTAGTTGAGCTTGCTGTTGTTTTGTGCAGCTCATAATGTGCTCCGATGAGGAACAAGCGATTTAGATCGTGGTTGATTTGATATCCAACGGTTACGTTCATAACATTTTATTTGCATTACTCGACTTTTTTGCGTAATAGTCTGTATCCAGTTTTTATTGATGATCGATGGAAAGTTTTCTCTCTCAGTAGCGCTGAATAGGTAGCGTCTTGTCAGTAAAAAAAAATGTTTAGCTACCGTCTGGCTAACTCATAGTCTGTATAATAAATAGGGCTATTTTTTTCCTCTCAGTTTGAAAAGCTAGCTATCAGCAGCCTCCACTTGAAGTCTTTCAGCAATATTTCCCATCACTGGCAACCAGCAATGCAGAAGACATGAGGATAAAGCGGACAGCCTCGTCCTTCTGTCAGTGAACGTGTCCAACAGTCATCTCCTGTGTGCTGGTATGTTTCCTCTGCTGCTGCAGCCTGTCATCATACTGAGGTTTAGCTAGTGGAGGAGCGACACATCGTGCTAATGTTAGCTTTCTTGCATATTTTGGCTGAAATTACATTCGTGAGCTTCCTGTGTTTTTTTTTCACTTCAGCACTATAGATCTGTCCTCTTTCCTCTAACTGATTACATATCTTTGGTTTTTCTGCATTAATTCTGTTTCTTTGCACAGCCATCTAACATACTTGCCTGATTAACCATTTACACCACCTCCTGTTGTAACGCACTGTCTCAGGCATTGTGAGCCGGGATTTTTGTCTATGCTTTGATTTAAATGGTGTGGGACAATTTGACCTTATTTGCCAAAAACCAAACTGTCTAGGCCAGTGGTTGTCAAACTGTTAGATCACAGTATCGTTCCCAATGTATTTTGTGCCAGGGTCCTTCAGCTGGTAAGAATTTCTATTTTAGATGCTATATCACAGAAAGTGTATGAAATCCATGACCAAAATAGGTACACGTGCTGTCACTGTGTTATTTATGGATAGCATTACATCGAAATTATTTAGTGTCTTTTTTGCTTAAGACTGAAGACCAGAGACTTCCTCAAGGACCCCTGGCAGTTCCATATAAATAAATATATATATATATATATGTGTGTACATATATATATATGTATGTATATGTATGTATATGTATATGTATGTACACTTTTTTTCTCTCTCTTTTTTTTTTCATTTCTCTCTCTTTTCTATGTCTTTCCAGAACAAGAAGGGAGGGGGAACATATGCGAACATATATAGACAGACAGAATGGTCTTTTTTTGTTGTTGATGTTGTTGTTGTTGTTGTTTTTACATTACCCCCACAAAAAAAACATAAAAACATTAAATGTAGAAGGTGAGTTTAGATTCAATTAGCATCCTGTAAGCCATGGTTCAAATGTCCTTGCTGTCATCAGCAGGTGGAGGCGCTGCTGGGCTGCCATGTACACAGAGTCAGTGTGAAGTTGTGGTAACATAAGTGCATATGAAACATTTGTTGCTGCTCCTCATTATTTCAGCATACAGTTGATGAGTCTGTCATAAGAATGATGGTTAAAACTATGTAAATACATCTAGAAACCAAAGACTCATTGACTGAACCACAGCAGTTTTTATGGATGGGCAGGGCAGTTTCTATGATGCTGTCAAACAGAAATGTTCAAGATCAGTATGATGGGTTCTCAGACAATTCACTGTCTACTGCTTTTTTCTAGATCGTTCATCTTGATGAAATGAATTTCTTGCGTAATCGTCTGGTTGTTCTGGGCCTGGTGTTGTTGGCCACGTTACTGTTGTACCTGCTGCTGCCATCCATTCGCCAGGGCAGCATGGAGCCGTCTCTAGAAGCTCAAAGAATGGGGCTTATGGCCACCCCTCCTCCTGCGCTTCCGACCATCAACGTGTCCATCCGCACTGGACAACTACCTGGGGACCCTCCGCTGTTCTTCAGAGAAGCTTTACCTGTTGATGCAGCTGGACGACAGATACTGCCAAGGTCAGCTGACACAACTTTGGACATTTTGGAAGATAATAGAACTGAGAGAGTGAACACAGCAGACAGTGAGGATGGTCATTTGATAAGTGCTTGTTAGCTGCTGACCCACAGCTGCAACATGCTATATTTGCCAGGCCTGTGCTATTTATAGAAAAAAGAGAAACCTGCTGTTCAGACGTCAAACCAAAGTGATTTCTTTTTGCAGGCTGCAAGTGGTCCTTCTGCACGGCCAGGCTTTCACATCCAAAACCTGGGAAGAACTTGGTACGATGGCTCTTCTGGCAACTAACGGATATCAGGCCTTAGCAATGGACCTGCCAGGTAGGCACATAATTAGCACTAATGTTAGAGAAAATGATGATGATATCACCAAAAACTAGATTATACACAGTTACTTTCATTATGATATGTATGAAGGGTGTCCACAGAAATGTGTTGTGTTATGGATGATACGGTCACTGAGATGAAAAAACTAATCATTTATATATTGTTAAAAGTAGAAATACAGCAGTATACAGTGGGTTTGCAGTGTTCAGACTGGGTTATCATGTGTGCTATGCTGCGTTTTATTCTTTGCTGTGTAGTTTTATATGTGAGGATGTTTTTTGTAGCTTATGTGTGGTACAGGGTATCTTATTTATCTGTGGTGTGTATTGATATTTTGTCTTCCTTTAAAGAAGATCACAATGAAAATATTTTTTTATTAAGTTTATTGTGCTGCCCTCGACATTTTTGATGAATATGTATTTGTCACAGTTTAGGACTTAAAATATATATTTTGATATCAAGATATATCAACTCAAACAAGGCTTGAAATGTGTAATTAGTACACAGAGTTTGCTGACCTCTCAGCACAGCTCCACGACATATCAATCATACAGAGGTTTAATCAGCCCGTGTGCATTATTCCATTAAATGTTCATCATCTTCTTCTTGGAGGGTACGGAAAATCGCCGGACTCAGAGGCTCTGAAGACAGACCAGAATCGGGTGGACCTTCTTTCAAGGTTCATGGAGTCTTTGGGCGTCAGGGTAGCAGTGCTTTTGAGCCCCTCTATGAGTGGACATTACTCCATCCCCTTTCTCATGAAGAACAACGCTCAGCTACATGGCTTCATCCCCATAGCACCAGTCGGTACCCGAAGTTACACTCCGCAGCAGTACCAAAATATTCAGGTGAGGGACATAAATATTGTGGTGATTAATATATTAAAGCAGCAAAGCAGACATGATGGTGTTTTTATGAATCATGTGAGTAAACAAACTTCACTGGTGACATTCGTCTCTGGGTGAACTGTGCCTTTAATGGGGAATACATTCCACCAAGGCATGACCAGATGAACCCACTAGGGGGCCCTCGGACATCAGCGAACTGTAGGCCCTTATTGAACTAACACTGCCGTATTCATAAAGCTTCCTAGTGCTAACAGTTGTTCCTAGTGATGAAATTCTCAAGAAATTCACATGACACTCAAGACACAATGTTTATTACAGGTGTTTGACTAGAATGTCTTTACACAGAGCTGAACTGCATGTAAAATTAATTTTCAGGTTCAGAGCTTTCAGATGTTGTTTACGACCTCTATATACTGTTGACCTGGTGCTCCCTCTGTCCCCCGGGGGCAGAGTAGAAGAAGTTGAAAGAATTTAACATGTCTCTTCAAATACCAGTGCAGGTTATACAGCTCTGTGTTCAAGGTGACATTTTCACATTGCTTGTTTTGTTTAATTAACAGTCTAAAACCCAAAGATCTTTACATTACTGTCCCCTAAGACAACCAGGAAGGACCAAATCCTCAAAAATAAGAGGCTGAAATAAGGACATGTTTTGCATTTCTGCAAGAAAATGAAATTGCTTAAATGATTAATTCATCATGATAATAGTAACTGGCTAATTTTCTGTCAATTGACTAATTGATACAGTATTTAACTGTTTCAGTAATAAAACGTTTGTGTTACTAACTGATAAATATTTTACCGATTAAACCATTTAATAGGGCAAACATTTGCTGGTTATCACTTCATGAACGTAAATGATTGCTGCTGACTGCTGGTAAGACATCTACTTTTGCTTATCGTAACTTATGATGGGCATTTGTCATTTTTGTCATTTTTATCTTTATATATATACTTACATAAAACACTTTTTAAAACGTTCGATTAAGCTGGTAAGTGCATGAGGGTCCGCTGGGGTCTGTGTGATGTAATTTTTGTCATCAGAGGTTGTGGGCAGACATCCACATACCTGCCTAATTGTTGTGACCACACAGACTTATCTGGCTGTTAGGGGGTTTGAGGGGAGGGGGAATTGAATTTGATTCTGTGTTTTACTGAAAGCCAATTAAGAGAGGCAAGAACTAGTGTGACGTACAACTGGCGACTAGTATTTGTTAACAGCCTCGCTGCTGCATTTTGTGTCTTTTGGAGATGGGCTATAGAGGACTGAGCAATGCCTGAACGATCACAAATAGATGAACTGAAAGTGGAAGAAAAATCAAAATTGCGGTTGTATTTGAAACTAGATCTGAAGGTGGGGTAAACAATCCTAGTTGACTGTTGAGGCTCATTCTCAGGTATTCATGTACAGGCATTTTGGGTCGGTGGCTCAGACTGCGCCACTCAACAAAACACTGAGACTCAACAAAAAACACAAATTGTCACTATTTGACAACCTGGGAATGAGACTCAATCAACTATCTTTTTTCCAGAATCGCTTATTCCACCTGCACGCTGATATTGGTCTATACATGTGTGAAAACTTTTGTTTACATTGTGGTTTTTTTCAGACTCCCACTCTGATTGTGTTCGGAGCCTTGGACACAAACCTGGGCGCCCAGTCCCACAAGAACCTCATACAACTTCCACATCACTTTGTCCTAAAGTTAGAAGGAGCCCGCCATGCCTGCTACATGGACAAACCCCGAGAATTTCACCAAGGATTGATCGATTTCCTCAGCAAACTGAAGTGAGACGTGCGACAGAAGAGGAGGGTGAAAGATGGAAGGAAAGACAGAAAGAGAAAGTAAAGGAAAACATAAATAGAGGAGCAGTAGTCATCTAATCAGCGGTTTAGTATGGTGACAAATTTGCTAAAAGGTACTAAGATTAACATTGTTCTCATATTGTTGTCACCTGAAGCAAAGAAAATTGGCATGGACGTAGTTTTTAATACATGGAAAATGGCATGTAAAATCTTGTTGTGTCAGTCAAAACAGTATTTCAGATGTTTCCATTATAAATGTATTATTTTTTTCAGTTTCCCATAGTGTCATCCAAAAATAAGTTCACCTCAGCTGGTTTTAAAAATAGCTTCAGACTTGTATTATAGTGGTGAGGTTTGTTTCATGTGTTTCATGTCTCCCTCTGCATGTAAAACCATGGAATGTGTTTGCTTCACTGTTACCATTTTTGTAGGTGACATGTAGGTTACTGTAAATATGCAAATGTAGCAGCAGCCTGTGTTTGAATAGCTTCTGTTCACCTCATATTTGTATATGATGATGATCTAACAACCATTCCAGCTTCCAAGAAAACCCATGCTGTTCTCAACAAAAGCAAACCAGTTAATACACGCTGTAATAAAAAAATGTATAAAAGAATATAGACCATATAAAATGGTGAAAGAAAATAGCTCACAATTATTTATATAATGATTATAAAGTTGTATGTAATATATTTGCAATACGTTTGGACAATCATGCAAAAAACAAAGTTAAAATAAGATAAATACATAGCTTAAAATAAAAGCAAAAATTGTGTGTTTTGTATGTTTCAGTTGATAAACTGCCATGTTTTGGGAACTGAAGTTGTGTGGAAGGTTATCATACTGCTGCCTTTTGGTGACTTTTGTGACACTACTTTTTACATCCACCTTGTGCATTTTTTGGAGCTGGTAAAAATTTCCTTTAATTTGCTTATTTTGAGAACAAATACAGTTACTTAAGTGCTGTATGTAAATACACATAAATGCCAGGTGGATGTATCGGAGTGAAAAGCATAAAATTGTAAAAGAAATACAATACTTGCCTTTGGAATGCTGTGCAATTCAAGCATTAAGTAGCTTAAAATGGAAATTCTCAAGCAAAGAACATAGATCTTTATCTGCTATAGTTACTTTTCAGATTGTGGGAAGATTTTATATACAAAAATATGACCAGTTTACAAAATATGATGCATTGTTGAAGGTCAGACTACGCAAAAGTAGTTAAAATTGTCTCTGCCACATTAAAACACTGCACACGTTAGTGAATGAATAAATATTAAATAATACATTAACACTCTGACAGTAGTACTTTTACTCATTTGATACTCAATAGTGTATTTTTTTTTTTTACTTTTAAGTAACATTTTGTATGAAGGACTGTAATGAAACACCTCTACATTGTGCTGTTGTTACTTATCCTTATGTTAAGGATGTAAATACTCTCTTCACCCCTCATACAGCAACATGGTTAACTACTAAATCAATATTTCCTCACCCATTGACCCTTTACAAGATAGAAAACATTCTGGAGAATAACTTGATGTAGTCTTTTTTAATATTTATACTTAACAGTACTTGCACCTTGTCAACATAGAATACCCATTACACACATACACACACACACCAAGAAAGTGTGTTTCATCTTATTCCATACATAAATTCTGATTATCTTAAATAATATACAATAAAAATGTATAGAAGATACAAATAATAGAAAATACAGGCCTAATTAAAAAACATAAAAAGGTTTAGCCTGGAACTTCAATATGATAGGTCTGTTTGTTTGTGGAAAGGAAACTGTATATATATACACACACACTTATATAAATATATACATATTATTTTTTTGTAATATAAAGTAAATGAACAAACAAACAGTATTTAAATCATGCCACAGTACTAATACTGTAATGATTAAGTTGCATCCCATTACTTTTCTGTTACATCAGTTTTAACATATATGCCTGGTGACCTGAACAAATGGCCAGATATAGTTGTGACAGAGAAACGAGCACACTGAACAGGTAACTTTTTACTTTTTCTTAAAGGAAGAGTTCACCCCAAAATCAAAAATACATATTTTCCCGTCATATTATTATCCATCTAGTTTTGGTGTGAATTGCAGAGTTTTCGAGATGGCCGAAGAGACATCTGCGTTCTCTCTTCTTTTTGGTGCTCAAAGCACCAAAACATACATTTGAAAAATTCAACAGCAGTGTCTCTTTCCAGAATTCATGGCCAAGTTACTCAAGATGATTCACTGACTTTGTTGTGAGCAATTACTTTAATACTTTCCTTCCAGTATAAAGAAAGAAAACTGTAGGAAAACCGTTGCTAATTAAATTATTCAAATGTATTTTTATGGTGCTTTGAGCACTACAAATCAACTGTCATGGTCCCATTACATTTAGAGGAGGCAAGACATCTTTATGGCTGATATCTCCAAAAGTCATCCACCCCCACCGAAACTATCAAGATAAATAAATAGCACCACAGATAAAAGGAAAATAAGTGTCCCTTTAATTGTCTTACTGGTTACACCTGTAGAGTACATACAGCGTGCCATTTGTTTATTCTTGCATGTTGACAGAATGAACTGGTCCAGTCTGCCTCTGGCTGGTATCGTTGCCTTCAGTGGTTTTGGTTGGTTAGGACTCTCCAAAGCACGCCCTTCAGCTTAATGAGGAGGTTAGGTAAGTCACACAAAACAAGACAGTTGCCTTTGGTTTAGGGATTGTGTGGGGTTGTATCTTCAGTTTTTGGACCCAGGATAGCGCTGTGAAACTTTGAAACCCTTTCCACAGAGTTTGTGTGATATGGGTAAGTTAAAATCTACAGTCAGCAGTAGACTATGTATAATGGATAAAGTTACTCAGCAACCGCTAGCTGTTACTGGGAGTCAAAGTGTAGTTCATAAGCTGTGGTTTCTCATCTTTTCTTCTTCTTTTTTTAAATATACTTTTATCATTTTCCTGTCATTCAGCCTGTCAGCTCCTGTCCATGTCAGAAATGCATTGTTTTTAATTACTCAAACAAATACATGGCCAGAAATATGGCTATTTTGTAAAATAGCTAGTAGCAATCTCTTAGTTGAAAAATTATGTGCCTCATTGACATAAACCATACAAACTTTAAAAGAATTAAATGAATCATGTCTTTTTTTTCTTTGGTAAATATATATACTGTATTATACAGTGGTATGTATATGTATATATACAGTATATATTGTATGTATTAAAATCTATATATAAAAATCTGTCAAGAATGAAGAGCTGAGCATTCAGGCGACCTCCCTCTGAACACTAAGCAGCAGTTCAGCTGGTATCAACACTGCCATCAGTGAGCAAGTCATCCATGCAGTAAGCAGTGGTGGACAAAGTACTCAACCCCAGTACTTCAGTCAAAGTATAGATACTCCTGGTCAAATATTACTCAACTACAAGTGAAAGCTGTTCAGTCAAAATTTTACTTGAGTTAAAGTACTAGAGTACTTGGTTTTAAAAATACCTAAGTATTCAAAAGTGCATGTTTAGAAAAACACTTAAGTATTCAAAAGTACAAATTACAAAGTACATTTTCTAATATCAATACATGCTGTATTGTTTTCATGATGCATTTACAGAAGCTTGTAACTCTCTGAAACCATCTAATGATGCACTGATGCTTGTAGAACCACTCTGCTACACAAAGCCTATAGAAACACCTATAAAAACTTCAGCATAGAAATACAATCAAAAACAAAAAGGACAGTTATTGTCATTTTCTGATGCAATTGTATTAAAATCACTGCATAAAAGCAGATTGAAGGCAAGTATAAGGAGTTCTCCAAGTCTGTTAAATAACTGAGATTTCTTTCTGGCTTCAGAGGCAGTATATACATGAATTATGCTGTATTTTTCACCCCAATAAAAACAATCCAACTTTAAAAGCTACCTGGAATAATTAATAATTATAATAACATCTTGAGATTTAATTTAGTCTTTCTCCTGCCGTCACCATTACCGCTTTTTGTTTGAATGAAAGAGGGAGAGTTTGCTTGTTCTTGTTAGTGCGCCTGGACGTATTTCCACTTTTACATCAGTCCCATTTGAGAGGAGCTACTGTGATTGGTTTCCTTCTGTGAGGAACACAGCATGTGACCAATTGCATTTTAGAAAAGAAAAAACAGCAACAGCTGATTTCAACGATGTGCTCAGTCAAAAAGTAACAACAACCTTCCTAGAAATATAGTGGAGTCAAAAGTACAATATTTGTTTTTGAAATGTAGTGGAGTGAAAGTCAGAAGTGTCCAAAAAAACAAATACTCAAGTAAAGTACAGATACTCAAAAAATGTACTTAAGTACAGTACTCAAGTAAATGTACTTCGTTACTGTCCACCACTGGCAGTAAGTAATGTTAGGATACCAACATGATTGAGTGTGTGTGTGCACTTCATAACTAGGAACTAGCGTGCACTAGAGCCTGTCATAATAGTTTACACTGGGGCCCATCATAATAACCTCACACCACAGCACTGATGTATGACTATTAAAAAATAACTGGTTAATCTTTCATAGTTTAGAGATTTCTTCTTTTTGATACCATAATATAGCATATGAAATAAAAATAAATATTTTGTTTATTTCCAAGTGTTACCTTTTTGTAGTTAGCATGCTGATGACACACACACACACACACACACAGGCTGCTGAGCTCAAACCAAATTTTTGTTGAAATTATGTTCTGTATTCAAGTACAAGTACTGTTACATTACTAAAACATTATTCAATTAAACATTTAAGTACTGGTGTTAAATGATAATTATAAAAGTAGAAAGTATTCTTCTCAAAAACATCTCAGAGTATTGGTTACTTTTTAACTGTTCATGTTTCATATCAATAGCAGATATTCAATCAGGGGCTTCTGTTTCCAAATCTTCAGTTGAAATCACTCCAACTAGGGTTGTGAATTTAATGTATTTTCCCTAACCAACAGTTGAAAATTCTAGAAATTTCTTAATCAATTATTTATTCAGAATTAATAAGTTACAAAACGCATGTTTTTAAAATCTTTTTCAAATGTTTCCATATTCAAAAAATGGCTCCACTAGACAAAATAATGTCAAACGTCACACATTTACTGCCATTTCTAGACTATTGATTAATTAGCAATTATCACATTTTATTGGTTTAAATTCTTAATGGTGCTTCATTAATGTTTAATTAGTGACATCCCTACTCCCAACTCCTGTGTTGTTCTGGTCAGAGGTCATGATCACCTCTTCAAACCTGTGCCTGCTGCAGGTTATTGATTTTTTTCATCAGTATGCCTTTTATTTCACTGGCACGTTTGCAATCAGATATTGGCTACAAAAATTGCAGATGAAAGGTTTGGATATTAATTCAAAATGTTCTCATTGCTCAATTATGATTCTAAAAGTAACTAAGTAGATTACATGGTGCAATGCATACTTAAGTACCAGTAAAAGTACAGACTTGAGAAGATAATTAAAAAAATAGAAGTACCCCAAAAAGTACTTAACTACAGCAGTTTTAGTATTTGTAATTAGTTACTTCCACCCCTGGCTATTGGTGCATTCATGTGCTCCTCGGTTTTCAGTCATTATTCCGACTTTGATGTGTGTTTTAAGTCGTAAATTGAGAGAAAAACAAACACAAAAACATTAATGCTGTCAGGGTCCCCTACAGGGTACTAGTAGCACTGTAGGGGACTTGTTGACAGTAACATGTCTAATTTAGGTCATTCTGTGTTGACAGCAACTAACGATTAAAACTTACAGTGATTGATACGGTGAAAATGATTATACCACATCACAGGAATGCACTACATGGCAACAGACAGGGGGGAAATACTTTAGATTTTGTCCCCTTTAACTGTCATTACGGCCACAGACCTTTTATTTTGAAGGGCAGGAACAGGCCCAATCAGCAGCGGCCGGCTGACACAGCAGCAGCGAGTCTGCAGCACCTGACGACCAAGTTAACTGTAACGATTCGGGGGTGAGTGCTGACAGTAATAACTATAGCTGTTAAATAATCATTCAGTACATCTACGTTGTTCGGCGTGCTCTAATCCATGTATACTAACGTTACCACCGCTCTTAGCTGGTTAAATACTAATGGTTAAGACGCAGCCATAGCTTCTACCTCGGGCGAGGATTTAATAAGTTAACGCTAACTAGTAGCCTAGCTAGCGGTTAGACCATAAAATTAGCTCCGCAACAGTGGCGCTTACAACAGGTACCGACAGCTAATGTTAACGGCAATGTCAGGCTGCTGGCCTGCAGGCACCTAATGGACCACAGACATTTCTGGAGCTAGCGTTAGTTAGACTGTGTGGTTCGCTGTTTGTGTTTAAATGAAACAGCCCCGCCACATAAAAGACTTCTAATGATTATGAAGCATCTATCACCTGATCCTGGCAGGTCGGTTACAACGCCTGATTGTAATCTGTGGTTTTGTTTCTGTGTCCTCAGAGGAGTAAAATAAATCGCACCATGCTGCCTGACAAAGATGGTCCGGGGATCGGAGGAGGGCAGAGCTCTCCAGAAGGAGAGGACCCCTCTGTGAGTCTGTTCAGAGAGTACCTCCGCCTCAAAACTGTCCACCCGGATCCAGACTACGGTGAGAATATATCTACTTCACAATACCCTGAAATCAAGCAGTGCCCTTTGGAAATGTCAGCAGTGGATTTTTGGCACTTATCTTTGGGGTCTAACCCAATTTGGTAGGTTTCAAAATCGAAACAGATGTTGGAATATGCACAGTACATATACATTTAACCTAAATGTAATCTGTATTTTTATGTTACTATTATTTCACTTCAAATACTATCACTGTCGAGATTAATTTAAGGCTTCTAGCTGTGAAGTGTCAGATGTACTTGCTTATATCACCGGTATCATATTAAGTATCATGGTTTACCAAAGTCCAATTCTTATCTGCATCTGTTAGACATTAAATACTTAAAGTTATGCATGAAGCTTGTGGTCTTTAAAAGAAAGCTGAGCTGCTCAGCAAGGCTCTCACTTCACCTCACCTCACCTGTAGTAAGATTGTGGTAGCTAAGATTATTTTGTCTGCAGGAGGCCTGGCCTCGCTTCCTTGTCAGAAATTACCTCGCTAGTGCAAAGGAGGCTTTAAGCCCCTGTCCTTTTGCCCTCGGTCTTGACAAGTGCCCTTGTGGATGGTGTTCAATGTATTAAGTAGGGCTGGGAGATATGTACAAAATCAATTATAACAATATTTCTGTCACTATTTTTAGCGATCACTATTGGTGCTTTCACAGAATTATAACAAGATTTCTGACAAATAATCATCAGTACTGTGGATAGAATGACATAATAGAACAGCTAGAACAGGCCGGTAAAATCAGAATATTACATCACTTTACTGTAATGCAGCCCATGTCTAATCTCATACAACAATATCAGTATAGGGTAAATGTTCCTATTAAGCCCATGTACAACATGAGCCCTCTTTCAGCTTTTGAGTCAATTAAAAAAAACAGCAACAACAGTTCTTTTGCTGTGTGATCTTTCTTCAAATGATGCTGTTTGTTTTTGTTTTTTTTTATTGCAAGCCAATCTGATTTGCAGATGTTGAGTTATCAAAGCAAATGAGTGACATGTGCCCGCTGATCCCAGAAGAAGTTGCAAAAAAACGTATCAGAATTTAAGAGGTTAGAGTGTTCAATGAGATTTGTTACAAAATTACTTTGATTAGAAACAGTTTCTTTTTGAAACAAAATCTGAGTTTTATTCTGCAGAGAAACAGACCACGTGCTGCATTAGTACAGTTGCTACATAGAATGGTTCATTGGAATGACATAAAACATGATAAGCCTGACTAGTCTACATTATACTATTCAGTATTTATTAGTTTGCTGTTAAATGGACAATTAATGTGCATTTTTATCTTATTTATATATTTATTTTTTTGATTAACATTTTTACCTGCTGAGGAAAAATACAACACTGTCTTGGGTGGATGTAAATGAGTACAGTTAATTATTTTTCTGCATGATCAATTTATACTTTTCATGTTATGTTAGTGCAACATACAGCATGCAAACTAGATAATTCTCCAAATAACATTTATCACTATACCACACTGTAACATTTCGGGTGACATGTCCAGCACCTAGTATTTAACCATGTTTGGAAGTGCATGCTTTTGTTAACTTATTGCAAATCCTTAAATCCTAATTTACTCATTTACTCGCCTTAAGAGATTAGTATCTATTCTTTATTTTTTTTTAATTGCTTCATTCCATCTTGTTCTGCACTGGTGACAGAGCAAACAGGTGGGTCATGTCCAATGCAAATGCTATTTGCAGGCCATAGGACAGGACCGAAGACAAAGTGGAAATAGATTCTGAGAGCTAAAAGACTACATATATGAACAGTACAAGATTTCATTGTTAAGATTTTTTGAATATATATTTATTTATCAACAAAGTGGGCTTATTAGAAACACCCATTGGCTTAAAGGGTACATTTGGTACCCATTAAGCCCATGCCAGATGTTTGACATATTTTGACAAAGTAAACAATAAAAACATTAGAAATTGGTATAAATGAATTATTGACACTTCAATTGAGAGATTAGGCTTTAATTTCAAAGTGTTCTCACTTAAATTTGGGAAGTATATATGACTGATGTTGGAAAAGTGAATTTGTTGGGCTTGATAGGGATGTTTACCCTAATATTGAATTATACTGCCTTGCCCTACTATTAGGCTATTAGTATTATTATTCCCAGCAGGGTTCAGAATGACCTTTTTTTGTCAACCAGCCAAATAGCTATTGAATGAATGTTCTACCAACTACTCATTAAATTACCATTGTTTCTTTTTTGGCTGGTGAGTGAAGCAAATTTATCACCACTTGAATGTTTACCAGCATTTGGCTGGTGATAATTTCTGTCCCTTAATAGACACGCTCTGAGAACTAGGCTAGTCTGTTACGCCTAGGTGACTTGCCAGGATTTTTGTTGTCTAACCTGAACTGCCAGTACTGATGGCAGTTGACACTGAGTGTCTCAGTTTCGTATGTGGGAAAGCAAGGTCACTGCATTATTTTCCTGGATTTGTTTGGCAGTCCAGGCATGCATCTCTCCAAATTCATATAAATCCCTTCTTGAATGTTATGCTTGCTTGTTTCACATAGATGCTGTATTTTCCAGACAATAGAAATATCAAAAATAATATTTGAATTTGAGTCTGTGCAGGCTTAGATTAATGACTTGCCTCCATAACTGTCTGTGGGATTTATGACAGCTTTCTCTTATAGATTATTACATTGATAGATTACATTTCTACAGCCATCTGAAGGCAGCAGAACTCAAATGTCATTCTGTGTTGTTTGAGGAAGTCATGCACGTTTTCAAAGCAATGTACAGTAAGATACGTTATCCAGTGTGGACACTTAAATTCAATCAAATTGGGATCCACTAGTTGTGACAGCCAAGGAGAGTGGCTGGGTAATGGACCTCAAAGCTGCTTTTTTCTAAGGGTGTAACAATACATCGATCTGGATCGATATATTGATTCAATGTTCAGTGATCCAATATGATCAATGCAAAGTGAAAATGTCAATCTACATCAGCATCTTTAAGATACAACTTAATTTTGAAATTCCCATGACAAGTCTATGTCACAAATGTCTGGAAGTGTTTACTCTGAAATTATAATTTTATATAATAATCATAAAATATAATTTTGTTGCTTTTTGTGAGTTGATGTGGATGTAACTGAATGATATATTCAACTGAACTGAGTGACATACAGTGTGACATCGATTCCAGACCCTTGAATTTAATTGAATCAAAATCGTATCTTGGCATGAAAATGGATACTTATGTAATCAGGAGTAAAAGACTGATTTTAGGAGATTCAAAATCTCCAGGCCAAGACAGGTGCCATTACAGATAAATCAAACATAAAGCAGGATAAAATGAAAACAAAGAACAAATTGCAGAATTATACAGTATCAAAACATTCAAACCATCTACAGCCAGACATGCCAGTTTTCAAGTTCTTCAGAATCACTTTAGAAGTAACCATTGGGGCCAGCTCCCAAAGATTTAGGTAATTTTACAACTGATTCCAAGCCCTTATAAAAAAGAGCACCAGCAGCATAAATCGTAATTATGACTGTCTAGTGTTCTGGGAAGTTTTAAACAACTATTAATATTTAAACAGACTGTTATGTTATCTGTTAATTCATTTACAGATATTGCTCTTCGGTTCCTGGACAGGATGGCGGAGGAGCTTGGGCTGCCCATGAAAAAGATTGAGGTGTGTACCAGCGATGCTAATTTGATCCATGTTGTCTGCGCACATGCTGTGAATTCAGTACAGTAATTGGTAGTACAGCGAGCTTTATCTGCCGTTCCCTCTCCCTTTAGGTTTGTCCAGGCAGAGTTGTGTCGATCATGACATGGGAAGGGACGAACCCGACCTTGAAATCCATCTTACTGAATTCCCACACAGATGTTGTACCTGTTTTCCAGGTATGGCGTCTGTTTCTGTTTATGGCGTTACAATCCTGTTTTTATCTGTAATACACATGAAAAAAATAGATTTGATATCAATCTCTTCTCCAGGAACATTGGAAATACGATGCTTTCAGTGCTTTCAAAGATGCAGAGGGCAACATTTATGCCCGGGGATCACAGGACATGAAATGTGTAACTATACAGTGGGTATAAACTGCCTTGATAACTTGTTTTATTAAACAGGATTTGTGCTCTAGTTGTTGTGACCTTCACTTTTAATTATGTTCTATGTGTAACACCTGTTTTAACACCCACCCACCCACCCAACCTGCATACTATCAGTTCAGACTCCATTTCTTATTTCTGTCATAACTCTGCTGTGTCTTCTTTTGTTCTATGCAGGTACATCCAGGCAGTCAGAAGACTTAAAGCAGAGGGACGGAAACTGCTGCGCACTGTGCACTTAATGTTTGTTCCTGGTAAGTAGTTTGTTTTCTCAGCATCTACACACCCTCCATCCACACTTATTTTGTATGGTCAGGCCTCTTCTCAGGATGGTGAAGGCGTGTTCACACTTGTTTGATTGATTCCCACGTTCCTGGCAGCTGTTTTACACTTTTAAGGGTGTACCCTTCTGTTCAACGAAATGGGCTAACTAGTATTCCAGAAGCGATACTACAGTTTGTAGTATGGTAGTTTTTCCCTCATGTTTATGTCACCAAAAATGTGTGACCTTGAATATGGTGTCTCATATCTGTGCAAAGAATGTTACTAGAAAGGTGTTTTCACATTGCTCTTCTGAGGGGGGAGATGTCTGTGCTCCTCCTAAAACCTGACAGTCAAACGTACCCAGGCAAGCTAGATTTCGTACAAATTTTTTTTTTAAAAAGGCAATCACTGTCTAATACACTTTATGCAGGCAAAGGAACCTGAAACCTGAAGCACTGAGCAAACTTGTCAGTACAAGCCCATTTTACACAGTTTGTTCAAGGCTGTAATGTTGCGCCTTTATTTTGCCTCACTGTCTGTATAAAAGAGATGGAGGCGGAATGGACGTCATTTTTTCGTTCCGCCTCTGATCTGCCAAGGAGGGTAGTAACAGAGATGAGCTGATGCTGTGAACGGATGACCTGGCATGGCAGGACAGGACGCTGCTGCATTACATGTTCCATGCTGTGTTCTTTAAATTAAGAACTGATTAGACATATTTAGCTGCTGTTTTTAAGCAGAGGGAGGGTGAGAGATGAGAGGACACTTTCAGCAGTGCTGACACAGCACTGTGTACACTAAGCAGACACACACACACACATACACACACAGACAGGAGGAGAGAAATCTCCCCAAAGATTATCACACAATAAGAAGCAATGCTCCGTTTATGCAGGAATACATAAAAAACTTATAAATTTATGAGCTTAGCAGCTTTATTTTTGATAACAGACAGAATCACTTGTTGACCGGTGCCTTGTTTTGTTATGTCACACCTCTTCTGATCTCACAAAGCTGGCACACTGTACAAAATGACATGCTGGGGCAACTTAATTTTGGCGCTGTTTGGTCAGTGTTTTTACACAATGATGGTGTAGAGTTGAGCCTTCGCTGTGCCTATATTATGGGATCTCTGTAAAAAGGACCACAGGGCTTTTTTTTTTTTAGAAGGTATTTACATTTTGAGAAAGTGCAACAAGTTAATCACAACACCAGCTTTCACGAAACAGCACAGAACAGTTGGAATGGTGTAGAAGGTGTGGTGTGGTCTAGTTGGGAGTAAGGAAACAGAGGAGTGATGCTGATACCGGCAGGTGCCATTTTAAAGTAGGCGGCCTCAGTCTCCGAGTCAGTCATCAGCCTACACCCATACTGGGGAAAAAGCAACAAGCAACAACAAAGCAACAAGAGAACAGCACCACCCTCCGGCAAGGAGGGGGAAACCAAGAACAAACATATTGCCATACAATACAAAGTCCCTCGTGATCCAGGTCATAACAAAAGCGAGAGTTAACATTAATTGTGTCAGCCACTGCCAGTTACAAACTAAAAAGCTAACAAACAAAAGTTGCTAACTCTTACCATTCTGATATGCCTGCTTTGGTGCACAACCGACTCCTCATCTGTATCTGAGTCTGACTGAGACTTAGACATGTATTAGCCATCTTTTTTTTTTTTTTTTTTTTTAAGATTATTTTTTGGGCTTTTTGCCTTTATTTGGATAGGGACAGCTGAAGACATGACAGGAAAGGGGGTAGAGACAGGGGGAATGACATGCAGCAAATGGGACACAGGCGGGAATCCAACCAGCGACTGCTGCAGAGGACTAACAGGGGTGAATGCTCTACCAACTGAGCTATGGGAGCACCCAACATTAGTCATCTTGATGCACACTGCACTTTCACTGGTCAGTCTAGCCAGATCAAGCCACGTCTGGAATTTCTCAATGAGGAAAAAAAGAGTAGATTGTGCTTCCAGCTTCTTTTCCTTTTTTCACTTTTTCATGTGGGAAAACCATGTTAAACAAAATATTAATCATAGCAGGAGGGGAACTTTAATAATGTACTAAACATGGTGATGAAACATGCTATAAAAATAACTTCTCCATTACCAAAGACCAGCGGAGTTTCTCCCAGCCACCCGAGGCCATCAACTCAGTCAAGATTAAACAAAGTCTGACCAGCAAGTCTGTTGGGGCTGGCTGGAGATTGCATTAGACCAGGAAATGCATACTTGAATTTGTTTGTCATTCTGGCTTACAAAGGCGATCAGGAGATGGAGTGAATATTCATGGATAGAACTGTGGTGTGATTGTATCTTTAGGGAGAGACAAGTCAGACCTTTATCAGTGGGTGCACTCCATTTGCCTAGTGCCAGGGTGCTGCTTGTTACACAGTGATATGGGTGGAAAAAACTCGCTCTAAATGTAGTGCAAGTGACATGTCAGGCAGCAAATATGACACTGAATCACCATCAGCTGATAATCAAACAGCAGCAGGTGATAGAGATGAAACATGAACTTGAATCTTTTTACAACTTGTAAGAATTTGTCAAAACAGAACAGGACCCTTTTCCATTTAGATTTAGCTACAACAAGACATCAAATATGTCTTGAATACTCTAATAGTATTTTTTTTATGGCTGTTGGTACGTTTGGCATTATGTGTATTTACTGCACGAAGCCTGGATAAGGCCTGCATAATTGATGTGGACTCAAAATCCCAATTGACACCAGCCAGCACTGTGCTAGGATTTTGATATGGGGAGTTTGGTGATGTCATGTAATTTCCAGCATAGCTCAGGCCAACTTCAACCTGAGCAGAGGTCTAATCAGCCAGAATCACCAAAAACACATTTGAAGTTTTAATTAGAATGTAATGCATTCTCTTGTCCAGTCACTTGTTTGGCAGATGTTGAATTATATGGTTGTCAGCAACAAGCATTTTCAGCAAATGAAAATATGACATTAATGGCTGAAGTTTTTTTTTTTTTTTTTTTTTTTTTTCAGATGAAGAAGTTGGAGGTCACAAGGGAATGGAAACATTTGTGAAGCATCCAGAATTCCAAAAACTAAACATTGGCTTTGCACTCGATGAAGGTAAATCAATAACTGTTTGCAACATCTTCTGAAAGTTAATGAATAAGAATCTGAGCCCCGAAGGCCACTGAATAACTTGAAACTGCAGTCAGTTACTGAGTTTATATTATGACCACAGAAAACTCACTTGTCTGTTTGGCTGACAGCTGCTCTGTTAAAACTGTATATCGTGACACCTCAAAACATTACTGCCAATAGTATTATTATCACTCTGGATCATTGTGCAAGGTGCAGTATATTAAACTGCAGGTTACTATAGCAACAACACATTTGCTTCATGCTACACTACCAGTAAGTCACTGTTGGAATTAATATTTGATATTTGGTGTAATTCCCTCCTAGGTGAAATGAAAGATTCAGAGAAGGAAACATCACTTCACTTCATGTTCTAGCATCCGATGCCACCATCTTATTCCCATATCAAGACATCTTGTCAGGGATAATCACTTTCTTCTGGGTGATAAAAACACACTCAGCGAAGGCTGGATGATGTGACTTTAAATCTTTATAACTATTATCTGTCACATTTTCTTTGATAATCATGAACATTATAATCCTTTTTGTGGTAGTGTAAGTCTTAATAACAGACAATAGGGGCAGAGATGCAACAAAGACTTAAAACCTGGACTTAAAAGCCTGAAAAGTGTAGTGCTCCATAAAAACCTTTTTATAAAACAGCAATGCTTATATTTCATTTGTTGTCCTCATTACAATATGACCAGGTAAAGACTTCACTGTGAGCTGATGTTTGTGGATGTTTGAACTTTTGGTTCGATGTCATTGAGACAATTTATTGAAATTTGCAATAGGAATACATTTATGTCTGTGAGATGCTCATAGTGTCAATACTTGCATACGTTTCTATCCATCTCTCTGAGGCTAATGTTTGCTGTCTATGAAATGAATCTGCCTGCACAGTGGTAGCCACTATTTGATTTGATCTGATGTGCACAGAATCAGAGAAAGTAATCATTAGATGGTGGTCAGTAGGGTCAAAGTCTATTTCTATTTCAATCCAAATTTATTTTAAGAGAGTATTATAAGAGTATTAAATGTAGCCAAAAAAACGACACAATAAAAACAAAAAAAGAAAAAAGAAACATAAAACAACACAATAAAAGCAACAAAAGCATAAAACTAGAAAAGCAAATTAGATCATGCTTAAAAAGTACATTACCCATTTTGCCCAGTTACTTTTATTGATTTTGAAGTCACAGGCAAATGTTTGCTGAATTTAGTCCCTGGTTATGGAGGTTCATAAGTTCACTTGTGGTGTAGTTGCTTCATCGACCTCTGTCCTTTGTCTCAAAGTTTGTCCTTTTTTATAGTTATATTTAGTGTTTTATTTGTCTGCATTTGTTCTGTAGGTCTGGCCAACCCTGGTGAAGCCTTCACTGTGTTCTATGGAGAGAGGAACCCCTGGTGTGAGTAGAAAATACATACAAAAGACTTCCACCCTCTTACTTGACTATGGTTGACTTGTTGAAGACGATCTTGTATCAAGCAGAATGACTTCTTCTCTCCAGGGATCACAGTCCACTGCCCAGGCAGCCCCGGTCATGGCTCCAGGTTTGTGGAGAACACAGCTGCTGAGAAACTGGTAAGTGTCAGTGTCATGCATCTGGTTCCTAGAACCGTTAACTCACAAAAGCCTGGTTTTACAAGGGCTGAGAAGGACCGCATCAGTGACCATACTTTCTTTTCCTTCTCAGCGGCACGTCATGAACTGCTTCCTGGACTTCAGAGAGAAGGAGAAACACAGGTGAGAGGAAACATCTTAAACTTCTGAATGTATTTTGCAAGACAGATTTTCTCATTAATGCACACTTTGGATTTGAGTTTGATATATTTATAATATAATACCTGATCAGCTTTGTGCAGTTATTCTCCAAATGTGACTTTTAAAAGCACAAATGCAAGCTCTGCCTCTAGGGGTCTCTCTCACATTTAAACAGTAATGAAAGATATAGTTTGATGACATCAGAAATTGTGTGGGATCATGGAAGTTGTAATCTTCATTCTCAAACAACCCCCATTGCAAATAAAAATCTGTCTGAATTGACTCAGACAGAAATTATGTTCACAGATGAGGTAATGTATTAAGTTTTATTCACATTACGTGTAGTTATGTTCGGCAACTTCCTTCCTAACTCT
Organism: Lutjanus erythropterus; assembly: GCF_056507025.1. Lineage (NCBI taxonomy): Eukaryota > Metazoa > Chordata > Actinopteri > Lutjaniformes > Lutjanidae > Lutjanus > Lutjanus erythropterus. The sequence continues at coordinate 25,975,476 of NC_139318.1, forward strand.
CTGATGCATCCAACATATCTCATGTTTTCCTGGACATTATGGCAAGTCCCTACAGGAATTCCCATTATGAAAGTTCCGCTCTATATCACTTGCCATACAGTAGATTCAAATAATATGTTAAAAGCATCGTAAAATTGATATTGTGACTATTGCAAATGTGCACAAGGTGCTCTGAATTAGGGGTGTGCAAAATATTATTGAAATCACAATATGTTCAAGTGCAGTATCCAAATCGTAGAGCTGCAATTTTTTGATAAAGGTACACTGTGTGACAAAACAGCATTATAATGAAGTACTGTAGTGCTGCAGAGATGTTCTGGCCTACAAATCCTATTCTCCAGATGAAAGAAGACATGTCACACCATGGTTTCTAATAGTTTATTTTTTTGTTTGTTTGTTTTTTTTTCAGTGAACATGAAAATTGTGATGTAAAAATTATAATTTCAGCTAATCTAACAGTACTGAGACGTTTTAATGACCCATGTATATAGTAAAACAGCTGCATTCATGTTCAAAACCAGAGAATGGACGCAGTCATCCTGATTTATGGACTACACTGTTGAGACAGTAATCTGCCACCTGTGCTAAAGCCCATTTAACAAAATAGTGGCTCTAAAAATGAAGTTGCACTCCAGAAATAGTCTTTTTATACAAGTTCTGTGTTAAGCATTTGTGGGAGTTTTTGCAGATGTTCCACAAATACCTGAAAAAATAAGCCTGGGTTTTGTTTTTACTTTTTTGTTGTGCAGAAGGTGGGTGTAAAACGTGGGATAGTTAGTCTTATACACTACAGAGACATTTTGCATATCTTGTAATAATGCATGGTGATTCTTTAATTTCTGTGTAGTTTACATATTTTTCACCAGGAAACTTCCTTGGAAATTCTAAACACAACACAACCAATTTCAATGACAATAAAGTATTGAATTGAATTAAACTCTAACTAAAATACTACTTTTAGAACATTGCCTTTATGTTCCTTGTAATTAGTACCAAATTATATAATTCTCATCAGGGAACTAGTAAGAAAACATGGACGTGTAAAAACACTGTAAGAAATTTCATGAATTTGCCTCCTGGTCATTAAACATAACACATAATGGCTGATGAACCACATAACATTTTTTTGTGTCCCAGAGACATAAATTAATATGAACAGATACAGCAAGTTGCTAATTAGTTCTTTGGTACCAAGAATAACAGATTTGATGTAGATTTCTTTGATTTGAAAGTCAAATTAGCTTTCAGTGTTGGGCTTGCAGAAATTCCATGTGTGTGTATTTCAGGCTAAATACCAGTGAGTGTTTCACGCTCGGTGATGTCACCACAGTGAACATGACCATGGTTAAAGGAGGCGTGGCCTACAATGTCATCCCAGCTGAAATGGATGTCAGCTTTGACCTAAGAATACCACCTACAGTAAATCTACAGGTAAGCGTAAGCGTTCATGACTGTATCATGTGCAAACGTGTGTGTGTGTGTGTGTGTGTGTGTGTGTGTGTGTGTGTGTGTGTGTGTGTGTGTGTGTGTGTGTGTGTGTGTGTGTGTGTGTGTGTGAATGTAAGCATAGAGCATTATAAGAAAAATAGAAAATCTAAATAAGGACTGTGTTAAAATATGTATAATGCAATATCTAAATAAACAATAAAGCTGAAAATGGGTCTATAAATAAGTATGTTAAAATGCAAGAAAATTATACATGAGTCTTAGTTGAAGTGTACAGTAGAAATGCAGTGGATTATTGTACTGTAAGGTGAAGAGATAACTTCTAAATATATTATTGGTTATCGCTCTTGACAGGAGTGAAATAAGTCCAGGGTCAGTCTATTGATTCAGAGTGTCTGACCCTCCAGCTCAGTGTTACCTCTACACTAACTTATAAATTATTATCATCCTACCAGGAGTTTGAAAGACAGATCAAAGCGTGGTGTAAAGAAGCAGGTGAAGATGTCACTTATGAATTTGCTCAGGTCAGTGGACATACACTCAGTACTTCATTTTGAAAGTGCCGTTGGTTTCCATTGTCAATTAGTTTAAATTAGCTGCCATCCATTGCAGAAACACATGAACCAGACTGTGACTTCGACAGAGGAGAGTGATCCTTGGTGGAGCACCTTCAGTGCAGCCTGCAAAACAATGTGAGTGCACTGTACACACCAAAGCCCCTTTTATACTGGAAAAAAACAGTAATGTCTGGCTTTTGGCTCTTTATCCAGTGGAAGCAATGAAGGCTTGTCACCTGTTTGTAACTTGTGCGACTCTTTCGCCCCTTTTCCACGTGACACATAAGGAAAGAAAAAAACAACAACTGCATTTTAGTATAAAAAGGTATAATGAGGGTTCTACAATAAGGATTGCTCACTTGTCTGATTGGCCAAGCAGTAAAAAAGAATTTAACACTTTGTTTCACAGTTAACATGTCCATGTCTGGGGAGAAGGAGTGGGGATTGTCATACCATTTTTGATATGCCAGAATGTGTGCTTCACATCTATCACACACTGTGTCCTTGTCCCGACTAATTTACTCCCTGTACTTACTAAAACTGTAAACCTGTGTGAGTCAAGAAACTTTACATCTGGGAGAGCCCCGATGGCTCAGTTGGTAGAGCTTGTACCCCATGTACTGAGGCTAACAGTCCTCTACAGCAGCCTTGGTTCAATTTCAGCTAACAGCCTTTTGCTGTAAGTTATCCCTCCTAGCTCTCTGTACCTTTCTGTCAAGTCTTCAGCTGCCCTGTACAATAGAGGCAAAAATGGCAAAAAAAAAAGAGGCTTTACATCTGTTTACAGCAGCTGAGCAATCAGATAGTCAGCTCTCCAAAGAATCTAATGTAAATCTTTGTCTTCTGATGTAGTGGACCATAAAATAAGATTTTTTAAATCCTGTATTTTCGTTGATACAACCCTCTTTAATGCATTGAGATTTCACACCTTAGCTGTAATTATTCACACAGCTCCCACAACCCTCTTCTCATGTTTAGAAAGAGATGCATTGTTCGCCCTACAGTTACTTGTCTCAGCAGGAAAAATGTGATTTTCATTTGTCATTTACAATGTATTCTACTTAGGGGTGTGTATCTCACTGACTGAGACCGATTCGATTCGCATCTCGATACATGTTCAACGATATGATACATCTTATTTTAAAATCAAATTTTTAAATGGCCAACAATTCGGTTCGCTACAATTCAGCTCTGTCACGATACGATACGATATGATGCAATACAAGACAATGCAATGTGTCAGTCTTTACATTTTGATTCAGTTGATGCTACATTTGTAGAGTGCTAGTAGTTTTACTAAATATAGTATACAGAAATATAATAACATAGGAGACATTTCAGTGGTGTTAACATCTTATTATGAGTCTCGTGTAAATGAGATCCTGTAGCCTAAATGAGAATCTGTGAACAAACTTTAGAACTGTTTAAAATATTAGTATTTTTGCAGTAAGATGATCTGCTGCTCTGTTTCATATGAACAGTGCTGTGGTTTTGACTAATGCGCAGGAACAGCGATGCTCCTTGTTACCTGCTCTCACAGAGACATGACGTCTTTGACAGCAGAGTACAGAGCCACGAGTCTGACCCAAAGTTTTAAATAAATGATTTACAGCAGTGTTTCTCATCTTCCTTATAAAAGCCAAACTTATTCCACACTTGCGTGTTATGAAAGTTTGGTGGTGGAACACGGTACAATGTCACTTCTGTCGCTTTTTTCAGTGCGGTTTGTTTTGAGGAAAAGTAGAGGAGAGACAGGAGAGGGAGGAGGGAGTGCATGTTTTGTGTGATCGTGGCAGCAGGCAACCAGCGAGAGCGGTGCAGTCAGAGACAGGAGGAGAGAGAAAATGGTGGAAAGTTACAGCGGCAGCTCCTTGATGCCAAAAATAAAACGTATGTGCGTCTTAATGAGATGTATCGATACGCAAGTGCTACATCGTTTTGTTTCCAATTCATATTCAGTTTTTACCAATACAGGCCGTCTGATTCGATGCACTCATATCTTACACATTAAAGTCTGATGCATCAGATGCATGAGTGAATCATTACACCCCTAATTCTACTGGAAATGTATATACAGGCATGCAGGGTGCCTGCAGGTCCTTTTGAAAAGTCTTAAAATTTCTGAAATCCACATTTACTAATAAAATGTGTTACATGGTCTTACATTGTGTTTTGGAAGGTCATAAATATTATATACAAATATACACACCAGCAATGCAGCTGTTCACACCCAGCCCCTTTATTTTAACTATAAAGAGCAACAAATTCAGTGACAATAAGAGGCTGCAGTGGGTAGATGGATTAAATGCTGGGCTATCCTGCAGGAGAGTGCCCTGTGCAACTACAATTTGACTATAGTGTGAAATTACTTAAGTGGTGCCCGTTAGTAGTTGCCAGTTATTATTTTCAATTTTTCATCCCAGTTTAGTTAGGTTTAGGCAACAAAACTACTTTGTTAGATTTAGAGGAACATCATGGTTTGGCTCTGCCATGAAGGTGTAAATAGCCACACTGGCTATTCATACCCTGGGTGCAAATTATTGAGATTGTTGGCTACAAACACCTGGTCATTTTTGTCTGCCATTTGCTATGCCCACCTGGGCATAAATAAATATCATATGCCTTATTTAAAAACCATGTATGGTCAATAAAACAGAGAACCACAATAATAATACAGAGGTCTGAATGACTTCCATCATAGTAATTGGGGACTGTACTTTGATATAGCCTCATTTTAGACTCTGTAGGACAATTTTACTGATGAATATCAAATATCTATAATATTTAAAGAATTTTTTTCAGATAAATAAACATATTTGCACAAGTGTTCTTTAACTCAGTTATTGTCATTTTGCCTTGCTTGTAATTTGCTTTTTTAATTTTACTCAACTGTAGCAGACAAAAGCATGAAGGTACTGTAGGACTGTATTGAATCTGCCGTTGCACCATTAAAAACTAAGGCTAATGTTGCTGTTTCCACTGTAGGAATATGACTCTGGAAAAGGAGATATTTCCAGCAGCTACAGATAGCCGTTTCATTCGAGCTGTGAGTATAAGAACTGGATATGAGAGCATGAAAGACAGTCATTCAATTTCACTTTTCATTCATAAATCTGACATTGTTGGATGAAAGCTATTCCACTCCCTTCTGTGCCCGCTAATGGGTTTGTTTGTTTAATCTAGGTGGGTATCCCTGCTATCGGCTTTTCTCCAATGAACCGGACGCCAATCCTCCTGCACGATCACAATGAGTATCTGAATGAGCAAGTCTTCCTGAAAGGCATCAGCGTGTTTGAGAAGCTCATCCCAGCTCTTGCCAGCGTTCCTGCCTGTCCTGATGAGGCTTAGACAAGTCTTCATTTTTAATCCTCTCTAAAACGTATTTCACTGATGATCTGAATATTTAACTTGAAGAATTTGCAGAGATTACCAAAGAATAATATCATATATATATCATAAGCCAAAACTGAGCACTTAGTCTTTGGAACTATTGATTTATTTTTTATGATTCTCAGGATATAGGAGCAGTAACCTTTGCATTACTCAGTATTGCAGCAGTTTTTTAACAACATACTTACTGTATGTCAGCATTGTTGATTGAGTGTGCCTGCTGTGTGTGTGCAGTCTTAAAAGAAATATCACCTGTTATGTAAACGGTGTTTTCCATCAGTTTGGAAAAATCTACTTATTAAAATGTGAATATGACTTTGATTGCTAAACTCTTAGATCAAATGTCACTTAGATAATTGCCACTTTGTAGATTTAGCTTGATTTTAGAATTATGAATCCACAAGTATAATTTTATTTAATAAACTTGAATTGAATACATTTTTTTGTTCATTACTTTCGTGGTCATGTCATTGTCCTGTACACAAGTCAGAGATCTGTGTCTGATGCCACACTGATGAGCAGCAGGATTAGAGCTGTGTTATGGAGCATGATGTCTGACTGCCTTCGGCAAAGGCATTTCACCTCCAAACAACCTTCTGCTTCAAGGACAGGTGATAAAATTTACCATAATTACATCAATAAAAATGTCTCAACATCAGTTAAAACACTGAATCTATCAGTGCAGCTTTCAAATGATCACAAAGTGCACCTCAGAATTACCATCAGTTACTGTTTGAGTGTTGTAATTGACCACAATGAATTCCAGCGTTACGTAATAAAGGCATTTTGTCTGTTAATGAAGAAGCTAAATCTGGTATTACCAGAGTGGTCTGATGGCATGTGGCCACCAAATATTCCATGTAGGTGGCCACCTCGGTCACCACCAAGCTTCCCCATACTATGAGCCTTTACCAACAAAACAGTTCCATAAACACCCCAATGCCTTCACACCTTTTAATTCAATGTGTTATGAAAGATAGATACAGATACATCATGGCTACTGATTGGTGACCTACTCAAAATGAAATAAAATGTTTACATAAGGACAAAAAAACAAGGCATACTATAAAAAAAACTGGCAATGAAAATTTGAGTGAATGAAATGTGTGACACATCTAAGGATGTAATGTGGCCTGCTGCAGTGTGTGCTACTAGTTTCTATAACTAGCTGAGAAGTCTACTTAGTTTTTCATCACAAAAAATGCCTTCAGGAAACACTGTATCACAATTCAGTTCAAGTAAAAAGTGGACAACGCAAGTGCAGGCTCTGTTAAATGGCCTTTTCTATATTTCTTTGACATAAGTTTACTTATTTAGAGGCTTGGTGACTCATGGGCCTGGTGCTTTAAAAATATTAGTGTTCATCCTTGTATTACACAAAGAAAGAAGCGAAGAGGCTGAATACAACAATAAAAAAAAATAGACTGGTGGGTCAGTCCACCACTTTTGTTCTTACTAAAATATCCACTGACTACTGCCAGGTGGTTGACATTTCTGACTCATACTCAAAAATCTCATATACATACTGTATATTGCATTAACAAACTTTTGCACAGAGTCACCAGTAATTGTAATCATGTGATCCCCTGACCTTTCATCTAGCACCATCAAGTGGCTCAAAGTTTTAGTTTGTCTAATACTGAAATAAAAAAAATAATGATGGTCCCATCAAACTTTTCTTACTTTTTATTAATTTGATGCAACCAACACTGATAGCCATAGTTAGTTTTCAGTCCTTGTCCCTCATTTGGCTTTTAAAGAATAAAACACAGGATACAGCACTAATACAGACATCAAAACCAACAATAAAACATACTTAGACAAATTTTAATTGAGACATCACTAACTAAAATAAAAGGAAAAGAGAGTATGTTAGCATCACCTTTAACAAGAGGTTATTCACATTTATTCAAGACAACTTGCATTAAATGACTGTAAACAAAATGGAATACTGTTGTAAACAACAGTGTTGTGACATGGAGGAGCAACAAGGGAGTTGAGAAATTAAGAACGTCTTTTGATATGTAATGCTGTTTTCATGAGGTAAAGGTCGGTCTCATCTACAGTTCAGCTCCCTTTGGAGTTGTCGTCCAATTAACAGTGTATGGCTCTCCAAGGGGGACTGGCAGGAAGACTGAGCAGTCAGTAATTAGTCTTCTCTCTCCGCAGGACATGACAGCAGTATTAGCACATGGGGCCGTCAGGGAGACGACTAAAAGCTGAACCCACATCCTTCCTCCCAGAGGGGGCAGGAAAAGGTGCAGTCATCCTGTCGGCTGAGCTGTCGAGCATCTGAATGCCTGGCTGCATGCAGAAGAACACAGGTGCTGTTAACCAGTTCATCAAGGAAAACTTTTATGTTTCAGTGTTTCAGGAAAGCTTTTCATGAACCTGATGCAGCAAAAGAGTTTCTACTGTTTAACTGCAGCCATTTCCTTCTTTTCTGAGGCCAAAGTAGGGGAGACAGGGGGCAATTGTAACATTTTTTTAGATTTTCATTTCTAACTCACAGACTACTTGAAATATTCTAGTTGTCTTTTGATATAAGGAACACATATATGAGCACTAATTAATTATAAAATTGATATGTTTTTACTAATAAAGACAGGACTATATTAAGTTTAATCCAATTAAATCCATTAAATTTAATCTGAGTTGTACAATTGTCCCAATGGTGGCAGCTGTAACACCAAAAAAAAGAAAAAAAAAAAATCATATTAACCCTTTGTGTCTCAAATAAGTGCACACCTCACAGTAATCACATTATTACTGTAGTATAAGATTTTTTTTTCTTGGCCATTTATGGTTTCAATTCCTTTAGATTTCAGACATTGTATGCATTCAAAGCAGAAGTCTGTTCTTGGGGTGACCTGGTATTTCAGGTGGTGGAGTGTTTGCTCCATGAGCTGCGGCTGTGAGTCCTCTGCAGCAGCCGTGGGTTCAGCTCCTGCATGCAGTACTTTGCTGCATGTCATCCCTCCACTCCCTCTCCCTGCTTTCTGGTCCCATCTTAAACTGTCCTGTGAATTAAAGGCGTAAAATCCCCCAAAAAATATATTTTAAAAAGTCTGTTCTTTTTGCAGACGATCTGGCATTTTAGTGGTAACTGGTTTCAAATGTTTGAATTGTGTTAAAAATATTTTTTTATTTTAATTTAGTGATTTATGTTCATTTTCCAACAGAAAAATATGTCAACACAGACAAACAGTGTTTGTCTCTGATCTTGCAGCCATAATAAAATCTTGTATGCTTGCTAGCTACACCTCTATCAGCTAAAATTAGCAGTTTTCTGAAATTGAGAGCAGAAAAAAAAATACTCTACATCCAAACAGCGACCTTCATATCTCAAAATATTTTTTTTGCTGAAATCTTTTGTTGAGATGAAAATGATCCTGCTCCTTTTCCGTGGGCAGAGAGAGAATCCTACTGAGCTTCATAACTCTAGCTTGTTTCTGATTGGAAGAATGGAGTGTGTTACAGTTTTCCCCAGTCTCCCCTAATTTACATGTACATTATTGCTCAGGAAATAAAAAATCCCTGGACAGTTGTTGCCCTTTACTCTCACTCCCTCGGTCAGGGGTCAGGATCAGACTCAATAACAGCCGCTCTGAGCCGAGGTCAGGTGGGGATACAAGTCTCGGTCAAGGACGCCTGAAGCAGGGAGCTTATACCTACAAGGGGAGATTTAACCTGACTCCTGCAGTCTCTCCACTCACACCCTGCTGTGTTTGTATCAGCATCAATATCATAATAAAAAAAAACATGCAGATCTCTTAGACATATTGCAATGAAGGGACTGACTTGTGCCTGTAACAACTGTGCTCTGTAATAAAGAGTGTAAGGATGAAATGAAAAGAAAAAATATATATATAGAAAAAAAGTGTAATTCAATCTCAGTTTCTCTGTCCCAGCAGCTTTATTTCACATCTGATCTTTGAGCTGCAGTGTATGAAGGAATATCCTGTAAATCTTCCAGCTGAATGGCATTTCTCTCCTGCTGTGCTACAACAACTGTCCTCTGGAGGTAATTACAGCCAAATGCTGCTGTTATAATAGCCACAAGATTCTCCCTTAAATTGGAATTAATTGTAGCCTGTCAGAGATTGCAGTTCCACAGTCACTATACTGTGGCCATTATGTTTTGTTGTTCTGCTACACTATTTTGCATTCATGTTTTTTATGCAGTTTAGGATATTTATTTTTGCAAATCAACAGCAGAGGAAGACAAGGTCTTGATGGAACATTAGATCTAGAACCCATTAATGTCTGCAGTGGAATTTTATAATTTCCTTTTACAGCACTTAAAGTATTAGCTGAGCTAAGCACAAATAAAAATGTAAGTTTAAGTATGAGGCTCCAGCAGTTTTTATTAACATCCTTTTTTATTAGTCATTAGTCACAAGGAATCAGAGGAACCTGTATTACCACTATAGTGTTTTAGTGCAAAAATGATAAAATCAGTAACCCCAAGTGACAAAATATAGTATGACTATATCTTTACATGTGAAACACTACTGACCACAATGAGGAAACCCATCTGATTAAGTTTCTATTTTTAGACAAATGATGACTTGTTAGACTATGATTACATAACTGTTTCTAAAGAGGTGACAGATGGGAGAGAAGCTTCATCCTTAAACTATTTTTGTATTGTGTACCAGGAATGACTATTGTCACTGAGAGCCAGTTCAATGAGTCAGTAATAAGATACATTAGTTAGTTTAAGAGAATCAGTGGGTTATAAGACAATCAAAACAGATTTCTTAACTTCAAGTAGGAGATTAAATAAATGGAACCAGTCAGTATTTTGTTAATGTTTGACAGGGGACTTTGACTTGTTGTCTGATACTGACATTGATCTAAAATGCATTTAATTTATATTCAATCAAATTCTTCTCACACATCTGGCAGTCTCAGACACAAAATGTAGTTTTGTGCATTAATATAATATTTCTAAAGTCTGGAGGTTCTTAAATGTGGTGGAAAAAAATCCTAAAAATAACCACAAATTATGACATTGAAATTGTTTTTTGAGTGGCACTTTCCCAGTCGCCACTGTCTTAAATGTTTGGCCATTACAGTATGTATTGCATCATTCTGATGTCTATATCTGTGCTCTGTTTGAGTTATTCCTGCACAGCAGAGAGATCAACCAGCAGAGCCTGTTTGTATTACAGTAATATCACAGTGTAAGCCATGGAGTCATATTATGACTGCTCTAGTCTGTATTTGCTGATGCACACAGGCTGGACACGAGAGACACACTTAGACTTATGGTGAAATGGGAAATAGATGACAGACTTTTTTCATGCAGTTGTGAGAAATAACACTGACAGTTTTAATTTTAAGTCAGCCTACACAACACCATGTTGAAGCTCTGTCAGACATTAAATGGAATGCAGCCGTTATTGATGTTATTAGTTGCACCTGTGTTGAACAAATCAAGATGTCTGCTGTGAGAAAGGTTTATTGATTAAATGTATGCTGGGAAAAGTGAGGAGGTGAGAAAATAAACAGACCCTGTACAGCATAAATGAGAGAGAAACATATTTCTTATGAATTGAGACAAAGTAATGGAAGACGTTTATATAATGCTATTTATCAGTCTGTTTGGTCTTTTTTTTATTTAGGCCATCAGTTTGAATATTTTACTTTAAGCACTTTGAGGCAGATTTTTTTTTCTTTTTTAATTTTGGGATCTACAATTATTATTTTTTTCTGTATGATCTCCCTGAATATTTAAATCTCCTTAAATTATTTAACACACTCTGTTTAGTATTTATATGTAGTAATCCAAAAATGGAGTCTTGGGAACATCCCATCCTATATATAGGCCAGATGCAAGATTCATCTACACTTTCCCAGAACCGTACTGATCTGAAATGCAATGTATATGCCCTTATTTATTTACTCATACTTTTCACCTGAAATAGCCTCACTCTGTACATCCATAATTTGGTGCTTTACATGTTGAGTGTGTGGTGGGATTAATCTGGGAACCCCAGGGAGGAAACTTTGCTGTTTGGACCCCTGTTGATACCCCACCTACCGCACTGTTTATGTAGCTGTAGCCTGCAATACTTATAGCAGACTTTACATAGCAGCTTCAGCAGCTTTACAGCAGACACTTTGACATGCCATTGTATGATATTGACTTAATTCAACGGTAGGTGTCCCAGTTGCATGGCCCTGGTGTGAATATATTCTGGCTCTCTGGCTTACTGGAACACTTAAATGGAGAAAATACATCATTAATTTGAGAAGTTTCAACTGTGTTTTCCCAGCTATGACAAGTCAAAATGTCATGACACAAATCCTGTACGGATTCTGCACAGTATGAACCACAAACCATCACAATATGTTATTTTAGAGATTACTATTAAAGAAATCAACATTGTCAACTATTTTATACAGGAAATTTTCAATATGTGAGACATCAGTCGTTAATAAAACCGTGACTATTTTAAATTTAATTAGCAGTGACATTTCAAAGACGATCAAATTGTTTTTTTTTATGATTTAATGCTTATTTTTTGTTTTCCTTTCTGGAGCTGTTTCACCACCACCCACAATTTGTTTAATCCTTTTCAGTTGAGTAGCTCTTTCATTTCATTTATGCATTGATTTCTGGGCCAGTAGAATAATAAAACAAAATCACTGTATCTAGTGTGCATCCTATCCGCTTCACTTTACTTTGTCACATTTCCAGTGTGGACAGAGTATCTACTGAAAGCCTGCTTAGAGTTTTGGAAATTGTATTTTAGTAGTGCAAATAAGACTTAATGAAACCAGGTAGTGGTAGACTTTTGGGGCCCTGTAATTTTATTTGCATCCATGGACGTTTGCATCGTTTGTCTTGTTGCTTCTCTTCTTCAAATTGAGGAGGTCTCTAAAGTGCTGCTGTTAGAACATATTTTGTTCACACTGGAGATGAAGAAAGGCTGTCTGGCTTCTGTTCAAGCCTTCCTGCAACAGCAGATCCTCACTGACACTTCTCTGCACTCATATGGAAGACAATACAACACAGGACAAATTATTAAAAACCGTCAAAGAAAGCCTGAGATGCACGTTAGATTTTCTTAAAAGAGAGCTATTCTGCTGTGAAACTGATTTAAATTGATTTGCTTACTGTGCTGTTTTTAATTAAATATTACTGTATAGCCTCAATACTTTGTACACCTGTAGTATAAAAGAACAAAAATGTACTGGATTGGATTTGGTCAAAAGAAACTCAAAATCTAAAGACTGATCCAGATCAGGAACAAAAAAATTCCAGATCCAGAAATCCCTAATTTTACCTGAGCTCTGTAGGTTTGCAGCAGTTCCCTGCAAACAGAAGCTCCGGCCTAGGTAGGCCCTTTTAGCTCCCCATCCATCCTCATAGACATCTGAATTTATAGATTATAGATTGCAAACACCTGGCCTCAACTCAGCTCTCCTTCCAAGCATGTAAGAGAACTTTCAGCAGCCGCAAAACTCATGGCTGTCTCCCTAAATCTTACTCACTTGGCTTTTAAATGACTAAAACCAGGTAAATAGTTTTTGGTAATTTGAAAAGTCACCTGGTCAAGTCATTGTAGTGTCACGAAGCCACTGGGAGGAGTAAAACAGAAAATTAGAGTCAGCATTATTGGCCACGTATCACAAAAGGAGTTTGACTCCAGTTCAAAGTTGCATTTAATGTCACACACACATCCAAGAACAGTTTACAGGTAGGTAGGTTAGTCAGTCGGCTGATCAATCAGTTGGTTGGTTGGTCAATCAGTCGGTTGGTTGGTCAATCAGTTGGCCAGTCAGTCAGAAGGTAGATGGATAGATAGATAGCAAGTTTGAGGAGTTACATATTACATGTAATGGGATTACGTGATCTGGATACAAAAACGGTAACTGTATTCCACTACAGTTACAGATAAAAAGACGCAATCAGATTACAGATGGTAAAAATGTGGATTATTATTAGGATTTTTAACTGTAAACAATACAAAATAGCAAAGAAAAAAATGAGTGAAGTAGCCTACTAGATTAGTTTATAGTCATGAAGTGAGTGGTGCATGTGTACATGCCTGCATCTTATAGGATTTATATCCTGTTCAACAGTGATGATGATTTGTACATGGTAAAGCACAGTGTGTAGATATAAATTTAAACTGTGTAGGTAAATGGATGTTTTAAACAGTTTCTTAATTTTGTTGCATTCAGGGACCTTTTAGTACTTGTAACTGTTGCATCATACAGTATCTCATACAGCAGAGCAGCAGCGGTCAGTCCTGTATAAAAACGAAATCTGTGTCGATGACAAATCCCACGTGGCTCTGCAGAGATAAATAAAGCCAAACTAGATCCTTCTTCTGTGTGCTGCTCCTCTGTTGCCTGGTGAGCGTGAACGCGCCTGGCTCCACGGGGCTGCTGCTGATGAGAGAGAGAAGAGAGAGGAGAGAGAGAGAGCTGTCGTGAACGCGCCGGCCTGTGTGGTGTTGGTGGTGGTGTTGGTGGTGGTGGTGTATATGTGGGAGCAGGAGGAGAGACTCTGCAGTGTCTTGGCAGCTGCATTAGTGCATCTCCCACCGTCCGCGATGCCTCCACGGCCAATGCCTGCCTCCTCCGCGTCCACTTGACAACACAAGCCGACATGAACTCGTCGGTGGTGGGAAACTGAGCCGGACGTCCACGCTGTGAACCGTAGCCGTATGCCCCGGAGACGGTCCGGAGCGCTTCATTCACGCACCGAAACCCCGTGACGAGAATTGTTAATGGAAAATGGCGATAGGCAAAAGGTCTTGCAGCATCGTCTGCTTGGTATCTCTCCAGATTATCTTGATGTTCAGCGCATCGTGGCCTGGAGCGGCGGCTCTCACGTTCCCTCAGCAATACACGTAAGTGACGGGATTGAAAACATAGCCGGGGCTCTGGTGGGAGACAACTTTGGGCTTGTCCACTCACAGATACTTCAGTCATCCTGTTTTATTTGCTGCTCTTATGTAATTTGTGACAGTGTTGGCGATTACATCAATGTAAAGGCTCGGTGCCCCCCTGCAAGGTGTCGTCCACCACAGGATGACTGAGCAGGCATAGACAGAGATTCACATCATTTACAGGGATATTTATGTACACGAACAGTCTCGTTTCACGAGATGTCATTGATGTTTTTATTTTGTCATCAAGTTGGCCTTTATAGCAGATAAAATGTGTAGGTTTGGGCCATAATTTAGCGTCTCCATGACTTTTAGCCATAATTTTTCTAATTATGTTGAGATATTCCGATAATTTACATGAATATTTATATACATGATCAATCTCATTTCACTAGATTTCATTGATGTTTTGGGTTGGGCAATATTGTGACATGAAACCAGATATTGTTATATTATTTGGCAGTAAACTCAATCTCCAGTCAGGATTTTTGGGGCCAATGCTGATACCAATATGAGAGAGTAAACAAAACCCAATAGTGATTTATTGGCATATATTCTTTAATCAAAATATAATGCACAAAATCTAGAATATATACATAAACACACTTTTGCAGTAATCCCACAGATGTGGTTAATACTTGTGACAAATGTGTAATGGATGCAGAATATTTTACAGTTTAAAAAGTTGACTTTGGACATTATTGTCCAAAATGATATCAAGGCACTGAAACAGTAAACTTTCATCAGTATTTTTAATAATTGTAAATGACTATAAATAAGCAAAAAAGAATAGATTTTATATGTGTGTATTTATATATAACTTGAATTAAAGGCATAATATGAAACATTTTGCTAAAAAGTAAACAATTTATAGGCTCATAGAAACATAATCCCTTTCAGTCATGGCTTAAGGGGGTGGTGGCTGTATCTGCAGAGACCCTGCCCTCTGCTTGTATTTCATTATTTTCTCATTTTTCTGCTGTGCTCGGGACACTTTACCACCCCAGAACATCAGTATTTGAAATCCTGGGAATGAGACTCAACACTCAGCTATGTTTCTGGTGCGCTTATGAACAGCTCCAACAAATCTGATTCTACCTATAAGAAAAATATACATAAAATGCACTTAAAACTACAAAATAAAAACTGCATTATGTTCTGTCAAAAAAGGATATTCCCACATATCAAACAACATATGTGCCAACAATGACAGATATAGCTGTGATAAGCCAGTATTGGGCCAGTAATATCAGCTGTTTATTAAATGTAAAATAACTCACATTGCTCCAATGATTTTTTTTTCAGTGTATCTGAGAGAAATCCAAAAATAATGGCAGTGATGGAGAGGAGTTTCCACTTTAAAGTACAGCCAGTGAAAGTGAAGTTCTAGGTGAGGCTGGTCATGGGCTTTTATTAGTTAAAGCAGTCAGAGGCTCATTGGATTTGACAGAGAACGTTAAGTCTGTGCAGTGGTTATAAAACTGAAAAGGTTTTTTTTTCCCCCCTCGGTGTTCCCTCTGCTGCTCTTGTGTGCTGGTACTAGATTTTTCCATGCAGGCTTTCAAGTAAAGAGCAACACATTTCTTTATTTGGTGAAACACTCGCCTTTCTTGCAACCCTCTCGAGAAAACCAACACTACAGTAACAGCTTCTCATAGTACTGCGGATTCACAGTGGTTGTAGGATGTTGCACAGAAGAAGAAAGGTGTGGTTTTACAGTGAATCCTCGCTGTCGGAACATTTTCTCTCTATTTAAATCAATCCTGCGCTTAGTTCTTCATTCTTAACCTTTAACCCATTACTGTTAAGTACAGCTGGCACTTAAGTTGAGACTCCAGTTATCTGGGCCCACCTCCAGGCTCTGCAATCAGGCTGCTCTGGAGGGAGGAACAGGCCAGATGGTCCACTCATCTTCAGGGCGCACAGTGAAGGCTTTCTGGCCAATCACAACTGGAGATCCGAGGTGTATTTACCAATTAGGAAAGGGGTCTATAAATCAGGGATGTGTGTGTATGTGTGTGTGTTTTATGATGAATTGGGTTATTTCAAGTAGGGTATAGCCACCGCTGCTTTCTCCTCCTCCTCCTCCTCCTCCTTTCCTCTTATTTTTCTGCTGAGTGCTCTGAAACAGCTACATAGCCCTCTGCCCTGGGTCTCTTCATGTAAGCTAAATGAAGCAGAATCGCTACGCTGAAGAACAGCATCTCATTCCAATTAAGAATTAATACTGCAGCAGTGAGGATTTATACCCCTTCGCCCTTTTCACTCCCGCCCCTTCTGTCTGACTCCTGCTCTCTATTTCTGCATATAGATAGATAGATAGATAGATAGATAGATAGATAGATAGATAGATAGATACTATTTTGCTCTCCAAGTTGTGTAGGAAATGCAGTTCCTGCCAGGATTACATTTATTGGCGACGTGTTTTGTTCCAATCCAGTAGGTGTGACATCCTTGTACTTCACAAAGCAGGACTTTGACTGTGGAGGCTGCCGTTTTTATCCTGTTCTCCTCGTGTCATTAGGTCTAGGCTACCAAAATACATGGTTAAAGGGATAGTTTAGAGGCATTTTAAGAGGTACTTATCCATAGTCAATAGTACCTGCAATAGATGGAGGTCAGCATGACCCCAGTTTTGAGAAGCAGCAGGAGTAATGGTACATGTAGCTAAAAAAAATCCAATATCAGTTTAAGTAAACACTGTGATTATACTACTTTCTTTGCTGTCGGACAGCCTTTTGATATGGGAAACCGCTTTTATGTAAGCCAAACATTGCTCTATCCAAAGTAATCAGACTCCACTGACAAAAACAGCAATTTTACCTCGCAGGACATTGTAGTTGCTGGAATACCACCTACCTTGATCAGTTAATTTTGTTTGTGTCTTTGTGTGACGTCTGTGATTTAAACAGTTAGTTCAGACTCACCAAACTCACACAATAACACAAACAAACTAAACTTTCAAGGCAGTGGTAGGGCAGCAGCTCCTGTGTTCTGTGAGGTAAAATTAGCGTTTTTGTCCATGGACTCTGGTGGCTTTGGAGAGAGCGATATTGGGCTTATGTAAAAGTGGTTTCCCTTCAGTAAAGGCTGTCTGATGACAAGGTAAAATGGTGAAAATATTACAAATATAGCACAAATATAGCACTGATATTGATGATTTTATGTAGCCAAAATAGGTTTTGCTGCTGATTTTGTCTACGGCTGTACATTGCTTAGGCTCCTACACCAGTTCTCCTCTCTGCTTCTCCAAACAGAGGGCATGTCGACCACCATCTAGGTAATACACTGACTATGGATAACCCCACCCAAAAAATCTGAACAATGTCTGTAAGATTAGGGATAGATCACAGTTCTAGGGCTACAACTACTGAGTATTTTCATTAGCAATGATCTGTCAATTTTTTTTGATTAATCAGTCGATCTAATGGTCCTCAAGCCGAGATTGGGCCCTTGAACATGACTGGAAAAGTGTGGCAAGATTTATTCTTGAAAAACGTTGAGTGTGAAGTGTGTGAAGTTTTAACAGGGAAGGAAAGAAAAAACTGGTGAAGCTCATCGAGTGTCAGTCACATCCTGAAAAAGCCTGTCATGCTCTCAAGTTCACTGTCAGTGGAGCGGGAAAGCCTTGTGTCTTTTGTGTCCTTGTGTTTGATAAACTTCTGGTGTTTTACAGGAGTAACTTCAGTAACTTTTGAGAAACATTCATGAAAAGAAACAGTTCGTGTTTAGAATGTTTATTTAGATTCCGTCTAATTAAATCAGTTTTAGTTTTCAAAGGGAGGCATGAAAGAAATGTTTGACAGCCACAAATTTAGAAAACAGCAAGAAGAAAAGGTCTGGCATGAGTTCTCAAAGCTCAGTGGGAACTTTTCAAATGTCTTGTGTGGTTCAATCAACAGACCAAAACCCAAATCAGTTCACAGTGATCTGAAACAGAGGACCAGCAAATCCTCACAGACCTAAACAAATAATTTTGTTGTTTAAACTAATGGATAGCATACGTTTTAGTTAGCATTAGTTTTGTTTTAGCTTTAGTAGATCAACTAATAAATTATTCTAGTAATTGTTTCAGCACTACTTGTAATGGTTAAATATTAAAGAATGTATTGTGGTTCAAGCCAGTGATGACTTTTTCAACATTTAGCCCGACATGCTTTTCCCCCCAACTTTGAGTTGCCTAGATATAAGCATTGGTGCAAATTTCAGGGGAGATGGAGGTGACGGGTCCCCCTCAATATTTACAACATGGACATTTGTCCCCCCCAGTAAAAACATTATTGAGCATTATTCAATTGTGTTTTGAATTGTAACCTGGTGCTTGAATTTTGTGTTTTCCTTTACATAAATAAATACTTTGATACTGTAAAATGACCCAGACAAGGCAAAAATTGGATGCTCTAGATTCCCACCAATGTTGTACCAAAACCTACACCCTTGAATTTAAGCATCACACATCATGTTTGTACGGCTGTAGGGAAATAAATGACGTGTCCAGAGTGACACCTGATTAACACACACGAGGAAGACTGAGGAAGGCAGAGCCCAAAATGTCCGTTTGTGTTGCCACTAATTTGATAACAAGACTGGGAGTCTTCAGCCAGCGGCTCTGAGACTCTACAGCTGTGCTTTGACCTAAATGCTGTCGTCCGTATGCTAACATGCTCACAGTGACGATGCTAACATGCTGATGTTCATAATGTTTATCGTGTTCAGCATGTTAGTTTAGCATGTTAGTGTGCTTACATTACAGTACAGCTGACACTAACGGGGATATCATTACACTTGCAGGTATTTCATCATAGTTATAGATATACCAAAGTAGCTCACCGTATAGGCGGTGGGCTATACAAATAATATTTGCATTGAATTTGGAAATTGTGATAGGTATTTTGACTAAACAAATAATCATTTAATCAAAAATCAGTCGATAATAGGGTGTCATGATGCTCCAAAGACAGCTATGGCATTGTTAGACTATCAAGTCTTGATTTGGAAAGATCAACACATCATTTGTTTAATGCCCTGACAGCTGTCTTTTACATTTTCAAATTCTTCTTTTAAAAGATAGTCTTCGTAGTATCAATATTGACAGTGATATAACAGCTGGTAAGCTACACTGTGTCATCTCTGATGTGTTTTTCTTTGGACATATGCTGGACGCTGCAAGAAGGCAGTGGAGAGAAAAAAATACTGGGAGAATCACTGATTGTGTCTTTGATTTTGATTCTGGAAATTGAAGCTATTTTCAATTGATTTCTGATTTTAATATTAAAACTGTAACATCCCTAATCGATAATGAGAATAATAATTCGCTGCAGCTTTAAATTCAATTCGTCCTGAGACAGACATGAATGTCTAAACCAAAGTCATGGCAATCCATCCAGCAGTTGCTAAGACATTTCATTCAAAACCGCAAATGTGAACCTTACGGAGGCACTAGAGGAAAAGTCACCAAAGATCACCAAAGTCAGTAGATTTATTCTCTGGAGATCACGACTGTCTGCACACTGTTTCATGACAGCCAATCCACTAGTTGTTGAGATATTTCATCCTGGATAGGAAGTGGTGGAACGACTGACAGACTTGACAGTGCCGTCCCTAGAGACATACCGCTTGGTTGGGTAAAAATATAATCTGGGCAGCATTATGTTGCCTACAAAACATATTTGCTATTGCATATGGATTGTACAAGAACATATAGCACATTATGGTGCTGGATGAATGGATGGGTAAATACTGTACGACAGATAGATAGATAGATAGATAGATAGATAGATAGATAGATAGATAGATAGATAGCACACATACATATAGCTGTAAACGTCTCCACCTCTCGCTCTCCTGCTCCACCCTCTCAACCTCTCACTCTCTCGGCTGTAAGTGAATATGGGTCAGATCACATACTGCTTCTCTCCCTCTCGTCCCAGGGGTGTGCGAGTATAGCAGGTAACAGAGAAGAGGCACAAGTGTGCTGTGCTGTTCAGCCGCTTCATCGCAGCATTGCAATACAGAGTTTTCTGACGTCCCACAGGGCTCGAGAGGAGACGAAATGGAGCACGCAGTGAAAAACTTCGGATTGCGCTTCAGCTGCACTGACTCACACAGTTAAAGCTGCTCTGCAGTTCTGTGGGCTATAGTCATATTACAAGCCTGGTTTATTCACACAGTAGGGTTTTTATAACACTTCACAAGAGCATTTTAAATTAGTTTGTGATGAAACACGCTTGTTGATTCTACTTAAAATTTTGAACACCACAGTGCATACTAATGTACTTATTTATGTTAAACATCCTAATTGCATACTTGCCAACATTTAGCTCTCAAAAATACGGGAGGATTTCGAAACCAAAGAATAGAGTTTTAGATACTGTTTCCTTCATTTTTGTGACTTAAAATATCAAAACTAACAACAGCCTTTTTGTGTTAAATACTTAGAATTCTCTGGAAAAGCTACAGAATAATTTGCCCCTCTGGCATGAACTTGCAGAAGTCTCTGGCATAAGCCAATATTAATTCATTTTCGTTCATGCATTTATTTTTGCCTTGCTCCTTAAAGAAAATTGATGTTGCAGATTTTACAAAATGCATACCCCTTAAAGTGGGAATTCCTCTTTCCAGGAAGTCTGCTTTGGTGTAGCTGTGTTGTTGTCTGGGTGGAAACAGTAGAGTTGTGCAGTCATATGGAATATGCACACTGCAGAGGGCCATTTGTGAGCATGAAAAGGAAAAAAAATGTGTGAAAATGTCTTAAATTGGCACAGATGCAGAAGAATTATGATCCCAGGAGGAGACAAGGAGAGGGCAATTAAAAACATAAGTCTCCTAGGGAAATCAGGAGGGTTGGCACGTATGCCTGTTTGAAGTAAGGATTATGAGTGGAATTTAGATTTCCTCATAGGGGCCAACAAGAAGTGAGTTCCATAAGTGATGCTCTTTAGGCTCCTATACACTGTATGATTTTGTTAGTTTGTTGAGTTCTTTGGTCATCAATCCAAGACATTTGTGTCCAAGATCACACTGTGAGACCATTTTTTGGCAACCACAGACAGCTAGGGGCAAAATAGCGACTGCTGCTGTAAACCACATGTACAGACCAACAAATCAGAATAAGCTGTAATATGGTGTAGAATAGAACAATGCAACAATATAAGCACTGTATATGTGTTATGTAAAAAACATCAAGCTTTCCTGCATTTACGAGTCATGAGACCGCTGGATGACGTGATTCTGCTTGCCTGTGCAGTGTTACATTTTTAAAAATTCACCAGGCATCAGGCTAATCATATGTGACATGACACAGAATTTATATCGTACAGTCTGATAGATATTATGACAAATATTTTATGAGAACCGTCTTGTGTGACATGAAACGAAGATGCAAGTGTTCACACAGTGTAAAGGAGGTTTAAAGAATCCAGAGCAACAAACATCCCTTAAAGCAACATTAGGCAAGAATTGAATTTTTTGTGATTTAGCACTTGGCAGCTCTACAGTTTTTGGGTGCAGTTCACTTTTACACCACTGTTGTAAATACAGACAGCTGTACACGTGCATTTCTTATTGTTTCGTAGAAACTTCTGGGTCCTTTGCAAGCAGTACAAACACTAACAGTTACCCCATTCGACTCCCAGTTCAGGCAGAGTCAGCTTATATAAGACACTAGCTGCACAGCTAACTGAGCTAACTAGCTAACTGCAGAAGGCAGTCATGTTAACAAAAATGAAATCTGTATGTCCGTCTCTGTAACTCTGTAAGTCACAGACAGTTGCATAATGCACTTTGTTCCCATGACAGTCCACCAGAAGGGCGGGGACTTCGCCTCATTATCATCATCATTATGACAGAGGCACCATTCTCCCTACTACAAGTAAATATAGCATTAAAATTATTTTCAAGGTATGATTTTAAGGTAAAATATTTGTATAATGGTGCTGTAAGCATAATGAACACTCATTTGACTGAAATATATTTTGAATGTCGGTCTATGTACTTTTCTGTTTAACCCTGTGGAGTTGCTCCTTTGTGAGGAACACTAGTGAAACATACATCTGAAAGCATAATGAGATTAGAAAGTGACAGAATGCATGAAGTCAGACTGATTTAGATCTTGAGAATAATCCCAAGATTGCATGTGCAAATCTGGTTTATTTTTATGTTAGATATTTTATTTCTGCCAAACAAACAAAAATTGTGTGAGAATCACAAGATGCTGACTCACCATTGTTCTGTTCTGTCTGTGGCAAGACAAAACAGCTCAGTTATTATTTAATAAACATTTTAATATGATCAGCTGTGGTGATCTCAGTTTCACAGCTGCAGTAATCACATGAACACACAGGCCTTTGACAGGTCAGTAGGAAATGAAGATTACTGACAAGTGGAATGTGTTTTTAAAAGGGTTTGATCAAAAAACCCAATTTTTCTGATGGTTGCTACCTTCACAATTGTCAATAGCTGCTGCTCTCTTTTCAGAAGACTTTTTTCTGCTGCTGCATCGACTGCCTCGAGCTGAAAATAATTTCACTTTTAAATAGTGCTGAGCTTGTCGAGGACACTCTGTCAGGCATTCAATCATCTTATCTGAAATGGGCCTTTAAAGTGATCGTCTTGATGCTGCTGGAGTTAAAAAAAAGACCCAAATAGCTTACATCTTAGTTTTCCTTTAACTTGGCACCCTTCTGTGACCCAGAGGGACATTTCCATCAGAAGAGGTGGAGTGTGAAAAGTCTAGCTGTCTATTCATCGTCAGGTCTAAAAGTCTCTCACCTCAGTGCAGCTCATAATAAAATCAAAAAGCGAGGGAAGAAATAATCCAAATATTTGGTCCTTATTGTGACTCTCTGTGGATCTGGACAGTTGAGTGGAGATTTGTGTCTCATCCAACACTAGAAACAAGTCCAACAAGACTTTAATCTGTGATGTTGTCTCGTAACTCTGCTGGGAGCTGTCTGACTGATAATGAATAGACTCTCTGGGCACTTACAGGATCCAGGGCGATTTTCTGGGTATTAAGATTTATTTCCTGGTTCAAACTAATTTAGGTAGAAAGCTCAAATAAATGTTTCAGCTGCACAAAGTCTTCTCTAATCCATTTGGCTGGGCTGAACAGCGGGATTCAGCCAGTGAATGAAGACTGAAGCAGTGAAGTGAAGAGATCTTTATTGAGACTGCTTTCATTCAGTGATCCTCGGGGTCTCTTGAGGATAGGGTGGCAAAGTCTAGGCATACAGGGAGTCTGTAACACAAATGCTATACTATTTACCACCGTCTTTAGTCTTTTAAAGCATGTTTTTCATCTTATTTTTCATTCTCTTCCCCGTGGCTAATAGACTTCAACATGACATTGATGCACTGAACATGAAAGACACTAGTTCTTATGCTGCAGGATGCTGCTTTTGTTCCGAAAGGTTGTGTAGGATTGTGCGTGCCGCTTTGAAATTGCAGTTTGGGCAGAGATTATGTTGTTTATCACATACTGTTTATGTTGTGTTGCTGACACCATGAATAGAATGTTTTTTTCCATGCTGTACGAAAAAGAAACCCCATTGATTCGAGTTGTGTGGCCATAAAGTAAAGTAAGGTTCATTCTCATGAAAATGGTTTGATACTGTTCATCTGGCCTCCACTGTTTTTGTTCAATGTTTTCATTTCATCAGAAAACTGGCCTATTTATCAAAAAATGTCCTGGACAGCTGTTTGAATCAGTGAAAATATTGAACAATATTTAGTTTAAAGCAGCATTAATAAATGCAATTCAATTATACACATCTGCTGTAAATATGGATTTTTGTTATGATTACATTCTTATGATCAAAAAGTAGCAAGTCGCCAACTTTTTGAACGCTACCAAACATCATGCAAGTGCAACAACACTAGGCACAGCAAGCAAGCTAATACTACTTACTAGTCCAACAGCAACTAGCCTAGCTCAATGTCTGTCTTGCAGCCTTTACACTAACAACTAAAAGCCAGTCCCTGGATAACCACCACCACTCCCCGGGTGCTCTGAGCTCCCAGTCTGTCCAACTAGCTACGATGCTAACTGAGCTAACGGGCTAACGGCAGCTGACTGTTACAGTTAGCAGCTCATTATGTTTTTTCTCAAGACTGTTCCACCAAGTCCTGACCTACTGTAGCTTGATTGGCTACTACTACTACTGTGCTCTGATCGGATAGTATTTGTTGCCTCGACTTTCTAACCCTTCTAACGTCAGAGTCTATTTTAACCCTCCTTTCCTAAACCTACCCAATTAGTTTTTGTGCCCAAATCTAACCATAGCGTTTTTGTGAATAAACCTAACCAAATTGTGACTGAAGACTGAAAAATCTGACCCAGTTTCACTAAAGTCAGTGAAATACATTGCTGGTGTGTGATATTCTGTTGTGAAGTCTTACGCGCAGGAGAACAAGCTACATCGTTCTAGCATTTTTCCTATTACAAGTCAGTGTACCATCTAAATATTGATGTTACCACGGCGAGTCACAGCTGAAACCCCACTTTTTGTGATTGGTTGGCTGACATACAGTGTAAGTGGTTAATATTACATGGTCTCCAAAAAGTTGATTGCCTCTTGCAGTTGAGAGCACTGCAGTCTGCCTAAAGACTGCTGTTGCAATTTCCCTACCAGACAGCTGCTATACTTCCACCTTACAGCCACGCCATTTGCTTTGAAGGGGTACTCTTTATGAGCAGAACTCCTCAGCCTGTGAAAGCAGTTGTATAACATCTTCTGTGGCTCTGGAGGGAGCTTTCCAAAGTCTGAGAAAACAACAGTGATGATGCCATACTGATGTTATCAACGTTATCTTGGATTGCGGTTAAATCTGCAAAACCTGCATCACAAACCTGGAGCTGTCGAGTTGAAAGATGTTGGAATGAAAGACATTACAGAGTTGCATTATGGGAAATGATTTATCCAGTGTCTGTTTATTGCAGATTATTATGGCGTCTGCTGCTTTTATTTTCTGTAAAGTGTTGACAGGAAACATAAAACAACAATGAGATGTTTGCTTTGCTGTCATTTTTTAGCCTGTATTAATAATTCAGAAACAAATTAGTTAACACATTGATTAACATTTTCATGCCTCAATACAAACCTTCCATCTGTTGTTTGTCCCATTGCCATCTTTTTTCAGTCTGTGTTTAACCAGAGACCATTTCGAGACAGAGCCGTCACCTGAGGCAAAGTCAAGTAAACCCTGAAATTGTGTTAATCAGTAATAGCATGACTCTCAACAGTTTTCTGAAAATTATACTAATTTTCTGGGTAAATCAGTCTTATCAAAACAAGAGAAAAGCTTCCTGACTTTACAAGGATGCCGTTGACCTCTGGAGATTCATCTTTACTTTGTTTTATGCCATCATTCCTCTTGATGTTTTTCTCTACTTTCTATGCCTCTGTGCCACTGATAACTGTGGCTGGAGGGATTATGCTTTCGGGTTGACTGTCCTGTTGCTGAACGCGATACAGTGTCTCAGGAATGCCTTGAGCAAACACACACTTGGCCTCAAGGACAGACTATTTGGTATTTGATGGTCAAACGTCACAGACCTTCAAAACTGCTTTTTTGGCTATTATTTAACGCCATATTGCATTATGTGACCATAATGCACATTTGGTTGGATGTTAAACCTTGAAACTCTGGTGATTGCAAAGATCTTCTGTACTATTGGATTGAAGATCTGTTTGAAGCATCCAGGTTTTACAATTTATAGCTTCTTTGCAGCAACATCCATATTTGAAACATTGACGTCCACCACAAGCTCATGGTTTTACTGATGTTGAGCTTCAGGTGGTCTTTGCACCAGGTGACAAAGCTCTCTATCAGTCCTCTGTAGTCCTCTGTAAAATAGTCATCCAAGTGAAGACAGCATGTTTCTCACTGAAAATTATTCACTAGACTCATAAATGTCAATATTGTAATAACTCCCATTTCTCCAAATAATACGCTTAATTTCTTTTGTTGAATTCCTTTAAAGTCTTTACTACATATATTATTTAAGTCTGGACAGATATGAATATAAAATTCAACTTCACTGTTTGATGGAAGCATATAACCGCAAGGTCATAATTCTGTTTTTTCTAAAAGTAATGAAATTGATTGTTGAGTGTGATTCTGAAAGAAAATCGAGTCCATGTGCATAAAACAAAGCCTGTATCTTTTCTGTAGATGTTTCCTTGCAGGTCTGAATTTGACAGTGTCCCAAAGCAATTCTTCTTCTTCTTCTTCTTGTAACAGAAGCCCTGTATCCTCAGTTTCTTGAACTCTCGGGGCAATGTCTGTGTGGGCTGGGAGGGAATTAGCTGCTGGAACCACATGTGCTCACACAGAGCTGCTGGTGGTTGGTGGTTCTGGTGTTTCTTGTGTGCAGTCGATGGTGAGTGGGATTTCTGTGTTGGAGTTGACATTTAACAGAGATCTTGGTAGGAGTGCTGATGCTTTTACACACTTCAGTCGTCGAAGGCGGCTGTGGCTCAGTGGTAGAGCGGCTCATCCGCCAACCGGCAAATCAGTGGTTTGATCCCTCGGGTCTGCATGGCGAAATATCCCTGGGCAAGATACTGAACCCCGAATTACTCCCGAAGGCTTAACCATCAGTGTGTGAATGAGTTAGTTTCTGAGGAGCAGAGGCACTTTGCATGGCATTAGAGTATGAATGCGTGAATGTGACCTGTAGTGTAGAGCACTTTGAGTGGTGGGAAGACTAGAAAAGCGCTTTATAAATGAAAGTCCATAAAAAATGTGTCCAGTCCTCCATGGAGTGATTGTAGTTGTTGGTATCACTGGTGTTTCTCCTGCTGACTTTGACACATTTGCAACACGACTGAACTGTTTCACGGGCCCAGTTTGGAGACACTTGTTTAAAAAACTGTTTAAAAAAACTTTTATGTTGTTCAGACATTTTATTTATTCATTTTTTTGAAATTACAGTGATTAATGGATTTGGACAGCACAAACAAAATCAATAGGATGAAATGTGGGGATTTCCATTGTTAGTATAGGATTAGTATGCAGCCCACAGTTGCTGGGTGAAGAATACTTTTGCTGTCTTTTTTTTCTTCAAATGAAAACTACTAAATTTAATCATTTGTTGTGATTATGTAGGACAATCCAAATATTATGCAAATATTTCTCTGATAACAACAAAAATAGCTTGACCTTGAATTTGTTTTACCATGCATACACACTGCTCATTTAAAGCTCAGGACAGCAGTTTGTGTGATATTTGTAGCTCTAAGACCCTAAGGTTAAAAAGTAATATAGCAGAAAGAGAAGAGAATCATCACCTGAATCAGCTGTTTTCATCAGCTTTACTGAAAATTATAGTGACTGAGTATTAGTGCCACATTAATGGAAAAAAGGAGAGGAGGAAGAACTTTTTTTTAATTTTGCATTTTGAGAAAGTTCAAGAATAAAGTTGAAATACCACTTGAGAATATTCCCCTTCTTTATTTATGCCTGGAACTACTACTGGAAGTTTTACTTTATTCTCAACATCTACACTGTATTCTCAACATTTTGACCTTATTCTCCAAATGCAAAATCTAAAACAAATCTTCCTCTTCTCTTTTTTCTCCCTATGCCCCTATACTCTTCTTTATACTGTCCAGCCCATAACTTTACTGTTTTGCTTCAATCAATCCATTTTGGCTGCAACAGCCAAACACTGTACACGACCTGATTTGCACCAAACAGCAGACATAATGTGCCTAGCCGGTGAACATAGTGGAGCATTTAGCAGCTGAAAAGAGCCAAATATTCCCCTTAGGAGCTGGTAGAGACAAAAAACAGAGCTAAAAGAGTGTGAGTATCGGACTTCAGTTCACCAGGTGAACACAAATGTGGCTCCAAGTGATTGCTAATGTTGCTCTGTGACTGCTGGATGTATAAATAAGCAACTAAAATACACATTTGGAGTCCACTGAAGCAACTAACCAGGCGACAGAATTGTGCAGAGTCTGGTTCTGGCTAAATGGCTGTAGTGACACTGCAATAAGCTGCCATACAGCATTTGAAAACATTAAAAAGCAAGTTGTGGGTGGATTTAAGCCACATGTTCTGGTTCAGAACTGATAACATAGTGTTGAATAAGATGGACTCATCCTGTGGTTCAACAAAAACAGAATACAACCTATATGTACTACAGTTAAGGGACAGTTATGATTACATGTGCAAAATATTCTTGTTTTTGCCCTTATTCCAAAAAAGACAATATTCCTTCTAAGCTGTTGAAATGGCTAATGAAATTGAATAATCCACTAATATTGCTGTTTACACGCAGACAAGCATACTCTGGTTATGGAAAAGTGGAACGACTGGACCTTCTTGAGCCATTTTGCTTCTTTGCATCAAAATAATATTTTTTCAAATTTCCTCGTGGTGGATTTGTTCGACCGCGTAAACACGCCTCCCTCTTTCACTCTTTCAACCGCCTTCTCGAAAAAGTCTATGTTGTGTACATCCAAAATCCTGTTGATGTGCAAGTATTTAATAATATTCAAAAGTAAGTGTGTTTCTCCTTCCCACCAGTAACGTGGGCTTTTCTTTTGAGCATGCATCTCTACCCCAGCCATGCTCCTAAAACCTGAATAATGCTGTCATATCCCACGTCTTCACCGAAAAAATGCTAAATTCAGAATAAGGCTTAATTCAGGATGTCCAAATGGAATGTGCTGTTCACATGACCTGTATTAAATTTTGAATATTATCATATTCTGAATGATAGTAGGAAATTAAACATTATCAGCTTTAATTTGCAGTGCCCAATGATTGTTAAATCACCTCTTGAGCCACATGTATACCTCTGCTTTACTGAAGTGCTTGCGTTATAGTTGCTCTTAACACTCACAACACAGCTTTGTTTATCCTGGCTCATTAGTTGCTCTATTTTGGGGGCATTGCAAGAAATTCCAATTGCATCAAGTGATCCCGGCTGTCACGGCAGGTTTTAAAAGCTATTTATGCACTTAAATAATAATGATGTTGCAAATTGTGTATTTTTCTTTGCTTTGGAAATATCCTTTCACAGAATTATGAAGATGAGTCAACAAAGCTGATTAGGTAGCGTTACTAACATTTCAGGGATTATTCTCAACCTCAGCGATGCGTGCACCTGTTGTCTAAGCTTCTTTTCTGTTCCTCGTGTCATTCAGTGAAAGTTGCGGCAAATGAGAAAATGCTGATTTGGTGCAATCAGTGGTAGTGAGACAACTGGATGTATGATTTCTTGCAAAGATATTGATGATAGGCCATCAAAGAGGTGCTCCATTCTGAGTTCTTTTCCAAAGCCAGGTGATATGACCAGCTTTATCCTTATTAACTGTGTTGGTTGCAGTGTGGAAGCACATTTTTTATCCATTAAGTAGGTAGGCAGGTAGCTCTTTATTTGTCCCTGTGGAGAAATTTCAGTCTTACAGCAGCAGAGATATAGAGGTAGAAAAAGGACAGTAAATAAGGACAAAATGAAGCAATAGAATAAAAAAGAATAAAAAAAAAAGATAGTAACAGTACTAAAAATAAAAGTACAAAATGTGTAAAAAGTAAAGAAATTGTAAAACAGTGTAAACAGTGAGCCTCAGAAACTATTGAGTTGGCTGTGATACAGTCATTACCATGGGCATCTTGGAACAATATTTATTTATTTGTTTTATTTAGAGCCAAATGAAGTAGACCGATGTCTCTATGAGCTTATTAATATTTTTTGTTCAAGCACGTTTTTACAATTTGTCTTTTAATCCGTGCACATGTACCAGTTAGTTTTGCAACATCACTGCTTACTTCTTTGAAATGAACACACACACACACGCACGCACGCATGCACGCACGCACGCACGCACGCACGCACGCACACACACACACACACAGTATCTGTTTCATTTGTTTGTGGTGTGTGACAGTCAGCCTGTGATGTCTATCCACAGGATAATGCACTGGGCCCGGCGTATCGAGCAGGAGATTGACAGAGTCTTTCAGCACATCACTGGAGCTCAGCAGTTGAAAGGGGTGAGTATGTCTCTCTCTTTTTATAGTATACAGGTCTTACTCATCATAGTGCTGCTGCATAAATGCAATAAGAAATGCACTGGGCAGAGGGGTCAGTGTGCAAAAAAAACCCTGTAAATCCATTAAGTTTAAGAGCTAAGTAGGCGCATGAAACAAGAAAACAATTACAATCTGCCGTTTAGAAACCTCTTTTTTGGACCTCTTGCAGAGCCATGAACAGCCAACAACACAATCTTTTTTATTTTCCCAGGACGGACATAAAACTCTCTCTAATAGCTTTTATATTCATCGGTTTCCAGCATGTATGCTCTGTTTTTTAGCTGTTGTGGCCAAATGTTGCTGGCACTTTGTATATTGTTTGCAATAATTATCAATCTTGCACACATTGTATGATTCCTACAGAGTGAAGAAGATGCCTGAACACACGCCTACAGTGGTTAGATTTAGAATAGTATTATGTTTCATGAAGTCATGAGCTTAATAACACCTACATTTATGAATACTAATTCAAATCTTTCATAAGCTGATCATGTAATACCTGTGTTATTTGCAGAAAGATTTCATGAATGTTGCATTACTTTGTATCAAAGAACGTGTTTCATGAAGCTCTCAATAAGATAAATTTTGGTGCATTTTTAACATTACATGCATTAAGGTAATTTGATTCATGGCTAAAAATCTTACGAAAAGGCCAAACCTAACATTGTTTATGTACATCTCGCAATACTGTCTATCTTCTGTGCTCTGTCTTTGACTCTCAGCTCCAAGTCTCCAAATCTTTACAAACGGATCCCAAATCAATATTTCTATTTGAAATATGATAAATAATTTGCTGGAACTGGCCTCTGTTAAGCAAATGTTATTTAAACAGGACTGATTTGCGTGTTTTTTGGGACTGTTTGCAACCACAGATTTGGTGTGTTAGCAAGTATTTTGTGGACTGTGTGTATGGGATTGAGACAAAATAAACTACAGAGCCCATGTTCATTGTAACCAGTGCACTGCCTGTTGGGAATGTGTGCCATTCAGGCCAATTGCTTGGTTCCCCATATTGCTGCTTGCAACGCTGTCAGGGGTCATGCCTGTTTCGAGCATGTGGGCGTTTGGAAGTCATGCCTTTTCCTGCAGGCTATCCGCTCGTGCTTGTTGACTCCGGGGAAGTGAAGAAGAGTTTGAGTGCAACATTAGTATATGTAGCAGCAAGAGTGAACTGCAGTCAATGAGCTGTGGATGTAGGTGACGACATGCTTGACACAGTCCACAGACTCCCGAAGCCCCACCCTCACCACTGCAATGAGTCCCCAGCAATACATCCTCCAAGTGTGAGGTAGATTGGACGAAAGGTCCTCAAGATATTTGAAGGACAGACAGACAGACAGAGATCCTTTTATGGTTAGATAAAAGAACATGTCCTCCAGTGCAACACAGTGGCTCTCTGATATATTGATGTGCTTTTAATAGTTTATTGTCAACAATGCAGCTCAATGGCTCAGAGGAATGAGCTGTCACACACAATACATGTCAATAAGATCCATTCATTGTCTTGTTTTCATCTTTTTATGGGATTTATTGACAATGTGAAAAATATAGAATATCAGCAGCTGTGTTGTAAATGTAAATGTAAAATGCTGAGAGCAGCACAAAAAAAATCTATTCACCTCCAGTGTTTATTATTTATAAATCTCAAAAGCTGGGCACACAAAATATTTCAAATATTCTTCATTATATATTTATATATATGTATATACATACTTTATAATGTGAACTTTTGCACACTCCCTAATGAATACTTTTCACATTCATGCAGAAAATATGTACAACTCTTTCATTTACATAACATATTGTAGCCCACATATTTTTTTTTTTATAGTTCTTCATATTTTGTCTTGCCTGACTTGCAGTACTTGCGTATTAATTTAGGTCAGCCCATATTTTTTGTACTTACTATGTTTAGTGTTATGCACAAAAAGACCAAGGCAAATTCTGCATATATTAAAACCTACTAGTGAATAAACCTGATTCTGATTCTAAAAGTGAGAAAATATGCTCTATTTCCTTTGTAAACTTAGTAAACTGACCCTTCAAGGGGAAATGAGAAATCTGGCTTAGTTAAAACAAAAAAAAAATCATCTTCTAATGTTTTTGGTATGTATATGCATAATCTAGTTTCTAAATCACTTTGGCATTGTTATGTTAATCATTTTGATCTGAAATTAGTCGATTGTTAGATTAATTCATCAACAGAAAATTAAACAGCATCTATTTTGCAAATCAGTCAATTGTTTTGACAAGTACTTTCTGATTCCAGTGTGAGGATTGGATGCTTTTCTTTTTTTTATGTAATAGCAAACTAAATATCTTTGAGTTTTCACTGCAAACAGAAGTCTGAATATGACACCTTGAGCTCTAGGAAATGTAAAGGACTTTTTGCAATTTTCTGGCAAAACTATTATTTATTTATTAATTGTGGAAACAATCAGCATATTGATCAATAATGAAACTAATCATTTGTTGCAGCACTATAATAATCTCAAATGAAAGTACCTCTAAAATATTAAATTAAATTAAATAATCTAAAGTCTGAAACTGATCTGAGCTGTGTTGATCTTTGTGGAAGAAGCTGAAAAGTTGCAACACTGTCTGTACTTTAAACTGGGGATTTAGACTTATTGATCCGGTTTGAACATTCACTTCTTCTGTCCAGTAAGTCATCAAGGTTATTTTACATCCTCGCTGTAACAGGTGGCTGGGAATAAGGGGTAGTCCCTGAGAGGCAAATGCCAGAAACCAGGACCAGAGATCATCTGTAGGGGGCAAGAGAGCCCTGCTCAGTGAAGATGTGTGGGGGCGTTCCCTCAGCGGAGAGCAGCGCGTGTCCTCTCTGTTTGTGTCACAGCGGAGCAGATGGTCAGCCTGCAGCCTGCAGTAATGCCTTGATGTGAGACTCACTCGTTCATTGAATCCTCATTAATCCCTCCATGCTCCTAAAACATTCTGGATCTGTGAAAGAAATTGTTCTACTGCGCCTGGAAAGCTCAGTGCAATCTTCTCTTGTCGAGGAAATGCGTGTAATTTAAATGAAATGTCATTTTCAATTCCTCAACCAATCAGAAGCTACAACTTTGTATTTGCATTTCATTTTGATGGCCTCAGTGATGCTCTTCTGCACATTTTTTAAACCACTAAAACTGCCTGCAGTTTGACAGGACTGTTTCTGATTCTGCTGTCCAAAAGAAATTTTTGCATTTCTATTTAATTGTAAAGAAAGCTAATATAGTTATCTAAATGTTCAGGTTAGTAAAAATCTTCCAAATGCCCCTGAACTAGTTTCCATACAGTCTACTGATATAGCAGCTCTAAGAGGCTGTACTCATGCACAGTGGTACTTTAAACTCAGTGCCAACAACTACAAAGAATCAGTCAATCAATCAATTAATCAATCAAACAGTCAATCAGTCTTTATTTTTTATTGTACCTTTTGTGTAAAACTGCAATAAAAATGCTTATCAATACAATAGAAATGCAACAATACAAATTAAATTACCATACATTGAATATATAAATGTATATAAATAAAGAGTAAAGCTTGCCAACATGCTCAGAATGACAACCTGCTGATTTTAGGCAGATATAATATTAACCATGTTCACCATTTTAGTTTAGTGTGTTAGCATGCTAATATTTGGTAAGCACTTAGACAAAGTACAGCTGATGCTGATGGGAATGTCATTAGTTTGAACATAAATCTAAATAACGTATTTGACAATAGAAATTTTAAACTGGTGATGGTGCTGAATGAAAGGTTAGGGAATCACCAAGTGCTTATAATTTATTGTATCTTGAGGGGAAAATGGATACCTATACCAAATTTCATGCAAATCCCTCCTTTTATTGTGAGTCATTTCAACCAGCCAGCAACTGCCAATATGCAGACAGTGAGTTTGCTATGTTATGTACACTATATATAAAGTGCCTGTTAACTCTAAAACTCTAAAGCACACTTCATTAAAACTCGACAGAAAAACAAAACAAAACTCAAAAAGGTTTTGGCTTGTCTTTCCACTATTCCAACAATCAACAACTTGGGTTGGGTCAAAATAAATCCTTAACTCACTGAGTTAGATGTGAAGATGTTCTAGATCTACAGGCTGTTGTCTTCTCTCATTCTCCAGCTCAGTTGGTGTGTACTGCCACTGGATTGGAGTTTGTAGCAAAATATAACGACAGTCGCCAAGAGCCAATATGTTCCTCCAGTCGCACAACCCTGATAAGTGTATGTTTTGACCTGCTGGTGGTAGCATGAAAAGTCAGAGTTCATTAAAGTGTGTTGGGTTCGTCTGCTGGGGATAATGAAGAAATGCCTTCCAGTAACTGTTCAGGTATGTCAGTCTGGATCAGACAGGCTAACAGCCACACAGCTTGTATGGCTACTAGAAATAAGGATTAATATTTGCCTGAGAGCTTTTAATTTATTTGTGTGATACGATGGAAATTTCCCGTTTTTTTGTCTTGGTCCTACCTCAGTTTTGTCCAAAGTAATTTATTTTGTTATAAGGCTGGTTGGTTAAAGGTTTCTATCAACATCATGTCCAGTGTCAGTGGTACATCTTGAATATATTCTACCCAGCAGGACCTGGTTCTCCTCGGACAGCACACAGTTCACAGATACACCCTGTTCATTACTGCATGTTCCCATCTGTGCGGCGTGGGCCAATAAAGCATCTGGTCAGTACACAACTTGAGGGATGTCTTGAAGTCCATTTCGTGAAGTCCATTTATAGGAAGAGGGCTGTCATACAGTATGTATGCAGGTTTGCCAAATGTATTCATCCAGGTCAGCGCCTGTCTTGTTATCATCCTGTCTCTGACATCTTCCCTCATGAGGTAGAGAGTCTGATGGCCTAAAACCCACCAGACCAGACAGCAAGATAGTGTAGATATCTTTCCCTGCATATCTGATGATGATGAACCTCCTGAACTCAGTCACCATGGTTTCTGTGTGTAAGACAAGGATTGTGTTATACTGCAATATCACAAATCACCTTTGGGGCTGTACAATCTGTCCTTTAGACCCTTGATTGAGTAAGAAAAAAATGCTCAAAAAAAGAAAAAAAATGTAACACGGACAAAAAAAAAGGCAGAAATCTGAGGGGGAGGAATCACCCTCTTAGGCTCTACAGACATGCAGTAGATGCTGTGTAAAGAACAGAACAATTTGAAGCATAGAGTAAAAGGTGTTATTCATTTTTGGAGAGGTCTTGAACGATCTCCTGCCAACAAAAGTCACAAAAGTTCCTCTCTGTGCTCCTGTTTGTGAAAAGACGTGTGGAAACTGGCAGTATTTCAGCCAAAAGGTACCCAATTTTCTCTACAAAACCTGCTCTTGTTTATTTGGAGCTGTTAGCAAAAAGACTTGACTCTGACAAAAATGTTTTTCTGCACTAGTTTTGCAGGAATATAAACAATCCCATCAGCTTTACTTCAGTAGAAACAATAGCTGTGTTCTGAACTGTCTATTTTTTCTTAGTAGTGTGCAATACGAAACTGTTAAATGTATGTATTTTCCAGTATGCTAGGCCAGGACTTGCTGTTTTCCAGTTTGGGAAGATGGAAGTAAACAATAGCTCAGCTAAAGACAAACCACCATCACTGTGTAGTATCCCCTTATGCTCTAAAAAAAAAAAAAGATAATAAAAATGTGTCATGGTTTTACCAAATATGGACATTTACTTTGTTAATAGCTATCTGATGATTGGAAGGAACCAGATTCAGTGATGTTTCTTTCTTTCTTTCTTTCTTTCTTTCTTTCTTTCTTTCTTTCTTTCTTTCTTTCTTCTTCGCTAAAAGTGTTTGCACAGCAAAAAC
The DNA here is from genome assembly GCF_056507025.1 of Lutjanus erythropterus. Classification (NCBI taxonomy): domain Eukaryota; kingdom Metazoa; phylum Chordata; class Actinopteri; order Lutjaniformes; family Lutjanidae; genus Lutjanus; species Lutjanus erythropterus. The sequence continues at coordinate 26,011,654 of NC_139318.1, forward strand.
TGTAAGATGAAAATTGACCAAAATTGCCTGATGGATTGAAAATTCTTCCCGCTACTCAGGCAACGAAAATGGCACTCATTGACCTCCAAGTGGTGCTGTAACAATCAAGTTTATGTTTTTGCAATTTAATACACTTTGTCCTCAAGTAATTTATGTCTGAGGCCACTTCAGTCATTTTTATGCAGCCGTTATAATATTTCTTCTAAGAAGAAATAGTTACTTAGACATTTGCATGTGCAGTTCAGATGTGTCCTCATTCATTCAAAGATGTCTCCTGATGACCCACAAAGACCTCTGGTGAATCAAATCATAAGGAATACTTTGTGAGGATGTTGAAAAGCCATATTTCAGTTTGTCTGAAGTTCACTGTGATGTGTGTCCATATGAGGTTTAATTTAACTTCACATCCTCCAGAGAGGAGCATTAAGAGCAGAATCTGGGTGAATCTGGTCTGCTCCGTTTGCAATGAGCTTTATACCCCAGTGAGAATGCAATGAAAAGGGCAAACAGATATTTTACCTTCTCACAGAGTGAATCACGCAGTAGACGGTGACTCAGCTGTATACATTAAAATAGATCAAGTCTGGTGGCTTAAATAGACTATTAGCTTCCAGAAATATTTGTCATCTCTGTGTAAAATATACCTTCAATCTCCAACTCCACTGGAAGACTTTATTAGGATTTTGGATCCTTCACATACATTTTATGCATGCATCAGAAAGTTTGTCATCACAATTTGTATATAATGTGATTTTGTTGGTCTACTCTGTACACACAGCATTTATTGTATGCCTGTCTATCCTGGGAGAAGACAGTGGCTCATCCTGAGGTTTCTACCACTTTTTCTCTGCTAAAATGTTTTTTTTGGAAGAGTTTTTCTTCACCTGATTCAAGGGCCAAAGGACAGAGGGTGTTGTGTAGCATACAGTCCTTTGGCGCAAATTGTGATTTGGGATTTTGAGCTATAAAAATAAATTTCCACTTGACTATTAGTGGAGGAAATAACTGTCTGAAATAACAGACTGTCTCACTATCAACGGGCCAGCTCAGCAGCATTTTAATGGGGTTTAAACCTCATAATCATTCAGTAAATCTCACACCAACTTTATTAGACAGAGTCACAGGCACAAGTAGGTAATGGTTTCTGTGTCCTGGGGGACATAGTCATTTGATAGGCTGAAGGCTCACTTTATATCATGAGAAACCCTGAAAGGGGGCGATGGGTAAAGCACTCAGATCATGTGACTTTATGCCAGCATTCAAAAATATACTCATCATTGGTAACAAAATCTGAACTAGCAGCATAATAATGGATTACATGAATTACATTGTGAAAATGTCTGCATCAAGGAGGATACGTTGCCCAGTTAGTGGTGTAAAACAGGGATAATAACTCACAGATATACAGATTAATTTTTAAACGTGTGAAAGTTATGAAATATTGATGCATATCTTCATACATCTTTATTTTACTCTCACATATGTGGTATTGATTAATTATTGATTTTTCAGTTTTTCAGTTTCTACAGGTCAAGAAAACGAGATGTGAAGTCTGTAATTTTGTCACCTGATAAGATATTACTAATGTAAGGGAACCACAGAGGAGCTGGTGGTAATAAAATTGGGAATAAGTTGTTTTGTTTATAAATGTTAATAGTGCATTGTTTATTTGTTTCCAGTGTTCAAAACATATGTGAATAAGTATTGTTATTTTTTCACGTTCCAAAACTTTGCATGCAAAACATGAAAGAAAGTAGATTATTAATTGTTGATGAAAGCTTTAAAAGTTGTCACGTTAACTATTTAAAAAATTAGACATAGAGAGTAGATTAGAACAGATAGATTGAGAGTGTAAAATGGAAAACAAATGTCATATTTTAAATAAATTAATGAAAGCCTAACAACAATCTGATCATTTGAATCAGGTGTGTTGGAGGAGGGAAACATCTAAAACATGCAGGACAGGGGTACTTGAGGACCAGGGTTGAGAAGCACTGCATTAGAAAATAGCAATTACTTATGGTGTATATATGTTTAATTTATATATGTGCTAATATGAGTCAGAATGTTTTCATATCATCGGCTAAGAGAATAAATGCCACATGGTGTCATTTTGGAATGAAAGTCCAGTTATGTGACTGTTCAGTGAAAACTTGGTTCAAAGACAATAACAGATATTGTGTGTGAGTGGATTGCATGAAAAGCTCCATATTTAGATTTGGATTGAACACACAAACACAACGAGTGACTTGTTTCCCCTGCGTCCTCGGTATTCAAATAGAAAAAGGATTTGTTTTGCGAATTCGTGAGCTTTGAATTCTAGTTTTCTGTCTGCTTTCAGTGTTGTTCTGAGATGTTACAATTCAGACTTCTCCACATCTGTTTCCTTAAACGTTTGATTTGAAGATGATTATTTTCAAATGCAGTGTGAAATAACACCACACAGATCAGCTACCGCCCTACCAATCGGCTGCACTGATGGTAACAGATTCGTGTTGAGTCAGCGTAGACAATTATGTTGAAGGCTGAATATTGTCAATAGCAAGACATTGGGTCAGCAGAAATAGACTATATATAATGACTCTGCAGCTGTTATTGCTCTCAAGTTTTAAACTTTGTCCATTAAAAATTTACAGATATACAATGAAGAGAGACGACGGTTCAGTCTGGTGAGGAATCAGCCTCGGAAGATTGTGGAGAAGGTGGCCTCGGATATCGAGAAACTCCTGGCTAAGAAGCGCAAAGCACTTGATGTGGGTATACTGTATGTTTCTGACTAATATGAAACACCACTCACTGACTTATTTTGTTGGTTTTTCTTCTTCCTTTTTTTCCTGCAAGTGAGGTAATCTTGCTCAACAATACATGATGCATTTTTGAAAAATAAAGTAGTAGCTTCTTGCTAATTTATAGGGATAGTTCAGATTATTTGCAGCAGGGTTGTATGAGGCACTTCTCTATAGTCAGGGTGGTTGATACACTGACAAAATTTATGGTGCTTTCTGTATCATTCTCCTGTGGTAGAGGAGATGCCTCTTTGCAAATGCCAGTAAACCAGGTCTGACTCAGGGGAGCCCACCTCACAGTGTTTGTCCTCCTTATTCAGAGCTAACAGACATGTCATCGTATTTGCTCCTCTAATGCAAATGCTTCTCTTTTTTTCAACTTTTAGAGATTAGCCAGTGAAGCAGAGCGGCTCCAGCGAGAGCATCTATGGCAGGACGGCATCAAGGTAAAATCTTAAATAAGATGATACTTTCAGTTAAATAATGCATTTGTACGTTTCATCTGTCACAGGCAAGATTACAGGTTGTACTACAGTCAGCATAATTGAGAGCGTTTGATATTAAGGTATTAATGTTGTTTGTTGTCATCATACAACACAGTGTTGCAAAACTAAAAGAGAACTGTAGTTCCTTCATGCTACACACATGCAGCATAGTGTATATGCCAGATAATTATGATTATGATGTACAGCGCAGTACTGAATTTGATCAGTTTTATTGACTCCCATTTATATTGCTTTGTCTCATGTATGCAAACCCAAAATCTTCCATTTGTCTGCTATATTTCTGTGAATCTTTTTTATAAATCATAAGCCTTGGCAGTGTGTCCTGTGTGTTGCTGTGTCATTCTGTCAGTACATCTGTCATTGCAGTGTTTAGTTGTTGACTAGTCTTGTCTGCAGCACTGTTCTCTCTCTACTTGGCTCTATTATCCTGCAGGTGCAAACAAAGCACAAGGGCAAACAGTTTTTATGCGGTTTTCCTTGAGTGCAAGTCTAATTTTTATGTCTGCACCTGTTTGCTGGTTACCATACAAACAACCTGGAAAGCTTTTACTTACAGGCTCCAAGTTTTCTATTACTGCACCATGTAATAATTAAACAGCAACAAATTCATGTAGATATATAGTAGATAAATTCAATGAAACAAAAATCGGAGGTCAGACACATTTAATTAACATCACGTCATAACAACAAACAAATAAAAAAATGCATGTGATTAATAGTGAATGAGTAGTGAGAAAAACATGCAGAAAATAAAAATTAATAAGAAAAAAATACCAATAATTAAATAAGTAGACTGTATATAATATGGGATCAGCAGTAGAAAAACTCATTAGAACAATATCAATGGCATCCATTTTTCCAGAAATCTGTCAAATCTGTGTGGACATTTTTATTAAAAACAAAAGTCTAAACTCTTTGACACAAATAGTTTTCTGTTTTACTAGGCACATATTTGTATATGTACAAATGTGGCAAGTGCAAATTCATCTAATTGGTAATACCACAAAATAATCCATCCTATATGCTGTCAACAAATAAAACACGTTACTGAACATGTTTTACGACAAGTTCACACACATGTGCGGTCATTGTTTTTATTTCCAGAGTCCTGCTCTGGTCCAGTTTGGTAATCTGCACCAACCTCCCACTTCATGAGCTGTTCTGTTACCTGTGCTTATGCCTGAATGAACTCAACCCATTCATATAAGACCTGACCTGACGTGTAATTAAATATAGGCTCAGAGCTGCTGCTGCGGGGCAGTGAAGGCAAAAGCTCGGGGCACAGAATACTGTCAGAGCACAACAGTAAAATTTATAAATAAATGATAAAAATAAATAAAAATGCACTGAGAGTGCAGATTGCGGAGGCAGAAAAACCCTCAAGCTTTCAGTGGATTATGTTCACTTGTTTTTTTCTTCTGCTCAGAACCAACTCTCTGCAGAAGATCACACTCACAAAATCCTCCTCACTCCACTCACAGCTGGCACAGCAGCCTGGATACCTTCATTAATTATTTATCATTTGATGAGACACCAATGATAGCTGACCCAGTGTGTTTTTCCAAACACTAAATAGAAAAAAATATTTATTTCTGTTGGATAAATAAAGACAGATATTTTGCAAACATGCTCATTTATGTTTATTGGACTTAAACGAGATAAATGAGGTTTTTCAAATGTGCAGAAGAGGAGCACAACTGCAGAGTTTAAATATTTGACTAATTAACCACTAGTAACTATTTGTACAACTGTGATTCAGTCTCTCTTCATCTGTTTCACCTGTTGCTGGGTTTAAAGAGGATGAGAGGAGCTCATGTTACTGGTCGTAACTAAAGCTCGTCCTGACTTCACCTGCTGATTCTGTGTTCATCCTAATAATAATAATAATAATGAGTTCAGCTTTTCTTCTACATTGTGCCTGATTTATGCCGAAGCCTGTGGTCATCAAAATTACAAAGAATTTGCTTGTCATGTCCATTTGTGTTTGCACCTGTAGATTTTTGTTTGCCTGTGTTTGTTTGTGTCTGCATTTGCGCCTTATTCCAGGAGAATAGCAGTAGAGCCCTGTGGGTTTTTGTAAAGTGGTGTCAGGTGAACCCAGAATCAGGACAGAGACAGCGTTAAGATGATCAGTGCAGGGGTTTATTGCAAAATGTAGATGAACGACGGCTGAGTGGCAGGCAGACGAGGCAGGAGCTTGAAATGGTCCAGTGAGTGTGGCTGGCAGGGAGACGGACAGGCAGACTGAATGATTGAAGGTGATCCAAACTGGTAGAAGCAACAATCTGACAGCAAGTGGATAAAAAAAACAGGGCTTAAGTACTGCTGGGCTGATGAGTTGATGGATGGCAGGTGTGCTGGTAATCAGACTGGCGTGCAGGTGGTGAGGTATTCTGGTAGCCAGTAGAGAGGCAGAGACACACACACACACACATGCACACAGGAGAAGACAGGAGACACTAGGGACGGGAATAAACACTAGAAACACAAGGAACTAGTGCTCTGGCATCAACCATAACACTTACTCTGCTAAGCAGACATTCATAGGATGCTATTTCCATCATTGCACTAACCCATTCTCACAGCTCTGGAGCCTTTGTTTCCTTCCAGTGTCTATAACTCAACAGGCTGTTATTGTACCCATAAGAATAACAAAATACACACTTGGTTATGTTTGGTGTTTTTACCAGTCCCCCAGTAAACATCATTTTGAACTTAAAGGGGTTTAAAAAGCAATAATATTATAAATTATTAGTTGAAATGTACAGTATAAATGCAATATTCATGCCACTGTATATGAGATTGTTGCATCGTTGAATTTTTATTGCAGAATATTCCACAGTGGAATTATTGCACAAAGTTATTGTAATGTTGGGTCAGTGTTGCACAGCTGAAGATATAGATTATAAATAAATTATGGGGTTATAGTTGCTGACGGAGTGAAAATAGTCTGGTCTGTTGACTCAGAGTGTCTGACAAGGAGAAGTTGAAAAAATTGATTGCTGTAGGCAGGAGTGACTTCCTGTGGCCCTCTGGTAAATCTCGATGGAATGAGTCTTGCATTGAATGTACTCCTGCACTTGACCAGAGCAACGTGGAGTGGCTGGGAGAGACGTCGTCTAAGTCATTGATACATGTAGTGTAGATATATTACAGGTTTACAACAGTATTGGTTTTTCAGGCACAATAATTTATTAAGGATTTTGTCCAGGCCGTTTCTCTATTTAACTACTAAATGATATTTTGACAGTCAAAAGAATAAAAATGAAACGTTTCCTCACACAGTGGAAGTGTTACGCAGTCAAATGTAACCGCTGATGTAAATCTAGAGCAGATGGGTATGTCTGTGAGCGCTTCGACTTCAAATGGGACGACCTGAGAAAGAAAGAACATTTACACCAGTCAGCTGAGCAGATCCCTCAGTGCTCAGCTGGCTCAAACAGACGACTGAGTGCACTCAGCCGTGCGGTTCTGTTGAGTCCTACACACATTGGCATTCCACTTTTCCACTTGGTCTGCTTCATTTGCCCGGCAAAATGAGACGGGGTTAACCTCATCCTCTCACATGGCCTCTCACGGTCTTCTCTGAGGCACTGAATCCCCCTGTCATTTAGTTTAAGAGACACTAGTGGTTTTGCATGATTTAGTCCTTTCACTGAAAATAGTATAGACTTTCCACCATTTTCTAAGGCACGCCATAAGCTTTTAGATTGATTTCCTACCTGATAGGAAGCCACTGTATTCCTTTATCAATATTACATGAAAATAAACTTCAAATTTCCTTGGAGTTGCAGACATTTAGACATGACTTTGAAGTATTTAAATTCTGAACTGATCCAGTTCTTTTGCTTATTCCTTATTTCTCTCTTGTTCTCTGCAAACAGATGGTCCTATAGCTGTGTAACCGCCAACGTTGTTCACAATAAATTTAAATTCACATTCGTCACTTTTTTTTTTTTTACATAGGCAATATAAATTTATGGTTAAAACAGTAAAACATAAAAAACATAAAAAATATGCAGCAGCCATTCAGCATAGCTTAGCATAAAGGCTAGGAACAGGAAGAAACGGTTACCAAAGGTAACAACATCTGCCTATCAGCACCTCTAAACTTCATTGATTAACAAGAAAGTCACTGCACCCAACCAACAACACATAACCTACCACATAAAACAAGTGTCTTTTCTTTTTTTTTTTTTTTTTTTTTTTTACACGATTTCTGCAGATTTTGTGATGTTTGGACAGAACCAGGCTAGTTGTATCTAGTCATTATGCTAAGCTAAGGTAACTGCTTCATGGCAGCAGCTGTGTTGATCTTCTCATCAAACTTTCAGCAGCGAACAACAAGTGCATTTTCCCAAAATGGCAAACTGTTGCTTTATGTTGCCATAATTTTGATCATTAGCCACAATACAGACATATTAAAAAGGTATAATCTGCATCATTTTCCTCAAAAATCAATGAATAGACTCATAAATATAATCCCTTTCAATCATCACGTGTGACTCACTGATTTACTCTGATTTCCTTATTTTTTTGTCATTGTTTTGCTGTGATGTTACACCAACCTAAAATGTATTTGACGTCCTGATAGGTTTACGAGCAGTTCGAACAAATCCTACTGACTCTACCGCTAAGAGTAGGGGGAAAGTGTGATGACAGAGTAAAGTTGATTCAACATGTTCTCCAATTATGAACTGATTTGCAAATGCCAAAACTTATTGATGGTTTTGTCATAACATTACTTCATAATGTTTTCCTGAAAAATGCATAAATGGGTTAATATTTATGTATTCAAATATGTTTTCAGTATTGTATTATCACCTGAAAATAAGAATGGCTGTGTTTCTATTACCTTAGAATGAGCTGTTTATATCTACAGAAGGTCATTTGCTGTTCAGAGTCTGTGGTTCAGCACACAACTGACTGCAGTAAGAATCAAGAATCAATTTGAATAGAGAATCAGTTCTAAATCAAATCACGAGATTACCAAAGATTCCATCCCAAAACCTGTCTCATATTTAATAATTCTAATAATGATAACTTTATTTATATAGCACTTTTAAAAACATAGACAAACAAAAGCAAGAAAAAAATAAGGCTAAACCTGAGGTAAAATTATAAGACAAGAACCAGAAGCACCATAGAAGAAATAAGACAGAATGATAAAAGAGATAAGAACAATAAGAGCAATAAAGCTATTCTTTTATTTCAAAATACTAAACAAAAGAATAGAAGGATTAAAAAAACTTTGCATGCCACTAGAAATAAATAGAAATAAAAGCAAATAAAAGATTAAAAAGAATAAAAGATAAAAAAGAAAACATCACATAAAAGGAAGTCTATAAAAGTTGTAGAATGAATCACTACATTTCTTTTTTTATCATATACAAACAGAGGATGGAAAAACCGCTGACAGGCTCAGATCTGAAGAGGCAGAGCTCTCAAGAGAAGTTCAACATGGAGGATGAGCTGTGTCACTTGTTTGGACTGACTGATAAAGACGCTGATATTCGCTGGATGTTGTCTGAGCCGTTCTCCTCTGAGGACAGCAGATCTGTATTACCAACAGCGAGAAGACAAACAAAAGTCGGAGACTTGTCATTTTTAGTTGAATTGTAATATAGGCTGAGGCCCTCTTTGGAGATAAGATTTGGTAATCAGAACAGGCCAAAAATAGGAACGTAACAGCCCCCAAGTAGATGTCACACTTATTCTGAAGTATGTTAGGTCTCTTCTAAAACTAAGACTAACAGATGGCGATGCTCTGCCCAAGCCTGACAGCCTGTCTACTGATTCATAATGTGACAGTACTGAGTGGAAAACAATAGCAAACATTTGGTGCGTACTGCTTCACTACTGCAAGGATTTTCTGCCTCTTCTCCATGCTTTTCTCACTTTTGATGGACATTTAGTTATTATTATTGTTGCCGTTATTAGAGGTGAAACGATTCATTAACTGCACGAATGGATAGATTAACCACATCAGTCCCACCATTTATGTGACATTCATGCATTAATTGTTAGGTCTGTCTCACTGTTAACAGACACTTTGATGGACCTGGTTCCTGTGAGAAAATTAGCTATGATGCTTGACTGTGATCTGAGCAACATGTGTCCGACTCTCCTGAAACGGGAGAAGTGGCTGTAAAGAGTTCACTGTCACTATTGTAAATAGAAGCCTTATGGTGCTGTTGCCATAGTGTCTGTCAGTGATGTATGTATGTTTTGTATCGGTTTCTTGTGTCTTGTGTCTGCACTTTTATTTTATGACCCTGACTCCTTGGCAGCAGAGATATTGTATCTTAACGGGAACTTCTTCGTTACATAAAGGACAAATAAATAAATAAATAAATAGCATACAGATTTCACTGTTTGGTTGTGTAACTATTCTGCCATGGGCCATCATATTGGAAACCTTTAGAGTTGTAATAAGATGCATTTTGTAACTGCATTTTTCTCGGCAAAATTGAAATTCTACATTTCTTTAATCTAGCATATATTTTAACTGCAGCTTTTCACACTAAATATTGTTTTATTATTTTATTTATTGGTAAAAAAAAAAAATATTGGCAAAAAGTTCTGGTTATCCTGAAAGAAAATGTGAATATGTCCAATTTTAAGCTAATGAGAGACTTTGAGAGGCCAGTAAATGAAAGGAATTTTTTTTGTTGTGGGGATTGATATGGTAAGTCCATAGTAACGATTGCTTAGAATTAAACAAAATTATGTTGTTGCAACCTTAACTAAGTAGTCTTAGTGTGTCTACTGACCTGTATGACTGTCTGTCCTCATGTTGTTTCAGTCAGTAGTCAACACTGCACTCTTATCTCATATCTGCATCTGTTTTCTTCTAGGAGCTGGACATGGCTTATTATGACTCAAAGGCAGAGCTGGATTATGTGAGTAAGAGACAGATAAACCGATTCGTCTGCTTTGTTTATATTTACTGAGGCCATTCAACAGAAGGAGGATGACTTGATGTGTAAATCCAAAGTGTCTGATTGTAATAAATGGACTTTAAAAAGTGGCAAATTAGAAAAAAAGGCACATTAGTAGTTGTAATAGTGCTGATGAAAAGATGCTTTTTCATGTTCTTACAGTATTCCATGGATGGAGAAGGAGAGGTAGAAAATCCCTCGCACATCAAGTTGGAGTTTGTGTATGATCCAAACTTCAAAAACAACGTCAACTATTCCTACACGGCTGTTCAGATTCCTACAGATATTTATAAAGGAGGCAAGTCAAACTCTCAATATATTGTTAGTGTGGAAAGATGTCATATGCTTGTGATTTGGAGCATATTGTGTTAGATTTTTTACTCTTTTTTCCCATCAGCTCCAGTCATTCTGAATGAGCTGAACTGGACGCAGGCGCTGGAGAAAGTGTTCATGGAGAACAGTCAGGAGGATCCGTCACTGCTGTGGCAGGCATTCGGGAGCGCGACGGGTGTCACTCGCTACTACCCAGGTAGGTTTTTAGTCATGTGCTGCTTAAGCTAATATTGAATATGTAGATGTCATTTTAAATGGATTAAACTCCAGTGTATATAAACAGTAGGGCTGCAACAACTGCTTGATAAATGAGTGAAGCGATTTAATTTTCTTTTCTTTCATTGACCAATCGATTCACTGACTTACAGCTCTGATAAACAGTAAGAGTGAACCATCTTTTCATCTTTTTTTCAGCCACACCTTGGAAAGCCCCTGATAAAATTGACTTGTATGATGTCAGGAGGAGGCCCTGGTACCGTAACACCTCAAAATATCCCAAAACTATCTTTAAGTGTTGTTCTTATCACAGGTGCAGTAGATGTGTAGGGTTTAAATATTGCATCATCTCTTCTCCTTTGTCACAGGTACATCCAGGGAGCCTCATCTCCCAAAGATATGGTCATTCTAGTTGATGTGTAAGTAATCGGTAACACCTTAAAAAGTTTGGTTCATTAAATGTCTTACATAAGAGATACCATACCATGCAATAAGAACAGGAGAATTTTAAGTGTTTCAGCAGTAAATGGGTTAACAAAATAGCACAAGCATCAATAAAAAGCAATATAAGCATAGGCATACTGGCAAAATGTACGTGTGACACTTCTACTACTAACTGTGTCCCTGCGAATTTAAAAAAAACAAAACAAAAACACACAAAACTTTCCTTTTCCTCGCAGAGTTAAATAATTAACTGGTCCTGCAATCCATCTGTGAAGTTTGTCCTCAGCCTTCCCTGTAGTTCTTTCTCACTCTCGAGTGAAGTGAAGAGACCATCCATGGTGTTATTTCACATAAGTGAGCAGCTTCTCCCTGCGTCTGGTCCTATAGGCCAGCAGAAGTGAGCAGAGAAGCTAGACTAAAGCTGAATTGTAGTGGGAAAACAGTGCACCTGGCACTGACTCTGCAGCAAAACCAGCTGAGAGTGCAGCTCATATTGCTTATCATGTATAACAGACTAAAGGTTCAGTTAGAGATGATTCAGACACTAGAACAAAATATGATTGGGTTGTTCGAGATACTGTTTTATAGTAAAGCAGCAGAACGTGCTGTACAGTTGATACAAATTGATGAGACATGACCTTTCCTCAAGACACCGGAGGAAAGTGAGATGAAGAGATTGATAACACACGTATGTATGTTCATTAAATGTTCAATAAATGTATTTTTAACCCTTTTAGATCACATCCTTGGTCAATTTGTATTTATAATATATGCCAATATATGCCATAATTCTGTAGTGCCTTTTTTTTGCGTTTAATCTCATTTTGAGTACAACAGCCTGCTGTTGTGTCACTGCATTGTCACCATGGTTGCAGCTCATTGAGGTACTAATAGGTTGTTTGTTTGCGAGGTCAATCCTATTATTGAGCTGAATGAGGGAAACAGGAGAGTAGCCCTCATGAATGACCTTTAACCAACATGAAACATGTTTATTTATTCATACATGTACATCCAGATAGTCACTGAGGCAGCCACGTATTAAAATTAAAAAGTGTTGTTTGGTATTATTATAATTGAAATGTATTATTTTTCACACATAGTGAAGAAATACTGCTGAATAAACTAAAAGCCAAAAACCTGAAGATCTTAGACTCTATATTTAATAATTCAGGCAGTATTTAGGGTCATCAGAGTATAATTACTGTTTGTCCCTTTATTCTATTATCATTATTATTATTATATTAAGGCAGCAGACAGTTCATTAGTGTGCTCCTCTGTGGAGGAAAGAATGTAGATAAAAACAAATAGCCACTGAAAGGGATCTATCAATCCTGATTAATCACTGCGGCAGGGGGAAACACGTCTGTGATTGAACATCTGGCGGAAGCATCTGTAAAGTTTTCAGCACTACTGCAGACTTTAGTCTGGCACCGAGAGCCAGAGAGAGAGAGAACGAGAGAGAGAGAGAGAGAGAGAGAGAGAGAGAGAGAGAGAAAGCACATTGTAATTGAAGCTGTTATTTATACTGGACTCATTAAATAGAGCTATTGGATTTTTAAAAAGCAACAAGGAGTTCAAAAGTTTATCCACGAAGAAACTTCCATGTTGATTTTTTAAAAAATAATTCTGGAGGATTTTATGATTCAACCACTAATCTTTTTGTTGAGCTAATATTTCCTCACATATCCTCCATTCACAATGAATTTGCACAAAATGTGTCTTAAATACCACAAAATTGTGTCTTATATAGCAGCACTTTATTCACATCAACAGCCGCTGGACTCATATACTGTACATCTTCAGTTTTATTAATTAATAAATTGTTCTGATGCATTTTGTTGCAACTGTATCCAAAAAGATCTTTTTTCTTGTGTTGGCTTATATCTTGTGTATTGAAGTGTATGATGACACTTGTGTGTCTCCTCAGGAGCGGCAGCGTCAGTGGACTCACCCTGAAACTGATCAAAGCATCAGTGATGGAGATGCTGGACACTCTGTCTGATGATGACTATGTCAACGTGGCCAGGGTTAGTATCTGCCACACTTTAAGTAGAAAAGAAGACAACTTTTTTGCTTTGACTAATCATTATTAAGTATATTTTGACTGCATGTTGTAATGACTATAGATCAATGACACCATCAATGTTTAGATTGGTTCTCTATAATCTTTTCTTTTTCTATGAAAAATCTGAACAAATTTATTTATTTTTATTAATTTTCTCCTAATGTCTTCTTACTGTTTCCCCCCCTACCCCAACATTAGACCCTGGGTCAAGTATAGAAGGGAACCCTGATTAGTATGTTGTTTTATCATTGTGCACTTTGCACAAACTAATTATGTTTTCTAATGCGACAAGGATATGGTTAAAATCTAGGTAGGTTTAGGGACAAAAAAAACACTTGGCCAGGGAAAGATCATGGTTTGAGTTAAAATGATCACTGTTGCAAGAACTTTCACAGGTCTGGGGTTCCCTTCTAGGCACGATCCAACCCCTTTTCGTGCAATGCCATATCTATGTAGTTGAGGGTAAGGTTATGGGTAGACATAGCGGGAGACACACATATTGACAGGAAATAGATTTAGACACAACACTTGTTGTCTTTGCCACAGCAGTGCAAACAAAATTTGAAACGCTAAGGGTCTGAAAAGTTGTCCGTTTCCACTTTAAGGCCCTTTTATTTTACCATCAAAACTGCACCATTGCACTCTGAAACTCATTATTTTAAATGGCTTGCACCGCAGCATGATGGCTTTTTGCTGCATCAAGCAAAAAGTTCAATGAGGTTGAACTTTTGGTGCTTTATTAACACTCCATCACCGATTCTCAACTCTCTCTTTGTCTTCACTTTATTGCACTTCTTTCCTTCTTTTCCTCTTTATCAGGGCTGTAGGGACAAGGATGGTAAACTCAAGTCAACTCAGTTTATCCACCTCTTTGAAATTAGTTTATTCATCTGTGCTCAGATCAGCTGTATCAATCAATGAGACTTTGCTTACCTCTGTACATATCAGTAAACATCTGGTCTTTAACATTTGAGCCCCAACTGTATCTCCTGTTTTGTTTCAGTTCAACGAGAAGGCCGAGGCTGTGGTTCCCTGCTTCAAACATCTTGTCCAGGCTAATGTGCGCAACAAAAAGATCTTCAAGGACGCAGTGCAGCAGATGCAGGCTAAAGGCACTACTGACTACAAGTCTGGATTTCATTTTGCTTTCAACCAGCTGTTAAATGTAAGTGACTTACTGATTTACATCCACGGGGGACTCTGTTTCACAGACCAAAACTACTGTTCATTCTCATTCATGTCCCTTTTAAATGGATTTTTCAGAAGACAAATGTCCCTCGGGCCAACTGCAATAAAATAATCATGCTGTTTACTGATGGAGGAGAGGACAGAGCTCAGGATGTCTTCATGCAATACAACTGGCCTAACAAAACGGTTATCATCTCACCATAATACGCACCTTAAGTTACATTCAGCATTTGAGAAGGAGACCCAGTGATCTTAATCGGCCTCTGAAAATGTGTTTATTTTGTTCCTTCAAAGGTTCGAGTTTTCACCTTTTCTGTGGGTCAGCACAACTATGATGTCACACCTTTACAGTGGATCGCATGCACCAATAAAGGTGAGTTGAATTTTTTATGTGATTCATTCATTTTATTTTATTTACCATGTCACATACTGTAGAGCAGTGGTTCCCAACCTTTTTTGTCTGATGTGCCCTCATAGCCCACAGGTCAAGTGACCTCTCGTCTCCCTTCATGTTCCAAATATGTTCTTATTAATGGATTATGAATTTCATTTGTTATTGATTTGGTTGATTGATTTGGTCAAGTTTGCATTTGTACTTGTTCTAATTGGAGTGGCAGAAGCTGCATGTTTCAACCATTTATCCACTGGTTCCCTACCTGAGGGTCCCGACCCCCACTAGGGGTCATCAAAGCTTCATGGGGGGGTCTCAAGAACTTCTTTAATTTAAGGGGTCTAAGAAAACTTATTTTTAAATATACAGTATGCCTGTATCTCACCATTTCATTCATTGAAATGAATACTAAATAAAATTATTAGTTTTAAAGTTAGATTATTACTTGAGATATGTATATATTTTTTTTAAAATCATACAGGATAAGGTCAGGATAAGGACCTGAACACAAGCTATATTCACAGAGCCTTCTCTCTTTCTAAACAGCCTTGTCCCACATTAGAAAAGGACCAAAGAGCTAATAGAAAAATGTCCAAGCATCAGGAAGAGGAAAACACTGTATGGTTGTTTAAAATATACATCATACAAACAGAGAATTGTATAAAAAGTTCCTAAAAATATCTGATACAATATTCACAGGAAATAATCTGCTTAAACTTAATTGAAATAGTTTGTTTTACACAAATGTCCTACAGTTATATTGTTATATTATTATAGGAGCTTTTCAGAAGTTAAGACTGCAGCCTGTATCTCAGTTGCAATTCTAAAAAATGAAAATAATCAAAAGCTGATTAAGAGTCATTACTTTTTGTGCTGCATCCAAATAGGATAATTTTTACAAGTTGAACTTTTTTGTTTATAATGGCCATGTGTAAAACATCAACAGTAAATTGAGCACATGTATTTTTAGCTCAGCAGATAATCTTTGAATTCATTTCTCTAATAGGCCCACTCAGTCCCTACTTTAAAAGTCTTCTATTTATTAATCAATGCTTAGACAAAAGAACCAACAAATAAACCACTAGGCCTAATGTACAGCACTGTGCACCGTCTGGCCCTGCTAATGGGCCTGCCTGCCAGATCTGTAAGCAGACTTATTGGCTCTCATAAGGCGCTGTGGCATTGATCTTTCCAGGAGAACTTGTGTTCACGAGGATTCTTTTCACTTGTACAGGGACAAGGACACTTAGAAGACTGAGAACTGCTTTTTTCGTTTACACAGAATCAATTTCTTTTGCTGCAGGTTTAATTATTTTTCTGACACAAGGGATAACAAGTTGAATCTGAAAGGGGATTGTCTTTTTATGTCATCTGATTACGTCCAGTTTTACGCAACACAGAGACAGATCAGGTCCTCCGAAGATGATACATGCAGTCTGTGGATTATGAACAATTCATGAAATGTATAAATCATACATTCTGTGTTACTGACCATTAAAGATGGTCTTTTAATGTATTTTAATTAGAGGCCTTATTTTAGCAACCTAAAACAATTTCTGTTAATTCTAGTCAGTAACTGAATTCAAATTACCTGGCAATTTTTGTAATTAGTAACGTAAACCATTGGTTTACAAAGAAATGCACCGTTGGATTACTTTAAAATATAACACTGGAAATCTTGCACCTCAGAATGGATGAAGCCAAAAAAATGACTTTCACCAATATTCCTTTTTTCTTGTTAAACATCCTCAGCATTTTCAGTGCTATTAAAATGCATTTTTGCATCAGGTTCTTTTTTCTCCCACCATCTGCACCACAAGTGGAGAACTTGTCTAAGGAACCCTGTATGTCAAACATTAGTGGTTATCATTAAAAGAAAGTTTAATTATATTAAGGACTTCATCAAAAATGTAATTAGTATTCCTTGACCTATTTTTTTTCCAAATGCAATCTGGGCTCATTATAGTTATCTGATTTTGTAATCCTGATTACATGTAATCCACTACTACCAACCCTGATTCCAGTATATTAATGGTCACTGGATTGCACTGTAAAGCTGAAACAATGAATCAATTCATCAGTGAAGATATAATTAACATGCAACTATTTTGGACTGAACAGATTAACTGAGAGAATAATCAGCAGATGAATTGATAATGAATAGAATTATTAGTTGCAGCCCTGTTGCAATGAAACATGATGTTAGGGGCTTAGGTCACACAGAAATAGTGTCCGGTGAAGCAGATGCTAATAACAAACTATGTGTCAGGTTGTACAGGAGCGTTTAAGTTGGACATTCAGCTGATTTAATGGTCTTGACTGAACGATACAAATAGAAATAGAGATACCTCAGTTTGAAAGCTCAGTGGTATTCCTCTTGAAGCTTCCTATCTGTGTGAGTTAAGTAGCTGAGTCACTGGTCTAGTAACATCTAGTAAAATGTGGAATATTTATGAGCACCACTCCTGTGTTTCTTTTTTCTGATAGCATCGCTCACACATGCTCCCCCTCTCTCTCTCTCTGTTTGTCTTTTTTCTCTGTCGCCTGCCAGGTTACTATTTTGAGATCCGTTCCATCTGTGCTATAAGGATTAACACCCAGGTGGGTTTGTCTAGTGCCTCTGACACAGCTGATCCCTGTTCGCTGTTTCTAATTCTCCTTGTGGGGCTCACTCACTCTGTAGAAACATCTACTTCCATTTGTTTGCACACCCATTCTCCCCTCGGCCTGATGTTGTTGGTTGTTTTGAAACCGCGGCTGGTCACAAATCTCTTCTGTTTTGTCAGGAGTACCTCGACGTGCTGGGACGCCCCATGGTGCTGGCAGGCAGCGATGCCAAGCAGGTTCAGTGGACCAATGTGTATCAGGATGCTTTGGTGAGACTGCATGATGCTGCTGGCCATATGTGGTCAACTATAGTAAATGCATCAAACACTCATAAATATACACTCTGAATAAATAAGCTCCTAAATTATATTACTGGGACTGTGTCTTTGGACTCATTAGGGTCTCGGCATGGTGGTAACTGGGACTTTGCCTGTATTTAATCTCACCATGGATGGAAACTCACAGGTAACAAAACTGGAGATTATGATCTTTTGTTTTACAGCCCCTCAAATGTTGTATAATATCATAGAATATGAACTGATTACCCTTAGTAACATTAATTAAAAAAACACTGGTTTACAATACAAAGTGCTTCACAGACATAAAAACAGAAAATAGTGTAATTACGAATACAAATAAATTTCATGCAAAATACAGTAGATCAATAAATAAATAAATACTTAGAGGAGGAGATCGATACCACTCTTATGTCTGTACAGTAAATATGAAGCTACTGCTAAGAGAGTGTTAGCCTAGCTTAGCATAAGGACTGGAAATGGGCAAACAGTAAGCCTGTAAATCAACACATTTTGGCTTTACAGTGGGATATGTACCTTGATTATTTTTTGGTCAGGGACATGCCAAGCTTACCTGCTGCTGGCTTCAGCTAGAAATTTACCTGACAGACATGAGAGCAGTATCAATTGTACAATGGCACATTAGGGCCAGAGACTTCAGTTTAAAGTGGTAACTTTGCAAGAAACAAAATCTCATATTAATGAGAAAAAAGCTAGGATAGTCTCTAAGTTAACACACACGTGTGCATGCACACACACACACACACACACACACACACACACAAATTTAGTAGAAAAATTTTTTTACAACAACACTTTCATCATCATGTTTTACACTACAGCAGACGGCAAACTTGAACATCTGCATCCTGTTCAAGCAGCCACAGCAACTACACAGTCAACGACATACTAATGCATGAAAAATGCATGGAAATGAAGAGGTAGAGACAGCACCTGGGCACAGGTGTGATGACACAACCAGTTCATGTAGCTTATAATATTCCAACACAATGAGGATACAGATATTTCATAGAGGAGACAAGCAAATATAACACTAATCTATCACTGTGAAGAAGAGACTCTAGTCTGCAGTTTAGTTCATAGGTTACACTGCACTGATAAACCACAGAAATTAGAGTAACATTAGGTTGACATTTCTATCCCTCGCTGTGCTGTGAGTCTGCATCACATGTTTATCAGCTGCTTTTAATCTTGCTTTTAATCTTGTTGTTTTGTTATTTTTTTTTCTCAGAATATTACCCCCTCCTTTGGCCCCATAATGTTTTTTAAACTTAGAATGGCCTGAATCTGCTCTGGAAATTCCCAGTAATTCCTTTAACATGTCTGATGTGTGGATGCTTTTGTCTGACCAGAATCAGCTGATATTAGGTGTCATGGGAGTCGACGTGCATCTCGACGAGATAAAGCGACTAACACCTCGGTACAATGTATGTACATCCCATTAGCACCATTATTAGTCACATACTAATGCATTTGTACTTGTGATGTGCAGTACAGACTGACAGATCACTCCTTTTTTCATTTCCTAAACAGCTTGGAGCCAATGGATACATATTTGCTATTGATCCAAATGGATATCTTCTCCTTCACCCTAATCTTCAGCCAAAGGTAATGTGTCTTAAAAACCTTTATTTGTCACAATGTTGCAGGTTGGATTTAACTGCATGACACTGGAGATAAGATGAGGAAGTTTAAATGTCTATTGGTAAAGGATGGCTGAGAGTAGAGGAGTGATGGTGAATGGTGTGGGCTGGCTGGAATGGCAAGAGGCAGGCAAGCAGGTTAACAGGCAAGTGAGGAGACACGCAGGCAGACGAGGAACGATCCTGACCACAAAGAGAAGACAGTATAATCAGGGTCCAATTGCAGTCTGGCCCCTACCCCTTCCCTCTATCCACTCTCATTCTGTTTACACGTTCATGTGGAGGGTCTGTCACACCGAGTGTCATTTCAAACCAGTCAGCCTTAAGGGGGAGCGTGCTCTGAGCACCACAAGCCGAGCCCTATTTAGTCTCATTATGCTGGAGAGAAGGCAGCATCTTTATGGCTGATAAATCCAAAACTCTGCAACTCACACCAAAATAATCTAGATGGATAAATAGCACTACAGGCCAGAGGGAAAATATGCATTTTTGATTTTTGGGTGAGCTGTCCATTTAAGAATCACAAATGAGTTTTTATTTACTCAATTAATCATTTTACTTTTCACAAGCTTACTATGTCATGAATTTAGTGAGTGTGCCAGGTCATTGCCACACACCTACATCTTTGTCAACGTCATGTATGAGATTATCTTTAGATAAATATTTATTTAATTACAATATCCATTGTGAAAAATGTTCCTGTTTCTGTCAAGGCAAGGCAAGGGTGTCCCAAAGCTTGCAAGTGTATTTATACCCTCAGCATTAATTAAGAGACCCTCCTGTCTCCACAGAGGAGTGTTGAGGGGCCAATTGGAATTTGTGTCAAGGAATTAAACACGAAGAACAGATCACTAATCAGAGAGGCCTCCCTGCCACTGTAGCTGAAGAAACTGGATCTCACACTGGATGTGTGAAAAGCTGGGGCTGAAGTATTGCAAGGCTGATGAGCTGATAGGTGGCAGGTGTGTAGGATGAGCGAGGGAACCAGGAGAGCGAGGAGGGCAGACAACACACTCAAACACAAAGAGGAACAGACAGGGAGCCACAAGAAGACACAGGAAAATGGGAAGCATCAGGAAACACAAGGATAAACACTGGTACATTTTACTGCAGGTAGAAGAGAGGGTGAGACATAGAGAGAAGAATACATACTTTGAGTTTTAAATCGTGATTGTTCAGATATAGTTTAGATAATTATGATGCAGATATGTCTGTTCAATACCTTCATTTGATGTTAGTCTATTTTTCTCCCTCGCCTCCTCTTAGCTTGTGAACCTCCCTGAGCCGGTGACACTGGACTTCCTGGATGCAGAGGTGGAGGACAGCAATAAAGAGGAGGTGAGCACTTATGTTC
This sequence comes from Lutjanus erythropterus, assembly GCF_056507025.1. Classification (NCBI taxonomy): domain Eukaryota; kingdom Metazoa; phylum Chordata; class Actinopteri; order Lutjaniformes; family Lutjanidae; genus Lutjanus; species Lutjanus erythropterus. Next base: position 26,032,445 of record NC_139318.1, read on the forward strand.
CACAGAGTGGAACTGAAAAGTTTCTGTTTTCAGGCGTTTTCTGTTCCTTATTGCTGTTAAGCTCGTGTTCAGAGTTACTGCTGGGCCAGTGAACAACGTCATCTGCCTCAGGACAATCTGCCCACCAGTCTGCAGTGCTCTGCGCAGGTAACTGAAGGACCACGTAACATGTTTTCATAACATGTTCGTGCCTTTGTGTTTTGTAGATCCGGCGACAGATGATTGATGGAAGACCTGGTGAAATGCAAGTCAAAACTCTTATCAAGTCGATTGATGAGGTAAGTATAGTCTCTCTCTTTCTGGATAACTGAAGTCTCACTGTAGCTGATCATGTAGATTTCACTGACACATGTTCAATAATCAGACCTAATCTGTGGTGTGATGAATATGTTTGAAGAACATCACGTACGTCTTTCACAATCTGTTTCTCATTCTTGTATCAGCCTCAATGTCTCAGTTAAGATACAACTGGTGGCCATTAAACTTTGACGATTTTTCAATTAGTACTGATTGTAGTTTAAAATACAGACCTATTTTCTATTGTATTTGTGAATATTGTCAAAAGAACTTTAACAACCTCAGAAAATATTAATAGCTTTAGGTTATTAAATTCATATGCCTGTTAACTCCTCTATTAAAAACACAAAGTATTTATAAATGGTTTACATAGGTTGACTGAAGTTTAGTTAAATGTCTTTCTTTACTGCAGCAATACATTGATGAGGTGTACAGAGGTTACACCTGGACTCCTATCAACGGTACAGATTACAGGTGAGCCATTATGATGTTATGGATTATAATTAATAACCAACCAGCTGTGGCCTGATGAGGACAACATGCACTGACTGATTTACTCTGAACCCCTTCCCCCTCTCTTTGTCTCATTCATGTGTCTCATGTAGTCTTGGTCTGGTTTTACCTCCGTACAATGAGTTCTACATCCAGGCAGACCTGAGTGACGTGATGCTGCAGCTCCAGTGTGAGTACAGGACAGCAGAGCTTCAAGATTCAGTTTTTATTAAGATGTAAGACAAAGATTAGATGAAAAAACTAACATTACCCTCTGTGTCTGTGTTACAGACATGCAATCCTTGCTGCCCAGCTCCTTTGAATCTGCAGGACACGTGTTTCTGGCTCCAAGGTAACCACCGTCTCTGTTTGCTCTCTTGATTTCACTCTTTGTCTGTCTGCCGGTATTAAATCTGTCCTCTGTTCCTCAGAGAATACTGCAAACGTCTGCATCTTTCTGACAACAACACCCAGTTTCTGCAGAACTTCCTCTCACTCATGCTGGATATTTCCCCAGAATCTGATGAGTGTGAGTGTGTTGAGAGTAGTTTACAGTATCTGTCACTGCTGCAGACAAACAGATGAGATAATACATGTGTCTTATATCTCAGGTGACCAAGGCCTCATCCACAACCTGATTTTGGACTCAAGGATTATCGGGCAGCTGGCCTCTCGTGTTTGGAAGAACAAGGATCTGAATTCGTGAGTCAATTTCTTAGTTTGATTGTGCAAATGAACAGCAATCTGCTGTGATGGTATCAGAACTAAAACACACAGAGCTGGCTAAGTAAAAACTATTTGTTACAGGTACGGCTTTCTGGCTGTGTTTGCATCCACTGATGGAGGAATAACACGAGTATTTCCCAACGCGTGAGCAAGATTAATGCACATACTAAAGCAGAGAAATATATTAGTAATCTGTCCCATAAATAGTTTTATTTTTCAGAAAACTTTGAATGATTTTTGTTATGTTTATACAGAGCTGCTGAGTTATGGGATGAGGATCCTGAACCCTTTAACTCAAATTACTACAGACGGAGCCTCGACAACAAAGGCTACATGTTCAGACCTCCGTTCAGATCCAGTGAGTAACTCATGAACATATCTTGGCTGTGTGTATGTAAAAGGGTGCAGGAATGCATTGCACTACTTTTTTGTTACTTTCACCAAAATAACTGCAGATGTATAAGAGTAATGTTGTTTCATAGCATTATTCCTGCAAATGCTCCTATGCTATCTAACGCTTTGGGTAAAAGGACATTTCCATCATTAATGTCCACCCCAATTCTGCGCCGGCTCTGTGCAGCCTCACGTCTCAGCTGTGTCTCATGGGTGTAAACATGCCCTGGAGCATTTATTTACACTTCAAGTCTATTAAAGGCCCGGAATAAATATATATATCTACATTTTGCAAGTGAGGCAGAGAGTGCTGCTCTCTGGCCCTCTGCTCCAGTTTGTAATGTAGGTTAAAATATTGTAGCATCGGCCCACATTTCCCATTGTGCATTTGACAGGGATCCTTTTATATAAAGTAAATGCAGAGCTGGGCTGAGTAGTGTGTTAAGTTTGCTGTTTCATGTTCCAAAATGCAAATGTTACTTTTTGATAGTGCTTGTCATGTGTCTGTTCAGAACATGGCAGTTTATGTTGGTAATTGTCATTTTTTTCTGCTGGTTTTAACTGTTAGTGAGGTAGTTGGTTCGTTTCTTGACAGCAACTCTGTTTTGTAGCTTAACACACTTTTTGTCATCCTTTCAGACATGAATGCAGCATGATTGATGATGCAATACTTGATGTAATAAATGTAATAATCCTACTAAAGAAACATTATGTTACTTTGTTACTGTTGAAAGTAATATATTACTGTAATGCATGACATGTTTTACACTTTGGTGACATGATGACACCAGAGCCAGCATGAAGACTGTGAGATGTGGTTGAAATGGACCTTAAACTGAGATTATTTTGTTCCATGCGCTCATCTTAAGGTCAACAATGAACTTTTATCCTGAAGTACTTGTCACATAACTGCCAAATAATTGTTAATTTCAGTTAAACATAAATTCAAAATGATAATTTCAGCATTCATACATGAGTGACATCAGAATGTGACCTCACATCATTGATTTAACCTTGTTTTATTTGTTTCAGCCTTGGACGACCCCATGGGTGCAGAAAACGGCACAGTTGGAATTCTGGTCTCTTCGGCTGTTGAGGTTAACTTGGGAGGAAAACTGCTCAAACCTTCAGGTGAGAAAAATACTTTCATGTGGAAACTCGATGTGAAATCCAGTGTTGTCTGGGATTCTCAGGAATGTTCTTTATCTGAAATATGTTCTGATTATTTCAGCTGCCTCAGTTTTGAACTGTCTTCTTACCAAAATGCTGCTTCTTGCTCTCTTCTTCCTCTCTTTGTCCTGATCGTGTGGATGTTGTCGCTCAGTGGTCGGAGTGAAGCTGGACTTGGAGGCGTGGGTGGACAAGTTTAAGATCCTGGCCAGCAACGTGTCAGACAGTCGACAGGGCTCACACAAGGTGCCACTGATCACTAATAATCACTTGATTAGACTGCATTTACTGGAACAGAAGTGACTTTATTCTCTCATTACACTTTTTATTAAACAGTGTGGACCATCCAGAAGTTGTGAAATGGACTGTGAAGTGAACACTGATGTAAGAACGTTTTCTATTTCATTCTCACATTGACACAACCACTTGAGACTGCAGCTGACCTGCTACTGCAGTCAGACACTGTCATCAGTTTTGTGGCCACAGTTGCATTTTTCACACGTTAAATGTCTTCTTAAGTCTTTATTATTAAGTGACAAACTTAAAGGTAACATTTTATAGACCAGAACAGAGCTGCTGGTGCTACTTGTCTCGCTGTAAGAGGAACACTTGTAAAAGCTGACACGTCAAGTGTAATTAAGAAAATCCACATTCCTGCCTGTTGTGTATGATTAAGATTAAGAGGCCTTGAGCTCAACTTGTCAGCTTCTCAACTTGATGTTATACTATGAAAAATCTCCCTCTAACCAGTAATTTAGTCAGGCATTGAGCCTTAAAATCTTATTTTCCTGAAAAAGTGATTTGCTTTATTCTGTTTTGACATTTCATTACAGGAAAATTTGGAGCAAGTGTACAGAAATGATAACTATTTATAAACGCGCTTCTTTTCACAAAGAAGTCTTGAATGCGTAATTTAAGACCAAATGACTCGTGACGAAAATGTTTTTCGCAGTGTAATATACTTTTAATAAGAAATAGACAAAAGATCCACACACTAGTACAACATCTCTGATGGATTGTGTAAAGACGATACTTAGCCTTCTTCAGATCTTGCTGGCAGCAAATAAAAAGGCTATTATAAAACTTAGCCTTCAGGAAAACTGCCCCACCACAGCCCTTTTTGTCGATATTGTCAAACATTTACATCTTTTAGAACAGATGACTTTCTCCATATGACTAAAAAAGCATCAGGGAAAAATGGTGTGTTTTTCCAGAAGAAATAAGAAAGATCTTTCATAATTATTGTATGAATCCTGTGCAATATTCTGTTTTAAATTAGGCAACTCTGTCTTGATTTATTGATCATCCCAAGACCTCAGTTTAGTTTGCTTTTTTGTTTTCTGTTCATTATTCATCTGCTTGTTTGCTTACTGCCCTTATAATGTGAAAAATCTTCATAACTAAAAAGTAACAAACAAAAAGATCTGCGCACTGTACTGATAACTGCCAACAAGTCACCATCACAAAGCAGAACGAGTGACATGTAGACACAAATGTGACTCAGACGATTGTGATCTGCTTGATTGAGAGTCAGTCTTCTCAAACAACTGGACCAATCAGAGCAGAGCTGGGCGACGATGTCTAATACTCCCGCATGCGGACAGAGCACACCTCTATGAAAAGGGCAAAAACAACTAGAAGAAGAAGGCATAATTTAGTAATCCCTCTTGGGAAAATATTTTTTTCGCTCTTTTTTGGTTTTATATGCACACATGCATAAACAGGACCTAAAGAAATGAATCAGTAGAGAGACGTCAGTATGAAGAGCTGCTACTTATAGCGGCGCCCCGAGCAGTTAGAGGGGAAGAGATATTAAATCCAACAGATTGGAAGTTAAGTCAAATGTGTATCATTAATCACAACTCATCCAGAAATGCCATTATAAAAAAAAAGCCATTTAGAAAGACCAAGTCAGAAACTAAAACAGATAAAAAAAAAATTCATATACTCTACCGTATTATGTATGAAGGCATATTATTCCTTTATTAGTTTTCTGTTTTGTACACTTGCCTGCAGGTTTTTACTGTCTGTTGTCTCCTCTTATAAGAACAGTTCAACCTTGAAATCTTGAGACTTCCTGTGTGCTGCTGCTGCAGTGCAGTGATGCAAAGTGTTAAGAACTGCTTGTTAAATGTAAACTGTGCTGTGTTGTCTTTAGGACCTTCTCTGTTATCTCATTGACGACGGTGGGTTCCTAGTTATGTCCAATCAGAGAGATCACTGGAAAAAGGTGAGTCTTTGTGTGATAATGTGCTTATTCTTATACAATATATCATCTGTCTTCTTTTAGAAGAATGTACACAGTGTGCCTTAACCAATATATTTTGAAATGCTTAGAAAAAGGAAAGATATTTTTAAAAATGTGACTCATGTCTTTTCAGTGCAGTCATCCTGCTCTAATTAAATTCCCAGTGGATCCTCTTTTAAGTGAATTAATTTCTGAGCTTTTTATAAACCTAGTTGTTGTTGCTAACAATGTTATTGTTTTTGCTTGTTTTACATCAGTTTTTTTATGTTTGCTGGTTACAGGGTCATTTAAGTTGTAACTAAACTAAATTCATCATAAGTTATTGCAGTTTCCTTTTTTTTTCTAACTGTTCAGTTCAGTTGTCTCTGCAGGCTGTTTGGCTGTTTCACTGGTGCGCTTTCTTTTCCTCTCTCTTAATATCTCTTCTTTTCTTCATCCATCGCAGATCGGTCTTTTCTTCGGTGATGTGGACCCTTACCTGATGCATGCTCTCTACAACAACTCAATCTTCACTCGGCGTCAGTCTTTCCACTACCAGTCTGCATGTGAACCAGTCAGCAGCAGCCACACTGGCGCAGCACCAAAGGGTATCTTTGTGGTAAGCGAGCACCTACATATTTTAGATTCTTGGATCTTTTTATAGCTCGTTTTACTCGTGCAGTGCCTATTCAAAATGTGCCTGTTTGGACTGGGCCAATTCCTTGGATTTTACTGTTGCTGCTTGCCGCGTTCTCAAGAGCTGCTCATAAAAACAACTTCACTGTCGACCCCGAGCTTTGTTGGATCCTGACCGATACTTGCCATGACATAAATACGTCCCCTCGCAATAAAGTTACATCTGATTCTTGAAATGTTTGAGTTTAGTGAAACAAAGTGGCAAACTTGTTGAATTGTGATGTCTATGGCACAATTAGAGATGGACATTTGATAGCAAACATGAGATAATCAGCTGGCTGCTGTCATTGCTAACAGCCAGCTATTTGGGACCGGGCTATTAAGCTGTTTGGGACCCGGTTATCTAGTTATTTAGCACCAGGCTATTTAGCTATTTGGAACCAGGCTAGTTAGGTATTTGAGGACAGGCTTTTTAGCTGTCTGGTGCCAGGCTATCTAGCTATTTCGGGCCAAGCTATTTGGGATTAGACTATTTAGATATTTCGGACTAGATTATCTAGTTATTTGGGACCAGGCTATTTAGCTATTTGGAACAGGAATGTTTGGAATGTTTTTTGTGGTACAAAACAGCAAACTTTACAACTTTATTTCAGAGAAACATCTCTGTCTCTCCATTCTCTCTTTCTTCATCTGTTCTTGAATGTACTGTTGTGAGCAACAGAGAGCAAGCTGTACCCAGCATACTGTTTGGTGGTGTAACAGAGGTCTCCTCTTAATACACTACAAATTGTATACACTGTATACACTGAAAGAGTGCTTTCATTAAACATGCTAATGTCTTTGGTGAACACTGAACCCAACTTCTGAAAATTGTTAACTCCCTCCAGAGTTAATTATGTTAATACACTGTGTTTTAATGTCCCTGGCATACTTGTTTGTTTTCATACTGGTTCCCGTACACATGCATGCTTTGTGTTCACCTCAGCAGCAGCAGTTGTGGTCTGACTCAGTCACCAGATTTGTCACAAACACATTACTGGCTATTTTCAAGTTGCGTCTCATATCTGCTGAGACCAATATGATTGTATAAGTGAACTCTACTTTCATACTTAGGGTTGATTACACTCAACAACAAGCAGACAGACAGACTTTGGGACAGTGAACTTAATTAAAATTTCAGAATTGGGAACTATAAATGTGAACAAATTCCTTTTAATCTGTGTTAACTGAACTTTGAGCTAGCTTTTGGAAACTGTGACAGTGCGCACCTGTGGAAGCAGTGCTGCTAATAAATATAGATCCTGTAGATCTCAAGAGCTGACACTGCACTCCCTCTGGTCATCAGCAATTCACTCGCCAAGTGTGTGAAGACGATTGTATGAATGCTTGTCAAGAATATATACATATTGATACATATATACATAAATACAGAGAGAGACTTCATTTCAGTCAGATGGAAAATGCTCATCTGTAACTTCTCTCTGTTTCTGCAGCCGTCCATCGCTGACATCCTCAGCTTGGCATGGTGGACATCCACAGTGGCATGGTGAGACTTTGTTTCAATTAGATGACACCAGGAGCATGTGAGCTGCCCTGTAAACAATCCTAACTGTGTACGGACTTCTCCTCATCAAACCAGGAGTGCCTTTTTTGTGCTGTGCGCTGCTGGCGGCTCCCGCTTAGTTATTTTCAGCACTGTGTTACTGAAGCTGTGACAAGTGTTTAATCTTATTTATTGAAGGATACAGATTGTATTTCATTCTTTTACAAAGTACTGTGTGAACTTTTTTTTTTTTACAGGTCTGTGACCCAGCAGCTTCTGTATGGACTGGCCTACAACAGCTGGCTCTACCAAGGTGGTCAGACTCATTACTTTTTGTTTTTATGTAAAATGTGGTACAAATGAGGTGAAAAAAGTCACTTGCACAAAAAAAAAGCCTAACAAGCAGCTCATTTGCATTTTGTCCTTATTTTTCTGCCTCATAACTTCTGTTGCCATAAACATGTTCTGACCTCATTAAAAGGGGATTTTGTTAACAGCTAAGTGTGTTCTTGCACCAGGGTATCAGGAAACAACAACAATGAGAGGAAAATCTGGATCAAAATCATTTAAACATGATTAAAAAATGAAAATGAGCTTTAAGTATGTTAGTTTGATGTTTTTGCAGATGATCTCCTGGTAGAAGGTTTTGAGACAAAGGAAAGCAGCTGTGTGACCATCCAAAGCCAGTTCTACTTTACAAACACTACCAACTCCTACAATGTGCTGCAGGACTGTGGAAACTGCTCACGGTGGGTTTTTCTGGAGCATTAGCAGAATGTGTTTGTGCTCTCATACCTGCACTGAACACGCTATGAATATCCATCACTGTCTCCTACAGGCTGTTTCACGCAAAACGGATAGAAAACACCAACCTGCTCTTCGTGGTCGCTGAGACGCTCCCCTGCAGCTCATGTGAGATAGAGAGACTTACACAGGTTAGGACAGAGTGTATCCTTTTTATGCTGACAGTCACTCCTTTGTGCTTTTATTTATGCTGAAGGCGGTGATCTCATCAATCTTGCGTGGCAGGTGAGTTCACTGTTAGCTCCCTTAACTAAAACCAAACAGTTCAGGAGGAAAATCCATGCGAAGTGCTGAGTAACGCACGGTATCGTAAAGGCCCAACTTCCTGCTTTGACTACAGTGCCTTAGTGAGTAAATACACTATAAATATGACATTATATTCATGCTTCAGTTCTGAGCATGCAGTGGCACATTTTGAGCACAGGAAAATATTTCATAAGAACATGAATCGTGTTTTGTTCAAAAATTAGCACAAAGAATAATTCAATTTTAACAAACAAAAATCTGTTCTGTCCTCATGAATATTATTTGCATTTTTGCTATACACTGTATAATGATAACCTCTCTCATTCAGTTTAAATTATGTCAGTGAAATTGTACTTGTTGCTGCCAGATTGAGAGGGTGTGTTAGGTCGATGACTGTGGAGAGTGATGTAAGTCACCTGTGGTTAGCTGTGCAGTTTGAGTTGATTACCTGAACTAGCTTGCAGGCATCGCTTCATTAGCTAATTAGTTCCTTAAAAATCACTTTTATCTCCATCCATCCGTCCATCTTCAACCGCTTATCCAAAATCAGGTTGTGGAGGTAACAGTTCCAGCAGGGGACCCCAGACATCCCTTTCCTCGAATACATTAGCCAGCTATGACTGGGGGAAAGGCCAGGGCAAAGACATAATCCCTCCATCTAGTCCTCGGTCTGCCCTGTGTCCTCCTCCCAACTGAACGTGCCTGGAACACCCCCCTAGGGAGGCGACCAGTTGGCATCCGTACAAAATGCCCAAACCACCTCAACTGGCACCTTTCTACAAAAAGGAGCAGCGGCTGTACCCCGAGTTCCTCAGGTATGACTGAGCTTCTCACCCTATCCCTAAGGGAGATGCTAGCCACCCTCCTGAGAAAACCCATTTCGGCCACGTGTATCCACAATCTCAATCTTTCGGTCATGACCCACCCTTCATGACCAGAGGTATGAGTAGGAATGAAGATTGACCGGTAGCTCTATTTTCGTCACAACGGTACGGTAAAACGAATGCAATACCGCTCCCGCTGCTCCGATTCTCTGGCCCATCTCACGCTCCATTGTCCCCTCACTCAAGAACAAGACCCCGAAAACTCCCTCACTTGGGGTAAGGATTCATTCCCTACTCGGAGTAGACAATCCACCAGTTTCCTGTCGAGAACCATGGCCTCAGACTTAGAGGTGCTGATCCTCATCCCAGCTACTTTGCACTCGAATGCAAACCGATCCAGTGAACGCTGAAGGTGATATTATCACAATGTAAAGTCTATGAACTGAATGAGAAGTCAAAACACTACTGAACATGTTTGGTGGGCTGCATACTCCCAGAGGTAGACTTCTAGAAAACTTCTTTGGTGTATGCACCAGGTGGGCAATTCTTACTTAAGACTTAATAGGCACCATCTTTGGGTCTGTTACCCACGTCCAAAATAGCATAGTCGCAGAGTTAGCTAAGCACAGACTAACTTTCAACTGCAAGTTCATGAAAGTTCATAAAACGAGGTATGCAAGCAACCAACATACCTAACTATACTGTATGTGTGTGCCTGTGGGGTGCTTCCCTTCTGTCCTGGTAAAGCTGCCATTATGCTTAATCAGAACTGCTTATCAATGGTTTAATTGAATTTGGGTTGTTGGCTCTGTCAGAAAATTTCTGTAACCTTGTGAAAGGCACCCACACCCACTGTACAGAGCGATTAAACTGAGTGAGTGTACAGGCAAACCTGAGAGTGCACCGAGCAGGGAAATTGAGAGATGAGGGATGCAAATGATTAAAACTGAGAGAGGTTATTATTTTGTGTTTGTGTGGATAATGGCAAAAAAACAAAAAACAAATGAATTCGCAGAACATAGACTAGATTTTTGTCGGCTGAAAGTAGGTTCTTTTTTGTGTGATAATTTGTCAACAAAATATAATGAATATAATACAAATAAAATCATTTCTATGCTCAAAATGTTTCATTGCAGGCACAAATTCCCTATGTGAAGAACACAATCACAAGAATTTTTTTTAATGTATGTGATGAATCATTTACTCTTGAGGAAGAGGATTTATTGTGAACTCTCGTTGCAGGAAAACACGTCAGAGTGTGGACGGGGTCATGCTCTGCAGTCGTCCATAGGAGTCCTTCTCTTTATTCAGCTTATTCTGCCTCTTTTTCATCTCTGACACGTGAAAACACTCTAACTGACATCTTTCATCTCTTTGGGTTTAGGCTCAGATCTACTGAAGGTCAGATCAAACGGCAACTGCACAATTCTTCTTTTTTGATCTGCAAACAGCCCACAGCACATTTAGTGCTTGGGGAAAAAAAAATACGTGGATCAGCTCATAGTGTTTTTTGCCTTACTGCTTATGCATTTGTTGGTGTTTCAGGGCTTGAGTGCAAAATATAGGACGAGAATGTGTTGAGTGTGCATGCTACTTAAACTAGGACAAGCATGTTTCAAATTTTTGCACACAGGCTCAGCCATGTAAATGATCACCAAAAAGTCAGGGAGGCAGCTGAAATGTATTTTTAACAGGCCAATAAATAATCGCCCAGCTGGAGCAGACGTCAGTCAAAACTGTAGGTTGGATATGGTGGTGAAATGACAAAAGATCTAAAAACTCCTGGCTTTTTTGTGGTTGATGGAAGTATTTTGCTTGTGTAAAGTTGCACTACCAAACTGTGGAAATACAAGTAAAAGTAAAGCCGTCTTAGCAACAAAGACTTAACTTAAAGTATTTAAGTAAAAATGCTCATTTGACAGCAGAATGGACCCCATCTGTGTTATCTGTGTCACTGTATCATACACTGCATTATCAGATTATTATTGATGATGTTCTAATATGTCAGCAGCTTTTTAATGCTGTAACTCTTGGGTGGAGCTAATTTCCACTACAGTGTATAATGTTGAGTAGTATCATTGGCTATCTAACAATAACTATAAAAAGTAGAATTTTAAAATGGCCCAACTAATATTTACGCTTATTGTTAAGATGGCGATCTCTAGTGGCCGTAGTAATTATGACAGAAGTATAAAGAGTGATAAAGTCCATGTAGGGAAGTAGTTGGGTTGATGGATGGGTGAAGCACAGGACTTTTTCCCAAGAGACTAGGGTTTGCGTTGCATGTGAAACCAAAAATCCATGGTGAGTTATGCAGTTTTAAGTTACATAGGTGACTTGTTTCACTTCTGTCACATGACATACGTAGCATACCTATTTAAGTAGTTTTGCTGCCTAAACCAAACCAAACTACTGACCTTTTCACAATCTTAACCACATATTTAATGTCATGTAATTCAAAAGTCACCAGCAATCAACATATTCTGTTTTTTAGGTATGAGGACATGTTGTTTTAAATATTACATTTCCCTCTACAAGTTAAGTTATTGTTCTAACCTGAAAAATAACTGTAACTCTGCTACCTGTAGGCCTGTGTTAGTCAGCTAACAAGCTAGCATCATATAATTCAATATTCCACGATTTGATGCAAATGTCACAAGCTGTACATTGTTTGCAATTTCAAAAGAGATGGCAAAGGCAACAATACCAAAGTTTTGATGCAACAGGTTCTCATGATATCATATCTTTTTTATTCTTTTTTTATGGCTCTGGGCTGCCTCATGTCTGTGTCCTACCCAAAAAAAGAGTTAGACACTAAGCAGTCAAAACAGCACAAAAAATATTTTTTTTCACCTGAGGGGCAGCTCAGCCAAAGAGGGCAAATGGGCTGTTGCTCTGGCAACAAGCCCGGCCTTGTGCACGTCCTTAGTGTTTTGCATGACCCACATGCTTGTGCATGTGATGTACAACATGAAAGCAGCATAACAGGGACCCACCCTCAGAAACATTGCTCTATAGTGCTACTAGTGGTCATTTAGGTAGCATAAAATGGACTTAATAAAGTAAAAGAAACCTCAACACTGTCCCCAGGTATAGTACTTGAGGAAATATACTTGCTTGCTTTCCACCACTGAAAATACAGTGCTGCACAGGTCGCCACATGAACCGGGTGTATTTGTCTAGAGGAGCTCTGTGATTGGTCAAACACAGCTGAGTTTTTAGATCTTTTGTTGTCACTGTGGCTCATTAGATGAGGCCCACCTCAACAGTTAAATGTTTACAGTAAATGGAGTTACAGTTTACTTACAACTGCTGGGTAAAGCTGTCCAAGCCACTTGCACAACTGTCAGTTTTACATCGTGTCCACCACACATCAAGCTAACCGCTGCAGCATGAACATGTAAATAAATTGACAGAATCTGCTGCTGGTTGAGCTTCACAGTTCAGACTCCCTCCTGTTTCAGACTCTGCTGCTTCTGACAGCTTCTGCTTCTGTTGGCTTTGTGAAATTCAAAATGAATTCTCTGCACCAGCTTTCATTTGCATGTCCAGTCCTAGTAAATGTCTTTGCACATAAAGGAGCAGTTTTTACGTGACCGTAGATCTGAGCCTTAACCTCACATTCACTTCAGTGTCTTTCAATCCACCTCTGACCTTTGCCAAGACAGTTTCAATACCACAAATGGTATCATACATGACAACGACCCAGAATGACTTCCATCTACCATCTCAAGTACGCCTTTGTCTTTTAAATATTTAAATCTAGCAAGAGTTCAGACAGAATTTAGATGAAAAGTATTTTTTCCCCTAAAAGTATTTTCTTAGAGCACTTACAAGACAACAGATGAGAAAAGCCAGAATGATGAGAAATACCTGTTAGATTTTGTGACTTATCATAACACATATCAGTGATTAAGTGGAGTTTAATTGATACAAAGATTGTTGAAGTCAAGGTTTGTTTTATTGAAATGCTTCCTCAGAGACTCGGTGTGATCTTGAAGTGCTTCCAGTTGCTAAGAATCATTAAAGGCAGTAAAATCAGACAAAAACAGACCAAAATCCTCAAATGTTAACAGTGATTTTGTTACGAAAATCTAACCACTGCATTACTGCTGTGATAATCGGATACTTTAGTCTGGCAGTAATTATCATGACCATACATTTATCATAAATTTTAATTTACATGCAGTGTTATCTATGTTGTCTTATAGCACAAAACCTATAGTCAGTGTGTGGCCATCATCTTTTTAAACACCAGTTGTTTGACTGAGGGGAAACTCTCTGTCCCTTTTTTGTATCTTCTATCGCCACTATTTGTCAAACCTGAATTTATGCACTTATGTATGCTTCTGTATGGGGAATGTAGCTTCTGAACAGCTTTCAGTGTTATCAATATGTTATCAGTATGTGATGCTTTTTGACCCTCTGTTGAGATTCCCCTGATGTCTCACTGAAAGAGGTGATTCACTGTGGCAGAATATTTTCATTTTATCATGCATACCTCACCATGACAGTGACTGATCTAATTCAACTTTTACAAATTTGGGAAGCTGTAAGACTGAAAGGTCTGCCCAGTGCTGCATGTAGTGTTGCGCTAAAATGATTAGTTTGTGCAATTTATTTTACTTATTTTAGGGTTAAAACTCCTTATGCTCTGTGAATGATTTCATGTGGATACAGGTGTACATGATCAATTGTCCTACCCATTATTTTCTCAATTAATAATCATTCTAAGGAGATTGATTTGCAAAAACAGGTAAACACCATTTTTAAAATAAATAAACCAGAACAAGTTTGATTGATATTCCTTGGAGCACACAAAAATAAAAAGTTAAAAACATAAATTAAAAATGGAGACATTTGTTTTTGCAAATGAGCCCTTTAGTTGTGTAAAATGGCAATAAAATAACAGGAAATGCCCCTCAGGTTCCCACAGCTCAGGCTGACAAGATTTGTTTTGTCTGACCAGTACAATCCCCCCCCCCCCCCCCCACCCCCCCCAAAATCAATTTAGAGTGATAAAAAAAAGAAAAACATTTAATCCTCACACTGCATCAGCTGGAACAAGCACAAGTTGGCAGTTTTGCTTGAAAAATTGTTATATCATTTTCTGTCATTTGACTAATCATTTCAGCTGTGACATGTAGTTGTCAGGCATACAGATAATTTATTTCAAGATCAAAGAGTGAGCAGGGTGGTCAGTAGTTTAGTTTGACTAAATTTTCCACCAGTCACAAATCAAGGCTACAACATATGTGATGTTAAAACACATTAAATGTGTTCGTCATTGTGCTGTATTACATATCTGCAGAAGCCCATTTCCTCCAGTGTGATGAAAAAATCCTGTAGGTCAATGTAATGAGAAACTAAATAATGAGCAAATTTCTTAGAATAATGACTCAGTATCTCAAAATTATGACTTATTATCTGAAAATATGAGAAACATTCTCCAAATAATGTTACTTATCTCAAAATAATGAGTGAATTTATCAAATTTAGTTATTTATCTCAAAATTGCTCATCTTGAAATAAAGCTTTACTTATTACAAACTAATGACTTAGTATGTCAAAATGAGTTAGTATGGTATTACTTGGAAAAACTTTGGCATTATTTTGAGATAAGTATTTATTTTGATAAAGTTACTCATAATGACTTAAAGATTTTTTTTTTCATCACATTGGCAGATATGTGCTTTCATACATATTCCTTCCAGGCATGTTTTGAGTCAAAAATATGCTTAGAGCAATAATCTGTGTCCCAAACATTCTCAGTGTGTGTGCATTGGAATTTCAAGTTTTTACATGAGACAAGTTAAATACTGGACCATGATTGGCTTCCAAGCTACCACTCTTGTTTGTGCACATCTTAAACTCAGATTTCAGATGAGCACAGAGAAACTTTCCCCCTTTAAGAAGATGAATGTGAAAAACGGCATTTAGTGTGAAATTCTGCACAGACATCATCCTGCACGGTGAAGGTCAAGTGAAGCAACATTAAGTAAAAAAACGCACTTTGGACTTCAAATTATTTAAATGAGTTTTCGTGAATAAAACAGTGGAAGAGTTATGCATGATAAAAACATTTTCCCACAGTGATTCCTCAGCCCCTGATGTCTTTTTGTGTTACCATTTGATCTAAAGAGTTAAAGGGGGATATTTTTAAAAAGCTTTTTTGACAAAGTATTTGTAAAAATGCTGTTTTTCTCCGTCTGTCTGCCTGGTGTTCCACCCCTGCAGTGCCTTGTTGCACTCACTCTGGATGGCAGGAACATTTGGATCTGAGACGTGTGTCGATGTTGCCATGTCAAAGACGCACTTGAATTTAAAGGCTTGCACTGGTTCAACTCTAAATGGACTTCTCTTTGGTCAGGGAACAAACAGATGATCAGGCTCCTCGTGAACTCATGAAACCTTTTTAAATGGAGCACAGCACAGTTGTGAAAGAAGAGCACAGCAGCAGAAGTGTGTCGAGCAGCTGGCCTCCTGCCTTCTTATGGACAGATGTTTGTCAAAGCGACGAGAACGACCCCTGCTGCCCTTCTGCTACATGTTGTTTATCTCTACACTGTGGTGCAGCCTCGAATCAAAGCACAGACACTGTCCATTTTCATAGATTTACTTCTCCATCTGCGCACTGTATATTCTCTATTTGAAGCCTGTCGGAAACTTTTCCATTAGGACTGACTGAAACGAGTGAATGTTTATGTACAGTATTACCTACCGTTGTGCATCTCTGCCGTACCCGAGCATGGTGGGGACCCAGAGACGCAGATTAAAGCTCAACACTGTTTGGAGACCTCAGCAAAAACACACAAAAAAAAACATTAAAAAAAAAGGCTTTTATTCTAAAATCCAAAAACACTGTAAGACATTTTGTGAAATTCTTTATAGCCGACAATATATTACTGCTGTTGAGGTCAGTGTTGTAGTTTTCGTTTTAAATTACCGGTATTTATTTGCATGATATTTTGAACAGATTTGTGTACATAGTCTGATGGATATTTTACATTCCTGTCCACATCCAGCTCCCTCTCAGCGCTGTGGGGAGAGGAGAGCTGAGGGCGCCCTCTGTGGAGCTCTCTGCTGTGTGTAAACTTAACCAAGCTGAAAGTTTGACTTCAGTGAAGCCTACAATAACTGTCAGTGTTTGCATTTTAGGTCTTTTGCAGCAAGTAAAAGCACAGAGAAGTTTAGAGTTATGAGCAACATACTGCCTGATTCAACTTTTGTCATTTATTTAGGAAAAAAGTGACATTAAAAACGCTGGAAATGATGATTTATGCATTTAAAAGGCTGTATTACAAACAAGGCAGTGGCATGTGTGGGGACACCCCTTTTATCAATGAACTTTCTTTATGAAAAGTGTTGCTTATTTGATTTATTTATGTACTCTTTAGTTTATTTGTTAATTTATTTGGGTATTGTGAGTAATATTTGTATTGATCAGAAAGGAACTGAATGTGTTTGAAGCTTGTGTGGGCACACTAAACCGTTTACAAGAAAATCTGCAAAACAGACAAAAAACATCTCTACTGTATGTCTTTGTCCCTTTTTATTTACTGAGTATCAAAAGATGAGAATGTTAATGTTTTCGCGGTAACTTTGCTTTTCATTTTGCTGACGTTGTCGTTTACTCTGGACAGTTTCCTCTCTTTGTGCCAGTCTCCAATGCCACCTCATTTTTGTACAGACGATGTGAAGCAGTCAGCAGAAGACGAAGGCTAACTTTGTAAAGATTTTGTCAGTCACATAACAAAATGGATATTTAAATGTTTATATCTTTGGTGATTAAATGCTATTGATATTTTTCACTTCAGCTCTGAATCATTATTGTTGCACCGCTGATTTCACACATTCTCACATCATCATAACAGTTTATGCACTACCGGGATCTTCAGTCCAATCTATGAAAGTACAATTATTCTCATGTACAGAGGCCTGCTGCTGCCGCGCAGTAACAGAAAACAGATCAGTATCACGTTATAATGTGAAAAGTTTGTTGTGACAAGATATTTTCATGTTATTACTATATACAATCTTATCACAAACATGTAAAATGTTTCATATTATAATGCAATATATTGTTAGAACATTACATTATAAAAAATAAGTTATCACATCATAACATGAAACGTGTCACATCATAACAAGATTGTATGTGACTATATTGTTATAATATAAGTTTGCATGTTATAACATGAAAATATCTTTGTATAATATAAAAAACAGAACGATAGACTTCATTATTTAGTGTGATTCTGAGCCATTTTTCTTGTTTTTTGCCATAAGAATGAGGACTTCACCTGGTTTGATATTGCATGTCTTTACAATGACATTAATAAAAAACAAACATTTCTACGTATATTATTTCAGAGTAATCTCATTTGCTTTTTTCATCAAAAATACAGAAGAAAAGAAATAAAGAGAATATGAAGAAGTAAAACAGTGAATCAGCACAAACAACACTCCCACAGGGGTGCTATTATTATAGTATACAATATCTTATTAAAAGGTATGTCAGCTCAATTAATGTGAATTATTAATGTTACCTCTGTTGCTTGCAGTCATAAAAGCCAGTGTTTTATGGTAGGAGCATATTTCAGAGGAAAAACTTCAGTTACACCATCACTAAGCCTGACACTTGATTTGTTTCAATCTGCAGGCACACTCAGCCCACATGTCATTCAATCAGTAGAGTTGGCATCTATTAAATATTTTCATAACTTACTGGGGGGGGGGGGGGGGGGGGTAACTTCATGTCTTTCAGAAGCTGTGACAGACTCGCCCCCTTCATCCCCCCAGGGATCTGCTCCCCAAGCTCACACTGGCTCAACATGATCTCTATTGCCTCATGGGTCTTAAGGATGTGGGAATTTTGAGTGAATTTTAACATTGATCTCAGAATAAAGACTGAAAGGTCTGAGACAATGACATGAGAGGCACTTTAGCTCTGATAGTATGACAATTGCTTAGAAGTTTTGTGGTTTGGGGTTCAATCCCTGAGTCACTTGGTTAATTTTGAACTGCACTGTCCAGAAGAAAGTCTTGCAGTATTTCTGTCCTAGTGGTGCAAGCTGCTCTGCAGTTTTGAGGTGGTAAGACTGCTTGGAGTTTGTGAGTTCAGTCCTTCTTACTGTGCACTGACTTTTGAAGGCTGGTGTCCAAAGGAAAAAGTCTCAGTAACAGAGTTTTACTGTCTGTTGCAAAAGCTCATTTTGTAAGACAACTGCATGGAGTTTGGATGTTGTCTGTTTGATTCCCCCTAATGCACTTTGATTTTTGAAGGCTGGTGTCACAAGGAAAAGGTGAAAACCTCTGAGAAACAGACTGTCTTTCCTGTTTTGCTGAACTTTTGCAAGGACTCCTTGGGGCTCTGAGTTTGTGTGTTCGAACCTTTTGAGTCTTAGTGAATTTTGAAAGGCATGGTCTGAAGAAAAACGTGAAAACCTTTGGGAATAAGGGCATAACTGTCTGGTGCAATAGCTCAGTTTGCAAGAAGGCTGCTAATGGGTTTGAAGGTTGTTTTTTGATCCTTCTGAGGTACAATGAATTTTGAATGCTGGTGTCCACAGAAAAAGTGAAAACCTCTTAGAAACAGGTCACAGCTACCTGATCCAATAGCCTAACTTGGAAGAGGACTGTTGTGCGTTTGATCCTCATGTGGCTCAATGAGTTTTGAATGCTGGTGTCCAAAGAAAAAGTAAAAAACCTCTGAGAAAGAGTTCTCAACTGTCTGATCCAATAGCTGAGGTTGTAAGAGCATTGGTTGGGAGTTTGAGGTTGTGTGTTCACTTCTTATGATCCTCAGTGAATTTTGAAGTCCAATGTCCAAAGTGAAGATTTAAAAGCACTCAGAGAAAAGCTCCCCATGTGAAGGGGACTTGGTGGTGTAGTGGGGTCATCTGTGACAGGATGAAGCACAGAGGTTTGATACCTGCCAGTACTTGGAGATTAAGGAGGGGGCAGAATCTCCTTCTGAATCTGAATCGATTCGTTGCCAGTTATCCATTGTTTAAGCTAGTATGCGATACTATTATCTCGTTAAGAGAGATGGCACTGTAGCACCGGTCTCTACTGATATGTTTTTAATTTCTTTTGAGGGTTTCATAGGTGTCCAAATGACCCCACTAACATTTCTGTCTCTCCCACTGACAGATCCAGATCTGTCAGCTATTTATGTCACTGAGCTGGACTTTGAACCCTCTACCTCATATTGTTGAGAATCAACTGTGCCCACTGCTTACTTAAAAAGCTATTAAAAGGAGCTGTGGAGTTTCAGGTTGTTGTTGCTTTTCTTTACATTTCTGAGGAGAAAACAAAGAAAAGTCTCACTGCATATTACACCTTTGAAATTGGGGTAAGTGATTCTGGAGAAAGATAAATGATTGTTGCCACTCAACAAAACAATGACATTCAATTTTAAACCCAACCCAAAGCATCAGTATTTAATGACTTGGGAATGAGACTCAACAATCAGTGATCTCCCACCAGAAGCACTTACCCCACCTTTAAGTACGGTCTATATGCTGGCCATATACCGACAGTTTACAATATAGAAAACTGGAAGGGAGTTACTGAATCCCTCCAGTATACTTCCATTATCCAAAGCAAAGAGACTGTGTTTCTCTGTCAGCTGTTGAGGATTAAAACATGAGTTTAGGGCGGCTTGGCGAGGACCAGAAAAGAAATCCAAGAGTCAAGCAGCCTGAATGATTCATCATGTGCATTTGCTCATAATGTCAGTCAGTGAACATTTCAAACAGTAAGCTGAAGTCCTCAGAGGAAATACGATCGGCTGCTGGCCACCTTCACAGACACTAAAATCTCTGGATGAGGGTTTGGGATATTTTGGCTGCTGTGATTTACCAACAGTCCCACGTGCCAGCTGCTCTCAGTAGTCTTGTTTGGATTAAGTGATACCTTCTCTCCAGCAGGCACTATGCCTTGTTATGTGGTTTAAAGCGAAGTACAGAGTCTGATTTAGCTATGAAATCATACGATCAGTGTTTGGCAAAGCACTTTGAATCTTATTGTCATTTTAATCCTTCATGTGAGGTATAACCAGCAGACCTCAGTGGCTCGTCTCTCATAAGCTGAACAACAGAGACACTGAACAGATGAAGCTTTCAAGAGAGACAAAAAGGAGGTCTGCTGCAGAACATGACTTCTTTTTGGGTAAAACTGTTTTTAATAATTTACTATCAAAGAGGAGAACTAGAATCTGTTGTAGCATCAGATGATGTGTGCAGATTAATTTGTCAGGTAGGTAGCAGGTTTGCTTTAAATAACTGCTAAAACACTGGAGGCAATTAATAGCCTTGAGCTTTCTTTTTCTTTCTTTCTTTTTTTCCGTTTTTGTTTTTAGAAATTCTTTATTCTAAAATATTTAAGACACAGTGATGTAAGATAGGCTAACATGTGTAACCCGACTGAAACTTAGTAGCAGGTTTCTGTTTTGTGAATTTGTTTTTCTTCTCTAACATGGATACAGTTACTTGGGAGCTCTAAGCATAAGATAAAGGTACTACAAGGACAGACTAAAAAAAAATAAATAAAATAGAAATAATAATAACTTTATAGATTATTGAATGTATATACAATAAATACAATTTATAAAATAAATGGGTATTGCAGGAAAAAAATGACCATAAATATCAACAAAAATTTATATAATTTCTGAAAATCTATAAAATTATAACTTAAAGCAGCTATAAGGAACTATCATACTTTGTTGATTTTGGAGGCCCCTGTGGACAAAAGCAGTAGTGTTTACATCATCATAAAAAAAAAATGAAATTATCTAAAGAAAAATCTGACTCCTGCTTCTTTCTGACTGGCTTACATACCACTGTAACTTTGCCCAGGAAAATGTAAACACAGACTTGTTTCATCTGATTTCAAACAGTCTGTAACCCAGTGGCAGACGTTTAGATCAACTAAACAGCCAGTCTTCCTGTGGATGGTCTCGTTAACTTATGTAATAAATAATAAATTTAGACTGTTTCATAACCAGTTTAAACTTATTAGCTTTAACCTTGAACAAGGCTTAGCTATTCAAAATATACAGACTTTAATAAAGCACACTCAGCTGTGTGTTGATATTTATGCATAGCAACTGAAGGACCAGACGTTTTTCTCTGTACAGCTACGCAGCCGCCCCATCTGTGCAGTAAGACAATAACATGGTCATATAAAGTTGTGTCTGGTGCCATAGATTCAGCAGTAAACAGGTGCAGTAAGATTAGTGTTGGCAGAAAGGCAGCTGTCATTTGTCACAATGTTAATGAAATAGCTCCCTAAGGAGGAAGCACTTGGTACCGGATGACTGCTTTATTCCTAAAGGATTCGTGGAACTTATTTTTCTTCTTTGCTGTCAGGAAGAGCAGTGATGCAACAAGCAAAACACACTCCATCTTTACTCCCGCCTGACCCACAATTTGAATGTGTGATTGTCTTAAAAATGTGTCTGTTACAGATGAGATTAGTGCCATGAGAGTTTGATTAAATTGTTCAAATGTGTTGATGGATTTTCACACTTCATCACAGGTAGATCTGCCCCCTGGTCGAGGTGAGAGAAACTCTAAAGGTATGTGGCAGATAATGATGAAGATGTTTTAAAATCAATTTCCATAAAACGTTTTTTCTTTAAAGGCAAGAATGTCTGTCCCAACTTAAAACAGTTGAAGTGGTCTGTGTTAGAGATCAAGTTTAAGAAATAGTTCTGGCTGAGATTTGGGACTCTACTGGTTTCCTGGCAACGTCATGGCGATGACATGGTTCCAGGAAGTGCACCCAGCCAGAAAATAGTTAGGTGTAGGCTTATAACCCCCAAAACCCCACAATGTGTCATTTTTACACCTTGGATTTTATATCACATAAACAAATTAGATATAGCATGTTAATCAGAGTTTGACAGAGTTAGGAAAGCTGTTCCCCCCTAAGCTAAGCTAACTAGCTACTTCATAATATTTAACATACTGTAGTGGTATCAAACTTCTCATATAACTCCTGGCATAAGAGTGAAAAAGCATATTTTCCAAAATGTTTAATCATTCCCTTCATCATGATTATGAGTAACACACAGTACACGTCCATGTTTAAAAGACCAGTGTGTAATACAGTGGGAATATGTCAGGAATGGAATATAATATTCAGTATGTAAGAATGTTTTCATCAGTGTCTGATCACCTGAAAATAAGAATGGCTATGTTTCTGGACTTGGACTGAGCCATTTGGATCTGAAGAGCGTGTGGGTCCTATTCCATGGAGACCACCGTGTTGCACTGCTCTACTTCTTTTTTCTACTGTGGCCCAGAATAGACAAAACAAACAAAGGCTTTAGGTACCACTGAAGGTTCTCCTACATGTTTGAAAGGCGAGGGTAGGTTGAGATGTTTACAATCTCACCGTTAGATGCTTCCAAAGTCTACGCATTTTTTTTTAAAATGTCAAAACAGTTCTGGACAGACAGTCATGCTTATGTGAATGTGTATGTGAATGCATGGGCACAATGGCATCAGTCTTGTTTGTCCCTCATAATACAACATTTATAACATAATTTCATTTGAATAATCAAATGTAGCAAAAAAAAAAATGTGAGAAAAGAAGAATGTTATTTTTGTCAAAACATGACTTGCTGCCAGTTCAATTCCCGCCGGTGGCTCATTTGCTGCATGTCATCCCCTCTCTCTCTACCCCCTTTCATGCCACCAGAGGTCAGTCTCACAGTGGTGATGGTGACTGGGGGAAGTCACATGACTAACTAGTAAAAGAGAAAAATGCCTCTGCCCCTGTTTTCAAGTATTTTGGGTTTAGTCCCAATGATAAAGGTAAGCGATCACTGCAGACCGCTAACTGATCAGAGTAGCGTAGCATCATGAGTGTGTAACTTTAGAGTAGAGGGAACAGGACAGAGTGAGTGGCAGAGTAGAAAAAGGTGAGCAGTGAAGTTGTCAGTCTTGCAGTAAATATACAGTTTAGGTTTCACTTTGTCAGTGAATAAAGACTGCAGCTTCTCAACACCAAAGTAAAGATCCTGAGACTGTTGTAGTAAGTAAACTTCCAAAAGATTGTCAGGAAGGTATGAAAAATTAGATACTGCCCAAGCCTCATGTACGTATCTAATATTTGTTTCACTACAAACTTTACACTACTTTTACTGCAAAGGTATGTTTTCATTTACAAAGGATTTTCCAGTCCTCAAGTGTATCAAGAAACTGAACCTGCACTTCTTTTCTCTTCCATAAACCAAGTGGAGGTGCTACTGTTTTTGTTGACCAAAGAAATGTTCAAAGGCAGCAGTTTGGCGACAGAATTTATTTAATATAGATCTACAATATTTAGTGAGAGCAGGTAAATGAAAAAATCATATTTTATGATTCTCATTCGTGTCCCTCAAAGATGCCGGGGTTTATTCTTCAGCATCCTTTCCCTACAGTAGAAAGAAAATGGAAAGAAGACATAATGAATGACAGGAAAACTTGAGCTTGATCCAGTTAAAATCCAAAGTAAATGGGAATTAAAACAGTCACAGCAACCTACTGATGCCAAATATGAAATCACTTATGTTGTTTTCTCACAAGATTTTTAATAACTTGTGAGTGTTATGTATTACTTACTTTTCCAATATCCCGACTCTTTGCCCTCAGCTTGTTGACCTGAGACTCAGCGATGTCAGCTCTCTCCTGAGCCTCCTCCAGCTCGTGCTGCACCTTCCTGTACCTGGACAGGTGAGTGTTGGCCTGCTCCTCCTGTGAGGAGAAACAACATCCAGCAGGACTTGAAAAGTTTTTTACTGTTATGCTAACAAACAGAAGAAGGACATGATTGTTTTGCTCTCTTTCTTTGTGTACTGCATGCAACTTTTGAGACGATACAAACTGACAAATTCATAACAAGTTTGACTCACAGCCTCCTCAGCCTGTCTTTTGTAGGCCTTCACTTTCAGCTGCAGCTTGTCCACCAGATCCTGAAGTCTTATCACGTTCTTCTTGTCCTCTTCAGTCTGCAGTGGACATGAATTCATGATTAAAATATATGAATTTACACCTTTCCATTGGACAACTGTAATAAAAAGGGGGGAACCCTTCTGACCTGATAGGTGAGCTCTTTCACTCTTCTCTCATATTTACGAACACCTTTGACAGCATCTGCTCCTCGTCTCTGCTCAGCCTCAACTTCTGCCTCAAGCTCACGGACCTGAAATTAGAACAATATATGCTTTTGCAGGGAGACTTTAAATCTGATCTCAAATTTTGTTTTAATGTTAGTGTTCAAATTCATCTTTACCCTGGCCTCCAGTTTCTGGAGCTGCTTCTTGCCGCCCTTCATGGCAAGATTCTCAGCCTCATCCAGACGGTGCTGCAGGTCCTTCACTGTCACCTCCAGGTTCTTCTTCATCCTCTCCAAGTGAGCACTGGTGTCCTGCTCCTTCTTCAACTCTTCAGCCATCATGGCAGCCTGAAATTTTGAAGAATAAAAGTTAGAGTGTAAGCCTGTTGCAGTTTAATGTGTCACCTGCCAGAGCACTGGTAGTAGAGGAGAAATAGCCTAAATTAACATGATATGCACTGACATATTATGCACCACAGGGATGACTCACATCAGTGATGGCCTTCTTGGCCTTTTCTTCAGCATTTCTTGCTTCCTGCACAGAATCTTCTACTTCGCCTTGGACTTGAACAAGGTCAGCTTCCATTTTCTTCTTGGTGTTGATGAGGCTGGTGTTCTGTTATTAAAGAAAAAACAATAAATTTTCATGTGTTGAATTATAGACAGTGTTCCTTCACAATTTCCATTTCAAAATCCCATTCCAGAATCTAATTCCAAACCCCTTGACAGATTTCCCAGACCATATTTGACATCTATGTATAAATAGCTAGATGTTTGTTATGTCCATACAACTGTTAACATGTATGCTACATTCCAACTATGTAAGTTATTAAACAGAATAGGAGCACTAGTCTGGAAACACTTAGTTTTTTCATATTTATGAATACCTGGAAATTACTAAAATCAAATTTCATAATTATCCATACTGCACAGGAACCAGGCATAGAAGAACAGCGTTAAAATTCTTGTTTGTCAGCCTGTGAGACGTACCTGAGAGTGCAGCAGCCCCACACGCTCACTGGCATCAACCAGCTCCTGTTCAGCCACTTTGCGGCCTCTCTCTGTCTGCTCCAGAGCAGCTCGCAGCTCCTCGATCTCAGCCAGCATCAGGTTGTTCCTGCGCTCCACCATGGCGACCTGCTCCTTCATGTCTTCCTGGCTTCTAATAGCTTCATCAAGATGCAGCTGGGCATCCTGAATTGTAAAACATTGATAGATGTGTCAGTAAACACCTACTGCTACTTTTTGAAGGGAGATGCTAAAAAATCCTTCAGAGGGTGTACCTTAAGCTGTCCCTGGACATTTCTGAGCTGTTTCTGGGCTTCAGCTGCCTGGCGGTTGGCGTGACTCAGCTGAATCTCCATCTCATTGAGGTCTCCCTCCATCTTCTTCTTGATTCTCAGAGCATCGTTCCTGCTCCTGACCTCAGCATCCAGAGTGCTCTGCATGGAGTCAATCACTCTCTGGCTGTTCCTCTTGATCTGCTCGATCTCCTCGTCCTTCTCTGCAAGTTTTCTGTCAATCTCACTCTTGACCTGGGTGAGTTCAAGCTGAACGCGGAGAATCTTGGATTCTTCATGCTCCAGGGTAGCCTGTAGACAAGTATGACCTTTATCAGTTAGAGCACAGAACAGTTCCTTCATTAAAAATACAGAAAGCACGGCTCTGAGTCAGACAGCGAAGAAAAATAGCAAAAAGTGTCATGTCCAACACCTTAACAAGATAAAACTGTCTCACAGCTGCAGCAGAAACAGGAATGCAACCTTTTTCTTTTTGTATTAATTTAGATTTTGTATTTCTACTATATATATATGCTATACTGTATGCTTTGTTTTACCTCTGCCTCTTCCAGAGCAGTCTGGATCTCTGACTTCTCGCCTTCCACTGTCTTCTTTCCCTTCTCCAGCTCATGAATTGTCTTACCGGTCTCACCAAGTTGTTCACTCAGGTCTGAAATCTCCTCTGTTGGAGCAGATTTATGAAGTATTAATGTTAGATATTCAGCTATGTAGTAAACTTACTAAAGGTTAGAGTGCAGTCTGTTGAGGAAAACACAATTAATTGTCTTACGTTGCAGATTCTTGTTCTCCCTCTTCAGGGTCTCCAGGTGATCCAGAGCTTCTTCATATGAATTTTTCAGCTTGAACATCTCAGTGCTGAGAGAACGAGCTTCTTTTTGAGCTCCCTCCAGCTCTGCCTGGCTCTCCTCATACTTCTGTTTCCACTCTGCAAGAATCTGAAAGTGAAGCAAACAACTGAGTGCTTTTTGTCACCTCATTTTGCCGATCAAAATTGTATGTTTATAGAAAAATATGTCACCTTGTCAAAGTTCCTTTGCTTCTTGTCGAGGGTAGCAGCCAGAGCATTAGCTCTCTCCACATCAATCATCAGGTCCTCCACTTCACCCTGCAGTCTCTGCTTTGTCTTCTCCAGAGAGGCACATTTTGCATTCACAGCCTCGATGGATTCCTCTGCATCCTGAAGACGCTGAGCAAGCTTTTTCCTGATAAAGAATACAGTAAACAGGTTTTAGGATGATTCACAGAATTAGCGCACATGGAAATAGTGTGATTTCAGGACTGATCATTACTTGGCCTCCTCCAGCTCCTCAGTGCGCTGAATGGCATCAGTCTCGTATTTGGATCTCCACTGAGCCACCTCACTGTTGGCCTTGGACATCGCACGCTGCAGCTCGGCTTTGGCCTCCTGCTCCTCCTCAAACTGCTCTCTGAGCAGGTCACAGTCATGACGAGCTGACTGAACAGCGTGAGCCAGAGCGTTCTTGGCCTATAATCCAAATGAGAACTTAATTAATATTTGATTCCAATCGTCTGGTGGCCTTTTCCTCTGTGATTATCCTGCTGATTTCACTGACTGTTACCTTAACTTCCTCCTCGACGTGCCTCTTCAGCTCCTCGATCTGCTGAGTGTAAGCCTGCTTGCCTCTCGTCAGCTGAGAAACGAGAGCTTCCTTCTCCTCCAGCTGACGTGTACATTCACCTAATCAAAGACATTAATGTATATACAGAGTTCATATTATAATGATTAGAGATTATGTGCAGCAAAATCTTAAATTTAGGTAGAGGAAAATGGAAGGAATGAAACTTGTTTAAAGTAGGAGATAAACAATAGTAGGTAAGTTCACGGTATATGTAGTTAGCCTTAATTTAAATTTAATACCTTTTAAGACCTTTTTTAAGACCCTTTCATTACATTTTAAGACTTAATTGCCACATGGAGTTCTAACCGATTTCATCAGCGACACACTTTAACTTACATTTACTATGCACTGATTGTAAGATAGCACAATTAAACAGTCGTAATTTCCCCGTTAGATAGATAGTTTAACATCCTGACATAAAGGACCTTAATGTAATGTCCTTACAGTTGTCCTTGTGGGATGATGTCAAATCTTATAGGATAATAAATAAACTACACAGAATCTCACTACACAACTACACAATTATCTAATTCAGACAAACTTTAGCATACAAGCTATTTGCCCAAAGTACATATTGAAAACAAGCTACAAACTAGGAAAATAGCATTTGGGACTTTTCTTACTTTTTAAGGGCTTTAATTGTCGTTGATTTATCAATTCTTAACCCTTTTTAACATCCTGCATAAATCCTGGAGTTGAAGTTTGATTTAGGTATCTTCAGGAAAATTAATGCACTAATACTCAAGTAAAGTATAGATACTCAAAAAATGTACTTAAGTACAGTACTAAATGTAAGTAAGTAAATGTACTTCATTCCTGTCCACCACTGGTGTAGTGTAAATGATGATGCTACAAAATGGCAGCATGCCCCATATATGTTGCACTGTTGTGACTGAAGAAGAACCTTGAATGTAAAAAAAATTAAATTTGCCACTAACTAATCATTAAGTCAGACAGTCAGAGGCAACTTGTAATTCAATTCTGAACGGGCAAAAACTAAATTGCGTGTAAAGGAAGTTGCCCTCACCATGAGGGCATATAAAAATCATACCCAAATATTTAGGGGTTGGATAGATTGCAGAGGAGAGATTGTTTATAATGTTGCTACTGGCAACTACCAAGTGCAGAAACCCAGTTTTTAGAGAATAATTAACACCCCCCAGAACATGATATTCATACCATTTTCAGTTTGAAGTCTTGCTTTCTGTGCACTCAAGTCGTTAAGCTGTCGAACATTTTCATCATTCTTGGATTTGAGCTCACTCAGTTGATCCTCTAATGTCCTGCACATCTTTTCAAGGTTTGACTAGAAAAAGAAAACAGGTATAAGTATAAAAATATTGCCATTATATTTTTCTCCCTGTATGAAAATGTATCAATCCTAACCTTTGATTTAGCAAATGTCTCCATGTTGCTGCTGAGGTCATCAATCTCCATCTTGAACTCGCTCTTCTCTTTCTCCAGCTTCTGTTTGACTCTCTGGAGGTTATCTATCTGTTCTCCCAGCTCGGCCACACTATCAGCCTGCTTCTTGCGGAGAGCTGCAGCGGTGGCCTCATGCTGCAGGGTGGACTCTTCGAGATCACGACGCAGCTTCTGAAACTCGGCCTCGCGCTTCTTGTTCATCTCGATCTGAGCAGCTGTTGCTCCACCAGCTTCTTCGAGCCTCTCGCTGATCTCCTCAAGTTCCCTAGAGAGATCAGACCTCTGCTTCTCCACCTTGGCTCGAGCAGCCCGCTCAGCCTCAATCTCTTCCTCCAGCTCCTCAATACGAGCCTGAAACACACAAAGTTTAACTGAAAATAATTCAAGAAATTTTAATGTTCCCTTTGCCTTCAATTAATGTTTCCAGTTATACCTGAAGTTCCTTTATCTTCTTCTGTAGCTGGATTCCAAGAGACTGCTCATCCTCGATCTTACTCAGAAGCTGGCTCGTCTCAAAGTCTTTCCTGGAGGGGACAGAATCAATTCAGAGTATTAAAGTTGAGTTGAGTAGTATCTTTAATTAAATAATTTACTGCAAGTATGTATATGGATTTATAGGAGTTTGTTTATTCTTACTTCTTGATTTTCTCTTCAGACTGCTGCTTGTCATTCTCCAGATCCATTATGGATTCCTGGGCCAGTTTCAAATCTCCCTCAAGCTTCCTTTTTGCTCGCTCAAGATCCATACGGAGTTTCTTTTCTTGCTCCAGGGAACCTTCAAGCTATCCAAAAAACAGATGTTACGTTAAAAAAAGTTGTAATTTAATAGATTTTCAAATTTTGATGAAATTTATGTGTTTTATTTTCTGTAATAGTCATTTTTTCCTCCACCAAAGAGGTTATGTTTTTGGCACCATTTGTTTTGTCTGTCAGTATGATTATCAAAAAACTACTAGCCCAATTTTCATGAAACTTGGCAGACGGGTGATGCATGAGCCAAGGAAGAACCCATTAAATTTTGGAGTGGATCCGAATCATGAGGCAGATACATGAATTATTTTTCACTTTCATTAACATTGCTAAATAGGGAATTTGGCCTTGGCAGAGTTCTGTGCTCTCCCAGTGCCTTTGAAGTTGCATATACTTTGAGTAATTACCTCTCTATAAAGCTGTTTTTATTGTTGGTGATGTAATCCACCATCCCTACACTGGATTTTAGTTGCATAAAAAACAAGACGTGGATGTATTAGTTAATAACCTCAGTGTTTACTGTCCACTCTTTTAACACTGTTTCAAAGCTATATATTACTTTAGCAGTAGTTTATGATTGGTTGTCAGCATCTGTCTACAAAACAAGATAACAGCTGTTTTCTGCATTTTTGTCAGCAAGAGCAGCCACAGTGAGCTGTTAGATGAAGAGCTGCAGACTTCATCTCATCAGCAAGGTACAAACTTGACTCTGTTCTGCTATCGTGGTGAAATCTACTCGAGCCGTGTGCAGCATGAAATGAGGTCACTGTCACTTGTGGCATGATGGAAATGTTTTTTTCAACAGTGTGAATTTGTTTGGCTGCACTGTAAACAGATGAACCGGCTGTTCTTGTGTCACTGAGAAAGTTGCTCCACGAGGAGTATTTGCAGCCCCCAAGAATTCTGGGACCTCTAGTATCAAACCACAGTTTGTTACCATGATAACTACCTAATCAACCAGGACTAATCCTGGTTGATTAGGTAGTATCAATCATGAGAATAACTATTTTTAAGGAGAGATTTTTGGTCTTTTATTAGCAACTTTAACGTTTGCTGTTAAATCTACTCACGTCATCCACTTGCTGCTCCAGCTTGGTTTTGGCCTTCGTCAGAGTGTTGACTTTGTCTTCCTCTGCCTGCAGATCATCAAGGGTCTGCTGATGGGCCTCTTGGAGGGCTTTCTTCTCTTTGGTCAACTTGGCAATGGCCTCATCTTGGGAAGCCATTTCCTCTGTCAGGTTTTTGACCTATAAAAGTTTACAAGAATTTTAAGTAACAAAATGTTTTTAATCTACACTGAAGTGACAGTAAGTTATTAAAAAGACTCTCTTGTAACCTTGTTCTCAGTGGCATGTTTCTCCTTTTCCACTTTGGCCAAGGTGAGCTCCAAGTCATCGATGTCTTTCTTCAGCTCAGAGCACTCGTCCTCCAGCTTCCTCTTCTTTGCTGTAAGTTCAGCATTGATTTCTTCCTCATCCTCAAGTCTCTCAGCCGTCTCTTTGAGTTTGGCTTCAAGCTGGATCTTTGCTTTAATGAGCCCCTCACACCTTTCCTCTGCATCGCTGAGGTTTTCACCTTCCTAAAGGTCAATGCAAACAAGTTTACATCATTGACAAATCAGTAATTTGATAGGATAGTTAGGATATTAAGTAGATATGCACATGTGGTGTGATGAACTAACTTACAGACTGCACTTGCAACAACAGGTCATTCTTCTCCTGCAGCAGAGAAACCATCTTCTCCTCCAGCTCTTTCTTCTTAGCCAGAGCCTTCGCTAGATCCTCTTTGGTCTTCTCAAAGTCCTCTTTCATTTGTGCCATCTCTTTTTCAGTCTCTGCACTCTTCAGCAGAGGCTTAATCTTGAAGTACAGCTTCATCCATGGCCAGGTTTTGACATTCATGAAAGAGCGGATGTTGTACTGGATGGAGTAAATGGCCTCTCTGATGAAAACAACAAAAGAATTGAGTTAGAAGCTCTGTATTGTATAAATAGGTAAAAAACTTAAAAACAACATCAATAACACAGAGACACATTACCTCCTCTCCATCATCTTGACAAATTCTCTCCTCATGAGGAAACCTCTGCAAACAGCTTGAGTCATTGTGACCAACTCAGCCAGTTTCTCGTCTCTCATCTCCTCCAGCAAACCCAGCAGACCGGCTTTGAAGAACACCTGAGAGTCAATAATTGTAATTATTTTTAGTCACTTATTATTGATAATAGATCCTCTTATGCCTCTTTGCTAACAGTTTT
Source organism: Lutjanus erythropterus (assembly GCF_056507025.1). Lineage (NCBI taxonomy): Eukaryota > Metazoa > Chordata > Actinopteri > Lutjaniformes > Lutjanidae > Lutjanus > Lutjanus erythropterus. Next base: position 26,064,284 of record NC_139318.1, read on the forward strand.
GTCTAAGGAAGCGTTTCTCACTCTACCTTTGTGTGGCCAAACTTGTACTGAGTGTGGTCCACATCGATGGATCCCAGCAGTTTTTCTGAGGCCTTCTTGTTGTCAATGAACTGGCCCTCTGGGATGACACTAGCATTTAATACTTTGTATCTGGAAGTAAAGATTGCATTCAGTTAGACACATTAGCTTGAAGATAATTAACACAGTGACTCAGTGACTGAGGAGATTATATTTCTGCTACCTCTGCTTGAAGTCACCATAGAGGATTCTGCTGGGGAAACCTTTCCTGCAGATCCTGATACCTTCCAGCACACCATTACACCTCAGCTGGTGGATGACCAGGAAGTTCTCCATGAGACCTACAGTACAATACATTATTTAGAAACATTATTTGTAAAATTGTACAAGAAAGGGCTATGTTTATTAGCCATCAACACTGAGATAAAGAGCACATACCTGGTGTCTTTGATTCATTGGGAATCAGGCAGCGTACAAAATGAGGATGTGTGCTCCTCAAATTTGTCATCAGCTTGCCCAAATTCTCCTGAAGGATCAAAAGGACACTGAATTAAAAAAAAAGGCACTGCATTAGTGTAATGAAGCACACACAGTAAGTCTTTTGTGTCTTACCCTGAACAATGCAGACACAGTCTGGAAGGAACCACCCTTCTTCTTGCCAGCTTTCTTGCCGCCACCACCCTCAGCTGTCGCAGAACAACAATTGAAAAGATTAAATTCAACACAATTTCTACTCTAACTAACTATAAAGTTAGGAATCTCTGTCTGTCTGTCCTTCAGTTTTCCTGATAACCTTTCATCTGATCATTTTCACACTTGGCAGGTGCACTACTAAGGATACCAAGGGAGCAAAGTGTCAAATTTAGTGCAATTTGGCCATATAGAGGTAATATAACAAACTTCTAACTTTCAAACCATAAGTATCAGAAACTAAATTTCAAAGATCTTTTTTCGCGGATTATTTGGAGCCAGCCTTTAGGCCATTTTAAACTTTGTCCAAATCTGTTTTTTCACTGCTACGCCAACAAATTTTCAGCAATTGTCACTAAATTTGCTACAGAACATCTCTGGACCAAGCTGGTAAAAATTACTTTTTTTGAATTTTTAAAGCTCAATACAGTTTTAATATAGCTGGTCCACAAAGTTTGCTCAAATGCTGTTGGCATGTCACATTTCCTGAACACTTTTTGCTACTCCAACCACATTTGGCCAATAGGTGGCAGCATTAGCTTCTTCAGCATCATCTAATTATAAAGGTAAGAATCAGCCTTTCTGTATGTATGTATGTAGGACTGTCACTTGCATATCTTGAGACCCAAACACATGATTTACCTCACATTTGGCATATGTATTGCTGAGGACCCAAGGAAGAGCAGTTAAGTGTGAAATCGATCAGAGTAGTTCTCAAGAACTCTGCAAACAACTGTGCTGCAATTCTAAACAATGCTGCAAGCAGCAATAGCAAGAGGTAGGCAAATGGCCCATTTAAAACGGGCACAGGCTCTGAAGAGCCACACTTCAAACAGGCACTGCACTACTATCTCATAATGGAGAGACAGGTAACAGTGTGTACCTTCTGCTGAGGCATGGGATGCATACAGGAAGGACAGCAGCTTCACTGAAGACTTCTGATAGAGCTGAACCACTGAGTCGTTCAGAGGGTCCTTGTTCTTGTCCAGCCAGCCAGTGATGTTGTAGTCGACAGTGCCAGCATAGTGCACCAGAGAAAAGTGAGCCTCAGCCTTGCCTTTGGCTGGCTTTGGCTTCTCAAAAGACTTGCTTTTGCCAAGATGCTGGTCATACAGTTTGTTCTTGAAGGTGACATCTGTAGCCTTGGGGAACATGCACTCCTCTTCAAGGATGGAGAAGATGCCCATTGGCTGTCGTGATGAGATGATTATTAAAAACAAAAACTTTCAAGTCATCAGATCTTTTCTTTGTTTGTGAATATACTGCATGTGACTCACCTTCTCAATAAGCTCAATGCAGGCAGCCAAGTCCATACCAAAGTCAATGAACTCCCATTCAATTCCCTCTTTCTTGTACTCTTCTTGCTCCAGGACAAACATATGGTGGTTGAAGAACTGTTGCAGTTTTTCGTTGGTGAAGTTGATGCACAGCTGCTCCAAGCTGTTGTACTGATTTCAAAAAGACAGATGTGGAGTAAGTTCATATTCATTTATGCCAAAGCCAAAGGTTAGAGGAAATTGCATCACCAAACTTACATCAAAAATTTCAAATCCAGCAATGTCGAGCACACCGATGAAGAACTGTCTTGGCTGCTTTGTGTCCAACATCTCGTTGATTCTGACAACCATCCACAAGAACATTTTCTCATAGACGGACTTGCAGAGAGCCATGACAGCATTGTTGACCTGATTTTACAAATACAACAGTGACAAGACAAAACATTACTAAGAATGTCAAGAGAATGAACAATGAACTGGTTCAAAGTTTCCAGGTGTTAAATGATTGCTTATGACTGTGCAGTATGTGAACATTGTACCTGAGGCACAGTCTGACCCTTAGTCACAAACTCATTTCCGACTTTCACCCTCGGGTAACACAGAGCCTTCAGCAGGTCAGCCGAGTTCAGGCCCATGAGGTACGAGATTTTATCAGCGACTAGAAAATGAAAGAATTTTGAGATATCATTTTATAGAAAATACAAGCAGAAGAATTAAACAAAGTATTGCTGTTAATAAATGAAAAAAGTGCAACACACCCTCAGTGCCATCAGGCTCAGCCTGCTCTTCACGCTGCTTCTGCTTAAACTTCATGTTTCCATGTTGCATCACAGCTCCAGTCAGCTTGTACATGCTCACCTTCTCTTCTGCGCTGAAGCCCAGGATGTCGATAGCAGTCTGTGTGAGTATTCAAAGAAAATAACATCATAAGCTCTCAGGAAAAAAACAACATTCTGAAATGCATAGTTTTATTTTACAGTATGGATTTGATAATTTTCTTACATCAGTGGCAATGAACTCCTCAACGTCATTGATACTCTTGACCGTGATCTCACCCTGACTGATCATGGGGTAATCGTACGGGTTGGTGGTGATGAGGAGAGCCTCTGACAAAAGAAAGCACATGTGGTTAATTTTTTTAAACCAATATACCAACACAGTTCTCATAGCAGTTTGTGAAATAGTCACAACATTTAATCTATCAGATTTATATACATTAACAAAGCAGCAACCCCTGGGGCAAAAAAAAAAATGAAGCTAAACATGTTTACAGCCATGTTTACACAAAAAGCATTTTTGTTCTCTTTAGCTGTTTTCCCTGTTCATGACAACTGTACAGGGGGTGATATTTTTTTTTTATCTAACTTTATATAAGCCTTAAATTACATTAAGTCAGGCACTGGCATGATGGCAATGGCCAGAGCTACCACACTGGTAGCTTCACAACAACTTCTCAGAAACCTATGGGTGACATCACGGAGGCTCTGTTTATGACATGGGCATGAATTTTCCATTCTTTTCATGAAATTCAGCATGACTTTCAAAATAATATATTATCCACTGTCATACTCATTTTGCAGTCAAGTTAGCAATAATAAATATGTAATATACAGTTATATTAACCCTGGTTTGAGTTAATATAACTATTTCCTTAAGACAATCAACACTTCAGGTCTCAGATAGGAACTGAATTTTGAATATCCTTCTGATTGACCTTTAACAATCAACAAAATGTCCTACCTATCAGCTCAGGCTTGTGGCCCGTCATGAGCTGATAGAAGATGTGGTAGCTCCTCTCAGCAGACAGCTGGAACGTCACTCGAGACTTCTCCAGCAGATCTGTCGATCAAACAGTTAGACACCATTCAGCTCGGTTCAATAAGCTGAAGTTACAAAAACAAACTTTGTAATTTCTAGCCTTACATGTTTCAATATCTGCTGAGGCCAGCTTGCCAGATGTTGCAAAGTGGATTCTGATGAATTTACCCTATTCGAAAGAAGACTTTAGGTTAGAATTATAGTTTCTTGCATTCTGACATTGTTTAAAAAGACTCATGTTAACAAACACTTACAAAGCGGGATGAGTTGTCATTCCTCACAGTTTTGGCATTACCATAAGCCTCCAGCAGGGGATTGGCTGCAATGATCTGATCCTCCAGAGAACCCTTCATTCAGAAAACAAGCCAGGAGAAAACAAGAATGAATGCTCCATACACGACAGTCCAAGATGATGTTCAACTCTTTTTCATAAGACTATTTACAGGTATGTTCATTTACCTGCATTTTTCCAGGAGTTGGCTCTGCTTTCTTTCCACTAGACACTGCGATTGTCGCAAAGTACTGGATGACACGCTTGGTGTTGACAGTCTTCCCAGCACCGGATTCTCCTCTTTGGGCATAAAAACAGGTCAGTTAGCACCAGAAACATCTTGTCTTAGGAAAACTGAACCAACTCTTGATCAGACTTGTGGTGCAGACAAATGTTGTTCAGATTATGTTAAAAAATACAGTGTGTCGAAACCTTATTCTATGTGCAGTTATATCGATTTTAGGATCACTGCTGTCACACATAGTTCAACACAGCCATATCGGCATTTTTCCTAAAATGTTACTACGTCTTGAGGTGAAAAATTGATACAGATTCACCTAAATATCGATCCCTGCTCCCATCCACACAAGACCCCATGCAAGAAATGTTCCTGAACATTTAAGGGATAAACTTCATGTGTGAAAGGGACTTATGTTACATGAATGAGATGTAAAATGATGGCAAACTTACGTGATAAGGATAGACTGATTCTCACGGTCTGTAAAATAAAAAAAAAATAACATATTGGTAAGTTTCAACATAGGGTCATAAGGGCTAACAACTGCTACAAATGTAAACCAGTGATGTGGAGTTCTTGTAATGTCAAGATATTTAAAAAGTGAAAATTTTCTGTTAGCTGCTGCTTGTTCAAGATATATCCAGAACATTTGATATACATGATAAATGTTACTCTCCTCTAAAATAATTATGGTTTTGCATTTAAAATGTGGAAAATTTCTACACATTTCTTATACACACCAGTGAGCATGAACTGATAGGCGTTGTCAGAGATGGAGAAGATGTGGGGTGGAGCCTCAACCCTCTTCTTGCCTCTGTATCCTACTACAACTACTGCATCATACACTGGGAGCCACTTGTAGGGGTTCACAGTGACACAGAACAGCCCTGAGTAGGTCTGTGGAGACAGAGAGGATTCGTATAGATACACGTCTTGCTGTAGTCATGTTTTTAATCTACTGATCATTACGATCAGGTCAAACTCACGTAGATCATCCATGCTGCGTAACGCTCTTTGAGGTTATACAGCACAGCGGGCTCACTGAGGTGGGTCATCATGGCCATGTCCTCAATCTTATCGAACTTCGGAGGGTTCATGGGGAAGACTTCAGTATCTTTTACAGTGATTGTCTGTTACAGGGACAGAAACAACACAGGACTTAAGTTTTGACAGTAAACTGGTGATGACAGAGAGCTGATCAGTATTCATTATTATTTGTGTTACAGCAGGAAATATTTAAACAGTTTAAATCCTTTTTGTTTTTCCTTTTAAGCTGCTGCAAGCAACTCTGGAGGAAGACAGAAGATCTGTGGTGGGGTCAAGTCACCAACAACGTGAGAATGAGACTTAACAATCAACTTCTCCAGAGTCGCTTGTGGCAGCTTTAAAAGATTATTACAGAGAAATTACAAAAACCTTTTAAAAATGAACATGTTCCTGTGATTCAGACTGCCATTGTGCTCACCTTTCCACAGAGAGTCTCCACGGTGGCTTTGCCGCCGTCCCTCTTGGTCAGTTTCCCCTTGAGGTACATCTCATTGGGTTCAGCCACAAAGTATGCTGTTTTAGCATCAAAGGGAGTGTTTTGAGCCTCAATACGCTCTCTTTCTGGTTTCCGGAGGTAAACAGCCGCCGGGCCAAAACACTCCATTTCTGCGTCCCCACTCATGGTGACCCTTTACTGCAAGTAAGTAAAAAAAGTTTCTTATTTCAGTCATTATTTCTTTGCACTACACAATTGAACAAGACTTAATCTAATGTTGTGATGAATGAAGAACAGAGGAAAATGGACAAGTCTATTTTACTTAATTATGCTTCATGCAAAATGAATGAGAAAGTTAAACAGAAATTTTGTTATGTTTTCTGTGTTAATTGTATATTTTCTTTGTTGATGCCATGACTTCTTACGTGTGCTACTAAACCCTTGTTAGTATCAGATGTTTTGTTAAAAAGGAACATGGTGGAACACTAAACAAATAGGACAGTTACTGTTTTTCTATATAATGATGCAGGCATGATTAATGGAGTAAGATGCACAAAATACTATTGATTTAAAATGTCTTTAGACAAAATGATAACAGTGATAAAATAAATTACCTTCTTTCCTCCCCTCAGAAGAACAGATTGATTGATGGTTTAATGAGGGTTCTGAAGAAAAGAAATTGTTTCAATTAATAACTGTGATTAATCTGTTTCAGATTAAAAAAAATAAACTTACTGTACACTGAAGTCCTGGCATAAACACAACAGTTCTGTATTCACTTTATGGTGTCTGGCTGGCAATAAGTGGTCATGCCCTGCATTGTTCATTAAGCTGCTGCTTTTCCTCCTGCTAATAAAAGACTGCAACTCACTCACCTTGACTGGTCGCCTGTCAGTCCTTGGGGGTGTCCAGCCTCCCTTCTTATATAGAGAGATCGCTGTTCACTCAGCAGACATGACTTTCTTTATTTGGTCATGCATTTTTACGCTGTCTGCTTGAGTATTTTTGCCCCTAATATGATATCTGGCATCTTTTGTCACAGTTTATCACAAATGAAAGTCACTTCCAGACTCGGAGGGTTTACAAAGCTTTAGTTTAGCAAAGTTTTAGGCGATGATAAGAATTTTAAATGGGAAATAAATACAAAGATTGTTATTTGAATGACAGAAATTAATATGGTTAATTAGTGTGAACAAATGGCAAAAGCTCCTTATTATTGTCATCACCAGATTATCTCAGCTTTGTCAATAAAAACAAACATGAACAGAGTGTTGATGTTTTTCCTCAGTCATTTATCATATTAATCAGTATGATTTGTTTAAAATACTGTAGATGCCACAATGTTCTCTGGGGCTACAAAACATTTGTCTCATTGTAAACTGTTTTACTAGAGGAGTAACGGTGCCACACAATAGACACAGTTAAACTAGAGAGTGATTTTAAAAGTGTATAAATAGATCAAGACACCCACAATGAAGCATTTTTTAACGCTGTGTAAATATTGTTCTGGCTGGCGTATTGGTTACTGAAGTTCAGACATTGTTTTGGTCTTTACGATAATCTCCTTAATGCACCTTGGCACTGCAGAGGATCCCACTTTAGCCGTGGAGAAGCTCTCATATGTCACTGGTATTCTGTTGCAGAAGCCTTGCAAGTCTTTCCTGTGACAAAGGAGCAGGATTGGGCCTAACAGTTGCTAATCTAAGAACCTGTGGAAATGATGATACCTCATGATAGCAGAAACACTCGCTGAGGTCTGCGTTTTATGAAATCCCAAAGTTAATTAGATTTGTTCTGTAGAGAGGAAGGACAATACAAAGAACAATACTCATATTTATAGCACTTTAATTTCCCCTGTTGTTGCTCCTCTGTTGGGATATTTAAGTATCCGGTAAAACATAACATATGAATCCTGTGAAAAATAACTTGTCAAACAAATGGTGATGGCATTGCTTTGAAGTTGACTAGGTACAAAAGTCCATCATAAAGCACGTGAGGTACTGTCATAACAATGACACATCTTCTGCTTTTGCTGCAAATACAAACATCACAAAATCTCACTGTGTTACAATAATTTCATACAAAAACTGTATTGTGACATTCTACTAGCAGTGTTGTGACATGAAAACCCCCTAAAAAGAGATCATTGTGACATATGGAATGATAATAATGGCTGCCAAAGGTCTTATTATCTCATTATAACAACTAATGGTGGCAATCTTGGAGCAGGGCCTGTGTTTGAGTTAATGTGATAAGATTAGAAACACCACAACATCACTGACACACGGGTCGTGAGTTAGAAATGTATGACATTGGGAGAAAGTAACATGGGATGTGCATGACCCAGAACAAGAAAACTGCAGCGGGGCATTGAAACCACCCAGAACATCACTGGTACTGATTAGGTGAGATGCCTGCGCAGAGCTCAAAGGATACTGAAAGACAGTACCCACCCCAGCCACAGCCTGTTCACCTGGCAAGAGATACAGAAGTATCCACTGCCGTACTATCAGACTACACCTCGACCTCTTCCCTCAGGCTGTGTGACTGTGTTATTCATTCTCACCACTTTATCATGTATTAAATATATTTTAATCTCTTCAAGCAATCTATTGTACATAATTTTAAATGTGTTGCTACATCTAAATCTCGCTATACAATCTTATTGTATAGAGATAAATAATTTGATCTTGTCTTGTATCTTGATAGTGTGTATATATTTAACATGTAATTGTTATTACTTCGGTAAAAGTAAAGAAATATATTCAGAGGATATTATTTTTTCTTCACATTTGCTGCTAATAAAGATGATCTTACCCCAGTAGCCAGACTTGGGTGCGAGGCGAGCAACCTCACCCTATAAAGAAATCTTACTATGACACAGAAGCTCCAACAACTTCATTGCAGAAGACTGTTGCGGCCTCATGTCCCACCTGGGACGAAGAGGATTAAGTAAGTAATTCTAAACACTAAATACGGAGGCACGCATTTGAATGACAGGATACATGATATAACACACTTGTGCAGTAGCAAGTGGTGTTAAAAGTTTTAAATGTCTTCTCTTGGCTGCCATATTCACAAAACATTTTATCTTTAAGAAGAGAGCTGATTTTACCAGGTATTACTTAAACTGGTCTAAGAAAAGCAGTCCTGTTTTTAGACTGATGACATATTATCCCAAAGAATTTTTGCAATTACTGAGGAATAATTAAGGCTCCACAGCCGTATCGTCCTGATTATACAGACAGGTGATGACTGCACGGGTCCTTCTTCTATTTTTGTACATATTACTTTCCAGCCAGAATTCAGTCTGAGTTGTGCCTTAATCAGTACTTCTCTCTCTTCTTTTTTTTTATGTATTCATTTTCTGTTGCTCTGCTGTTTTTAGTGTTTTTGTGCCTCTCTCTCTTTGATGTTTTTAATATTGCCCTGTGAAGTACGTATGAACTTGTGCCATACAAATATACTTGAACTTTATTCAAGAATGTCTTAAAGCTGAAGGGAGGCTGTGTAGCGCCTGAGCTATTCATCTGGATTTTGGTCATGTGATGGAAAGAGATCTGTAAACACTAGGATCTAATTTGGTACCCTCATGAGTGTGTTAATGTTTCTAAAGTGTCAACAGTCATTTTAAATACTATTCAAATACTAAATACTAATACTAAGTAAATACTAAATACTGAAAACACCTACTTTTCATTGCTCTTCCAACAAAAAAAATAAATAAATAAGCAACAATGCAGTAGTAAACCTTTAAAAAATGATAGATCTGGACAGACTATATTAAAGTAATAACTGTTGCTATCTTTATGCTCTGTGGCCACCGATACGAGCATACATGACTTATAAGGAGCTGTCTGGAGGTCAAACATTTCCATTAATCGAAGACTGACAGCGCTCTAACAGGATGAAGGCTTGGTTTTCATAATTTTTGACCCGAAAATGTTCAAAAAAGCTCCCACTATTCACAGAATGACAAATATTTAGTGATCTACTGACTCAGAGGTCTGTTTTTTGTTGTGGTTTATGAGGGTGCGATAATCCTAGAGCTCAGACTGATGACAGACGTGCCCATCCTAAAAGGGGTCGTCTGGCAGGGTCTAGTGCAGGTCAAAGGGCTTCAGCTTTCTAGGGACTGTCTCTGAAATCTGATATTATGAACATTATGGCACTGTTGGTGCCACATCACACACAGAGTTGTTAAGGCATTTTCAGGCTCATCTTTTTTAAATTAACCTATTTTCAAACAAAAACACACTGACTTTGATGTCATACAGTAGATGTCAAATAGGTGTGGTGTCTCTCAACTGATTGTGATCCAAAATACCAGTGTTCAAAAACGGTAGTGATCTAAACAGACCTACTGTACTACAGCAACTCCAAAACATTATGGTACAAGGTAGTCATACAAAAGAAAATAAAACAAACTTTTTGTATGGAGTGGTGAGGCTGAACTAAAGAATCTCACAGGCAAGAGGCTGCTTTGAAATCTGGTGATACAGCAGCGGATACTTCTGTATCTCTTGCCAGACGACAGCAGGGTGAAGAGGCTGTGGCAGGGGTGGGTACTGTCTTTTATATATTTAATATTTAACTTATACAGTAGATTATGTGAACAAATACTTTTACAGTATATGTCTTGCCAGATGGCAGCAGTGTGAACAGGCTGTTGCTGGGGGTGGGTATTGCCTCTTAGTATCCTTTGGGCTCTGGGTATTGGGTTCTTAACATTGTCATGTTGGTATTTTTAGATAATGTGAAGGAATTGTTTATCTGTGTGTTTATTTGTGTTGTCTCAGATTGCTGCTTGAGGGACAAATAAAAGTATTTTGAACTAATCAGAACTTAACTGACATTTAGTTTATACCTATATCCTTATGGGTTAATTCAGTGGTTCCTAAATGTTTTCTGGCATACCCCATGTATAAAGATCACACCCCAATTATTTTCCATCATTAACAATAATTGGGGAAGCAACTGATAAAAAAGGTATTAAAGTTTAATCATATTGAAATGTCAGAATGATAGCATCAGCAAACCCTTGTTTGTTAACGTCTACATAAATCAAATTCATTTAACTTTGTTTCACTTTGATATTGCTCCTCTGGTCATCCATGCCCCCCCCCCCACACCCCCCCCCGCCGCAGTGTCTCAACCCCCCCACCCCCCGTTTAGGAACCACTGGGTTAAGTTGTGGATGCTAATGCATAACAGAGGTGAAGAAGGTGTAAATATTTGTCCATCCATAAGCCTGAGGGTTGCTTATTATGAAGAGCAACAGTTTTTTAAAAAATATTTTAAATATTGTTATTTACATTTGTTTATCCTTTAGCAGGATAAACTATTACTGACAAACCACCTCTGAGGCTGTCAGAGCAGAGACAGCGACAAAAACAACTTGAGCCAAACATTTAACAACTGGATCAGTAATCTACCAGAACAAATAGTTTGCTCTATATTTTTATTTTTCTCTACAATGAATTCCAACCAATTCCCTCCATCAAAGATGGAACTACAACAAAATCTCATTTTACAACTTTGTTTTAAATAATAAATACATCACCTTGGTTCCCTGGTTCTTGTGTCCTTGTAAATGGTAAGTAACAACATGAAATCAGCACATTCACCTCATTTATCACTTTTTCATATTTTAATCACAATGTTTTCTGTATCCTCCTGGCCATTTCTCCATGAACAATAAAACTTCAAATGACTACCAAAAAAATAGTCTGTTTTGATATTTTCTATGATTATCCCTCATATTTTAAATTCCCAAACAATTGAACAATTAATATTTTTGTAGCACTTTCACCCTTCAAACTTTCTAGCAGATCAGATTACACCTCTGCATTTCTGACAGTATGACCGGTCAATCAGGGGCCTCAGACACTGACCTTCTAATCTCCTCTGTGCTGCTGAAAGTCAAAGGTTTAAACACGACAGCTTCGTCTGCAGGTCAAATGTCTGCTGTTTGATGTTTTTGACCCTCATATATCACCTATTCTAGTAGCTCTTGTCCTACATGTCGTGCTGCATAAAGCATCCTGGTTTGTTTGACCGTGGGACAGTAAACTCTACAAATGTCAGTTACGGCTCTATTGTCCAACGTGGAATCTGCAGGGAACAGGTGATTAGATTTGTGTCTCCAGGTTTTTCAGGACGGGCACTTGTGTTGTCTCGAGGGTGCAGATGTATTTTTAAACCCTTTCTTTAAATGGTCTTGCTGTACTGTGTGTCCTGACAGATGAACTGAAGACAAGGCTGGCCTTGTAGCTTGACCTTCCCCTAAGTCAAGTGTTTGTTCCCCATACGCCACAAGAAGGGGATCATGTTATATGATGTGTAGTAGGTTGCATTCTTTCCTTGTTGAAAGATGACACGGATGGGGCGAGGGCATTAGAAGCTAAATACTGAGGACTTCACACCCTACAAAACAGGCCTATATATTCAATAAAAATGTGATACTTGATCTCTTATGCTCCCGGGTGTGCTTATTTGGAAGAAATACAAATATAGCCGTCTCCTCAGCAATGTTCTCAGGGCTCAGCCATTTGTCACAGCCTCATGTCTTACAGTGGAACAACCTTTGATATAAAACAGTCACTTCCTTGGCGGGCTCAAGTCTCCTGCCTGACAAAGGGCACTGTGATTTACAACTCTCGAGTGTGAGTGCTGTTTTAATGCAGTACAGTAAAAATCAAATATTATAAATTGGTCTTTAAATACATCATAGTCAAGTTTCATATTATATCAAGTTTTTTTATTTTAAATCTTATTGTATTTATTTAATCTTTCAAATCATATTGTACCAGCTTTCTGCAGTAGTACCTGTCACATGTAGCACTGAGCCAACATGTTTGATACCAGATGAATAAACACAATTTTTAAGAGAAAACACCAACTACACCCCATATTCCGACAAGTATTTTATCCATTTTGTCCATCTTGTGATCTATGCATCTTTTCTCAGTCTCAGAGGCAAAGTCAGTCTTTTCATCTCATGAATCTCCTTAACAATTTCGTAGGTGGGTTGGCTGTAACCATTTATGAGTGATTGCTTTTTTTAATCTCCTATTTTTAGGGCTTAGCCATGTTTCAAAACCCTCATATATGCACCAATTTTGGTGTAAAAACAGTATCGGATACACCTCAATCCAAGACTGAATCTGTTCAGAATTTGCAACACCAACAGTATGTGCCAACCAGAGTCTTTCAGTCAATTATCTTTATATTCCTAAAGTTAGAATTGGGAGATTTGTAACACAACATTCAATGTTGGCTCCTCCTCCCCAGCTCACCAGATGATAAAGGGAGGGAGACAGCAGCATTGGTCAAGAAAAGTAGAGTGTGAATGAAGTAAGGAAGCAGAATTAGCAAGAACAAAGCAGTGAATCAGAGAAATAAAACACTATTTTCTGATTATGAATGCACAAATAAACACATCCACGCCTCTGCACAGCACCAGATTAGCCGAAGCAGCCAAAGCAAACCTCTATTTTGTCGCTATGCCCCCGGTCTGCTCTGCCTGTGTGTGTGTGTGTGTGTGTGTGTGTGTATGTCTGCAGCTTTCAAAGGCAGAGAGCCGAGGAGAGACAAAGACAGCGAAATCACTGTTATTGACTGGAGGCTGCACACCACTGACCACAGGCAGATTTTGTTTTTTCTTTCTTCCCTTTTCTTTGTTTTTTTGGAAAATCCAACATACTACAGAATATCACTAAACTCTATGTGTACAGTATTTTGCTTGTGATGCACATCCAGTTCAATTGTTTTTTAGTCAGAACAATGTTCTAGGACCAAGTCAGGTTGTAAGTATAGCTACCTAACCAGGGACATCACTGCTTATGCTTGTGCATGTGTTGTGGTTCCCTAATAGGTCTATTTTCATCGCAGGGCCACAACTTGACACGGTGAGACATATGTTTTGAAGCACATAAAAAAAACTGTGAGATCACTAGACTGTCAGTAACATTATCACCACAAGACAAAGATTTGCAGTTATCGTAACCTATAGAACTTTTACGTGATAACAGGCGACAGTTGACAACTAGGTTATTTCAAATGATGAAGTTACACTTCTCAAATTTAGACACAACGTGCGCTGCTCAGTTTATTTCCAGTACTACAACTCTAATTCCAAAAAAGTTGTGACACTGTCTAGAAGATAAATAAAACAGTTTGTGATAATTTGATAATACTTTTTGATATATACTCAATTGAAAACAGAAGAAACTCAATATATTTAATGTTTAACCTAATCTACTTCACTGGTTTTGGTAAATATATGCTTATTTTGAAACTGATACCAGCAGCACATTTAAAACAAGTTGGGACAGGGGCAATAAAAGTTGTGTAATGCTCAAAAACATGGTTGGAACACTTCGTAAACACAGTTCGTTTGCAAATAACTGAATTCTGTTTTTATTTACATTTCACAGCTCTTTCCAACTTTTTTGGAATCAGTGTTATATTAGTTATTATTAGTTCTCCTGCAAGACTGTTGATAATTTGTCTGATATCTGACATTGGAAGTGATTGTCACTGACTTGGTTAAATGTATAAAGGATGTCAATAATTGTCTTCATCTGTACTTTTTTGTGTACTAATTCATGTCATCTACTTTGATTCTGTTGCTGTGATAAAGGAATCTCTGCATGCAGTTGATGAATTAATTGAGCAGAATAGCTTTTTGTGTGATTACACTGTAAAGAGTACATTCCAAATAAACCAGACAGGTTTTCAGATAAATCCCCAGAGTTGACACTACTTGATGTGCATAAAATAATATCAATTCTCTATATACTGGCTTTATTAACAGAATTTAAACTGGATCCTGATTTGGACAATTTTAAACTCAAACTGAAACAGTTTTTGGATGGGCATCAATCACGTAGTCATCAATAATCTGGTGCTCCTTGCTTTATGGTGTTATAATTTCTGTCTTGTAATGTTTTGTCTGTATTTTCTTGTTGAGTTCTGAGTTTTGTGTTCTTAATGTACATATTTATTGTTGTGTATGTTTGTGCTGTCTCTTCTGTATTGGAGTTGACTTTTATGTATTTTAAAGGTCTGTCTAGGGACAGGCATTGCAAATTAGCTTAGCCTATAAATGCTGTGGTATGTGGTACTGGTTTGTGCTGCATGTTCATCCCTATAAAAGATAAAACAAAATATATAACCTTACATTTGAGCTGTGCTGCCTGTGCTGTTTGTGTATAAGTAACTCTGTCCATAAATCTAATTAATGAATGAATTAAGAATCAAGAAACAGAAAAGGCTGAACAGCAAAAAAATCTGGGTTGCTTACAGATTTATTTCTTGTTACACACTCGACACATTAGACAAAAGCCTCATATTGTATGATTTTTTGCACTGTGTCTCATCAAGAGTGATGCTCATTCTTCAGCGTCCTTTCCCTTTAAATCAACACAAAAGAGACCATGAAGAGTTAGTAGTTAAGACAAGATGTTCTACAGTTCTTTGTGTAAAAATGATTAGAATGTAATTAAAACAAAATGAAAGATGTAAAAAAAAAAATTAACATACCCTGACAATTTCCCGGCTTTTGGCCCTCAGCTTGTTGACCTGAGACTCAGCGATGTCAGCTCTCTCCTGAGCCTCCTCCATCTCATGCTGCACCTTCCTGTACCTGGACAGGTGAGTGTTGGCCTGCTCCTCCTGTGAAGCACAACATTAAAGAAGTGAACAATCTTGCCAGTCGCATGAGACGAAAACCATGCAGTCATTAAATCATGCTGTCAAGTCCTCTGGTGTTTTAAAAGGTGTTACTGGTGTGACGCATATTTGTGTCGCATGTGTCGAATACTTCACACTCACAGCTTCCTCAGCCTGTCGCTTGTAGGATTTCACTTTCAGCTGCAGCTTGTCCACCAGATCCTGAAGGCGGGCAATATTCTTCTTGTCCTCCTCAGTCTAGAGTCGATATACAGCGCAGTTTGTTTGAGAACAGCACTGAAGCGAACACCATCATTCCATCGTGTTTTAAATGCATCTTTAAAACGACTCTAGCGAACACACTTCCACTTCAGAAAGACTCACAAGCAAGGACAACCGAACAGGCTACAAATACTGAAGATGTAAATTAACACACAACAGCAGAGAAATGTACATATTTTCATCTGTATCACTTGGCACAGTGTCTTAAGGGAATCCTTCATCGCTGTAAAAACACTGCTATCTCTGTCAATCAAGCTGCCTGTGAGAATGAGAGCAAGAGTTCATCCTCTTTCCAGTTTTTCATCGTGGAAATCTGTTAAATAGATCTATAAATATCACACATACACAGGCATGCGGTCTTGCTAGTATGAGCACATAACTGCATGTATTTACAGCTGCAACTGTAGAATGTCTATTTTTAGCTGTGGTCTACTCTATATCACTCAGCATGCTGCACACTGCTGGAGATTCAGACATAGGATGGTGATTCATGCCCTCTAGGGGTCTGAAACGTATTATGCACCCAGTTTGTTCTCAGCAGCATTTATAGAACTGCTTCAGAAACATGCTATATGATAATAAGCAGTTGCTTTACTGTTAACATTTTAAGGTGTAGATGTTGTGGTACTCTGTACCTGGTAAGTCAGCTCCTTCACTCTGCGTTCATACTTGCGGACACCTTTCACAGCTTCAGCGCCACGTTTCTGCTCAGCCTCAAACTCAGCCTCAAGCTCTCGGACCTTGATGATAAGAAGTGCAGATTTTATTGTGACAGGACTGAATATGTTTGAACATATAACGTCAATTTTTTATGAGCTTGTTAGATAAACAGGATTGTTACAAGTAGGAAATAGTAAAATAAACAAAGTCAGTGCTGATATTTAGTTTTATGGTAGCTCTAAGCCTATCTCATCTGCAGTATATATCTCTCAGTCCTCGTCTATATCTGCAAAGACCTTCAAATTAAAAGTGAAAGTCAGCCATTTAACCTTAGTCTTGGTTTCATCAAATTCCAAACAAAAAGAAAACTAAAATATTTTTTTCTTACCCTGGCCTCCAGTTTCTGGAGCTGTTTCTTTCCACCTTTCATGGCCAGACTCTCAGCCTCATCCAGACGGTGCTGCAGGTCCTTCACTGTCACCTCCAGGTTCTTCTTCATCCTCTCCAAATGAGCGCTGGTGTCCTGCTCCTTCTTCAGCTCTTCAGCCATCATGGCAGCCTGTAATTGGAGTTTTTTGTAAGAAGGCCAGTAAGCAGAATGATCGAAGTGAATAAGGCCTGATTTTGACGCAAAACGTAAAAAAAAGAGAAGATTACAACAGAATAGTCAAGTAATCCGAATATACTTTAAGTTATAATGGAATCATCATGTCAATGGACTTATATTTTATTTCATTCTACATGGATTTGGTCATTTTTATGTCAGTCATTCCCCGAAATCAATTTGAGTTTATTTAAACAGAAGCAACAACTTTTAAAGTTCTTAACAAACAGGTAATCTTTGGTCTCCCTGTGATTTTTGACTGTGATTCTGGAACATCTCTGCTTCAGTTTGGATAAACAAAATTTGTTGTTATGAAACATTTTTCATTATAAATGACATGAGGGCTGTATATACCATCTTCCTGAGAAACTTGTAATTGCTCTGCTTACAGACTCCAACAGCCTTTTCACTTGGAGCCAGAACTCCTAAAAGCTGCCTCTACTGTTTTATAACCAAGCTGCAGTGACCACTGAGCATAGCTAGAATATATGTATAGTTATAGTTTCCATTATTGTTTAAACATTTCCTAAGTAGTATAGTCTTTGGCTGCCTGAGACTCTATGTCCATCATGCAGGTTGTACAGTATATTCAGAATTAGTCTAAAGCTGACCTTAATACAAAACCATGGAGTTACCACTGAAATGTTTCAAGCAGATAACTTGAGCTCCAATCAGGGACCTGCTCATTAAGTAGCTGGTTTTAAATAAAGCAACAGGCTAAAAACTAAAACAGGTCTTACATCAGTGATGGCCTTCTTGGCCTTCTCCTCAGCATTTCTTGCTTCCTGGATGGAATCTTCTACCTCACCTTGGACTTGGACAAGATCAGCTTCCAGCTTCTTCTTGGTGTTGATCAGGCTGGTGTTCTATTATTAAAGAAGGAACAATCAGTTTCAATGTGTGGAATTATAGAGGAGCATAACTTTCGGCTTTTGAGCCGTACCTGAGAGTGCAGCAGCCCCACACGCTCGCTGGCATCAACCAGCTCCTGTTCAGCCACTTTGCGGCCTCTCTCTGTCTGCTCCAGAGCAGCTCGCAGCTCCTCGATCTCAGCCAGCATCAGGTTGTTCCTGCGCTCTACGATGGCGACCTGCTCCTTCATGTCTGCCTGAACTCTGAGAGCTTCATCAAGGTGCAGCTGGGCATCCTGAATTTATGATAATACAAATTCCATTTAGACATTTGCATATGTTTGGGCCATTTAGTTGCACTTTTGGACATATTCATACTGTATATTGCATATTTATGCCCAACCTTAAGCTGTCCCTGCACATTTCTCAGCTGTTTCTGGGCTTCAACTGCCTGGCGGTTGGCGTGGCTCAGCTGAATCTCCATCTCATTGAGGTCTCCCTCCATCTTCTTCTTGATTCTCAGAGCATCGTTCCTGCTCCTGATCTCAGCATCCAAAGTGGTCTGCATGGTCTCTATCACTCTCTGACTGTTCCTCTTGATCTGCTCGATCTCCTCATCCTTCTCAGCAATTTTCCGGTCAATTTCATTTTTCACCTGGGTGAGCTCCAGCTGGACACGAATGATCTTTGATTCTTCATGCTCCAGTGTAGCCTACAAAATGAAATGGGAGGTGGAAAACTTCAGAGTGTAAGAAGTATATCAGCAGGTGCATCCAGACAAGGAATCATAATTCAAGAGGTTTCCTTTGCAAATAAGTCATTTTAAATACCTCAGCCTCCTCAAGAGCAGTCTGGATTTCTGCTTTCTCGCTCTCTGCTGTCTTCTTCCCCTTTTCCAGTTCATGAATTGTCTTTCCAGATTCACCGATATGTTCAGTCAGGTCGGTGATTTCCTCTGTTGAAAAACCCAACAGAAAATTGCATTAGGGTTAATAATACATATTATTTCTTTGTCGTTGTAAATATAATACTGCATCAATTTTTAATCTCATTTTCTACAGTAAAATCAAGTCTGCCACTGGAGCTCAAACTTTAACATTTGCAATGTCATTCTTACAAAAAACAGTTTAACTCACAATAATGTCCCAAATGCTGTAATTGTTTTTGTTTTTCTTCAACCTTGAATGTGTCACATATTTATTAAAGAACGTATTTCACATCGTCAGTCACACACAGGATTTGTTGTCTTACGTTGCAGATTCTTGTTCTCCCTCTTCAGGGTCTCCAGGTGATCCAGAGCTTCTTCATATGAATTTTTCAGCTTGAACATCTCAGTGCTGAGAGAACGAGCTTCTTTCTGAGCTCCCTCCAGCTCTGCCTGGCTCTCCTCATACTTCTGTTTCCACTCTGCAAGAACCTGAAAACATAAGGAAGACCCATGTGTTTCAGAAATTCACAATTCTACAATGTGAATTCATATAAGCACCTGAGGCATAAATAAAAATCTAACCTTGTCAAAGTTCCTTTGCTTCTTGTCGAGGGTAGCAGCCAGAGCATTAGCTCTCTCCACATCAATCATCAGGTCCTCCACTTCACCCTGCAGTCTCTGCTTTGTCTTCTCCAGAGAGGCACATTTTGCATTCACAGCCTCGATGGATTCCTCTGCATCCTGAAGACGCTGAGCAAGCTTTTTCCTGATAAAAAATATTTGATTTACAAACTTTCAGTATAGTATTGATGACACACATTAGTGGTGGGTAGACTTAGCAAAAAAAAATTATAATGACTTACTTGGCCTCCTCCAGCTCCTCAGTGCGCTGAATGGCATCAGTCTCATACTTAGTTCTCCACTGAGCCACCTCACTGTTGGCCTTGGACATCGCACGCTGCAGCTCAGCTTTGGCCTCCTGCTCCTCCTCATACTGCTCTCTGAGCAGGTCACAGTCATGACGAGACGACTGAACTGCATGAGCCAGAGCGTTCTTGGCCTAATAACAACAAAATAGATCGTGAGGCACATTCAATTTCTGATCATTAAGAAATATATTGGATCATTTGTTGTTAAATTAATCCTGCAGTACCTTAACTTCTTCTTCAAGATGTCTTTTGAGCTCCTCAATTTGGTGAATAAAAGCCTGTTTTCCCCTCGTAAGTTGTGAAACAAGAGAGTCCTTTTCCTCCAACTGATGACCGAATTCAGCTAATTGGAAATACAGAAAAAAAACCTTTGGTTGGTGATTTGTATTAACTTACATCTGCAGGTTCAGATTGTTTTATTATTCACATCCCCAGTGTTACACTCACCATTTTCAGTCATCAGTCTTGATCTCTGAACATTAATTTCATTTAATTGACGCACATGTTCATCATTCTTGGCCTTTATTTCGCTTAGTTGATCTTCAAGAGAACGGCACATTTTCTCCAGGTTACCCTACGGTCACAAATCAACACGGTGTTAAGTCCACTGTAGCCATGATGCTCCTGTAGATGATAAAATATGAACTCCGGTCGTTATTATTCTTTACATAAAATAAATATTTGAAATTTTACCTTTGATTTGGCGACAGACTCCATGTTGCTCGTGAGGTCATCAATTTCCATCTTGAACTCGCTCTTCTCTTTCTCCAGCTTCTGTTTGACTCTCTGGAGGTTATCGATCTGTTCTCCCAGCTCGGCCACGCTATCAGCCTGCTTCTTGCGGAGAGCTGCAGCGGTGGCCTCATGCTGCAGGGTGGACTCTTCGAGATCACGACGCAGCTTCTGAAACTCGGCCTCGCGCTTCTTGTTCATCTCAATCTGAACAGATGTTGCTCCACCAGCTTCTTCAAGCCTCTCGCTGATCTCCTCAAGTTCCCTGGAGAGATCAGACCTCTGCTTCTCCACCTTGGCTCGAGCAGCCCGCTCAGCCTCAATCTCTTCCTCCAGCTCCTCAATACGAGCCTATGATGCAAAAATAATGGAAAAAGTCATGTTCAAATGACTTATTTGAAAGGCTTTTTGGGGGCTAGTACCAATATAATTTATGATAATAGAGGAAATCAACGTTTTTCCACTTTTAATAGTAGGTGATCATTTATGATAGGGATGTAATGATACCAAGAACTCAAGTTACAATAATACCACAATAAAATGTCCATGCCTTAATATATATTTCAGTACTAAAAAACTAAGAAATTTGACAACTTAAAAAAAAGTACACAACACATCTGCACAACATTTTTTGTACACATTTTTAGTTTTACATTTAACATAAAGTGCTTCTGCTTTCCTTCTTTATGAAATAAAAAAAGTGCTAATGTCCTAAACATGTAAAAAAAATCGCATGCATTGTCTTTGCTGATGAATTTATGAATTATGAAGATACAACTGCAAAACAAACAATGAAGCAATCAATAACTGTCCTTTTATTAAATAAAATTAAAAATGGAGTTAAATTTCCCATGTAATATCACAGTATATATTGTCACAGTCCAGTACAGTATTGAAACATTTCTTAATCACACTAGTCGATATATTGTTTTTTCTCTAGTCTATAGCTAAATTGTTAATTGCATTATCAAAAAATAATGTAATTCATAATAATACAGAGAAAATCAACTGAAACTAAATTCTGTGACAGCACAACAACAATACACTTAAAAGTTTCAACTGAAGCCTCTACTGGATTAAATTATTATGATGTTTTAAACAGAATTTACTTATGTGGCATCAATATAAAGATGAAGTGGATCAAAAAGATCTGGAAGTAGTTAAATTAACATACACTTCAATAAGAAAGATTACATACGTTGATTGAGACACAATTACAAAAATGTAATGAAATTTCCTATTACAAAGCTCAGACACATCTTTATACATTACCTGCAGTTCCTTTATTTTCTTTTGAAGCTGAACACCAATGGCCTGTTCATCTTCTATCTTGCCGAGAAGCTGGCTCATCTCAAAGTCCCTCCTGTGTTAGCAAAAATGATGATAAATGTTACAGATATACACTGACATTTTGGTAATTGTGGGTGTCATAAAGTCCTCATTATTACATACTTCTTTATTTTCTCTTCAGACTGCTGCTTGTCGTTCTCCAGATCCATTATAGATTCATGGGCCAGTTTCAGATCTCCTTCGAGCTTCCTTTTTGAACGCTCGAGATCCATACGCAGCTTCCTTTCTTGCTCCAAGGAGCCTTCAATCTAGTGCATCACATATAGTATAATGGTACCACTGGAAATAAAGAAAAACTTTGGTGCACTTCATTTCAAACAAATACACAGCCACTTACATCATCAACTTGCTGCTCCAGCTTGGTCTTGGCCTTCGTCAGAGTGTTGACTTTGTCTTCCTCTGCCTGCAGATCATCAAGGATCTGCTGATGGACCTCTTGGAGGGCTTTCTTCTCTTTGGTCAACCTGGCAATGGTCTCATCTTGAGACGTCATTTCCTCTGTAAGGTTTTTGACCTATGAAAGTAAATGAGCCAATTTAACATTTGATCACAGTATATTTCTAATAAGCAGAGTTTAGACATCTGAAGTGAGAGCTGTGAACCTTGTTCTCAGTGGCATGTTTCTCCTTTTCCACTTTGGCCAGAGTGAGCTCCAAGTCATCAATGTCTTTCTTCAGTTCAGAGCACTCGTCCTCCAGCTTCCTCTTCTTTGCGGTCAGCTCAGCATTGACCTCTTCCTCATCCTCCAGTCTCTCAGCCGTCTCTTTGACTTTGGCCTCAAGTTGGATTTTAGCTTTAATGAGTCCCTCACACCTTTCCTCTGCATCACTTAGGGTTTCAGCTTCCTAGAGTTGATAGGACATAACATTGAAATAATATTTATTCAACTTTAAAAGCCAGGACACTCTGAAAAAGGAATTCCCTCTTTAATTTTTTAACGCACAGACTGAATTTGTAGCTGCAAGTCATTCTTCTCCTGCAACAGAGTCACCATCTTCTCCTCCAGCTCTTTCTTCTTAGCCAGAGCCTTTGCCAGTTCCTCTTTGGTCTTTTCAAAGTCCTCTTTCATTTGTGCCATCTCTTTTTCAGTCTCTGCACTCTTCAGCAGAGGCTTTATTCTGAAGTACAGCTTCATCCATGGCCAGGTTTTGACATTCATGAATGAGCGAATGTTGTACTGGATGGAGTAAATTGCCTCCCTGGTGATACAAGACACAGAAAAAGTCTGAATTTTCTTTCTTTTCTCACCCAACACACACTTATTTAAGACAATAGGACAGTCAGGTTAAACTACTGCTTATTGCTGCATCCTTTAAATCACTTTCTCTGTGTGGAAATTAAATATCAACAGGTTAACAACATAGCATTGTTAACACGTTACTGTGCTGTGAAAAGTTGACCTGATCAAGTCTTAGGTAAGAAACTCCTGGCCATCAAAATATCTGGCACCAGAGATGTGGACCCGTAAATCTGACCAACCCAGTGCAACCACCTTTTCCTCCAGACTCTTAAGGTAAGATAATAAGTGGGAGGCCATGTGGTCGATCTGATCCAGGACTGCAGGTAATTTTTTTAAGATTTGCAGTAATCTTCTGTTATTCAAAGTATATTTTGCTTTAGTCTAAACCCTGACCCAGACTGTCCATGGAAAACACTGTCACCCCCTAAAACACATCAAAGCAACAACAGCTGTTTTATAAAGTTCCTGATATTACACAGCTGTTATGTTACTACACAGGAACTGCTCATTGTTCTCAGGAGACAGCGTACACACTGACACACTCCCCTATCTTGTAGCTGCATTACAGAGTTTAAACTAGTTCATAGAAATGAAGAGGGCACATGTAGAAGGCTCCCCTGGTGTCAAATAGATAATTAGAGAAGTACTTTCCCTCTAATAGTCCACTGAAATACTGGAGGACGCAAAAAGAGATATGATGTTTGTAAAAAGATGATATTCCATCTAATATATCTTTCACTTGACTTATCAAGGACCTCACACTCATTCAATCATGTCATGAAAAATTTAGCCTGGACATAAGACCAGAATTTATATCATCCATTACTATCATCTGGAAAGCTTGAAAAGCAGACTTCTGTGTCTCCCTGGATCTCATTAAGATGTCAGAAATAGAGTATACTTTATCCACTACTGCAGCACCTACTGTGTGTGCTGAACTGTATTAGTTATTAGCCAGGAGCAACCACTTTGAAGGAAACAACCAGCATATCCCCACAGTTCAGACCAGTCAGTCCACCAGTAACTACATCAACAATTATAGTTACTGAAACATAAAGTTATGTTGACTACGTACAGTATCTCGATCAGAAAAAGACCAATAGGAAGAATTTCTCAATACTAACTCATTCAGTCTTCTTTTAAATCTGTAGCTCTGAATAACGTTACATTTTCTTTGGCAGTGATGTCACTGTGCTGTGAACACACTTTATGTTTGTACTGGACTTGAAATCATTAAATCTGCTGCTGTACAAGCCACAAGAGCTTTATGAAGTAAAATTAGGTCCCAGATGAAAAGGACACTCAAATACACTGTAAAGAGTCAGTGTGAGCTGTAGAGCTGCAACAATTGGTCGATTAATCGATTAGTCGGTCTAAAGATAATTAATTGCCAATTATTTGGACCATTTCGATTAATTGTTTCAACCATTTTTCAAGTGAAAATGTCAAATATTTGCTGGTTCCAGCCTCTTAAATGTCAGGATTTGCTGCTCTTCTTTGCCATTTATGTCTTTTGATTTTGGGCTGTAGGTTGGATAAAAGAAGCAATTCGAAGGCATCACTTTGGCTTCTAGGAAATCGAGATAAGCATTTTTCACTTCTTCTTCTTTTTTTCTTTTTTTACATTTCATTGACTAAACTATTAATATATTAATTGTGAAAACAATAAGCAGATTAATCCCTCTAAACCTGCACTGAACATGCTGCTCTTAAAAAAAGGTTTATTTGATTTTCATATTATTTATAACACTGTTTCATCCAAGACCTATTGCAAATAATATAACAGTGTTCTTTTTTCTCTAATTGCCACAGTATAGTTGTAGCTTACAAAATATGAAACCCACCTTCTCTGCATCATTTTGGCAAATTCTCGTCTCATCAGGAAACCTCTGCAGAGAGCCTGAGTCATTGTGACCAGTTCAACCAATTTCTCGTCTCTCATTTCCTCAAGTGTACCCAGCAGACCAGCCTTGAAGAACACCTGATGAGAGATGTAATAACACTGACTTAACCAAGCCAAACTACACAGTGATTTCAGTATGACTGGCAGTAAGTCTGCTCTTTTACTGTACCTTGGTGTGGCCAAATCTGTACTGTGATTTGTCCACACTGATGGACTCAAGTAGTTTCTCAGAAGCCTTCTTGTTGTCAATGAACTGTCCCTCTGGGATGACACTAGCATTCAATACTTTGTACCTGAAAGGTTTTAAATCAGATCATCAACAGAACAGAATCAACACGTGCAGACAGAGAGGTTCAGAAGTAGCTACTGTACCTCTGCTTGAAGTCACCATAGAGGATTCTGCTGGGGAAACCTTTCCTGCAGATCCTGATACCTTCCAGCACACCATTACACCTCAGCTGGTGGATGACCAGGAAGTTCTCCATGAGACCTTAACAGTGACAAGGACAAACAATGTGATGACGCTCTTACGCCGGTCAGTGATACTGTGGAGAGTATCATTTGCAGAAATCTAGAAGAATAGGCCGATAAAACGTCTCACAGTCACTTTTTGGGACCTACCTGGTGTTTTTGATTCATTGGGAATCAGACAGCGGACGAAGTGCGGGTGAGTGCTCCTTAAGTTGGTCATCAGCTTGCCCAAGTTTTCCTGTGGAGTAAATATTTTATTTTACACCAAATTTTGACACTGACATGATTTCACTTAACATATCTTTCATTATTTTTTTTTAATTGAAAGTAGGAAAAAACTGTTGCAAAGTCTAACTCCATATGCAATTCTCTTTTATTATAATGACTGTTTGGCCCTCAGGTCTTCTTCTTCAAGCTCTTGATCATGTACTTGAAGAAGTCTCCAGTTCTCTGAAGTTCACTTTCAGTAATCAGCACCTCACCACAACCTCTGATGCGTATTACTTGTCTAAATAATTTTATTTTCTTAAATAACATAACCCAGCAGAACAAAACAATAGAAATAGTAGCAAATATATAAGGCTAACACTGAAATTTCAGTTTGAAAGGGAGAGGTTACGTGTACATCTGACCTAATGTATGTTAAAATTCAAATATATGTTTTGTTTTGTTTTGGGTTTTTTTTTAAACAAAAAAAATAAAAAAAATCATTTATAAAACTTTAACAGACAATCTGGGCAAGACATTTGTCATTTTTCTTGGTTCTCCCACAGTTTTCTGTATCAGGAGATTCAATCCAGACCCCTCGTGTTGAAGGTCTCCCTACAACACACCAGCTTATCTGCAGCGATGTGCATTCAGGTAATAGACCTGGCCTGCCACAACAAGAAATTTATCATTGATAAAACACATGCATGCTAATTGTGTAAAGCTTAGTATCACAGTCACACAGATAAGTATTCAAAAGTGTCCATAAAAGCAATATCTGTGAAAATAAACCTTACCCTGAAGAGAGCTGATACTGTCTGGAAGGAGCCACCCTTCTTCTTGCCACCCTTCTTTCCACCTTTATCTGTAAAAAAAAAAAAAATGTTTTATTTTCATTTTTGCAATTTGGTATATAAATTATAGTATTACCTTAAATTGTCTGGGGGTAACATTACATAAACCCTCTCAGTTTCCCTTATTGATTCACCAAAGAAAAATTTAACTATGAAATGCAGTAGTGATGTCTGGATGAAATTACCATGACTGCCGTTTGAGGTTGTTAAGTACTTTCAAGAGCACTTTTAAGAAAACTCTACCTTCTCCTGAGGCATGAGATGCATATAGGTGAGCCAGCAACTTCACAGAAGACTTCTGATAAAGCTGAACCACTGAGTCATTCAGGGGGTCTTTGTTCTTGTCCAGCCAGCCAACAACATTGTAATCAACAGTGCCAGCATAGTGCACGAGGGCAAAGTGGGCCTCAGCTTTGCCTTTGGCAGGTTTGGGTTTCTGGAAGGGGGCACTTTTACCAAGATGTTGGTCATACATTTTGTTCTTGAAGGTCATGTCTGTAGCCTTGGGGAACATGCACTCCTCTTCAAGGATGGAGAAGATGCCCATTGGCTGTCATGATGAAATGGTTATTAAAAACAAAAACTTTCAAGTCATCAGATAGTTTTCTTTGTTTGTGAATATACAACATGTGACTCACCTTCTCAATAAGCTCAATGCAGGCAGCCAAGTCCATACCAAAGTCAATGAACTCCCACTCAATTCCCTCTTTCTTGTACTCTTCTTGCTCCAGGACAAACATGTGGTGGTTGAAGAACTGTTGCAGTTTTTCGTTGGTGAAGTTGATGCACAGCTGCTCCAAGCTGTTGAACTTAAGATAAAAAAAAACAAAAGATAGTGTCAAACTTTCACTGTGCTTGTTCACACTGTAAAACTTAACAAGCACAATGTCGTATTTACGTACATCAAAGATTTCAAATCCAGCGATGTCGAGCACACCGATGAAAAAGCTTCTGGGCTGCTTGGTATCCAGCATCTCATTAATTCTGACGACCATCCATAAGAACATTTTCTCATAGACAGACTTGCAGAGAGCCATGACAGAATTATGCACCTAAACAACGAAAGAATTAGAGGTCTGGTTATATGGAACAAGTGGCATTTTTATATTAATTACTTTATGTACATAAACTAATCTTTTTATGTAAATTACCTGTGGCACAGTTTGACCTTTAACCACCATTTCATTGCCGACTTTGACTCTTGGGTAACACAAAGCCTTGAGCATGTCAGCAGAGTTCAAGCCCATGAGGTAGGCGATTTTATCAGCCTCTGATAAAAACAGAAACCATGAAGATCCACATCACTAAATGTTATTAAGTTACATAGGTGATTGGTGATGATATGACAATAAATATCCATTCATCCTGTGCTGCTTATTTTGATCCGTGTCACTGTGACAGCAGAGTAAGCACAGTAACTCTGACACCGTTCTCTTCTTCTCTTTCACAATGCAGACACTCTCAGTTAACTCCCATAAATTCCACCCCTTTTACCTCTGTGCTACTCTAACAGTTATAGAAGAGATAGGTCCGATCAAGCAATCTGGTTGGTCACCTGGACATTTAGAACGTGCTCAAATCAGCATGACAGCACACCCTGCTCATCACTAAAAATATTACTCCACCAAGAGAGGGGAATGTTTTTGAAATGTTTCTGTTCATGAAAATAAAACATGAACCACAGTATGCCTACACAGACTATGAACTCATGTAAGGCTATTTCTTTTAAATATCTGATTAACAATTTTAGAATAATTAACCAATATTCATGGCACCAAGGTTTATGCCATGAAAATAAATGCAGGAAAAAAAAAATTACCTTCAGTGCCATCAGGCTCAGCCTGCTCTTCACGCTGCTTCTGCTTGAACTTCATGTTACCATGATGCATCACAGCTCCAGTCAGCTTGTACATGCTAATCTTCTCCTCTGCATTGAAGCCCAGGATGTCGATAGCAGTCTGTAGAACAAGTCATCAAACACACAGATTTATTGTGACATCTTTCTTTTATTTACAATATTTTTTCAGTCTTTCCTTATTACAAACAAAGGTTCTACTGTGTGTTATCAGATATTCCTAAAATAGTAAAAATCATTGTATCATTAAATGAATAAATATCATAAAGACATCAGTGGCACTTTTACATATTGTGTAATATTTAATCACTAAAAGTTACACTGTCACTTTACATATGTTGGAATTTGCAGGGTGCGTACTCACATCAGTGGCAATGAATTCTTCAACGTCATTGATACTTTTGACAGTGATCTCACCCTGACTGATCATGGGAAAGTCGTACGGGTTGGTGGTGATGAGAAGACCATCTGAAATATATTTACGGTGCCTCATTATACAGAGCCAGGTGAAGCGTGTATTTATTCTATAAAATGATACAGCTAGATTGCTCACCTATCAGCTCAGGTTTGTGGCCTGTTGTGAGCTGATAGAAGATGTGGTAACTCCTCTCAGCAGACAGCTGGAAGGTCACTCGAGACTTCTCCAGCAGATCTGTAAAACAAGGCAACATGCCGGTTTACAGTTTGTCCTTTCATCAAACCTTCTGGATAATGATTGGCTGGAAGCTTACATGTTTCAATATCAGCTGAAGCCAACTTTCCAGTTGTTCCAAAATGGATTCTGATGAATTTACCCTACAGGAGAATAAAGTTATCAGTGTGGGCATATGTGTGACTCATTCTCACTCATTCACATCTTATACTTAATGGTTAGTGTTGTTATTTTAATCCTATTGCAGGTTTTTCCAATTGTACAACGTGGTAGGATACTTAAAAGTTTAGTACTAAAACAAAAACAACGTGTAAAGACAAAATACTCTAAGGCTTTTGAGGAGAAGGGTTTTAAAGCAGCACGATTTTGTGAACCACAACTTACAAAGCGGGATGAGTTGTCATTCCTCACAGTTTTGGCATTACCATAGGCCTCCAGCAGGGGATTGGCTGCAATGATCTGATCCTCCAGCGAGCCCTTATAAATAATATTATAGGACATGTGTTTGTATTTACATGATCAAAGATATTATATCTCATATATACACTGTATAGCACATCAGTTACCTGCATTTTTCCAGGAACTGCTTCAGCTTTCTTTCCACCAGCCACTGCGATTGTCGCAAAGTACTGGATGACACGTTTGGTGTTGACAGTCTTTCCTGCACCAGATTCTCCACTAGAATACAGACAATTATATGACACATGTTGGTGTAAGTCAGACAAAATACAGTTAAGAAATTATCAGGCAATTGTTTTCAGCTCAAATTAACTCTCTTTAGCATTGACTTACGTAATCAGGATTGACTGATTCTCACGATCTGTTGAGAGAAAGACATTTGAACACACAATGTATTCTTCCATCCATTTATCTTCAAATGGTATTAATGCAATATATTTTTACAGCAGTCAAACTGTCACCGGTCATCATAATCTGCAGGCTTATAAGCAACAACAAAGCATTGTGGAAGATACTATAAAAACAGAGTATAATCTTTGAAGGCCAGCTCTTCTGATCATGTCTAGAAGAAAACCCCCGACTCACAAAAGATCTTGTGAGAGTAATCATTTTGACCCAAACCATGATGAAAGTGTAAAACATAATCAGTGTGTTCCATGTGCACAATGAAGATACAACTCTAAGTTTCCAAGTCTAGGGTTTCGTTCTATGACCAGCTCCTCATATTGAGTGGACAGATTGTAGCTTAAAACTGATTGATACCTTGGAGCATGAACTGATAGGCGTTATCAGAGATGGAGAAGATGTGGGGTGGAGCCTCAATCCTCTTCTTGCCTCTGTATCCTGCTACAACCATTGCATCATACACTGGGAGCCACTTGTAGGGGTTCACAGTGACACAGAACAGCCCTGAGTAGGTCTGTTTTAACAAGAAGACATGCATATTAGATGTCAACTTCATACTTACAGTACAACAAGTTGTGTTTAATCTTTAAATTGGTCTTACGTAGATCATCCATGCTGCGTAACGCTCTTTGAGGTTATACAGCACAGCGGGCTCACTGAGGTGGGTCATCATGGCCATGTCCTCAATCTTATCAAACTTAGGAGGGTTCATGGGGAAGACTTCATCATCTTTTACAGTGAGAGACTGCACCGAAACAGAGAAGAATGACTTCTAACCATGTGTAGCACCATGATGACATAAATATGTAGTCATTGCCTTCACTTGTGTCTAGTGTTCTATGTGACAATATATGTCTACATACCTTACCACCTTCGATTTCAACTGTGGCTTTGCCACCCTCCTTCTTCACCAGCTTCCCCTTCACATACATCTGAGAGGGCTCTGCCACATAATAAGCTGTTTTGGCATCAAACGGGAGGTTCTGAGCTTCTATTCTCTCCCTTTCAGATTTTCGGAGGTATATGGCCGCCGGGCCAAAACACTCCATTTCCGCGTCCGTACTCATGGCAGCTGTAAAAGTAAATGAAGCATGAATGAAATAATAAAATTTGTATTTTAAGAAAAGTGTTCCATAGTAGATTCCATGAAATAAAAAGTGCATGACTTATTTTTGACCCTCTGTCAGTTAAGTCACTAGTTGCATGAACATCATCTACCTTTTTGTTGCCCAGTGATGCAGTTGTTTAGCGGATACTAAAAGAAAAGAAAGATAAGATAAGAAAAGACACCAAATAAAAACAAAAGATACAAAAAGACACAACACAACATGATAAGATAAGTTATTGATCCCACACCAGGGAAATGTAGTTGGTATAGCAGCTCAAGAACTGAAAATACAGGTAGAAAAAGAGAGACTATAACTGAAATATACAACTTTTTGCAATTTTTCACAAGATCTGCCCTTGAAAAACTACTAAAGTAAGCACTCATCACTGCAGACAGCATTACAGGGACTCACCTTCGTTGGCAGCCTGTCAGTCCACAACTTCTGACGAGGCTGGAAGAGCTTCTTATATACTGAAACCCCTGAACCCCATGCAGGAGCAGCCCTCCTGTTTAGGTCACTGAGCTTCTTAGAATGATATCAGATGGCTTCATGACCACAACTGGTGTCACCTTATCCTGAAGAATACAAAAACAAAACATTAAATTAAACCCCAGATCAAAATTGCAGATTCCTGTCCACAAATCAACCACTGCTATGCATCATAACACCTGAGTATGTTCTACTTTGTGCAGCGTGGTTTAAATACAAGGAATAACTGATATATATAGTGTTCCTGAGTTACTATATGACTTTTTGTATATATGAAAATTAAGAATTAAACTATTACTTAAACTCTTAATAAACATGGGCCAGGAAGTATTTTTGCATAATTATGTTCTTAATCTACATGCAATCATTTAAGTTTGTTTAACTTTTGTTTCAAACATCTCTTGAGAACGGGGCTGAGTATTTAGTGTTTACTTAAGGCTAATTTAAGATCCATTATGGTCCATTATAATGTTGTACTTTCTCTCCAAAGAAAGATGACACCTCGGACACCGTCAAAAGTATTCTCTTGTGGTGTGATTGAGTTGCAATAAAAGGTGATATTCAATATGTCTGGCCTTTCTTTACAGTCTTATTAGGACGTAAAGCAAATATAGCCCCCAGCTCACAAATGCCCAGGCTCTTACTTTTGCAATTGTTGACAAATGCACTGAACGCTTGTGTTAATTACATGTCAGATGTATTTCAGCATCCGGTTACTAAGCACCTCGGAAAAAAAAATCCAGTCTGTGAAGCTCCTTATTCCTGGTTCAGTATTATGACTAAGTCATAAACTCATCAAGTTCAATTTACTTAACGTTCAGTATCTTGGTAAGTAGAGATCTTAAGAAGTTTTTCTCTCTTCTTCTGTAGTTTGATGAGTTTGATGAGTGCATGGTGCTTGCATTGGTTATTGTTTGGTTCCTGTGGGGGCTTCAGATGCCACCCAGTGTATAGCTGTGTGGTGTTTGGTATTTAATATAGTTTAGACAAAGAAAAAAAAGCAATTTATCTTTATTAAGGGTAGCAGTTAAGTGCAGCGCATGTATTGCCAAAGGTGGCACATTGCCTTTTCAAATTTCATTCATCATTTTGTGCAGAGTTTATGTTTTGGTATGGCTTAAGTAAATATGTATTATCATTATTTGTAATAGGTTCTTTCATCTGTTGCCATTTTAGTCGAATGGGATGGTCTTTATTGAGTTGCATAAGCCAGTACTGCAAAGACCAGAGTGCTGTTAATGTAGGTAATGCTGTGAACACAAAGTGGAGATAAGGTCATTGCGCTCTATGCCAGGAAATGAAGACATACTTTACTGTAAACTTCTCTCTAAGAGAAGACAAAGAGCAAACAAATAAAAAATCTGGGAACCTCAAATACACACATTGGAAGAGATATCTGATAAGTGAAAATGACTCACACATGACACACAACATATCCAATACAATTCTCTAGACTAACAGAAAATCTAGTGGTTTACTATAAGAAGATTATCTTTCTTCTGAACTGGTTCATTTGTAAGCTTTCAATAGCATTTCCTGTATTAATTCATAAAAAATAAGACAAAAATCAAGTGCAAATATTTGCTTTAGTGAAAACAGATTAACAGCTTGTCCACTTAATAGACCACCTGTTGGCTTCTGGTAAACACTGTCTGGTTTTCAAGGTGGCCAAGACTTTTCTGAATTCCAAAGCAGCTAATATTCCCCGGTGTGTGATAAAGAAGACATCTCTGTGCAGGTGCTACACTGTGAACTTTGTGTGTGTGCGTGCATGTGTGTTACTCTTGTGTGTGAGAGAAATTCAAATTAGTGAGGGCAGAAAGGGAGTGAAGAAAGGAAAGACTGAGAGTGAAGCTTTTCTTTGCTGTCTGCACCTAAACAGAATTGTTTTGAACTGCGTTTATAATACTGAAAGCCAGAAGTACAAGTAAGTTAAATACTTAACATAAATTTACTATTGGGCCATCACAGTTTGTAATGTACTTAGCAGTTTGCATGTATTAGTTTAATGTATTTATCAATGCATCTGTATTTAGATGTGTATTAATTATAATATTGAAGTGGTTAGTTGTAAAGGTTAAAACCAGAATAACAGGCATGATGTTTTTGTTGTTGTTGTTTGATGGAAAATGCAAAGATGTTTATTTGCTGACGGCACCATTTTTAATTTCCTTTTCAGAATCAAGAAAACTATACCTTCAGTCTGCATCTCATCCCATCGGCAGAATGATACCGGTAGGATTTTATTGTTCTAATCTCTATTCAATTTGAGAAATTGTAAAATTATATAACATTTTGTAAATATACACACAAGATAATGGCCTTATATGTGATGCAATGATGGTATGGGGTCTGTTCATCTGGCCTGAGAGTGAATGCCTTTTCTGCAACAACTGAAACGTTGACTATCATTTCCAGCCAAGTGAAACTCCTCTTTTTGTTTTGCTATACATTTGTCTTCATGTGTTGAAAAAAAAAATACTCAAACTCATACAAGACATGCATGTTCTCATACACAAATATTAATATTAAGTATCTGGTATGAAGTACTGAAAGTCACTTAATAACATGGTCAAGTCTTTTATAGTTTTAAGGTGGTTGCTGAGTAATGATAACACTATATTAGTTTGTGAGTGTGTGCATGTGTTGAATTGAGAGCAATTAAGATTTTGTTCAGGATTTCATTAAAGGGAAAATTTGGCACTTTGCATGTGAATGTCAATGTTGATGGTAAATCTAGTTAATGGAAACTGAGACCTAATGCTGCAAAATCTGTTGTTCTTCAGGCATTCTGTGATGTAGTTGGGTACAAGAAGAACCCCAGGCTATTTGAGTTTATTCCTAGTCTCCAAATATGGATAGCCTGAGGGAGTGTGCTATATTTCTGTCAAAAGTACCTGGTGATACACAGCAACATGGGCGTAGGCATTAGAAGCTTGCATGCAATCCACATATAGGCACTGCTGGCGGGGCTCTGTGAGCAGGATAACACTGCCTTCTCGGTCAATATAGCACACACTGAGTAATTAACTGCTTCATTTACCATCAACACCGATTTGACATCTACATGAAAAGTGCCAAATTTTCCTTTTAACATTAGTGTAAAATAGACCGCAGGCCATGTTTTTCTAAAATTGTAAACTTCAGTCATCAGGAAAAATGGAAAAAGAAGGGGGTGGAGGAAGTTGAAGGTATAACGTATAATGATGCCACAGTCACAACGCTTTAATTTCACCTACCACTTATTCATAGTAAGCTACTAATTCTATGGTGAAGAAATATTTTTGAAATAAGTTGCTGAATGAGGTACATTTATGAATTTCAACAGACCACACTCAGGCAAGTGTGGAG
This sequence comes from Lutjanus erythropterus, assembly GCF_056507025.1. Taxonomy (NCBI): domain Eukaryota; kingdom Metazoa; phylum Chordata; class Actinopteri; order Lutjaniformes; family Lutjanidae; genus Lutjanus; species Lutjanus erythropterus. The sequence goes on from NC_139318.1 coordinate 26,099,085, forward strand.
ACAAGGTGAAGGTAAGAGACCTGATGTCATGACATTTCATTAAATCAGCATAATTTTCTTAAAATGTAAATACATTTTCTGTTTTTGCATTTCAGCAATTAAAGTTTGTGTTTAGTTTGTTGACCTGAGAATCAGATAACTCCTGCTAATCTCCAGCTCATTTTACCATAGAGAGATGTGAGGTGTCAGTGATGGTTTCTCCATAAATTCATTTGGTAAGTGTGCTTAGTGCAAATTCTCTGCTTTTTACAAAGCCTTTTGGATTTAATTTTTCAGTTTGTACAGTATCAGTGGGTTTCTCTGTATTTTGCTTCATCTTGTATTTAGTAATCCATTCATTCATTCATTCGATCCATTATCCTCTACACATAAATACTTCTCTACATTGTGATACAGATAATAATAATAATCCAGTTCCTCACATTTCTCGTCATGTTTGCCTATTTCTGAATGAGCCTTTGCATATTACTGTATTACCAACATTTTTTCACACACCAATGCAAATAAAAGCAATTTGGATGATTTATCAAAAATTATTGGTATTATTTCACTTCCTCAGTGAGGATTTTGTGCTTCGTTGTGGAGCAACTGCAGGTGTATGTTCTTTAAATAAATTATGGACAACTGATTTCAAATAGTTGGTGTTATATCTTCAGCTACTGTATCTCTCTTTCTCTGATGTTACTGTCAGATGGCATCAGCAAATGTTCCATCTTACTAGGGTCTCCTCTTTCTCTTCTTCTTCCTCCTCCACCTCTTTATTCTTCTTTCTCCTCTTCCCTTCGTCCTTGTGCTGTAGATGAGGAATAATATAACAGTTATTTGGTTTAGTTAGCTTTATTTTAGTTTTAAAGAGATTACAATGCATTTAATACAGGTAATCTGCTTTCACCCGTGAGAGCAGCCCGACAGTCAGGGGTCAGAGGTGGCTTGTCTGCTCTGACCAGCTTCACTTTTAGCTCAACCTTCTTCTCCTCAAACTGTTTTGCATTTAGTCACAGTAGCTCTTGATAGCATAACATACTCAGGCTCACAGTAACAAACTAGCTCTTTCACCCTTTACTACACTGGATGGCAGCATATACTCACCACACCAACTGAGTCATGGCCTCAGACCTGTGTGCATCATACTTTGTCCCCCCCCCCCCACACACACACACACCGGCTCGCAAAGATGTGATCTGTATGATCTTTGACTATGAGCCAAACTCAGACATGGCAGCCAGAAGTTTGTTCTTAATGTGCTACAGCATAGTGCTCATACTACTACTAAAAAAAGTAGCATCACACAATTTGCATTTGATTTTGTTGCATTTCTGTACACTGGTCATCTAACTACATAGCCTCAACCCATTCAACTCTTCATTTTATCTTCAGTTACATCATGGTCAGTAAACACTGTTGCATACCAGCTAATCGCATGACCAATTTAAAAATCTAATCATGCGATTACTTTTCATTCTTTCTAGGAATGTCAATTGATTTAATCGTGATTAAGTGCTTGACTGTCTAGTTAATCACGATTAATCACGTTTTTTACTTGTTCAAATGTACCTTAAAGGGATATTTTTCAAGTGTTTAATAATAGACAAATATGCTTGCTTTATGTGAATGTAACTTTATTAAATAAAATACATGAATCAAAAACAATGACAAACATTGTCCAGAAACCCTCTAAGGAACTACATTTGACATAAAAATACTCACAAACCCAAGCCAATCAGGCACAGATGAGCATACTGACCTGCTCAATTTAACATCAAGGGCAAAACGCACTAAAAGATTCAATAGAATAGTCAATTGAAGTTTGTATGGCACTGCAGGCACAGAACCAGCAGTATTTTAGGAAAAGGTCGCTATTTATATGTATCTGTTTATTTCTTTAGTATCATTATAATAATTTATTTCTTTCATAAAATATTATCCTGTGAAAAAAATCCTCACCTTTATTCTGCTCAGTCTGTAATGACGAAACGGTGAGCGATATTCATGTTTTTGTATTAAGGCAGCAGGATCATTTACATCAGTGAGGATGTTTTGGACAACAGCAGACAGCAAACTGAACACTGACACACACCGAGCAGATAAAGAGGGACAGTCAGAGTCTGGACTCTTCATCACGACTTACAATAACAGCGCAGTGACAAACGTTTTGTGGAAGAGACGAGCATCTGTTTAGCCTTTACAGAGACATATTTTAGTCTGCTGTGTAAAAAACACAGATCTGTTTCTTTGCACTGAGCCAGTTGCCTAAATAGACAGGCCTGTTTACATTGTCGGGTGACAGGGAAGGTGGCTTTTTAGCGACTGCGGGCTGATTCGTTTTCAGCAACCTATTCAAACTACAGGTCAGGACGACACAAAGACTGTGCGATAATCGTGTGTCAAAAAAAAAAAAAAAGAGTAGTGACGTTGAGAGTAATTTGCATTAAAGTGTTATTATTGCTTTAACTTTGCCTGCCCCAATTATTCCCCAACATGGAAACTAAAAACTTGACCAATCACTGAATGGTTCGGGTGGCAGCTGAAGAAGAGGATAAATGTTTGCACTTAGTTTTACTGGTCAAGTAACTTTACACAACTTTGTGGTGTATTTAATGTTACCTTTGCTCTCCTCTGTATGCTCTCCCTCTCTCTCTCTCTGTGATAGATCATTGGCTTGTCAGATCATGTGTTGTTAGATCTGACAAGCCAAGATCTTCACACAGGATTTGTGTCCTCGATCAGGACATAAAATTCGCACCAGACATCAGCACAATAAAGGTAAAATATGCAAGTGGCTGGTAGATTTGCTTCATTCATCAGCCAAAAAATCAAAATCAGAATTCCCATTCCTGGTACCAGTTTAAATGTACATATGGGATTGTATTTGGATAGACTTGAAAAACTGCGGACCTATCCTTTAATCTGTCTCCATCTTCACTGAACTGCAATACTAAGTTGGGAGAGTAACCCTTTAACGAAAACTTAACTGCCATTCTCACTACTGTCCCCTTGGGACAGATAAACTACCGATACCTGAGGGAATTAATTAGTAGATGTCCCAGGTGCTCACCTGGTCGACCATGCAGCCCATGTATAAAGGCTAATGCCACAGGGTTGATTCTTGTCCAGGTTCACCCCAGCCTGTGGGCCCTTGCTGCATGTCATTCCCTCCCCTGTCAGGTGCTAAAGGTAATAAAAACAATCATTTGTTAAGCGTCTAGTGGGTGCATTACATCAGTTGCATACAGTAAGTGACATATAACTGTCTTGTAATAGAGCTCTGGGAGTGGTAGTACTGGTTTTTATTTTAGTTGCACATTTCAAATCATCCTCTCAAAATAATGTATAAACAGTTACAACCAGAGAAACTTTATACAGGAAAGCAATCAACTGAATTTTATCTCAACTTCTGTAAGTCTACAAACAACGCATATGAGTAATGTCAGTGGGTTCAAAGCTCTCACTTAATGAGAGCATTAACATTTGAACACATCTGCAGTGAAAAGCACAGGCAGACATCAACAGCAAAGTGATGACATGTAGGCACTAAAACCTCCAAACATGAATCACATGTTATGAATAGAAATCTAGATCTGTGAGTGGGTCATACCATATTTTAAAAGGGTTATGATGGACTGCCCAGGGTATTTTTCTGCCTTCTGTCCAACCTGGGTTAGGATGATGGATTCAAGCGTGCCTTTGTGACCTTGAACAGCAACAAATAATAGACAAAATATTAGTGAATTCATATCTCTAAATGTTTGTATCAATAATAATAAATAATTTTTGAACATTTATATATCCTTATATACTTAAAATACTTCATATTCAATGCTGTTAGTATGAGATGGTGACATGGTGTGATGTTAAGGGACCAGAGGTTGATGATGATGATGACAGAAACTGGTAACATAAGCAGCATGTTTACACCTTTGCAACTTGAGGCTCCCTCTGGTGTTTATAAGATGGCAGTGACCCCAAGCAACAACATTAGTGCACACACATCCGTGTGACACCGTGATCCCTGTCATTAGCACCACCAGGAACTGACAGCGCCTCGAGCAACTGCTCTTAATGTGGTCATAAAGAAACCTTTGTTTCAAGTTTGCATCATTTGGCTGTCAAAGAAAGGCAGATTGTCAGGCCAACAGTTTATCTTCAAGAATCAAAAATACCTTGCTCCATGGCATGATAATACCAAATTTCATCTGCATGAAGCCAGAAGCTTCCAAAGTATCATGTATGACTAACAGACATGACAGACAGGTCACTGCCCACACAGACCTCTCACTGTCTCACATCCTAATCCCAGGAGCTCTACTGCAAGATGGACAAGTAACCAGGGTCAAAATCCCAACGCTGACACCTAATTTTAACCAACAAGCCCTAAACCTTGTTGAAACAAAATGTTTTGACATTCATTAAAATTACTATAATTCCAGTCACTGGTTCTTGGAGCAGTGTTTCAGGAGAGCTTAGTGTCAATGTATGAGATTGCAAGACAATATTACATTGTACGTCCTGAGGTATGAATGACAGCAAAGCAGGTTAATACTTCTTGATACGGACATTCTTAAAAAGGAAAACACGGTCTTGAGATTGTTAACGAAGTTGAAGCAACAGCATCACAGTTAGTGAGCCTGGCATACACTGTGCATCCTTGTTTTATAAATCAAAAACATAAGTGATGAAAGTTTTGAAACATTTTACTTAACCATTCAAAAAGTACCATAAAGTACAATTCCAATAAATCTGAATGACAAGAAAGTCAAAAATGGGTTGCTAAAGCAGAGAATAAGTGTTTATACATAACTGTAGTGATGTTTAAAGCACAGGTACATCAACATCTTTCTATAGAATGTAACCTGAAAATACAAGATAATAATAATGCAGAATTCACAGTTCACAAATATATAAAAATGTTTGAAATATACTAAAAATGTATGTACTTACAAAATAACTGTAAATGTATATCCATGCTCTTTGTGTCCAGCTTGTAAACTAGAATGTTATTCAACACTCACCTTGGTTTGTTATGGCGAGCCCATTTGTTTCTGCTTGACAAATGGAGAAACTGACAGACGGGGAGATCAAAGACCATTAAAACACAATAAGCCTCTTGAGCATATGGCATTTGGTTTGAGCATCAACACAAGCCCAGTGCTATATTTGAGTTTTGCCCTAATAAGACAGAAGATTTCAGGGCAGGTATCATGTAACATTGAAGACAGAGGCTCATTATATCTTGTGGGGTAACCACTTCAGAATGTCTTCTTTCTATTCACTGTGTAAGTAGATACTCTTTCCAATGGAAACAGTGCCTAATGACTGTCTCCCAACACTTTTGAATATTGCCGGCTGTGTGCCACAGCAAAGCCGTAAACTTGCCATCTATGACAACATCTTCTATCCCATCACATACTCTAGACTTTTCATAAACAAAACGTCTTAGAACCGAATTCCCTAAACATACTGACCATCTGACATACACAAAACATAAAGGAAGTCGAGCTGGCATCCATCACTCAGTTGCTCCACATTTAGGGATGGTCTTAGTCTCCCTTGTGAGAACAAGAATAAGAACAGCTGTTGGCACTGTTGTGGGAAATAATCCTTTGGCAATCCTTCCTTTTCTTTAAAGCTCATTGGCACTCATTTCATTTTTTAGTCATTTATGACCTGTAAAGACTCTGAAACAGTATACCATTGACTTTCTAGAAGGTTCATCAAAGCATGGCAAGGAGCTACTGATGTGCCAGGGAGCATAAAAGAGATACATTAGTCACACCTTTGGACTGCCTGTGACTACCAACTTACCCATAAGCAAGAACTGAACCAACTTCACATCTGTACCTTATTTAGCCGACATGGACAGTTCTATCCACAGGCGCAGCTAATTCACACCTGCATGCAACATTGGCATGTATCAACACATGATAAGAAAACAACAACAATATATAGATATATCTCAAAATGTTGCAACAATCTTGACAATTTATGACAATCAGTCTAGTAGAAAATCAGAATCAGATTTAATGGCAAGTAGGTTTTCCCAAACCTTAACAAAGGAATTTGCTTCTGTGTTTTGGTGCATAACAATAAACATAGTAAGTCAAAAAACATAAAGAATGTGCACTAATATTTAAATTAAAAATTTGCACAGATAGCAGTATAAAGCTAAAGGCTACACAACAGCCTAATTTTTCCAATAATCTCAGGTATGTGACCAATAGTGCTAGCCAAAACCTCGACTGGCAACAAATTCAAAATCCTGATCAAGATCTGGCATGAGGACATCCCATAAACCATGTAATGTGACAGCTTGAGGTAAGAAATACTGCTGCACAAGCATCTTGTCAGGCGACATGACCAAATACAGAGAGACATGTGTGATAGGCTCCCATCACTCTGTATAAAAGGCACAACAAACGGCCACCAAGGGAAGGCACCCAGCAAAGGTAAGTTTCCTCATGGCTCAGATGTATTTAGAGTCGTTAAACAACTTCAGTACAAGCTAATATACTTACAGTCCTACCATGCACTATTATCATCAATATTATTATCAATATTATGTTTAAAATATAAGATAAACATTTATAAGACTAAAAACAGATAGTCTTAGCAGCATACTTACATTTCATTTAATTCCTTTTTAAACTTAATTGTCAGTAGCTTTTGTAAACAGTTCATCTTTGCTTCTTTTTTTCAGAAATCTGCATTGAAATCCGTGTGAACAACCTCTGCTGTCCCAGTGTCATCCAAGGTAAGTCAGGTTTTGTATTTGTCTGGGAGGATAATACGTGCATATATACTAAAGGTTGTCTCTTATGTTCTAGTATGCCGGAAGCGACCTGTATTAACAAATCTTAAAGCTACAGATGGTAAACCCTGTGAAAATAACTTTTTGTTATATTTAAGGTTGACAGCTGGCTCTGATTGGTTCTTTTCATTCAGGCATGGTGGATTCTTGCATATGTCATTTGGAGCACTGAAAGAGCCAGAGGAAACAGATTTTTTTTCGCAAATTATCTGTCTTATGCACAGCTGTTAGGATATAGCAACAGTTTCAGCAAATATGACAAAAAGTTATTTTGTTACCAACTGTAATTAATGGTAATAGGGGTGGGCAATATGGTCCTAACATAATATCATAATATTTCAGGGTAATGCAATAATAATTATTTTTGATGATATAACAACATTCAGAAAAATATTTTGTGGTTTAGAAGGTTTAGAACACACAATAGCTGTTGAGCTTTTCTTGTGTGATTTCTGGCTCTCCTCATGCTCAACCAGGTGCCTCCGCTTGAGGTGGGGAAATAAGTTAGTAGTGCTGTATTGTTCCCTTTCGTTGTTAAAATCTGCACTTCTCACATATTAGTGTGGCTTATTGTACACCTAATCTTTTGTCACCAAGCCACTTCAATGCTACCAAAGTCACTTTATTTTTTGGAACTAACTCCTCCACCGTAATATTGCTTTTATATCAAGGTATGAATTTATAATATTATAATACTGTCATTATTATGATAAGATTTTTTTAGCATGAAAAAAATTATAATGATAAATTGTGAACGATACAATATGGCACACCCCTACTAGAGAAGAATTACCAGTGCATATGTACTAAAGGTTGGTAGTATGCAGGAGCTACCTGTACTTACAAATCTTAATGGCAGAGCATTCATTTGACTTTGGCAATAATATATATTTTGAATGACTCTCCTAGGATTTAAAATGTATAACCTTTGTCTTGTTTTCTGTTGTGCAGAAAAGGGTCATCATGAGTAGCGACCCTGAAATGGAGTGTTTTGGCCCGGCGGCCGTATACCTCCGGAAGCCAGAAAAAGAGCGACTTGAAGCTCAAAACACTCCCTTTGATGCTAAAACAGCATACTTTGTGGCCGAGGCCACAGAGATGTACCTCAAGGGGAAACTCATTAAGAGAGAGGGCGGCAAAGCCACCGTGGAGACTCTCACTGGAAAGGTACTAGAATTAAATGTTTTACATTGCCTGACATTTTTTTATGCAGAATCTGTATTTGCTGTGAGATAATTATGGTTACCTGGTGATTTAAAACATTTAATTTAGAGCTGTGACAATTCATCAATTATTAATCAATCATTAAATTAATTGCTAGCTATTTTGATAATCAATTAATAATTTTGATTTGTTTCTGCTTCTCCAATGCGAACATTTTCTGGTTTCTTTACTCTTCTTATGACACTAAACTGAATATCTTTGGGTTTTGGACATAAGAGGACATTTGAGGATGTTAACTTAGGCTTCTGAAAACTTGATCAACATTTTTCACCATTTTCTGACATTTTACAGACCAAACCACAAATTGCTTAATAATCGATTAATCAAGGAAAATAATCAACACCCAACCCAACAATAATTTGGGTTGTGGCCCAGATTTAACTGAAAATCCAATTAAATTAAGTTTAAAATAATAATAAAAAATAATAATAATACCACTGTCCAAAAATGGTTTGCAGACAAACAGATGACTGATGGAAAGTAACTAATCATATTCCTGTCCCTCTTCTGTCTCTTCAACAGTCTCTCACTGTGAAAGAAGATGAAGTCTTCCCCATGAACCCTCCAAAGTTCGATAAGATTGAGGACATGGCCATGATGACCCACCTCAGTGAGCCCGCTGTGCTGTATAACCTCAAAGAGCGTTATGCAGCATGGATGATCTACGTGAGTTTGACCTGATCATCACGTCAGTAGATTAAAAACATGACTACAGCAAGACGTGTGTCTGTACAAATCCTCTTTGTCTCCACAGACCTACTCAGGGCTGTTCTGCGTCACTGTGAACCCCTACAAGTGGCTCCCAGTGTATGATGCAGTGGTTGTAGCAGGATACAGAGGCAAGAAGAGGATTGAGGCTCCACCCCACATCTTCTCCATCTCTGACAACGCCTATCAGTTCATGCTCCAAGGTATCAATCAGTTTGTAAGCCTCTGTTTGTCAAAAACTACAGCGGTTGCTCTTTTAGAAGTCCATTCCTAACTGCTGTACACCATTTTGATGTCTTGCAGATAGAGAAAACCAGTCAATTCTGATTACGTAAGTAAAAATTTTATATAACCTATCAGTGTTGACAACAGTAGTAATAAGTTATTTTACATAATATTTAAAAACACACCCTTTACCTAGTGGAGAATCTGGTGCAGGAAAGACTGTCAACACCAAGCGTGTCATCCAGTACTTTGCGACAATCGCAGTTGCTGGTGGAAAGAAAGCTGAACAGGTTTCTAGCAAGATGCAGGTAAGACGAGCTTAACAATATTAATATGAAATCTAAGACCAAAGGGGTGGCTGGTGATTGTCACATTAACTAAATTAATGTTATTTCTAGGGGTCGCTGGAAGATCAAATCATTGCAGCAAACCCACTGTTGGAAGCTTATGGTAATGCCAAGACTGTGAGGAATGACAATTCTTCACGTTTTGTAAGTTCTACCTTAGATTTCTCTTTTGCTTGAAACTGTTTGGTATTTTGTGACAGCAATCGTTCACTGTGACAGAAATTTTAATGTTAATCTGTTTTCACATAGGGTAAATTCATCAGAATTCACTTCGGGACAACTGGAAAGCTGGCTTCAGCTGATATTGAAACTTGTAAGATTTTTGGAACTTATCAAGCATATAGTTTTCTTACACTGTCAATTCTTTCAGCTGTCATAGGAGATTTGACAATTGTTTTCCTGTCATAAATCCATAAAGATCTGCTGGAGAAGTCTCGAGTGACCTTCCAGCTGTCTGCTGAGAGGAGCTACCACATCTTCTATCAGCTCACAACAGGCCACAAACCTGAACTGATAGGTGTGAGATTAATGAATATTTTACAACATGTAGGACAATGGCTTATATATTATATTTATTTTGTTAATATTACATATGTTCTGTCCTTTCTTCAGAGGCTCTCCTGATTACCACAAACCCATATGACTACCCCATGATCAGCCAGGGGGAGATCACTGTCAAGAGTATCAATGACATTGAAGAATTCATAGCCACTGATGTGAGAACAATTCATTGTACAAATCACTTTTCACATTAATGGTTACAAGTTTTATTATGTACACTAAGTTAGCAATTTATTATACCTCCACAAGAAATACTACCTCTCTGAAGCTTATCGTTTTGAAGGGTTTTTGATTTTTCTTTGTTAATGAGACCTGGTCTGAACTCTATGTTCATTTTTGAGGCAACAATTTTTTTGTTTGTTTGTTTTAAAGTGACTCTTTATTTCACAGACTGCTATTGACATCCTGGGCTTCAATGCAGAAGAGAAGGCAAGCATGTACAAGCTAACTGGAGCTGTGATGCATCATGGTAACATGAAGTTTAAGCAGAAGCAGCGTGAAGAGCAGGCTGAGCCTGACGGCACTGAAGGTATGAAACCAGCACATTATGAGTTTTAAAGGGACAGTTAACCCAAAGATAAAAATTCAGTCATTATCTACTCACCATCATGCCGACTGACATCTGTGTTTAGTTTTTAGCCCATAAGACACTGCTGAAATTTCACAGGAACACAGCATTGCAGAATCTGCCAAGCAATCGAATGCCTCCATACTGCATGTCTGGTGTAATCCAAGTTGTAGTTTTTGCCACTAGAAAGAAAACTTAAAGAAAAATTTATAGAAAATTTAAAAGAACATTCTGAATGGATTTCAAAGATTACTACTATGTTTTCTTTTAGTGGCAGATAAAGTCGCCTACCTCATGGGTCTGAACTCTGCCGATTTGCTGAAAGCCCTTTGCTACCCAAGAGTGAAGGTCGGGAACGAGTATGTGACCAAAGGTCAAACTGTTCCTCAGGTATGAGATGTCAAAAAGAACATAACGAAAACAAATTAATAAACACAAAAGACAGTCATGCGTTGTCATTTTAAAGACACTCTTACATAGAGATAATATTTTTCTGACTTAAGATTCACAGTGCAATCAAAGCTCTCATAAAGTTTTTTGAATTAAGAATTGTGTTCATTTTTACAACAACGCCTCTTAATATTTTATTCTTTATTTGTAAAATCAGGTCAACAATTCTGTCATGGCTCTCAGCAAGTCTGTCTATGAGAAAATGTTCTTGTGGATGGTCGTCAGAATTAATGAGATGCTGGATACCAAGCAGCCCAGAAGCTTTTTCATTGGTGTCCTGGATATTGCTGGGTTTGAAATTTTTGATGTAAGTATGCTTGACTGATATTACATAATCTTATGCAGCCTCATTTAAAGCTGAGAGTAAAAATAATTTTATTTTTAGTCAGAACTACTTAAGGCTTTTGCCGACCTTTGATGACCTTTTTATCTTAAGTTCAACAGCTTGGAGCAGCTGTGCATCAACTTCACCAACGAAAAACTGCAACAGTTCTTCAACCACCATATGTTTGTCCTGGAGCAAGAAGAGTACAAGAAAGAGGGAATTGAGTGGGAGTTCATTGACTTTGGTATGGACTTGGCTGCCTGCATTGAGCTTATTGAGAAGGTGAGTCACATGCAGTATATTCACAAAGAAAACTATCTGATGACTTGAAAGTTTTTGTTTTTAATAACCATTTCATCATGACAGCCAATGGGCATCTTCTCCATCCTTGAAGAGGAGTGCATGTTCCCCAAGGCTACAGACATGACCTTCAAGAACAAAATGTATGATCAACATATTGGTAAAAGTGCACCCTTCCAGAAACCCAAACCTGCCAAAGGCAAAGCAGAGGCCCATTTCTCTCTGGTGCACTATGCTGGCACTGTTGATTACAATGTTGTTGGCTGGCTGGACAAGAACAAAGACCCCCTGAATGACTCAGTGGTTCAGCTTTACCAGAAGTCTGCAGCCAAACTGTTGTCTCACCTCTATGCAACACATGCCTCATCAGAAGGTAAGAGTTATATTTTAAAGAACATAATATGGAGATATTTTCTTGTATTTTCATTATATTTTAAAAAATGCTGTTTGATTTGTAGCTGAAGTGTAAAGAATACAGTATAAATCAAATGCATTACATTTGCTAAAGTTAATCATTCAAATTTAATCCTCATTATACAGCTGAAGGTGGTGCCAAAAAAGGTGGCAAGAAAAAGGGTGGGTCTTTTCAGACCGTATCTGCTCTGTTCAGGGTAAGCATCCCAAATGACTGCCACACTGCATAACTACAATAAAATAAGTACACCAAAACATTCCAAAATGCCGCTACATGATTTGTTGGTTTTCCATATTTCAGGAGAATTTGGGCAAGTTGATGACCAACTTGAGGAGCACTCATCCTCATTTTGTGCGCTGTTTGATTCCAAATGAGTCAAAGACTCCTGGTAACCTAAAATCAGTATAAATGTACGCTTTTAAACTCTGCTACAATTATGCAACACAAGACTGAACTTAGCATGTCTTTAAGGTCTCATGGAGAACTTCCTGGTCATCCACCAGCTGAGGTGTAATGGTGTGCTGGAAGGTATCAGGATCTGCAGAAAGGGCTTCCCCAGCAGAATCCTCTATGGTGACTTCAAGCAGAGGTATTTACTAAAATTAACTACATTTCTGACAATATTATGATCCAATTATTCTTAGTTAATTTAATTTCCCTCCAATCAGATACAAAGTATTGAATGCCAGTGTCATTCCCGAGGGACAATTCATCGACAACAAAAAGGCCTCAGAGAAACTCTTGGGTTCTATTGACGTTGACCATACGCAGTACAAATTTGGACACACAAAGGTAATCCATTTGTCTGTTAAGGGTGGTTTTTTTTAACTGCTACCCAAGTAAGTATATTACCTCATGTAAAATAACACTTTCTTTTAGGTGTTCTTCAAAGCCGGTCTGCTGGGTCTGCTGGAGGAGATGAGAGATGAAAAACTAGCTATCCTGGTCACAATGACTCAGGGTCTCTGCAGAGGTTTCCTCATGAGGAGGGAGTTTGTCAAGATGATGGAGCGCAGGTACTCTACATATTTAGCTTCATATATCAAAAGGCAACTGTGCATTTGCAGATGAACTTGATTACAACTTTTAAACCAAATGTTTAATTTGAAAACCAAATCCATACTTCTTGTCATTCCAGTTTTAACAAATCTGTCCATTTTACCCAGGGAGGCAATTTACTCCATCCAGTACAACATCCGCTCTTTCATGAATGTCAAAACCTGGCCATGGATGAAGCTGTACTTCAAGATTAAGCCTCTGCTTAAGAGTGCAGAAACTGAAAAAGAGATGGCACAAATGAAAGAGGACTTTGAGAAGACCAAAGAGGAATTGGCAAAGGCTCTGGCTAAGAAGAAAGAGCTGGAGGAGAAGATGGTTTCTCTGCTGCAGGAGAAGAATGACCTGTTGTTGCAAGTGCAGTCTGTAAGTTAGTTCATCACACCTATATCCTAACTATCCTATCAAATTACTGATTTGGCAATGACATAAACTTGTTTGCATTGACTTTTAGGAAGCTGAAAACCTCAGCGATGCAGAGGAAAGGTGTGAGGGGCTCATTAAAGCAAAGATCCAGCTTGAAGCCAAACTCAAAGAGACGGGTGAGAGACTGGAGGATGAGGAAGAGGTCAATGCTGAACTTACAGCAAAGAAGAGGAAGCTGGAGGACGAGTGCTCTGAGCTGAAGAAAGACATCGATGACTTGGAGCTCACTCTGGCCAAAGTGGAAAAGGAGAAGCATGCCACTGAGAATAAGGTTGGTATAGCTTCCATAATGCCTGAAAGTCTGCTGTTTGCAAAATATGAACATACTTTGAAATAATTTTCACAATATTGTGAATACAGGTTAAAAACCTGGTTGAGGAAATGGCATCTCAAGATGAGACCATTGCCAAGTTGACCAAAGAGAAGAAAGCCCTCCAAGAGGCCCATCAGCAGACCCTTGATGATCTGCAGGCAGAGGAAGACAAAGTCAACACTCTGACAAAGGCCAAAACCAAGCTGGAGCAGCAAGTGGACGATGTATGTAATCACAACAAACAGCGATTTCAGTCCCCTTGAGAATGAAAAACAAAAAATAATGCTTCATCTCTGTTGAAACAGCTTGAAGGATCCCTGGAACAAGAAAAGAAGCTCCGTATGGATCTTGAGCGGGCTAAAAGAAAGCTTGAAGGGGATCTTAAATTGGCCCAGGAATCCATAATGGATCTGGAGAATGACAAGCAGCAGTCTGATGAGAAAATAAAGAAGTGAGTGTAATTTAACTCATTGTTTCAAAAAAACACTAAAATACTAAAATCCTCCTCTCCCTTGCCAGCATACAGTATTGAAACAGTTCAGACACAAACCTGCAGTGAAAACAGGCTGCTTAAATGCTTTTCTACAAATTATATGTTACCACACCACAGATTAAAATCCAAACCAAATTCTCTGTGTTCAAAATTATGTTGTGATTGTGTATCTCTCAGTTATTTAAGACTGACAATGGACAGTCAAGAAATTAACCTTGGTTAAAGTAAAAATCTCAACTCCATTTTATTTTTCTCAAAATACAACTGAATGCCAGATGTAATAATTATGAATAATTGTCCCCTACAGGAAGGACTTTGAAACAAGCCAGCTTCTTGGCAAGATTGAGGATGAGCAAGCACTTTGTGCTCAGCTTCAGAAAAAGATCAAAGAACTTCAGGTTGGTACAGAATCTTATCCAACACTGACTATGGATGATCCAGATGTGCTTGACTTGCAGACATAAATATATTAGACTGTAGCTGTTTTTTTTGCAACATATACATATTAGGCTCGTATTGAGGAGCTGGAGGAAGAGATTGAGGCTGAGCGGGCTGCTCGAGCCAAGGTGGAGAAGCAGAGGTCTGATCTCTCTAGGGAACTTGAGGAGATCAGCGAGAGGCTCGAAGAAGCTGGTGGAGCAACATCTGTTCAGATTGAGATGAACAAGAAGCGTGAAGCCGAGTTTCAGAAACTGCGTCGTGATCTCGAAGAGTCCACCCTGCAGCATGAGGCCACCGCTGCAGCTCTCCGCAAGAAGCAGGCTGATAGTGTGGCCGAGCTGGGAGAACAGATCGATAACCTCCAGAGAGTCAAACAGAAGCTGGAGAAAGAGAAAAGCGAGTTCAAGATGGAGATTGATGACCTCACGAGCAACATGGAGTCTGTCGCGAAAGCAAAGGTAATGTTAAAAAAAAAAAAAAAAAAAAAAAAAAAAATTACTCTGCTATACTCCAGCCTTTATTTGGCATTCAGAGAATGAGACTATATTGCGTTACTTTACACAACTTTTGTCAATACAGACCAATCTGGAAAAAATGTGTCGTACTCTTGAGGATCAACTGAGTGAGTTAAAGACTAAAAATGAGGAACATGTGCGACAACTGAATGACATTGGGGTGCAAAGGGCAAGACTGCAAACAGAGAATGGTGAGAAAAATGTATTGCGTGTATTTTTTTTTTTCCTAATCTCATATTTCCAACACAAGCCCACATTTAGACTAGTTGTTAACTCTCCCTCTCTCCTTAGGTGAAATCACTCGCCAACTGGAAGAGAAGGAAGCCCTGATCTCACAGCTGACAAGAAGCAAGCAGGCTTTTACCCAGCAGATTGAGGAGCTGAAGAGGCATATTGAAGAGGAAGTAAAAGTAAGAGGGCTATCACAGGACTGCAGTATTACATAATTAAAAACAGATTGGTTCAAAGCTGTAAGTCAGACACATGTAGTTTGGTTTATAAAAAAAAGTAATGGCTGTATTTCTTTTCAAGGCCAAGAACGCTCTGGCTCATGCAGTTCAGTCGTCTCGTCATGACTGTGACCTGCTCAGAGAGCAGTATGAGGAGGAGCAGGAGGCCAAAGCTGAGCTGCAGCGTGCGATGTCCAAGGCCAACAGTGAGGTGGCTCAGTGGAGAACTAAGTATGAGACTGATGCCATTCAGCGCACTGAGGAGCTGGAGGAGGCCAAGTAAGTCATTATAATTTTTTTTTGCTAAGTCTACCCACCACTAATGTGTGTCATCAATACTATACTGAAAGTTTGTAAATCAAATATTTTTTATCAGGAAAAAGCTTGCTCAGCGTCTTCAGGATGCAGAGGAATCCATCGAGGCTGTGAATGCAAAATGTGCCTCTCTGGAGAAGACAAAGCAGAGACTGCAAGGTGAAGTGGAGGACCTGATGATTGATGTGGAGAGAGCTAATGCTCTGGCTGCTACCCTCGACAAGAAGCAAAGGAACTTTGACAAGGTTAGATTTTTATTTAGGCCTCAGGTGCTTATATGAATTCACATTGTAGAATTGTGAATTTCTGAAACACATGGGTCTTCCTTATGTTTTCAGGTTCTTGCAGAGTGGAAACAGAAGTATGAGGAGAGCCAGGCAGAGCTGGAGGGAGCTCAAAAAGAAGCTCGTTCTCTCAGCACTGAGATGTTCAAGCTGAAAAATTCATATGAAGAAGCTCTGGATCACCTGGAGACCCTGAAGAGGGAGAACAAGAACCTGCAACGTATGCAAAGTTTTAATAAAAAAGAATACTCTCTATTAAAATTAACTGATAGTGGTCTGATTGCAGATCTTAGAATTGTTTTTCATTGGTATGCTCAAGGTATCACCATTTTAGAAAGCTGTGGCTTCTGCTTTGTATAAAAGGACAAGTGTGGAAGAGTGTGCCCCCCAGTGGGCCAATAGGTTTAATGTGCATGGTCTATGATTTCAAACTAACACCAAATGCTATATATTAAAGTACAGTTTTTTACAAATACACAAAGGTAAAGTATATTACATCTGAACATCTACCAAAGAGACAAAATAATTTATTACAACCTTAAATAATAATTATGCCTGATATTTACAGAGGAGATCTCTGATCTAACTGAGCAAATTAGTGAGACTGGAAAAACCATCCATGAGCTGGAGAAGGGGAAAAAGACTGTTGAGGCAGAGAAGTGTGAACTCCAGACTTCACTTGAAGAGGCAGAGGTACTGTCTTATAAGATCTTTCTTATTAAACACAATTTTAAATGATTTTGGACCTAATGATTGACATTTATTTTCTGTCAAGGCTACCCTGGAGCATGAAGAATCCAAGATTCTCCGCATTCAGCTTGAACTCACCCAGGTCAAGAGTGAAATTGACAGAAAACTTGCAGAGAAGGACGAGGAGATCGAGCAGATCAAGAGGAACAGCCAGAGAGTGATTGAGTCTATGCAAACAGCTTTGGATGCTGAGGTCAGGAGCAGGAACGATGCTCTGAGAATCAAGAAGAAGATGGAGGGAGACCTTAATGAGATGGAGATTCAGCTGAGTCACGCCAACCGCCAGGCAGTTGAAGCCCAGAAACAGCTGAGAAATGTGCAGGGACAGCTTAAGGTATTGTAGCTCACTGAACAAAATTACAGGCAAAGTTTACTTTATTTAGACTGCAATGCAAATGGGTCCTTATTATTCGTTTAGGACGCACAACTGCACCTTGATGACGCAATTAGAGGTCAGGAGGAAATGAGGGAGCAGGTTGCCATGGTGGAGCGCAGGAACAACCTGATGCTGGCTGAGATTGAGGAGCTGAGAGCTGCTCTGGAGCAGACAGACAGAAGCCGCAAAGTGGCTGAACAGGAGCTGGTTGATGCCAGTGAGCGTGTGGCGCTGCTGCACTCTCAGGTAACTAAAGATTCAAATGATGACATGATAAACACCTGACAACTGAAAATGACTTATGTAATCCAAACCATCGTTTGTTTAGAACACCAGCCTGATCAACACCAAGAAGAAGCTGGAGGCTGACCTCCTACAGATCCAAGGTGAAGTGGAAGATTCTGTCCAGGAAGCAAGAAATGCTGAAGAAAAGGCCAAGAAGGCCATCACAGATGTGAGTCATCCTCACACTCCACTACATAATTATGTAAAATATGCAGTGTGCTACATGGCAGAATTCAACTTGTATTTTAGGTCATTTCTCCACTGTGACTAGTTCTCTTGCACTTGCACCCCCACTAGGGATCGCAAAAGACTCACAGGGGGTCTTCTGGATTTTAAGGGGTGTAAGAAAACTTTTAAAAAATATATATATATAAAATAGATCTATATCTCAGCATTTCATTCCCTTCTGCAAAGGACTAAATTAAAGTATAATTTCTAAAGTTTATATTATTATTTAAGATAGAAACTTAAAAAGATCTCACAGGATAAGGGCACGGGGAAGACCTTTATTCACTGAGCCTTCACTCTCTGCTAAACCGCCTTGTTCTGCATTAGACAAGTGTGCAGTTAAAAACAACCAAAGAGCTACTAGAACAAATGCCACTTGTCAGGGAGAAGAAAACTCTAAGACTCTAAATTTTTCAAAACAAGAGACTTGTACAAGAGATACCAAAAAATATCAGTAAATTTAATCTCTGATGCAGTATTTTTAGGAAATAATCTGCTCAAAATTCATCCAAACTGCTCATTGCTTTGAACAAATTTCCAGTAGTTATGTTAGAAAAGGGGTCGAAACGTTAGACTGCTTTAGGCTTCTATCCAATTACCAGTAATAAAATTCAACAACATTTCAGGCTGCCATGATGGCTGAAGAGTTGAAGAAGGAGCAGGACACCAGCGCTCACTTGGAGAGGATGAAGAAGAACCTGGAGGTGACAGTGAAGGACCTGCAGCACCGTCTGGATGAGGCTGAGAATCTTGCCATGAAGGGCGGCAAGAAGCAGCTCCAGAAACTGGAGGCCAGGGCAAGTGTCACAAAGATGAACCTATTTATATTTACAAGAGGCCAGGACAATATTTCGCATTTTAAAATTACTATGTTTTTCTCAATTCAAGGTTCGGGAATTGGAGGCTGAAGTTGATGCTGAACAGAGGCGTGGTGCTGATGCTATCAAGGGAGTGCGAAAATATGAGAGAAGAGTAAAGGAGCTCACCTATCAGGTAAATTACTTTCTTACAACACTAATACTTAAACTAGTACTACTATTAATGATTATAATAACATATGGTCATAACAACTGTAGGCTTAAGCTAGTATTTACTTTGTATTAAAATGTTTATTATTCCTGATTTACACCAGACTGAGGAGGACAAGAAGAATATTGCCCGCCTTCAGGATCTGGTGGACAAGCTGCAGCTCAAAGTGAAATCCTACAAGCGACAGGCTGAGGAAGCTGTGAGTAATCCTAATTCTCACAACAACACACATTCTAAAAATGTCACTCAGTCCACTGGTTTTGACTTCACTATGCCTTAACATACAGGAGGAGCAGGCCAATTCTCACCTGTCCAGGTACAGGAAGGTGCAGCATGAGATGGAGGAGGCTCAGGAGCGTGCTGACATCGCTGAGTCTCAGGTCAACAAGCTGAGGGCAAAGAGTCGTGAAATTGTCAAGGTAATAAAGAACTATCTGAGTTTAATCAATTTAGTGGAAATATTCACTTAATTAGGCATTCAACTTTTAAATTTGTTTAGAATTTATATTATCTGGCCAAATGTTTCACTTGCTATTTTCCTGTCATTTCAGACCAAGGAAGCAGAGTGACGAAGAAATCAAGCTACAGAACCAAGAGATCATACAATATGAGTATCTTGTTACCTGTTCACTGCAGCATGTTAAGCATGCTGTGATAACCAAAACCCAATAAAAGGTACATAGTTTGATGCATTTGTTTTGTCTTTCCTTTCATTTTAGAATAACTGATTTAAAATTGAACATGGCATACAGATGTTTTCAAGCCTTCGGGGACTTACTGCACTATGATGTGTTGTTATGTAATTTAGACCACATAGACACACCTGTTATAAAAATTATAAAATCAAATACAGTACATGGCACAACATTATAGACTACCAAACATAACCAAAGCCCAAGTCTAGGTCCAAGTTTGTTTAAGTTTATTCATTTCCTACATATTGAATTTACAGGACTCAAAGCACTGCAAGAAAAAGAAAACCTGCAAATATTCAATATTCCTTCGAATTATTGTCCTCATGGCCTAAATCAAATGAGATTTTTTTTTTCTTGATTAAAAGTGGATAGTTTAGAACCCTAAATATGCATATATTCTATATATATACTTTGTATTTGTGTATGTTTTTATGTAGTCTGTGATTATTTTGTAAACCTGGATCCAAATAATCATTTAAAAGAATTAAGCAAAAAGTCTATCATTGTCCAGTGGATATTGACACAAGAATAATAATAATAAAAACATTACATTTATTATTATACAGGAAACAATTAAAAGTAACATAACAAAATCAGTTAAAACCATACAGGCCTGACTTAGTTAAAACTGGTTCCTGCTCTGCAGCAAAAAAAGACAAAACAAAGCCAGTCAACAAAAAACAAAAAGATAAACCAACCATTTGAATGTCTTTGTATGCTGTAACCAAATAAATTACATTTAAATCACATACATTTAATCGATTATGAAATTATTATCAAATCAATCACCTACTGTTTTAATAATCAATTATCTTTGATTTGAGCTTCTTCAATGAGAATATTTTCTTCCTCTCTGACAGTAAACTAGAAATCTTTGGAGTGTGGACAAAACAAGACATTTGAGGATGTCCTCTTGGGCTATGGGAGCCATTTTTCACCTTTTTTTTCGACAGATTAATCCATAATGAAAATAATTGTAAATTGTAGCCCTAATTTGGCCAAAACAATATTGGATTACCATATGATTTGAAGTAGCGGTTATTCAGAACTACGGCTGCACAATTAATTGCAATATTATCGAAACTGCAATATTACATCACCAGTTTTTTTGTTTTTTGTTTTTTTCAGTAAACATGAAAATGGTATCGCATACTGCAATTGCATTTTCATTCTCATTAATCGCATTATTTTGCAGAGCTAATGTTGTTTCTTGGGAGAAACTGGAGGTAACGTTGATTTGGTTTCCGATGCAGTTTGAAATTCAGTTCGGTTTGATGCTATCAACATTAAATGACAGAATGAGATAACCTTAACAATTAACGTTAAGCTAACAGCATATGTGGTGAATCAACAGTATCTTAAAACAGTCTGACTTAAAACTACATTTCGTTAATTAATTTTGTTTAGTTAGTAATGCTGTTTTTAAAACGCGTTTGCAGCGACGCTAAGTGTGCCAGCCGTTGGACAACACTTACCACTTTCTCTAAAGACATTTCGACGTGACTCAAAAGTCTTTTCTTCACCTGCAATAAAAAATAGTCACTTGACTGCACGGTCATTATGTTTGCCGACTTGTTCGTGCACAAACTTTGGGCGTTAAATTTTCTGTTTCACAGAATTGAACAGGAGTCTAGAAGGAAACCGATTCATCGAACTCTCGCGATATTTGGGAGAACGGTATGGTTATATGGTAAACTCAAGGTGTGAAAACACTCATGTTCTTTTCTCTTCTATTTTGTTCTGTTCAAAGTGAACAAGAGTAGAATAAGATAATAGGCAATTTTGTGTGTTTTATTTTATAAAAATGAGTGGTATAATCTCAAAATTTGTATTTAAAGACTTCTGAAATTCTGAAAATGACTATTTTGTAGTTATGATCAGAACATAAATTGGTGAAACACTTTAATAAAAAGATAACTGAAAATAATATTAATGTGTAGTATTTTATAGCAGTCTTAGGAAGGGGACATTTTTGTCCTGTGGGTGCAAATTTGGCGCTATTTTTAAAAGTCTGACAATACACAAAAAATAAAAATGCATGAAAATCAATGTTGTTGCTAATCATTGAATTTGATACAGAGTACGGCCCACTACGTACTGTAAAATAAAATGGCACCGATATTTTTTCTCATAATTTTAGGCAGACTGGCTCAGTAAAATGTCAGATTTGCTGTGGACAAACTCCAACCCCACTGATCACTCACACACGCATACACGACCCTTCACATGATCTCCTCCGGCCTGGCAGAGATAATAAACAGGAGGCAGCTGCTGTCTCTAACATAAAGAGCAGCAGCATCTCACAACCTGGAAATGATAATGCTGGAGAAGAGCTTTTTAATTATGTTATTTCCTTTTTTTAATATTTTGCTTTAAAGTTTATTCTTCTTCTTTGCCTTTATTCAATACACAGACAGTGAGAGGCTCTGTACTGTATGATATAAACACAGGAGTGTGTTCTTGCTTTGGGTCACCAGAGGTCAGCATTGCACGGTGTAAAGATTGTTGCTGTCAACGGGAGAGCTCGGTCAATGGCATGTAAAGCGTAGGCTATACTGCAGTCCGTGACATTTTGTGTTGCTCACAGATCATGTTTCTTTTATTTTAAAGGATGATTGTTGTGCTCAGTGGGTGCAGGGTCAGGTTAGTAGACCGGGTTTCTGGGATGAGCTCCTCGCCGGTTTGGGATGCGCAGTGCGCCTCGGTACCGCCGCTGACTGGGACTGCTGCAGTGTAAACAAGACTGTACGAGCGAGGCTGCAGCCACTGTCTGTGAGCGAAAACACACGGCCACACTGCCAGTGTTAGTTGACTTCTCAGCTTTTTTAGATGAGCACAGTTTCATCATGAACGGTCGGCGGTTTGTAAGTGCGCAACGATTTCCATCCTGCAGCGGAAAAGAGAAGCTGGCCTGATTTTCTTCTTTTAATTAAACTGGACATCTGTCAGTCTGCACATCTGCCACTTCTGAGGAAATGTTCGTCTCGTCTTTGGATTAATCAGATGGACTTTGCTGCTGAGGAAGTGTTACTCTCTCGAATCTCAGGAAAATGTCAGACAGCCAGGAAAGCCCAGCTGCTGAGGACACGACTCCGTCCGGGAGCACGACCTTGCCTCCGCTCCGTCCGCCCTGCGAGCGCCTCTCCTGCCACAAGAGCAGCGTGTGCTCCCGCTCCTACTTCGTGGTGGTCATGGTGTTTTTTCACGTATACATCATTAATGTGATCGCGCTGCTGTTTTACGTGCACTACAGCAGCGGGCAGGAAGACGCTAGCCGGGGTCGTGATGCGCCCAGCGGTGACCAGCAGCGCGCCGAGTCGGGACGGCCACCATCAAAGCCCGAGTTTCTGCGTGATGTCTCTCTGGCAAGAATCGAAGGGATCAGGGTGAGTAATGTGATGATGCGTCCCACTCCTACTTTTTATTTACTCCCGCTGCCTTTCTGTTTCTTATACACAGTAAGAACCAGGAAATCACTTATCTGGTTGATCTGTTCAGGTGGGACATGTCCAGAAGGTGTCACTGGTACCAGGCAAAGTACATGAGATGCGCACTCTGAGTCTGAAACCTCTGCTGTTTGGTAAGAACCAAAACAACCATGTGGCAAAACAGCCCACATGAGCCTCTAGTGGCCAAACTGGTTCCTACTTCTGAATAATGCAAACATTTGATTCATTCACCTCTTTACCTGTTTTGTTTATTTCGATCACTCACCCCAAACGCACAGCCTAGCACAGAACAGTGGTTCTCAACCTAGGGTTCAGTCTCTAATAAGGTTGTGAGATAATTTGTGGTGGTCGGCAGATGGTTGTGGAGAAAAAATAAAATATTGACATTTAAGAAAAACAGTTCACCCCAAAATCAAAAATACATATTTTCTCTGGCCTATAGTGCTGTTTATCCAGCTAGAATTTTTTTGGTGTGATTTGCAGAGTTTTGGAGATATCGGCCAAAGAGATGTCTGCCTTCTCTCCAGTATAATGGGACTAAATGGCACTCAGCTTGTGGTGCTCAAAGTACATACGGGGCAAGCATTCAAAAATATGCAAAATACAGCTGGACTCAAGAAAAACAGCCCCCTGACTGATGGCTGAACTACAAAACAACACAAAAAATTATCTACATAAGCCACCATGTTATGAACAAACACAAACACTAACAAAAAGTAACATTTGCATTTTGTAGCATTAAATAGCAAACATAAACTACACAGTCCAGCACTTGGCATGATGGGAAGTGAGGCCATATTTTAGATTGGAGAATGTTTTTTAAATTATATATCATTTGAATTACAGTGAGTTTGAGGGTCAGAGTAGTGGTCTTTGTGTTTGAGTTTCTTAGGCAGACAGGAAGGTTGAAATTACCAACCAGATTATTTTGGGGGTTCATAACCATAAAAGGTTTAGAACCACTGGTAGAAGAACACAGTAGAACAGACAGCCGTTACTGCCATTGTACAGAATACAATTAAATTAGTAGTGCTACTCCTGATCAGTACAATAAAAAAGCCACATATATAAAAAAAAATATACAAAATATACAACGGTACACAGAAACAAAACAACCACAGTAAGTAAAAAACACACCATAGATAAAAATAGAATAAGTAAAGTAAAATAATACGTAGAATACAGGAATAGAACTAGTAATCTAGACTAAGAAAAATAAATACAATGCAGTCTGGACTGTAATGTACATACAGTACATGAATGCTCAGATCAATGAACGTTGCATGAAATAGGCTGATAAGTCCTGAGGCAACTATTCCTTCATCAGTGCACAGCGGACCCAATTAAAGGCTTATAGCTGACTCAGAAACACAACTAGACATACATCGACATACAGCGTGTTGTCATTAGATTATATGTTCTGGAGTAGACTGGACTCTTCTCTGGTGTTTTGTATTAGCAACAAGCATACATTAACTTTAAGTTTAAATAAATGGTTCAATGTTGATATTAATGTTTCAGTGCAACATCAGCTGATCTGCAAAACTGGCAACTGACTAAATGATTGTCTACATTAGGCACAATTTCCCAGAGGCCAAGATGGAAACCCAGAGATTTTCAATATACTAATGGTTTTGCATTTCTGCTTGATGGGAATCATTAATTGAACATAAAAAAAACATTGCTTAAATGTCTGTGGATCTACTTACTGATTCATCGATTAATCACTTCAGCTGCAGAAAACTAGAGCCATTTGTAAAATATCACATTGGTACAATACAGTATGACAAGGTAGCTTTCTGACTGATTGATTTTCATTTGTTTATGTCTCCTGCACCGTATATTTACGAGACACAAAGCAGCAACAACAGCTAGGACGGCCACATGACAAAAACAATTCCACAAATTTGAAAAGAGAACATTTCAGAGGATCAAATTTCCACGAAAGAAACGTCTTATTATGTTGGATACAGTGTACTGTCTTATGGCCATGCATTTTCTATAAATTTTGCTAAAACAAAAATGTCCTCATTAAAGAGACATGCAACAGCAGCAAGCTCACAAACAACACTGCTCTTCAGGAATACTTTATATCTGCCTACCTCAGTTACCAGTGGTAGAGCACTAGTTCTTAAGTGGGCACATGGAGACCTATGTCCTCTCCTTAATGTTATATAAGGTAATGTGTGTCCAGTAATCTGCTTTGATTTGAGCGTAGCTTCTGAGCCTTGGCTTAGAATAAATCTCATCTTAACATTGTTCCTTATGGATCTTAAGTAGTTTTTGTTTTAACATATTTATATTAAATCAGAAATTGTTCCAGTGGCAAATCAGAAAATGTGAAGCATGCAGCAGAGAAAATGCTGCAATGATGCAGCCCTGATGACCCAAGAGATTTTCCTCTGTGTATAATAACTTTTTCTGCAGAGATCCCGGAGTTTTTGTCTGAGGATGAGTGCCGTGTTGTGATGCAGCTCGCACAGCTGAAGGGTCTGATGGAGAGTCAGCTGATGGTACAGGATGGCCAGGAGGAGCTGGCCAAGGAGCTAAACCTCAGCCCAGAGGAGATCTTTAACCTACTTGATATCAACCAGGATGGACAGTTGCAGCTGCACGAGGTGTATGTCAGTCTGTGGACTGTGAGCACATACTGTGTAGTGTATGACATGCAGAAGTTGTTTGGTTCAGAGCTAGTTAAACTCATCCTGTTTTTGCTATTATACGTCCAACAGATATTAACTCATTCTCGAGTGAGGGACGGCATCTGGCTCACGCCGGAAAATCTGCGAGAAATTTATGCTGGGCTCAAAGCTGACAAGGACGGTAATGGTAAGAAATCAACTTCAGTCAGCATTTTAGGTATCTGTTGTTTTGCAGATGTTACAGAGTAGTAGTTCATTTCATAGTTTATTTACATTTGTTTGTAAATGTATTTCTAAAATTCTTAAGTCTAATTTGTGAGATGATCTCAAACATTTTTATACACTTCATTAAAAATGCTGCCCATGAACCAGTTTTACAAGGCCAGGAGGGACAACAGTGTTGTATTTTGGCTAAAACAGAAACAGTTTTTTTGACTACAAACTTTTAAATTTCTTTCAGTATGTGACTACAAACACAATGTTTAT
Source organism: Lutjanus erythropterus (assembly GCF_056507025.1). NCBI lineage: Eukaryota > Metazoa > Chordata > Actinopteri > Lutjaniformes > Lutjanidae > Lutjanus > Lutjanus erythropterus. The sequence continues at coordinate 26,125,245 of NC_139318.1, forward strand.
GTCTGTTTGGAGTCCAGTATGGACATGACCATAATTCTTCCTTTTTTAGATTGGTTCATTTGTAGAACCTTTAGATTTCCAAAGGGGTTTGAAAGTAAAGAAAAAAGCACAGCTCTGCTATTAGATTTAACTGAGGTAGTGGAGCTAAAGAATCATCAAACTGAGTAAAGTAGACACAAAAATCTTTTTAATTAGTGAGCAATCAGTCAGAGACCTTCTCCAAGAGCTGAACGGGTAGCCTGTTCATGTCTCTGACCGCTAATTAAAAAGATTTTTGCATAGATTTGAGTGTGCAGACTTCAGACTTTATTCATTCAGAGGTCAGAAGGGTTGATTTAACCCAATACTTGACAAGAAAAAATAGAGAAAATGAAAAAACAGATTATTTTTTTTTTAATTTCATCCTTTTATCTCAGACTGACCCCCAGATATACTTCCTGACATTGCAGGTATATTGCTTTTTCAGTGCAATATATAAACTGGAACATATAGTACATACGTAATATACCTTTTATGGACACAGTTCATGGCTATGAATGAAACTGGATTTTCACAGAATATAAAACCCATCTTAAACTCATATCAGACTCAATTTAAACACATAGTATTGGAAATGCACCAGGAAATGTGTTTATAAAAAAGAACACAAATTAAACATTTTCTTAAACTATGATATTAAAGGTGAAAACTTCGATCTATCTTCAGTATACTGTATGTGGTTACTATAATGAGAGAGAGTGTGAATAATGTCAGAAGACACAGCATCAGAATAATATTTAATTCTCATATTTTGAACAGGTTTGTTGAGTCTCGAGGAGTTCAGGGTCCTGAGCAATGATGCCTTCCAGCGCTTCCTGGTGGAGCGAGGGGTGAAAAGGAGTCAGCTGGTGAGGAACAGCAGACATACCTGGCTGTACCAGGGAAAAGGAGCACACCAGGTCCTCCAAGACATCAAGATGAGGTGAACAAGTCAAACCACGTTCTCTGATTGCTGTCATGATATTTCAGGGTATTCTGCAATATCCCTGCAGAGTTTTAAGCTCTTCTACTCAGCTGGGCGCTTCTGCTTGTTGTATTACCCCCTTTTGCTGTTACAATCTTCTTGCACTTTTTACATATTACCGTTGTTTGTCGTACCTCTGATATTTTGTAACCGAACTGCTTCCACACTACTGAAGTCTCCTCCCTTTTTGGAGCTCGCTGCTTCACCGTGGAGCTGGCAGCTATGTTTCTTTCACTTTCAGCCACGCTTGTGTAATGAAGGCCCAATATATTTGTACAGTCTTCACTTATGATCCAGAATGAAAATCTGCAGACATTTTGTTTTTCTGCTTGTTATGTGATAGACGCTATTCACTTAAGACAACAAAGATTGTTTTTGAACAGAAATAAGCACCCACAATGCATTAAAACAAGCAAAAATTAAGCCTCAAGCAGGGCTGAAAGAAATATTTGGCAGATTTCAGTAGAGCCTTTAAATGTTAGATTGAACACTTATTGGAAAAGTTAACCAGCATAAAATGTAAGCTATATGCGCATTACATGGTTAAATATGGAGCAGAGAGAGAAAAAAAATAATTTGTGAAATGATTTACCATTAATGATTCATCTCCTCAACAATTACCAATTCAACACCCACAAACAATACAATAAGAAATAACTTGTAAGGTGCTTTTTATCCTTCTGGGTTTTACATTGTACAAGCAGCATCTCTATTCATATAAAATAAGCTAAAAATCTGCAGAGGTGTGGTCAGAATCCTGCAGGCCTGGCACAAAGAGTATGGTGTCATCACATCAGCAATTCAGAACACTGCCATTATCACAATATGGACATATTTTATATTAAAAATGATACCAATGTTATCATTATCAGTATGATAGGGCACATGCCTATATGTAAAATAACTATGACATTTTATTGTCAGACTCCCAACTTCCAAAATTTTCTTTACCTCTCTTTATCAAAGGGTGACTCGCCTCACTCGGCTTCCGCCCACATTAGTGGACCTCAGCGAGCCGCTCCAGGTGGTCCGCTATGAGGAGGGAGGACACTACCACGCCCACCACGACAGCGGCCCTGTGTATCCTGAGACAGCCTGCACACACACGCGTCTCGCGGTCAACACATCCACTCCTTTTGAGACATCTTGCAGGTGAGATTACCGAGGTTCACAGAGTTGACTGAGATGACTGTGAGGCGTCTGTGAACATTCAGATCTGAATTCATCCGTCCGCTGTGATTACTAAACTGTGCGTTGACACTTCATTGTGACAGCTGGCATGTTAGTTTTTGTGACTCTACATTGTCACGTTGGGAAAAACTGGTGTGCTTGCCACTTGTGTGCAAAGTGTTTGTGTATAGGGTTTGTTTGCACCATACATGTGTGTGTCAATTTAAATCTGTGTTGCACACCTAGGTACATCACAGTTCTCTTCTACCTGAACTCTGTTGAGGGGGGTGGGGAGACCGCATTCCCTGTGGCAGACAACAGGACCTATGATGAAGTGGTGCGTAATTGTGTGTGGGTCTGGAAGTGTGTAGGACAGCCCTGCAAAAGTATTGTGTACATACTGTGCATGACTTTCATATCTGTGTTAACTCACTTGTTTGTCAGTTAGTGCCTGGCTCTGATGTTAAAGAAACAGTGTCACTGAGTTTGATTGTGTGTTTTAGTCTCTCATACAAAACGACGTTGATCTTTTGGACACCAGAAGGAATTGTAACAAGAGTAACCTGAAGGTGAAGCCAACCAAAGGCACGGCCGTTTTCTGGTACAACTATCTTTCTGATGGAAGAGGTAGGATTCCCATCAAACATTACAGCACATTTTATTTTTTTTTTAGCCTTTATTTAATCAGGTTTGACCCATTGAGATAAAGGATCTGTTTTACAAGAGAAACCTTGCCAAGAATAGCAGCAACACAGAGTTTCAACACTAAATTACAAGCGGACATAGATTTATGTGACATTAGAATGATTAGATAAAACAACCTGGATGGACACAATGGATTTCACAATAGCTTTAAAATTGTTTAAGGTTACTAACATGCTGAAAACTTAAAGTTTTTTTTTTTTCAATTCAGTTCAGGCTTTTGGGAACAACAAATTGCATGTCCAGAGAATGAAGATTATGACTGAGGCTTTCATGTACAACACATCTCCATAGTCGATAACACCAATTTCTGTTTCACATAAAAAGAGAAACGAGACTTTTCTCTACAGTAAAAATCCTTGTATTACTGCAACATACGCTGTAATAAAAATGCAAATCAGCAACTACTCATTTAATTTTCATTTGATGTATAATGCATATATACACTGTGCCACATTGTCTGCCAATAATAAAATGCAAATGTAATGTCCATTTTACATCTAATTTTCCAAATCCTATCACAATATTAATGCAAATTAAACAAAACTAAAAACTATAGCCATGTTAGCAGGTCTGTGGGGCTGTAGTTAGGCACAGTGCTGCTTTGGGCTAAATGCTAACATAGCATGCTAACATGCTTATAAAAATAAAGGCAATGATTTGTTTATATGTATATTTTGTCTTTGTCTTTATCAGATAGTATAATGTTCAGTTTGGATCAAATTATTACTTACATTATACATTACCATTCCTAGAGCCAGCCTATTGATTAAATGGCTAAAAATACTGATCTGAAATATAAGTTTATTATCTTATTTCAGATCAGTTCATCTTGTTATTTAACATTAATTCCTATGTCATTTTAATATTTTTGTGGCATAATTCAGGCACAGTAAAAATCAACCTATAAAATGCAATTAGATTGAAATTTATGCCCATATTGGTATAATTTAAGAAAATCTAGAAAGACAGCTATAGTACAGCAAGAGCAGCAAATATACTGAATAGGGAAATGCATTTAAGGTTAATTTCTGGCTTGTTTAAACTAATAGTTTTCTAAATTAATTCAGATGTTAGTTGGGCCAATAAAACTGCTCAAGCCAACACATCTTGGCCAACCAGTTGAAGCAATTTGTTTAATAGCTACAACATCAGCACAAGCCCTTTAGAAAAACACAAACAACATGAAAGACGCCAACATTTAATGAGGTTTTTTGTTGTTGGTGGTGGTGGTTTTTTTCTCTCAATAGGTTGGGTCGGAGAGCAGGATGAATACGCTCTGCATGGAGGCTGTGTGGTCACCCATGGCACTAAGTGGGTCGCGAATAAATGGATCAACATTGATCCGGATTACCAACGGCAGGCTCGCTACCAGCAGCTGGTTTCACAGCAGCCAGAGGATGAGGATGATGAAGGTCTGAGTCTGAACCCAGACATACAGACTTCTGATATCCATCAAGACTTGTAGCTCATAAACCAAACAAACAAACAAAAAATCTACCTAGCCTTCCTCAGTCCTGTGCACAACTTCTTTGGCAACATCCTCTGTGGCCGGTATGTAGAGATAAGATTTATTCAGGGAACGAGGTCACAGTGGGTTTATGCAACTGTAAAGAGATGCGTTTGTTAAATATTGCTTGGATATTGTTATCCTGTTATTTTTTAATCTGCTGTAATTTCCCATTTTAGGAATGTTGCACTAGAAATTTATTAAAGGAGTTGAGACAGAAACAAATCCCTTTGCATGCGTTAGCTTCACACGTTTTGCTGTTGCTATGAGCAAAAAAATTGCACTTGAAGATTGAAATGGCTTCTGTAAACATTTCAATGTCCTTCCTTGTTGTTGCTGCCATGACCAAAAAAATCACACACCCTCAGTGTGATGCATGTTGCCTTGTCTTTGTTCCTGGAATTTATCTTTATTTTCTGCCAGATTCATATTAAGAGATATTGGATTGGATGTTTTATTTATTTATTTATTTATTTATATATTTTTCCTTATAAATGCACTGTATCACTCTCCCACACTGAATAAAGTTAAATTAAGCTCATGTGTCCTCAGTGTTAATCTTCCTACTTTAAAGACAAGATGTATAAATATCAGTACAATTCAACAATGAAATGAAACGGACACACTAAAATATTTAATCAGTGATTCATATGTATTATTTGTTTTACGCTCAGCTCTCAGCTGCTGATATTCCCCTGAGTAGACATGGAGATTTTCCATCCTCAGAACTGAATGTCCTGTTTGGTTGAAGTCCTTAAAGTTTTGTGCTGCTGCATGTGTCCTGAAATCAAACAGTCATTTTGTTAAAAATGACACAATTAAATGCTTTTAGTACTTCTGTATCCATTAGAGATACCCAGGTTGATATTCAGTAAAAACATGCAATCAAAAGATCGGGATTAATGCTCGCCGATCACAACAACAGATGACGCAAAAAACTTGAGCCAATTCTCAATGGAATTGATGTCACTACTGCATGGTAAGCACTTCATCCCCTAAATTGTTTGTATTTAAATTGCTCACCCCACGCTGCCTTGAAGAATTTTTCCACCATGTGAATATAGAATGAACCGAAACATGCTATCCAGACTTGTTAAAGTTAAAAATAGCAAAACTATATAACAAAACATCTGTTTTAAAACTCAAACCAAGTTTAATCTATCTAGCTGGATGTTGAATACTTAGAAAAAACCTTGAAAATAAAATAATTTCTGGTGGAAATTTCTGAAAGTTCACATCGCTTAATTAAAGGCTTTATAGGTGAGAGCAACCACTGCCTGTGTGTATATTGGATTCCTGCCTCTCATGTTGTTCATGTGTATATATGTATATTAGATTGACTATACACACTCACCACTGAGGATTCATATCTGGGGACTGACGTGGCCCCACGATGGTTCAGACAGTACAGCACAGCATCATGAACAGAGGCGAAAAGACGTTGCTTTGTTATCTTCTCAGAGAAGAAGTCACCACGCTCTAATTGTTCCACCACAGACGCTGAAGAGAAAACAGAAACCATGATGAAGTCTATTTATGTAGTACGGCCTCGAGGAGGTGAGAAGATGCTCACTTACCTTGACAACCAGCCATGTAGATATCTATATCAATCTCACTGAAGTCTTGGAAAATCTGTCAATAAAATAAGCACAAATTATTTCTCATCATCAAAAGTTGGAGCTGCGCCAACCCAAATTTCTTCCCTATCAAGTGCCATTATCAGCCCAATAATCTGTCTCACAGAGAATTATGAGTTCAGTTTCAGTTCAGTTTTCACAGAACAGTTAGAATACAAGTACAACACAATTATAAGGCATGTTGAAGAAAGTATAAGGGTCCCCAACTAAACTTTCAAAACAAAGAAAACATGGGGACATTTAAGACATTTTCAGTCATGTCTTACTATTCGTTCAAACCATTTGTTTGAACCAGAGGTTTTCAAAGTGGGAGGCAGGCCTCCCCAGGTGGGGCTTTCAGGGGAGGCTCAGAAGCAAGGGAAAAATATAATGTTAGTTATTGCTTTAGTTATTCACATGAGATCACATAGAATAGCCTAAATGTGCATGATTTAATTACAGAGACAGTTCAGAGATGCAGTATTAAGGAATATATACTGTTTTTCCCACTTACCAAGAGTTAGAAACTGATGAATGCCTTTGGACAGAAACTTTTTATGTATATGGTGTAGTCTGACCTTATGTCAAACAGCATTATTAGGCTATCCTGGCTCAATTGTTGAGAGTCTAGTCTACACCCAGGAATTCAGCAAAACTAAACAAGTAAATTATTCATTCATTCATTCATTGTCTGCTTATCCTTGAAGGGTCAAGGAGGACTGGAGCCTATCCCAGCTGACATTGGGCGAGAGGTGGGGTACAGTTCAGTTCTTAGGAACTGGCGACAAGTAAATTAAAGGGGGTGAATTTTTCCTAGTATGTCTGAGAGGAGGCCTCAGACTTTGAAAACCCCTGGCTTAAAGAATATTTGTCCCTTTAGTACTTACATTTTTCAAAGTCTTGATAGCCACTGTGTCAATGAAGTTAGCCGTGGAAAGGTTGATGATGATTGAGTGAATGTCCCAGGTCCATTTGCCCAGTGACCCCAGAGAGACCCGCTCCAGGTCGTGGCTCAACGTGTCCTCACTGCTGGAGCCCAGAGTGGTGGTGTCCCCGTCCTGCATCTCAGACATCCACCCTAAGCTGGTGCAGTCTGGATCTCCTCCTTTCAAGTATTCCCATCTACACTGGCCATCTGGTGTTCGAGGAGTGGTTGGGATGACAAACACGGTTCCGTTCTCCCTCTCTGTCCAGTGCTGCTCCTCCTTGTCTGTAACCTCTGTGTCCATGTGTGTGTCCCCCCAACGGGCGGCCTCCTCCTCCACAGAGAACACCGGTGCTACAGACAGCTGCTTTGCTGCCCTCTGTGCTCGTCTCTGCAGAGTTGGAAGAAAAGTGATTCAAACTTCTGTTAAGTATTAGAGTGTGTTGACTTTTTTGTAGTTTGTTCTGTCCAGTGTGACAACTGGCACACTTCAACCATCCACCTACTGTAACTAATAGGATTTTAGTGCCAATTTTCTTACAACATAAAGGACAAGGTGACCAATCATGGGCCAAAACAGCCCCAAAAAATCCTTGTATTGTTTGTAAAATGTATATAAACAAACCTATTCAGTTTTATTTCCTCTGTAATCATTAATATTAACACACAATTCATCACTATTTGTATTTACCATTTTATTTGTCTAGAAATGCACAAATTAAACACTGAAAAATATCTATAAACAATCCATGTTTCTGCAGTTATCTTATACTTCTCCAGCACTTTACCTCTCTCTTGGCTTGCCTTTTTGCTCGTCTCTCAGCCCTCCTTTCTCTGCGTTTCTGTTTGGCCTCCTGCCTCCTCTTATAGAGAATCATTTTACTGATGTCAAGCCCACTCTGAAAACACATTTAAAAAATAAGACATTAAAAAAGACAGGGCAACAATCTTAAACTTTAAATTGAGGAGATTAGATTAGATTTTCTTTAATTTTTCACTGATGATCGCACATTTATAAACCTATAAAAAAAAAGATGAACTTGCAAACAAACAAACAAGCAAACCATAACCAAATACAAAATAGAAAAAGCTTTGTTTGGGAGTTACATTTTTAGTAGTCCTGTATAATATCCACATCTCCCACTTTTCTTCCAGCTGTTAGTTGCAGTTTCAAACAATGTGTTCCCATTATGTTTCCTCCACTATCTCTATCTATTGCTCCTGGGTAGGGGGATCTACTTTAACTCACTCCCTTGTGATAGCTTTTTTACTTCTGACCAAATACCAATCTCTTATTCATAAATTAAGATTATGCACATAGAGGACCTTTCAGAGATGACTGAATGAATGAATGAATGAATGAATGAATGAATGAATGAATGAATGGGTTTTGGAGTTATGTTGCATAAAACAAGGAAATTATTATGGCCATCTTTTACTATATTCTGCCATTTTATAGAAAAAATGCAGAGAAAATAATAATCACATGACTCAGTAATGAAAACAATTATTAGTTGCAGCCCTAAAATAAATTTACCATTAAGAAAGAAAACAAACCTTTTCTTTCAGAGCTTCAAGATAGAGCTCTGCATTGGCAAAATACACTGTAGCAGAGGAGCGAAATATAGTAATGCCTGGAATCTCCCTTGCCTGCCAAAGCAGCAAAAAAAAAAAAAATCATCAGGTTTTTGCAATGAGGGTAAAAAAGCTTTCATTTATGGCTTTACATGTTTCTATTTTACCTCTCTGTGGGTCTCTATATCCACGTACAGTTCTGTACCTGGAACATTTCCCAGCACAGAGTATGTTGGCCTGAATGGGATTTAAAATGAAAACATAAAATGAATATGTGGCAATATGTCTGTATACAGGATTTTGTCTAATCTGGCAGATCTTGAAGCTTAACATTACTAATATTGTCTTTTGCACTCACACACAGTATGACTCAGATACTGAGGTGAACTATATATTATGATGAGGTGCAGAGGGGTCTTACAGCTGAGTTCTGAAGATGACAGTAAGCAGAGCAAACATGATCGAAGCTGCAAGACCCAGATCCAGATTAAAAAGAAGTGTTGACACCCAAGTGACCAACCAAACCATCTGGGGAGACATGGCAGAGACATTACTCAGTGTAACAATGAAAGGGACACAAGAATAATGACCTGCTCCAGATTCAACAACAGAGCAATAATTTAACCTCTCACCAGATCGATCTTGCTGCTTTTCCACAGTGTAACAATGTCAGAGTACTGTTTGAACATTCCCTTCAGATTTACAAAGACAATCGCTGCGAGGATCGCCTAAAACAAACACACACACACAAGTTTTCACATGATTAATCAGACGTGTACCTGTAAGCCTGAATGAGTAAAATGAAAAAATCCATTACATTGCATGAAATATGTCATGCATCATAAATAATTAGTGTATATCACTTTACAGTAAAGACAAGTAGTAGAGCAACAGAACCTTTGGCAGCTCCTGGAACAGGGGTCCAAGTTTCAGTATAGTTACCAACACAACTAAAGCTGAGGCCACTCCTGCCATCTGCAAATACAACAAAAAATGTGTTCCAGGTTTTACTGAACAATCTGTGTTCAGCAAGCATGGTAATATACTACTTTGTTTAGCAGAGATGGATGAAAACCATTGTTGACGAATAACTTGAATATATGAATATATACCTCCATCACTTAATGGTATGCAAGCAACTACCATGTTTTCAATAATTCATTGATTTGGTATATTGTTTAGATAAATAATAAATGCCTCTCTGTGTGCACAGTTGTGTTCAGGCGCATTGCCATTAGCTGCAGAAACAATCAGGTTTACTGGCCTCCCTGAAGAGAAAAAACTTTGTGATTTAGGTGAGTCCATTTCATGTTTTGTTGGTCACCGTGGTACAATTGGTTTGATGATTTAAGGGGTACTCTTTTTAGTAAAATGTCTTTAATTTCTGATGCGTTGTTTAGATCAGTGGTTCCCAACCTTCTTCTTTGAGGGACCCCTTTTCTATCATTCAGTAAATTGACAATGCCTTTATTTATTTAGTAAGTTTTCTTAGACACTTTGACCATTCCCCGCCACAAGCTTAAGCTATGTTTAGGCATTTATTTGTACAGTATGGCATAGGAGACAAAGCTGTTTACTGACTAACTGACTAAATTGTAAACTGATGAAGTTAAAACTGCTGTAAAGTTCTAGAACCATTATGTGTTGAATTTCCACACAGTTCTTATATACTGTACATGAGGTGGTTATATTTGTTAGGCCAGGTTGTTGAGGTCAGTCTGTTATGTCATTTCATAAATAATTCAACATTATTTCCTTCTTATGCCATCTCAATCATCCTTAACTAGGTCACATTCATTACATATTTACAGGACAACTATTGCATGTTGCGTCTCCACAGTACAGAATTAGAATGATGTTGGCTCATATAATGCTGTCTTCTTAACTGTTATGTTGTTTTTGTAATGTTGTCACATTCACTCACTTGTGTTTTTCCTCCAGTGGTCTCTTGGATGAGACTTCGAGACATGGAGGGGCAGACAGAGTAACACTGGAAGAAGCCTCCCACTGTGTTACTGAGACCCAGAGCCACCAACTCCTGCAGGCGGGTGAAACAGAGAAAGCGAAAATGATTGTATGTTTCCTGATCTTCAGAATTCAACAGGTATTTGATGAGAATTTTGGCTTACCTGGTTACTGTCCACCTTGTATCCATGTTTCAGTGCAAATGTTTTTCCAAGTGAAATAGATATGGCATATCCAACAATGGCCAATGCGAAAGCATCACCGATGACTTCTCCAAAAAGACTCACATCTGGTACACTGGGAGAACTTAGACTGATGCACAGGAGGGAGGAGAAGTAGCTTATGAGTTAGAACAAAACAAGCTAGAAATATGACTGAACAAATAATGACAGTAGTATAACAGAAAGGTAGAATATGCAGCATTGTTTGTAAAGGAAGCATTCAAATTCTCAATGAATGCAGAGACAGAGTTATTGCTGAAACACACAGCCGCTGCAGCATTTCAGCACATCATATGTCATGCAGGGCAGAACGTCAACCACACACAGCACACTGTACATAACTCAGGTTATTTCTCAAACTCAACAACTAGTTTCTCCACTGTTTGTGCAGAGGAAGTGCAGCTGATGGGACAAAAAGCATTTTTTCACAGGCAGTGTGACTGGAAATAGGACAGTGGCTTGAATTGTTGCAGGGCAGTGCGTCCTTGCACCTGGCAGCAGGTGGTGTAGGACTTGTTCATAAAAAATAATAGGGGAGGTTGATATTTGCCATAGAATTAATTAAAAAGTGAATGCTGTTAGTGAGAGCAAAGCAGTGAACCAGAGAAATAAAACGTTATTTTCTGATTGTTTCGCAGCAATTAAATTATATAGTTATATATCATAAATTATAAATAAAGGCACCCACGCCTCTGCACAACACTGGATTTTGTGTGAATACCAGGGATGGGTCATGATTTTCAAAAATTAAAAATAGTTCATGTGACGATCATTTTGTCTTTTAAAATCTGTTTTCCCTTGTTTGTTTCTCTTATTTAACCGGCAGCTGGAAATAACACGATACTACCAGATCTTGTGATAATACAGGTCCAGGTAGTATCGCAGACGGGACATCTGCAGACCCTGACGTATTTTATATGAGAGAGACTGTTTACTGAATTTTTACTGGTCCCAAACTAAATGACACCATGTCAGGAAAACAGCACAAATTGTTATTGTTACACATAAAGTCAGAGGGCAGGGTCTGTACAGATAATCTCACACTGTTCTGGTGGGTCATAATGATTTAGAGGAATTAGGTTTAGACACTTTTTCCCCCCAGGGAGATGCTGCATAGTGCACCTTTAAATCCAAATGCTTACCCACTGGGAATTTCTCCAACAACTGAAATAGTGTAGTTGTTGTTCAAGTAGGCATAGGATGATATCAATGTTCCCACCACAATCTAAAGCCAAGAAAGAAAACATGCAAATCATAAACACACACAACAAAGCCACATTTCACATAGCATTTCAAACCTTCAATCATTAAAAGTCTGGTAAATCATATGCTAGATGTGAACCTAATTATTAGCCACAAATATGTCCTTTTTGCTGTGAGTTGCACAAATTCAGGCCCTGGTGCTACTGCTGACTCAGCTGCTTGGTTCCACTGTGTCTGTGCTTTTTTTTTCAGTGCTGCAACATCAGCAGCAGCAGCAGCAGCAGCAGCAGCACAGAGCGCAGAGGTGATAACATGTAGAGAGGCCAGACAGAGAGTGTGTCCTCGTGTCAACTGACTGTGATGAGCTCCACTGGGATAGGCACTGGCAGCTTTGGACTGAGAAAAGAGTTGAGCTCCTTGGCAGCAATTAAAAACACCATGGACACAGTACTGACCACCAGGGTAGGGAGATGAGTTTGGGGCAACAAGGAGCAAACATCCTTGAGAGTCTGAAAAAGGAGAAAGGTCAAGCAGGAGGTGGTTATGGTTTACAGCTGGACACAGATAAACACACATTCTTAGCTGCACACACTGATAATTATCTTTTTTCCATCAAACATCCATTATTTTTAGCTCTTGAAACAGTGTTGTAATGTCACATCCTGTTGGTTTACACATTTCATTAATCCTGGTCAAATAAAAGTTTTGTGATTATCAGTGCTGTAACAGAAAATGCAGTAAGATCGGTTCTCTTGTATCAGAAAAAACACAGCAATCACAATACTCGACAGTACTCACATAAACTAGTGACAATGGTCCACTAAACCGTGTTGGTGAAACTCCAAAGATGTACTTCAGTTGTGCCACCACAGCATGGGCTGCAGCAGCTGTTGTGTACGCCCGCACCAGAGGTTCAGACAAGTACGTCCCTACAAATCCAAACTTCACCAAACCCAGAACCACCTATACAGACAATCATTAATGTATATATGGATTTTGGCAGCTGTAACAACAAAATAAGTCATTGCTATTTCTGCGGGACGTTGTGTTCAGACCTGAATCAGTCCTCCTAGGACAGTGGTAGCAGCTGCCACCTGCACCCTGTATGAGTCCCGGGCGGTTATGTCCACCTCTACAGTGACATTGGTCCCATTTGTTTTAAGGTAATCCACGTCTGGAGCAAGTCTCTCTGTCACACTACCCACCATGATGCTGAGCACAGTAAATGTACCTATACACAATAAAATATGCAAACGTGTTATGATAGAGTAAGGTGATCAAAAATATCTTTGAAACTTTTTTGATACCACACCTGTAAAACAATACATTCTCTGTTAAATATAAAGTGCTTTTGTGTGCCTAGGCCTTTTTTGCTGTGGGATAGAGCATCATTTTTTAAATACTAATATTGTATTAAAGTTTAAAATTCTGATATCATGACAGCTCTATTACAGAGGTTATAATACCCTTGTTACAACGCTTCTCTCTTTCAACATACCGATGGAAATGTGACGTGACGTTCCAAAAAAGATGTAGATAAATGCTGGATAGAGGGATGTGTAGAGACCAAATACAGGAGGTAAGGAAGCCAACAGTGCATAAGCCATACCTGTGAAAAACATGCTTTGTTTTATCTGTATTAGTTTACAAACAGCAAATATTTTTATTAAGTTTAACTATTCTTACTGTAGTATCACTGGCAAACTTTAATCATCTTAAAGTCAGTTTGAAAACATGGCTGAAGGAAAATCAGGTCACTTGGCATTGAGCTAAAAGAAACTGAATATAGCCAGTATTGGGTGTTTGGTAATTCTTTGTACTGATGAAACAGTTTTTTTAATGTCCCAGTTCAGGGGCAACAGATGAAAATTTGCTTTATCTTGTACATGTATTGTACAAACTATTGCTTGCATATGGCAAAAAGAGTCAAAACTATACATACATTTTACAGTTTGTCATTTTCCCTTAAATCATGAGATTCACTTAATGTAAAGACTATGACAATTTCCCCCTGAGGCAAAAAAAACCTTTTCTGCAAATTTTGTCATATTTACTCAACCATGATGGAGTTATTGTTGTACCTTGCGGCAGGTGCATTATCCCCACACTGATGCCGGAGATGAGGTCTGGCATCCCATAGTCCCAGACTGAGTACTTGGGCAGCCAGTATAACACAGGCAAGCTGCTCATCACACTGTGTTTCAGTCTGGGTACTGTACATCTGGAGAGGATTTAAAGAATACACAGAGACAAAAGTCAGTCTTTTTATTGGCTGTTGTTTTAAAGCATAAACTCACTGGAGATGGGTCTCTGATCATCTTTGAAAAGAAGATCAGACCAGACATCTACATCTACAATACAGTTACATGATCCAGCCATAAAATTTGCCTTACCTTAGAGAGTCTTTAAGCCGTTCAGTTAGAGAAGGGTGAGTGTCAGAGTGTGTTTTTCTCTGTGTTACCTCTTCCAGTCTCTGCTCATCCAGCACCTCCCGCTCCACTCTGTATTTCCCAAATCTGCGTGTCGAGTCCATCAGGCTGAATATTCCTAAATCTGGGAAACTTCACTTTCTTTACTCTGTGAATATACTGTAAAGGAGACTGATTCAAGAGACTTGTTCACTACAGTCCACCAGATTATACTACTGACACAAGAACAACTCTCTCTGCATATGTACATCATCTCGCCTAATGGTTAACTTCACTCAGGACGTTGTGGGCAGAACCTTTATGACAATGACGGCAGACCAGAAGATACAAAAGATATAATTATGGTGTAGAAGAGGAAAAATATTAGCTTAAAGATTGTTGAATTTCAACAGATGTCTGAGAGGTGAGTTTCCATTCTTCCAGTGTTTCCATTCACCAGCAAAACTAAACCTAATGAACCATGAAATCAGAGTTCGATATTAACCATGGCCCTATGACCCATAGTCACAGAATTGACTCTGTGGCACCATATATTCTATGTAGGCTGCCCCCAGTAGCTGCCGTGTTTTATCTCAAGCCTTTGTCAGCACAACGTTACAGTTCCACAAACATCCTGATTCCTTTGCTCGTTTTCTACGAAAACAGAAAACAGTGCTTGTCGCTTACCAGTTACCAATATTTTGCGGCTATGGAAGTATGGTTAACAAAGCCAAGTCAAATTACGAACAGGATCCTTACAGAAGAACTGGAAATACAAAAGGTGGACTGTGAAAAAACAGAATAGCAATGGAAATATAGGAGTGAATAGAAGCAGGACTTTACGTAGCTAGAATATGAAAGATCCAAGAACGTAATTTACTGTGGTGTGTGCAGTCAGGTTACTCAGTTAGCCAAGAAGTCTAGCTCATTTTCCATCAGAAACACCACAGGAAACACCACATCCCAAGTCATGGGAAAAGTGGACGATGCAAAGTTGAGGAAAGCTGTGTTAAGCTCCATTAAATTGCTTTTTCTGTTTTCTGTTTTCATTTAGGCCACCAAATTTAGGGGCTTGGTGGCCTATGGGGCCAGTGCTTAAAAATATTAGCATCTATCCCTGCATGAAATGTCCCTTCAAGTTCAAACTACAGTATATTGGTCAAATAAGTCTTTATAAAGGCTCCTTCTTAAAAAAAAATACCTAAAATATTTAAGATGCAAAGGGGGCTTTCAATTAATATCCAACACAAAGCTTAAAGTTGTTTACAAACTTTGTTATGATTGGTGCAACAGTCTCAAGAATTTTGATTTTAAGAATAAAAATTAAAAGACAATGTCTGATTTTTGACACGTGTGTGCCTGCAGTATACTGGGCCTTTAAGAGAGCACTGTCATGAAATCTGAAGCTGGGAGCAATGTTTCACTTAGGTCATTCCAGAGCTGCATACACGTGACCGAGGCAAACAAAAACTGGAACAGAGAACTACCCCAAACAAAGTAGAAGATAATGCTAATTGGTCAAATTAGGAATGTCCAAATAATTCACAATATTCATCACTGTCATGGCTTAAAAACCTACTCCCCTGATCACTCAAACCCCTCTGACCCACTTGCTGTGTGCCACAACGCTGTCTATTTTTGGGTTAGTAGCTCAGAGGGCCGCAGCAGTTAAGGGGGCACATATCTTTGTCTCTTGCAATCGCACAGACCCTCTCTGACCCCCCTGACTGACATTCAGCAACATCAACAACACATGCTGATGAAAAACATGGACATTTACTGGACTTCTTAGACCAAAGACAACACTAGACAAGAGGAGCTGATGACTTTGGTAAGGTTTTTACAAAGGAGTTGAATGCTGTATGATGTGGACAGCTGTAGTCTTAACTGAGTGCACATGTTATGAAGACAATAGGGGAACTTTACTGGTATTTATATCTGAGACATCTTATTATATCTAAGGCTAACTGGAAAATCATTTTGTCAAATGTCACTTTGCTTGAGACGGCATTGCACTAATAGTTCAAGTTCAACACTACTTTTAGGTAGTGTATGTGTACTGCTATTGTCTGTAATTTTGCAACTTAAGTCTTATTGCTCTTGTATAGTTTCTATTTTTTTATGTACTTATTTTATAGCCTACATATTTAATCACCTATTCTCTATAAATGTATCTATTTGTGTATGCTTTTCAATCAATAAAGGATTATCCTATCTTAAATTTTGATTTTTAGAATGGTTCTTGTTTAAACATGAAGTTCATTATCCAATAAATTTGCATTACTCGAGGATGAGGTTTTGTTGACTGATGTGGTGATGTAACACTGATTTTTTTATAGTTAGTCATGTAATACAATAGTTAACAATCTTTTATCTACATCTTCAAGTTCATGAACCTACAGTAAAATTAACATAACAATAAACAATAAACAAGCAGTTTTAGTATTAAAAGTAAACTGTGCAGCTAATCAAAGCAGCTTGTGATTATTAAACTGCAGTTTGATATGATATTGGTGGCCTGTGAAACATCTAGTTCTGTACTTTTTTCTTTGTTTTTCAGAGACAACCTCCTCACTAGTTATTCAGAGGGCATAAAACTTCCTGTGTAACGTTTTCAATATTATTGTTGCTGAAACGTTGAGGCAAAATGGATCTTACGGCCAAACATGGGCTGTTGTTGCTCGACCAGCTGAGGAACATGAGAGAGACGGAGCATCTGACAGATGTGGTGCTGGTCACTGAGGGCATCAGCTTTCCCTGTCACCGAGTTGTTCTCTCTGCCTTTAGCCCATACTTCCGTGTTATGTTCACATGTGGCCTGCGTGAGTGCAACAACAGAGAAATATTCCTGCGTGACACCCCTGCGGACAGCCTGGCCCTCCTCTTGAACTACATGTACTGCTCAGACCTTCCTCTCACCAATGCCAACGTACAAGGCCTCTCTATTGCAGCATTTCTTCTGCAGATGGACGACGTCTTCAATCGCTGTCAGCTGCACATGACCGAGAACATGGATGCTTCCAACTGTCTTGGTGTGTATTACTTTGCCCGTGACCTCGGTGCAGAGGACCTAGCTGACCACGCCCATCGCTACCTGAGGCAGCACTTTGTCCAAGTCTGCCAAAGTGAAGAGGTCCTGGAGCTGGAGGCCCATCAGCTGGGAAAGCTGCTGAGCTCTGATGACCTTAATGTTTCCCGAGAGGAAACCATCCTGGATGTGGTCCTTCGCTGGGTCAAACACAACACTCTGTTGGATGGGGAGGTCCGTATCCCACACCTTCCAGAGCTCCTGAGGAAAGTCCGTCTGCCCCTGATAAACCCTGACTATTTAAGAGAGGCGATTAAGAGGAACACAGCCCTGCTGGCTGAAGCTGAATGTCTGGAGATGCTCAATGAAGCCTTGGAGGCCACAGCAATGCATCCCTCAGCCGCACCACGCAAACTTAAGCTGCGGTACGGCATGGAGACCACAGATCTGCTGCTCTGTGTCGGGAATGACGGTGGTGGGATCAGGTCAAGATACAGCAGCTATACTGAGCGCAGCTTTTGCTATGCTCCATCCACAGGCCGGACGTACTACATCACATCGCCTCGGTATGGAGAAGCTCTGGGGTATGTGTGTGCCGGGGTGGTAACTGAAAGAGATGACATCATAGTGGCAGGAGAAATAAGTGCACGCAGAATGGCCCGACAGAAGGACATGAATGTTGAGATTTACAGGTAAGAAAGACATTTGGTGACACATTTGACAACTGCTTGACCCACATATATGATACTGATTGTTAGGTTGTGTTGCCAGATACAAAATAGAGGCCCAAGGAACCTGGGAGCGCCTGACATCAGCAGAGTACCGTGATTCATATGCTCTGGGATCACTGGGTGACACTCTGTACCTGATGGGTGGGCAGATGAGGCTGAAGAACCAGTTTCTCATCACAAACTGTGTGGAGCGATGGTCACTGCAAGGTGGACCCTGGCGCAGTGCAGCACCCCTTCCTCTGCCTTTGGCCTATCAGAGCGTGGTCAGAATGAAAAATCGCCTTTATGTGATGGGTGGTCGAACACCACAGGTGATCTTTACATGTTTTAAGTTTAGGGATACATGTCACTGGTATTGTAAAGGAGTTAAAATTAAATATCGTATTGAACATTCCTGGTGATATGATAGGCTGATAAGAAGACAAGTGTTGAAGTTTTTTGAAGTGTCTGAGAAATATATCAAAATTGCTATTTGCAATCATTGCTCAGCGTCTGTCATGCAAGGAGGAGGAGCCAAATCACATCCTTTCAGCGCTCCAAATTTAACTGCCCATCTTCAGAGCTGTCTAAAAACAAAACTTTTGCACACCTGATGATCAGCTGGTGCATAGAAGACTATTGGTCGACAATATAGAACAAAACAATTCCTGCATACTGTTGACTTCTCTTGTAATCAAAGACATTTAATTAGTAACGTTTCAGCACATCTTCATCAGGTTCTAAAATAAACTATTTTTAGCGTTATTACTTAAATGCCTCTTGTAGTACGTGTAGAAGTCTTTTTGTTCCATGCCATCTTTAGGGACATCATTCCAATCATTGCCATAAACTTGTCAAGAACAAAAAGAATGTGTACATTTTGAAAAGCATTGTATTTTATTTTTGCATCTGCCAGTGGGCAATCAAGATAAAAACAGGCATAATTAAGTTAATGCCACTGCAAGAGACACTTGATTTCTTCTGTACATTGGTATCAGCATTGCCATTTCAGATACATGGAAAAATCCAATATTGTATATATATATATATATATATATATATATATATATATATATATACCTGAATTCAATTTGATTCTTTTGAAATTGAGAAAATCAGACTTCATGAACACATTTTGAGCACTGACTATCTGTATCTGATTCTTCTTCTCTGTCTGCACCTGCTCTGCTTTGTCATTATTACCTCCCTCCCTCCTGAACCTTCCAGACATACCGGATGGATGATGAGCCTGACTGTCTTAGTAACCGTCTCCTGGAGTACGATCCAAACACAAATAAGTGGACAGAGTTAGGTCCCATGAAGTACTCAAAGTACCGCTGCAGTGCTGTTGCACTCAATGGTGAAATTTATGTGATGGGTAAGATACTTTGTTCTGTTAACTTGTTGAGAAAATTGACTATTTCAATGCATTTCAGTACACTGTATTGTCATGATCATGTCATGAATAATATGATTTTGCAGGAGGTATAGGGTGTGAGGGTGTGGATCGTGGGCAGTCACGCCGCTGCCTTGATGCAGTAGAGATCTACAACCCAGATGGAGATTACTGGAGGGATGGACCTCCTCTTCCATGTGCACAACTCTCACTGCGCACCAATGCCACTAACGCAGGAGTGGTGGGTGGAAAGATTTATGTGTGTGGATACTACAAAGGAGCAGGTAATGAAAGAATGTTCATATCCAATGAATGAAAAGTGTTAAAGAGATGTTTCAAAGTGACTGTATCACGCTTTCTATGTCATCTCTGTCCTTAGATCGTCATGATAATATAACAAAGGACATTTTGGAGCTGGACCCCTGGGATAACCGGTGGACAGTGGTGGCTCGGCGCGCTCTGATGCATGACAACTATGACGTCTGCTTGGTGGCAAATCTCAACCCAAGGGGACTCATGTCCCCACCTGCAGACTTGGTTAAAATGTGACACCGCTGTCAGAGAAGATCAAAGTCTGTGTGGGAGAAGTAGTGAATGAAATCAATTATTGATTATTAATGCACTTATTGCTGGGCCAAAGGCATTAATTTTTTCAAGTGGAAAAGGTCTTAGTGCCCTGCTGCATGAGAAAGGATCAGCAGTTAATGATTTGCACGTTTTTAGACTGATAATAGAGCTTTTTTACAGTAGCCACTGACATGAAATAGTAGAGTGAAAACAGATTTTGCTAAATATACTAATTAAGGTTTGGTTAAATTCAGTTTACTAAAAAGGCTCTGCAACACTAAATGGAACAGGGTCTAGCATCACTGGTAACAGCTGTGTTTCCTCTACTATTTCAAATCAATATGGCTGCTGTGACGAAGGTCGATTGACAGATAATTTGTAAATAGCATTTTGTTGTTTGCTTTTTTTTTTTAACTTGTTAACATCTGCAGAGACTGGTCATCTGAAATCTGGAAATCTGCATATCAACAACACCAGGATGTGAATTATGAATATAATTAGGGATGTAACATACGATCGTTTTAATTTTTGATGAATCTGGTGATTCATATATTTCTTGATTAATCAATTAATCATTTAGTTTATGAAAAGTCCAATACCGAGAAAATTACATTCACAATTTCTCAGAGGCCATACTGATGTTTGTTTTTGTGATATTCAATTTACTGTCATGTAGGACAAGAAAAATCAGAAAGGTGGGAAACAGAAGATGTTTAATATTTTTGGTTGGAAAAGGACTTAAAGTTATTAACTGATCATCAAAAAAGTTGCAGATTCATTTTCTGTCAATTAACTAATCATTGAAGCCCCAGTTATAGCCTAACTACAGACTTCTGGCTTTGATATAAATTATACCAAAATGGTGGTAAAGTATTTAGTCTGTTATTACAGAGGAAATATTACAGATTTTATGACAACAGTAAACTGACAGACTTAATTTACGCACAGTAAAAAAAAAACAAGAGAAGATTTTATATTGGATTAATGAGTTGGTTGTTTTTGTGCTATGCTTGCTAAAGCAAAATAAAACTGTTTTTTTTGCTAATAAATATGCACCTTAGTGTTATTATGAAACATGGTTATTGTGATTTGAGGGCAGGATACAGTATGAAGTGATATCATTCAACTTTATTAATATGGCTCGATGCTGATTATTTAAAAATGCCACATAACTGGCCTGAATAATCAGTCAGTCTATCATTGATTGCTGCATTAAAGTCTATCTAAGATCAGAATTTGAGCAACAGTCACAGAAATTAGACAGAAGATTTGGTTTCCAATAATTATTTAAGAGAACTGTCATTTGTTTGCAAAGCCTTTCAGTTTATTTTCTGTCAGGTCAGCAGTATAAATACAGAATAAGTTAGTTTTAAAAAGTCAGACACTTTACTGTTACAGTATGTATTATGTCAGTAGAAAAAATTAACAAGATGAAACATGTGGAATGCTTTGTGGGTCATTCTGTCCCTAACTTACTTGTCATCAGTACCTTTTTACATACCTCTTCCACCATAACTATAAGATACAAAATACTTATCAATGTGTTCATTCTTTAAATAACTGAACAACTAATAGAACAAAGGTCACAAGTAATAAATCTAATTATCTAATGATAAACTCCAAAAGTAAGAGCACAAATGTTTCGGTGTTCTGAGTCCTTTACTCATCCTCTAGAACCCTTAATCAGAGTCCATGTCAAACAGGTGCCAGAGCCCTTCAGGTTTTGCTGGGGTCCCTGTTTTGGACTCAGATGAGATCTTATCTAAGATGGGTTCGATTCCTGCAAGGCACACAGAGCTGTTGCTGTCCTGAGACCAGCAACTGAGAGGGGTGATTAAACATCCGGCAGCTACGGATCTCCTCTTCCTGTTCGGTGGCATCAGACAGTCTGGGTTCAGACTGTCCTGGGTAGTTACTGCGTTTAGATCACGATGCTCACAGAGAAGCGTTGACACATTTTGTTGTTTGTTACAGTTCATGAGGGGTTGACGGTTTTCATCTGTGTGTCTACGCCTCTGTGAGAGCACCAGCGGCCTCTTTTTGCTCCTCCCATGGCTTTTTGGAGCGGATCTCCTCTTTACTATGAAACAGCTGGGACGCTGAGGAGGAACTTGAACCTGATTGTGCTCAAGGTTCTGTGACATACGTCTAAGCTCTGTCCTCTCAAGCTTATTGTCGTGCAGGATGTTGGAAAATGGCTGTTCAAGCTCTGGTGACGTCTGGATGGCACTGTCCATCACTCTCTCAGGGCTGGATTTAGCTGAGTGACCTGAGACTAAAGTGCTGAGCAGCTTCACAGCTGCTTCAAGCATGTTTCGTTCTCTCACCTGCTCGTCTCTCACACACTCCAGACTGTTCTTTAAGCTCTGCAGATTTGAATTGAGTTCTGCTGTGGTGTCTCCGCTCTAAATGATAAAAATGGACAACTGGTAAAAAATAGACACATGACCAGGGACTGAAATTAGCACCTGCCACCTGCTAAATACAGGGTAAATGCAGAGGCGGGAAGTAATAAAGTACAAATACTTCATTACTGTGCTTCAGTAGATTTTACAGGTATCTGTTCTTTATGTTACTATTTATTTTTCTGACATTTTACTTCTACTCCCTACAGTTTAACATAAGTATCTGTACTTTCTACTACTTACATTTTCATTCTGAGTTTGAATGCATTTGAGGAAAATTATTGATTATTATTTTTTTTATTCTTCTTTTTTTTTTTTTTTTTTTTTTTGCCAACGTAAGGAATACGATTCTTTGAATCTCAGATTCCCCACAAAGAAACAAAACAGACAATACAAGCCAAGAAAAATGCAACAAGACATAACAAACATGCAACAACATGGAGGAAAAAATAAAAGGTTATAAGTTATAAGGTTATAGGGCTGGACGATATGGTTGAAATCCATATCATTACAATCACAAGGGTCTTTCTCAAAGTCAATATACACCACAACATGGTTCCTTTGTGCAAAAATCACATCAGGTGTTCAGAATAATGTTCATCTCATTGAACCCATCGAAAATGCTAGAAGAGATAATGTTTCTACCATACCTAACTGTATCAGTCTGAGTAAAAAATGCCTATCATCATCAATTCAAACAGCAGAAGTATGTGTTAAAATATTAACAAAATAAATTAATAAAAAAAAACCTTCATATTGCCAAAAGATTCCACCAAAGGATGTTAAACGATATGACTGAGCCATTGTCCTGCCCGAAATGAGTGAGGAGGGCATTTCAAACAGTCAGAGAACCTAATTGATATCCAAATATATCATATCCTCAAAACATTATTTTTGATTTTTATTTTTCACCTTTCCAATATCAAAACCGAGGTCAACCCGATAGATGGGACAATGACACGTCAGTAACAGACCGTGGAGCAAAGGTGAGGTTCAGTTAGCTTTGTACAGAAACAGACAGTAGAAATGTCCTTCAGAGGGCTACTTTTTGTCTTTATACATTTCAGAGTCTGTACTTTTTTCACTTTTTACGTGGGTAAAGAAGTTGATTTGTACTGCTCCTTAGGTAAAGAATGTGTGTACTTCTGTCACCTCTTAGTAAATGTTGATGGTGGCAGGTAAAAAATTCAGGTCACTTGACCACAAACATTTATTAGCCACCTAAATCTTCTTTCACCTCACTGAATCTATCTGCAATAATCTTGACCATTCATACTATTTACCTTTTGCAACTTCTCCTCCAGTTCAGTCATCGTCTCTGTCTGTGAGTTCACTTTATTCAGCAAAGTCTCAAATTGCTGGGAAATGTTACTCTGAAGACTGTTCAGATTGTTTTGCACTGGCATGAATAAATAAAAAGACAGAAATGAGCACATTAAAAACTCATTTTCATCTTATTGAACTGAAGTCAATACAATTTAAAAATTCATGGAAACAGTTAGTAATTTTCCAGAGTCAGAGGAGCTTATGAGTGACTAATATTTAATCATTGGGAAAAGAGCCCCATCTACTGGCAGTAAGAAATGCTTGCTTGCTGCATTAACCATTAAACAAATCTACAATATGCAGACAAAAAACATATCAATCAATTAGGAAACTTACATGTTGACGCAAAACTTTCAAATTTTCCAAGGACTGTTTGGCACACAGCAGTATTTCTCTCTGTGCCAGCAACCATTTGTTGGATCTAAAAAACATTGCAACATTTTTTAAAAACATTTAGAATCTAGAAAAGAGGAACTGTGTAATTGAAAAAGCAATACAATGGATTTCTGTCATCACTTACATTGCTGAGAGTTTCTCGAAAATTATGACATTCTTTGGCTAAAGTATCACTGTTGAAGCAAAATGATGGATAGAACAGAAAATGTTTAGGCAATTTTTTTAATAATCCCACAATAAATTCATGACCAGTTGCATCTTTCAAGTGATATGAGAAGTACCTGTCAGATTTTTCCTTTGCCCTTTTCTTCTCCTCTTCAAATTTATGCAGTATCCCAAAAGCTTTGTTTTTGTCCTTTAATTCTCCAAACAGGAGAGGTTTAGTGTGATAACTGTTTGAAAACTTTGGGTCACTTCCCTAAATGACGATAAAATACTGAGGTTATGAGATATAGACAAATGTAAATTGTAAGCACTCATGCTCCTAAAAAGTTTTCCTTATGAGGATGGTAATCCAAGCTCACATCAATCAATTGAAAATATTTCACTCAAAGAAACATGTGGCCACCTGAATTAACTGAACTTGATCATCATGGCCCATTTAAGTGGAGTCTTACAATGACACATATGGATATATAGTAGACTTGATTGATTTTAAACTCTTGACTATACTATAGAGCTACAATATGCAATAGCAAAACAACATACAAACATTTCATGTTTTGTGGTTGAAATGATTGTTTTATCTATCTGGATTAGTGGCCTACCCTCAGACAAAGTTTGGAAACAAGGGTCCCTTCTTTAGTTTACTCAGATTCGCTCAGTTCCTGGATGTCCATGTTATCCCATCACATAGACGCTCAGCAATTGAGCCAAGATAATTTTAGATAACTTCAGACTACACCAAATACAAAAAAGGTCTGTCTAAGGTCTGAAAAAAAAACAATAAAATTTCTTTAAACTAGTGTATCTCTGAGCTATCTCTTGGACAAAATCACACATATTTAGATTATTCTAATAATATGTTTTCGCTCCCATTCACTGAGCTGCCCCTGTAACTGTTTGTAGTGTTGTATTTAATGTATTTAAGTGAAACTATGAAACATTTTATCAAACAACTTTCTTATTGTAAACAATGGTCTATTGCTGATACATATCACCATTTTTATTGCCCAGGCCTAGTGAGCAGTGTTGATTTGAAGATATAAGACAAACTCAACTAAACAGACTGCACACGGTAAGCTTTCACCTAGTCTTTTTTAACTTTCCTCCCAGTACAATCAACATGAATATATCCACATTAGCTGTCCCATTAGACTCATTATTCTGTTCCCTTATAAAACACTACACTGTGTGTAATCTACATGTAAGCAATAATGCCATTAAACCAGTGGGGTTTGTTCATGACTCTGTACTTGAGGATATTACTGCCTTTGCCTTACCAAGATTAGCCTATAAAATGAAGATGATAAATCTCACCTCTTGTGAACTGTGTTGGGAGGTCCTGGATGACACACTCATATCTTGAGACGTGCCTTGAGAATTTTCAGGCCAAAACTGAGACCCAAAGAACAGCTGAGACTCTGTAATGCTGGAGTAGCCATTGGCAGCAACATTTCTGTCCAATGTTTTGTTCCCACAAGGTTTGATGAGTAAAGAAAACACAAGCACACAAATTATTTGTGAAGCAAAACAAAGAAAGTGTTTGTAGAAATCAGGTAAACACACAAACATCCACATAAAACATTGCTGCACAAATGTAGATTTTAATGATCAGGTGATATTACTGTTTTTCAGATTAAAACTAGGGCTGCACAATAGGATAAAAAAAAATCATATTGCAATTGTATATTGCATTTCTGTAGCACTACAGCACTTAAATTAATGCCGGTTTTTGCATACATTTTTCCTTTAATAAAACAAAAACAAAAACAAACAAACAAAAAACTGCAGCTTCTGCAATTTGATATTGCAACATATTGTGATTTAAATAATAATTAGATTAATTGTGCAGTCCTGTTAAAAACTATAGAGTAAAAGCTAAAAAATATTAAGCTAATAGGAGTCATTGTTAAGTATTAGCACACTTAAGCTAATCACCCGTTTCCAGTTGCGATGCTCAGCATTTCTTTTATGTTCCTCATATGATTCATTGCCGTCGGTTACCTGTTTGTAAAGATAACAAAACAATAGTAATTTTAACAAGCTATGTCTTCTTAGGAGCATCAGTTCAGCTGCTGACAGATGTGTTGAGAGTCTCCTAATTTCACCTTATCAAGAAAGGGCTTCATTAGCTAGCTTTGATTAACACGGAGTCAGTTCTAAGTTACCATTAGCTGTTTAGCTAGAAAATCTTATCAAACCTTCACCAAAAAAAATTAAAAACTTAATAGTGTACAATTGTTACCGTCCATTAATCACGATAATATATTTTTTAAATTGACTCACGGTTCACCTCTTGTAAACTGTGATGAAGCGGGGGCGTCAGTGTGGTCGCGAGTGAGTCGCGGAAATTTAAATCTCCCGCCGCGTGATCTTTCAGAGCGAGGCCACCGGGCTGCATTCAGGTACCGCCGAAAAAAAAAAAAAAAATACGACGTTTGAGGAGTAAAACAAACTTCCAGTAAACACTGGATTGAAAAGCTTTTTGACTCGTTTTTTTCAATGAAAAAATTGTCAATGAAAAAAATATTTCACTAGACTCAATTAAAAGATGTTTTAAAGAGTAAATCAGTTTGCCTATGTTTAATGGATGCATGAAACACCTGTTGATGGACATTTTTCTTAGCTGGGACAGTACAGTTTTTAGTTTAGTTAGTTTGTGTGTTTGTGTTTGTGTTTGTGTGACATTTGACAATGCAGGACAATAATTAAGTGGTGGAATATTATTATTGATAATTCCATAAATGTAGGCTAACTATGCCACTATGGAAGTTGAGTGTGTATTGGTTTTGGTAATTTCAGCCATAGGAAATTTGCAAAGCTAAAGTACAATATGAGCGAAGGCAAAACTAATTTGGTGGCTGTCTTATAGAGCCCCATGTTAAATCCTATAGTTTTAAGAGCTTTATTATTTTAAACATATGATGCATATTCCTAATATAGTTGTGCTTAATTAAATTTTCACAAAGTAAACACAAATAGGAATGTTAGATTTCATAGGAATTTTGGAAATTTGGAGATATCAGGGTAGGAGTGAGTCAACAGCAATTTTTTTGCCCTTACAGGTTAACCAAATACTTACACTGGCCAGACTAATTATGGGTTCAGATATTGTGACTTCTTAAACAAAAAATGTATCTAATTTATCATTAATTAATGGCTGCATTCCATTCTGGTGCAATGACACCCTGATATTGTACATGCAGTGAAATGTAATGGATCCATCATTACTGTTATCAGGGACACCTTTACTTTTCTTGGTATGACAAGTTCAAATGTCTATTGTGTGAAAATCGTATTGTTTCTTATCTATAGGCTGACTATACAGTATATCACCTAAAGAACTGTAGTTGACAGACAATTAAACACCTATTTCAATATTTAATTTATTCAGTAACATCAGTTTCAGAAACATATTGTTATTCAAAACTTGTTTAACTTAATTTTATACTATTGTATTTAAAATGACCTTCAGTGATTTTAATATATTTTGTTCTCTGTCAGAGATCCTTTTGTGTTGCCAAAATATTTTACAAATTAATGGAGTCTGTAATCATTCATGTACATTAAAAGGCCAATCATTATTTTATTTCTATTTCTTTTTTTTCCCTTTTTTTAGTTGAATTTGATAATTACTACAATTATGAATTAGTGGTAGTTGTATTCTTATATGCATTCTATTTTTAATTTTATTTTGGATTATTAACTTATTTTGTTAGAACTATTAATGAGTGGTAGTGGTAGTTGTAAATATTTTTTCTATTCATTTTAAGCTTTATTTTTTGTTTGATTATTAATTTAATTAATTATTACTATTACCAAATACACTGCTACTACTACTAAATATTTTATTTATTTATTTATTTATTTATTTATTTATTTATTTATTCATTTATTCATTTATGTTTTCTTCGCAGACGCACTGCGTGAGTGAAGCACAGAAATGGTCAGTGTTTTATTTTGAAAATCGTCGCCGGAAGTGTTCATGCTAAATGAAAGCAGGTAGCTCTGTGCTACGCACTGTAGGATTACCTCTGGTTGAACTGACTACAGGGGTGTGTTGATGACAAAGCTGTCAGTGACACAAGTGGCTGTCTGTGAATACCTGTGCGGCGGAGGAGACCTGCCGTTGGTTAAACCACACCGAGGAGTTTGGTCAGGCCAAAGCCTGGTGTTTGGCTGGTGAGTTAACTTTTTGTTTCCAGATTCAGAAATGTGCAGCTGGTCAGTCTGTAATTGTAAACGTACAAGATAATGTAAAACCCGATTTAAATAGATTAGTAAATCCGGCTCTGTAATGCTGACATCGTTGTTTTAGCTCTGATTGCTAACTAGCACAATCACGACATAACTTCATCCTAGTGACAGGTGCTAGCTAGCTACACACCTTGTATCCTGTACAACTCAACTGACGTTAGCACATTTCAAGACATTTTCTGGGACATTTATGTAGCTTCACCCTTGAAATAATTGTTTTTATATAAAAAGTGTAGGTGCGAAAGTTAAGTTTTTACGTTAAGACAGGTAGAAAAGTGTATCTGACATTTGTTGAGGACTGCCTGCTCATGAATATGTAAACTCTTGTGGTTATAGGTGACTCATTTGTGTAGTCTGAATGCAGCATTGTCCACTATCATGTACTACACTGTTTTGAGGTCGTGTTTAACCTTACTTCAGCCGTACGGTGGTTTTAACGTGTCAAATTGTGATAGTAGCAAAGTTAAAGGGACAATTCACCCCAAACTCAAACATACATATTGTTCCTCTTACCATAGGTTGTTTTGGTGAGAGTTATCGGCCATAGAGATGTCTGCATTCTCTTGAATATAATCAAACTAGATGGTACTCGACTTGTGCTGCTCAAAGCATCAGAATAATTCGTTTGAAAAAGGCAAAAGTCTTTTCAGAAATCATGAGCGGTCACTCAAGATAATCTACAGACCTTGTTGTAAGCAGTTTCATGTAAGAAGTATTTTCTTTCTATAAGGGCCAGACTGGTGTATCGGCCTGACATTGGCCTTTCACCTCTATATCGATCTATATTGGTATGTGAAGCTTTTTTCAATAAAAGTACATAATGTAGATTGTTTTTATTTGTCAGCTTTATGGGCAGTGTTTTGTGTATAATTGATACTTTTTCTTAATTTAGGTTTAATGTAGTCATATATTTTGCTTTGTTTTTGTTTTAATTTGTAGGTATTTAGAATTATTAAAAAATACTGCTGAAAGATAACTGTTGTGCATTTGGACATTTTTGAGCAATAAAGTTCATTTTTAAATTGTAAAATATCCTGCCTTCATTACATATGTCCAAGAGTGGTAACCGCTTTTTAGGGAGCATATATTCTAAAGATAAATAGCTATCTTTTTTTTTTTTTTGCTTCCCAGTATCAACTCTGCTTTCTACTGAACAACACCTGTCAACTTTATCACTGTGCTGAAGGAAGCATGCATCTATTCATGGCAAGAGGTGCTTAGCTGAGGAGGGTCGCGTTAATGTTTACATCCTGTTCTATCACGAGGACGTGCCTCCCATCAATGAGTAGATGCACGCTTCCTTCTGTGTGGTGATACAGTTGGTGGGCGTAGTTTGGTAGAAAGAAAATGGTTCCTTCATGGAGCTGCTCACAACAGGGTCTGTGGATTATTTTGAATAACATGATTTCTGGACAGAGATGTTGCTGCTGAATGCATTTTTTGTTGGTTTGAGCACCAGAAGCCAAGCGCCGTCTTGTTCCATTATATTTGAGGGAATGTAGACATCGCTGATATCTCCAAAACTTGGTAACCCGCACCAAAACAAGCTAGATGGATTAATAGCACTGAAGGTAAGGGGTGAAAGTTCCCTTCAAGGGAGTTACTTTATACTAATAAGAGATAAGTTTAGATCTTGATGTTGTGCACTGTTTTGTGACATATGGAGGGGAACAAAACATGTAAATGAGCTCTAATTTGGGGTAAAACATACACAAGTGACACCCTTTCAGCCTTGCAAAACACCTACATAGTTACTGAAATGGCTAGGCTAGGTATTATTTGAATTACAGAGGGCCTTTTTTCATTTACCAAAAGCTGTCAAACATATATTAAATGTTGTCTACCCAGTACATTATTAGCTGTACAAAAACTTTATTAAATGACAGTCTAAAATCATGAAGATTTGTACTTAAATCAGTAAGTATGTGATTAAAGGATAACTGAACAAGACTAAACAAGTGACCAGGATTTACAGTATGGAAGCTAGATGCCCAGCCCTTGTTCTGATATCTTGTTTGGTCAAAAAAAATGTGATTCCTCAAGACAGAAAATTACCTGAAACTTATTTGAGTTATTCTTGTTATCCTAATAAAATATACATACAAGATATATGATTTATTCATTAGATAAATATCCAGCCAGTCAAATAGTACACAGTTTGATCATTCTTCTTTCTTTTAGGACTAAATGGGTAAAGGAATGTGTCCTCATTGTGCCTTTGTCAAAGTAATTGATGCATATTTAATTCAAGTCTGTTTGATCTTTAAGGGTTCGAGTATGGCTCTGTCATTCCTTTTGGTCTTGGCTGCAACTGTGATTCTTATCAGACCCGAGACACCTGTAACAAAGGTAGAAAGTGGAGGTTACTCCAGCAGCCAAAAGGATGAACATGTGTTGTACTCAGGTTATGCTGATTTGTTAATCTGTTAATGCTTTTCTGTCTGAACTGTAGGCCCTTCATCAGAACTCATTGGAGTGCTGTGTTGAGAAACAGAGAGTGAACAATTCCTGTTCAAATGACACTCACTGTGAACCAGGTATTGTAATATCACTAAGAGTTTTGACCTTTTAATATTACTATTAGTTTATCGTTATCAGGGATGAGCCTGAGTGAAATGATGCTCTTGTCAGTAATCAGTTTATCTGTATAATTACTTTGGTAAATGAAAATACATAAAGCTGCAGAGCCTTTTTTTTGTTTGTTTGTTTGTTTTTGTTTTGTTCTTAATTTCCTGCATGCAAGATAATTTACAAGCTAATAATTTCTCTCTCTACAAGATAATGTCTTGTGCTAAATGCATAATATTTTATGTGAACATGATAAAATAACATTGTTGGGATTTCGGAAGCTCTATAATTCCTCTGTAAATCCAACAGCTAAGGTTTAGCTTTGATCAGTAAGACAGGATCAGTTACATTTATTTTAAACTTCCTTTATTACACTTATTTAATAATTTATGTAACATATTCATTAAAAGACACAATGGCACTCAGGAGATGTACTAAAAAAAATGTACATTCAGGATGCACCGAGAACAGATGAAGAGTGACCCTCACAGTACAAACACTGCAGTGTTTGGTGTCTGACACTACTTTTATACTTAAAATGAAAGAGAAAGTATGACTGTGTTGTTGTTGGCATTTTAGATTGAGACAGTTCACTCCTGCATGCTTCAAGGACACATGAGACAGCCTGTCCTGTCCCTGTGCTTATGTGTTGCCCTTATCCTTGGTTGTTTGTAAAAAATGAAAACACTCAGCAGCCCTGACACACTTAAACTTACAGTTTAGCTTGTTTTCCAACACTTCTTACAGATGGCCACCTTTAGGAACTCTGTGAGTCACAAACGAGACTGTGGTGCAGTTAGTTTGTTGAGAAAGCAAACAAACCAGCCACAGGGTTTGTGATAGGAGATGTGTGATTCTTAGCATGATTTCAAAAGATAAATTACTAATAAATCCATCTGCTGATTGTGAACCACTGAGGAATCAATCTTAGAATTGATTTGTATAAGCAATCCATATACTCATGTGAATATTTGCTAACCATGGTAACTTGTATGTGCATATGCAAGGGAGTGCGGCAAGTTTAAAGGCTCTTTAAAGAATGCGGCATAGCGATCCCACAGTAATACCAGGCAAAATATGACTGTACAATGTGCTTCTGTTTCGACTGGTCTCTACCTGTTTGTCATTATGCAGTTGATTTGCAGTCTGTATGACATCTGAGAATATAAAATGCACATTAGGAGCATTTAAATGAGCATTTAAATGCTCATGTGGGTCCTGATGATGCAGAATCGTCAAAACTGTCCATTTGATGAGTTATCTACCAGTCTGTGTAACTTCATGTTTACTCCTCTTGGTTCTTTTGTAAAAAAAAAACTAGTGTGACCATGAACCATGAAATATAACAATGTGTCATTTTTTTCCCTTCATTTGAACCAAATCAACCAAACTACATGTGTGAAAACACCCTTACGTCACAGTGTGGGCTACAGTTAAATTGTTAAACTTTAAAACTGGATTATTTATTTAGGTAAAACGTTTGTATTTCAATGAAAACCAATCAAATTAAACTATTCTATAAACTATAAATACAATATATAAGCAAGTAATGTAACAAATTTTTGAAAAGCACACCATTTTGTCATTATTTCAGCTCTAGCTTGTTACAAATACATTGCAGGATAACAAATAATCTGTCAGTATGAGAGTATCAAAAGGCATAAATCGTCAAATAAAGTGAAATATGTTCTTTTGAATTTTTCAGGATGCTTCTTGCGAGTCCTTGAGAACAGCAACACTGTTTGCATATTCTGTGACTCAGCAGCTGTGGATCTGGAGAACATCACCGTCTGCACATACAGTAAGGACTCAAAACTGTCTGCTGGCTGTTTTTAAGAACATAAACATCTGAATGTTGTGTTATTGTATCATGTTTTTTAATTTGCCCTTTCCGTGTGCTCACTAGACTACACAGTGGAGAGGAAAAATCACACAACTGTAACCACCGTCATTCCTAAAATTGGTAAGATATCACTTCATTATGGAGTGATTTACTAATTTCCTTATATATGATATTTATTGCATTATAATTATTATTGCAATTGTTAGAAATTTTTAGGAAAAAAGTTATTTCAGTTTCAAGCAAATGTGTCTGCTGCAGCTGATGTCACCATTTTCTTTTTATCAAACGCTTCCTGTCTCGTGCTTTTGTTTTTGAGCAGGAGGTCCAGGTGTAGCAGCCTCTCTTCTTCTGGGAACACTGTTGATCAGCCTGTTCCTCATCCTGTCTGTTGCCTCCTTTTTCTACCTCAAACGCTCCAACCGACTCCCGAGCATCTTCTACCGCCGCAACAAGGGTAAACACTGCACAGCCCTGACTGCGATTACACAAGCAGGGTTTTGTTATGTCAAACCTGAATTACAAAGCACTGCAGCTCCTGTTGCCCCACCACACCCATTATATCCAAGATTATTGATTTTCAGTCGGTTAAACTCATATGTAACTATATTTTATGCACTTTTACAGCCTTCATATTCCAACCAAGTGAGACAGTAAGTCAGTTTTATTGTTTGTTCACAGTTTATCACATAATACAGAGCATTAGGAGCCTTGTGTAGAGACTGTGAATGTGTTGCAATGTTTGTGTCTCAAAGGGATGGTTATAAGATCTGTTTGTTTTTTTCTTTTCCTTCCAGGCTGTGATGATCCCCTCCTCGTCAGGTGAGTCGATTACACTATCTCACTCTGTAAACTACCTGTTTTCAGACTGTGACCTTGCTGAACAGGTTGTAGTATTGAGTAGTGCAAAGCAGTCAAAACATTACCCAGTAGTATTTGGCAGTGTGAGCAAGGAGTGTTTCATAGTTTATGACTGATGTAGTGAGAAACTGGGACAGGCTTTCTTTCATTCACACACACACACACACACAGACACACAGACACACACACACACACAAACACACACAAAAAAAAAAAAAAAAAAAAAAAAAAATTGATCTTGGGCATCACAGGGTTCGTATGGCTGCTGGAAAACCTTGAAAACACTTTTTATTTTTAATGTGGTGTTTTCAAAGTTTGAAAAGTGCCTGGATTTTGTATAAGTGTTTGAAATTGCTTAAAGTTGTAATCACACTACTTTCATAGTAAATTGCTACCTGATGGTGTAGTCCATTCCTTAGATAAATAAAATAAGTTGAATATTAGCTCAGCCATTTAATATAGTCCAAGTCTACTTAAAGGGGCAGTTCACCCAAAAATCTATACATTTACAATGCAAAATACATTTTTTCACACTACACGCTTGAGCAGTGCGTGACAGCACCGAGCCAAACTGCTGCGGCTTGCACACGCTGTGGTGTCCAGACTATATTTCTGCTGTGAGGCAGCTGCTGAAGGCCCTGTCTGTCTACATAGAATTTGCAGAAGAGTGTGAAAAGAAGAAAATAACTGTTTTCTGAAGGCAATCAGTGATTTTTCCTCTCGTTCAGAGGGGAAGGCAGATGGAGAGGGATGAATAAAGAAGAGAAGAGAAAAGAAAGAAATTAAAAAAACACTGCCCTGCACCCGATTTTTTTTTTTCATGTCTGAGAAATATTGCACAGACAATGAAACTGTAGTTTCTTTGTTGGCCTTTTGAAGAATGTCTCAAAACATAATTTGTTTGTAGCACAAAAAACTTCTAATTTAATGTGATGTGAAGAAGCAAAATAATAGTTCTCACTATGTGTATATAAGTTGCAATTTACTATAACTGTAAGGTGCTGGAAAAGCTTGAAAATACACTTTGAAAACTGAAAGCTGTACTTAAAAGCACCAAGCATGCCAAAAGATAGCCAAGATGTTAATGAAAATTCTGGTGCATGTTGCCTCTTGTTTTTCCCACAAGTGATTATATGTTCTCTTTTTTTGTGTGTATCTTTTGAAGTGAGGAAGCCAAGATATGTCAGAAGGGAGCGGCCCTCTGCAACATCAACACTGAACAGTGCCACCGTACCCACCACATCCACCGCACAAGAAGACTACACTGTGTAGGTGGAGGGATGGGGAGGTTGGTGCGGGTAGGAGAGGATGTTAGATTTTCTTATCAAGTGAAGGTTCAGCAGTGTGAAGAAAGACCAGTTGACTCGTCCTTAAAAAAGTGGCCAAATTTTAACTGTAGCTGCTTCTGCTGCGCTGTCATCAGGGCTGTTACTTTTTCTGTATTCAACAGGAATATGATATTGAAAAGTATTCAGTTACTAACCTGGCAGTCTTCTTCAAACAGTCCCTAACCTGGTCACTTTTAATTAGTTTTTTCACACAATTACTTAAACAAGCCAGGAAAAATAGTTTCAGTATTTCTCTGTAACTTTTAAACATCACAGGTTTGTATTTTCCTCGTGCAGCACTTCCAGATCACTCCTTTGTTTTAAGTCTAAACACTGTTACTAAATAGTTCTTATCTGCTGTTTGACAGTAGCCGTGTTTCCATCAACATATTTTATGCACATTTTGAATTTCTGCATTGGCAATGACCAGTATTTGAAAAAGACTCACACTCACTCATACAGGTGCTTATTTTCCATTTTTGAAAACGAGTTAATCTGCGTAATGGGACATGGAAACACTTTTTCCAGTGAAGTTCTGATGTAGCAAACATCATAACAGCTCGCATGACTGATCAGCTGTTTCCACTCCGTCAGTCTCCTCATAGCTCCTGCGGCTCTGTAATACATCCATGATCGCTCCAAACAGATCTGATGTAACTTTCCTCATATTAATACATGAAACAAACAGAAATGTCATATTCTGACATATCTTCTGTGTTTTCCACAGTTTTTTTTACTGTTAGAGGTTTCACTGGTTCTCCTTTTGTTTGTCATTGTGTTGCACCCTTGTCCTCTGCGATGGTATAATGGTTTTTCTCTAGACATATATACATAAACAGCAACATCACCGCCATATTGGACAGGACAAGACTGGCCTGTAAACAAATACAAGTAAAAAGCACCATAGCATTTTCATATCTCAACTGATTTGTTGTTTTTATATTCAAAGGTTCACGGTCTACATGCTGTAAGTCAGAGAAAAAATACTCAATATATATCATAGACGCTTGAATATAACATTACTCATTCAAAATCAGTTGAGAAACCTGAACATTATAGTATTTTTCTTCCAGAAAAAAAAAAATGCAGCTCTCCTGTTCACTTGTATTTGTTTATAGGCCGGTCTTGTCCGGTCCAATATGCCAACGAGGTGGAGAAAATCGTATAACATGTATGCAAGGAAACAGGCATTCATTCATGTTTTCTTCTGCTGATTTACTTTAAATGCTGTTAAAAAGTACAATACATTTAGATGGAAATACGGCTATTGTGTGTTCAGGTGACTTCCAAAACTTAAGTGATGGGTTTCATGAATATATGGGCCCGTCTGTTAAAGGAATAGTTTGACATTTAGGGAAATTTACTTATTTACTTGTGTTATGTGTCTCTTTTAATTTGTATAAATAGTGAATGGAAGAAAATACAATCACCCCGTTTTATAGGACAAATATTTGGACATTTTATTTTCTCACTTAAAGAAAATATAAGGTGTTAATTAGAGAGCTTTAGAGGTGCTGTTGGATGGATTTTGTTACCTTTTGACAGCAACAGACTGTTGTTTCCAGTTTTTATGCTAAGCTAAGATAACCAGCTGATGACCATATTTTTAACAAATTCAAGAGCGGTGTTGATATTCTTATCTAACTCCGTATTTCCTGAAACGTCAAACTTTTCCTTTCAAGCAAAAATGAATCGAGCCAAGTTGAGTGATTTTTGTTTATTTGATTGTTGTTTGTTTGTTTCTTGGGTGGGGTGGGGAGGGCAAAGTGACAGTTGAGTGATATTTTATAGAAATATGTTTTTTTGTGAAGTGTGCCAGTCAGATTTTTTTGTTAATGTGTTATATTTATTTGCATTTTGTAACTGTGCACTGAGTCTTATTGATTGCATTTAGACCAACAGAATAAATGATGTGTCTAATATAAACAGAGTTCTTCTGGTGGATCGAGACATTTTAGGGAGAGTTACTGTGGATGGCCTTGTGTGGATGATTGTTTTTCCTTTGTTTTTATTATTGCATTTGTATTTATTATTTTTGTGAGCTTAACCAAGATGAATGTATTACACATGTACAACAAATCATGCGTCACAGCTGCTTGTATCATGAATAGCATTCCACAACAGACATTCAAAAAAGTAATTTTCAACAACAAAAACATCTTTTTCATTGTTCAGTGATCCAACAAAACCTGTTCAAATACCAGTTTTGCTCCATGAAGGACGACATTTAAATACCAATATATTTTTCTCTCAAAAAATAAAACTACAGAATTGACTTTTGCACTTTATTTGTCTGAGGTAGTCAGCTAATTTTTAAAAGAAATACTCAAACAACTTGTTGCCATCAAGAGTGATTGAAACTTTTTCGTTGTATAGATGGCAACTTTACTGTTGCATTGATAACTTTACTTGACTATTATTAACTTTTGCCAAATGTTGTCTGAAGAAAATGGCTTCTACTGTGTGCCATTACTGTGATTACTGTGCCATTATGAGCTTTAAATGCAACCAGAAAACATTCAGTCATGGCGTGATGAGTAAATGGATATTTGAATTATATCTAGTGGCCTTTACTGCGCACGATTCTTGAACAAGGCGAGTTACCCAAGTTTCATTTGCTCCATGGTATTTTATTTCTTATACTTTTATATCTTGACAACATGAAGGCTGTAACAAATTATTTCCATCTTCAGTATATGTGAAGCCATATGAAGTGAACCTGATAAAAGGCAGCAATCATTCCATGAATATTCCCCTTTTTGCTTCATGTGTTTGCTGTTGTATAGACAGCCATAAGCTGAATACATGTATATATTGTTTTATACAAATGACGTATTGTTTTTGTAATGATGTACATATTCTAGTTTCGTTGCGATGAAGAATGTTCTGAGGATGTGTGTAACGTGGAGAAATAAAGCACCTTTCCATAACCGTTCTTTCCCTCTGTGCAGCTTAAACTTCATACTGTTCAATGACAAATTTGACAAATTTTGATACTGTATGTTTCTTTTGTGATTCCTGCTGCTAATAATAAACAATTCCTCACTGTGTGCCCGTCAAGAATTTCTGTTTAGTTATTCTGAAAGTGACTTCCCTGCTAGTTATTTAACAGATTCATTGTTTCCCACCAGAAAGGAAAAAAACCTAATCAAGAATAAAAGTACTTAATTTATCTTTATTGTGATCATCAGAAACAGTGGTAATCTATGTCTTTCTTTTTACTTTGGTCGTACAAATAATTTACTTAAGCATAATATTTTAATGTCTCTTTAAATAACAAAAAAACTATACCAATACAAGTCTTAATGCTTTCATTTTCAGCTTAAGGTGATGTATTTGTGTAAAAATTGAAGTAGTTCAAAATCATTTTGTATATCACAATGTTGATTTTGTTTCAGGGTGGATTCAAACACCCAGAGATAAGTGGAAGCAAATTAATGTGATTATCAAAGAGAATAAATTTGAAAAGAATTCAATTAGAAATTAAGAATGACGTTCTTTAGAATTTCTTTATCGATATATAACATAAGTAAACATATTTTTTGGGAATGTCCAAAATTGAAGTCATATTGGCAAAGGTTTCATATAGAAATGTGTTTTTTTGAATACTGGTTTACTATTAGACTATTATTACATTATAAGAGCAAAAAGCTTTTTTTTGCTTTTTTAATTTCAGCTACTTTGGCTCAAACCACCATACAACAGTGCCTGGAAAGGTTAATTAAAGTATATTTAATGGAAAAAAATAACAAAACTCCACTTGCTGTGAGGACGTTTTACATGCAGACATTTTACAAGTGTGATAAAGTGCTGCACTGACTTAGTTGTGAATTTGGCCAAAATTAATTATTTGCTTTACTGTATTTTTTTTTTTTTTTTTTATTTAATTTATTTTATTTTATTTTTGGAGACTCCTCTCTATGTGGATGCCACTATCGATCATTTTTAAGTTTGCTTGCCAAGCTGTGGAATAGTTCTTTTTATTTCTTGTTTTTTAATTTCCTGTTAAAGCAGCTGTGTATAATTCAAAGTTGCAAGAACAAGTAAACATTTTCTTACAAAAACAAACAAACAAACCAAAAATCTCAAGATTGCTTGACGTTATATGTTGTATGCATAACTTCATAAACAATATCTTACATTTGTTTACATTTTAACATTTAAAATAAATGCAACCTATGTACAAAATATCCGTAATTGAAGCAAAACATGTCTCTGTCCTTGAATTTCTATGATCTTAATAACGGAGCTGATTATTGATCTCACCTCTAGTAAATCAGGAGGGCTTGTATTTTAGGGCACTGAAATGTCATACCTCTGGTAACGGAGGGACGGATGTTTGCACCAGCAGCTCCATGTGACTGGACATACTACTCTATTTATAACAGCCGAGCGCCAGGCCCCAGTCTGACATATGCAAGGACAGACGGACATCAGAGCTGAAATGTCCCTGCAGGGAGAAAGTATACTGACACCTTCAAACTGGACGCTGCGTCCTTCTGCCTCAGGTACAGTAGGTTCTCTTCTACAGACACAACACATAAGAATGTCCTACAGCTCTGTGCTTCATGTTGGCTGTGTTAATAATGTCAGTGCTTGCAGACAAGACCTTTAATGACTTTGACGTAGAGAAGCTGAAGGGGTTTAATAACATCCCTTGTGATAAAGGTGAAAGAGTGAACCTAATAAGTAAATAAATCGTTTACCCAGCAGCAAAAACAATATTGAAAAAAATGTGTTGATCGTATACAAAATGTAAGATACACTTTCATGAATTATGTGTTGGCACAATTTTAAGTAAGATGATATTTTAATGTTTATGTCGTATTGCATCAGTGTATTTTTTTGCAACGTTACTCCCCTAACTGAGTTTGTTTGTGAAGCTGATACAGTTTGTTGTACTCTGACATTGGACAGCTGAATTTTTCATATCAGGTCGTATGACTAAGAGCAGGGCCGCAGGGTATTTTGGGGTCTGTTATGGTGCTTGTGATCACGGCTCTCTGGTGTTGCTTTGCTGCTCTCTGATGTCTTCACCTCTCGAGCTTTGAACTAAAGGCCTGCAAACACCCCTAAACAGAAGGGTACATAGACAGCTGTGGACACCGTGGATGTGTGGTACAACCCCACTTCCAAAAAAGTTGTGATGCTGTATAAAATGTAAATAAAAACAGAATTTGTTAATCCTATATTCCACTGAATACAGTACAAAAACAAGACATTTTACATATATATACACATACACATGCATTTTTTGTATTCTGAATTTGATGCCTGCAACACTTTACAAAAAAGGTTGGGATGGAGGCATGTTTACCACTGTGATACGTCACCTTTTCTTTTAAAAACATTCAGTAAGCATTTGGGAACTGAGGACAGTAATTATTGAAGTTCTGAAAGTGACACTTTCCCCTCTGTTAAACTGTTGGACGATTTGCCCACTCGGTTTTTCACAAAGTAGTGAACCACACCCCATCCATGCTTGTGGACGACTGAGCCTTTCAAGGATGTCCCTTTCATACCCAATCCCAAGACTCTTACCTGGATCAGTTAACCTGTGTAAGAGTGCAATGTTTTTTTGAGCAATCTACAGCTTTCCCAGTCAATAGACTGGACCCCTGTCCCAACTGTTTTGAAACGTGTTGCAGGAATCAAATTCAGAACGAGTGTATATTTTCAAAACACAATAATCAGTTTGAACATTAAATATCTTGTCTTTGTCATGTTCTCAACTGAACACAGGTCAACAACAAATTGGAGGTATGCGGATGTATGTGTGAAATAAATTTCATCATTAGAGAGTGTACACGTGTGTGTGCTCTTCTTATGACGCACTTGTCCAGACAACAAGCTAGGGAACAAATGCATGTGTGGAACATGTCTGCCAAACAGATGCTAGAAAGTAGGATAAACAGAAGTACTACATGTCCGTCATGTCTGGAGCTGTTGAGAGTACATTCAGGCCTACACATTCACCCTCTGATGATGAAACTGACATCACATGGATCCTAGTAGACTCTTGTGTACTTATGGATGTGGAAAGTATAATTTTCTGCTTAATACAGAAGCTTGTTTGCTTTCCACACAACAGTTTCCTAATGGCATCTGATTTCAAGCGATGTTAAGCTTCAGACACATGCATGCTCTATATTTAACTCAAATTTGTTGATGTAACTTTAACTATAACTGATGAGGATACCAAGGACATGCTGCTTAGTGCTACACACGGTCTAAGGCCACTTTTATTATTCTTCATGCAAAACATCTAAATCTGCAACCTTCCATCACTAATATTTATGTTTTCTGTTTGTTTTTTTTTACAGATTAAAAAGCATGTGAGGCGTCAAAATGGATGATTTAGATCACAGCATGCACATTGCAGAATATGACTGGACAAGTTTCTATGAGGAGTGTGAAGAGTGTGGTTTGCTACAGCCGTCACTTGCCTGCCCTGACAACCTGAGCCTCAGTGATTCAGAGGATTCAGGAAACTCGGGTCAACAGGAGCCACAGCAAAGCCCTGCTGCAAACAGTGATGAAAGCAATGCTGCAGGATGCAGCATAGAAGTGCAGATTAATCAGAGTGGTTCAGGGGAAGATGATCTCACAACAAAAGCTCAAGAAGACGCTGAAAGACAGGTTAAATCTGACGTATGCCTCAATTATCCTGAAGGAAATGCCATCAACAGCACAGAGGAGACAAATGACAAAGTCACAACAACACTGCAAACCGAGCAACTGCATGTTCAGACTTCAGATGGAGAATCAACAGAGCTGAGAAAAGACGAGAAAGAGAGTGACACCTCATCCATACATGAGCCTGACCCACTTTCTCGCAGGCAAACAGAGCTCAGTGTGAATGAGCCGCAGAGTGCAGACAGAGCTGTGAGCGAGGATGTAAGCAGAAGAGCAGAAAAAGAGCGCTGGTTCGTGACAGTGAATGACAGTCCCGCACGACAGCGGGTGCGTGCGACATCTGCGAAAAAAAAACGAAGACAAAAAAAACCTTGTAGGAACAATCACATGTGCAGAACCCCGGGGGAGGAGAAATCAAGCAAAAATAACTTGGAGTTAAACAGTGATGATAATAATGAATGTGAGGGAGGGAGAGACACAAAGTATGTTACACAATCAAACCAAAACTCAGCAGAAGAAAGTCCTCAAAGTATTCAGATGGGAGTCATTTCAGATGTACTGCAGATGTCTTTAACATCTGGGAAAGAAGACAGTTTATCAGAAAACCTGGAGCCAACGATAGACAGAAACAAACATGACCCAAGCAGCTCAACATTCACATCACAGGATATATTTATAGCCAAAGACCCTCCAAGGTGGGACAGTGTGGAATCTGATGAGTTTGTAGACGGTGCTGAGTTCTTCTCCACTCACAGTTATGATTCTGAAAGCTATCTGTCAGCTACTGAATCAGTGGAGGAACCTCAGCGTCCTCTCGTGGAAAAACAACA
The DNA here is from genome assembly GCF_056507025.1 of Lutjanus erythropterus. Taxonomy (NCBI): domain Eukaryota; kingdom Metazoa; phylum Chordata; class Actinopteri; order Lutjaniformes; family Lutjanidae; genus Lutjanus; species Lutjanus erythropterus. The sequence continues at coordinate 26,167,853 of NC_139318.1, forward strand.
ATTACAGCGCTCATCAGTTCTGACAAAAGACAGCTTTTTATTCAGGCTAACAGAGAATGAGAATACAGACACTGATCATCAGGAAGGAGAAACGCATCCAACAGCTACTAACTCTGAAAGCTATGAAAGCACCGATGTTGGGCCTACCATGGATTTTCCATCTGTTGCCCAAAGTGCTAACAAAATGCCAGATGACACCTCCACATGTGATAGCGACACACACAGCACGCTGCTCCGCACGCCTTCAAATTCAACTGGACTCCAAAAACATGAAATTAATCTTTCAGCATCTGGCTGCTCCACAGGAGATCAGCCCGGTCTTCCCACTGTTCCTGGTTTAACTCTAACACCTTGCTCTGCGGCCGACAGCCCTGAAACATACGCCGAAGCTGTGGGTAACACTCGACCTGTGTACGCCATTTCTGCTTTTTGGGATGAAATGGAAAAATTGACGATAAATGATATTCTGCAGCTCAGGATGGGTAGAAGCATACCACAAGAAACAGTGACAGCAAATTCTGATGATTTCCCAGCAAATCACAGACACACTGCGGAGTATAATTTATCTGACGGTGCTCTAATGGACACATCCGACACAGCTGACTCTGATTATTTCACACAGCCTGACGAATCCAAACCAGATTGCTCAAGCTGTGAGTTTTCCACCTCCGATTTTGAGGAAGAGTACTGGCAGTTTCTTGGCGCCAGTCGGAACACTACTCCTGAAAGTGAAAGCAAAAACCATCCCGGGATGAGAGACTCTCCTCTCTTTGCACGTGAGGAAGATGAGTCCACCAGCTCTGAAGGAAGGGAGACTCCTGTGCCTTCAGGGGACTTTTCAAGGGAGTGTTTGGACTCAGATGCTTTCATTTCAAGCGAACCTGCATGGCCAAGATGGACAGCAAAAAGCAAAAGTGTGCATGACGTACAAGCTTTAAGTACAGAGGATTTATCTTTGCAGTTGTTGGTTGGTGATGATGAGAGCAGTCTGTTTCTCAGCAGCTGTCCATCACTGGAAGAAAAAATGGTTTTAAAAGCAAGTGACAGTCAAATACCTGCACCTTATCTGTCCAACACAGACATACTGCTTGAAAGTACTCAAATATCCTTCCCTGAAGTGTTTGAATATTTTTTTCCAGATGATAAAGCAAAGAGAGACTACCGGTGTGTCGCTGTCTATGATCCAGAGGACATCTCAGTGACTCCTGTGTTTGACTACACTCTCTGTACCTTCAGGAATGAATCATCATTCTCTTCCCTCGCTGATTCACACTGCAGCGATGAAAAACCAATACCCATTTTCTCTTGTTCTCATCCTACCGTCCGAGAACTCACATTCCCAAATCCGGACTATGTTTTCCTGAGTGCAGACTGTGAGGATGAGGATGACTTTTCTCCAATCAGAGTTGTGTCTCACTCTTTCGTCCAGGGCGATGACGGTGCGGCATCAGCAGCAGCCCCACCTGGATTTCACAGCTGGAGAAGTTTGCTGTCGATAAGGAAGATTCGATTCCACGACAAAGGCAGCATCTGGTTCAGGAGGTCTGGTGCCTGGGTGTTTCCAGTTGAGACTGAGAAGATTACCATCAGGACATCAGATCCACCAATAAAAGTGGTAACTGAAGGGAACTTTTCTTCTTCAGCCTCGTCTCAGCTGTTTAGACAGCTGGAAGTGCAGCAAAGGATTTTGGGAACCATACAGACAACAAGTAAGTCTGTGGGCAGTCGACCTAACACTTACGCTGGTTACAACCGGGTGTAAATCTTAAGTCTAGTCAGAGCAGGGGTGAAGTCAAAATCTAGGCTGTTTCTATAGCAACAATTTGAAGAACACAGCTTGTAAACACTGATCAACACTGTAACGGCAATGACACATGTTGTGTATAGATTTTACAATGGGCAGGCTTTTGGATGAGATTATTAGCGACAGAACAGAACAACGGTGACGAGCTGACTGAGAGGTTTTGTAGGACAGATCTATTTCAACTTATGAAAAAGGTGTCACTGGACTGTCAATGGCAAATTGTATTTTCTTTTTCTGTGATCCTCCATAACACGGCCACAAATGAGAGACGATCAGCTCTAGCTACAAATTAGCATAACAGCAAGAGATCATTTGAACATTACATTCTAGTAACACATGTTGCTCTGCAATGGATATCATCATGTGGGTCTTCTGATGAACATGCATCGCTAAGGTTGGGCGTTGTTATCAAACCACATCCAAAGTATAAACTGCAATTGATGAAAATCTACTTTTCTTGTGCCTGTTTATGTCTCTTATAGGACGAGAGGGCATCTTCTCCACACTGAAGCAGTCAGATATGTGTTTGGTCTGCATCGCTTTTGCCTCCTGGGTGTTAAGATCCTCTGATCCAAAGGCTGCTGATGCCTGGAAAGCAGGTATGAAAATTGCATCGATATTCTTCTGTTAGTCATTAATCTACTAATTTGACTAAAACCTGGTGTCTAAAATACAATATTAAAATTCCTGAAAACTTTTTATAAATATTAACTTCTTCGTATTAGAAAACAGAAAGAACAGTTGTTAGTTTCCTTCATCCTGAGGATTATTTTGTCTTTGCTTTTCTCGCTGTTTTGAATTTGACGAGGCTCAGTTGGTAAAAAGATGTCATGATTTTCTGTGCATCAATCAGAGATTAGCAACACTGGTTTTAAAATCTGATGACAGCTGTTGTGTTACTTTAGTTTTTTTTGACTATTTAATAAATATTAACTATGTTTTAGTATAACTGGTCACTTTTATCATTGTGTATGTCTTGCTTTATACTGTTTTATTTGTCTTACCTTTATGTCCTTACTGTGTGGAAAATCATTTTTTTAGTCAGGCCCACAGATGATAATGTTTTTCATTGCTTTGCTGGTTTTTCTACTAAAAAATAAAATGAAATGAAAATAATTTAAACTTTATTACTCTTAACTGAGAAATACTTAAGGGATTTTAACTCTTGAACATGAAAAGTTCTCTATAACTTGTTGAACTGACGCTGAATTTTACAAACTAACCTTCATTGACTTCCTTTGCAGCTCTGCTAGCAAACATCAGTGCACTATCGGCTATCCAGTACCTGCGGCAGTACGTGAAGAAGAGGAATCCCTCTCAAGATGATCCCTGATACAAGAGATTTCATTTCCAAACATTTTCACTTGGGTCCATCCATGAAAGCATATCTAGTGTCTATGTTTTATTTTTAGCCTGAAGCTCATTGGACATTTTTAATTACGGGAAAAGTCTGGTCAAATTCTTCTGTATGTTTCTTTTTCCATGAAAAGACACAAACCAACAATGAATTGATCCTAATAATATGTAATATCTGTGTAACAAAAGCCTGATATAACTTAAAGGATTTCATACATGAGTTACATTTGTTAAATACTACAGCGCCCAGTTTTTTTAATCAGAGTACACATTCAAGATTTTAGATTTACATCTTAAATAAGAATAAATTGGCTTGAGATTGAAAGCCAGACAGCATAAGGAAGTTGGAGAATATTGATAGACTAACACATTATTGGTTTTGGTCTTTTTATGGGATAAGAAAAATACGGTACATCACCAACTTTACCCTTAAATCATTTCAGCTGCATTTTAAACTTTTAATATGGACCATTCTGTAAGTACAGAAGCTCATACTTTTAACACGATGTGTTTGTGAATGTTCTGTTGTGCCTGAAACGTGGCTTTGTATGTTGTACAGCTGCTATCAAGCTAAGTTGTAACGGCAGCTTGTAGAGTTTTTGAACAGATGTGAAAGTGTGGGACATCTTTGTAGAGGGTAAAAAATGAGGGATAAAAGCATGACAGGCAGTTGCTTTGTAGATATTGGTCTGGTTTGTACGTATGTTGTAAGAAAAGAATCAGTAAGTGACAGATTGAGCTGTGGATGATGGGTAAGCATCATTGAAAACAGTGGTTCCCAAACTTTTTTTGCTTTGTGCCCATTTCAAACAAAAGGCGTCGTCTAGTTGTGACCTCTCATCAACATGAATTGTGACTGTTTAACAGCGATTTTCCTTTTTTAAACCATTTCAATTCAATAATTTCTAGATGCCTGAAGAGGTTAAACTATACAGTATTAAATTAGACAGTAAGGAAAAGCAAAGATTAGAGACAAATCTGACAAAGAATGTAACTCTACGTAGCAGATTTTTGTTTCTTCCTGTTTTCTATTCTCATAATGCTCACTGTCCCTTAGATTAATCTCATCAAGTTCACCCTCAGGTTGGGAACCTGTGGTTTAAAATACTGTACAGAGAAAAAGCCAAAACAGACTGTGTGAGCTTTAAACATAGCTAATAAATAGCTTTGCCTGTTTGCAAAACAATAAAAGTGACATGTCTGTTGTTCTGCTCTGTTCACATCTATAATTGTCACTGTTTAAAACTATTTTGTTTTAAGATCTACAAGCAAATGATTGTTGTCACAACACTTCATATCTCTTGTCAAACAAGACTGGGTTCATATGATTTTCCATATTTGACAGATTTTGTGCAATAAATGATTTAATGCAATAAAACCATGAATGAATTCCCCATAGTCCTCTCTGTCCAAGTTGATGGGTGCAGGAAACAACAGCACTTGCAGGAACTTGTTTTTTTCCCACAGTATAAACACACAGTTGCCAGTTTATTAGGTACAACTAGCTAAACTTAATGCAGTCAGATAAAACAGTCCTGCAATAGATCCTAAAATCATGAAGGTTATAATGTGCAGTTTTTGTTAAAACTATTTTAGAGAGTTGTTGATTGGACTGTATGGTCATTCCAGAGGCTGCAGTTTGTGGTGCAGCAAATGGAAATCAATAGAAAAGAGAATTTCCCATCGCCTCCAACAGTAAATCTTAATGTTTTATATGTAATGTATGTCTTATAAGACTTTTATGTCTCATAGTAAGTGAAGTGAAGTGCACAGCAAATTATGTTTTCCATATCAGTTCCGTATTAAGTTTGTAGTAAAATCTGTAGCTTTTCATTACGGGGCTGTTGAACTTAATTGGTGTTTAACAGGTGTTTCTGTTACTTTGTCCACCCTATTTTCATCAGTTAAGTTAGACTAGACACCTCGCCGAATAATGCAATCAACATCTTTATTCTATTGTGACATTCACAAAGGCTGGATTTCTTCTTATTATTAAAGAACAGTTAACTGCATTAGTTCTAGCTAAGTGTTCCTAATAAACTGGACACTGAGTGTATGCACCACAGACAGTTCTCATTCAAACAGAGGAAGTGCAAGTGCAAAGAGAATAAGGTGTCATTGCAGAAATATTTATTGAAATAAATATGCAATGGATACACTTTCATATTATGTCACATAAATATTGAATTTAGAGGCAGTTTAAAAAAAAAGTCCATTAAAATGCTTAAGATTTATTTTATCTCCAATTATTCTCATCCAAACAATTTAAATACATTATTCTACTGAAACTTTCTGTCTGTAGTGACAAATCATGGTCCAATTAGTAATTATCTCACCTTATAATAATACCATATACTGTTTTAGCTTATGATTTACTGCTATCGTGCTGAATCAAGGGTCAAGTGTTCACATCTACTGCTCTATCAATAGTACTCATTCATATAGAATTATTGTGAACATGTAATATTTACAATCTCAAAAACGAGCGAATAAAAGCTTCGGTTATACTGTGAAAAGATATCTTGATATATAAAACTTTAGGATTTAGACAAATATTTAGCAGATTTAAAGAGTAAAACCAACCTCTACTATGCTGTCAAAGTCTAAACACCACAATGCAACTTGCTACTCTAGTTTGGTGAAAAATGAAGTCATGCTAGGTTCGTTACAATCATTCAAACACTGATTTAAATGTCATTCTGTACAAGGAAATCATTTAGAAACCAGAGGGATATTTAAACTTTAACACCAAAGTCAGTCTGTTTTCATATCCTTTATATGAGCTGTAGTTTAGCAAATTAATATCACTGCATATGAAACCGTTTTACAGTTTGTTAGAGAAAATCTGTCACTTTAAATCTCACACGAAGGGGTGAGATTGTTCTTTTTTTTGATAATAAAACTAGTATAAAGTCTTAAGTGATATGAAAATCTCAGACGGACTTTGACAGTCCCATTAAGTGCTGAACAAGGAATGCACATAAAGATCCACAAAGATTTTTCTAAAATATATTAAAACAAAGAACAGACACACAAATATTCTCTTACAGTCTCAAAAGTACACAGTATTCTATTAGGTATGAGTGTTGGGTTTCATGCACCACCTGCGACTCAAGATGGCTTGTCACCTTCTTTCTTCAGACGGCTGCAGGAAACACAAATAAAGGTAAGTTAAAATTCTGAGCACCTGGCTGTGAAACACATTTTACATGAGTCTAACTGAGCAATAAGGAATGATGTTGATAATTTTGGCTCCACGCCAGAGAAAACGTGGAACAATTGAGGAGTGGCCAGTGTTGAGCAATTACAAGCCCATACAGAAGGGGAAGGGGACTTCTCCTTCCTCTCTTAAAACAAAAAATGAAAACAATAACTAAAATCCTGTAGCATTCAATTATGGATTTAGACACTGATTACCATGGCTACAGTTGAAGCTGCAATGCATTCAGGTCAACCCTACTATGATAATGATGAGATGCTTTTTGATCAATTAGAGTATATTATGTGCCATATGTGAGAAATTAAAGGGGCCCTGGGAAGTTTTCTTGTCAACGAACAAAAGTTACGTTTATATTAGTGCCTTCCACTAAAACACACAAAACATGTCCCTCACAACCACTTTCTTCAAAGCCAATTCCTGTCAGTTATAATGGCATTTCAGGCGCCATCTTTATTGATGAGTCTTTACTACAAGGTCAGTGTCACAACCACATTTCCAATCAGACAGGTTTTGAAGTCCACAGTTCAAATGAGAAAACTGTTATGAATTCACATTAAGCTGCACAGCTATGATAACAATAATGAGAAACATTTTAATCAATGAAAGATTTTTGCTTTTCTCCTGAATTGCTCCGCCCACATGTTCATGAGCATCCTCATACAACTGCACAATTTAAAATCAAACAAACTGGACCACCACTCATAAAAATACTGCTCTATGTGACTATTGTAGTAAAAAAAGAAGCTCCACAAGATACCATTAAGTCAGTTAGTTCTCTTCACAATAAAAATTGTATGAAAACATAAAACATATAACATTTATTTTCAACTTGCAGCCAGTACACAGTGGTGCTTTGAAGCAGAGAAATTGAACTGAAGCTTTTAATTATCCAATATGTTGAATTTAGTTCAAATGTTTCAGCATGTCACTCTATGACACTCTGAAAATCCTCACCTGTAATAATCTTCCTGACTCGGTATGGGACCTCCATGCAGGTGATGCCCGTGCAGCCACTGCTGCTCCATGGCCATCCTCTGCAGCTCAGCAGACTGAGCATGCATGGCCTGCAGCTGATGAGCAGCAGACATCTGAGGGATCGGGCCCTGCAGCTCTCGTGGATATGCAGCTCCTGTGGAAAACACAAATATAAGAGGGGACAAATCAGCGGAGGTGGATTCAGAGAAGACTCAAATTATGAGTATGTTAGGATTTGAGCTTACGAACCAAACAGTGGGTGGCGCAGCATCTCATGATCATGAGGAAGATCGCTGAGTAAAGGGTTGGGGATCGGGCCTCCAGGGAAGGGGAACCGAGCCAAACGTGGTCCTGTTGCCAGAGGATCCACGAGAGGATGAGGGCTTGAACCTGGATGAAGAAATAAATTATGCATTAGGGTCAACTTGACACTGTTGGATGTATTACTGCTGACAAAATAACTTTTCAAAATCAGTCAAGAGGTCCAGCCTCACCTTGACCGAGTGGGTCCTGTTGATGCAGGTGTAGGTGCGAGTGGATGTGAGAGTGCTGGTGATGATGCGGCGTCACATTGAGCATCTGCAGCCTGGCAGCAGGGTCAGTTGCCACAGACGCCATCCTTTCTGCATGGAGCCGCTCTGCAGTGAGCCGCTCTGCATAGCTCAGCTCCGGGCGCAGCTGAGGTCCAGCCAGCGCCATCCTCTCCCGCTCCAGATGATTCAGGCCAGGATGGAAGGGTGCAAAGTGGTGTGGAGGCCCGGGAATGTGGGGCAGAGCGATCGCCCCGTGTCTGGCAAAGTGCTCCATGGGATTGGCAGAGGGGTGTAGAGTTTCCAGGTCCGGAGGTTTGACCTCGAAGCCGGGCTTCATCCTCTCACGGAGCTCCCTCTCTCTGAGGTTCCTCAGCTCACGCTCTCTGAGGCTTGGCTCAGCACTGTACAAGCCGGGCATGTGGTAGGCCAGCAAGGGGTCGCCAGGGCCCAGCGACACGTAGAAAGGGTGGTTGCGGTTGGTGGGCGACATGACATGGGGTCGGGCGTATTCACTCAGAGTGCGCAGGGCAGGTGTATCAGGGCCAATGTAGGGCGGCACAGCAGCTACAGTGGTGGGCGGCTGCTCGAAGGAGGGTCGTCCGTGAGCCTGAACCGTCATCTGAGGCTCACTCATACGACTGTCGTGCGAGGAGCTGGAAGCTCTCTGTAAACACAGACAGAGTGTGTGTTTGTTTTTTTGACAGACAAAATGTAACTGCTTTCTGACTCTTTTCTTAGTGTTAGACTAGTCGACTAGTCTAAATTAAATTTTGCGTTTCATCGACAGGGACATCCCTAGTTATTAGTTCCACATTGGTTTCATTTTGTAGTTGTTACAGTGTGATCAATACAATTTTTCCCCAAAAACTTGTTCAAAAGTGAGACTGAAGTTAATGAAACCTTATAATAGTAACATTAATCTCACAAGCTATTCAATTGTAAGACCTTTCAAAATTGTACTGTATTGGATTTTAGACATTTTAAGACTTTCAAGGAGTTGTGGAAAGCCTTCACTTGTTTAAAAAAACTGCACTCTATACCTCTTTTGATACCACAACAATAAAAAAGACCTAGGCACACTCGTGTGCGCACACACACACACACACACGCTTTTTTTTTAAACAACTTGCACATGCTGGTACACAAAAAGTCACTGAACACTGTCTAGTTTTGTTTAGCTGCAAGACAAATTTCAGGCAGGAGAATAAAGAATGAACTGTGGTCTTGAATGAATTAATGAATACTTTTTTTAACAGCTTTGGTACTTTTTATACTATAATTAACAGATACTGTTTCATTTTAAACCACTCACAGCATTTCTGTCCGCCTCTCGTTCTCTCTCCCTCTCTCTGTCTTTCTCCCTCTCACGTTCTTGCCGAGCGCTGAGCTCAGCCTCCCTCCTGGACTTTTCCACGGCCTCCTCCCTTTTCTTAGCCAGCTTGGAAGACGAAAGAGGAGTGAAGAAGAGGTCTGTTCTGGCGCAGGAATTGTATCCACGATCCAAGTGTTTGATAAACCTGAAAGAAATAACAGATGTGCATAATTAATGAGTATGACTAATAAGCTTCATTCACGCTAAACAGAAACATGATTCATTCAAAGGTTGGGAGGCTCAGTCTTTCCTCTGTAATCTTAATACAGCTGTGGTGCTTTGGGCAATAATTTTCATTTCTGTCTCATATCTGTCTGGGTCTTAGCTATGCTTAAAGTTAAGCATAGTGTTAAAAATTTGTTTAATTATTACATAATCAATCATCAAAGCATCTGGACTACACTAAGTTTAGTTATAGATAACATTAAGGCTCAATTATAATGCTTATACCTATGTTTGTAGTGGTGGCAATTTCCTTGCTGCGGTGGTGCACAGCTGCTAAATGAATGAAGAGGAAACACTGAAGCAGTTGGCACTATACATGTGAAACCTGTATGCTGATGTACATGATGTGAATACTCCCCAAAAAGATGTCATTTAATGTTTATATGTCCCTGACTTTTATTTAGATTTTGATAAACATGAAGCGACTTAAACCTGGCTCTTGTATTTGCAGTTATGGCACAGTTCCTGTCAGTTCTGATGACATTTCAGATGCCAAATTAAGTGCCAATGTCTGGAAATCAATTTACTCTTTAAGAATAGTTGTTACAAAAAAGTTAATGAGGCAACAACAAGAAGCAGTTTAAACAGTTCAACTGTGTGAACCAACTGTGTGAAGGTTAAAATTATTATACAAACCTGCTCCTGCTGTGTGAGCTTCACCTTCGCACAACAATACTTAATGTAGTTATATACACACTAGCAGCTTTACAAACCAAATGACACTTCTAACAGATTCTCTGGATCAATTCACTTTTCATTTCATCTCCAAATAAGAGGTCTAAATAACTGTTAAAGCCGATACATCCATTCATTGCCCACAGCACTGAAGCCACAACGACTTATCACCAAACTCTACAGTCCACTTCAGCTCTGCAAAACTTTCTTGTGTCCCTCGGCTCATTGTTTCACTTCAAAAACCCACTATACACTACCTGTCCAGTACCATACAACAAGTTAGCACATTAAGCACATACACGGACATAAACCTGCAAGCAGAACTGCTGCTGCTGCTAGTTACCCACACTGTGTCAGGCTGGCAGCTAACGTCTTTACCCACAGACACTGTGATCCTCTTCAGTCTGAAAAGGTGAAGTGTTTATTGAGTTGTTGTCATGTTTTGTACATTAATGTGTAAGGTTTGTATTGCATAGTGCAAAGTGGCGCGCATTTCAGGGGCATTTAAAGTACAATTTGGCAATTGTTGACTGTAATAAATGGCTTCAAATGGCTCTTAATACACAGTATTTTTTTCGGACAGTGTTTAACATTATAAATTAATAAATTCTGCTAAATTTTAACTGCTTTCTGGGTGTTTTCCTAGTGTTAGACTAGTCGACTAGTCTGAATTAAATTTTGCGTTTCATCGACAGGGAAATTAGTCGCCAGGAACATGTAACCGTAACTGATAGGAGTGGTGGTTAAATTTGTTAATTTTAAGATTGTTAAAGCTTATGCTAAAGCTAGGAATGATTAGCAATAATGCATGCTATGCTAGCTCACAACTTATTTCGGTTATACTGACTTGGAAAAGAGCAGCAAGGATAATTTATCTGTTACTTGTTTCTTACATTACTGCTGGATTTATTTCTACAGTGGTGTTTGAGGTGGCATGTGCAATGAATTCCAATTCATTTTTTGACACTGAGAACTGTGTTACAATTGGCCTAGGGACCTGCATAACAATGTTAAGGAAAGTGAAAAATAAATCACATATCTGCTCCAAAATTTGATGGGTTCTTTCTTGCCCCATGCTACACCCTTCCACCAAGTTTTAATTAAAACTGGGCCAGTAGTTTTTCTGTAATTCTGCTGACAAAAAGACTAACTGGACCAAAAACATTTCCTTCTTGTCGGAGGTAATAACATGAAGAGACATCATTTGAATTTAAACTCTGTGGTCTCCCTGCTTTCATAACAATATATGGGAAAGTCAAAACCTTCTATTTCTTTAACAAGATGAGAGAAACACTTTGGTTTTTTGGTGTGATTTTATTTAAGAATATAAAACTTCACACATACCGTGCAGACTGGCTGGCGTGGCTTGCCATGTTGACAATGGTGGGCTCTGGCGAGGGGCTCCGAGGTGGAGATGGTGGGCTGTCAACCTCTTCTATCTCATCCAGTGGCTCTTCTTTAATCTGGATCTGTGACCCTCCTGCTGTGGCGCCTGGTGAGGGTCTCAGCGGAAGGGGTGGGAATGATGGCTGGAGGCTTGGGACTGGGCCAATTGCAGAAGATGTTACGGAGGTGAGTGGGTGTGAGGCTGCAGCAGGTGGGTGAGAGGACGTCATGCTTTTTCCAGGGTGGGTCTGCACCTGAGAGATCACTGGAAGTTGGGTGGGGAGTGACTGCATTGGCAGAGGCTGCGGCATGAGCTGAAGAGGGGGAGGAGGGGCACCCGGAGGATGCTGGTTGGGCAGAGAATTGAGGGGCTTGAGAGCAGGGGGAGGGGGCAGATTGGAGGGCATCTGAGGGAAAGGTGTCGCAGACTGGTGGGGCATTTGTTTGTGTGAAGGGGGAATAGGAGTGGTGGGAGGAGGCTTGATTTGTGGGCCAGGAAGTGGAGGCTGGGGGAGCTGAGACTCCCTGAAGAAGGGTGGGGGTCGCTGGGGGGCTTGAGGTGCCGGGCCGAGAGGCTGCAGAGGCTGTGCAGAGCTGCTGAGAGCAGGTGGGACCTGAAAAGCTGGAGACAGAGGAGAATCCTGACCCAGTGCTGATGGAAGAGGTGGAGGAGCAGCAAGAGGGTGAGCGGTGGGCTGTGGTGGTCGGATGTTTGGACCCACTGTGGCAGCTGACTGACCAGCAGCTGGCTGAGGGGGGTCAGGAGAAGGAGGAGGGGGGCTTGGAGCAGGATCAGCAGAATGGGTGCTTTGCGTTGGCTGAGGAGTGATGGGAGCGCCCTGAGAGGGGAGGGGCTGCGGGACCGGTGTGTCAGCCAGCACAGCAGTAGGAGCAACAGGCTCTGATGGGACGCCATTCGGCTGGGCAGATGAGTCAGAGTCGCTCTCATTGCCCTGTTGAGGGCTGGGAATGCTGGGAGAGGAGCTGCGGTTGTCCTGATCGATGTCTTTGGTGTCACTGCTGCCATCATCCTGAGCACTGCGGCTTTCTGAGGAGCTCTCCTCCTCAACCTCAGCCTCTCCCTCTGACCGGGAGCCCGGTGGATCCTGGACAAGCAAAAAAGAAAAAAAAAGAAAAAAAGAAAAATTACATAAAATAATAAATTATATATATATATATATATATATATATATATATATATATATATATTTACATACATACATATACATTTTAGGACTGATAGATCTCACTACAGATATGCTAATTCATAAAATGTAGCAACACCTGCAAGCTAGTTCAGGCAGTCAACTCAAGCTGCACTGCAGTGCACACGTGACTTGCCTCTCTTCATAATAATATACCAAACTAATCCTCTGAATTTGTCAGTCTATTATAACTGCAAAAATTTCCTGTCTCTCCCCCTGTTCTTTCAGGATGCATCTGCAGGCTCCAGCATGGGAGTTAAGAGTTGCATTTGAAATGCGAGTTGTCTGACTGAAATATCACAAATGGCGCCTTTCTAGAAGTTTTTATTCAAATGGTATTTGACACAGAACGTTCGCTCTCACCTGTGTCTTCGGCCTTTTAGGCGTAACTTTTTCAGGCTCATCAGGCTCCTGAGCAGGACTCTCCCGTACACGTTTTGTTGTCTTTGGTGACACTATCTCCTCTTTTATCTTCTGTGGACACAGCATGATATTTACAAAAAGGTATTAATCACTGACAGAAGACGACAACAATGACTGACACAAAAACCTCAATGAGTGAATTTCAATGAGCATCTATGTCTGCAGCAGTATTGTACGTATCTTCAAGGGAATCATACTGCACATGTGTAATTTCAGCTAGGACCTGGGCAGAAACAATTCCTCGAGAAACACAAGCAACTCAATTACTTAAAATGATTGATGCAAATTCTTTGCATTGAAGCTTTGTTTAATCCATATTACTATATTCAGTGCATTGTGTTTCACATAGATGATTATTACGGTTAAACGTGTTTACACTGTTGACATGTGATGTGAGGAAGTGATTTGATGGCACAGATTACAAAAAGGAGGAAGAGACAAAGAATAAGAGCAAAGATATGAGACAGGCCAATGTAAAATGACAGAAAGTGTCCAAAGTTTGGGATTATTTCAAGATGAAACAAAACAAAAAGGTAGAGTCAGCGTCTATTATAAAACAAAACTACTCTACCACAGTAACACAAAGTCTCAGCAAAAAAAATCCAGTGTACACATCCAGTCCACAGAGCGGATCCGACACAAGGCAGCACTACTGTGTGCATTTAACACAAATCAAAATGATACAGATTGAGATAAAGGCTAGAATTACATTAATTATGGTTAAATGTAATGGCTAGTTAAGGACTTAATATGGTGCCTAGATATATATATAAGATAAGTATTCTCAAAAAATAAACACAGATGCATGTATATTCAGGGGGTTAGGTGTGGTTTTGACAGATAATATTTTATGTAATTTAAGCAATAAAAATGAAGATTTTTCTTAAAAGGAAGCCAATTAGTTGCTCATTTTAAGAGACCTGTTTTACTTTCTCTTCTGAATATTTACTATTGCTCTTTAATAAAGCATTTCTTATCTGATTAAGTGATTAATCAATGGAATAATAGCTAGAATATTTGATTATTAAAATAATGGATAGCCACAGCCCTAGTTGGTATTAACTAAACTTTCACCCATACATATCATAACAGTACACCCAGTAGTTACAATATTTGTGAGGTTGTTATGTGTCTGTTGAGATTAGTCAAGCTACAGCAGTTTTTGTCAGAGCACAATCAAAGTGTAGCCATACTGTCATTCTCTTTGTTTTTCTAACATTCCTAATATGCAGCTAAACAGCTGCTCCAGGAAGGTACACATGCTCAGCAATATGCAAACAACCCAGCTGGCCGATAAGATCATGTCATACAGGTACAACATGTACTGTACATGTGTATGAATTGTGTATCATGTTTACCTTGTTTGTCTTCCTGCCAGATTCATTCTTATTATCTGTGGAAGATGATCTCAGAGTTGCTCCGCTCGGGGAGGGCTGGCTACTGGACTGCTGATCCTCACTGGTTGGAGAGCCTGTGAGCCTCCTGTGGCCACTTCTTAGAGATGACAGCTGCTATAAGAAGATATTTAATAGTTAATAGTTCATCGGATATACAAGATATTTTCCCAGCTTGAATCCCAAGTTGGATTCAGTCAGGCTGTCAAATCTGTTTCCTGTTGTAAATCATAATGATATTTTGACTACAAAATGGCATCTGCACAGGCATTTTCTTGGCAGTTGCTTTTTTACAGTAATAAGTGTGACTGATCTGCTAGCCTGAGGCTTACAGGTGCTCTGCTCCGCCGTGTTCTCATGCCGTGCTTGCTGTTCACTTCTTCTTCCTCTTTAACAGGTTTAAACATGAATGGAGCGCCTGAAGATTTTGGAGCTGACGGCAGACATCCATGTTTGTTTTCATATGTGCGACAGGTCGTGCAGAGCAACCGGCTGTCTCTTCCACCCTGGTGCCAATCCTTAGAACCTGTTAAAAAAAAAAAACATGTTTAAAAAGCTTTAACAAGTATCTGTAAAACATCAGTATGACATAAAATACTGAATTCTGCCCATTGTGATTAATCACAGATGACGTGTACTCACTTGTTGCACCACAGTGGCTGCAGCTCTTGATTTCCTGTTCACTGTCTTCACTATCAAGATCATCCTCGCTGGCAGAACTCGCATCCACTGCAAAGGAATAGATCAGTCCAACTCATTATGACTGCCACACTTTGTGACTGCACCACTATGAACAAAATTCAATGGCATGAATAGGGGAAACAAAAATGGCAACACATTTCTGAGGAACACTAAGCTCACCTGAATAATTTCGTGACGGGGTGTTGACAGGAGTTGCCGCAGAGCGAGTCTTTGCTTTGCGAGAGGATGGCTGTCGGCGTTGCTGTCTATAAGCTCTCGTTCCTGCAGCCTCAGGAGTTTTCTTCCAGTGGTAATAGAAAGTGATCAGCTCCCCCTGAAGATAAGAACACGGTACTTTTAGGAACAATACAAGTTATGTTTCTAAACAAAAATTTAAAAACCACAAAGCACTGCGTGTCCTAAAATTGTTTGAAAAACATGTTGTTCACTTACAGTCTTTTTGCTTGGCAAAAAGTCTTTCCGGATGCGGAAGAAATTCTTTCCATACTGCCTCAGGCCTTTGATGAAGCGTTTCTGTAGTTAAAAAGGAGGGAGGTGGCGGTGGACTGAATTTAATTATATACAGTTGCGAAACAAAAGGCTCCTAAACAAAATGTTAATCTTGTGAGTCATAAGATCGTTTATTACACACACCTGACATTATTATTACAATGAAGCACTAGACTGATTTGCCATTTCAAACTAAGGCAGCTGTTTAAAAAACACTATTTTACAGCAGGCTAGTATCAGAACAATGCATTTTTTGGCTGCATATTAAACACTGTCTTAACAGTAGTCCATGAAGTTGACTGAACTGCCAATTTCTGATCAGCGAATTTTTAATTTACACTCATTACTCTGTTAAAAGGAATGCAGCAGTAAAATGGTAATAATAATAATAATAATAATAATAATAATAATAATAATAATAATAACAAGAGTCTAATATACCATTAGAATTTGATTCGTTCTGAGATGGTTATCATATTGTGAAAACCTAACACTGTTAAATTCATGAACACTATTTCATCACAGAGGATTTTATGCACCTGTACAAACACTGTTAAGGACTAACAGGCAAACAGCACTGACCTTCATCAGTGCTGTGCTACTAGCTAAAGATGGCTCACCACATCATCTTCCGACCAGCACTTCTCAATGAGCTTTGGCAGAGGCTTCTTCACCAGACGCTGGAGAGCTTTGGCTGCATCATAATGACTTGCATGAAGCTAGAATTGAGAAAAACAAGAGATGTTTGTGGATTTGCACAGTAATATTTCTGGTCTTTGAATTTACCTGATGCTGATTAGTATGATTTTTAGTTGTTGTTTAGTTGTTGCCTCTCACCATGTTGAGTGCGTTGAGTGTGGTATCATCACGGGAGGCTGCTAAACATCCATCCTCTGTTGATCCACCGTCACACATCCCTGCAAACGCTGCCATGCTCCTACAAACATAAAAAAAACATTTATGTTATTTGGTGAAATATTAAGCTTGCATGTTCACGCTTTCCTCGTCTGACTCTCAAATACTTGATCGTACAGGCTCTGGTTTCTCCAAAAAAAACCTAGAAGTTTTACCCATTTTTCTCTTAATTGCTGCCTCTATTAACACCACATTTCTCTGTTGCATGACCTTTAAGAAATCAGGTAAAACAAAAAAATCAAACAATAACAAGGCAGCCTGAGAGCAAGTATACACAACACTTGTCTCATTGGAGGAACTTATTCTGCAGTTTCTAATTAACACAAATAGTGACAATGAAAAATGGGTTTTAAGTGATGAATGAATACATCAAACAAACACTCAGCAGAGTTGGCCAAGGCCACCTGAGCAACAGTTTGAGAAGGAATGGAATAAATCCTATATGAATGAAAATTCCCCTTGACATTTTTCCAGGTTAAAATAACTTTACTTTGCTCTTTTTTATACAGTGTGGCAGCAGAGTATCAAAATGAGAAATGACACACCTACACAAATGATATTCTACTATCAAATTACCTTTAAACTAATTTAAATATGTTGACGCCAGCTAAAAAAGGAAATCAACCACACTGGCTTTCACATAACCAGACCAAGACTTGTTCTGTTTTGCAAGTACTTCCCTATTCATGGCACTTTTCTGACCTCTGTGTCAAAAAGCTAGCAAGTAATACTGATTATACTCGTGCTTTAATCTTGTTATTAGAATAAAACTGCACTTGATCTATTATAAGCACATTTTTGGCAGATTTCGAAGTAGTATTTGTTTACAGTGACACAATATTTATTTCACTTATTTATATCATGACAACAAACAAAAACAGTTCAATTTAGTTAAGCATGTGCATCTTGCAGTTCAGCAAGGATGCGGCTGCAGGTAAATTACCAGTTTATTGTAAAATTATATTCCTCCACTTTTGCAAAGGTGCTAGCATGACTCAAGACTGACAAACTTCACTCAAGTACCAGTGATGTAAAGCAGTATACATCAGACACTCACCTGGCAGCTCTGAGGTACATGAGAAGGTCACAGTCATTGACCCCTGGTGTCCACATCAGCTCTTCACTCTCTGTCTGAGTCTGTAGACCAGGTGCAGGCCGCGGCTGCAACTCTGGAAGTTTGGCCTGCAATGAAACCAAAGAAAAGATAAAACCATTTATTAGACCGCCTCAAAGGACAGCAACTGAACGTCCTGCTAAGACTAATGTTTGGTAAGGTATAATAGACCTTTTTCACAGCAGCCATTTTGACACGAAATGGCAGGGTAAACACAGGTGTTACCAATGATACTAATTAAGGTTCAGTTCCATTCAGATCAAACAGAGTCAGGATTGGTATGGGAATCAAGAACTGGTTCCAGTTGATAATTGTTCCCAAATTATCCATCTGAATCGTATGCCTCTTAGCTTATCACTTCTTTTTAATGGTGCTGGCACGTTTTTCTGACAGTTGGATGCTACAAAGCAATGATATCACAATCATGTGTCTACGCTGTTGGAAACTTGAAGCAAGGAGTCACGACAGAGAGCTTTTTCACTACTCTGTGTTTAGAGATAATAAAACAGTTGTGTTGATGCTGAAAACCTGTGCTAACCTATTTTAGCAGATTTTTTAAAAAGCAGAATCAATTATGGAATTGTCGTTAATAAAAAATCTATCAATTCCCATCCCTAGACAGAAATACATTCACACAGTATAGAATTCTGAAAATAACAGAGCACACTGAACAGACAGGTCTGGTCAGTTTTATAATGAGCTTTATAGGCCACATGGACCTACAGTACATCCTGAAGCCAAACAAGTCAAAGTTAGAGTTACAGTAAGTCCAAAGTTAAAGAGTTAGTGCAACAATAGTCAGTGTAAACTGACAGTGGACTTGCAATGGATAAATAACATAATAATGTAATGAAATATGGTTAAGCACAGTATATAATCATGCATTATATATAGTAATATAATAGTAATAATATGATGATGATAATAATGATAATACACCACAATAATGCAATGCAATATGTGATATTATCAGTTACAATGTGCAGTTGCAACAGGTAGTAAATAATGTAATGTAATACAGCATTATAATATAAAATGTATTTAATGTAATGTATATTGTGCATTCAGATGTGACATAAATAGGAATGCATGATATAGATTTTTTTTAGATGATTTAATATTCCATAGCTCTGATCAAACAAAACTAACTGACATCACTATAACAACTAAAACAAACAAACAAACAAACAAACAAAAAAAGAACAGTTCTGACTCTTAGTAGTTTTTCTAGTTAGGCACATCAAAACTTCACAAATATACTTTTATTTTTGCCTAAGAGTTCAAATTAAATTCTTTGTCAGTCTGTAAAATCAGATTTTTATTATAGCCAACATTTTGGTGCTATAATTACATTATTGGAATAATAAGTAATCACATACCCATTATGGACCATTAATTCATCGCCCCCATATTTATCATGCATCCCTGTAAATAATAATAGTCTAGTTGTAGCAGGGTGTACCTGATGACTTGGTCCCACTCTTATCTCGCCCTGAGTGCTGTTCAGGCTCCTGAAAATAAAATGAAAAAACATACAAACATCCCATGTTCAACGTGTGCATTAAATTTACAGTCTTTCATACTAGGATCAAGTAAATTCAATTGTGTTCACATAGTTAAATACAGTCTACTATATATTAACTGTTAATTATCGGGTAATTAACGATGTAGTGTATGCACACAGACGTATGATCAATAAGTATGTGATAACTTGTGTGTTGTGAGAGCAGCTCTCCTCCCACTCTGCACACTGATTTCAGCAGTAGCTAGAATAACATCCCGCCCCTCCATCCCCGTGAACCAATCTCAGCTGTGACCTGCGACGTTTCCTTATATTACATGAATGAAATCCGACGCCAGCTACCGCGAAACACTGTCAATCAATCATACATGAGCTGCTAATTTTTACGGTCACCATTACGAGAACAGTGTGTGCTGTGTGGGAGATCCTAACAGGTTGACAGCAGCTGGCACGGCTAACTGTTAGCTAAAGTACGCGATCAATAATAAAGATCAATGTTAGCATGCACAACACGTCGCTGACACACATACATAACGTTGCATACATATGTCAATACGCGTCATGCCCAGAGGGAATAACAGCAGATTTATTAATCAGCCATGCATGAGGTTAATCAGCTTTACTGTCATTTTTTAACGTGAGAGCTGCAGGAATGGCTGTTAGCTACAGTAAAGCGAGCAGAAAACGGTTTTAGTTAGCTGCTAGCTGCTAACGAGACAGTAACATTACGCCGTTAACGTTATTTAGCTAGCTTGTTAGCCAGACACGAACTTCGTGACCACTGACACTCCGACTATTTCATACAAACGGCTATCAAAGTAACACCACTGAACACTAAAACACACATTTAATGCAAAGCGAATAACGTGTAAAGAGAAACGATGAGTTAAATCAAGTTACCTCCGCGGACTGAACAGGTCGTCCATGTCGAGGGATGTTTGGATGTGGCTTGTTGACACTACGCAGCGCAGTGGGCGATACACACAAACTATGCGAATCCCCTATTACATGGCTATTCAAAATGGAGGCGGTGTAGTGGAGGGAGTCGGTGTGTTTTTTTTTTCCAGTGCAATGACCTCAGCAGCCACAGCTAAGCCTTCAAAGTTGTCTGGGTGTACATAACTGAGCATGTGCCGCGGATCAGCAGCAGCGGCGGCAGCAGCCACTGGGGCTTTTCTTCTTCTTCTTGTGCTCATCAGCTGCTGCTGCACAGACAGGCGTCCATGAATCAAACAACATATCACACTGTGTGGACTGCTGTGGTTATTAAACACTATTATGTAAGCAGCCATAACAGTAACCCTGCGCCGACAGATGGTCCACTCTACATGTAGGACAGTGGTGAAGGAAACCACTGAGTAATAATATAATGTCAGTTTTGAATTATTTATGGTCCGATTGGTTTTGAGGTTTTTAGTTAATACTAATAAGGCATATATGTTGTCCATCATACATGCCAATTTTACAACTTTATTTTCACAAAAGATACCTCAAATTGGGTTTTTATTTTTTATTAGCTATTTATTAACATAGTATAACATAGTATGACATAGCATAAATAGTATAATTTTCCCGTCACATACACATCATACATGTTAACATTGTCATACATATCACATACTCACATTTTTTGCTCTTAAATTGATTTTATAATTGCTGTTTTTTTGTTGTTGCAATCAAACATATTTTGTCATTACTAGTTTGCCATCACTTGTATTATTTTATGTACTTATCTGTATTTTTCTGTATTTTGAGTTCTTAATTACTTTGTGAACATTTTACTAGGTGGAGGCTTCAAATAAGCCCTTTGGGCTTTTTGCCTCTCCCTGCACTGTATTTCATTATTCTTTCCTTTTAAAAAATTAAAATTAAAATTTTAAAATACTAAACTAAACTATTTTTCGGCTTTACAGGCAACATTTGATACCCTGTCTTAATTCAAGTATCATATATAAAATACAAAAAAACGTAATTAATTTTTACATTTATAATTATTAATACACAGTTAATTCATACAGCAATACAATATAACACATGCAATACAGGCTAGGCTGATTATTGTTCTTGTGGTTTTTTTTTTATTATTATTTAAATGCTATTTAAAATAATTAGAATCCACATTTGATGTGTATATGTGTGTGTAGGTATTATGTGATGTAACATGATAAAATACCTTTAATTGATGTCTGTAATATCCTTCTGTTGTTCTTTCACATAAATAAGTAGAATAAAAAAAAAAAAAATAGGTAACATCAAATTATTCCAAGGGACATACATGAGGGGATGCCTGATATATTTTCTATTGAGAAAAAATTGAGAAATGTTTCTACAGGCTACAAATGAGTTAAAAATTAACTTCATCTCAACCAACAACAGCAGTAAACTCCTGCTTTTACATTAATGTGTGAGTAATTGCATTGAGTGCTTTAATTATTTTAATTAAGTTTTAATGAAATCGCATAAGGACTTTTAATTAAGTGATGTACTTCTTCCACGACTTATTACCTTCACAAAAATTAGAAACATGTGGTAAAAAGACATACAACTCAATATTTTACTGCTCTTGAACATCAAAAAGTTGAATTTATGCATGCTTGAATACATTATACAATTATAGTTCTGTCAGGTCTGCAACTTATGATGAAGGAAAAAAAAACTTTTGATAAGGACTTCAGAGAATCAGGATGAACAAACTAAAATGATTATCCCTGAGAGACCAATGAGACTGAGTGAAATTAGACTATTTTGCTGGATACTGATTGTGCTCTGATAAAAGTTTTCCATCAAAAGTAAACAACAAGCTTCAGTGTTCTCCTGCAAAGGTGCAGAGGACTTTTAAAATATAAAAGTGTGTGTATGTGTGTGTGAACAGGACAAGTAGGTGATGGAAAACAGAATCAGGAGCCAGAGTTTAAGAAGAACAATCAGAAGTTTACAATCAAAATACAAGGTTTTTCCACATTGCAGTGAATTTAATTTTGCCTCGCACGGAAAAGCAGCGCAGGAGTGTGAACTGAAACGCAGAAACACTTCAGCCAGACGGAGGAATAAAGTTTGAAATGAAAAGCTCTAAGCACGTTTTCTCTTTTCGTTTATAGGTGTTGATTATAATGTATATGAGAAATAGCCATATTAACATTGATTCAGGGCTCCGCAGATCCCTCTCTCTAATGGACTGTTTGTTTAATTTCATTGGACATGTATTTAAATCACTGAAATAATTAAAGATGTGGAAAAGAATTCTCATACAAGCCAACAAAAGATCCACCACCCCTACAAAATAAAATCAAACATGGTATAAATAATAATGACACAACATTCTGTCACTAAGAAAACTTTTTTTTTATTAACTGTCTCCAAATGCAGTTTCTGTTATTACAGATTGTCAGTGGTGTTACTCAACATCACTCAAATTATAATCAGGTCTATTATTTTAATTCACATTTACAAACAGCACAGAATACAGTGTTAGACTTGATGGTCAAGTGCCACAACTTCAGTCCCTACGTTTCATATTCTCTCTATAAATTCATCACCTCTGTTAGTTTTTCAAGTAGTTCTACTTTAACCATTATTGTTTTGAGGTGTTTTCCATTATTATCCAACATGTTATTACAGATTTGTGAGCATGAATCAATTTGTATGTGAGTAAATGTACTGTAAGTAAACGCTCCATCCATTTACTCAGCCAGTGGATTTCTGAAGTTTTTCCCGGCGAAACAAGCCTCGTCTCCGAGCTCCTCTTCAATTCTACAATAACAAAAGGCTGAAAGTTAACTTCCTCTCTTTAATGTATATGTTTAATAGGTTGTATACTGGAAAAACTCTGCTTAAAAGTACAGAAATTATACAAACTGAGATTAATTCACCTACCAAAACAATTTAAACAACACCATTTAATAAGCAGAAAAGCTATTGCTGGTATTTTATTTTTCAAATTAAAGAATAACACATACATGGTCAGGCTTTATACTTTTGAAAATTACATGATTTTGGTAAAACTCCTCAGTTTGTATGGAGACTTACCTCAGAATCTGGTTGTATTTGGCCAAACGCTCAGACCGACAGGGCGCCCCAGTCTTGATCTGAAAGTGTGGGACAAAATGTGTACAACAACATGTCTCACAGATTTGATATTGATTGTTGACTATTTTCTGTCTTTTATTCACACTTTTCTCAAAGTCATTAAAAAAGTGGAAATAGTTACCCAATGTGATAATGAACAGTGGAGATAAATCCTTAATTTTTGGCATAAATCCATCATATAAACAGTCAAACAATAGGCGCGTTTATCATCTGAATTTACCTGTCCAGTGCATAAGCCGACCACCAGATCTGCTATGAAGGTGTCCTCAGTCTCACCAGAGCGATGGCTGACCATCACACCCCAGCCGTTCTCCTGAGCCATCTTACACCTGTGAGGAGGAGGAGTTACTTCATCGAGGTCTACACATTACAGGTCATTGTATAGTAGGCTGTTTAGTCTAATATTCAGTTGATTCAAACACATCTCCGACTCATTCTGTGTTTACTTACGCTCGCATAGACTCTGTGACTGTGCCAATCTGATTGACTTTGAGCAGCAGACAGTTGCAGGCCTTCACCTCCACGGCCTTGCTGATGCGATTAGGGTTGGTCACTGTGAGATCGTCTCCGACAACCTGGATGTCTGTGCTTCCAGTGAAGTTGGTCCAGGCCTCCCAGTCGTCCTGGTCAAAGGGATCCTCGATGGAAACCACTGAGTGAAAAAAACAAAACAGGCATTCCTCATTGGACAGATGATCATTATGGCTTCACCTGAAATATGTCTGATTATTTTGTTCCACCAAAAGATCCAAATTGAGCCAATCATAGCTTCTACTCAAAGTATTAAATATTTCTTGTATTTTCGTCTTGTATATTCTTTAGTTACAGCCATAATTTGTATCAGTTATAATAACGTTTCACCCGCCATAGTAATTGAGATTGGAGACTGGAGCTGCAAAGATTAAATAATTGTCAAAATAGTGGCAGATTAATTGTAGTTGACATCTAGTCGATTAATGGTTAATGTTTTTTAATGGAAAAAAGTGAAGTCTCATTTCAGCTTCTTAAATGTGATTTTTTTTTGGTTTCTTTAATATTATGTAAATGCAGTTTACATTGTTAAGCCAATTTGCTGTACAGTATATAAGATTTAAACTATATCTTGTACAGCGAACTGTGTTTTTGTGTTATTTATATTATAAATGAAGATGAAGACGTTCACCATTGTTGACATGCTCGTAAAATCAGGGGGTGACACCTCCATCTTTATCTTTGTACAGCATTATATTTTTACTTCAAACAAACAAGATCCGTTGTGATAAATATTCATTTGACTTTAAGCTCCTGCTCAAATTCACAACTGTTTTGGTTTGCTGTCACTGTGAGTCAAAGGACAAGTTGGTGAAGGCTTTGATTAAGTCTCACATGCTTAAAAAAATTTAACTTCTTTCAACCTTGTGCTCCATCTACCTGAACATTCAAAAAATGAAGTTCAGAAAAAAAAAAAAGTTGAAGTATCAATGCTCTTGACAGTTTTCTGAGGATGAAACAGGTGTTTGATGTTGTAAACCAGCGCTGACAGTAGCACACCATCAATTTATCTGGTCCTCTGAGGATGAACATAGCAACAGAACAGCCAGATCTCTTCCCTTCGTGAGGCTATGCTGGTTCTGACATTACTATTATATTGTTGTCCTGCTCTTCCTGCTGAATAACGTGAAAAGAGAAAAGTGTCAGGAGGTTACCTGGATAATCCTTCACAAAGCTCTTGTAGAGATCAGCCAGCTCGTCAGGAGTGATGTAACGGCTCGGGTCGTCAGGAGACTTGAAGTCCAGGTCGTATTTTCCCTCCCTGTAAAATTCAGACGCTGCCACGTCCATGCCGATCACAACCTCATCTGTATATCCTGCTTTGGTGATGGCCTCCTTTATTAACTCCAGAGCTGCAGGGTTAAACAATCAGTATGAGCTGCAGAGTTTTTCTTATCACAATATACGCTACAAATTTGCACAGAGCACCGCAGGAAGATGATGATGATTTCCACACTGAATGACCAGAAAATAGAAGCCCCTAAAGTATTACTTAAAAACATACATTTTTAACTGTTAATACTGTATCATAATATGTTTTAACAGTATTATCATTTTGAGTCTGTAGTTTGCTGTGTTTTAAATTGCATCATCTTTCAAGATAAAACATGCTATTAAAACCCCATCATCAACTGCAGTGTCAAAATGTTGACAAAACATGTTTAGTATGGTTGTGTTTGTTACTTGACTCACGTGTGCCTTACATGCATTACAAATCATATTGGTAGGATGCCATGCATGTGGAATTTGTAGTTTTTGCTGGGAACTCTGTTAAGAGAGTCACCAGCGTAGTATTTGTCTCATAAATATGACTTATTCTTTAATATACGTTTTTTGTTTACCATCTGTGATGACTAATGTTTATTGTATCATTTTACATTTGTTCATTTGTGTGGATTGTAAAGTTTAGTAAGCATTTAGGTGCAGACCCCATAGAGAAATAGCTTTGTTTCAGGACACAGCTACTGGGGAGCCTAACAAATAAATTAACAAAACTTTGCAGTTGTTTTTTTTTTCATGGTCACTTATGGCCTTTTCACCCCTGAAAGTCCAAACCAAGGTTCACATTTTTGTTACACTGTGTACATCTGAGTGGGTTGGTATTGGTTTCACTTTATAATCATGAGTGCACTAAAGAACAATAGATGGCATATCTAAGTCCTGCCAGCATCATCTATGTCAGCTATGTCTCCATGTACTCGCAGTGGATTTGTTTGTAGACAGGTGTGTGTCTGATACTGGCATGTTGTCATTTCAGTTCAATTCTTCTCTCTCTCATCCTCTAGGAAAATAATTTGAGTGCCAAAAGTGATTTTTCCCAACTGACTTTTTGAACAGTCATCAGACCACATGTCAGTTAAACATTTGGTCTCCTCCTCTCCTGTGTGTTACCGTGGCTCAATGCAAAACAAATGAACTGAATGGAGACTGCCTCCTTCAGTTGGATGAAGGCTCAGCTGTTTGGTCAAGACTGTGGTCCAGGGGAGGTTTCACACCTCCAATTTTGGTTCTGACTAAACCATACAGAGTCAGGGTGAATGGGCCCTGATACTATGATTATAGCACATGATATTTAAGTCCACTAAAATGCCAGTGTTCCCAAAAATCT
The DNA here is from genome assembly GCF_056507025.1 of Lutjanus erythropterus. Classification (NCBI taxonomy): domain Eukaryota; kingdom Metazoa; phylum Chordata; class Actinopteri; order Lutjaniformes; family Lutjanidae; genus Lutjanus; species Lutjanus erythropterus. The sequence continues at coordinate 26,194,388 of NC_139318.1, forward strand.
ACTTCTCAGAATAGTAATTTCTTTTATAGTTGCACAATAAATCAAAATTTTGTGCAGATTTCCAGTGTTTTTTTCCTGGTTGAACATTTGGTTTAAAGCACACTGATTGACACAACTTTTTTTTGGAAAGGAATCTTAAAACAGGGCTAATCTTGTGCTTCCAGGAGAGTTTAATACATCAGTAGCTCAAATGAAGTCATTCCTCTTTACATACCTTCCTTGTTCTCTAGGATATTTGGAGCAAAGCCTCCTTCGTCGCCCACATTGGTGGCATCCTGGCCATACTTCTTCTTAATGACGTTTTTGAGATTGTGGTAGACCTCGGCGCCGATGCGCATGGCCTCTTTGAAGGTGCTTGCACCGACCGGCAGGATCATGAACTCCTGCATGGCGAGCTTGTTGCCAGCGTGGGAGCCGCCATTGATCACATTGAAGGCCTGGTCGAGGTGGAGGTGGGGGGGTTGAGAGATGAGAGCTATGACTTCACAATGAACAGGAGGGGGGCTGAATAATGAGGAGAAAATACCAGGAAACTGATGTATCTAAATTGGCACACAGATCCTCACCGGCACGGGCAAGATGACCTTGGGGTTTCCTGCAAGGTCAGCAATATGACGATACAGGGGGACACCTTTCTCTGCAGCACCAGCTTTGCAAACAGCCAGGGACACACCCAGGATGGCATTTGCTCCAAACTTGGCTGTTTGGAAAGAAGAAAAAGAAAAATATTTTAAATCAACCTCCACTCAAATGTATTTTTCTTCTTGTTAAATTGTTTGGATGTTTGACTGTGCAGAATGATGTATATGATACAATCGTCTCCTGAAGGAGGAAAGTTTCTTTGTTCTCACTTGAAATCTCAGTTTTTTATGTGAACATACCAGCAGGGATTTCTGAGATCACAAATAGTTTGGAGTCTTGGTCCATTATACAACTTACAACTAGTGTGATGAGAAAACCTGAAGCCTGCAGGTCACATACTGAGAACAGACTTTTCAGTATCTATCTAGTATTCTGAGCCATGAACAATATATTTAACAAGCAAGTTGCTAAGCCCCTCCCGCAAACAGCAACTGACCAATCACAGTTTAGCAACCGTAACTAGGGCATCGCAGCGTGTCACACTTCACATTTCTCTCCATGTTGAAGCCATGTGCATGGGGCCCTGAGATGAGCAATACTCGGTGTCTCATGAGTTTGGACACTATCCTCTCTTTTATATCTTTCAAAAATGTAAAATACGGAGCACGTGTGTGGGGAATGGATTAGACTTTGTCTTTGTCTGAACGTAAGCTGTGAATGTTAGTATGTCCCGCCAACTAATGCTAGCTTACTAGCTACAGTGATGTTACCTTCAGCCAAACTTGTGTTAGATACCACTGCATTTGCAAAAAAATTCACAGCTTACTCCTTGTGGGGAGTTTGAGGAGAAGGATGTGGGCTGGTGCAGAATCAAAGTCAGCCTATGACAATGCATCTCTCTGGGTTGCTTAGGTCCGCGCACTTGCGGATGCGAGAAGCACATACCAGCTGGGTTAGCTTGGCTCTCATTCGGCTCACTTCCTGAAGCGATGTCGGTCTGGCTGGTCGGCTGGGTGACCATCTCAACGTCCGCCGCACTTAATCTAATCCCTGTGCCTTCTGCTCCCATGTTAATGAGTGCATTTCTATCATCTATTATATACATATGTCGCATTTCCACGTCTGACTAATATTTGCTAAAATGTAAGCCAGCTTTAGCCTCAGTCTCGTATTACTAACATTATATCATGTACGCAGCTGTTACATAACTTTACAGTAATACAGAGTCACCAGGTTCTCAGTTTAAAATGTATTAGATGGAAAGACAAAAAAGTCTGATGGAATCAAAGACCCTTGCATTTCAACAAGTACTCCCGAATTTGAAGTAAAATCTGCCGCCTTTATCACTGTAAACAGCATATGTGCAATGTGGGAATGGAAAGCTTGACAGGTGTAGCAACAGTAACTGAGGATGGCGGGGCTTAGCGAAGAGTTGATTCTCTGTCAATATAAAGTTATAAAGCCCATTATCCTAAAAACAAAAGCACACTGCTCTTGAAAATATACACCCTTGAGTCAGAGTTCAGTGACTCTCTGTGTTACAGCCTGCAAGATGTAATTAACATATTGCTCAATTTATCCGTTACTACTATTATATTCTACAAGATTACTTAGGATTTCTTACATCTCATAAACAGACACTTACTCATTCGGCAAACATGCTGGCTGTGGTGTTGTTGTCACAGAAGCCAGAATATCAACTTAGCATGTTTCCTTAATCTCTGATAAGATATCATGATCATTTTGATGATTCAGTGCAGTAAATATATTACAGATTTCTCCTTCACCAGAAATCTGCCGTACTCTAGATAGTTATTAATACTATCTTGCAACATGTATAGTTATATTAGTAGTTTTAAAAGTTAGTTAAAAAAGTCAAACTTACATTTGTTGTCTGTGCCATCGAGGTCAATCATGATCTGGTCAATTCTCTCTTGCTCAACCACAGACACTTCCTGAGGAAACGGGAGGAACAAGTTCACACTGGCACTGAAACAATGAAAGAAGCGAAACCTCAAAACAGACAGAGACAAAGAGGGACATTTATTGTCTTACCTGGCTGACAAGTGCAGGTGCAAGAGTTGAATTTATGTGTTCTACGGCCTGCGAGACTCCTGTGACAGACAGATTAGTGTGATTATTATTATTTCACAAAACTGAGGGTTAATCTCGTAAAGCTAATAATAGACACAGATTTAGAAACACATGCAACTTTTACTTCTTAAATTACATATGCAGAGAAGCATGCAATAGTATAAATGATATTTTTAAAATTATTGGTATTAGATTAAAAAACGTATAACTCTCATTCAACATGAGCTGTACTTCAACCCACAGTCTACACATCAGTACTGGAGTGAGGGCATGCTTTACTGACACCGTCACCATGCAAATCATATCTAGTTGATTGCCAAAACCATTCAATGATCAGTTGTTATGACCATGTTATTAAATAATTAATTATTCCACTGTCAAATACACAAACTTCAGTTTTTGATTAATGATGGAAACTCACTAACCCTTTCCCATCTGGTAAAAAAGGAAGAGAGAGAGTGGAGAGTAAAGATGACAGAAAAAATGAGCAAAGTATGAAATACTGTATTTTTCCTTTAAACTGAATTATGCTTCAAACTGTAAAGGCAATAAAGCTTGTTTATAATTAGTGGTAAATATTCTAAAGATCAAAACCAGACCTGACATTTATCTATTTTTCCTTCACAAAAAGAGAAACAGAAAACGGTGAACAAACCTTTGCCAAGGTAGTGAGTCTTGTCATTGTCCCTGAGCTCCAAGGCTTCATAGATTCCGGTAGATGCACCGCTCGGTACGGCTGCCCTGAACAAGCCTGTAAAATGCACATAGGAACAGAAAGAGGATGTGACATGTGGTGACAAAAGAATCACTAAAAACTTCTTAAAAATTTAACAAATAATAATAAATATTTTTTTTTACACCTGATGTTTCAGTTGAGGTTTTCAAATGAAGCTTTGAATGTCTGATTTATTTTATGACTTCATCACCCTGAAAAACATTTCTTATTTTTACAAAACCAATTCATCATCATTAATCATTCAATTAATCATTGTAGCTCTAACAACAGTATCTTGACAGTTACTAAAACTCTGGTATTAGCTGCCTACAGACAATGAATATCATCGACCATGACTTCCCCATCCTGGGATAAAAAAGGGCATATGGTATGCACCTAAGAAGCAGCAGGGTTCTGTTTTAGGTGGGGTTGGGCATCGAGAATCGATTCTAAACAAGGATTGATTTCAAAATAACTTTTCCAAAGGAATCACTGAGGAATTTTAATTTCAAGTCTGCTTCTTGATTCCTATAAATTTCACTTGCACTAGTTTCACATTAAATCATGTACTGCAAACACCTACTGTACATCAAACTGGCTGTCTGCGCCTATAGACATGTGAGTTGAATGCACGCGTGTCTACCCAGCTTTTTTCTTATTAAAGTGTAAGTTCCACACAACCCTGCTGTGAAGAATGCAGGAGGACACTCAAAAGAATCAGAAGAAATTACATTGCATTGAATCGATTCATAGACTCTTGTACCTGCTGGTGCCAGCATTTTAGGTATCAGAGGTATTTTCCAATGCTAGTCGGTATGGAGCTGCCCTGACCTTTATCTGCAACTCTGTAGCTACACTGGGTTTAAACAGAATGAATACACATGGAGAAGAAAAAATAAATAAATAAATAAATAAGCTGCACAGCACTCTACTGTTGATTTTGAATTTGAACACTAACATTATGAATAAGGCTTTGAACTATTCAATACAACCCTTTATATTACATATTTTATGTTACTGAAGCAGATTAGCAATATTTCTGGACTTTATCTATTAAGTCATTCATTGCTCCCTACCTTTTTCAGTGTAAAGGTCGACCTCTACGGTGGGGTTTCCACGAGAATCAAAGATCTGTCGGGCGTGGATCTTGACAATAGACATGGTGTAAGACCTTAAGATGAGACAGAGAAGTTCAGGTTGTTATTATCTGGACAAACACACAGTGCAGCCTCTAACAACTCAGGCTTGAGACAGAAGAACAAAACAAATATAAACTCAACAGTATCTAAAAGCCTGTTTTTCTCTTACTACTGGCGTTCCTCTTTTACTCTCTTTTCTCCTTGGGGCTTACTCACAAAAATATCCTGACCTAGCTGCAAGCTTAGTCGTGCTAACAAGCATGCTACCATCCTAATTGGATTAGACCTTCTCATCTGATTAATCACATGGCAATAAGGATGCAGAAACTGCTGCAACTGTCAAAGCAAGGTTAAGCTTAAGACTACAACTAGACTGGGTTACTGCAGCAAAATTTATATGAATTAAAATTTTAGCAAAGTCATGATGCTACTTTGATTTCAACAGAATTTCTGCTGTGGCAACGTCCCTCTGCAATTGATCACATGACATGATATCCCTAATAATCCCTCCCCCCTTTGCCTGCCAGATAAACAAGGAGGCAACACAATGGCTCTTCCTGCAGACTGGATTTCATGCCAAAATTAAGAACAACGAGGAAACTGCACCTCCTGTTGAAATTTCCAAAATTAAATGTAGGCATTTAAACTGCAGTATAATACTGTAGAGCTTCATCATTACCTAATATGTTAGGGATGTGTGATTAATATTGGAGCTGAAAAATTATCAGTAAATAAACGGACCTTGAAATTATTATTTATCATAATTAAATAATATATACCTGAGGTTCAGGTAGACCTGGAGTGCAGTTAGAATTAGCCTAGAAAAAAAATCTACCATAATGGCGGGAAATTGAATACTAAAAAAAAAATAAATGCATAATGTGTTTGGGCAATGTATTTGTAACACTAACGTTAATATGAGTGCAGAAACAAGTCAGCCAACAGCTTCACGTATTATATAATTAAATGTATGACTGAGCAATTCTGCAAAATTTAATAAAATTGCAATATGGCCAAGTGCAACATCCATACTGCAGGCACTGCAGTTTTTTTGATAAAGGCAAACTATGTCAGATCATACCATTATAAACGAAACATTGTTGTGCTTCAGAGAAGCTCTAGCATTAAAAAATTAACATTCCCACTAAAATCATGACACATATCACAATATCAGTGAAAATAATCACAATATGATTTTTCTTTTGTTGCATATCTTTCAACCCTAATCAATAACATTAGGAAGTCTTGATTAATCTATCCATTAATGTGTCGATAAAGTTGTTTGATCCATGAAATTTCAGAAAATGGTGATTACTGGTTTCCCAAGGTAACTTGTACAAATTACTAATTTTGTCTACAGGCCAGAAATATTAAGTTTACTGTCATAGGGGATCCAGAAATGTTCGCATTTAAGAAGCTGAAATTGCGCATTTTGGCCTCTTTTTAAATTAAAAAAGGACTCAAAATGATTAATCAGTATTATTAACTTAATATTCGATTAATGATTGATTAATCAATACAGCTCTAATAAATATATACAAGTTTCCATATTATACCTGCAAACATATGTAATTCACTTAAGATAGCAGCTAGCTGTCAATATGACTCACTGTCATAGAAAATATTAAAACTCAAGATTCAATTACTAGTGGTTAAAAAAAGCTTCTTACAAGTGGACATCCGATTAAGATTTGTTTGTTTGTTTTTACTGCATTTTATAAGGAATTTAAGAATTTGTGATTCTACTGTGATTAATTATTGCATGAAAAGAACACATCCTCAAACCATTCTCTAACCAAATAACACAATAAGTAATTAAAACTTTAAGCAGAACTTGAACTTTGACAACTTTTACCCTGACCTCAAACACAACGCTTCCTGGTTACAGCAGCATCAGGTTTGATTGCGACTGCGAAGATTAGCTAGCGAACCTGAACTAGCAGCAAGGAGCCTGTTGACAGACTACACCCGATATAAAAAACAATTTAATTAAATATCCCTGCTTACAATGGTGGAAACAGCGCAAATAGTTGACTCTACCTTGCTGCCAACCGTTGAAATCAGTATAGAGAAGTTGAAATGCTGACAGGCTGAAGGCAACTTCAAGTGCAAAGGAAGAATCAGGGAAGAAGACTTTCTTCTTCTCCTCCTTATTTCTCAGCACGCTCGACGCGTTCTGTGCGTGTTGCTGCCCCCATAGCTTTCAAGGTGAAGTACACTAAATGAAGAGAAAAATAGGATAAACTCCACTGCACTTGCACTTGGAAATGCACTTGTTACAGCAGCTCAAGAGTCAGAAATAAAATTCTTCTTATTATTAATTATTAAATACAAATATATTATATATAAAATAAAAATGAAAAGCTACATGATATACACCTGGTGTGTAGCATTACAGAAAATATATTGCTCTGTGTGTTTGTGTACACATTACTACATAGTCAACATATGAATAATTCTATAATTATATATATATATATATATTTTTTTTTTTTTTTGTGTGTGTGTGTGTGTGGAAACTCCTCTCTATGTAGATGTACACAACACCATTATTGTCAATAATCAGTGTTAGTTCTTCTCTTTTTTTAAACTATGAATATTTACTAGCAAAGCTGCTGTAAGTATACATAAATCTGTTTTTCAAAGAATATGTCAGGATGGGAAACTTGGGCTCCCAGAAATAAACAGATTAATATATATATAATATAACTAGAATATGAACTGCACTGAGCAGAGGAGCATGGAGAGAAGTTAGACTGAAAGTGGTGCATACCAAAGTGTGTCCCAAGCCATATACAAATATCATGCAGTTTGAACACATGTAAAACAGTTTAACAAATGCACACAACCTGAATAAATATTGATATTTTATGTGTCGATTTAATTGTGTCGACTAATTTCTCTCCACAGATGTGGGACAGAGTTATTTCACAATTCACATGTTTTTTTCTTGTTTGTACATGTGAGGGCAGGAATGAGGATATGTATGACTATATTTTGATGAGAGATAAAAAGAGTTCATATAGAGCACATAGTAGGAAAGTATGAGAAAGCAATTAATGTGAGCTCCCAGGGTGAAGGCAGACATACTGCAGATTATGATTTAAATAGCTATGATCAGCAGAAAATAAATGTCTGGCTACTGGCCGCTCTGTCTAATGATCGTAGCCTGCAGGAGTTCTCATAAATTACTTTCTCACACCATCACATGTGCTCTGCATGAACTCTTCTTATCTCTCATCATAATATCTAGTCATAAATATCTCCATTCTTGCTCTTACAGGCACAGACCATGACAGTTTCCTTTTTCTCTTTTGTCAACCTATACTTAAGATCTGTATTACCATGAAGGGTTTGTTAATGGACATTTGTTGATGTTACGTCTATGCATGATTTTTCACACTGATTAACCTTTTGTAATATCCAGTAATATCCTGCCTCTTCTCCATGTCAGTCATAACAGTTGTGTTGCAGAGGCTAACATTTTCTGAGATGGTACATGGTGTAAAAATCTTGAGGAACAGTGGACTAAGGCATTAACATGTGTGTGTGTGTGTGTGTGTGTGTGTGTGTGTGTGTGTGTGTGTGTGTGTGTGTGATGAGGTCCCATGTGCATCCTCACATTTAGAAAAAAATATGAGTGTTACACTTGTACCAGTGCTACAACTGTACCACTTCTCCCTGACTCAGATCCATTGGTTAAGTAGCAGTACCACAGTGTAGAAATACTCAGCATTACTACTACAACTACAAGACTACTACAACTGCATTCAAAATTTTACAATTAGCATAAATTATGATTATGCAGAATGGCCCATTTTCATCATATACTGCATATTATATCATGGGATTAATATTATTGATGTGTCAATGAATCTGCAAGGCAACCAGTAAATAAAGGTAATACATTTATGTAGTGGAATAAAAAGTACCTCGTGAACTGAAGTAGAGTTGGAATATAAAAAGCTGAAAAACAGAAATACTCAAGTCGTACAAGTACAAGTACCACAAAATAATGAAATACTTAACTTCAAGAGGCAAAGCGTTACTCAGTCCTCACCCACGAAGCCAACATGTCATGACACATATTGTCCAATAGAGGGCAGTCAATTGTAATTGACTTCCTCACACATGTAGAGGAAATGAGCGGTAACCACAGAAGAAGAAACTCCCTGCGGTAAATGAATGAACGTAGTAGGCTGCTAAACACGTACTTTATATTGAAACAGATTCGTTTTAAGACTGATAAACGTTTGTGTTTGGAGTGATAATGTCCGGGATACCTCCAGACACATGGCAGCCGCCCACAGTGGCTCTGGACACCACGTAAGTCTTTATTAACAGCTCTGGGCTAACTCTGCTAGCCGCTAGCTCTCAATAACGTGAAGTCAAAGTAGTTTCCCAACGGTTTGGTGATGTTGGGGAAACTCTGTACTTAATAGGTTAATTTGGCAATAAATATATTTATTCTAGGTCTAGCTCTGGATAATGTTTATCACTCCGTCCGAGTGCTGTCATGTCCGGATATAACGAAATCTGCAGATTGTTTGGTTCTTTGTCAGCATGCTGGTTTTGTTGTGAGCCACCCGATATCACACATTACTTTATCTTGAACATTGTGAGAGCATGTGCTGCTCAGTGACGGTTTTTACTGATACTGACCACGCATTTCAGGATGGGGACGGTGGTGGTGGAGCTGTACTGGAGACACGCACCAAAAACCTGCAAGAACTTTGCAGAGCTGGCCAGGAGAGGATACTACAACAACACCAAGTTTCACAGGATAATCAAAGACTTCATGGTGCAGGGAGGAGACCCTACGGGAACAGGTTGGTTCATCGCATACACTTTACTGTACATCCAGAGGGGGCAGGTGTTGTTTTGATCTGTTGCTTTTGGGCTTGTGAAAGTTTCCTGGACATTTCCTGAACTATACAGTTTGTCCCTAATTATAGGTCAAATAGTGTTCAGTTGGTACACTCTCAGTTAATCAGGTGTAGTTAATTGCTTTATACATATTGTCAGGTGGACATGGTGAATATACTTTGGTGTAACTGTACCGGGTCTTTTTAAGGAGGTCTCTTCAGAAATAAATAAATGCTTAGAAACTCAAGTAGGGTTCCAGCTAACAATTATTTTCATTATGAATTAATCTGCTGACAATTGTCACACGTGATTGATAAATTAGTCTGTAACAAAAACAACTACATATACTCTAAAACAGTCTCAGAACTCCATTTTCTTTAAACTTTTTCATTATGTGCTTCTTTCACAGAAACGTTTGAGAAATTATTAGAAAAACTATAAGCAAATAACAGCCCATAAAATTCAGTGTTCCAGAGAAATCTAATGCTACAACTCACAATGATTTTTTCTACTTTTTTTTTTTTTTTTTTTAAGAAAATGGAGTGCTTCCAGCTTTATAGCAGCCATATAGGGAAAGTCCTTTCTTGTTTCGAAGTGAAACATGAAGGGAAAAGGAATTGTGTTACATGCTTTTGAAAGAACTAGACTGGCCCTAACAGAGCCCTGACCTCCACCTCATCTGTCACCATTAGGGCTGAATTTGAAAACTGTAAGCCAAGCCTTACCACCTAATGTCCAAAGGGCCCAAGGAACATTAATTTGTATGGACAGTGACATGTCGTGATTTATACCTTAATGTAGTAAATTTACCAGCTGTTTTTGGAGCAATTAACCAGCAAGTTTGTATCGAGTGGTAACCTTTTTTCTGTCTTGTATGTAGAGCCTATCTAGCAGCATTCCTGTTGCAGACTAATCTGCAACTAATCAATCTCAAAACTTGAGCTCTTTGGCAAAGCCAGTGTGAAATATCAACAGAGCAAAATGCATCTCACAGCTAAGTTTGAAGGTCATATGATGAAGACATTTCAGCAGTACAAGTCTGTAGTTTACTGATCTTTGTTCTTCCAACAGGTCGCGGTGGTGCCTCCATATTTGGCAAACAGTTCGAAGATGAGCTGAACCCAGAACTGAAATTCACAGGTAATTTCACAGAGGAAAAATCTCAATCAAATACAATGTGCAGGGTTTGTACAAGGTCTTTAAAGTTTGTAAATTGCTTTTAACTGTATTATTTTCAAGGTTGGAACTTAACATGAATTTTTGATTCTCTCATCTAATTTGTGTCTGTTAGGTGCAGGTATTGTCGCGATGGCCAATGCAGGACCAGACACAAACGGCAGCCAGTTTTTCCTCACTCTCGGACCCACTCAGTGGTTGGATGGAAAGCACAGTATTTTCGGAAGAGTATGCCAGGGGATGGGAGTGCTCAACCGCATCGGGATGGTGGAGACACAGGGTCAAGATCGGCCAGTCGATGATATCAAAATCATCAGAACTAATGTAGCCAGTTAAACAAATACTTTTTTTTTTTTTTTACACATTTTTTTCTTTTTTAAATAAATGTTAAATGTTTCAATGTGTAAGCTTCGTATGTCTTAATTGTATAACATGGCTAGCTTATGGAAATAATCAATCCATGAAAGTATTGCAGCAGTACCAACTTTAGTTTTTTGTTTTTTTTTTACCTGTAGTGGTATTTATCCATGTAGGTTGTTTTGGTGCGAGTTGCAGTTTTGGCAGTATGAGCTGTAGAGATCTTGGCCTTCTCTCCTATATTATGGGACTAGATGGCACTCTGCTTGTGTCTTTTCAGAAATACCATTTAATCAAGCTACTTTCTTTATGCAAGGCATATTGTTATAATCTTATCAGATTTATTCATGTACAATGCTGATCTTAAGTTTAACAGTTAACTTTACCTGTTAAATAAATGTAGTGGAGAAAGAAAGAACAGTATTTCCCTCTGAAATGTAGCCGTCTAAATACATATACAATAAAGTAGCATAAATTAAAAATATTAAATTACAGTCAAAGTACCTCAAAATTTGAGTTTTCCCAAAACTTGGGTGGCAGGATAGCATGTGAGTTTACAGAATTGTTGTCTTTGAAGGTGAAGACAGCTGCTTTGCACAAAGTAGGTAAACTGTTACTTTCCAATCTGCGATGTCGAACTAAAAAGACCTATACCCATTAAGAATTTATTTTGTGGTACTTCTCCTTAAAACATTTAGCTTTTTATTTTGTTATAAGCTGAGTGTGGTCATTTACAAAACTTTGTAAAAACATTTTGTACGACACCCTCAGAACGTTCTATAACCTCTGATTCTCAGTAATTATTAATGCCTGTTAATTGCTTAATGATCACTCGACCATATATCAGTTCACTCACCAAACTCGCATGAAAATGAACAAGCAATAATGCCCCAAATATTTTATTATGCAAATTCATATCACAAATAAGTCATGTATAAAGACAAAAGTTGTATATAAAAACATCATCAATATAGTAATCCAAGGAAATACTGAGTACCAAAAAAGTAAAAATACAATTCAGTGTTTAAGGCACTATAGTGTTTGTGTTATAAATTCAAACTGTGAGTGGCTGTGACAGAACAGTTTTTTGAGAAGGTAAATCCAGTTGCCCACCGTATGTTGTAAAATAGGTAAACTATATAGTGAATACACAAACGATTAGATGAAAGTTTCATCACTCCATGGTTTTTTACTCAGTCAATGCCAATCTGATGAGTTTGCGTTAGAAAAGTAACGAGAAAAAACCCCCATACGAGTTGGTTTTAATTGAGATCACATCCGAACAATAGGAAAATCAACACCACCCCAATGAGGCTGATGATTGGGTCAGTGCCGTAGTGTAACGATATTCAGGGAGTTTCACAGATGAATGACTGTGCTATAATAACAGAATAATGGCAGCTCAGGCCCGTTCAGTCAGAAAAAAAACAGGAGAACAAAGGAGAGGAACAGCTGCAGAGGTCACAGTGCTAGAAGGGTCTCGTCACAACCCTCTGTATGTCATACTGATGCACAAGGTTCCCTTTGGCATGTGTATGAAATGCTGCCATTAAGTCTTTTTAATACAAGTTTAACAAGTTTGACACATTTGCAGTTTAGGAAAAGACTATTTTTTGGATTAAAACTGGTCTGACCCAACCATCCACCCATCTCCTCCACATTCAAACTCTCTCATTCTTTATACTTGGTCACGCGATGCAGATGAGTTGACATTGAGATTACTTTAAATACAGATGCACAAGATACCGTTAAGCGCAGAGGGGTGCTACAAAGTGTTGGTATTGGAATGAGAACTGGATTTAATGGCATAGTTATGAGTCTGACTTGAACACTGCATTGAAAACTTGTACAGAGGAGGTCACTGAGGTCAAAGACAGCAATGTTGAAGCCCAAATCAGTAAACAGTTTAAAGGTTAATAAGCCTCAGGTTGCATCAGTGTAAACCAACACATCTGTAAATCTAAGCCAAGTCTAGTGATGAAAACCAGTGTGTAAGGTTTAGTCGCATCTAGCTGTAAGGTTGCAGACTGCAAACACCTCATCTTCCTCTGCTGCTCCTAGCATGTAAGAGAACCTACAGCGCCTGCAAAAGGCTGCATCTAAAGCCAGTGTTTGTCTGTCCTGGGCTACTGTAGAAACATGGCAGTGCACATGGTGGCCTCGGTGAAAGAGGACCGATACTCTCTGTAGACACAAACGGCTCATTCTAAGGTAACATAAACACAGGAATTCTCGTTTTTAGATGACTATACTCTAATGAAAACATACTTATGAATATTATATTCCATTTCAGCCCAAATCACCCTGTAAATCATGCACACTCACTGGACCTTCACATTCTATTTCACTAGCTATTCTTTTACCTTGGAAAAGAGAGAATTACCTCTCGTAATCAGCTCTCTTACCCTGTATCCAAATTTTAACAAAATATCTAACAGTTTAGTCACAAATATATAGACATACTGTATAATAAAAAATAGAGAAGTATTTAAATTCCAGATACTTTAACAATGTGAGTATGCAATCTCAGTTTAAATAAATAACTGTCCAGTACATTCAACAGTTGTTACATATAGCAAAGGAATTGACTAGAATAACTACACATATAGAAGTGTCCTTGGGTGTAAACTGGGAGCAGGTATAGAGGAAGAGAAAAAGAATAATCTTCTCTGTGCCAGCCTCATAATTCCACACTACACTGCTCATGGCTTACTTGTTTTCTACAGTAATACCCTGCCTATAGACAGCAATAATGTAAAATGTGTGCGTGAGTGGGCGAAAAACATGCAGAAGCCCCCATTGTTGTTTTGATATGTATTGTATGTGTAACAATTCCAAATATAATTTAATGATATAAAAACCCTATATTAGACATTTAATATAATGTGTTCAGGCCACCTCACCATAAAACAAATACTTCTATATGAATACCACCACCATCTATATTGTAAACAACCTGCTCTACATTTTTTTAAGATAAAAAAATGGATTGCCATTTCATTGCATATTGTCATTTTTTCCATCATCAGTCAAATGCAGTGCGACACTCATGCTTGCCATTTCCTTTGCCATCACTGGAAGGTCATCAGCGGGTTTGAAGCTTGTCTTGAGACGCTATGGAAACATATTAATATTGTCAAAGAAAATCACTTCCATCACAACAGCATGCACAGGAGATGAAGAATAATTTGTAAATATCAAATGTTTCTTAAAGGTGTAAAATGACAAGTCACCTGATATCAACGACCACTGACCTGCCAGAGAGTCCCTTTTCCTTTGGCCAGTTTGCAGACCATGGTCACTGGGATCATCGTGAGAGACGACATGGCCAGAAACCAGCCGATGCCGTACGCCCACCAAGGATACACGTAGGAGTTGTTGAACCTCATGGGGGTGTATCTCAGCAACAAAAATACAAGGGTGCCCTTTTAAGGGAAACAAATAACAAATATATAAACTTTTTTTGGTTCAAAACGAAAGATGATTTCTATAAATATTATTTATTCTGCTTGAAACACTTACACTGCAAATCAGAGGGGTGCAGTACATCCAGCAGTACTTGATGAGTGATAGAGGCTTGTACCCGATCATGTCTTCAATGTTGTCACTGAAGCGTTCAGCACCTAGGACAAGTGTTGGGTAACTTACTTTAAAAATCTAATATGTTACATTTTACTAGTTATATTCATTTGAAAGTAATAAATTACTTTATAATTAGAGATGGGCATTGTTAAGGTTTAATTGATACCCATACTGATACTGATACTGATACTGATAGATACTCTTATTGATACTACCGATCATAATTTGGTGCAAAAATCAAAGACAAAACATAAAAAGATGTGCAAAGATTCAATAGATATTTTATTGTTACTTTTTTGACAGAAGTAACAAGTTAAATTATTTCCTGAGTTATCATTTTTAGCTGCATTTTCATTAAATTTTTTTGCCAAAAACTGTGATGTCCACGTCTCTGTCGTCATGGGACGGTATCAGACAGACAGGATCAGTGATTAAATCTGCTGTCTGAAGTTTTATTGTTTAATGTGCAGTTGTCATGTTAGAAATAAACAGCAGCATTAAGATAGCATTCAGTTGATCTGTAATTATCTGACAGCATTCTTCTTCTCCTGTCTTATTTGCAGCAATGATGTTGCTTTTTGCTGAGATATTTTTAATATAATTTCCATAACTCTTCATTATATTAGCTTGTTAATCTTGACTGAAGTGGGCGGCTCAAAATCACTTCACTTTGTGCAGAAGAAGAGTCAAGTGATGCACCAAACTTCCCTTTTTATGTTAGTGTGCACAGTCTGAAGAAAGCTGGAGTTAATAAAGCAAGTTGATAACCACTGTCACGATACCTGTTATCTCAGAGTGGGGTTTTAGGTTTTGTTGAGCCAGCGCATGCAAAGAAAGCCTGGCTGTATTGAGCTTCCTTCGTAGTACAGCCCTCAGTACTCATTTTTGCACACACAATTCTCACATATTGCTCCTTTAAATATCATAGACACCTCTTTTGCACCAGATTGACTGAAAATCTGGAGCCATGTAACCAGTGGTGGACAGTAATTAAGTACATTTACTTGAGTACTGTAGTTAAGTACATACAGCACAAGCGGATCCTGAGATGATCAACAAATGTAGTCAACATCTCTTGAACATGCAGCCAGTCTAGCGGAAAACACATTGCCACGGATCCACCCCAGGTAGAGAGGAGGTGAGCAGATACAGGCCATGCTACAGCTGGGACTTAAGGCTGCTCCTAGATAAAGTTCAGTCAGGAAAATGAAACAGATAAAAGGCTGGCTCAACAGGAAACCAGAGACTGTTGTGCCCACGCAGAGAAAACTGCTTCCACAACATCCTGGATCGGGCTGTTGCACCTGAGTAGACTAGTTCTGACTGTATAATTTTGTTGTACAGCCCTTTGCTGTAAAATCATAATAAAAGTCCTTGAATCGTTGAATCATGTGTGACAACACTCTGTTTGGGAAAAAAGCTAAAATGCTCACGGTGCATTCTCCAGTCGTGATTTCTATATTTTCTACAACTCCTACATATTCCATATCTGTGAGAGACCTTTCTGCTGTATCTGACAACTTCTGCCACAGCTTAAAATGTCTGAAAACTTTGAGGAGTGCAGTGGGACACACCAGCTGAGCAGACTGGTTATACTGGGACAGACAGGCCGAGGGGACAGGTTATATTTGGACAGACAGGTTGAGTGGAGTGGTTATAGTACACACTGAGAATGGCCAAGCAAAGAAAATGAACCATGATGTCAGGTCACCTATAAAAACTAAAGACAATCGTACTGTTGACAACTGTATCTTACCATAAATCCATCCAATAATCACTGACTGGAAGATTGCCATCAGAAGCAGAGTGGGACCACTGCATACATAGTGATCAAAGATCTGAAGAATGTATGCGCCAGCCTAGAATGAAAACAGGACAGATTGAAAACTGGTCTGGATATCAACTGCCTTTTATTTTGTGCTCACTGATGTTCATCCTCAGTTGAATCCTGAATTGCTTACATGACCTCCAGTGGATGTATACTTCTCACAGCTTACCTCTGACACCAAAAGCAGGCCAAATACATAGCAAAGAGCACAGATCAGCATCAGAAGAAGCTCTCGGCGATATCCTTTTCGGATCTGGGAAGGGTAGATATCCGTTAGAGAGGTCATGATGCTTTCAAGCCCAGCAAACTGGAGAACAACAGAGAGAAATGTTAGTGTAGGGACAACACAAAAAACACTGCAGGAAATGTTCGGGAGACATACAGAAGGCTGCAGCTGACCTGACCGTCTATTCCCAACAAGATGATCATGACGAAGAAGCACACGGACCAGACCTGAGGCCACGGCAGAAGGGTCACAGCTTGTGGATAGACGATGAACACGAGACCGGGGCCTGCAGGACGAAATCAGCAGTGAGTAAGTCACTGATCTCTAGCAAAGTGTCTTGTTTGATACAACTTGGTGACAAATTAGGATACTTTTGTGGCAAAGCTGATATTCTATCTATTGTGCTTGTTTTTTACATGAGTATTTTAGGAAAAAAACAATCACAGAAGCTAAAACTGATAAATTAAAATGAGTACCTATTTCAAAACAATCTCCTCACAATATCAAACAACAAACTTACATTCTCATCATACATCTTCACTGTATGATCAAAGGAAGGAAAATTATAGGAAACAACTTCATTTAGTCTGACAGTTTAAAGTCTTTATAAATGCCACCAAGTAGATTCACATTCATACCTGTCTCAGCAACTGAGCGAATGTCAACACCCTGTTTTTCTGACATGTAGCCCAGAACTGAGAAAATGGCAAAGCCAGACACAAAGCTGGTCCCGCTGTTCAACAAGCACAGATAGAAGGAGTCTCTGCAAATCACACACAATTCACTGTGTTTTTATTTCTTTCTTAGTAAGACAGGACTGTTAAAATTACTATATTAACAGTAAAATAATACACAACACATGCTTACAGACAACTTGAAGAAGTACAGTGAAAATACTCCACTACAAGTACAGGCATTCAGAACCTCTCTTCAGTAACAGTATGTAAGTATAATGAGCTGTATTCAAAGTATCAAAAGTAAAAGTACTCATTGTGCAGTAAAATGGTCCCTGTCATTTTTTTACTATTATATATGAAGTGTTTGGATTAAAATTACTGCTGCATACCTAATGGCATGAATGTACTTAAAGATGTAATGATGTATTTCAAAAATAAAAAGAAAATGGAAAAAAAAAAAAATAAATAAATAAAATTACTGCTGCATTAATGTGTAAGTTGGATTTTACTGCAGTAGCTACTTTATATACTTTGGCGTAGTTTAGACAAACACGTATCTCTGAAAGGATCAAAAAAATCTAATTCAGAATCACCAAATCTGGTAATATGTGGTTTTCACTGGACAGGAAGAATATGAGAAATTGTTATGTGAAAAGCAACAAGTAATTAAAGCTGTAAGACAAATGCAGTATAGTAAAAAGTACAACATTTGCCCCTGAGATGTAGTGGAGCAGAGATAAAAAAAAAAAAAAAAGTTCAATAAGATGCACTGAAATACAAGTACTTAAGTACTGCACTTGAGGACATGTACTTAGTTACATTCCACCACTGAAACTTAAACAACTACATTAAAATAACCTGCACTCAAATGAAACTAAGTACAAATTAGTCACAGAAAAAGTAATAATATTAACTATTCTAGATACTGTTAGCCTAATACAACTGAACCACTGAACTAGAGATGTTATTCTCTGTTATATCATGAAATGCTCACTTGTAGCAGTTGTTGTTGTACTTGTTGTAGCTCCCCAGCGTAGTCAGACATCCAAGACATATGGCATAAGAATAAAATATTTGGGTTCCAGCATCCATCCACACCTACAAATCAAGTGACAAATTACTTGACCCAAAACACTCATTGACTCAGGTGTGCATAAGACTAACATGACACCATCATAAGCATGTCATGACACCTGACATGAACATGAAGAAGTTTTTGTGAATGTTCCTGACTGTTGTCATTGAGTGACAGTCCATCAATTATGTCACCTTTTAATGCAAAGTTGACATCATTTGAGATCTCTTTCTTATGACAACTTGAAATGTATTAAGCTAATGTCTTTGTTATAACAACTTGACATGAGCAAAGACAGCATAACCTGTCAATGTCTTTGTTACGACAACTTGATGTTATCAAACTTATCAAAAACCGATGAATGCAGTCAGACCATGACCGAAGACAGCCTTCAAGACTGACGACGGCCACTTTGACATGAAACACAGTACCAAGATGGTTTTCTGGGTTTGTCTCTTGGCTCCTCTGGGCTGAGTCAGCTAATAAGACAGCTAGCTCCATTACTAACCGAGCTAACTAGCTATACAGTTCACAGCAGATAGGGGTTAGCCTACTTTCGCAAAACAAGTCAACTAGTGATCTGTCCATCAGGCAACTCTGCACATCACCACAGTACGGTACTTTGTCCTCAAATATAATACGACAAGTCCAATGGTACCACTCTAGTTGAAGTCAAGTGACTTAATCATGATGCCATTAGTCCGTTAAACATTTGACAGTGTAATAATTCTTAATGACACTTTATGACAAGGCCAAAACTTATCACTGTAATTGGGATCAAGGGAAATATTCACGATGCAGTTATAATGTCAGCCAATGTCGAAACCAACTACATAGTTTAATGTAATGTTAACATATAAAGCTAAACAGATTCTTTTAGTCCGATAATGACAAGTTGACATCATAAAGACATTATTGGCTTGATTAATATCAAGTTGCTGTCATGCCCATGGCAGCGCTTCCCATTATCTCCCAGAGTTTTCCTCTGTTTTCTATCTACCTCTGTGTCTCCTGTTTGTCTTGTCTGTCTTTGTCTGTGTGTTTTTTTTGTGGGCGTAGTGTTCATCATCACAACACATCAACACAACCAGTCTCCTCACCTGGATCTCATCAGTGCTGCAGTATATTTACCTCCGGTCTCCACTTATCCAGTGCAGTTTCATTCAGTCTACAACATGCAAGAGCTCAGGCCTTGAGTTTTTTCAGGGTTTTATTTTTCCCAGTGTTGCCTCTGTGTTAACGGTGTTTTTCTCCCGTGCTTCAGGACCACGTTCATCTCCCTGCCTGCTTGTGTTCAACCCGCTGTCTCTCAGCCATCTCCAGCTCTGGTAATCCAGTCATTCGTCACCGCCCTTTGCCCTCTGCCAGTTGCCTCCTCCTCCACCTCTATTCCCCTTCCACCCCTGCAATAAACGTTCTTTAATATTCACCTCCCCTGAGTTGTGTCTCGTCTGTGTCGTGGATTTGGGTCCATCTAGCAAAAACGTAGCAGTTGACATAACAAAGATATCTCAATGTCAACTTTGCATTGAAAATGAAATAACTGACCAAATGACAGTTAAAGACAACAGTCACAAGCATTCATGAAGACTCCTTGATGTTCATAACAGTTGACATGACATGGTTATGACGGTGTCATGTCAGTCTTATGTGCACCTCTTCAAATAAAGTGCTACCCAATACATACAGATTAGAAAACAGGCGATGATACCTGTGGGTCAGCGAGCCGGGCAGGATTGGGGTACAGGTAGTACTTGATACCATGCAAGGCTCCAGGAAGAGTCATTCCTCTGAGAAACAGCACCACCAACATGATGAAGGGGAATGTAGCTGTGAAGTAGGTAGCCTACATTGAAGCAGAAAATTATTTTGTTATAAATGAAGGAATTCTACATTTAAATCTGGGATTGTATCCATGTGGGAAAGTTTGAATATTAGATGCAATGCTATGACATCAGTTGGACACTGTTTAGTAGTTTTGTAATACACCATCAGCTTAGGGTGGGACAAAAGTCACGCAGTAACACAAACTAACCGATCAGGGCAGAGGCAGACCAGCAACTAAAATTACTGTTTTTTAAATGCAGCTTGGTGGCCTTGAACAGAGTGATATAATGGATACTTCTGGTGAAACAAAAATAATCTTACTCTTTAACAAAAAGGTCTGTTCCTGAAGGGAACTTTCCATAATGTTTTAAGGTGCCTATAATAACAAGCTGAGCCCGTCTATGGCAAAACAAGGACTTTTTTCCACTGCAGGCCATTTCACAGCTGCCAGCTCACTCAGTCTCCTAGACCAGTTCCAAAACTCTTTGTACCTATTATTCAATGACACCACAATATGTAAAACAGGGTCTAAAACACAGAATCACCCTTAAGGCTGTCAAGATGAAATAATCCTTTCTCAAATTTCCACTAATTGTAATATACGGAGTGGATCAGACCACTGAGTAGGATACAAAGGCCTAAATAAACAAAAGCAATCGTACTAATCGCTGATAAGACATCACATGCCGTATTTTGTATCAAATTAGATAAAACAGAAACAATCTGGTCTTTATTAGACAGTATTCTGCCCTTTATTAGATCCTTATTATACTTATTATGGACACATTACAACAGAGCTGTACTGTAATCTAAAATGAATTCATATATCTGCTACTTTCCCACTTAAAAACAATATGTGAACCAGACAAATAATGGCCAATATTACAGGGGCAGATGACTATTTTATCTGTGGATGACTGCACAGACTTATAGTAATACTGCAGACAGATAATGTGATTTGATCAAAGAAGTAGATATCTGTCTAGGCTACTCTGCCAACTGTATGAGACCACATCATTGCCAACCCAGTATTTTGACTTTTTTTTAACCGCCTTAGATTTTCTGCACAAAGCTGCAAAAAGCTGCAAAAGTAATAATATATAACACTATTTTTGTTATTGAGGACATATCCTTGAAAATATCTTCCTGACTTATGTGAAGCCTTGGGGGAAAAATACAGCAGTAGGGACTGAATCACATAATGACATTAGATAACTGTACCCCGGATCAGTTACAAATATGTCACTCACAGAGCAGTTTGGCAGTCAGCGTTTCCACTCAGCTTTCTCCCCTTCACAGAACTCATGCCAATCCTGCTCATCCGCTGGCTGCTAAGAATTTACAACACTGGCCTCTAGCCATTTTTCACACCAGTCAGAAAAACATCCATCATCATTAATACTGTCTGCAATGCCCTGGGCTTGACGGAGAGGTGAATGACAGTTGATTGCATGCGGCAGCAGGTCTGACTTACCATGGGGGCAAGACCACATTCTTATTACTCTTAAATCTCCACTGATATGCCTTTTACTTTACCCTCGGGAGGTGCCAAAGTGCGTATACACTGTGTTACACAAAGAGATGCCAGAAAGATTTGATCATTAACAGCATCTTTCTGAAGAAATCTCTTTTGATTTAATTAATTTGAAGATACTGTAAGAAGGCCTGGAATGTTCCCATGAGAGTCATGTGCTTTGGCAGCTACACGAGGAAAAGGTGGTATTTCAAACCAGATAACCAACGTATGCCCGTGTCTTTTGGATTTCTCGTCATTTCCACAGCACACCTCAGGCACCCAGCCATGACCAGGGGGTGAAATGGTTTCAGATTTCTCCTCATCCACCTCAGCAACATGCTTGTATGAAGGAAAAGGCATACTTTAAACAGATGCTGGTTATGAAAAGGCCAGTCGAGAAGAAATACTGCTTCATGCCTTTTGATAGACATTTGACGTATCAAGAGAATATATTGTATGTTACATCATTAGGTGATGTAACTTTGTAAAGGTCAACTGTATTAACACATCACTGGTTTGAAAAGAAAATTTACTGACAGGTTAATGGTGTCGTTACATGTTTAAACACATGCAGCAGTCATATTATTGTGGGAAAGGACATATTTGTTCAAATGCGCAGGATCATAGAGGCTTTACTCAAACTTTTTAAATGCTCTTAGTATAAGTGAGTATAAGTATAAGTGTAACTGCCATACTGATATATCGGCCGATATTCTTTATTTATATAATCCAAAATGGAATTGGGTCTTTCACTGGTATTTTTGAATAACTACACATTTTAAAATAACACAAACTGAATAACGTGTCTTAAGAAAAAGGATCAAAGACACATAAATGCTGCTGATAACCCCAATCAACTGTGATCTGTAAAACACAACTGACAATAAACATGCAGATACAGATATAAATCAATAAAGTTGTACTAGGTCGGTATCAGACCGATAATACCGACCAACCAATACATCTGTCTGGCTCTAATGTGGGCTGGTCAATAGAGGGCACTGGGTGCAGCTGCTACATAGAGTCCTTAAAGTCACTATAAATCAGGTGTTCTGAGAGGAGAACATTAGAAGAGAAACACTGAGTTTAACAGTCTGGACCTGATCAGCCAGACCTCATAAACCCACAACAATCAGAGGAAGATGATAAACTCTGTGGAGAACAGAGTGACAGTGTATCTGTGAGTGTGACCAGGTGATCTTCAGACAGGTGAGGAGGGGTGGCTGAAATATTGAGCAGTACAGTACAGTACAGTAATTGAGCAAATGTACTTAATTACATTCCCCCTCTGGATAGAAGTCGAATGTGTGGTGCTGGTCTTTTATGAACTTTTAAATAGTTGCTGTTTTGTGCAGAAAAGTGGGAAACACAACTTAGTAGTCACTGAGAAATTTACATCTCCCAGTGAGATTTATCCACAAAAAGTAAAATTTAAGTCACAGGATGGCAATTTTTAAATTTCAAATGTAATACCATATTTTTATTCATTTATTCTTAACTTTTGTTATTTTCTAATTGGTTTTAGTGTGTTAATTTTCTTCCTTTGTCTGAAGGTTTGTGGTATCAGATTTCTTTCATACTTATATTGAGGTACTCAAGTCTTACAGCAGAAATCGTAAAATAAAATATACTTATTATGAGGGATTTGCACTAATTGAAGTACCTTAACATTCCTTAACTAGGCAAGTTTCATTAGGCTAAATAAAATGTTAATTTAGTTCAGCAAATACAAAAAAAGGCCCTTTTGGTATATTAAATACACTGGTGTGATACCTTAAGATGTTTGCCTGAGTTGCACTATAGCAACTTGTCAGCATGTGAACAGGCTACCGCACAAGTAAGCCCCCCTCCCCCCATGGAAGAAAAACCTTATTTTTGTTATCTATTTATAATTATGTGTGTCCTCCTGAAACAGTTGAGAAGCGTCCTTTAACCCAGTTTATAGGTCAGCACTAACATCTCCCTGTGGCCCGACAACCCTCAAACCGGTCTGTATTTGACAAGACACTGACAGCAATCAATCCAGATCAACCAATCTGGAAATTAGACTCATTCCCGGCTGTCAAATGTCAGTGTTTTGGTTTGAAAGCTGGCTTTTATTGGTTGTTTTTGTTCAGGCACAGTGGATTCTTGCAAGTGCCATTAGGAGCACTAGGAGGAGCCAGAGGAACCTGATTTTTATCAAATATTCTCTGTCTCATAGACAACTGTCAGGATGTAGTGACAGTATGTTATTCTTATAAAAGTTATCAATTGTAGCTTTAAATAAATTAATAAAACATGAGCGTGGGTAATGTAATTTCTGAGTTAGGATTTTATCATTTCAGTGTTACCTTTCCTGTGGATCTCACTCCCTTCCAGACACAGAAGTAGCAGATGACCCAGGCCAGAAGAAGGCACAAAGAAAGGTCCCACTGTATCTTTCCCAGCACCTCTATGCCGGTGGAGATGTTTAGCACCCGTCGTCTGTAGGGACCAAAGTATTGTCACCAGTTATTTGAGGAAATATACATCCTAACATCCTAACACTGAATCACAAATTAAATTTAATTTGTTTATTGATTATACTGTTTCGATGAATGTTTTACAATATGAGGAGATGACACATATACACATCTGTATTTTTCACTGTTAGATGGTAAAAACATTTATTCCCTTCTCTGGTTATTAACATAATATCATATTTTTTTTATTTGTATTTTCTTCTTACTATTTTTCTGGACAATATTTGGTTTTTGATGTTCTTGTTTCTGTGAGGAGTACTAGTTGTTTATTAATCACAGGAAAGGTCCTAGCGCTTGCTTTATAAGGGTCACACCCATGAATGACACAAAAACCCTGAGAAAAGCTTAACCGTCTGCTGATCTGCTCACGCTACAATAAAAGAATTGAATTGCCCAAGCTGATGCAACAACAACAACAATGACAAAATCAAAAGTGTGACAGAGATCCAACACAAGTCAATCCAACACAGTCTGCACATGTGGAAACCCGAGCCAGATACAAAAGTTGTGCAGCACTGATGTTGCATTTATGTCAAATCGGAGAACTGTAGAGATGGAAAGAAACTCCCATGTTACAACTTCACAAAGTAAAGATGCAGTAGAGATGTTTTGGAGGTGTAAGTTCTGTGTATTGGTGATATTCTGTAGCAATAAACTTGGGTTTAATTACCTTAAATTATGACTTTTGGCTGGTCTGTGCCATCCATATTGGTTTGGCTTTTCATGCAACTGCATATTAATAAGAACCAAGTCTAATATATTGTATCTTCTTTACAACTTGGATGTTGACATGAATGGTATTTAGTTAGAAATAGCCAGTTTAAAAAAAAAAAAAAGCTGAATAAGATGGGCAGACCACCTCCTGAGGGTCTGGTGATTGCCCACCAATCAGCCTCACCATGACATTTGAATTTGAGTAAAACTTCCAGATCTTGGGCTTAAGGGGCCTTGGCCCTCCATTGTCACACCACCGTCATAACAGTGCCCCAGTGCTCCCGTGATGGCTGGGTTTAGTGTCTGTCTAAATCTGTCTGCCACTTCAGCAACATGGGCAGTGAAGACACAGCACAGTTAAAGGACCAGTGTGTAATAATTACAGGAATTTATGTATATAAATGCGATATATTATATATAAGTATGTTATTTATTATTAACAATCAACGTAAACTCATAATCTATATGTTTATGTCTATATCTTTAGAAATAGCCATTTATAGTTATATACTGTCGGGTCAACTTACGGAGATCATCATCCTGCGCCATCTACGGCAGCGCAGAGCGGACAAACTGCACTAACAGTGAGTCTTGGGAAGCCCATGGCGACCTTACGTAGACGCCGCAGCGTAAACACGGAAGTAGATGGGGAGGATAGACGCGGGTGATTGCTGGCAGACCATTTAGCGTTGTGAACCTTGACTGGCACAGTTTTGACAAATGGAGGATCATACATACACTGTACCAGAGCAAAAAGCAGCGGACAGTGAATTCCCGTCATCCAAGAAGCGGAGACGCGAAGAAAGTAAACGCAAGCATGACAGGAAACGGCAAAAACACGAATCAACATTGGCATAGCGTTTACATGATAGAATCGCTGATGGAGGACAAAAGTTTTCAAAGTGATGCCGAGGTTGCCTGTCTTCTGCTGGACAGGTAATTCATCCTACACACATAATTGTAGTTTGTTGTGAGAAAGCTTTCGCTCGCCATTTTGTCCGCTGACGGCCACTGTACACTTGGTGTGAGAGGGGCGGTGTCGGGGTAAATCCTCTTAGTTGCAATCTAAGGTTTGAACGCTAGAGGCCACTGGAAATCACACACTTCTCCTTTAATTGCTGATATTTCAGAACCATGGTCAGGGCCATAGATCCTAAGAAACTGCAGACGGATAAAGGATCGGTGAGTCAGACAGACTAGACTAACATATTCAACTAAACAACCTCTCGCCCCTGCACACTCTGTGCTACTAGAGGATAGAAAGGGGGAATGACAGGTTAACAAGGAGGACGTATTTTGGTTATTTTGCTAACAAAGGGGATGGCATCCCCCATCACCCCCTAAATCGTCTACTTAATGTAGCTCAGATGAATTCAGCCTGGCACTTGAAATGTGGAACTGCCTGAAAACTAAACAACAACCCAACTCTGTAACTGTCTTTATGGCGTGAATGCTTGAAAGTCATTAGGATTTTTTCCCATCTCTGCTATCCATCCCATATGACAAGAGTGCAGCATCAGTACTGGATGAGGCCAAACACAACAGCCCCAATACATAAACATGCATAGACATGACTATCTCAAAATACTGATGCTGACTTTGACTTTATAGAGAATGAATGAACAATAAGAATAAAAATATCCTGAGGAGGCAACCCTCTCTCCTATTAAGCACTAAGCACTCTGGTTAAACTTTGGGAAAGATCGTCAAAGATCGTTCAATTTTAATAAATAAATCTCATGTCTCAAGTCACTGCTGACACAATAACGATTTGCTCACTGTAAATTATCCCTTACGTATTTCCCTGTCATGCCAAGAGTGCAGGGAATGGGGGAAAGTGCAGCTTATTAAAACCCCACTATGCTATTTAGTCAAAAGGTGTGCTTAATAAATGTTTTCCTGCCTTCGTGCTGATCAGGTGACCTCCACTGCTCAACAGAGCTAGTGGTTACGACAGAGATTTTCTATGAGTCACGCATTTTTCTGGTTGGTTAAGACCTGTGGTCTGGTTCAAGTTAAGAGTAGTTATGTCAGCTGTTACATGAGATTGTAAATTGTATTATAAAATTGGCAGAAGTTGCTCATGCCCTAACATGTGCAAAAAAAAACTTACATCAGTGAATTATAAAACGTTTGCACACACCCAATCACTACCAGACTTGAACAGGCATGTGACAGAATTTGGATCAAGCTCTTTATTATGTATTATGTATCTATTTGTATTATGGATGCTTCAGTGGTCACCTATCCAAATAGTTTTTTCACCTTGTTATCCATTGTTAATCTGTGACCAATTCCTATTAAATTCAGTCTTGTTTGGATAAAAACTTACTGCCAAAACTCTGTTACAGACGACGATGTATTCGTACGCGAGGTCCAGTTAGCAGTGGCATTATAGTTGTTCAATACCACACAAGAATCTGAAACATATCAAAATATTGTTAAATACACAGTTATTAGCATTATTAGATCACTATTACTTGTTAATTTATTGTTGCACAGTGATACAGCAGCCAGTTTAGGTAAATTCCAATTACACAGACCCTACACTTAATTATGAATACAATTTTCCTTACTATTGTGTTTTTTAAATTAACTTGGGAGAGATAATCTCTATAATGGTTGACAGGACCAAACAAATAATTAATTTACCTGTATTCCATGTGTTATTACAGCTGGCCCATGGAAGCTCAGCCGAGAAGGAAGAGAAAAAGTAGAGGAAAGCCCAAGCTAAAATCACAATGTAGCTGACAGATCCATAGAAAATGATCATTTGGCTGGCGTATCCCATGCCTGGAAACAACATAAAACGTTAACATTGCATTGCCGTAGTATTTTTGTCTTAAACTGCTAAACTCTGCTCAGTACATCACCTTCAAACAAGGGGCAGACCTTCCTCCAGCACATGATTCCTCCCTGACTGGTGTACTGGCCCAGAGCTGTCTCCAGAATAAACAAAGGTAAGCCACAGGTCACGAGGAATAGGATGTAAGGAATGAAGAATGCACCTGCAAGTGTGAAAAAAGCAGAGTACCATAGTCACATACATTTTTCTGATTTCTGAAACTACCTGGAAATTTGACTTAAGCTGTAAACCACAGATGCTCAAGTTGCTTTGCTTTGCAAAATGACGGGAGGACAATAATAATAATGTTACTTATTAGATAAAATAAATTAACATTAAAAGGCTCATAACGTGTCTTTCTTTCTCAACTTAACTTGTTACCTAAATCATACTGGTGCAAGGACTGACAGATGATTTAGATATTACTGCACTTTGTATACAGTATTCTGCATGGAGTACTTTTAATTTGAATACTTTAAGTACACTTTCCTGATTACACTTACATACATTTCAATGCTGGACTTTCAGCCACTTGTAATGAAGTATTTTTACAGTGTGGTATTAGTTATTTTACTTCAGTAAAGGATCTGAAGACTTCCTCCACCACTGTTCAGACCCACCCTGACACACATACACACTCAAACCCACCTCAAATATACACATAGTGAATACCACGTGTAATGCCATGGTATTCACTTTAACACAGCTCTCTCCCCAGATGAAGATTTCAGATATCCAGATATGACTGCATTGACTATTAACCACATAATTCATTTTCATTTGTTAGTTTCAGTTGCCCGACAAAGGAACCAACTCCTACTCGTTTTCATTGACGCTATTTTTGACCAGACTAGCTTACTGCACAGTGGCCTAAATCTAAGTAAGTCTGGCTGTATTGAGATATTTTAATAGTGTTTTAAATTGAGACATTCATGATCATCAAATCATGGAAAAAAAAGTACAGGTGTGGAGGAAGATGGCCTCACATTTGCAGTCACATTGCTAAAAATACGTGTTACCATTTACCTTTGTTTCAATATAAGGACAGTCATGTAAATGTCATGTCTGTCATGTTTTGACTGTCATGTCAAAACCTTGGTAATTAATAACAGGCCTACATATTTTTTGCTTTGTGGCCACAGGTGTGCAAGAATCCTCCTCCATACCTGGACAAATGGGACACAAGTCTTAAATTCTGCAATTCTTAATGAGAGAGAAGAAGTAAATATTCTTGTTTGTACCTTGTGGATGTTGTACATTTTTGGATTTTGGATTTTGGACTTATCTGATACATCAAAGTGCCTCGAGAGAAAGAATATATAGAGACCATGTTTTACTACATTGAGTGCTTGAAATGCCATTATGTGTGCATGTTTTTTGCTAATTCGTGGGTACAAGATACGTGATTTTGGTTAATTCATGACCACGAGATAATTGTATGCAGAGAGCCAGCACAACAGGCCAGCCTTTCTCCCTGGAACATGAAGTGCAGTGCACCTGCTGCAGTTATTACGAAAGTCATAATTTGTGCACCCACATATTCTTACAATCGAGGACTAAACTGTAAAGTCAACCTTAACTTCACCTTATTTTTTCACCATAATGAAGCCTATATTGAACACATTGGTAGGCTATTGATATGCAGTTACTGGATATTTTAACCCAGGTATACTTTCTGCATATAAAGACACACAAATTCAACAACAAGCTATGATTGTCTGGCAAGTTAGGGTTAGGGTTCAATGTAGGTTCAGTTTAGTAAAAACGCTTTAAGTCAGGTTGATTTTATAAATTAGTCCTATAGTGGATGCACTCTTTTCCATCAATGTGTAAAATGATGTCCATCCATCTTAGCATTTCTTACCCTCACATGTGCATGAACTACGGGTTATATAAACTTCTTTCTAAAACACAGAAAAGTGAAATTATTGGTTATCTTATATCTACCACGCGAAGCAGGTAATTATTGGTCTGAAAAAATCCATATTGTACGTTGCTAATTTTGTAACTGGTGCTGTGTTTACACAGTGTTGGCACAGAGATGCACAGTAACTATGAGTGTCCACATGTAATGTCATTCAAAAAGCATGTAAAACCCACACCGAAACCAGATCTAAAAGCTATACGTTATTACAATATGGACAATAAAGGACATGAATTTGGTAAAGGACAGACTTTATGTTAAAGATCATCATTTGACATACTTGGCAAATTTGGGAATGTTTGAAAAAAAACATTTACAAAGGCAATGACAGGAATGACAAAAACTAATAGTTTATGAGGAGTAAAGTGTCGTCTTCACCTTTATGCTGAGAAAAAATGTTTAGCAGGTAGTCTGTTATTTAAGGTCATGGGCCTTTGTTAAAGGAACACTCAGATCTTTTATTTAATTAAGGTGGTTCAGTTTTTGAGGCCTCAAAAACACGCTAAGATGAAATCTGACAAGATTGAGAGTGCTAAATTCAGTATAGGACACACAGATTTACCTTGAACAGGCTTATTTGACTTAAAAATTGGTAGAAAAGGGCAGTTGTGTAGCCTGGCATTTGGCCAGACTAACTGGCAAATGAGAGATAAACAAAAAATGAGCTTAGCCGATTCCCAGTTCCTCGCTCCCAGGCTGACAGTTACACATCAAATACTTCGGTATTGTCTTGCTCAGACATGCTCAGGACGACTTTCCTCTTGTATGCTCTTTACTCACCATGTAATCCTATTATATTTTGTAGAATTTGTTAAAGCTACTTTATCCATTGACTAGATTATCGTCAAGCAAGTTCTTGACAGATTTTGTGCAATATCACCATAATTCACTCTCTGTGGATGAGTTTAAAACAATTATGGCAGTGTCCTGTTTAAAGTGCTTTTGTAATAGATTACATTTCTGAGTCAGTTCAATTTGAGGGATGCGAGATCAGCAAGAGGACTGTGGTGTTTTGTAAGTAAATAAAATCTGTAGGGATTCAGCAAAGAATGTGATTGTGCTCTTTGCACAAATGCGGACAGAACATTATTTTCATAACCTTTTGTAACCTGTCAAACCCTTATCCATCAAATGTGAAGCAGAGGGAACAGATGGAAAGTTTTGCAGACCACAGCATTCGGGGTTTGTGACAGTAACACTGAGTTTTTCAAATAATACTTAATAATAATGAATTCATAAATTTATCACATATAAAATGCTGTTTGTTTTTCAGCGGGTGTAGTTTCCCTCAGTCTACTGCAGACATCTTTCTAGTCCACCTGTCTTTCAATATTTTACAATACCGTCAAGATACAACCTAATAACAAATAGGGTAAAACAAATTAAAAAAAAAAATCAGTACCA
This sequence comes from Lutjanus erythropterus, assembly GCF_056507025.1. Lineage (NCBI taxonomy): Eukaryota > Metazoa > Chordata > Actinopteri > Lutjaniformes > Lutjanidae > Lutjanus > Lutjanus erythropterus. The sequence continues at coordinate 26,225,439 of NC_139318.1, forward strand.
CTTTACAGTAAGACTTACCTTATAATTTTTTTTTTTCATAATTTTAGGTTATTATTTAGGGTTTAATCATTTTCTGAATCATTAATAATCAATGATACACATGAGCTATAACACAATTTTCCTACATAGGTGGGAATATCTGCTACTAGATCTAAGTTACTACTTGCTACTAATTAAGCTTACTAATGACTTACTGGCATTTATACAAAATAGAAATTGTAAAATACATCACTATTTTTTCATGACTTACGTCATATCAACACCTGTGATAATAAGGAGGAAGAAAATGTCCATGTAAACAATATTACTAAAGTCTTAGTGTATGAATCTGGTAAATTGATATGCCAAATGAAACTTTTTGACTATTGAGATAGTCTGACAGTGGTTAAATACTAGGAATTCCTTAAAAAAATATATGTAACGAAGCTGACAGGTATAACTGCTGCTGATGGAGAAGACAAAGTGAGGTCAATAAGCAATAAGATCTGAGGCTTAACAGTAAAGATAAATGTAAGCTCACTATTTGGCAAGCAAAAGGTCAGTGTTGCTCTTTTTATCTAATGTGTTGTAGCAGCTTATTTATGATTTATAAAATCTTTACAACCTTATTAATAATGCATGTTATAAACCATTTATAAATGATTTAAGTAAAGCAGTACCAAAAAATCTAATTATAGTTCCTTGGAAAATAATAAAAGAATACTCTAATCAGTTTGCCAATACTTATTTATTTATTACTAGGTTATACACAACAAAAACAAAAAAAAGAGTTTTAAAAAGTTAGCATTTGACACTTTACTGCACTTTTAGTAAGTGGATGTTGCAGGAGGAATACTGACCTGAGAGAATGATAAATAGAAATACTCACCACCACCATTCTTGTAGCATAGATACGGAAATCTCCACACATTTCCAAGTCCAATAATAGCACCAGCCACAGACAGAATGAACTCCTTTTTGCTACCCCACTTGCCTCGCTCCTTGACTGTTTGTGAGGTCGTTTTTGGGGAGAGATGATGGCACAGCCTGCACAGAAAGTCTGCCATACCGCTGAGGGAGAAGTGGTGTACTGGGGAAGATTGGCATAGATACCTGAATTTCTGGATTGACTGCATGGGGACTGCCTGATGCAGTTTTGTAAGAGGCTACATAATTGACAGACTGCAAGGTATTTTAGCCACAAGGGGGACCTCTAGGTGTATGCCAGAAGCAGTTTGCCAGCATGTAAATGACAAACAGGAGAGTGATGGATTATGTGTGACTAATTTGTTCTTGGACATGGTTCTTAAAGCTTTGACACTGGGGGCTCGCTGCCTTGCACAAGGTATAAATGACCGACAAGTAGTAGACATATTGGTTTACCCGGGGCAAAATGTATTTTTAACACAGTCCCAAAATACAGATTAGCTTTAATGTATTTAAGTATACATTAGTATGGTTTTGTATAATAAAACATGTCTGGTATTTTACATAATAATACCTCTTAAGAGCCCCAAGTAAGAAAATATAGGGAGAGGAGAAAGGAGAAAAGCTTGCACACTGTTTGCAAGATTAAACCACAAAATAAAACCAAGTGTGGAAACAGATTTTAGTTAACTGAAATAAAAACAAAAACTAGATTTAAGTTAAAAAAAACAAACAAAAAACAAATGAACAAAAAACAAAACAAAACAAAAAAAACAACTAACAATATTGTTCACTTAAACAAACTAAAATAAAATAAAATTATACAGAAAATGTCTTTACTTTTATTCTTTGTCAATTTGGTCAACTCAACAAGCCTGGGGAGACTTTGGTGCTTATGTTTATTGAGACTGTATGTCTACATGACTGGGAGTCGCCTGTGTTTGTATTGTATTACGTATTCTGAACTCCCACCTATTAAAATTATAAAAGAAAAAACAAAACAAAAAACTAAAACTAATACTGGAACTAATATTATACTCCTAATAACATTTTTAAACAAAAACTGAATTGAAATGGCCAAACCCACTCTGGAAGCTAACTGAAATTAAACTGAATTGAAAACAAAAATGAGTAATTAAATAAAAATAAAAACTAATGAAAAATGTAAAACTGTAACTCTCTATTAGGCTCAAGCTAAATATTTAAATTCTCCTTTAGGATACTCTTTTTTTTTTTAAGGCAATAGTTCGATCTACAGCCGGAACGATTACTTGATTAATCAATTAGGTGTCAGCTAATAAGTTAATTGCCAGCTGTTCTGATGATTGTTTTTTTTTTTTTAAGAAAAGAAGGCCAAATTCTAAGATTTCATCATCTCCAACGTGAATATCTTCTGGTTGCTTTACTCCTGTGTGACAGTTGTTATGGCTTTCTCCACATCAAACATAATACATACACAAGGAGAGAAGTTTACTGCATTAAAGTTTATTGAAATAAGTGGATGAACTGAAAAGAAAAACAGATACTTACCACCACAAAGGTGCTGCTGCAGCTGGATCGAGAGAGAGAGGAAGAGAGAGAGAGAGAGAGAGAGAGAGAGAGAGAGAGAGAGAGCTGAACAAAAGGGCCAGCTTAAATAGACTCAGACCCATAGTCAGCATAAGTGTGTGTCAATCAGGTGATCAGCCTAGAAGGATCAACAACAAGATCAAAAGGAAACACCAGAATAAAACATTTACATCAAAATTTTAAGATTTAACACTAAATGTAACGCAGTTAACTGAATAACTTTGGGTTGTGGACAAAACAAGACATCTGGTGACATCAGCTTGGGCTTTAGGAAACAGCATCAACATATTTTCATCATTTTCTGACATTTTGTGGACCAAAGAACTAAGCAGTCAATCAAGAAAATTATCGACAGATTACTCAGTAATGAAAATAATCGTTAGTTACATCCCTATTTCAAGCTTCAAGGTCTTCCTCAGGCAAAATGACAAAGAGAAAAACAGGCGTTTCTTGTAGATGCAGTAGAGCTGCACAATTAATAATAAAAACAATCTCATATTCATACATCTATGTGACCTCATTTCTAAATGATAACGTTTCACTTATTGTGATGGGACAAACAAACCACCTCACAAAATTCCAGCTGCCAGACCACATAAACCTTAAAAAAACGCAAATGTTATACAGTGCATTGCCATTCTATATATTTTTTTTATGTTCATAGGCATTGAAGTTAATCACTTTGATGAAATTTTCTAAAGTAAAAGAGAATTTTAGGTTTAAGCCCAGCACTTTCATGTATGTTATGCCATCTGTTTAAAAGCCCCGTCTAGACATCAAGCATCTCAGATTCATTTTGTTTACTTAAGTGTCTAAGAGTGCAAATTTAGCTGAAAAAAATGAGAATTGCTTGAGAGAATCGTGATCTCAATTATTAGGAGGAAAATTCATGATTCACGTTTTAACCAGAATTATGCAGCCCTAAGGGGTAGTGCCACAATTTGCCTGAGGAAGATCTTGTAGATAGGAAGATGGCCTTTAAAAACAATTTCCTAAAGGAGAATTAAAATGTATATTTGGAGCCTAACAATGTGCAGACGTTTCTTCTTTGTACCATCAGTGATATTTTTTGTCTTGCACCTGAATGTTTTTGTCTAGATGTGTGCACATATGGTCCCTCTTCTGAAGTTTTTAGGAAAGGGGGCAATAATTTCTAAATGCTGATTATATGCTGTTTTTTATGTGTATTACCTGTTTGTATTGCTTTCCATTTGTCTCTCCTCTCAAAACTTGATCTTAAAGTCCAAATATCAAATTTCCTTTAAGTACAGTGCTTTTAACATTAAAGACTCATACACTGTTTATTTTCAGGGGGAGATTGCCATATGATTTTAAACTTTTTGCACGTCAAGATTGCTTTTGTATGCGATGTTCATGGATCATAATACAAAGTTATGACCCGAACTGAGAGACACACAAACGGTTATATGTAATAGAAGTGTTTCCCAGAATATACATCAACCCAAGTAGCTTAACATTTGTCAGAAAGACAGCAGGGGCTCTGCAAGATGAATGGCAAGCAGCCAGTATACCCAAGGCAAAACTAATTTAAACCAGTCCAAATTGTGAGGAATTTGTGTGAACTGTTGTAATTACAGTATGACTGAATGACAGGTGTAAAATTTGCTGTGTACAGCCATGAAAATCAATAATGAGTACATATTTTTCACATTCACTATACAATTTTCCACGTGAATTGCTGTCATTTTATTTATGCTTACATGTACATGTCCTCTCTGAACTGTACTTGTCTAAGACCAAGTATAACGTTGGCTGTAAGTATATGTGCTTACAGTATATTAGCTTTTTATTTAATGCAGTTGCCCTTGTGCAAAATTACTGCATGGCTGTCCACCTTTGTGAACCTCAAGGGTTATTTCCATGCAGCTCAGTATTTCAAGGCCACAGCAGGGGGCTCTTTGGTCCTTTGAACGCAATGACACTTCAAGCAGCTTAATATAGCTTGGTGGTTGCTAATGGGGGCTTTTCAACTTTCACACAAGAGCATTCACTCTCTCCAGCCAGATCACTTAGATATACTCAATCACCAGTGTCAGAAGAACGGTGCATCATTTACCTGTGTCAAAGTAGTAATACCACTCTATGAAAATTACTCTAATAGCTGGTATATAAAGGTCAAGTCATTGTTTTGCAAGTCACAAGTGAGTCTCAAGTCTTAGGTCCAAGTAGGGTTGCCACCTTCAGTACAGAAAAAATAAGAGGCACCTTGCCAGCAATCCCTGGCATGCAGGCACAAATCAGGCAGGGGGTCCAGGGTCCTCCACCATGAGATTTTGAGCATCAGACAATTTATTTCCTGCATTCTGGTAAATTTTTTTGCACCAGTTTCAAAGTCCTCTGCTACTCTAAACATGAATGTAAAGGAAATAAAGAATCAATAAAAGTAAAGCACAGTTGCATCAGTTATATTAAGGATTCAAACATAACTCCTCTCTGGGTCTCTGGCCTTGTGCTTGCTCCAGGTCAGACAGTCTTACCATAGGCGACAGAAAATACTTGACAGGCCTGACTGACAGGACCGATGCACTTCTGGTCTGTCTGCCATTTAGATCTGTATTCAGACAGCCTCTCTTTTTACAGGTGGACTTGAGCTAAAGGTATTTGCTGGCATTAAAACAAAAATTAAAAATTAAAAATGTGTGTCTGAGGCTTCATAACCAGGGCAGCAATGATGTTGAGCGAAAAGATAACCTGTCTGTTATTCTGATTTAATCCCACTGTGTTGAAAGAAACTGTTTTGGCTTAATTATTAAGGTCATTACAAGTATGTGAAAACGTGGTGTTATCTGTTGCATGAAAATAAGGGAGACATTGCATCCTGTGTCGGTTCAGTAAGGCGCATTCAGTGCATTTTACTTTTTAATAAGGGACAGTCCTTATTATACAGGACAGGTGGCAACCGTAGGTCCAAGTCATAAAGTTTCAAGTCTTAAACAAGTCATAATTAGGGCTACCCCGATAGGGACAGCCTTAGTCATAATCCACTCCTTACCAAATGGGGGGATTCATTGATGTAATCAACATCATTGATTACGGCAGAGAACAAGATTTGCCACAATCATTTAAAGTGTGGGAGTATTTTAGATAGAGGTGCAACAGTTTGGCTCTCTTAAGCTCCATAAACATGATTTATCACAGCAGGACAAACTGTTCCACACGAGTGCTGAAAGTTAAGGACTGAGCGACACGTCTTCCTCCTGCAGCAGCAGCATCGCCCTGTCTGTCTTCTGTCAGCACTCAAACACAATATCAACACATGGAACATGTTTCCGTTAGTAGTAGTCACTTAAGATACATTTTCTAGATGTTTCTTCTTCCTCTTCACCCTTGTGTTAAAGGTTATGTCTGCACCGCTGCTGTTAACTTTACACCATGAGCCATCTAACAGGGTTTTGTACTTTCTGTTCAATTTATCAGCCACATATGAGACAGAAATGGCTAAAACTTACATTTTAGAATGTCTGTAATGAATTTCAGTCAGCAGAAAAATGACGAAAAATAAGTGCTTCTTTGTCTATCTGAAAGTCAGTTTCAGTCGTCGTCTCATTAAAGTAATGTCCAGTCTAGGACAAAACACAATACAGATAATGCGAAGTGAATTTAAATATAGACTTTATTATACAGTATGAAACGAATTAAAAATCATCACAATATGAAACTGATTTAGAGCATGGATATAATTTGACAAAAAATGTTTGCATTGCAAGTCCACTGACCCTGTAAAAGTACACTTTCGTGATTTAACTGTGGTGGGAGCAGCATTAAATGTTACATTCTAAAATAAGTCAATAAAAGTTAAAAAAAAAAAAAAAAAAAAAAAAAACGCTGTCAAATGTAGACAAGAAGATAAGCAGAGCTATAAAAAGCAGACCTGAAGGAAATCATCTTACAGCCTATAAACTTAGTGACATTATTTGAACTTAAGTTTAGAAACCAGCAGTTATGGCAGTTTTGACATTTGTACTGCAGTGTGCAGTGTGGTTACAACATTTAAGGCTTAATTTCTTAATCTCTCATAGCACATCTTATGTCTGAGAATATTGTTATTTCAGTAGCTTTAGAAAATCACCTTTCACTCTCCTGTCACTAAATCTTTGACATTGTCAAAATTCAGTCAGTTTTCCAACAATCAGCTGTCATGGATCTTTACAACATGAATGAAACAACTACAGTGGGGTCCAAAAGTCAGAATTGACTACCTTAATTTGTGCATGTATGACATTCAAATATATCTGAATAACTTGTTTGGACAGCTGAAGACCTATCAAACATCTGTCAAATAATATATTGATGATAAATCCTGTGTGGAGAGCTGGAGCTGGCTCCAGAAAACTTTCTCCATTTTAAATTCCTATTTTTTTAATAACTATTTTTAAAAACATAAGTTCAATATTCCAATGAATATTCATATTGCTGCAAGTACTACACTTCTCATGAGCCATCAGCAGCCGTTGCTGTGGAGAAGAGGCCAGAAAGAGGCTTCAATCAGAACTGTAACAAGCTTCACATACTTTGTTGTGCGGAATGAGTCCTAAAACCTGAAAAAGAGTTGGCATATTGGCATCTCCAGTTCCCTTGTTTGGAAGATGATGGAGTTTTTTAAATGGATTTTTGGTTAAATGCCTGAAATAATGTCTGTGGTTAACATAAGCTTGTGAGATACTAAGATGTTGTTTTATGACATAAAATGTCAGTAAATTGCCCCCACTTGGACTTTTTAAGCTCTTAAGCTCTGAGTCTTAAAAGAGACTGTTGCTAACAAGTGTCTAAATGAGATTCCAGATGTTGTTGGGGGCATTAAACATAATCACTTAGTGGTGGTGTGGTTTGTTTGTAGCTTCATGTTAGCTTTTTACTTCTTTTCATAAAAGTCTTGTTCATTTATGAAGACTATCTTGCTGAACAAAATATCTAAGTGTCAAACCGAACTGAAAACAAATCTGATTTTCTAGTTTAACATCCAGAGGAAAAATCCGGAGGAAACCAAAGTAATGCTAACTTCCAGGTTGGCCTACAAAAAGATGTCATCCCTGCAGAGTGTTTTGTAGTAGTAGACTTGTCACTAGAATTTTTCATGAACACACACTTTTACTTTTGAGTTTATACACTTCACTTTATTGTGACTAGAGATGCACCGATTTCAATTTTCTTGGCCGATTCTGATTTTTTTAAGGGCCTGACCTGCTGATTCCAATTCTGGCTGATTCCGATTTTCAGTCTTTCTAAGAACTGTAATTGACAGCATTCACAAACATTTTTGCAACTTTTCTTGTAAAAATTAAATTGGATGTTCATAATAAGACACTGATATTCATTCACAAATATTCATTAAATACTAATAAAATTTTCTCCAAAGTCCTTTACAGCCAGGCCTTATTATAGTTTTATATTAAGATTATGAATAGGGGGAATGGGTTCTAAAGGCACACGATTTCATGTGATCTCCTGTGGAAGCAGATGTAAACCGGAGACAGACACGGTGCAACAGTTTGCTGCAGTAAAATTTTGCCGTGAGACAAACAGACGCAGAAGATAAACAAGTCTAGATGAGAAAATGTTGTAGGAGACACATCAACACAGGTTGTTTATTCTTCAGCCAGGACAGGAGGAAAGATTTTAACTGTCCCTCTGTGAACAGCAGTCTGCCTCTGGTTAACATTAGCCTGAAGAGCTACAAAGTTTATGGCTGTTCTGCAACATTGTCAGCTGTCTCTGTCTTGTTGTAGACTGTCTGTCTTCTCTTCATCCTGTTCTTGCAATCTGTCACTAACACGAAGTTCACACAAACATGTGTCTGAGTGTGTAGCTGTGATCAGCACTGTGGTGGGTGTGATATCACAGTCAGTTTGGCCGGTCGATCGGTGCATCCCTAATCGTGACCTTCAAACTGAAAAATTTCATGCCAGTATAAGTCTTAGAAGTGCTTCAGTTGGCAGTCACCTTATATTTTTTATGTATAAAATAGATAAGACTTTTACTTCTGGAACCCTGGATGCTTAAAATTAATCTCGCTGTGATACATTTCAACTTGGCAGTAAAAACCTGCTAAGCAGAGCTAGCATTCATCAGTGGGTAAAAATCTCAGTGCCATATCAGAACTTAGGTGGCCAAAAGCAGTGAAACTGCAGTTAAGGCTTGTGTTAATTTAGGCACTCAAACATTTCTCCATACCTTAAACTGTGAGTTATGTAAATAAACCACATCACTCAGTGGGACAGTGAGCATAGTGTGCTGGGAATCAATTTACACAGCAAAGCTAAATGTAGACTGTACTGGCAGAAACAGATTATTTGTTGGTAGCAGACTTTTGGTCCCCACAGTATTGTATCAAATGATAGGCGCATATATAAAAGATATGTAAATACAAGTAACACCATAAATATATAACCTAGATAGCTAATAGTGTAGATAATATTAGTACTTATATTTAAATCTGTCCTGCACTGGAACATATACTAGGCAAACCATTTCAAATATATTAAGCTTAATATATCAAAGAATAAAAAGGAAGCATTTACCCTTTACATAGGGGTGTAACTATACATCAATCTTTGATGCATCTACGTAAATTCCTTGTAAAGACACTCTGCATTGTCTAAATACATGAGCTGCCACTACCTTTTGACTCCTACTTAAATGTATTTATATATTTATTTGTTTGGTCATTTTTGGGGGGGTGAGAGTGCCTAATAATCTGTCGTGACAGTGGATCTTAATGGGCAGTGATAATCAAGATTGGCATCTCCTGATCCTCTATGGAAGTTGCATACTGAAATATGAAAACAACACATTGAAGGTTTGCTTTAACTGAAAAAAACCAAAACCCTAAAATCTTTCTATTGTCAATACTGTATGTGTACCATCAGTGCAGGTCTACAGCAGAGACTTTTTACAATGACACAAGGCTCACTGCTTATTGTGCAGGTTGCAGACCTGATATGGAAAACAAGTCGAGGTGGAAGTTGTCAGGATATATTGTTCATTATAATTTCTTAAAAATGCTATTTAACAACCTTAAAAACCTCAAAAAGTTTCAAATAAAAACATGTTTAAAACAGTATCAAAAATATGCACTTTCTTACACTTGCATCTCCATCTCAGCTCCACCACTCGCCTTGTATTCATTGGCAACAGGAGTAAGAGAGTTGTCTGGGTTTAAAGGGCATTGCTCAGGTTGCTTTGCTGTGCTGTGCATCTTGCTTTCAGGGCGACAAAGCTGTCTGAGGTTCTGCAGAAACAGGGTAGTGATATAACTGTTAACATTACAATGAATCTGCAACACACTGCACAAATGTTATGAATACATGCAGCAATCATTTAACATACAGAGGAACATGATGGGAGGAATATTGCAATCTTGTACTTCATTCCCTGACTTTGTTCAACCACCACCACGAAGGTCACATTTGTGGTTTTTGGTGAACTGTCTCCATCAGATGGACTGTTATGACATATATTAATATCCCCCTCAGGGTGAACTGTAATAACTTTGTTGATCCCCTGACTTTTCATTATCATCACATTTTGCAGAAAGATGCTGTCTGAAATAAGTGATTTTTGGCAGTCCTGGTCATGCCAGCATATTAAAGTTCAGCGTAATCTACCAGGACTTTGCACTTATTAGAGTGGTCAGGGCAGTGTGTTGCTGGATGATGTTGAATTTAAATTTTTTACCAAAAGTTGAGTTGGTATCAGGGGTCGCGTTAACCGAATATTTTCCGTCGTTGACCGTTTTTTTAAAACGGTGACGGAAAAAGCTGAAGGTCATCTGTCATTTTGACAGGTTGCAATTCACACTCCTGACCACTTGGTGGCGAGTGAGCATATTAATTAGCTATTAGGTTCGTTCGAGATGAACTGCGCCTCGCCTGGAGATTAGACGAGATCAGGCGGCCACAGCAGGAGGTGGAGACAAAAAGCTGCAGTCAAGTCGGACAGTTTTCAACAGACTTACGAGAGAGTAGAGGAAGAGACGCGAACATCCTGTTAGATCACCTGTAGGTTACCTGTAGTCTGCAGGTCATGATCATAGCTGAAGAAATAAAGTGTGTGCTTGATCATTGATTGAAGTTAAAATAGATCTCCTGAGGTTATTGTTGCCCACATGTGCAAGTCGGGATCAAGTCGGACACAAATCTCACGCATGCACTATGCGGCGATCACCGCTGATCAATTCTGCGCAGGCCTGGCTCATCTCGAATGCACCTAGTGTCACGGCAGCTGAGTGTCAGCAGCTGAAGTTTCTTCAAAAAGCCCAATAACGATGATGGTGTTGATAAAAGAGGTATGATGTGGATTCTCTGTTCAGCGTGTTCGGACTGAATATTAATTAAAAATGAATCAAAATTAAATGCTATTGAATATGTAATTATTATCATTTTAAAAATTATAGTGACAGGTAAAAATAGATTATGACGGGATTTTTATGACCCTGTCAGTCAAAATGACAGACAATGAACAAGTCTAGCGCAACCTCTGGTTGGTATGTCTGTTCCCCCAATGGTCGCACTGAAATAATGAGAAGGCTGAGGGTTTTGTTGCTTTAAATGCACTGAGAACAAAACTACAACATTCTCTGAGATAGTATTGTATAGTACGAATATCTAATTAGAAGAAAAGAAATTTTACACAATTATTTATTTTCACTGAAAAACATTTAAATGATTATGGTGTGGTTTGTGGAGATCTGTACCAAACAGGGATCTTTTCTTAAGTTTGTAGAATATAATGTGCAGGCCAGAACATCCCTGCATTTGATTTAAAATTAGATTTTGACAAACATTTTGCCATCAGGAAACATTGTGCCTCTTGTGGTTTGAAAATTTTGGTAGGCCATATTCCAACTATGTATAAAATTTCGATTAACTGGTCAGCCTAAGCCTAGTATTATTTCTAAATTGTTTTAATAGAGTTGAAGTGATTTGTACTTGTACATTAGTGCAATTGAAAAAATTGGCAACTATTGTGACAACTGATTAAAAGTTTAAGTAATTTTTATCCCATCCACTTACATTTTAAGATCTGCTGCTTTTCTTTGTCTTACATGCAGGGTGCAAAATTTACTTTTTCGCCTACCGGCCAAATGGTTTTTACATGTTCAATTTCTAATAGCCAAGCAATAGATTTGGATTATTTTAGCTGGTGAGTGTAACAAATCTACCACGTACCTGCATATTTTACCATCATTTGGCTGACACTAATTTTGAGCCCTGATTACAGGATAGAAAAGTGAATATCTCTGGGGTTTTCGACTGTTGGTCAAACAGAACAAAAGTGATCTAAATACTATTAGTGACTGAGAAAATAATATTCAGTTTAACTGATAATAAAAATAATTTCTAGTGACTGTTAGCAGACTTGGATAAAATGGTGGGAAACATATGAGCCTGTATGAAGCACTCAGCCGCATACAGGCACAAATGTAGAGCCTACATAGAGAAGCCTCGTCTCTCATCTCTAATTTTGTACATTTTTAGGCATCATTAGTGTCAAGTTAAGCATTTTTGTCAAGCATGGTGGCATGTGCAGCTGCTTGTACTTGACCAGCATGTCTGGCTAGAGGGCCTCTTTGATATACTGCTGTTCCTTTCTAAAGCTGAAAGTATGTTACTAGACTAGTACTTGTTGTACTACAGCACCTGTGATTCTGGCAGTATTTTACTATACACAGGCCACCACACAGTCTAATGTCTAAGTAATAATTATGATAAGCGAGAATGAGAGCTATAAAATGAAGCTTTGACGCACACTTATAAATTATTACTAAAATGATAATAAAATAAAACTATTAGACATGAAACATAAAGTTGAAAGTGCAAACCATCAAAATTCTCTCAGCACAACTGAGAAGTTGTGCTTAAAAGTACAATATGTAAGTTCTGCCAATAGAGGTCTCTCTCACATTAAAACAAAAGATTTAGTTTGATGACAACATGAAGTCATGTGGGATTATGGGAGTTATTATTTTCACTGGACGAGGTAATGTATTAGAGTTTTGTTGACGTTACATTTAGTCACGTTTGCCTGCCTCCTTCCTCCCTCTCTCGCGTATTTTTTGTTTTAAAGAGCAACTAGCAGCTTGTAGGAAACGCACCTTTACCTTGAATAAATTATGGATTTCTCAGGGTTCACTCATTGTTGGAAACTTGTGGAATATTAGAAGTACACAACTCAACAAAATATATGAAATATTTTATTGTTTTCATATATTTTAATACAGATAAGGCCTAAATTACAATAGCTTTATGTGCCAAAGGCTTGCATATGAATATAGTGATCTAATACTGTAATGATTAAATTAGGGCTGCAACTAACAATTATTTTCATCGATTAGTCTGTTGACTAATTTCTAAATTAATCGCTTGGTGTACATAAAATGTGTGAAAATAGAAAAAAATGCCCCCGATAAAGTCGCAGAGCTTAAACTGACATAATTAAATTGTGTTTTTTGTCCAAGGACCAGTCCAAAACCTAAACATATTCAGTTTATCATCACAAAAGACAAGAAAACACATTCACATTTGAGGAGCTGGAACAGGTCACTTCTTGGGAATTTTAGTTTAACTGATAAATCAATGATCAGTAAAGTTACCAATTAATTTTCTGTCAATTGAATAATTGTTTCAGCTCTAGATCACACAGTACTCACAGTAGTCTTTTTCTTGAGATAGTACATACCTGCCATACTGTCCCTTTCATCTGAGTCACTTTAAAGATGATCCACAGGGGAACCAGGAGAACACAAAACAGTCCAAGGGACCAGCCCAGAGCATAAGCCCAAGTGGGGTAGATGTAGGTTTTGTTGAATTTAAGAGGGTTGTACTTCACCACTGAAAAGATGAAAGTACCCTGCGAGGAAAAAAAAAGTAAGTATTTTCATACAGTATCAGTGAAAACTGTAACCTGTTTGACAACATTTTTACTAAAACCTCTAACTGGAATACTGACTTTTACCAGTGGTCCACTGATGTCTGCTCAGGTCTTAATGTAGTTTATGGAAGTGTTCTGAATAAATGTAACACACATATTCATTGGTCTGTTGTGGTGTCTGTTAATTCACATGGCTCACATGGTATGGCGAAAACTATTTGGACACCAATGTCAACATGCTTTTGTGTACTTTTGGTCTGGGCAGGTTTTTCTTCATGGTTCTGCTATTCTGTTTAATTCTAATTAAGCAGAATCTAAATTTCATCAAGTACACAATCATATTTTAGATAATAGTTGTTTTTTTGGCCAAAGTTTGGGAAATGCTTTTTCCTGTTTCAACATGACAGTTCCTTTAGGGCAAAGTTTGTCTTTGTCCACATAGAAATAGTTTTCTGATTTATGTATGAAAGTGCTTGACTGGCCTGATAAGACGTGGGTGGTGATAGTGTTACCTGGAGGGGCGTGATTGGGAGGAAAGGCCTCCCCGATCTGAATCCGAGTGGTGTTTTGTTATTAGACTTCTGTGCTAGTCACAGTTTGTCCATAACGAACACCATGTTCAAGCATAAGGGTGTCCATCAGTGCAAGTGGCACTGGGACGCCCTAGGTTGAAGGTCAATGATCGACTTTGTGGTCGTGTCATTTGACCTTTGGCCGTATGTCTTGGTCACTCAGGTGAAGAGAGGGGCTGAGCTGTCAACTGATCACCACCTGGCGGTGAGTTGGATCCTCAGGCAGAGGAGAAAGCTGGACAGTCTCGGCAGGCCCAAACGTATTGTGAGGGTCTGTTTGAAATGTCTGGTGGAACCCTCATTGAGTCCGAATGGACCATGTTCTCCACCTCTATTGTTGACATGGCCATTCGGAGTTGTGGCCGTAAGGTCTCCGGCACCTGCCACAGTGGCAATCCCCGAATCCAGTGGTGGACACTGGAGGTAAGGGATGCCATCAGGCTGAAGAAGGAGTCTTATCGAGCTTGGTTTGCTTGTGGGACTCCTGAGGCAGCTGACAGGTACCAGCAGGCCAAGTGTGCTGTGGCCTGGGCAGTTGCAGAAGCAAAAACTCGTGTATGGGAAAAGTTCAGGGAGGCCATGGAGGAGGTCTACCGGTCAGCCTTGAGGAGATTCTGGCAAACCGTCCGGCGCCTCAGAAGGGGGAAGCAGTGCCCTGCCAACACTGTTTACAGTGGTGGTGGGGAGCTGCTGACTTCGACTAGGGATATTGTCGGGCGGTGGAAGGAATACTTCGAGGATCTCCTCAATCCCACTGATGTGCCTTCTGTAGAGAAAACAGAGGCTGGGGACCCAGAGGTTGATTCATTCATCACCCAAGCTGAAGTCACTGAGGTAGTTCGGAAGCTCTACGGTAGGAAGGCTCTGGGGGTGGATGAGATCCGCCCTGAGTACCTCAAGTCTCTGGATGTTGTAGGGCTGTCTTGGTTGACACGCCTCTGCAATGTCACGTAGCAGTTGGGGACAGTGCCTCTGGACTGGCAGATCGGGGTGGTGGTCCCTCTATTTAAGAAGGGGAACCGGAGGGTGTGCTCCAACTATAAGGGGAGCTGAGGTAGCTCGGGTATCTATATCAGATGCCTCCATGACACCTCCCTGAGGAGGAGTTCTGGGCATGCCCCACTGGGAGGAGGCTGGCCTGGGAACGCCTTGGGATCCTCCCGGAAGACCTGGAGGAAGTGTCCGGGGAGAGGGAAGTCTGGACATCACTGCTTAGGCTGCTGCCCCCGCGACCCAGCCCCGGACAAGCGGAAGAAGATGGATGGATGGATGGAGACAGTGATTGATAAAGGTGTAAAGGATTCCATAACAATATAGGTTGGTACTGTTGAAGCCTCTGACACTCACAGTACAGAAGGCAATATTTTTTCTGTTAAATACCCTTGTTTTTTACCCTTAGTAACAAAGATAACAGTGTTCCTAGTCCTTCAAACAGAGACCTCTCAGATCTAACCCATTTGTCCAAATGCAATTTAAGAAACTTTATTGACTTCATATATTTAAAATTCTGTCAGCCCTTTAAAAAAACAGCACAAGATGATGACCTTTGAGGATAGAGGAAGACAAGTGGTAACCAACAAAAACGTCAGGTTGATGACCAGAATGAATTTAAATTTTCATTTATTCTGGCTTACAGGCTCTGCCATTTGGATTATGCACAAATATACATTATACATCATTAGCATGTATAATTAATTAGCATTATACATCAAAATACTTGTTTGTCTGCTTTGTTTTGTTTTGTTTTGTTTTTTCTTTTCTTTTTTTTTACTATTGATGGGAATTAAAGATATTCTGTTTCACTCACCATACAAACAGTGGGGGTGATGTAAAGCCAGCAATATTTCATCAGTGGCCACGGACGATAACCTATCATGTCTTCAATGTTGTCATAGAGACTATCTGCACCTGATAATCAAAAGGAAAATAAACAGCCAGTTTTAACTTCAAATCTGTAGAAAATGAAAGGCATTCTGAACAGTAACCCACAATACTATGGTACTATCCATACAAAGTTTTGTATTTTAGTCAGATTTGAGCATCATGATTAAAAAACAACTGAAAATTAAACATACAATTAGCAAAATATATGGTATATAGAGTCAGTCTTTGCATACAAGATGAAAACTGTGGAAGTAATAATTTCTTTTTTTTAATTATACTCACTCTGGGATATAATAACTAAATATTCAGACCAAAAAGTAAATGGGAAGGAGTGTGAGATTAGTGTTGCATGTTGGTGCAAGTGTTGGAGTTATAATTTCTTCACCATGTCACATATCTTTCTCACCCTAACCACAAACCCCTAGCTGAAGCAGTATTTAAATCCCTCTTGAGAAGGGGGCAGTGCGAAGGTGGTGCGTATAGAGTTCTCTTAGATCTTTTGTATTCATTCACAGTCAAAGAAAGAGTGCCTAAGAGACTACAGGGTGCCTACCCCCCCTCACTCCACCCCAAAAAGGATCAAATGTCTATCAGGCTTAAAAAGGAGAGATGGAGGGAACAAAGGAGGCCAAATATCAAGTCAATCAACTGATCTTGTACACAAACAGATGTCTACAGATGACTGATAACTGACACTTACCACGTCCAATTTCAAATTTGAAATTATTCTTTTTGGGACATCTGAACTTTGCCTGAGTTTTTTTTTCTCTTAGTACTCTTCATTTCAAAAACACAACAAACCACAGAATAAAGGCTTTTTAATCTTTTGTCATAAGGAGCACATGCCGTTTTTATTATTCTTGTTGTTGTTGTTGTTATTATTATTAGTAGTAGTACTATATTTTTTTCATCAAATGTTTTTTTTAACTATGACCAAACCTTTTAAAACCTTTTAAAACTTAAAATAATTTTGTAGAATGAAGACCATTTCAGCAGGCATAAAACAATGAAAGCTGTATCAAATATTTTGTTGATTAATATAGGACAACCATAATGACTCACCGTATATCCATCCAATTGCTATGGACTGACACACTGAGAGAAGGAGAAGATTGTTGCCACTGCAAACATAGTGGTCAAAGAGTTGAAGGAAATACAAGCCTCCCTGCAGGACGATATGGGTCAGTTGTTACTGCACATCAACACAAATACAACACACATTCTTGCTTGATTTCAGTGTGCTATAGGTGAGGACTGCACATTCTTCAAACCCAAATAGTCCCACTGGACCTAAAGCCCATTTGCCCGATGGCCTGTTGATCTGAAAACAAATGCCTATTGCGCCAAAAATGTACACTCTCCCTTAGGGCTGCAAGACATAGTAAAAAAGTCATATTGCAATATTCTGACTTAAACTGCAATTGTGATATGATTAGTAGGAATGATCATTTTTGCTTTACAGTTTTCATTTTACTGAGGAAAAAATTGTGATGATGCGATATTTGTTGGGGTCTGTACCAAACAAACATGTTTTCTTAAATCTTGAGAACAAGGTTTTTAGGCCAGGGCATCAGGGCCTCTCTGCAGCACTACAGTACTTCTTTATTTCTTTTTCAAAAACTTGCAATTCGGTTCTGATTCTGCGATTTGGCACTTGGCCTTTTTGTGATTTTGAGAGTTAGACCCCAAAACAAACACCCATTTCTCAGTAACAGACTAACCCTAACCCCTAACCTAATGGTGAGTGTTTATTTTCAGAGCAATGGCATTTTGTTTCCAGACAACAGGCCGTTGGGCAAATGGGATATCAGTGCAATGTAACATTTTTCTGACTGATGGGGTTTTGGAATAATGGGTTGTCAGAGCAATGGCATAGCATCCTACAGGTCCAGGACAGACTGTAAGAAGGCAAAAACAAGACTAGATCAAAACCTAGTCCATAGGGCTTGACCATGTACAGTATGAAAAGAAAGTAGGATTTCAATATGAAACAAGGGCTTTTGACTTTAAACGAATACAGGAAGTGGCAGCGTCCATTTTCAGCACAGAGGGTGGACTGTCTCAACCAGGCTGTAAAGATAAGTTCATGATTATGTTAGTACAGTGTCCCCAGGGTGAGGGTGTGCACACTAAAATTAACTTCATTGTGCCTCGTGCGTCAAGCATTAACCCTGTGGAAAAATTCAGGACTGGTTGTGCCCGTTCATATTAAAAGACTGGTGGCAAAACTTCACCAACTAATGGTGTAACTTCATCACTTACTCTGTATGTCAGCCCCTAGACTCACAAGTCAGTCCCTAAATGTTTTGCTCAATAGAGAGAAAATCTCCCAGCTTTCTTTGTAAAACAAATAAGCATTCAGATTCATCACAATTTCTGGTTCCCTATCCTTCCTGCAAAGGCAAGAATCACAAAAGGAGAACAGTAAGATTTTATCAGCCTTCAGAGTACAGTAATTGTTACTACTGATGGAGAGCTAATGTTATTTTGAGAGGGAGGCTGCTGAAGTTCAAATGTGACAGTACAGTAGAGTCTGACTGTTGTCTCTAACTAAAACTCAGCCTAGCCTAGATCAACAGTTGTCTATTGATGGGTTTTGTTACTTACAGACAAGATTAAGCCTAACAATACCTTGGTAATCCATTTTTAGGAGTGTCTGGCCACTGTGTTTGCTCATCGATTCACTTGGACAGGGGGAAGGCTAAGGGAACATAACAGCTGACGGATTAACCTTAATAATGCAAAGATATTGCAAACGCTCTGGTTCAGGTATGGTCACAGAATAATTCTTAGACATATCTATAAAACAAAGGTTTGTTTAACTTGACATGAATTCATACCAAACTTGTCAAAATTGTAACTCAGAATGACAAAAAGTTATCTATGGAATCCCTGGTTTTCTGTCTCTCAAAAGGGGGCACAGCCTGACGTTTTGGCGAAATACCCATATGGGCCATTTTGATGTATTGTTTCTGTTAAGGCGTGTAAGGGGCGTAGATTTGTTAGAGGTTCTCAATGCTATTGTTCAGGCAACTATTTTACATATAGAAATCTCCAGATGATTGGTAGGCGGTGAGATCTCAGGTGGTCCAAGAGCATAGTGGATTAATCAGTATTGGTCTGATTTGGACAGTACACGGGTTAGTTTTTATTTATTGTTCATTGTGAACAGATCACACCCATGAAAAGTTCTGTGAGAGACCAAGTAGAGTTCTCACCTCAGTGACAAGAAGGAGGCCGAGAAAGAAGCAAACGGAGCAGAGACAAAGCAGCAACAGTTCTCGACGATAAGCTCGTCGAAACACGGTGGGGAACATATCTGTCACTGACGTCATCAGGCACTCCAGACTCACAAACTGCCACAGACACAGACCAGTCAGTAAACTGAAATACTTTCATGTAGAACAAACAAAACTATTGTCTTCAATTAACAAAGTTTAATCAATAAAACTAAACAGAGAATTTAGTATGTTTTTAACTCACCTGTGTATCAGCACCCAACAAAATGACCATGATGAAGAAACATATTGCCCATAACTGAGGTAGAGGCATCATGGCCACTGCTCGTGGATACGCAATAAATGCCAAGCCAGGTCCTGTATTTGAAAGCGTAATCAATTTTTAAATGATACAATTTAGATTTTAATTTTAAGTGACAATATGCATCTTTTTCTGATCATGTGACAAAAATAGTAATACACTCAGTTGCCACTGCATTCCAGCTACAACAAATGACCCCTTTTTGGCTTTAAGTTCCCTAAATTCTCTGAAGTACAGATTCAGTCAATTGCTGCAGACAAGAACTATTGACCTATGAACCCTCTCCTCTTGACCTCTATCACCCCTCTGTACACGACCCACATCCCATCTTTCTAAATTCCTGTTGCAGATCCAAAATAAAATACTTTTATGCTGAACATATTGTGTGGTTTTAGTTTCCATTTAAAATCAGGCAGACATTGTAAAACCACAGTAATACACATTTGTTTCAGCCTTAGGTACAGTCACAGTTATTTGGACGGTCTTACCAGAGGCAGCCACTTCTGATATTGGCAGTCCTTGTTCGTACGACATGAAACCCAAAACTGAAAAGATTGCAAACCCTGCCACAAAGCTTGACCCGCCATTCACCAAACACAGAACAAATGTGTCCCTGAGGAAACAAACAAACAAAATGCATTCATGGTCATTTTATTTAATATTTTAAAAACTGATTGAATTGTGTAAAACCTATACAACAAGAAGGAAACAAAGATGCATGATGAGAGAGTCTGGTAAGCAAATTGTGATGAGCATTTTCTGTTTTACATTTTATGGAGTAAATGATTAATTGTAAAAATAATTGGCAGATAAATCCATAATGAAAATAATCATTAGTTGCCAATCAAGTCAATATGTTTAGCATATCAACCAATAATGAAAATTATTGTCAGTTACTAATCAAGTCATTAATATATTTGTGAAAACAAGAGAAAAACTATTAAGGCCAATCTACACATGATTTTGTGATGCATTTAAATGAAAAAAGACAAAGCTAGAGCACTTACTTGTAACAATCATTGTTATACTGATTGTAACTGCCCAGAGCTGTCAAACTCCCCTGACAAATCCCAAAAGAGAAAAGAACTTGTGCACCTGCATCCATCCAAACCTAAGCAGATGCCAAAACATAAATATTAGTGAAGTTTCACCACCTAAACTTCTGTAAGAGTGGAGACTTTGAGCCTCTTCTGGAAGACTATTGAGCTGGCAGCTTATCTTGGTGTTTATGTTGAATGTTTGACTTTATTACTTACTTGAGGGTCCACCAACCTTGTCGGGTCAGGATAGAGGTAGAAAGATAAGCCGTCCATCGCTCCTGGTAAAGTGAGTCCACGAGCCAACAGAACCACCAGCATCACATAGGGGAAAGTGGCTGTAAAGTAAACTACCTGTCGAGACAAAGGCAGGTTTATGCTGTTAATGTTATTTTAAGACACTGTTGATTATTGGAATATGACAAGAGGCTGCAGCTAACACTTTATAATAACCATCATTAATAAATGGATAATTAAACTTTAGTCACTAGTTATTTATTTTTCTTTTATTTATTTTTTATTACGTTCAAATAATGTTTATATGTGCTTTATAAACCATTTATTAACCATTTACAAAGTATTATATCAGTTGTGGGACTTTCAAAAGGCACAAAAACTACATGAGCAGATTTAGGAAAAGATCATGGTTTGGCTTAAATTAAGTATGCAAGTTAATTTACATAAGATATGTGAAAGAGTTACATAAAAGAATAACTACGTAAATATCAAGAGGGCTTGCTGAACACTAAATATTAACTAAGAGCCTGTTTGCACCTGGTATTAACATCTGTCTTGTGTGATCTGATCACAAGTGGACAGCTCTAATTACGTCACTTCACACCTGGTGCCACAATGTGGCTCAAATGACCACTTGTTATCGGATCTCACTTCCCCATTGTTTTTGCACATAAACACCTGCATCATTTCTGTGTGCAAAGACAAAATATGTAGTTTCTAACTGAATTGAATGAATTTACTGTTTATCAGACCACAAAGAAGACAATAATCAGGTTGGAAAATGCTTTACTGGGGTAAGTAAAATGCCACACCAGGCTATTAAATCTAGTAACAATTAAACTGAATTATAATCGATCAGTCGTCAGTAATGTTTCATGCAAAAAAAAAATACAGAGATTTTTTTTTTACTTATTTTCATATTTAAGTGAATATCTTTGGGTCTTGGACTTAATGTTGAACCCCTGCACATCAGCGTTCATAGTATAAATGGCACAAATATAGCACCAGTCTCACAGCAGATGCTGGTACAAAATGCAAGTGGGAGATAGATTTGCCTCACCTACCAATCAAAAAAAAGTTATCTATTGAGTGCCTGGTAATACTGTCATTCATATTCACTAGCCATTTGGCCATTGGACAAAAAAAGTTAATTTTGCACCCTGACTACAAAAGCTGTGGTCAAATGCATCCCGCCTTGGCAAGTGGTTTGAGTGATGAGATCACATTGCGTTTTGTTTACACTTGTATTTAGCACTGTCCACTTGTAATTCTGTCACCCATGGTGTTGACTGGCTTATATATACTGCAGTTTTCAAAGTTGGATACCAAACCATGATAATTCCTTGGTGTGGTTATCTATATAGTCAAAGATATAAAGTCAAAGATGACAACACAGCTAGTTGTAATGTCTGTAAAAGAGTGGAAACACCAACAGTATGCTGAAACATCTTTCTACATCAGCATGGAAAAATGAAGAAATGGCATATATTGGACACACTACACACCCACTGGTGTTAGGGTTGGGCAATTGGACGAATATATCATCTATCAACGATGGGCTGAATCCCAGATCGCTTTTTTTGGCCGATTTTTAGGGCAGTATTTGTCATTTTATTTTGCTACTGTAATAGTCTGCAGAGTGACAGCCTCTGCTCTGCACCGCGCTCTCATCCACCCACTCAGCCGACCACGACTGCGCTGAGCTGGGTGACAAGTGAGAGGAAAACAGCCTGCAGTCAGACTCTTTGCACTGTTTTCATGCAGTGAAATAAGGATTCATTTCGACCAAACCAGAGTTGGTGATTGTTGGAAGAGTGGACAGACTAACAAAGATGGTTTTGGTGAATTTTTACATGTTTTTCTGTCGAGTTTGAATTAAGTGTGTCTTCCGAGGAGTTAACGAGCCAATTAAGCTTGTCTGAGTTCAGTAAAAGAGAGAAACTTGAATTCACAAAGTGGGCGGTTGTTCACTGTGTGAATGGAAAATATAAAATAAGTGTGAGAACTTTTTTTTTTGTAATTTCTAGACACTTTGTGAATTTATTTTGTCTACTGGATGTAGTGAATGTATGCAGCATGGGTAACATTGTGAATTTGCTGCTCGCGCACATGTCCCAGCTGAGACTGGAGAGGACAAGAGGAGGTGGGAGGGGGACGAAGATTGCCAGTTGCCGATTGATGGGCTGACAACGATTGTTTGGAAAATTTTAATATATTGCCCAACTCTAACTGGTATGAATAAAATCAATTATCATCCCAGTCATACACATGCAAGCACACATTCCTGATAGATTACTTAAAATGAATGAAGTGTTTCTAAAGTGTTTCTTATAAGATAATAGTGATAACTTTCCATCCTGTCTGTATTACAAACTGTTGTGCAGTGTTTTGGCAACTGTCGAGCCTTTGAAAGCTGTCTCCGCTCTAAATGCCTGTTAACATAAGCTACTGTACAATATTCCAGTCCCTCCAGGATTTCACAGGCTTTTTGGGGATTGCTGCAGCTTCAAATGCCTGATTTCATGGCAGCTTTTCTGAAAGACTGTGAGGCATGTTGTAACGTTTTTAGGCATTTTTGCAATGAAATTTTTGGAGGAAGTTCACAGAACATGTCAATAATAAATGTCAATAACAATGACAAACCTGTGTTCTTTTCTGTACTTGTGATAAAATAATTTAAAATGCTGAGGTGGTTCATTGAGATGCACATGTACACAGGGACTGTAAAGCTCATACAAACACATGGGAAGCTACGATGATCTGTAAAATTTGTGAAAAAGTTGCAGTCAGAATTGCAAGGTAATCCACAATTCACATGGATTGGCTGAATTTATGTTAATTGTTACAATCACAGAAGCGCAGTTTCCTAGGGGGACTGGTATTCTCTCGTCCATCTCTGTGACTGTCATATCCCCTGACCACCTCCCATCTAAGTAATGGACCATTTTGCTTTAGAAAGACATTTTCTAAGCATCTAACATCACAGAAAACCACTCACTCATTATTTCTGTTACAGAACGGCGCTGCTCTGATGACATCATGGGCAGCTGTGTTTATATTTTCATTGTTCTGTGTCCCCTAACACACTTTTGACTCTGCTAAATGTTTTTTTTGTTTTCATCTGCTGATTTATAACAGCAGGACACAAAGGTCTCATGGGCAGCTGTGTTAATATTTTCCAATTGCTTCGTACCTCCTAACATGTCTGACTCTGCTAAATCGGTTTTGTTTTTGTCTGCAAAAATATTCTTGCATGAGGTCCATTTTTCCACAACGCCTCATCAGAAATGCTACCTTCCAGTAATGCATAGAATAGAGACAAATTCGAGGTAAAACTGGAATAAATGAGAAATACAATGAATACTGATTACTCTATATACAGCATAATGCAATTAAGCAATACTAGTATAGATATGTATAAAAATGCAGGGCAGATCCAATCCACCTTGATTTTGGATTAACATGGCAAGAGGAAAATGAACTTTGAAAAAGAGTTCATATTCAGTCTGACAGACACAGTCAGGGCTGCTGCAATAAGTGCAGTTTTAAAATACTGCACCCTATTGACACGCCAACAGCAGGGGATGGCAGGCAGCTCCAAAAAACACTGTGCTCATGTTCTGTTTTGTTTTCTGTTTTTCCATCTTGTTTTACACTTAAGTGTGTGTTACATGAATGAACAAATGCTTCAGCAACTTTCACAAGCACTAGGAGGGCCAGTAACACTCAAGCTTAAGGATGGATTGACACTGGTTGTCATGACCCGAATTTGAACTTGAAAAGCTGTTATGTCATGAATCTTCATGAAAGATTATGAATTGATGCAGAAAAGTCAATAATTGGAAATTTAAGAACCAACTGTCAACATTATGATTGCCTATAACAATTTTGTATAATTGTAGCCCTCTGAATCGGAATCAAATTGAATTGTGCTAAGAGATTCCTACCTCTTATGTTAAGTGGCTGATGTGGTTACTGCCACATATTGGATTGATGTTAAACAAATCTTGCAATATTGAGAGGCAGACAAGAGAAACTGTGGTTTACGAATGTTAAGCCTCATTTAAAGTCAATTCAATAATGAGGTTAATAGGTAACTGTTTTTTCATGTTGCTTCGTGTGGAAGTTTATAATGCAGCAGCATTAACTGTTGGAAGGAATCTTGCATCCCTAATAGACATGTCCTGAAGCTAAAGATATAGCTATGTGCGAAAAAGAAATGATTAAACTGCAGCCATTCATTTGCATTTTTGTGTAACTATGACTACTGCACAGCAGCTAGCTTGCTCAGGACAAGTTGCTCATTTGGCAGTGAATGGAGATCTGCTGAAAACATTACACTTATCATTACTACTGTATCATAAATGAAGTAATTTGCAAAAACAAACAAAATAGTGGCACTAATACTGCTTGCCGCAATGTTGAACCAATCCAAATAACCGCAGGGGGAAGTCTGTGAACAGCAACGTCGCAAATGCAATCCCAAAATGTTTTAGTAGATTTCCTTTTCAGATATTATAATGAAAGGAACACATACACACACACACACACACACACACACACACACACACACACACACACACACACACACACAAACAAAATCCATTGGTTTATTCCAAAGAAAGACTTCTACCTTCCCAGTGGATCTCACTCCCTTCCAAACACAGAAGTAGCACAGGATCCACGCCAGTAAGAGGCACAAGGCCAGCTCCCACCTCAGGCTACCAATCTCCTCAATTCCTTGAGATATACCCAGTACTCGCCTCCTGAGAAGAAACAAGCCATATTGTCATAACAGGGTCAGTAAAACCGTTGGGAGACAAAAACACTGGGAACTTTGTTCAAGACTATTAATAATTACCCTGAAATAATAAAGAAAGTTATTGAGACAGTGAAGAATGACTGATCAGTGTGGCTGATAACATGGTATTACAGCTTTTATCCATTGCTTACGTACTACAAGTGAATGCTACATCAAAACCTCGAATTTTTGTAACAAAGGCACCAATAGTACAAATACTTTTTCTGCTTTCTGCACTTTTTTTTTTTTTTGCAATTCTGCAATACACTTATTGCAAATCACTACACTGTTTCTGACATCAGACACTTGGTTGAAAAGTGAAATGTCTTGCTATCACTGGGGAAACACTTGTATTCAAAATGCAAAACACACCTGAAATTTGGAAGTAGAGGAAGTAGAGAGGAGAATGAGGACAACAACAAAGAACAGGACCAGGCAATGGATGGAGACATATCTCCAACAACATTAGATGATGAGGGAGGTTTGGCAGTCCAGTTTAATCTGAGGCTCTACACTGTGGCACCCAGAATACAGACCCTTAGACTGGAGAACAGGTGTGTATTCAATTTTCTACATCTTGACTCATCATTCTGCATCACAGTAAATTGTCGTCCTACAGTAAGTCTGTACTCCTCAGTGAACAACAACAAAAAAGTAGGTAGCTTATAGTGCTGTGAAGTACATGTAATACAGTTGGTGTAAAAAAAGGAACCTAACCAATGACATTATGTGTTTTCATTTTCTACAGAACTGACAGTTGACCTCCAGAGGGTGGAAGGTAACCTCTACCAATGAACAGGAACTGGACATTGTTGTCAGTATTTTTCCTTTCATGTCACTGTAATGTTACTACAACTATTTTTCTTTCTGTGTTTACAGTAACATATTGCATCGATTACCGTTTTGTAATTCTTTTTGTGTGTGTGTGTGTGTGTGTGTGTGTGTGTGTGTTGTTTGTGCAATGATAAACATATACATGAGTTGTGTTTTTTTCTGAAGCCTTTCTGTTTTTGTTTTCTTTGAAATATAAGTAGATTTACTGTATTAGAAAAATCTTTTGCAGATGAGAAAATTAAATATGTGTACAAAGTACTAAAAACAGCAGTGTTTTTATACAGGACATCAGTGTATTGTTGCTGCTTTGAGGAAATAATTAAAATGGTGCATGTTTACATCATTTTGTTGCACAAATCCCATTTTGAAAGGGATGTTTGGTTTTGATTGTGGTTTTATTTTGACATAGAAGTGAGATGTTTCTGTCCAAGTGCTGTGACTTATTTGGCTTGTCTGTAGAGTTTTGAGCCAAATTCTGCAACAAGGGTATGAGGAGTGGGTAAAAACTGTTAAAAGTGGAAATGAGTAACACTTGAACAGAGTAATGTATTCAAAACTAAGCGCCAATTACAATACTTAAAATCAGCCCTGCATACATATCAACCCTATATAACCAAATTAATAAATGATTAGTTTGATTTTGTATCGTTTCTGGATCTTAGCATATGACATGGAATAAATATGACTCATTTCTTTTTAGCTTGCCAACAAGTGTAGAGTATTAAATCCAAGTCATAATCAGTATCACTTAACTAAAGTCAACTGTGGTTTAGTGGCTAAATGGCTTAAGGAAAGGAAATCCTCCAGCTGAGCCACAAGTTGTCTCAGTGGTTTATTTTTCCAACACATCCTAAAATTAGATCAACTGTGCAGAAGAATGTGTTTTTAGGTCAAAATGTCTTAACTGTGTTCACAGTGCACTGAATTTTCTTCATGTTATCTGCTGAGACAGATTGACCATGATTCATCAATGTCGAAAAACTTTCACACCCTGTTTTTATGGCTTTGCTGCCAAATGTATTTGTTTGTAACGGCCAAGTAGAGTGTTGTGTAGAATTAAGATTCTGTCGACAGGCCATGGCAGATATATTCCAGAGAATACAGTGAGGTTTGGCACTGTGGAACTTTGTACAAAGACATTCTTAGAAAAACTAAAAATGGGAGCCAAAATGATTTCCTTGAAAACATGAACCATATTTTTTCACCAGTCTTGACTCAAAGGAAGTTGACTGGCTTTTTTAAAATGTCTACCACCTACCAGGGATGTTCCTGGCAACTAATTTCCCTGTCGAATAAATGCAAAATTTAATTCAGACTAGTCAACTAGTCTAACAGTAAACACTCAGAAAGCAGTTAATGTTGAGCACAGTGTATTAACTGATCGCGTTAAAACACTGTCTAAAAAAATATTATGTGTATTAAGAGCCATTTGAAGTGATAATCATGGTCTACATTCGCCAAATCATATTTTACGTTGGGGTTGTGTGGGCCATCAGGGCCTACATGCTGGATGAGAGGGGCTGCCGTCTGATGGGGCCACAGCCCTGATTAGTGGTTCGTGGCTGCGTAACACCTTAGCGGCAACAGTTAACTTGCATCGTACATGAATAAAATATCGATAAATAGTGTAACCGACAAGTACTTCTAGTGCCGACTAGCAAGGGTGGTGACGTATAATCATGTTATCGAGTAGTTGCACACATCCCTACTAGCTACTGACAGATAAATATACAAACTTCAACAATCACTCAATATTAAGTCATTATTTTATGTATGAAATCTACTAGCCACATTAATATTTTACCAGCATTTGGCTGGTGGCTGGTGCTAATTTCCCAAACATGTTCACAACATTGAAATAAAGATGGACGTCATGTCCTCACTTCCTCCCACTGTGCAACAATGAAGCCAAAATATCTTGAATATGGGTCCTGCCATCTTGCTCTGGTGACATCATTTGGAGCCAGAGTCTGCACAGTAGTGATCAGGGTTGGATTGTGCTTTTGAGGTCCCGCCCACGGCTCAATTGTAAGCGTGTAAACCCTATTTTTTAGTATCAAGAAATTAATTTAAACCAAACTTATCAGAAAAAAGGAACATGAGTGAAACTACGTTAGAGATTTTTTTTTTTTTTAACATATATAAGTCCATGTCTGCTAACATGGAGTGGGTGGGGTTTATGACCTATACTGCAGCCAGCCTCAAGGTGGCACTAAAGATGTTTTGGCCTAACTTTTGTTTTTGTTACTGGTTCACAATTATAATTTAGTGTGTTAGCATGTTAACATTTGCTATTTAGAAATGAACACAGTGTACAGCCAAAGCTAACAAGAATGTCATTAGCTTTGCAAGTATTTAGCCATTAGGCAAATGCAAAAAAGAATTTGACCTATTGATGCCGCTAGAAGAGGAAAAGTCTCGGGATCACCAAAACTTTCTTTGGAAGACATAATTGTCTGAACCAAATAGAAATCCATCCCATATTTGTGAAGATATTTCTTGCAAAACCACAAATTTGAACCTCATGGTGGTGCTTAGGGAAAAATTTTAAATACCGAAGTGTTAAAGATTTATTGTCAGCTGTTGAGCTATTGAGATATGTTGAGATATTTCAGTTTGGACAAAGTAGTGGACCCTGTGAGAGACTGATACTGCCATTCTTAAAGCCCTTGCTGTACAGAGGGTGCCAGTGTTCTTTTAGTGTCAAGCCTCTTACAAAATGAGCTGTAAAGTGAGTAAATTACACTTACTCCCAGAATTCTGTTGCAGGCGTTGTTGCATTTACAGCTGCTGTCCAATTGGATGATGCATTCTTTTTATCAAATTCAACACAAGACTCTGTGAATAAAACAAGGACATATTTTAATTGAACAAAACGTAGCTGAATATTTGAAAACAGAATGACATGATACTGTACAGTTCCATATACTTATCAAATACAAAATAATCCTCAATCATTTTATATTAATTTGCTGTGTGAAGGACTGGGCTTTGTGTTCCCAATGTTTGTCCATTTCCCAAGAAGTCTGAGTGAAATGGGCCTGTCTGCATTTGTACCTGTGTTCCAGCTGTTCCTGCAGCTGGCCCATGGAACCTCAGCGCTAAAGGACGAGAACAGATAGAAGAATGCCCATGCCTGGATGACGATGTATGACACAGCAGCATATGCAATCACAACCTGGGTTGCATAACCAATCCCTGAGGAGACAGACAAGGTGTGGTACATAGATTACATAGATAGATTACATAGATTAGTGATAGTTATTAGGAAAATAATACCAATACTGATAATAAGTATTCTCAAAGCTGCGACAAGACACTCTGGAGAAAGATAGTTGATTGTTGGGTTTGTTGGTTGGTCGTGTGACCACTCAATTCACTATTTCATTGGACCATACACATAAAATAAGGGCATGTTCAGTTTGAACTCAGTGTGCACCATTACGGCTTCTAGATTGTACAACCTGAGCGAGGGATGGTGTGTGTCAGAGGTGTTAACCAATCTGTGTATAAAACCACAGGCGTATCAAAAGGCAGTGCAATGCACTGGTGCACACAACAGGGTGTTCAACACAGTACCACTTCTCTTTAACGTTTTCTCACGGCTGAATGCAGCCCAGATGGAAGCAGGTGGGTTAGCTGAGAACAGGCATGGTTGCTCAGGCTGTGGCATGAATGGATAAACTTTTGACACCAGGTTTTTTTCCCACTCTGAGATGTTTAACTATTTGATCTTGTTGACACATGGCAAGGAAAACATTTCGGGAAAAAGAAATTGAGTAAGACCTGTGCCACAGAGACAAACACCGCCAGTCTGTCTCTAGCCTTCCAGATGGATTTGTTCTGGCTCCACACCAGTGACAGGTGTGGCCAGAGGCATTATGCTTTCTGGTTGTCCGTCCTTCTAATTCTTGTGAACATGGCATTTCACACTCACCTGGTGGGAACTCTTAAAATTTTGCACAAATGGGCCTGTATCCCTAATGTGAAAGCCTCCTTTGATAGAGTTGACCTTATGATTTTAACTGAATGCCTTAAGTAGGGGGTTGGCATATAAGATCATTCCTGTCTTTCTAATAGGAAACTCTGTGTGACCATTGTTGACTTCATATGCTCCACTTCCCATTTCTCCTGTGTAGTGTCTAAAGACTCAGTCCTAGGCCCTTTATTATTCTCCATTTATATGTTAGCTGTATGTCAAATCTTTTATCAACATCAGTTTCCACTTTTATATGGACGACTCCCAGATGTATTTCTCATTTGACTCTGCTGTAACTACTGCACCACTGAACACACTTGTAGAAAGTAGTTGTAGAGAGGAAGAGGCTGTAGTATAAGTGGTATTGGTTGCAAAAAGAGTCAAATTTCAAAGTATTTTTAGTATGTTGAATATGTTTTAAACATTCTTTCCACTGACTTAAATCACTGAACATTCCAATGTTTTAATGGCTTCTGTAGCTGAAAGTATGCAGAAGTAGTAGTTGGCTGAAAAATGTAATGAGGAAGAATAAGACGTCATAATAATAATGATAGTAAGAGAGGCAATTTCTCAAAAAAAAAAAACTGCTGTGTAAATGTTGGATGTCGAAAAGCTGACACAATACTGCATTGTTGACTTCAAAAGTTGAACAACCGGATTTGCTGAGGCATCCTGGTATTTTTGGCACACTGCATTTGACTGTGTATTGAAAAATATAAATATTATTCGTCCAAATTGTAAGCTTGCAAATCAATTGCATTGCTCTACTAAGGGCAGGGAGCCAAACCACATTGCTTTGATAATGGCTGGGTGCTAAACCACATTGCTGGTTAAACTTTGTATGAAGAAGCCGCTTATTTTAATGCTTTCAGCATTTTCACCTAAAAAGAATACAAGAATGAGTATAATAGTGTAAATTCTGGGTCAGCATCCACACTAATCAAACCTCTTAAAACTTAGGGTAGCATATTTATTATGTATTAATGGGATAGAGCTCAATTTTTGAAAAAAAAAAAAACCAACTTATTTATGTTTGTGTCACAAAATTATGCCTGTTAGTGTTTAAATGATAAGATATATATCTATAAATTAAATGAGATGTCATGTACATGCCCATCCAGCATTTGTATATATTTTGGAGAGGGTTAGCCTTGAAAGGGTGACACATTTCCTCATTTTCTGTCTACGTTACTCCTGCTAGTTACATGTTACAGTTCTGTTTAACACACTTACCTTCAAACAAGGGGCAGAAGTGCCTCCAGCAGGTGATGCACCCTTGAGATGTGAACTGTCCCATGGCCGTCTCCAGGAGGAACATCGGGATACCACAGGCGAGCAAAAACAAGACGTATGGAACCAAAAATGCACCTAAGAGAAATGTGATGAGAGTGACAAGCATGCAAAAATACCATTGTTCTCTCATGGAAAATCTGACGATGAGGCACAGTGCATATGACCTGGCCTGTTTGTTCCTGTTTTCTTGTTTTTCTGCACTGAGGATTCATTTACCCGTGAAAAAGGCTATCCGACACTTTACAAGAGTTTTGGCCATTGCACTTTTGGTTTTGTGTATTGCGTGGCAACATCTGGATACGGTATTAGTCCTACATGGGTTCTTATAGTATTCACAAGATACACAGATTTTACTTTAAACTTGTTGTATAAAATTCTACAGAACTAGTCCAAAAATCTAGTCACACACTGTGGACTTAAAAACACCAAAAACTGAAGTGACCACAGAGTTTAATGAGGCATACCTCAAATCTCAAACCAATGTAAATTACATAGTTTTTTTTAATAACTAACTTCCAAATTAGGCACTAACAATGGTCTCTTTGTCCCTTGAGTTTAATTTCATCACACATGGGAAAAAATCTTTAACAACAAAGAGAGGCTTTGTGCTTCACAAACAACTTCCTTATCATTAAAATCTTTTTGACCCAAGGTTATTTTTTTACACATTTGTTGACATTACATTTAGACTCAGTGCAGTTGCTTGACTCTGAAGACTCAGAAGTGGAAATGTAGAAGCGTAGGATTTTTATGGGAATCCTGCTTACCTCCCCCATTTTTGTAGCACAAATAAGGGAACCTCCAGAGGTTTCCCAGTCCAACCAGAGTTCCTGCCACAGCCAGCAAGAACTCCAACTTGTTCGCCCACTGGCCACGGTCCAAAAGCTGGGTCTTCTTTACTAGATTATTATCTTGACCAGATGTCTCGAGGCTGTTTCCTTTGAGAAATTCCCTTGGCATTGTCGGAAACAGTAGTAAATTACTTACAGATACAGAGAAATCTGACCTGAAATGTCGTTCCACCTCCTCCACATTTATAGGACAATGGCTGTCAAACCCTTTGCAGCTCTGGGTTATGCACAGAGACAAAACTACTCAGCTGATTGTTTGGCAGTGTTCATAAGCTTTATTTCTTTATTTGTTGAACTTAAGCTGCCAGGATTACCAGGAATGGAAACTTTTCACTGGCAAGTGTTTGTCAGAAAGCTGCACTTGTTAGTGCACATTTTTAAAGCAATGCATCTAACAGCCCAGTGTGTAAAACAAAAACATAGTGAGGTACTTACCCCTCCATCACAAAGCCCCCTCCCACAAGAGTTGCTTACAGCAAACTGATCAGTATTCCTCTCAGCTGGGTGTACCGCAGGATCTCTACACAAACAACATGTCATGAGCAGAGCCAGAGTGAGAAACAAAGTAGCTATGGTTTCCTTTGGCTTCTCTATGACCTAATTATGGTCGGATTGGTCTGCACACCATACCGGCTGAGTTGAAAAACTCTTTCTCTGCTCTGATAAAGAGCCAAGGTAGCCTATACCACTTCCCTGCTGTATTTTTCCACTGAGACAGGAGCTGCTTGAGTCATTGAGATTAGCTCAGTTGCTAACAACTAAACCCAATCAGCTGAGCCGCCTCTGTTATGTCAGTGGCTGTACACAGACATCTGCCAATTGGGACTTTGCAGCTTTGGTCATAAATCATTCAAAAAAACAAAAGCAATAGGAATTTTTTGTATGCAAGCAATCATCTGGTTTGAACAATTTAGCATTATAATTTGGATAGATTTGTCTGATTTGCAATACTTGACCAATTTAAGCTGCACTGCATTTTACTACTGTAATACAGTTACATGAAAGTACTGCTTCATCATGTATACCTGCAGGGCTTTCATTTATTATTTATCTCCATGACCTCTGACTATGCTGTCTGTATTACTTATTTACTACAAGTATTGGACCTTAATCCTAATGTTCATTCCTAGCTTACTTTTAGTTTTTACATTTCACTGACGCCACTCTTGTAGTTTTTATGATCATGATCAACTTTATTCTCCTGTGTCATTGAGATAGTGAGGCACTTAAATTTACTGCTGTGGCACAAATAAAATGAATCTTATCTTAGTGTTGTATATAGCCCCTGATGTGAAGTCTGGGCCACTACCATCAGCCTCAGCTTCACTTTATGTTCAGTAATTAGCAAATGGTAGCACGCTAACACGCTAAACTAAGGTCACTGTGATCCTGATAACATGCTGACATTAGCCTTTTTAATGTAAAACACCAATGAGACTAACTACAGCCTCGTGAAGCCAGCAACATGGCCAGAGACTGTCGTAGTCTCATTCATTCATCGCAGGTTTTTCTCAAGGGGTTGGCTTTTGACAGAATCAGAAATGAAAGGAACAGAAACAAAAATTGATCCCCAAGTTCAGAGTTCACCAGGCACTTAAAAGTGAAACCATGTCGAACTATTTGGGGATATGAGCAGGTGCTGGCAATTGCTATTTCAGTCCAAAAGTGAACTGCTGAATTTGAAGAACTTGTAGTTATCTTTGAACTCTTGGTGGTTTGAAATTCTTGCCAACTTAGTTTAAAAGCCCAGTGTGTAAGATTTAGGTGGATTAATTGGCAGAATATCGCAGAAATGGAATATAATTCATAAGTGTGTTTTCATAAGTGTATGATCACCTGATAATAAGAGTTGTTGTGTTTTTGTTACCTTAGAAAGAGCCATTTATTTCTACAGAGGATGCAGGTCCTGCCTCGTTACACAGCTACGAGTTTCACAGTCACAGTACGTTTGTCATACAAGCTTGGAAGGGGAGTGTGAGGCGAGTGTTATTCAGTTGGCTGGAATTTACAACCTCACTGCTAGATGTCACTAAATCCTGTTCACTGGTCCTTTAAACCTACAATAACTTTTTTGCCGCTTGGGGGAAACAGAAACAAGTTGTAAGCACAACACCGATTAAAGTTGCTTATTTATACATCCAGCAGTTACAGAGAAAACTGTCATTCAGTTGGAGTCACATTTCAGTCTAATAGTCTAATACAAGTCTAATACACTCTTTTTTTATTTCCACCAGGCACAGGCGTGGAGGGGATCACGCATACAAATGTACAAATGTCAACTTGGACTCAAGAAAAACTACTTCGGTTTTGGTGGTCAGAGGTTAGAGGTCAATGTGACCTCCCAAACATGTTTTTGGCCATAACTCAAGAATTCAAACACTAATTACATCACAATTTCACTCAAATGTCTAATAGAATACTAGCAGCGCTACTTACATATAACTAGCTCTTCTTTTCAGGTTGCCAGTCTTCCACTCTTCTAGTTAGCTTTGTTGGCCAATATCTGACAGCTGCCTCTGCTGCAGTCGAAAACAAAGCCATGAGCGTGATGAGAGTGAACCAAAACAGGAAAGTTTCAGGATGGATATCTAAACAACTTGTTATAAAGCTCTGAGCTGCTGGAGGAGAGGAGCTGCTGATTATACGAGCGATTTCCTTTACATAATAAAAACATGCATAACACAGCTACCTTAAAACAATTATTTGTTGAGGTTATTGTTTGTTCTATAGTCACATACTTGTAGCAATGCATGGCAGGGATTTTAACCCACAAATAACTCTTGCAAGATGGAGATCATCAATAGTTATATTTGACTCGTTGCAAGAATTTACATTTCAGCTAGATGTTTTTCTTTCTCAAATCTCTTTTCCTTTAAATGTGCAGCCTGGCCACAACTTCCTGTCACGTGTTCGCACCCATCTCCGCCTCTGTTTGTTACACAGTGCAGTGTTTGTAGTGAAAACTCCACCCGGAAACTGGAAATTTCAGATGATCATATTTCAGGTACATTTGGTGTTCGGACAGAAATCCTACACTCAAATGACAAACATGAGAGCGACTTTCATGACTCCATGTGCAGGCATCGTCTGCCTACCTGTGTTCAGTTACAACAAAATGAATTAGTGAGTGCTGTCGTTAAATTAAAACCTTTCAGACTTAACATTAGTGACGCCAAGTAGAGTAGAAACAATAAAAGCTCTGCTTTATTTGTGAGGCTCCTCTTTTGATACAATTATTCAGTAACCATAAAACAAGACAGACATACGAACACAAGACAAGACAGCGACTATTTAAGGCATATATTTACAGTTTGCTGTAAATCTCTAGAGCTAACAAGGACCATGCTCTCTGTACATCAAATTATTAAAATTGTTTACACACTGGCAGACACTAAGTACATGCTCAAAAGAAGTTAATATTCAGCTGCAAAAAACAATTGTTGAATAAAATCACAATTTAATTTCTGGTTTAAGCAAAAATGGGAAACATGATTATGTCCACTTAGATAATAAGTAACATATCCTGGGCAGGTTGTTGAGCTACAGACAGTTGTACATGTCCTTAACAAAAAGGCAAACTACTCTGAATGGTGTTCACAAAGTTAATGTAATTTCTCTTGTCTGTGTAGAGACATCTGTCACACGGTGCAGCTTTTCTCAGCTGCTGGGCTGGAGGATGAATGATTTGAGTATTGTATTACACACATTTTAAGAGGTCCGTTTCATGTCTGTCTTCAATGTTTTTCTTAGAAAATAATAAAAAGAGCAGAGCAAACAAAGCATTTTGCCTCCAAGAGTGATCAGGTTTGATCATCAACAGCCCAAACAGGTTCGGTGTTCACATGTTGACTTGACTCGTTTCTCTCTCTCTTAAAAAAAGATATTTTTTTTAATAGATCTTGTACTGTTCTGATTGTTGAGCAGCCTGTTCTGGTACATTTTTATAAAAATATTATAGAAATACCTTAAAAAATATCTTGTAAATGTTGTAATGTTAAAAATTTTACATGTTATGAACTGAAGAGGCACATGATCTTGCAGGGAAAATGCTCTGTTTGCTCAACGACATTTATTGATTTGTTGAGACGGTAAAGGATTTGTGACTTAAAAGAAAAAAAAAATAGACACTGTTTAGTGCGCAATTAGATATTTTCATAGCTTCATTTTAATATTAGAATTACATTTACTTTTACATTTTGGACAAATCCACACTCTATAATTGATAAAATTCAGGGTAAAATTCACCAAATGTCAGGCTCACTTTGTTTTGGGACATGGTGGGATGAAGAGGAGGTCAGATAACATACAACACATTTCTGTGTGGAATGATTTAAGAATGAAAATGACCCAAATGTTTCTTTTTGACAGTCCAAACAAATGAAGCAAATCAGCTTTTTATATTCACCTCTAATGGCAGCATGATAAGACCATCACTGCATACTCATTTATAAGCCATGAATGGACACAGAAACATACAACAAATATTTGAAGAAATTTTTCCAAACTGACAAAAAACATAAAGAAGTTTTTTTTTCCCCTCTTTCAGCAAAAATATTTAGCATGGTTAAACCTTCGGCTGTGCATTCATATCACAAGTAGAGAGTCTACAACAGCAGTGAGTCACTCAAGTCTCACTCGATGAGTCAGAGAGTACCTGCAGTTCCTCGTAGGTCCCGGATTTTGTCATGCTCAAGCATATTTGGCACTCAGTCGATTCATAAATTGATAGAATAGTCACAAAGTTAGGCCAATGCAACCTGTATGTAAACACACAAATCTGTCACAAAAATGTACAGCTCAGACCCGTACATGTACATCACCCTCTGGTGGTGATTACACCCTCGTACCAGACAAAAACAAACCAGATAATTAAATTAAAAACAAAACAAAACATAACACAATAATAATAAGAGATATTACAGTTTTCTGATACTTTCAGTATTTTGACAGATCTATCTCACAGGAGTTTGAGGTTTTACAATATGATGTTCTGTGTGAGATTTTTTTTTTTGAAGATGATGTACAGAATCACTTAAGAGATGATGATGAAAACCACTGATGATGAAGATGACGTGTAGCACTATGGTGCACACCTTGTTGCTGGCCTTTCTGTCTGTTCTTACTATGTATTCTTGTAATCTTTTAACTGGAAAGGTACACAAAAAAACAGAAATCTCTGAAAGGATTTTTATTTTCACATTCTTGAACACAGATGAGAAGAAATGGCAGCTGATGAGAAATCAGATGGAGTGCACCATAGCCACATGACATTTAAATGACAAACACATTGTAATCTTTACTCATAATTAACATTATATGCTACAGAACATACTAGTCATGATTCAACACCTTTTCAGTCACACTGAGTTTGGCTGTTTTCACTGCATCTCCTAAACCACTCAATACATTATTAAGATTATGTCTCACGTAATCTCAACAAATGGTAATTCATTCAAAAACTCCTACAATCTGAAAGAAACAGTTTAACATTACAGGAAATACGCCCTTATCACATTCTTGCCAAACATTAGATGGAGAGATTGATACCACTCTCAATCCAAATGAGAATGAATGAAAATAATTTATGTACCCAACTATTTACTGGCCGGAGGCAGTGAATTCCTGGAGTTTCTGCTGGTTGCCTGGCAACTGCTGTCACCAAACACTCCCATAAAATCACAAACATGTCATTTTTACCCAAGGATTTTGTATGACTTAAAACAGGGAGACAAAACATGTTAATTTGTGAGGTTTAGAGTTGTTGGTGTACTCATTTTGAGTCAGGCTACACTAACCATCTGCTAGCTGTAGTCTTATATTTAGCATTAGAGTTGTTACAATACCAGAATTTTAAACTTTGATATAATACTAGAATTAAAAAATTCTGCTCAATACTGATAGCTAATGTTATCATCTGATAAAAGCAACAAAACAAAACATCTGTGGTACACTTTATCTAAAAATGGTGCACCCCGTTGCGCCGTTTAATCCGCAAACTGTAGCAAGTTTCCTCAACACGGTGTGCAAGAGGCTTTGAGATGTTTTCTCTTGTTGGGTGGGCGTGCCACAGATGTTACGCAGGCAGCAGCAATGTGTATTTAAACATTGCCGTATTAAAAAGGCCTTGCAGTGCAATATGCTTAACGCAACACCAGGTCTGTTCAAATAAACATTTTGCCATGTTTTGTTGGGGATAAATACGCCCCTGATAGCTAACGTTTGCTTAGGGTTAGGGAAAGATCCTGGTTTGGCTTAAAACAATAACTCTTGCAAGGTCAAAGTCTAAGGTTCCCTTCTAGACATGAACCCTAAATTTGCTATATGTTGTAACTAGATGCCTAACCTTTGATGTAATTACCTAGCTTGTTAGCTATCATTTTGCTAACATGAGCTAACTTGACGTGTGACTTATGTGGCTTTTACAGGTCCCACAGCATCACTCTTTTAACCATCTTCAAACTGGCTTTTCTTTTTAATACAGACAAGCCTAATATGTAGCATATCTATGTACAGGAAACAGGAAAGGAGAAAATTATCAGAGGTTCCAAGAAGGGGCGGGACTTAGGATGGGCCAGTTAATACTTTCGTCAACCTTAACGTAGATACATGACAGTGGCATCAATCTTTGCCAAAATGCGCATTTCCCAAAATATTAAAACATTCCTTGAAACGGACATAATTTTAAAATACAGTATGGTGTAAAACAATCAGGAGTTGGCACTTTTTTCAAACACAACTTTCAAGTATGACATACAAGGAAGTGTGAAACCAGTTTGATTTAAGACCCTTTCAACGTCACCACCGTCAGACTTCAAACTTCAAACGGGCGGTGATTTAACTGTACAACAGGCCCCCTTCATAAACCGCAGTGAAGAATGTTGCTCCAGGTTGAATATGAAAGGCACAGTGAGAAATTTATTCAAAATGGACTTCAAGATACGTGTTCATGTTTGTACAGTAAACACAGAGCAAAGCCCTTTTGTTAAACAACCCACACAATAAATTCCATTTGGGGAACTAAATGACAGGAGTTGTTATCTCGACTTATAGCTCCCTGCCCTGCAGATAATATCAGCAGAGCAAATCAATGAGCAATGAGCAGCGCTTAATGATTTCACAGACACCTGTGTAAATTACGCCTTGAGCATAAATACAGAGCATTATGAAAATGAAATGCTTGAGATAGCATCAGCCAATCACAATGACTTATGAGGTGGGAACTTGCACTTCTTTTGAACTCAGGTGCAATTACATCACATGAGTGACATTTTTTTGTGCGGAACAATTTAAAACAATTATTTAACGTATCTATTTATTTCGATTATTAATCCGTAAACACAGGAGCATGGGTGGTGGTGAGGTTAATGCGTTATAACAAAGATAGTTAACATATTTCAACATGGATTTTTTTTTTTTATATGACCATAAAACCACATGTAACAATATTCTGAGAAACTGGATGAAACACTTTCTGGTTCCTGTATGAAACATCGCCACTGGTTTGAAAAGTTTTGTACAATAAAATTTAATTTAAGTACTGGCAATGGTCACCTACTGTATGGTACTGGTAATGTGAGTTCAAGCAAACACATTGTCTGACAATCAAGAAAACAGGCTTTTTTTTTTTTTTTTTTTTGAACTGTCAGAGCTAAAATCGAACTATGAAGACTGTAAAATAAACATTGTAGCTGAAATAAAAATAAGACTGCTGATTCACAAAAGAATAGGCGATTAAATACATAAAGCCCACAGCTCTATAGACTACTATTTAAATTTCACACTTCACACATTGGTCTGATTTAGATCGACAAAACAATAATTCACCTATTATTGCAAAAATGTAAACATCCTTCCAATGTATCATGACAATATCTTTGCAAATACAGTCAGAAACGTGAGCTAAAAGTTGGCATTTTTGTCATAGAAGAGAGAATTTTTTAAAATGCCATACCAACGTATGACAATCAAACAAAAAAACAAACTGTCAACTTTTGATTTGGGGTTATTTAAGGCTTCTGTGTTGGGAATGTTCATCACAAACTAGTGAGGGTGGCAGAAAAAAAAATGACACAGCATAGCATTGCAATGTTTTGTGAAGTAATATTGTATCGATGCGCAGATGATGGAGTATTTTTCTTTTATTATACAAAAAAAAATAGTGCAAATGAGCAGTAATACAATACAAATTATTTTTTGTGTCCTACAGTAATAAAATCAGTTGCTTTTTCAGTCCACTAGATCGAGCTGTTTAGTATGTCTGCTTGATAATTCCATTTTGCTGCATTAAAAATGATTGAAGTGAGATGAACCAACTAAAAACTTTATACTATATTAAATTTTCCTTTGGGGACATTAATTTTCAGTTGACAAAAGGTACTAAATCGCAAGTATTGATATAGCAAAACTCGAGAGAAAAAAAAATGCTCATCTCACTTTTCACATTAACAATATTAACAATTGGTTAGATGATTAATTAATTACTCACTCATCAAGTAAAACTGCCAAAGTTTCTTTTGCATCATTATAAACTGAATATGGACTGTTGAACAGTAAAAAACAAGCAGTTTGCAGACATCGCTTTAGGTTGTTTGATATTTCTGTCTATGTTGTTTTGTGGGCTGGTCTCTGGGATCGGTGCTCAGATCACCATTTTCCTATAACTTGATTTGTATCTCATGTTACACGGAAGCCAAAAAACCCTCCTCATCACAAGTTGAGAATTTGTGTTTGTCTCTTATATTTATCTCTTGAATGATCCGTTACAAAAAACGATCAACCTCAGCTAAATGCCATAACACATTTGCATTTGAAGGCCCATTCACGCGGTGTAAATCTCGTACATTTGGCCTTCCTACGTCTGAAGACGCCAACTTGATAATATGAGCGCTCAACAAAAAGATGACAGCATCAGTGGGCCTGTGCTTCTGTTTCTTCACCTTCTTCACCAGACAGCCAGTTTGTCAAGAAAACAAATGAAATATTGGCCAAATGAAACATTCTCTGAAATGGTACATTATATTTTCTACTGCTCAGAAATGATTTCAGAAGAACACAACAATGCTACTTCTATTAGCAATTAACAACATGGTAAAAGGTCTGACATCGCATAGATTCAAACACATATGTTTTCATTTTGACACGTACCTGTAGCTGACACAGGCTACTGTTAGTATGTACATGTAGCAGCATAAAACCACCCCAAACTGTGATTATCAGACTACAAGATTACCATTCTCATATCTCGCTCCGAAATGGCTGTCAATGTGGAATGAGGTGGAATGTACAGTTTTTGTCATTTTAATTCCTATTTATCCGTAAAAAGTTGGACTCTGCTTTTTTTTTTTTTTTAAGTTTGCCTCCTGACCGTTATCACCTGATGCCTTTCTGTCCTATATTGTTTTTTTTTTACAAATCCTATTGGCACGTTTGATTTTATTCATCGTACAGTTTGCAATTAAGATTTTGGCACTTAAAATATAAATACAGTCTTTCCTTTTTTTTCAAAATATAATTAAGCACAGTTATAACAGTAATACACCGGTTTCCAGTGATAATTTGAGGTGAAACTTTGGTCTCCATATTACCAACTGGATTACAAAAACGCTGGTCATCACATGGAAAACAAAAATTATTACAATTGTTTTTTTAAAAGAATGAATAAATAATGAAATAAATAAATAAATATCTAAGTAGCCTCACAAAAATCTTCACTGCATGACTTTTTGCGACATACTTGATTTACCCTTTATAACACAGACCATTCACACCTGATAACTAACAAATTATAGATTCAGCACATTTTATGTGAGGTTATAGCTTAATGCCACTATTTGAGGTTGTTGATGTCTAGATCAAAACATGTAAATAAATCCTATCTACAATGCTGACTGCAAGAATGAAATATTTGGCCCCCTGCTTTTGGTAAAAGGACACGGTCGTCGAACCTGTGGCTCCAGTGGAGTGGGAGTATATAGAGACAAAGAGCGCTTCAGTGGCCCCAGGGTCAAAAAGTGCAATGTGACAAGCGTAAACCACGTGGACCCCCTGCAGATCTGGAATGATATGCAGGAGGTGTGATCAAAGATGATATGCTACTTTTTCATTTTGCTGCATGTGGACAGGAGGGAGCCAAAAGCTCGTTTTAATCCATATGTGCTACTTTTACCATCATTCGGTTTCATATAATTCTCTAAATATCACCATCTCTTCCGTTCAGTTAATTTTTTTTTGGATTGGACAACACCATTCCTAAAATATGACAAAATACAATTCCATAGGATTGTGTGCAAAATGCTCTATAGGCATATAATAATAACAAATAATGGTCT
Organism: Lutjanus erythropterus; assembly: GCF_056507025.1. NCBI lineage: Eukaryota > Metazoa > Chordata > Actinopteri > Lutjaniformes > Lutjanidae > Lutjanus > Lutjanus erythropterus. The sequence goes on from NC_139318.1 coordinate 26,268,160, forward strand.
CTTCTACCAGCCACAATATTAGACTTAAGATGCTTGTGATGAGGTATGAATATTGGCCAGCATCTTGGAGGAACCATTAACCTTCCTTCATGCCAACAACTGCTCCACTTTTTCTGTAACGAGAGTCACAGTTTTGACTCTTGACGTATTTAAAGGTATAGTTCAGATTATTTGAAGTGGGGTTGTATGAGGTACTTATCGATGGTCAGTGTATTAGCTCCAATAAATGAAGGTCTGCACACACAATCCAAACTATCCCTTTAAGAAGAAAAAAAAACATAATGGATGTAGAATAGGTGAATGAGAGGAACAATATTTGTGAGTGGAGATGGGTTCATGAATTAAAATTTGCTAATACAGTATGACAATCACTGCTTCCACTGAGGTCATAGCTAAGCATAAAACCATACATAGCTAAGCATAAAACCATACATATAAATGGTTTTATGCTTATATAAATATCCATATATCCTGCAAACAGTATTTGCAGTAAAAACTGCCAATTTCTCCAGTGAGCTTCACACCACGTCTAATAAATAACACAGAATAAAATGGCAAATTCTCCTCAGAGATTTCTCATTTCCTTTTATATGCACAGATAGGTTTCAGTAAGTTTCTAATTAGGTACCTGTACTGTATTAGTCAGCCCGACAGTTGAATGGATGGATGACAGTGAAGGGTCCAGTGTGCTAAGATGAGGATAAGCCTTCATCTGTCTTCATCGCTCCTCTTCAGTTCGAACACCATTTACAGAGGCAGGTCTGTGCTGTTGTGGCGAGTCTTTCTAGAAGTCCCATCATCCCTGGGCAGAGCTTTCTGCAGGTTAGACATGGCAGCGGTCTTCTTTAGGTCGATGACGGCGTAGCATTCGCTGCGCCGGGGTGCCTGCGGGCCACATTTTTTGGGTGGTAGGCGCTGGTGCTGTGGCTGGCTCTGGGCACCCCCGCCGCTGAGGGCTTGGCAGGGAGGTTCTCCCTCTAGGTCCACCTGGATGTAGTTCAGCTGCCGCGATGGAGGCATGTGACTGTGCTCACAGCCTCCGACCCCTGACCTCGATCGTCTGCGGAAATCAAAGCTAAATATTCGCCCCCCTCGGTCTGGCTGGCATGGCCGTGGGTGCGGGGGACAGGCGTGTCGGAGCCGAGGTGGCTGTACCTGCTCTGTGTTGACATAGTTCTGCAGGGCATCTCTGTGGATGCCCCGACCGTCCTGGTGGTACCCGTTGGGCGTCCCAGGGCCTTCTGAGAACTCGTACTCATCAAAATCTTCCTCCTCTTCCTCATATTCCTCCTCATCCTGCTCATCATCCTCCTCCTCCTGGTCGTCATCCCGCTGCAGGGCGCTGTACTCCCACACTGGCGGCAGGGAGGGCAAGTTCTCGTAGTTGAGCAGAGCTGTCCGACGGTGACCCCCGCCCAAGCCCCTCTCGCAGGGGTAGCCCTGTGGGGGTAGAGACGATGGGCCGTGGGGATGCGAGTGCAGGAGGGAGTGGGAGTGGCTGTCCCCGGTGCTGCTGCTGCTGCTGGATCCCACAGACTGCGACACGCTGCTGGGACTCAGCCGCTGCTTCCGGCCGCTCCTCAGACCGTTGATGTTCTCGTAGGTGAGCTCGCCGCTCTGGCAGCTGTCCGGGTGCTCGAGGCCCGGGTGGCGATGAGAGTGGTGATGGAAATGGTGATAGGAGTGAGAGTTGCAGAGGTGCATGGAGGGCTCGTCTCCCTCCGTCTCTGAGCCTGTAGCACCCTCTACTGGCTGAAGACTGAGAGGATTGTGCCCGTGCCTCTCTCTGTCCCTCTCCCGTTCCCTCTCCAGCAGATGGCGCTGTGCCGGAGTGGGGCCCAGCATGAATTTGACCTCCTGCGAGGACGGCTGTAGGAACACCTGAGGATCGTTATGCTCCTCCAGGGGACAGCACCGCAGGTTGGACTGCGGATTTCCTTGACCCCCAACAGGCATGGCTCCCCGTGTTGTTTCAGGGAAAGTGCTGGGCCGCACCTCTGGCAGAGAGTGCACACAGTGACGCATAGAGAGGTCCCCCTCCATACTAACAGTATTTACATAGGTGTGGGTCTGTGAGGGGAAATAAAAAGTGGGTCAAACTGTGAACTGTATAATAGTTAAATAAAGCTAAAGTAAAAATACAACTAACTAACACTTAATCTGAACTTCTTAAATCTTCCCATGACAAATACTCCCCATATTATAATAAAAAATAACTAATACCAAAACTAAGCCTGAAGTAAAACTAAACATTTCTAATACTAAAAACTAACTGAAATGAAACTAAACTGAAAACAAAAATTAAGAACAAATTTAATGCATAAATTAAAAAAACTATAATAACTCTGATATAAATAAGAAGGGTTAGTCTTACCTGGTCTTCCAAACCCATGAGGCTATGTCCATGATCATCAGCAAGAGAAGGTTGGGAGGAATCACCTCTGATTGGATAACCAGGGTATCCATTGGGAAAAGCCTGGACAGGGAACGCTGGAGCTGCAAACACATTTTATGTGGCAATAATAAGACACAGAAAAGCAAGGTGGCAGTTCTGATCAAGTGGCGCCCTGATTCAGCGAGCTAAACATACGCAAAGCAAACATCCAAACCCAGAGAAAATTAGGTTATGAATAATATCATAGCTTGAGAAGAGAATAAAAATCATGCAAACAACATTTCATACTATGCCACGCAATCCTGTACTTACAAAAACATTTAAAATACGAGTTTCTGTTTCTATGTTTATGTCTGTTAAATGGTAAACTGCACAGTGTACTGTAAACAAGAATACGATGCCAAATAAAAAAAGATGGATCCGCACTGGTGAACTCTGCATTAGCTTTACGTTGTCACGACACACTCCCCAGCTGTGTGTTTGGCTTTGTTTGTCAACCCACTATTTTGTCCACCAAATAACACTTGTTGCTGTGATCTTGTCTTCCAAAAAGTTTGTTTTTCTCTCTTGGTCCAAGGCTATTCCTGACTAAACATTCATGTGTGCTTCATTATACAAGGGAAAAGCATTGATTGTCTGGTGCCACCAATTTCAAGTAAATTTGAGATTTATAGATTGTACGTGTATAAGTTTTTCATGCTCAGAATCTTTTATGAAATGAACATAAGCACGCCGCCTGAAATGCTGTTAAAACTAAGTTCAAATATAAATCTGAGAACAATCGTGTACATGAGGCCCCAGCTCTACTGAAAAAGGTGCTGCCTGCTAATGAGCCAAGCATGCAAAGCCGAGCTCTAACACTGACACCAACTTGCTTTATTCTTATAGTGCATTTTAAAAATACAAAAGCCAGATGATATGAGGATGTTACATCAAGGTACAATATTGACTATTCAATTGAGAGCAATATATCATTTGTTGACTCTAACATCTGGAGGGGATTTCACTCTTTTATTGAGTTCTTATTTGACTAAAAAACACTTTTTCTAGGGTTATTTGTTTATCATGATCATATTTACTTGGTCCAGCCATGTTTCAGGGGTAATATTGGTAGAGGTATTACCACAGCATTATCTCAATAGAAATAAGCTATGAAAGCCACTTACCTATTCAAAATTACACGATAAAACCAAACATTCATGCTTTTATTTAAATAAATAATCACACTGGAGTCTGGTGTTTTGCTCAACCCACAATTAAACTTACTATTCATGTAAACAAATGATATATATAACCCACAATAGCTCAATATATGGGTTTTGTCACAATAAACTCTTAATAATGATATTATAGACATGATAGTAACTTTTCACCCAGCTCTAACTGGCTGTATGAAGTGAAATAATAGTGACAGTTAAGTTCATGCCTGCAGGCTGCATCTGTGCTTCTCTTGCTGTTATTTGGATACCTTTGTACCTGTGACTCACTATTTAACCTCTGCCTATTAATAGCTTACAAATTCTGCTAATTTTACTGCTGTATTCCTGCATCCAAGTTCTACAATTAGTCTTAAGTGTATAATTAGCCGGACTCCTTCTTTCCCTCTGTGTGTGTGTGTGTGTGTGTGTGTGTGTGTGTGTGTGTGTGTGTGTGTGTGTGTGTGTGTGTGTGTGTGTGATGTGACTCACTGTTGGGAGTCTGTGGTGTGCGAGACATGTCCATCTCTGGTGTGTGACCACTGCGACTCATGATCATTGACTCTTCCACCACATTGATGCTGTTACATTGCATCAGCTCCTGAAGCAGATTGAAGATCTCTTCTGCCCGGGAACACTTAAATGCAAAGATTCCTGATCAAACAAGCAAAATAACAACATTGTGAGGACACAATGACATGACAAAGTACTCCATGGCTGACAATTTGGCTTTAGATTTACAAAGTTAGATTTTGTACCCCACAAAAGATTCTTGTGACTATATATTTGCTATCTTTTATTGCTTCAGTAAATTGATTAAAACTGGCAAAAAAATATAATGGTTACCAGCACACAAGGGATGCCTCTTATCCAGTAACACTAAGTGTTACACTACGTGAACACAAGTAATGCAAATGTTTCTTTTTCTTTCCTAGTCAATAAAAACAAGTTGTTGAGGGTGTGCACAATGTACATACTGTATATGAGCACAGGGTGATGTCGCACCCCCAGGTGTGATTAATTTAGTATTGTGCTCCTTTTCTTTGAAATGAACCATCATTCCTCTTTCTCTCCCCCATGTTTAAAAAGGGTGAGTAGACTCTGTCAGAACTGCTTGTCGGACTGTTAAATAGCTTTGGAAACCTCCTCTGTAACTTTTTGTGAAGTGAAAAAAAATCAGACGTTCACACCCACTTCATAGTGACTGGCCAACTGTGCGTAGGTGAGAAAGGAGTAGTGATAGACCTATGCCTGCTCTCTCGAGGCTGACAAACAAACTGTGTCTGTAGACACACATCTGCAGTCAACCTTGTCAGTGTGGCTGCTCGGGAACAATGTTGGCGAGCCCCCTTGTGAGTTTTGGTGGTGAAAAGGTGTCCAGCCCTGTACTGTAAGTCTCACGCAACCTCCTAAAAATGATTGCCTAAATGTCCTCAGTCATGTTAACCATTTTCTCCATCCTAAAGGACAGCAACTCTAATCTCAGGCCATTACAGCTGGTGTGTAATACTATATGTATTTTGTTATAATGTATAGAATAATGCAGTGCAATGGTGCATCTGACATGCTGTACCCTGCTCTCCCTTAAATAACAGTCACGTTCTGAAATCTACAGCATGACCCAATGATTTTTTTTCTATTTCATTAATTAATAAAACATCGACATGTCACTGGCTGAGGTAACCATGCATATTAGATTGTACTGGGCATGGAATAATAAAATTTTACATGATTTTTCTTTGTTTTGTTATCAACCATTGAAAAACCCAAATCAGTTGAGCACCTTCTCCCTTCTCTCTCCTCTCCCAAGCTCTCTTCTTGTATTTTTCACTATATCTTTCAGCGATGTGAACAACCAAGTGCAACACTATGAATGTCTTCCAGGAGAGACTGTATGGAAATGTGCGCCGTATTTAAATTATATCGGGTCTCTCCCCCTTTACGTCAGCAGGCTTTTCACTCGCCTTCAAGCGTGGCCATTCAGAACAACACATCTGACAAACAAGCTCTAAACAAGCATGACTCGACTGTTACAGTTGTACATAAAAGACCTCTTTGTGCTCCTGTGTGTCAACGTTTCAGAACACAATGTAGAAGTGGTCAAAAAAGTCGAGAGAAGGTTAAAAATTCTGATATTGTAGTCTTTTTGTCGGGAGGCTATGAGGCATCCCAGACACTGTGCAGTGTGTCTTTCACTTTGCCAAACAGGGCTGAGGTAGGCCTGGGCGATAAAATGATAGTGATATCTATCGGCGATAGACCTGCCATCAATAGCAATAAGAAAGTAATTTGATAAAATGTTTGATAATCTCACTTAAATGCAACCTACCATGAAAGCACATAAGAATACAACCAAAAACTCAAAAGCTGCATATCATATCCCTTTATAATGGATCGAGCTACGAGTGACACACAAATAGTGACAGTGACATGTGACATGTCAGAAAACAGCGTGCAAAATGTCTGCAGATAAAACAAGGCAGCTCTGCTCGGAGGTGCAGCAGTTTTTAGGATTTTTTTTAAGTCGCAGAAGAACTATTGCCATTATCTGGCAGATATTGTGCAGTCTGAAGCAGCCTGAGAAAAAAACTAGATTTCTACTCTTTCTCTTGGCTTTCTTTTCACACTTTTGAAAATCTAGCTCATGATGGGAGACTCTGGCCAATCACGGGTCAGTAAAATAAATGACTGTTGAGTCTTTGGGGTAATGGTTTGGTCCGATGTTTGACAACCTGGGAGTGAGACTCAACGATCAACTCTGTTCCTCGAGAACGACTTACTGCGCCTTTAACAAGTGCTTTATTTTATTCAAGTGCCCTAGTGAGTTATGACAATGAGCCAGCATGTACATTAACAGCACCCTGAAACTGAAGCAGCTAAATGGAACTCAGCCATCATTAATCTTATTACTTTTACCTGGGTTTTTCCTACTGTGACAAACTGTCATCAGTGAAAAAAAGCCTAGTAAGTTATTTAACCATAAAAAGGTTAAATAATCAAAACAGAAATAGAAAACATGAATAGACGATAACACATATCAAAAATAATATTACTACCTTACAACTGTGTTACTGAAACGAAGCCATAAAGAGAAAATGTTGTTTACCCTGCCCTGTCTGACAGCGACGACCGCTCTCAAAAGAGAACAGGTTGGAGTCGTAGCCGTAGCGACGCAGGCAGAGATATGGCCACCGGATGGCATCCCTCTTCCGTGTGTGAAGAATGAGCTCAGTCTGGGTGAGCTCCATGATCCCAGAGCCCAGCTCGTTGCCCTCATCGTCCACATTGGTGACCTGGTGCAGGCAGAAGAAATATATGAGATGTAACATGAGGACTATTTTAGTACATAGTTAAAAACACGAGTACAGCTCAGCGTAACGGTACATGGAAACAAACAGGAATAACAAACAAGTGGTGATGTCATACAGGTGGTTAACTGACAAAAATGTGAAAGTTATTTTGGTATTACTGACCTTAAATTTGGTGAGATGGTTGTCTCGGATGGGGTCTCTGTACAGACAGCTCCAACAGCTCCCCATAGCTTCAGCAGGCCAGCTGAAACCTGTCAGAGGAATGAACATCGTCACCCACTGCCACTGAAAACATCAGCAAGTATGGCGGCAAATGACAGTTATTTTCATTATCAATTAATCTGCAAACTATTTTCAAGATTAATCGTTTAGTCCAGTGTCCCCAGCCTTTTTTCCTTCAAGCCCCCCCACTTGTATCCAAGGAAAGCTGAGCCCCTCCAGCCCACACACACACACACACCAAAAGAATAAGTGGTTCATTCCAAAGCTTTACTGTCCAAAATAAACATAAATTAAGTTGTTTTCATTCTTCAAACCTTTACCATTTTCCCTTTTAACAGTCCGACAGAGTGGCTTATACACACTCATCCTCACCAAAAGAATAATAATGATTCATGATTACAGAGCTTGAGAGGTCACAGAGATGAGGCCTACCAAGTAACCTACTATTTTTTATTGAGAACAAAGAAGTGTTTTTTTTTAAATAGTTTTGTACAAAGACTTTTGCATGAATTGTGATTATAATTAGTGTTAAAATCTAATTTTGATTACCTCAGAGCAGAAAAACTCTTCTCAACGTGTGATTTCTAGCACCACTCTACAGGGGGCCCGGACCCCAGGTTGAAAACCAATGGTTTAGTCAATAAAATGTCAAGAAATTGTGAAAAAAAAATGCTCGTAATTTCCCAGAGACAAAAGTGGTGTCTTCGAATTGCTTCTTTTGTCCAACCAACAGTCTAAAACCAGATCCTCCTCATTTACTATCATAAATAACAAAGACAAGCAGGTAAGCTCACATTTAACAAGCAGTAACCAGTACATGTTTGACGTTTTTGCTTGAAAAATGACTGAAATGACTCGTCAATTATCAAAATAGTTAGCAACTTCTGTTTGATCGGCTAATCGATCAATCGTCTAATTGTTGCAGCTCTAATATGCCAAGTATCAAACTCAGACAAAACAACACTGAACATCCACTTCAGGGACCAGACACACACAAACGTCTTACTCAGTCCAGGCCATCAGTGTAAAGGGATTCACGTCTCAATCCCAGGATCTTCGACTGGGCATCGGCGTCACAAGCCAGATGGTTTGTTGGGCTGACATCTTCAAGAGAAGCATGATGTTCTCCCCCCTGTAACGGTGAACAATATTCAGTTAGACACAAAACTTATCAATGCATAAACCTCACCTGCATACAAATATATTAAATATAAATTGAGCCAATTTTAGCGGAAATATATTTGACCCCGGGATGTAAGAAGTTGAACCTGTTGCATGTCATCCCTCCTCTTTCATCCTTAATTCTCCTGTCATCTTTCTGCTAACCCCTGTCAAAAGCCTTCAACTTAACTATGATTAAGAATATTTAAAATCATAATTATAAAACATTTGAAAATGTTTTTAGTGACAGTTTCATTGATAATTGATTGTTTTCGAGCTTATTCCTGTCAACATATATCCTATGTGTGACTAAAAGATGGAGTAAATATCTTCATCCTCTGTGCACCAATTCCATGTGCCAAATTATCAACAGCAGTCACATACATTTCTTTGTCAGTTTTATAATAGGGATGCATGATATTAGGATTTCTGCTGATACCTGATATGCCCGATATATGCACATATTTTTTTTTCCACCTAATTGCAGAGAACATGAAGTTCCTCCTGTAGTAGATTTAACATATTACTATGCCTGCTCTTATCGTGATGGTCCACTGGCAGAGGCAGATATGAAATACAAAATGTACAAAAAGCTTTTTTTCCAGCGGTGCCTGTTTCTCCTTGTTCTTCAAAAGTTTGTCTTCATGATCGGGATGATTACTCTTAAGATGCATTAAATTTGTGGCGTTAAAAGAATGCGAATTAGCTGAGCAGTAATTGCAAATAGAAGTTTTACTCTCTGTTTCAGACACAAAAAAACTTCACACCACATGCATCATGTGTGCACTGAAACATCATTTTATCAGCAGAAATTTTAATTTTGGGCCAATATAATATTTCATTATAAGGCCGTTATTGGCTGATACTGATGACCTACCAACATGACCATGCATCCTTATTTTATTCTAAAACTAATCACTTTATTCTTTCCTTCACAGAGAGCTGCAAACTTTGTTTTAGTCCTACAACAATCTCCATGTTGCTAAAAATAAAAATGATCCAAATGGTGTCCAGAGTTCAGAGGTGGGAAGTAATGTAGTACAAATACTTCATTACTGTATTTAAGTAGAGTTTTCAGGTATTTGTTCTTTGCATGAGTATTTATTTATCTGACCACTTGTTACTTTTACTCCCTACATTTTAACAATATCTGTATTTTCTACACCTTTTTCAAAATAGGCTTGTTACTTTAGTTTGAATGCGTTCAAGGGGAATTAAGGATTATTTTTATTTTGCATCATTGCACACTGACTTCCCAACATCAAGACTGATTTCAACTTAAGTCGATACGACTGTAACACATGGAAGACAGTTCCTTGTGTAACAGGACAAAACAGTCAAGAGAGGGAGGATTGACTGCAGAGAAAAGGTGAGGTAAAGACTCCAATAAATGTGACATGATGACATGACTTTAATAATTTTTTTCAAAAATGAAAACAGTGATGCAAAAATTGTTCATACCCACTAATCATATCAGAATTGCAATGTCTCAAAATTATCGCAATGATTTTTTTTTAACACATCGTGCAGTCCTATTTTAAAGTGAGCAGCGGTGTTGACAGATAACCTGAGGTGAGGTATCTCCACAAAGAAAAAAACTAATCTGTGCATCCCCAGTTGAAAAGCCTGTAAGTGGACCTTTGAGTTGAGATTATTTGTTCACACATCTCCTATGCAAAATCACAAACAAACCAGGCAAAAAACCCAGACTACAAATTATTAGTATACTAATTTTTAGAAAGTGCAGTGAGTTTCCTGTAAAGGTATTGCTGGAAATCACAACCTAAACATTAGTAGTTGTGCACAGCTGTGCATCTTAAAATCACAAGAGGAAGAAAACACTGAACAAATATACTTTGGATGAAAGGATAATTTGTTTCATGATAAACCATGACACACATCGGAACAATGAGTGTTATCGTTAAATTATTGTAATTACCATGTTTGATTAATGCACTTTGGAAAAACTCATGGTAAATACAGCATTAACCAAAGTTAGCAACGTTGGTTTGTTTTGCATCAATGAAGACACTGACATCACAAAGGACATGATGGCGAATCATGTTCTTGAGAAGTTTTTTAACTAAATTAAACTTGGCCAAATGTTTTCAGTGTGCATTTTCAGCACAGTTTGACAATACTGTGATGAATTTGGTCACAATATTCAGGATATTAATATTAAATTGTCATACTGTTTCATCTCCAGCTGGTATAAAAAAAGTCACTGAGCACTGTCTGGTTTTGCTGCAAGCTACATTTCAAGCTAAACAATTAAGACTGAACTGAAGTCTTGAATGGCCACTTGGATCATTTTTTTAATAGCTTATATACTAGCACTACTTTAACGGATTTTGTATTATTTTACACATATCATAGTATTGAAAAAGTATTTATTAAATTATGTAGATTTCCATTAGCCACTACCAAGGTAGCAACTACTCTTCCTGGGGTCCACACAAGTAAACATTACAGTATAATGTAAAACAATGCAAAAGGAGACTAAAATAACACAAAAAACTACAATAACCAATTAACAATAAAAATCAACACCAATAAGACCAACAATGATTACAATAATGGCATTACATTACATCTAAAAATAGTCAGTAAGCCATTTCATTCCTCTCAAAGTGATAATAATAGCACTAAAACATCATATAACTGTCGAGAAAGAGTTACAAAAAAAAAAAAACAACCCATGACCAGGAAAGTTCATCATTAGTCCAATACTACATAGCAAAGCATGTCCTATTTGAAAGTGTGGCTGTTGTTCTGTGCCTGTAAATATTTCTTTATATTTTTAGATACTGTATTGATTGTCAAAAACAATGTACTGTCATACTGTGATACAAGAAAAGATTTAAGGCAGTGGTTCATTTGAGACAGCTGTTTTGTTATCTATTGTTATTGTTCTGATTGCATAAAAAAGTAAAGTAATTTTATGCATATGGTGGTGTGTTCTTTAAATTATGACTGCTTTTCTACAATTAGATTACAAAATAGCAAAATATCACCATGCTTACAATCAAAATATATCCCAATCATTGAATTGTAACTCCTGTATCATGATACGTATCATATTGCCAGCTTCTAGCCAACACACAGCCCAAACATCTCCCATGCATAATTACAAATAACTTAATGACAATCACTATTACAGTAGTCAGTTTTCTGTAAAGTTAACAGGAAATCACAAACTAAATTTCAATACAGGCCCTCTGTGCATCTTAGACACCAAACAAATATCCAAAACAACCTTACACATCTATGATGGGAGCTCCAGACTAAATGTAGCACAAAACAGGACAAAAATATCTGCTGTTTTCTTGTGCTCACATCTGTAACAGTGCTCCTGCTGTGATTTCTGCTCCCTGTCACCCTCACACTGCCTCCACACACACAGATCTCACATCAACACCGCCGCATTATGTGTGCTCTAACCTGGGCCTCCACATCTGACTGCTGGAGATGCCAGGCTGGACTCACACTCACACACACACAACACACTCACACACACCACATCCACACAGCTATACCTCCAGTCAGGCTAAAAGAGCTCGGCTACACTTGTCACACAGCCAAAGATTGAATGGGCTTTCCCCCTCCATCTGTGCTATTTACAGAAGAAAATCCACACAGCCTCTCTTTTTTTTTTTTTTTTTTTTTTGCTCAATTAGCCAAAGCCGACGCAGCAGAGCCCCAAAAACAAGCCGACAGCGAGGCTTCATCTGCCCCATCAGTGTGCAGAGACCTCCGCTCAGTTCAGCCATGCTACCATCAAAACCAGCACACTGACACTAAATGCACAACCACACGGCTCAATGACCATTTGTTCTCATTGGTGTGAGGATACAATAGCAGTGAACGGGTGAGAAGTGGAGAACGACAGCGATGGTTTGCTACTCACATGTCTGGCACGGATTTTTTTTTTTTTTTTTTTTAATATTCGCTCTAATGCGAGACAAGCATTGAGGCTGCGATTAGTTATCGGCGGCGGCTGCTGCTGCTGCTGGTGGTAGCGGGATGTGGCACTTGCACGGCAGAGACGCGAGCAAAAGATGTAATGAGAAGCAGTAAAAAATGTTGTTATTTTTTTTCCTCCTATTACGCCCCCCTACTGCAGCACGGGCCTCTGCCTGTATATGACATTTCCCAAGCAGCTGGGGTGAGAGTTCACCGCCAGACAACGAGGCAGAGAGGAGCGACAAGAAGGTAAGAAACGCTGGAGGACCACAGAGGAAAGGTGTGCCTGCCTGACGGACACGGAGGAGGGGCGAAAAAACCCACCGAACTGGGAGGAAAGAGCACCTCTGCTGTGATCTGTGGATCTACTGCACGGATTTTACCGGATTTTTACTTTCGCTACTTTTTAGGAACATGTGAATGTGTGTATGACTTCTTTTAAATTTTTTTTTAGTATTAAATCCTTTTCCACTCAAAAATGTGCTTAGATTATTATTACTTCTCTTGGCTGTTTGACTTTAAAGGGACTGTTCACCCCCAAAATCAAATATGCATGGTTTTTTTTTTCTGCTTTTGGACATAGCCATGAAGATGTCTGCCTTCTCTTTAATATAATGGGACTATACTGCACTTGGCTTGTGGTGCTCAAAGTGACAAAAACATGCGTTTGAAAAATTCACCATCATTGTCTCTTTCCAGAAATCATTGTTCTGAGCAGTTTCATTTAGGCACTACTTTCTCTCTTCAGCGGAATGTGATGGAAGTACTTTTCAGCACAAATCCAATTTAAGAGTCAGTTAGTATCTCCTGAAAATCTGTTTTTTACTGACCTCCACTGTCAGGTGTGGTTATGGGTGCAACAAAGAAAGCCTCTGACACACCCAGTGGTTTTAAAATTGTTTTAATTGTTGGTGGAGTTTTGGATTACAGAGTTTCATAGTAGGTGCTGGCATTTCAAATACGCATAATACAGTGGTGATTGTAGCTGAAAAGTTCAACAATAGAATTAAGGGTCATGCACACCTACAGTTTCTTGTAGACGGGTGTGTAGAAGGAAAATCCATGGCCAAGAGGAGAGAGAAATGCACACTGTCCTTTACTTGCATTAAATAGGACAGTGTTCAGGAGTGCACACACTTTCTCAAAAGTTTAAACACGTTCTTATGGTTTCCATGTGTTCATGTGTGTTAACTTATTATTTCATGTATGTTTTATTAGGACCAATGTCACATATCACAGAATTTATACCCTAGCTTGCACTGCCAGTGGGCCTACACAAAACTCATTACATTTAAAACAGCTTAAAACACAATAATTTTGTGACTCTTTGAGTCATGTCCAATCGTTCTACACAATCGTGTGCAAGTTTGTGAATACATTTGGAAGTTATGTACCTTTTTGTGCCACTCCTATTATCACACACCCTTTTAACCAACTGACATGAACACAAACACAAACTTTAACACACACTTTTTGACCTCCATGCCAAATTTCTGCATCTTAGGGCAAATAACTGTGGCCACTAAAGGTTGTAGAAATTTTTGTGGACTGACAGACCAACAGAGGGAGCTAGAGCTGCTGGTCACAGCTAATCAATTGTGCCTGAACACATTTAAATCAATCACATTCATAATTCAGTAGCAAATTCCACATATTGACATATAGATGCACCAGACTCAGGCTGTCTGAAAGGCAGTGGTGGAAAAAAAATAATAAAATGAAAGGAGCACCAGCTGTGTGATGTGGGGCACCAGCATGGTAAAAGTTGTGATGTATTTATGTTGAAACAGATCTAATCCCTGGTTTATATATATATATATATATATATATATATATATATATATATATATATATATATATATATATATATATATACACACACACATATATATATATATAATGCAACTGTATATCATCTACATCTCTGTAAAAACAACACACAGGGAACTATTAACTTTATAACTATTTAGAAGCACGTGGAGGCCAAATAAGTTTTTTAGGGCATCCCATATGGCACTGCATTGCATTTTCTACTCTGGAAAGGCAACCTAGAGCAGAATTTCTTAATTTTTTTCTCAGCCAAGAAATATAAAAAATATACTGTGTCTCTTGGAGGGAGCCGGTTTCCTCCTTTAATTGGTAATGTGTTGGTGATGCGTGTTTGAATGGCAGGAGGAAGATTTAAAGGCCTACATATATTTATTTGAGTTATAGATTGTTAGATTAGAATATAATCTATGAATTATTTTAGATTTAAAAATATAATTTGTTAATAAAGCGCTTGAAATGGCTTTAAATTGGTAATTACATTATTTTCATATTAAATTACTATCTAATAGTAATAGTTCCAAATAGTTCGCTTTTTAGAAGGAGAAATAAAATATCAAATCAAATCAAATTTTATGTATTTAGCCCAATATCACAAATTACACTTTGCCTCAGGGGGCTTTCAAATCTGTACAGTGTGTGATGCCCCTGTACTGTAGATCCCCAAAAGAATAAGAAACCCCCCACCTAAAACACATAAGTCAGATATTGGCTTAGCCAGGTTGTATAGGATGCCATATCTACTTACAGACAGATGACATTTTAAAACATGAATCTCTTTGCATTTTCCTTAAACAGCACCGTCTGTGCTGTATGTGTTCTTTTACTATGTTTTGTTGTACTGTATATGTTGCTATGTGTTATCTATTGTATAATTTTATACACGTTGGATCTCAGTAAGATAACAGAAATATTTGCTGCAGCTAATGGGAATCCTACTAAACTAAACTAAACTAAATTAAACTAAACTAAACTAAACTAAACACTTCTCTGATTTTGCTTGTCTATAGCACAATTGCATTAGATTTAATGTGATGAAGAACTAAATGCATTTTGAACATAATGTTGACATACAGTGCTGAAAGTGCATCTTGCAAATGCCTGGAAAATGTGTGAATTTGACTTTTGGAAAGGTGTAGGAACTCCGGCTAAACTATGAAGTATTTTCTTGGCTAAATAACTGTACTGTAAAAAAAAATGTCAAGTTTTAGATGCCAGATGACGCACATTGGTATTTTTCCAACACTAACCCCACAGCAGAGAAATGCCAGCTTTGAGACAGAGTGCGGGGGTGAACTATCTTGACCGTGTTTCATCTTTGCTGCCGTCTATCCAGTCAACTATACAGCTGTGTGTGTTTTGTAAGCATCGAGGAAATATGTAATAACTGGCCGAGCAGGAAGTGCTGAATGGTTGGCGAGTGTCTTTGGTGGCCTTTGTACTTTAAGGAGCACAGCGGCGTTATACAACACATTTATGCTAGCTAGCTACCAAAAACCGTCAGTCCACTCCGACTTCGTCCTGGCGACCAATCGTTGCTAACCACGCTGCGACGTCAGTGTTTGTCTGTAGCGCAGGGAGTGTCTGTGGAGAGAGTGTGACTGAGCAGCCTGATAAGAAATAAAGACTGGCCTGCCCGGTCTGTTAACTTATATCACAATACAGCAGCACGCCTGAGTTTAGGTGAGGTGTGCAGCGTTAGTCCGACACAACCACAGACAGGCGGTACATATACTGTTACTGTGCGGAGGAGCTGACAGCAGACTGAGGGGTGAGTGACATGTTTGACCTTATGTTACCTCCTGTAGGATAGTCGCAGTAAAATTAGCTTTAGTGATAACTTCACATGGTCTGTGGAAACTTTGACCGAGCTGGTTTTAAGTGTTGAGTGAGTGCGTCAGACTGTCTTCCCGTATAAACCGAAATAATTAGCTTGAAATTAGCATGTTGCGACCGTTATTGTGTAACGTCAAACCGCACGTCATGTGACTGTAAAGTTTTGCTAAACGATCATAAAACGGGTCATAAAAGGTTCTTCAGTGTGCTTGAAAAAAAAAAGTAAAGTGAAAACAGTAAAAGTAAATCTACAGTCGAAGTACGGTTACTTTACTGAGAATTTTTACTTTAGTAATTTATAGTTGTTCGTTTAATAGAACTGCCTTCTCTTCTCTTTTGTATATCAGCATTGTTCTCAAATAAAGCAAAAGTAATGTGATAGAAAAAAAATGCAGAACGCAAGATTTCTTATCTGATTACTTGATTAATCGCCAGAATAATCGATAGATTATGCTTTAATTTTACTGGTCCGACCCACTTGAGATCAAATTGGGCTGTATGTGGCCCCTGAATCAAAGTGAGTTTCACACCCCTGCTGTACACTCATTGGCCACTTTAGTAGGTACACCTGTTCAACTGCTTGTTAACGCAAATATCTAATCAGCCAATCATATGGCAGCAACTCAATACATTGAGGCATGTAGACATTGTCAAGACGACCTGCTGAAGTTCAAACCAAGCATCAGAATGGGGAAGAAAGGTGACTGAAGTGACTTGAACGTGGCATGGTTGTTGGCGCCAGACGGGCTGGTCTGAGTATTTCAGAAACTGCTGATCTAGTGGTATTTTCATGCACAACCATCTCTAGGGTTTACAGAGAATGGTCAGAAAAAGAGAAAATATCCAGTGAGCGGCAGTTCTCTGGGCGAAAATGCCTCGTTGATGCTAGAGGAGAATGGCCAGACTGGTTCGAGATGATAAAAAGGCAACAGTAACTCATATAACTACTTATTACAACCAGAGTATGCAGAAGACGCTGCATGTCGAACCTTGAAGCAGATGGACTGCAGCAGCAGAGGACCACACCGGGTGCCACTCCTGTCAGCTAAGAACAGGAAACTGAGGCTACAATTCACACAGGCTCACCAAAATTAGATAATAGACGATTGGAGAAATGTTGCCTGGTTTGATGAGTCTCTGTTTCTGCTGCGACATTCAGATTGAAGGGTCAGACGTGAAAGCGTGGATCCATCCTGCCTTGTATCAACAGTACAGGCTGGTGGCAGTGGTGTAATGGTGTGCGGGAAATTTTCTTGGCACACTTTGGGCCCCCTAGTACCAACTGAGCATCGTTTAAATGCCCCAGCCTACCTGAGTATTGTTGCTGACCATGTCGATTCCTTTATGACCACAGCGTACCCAACCTCTGATGGCTACTTCCAGCAGGGAAACGCAACATGTCACAAAGCTCAAATCATCTCAAACTGGTTTCTTGAACATGGCGATGAGTTCACTGTACTCCAATGACCTCCACAGTCACCAGATCTCAATCCAATAGAGAGCACTGTTGGGATGTGGTGGAACGGGAGATTTATATCATGGATGTGTAGCCGACAAATCTGCAGCAACTGTGTGATGCTTTTATGTCAGTATGGACCAAAATCACAGAGGAATGTTTCCAGCATCTTGTTGAATCTATGCCAAAAAGAATTAAGGCAGTTCTGAAGGCAAAAGGGGATCCAACCTGGTACTAGCAAGGTTTACCTAATGAAGTAGTGTATATTAGTGCATGTGTATATATGGCAATATTTTTATTTATTTTTTTCTCATTATTATCGCTCTGTTTTATTACTAGCTATTCTGTTACTTATTTACTGTTATTTTTTAAAAATCCCAGTCAGTCTGCACTTTCACTTGAATTACCATTTATCATTAACTGACTAAAACTGGAGTAACATTAGACCTTAACTGTCCTAAAATAGCTCTCTCAAATAAAGCTGGACCACAACTTTGGTTCACTCTCACTGTTCTTGTCTTTTTTTATTTTGCAGCCTCAGCAGGCATCCTTTTTTAGTGAAAAAGCACTAAAACATAATGGTACTGTAACTGCTCAGCACTAGACCAAGTTTGTCGTGCTTGATAGCTGTCAATACTCAGTGCTATGTAGTGATAGACTGATTAATTGTCTGGCCGATTATTAAGTATTTTGAGATAATCATCATCGGCCGTCTTGTCAGTGTGGCTGTTGTGGAACAATGTTACCGCTCCCTCTTGTGAGTTCTGGGAAGGTGGTGAGAAAGGTTTGAGTCAGTCATGTCCCGAAATCTGCAGAATAACCCAGTGTAGTTTTCTGTTTCGTTAATTAACTAAAAATCCATTCAAAACAAAGTGTTACTGGCTAAGATAACCATGTGATATTAGATTGTAATGTGCATGAAATAATGGAAATATACATGACTTTTCTTTGTTGTGATATTGAGGGCTCTGCTCTCTAAATATCAGAACCAGCAATTAAAAACCTGTACCGGTCAACCACCACTGTGACACATTTTGATCATACCTGAAAAAGTATTGAGGATTGATAATCCAGCCTTAGCAGAGGTTAATCAGCTGTGCTGTCTCCTGCTCTTATCTCAGAACATGTGGCTGCCTATGATTGGAATGACCGCCCTGCCACACTTGGGAGGGTGGTATGGTGGTTATATCACACGCAAAGAAGTGAAGACCTGGTACCTAACCCTGCAGAAACCATCATGGCGCCCACCAAATGCAGCATTCCCCGTGGTCTGGACCTGTCTGTACACAGGCATGGGGTAAGAATCATCTTGATTCGATCTTACAGTATTTATTCTCTGCGATGCAACCTGCAGATCCACATTATCCTGTTTTAAATGCTGTTATGCAGGTACGGCTCGTACCTGGTGTGGAAAGAGCTGGGAGGTTTCACTGAGGATGCACTGGTTCCACTGGGACTTTATGGACTGCAGCTAGCTCTGAACTGGGCCTGGACACCTATCTTTTTTGGTGCACACAAACTGAAATGGGTAAGTTTGATACAGACATTAATCTAATATTCCTTTTAATTGAGACACCAAAGATTATAGGGGGTATAATAAATGTGACAGCTCAATATCCTTCATTTGTGTCCATTGACGCCTTTTCTCTGCTAATTTTAGGCTCTCATCGAGATTGTGTTTCTCACTGGAACTGTTGGAGCTACCATGGTGTCTTGGTATTCCATCAGCCGCACCGCCACACTGCTGATGGCGCCCTACCTGTCCTGGCTGTGCCTCGCCACCTCTCTCAGCTACTGCATATGGAGAGACAACCCTGAGAAAAAAGAGGAGTAGGAGACAGTTCTCTGTCCTTAAATCTACTTAGATTTTGAATCATTTGAATTTGAATGTCTAACTGATATCGCTGAGGGTTGACCTTGTAATAGCCGATAGTCAAAGACCAATCAACATCTTCAAATATGCTGACTAATGTACAATTTAAAAAAAAATGTGTTGGCATTGTTTATAGTCATCTGCAGCACTTGACATATGGCAGCATTTTGCATCTGAGCAGATCTGTTAGTCTGTCTGATCAGGTTTAAACAACCTGCCTCTGATTTATCTTCTCCCTAACCTGCTTACCAACTAGATCCCTTTGAAAAAGTGAAAAAGTGCATTCATTCAGAACCCTTAAAAATGCCAGTATAACATTGCAGTCCTTGTTATTGGTGTGTTCTTAAAATAAAATGTTAAACATTTATTTGCTTTTTTATAGATTATATTCCATGTGTGCATTTATGATGGACTGTTTTGTATTAG
The DNA here is from genome assembly GCF_056507025.1 of Lutjanus erythropterus. Classification (NCBI taxonomy): domain Eukaryota; kingdom Metazoa; phylum Chordata; class Actinopteri; order Lutjaniformes; family Lutjanidae; genus Lutjanus; species Lutjanus erythropterus. The sequence goes on from NC_139318.1 coordinate 26,287,826, forward strand.
TTACTGCAAAAACTCAATTAAAATAAAGATTTCTATTCAGTGTATCACCACAGTGAAATGTATTCAGTCAGTCACAGCCATGCCACCAACTTTCAAAGCCACAGTACACCTTGTATAAAAATGATTCTAATAAGTAAAGTACAGGGAAGTATACAGATTATATATTTGTGATAAAGAGAACGCTGGTCTCGGATCAGCAAATACCCCGAGTTAAAGCTGGGGTAGGCAGTTTATTTTTGACTCCATTGGTAAAACTTGAATAATAACCTTTCAGCATATTATTCAAGTGGTCGGTGAGAAAACTACACTTCTGTTCCTCCTCTTAGAAAATCTAGCCTGTGATGGGAGACTTTTGCCAAACACAGGTCAGTAATATAATGGACTGTCGAGTCTCATTTCCAGGTAGTGAAATAGTGATGCTCTGGGTCTGAGCCACCAACCAGAAGCATTGTTATTTGACTACTGAAGAGTGAGACTTATCTTTCTGCAGAATTGCTTCCTGTACCTTTAAGGTATCAGGATTAATATTGCGGGGAGAGACAGTGGACTGGTGCATCTTTAAAATTCAGAAAATATAGATCATAGGCTTTTGCCTGCAGTATTAAAAGCTTTCAGAAAAGGCTGCAGTAGGTACAGTGTACTGTGGCACCAGTATGTAACGAAGAGTGCTTGAATGGAAACACTGCACAACCCACTAACTGTTTTCTAATAACAGAAAATTTGACGGTGAATCTGGATCCACATCAAAATAAACCATTTTAGACAGTTTTGGGTAAACAGCAATTTTTTTTTCCATTTTTGTAGTTCATTCGAAAATTAAAATATATAAAAAGCATTCAATTATGTATAGAAAAGAACTAAAACATTTAGTGCTTGGCCCATAGCTTAGGTTTCCACCAAAGTGAAGTGAAAACATACTTGAGACTCCCTAACTAACAAAGAAACAAATATGTTCAATGAAAATCTGTTTATTCAATGTATTTTAGTCTAATTCAGGGGTTCACAAACTATTTCATGTGAAGGACCTCCACAACAGATGCACATTAGACCACCGACCCCAAATTTGAGAGGATTTTGTACTGAAGAGTCTCCTCTGAGTATTTTTTTTCTAGCTTTGAAGATAAAATCTTTTTAGACTATGATCACAATAAATGTTGTTCCAATTTCCACAAAAATGTGATAAAAGTTGAAATATTTTATTCTTCCTTTCGCTTGGGACCCCCTACAACCCACTTTAGGACCCCAGTTGGTCCCCAGACCCCAGTTTGCAAACCACTAGTCTAATTTATGTTTGTGGAGTGAATTCCTCTCCAGTCACGCTTCTAATTCTTAATGGTGTCCATTACAATAGATCACAGGAATAACACAGCAGTCCATAAAGATACCAACAATAACCTTTATTTCTATACATGTAATGAGAAGAGAAAGGAAAAAAGAAACAATGAGAGAGAGATAGAAATGTTATTTTTCAGGAGCTTTTTCTTTCTCTGGAACATCTTCTGGTGATTTGGAGAACCTCTCCATTAACGTCTTCCACAAACCCTTTTTTTCTTCGTCCATCTGTTGCACGCTCCCTGTACAACGAAAGAGATTAACTGTAACAAAACCATGTTTCAGGAACAGTCATGAACTGAATTTGTGATCGATTGTGGGTTTGTACCTGACAAAAGTAGTCTACACTCTTCCACCGTAACTCCAGTAAAACTTGTGTCTCTTACACGAGGAAACTGTAAACAGACACAAAGACATATTTACATTAAAGACGATAAAGTGTTACACTCATTAAATAGCTGAATAAAACATTGTTTAGAGGTTTGGAGTGTATGTTATAATGAATGTTATCTTTTAATGCAACAGATATAGCAGATGCAGTCACAGAAACATGAGACGTGAACTTATACTGCACTTACTCGTTGTCTGTATACGTTGCCATTAATTCGGGCCAAACTTTCATACATCTGGTCACATTTCTCTGGATCTGAGATCTGAAATATTTTGATTGGACAAATATCAAAAGTTACCAACATATACTCTCATTGAGAAAAAAATTAAACACTGTTATGGCTGCACAGTTACTGAAGATACTATCAAAAATCAAAATATGGCCAAGTGCAATATACGAATTGGACAAGCTGCATTTTTTTTCTCTAGATGCAAAAAAAAAAAAAAAAAAAAAACAAATAAAAAAACATGTTGTTTGGTGCATACTCCAATTGTCATGTCATCATGATTTTAATTTTTTTCAGCAATAATGAAAATTTGGATGAAAAAAATTATCATTCCAACTAACTGTGAATCATATCACAATATATGTCAAAGTAAAAACAAGATTTTTTTTTTTTTTTACCATATTGTACAACTCTATCGGCTAGCATAACAAAACTGATAACATATACAAACGACTTAAGACCTAAACCTGAAATTTGATTAAAAAATAGAGAAGAAAAAAAATATAAAATGTGCAATTAAAACAGAAAACTAAAAATCGAGACACTACCATAAAAAAAATGCAGCACATTGGAATTTTTAACAAGAAAAATGTGCCACATTTGCCAAATATTAAAAAACATAACAATGAGCCGACCAGCACATTGGCAGCGCAATTTAATCAGCTCATTTTAGCTTGTTACCACCATATTTATACAGATAAGCTGGTCGATAAATACAAGAAATTTCGGTACAATAAAGTACATTTAAAGGTATATTGTTATATTTGAGTTATCAATTTGTTGAAAAAGAAAAAAAAAAGAATATCTGAAACTATCATCTTTAAAAAAAACTCAATTTTGGTATTAGTCATACAGTATAACAGTACAACATGCAGTACAACAACCCTGAAAATTAATTTAGTGAAAAAATGTTTAAAAACAAAAATGTTCCAATATGTAATTAGGTATAAAGTAGCAGTAAAAATAAACTGTTGGTGTGCAAGTACCTCAAAATTGTACTTAGAAATTCGCACTCTGCCTCTTTTGAAACATTGTTTACATGATGAAAAATTTGGTTCCAACTGTGTTTCTAGTGTTTATCGTGTGGTAAAGGACATTAGCATAGGTACTGACATTAGCATTAGCTCCTCTAAAGCTGCACTCATATTGTTTGTTTTATACTGTTCATAATAAAGGTGGTTAACAGGTATCAATCATCGGCCAGGGCACACAAGGTCGACGGCTGTTAGCCTTCTTACAGTTATCCACTTAGCCTAGCTTTAGCCCGGTGTGTTGTGTTAGCAGAGCACGGCTGTCTGTTGCTGTGTCGGTTGTACCTGTGTGTTTTCACCCTCGCGGAAGGCTAACGCTACTCTCTGCCGCAGAAACGTCCCCAGATCTCGGCCCTTCTTGTACTCGTCCTTCGGCCATTCCTCACACAGTTTCAGGAACCGACGGTACCTGGTGGCAGACATATTAGCAATCGAGTTGTGTAAGAACGTCTGAAGTTCGGGCTTTATCGGACACCGTACTAGTGTTACTGCTAAAGTCTTCCCCCTCTGATGCGTTCTCCTCGTTGCTGCTGTTGCACCACCGCACGTTAGCACACGATGACCGGATCAAACGCTAAAAAGGGTTCTTCCTCCGGTGTGATGGACTGGATCACTTCAGCCTGTCGGTTTGCAGCAGACAGAAACGACTTCAGAAGGTGAGATAATGTGTAGGAAATAATGTCAAAGTGTTTGAACTGTGTGGTCGTTAGCCCCGTTGCTAACGCTAGCTCACGCTGCGTCAGAGAAATTTGTCCTTGTCTCGTCAGTCTCTCACATTTCTGGACTAGCTTGCCAAAACTCTTTATCAAGGTTGAATACAATTAACCATGTTTACGCATGCGGGGAGTTCTCAAGAGTAAGGTCTAATTTGGATGATAATGTAAGTTTATTGGTCAAAAATATTTTGAAAGGCAGGACCATATTTTCTATGCCTGTAATTTTGTTAAACTTCTGTGGGAGAGAATATGAGTGACAGATATGAAAAAAAAGTATTACTTGTTTTTGAATACGATGTAGTCAAGTTCAGCGTTTCTGCCAAGCAAAGATGGTGGATTTTTGTGTGTAACAATGATATTACCTGATTGTTCAGCTATTTTAAGATGTAAGATGCAAAGTGAGCTGCTGCCCAGGGCTCCCACAACTCTAGGGGCCCCTGAAAGCTCCAGGATCACTGTATGTCAACTGGTAGTTGAGCTGATAACTTGTAATTCATTCAATGCATTATAATTCAATTTTTAGGGATATGAATTTTTTTTAGGTCCTGCTTTATTACTTGGGTCCCGGCTTGGGAAAAGTTTATAATTTTTATTTTTATACTTTTTATTGCACTACATTTACCAGGGTGTAATACATGGAGCAAGCCCCGAACTTACCTTTATACCTTTTAATGCTCTACATGTACCCTCATTGTATAAATATAACACCAGCCCAGTAGACTTTACACTTAATGTTCTTCCAGATCATGATCAAATTATTGTGAATCACCTCATATATTACTTTGTTTTTCAGGAATCTTCTGGTCAATCTGGGCCTGTTTGCAGCTGGTGTTTGGGTTGCAAGAAATCTCTCAGATTTTGACCTGATGTCTCCTCAGCCTGTGACATAACCTGCTCAAAATACGTCAGCCCCAAAACCAGGATGACGGTGAGGTCATATTTTTTACCAATACCAGAGGCTGGTGCATTTACACTGAATTTACACGATTATGGGAACAACTTTATTTATCATGAATACATTTTCAGATTTATGCCAAAATTTAAAAATGATTTCTTAAAGTAATTAACATGATCACTTTGTTCTTTGTAGGTATCTTGGACCAACAAAGAAGAAACAAGGGACATGAATTAATGATCATGAAACTTTTATGACTTGTTACTTTTTGAAAACAATTCATTTTGTTGACCATATATTCATTTTTGTGTAGAATATCTTATTTCTTGTCATTATACAGTATGCAGCCTGAGGATAAATGTTGTTGTTGTTGACCCATATAATAGCTTTAATTTAATTTTTAGGTCCTCGAAACGTGTCTGATCACTGAAGTAAATTGTTTTGCTACGTTTGTCCATATGACTGGTGTGATTTGTGGAGCTATGTCCACTCAGGAGCTCTTTGTTGCTGCAGCTCGTACATGTCTATCTGCTGGTAGAAAGTCTCTGTCTGTCCCTCAGAGTCTGGACCTGGCTGCTCAGGTCTCGGCTGTTGATTTGGGATTGAAACCGGCGTTGCTGTATGACAGCAACAGTGCCAGTGCTGATCAGGTGCAGCAGTATTTGAGCTCTCTGCAGTCTGCTGAGCTTGTGTCTGAATCACTTTTGACACTGGATTTAAATGGAAACACTCTGATTGTTAACCCCAGTACAGTCAGATCAAATGTAGATCAGCTGTTTCATGATGGCAGTGTGGCCGTGATCAATGTCTGCCACACGCTGGAGAAGCCCTCCATCACTGACCCGCTCAGAGAGGAGCTGAAGAGCATGACACGCGATTTATGGCTCCTCCTGAGAGAGTTTGAGCACCTGGAGGAGGCTGAGAAGAAACCTCATCATGTCGGAGAGAAGTCAGAGGACTGGAACCTGTGCACAGTGTTTGGTCTTTTACTGGGTTACCCCGTCACTTACTGGTTTGATCAAACTGAGAGCTTTGAAAACTGTCTGTCCATGACTCCCCTGATGGTAACAACAGCTTCAGCAACATGGTGGGCAGACTCCACACGTCACAGATGTGTTCTGTACTCCTTCAGCGTCCCAGCTGTCCTGCTCCAAGAGGTGCAGTCCAACCTGGAAAACTGGAGGCTTCGTTTACAAGAAAGATTTCAGCAGCAAAATGTCCTGAAGGATCTTACAGTTTGTCAGTCCACAGTCACTCTGCCCTCAATCTGTTTGTGATCTTACTGTTTGTCTTTACAACAAACTGTTATACTACATGTGGGTTTACTTTGTCACTCCATTAAAGTGTGTCAAAACAGCTGTTCGTTTTGCATTGTGTAGTGGTATTCAGAGCCTGGAAGACAGTGAACACATAAAACACACATAATCTACAATTTCACAAGTAACCCATGAAAGGGAAAAACAAAATTTCAAAAATTTAAATGTTATTTTTGTCAGATCACATGATTAATATCAAAGGAGAACAATGATCCCACAGCCATTTTCAAATTCTGCTATAAAAAATCTTGCCTTGTTTTTCCCCTGGCAGTTGTTGCTTGTGGCCCCTACCTGCTGTCAGCAGTGGGTATAGATTATATATAGGTTTTAAATAGTTTTTAAATTGTGACTCACTCCAATCATGAGAGGTCTTGAGCATACAGTCATGAAAATGCACAAAATTGTTTGACTAATCCAGTAGTATGTAAGTTTAGCTGTGGACAAAGTCCAGCTCCAGGGGTCACTCACACACTGTGACTACATTTCATGTAACATCACATGTTAATTTTGTCAGATCATGTGATTAATAAACTGAGAACAAACTGATGATTTGGCAACCATTTACACAATCTACAAATGAATTATTACTATTGTGGTTCAAGTACTGTATGAGGATGAACCTGATAAGAACACTTAAGTCTGAGAGGGAAATTATATTTTTTTATTTAAAATCAAAGAACAAAACTTTAATTTTCAAACATCCTATTTGAAATTTAGTCTGAATAAAACTCAATATTTGCTCAGTGAGTTTCAGATGTCCACCATGACAAGCTGATGTATAAAGTGCTGTAATTATTGATTTTAAAATTGTGTAAAACAGATAAAAACATTTTTTATCATGACATTTCAAATATCAACATTTGCATCAGTTGTTGGTATAATAAGATCCACTCACTGACAACAGTTTGTAGTGTCAAGGCTCTTGCTTGTACAGTTTAATAGTTAAAACAAATTGGGAAAAGGTCCATTCTTTTGACTGTTAGCATTTAAAATGTGAACTAACAATCTATAGCTTTATATTAAAACATGAGACTAATCCACCACAGGATGGCAAAGAGCACATACAGCTGATTACACTTTGTTTTGTATAATTTCTTGAGCTAGTTTCCAAACCTCACCTCTCTATTATGTCTTACCAACCACATGATTTTTACCTTAATAAAACAGCTTGTACTTACATAAATATCTTGGAGTCTTGTTTCACAAAAAAGAAGATAGCTTAACTGATTTATCAATACAGTAGTGTGCCTCATAACTGCTTTAATTTAAATAAAAGTACCATGAGTGTATAAAAGTGAACAAAGACTGCTCATCCCAGCTTCTCAGCTGTCATTTCAGTCTCCAACTTTTAGCTGAGGGCCTTCAGACGGTCCATTATCTATTGCATGTATTTTATGATAAAACTCCCAGAGGTAAGGCCAAATACGGAACAGGTTTAGTCTTTCTGTTTGTCCTGGCAAAGTAGATGTCTCTGGTTTGGTTGGACCAAGATACTGATCCCCTGACATCAATTTGTTGTGTGCAGAGAAGATGAACTTTCAAGACAGGCACACTTTTTTTTAACTATGGAGGACAATTATTTCAACACATTTTAACATTCAGCTCTTCTGCATAAAGTAAGTAAATGTAACTATCTTAGTTTTTGCCCCACTTTGATAACAGCAGCAAATTCTCCTGGCAGAGAGGTGTAAATGCTCCAGCTGAGGCAGTCGTCCTGAAGTTTGTCGTTTACCTGTTTCAATCTGAGGTAGTTTTTGATCAGTTAAACACAGAATATCCAAACTGCAGGTCCGTGACAGTCAGACAGGTTCAATGACTGACAGCACTTCACCACAGCGGCCGCTCACTTTCAGCTCAGCCAGGTGGTCTGCTCTCGTGGGCCCAATGTTCAGGATGGCGACCGGCATTTTCCGATCACCCGCTGCAAGTAAAAACCTATATCCTGAGTAAACCTGGGGAATAACAGAAAGGGACACGATTAAATACAAACATCCAGAAGAACTGTGCTGTAAACTCCAATGTTCACTTCATACAATTTTCTCATACCTACCTGTAACGACGAGCCCACCACTAGCACCGCATCAGACTCCGTCAGTCTATCGTGCACAAACTGTACTGTAGCTTTGTTCACCGTGTCCCCAAAAAATGTGACCTCAGGCTTCAGTATCCCTCCGCAGGCCTCACAGGAGGGAACTCTGAAGTGGAGGACCTGCTCGTCCTCGATGAAGACGTCACCGTCCGGAGCCACGCCGCCCACCTGAGCTCTCCAGTCCGGGTTTAGTGCTACAAATCGCTTCTGGAGCTCCTCCCTCGCTGTGATGGCACCACAGCCCAGACACATCACCCTGAGGACACAAACATCAACTCTAATATTTCATCTTTAAACATATAATAGAAGACAGGCATGTGGATGGCAACTTAAAGGGTCAGTTCACCCAAATGACATAACATACCCTAGTGGTGCTGATAGTTGCAGATAGTTTTGGTTTTATTTGTACAGGGTTTTGAAATACAATGAGGGTAAATAAATTGATTTTGTGTCTTGAATGGAATATTTGTATTCACATCATAATAACTTACTTAAGAAGACTTCAGTGTGAATGGATTTCTTCGTAATGAGTTAATATGAAACTGCTGAAACTATGGAAACTGTTGACAGTGAGGTCTGTGGATTATCCAGAGTAACATGACGCTCTCTCTTTGAAAGTCTCTTTGTGACCAGAGCTGCAATGATTAATCAATTAATCAGTGAGCTGGTCGAAAGAAAATTAATTGCCAATTTTTGATAATCGATCAATCATTTCAGTCATTTTTCAAGTAAAAAATGTCGAACATTTGCTGGTTCCAGCTTCTTACATGTAAGAATTAAGGTTATAAGGTTAATCCTAAAATTAGATATGGAGCTTAATCCCAGATAAAATGTACCTTGAAAGGCCTTAATTATCGTCTTCTGTGATCATAAAGCTATGTTAAATGTATATATATTTGTTTCTCATCTTAATATTTGTCTTGTCTGTGAAATAAATCTGAAGACGAGAATCTTGACAACTACCAGGACACTGACAGACTGATGTGTCAGTGTCAGATGATGTTTTGTCACCTGTGGGAACAGCCGTGCAGCTCAGTCAGACCCTTCTGTCCTGCCTTTGAATGGAGAGCGTCCACATTCTGTGTAACCAGCCAGTGCAGCTTTCCGCTCTCCTCCCACCGCCGCAGGGCCTCGTGTGCAGAGTTCGGCTGATGGGAGGAGAACTGTGGCCACCCCACAAAGTTTCTGGCCCAGTAGCGCTGACGGGACTTTGCACTGCGGACAAACTCTGCATGTTGCATAGGTCGTCTGTCAGTGCGTGCGTACAGCCCAACACCCTCTGAGCGGTAATCAGGGATCCCTGACTCTGTGGACAGTCCTGCGCCAGTGATGACAAACAGGCGTCTCGCTCTGGACACAAAGTCCTGCAGCAGCTCCAGGGAGTGGGTGTCTGTGGTGCTGCAGGCAGGGACAAAGCTTGACACATTAGCAGGGACGGAGGATGACCTCCTTACAGGTGGTATGTGAAGTGTGAGGATCCGCTGTGGCAGTCTCATCTACAAGAAGACAGATACACTACTGTCAGTGGTGGAATGTACCCAAGTACTTCTACTCAAGTACTGTACTTAAGCACAGATTAGAGGTACTTGAACTTGACTTGAGTATTTCCATTTTATGCATCTTTATACTTCTAATCCACTACATCCCAGAGGCAAATATTGTGATTTTACTTAAATAACAAAACTTAGGGGGATCAAATATAGGCCTAGTAAAATGCCTATAAAACAAAAAATTACAAAAGTAAACAAAAGCCATCAACACTATGTATTGTGACAAAAAACATCGGACAACATATCTGTTGGTACAGATCGATATAACTGTGAAAAGCCAATATTGGGCCGATAGTATGCCGACCGATATATCTGTCTGACCCTAAAAGGCATCAGACATAATAATAAAACACTGACAGGGGACATTTTTCTGCAGAATGAGAACTTTTACATTAGACAATTTAATTATATTTTGTTGAAAATACTTAAACACTTTACAAGTAAAGTTTTGAATGCAGGACGTTTACCTGTGGTGGAGTTTTCTCATAATGTAGTGCAGTATTTGTACTCTGACTTAAAGTAAACGATCTGAATACTTTCACACATTTCTTTTACCCCACCGGCAACAGTTCATTGCAATAATGAACGCTAACAGTCGTGCAGCTAAGAAGCCTCACTATGACATGCTATGACATTTACATACTGTGCAATTTTTCATTACATTATAATGTTCTTCTTGGCGTTCAAGCCAACAAAGCTTCAATATATGAAATTAAAACATTAAAACGGAGCAAGACAGACGTGAAATGGTCACTGGGCAAATTTCCATGAGTGCACGTTTTAACCGGTGACCGACAGCTGTGCTGGCTAACGTGTCGGTTACAGTGTTTTCTACCGGGCTAACAGCGTCAGTTAACTACTTTACCTTAGTGACGTTCAGCTGTAGTTACACTTCAACGCTACTGTAGTAACAGACTGTCAGCAGATACAAAGTCTTGGTTGAACAAGAAGACAAACCATAACAAGCTGATATAACACGGGAACCTCTGTCGGACTGTTGTGCTGACAAAAACAGGAAATACCAGGTTTTATGTAACACCAAACACAGTCGCGCTGTACTCTGGGAGTTGTAGTCAAAGACTTTAAAGCTCAAGCTCGCCATGCACAGTGTTCAGTTTCATTTGATCAAATTTCCGTTTTTTTCTAAAAGAAAGGGAAAAAAGGCCAAATTAAAATAACTATATATATTTACTGATACTGTGCAGCCATATACAATCCATATTTTTCTTGACAACAAATTGTAGCCCAGTGTTATCAATTTCTTTAAATTATTTGTTAAATTTAAAAATGACACACCATCATGCCCCAATTCACAATAGGCCTTATCAACAAGTCTTGGGAAGAGTTTGTTTGTTTACTGCCATTCACACATTACCTTATATTATCTTGATAGGAGTTATTAAAAACAATTGCACATTTAATACTTTATAAATGGGAAATAAATGCATTTTTAGCTGAGTTAACAGTTATTATCATTTTTTATACTTTCTCTTATCAGGAAAACAATGTAGAACATTTTAGCCTCTTTCATAAATGAGACAAAATAAGTGCAAGTTCTCATTTTTTCCTCTAATCCATAAAGTGTGCTAAATAATGTAAAATGTGCTAAATAATGTAAGTTGTGCTGAAAGTGTGCTAAATAATATTAAGTGTGCTAAATAATATTAAGTGTGCTTAAATAAATCTTGCAGTTTCTTCCATAGTCTTATTTATTTGGTGTCTCAAATAAAATCTTCTGTGACTCAGCTGTGTGTCATAACCCAGTCTCTGGGACTGACTGCTCTAGCAGACCATATACCTCTATCGTCCTCCTAATGAAGGTGAAATTTAGACGTTGGTCCAGATAATCTAAGTAATACAAACTGTGTTACATAATATGTACAATAAAAGAAGTTTTACTCAGCTGTATTAAGTTTTCTTCCTGTGATCAACAAAAAGTGTGGATATCTTTATTTAGCTATAATCATTCTGTAAACAGGTGTGTAAAATGTGTAGCCTCCAGGTTAAGGTAACATCATAGCTGCTTTAAGACTAATTAACAATAGTTATAACCATTGCTTTTAAAATAGCACCCCTAATGTGTCTTATGGTTCCCAGTCTCAGACTCTTTTTGAGATTTATTAACAAATACAGTAATATGTAATTGGTGCATGTAAAAACAATTGAGGCCAAACTTTGATCATTTACACATAGTTACATTTGTGTATTCTACACACACTGATTTTACACCCAACTATTTACAAGTGCAGTCATGTCTTTAGGTATTTACCTCAGTGCTAAATGTCATCTCAGCTTATTTGTGTGAGGCTTTAAGTTGGCACTTTGCAGTGGCAATGGAAGGAATTTCTTTAAAAATACAAAACAGATGTGTTTTGTATTTCTGAAAGACACACAGATCATACACAATATTTGAAGTTTTAATGGCATCTGAAAGTTGCTGAAGACTTATGAAACAAGACTTGATGAAAACATGAAAGCAACAGTAATGACTGAAGAAAAATGTGACAGGTGTTGTAAGATCAGTCACTTTAGTTTGTAGTAGACTTAAATCTCTGCTGTGAACAGGATGATAGCAGTGATGGTCTTCAGATTCAGATGAAACAAGTCTGTGGATGTAGAGTTGGACCACGATCACAGGTAGTATCTCAGGAAGAGGTAACATTTCCGTCTGTGTGTCCGTTAAAATATGCTGCAAACGTCCTGATTACAAAACTCCAAGATATCTGTTGTAAAGAAAACAACATTATCAACATATGTGATGGTTTAATTGTTAGTTTGACAATGAAGCAGGTGCATTTGAGTATAGTCATACCAGAGTGTGTGCAGTTGAAGACAGTTTCTGCGTGTCTGATAAACTCGTGTCCAAGGATGGAGCGGTAGTCCATGTGGCTCGTGTGGACGAAACACTGAGTTACATCTTTGAACAGCAGATCACTTTCTCCGTACTGCTGAGACTCAAAGAGCTTGAATTCTGTGTTTGGGCTGGCTGACAAAGTTTCCTATATGGTTAAAACCAAGAAAATGTTAAAGAGTAAAGACCTACTGAAACACTCCACATTTCCTTTCTGCAGGGACAAACATAATTTAACTGTCTGTCCTGAAGAACAAAACAAAAAACACACCAAAATGGTTGATGCTGGCAATATATAACTGACGTTTTAATGCACCAAATGACGCAATAACACAAACAAAGGTGGTAAAGTTATTGATTTCACCAGTGGAGTCTGGTTGAGTGTGAGAGACAGAGTGATATTTAACTTTTTTAGATGGTCCTTTTTTAAGCGTCTAAAATATGTTTTGCTGCAGACCATGTCCACAGCACTTCATCGCTTAGCTTCCCTGTTGGTTCTCCTGCTGCTCCTCCAAAATGGGGGCGTTTCGACCGGTAGGTAATACCCTGATTATGGATAAATACTTCAAACAACCCCACTTCAAATAATCTGAGCTATCCCTTTGAAGGTTTACTTCAAGCGGCAGAGGCGCTGCTGAGCCACTGAGTAAAATATCTTGAAACACATTATTCTTGATGAATTTAAGAGTCAGCAGAGTCCAATGTTTTTGGTACTAAAACACATTGAAACACTGTGTTCATTAGAATAATCTGTTGCCATAAACTGACCTGTGACTTCATGAGGAAGTCGTACACTCGTGCTGTGAGCACCGGCCGTGTCATGACAGTGTTTGGTGGGATGACTCCGAGGTTACAGCTCTCCCACTCTGACAGCGGGGCCCGACGACCATCACCACACAGCAGCTCAAAGTCTGATGACGTCCACCCGTCTGCCCAACCCGTGGAACTCAAACCTGAGGTTCAAAAGTACAACATGACATTCAGTATATTTTTACTTCAGTGTGTAGGAGAGTGTGTGTTCATGTCAAAACAATATAATAACTCATATAATATCTCACTGAGGATGTTGGAAAGAAGGTTGTGCTGCTCGAGGAAGGCCACATCACCGTAGCTTTTACCACTGGGGTCTCCAACCAGACACCTGCAAATCAGGAGTAAACAAGCATCAAGCCACATGGGTAGTTCTGATTATATTTCCCCAAATGTTGAGAAATTGGTCTTAAAATACAATGGAGGTGGAGCCAGAGCAAGCAGTAGAACTTCTTTCCACCAAAAATGAATCCCTATGACAGCGGTCACAGTGTATTTTGCAGATTATACATAATAATGGAGACACTGTATCTGGAAAGAGTGTTGCTGTTGTTTTTTCTTTAAGTAGCTTTACTCTTTATATTCACAATAAGTCAAATGACTTCTTGTGTGTCCCACAGAGAAGCACTTGAAAATGCAATCATCACTATTATGCGTGGCCCTGATCAGACAGAGGACAGTTTTTGCTGTGACACTTGTCTTTTTCCAGTTGTTTTCTTTTTGATGCGGACTCGCAGCCACAGCACTGAGAAAGAAACAGAGAGAAACAGAGAGAGAGAGAGAGAGAGAGAGAGAGAGAGAGAGAGAGAGAGAGCACTCACTGACTAAAGACTAAGTAATATTCTCAAGATGATGAAACTACTCATATAGAGAGATACAAGCAAAGTAATTACTGGAGATTAGTTATATAAACAAAAATGTGTCAGTATTGCGTTTACAGCTGCCCATAGGTGGCCAGAAAAATCTGTTAATTAACTGTCGTGACAGCATGTGGCTGGTTTTAGTTTTTTCCTCCCTGTGTGTGTGTGTGTGTGTGTGTGTGTGTGTGTGTCATCATGGCAAAATGTGGTCTTGGAGACATTAACTACACCAGAAGCTTTGAGCACTTTGTCAGGTGTTTACATGTCTGAGAACAAATTGTGTCAATGTAAAGCACCACAATGATGCGAGATGCAGTCACAAAACTTCACGAATGCAGTTGAGATCAAAATGAAGGCGAAGTTCGAAGATGTGAGTAGTGGGTGTACTCTAGATTGGGATGACAACATGTTGATGGACCACATGGCTGGTGTGATCCCATAACGTGATGACCTCTAGTTCATGTTTACATAAATTTTTCAAAATGCTGTAAACATCATTAAGTCAATTCCATTTACATTGATTGTTTTGTTGGGGCGACAAATCTGAAAGACAAATATCTTAAAAACAGAACAAATACAAGAAAAACTTCTTAAAGGCTGGATATCACATCAGATAACTGAGAAAATGTTATATAAACTACAATATGATTTTCATAAAAAGCTTTGCTTCATACCTTAAAGCCCCCATGTTGCCATAGTAACGCTCATTGTGGTTGTCAGCACAGCGTTTGGTGGCAGCCTCCCCGGTGCCTCCCATACACACTTTACACAGATTCCCCTGAGAGCCGGGAAGACAACCTTTCCAAAACACCTCGTTGTACACTGAATAAACACAGAGTGGATTACTGCAGATGTACAGCGCACAGAGAGAAGATATAACATGATATTCTGATAACAGGAGGACTGACGGTGTAAATATAAATGTGCAGGACTGAGATCAGCACCTTGGTTTGGGTCACAGGGGGAGCTGCTGTTGTGCTCCAGGCTCAGTGTGTATCTGTAGGGCAGCAGCCAGCCTGCGGGGCTGTACATGTGACCATGACAGGAGCGACGGCCTCCGAGGTTCCCGATGAAAATGTTCCTGCTGGAGCGCTTTGCCACCGCTAGACCCACCACTGAGGGCAGCACTGAGGACAGAGACAGTGGTGCGGGTTCAGCGTAAAGACAATAATAACATGATCAGCTACATGTTGATCATTCAGTGTCTTACCATCTGTCTCTAAGTGCGTCGACCCTTCAGCAGGAACACATTCTCTTCCTGAAAGTCCAGCAAAAACCCAGCAGGAACAGATGAACATTTTCTCAAAGAACTGGATTGTCACACAGACTTTTGAGGGAATGTAATTTAAATCGAGTCTTACCATAGTATTCTGTGACTACAGGGACGAGACCACATTTTCCTGCTATGAAAGCATGAGTTGCATCCAGCGAGACAGCGTCCACCTCGTCCCTCTGAAGCATCAGTGTCAGGGATGATTGGAGGCAAAACAGGTGAATTATAGCTGGTTTTCAAGTGTGCTAAAAGTTTAATATACACAATAACACAACTTACCTTAATTTTCTCGATGCAGTCGCGGGTTGAAACTGCTCTGACACACACCAGTGGGTCTGACTTTATACTGAGAGCCCACTGCTCACATTTCTTCTGCTCTGCATGGCTGATACAGCACCACCGCACCACACTGTCCTCAAGTGAACTGCCTGCACACAAACACATCCGGTGGGTCATAAAATCACAGCAGGTTTGCTTTTAATATAACAATCAATGACTACAGGCTTTATGAGCACCTTCATGTCCAAGACCTTTGAGGAGAGCCACATAATCCAGCCCCAGCACCTGACTGACATCCATGTCATCTGGTAGAACAGCCAATTTATCTGTCACATCTTTGAAAAGAAGGTCATACTCTCCAAAAGAAGATGAGTTGAAGAGGTGGAAGCGCTGCCGCTCTCGTCCTCGTTGGCCAAACAGCATCTAAATAACAATAAACAATAATCATGAATCTTTGGAAGTAGTGACAAAGTAATATTTGTGGGATGAAGTTGGGAAAAACAGCTGTATCAGATAAATACCTGCATTGTCACAAGGAACTTGCGAGCGACCTTGCGAAAGTTAAATCTGGTGACCATGCCACCTCCAGGACCTCGTCCCAGATTACAGTTTTTGTAGTTGCTGAGAGGAGCTTGTGTGCCATCTGTACACAATAACCTGAACTCGTCTCTGTCACTGTCTGAGACAACAAACAGAAGAAGAAAATTAAATTTCATTCAAATCATTATTTGTCCCAAGTAGGCAAGTTGTGCTGCATCAACTATAAAAACACAAAGAAAGACATAATAAACATAGAACATAGAAACATACAGCAGCTGACATAGACACAAGCACAGGATGGATTATAACTAGGCACAGCAAGTTTTTAAAGCTCCTCTGGAGCAGGCTGTAAGTGTCCACTGTAACCCCACAGGGCCTAAAAATAAAATGATGAACAGTGAATACTGTCAACATCACATAGCAACATAATCATCATCAATGTAATACACCGTTCATCATTATCAACAAAACATGACTCATGTCCATAATTCTGGACACTGGCATCAATATTACAAATATATATATATATACAATATTTGGATATATAGTCCACAGTATACAGTATAAATCATAATTTTTACTTTATCAAATTAGACGAACTACTCCACAATCTTTCTAAGTACCTCCTGGTATATGTATACTCCTATTTGGGAATTACTTGTGTAACTAATTGTAGTTTTGGGGGCATTTTTACCTTTCACAGTAGACAGACAGTAGAGAGTTAACAGGAAATAAAAGAGTGATATGAAGTAGAATTTGCTACAGGAATCCCTGGCTGGACTAAAACTGGGGACACTGCAGTGACATGGTCAGTATCTTCAACCTCTTGAAGATACGCCTCAGAAAACTTAATTGGAAGTCATTAAGGTAGGATAACACTTTATATGAAGGTCATGTCTTTAATGAATCAGAAACATATATATAAGACATTACAATGTAGTTATAAGGCTTTACAAAACACATAATAAATGTTTAGAATTATGAGAAACTTATAACAAGCTTTAAAAAGTATTATAAGTGTTGGACATAATAAATATGTTCAGCATTCATAATGATTTATACATAAATGCCAAAGTGACAAAAGTGTTTCTAAATTTCTGAAATGAAATAATGTCGTAAACAACAATAATATGCCATAGCATGCCCCTGTGAACTTTAAGTGAAGTTACAGCACTGTAGAAGGTTATAAGCAATTATATGATGTTTATAAGACATTATTCCAATTTCCAAACTTCAAACTTTATAGAATTTATAATCTGTTATTATATATAGTTCTCTATTTGTCCTTATAACTGGCTCCACTTTCATAAACCTTGTTATAGGTTGTCATGCATGATTATAAATATTTATAAAGAGTTTTATAAAGCCTAATCAATGCAATATAATGTCTTATCAATAGGCTTACAGTGCATTATAGACATGACCTTCATCGAGGATATTTTACCTTCAATGCTTTCAAGAGCTAAATGGTCCACAAATGCAACATCTCCTCCTCCACTCCTGAGACATCTGTGACCGAGAAAAGAGACAACAGAAAGACTTAATGTCTCTGCTGTTTTCACTGTCTACATGTTTGAAATACAAAAAATGATAAGTTCAGAGCTTGTTGACTTTTTGACCTGAGGGCTCCCTGGTTGTTGTAGAAGGGTTCACTGTGAGATGTTTCACAGTGGTAATTCCTCTGGCGTATGTAGGACTTCTGGCCCTGGCACAGAGCGCACAGAGGTGGTGCCATGGCAGCAGCTCCAGGAATGCAGCTGGCGCTGAAGAAGGTGCTGACGTCTGCTCGAGAGGAGAAAAACAAGTGAGGGCATCGAAAAAACAGATGACCAGAAATGACAAAATAGAAAACAGAAAGACTTGAACACTGCACAGCTGACTGTAATCTGATTACCCTGACTGAGCGGCTGCTCCTTTGACCAGCTCAGGTAGTTGCGGGACAGCAGGAAGCCGAGTGGAAGACTCCATCCAGCCGTCCATCGGACCCCACTGTGACAGCTCCTGACACCCTGCAGGGACCGTATGTCCAAACTGCTGTTCCTCACCACAGCCACAGACAGAATACAGCCTCCTGCACACACATGGACATACACAGACAGGCATACTGACTCAGACACTTATGATTAAAGTTAAAAGTAGGCCTAGTAAACCAAGAACTGAGGAGAATAATCCAAGGTCATGGTAGTCAAGTCAAAGTTTAATTAAAATATAACCTGTGGTGCTATTCTCCACTCTTAGATGGTTAAATTATATTAGAAATAGGCCTACCAGTAGCACCAGTTTAATTTCTGGCCTATTCAAAGAAGGCCATTTAATTTACAATATACATATCAGTTCACCTTGTATAAGATTTGTCCTTTAAATAACTTTTTTCAAATGAGGACTCTCATAATTGAGGTCAATATAGTGTATCATAAGCAAGTTAAGAGAATATTTCAATCCTGTATGCACAACTTGCTAACACTGTTTAAGAATGGCTGAAACTAATATTTATATGTGGCTTATAATGAAGGCAGTCAACTGGGATAACTTGGATCAAGTATTTTTGCATAACGTAAATGTGCATGTGGTGAGATTTCAAACTGTGCAAATGTAAACACATATGAGAGATTATAATTAATTAGTGACTATCCCAGTAACCACTACATATTCATATGTACAGCTGTTGGCTTAATTATTTGTAAGAAAAAAAATCTAAAAATGCATGAGAGGCATGGATCATGAGAGGAAAGGGGCCCACAGAGACTGCTGGTGTATAGGGTCCAGACTTTTGTGCTACACTCGTGCTGAACATTTAGTAAACATACCGTCAATGTATATCTCCTTGGCGATGACAACGAGGCCAAACTGCTTCACAGCAGAATAAACTTCTCCTGCATCTAATGTCACTAAATCAGCACGGTTACCCTGAAACAAAGATTAACAGAACAAATGTGTGATAGTGGTGCTCCACCAGGGTTCATGCACTTGAATACTATTTGTGCATGTTAATTTTAATTTGATTAAATGCACTGTAAATATATTTGTATTTTTTATTTTTTTTTTAATTTGCCATTAAAGTCCATTTGAATTTGAATATTTCATCATCTAAGTATTCAAAGATTTGGAGGTGATGCACCATTCATTAAAAAAAGATTTATATTTTACTGAAATACTGTCATACAACACATTTGCAGATATACAATTTACAGTACCTGTCAATGACTTTAACCCTTCCTGGTTTTGATATTTTTCACTGATTGCACACACCACATTGGCTGGGTACCAGTATATATGGTGGCTAATAAATTTGTAGTACAAGATGCCAAAGAGAGCACCGACAAGTTTTTTTATTTATTTATTTTACTTTAAAACATTTTGTTAAGTCCATAACTTTGTCATAATTCTTTAATAACAAACTGACCCAACAGCTTCATATTGAAAAAATTACATTGGCTGATATTTTCTATTTAAATTCTCAAATGTTGATATTGGCCTCTAAAATCCAGTATTGGTTGAACTCATTCATTGTTGTCCTGATCTTCCCTACAGAAAAAGTCATCTGTGAAACTTTATATTACAAGTTTGTGTTTAATATCTTGATAACACTGGAGAGCAGAAATCCACTTGAGTATTTAAAAACACTTCAATATGTTTTCTATAGTCTTTTTTTTTTTTTATTCTTTATTTTAGGACAGCAGTTTATATTACAAGGCATATCAGGACAGGGTCAGTATCATTTCCTCTGCCATCCACAGATTTTTACAAAATGTAAGAATTTGTACATTTTGAGTAAAAAACATTACAGGGTCATTCATGCAACACCTCCACACAATCTGGCCGTAAGAGCTTTACATATTTTTGACCCACTTGTTTTAGAATTTAACACATTATTCTTGAGGAAAAGGGAAAAAGTAACCTTTAATATTCATCTGTATATTTATCATAATGCTTTACTCTATGAATTTAATAAATTGCATAAAACATATGAACATAACTTTATATAACTGTTATTTGCTACAGTCATATTTTGTCCTTTTAACACCTTTTTCTAAACTCCTGACATGTGAGGTGAAGGATAGCTCACCCTGATCCTGTCGATGCAGTCAGTCGTGCTTGATGCTCGGATACATGACAGTTTGGCGAAAGCTGCCACAGTAGCTGGCGGCAGCACCGCCACCAGAGCTTTAGCCAATTCTGCACACTTCCTCTGCTCAGGGTCTGACACTGTGCACCACCGCATCTTCTTAGCTGACATGCATGGGACAGTACACACAAGTTCATCAGAAGATAATATAGATTTTGTACAGAATTTATTTGTCAACTTTTAGTGAGATGCAAGTATTTAACGAGTTTCTTTTCGCAGTCATGAATTATGAAAATCTAAAGCCAAAATTGCATTTGTTTAAACTGTGAAAGGATTCTGCAACTTTATTTAAATCAGTTTTAATAATGTACACAAAAACAACAGAACAGAGATCAACAATCTTGCCATCGACAACCAAAAACTGCTGTGTACAAAAAAAATACACTTTCAACAACACAATGAGACTTGAAATGAACATAAAATAACTTCACAATGCATGTGAATGAACTTGTTAAGTAACAAAACTCACCCCTGCTGCAGCCGACAAAGATGGAAAAAAGTAAAATGGCACAAAGTCGTCTCATTTTGCCCCGTTACGGCTGATATTTGTCTTATGTCGTCTGCAGAGCTCAACAGACAGCTGTCCTTTCTGTTAGTCTCAAATCCTGGATATTCCTGCATAGATTTTGAACAGTATTACAGGCACTGGTACTAACGGATAAATAGAAAACCTATTGCGCAAGGCAGCTCCTCTGAAACCAGTAAAGTCACTTTTTTTCACACATATGGAAAATATTTAGCACCATCTGTCACAAGGACGACCCCTAGCCAACGTTTTTGTAGATTTTAAGTGTTGATGTAGATGTGAAAGCTGATGTAAGGAACTTGGCCTTAATGCTTTGGGATATGCTCAGTCAATTTACATGATATTTAACAAGAATATATAGCAATTCTTGGACATTAAGATATCCAGGTTTCCTCACAGGCTGAGTGCACATAGCTCATAGCAAAATACAGTATTTATCAGCTGGTGAACAGTTTTCTTAATCAATTCTCGTGCCAGTAGAAGAAATGCGATCCAAGCAGATGAGCAACAGTTCAAACTATCAGCAGGTGTTGTCATTTCTGTAGAGTGTGAGCATTTTTCCAGTCATGTTGTAAACAGAGTGATCCCTGAGGACAGTCTGTAAACGCTGGATCCTCTCTGCATGCAGCAACATCGTTGGTTTCCGTGTTGCCAGCTCAGTGGACAGTCTGTCGATGCGCTCCTCCAACTGTCAACATCAACAAACAAACTGTGAAGCAGGTATTAACAGTGATTTCCAGGGTGAAAATCATCCTTATCATCCTCATCTCCTCCATCCTGCCAACACTACTGTGGGTGCAGGAAACAGAATTTGTAAGTGTTTCTGAAGTTTGAAGTGTGCAAAATTACACACGGTATATCCAACCAGCTCTGTCAGAAGAACACATACCTTCTTGTCTCTGGGTTGGGCCGGTCTTACGCAGTCTTATGCACTCTGCTCTTTAAAAATGGCATCTCAGCCGAATTGAGTCGTCACACATTTGTTTCAATTTTAAACTGTCTCGCAATGCATCGTTACATCCCTACTCATGTCCCATCTGACAACCTGTAGGAGGCAGGATTTACAACCTGTACTGCAGCCAGCCACCAGGTGGAGATAGAGATACTGTAGCTTTACTTTCGGAGAGCTGTCATGTTGTTGATATTTATATATCAGAGGGATGAGCTAATTTTAACTACTTTACATACTGTTGGTTTCATCTCCGGCAATGCATCTTATTATATAAGATCATCATATGTTTGTAGCCTTGCTGTCCTGTGAGAACCATGCATCTCTGAAAAGTCAACTTTTCATGGTGTCAGAAAAATATCACATTTTAAAGTTTGTGCAATTTCAAGCTAATCAAAAGGGATTTAAATAGTTTATGTAGCTTGAAAATACTCAAGTAAAGTACAAGTACTTCAAATTTGTATTTAAATACTGAACTTTTTTGTTAAAGTAAATGCGCTTAGTTCCATACCATCGCGTTTGCAACATTTCTTAGTGTTTTTTTTTGTTGTTTAACATAAAATAAGGACATAGTTATGTTATTACCTCCTTTAACTCTTGACAAACAGAATTTTTTTCCATTTCTTCGTCCTTTCCGCTGGTCTGCAGCCAGCTCTGTAACACCTCTTTGAGTTTCTGCCAAGCCCTGAGTGAACACAGAGTCAAACACAAGTTACTATGTAGACAGTGTGTTCAGCAACTCAACAGGAATGTAAACACTGCTCTAACACAGATTTCTTACCGGAGCTGCTTCCTGTCCTGTTGGTATGTCCTCATGTCCAGCTGGATGTCGAGCAGCTCTCTGGTCAGAGCTGAGGATGGATCCGTCGCTGGGTCCTCTACAGTTTCTCCGCTGCAGGCTCTCAGATGAATGTCTTAAAGAAACACAACAAAATCATGTTATTTTATGATGAATTAAAAGAATAATCTAGAGAAGAAAACCACAGATGTCATACCTGGATAAACTGATGAGTGTTTAAAAGGAGGAACAAGTGGAGCATCTGCATGACCTGAGCTGCTGGTCTTCCCCAACTTAAAAAAAGGGCAGAAGATATAAGATATAAGAAGTCTTTTTATTTAGCACTAAATGCATGCTGGTGTCTGTCTAAGACATGCAGGTGATTATTACTGTCTCTTTGGTTCCGCTGGTCATGAAAGCAGAGGGGGGTAAAAGAACATCTTGGGTGTCCTGAGCAGAGTTCACGGTGGACACGCACGGCTCAGAGGGTGACACAGCAGACATGATGCTGCTCTGATGTGAGGAGGTGACAGGGACTTTAGCAGGTTGGAGGCAGGACAACACAGTAGGACAACTGAGCTGTGAGGGCTCCAGAGCTGCTCTGGTGCCAGTGACAGCTGGCTGCCTTTGGGTGCTAAAAAACATGAGGAAAAACTTTTGTCAGAAAGTGAGAAAATCAGAAAGTGTCTTTTAATTATGTCTGACCTGTAAAGTTATTCATTTAAATGTGTAAAACAGTGCACCTTTTTAATTTTTTCCCCCCACTTTATTCTTTTCACAATTAGAAAAGAAACGTACAAAAGCACAGGACAGAAACAACTTTTGCATCATCTTATTCTCAGGTGATTATACACTAATGAAAAC
This sequence comes from Lutjanus erythropterus, assembly GCF_056507025.1. Taxonomy (NCBI): domain Eukaryota; kingdom Metazoa; phylum Chordata; class Actinopteri; order Lutjaniformes; family Lutjanidae; genus Lutjanus; species Lutjanus erythropterus. The sequence goes on from NC_139318.1 coordinate 26,311,228, forward strand.
ATACTTATACATACTGAGAAAGCAGGTGAAAAAACTAGTTTTTATGTCAGCATCATATTTTTTCAGTGTTTGTTGTTCTAATTCTCTTTTTGGCCACAACAGGCAGAAGTGCATCACTAACACAGGTTCAAAACGAGACTGAAAGGATTCATGCTCTCCCGCAGGTGAGTTTTAATTTAGAGTGTATTAAGTATAAGCAAGCTATGCAATGCAGTTATGTCTTTCTTTTGGCAAGATTTCTATTTGATTTTTTTTCTCACTTGTCTCTCAGGGTTTCTATGGACGTGTGTTAATTATGAAGGTAAAAAATGGTGTTACTTTATTTTCATTGGAGACTCAAACAGTTCCTCACGGCGCCGTGGCTGACGTCGAGATGTCTGGTTAAGCAGTCTGCAAAAAAAAAAAAAAGCGATAAAAAGCGAGGAGTAAGACTGAGTCCACATGTTGAACACAGACTCACAGCCTGTCAGGGCTCAGACTCACAGCTTGCGCAGCTCTTCATCTTCAGCCTCCTGCTCCACTGAGTCAGATGGACGAACACTATTCACTGCAGGTGGATTCAAACAAAAGGTCACGCTCTTTTTCTGCGGTTGTCCTTTGACCTCTTGCTCTCTTCGTGGTTTACACAGCGCACGCTGCTTCCACCGCATGGCACAGCGCTTCACCACTCTCTGAAGATGGCGTGATCTCTGCAGGACACAGGCAGACTTGTAAAGTCTTATCAAAAACGCTCTCACCAACTCCACTGGAAAAATCAGTAATTATACCTGACAGAACACGGGAGTTGCTGGTCTCCATATGCCTCCAGCTGTTAGTTTGATTGTGTTATTGTGTGACATCTGTGAATCTAAACCATCCTTTTAAAACATCATACTTACACAATAACTCAAACAAACTAACAGATCAAGGCAGTGGTAGTCCTACAACTCCTGCATTCTGCAAAGTAATATAACTTATTTTGCCAATGGAGTTTGGAGAGAGAAATATTTGGCTTATATTCTAGCCGTTTCCCATCAGAAAAGGCTGAAAAAACTTAAAATAATATGAATTTTCCTTTTTTGGTGAAGTGATACAAACTAAACACACACATGAACAGACGCCCACCTGCTCTTGGCTGTGTTGCGTTAGGCTTGTTGTGAGGTCGCTCATGTGAGCAGCATAGGTGAGGATAGACGTGACGCCCTCCCTCAGCAACTGGTCTCTGTAGACCTGTGCAGCTCGGGCCGCCTGCTCCTGCTTCCTGCGCTGCTCTGTGACCCACAGCCTCCACGCACACAGCACCTGCAGCGCATTCGCAAAACATCAAGGCACATTAAACCACGTGAGCAGCAGTTCTACAAATTCAGCACTCAGTTCAGTAAGTAACAGTAAGAGAAGAATGTGAAGGCAGGTGTTACCTTGGCCTGAAGAGTGAGGGACCAGTGCCAGAGCGCTCGCTCCGTCTGCTTTGCTTCTCTGCGTCTGTGCTGCAGCTGTCAGCAGGAAGGAAACCAGAGTCACGGCCAGATTAAAAAAAGCACCAAATCAAAACACATACATCATCAGTTTGACTGTCTGAGTTCCATAAATGTTATCTGATTTCTGATATCAAAGCAACAGTTCAAGCCAAAAAAAAACCCCACTGGATCCTATCAGTTCAATAATGCATCAGGGTTTTCTCAATGTTTATAAAGCTCCTCCAAAGCCAGATTGGTCATTAAACAGCTATTTTCAGCGGCTGAATAGAGCTCTTCATGACAATAAAGTGATCTTTATAAAATCAGTGGTGTTTATAGGGTAACTTGGGATTTTTCAACCTGGACTCTATTTATTCTAAATTTTTGTGTCTAAGTGACTAATGCAGATGACATTTTTTAACTGGTGCTGTATTTAGGGAGAGTGCTGCAGCTGGCAGAAGTTAAACTAAGCTCCACAGTGATCCTTAAGGGCTATTGCAAACCATCAAGTCTGCTAAAAGTGCTTGTTTTTGCCATTGACAGGCTCAGATTGTTATTCCAAGTATCTGACAGGATTATGGAGACCATTTTGTTAAAAGAGTAATATCCCTTTTTTAACCAGAAAATGGTGGTTTATTGCTCTTGCTAAACTAAACAGACTCCATTTTCAAAACTGTAATTTTTAATCAAAAAAACACACTTAATTTAAACTCGACAGAAACAAAATAAAGCTCACCACAAACACCTTGGTTCATCTTTCCACCGCTCCGAAAATCATCAACTCTGATTTGGTTGAAATAAACTGTTAATTCACCGTGTCAGACGTGAAAATATTTAAAGAGGAGCAAGAGGTAGAGGTCGGACATCAGAGAAGCAGCGCAGAGAAATGGCCTGTAAAACCAGAATATCTTCACATCTAACGTAGTGAATTAATGGTTTATTTTGAGTTGGTGACTACTGTAACAATGGAAAGACAACCCATAACATTTATGGCAAGTTTTATTTTGTTTCTGTCAAGTTTGGATGAAATGTGTTTTAAGATGATAAAATTCCTGTTTCTGTAAATAGTTATGTTAAAGAAAACCGATCTTACTCTTTAACAAAAGATTCATCTCTGTAGTGATTCTTTCCATAACGTTGTCAGACACTTTGACTACCAATCTGAGCATGTCTGTAAAGAATAAGCAACTTTTACTGGATGTACTTTCAAGGTTCAGATTACAGCTGCAGCGCTCTCCCTCAGTACTTCAAGAACTGTTATCCCCATTAGTTACTCAGTCACTAAAACATGGGGAAATATGGTCCAGACCATTTAAGCAGCTTGAGTATTTGTGTGCAAAAGAATATAAACAAACCTTTATTTTCCACTGTTCAAAGTATGTCTGGTACATCTTCAACCTGAGCAGGAGAAGTCCCTGACGTTTCATTACCTGAGAAATAATCACATTTTTAAAAAGTCATGTGACAGTTTTAAGTCAACAGTGTGGCTTTACATAACAGTTAAGCTATAACCTTATTTTTCTGAAACTGGTTGTGGTGCTCTTTCCATGCTCTCAGTGCTTTAGAGACGAGTTTGGACTCATGGTGCCGTCTGGCTTTTTCCATGCAGATCCTCTCTCTGCGAGCCTCCCTGGTCTGCTTCCTCCATCGTCTGAAAGACCGCAGCAGCTGCACTAAACACAGGAAACATCAAGTTTGGTACACATGCCTTAATCTTAATAGTAGAATTCTGGCACAATATTAACTTAACAGTTGTCAAATCTGTGGGAGTATATTATGCAAACAGTGATCCCATAGTTCCCATCTGTCTTGGACTTTAGAGAGGATATCTATTTTTTTTAGAAGAAAATCAGTATTTCCCATAATGAATGTTTAAAAAAAACAATTCTTAATTTCCAACTAAAAGAGTGACAGAAATGTACAGGAAGGATGCAGATCAGCTGAAACAGCGACTGTGGTTCAAACATAGCTAGAGATGATTTCCATGGAGGGAGCTGCATCTAACTAAATGCTTACCATCCCCAGAATCTTGAGATATATTTCTGAAGCAACAGACACTTGTCCTCATTGATTACTCTGCTGGATAGAAAGCTTGACATACACTTACTTTGTTTAGTTTATCCTTTAGATCCTCGTCTTATTAAGCTGCACAGTCCCTCCATTTTTTAGTTTATTATTTTTATTTTGTCATTTCAATGGCAGTTCCCTTTGAAAGAAATGTTAGTTAAATCCAATTAAAGTTCCAGTAAAAAACACAACTTCAGGTCTCAAACACAATTTGTAAAACACTGCAGGAAAGAAAATCATTGTTTTTTTGGTCTTTATCATCTGTGTTTGTTGTGTGATGGTTGCTCGTCATTACAGCCTGTTACTGTGTGAAATCTTAGAAAATCTAGCCAATAAGTGGCCAGCAATAAGAGAAACAGACAATAAAATTGCATTAAATAAAGACTTCTAACTATCAGGCTGCCGGGGTAAGACATTCACATTACCAGCAAAATATTTTGCAGAGAAGTGACACTCACATGTGTCTGTTAACAAGAAATAAATATTAAAACTTTACTACATGAGGTGACTGAGTGGAGTTCTGTTCTCACCTTGATTCATGGACCTCTGAGCCTTGATGGCTGCTTCCCTCTGCTGGTGGCACTTTGACACTGCACATGTTGTTACTTCTCTCCAGGCAAGAAACACCTGAACAGATTTAATACAAAGAAAGCTGACAGCAGGCGCTCCAACAGAGGTACAACTATGGTAGTTTGAGACTGCTTTCTAACCTTAAGCTGAAGGAGATGCTGAAAACGATTCTGTGCTCGTTGCTCCATCAGCCTGAGTTCTGTCAGCAGCACTGCGTTCTCCCTCCAAACAGACAGAACCCTCCTAAACAGAGACATTTTTGAGACTGAGAACATGAAGCTGACATTTATCATTCAAATGGAGTCTTTTAGTAATCACACACCAGTGTTGTTTTTTTTTACTTCAGATGTGAATATACATAAATACTTGCGTTGAATACCTGAGAAATTTCTGTTCTTGTTTTGTGTAAAGTTCCTCTGCATTGTTGTAGATCTGACACGTTTGTAGGTGGTGTTTCTGTGAATAAAGCAGGCGACGGTGTATCAGCTTTAACATCATCTTTATTTCTCCAACCTTAAGAGATCATGTGATCACAAAATGTTGACGTACCTTCCAGGCCACAAACGTGCATTTGAGAAGTTTAAATTCATGGTAACGCTCCATCTGCTTCAGTCGCCTTTTCTTCACTTGCTGGTTCTGTACAAACTGACCAAACACACAAGGGACACTAACACACACAGACCTGAAACTGTGCAACTAATTTCCATTGGTAAGGTTCAAGTTTATTGTCATACACTTAAATATACCATTCAAATGCAATAAAAAGGATGTGCCCTCGCTCTCTCAGCCCTGAAAACTATATATAAATTAAGAAATAATAAATAACAATCAAAAAGAAATCAGAAATTCCACAAAATATACTGTGGGTTATGTAAAGTGCCTACTGTTCATTATTCTGACCTCCTTGATGCATAACTCGAAATCTGCATGAACATGAACATAAAAAATTGATTTATAACACACAGGAGCAGTGCTGGAGTCCAATGATGAGCTCCTAAATGAGACGCATATGTAGGTCTTGTAATACTGATCAAATTAAGAAGAGGGGAATGGTGTCTCTGGGAAATGACATACTGACACTTAAGTGTCTGGGTCTCATTGAGACATTATGGAAGCCACCAGAGATGTTAACAGAACCACTTTCCAGTTTCCAGACCTAAACAGGTCAGTTTCTGTCTTTTATTTACCTTGAGCCTTAAGATATTATCATTACCAGATATGTGAACAGATGCTATGCAGACTGGACAGAGCAAATATTAGTCACCTTTTTCCATTTTTCTACAGCCCATCTCATGCAGCACAGGTCGCCCTGATGACAGGCCTGCTGTTCCAGATTTCTCCTGACATGGAAACAAATGTGTTAAAACTGTGAGTTAGCCAGCACACCAGCAAGTTCACTTCTCTGCTCAAACATTTCAGTAGCACTAAGTTTACTTCAAGGAAACTAAAAAAGAAGGAAGGGTAATTACATCACAAACCAACTGTCTATGCTCTGTTTGGTGTCAGACTTTGGTGCATATGGGAGATACATGGAGAAGCACAGTAAAACATATTTACATCCAATGACTTTTGATGAAAAAATCCATGCATCAATCCATCCATCCATTCTATCCGTACTAACAGATTTTTCCAAATATTCACTTTCATTTATTTGCTGTTGGTCTTCATATAGCATGATTGACATTGCATCTCCCATAAGCTTCAACAGGAACTAAACTGGCACCAAAGTCTGGAGCACTGAATGTTTGTTAATGATGTAATAACCCTTGTTTTTTTTTTCTAGTTTGCTTCACCTGTCTCTTATCTCTGTGCTGTTGTCCTTCCACTGTGTCATCATGTTGCGCAGCAGTCTGTGTCGGTACAAACGCTCTGAAGCCTCTTCTTTCTCCTCCTCATTGATCCGCTCCTCTGTCCGCTGCCTCCATCGACCCCACGCTCTCTGCAAATGGCACCGCTCCTCATGGAGAATGGCCTGATAACAGTGAGTTATCTTCAGAATCTGAGACACAGTCGCGCTCTTAATCAACAGCATGCAGTAGACTGTGTTTCCATTTACAGCTGAACATACCATCCGCTCAGAGAGCATCTGCTCCTTGTGCTTCTCCGATCGTCCCCACCAGGTGTAAAACACCCACGTGTACTGACGCTGCCTGAAAAAAAAGCGATCAAAGATGTCACAACAGTCACATAAACTCTGCTTCATTTGGAAATTTATTACAGCACAAGTGCATTTTTCTCACATGTTAAGTATTTTTGGAAAGGAGTGGGCCATTTAGTTAGGGATTCTGGGTCTGAAATCTGATTCCTGTTTTACCTTTTTGAATCTTAGAAATTTTCCTAAAGGTCTCAGTAATGGTGACACAGCTTTTGATGATTTTTTGGTGCGCAAGTTAAATAACTACTACAAAATAGTGGCTACGATACAAGTATTAAAGTAAATTGCAGTGCAAACTCACTGATTATAAACTTCTGCCTTGTGTTTCCTCTGTTCGCGGAGTCTTCTCTGCAGAGTAAACTCAACCCATGAGTTGAAACACCGCGGTAGCATGTGTTCAGCAAACCAAACGTCTGCACAATGCTCCATTTCCTGCAGAAAAAAATCATGTTTTTGAGTTTGCAAGTCAATTATACAGGGTCACACAGATATCCATCATGAAATGAATATTTGTCAATATGTAAATATTTTATGGATATTTCAGATTATGTTTAATGCATAACAATAAAAGTACAGAACAACTGACAAATAACCCAAACATGGAACACAAAAACTGCAGTAAGTGTGTGTAAAACAAGCGATTTTCATTAACTCTGAGCAGATTATTTCCTGTGAATATTGTATTAGAGATTAGTTGTACTGATATGTTTAGAAAGTTTTTACAATTCACGTCTTAAACAATAATTTAAACTTAATAAATAAAAGATTTCTTTTGTTTTCTTCACAGAAATGAATAATGCTGAGGTATACGCCTACTGTATGTCTTAATGTTTTCTTACACCCCTGAAAATCAAGTAGGCCTTGCAACCCCTGTGATGATTTGGTGACCCCTAGTGAGCATCAGGACTATCACGTTAGGAACTAATGATGTATTGAATCTAAAAATACCTGCATGTGTTGTTGTTCAGCAAGTTTCTTTCTCCAGAGGTGAAAACAGCTGCTCAACAGGGATGTGCTGTAAAGAGAAAAACTATTCCAGTACGATTTAAAGTATGCAACATGTTTGTAGCTTGGATGCTACAACATCTTTTCATTCTAGGTTGAACATGGCTACAAGTTTTTTGAGATTGGGAAATGTAAGTAAAAGCACCTGTGCTGAGTCAAAGCCTTTTCTCTGAGGGGTTGGAAACTCTTGTCTTCAGCTTCCTCCAGACGGTCCTGCCACAGCTTCCAATACTTACTTGTCATCTATGGAAAGTGCAAATATTAAACATTTAGAGGCTTTAAAGTCCCTACTTAAAGTATGTAACTGAGACTGTAGTATTTGGATGATGGACAGCTCGTCAGTTACAGTTTGACGATAATGTTGGACAGCCATGTTGTTGTTCAGTCGGTGTGTTTTGTTCCAGATGACGTTGAGAGAGAGTCCCTGCAGTCCAGCACGCTGCATCGAGAACACACAGTGATCAATATATTAAATGATCACACTCTCTACTTGTAAGCAGTGGCTTATTTATTAATTTATTTCTACTGGTTCTCACCAGTAGATGATGATGATGATATTGAATTGCAATCCAGGTTCTTTCAGCCTCTTCTCTGCACAACATCACATCTACTCAGGAGCTCAAGGAACAAACAGCTGCACTGATAATTATCATCTCTTACTATCCTACAGTGAACAACTTATACTAATACTGCAGTTGGTATGAAAATTGGAGGTACAGCATGTTTATTTTGTGTAAAGGATACAAGCTCTCCAGCGCTCCAGTGCTCTGCGCTGGGTGCTCTGTATGGCCAAATGCCCTGCAGCTTCCAAACGCTCCTCCTTGCTCTGTTTGCGCTGCAACTCACTGCTCCATTTACTCCAACACGCCATCACCAGATGGAGATGGTAGGCATGCTGAGCCACAGCTAAAACAAACAAAACAAAACATGCACTTGAATAATATACACAAGAGGTATAGAAAGAATGAGCTTGTGGTTTATATTAAGTGAAGAACAAAAGATAATTTCTAATGACCTTGTGACTTTTTCTTGGTTTGGAGACGAGATACATAAGTTTTCCAGCGATGTAGTGTTTTTCTTTTCAGTCTAAGGATAAAGTGAAGAGCAGCTTTGGATTCTTTCTTTCTCTGGTAACAAGCAGTTGTGTGCATTTCTCTCCACTGAACCCAAGCCTTTGACAAAAAAAAATATATATATACAAGTTCACACATCACCACACGAAATACAAAGGAAGGAAATCAGTGTGCATCCCACATAATGGTGATATATGATTTATAGGGTTGCAACTATCGATTATTTTCATTACTGATGAATCCGTTGTTTATTTTCACAATTAATCAATTAAAAATATTTTGTAAAAGTCATTGATAATGACCTGAAATTTGAGGCAAACTCTGATGCTTTTCCCAAGTGGGATAATAAAATGCCTGAACTGAACTAATTGTTGAACTAATCAGTGTTCAAAAATTGGGAAAAATCTTCCCATAGCCCAAAGTAATGTCTTCAAAATGCCTCTTTTTTTCTAACCAGCAGTCCAAAAATGAAACATTCTTTATTTACTATCATAAATGACAAGAAAAGCAGCAAATTCTTTCATTTAAGAAGAATGAGCAAATGCTTATCATTTCTGCTGGAAAACGATTAATTGATTGTCAACACAGCAGGAAACTATCAGTATCAGTTAATCGACCGTTGCAATGATTTATGGGTGTTTTGGATCGTGTCTTTACCCTTCTCTGTACAGTTAGCGCCCTCTGTTTCATGGCTTGATCCTCTAAAGTGTAAAAGTCTTGATGCTGCTGCAGCCTCATCTGCCACATGCTCCAAGCTGAACTGCACCGGTGCAAAAACACAACAGTGTTACGACCAATAGTCTGCTGAGCATTAGAATAAGTGTAAGTCTGATCTGTAAATACAATGTTCCTACTGCAGGGTTGTGAGTCTGTTCAGCTCGAGGGCAGATTCAAGCATTCTGTTCTTCATTCGTCTCATCTCTGTGAAAACCTCCCATCTGTCCCAAACCAGACGCATCCGCTGCCTGTCAGCTAGTTAAAGAAACAAAGTGACCAATGATAAAACAGCTGCCTCGTGAGATCTAACTAAATATATTAGGGATACTAGATACATTCTCACTATATGTGCCAAAATCGTACCAAACGATTGAGCATTTTGGATTTTGCTCTTCTTTTCCTTCTGCAATGAAACAAACATTCGCCAGCGATGGAACGCCAAGTTATACAGATAATACCTGGAACACAAAATGCATCATTAGCAGACACACAACCACTGTGACTGGCTGCCTAAGGTACAACATTATATCAGATGTACCTGTAGTGACACTCTGCTCGCATTGTAAGACTCCACTCCCTCCTAGACGTCCACCACTCGTCTCTCCATCCTTCAAAGGCTCGTCTTAAGACCACACTATTATAGTGGGACCTGTAACATGCGATATTCCCTTAGAATAGAGGACTCAGGCTCAGTGTGTGTTTACATGCACAGCACTTTCCTAGTTTTTTTGAGTATCCTGGTTATGCACATGTAAACAGCTTATCTTGGTTTTGAGGAACTAGAAATGCTACTATGAGTAACCAGAATACTGTGGCATGTTAACACCTCATCCAGGATTCTGAACCATTTCATAGTGGCCTGGATGGAGAGAAATGAAGACACATAATCATGAGTACTGGGATATGAATAATCAGGTTTTTCATGTACGATGTAAATGCCATATCCAAAATATAATCAAAAGCAGGGTACTAATACACATGGAAACACTCCCTGACAGTCGTGGCAAACATACTGTAGCTTTAAAGATACAATTATTTAGAATTGTCTTATTTCAACAATTCTAGTCTGCAATATGAGTGTAAATTCTGTTACTTGGCTTTATGTGGAAGAATTCGGCCGAAGGTATTCAGAATCCATATCTTCAGGAACTTCCTTGCCAAGTGCCTGCAGAGGTTGAAAAAGTTGATCTAAGTTATAAATGATAAGATAAAATAAAATAAGATCATTCTTATTAGCCCCACAACAGGTAAATCTGTGATGTTACAGAAGCAGAGGAGATAGCATAATAGATGGAATGAATCATGAATATGATATTGCAGAGTCGTTATAAGTTGTAAGCAGAAATACAGAAAATTCGTCAGTACCTTATTCTCAGCTCCTTCAGTCTTCCTCCTCTGTTCCAGCTATATCCAACTCTGTAAGGAACCTTTCTGATGTGAACTTTGCGGACTTGTTTTGTCTCATCACTAAATCTGACACTGCTTGGTCGGTGTTTCACCGGATCTGACTTTCTGCTGTTACTTTGCATTATATTAAAACACACCAGTATATTACAGCAGCACTGTAGAATCACAACACTGCGTTGGAAATTAAAGCAACAAAGACCAACACGTTACCACCGTTTTAGCCCTTTTTCTTCATCATCGACGTGAAGTTTGGGTAACTAAGTGCCGCGCGTTTGTTTTTCCTTGTCACGTGACCGCGGGTGTGACACCGGGGTCTGTTCCGGACGCAGTTGTCAATGACAACAGGCGCGCCGGTGCCCTGCGCCGTAATAACGGATTTGAATTGTGAACACTGATGTATCTCTGTGGCGTTCTCACACTGTTTAATAATCTTTTCAAGCTGAAACTGAGGCGACGCTTCTAAAATGTTATCCTGTTTACAAGAGATTCAGTTTTGACATAATTAATCTCGCTGCGCAGTGTAGAGTATGAGGAACGTACCCAGGGTCCTTTCAGGGTAACGACTACTTGCAATGTAACACCGGGCAGCCCGTGAGATCGGGGCCTAACGTTCACACAAAGAAGCGCCGCAAGATAGTTGTGGCTTTTTTTTTTTATTTTATTTTAGAAACTACAATTAGGTATGCAACAAAACTGTCCATATCAGAGTTACATTAAGCTACAAGAAATTAAAAATGAAAGAGAGGGGAAAAAAGTCAATTAACAGTAAAACAGATTCAAAACAATGCGTCATCATTTCATAAGAATCTAGAATCTAAGTAACTGCACAAGAATAAATAAATATGTATCTCTCTGCTGTCCCTCCCTATATATATGTATATATATAATGCATGTATATATAATGCAAACAAATGACAGATTGTTTCTTCTTCCAGTTCACAGAAACTGCAATTATTATTATTATTATTATTATTATTATTATTATTATTATTATGAATAGCAATTTTCTCTTTTAAATCTCTTTTATTTTATTACTTCGACAAAATTTAAACCGAAGCCCAAAAACTCCTCCTCGGAGGTGGCTATAACAGAGTGACAAATCGAGTAAACCCCACGACAATTTATAGCTGCCCCATGTATTGCCTGTTAAATGTTGTACGCTTAGTGTAAGTCAGCCCCCTACAGAGTATATTATATTTTTTCGTTGATTTAGATAGTTCTATATTATGGTTCTTTGTTATGGTTTTACTATTAAAATGCGACAAAACCGACACCCACGATACTATTTTAAATTCTCCACAGGCGCGATGGGCACATTGTAATCTTTCCTAGGACCTTCTTAAAGCGGTGATCAGAGGAAAATTGCTGCTACGACTTAAAAAACAGAGAAAGAGCTGACAATTATTTGAGATTACACAGACTCCGTGTGAATTAATTTGTTATTTGGACCTGTGTTATTGTGTTTAGTTACCCCAGTACACTGTGTATCTGCTGAAATCACTGCAACAACTGAACCGGCTTGAGATTTGGTACTTGCTGGGTGGGCATTATCCCCATTCCCCAGCTAGTTAGCTAGCTAGCTAAAGGTGCTAGGTTTGCTAGCTAGCTAACTAACGTGAACTGCCGCTGCTTGGCCGCTAGCAGCTAGTGTCCCACGCAACATTCAGACTGAGTAAGTTGACCGTTTGTGTGTGTGTTTTCTAACAATACAAGCTAGCCAATTGTTTGTAGAAATTTTACACTAGGATCAAGGTTTACAGTTGAATGTATATGATTGGGTGCTAACTTAGCTAATCCCCCACCAATAGTAGGGCTAATTGTTAGCGTGTATTTTTTGAAACTCTTTAAAGGAACGGTTTATTTGGTCAGAGACTGGTTAATTCACGTAACGTTCTGTTTATTTTCTTCGAAAGACCTTCGTTCACAGGCTAGACGCGAAAGGCAATGTGTCAATTAACGTTAACGCCAAGTTAATTACTCTAATTGGTAAGTCTCGTTTCGTGTCAGCGGTCTCTGGCATTTGTCAATTAACTAGCTAATTAGCTAGTAGCGTTAGCTAAGTTCTCCCCATGTAAGTTAGCTCGACGTTAGGCCGAATTTGTTTTTTTATTTGATTATTTTATAGGCTGTGCTTTTTGCTCATGTTTATGGCCAAGCCAGTTATCTTATGTTTTGTTTTTCCCTTTAAAGTTTAAAATATATTTTCTCTATCATCTTTTTTTTAAATTGATTTTATTGAATATAAAGGCAGACGAAGTACAAAAAGGCACACAAATGCAACATATCACAATAACTTAAAGATTAGAGGTGCAGACACAGCTGGAAGAAAATATTCTAGGTCAACAATGCTCTTCCTACAAAGGTCTAATTCATAGCACCAGCCTTAGTCAAAGATGTTCTAATATTTGTCTAAAAGTAACCTATAATAGGATGGTCTTAATTGCATAAGTTGACCTGCACATCCATCGTTCATTCTTAAATGGGAGAGAAAAGTTTAGAACTATAGAATTTACAAGTTCCAAATGTAACCGGCATTAAAATGACATGGTGTTGCTTCAACTTTTAAAAAATACTCTCATTAACAACACCAGTGATCAATTGGTCATCATCAACAGAAGCGGTTACTTGACAAGATCAAATTGTAAAAGTCAGTGGAGCAGCCATTGTCATGTTTGATTAACTTAGAAACTTAACCTTTGTTTTCAACAGGAGCAGAGTGATTGTTGGGCTAGAAGCTGTTTGTTCTGTGTCTGAAACCAGTCATGGAGAACGATGCTTGTGTAGAGCAGAAGAATGGCGATGCTGCTGTGGAACCAGTTAAACAACCAGTGGCCACAGCTCCTTTCAGATACACCAAGGTGACAAGAAATGACCAACAATGTGATAATTTAGAGGACATACAGAGATCTTCCTAACACAGATTAATAATTATCAATTATTATTCAGGAGGAGCTTCTGGAAATTAAAGAACTACCAGTCTCCAATGAAAGACCAGAGTGTCTCTCTGACAAGTATGACAGGTAAGATTTTATTTTCTCTGTTGTAAAGATCTCCACCATACATAATCCAAGCAATACTCAGATTTTATCCAAATACTATGTAGGTTAACTACGGACACAAGGGTAATTAGACAGCTTGGATATATTGCGTTGAGAAGGTTTTTTTGGCTTCTCTTTGACAGTAATTTATTAATTAGGTGTCTGGTCACTGGTATTTCTTTCCTTGAGTTTTCCCTGTCTTTCTCATGAGCTGATTAGAATGAAAAAGCTTAAGCATTTACTCTGAGGCTTTCAATGGCCATTCTTAAATGGAAGGTTGGAACACTATATTGATGATGACTTTTGTAATGAGAATTTATTAAAAATCTCAGATTCCATGATAGAATTTTCCTGGGGAAAAGACATGAAAAAGCAAGAATTGTGTTTGAGCTCACCATACAGACTAACAAAAAAAAAAACATGTCCTCACATGCCTCTGAAGTTGAGACCACATCTCAGTCAGCATAGAGATCAAAGTAGGTTTGTTTCAAGACCTTTTCTTTTATGTGCTGCTGGAATTGTGTGAACTGTATAGGGTCTAATGTTTGTATTTAAAAGGTACTTTGAATTAATCCGATTATGAAGAAGTGCCTAATAGGCTAATAAAATGTGTGCACTGCTTTTTGGTTTATTTCGCACCCATTGTCACATTTATACACACATTTATATTCCAGAGGAAATATTAACCACTTAAGCTACATTCAGATTGCTGGCAGAACTGGTCCAAATTTGTATTTTTTTTTGCAATGCAACCAATTCATGTGACTTCTATGTCACTTGCTCTCCTGAAGTGTCTTATAGAGAGGCACTGAAAGCTGCCCTTGATATCCTGAAATTTTGGATGAAATCTGCTTCTGTGAGGCTGTTCACATCACGATCTCACCACTCCTGGCTCTGACACCACATACACCTCCTTCACAGAAGAAGCAGCCATAAAAAGCCATAATTAAAAATTTGGCTGTTTCTCATCATCTGCTCATGAATTTGCTGGCATCCACTGCACATCAACTTAAAAAACTTATAAACACTAACTTCAGTGGCCTCCATTTTTACTTAATATGACAGCGTGCTGCATGTGACATTTGTATTGACCTTTTGTGCGTTTGGGTCAGTTCAGGACTGTGACCAGTTTGCACTGGAATCTGATATTGGCTACATGTATAAGATAATGTGAACAGCCAAACAAACAAAAACAGATCTGAGCAATTCATCAAATTGAGCACTATGGCGTGCAATGTGAACATGGCTATGGAGTGCTGAAAGCAGCTGGACAAAGATGGGCTCTAGTGTTGGATGGTTGGCCAGCTTTTTTAATTATAGCCTGTAAAGTGTAGAGGTTGGCTTGAGCCACAGACTAGTGGCTCTTCAGTAATGCAAAAAGTGGACACTTTCAGGGATCTCTTTACAAAACTTTGGGAGAAGCAATGGCTTTCTTGATTTAATGACTTGACAAAAATAAGTTTGTTTGTTTTTTAAATTCTGTATTGATTGCTTTCAGATTTGCAATATGACTGAATGACATCCAATTTCAGGACGTCTGTTGAAAAATCAAATATTTTGATGTTTGTTTGAACCTTTCACGATTATCCAAGACCAGCTGCTTAAATGCTATACAAACCTGTGCTTATGTGGGAGGCTTTTTTTTCCTCTCGTCGCACTTAGTGCATCGCGAATCTTTTGCGTGTTTTTTATTTGAGTGTTAATTCTGCAGAGCTATGCTGTTTTTCATTGCTGATATATAACCAGGGAGTGATTTTAAGACATTGGATAACTGAATACAATGAAAAATAGGTTGAAATCTAGGGCTGTAGTTGGTTTTTAAAATGTTGGCCATGCTTTGAGCATTAGGAAGACAAATCATCACACTATATTTAGCAAAAGCAGAGACATAAAGAAATTTCATTATTGTGAGTTGTACAATGTACATTGTAAGCTGAGTCCTGTATATATCTTTGAGTGTTTGTTATGTAAAACATTGTGCTCAGTTGATGTTTTTATCATTTTAGCCAATTGGTTGACTATTTGGTCTGTAAACTAGTTGAGTATGTCTTTTAATTGTGCATTCACATGGTGTTTTAATACAGTGATGGTGTCTGGGACCCTGAGAAGTGGCATGCCTCACTGTATCCCACTTCTGAGCGTAGCTCTCCGGTGGAAGGTTTTAAGAAGGACTATGTGGATGATAGAGTACCTTTGAAAAGAAGAATCCCAGGTAAATGTCATAAAAATTGATTTTAGTGTCCATAGGAGGATATTTGTCATTGAGGAATACAAATATTATCTAGAAGAGGTTTCTGTAATTAGATAAAATGAGACTACTTGTGAGAATTGAAAGATCACCTTTAAACTAGACTTACTTTTTTGTTTTTATTTTTTGTTTGTTCATCATGTGACTGTGGATGTTTTTATGCATTCAAAACATCTATTTTGTGCCTTGTATTCAGACCCTCGTGAGCGGTTAAAGGAGGATGATCTGGATGTCATACTGAGCCCACAGCGACGCAGCTTTGGAGGTGGATGTCAAGGCAACGCTGCACTTGCACCACATGCTCGTCGCCCAATCAGCCCCCTGGAAAATAAGGAGAATGAAAGTCTTCGTCTGGGAGCCGCACGCAGAATTGGCAGTGGCCGCATAATTTCTGCTCGAGCCTTTGAGAGAGAAGCTCGTGTGGAGAAAGAGAGGGAACGTGAGAGAGACTTTAAGGATAAAAGATTCAGGGTTGGTATTCATTGGTTTCAGTCTATCCATAATGTGTTTCCCTTAGTGTTGAATTGCCAAGGCATTCAATGTATTGAAGTTGGCATTTCTTTGCAGTGCTAATCAAAGTGACTGCTAAGAAATTTTTTGAAAATCAGATGCATTTTCCCCTCAGTTTCTCACAAAACTACATGTGAAGATGAGTTTATTTTACAGGATAAAATAAGCTGAAAAGAGAAATGTTCAGGTGAAATAAAGCCTTAAGTAATTTCACTGTTGTGAAAGTTTTGAAAGTTTGACTATTACTTGACTCAGTAAAGTGAGAGATTTGGAGGAAAGCAGTGTTTTCATTAAACGCTCTCAGTAAAGTGCCCTTGAAACCTATAACTACAGGTACCTAAATACTAGAGCTGCTTTGCATTGCCACAAATGGTATTAAATGTACATGGAGTTCAGTGGGTCCCCTAGGATGACAGCTTTGACCTCATGGTTCTATTGATACTGTTTGCAACATTTGCCAATGAAAACACAGAAATAACTAAGTGAACTGGTTTGCTAGGTGGAAATGGAAATTAAAGAATCCTGCTTGATCAGTGCAGTTTCACACTCATTGCTCTCCCATCCATTTACTGTAAAGTTTAGCAGCATGTAAAGAACAAAAGTGATTTTGCTTGTCTTCTTTCAACCTTTGCAGAGAGATTTTGGTGACAAACGTGTGTTTAGTGAAAGGAGGAGGAATGACTCTTATGCAGAGGAGGAACCAGAGTGGTTCTCTGGTGGTCCCACCAGCCAGTCTGAGACAATTGAACTCATCGGATTTGATGACAAAATCCTGGAAGATGATAAGCGCAAGTCGAAGCGGTCAAGGAAGCGGACAGAGTCTTTAAAAGAAGGCATGTCAAAGCCTTATTCTTCAGAATTACAGTATCATAATGCAGTTTAGAATTTTTTTGTTTGTTTTTTAAATCAGACTTTTGTTGTCACATTTATGTGCAGCAGTGGAGTGTAATGGTGGACAAGCCGGAGAGCAAGATGTGGTATTACAGTCTACTGCTGATCAGGAAGTTCCCCACCCTGATGTTCTGCCTGAGCAGTCGACTGGAGACTTTGACTTCAATGAATTCTTCAACCTGGAGAAAACCATGCCAGGACTGGCCTCTGTAAGTACTGGGGTGCACTGTGTGATGATGTTGGTGTTTAAAAGGCGTGAACATCACAGATGGGATGGTACTTATAACTCCTTTTGTCTTTTATGTAGTATTCTACTTCAAGCTTAACAGTAGAGGTTTTCAAGTGTATCTGTACCTCTCCCTCAAACTGGGCCTGCCTTTTTTGATATGTTTTCATAATGATAAAGCACATTAGAGGCTTCACTGAAACAAGAGTTTTGATCTAACAAATGGCATAGTCAACTCATGAAATTCAGGTTTAAAAAAAATTTTTTAAAGCCACATACTAGGTTTGCAGATCCTTGTGTGAGCTCAAGATCACCTCTGCTGCACTGGCTTGATCTCACTAAACCTGCTCTGTGGTGATGGGTAGGTCACTGAATGGTGTACTTTCTAAATCATTTTGTCAGTGGGCTACTGCATGGGGTTAAAAAAAAGTTATCAACAATCCAAATTTATGCCCATCATTATAGCTACATTAGACCTGCAACTAATTAGAGAATGAAGTCTGCAGAGACTAAATAAGAAAGTTGTGTACTGACTGATTTGTGGCATTAAATGAACACACTGACAAACAGCAGTACATTCACTGACACTGCCCTCAGTCTCGTAGCACATTTGGTGCTAAATCGATGGAAAACACCCTTAATGTAAGTGCCACTTTTGTCTTCATATTCTTTGGCCTGACAGTTTTTGTTTCTCTCCACTCTAACAGGCACCTGTTTGTGTCTTGCAGATGATAGAGGATGTCTTGGGTGAGGGTCCTGTATCGGCTAGCCGCTTCAGTCAGTGGTTCTCCAGTAACATGAGCCCCTCGGGCAGCCAGTCCAGCAGTCTGAGGTCCACTCCCCATGAGGAGCTGGAAAAACTAGCAGGTAAATTATCTGATTTCATGTAACTATGTAGCTTAAAACCAGCCATAGCACTCTTTTGGTGAAGCTGTGTTTTGGTTTGTATAAACACCTCAACATGAGAGGCCTGTTCTTTAAAAGTGTTAAATGTATCAGGTTAACTTCCATGTTCAAGATTTCAGGAGGCTGGTTATCTAGATAATTTAAGAAATCTGCTTCACAGAGCAATCCCCTGGAATTTTAGCTTGTTAAAAGAACATTCAAGCAAGAAGCCAAACTATTGCTATACTATATCACACTCCAATTCTGGCTAGCATTTTACATTCTTGCTTCCTAATGTCCAGGCACTGAAACACTGTTTTTGTTCATTTCTGTGATGGATGTCTAAATCTTGGACTGTTTTGCTCCTCTGAAGGACTTGAGCCGCATTGCACGTCCCCTGGCCACGGCCCTGCCCCATACTTCACACCTATTCAATCATCGGAGGGTAAGGAGAAGGTGGACATCTTGGAGCTGCTGCACAAGGCCAAAATAGACCTGAAGCCTCTTCTTTCCACCCTGTCAGTCAACAAGGCTCGGTTACGGGAAAGCAGTGAGTGCTGGTTCACTAAAACAGTTGCAGCTGCACCATGACACAATGGGAATATACTGTGTAGTAACTTGATGTATGGTTGGGCAATATGGATAAAATTTGAGTATGGTACATACATATACGCAGTGCATGTTTTGATTGTAGTGTGCTTCATGAAAACTTATATATGGAATAAGCAGATGGGGAATGTTTTTGGGCAACCCCGTGAAATACATATCTGATTAAATGAAGTACTTCAAACTTTAAATCGAATATTGCCATGCACATATCCTGCTCCCTGACTTGCAACATTGCCTTCAGCTTTCGGATACATTGACAGGATGGCTACCTCTAGAAATGGCCTAGCAAAGTCAGTTGACAAATCCTTTGGTACCCTGGAAGGTTCAGCAATATGTCAACAGAAGTGAGACAAAGATCATTATAATTACAAAACAGAAAAGAACATTCACCTTTAAGCTGTTCAAGAGATAAAAGTTTCAGTCTAAGAGTGTGTTCATGGCTTTGAAGGCCACTCCTGACAGTTTTGTTGTTCCAGACATTGTTGACATCCTTTTTGCTGTGTCCAGCATCCAGCTACCAGGTTACTAATGCGCTCTAAATGAGAGTGACATTTAAGTGTCTTTCTACTGTTTTTATAACTTTCATGATGCTCTGATTTATTTAACTCCATATGAGCCTTATCATTGCATTAGGTCCTCTGTCTCTGTCCTTGTTCCCAATCTTGCCTTAATCCTAAGGCTGTGATCAGACCGATATTAGCCCTATTTTAAAAAAAATGCAAACTTCTCATATTTGCTGTCACTCATTGTCACTGCCCTATATGCCTGCAACCTGGCACAGAAAGCTCCAGCAAAAGAAAAATGCAGGCTCATTTGTCCAAAGCGTTGAGCTTGGCTCAGCTTTTGTCAGTGTTACGCCATTTCATCTGGCCACGCCCTGCATTAACCAATCAAATACATGCAAGTGTTCATTTTTGGTATATAACTTTGTAACATGAATGCTGTATCTCTAATTGCTTGATTGAGACAACAGATGAAATGATTGTCCCCATAATTACTTGACTGAGTTTTTACAGCCTGTCAACGGTATCATGAATTTCTGTGGAGTGTTTGGATGTCTGAGGAATAGATCCATGCATTTGATGGCTTATGAAGTGGGACTTTCTGAGTTTGATTTCATAGCCTCTCCAGTGCCTGTAGTAACAAGCTGAAAACAGGTGCAGCCCCTCAAGTATCTGAACACCTGCTAAGGTTCAGGCATCTGAGCTTAGATATCCTGCCTGTGGGTCTCAAGTATGCAGAGTCATTGTCCTATTATAAATCTCCTCGAAACTGTTAAATCTTATGGAGTAATTTTGACAGTTTTTATGTGGCATTTCATTTTACTTGTGAAGCACCAACAGTGCTACATAAATGCTAATTATGTATAAATCTGTTCCTAGCTAACTGTGGAGCGGTGCGCTCGCTGGAGGAGGTAGAAGGAGAGATGAAGGGGATGAAGCTGGGCTCAGAACCACAGGTGCGGAAGGTGGCACCTCCACAGAGGGGAAATGGTACGCCGTTCATGGCTGAACATTTAGAGGAGGCTTTAACTGGTGGCTCCAGCACTCGGCCACACTCCCGTGACTCTGACATGTCGGCGTTTAATAAACTGGTCAGCAGCATGAAGGCAAGTGGAACTCTGCCAACTCTGCCCAAAACCAACACAAACAATGTAAGTATGTTTGAATATTTTTATTTATGTTGACCCAGACTTGCACTGGATAAGTAACAACATTGTGCATGTTGCAGTGAAACGGGTAACTGTTCATACAAATCTGCTCCTCTGTGATGCTGCATGCAAGCTTTTAAAACTCGGCATAGATAAGTCGCTTATTGAAAATTTCATGAACAGATTAGAAAGTGATGGGCATAAATTTGTTTAACTGTTTTGAAGGGTTGTTGTGCCCAGGGTACAAAATTAACACCAGCCATCAGCCAAATGCTGGTAAAATATGCAAGAGCCTGATAGATTTGCTCCACTCACCAGCCAAAAAAAACAAAAACAAAAAACAATGATATTGTATTGAGTGGCTGGTAGAATTTGAATTATTCACTAGCAATTTGGCTGGTGGACAAAAGTTACATTTGCAGCCTGGTTTGCAATATATTGGAGATGCATGTGTCCTTTTTATGCGAGTCAGTTTCTGAATTGATGATTTAATTTATTTCTATACTGAAACACAAACTGTTACATAGGTCATTGGATGATAAGATACCATTAGTCATCCAAAGCCTTAACTGACTTGCATGAGGGACATTTTGAGACTCACATGTACAGATCCATCTCAGTGGGTTTGCAGTGTTGCAGTTTGAGTTTTACCAAATTCTATATTTGATAAATGTCCAAATTTTATATCAGGTGATCACTGATACTTTGAGGCCCGATTGTGTACAATTTCTGTTTTGACACACTTGAAAATGTCTTCCACACACTCTACATTACTTACTGGGATGGATTTTTACACACAAATATTGGCAGGTACCATGCAACCAAAACAACTAATTCCTTTCCTGTGCACAATGCAGCAACCTTCAGATCCAGCTGTGGTGACTGTGTCTGAAGCTCCGGTGCCTCAGCAGCAGAAAAACATATTTCAGGTGTGTATGCTGACTATCCTCTCAGATTAATGTTTAGTATTAGGTAGAGGTCTTCACAGGACTTGCACAGGTGGTACAGCATATTTTATCCAGTCTGACTTTGGGTCCTGTTGTACTGCAGGTCTCTGGTTTGTGATCAAGTGGTGGCTCATAATTATTGCAGGACAAAAAAATATCTTTTGCAGCAAATGGAGGTTGCAAACTGAAGAGCAGGGGGAAAATTATGTCTTTTATTGCTCTTTTCAACAGCAGCTGCTCATTAATTTGTGGCACCTTAATTTAGTTGCCTCGGTTGGTGTTCTCTTTGTATTTTTGTGCTGACTGCGTTTGGGTCCTTGGGTCAATTTCCAGCCTGTTCTAACTGTCTTGTGGTCCCTTTTTAGATCAGGTCTTAAAAACATATTAATGAGGTTGAGTGGTGTTCTCAGCATGGTGGCAACATTACCAGATAGCATGAGGTTTTAGAATTCTATGGTTTATTTTGTTTGTTTTTTAAATTGGCACCAGCCAAATGCTCGTAGAAGTTTGCCAGCCATTCAAAAGCTTTCACTGAACGGCTGGTGAGTGAAGCAGATCTAAACTTCATTAGCCAATTGGCTGGACAGAAAAGTGAATTTTGCACCCTGTCAGGAGGTTTGAATTCTGACATAGGCTACTTAAATGTCAATTTAAGGCTTGTTGTGCTGTTGAAGGATTGCATCTCTCCTGCTGTATGACCATATGCAATGCTGAAGCAGAAATCGTTCTCTCAGCTCTTCTCCATAAACATTCAGTCTGATCCAGCATTGATCAGAAGAAAAGCCAAGGCAAACTTGTCTAATGGGCAAACTTGTCTAATGGGCAAATGGGGCAATCACCTATTTTTAGTGGGTTTACTGATGTTTCTGAAACCTGCATATATGCACTAATTTTGGTGTAAAAATGGTGTGAGTAAACTTGGCCAGTCCTCTGTCTGGTATGGACTAGAGATTTTTGCCAAAGATTTTATAGAAACTGTATATGTACTGGTTAAAACTTAACAGCTTAAATTGCTTTTTAGGGGCAGCTTAGGTGTTAAAACACCAAAACATAAAGATTAAATGTCTGAGAAGACTGCCAGATACAGCACACACACACACACACACACACACACACACATGCACACACATGCACACAAGGTTAGTGTTTCTTCCTAAGAGCTGTTGAGAAAGGTTGGTGGGTCCCAAATTGGCAAATTGCCAGAGTGAACTTAATGGAGTGAAAAAAATACTCCATCTCACATTTTATGAGCAGTAGTATTGCACCTAAATGTAACTGCCAGACCAATATCATTTGTCTTTTTGTATTGTAGGAGCTTTTGGGAGGTCCTGCTCGTAGTAGCTCCCCTACACTACTTGGCAACCTGTTGGGTAGCTCAGAGGGTCCAGCAGCCTCTGCCCCTCTACATGGCCTACTACACAAGGGCCCCTCGCCCCCCCTCTTTCCACAGAGAGCACCTTCACCCGACTACTTCAGCAGTCGTTTGCCACCTTCAGCAGGTAAGTTCATTTTAATTCCTTTAATGGAACATTAATGTTAATTACGCTTTGAATTGGAAAGAAAGCACGTATGCACTGAATCGTTAGGCTTTATCCAAATATTTCATGATCCTGTCATTAGAAATGAGCCCAGATTTTTTTTTTTTTTTTTGTCCTCAGTACTGCCTAAAAAATTGTTGATGAGACTGGATCTAAGAACATTTAATGATTATCAGCACACAGTGGAAAGCTTTAAATTTGAAGCAAGAGGAGGAAGTGTTTGTCATTGTTAAGCTACTGTCAAAAGTAAATTACAGCTCTGATCGCATGGGACTGAAACCATCTGTGAGCAACTAAAGAACATTGTACTGGGGCTGAAGCCTCATCATTCTACATCTCTTTTTGGTTAGATTCTTGTCAGACAAGCTAGGTCATTAATAGTTTTTCTGTCTCATTCTTCAGGTTTTCCTCAGTCCATGCTCCCTGAACAGTTTGCTGATGTACACAGGTCTATCAGCCCAGGGTCTGCTGCACAGCAACAGGTAACTTAAATGTTTGGATATGGCTCAGATATGAATAGATGATTACACTTTAAATGTGAATTTGTAAAGCATGTAACAAGTCTCACCTTTTCCACGTAGCACATATACAGTGCTTAACAAATTTATTAGACCACCTGTCATAAAAACAAGAAAACAAATATTTAAAATCTTTCAAAAACTTGTTTGAAACTAAAAATGGTATTTATTTGGCAAGTAACAAACTAAAACAACTAAATTATTTTTTGTCACACATAATAACCAAAAAACTTCCTTCTTTGGCATTCTTTGGCACAGCTTGCATTCTTGCTGGCATTGTTTTTATGTACTTTTTGACAGTCTCTTTTGTTATGGAGTTCCAAATAGTTTCTAGCTGTTCCCACAGACTTGCTTTAGATGAAACTTTTGGAAAGTCAATCTTTGAACCTACTAAATCCCAAATTTGTTCAATAGGATTCAAATCTGGACTTTGACTTGGCCTGTCCATCAGTTCCAGCCCTCCAGATTCCTTTTTTTTTTGGTCAAATAGTCTCTGCACAGCTTTGAAGTGTGCTTGGGGTCATTGTTTTGTTGGTATATGAACCCACAACCAATCAGATTCAGTCCAGAAGGGATTCCATGATGCACTAAGATGTGGTAGACATTCTTGTTCATGATGCTGTCGATTTTTACTAATTTGCCCATACCGTTTCCACAAACCTCATACCATAATGGAATCTCTACCGTGTTTCACTGTGGGTGCAATGCATCTGGCATCAAAACGTTCTCCAGCTTTTCTGTGGACATAGACACGACAATGCTGACCGAAGAGTTCAAACTTGGACTCGTCCGTCCAGAGTACCTTCTTCCAGTCATCAACATTCCAGTGTTTTTGCTCCCTGGCAAATCTGAGGCGTTTCTGGATGTTTGCAGGCCTCAATAATGGCTTCTTAGCAGCTAGTCTTCCTTTTAAGCCTTGTTTCATTAGTTGTCTGCTTATGGTCATTCTGGAGTGTCACACTCTGATCTAGAAACATTTATCTCTGCCTGAAGATCAGCAGTGGTCGTCCTTCTGTCTCTAGTACTAAAAACCTTGAGGTGTCTGACATCTGCTTCAGTTAGCTTTCGTTTCCTGCCTCTTCCTTGGCGCATTTTGAAAGTACCAGTCTCAGCAATTGACTCCAAACCATACTTGACCACACTGTGAGAACACTTTGTCTTTCCCTGTTTGTCTCAGAGACCATCCAGCATCATGAAGTGCTTTAATGCAGGCTTTTTCATTGTCAGTGAGCTCTCAAGATTTTACCATTTTGAACAGGAATGAGGAATTTCAAACTAAATTCACCTTTTTAGTTAATCAAGTATAACATTCAGCCACTAAAACTAATTTTTCTGTTCAGGAATGCAAGTAAATAACTATAATTAGACATCTTAATCAAGAAATAATAGTGCTTTACTATTTTTTTCTGTTTTCTGTAAAACAGTAAATTTGAAAATTCATGGATAACAATAATATATTTTAGCATTAAAAATATAATTTCAGTTGAAGAGGTTCTACATACTGGTGTATTAACTATTACAGAAACATAAATGATTTTGGTAAATACCAATGCTGTTAATTTAGGGCAGCTGTGACATAAACCTTACATTGGGTGGTGGCCTAATAAATTTGTTAAGCACTGTAAGTTTCATTGTTACTTTTCTTAAAGAGCATACTGTGTAGTAAAGATAAAAACATTACTATGAATCTTAAAACTAGAATTAAGATTATTCTAACATAGATTGGGTAATTTATGCAACTTGTGTTCCACTCATCACCTTAAGACATCAGTCTGAGGTCTCAGTTGTATGTGTTCTGTTTGTCCAGATGAGGGCGCTCTCCATGCCAGTGAATCAGGTGGACCTGGAAGCCCTGGCATTCCAACAGGACCTTGCTCTACATGCCCACCACTCATTCCAGCCCGGCTACAAACCACCACAGGACAAATCTTTTCGAAATAGGTTAGTTTTTCAAAATTTATTTTAATGCTAGTAAAAATGTAACTAGTAACAAAAATCTCTTGACAATTATGAAAAATATCTTGCTATGTATTTGTATACATCTGTGTAGTGAATGTATGCCCCAAAACAAGAAAACAATAACGGTTGTTTAGCATTTGATAGTAACATATGGCTGATGTGCTTGTGATCTACAGACTGCAGCGTACAAATCGCTCCCCTGGTCCAGGCCCTCAGCCTGCTGGAAGAAACTCTCCAGGCAATGCTGTCACCAGCATGGTGAGTATAAACTGAACTCACCCAGCTGTCATTATTCTGTAAACTTTGACTCTAAACTTTTTTGTTGGTATTTGGTATTGCAAATGTTTGTTTTTTTTGTATTCTTTTAACTTGCTACAGTTGTCACCGTCATTTACACCCACATCTGTGATCCGCAAAATGTACGCAACAAAAGATAAAAGCAGAGATGAGCCATCGAGTCGTTCAGAGACCAAGGATGAGGCAGCAGGACACTCTCAAGACGGTATAGGGCATTGATTTACTCATAACTTCCTGATTTGAATTTTTTTATCTAAGCACTACAGCACTGTGACTTTGGGATCTGGGGTTGTGTGATTACAGACAGCAGCTCCCCAAATCTGTACCTGGAGGTCATGGATGGAAATGTGGCCCAGTCTGGGGGAGTAAAGGGAGGCTCGCAGAACTTGCCAAGCAAGGACCAGGAGCGTCTAAGGCCTGGCTCTGCTGGTCACCATGCACCCTCTATGGCACCTCCAGGACCCTCCTCATCTTTCCCTCGTCCCATCTATCCTGTACCGCTGCTATCCCATGTACCTATGGTGCGTCCTCCTCCCCAGCTCCACCCTAATGTGGTTCAGCGAATGCTGGCACAGGGTATCCAGCCCCAGCAACTGGGACCTGCTCTGGTACAAGCAGGTTAGTGTTAGCTTTTTTCATAAGTGTTTTCATTTTTTGAAAAATGACTTTGTATTTGAAATTAATGATTTAAATGTAATGGCTTTTTTGCACAATTGTCTCTTTTATACACCAGGTATATTTCCACCACATGTTGACCTTGCACAACTTCAAGGCTTGCCTCCTGCCCTGCTTGGACAACCGCTGTACCCTCTAAGTGCAACAGGGCATCCACTTCTACCTCCCAGAGCCAATACTCAGATGCAGTTAGCAGTAATGCAGCAGCAACTTCAGCAACAGAGACCAAGTGAGTAGAAATAATGTTAAATATTATGACTCCATGCAGGCATGTGCTAGTGGCATTATTATATCCATTCACTGGCTTATGGATTATCTAAAAGTTTACAATTTGGAGTGGCAAAGTACATGAAACTCCATATGTGTAAGATATTTTCTATAGATATGTATAGAGAGGGTTATTTGTGAAAATACTACACTGTTCTCAAACAGCTTGTTCAAGGCAGGACTGTTGGTGCCTTTATTCTGCGTCACCATCTATATAAGTTATGGAGAAACTTATTAACAGCCGCAACGCAGCCAAAGCCGTGTGTATAAACGGGTGATTATAAGGCAATCCTTTCAATTTGTTAAAGAAGAAACAATACCATTTATCCAGTAACGAATAAAAAGCTCTACATTTTGAATTCATGAGGTTATCAGCTCTGAGATTAGAAACAAGCAGAGGAGCAGAATCACTTGTTGACTGGTGTCAAATGTATGTAGGATCAATAACAGCAGTTATAGCGGCTGCAAGGAACTTTAATATTGTGTACATTTAAGGAACCAGTGAATAAAAATAGTAGTGTTTCTACAGACAGAAATAATCAAATAAAGTCAAAATAAAATTATCTAAGTAAAAAATCTCCTCCTGCCTCTTTGTCTAACCTACTACTTACTGTAGCCTTGCCAAGAAAAATGTAAATGTAGCCTCTTCTGTCCGCATGGCGTAAAGTACTTTATCTGATTCAAGGAGAATCCAACCAAGGTATTACGAGTAACTACAGAAACAGCAGATCCTCTAACTGATGGTCTTGTTTGCTTATGTAGGTCATATAGAAGCCTCTGTTTTAAAGTGACTGTTTCATAACTATTTAAAGATTTTTTTTTATTATTATTTTCTCAACTATCTGATTTAAACTATATTTTTGTCTTTTCTTGCAGTACATCCAAGTGTCCCAGGCCCTCAGTCACAGAGCCAAGGCCCTCACCGGACCAATGGCTCCCAGCGACATGGGGGCAGCCCCCCTCTAGGCCTCGCCAAGTGGTTTGGATCAGACGTGCTAGAACAGCCGCTCCCCTCCATGCCGGCCAAGGTCATAAGTGTTGATGAGTTGGAGTTTCGGCCATAATAAAATGAACAGTGCTGGATAGCAAGATTTTTTTTTTTTCTTATTTGCCCATCTCCTCCTCATAACCATAAAAATGTGAACTTTAATTTGAAAGACAGTGCACAGACCTGGACAGTCGAACCATGCCATGCTTTGTCTTCAACCTTGAAGTCACTGCTTTTGAAGAGGCTTATCAGCAGAAATGGGAAGACAAGTGATGGCAATAAGTTTTGCCGGCGGAGTGAATTTATTTTTTTTTTTCTTTTTTATTTGTATTAGGCTCTGCACAGTAAATAATGTATAGGCCCAATTGTACAGACCTTGGGAAAGAATCTTATTCTCCCTGTGTATATAGCTATTTTTTCTTTTTCTTGGTATGGGGAAAGGTGAAACTATTCTGCAGTTCAACTGAAGGCTGTGAGAGACAAAGTCACCAAGAGCTGGTAGCATTCCTTTGTCTTGTCCAACTTTAATTTCTCCCCTGAAGTTCACAGAGAAAGGGCTACTGCTAGTGATGTTGGCTTCATTAGTAACTGAAGTGTATACTCTACCCTTCCCTTGTGGCTAGTGGCCCTTTTCTGTAGATGTGACTGGCTGGAGCATTTCAAGACGAGTCCTGGGGATGCAGCTAGCGCTGGTTGTGCCTTTTTTTTTGTTTTTGTTTTGTTTTTTCCTTCCTTTTAAACTGTATCCTCTCCAATCCAACCTGTCACTAGGGGGGCAGCACTGCTCACATTTTCAATTTTTGGAGGGTGGTTGGGATTCAGTTTATGTGCTATTAAGTTATAAAAAGCACAAACAGAATTAATAAATAAAATCTTGAGTAAAACACATTTTGTTTAATTGCTTTTAAATGGTTTTCTATGTCCTACATGCACTTAATATGTTACTGCCTTTGATTAGATACACCTGTATAGAAGTTGATTCAAATAAGTGCTACTGTGGTCATACTTTGTGGTGGTGGTGCACTGTGGACTGCATTATATTGACAGATTTTGCTAATGTTTTGCCCACTCATTTACATATTAGACATGCTTTTCAGTAAAAACTAGTCTAGTGCAACACCACAAATTATGACCTCAGTAATAAAAACTTGAATTGTATTTATGGCAGAACTGCAGTCATGGATTGCATTACATTGTACTGTCCAGGTGTATCTAATAAAGTGACCACTTAATCACAACTCTGTATGAACTTTGAGTGAGAGGGGTCCATTTTTTTGTGTGTGTGTTTGTTGTATTTGACAGGAGGGACACTGAAGAAATCGCAGCCACCAATTACGTAAACTGTATGTACTATGCACTTATCATTGTGCTGCTTGAGAAATTAAACTGAGATACCTGTGTCATCGTTGGAAGTCTACAGTGCAATGTGGAGAGGCAGACTAAGTGGTGCAGAAACTATTCTGGAGAAAAATTGCTGAGGCTTCATTCCCTGGTTGTCAAATACTTGTTCTGGGACTGAAACTCAATCAACTATCTTACCATCCTCTGATTGGCCACAGTGTCCAAGATTTTCTAAAGCCTAAAAGCCAAGAGGTAAAGTAGTGTTGTTTTAAAGTTTAGCCTTACTTGTTGATCATGACTTAGGTTTTGCCTGATGATCCAACAAATAAACTGCAAATTCTAGGGGGAATTTGCTTAGCCAAAATATATATGCCTTTCCCACCGTTGTACATATTATGGCACTGGCAGAGGTTGACAACTGACATGTCATTGCAGAAACGTTTGAGGTCTTAAAGAAACATCCACTATTTACAATTTTTAATATGCACATCTTTGTCACAATTCTTTAACAAACGCATTTAAGGGATTCTCCGTTTTTAAAATGATCAGTTTTTGATCTGTAGTTTGATCACTATTGATCAGGCTCTAGGACTAGAGTCTAGTCCAGTGCATTGGGCTGCAATAGATTTCATTTAGCTTGTAATGTGTAGTATTTGTTTAACTGTGGTGTTTGAACAGATTTTATTAAAAATTTATAATATTCTGCCCCATAATGTAAATGAGAGGATAAATTATGCCAACTGTATCTAAGGTTTAATAATATAAAGGCTGATTATTAAATGAAATTTATCACTCCGCATCTTGTTCAAAAAAAGCTAAACATCGTCATCCATTCTCTCCAAACGGCTTTTATACCGTTAAATTATTTCTGTAGATATTAAAATTAGATATTTTTAATAATACAGGGTTATACTGATTTGCGTCTTCTCTCGTTTGATTTCATTTGCATTTAATTTTCCTGGCACTTCTTCTTTATTATGTTTTAGTCGATCCGCAACTTACCTTGAGTGACTTGAACAGTATAATGCTATACATGTGTGTTGAATGGGCTTACAGACAGCGCTCATACAGAGGAAAAGGGGTTGTTCGTGTTTGTGGTTGGATGGTTGGGGGAGGGGTTTTACAAACAGACCAGGCAGGAAGAGACCTGCGTGTTCACATTTTGGCATACAGACATGAAGGACCCCTGCGGTGCTGGAGCTCTACTCCTCGAAGTGACTGCCATGACAATGAGAGAATCATTAAAAATCATATACACGTTCAATATCAGACCTAAGAGAAACATGTTTTACAAAACAAGAGCGACCCCCACCCCTCAAGAAACCAGGGTCAAAGTTCACAGGAAGCTGGGGGGCTGCCATTTTTCCCTACTGCTGCTACTGGATCGTGCCTAGAAGGGAACCACAGACCTCCGAAAGATCTCGCGAGAGGGAACATTTTAACCCAAAACAAGATCCTTCCATGACTCTAGCTAAGTGTTTGAACCTTAGACTTACCCAGATTGATTTGTGATAGCGCTGCCACAGGTCAGTTTTTGACAAAATGCACAGTGAAGAAATAAAGCGCACAGATCTCGCGAGATTTTCGCAAACTAAGGGTTATCTTCTGGACGCGACCCTGCTACTGCTAACGTTAAACGTTAGATGCTAAAACGACGGGGAGGGGCGGTTGGTTTTGGATTCTGTCGCTAGCTGGTATCAACGGCTCGATATCGTAACACAAAAATCCGTCATTTCTCCGACCGTTGACGCTAACAACCATTGTTATTGGATGAATTCGGCATGGAGAAGGTAGCGGAGCCGTCTTGGACTTCTTCGTACACCTACCAGGTGAGCAAGCACAGTGCGGAGATGCTACACAACCTCAACGTTCAGAGGAAAGATGGAGGCAGGTTCTGCGATGTGATCTTACGCGTCGGCGAGGAGAGCTTCCCCGCTCACAAAGCTGTGCTGGCGGCGTGCAGCGAGTATTTCGAGTCGGTGTTCAGCCGCCAGACGGAGGGCGACGGCGACGCCAAGGAGCTGGAGATGCACACCATCAGCCCCAAAGTTTTTAAAGACGTCCTGGACTTCGCCTACACGTCCAGGATTGTGGTGCGACTGGAGTGCTTCCCGGAGTTAATGACAGCTGCCAAGTTTCTGCTGATGCGGTCGGTAATTGAGATCTGTCAGGAGGTGATCAAGCAGTCCAACGTACAGATCCTTGTACCCACCTCCCGCGGAGGAGACGCCAGTCTGTTCCAGGCCACGGGGGCCACGGAGCTGGGCTTCTCGGTGGCACAGCAGCAGGAGCTGGTGAACGGAACGGGAATGCTGGTGAACGGTCAAAGCTTTGCTAACAATGCACAGATGCATGTGGATGGGGGTGAAGACACCACCGCCGTGTTACTGGAGGACGGCGGTGAGTCATCGGTGCCCATGTTGGAGCCTGTGGAAGGGCTGTCCGGGTCCCCATCAGCGGAGATGCCCGGCTTTCAACACGACACTGGCTCCCCGGGCTCGAAAAAGAGCAGGGGGAGACCAAAGAAAGAGCCTCTACACTTTAATCACAGTAGCACCCAGAAAGACAATGGGCTGTTTCCATGCGGGACTTGCGGTAAAGCATTCACAGAGGCTTCCCGCTTGAAGAACCACGAAGCGCAACACGGAGCCCACAGCGGCGGCGGTGTAAACAACGCCGGTGACAGCCTGTCAGCTGCGGGCGGCATGTCTGTAATGTCTCAGCCCGGTCTGATGGAGAATGGAGTGCAGCTACACGGAGGGCTATCAGTGGATAACGGGCGCAAACGGGAGAGGACCAGGCGGCATGTGGGCTGTGACATTTGCGGTAAAGTTTTCCGCGACGTTTACCACCTGAATCGACACAAGCTCTCCCACTCCGGGGAGAAGCCGTACGCTTGCCATGTGTGCGGGCTGCGGTTCAAACGCAAGGACAGGATGTCATACCATGTTCGGTCCCATGACGGCTCAGTCGGCAAACCTTATGTGTGCCAAAGCTGTGGTAAAGGGTTTTCAAGGTGAGTTGACCCACTGACAGTGTGTCCTGTGTTTTAGAGTTGTACGAAAACAATGCTATGACTGTGCCTCAATGTCTGGGACTGTCAAATCATCCATGGCACCCTGCTCAGTTTGCAGTATTTATCCCCACGATGATTCAACACAGATGTGTACACAAATAAACATATATAGTTTAAGCATATTAAGATGCACAGTTAATTTAGAGACTCACATTAAGCATTTTCACAAGTAAGAAAGGTACTTACAAGTGTAATAATAAGCACATAAGTACAGTCATTTAAAAATGTTCAAATGAAGTATGTAGTAAGACATTGCAATTTCAAATTTTTGGATATCATTCAATTCATATGTAGCATAGTATTTTAAACCACTTTGATAAGGTGAATGTGTACAAGAGGTGCAGTTATTAGGGCTGTGTATTAGCAAGAATGTGGTGATAAGATACATACCACAATACAGGGCTTGTAATTCAGTATATTGTGATTTATTGTGATACTGTAGGCAACGTGATATATTGCTTTTTTAAATCTAATTTTGGGAAAACTCATAGTTTAAAGAACAAATCATTTGCATAAAATTTGAGTTAAAGTTTAGCTTTTATGCAATCAGAACAGTAACACTAGATAAGAGTGCTGCTATCTGGCAATTTAAACACAATACAAAATGAACCACTGCAACAAACCAATGCATGTATCATGATACAGTTTCTGAGAATTGATACAATATCATAAACAAAATCACAATACTCCAGTGTATCAATGTTTTCCTACACCCCTAACAACTAATATTTATACATCATTTGAGCTGACAGCAGAGGTAACCAGGTACTTTTTTAGTAGTGTTTCATAAATAAACAATATGTAGTGCTGCTTCTTTTCTGTTTATTAAGGGGACCATTCCGCCTTTTCATGAGATACACTGATGTCTTATATAAGATATGACATCTGAAGGACAGTGACTGCAGGTATTAAGTGAGTATTCACAATCAGTCACATAATTGTGAACCCACAGTTTAGCAGCAAAGGAGGAACTGACAGAAGCAGTTCATATCAGCCCTGCTGTTCATGTTCAGAAAGCTTTTTTTCAGCTTTAGAGATATATAGACACAGACATAATGTAGTCAGCTACTTCATCACTAGCTGTCTGAAGTCTGGATCCAATTCATAAACACTGAAATTAGTTAAATTCTTTCTTGTGAGTTGGTACCAATTAACAGAGATAAGACAGATTTAAAATCTTTCCTGACACACTCTTACATGTTAGCATATACAAATCCTTCAGCTTCTGTCGTTAAAAATTGCAGAACTGTTACTGAGTGACTTGTCATCTGTCTAATTTGGCTTCAGACACACAAACCTGTTTACTAGGCTCAGTGTTCTCAGGCCCCGTTTTCAAACTCACTGTCACCACCTACTGCTGTGGAGGTTGAAATACATGCAGATAGTAAATGAATAGAAGTCACAAGTAGCTGAAAGGTAACTGATAAAAAAAAAATGTGATCAGGGAGAGGGTGGAAGTTTGTAACAGAGCCTTCACCAAATTTGTGGTGAAAGGATGCCGTGGTTGAGTCCCCTCAGGTTTGATATATCTGAGAAAAAGGTGACTACAGAGACAGTTTTACATAATTTGGAATGGTTACAGCACATGCCACATAACCACAACATCCACAGTTTGATTCTGGTCTTAGACAGACATTGCATGACATATTTGAGTGTAGATTCATTCTATTTTATTTTTTTCTATTTTTTTTATTACTTTTGACAAATTCAGAATATCAGTCAGACTCTGCTATTTTATAAGAGGATGTATTGCAACATTTAAACATTAAGATAATGTGGCCATAACTTCACACTTACAAAGAGTGATGAATGAATGATTTTATTTGATGATCATAAAACTGCACTGCAGCAGTTATGTATGATAAAACGCCATAAAGCCTGAAGACTTATTTTCATTTTTGTCCTCTAGAATAACACTTAATGCATCACAAGATAAAGCAAAACAACAACAAGACAGCAAGTGAAAACCATACAATTGACATGTAAATAATTAGCAGGTCAGCAGCTATGTCAGCACAATCTTGTTTTCCATGTTGTTAAAAGCTAAAAAAATGAATGATGATCTTTAAATGTTCTTTGTGAATCACTCAATTATTCGACTGTACTGCAGCACTGTGTGAAAAAGTGTTTTCATCCATTAGGCTATTGAATCAAAAAGCTTTTAAATCTGTCATGCTGCCTCTTGTAAAGCAGCTGTTATTGACTCTTAAAAGTGAAAAATAATGAAGTACTTTGGCACATAATAATTAATAACCATGTGCTCATAATAGACAGTTATTTCATGTTTATTTGCGCATGAAGGTCAAGACCCACCTGGATAGTACCTGCTTATGTCTTTGTTGCTAGTTTTCAGTAAGTGAAGACGAATAAAAGTGACTGTCCTTCACAACAAAGTTGAAGCAACAGCAAAGAGATTTTCTCATAGTTTTAAGGAGAGATATTAATGATAAGAAAAGTCATCTTTAGCAGCGTGAAAATGTGTTTGAGATTAGTCATAGATGGACATGACAAATATTCCTTTTTTCTTTTCAGACCAGACCACCTGAATGGACATATCAAACAGGTTCACACAACAGAGAGACCCCACAAGTGCCAGGTAATATTTAGGATCTATTTATTACACTTTATATCCCACTGCCCAGTTAATGATGATTTTGAACCTTATGTGAGAAAGGTGTTGACATGTTTCTTTCTGTATTGCAGATTTGTAATGCCTCTTTTGCTACAAGAGATCGCCTCCGGTCACACCTTGCATGCCATGAGGACAAAATCCCCTGCAAAGTCTGTGGCAAGTTTCTGCGAGCTGCCTACATGACGGACCATCTCAAGAAACACAGTGAAGGAACGCATAACTACTGTGGCATTTGCAACAAAGGTAATTGTTTAAATACCTCAGCATGCACCACACTGTTACAGACAAAATACATAGTTGGCACTGAAGTCCTGGCCATTCAGAGGATAAAGACTTACCGTAACCTGATTTTGGTATTTGGTTTGCTCTGCTGTGCATTCTTAGAGAAGTAAAGAACGTCATTGCAATGAATGGTTGTTTGTTGTTGTTGTTTTTTTGTTTTTTTTTTGACCTGATGTTAATGTCAGTCCAAACATGACATTGGTCACCTGCTACAGTTTTTGTTCTTCAGTCTCTAAAATGCGTGATAAAATGTCTTCAGTAAACACTCAAGTGTTCTCCATGTGTTTTTTTCCCTTCTTGGACACAGGAGGAATCACAAACACTCCTAGCATTTCTCAAAGCCTTATGCAATATGTGTGTTGTTGCTTTTCAGTGTCATTTGCTTCCCGTTTTGATGGTGCTATTCAGACACAGTTTTTGTAAACTCAGTGCCTTTGGGTGCTTTCACATCTAACCTGTTTGGTTGGTGAAAGTTGTTGATCAACCCCTGGTGTGGACCAAACAACTGGACCGAGACTGCTTGAAAAGGGTGGTTTCAGTCCGATTTCAAGGGTACTTTAGAGTGGTTCATTTGTGGCGTCAAATGAACCAACAACAGGATTTTTTAATAGCAGATATGTGATGTTGGCATGATTTCAAAAGTTAAGCTACTAATAAATCCATCTGCTGATTGTGAAATCTGTTCAGGAAACGATAGTACAATTGATTTGTGTAAAATCACTGGATCGGTTATCTGTATTAGGGTTAGATTATGTTGACCAAAATTGCATATGATGATGATGATAATGATGATAATGATGATGATGTCCATATTGAAACATTGCAATGGACAACGGTATCGTTGATATCGTTTTTATATATGTATGTATGTTGGATATTAATTATTATTATTAATATTAATTGGGCAGTATTTTATGATGTTTTACCTTGTAAAAAGGTACCATAATAATAATTCCTTGCTTAATTTTTATGCTCTCTGGCTGACACTCTTTAATTTACATATTCATCAGTTCTAAGCCACTAAATCACAATGTTACATTGGTAAAGGCTCATTGGTCGATGGATGATGCTATCATCCAGCCAACCCTAATCCATTATTCACTTCAGCCTATGAATTTTCCCTAAATAATAGGTCAAAAAAGTGTGAGGCAGCAATCCCACAGTAAGTTAAATAGCTAAATAAGCATGTCAGTAGCATTAAAGTGCTGTATGAATTTGTGTCAGTCAGTTGAATTTGGTTTCCAGGATCCTGATAATGTGCTGAAGATACAGGCTGACAACTGAGTTACATGTTGGTCTCTCTAACTTCATGTTTATGCCTCTTGGTTTGTTTATAAAAATCATTGTGAGCAGAAACTAAACGTGAACTTCAATGCAACAATGTATAATTTTTACCCTGTTCTGGAACAAATGAATTGAACTAACTAACTAATTGCCCTGTGAAAAAAACCTTAAAAGAGTGCCTCTTCCATGTGAGGATAAAAGCTATATTTTGGTTCAAATCATACCATCTTTACAATGCATGGTGTCTTTCAGGGACAAGTTGCATGGAGTTGTACAAAATATTTAGAATTCTTTTTTTCTTTCCAGGGCCTGTTTGGTCTGTAGCCAAGATGAAATTTTCATACTGAATGGGACAAATATGTCTAAAAGTTGGCCTTCACCTTGTACATTAAGTCTTTGTGCTACTAGCTGAAAACTTTTTTTAGGTATCCATTTATTTTGGTGCCCACAGAGCACAAACATAGAGTCCTGCTTTGGCCAAACCAGTTGAGCTCATAGATGTCACAGCCTCCTTTTTTTCATTAATTCAATCTTGATCTATGCAGGGAGGTGATATAAGTTTTGTATCACATTTGGAGTGTGCTTTATACACGAGACAATAGTAATGTCACATTTACAAATACATAATACAATAAGAGAAGAGAAACATGAAATGATGAAATGTAATGCAACAATGAAATGCAAAAACAAAGTTGCTAATGAATTAACAGATAACAAAGCATCAAACCAGCAATAAAAAAATTAAATTCAAGACAGTGGAGAAAATCTGAGTTAAACAAAATGCTTCAGACAATCTTAAAAATCTTGAATTCTTCCTTTTGAGGTGAGATAAGTCCCAACCATGAAAATGGCTTTTGTGTTCCTGCAGATACATCCGTTGATAATCAGAGATTGCAACAAGGGCAAAAGCACCGTGATTAGTTCTTAAAGAACATCACAATGTACATCACACTTGGTTTGTTCTGGACAGGAATTTAGATTTATTTATTTATTTATTTATTTATTGCCTCTTGTCTATAATACAGTGATACTCCTCACTGTTCAGAGATAATATTCAAAGAGAATATTAATTTGAAGGAGCAATATGTAAGACCCTAGAGTACAAAAAAGAGTACTGCAGTCTGAGTAGCAAGTTGTATATTAAATAATTAATTTAAACTAATTAATGTGAAACAGCCAAACAAAAATATTCTTCACTGGAGTGGACATTTCAAAGGAGAACATGGTGGCTGCAGCATTATTGTCAGAGAAGCCGATATTATAATTTAGCATGTTTCCTTAATCTCTGACATATATAGGCTGTCACTGTGTAACAGGACGCCCCTCCTCAGAGTCCAAGGCCTCGAGTGTGTCAAACAACTGCCTTGTTCTTTGTTCTTCTGGTCCAGGTTTCTCCACTGCGTCCTACCTTAAGGTGCATATAAAGACACACCATGGCTCTCCACTGCCCCCCACTGCCACAGTGCACACCTTCCCTGAGCCAAGGGGGGAACTGCAGATGCACAACGGCAACCCTTACCACATGGGACGCCAGTGCTCAGTGGAAGGCAAGCAGCCGCCCGCCCCATCCCAAACTTTCATGTTTCTGGCTTTTCATTTGTTCTTCTGCTTTTTGGAGAAACATGCTGCTGCATCTTTGTGTATGTTTGAAACACAAGCATTCATCAACCTCTGCTGCCAAGCTTTTTGCTCAAACATTTGCTGTTGTGCAATTTCACGTGCTGGTTGTCTCTCTTTTAGCTAAATTTTGTTATCTTTTATTCAAGGGGGGTTATGCATAGAGAACCTTTCTGTGGTAATTGGGTAGATTGAAAAGAGCTGGAAATACTGCACATCTCTTTGTTTTTTTAATTATTCTCTAACAATCACACTATTTTTAGTCAGTAGTGCCACATAAAGAGCTGGAGAAGTGTTGGAAATACCTGTGTTCTCAGAAGTTTCACTTATTCAAATCAAAGATCAGAATGGCAGAAATGGCTGGAGGAAACCTTTTTACGTTGTACCTTCGAGCAGTGTATCTTTTACTATGCAAGTCAATAGGCAGACGAGTCAGTTGCTGGCGTACATTCTACAAAATTACATTACAGTGGAAATCATTACCTTTTTAGTGGTGTGGTAAGTAGGAGCAGCTGATATGTGCACCTATGCTAATTAAACCC
This sequence comes from Lutjanus erythropterus, assembly GCF_056507025.1. Lineage (NCBI taxonomy): Eukaryota > Metazoa > Chordata > Actinopteri > Lutjaniformes > Lutjanidae > Lutjanus > Lutjanus erythropterus. Next base: position 26,349,679 of record NC_139318.1, read on the forward strand.
TAGATTGTTGTCCAGGCTTTGTTCAGACTGCAGGCAAATCAGATTTGTTCCTCAAGTCCAATCTATAAGACAGTCTGTTCACACTGTTACTTGCAAGTGATAAGATTGAATTTGTGTGTCCAGACATCACTAACCTATCTGTGTGGGTTGCTGTGGCAACAACGTCACAAAGGCATCAATAACTATGTACGCTGGTGACGTAGTTTTCCAATTTGCACTAGCAGCCTGAACTAAGTTTCTAAGTGAAGACATAGTACTTTATTATGCTGAACATTGGTAAAATAATATAGACAAATTTTAGTTTTCTATCAGCACATATGGTAAATAAACATGTAGAAGAATTTGGAGTGCTGACTCCCATTTGCCTTTTTTATGTCTGTCCAGCATGGCCATAGCATGGTATGGTTAACAGTGTCTGTTTTCTGCTTGGCTGATCCATCAGCAGTTGTTCAACAATGCAGTGTTGCATGATAGTCCTAATGTGTCCTCCATTTGCCCTGGATTCATTGAAGCTTTTGTAGTTGTGCCATTCTTCTGGGAGAAGCAGTAGCATAGTGACAGTGCAAAGTAAACTGTGAGCCACAACCATGATTGGCAAAAAATAACACGGAAGTCAGTGTTTACATCTGTTAGTTGTACTTGTAACTGACTTTCTTCAATTTTATGAATAATCAGAGGAAGTTGAAAAGTATACTATTTGGCTAATTGCCAAACTAAGGTTAGCCATCCAAATGATTGATTATAATGAGAGCTGCATTTGCTTCAAGAATTGATATAAGGTGAAAGCATTAGTTACTTATAAATCATTAATATTGATCATGCCCTGTCATTTTGTCTAGCATAATGGTAGGTGTTTTGCTGCAGATGCTCTTAAACACGTGTTATCCTCTGTAGGCATTTGCCATTGTCCTTTTGTGAACAAGAGTTATTTTGAGAAATTGTACAAGCCTTTTTTAATGAGTGATATTATCAGTGTCAACACCACAAATAGGAATTCATTAGCACCATATTGACCTTTATAATTTCTAGCCTAGCTGAGCAAAAGCTTCCTGCTTTGGCAAGTGGAGACTCGACAAGCTTATTGGAAGTTAGTAAGTTCACAGTCTCCTTTGAGGTGAATCCAAGATGTTAGAATCAATTTTGATTGTCATAGCGATTGCCAGCAAGTTTGTGACAAGAACAACATGTCACACTACGCAATGACTCACAGATATGCGTAGTCAAAATGTTCATGATTTGTGATGCTTTTACATGTGTCTTGCTCAGGTTATGCTCTTATGTAAGTTTGTCTGTTTTCTGCTTATTTCCAAGATGAAGAGGATGACAGGATGTGTAGTAATTGGTGTTGGAGTCATTCTGAGGTGTCACTAAATGATCAGACTTTTTGATATAGTATAAATGTGTTTCAACACTGTGGACAGCAGTTTTTATTTGTGCAAGACTGACAGTCACATGGCAGATAGATTTCATCTAAGCAGCTACCAAAGTGCTAAAAGTAAGAGGCTGGAGTTTTTCCTTATTTGAATCAAGGGTCTAATGATTTAGGCTGTTGTGCAGTGAGCAGATGGCATAGCCTCATGAGGCAAATTTGTGTAATTGAACTATATAAACGGAATTGACTTGACTGTGAATATTTGAATAAACAGTAATTAGCAACAGGTTAGCTGAGAACTCAAAGCATTTGGCTTCAGTAACTTAATTCTAAATGACAAATTTTATCAGATATGTTAGCAGAAAAAATAATTAAGTCTTGGAAATGGCCATGGTCAAAAGTGTGTACTGTCGCTATATTTACTGCAGTTTTCACTGTAGTCTTCATTTAGTGTCATGCCATTTGTGAGACCAACACATTGTGTGTGTGTGTGAACATTATACTTGGTTATACACAGTATGGGCTTTTCTCACAGGGATTTTCTGACATGTTACAACCAGGCACACAGGTGTAACTACTAACGTTAATGTTGGCTCTCTGTGCTTGTTGGTGTGTCAGTGAGCCAGCATGCACAATAGCAGGGTCTGGGCATTGTTCCACCTGTATTAAATGTGTTTATTTTAATTTTTTTTATTACACGTGTTTAAAGTCATACTATGCAGGATTTTCCTAAAAACAGTGTGTAGACTCATAAAAAAAAACCTTGAGTCGTCATTATGACAATCTAGAATTGTGTGGTGAGAAAATAAGAAATTTCAGGCATAGGGTAGGGTGTCTGCATCTGCAGAGACCCTGTCCTATGCCTGAAATTTCTTATTTTCTCATTATTTAGGTGTGTTTAAGAAAGGGTTTTCAGTTGCAGCTTCAGCTTTCCATTGTCCGACACCCATTAACCGGCAACTAACCAGTTGATTTTCAAGAAAAAATGTAAAATGATGTGAAATTAAAAAAGGGGCTTCTTGTCCCCATGTCGCACAAGTCAGCTCCTCCTCTGGTAGTCAGAGAGGCTCTGAGTTAGGAGCAAACTGGGCTTGTGAGAGCTGTCTAGGAGTCATAGTAGCTCTCGATGACATCACGTAATTCAAGTTTGCCCTTTACCACACCACTCAGCTGTGTATTAAACTCAAATCAGTTGGCACACCAACTGAGTGAGGGCTTCAGACCGGACAGCATCACACTTTCTCTCCCCAGTTAGTAGTGATGTGACAACAACCAGGTGCTTGATCTTAATGTGATATAGCATAGTGCTAGTACTACTACTAAACTGAAGAGTAGCATCATACAACTTACATTTGACTTTATTTCTTTTCTCAAACAGTTCAACTGTTAGCGGAGTGTGTGTATGCAAATTAACCTATAGACCATCATATGTAACGAGTCATAGGTATCCTTGGTGGTTTATTGGTTAACTGTTGACATTACTAGCTCGACACTTTTCTGGGCATCAGCCTTTGGTTAGTGGTGTGTAGCCCCTAGCAACACTGTGTAGGTTGTAAGGTTGAGAATCTATAAAAATGTAGTGACCTCTGTCCTCAGCTCGCTGTCTGTGAAAGCTGCAGAGAGAAATACACACATATATATACACACAGCTGAAGCAGACTGAGGACACAGCAACAGGATGACGGTTCACTTAAGCTGTATTCACACAAAATCCAGCATGGTGCAGAGCTGTTGGTGTGTTATTTGTGCTTTTGCTACTGTCTGTCTCTGTATCTAATTTGTTGAGCTGGGGAGGAGTGACCAGTTTTGAATGGTGCATTTACACATGGCAACTGGTAAATCTTGCATAGTATATTTTTTTAGTTAAACCTTTAAAAGTTAAAATGTCCACTGTGAGAAAGGTCTGTACTCAAATGGAGCACAATATATGTGATTTTTATTTGATAAAAGTAGCACGAATATCAGCTGTTTTAGTCAATAATTTTTATAATTTACATCATAGATTTGGTATTTCTATTAGAGAGAAAAAGGTAATTAATTCATCAATCAACAAAGATTCACTCAAACTAGTAAACCTGTCTAGCTTGCTTTGTTTACAGACAGCATTTCAAATTCTAGTGATGAAATGAAGGTAATTTTGTCCGTATGGTTTCCGCCGGCCTGTTATGTCTGCCCCCCTCCCCTTCCTTTCTCCCTGGCCGGGTGTTGTGTAGACCTGTGTGTCAGTCGCCAGCTGCTTCTCACCTCGTCTGAGGCAGAGGGTCGCTTTCATGGGCTTTCTGGACACCCAGTTCTTCCCCAGCCCGGCCCTCCAGCTTTGGGCCTGCAGCCTGAGCTGCTCATGGGGAAGGCAGGTGGGGCTCCATATTTCTGGGAGTGTCGCTCTGGCGGGTTGCCTGGCTTCCCCGTCCATGGGCCTGTGGCAGGTCAGTACAGTCCAGCAGGAGGTTGGGTGGGGGCATGGTGCTAGCACTGCCCACTGGTTGGATGAGCACAGCAGAACTGTCAGTGGAAACTGGGCAAATGGACTGAAATAAATTGTATAGTTTAATGCTGTAGTCACATTGAAGAAACTGTCAGTTTCTTTTTTACTATATTTAGTTATTGATTTGTAAAATTAATTACCACCCTTTGTGGTAACTTTATTTCAAGGGTTGTGCAAAGACTGTCATGGCAGTGTCATAATAATGTCATGAACATGAAGGAGTCTTTATGCATTTTCATGATTGTTGTAAGTAAGTGTCATTTGGTCAATTATGTAATTTTTCCTGAAAACTTGGCATTATTGAAGATGTCTTTGTCAACTTGATATTAACCAAGAGAACATAAGCTGTCAATGTCTTTGTAATGACAACTTGGCATCAATCAAACTTAAATAATCTGTTTAGCATTATTTTGTAAATTTATGTTATGCTGTCATATGTGGTTGGTTTTGATATTGTGACATTGGCTGTCATAAGACCATAATGCATGAGCAAAGTGGTACGTTTTGGTCTTGCCATGAAACTGTCATTAAGTTTTATTACATTGTCCAACAACAAAGGTGGTTTTCAAGTCAAGAGAATTATTCAGGACATTGTTTTTAAAGGCTGTCATAAAAATTAATCTTTAGTCCAAGTCCAAAATGTACCACTTTATTTAAGGTCAAGGAAAATATAATGGGTTCACTACACCATGTGTCAAAACCAACCACATATGACTGTTTAATGTTAAAACATAAGGTTAACGCTTTCTTTAAGTTTGATCATGTCAAGTTGTCACGACAAAGACAGTGACAGGTTATTTTGTCTTGGTTAATGTCAAGTTGTTATAACAGTGACATCTTAAACAATGTCAACTTAGCACTGACTTGGTCACTTGACTGACAACTGACCACATTACACTTCATGACAACAGTCATAAGCATTCCTAAAGACCCCTTCATGTTCATGACAGATATTAGGACATGGTTATGATAGTGTCATGACAGTCTTACGCATACCCTTCAAATAAAGTGTCATCTAATTTGTTCTACTTGCTGGTGCCTTCTCACTAAAGTTCCCTAGTGAAATTTGCAGGTGCCAACCAGCTACTGGATTGAAACTGTATTTGACAAAATATATCCTTTAGTCAATTTGTTCTAACTCATGTCCTCCTTTTCCCCCCATTTCCCTTTTCTCTCTCTGTCTCTGTTTGACTCTCCCCCTCCCCATCCATGCTGTGTTTACCACAGACGGGCAGGAAAACGCTGGGAAATGTCCTCATCTGGAATCAGAAGAATCAGATCCATCATTCGGGGAGTTGCCTAATGGTGATGAGCTTAAGTCCCCACACAAACCCGACGGGCCAGAGCTTGAGATGCCCTCTTTAGCCTGCAACGGAGCCTCTGCAGGGTCCTTGGGTTCTCCGGAGGGATCTAAAGCCAAGACGGACCCTGAGAAGAAGTTTACCTGCGGCATCTGCGGCCAGGCCTTCCGCACCAAGTCCTACCTCAACAAGCACCAGCACAGAGTTCACAAAGCCCAGAAGGCCCAGGGGATTTCGGGGTCGGGCTTAAGCGAGTTGGCCCCCTCCCTGACCTCTCCCTTCTCCCCTCAACAAAACATGTCTCTGCTGGAGTCGTTCGGCTTTCAGATAGTCCAGTCTGCGTTCGCCTCTTCACTGGTGGATGCCGAGGCAGGTCAGAGCGGAATGGACTTTGGAGGGAAGTGACATATTTAATAAGTTCTTGCAAAGCCTCTTGTTCTTAGGACAAAGCCGGGTCGCCCACAGAAGATGCTCTGTATTTGGGAATAACTTTGCCTCAAGACTACTTTTTCTGTTCATGACATTACTTAATGTGTATCTGATATTTTTGTCACAGACTGCCATACGATTCCTACTTTTTCTACTTTTTCAGAGTATGAAAAGTGCGTGTACGGTGTTAAAATTTTCTTTATAAAGAAACGACATGAAGGTTTTATGTCCTTTATCTTTGATGTGGATCCGTTGAAGTTATGTTCGGTATGCTTTCATTTGTTTTTGGCTTGTGTGTTATTGAGCTTTCTTAGCCGCACAAATGTTTCTTGACATGAGAGGAATTATTTACTGCAAGCTTAAAACAAGTAATTACTTATTGTCTTTTTGTGAATTCTGTATTTATGTTGTTTCTCTGCGTCTTTTTAAGAAGGATTTTGTTTTTCTTAAGGACAGGGATTTAAATTGGCCTCAATTTTGATAGCAGGTTTTCTTTGAATCTGTTAATTATTATTCCAAGAAGCATTCCTAACAGGCCTGAAGGCATATTTCGTGACACATTTATTATAAGCAATTTTCTTCTGAGTCATATAGAAAGTGTCATTTTACAGGCCAGTGAGCACTGCTGATAGCTGTCAAGGACCTTATTGAATCACCATTGACAGGATTACTTTTAAAACATTTATCAATAAAACTTAAAATTTGAATTGTTATGGCATGCATCTGGCACTGTAAATTTATAATTCAAGCAAAATCAAAAATAAATAATTAAGCTACCTCATAGAAGAAAATACCACCCTATTGCTTTGTGTGTTATAGCAGAGTTAAATTTTGTGCTAATGTCATTAGATTTTAAGTCATAACAAATTTACAAATAAGAGCCAACCATTCATCCTGTCAGACGTCAGAAAAAAATGTATTTAAAGCTCCAATAGCACCATAGCTCTCATTTTTAGTTTTGTTTCTTACCCATGTCTTTAAAAAAGCCTGCAGTTTGATTGGTAGAACTACCCAGAGTTGGTTCACTGATAGCTGGAGGGATGCGCTCTTAATGAAGCCGATCTGCTGGCAGCTCATTTGAATGTGAAAAGCCCTTTATCAGTTTTTGATTTGATGATTTCGAAAATGAAATATTCATATGAAAACCTGCAGAAGTAAGGAGAAGAAAGCCATTCTTATTACGATTTATACTGTGCACAGTAGTGCCTGAATAGTGTCCCGGGATGAAACATTTTTAACCTGTAAAATTTGTCTTGAAACACGCCTTGAGCTTGTTAGGAATGATTTTTGTATCCCCCCCTACAATAACAAGGTTTCCGAGTCTTGTTTGCTAGGTATTAAATTTGTTGTGTACATTAAACAGGGACCAAGGTCAGGTATATTTTCAGTATATATTTTGAAAAAATGTAGATTATATTTTATTAACTTATTCATGCCCTCTGTTTTGTGTACAGTTTTTTTTAATTGTCAAATGAAAATCTTGTGATTTGCTCATTTTGATAATGGTTCACTCTAAATTATGTTAAATGGAGAGATGTGTGGTTATATGTATGTTAGAAGAAGGAGTCACACCCTGATCCACCAGCCTCTGGACCGACCAAACGTAATGCAACTTTTACAGAATCATGTAATTAAGCTCACTTTAACTCCTGGTGTCTCCACCCTGTTCTTGTGTTGCTCGCCCACCTCCTGTCTTGATTGGCTTGTGCTGTTAGAAGATGACATGTCTTGTGTTTGTGCTAATGGTCACTAGGTTAAAGGTCCAGTGTGTAAGATTTATGAGGCTGTATCAGCAGAATATGGCGGAAACGGAATATAATATCATAAGATTCACAGATATGTTTTCATTAGTATGTAATCACCTTATGTAAGAATCATTTTTTCATCACCTTAAAATGAGGGGTTTATATCTGCCATGTTGCACCACCGCGTTTCTACAGTAGCCCAAAACGAACCAAACAAACACTGACTCTAGACATGGCCTTTCAGATTTTTCACAAGCTTTGAAGCCACCGTAGGTTCTCCTACACTTTTGGAGGGGCAGAGTGACATGAGGTGTTTCCAATCTGCAAGCTCACTGCTAGATGTCATTAAATCCTGCACACTGGTCTTTTTAAGGCACAAACTATCCATCTGGTAGGGCTTTTCTACCAACATGCATCCAGCCCCGTTCCAGTTCATGTATCTTATTTTGAAACAGTCTAAGAATTTCCATCAAAAATAAATTGGTCCAGAACCCGAAAAGTAGGTTCCTGGCTGGACCAAAAAATGGCAGGTTTACCTTGAGAACCAAAGTGGACATATCATATTCTACAAGTCATGTTGTTGATGATGATCATTGATTACAATTGTTCCACTCAAAAGAAGTGGAAACTTGGGCTGGCTCGCACACGGGTTGCTAGATAGCACTAAGGTTCCAAGAATATTGAACAGAACCAGTTAAAGCACCAGAGTTTATATGGTGGGAAAGAGCCTCACAGTGTCTTATAGTGAAAATGTGTTTAATCTTGAATCTGAGACATTCCTGTTCCTTAAATCAACATGTAACAGGAGCCTCACGTCCACGTTTCTGCTTTGCTTTTTTGGATTTGAAAACTCTATTATGGTCACTGTAGAAAGAATGGCATTAATTATAAGAAACTGTATGTAAAAAAAAATCTATTCCTGTGACTAAATTTTAATTTTGGTTTTGGATCACTGTCAGTGAGGAGTTAGAGAAAATTGGTGGCAAAACGCTGCTGGTATTTGTGAAGAATCTTGACTTCTTATCAGAGGAGAAATATGTAGACCTCTAGCATTAAAAGTGAGCACTGCAGTCCAAATAGTGAGTTGGAACTATCCCCAGACTGTGTATTAAATAAGTTGAAACCCTATTTAATATACGGTCTATGGTTGAAGCGAGTTGTTTCCCCCTCACCCTCACCTCCCCAGACTCAAAGCTCAGGCAGGTTGTGTGCAGGCTGCAGAGACACTAACCTACAGAGTGTAGAATGAGCACAACATTGTACTTTGACAAGCGGTGACCAGTACTACACTGTAAGTTTATCACCTGTTTATAAATGTTACTTGCCAGTCAATGTAAAGCAAAAGCACACTGCTGTGAAAATATACACTCTGGAGTCCGAGTTCAGTGACTCCCTGTCTCACTGCCTGTCACACTCCAATAATATATTGCTCAGTTTAACTGTAATAAACATCATCTCTCAAAAAGATAATCAATGATTTCTTACAACTCAAAACAGATACCAGCTCATTCAGTGAATATTCAAATAACTGGAATTGACATAAAATGGGCAAACAAATAGTTATTCCCTCTGGGAATGAAAATTTCAAAGGAGATTATGCTGGCCATAGCATTGTACTTTGAGAAGTCAGTATTTCAACTTGGCATTTGTCCTTAATCTCTGATGACAAGTCATGGTCATTTTATGATTTAGTATAGCAAATAGATTACATATTTCTCTTTTAAGGTTGTCATAAGTATTGATACTTTTAATTGTGTGTTCAAAATAATTTCAGTTAATTCAGTTAAAAGGCCATTCAATTGCTCATTCAAGACTGCCTGAAATTTGTCTCGCAGCAAAGCCAGACAGTGTTCGGTCTAATTTCTTTACTGGTTGTAAAAACAAGAAAGGAAAAAAATGATCTAATTTTGTGTGCCTAGGTTTTTCACTTTTTGCAGTCGTACTGAAAGAAATATCAAGTATGGTTTTTATTACAAGTATATAACAAAGTTCAAAATTCTAGTATCGTGACAACTCTACTCCTCATACAAAAGTTGATTTTCTTGTGTATCATGATGCAAATCAAACGCAGTCCAACAGTGAAGGGGCTTAGCAGTGTGTGTGTGTGCGTGTGTGTGTGTGAGGTGATGGCTCTGTATATGTGTGCCTGTTTCTGTGTTTGATCTGTGTTTCCTGCTTTCTGTTTTAATTATTTGTGAGTAATTTAGTCTGTTAAATTCAGTACATTCCTATATTATTTATGGTTATGTTGTGATTGTAACAAGTGTATATACCATTCATATACACACTCTATAAATATATATATAAATATATATGAACCAACCAGTATGATCAGTGTTTGTCAATGGTGGTCCTGTACATATATAGATTTTTTTTGTTCTTGTCTATCATGTGGAGGGATGTTTAAGTTATGGCCATTTGATTGATTGAAAGTGTAAACTGCATGTTCTGGCATGCGAGCTGACCTGGGGACTGAATGTCGATCACTGGTTGGTGGCAGTCGAAGTTTCACTGTTCGCCGTACTGTTGCTCTGCTCTGGTAGCGCTCACACTGCCAGCTGCACGACTCATGTCTTTGACCAAGTTTTTTGTCCTTTTTTGATCCACTCTGCACTAGTATTTACTCCTTTTGAAAGGTAATAAGGGTTGTTTTTGTTAATCGATAATTTGAAAACAAAGTGGAAGATGCTGTAAGGAAAATGATGTTCCTTTGTTTGAGTATTTTTCTTCACTGGGATGTATGGTTTTGTTTTTGCTCATGCTGGTACTCAAGTGTAAAAGATGATTTTCCAAGGGTTATTAAGGCTTAAATGTTTTACTTTCTGTTTTTGGTCTGTTGCAAAGTGCCTTCCAAATACTGATTGTGCACAGCAGTGGATTAAAAAAGGTCCTCTTTTCTAAAGGTTAAGAATTGTACAGAGTGACTTGCATTGACACTTTTGTATAAAAACACACAGAAAATGTACAATATGTTAACTTGGTATTTTATCATCGTACTCAACAAAATTGCTCTTAAAACATGTGAGCTACATGTTTTGTTATAACGTCTTTGGACATATTTCAATATAAGCATACTTTTCTATAGATATTTGTTTTTGTACTCTGTTGAGTCTCATCTCTCTTGTTGGTACAGAGATGAGCGTCAAATAAATTGCAATTGAAAAAGATCCTAACTTTTCTCTTGTAATTATTACTGGTAGATAATGAGACAGTCAGTACTTCCAGGTCCGGACTGGACATCGTCAGATAGAGATCTGAAGAAATGCCAAGTGCAGAACAAACACTCTAACAGTGCCCTAATTATCAAAGTGTCATTGGCTAACTTTTGTAAGAGGAGACACTTGACTGTTAAAAACTAAAAGAAATGTTACTGGCATGAACTGTAAACAAACAAACAAACAAAATAGTCCAGTCTGGCCTTGAATTCATCCTCTAAAGCTGATAATGTTTGTTTACTTAATGTAATAAGTTGATTGAAATCTGTGCAGTTCATTCATTGAGAAAAGCTCATGTTTGAGTTCTAAAGTAAAATAAATAAATGAAAATAAACAGAAAAGTTTAATTAACTTGAAAGGTTAAAGCTTGTATATTTATGTAAGGTTAATGATAAAAGATTAGTTCATTCCACTAAATTCCTGTTTGCTTTTTTTTTTTACAGTAAAATTCTTATTAGAGGACCAAGGAGCAGAGATTTTGCTGGTAATTCTTCTGTACTTCTTGAAAGCAAGAATTTGACTTGCAGTGGAGTAATCTTACCCCGAGGTGTTGCTTTTTTTGTGTAAGTAAAACATCTGAATACTTCTTTACCATTGCTTATGTGATTTGTGTATAATTATGAGCAGACTATAAGTTCAAAGCAAACTGAAATGAAAGTATCATAATACAAGAAAAATGAAAGAAGGCAAGAGGATTTATATAAAGACAAACAGGATTTCAACTGACATTTTAGATGTCAGGCCATAATGTTCTGGGTATGCAGAAAGTACTGAAGTTTCTGTTACATAGATCTTCTGCTCGTGATATATTCACTAGTTAATCTCACCAGTCAGGGTAGATAACTGTCTGCCCAGGAAGCCACAAAGGCCTCAGGCTCAGCAGCAGCACATCGACTGCACAAAGGTTCACATGTTTTTAGACTGCTGAAGGGAAGAGGTGCAGTGTGAAGATATGCTTTCTAAGGGTCTGTGTGATGTTACTTAATCAAGCACACACTTTTCTTCTTGTACTAAAATTCCAAATATTTATGTCTACATGTCCACAGTCAACCAGAATAATAAATCCATGTGGTTTTGATTAGGCTTCATGTTGGTTAATATGATGTTCAAAGTGCTCACATTATATTAGTTAAATACCAAGAAATATAGTAAATAACTTTACAACAAGAGACGGTATTCAGATTTTATTATAAATGTTTTATTTTCCATGTTAATATATTTACAAACTCCACTGTCAGCAGTCACTGAGTTCATGGTCTGGTCTTAACGTTTCTAATAATCTATTAGATCATTATACTAAATGGTAAAAAATACATTTACATTTGTTGAATGATATACAATTCGTTTACATATATATACAGCTCTGGAAAAAATTAAGAGACCACTGCAAAATGATCAGTTTCTCTGGTTTTTGTATTATAGGTATGTGTTTGAGTAAAATGAACAGTTTTGTTTTATTCTATAAACTGCTGATAAAATTTCTCTCAAATTTGAAATTAAAATATTGCCATTTAGTGCATTTATTAGTAGAAAATGACAACTGGTCAAAATAACAAAAAAGATGCCGTGTTTACGGACCTTGAATAATGCAAAGAAAACACATAGTTTTTAAACAACACAACACTAATATTTTAACTTAGGAAGAGTTTAGAAATCAATATTGGTGGGATAATCTCCATCTTTAATCACAGGAGTGGTTTTTATAATCTTCCTCATAAAATAAGATTTGATTCAGGTGATCACCTAATCAGTGTCTCATTAAGTAGAATGAGGAGGCTTGTGTTGGACACTGGAACGGACTGGCTGCCATATATGTAGAGATGCTGATTTAAGAAACTTGAGAAATTTGTGAGAGTGGTTTTTCCTGAGCTTTATATACACAAATAGTTGAAAAAAAAAAATGCTATAAAATTAAATTGATATACAACAAAATGTTTTTCTTCAAATTTAACTGAGAAATTAAAGAAAGTAAAGATTTGTGCAAAAATGTCAAACTGATAAATAAACCATAAAGATATACTAAAATTTAGTTGCGAGATCAATGTCAGTCGTCTCAACGTCAGCACTCCTGTTCTTGTAATTCAGTTTGTTGAAGTCCTCCATAATCTCCACCATCGTCTTTCCTTTGGTCTCTGGGACAAAATATAGCAGAAATCCCGCGCTGAGAACGGAGTACGCCACGAAAATCAGGAAGCAGAACTGGCCGAGTCCGTCCTGTACGGACACACGTGAAATCAGATTGTGTTAGACAAAATAACTGACATGATATGAAGATATAGATATGATGTATGTGGATTATGTAGGTAACATATCTCACCACAATGTAGCCGAACAACATCCCCACCAGGAACATGCCCAGCCAGTTGATCGTCCCACTGATCACATAAGCAGAAGGACGCCAGGCCTGTAGGAAGAGATCGGCAGGGAGAGCCATGGACACTCCAGCTGAAAGAAGAGAAAACAATTTTTAAAAAATGTCAGTGGAATATTTCACTTTTGAGATGAACAATCAACAGAAAACTCACAAGGTCCAAGTCCATAAATGCAGATGACACAGAAGATCAGGGCGATGTTCACGTACGGGATCCACGAATTCAGATCCTGAATAAACGACAAACATTTATGATTTGTCCTCTACAACACAGGATAGAGAAGGAAAGGTGCGCTGGTGTTGTTGGAGAGTATTTACCTTGATGGAGAGCATGACAGTGAGTATAGACATGGTGACACCCATCATCAGATAGCCGTAGCCCATCAGCTTCTTTCGGCCGGCACGATCTATCAAGAAAGACTGAGACACAACAGCGATTAACAGATGGGTCAGATAAACTACTTATTTACTTCTTCATCACACAGAACCCAACAACTTCAGCAATTTATCTGACCACTCAACAATCATCTGTTTTTACCCTTTTCTGTTCCTTTTTTTTAATGAATTAATTCATATATTTGCTAACTCGTTTACAAAAGTAGTATCCCAACATAGGCCAACAGGCAAAATGAAAGCCATCTTCACCTAGTTTCCATTATAGGTCACTGTTATTTAACTCAGTCCTTTCACCCATCTTTTTTGTCTTAATTTTGGGCTGATTCTGAATTTTATTGCCTCACTGATACTGTGTGATTTTAAATTGATCTTTTTATTGCTGTTTTTGTGTCAACCACAAGAAGGCTAGCAGTCACTTAGTGGAAGCTAATGTTGAAATATGTCCAAATAAAGAATAAAGAATAATAATGGATCTTTCCACATGCAACAATACATGAAGGACCAATGTGTAGGAGTTAGTGGTATCTAGCAGTGAGCTTGCAGACTGCAAACACTTTGTCTCACTCTACTGTTTGAAGCACGTAAGAGAACTCGTGCAAAACGAGGACATCTATATCTAGAGCCAGTGTCTGGTTTGGGCTACTGCACTTCCGTCATGGAAGAGGACACAGTAGTTCTTATATTCAGGTGATTATGCATTAATGAAAATATGCTGATTACTATTGTATTCCTTTTCTGCCATATTCTGCCAATAAATCCCCATAGATCTTACACACTTTGACTAAAAATAAGCCCATAAGGGGCACTACAACTCACAAGAATTTTTTATCCCAGTGACCATGGGCAAATAAAACATAATGGTGTCCATATTGTCATAAAATCTTTATGCGTTTATACCACATATTTATGAGGTTTGTATTTCTGTTTCACTGCTGCACAACCAGTGGCCTTTAAATGGTTAAAATGATTGATTTTGAAAGCATTCCTGATTTCCTCCAGGTGAGGTTGTAATAGCGATGCACTTCAGCCTCTTGTGGTCGATAAGTAAATAAATAAACAAACAGGCTGAAGTACAATACTATTGAAATTCACTGGGAGGAAAACATGAATGCTTTTAGTCTTATTTAGAGCATTGGATAGCGGTGCATTTCAGCCTCCTGTGGCCAAAATGAGTATTACAACAACAAACACAGCACCCCAAAATATGGTGTCTTAATATTAGCAGTTTTTTATGTTATTTATATCACATATATATATGTGATTTGCATTTCTGTTTCACTGCTGGGCAACCAATGACCCTTTGAGGACAAATGAAATGATTTATTGTGAATAGTCAAGAATACATTTATTAAAGCTGTTATTTATTTTAAAGAAGAAGAAATATACCACTTATGAAAGAAAACATGGGGCTTATTGAGCCTTTATGTGTGTAATTTTTCCCTCTGCCAGTCTTTTCTGTGCCTCTCATTACCTTAATTTTGTTAAAAGAAAGACCTTGTAGCACTGACTATCTTCCCAACTGTAGTACAGAATATTTTTTTTTTTCCATGATTACCCTGTTAAATCATAGGAAAGTTCTTAAACCAAACTCTGTGATTTAAATTTATGTGCATCTGTACTCAAAACTCAGACTCCTTCACCAGTCTTTTCAAGTTGTTTTGAACAGCATTGTTATTGTTAGTAATTTCATGATCAGTTTTTTGCTACTTTGAAGGAATACTTACACACAGTGCTACAGTGATGAGCTCTGTTGCTCCGATACCGATGGACAAGTAATGCATCTTGTCCTCTGGCACTCCTGACTCACGGAAGATATCAAAGGCGTAGAAATACAGCTGGAGGAGAGAATGGAATATAAATTGTCGAGTGAATGTACATACGGTATATTTGTGTTTTGAAGTTTAAAGGTGAGCTGAATGTACCGCGTTGATGCCGCAGAACTGAACTCCAGCACAGGGGATGGCCAGAGTCAGCAGCTGCCATCTGACACAGCGAGAGGTGAGGACGTCCTTCACTGTCTTGGCCTTCTCTCCCTGCGTGCTCTCCCTCTCCTTCTGCATGTCCTCCAGCTCCAGCTTCAGGTTGTCCTCCTGCCACAGCCACTGCAAAGCTGTCACACACACACACACACACACACACACACACACACACACACACACATTACAAAGAAATGATAAACCACTGAAACTGATCACATCATTACACATTCACTCAAGTATAGTACAAAATTGATGTACTTGTGCTTGAGTATTTCCATTTTATGCAATTTCATGCTTCTACTCCACTATCTCAGAAGTAAATACTCATGAAAAGTTGACTTTTTAGTGACACATGCTTCTCACAGGACAGACATGCTGCAAACATATGATGATCTTATAGACTATGATGCATTGCTGTAGATTAAACCACCCAACAGTATATAAAGTAATTACAGTGAGCCCAACCTTAATCATCTACAGCAGTAAAATGCAACCTACACATCAATGCAACAGTAATACTGATCCAAAAACACCATCTACTTCTACTGAAGTAAATAAATAAATAAATACTTATTCCACCACTGGAAGCAGCTAACCTTGGATTTTTGTATTTATTCGTGACCATTTATTTTACATATGCTTCCAGATTAATTTGTAATTGTTTTCATATGTATATTGAATTATACTCTATGTAACTCTCTGTGTTAGTATGAATGTATGAATGTACTCTCTGTACACTGTTGTCTTGTTTCAGATTGAACCGTAACCAGATAGGGATAAACACTAATATTTTTGAGCTATGGTCCCACAGCCACCAAGCCCTTACATTTGGTGGTTAAACTAGATTTTTGGTGGGCCAGATGTAAACCTATCGATACAAAATCAATACAAAAAAGGCTATTTTAACACAGTCTTCCTTAATTCTGACACTTCCACCTAGTGACTGTGACACTAGGTGCTGACAAAGGCTGCTAAATTAACATTGCGGGGAGCTAGCAGTACAGCGTGTGGATCTTTTGTCTCATTTTTGACTCTGACGCTTGACTATGAATTGTGCTTTTTTTCTGATGAAAAACAAGATGAGAAAAAGTTGAAAGTGGCAACACACACTGCAGTGCTTATTTCCATTCACTCCTAAATATTGTTGCTATTTTTTTTTTCCATATCTGCCTTTTGTGTTTCTGGTAAGGATTGCACCTGTTTGAGTAGGCTTAGTAAAATTGGAGATAATGATTTAAAACTATAAATTTAATGATCCAGTGTGATATGCAGATACAAGGTCTGCTGTGTCTCCTTACCCTTTCTGGATCCTTCAATGTCTCCTTTGTCGATGTAAAGGTATCGAGGAGCCTCAGGGAATAAAAGCAGCGTCACAAACTGCAGCAGGGCAGGAATACCACTGACAGCTAATAGATATGGCCACATTTCTTCTGTACCCATCATCTCCCTAAACACAGTGTAAAACAAAGACAATGAATCAGCAAAGAAGCAGGGAGAAGCGGAGACACTGTAGATCAGTAATTAAGATTGCTTAATACATCATCCAGGGACATCCACATTGTGCTCATTAGTGAGACAAGGTCTTGTACTTTAGTCAGGAACAAGCAAAAGTCTTTAATCACAACAGGAAAGAACTAACCTAAATGGACAAATGCCAAAGTTGATACTGTTTGTGCCCAGAGAAGAGCAACTTGGCCTTTTTAACGAGTTAATGACTAAGATGTTGTTTTTCTGTCCTGTTTGTCAGGCAGCTCTTACTTGATGCCAATTATTTGACCCATGACTTTTCCAAATCCGATGAAGATTGAGCCTGTTAGAGTCAGGAAGCCTCTGAGTTTCTTTGGAGAGCTCTCCCCGAGGTACATGAGGTGAACACTCAGGCCCAGACCTGTGGAGAAACACAAGATGAAGAGATGAACATACAAACAAACAAAACAGTCTGAAAGAAAAGGTGACATACAACACACACATTAGACATTGTCAGAACATACCAACATTATATCCATAGAGAAATCGTCCCAATAAGATCATCTCAAAAGATCTGGCCATGCGACTGAAGAGCATGACAAGAGCAGCAACCATCGCCACAGCGTTGTTGAACAGGAGAGCATTTTTCCTGCAAAGTCAAAAGAAATCAAATAGGATGCAAAGTTATAACATTACACATACTTAATCTATGAACACATGCTATTAAGTTTTGTAAATGACCTTTTATGTTGTACCCACTTTACACCGGCAACATCTACTTCTATCAGAATAATAGTTTGACTTTTTGGGAAATACACATCTCTAACCATGAATCAGATGGGAGGGTGGATCCCATCTCGCATGTATTTTTGTTAAAATTAAAGCTACCATCAGCAGCCAGTTAGCTTAGCTTAGCGCAAAGACTGGAAACATGGGGAAACAGCTATCTTGCCTCTCTCCAAAGTCAACAAAAATCGACTTGCACTTCTGAAGCACACTAATTTACATGTTATATCACATTTGTTTAATTTGTACAAAAACAAAATGTAGAAATGACAAGTTTAAGTTACATGCCGGACTGTTTCTCGGCCAGTTGTTGGTTGGTTTTAAATTTCCTTTATCTGAAAGTATTTTTCCAGTATGCTTCGAGAACATACCTGAACTTGTTCCAGCTAGAAAATTAAAGTCTTTTCTCAACATTTTCGATCCAGCCTCATGGCCTAACATAAAATAGACCTGCCGCTGTGATCCACTTTATTATACTGTGTGAAAAGTACATGTATTGTATGAAGGTCCACACAGTATAAATAACATAATAAAAAGAGCAGTATGAAACAGGTTTGGTTCCTGTGTGAGGCCAATAGTCAGTGTTTGTTTTAAGGAAGTACATATCTGAACCCAAACGTAGTTTTGTTGAATAAAACTAACCAAACTCACCTGAAATGTTTCTCAGCAAACTTTGAAAGTCTAACTGGATGTTGTAGAGGTTTCTGTATTATTGCTAAATTGACCGTGGAATGAGATCAGATGTACTTTTCATGCCTGTGACACTGTCACATGGACAGGTGGGTCTATGATATGCTTTTGGGAGATACTGAGTTGTCATATTCAGTAGAAATTTATTTTATGGTTACAAATAGTAGTTTTATTTTTGATGCAAAGTGGAACAGCATTTGTTGTCCTGGTTATTTTGGCTCCAAATCATAAAGAAACAGATGTCAGCAAGTAATTGTTGAGCATTTGCTATTAATCAACAACTCTATCTCAACCCACAGATGTATCCTTAGATAGTGTGACCATGATGTGTGTGTGTGTGTGTGTGTGTGTGTGTGTGTGTGTGTGTGTGTGTGTGTGTGTGTGTGTGTGTGTGTTCCCTGTACAAGCTGCTCAGACTAGCATCAGTGTTATTTCACATTTGGGTCAGAGTATAAATTGGCACAAATAAAAAATAGGCTACTTATGTCTGTGATTCGTCATTCTCATTGTAACACATCCAATTATATTGTGCTATAGAGACTATTTCTGGATCTTTCCTCAGTTTTATGCAACATGCCAGTAGATATGCATAATTTATGACAAAAGGACAAACAAAAGGACTTCACTATCTCTATTGGCAGAGGTAATAGGTGTCTGAGTTAACCACTGCTTTGTTTTCATCTGTCTTGTCTTTCCTCACAGTTCATTCAAACATTTATCAATGAGACATTCCTGGAGCGCTGGGACATCCAGCTGGAGGACTACCAGGTGACTCTGGTCTGGACAATTATTGTCTCCATCTTCTCATTGGGGGGATTTGCAGGGGCTCTTATCGCAGGACCCATGACCATTCGTCTGTTCATTTACTTACCGGCCATAAGTGACAGGAAGGCTGCCGCTGTGAACAGCTCCGGCCCAGGCTCCAAGACTCAACACAGCCACGATGAAGGACCAGATGAGCTGGTTGGTGGCGTCATCCACTGGAGCTCCATACCTCGACATCCAGGTGTCATTCACAAAACTCTGAATGTGCTGCAGAGAGGTCAGAGTGGTCAAAGGACAAGTTAAAGCTGTGGCACCCGGTGACAACTCAAAATATGCTGGATATGCTGCTAAGTGTTCTTTATTAGCAATAAAAAAAACATAATTCTAGTTCTGTCTTGCTGCAGCAAAACAGGAATCTGACACAATAACTTAAGACATAATATTGACTTTTTAATATTGTCTTGCGCAGACAATTTTCAAGCCTATTGTTCGAGTGGCAGCACATTAAATGTCTTTATCCACACTGACTGAATAATGAAGAAGGAAAACATATTGTATCAAGTGATGGCTGTTTAAATTCTTTTTTTTTTTGTAGCAAACTTTAACTTTTCATGCATACTTTGCATCTGACTAACAGAAATCTTACCACTGCTGGAGAAGCGATGACAGAAACTTGAATCCCATATTGAAACGATCCCCCAATTCCCAACACCAGCGTCAGCAGATAAAGCCTCCAGTACTGCAGCTGAAATGTAAAGTGGAAGTCAGGAACCAGACAGTTTATTTGCATAACTAAATTAGACACTTTGCTTTTGATCAGGGGCAGCTTGTCAACAATATCCAGACTTTTTTTTGGCAAGTGGCAGATGAGGGCTAAAAACAGTGTGACTCTTGCTTAATAAATTCAGTCTGACCAGAAGCAGGGATAGCATGTAAATAAATAAATAAATAAATAAATAAATAAAGAATGATCACAGGGGGAATATCAAAAGCAGAGATGGGGAAATACTCCCCAGCCCCCTCAGTAATTCACACCCAGGTGATATGTAACAAGGGGGGAAGTGTCATTGCGTTAATGTTTAATATATAATCACAGAATAGTTACCCAGTAGTTTTAAAATAACTAAAGCATGAATTTTCTCCTAATTCATCACAAACGTCCAGATAATTGCTCACTAGATAATAACAGAAGAGTCACCCAGCAGTTAAAAAGACCCATATTGTTACCCCCTTATTCCATCATGTTACCCAGTACTTATAAGTATTGGTAAAATGTTATTTTAAACAAATTACACCATAACTCCAGAGTAATTCCGCAGAACATTGTGGGCTGTAATCTCAAGCTTCTCTACTGACCACAGTTTTCACTGGGACTATATTTTTGAGTTGAACATAGTGAAAACAAGACTTTAATGATAGTAAAATGGTATCTCTAGATGCATGCTATAAATCCTCAGTGATCTACCTTTTAAATATATATATATATATTTGTTTATTTATTTTAATGGTTCTATTAGAGTTTCTTTTTTAATTCTCTTCTACAGTAGTCTCAAAATGCTCTATATTTACATATGTACTGTCTTAGCAGTTTGTCAGTCATCTTTGGAGGCACCGACCCACATAAACGTGCTATACAAATAAAGTTTGATACAGTTATTGATATCAACAATTTCTACAGAATTAATATGGATATAAATGTGACTTAGTTTAGCTTATGTATAGAAATCAAAACCTTTGAAATTCATTATAACCATTATGAAATTATAATAAAGTTATCATAAAGTATGACATGTCCAATGTGCTGCAATCCAAAAACACATAAGAAAACTGACAAAATTTCAGAATTTGATACACTTTAAATCTAGAAATGCACATAAAATACATAAAATATATTTCGTATTTCAGCTTTCTGTATTTAGCATGTCTAAATGTTGACAAATGATAAATATGTTATATTTATGTTTATAAGTTTGTATTTGCTTGTGCCCTCTCAACACCAAAGTCTTCCCTAAACTGTGTATTAGATACCTGGCTGTTTTTTGAGTCTGCAGTATTCATAGAAAAAAAACAAAATCAGAAAAACTAAGACCATAAACAGAGCTGTAATGTAATAATGTTCACCCACCTTACTTGATTTACCATCCATGTTTTTGCGCTGTTTCTCTGGAGGCTGGCTGCAGAAGGAGCAGAGGAGCCACATATATGAAGGATGCCCCCTTAAGTTACACATCAATAGACTTTAGTTGTCCATTCATGTTGTTAGAGCAAGATCGTCATGTCTTGACGCGTGCGACAGAGATGACCAGATACAGCACTAGATTAAACCTGGTCTGTCTGGTTAATTCCTGATGTTATTACATGCATGCCAGTATAGCCTGCTTACTGATTAGACACCACAGGGAGGGAGGTGTTAAAAAAACAAAACAAAACACAGACACCGGCTGAAGATCACAGGTTTTACACCCAAAACACCCATAAAAACTACAAGACCACAAGATTCAAGAGAAAAGAGAAAACAAAGACATGCAGTCGCTCCATATTTAATCTCACGTGGAGCTTGTACATTTAAATTAGTAAGCCTGTGTAAATACAGTGTATGCATTATGGTATATCACTGCATATTTAAGCTCTCTCACCTGGAGCTTGCACATTGTACCTAATTAGTAATCCTATAAAAGTAGTTTGTGCACATATTAAAAAGATACTCTACTGATTTTACTCACAGATATGTTACTCATTGAGGGAAATATACCACTCATCCTGTAAAATAAAAGTTGCATAATATCCATGTGGCTCTGGAGGAGCTTTGACAAACGTGGGGAAATATCCCTAATGATATAACAATGATGTTATCCAGGTTATCCAAGTTTAGGCGAAGAACCTTTAAACATATAACACAAAGCCTGCGTCACAGACCGGGGCTGTGGTGTTTGAAAGACGCGGGTGTTCACGGGATCCAACATCTTTAGAACTTGAGGGATTAGACCGTATAAAAGAAGAGGACGTAGATTCCACTCCTGAAAACTGAAGCCCATTTGATGCAGGTCAGTTGATGTTCTCATCTTGCACTGCAGGCAACATTTGAAATGAAACACCAAATAACCAGCAGTGTTTTGGGAAAAGGTCGCTTTTTATTTGTATCTCTGTAGTGCTATTATCACTGATGATTTATTTCTTTAATAGAATATTGTCCTCTTGGGGGGAAGAATGTTTTTCATTTCCTTTTTTTTTTTTTGCACTACACTAAACAGCAAACTTGAACACCAGCATACACCAAGGAGGTGAAGAAGGGAAGACACCGACTGGACAGTTCATCATAGTTTATAATGCAGCACAATGACAGATGTTTCATAGAGGAGAGAAGAATGTGTATAATGCAGATCTGTATGTCACTGTTAACAGAGACTCTGGTCTGCAGTGTTGACTGATAAATCACAGGTTCATGGTTCATGTTAACACTTCAGTCCATATGAGCACATTCCCTCTCCCTCACTCCGTCCATCCTCCAATCTCTGCTGCAAATCCCTCTTATTTTTACCCTGGTTTTAGGTGGTGCCCACCAAAGCATTCACTTCTCATGTCCATGCTTTTTATTTGTTTATTTTTTTAATTCCTTTTAGCTCTCTCAAAACAGGTACCATATGGCTGCAGAAGAAAAACTTTGGTTCTCACGTGAAGCTCCAAAACACAACTGCTCCAAGGTCAGAGTAGACACGTCCTGGCAGTTTAATGTGCCTCTTAAGGCTTTTAGTGCATGTTTGGCCATTTACAAAAATAAGTGTACTTCAAAACGTGAGCGCCCCGATGCTTGGGCCTTTTAAGCTGCATTCTTCTGAATGGCCAGCAGGGGGCGACTCCACTGGTTGCAAAAATTGCTTTGTTGTAACTTAAAAAGTTAGTGTCTGGGTTGCCTTAAAATTTTAAGTTGACTAAATTTTGTAATGACTCAAAGCAAACTTTTTTTTACCCAAATAAACTTGATAGTAATTCAGTCATACTGGAAAAGACAGGCCCAATGAACTGAAGATATTAAGTTGAACCAACGACTCTTCAGTGATGCTGATGAACATTACAAACAAATTTCATTTACATTTACATTTTCTCAGTTTAAAAAGTCAGTTCTTCATTATACACAAAGATCCTACGCTGCAGCTGCTCCTGTAGGAGCTATTTTGTCCCAGCACTGGCACAAAGACAATATGTGAAATTCCACCCAGTGAGTTTATCAGTGAATTCAAGACTAACCTTCATCATGGTGTTTTCATTATTGTGAATAAAAGCAACTATGACTTATCTTAAAGTGTTTTCTTCAAACTATACAAAAAAGGGTCTAAGCTTAAACTCTTAAACGATGCATCCTGGGAAGTCTGCTAATATGCTGATTATGTTTATTTAGAAATGTAATTTAGTGTGTTGATTGAACTCTATACAGTACATTCATTCAACTCATCATTTCAAGTCAAAAGACTTTTGTTTATAAACTATTGTTTATAAGTTCTGAAGTATTCTGAAAGTAAATAACTTGAACAAATTCAGCTGTCTTGATTTCAGCCGTCAACATTTGACACAATTGTGACAGTGACTTGCAAGAGTGTTTTTGTCACTATAAATGATGTTTATCTGTTATTCTTTAATTCTGATCTATCCCCTGCTAATGTTACAACTCACCTCACATAGTGGGTTTAGGTTGTAAAAACGGGGCTCTTTGTATTTGACATTAAATAAAATTATCTGTGATTGTGTAGTAGAAGTCCAAGCGAGTTATATGTATCAGACAAGTATGGATACTGTTTATCAGAGAATGAGAGATGTAGCATGAACAACCACTAAGTAACTGATGAAAAATTGTTATTACCATCCTCTGTATGCACATATTGCACATATTCCACTCATGTACAAACAGCAGATTTCAGTCATTACTAAAATTGTGAATGCTCAACATCATGATACCTTTTTTTAATGAATGAGGTGTGCACAGTCACAAATATAGTTCAAATTTAATAAAGTGCAAATTAACTCTTTATTTCTATATAAATTAGTTTTCTGTAATGTGGTTCACACAGCAAAGACTTCAGCACTGACCTTTGCCTTCATGAACGAGCAAGGACACAGTATGAGTGGTGGAAAGTAATGAAATACATTTACTCAAGTACTGACAGCTAGTGTTATAATAAAACATATGATCAATTCATAAAATATGATATTAAACTATCCAGCTGTGTATAACGTAGTTAAAATGTGCTCCACCTCAACCAGCTGTAATATTAAAATGCTGTATTAGTCTTAAAGCACCGGCATATTCCAATAATATGGTATATGTATATATAGTATTAAAACTCTCTGAAATGGACCATTCGAACCAACAAGTGCTTTACTTTACTTTACTTTAATACTTAATACTACCTAATACTAAGTATATATATTTTTTAATACAATTGTTTCTTGGGATACAAAGGTGAAAATTCTGCACACTGTTATGCTCCAACTAAATCATTCATCCTCAAATATTGAACAATTTTGAGGTATTCTTGCATCTTGTAGATCAAACGTTACCTTAAAAGATAATTAAATCATTAAATTATTTGATGCCTAACAATGTGCAGACTGTCTTATTTGTAACTCTACAGTGATATTTTTTGTCTCGGACCTGAATATTTTTGCCTGGATTTGTGCACACTTGGTCCATCTCCTGAACATTATTGTACTTTCCCTTAAGTGAACTCTTGAATGTAGGACTTTTACTTGTCACAGTGTATTTTTAAAGAGAGGTATTGCTACTTTTAGATATAAATATTTGATACTGAGAGATACAGTATACATACACAAGCAAGTATCACAGCGTCTGTAGTGAATGCTAATTTGCAAATTAGTGGTAGTCTTACCTCACTGATTAATATAGTAATGAATAATTCTGCTCTAACATGGATGACAACTGTATTCTTTGTCCCTGTTAAACTAGAAATAACTGTGATAAAAGCCATACTGTTTATGTGCTAAAACAGGGGTTCCAAACCTTTTTCTCCCACAATAGATGCACATTAGATCACTGACCTCCAGTTTTAGAGGTTTTGTCTTAAGGAATCCCCATTGGGTCGTTTTTTAAAATTTCTTTTCAGGTTTTGAGATAATAAAGTCTTCATAGTTGATCCAAAATCAAACTTAAGATCACTGTAAGTTACAATAAATCCAAACAGTCAACCCTATATCTTCCATTATTGTTCAAACTTCCAAAAAATGTGATAGAAGTTAAAATATTGCAATCCTCCTTTTGCTAAGGACCCCCTACAACCCACTCAAGGATCCCTGTTGGTCCCTGTGCCCCAGCTTGAAACCACTGCGCTAAACCATCTTTATAAATAAACATATTTTCAATGTTCTTTTCA
Organism: Lutjanus erythropterus; assembly: GCF_056507025.1. NCBI lineage: Eukaryota > Metazoa > Chordata > Actinopteri > Lutjaniformes > Lutjanidae > Lutjanus > Lutjanus erythropterus. The sequence goes on from NC_139318.1 coordinate 26,375,063, forward strand.
GAAATGGTGACACAACTGCTCAGAATAACTATCCTAACTAACTATTATTTTTTAATTAATTCCAAACAACCTCAGTTTCTTCCTAAGTAGCAGATGATTTGTTTCCTGCCACGTCAAGCTGAATATACAACAGTTACGTTAGCAAAACATAAGTTTATACATGTGAAGATGTCAAAGATACTTCCTTTAAATTCTCTCCATAGAAAACACACTCCAGATAAAGGAGTTATAGTAGATCTAAGCTGTTTTCTGTGATATAAAAGTGAAGATTTTTCCTCCCGTTCCTGTCAGGCGGCGCAGGACTTCTTCCAGCTTGAGCAGGTCAGGTAAAAGTGAGAGGCTACAGCGGATGTGACACATGTATTTCAGGAGAAAAACGTCTGTCTACAAGGCCGTGGAGTGACACACTTCACCCAGCTGATACTGAGCTTGTGTGTTTGATTCACACATTTTGTCCTGGCCTTTGAAGTTCATCTTGTGGAATTCGCTGGTGATGGCGGACAGAGACTTGCCCTTGGTCTCAGGCAGAAACAGGCCGATGTACAGAGCAGACAACAGACAGACGGCTCCGAAGGGCACGAAGCAGTACTCGCTCAACTCGCTCTATAAAAGAAAGGCAGCAGAAAGCAGTCAGACTAATGTAAGATGTGATATAAATGACTAATGAAAATGTCTAGTGGTGTGCGTGTGTGTAGTCTGAACCAACTCCAATCCTGTCTGTGTGTTTCCAAAACTTCTGTATGTAAACATATACAGATGAAAAACATCAGAGCTGGTAAACTATTGGCTGATAAAGGTAAATTTATATTATTATTATTATTATTATTATTATTATTATTATTATTATTATTATTATTATTATTATCATTACATAGTTATATTTATTGTCTGGCTTTTACTATAGCCAATAAATATCTGAACTCTGGTGGATGGCAGCCAGAAATATATATATATAAGTATTTTATTCTGCAAAGTTGCCTGTTTGCTTGTAGTCATCTAATGAATTATTTTAAGTCTCATGTGAGGTAGTTGAAAGATGTTATTTTTCATTTAAAACTAAAAGAAATAATTACCATCCAAAAACCTCAATATATTATTTTATAGCAAACCACTCTATCAATATCTATGCTTGATTATTGTCACTGCAGGTTTGTTAAATGAATGAATGGATGTGTATATATAGACAGATGTTGACAGCTGGATGGATGTAATGGCAGACTGACCACCAGAAAAGGGAAGATCATTCCAATGATGAACAGGTTGAGCCACATCATGGAGCCAGCGATCATGTAGGCGGCCGGCCGAGCGGTCTGATTGAAGATCTCTGTGGGCAGAACGCCAGTCACTCCAGCTGAAATACAAAACACACTGATCAGAGTTGGCTTCATCATCAGATCTTTATAGACGTATAGTGACAGGTGTTCCTATTAAATAATACAGTTCAACAGCAGCATGAACTACGTCCTCAGTTGAATAAACACCTCCCTAAAACAGTTTTCACAGACCTGAACATTATAACCTTCATGAGTTTATTGCAGGACTGTTATATCGAACTGCATTAGTTTTAGCTGATAAACTGGCAACAGAAAATGTTTCGCCTGAAATGTGCTGTGAGGAGACGATTTGAGTTTTTATGCAAATGAACACAGCTGTTGAGATGTGCGGTGAGCAGTTGTGTTTATGGCTCATTTGGATGTGAAACGGCCCTCAACATCCAAATGAATGTTTCTGAGTTACATTTAGCATTTAAATAGTCGCAGTAAAGACTTCAGGGTGAGAAGATGACTGAAACTGCATTGAGGATTATGTTGGCAGAATGAACCGTGCATATTATTTATTAAGTATTTAACCGGTGCACCTTGATGAGGCTGTGTTTGTCATTTCAGTAATGTGTCTTGAAATGACATTTTGTCAGTCTGTTTGATGTGAGACCCTCATTAAGAACTGACCTGGCCCCATGCCAAAGCTGAGGATGTAGGTGAAGATGCAGGCCATGCTCAGGTACGGCATCCAGGAGATATAGTGCTGTTTGCATGTGGGGAAGAAAGTCAATAAAGATATCCAAAGTGAGCAACTCACAGCAAAGAAGAAAAGAAACCAGCTCCTATATTCTGACATATTTCACAGATTGCCCAAAGATTTGTGATAAATCATAGATTAGTGTAACTAATATATATATTATAAAACCCTCATCCTCCAAATCTTGCAGAGAAAATCCAGTGAAATTGCTCAAAGCATCATCCTTTTACTTCTATTCTCAATCTATTGTATTTTTCCCCCATTCAAACATTGTCTGTTGCCTAAATGTTGATTTATGATGCCTCCTAGTGGACTGACTAAAGCACTAAAATGTGGATTTCACTGGACTTCACTGTTCTCACACTCAACATATTCCTCCACACAACAGCTCTGTTTTCACGTTCATACATTGTGAGTTTGAAACACAAACACAAGTGACAGAACCTACTAGTGTGATTTTTTTTACACATTGAGTCAGTCTGTCAAAATCTCTTGCCTTTAATAACTAAGTTTTTGAAAACTTGCATAATAATCACATATATTAACTGATTTTCATCGTTAACTTGAAAATGGAAGATACATGCATGATTTGTCACTGGAAATGTTATTTATGTAGGTCATATAAGTGATTTATAATACCTCAAATGACAGAGCAATTGTGAAGACAACAGCCCAGATGGTCATGAGGATGAACCCTCCCATCAGCATAAACCTCCGGCCTTTACGCTCTATCAGCAGGTTCTAAAAACATCAAAATATGTACATCACACTCTGTTTTTGCTGAATATTGAACACTGAATTATATATATGACTTTTCAGTAAAGTCCATAGCAGTAACCACTGAACAAATACAAATGAGAAACTTTCTGCTGATGAACAGTTAATATTAAAGGTGGGGTTAGTGATTCAGGAGAAAGGTAGTTGACTGTACAGTCTCATTCCCAGGTCGTCAAATACTGATGCTGTGTCGATGTCTCAACAAAACCCAATATGTATGTGTGTGTATTTCCATTAAAACACTACTTGTCAAGTGGGAAACTTGATGCTCTACTTTGCCTGCTAGGAACACAAAAATAGTAACTATATTATTGTGTTTTGCCATATAGGACCTGATATAAATCAGAAAGTGTCTGGTTGTAAGATTGACAGATATCATGAATCTAATCATTACGTACAACACTTTTAAAGGAATAGTTTGACATGTTGGGAAATATGCTTGTTTGTTTTCTTGCAGAAAGTTAAATGAGAAGGTCAGCTCCAGTTTTTAGACCATATATCAATTAGTAGGTGGAACCTCTGGGTCTAAAAAGTGAAGACGATGCAGAAGAACCTGCATTCTTTCTAATGGGCCAGCAGGGGGCAACTCCACTGGTTGCAAAAAGATGTCAAATTGGACTCTTACGAGAAAGTGGCCCTACTTCTCAGTTGATTTATGACCTCATGAAACAGGTGCAATCTGGATTCCGATCAAACCACAGCACTGAAACTGCTCTCCTTAAAATTACTAATGACCTCCTTTTCTCCTCTGATGCCGGAAACCTCCACATCCTCCTCATCCTCCTCGACCTCAGCGCTGCCTTTGACACCATCGATCAATCCATCCTTCTCAGCTGACTTGAAACCGTCTTTAACATCACTGACACTGCCCTAAACTCTTCAACAGACTTCAATTTCCTCATCCCTTATTTGTTCTTTTTTTTTTTTTTTTACCATACAGACATGTGCTATCAATCTTCTCGTCTAAGTCTTGGCAAGAATGTGAATAAGTGTATTTCCCAAAAATGTCAAAATCTACCTTAAACATATTTTTTTCAAGCTACTTGTTTCTGTAATTAGCAGTTAACTCCAGATCTGTTCCTTTCTCATATAGCTTCTCAGGAATTTGTTATTGTAAAGTGTCTGTATGTCATTATGTAACAACATGTAACCTACCCAAGTGATCTCAACAGTGAAATGAAATGTAAAACTTATTGTTGCAAGTTCAGTGCATGGGGCTGTTTTCAGTCTGTCTTAAAGCTTTAAGAGGAATGCAAACAACAGCCTCTCTTTGCCTCTTGCCGGTTACATAACACGTGTTTTAATGACGGATACTTACACACATTATGCAGGCTGTGAATTCACATGTACCGGTGCCAATTGTGACATACTGGACTTTTTCTGGAGCTATTCCAGCCTCTTTGAATACATATGATGCATAGAAGTAAATCTGAAAGAAAAAGAATATGAGAAGATATTAGAGTGCTGCAGAGCATCATTACAAATGCTTCAACTGCCCCTAAGCTGATTAAGCCAGCATTTGGTACAAAGAGTAACTATGTTAATACCCTCTCCCCTCCCTAAAACTGCCAAACATGTGGTTTAAAGCCTTTAAACACAGGAGTATTTAGTCAGCGTTTTCTGATGAGAAGGCAACTTGTTGCAGCTCTGAAAGCCAGTTTAGATGTGTTATTAATGCTCATATATACACAGAGGGAAAATGACTTTCAGTACATACAATGCACATTTTTAACACTGAGCTCCGACTTTTCCCACATCACTCACTACACATTACAACAAGTTCTGCTGCTTTAACACCAGCATTAATTATTTATACGACCTCTAAGAACGTAAAGAAACCCCGACACGACACAATCCACCGATGGATCATCTCAAATTTCTAATCAACCTTCTGACAGAGCGGCAGATTATGTTACTGTAGCTCGGTATCGGTTAACACTGACCCGCACTGCTTGTATGACAATATCTTCAATATCTTTATTTCTTTGACACTGACGGTGACGCCGGCTCTTCTTACCGAGTCGTTGCCGCAGAGCTGCATGGCACTGCTGATGACCATGACAGTGATGAGCTGCCAGCGCACTGAGCGGTCAGTGAAGAGCTCCCAGGGTCGGCTCGGCCTCATGCCTTTGGTTTCGGCCTGTTCCTGCAGGATCTCATCGAGCTCGCCGCTGTGGACCTCACAACCTCGCAGACGTCTCAAAGCTGACCAAGAAAAATAGCACAACTTAAATGACTGAGAAATGGTTACGTTACTCTCTCTGGCTCATAATTACATATATATATATATTTATTTATTTTATATTAAGGATACACTAAAGTCAAATACAAGCATATTAATTACTTTCCACCACCGGATGACATATTACTGTACACACCGTCAATACAGGCCTCTTTGTCCCCCCTGTCGATGAGCAGGTATCTGGGGCTCTCTGGGAACCACGGGAGGGTGAGGAGCTGAATGAAGCCAGGAATGGCATTACTGGCAAGAAGATACTGCCAACACGACTCACTGCCCAAAATCTCTCTATAAATAAATAATCCAGAGTGTTACTGTGCATGTCTAATCTACAGTACATGTTTTTCTTACAGTAAAAGATTAGCCTAGACAGTGTCCATACCTGATTCCAACCACCTGTCCCAACACAACACCAAATGCTGTGAAAACAGCAGATGACAAAGAAATAGCTCCTCTTAAGTGCTTTGGCGCACTTTCTCCAAAATACATGGGCTGCACGTTCATGCTGATCCCTGCAAAACCCACAGTGAAGTTTCTGTTGTTTATTTTTCCTGCCTATTTTGTTTCCATTGCATTATTATCACCTAAATGTCTCAGTTTATTTCAATTTTCATGTCAGTCTGCTTCATGCATTATGAATACACAGTAGCTGAGGGGAAACTGTGACAGTATGACAGGTATTTAAAGGGCAAACATAAATATTTACTGACACAAAATGACTCACCGGCGTTTATTCCAACCAGGACACGTGAGATGATGATCATCTCAAAAGACTTGGCAGCCCTGCTTGTCACAGCTAAGAGTGCACCAGTCATGAGGAAAATGTTGTTCAATAACAAGCATTTCTTCCTTTGAAAGGGAAAAAGAGGACAAAATTAATAGGTTCCAAACAATGTGGGGTCAATGAGAGTTTAAATCTTAAGAAATACGGGCTCATGGACCTTCTGTTTGGCCGTCTGGAAGGAACACCATGTGGGTATATTTACTGTGTGAAAATCCCCAAACCAACAATGAACAGATCTGACCTACAAGCTTTTATCTGTGTAGTTTAAGCCTGACATATGTTACTCCTCTATGCCATACAGCTCCATTAAAAACATTACAACATGTTGCAGTGGATGACATTTCATTTATTTTGATGGACACAGGCACTGTCGTTTACTCTGAGTCAATTTCACATACAGTACAACGTCGTGCCGCTGTAAAAACTCACAAATGTAAGGGTTTCTGCAGGTTTCAAAATGTTAAATGTAAGACTTCTTAGGATCCTTTTTCAGGCCATTATAAATGCAATTAAAGACATATTTATGTCCATACTAGCAAAAAAGTATATGCTTTATTTAGCTACTGTGAGTAAAGTCCAGAATACGTCTACTTTTAACGTGGTACAGATCCTAATACTGTCAGGAGGTTGCATATTGGAGTTGCAGGAGTTAATGTTGTTAGTGCAGAGTGGGTCACATTGGGATCAGACTTTGGTGCACAGTTTGTATTAGTGTTTATTGGTTCAGTGTTGTTTTTGTTGTTGTTTTTTTGAAACATTTAAAAGCAAGATTGAAAAATGCAACTTCATGGAGACCACACATACATATTTTTGAGTTGTCCAGAAATCAAGCTATACTGGGATGTGGTTTGTAATGTTCTGAACGAGGCTCTTCGTTATGAAATACCATGGAGTGGTACAGTATTGTCTCCTGGTAATCTGGTGGAGAAAACAGTACTAAAGGAAGATAAGTACTTGGTTACAGTTTTACTGGCTGCTAGTAAGAAAGCTATTACTAGGAAACGGTATAGAGAAGACTCCCCTATACAACGACATGCAGTTAAAGAAATACCAGTGATGGAGAAACTCAAAACATTATCTCAACAATACAAGAAGGTCAATATCAGAAGAAATGGGAAAAATGGTCTCTTTTCAGATCCTGAAGAAATGTAAGCATAAGATGTATAAACTCCAACAGGGGTGTCATTTCATTTATTTTAAAGTTGTTGTTATATGTTTTGTTAGGTGAATGAGAAAATGCAATCAAAGTGTCAAAAAAGAAAAATGCAGATGAACATAAGACGAGATAAATGGGTATTTATCCGCAACTGATAGTCCCTAAGAAATGCAAATGTTACCTGTTTAAAAACTATGTATTCAGCTGTTTCAGGAAATTATTTAACCTTTAAAAAATAAATAAATATTGTTTTTGTGACCTGTTTTTAAAGATATGCACCTTCAGTAGGATTAAATGGCCTTGGGTCTGAGTGCAACAGAAAAGTGTAAAAAGTCAGAAAATATGGAAACAGGCTTTGGTTTCGGTATTTTCATGAGATTTGTTTACAGTAAGAAAAAATGGAGGAACCTCAGCCTAATGCTTTAAGGTTACTTACAGTAATATAACGTGCCGTCGCTGTTGGGTGGAAACCTTGTATGTCTGAAACTATCACTTTGCAGGAAATTAACAAACCCCTCTGTTTTAAAAATAATGAAAATATTCATCAAGAGACTCGCTAAAAACTTGGTATTTCACTTGGGGGTGGTGCCTTATGTCTTATCTCATCACTTCTTGGATAAGCTAGCAAAGCCAGAACCTAAAAAGTTGCTGATTAACTCAATGTTTGCCTAAACCCCAAGATTAAATATACATCATGATCAACTGGAGGTACAAACAGAGGTGTTTTTTTCCTTTTTTTGTGATCGCCAATTTACGTAGATATACCTAGCTAGACCAAATATAGAAATTACAGGAAAATGTGATTAGTATATTCTGTACGCCTTGTGACAGTCCTTGGCCTCAAGACTCATTTCCAGTTTGGTTGCTGGGATCTGGGGAGTGGCTCACGGGGAGTGATGGACTGAACAGAATCACCTGAACAGAATCACACATCTACACACTACAAACATTACTGATAAACTGACTAACATACATACTTCATTTAGTTTTGTTAAATAAATCATGTGTGGCCTCTATATTTTGTCCTTCCTTTGAAGTTGACGGTGATGGAGCTCGCTGAGGCGTGCACTACTACATCCTGCAAAAACCACATCCATTCAGATGAAATACCATGTTTTTTAGGAAGTCCTGTGTTGTTCAGGTTGGTTGCTCTTTTTAATACTGTTCACTGGTTAAATATCTGTACAACCCAGAGATGGATGTAAAGGGTGACCACGATTCATGAAAAAGAAATGAGAGATTTGCGGTACAAGACGCAAGTGTGATCGGTGCATATGTGTTTCTTTGAGAAGGAAAACTCTGTCACGGGCATTTGAATGTCTACACATTATCAAGAAAAGTAAATGAACAATCTCTTTGTTCAATCATACTGTATGTTTACAAATCGACAGGCTGATCATTCACTCTACATGTGGCAATGAAAATTGCAACTTGTTATCTACAGCACACGAGCAAACAGTGACATGATGCAGCAACTTATTTTACCTCCCGAAGCGTATGGTCATGGGTCCTGCAATAAGAGCTCCTGCAAATCCCCCCAACGAGAAGATGGAGACAATAATTGTCCAGACCAGAGTCACCTGGTAGTCCTCCAGCTGGATGTCCCAGCGCTCCAGGAATGTCTCATTGACAAATGTTTGAATGAACTGTGAGGGAAGACAAGACAGATGTAAACAAAGCAGTGGTTAACGCGGACGTCTATAACCTCTGCCAATAAAGATAGTGAAGTCCTTTTGTTTGTCTTTTTGTCATAAATGATGCATATCTACTGGCATGTTGCAGAATTGTTTGTTTCAAACAGATATCTGTGCTCTCTATTTTTCAGTTCAACTGCTTTGGCTTAATAAAACTCTGAGGAAAGATCCAGAAATAGTCTCAACAGCACAATATAATTGGATGTGTTACAATGAGAATGACGAATCACAGACATAAGTAGCCTATTTTTTGTTTGTGCCAATTTATACTCTGACCCAAATGTGAAATAACACTGATGCTAGTCTGAGCAGCTTGTACAGGGAACACACACACACACACACACACACACACACACACACACACACACACACAAAACACACTTACAGATAAGCGTCATACACATCATTATGCATTTAAGTATCATCAGCATTAATTTACCACAATACAAATGTTAATGTATCATAAGTTCACACTGTCAGACACAACTGTTCGAACACTCATCCTGCAGAGCCTTATCAGCTCTGTCAATGGCCTACTTATGAATATGAATAAATGAATAATTAATACTTAGTTACACCAGCAAATGTACACAGTAGACACACGCAGTTTGGCAGCAAAGACTTACGGCTGTGGGAGCGTTCATGATTGCAAGGTTGTATCCATATTGAAGAGTTCCTCCAATGGCTGCAGAAGCAACCATGAGCACCAACGTCAGAGAACTGCTCTGTTAATGCAAACAGATGGATGGATGAATGGATGGATGGATAGATATATATATATAATATTATCATTATTCATTAGACATTAAGTTAAACTGTTATACTCTAAACTATTCTGTGATTAGAAACCACTTATAATGGCCTAAAATATACTATACTTAGACACACTCATACCAAATTATACTCAAATTAGAAAAAGCGTAAGACTCGTACAGGGGATTTTGAGACACACACAATTAGCAGACAAGCGAAGACTTTTTAAAAAAGTTTAATTCTCTACAGTTATTATCTGCCTACAGTAGGGATACACGCTAATATTGGCACATTATCAGCATGGGCCAATAAAGACTTTAAAATGAAAAATCAGTATCAGCTTGAAATGAACATTTCTTCCAGGATGAAAGGCTGTTGAGATGATGCTTCAACTGACACTTTTGCAGTCTCTGTCAGCTTTTTCCTTTCTTGGTTATGCACTGGCCTCATGTTGGGGGGAGAAAAAAGCTAGCAAGATAATCTAGGCTAAATCAATAGTTAGCAAGATAATTAGTTTTTTTTTTTGTTTTTGCTTCGAAGCAAAACCTCCAACAACATCTTTTAACTGTCTTCAAAATTAGGTTTTCTTTTCAACACAGACCAGTCTAGTAAATAGCATCTATAAGAACAGGAAACAGGAAAAAAGAAAGGTAATCCAGGTCCTATTATTGTAGCACAGGGCAAAAAGGAGTGGGACTTATGTGCATGTGACACAATGTCTGCAGTGTGGACGGCTGAAATGTATAATAACGTTTCTGTTTGCAATGATTGCTGAGCCTCGGTCATGCAAGGAAAAGCCAAATTGCAATCCTTCAATTCTACAAATTTACTTGGTAGATCTGGTCTAAATGTTGCTTTTAAATTGGTAATATAGCACATACGTAATGTCACATTAGTTTAGAGTACAGTTATGTTGTAAAAGTCCCTCTAAGAGTATCTAACAGTGGGAAATAATGATGCATTATCATGTATCAGCTTCCATAGCCCAGTGTTACTGGGTGGTACATGGTCTGATGTTTTAACTGGTATGGGAACAGATCGTCAGGGAAGCATGTATTACAAACTCTACGGGACTCCTGAGAACATGCAGGCAGCAGCAGCGTTGCATAACTGAGTCATGTTGTGAGCGCTGTGTTTCTCCCTTCATGGGAGTGAAATATTAGTTTCACAGTTTGAGCATGATGTTTTTACATGGCCAGGTTGAGCAACATGCACCAATGTGTTATTATACAAATGTTTTATTAACAGCTTAGTTGTTTAACAGGGGAAAAGATGGTATCACATTGGTATCAGTAGATAGTCAATGTTGGAGTATTAGTTCCTAATTAAAGCATCATGAAGGTGTCTGATGTCTAATTAAGGTAAAACGATATTTGTTTACTGTAGAGCTGAAATGATTAGTTGATTAATCAAGTTGATCAATTTGTTTTTCAACTATTAAATGAATTACCAAGTACTTTGATGATCAATCGATTGTTTTGAGTCATTTTCTAGGATTTCAGCTTCTTAAATGTGAATATTTCATAGTTTCTTTACTCCTTTATGACAGTGAACTGAATGTAAATTGGTTTGGGGCATCTTTGGCTTTGGGAATCACTGATTGACATTTTTCATCATTTTATGGACCAAACAACAAATTGATGACTCCATAATGAAAATAATCATGAGTTGCAGCCCTAGTTCACAGAATCACAGAATCTCCTCTAAATGATCAGCTTGTTTCTTCACTGACTGTAAATCTATAATATATTTAAAGCAACATGCAGCTGGAGAGAATATAAGAATTAAACCTGCAATATATCAGAATATGACACCTGCAGAGAGTGCAGTCTAATATTTCTTCTCAAAGTTTAGGCTGCATATTCTGCTGTTTTCTACAGCTTCATATTTGTTTTATTGTACAACAAGAGCTCTTCTAACAGCACTGCACCTCTTAGGTTATTTTCCACACAGCCACCGAAATAATTCAGCTTCTCTACAAGACTTTTCTGCATACTGCTACAGGAATCTACAAATCAAACAAGGGAATTAAACCCCACAATATTTTTTTTACTGTATAACCTATAAGTATAATCTAATAATTTACCTTCTGTGCAGCAGCAGGCGACATTGTTAATCGAAGGTGGTGGTAAAAAGGTAAAAAGTGAGTTGATAAACTCCGACAGAGAACCGCACAGGTCAGATCACCTTATAACACCCCTCAAGTGCTCAAGCTCGAGCACGCGCCTGAAGCGTGTGCATGTGACGGCGTCTACAGGCCTCTTCTGATTGGCTGCAGTTGGGCAGCCACAAGTACCTAAATAGTGAGCTGATGAGTGACCAGAAGCCTTGTAATAAGACGACAATGATTGACTGGGTTGGGTTGCTCTGTTGCCCGTGTTTTCTTAGGTGTGAAGTTTTCCACCGCCGAGGAGCGACGTTCAGGTTTAAGGAAGTGACGCTGACACGTGGGGTCTCACTTAATAAATAAATAGATGCGCACAAGTGCAACACCTGCAAACTACACTTGAAGTTCATACATGTTTTACTCCTACATGAACAGCATAGATCTCCGTCATTAAAATAACAATCAGGTATGTAGTTTCTAATATGAAAGCATTAGATTCACTAAGACATGTTCAAAATAAAAATGCATGCATTCACGTTTTTTTGTTTTCTAATTTAGCCTAAGTAATAATAATAATAATAATAATAATAATAATAATAATAATAATAATAATTCATTTCAATGCAAGAAGTCATACTGCCAGTCCTTTAGTGGGGTCAATAGTGTTTGAGGGCTACTGTAAAACTGAAAAAAACAAGTCATAACCCATTATATCTGAAATAAGAGCAAACCTCAAAATAGTCACATTAATGCTGTAGTATCTAATAATGTTACGCACATTTTTGTATGTGGTTGAAACTCTTAAATGTTGGGCATTTTATGTATTCAAAGCAAAAGTCTGTTTCTGTTTTTGTAGATATAAGCAATAAGTGGTAACTAGATTTTAATTATTTGATTTGAGTTAAAAGTAATTTTACATTTAAGTGAAATATGTAATTTTATAACAGAAAGCCATGTCAACACAGACAGAAACAAGGCACTTACAGCAGGCTGATCTTGCAGACATCAATAAATTACGTATGTCAGCCAGTTGTTCATCCTCATTTTAAACAAATAACCTAGAGTTAAACTGATGTAAGTTTGTATGTCCAGTCATCTAAACTATAGATGAAAAAATATTTTACATCTGAAAAGTAACTTTCATACCTCAAAATCATTTTTTTGTTGAAAACATCTGTGGACGTGAACTGATTAACTGTAATCACTATAACTATAGGAGAAATTGAGCGTGTTACAATTATCACCTGTTACAATTGCCCCCTGTGTCCCCTACTTGGCCCTAAGGTTTCTGTGTCAGTTTGTAGTATTTTTGATTAAACACAACTTTATTTGCAATATGCACTGTGTGAGCATAATATAAAACTAAAATAATAAAGATCATATCCAGATTCAGACACAGGACCCTCTGCAGGAGATAATAATGCAAGACCCAACTTTATTACATGCGCTTAATATTCCTTCAACAACTACACAGTTAATCAAATGACCAAAACCCACTGACCTGCAGTGAAGCTGAAGATTTTGGGACAACTTGCATCCATTTTATGTTTAAGAGAGTAAACTCTATTGCTGGTATTATAATGTCTGAATTATTGTATATTTGTTGATTCTCTTTTTCTGAGACAGTAAGTTATTATCGTCACATCTCAAGGAAACATGATTGTTTATGTCCAGCAGATGGAGCTGTTTTTAAACGTTGCTCTCTGTTCCTCCGTGTCTGCTGTTCAGGTTCTCAATGTTCTCTCCCATTCTATCCCCAAACAAGTCACTGAACTGGATGAGAGAGGTTGTAGGTACTCTAATCAGAGGGTAGTTTAATATTAAAATGAAAGAAATTGATGTATACTTTATCTCCTTTTTAGTAAAGGAGATTTTCCTCATCTTTGAAGAATCGGTCAGCAGTTTCAGTTGCACGCTCACTTCAGATGACCTCTGGATGACTTCATCACATCCCCCCTGATACTTTTTAAAAAAAGCAAACACATTTACTTTTTGCTGCAGCACATAATTGTCAGCCGAGTGTTTAAAAAATAAGATAAGAATGAAGTAAAGAGGACGTTTTAGCTGAATTTATCTCACCAACAGGACACAGATAAAAGTGGGAAAAGAGACACATTTAGGAATGACTGGTGTTACTGAAAGCAAGAAACACAGTGTGCATAATTTCCTGTTTATGTGTGTCTGAAGCATTTCACTGGTGCGCTCTTCTGGAAAGTCTGGCATGAACCTGATAAAAGGCATCGTGGCACTGTTGACAAAAGGTCAGAAACACCAACAACAGCGCATGAATATCCACTCCACACTTCATGGGAATCTGGCCAGTATGTAGTTGTCGATAATATCTTGCTGCTCTAGACCAAACTGTTGGACAGATGAATGAACAGACGGAGCAACGGAGCTATTCTTAGGCCAATCTGCTGTAAAGGAAAAAAAATGAAACTTTTATTATTTTTAACCACAGCAGTAAAGAAAGACATCTAAACCAGTTAACCTTTTGTCAGGAGAATAAATCAAGTCATTTATAACGATAAAGGATTCTGCAGTGTGTACAACACACAATACATATATCAAATAACTGACAAAATACCAAAACACGAAGGAGATTTACATACTGTACATGTTCTTTTATTTCAAACATACCACAAGGAGTTTTTAATTGATAATGAAACAGACTCAATCAAATATGGATACCTCTATATGAACTGCATAATGAAATGAGACCATCAGTGAGAAGTTTGGCACTTTTCATGGATGTGGATGTCCAGTCAGTGTTGATGGTAAATGTAGTCAGTCGAAGCAATAAATTCAGTGTGTGCTGTACTGACCAAGAAGGCTGAGTTCTCCATTCATTCATTCATTCTTCATTGTATGCAAGCCTCTGATGCCCTGTTGTCCTGTATCAACACCCTACCCTATTGCTATTACTTTGTTGGCCAAAACATAGTGTTAAGTGACAAAATACTGATCAAGCTGCCCCCTGGCTACTCAAAGGTGGAAACTAAAAATCCAAGCTAGACATCACTGGATGCAGGAAGAACAACAGAACTCAGCATTCTGGGTCAATATGGCACACACTGAGGAATTTATTACTTAAACTGCCAAAATTACTACAACACTAATTGGACATCCACATAAAAAGTGCTGAATTTTCTCTTTAATGCCAGCCAGTGGGTCAGGATCCCCTTGAAATCAGGTGAAATGATTTTTCAGATTGGATGAGCCTGTTCACATTTCCTAGGTAAAGTTATGTTAGCCAGATAAAAAGAAGCAGGAGGAGACTTTTGTTTAATAATAATTTTACTTTTGATGTTATATTTTATAATTGACGATGGTGGAAACATTACAGCTTTGTCCACAGTGGCCTCCAGAATCAACACAATATGAAAATTCCTTTAGTAGCTTCATATAAATTGTACTTAAAATAATTTAGTCTGTTGCAGGATGAATATAAATAAAAAATAAATAAGTAAATTAATTAATTAATGGAGCAGGACCAGTGGTGGAATGTAACTAAGATGTACTCAAGTAGTGTTTTTATGTACATATTTGTGGTACTTGTACTTTGAGTGTTTCCATTTTGACCACTTCATACGTCTACACCACTACAATAAAGAGAGAAATACTGTATTATTTAGTCCACTACAATTGTCTGACAGCTTTAGTTACTCTTCAGATTGCAGTTCCTGTCATTCCTGTCCAGAGAAAACCATGTATCTCCAAATGTATTGAGTGAATGTATTGAATGTTTATGATAAACTGAAGGATGAAGTGTTTCCTTTATGGGCGGAGAAGAGTCCACTTCTTTTAAAGCAAAGTAAACTATTTAAAAACCCTCTTGGATTTGCTGAAAAATATCAGGAAGATGAAAATAGAGCTTTTTTTCCTGACACCATGAAAAGTTGACTTTTTAGAGATTTGTGGTTCAAACAGATGTTGAACTTATAGAATATGATACATTGCTGTACATTAACTACACGACAGTAAATAAAACAGTTAAAACTCACATCGACATATACATTAAAGGCCCAGTGTGTGTGATTTAGTGCATGCTAGTAGCATCTAGTGTTGAGCTTGCAGATTGCTAACACCTCTCATCAGGAGGGTGACCGGATCCCAACAAACCAAATGTAGGGCAAAGGGTGTGTTTGTGTGAGACAATGTTACAAATACTGAGAGGTAGTCTAAAATTTCAATATTATTTTTTGTCTGACTCTGCCCTAGCTCATAGGCTTAACATCTCTATGCTTCACCCTCTGGCCGATTCAGTATCACACAATAGACTGTGCAGGTTACAGGTTACCACAGTCTGCTGACCTGTATTACTGGGAGTGCTGCACAGTGTGGTATTTCAGATGCTGTTACCTTATCTGTCTGGCAGTTATCTCTTCCAGTTCCACGGCATTCTCATCCCATCGGCACATTTCTCTTTTGAGCTATATTTTTTGTGTGGTTCACACACACTGTGTTGCTTCAGGTCGTATTACCCCCAATCCAAACTAAAGTGGGACACCTGGTCATCCTAGCCAACACCACCTTTGAAATAATTCACACAAACACAACCAACTGCTGATGCTGATCACGTCTGTAGATTGTAACTAAAGTTTGTCCACTTTAAAGACCACACTTGAATATAAATAATTCACATAAACTGAGCTGACCTACCTTCTAATAATTTCTAATTCTTTTGGCTCGTGGTACATGTAAGAAGCACAAACTGCATCAAAACAGAGAGCTACTCCGCTCAGAAATGTCTACAACTGTAGAAACATGGCGGTGCAACATGGCGTGCTCCATGGAAGAGGACCCACTCCTCCTGTAGACAAAAATGGCTCAAAACGTACTTTAATACTTATGAATATTATACTCCATTTTTGCCATATTCTGCAAATAAATCCCAGTAAATCTTACACAGTGGGCCTTCAATGCAACTTTAATATTGACCAAAATTTGCATAAATATATATTATTTTTAATCATGATGTTTACTTTTACTTTTGAGACTTTATGTAATTTTTTTTTTAAACGCACTTTTACTTGTGGAGTATTTTCACAGTGTGACATTAAAGCATTTATTTAATTTCCCTGAAATTAAATAATGGAAATAATTTCAGACACCTAATACGTCCATGACAAACAGACTTAAAACAAAAGAAACGTTATATTGAGGTCATAACGAGACGATACCCTCCTCCTCCACCTCCTCTTCCTCCTCCTCCTCCTCCCTCTCTGTCTCTAATTGGTCAGCCTCTGACAGGATTACACGAGTTTCTTCAATTGAACACACTGAAGTTAAACGCTCGGACTTCCTGTCGCGGACTCTGGTGCTTCTGATTGAAAGAAAAAGCAGAAGAAAAAAAGAAAAGTAACCACAGTTAGTGTTCAAGGACTGTATGTGAAGTGACAGTAGATCAGATGTGTGTAAATGATCACGGGGTTATCAGTTTTGTGTGCTGCTGCTCCCTGCAGCCTCCTGCAGCACTAATGACTAATGTGGCTTTTCAACACGCCCGCGTTTCACTGAGGCTGTCCGTCAATTTACTTTAGTTTAGACCGAAAGTCGTCATGATGAGTCGGATTTTCTGGGATACAATTTTTCTCATAAGCGGTGAGTACATCATTTTGCAAGAAAATAAGCATTTATTTGTGTTGATGTCTCATTCTGACTTTTCATTTTGGGTTCAACATTGACATAAATGTAGTGATTAATAAATAAAATTAACAGAATGAATGAGAGATAGGATTCCTCAGTATTGACCCATATTGATTCTAGTATTTAATATTCATTCATTGGATTACTTTATGACTTGCAGTGAGAATGAGTACAATACGAAATTCCATTAATCCATTAATTTTGAGCCAGACTGATGTATTTGTTTGTTGATATTATTACCCCAATTTAAAATCTGTCTGTATCAGTGTATTTTTTACAGAACATAATGCAAATTCTTTTTATTTTTTAATTTTTATATTTTTTTTGTTTTTATACACAGCAGTTTAAGTATATTTGATTATATTTCTTAATAGAAGTTGTTCTATTACTTTACATACTTTCCTTTGACTCTTAACTGAGGATATTTTATTTATCCTCTCTGGTGTCACTGACATTTGACATTTCGCTGATATTTAAACTGAAGTCAAAATGTTATTTTGATGGATGTCTTTGTTACGTATTTATGATGAGGAATACAGTGGGGAAAAGTACTGTACTTTATATGTTTTCTATCCTCACACAGACCTGCTGTATTTATGGTGCTCTGGTCTCATCATTTTAGGTTAAATGTTCAGATAAATTTAGCGATTGATGATTAACAGAGAATAAATATGAGATATGTTTCCTCCATATTGATTCTGCCATTAAATATTAACTGGATTACTTTATGAGAATGTGAGAATCAATACAAAACTCCTGTCTAAATTTTAACTGTTTTATCTCTGACACTTTATTGAGCTCACTGCTCTTAATGGTATTTTGTATATCCTTGATGGTGTCACTTATTCTTACAATTTAAACAGAAGTGAGTGTGTTATTTTCAGTGATATCTGTGTTTTACATATTTGTGGTAAGAAAATTGATTAAAATGACCGTATTTCTGATATTTCTGTCAATTTGTTTACTAAAAACAACCTCTCTGTGTTTACAAGCTGTTTTTCTAGTCTCTGGTTGTGATTGCGTGTCTTCACATAGACATGCTGTATTTATAGTGCATTGGTCTCATCCTTTTAGTGCATGCTTGACCCTGTTACTATTGTTGGGTACTAGTTACTCAATGAAGCATCGATATCACATTGAAGACCAAGTCACGTGATCATAGCTGGTGTACAGGGGCAGATGGCTGGGACTAAGGTTCAGAACATATTTAAATAGTTGAATATGTGATGCCTGTTTTTCTATTTTGGGGGGAAAAATCACAATACAGTAATTTATATTTTTTATATTCCTATAGGTACTTTTAGTATGTCTGTGGTACTCAATGGTGAGTTTACAGTGAACTTTTTGGTATTTTTGTTATTAGGGAGTTGCTGTTATTTCTATATTTATTCCACATCAGGACTGTATTGTATGTAATAGAGATTCATTTTCCTCTCTGCAGGTTCCCTCTTTACGATTGGAGCTGGGCCGAGCAATTCAACAATCATTGAAGCGAGCATTTCCATTGATGCAAACTCCACTGCTGCTCCAAACACAACAACCAGCAGCTCTACAACAACCAGCAGCACAAGCACAACCACCACAACCATTGCAACGACTACAACTAACCTCCCTCCAGTTAAAAGTAAGTCTCAACACAGTCGTGTCATGTGAAAATGCACGTCATCTGAAGAGAAGAATAACTATATTTCATATGTCTACGCATTTAATATGCTCTCAAGACTGTGATCCTTGCTTCCACAGCAGGTGTTCTAAGATCTGATATTCTGATCTGATATTCCTGAAGTATTTGCTGTTATTTCTATATTTTTTCCACATGAAAACTGTATCGTATGTTAGCAGTGGTTTGTTTTCCTCTCTACAGGTTCCCTCTTTACATCAGGAACAGGGCCGAGCAATTCAACAATTATTGAAACCAACATTCCCATTGGTACAAACTCCACTGCCGCTCCAAACGCCTCAGCGAGCAGCTCTGCAGCAACGACCACAACTAGAGGAACTACTACAACGACTAACATCCCTCCAGTTAAAAGTAAGTTTAAAGCTGGTGAAGGCTGTTTATTTTTGGTGTTATTGGGCAAAAGTTTCATAAAGTTTCCATGACTTCAAATGCAATGTTTAAGTGTTTTCATTACGCTTTATGTCACCTCTACACTACTGTCTGGCCCAACAATGACAAAGAAGTCTTTTTGTAGGTATTCTCGGATATTGTAATTGTATTTCATAGTTTGTCCTTTTGTGGAAAATGATTTGAAGCTTTTAATGACTCATTCTGCACTTATGAGGCATAGTGTTACCAGATTTATTTCCAATTAAACTTTCTCGCTTATGACACAGTGGAGCATGGGAGGAGAATACATCCACTCACCAAAGCAGACTGGAGTGTTACTGGGAGCCTCAACGTACAAAGACACAACTTTATAACTATATTCACTGACAACTCTCTGTGATTTAATTAAAGTTACCTGTTAGCTGCCATTAGCAGGCATCAGAACTGGGCTCATATTCTTAAAAGCTTGACGCTATCTACTGAACCATAATCTTGTAATCCAGAATGCTGTCAACAGAGGACGATGCACAACAACCTTTAGAATATGACACGCCCACTTTGGCTTCCAAGTAAAACCTGCTATTTTTTTTTGTTAAAACTGGAAACCAACTTTTCGGGTTCCAAACCAGTTTCGTTTTTGTGTAAATGTGCATAACACTTCAAAACTAGGTGCTTGAACTGGAATGGGGCTGGTTTCATGTTGATGGTAAAGGCCTACCAGTGAACAGGCCTCTGAGACCAACGGGGAATGCAGTTCTGAGGTTTGAGCTAAGTGTTAACTGCCATTAACTCAGTTAGCCATGATTCAACCACAGAGTGATGGTCGCCAAGCCTGACAAGAAAACCACCTCCCTACTGTAGTCTTTTCCCTGTCGTCAAACTGGCCTCTGTTGGTCTCAGAGGCTGTGCTGGTCCCAGTCTGGCTGTGTTAACTGGGAGCTCTCAGTCCGAGGAGAGTCAGCTAATACGACCCGTCCTACCCCCGAGACTGTCTTAACTGTGTGGCTGGGGCGACGTAATGTACTGGCACTTTTGCCTGCTGTAAAAGACAATCAGTGTCTGCGACAAGTCCCACCCAAAGCCTGTTTTACGGGAAACGCATAACAAATGAACACTGCACTAGCTGTTTCATGAGAACTTTAAGCATAATGTATTTCAAGTGGTCTGAGAGAAAACTAGCCCATCCTCTTTGCTCTGTTTTCAGACTTTAGAAAATGTAACTCATGATGGGAGACTTTGGCCAATCACAGGTTGGTAAGATGGTTTATTGTTGAGTCACATTCCCAAAACGTCAATATTTCACAGACTGGGAATGAGACTCAACAATGAACCTTCTTAAAGCCACTAATCGCCTTAGTAATTTGATGACTTGGGAATGAGACTCAGCAATCAACCATCTTTCTCAAGAATCTGTTACTCTACCTTAAAGTACAGTCAGCCTATATCCAGATGAAGGTTCAGGCTCATTGCTGGGACATTTACAGTGAAAATTTATTGTATTCTCAGATAAAAGTGGCCAGTTGTCCTCATTGTGAGTCCTTGATCCACTCTCACTGCAGTGTTGCTTCCACAACACTGTAAAGCTTCCAGTCGAGCTGCAGTGCATCAACACATGCAGACAGTGTGGCGCTCATTGATAATTGATCCTCTTAGTGTGAGTGAGGGCAGCAACTTGGGTGAACTAAAGATTATGAGCAACATATATGAGCAGTGTAGTCATTCCTTTTCATAACAAGCTGCACCTACTGTATAGTATTGAATTATTATCTGAAAAACACCTTCCATGGCCTAAAGGCTGATTTCTGTCTCAATGTTTCTCTCGTTCAACTGCCAAAATCACATGGTAAGAGAGCAGGCTTGGTAGGCAGATGCCTCAGGGACAACAGAGGGCTTTCACAGAGTCTGAAAGAAGGAGACAATACATGTAGGCTGCAATCCAAAAGCCCATTTACCGTTGGAATGGAGTGTGTGACGAAGGCTGTAATGCAGCTATCTGTCTGGACGTTCATCCTCCTTCCCACCCTGAATTCCACACTGTGCATCTGTTTTGGCTGCTTGGGAAACACTGCTGTTTGTTTGACTTAGTTATGTAGGAATTTGTCTGACTGTACAGCTTATGCGTAAGAAATGTGCCATTTTGTCTGGACATTCATTTAATTTAATTAGATATTTTTGTCTGGAATGAAAACTGAGATGGTTCTTGCAGGGATGTGCTTCTTTCCTAGAGTCCTAGTGTGGGTTGATGGACAGACAGTTTTGTTTGCTAGCGTCTCACTGGGACTTTTCTTGACTCTAATTGTCCCTCCCAGGTACAGTGAGAGATGTAAGCCACTGCAAATCCACACGCAACCGGTAACAAAAGGCTTCGGTCTTCCGTTGGTGGCGTGGGTGTCAGCTTTAGGATTTAGTACATGCTGTTGTTTCAGGTCTCTGCAGGCTTAGGGTATTTTTAGATTTATGATATTCACCTGTGTCATGGTGTTTATTCTGACTAAATGCACTTATATTTGATATTGTAATTGAGGGTAGGGGATGTTTGTTTCAAGTAGACAGAGGTGTGGAATGAAACTTGCGTGATTTGGACTCACAAATTTGATGACTTCAGACTTGAACTGACAAAGTCAAAGAAGACACAACAACTTCCGACTTTATTCGACATTTAAAGTTGCACAAAGTCGAGGCTGATAGTTATGTTAGCTGAACGGCTAAGTAACTTTGTAAATCAGTGAGGCTGAAAACTCACTGTTACATTATGACTTAGGACTTGGGATTGACTTGGGCACAAA
This sequence comes from Lutjanus erythropterus, assembly GCF_056507025.1. Classification (NCBI taxonomy): domain Eukaryota; kingdom Metazoa; phylum Chordata; class Actinopteri; order Lutjaniformes; family Lutjanidae; genus Lutjanus; species Lutjanus erythropterus. Next base: position 26,397,077 of record NC_139318.1, read on the forward strand.
GACTTGAGACCTGCTTTTGGCTAGGAAACAGTACCTTGATCCCATCTCTGCAGGTAACCCACCTACTGTAAATATCAGTCGATGCGTCCTTGTACCCTGCTGGCCACCCAACTAACATAATTCGATTTGCACTGGTTTCAATGGGAAATATTAGTGATTTATGATCTGAGCCCAGGGAAAGCAAAAGCAGTATCCTGTCTCAGTGTCAACAATGTCTTGTCTTACAACCCCACAGAGTTTGTGGCGGCAGCTGTTCGGTCTCATTTTGACGACTGTCCAGATTCCCACCGCCATTTCTGCTTCCATGGCACGTGTCGCTTCCTGATATTGGAGGAGACACCTGCATGTGTGTAAGTTTAACCATCTTAAATATAAAATGCAAACATCATGTTCAGTTGACTGTTGTTCACTTGTTCACATGACAGCTGATAAAAAATGGACCAATAATTTTGGAATTGGTACAGTAAATTGTCTCAGTTGCCAGCCTACACACCCATCGAAGCACACCTGCTGAAGGTGTTTTAACACGTTAGTTCTGGTCTGAGCTGACATCTTAAAACGCCAAAGTCACACAATAACACAGACTAACTAAGTGAGGCAGTGGTAGACCAGCAACTGTGTTCTGTGAGGTAAAATTACTGATTTTGTCAAAGGAGTCTGGTAATTTTGAGGAGAGCGATATAATGTCTGTTTCTGATTAAATAAAAAGGGTCTTACTCCTTAACAAACAGGTCAGTCTCTGTGAAGAGCCTTTCTTCAATGTTGTCAGAGACTTAAAGAGCCTGTCAGTGGCAAAAACAAGCACTTTTAGTGGACTTACTTTGACGGGTGCTTTTGCCCCCTAAGGATTACGATGCAGCCAATTCTAAGACATGTTGTACCTATCAGTCATTTAGACCCTAATATATGCAAAAATAGAATTACCAACACTATGATTACCCTTTCACTCTATGAAACAACTCTGTTTACATTTTAAATTGCTTTGGTCATTCTGGTGTTTTAGTAATTTAAAGCACTTTGGCCTTCACTGTGGACTGGAATTAGCTGAACAGTGAGATCTAGAATATGCATCATTTTAGAGCAACATATTGCCATCCTTCAGAAGAGACATTAATGAAATATTAATACCTAAAGCTATTATGTGCTGTAACAAGTGCAAGAAGGCTAAAAAAATGGGAGGACTGTGGTCTCTGCAGTAGCCACAGATGAGAGAGAACAAATTAACATGGAAACCATCTTTTCACAATCAAGTCTTCAGTCTAATGAGATGAATCTAAGCAGTGACAGATTTATTTCATCAATTAATTTAATGCACATCTAGACACTAACAGTTACTTTGCAGTGTCTCTGACTGAAATTGTCTGTCTTGATTTTTTTCACTGCTAGAAGAACTGAACTTCTCAGATACATGACATCAACATGATTACACTGATGTTAGAAAGAATATAAAAATATGTTATATGAACAACCACTACACGTTTTGGGACTGAACTACTTATAAAATCCATTAACTGCTGTTTTTACCTTAAGTCTCATGCATGCATACCTGATGAGATTTTCCGTCCTTGTTGCAGGTGTCATCCGGGCTTTGTTGGGATGAGGTGTGAGCATGCAGACCTGCTGGCTGTAGTGGCGACTAATCACAGACAGCAGACTGTCGCCACAGTGCTGGTGTTGTGTGTGATCGGTTGTGTCCTCATCATGGTGTTGTGTACACTGTTGCAGTAAGTAATCTTCATTGCATATCTTATATTTCATGATGTTGTTTTCTCTTTTTTCATCTAAGGAATGAAGTGATGAACTTGACGTCAGAAGAATTTTTTACAACTAGTGTCTTTTCTGGTGCAGTTGCTGGTGGAGGCAGGACTGTCACAGGCGGAGACTCGCACATCACTACATCACAGAAAAGCATGGACCATCCTGCTATCCTTCTGAGAGTGGTACGTTACTTATTTCATGCATCAAAAACATTATTAAAGGTCACATTTCTATTTATTTATCAGCGGTTGAGGATGTAAATGACAGATAAATACATTTGAGAGCAGTGGGAGGAGTGTATAATGTACTGTAGATGTCCAGTAAACTCTACATGCTATACATTAGCTATATTAAAGGGAAACTTCACCAATTTTGGACGTGAAGATCAGCTCACTTGTGTTGATGTGATCTTGATTATCTATTTTGGCAGAAAGTCTGTTACAAACTGGGAATGTCCAGTTTGACAGACTTGGGCATTTATCAGACACAAAGGGTTGGATTGTGGGAAATGTAGGATCTAGTGCATCTTTGAGTGTGACTTATACTCTGGGCTACAAGTCTTGTCCTCTCCTGCTTTAATTTGGGCAACTTCTTTTGATCTGTCTCTCACAAAGTCATAAACCTATAGGAGGACAATGCTAATGCTGCCCTTCAAAGAGTATAGAACCCTTCTTTTGCAGGTCAATCATGCGATAGAGATGGGATCTCTTTGTCACTTTTCATATTTTTGAATGTCAGTGGTTGTAGATGAAAATAATATTTAACACATTAAATGATAAGACTTGGATTATTCTGTTTCTCTGGTATATCCTGTAAAAAACAAAGGCAAAATAAGCTAGTCCGTTTCTCAATACTTTCTGACCTCCCTGCTCTCAGTCTCAGCACAAGCTTTTTGTTCCTACTGAAGATATATTTTCATTTTCATTTTTCAAAAGTAGTTTCACTGTGCCAGCACTGGAGAAAGGTCTTAATGGGCTTAACCCATGATAAAAAAAACCTCTCTGCCTTATATTTATTTCTTTGAACCAGTTAGGCTTGTTTGTATTTCTTTGAATTAATCAGGCTTGATTGTATTTGTTTAAACCAATCACAATCGTCTTGGGTGGCACAAAGCCCAGAATGCAGTGATGGTGCTCCTGCAAAATAGGTTAGGATTAGGGTAATTTTTCATTTTCAGTGTATAGGTTGCTACCTCAGAGATGGTTGATGTTGTTTCACATAGCAACAGGACTTTAAACATGGTCACTCATAGCAGGAGGGGAGGATAATGCCAACTGAAATAGTTGGCCAGTGGCAGTCTTATTCCAACAGCCTGCTTCCTGTGAGTCTGATTATTGCAAACGTAACTCAGACAGGAAATGGTAAACAGTACATGTGTTGGGGACAATTTTTAGCTGTGGATTAATCCACATTGGGTGGACTAGTGAGTGTTTCCAGCAGCGTGTGTCCTTGGTAAAGAAGGAACATGTTACCCAGTCTAACAGTGACATTCTTAGTGGAATCAATTAATAATTTTGGCTTTTGGTGTTTTAATGGGATTTGTTGAACTCAATTAAAATATAAAATATTGTCAGCTTTCCATTTAAAAGTAGGGTTGTTCCGATACTGATACAGTATTGAAATGGCTCTGATAAAACTTAAAATGGTCTCTGCATCATCCTGTGTGTAGCAGTGCCCCATACACCAGTTTTTTTTTTAACTTGAGCCAGTCCATGCAACAATGATAGCAATTATATCACATCCACCCATGCCAGGTATTATCCAATATGAAAAGTTCAGGTATCACACTTGGTATCGGGAAGGAAAAATGGCACCGAAACATCTCCACTTGAAAGATTTTGTCATCCTTGCAGGGAAAAAAAATGCTTATGTTTATTATTTCCCTTTCAGTGGTTTGAGAAGACATCTCGCTGGAAGACGAGTTGTCTGCATCACAGTGTGTTTACTTTTTCTCATCTTGTCCGGCCCACAAAACCTCAGGATTGCATCCAAAGTGGTTTTCACATGTTCTGATCAAGCAGACCTGGCCAGAGGCACAGAAGCATTATCTTCAAGGTAGGCCTGCTGGATGTGGGAGGTTAAATGCTCCATGACATTTTTTTTTCCACTGACTGAGACGTTTGACCTGCCGCACCGCAGGAAAGTGTTTACTTCGCTCTTTGATTTTGTGGAAATACTCACAGAACTGTTTGAAGCTCTGAGGATGAAGCTGCTGCCAAATCTTCCATGAGAGGAGCTCCGTGTGTCCTGATTACTGTTTATGGCTGCCCTAGAGGACATGAGAAATGATCTACAAGGCCATTAATCATCCAGCGTGGATGTTGAATAGGAACAATGCTTATTTTGGGTTGCGGAACAACAACAATTCATTTACTCAAGTCAGAAGACCCCAATTCCTATTTTTGTCTTTTTAATAACTTTGCACACTTTTCATCAGAAGTCTACAAGCACAGAGGACATTTTTAAGAAATGATGGTGGGGGAAAACTGATGCTCTAAAGACGTTTTAGTGTCTGTTTTTAAAGAATGAACTCACTTCACCTGACAAGAGTAGGAATTGTTAAATGGACTGACTGCTAATGGATTAAAAACCCCTTCGGCTTCAACCTGTAATTATATACGAAGCTTGCAATTAAGGGGTCAGTTCGCCCCCAAACGCATAAATAAATATTTTTCCTCTGTAGTGCTACTCATCCATCTAGATTGTTTTAGTTTCAAAGTTTCTGAGATACTGGCCGTAGAAATACCTGCCCTCTCTTGAATATAATGGAAGTAGATGGCACTCTGCTCTTTCCAGAAATCACGACTTGGTTACTCAAGATTATCAACAGAACTTGTTGTGAGCAGTTTCATGTACGAACTATTTTCTTAAGGAGCAGATGCTGCCGCTGCACACTGAGGCTGTGATGACAGACAGGTAGTTCAGTGCCGCCAGAAACTCAGCATGGTGACATCTGAGTGGCAGAGGAAAAAAACTGAGCACCATCACGCCTCTACTGCTGTAGTCGAAAATGCTTCCCGTCTGCCACCTTCCATTTAAATTACTGCAGGTGATGAGTTACCAAGCAGCAGTGTCAAAACTATTATATTAATCATCAAGTCATTTTTTTAACAGAATAACAGCAAATACTTTGATTTCAGCTTTTCAAATGTGAAGATTTTCTGGTTTCTTTAGTCCTTCATGACAGTGAATTGAATATTATTCGATTGTGGACAAAACAAGGTATAAAAAGATGTCTCTTTGTGGCTTTGGGAAATAATGATCAACATTTTTCATAATTTTATGGCTTTTTTTTTTTTTTTTTTTTTTTTTTTTTGTTACAACAGATTAATTAATAATAAACATCATTTTTAGTTTCAGCCCTAGTAAATCTCACCTGGGCTTTAACCTCTTGTCCATAAGTAGATGCACACCTTCCTTCTGTGCAGTCATATAGTTGGCAGATGGTAGAAAGAAAATAGTTTCTACATGAAACTGCTCACAACAAGGTCTGTGGATTATCTTGAGGTCATGATTTCTGGAAAGTGATGTTGCTGTCGAGTTTTTCAAATGTACATTTTGGTGCTTTGAGCACCCCAAGCTGAGTGCTATTTAGTTCCATTATATTGGAGAGAGGGCAGGCATCTCCACGGCCGATAACTACAAAACTCTGCAACTCACATCAAAACTATCTGGATGGAGAAAGAACCCCACAGACCACAGGAAAAAAAAAAACATTTCTGATTTTGCGGTGAATTGTCCCTTTATATTTGTTCTAATATGGTTTTGAGAAAGAAATCATACAGGTGTTTTTTTTCAAATGATTTGACTCCAGTGTTGCTACTGAAGCTGAAATATTAGTCAGTTTTATATTTTATTCCTGAGCTGTACTTGAACTTATTTTCATGCGTCAGAGGTTTTTGATTTGCGAGCTATAACTGTAACCACACATGCACATTATTCCACGGTCCTGTTGTATTGTTGCACTTTTCTGCAAGCTTGCTCACTGTTCATAAAAACACTGCACTTACTGTACAATGTAGTCACTTGGAAAAAGTGTCCACATGACGAAAGATGCCAAATACACTCATTTCTAACTTTGCCTGAATGAGCACTGAAGGGAAGAGGTTTGTACACGTCCACCTAAGCATGCATGCACTTAAATCACAGCTTGTACTTTTAAAGACACTTTTCATTTCTCGACTGGTGTGTTATAGCATTGCCTCTGCTTTGAATTTAAACACTTTTAAACAGAGAAAAGCCTCTGAAGGTTAATTTAAAACAAAATATTTAAGATTTTCTTAATAATGATTGGTGAAGGAATACAAAATTATGATTAGAAACTGACTCCGGTATGAAATGTGTATGTGATTTGTGTGATAAAAGCATAAAAAAAACATGAATGTTATGGTATTTATATGCCAAAAGACTCTGAGGGGATGACTTGCTGTCTTTGTTTACAGTATGTGATGATATTTGCGTTCAGAACATATGTTACTGTTTATTGTTACAGCATTTTATGTGTAAATATCAAAACCACATGGAAATATTCAATGTGTATATTCGGTGTCAATACAGAATCACCTGAAAAGGGTGATTTTCTCATGCATTAACCATTTACTTTGTCTGATTTATGTTGTCATGATTGGAAAACATCTGTTATCTGCATTTGTTTTCCAATGAAATTAATTAAAAATGCAAGTGTGTGTGCATATATTTTTTATTCATGTGCGCATTAATTGCTACTCCGTCTCTGGAGTCTGTTACTCGATTCATCGCGTGACCTTCTTTTCACTTCTGAAGCTCTTTCCTTTTTTTCCCCCTCTCTCTTCAAATACCCCGATTTTCTGTGTCTCCGCTCTTCTATTTTTCTCTTCCACTGAATATTTCAAGACGCAGAAATGCCAACATGAAACCCTGAACCCCGGGCACAATTGAACAAAGAGCTGAACTCTTGAGTGCTTTTATAGCTGAAGGAAATGTTTCAGCCCTCTTCTATATTGCCATTAAGTTTTTTTATTTATTGTGTTTGTGAGTTAAGAGAATGTATAGCCATTCATGTTAAAGCATTCGTCCAGACTGTGCTGCATGCATCCTGTTTTATGTTTTTATTTCCATTGTATGTCATTGGGTTGACGTCTTCCCTCTTTAACGTGCTGCATCTCCTCTCCTCTTCCCTTTCGCTCCCTCTGCATGAGGAGCTTCGTTTTGTTTTGCAATCCCATTATGTCTGCAATTGGATTTCTGTGGAGCCCTTTAGAGCCGTCTGGCTGAGCTACTAAACCAGCTTTGAATTAAGCAGCTCTTGTGGGTGCTTCCCTAAAGATACACAAGACCCTTTAACATACAAAGGAGGGCGAGGGGAGACAAATGAGACTAAGAGAAAACAAGGCAAAAAGAAGGGAAAACAAGACTTAGTTAAAAACTGCGTGTTCATTCACATTTTTAGATGCAAAGTGGAAGGCTGTGTGTTGTCAGCATCAGGGAATTCTCTTGAACTCCATAAATCTGATTTGGACATGTGTCAATCCCTATTCCCCATAAGAGGCTGAAGCTCTGCTTTGAATTGCAATGCCATTCAGGCCTCTTTTTTTTTCTCCCTCTGCTTCCTGTTCTGGCCCTTTTGATCCTCAGCCCAACAATCCCAGTATCTGCCTCTGACCAGATGGTTTGAAATAAGAGTATTTACAAAGGTATTAGGGTTAAGCAACCCTGCCTTGTTCTCCTCACTGCTAAGCACAGAAACAAATCATTAGGAATGATGAAAGCTCAGAGCTTCTGTTTAAAGGGTCAGTTCACCTAAATCACATAAAAAGTAATGTAAATTTCCCCTGGTATGTGATCCTGATGAGTGCAGCTCACACCAACAAACATTTTATACAGCAATAATGCAATGATTTTTACATTTTAAACTAATGATGACTGAAGATTAAAGAGTGTTTACAGAGTTTGACATCCATTCTGTCATTCTTGACTTACCTCAATCCATCTGTCTTAAAGGGACAGTTCAGATTATTTGAAGTGGGGTTGTTTGAGGTACTTTGTGTATTCCCCACAGTAGATGGTGGTTGACGTGCAAGCAGAGAGGATGCACTGCATCAAATTCTATTTTAGCCACCTAAATAAAGGCTCAGTGTATTTTCACTGCTTCACTTTGCCATTGGTCAGGCTTTTCTGACAACATAGTGCTGGTATATAACCAAATATCGCCCAAAATCAACCAAACTTCATTTTACCTCAGAGAATACAAGAGTTGCTGGTCTAACGCTGCCTCAATCATTGACTTCGTATTAGTGAATTCTGGTGAGTCAAATGCCTGCATACATGTTGCGGCATCACCTCTGCCACAAAATAACTGAATCATCCACCAAAGCCTTTCTGCTGGAAAAAGCAGACAGATCTGCAACCACAGTCCCCTTTCAACTGCACCAACTGTCAATTATGGAGGGCTAGATAAACACAGATGGGTGACAAATTAAAAGAAGGTCTTGCTACATTTGGTAACCAGGTGGTTTAAAGGTGCATCATCCATGATTCAAGTCAGGAGAGCTGCATGTTGCATATCTTTCCCTAGCTTTCCCTCCTTCATTTCCTGTTACCTCTCTATCAACTCTATCATAAAGGTATAAAATGCCTCCAAAATACTCTGAGTCACATTAAAGGGTGACTCCTTCAGTGTTCTTTATCTGGTTTATCAAATGGAAACTCCCACTTAGGCGTTAGCAAAAAGCAGTGACGTAGGTTACAGCCCTGATGCCCTGTCCTCCCTCAGTCTGTGACGCCTGTACTGTATGTAGTAACATCCCGCAAGAATGACTCTCGTCCCATCCAAATTCCCATCAATCCACACTCCACACACATCATGCATGTCCAAAATAAAGAAAATATTATTCATATTAGAACTGCACATTTATGTATATAAAAACTGACCTATTGTTATAATCCTCCTCTCTCCTGTTGACTTTTTTCCTGTCCCATCCCAGCTCCGTGATGAATAATGAAATTGTCTACCATCCTGCAAAAATTTGTCAGCCTCTACAGGTCATGTGCAAAGAAAACCAGGAACATTTGATGCTTCAAACAAATGCACAAAATTTAGTTGTTTGAATTTGATTACATACTGTAAGGAACACAGTAAAAATCTAAAAAAAAAAAGCCTTAATTACAGGACAAACAAGTGCAAACAAATTTTTATGCAGTTTTTTGCAGAATATGGCAGAAATGGAGTACAATATTCTCAAGTATGTTTTCGTTTGTGTATAATCACCTGTCATTGTGTTTTCGTTACCTTAGAATGAGCTATTTATATCTACAGAAAGAGCAGGTCCCTTTCCATGGAGTCTGTCCTGTTGTACCTCCATGTTTCTATAGTAGTCCAGAATGGATAAACTAAAGACTGGGTCTAAATCAAGCCTTTTTGTGATTTTGTGAATTTTGGGGCCACCATAGCTTCTGCTGTACACTTGGTGAAACTGAAGTGAGCAGTATTCAGTTGGCTGCAATCTACAACCCCACCACTAGATATCACTAAATCCTACACACTGGTCCTTTAATTTGTCACCCATCTATATGTCCCCCAATTTTCCAGTGTTGTCATCATGATGTAATAAATTATATTTTTATTAATGATTTATAAAGCTTTCTATTAAATGTAGAATGTGTTAATTTCAGCTCAGACTCACAATTCATACATATTGCCCCCAATTTATTTACAGTAAAAACACATAATTACATAATGTTCATACAGTTTGTCTATAAATCTCAGGAGCATTGAATTTGTTAACTATGTAAAGAGCTCTAAAGTGGCTGAGCCCATTCAAGTCAACATGGCTAAATCACAGAAAGTAGTTCCTTAGCTGAGCCGAAGTGAGGCTGAGTAGCTTTGATCTTGAGCCGATGGCTGTCTGGAATTAGTCCACGTACTGCTGAAGTCGTGACGGCAGCTGCTCCAGCGAGCTGAGCCGATGCTCTCGAGGAACATCGGGTCGGTTCTGCTTGTTGTGTCTGTCTAATAAGAACCCATGGATTCCCACAGACCGAGAGGCGAGGTAATCGTTTACATAGTGGTCTCCAATGTGAGCAACACTAGCAGCTGGTACGCCACATTTCTGCAGGGCCTGCTCAAAGATGACTGGACTCGGCTTTGCTACACCTGCTTCCTCTGATGTTATCAAAAAGCTGAAGTGGGACAGCAGGCCGCAAACACGCAAAATCTCCTCTAGGCGGACATCAAAGTTTGATACCACACCCAGCTTTAGTCCTAGAGAAGAGCAACTCTCCAGGGCCTTTTGTGAGTCCGGGAATACCTAAAACAAAGAGACACCATACATTTACTTTGTAAAAAATAACTTCACATGTTTAATATTGAATAATCATCTGTAATGTGGAAGAGAAACACCAGGTGCATTTGTTTTTCTATTGTTCATGTGTCACCAGTTTCTGGATCAACACCCAAAATTAGTCACTCAGCATTTACTTTAAGCTTATACCTTTAAATATCATGTTGGGGCTTCTAAAAAAAATACAATACAATTATTCTGGTAAAATATTTACAAACCCCAATTCCAAAATAGTTGGAACACATAAATAACAACAGAATGCAATGATTTGCAAATCCTTTTTGACCTATAATCAATTGAATACATGAATACAATGAATTTGATACCTGCAACACATTCCAAAAAAGTTGGGACAGAGGCAACAAAAGACTAGGAAAACAGGTACACAGGTAAACAGGTAAATTGCTAACAGGTGATGGTATCATAATAAAGCAACAATAAATGTGTGTTCTGAGTTCATCACACCATAGAAACGTGTTATTAATCACCCAAATTAATAAAATATCTCTAAGTATATAAAATTAGGTTTCAAAATCATGAAAAAACAAACAGTTTTCTCTGCTCTGAAATGCAGGGGGCATGACTGCTCTGCTGTCTCAGAGTCAAACACCACTATGACCATCCTAACATCTGAATAAATGAGTTTATGAGAAAAAAAACTCTCTTTCCTTTACAGGGACTTTAAAGGGGCATCCTCGAAAGGCTCAGTTGTTCACAAGCAAGGATGAGGCAAGGCTCGCCACTTTGTGAAAACCTGTACACAAACAGTCCAACAGTTGAAGAAAAATGTTTCTCAACACAAAACTTTAACAATTTAGGGATTTCACCATCTACAACCCATGATACTATTAAATGATTCAGAGAATCCAGAGAAATCTTCCCAAATACTTACTGATTGTTGCTAAAAGAAAAAGTGATGTAACAAGGTGGTAAACATGCCCCTGTCCTTACTTTTTTAGAATGTGTTGTAGGTATCAAATTCAATATGAGTGTATATTTACCAAAAAAAAGAGTTTATAAGTTTGAATAATAAATATATTGTCTTTGTGCTCTATTCCACTGAATTCAGGTCAAAAAGGATCTGCAAATCATTGTATTATGTTTTTATTCACATTTTACACAATATCCCAACTTTTTTGGAATCAGGGTTGTAGCAAATAACTTTAGAAGCCAGTTTTATTCATTCTATGTGTAAACTATATGTGTCATCTGTCATTTACCTCCCAGTTCTCTGCACTGCAGAAGTTATGATAAAGGTTGTGAGCCACTGCATTAAGTAGGGCTGGATCCTCTACCCTGCACTGGGAGAAAGTGTCCCGTACCACCCCCATCCACCAGGACTGTCCATTCAGGCCCTGAGCGATGCCATAGTTTGGGTATCTGCATGAATGATTTCGATACGCCTGGATGAAAGCAGCTTCAACCTCCACAGGACTGAGGTTCAGGCCCATTCGTTCAGCCTCCTTGCAGTACTGCTCTCCCACAGATGTACGCACCTTCAGCAGGGTGTCTTTCACATCCCATAGCACCCAGCGCAGAGGAGCTCGCATTACACCTGCAGAGGTGACACCACAGACATAAGACAGATTAATGTATGAACAAGACCTGATACACGTGTTTTGTAAATGTTTCCTTGCCATGTTGTTTTGGATTGATTCTTTACATGAACCAGAAATGTGTCTAAAATTGTTGACTAGTCACTATATAGTGCATTATACTGCAACTGCCTTTTTGAAATGTCCAAATTTCTAGAGTGTACCAATTAATACATAGCAAAGTCAAATGTTTCCAGTGTAATTCAATGTAAAAAGTAGTGTAGAATTGTTTTTTTTAAAGCAGACATTTATGCACTGGTGTTACTTAAAACATTAATGATGGCACTGTTATATTCACCTGTCCCAGTAAGACATGACAGTGAGAAAGTGAGCCAGGATGAACAATACCAGGATCCTAGAACTGAAGCACCTAAATGGAATTGAGCCACCATTCATTTAATTGTTTTTTTTTCTGTCAAGAAGCCTGTGGTGTGACATTTGGTTTAGGGTAATTTTGTAAAACCAGTATGTGTGATTTTCCGAGCATGTAAGAGAAACTATGCAAAACTTGTGGGAGGCCCAATCTATCTGTTTGGTAGTGAAACATGACTCACTGTGTAGATGTAAACCGCTCATTCTAAGGAAACAAAACACAACTCTTATTTTCATAGAGATTATACAAAAACACCAACAGATCCCTATAAATCTTACACACTGGACCTTTAAATTGTGATATCTAATCAGATAGATTAAGTAAGTGAAAACACCTGTGTGGATGAACCATGGATTTTCTTCTTCTTTAACTGTAGCTCAGAGATATTCAGGTGTTCCAGTAAGCTGTGACAGTGAGCCAGCATTAACAATACCAGGACCCCGAAACTGAAGCAGTTAAATGGAATGCAGCCATTTAATTATTTACACCTGTGCGCTTCCTATCACCCCCCACAAAATAAAATGCTACTTTGGTTTACATGGCAATGTCTTGCTGTTAACGACATGTTATAGTAGCTAGATCAGGGTGACTGTAGCCACACTGAACCAGACAACCTTGTGCTATGCTAATGATACAGATTACCACTTGAAGGTTTATTTTTAAATCCCGCCTGACGCTCATTACATCACACACATTAGAAGTTCCTGGTAACTAACTACGTCACTCTACGGCCAACTACCGTTACTGTCGTCTTGGTTATGACTTCTAACCAATGTAAAGTTTAAATTAAATACCATTAGTTAAAGCTACCTGGCTACGTAAATGTCCTTGCCCTAGGTTAGCTACCATCATATTCGTCGTTTTTGTATTGTCAGCTACTTGTCAGCCCCTTTTCATGTTTGTAAGCTAGCTACCCCATCAAACACGCGTTACTACAAAGGTTATAACAAATTAAACATTACCGTTGTCAAAGCTTCAGAACTGTCAACGGTTGTAAACAAGTTCAGACTGGTCCTATCTACAAGGGAACCCTAGATTTATTGTAGAACCATCGCGAGATTTGTAATAAATATTTCTTCATTTAGCAACTTGAACACACTAATACTGTTTAATAGTGTGAAAATTGTGCGGTTAAGAGCTTCCTGGGTTTAGAGACAGAAATCACTTCGTTAGGGTTACGGAAAGAAAGATCATGGTTTGAGTTTAATACATCACTCTCGCGAGATCTTTCGCGGAGCTGTGGTTCCCTTGTTGACATGACCCACGACCCGGCTTCCGTCTTGTTCTTCTTCGCTGAGTGGTTTCAGGGCAGGTGTTGCCATCTTCTGGAATTTTAGGTCGTTCGACGTACATACCTCTGTACAATCTTTCTATTAACACTCCCGCAAATTGATCAACTATCTGCTGTCTCACATATTTCTAACCACACTTAATCCTGTTTTTTTTTTATTATTATTATGGTGTCTACTTTTATACAGTATACGACTTGTCATTGCCTGTAATACATCCAATCAGCAGGGGGCAGTATGTAGAGAAAGCAGTTACCAAAACCTCAATTGTCAGACATGTACGCATGCGCAAACGGACACATGCGTTAAAGTCAAGCGGAGCAAAAGCAGCCTGTTTCAGAAAACAAACCACTGTTATTACAGTAGATGTAAACTTATATAATTTTTCAAATATGAAATCGGGATGTTACTAACATAATGTCAACTGCAGCTATTCGTATGTTTCGGAGGTTTGAGGGTCTATTTTGTGTTTACAAACCCTCTGGTGTCCACTGGAAACTCGTACGGGACAGCATTGAGACTAATCTTCTGAAAGGTAAAGATAAAAAAAAATCCCTAAAAACTTATCCTGTGGTCCATCGAAGTCTATCACTGTTTACATATCTATGTCTGCTGACAGTGAGTCATGATATGTGCATATCAACAAGTCAGCCATCATTGTCTTTAACCTTGAACTCCAAATAAATCATAGTATCTTGTATGTGTCACTCTGAAGGTTTAAATGCTGCACCGTCCCAGCCACTTCCTCAGGAGGTCCGCTTTTTGGCACAACCAGCAGGCACTGAGACTGAAGCACCCAAGGGACTCATCCTGTCTGCAGTCTCTGTGCCAGCGCTGTCCAAGCACCCTCTGGGTATGTGTGTCCACCTCGCAGCATATAACTTCATCTTCATATTATTCATATATATCACTACTGCTTCACAAAAATGTTATCATGGTGCTCTTGAATAAAAGTTTTCATTCGTATCCTTAAAAACCTTGTGTATTGTGGTCTGCTCTGAGGACTTATTAACATAATGATAATTGTTTTTTGTAGTGCTCTTAAAATCATTGGCTATATTTATGTGTATAATTAATTCCATTTGTAACTTACACAAAGTATTCAACCCCAGTGGGTCTACAAGACACTAAAAATACAGTTCAGTAAATTTCTTAAATGAAGCTTGACAAATAAAGTCTGCTGCAAAAAAAATTCCCTTCCTAAACTAAAACTTGAGGTATTATTGTTCATCCAGCCTGAAGAGATCATTTTAGACATTTTAGTAAAAAGTACATCCGGTCAGCAGGTCATTATTGTGAAATAAATCCCGACAGGATGATGCAGGACACAGAATACATTTGGAACACATTTATGACACAAACTATTAATTTTAAAGTGATTTTATGGCTTTTTTTCACAATAGTGACCTGCCCACTGTGTTATCCTGATGGTTACATGGTTATGTAATAACCAATATTAGTTTTTAGAAGATTTTAGTGATTGAACAGTGATTTTATTGCTCCTCCAAAGTTTATGATCAGAACTGTGTCCATAGCAACGGTCTGTTCCTCATAACAACGGTCTGCTATACAGAAATAATAAAATTTCGAATGCTGCAGTAGACCAGCTATTGAGCAAAGCCATGTTATAATATGGTTTAGACTTCTGCTCCTCTTCTTGGCTCTGTTTTCAGGCATCAGAAAATCAAGCTTGTGACTTTGGCCAATCACAGGTCGATAAGATGCTTGATGGTGGAGTCTCATTCCCAGAATGTCAGATATTTGACGACTTGGGAACAACGAAATACCATAACTGTCCAGAATTGGTTACTGCACCTTTTAAGAAATCTATTTAGGGACTTGAAACCTTTTCTATTGGGTGGAACCCTCATATTTCTTTATTTTGTCATTTTTTAAAATTTATTTCATAAATGAATGCTGCTGGTCACCCCTTAAAATGTCTGTCTGTGGAAACAATTAACCAATGAAAAGTATTAAAAAGAGCTATTAACTTGAAAGATGCAGTGTTAAATTATTTTAAATACAAAGTTTTTTTGTTTTCTGAAAAGTAACCTTTTTAGGTTTCCATCTGACAGCGATGGCATGTTTCCCTTGTGGAAATAAAAATTAAACTTTTTCCAAACTCCATCCTTGTTACTCTAGAGTCTAGTGTGACACTAGAGAAAATAATGAATAATTTAGCAAAACGAGTAGTGTTGCTAAATTATTTGGATTGATAGACTATTTGACTTGTCATATCAGGTGGAACTATTATATAATTATTGTTGTAATATTATTAGTAGCATCCATCTTTGACAAGACAAAATGTCTTCTCTGAAAAAGTCTATTTATCTTAGATTTCACTACACATTTTCCTCCCTGGTTATATTAAAATAGACTATAAATGAAGTGACTGCAGAAGTGAGAGAATGACTGAATGATATTAAAATGATTTTGTTATGTCTGTGCACATTAAATACCGTACATGAGTGATTAAACTGTATATTTTTCTGTGTGTTTTAGTGACTGGACCTGAACGCCAGCATATTAGAGTTGGAGTGGGACATCGCCTGGATGCATCCTCCTCTGGTGTTCTTGGTATGATTGATTATTATGAGCTGATCACATGAGAAATCCATTTGTTTCAGACCATGTTATATTTAATTTTACACCTTTTTTTTTACACTTCAGTTCTTGCTGTTGGGAACGGAAACAGGGCCCTGAATGATCTCTACAGAACACGAGTCACAAGGGTAATTCATCATTTATGCTGGTTTGACATCAGATGTGCAGAGATTCGATGAAGAGACAGTATAACACAGGTTTGATGGTGTTTGATACGTTTCAGGATTACACACTGGAGGGTGAATTTGGGACTGCAACAGATGATTTCTCTCACACAGGCAGAGTTGTGGAAAGGTCCACCTATGGTAGGATACTTTTTTTTCCTGTATGTGTTCAGTTTCATCAGTTTACTCTCTTGATAACATAGTTTTAAGTCATTATATTTGAGAAGTAGTGTTACATCTAAAGATGATGCCTTTACATGAAATTAATGGTTACCACCGATATACGGTAATATTGTCTTAAAGCTATTCACTCTAATATTGTTACTTCTAATTTCATTGTTTGATTTCATATTCTGCAGTTGGTATCTGTATTTACTAGTATTTGTAACTAGGTGTGCCACAATAATTATGTTACTGACGTATTGTGTGATATATGGATGTGACTGCAATAATTTTTGCCAACTTTAGTATTGACCATTGTGTTTGGATGCACGTTCTTGACGCATTTTAACTAAGATAAACAGCAGGACTTTCTGTACAGTTATAAGTCCTGAGCCGAGTGACTAAGCTTTTTTTTTTTTTTCTTTCAATTTCATTGTCTGAATATTCTTAAGAATTAAAAGTTAATTGCACTTGGGTGTGCTTGCATTATTGTTATTATTTTATCACTGTCTGTGGCATAACATGGTCTTAAAGTGATAATAATATGGTTTATTGCCAATATTTACTGGGACAATATATCGTATCTGTGCCTTTGTACCAGACACGTCATGTATTCACTGGCCAAACAAAACTTAATCTCACTGCATCAGTCATTGTGCCTTTGACTGTATCTGACCCTAAAATATTGTTGTTTTTTCATCAGGTCACATCACACAGGATAAGCTGGACAGAGTCCTGGCGATGCTTCAGGGAGTCAATCAGAAGGCCTTGTTAATGTACGCTAACAGCATTTAATATCAGTTACTCTGACCCACTGTACATATAACACATCAGTCCACTAAGTGCTTTCAGCAACAGTAAAGTGCTAAGTGATTATCCTTAGTGCAACTTGATGATTGTTTATTTTTGTTTGTTTGTTTTTTAAAACAGGTATTCCAACGTAGACATGCGTTCACAGGAAGCATATGAGCTGGCTGCACAAGGTTTACTGGGTCCTGAAGGGAAATCACAGCCCATCTTGACAGGCTTGCGTTGCATTCACTTCCAGCCTCCCAACTTCACTTTAGGTAAATAAAGTTCAGCTGAAGGAAAGCTCATTTAAAATATTCACTTTCAGGACTCTTACAGCTCTTGTTTGGTATTTTTCTTCTTACAGAGGTGCAGTGTCTGAATGAAACTCAGAAATATTTGCGGAAGGTTGTGCATGAGATTGGACTGGAGCTACGCAGCACAGCGGTGTGTAAAGGAGTGAGACGGACCAGAGACGGACCCTTCACCCTGCAGGAAGCCCTGACACGTCACCACTGGACTGCTTCTGATGTCATGCAGGCCGTCAGACAATACCACTCCTCTAAAAAAAATAGAAAATATCCCCACACACAGATGAAGGACCCAGCATTACAACCAGCAGAAGAGAATACAACAACGGCCAGTCAACAAAAGGAAACCAGTGATGAAGCAGCAGAGCACAAGCAGTGAAATACAAGTCACTCTGGTAGGTGATCCAAAACATTGTCCAATAAACACAACTGCTCTACAGTGACCAGGGAAGCAAACATTTCAAATTGGACACAATTCATAAGACATTCAGGTTTTGTTTAATGTGCAAATGTCTCTCCATCTACAAAAACACTTGCTGCATCTAATTTGAATGTTCTTTCACCTTTATTAAATGTCATGCAGGTAATACTAACTTATTCTCCAAATCTTTATATGAAAGTGGTTTATTTTATTTTTAAATAAATTGAAAATATTTTTAAGAATTGCGTTGTTTGGTTGTACTACCAGTTGAAATTCTGAACATATTTCAGGGGCTATAAACTAGAGATGAAACGGTGCATTTGGACTAAATGGTCGGTGCCTCATGTAGAGGCTTTTGTATGACAAATGACTTTAAAGCAACACTCTTCAAGGTCTGTAGATGAGACGATGCACCTACACAGATGATCCCCCATGTGGCTAAAGGTTAAAGCTACTTTTTTTTCAGTTACTTATCTGATACTGTTTTGTGGTAATGTATAGACCAGGCCTATTCAACTGCCTTTTTTTTTTTAGATGGTCCAGATTTGAAAAAAGTCAAGTGCTAAGGTGCTGGATGTTTACATGTCCCATGTCTGACCGGTAAAGTTAGGCAACAATTCCCCTTTTAATTTTTTTTCCATCTTTATTTGTTTTTACGGTCAGAAAACCTCCAAAAAGCAAACAGAAACACCTAATGAATGGACTAATTACCCTACTAATAAAATGAGGATCTTTTAATAAAACAATGTAAACACCATAAACTTGGAATGTTAGCAGGTTATTAAAATAAAATTACAGCGATGTATTTGTTTTCATATCTATAAATGATCAAGGGGCTGGATTACAGACTCGTACGATACAGCCAGGTTTTCTGATGTCTGATGCTTAACAGAGTTACATTGTTTACGTGTTCCAGACTAAAACTGAATTATCTAAATAACCGAGGACAAGAGGAATAATTCTCCCAGTAAATTACAGCCAGTGAAGTCAGAGCCAAATCACTAATATCAGATTTGATGTCCCCTGATGATGTTGGAAGATGCTGTCTCAGTGTTTCTGTTTCCCACAAAAGCTCCTTTGGGATGTTATGAGGTTATTGCAGTGGTGCCATTGTTGTCATGCTCTTCATACCAGTGAATAACTTGTTGTTCCAGTGGGAACACTGTTTTCTTTGTCAGTCTGGAGACGCACAACTTCCACGAGGACACAAATGAACTTCAGCATCACGCAGTTGTCATTCTGGAGGTTTATTAAGTAGGAGACATGACATTAGAGCAGTTTGATTAAATGTATTCAGTGAAACAGGTTTTAGAGAAGTGCACAGAAAAATAATAATTAAAAAAACTATTTTACACGTACATTTAAAGCCTGTTAAGTATTTTACTACCTCTGTCTTTAATTATAGAGGCATGCAATTTATTTACGATGATCTGGCTGACTAGGCTGCTGTGTCACAACCGCAAGTAGGACAGAATAGAACAGAACAGAACAGATGGTAAATATACAAAATCATAATACACTTAATATAATTATTGAGTAACACTATGTGCATAACAGCTATTAAAAGATGCTCTTGTTCCCAGGAATATTGCACAAGTTACTTGTAAACACTGAAATGTGCTAGAACATAGGGCTGCAACCAAGGATTATTTTCACTATTGATTGTTTTTTCGATCAGTTGTTTTGTCTATAAAATGTGTGAAAAATGTCAATCATTGATTCACAAAGCCCAAGATGACATCCTCAAATGTCTTACTTTGTCCATGAACCAAAGATATTCAGTTTACTGTCTTAGAGGAGTAAAGAAACCAGAACAAATTCACATTTAAGAAGCTGGTATCAGACAATATAGACATTTTTTCTCTTTAAAAATTATCAAAATAGTTAGCAATTAATTGAATAATTGACAACTAACTGATTAATCACTGTGGCTCTTCTTTGAAAAAGTAATATTTATTATGTAAATATGCTCCAAATTTAGTAGAGCCTTGTTAATACGAGTTTGGTACCATGTTGTAACATCTGCGAGGTAAGTAAGCGTAAATGAAGCATAAAGTATAAACACTTTAGAGGAAATACTCATATGGAGGATTCTCTCTATGGAAACTGTTTTCTCTTTTTTAACTAAAGACCTGAGATTTATTTTTTTCTGAACTGAAAGTGCTAAAGTAATAAAACATTAGGCTACATTTACACATCACCTTTAACATGAAACAATAAATGCTAATTTCAGTGGCCTCCATAATTACTTATGTACAACAGTGTGCTGTGTGTTATTGTTCTTTTGCACATCTGGGGTCAGTTCAGGGCTGTTACCTGTTCACACCTGAATCTGGTTTTGGTCACATTTGTGAACAGCCAAACAAACAAACAAAAAAAAAAATCAAATCTGAGCAATAAATGTAAATAAAGCACTGGGTCTTAAAGTGTGAACGTAGCCTGAATTTCTCAGAGAGATTAGTTGACGTCTTCAAATGGACATATATCAGTCCAGGACAAGACTCTACAAATACTGACTTCATGTCATTGAAATTGCACAAGAGGAGGAAAGCATTCATATTCCAGAAGAAAAAAAATCAATAGTAAGATAAAACACAGTGCAAAATACTTAAAAATAAAAATCAAATAAAAAAAATACATTAAATATTCTTCTGTGGCTTCCTCTCACAGGGAAATATCTACACTCATTTGAAAATGCTCCATTTTAAACTTACTACAAGAGTATCTTACTCGTCATTTGTTCCCTATAATGTCATTAAAATCAATAAATTACTTGTAAAGCTTGCTATGAACAATAAACCAACTATTGTGAAAATGAATTTAACTTATATAAATCTCCATGAATAAATAAAATTTGCAATAAAATGGATTATAAGAACCAGTTATGTTGTGATGTGCAAACCAACAGTTTGACACACATGATGTTCAGCAACATCCTGATGATTTCTTCTGTTGGGGCTCTTTGCGTAACACCATGGTTTCCTCTCGTGTGTCAACTTTTTGACTCAACATCCTGGCAACAACACAACAACAACATTGTCATTCAACACCAAGAATATTAAATGGCACGATTGAAATACATCATGTGTTTGTGACAAATGGCACAAGATAAAAGGAAAGTCAGAGACAGAAGTGAAATGTGTTACCTGGCCACAGTTTCCAAAGACTGAATCACATTTTCACCTGTAGCAGCACTGCACTCCATGAATTCATAGTTGTACTCCTGTGGAAGTGAAACTGTGTGAGTGTTTGATTATCAGAACTCTTTTATTATACTCAGGCATCGCCAGATTGCGTGAGAGGGTGTACTGCTCACAGATCCGTACCTTTGCAAGACTTTCCCCCTCCTGAGTTTGAACCTGCCGTTCTGCACAATCACTTTTATTCCCAATAAGTAAAATGGTCACATTTTCTGCAGCCCCTTCCTGCAAAACATTGATTAGTACAATTATTATTTAGATCATCATTCAAACATCTTTCTATGAACCAATCTGATAAGAAAGTTCCATGTAAAATCTCTAAATCCTAGTTTTTATATTGAACTATATTAAACTAAAGTTTTAATATTAAACTTAAATACTTTTAGGCCACTGAGCCTTTTGTGTCTCAAGCAGCAGCAACAAATACTTAAGATTTGTTTGTTGTTTGACTTGTTGTTTGATCAAATATTTCCTAACTTAAACAACAACTTTGTTAAATCAACAGTGTTAGTTATTATGTTAATGAAGTTGTATGTCTGCTTTGTGATATGACATTAAATTGTGATCTGTTTGTGAAGTTTCATGTAAAAAAGTACTGTGTAGGTATTAAAAAATTATAACTGATGTACATTTCAACAGAAA
This sequence comes from Lutjanus erythropterus, assembly GCF_056507025.1. Taxonomy (NCBI): domain Eukaryota; kingdom Metazoa; phylum Chordata; class Actinopteri; order Lutjaniformes; family Lutjanidae; genus Lutjanus; species Lutjanus erythropterus. The sequence continues at coordinate 26,418,703 of NC_139318.1, forward strand.
CAGAAATTATAATATGTATAAGCATGCTGTTGCAACTTTACAGCATATTTGTCCTTATTTGAAAATCTACAGTTTCAACATCTGTAAAAACGAAGCCAGAAGTGTGGTGATAAGTGCAACATACCTGAATACAGTTTGCCCAGTAACTGACAGCAGCAAAACTCTGAGAAGAAGTGATGTCATACATCAAGAGAAATGCCTGGGCCTTATGGAAGATCTGTCGTGTGATGCTGTGAAACCTTCGATGGAAAATACAGAATGAAATCAGAGATTTGACTTTACACGACATGACAATATAATTACTTCTCTGACAGCTGTTCAAAAGTGAACATCGCAAATCTGTGTTGCAAAATGGTGAGAAACGCTCGGCCCCGACTGAACATCCTCAAAGATATAATGTCTGCTTAGAATAGTCCAATGATACTGGTTAGTTGAGTTTGTCCCTCAAAGGTATTTTCAAGAGACACTTTCAATCTCTCAACACCGTGATTGCACAATCGTCTCTACGATGAAGTGGAGTGAATTATTACTTTCTAAATACACAAAGTCAATGTCAAATGTCTTCATATTTATTTATTATTATTTTAAACATACAAGCATAACAGAGTGCACTGAGTTTTCTCATGTCCCTCGTTCCTGCCCTCCACCTCCATACACCCAAGAAAACAAGCAAGCAAAAGAACAAATAAAGATGTAACAACAACAAACAGTACTTAAGTACTTTAAACTGTATTAAAAAGAACCAAAAGTGAATTAAAAGTAACAATAATTTACCAAAACAATTTTGTGATGTATATCCATAATGGCTCTAGGCCAGAAAAAGTCCAACTCCTTTACTGATCTCTGTGTCAAACATAAAGAAATAATGGGAACCAAAATTCTTGAAAAATATGTACCCAGTTTTTCAGATCAACTCTGAAACTACATCTGCTTCTAACAAAAAGGATGTGTGCACATCTCAGTGTTGACATTAAGGAGGCTCTCTCTCTGTGAACTTAATCGGGCCATTACTGAGCATCTGAGCTGCATACCCCTACAGCCTCTTTAACACGAATTTCAACCACACTGTTCTAAATATGTCAACATGCAACGTGTGGCGTATACACAGAGACATCTACACACTGTATGTTCCGTGTTGTGCTTGGAACAAATCTGGTCTTCTAATTCCAGTGTACAAAACAGTACCGAGTTGTGCCAAACCAGTTCTGAAACAGGTTTCAACGTGGCCTGGAGCAGATATTTGAACACGACGAGTGTTTTTGAGCAACATGTTCAGGGAAGCTGCTGCCTGTGGTATCTCATATTTACAATGTATTTGCCTACAATATCATGTACAAAGAGGATGTCAGTTATGTAACCATCGTCACACAAGCTCATCAGAAGTCTTGGCTGATTGCCGAGGTGTGAGTACTGCTGGAGGACACAGGATGTTGTCTTCAGATTGAGTGACAAGGAAGCCCTCCAGACAAAGAGACAAGCTGTTCTGGGACGCCACCACACACACAAAGTGCATTTCTGCACAGGAGCTCCAGCCCCACTTCCAGGAATAAAAACACACGGTGCATGTGACGCAACATTCAGGCCATCATAAACCACAAAATAACACCCTGCACCTTGATGATGACTGCTATAAATGATTACATACTGTTCCTACCCAAAGCAGACATCAGGGCGACCCACGTAAGGCTGCTGGACCACACAGTGGACCTCGTCATACAGTCGGGGAATGATCTGGTCAGTATTTAGATGCCCTTATCATCAGCTTGTGGCCTTCATTATCATTATCCAAATGCCAAAAAAAGTGGTTGTGTATCAACAACAACCAGCCTGCAGCAGCAGCACCAGTCCTCATGAAGTGCTTTAAGCTGCTTGTCATGAGGCGCACAAAGACAGCAAATTTATTTTTTTCTTCTTTTATGGCAGCTTCAAGATCAACTTAAAGTACTCCACCTCAACAGGGACAGATTGAGAGAGCTCAAAACATCTTAATAGTCATCATTATCATTAGTAAAATGTATGACATACAGACTGAACCTGATGCACTGATTTCTTATTAGTGCATTACAAAGTTTTACAAAGTTTCTCTTGCACTGCTGCATGACGCCCCTCGACCCTTATGCTCGGCATGTTAGCTGTAAAGAAGATAATTCTTAAGGAATGAAAGCCTACCAGCGCTCCTGGTTTCTCCAGATGGTTTTGGGGAATAAATGTATCTCAGGGACACATGTTGACATGCTTTGAAGCAACACACATGGTTTTCATGAAAAATCTGAGCACCCGATTGTTAGCTGATATCCCTATAGTGAGATATGCAGTTGTGCTATATCTTGTCATGTTTCATATTTTTCCTTTTTACCGATAAGTTGATATAGGCTGTTGTATTTATCTGTTTATCTGTTTATTCAGTGTGATTACTCATTTAAGTCAATGAAAATGAGATTCCTGTATTCTGCTACTACACTTTAAGTAAATGACCATCTGTTGCTGTTTTTGAATGCGGGGTGTGTGTGTTTGTTTGTTTGTTTGTTTGATGTTATTCTCTCTGTTTGAGTGATACAAATTAAACATAATGATAAAAAAAACCTTCCTCTTAGAAGTGGGTAGAATTTGTAATTCCTTTTACTGCTTTCTTGAACACATATACATAAATATTAGCAGAACTTTTACAATAATAATAAAATAAGATGAAAGGTGAGAGAAAATTTAATTATAGGGTTGTCACCTTAAGCTCTGATCACATCATATTACAACCCAAATTCCAAAACAGTAGAGAAATTGTGTAAAACATAAATCAATACCAGAATGCACTTATTTGCAAAAACTTTTTGACCTATATTCAGCTGAATACAGTACAAAGACACAATATTTAATTGTTCAAACTGATTAACTTGATTTTTTTTTTTTGGTAAATATACACTCATTCTGAATTTGATGCCTGCAACATAAGCATTTTTACCACTGTGATACATCAACTTTTCTTTTGACAACACTCAGTAAGTATTTGGAAACTGAGGACGCTAATTGTCGAAGTTTTGTAAGTGAAATTATTTCCCATTCTTCCTTGATCTCTGACTTCAGGTGCTCAACAGTTTGGGGTCCCTGTTGTCATATTTTGCGCTTCATAATGTACCACAAATTTTCAGTGGGAGACAGAGCTGGACTGCAGGCAGGTCAGTTTGGTACCTTTACTCTTTCACAAATGCCACTGAATGGCACCGACACAAGCAGGGACGTCTCTGAAAAAGATGTCATCTGAGTGGCAGCATGTGCTGCTCCAAAACCTGTATGTACCTTTCAGTATTAATGGGCCTTCACAGATGTGACAGTTAGCCATGATGCAACGGGCACTAACACACCCCCATACCATCACAGCTGCAGACTTTTGAATTTGAAATCTGAAATGTGGACTCGTCAGACCACAAGACACTTTCCTACTTTGTGTCAGTCCATCTGAGATGAGCTCGGGCCCAGAGGAGTCTATTTTATTTACGTTTTACACAACGCCCCGACTTTTTTGAAATTGGGGTTATACAATGCCCATTGTATCTTTGTTATCAAATTTCTTTGCGATTCTCTTTCATAAAATATACTAAAAGGAAATGATCTTATATCATATATCACATTATGTGCCTGAAGAGGAAAACAGTCATATTTATTCTCTGCAATACAAACTGCTTTCCTTTATAGTTCATATGTTTAATTACAACAGCAATAACTGGCACGTTTCATCAATGTATGGTGAAAGAAATCAGGAAACTTACCTTTCTTGACCTGCTGTGTCCCACAAATGAAGAACCACAGGTTTTCCATCCACCACTACAGTCCACTTGCAAGAATCAAGCCCTACAAAATGTATTTATGTTACATTATTCTGTATATTTTCACACATTTATGGGAATATAGTAGGATATAGATCAGGATCTTACCAACAGAGGCGGGTAAATCTAAAGAAAACTTCCCACTTTGAGCTCTTTTCATGAAGGAGGTTTTGCCCACACTGCTGTCTCCAATCATCATCACGTTGTAACTCTTTGATCTAAGAGGTGTTCCTCCAGAGCTACCTGCTGAAATAAACACAACACTTTATGATTACATAATATATTTCTGTTTCTCAGTATTTCACTCACGCTCATTATCACAATCAGCTACAATCTGCTGCGTGCAAGTATTAATGCTCTTTTTACCCAGAGAAAGCGTCCTTTGACTCTCTTGACCCAGGTGGATTTCAGCATAAGGTTGTTGAACTGGAGTCACTTGTTTAGGAGTCTTCTCACTGTCGACCAGACAACCAAACATAGTTAAAAAAACACTCGACATATACAGCGCTGATAGACCAACATTCAGAATTCTGCAAGTTTTTACTTCAGTAACCCATATTCTTTGCTTAATGCTTGCATTTCTTTAAGAGGTGAATCTGCTAAACTTTACAGAATATGATCATCACTTTGTATTTCAAGAAGAGATAAAAAAAAATAAAATTAACTACATTAAAGAAAAATCTGTTATTTGGTGTGTGCTATAGTTTAGGGGTTGATGATTATTGGCCTGTCCAGTTATCATTTTTATAATTATAAAAAAAATCTTATTTTTAAAATATGATTGCTGATTAAACCAAAATAAATTAATGAATGTGCTTCTTAGGCTCCAATGCAGCCACATCTCTCTGTCTGTAAGGAGTTTCAAAGATTAATCATATGACATTATTTGACAACTATTTTGAAAATTGATTAATCATTTCAGTCATTTTTCAAACAAAAATGTCAAACATGTCAAAATAGATTAAGCTAATCCTGAAAATAATCACAATTAATCAATAATGAAAAGAATCATAAGTAGCAGCCCTAATCTGTAGGCACCGGTTTGTAGTCTTGATCAGCCTCTTTCCTGCACTATTATCTGATTGATCACAAGTAATAGTCTTTCAACACTGACAGCTACTGTACTACAGACAGGCAAAGAGGAACACATTTGCAGACTGGAGCTGCTCCAGTGAGTGAAGTACAGCTATGTTTGAAAGGGACAGCAGCAAATGCAGAAAAGTTGGAATAAAAATTACAATCTTATGATCTATTTCTAAAATGACAAGCATGCCCAGTTTCTCAGTGGCACCACTGAAGATGCCCAACGTTATAGGCACAGAATTGAGAAGAACAGAAGCTGTCGGGCTGGAGAGCAAGCTGAACTCTGCTTTCTGCATCACAGTCTGGTGCTGAACTGGGACTACAGATGACAACTACCAATTTAACGTCTATTTATTTTTACTTGTTTTATATATTATTAATTTAAAAAAATTAATTAAGTTAATTTTAGAAATTACTGCTGGACTCCCTGCACTTTAAAAATGTTAAAAATAGCATTTAATTAAACATATGTGTAAAGGCATTTAAGCTTTTAAGTTTTCGTGTTAGAGTATGTGTTATTCTACTTAAATTCTAACACTTTTCATTTTAATTTTTACTGCAAACATATACTGGTTCCAGGTTGTCAGTCTCCTTTATTATTAATGATCAATATCATCATTTGCCCTGAGAAAAAAAACCTATATCGATGGACTCCTACTGTATATCTTAGAAGAATTTGTATCATTAATCTAAACTTTAGTAGAGGAGTGCAGGAATCTCATTTTTATCGACTAAAATGAATAATCACATTGAATAAATGTTATAACTCTTATTGTGATTCACTGTATGAATAGTTAGAAAAATACAGAAGACGGTCATGGTCAAGGTTGCTGTCACTGTCTCCAAAAAGAGAGAACTGTCTTCTATTATAGGAACTACTGCAAACAAGTAGACATGGCACATGTAGGAAACAGTAAAAAAATACTAGTATTCCTAAAACATACCTCCCCTGCCCCAGGAGAAACGTACTGTAATAATTTACACGCATATCAAGCACATCTCACTTAAAATACCTTCGATCAGACACACAATAACAACCATGCTACAGTTACCTCACTGCACCTTCCCCTTTTTTCTGCCCTTCACCAGATGCCTGTGAAAAAGTTAAGAACTGATAGAGAGATAAATGACTGTTTGTAACAACTGTTCTTGTATCTCGTCTTTTAAGATGTTTACTGAACACCAGAATAACTCTGCTGCAGCCACATCATCTATCATATTCATCTCTCTTGTCTGGCCAGCAGTGAACTCACCACAGACTGCTAATCAGCCCGATGGATGGATAACAAACCAACAATGTCACTGACGTCCTGGCGAGAAAAAAAAAAAACTGTTTATATGCTGTACATACTGTGTTTACTATACTATGCGCATGAAGATTAACGCAGACGTAAGGATTATATGAGTCAGAGGCTTAGCAGCTTGGTTGAGTCACACTGATGAGTGGCAAACCGTCTTTAGCAGTTCAATGGATAGTTTCATTTTGAACCGACATTAAAAGTCTTTGACCCAAATGTTAGATTTTTCAGATAAGCTAAATAAACTGATGCAGAATTGTTTGTGCAATATTAGAACAGGATTAAATGACAGTCTAACAAACCGTGCAATTTGTCTAAAAACTATGTGGAGGATATGTGAGTAGAAATCTGTCTGAGAGGCTGTCACATAACTCTTGATATAATCATTGTTTACCGATTTTGATTAGCAGTTACATATGAAATCAATCTCCAGCTCCTTCAGATTGCTGCAGCCAGAATTCTAACTGGTATTTATGCAGAGACCATATCACCCAACTCAGTAGGCACCAGAGAGGTTTAGAATTGATTTTAAGATTGTACTGATTACTTCTAGAGCACTAAAAGGTCTAGCCTTTATAGCTAATTTGCTGAACACAGCCTCGGATCCGCAGGCAAGGCTCTTTTGGTTGGCTAATTAGGTAGCTGGACAGCCTTGGGGGCCACAGTGTTAAACTTCAGTGTCAAAACTTACCTCACAGGCTTCGGAAGCTCTCCTGCATTTGAGGTGCTGATGCTGGATGATGGCTTCTTGTCACCTTCATCAACCTGCACAGACAAAAACATCTCAATCATGAGGTGGCACTAGAGATTCTACTTTGATTGCAGATTTAATCTTCATTCAATGACATTTTGATAAGCAGCATGCATATTGTTTCCTTTTTAGTTGAAATGATAAAAGGATCATCTTCATTTGTTTTATACTAAGCTCTTGAAAGTCAACAATTGCAGATCTACACTTTGTGTTTGACAGGTTTCCCAGGAATAATCCTCTGGAATACAGACAATGGGGTGTTTGCTTTGCATTATATGAGGATATTATCAGATTTTCAGGAATTTGTACTGTTTGTACTCCCACTGATATGTGATGTAACAACAGTGTAATACTGCAACCACAAAAATACATCAATTTAGAGAAAGGCAAAGTAATAGTGCTTTTGTATAAATGCCAGTGCATGTCAATAAGCTATTATTATATTATAAAATGAATGTACATTACAAGAAAAACATTTGTGCAAAGGTTAAGCATTGCATGACATGCTTCTTTTGCCATAGCTTCTTGACTGATTGTCATTTAGGCCACGTCACTGAATATCACCATCAAGTCAGATACTTGTTACTTGTTCTCCTTTTCACCGTGTGCAACATGTAGTGTAAGCCACATGTTCCGCCTTTTGGTTCCTTGTGTCATTTTGTTCTTCTTACAACAAACAGTTGATGTGCAAGAGGTGTTTTTTTATGCAAATAGGAAGTACAGCACATGGTATGAAATAACACTAAACATTGTCCAGTAATAAGCATCTACATCAGCCTAAAAGGCACCAAAATATAGTAAAGCTGCTCAATACTTAGAAAGTTCATTAAGGACTAGTCATAACTAATAAATTAACTGAAATTGTGTGCAAACAACTATCTGTTCATATGTGTATGTACAATGTGAAATAATCATAATTGGCTTACCTCTGATATTTTGTCCAGGCCCAAAGATTCTTCTTCAGTTGTCTTGACAGAACTTTCCTCCGTGACACACTCACTCACATGTTGTGTATCTGTGACTCTGTCCTCTCTTGTAGTTTGGTTTTCATTGTTTTGGTGGGCACGTGACTTACGATGAGATCCCATTTTTCTTCTTCTCCCACCAGCAGTTTCTGACATCACATCATGTTTGGGAGAAGTGGATAGTACTACAGGCACATAACTGGGAGTTAGTTGAGGCTCCATTTCTACTAGTTGGCCTTGAGAAGCAGGACTTTCTGCAAATGTCTGATGAGACGGAGGTTTGAAGAGAGTCTCGCCAGTGTGGCTGTACTCCACTGTTTCAGACACTTTTTCTTTTCCTTGCTCAGAGTCACCGTCTTTGTCCTCTATGTGAAGTTGTGGTTCTTCTTTTTCTTTGATGCTTGGGAAACTTTCAGTCTTTACATCTTCAACTTTTGTTGCTGCTTCTGTTGCCTCATTATCCACCTGCGGCTTTTGATGCAAGTCTTCCTCTTTTCTTCGTGATCCAAGACTCCTGCGGGAGGAGCCCATCTTTCTTCTTCTGTTGGGTGAATTTAAATTGGGACTTGCATTCTTCATCTCGACATTTTTACTGTGAGCTTCTTCATTCATGTTGGTCAGCTCTTGTATACCAGCCTGGGTATCTTTTTGCTCTTCTGCAGCTCCTCCTCTGGCTACAGATTTCACTATTTCCAAATCAGCCACAGCCACAACTGATGCCTCTGCTGATTTCAAAGCTTGGTCCTGTATTACGTTTGCACTCTCTGATCTATCCTCATCATTTTGCACATAGGTTATATCAACTTGTGATGGCTGTATGTTAATATCTACATTCTTCTCTCTATCCCCGATATCAGTTACCTGAACAAATGTAACATGATCAATAACATCTTCATTGTGGGAGGCAGATTGCCCAGGGAGGACAGCTGTCAAACCACCTATGACTGATGTCAAATGGCTCTGTATACTCTGCAGGTCAGATGATTTCACATTTTCATTCTGCAATACCTCTGCAGTTACAGTCACCGGTAACTCCTCCACTGCCTCCATTTTGTCAAAATCTTTCATGTCAGCTTCCATGTTTAAGTTGCTTTCTTTCATTTTATCTTCATTGTCCATTCCTTCCTCTGGTATCCTCTTGAGTCGAATCCGGCGAGTAGAGCCCATCTTTCTCCTCTTCTGTTTGGATTCTTCTGGTGAATTTTCACTGTCATCTAAATTAGTTTTTTCTTGCATCACTGCTGTAGATATTCCACTTTCCTCAAGCACATCCTCAGCTGGCTCTGCTCTGAAGTTTTCTTCGAGATGAATGTCAGATGGAGCAAAAGTATCAGTTTTGTTGTGTGCAGCAGAAAACAGTTCAGCATGTGTGATCTCCAGTGAAGCATCCATTCCTTGGGGGTCATGGTCTTTCTTTGCAGGATCTTCAGATTTTTCTCCAGCTTCATCCTGTCCAAAAACCTGTACATCCATTGAACACTCTGCTCCTGTATTATAGTCTTTGATCTTGATATCTCCTACAGTTTCTACTGCATCGTTTGTCTGTTGCATAATAATTTCTTGTCGCAGTGAGTCTTTGTCACAAGACAATGTGTCTGTATTTCGGACCTTATTAGCATCTTCTTGCTCAAGAAGCTCCGAAATGACGGACTTGGCGGTCGCTTTGTCATCATGAGATGAGATAGTCTGTATGTCTGAATCATCTTCTGGTGATTGTATCAAGTATGTTTTAACTGTGTCATGTCCTGTAAGATGACTGAAATTCTCAGGCTCTTTTGTGAGATTATTTTCTTCCTCATCAATGTCCTTATTGGATTTGATAAAGCCATCTTTTTCTGGGCTGGAAGTAATGTCTGTTGTCACACTTGTATTACCATCTTCCTCTGGCACCTTTTCTGCGTCTTCTTCCTCGTTTACAGTTGATCTTTTTTTTCTTGTCTTCTGAGTGGCTTTGAGTTCTAGGTCGATTTGCGTTTTTAATTCTTCCTGCTTCATTGTCTCTGTTGTTGCTGTTTCAAGGACTTCATCACCCCTTGTATTTACTACAAATTCTTCTTCAGGTTTGTGGTATGTGTCGGTAACAGAGTCCTTGACATGCTGTCGTCCTTTATTTCTTCGGCTAGACCCCAGTTTTCTTCTGTTCCCAGTAGGATTGAAGCCTGGGTGGATTTTCTCCTCTTTTCTCGCAGAAGTGTCCAGAGGTTGAGAGTCCAACGGAGCATTCATTTCTGATTGCAGGGTTTGTAAAGAGGATTCACTCTCCTCTATGTAGGTCAATTTGTCAATTTGATGGGTTTCTTCAGTTTGTGTTGGCTTAACTGCCTCTTCATTTAAAACATGAAGTGATCCTCTGACTTGAGATAAGTTTACATGCTCTTTTTGTTCCTCATTTGAAGACCACTCCTCTTTTGGTGATGTAAATGCTGCTTGCTCACTGCTGTACTCAATGTCAGTATGTTCCGGGCTGCTTTTTTCTGTGGTTATCTCTGGGGTCATAGAAGACCCTATATCCAAATTGTAATCCTGTAAATTTCCATCCCTACTTAACAATTCTGTGTCCTCATCTCTTTCATTGCTTTCTTTTGCTGTTACAGAAGGCACATTGGGAAGTTCTTGTTCTGCCGTCTCTGTGATATTTGATTGGTGAACTATCTGGTGATCCACTGTTAAACTTGAATGTAAACTTGTAAACTCAGAGATGTCATCGAGTGTGCCAACATGTACGTTTTCTTTGATGTGTTCACTAACTTCTTCAGTTTGAGTAGTGTCACATGTCCCAATCCCTGTTGTCTCTATTGTTAATGACATTTTTGTTATTTCAAGAAGTTCATTATCCCTGGTATTTCCAACAACTTCTTCTGTAGGTTTGTGGCATGATTCACCAGAGTCTTTGGCATGCTGTCTTCCTTTATTTCTTCGGCTAGACCCCAATTTTCTTCTGTTCCCAATGGGGTTGATGTTGGTGTTGTTTTGCAGAGGTTGGGGGTCCAAAGGAGCATTAATTTCTGACTGCAGGGTTTGTAAAGGAAATTCACCCTCTTCCATATCAGAGAAGAGTCCTTGCTTCTCTTGAGGAACTGTTTGTTCAGTGCTGGGGTTTATATCATCCTCTACTTGGCCTTCAATCTCATATATCTGACCTAGTATAGTGTCTTTATTTTCTATGCCACTAGTCTCTTGTTTGTTGGTATCATACACATCATAATCCTCATTTGTCTGTTCCAAAGCCTTGAAATGGTCCTCTTTTGTCGAATCATCATCCCATTTGGCATCAGGATTTGAATCTTCTTGCTTGGTAGCAAAATCGTCAGTACTTTTCACAATCAACTCAGACTGATGTGTGTCACTGACTTCAGTTTGTTTTATCAGGTTTGCAGAAATTAATTCAGGGTTTTCTGTGACATCATGTGTCACACTTTCAGAGAAATGTTCCATTTCATGCTTTTGTGTTGGATTAATTTCCTGTTCATGCACTACAGCATCCTCTGAATGATGACCACCTATGACTTCTTGACTCTGAGGAGTGTTAGATTTGTTAATTCCTTCCAGCTCGGCTACCGATGATCTATCAGACACATCTACTTTAAAGTCAGTCTCTCTTTCATCACAGTCTTCTTGAAGTTTTTCACTTTTAGGATTTAAACTTTCCAGGACAGCCTCTGGATAGTTTGTTGAAGTGGGGTTCTGGACCTCAGAAGATTCAGGTATAATGGTTGAATGCAAAGAGCTATCATGTGTCACAGGTATGATGATATCATGCTCATGTTCTTGACTTAATTCTTCTTGACTAGTTTTCTCTATTGTCATTAACATGTCTGTTGATTCAAGGGTTTCATTACCTCTGGTACTTTCTAAAACATCTTTGTGTTCATGAGATGATTCAGCAACAGATCCCTTCAACTGCTGCCGTCCTTTATTTCTTCGGCTAGACCCCAGTTTTCTTCTGTTCCCAATGGGGTTGAAACCTGTGTGGATTTGTTCCTCTGTTCTTAGCGAATCAACCTGTGGCTGGAAGTCCAAAGGAGCATTTGTGTCTGATTGCAAGGTTTGTAAAGATGATTCACTCTCCTCCATTTCAGAAAAGATTCCTTCCTTGTCTTGATATCCTGTTCGTTCAGCACAAGGTTTTATATCATCCTCTCCTTGGCCTTCAATCTCATATACTTGACCTAGAGCAGTGTCTTCATTTTCTACACCACTGGTCTGTTGTTTCTTGGTATCAGATACATGATAATCCTCATTTGTCTGTTCCAGTGCTTTGAAATTGTCCTCTTTTGTGGAATCATCATCCTGTTTGGCATCAGGATTTGAATCTTCTTGCTTGGAAGCAAAATCATCAGTACTTTTCTCAACTATCTCAGATTGGTGTGTGTCACTGACTTCAGCTTGGTTTATCAGGTTTGCAGAAATTAATTCAGAGTTTTCTGTGACATCATGTGTTACACTTTCAGAGGGGTGACCAATTTCATGTATTTGTGTTGGATTAATCTCCTGTTCACGCACTTTGTTCACAAAACCCTCTGAATCCTGAGCACCTTTAACTTCAGGTAAGCTGAAATGCTCAATTTGCTCCTTACTTGAAGGCAGCTCCTCTTTTGGTGATGAACATATTGCTTGTCCAACACTGCATTCAGGTTGTGTATGCTCTGTGGAGCTTTGTCTTTCTGTGGTTATCTTCAGCGTGATAGAAGAGTCCATATCCTCTGATTTTAAATGTGACTCACTCACCAAGTTGTCGTCTTCTAAATTTCCATCCTTACTTAACAATTCTGAGTTCTCGTGTCTTTCATTGCTTTCTTTCACTGTTACAGAAGACACACTGGGAAGTTCTTGTTCTGTCATCTCTGTGGAATTTGGTTGGTCAATTAGTTGTTGATTTACTGTTAAACTTGAATGTAAGTTTGAAGCAGTAAGCTCAGAGATGCCACCAAGTGTGTCAACATGTGGAATTTCTTTGACTTGATCACTAACTTCTTCAGTCTGAGCAGTGCCATATGAATCCATTCCTTCCAGTGTGGTTTCCATTGAGTTTTCCTGCACTGCTGTCTCTATTGTTAACAACATTTTTATTGTTTCAAGGGGTTCATTTTCCTTGGCATTTCCAGAAGCTTCTTCTGTAGGTCTGTGGTATGATTCAACAACAGACTCTTTGGCATGTGGTCTTCTTTTATTTCTTCGGCTAGACCCCAATTTTCTTCTGTTCCCGATGGGGTTGAATTTTGTATCGTCTTGCTGAGGTTTGGAGTCCAAAGGAGCATTTGATTCTGATTGCAGGCTTTGTAAAGGAGAGTCATCCTGCTCTATTTCAGAGGAGAGTCCTTGCTTCTCTTGATGAACTGCTTGTTCTGCAGTAGGTTTTATATCATCCTCTACTTGGCCTTCAATCTCATATACCTGACTTACTTCAGTGTCTGCATTTTCTATGCCCCTGGTCGGTTGTTTCTTGGTATCATAAACATGATAATCTTCATTTGTGTGCTCTAAAGCCTCAGAGTTTTCTTTTGTAGGATGCTCATCCTGTTTGTCATCAAAATTTGAATCTTCCTGCCTGGTAGTAGAATCATCAGCACTTTTCACAATCAACTCAGATTGGTAAGTGTCAGTGTCATCAGCTTGACCTATCAGGTTTCCAGGAATTATTTCAGGATTTTCTGTGGCTTCATGTGTCACACTTTCAGGAGAGTGATCGATTTCATGCACTTGTGTTGTTTTTACCTCCTGTTCACACAATTTGTTCACAGCATCCTCTGAATATTGAGCATCTTTGGCTTCAGATGAGTTGAAATGCTCACTTTGTTCCTCATTTGTAGGCAACTCCTCTTGTGTTGATGAAAACATTGCTTGCTCAACACTGCATTCAGCTTGTGTATGCTCACTGATGCTGTGTTTTTCTGTAGATATCTCTGGTGTGACAGAAGACTCTATATCCTCTGATTTTAAATGTGAGTCATTCAATCCTTTCTCCTGATGAACTGTTTGTTCAGCACTAGGTTTCATATCATTCTCTACTCTGCCTTCAATCTCATCTACCTGACCTAGTGCTGCGTCTGCTCCTATTATGCCTCCAATCTGTAGTTTCTTGGTATCATGTACATGATAATCCTCATTTGTCTGTTCCAACACCTCAGAGTTGTTTTCTTCTGTAGGATGTTCATCCTGTTTGTCAAAAGGATTTGAATCTTTGTGCTTGGTAGCAGAATCATCAGTATCATCAGCATCATGTAACATGCTCTGAGAAGAGACAATTCCAGGCATTTCATGCATTTGTGTTGGATTAATCTCCTGTTCACGCACTTTGTTTACAAAATCCTCTGAATCCTGAGCACCTTTGACTTCAGGTAAGCTGAAATGCTCAATTTGCTCCTCACTTGAAGGCAGCTCCTCTTTTGGTGATGAACATATTGCTTGTCCAACACTGCATTCAGGTTGTGTATGCTCTGTGGAGCTTTGTCTTTCTGTGGTTATCTTCAGCGTGATAGAAGAGTCCATATCCTCTGATTTTAAATGTGACTCACTCACCAAGTTGTCACCTTCTAAATTTCCATCCTTACTTAACAATTCTGAGTCCTCGTGTCTTTCATTGCTTTCTTTCACTGTTACAGAAGACACACTGGGAAGTTCTTGTTCTGTCATCTCTGTGGAATTTGGTTGGTCAATTAGTTGTTGATTTACTGTTAAACTTGAATGTAAGTCTGAAGCAGTAAGCTCAGAGATGCCACCAAGTGTGTCAACATGTGGATTTTCTTTGACTTGATCACTAACTTCTTCAGTCTGAGCAGTGCCATATGAATCCATTCCTTCTAGCGTGGTTTCCATTGAGTTTTCCTGCACTGCTGTCTCTATTGTTAACAACATTTTTATTGTTTCAAGGGGTTCATTTTCCTTGGCATTTCCAGAAGCTTCTTCTGTAGGTCTGTGGTATGATTCAACAACAGACTCTTTGGCATGTGGTCTTCTTTTATTTCTTCGGCTAGACCCCAATTTTCTTCTGTTCCCGATGGGGTTGAATTTTGTATCGTCTTGCTGAGGTTTGGAGTCCAAAGGAGCATTTGATTCTGATTGCAGGCTTTGTAAAGGAGAGTCATCCTGCTCTATTTCAGAGGAGAGTCCTTGCTTCTCTTGATGAACTGCTTGTTCTGCAGTAGGTTTTATATCATCCTCTACTTGGCCTTCAATCTCATATACCTGACTTACTTCAGTGTCTGCATTTTCTATGCCCCTGGTCGGTTGTTTCTTGGTATCATAAACATGATAATCTTCATTTGTGTGCTCTAAAGCCTCAGAGTTTTCTTTTGTAGGATGCTCATCCTGTTTGTCATCAAAATTTGAATCTTCCTGCCTGGTAGTAGAATCATCAGCACTTTTCACAATCAACTCAGATTGGTAAGTGTCAGTGTCATCAGCTTGACCTATCAGGTTTCCAGGAATTATTTCAGGATTTTCTGTGGCTTCATGTGTCACACTTTCAGGAGAGTGATCGATTTCATGCACTTGTGTTGTTTTTACCTCCTGTTCACACAATTTGTTCACAGCATCCTCTGAATATTGAGCATCTTTGGCTTCAGATGAGTTGAAATGCTCACTTTGTTCCTCATTTGTAGGCAACTCCTCTTGTGTTGATGAAAACATTGCTTGCTCAACACTGCATTCAGCTTGTGTATGCTCACTGATGCTGTGTTTTTCTGTAGATATCTCTGGTGTGACAGAAGACTCTATATCCTCTGATTTTAAATGTGAGTCATTCAATCCTTTCTCCTGATGAACTGTTTGTTCAGCACTAGGTTTCATATCATTCTCTACTCTGCCTTCAATCTCATCTACCTGACCTAGTGCTGCGTCTGCTCCTATTATGCCTCCAATCTGTAGTTTCTTGGTATCATGTACATGATAATCCTCATTTGTCTGTTCCAACACCTCAGAGTTGTTTTCTTCTGTAGGATGTTCATCCTGTTTGTCAAAAGGATTTGAATCTTTGTGCTTGGTAGCAGAATCATCAGTATCATCAGCATCATGTAACATGCTCTGAGAAGAGACAATTCCAGGCATTTCATGCATTTGTGTTGGATTAATCTCCTGTTCACGCACTTTGTTTACAAAATCCTCTGAATCCTGAGCACCTTTGACTTCAGGTAAGCTGAAATGCTCAATTTGCTCCTCACTTGAAGGCAGCTCCTCTTTTGGTGATGAACATATTGCTTGTCCAACACTGCATTCAGGTTGTGTATGCTCTGTGGAGCTTTGTCTTTCTGTGGTTATCTTCAGCGTGATAGAAGAGTCCATATCCTCTGATTTTAAATGTGACTCACTCACCAAGTTGTCACCTTCTAAATTTCCATCCTTACTTAACAATTCTGAGTCCTCGTGTCTTTCATTGCTTTCTTTCACTGTTACAGAAGACACACTGGGAAGTTCTTGTTCTGTCATCTCTGTGGAATTTGGTTGGTCAATTAGTTGTTGATTTACTGTTAAACTTGAATGTAAGTCTGAAGCAGTAAGCTCAGAGATGCCACCAAGTGTGTCAACATGTGGATTTTCTTTGACTTGATCACTAACTTCTTCAGTCTGAGCAGTGCCATATGAATCCATTCCTTCTAGCGTGGTTTCCATTGAGTTTTCCTGCACTGCTGTCTCTATTGTTAACAACATTTTTATTGTTTCAAGGGGTTCATTTTCCTTGGCATTTCCAGAAGCTTCTTCTGTAGGTCTGTGGTATGATTCAACAACAGACTCTTTGGCATGTGGTCTTCTTTTATTTCTTCGGCTAGACCCCAATTTTCTTCTGTTCCCGATGGGGTTGAATTTTGTATCGTCTTGCTGAGGTTTGGAGTCCAAAGGAGCATTTGATTCTGATTGCAGGCTTTGTAAAGGAGAGTCATCCTGCTCTATTTCAGAGGAGAGTCCTTGCTTCTCTTGATGAACTGCTTGTTCTGCAGTAGGTTTTATATCATCCTCTACTTGGCCTTCAATCTCATATACCTGACTTACTTCAGTGTCTGCATTTTCTATGCCCCTGGTCGGTTGTTTCTTGGTATCATAAACATGATAATCTTCATTTGTGTGCTCTAAAGCCTCAGAGTTTTCTTTTGTAGGATGCTCATCCTGTTTGTCATCAAAATTTGAATCTTCCTGCCTGGTAGTAGAATCATCAGTACTTTTCACAATCAACTCAGATTGGTAAGTGTCAGTGTCATCAGCTTGACCTATCAGGTTTCCAGGAATTATTTCAGGATTTTCTGTGGCTTCATGTGTCACACTTTCAGGAGAGTGATCGATTTCATGCACTTGTGTTGTTTTTACCTCCTGTTCACACACTTTGTTCACAGCATCCTCTGAATATTGAGCATCTTTGGCTTCAGATGAGTTGAAATGCTCACTTTGTTCCTCATTTGTAGGCAACTCCTCTTCAGCTTGTGTATGCTCACTGATGCTGTGTTTTTCTGTAGATATCTCTGGTGTGATAGAAGACTCTATATCCTCTGATTCCTCTGATATCCTCCTCAGTCCTTTCTCCTGATGAACTGTTTGTTCAGCACTAGGTTTCATATCATTCTCTACTCTGCCTTCAATCTCATCTACCTGACCTAGTGCTGCGTCTGCTCCTATTATGCCTCCAATCTGTAGTTTCTTGGTATCATGTACTTGATAATCCTCATTTGTCTGTTCCAACACCTCAGAGTTGTTTTCTTCTGTAGGATGTTCATCCTGTTTGTCAAAAGGATTTGAATCTTCGTGCTTGGTAGCAGAATCATCAGTATCATCAGCATCATGTAACATGCTCTGAGAAGAGACAATTCCAGGCATTTCATGCATTTGTGTTGGATTATCCTGCTCAGCATCCTCTGAATGATGAGCACCTCTGACTTCTTGACTCTGAAGAGTTTCAGATTTGCCAATTCTTTCGACTTCCACTGATTCATCAAACACCTCTACTTTAAAGTCAGTCTCTGTTTGATCATATTCTTCTTGAAGATTTTCACTTTTATGGATCAAATCTTCCAGGTCAGTCTCTGAATAGGTCGGTATAGTGGGATTCAGGACCTCAAAAGAATCAGGTATGTTTGAATAGAAAGAGCTGTCATGTGTTGCAGACATAACACTATGCTCACCCTCTTGACTTAATTCTTTTTGACCCTCTATTGTCACTAACATTTGAGTTGTTTCAAGGGGTTCATTATACCCTGCACTTTCTAAAACCTCTTTTTTGTGATCATGGTATGATGCAACAACAGATTCCTTTACTTGCTGTCGTACTTTATTTCTACAGCTGGACCCCAGTTTTCTTGTGTCATTTTGCTCCTCTATTCTCACAGAATTGTCCAGAGGTTGGGAGTCCAGAGGAGCATTTGCTTCTGATTGTAGGGTTTGTAAAGAGGATTCACTCTCCATTTCATAAAAGGTTTCTTCGTTCTCCTCATCATGTGTTTGTTCTGCACTGGATTTTATATCATCAACATGATAATCATTTTTATACTCTAAGGCCTCCAAGTTGTTTTCTTTTGAAGGATGGTCATCCTGTTTGTCATCAGGATTTGAATCGTCCTGCCTGGTTGCAGAATCATCAGTCCTTTTCATGACCAGCTCAGATTGGTATGTATCACTGACTTCAGCTTGCTCTATCAGGTTTTCAGAAATAATTTCAGAATTTTCTGTGGCATCATTTGTCACACTTTCAGAGGGGCGATCAGTATCATGTGTTGGATTAACCTCCTGTCCATGCACTTTGTTTACAGCACCTAATACTTCTTGAAGAGTGCCAGATTCATCCATTCCTTCTGATGTAACTCCCACTGATTTATCAGACACCACCATTTTAAAGTCATGATCATCATGATCTTGAAGACTGCTGTCATGTGTGGCAGGCATGATAACATCACGCTCACTCCCTTGACTTAATTCTTCCTGACTTGTTCTTTCTATTGCCACTGACATTTCTGTTGTTTCAAGGGCTTCGTTACCTGTGGTACTTTCTTTGTGGTCATGGTATGACTCACCAGCTGGTTCCTTGAAATGCTGTCTTCCTTTATTTCTTCGGCTGGACCCCAGTTTTCTTCTGTTCCCAAATGTGTTGAAGCCTGTGTCATTTTGCTGAGGTTGGGAGTCCAAAGAAGCATTTGTTTCTGCTTGCTCAGTTTGCAAAGAAGTGTTGCTTTCCTCCATTTCAGAGAAAAGCCCTTGCTTCTCCCGATGAACTGTTTGTTTAGCACTGGATTTTCTATCATCCCCTTCTTGGCCGTCATCTTCATACACCCGATTTTGTGCAGTGTCACCTCTTTCTATGCCACTGCTCTGTAGTTTCTTGGTATCATATACATGATAGTCCTCATTTGTGTGCTCTAAAGCCCCAAAGTTGTTTTCTTTTGCTGGATGGCCATCCTGTCTGTCATCAGAATTTGAATCCTCCTGCTTGGTAGTAGAATCATCATTACTTTTCACAACCAACTCTGATTGGGATGCGTCACTAACCTCAGCTTGGTCTATCAGGTTTCCAGAAATTATTTCAGACTTTTCTGCAGCATCATGTGTCACACTTTCAGAGGAGTGATCAATTTCATGCCTTTCTGTTTGGTTAACCTCCTGTTCATGCATTTTGTTTACAGCATCCTCTGATTTGACTTCAGATAAACTGAACTGCTCATGTTGTTCCTCATCTTTGGGCAACTCCTTGTTTGGTGTTAAAAATGTTGCTTGCTCAACGATGTATTCAAGTTTGGTATTTTCTCTTGGGCTGCTTTTATCTGTGGTTTTCTCTGGTGTGGCAGAAAACTGTGCAACTACTGATTTCGCATGTGACTCACTCACCAAATAGTTGTCCTGTAAGTTTCCATTCTGCTTTGACAGCTCTGTGTCCTTGTCTCTTTCCTTGCTTTCTTCTTCTGTCACAGAATAGACACACTCAAGTTCTTCTGGTATCTTTCTCGACTCTGATTGGTCAATCAGCTGTTGATCTACTGTTGGACACGGAAGTACACTTAAACTAGTTAACTCAGAAGTGCCAACAAGATCTGCGTTTTCTTCGAGTTCCTCACTCTGAAGGGTGTCAGATTTTGTAGTTCCTACCAGCACTGTTTCCAGTAATTTACAAGAATCAGACTCTATTTTATTTTCATCATTTTCATCTTGGTCTGCTTGCAGATTTTCACTTTTGGGAATAAAACTTTCTTGGTCAGTATCTGGATAGTTTGTTTTAGAGTACTGAACCTCAGAAGAGTAATCAGGTGTAATGGCTGAATATAAAGAGCTGTCATGTGCAAGAGACATGATATCATGCTCTCTCCCTTGACTTAATTCTTCCTGCCTCTGAGATTGCATTGCCAGTGACATTTGTGTTGTGTGAGGGGTTTCATCATCCCTCGTCTTTTCCTCACTAGGTTTGTGGTATGATTCAGTTGCTGAGTCCTTGACACGCTGTCCTCCCTTATTTCTTCGACTGGACCCCAGTTTTCTTCGGTTTGTTGTGAGTTCTGGTGATGGTGGGTTTGGGGTTTCAGATTGTAAATGGTCAGGATCAGCCAATACATTTAATGATTCAGTGTTTTCTTCTGGTGTGTAGGGTTCTGCTACGGAGACACTGTCTGGTATGTGGAACTCATCAGCATTAGTTGTCTTATTTTGGTTTGGTACCCGGCGTCGTGAACCAATTCTTTTTTTCTTTGCACTTTGAGCCGACATGACTTCTAATCTTTTCTCCTAAAGCATGAAACATTCAACGCAATGAGTCAGCACATCAACTTTAAATCTACCACAAGGCAGCATCAGATAAAACTGTATCTCAAGAGTAGCATGCATGTGCTAGCAGCAGTTTGTCTCCATTAACTAATGAGAAACAATGAAAACAATAATTTCAGTCTCCTATAACACACAAACACAAAACAGTGAGATGTATACAGATTATTGATTCTTACTGTTTCTACTATACAGCCAAGTTAAAACTGTTCAATCATTATTTTTAAAAGGTTACATTGCACCAGATACACTCCTCAGGAAATAAAACTGGTTTTAGATACAAATACATTTAAAACATGATTTCAGGCCTTCTACATGATTGTTACGACACCACATGTACTTACCAGCTCAATGTAGCACCTCTGTCATCTCACAACATGAGCTGCATTGCAATGCCATCAGCCTCGGCTGAACAGTTACATTTCACACATGGGGGGTTGAACCTTTACTGCAACTATGACTGATAGCTTCCTGTGTGGGTTACGCTTGCAGCCTAAGAGCAACAACACTCAGCACTTCCTGAATTGAATCAGGCTTAATTTTCCATATTTACTTTGAATTTGCTAATTGTACATGGTGAGTTTTTACATGATAATTAATGGCAGAAGTTTTTCAAAGTGGGAGGTAGGCCTCTAAGCAGAATGCATAACTGTGTATTTGGGTTAAAGAGAGTTCAGAGCTGCAATACTGGGATTTTTGTTTATCACACTTTCCAGTCACAAACTAATTAACATCAATATTAGACTCTTGTTTCAATTGTTGAGTGTCTATTGGTTGAAATAACATGATCAGATCACATTAACATCCAGGAATTAAGCAAAACTAAGCACGTAAACAGTCTTAGAAGAGGTGCAGTCTCAGACTTTGAAAACCCCTGCTCTATGGAACTATTCATACACAAAGGCAGGACAACAAGGAGATAGTCACCTTGGAAAAACATTTATTGAACAAGATGTTTAACTGCATCAGCACAAAGTGTCAGAGCTCAGAGAATCAGGCAAAACTGAATAGAGCATACCCCTCCTTTTGCAAAAGTGACATACAGTAGGTTAAATACAGAATAACAGATGATGTTTTCGGCTTCAAAGATAGCCTGCATGTTACAGCACCAGTATTTACAACATTTGTTGCCAGTCTTTCTGTCACTGGTATAAAGTATGCTTGGCGATGCAGCTCACAGTAACCCACTGCCAGTAATTTAAGAGTCAGCCAACAATTAAATATAAAAACCCAAACATAAACAAAAACAGTATGTGATTTAATTAAACAGTTAAAAAAACAGGATGGTAATGTAAAACTAAACCCAGTATTCCATTTGAAACATGCAGGGTGAGACAGAATTAGTTTTACACTTTATAGTGTAAAATATTTAGGTAAAATGGGTAAATCTTGCCTTGAGAACCTACCAAAAACAAAACAAAACAAAACAAAAAAAACAAAAAAAACAAAAAACAAAAAAAAAACACCCCAGGTCCTTTGTTGTTAAGTCAAAAGACTGCTATTCCCCAATATGCAACATGGCAAACCTCAGGCTGTCTTGAGCAGGCAAACACAATCTAAAAAGAAAAACGTGTCTATAAAAATTTGTATTTCACAACCATAGCACGATCCGATGAACCATCATTCAGGGTCTTCATTTCCTCTCGTTAGACCGGGATCGGCTGTAACACAAACAAACTACTGAATGAGTGCAAAATGACTGATTAAGATATTCAACTGATAAGAGTAAGTCTTAGAGTACAGTATGATAATAATCAATGATTTGTAAACTGACCTCCTTGACCGTGAGAAGGATCTTGAGCGCTTATGATTCTTGTCTCTGGAGAGAGACCGATACCTGCGTCTGTCTCTTGAAGGAGTCCTGGTGAACAATGTCCAAAAACGATCAAAATGAATTTTATCATTAATTTTCAATCAACACACAGTTTAAATAAAAACAGCTGTCACAAGCTTACCTGCTGCGACTGCGGCTGAGGCTCCTCCTCTTTGGTGATCTACAGCGTAGGTCAAGTAAAAAAAAAAATGAAACAAACAAAAAAAAAACATTAGGAAAGAAAAATTTAACCCTTCCTATCACTAATGCAACCTTTGGTATTCGTGATCCTTAAAGAGATATGGGTTATACGTGGAAACGTGGCTACACATATTTCCTTGTCTGTTAACAGGAGATCATCTGCATCCATAAAGTGAATCAAGATCATTAAAAGGAAACTGTCCAATGAGCACCAATCATGGAGCCAGATTTCAAAATACAGAACAAAATCACGGCTCGACATTAAGCCTTGCCTGGGACAAACACCAAGTAAAATATGTCACAACTTAATAGTTATAAAAAAAAAGTGAGCAAAACATATTCTTGAATCATCTGTCTACTGCATCGCTGCTATTCAACTTTTTTTAAGCAACACTAGACACAATGTTGTGTACAGTGATCTACTCAAAGTGCCTGATAAAAGTAAGCTGCTTGGAGCTGATCAAAAACAGTGATGGTGGATGTCTTTACTTTGAGGTCAAACAAACCTCGATGTAGGACATATCACAAAAGGTCACTTAAAGGTCATGTGACTACAGCAGCAAAATCACTGATGTGTCAGCTCTAAAGATAAAATATCAAAAACAAATTACACATTTTTGCCATTGATATCACTCAAGATGACTTAATGTCGAGCCATGAAAATGCACTCAGCAGCACAATTACATTGAGAACTGATCAATTTTTACAATTAAAAATTTAAGACTGATGGCAAAGTTCCTTGACCACAACTTTTGATCTTAAGATTTTTGCAGCTCTGCACTGAAATTGCTCTTAATTACATAATTGCTGTGGGAAAACTGTCCAGCAGGTTTGAAAGCTAGATTAAGCATAAAAAACTACAAAGAGCAGGATAAAAACAACTTACTATTTTGGGGGATTTGGACAAGATAGAAATGACGCAAGGAAGCCAGACTGATGGTGAGGGAGGTCGAATTGCAGAGAGGATTTGCCACATGATGCAAATGTTGGAGATATGAAGTTGCTTGGTGGCTGGTTGGAAGGGGTAGTTGTAGATTTTCCCTGCCTTTTTTGGGGGAAAGGATGGGAAGGGATGTAAAGCCAAGGGCTGTTCCCGTTGAAACAGTAGTAGTAGTGGAGAATAGAAAGAGTAAAGACGCTGATTGGTTGATAATGTGAAGTGGACCGCTGTCGATTGGGTTAAGGTTGGAGGAAGAAGAGGAAGATGCTGGGAACTGCATGCTCAGGAACCAAAAGGTTGGTGGAACCTGACGACTGGCGGTGCGCCTGGGTCATGTGACAACACCAGCCAAGCTGATTGGGGCTCGCTGGTCAGCAGTCACATGATGCTGAAAGAAGACTAGTTGACTGACTCAGATGGTGAGAAGCGTGGTGGTGACTCTGCAACGGGGTTCAGTTTTATTAATAGATGGCAACTGAACTCAGAAAGAAAACAAAGTTTACACCTGCAGAAAGTAATTCTAGAAAGTAGCTATAAAAATGTTTGATGGTTGATGAAGTGCTAACTGTACCTCTTAAGATATCCCCATATAGAAATATCACTTTGGTAGAGCTTGGTCTTTTACAGACATACGGTTATGAGAGTTCATAAATAGTCAAGTGCTGACATAAGTTGTCTTTAGAATTGGCTGTCAAAATTAGCAACATTGGCACAGATAAAAATACCCTTGAAATGATGAAATAAGTTAGTTCAGAAAGTATCACTCCACTTAATGTTGAATTAGATTTTTTAAACACATTGAGGGGGGGAGTGACATTAATATATCAAATCCTGAATCAGCCACATCCACATATGATCTATTGATGAACCCATTTTGCATCTGTGCCAATAATAATAAGTTTAGTTCACCGACATGATCTAAAGCAGTAAGTGTACTAACAATTAAATGCAGGCCAGAGCGACGACAGTCAGAAACTTTACCTCCTACTTGGCTTTGGCTTTAATAGGCCTGACTTCTAAAGATATGAGGTTTTCTGCCAGTGTGGGAGGTTGTTAGATTTAAACAGCTTTGCCAAACTAACAAACATCTGGAGGGAGTGAAAAACAAAAACAAAACAAAAAAAAACTACTGCTTAGTGTGTGGGGAATTTAAATCTGCTTTGTCATTTGTGCTTTTAAAAACACTGTAAATAAAACAGTAAAACTAATTTTCAAGTAGGAAATTCATACCTGCGTCTGACTGGAGGACTACGTCTCCTAAAATCTTCCCTAGGGCGTCTATTCCAGGATGGAGGAGGGCCACGGCTCCTGGTGCGCTTTTCCCCAGTGGACAACTCGACGCGCACTCGACAGCCACACATGTTCCTAAACAACAGGCATTACATGAGGGGGAAAGCACTTAAACAATGAAAAGAAAAACAAGACTACATAAAGAGGTAAAACATGTTCTGAAGGAGTTACCTTCCATCCAGGTCTCTCACAGCATCAGATGCATCTCTAGGATCTTCAAATTCTACAAAAGCGAAGCCTGGGGGATTCCTGGCAACCCAAACACTTCTTAAAGGACCATAGTACCCGAAAGCTCTTTCTAACTCTGTCTTGTTTCCGTTGTTTCCTAGATTCCCTACATAGACCTTGCAGTCAAGAGGACAGTCTCTATGAAGAGCAGGGTCTGCAAGAAAGAGAGACAAGCATTGGAGGACATGATGAATGCATTATTGCAACTTATTCTGCATCATCCATTAGACTTGTGAGGTAAATGTACACAGAAGGAGTGTCCATTAATAATGAGGGTTACAAAATTAAAAACTACAATAATATGTACATTGTTTAATTGAACTAAGGCTTGTTGTGCAAAATTTGTTTCTGATATTGGGGTTGAATGCTAAGATAAGGGACGTAGCTATTAAGTCTTTTTTTTTGGCCCTGATCCCAGTCTAAGTCCTTTAACAATGGGTATTTGCCAAGTCCAAGTCCAGTCTGATGCTTACTGTATATTCACTGTTGATTTACAAAAGAACAAAACAAAACAAATAACCATATTTTGCATAAGCTATATCACCGTGATTTTGTGCTAACAATAGCAGCCAAATTAAATTTGTGTTGATCACTGTAGTAATTCAAGGAAAATATGTCACCAATTCTGTACATACGTTACTTCAAGTCAGTGACACCCTGTTAGCCATGCAGTAATTATACTAATGCTTCAAATTAGGGATTCAAATTAGGGAGGCATCTAGTCAAATAAATGTCACCACCCCTGCTAGTTGGTGCCAGAAACACTGGTCAGTTAAATTATTTATTAATATTTTATCCATGTACAATGGCAGTTAACTGTTGCCTCGAAGATGTTATGCAACTGCCTCCCACTAGACAGCACTGTAGGCCTGGAAAATGGCAGCCCCTCTCCCGTATGCCCATATGGTCCAGATGCTGTAATCAGCAAAGTGGGACAGAAGGCAGCTGATAAAATATGGCAGTATTTTGATCTAGAGAATGAAGACAGGGTTGTATGAAGGCTGTGTAAGAATAAACTTGACATTTAACCACTCGACCAGAGCAATATGTAACAACATTCAGCACAGGCATGTGGTTGTTAACCTGCAAGGAGAGCAGGCTGCTGGTAACGCTGCTAACATTACACTGCATTGCAGCAAACGTCAGCTCCGGGTAAATGATGGCATTTAGCCACAGACTCTAACCCATTTAGTCAGTTGTCACGTTTTGTAGAATAATCTGTAATGTCCATAATGAACAGCACAAAAAGTACACATTCCAGCAGCATTCATGATACAATCTGGTTATTGAAGAATTTTATTATCTTCAAATGGCTTTTAATAAATGCAATATTTTTCAGACAATGTTGTAAGGTTGGACAATTTTACTGAGAAGCACAAACTCTTGGCAAACAGTTAATATGTTGATATAGTTAACATCTATGGCATTGATGGACCTAATAGAAGAAATAAAAACTTGTATAGATAATAAACAATATGCACTGCGTGTATTTATTTAAAAAAAAAAGCATTTGATACCACTGATCATGACTTATTAATCAATAAACTGTAAATGTTTGGCATCAAAGGGGTTGTGTTGAACTGGCTGAAGAGCTATATACTAGAGATGCACTGATTTCAATTTTCTTGGCCAATTCTGATTTTTTTAGGGGTCTGACCAGCCGAGTCAGATTCTGGCCATTTGTAATTTTCAGTCTTTCTAAGACCTATTATTGACCTATTATTGGCTTTTTTTTTTGCAACTTTTCTTCTAAAAATTAAATTAGATGTTCATAATAAAACACTGACTATTACATTTAAATTAAATACTATTTTACATTTTCTCCAAAGTCCTCCAGGTTACACAGAGGCCTTATTATATTTTCATATTAAAATTTCTGAATAGGGGGAACGTGATCTCACGAGATCATTGGAATGCAACAGTTTGCTGCAATAAAACTGTGCTGTGAGAAAAAGAGGTTAGTTAAATTGTCTGCATGAGAAAATGTTTGAGGAGACGCATCAACACAGGTTGTTTATTCTTCAGCCAAAATAGGAGGTGAACAGGAGGTGAGATTTAACTGTCCCTTTGTGAACAGCAGTTTGCTGCTGGCTAACATTAGCCTGAAGAGCTACAAAGTTTATAGCTGTTCTGTCTCCTAGTAGGCTGTCACTGTGTCAGTGTGTGTAGCTAGGATCAGCGCTGTGGTGGATATCATGGTCAGTTTGTCTGCTGTGCGCATGATGTGACCATTGTGCAGAACACGTGTGAATGTGGTCACGCTGAAAACTGGCCCGTTCCGGTCTCTAACCAGTCCACCGGTGCATCCCTACTATATACGTAACGGTAAACAGTTCGTGCAGATTGGTGAATATAAATCTCAATGTTTGGACATTACTTGCAGAGTCCCCCCCGGGTCAGTATTAAGGCCAAATAATAATAAAATTAAATTTGCTTTATTTGCAGATGATACAAATACACTGATCAGGCATAACGTTATGACCACCTGCCTAATATTGTGTTGGTCCCCCTTTTGCTGCCAAAACCCGTCGTCAAGGCATGGACTCCATTAGACTACTGAAGGTGTGCTGTGGTATCTGGCACAAAGATGTTAGCAGCAGGGGCCTCCATGGATTGGACTTGTTTGTCCAGCACATTCCACAGATGCTTGATTGGATTAAGATTTGGGGAATTTGGAGGCCAAGTCAACACCTCAAACTCGTTGTTGTGCTCCTCAAACCATTCCTGAACCATTTTTGCTTTATGGCATGGCGCATTATCCTGCT
This sequence comes from Lutjanus erythropterus, assembly GCF_056507025.1. Taxonomy (NCBI): domain Eukaryota; kingdom Metazoa; phylum Chordata; class Actinopteri; order Lutjaniformes; family Lutjanidae; genus Lutjanus; species Lutjanus erythropterus. The sequence continues at coordinate 26,446,578 of NC_139318.1, forward strand.
GAAGGAGGCCACAGCCATCAGGGAATACAGTTTCCATGAAAGAGTGTACATGGTCTGCAACAATGCTTAGGTAGGTGGTGTCAAAGTAAAATCCACATGGATGGCAGGACCCAAGGTTTCCCAGCAGAAATTTGCTCTAAGCATCACACTGCCTCTGCTGGCTTGCCTTCTTCTCATAGTGCATCCTGGTGCCATGTGTTCCCCAGGTAAGCGATGCATACGCACCCGGCAATTCACATGATGTAAAAGAAAACCTGATTCATCAGAGCAGGCCACCTTCTTCCATTGCTCCGTGGTCCAATTCTGATGCTCATGTGCCCATTGCACTTTCAGCGGAGCACAGGGGTCAGCATGGGCAACCTGACTGGTCTGCGGCTATGCAAACCCATACGCAACAAACTGCGATGCACTGTGTATTCTGACACCGTTCTATCAGCATTAACTTCTTCGTCAATTTGAGCAACAGTAGCTCGTCTGTTGGATCGGGCATGGGACACGGGTCAGCCTTCGCTCCCCACGTGCTCTAACCAAGTCTAGCCATCACAATTTGGTCCTTGTCAGACTTGCTCAGATCCTTACACTTGACCATTTTTCCTGCTTCTAACACACAAACTTTGAGGACAAAATGTTCACTTTCTGCCTAATATATCCCACCCACTAACAGGTGCCATGATGAAATATTATTCACTTCACCTGTCAGTGGTCATAATGTTATGCCTGATTGGTGTATTTTCTGCGTTGGGGACAATTTACAGCAGCTTTTGGAGGTGGTCACATCAGAAATCAGCAAATTAAAGATGTGGTTTGACTCAAACAAATTATCATTTAATTTGAACAAAGCCAAACTCATGTTGTTTGGAAATTGAAAAATAAATACACAAACACTGGGTGAACAAATTAAACAAAGCACAGATATCAGACAGTTTTAAAAGCCATAGTGGTGTAAATGTGGGGTTGAGCAATGGGGGAGGAGACTAAATTTATGAAATAGATTTGTTATTGCTGGATTTGTATAGATTTGGAATGGGGGTAGGACAAGACATCAAATGTTAATTTATGTTTCTCATTGTCAGTCTGTTCATTATTTATTACTTGTTTCTACTTTGTATTATTTTCTTTCAACATAAATAGATTTTTTTAATGTTCAAACTAAATAAATAAAACATAATCAATCAGTAGACTGTGCTCAATATTTACTGTTTTCTGAATGTTTTCTTACTTTTAGACTCATGGATTAGTCTAAATTGAAATTTCTGTTTAATTGACAGGGAAATTAGTTGCCAGGAAGATCTCTACTTCAAATACTGTGGATTCTAGAGATGTGCCAACACTCAAAATCACTGGATTAGGTATTGGACCGCAAAAGTATAATCTAATACAATCCATTAGTCTAATGCCTTGGCCACACTACGTGACTTTTTAAGTCCTCAGATCACTGAGAATGTGTTGCTGTTCTCACAACACATTCTCTGCCTTGTAATTTAAAGTCTTTAAATTGTTGTGCATGAGTGAAACCTGTCAGAAGTTCTGGCATCGTGTCAGTGGTGGAGTTATTTTAAACTCCAGGAAGAAAAAAGCAAAACAGCTCCCAGCAACTTAAACATTTATGCAATCTATTTGAATTTCATTTTGAACATCTGAATGTTGCTGACCAATAAAATGCTGCTAAAAGTTCATTGTCTGAAAAAGTTTAAATAAAAAGAAGCCGCAATTTTGCATCACTGAATAATTTTGTAAGTCACTGGTAAAGAATGCTTGTTTGTTGTTTGTTTGAGTATGATGTTTTTAGATAGCTAAATGAAGCCAAGTGCATCCATATAAATGTGTTATTAACAACTTAGTTGTTTAAGAGAGGGAGAGAAACTGTATCTGAAAGGTATTGGTATTAGCTGATTCTAATGCTGTACAATTAATTGAAATATTGTCGAAATTGCAATATGGCCAAGTGCAATGTCCAAATCACAGAAACTGCAATCTTTTGATAAAGGTTAACATGTGTTACAAAACATCATTAATATGTAGAAGTGTAGAGATGAAAAGATGCCCTGGCCTATGCATTTTGTTTTAAAGATTTAAGAACACTTTTCTTTAGTTTGTTAAGTACAGACCCCAACAAATGACACATCATCAGATTTTTTGTCAGGGAAAATATAAAATTGTGATGCCAAAATTATTGTGAATTATTGTGAATCATTTTGCAATTGCAATATTTGTCAAAATAACTGCAATACTATATTGTGCAGCCCAGACTGTCATGATTGTGCTGTTGGACAAGAAAAAGGTGAAACGAGACATCTCTTCTAGAGCAGCAGACATTTCCCGCTGTTTTGTGGAGAGATTGGCAACCTTGCATTAAAAAAGGCCTACCTCCTCTAACTCACAAAGAAATACCATACTTTGAAATAAAATATCAACTTTTGCTGGAAAATTACGGACGCTGTATCACACAGCAAATGCCAAACGGTTAATGTGACTTCTGTTTTGGCTGTCCTCTATAAACAAGATTACGTGTCAAGATCTGAGTACACGTACCAAGATCTGAGTGGCTTACCACCTCCACCAACAATTCCCCGGGGAAAACCCTGTAAGGGTTTCGAATTGTAGGGAAAAGTACCATCAGGAAGTAACAAGTCATCATAACTTACCTCCCATTTCACCAGTTTCAAATATCTTCTTGCCAGATTCCTACAATCAGATGTGCCTGAATGGAAAGAAAAAAAGTCAGAAACTATTACAGCCTGTAGATATAATGGTTAACATCTGTCACAATTTTACATCATCAGATTTAAGAGTCCACATAGGAAACTCTGTTTTGGGTACAACGATAACTTGTCAAGCTTCAATGTTGTCCTCTGCAGAGCTTCTTCAAATCAAATGAGTGCTGTTCATGGTCACATATAAAGCTACTGGTCTTACTGCCATCAAAGTCATACCTTTAAGCTTGTTTTGACCACATATTCTACTTTAATGTTGACAGCTTTAACATTGTATTACCAAGGCATCGCTAACGAGCTAACAAAAGTAGTTAGAATTCGTTAGCTTGTGCGCAACAGCAGCGTTGGACATCATATTCATACCATTTATTATTTCAGGACATACATTGGCTGATTTACACACATTCACTACAAACAAACTGCACCATTTGTATCTGACTTTTCTACCAAATATCGACGTTGCTAGACCCCTAAACAGCCATGCAAACATTAACGTTATGTTAGCTAGAAAATAATGTGCTAGATTAGCTAACAAATTTAGCATTTATCACGACGTGACGGTTTCCACCAGCAAATTAATCAATATTATATGAAACAACGCGTGTGGAGAGAACTAGGCAGGTCAATACGTTTAATGACTGTATCTCACCTTTTTGTAGCTGCAGTTCGATAAAAATGTTAGCAGCAGAGCAGAATTCACACCGTCCGATACAGCTACTAGCTAGTTATTAGCACAGATAGCGCTGCAGAAGAAGAGACACAACATCGCGACGCTCTTCTTCTTCGTGTGGCGAATAGCAAACCAACGTTAATATGCCACCTACTGCACCGGAGTGGAGCCTGTCTGTCTGCAGTCTGTCATAATAATAATAATAATAATAATAATAATAATAATCATGATAATAACAACAACAACAACAACAACAACAATAATAATAATAATAATAATAATAATAATAGTAAACTTTATTCATGTATCACCTTTCTTAACATAAAAAGACAGCATGAACATAAAAAACAGGGTAGAACACAATAATTAATGTAAAATAAGATGAAAAGTAAAACCCATTAGTGAAAATGATGAAAATAGAATACATGGAATGCAAATTCATGTGGACAAAACCCACTTGATAATACTAGTAAAAAATATTGCAAAAAATAAAATAAAATAAAATAAAATAAATACGTTGCATCATCCATATATTTTCCTGTCCAACTTTGTTAAAACAGAAATATTACATCAGACGTTTTTTTTGAAAAAAAGCTTCACAGAGAGTTTCTTTTCAAACAAGCATGTTTATTTATTATTTATTATTATTATTCTTAAAAAATAAATTAAAGTGTCTATACATTCTGTAAGTAAGTAGTAAATTTTACTATGGGAAATCGACAGCCCACTACATTAGAGAACAGAGTTTCTGCAGGTCCTTAAAAAGTAAAATCCAGAAATTTCAATAGGCAGCAGAAATGGATTGGATTATGAAGTTAATGCTTTTTTAAAATCATGTTACATTAACTTCAGTCTTGTTTAATGCACTTTGGGCAAAATTGTATTGTATTGATCAAATTAAATTGACATCGAACCACTAATAACTTTTATATTCTCTATTGTTTATATCTAATATATTTTTTATTGCATAATATTTGACATAGTGTGCACATTTTGCTTTACATGTGCACTAAGAGTGAAAAACACTCTTGATTTGTGTATGTGTATGTCATGGGTATTCTCTGTATAATGTCTAATATCTTTATAATACATTTCATCAGTGTTGTTCTTTCAGATGTAGAATAGTCCTTTGTAGTCCTTCTAATCCTGCATGGACAGTAATAATCATTCAGCCAACACCATCTGTGCTCCCCTGAAAGTGAACCACTTCAGTTTTCCAGCTGCATTTTCTCCCCTCTCCATCATCATCTCCATCCACTACACTGTGTTGATAGATAGGTAAGTAGATAGACAGAGTACTTCATTAACCCCACTGGGAAGTTGTAGTGTTACATAAATCACAAAACAGAGGACATGAAAACAAAATAAAAAAAGAGCCTAAAAAAAATAAACAATCAACTCGAGTAAAATAAAGTTTTGGACGGAAGCTGAACTAAAAGCTAAGACTGTACTCTAACGGTACGTGTTGAACGTACATTATACAGTCATGAATAAAGGTGCTCACTACAACCATAAAGGGTTCTTTGGCATGTCCCCAAAGGAGAACCCTTTTCAGCTCCTGGTAGATCATTTCACAAAGCTTCCATCTGGAATCCTTTCAGGGGATTCTACCAAGAACCCAACATAAAGGGTTATACCTACATCCATTTGTGAAATGTTCCACCCAGAACCCCTTGAAGAGGTTCTACAGAGAACCCTCTCTGGGGGTTACCCAGAACCTTTCCATCTTCTAAGGCCACTAACCCAGTGGTTCTACCAAGAACCCTTCAATATTCCAAGGCTTGCATCTAGAACTCATCCTGGGGGTTCTACAGAGAACCCTTTTATATAACAAGGGTTTCCTATTTGTATTTCAAGGGTTTCATATAGAACCCACTCATAAGGTTTTGTCAAGAACACACATACATGCCACAGTACCATACTTTACATTAGTGCAAGTAGGCAGTATTACAATGTGCTATTACTGAGACAGAAATTTAGATTTATTGAGAAATGTCATCCTCTTTCTTTTAGTATTTTCTCTGTCCTCTAATTGATGACTCAAACCCTGTCTGTGCTTGAGGGATAGACATTTTATATTAACGGCTGTTCTCATCTCTGTGTTCTTCAGTCTGGGTGTGCTCTCTCTCTGCAAATACTAGATTTACACTGTGTGGAGACATGTGACTGCTCTCCCTCAAAAATCATCCACTCCTCTTCTGCATCACGTTGCAAAATGTTTTAAAACACAAAATGGCAACATGCATATTTTACTGTAACCCACTGTCCAAATGAAAAACAAATTCAAGAGTGTTGTTCAAGAGTGACACAGGTACAACAGAAAAGAAACAGGGAAAAAATGTGTTTGGTACAATTTTGAGATACTTTACTTGAGCATTTCCATTTTGTGCATCTTGATATTTCTACTCCACTATAATTTAGACTGAGATATTGCACTTTACTTTATATTTATTTTCTTTGTATAATTCCATTCAGCTTTTTGTCAGTGTTGCAGCAAGAGTAGAGACACATAACAAAACACAAAAATATACAACACTGAAACATACAGCAGTTGACATAAACATGTGGCTTACATGCACAGCAAGTCATTTAAGCCCCTCTGGAGCAGGCTATAAATGTCCAACGTAACCCCACAGGGCCTCTAAATAATATAATGAACAGTGAATACTGTTAACATCACCTAGCAACATAACAATCATCAATGTAATATACATCATCACCATCAACAAAACATGACTCATCTCTATATTCTGGACATCAGCCTCACCACTCAAGGCCAACACTACAAATATGATACCCTTACTCTGAGACTAAAATATTACTTAAAAACATATGATGGGTATCTAACATACAATACGTTTCCTTTATCAAAAAACATCATTTAGTTTAGTGCCTTTGTTACGTTTCAGGCATTGAGTTGTGTGCATCTCCACCAGAAAGAGATTCTCCTAATAAACTTTTAAGGTTCAAAGAGGGAAAACTCTCTAATAGAGATAAATCTGACAAATTAATCCAAGTTTAATTCACAGAGCTGTTGTTTTTCTTCTTTCCTCTCCCATTAATCACCGCAGATTCATCTTGTGGTCCCTTGTGAGGGGCTTTTTTTTTCTTTTTTTGCTGTTAAGTAACCACTAGATTAAACTACCTAACTGTGTATTAAGTATCTAAAACTAGTTCTACCTTTGGTATTATTGTAATAATGTTATTTATCACATCAGTCACAAGAGACTGGTTTTCTGCAAAAAAAAAAGAACTTTTAATACTCTAATATGCTAATTTAGCTGGAAGACAGGATTTATCATTTTAAATTGGGGACTTTTATTGTGAGTATTTTTGCTTTGCTGTATTGGCACATTTACTTAAAGGACTAGTGCATAGGATTTAGCTGCATCTAGCAGTGAGCTTGCAGTTTGCAAAAAACATTGTCTCACTCTCCCCTAGAAGAACCTACAGGGTTTTTTTGTGAAACTTATGAAATCTGACTGTTCTGAATTACTGAAACGTAGCAGTGCGGCATGGTGGCCTCTACAGGACAGCTGACTATTTGAAAATCACTAATCAAAACTGTGTATTACTGTAGAGTAATCGTTTAAATAAACAGAAGTTAAGGTATTTAGAGAAGGAAAGGCTCCCACTATCCCTTCAAGAACGCAGTGGTGTTGTTATCTCCAGCTCAGACAAGCTTGCTGGGGATTTACTTCAATCAGATTGTAGCTGATTTGTAACCAGCCTCTACGAGCCAATCAAGGACTCTACTATCTCACCTCTCCCCAGGTTGGTTCAACCCACATTAGTTAACCATTTACTGGTTGTATTTGCAACCTTTTTTTAGACAATAATTATTCATTGTTATTGGGTGAAAAAATATGACTTATCTCCTGAGACCAGTTAACAACTTTTTGAGAGTAGCTGATGACTACTGAAATGCAGTAGTTGTGAAACAACTGTGAAATAAGGTTTGCAGAATAGAATCAGCAAACTCTTGTTTGTTTATTTCCCCCACATAGATCATATTCTGTCAACTTTGTTTCACTCTTACTCTCTTGATCTTCTGTAGTCTTCTGATCCTATAATCATTGTGATTTGACTATAAATATCCTGTCACTATTATTATGTACAAGAAACAATCCATTGCCTAAATAGCGAGCCTGAGAAAATCTGCCAAATTTATGTCATGTTACATCAAATGTATTGCTCTTGCATAAACAGACAGTATGTAAGCTGTTATGTTTCAAGCTGACAGGAAACACAAACTTTATTTGTGCAGTTTGACCTTAAAAACAGAAAACTGTTGCAGCCTGTCACTTAGTGATTACTGTGCAGGGAAGTAAATCAACAGAGCAGGAAGGTTGTTGCTCAACACGAGAAAAAAACCACAAACGACCCCTTGTAAGGGTCCAGGTGGGTGGTTAGATACTGTATGTACACTTCCTGTAGGGTTACAAGAAGCAGTGTTGAGTGTCGAGGAAGAAGTGTGAGTAACAGATGTCTTTGTATCCTCTCTGACCCTGAGACGAACCTTTTCACTTCTCACATCGCAAAACACGAGACAAGGAAAAATCCTTATTTAATCTGTCTAGATTCCACGCCAGAAATAGAAGTCGCCTTGTGGTTAATAGTTAATGGTGTGTTTCACCTGTTAATTACCATATTACGTTACCACACCAGCCCTAATTGTAGTCTTTGACACATTTTGGTGTCAAGTGCAGCTGACTTTGTTTTGAAGCGTCCTCTTTTGTAAACCAGACTGTCACATTTCTTGTTTGTAGTAATTTTCACTGCCTAATATGTTTGGATAGAACTCTGACTGCCATTGTGAGACGTCAAATTAGTTAAAAAGCATTTACTCACACATGACTCGAGCTTTGATTAATGATCGCCTGACGTGACAGATGAAATTGCTATCCTTGTAACTGGTGCCAGATAATGTAATGAAGAATAACTGCCCTCATTAGAGGTTTGGTGAAGGGCTACCCCAGGAAGGAGAGTGTTGTTTCATTTTCAACTTTAGCCCTCGAGTGTTGTTGATGTTTGCTGTACTTTCTCATTGTTTCATTTCCTCGTGTGTGTGTAAAAAAACCCACAAACTTTCAAAATCACTCACTTTCTTCATTTAAATATATTTTATTTACTGCATTTCTGACTTCACTGAAACCCACAATGGAGGTGGTAACTTTTCCATTGGCCAGAAACTGTTTACAAATCAGATGAAGGTGATGAAATGTGGAAAAACCATAAAACGTTTTCATTACACCAAATAAGGAGATATGCGTCATATTTTATGTGCTATATGGGCTATAGACACTCAGGTGCCAGTTTATTAGGTACACGTACCGCAGTCAAACACAACAATCTTGCTGTAAATCCTCCCTTCATGAATGTTATAATGTTTAGTTTTTGTTGAAGCTATTTTAGAGAGGTGTTGATTCAACTCAATGGTCATTTTTGATGATGTAGTTTGTGGTACTGTTGAACTGTATTCATTACACTGGACCAAATAACAGAAACACCTCATTATTTAGATCCAAATAGATTTATTTGTGATTTTTGGGGGGGTTAGTGCCATGCAAAAAGCAGTGTCAACACCAATCACAGATACAGAGAACATGAAAATCCTGTGTTTCATAATGTTTTACAGAGTCTCTGACATCATGAATGGAAATAATGCATCATTTTCTTTAGCAGACTTATGAAATATATCATGAGCTTTTTCTGGGAAAAATCGTGAGGAAATCTGGGAAAAGTCATGAAGTTGATTCAGTTGTTAAACAGGGTTTCTAAACCAAACATTAGGGATACATTTCTTTGTCTTTTTATTTGTAACAAAAAGCAGTGATGACATAATGTTTCTTTTAGGACCAGAATATAAACTGACAAAATGTCAGAGAGCAAACATAAAAGCATCAGAACAAAGGGAGCCACACATCTGGAAATCTTGCAGTCTTTTAAAAAAGCACCCAAAATTTGGATATAAATTATACGTAAAAATAAAAACAGGCATTTTATACCCAAAAAGCCTCCCTCAGCCAACCTTTTTACTTTTCCAAAGCATGTATGTGTGGTTCAGCCACAGTCTGTGGTGAATTTTTAAGCCTCTTGTAGCCTGTTTCACTTTACTTGGGTCCTCTTTTTTTGCCAACAAGAGTTTTATTGGTCATTTTCACCATTATACAAAACAAACATTTCGCAAGAGACATTCATAAGACAACAATCACTACTTGAGTACATAAATTTTCTGCCGCTTCAGACTCCTACTTACATTTCAGGAGGAAATTTTGTGCTTTTTACCCACTGCATTCATCTGAAAGCATACAAAACTTGATAAGTAACTTATTAGATACAATGCAATGTTACCCAGCAGTACATATTCATAAATATTAGCTACACCTTGACTAGATACAACATTACAATGCTCCTTACATTTAAAAACAATCCAATACTATAAGGCACAATTAAGAACTGTTATGAATGATTTATAAAGTGTTAACAACCAAATTAATGGGGTGCTCCTTTTATGATACCTTTGAGCACATAATACGTTTGTACTTTCCCTTTTAAAATTTTAATATGCAACTTTTTATTTGCAATGCAGCATTTTTACACGGAATTTAACTTCAGTAAACTATCCTTCATATACTTAGTAAACTCCAGGTATTTCTATGAATGGGCTATTATCAGCCATCATAACTGATTACCTACAGAAATAAAATAAGATTAAAACAAGAATAAAGTACAGTCATTTTAAGTTCAAGTTGAAATGAAAAAAATACTGAATAAACAAATTAATACAGATGAATTATTCCCTTGAGTGCATAATATATCTGTACTTTCCCCTTGAAATTTTGAATATGTGACTTTACATATATTTTAATATGCAGTATAATTATAATGCACTACACTGTTGTATTGTGACTTAAACTTCACTAAACTACTGTTACAGATTATTAATGATTTAGTAAATGAATGTTTAATAAATGAATGAATGCAGACATTTCAATGGGAAATATGATGATTTTTACCCCGTTGTGTTCACCTAAATGACATTCAAAACAGATGATTAATTTATTATATAGGGTACCATGCATTGGTATAGATTAAACAATGCAACAATACGTATTCAGTTTGAAATTAGCTCCACCTTGACTAGTTACAACATCGAAATGCTTCTTACACTTAATAATCCAATAATAACCCAATACTATAATGTATAACAAGTTATTGTAACACTGACAGGAGCCATTCCACCTGTATAATGAATACTTTCACTTTACTTTAACTACATATTTATAAAACTTTGAAATTTTGAATTTCTGATGTTTACTTTCATGCAATAGTTTTACACTATTCTGAAATTAACTTCAGTAAAGTATCTTTCCAACTTTATGTATTTAGTAAACTCCAGTCATGTATTTTATAATCCTGACATGAAAGCTGATTTTAAAGCAACCATCATAACTGATTATTTAAGGAAATTAAATGAGATTCAAAGCAAAGTCATTCAAAGTTCAAGTTGAAATGAAACAAGATTGCTCCTGTTTGTCAGTGTCACACTGTGTTTGTATTCATCAGCAGCAGCAGCAGCCAGCGAGGAATCATTTATTTAGGGTCCTTGGCAGACACAGCCATAAAGAACTCTTGCTTCAGGGGGCAAAAGTTCAGGGATAAAAGGGATCACTCAGGAGATTACTCCCATGTACGTAACACGGATGCCTAGAACACAAACAAAGAGCATTATGTTGCTCAGCTTTATTTTAGTCGCAGCGTGCATGTTTGTGTGTGAGAGCGAGTCAGTGTTATCCTGCACTAGATATCACCAAATGAAGAGTTAAGCTCAGTTTGTTTTCTTTGTACATGTCCCCCCTGCTGCCATAGGATTCTCCTTTTAGCTGTTTAAATGAAACATCTTTTTTTTTTTTTTTTGTGGCTCCACTCAGGGCAGTGTGTTTTTCAATCAGATTAGTACAGCACATTCTGTTCTGTTTCACTTCCTGATGACTGTGCAGCCTGTATCCCTGAATGAACTCACCCGCCGCGTGCTTCTGGTTACACCAAGACACTCATTCAGACAGACGTATTCTCGCAAATGCTTGTCAGGTTTTAGTGCTTCGTGAAATATTTAGTAAATATGTTAGCTAATTATCAAGGGTCATTGAATTACTTTAACAAAGAATAGACTTTTTTAGTGACTACTGAGCTATTTTTCTTTCTTACCCAGAGCAATTAAAGGGTCTAAATCTAAAAAATATGAGCCAAATCCATACAAATATGTTTTTTATACTCAAATTAAAGAGCTACAAACTGTTTATTGAACTTTTGACAGTCTGATTTTCCTGTTTCCTACCAGGCTGCTGCTTTCACCAGAACAGAAACAAGATGTTCACAATGTTTCAGGAAGGAAGACAACGTCTTAGGCAGTGTGTGTGTCAATATAGAAATCTATTCATGCATTTCGGTTCAGCTCAGGTCAGTTGAGTTCATTTTTGACCTCCACTTAAGCATACAGTACAAGACGAATGGGGAAGTGCCAACAAAGCTACCAGGACACCGCAGTTCAGGCGAGAGTTTGGGAAAACAAACAAATCTCTGCCTGAGCTGCAGTCAGCTGCCTCGATGAGCTTTTGAAAAGGATCTAAGTGTATTTATTGTTAATTACTTCAGGTGGGTGGTTGTGTTATTACACTGGAAAAAATCATACAGGAATTTAGTGGAATCAACTATTTTTTTCTCATAAATTTAACATAAATATACAAGTTTGATTTACTCAAGTTAATCAAACTTAAAATTTCTAGCATTTTTATTTTCAGAACACTTCACAACTCGTAAACTATAAGTCTTTTAACTTGAAAAGATGAGATGAATGAATGCATTGTGCAGAATTCAATCAACTCATTACATTAAGAAACATGATTGGCATATCAGAAAAATTCCCAGCATGCATTGTTTGAGCAACACATCATTGTACCTGCAAAACAGAATTGGTTGATTGCCAGTTACTCCCAAAACAACACATATTACCGGACCTTAACTATGTTATGTAAGTCACATGACATTGCACACACGTGGTTTACGTAGTAAAGTTTAGCCTTGTTAAAATGGCTTACCTGTAGCTCTACCACTTCCTTCATTTCAAGGATTCATGAATATGCAAATACACCCCATTATCATTACAAAATTACCTCAACTTTTTTTTTCAAAATCAGTCAACTCAAAATTTTACGGCAACACGGACACTAACTTTTTAAAGTTAAAACAAACAGGTTATTTTTACAGTGTGGATCACGAGTACACTGCCGTTCTGTTTCTGTACTGCTGTTTGTGAATAAGATGTACCAGTTCGAGACTGTGTCAAACCTACTTTCTTCCTCTAACTGATTGCTCAGAAGATTACTCAGCCGGCTGACAACATCCCTGTGGGTTTGCAGAATCAGGTTCACTTGTGTTATGTCACCTTTATAATTAACAGGATCATCATGTTCCCTTCAATAGCTGCCTGGCTGTCTGCCAGCACTGTGTGGTTGGACAGTGTCCTCACCACCTCTGACTGTGGGATTCACCCACCAGGAACCTGCAATAAACTTTTAACTCTCTGAGTCTCAGTTGAAACAATAAAGAGGAGCGTCTCAACAAATGTTCTTGGGTCACTTATTGTGAGAGATGTGCTCACAAAAAGAACTGATGCCATATCTGGAAGTTTTTAAACATTTTAATGCAAAAACATGATGAACAATAATACAAGCAAGCAGCAGTAGACATAAAACACTGTACTGCAAACATATGGACATAATATTACAGCAGCATTCTCTGACCTCAAAAGAAGAGAAGCAAAGCCATAAAAATCTTTTATGACTGTCATGGGAATTTCAGCAGCTCTTGTAACCCCCCCCCCAACTCTGTATGCAAACATTGACAAAACAATTGTTATTTAAACAGATAAATAGCCAGATTAAAGTTCACTTTTTCATGCCTAATATTGCATATCTTTATATTCATGATGACAAGATTGAAAACAAGATTCCATCTGCATTTGGTCTTCCCACTGGCTGTCCAAATAGTTAAAATACAAAGAAAGGTTTTGGGAATCAGAGTTAATGCATTGGATTCACTTGTAGCATATTGGTCAGATCTTGAAAGCTCGGATCCCTGAACACTGCACCACTATCAAAAATAATGTAACATCTATTCCATTAGCTGCACATTTTTCCAAAGCAAAATATCTCCAAAACACCTCCACTCTCAGATATGTGGGGATTGAAGCTTTAAACACCCACACAGAGGGGGAGACACTGACTCTTTGCTCCTAAAATGTGAACTAGTCTGGTTACATACACTGGACACTTGACGAGGACTTTGACATTGGACTGTTTTTGTGAACGCATATCCTCTGTGCCAGCTCTTGAACTACAGTATTACCTCACCGTATGTCCTACTGTCTTCTGGGAGTGTTCAATTTTTACATTATTACATCCTTTCACGATAACATCATAGTTATATTTCTACAAATAGACAGAGGCACATCTAATAGTTTCTATAATGGCTGTCACAATACCACATTTTACTACATTATTATTGTGGCCAAAGTAATTTGTTTTAAAGATATTATTGTGATATATATAGAGAGAATTTTGCAAAAATAATATCAGTCAATTTTAAACTTTGCTTACTGTACATTTTGTCTCACATTCCACCAAATTAATTACACTTAAAACATGAGTGTAGGGAGGTGGAGAGCGAGTCTGTTACCGTAAGTGTGCAAAAGCAAACAAAAAGTGCAGTTATACTTAATGAATACTGACAAGGCAACCAGACGAACTGATGAACAAAAGAAAAGAAACAGAAACAGAAAGGATTTAAGAGCATAAAGTATGCTTTTAAGAGGTGCTAGGTTGTTTATACGATATTATTTTATGTGTGCCATGAACAAGACATCAATATTTCATTCTTTAAATATAACATTTATCGTCTATACTGGTTTATTGCAACACCTTTTGTTAGATTGGATGAGTCCGTTATAAAATATGTAAAGTGACAATTACGAGGTTTGTTATAGCTTCACTGACGTCAGCTGTCCTACACCTAGTTATGTCATGTAGTTTGTGAACTGTGAGTCTTCAAGGTGGCGACCCTCCGTATCAGAAGCAGACTGAGGAAGAGCACTGTACTTAAAACGTCATGCACAGTAACTAAATGTCTGTTAAAGTGGGGCTTTCTGTCATGTGAAATTCTATCATATCTGAACACCCACATATATTGTAAAACTTGATGAGTGTGTGAAGCTTGGTTGCTTATATACACGGCCTTTTATGAATTTCCATGCATATAACTGATGGTCGAATATACAAATCACAACCAGCACAATTACTGTTGGTCTGTGATGCAATGTGAAATACCATTTTTTTTTTTCTCAGAATGTGGTTAAAAACAAGTATTTTGCCAAATGCAGATTTTTTTTTGAAACTGTTGAAATGATAACTCCCACAACTGTAAACTACTCTGTTCTGTTCCTCTCCCATGCTTTTCTCTATACCTCCTTTGTCTTTTTGAAGTCTCTACTTCATGTGTTAACTACACTGGCATGTTGTCAGTACATACCAGTGTAGTTAATAGATAAATAAGCAGATTTATATTTAAGCAGAGCCTCCGCGCATACTAGGCAATTTTAAAATATGCTGCTGGTGGATCTAAACTGGAAAAGTCCAATATTTTCAATTTGGGATTTACAGAATAATAAAGCTTCCATTACATTACTTATATGCTTTAAGACAATAAAACAGGGGTTGTCTTTTGGGGAAACTGTGATAGAATACTGGTTAAAGACAGCCTTAGTGTTAGTTAGTAAGTATTTAAACATATTTACTCAGGTGCTTTATTTAAGCAGTTTTGAGAGAATGGTTCTTAAATATTTCCAGTACATTTTAGATAAAAGTATTGTAGGCCATACTAAGTAGCATTTCCCTGATAAGTGTACTCTTTACAGATTAATATTTGACTTCTAAAACAAGAGCACATAAAATATGATGCATTACATGAAGTAAGTACAAAACCTGGACCAGGTTTATAACTTAGCAACTATCCTTATTATCCTTCACAGTGAGTAGTTTGGTCTAATGCTTTCATTTAACACTTGCTTTATGGGTCACATGGGAAACCCCATTAGGCTACAGTAACAAGAAAGGTTAGGCTACTACATTTCAGAGGAAATTATTACTGCAGAAAACCTGCACTATTTTCTTTGCAGATTAACATTTGACTTGCACAACAATGAGAGCTCATAAAATTCGAAGTATTACGCTACTTCTCAACATTACAAGAAATGATTACACATATCAACACCTGGATCAGGTTTTATTAGGCTACTTTAACTTGTCATCACTTTGACAGTGAATAGTTTTGATTTCAGTGTTTACTTATGCTTAAATACAGATAAGATGAAAAGCCTAAATAGGCTACTGAAACAGGTTTAGTAAGAACTATTGAAAGATTCAATTATTGTATATTTTAGCGGTCAAAACAGAAGCACATAAGAAATGATGCATTATACTACATGAGCCAGGTTTATAAGTTTTCATTTCACACTTTGGCAGTTCCTAGTTTCCTTCCAGGAAAAGCCCCAAAAGGTTCCCATTTGCATTTTTTGCAGCCTTTAAAGAATGTCCTAGGAATGTTCCCTTTCAATATTATTATAGTTCTAGGAAAGTTTCCTGAAGGTTCAAAGGCATTCATTCTTGAAAAAAGTACATGGAGAAATCTCAGAAAGGTGCAGTGCTGTTCGCACAGTCTTGCAAGTAGAGCGAGCTGCCAACAGCTGTTAGAGCGAGTCAGTACTGCATCCTGGCCCCTGACATGCTGTTGTTAAGTCAATTTATAGGTAATTACTGAAAAGTCATACTCTCACAAGAAGTTTGACTTTAAGAAATTCTCACATTATCAACTTTATAGCTTAACATCTTTACAAAACGCTTGCTGTGATTAAATAGATAAGAGCTAACTAGCACTTGTTATTGCTAGCTAATGTTAATCATCACCTAATAGCTAAGTAAAGATGACGATTTCTTATTATTTTACATGAACGCTAGTTAATGTTAATGTCAAAATAGTGTACAAAGCATGAAATTTGTATTTATGCTATATGTATCCGATAGCCAAACAATAAAGCTGATGTCATGTCTTGGAGCAGTAAACAGGTAGTGCGCTGCTTTGCTTGACAATAGCATGACGCAGCCATTGGAAATAATGGGTTTCAGAGCGCAGTGGTGTTGTGCTGTGCCTGAAAAACCCATAAGCAATAGTTTAGCTAATAGCTGACGTATTTTTCTTTTTTTAAGAGGTAGCTTAAATGACTTCAGGTGTCATATGATGGAGTTTAGCTAACAGCTAACGTGATCAATTCTGGACATCAGTCGGTCACTTTAGCCAAGTTACAGAGGCAGTTACAGAGGTATGTAAAACTTTGTCCTAAAAATTGCCATCCTGGCCAATTTTGAATGAAATGAGACCCCTTGTTTTATTTGCATAGCCTACTTAGCATTTGCTGTTTGTATATACAATGACACTAGCTAACAAGTGTTCATTAGAGATTATGCATCTCTCGCAAACAAACAAGAAAAGTTTATAATGGAAACTTTCTTTCACCGTGATGGATGAACACAATAAACACACACTTTTGTTTCCAGTGACAGTCACCCTCCACCAAATGTCTACTATTTGGCACCACAGCGTAGAGATGTGGTCGTAATGCTGGGGTCTTAATACTGTAGTGATATAGTAATACTGGGAGCTGTCCCTGTGTCCACTGTTCCCTCTACTGCCTCTGCACGTGCAGCCCCAGCCTTTTGAGACAAAGAAGTCAACGTGAATGTCCCTGTTCAGTCAGGAGAAAGTTCCCAGAACCTGCTTGTAGGCTACTTTAATACTGAGAAGATGGAAAACTTAATTAGGTTACAGTAATAGTTTAGGAACTAAGTAACCAAGTATACTTAGTTACAGTTTGAAACGTCTACTGCAAAACAGCTGTGACATGCAAAACAAGAGCTCATAAAATATTTACATACCAACCAAAAAATTAAAAATTATTAATAATAATTACAAATATGAAATAATTACACATATTTTGAATCCTTAAATGTATTTCAAGTTTTCTTACATATAACTTATATTTATGGTATTTTTCATGATAGTGTTAGATAAGACATTTGAAATACTTCACCACCAAACACTTGTTGTTTGGGAAAACATGACAAATGATCTCCACCCAGTTAAAGCCACAATAAAGGAAAAAAAATATATAGCACACACTTCAGCGTATTTGTCAAAATCCCTACCTTTAAATAAGTTAGACAAACGTTACAGCAACTGCACTGAAAGCATTTAAAAACAAACAAACAAAAAAAAATCTCCGGTAAACAAAAATAAAGAAGCGGGTTTTTTACCGTCTCTTTTAGAAACAGTAATCCGTCTCACCGCGCGTCTTACCGGGAAGTATCATGGTGTGCTTTTATTTCGGTGCTTACACATCCCGTCTGTCTGTCTGTACACACACACACACACACACACACACACACACACACACACACACGCGCGCGCGCGCGCACACACAGCTCTAGTGTGTTGATGATATGTGTTGTCAGCTGAGCGCAGAGAGAGAACAGCCTGCTGCGGTACAGGCTGTTCTCTCCCGGCCGGCCTGGCTCGGCACGGAACGGGTTACAGGTCAGGGTGTCTATTGGAACACAGTGTTCTCATCAGCAGCGGCAGCAGGCAGGCAGGCAGCGGTACAGCTACAGTACAGCCGGAACATTGTGTTACTTTGTGGCTGCTTTCCAAGACCTGCCCCTTAATTTTACACTAAACGCCCTCCCACAACTCTCCGCTCTGTTCTACCTCCCTCCCTCCCTCCCTCTCCGTCTCTCTGTGTGTGCCTGTCTCCCTCATTGCTAGTGTCATTTTGAAGTCAGGATCCATGTGGCTGCTTCACCGGCACGTTTTAGTTCAGAGTGAGGGATAAAGAGAGGAGAACGGAGCGCGCAGAAATATAGAACCCGCATGACAGAACATTTAGTACCCTGGACATGAGATAAGAGGGGCGGACTGAAAAATCTACCGACAGAAAAATCCAGCGCTTGTTTTTTTTGGGGGGAGAAGACACTGCAAAAAAAAAAAAAGAAAAAAAAAAGAAGAGGGACCGCAAGAAAATGTGAGTATTTAAATGTATGCATCTTTATTCTGCTGCTGAAACACTTCATTTTGGAGTTAATTAATTAAAATATACGGTTTACCGGCTTTCCAGTGCTTTCTGCTCAAGCCTGCTTGAGTTAAAGGGACACTTGTTATATTAATCATAAATATTTGATCAAAATGAGTCTGATAAACGTTTAATCCTCATAGAAATAAAAACAGACTTGCAGTTGATATTGTGTCATTAGAAGATGTCCCAGGATGGATGAATTTGTCACACGTGTTGGGGCATTTGAGGTTACATCCAAGTCAGTCAGTGTGCTCTGGAAAATAAGGGCTGATAAGACACCCTCTGTGTGTGTGTGTTTATAGGCAAGTGTGCGTGTTCGTGTGTGTGTGTGTGTGTGTGTGTGTGTGTGTGTGTGTGTATGTGTGGCAGTTGGCTGTAGTCCCAGTGGAGGTAGATGAGGACAACAGTTTACATCTAGGATCCCTCCAGGCTTAGGTGTATTTTCACAAATTACAGGTTGTCTAACCCAATTTCTGAGAATTAGTAACATTAGGCAAAGTGGAGTTCAATTCTGTGCTGATTCCCAGTCATTTTGGATCAAGAACAGTGCATTACAGGGCATATAATGGTAGAGTCTGGATAACTTCAAATGTATGGGTGTTATCATATATGTATTTGGGTTAGATAGAGGCAGAGTTGGCCTGCTGACATGTACACGGGTTGAGGCAAAGTCCCACGGATGAATCAGACCGCCTTAGGGAGATATTAAATGAAGACAAATAACTTCTTGTCCAAAGAAACACTGACATGAAATTATATGTTACCATCGCTGTATAAAAACATTAAAAAAAAAAAGATGTTTTCTGTTATTCAACTGTCAAAGTACTCACACCACAAATCTGTGCCACTGTAGCAGCATTTCCAAAAAGTGATGTCCTTGAACACAACTTTACAAGCTTCATTTTAAACTCCCTGACCGAGATGGATTTGGTTAAAAAAGACAGCCAGACAATTGTCAGACAATGCTCTGCCTCAGGATGTCTCAGTCTATAGGTCTGCTATGCACAGTGTGTGCTCACTCACACGATCATATATGAATCAGCAGTGGAGTACGGATGTGAGACAGAATGTACAGATACACGGTGTGCGCCAGTGGATGTGGTCTTTGCCTCATTGTCTACTGTTCCTGCATTCCTGTGCAGGGAATCAGAGTTAGTAGTCAGAGGATGTATAGTCTATATATGCCATTTTATCCCTATCTTAAACTATGTGCACTTGGTTTTCCTGCTCATTGTTTCATTAAAAACAGCATTTTTTTATATAGTGGAAAAGCAAAAAGTTAAATGGAATGAATAACTTAATTATCTGAATGCGCTGATGATGCTAATCCATAACACTGCTACTATTAATTAACAGTAATCACTAATAATTTAAATTTAAGGTATGGTCAATTTGGATAATTAACATCTGTTTATTTTCATTTAAAAATTGGAGCTGGGTTGAACGTGAGGGGGTCTCAGATTGGTGAGCACCATCAGGCTTTGCCAGCGGGGATCTGTGAATAGAAGGAACATTGTGTTCAGACACACACACATGCACTCTCATACACACATGCACACACACATGCACATGCAAACACACACTCATGCACGTACCTACCAGTTACATCTAAAATGAAACCCATGAAATTTAAAAGACACATGCAGGACCAGGTGTTGCTACAGAAGATACGGACATTTTGTGCTGCGCTTGTGTTGAAGAGTTCAATATACAAAACACTTGATGTTTTGAGAGTGACACAAAATAAAAGAAGCAGGATAAATTGTGCAGATATCAGTAGGACAGATCTTTATGGTTTTTACCCTGTAGTTCCACATACAGGGGTTGCTCCAAGGCTCTTTCTCATACTTCTAAGAAAATGAGCGCTGATCGTTGTCTTGATCAATACAGAGCGCTTAATGCCAAGTTGGTGCATCTCAGGCCAAACAGTGTTGCTTCATTTTCATACACTCTTTACAAACTTAGTCACCACAGCTGGATATCCAAATATTTGCACATGCTCAATCAGCAGCATCCGGGAAGTCCTGAAAGTGAGGACAGGACAACTGGTGGAAAATCTAGAAAGCTGATGCAGGGGCTGGAGAGAGCTGCGATTCCTTTATCTCAAAATCCACTGCCCTAGACAAAAAATTAAAGCCTTAAAGGGATAGTTTGGCTTATTCAAAGTGAGGCTGATTGTCAGTGTATTAGCTGCAGTAGATGCAGGTCAGCTCGCCCCCAGCTTGGAGAAGCAGAGAGGAGCACCAGCATGGAAGCAAAGCAATGTACTGCTGTGGATAAGCTCAACAACAAAAGGTATTTTAGCCACTTACACAAAAGGTCAGACTAAAAAAAATCTATATCAATTTAAGTGCTCGCTATTTTTTCAGTATTTTCACCACTTTACTTTGCTGTCAGATTGCTGTAATACAAGCCAAATATTGCTCTCTCCAAACCATTGGTGAAATGAGTAATTTTACCTTGGAGAACACGAGAGTCACCAATCTACCACTGCCTTGATCACTATGTGTTCTTGTGTGACTTTGGTGAATCTGAACTATCCTTTTTAAGCAAAGAAGTCGCACAATAAAACAGAAAAACTAACAGATTGAAGCAGTGACAGACCAGAAACTCCTGTGCTGGTTTCTCGCTGGAAAAGGACTGTTTGATGGCAAAGTAAACTGGTGAAAATATTCGAAATAACACTGAAACTGTTTTTTTAGGTGGATCTTTTTTAAGTGGCTAAAATACCTTGTGTTGCTGACCTTGTCAGCAGTTCATCGTTAAGCTTACAGTACTCCTCTTTGCTTTCCCAACCGGGGTGTGTGCTGACCAATATCTATTGTAGGTACATAGTGCCTATTGATAAGTACCCTACATCAAATAATCTGAACTGTGCCTTTAAAACATCTCTGCGGAATTATTTAATGACCACAAGAGTGCTTCGTGATCAGTAAAGTGGATAAACCATCATTCATATTACTGTCTGGGGGCTTTTCAGTAAATATGAACTTGACTTTACTCAGATTGACAAGTTAAATATGCTTGATTATTGCCCTAATGTCACATGGCATCCGGTGCAGGATGTTGAGATGATGGCTGACAGTTACACTAAGGTGTGATGCGATAAAATTATTCAGGCAAGAGTGTTGACTGCAACATTAGTGCGATAACCTCTTATCTTTATTTATATAGTAGCACAGAGACAACACAAACAAACTAGCGTCATCATAAGATTCAAGTTTCAAAACTGGAAATGTGTCTTTCACATGAGAATAGAATACATATAAAATCATAAAATGCTCATGTTACATGTAATAAAAGTTCAAAAATAAGTAAAATATGTAAAATGATGTGTACTAACAGGAGTAGGAGTTGAAAGTTAAGTTAATAGTTGACCTGTGGCAGTTTAAACTAAATACTAAGTATGAATTACTAAATATAAAGTGCTGTATGTCGGCACAGTTTAATGAGTCCTTAAGGTTTTACATTTTCTTAACTCTGCCCAAAAGTCCTGGCATTTGTAACATCCCAGCACAAACCCAGAACAGCTGTGATCTGATGCTACTCGAGCAAGTGTTAACGTCTCAGCTGTTGCATGTGATAATAATTGCCAAATAGTGTTTGCCAAAATGCTTAACATAGCTAACTAGCCTTTTCATTGTCTTCAAACAATGTCACGACTATTCTGCTGTGCAGGGCAGACTGAAAAAATGCCTTCAGCCATATGTGTGTATTGAGGTAGTAACAATGGCTGTCGACAACGATCGCTCCTGTGATGAGAGAAGCAACATTTAGCAGCTGTAACACCAACAGGTCATTACAATTTTATTGCTCTGGCAAAGCTGCTCATGTCTTTTTGCCACATGGAGGTGTGAGACAGCAGCAGCAGTGATCTATCTATCTATCTATCTATCTATCTATCTATCTATCTATCTATCTATCTATCTATCTATCTATCTGTACTGACATCAAATGTTTTGGTGGCAAAAGTACACACATTCTTTACTTAAGCAGAAGCATAGACATTTAAAAAGACTGACTGTCAAAAAGATTTGACTTCTTTACTCAAGTAATAAGGGACGAAAGTACAGACTCTGAAATGTACTCACAGTATAAAACTAAAAAGTAGAACACTCACAGTACCTGTTTCTGTGCAGAGCTAACTGAACTTCACCTTTTCTTCACGGTCAAGTTGCCTGTCTTTTTGCTTTTCGTCTTGTTACATCCTTTACATATTTTTTGTCCTATGTCTTTCCTGATACCAGAGGGAATAATCTTTTCTATGTATTATTGTCTCACCCTTTTAGGTTGAAATTGCTTTTAGAGTTAAAAAGGTGATGTGCAATAATGTAAAATAAAATAATTAATAAATCCTTTCAAATGCATTAAACATAAAATAATGAGCTTGTTTTGAAAATGTAAGGAGTAAAAGCACAGATATTTGTGTTAAGTTGTAGGGCGTAAATGTAAAAACTTGTCAGAAAAAGAAACACTCAAGTAAAGTACCGATCCCTGAAACGACTTAAGTACAGTAATTTTTATACTTCCCATCTATGGGTCTGATGCATCTATTTATCTCTGTAAAACAGTGTTCAAGGTTGTTTTATTATATCACAGTTTTGAAGTAAGAGAAAAATGAGAATCTGGTGCTACGAAATAGAAAAAAGTTCTAGAAAACATATCCAAAATGTTTTTGACAGAATACTTGGATAGGTGAAACACTGATTTGATATACTTAACCATATCTGGGATGAGAATTGTGTTATCAAAAGAAAGAAATTTTAAGAAGAGATCAGTAGTTATGATGCCCATGCAAGTGGTGGTCAAATGCAGCCTGAAAGACCCAAAAGAGACAACTATATCATAAACCAGACAGTATGTTGCCTCATAATCTCATAAGTTATTATATCACATATAAATTGTATAAAAATGTTTTTACAGAACACTTTGATATTGATAAGGTGAGAGAATACTGCTCTTAACCGTATTTAGGATGAGAACTGGCACGACCAAAAGAAGACATCAGGAGTTATGCCGATATGATGGCCATGCAGGTAGAAGTCAAATACTATTTAAGAGTAACACAGCGTGGTAGACCCAAATAAGATATTTCACATCATCACCTGTCAAAACAGCAGAGTCGAAGCCAGGCTCTTTTTGTTGCTCACATACAGGTGGCTCTTTCTCTGGATATTTCTGTTATACTGTGCTTGTTCTTTTTGCACGAGTGAAACAGAGTCTCAATAAGAAAATTAAAAATGTAAGTCTCCTTCAAAAACAATCCAAAGCACACTGTAGGGTTTGTGTAACATTAAATGCTTTTATTTTACATGGCAAAATGTATTCAAAATGACAAACATGAAGGATGTTTTTACTGAGACTGTGTTTCACCCATGCAATGAGCCCTTCACAAGAAGAAAAATATATCACCTCTGAGTTCAATTTTGAGATCAATAAGATGACAACGTATTGTACTTTACCATATTTGGGATGAGAACTGGTGCTATAAAAATAAAGAAAATCTTAAGAGGCCATTAGTAGTTACGTGAGTATGATGTCTGTGCAGGTAGAAGTCTAATACTGTTTAAAAAACACATTACTTAACCTGAAATACTGTAAAAAGATGACCATACTTTGGTAAGATATTATGTAGAAATGCAACAGTTAGTCAGTCAGTCTATTAGTCAATTAAAAGAAAATGAATTGCCAACTTCTTTGATAATCGATTAATTGTTTCAGTCATTTTTCAAGCAAACATGTCAGACATTTGCTGGTTCCAGCTTCTTAAATGTCTGGATTTGCTGGATTTGTCATTTAGGATAGTAAGTGAAGAGTCTTTAGGTTTTTGACTGCTGTTTGGACAAAAGAAGCAATATGAAGACAGTCAGTAGTTACGTTGATATAATGGCCATGCAGTAAGAGGCCTAATATTGTTTAAAAAACACCATCAGCTGTCAAAACCACACAGTATGTCCCCTGATATTCTGATAAGGTATTGAATTAGTTGAAGAGGTTGAGAATCGTGATTAAATTGAAGATTTGTATGTGCCTCATCACGCTCACTGAGAGAGATAACACGACTGTATTTGTAATGGTGCAGCTCTAAGAACAGAGAGTAGTTGAGCCCACACTTTTCCTGTGCATACGAGGAAGAGGACACTCTCTTCTCACTCTCATTGCAAAATTAACAGTGAGAATATCTAAACGAAGCTCTGATGTGCTGCAGGTTTAATTCTGGTGTCCATAAGATATGTGTGGACATAATTTATAGACTGACAAAGAGCACAAAGGGCCATAAACTAATGGCCTGGAACATACTGTTCTGTACTTTGGTGAGTGCAGCGTGCGTTACAAAATAAAATGACTGAAGTAAGCAACATGCTGCTGCTGCCTTTAACATATTTATAGTCATGTAATTGCTTCATCTGTGGGGGATCAGACAAGGTGCGGTACATGAGTGATGTCACAACCGCAGTGCAAAGTAATGCTCCTCATACAGCTCAGATCAATGTTAGTGTGGCTTTTGCAGTAAAACTGTAAATATATCTCTGGTACAGTACATGGCTTCAGAACATGGGCCCTTAAATAGCTCTGAGTTATATAATGTGGAGGAAAAAATTCAAGTTTCCTGTGTGGATTATGGAGATTGTGTATTGATATTTTTTGTCAGAGATTGTGATTTTCCAGCCCGGCTCCACAAATTAAATTTATTTTTTTTCCTGTGACATTTTCCTTGCTGCAAGTTTGTCCCAAAGTGAAGACATGAGACACGAGGACATGTTATTTATGGTGTTCAGATTGCTGATACGTAGGCTTGTTTGTCTCTGCAGTGTTACTGGGTGATGCCCACACGCAGAAATGACCACTGATCAGGATCTGCCTATGGATGGCCAGTCGGCCACGATTGTGTTTGCTGCAAAGGGCACTGATATAACACCTACTAAAGACCAAGGAGTTATCAAGGTATTTATCATCATTGCTTTTTTTTTTTTTTACTTTTTGTTGTAGGCATTGAGGCAAAAGTAGGACTCTTTGTTTCATTATATTTCATGGTCATGATTTTTGTCCGTTCTGTCTGCTCTTTCTGGTCCTCACAAAGTGTTTCTCAATTGAACTGTTTGTCTTTCCCATCTGTAGGTTGTGAAACGTCCAGGTCTAGATGGAGACCGGCCAATGATTGGGGACAGAGTGACTGTCCACTACACTGGGAAGCTGCTCAGCGGAAAGAAATTTGACTGCAGTCGAGATCGCAAAGAACCTTTTTGCTTCAATGTGGGCAAAGGTACGTGACTTTATTGATTACTGTTCAAACGATGATGGTGCTTTAGTGTTGTGTCTTACTTAAAGGCATAGTTTGGATTTTTTGGGAGTGTGGTTGCATGAGGGACTTATCAGTAGTCAGTGTATTACCAAGAGTAGATGGAGGTTGGCATACCCCCAGTTTGGAGAAGCAGTGGGAGCTGCAATGATGCTGGACAGGGTCAGCAGCAACATGTATTCTAGCCACCTGAAAAAGACAGTAATAGTTTAAGTGTACACTACATTTAGAATAATTTCCGCCTTACTTTGCCGCCAGACATCCTTTTTCCGATGGGAAACTGCCATTACACAAGTCAAATATCACTCTCTCCATATCAACCAAACTGCGTAGGCAAAATCAATCATTTTACCTCATAAAAGCGTGGGAGTTGCTGGTCTACCACTGCCTCGATTGATTAGTTTCTTTGTGTTACTGTATGACTTTAGAGTTTTAAAAGGTACCCCTCTCTGCTTCTCCATGCTGGGAGCGTGTAGACTGGCATCTTCTGCAGGTGTTTCGCGTACTATAAATATGTATGCCAAATTTCCCAAATCTTAAACTATCTATTTAAAGGAAAAAATTGATCATTTGGAAAATATGCTTAATTTCTCATTTGCTGAGAGTTAGATGAGCAGATTTCTATTTTAGCTTAGCTTGAAGACAGAAACATGGAGCCCACCCTCTGGCATCATTAAAACCCACCGATTGACATGTTTATATCTTGTTTCTTTAATTCATACAAAAAAAACAAAGTGTTGAAACAAGCTGTGTTTTTTGGGGGGCGATTGTGTGGATATTTGCTGGACTCTTTTTCTGTCTGGGGGCAGTAACTTCCTGGAGTCTCTGCTGGTTGCTTAGAGCAAAGCAATACTCCCCCTCGTGAAACCACAGCTGGTCATTCTTACATCGTCACTTTTCAAAGGATTAAAAAAATAGATATAACATATTAATTAATGAGCTGTAGAGGTACAGGTGGCAGGTTTTGTGACCTTTAGACAGAGCCAGGATAACTGTATTCTTATGCTTCCATTCAGTGTTTCTCAGACTTTTTGTACCATGTACCACCTCAGACAATATTGAGCTATCCAAGCACCACCTTACTGGTTTACACTGTTTGGTGCGAGCATTAGCTTGTGACACTTCATTGGTGCTTCATTAACAGTTGTGCTCAGTTTACTGTCATGTTGATTTTCAACACAGCTGCTTAAAATATTCTCCTCCTGATCTGCACCTCTCTTTGTAATATTTCACATTTGGAGAGACCATTGTAGTTTTTTTGAAACATTCTTAGTCTCTACATTGTGCCTTTGCTTATTATCTTGCTGTGTAGTTTGACTTGTAACTACTGGTAGTCATGGATAATGTATGTGTGCGCTACGTGCATAATGTGTGACACTTATTTTCAGAAAAATAAGTGAATAAGTGCATTCCTCAAAATGTCAAACTATTCCTTTAAATTTACATCCTTGAAAGAAATCATGACATAATTTTTGAGCCAGTTTTATGAACCAGCGTCATCTCTCCTCATAGTTTTTTATTTGCTTCACCCACTCACAGGACAAGTCCTCAAGGCCTGGGACATTGGTGTGTTGTCCATGCAGAGAGGTGAGGTGTGTACCTTACTGTGTAAACCGGAGTACGCTTATGGAATAGCTGGAAATCCTGACAAAATTCCTCCCAGCTCTTCAGTAGTGTTCGAGGTAGGTGTGCCACGTCAGTGCTGCCATTTGTGTCGTGCATTATTTCTGCATCTCACCAAGGGACCCTGGTAATTTAGGAGCATGTGTCAGTCTCTGCACATGGAGTTCTCCGGTCATAAAATTAACTGGTTTGTCTATTTTAATCCCTCTCAGTCAAACAGCCAGAGTAGTTCAGCTGCCACTCTTCACACCAGTCTGTTTGGAGCTCGGTGGCGATGCGGTTCAGGCTTCCTCTGTCCTCTGTAATCAATGATAATTATGATTCAGTTCTGAGAAAAATCAAGAGATTTAGCCAGTGGCTCTGCTTTACAAGTTACCCCCCATGGCTACATTTCAGTCAGAAAAATTAATATTCTACTCCCGATAAAATCTCTTTTGTCAATACTCCACTTCATCATTATCATTTCATGTGTCAGGTGTGACCAAGTGCCATTTAATCAGGTGTTTAATACTAAATTCTTAAGTGATGGACAAGGATATTGAATTCTGAGTAACACTTAACTTTGAGTCCCACTAATTAGCAGTATATTAACAGTTAATAAGTGGTTTATTACACACTATAATGTAGTTTTGAGCAGATATAAGTGTTAATTAAGGTATTTGTCTTTAACTACATTCATCCTGGGGGCTCCCATAAGTGGAGGCTGGTCTTTCTCCTTGCCAGTGAGAAAAACTAATTTAAAAATGTAGTACTTTGGCTCTGATGCAGCTGGCGCTCTCTCTTTATTCAATTTATAAAACTTTGGGGAGCTGATTTGTTTATTTATTTATTCAAACTTTCAATTATCTTTAAGAAATGCTGCTGGCAGCTTACCTCTATTTTTTGTTATCACATAATGTTGTAAAAGTCTGTTTTAATTAAACATATGCTTAAATGCATTTTAGCAAAGTTTTATGTTGCCATTTGTGTTGTTCTAAATTTTGAAACCAAGATTTTCATTTTTACTGCAAATGTGCACTTCAAATGTTGATTATTGGTTTCCTTCATTATTGATTATTAATAATTGGTTATTGGTATCAGCCCTGAAAAAAACATACAGTATCAGTCAACCCTCTTTTAATAACATGAAATGTCTTCATCAGAGAAGTTGTACTTACATAAACACTTAAAGATGGCTCCCAATCTTTTTAGAGCTACGTTATAATGTGTTATAAACCATTTATTGATACACTGCTTATAAATGGTCAATAGGGGGACTTAAACTAAAGTGTTACTGAATTCTGTTAGCATGTACTGTCAACCCTGATGACCTACTGATGGGATGGTCATTACAAACTCATGCTTTGCAGTCAAATGTTGTTTAAAACCAGGCAACCTCATTTTAAACTTAGAGGAGCGTTCAGGCAGCACAAACCTCCTCCGAGGCCGATACTCCACTGCATTATGATACGCAAATCTGCAAACGCAAAACTCATTACATCACTATTAATGCTCGTTCTTGTGAAGCATGAAGTAGTAATTGTTTTCCTTGCCGTCTCTTGTGGAGTTAATTGTAGACAGTTCACATTTACATGTGAGTAAGAGTATAATAAGTTGTATGATATGTGTCTATTTACACTTCCATTGCCACACTCTAGTGTGAGAAAAAAGAAAGTTTCAGTTGTAGTGGTTCCGTCCCCGAGTGCTCCATAAAGACTGTGCAGGCTACCCCAGACGGTCATTGGTACCCATGAATGTAGATCGTAATTGCATTGCTGCAATTTGCTGTGTTGTCACTTCTGAACTTTACTACCGTGTACTGGATTTGAATATGCATGCATTTATTCCGCCAAGGTAAAATTCCCTGTCACGCAGTGTTAACAAAAGTAATTTGTGTATTCGCCCTGTGTTTTGTATCCGCTTTACAATTAATTATGTTCTTCCTTGGTCTGTTTGACAGCCTTCTGCCAACTTTCATTAAAATCGGGCTAGCGTATACTATATTTAGAATGTTTACTTTGCTGTCAGACTTTTTCCTTTTTGTATAACTGCCGTTATATAAGCCAAATATCACTGTCTCCAAACCGAACAAACTCCATAGGCGAAATCAGTAATTTTACTTCGCAAAAGTTGTTGGTTTACTGCTGCCACAGTTGGTTAGTTTCTTTGTGACTTATGTCTTTTAAAAGAAGGTTAGTTTGGATTCTCAGGAGTTACACAATAATACAAGCAAAACGACAGATCAGAGCAGTGGTGGACCAGCGACCAGACAGGGATATTTGAATTCTGTAAAAATAATTTCCTGTTGGAAAAGACGTTACACTGCATTGACATTTTTAGGTTGACCTTTTTAAGTGGCTAAAATACATTTTGTTGCTGACCCTGTCCACATTAGTACATTGCTTTGCTGTTGAACACTGTTACTACTGGATTTAAGATGTATGCCATTTACTCCACCAAGGCCGAATTCCTTATCTTGCAATGTTAACAAAAGTGAAAAAGAGTTTGTGTGTTCGTCCCATGAGTCAGACTCACTCCACAACTGATTTAGTTTTTTCTTGATATGTATTATAGCTTTCCACCAATGGCTCTGAAAATGTAACCTCCCCATGATCCCCAAGTTTCCAAAGATAAACATTTAAGAATACAAACTGGTTTGCTACAGCAATTTAAAATACCCCGTCATATACAATAGAAATAAAAACCCAATTCAATGCATGACAAAAGCACAGACAAATCTGACAGCTAGCCATTTTCATCATGGGTATTAAATACCAATATTAAGTGACACAAGAGTTGCTGAGGTTATGTCCAATGCACGGCTAACCAAAAAAATGTTTAGAAACGGTTGTTTGCATTTTTTGTGAAGTGTGAGTAAAATATGTTAGCAATGGAAATAAAACAGTTAACTTTCAGAAAAACAAAACAAAAAACAAACAAACAAACAAACAAAACATCTGTACACAAAAAAAAATTGGGGGAGAATGTGTATAATATGATACAAAAGACATTAAAATAGTTCCATTTTATGGTATTGTACAACTAAAAAAAGTCTGCAACAGTATCTATAGATGTACTGTCTAGACAGAGCAGATAATTCAAGATCATCAATAAGATCATTTGTCAAACCTAAAGCTACCAAGGAAGAGAGGATGGGGAAGAGGATGTTAAGGGATTATGTAGCTGAGAGGGATTTGTTTGTCCTACCTGGCTGATTCATCGTGTTTGTCTTGTCCTTACAAAGGTATGAAGTATATACATACACAGTCTACCTGAACTTTATCTCCACTGGTCATTATTTCTTTCTCGTCTTTTTTATTTTTTTTTATTTCCCTGACTTATGTGCTGACTCCTACTTGTTTTTCGTCATGTATTTGTTTTTCTCCTCCCACACCTACACAGAGTTAAGCAGAGCTGTAATTTTATATTCTGCTGTGCGCTTGTTTGTGTAGCTCAATGATTAAATAAACGTTTAAAACAGATGGAGCTGCTCAAGTTTGAAGGAGAGATGCTCACAGACGACGGCGGCATCTTAAGAAGAATAAAGGTCAAAGGGGACGGCTACACAAATCCCAACGATGGAGCAAGTGTTGACGGTAAATCTCTCCTCTTTTCCTCATGGATCAAGTTACGTGAACACATGAATTGGTTTCATCAGAGGTTAAATTGTGGCGTAATTCACCTCCCACAGTGCACCTGGAGGGAAGCTGCAATGGCAGGCTGTTTGACTGTCGGGACGTCAGCTTTATTGTTGGGGAGGCTGAAGATAAAGGTGTTCCTCTCGGAGTGGACCGAGCCATGGACAAGATGCAGAAAGGAGAGTGCTGCGTACTTTACTTAAAACCAAAGTAAGTTAATGAAAAAACCTGAAAATGTGATCATTGTCCCGTCTTTTGTTCTGGCTATACAGTTACACTGAGCTGTCTACAGTATTTATGTAGGATCGCTCCAGTAATCATCTCTGCTGTGCTCCTTCATTACACCAATTCAGACTAAATACAACAATTATGTCCCCAGGAACTTCACTGTACGTTCATTTTGCTATTTTAATTTTGAAGGCCGATACCGTATTTTGAAAAATCCCTAAATTTACAAACATCAAATATTTCAGTAGAATCAGCTTTATATGTGTTATAGGGTGATCTGGTGAAATTTCAGGGCACATGAGTTGCTTGTGAGCCTGTCAGAAGGATTGAGACATGTAGAATAATTTACATTAACATCAGACTGTAACTGATCATCTGTTATCAATAGGATGAAGATCAGTAACAGATTCTGAGCATGATATGAAGCACAGTGTCTTGGCACAGGTGACAGGTGTGTAACAGTCATTTTAAACATCTTTTCAGCAGATAAGATTGTCATAAAGCTGCAGGAGCTACAAATACATTTTTAAGATGTTTTTTTTCATGGTAAATTCCTCTGACGGCGACAACTGTACTCTCTGTCGTTTGGTTTAAAATCAGGGTAATTAACATCAACATTCTGTTATTTATGACAGCCAATCATCGCCATATACAAGTGAAAACACATCAATAATACTTATACTACTTACAGTAATGAACAGGACATTTTTAAAAACTAAAAGCAGGAGGAATAGCTGATTTCACAGATTAATATATTGTTCATAATTGTTCACTGTAACAATTAATTTTCTAGACAAACAGGACAGAATTCATGATTTGGGACAGCTGCTTGTAATTCAGGACTGTCCTGAACTTTTCTGGACATCTAGTCACCCCAATGTGTGCACATACAAGGAATCTGAGTCCGGTTTTAAGTACCTCTCAGTGTTAGACATAGTTCCAAGAACAATTTACCGGACAAAAAGACATACAACTAAAAATAAAGACAATAAAGCTGAATAAAGAAATGTATAAATAAACACTGAGCCATTATGTACATACAAGTAGGTGGAAAAAAGGGAGCAATGACTAAGAATCTCAATGTCTATATCAGGGATTAGCATGAAAGTGTCTTTTCACTTGCTCAAGTAGATGTTTCACCCACTTGCACATAGACAATTTTTACTTGCCCCAACACAAAGTGTTTTATTTATCAGTGGTTATCAAAAAAGAAAGACTGAAGTTAACACAGTTAATCTTTATTTAAATAAATTGATCAGAACAAGTGTGTCATAGATGCAAAGTAAAGAACATCCTTGGATATCAGATATGGTATGATAAAGTCCCCTCCTTCTCCCCAGAGATAGACTGATGATGTGTTTGATTCTTTTTAGTTATTGCTGGATTTATTAGCCTGACGTGGCATTTTACTTGCAAGTGTGCAATCCTTATTATACAAGTCAAGTGTTAGATAACTTTGTGATTACGTATGTTATGTGGTTATGGTTTGTTGTTATGTACAGTATAATGCCTTTATACACCTTTTTATAC
The DNA here is from genome assembly GCF_056507025.1 of Lutjanus erythropterus. Taxonomy (NCBI): domain Eukaryota; kingdom Metazoa; phylum Chordata; class Actinopteri; order Lutjaniformes; family Lutjanidae; genus Lutjanus; species Lutjanus erythropterus. The sequence goes on from NC_139318.1 coordinate 26,479,501, forward strand.
CATTTATACAGCACTTCACAAAAAAGTTACAAAGCAGTTTACATACATTTAAAAAAGATATTATGCAAACAGGCAATTAAATATTATGGAAAAATATAACGAACAGTAAAATGAATAAAAAGCAACAAGTGGTGAGGTTTTAAAAGTGACTTAAGAAGACAATATGCTAGTGTTGCTGATTCCCTCAGGCCCGCTCACCTTTAATTTTAAGGTTTAATTGAGGACTGCAGGGCCAGGAATGACCTACCAGTAGATCTCAGGTTGCATTTAGGCTTGTTGGAGGTCAGCTATATATTCTGGACCCTATAACCCTCTGATCATTCAAACTTTAAAACTATTCTAAGATAGACTGGGAGCCAGTGAAGTGATTTTAGAACTGGTAGATGTTTTCTCTCCTGTTAGACCTGGTTATGAGTTTGGCAGAATCAGTTGAAGTTTATGAAAGATTTGTTGTGCGAGGCAAGAGAAGAGTATACAGAATTTATATCTGACAGTGATGTACATGTTAAATCGCACTGTGATTTTAAACCGTAAGCATACAGAATAGTTCATAATTTGTTGGTAAGTGCATGTTTAAGTGTTTTACAGGGCAGGATTATTGACACTATGACTTATTTCACTGTTCATCATAGTGATGTCCTGTGGAAACAAACTGTTCTTGTATCAATGCTGTTACTGATACTACAGTATTAATAGCACATAATTTGTACATACATGTGTGGAGTCAGAAGTCATGTGGTCCTCAACACCTCTCCATTAGTTTTGAGTGTGAGTGAGTCACTGACAGGAATCTGAGCGCTAATGAAAGGCTAACATTTGCTTGTTATAGTTTGGATATGGGACTGACATTGGTAAAATGAAATGTACGTAATGTAAAGTGCAGAGGAAACTTATTCAAATGACCTTGTCTGTCCAGGTCAAATCGATCACTGTATGCATATTGTTATTATGACTGAATTGTTTTCTTTTTCACTATTCCTCATGCAGATTAGCATCTAATTGACATTTGTATAATTATTACATGAATATGAAGTAGTGAAGCGGACAGCTTTGCTATTGACTGAATTTTATTGACTGTTTCAAAACACATTACAGCTGTTTCAAACACTTTTCAAATTACTGTACAAATTAAATGGCTGTACTGTGTATAATTCAAATATACTAATACAGTACAGTACTGTATATAAAATATGGCTCACTGTAGTTTTGTTGCTGCAGCTCGTTGGCTCATTTTTGGCAGTTTGTCAGAAGATTTGAGGAGAGAAAAAGACTTTCTTTTTACTGTGATTCTGTCCCAACTCTTTGATCTATACTTGTTGTGATTTTCAGAGTAATTTGAGAAATTTTAATGTCTTAACTGTCAAAAATGTAAAAAGTTTAAGAGCCGTCAATCTCTTGATCGTAGAGCCTGAAGAGTGAGAGAGAGGGAGACGTGGTCTTCAAATACTCACCAAGAAGTCAGTCACTCAAAAAATAAAATAAAATTCATATTATTTTTAATAGCATGTTCTTCTCATTTGATCGCACAAAAGCAGATTCATTTGCTGTTCTCCGTGAGCTTGAGCCAGCTCTCTTTATTTATAAACAACATAGACAAAAATAAGAGAGGACAAATACATACCGCGCAGCCCAAAACCGCAGCATATCTTACCCCTAATAACAAAAAAAAGAGCATAAACAAAATAAACAGAAATAAGAAGGAACTATAAAAATAAATAGAACACATTGTACTACCCAAACCACAAAATATCATTGCTTTAACCCCGCCTGCACCAACCCTCCCTATTATACCCTCAGGCTAAAGCAATACAAAGTACTGGTGTTAAGTACTTGGAATTCAAAGCACATGAACAATTCATAGTACTGAGAGTTCATGCCAGCAAGTAGTCAACTAACACAGAACAAGTGAATTACTCTTCTTAGAAATCAGAACTATCCCAGTTCTGCTAATATAAGTAATTTCCCTTTAAGAATCAGTTTACAGTGAGGGTACATGAGTTATCATAAATTCATGCATGCAATCATACATGAAAACGCATCAGACCATTCATGTAGTACTTCATGAACTATCAGGAATGTACAAGAATTAACAGTCTCTCATGCATGACTTAATGCAACAGCTTAGATATTTCAATCATGATATCTGAGTTATTACTTATGTCCATGTCTTTTTCATAGTTGAGTCTGCAGTTAAAGGGACAGGCCAAAAAAAAACTGACCGGTCACAGCAGTGCATTCTGTTGAATTTCAACTGTTGGAATCATAATTAACTAAGCATTACTTCTTGTTTCATGTTTGTGGCCCTTCAAATCAAGTGGTCACCTGTCCATCTTTAACACTGATAAATTACATGTATGATTAATTATGTCATATTAATTGTGAAATCACATGTATTAACCATGATGCATACGTGATGCATACACAAGATACAGATTTACTTTCTCTAGTTAGAGTTATGATCCGATTTGCATTTGCATTTTTTTCAAAATACATAATCCCTAAACACACAAAAAGACCGATTATATTTAAAAGACCACAAAAATGATGAAGTAATAATAAGGATTACAACACTTGAAATACGAAATATAATTTATAATTCAGAAATGATCATGATTCAAATGCCTTAGTTGTTGCATTTATTTAACATATTGTTCTAGCATTAATGCATGGATGAGATACTGTTAATTCTTGTACATTCCTGATAGGTCAGGGTTTTAAGTACTATATCAATAAATTCATGCTTTTTCATGCATGAAGTCATGTAGGAATTCACGATAATTCATGTTCCCTAACCATAAAGTGTTACAAGAAACTCTACTACGTTTCCTTAAATACATCTTGTTTATTTTGTAATCTGAATGTACATTTTTCTATTGTCATCTCCTCAATCCATGTACATACAGATCTTTTTTCCCCCATAGTTAGGAGCTATCAATATCTGTGGTTGCAAAATACACTGTTTTATATGAAAAGCCACAGGGTATGGATTCATAATAAGTAGGTTATAAAGGGAGGTGTACTGAAACAAACTGTTCTACTTCTTTTCTAAAATTCCTCACCAACCTACATTCTCATAAGCAGCTTAGACAAGTTTTCCTTTTACACCATTATGATTTAAGCAATTGTCTGGAATGTTACAATAAAATGTATTGATTTTGACAGGTATGACATGCAGGGAACTTTGACCAGTGTCAGGTTTTATATTTTCTAACAGATGTGGTTTCTCACCATGTAGTTTAAATGTCAGATGACTTGAGTTGACTCTTAACAGCTGATACCATTAAGAGCCGCCAAGATAAGCTGAATAATAAAATTTATCTACTATTTTGAAAAATGTATTAATCATTTTAGAAGAAAAAATGTCCCAGTTCTCTGATTTCAGCTTCTCAAATGTGAATTCTGTTTTTATTTACTCCTGTATGACAGTAAACTGAATATCTTTGGTTTGTGGGCAAAACAAGACATTTAAGGGCTTTACAAAACAGTTATCAACATTTTCTGACATTTTAATTGAGAAAATGATTGAACTGTAAAAAAAGCTAAAATTAATTGTTAGTGGCAGCTCTAGATGATCTTTGTACGGAGTTTGGCTGTTTAATATGTAGGAGTGAGGTGTTTGAAGGTCTAACAGTTATTTCTCATTTCTCATTGTTCTTTTGAACAGTGTTATCAACAGTCTCATGCTTTGTCATGTTTTTTCTTTTTTTTCACAGGTATGGCTTTGGCAGTGAAGGTAAACCAGAGTACAAAATTGGACCAGACAAAGACATCGTGTATGAAGTTACCCTCAAAGAATTTCAAAGGGTGAGCCGCGCTTTCTGCTTTTTATATCTAAAGAAATAAACACTCGGATTGGTAAAGAGTGTGGTTTCAAATTCGAACACACTTTGAGAAAAGTTCAGCAAGTCCTACATAGTTATGTGGATCATTTCAGCTGACAACCTCAAACAACAAAAGCCAATGTTTACTCAATTTCTGTGACGTTAACTGTTTCCACAAGGCGAAAGAATCCTGGGAAATGGACTTAAATGAAAAGCTGGATTTGGCTGCTGGAGTGAAGCATAAAGGGAATCAATACTTTAAGGTACAGTACCCATGTTGATTTTTTTTATCCTAACAAATAATTAATTTTAATGTTAAAGCTTCTGTTATGTTGATTTTGGAGACCCTTTGGACAAAAGCAGCAGTAATTCCACCGCCATAACCACAAAATATACTGTCAAAAATAAAAATTATCCAATAAGAAATCTCTTCCTGTTTCCCTTTAACAGGCTAATGTACCACTCATAGTAACATTACCTGGAAAAAACATACTTCTCTGCATACAATAAATTGTTTCATTGGATTTCGAGGAGAATCCGACCTGATGGCAGGCATCATGAATAACTATAAAGAAATAGTCGGTCTTCTTGGTTTGTTTGCGTATCATTATTACATTGAGACAGTTTCATAAGCAGTTAAAAACTCCTAGTAGTACATTTATCATGTTTATTATCTTTCTGTATTAGGCAGGACGGCACCACCAGGCAGTCATCCAGTACCAGCGCATTATTTCCTGGCTAGAAATGGAGTGTGGTACTGGGGCAGATCAGCAGAAGAGGATACAGGACTTTATTGTGACAGCACACCTCAATTTAGCATTGTGTTTCCTGCGGATAAAAGACTTCTCACAAGCAGTGGAGAACTGCAATAAGGTGAGCTGCAAGACCCTGATGATGCTCCATGTTAAAACCTCTCTGTATCGGCTGAACGTTCTGGATATATTCTTGAGTAATTGCTCTCTGTTTGTGTGTGTATAAGGTGATTGAGATCGACGAGAACAACGAGAAAGCTTTGTACCGTCGTGGGGACGCGCGTCTCCTTCGTAACGAGTTCAGCCTGGCCATGGCAGACTTTCAGAAAGTGCTTCAAGTCAACCCCTCAAATCGAGCAGCTCGTGCTCAGATTTCCATCTGCCAGAGCAAGATTAAGGAACATCACGAGCAGGACAAGAAGACCTACGCCAACATGTTCCAGAAATTTGCTGAACGGGATGCCAAGGTCTGTAAACTCACTGTTCTTGGCTGAAAGTAGACAAACAGTCAGCCTGACTTGTTGTTTCTTTTCTTTTCTCTTCTCTTCTCTTCTTTTCATTTTTTTTCTTTTTATTATTTTCATTCTTTTTTCTTTTCTGTTCTTTTTATTCTTTTCTCTTTTCTCTTGTTTTTTTCTGTTCTTTCGTTTCTTTCCTTTTCTTTATTTCTTTTCATTTCTTTTATTTTTATCATTTTCTTTTCTTTCTTTTCTCTTCTTTTCTTCAGCTAAGTGAATTAAATATTAATAATTCTAAGCAAGTAGAAACAGTTACAACTCCAACAATTACATCATTTGCACACACACTTGTCCCTCTCTCTCTCTCTCTCTCTCTCTCTCTCTCTCTCTCTCTCTCTCTCTCTCTCTCTCTCTCTCTCTCTCTCACAGACACACACACACACACACACACATTCACTGACACACACACACACAGATGGAACTGATATTGTCACTCCTTTTTAAAAAGCGCTCACAGGTGTACAGGTGTTTCCTTGAAAAACTTGATTCATGTAGGACTGTAAAACCATGTTTTTAAGACTTTACAAAGGAAAAAGTTAAGCAAAACAAATCAGCACCACAAAAACAGCGCTTAATTCTCAATTTTTCACCAATGCCACAATTAGGACTAATTTAATTTATCCTTAGATACGTAGAATTCAAATGACAAACAGTTTAGGCACTTTACTTCACAGTTGTTGAATTTCAGCTCTGTAAATCAACATTTTAGGCATCTATCTCTCATACAATTGTTAAATTAGTTTACCTGGTCGGGGGACTTTATTTAATGGTCAGCCATTTTATTTATCATAGTAAGAATTATTGATTAAATTGATGGAGATCAATCACCCCCCCACTACCAGCCAAATGGCCAGTAAAATGTTAAAATATCAGTGACAGGAGCACTTCATTTTACATATATGTGTACATATTTATGTATATATACTGTACATGTATACGCTGCATCGTCCTCCTGTGTGTGATTGTATTGTGCATTCTTTAGTGTTATGCTGACCTCTAGTGTTCGTTCATGGATTTGTTGATTTTCTTATCTATTAACATGATGTCCTGTTAAAAAAGGAGAAACTATCTGAACATAAAATGTTCATTAATTTTTTTTTTTTAATTTCATATTAATAACACAGCTTTGTTAGTTTTTTTTACATTTTTTTTAGAACTTCAGCTGTATATAACTTTTATGAATATCATATTTGAACATTTAATAAGAATAATATATACAAGCCCATAGGAAAATAAAAATAATAGTAAATGTCCGCTCCAAGGTACAATAGGACAAGTAAAAATACAGGTGCACAATTTATTCAAGAGAAAATGACATGTGATTTGTGATGTGATTTGTTTTTGGAACCTTAATGAATATGTAATTTGTTCCATTTGGTAAATGTCCCAAACTTTTTGGATCCATGTATCAGTCGACCTGAGCTGGGATATGTTGGGCTCATTTTAGTGATTATTACTGCTGCTCTGAAAATAATCTCGTGATTATTTTTCATTCCAATGTTTTGTATAGTTCTCTTATAATCCAATTTTTAACTGATTTTTAGTTCTTATATAGGGAGGACATGTAGAGTGTATGATCTTTTGAATTTTTAGAATTATGTTCATCACTCTAACGACTTGCCTTGTCCACAATGGTTTATTTTAGACTGTTGTAGTCACTTGTGCTTCATCTCTCCTCAACAGACTGGGAAGATGAAGAGGAGGCGGGATGAGAGCATTCGCAGCGTGATGAACGGTGAAGTGGGCATTAAACGGCGGCGGAGGAGTCAGGACTGTTTGTCGTAATAGAGACATTTGAAAGGGAGAAAAAGAATGACATGCCTCTCTTTGCTTTCGGAGCCCTGGGAGTGGAGGCAGGAACAAAGTCGCATAAAGGCCTCTAATCCAAACCTTTTCATCCCAAAATCCAATGATACCATTCCTGCATATAAAGCAGAGTGTTAGCAGGGACGTTTGCAAGCCGAGCAGCAATTTCCCCTGTCATCACACGGACTGTGCAACTGCCAGAAAGCACCTTCTAGTGGAGTTCGGACTGCAGAATCAGTGAGTTAAGATTTCTAGCCTTCTAGCCCCTACTTTTATTTTGAAAAATTATAATTTATTTCTTTAAAGATGCAGAGAATTTTCCAATTTCCATTTTATTTGTCATTAGGCAACTGTGTACAGTTGAGATGTGCCTCCACAGTGTGTTTCTGATTCCAAAACTGAACTCTGACTTGTATTTGGTATTAAGCCTTTTCTTGGGCAGCTGCATGCATGTATCATGAGGTGTTTGGGATTCACACTTGAAACCTTGCTTTTTTTTAATGTGCAATATGTACTTTGGATAAAAAAAATGTCCTGTTAGCTAAGTGGTATTTTAAACTAAAAAACAATTGATTCTACTTTTCTGTGCAAAAGGAAGAAAAGAAAATTGCCCATAACTTAGTCTTGGTTCATAAAAAAATAATTATGGTAGGAAAGCTTGCTTTCATTCGTTAATGTTCGGGGAAAGTCAAAATACAGAAAAACTAAAATACTACAAATCTAGGATTCACAAAAAAACCCTTTCCTCCAAACATGAATTGAGTTTCCAATCGGCATACACTTGAGGCAGAGCTGAATCTGAAGAAAGCACAAACAGACACTAAATTATACCAAAACATAAGTTTTTAATTCTGGCATGCTTGCCAATCCACTATTTACTGTATATGTTCATTGCCAGTAGCAGCTGAATTAATATGAAATTTAATTTGTTACATTAAGATACTACCTATGAAGCCAAATCAGTGCATCTTTTAAAGCCTTTAACAGAACCTTAATTGTGGTGCATAGAGATTATTTTAAGAAATACCGATTAAATGTAGCCCCTTGTTATGGGCAAAGATGAGGAATTGTTTTACTAAGATGGGTAAGACCACAGTCGTGCACTAAAATAATTTATTCATACATGTTGACATGCATAAGTCATTTTTAATTTTGGAATTCTTGCTGATGATAGGCATCTGTGGGAGTCATGCCAGATGATAGCATAGTTTTTATGGAATGATTACAATTGAATCTGGTGGCAGCTTCAAAAAATAAATAAAATGCAAAATGCAAAAGTTGGATTTCTGTTGAATCCATGCTTGGGATGGATGTTATTTGATCGGTCTTAATTGGTCTTAAAAAATAACTCCTTACTTAAAAACTTGAACTATGTGGGGAGAGAAAATAGTGAGTATCACAGAGAGATCAGGAGTATTCAAAAAGGCGAGTAACTGAAATGTAATGGTGCACTCTGATGTGGAAAACAGGTTGTTGCTCGTTAGCAGAGACAAAGTTACTGAGCCTGGAGACAAGCTGCTCTGTGTAATGACACTATCTCCAAGGACCTCCAGAACTTTAGTTAGTAGTTAAGTTACACACGATTATCTTGAAAGACTTGAAGGAAAAGTTGTCAGTGTTGAAATGTGAGCTTAACCAGGAGTTATCCGAGGCTCTGGCAACACTCCAAGCTCAAGGCCAGGCTATAACCTTCACCAGGGACAGCTCATTATTCCGAAAACCCAGTAGTCTGAAAAATGTCCCATTGGACCGAAAGCTCATTTTTCCAACAGCGCCTTATTCCAAAAATAAACACATGTTGCTCCCAAGGCCCATGGCTCTGAAAATAAACACTCTAACCACAGTTGCTAACCCTAATCCTAACCCATCTAACAATATTCTGACATTGGAAATTTGTCGCTTGAAACGTCATTTGGTGGACGGCCAGAAAGATAACCCGTTAAAAGGCTAACCCTCCACTGGTTCAGCACCATGGCCAGGGCCCGAACTAACGACTAACCAGGCCTCGAAAACTACATGGAGAAGGCCACATGGGTGCAGGGGGCGTGGGGATTTCAGGTGACTACCACTAAAGAGGAGCCAGACTCCAGAATAGAAGAACATACTGAAGGCGTTTCCAGGGCAACAAGCAGACACCAGGGACAGAGGAAAACAAATGAATGATATGAATGAGAGAAAAGCTTCAGGAGCTCAGGAGACCAGCCTAATGTTAACAGAGTTGAAACCACACAGAGCAATAAATGAAGGGAGGCACCTTATGTCCTCTTTTCTTTACTGGAAACCACTGATTGATCAGCATTGTGGTTTATGTAAGGACGTATTTTTGGGGATATGGAATGTACCTGCAGGTTGGTCATTCCACCATTAAGGAGGGTCCGTTTTGGGGGCGGTCTTCTCCCTCCACCCTCCAGCAGAGAGATTAGGGTTCCTTTATTCTGGGAAGTCTCTGTACTTGTTCTGAAGATCTTGAGTGTGTGTGACTGTTTTGTGTTAGAAGTAGGGAAGATCTATTTTTGTATTTTTCAGTGTAAGAAATCTGTATCTGTGGAGGGTATCAGCTTATACAATACAGCACTGAAACTTTGAGTATAGGCACCGCATGGTTAATGTAATTTCTCTAAATGCTAATGAACTTCTCAGCACAGTCAAACAGAACAAAATTCTTACAACATTAAAAAGATAAAACATACAGTAGATACTCTATTCCTATAATAAACCCACATGATGAGAACAGAGCATGAAAACTTAAAAGACAAGGATTTAAGTATGTATTTTCCTTTTTAAATGGATCAAAAACAGACAGTGGGTTGTTATACCAGTTAATGTATATCTACTATTGAGGACAGAGAAGGCAGATTCGTACTGACTAAGGGAAAAGTTGATAGAAATTTGTTTACCCTCTATATTCTTCCCAGCTCAGAGTCATATTTTTACATACAGATACTGGACAGGATTGCAACAGAAGCACAAGAGACTCTATGTGGGGGCGATTTTGATACAACTCTGAAGCCTCACCTTGACTCATCAGAAATGAGAATATTTCAATCCAAAAAAATAAGAGAGAGAAAAACCTCAGTAATGTCAGAGATAGGACTGATTGGTGTTTGAAGACATCTGAAACCATCTGCTAAAGACAAAAGTTTTCTTTCATCTCCACATTCAGCATACTCAAGAATCGATTATTTCTTACTGTTTGGAACGGATAGCATCAGGGTGCAAAACTGTCATGTTGGAGCGATGAATCTCTGCTGATTGTTAAGCAGAATGTTCCTCAGTTCTTCTGTACTTCAGCGCAAAAGACCAACTACTCCAATCAGACTGTCTTGCAGATTTATTTTGATTTAAAAATCATGGACATTGGTGATCTAGAAGAGTGTCACTGTGTAAAGCAAGATAAATACTTGTTGAGGGTGTTGTTAGCGACATGCAAAAAGGCTTTGACCAGAAAATGGACATACCAATCATAAATGAGTGGATCAACTTAGTTTACAATACACAATGGACAGAATTACATTTAAACTAATCACCTAGATTGATAAAATTAGGTCAAAATGAATCGACATGTGTCAACAATAAGGCCTTCTTTAGTATAGCAGTAATATACTTACATAAAGGGCATATCTTCCAATTTAAAATAATTTTCTTTTCCTCAAAGTGCAGAAACATTATGGGTTGATATGAATGTGTACGTATATGGATATGCACATTTATGTGTGTGTATACGTATGTGTATATATGCGTACATATATGTATATATGTATGCGTATGTATGTGTGTGCGTATGTATGTATATACTGTATATATATATATATATGTAGATTTTGTTGTTTTATTTAAGAGATGGATCCTCTCCTTGTTTATTTTATTTTTACTTCTTTTTTCTAAGTGTGTGTGTTATGTCCGGTTGGCACATACAGTATGTATCACTTTTGTTTATCTATGTTCTTTTAAAGAAAACCTAATAAAAACAAAACAACAACTTCGAACTCCCCACAAAAGGAGGCATTTGATGCTAAAATTACCCCATTCTGATGTTTGTGTTTGACAGAGCAGATGCACTAGTACTGACTTGGTGAGTGCAAGTGGGAGAGGGACACGCAAACTGCAATTTAGCTTTAAAATCAGTCAGAACCACAGTTTTCTTTCAATCTTTCACAAGTTTCATGAATTTTTCAAGTCTGCCAATGTGATGAACTGCCTAACTCAATATTTGTGTAGTTCTTTTTGCCTCAGCCCCGAAACAGGTGTCTCTTTATTTCACTGTATCTATTTTATTTTATTTTATTTTATTTTTTTAATGTGTGAATGTTAGCAGTTAGTGGACAATGATGCACTTTGGTGACTGTCAAGCCAACACTGTTATCCTTTTTTCATGACCTGTCGGGATGAAATCTTGACAATAATCTTGAGATGTTTTATAAACATTGGTTGGTTCAGAATGAAAACCATAGCTGTCTTAAAATATTTTGTGAAAAACAAACAAACAAACAAAAAAACAGTGTGTGTGTGTGTGTGTGTGTGTGTGTGTGTGTGTGTGTGTGTGTGTGTGTGTGTGTGTGTGTGTTAATATATACTGTTGTATGTTAGCAAAGTTTTTAAAAAGCTTATTGCTACATGTTTTCAAGTATTGCTGGCTCTAAACATTCAAACATTTTGTACAGTGGAAATGAGCATGAAGTACTTTTTTCTAGCAACTATAAATTGTATTTAAGAATATTTATCCCCCACTGTCCAAAAAAAAAAAAAAAAAAAGAAAAAAAATTAGGCCTCTTAGGGCTACACTCATCATCAATAACTGAAAATTACAGGAGTGATATGGACATAAACAAACATGATAAAATGCCGCTGCGGAACAGCTGACGTGAGATTGATTTTATCAGGAATCTGAAGTGTAATGTCATCCAAATGTTTACATGTATTCAAATGATTTTCACCATGTAAAGCAAAATGTGGTCAATGTTTTAAACAGACATTAATGCAGAATATTTTCAGACAAAAAAAACTACATAAGGTACCTTTGTTCATGTCTTTATATTTTTTTATTTTGTTTTTTTGCACTTTAAAAGCATTAAATAAATCCAAAAGTTGCATTTAAAGAATGATGTCATTCTTAAAGTTATAGGTCAATATTTTACAGTGGAATAACATTTTCATAAAATGGTTAAAAGGGAAAATTATGGAGAGGTTTTAATTTTTCTAATATAATATTTTAAACAGTTTGAGGACACATCACACTTAATTCTCTGAATCTCATTAATAACAACAACAGATTTCATGAATTTTAGCTTTGTATTCTGTCAACACTGTATTTTAGGAGATAAATATCCATAGGATATTTTTGGCTTTGCAAATCATAACTGTGAATCAAAACTATTAATTTATACAGTTATATATTGTTATATATATTCACACTTTAGCCAGTTAGTTCTCTCCTGACGTGCATATAAGCAGATCTAAGCTCATGGCAGGCAGCTATACATCACATTTACCACATTAGTTTGAATCTATATATAAATATAATAAAAGTAACTGATATTTGTTTGGCCTCTTGTGAGCAGCAGAAACAAATTGTGAACACAACATTGGTATAAGCTGATATGGTGAACAACATAATACTTAATTTACAGTCATGATTGTGTCCATACGATGAATTTAAGTCCAATATTCACTCTACTTTAGCTCTGTTTTTTGTCTGCACCGACTCCTGAGGGAAATATCTGGCTTTTCAGTTGCTAAATGCTTCACTGTGTGTCTGGGTCTGACAGCTGAACAATAAGCTGAAACTCACTACACATATAGTGAACTGCAGATTCAGATGCGAGCTGCCTTTCAGTGTCACACTGTTGTAAAAATATCCATTATAACCACTTTATTTTGTGGTAAAGTTGGTCATTCATTTGAGATTCACAGTTCATTCATGGCCTTGGAAACAGCACTTGAGAAATCAATGTCACAATTCACAAATTGTGAGATCATTCTCTCACCTGCTATTTATAAGGTCAGGAATGGAAACTGAATGTCACCTTCCAAGTCGACATGGACGAGAGCACCTGGAAAATCGAAGATCTATTCAGTGACAACTGGACAAAATCCATCTGCTGAGGAAAACGATGTGATCTGATCAAACTACTAAATTGATTTTTTTCCCCCAAGTTATTGATTTGTGGCGTTGCAGCTTTGTAGGACGTGATGTGAAAACTTTCTTGTGTTGGTGCATTCAAGGACACAACAGTTTATGCAGTATGACTCCTTTAATGGGCTGTAGCATTCACAAAACAAATATTTTTTTCAATTAACAGTTTCAGTTAACAGTTTTATTTTAGAAACAGCTGATTTTCATGGTTTACATGGTCTAAAAAAATATCAAAGTATTATCATGAAACATCTTTTATCTCAAACGACAACAAACTTGTAACAAGTCATTACTGCAGGTTTGTAAGTGATTACTAGATTGCTTTAACTTGAATACAACATTATTTTATTCAAACTGAATCATGTTCTAACCGTAACAGAGTTTTAACTTAAATTAAAAGTTAATTAGTACTGATTCTTTCTCACCATTTTGATTTAAGTCAGTTTGGTCAAATAATGAGGTGAAAAAAAAAAAAAGTACCTATTAATACTTCACATTAATACCCGATTGCCACATTTATTTATATGAAAAAGCACATTGTATATAATAATATTACATTTGTAAAATGATGAAATTAACTTATTATATGCCAGTCATTGTTATCATTGTTATAAAAATAATTTGAGTTTATCTGCTATCATTTCCATTAATAAAACATTAGTTAACAGGTTGTTCATGATGTTTTTACTGATAACAATCCATGCTGTTAAACATCAATTTAAACATGAATTCACACAATTTCTGTCACAGATATATTTTCAGAAACAGACATTTTCTTTTAATAAGCAAATGTTGATTAATCCTTAAATGTGACAAATGTCATATTACAGCATTTCTGTGATAGAAAAGGAACTATTATCACCAATTTAAATGATATACAAAAAAGTATACAAAACGATATAAACATGAACAAAATTGACTAATGGGCATTCCATATACAAACTACAATTCAACAAGCTTAAAATTGAGACTACAGTAAAAATATAATCTATAAGACATTTAAAAATATCCTTTTTTTTTAATTCTGACTGTTACAGCCAAGAGGTTTGCACAGTGTTTCTGTTTTATGTTTGGTGTCTCGATCAGTCAAATACAACTCACTGGCATTAATGTATCTAACACCAAACACAAACTTGTAAATGCTGAATTGTTCCCCATCTACGCGAGCAGTACACGCGTATCTTCACAACAACAGAGCTCTTTACAGGTCAGAAACACGTTACTGTTGGGACAGCATGGCAGCTCAGTCGACTAAGGTGCACACGGTGTCCAGCGTTTGACTTTTATGTCTTAATGCTAGATTGTTCTATGTCACTGCTTTACCTTTACTGACAACTTGAAATTTAATTTATGTCACACACAGTGACCAAAACATGACTCAAGTATTCAGACTGTATGGCTTATTTGGCAAGTATTTTTCAGCGTTACTTTCCTCCAAATAGTTAAAGGTGCAATATACGACATTCAGCCTCACTAAGTGTTTGCAAACAAAGATTTACAATGCAAAGATATAATGGAGTGATGGTGTCTGGAACAGAGAATGAACTCACTCTCCCTGTGTGTGTGTGTTGTAATTGGAGCTTCTCTGCTTGTCTGGGCCGTTCATGTTTGTGCAAATTCATGTGAGTGACACTTAAAGCCTAGTGAATAACTTTCTAGTGAATAACTAGTGAACAATTTTCTAATATTACAGTTATATTACAGTTATGACAGTTTCTAATATTACAGTTAAACAGGCACTTAAATATATTTCTGAAAACATTTTAAGCAAGAAATAGGAAATGTAGTAACAAGATCTTGATCTATATTTGATCAGCACTTCCTAGTTTGACGGTTTTATGGCTGCTGCCTGTTCACAATCTTTCTCATATCAAAGATCAGAATAATGGAATCATGGCAGTTTGACAGGTTGATTTAGTTTTGTGAGTAGTGTGTCCAGCTAATAGAGTAAATGAAGCGTGCATGTATTCAGATCTGAAATTTTGGTGGTTAAGTGCGACCTCTACAGGGCAGTGAATGTCACTTACAGCACCTTCAACAACCTGGTCTAAACTAAACAAAACAATACAACAAAACAAAAAAAGAAAAAAAAACATATTTGCAATATACGTCATTAGATAAGTAACAAGTTAACATATCAAAAATCAGTTTGAAGCAGGGATGTTCATTCATGACCTTTGGCTCATGAAGATAAAAGGCCCACTTGCTAGTAGAGCTGAAACATCTATGTGACAAATATTTTTAGCTGATTGACAGAGTACTAATCTGCCAATGATTAATTGTTTAAAAGTCATTAACAAGCAAAAGTGCCAGATTCTCAAGGTTAAGATTTGCGTATGTTTTATATTATTGTAAAGTAAATGTCTTTGTTGTAACATTTGAGGACATCGACTTGGGCTCTAGGAAATTGCTATGTCCATTTGTCACTACTTTCTGCCATTTAAAAACAAAACAAATAATAAAAAACAACACTGATAATGAAAATAATCATCAGTTGCAGCCCTATACAATAGCTGTCAGTGCTATCAACAATGGAGCTCAGGTGTTGACATGTGTCGTGACCATGAAATATGGCTGGAAGCTCAGAAACCAGAGTCAAAAACAAATGTTTCCCTACAGTAGGTGGATCCTTGAGCTTGCATTCACTTCACCATATTCTTGAAGGTATTTCTATTGAGTCAGGATTCAAACTTTACAGTGCTTACTTAAGTAAAATAAAAATAAGTTTGATGCAGACAGTGATTCCCAACCAGGAGTTCAGTTAAATCTGTGGGGTGACAAGATTACTATTATTACAGTAAGAGGATTAGACAGCAGAAAAAAAACAAACATATTTCTTCTGCACAAAATAGATTTCTTATGCTCAAAATAGGTCTTTGGTCTCATCTAACTGCAAACAGTGACAGGGGTCACAAGTAGACTTTGCTTTGATTTAAATGGTCAAACACAAACAAAAAGATTGGGAAACACTGATTTCAAAGGGATGTGGAGTACCGCTGGATTGAAGAGAAATTTCTCCATACACTTCACGCTGTTTAGTATATCTGATTCTGCTCCAGTTTGTCTGTTGTCACTTCTCCTGACATCATACTGTCAGGAGAAGAGGTCAAGTTGAAGAGCTCATGAGTTTTCTCCTCTGATTTGTTCAAAGAAAGTTCCTCAGCTGGAGTACACAAGATGGAGATCCGCTGAGAAAGAAAAATATAGGTTTTAATACAAATAAATAAAAAACACATAGCTTTTTGGTGGCATGTGGACCAAAACAAAGAGCTAACCTGTCGTAGAGTACCGGAGGTGATGCTCACATTGTAGACCATCCAGAGAGGAACCATGAGTGTAGAGGAGAGAGTGAACCACCACCCAACAGCATAACCCCACCATGGATAAGCAATTGTGTTGTTGAACTTCAGAGGAGTGAATTTGACCAAGGAGAAAACAAATGTTCCCTGAAAACAGTTGTGGAGAAAGCAGTTAAATGTCTTGAGAAGACATTAAACATTAAAATTTAACAATGACAGTTAAATGACAAAGAAAACTTCACTGAAAAACGTTGATTAGTTCATGGTTTGCTTGGAAACAGTTAAAATGCTGTAATCCTCAGTTGACCGTTAGTTAAACCCCTCTCCTTACAGTGTAGGTGGTTTGTCAAACTGAGTTTCTCCATAGGCTTGTCATAAGAGTGATGTTTTGCTCTGATATAGGATACAATCATTGGCGTGTCTAGCTCGTTTCTACCTCCAGTTATAGCATAATTTTCAAGGCTAGGGAACAGGCCACGTTAGAAAATGTATTATTGGATTTGGGGAAGTTTACACTTCAGCGCCCTCAGCCAAACTTGTTGGCTGTTTGTGCTGATTACGTTCATCACACGCATTGGTTAGTTCTCATCTTAAAAGCTTTCTATATGTATGGCATAATGGGAACGTGACAGTCCTGTGTTCCCAATGTCATATCATCCCAAGGTTGTATGTTCATTATGCACTATATTGCATTTAATGGATTAGGATTAGGGATTAGCATAGAGCATAGGACCCTGGGAATATAGCATCCTGGGAATGCAGGACATTAGGAATTTAGGACCCTAAAAACATAGGACCCTGATAAAGTAGGACCTTGAGAACTTAAGACCCTAAGAACATAGGACCCACAGAACATAGGACCTTGAGAATTTAGGACTTTCATCTTCCATATCGTCAGACTTCCCTTGATCAATATACCTTGAAATACAAAGGACCATCTTTTTGGAACAATCTACTTACATCACTGCCATCAACATCAACATTATTCTCGTTCAAAAAAAGAAGGTCATTAATTAGCAAGGATGCAGCACTTTTTGGATCTCATTGTGGTGCATCTTGTAAACATTCACTTCTGTAAATCAATTTTATGTCACTACTTAGTCTTGAGACTTTGAGGTATGATCATTGTTATTTACATGAGAGGGGAGGTATCTTCATAAGCCTCTTCTGGATCCCAACCTCTCCTGCTCAATGTTCTAACTTATTATTTTTATTATCTTATAATGTGCAAAAAAGCTTAACTCCACGGTGTTTGCAACATGCTCATGGAACAACTGTTTTAGTTTAACTCCATGGCATTTTCAACTCAATCATGAAGCTACAGATTGCTTAGCTTCATGGTGCTTTCAGCTTAGTCATGGGGCTACTGTTAGCTAATTTGCTAGACAGCTACAGCTACTGCTTTTTTCTAGTCTATTTATGTCTAAAAAAAAAAAGGGATGATTGTTTTCCAAACCACTATGTTTTTCAGGTGGTAAATCTGCAACAGCATAAGGAGGAACCAGTTTAGCTAATGGTCAATGGACATATAAACTACAACTGGAACTCACCAAACATACTACTGGAGTAACATATTTCAAACAGTATTTGATCAGGGGCAGAGGCTTGTAACCAATCATGTCCTCTAGGTTTTCATAGTACCGGTCTGCACCTGTAAGTAGATGGAAAAGCTCTGGTGAGGGAGTTCAACATCACAGTAAAGAAACCACAGACATTCCTCTTGTTTGTTACTCACCATAAACCCATCCGATACAGACAGACTGCAGTATGGCAAAGAGAAGTAGAGTCATCCCACTACAGGCATAGTAGTCAAACAACTGGAAGATGTACAGTCCACCCTATATGTGAGACGAGACCGCAATTAGCTGTTGCGTTTGTGCCTTTTAACATAAGAAAAAAAGATCATTACTTACTTCTGTTACCATCACAAGGCCGATGAAGAAGCTACCAACACTGATGGCAAGCAGGAGAAGTTTACGTCGATGGCCAACGTGGAAGAAGGAAGGATTCAGGTCAGAAATTGCTGTTACAAGCGCTTCCAGACCTACAAACTGAAACACACACCAGTTACACAATAAATCTACACATGCTGCACAGAGACATTCAAACTTTGCAGAGATTATTTAATGATAAGTACTCAAGAGAGTGCATACCTCTGCCAAGGCTGCACAATCCTCTAATCAAATTATATTTTGACAATGATAAAGGTTACAAATTTTTAGTCTGCATCCAGATCTGCATCAAAATACAGAAAATGACAAAAAATCATGGGATACATGAGCCTGACTTTTGCATTAGTACGTGCAGTAGTTTGTGATAATGATGAAATTATCAAAATGCATTGAAATTTGTTGGCTCCTTTTTGAAGTATTTTGGTAACTTACACACACAGACAGACAAACATGCAAACAAACAGGATCCCTAACACAACATTAGGTAGAGGTAATCAGCGTTGGGGGTAAAGCACGACAAAGTAACTTGTTAGAGTACTTACATTACTTTTTTATTGTAACATAAAATGTTCAATTCAAGTATTCAGTTATTTAGCTGCATTTTCAAATGATACAATTCTACTGAATTTCCATCTCTGCAAGAACTACCACAACAGCCACGACAGGAGATTCTGAGGATGATTTTTTTGCTTTAGAGACAGAGGACAGTCTATGAAATTCTGGAGTATGTGTTGAGCTAATTCTCCATGATGACATCTGATGAGGCAAAAGTACTTTAACAAGTTACTTCTCTCAGTATGTGACACTGTAACATAACAGTTTACTTTGTAATGGCAGTAATCTTGTAATGTGACAAGTTACTTCTAAAAGTAACACTACCCAACACTTGAGGTAATAAATTTATCAGTTTTTAATTGTAAGACAACCACAGACCTAAAACCAAGGTCTAAAGTTCAACAGCCAAATTTCATAAAGACTGTAAGCATCATAAATGGAAGAAAATGCTTATTACTGTGTCTTTTGTCCAGACGATCCTGCACAAAAGAAAAATCAGCATTACATAGTTTTATTTCATGATTAAGAGTCAGCTAACCTCACTGTCCAGGCCCAGTAGGATGATCATGATGAAAAAGAATATCGCCCAGACCTGAGGAAAAGGCATCATGGCGACTGCTCGAGGGTAGGCAATGAACGCCAAGCCAGGACCTGCAGAGAAAACAAATTACGGACATCTAGTTATTCTTTAAGTGCGGAGTCAATTTTTTCCACTAAAACTACAATGATCCCTCATTTATTGATGGTTCATTACTTCCAGGATTTAACATGTTCTGTATTCTCACCAGACTCGGCCACTTTAGATATGTCTGTGTGCTGCTCATGTGCCATGAATCCCAGTACAGAGAAGATGGCAAAGCCAGCTACAAAACTGGTCCCGCTGTTCAGAAGGCACAAGTACACACAGTCCCTTCAAATAAAAAGACAAAAGGACATTTTATACTCCATTAGTTTGTATTAAATTTATTTTTATCATTACCGTAGTTGTGACTCACATCCTAAACCGGCATGACAAGGCTATTTAAATTTTTTGCATGACTCTGGAATATCTTTAACTAGAATCACCAAAATATATTTCTGGAGGAAACTACTCCTACAGGTTGAGATTCTCTTTGTATGAAATAATAAAATATTTTGCTTCAAATGGGAATTGAAGAGGCTTAAATGTTCTGGTGAACATAACAAAAGATCATGTGTGTCTCTGATGATCATAACTGGTAGCAGCTACTTTCTTTTTTTCCCCCTATAGGTTTGCAGGTTTATGTAAAAAAATAACCTCTGTCAATAACATGATGCATACGTATACCACGGCATTGATAGACAGGCAAATAATTAAAACAGATAATAATAAAATAAATAAAAATAAAAAAATTCTCCCCTGTCTTAGTAAATTCATAAATGAACATTTTACAATACACACATCAGAATACAGCTACGCTGTTATGACTGAGACAGTAAAGGACACAGTATAGTAAAACAAAGTACACATCTGTACTCTTGATAGGTCCTAAACCCTGACTTACCTCCTCTCCATGAGTCTACTTCAAAATACCCCTATACATGCAAGATATTTCCTGTGTGTAACAGTGTGTTGCATAGCGTCACTGTCAGGCACAAATCTCCTATCTCCATATTTTGACATCTTTATTTTTTTCAGAAATCATTGCTATTGGCCACCCTTCATGTCGGCACGTGGGTTTTACAAATAGCTTTACAAAAAGTATTAAAAAGACTCCACTAACTTTGACTAAGCCGCATTTAATTAGTATAAAAACCCTCATTTCACACCGTTTTTTTTTTTTTTTTTTTTTAGAAATATGAGATTTCTGCAGTAAATAAAAAACAGAATAAAACAAAAAAATCCATACAGTAACATGTTTCTTGCTGCTTTGCTGGCCTAGATCATACCCTGGCCTGTCAACATCCTAGCAACCAAGAGCTCCATTGATAATATCTCTAAGAAGCAGTGATTCCACTGATGAATAGACAGAGTGTGTGGTGGTTGCTGCCGGACCTCCAGCATCGGTTTAGCAATAGAGCATGCAGATAGCCACAGCTGTGTTTTTCACTGGCCTGTTGAAGCTGCTAACTGGACAACATTGTTGGATTTTTTTTTCTACTTGTGTGTGTTTTGTATATCAACAGTATCCAAGCTGAGAAATACACAATAGATATTACATCAAACTTACTTGTAACAGTTGTTGTTGTACTTATTATAACTGCCAAGTGCAGTTAGACACCCAATGCAAATAGCATAGGAATAAAATATTTGTGTGCCAGCATCCATCCACACCTGCAAGACAAATAAAAGACATCATTTCATATACAATAAATTACAGCTTCTTCAGAACCACCTCATGAATAACTGCTAATGTTTTACACCGTTATGATATCAGCCAACAGTCACCTGCAAATATTTACTGTGAACTTCCTGACACCATTTATAACATTTATAAGTAACCAATCCTTTCAAACTCGCAAGCTCTGATTTTTCTTTAACCTCCACAAGAGGTGCTCAGACGCTTCGTTTCTACATTTCATATGTGGGTATATGAGGGTTGAAGAGACAGTAGCTTCAGTAGAGCCATATATTAAAACAGAGGAGTAGTTATTTATGCTTGTACCTGAGGGTCAGTGAGGCGTGACGGATCTGGGTAGAGGTAGAACTTGATCCCATCAAAGGCCCCAGGTAACGTGAGTCCGCGAACCAGCAACACCACCAGCATTACATATGGAAATGTGGCAGTAAAGTAAACTACCTGTGCAATGAGGGAGAGAGGGGTTGTTTGTTGTAAAATTGTGGCCATTGATATCTGTGTTAACAGACGTTCATAGTCACAGTATTGTTATTAGCATGCTGATGTTTGTTGATAAGCACAAATCACAAAGCATAGGCACAAGGCAATGTCCGTAGTTTGTTTAGGTTTGTGGTCATAAATTGTTGTGTAATCCATGATGGCGGTGCAGATGCAGTAGCTCAGTGCTTTCAGTTGTACAGCTGACTGTAAATATTGCCAAGTTAACCTCCCTCATCCATGCACCCCTGCCTCACCAACCGCTAACTGCTGCTAATGCACTCCAAAACTTCATTACATACAAGAATGCAATCTATCTAATTCATGCTCACATGTCTCTGTATTGTTTTTAACTATTTAATTGTTGCACAACCTTTTTATAAAGACTTTTACTAGTAATATCATGTACTGTATGATATTCAGTGTGCTGAAGAGTATATATAGAATTTGAATAAGAAATTTTAAATATATAGAAATATAAACAATTTTATACTGCACTGTTTGCACTGTTTACCTGCCTCACTCAAGTGCCGTTATAGTATAGAAAGTAGGCAGAGGAGAGGAGTCGCTGGTAGTGAGAAAGCTGGTGAATCTGAGAAATCAAAAGTTATTTTCTGATTGTTTCACAGTGGTTATGTTCTCAGCACAAACAACCCTGCACAATCCCACACCACTATACAACCCTGAAGCTAATCACCACAAGGGCTAACTGTGTCTGAATGTTGCCTTACCAAACATAATTTTGTTGTATGGCTTCACTGGCAAATAAAGTGTCTTATGTCTAACGAACCAAAGTGTTGGACAAATTGAAAATTTGACTTAATGATGGCGCAAGATCACCAAAGTGATCTTGAGGATGACATGAAAGACTCAAACCAGGAACAAGAACCTCGTGGTGGCGCCTGAGGAAAGGTCCAGCTATCACGAAAGTTATTGGCTACCACCAATATTTGCCAAAATTTCATGGAAATTAATTTAATAGTTGAGATATTTCTCTCTGGACCTCGGGGTAATAGTTAAATCATAAACTTTGTACTGGAACATCACACGCATTGTAGCGACCTCAAAGAACAAAGAGTCGCTGAGAGGCCGTGCCTTCCACTTTGTTTGACACGCTTAATGGAAAAAAAATCACTGAGATACGAAAAATATATTTAACTTTTTATTAACGAAAAAGAATAATCAACTTACGATACCGTGCACAAACTCATAATCAAAATGATCAGAGCGATTGAAGGAAATAGCGGTCAACAAAAAATAAGGCGACCCTGCTCACCCTCTCTCACTCTAGCCACACACACAAAAAAGGTGAGCAGGTGCCTATATTAAGTTAACATCCCCCGCCCATATCCACTTGACCTACATATTCCCTCATCAACAGGATCACGCAAACCTAAACAATAACAAACACCAATATTTAAACCAACACACCTAGAAAAATCCCTTCAAACTCATTCATGGCTCCTACACACATGCTCTTAAATATGATTAGAGTAGTAATAACAAGCCTGGTCCATCCTTCCTCTTAAATATTTAACATTGTCTACTGCATGTAATCGCAGAGTTTTTGAAGGATAGAAAATAATGTTGTCTGACAAAAGTTTTGTTATTCCAATAATATGTTGCTCTTTAACAGTTTGCATGGGCCTTCAATGTATAAACGTCCTTGTCCTACCTTCCCGGTGGACTTCACTCCTTTCCAGACACAAAAGTAACAGATGATCCAGGACAACAGAAGACACAGAGCCAACTCCCATCTCACGCCGCCCAACTCGTGGATACTTCCTGTGATATTCAAAATTCTTCTCCTGCAAATCACATTTTAATATTTATAATTCACAAATGTCACTTTCAGAGTTTATTTCAGATAATATTTAAAGTTTTGATTCATACTCACTCCCAAAACTCTCTCACTGGTGATGTCGCATTTTCAGGTGCAGTCCAGTTATAATCACCTCTTCGATCAAACTCCACACAGGTCGCTGTGTTGTAAAGGGACATAGGATGCATTCAAGGACAGATACATATACATTATTGAATTCCTTTGTAAAAAGCTATCAACCCTTAAGCATCATTTCTTGTTGAATTAAGAAACAATATTGTACTTATGGTGAATATCTCCTTTTTGAATTCATGCATGTACATATGCTAGTTTTTTTAATTTTATATGCATAAATTATTTTTACTTATAAAAACATAATGGGAGACATTTCCATTTAGCATACTCTATTAATGACACTATTCAAAGTTCATATTTGAAGGAGGAATGTTTTTTTGTGTTGGCCTAAGATCTGCATCTTGTAAAACTGGTTTGGAGCTCATTCATGGTTCCATATGCAATTTACAAGGGTGTGACAAGTGTGAAACGTGCAACCTTCCATGCATGGAGAAAACACTGAGAATGAAGAAACTTTTGAAATGAACAGTATTTGCATATTCAAAGATGCTGCATTTTTCTTTGAGGCAGAAAGAGTTGATGTAATGTTGATCATTTTAAGTAAACTTTGTTTATGGTAAATCATATCTTACACAAGTTGTTATTTATGTTTTGAGTGTCTTAAGATGTGTCGGGAGGGAATCTTTAGGTGTGTTTCATAGTGTGAAGTGAACACCAAGCCAGGACTTGGGCCACGACAGATCCAAAGCCAAAAGAGCCAAAGAGCCCAAACTCTGATTAATCTCTAAAATACCCAGTAATATGACACCTATAAAAATAATGCATACAAATGCAACGAGTCTTATTGCATTAAAGATTCACATTTGTTTGTGTGCATGTGTGTTTACCTACTGGGACCTACCTGTGTTCCAGGTGTTTCTGCAGTTGGCCCAGGGAAGTTCAGAGTTGAAAGAGAAGAAGAGATACAAGAAAGCCCACGCCAATATAATGATGTAATAGATACTGGAGTATAAAACAACCACCTCATTGCCATACCCCATCCCTAAAAGAAAGAAAGAAACAAAAAGCTCAACACTTGGAAGTAAGCTATAATTATAGCTGTCAAAAGGTTTTGGATTATGCTAAAGTAACAACCTGTGTTCAACATGTTAGTAACAAATTATTAACAAAACTTATTAAACAATACAAATAATACAAACTAGAAGATTTTCTGAAATAGGAAAATATTACAGTATATATGTGTCAGTTGCTTGACTGAGTTTATAATCAGGTTATGAACTACAGAGGAGCCAAATGAAGCTCGCTTGAAATTTTGCAGAGTGTCTAAAATATTGACAGTATGCTGTTTTTATGATGCACTTCTTTTGTTTTTGTATCTTTATTATCATGGTATTGATGTATGACATGAGGGTGATTCACTTAAATAAAGATACCGGTGTGGCGATGCTCATAGTTGGCTGTTTTATTATGTATAATGTGCTCTACTTTAATTGGCTGTAATGTATCAAACTGTGATGTTTTGTTTAGATACCCATGTGGTGATGTTTCTTTGGAGGAAGAGTCACTGTCAATCCTCTCAATAAATTAATTGTATATTTTAATAATATAATTTAAAGGCCATCAGTATCACTTTATATGTTCATAATACTTTTTCTTTTACTTTTGTGGCAAAGCGAAGTATTCTTTTTCTTCTGTTGCTGATTTACTACAGATATGTGTAATTCATTGCATGTGTGCATGACTAAACAAATCTGTAAATCATTCGGCCTCAGTAGTTCACAGGAGGCAATATTTAACCTGTGGAAACCTTGTCAAAGATGAAAAACTGGACGCAGCTTGTTTGGTTTCTCAGAAGAGAACCTGGGTGAATAAACTGTACTTTTAATAATTTCTCTGCTCAGGCAGACGTGAAACATAGAAACTGGTCAAACCCTCAACATGGCTCAGTCATTTGTGACAAATGTTCAAATATTGTTAGTATACAGACTTGTTCAGACTCATTTGTAAGTTTTATTTTACTCATTGTCATTACATAATTCATCAGATCTGAACAGATACACATTTTGTCTGTAATATCCCATTCCTTGATATGACTGATACTTGATATTGACTGCAGCTTCTGTAAAAATGTGTGTATTTAATTAGTTTGTGCCTGTTATTTACAGTTTTCTTTATGTCTTAAAGGCCCAGCTAGTCATTTAAAAACTTTTCAACTAAAATTTAATAATGAAAGGCAAATCAATCAATTTCAGATTAATATCAGGTTTCAACCTGCAGATTTTGGTGGCACTATTTTGTTAATAATTAGATCACAGATTGTCCCTTTAATCATTTAACGTCACATGTTCTATTTTTTTTTAACCTTAGCCATTTCATCTTTTGCATTCAAATACACATTCATTTGATTTCATATGGATACTCTGCCTGTAAATGTAGATCTTTACCTTCAAAAAGGGGACAGATTTTCCTCCAGCAGGTGATACTTCCCTGCTGGGTGTACTGACCAAGAGACGTCTCCAGGAGAAACAGGGGGATGCCGCAGGTGAAGAGGAATAACACATAAGGAATGAAGAACACACCTTGGGAAAATGGAAAAGGCAAACTACATTAGTTGTTTGTAGGTTCAAAGCCTTTAGTGATTCATAAAAATGACACTGAGATGCTGACCCTATATCCCATGGGTGTAGAGTTGGGTAGGGATGGTAATGACAGGCCCCTACTAATATCTAGGGATTACTGAATAAAATATAAGTACTGTTGTTTGTCAGTGTCTTGGTATTGTGACATAGAACCAATACTTATTATAGGTGCAAAACAATGGGCTTTCAAGTGTTTAAAAATTGTGTGTTCCCCTTCAATATGCCTCAAAATATTTAATATATAAGTTGAGCAACTAGTACAATCTTGTACATTGTTCAGGCCACTAAGGGGAAAGAGAGAAATGTACACATTATTTGTAATTTATTTCCATGTGTGCTGCAATCTTAGTCATCACTCCTCTGGCAGCAGCACAATGTTTCTCCATCTCCCCTTGCATTGTGCGCCACAGGCAGGACAATGACAGCTTTTACTACACTTGTAACCTCAAACTGTTGAGCATGTTTGTCAAATTTGAGATGCCTTTGGAAACTTCTATTGTGTTCAACTCATAGCACGTCTAAATATGCTTGTGTTTTCTTTATTTGCTGCATTTTATGACACCTGTGTTGTTAAACTGATTTGCTAGATTCTGTTTAGCTACATGCAGCGTTTTTTTTCTAAATGCAACACGTGTTATCACAGTGTTAGAGATGTTTTCTTCATTTACTTGTATTTTGTCTGTTTACTTGTTTGTCTTCAGTTGCACACATTGGCGCTGGGCAAATTGTTCTGAAATTAGGTTTTTGCTGATAATACATTGGCAAACATTACTGTGATGAAAAAAAAAAATGCTGCAGCAGCTTTTCATCTTAACTCAATATTTATTTCTTGTGGCCATCATATTGGAGTTTTACACATCCTGTACTTTTGGATCTTCCACTGTTGTTCCTGATTTCTTTGAATATAAGAAAACTCACCTCCTCCATTTTTGTAGCACAGATAAGGGAACCTCCACACATTTCCAAGGCCTATGATTTGTCCTGCGACAGCCAAGAGGAATTCAATTTTGCTGGACCACTGCCCTCTGGTCAGGGTATTGTGTGTGCCCACATCAAGAGTGAACTTGACCTCTGGACCAAATTGCTTATCCATTGCACTGCAATTGAAGAAGAGTTAACAGAAGAATAAAGTTCTGCTTGGATATGAGTTTCAGTGGGATTTCTAATGAGAGTAGATTCTTACAGAGGGAGATACTTCAGTCCCGTGTGTCCAAAAACACATCAGTTCACAGCTAAAGTGACAGGAAAGGGGGTAGAGAGAGGGGATGACCGGCAGCAAATGGGCTGCAGTTGGGAGTCAAAGCAGCGGCCGTCAAACAGGCGGCCGCTGCAGAGGACTGATGCCTCAGTCCATGATGAGCTATAGGGGTATCCAAGTACATCATCTTTTCTTTTAACAACACTCAGTAAGTGTTTGGGAACTGGGGACACTACTTGTTGAAGTTTTGAAAGTGAAATTCTCTTCTGTTGTATTTTGTGCTTCATAATGCTCCACACCTTTTCAACGGGAGACAAGTCTGGATTGCAGGCAGGCCAGTCTAGTAAGTCTAGCAGCCACACTGTTTTAACACACGCAGAATGTGTCTTGGCATTGTCTCTGAAAAAGACGTCGTCTGGATGGCAGCATATGTTGCTATAAAACCTGTATGTACATTTAAGCATTTATGGGGCCTTCACAGATGTGCCATGGGAACTCACAGACCACCATACTAATGTATGTCCCAACCTTTTTCAAACATGCTACAGACATCAAATTCAGAATGAGTGTGTGTTTACAAAGAACAATGAAGTTTACCAGTTAGAACAATAAATAACAATAAATTTGTCTTTGTTCTGTTTTGATTTGAATACAAGTTGAAAATGATTTGCCAATCATGACATTCTTTTTTTATTTACATTTTACACAGCGTCCCTACTTTTTTGTACAATGTTAGCACTGCACAGTATGGTTAACTACGTATTTAAAAGGGAAAAAGTCTTTGGTTATTAATAACTTTATTGTTTGTGGGTTTTATGGTGACTAAAGAACACATTCTCAGTATTTATTTTTTCAGTATTGACTGCATAAACAACATGATCTCTAACCATATGCAGGAATATTGACATCACTTAATCACTGTATATCAATGTTCAGCATCCACACAATGCCAGCAGTCTTGCAGTAATGGGTCAACAGACGGTCAGCGCTTGTTGGCATGAGGATAATTCTTCCATCAATGTTGCTTTTGTGCAGCTGCTTTGGATTTGGTGTGGGAGCGAAGTAAACAGCCTGGAAAATATGTGTGCTGCCATTACTGTAAAAAATCTATAAGTGCTGAGATGCTCAAAACTTTTCCAAAGTGTGTTAGGGATAATTTCACTGTGATTGTGAAGTGTGATCACATGCTCTTGAGTATCCTGGTTATGATCAGTTTTTTGGAGTATCCTGGTTATGTTTTACACATGTAAATATCATATCCTGGTTTCAGAAACCTGGAAAGGGCCCTTGAGAAATCTAGATATGCTACCTTGAGTACTCCAAGAGAAACCAGGATACTGTGGCATGTAAGTACCTCAACCTGGATTCTGAACATTCTTTGTGGGTATAGAAAGGAGTGGTTCAGATGGTTATCAAGATACAGCAGCACTGTAAGATAATATACACAGTCTGGTCTGAACATAATTCAATTTAAAGTTTACAACAAGACAAGATAACAACTTGACTTTAATATATTTGTAATTTTATCATTATTCAAGCCTTTGCTAAACTTTCGTTGTAGATTTGGGCAGTGGTTCATCTAAGTGAGAGCCTTGTCTCATGGGAATTAGCCAAAAATATAACATTTACCCTACCTGACATTACTATAACAAGAAAACATGACTAGAGACAGGTGCGGTGTTTAAATTTGAGGACATAATCCACCTGACTTTTTGAGCTTGTGAAACACTCATACATCTCTTTTAGAGCACAGACGTAAGAGCTAGTTGGTCAAATGTCAGTGTACTCGAGCAAGTGGAAGTTACTGTGTACAGGTTGTCTGTCATACTGATTGAATGGCAGTTATTTGAGGAAGTCACATTCAAATAAATGGGAGGCCAATTTGCCTTATCATGTCAATTCTCTGCAGGCTCCTAGTATTTCCTGGTACATGAGGAATGTTGCCATAAATGTCGCTAAAAACAAATGACCTTGTGGAGCGAGGTCTGCCTGGTACCACAAAGGCTTGGTGTAGACAGGACTCATGAGGTAGATGTTCATTCTTCACTTTTTATATACAAGGGGGTACAAAACAACTAATACGATTTAAAAAAGAACAACTGTTTGAACATCTGCCCTATACTAGAACAATAATCAGGTCTTTCTCCGTTTATGATGCTTTAAAAAATGTTGCCTTTGAATGAATTAGTTTGATTTGATCATATCTCAGCTTTAAACATGTCATGTTTTTATATCTCTCTTAAAATTATCTTTGTCACAGTCCACTTCCATCATAAGTGAGAGATGAGACCAGTGCCAGTAGAGATTAAAGGGATTCAAGGTCTTTCTCAAAGACAAGACACAATTTTTGGTTGTTTTTGGTTTCCCTCCTCCTGTCGACTGGAGAAATTCCTCCCCTCGGTGTAAGGTTCAAACCAGGCAAAAAAACAGTACATCAACAGAGCAACAGCTTATGGCGTAACTGCCATGTTTATTATTTACTGAGTCCATGTCTGATAAATGGTGTCATTGTGGTCCTGGAGGACAGCTGCTCTCCATACGAAGAGTAGATTCACTCACAATGGGTCTCATTCATTCATATTTGTACAGAAAATATCTTATTTTGTGCACAAGTAGCAAATTGGTTAACAAATAAACAATAAATAACTTGTTTTGAATGACATTTATTTTGCTTTTTCAAATATAATTACTATTAAACCATCAGTCCCCATTAAATCAGACATTTTGTGCATGAACACATTCATATTTACACAAATAGTCTGTTGACATGATTGTAAAAACGGACAAATATCCCACCAAATACCGCTCCAACTAATTAAAATTAAAATCAAATCAAATCAAATCAAAACTTATCATTTGACCGTACTTAACCCTTATAAATACAGTTGTCACATCTCAATCATGGGTTATAATACAGTTATGATGCTTAACATTTGGATCTCCCCAGATCTGAACAAAACAACATTGGCCACAGAATGATGAATGCTTGAAAATGTGGACAAGTTGAAGAGATTCAGTAGGGATTCAGTATCTCTCCAACTGAAGGAGACACTACATTAACCACAAGACTATATGTCACCCAAATATTTGTTCACTTGAACTGTCTATTGCATAAAGTGATATCAACGGCACAACTGTAACTAATAAAATTTGCCCCAGTGGTCATCTGCAGAGCAACAACAAAAACATCATATGCCCTAGAGAGCATTTTTGAAGGCTGCTGGAAACTGTCTGACTTGACTGAAGCTGTGTGTCACCTCCTGCTGTGGTTGTACTTTCCAGGATGGTGCAGTTTATCTTGAATGAGCCTAATGCTAACATGAAGAAAACATGAAGGCAATCAGTGATTTTCCCTTTTGTTCAGAGAGGGAATGAGAGAGAGATGAATGGAGGGAGAAGAGAAAAGAGAGCAGGAAAAAATAACACTGTCCTGCACTCGAATTTTTTCATGTCTGTGACATATTGCACAGATGTAGGCAATGGAACTATAGTGAGAGGTGTGCTGGTGCTGACATATATTTATATATATATATGTATATATATGTGTATATATATATATATAAATATATATATATATATATATATGTATGATATAATGTTGATATGACTGTCAGATCATTTTCAGTCTGTATTTTTGCTGAGAACCGTGTGTCACATGAAAAAAACAGGTGAGCCGAATCTCTAGATGAAGCGCGGCTGCAGCCTGACAGGCGCGTGAGTAGTGCTGCACAAGCGGGACACGTGGACGCTCTGACCTGTTAATATGGATGCTGAAATAATAACCAGCAGGTACACCACGCACATGCACTGCTCAAGCGTCTAGTGTGAACAAGCCATAAAAATTAAATAAACAAGAAGTAAGTCATTACACTTGTTGAGCAACTTGCCCAGACCAATCATTAAAGCCCCTTGAGGCAACATGATATTGGAATTTATCAGCCTTTCCAAAACAGGATTACAACCCAAAATGAGTCACAGTTCTGTTTTCATTGAATAGTGAATTGGCAGAGTAAGATGTGAAACGATATTGATATGATATGTGACTTTACTTTCCTATGGTCTGTTTCACAGCTTAGGTGCTGTATGTGGGTCTTTACCCTTAGACTGAAATGTCAGGGGTAACAGAGGGGACATGACTGCCCTGTCCCATGATTTGTCCCTCTAATATATCCCTGTAAACACAACTATGTACTTTGAATTATAGTAATAATGAAAGCAATTAGACAGATAGATAGCACTTATAGCAGATTATAGACACTTATTAGTGTGTTTAAGTTTCAAATGACTGCAAACCCCCTGCCTTTTGCCTCACAGTGGTTAGATCCACTGCCTCCTACCCTGCCCCCAGCCCTGAGCAGCGGCACATGATGATGCAGGTGCGGTGCATGTGTAGAAAGAGCCTGTCATTTGGGACTGATGTTCAGTAAGTAACAAAGAATGTGTATTAGGTACTTCTTTACTTACAATAAAACAGACTTGAAACTTCTACCAGGCTTTTTGCTGCACTGAAATACAGGTCACTGTTAATGTTAGCGGGCGGAAAGCTCATGTTTGCTAGCCAGCCAAAGTAACATCAACTAGTGTTTGCAGCTGTTTGATAGACAGTGCTGTGACTCTTCTCTTATTCACTCAGATTCAGACTACCACTACTACTGACAGATTTTCAATCTTGATTTGCAGTGATTTGACTTCACATGCATTGCGAGTGAGTAAGAAAATAAGGCAACACTCAACAAACCCATGTGCCAAGAGCACCTGCTGGCAAAAACTTGTGGTGGTTTTTCATAAACCACAAAAAATATTTTTACTCTACATGTGACCAAACATTGAGAGAAACTTGGCAGTATAAGGAATAGCTGTTGGTCACTTACTGGCTTCTATTTTTTATGCCAGTGTACCACTGCAGAGAAATGTGGGTCAGTGTTTTTTTTTTGTCTCTCTTTTGATTATCTAACCATGTATGTAAAAAAAACCACACACAAGCCTTATTGTAATACATAAACTCATTCAGACCCCTAGGAGAAGTGTGGGTGTCCAAATGCTCACACATATAAATCTAGATTAAAAACAATAAACAAACAATAAAAGTCACAAATGGTGGGTTAAAATGGGGTGAAGAACAGGCATAAGATTACTAAGAGCAGGGAGTCACTTAAATAAAGATTAACAAAAGAGACAGAGATTAATAAAAAGGTGCCAATAAAAAGTATCACAGATTATTGCTAGTCCTTGAGGTCCTTAAAGGAGTAATACACAGAGTCTGCTTTTGCTTTTAGGATTTAAGATGCTGACCTTTAAGAGTACAGCTTGTATTTTCTGAACAGTCACAGCAAGAAATTGGTGTATTTATTATCAGTCCAACTTCGTCAAAGTAAGCAAGGTAAAGACTTTTTTTTTACTTTGCAATCTGCTCAAATATTTGCACCAGAGAAATATATTTGTTTTGGACAGTGTGAGCAGCAATGATCACAGAGCAACCTGAGGTGTTGCACTAAACAAGGGAAATAGCTGCTCTCACTGCAGCGCAGCCAGTAACCTTTGGCCTACATAATACAGCTACAAGCGCCAAGCACAAGTGCAACCACAAAAGCCCAGCTGTCACTGAGATACCATTTGGTTCCTGTTCAAGAAACAAAGCCACAGTAGTTTACACTTGCAATTCATACAAAGGACAACCATAAAGTCAGAAAAAGCCTGCTTGTGACCTTAAGGGAAAGGGATTGGTAAAGAGTACCTGAGGAAGATCGCTTCACGCCTGTAGTCTGTGGCTCTGTGTTATGCTTCCATTTAGCTCTTGCTGGGATTCATCTGGTGCCTTTAGGGGAAAATAAAAGTCTGGATCCCCCAGTCTCCCCAGGACAAATCTTCTTTTCAGCTCTGACCATGAGTGAGCCCATGAGTGAGCCCATGAGTGGAGGTCTGAGAGAGCGATGTTTGTGTGACAATGAGGGAGAGAGAAAGAGCAGGAGGGACAGAGTGAGAGAGCAGGGGGCGGGGGTGATGTGTGTTTCTGAATGAGCAACTTAAGGCGGAAACTGTTCAGCGCGGCCACATGGTCTCACAGTAAAGAGGAGGGGATTTGCACAGTAGCAGCGGTCGCTGCAACAGTACAGCTCTGTAGGTGGGAATGTAGGTCACCAGTATGTCCAACACTTTGTTCCAGACATTAGAACAACTTAAATGATCTTAAGAGGATGAAACTTGTTTTCATTTTGTCCCGTCAGCAGCCTGACAGTTTTGTTTTTTAGTGAAATGTCTCAACAATGAATTGAATAGATACCCATGATCCCCGGTGGGTGAATCCTACTTATATAATTGGAGAGCAGTTTGTGTGTCCCATTATTCCTCTAATCCCCTTCGAACTTGTGCCCCCAAATATATATATTTTTTTTATCATTTCTTTTCATTTTTAATGTTAAATAAATAGTTGTCAGTTTTACTTTTTACATACAACAATTACCCAAAAGTTGGGATTGCTGTGTAAAATGTAAATAAAAACTGAACGCAAAGATTTTCAAATACTTACTAACTTATAGTCAGTTCAGTATAGTGTGAAGACAAGATATTTAAAGTTTAAGATGATTAACTTTTTTTGTTTTTTGTAATTATACTCTCATTCTAAATTTGATGCCTGCAACATTTTTCAGACACAGGGGCAACACAAGCCTGAGAAAGTTGAGGAATACTTGAAAAACACCTGTTTGCAGCATTCCACAGGTAAACAGGTAAACTGTTAAAAGATGATAATAGGCTGACAGAACGTGGAAAAGTGTGCTGTGGCCTGTCGAGTCCGCATTTCAGACAGTTTTTGAAAATCATGACATTGTGTGTCCGTCCTGTGGACTTAAGAGTAAAAGGACCATTCAACAATCAGTGTCCTCAGTTTCCAAATCCTTCCTGAGTGCTGTTAATAGAAATGGTGATGTAACACATCGGCAAACTGCCCGTCTCAACTATTTTAAAACTTGTTGCAGGCATCAAATCAGAATGAGTGTATATTTACAAAAAAAAACAATGAGGTTTAATAGTTTGAACATTAAATATCTTGTCTCTGCACTGTATTCAGTTGTGTATAGGTTGAAAGGTTTTTGTAAATCATTGCATTCTGTTTTACTTATGTTTTACACAACAACACAAGTTTTTTTTTTTGGAATTGTACATCTGTACACTGTCCTTTATTTTAAAAACCAAGACCTACAATCACCCAGAACTACTTTTTCATCAGTACCACATAAAGTGTTTAATCTACCGAAATTCTCACAGGAGAAGAACACTAACATTTGCATCGTATGCGTAAAAAGAAGCGCAAATCTGTCAGCAAGTCATGGTGCTGCCAGACACAGGAGACTGGTGTGCCTTACTGATTCTCCAGGGAAGTCAGGTAAGAATTCTGAAGTATATTGCTAATTAGGCATTTGACATTAGCTAATAGAGAATGTAGCTAGCAAGGTAATCATTCATGTTCAATGTTTTCAACATATAATCGTGTTTGAATTAGCAACTACCTCATACTTCACAATGTGATTATGCATGTGAAGCTTAACCCGGTGTCCACTATATTTAACAATTTAGTGTCATTATCAGTGTAGTGATTCCATTAATGCATGGTGACGCACAACTTGTTGCCTCGTTTCACTCAGTTACCTGACTTTTCAACACAGACTTCGAACTAGAAAAATTAGAGCTGTTTCTCAAATTTATGTAAGATGTAGGATTCCCAGCTTTCAGATAATGTATATCACTTCTATGTCTACTATCTCTCTCTAAAGATATTCTTTCCTCTCAAAAAATGACAAAAATAAGTGTATTGTCAGCTTATCTTAGCTTAGCTTAGCATAACGACTGGAGGCAGGAGGAAAAGCTACTCCAAACCTCAAACACATGGTGTGTTTGAGGTTTGGAGTTGTAAGCCTGATATTGCCTGGTATCTTATTTGTTTTATCTGCAGATAAACAGAAATATAATGACAATATTAGAGGGTGCTACATGATGGAGGTACATATTTCTTGATGAACAACATTTTATATCCAACTGCACAGTACTTCTGTGCAGTAGCCTATTTCTGGCTATAGTGCTGGTTGCCAAATTTGGGGATTCTGGACACAGTCACTGTGCCTGACTGTTGGCTACTGTTCACTGTTGTCGTTGAAATTGTTCCAGCATGCAACTCCCTGTTCCTGTCATTCCTAAAGCTGGTTATGGTCTGGTTAAACAAGCTCTTCTAGATTTTTATGTGGCAAGAAATGTGGCCAGTTTATTAAAATAATGCCAGTTTGAAAGGGAATGAACTCAGTGCACAGGCCAAAAAAAGTACTTCTCCTTTTCCTGCTTGGCCCCTTCCCTCTGGGAAGACATCATACTTACACAGGCACATGAAAAGCTTTTCAAGGATCTGGGAAAATTTTACTAATAAACCTTCATAGATTAAAAATTCATAATACAAAAGGTAGGGTATTTTTATGTATTTCTCTTATAATAACTGAATGTTTAGGAACATGCTTTTTACTGTTCTTCTGATGTGGGTTGGGGGACAGTATAGCTAAGATTTTCTGTTATGATTATTATTTTTACTACCACTCAGAATCATTGTACAGACTTTTTATACAACATTCACTGCCACTAGATGTTGCATTTGCGCATTGACATCTCATGCCAAAACACATGTGTGCGCTGGCCTCACCTCCCCTCAAACTGACATATAGTGCTCTCCTAAAAGACAGCCCCATCCCCACATTTCACTCAGACTAACCACAAACAAATTAAAACTCCTCACTCCTCCTCCTTGTGGTTAGTCTTTCCACTGGAATCTTCACCTTTGGTGTCAGTGAAGGAAGGAAACCAGAAGGGTGGGCCATCACAACAGTGTGTGATGCATGTGTATGCAACACTGAACATAATCCTTGAGGGCCACCATGCCCATCAAAATAGGTTACGTCCATTATAACTGCTTGTTTTTGTGACTGGCAAGCTTAGATTTTAAGTGTCTGATAACATTATGGAAAGGATTCATGCAGATAATCCTTTCTTTTAAAGAGTAGGAACCAGAAACAGCTGTTGTCTTGCTCTCCTCAAAGTCACCAGAATCCACTGACAAAAACAGCAATTTTCACCTTGCAGGTAAGTGTAAAACACACTTCATTCAACCTCCACAAACACAAAATAGAACTCACCAAAACTATCTTGGTTAGTCTTTCCGCTCTTTCAACAATCACCAGCTCTGGTTTGGTTGAAATAAACCCTTAATTCACCAAGTATGCTGATGATGATGTAAAAATACTATACTAATACCAATTAACTACTTCCTCAATCTGCAGAGTGACCTAAATCCTTGTTATGGAATTATTAGCCTGCTAGCTATCCTGCTCAAAAATATCATATATGCCTTATGTAGCGAGTTTGAATGTTTCTGTAACGCCTCCAGCTGAAGGTTTCGAACTGCACTCTGTCATCTCACTTTTGCAGTAATGTTTAAAAAGACATGCTCAGATTAGGCTCTAACATATTAATCTATTTAGTAGCTGTTTGCTGCTATATGGAGGTTTAAAATCTGCAGACTGCAGACCAGCCTGAACAGCTGACATCTGTGGAACTGGAAGAGTTTGCTCAACTGTGGTTGTTTTTACATGATTTGAGGGCAGCTGAGAGCTGAGGTGAATCGAGGGCAGAGTAAGTCAGTAACAATTAAAACTTGATGTTTTCCTTTATAATGGTTTCATTTGCCCAAAATGTTAATGCAGCAATTGATCTCTTTTTTATAACAATACAAAGGGGTGCACACTAATCTGTGACCAAATCTAATAAGAGACTGAGCCATTAGCAGATTGAAAGCAAGTGACAACTTAGACGTTATAAAACCACACTACTGAAAATTACAAGGTGAATAACGGAAGATGAACAGATAAAATATGATAATATAATTAAAATAGCACAGAAAAATATGAAGAACATTCCTAAACTGCAAGGTCTTAATGCTAGAGAAGGTAAACATTTCTTCACAGCCACAGAATATTTTTTCTGGACACAAAGGCACAGCTGGTGACCCAAGATGATCCTTTCTCTCCCTCCCTCTGCGTCAGTCTCTGTCCCACACAAGCACCCTGAGGTCCAACATCCACAGCCCTCCACCACAACAACTTGTTGTGAAGCACGCAAATTTTCTCAGTGTGGTGCTATGATGAGTATATTCAGTTTAATATTACTGGGTTTTCTTTTTGCTCATTTTATTTTCTCATTTGCTACACATTATTAGTTATTAGTTTTTTCAGCCCCTTGGCTTGTGAATACAACATATCGTCACCTTCTAAGTTGATATGACAAATTAGTCCTCATTTACACATCCTGCAGTTAAGGAGCAACATTATGATTCACTTAGAGTCAAGTTTCTGGCTGACTCATTACTCAAAGCTCAGTATTCACTCTGTTTTAGCTCTGTTTATGGCCTCTACCAACTGCTAAAAGAGGGGAATATCTGCGGCTGTGGCTGTATTCACAAAGCCTCTTAGTGTGAAAAGTTGTTCCTGGTGATCAAATTCTAAGAATCTTCATAGAATTATATTGTTTCCTAAGAATTTTCTCTTAAAGTTATAACTAAATTCAAGTAAAGATAAAATTTATTCACATAGCATCTTAACCCTCAAAAGAGCTCCCAAGGTGAAAAACTGTTTGGAGTAGTGAGGATGACTAAAGACTGCAGATATATTTGGAAAAGATATTTGGAAAAACACAACAGTGCAGCAATGAGTTCAGCATGAATTCAAAAGAACAAGTCATATACTTGCTCAAAGTTGCTCTGAGAGGTTTCTTAACTTACTCCTAAGCTACGACTCCTTGCTATAAGTTTTTAGGCTGAGTTAAGAGCTCTCTGGGAGGCTTCTCAGGATGTCTGTGAATACCGACCCCGGCTCTTGAGCTGTTACATGCTCCACTGTGTCCACCAGCTATGGCTGCTGTCACACTTGCCAACCCTTCCAGTTTTCCCAGGAGACTCATGTTTTTCATTGCTCTCCCCCTATTTCCTCCAGGGATCACAGTTCTCCTGTATTTCTCACAATTTCTGAAAGATTTTCACACCAAAGGTCTGCTGTTTCCACCTGCACAACAACACAACACCAAAACAGACACTCTGGAAAGAAGAATTCCTGTTTCCTGAAAGTTTTAAAGGAAACAGGCATAGATTTTGTAAAAGCTGGGCAAAAATAAATGAGTGAAAGAAAACTGATAAATATTGAATAATGCCAGAGATTTACACAAGTTCATGCCAGAGGGGTGACTTATTCTGTAGTTTTCCTAAGAATTAAAAGTAAAATTAAAAAGTAAGAGTTTTCTGAAAATGACTGCCTGCTGCGTCTGAAAACTGTGCTATCGTTTCATTTGTTTAAAAGAAAAAAATCAATTACCAGTCTGGAAAGTTATCACATCTGCAACCACTTTACCTTTTATCATTTAAATCACACAATAAATAGTAGAAGGGTTCAAAGTAATCTACACAGTGCCTTGCCTGATTATGTAGGATTGCGTTGCAGCAGAAGTTGTGCCTGCTTCATTGTTTTTGGCAGACCCGCCTGTGTTGGCACCTGTGCGGAGTCGACGGACAGGCCTCATGGATGATAAAGCAGCATTCTTTTAAGTTTGTCTCAAAGCAACCTGCTTTCACTGTTTCTTTTGAATTTCCAACTTTTGATAACAAATAGCTTGTCTTACTATTTGGGTTAGAATGCACTTATTTTTACACTTATTGTCTTGCAACAATATGAAGTATGTTACTTTGCATTATCTGCTTCACAAAGTAATCTTGGGAGTTTCAACCACATCTCACAGTCTTCATCAGAAAATGAAGTTGTGGAAATGTCTCTGAAACAAATAAATGCTCAGTAAACAGCTATTAAATGGATCATGAGATTATATCCTCAAACTATTATTTTTACTCCCAGTTGTACAACCTGCTTTGGCAATACTGTACTTAACTATGTTCCAATAGAGCAAATTTGAGTTTTAAATTTGGCAGTGCAGTTCTTCATACATGCAGTATTTGAGACATACAGTTAAGCTGAAGAAAAAATGTTACAAAAGTGTCAGAGCTGACAGACGTCCTGGTAGTAAGAACACCAGATTAACAGCTTTACCCTTGTTGGAAAGTACAGCAGAATGAAATAAATCACATACGAACAGGGTTGTTACTCACCATTTGTCGTCCTCTGAAGCAGACTGACATCCTTCTGGCTGTCCTTCTGACGCCTTTTCAGTTTTCTTCATTTCACAATATGTTTTAGGTTTTGGTTCACTGCTGATGTCTGTCTGCGTATCTCTTGCAGAGGAGCAGTGTGAAGGGCGTAGTGGGTAAGATGCAGAATAACTTGTTATACCGGTGGTTAATGAATTATCTTTGACACCCTTGCCCAAAATGAGGCTGCAAAAGGGATCTCGGAATTCAGGGAAACACAGCTGTCACCTGATTTAACAGTCTTACTTCTTTATCAAACTCAGTTTCACATACTTGTAATCTTTAAAGATAACTTCTGGCTTATATCCTGTTATAATTATGCAAATTATGCTTTTTATTAGAGCCTTTTGGGTTTTTATCAGTCAATAACACTTAAAGTGGTAGTTCACCCAAAAATGAAATTTCACTCAATATCTACTCACCCCTGTGCTGATGTGAGGATGGATGAAGATCTCCAGTTCACAAAACACTCCGGAACTTCAGCGGAAAACAGCATTGCAGCCAAATCCAGTACAACTGAAGTGAATGGTGACCAGTTTTAAAATGTAAAAAAAGAACACAAAAAACCTACAAAATGTCTCCATACTGCTCGTGTGGTGTAATCCAAGTGTCTGTAAGCTGCAGCATTAAAATATGACCCAAAAAGACGCCATTTACACTATATTTTTAGCCTAAATATCAACTGTAGCCTCTCAGACCAGATCTGCATGCACACGCCTGAAGCGGGTACACACACGGCGCGACACGAGATATACAAGATCTCCTGACACCTTCACATCTGTTTTACATGCTACCTGGAAGCGACTCAGATCTGCTCAGAAATAGTGACTTGTTACACGCAGAGTTGATTTTGCAAACTTTCAATAAAGAAGAAAATGTCAGAGGACTTTGACATAGAAGAGCATTGTTTCTTTGCTGCAGCCGTGCTGCTTGTGCCAGAGCCTGTGTACCCGCTTCAGGCATGTGCACGTGGATCAGGTCTGAGACGCTACAGTTGATATTTAGGCTAAAAATGTGGTGTAAATGGCGTCTTTTTGGGTCAGATTTTAATGTTGCCGCTTTGGATTTGGATTTGGCTGACACTTTGTTTTCCGCTGAAGCTCCAGGAGTGTTTCGTGACCTGGAGATCTTCACCCATCCTTAGATCAACACAGAGGTGAGTAGATACTGAGTGAAATTTCATTTTTGGATGACCTATCGCTTTAACAGAGAGGGGCTTGCTAATGTGGTCTTAACGAAAGAATTCTCTAATTTGCTCTTCTTATTGTAAAACTCTCCCACTTTGGCATATATATAGAAAGGTGTGAATCAAAATGCTATGTTGCAACCACTTATTTTAAGACAGACTTATTCTGTTAAAGTTAAAGACAGAATCAGTGGGATTTGTCTGTGCTGTTCGTTACCACACCAGAAATATAGTTGATTGCTGAGTCTCATTCCAGGAACATCAAACACAGATGCTTTACTTTGGTAAATTGTCCCAGGCACAGTAAGATCATGAGAAAATAAGAAAGTAGAGGCAGAGGGAAGGTCTGGAGATAGACACCACCAAACCTCTAGTGGATGACAACTGAAGACTGAGAGGGATTAAGTGTATATGAGAAATAATAAGGAAAATATTGCATATTTTGCCTAAATCAATATTTTACTAATTACACTGAGAAACGTGCATGTTAACTGTTAACATGTAGCCTGTATACTGCACATGTTAATTGTTAAGCTAACTCCAGTTGAGGTGGAGCAAAAGTAATGTATTAGAACACTGTTGCAGGTCATTTTTACAAAAAGAAATAATGTGAAATTCAACCTAACTATGCTGAATATCAAAATCTATAGCATTGGCGTAGTAAGAGATTTTTTATGTGTGTGTATTTTCATGTGTTTATTTATTTTACAGGTTCATAGACAACACACAGGATGACAGTCAAAGGGAAAACACACCAGATAGATATTAAAATTTTCTACAGTACTGCACGATTTCCTGACAAGCTATCTCTTGTGGTCATTTGAATAACGACGGACCTCTTTCACAAGCAGCAGTAGTGTGTTGTTATTCGGCACACCCTTTCTCCTATTTTAACATTTACCTCATATGACTTTTGCAAGGCCAACAAATTAACCTGTTTTTGATTGACAGCCTAAATGACAGTTTGCATGTGCAGGCATGTCAATTAAACACCACATGTCATGTATTTTTGTGAGTGTGCAGATATTACAAATATATTAAAGACAGCTTGATAAAAGATGAAAACAAATGAAAATATATATTACAAGTCTTAAAATTACCTTATTTGCAGTGTTTGTGTGTGTATGTTTGACTGGTCAAGATGAGCTTCACCTTCACAGGAAGTAGTTTTGCAGATAACTGTCTCCCTCTAGTGCCTACAGACATACAAGCCAGGAATGGAGTGAAGCTCCAGTCAGCTGCCGTATTCTAGTTAGGGCTGGACAACATGGCTTGGAAATATTAACTGGATATTTTTAGGCTATGCCGCAATGTATAATATATGTCTTGAGATTTCCATGTTTTCTAGAATAACAACATAAAGTCTCAAATAATGATGAGCTTACAGAACACGATGCATTGCTGCAGGTTAAAAAAATGCAACAACAGTACATCAGCTGAAAGACATGGACAAAATCAAATATCACAATACTTCAGTCAATATTGCAACAATAAAATAGGTGCTTTCACAAAATATCACTTAACACAACAACATTTTTAATAAATAATCATCAGTAATTGAAATATAATGACTAAGTGGGAAACGACAAATAATAGAACAGCCAGACAAGTTTGATAATTCACTGTACTGCCCCTATAAAACCAGGAAAAGACATGCCATATCATGATATAAAGATTTCCAAAATCTAAGACAACATCTAGTCTCGTATCACAATATCAATATAATATAATACACTGCTCAGCCCATAACTACTGTATATCCATCGTTCAATTTATG
Organism: Lutjanus erythropterus; assembly: GCF_056507025.1. NCBI lineage: Eukaryota > Metazoa > Chordata > Actinopteri > Lutjaniformes > Lutjanidae > Lutjanus > Lutjanus erythropterus. The sequence goes on from NC_139318.1 coordinate 26,522,049, forward strand.
GGGGAGCTAAGGTGAGCTCAGCTCCCCTGAAAAGGACACAAGCTCCCCTCAAAGTCTACATTGAAAAATTTAGGGGGAGATCTAAAACACAATGTTCCTAAAATAAATAATAAAAGTAAAAAGTATGCCCATGTTTTGAGTTTATTGGCTCATTTTTGCTCATCACTGATTAATAAAAAGTGTGTATGAGACAGAAAAATGCTGCCCGTGTCCCTCTGCTGATTTCATTATTTTGTTTCTCTGTTTTTGCTCTTGATGAGTTAATGCATTCTTTAATTTTGAAAAAGTACACTTATATTCTTGTTATTTAGCCTCTATGGAATGTTATTGACAGTATTAACTGTCTGTAGTAGTAAACTGCTTTTCACAGTAACCCTAAAACTGGTCGCACTGACAGGCACTTCCATGTATGCGTGTGCATGTGATATGTTTTAGAAGCAGTGCACACCAGAAAACAGGGCTCCCCCTGAAAAAAGCCACTTTGTAATTCCAACCCTGAGTATATCCATTCCATTATGTGTAAATGCTTATCCTTGAACGGTCGTAGGGGGCTGGGCTGAAACCTTGCTGATACTGGGTGAGAGGCAACAATCATTCACACCCTCATTCACACCTATGGGCAATTTAGAGTCACTAATTAACTGTCATGTCTCTGGACTGTGGGAGGAAGACAGAGGACCCGAAGACAACACATGCAGACACAGAGATGCCCTCCGCCCCAGCCACAAACTCCCCAGCCTCCAGCCAGCTAGGGTGGATTCAAACTTAAAACCATTGCTGTGAGGCACCACCGTGCTGCCTTACTTTAGCATAGGCTATATATTTTCAATGCGCACCATGCACACACTATGCATTGTGTGAAGTCACACTGAAATGAAGCTACATTAACAGAGCATAACAAGTTGTGACCACTCTCCTGCTCCTTTTAACACTAGCCAAGAAAACATAACTACAGCGCACAGGATTTGAACCTGTGGAGCATTGACTATGATGTTATCAGTGCACCACAGGAGCTCAGGAATACAGTTCATATAATAGATATACAGTCGCATAGACGCAACAAAGCTAATTGAGGTAATTGCTAATTGCCTGGCTGTAGTCATAATCAGCCTGTCTCGACCAGCCTCAGCAGCAGTCAGTGAGAGACTAACTAGATCCACTACTGGATAGGTGCAATGATACAGCTGAGGGTGCAGCCATCCATGCTGTGACCACAAACAGCAACAGCATTTAACCACATTAATACTTAGTGGCATATCAATTCAGTTCAATTGAATATGCTTTAAGGGAATTAATGTTTTATTAGCAGCATGGCCAGGGAGTAGTACATATTGATTCAAGTCAATAAAAATAATGAAATGTGTGTGTGTGTGCGCGCGCGTGTATATATTTTCTGTCTGTTAGATAGATCAATATATTTGTCACATTCAATGATGTTATCATTCATGTGTCCCTCATTCTGTGATATGCAGTCACATGTTATGTCCCTAAATGTGCTGCATATCCTTCTCCTTATACAACCTTTAGCTCTACACTCTCATGTACTTGTCTGAAGTTCGAGTTTAATGAATGAAATTTCTTATACTATTCAGCTTTGCTCTGATTTTATTGTATTTGTCACATTTTAATAGGATGTGCATCTCTGTTTCTACCTCACTTGTCATACAGTGACCACAGACTGTTTCCTGGTAGCCAGGACTTTCTGTATCGTCCTGTCTCTGAGGACAGACTGTGGTCACTGAGTCGGTATTGGTCAGGATCTGTCTCTGCTTTGTATCTTTGACAGTTCATATTCACGGTTTGGGGCCAGATAGCGGTCAGTTTGTTTTGAGTTTTGGTTTGATTTGTTGAATGTTCTAGATAGACATCTCCTTTTAATTTAATAAGTTGGTTTACTCTGATTGGTGGCTGGGTGTGGTTTGATCAGTAAGTCTCATGACCAGCTGACAGATGGGACTCTTCTTATAGTGATCGCGGTTACAGTGATCAACCACTTATAAATCTTGGGACAGAATCATTCCCACACAAATGCTGTTTAAATAATTCGCTTATAGTAACTGAGTTATCCGCTTAGTGTTCATTTTGGGTCTTTTCATATATGATAACATGGAAAAAATTTCACATTCTTTTTTTGTTTTTTAACTTAGTTGCATATTACTTTGCCTCGCTTTAACCTGTCTGCTCCTGCCTCTGTTTGTCTGCATATTGAAATCATGAAGGAAAAAAGTCATTTTCCCTAATTTCCTTGAAACTTATGATGACAGACTGCCATAATTGAGCGAGCAAGATGCAGTAGTGAAACTTGGTGTTCCTCAGGCAACCTGTAGTCTACTCAAACAACGAGACAGTCTGCTCGTGATGGAAACAAAATGTGCACAGGGAAGTCTGGTCACGTATTACCCAATTGAGCCTTTCAGTGGGGGAAAAATAGCAAAGCTGTTCGTTTTCTGACTTTATATTCATGTGTGGGGATGGATATCGAGAGCTGGTGCAAAATTGGTTTCTGATTGGTCAATTCTGAAACACTGAGAAGCTCGATAATAATATAGCTTGATAATAAATGCCACAACACCCAACTAAGTTCCCATGTCTTGCCCTTTGCTAAAGGGGGTCAACTCCAAACTTCAACCCAGGCTCACTTAAGGCTGACTGTCCTTTAAGTTGGATCAGGCCAGCTGTTTTCATTTTAGTGACAAACTGCTCCTCCTTTGCTCAAGAGATGACCAACACAACAGTGTTGTGTTTATTGTAAATGAGATGAGATGGAACAAACCATTCTTTGGTAGTGATAGTTTGTGTGTTCAAAAGAGAGGCCCTCACACCTGGCTATGGAGCCCAAGATGCAGAGACATTCACTGTCAGAAAGGAAGACATTGTAGTGGTAAAATATATGCTGAACAATATTTTATTCCTTATAGTCAGTTCTCATGATTTGTCAGACACTAACTGGTTACTTGTCCTTGAACACACAGCTGCTTCTTCGGAAGAACAACACTTGATATCACGAGCACATCCTGACCCTTTTGATAAGCACTTCATATTCTTCTTATTCCATAAGACAGAGGTACACTTGTGATTCTTTGTCAGTTCCTTTTACACTCTGTGTGACTGTGTGCTGATCCTTTGCAAAGACATCAGAAGTGTCAGAAGTGGGATCGCTCGTGTGAGGGTTTCTGGGCTCGAGGTCGACGGTGGTAGCGCGCACCTTGAGAGGACATTCTTTTCGGCCTCAACCTCCCCACAAAGACGGGTGAGATGGAGGGCCTGAGACCCGAGACCGGATTCTCTCAGCGCTGCGATTCAACAATCCTGATTGGTGATTATCTGAAAATTGATTTTATTGATTTTTAGGGGAAAAAAAGGGGGGAAAATAAGGTCACTAAGTATGTCAAGATATTGGGGTTGAGGAGGGACAGAGGTTTTGGTCTACCAGGTCGGATGTGGAAGCCTGAACATTTTTTAACCAAGGTTTAGTAGAAACCTGGAGGTGCACTGATGAGTCCACCTTAAAAGAGTTTACAAAGACCACAATAGTGTATGGAAAAATTATTACGGGGTAATAATTATATGTGTGAAGTAAGACTCCAAGAAAACATGCGTAGAAGAGTAGAGAATTCCTCTGTACTAATCACTCTGATTTTTGATCATCTTGAGACAAACAAACAAAAAAAAAAGGTTGAGAGAATTTAACAAAAAAAACAGCAATGCATTGAAATTGATTACATTATTTTGAGCATACTAATATTGATGAGTTCTGATACTTTCATATTGTATTGTGGAAACTAGTTGAGGACACAACTATCTTCTAAAAAGATTTTGTTTATCATAATTCTTGGAATTACCAAAATGGGTATTTTTAACAGCAAAAATCTAACAAAAAATAAACAGGATGATGTGGATTTGTCTGCTCCAAATATAAATTACATGAGAGTGAACTATGGTGATTCATCTTTGAAACAGATACATTTTTGGGTGACTGAATGTGACTTTCCAAACACAGGGAGCTTCAGTATCAGACAGCTGAACAAACTGAGGGACAGACTGCATGAGAAAGAAAAAGAGTCTGAACATAAGAAAGGCAAGAGAAAGTTTGTGGCAGATTGGAGAGCATTTAGTTTATGGATGGACAAAAGACAAAGGAGGGACAGAAAAACACAGGCAGGGACAGAAATAAACTCAACTGTGTCTCAGTGTGTCAAAAATGCAGGATTCTGACCTCGACTGTGTGCCGCCATCGAGGAGACGCCGTAACACCGATGGTTGGACCACACCCAGGGGCACCACCATCATAAAATACTGACCTCCCCTCATCTACTGGCCTCCTTCTATCTCCTGTTCCCCTCATCTAATCTGATACATCTGATCTACAACAACTTTTGAATGGGGAAACAACAGCAAAAGGTCAACAGGGCGACCTTGCCTCTCCTCCCCACACCAAGTCTGGTCTGAAGTTCAGAAAATCTCAAAATCCATTCATCTCCCTATCACCAGTGAGATCCGATGCAGGGGGAAATGTACACAGAGTCCTGAATCTTTCTGTGATGGAGGTAGCAGGGGCCGATGGATATCCAATCTTGGTCCACAGACTGTGGACTATGGAGGACATTAAACAGGCAATGACTCACCTCCCATTACCATCAGATGGAGGTGCAAAATTTGCTGCTGAACTGGTTGTGTTTTGTAGAGAGTTCCGCCCAACGACTTCTGAACTGAGACGGCTCCCGATGGTAAAAATGGGCGCTAACTGGGCTAAAGTGTCAGGTGGATACCCAGAGGATGATGTGAGACTGAGATTGGCAAACCTCAAATGGACACCGGCCATAAAGGTCAACGTGTGACTGATCCGGATTAGCAGCGATAACGGAACACCATTTGTCAGTGCTGCCCTAAAACGAGTTGGTGACTATTTTGGCATTGACATGAAACAACACTGTGCCTACCATCCAATGAGTGGTGGCGCTGTTGAGCGAGAGAATGGCACTTTGAAAAACAAGCTGGCAAAATGTTGTGAAGAAACAGGCCTGTCTTGGACGAAGGCATTCCCTATTGTTCTTATGCAAATGAGAGCTAGAATCAGACCAAAATACGGGCTTAGTCCATTTGAAATTCTGTTTGGACGTCCTGTCAACACAGGCATTGGACCTGCTAAAAGACACTTACCTTCCTCAGTTCATTGTGAAATGAAATGCTTTGTTACTGTGCTAATTTATCCTCTGCTTTGTCTTTCATTCACAACCAGGTGAAGGAAGCACTACCAACTTCATGACCTGAAGGAAGGGTCCATTCCAGGTGCTGCTGACCACACAGACAGCAGTAAAGGTTGCTGAAAGAGTCACCTGGATCCATGCCAGCCACTGCAAAATGGTCCCACCTCACCTATAACAGAGTAGGTCATCACATCGCGAGGAAGAGAAGTAGAGGTGACAGTATTGGCATACTGTCCAACAAATTCCAGCCAAGTGGCGTGCCAAGTGGATGGAACCCGAACGACCATGGCACCCCCTCAGACACCCTGGATGGTGTGGCCTGCGAGATGCCGCGATTACCTACTCCTGATTGGCTTTCACAACATTTAAACAGATATTACTCCTTCCAAAATAAATTTGGACAGTGGTTGTTGTAATTATTCAGTGGAGAATGAATGTTTGCAAGACATCAAAGTGTTCCCTTCTCACTCACAAAGCAATCTCAGTCTTTGTGCAAAACATAACTACTGTATCTGTCTACATAGTGTCACCAAAAGACTGGAAGTTCAGTAATGTGCATGTTCTGCTTTGTAGTGACGACAGTGACAGATGGTATGATACTGTGTTGGAAAGAAGCTGACCGCTGTGTTGGAGCTGTCACATTTGCTTTGTGAGGGTTCATGAAATAGATTGTATTGCAAATAGATTGAATAATAAATACATTGTGGAGCCAAATTATAATACCATATCTGAATTATGTAGTGTTGGTATGTTGTAGCATGATGGTTCAAACAAAGATCCCTCTCCTTTTTGCATATAAACACTGAACTTGCTTTTTATTATACTTTGTTTGCTCCATATTTTAAAGTTGAGTATAAAGACAATCATATTCTGAATATGATTCAAACTAGGATGGCTTAATACAAGGATAGGAGCCTACTGTCCATGTTAAAGGTACTCATTGCTTTTTACAGTTTGATAAGCTCAGAAATGATCACATGTACACAGAAATATGTTGTTAATACATTGTAAAAATGCTGTAAGACCAGAAAAACACAAAATTAATATATTACTTGTAATTACTCTGTTATGTAATGTTGGAAAGCAGTGTGAAAACAAGCATTTCTTGCAGCTGAATTGGACTTATTGATTAGAATAAAATGTGTGCACTTATCATCTTTCTTTCAAGACATTCTCTATGGACCCAGGCTAAAACTGTTCTTTTAAACTAACTGTTAAGTTCTTTTAAAAGAGAGAAATGTATTTGATCTGGAATAGTCTTTTATCTTACCACTCTTTATGTAAAGACACTACAAGACCACCAGATACCAAATAAAAATGACTCCCTCCTGGCTTTTACTTTCTAGAAGAACAAAGAGACTGAGAAAGGTGAGAAATGTAATCCTCTGATCTGTTCCTGTTGTTATGCAATATGAGACAAATGTAAAGAGAGGGATACTCAGCTGGAAGTGTAGCTTTAAACAAAACTTTTTAGAAACAAAATCTGAAATTACCAATTAGTTTAACCAGTAAATGGCACTGCTGCACAATGCAGCTTTGAGAAAACAGTCAGTACATTATTATATGTTATTATATTATATATTACCACACATTGTTTTAATGCAGAAGAACAAGAGAGAAACAAATGTGCGGCTTGTAAGTGTGTAACCCCAAGATAAAGGAGACCCCCCCCCCCGACTCCCCATTTGGTTATCTGTTTTATCTTGGCAAACAGACAAAACAGACGCTGTGTGTGTGTGTGTGAGTGTGTGTGTGTGCGTGCGTACGCATGCGTTTGTGCACTGTTCTAGCGGTTCTAAAGAAAAGACTGGTTATGTTAGTCTCAGTGGCCACTCCCCACAGAAACCCATTTAAGTCAGCTTGTTCTTGGAGAGGAGCTGGAGTTTTCTCTCAGAGAACAACTGTCTGAGGAGGAAACACTTCAACTGCTGCTGCTCAAGGTAAACTGTGCATCTTATGGATTTTACTTTGAATTACAGTATATTATCTAAAAGTTTAGAGTGTGTTTTACTTTTGCTTTGCTTTTGTATTAATGGAGCTCATGAGGAGTTTTTAGGAACGTGAAATTTAAGAGAAGAGTTATGAAAAAGCACAATAAGCCACTGATCTGTGTCTCTATTGTTTTTTCTAAAAGAAATATATTTAAACCTAAAATTTTATTGAATTTACTATAGATTTATCTGCATTAGATTCACACAATTGTTTGCTATTTCTAACTTAACTAATCTGGTCATTAGGGAAGATCTAAGTTATTTTTTTAGTTTGATATGATGATAGCAATACTATTTTTTTTTTTTTTTTACAACTAATACCAATATTTATAGTTTCCTTAAAGTAATTTTTCAATTTAATGGTAATTTGTAGAAAAAACAAAACAAATTTGTTACAAAATAGTACAATAAAATAAAATTGTCTGTAATAAGTGTAAAACATAGTCTAGCATTTTATAGAAATTCTATGATAAAACGATTTGTTTTTGTTCAGCATAACCACGCCACGTTTCGTGTCAGCCATTCACAAGTTTGATGCAGACGTGTGTGTGACTGTGTACGGCTGTGTTCTCACGTGGCATCCACAGTCATGTGACCCGGCCAGATAAATATGACAAGGCTGTTTATCAGCAAAAACATTATACAAAAGTTTTGAAAGCTTTTGGATGCAGCCACCCACCCTATTTTATTACCAACATGTTTTTTTTAAGTAATTACTACCAAAAGAAAAGCTTGCGAGTTTCTCTATTGATCCTACAGAATAGATTTGTGAATTCCTATTGTTAATTCAAATGATTTTAATTAGGAGATAAAAATACTTTTAAGATACTTTGGAAAACAGAATAATATTTGGCTCCATCATATCATGTACAGAGTCAGACTCCACCTTTATTTGGAAAAAAAAACAGGTGCTTAAAGCTACTACAAGCAGTTTTTAACTGGTTATGGTTATGGCACTGATTATGGTATTACAGTTTCAATTTAATTCTGATTGCTTCTATATGACTTACATAAGCAAATGAGACCATCCATGAAAGCCTGACTAGCTCAGTGTTCTCAATGTCTGCCACCTGGTCGGATTCTCCTTGAAATCAGATGAAACAAGTCTGTTTTTTGCTGGTATTCAAAGCTAAACTATGAAGAACAGGTTTGGAACAATTCGTCTGTTCATTAAATGGCCTGGATCTTCCTACTGTGCATGTGGGAGAAAAGGAGCACACTGCTAGCTTCTCTGCTCCTGTCAACAGGATCAGCCCTTTGGAGAGATCTTGACAATTCTGCTGCTATAATGCATAAAGCTGGTGGTCGGTTTGGGGTTGGGTTGTTGATTAACTCATATTTTAGCAGGTCAAGTGGTGTGGATTGGCTCTTGCAATGCATCAGGTGTTTATGACCTGATGACCTGACCTGATTGCCCTTTGTGCTTATTAAACCACCTTTTACTAAGAGCAGAGGAATAAAAAACAAGTTACTTTAGCTCTACCTCCTATGTCACCTTATGCTGTTTGCAAGGTTCTTTGTTAAAATGTGGGTCAGCTCAATTTATGCAAATTATTAACGTTAAAATACCCTCTTCTCCTGGTGAGTTGGCGGACTGTTAAACTAATCTCTGTCGTAAAAGCAGGTGTTTTATGGCAGGGTCATATATTTGCAATGTAAACCATCACTAAAACTCTTTTCTGATTCACTGTAACTAGAAGCACTTTTGCACTACTAAAATATTACTCAACTACAAGGAATAATAAAAACTTGAATATATACACATGAAAGTATAAACTGCATGTAATTTGAGTATTTGTAATTAGTAATATCCACCTCAACAATGACAGGCGTAGTTGGAAATATAACAGATTAACACCTCAGTGGAACAAGTTTACTTCTTATAGGGACAGCTAATCCCATAATCAAAAATACACATTTTTCTTCTGGCCTGTAGTGCTATTTATCCATCTAGATCAGGGGTCTGCAACCTTTACGATCAAGAGACATTTTCAAATCTGTCTGGAGCCGCAACTCTACGCCCTATGCTCTCTTTTCCCTAAGGACTTTTTTTTGGCAGCCATAGCTTTTGGAGCAACAATTTTCAGTTATAGGCATGTTGTAATTTGAATAGTTATTTATTTTATAGACCACTAAAACATGCACAATGTCACATTGTTTTCTTTGTTGTTGTCTGTTCTGGCGATAAATGCAAACTTTAGTCTTGTTTCATAATGTTTTAATATCTGATTTTCAATGCTGCAAGTGGGTTGTTTTCAGTACTAGTATCTAGTGTGGTGTATGTGGTATGTCAAAATAATTCATGTTGAGTGTAACCCGAGAATAACTGAAAAGAAACCTGAGAACTTATTCATACTGTCTGAGAATGCTGAATGGAATGCATCATGTATTCTTGTGCAAAGTACTTAGCAGCTTCATGTTATCGACTGACACACTAACAAGCACTAATTAAATTTTTACTCAAGGTTGAAACGGACCAAAGAGAAAACTCACAAGGGAAAATGAATCTGGCGAATGGTGGACCAGTGCAGTCCAAACCACAGGAGAGGGAACAGTGGGGCAGCAAGATTGAGTTCATTCTGGCCGTGGCCGGACACATTATCGGTCTGGGAAACGTCTGGAGGTTTCCATACCTTTGCTACAAAAACGGAGGAGGTAAATCTTTGTTATGGTGGCCAGTTGTACATCACTTACAGGAGACTGTGTGCCCTGCGAGGAATTAAAGGTGGGGTAAACAATTAAGGGAAAACTGACTGTTGAATCTCATTCCCAGGTCATTCAGTAATTAAATGCCGACGCACTGGTGGCATGGACCAAGCCACTCAACAAAACAGTAACACTCAACAATCGAACCAAACAAAAAGCATCAGTATATGACGATAAATGAGACTTACCAATCAACCATCTTTCTCCAAAATTGCTTACCCCACCTTCAATATTGTGTTCAGATAAATAGTGGCTGGTAGGGCTAAACTTTGCTAAACACACCCTTCAGTTCTGCCAGTATTGATATAAAGTGACTTTTCTTTCTTATTGTTGAAATAATCACACCACTTGCTCACCATCTTGCCACCAATCTACATTCATCGTTACAAATCACTACTTGAGTGAGCAAATATTTGCAATTTTACCAGCATTTTAACAAGATAATTCGTTTTTGTTTTAAAGGGGTTTTCTTCATACCTTACATTTTGTTTTTGTTCACCTGTGGCATCCCACTCTTCTTCCTGGAGACGTCTTTGGGTCAGTACACCAGCCAGGGTGGAATAACATGTTGGAGAAAAATCTGCCCTCTTTTTGAAGGTAAGTCTTTATAGTGTTTGTGTTGTGTGTTGTGTTTCTATTCATTGATTTTTTTGATAAGTCATGAATGAAACCATTAGAGCAGTTTATAGGGGAAACTCCTGCTCCTTGTACTGCTAACAACCCATAATCATCTAAGACATTAGAACTGGTTCCAGTTACACAAGTCAAAAGAACACAAGTCAAAATGGTTCAGAACCTATTTGCAACAATTTAAGACAATGAACGTTGATACTTATCATATGTTTTTCAATGTAAAATCTATATTTGAAAAGTAGCTAGTAACTGAAATGACTAAAAATTAAATTTTACTCCAAAATGTAGTCATTTAGGACTAAAAAGTAGGACCAAAAGTAAAATACTAGATACAATAGAATAAGGACACACTGTGTGAGATATCACACGAGTTGCAGCTACAAAAGTAGCTGTAGATAGTTAAAACATTAAACATAATTAAAGACTGATTTAATTGAGTTTACTTATGTGCAATGTCTTTAACAAAAATAATAAATGTGAGAACAAAATAAGATAAAATAATAATTTAGACCAACAATCGACCAATACAAAATAATAGGACATGTAAGTTAAAACCAGTAGGCACTTAAAGGGTAATTCTGGACCATATTTTCCCATTTTTTGCATCTGAGTGACTAAAGGAGACAACAATTTTTGAAACTGGTTCAGTATTGAGGGAGATCATTAGTGACACTAATCACCATCACAGTACGTCCACTTAGATTGTTATTCTAAGTGTATGACAACATTATGAAATAATGTGACGGACCCCTTTTAAAAAAAAAACCCAAAACAGTAAGATATCTTTGGTTTAACCAGAAACAGCTGTGTTATTGCTCTCATCAAACCAATGAGACTCCCTAACACTGTTATCTTCATTCAAACATGACAGAAACAAAATAAAACTTGGCAAAAAGAATCTTGGCTCATGTTTCCACTGTTGTCCAACCTCCCTCTCACTCCTCTCCTGATATTTTCACTTTTACACAGTAAAGTGAGGGTAATGTCCACCACTGGCCATAATATGTCATATATATGTGTCAATCTTTTTGACCACTTGGGTGAAGAACTCAAAAACAAGCAAACTGCTTAGTTTTGCATTAAATGTGTTTAGTGTGTGATACAGTTGGGTTTTGAGAGTCACTTTTGGCAGATTTACATCTACATATGTGTTTGTTAAAGTCTTTGTCAGGGAAAAGGGGAATTTTTCCTCTTAGTACATTATACATTTTAGAACATAGTTGCCCCCCCCATCCTCCCTAACAGTCAGTTATGAACTTTAGCAAATCTCAAAATCAGCCCAGTGGTTCACTTCATCTCACTTCAGTTCCAACAATCCAACATAGAAGAAAAAAAAAACCTGTCCCTGTCACCGTCCTCTGGCTCTGATGGCTCAAACATGTCCAATAAAGCTGCTAGACAGAGTGTCCATGTTTCAGGTTGTTTTAAAGTGGCGTGGACACTGAGACAGCAGAGTGAACAGCGTGATTTTGAGACCTAATTTAATGTACTTAGTGATTTTTCAATAATTCTGGTTTGTCTGGGTGGTTAATAACACACGCTTATGTGGTGTGACAAACTCAGAACGCACATTTATTCTTGCTTTGCAGTATTATTTTTAATGGTATTACAATGTGACGTCTCTATCTCTCTACAGGCTTAGGTTATGGAAGCCAAGTGGTTGTTTTGTACACTGGAGTGTATTACATCATCATACTGGCTTGGACCTTTCTTTACCTCTTTTCATCCTTCAGGTCTGAGCTCCCATGGGCAAGCTGTCACAACAGCTGGAACACAGGTAAGACTTTATTTTCTCGCTGTGACGCATAAAACTGTGTGTGTGTTCATTTTGTTAATCAGTTTTCATGATATCTCTTATTCTATCATGTAAGACGGCTGTTTTGAGTATCAGCAGAATCAGACATCCGCTCTGCTCCTGTATGGAAATAGCACATCTTCAGTGGTAGAGTTTTGGGAGTAAGTAGCATGAATTAACACATCATATAAGGGCTGCAGTTTTTTTTGTTGTATTGTTACTAATAAACTTTGTTATAGGAGGAGAATCTTGGGCCTGTCCAGTGGAATTGATGAAATTGGCAGTGTTCGTTGGGACCTGGCCCTTTGTCTGCTTCTTGCCTGGACATTGTGTTACTTCTGTGTCTGGAATGGTGTCAAGTCAACAGGAAAAGTACAGGACAATCTTAATGATAACTTGTAACTTCTTGAAATATTTCTTCTTAAAAAGTGACACACAATCATTCTGTCGGTCCTGTCTTAGGTGGTCTACTTCACCGCCACATTTCCGTATGTGATGCTGGTGGTGCTGCTTGTTCGTGGTCTTACGTTACCGGGGGCCAAAGACGGAATCATGTTCTATCTTTACCCAGACCCATCCCGCCTCACTGATCCAGAGGTACGAGCTCTCCCTAACCTGAACACGAAGTACAGCTGAGGGAATTCATTAGTTTTGCTCACATGGAGAGCTGCAGAGATTATGTATTTTTGTAGGTCAACCCGAAGTTAGCATCACTGTGGTCCCCTCCATAAAAAGTTAACAGGGTTTTTTAAGTTTTAAATTAGTGTAGAAAAGAAACTGTGGCAAACAAAAGTTTATGATACTTACAAGTTTTGTTCAGCAAGACAATATTCACCAGTGAACAACAATTTCATGAATTTTATGAAGCATAAAAGCGGTTTTCATGAGTGGGTTACAAACTGCATCACAGTCTCACAACGGTCATGACCACTGAATCAATAGTGAGATACAATAATTTTTAAATTTGGGGTAATTATTGACGTATTTTATGTCATAGACAAAAATGTGAAAATCTCACAGACTTTATTTCAGGCATCCAACCAAAAACCCATTTAAATAACTTAACTTCAAGATGGGGGAATTGGAAGTGCAAAGATGTTAATTCATTTCAGGGTTTTATGACTCATTCCTGCAGCACTCTATTGCAGCGATTCCCAAACTGGGGGGACATGGATGGATGAGAAAATGTAGAGTGAAAAAAAATAAATTAATAAGATTTATGGAGAGGAAAAAACAAACAAGAGATTGTGGATGTTATCCGGGAACGACTGTTCTGTAGGATAAACAGAACTGTTGATCTGATAATGGTGCAAGATGAAAAGTTTAGAGGTCACCAAAGTGATTACAATTCATCCTTGTGTGGAACATTAATGTTTTTACCAAATTTTGTGACATTGCATCCAATAACTGTTGAGACATTTCACTCAAAACGAAAAATATTAACATTATGGTGACACTAAAGGAAAAAAAAGGGAGTTCATCAAAGTTAGAGAGCTTAATCCTCAGAGGACCGTGAATGCCTACACATATTTTGATGGCAATCCATCCTCTAATTGTGCTTCTAGCATGGCCCAGTCATATTTCAGCAGGACCCAGAACCGTAGGAAAACTAATAAAACACTTTGTCTCTGAACATTTTTCAGATGCGCTCAGTATGACAGTTTTGCTTAGAAGATACCTTTAATCGAGACTTGCATTTTCACAAACCTAAACTAAACATAAACTTATCCAAATCTCTCAGGTGTGGATGGATGCTGGCAGCCAAATTTTCTACTCCTATGGTGTTTGCACAGGCGTTCTTACGTCTTTAGGAAGTTACAACAAGTACACCAACAACTGCTACAGGTTTGTATTTGTTTGTCATCTGCACTGACTGGACACAATTCACTTCTGTACAAACTAGTCATTAGTTACTGATTAGAGCACAAGTTTACTGATTTTTGCTTCTTACCTACAGGGACTGTGTGTACCTGTGCCTGTTAAACAGTTTAACCAGCTTTGTAGCCGGTTTCGCCATCTTTTCTGTGCTTGGTTTTATGGCAAAGGAGCAAGGTGTGGACATATCGATGGTGGCTGAATCAGGTATGGAGGGTTAATAATGCTTGACTCAGAGTGATGCTGTGTGAATTGTTGAAGAATATGACCATTTCCCCCCCTGTCTCCTTGCAGGTCCTGGTTTGGCATTCATTGCTTATCCTCGTGCTGTGGCTCTGATGCCTCTTCCTCAGCTCTGGGCCATTTTCTTCTTCATTATGATCATCTTTTTAGGATTAGATAGCGAGGTAGAACTACATATCAAGTCTGTTTGGAAAGTAATAATTAATTTCAGACACCATAATACAACTTTTTGTTTGTATTAATACAAAATAATCTCTCTCACCTCACCAGTTTGTATATCAAGAGGCACTGGTCACAACCATCTCTGACATGTATCCTGCCTTCTTCCAAAACAACTGTCGCCGCAAACTCCTTCTTCTTGCCATTTCTGTTGGAAGTTTCTTTGTTGGCCTTCTGATGATTACAGAGGTGAGTGGGGAAAATGAAGCGTTTATTTACTGTAAATTGTATACTTACTGTATATATCGGTGTAATAAATGCTGTTACTGTACAGTACGGTTTGCCGTAAAGTTACAAAAACAAACAAAACAATTACAAGTGAAGATACAAAAAAGAAGAACAAATGATGTAAAGGAAACATGTGAAAATATAATCATTTGTATCCTAGTATCTTTGAACACAACAGAGAGGAGTTATATTTGGATTAGCAATACACTTATCCAGAATATATGTACCTTGTTTGCTTTATGTGTGCATATGTTACTATGACATATTGACGAACAAAGTGTGGATTATGACAACCTTGTTTTGATGTTCACTGAAGGGCTCAGTTTCTTCTTATTTGCAGGGAGGCCTTTACATTTTCCAGCTGTTTGACTACTACGCCTGCAGTGGGATGACACTCCTGCTTTTTGCTATCATTCAGTCTGTCTGTATTGGATGGGTCTACGGTGAGAAGAACTTTAAACTTAGTAAAATCTGCAAGAGGCATTGTTGGATCCCTATTTTAAACCAGTGGTTCCCACCTTTAGGAACTGCAAGTTTATGTTTTCACACTGTAAGCAGTTAACTGGTAATTGGTTAAGTGCTGAGAACGTTTACTGGTTATGCATGAATTTACAGACACACTACGCTATTTGTGCATTTAAATACCCAGCTTCCTAATTTTGCACTGCTCAATGACAAATAAGATCAGGTGCAGAAATAGCCTAACCTACTTAATTTGAAACACTTAAAAATAATTTCCATGTATATTAAATTGGACTACTCTCTGGCTCCCTCTCTCTCACGTCCTGAGCCCCTCCTACCAGCCAAGCAGCACGCGCTTCATGCATGCAAGCAACAGTTAACCGAGGCAATCGTGAGTAAGCATGGAGCGATAGACATCAACTGTGTGTAATAAAGCAGAAACCTGAAAGTACAAACAGCGACAACATATAACAGAAACTACATTTCCAAACATAAAGATTCACTGTGTAGCTACAGAAGTACTGAGACTTCTTTCTTGGAGCCACTGACTACTTCTTCCCCGGCTTGGAGCAGCTGTCTGTCGGCTCTGTGTCTTAGCTTCACCTGGTCCTCTTGGCCCTTGGCAAAGCCTCGCAAGTGATTCAGGGTCTCACCAAAGGAATGTGCATGCTCAGCTGCGCTCGTAGGACAGAACTAGATGCAGAACCATGCACACAGCTGCTGCAGCATGTTTTTGTGTTTGCAAGAGATGGGGACAGACATTAGTGGATAACCATTTGAAATGCCCTGCTAGAACTCATTGTGATAAGGGAGCGTCAGAGTACAGCACATCTTGAATTTCACGTCATTTTGCTATTTTCTAACCATTCAGTTGTTGGTTAATGGCCGTCACAGACATCAAAAACTAAACTGACATCCCTATTTTAACATGTTACTCTGGTCTTTGCCTCCTTTCTTATGATTTACTATAAAAATTATTCAAGTGAAACACGGACAGATTTTTGGTTTGGTCAACCTCATTATAGACATATGATGGAATATGGACAGACATGGCTTCATTTTAAGGGCTCACAAGGCAAAAACGGTGGACACCCCTGGTTTATACCCGTATACATTTATTGTGAATGCAAGTTGAGATCCCAGAGTTTCCTAACATACCAACAATGTGAGGCTGAATCTTCAGGGGCTGCAAATTAAATGATCCAACTTTGGGGATATTTCAGATTGATGGAAATATTCTTGGGTTTGAATAATTCACTTGGTGTAAGGATAGTGGTATAGCATCTTGGGATATATGTCAGAACATGCACAGAATTTAAATATGTCATCTCATAGCATTAATGTTTTTTCTTAAGTTGTAAAAAGAAACAGCTGTGTACCCCATAATGCTGATGTAACTACTACCTATTATCTTCTTCAGGGGCAGATCGTCAGTATGACAATATACAGGACATGATTGGATATCGACCATGGCCTTTCATGAAATATTGTTGGCAGTACCTCACACCAGCTATCTGTACTGTAAGTATTGTAAGTGTGTGCATGCCTGCCTTGTAACTTTGTTCATGCTGTACTCACACACGAGTGTGTCTGACAGCTGCCAGAGGCTTCTGTCCTGAAGGCAGTCCATGTCTCAACCAGATGGCACACAATGGTGCATCAGTACCATTGACTGGTTGTTGTATTGCAGTTCAAGGCTGTTCACTGTCATATTGAATTAATTGTTTTAGGAATCTGTGAAAGTTATTAGCTCATCAGTGTATCCTGGAGAAAGATTTGGTGATTGATAGAGCTGCAGCAGCAAACACTGTTTGTATTAAGTTATCAGCAGTAGTGAAAACAGCTTATGAAGGCTGTCATTTACTCTTATGTAATATGACAGGATAATTACCACTCAGCTGCCACAAGTATTCTGCCTGAAAAGCAGAGTCTCTGTTTCCATTGTATGTTTTTCTAAAAATAATAAAACACACAATAGCCAATTGTGAATTTGTTTGTTCCGTTTGTAATACAAATGAGTAATCTGATCATTTTCAGTGTTTAATGTCTTTGTTTCTCTCTGCCTTTGTTTTTTTAGTGCACATTTCTCTTCTCCTTGGTCAAATACACCCCGCTCAAATTCAACAACACTTATGAATACCCCTGGTGGGGCTACGCCATCGGAGGATTCTTTACACTCTCTTCAACACTCATGGTTCCTCTGTGGATGGCGTATGTCGTGTGTGTCACGCCAGGAACACTGAAACAGGTAAAGTCACATGTTGTTACTGTTAACTGAAGTAGATCAAACAACAAAACCGGGAACGCTAACCTACAGGTAAAGTCTACAAACTAATGTTAGTCAAAGTGTTGTTAGTAATGCAGTATGAAAGCATATAACATGTATTTTAGGTGAGTACACCTTTAAATAATATCATGAAAAAAGAAAACATTCAACATGTTGCTGCCATTAAACTGTATATGTATACATATATGTAACACTGTTTTTTCTACCCTGAAGTTGTTGTAAACAGATTATATATTCAGTCTATAAGCGGTGTGATAAAACCCTGCTGGAAATTTCTGAAAGAAGAAATAAAATCAGGTCTTCAGGAATCTTACTGCAGTATTCATTCTCATCTGCATGATAGATTCTACAACTTGTCGGCCGAGAAAATACTGTGATGAAATTCTTCAGCTGTATTCCTTTGTGTGGTCTCATGCATCACAGAACATTTTGTGTCCCTCAGAGACTAGTTGCACCTGACCTTTAGTTGATACACAGTTGTTTAGCAAATTAAGAACTTTCAAGACCAAAATCTCTGCAGAGGCACCATTGAGTCTGACAGTTTGAATCTAGTGTTTCACTTTGTGGCCCGTTCAAATGTTACACTTTACACAATGTCTGACTAGAAACAGATCGTCCATTGTTATGCACACTGCATGATCCCTTTTGCTACAGCTGTGATTCCCTACCAAGCTCTGAAAATCACAAGAGGTCAGTACAATAGGCACAATGAGAAAAACAAGACTGTGCTCAGAATCAAAAAATTCATGACCGGAAAATTTATCTACCAGATAAAAACCCCTACTGTTATAAGTTCATACAGATCACATATTATGTTGTGGTAATGTGTTACAATGTAAAGCAGAATTTTATTTGGACTTCCAACAAAGTCAGTAGTGAAGTAAGGTGGCATATTCAATGAGATGCCCATGTAGCATGGGTCTAATCCCTGTTACCGAGTGGGAGATAGCTGGACAACTGGTGGTTAAACTGTTAGGGAATCATTCTCACATTGCTTTTCTAGTGACTGCTTTCAGGTATTTCAGGCCTGCAGGAGGAGGAGTTATACTGTGAGACAGCAACAAGTCCTCAAATTAAACATGCATCTTATGAATAAGACTTGTCTTTAAAAATACAAAGGTTTGTGATGTTTGCTATTAGGGAATAAAACACGTTAGCGTGAGATAATGATTGTGATTTGGGTTAAAATAACTTCTTGTTTATAGTCAGGGATCAATCATGTTCATGGGGTTTATAGACACCTGTGTTGGATCTCAGTTGGCAACAGGAAATGAACACCATTAATCTGTGTTAAAGTCTGATGCTTAATTAAACTTTTCAACAACCCACAACCTCTATCCTCCATCCTTCTGTGGACTTTGTGACTCTATAACATCACACTTTCTCTCTTGCTCATGATGGACACAAATAATACTTCCTACAGCCACTAGAGGGCGTTGTTGCTTAATTAAATACACTGTATGTTGACTGATGCAGTAATTAGGGCTACGTATTGGTACTCAGTGCCTTTAAGACATTGATTGAAATAACTCAGTACCAAGTAGTATCAAATTTTTTCCAGTCAAATGATACACTTTCATTTTGGTTCCCAGATCAAGACAAAAGTTAGTATTTGTATTGTTTTTCTTGCAGCCAATCACAGAAAAAAAAAGATGTTCTATATTGGTAGAAGCAGCAGTGTTGGTACTGGCATTGTAATTTTTAAATGACACTCAACCCCAGGAATTATTCATTGTGAGCCAGTAAAACAACAAAAGTGGCTCTTCACAACAATATTACTTTGCAGTGGTGATAAGGAAACAATGCACTGCTGTAGCCAACAAAACAAAAATTTTGAGCTCAGCCTGCCTCTTACTGACACTTAGTGTGTATTTTGGGCACACATGATTATTGTTCATCAGATCTGTTATTTTACCACAGCTGACCGTCTTTTTCTCCCCACAGAGACTGAAAGTTCTGTGCGCTCCAGCAAAGGACCTACCTACTGCAGCATCAAAGAAGGCAACAAACGAAGAAGCATTTCAGACTTTCACTGGCTTGTACACACTGCGCACAGCAGAGAGTCCTGACAACAGACCAGACAGAGCACAGAGAACATCCATTATTTAAACGGCAAGAAGAAAGCACTGAAATGGAACCATAACTGCAGATTGAAAGCAGTTTTGCTCGTCAGTAAAAACTGACAAAAAGTGAAGACAACTCCTGTGTAGCTACTTTGCCCGCTTGCTTGGTCTTTTTTCTCCTCCAGTTTCAGGAAGAAGCCAGGCAGACCGGATGTTGCCAGGAGCATCATGCAAGCCTGAACTCTTGGGAGGACACATTTAGAGCCATTGACATAAATATCTAGGCGCCATATTGACCTTTTGGATTGTGCGTAAACTTTGCCGCCATATTGGACAGGGCAAGACTGGCCTGAAAAAAAATACAAGTAAACAGGGGATAAAAAGCTATTTAACATTTAGAATTTGTAAATTTCTCAAATGATTTAATTATTATTATTATTTTTTTAATATTCAAGCGTTCATGATCTATGTGGAGTAAAATCTTGAATATAACATGACTCATTGATCATAGTACTTTTTAATCCAGAAAAACAGCAGCTCTCTCTTTCAAATTGTTAAAAAAAACAAACACAAAGCAACAACCCCCCAACCCACAATTTGACATCACTTCACAAATCAATTTTTGTAGCTCAGTAAAATCTCACACCTATATTATGGTAAATACTGTATATATGTTTGGGAATTTTCACTGTCATTTATTTGCGCTGTTATGGTTACTGAAAATGACACTTACTTATTCATTCACCTTCACTGTTTCCTCTTTTCTAGAAAAAGAGCTAAATCTTGTCTGTTTCAGCCAGAAAATTTAAGGGGCATAAAAATAACCTCTTACACAGTACTTTGACAACATGGTCATTATTATTATTAGCTATTATTTTCATCATGGTCGTCATCATCGCCATCATCACCATCTTCATATTGTGAGATTCATCATTTGGCGCCGTTAACAGAGAGAGGGAACATTTTCAATCAAATCTACGTTTCTATGAAAGGAAAATAACACTGACTATAAATGTCACCTAAGAAAACCTACCTCTTGCACCATCAACGTCCTGACTGAGGACAGGACTGTTGTGTGTGTGTGTGTTTTTTTTTTTTTTTTTAAAGACTAACATGATTTTACCCTGCATCAGATATCAAATGGAATACAGTGTTTTGCTAATGATAACCTGTGATAATAAGATAATAAGATAATAAGATTCACACAGCTCCTCTTCACAAGTCACAACTAGCAGGCGAACCAGAAGGCTAAACATCCAGATTGAGGGATGGCTGCTAACTTCAGTTTTAGCCACTTTCTTCAAGCTGCCTATATTTCTCAAATGCAGTAAAATTTGAATAAATAATTGCAGTGATAGTCTACTACCTCTCGGTAACGTGTGCCCCACCAGTGGCGTCTGGGCACGACATCTCTGGATGTTGTTTAGAACAAGAAAGGGTTCACGTCCTGGGCTGCTGCTTGGCTGGGAATCCTTCAAAGCTCATCTGTCCAGTCTCTGTCTGTCTTTTAACTCCTGAATGGTCCTCTTTGTTTGTTTGGTTTTCTTTATTTTCAACATACAACATTCCTCTCTCTCTCATGTATATACCTACATCACTGGTTTCACTAATGAGTCCATAGTATTGCTTTATTTTTGTAAATTGTTTAGTTTAATAAATTTGGTTTAAACCTTGTGTGTTTTTCCTCCTTTTTTCTTCTGAACCGTGAGCCAGTTTTATGACAAGATGGTGACTCGTGAGTGAGTGTTATTACAGCTTTTCTCATTCACTTTTGCTCGTTTCTGGAATGAGAATTATTATTTTCAAAATATTATGTTTAAATCTCTGAACAATTATCTTGTTTCTTACAACAGATGGGAATTTCTCATTCATCCAGGCAAATTGCGTGCATTTTGGCAACAAATTGTACAAACAGAACTTGCACATGGCTCGCTGATCAAAACTGATGAGTTGATTCTCATTGAAATTGTTAAATTCTTCACAACTTCTAAACATTATTGCAAATGTTTGAGCCATCATGTGAAAAATTATGCATTCAACTTCAGACATACATGGATATGCCATAAATATCTATGATAAAGAAAGTTGTGATGTCTGATAAATTGGCATAGGAACTATTTTAGTTTTTCTTTTCATTGTTGCTGGGTTTTTGGTTTGACATGTATGTCATTTTGTTGCAGATTTTCTCTTCACTGACTTTACAAGAAAGATCAAAGTTGAATTTTCTGTTTACAGTACATATAACAGATTAAGTTTACTACATACATACATAGTTATGCATATGCTTTTTCTGTGTGCTACAGTACACAGACTTTCCCCTGTAAACTTTTACCAACTGTTGAAGTCTGAGTCTAAAAAGCTCAGTGCAATACACAGTCACATTCAGGTAGACAAAACTGACACTCTTGTGCAGTACAGTAAGCAGTCAGTGTCAACAAAAAAGTGGAACAAAACTGAGATTGTTTTCCAAATTGACTGCCATGGTGCAAACGCAAAACATTTTGAGCAGTACAGCTCACACAGCGACAAAACAACTTTTCATTTTGGTGCCACTGGCCAATTCACTGATACAATAACCTGCATTTGCATGAATACAGTGCTTTGCATGAGTTGTGAGCTTTTGCAGACACACAAAAGTATTGTGATGTCCCATGAAACTGTTGTGACAACTGCACTTAGCAGTTTGGAGAATCTTTAAGACTGTTTCAAGAAGTGATCACAGGGTGAATTACTATTGTTACCGGGGGATAAAACATGAAGTTTGAGAAAAGGGTGGGTTTATAAGGAATGCAGCTCATAGTTTTCAGTATGGTTTTAGGAAGAAAAGAAATGTCTTTATGGTGTTCTAATATCTTTGAGTAACAAACATGAGGTGCTGAAAAACCTGCTTAACAACACTAACAATATAAACAACAACAAAATTCTGAAGAGGTTTTTGGATTATGGGCTATTTTGAAATTATGCTGTGCTTGAAACAATACATGAAGTTTTAGATATAGTGTTTAATACAGAAGTATGGGGTTCATATACTATAGTTATTTGGAACAAACAAGAAGCCTGAGAAAAAGGTGGAATTAAATTAATGAATTTAAATAAAATAATCACTTATAAAATTGTTATTTGTAAAATAGTGATATACTTAGTTAAAGATATATAGAAAACATAGTTTCAGTACATAAAAAGCTAATAAAGAGCAGAGATAAGAAGGTTTTCAGGTAAGGACAACACTTTACAGTGCACCTGTGAAATTTAGGTGCTGTCACAAGTATAATCGACCAACACTTGTGTGCCTTTAACACCTGAAACTGAGAGAAACTGTGGTAGGCAGGCTGTAATTCAACACACTGAATGTTCAGAGCTTTATTCACTTTAATTACACAGTAATACAAAGCTTCATTGTTCAACTGTTTAAACACAGTGTGAATACAAGTTATATAATATCCATATATGACGTATTGTGTATTTCTTTTGAGCACTTTAATCACTCCAAGAATAAGCTGTTACCACAAAAAATCAGCTAAATGTTGATATAAATGAACAAAGATCATGTAATAAGTACACTGTAATATATTATTTCCCCTGATTTTTGCTTTTTCTTCAGTCACAACAAAACATTATGTGCACAAATTTAACCACAGACATCTGTGGTTAAATTTATGTTACAGCTTCAGAGGAATGTAGTACTGGTAACAACATAAACAGAAATAAACACTTCCTACCATTAGACAGTAATTTGTGGCAATAGCCTACAACCACCACTAGATGGCAGCTAATTTCTGGAGGGACTTTTATTGTCAAAAGAAGATGTTCTGCCACTATTGCCTCCTATTATCCCCCAGTTACATGTGTTAGCACAAATGAAGTCCAACATGTGATATTTTACATTATAATAATGTAGAAGACACTTAATTAAGTCTAAAGAAACACAACAAATGACTCGCTTTTTAATGTCCTTAAATTGTATATTGTTAGAGAGCTGATTGATTTTCTTAATCTTCTTAATCAAATTTCTTTTATATAATTTTAATTTACTAACACGTGTAAGTATATACATCATGTGTGTTTTCTGTGTATATTTGTGTATAGATTATGTGTATATCTGTATTTTATTGATCCCTTTCCCTCAATTTGTTCTTTGCACTTTGATTTTTTTTTTTACTGTTCAGCTGAATTGTCTTTGGTTTCTGTACCGCACTTTGATTTTGTTAAGTGCTATAAATATACTAATTATTTATGTTTTAGTTTGTCATCTTCCTTATTAGCAAAATATCTGTTTTAACATTATTTTAACATCAGACAGATACTTGATTCCCAGTTCAGCTGTTACCTGTATGTCTACTTATAGTACTAACTAAAACAATAACTTCTTTTCCTCCTATCCTCCTGTGCAAAAGCTACATTATTATACCATTATTATAGGCAGACATTTGTTGAATCAAAACAAACAAGCAAACAAAACAAAGCATGATTACATCAGTTTACCCATACCCTTGGCACTCCATATTTTAAAACATCTATTCCAAGGTTTGGCCCCCAGGAGGCGCTGCAAGTCTCTGGTTAAAGCATCTTCCCTCAAAGACGATGTGTTTTCTGCAGCAGTAAGGTCCCTGACCTCTGCTCATTGGTTGCAGGAATATATCCACATACCTGCATAATGTTTATATGTCTGTGAATACTGACAACATTGTAGCCTCATATCATGTTTTTATGAAATTGGCCAAACTGCAATGTTGACAGGAGGACATCTGCTGGTTGATCTGTGTACTGTGTGTAATAATACACAGATAGGAGTGTCCAAGAGACTGGAGCCTTTTTGATTTATGAGTGTCGAAAACTGAATGAATCACTAAAATAACTCATAAATATAAAAACATTTGAATTTTAATTAAAAGGACAACAGAGACTCTGGTGAGGTTTTGAAAACCTTGCACACATTAAACTGTAAATAATAATTAGGAATAATTTATTAAAACATTTATTATACATATCTGCTTTATTAATCTCTAAATACGGTAGGAGACTGGTTTTGCTGAGACAACTACAATACAAACACTGACAAACATATCCCAAGAGGATAATAGTTTTGCTAAACTGCTATGTTACAAAACAAAACAAATAAAAATATGATTGATTATGATTAATTAATAAAATGCAAATCATCGTGAACTGCCTAAAAACAAGACCAATAACGTAGGA
This sequence comes from Lutjanus erythropterus, assembly GCF_056507025.1. Classification (NCBI taxonomy): domain Eukaryota; kingdom Metazoa; phylum Chordata; class Actinopteri; order Lutjaniformes; family Lutjanidae; genus Lutjanus; species Lutjanus erythropterus. The sequence continues at coordinate 26,546,954 of NC_139318.1, forward strand.
AATATGATGTATGTATATATACAGTCAGGGGCCACTTTATTGTGGTTATAATCTCTCAGCCATAAATTAGAAATATGGTCTGTGCACCAATTATAAAGTTAGCATATTTAAACATATTAATGATGTTACTGGCAGTAATGCTGTTACCTTGAGACTGAACAGTGCAGAACAGCATAAAATGGACCACCAGGGGGTGCTTCAGCAAAAATGTGAACATTCAGTCATGGTAAACATGGTAAACATTTCACACCAAGATCATATCACTGTTGTTCCTTGTATGCAGTGTACTACACCACAATAACAATAAATCAACAGCACCACAATCTACAGTCTGCAGTTGTGCAATAAAGATGAATGAACACCTTCCCTCAGTCTAAAAAACTGAATTATAACCTTCATGAAAGTGGGATTAATTTCAGGGCTGTTGGTTGGAACAGATTGGTTTGATTAAAAAAAATAAATAGAAAACTGGCAAGTGAGTGACTATTTTCAGATGCAACTGTGCTGAGAGATATAAAAGAAACCACCAGAGGGCGCTCCACAAACAAATGATTACATGATTACATGACTACTACATGGTTACTTTACTATAACAGGATGGTTGATAATCAGTTACACATTGTCTTTATGTGATAACACAAATATTTTATTTTTAAATATTTACTCACTTTCAAAACTTTATGAAGTGTTCTGTTATCAAAAATATGGATACATGGGGCTACCAGGCACAGACCAAGTGCAAAGAGACACACAAAGACCACAAAAGACGCAAAATGATCACGAAGCTATGTAAAACCACTACAAAAAGGAACAAAATAAGCAGAGATAGATACAAAATAACTGCAGAGAGACAAAGAACGGGATACTAAAGTACCCCCAAAAGGCACAAAACAGCTACAAAGTGATATGAAGTGACTACATAAAGAGTCAAAACAGCCACAAAGTACTTGGTCCTCAGAGAGATGATGGGGGCCTTTTACATGGTGGTCAGGGACCCACTGTCATACAATCTGAATAGCTGTTAAGGAAATAGTTTTCTCTTTAAATAATTAGAAAGAATTAGTATAATTTAATACATATAATATAATATAATATAATATAATATAATATAATATAATATAATATAATTTGTTGGATGCAGTATCAATGGGTTATAACATATGTTAGTGAGAAAGCAGAGGGGAGATGAGGAGAGCATTAGATCTTAATCCTTTGCTGTACGTGAGTGTCTGGATGTCTGGGCCACTGGGGAGGCAGAGATTAGAAACCATGTCTGTTACGGCCGAAGAGAAAGTGTTTCACTTATTCAACATTAATCCCATGGTAACACACTGACCTGATAAGATACTTAAACAAGAAGTTAATCATAATTTGTTTACATTCAAACAGTTTTCACCAAGAACTCTCTCAATATATCCTCCCCTTATAATGGATTAATAACTTTATTGTATAAATTAAGGGTCATGTTACAATCAGCTGCAAGCATACAAACCAACCAGAAAACAATTTTCATCTTAAGACATTATTAGAATAAATAATTTTCAAAATAGTTGAATGTTAATTTCACAATAATCGACTAAATGTTTGTCAGTTAGGACAAATATCAACAACAAACTGCCTATAAATATATGATTTATAGGCAGTGACTACATTTTTTGAGGACTCAATAGTTTGTAGTGTTTTAACTGTATAAACCTGCTGGTGGATTTCATTTGAGCTCATATACATACAGTGAACAAACATGTCTCTTACAAATTATGTTTATATACCAGGGCTGCAACAGTTATTCTCATTATCAAGTAATCTGTTGATTATTTTCGCAATTAACTGACTAGTTTATAAATGTCAAAAAATGTGACAAACTGCTTCTAATAATTGCTTCTTTTGTCCAACCAACAGTCCAAAACCCAAAGACTCTGCACTTACTGTCAAACTGACAAAGAAATGCAGACAATCCTTAAATTTATGAAGTTGGAACAACAAATGTTTTAGACTTTTGCTCGAATATTGACTGAAACAATTAATCAATTATCAAAATAGTTGACAACTAATTTTCTTTCGATTGACTAATCGATTGGTTGCAGCTCTATTCTATACACCTGGTTAGGATTTCTGTATTCTGCACCTGGCTTCATAACCAGGCTTATTGCTTTCTCACGCAGAAAATTCAGACACAAAACTGTGTGCGTGATAAGAATATTCCTTTTTTTTTTATTCAGAGAAGTTTGATTTCAGTATTTGAATCCTCCTGAGTAAGAACAAGCTGAGTGGGTGAAGTTAGGAGGCTGTTACACATAATGTTTAATTACAATGATGTTGGTGTGCCAGATGACGAACCGTACAATCTGTGCTACACGCTGTAACATTTTGTGTGTTTTCAGTGCTTGACACTATTTGGTACAATATGTTCTAGTTCAGTCACATAATGTGTCTTCCTGACCTACTAACAGATTAGCTCCAGTTCCTGTTCGTCACAGGTGCCGCACTTCCTGTTACACTTTCAGCCTTAACCTCTCCTGGAGTGTGTTAAGTACTCACGTAGCTGTAAAGTACAGAGCTAATCCCAATTAACTGTTTTTTACGTGTGACTGTGGGCACGCGGCAGGCACCCTTTTGATCTAAGCTTTTTGGACTTCTCACCTGCCTCGGGCTTATGGGTATCTCCAAGCTTCTATATTAATCTCATTTACAGCTCAGGAAGCATATCCTCAATGTCCCAGATGGCCCACATAATCAAATCACTGCACTGACCAATCAGCAATGCCAAAATAAAGTTATAACTCCTTTATTGCATGAATGTTTGTAGTTATATCTTATTGTTGCACAGGAGTTGTATTTGCTTGCAGGTCTCACATGCAAGAGAATACAACTCAGTTTTAATTTTACTTATTTAATCTATGTGTCTGTTTATTTTATTTTACTATTAAATTTCGTATTACAGTTCCTTGTATAGATATTTTCTTATATCTTGGTTTGTACAGGGAGTGTGGGCGGTAGAAACAAGCAAAATGCACCAGAACAACAATAATCAACAATAAAAATATGCATAAAATACGTGTGAATAACATGATTCAATCAAAGTAGATTTTTTTTCTTCTTTATTTAGTGTACGAAAATCAAAGGAACATACATTTATGATGTGTTTTAAGGTGTCCTGTCTGGATGTGATATGCTGTGTTCGAATGTTGCGTTCGCACGTGCAAGCAAAGACAAATTCTGCCTCTTATATGCAAAAGGTAGACAACAGAAAGTGTTCTTCTGTTTCTAATGAACAAAATGAAACACATTATTTTAAATGTGAACAGTGAATGCTGTTCATGCTGTCTTTCAAGGTGTTCTGATTGGATTCATTGGATTTTTCCACTTCTATTTCTAATGAACAAAATAAAAGATCTTCATTGTTAAATATGTTAAAGATAAAGCAACATACATTTAGTTTGTCATTTGTCATTGTTGTTTAGTTTAGCATTTTTATTTATTTTATTTATTAATAAATATACACTAACTGGCAAAGATAAAAAAAAATCTAGTGAAGAGAAAGACAGAAAAGCCATCTAAATGCACAGTTAAATCAGTTACAATATGGAACTCAAGGACACTCTTGTTCTTAGTACCGTTGCATCTAAATCATTACAAATACATTAAGTTTTATTTTACTGTAACATATTAGGGACAATATTGTCATCTATAGTTCCCATAAACAGAAAAATATCAGAATAAATCAATAGAACAACACCAGAGAGGAAGAACACGATAAAAGACATTTGACCTCAGGCTGTCCCTGGAGTCAGAGACAACTTGAGGTCTTTGGCCTCCAGAGCCTGTATGTGACTGCTGTAATCACCTTTGATGACGACATGAATTGAGGTAGACAGGTGTCACCTCTAACGTGTGTCCTGACTCCCAGACAACCTGCTCAACACCTCGGACTTGCGCACGAGGTGTGAATCCAATTTGTGAGGACTGAAGATTAGCGAGGGCCAAACCCCTCCGGTTTAACAGCTTGCTGATGTCAATTTTTGGATACTAAGCAGATGAACACAAGCTTCTTGGTCGGGAAATCCCACTTGTGGGAATTGGCATACTTATGAAAGCTGGGTGACAGATGGTTTCCTGTTTGTACATCCAGGGCATTACCATATATGGTTGTAGTATCATTAGACATGGCACATAAATCACTTTCTCGTATAAAATCATGTAACACTTTTTATTTCAATTACTTTAAGTGCCAACCCAAACCAGACGTATTTAGGTCAAACTGGATACTCTTCATTCTATATAATAAAGTTCTATATATACAGATTGGTAATCAGAAAGTGAAAGACTCTTTTTCTTATTGAAATGTTATTTTATTATTTTTATGTGTGTGTGTTTTTTTGTTTTTTTTTAAACACATAGATATATAGATCATTTCTTTTTATTCAGTCATAATCTCATATTATATCAGGGAGCCAAGAACGAAAAACAAATAAACAAATAAACAAACAAAACAAAACAAAACTGTAGCAATAAGAGAGAAGGCGCATAACTGCAAAGTCATTAAATTAATTCCAAATATTTTCTTTAAAATTATCAAATCAAACATTATATCTGATGGAAAGAATCTGATTAAAACTTAAATATTTCATCTGTTCTGATCTGTCTTTCTCTATACCTTGTGGATGAGGATAATTTCATCCACCTATGTTTCTGTAAACTAAACATATGCATTATTGTTTACGTGAGACATAGAACTGTGGATATTTAATTTTTTAAAAATATCAACATGCATTTAAAAATGTTATTATCATTCATGTAGGTGTATACACAAATATATGAAGGTATGTGTGCAAAAAATGTACTACAGAATTATTTCCTTGGTGTATATATTTATATCTATATAAATAAGTCTGTATATTGTTTATTTTACTTTTAGCAAACTTAGCAATCTTCTTCTACTCTGCATTTAATTATCTGTGTACATGTTCTATATGTGTACATGAAGGAACTACAACTCTCATCTCTTTGTGCAAGCCTGTGCTGTACAATTAAATAAATTAACTTGACACCTTAAAATAACTTAGTAGTCTGACATATTAGTACACTGCAAACTGTAGATCAAAATAAACTAGTTAAAGTTTGACATTGTATTTTCAGAAAGTCACAGACCCTTTTGAAGTTTTTCCTTATATTTATTACAACTGCATATCAGTTTATTTTACGTGATTCTGACGTTCTACACATTCACACAAGAGTTTTAAACTCTCTGTGATATTACTAGACAATGATCAATTAGCAACTTCTAAACTGACCAATTGCTGCACCTGGTGCAGGTCAAGCAGTTTGTTTCTGTTGTACAGGATTACATAATTCCACTGACCTGCACTGTATTTATAATTTCAGATGTTAAAACACTTATAATTGCATCCTAAACGAATATATGCAAGGTCATTATGATGCCATATGCAGTTTATGAGTCAAGAGCTATACAGTATAATGGAGCTCATTTAACTCCCAATACACAAATTAAAGTACTCAGTATAACAAATTAAAGACTATTATAGACTAGATTTACACAAAATTATGAGTCTAACACTTAAAACACATAAAATCCTCTGAACTCTGTGGTGCACCATTTGATGCCATTGTACTGCAACATGGTATTATATACTGTACAAACTCAATTTAAACTTCAAAACGTTCAGACTTGCATAAACTTAATACGCTTATATTGACGACATGTTCGATTTAGAATGCATTACTGTACATGACGAATCAAAAGTATTTGCAATCCAATTACTGTCATAATTGAGCCATAACAGCTACACTTCACAAATATCATTAAAATATTAAAATGGTCAACACTGATCGAGCATACATTAGCTTTTTTTTTCTAATTCTATAAATGTAATGCAATAATACTTCATTAGAGTAAATGAGGCATACGTCAACAAACAAATACAGCTTCATAGTCAACTTCGTAATGAATGTTTGTCAAAATACGTGATATTCTCATTTTTGCCTTAAACTTTTATGTCAGTGGTATTTGGATATAAAATAAATGCTGTATTTAGTGCTCAGTGCTCAGTAATTACAACATGTCTCAAGTTTCCTGTCTGCTACAGCTTTACCTTCAAAGTTTCATCAGGTAATGGAATTTCGAATCCCTAATCAAGTAAGCTCTCTTTACTCATCAAAGACGGGACCATCCTGTAAAGAGATTAGTTCAAGGTGTTACCAAAAGGTTCCATTACAAGACATAATGGCTTACTCCTGCGACTAATCTAATAAATTTAATTGGTGTTAAGGCACAGTCTGTGGCAGTCAGAAATAAATAGACGGCTGACACGCAGTTAGAATTGGGGTACAAAATCAATTTTTTCAAGTGAATCTTTCAGTGTTTTACATTCAATACATTACCATTGTTCCTTTGGCTGGTGAATGAAGGAAATCTACACGACAACTTGTGTATTTTACCAGTATTTGGCTGGTGGCTAGTGATAATTTTGTGCCCTAGTGGGGAACAACAGAATGTTTAGGTTCATCCACCTCAAAGTAAGAAACTGAACAACCTGCTTAACTCTCAGACAAATGAATTTCTCTGAACAGACAAATGTTCAAGAGCTGTAAAAAATTACAGAGTAATACATCAGTGATGTGGTAGCCTAACACTTTATTTTATATATGCAGGTTTTGGCTACTACTGTAACCACTACAACTGTTTTCTTTGTACAGTTCAATTTCATTTTGCAAGAATTACCCCAAACCACTGAATTACATCTCAGCAGCATGTTTTTACTACAAATTTTAAGCCTGGAAAAAAGTTGCAACAGTAAAAAAAATACAGTCTGCAGTTGATGTTATTTTATCATAAGTCTGTGCATAAAATAAAAATATATTTGTATCATATCTGATAGGATTACATTCTACAATTAGTAAACAATTTGAGTGTTGCCCACATGACAAAAACATCTCAATGTCTCAATTATAACATTACTAGTAAATAGTAAACATTAATAATGATTATTTAATTGTTTGTTAGCAGTGAAATAGCTGTTTAATTAACTGTCAATTCACTATTTATTGATAATGGTTATTAGAAAGAGTTGCCACAACAGGACTGAGAGCCCAACTCCTCACCTCTCCAAACTTTTGAACCCCTTCTACAACTATTAAAGAAGGTATACTTTATAAAGTGAACTGTGATTCTGCATGGCCTATTTCATATCTATAAAGAAACTGTTTTTGGTGGATAACTGCCATGTTTATTCAGTGTGAAAACCAGAAGGACAAAGCAAGAAAAGGCAGGCAGCCAGGCAGAGTGTGGGTGGTAGCTGACTTTTAAAGGGTCAAGGGCAACAGAAAGGGCAAAACTGAATTGACATTGCTAGTCCTGGTAGGCAAATCTTATCCACAGGAACAGATAGATTCCAAAAAAGTTGGCATTCTGTTTAAAATGAAAATGTGAACAAAATGCTATGATTTGCAATTCCTCTTTGATCTATAGTCAATTGAAATACAGTAAGAAAAAAAGTTCAAATTGATTTGATTCATTTTTACTGTTTGCATTCTGTTTGTATTAATGGATTGAGATTGTACATAGCAAGTAACAGTTAATTACAGTATATAAAGGCTAAATAAATTTGATTAGCTGTGTTGAGACTGCCTTAACCAGTACAATCAAACTGCTCTTGTGGTTGCTATGGATTCAGGAGACAGAGCCACTTTTCAGAATAATAGTTTAAACTAATTTACAAGCCAGTAATAATGAGGTAATTGGTTCTGCTTTGCTTTATTAATTAAGACCTATAGCCACATTACCTGCCCAAGGAAACACGCCCTTGGACTTTTTTAGTAAATGGATTAGCTCAACAGTTAAAAAGGCTAATTGAGCAAACCACCAAACAAGATGAAGGTGTAATAAATACCCATTATCTGCTGAGGTTAACACATGGGATATTACAAGATAGGTTAAATGAGTGTCAATTATCAAACTGGATTGCAGGCTGTTTACAGACTCTGAATTATCGGTGCATGCTGACATGTGACTGTGTCACTTTTCAGCAGTTTGTTTTCTAGCTGTATTGAGACTGCACCAGTACAATCAAACTGCACTTGTGGTTGTCTGCCAGAGAAATACTCTAGTCACTACACTGTAAACCCAAAAGTTAGCAGTGCTCAAAAAAACTGAGACAATCAGTTCATAAATTCAAAAGTTGGAAATAAGCTTAAATATTTTGAGTTAGTGGTACATGCGCTCTTTGAATATGGTTAATTTAAAATAATTGATTTAACCAACTCAAATATTTTCAACCCAGAATTTTTTATTCATCCCACTCATTATAATAAGTTAATGGAAATGAATGATTTTAAAGTATAAAAACCCATGATTTTATGTCAAGATAATATCATTAAAATCATCAAACATTATGATAAACACAAAAGAAAGTAATTTCTGGTGGCACTCAATAATTTCAAGTTAATTGAACCTCTAAAGAAATTTTATTTTTACTTCTTATGACAATTAATACATTTGAACATTAGTTTTTTTTTATTTTTTATTTTTTGCTGTGAGATACAGACGTTCCAGGCAGAACCTCCATTCAGAATAAGCATTCTAACTCATTCACAGGCCACTAATAATGAGGTAATAGTATTTGGCTTGCTTTATCAATTAAGACCTCGATCTACATGATCTGACAAACGCCAGATCTGCCTTTTTCCTGGAAGTGGATTAGCTCAGTGAGGACCTTTGGCCTCTGATCTAATTAGTCAGACCTGCAAACAAGATGAGGGAGAAGGTTAATCAATACCAAAATACCACTACTATTACTATTGGACAAACAAGTGGTAAGGTAGAAGATAAGGGCTTGACTTTTGAAGAATCAGGAGCAACAGTAAAATAAAATAAAACAAATTAGAATAAAATAACATTGCCAGTCTAGGTAGGTTAAGCTTATTCACAGGAACAGATAGATACAGCAAGTATCTAACTAAGTAAGTAAGTAACTAAGAGTTTATTACAGTATATAAAGGAGAAATAAAGTAATTAACAAATAATAGGCCTGATCATGAAAAAATTGGTTGCTATGGATGCAGAAGTTCCAGGAAGACTCTGTCAGAGCCACTTTTCAGAATAAAAGTTTAAACTCATTTACAAGCCAGTAATAATGAACTAATTGGTTCTGCTTTGCTTTATAAATAAAGACCTGTAACCACATTACCTGCCCAAGGGATCTCTACATTGGATTTTTTTCAGTAAAAGGATTAACTCAGCAATTAAAAGGGCTAATTGAGCAAACCAGCAAACAAGATGAGGCTGTAATAAATACCCATTATCTGCTGAGGTCACCACATGGGATATCACAATAAAGGGGTTAAAGGAGTGTCAATTATCAAACTGGATTGCAGGCCGTTGGCAGACCCTGAACAAAGACTGTGCTATCAGTACGCGCTGACATGTGACTGTGTCACTTTTCAGCAATTTGTTTTTTAAATGTATGTGATTTGTTAATTATGACATGGGAGGTGTAACAATACCAAAAATTCCCAGTATGATAATACCACCATTAAAAGACTACAATATGGTATTTATCATGATATTAAAAACCAAAGAAAAATGACAACCTGATTAAATGTAGTGCATGAAATAATTTTTGGTTCTGCTTGCTTGCTTAAATCAGTCTCATGACCCTGAATAAGCAAATGATGGACAAAAGATTGATTGATGGTGGACATATGTGAAACTTATGAGAAGCTGATTCAAGAAAACAAAGTCAAAACTCCTTTAGCCCCTACAAAGGAGAAGGTAAGTTTTACAGAACTGATAGCCCACCCAACACATTTATTATGGACTATAATCAAGCTAACCAGCTCAATACAAAAACATTGCTGCCCAGTTATTTCTGTGCCTTCCGCATGGATCATCATCATCAGATGAGGATTCTGACACCTCTGATACCTCTAAGCTTTAGTTTCAGCCATTTTTGCATCATTACAGCGCCTACTAAACACTAAACATTTCTCCTGGTTCTCACTTTTAAAACCTCAAACATTTTCCAATCACGTTTTATTATTATAATACACATTCAGCTGAAATCCAAATTTGAGAATTCCCCCTACTGCAGGTCCTCCTCATCAACGCTACATTTTAATCCCAATTTAAGATCCATATATATAATTTTTTACTTTTTAATCTACACAAATATTAGCTTTGTTTTTTTTTTTTCTGTGGCAATTATTATTTTTATTTTTTTATTCCAACATATGTAATATTCTCAGGCAGATAACCGCAAAGTTTTTCAACAGAGAAAAAAAGTCATGCAGAATTAAACTGAAACTGTCAGATGTCCAACTGATGTGCATGTGAGCCTCAATTGTAATAGTGTGAGCTATGGTTGTTATATTGCTAAAAACAGCATTAAACACACCACCTCATTATTGGGGGAGACCTGAACGGCTGTCTTTAAAATTTGGACACATCCTCTGACAGAGCAGCTGCTAATTCTAGATCTGCAAAAGTGATTAATACATTTCTCAGAGACTATGCTGTTACAGCCCGTCCCGTTCACCGTACATTCTCCGGTATAGATTACTTTCTTGCCAATAATGAGTTATTACCATCCATTCTGAGCCGCAGCTATCAGGCTAGAGTAAGTTCTTTTCACGCACTCCTCGTGTTGGACATGAAGTTTACAAGCAAGTCTACCTCCCGCCCACCCTGGAGAATGAATACACGTTTACTATCTGATGTCAGCTTTGTTTCATTTGTTTCCAAAAAAATAGACTTTTTCATTGAAACAAACACATCATCTGAAACAAGTCATAGAACACTTTGGGAAACATTTAAAGTGTATATGTGTCTGAACATCCCAATACCAATGATCTGGCCAACTGCTTCAATTCAATCTGTTTGTCTACTCTCAATGCCATTGCACCTCTTAAAGTTAGGTCTAAGTCCTCAGCAAGAAAACAACCCTGGATAAATGATGACACTCGCAGCTGCAAAAGAGAATGTAGGAAAGCTGAGCGCAGATGGAAAAAATCCAAGCTCCATGTACATCTCATTACTATGAAGGGGTTATTGTTACATTTTAACAAAATGGTCAAGAATGCAAGAACATATTATTTTTCTGATCTTATTTCCAAACATCAACACAATCCTAGAGTTTTATTTAAAACGGTTGACCAGTTGCTAAATCCTCTCCCCCCCTGTGCCCCAGCTGGAAGTAATGCTGATTGTGAAATGTTTTTATCTTATTTTATTAATAAAGTAGAGAAAATAAGAGCCTCCATTACCACAAGGATAGCTTACTCTGATAACGTTTGCCCGCAGCGTAATGATTTTAATCAGTTTTATTCCATCACCCTGTCTGAACTTTTAGACACAGTATCACATATGAGAGTGTCTTCCAGCCCTCTTGATGTGATACCAACAAAGTTTTTACTTAAAATTTTATTGGGCCCCATTTGCTTTCTGTTTTTAACAGTTCCCTATCTACAGGTTGTGTCCCTGATCATTTTAAAACTGCATGTGTGAACCCGCTTTTAAAAAAAAGTGGTCTGGACCCCTCCCTCCCTGAAAATTACAGACCGATATCCAAGTTGCCATTTATTTCAAAACTTTTAGAGAAGAAAGTGTACAAGCATTTTCTATCGGCACTCGAAAATAATAACACTTTTGAAAAATTTCAATCTGGCTTCCGGAAGTTCCACAGCACCGAAACGACCCTGCTTAAGGTCACAAATGACCTTTTAATGGCTGCTGACGATGGCAAATGTGCAGTTCTTGTTCTCCTGGACCTTAGCTCGGCCTTTGACACAGTCGACCACAACATCCTCCTCGACAGACTGAAGCGCTGGGCAGGGATTTCTGTTACAGCACTACAATGGTTTTCATCGTATCTATCAAACAGGAAATTCTGCGTCTCTGTTAATAACTATGTGCCATCCTTCTCGTGTGTTAAATATGGTGTGCCCCAAGGGTCAGTTTTGGGGCCAATCTTATTTTCTTTATACATGCTTCCTCTTGGGCATATTTTACAAAAACATGGTGTGTCTTACCATTTCTATGCAGATGATTCACAAATGTACCTACCTCTGAGATCCTCTGACCCTAATATGTTTGATTCACTAAATGGCTGCCTATCTGAAGTAAAGGATTGGATGTCACAAAATTTTCTCCAACTAAACGCTGACAAAACTAAAATCGTGTTGATTGGGCCCCAGCAAATGATCACACAAATCCCACCATTTGCTGGTCCCCTAACAAATCATATCAAGCCTGTTGCTAGAAATCTGGGAGTGTGGTTTGATGGAAACCTAAATTTTGAACATCATACGACAAAGCTTGTGCAGTCATGTTTTTATCATCTAAGAAATATTTCAAAAATACGTTCTACACTATCTTTTAAAGACACATAAACCATTTTACATGCTTTTATCTCATCACGCCTGGATTTCTGCAACAGCCTTTTTACCTGCCTGAACCAAAAATCTATTAACAGACTTCAGAAAGTTCAAAACTCAGCTGCCAGGCTTTTAACCAGAACTAGGAAACATGATCATATCACTCCTGTTTTAGCATCTCTACACTGGCTCCCTGTATGTTTTAGAATAGATTTTAAGATTTTACTGATGACTTTTAAAGCTCTCAATGGCCTCGCACCCCCATATATCTCTGACCTGTTAGTACCTTACACTCCACGACGTACCTTGAGATCCTCAGGCAGAGGTCTCTTGTCTGTTCCACATGCCCAGCTGAAAACTAAAGGGGATAGGGCCTTTTCAGTCAGGGCCCCAAAGCTCTGGAACAAACTGCCTGAGGAAATTAGGACAGCCGAGTCAGTGATCTCCTTTAAATCTCTTCTTAAGACATACTTTTATCGGAGAGCCTTTCCTGATTTTATCTAAGTTTGAACTGTTGTGCACTGCTTTTCTTAAAATGTTTTTACATTCCTATTCTTGCTCTGTACCATCTTATTTTACCTGTTTGAGTTGTTGTGTGACACTTGATCCTGTTTGTTTTATTTTGTTGCCTTTGTGAAGCACTTTGTAATGTGAATTTTGAAAAGTGCTCTATAAATAAAGATTATTATTATTATTATTATTATTATTATATGCGAGGCCAGTTAATTTCCTATGTATCATATGAAAAACGTCAGCAGACTTCTGCTCTTTCTAATCTTACCAACCACATTCTACAGTTAGAGAATGACTATACAACAGCTCCTTCTGCGGACCTTAATAAAGAAATATTTCTCTGACAAGGCTGAAGAAATGATTATCAAGTCCAGACATACATACTATAAATATGGTGACAAACCAAGTAAACTTTTGGCACACCAACTCAGACAGTCTTTTGCATCCCGGTTAATTTCAGAAATCAATACTGGCAACAGCTTTACTCGTGACCCACAGAAGATCAATGATACATTTCGAAATATCTAAGCTTCTCTCTATACCTCAAAACAGAAGCCCAGTACAGACAACCTGCACAGGTTCTTTGAGAACCTCTCTATGCCCAAAGTGGCCACGGATATAGCTGAAATTCTTGACAGCCCAGTAACACTGGAAGAGGTGACTGAGGCAATTGCAGCCTTACAAAGTTGAAAGAGTCCAGGCCCTGATGGTCACCCAGTGGATTTTTATAAAAGATTCTCTGGAAAGCTCACACCACTCCTACTGAATATGTATACTGAATTACTTGAATTAGGAGTTCTACCAAAAACTTTGTCAGGCTCAAATTTCTCTTCTCCTAAAGAAAGATAAAGACCCTCACTGTTGTGGCTCCTACTGCCCAATTTCACTAATAAATGTTGATGCTAAAATTATTACGAAGAGAAAAAGCTACCGGATATTATATTGTCTGATCAGACTGGGTTCATTAAAAATAGGTTTTCATTCTTCAATGTGAGACGACTGTTTAATGTTATATGTCACCCATCTGAATCCCCTGTTTCTGAAGTAGTAGTCTCCCTAGATGCCGAAAAGGCTTTCGATAGGGTTGAGTGGAGCAACTTGTTTCATACCCTTGAAACCTTTGGCTTCGGTGAGAAGTTTATATCATTGGTCAAGCTACAATACGCATCTCCAGTCTCCTCAATACGCGGTAATCATACTTTTTCTAGATATTTCCAGGCAAATCGTGGTACGAGACAAGGCTGTCCTCTCTCACCTCCACTCTTGAACCTCTTGCACTTTACAGATGATTTGTTGCTATACATCTCTGATCCTGCAAATTCCCTCCAGCATGTTTTTCATATTTTAGACCAATTTCATAACCTCTCAGAGTATAAGCTAAATTTACAGAAAAGCGAATTGTTTCCCATTAATGATGCGGCTCATTGGTATTCATTCTTGTCCCTTCCATTTAAGGTAACACATAAGTTTACATATCTTGGTGTTTGTATCACAGACAAATTTTCTAAACTTTACTCTGCAAACTTTTTCCCTCTTATAGGTCAGACAGAGCTCACTCTTAAAAGTTGGATGCCTCTACCACTCTCTACTGCAGGCCACAGTCAGTACAAATGAATATTCTTCCTAAATTCACTTGCCTATTTCATTCCATTCCAGTTTTCATAACCAAATCATTTTTTTGCAGACTAGACTCCATTCTTTCCTCTTTTATTTGGAATGGTAAAACTCCCCAGATAGCAAGAAACACTCTACGACATCCAAAATGTTTTGGGGGGATGGCAATGTCAGACTTCTTAGTGTACTACTGGGCAGCTAACATCTGACCCATGGTGCACAGGCTTTATGAAGACCCTGGTGCAGACGCACCATCATGGTATACTCTGGAATCCTCATCATGCCTACACTCTTCTCTGCCAGCCTTGGTGTATGGCCCAGTTGTCACCCCTGCAGCAGATTGCACCAAAAACAAAGTTGTGAAGTCAACCATTAAAATTTGGTCCTCGTCTTTGAAAACCTTCATTCACTCAAATCACTTTTTCAAACCTTCCCATTCACAGACTGGCAGAAAACAGGTGTTAAATCCTTCAAGGATTTGTATTCTGGTGGCGTGCTTTCATCATTTGAACAACTTTGCCTTAAATTTAGTCTCCCTATATATAATATATCTTTAAAATGTACCATGTGCCAGCTGGTGGATTTGCATCCTTCCTTGTTGGCAACTACATTGATTACACCTCCACATAGTTAACAAATTTGATTGATAGATGTTGTAAAAATGCTGTACAACCCTAGTCTGACTTAGAACATGATTGATTTACATCTGACCAAAGTGTTATTGTGACTGCATGCAGTCACATGTGACACTAATGTAAAGCAAACTGAAGTTTACATTTGAAGTTAAACTCAAAAAGCCTCACCAAAAACAGGGGCTCAAAGAAGAAAAGTCAAAGTGCAGAGAGAACGAGAAAATGAAAGGAGCAGACACACAATGGCCAAATTTCTGACCAAAAAAGTGTGAAGTAGAATGCACAGCTGTACATGACAGAGGTGAGGAGAGAGAGAAAACAAAACAAAACAAACAAACAAAAAAACTAGGTAGCTGAACCTTTAAGTGATGTTAGGACACATGTACTTAACTATGTGGATCTTGCCAGTGTTGCTGCACTGTAGCAACTCTAGGAGTTGGCTGGGTTGGTTAGAGGATGAAGGACCTGGTAGGTGGGGGTGGGTAGCCTGAAGCTCACTGTTGACAGGTGAGTACAAGTAGCAGCTTGTGACTTCATGTGTCACTGTTTATACATCATCACAGCAATAATAATGGTGAGGCCTTCTTTTATGTCTCCAACAAAACTATCAACAATATATTGTAATTTTGTGTATTATTTGATATTTCACCAAACCCTACTGAAGATTTGTTATGGAACTTCAAAATTATTTGAAAATCCGGCCATGTTTTCTTATCTGGCACAGGCAATGAAAAATGTTGCAATTAAAAATGAATAATGTTTTTCATTGTTTCCAACAAACCAGTCAGTACAGTGAACCTACAGGTCCTAAAAGCATGTGTCTATTACTACAAAGCTCACTATGGCAAAAGATTGCCTAACTTTGCCATGTAGTAATGCAGCGAATCTGACAAAATTACATACTTGTGGTACAAACTTCAACAGTGCTCCTGTTACAACCAAGGTGCACTTCTGGCTCAGGACAGAGCAAAGTAAAAGCTGCAGGTGCTGTAATACTTGCCAGCTTCCACAGCATTAAGGTAAGCTGAGGTAAAGCTACTGTGGCATGTTGCTACAAAGATGCTTGGCAGCGATCATATTCCAGAGTGCATGCATGTCATGTTGTTCCATTAATGATGGATAAGTGCTGGATGTAAAGTGGGTTTTCTCAGAGAAGAAACAACTTTGAAGTTTCAAGTTGTAGTTCTTCAAATCTGTTGCTAAATCTGTTGGCTTGTTGGCTTTAGGGAGAGACTGGGACAGTAATGGATGCTCTTCTACCTGGCTTTACACCTCAGTGGATTATCTCTGGATGTAGATTGCTTCTGAGCTGCTCCCTCTTGATGGACTTAAGTTCAGTCTGCCAGAAGCCATGGTGTCTACTGGTGACTTTTTATGCAAGTCATGTCTCCAGATAAGCAAGAAGAAACACAAAAAAGGATAGCTGGTACCAACATTCAGTTTATCCAGTACAGGAAGTAGCGTGCCTTTGATACTTGGGCCACACCGCCTACCAGACAATTGCACAAGTCCCTCCAATCCGAGTCCCAAGCAAGTATCAAGTAATTCGGTCAAAGTCTCAAGCAAGTCCCAAGTTTTTTTGTCATGGGCAAGTCAAGTCAAGTCAAGTCAAGTCACAAGGTTATGTTGAGTCAAGTCGAGTCAAGTCACAAGGTTGTCGAGTCAAGTCGAGTCAAGTCACAAGGTTGTCGAGTCAAGTCAAGTCAAGTCACAAGGTTGTCGAGTCAAGTCAAGTCAAGTCGCAGATTATGTCAAGTCAAGTCTCTCACTATTGTTCCTCATCCAAAAAAGAGCATGAAGTCTAGTCTGCATGGATTAAAGCATAAAGCTGTTAATTTTATCTATTCTTACATTACATGTTTGATCATTTAGACCAAGGTAGATGGGGAAAGGCTACATTCCTGGGCCCAGGTTGGAGGGTGCAGGGGCTGCCAGGACCATAGATAAAGAAACTATATACTTCTATTTCTATATCTATGGGTGGGACCTCATTAAATTATGGAATAATTATTTAAAATATTTCAAAACAGGCCTATTTGTGGAAAAAAAATCTAATATTTGAGTTATCATAATAGCTCCCCCCCGAGTTGTCCTTAAAATAGTGAAGAACCCCCCCCCACACACACACAAAAAAAACCCCACACACAAATGGTTTGGCCATCAAACTTTGACGTTGTCTTTTTTTGGTTCAGTATGCTCTATGTGCGGTCGGTAGAAGTCCGATGCACAGAGAAGAAAGTAAAAGAGAAGAAGAGAAGAAGAAAATAGAGGCTTTAGAGATTTATTAAATATTTTTTAAAAAGGTGATGACCATAAAGCTGAGACCTTTACAGTCTATGGCTGAGACGAGCAAAGTCAACGTAGCGCAGGGGAAAAAAAAAACTAACAAAACAAAAACAAACAGTGAAGCTATATGTTTACCAGCCTTGTAACGTAATACTGTCCAGCTCTAATGTTAACATCTATAGGTATAAAAGCCACGACACGTCATGTTTTTGACAGGAACTGACTGACTGTCAGAGAGGAGGCAGAGAGAGGAGGAGAGCAGAGCGCTGTGATCAGGTGAAGGAGGGGCTCGTTGCACCGTGGCGAAGCGGACGCGCGCGAAGGGAGGCAGAGAGAGGAGAGAGCAGCAGTCAGGTAAAAGAGTGATGCGGGAGGGGCTCGTTTGTCGTGTCTCAAGTCGAGGGGAGTCATTTTGTCTCAAGTCAAGTCGAGTCTCGAGTCTCTGACCCTGCAAGTCCGAGTCGAGTTGCAAGTCGTCAAATTTGCGACTCAAGTCGACTCGAGTCCGAGTCCCTATGACTCGAGTCCAATTGTCTGCCGCCTACCTCTAGTGTTTCTGCTGTAACGCTGCTACTGCAGCCCAGTCTTTCTATATTGAGTAAGACTACTTTGATAATGGCCATAAATAATAGAATTTATGTCATTATAAATATGATCTGATTTGCACCTAGTTTAGAAAGAAAACGGTTATGGAGTTTGTGCTAAAAAACAAAACAAAACAAAACATCATGTTAGATCATGTTGTGTTAACCTGTTAATATTGGTGTCAAAATAAGAAGCAAGAGAGCACAGACACACTGCTCAGGTAAGCGCCAAGACCCAGATGTTATGTAGTGACGTGAAAAGTAGCTGTGGAGATCGGGATGGTGGATTGTCATGTAGCACAGCATACTATCACACAGGAGAGCCAAGTTAATGCTCTTTTCATTTGCATTTTTATTAACCATACCTATGATCTTTCAGTTCAGCCTGGTCCCTACTGCAACCTGCACCCCATCTATCGACATGACAGGAAACACGCAGCAAATGGGCCACAGGCTGGAGCCAAACCAGCAGCTGCTGCAGAGGACCAACAGCTCCAGCACGCTCCACCAACCCAGCCACAGGCTGCTGTTGTGTTTTATAGTGGCCGTACAACTTCCTCATTCATCACGCAATGCACACCAGCCCAAAAAGTATATTTGCCATACACAATCACAGGAAAAGAAGTAACGCTGAAACAATGAAAACATTTCAGAGTGAGCTGAGTGTCACAAACCCAAATTTGATCCATTTGGTCCAGTAATATTTGGAAAGTTGCTGTATGCTTAAATTTTATTATTTTTTTTAAGTAATGTTTTTGGGCTTTTCTTGCCTTTATTAGATAGGATAGCTGAAGAGTAGACAGGGGTGAAGAGAGAGGGGATGACACACAGCAAAGGGCCAAAGTCAGGAGTCGAATCAGTGGCCGCTGCAAAGGACTGACAGCCTCCATACATGAGCTGAGTTAAACAGCTGACCTGTATGCTTAAATTTTTATCCCATTCATGTGCACGGAGAGGAGAAGGAAGTCTCTGGCAAACAAACAGGTCTCAACCAGGTTCAACTGGAAATGCAGTCTAGGGTATATGCTGAATGGACCTGAAAATGTTGAAGCTTGACAAAGCTGGGGAGCTTTTTCACTTATGCACCTGTCAAGGATCAGGTAGCTGGCACGCAGAGAAATAGAACCCATTCTAGTCAATGCTGCAATTTACACTGGGAGCGCCGCGGCGCGTCTCAGCAGCGTCCCAGAAGTGGCTTGGCCCTCCGCTCCGCGGAGAATATATGGTTAAAGCACAAAGAACAAGGAAAGAGGACTTAATCAACAAAATCAGAGCAAGTAAACATAATCAGATGGGCAAAAAGCTCCACTGCTGAAACGCTTCTGAAACGCTGCTAGTGTAAATTGAAGTCGTGTGCATGACGGAGCAAAACTGCATTACGCTGTGCAGCCACGCTCAATGTAAATGCGGGGTTATACTGTATAGCGTTGTACTCTGTGAAGCAAAAAGTCACAGCTAGGTTAAGTAGGTGAGAGATCCATGACAAATATCCAGTTTCTTCTGACTTAACCCCACTAAAGAAAGACCCCAGTCACTGCACTTTCAGTAAAGTATGATAGTTTTAGATGACCAAACAGTAATCTCCTTACTTGAAGAACCCAAAGTCTCTACCAAGCTTTGTCCTTTTGACCTCAAAGATTTACCCTACAATCTGTGCACATCTACAAGTGTACCTGGTACTGCTGCTTTTGGAGTACAGTGAAATAAAAAATAATTAAATATTCACAATATTTAATTTAATTTGGGTTTAACTCTTAATAGTGCAGTATCTGTTTATAATTATAAAATAAAGATACAAATTTATAGTATTGATACATGATGATTATTCAGATTTGTTGGTAAACATGGCACTATTGTCCCAAAACTATTTTTTTTCATTTGTCTGCTTTGTTATTATTTGTTTAAAAATTCAGTGACATGAAGCTGATTTTTGGATTGTCATTTCAACATGAGCAGCCCCTCCCCCTTGCAAGGTCATCAGCAGGTCAAGCATTATTGGGAGCTGGTTTGCTCAAACCAAATCTTTAACTAATCCTCCTTTCTTCAACGCAGAAACTGCACTCGTGAGTGGCCAGTGATCTTTTGAGAGGACTGAATGTTATTTCTTACTTTTACTGTCTTACATGGCTGCGATTTTTTAATACCAGGTTTATGTTCAACATTATGCAGATGATATGTAACATAATCTCTTTGTTATATCATCATATCTTTTCTTGATTCCTTACAACCCCCTCTGTCTGCATAAAAGTAGTGCTGGAACACACTATGGTACCATACACTCATGAGCATTATTTGAACAGTATTGTACTGCAGAAAGTAGTGTGTTGCTATAAAAATGGTGAGAAAAAAAGCAATTAACAAGGGAAGAGAGACAGACCAACACTTAAAAATGTAGGTCTTTCCTACAGAGAAATAGCGAAGAAAGTCAAGGTGTCAGTGAGTACAGTTTCCTTCACCATCAAAAGGCACTCAGAAACTGGGGGAAACTGACAGGAAGAGGTCTGGCGGACCCAAAGCCCCAACAGAATCACAAGCCAAGTCAACAGCTTGTTTGATAGGTGGCTCACAGGACAACAGCTTCAAGCACAGCTTAATAGTGGTCGTAGTAAGCAAGTTTCAGTTTCAACTGTGAAGAGAAGACCTCGAGTTGTAGGTTTGACAGGTTGAGTTGCAGCAAGAAAGCCATTGCTAAGGCATCAGAATAAGAAAAAGAGGCTTGCCTGGGCCGTGAAACACTGCCAATGGACTACTGAAGACTGAAAGAAGGTCACACAGGATTTTTGTACGCTGTCGAGCAGGTAAAAGGATGGTTCCTCAGTGTGTGACATCAACTGTCAAACATGGAGGAGGGAGCGTGATGGTCTGGAGCTGTTTCGCTGGATCCAGGGTCAGTGACTTGTACAGAGCGAGAGGCACCCTGAACCAAAACGACTACCACAGCATTCTGCAGCGCCAATTGCTTCAATTGTTTATTTGTTCTATGCTTTCATTTCAGAGTACAATAAGACATTAAACTGCATAATTCTCAATAAAAACTGGAAAAACTGGGGTGTTCTAAAACTTTTGACCAGTAGTGTATGTAATGATGACTTTGAAGGAATTTAATAAAAGATATTAAGCATATTTATGGGGAAATGAAAGTTGTCACAATTGAAATTTATGATTCCAGTGAATAATTTCGAGTGAAAAACATGCTGTCTTTACTTAAAGACAGATTTTTACCATTTGGATATAAAATGTTCTCACTTCATCATTTTATCCTATTTGACATATAATTAGCTTATGGATTCTTGAGTTATGGCCAAAAACATGTTTTGTGAGGCCACAGTGACACTTGAAATTCTTATCAGGTCATGTTCTTTGAAAACATTCCCTCAAGGCAATGAGATGTCACATTCACAACAATGAGACAACAACTCAAAAACAGTCTTCTTTATGTCTTTTTAATTTATATATTTAAATGCTGACGTTTCAAGAGGTAGCTCTATAATATCTACTAGTAAGCAAAAAAACACTTAAAATGTGAAGCATATCAACCGGTTTGTCCTCAGCTACAGTACTAGTGCAACTGTAGCACAGCTTTACCATAGAAACTGACGTGAACTCTGAAATCCTATTAAGAAATTGCTAGTTGAGTTCTAAACTAAATGGATAGTGGGCTAATCAAATTATATGTTTCAGTCAGAGTCTTGCTTTAATGGTGTTAAGGTCATAAACACATTTTGTTCAGTTAAATGTGCTTCGTTCAGTTTACTGTAAATTGTGTAGACACTTCATGTTTGAAGTACAGTTCAATCAGCTACTTCACAGAACATTTTCTACTTTAAGTAAGTAGAAGTAAAGATAGATAGATATACAGGAAGCTGTGTTCGACCTGTTCATGACCAAAATGTTCTTGTCATGTTGAAAATGACAATAACGGGCAGTAAAAATGCCTGTAACAGGAAAAGAGACAAGAAAGTCTGTTTCAAATGACCTCCATCCTCCACCTGACAGTGACCCGCGTCTGTTGGTCAACAAGTGATTATTCTGCTCGGGCAGATAATACGTTGAATTCTCATGCAGATCCTCTTTGCTCATCTTGATCCATTGTGAGTCTGCCCCTGGGGGGCTATATAACCATAGCTGGACTATCACACGTAACAAGTTAGAGAGCAGAATCTTGGCTCCATTGACTTTGCTCCAAGCTCGTTATACTCTGCCAGTCCAAACCCTAAACTTGGAAAGATGGAGAACGGCACGGAGGGCAAGAACTTCTACATCCCAATGAACAACAGGACGGGGCTTGTGAGGAGTCCTTTTGAATACCAGCAGTATTATTTGGCAGATCCATGGATGTTCAAGCTGCTGGCTCTCTACATGTTTTTCCTGATCTGCACTGGCTTCCCTATCAACTTTTTGACACTGGTGGTCACAGCTCAGAACAAGAAACTTCGGCAACCTCTCAACTTCATCTTGGTCAACTTGGCAGTGGCTGGACTGATCATGGTCCTATTTGGATTCACAGTCACCTTTTACACTTCCCTGATGGGCTATTTCTCCTTGGGACCCTTGGGCTGTGCTATTGAAGGATTCATGGCTACAATTGGAGGTAAACTTTAGAAAAATGGATGTTTTCTTACCATTCTCAAATATATAGATCTAGTAGCATAAATCTCATGACTTGTCACATAAATATTGTTCTGTCAGATTTTTTCAAAGATGTAAGACTGAACTCTAAGCTGATGCGACAGATGGCAAGATTTGAAGGTTCTCACTACAACTTCTGTCTTGTTTTGATCAACAGGTCAAGTGTCATTGTGGTCTCTTGTTGTCCTGGCTATTGAGAGATACATCGTGGTCTGCAAACCCATGGGCAGTTTCAAATTTACAGCCACCCACGCGTCAGCAGGTTGTGCATTCACCTGGATCATGGCCTGCTCCTGTGCTGTCCCTCCCCTCGTTGGCTGGTCAAGGTAACGAGTTAGTTCCCCAGAATGGATCCCGTGTCCCAGTCCTGTGCATCAGTGGTAGTAGAATGGAAAATGAAGTTCCTCACTGGAGCACTTCCCACACCTGAATTCACACTCTTACTTAGCAACATTGTTCTTAAAATTTGGTGCCAGAGGCTTGCCCTGCTTGTGTGTGGCATTGGAGGTGTTTGTTTGATAGGCGTTTTAGGGACCAGTCAAACAAAGATGCATCACTACAGGTGTGGCTGAAAAATGACAAAGCACCTGGGGGAAAAAAGCTGCTGCACCTGTGGTGTGCACACCTACGGGCAATTTAGAATCACCAATTAACCTCGCATGCATGTCTTTGGACTGTGGGAGGAAGCTGGAGAACCTGGAGAGAACCCATGCAGACACGGGGAGAACATGCAAACTCCACACAGAAAGGCCCTGCCTCTACCAGCTGGGGGATCGAACTCAGGACCTTCTTGCTGTGAGGTGGCAGTGCTAACCACTGCACCACCGAAATAAAAATATAAAGACATGAGCTGTAACTTCCCCTTTTCTCCTCTCACATTCTCCTTAACTCTCTCACAGTCCAACTGCTAACTAGCTAGCTAGATCACATTGACCAGCATCAAAACAGGAAGGAAGTGGTAAAGTAGTGAATCCTGCTTGATTTGATTGACAACCAGGACATTACCAAGCAGTGTGACTCCACACTTTGCACTGAAAAATTAAGAGTATTTTATGTTTTATATGTGTCTAAGAATCGCTTGACAAACACAATGCATGGCACAAGAGAGGCGCACCATACGCCAGGCACACTGTACCAATGGTTTTGCTGGCAATGCATTTCTAGGAATGCATCTCAGAATGATCCCTCCTTTCAAAAATAAATCACCTGAATAAAAATCTTCTCCTGCGTCCTCTTAAATTGTAAAATGTACCACACACTGTAATGTAGACTGGGAATATATAAACACAGGCTTGTTTCATAACCATTTAAAAACTCCTTGTCGGAATTTTAAAGTGATCATCGTAAGCTGGATGTTTGTTTACAACTTGTCTGGTTATGTGACTGCTCATGTTGCTTGTCCTGCTAGACTTCCCTCTGGTGATACAATTGCTTCTCCAGATCTGAAACTGATATGCAAAATTTTCATAATCTTTCCTGTTGGACAGAGAAAGGTTATAATACATTATGTCAGTATTTTATATTCATGCATCCCACATCATATGTCCGCATTTTATTCCCAGGTACATCCCTGAGGGTATTCAGGTTTCCTGCGGACCTGACTACTACACACTGGCCCCGGGCTACAACAACGAATCATTTGTCATGTACATGTTCAGCTGCCACTTCTGTGTTCCTGTCTTCACCATCTTCTTCACTTATGGAAACTTAGTGTGCACCGTGAAGGCGGTAAGAAACATTTACTGTAATCTAATGAGATTGTTTTTCAATGTGATTGGAGATTTTTAAGAATATCAATATCAGAGAATATTTACAACACACAGCACATGCCCAGAATTACAGACCATTAGATGTCCTTCTGTAAATTTAATGATATTTATATGAATAAACTTATGAATGAACTTATATGAAGAAAGCATCCATCATGCTTGGCTTTCATAACCTGACTAACATCTTGATCCCGTTGTGCTATTAAATGTGCTGATAACTGATGTTGAACTAATTTTCAGGCTGCAGCCCAGCAGCAGGACTCTGTATCCACCCAAAAAGCTGAGAAGGAAGTGACACGTATGTGCATCCTGATGGTGTTGGGCTTCCTCGTGGCTTGGACTCCATATGCCAGTTTTGCTGCATGGATTTTCTTCAACAAGGGAGCTGCATTCTCAGCTGTAGCAATGGCTGTTCCCGCCTTCTTCTCAAAGAGCTCAGCGTTGTTCAATCCTGTTATTTACGTATTGATGAACAAACAGGTATGGTTTAACCAATGTGGTAACACTCCCCTTTAAATCCCGTATAGAAACAATAACACAGTGGTAAATAGATGTAAGCTGATGTCAGTTGTCACAAAGAGTGGAGATATTTCTATATACATAAATATCAACCAACCTAACCCTAACCCAAATACAGTGTGAAGCAGGTGCTGGACCAATTGAAGACACCAATGTAAACATGAAACAAAGTACTCATTGTACCTCCCTTAAATACAATTTATTGGTGCACCCATGAGTGCTTGTGTCAATAAATTTCACATGGGAACTTGTGCCATGTTTAAATACATAAGTTAGCTATTATAGATATAATTATAGAACTTGATTTACTTCACAGGAAGAATTACATTTCACAAATACACTAATAAAGACTTGCAAAGTCCCATCTAAACATAACTAAAATATAACCAATAAAAAACATGGAGACACCATTTATATAATAACAGCTGTTTTATTCTGTAATTGTTTGTACAGTAGTTACATGTAGAAATATTTTACACACTTGGAATGTCCTTATAGGTGATTACAACTACAATACTATATTTTATTTTATTTTATTACTTTGCTAAAGAAATGTTAGTGTTGAAATTTAGTTTTAGTTTCAGCTCAATGACTAATGATTCCTCATTTTCTAATCCTACAATGTTCTCTGTTTTCAGTTCCGTAACTGCATGCTCACCACTATTGGAATGGGTGGTATGGTGGAGGATGAGACTTCAGTCTCAACCAGCAAGACAGAAGTGTCCTCTGTCTCCTAAACACAGACGAACTTCAACAACTCTAATGGATTTTTCACATGGACTAATGACAAGTATATACAGACAACATATTATTTGGTTCTATTTAGTAAGAAATGCTGCAGGTCCCAAGTCAACAGGAAAAAAAACCCTTTTACATACTGTACTGTAAAATCTGACACCAGGTACAGTATGTGAAGCTTGCACAGCATGAAAAAGCACCACTTTTCTTACCATGATCAGGACCAGGTAGTGCTGCTGTTGAAATTAAGTAAACATCCAAACTTCTCACAGCCCTTCAACAGAATGTGCTTTACGATCATCAACATCATGATATTTACAAAAATGCACCAGCACTTGTTTTGTTCTGCAATACTGAATTATTATTATTTTTTCAAGGGCCAGAATTTGTTCTCTTGTCCAATTGTATATATTTTATAAATACTTATGACACTGTAAATGTAGGTGAATAAATGCATGCATACAAATCTGTTTGTTTCTTTTCATTTCTGATAAATCACTGTTAAGTCAGGTGAGTCCAGTGTGTGAAAAAGTGAAGCTACATTGTGCTTATCCGTCTGTCATCCATGATTTGTTTGTCCTGTGCAGAGAATCGTCTGAAGCTGATTGGCTCTCTGAGTGGGCAAGAGATAGCATGCAATGTTGACAGTCATCAGTCCATCAAAGGGCTGACAAATATAGACAGACCATATATACTCACACACAGTCACACACTCAACTTAAAGTCACTAATTCACTTGACCTGCATGTCTTTGGACTGTGGGATCTGCCACCCAATCAGAGACCATTGTAGGTCTATTGTAACAGACAGTAATTACCATGGGCATTACTTGTGCGGTGTGTACAGCCAGAAGAGGACTAAAGATGCTTGTTGAGCATCAGAGTCTTTAGTGCTTAGACTCTACAAGGAGATTTTGCAACGGAGAGGCATCTGCCCTGAGAAGCGATAAGATAAATCCCCCCATGGAGTCCAAATGCTGATGGTGACGGTAGCTGATGACTCTTCAAAGGCTGGCTGGTGATATGGTGGATACCAGCAGCATGAACAACTACGGACAGAGACAGAAGAGACGAGAGGAGAGGAGAGGAGAGGAGAGGAGAGGAGAGGAGAGGAGAGGACAGGAGAGGAGAGGAGAGGAGAGAAACCTATTTAAAAAGACAACAGCAAGAAAATAAGCTAACAATGAAGGTCTTTCGCTGTGCCGTTAGTTAGAAGTCACTAGCTAATGGAAGAGCTGATATCACAGTTAGTCCCAGACAGTAACAGTAAGGAAATTATGTTAAAAGAAATAAACTACAGACCTAAACAGACAAAAGAATAGTCTTCCCAACTGAGCCTTCGCTATAGCTCCATTAGTTTAAAAGGTACACTCTAAAAAAGAATACACTGGCTCAGTTTAAAAAAAATTAAGGTAACAATTTGCATAGCTGATTTTAAGTAAATCCAACTCAGATATAATTGAGTAAATTCCTTGAGACTTTTATAGTTAGACCAACTCAATTAGTTTGTACAACCAACATGATTTGCTTCGTCCTCTGCAAGCTTAATTAAGTTGGATCAACTGGTGCTATTAAGTGGTCAGATTACTTATTCTAACTTATTTATTTTACTTTCAGTCTACTCAGAAATGTCCCTGCAAAGTGTTACCTTAATTTATTTGAGTATTAGTAGCTTATTTCATTTCTGTCAGAATGAATTACACATAACAGTTTTATGATCAAACTGTTCATTTTAAAACAATGATCAATTTATGTCCACCAATTTTATACCATAATCTGTGCCAAAAATTAACAGATTAATATTTTAAAAAATAAATGAATAAAAGTAAATAAATAAATGAATGAACAGATAAATAAATAAATAAATAAATAAATAAATTCAGACATCAGCTCAAGGAATATCTTTTGAAGCACTTGAGAGTCTTTTTCATTTCTTTTGAGTAGCTGAGATTGTGTGTTGTGTTGAGGGTTACACAGGCTGTAGGCAGGTCTTCTAACACTTCGATTTCCTCAATCATGATTCCTCCAGGTATTAGTTAATGCCACCATCCTGGTATATATAGGTCAGAATCAATGCAAGCAGCTAAATCATTACTCATTAAAATGTGTACATGTAACAAACTTCATTTTTTAATGCTGAAAAACCTTGAAGTTGACAACTGCAATGGTCTACTTTCTGGTCTCCCCGAAAAAAAGATACACCTATAATAATTACAATTACTTCTTCATGGTCTCAGTCCCACCGATTAATCAGATTTGCTCTTAGCCTATAAAGCTTCCAACACTTTCAGGTCTTCTGGCGGTGTCCTTATAATTATCCCTCAGGTCACAACACAAACTCACAGTGGGCATCCTTTAAAACTCCTGTCCACGTCTACAGAACAATCTGCCTGAAGACCTGAGGTCGGCACAGAGTGTTGATATTTTTTAGAAACAAAGTCTTTTTCAGTTTCTCTTTTTATGTGATGTTACCATAAGTGCTTTTAATTACAAAGTGATTCATTATTGTTATTTTTGTTACAAATAAAGGCTGATTAAGTCTGATTGATAGCATGTTTAGTCCTTTATGTGACTCTATATTATGTAGTTATTATTGTCCCTGCATTTATGTGGAGCACTTATTTTGGCAAAAGATTTACATGAGCACACAGGAAACATAAATCTATGTTATGGCAGCAGATCCCACAGTCTAAAAACATGCAGGTCAGGTGAACTCTGACTCTACTTTTCCTGCAATGTGTGACTGTGTGTGTGTGTGTGTGTGTGTGTGTGTGTGTGTGTGTGTGTGTGTGTGTGTGTGTGTGTGTGTGTGTAGTTGTCTATATGGATTTTTAATCCCTGTTATAGACCAACGATCTGTCAGCACTGCACTCCACCTCTTGTCTACTTTTGAGCTAAAATAGACCTCAGCCCAATACTCTCAACAAGTTAAGTGGATCATGGATGGATAAATGGGTGAGCGCAATGTAGCTTCACTTCTTCATTTGCTCATCTCTCCTGATTGAACTGTGATTCATCAAAAAGTACAAACTGGCAGACACATTTGGATGCATGCAGGTACATGGTTTATAAGAGTAAGAAGCTTTATTTATATAGCACATTTCACAGATGAAATTTAGCTCAAAGTACTCTACAGAATCAAAAAAGAAAAAAGAGCAGACACAATCAATCAATAAAGAGGAACGGAAGAAAATCATAAACACTTGGCAATTAAAACAAACAAAAAATGCAAAACATGAAGAACTCAAGTTAACAAATAACTAGATATGTACTCAAGGTACAGTAATACTGCAATAAAACCTTCACAATATTTATTGTGATGTTAGAAAACAAAGAAAAATGATCAACTGTCCTTTATTAAATTATAATGTGTGTGTACAGCATTTATCTGTATTGTTTTTTCCCTTATAACTTAAAGAGCTTTTCCTTACCTTCTTTAAAATTAGCTAGCCATAACAAAAAATTCTAATGAATTGTTTTTCACAATGAATGTCTGAATTATGTGTGTACATTTACAAAACAAAAACAGTATAGTAGCAGTAGCAGTCCTAAAATAAAATCAAAATGGTAAAATAAAACAATCAATCACGGCAGATATTGTCACAGTCCGTGTGGAAGTTTCTTTTCTGCAATATTCTGATAATATTATCACATCCATTCA
Organism: Lutjanus erythropterus; assembly: GCF_056507025.1. Lineage (NCBI taxonomy): Eukaryota > Metazoa > Chordata > Actinopteri > Lutjaniformes > Lutjanidae > Lutjanus > Lutjanus erythropterus. The sequence continues at coordinate 26,576,285 of NC_139318.1, forward strand.
TCTTACAGTTTAAAGTCATACAACAAGAAAAACAACTATCCATTACAACAAACAAACAACTAAACAAGAACTCAAAACATCAGGACCTCAAATCTACATTTAATGTTAGCTGCTTATTTATCAGTGCCCTCAGAGAAGGCCTGTTAAGAAAAGATTGTGGTAAAGTTTCCTCCTGCAGTCCAAACATGCTACTGACACAGAGGTCAGGTGACCTGCAGAGTCTAAACTAAACCCACATCTACATTACAGATACCTGAAGGGGAGGAAGTGTTTCTGGCAATCCTCCAAATGTACCGTGGCATATGACTTAAAAGCATGAAAGCCAACAGCTACTCACTGCTGCCATTCAGTGTTTTAAACTGCATATGTTGGACCAGTTGTTCACTGGTCGTGGTGGTGGTGATTATAAGGTGGGAACAAGAGGTGAAAAGATGCAGGAGGAATTACTGCTTATCCTCTTGTAAAGCACAACCTGGGAATGACAGCAATACATATGGTTCATAATCATATTAAACACTTCAACACAGCATTTCACCATTAAAATAAAAGATAAAGCTTAAAAAAAGGAGTGATCATGACCTGTCCTGTCATTCCTGTTCTGTATTGTTTAAACACAAATAGCATCTGACAGGAGACCTTGTGACCTTGTGCACTGTCTGTTACTTACCTGTGACTGTATCCTGCATGGACTCTGGCATACTTACACATGGACACACATTCATTCACACTGATATTTTACCAGAGATTATAGACTGTTCATATCCACATGTACACTACTGTTATTGTTGTTATTATTAATAGTAGTAGTAGTATTGGTATAAGTACTAGTTAATCTGTACACCCACTTATTTACTTTTACTTTCACTTTTACCCTGTTTTCCCTATATTATCATATATTTCATATGTTGATGAAATTCATCTACAGTAACTGGATTATTAAATGTTGTGTTAGACACATGTATGCATTGAAGAACTTGTGCATGGCTTATTTATATTTATATTCCAATTTATAGTAAAAACAAAAAGCCTGGATGTGTTACTAATTTCAATTGAAGTATTGTTTTCTATTATTTTGTAATATATTTTGTCTACCTGGATTTAGAAATAAACATAAAAAGAACAAAAAGGTTTCATCTTCTCACTTCAGTTACAGTATTGATGACTGAATAATGAAGATGATAGGGTAAAAAGAAAAGCATTAAAGCATATCAATAATATACTATTGAAATACTTTTTTAAAAATGAGTGAAATAGAATTTATTTGTTCAGAAATAAATGTCTAAAACAAAATACAGGATGTCTGAAAAATATACAAAAAGAGCTGTTGAGAAAACTTCATTACAATTTAAACATAAAAGAATATAATCAAATCTAATTACAGTCACTTTAAAGATAATATTATCTCCAGAGAGGTTCAAGACTTTCAATCTCAAGCTAACCTGCAGTGAATTTAAAAATGGAAAAAGAAAATCAAAAAGACAAAATGAAGAGAGAGGGACTGAGCTGATGATTATCCGGTGTTAACATTAATTACTGAGGATTACAGGATAGACTTATTTACAATCCTCCTCTAATCCACTTTTTGACCAGTATAAAGCTAACACCTAGACCTCTCATCAGCTGCGGAGGGGTTCAGCACTGCACTGGTCAAACCACACACTCTCGCTAGTCTCATTCATACGATGAGGATGGAGAACGGCACAGAAGGCAAGAACTTCTACATCCCCATGAACAACAGGACGGGGCTTGTCAGGAGTCCTTTCGAGTATCCACAGTACTACCTTGGAGATCCAATACAATTCAAACTGCTTGCCTTGTACATGTTCTTCCTGATCTGCACTGGATTCCCCATCAACTTCCTGACACTGGTGGTCACAGCCCAGAACAAGAAACTCCGGCAACCTCTCAACTTCATCCTGGTCAACCTGGCCGTCGCTGGACTCATCATGGTCTGCTTCGGATTCACCATCACCTTCATAACCGCTATTAATGGCTACTTTATTTTTGGACCAATGGGTTGTGCCGTTGAGGGATTCATGGCTACTCTGGGAGGTAGGATACAGGAAATTTTGCCTTTTGTTTCTTATATCAAAAAAGAAAAATACTTCTGATATTTTACTGCTGTAAAGAATCCTGAAAATATGCCTGAAATATCCACCTCTTATTCCTTCCCTTTCTCACAGGTCAGGTTGCCCTCTGGTCCCTGGTCGTCCTGGCTGTTGAGAGATACATTGTCGTCTGCAAACCAATGGGAAGCTTCAAGTTCACTGGAACTCATGCAGGAGTTGGAGTTGTTTTCACCTGGATCATGGCTATGGCTTGTGCCGCACCACCACTGGCTGGATGGTCCAGGTAATTAAAACATCTGAGCCAACACTTAAATGGAAACATTAAGGAAAACTAAACATAGAAGAATAGCTTCACAACAGCACTCACATGACCAGAAGTACAATAAATATTGTACTTATTCATTGTAATTAAATACTAATTAATTATAATTGTTTGAACAGTTACTGTGACCGTTCCTCCAAGGTACATTGTTCCTTGGAAGAACAATTACAGCAACCAAAAACCGTTACAATGTAGACTTATTTATCATGATATAACACAAAGTTGTACAGTGAGATTAAGATGTAGCTCCTTTTTTGCTACTCATTAAGAAAAATGTGAAATATATATATATACAAAATATATAAAAATAAAAGTATTTTACATGGTGGTGTGCTGAGGACAAATTAAGCAGTCTAAACAGTAGGCTGAGGGATGAAGCTACGGGAGCGGATAGTTCTGTATCTCTTGTCAGATGGCAGCATGGTGAACAAACTGTGGCATGGGTGTGTATAATCGTTCAGTATCTTCTGGGCTCTGCACAGGCACCTCATCTCCCTGATATCGGTAGAGGGATGCCAATGGTGCTGTGCAGTTTATCACAATCGCTGCAGAGTCTTCCTGTCTTGGCTGTGTACATCTCATGCCAGTTTGTGATGTTTCCATTGATGCTTTCTGTTCTGCTCCTCTGCTCCTCTCCAAACAATATAGTAATCTAGGGGCCGCTCCAGTAACCATAGACTGGATGTAGGACATCACAGTCTTCTTTTTTAGGGGATGTCTTAATGCTTTTATTTTGTCTGTGTATTGCTGAAATAGGATGAGCAGGAAGGTCAAGTGCCCCTCACGCTAAATCTTATAGACTTCTACTACTAGGCCACTTCTAATAGACATCTGTAATTCGCACAGGCAGCCGCTAAAGCCCTGTGCCACTAATCCTCTAATTTCTTATCAGGACAGTATAAACAAACAAACAAACTTAAGCTTCTTGAATAAAACCTTACGTAGTAAGAATACCCATTGAAAAAAGTACTTCAGTAATGAGTACTTTGTGGCAAGTATATTAAAACTACACTGCTCAAATAAAATTAAGCACTGTTCTTCAAAATTGTACTTTCAGAGAGTAGTTGTAGTGCAGTAAATGCAACTAGTTAAGTTCTACCATTGCACTGCACACTGTAAGAAGTATCACTTGGATATTTACATCAGGAGAGCAAGCAGGAGCATTTTGGTGTACAGCCTGAACAGATTGTCATTAGATAAACGTAGTGCTCCAATGCTCTACAAAGAAGTGCTTGTGCTGTCGAAAAGTGATTTGCCTAAGCGGAAAAAGAAGTGAGATCAGGGATGCTTTGCCTCATTCAAATCTCCTGCTGTTGCCTCATTCATAATTCTACAAATGGTGAAACGGGCAGGCTGCAGCTATTGTGATGATACATATCTGACAATTAGAATGTGTACTGAATAAAAGAAGATGCTCAAATGAAGTGAATGCACAGCTGAAAAATTCTCTTGTTTCCAAGAGTAAGAGGGGAAGTGTGTTTACAGGGAACAAATCATTTTAAAAAGTTAATTGAGAAAGTGCAGTAATGTGAAATTTCACACTAAAACGCTACAGCATGTTTCCTTATCTTCATTGCACATTACTGAATGAATTTCTCCTCCGTTCTCACACACAGGTACATCCCTGAGGGTCTGCAGTGTTCATGTGGACCTGACTACTACACTCTTGCCCCAGGCTTCAACAATGAGTCATACGTCATGTACATGTTCACCTGCCACTTCTGCTTCCCAGTCTTCACCATCTTCTTCACCTATGGCAGCCTTGTGCTGACAGTCAAAGCTGTAAGTCTTACTGTCCTAACTGGATTAAACCATAAACAGTTCTATACTAGTCTATGTGGGGTTATGAGGTATTATAAGTGGCCCCTCCCTCTAACATCCTGTACTTTTTATTTAATACCTAACATACCAATAATCATTTTAACAATATTTTGTGGGCATTTTTGTACAGTAATGTGTATTTGAGCACACAAAAAGCTCTGTATAAGTCTTATTTATTAATATTACTACTGTAGAGTATTGTTATATTTGATACAGCTTTGACAGTGTAAAATGTGAAATCATCTATTATTTGCAAAGCTTTAAAGTGCACTATTCACATTATTATAGCGTTAAAAAGTTTATCCAAATTGTAAAACTGCTTTCAATAAGCAACTGTTTACCATTTTTTGAAGACCAACTAACATTTGGTCCTTTTTTTTTTATTACTCACAACCCATAGGTATCCAGTAAATGGTGAATTGTTATTATTGTTATTATATATTGTTATTATCTCCTATTAGCTAAAGTATAAATTACCATTTATATTACACAAAAATAGCTTTTATATTATATATTATATCATTACTAGTACTTAGTAAACTATTTATTATAAAGTAAATATTTTTAACAGTAAAATAACTATTATTTCAGTTTAATTAACTTACTATTTATGTTATTGTTATCACAAAAAATACCCAGTTATTTATCAATTAATGGTGTAATCATTCTTCCTAAAAAGAAAATAGTGAATCAGAAAAAGAAAAAAAGAAAAACAAAATACAGTTAAAAATGCTAATAAATGTTTATTGACTAATCAGTTAACATACCTCTTGATTTAATTTATTTTAAAGCAACAAAGGAAGACCTCTGACTTTATAACTGACTGAAGAGAACTGTGCTTCAAGTTTAGACTTGTTGTAAGTCTTACTACCTCCTGCTCTTCTTCTGTTCTCAGGCAGCAGCCCAGCAGCAGGAGTCAGAGTCTACCCAGAAGGCCGAGAGGGAAGTGACACGCATGTGCGTACTGATGGTGTTGGGATTCTTGGTGGCTTGGACGCCATATGCCAGCTTTGCTGCATGGATCTTCTTCAATAAGGGAGCTGCATTCTCAGCCACAGCCATGGCCATCCCTGCCTTCTTCTCCAAATCCTCAGCATTGTTCAATCCCATTATCTACGTATTGATGAACAAACAGGTCAGTTTGTTACTACACTACTTCAGAAAATATGCACCTAAGACTGCCTTTCTAATAAGTTACCCTTTTTGAACAATTAATAAATTGAAACTAAGGGTGAATGAATTGTTTTCTAATGCTCACTTACAATGAAATTATTAAAATTAACTTAAACTTAAACTTGACTTAAGGCTTTCTTCTTGTCAGAAATGAACAACCTTGTTTGATATCTAACTATCTGTTTTCTCCTCTCCAGTTCCGTAACTGCATGCTCTCCACAGTTGGAATGGGTGGCATGGTTGAAGATGAGACCTCAGTATCAACCAGCAAGACAGAAGTCTCTTCTGTCTCTCAGGGTTAATAAGTTCACAGCTCTGGATGTACTTCTTCCTGATGTCCTCCCGATTCTGAATGGCTGTCTTAAAGTGGAAATAATCGAATGGATATGAGCTAATTATCTTTTTTCTTTTTTTTTTTTTGTTTTTGCATCAATTGGACATTAATCTCAGAATTCATGCCTGTGACAGCAATATACTGCAGTGCATCCTCTTGATGTGTGTGCGTCTGTGATAAAAAATGGACTCCAACATCAAATGAACCACAGCTGAAAGAGAATCAAGCAAAACATCTCTGAAACACAGCCTGAAATGTTTTCTTGTGATAATGGTGATGGTATGTTTGGATGTGCGAGTGGGTGAGAATCACTTGTGTATATTTATGACGTGGAGAGGTTAGCATATTTGTTGGCCTCTGTCATAATATTCTGTATATATTTTATAAAGAAAAAAAAGTGTAGAAAGTTATTAAATGCATGCATGAAAAGATGTCATGGTTGTTGTTTGTTCAATTCATACTTGGTTCCACCTGGAAACCTGGAAACTGCAGCTCTGCAGCACTAAAATTTGTCATAGCCTGTAACTACTGCTCAGCACCTTTTCCTTTAAATTTTGACAGTGGTCTTCTAAGCTAGCTGTGGATGCCAAATCAAAAAAACAAAAGAGAGAGAGAGAGAGAGAGAGAGAGAGTGGGGGGGGGGGGGAGAGAAATGTCTCAGGGGAAAAGAGAGAATTTAATAGTTGGGACTACAGACAGATTTGTCACACAAAAAAGGCTAAAGGCCCTATCTGTTTGGTTTGTCCACTCTGGGCTACTTAAGAGGCAATGCAGTGCGATAAGGCAGCCTCCACTGAGCTTCCCAGTCATCTTAAATCAGGGGTGTCAAACTCAATCACAGAAGGGGCCAAAATTTAAAACACAGTCTAACTCGCAGGATTAACATTTATTGTATTTACTTCATATGAAATGTAAAAAAAACCCATTCCAGCTCAGAATATTTAAGCTCACATATCCGATCAGCAACAGTATTTCTGTTGAGACTTACATTTGAAAATGCTTGCTTTTTGTCTGGACACAAGACGTCGCACACTTTAATCATGCAGCGCTTCAAAAACTCTCCCTCCGTAAATAGCCAGGCTCATTTGACTGATTTGATCTCTTCTGACACTATAAAACCAGCTTTCACTGCAGCTTCACTTTGTGATTTTGCTTTTGTGAACATAGCCTGCTGTGACACCAGACTCTTTTTAAACTCTTCTGTAGCTTCTGCTGTGTGTCCAGGTTTTTGTACTTGTCCTAATATCATGTCTCATAGTACTGTCTTATGTTATATTCTTTTATTATGGCTACATCAGCTCCACAAAGAAGGCACACAGGTTTACCTTCGATGTCGACAAACAGGTACTCTACCTCCCACCTGCTTTGAAAGTCTCTGTTTTCAAAGTCCACTTTTTGTTTGGCCATTTATTTTGGGGGTTAGCTGTAAGTGTTGCTGTAAAAGCGCTGACTGATGCATTCATCCGCTGACCACTGATCAGTGTGTCATTAAAGCAGCAGGAGGAGGGGCTGGTGTACAGGTCTTGACAGCTCCTGTTGCAGTGCGTTGTGGGATTTGTAGTATGGGCGGTGGGGGTGCTATTTACTGGCGGGCCATTCATAATAGACACATGAGATTATCTCGTGGGCCATATATAATTGTAACCGACACGGGTTGCTGCATGATGGCTTTGCTACATATAAACCTATGGTGAGGGAGAGGATGACATCAGTACTCTCACCAAAATCACTGAGACCATGTGAATACGGACAACTTGATATAAAAACTTTTTATGATCATGAATCATAATGTTACACTTCTGTCGTGCATGATTTTTTACTCCAGGTCCAATTTATGTACTTTTAAATACTAGAGAGGGAGGGGGGCGAGTGAGTGAAGTGCAGACCGATATGAAAATGTTATTGATCATGAATCCTGATGTTATTGTACATTTCTGTGGTTTAAAAACTACAGATTAAAATATCTGCCTCTGTAAAGACCAAACTGACAGACACTCATCTCCTCAACGAAACGTTTGTCACTGCTCTGCATTATTGTAAATCACTATGAAGAGTCCAGACTCTGTCTCCTCTTCATCTCCTTGGTGTGTGTCAGTGTGCAGTTTGCAGTCTGCTGTGGTCCAAATCTTTCTCACTGATGTAAACTGTCAGAGTGACACTGATGTAAATGATCCTGCAGCCTTAATACAAAAACATGAACACTGCGCTTTGTTTCATCATTATACTGACTGAGCTGAATAAAGGTGAGGATTTTTCTCCTCAGAGGACACATTTTTTTTATTAAAGAAATAAACTATTATTAACAATAATAATACTAAATAAATGCATATAAATAAATGCATATAAATAGTAACCATTCCCCTAAAATACAGCTGGTTCTGTGGTGTTAAAATTTTAAATCTGAAGCTTCAACTGACTTTTCTGTTGAAGCTTTTAGTGTGTTTTGACCCTAATAATAAATTGAGCAGGTCAATATGCTCATCTGTGCCTGACTTGGGTTTGTCATGTTATTAGTTGTTAGTAGTTGTGCCAAATGCAGTGCCTTTTAGGGTTTCCTGACAATTTTTGTCATTGTTTTTGGTTAATATCCCTTTAAGGTAAATTTTGAACAAATAAAAAATGTGTGATTAATTTGCAATTAATGGCAATTAACAACATACACTCATGCACTTAATCATGATTAAATAATTTAATTGATTTACAGCACTTTGCTCATTGCATATGGAAGTATTGGTTTACTGTCCAGCTGAAAAACCATCAAACATAGAGGGAGACACTGTTCAAATCAGGATTCTGTATGATGTCTGTCTCCATATTTAATCCTCAACCCACAGTGTTTGTGTGTGTGTCATTTTGTGTCCTGAGTGCTTGAATTTTTCAATTTCCATTTCTTGAAAATAAGCCATTTTTGTCCAGAGGTCATGTTGCACCACCATGTTTCTCCAGTTGCTGAGAATGGCTCTGGATACAGCCTCATAATCTGCTGCAGTTTCTCCTAAACCCTCGGAGGCGGGGAGGAGAGTTGGTTGCAATCTACAACCTCACCACTAGATGCCCCTAAATCCTACATACTGGACCTTAAAATAACCAGACAGAAAACTCTTTGCTTGCCCGGCAGATTAAATACTTGATGAATCAAAACAAATAATCAATATAATCAAAATACTGGCAACATCTCTGACAGTGGACAAAACTATAAGTCTATTACCCCTCACACTATTATATCACTTTATTTGTCTCTTCCAGGCCAGAGAAGAGAATATATATATTAAGATATTGCCAATGCATGTATTTATACAAAATCTTAAAAAAAATGCCCATACCTGTATGCCTTCAACCCTGCATTAGTAAGACAGTACAGCTGGGCTCAACATTCCCTAAAGTATAGCTAGACATAGGAAGAGCTTCAGGACCAACAGGGATAATGAAGACAACCAGCACCCTGTACATACATTTCAGTTTCTCACCTTTAGAGGGCACTACATAGCACTACAGCTACAACACAGCAATCCACTCAGGAGCCATTTTAATTCATTGTTCAATTTTCATTATTGAAATAAAGGCCGGGCCTTTGGAAAGTTAATTGGTTTGGGTTGAAATACTACATAGAATAACTGGAATGTGCATATACATGTGTAATGTGCTAATGTTAAAGTCATACAGATTGCTTCTATACACCTGCAATATATATCCATGAAATCCAGACTCTTTTTATACACCTGCAATATGTCATTAAAATATAGTGTTTTTGTACATGTGCAACAACACTCATTTACACTGTGAGTGTTAGTATTAGAGAAATTGTTTTCCTAGTCCATTATCACCACAACTAACACCTCCACCAAGTAAGCTCATTTGGTCTTTTATCTGTTTTAGAATGACAAATCTTCTGCATTCAATGTAACACACTGTTGTGCTCACTCGTCTGTGCCATAGCATGTGAGGTCAACAAGATTTACAACATATTGGTGTTCTTATCCCTGGTCTTTTCCTTGTCAATTGGATTAACCTCATGTAACTTTGCCACACAGTTTTTTTTGTCTGAACTGTCATGATCAAGTCACCCTAGCAACATGATCCTTTAGTGCCTCTTGTGGGTGCTGATGCCCTCTAGAGGCAGGAGGCATGTGCTAAGACTAAGACATTTGGTCAGTCTGATTTACTGTGCCAATATTAGCAGGAGAAACACAAGCTTTCATTTAACCCATTTCAATCCTGATACACAGAACCGTTCAATATCTATGTCTCATGAATAAAAACCTTTTGAGGTTGCAGGTTTATAGTACTGACAGCCAGTTTTCATGGTTTGAAATGAACTCCATATGACAACACATTTTTTTCATGCATGCATTTATTTATCTATGCTAATTATTTTTTATATATACAATGTTTACAGTTCATGATGACCAATGCAGCAAGTGACAAAAATAGAGTTTTACATTGTATGTAGTTGCTCATTTGGAAAATACAGTATAAAATGAGTTCCGACTGAAGAAAAATACTGTGGTAGTCAAACCATAGGTTTGACCATCTCCACGGATGTTATGTAGATTCAGTGGTGCCAAATAGCTGAAACGTTTCAAGGGCAGGCAGCTGTGCCTCTGACAGCAGGGGGAGCCAAAGTGAGCATCCACATACATGTTTTCACAGATCTTACCCTCATTTGCAATGTTCTGAATTCCTATCATCATGACAAACACTTTCCAGCATCTTTTTTTTAAAAGATTAAAAAATGCAGTTCATGAGATTCTCCTGGAAACTTTCTTCAGCAGTCAAGTAGTCCACATCGAGCATTAATCCAGATCAACAAGACAGTAGAAAGAAAAATGTCCAGGTGTGAGAAAATGTCTCTATTTTTAAGACACAGAAGACACTTCTGTCTTGCTGGCAGACACTGAGGTCTCATCCTCCACCATGCCGCCCATTCCAATAGTGCTCAGCATGCAGTTACGGAACTGAAAAAGACAGCAAAGACAGCAGATTCAGAAACAAGGCCAGACTGTATTTGGTTCAGGAATGAATAAAAAGAAAACTAGAAACAAAATAACATATAGTAAACCAACCTGTTTGTTGAACAGCACATAGATGATTGGGTTGTACAGAGCTGAGCTCTTTGCAAAGAAGGCGGGGATAGCTGCTGTCATGGCAGTGAAGGAGGCTCCCTTGTTCAAGAAGATCCAACCGGCAAAAGTGGCATAGGGCACCCAAGCTACCAGGAAGCCAAAGACCATCAAGACGCACATGCGTGTGACCTCCCTCTCAGCCTTCTGGGTGGACTCTGACTCCTGCTGCTGGGCTGCAGCCTGAAAAGTTTCAGAACAGAAAACATTATTAGAATTCAGAGCACAGGCAGTTTTGCTTAACTTCAAATGAAATGCAACTACTGGAATTCAGTTTCTGAAATTAAACTTCTCTTACAGCTTTGACAGTCAGCACAAGGCTTCCGTAGGTGAAGAAAATCAGGAAGACAGGAATGAAGAAGTGGACAACAAACATGTAGATGACGTATGATTCATTGTTGTAACCTGGAGCCAGAGTGTAGTAGTCGGGTCCACAGGAGCACTGCATGCCCTCAGGAAGGTACCTGTGTGAGGTTTAAGAAGCAGTTACTGCAAATTATTAAGTCTTCAGCCTTACAATAACCTGCCAACCTCATTCTAAAGACTTGAATTGTTTGTTTGAATGATTCTCATTACTTTTAAATTTTCTCTGTCAGGTCGTGAATGTTTAAAATTGCCAATACAAATGTGAATTACCTAGACCAGCCAAACAGTGGGGGTCCGGCGCATGCAAAAGCCATGATCCAGGTAAAAAGGACTCCAGCTGCAGCATGAGTTCCAGTGAACTTGAAGCTTCCCATAGGTTTGCAGACGACGATGTATCTCTCAACAGCCAGGACGACCAGGGACCAGAGGGCGACTTCACCTGCAAAGAAGAAAGGCATCTTAAATAACAGCTTCACAAGTTGACTTTTAGGTTGCTGGAAGTACCAAGAAAACCTTGATGGAATTTCAAGAGGCAGTTCAACCTGTGCAACTTGATTTTATACCTCCAAGTGTGGCCATGAATCCCTCAACAGCACAGCCATTGGCTCCAAGAATGAAGTAGCCGTTGAGAGCAGACGTGAGGGTGATGGTGAATCCGAAGGCGCACATGATGAGTCCAGCCACAGCCAGGTTTACCAGGATGTAGTTGAGAGGTTGTCGGAGTTTCTTGTTCTGAGCTGTTACCAGCAAGGTCAGGCCATTGATGGGAGTTCCAGTGCAGATCAGGAAGAACATGTAGAAAGCCAGAAGCTTGTAGATCATTGGATCTACCATGTAATACTGAGGGTATTCAAAAGGACTTCTAACAACCCCGGTCCTGTTGGACATGGGGATGTAGAAGTTCTTGCCTTCTGTGCCATTGGGCTCGATTCCTCCATCCCAGACCATCTTTGCTAGTCTGTTGTTGTTCTCTTGAGTGTCTTTGCTTAAAGAACCTGAAGATGCTGGTGGACACGAGAGTCAGAGATGTGCAACGTGGTTTTTATACCTCTGCACTAAACCTATCGTGAAATTGCCAAAATTGGATTACAGAACCGTGTGGTAGTACGCATGTTAAACGAGGTCAGTAATTATTCTTAACACCGGCTAGAGAGGCTAGAACCTAAGGTCATTTGTTCCACTTTCCAGGTCCGGAGAATTTCCTAATCCTGGTTAATGAGTGGAAATTAAGTCAACAGCTTTTAGGACAGTAACTACAGTAATCTTATTAAATTAGAAATTCAAATGTGGAATCATGAGGACTATATACAGTATTTGTAATGTCTATTAAAGTTTTTAAGTACAATGTTTTAAACTAAAAATGTAATATCTTTGTAAATGTATGTATCTTTGTTGAAAATGCATGAACAACAGTGAAAATGTGTCAGTTCTTAACATACCGCCTATATGAAGTATGAAAGTATGAAAGGTATTAATGAGTCCTAACTGGACTGAATATTTTGACGCTTGAACAAAGTCAAAAAATGTGGAAGGATTTTGATACATATATGCTATATTTTGTATGTGTATTTATGTATATTATCAGGCTCTTCATCAATGTTCTCATTAATGCATCTACTGATCTGTTCGTTTTAAATGAGATAAGGTAATGTATACATGGATTCAGAAAGGTTTACTACAAATAGAGGCAAGAGCACATGCACATGTGCTGTCATGTGACCTATGCATGTCTTGAGACAAAGCAAAAATCCTATCATTATTCTACTGAACAGTTGTCTTCAGTATAGACAGGAAAGCAACTGTCTTTCCTTGATTGCTTGCATACATTGTTTTGAATGTTTATGTGTTTTATTTGTTCGGGCCAGTGTATGTCTCCATATGGTGGGAATTTTAGTGCCATTAGCCTAGCTGGATTAACCTTAGTGTCACCTGTAGTGACCTGGTTAGGATGTAGCAAAAGCTTACTGTCAAAGTCAGAAAGAAAATGTTTTCTTTCTTTTCTTTTCTTTTTTTCTTTTTTAATTTTGTATCTTCCTTAAACCAGAAAAAACACTACCAGTATAACATGTATGCTGTAGCCAAGAACATATATGCCATAAACTGTTAAGTGTCAATGTTATATATGGTAAACCATTTTAAATACACAATGAAGCAAAGCTGCTTGTGGTGCAGTTTTACACCCAAGTTTTTGCTTTGTAAACGTAGTTTTTTGCTTATTAAACCTAGTTCATGCTTGTTTAAGGTAGTTTTGCTTGTTAATGTTGTTTCTCTCAATCTCTGTATTTTAAGCATCCTTGAGTTACAAGAAAGGTGCTTAAAATCAAGTTTACTATTTATGAGGCTGATGTCTTGTAGTCTTGACTGACTTGGATGCATGCTATGACTGATGGCAATACAAAATTGTGCAGACTTTACAACAAAGTAAATTTAATTATTCTTTGGATTTTGACCAAAACAAAATATAGTTAAGTATAGGTGTAGATACACAACATATATCTATCTCACATACATATTAACATGACCGTATAGAAGGAACCCAGTTGCTTCTTTTATTTCCAGTTCATTTTTATCATTATCATTTTCTTTTTTCTTTTTATTTCTTTTTTCATTTTTATCTGCATTTGGATTTCTCTTTGTTACATGAACAAATGTGCTTCACTTTAAATGCACCGAAATGCAGAAATGTTTGCAAATGAGACAGATTGTCTGACCTCACCAGGAAACCAAAAAAAGAACATTAAGTAATACGCTTCCACCTTGCTTACTTACCCAGGAATTTACGTCAGGTGGCTCCCTCATTACGGAGTACTTAGGACACTATCCGGTGTTAAGGTCATTAACAAATTTCTGCTCACCTCACCGAACTTGCAATCTAATTTCACTAATTTTAAGCTGACCCCCATTAGAAAACAAGAATCTGTAAATAAGTTAATTGACCTGCGTGTGATTGTGCACATCCACAGAGACACTAATAGTGTTCATCCGCTAATTGATCTTAACAGTATTGAGGGACACAACCTCCACATCCTCGTGTCCAGCCGGACTGTAAGTGTCACAAGCAACCACAGTTTTATCCAGTAGACTTCAGGACGTTTGTCCTGATCTGAGCTGGAACTCCCAACATTGGCCTTCCATCGTTCCTTGACCACGAAACTCCAGCAATCTCTCATTTATATCCTTGTCAACTCAGCAGCGGTTGGACTGATGATGACCTGCTTTCGATCCATACCAGCTAAACGCCTCATGCTCTCCAGGGATTTACAGCTACACATAGAGGTAAAGTGCAAAGAAAGATGTTAGAAATATTTAGAATTATTGTCTGCATTCTTGGAGCTTCTCATCAAATAATCTTTGCATGTTTATTCACTCTGCTGTCATATGGCTCTTAATGTACTATGGATCTGTTTTGTTCAGTTGTTGTTCATATACAGTATGTGACTGTCAAGATACAGTCATGTAAACTTCTTAAAGTGGGACGGATTGAGGGAGCCATAATCTCTAACACTAAATAGTAGTCAGCTATTAGTCAGCAATTAGTCACAGAAGTTACATAAATCACCATACTGCAAATAATATAATGACGCCTCCCTATTGAACCTATATGTTTTATATGCATATATATATATGTATATATATATATATATATATATATATATATATATATATATATATATATATATATATATATATATATGTATATATGTATATATATATATACATATATATATTTATATATATGTGTGTGTATATATATATATATATATATATATATATATATATATATATATATATATATATATATATACATGTATAAAAAGATCATATAAGGAGTGCTTTGTGTCACCTATGTGTCTTTTGGAGCATGAAAAGAGAACATCTAAGGATTTTTAGGAGATCATCGGTAACACCTCTCAGATTAGTGCTGATATTCTCCTTTCTGCTCTATATTCAAGATGAGGATCCTTTTGAGTGCTAGCTGCTGTGACCCACAGCACACTGTTGTCCGTAAACTCATGAGAAGGTTCACTGTAGATTATGCTGGCACTGTTGTTGTCCTGGCCTGGATTATGTCTCTAGATTATGTAGCCTCCACATTTTATCTAATCCAGGTATAATACCTATTGTATTGAGTCAAGTACATGTAAAGCTGTGGTAGGCAGTTTATTTTTGGTGTCACAGGCCAAAGATTCCAAAATAACCTTTTAACATATTGTAATTCAAGTGGTCTGAGAGAAAACTAGACTTCTGCTCCTCCTCTTGACTCTGTTTACAGGATTTTTATGGGAGATCGTCAGATCACAGGTTGTCAAATGCAGACGCTTTGGGTCCGACACACCAAACCCAAAATGTCAGTATTTGACAACCTGAGAATGAGACTAAATGAACAACTATCTTTCTCCAGAATCATTTTACGGTCACAAGCATGTTTCAAAAGCCTTTACAAAGAGCGTCTAACTGGATCATCTTCAATTAACAATTTCGACATTAAAACATTGGCTATGTTACTGCAAAAAACAGAGAAAACTAAACTGAGGAGCATGTGCATAGTATTGTTCAATTTTCTTCAGTTACGGTTGTATTGTGCTGTGATCCTGTGTTATTATTTGTGCAGTTTATGTTCATGAAAATCAGGCCTTTCTCAAAGGCTATTCACAGTACCGTTGACTTCACATTAAATCACTTTTCAATTTCACGCCGATTGAAGGTTGGGTTTTCTAACTTAAATATTATAGGATTTTTGCTTGAACATTCAATCCCAGGTATTGGGCATGTCAACTTCTGACTTTTTCACAGAAACACATCTACACATAAGGGCATTTTCACTAAGGGCCCTATCCTACTCTGATCTAAAGCCCAAGTGGAAAGCGCGAGGCGCACTGGATTTAATGTATTCAAGGTGTGTCCAAATCCACGTTTGCCATCTTGTGCCAGTCGTGGGAGTACTTTGCCCTGCCCCGCACTTTGCACCACCAGTGCAAAGCGGATACACCTATCAGGTGTGCTTAAGTGCCCTCATTAATTCAGAGGTGAGTTTAGGCCGAACATGCAATAAACCAATCAGAAAGTCAGCTCTCATCACCTTTAAGAGGCAGACGTGCCAACAGGGCAAGTAGATGCAGCATGACGGCGGAGGAAATGAAGAGAAAAGATTTTCAAAACTATGAGACAGATCTCCTGGTTTGAGGAGTGAAAGCGCGAGATCACGCAATATATGGAGACAGCAGGACGTCTCCAAAGCAGCTTCATGTGTAAAGTGTTTATTTTACATTAACGTCTGCACAAACCAAAACAATAAATGAACCGCAAATGTCATGCAGATATGCAACTGGTTATATTTTAACCTGAAGCACCTTGAAATTGTGTTGTATTTTAGAATGAATTATTATCATCATCAGGAGAGGGGGAGAGAGATGGTGCAGTAGAGAGGGGAGGCGAACCGATCCAGTCCAGCCGCAAAGCTTACCAGTTCCGGAGGAGCAGATATGCAGCTGTCTGTGCTCCTCCTTCTTCTCCTCTCCCACCTTATCCTCATCTCCTCCTCCCATCCTCGCTCCTCTGTCCCGCTGTGAAACAATCAGAGAGAGTTTCTTAAGTTTGAAGTGCGCAAAATTACGCTTTCACGTTCAAACCTCCCGCCCACAGTGTCACAGACCCAGCGCAAGTGCATTTGCTATCGTACACACATGGCAAAAATGGCACTTCCGCTGGTGTGAGATAGCAAAATTTTGGAGACTTGCCATGTTATAAATCTCTCACAATTTCTAAGTAGAGCTCTATGGTAGGGGGATCTGTCTTATACCAATTTCTCGTTACTGCCTTCTTGCTTGTTACCAACAATATCCTGGTCAAATACCTATCATTATCAATGACATAACCATTTATATTACCAAGGTACAACACATACATTCTCCCAAAATAAGTGCAGTTTATGGCACCCCCCAAAAATGTCTGTGGTTTGCCCCTCTGGTCATTCAGACTTTGGTGTTTTAAGAGGACACTTCGGATCACAACATTTTCCTAATGGCAATGTAAAGGCAAAAATATTTAAACTATAGCATACACTTGGACCCTTTTTAGGTGGCTAAAATATGGTTCCTGCTGACCCTGTCCACAGCAGCACATACTTGTGGTCCTCTTTGCTTCTCCTCCAAACTTAGGGGCGTTCTGACCAGCATTTACTGTAAATGATGCACTTACTATAAATAAGATCCTCATATATCCCCACGTCAAATAATCTGAACTATGCTTTAATGACTGCAGCACAGCAGGTTGGAACATTAAGAACAAATTTAGGAGCTGCTGTCATTACCTCGAAAGCAGCAATCTAATCTAGTAATGTAATTTAGCACACAACTCAGGCCTGCATAATCCTGTTATTTAGTTAAGCTGTTGTAGAAACAGTCTGTTTCTAGAGAGCCTGGGAACACAGCTGAATTGACAACTTCTTACATGCTAAGTGTGCATGAAATGATTTAAACTATCATACTTAGAAAAATAGGTAACACTACAGGCCACAAACTTTTAAATATTTACCAGAGAAGGAATGAAGGAACTATTAGTGAACCATTAGTTAACGAGTAACTGCTGATCAAATTTTATAGCTATTAGTAGCTAGTAGCCATTTAGTGGCTAATAATTAATTAAGAGACGATTTTATAATGAGTCCTAATAAAGGACTATATGGTAGATAATGTTGAGTTACAGGAGAACAGACTGGAAGCCCCTACTTTAATAAATCATTAATCTGGACCATAAAGACATAAATTCTAATATTTTCCTGTATTTAAGAGGAACTGTGGATTATTGTGCAAGTAGTAAGGTTGAAGTAGTGAATCAGTATTGAGTAATCACCCAGTAGTAAGATAATGATGATGTAATGATAAATAACTCAGTAACTATTTAGTATTAGGCACCACTTTACTTTAGGGGCCACAAAAAGAGTAAGTAATCACAAGATAAGTAACAACAAACTACTTTGTAACTATTTGGTATTATGCATCACTTAACTTGGGGTGTACAAAAACTTATATATACCTATATGATATTTAAGTAATTAGAAATCAATGAATCAGTGTTACTTTTGTGCCATTCACCCACAGGTTCAGAGTTTATCAGGAACCTCATTAAAAAGTGTTCACTGTGATCAATTCACAGATACTCATGAACAATTCATTATAATAGGATCTCCAGTCTCTAGTAAGTCATCATTACCTACCAGCGGCACTGACTCGGACTGTCTGCAGGGCAAGGATGAAAAAGGAAAGGGCACCAGCTGCATGTGGTGGAGCAACAGTGTGGTTAAAGTGGTGACGTATTTATGGTCAAACTGTTGAAAACATGTACTGTCCATTGGAAGAGCGGCCTAGAGGGCACCGCACCATGTTTTCCCACAGGAGGGGCATCTTAGAGGGCACTTCATCATATTTTCCCCATGGCAAGGCATCCTGGAGGGCAGTTCTTCACATTTTATCCATTAAATGGCCAGCCAAGAGGGTACTTCATCACATTTTCTCCACTACTCGAGCCCCAAAGAAGGCACTTCATCACATTTTCTCCACTATTCAAGCCCCAAAGAAGGCACTTCATCATGTTCTTTCCAGTGGAGGGGTCTCCAAGAGGACACTTCATTAAGTTTTCTCCCCCATAAGGACATCCAAGAGGGCATTACATGATGTTTTCTCCACTGGAAGGGCACCCTAGAGGGCACTTCATCAGGTTTTCTTCACCGGATGGGCCCCCAAGACGGCACTTCATCAAGTTTTCTTCCCTGGAAGAACATCCAAGAGGGCAATTCATCACTTTTTCTCCACTGGAGGGGTCCTCCATTAGTCCTCCATTGGGAGTTAAAGGGGAATCATCAATTATCAAGTCTTTCATGATTCCTTCCACACTTGTTTCTTAATTAACTTATCATTAACTAATCATTAGCGATTCTATAAATTTTGATTAAGAGTTACACTAATGGTTCACTAATTCCTGATTTGTTCCTGATTAGTTTCATGGTAATTATACTTCAGCACTTTCAGCAGACTGAAAGCAAAAGACCTGTGAGCCCTGAGTTAAACTTTGTAGGCAGACTGTCTTCGCAGGGATTGTCAGACTGCAGCCGTCTCCTTAACACTCACGTTAAGAGGATTATCAACAACACTGAGTCTGCGGCATTTGTAATGCTACTAGAGTTTTGATCCGGTGCTTGCTGGTTTGTGGGCTGCACAAAAATCGGTCTGACTGCATAATATGGTTACAGCATTGCTATAACCAAGTGATGAAAAGTAACTAAGTACATTTACTTAAGTACTCTATTCTTGTCTTTTACTGTGCTACAATTATGTGACAGCTTTAGTTACTCTGCATATTAAATTTCACACACAAAATGATCAATCAATGGTCAATGTATAAAATATAATGTACTGTTACATCCAACAGTGACCAGCTCTGACCACCACTGATATGTAGCATCCATCTAGGTGATGCACAGCAGCCATTTTGCACCACAACTCTCACCACACATGAGTCTGACAAGGCAAGGCAGGGAAACACTGAGTTAATTACACTAGGGGGTGATTAAGTGGCCAGATGGAGGCAGCCTGTTTGGGAATTTCCCAGAACACAAGAGAAGCCCTTACTCTTTGTAATAACTACAAGAGGATCTTAAATGACCACAGTGAGTCAGGACGTCGGTTTAACGTCTCATCCAAAGGACAAAAGAACACTGATGCAAGCGTACATACTGTATTTAACATAATATCCTGAATAGGGCCATTATGAGAGCTGTTATTTTCATATTTTCAGTTTTGCTGTTAGGTCTTATGTTCTCTTGAATGAAAGATTTATACTGGATGTAAACTGATCTGTATGATACAATTATTACTTTGACCTAACTTAAAAGGAAAATTATGATTTTTTTTAAGTGGGGTTGTTTGAGGTACTTATCCATAGTCAGTGTATTACCTACAGTGGATTAGGGGTGGGGGAAATTTCCGATTCTTAGATGCATCGCGATTCCGACGTGGACGAATCTGAATCGATTCACAAACGTCCAAATTTCGATTATTTAAATCTGTTAATTAAATTGATACAGAACCTTCTAAATAATGTGGAACTAAGAAGCGCGGTACGCGTCATCGCCGGGACACTTTGGGACGCGCACCTGGAGCGACACGCGCACAGTGGAAAACAAACATGGCCGACCGGCAGCCACCTCGCCATGAGGTCCGAACAGCTCCTTCTAATTTAAAAGCAGCCGTGTGGAAACACTTCGGCTTCTACAACGTTGACGGCGGAAGCGAACTGGACAAGAGCCACGTTATATGTAAGCTGTGTCGAGCTAAAATAAAATACTTTGGCAACACAACAAACATGAGAAGCCGTAACTCGATTCCACCCGACGGAGGAGTCGGGGAGACGGCAGGCTGCTGTTGCTGCGGCTACTAGTGGCTACTGTTGGTACTTTCCAGTTTGCACATATTTCCAATAGTTTAATAAAATATAATCGAAATGTATTCTTATTACAAATGCGCTGTTTTTAAAAATTGCAAGTGACGAATGCTTATTCAGTGAGACAAAAAGAAATGTGTTTGTGAAAAAGTGCATCAATATACATAAAGATGTATCAATAATCGTTTTATAATCGAATCGTAGCCCCTGAATCGTAATCATAATCGAATCGGCAGGTGCCCAAAGATTCCCACCCCTACAGTGGATGGAGGTCAGCTTGCTCCCAGTTCGGAGTAGCAGCAGGAGTACCAGTGTAGGAAGCTGAGCAATGCACTGCTATGGACAGAGTCTATGTAATATTCAACTTTTAGGATATTGTCACTGCTTCACCTTGCTGTCAGACAGCAGTTTCCATTGGGACATGGATGCTATATACAGTATAAGCCAAACATCACTTTCTTGAAAGCCTTTGGCAAAAACAGTAGTTTTACCTGGCAGAACACAAGAGTTGCTGAAATAACCCTTTGAGACACAGAAGTCATACGATAACACAAACAAACAGATCGACACAGCAGTAGACCAGTAACTCCTGTGCTCTGAAAGGTAAGCTTTGGAGGAAAGCAAAATTTGGCTAATGTACAGTGAAGGCAAATTCCTGTCTTTAAACTCTGAAGGCAAGATAAAGCAGTGAAAATACAGTGTACACTTAAACTGATCTTGATTTTTCTTAGGTGGCTAAAATATGTTTTGCCAACCCTGTCCACAGCGGCACATTGCTTAGCTTCCTAAACCAGTACTCATGCTACTTCTACAAACTAAGAGGGCGTGCCGACTGCCATCCACTGTAGGTAACACACTGATTACGGATAAGTGCCTAATACAACCGCACTTCAAAAAATCAAAACGATCCCTTTCGAAATACTTCTCTTTCTAATCCAATCCCTTTCTAATCCCTTTCCCAATGCTTCTCCAACACTGTATCCTGCAAGAACATAATGCTCAGTTGAAAGTTTATTCATAGGCGCTTGAGATTGCCCATCTCGTTTTCGAGGGGGTCCAACACAAAACATACAATATGGTCCAGTAGACACAATCACATACAACATACACACATAAGGCTCTCATTTACCAACCCACCCATACATCATTCTGATAAACAGACAACACACAAAATACAAAACACAAGAACACGCAAAAATAAGTAAGAAGTGGATACAACAGAAGATATAGTGCAAGAGTAATAATAATAATAATAATAATAATAATGAAGATAATACAGGGACGACCAATGAGGGAAAGCCATTCAATTTTAGATGCTTAGTTACAACTATAAGTACAAAAAAAGTAAAAACAGTCGGTTAAAAGTAAAAGTAATGCATTCATGATCCTATTTAAGTAAAAGTACAAAAGTATTAGCTGTAAAATGTAGCCTACTTAAAGTATCAAAAGTAAAAATACTAATTCTGCAGTAAGATGCCCCCTGTACCTCTTTATTCTGACATTAGTAGACTCTTAACAGTAATATTGCTTCACTCACTATGCAGCAAAAAGTGGCTGGTAAAATTTTAACATTCACTTGGCGTTTGGCCAATGGACAAAAAAATTAATTTTGAATCTTATTTGTTAATATTGACGCATCAAGGTATAAGCAGCATTGTACTGTTGTAGCTGCTCAATATGGAGATAGTTGTAATTACTTGATAGTACTCCAGTGATTACTAAACCAAGGGGCTGCCCCCCCCCCCCCCCTTCATAGGAACTCAAACTAAATCTGAGGGGCAATGACATGAATATTCTTTTGTAACTGGAAGAAAAAAAAAGTTCTGAAATACTTAGCTGTTTTCATTTTTTTGTACATTTCTCTAAAATTTGCTTGGATCATTTTGGACAAAAATAAGTTTAGACAGAAGAAGTATCTTTGCTGGAACTACTCACAACTCATAGACGTCTGAAACTTAATAATCAGCTCTAACTGCACATGGATTTTTTAAGTACTAGTAAGTAAGTAGTAAGTATGTAAGTAGAAACAGCACAAATCTGAAAAGTAACCACAGCTGTCACATAAATACAGTGAAGTAAAATGTAGGCTACAATATTTCCCTCAGATATCCAGCAAAGGAGCTGCAGAAATATTAAGTATTATGACATGGAAATTCTAGTTTACTCACCTGTTTTCAGGTAAACCACAGTTTACACACATCTGTATTTACCACTACACCCCTATTACTGACTACATCTAATGTTATCTGTTAAGCCATGTGTCAGGCAGCTTCTTCTCTCTCTCTCTGCTACAGGAGATGCAGAGCTGTGACGCTCAATGCCAGTGATGCTCAACTTGAGGCACACTGGATTTGGCTTATTACTTGGGAAGTTACATATTAGCCTGCACTCACTAGAAGAGCTTACATAATCTATTCACTGTCTCAGACAGGAGTAGTTTATGGATTATGTTGATGGCATATTTTTTTTACAAAGCATTCCAACATTTGAGTGATTGCTTGAGTATTTACAACTAAAATGCAGTTGAAGCTATTGCATTTAGTAAAATATTTGATTTATCTATCATATAGACCTAACGTTAGTCATTTAATTTGAATGGCCTTATGCCGTTTTGCAAAAGAGGCCCCTGCTCTATGCTTTTATGTCAGGGTGGACTTTGTGGAGCAGCTCGTCCTCACTGTGACAGAGGACAGTACTTCAGACCGAAGTGCTGCACAGGACTCAACACACTGAAGTTAGGAAGTGAAGTCTGCTCGCCACCTTGTGGCCAAGTGATCCACAGTGTGAGGTTTGACTAAAGCCACTAGCGATGGTTGAAAGTAGTGCAGCCTGGGAAGGCACTAAATACACTAAAAATACAATAAAATACACTACCAAATCATATTTGAGCATTTTGCATTGTGAACTGTCACTAACATGTCACATCATCACCATCATTTCAGTCTGGTTTCAGTTCAGGACTTTAACATACAGTTAAAGTGACTCCTGGCTCTCTTTCTAAACGGGCACTTCAACAGCTACTAAAAAACACAAAACATCTTTGCCCAGAATATTATTTATTTTCTATTATTAATTTCCGTTATTACTCATTTGATAATCATACGTCTTGAATTGTCACTCACCCGATCTCCCAGCCTTTGTCGCGGTTTCCTTCCAGAGCTTCTCCGGAGTTAGACTGAATATGCATCTTGATCGCCGGAAAAGAGACAATTAAAAACGACCACCGTAAAATAAAGTTTGTCCAAGCAGAAGGCAGTCCGCTTGAACAGTGGTCAGCGGTTAAAAAAGCAACCAAAGACTTCTTGGCAGGGTGTGTGTGTGTGTGTGTGCGTGTGTCTCAGCGCCAAATTAGGACTACGTTAATGCACCTGCAGTCTGCATGAAGGGTGCATGCTCTGTGATATTGGGTGCGTTTACTTATACATGTAGTCATCGCTGGCGAAACTACTTTTAAAAACTTGAAGAAGTGGAATTACAACAAAAACAAAAAATAAAATAAAATAAAATAAAATAATAATAAAAAAGATTGACCCAAGGTATTTAGAAGAAGTAGGTCAAACTACTTTAACATTCGCAAGAGTCCGGTCTGGACTCGCTCAATATGAAGTGATGTATAAAAAGATTGACTCGACTTTCAAAATAGATCAAATAAATAATGTACATATGATATGAAATTATAGCAAAATATAATATAATACATGTCGCATGCAAGCAAAAATTACACCTAATTGAGTCTAGTGAAATAGGTGCTCATTTGTTTGCAGGGAATAAATAAATAATATAGAAATACTATTACTACTACTACTATCATTACTGCTGCTGCTACTACTACTACTACAACTACTACTACTACTACTACTACTATAATAATAATAATAATTATTATTATTACTGAATATGCATCTTGATCGCCGGAAAAGAGACAATTAAAAACGACCACCGTAAAATAAAGTTTGTCCAAGCAGAAGGCAGTCCGCTTGAACAGTGGTCAGCGGTTAAAAAAGCAACCAAAGACTTCTTGGCATAATAATAATAATAATTATTATTCAGTAATAATAATAATAATTATTATTATTATTATAAAATGTCTCACTATTCATAGGAAAGTGCAAGGACTGTCAGCATCAGTGTCCATCAGTCTGTAGAGAGGGAATGGTAAAAAATTTAATAATTAAAAAAAAACAAAAAACAAAAAACATTCATTTCCTTCTATGACCCCAACTTGTTTGTAGTTTCAGTTAAATACACAAAATGACCAGAAACATGACTTCAATTACTATGCAAATATTAATGTGGTTCAACTAACAGCAAGCTACTGTACTGCAAAATCCAATTAACTGCTAGTTTAATTACATGCTCATGTGCACACTTACTACTCTGTCACTGACAACTGCCTTAAAAAAAATAAAAGCCCTCACTTCTTTACTGTAATTCTTAAATAAAATAGGCACATTATTTTCTTTCAGATAAAAATTATTTCCACCAAAAGAATCATGTTTAAACTTACTACAAAGTAAGAAAAAGTTTTTCTCACATAAGAAAGTGGTATATATTGTAAAGCAACATTTTTTCTGTAACTCTTTCCTAACACATAATATCTAGATGAAGAAATAATTTTACAGTATAGAAACTGTAAAGGTAGAGATCAATCTTGCGACCTGATAAGGCTCTCTTAAGTCAATAAAGACTTGAGCTATCCGCTTCCTCACAATCCTCTTGTAATCTAATTTTGCCAATTTGAGGATAACCTCAAGAAGGTATAAAACAGCAACCAGGGCGACATAAGCTGCCTGTGTGGGGTTAGCTAACACCACTGGTAACTACTGGGTGACTCCTCACAGTGTTGCCACTGTCGATTGAAGCCAGCATCACTTGAAGCTCCAACTCACTCAAGCAACTGAAGATGGCTTGGGAAGGAGGAATCGAGCCCAATGGCACAGAAGGCAAGAACTACTACATCCCCATGTCCAACAGGACCGGGATCGTCAGAAGTCCCTTTGAATACCCACAGTACTACTTGGCAGACCCCATCATGTTCAAGCTTCTGGCTTTCTACATGTTCTTCCTGATCTGCACTGGAACTCCCATCAACGGCCTGACATTGTTGGTAACAGCTCAGAACAAGAAACTCAGGCAACCTCTCAACTACATCCTGGTAAACCTGGCTGTGGCTGGACTCATCATGTGCGCCTTCGGATTCACCATCACCATCACATCCGCTGTGAATGGCTACTTCATTCTGGGAGCCACTGCATGCGCTGTTGAGGGATTCATGGCCACTCTAGGAGGTTAGAAAGAAGAAGAAGAAGTTCCTTCTCCAGGGTGTTTTCAGTGTGTTTGGACTGGAGATTGCACAACATAAATCAATAACTTCTTTTACTTTTCTCTCTGCAGGTGAAGTCGCCCTCTGGTCCCTGGTCGTCCTGGCTGTTGAGAGATACATCGTCGTCTGCAAACCCATGGGAAGCTTCAAGTTCACTGGAACTCATGCTGCAGCTGGAGTTGTCTTCACCTGGATCATGGCTATGGCTTGTGCTGCTCCCCCTCTGTTTGGCTGGTCTAGGTAACTGACAGATTCTTTTAAAGTTTTAAGTTTTAGTTTAGTATGAATATCTGTTCTGGTTAGGCAGGATTTAAATACTTCTAAACAACTCAAGCAACATTCATACAGTCTTGAATGCAGATCCAGAGAGTAAATAGCAGATTTCCTCTTCTTAAACCTCACACAGGTACCTTCCTGAGGGCATGCAGTGCTCCTGTGGACCCGACTACTACACTCTGGCTCCAGGCTTGAACAATGAATCATACGTCATGTACATGTTCGTCGTCCACTTCTTCATTCCTGTCTTCCTGATTTTCTTCACCTATGGAAGCCTTGTGCTGACTGTCAAAGCTGTAAGTCAATTTTTTAGGCATGCATTTTAGACTTTAATAACTCTTTGGATGAACTTGAATGAATTTTAATTTCATCAAACTCTTCAGGCCGCAGCCCAGCAGCAGGAGTCAGAGTCCACCCAGAAGGCTGAGAGGGAGGTCACACGCATGTGCGTCTTGATGGTCTTTGGCTTCCTGGTAGCTTGGGTGCCCTATGCCACTTTTGCCGGTTGGATCTTCTTGAACAAGGGAGCCTCCTTCAGCGCCCTGACAGCAGCTATCCCCGCCTTCTTTGCAAAGAGCTCAGCTCTGTACAACCCAATCATCTATGTGCTGTTCAACAAACAGGTTGGTTTACTATATGTTATTTTGTCTCTAGTTTTCTTTTTATTCATTCCTGAACCAAATACTGTCTGGCCTTGTTTCTGAATCTGCTGTCTCTGCTGTCTTTTTCAGTTCCGTAACTGCATGCTGAGCACTATTGGAATGGGCGGCATGGTGGAGGATGAGACCTCAGTGTCTGCCAGCAAGACAGAAGTGTCTTCTGTGTCTCAGGGTTAATAAGTTCACAGCTCTGGATCTACTTCTTCCTGATGCCCTCCTGATTCTGAATGGCTGTTTTAAAGTGGAAATAATCGAATCGATACGAGTGTCTTCTGTGTCTTAAGCAGGATCCTGACATCCTCAAAATCTGTGGACATTTTCCTTACTTGCTTACAGATTTTAAAAAATATCCATTTTCCAGAGGGAAAAAAGAACTTTTGCCAAGTGGATTAATGGATTTGATGAACGGACTCTGGACCGAACACAATGAGGAATTCTATCTCACCTGTTAATATGTAAATGTAAAGTAATGCACTTGCTGTGGAGATTTTCTTGTACAGCATGTGTGTGTCTCTCTGTGTGTGTGAGCATATGAGTGAGCGAGTGAGTGTGAATGAGCTGCATTTGATGACGCTGAAAACACCTCAGCTCTCAAGTCAAACTAAACCAGCTGAAACACAAATCACAAATGGGACATTTTCATGTAATTATGTGGGAGAGCATATGTTTTACTGTTCTACCAGTGTTATCATTTTCCATGTATTTTATGAAAAAGAAAAAACTTATATGATGGAGTAGATAATAAATGCATGCATGAAAAAGAAATATATCGGTGTGTTCATTTTAAGCCTGGAATATACATGTTGGTTTGAACCAAAGTATACATCCACAGATTGAGACACAGAATATTTTTTAGATTTATTACACAGTCTTTGAAAAGAGATAAGATATAAGTAGTTGGTGCCACTTTACAATAAGATTACCTTTGCAAATGGTTTATAAAGGCTTTGTAATTAAAGGCGCAATAGCAGTTGTGTGTGCAAAAATGAATACAGCAGTCCAAATCAGTCAGTTGGAGCCATAGTTGATATCCTGCTCCATATACAATCTATGGCTGAAGAGAGTTGTTTTGACTGACCTCCTCACCAGACTCAGAGAAGTTTTGCAGGCTTCAGAAGCATATCGTGAATGCAGGACAGGCACAACATCCTAAACGACAAGACAAGTCCTCCACTGTCAGCTAATCAGCTGTTTATAACTGTCATTTATCTGTCAATGTAAAGTTTAAGCTCTGTTATCCTGACAACAAAACCCCACTGCCCTGAAAATACACACTCTGGGCTTAGAGTTGCCTGTTTCACTGCCTGTCCGAAACCATTAACACATTGCTCAGTTTGACTGTTATAAACATCTACTTCAAAAGATTACTGATGATTTCTCACACCTCGTTAACAGACATTTCCTCATGCAGCGAACATTTGGTATCAATCTGAACCATAATTAATGTGAAACAGAAACTAAAACAGTTATTCCAACCCAGAATAGAAATTTCAAAGCTGAACACCGTGGCTGCAGCACTGACGTGAGAGAAGCAAGTATTTCAACTCAACATGCTTCTTTAATATCTGGTGACATATCATGGTTGTTATATGATTTATTGCATTAAATATACTACAGATTTCCCCTTAAAGTTATTAATTAGCTTGAACACACTTTACAAATCACTAATAAGCTGTTGCACAACATTAGATATAAAGGGCAACAGTGACAGTTGCTTGCCAAATAGTGAGCCCATATTTCTTTGTAGTGTTAAGCCTCAGATCTCATTGCTTACTGAGCTTATGATTTCCTTTCCATCAGCCAGCATGTACACCTATTTGTTAATAAGTTATACAGCATTTAACTATTGTCAGCCTATCTTAATAGCCAAAAGTTTCATTTGGCATAGCAAAGTAACTTATCAAATGGCCAGATTCATGCATTAAGGTTTGAGCAACATTGTTTATCTTGATATTTTGAGCATGCGCTGTTAATACTTTACAGTATATACTGCCTTTAGGATGAAAATATTGTACGTTCAGTGGCCACTCCTCTCACTACATTCACACATGTCACTTTCAAGTGGCAGAAAGGCCCTCAGTGTAAATGAGGATTAAAGGTTGCAATGCGTCAGGCAGCACTTTGGAGCACACATGGATATGTTATCCCCCTGTAATCCAGCTCTGTAATCCTTTGTGAACCCTCTAAAGTGTACATAAGACTATAGTGTATTCTAGGAACTGCCATTCAGCCAATTAGTTGTATTTACAGAAATGATTTTGCACTAATTGTCTCAGTTCAGAATTTGAATATTTGAACTTGCACTGAGTAAGGAGACCAAACATTTAAAAGGCAAAGCATTTCTTACATCTTAAAAAGTAATTTTAAAAAGCCACTAAAGTCATAAAACACTGAATAATCTACATAAATTAAATAAATCTTCTCCAGTGCATTATCTATACCCAGCGGTCTATAATTATATCATATTTTCATTGGGTAAAGGTGTTATTTTACATTTACATGTTCCTCAGGCACATTGAAAGTAGTACATATTTAAATTAATAGAACTTTTAAATATTCTGTAAATGAATAAACTGTTGATTTTTAAACTTTTTATTTTCTACATTTGCCATCGTATTTTTAATGGTTTTTTTTTTTTTAAAGAGACCTCAAACAAGTGGTCCCCTGGCCAATGTTATTTTAAGGACCCTGGCATGGAAAATTTTGGGAGCCCCCTGTTTTAAAATATCACTTATGAAGTGCTTTACACCAACATCAGTACAGTGAGGATAAAAAAAACACACACATTGCATACAAGGGAAAACATTCAAAAATATATGCAAAAAAATATGTACATACAACCAGCAGAGAGCATGAACTATTGACAAGCCAATCTGTGTCTTGGATGCAATTTTCATATAGAGCAGTTCTACTCTGTGTTCTTTTCACAGAGACCCAGTTCCCACAATGAGCAAGCGCTTGATGAAAGTGATGAGGGAAAAACTCCCTTTTAACAGGCAGAAACCTTGAGGAGAACCAGGCTGGGTGGGCAGCCATGTGTCTCAACTGGTTGGGCTGAAGAAGGAGAAAGAGAGAACATGTGTGCCATGTGTGAACAACAGGGAGGCCTTCTTCACCCATTCATTTCTTCAACAACATGACTGAGACTATTATATTACATCTGCTGTGGGAGCGCTGTTTCTCCAGGATACCCAACTTGCTTTGCCCAGGGGCCACTTGGAAAATGACAGGGGGTCAGGGGCCAGTTAACAAACAAAATATAACAGATGAAATACTTAGATAAAATGCAGAAACATTAAAAAGCCCATAACTCGTCTTTCGTTGAAATGTTTTATTTTCAAAATCAGCAATTTATTAACTTATTAGCTGTGGTAACGTAGCACAAGGATTGAAGGTCTATATGACAGGTAAATCAAATGTTTTACTGCAATTCATTGCTGCATTTATTTGTAAATGCTTTGGTAACAACTGAAAGAGTTTATACAACATTTAACTGGAACCTCTTCCATCATGCAATCACTCAAATGTTGTAATTATTTATAAACATGAATTTCTCCTGCCAGGCCCAGAATGAATAGCATATTTAAGCTCTTTAAGTGTTTGTAACTTAATTTGCAGCTTCCCAAATAACAACCAAGAGATATTATTGAACATTTACTAATTGATATATTTAAAAAAAAATTCCAAGTGTGAAACAATTTATTTTCACTGTGAATTAGAAAACGAATGGTTGGTCGAAATATCGATAAAAAACATTATATACATACAAAACATGGGTGGCTGCATCAATACGAGACATATGAGAACTGAGAATGCAGCTACAGACAGTCACACACATCCAGATCAAACTTGTGAGAAATGACACAAAGGAAAGGTAACATGGTGCTACTTTTTACTTGAAGATAAAAATACAAGATGTGCTATTCGTGACAAGAAAGTTCTACACAGCAGCAACACCATTTTTTTAACAGCAAACCCTGAAAGTTATGAGGCTGAACAAAAGATTCATTTATTTTATTTAACTTTTATTGTGGTATGTCTGTAGTATTTTTACACTTATTTGCGCAAACATTTTTATTTCACATTTTGGATTTTGCTTTTGTGATAAATTTATTAATGTGTGTGATTTTCCTTTTTTCTTCTTCTAAAAATCAGTATTCAATCATTATTTTGAAAAATTGCATACCCATCAGTACTGGTATTGGTACAGTATTGGTAAAACTATGACAAAAAGTATTGGTATCATATCAATTTCAAAAAGTTTGCTATCACCCATCCCTAGTCCGTAGTTGAGTATCACTGCAGTAGACCGCAGAAAGGCTCATGCATGCTGTGTTTCTGGTGTGATGCTCTACCTCCCCCTCCAGGCCAATGTCACACACTAACCCTAACAGTAATCTGTTAGTCTGTAATGCAGCATGTCATGATATGTGGTTTCAGACAATGTATTCATGTAAAATGGAACAAAAATTCCTGCTCTAATGTAATAAATTATGACATATGTGTAAAGTAAAATGAGCAAAAGCTAGATTTGATTTTTTTCACTGTAAATAAACTAAGCTGGACCCTCTGCAGGAGAGCTCTCAGATGATAATACAGGTAGATGATGCCCCCTGCTGGTGTCAACAGAGAGGTGAAGAATATCTCTACACCCTCACAGTGCACAGTATGCTCCACTGTGTGCTCTACTTGTAGATAAAAGTCATGGCTGCTTCATGTTCTGCCGGTGGGAAATATAGACATAAAACAAAATGTTACACACCACCAGTGTGTAACATGTAACAGCTCCCAGGGGATTAATTACATGTAAATACACCCTTCACCCATACCCGATAGGCCATCTATCTCATGATGTAGCCCTTTATTTCCTGCTGATAACCTGACCCTAATTGTCATGCTGTGGGCTCATACACTGTAATTTTCTTCAAAGAGCGTGCTCTGGACACCTGCATGTGCTTAGTGTCTCTGTCAGGGGGCCGGCTGAGACAAGCGTCGCCTCTCTTTGTTCTAATTGCTCGGATCAGATGGGAGGAGCTGCATACAGAGGTCTTAATAACAAACTTGGGGATGCACGGAATATATTTCCAGGCTGATGTTCACTGTGATGAGAGCTGGAAAAGGACACAAGCTATGCAAGCTGAGGACAGACTTAAATAAACTTCACTGATGAGATCAAGTGTGTGATTCATGATATTTTCATGACATTTTTTGTGTTGTTGTTTTCACTGCTGGGGACAAAATAACTACAATCATTTTAGAAATAAGGTCATTTTATGGAATTTGGCAAATTTACAAATGTAAGCTGGTTGAAAAAAAAAAAAACCTCAAGCACCATGATGTAAATTGATATTTTATTGTGATATAATACAATGTACTTTTTGTAACATCTAACAGATTAATAAATAGTACTAAACTAAAATATTTAGCAACACTAATACTTCAGGAACCAGGCATGACATTTAAAGTGGAAGAAAATTAGTATGATTATTGTAGATTAAGAAAAACAAGATATATTTTGCATGGTTGTCTGTCTTGGGAGTGGGATCTCTTTTGGGAGATTTTTTTCCCTTATCCAAATGTAGGTGTAAGGATATAAAGTGTTGTATAGTGTACAGACTGCAAATTTGTGATATTGGATTATATACATACAATTGACTTAAACTGACTTATTTACACAAATGTCTGATATCAGCTATGCTCCAGAGAGCTTCAAAACAGCAGGAGATATTGAGAATAAAACAAATCTGGCATTGAATTTCCTGTCACTTGTCAAGTCAAGTAAATTCTACTTATGCAGCCCCAAATCACAACTGTGCCAGCCAACATCTGTACACCTTCAACGAGGGAAAACTTTGAAAAAAAAAAGAAGAGTAAAAGAAGACAGAAGGAGGACTGACAGAGGAGGCATTCAACAGATGGATGCAGTAGGTGCCATTTATTTAGTAGAATTTTTTAGCAAAGTTTGGCAAATTTGGCTAAACCTGGTGACATAGTTAAAATACTTAGATGACATCACACAGATTACATCATCCAGATTTTTCAAAACTACTTCTCCTGGCACTGCTTTTGGTTTACTTGTTTATGCCTTGCTAATCATGATGTCTCTAACTTTTATTAAAATGCCATTCTGCCCTTATTCATGTAAGCTATGCCTTTTGTACAGCTAAACTCTTTGTCCCGAAATATTAGGTTACTGTACTGACATTATCTCCTTTTTTAAAAACGTGTTCAGATCCCAGACCCAATTTCAATATTTCTGGGCAAATCTATGTAAGAAATCTGTAAAAGGCACAACAACGCTTCCTGACATATGGCTTTATCAATGCAAAATAAATTATCTCTTTATTTTGGAAAATGAAGATGTTCCAACATCATTTTCATCATTCACAACATTTTTATTCACTGCAAAAATTGTGGTAGTTGGACGCTGCCGATTAAAGCAGTGATTTGAGTAAGTGGTCACCACTGTTCATTCAAAATTTAGATGATTAAAATCTTTAATTTATATATTTATCCACACAAACACACTTAACTCATTGTCATCAGCAGGTTTTAAAGTCACGATGGCTGGATTGGAATAAGAGGTTTAGTAACTATTATGTTAACTGTCTTAGAGCGGATCAAACAGACACCCAGAGGGATTATCCCTTTGGCCTTTGCAGTTGATAATCTGGATACAGAGTGTGAGACAAGCTTTAAAGTCTATGCTGGTGTCTCCTGTTCATTACCGATTCTCTATATTGGTTTCACAGTTTTCTTTCTCAGTATTTCCTCACTCTCTGTCTCCTCTGCTCTGTTCCTTTTTACATGGAAATGAAGAGGCTGACAGCTCTCCCCATACAAGAAAAACCATGGTAACAACAGCTCCACTGTGGATACGCTCACTTTGATATTACTGAAAAACAGAGTATTACTGGAGACGCCTGCAGAGCAACACTTTAGACTCACTTCAAGTTAAACAACAAACTACATTTAATACCTGACATTAGCTAAATATCACAAAACACATAAATTGAAGTTATTGTACAGATTTTTGACTGTATATTACAAATTATCATACCTGTGGTTTTGATACTTTAAAATCAGTATACAATAAAGGCAACATGAGCACATGAACACATTCCACATCTAAATTATGCATCTTGTTTCAGTATGCAACATATTCTTTTAAAAGAGAATTCCTCTGCTTGGACACAGATGTAATAAAATGTGAATGTACATGTATTTACACCCAAATTCACACAAAATCACTGGAAAAATAATAATGTAGTCAAAGTTACACTGAAAACAACATTCATTACACATAAAAAATCAACATTGATTCATAAAAAGGAAAGAACAAACAAAGACACTGGAGTACTACATTAATTATAACATCAGGGAATCCAACAGTAATGACAAAGGGAATAAATGATACAATCAAATATTAAATATTTATAGAAAGACCTCCAGCACATTGGTTATATATATATTTCGGAACTGATACTGCACATGTTTTCCATCAAATACACAGTATATAATATAGGGTAAACTCTGTAATGTACTGTATATGGTACTGTACATTACAGTAACTGGTTTCTTCAAAAATCTTTCCAATTTAAAAGTGAAATTAAAAACGTATAATAAATCAAGGCAGATTACTTCAATAGCATATGAGACCTACTGCTAATACCATGCTGTGAAAAAATTGTCTTTTTATTTTAATGGATTTCTGCATATTTGGAGTAAAAAAGCGAAATATACTGTCAAACCTTTAAAGAACAAAATCCAAAATAAAGGTTACAATAAATAAGCAGTTCACAAAGAGACACAGAGCAATCCTATAACATCCCAAACTCTTAAAACAATATTTCTGAGCTCAAAACTATTTGCTTCTAATATAATCAATATCTTCTATGTAGCAATTGTAAATACTTGTATCCCATACTACTTATAGTAAATGTAATCTCTAAACCTATATGTAAAATAAGTATAGTGTAGTTTTAAGCTACCTGAGCTAAAGTTATGTTAAAATTAAGCAGTTATACAATCTTAAAGGTACACTGCATGAAGATCAGTTCTTGTTTTTATGCTGCAGTCACTGTGTTATTGTTGTTTTATGTTGTGTGAATATACAATTTGTCATTCTAATACTGGTTTGTAATGTTTTTTTGTTGTTTTGTCCTTGTTTCATGTCCTTATCAAAGGCCATGAAGGCAAAGCTGTGGCAGAATAACACCAACCATAAACAGTGCTCCATAGGGGAGCTTAGAAACAACAGCAACAACAGCAAAAATATTTTTATTGTTTTAATTTACCACTCAGTTTAACTGTCAAATAATTTCTGAGACATGCAGAACAAAAAGCCCACAGCACTACCTGCTTTTTGCCAAATGCCAGCTTTCAAAAAATAAAAACAAATAAACAAACAAAAAGCAATGCAGATTAATCTGTTGGAAGTATTTAAGGTGGGGTCAGTGATTCTATTCCAATATACTTTTTGAAAAATTCAGCAAATTCTCCTCACCGTCTGCTTGCTGTCTGTTCTATTTGTATGCTGAAAAGAAATCCAGCATTTGTACACAGCCCTGGTTCTGTAAATGGTAAATGCGCTTCTGAAGATGCACTGAAGGGAGTCGGGTATTTGTTTGGCTGTTGAGTTCAAATGTCAACAATTTTTCTCCAGCATCATTGACCCTACCTTAAAGTATAATTTCTTCTTTTCAAAATACAACTGGTGTGCATCAGTTTATCCATGGGAAAAAACACCATCAGTGTTTATATTTTATCTTAAGCTGATAATTATATATTCATGAAGTGAAAAGTTTATTGTTTCCATGTGCAGTATTATTATACCAAGGGCAAACTACATCTCATTGACAAATATCATCGGCCTTTGAGGGACCACTTTATTATCCCTGTCATAACTGGCTGGTTTGCCGAGATATGCATGCGGTAAACCCAAGCTTCCTTGTGACTGGTTGATGCTGCTTTGTCTGTGGACCTGCTGACCTGAATCCCCCTTGGACTGACTGACACTGTCTTGTCTGGAGGGCTGTGTACCAAAACTCTCCTCCGGCTGGTCGAAGCTGCTCTCGCTGTAAAGTCGCTGCCGCATTTCACTGGAACGTTTCCCAGAAGCACTCCTGGTGGGATATCTCTGACCTGTCTTGTACCAGCCAGTCTCTTTGAAGACAAACCAGATGTTTCCAACCCAGAGGATGACATTTACAAAACCAAAAACCTGGAGATAGAAGAACGGATTGGGGTAAATGGCTTGTTTTATCCTGTTGTGTGTTTTGGTGCTTCATTTTTCGACTGAATACCTACCGCAGATGTGTTCAGACGTGACCAGTGAGGCTCCTGTGTAGCTGTGCATTTGTTCTCCTGAGCTCTACAGGCTGAGATCAGCAGAAGTGCCTGTGTCGGGTTTGTTGCCGTTTTGATATCAGAAAGAGTTTTGGCCCAACAACAACTGCTGACCAACCACATGAAGGAGAAGATGACAGTGACAAGAAAATCCTGCTCAGGACAAAAGAGTAGGAAGGAAACACACACGGGATAATAGAGTCAATTTAAAGGGATAATTTGAATTATTTGGAGTGGGGTTCTATGAGGTACTTATCCATAGTCAGTGTATTAGCAACAGTGGATGCCATTTGGCTCGGCCCAAGTTTGGAGAAGCAGGAGGAGGACCAGCAACAAATAATATTTTAGCCACTTTAAAATAAGGCCCACCTAAAAAACAATATCAGTTCAAGTGTAGGCTATCTTTAGAATATTTTCTCCACTTTACTTTGCGGTCACACAGCCTTTTCTGACGGTAAACTGCCATTGTTTGAGCCAAATATCAAACTCCACAGGTGTGATCAGTGATTTGACCTTGCAGGTTGCTGGTCTACCACTGCCTCGATCTGTTAGTTTGTTTGTGTTATTGTGTGGCTTTGGTGTTTTAAAAGTATAGTTCGGATTTACAGGGGTCATACAATAAGACAAACAGGTCGAGGCAGCGGTTGACCAACAACCCCTCCTTGCTGACCCTGTCCACAGGAGTTCATTGCTTAGCTTCCTACGTTGGTACTTACTGTAGCTAATACACTGAATATCAACAGGCACCTTATACAGCCCCACAAAATCATAATTCATGCTGGAAAATTAGGAAAGTGTTTGTTGAAGGTATAAACTCACTGACC
Source organism: Lutjanus erythropterus (assembly GCF_056507025.1). Taxonomy (NCBI): domain Eukaryota; kingdom Metazoa; phylum Chordata; class Actinopteri; order Lutjaniformes; family Lutjanidae; genus Lutjanus; species Lutjanus erythropterus. The sequence goes on from NC_139318.1 coordinate 26,613,358, forward strand.
ACCAGTGGGCCTCTGTTGTTCTTAAGGTACTTGTTCTGGTAGAAGACGTAGACAACGGTTGCCAGTAGAGAGTAAAGGAAAGCAAATACACCCACAGTCACGAAGAACTGAGCAGCTGTGGCAAAGTCACCATCCAGGAAAAGAATCTCTTCTCTTTTAGCCTCACACAAGGGAGCCTTGAAGTGCACTTCTTTTAATCTACAAGACAGAAGGAGGGGTGAAAAAAAACAGATTGTTATGTGTGAGAAGTTTCAGCCTGTAGAAAACATTCACTTTAGCTGCCCATTGTTCACTGACACTGGGAGAGCACTTTCATTAGCTGGCTAAAAAAAGGACACTCAATAAAGAAAAACACAGATACACAGCTGAGAAACCTTGTGGTACCCACGAGACTTTTGTGAATTTGGTTTATCACACAAAGGAACAGATTCTGCAAGATTTGTGAAGAAGCTGGATCTGGAATGTTAAATAGTTTCCAAACTTGCTTTTTATTAAGTTATCTTTTTTCATATTCACACAGTTAGGGTTAAGCGTGACAATTAGATAAAAAAAAAAAAGGCAGGATATTGTTGACCATTTCATTGTCTGTTTTTATATTAATCATAAACTTCATGAGCATATGGTGCAGGGAGTCTTAGAAATATTTTGCTTCACTCTTAGATCATTTCCAACATGTTGTATTACATGAAGGAATTCAGTTACTGTATCACTGAAACAATATTGACTTAAATGTACAGTATAGTAATTTCTTGCCACTATGGGAATCTCAAACAAAACAATAACAGAAGTCAGTAGTTTTATGTTGTACACAGCTCAACAAAATAACATAGGCCTAGTCATTTCTAAAATGGCCATATTATGCCCATTCATTCAGTTTAAGCTCATACTTTTATTTTTGGTTCCTGCTAGGATAGGTTAACATGTTTTCATGTTCAAAAACCATATTATTTTTCTCACACTGGCCATAGTTTGCAGCACCACTATTCAACCTCTGTCTGACACACAGCTCCTCTATAGGTCATTCCTAATGCTGCAGGCAAGGTGCACCTTATGCGTGTTACATAGTGATGTCACCAAGTAATGGAACAATGGTTGGATTACAAACCAGGCTTTACAGGCAGTACAGGAGGAGTGCTTTCTGTAGGACTAAATAACTCCCTTTGCCATGGACTTTGGTCTTTGTGACTTTGGCCTGCAAAAAAGCTTTATGACACCTTAAATGAAGAGAAAAAACAAATAAGCATAATATGGTTACTCACTCTGATGTGGAATCATTACATTTTATGCGTTTAATTGTAGATATGAGGATGATTTGGTCAAGCGCCGTTTTTATCTGCTTGTTATACATGGACAACACAAACCACAAAAGCGCAAAAGAAACACTACAGTAGTGGGGCAACTTTGCCATTTATATTGTTTGCAGCTAGTACAGTTGTTGAGCACACTGTGGCAAAGGATATTCTATTGTTGAAAGTTAGACAAAGAGTAGGCTGTAGTGCTTATCTATGTTAAAAAATAAGGAAACTGCAAGACATATATTTAGCTGCATCTAAAAATATTTCAGTCATTAGTCATCGACTCATTTTGTTATCAATCAATGTACAAAACAAACACACACAAACACACACCCACCCTTAATGTTTTGTTACATATTCCTGGAAACTCACCCAAAACCTACCCCTAACCTTACCCTAACCCTGCCTTAAACCATTGACCCAGAAATGTGCATTTTTACAATTTGGGACATGGCCTTTGTCCGACATGTGTTCTTGAAAATAGCAAGTCATACCCACAAACACACACATCTTTCTTGGCCAGATGCCGGGTCCAAAAAACTATAATCATCAAACAACATGAAAACTCCCTTTACAAAGTCTAGTTTGTTACATTAGAACATGTAGAACTGAAAATTAAAATTCTCTTGGAAGAAATTTGGGCTAATGTGTTATTTATACATGACAAGAGTGAGTCCCACTGAACTAACAAGTAGACACCAGTGTCAAGTCAGTTGAACTGTTAATTAGACACCATCACTGACACTTACTCTGAAACATGTTGGCAGTATGGGGGTGGTCGACCGCACTGTGGCTGCACTGCTGCACCACAATACCACCAGAGCTCACCACCACAACCACACACACACACACACACACACACACACACACACACACACACACACACACACACACACACACATACACAGCATTCATCATCCAAATGAAATGTTAATGGTGACCAGTCAGTTAAACAGGGAGGCTGTTTTGTGTTACAGCATCTGTTGAATTGAAAGGCAACCAAAATATTCAGTCTATTATAATCCATCTGAACATGCACCCTAATTTATAATAGCTCTGTGTGAATGAGTACTTTCTTCACTCAAAATAGCAACAAAGCTGAAAAACAGTCACTCTTTTCTCATCCTCCAAACATCTCAGTGGTGTTTATACAGTACAAAGTCCCCAGATGGTCCAAAGTACATGAGGGTCTGCAGGAGTCAAAATGAAACTGGGACAAGACCATTTTCTGTAGCTCATCAGTTACATGAGGTTGCAGGTATGTCATGCTGCAAAGAAAGATGTACTGTCGTGATAAAGTGCTGTAAGATCACAAGAGACCACCTGAGGTTAAGTCTGGCAGGACTGCAGGTACAGTTTTGTCTAATGATGCAGTGAAACATTTTAGACTCTGAGGTCTTAAATTGGGCCGGCCTCCTGCTCAGACGTTCACCTTCCTGTTCTTAAATTGGGAGACGAAGAACAGTTCCTCTCTACTGAGCCTGACAACATGATGGAGTAGAGCTGCGCAGCTTTTAAATCTTTCTTTTCATGCCTGGCCTTCCTGAAATATGCAGAGATGATCACTATGCCCATCAGAGAGCGTTGTTTCGGATGTCCATTAAACTCTTACGTCTTTGTCAATCGGACGGTTAATTCACATTTTAAAAAACAGAAAATTATCTAAATCAAAATATGTAAATACATTTATGCAACTGTTAAAGGTATAGTTCAGATATTTTTAAGTGGGGCTGTATGAGGCACTTATCCATAGTTATCCATATCAAAAGAAGTAGCACTACTAGTGTATGAAACTAAGCAATCTACTGCTGTGAAAATAAAATAAATTAAAATAAAATAAAATAAAATAGAATAAAACAGTGATAGTTTAAGTGTATGCTGTGATCAGAATATTTTTACCACTTTACCTTGCTATGAACAATCATTATATTAACTCAAATATCACTCTCCTAACCAACCAGACTCAACAGACAAAATCAATCATTTTACCTTGCAAAACATGGGAGTTTCTGGTCTACCTCCGTCTCGATCAGTTAGTTTGTAGTTTGTATTTTTGTGTGACTTTTGTGTTTTAAAAGGTGAACTCAGATTCACCAAAGTCACACAATAACTCAAACAAACTAACCGACTGATGCAGCGGTAGACTGGAACCTTCCATGTTCCATAAAATAAAATGACTGATTTTATGAATGGAGCCATATTTGGCTTGTATACACGATTTACTGATGGGACAGGCTGTCTGGATAAAGTGTGGATGAAGTACCACATGCAACCACAATCCACTTGAAAAAAATCTGAAGTAGCCCTTTAACTGTCAAAAATGATATTAAAGTATGAATGTCATGTAATGAAATGTTAGATGTCAATATTTGTTCCTATATGGAAAATGAAAATATATCATGGAAGTTTTATGTCAGTTTGCTCAGATTCAGGTGTTTGGGCATTTGAAACAACAGTCACTTAATGGACATAAGCAAACAACAAACACACAACGCGACTCCTTTACCTGAAAGGATAGCCAAAATCGATGTTGATGCTGCGGTTACTCTGCCATCTGTCTGCACAGTCCACTTTAACCTGGAGATGACCATAGTATCCTCCACATGTTGCAAAAGCACAGATGGCAAAAATCTATGGAAACAATAAATAGTCATAAAAGGGATCAACATGCTGAATAATGTATACACATCAATAAATTACAGGAGTGATTATCAAGATTTATAATTGGCTTGAAAACAGAACCTGAATAATTCAAAGGTCGGAAGACAACTAACAGAGCTGCTCACTGTGCGCTGGAGGGTGGCCACAGCAGTACAGTGAGATTAAATTTGAGGATGTAATACACAAGTCTGAAGTCTCATTTATCATCAGAACTAATATGCAAAATATTCTTAGAAAAAAATGACAGATTTACTTTCTGTCAACGACTTTGAAAAGATTTTCTTTACTTTTAAACATGAGGCACAAACTGCAGTGATGCAAAACCAGTAAAGACATCTAATCACGTATTTTTTCTGCCATCTTCATTCAATCAAATCATAAAATGGATTAAAAACTTAATATCTTACTATTATTATTGTAATTCAAACATCATATAAGTGGACAGAAGCAGAAATCATTATAACCAAAATGACTAAGATAAATGAAGAGAGATAAATGAGACTTACCGGAGCAAATATAACCATACACATTTAAAAATCACAGATCTCAAGTCCAACTCCACACAGTGTCGACACCGTTTGTCATCAGGTTGAAATGTTTCTGATGTAGACAGGAACAAGAGAGAACGACTCTTTCCAGCAGAGGGGAGGGCTGACAGGAGATATCTTCTCTGCAGGGAGGAGTCTGAGGTTTTCTGTACCTCCTCATTTGTTCACAAACACTGCAATAAACTGTAAATACCATCATTAAGTGAATGTGTGTGAAAAGGTTGTTTACTGTTATTGTGAGACCATAAGGCTCCATAAAAAGCTTTTTTTTCTAAATATGTCTTCATCAGAAACATTAAACAATTGAAACAAATAGAAATATCTGCTGCACCATTTTGTTATCATAATGAAAACTCCAAAATTTGTAATTTTGACTTACTTAGATGAACTGAAGGATGATGTGTCCTTTGTGGAGACTGACAAATTTCTCATACTTAATACTCATACTCAAGTTAGATAAACTACATAAAACCGTACTGGATTATCTGAAAAATGCAAAGTCAAAAAGCTGAAAATATGATTTCAGCATTTCACCAACTATTTTCCTGACCTAAAATTTTAGAAATTAGTTTAAATGTAAAATATGTAACATTTCTGCATTAAATGACAAGACTTTTGTTATGTATTTTGTTGAGATGTGTACTTACATTAACCTGTTGTTCAAACCCTGAGAAATATGTAATGTTATTGATGGTAACAGTGGGTTTTAAGTTGGTCACCTGCCAACAGCATAATATCCCCTCACTTTGGGAAATACCAGAAACAAGGTGAGGAAGGAAGTTAGAAAATATGTCTAAATTCTATGAATTTGTGTTACAGTGCCTGATTGTACAAGTAGAAGAGAAAAGATTTTATACATGTAGATTTTTTTTTTTTATCATGGGGTACTTGTTATCCTAATCCCAGTAATAAGACAAACAGTTAATGGTTGTTTGCAGCTGCTGTTGCTCAGCTTTCCAGAGTCATTGTTTTGTTGTGAGCTGGAAATGTAGAAAAGTCTGAGAGAGTAAAATGGTACAAAATAAATGATCTGATTTCTCTTTCTTTATGAATATGTATCTGATTTTCTGGGTAATTAATTGAATTTAATTAAATATACATTACATTCCTTATAGCCTAAGCTATTTTCTCACTAAAAACTTGTGTTGCCATGGTAACTGAGGTGCATTCCATACCGTTCTTTTTCACTCCCGTAAATGCGTAACCTCTTCAACAGTGCAATAACCTCCTTTTTAGAACCTTAACATTAATACGTTTCTAAAAACACTGGCTCATTTAACACGATTAACATGTGAGGCTTCATGATGAAATCTGCAAGAAAATTAGAGTAATACTGTAACACTCATAACTATGTGGTTGATCAAAGACATGCCCGGATTTAATTGTGCCTCATTGCTCTACATCACCAGCATCATTAAGAGCAGACGGAAACATGAAATGTATGAATCACTTATTTACCAGGTCTGATAAACAATAAGACTAAAGTGTTCAAAGTGTTTCAAACTTTGCGTAACTTGTCTTGGGATACTCAATAACAGGCAAATTGTTTAAGGTCCCACAGTTTCTTTCAAATAAAATAGTCAATATTTGTAGCAGGATGTTTCCTCTACAAGAAATTCTCACTTTATTATGGATACTTGTATAACATTTTATTGTTTCATGATCCATCATTAATTGGACTGACCGCATCATTTTAAAAGGCCTCTGCTGACCTCTTTTGGTGATAAGTGTCTATTACAGGTTTATTTTCAAGCAAGGATGCTTTTAAGCAATGTACAAACCTTTTTGCATTGTGGGGCTCTTAAATCTAAAAATGGAATTTGAACAAATATCTCAGACACACTGTGTTTGATGAAACTCTATACAGCACCTAAAAGTAGCATTATTATTATTTTTTTTCTTTCTTTATATTTTTCTACTCATGTAGAACACCAACACCAAGGCAAATTCTTGTATGTGTAAACCTACTTGGCAGTAAACCTGATTCTAATTCTAAAAGATACACACAAGAGTGAATAATCAAGGACCTGGGAATAGTTTTTTTTTCTTTTTGCAATGGATTTTTACTGGAATTTTGCTTCCATTTTGCAGACAGGTGCACATGTTGCTCACACTCATCTACAGTGCTACAGTTCCCACACCTACAGTTATTACAACACCACTGCATCACACATGATACTTAAAAATGATGAGTACTTTTAAAAATGAAGTGTTGGGAGACAAAGTAAAGCACATACTCAAAGACAGAATAGGGGCGGTGATGGAGGATAAACACAGTGATGGATCAACAATTAAATAATAAGGGAAAAATTAAGAATTTAAAAAATAAAAGTAAAACAATCCAGAATAAAATCTGTATTAAAAGATTTAGTAGATTAGATAAATAAATGTTCAAAATACTGGGTCATTGAACTAATGTGGCTTTGCCTTATAATGACTTTGTACCTGTTGTTGCTGTGTGTCACAGACCTGAATGTCCTGTATGCATGATGTGTTCTCCTGACTGTTAATCATAACACCTACATGAGTATAAACAGGTCTGTACTCAATAACCTTAACATAATGCATCCATATGGATGTTAATGTCAAGCTGCTGCTTTGACATTGACAAAACAGCATGTTAGAAATATCTTAATATACTTTATGAATTATTTGGATATAAATAGAAGTAAATCTGCCCCTGGAAACTTGAAAGTAACACAACTGCAGGGGTGGCAGCCAACATAAGATTAAAAACATGAATGACTTTTAAAGACAAGTCACCAGAAGTGTGTCTTGGGAAGTTATTTAAAGAAAGTGGCTTTGATTGACTAATTCCCAAGGGCAGGCTTTATAATGGCAAAATGACTGATCACATTTTCAGTCTACAAGCAGAAGAACTCGGTGCCAAAAGATCACTGGCTGTTTTTTGGTTCATATGAGGTGAAAGAATTTGAAAGATGCCAGACTGAACACAGCGTTTAGTAATCTCTTGACATCAGTTCTGGAAGTGAGATAGCCGATGCTGGAAAGGAGGCTGACAGGAACATTAAACTGGGGTAAAAATAGAGGTTGATGCAGCAGTCTAGATGAGAGCACACGATGACATGAAAAACCCTTTATCCAGTTTGGTCCAAAGAGATAAGAATAGTTTGATTTGGGTGTTTTTGCACAGGACCAAATTAGCTCGATTTGCACCTATAATCAAACCTAAAGTAACTTTTGAAAGACAAGTCCAGTGTCTTTCGTAGATTTAATAATATTCTTGTTTTATCATGAATGGCTAAGCTCCAAGTGTCACATTTTCACAGTTTATTCCTGTAACATCCTTAAATCAATGAAAGGTTCCAGACTAATACACATTGCTGAATTAGTTTAGTGATGCCAGTCTACTGACATGGGACGTGCCACAGAATGTATTTTCCTGACCCTAACCCAGCTTGGAAGCATCACATACTGTATGCTGTACCAAAGGTGGAAGGGTGGGTGTCAAGGGATGTCCAACGGCAAACTTTTGCCCCAGGGCCCCCTGCCAGGTTAATCCAGCCGTGTGTTTGTGTCTACAAAATTTATCACTGTGTTGTGCTTCATAAATAAATACATGTAGGTCATTCTCCAGTCAGTACCCCTGACCAAGATGCTGGAGAGCTGGAGTTGGTCCTGCGCTGCACTGCACACTGCTCCCAGTACCAGGATGGGTTTACTGCAGACACTGAATCTGACTGTATAATTCTGCATGATCACAATAAAGTTGACCTTTACCTTCATATTGTTCTGACACTGATTGTTTCTTCTTCTAATGAGGGACTAAATCGACAGTTTATCCAATCTTTTTTCAGATTTTTAAAAAAATTATTACTATACTATATAAGAATTACTCCGATTTATGAAGAAAAAAATGGCAATTAATTATATGAATTGTCTTCCTTCCTCCAGGGTGTATTCCAGGAAGTGAATTTAGCGAAAATTAACCCCAAAATGAGGAAAAGTCTGTTTTTTTTTTGTTTCAGAAAGGGAGGCAGCTCTAACTTTGCATCAGTTACTGTGATGACACTGTGACCCTATCCTGCTCACTGGTTGTTTCTCCCAGTCTCCTAAACCACCTCCCTCCTAATTCACTCTCCTAGTAATAAAATGTGTATTCTTTATTCATTGTTCATATAATCACTTGTCCAGAAATATCAGTGTACTGTATTAAGGACTTATCAGTACTGACTTTGTGGTGTATAATCATCAAGTAACTCTGTGATATTTCATTTGAAAACATACAAATGTCAAATGTGCTGCATAATTTTCCCCATCTGCTTCCAACTGAGACTACAGTCTTATTAGTGATGTAGTCAAATATTCTCGATGTTTGAAGTATTTACTTTAACTGCTCTTTCGTTTTTCAGCCAGCAGGGGGCAGTACTGAGCTGTGCTGACTGAGAGTAAAGTCTGTGAAGCTGCAGCAATGAGCTTTTCTTACTTTCTCGCTGCATTTGATGTTTCTTCTCTCTCCAGAATCCAGTTCTGTCGCCTGAATGTGCAATAAGATAAACACATCTCAACTCATCTACTGTTGTGTGCTCTGGTTGGATAAGTCATATACATTCTTGCTGATGAGAAGATTGTGCTGGTCTAACAGCTGTAGGGTTTTTTCTTTTTCGTCATGTTAAAGTGGTGAGGCTCCAGCCTCTCGCTGCATTATTAATGAGTCTTTTTCTGGCATCATCTCCCCTCTCTACCCTGAAAACTGTGGGAGGAAGAGACGAGCATAAATCTGGTGCTTTTCATGAGGCCTCCACTTATCCTGAGCAGAAACACATTCAGTTCTCAGTAACGAAATGTATTGTTCAACGAGTGCTATAGTGTTTCTTTTCTTGCAGAGGACCACCTTGGCCCTGAGGCAAATCTAGAACATGCAAAGATACAAGCCCTATAATTAAGTCTGAGTGTATGCAATATAGGTTTATTTAAAAGATTAATCATCCCAGTATAGCCTGAAACTATTAAAGGAACCTTAAATGGTGCAAATGATCCATGAAAGTGAACAGATACTGTTCATTTTATCTGTATTTTGTGCTATTAAATAAGAAAATGGAAAATATTGTATAAGTAATAAAAAATAGGAAATTCTACATGTAAAACAGATGAAACAAAAAAAAAGTGTCTTCTTTTGGACCTGGTGGGATGCTACGTCAAATTCACTGCAAGATTAATGTCAAAGAGGGTAGATGAAAATATCAGAATCCTGTTTTCTATTTTTGTGTTTGGGAAAAAAAAATGAGAGACTGTGTTATGTAAAAGGATTTGCACAGATTGCTAATTTCTTCAAAACGGGCTTCTCCTTTCTCCTTAAAAAGCCAATTACTACACATCTCCATTTAAAACTGTTTCACTCCTCTGCAATCCATATATTCAGTCAATTTCACATTAAAAAAACATCTGTTTTCAGTGCATATCTTAAAACGCCAGTTACCCAGAATGTAAACACGTTTCTCGGTGGAAATGTTGAACGTCATCTTACAGTATTTGCTGGGTGTGAAGCCATCTCTGAGACGGCTATAGTAGCTGCAGTGCTGACACTGACCCTATTCCATCAATCTCACATTAAAAACGCTCCCAGCATTTAAATATTTCAAAGAGCTCCTCAGCTAACTCCAGAGAAGCTCTGAGCCCCTGTGTGTGTGTGTGTGTGTGTGTCTGTCTGTCTGTGTGTGTGTGTGTGTGTGTGTGTGTGTGTGTGTGTGTGTCACTTTCACTCTGACAAACCCTTTTTAAAACTGTTTTTAAAATGCGGCTGAACCTACAGTTTATGACTGGTGACTAAACACAAATCTAAAGTCTAAAAAGAAAACAGATCTGAATTATATAAATAATCACATAATTCACATTGTTCTCTCTCTCACTGTCACTCTTTAAGAATATATACTGAATAAAATAAACATGCTCTAGAATGGCAGGGGTGATATATAGATGAAGAGGAGCGAGGCAGGGATGTGGTGAATATATAATCATGCAGTTATTCTGTGACGTTTCCACTGTGTTGCACTGTCTGGTGCCTCACTGTGAGCTTTACATATGCTGTCTGTGTCAGCCACATGACAGTGTGCAAAAGACACACGCAGGAGAACATTAAAGCACCAAACACGACCCCGGTGTGCTTTCATTGGGTCTATCTTTGTGGTTTTTATGATTTCACATTGTCCCTGGTTCTTGTATTCTTCACAGTTTTTAATTGCTTTGAGACAGAATTAATGAAAAAAGGCTGTTAAGATGGTGCTTAGACTGACAGCAGGTGCGATGATAAAGTGAGGCAGTTCCCCAAAGAGTATAACTACAATTAATAATTCATTTCTAGGGAAGGGTCAAAGGAAGTTCAAATGATTCATCTCATATCCTCTGATCATATTTGAATATCTGGCATCTCAATGAGAAGTCGATTTATTTTCTCCAGGTTGAACCGATGGATGGATTTATACCATCACTTCTTTTTCCTCATTAACATTTATTTGACAGATATGTTGATTATGTGAACATGAAGTCAAGAAGTTGCTTTCAAGTGGTAATGTGACTTAACATGACCTTTTATTAGAGGATCTTCAATTTCATGCACATGAAAATTCATCTTTGAATTTGATCTTCCCTGGAGCTTTCAGTGGTACTGCACCACATGATCTTCACCAGCAGATATATTTTTGTCATGGACTTGTAGATGGTCACATGGCCACTAGTATGTGAAAGTGATTGCTTTTAGTGATGAACCACAGAGAATTATCACCCAACACTGCTGCTCCGTGGAGTGTTTTAGTGTCTTTTAGCTTGTTATTTTAGTTTTCTGACACATGATTTTACCATGTCATTCACTCTCACTGATCTCGTCAGTGTTGGTTTCAGTCACACTAACAACTTGTCATCACGCGGACAAAGTTAGCAGTTAGCTGGTGAACATGGTGAAGCACTTAGCAGCTAAGGAGCCAGATAGCTCCCTCAGGAGTTGGTGGAGACCAAAGCAGAACAAAAGTAGAGTGAATGTGGGACTTTGTGAAGAGGCCTGATGAAAGTGGGTAGGAAGGTGGTAAGAGGCAAATGTGAGAAACTTTGTCTGTTCTTTTTATTTTTATATAACAACTATAATAACTGTAAAAAAAACTCAACTCATAGTAAGGCAACTTAAATTAATTTAACGTCACATGCACAGAACTCCTTAAATAAACCCTTCTATCAGTATAGGTGTCAGTCTGGGCTGTACCATTCCTGCAGGTAAATCCTACACCTCCCCTGAATGATTGCATCACTGATGATGTCACACAGTCTTTAAATACAGGAAGTGGTTGGGTACCACCCCCTTTTGTCTCTGCAACACATGGTGGGTATGGTAAGCCACAGAGGAGGAAGATTAACTAAACAAAAGCAGAACAACCAATAATCAGTAACTAAGCGTAAAAATGCAACATTAAGCCACACTAGATGTCAGCAAACATTTGCCATGTTAAGATATGGTGGAGTTACGGCTGTGCGCGCAGTTTTAGCACATGTGACCATGTATGTGAGTCCTTCTCTGCCCTCCTCATGTCCGTTTTCAACATGGCGGCCTGGTGAGTAACTTTCTCATACTACAGCTAAACAGTGCATTAAAATATATTTCTGAAAACATTTTCAGCAAGAAATAGGTGATGCAGTGACAGAATCCTGCATCGTATTTGGTCAACACTGCCTGGTTTGACAGCTTCTTCCAAGTTTTGGGAGACTCACTTGGGAATCAGGCACAAAATAGCGACTGTTCTGTCATAATTTTTCTAGTGTCAGAGTACACCACTGTTTATGAAAACATTTGAGGTGAGAAATGGTCAACGCAGAACAGAATCTTAAACCATATTTGATCAACACTGCTTTGTAATTCACAGAAACAACTATATACTGTTTTGACTGATGTTACTTATGAATTAAATATTTAGCATCTTTCATATATTTTTCATTATATTTCATGTAACTGAGCCTTGTGTTATACAAATGTGTATGGCATCATGCATCCTCACAGCAGACATAACTACAAACATCAACGCTGCTGCATGTGAACATGGCTCTGCAATAATGCAAGAGAATAAAAAATATCTGCACAGATCTGTTCACATATAACCAGAAAATCCTTTGGTGTCCTTTAATGTCACCAAAAAAAATCCAGCCTTGAAGTTCACATTATAAACCAAATCTCCAGGCTTTTGTAGGTCATCTTTGCTTTGTGTATTTCCCCAGTGTTCAAATCAGGTACATATAAATGAGAGGAAACTGAATTCCTCCACATTTTGGTAAGTTGTAAGGATCACTGTTGAGTGCAGCTGACTTTAATTTAAAAGGATAATGATTTGTTTTAGTTCCATCTAGTAAAAACAGCTGTGTTGCAGGATGTTAAGCTAATTAGTCTGACTGAGGGGGTGTGTTCTGGTGGGAAAGTGCATACCCTCTATATCAATTTAAAAGGTGATAATATGGTGATGATATGATAATATGTTTTTACTGCCCTCAAGTGGCCAACAAATCTGTTATTGCAGATTTAAGGGCCACTCACTCATGTTGGCTTGGAGGCTAATGTACAAAGTGCAATCTTTAACCTTGGAAACAGCAGATGAGAAAACAATCTGCTACATATAGACCTACTAAGGTCTGTATGATGTGATCAAAAGCTCTGCAAGAGCTACAAGCTGGACATTGTTAAGAAAATGGTTTCTAAGTGCCATGAACATTAATCTGACAATGGGAATGTGCCACAAAATGAAATCATAAATGTTCTTAAAACACAAACAAACACAATTCCAGCTGTTACTTGTATGTTTTTTTCCACACTGGCATTTTGTGTTGCACTAGCCTGAAGAACATCAAGATTTAATGTGTACACACTCTGGTTGAAGTAGAGGAGCGAGGCAGAGAACATCAGTCAATTATTAATGTTTAAAAGGTTTGGAGAGTTCCATTGCTGAGGTTAGTGCTGGACTGAAGGATCTCAGGAATGTGTAGTCGCAGAAACCTAAGGGGTGTCATTCAGCTAACTGGCTCACCCAATAGGAACTTGCAGTGGCCTGTTAAGAACCTAACGAGCTGAGGACTATGGGGAACGCGGGCAGACCCCATGCTGGGACTCCACAAGGGAAAGCCGTGTGAGTCAAAACTACAGAAGGACTACTAAATGCCACGTCAGGGCAACAGGAGAGCTGCTCGAGCAAAACTGGAGATGAGGAGTCCTTGAAAGCATTGGTTACCTGCAGGGAATTTGCTGGTCAGACGCGCATAGAACATCTGGAGCAGCAGCTAGTCAGTCCAGCTGTCAGATTCGATTTAATCTCCGAGGTGAAGTAGGCAGGCCGGCTCATCCTCTGTGCATGCTGAGTTCACAGTATAAAGGATGTCATAGTGGTACTGTAAGTACCATGATGGTGGGGGAGGTGAACACAGTGCAGGATCAGAGGGGGGACATGAAAACATGCGTTTGGAGGAAAAATAAGCTTAAACCTTGACCCAAACTGAAAAGTAAAGTCTGAAATGGTTTACACCAGAATGACAGTCATTATAAAGGATGACAGCCTGCCCTGTATTCCAAACTGCATACTTTTTCTTTGTACTAGAGCCGTCCTTACAAAGAATGTATTGCTACTGCTGCTATTGCTATACTACTTCCACATAACATGGTGCCTTGAACTTTGACTTTGCTCATATATCAGTCACAAAGGATTCTGGGTCAGAATAGCCAGAAGAGCACACTGGCTTAAATACTGCATTTGATAAACTATGTATTGGGACATACTAAATCTTTTGCTGGCATACTAAATAGTATAGCTGTATGGGTAGTGGAATGCACAGCTGATCACTTATGGGCCCCGGTTCAAAATCTAGTTTTAAGACAGTAATTTTTTTTACAACTCGACTAGTTTTTATTGTGCTCAGATAATGCATATCCCTACAATATGTTGTGTTTAATTAAAGCAGCCACAAGGAACTTTAATTTTGTGTTGATCCTGGCGGCCCCTGTGGATAAAAGCAGTCCTGTTTCCACTGCAAGGTGTCATATAGGTCTTACTCTGGCTAGTGTGTGCTTTTGTTTTGGAAGCGAGTGAAAGAAAAAGGAAACAGGATGCATAGTGATGAGGTAATGATTAAATTAATAGCTGTAATATGGCGATGGTGACACAAGTATAAACTTTGGTTTGGTACGGTTCATACATCTAGCTTATATGTAAGTTTACAACTGACAGATTCAGTAGCTCAGTAATAGTAACTGTGTTGTAAGTAATACTAATTATCTCAGCCAGGCTTAAGCCTTGAGGGGATCATGTTATCACTTGCATTTGTGTGTGTGTGTGTGTGTGTGAGAGAGACTAACGGACCTGCAGCTTTTCTGCGGCTAATGTCCCATTCTACTGGACCGATCAGCCCAATTTTTTGTGCACATTCATGACTGTATGCTGAAAGACCTCTGTGATTCACCTTTTTTTTTTTTTTTTGAAAAAACTTGAAAAACCTTGTTTTGTGGCTCCACACCAGTGACGGCTCATTTCACACAAATGTCTTAAGGGTTCTTCAATTGGTGGAGACTTATTACTTATATGTAACTAGTTCCATGAAATGAAGTCAGTTACATTACAAAATATATGTAATTTGTTACGCTACTGAAGAGGCATGTAATTAAATTTCTGTTACTGATCAAAATGTTGCCGATTACAAAGAGGTTACATCAAAATATTCCTTTCTGGTTGCCTGGCAGAGAGCTGCCCTCTATTGAGTGACCTCGATTTAATAATACGCCTACAGCAAACTAGTTGTTAAAACAAAAACAAAACAGTTGTATTACAGTTTTATTCAATGATTCCAAATGTATTTCATAAATAAAAAAATAGACATATTACATACCTGTCTGGTAGGATGAGGACTAATTCAGGATTGGTTTTGAAAGCTGCCTGTGTACAATAGTCCACTACAGCCCAGAGGGTACATTCACATTGCACAAAGGGTGGTAGGTGGTAGGTGGACCAATATGGTCCCAAAAACAAATTTTGGCCCTGGTGCCCCCAAACAGGCTTAATCCAGCCATGCAGTGAGCCATGACAGTGTGACAGTGACCCAGCAGTGCAATACCATGACCTTGAAACCAAAGCAGCAAAAGTCATCCATCATTTATTTTATTTTTGACTCCTCTGTTTTTCCATCTTCAAATGGGCCACCATGTCTCCATGCTGAGATAGACCCCTGCCAGTAAGTGACTGATTGATCTCACTTGTATTGACAGGCAGGTCAGTAGGTGAAGTGATAATAGAACAATAGTTCCTAACATGTGGGGAAACAAAATAAATCCTGTCATCATTAATAAGATAGAAAATAATTGAAAGAGAATATTTCTGCATTAGAAATAAGTTCAACTGGATAGTTTCACCTCTAAGGCCTAATTAAATGTCACAATATGAGAGGGGAGCATCACTTTTTGTTAAGCAGCTCGCAACTCATAGACGACCTGTGACGGAGAGTCATAAGCAGACATTGCTTTATTCTAACAGATCATAAGCCAAAAACCAGAATAGAAGCAAATTGAGAAAGATATGAGAGTTGAGATAAATCCAGTCAGGAGGAGGAGCAGGTGGCCAGACCAGCTCCACAAGTTCACACTCTAAAAAGTCTCATCAGCAGGGGGAGATATAATTATCAGATCAACTCCAGTATGGGGTGAAGTCTGCATACTGTCTAGTGGGTCATTATTATGAACATTCAGGTTTTCAGTGTGATACAGTTAGTAGGATTTTCTGGATTGTATCACTATGGCCTACATGTAATAATAATAATAATAATATGTGTCCCACATCAGTGAGTCTGCCGCGGTGTCTCTTTTAATTCATCTCCTATAATTTAATCAGGTTAATAGGGCTCGTGGTTAGGGGTCAGAAAGTAGGTGTGAACAACATCCACGTTTGTGCTATTGTTTCATATTATTTCTAAAAATGAAAAAAGAACTGCTCTGCTTAAATAACATATTTAATATGTTAATTTAGTATTTTATTCTCAAATAAGCCCGAGTTTTAACCCCCAGTTTAAACTGTCAAGAAAAAAAGTAGGCCTACAACAATTAATGAAATCACATTCTTTTGTAAATGGAAGTAAATAATGTGACAGACTCATTGTGAACTACGGTATTTCATTTCTGATCCTCAAGAAAAGGATTTGCTTTGGTGCTTGGTACAAATTTCCCCTGCAGTAAAATCAAAATATGATCAGATATTGCATGCTAAGGCGAGCTTACTGAATGGCACTATACAACAGAAGAAAGAAGCCGGGCTTTGAAGCCAATCTGACATAGTAGTGAAACCGTGTAGTTACAACTTGTGATGCACAGCGGCCCAAAAAGACTTCTCCCTTAGAAGAAGTAGCTATAAAACGGTGGATATATTTTTAGAGCATCAGAACCTCTACCAAAAGACTCAGAATTTGATCCATTCAGGCCAATAACATTTGGAAAATCTGGAATAGCCACAAGCATTTCATTCACAAAACTGGGAATTAGCTGGCTCAGCCAGCAGAAGTCTGTTGCTGCGACCCATAGAGCATGTGCAGTATGCTTTCATCCTGGTAACTTGTTTATAGCTTGCAGGGACTCTTGGATGTATGCACCACTGAGCAACTCTCACAAGAAATGGAGCCCCGCTTCCAATGCCGTTTCCAGTTTTCCTTATTCATTCATGATTTAGGGGTTTTAGGCATTTTTAATATGTTGCAACCCTCTCCTGATTGGGTTGCAACTGTCCTCAGGGTTGGGGTCAGTTGCAACGTCTGATTTCCAAATGAATACTGTGAATGATATGTCATATGTAATCATCTTTAAATTATGCGTGTAATTAGCAGACAGGTGTATGTTTAATATATAGAGATTTGAGTTTTGTCCACTCCAAATAGTCTCTGCGTATAACTAAATGCAAAAGGGGTGGTCACTGTCCCCAGTCTCCCCTATTTCTGACTGAAATTAAGTTGAACACCTGATTATTTATCTTCACTTTGATTAATAAATCTCTATTTAGCAGATGAAAAGCTTCTGTGACTGCAGCGCAGTGCAATTTCCTGACAGGAGACACCAGCACATGCTGCAACAATCAATTTCTGGAGCAGGCAGGAGCCAACAGACAGACAGACAGACAGACAGGCAGGCAGAGAGCTGAGCAGCTGAGTGTTTATGGCTGCTGCTACCCCACCCTTCAACAACACAGGAGCCATTCTGAAAATCTTACACCCTTCACTAATCTGCATCCCGTGCACACACACACACACACACACACACACACAGCCCATAAACTGACTGATGCTCCCCATTTCAGTGACAATATCAGAGGAATCCTGTGGCAGCCATCTTAGGTGTACCACTGCAGGACGTTAGGGGATGAGGAGGATAAAGGATCCTTCACTCTCTCTGCTCCTCTTCTTCTTCTCTGTTCAGGACCACGGCCAGCTCTCCTCGCCGCGCCTGCGTCCCACCGCCTGGCAGGCAGGCAGGCAGGCAGGCAGGGAGAGGCCATCGCCCGACAAAAAAAAAAAAAAAAGCCTCTCCATCTCCTCATCTGTACACTATACTCCCCGTGCCCCTCCCCTCCCTTTCCTTCTCACCTCCCCCCTCTCACATCCGCAGCGGTGACTGGCCAATAAAACACAGAAAATACGTAAGCATCGACGAGTGGTCGGCGCAGGCGGAGAGAGCTCAGTGTGAAGCAGACTAAAAACCTCCTCCAGCACCACACATAGGTACTGCTGACATCTCTCAGCTACCAGGGCCTATCCCTGTCCTGACTCCGGGCATATTCTACATGAAATCCAGGCACGGATAAGACAACCATCATAGGAGGACATCAAAAAAAAAAGAAGGAAAAACCTCCTTAAAGTGTAGGGACGCACCGCCTTTAGAGCGCCAAGATGTTAGACCCGTCGTCCAGCGAGGAGGAATCTGACGGGATAGTGGAGGAGGAGAGCAAAGAGGCGATGGCACCTCAGGCCGGATCCCGCATCTCTCCCAGCAGGACCAGCGAGAGCTCTGGAGGACTGGCGCCCAGCAGCAGCCGCAGCAGCGCCCGTCCGACCAGCCCGAGCCCGTCGGCCGCCAGCGAGGAGAAGGAGGACCTGGAGAAGCTGCAGAGGGATGAAGAGGAGCGCAAAAAGAAGCTGCAGCTCTATGTTTTTGTCATGCGATGCATCGCGTACCCATTCAATGCAAAACAGCCCACAGATATGGCCAGGCGACAGCAGAAGGTAAGGGCCCGTCATTAATAACCACATGCTGAATGACGAAATGCCTGCTTTCATATCGCAGATGTTGTCATTGATGACCTACATAAGGTGGAAGAGCACAGAGGGGGTTTTGGCCACTACGCTAGGCCTATCCGAGAGATAGCGCACGGATGCACAGCCCGATCCCAGTGAAACCGGTTTGTTTTTTGACGCAAGATGTTGAAAATCCTCCGAGCATGACATAAAAAAGGCTATGAGCTCCGGGGTAGTGGAAGGACACATGGTACCGCAGAGCTGCAGCCTGAGTGCTCCTCCGTACACACGCTCAGAAGTGAGATCAGTCCCAGCACAGCAAGCCCATTAATTGAAAGGGCGTTAAGAAGACACGGTGGATGGCGATTAAAAACAGGACAGGCGTCATTTTACTCACTGAAACCCCGCTTTTCCATTAGATATGTGGCTTTATGTGCTGCCTTCCTGGCGGATACCCAATTCCAACCCGTTTGCGCCATCACTTATCCCGTCAATTTGGCCTCCCAAGGTGACTTTTAGGCTCAGACCTCTTGAGGAGGGTTGCTTAATAGTCTTTCTCCTCTGCAGATGAGCCTGGCTCCTCTCGACGGGTTACAGTTAATTAATTGCATTATCATTTTTCTTTATCCACACATTAAATTTGCTCCACTATTTGCTATATGAGATTTGCATAAGTTACTGTTAGGGGACAAGGCCCTCATCCATGGTTTCACGTTGCTGCTGTGGTGCTCCATTGATGTTGAAACCAGTTTTGGGTCATGGTGTCCTTACTGTCAAAGTCACCACCATGCACAGGCTCTACTGTACTAAAAGGAAGGCTGGATTGATTGTTGGCCCCAGCTTGATTTGTGCATTTGTGTCACAACCAGAAATAGACCATCTGCTGTTTTTACTCTTAAGGATGGGATGTTGCTTTTCTGTCATTTGTAAATTAAAGGTCCAGTGTGTCAGATTTAGGCAAGGCAAGCCACATTTATTTATGTAACACATTTCATACACAAAAACAACCCAAAGTGCTTTTCAGAGGACACAGGCGAAAACCTGAAAGACAAATGATAAAAGCAGGCAAGAAGAAACACATGAATAAAGACAATGAAAACAAAGAGCCAAGGGCACACTGAATTAAAACAATGAGCAAAAAATAGTAATCAAAAGCATACCTGATAAAAGCAATATGATTTAAATAAAATAATTAAAAGAACCGTAACCAGGTTGTTCTTTAGCTTGGGTTTGAAATTGGTCAGCATTTTCACTGATTTATTGGCAAAATAAGAAAAAGATGGAGTATAATGTTCATAAGTGTGTTTTCATTAGTGTAGAATCACCTGAAAATAAGAATCTTTGTGTTTTCATTACCTTAAAATGAGCTGTTTATATCCACGGAGAGCGCTGGTACTCTTACATGGAGGCAGCCATGTTGCATCGCCAAGTTTCTACAGTAGCCCAGAACGGGCTACAAACAAAGGCGAGTTTTGCGGCCACCATAGGTACTCCTACCTACAGACTTTGAAGGGGAGTGTGAGTCAACATGTTTGCAATCTGCAAGTTCACTGCTAGATGCCACTAAATCCTACACACTGGTCCTTTAATGCAGTGGTTTACAAACAAGGGTCTGGGGGCCAACAGGGGAGTAGAGTGTTTGAGGTCTCCAGCAAGAAGAGGAATAGATAATTTTAACTTTTATCATTTGTTTTGTAACTTGGAAGAACAGGGGAAGAAACACAGTTGACAATTTTTAATTGATGGGAATTTATAGTAATACTAGTTTGATCATTGATTGACTGTGAGTTTTAATCATCTTCAGACCTACACTGTAAATCATTTTAAGCTCGTTGAACTTAAAAATGTAAGCTCCCCTGCTCCCTTAAAAATACAGTATGAGTTAACGGGACATGGGTTGAATAATTGGTTTAATCTCATCTTCTGAGTTTTGAAAACGTAAAATCAAGTGTAGTCATCGTTAGCATTGATGAAAAGAAACAACCATGATTTATCTTCACATGAGAAAAAAAAGTGAGTTTCCATCGTGTATGTTTTCTTTAAACTAAAAAAACAGAAGGGTCTGAAAAAGACAAACAGCTGCATGCTGGGAAGTCTGCTAATATACTGATCATGTTTCTTTCTGAACTTAATTGCATGAATAGACTGAACTCACACCAGTACATTCATTTGACTCATAAGGCTTCAAGTCAGAACAAGTTATGTTTGTAGTATTCAGAAGTGGTTTTCTGTGATTTAACTTCAAGATTCAAGATGTTTATTGTCACACCTGTTAAAAAAGTACAATTGTGTGAACAACTCTTGCTGGAATGCTCCATTAAAAAATAAGTAGAATAATACAATTTGCATTTATAATAAAACAACATTAAAATTTATATATAAAACAAAATATTTAATAATAAAATATAACATATAAATATATTACTAATATGTATAAAACTACATTTACACTCACTGTGTAAAAATAGAAAACCTTCTCAGAGGGGGATTCCTTAAGACAAAATCCTCTCAAACTGGGAGTCTGTGGTTAAGGTTAAGGTACTGATGCAATTATATATGCAAGTGATCAACATTTTTCGTGCAGGGAGACTGTAGTATCTGTTGTTTCTTCACGAGGCAGAAGTTGCATTCAGCAGAGCTGCCGAAGTTCATTCAGTTAATCTGTGTCTGATCACATATCACTCATGCGAGGAAACGCTGTAAACAACAACACCATGGAAATTTGCTCTCGTGAGTGTTGTTTTTGTTTAACCTGCAGACAATTCGTCTCCTTCCGCTGGACACAGTTTTAAGCCATATGGCCTGAATTTTCTGCTGACTCATGCACTAGTGCATGTGGGTGGCATAAACCACAGTGCTTGCATCTATTTGTTTGTTTGTAGTCCTGCTCGGGCAGCGTAGGTTACTGATAGTCTAATGCATGCTTACTAATGCACTTTCATATCTGGTGGCTCAGGCGGCCACAGTCCTCCCGCTGTGGGTGAGTGAATATCTGGTCAAACAAGCCGATGCTCTTGTCAGACCAGGAAATCAAAAAGTCCGCCTACTGTCTGCTGCTAGACTTTAATTTGGTCCAAATTTGTATCCTTTGGATTAAATTAGGGCTCCAACGAACAATTTCTTTCATTGTGCTTTATTTTCTTAATTAATCTATTAGTTATTTGGTCCTTAAAACGTTAGAAAAATGTGAAAAATGTTATTCAGAGCTCAAGATGATGTCCTCAAATATCTTGTTTTGTCCATAACTCAAAGATATTGTCATATAATAAGTAAGAAAAAAAGAAAATATTTAGACCAAAGACATTAAAATCTGAGAACTTTTCATTTTTTTCCTAAAAAATAACTCAAATTGATTAATTGATGTATCATTGTAGCTCTATCTTAAACCAATCCCTTCTGTAGAATTACACGTCTTGTACAAATGAAATGACAATATAGTCTTTTTTTTAATACATTTAATTGGTTTAATGTGAATGACAGTGAAAGAGGATAATTACTTACCCAGAAACATTTAACAACATAGCACTTCAATCTAAAGTTGATTACTTTCTAGCAGTTAAAGTGTCATGGCTTTTCACTGCCATTTAATTATATTTATACCCTTTGTGGTGAAAAGAAATCATTTGTTACAAAACACACTTTATTGAAGGCAGAATATTCAACGTTTTTTTCTGTAAATTCCTCTCCGCCATTATCCTCCCTTGAAAGTCCTCCTCATGTCCATAAACAATCATTTATTAAGGAAATTCCTCACTGTGTCCGCTACACAATCTAATATGTAGCTTATTACAATTTTGGCTATTATAGATTAGTCACAGAAATATGATGAAGCAATTTCTGTAATGAAAAAGACTTAAAGGCCTCAGCGAAACATGTGGAGCAGCTCCATGATAATCCGTTATTAGAAGCTCTGGCACACAAACAGCAGTGATGGGCTATCACAGAGAAACAGGCAGGCCAGGCTGCAGAGTATGCAAGCTCCACTGCTGCCGGTGCTCCTTGAAAATGTCTTGCTATAACCTTGTGAAAGGGTAATACAATAGGGCAGTAACAGGCAGTTCCTTCCTTTCTAAGGGGTGAGGGAAATATTTTCTCTTTTGGTCAGAGAGATGTCTTCACAAGCGTCCATTTGAAGGCTGCCACTGTTCAGATGTTAGTCGAGTGATGGTGCATATTTAACTGGTGGCGTGTGTGTTTGCGCACAAGGATAATTGTTTGGCACCCTCGTGAAATATGTTTGAGGTTATTGACAGATATAGATTTTATTAGTGTAATTTATGGAATTATGTTCTGGATGTTGCGGATTGTCCTGGAGGCAAAATGCTCCTTCATGTAATGACAATAAGCTGCTTTAACTGTGTGCATAGAAAAATTAAAATAAAGGATTATTCAGAAGACGAGGACATATTGGCATGGAACATGAAATTATGTTTTTATGTGTTCTGTAATAATACATTTAGAAATTTAGAAAGACATGACATAGAGCTGGGCAATACATGGATATTGTATCGACGTCTTTCAGATATACTTGATTTATTTTGGACATTGTTATATTGTGATATGATGTAAGGGATGTCTGTTCCTGGTTTTAAAGGCTGTATTAGAGTAAAGTGGTGTATTTTTCTGAACTTACCGGACTGTTCTAGCTGTTGATTTGATTTTGTCAATAAAAATACTCAAATACAAGTAAAGGTTCTACACCTTGCTAAGATAAGAGTATGTAAGTATTATAGCTAAATTTCATGATTGTGTAGTAAAATGGTTCCTGTCAGCATTTTGCTATTATATCTGGTGTTTCTGGATTAATATTGCTGCTTTAATATGTATGTTGCATTTGAGCCCATTTGTGCTTTATTCACTGTTGGGCAGTTTCATCTACAGCAATACATCATATTCTATAAAATAATCATATTTGCACATTTTTGAAAATTCAACATGAAATGAGTTCATGGATTGCCATAAAATTCTGCACTTGAAACCCACTGACTTTGCTAAACCCCTGACTTCAACCAGGCCAGCCAGCAGTTCAAACTTATCAAGTTTAATATCGCAACATCTTTCTAGTGGATGGGTTGACACAAAACATTCATGTGTCCCAGATGAATCCTAATGACTTTGGAGATCCTCTGATTCTTCCTCTAGTGCCATTATGAGGTTCACATTTGTGGTTTTGAGACAAATGTCTCAGCAACTATTGGATGGATCGCCATGAAATTTGGTTCAGACATTCACGTCTCCCTCAGGATAAATTGTAATCACTTTTGCAATCTAACACCATCATTAGGTCAAAGGTTTAACACTGAATGGTTACTTGAAGATCTAATCCCATTCATATCAGCCTCAGCTGTGTTTTTGTTTGTCCAAATTAGTAAATGTTAGAATGCAAAACTAAGATGGTGAACATTACAGCAACTAAACTTAAGCACATGAGCATTGAGAGAGTCCCTTACATAAATCTGATACACATGACAAAATATGTAAACTAATATTATAATGCCCATGTATATCTCACACATATATGCTTATAAATGGGATGTAAATACAAGTCACTATATATACCTCAACAGTGCACATCAAGAAAATGTTAAAACCTTTACGTTTTAAAAAAAAGTCTTAATAACATTCTGAATTAAACACATGATTTCTTTCTGGAGCTGATATTGGAAGAAGTTGATTATCATGTAATAATTAAAAACAGAAAAAAGCTCTGAAACATATAAACAACAACAACATATTTGCACCAGTTTTCAGCTCACTATTTCACAGGGTTTCAAAACTTGAAAATAAAATAATACACTGGGAGAACAGTGACAAATTTCAAACTCTGAAAATGTGTTGGAAAAACACTAGGAGGAGATCTGCAGTTGTGAATTAAAAAAACTCAAATGAAAAATAATTTTAATATTTTTTCAGTCTACCAGAACATTACACGTCTTCAAAACGTAGTTTAAATCTCAAGCTTTCAAACACTGACTTTCAACCTTTCAAAGCTTTTTTAATTTCAAATT
Source organism: Lutjanus erythropterus (assembly GCF_056507025.1). Taxonomy (NCBI): domain Eukaryota; kingdom Metazoa; phylum Chordata; class Actinopteri; order Lutjaniformes; family Lutjanidae; genus Lutjanus; species Lutjanus erythropterus. The sequence goes on from NC_139318.1 coordinate 26,638,111, forward strand.
GTGACATCATATTCATCCCAGAGCGAGATGCACCTATCAGGCAGGATGTATGGATCAGGTAGCAACAAGCGTGTTAGCCTGCTGACATAAACATTAGCTCAAAGCACTGCTGTGCCAAGGTACAGCCACATAAACAACCGATGACGCTTTGATGTTCTTATGTGATGCTATGATTTAAATTTATGATTTAAATCATAAATGGAAGCTCTAGTCTAGTCAAACAAAATCAAACGTTGCTAAAAATGAAATTAGATTAATCAAACCTAAATGCTTTTTATAGACGACAATGAGTGTGTATTTCAGATCTGAATAATCTCTGGGGTTTGGTATTTTTTTCAATTAGAAAGTGTGATGCCCCAAAGATAATCTGACCCAATCAACTCATCTGTCAGCAGGCTAACTTAATAGAGTGCCTCTTGGCTCAGCATTTTAATACTATACAGTATGCCATAGATACTCTGAGGGAGAGGAGCTGTGAATTGTGCAGCAGGCTTTGTGCTGTGAATGTGAAGTAGACTGAAATGCAAATCAGAGATACTTTAATGAAGTTTGCTACTTTGATGTTTAGTGCTGAGCCTGGCAAAGGATTTTGGGTGTCCCGTTGTGAACTGGTTTTACATAGACTGGCTTTCCTCTCTTGTTCTTACATTTTAAACTGTAATAATTGGCTTGTAATGAATGCAGAAACTGTGGTCGTTAATGAAGACTTGCAGTATTTGGAACAGACCTCTCCATACTCAATAAGGATAGAGCTGATGGTGGTGTAAGTGTCAACTCTGCTAATTTGCTATTTGTGTTTTGTTTTTTGTTTTTTTGTATTGAAAGGCTAGGGAGTAACAATAGCTGTGGTTACATGGACACTATTTTTTTCAAATAGATTTTAATCAGTCTGATTAGAGAGTCTGTGAAGCATCTAATCTGCTGGAAATACGAAAGAGGAAGAAGAAATGGTTCCTCTTGTTAAAAGCACAACTTTCAAGATGGACCCACATTGTGTCCTGGGAATAATATTTACGTTTCTGCTTTTCTTTCTAATTAATCAGTGATCTGAGCATCACATGCCTCTCCTGCAGTCTTTAGCAGTCACAGGCTGGTGTTGTTTTGAAATGTGAATATTGTCCTATATATTGGAGATTATCAAAGTTTTACACCACCTTTCTCAACACAATTGAAAATTCCTTCTGATTAGGCTGGACTGAGCCAGCCTCTTCTGATTGAGGATATCACATGAGTTATTTTTATTTATTACTCTGACTATTAATGGGTCCTGGTAAATGCAGCTAATGTCTTGCCATGATGAATGGATAGCAAGCACACAGTGAGCATTTTTCAGTTGAAAAGATCAGAATTTGTTCAAAAGTGAATTAGCGATATAAAGACGTTGACTGAACGTTAACATTTACACCTAATTTCAACGGGATTTGCAACATTTGTGACATTTTTCATCCTTTACAATGTGCAAATAATAACTTATTGTCACTTTGGACCCTTACTAAGAAACAACATCCAAATTTCTCAGTTGGGAGGCAGAAAATTGCCACAGAACTCGAGCCCCAATTGCATGAATAAAAGTCCTGTGTTTAGTCCACTCATTCACCTTAATCTTCCTGTTCACTAAAGGCTCCATTGTGACATTTTTATACTGCATTCCTGTGCATTCATCCTAGAATTGTTGAAACTGTAACCAAAATGCCGAAGTACTTGTGCATACACATTAGGCTACAGCAGTAACCACAGTTCTTTATTTCACATTAATGTACAGAACTTCTCCCATTTCATCCCATGTCCTGGAAGCTCCTTGTTGGCAGGACACAGCCTGTATAGTTACGATTCATGACATTCAGACTAGATTGTGCCTACCACTGAAATATTTCTTTAGAGAAATGCTTTCACACTAATCAATATTGTCTCGCTTTCAACCTACAACTGAACATATTGTCAAAATTATTAAACAAATGTGTGTTTTGTGACAAGTTGATGTTGTAATTGTTGTAATAAAACTAGAAATGAACATTCTGGTTGGTGCTAATTGGGTAAAATAGGTAAATTGAAATGTAAAAATCTAATGGTGAAGTTATCATCAGGTTGTGGAGGCTTATTGCGCATCAATTTAGACACCAAGAAAAGAGATTAGAAACATTAAAAAGCTCTTTGGAGCTGAGCAGGACGTTTGCATATACGGATGGACATTATTTAATCTTTCATGACCCGATGAACGTCTGCACATTTGTTCAGTGGATGAACATGATAATGATTTAGCCGTTTGATCTCATGGATAACAGACAGATATGAGGGTTGAATCTAGAAGAAGGGGCTGAGGGAGAAAGGCAGAAGAAAGCTGACATCATTTGAAGAGACATGAGTAAAATTAGAAACATTAAAAAATGATTTATTATTAATTAAGAATACACTCTAACTGGTGTATCAGCAGCAAGGATTAACATTTTTATGCGCTGCATGGCTTTAAAAATTATGATATATATATATACTCTATGTCACTTGTCTCTTTGTCTCTCAGTGGACTGTATAATGTCATTGCCTCTTATTTCTCCTGTCTTTCTGGAATAAAATCAGTCATCTAACTAGACTATATGTGAGGAACATGATAATACATGATAACATGGATAACTGAGGTGAAACTGCCTGCGCTCATTACATTCATGACACACATAAAAAAGAGAAAGCGGCAGCGAATGGAGAGTGCAAGTATGACATTGAAATCATTTGCATTATTATGTAAGACCTTTCAATGGTGTTCTGCCTGAGAAAAAGGCATCCTTCCACAATAAAAGAGGCTGCACAGCTAGTGTGAAAGTCAAGCTTTGAGTTAACAATAATACATGTCAATCAGCATTTGAAGGCTGCTGCTGAGGAATGTTAGTCTCTTCCATTAAGCGGCAGACGTTTTAGCATGTTTTAGCAACACAAGCATTGAAGAAGAAAGGTGTTCATCAATGGTTTGGATATGAAAGTGGATTCTAAAGGAGTGACAGCTGAAAAGCAGCGGGCGAAATACCCCCTCACCTACAGTCTGTGCAGCCGTGTGTAACAAATCACAGCTCCACAAATTAAACATCTCCCCTGTCTCCATATAACCAGGAGGGAAGGCTAAGATCTCATTCGGCGGAATAAAAACAACATCTTTTCCCAAAAGGTTTGAGGACTTTGAAGGCAGCAATCACAGTCAGAATCAAACTGACTCATATTTGCCTTGTGCATTTAAATAACCCTGTCGTGTGACCTGACATTTGTACACAGGCCAATCATGTACTGACAGAAATAGCTCCAGAAATGCAAATGTTACTCCACAGAGTGAATGTACAATATTTCATGTTTCAAGGTGGCATCGTGCACGTGATTATTCCTCATGAGAACCAAAGATGTATCTGTGCTCAGGCTTGAAAGCAACACCTTGTATATAGTGACGTTTCTCTTCTCTAACTGCTCTCTCTCAGATTACAGCATGTACTTGTTAATTATAGTGCCTATAGAACCTGTGTGTTCTCACAGACCCTATTTAATCTTGTCTTTGGGTAGACAAATGTCCTACATCTACACCTAATATTTGCTCAACCGTCTGCTGCTACAATGCAAAAAATACTCGTGTTTTCTGAAGGACACAATCCTTGGACATGGGGCAGAACTGTCTGGGTGAGGACAGTTATTATGTCCTTGTCATGTATGCATGGATTGAGATAGATTAATCCGCAGAGCTCCTGTCAGTCTTTTTTGTTTGTTTGTTTTTGTTTTGCTGTATAAAATATAATCCCACCCAATGCTACACCCTAGTCATACTCAAAAAAAGTTGGTTTGTTTAAAATGAACATTAGACATCTGAGTAAAGTGTTTACAACATGCATGAAGTGTTGAAAGCTAAATTTATGACCTCTTCTTAAAGCAACAATGACAAGCATTATATTTATTATTACTTTTATTAGGACTCTCTATATTTTATTATGATAATAAGCATATAAACCTATGCCTGCATTATATATTATTTTTATTTCCCATTAATCAGTTGTTCTTCTCTCAATGAAACATTCTGGTCTATAAAATGTCAACAAAATCACCATGGTGATGCCTTCAAATTGCATGCAGTGGTCAGTTTTGTGTTTACAACTTACTGTATATTGAGTCATCCTGCATCAAGATACATTTATGATCTTTTTAAAGTAAAAATGACAAGCATTACATTTATTATCACTTATTCTGATTATATATATTCTGATGATTATGATTATGAAACTATGGCTGCATTATTTTTTTCCTTATGAATCTGGTGATTCTCACAACAATATGGAAAAATCCCCATCTCATCTTCAAGGTGTTGTTTTCCAAATTTTTTTTTTTTGTCAGATGAACTATCAGAATTAAAATATATTCAATTTATTATCATATAGAACTAAAAAAAACAGCAAGCATTCACATTTTAGCTGTTCAAACCAATTTTTCAATGTTTTGTTTTTGTTTTTTTTGTCATTTTAGCTGAAAAGAAAACACTGTCTTTTTCATGAGCTGATCAATTTTGAGATTTTGGTCTATGTTGTTTTCTTTCAGGTTAGTGGAAAGAAGAGATCCAAAGTACAAATCTAGGCATTTATTCTACTACAGTTTGTTAGTTTGTGTCTTTAGATTTCTCCTAAATTCACCAAAAGTTGGCAACATGAAATTTCAGAAAACTCTTGATACAAAGAATAGTTGTCTCGATGTAAGTAATCAGCTGTTGAAGTTTCAAAGTGATATCTACCAGTACATTTTTTACCCCTTCAATCTGTAGCGTCTCCCCTTAAACAATCAGTCAGTTGTCAGAATAGTTGCTAATTTATTGTCTTTCAAGAAATGAATTGATTAATCAGCTGATTGTTTCACCTCTAATCAAAATGCTGCTGGTAGCTGCCGACCATTTCATTGGAATTGTGGTGGAATAAAATAGCTGGGGTCCAAGTTTTCCTCCTGTTTCTTCTTCTTCCAGATTTTGACATTAACACTGCAACAATTTAAATATTTAATTTTGAAACTGCCAAATAATATTTTGCTTGGTGGATTGGTGGACTGCTCGAGCAAACTCAAATAGATCAGATTCTTTGTACATCAACAGTTGCACAGTGACTAAAGATGCCTGTACAGTCTTGACATGTTAATCATAACGCCATTTACATTACTCATTCACATCAATACGTCTATATGCATCAAACAAAACATTTACACCAAAATGAAATCAGCTGCCATCACGTGTCTCTCTTCTCAAACTATTATAATCACATACTTTTTCCCTTACTGTGTAATTGCCGATGTAATTGTTTTTCTCATAATTACAAGATAGTTTTCTCATAATTATGAGATTCTAAGTCATAATTATGAAGTATGGAAGTTATAATCACTGCACAAGAGAACTTCTGTGAATTTTCTTTGATGAACACAATGAACATTATCACGCTTTTAGAAATTCCTCTAGAGTTTTTCCAAGCAAAATGAAGGCAGACAGCTGTTGGTGGTCATTTAGGACATGACAGGAATGTGTTTGTGCAAACGTGTACGGTTATATTGAACCATATGAAACATTGCTTCAAAAGGAAAATCACCAGGGCATGACTGGAATAAGACAAAGAGCAGAGAGACAGAGACAGAGACAGAGAGAGATTAGTAGTGGTGATTTTCCACATTAAAGAAGACAGAGGAAGGAGGTACAGCAGGATCATTACTGCAGTCTTCTGCTGAACCACTCTTTGCCTCTTTCTCTGAGGACTCTCACTGATGCATAAAGAACACAAACAGCAGCCATGAGGCTGTGCGTCAGGTAGACGCTCACTCTGAGGTTCTCTCTGTGTTATTACGGCTGTCACATGTCCCTGCGCTGACTCCTTCAAACAGTCACACCACTCCCTTCTTGTCAAACTCCAAACTTTAATCTGTTTCAGAGAATTTGTGGTTTTTATTCAAAATTATTATATTATAAGACAATTTAAACAGTCAGACTAGATTTGTAGCTCTCTTTATAACAACACAAACACAGATCAGTTCTTTGAAACAGGCATTTATTGCCTGGACATGTCTTGTACCTCAACAAATTATAAGGCATATAGCATGAAAACAAGTTGAACAAATACCTTGTTTTACATCTTTGAAGGTCTCTTGAAAGCCTATTTTACTGTCTATTCACCTTGGATGTATACAGTTCCTCATTGAACTTAACCACAGTTTCACCAGAAACAGGAACCATTAGTTCCAGTGAAGAAACGTGCAAAATAAACAGTTAACTAATGTGTATGTGATTACAATATTTTCAGTTCAGCACTGGTTGGGGCTGACTACAAGATTGAAAATGAATATAGCACCAGGCTACATTTGCTGCCACTAGCATAACACACTCCAAACAACCTGTCGGCAATGGAGTTGCATTATGAGTATTGAAGTTGTTAGTTTGCACCTTAAATTGATATTGATCAGAGATTACAAAAGAAGTTTTGTTTTTTTATAATATAAAAGTTGCCATATGTGTTGTTTATTAGAAAACTACAAAATAGCCTCATAACTGAGCTTCAGATCAATATTTTTGATCATAAGAGTAAGAGAATTATTATAGAACAAGATTTTTTTTTTATAAACTTCAGTAAATAAATCAGTGAATCAATAAACACAACACATGCAGCATTAGCTACCTGATATTGATTTCCCTTAATTGTGAGTGTTGAAACTAACACAGTTTACTCTGATGATACTAATACTTCAAATTAAATTTTTTCTGTACCAGATATTCGTATCAGCCGAGTTCTTATTTAACCCTAGTGGGCACGAGATTTAAACAATGAAGACGAACCAACCGTGGACTAAAAATACATCATCTTTGGTTCTGCTGCATCAGTTTTAATCTTGTTTTACTGTCTGTAGCGAGTTTTACAGTGTTAAAGGAGTGCAATGCTAATTTGGTGGAGTATTCTTTTAACTATGACAGTGAAATATTTTGTACGCATCTTTTCTTTTTGATCTACAAGCTTCAAAAGTGTTACTGAACAGTCAAGCAAAGCCTCTGTTTCAGAAATAGGATTAATGGAATCTGTGTGTTCTATTTTCACTACATCTTGAACCATTTCCTCATGATGAATACACACAATGCAAACCTTACTGAACGTCTAACAAGACATACAGACAGGCACAACGAAGTAAATGTCTGAGAGAGATTTACGACAGAGAGAACAGGGAAAAAGACAGTAAGTGATTTGTGATGGGCGGGTGGTAGGAAAGGATTGTTGATGAGAGTAATGCACCAGCTTCAGACAGAGCTACTAACCCACAGTCAGCTTTGTGTGCTCTATACAGGAAAGAAAAGCATTTCAGCACTGCAGTAAGCACCTTTTATCATGAAATATATATATATATATATATATATATATATATATATATATATATATATATATATATATATATATATATATATGTATATACATATATATATATATATATATGTATATACATATATACATATATATATATATATATGTATATACATATATACATATATATGTATATACATGTAAAAACATTCTCTATTATAAGAGACACATTTTTCTTTTCTTTTTTTCAGTTAAAAAACAGCTAGTGATGGAGCTATTTTCAAGTTTGGCATTTTAAGCTGTTTGAACTTTGCTGGAAAGCAGCCTTAACCTTCAAACACTGCAAGGACCAAATTTAACTAACCACTCAGTGACTGGACTTGCATATCAAAGAGCTGTGCTCAAAATTACTTTTCTATAATAAAGTAGAGGACCTGGATATTTTCCTTTTGATTCTGAGAGAAATAAACAAGATGGTCTATTTGACTGCTATGTATCAGAACTGCAACTAGCACATTATACTCATGATTGATTCATCTGTTAATAATAATCTATGTAAAATCAGTTTTAACACAGAACAGCAGCAATTCATTTAATAACAATATAGCTGTGGATTACTATGAACATTTCACCCAAATAAATAAATCTTCCTCTCTGGTAGGTGACTTTAGCCAGAGACCTTAACAATCCAAACAAAATGAAATGGAAATCATTTTCATGTTGTAACATGAGCAAGTTTGCTGGAAGCGGGTGAGTAGTGAAAAAAGGTATATAAAAAAGTATATGTTTATATCATTTTAATTTTTTTTTCTTTTTTTTGTAGTATTTCAAGTATCCATACTGCACAAAATATTCTAGGTCAACTAAAACTCCTGTATTCAGAATTTTACTCATGTACAAAAGTATTATCAGCAACATGTACTCAAAGTATTAGAATGTAAATTATTCATTATGTAGAATGGCCCCTGTCAAATTTATTATTTATGCATTAACATGTTGTAGCTGCTTGAACTAATTTTCATTTCTTTATGCACAGCACTGTTGGGTGATTTAATCTGTAACAATGTATCATATTTAATGGCCGATCAAATATTTTGTAACTATGTAAAATCTTAATCCAAAAATTAACAGTAACTATAGTTTATAGACAAATAAAAAAACATGTAGTATTTATCTCAGAAATGTAATGAAGCAGAGGTATAAAGAAACATAAATATTTAAGTAAAGTCTCTAAAAGTTACTTGGGTAAATATACTGTAGTCACTTTCCACCACTGCGGGATTCTGAGTAGTTTGTATGAGTGCAAAAAGCATCCAGAATAAAAAAAATAAATAAACAGAAATACAGTTGAACAAAGGTCCTTGCCAAGTGTTAAGGTAAATATATATGCATTTAATTATAAAGTCATCTAATGAATAAAATCCAAATGAGGCAGGATGAATAAACAACCACTTCAGTTTTTCAGTTAGTGACCCATCTGATTCTTGCACTGAAATGGAACAGACAGCATCGATTTGACTGTTTTGGGCCTAATATATGCAAATTACCTCATTGATTTTATACTCTCTATACTATGGAGACTCACATGTCTATATCATTTAGGTTATATTGGTTTAAGGGCTTATTTTCTGCTCAGTAACTGAATGAGCATAATGAGGAACCAGCTGAGCTGTGAGGGGTGCTGCCAGTGAGTTGGTGGTGGTGTGATAGTGGATGACTGTTACAAGAAGGGGCTTAGCTGGTTGTGAACACAGTGTTCTGCTCTACTATATATCAGCAGTGCCACAGCTCCTGAATATGACAACAACGTGGAGACTGGTTATACAGAGCCACAGCTCCCAGTTTTATCCCTGTTTGCCGTGTGTCAGGCTCTGTCTGCAGAGTATACACCTGGCTGTTTACTAACCCAGCGGAGCGCTATTTACTCACACAACGCCGTGAGTGTGTGGCTTCAGAACAAATCTGTGTGAGCATGTCTGGTTGGGGATAATAGCTTGTGCATCTGTCTTTGTATAATTGTAGTTTTGTGACCACACTCACTACATGAAGCTGGTGTTTGGTGTTTGATGAGGCCCGGTGCTGGTAGATTTTGTGCAGCTGTCATGCAGCGCTCGCTCCCAAACTCGTGTTTGCTGTTTACTCAGATGTGGGCCGGTGGTGTCATCTGCAACATGACCGAAATTTACTTTGTCTGGTGAGAGGATTCAGTGATACCGTGTTTGCTGAAGACCAACAGCAGCATTGTTAGACAGCTCTTTCCTGAGCAAACAGATTTATACACAATAAGAGTTCAGTTTGCATGATAGCCTCTCATCAGCACTTTGCATATTTGATCCCATGAAAGTTTTCCCTCTTTTTTTGGGGTTGACATAATGTATCAGAAGAATATTGATGTTTAGTTTCTACATTTTGTATTAAATTTCGTGTTTCAGTCTCATTTTTAGATCTGAGATTTAGTTTTTGCCTCAATCTTTAGACTGATCAAGTCAAAATTTATTTATATAACCCAAAATCACATATCACAATTTTCCTGAGGGGGCATTTACAGTCTGTACAGCACACAACACCCTCTGTGCTTAGATCCAAGATTCGGGTAAGGAAGAACTCCCAACCAAAAAAATACCTTTAAATGGAAGAAAGAGCTCAGGAAGAGCCACAGAGGAGGGACCGTCCCAGGAGAGACAAAAATGCAATAGATTTTGCATGTACAAAGCAGAGCAGACCAACAATGCTCTGAACAACGCTGAACAACGCTGAACAAATTTGTGTCACCAAGTGGGACCTGAACCTTGCAACCACTTCACCACTAGAACTTCAATGATTAATCGATTAGTTGTCAACTATTAAATTAATTAACAAGTATTTTGGTAATCAACCTGTTTCTGTAATCTGTTTGAGTAATTTGAAAATCATTTAATCAAAAATCAAAATCAAAATCATTTTTCACCATTTTATGACATTTTATAGACCAAGCAACTAATTGATTGATTGAGAAAATTGAGTAATTGACAATGAAAATAACTTTTCGTTGCAGCCCCAATCACCATACTGTTTTTACACCAACATTAACATATATATGCAGGGTTTTTTTTTTTTTTTTAACACAGCTAATCCCTAATTCGGTGACTGACTCAGTAGACATGTTTGCCTCACTGTTTTTTTTCCTGATGTGAGCTTGAAAGCCTCATGTGAAGAGAGAGAAAGGCATCTGTTAACCTATCAGTACTTTAAGTACTTGAGTAATTTGTAACTGAAGTAGCTGTGCTCAGGAATGTGCTTATTTTACAGTTTCATGTGTCGTGTGTATAGGAGTTGTATTAAGTTACTGATGATGAAAACCCAACATTTCCTGATTTTGATGCTTCATAATAAAAGCATTTAGATAAAGGTTCAGGGGACATTTATTGTGAAGAATTAATAGGATGTTTATCTGCAGTTTTGCAGCCGCACGACTCAGGACAAACTCGTCATCAGTAAATACACTCCTTCAAGCACACTGGCTGACACACCAAGTCAAGTCAAGCCAGCACATGTGTACGAAGAAGGGGCGAAAGAGTTATTACTGACAAAGGTGAGAGGACTTTATTGCTTCCGCCATAAAAAGGGTAGAAAATTAGCGTGTCCACCTGGGTGTCATGTTTCCATCATGACTGATCAGAGCTGTAGACAATAAATACCTGTGACTACAGCAGACTTATTTGACCTGGGAAAAATGCTTATTGTATCCTTTTCTCATTGAAGAAAAAAGCCAGATATTAGTGGGGGGGTTTTCCCCAGTGTAAAGGGAGCTAAAGAGAGAGAGAGCAAGAAAAGGAGGGGAGGACAAACATGAATCATTTTGGCCTATTTTTATTGGGGTACTTAGGCCTACCACCACTGAAAACTGCACATCTATAACTTGCATCCATTTGATTTTGGAAAACACCTTAATTTAACTTCCCTCTCGTTATGTAACTTCTAGAGAAAGCTAAAGTGTGAGTCAGCACAGCAGAGGCTTTATGGCGCTGAAGCTAAAGTATATACTGCATTCAATTAGCTAATTAGTCCACTCATCACAGCACTGCAGGGACAGCTGATATTTTGTATACCTCACAAGTCATGCTGATTAAAAATGTCAGAGAGATAGTATTTTAAACATGAATAGTTATTATTATGTATTATTATATATTATTATATTAATAATTATTAGGGGTGTAACAATTCAGTCATGCATCCGATGCATTGGACTTTAATGTGTAAGATATGATCGGTTCAGATGGCCTGCATCGGTAAAAAGCTGAACATGAATTGGAAACAAATGTAGCACTAGTGTATCAATACATGTCATTAGGACATGCATATGTTTCATTTTTGGCATCAGGGAGCTGCCGCTGTTAACTTTCCTCTGTTTTCTTTCTCCTCCTCCCTCTGCCTGCACCGCTCTCGCTGGACAGCTGCTGCCGCGCTCACACAAAACAAGCGCTCCCTCCCCCCTCTCCTGCGTCTCCTCTTCATTTCATCAAAACAGGCCGCGCTGAAAACAGCGACAGAAATGACATTGTATCACGTCGCACACAAGTGTAGAATAAGTTTGGGTTTTATAAGAAAGATGAGAAACGCTGCTGCAGATCATTTATGCAAAACATGTCTGACAGCAGAGTACAGAGACACGAGCCTGACCCACAGAGACGTCATGTCACTGTGAGAGCAGGTAACAGAGCATCACTGTTCCTCCACACTAATCAAAACCACAACACTCTTCATATGAAACAGAGCAGCAGATCATCTTACTGCAAAAATACTAATATTATAAACAGTTTTAAAGTTTATTCACAGATTCTCATTTAGGCTGCAGGATCTCATTTACACATGAGACTCATAATAAGATGTTAACACCCCTGAAATGTCTCCTTCTCTCTGTCTCGACTGCTACTATATTTAGTAAAACTATCAGGATTTCTTTTTGCAACTAATAGCACTCTACAAATGTTGCATTTGTTGAATCAAAATGTAAAGACTGACACATTGCATTGTCTTGTATTGCATCATATCAAATCGTATCGTGACAGAGCTGAATCGTAGCGAACCAAATCATTGGCCGTTTAAAAATTTTAAGATATATCGTATCGTTGAACATGTATCGAGATACGTATCAAATCGGTCTCAGTCAGTGAGATACACACCCCTTATAATTATTGTATATTACAGGTGTTATGTAACCTGCTGTTATTGTGGTTTTGTTTCAAACACACAGAGGAATACAACAGATGCATACATGCACTATTAATGCACAGACAAGAGCTGCTCTTTCAAAGCCATTTAATCTCCCATAATATTTGACCATGACCTGTACTCATCTTTCACACTCTCCTTCAGTGGAAAGAGAGAAGGATGAGTGGACAAAAATGAATGAGCAACTGATGGCAAGATAAAACACTTATGATAAGTATTTAGATTAAATATTAAAAACTATATATGGCACAGCAGCTTCACACAATACATTTAAGCCTTAGCTTTTTTTTTTTTTCTTTTTTCTTTTACAGTCAGAGGTTGTGATCCAACATGCTTGTCTATGAGGCTTCCTAGTGTGCAAGAACTCTTTTCTTTCTCTGTTTTTTTTAGACCTACTATTTTAAAATAGCATTAAATTTAGACCAACTATTAAATAAAAAGAGGAATCAATATTTCTCCACCAGGATTTTATTCCTGACAGCATGTAGGAGGCATTGAAGTAACATTAAGGCCTTCATGTTTGACTCATGACCTCAGTATTATTAAAAGATCTTTCCCATGGCCTTGAACAATCTCTATATTAACCTGTTAGATTGTAGGAAGTGATTGACAGCTGTAAGTATTGAACATCCTTTAAAATGAATAATTTCCTCAGTTTTTGATGCTGTAGTTTTCATTCACGTGGTACAAAATATGTTATAAAACGCTCTTTACAATTTCTCCTGCGCTCCACTCAAATGGAAAAAAAAGACCAACAACATTTTGACAAAGCAGCACATAGAAATAATCTTTTTCTGTTGACCGAAGAATCACTAAAGGCAGTTTTCATTTTACAAGATTTGTGCCTGAGGGCCGTTAAAATATGAACCTGTATTAGGGGCAAAACACAATATATCTTAAAATGTGAACAGATTTTCTTTCCAATTTAGGTTGTAAAAAGTAGCAATACTTACACAATTACTGCGTGTATCAAAAGTACCAAAGCTATACAAAGAAAAAATATCCTATTTTGTGTGCCTAGAACTTCTTTGTCTTTTTTCTGTAGTATTGAAAAAGGAACCAAGTATTTTTTCTAGTAATGTATGCAAGTTTAAAATTCTGAAATTCTGAAATTATTCAGTCTATTGTCTATTAAACAGTAATACATGGAAGATGACCTTTTCGATAGTTATATAATCTAAACTACAAAAAAGATTTATAATTCATCATGAAACCAGTTTTTAATTAAAGATTCATAGGTTGTTAAATGTTTCGCATCGACTCAAACATTGTATCAGCCACACATGGTGGAACTAAACTCAAATCCATAGTCATTTTGAACTGTAATGAAGTTACTGTAAATAAGGCTGATGCAATGTGTGCATATCGCCTCTATTGATATGTGAAGGGTGATTAATGTCACTGCCCACTTCATTGTGAGCCAATGAATCACCGTGTAACACTGCAATCTTGATAAGAGCCACAGAGAGAGAATCAATAACAGCAACGCAGGAAAGTATGTCTTGGGAGTCTGGCAATACTGATGAAAATGGAGGCATTTTCTCTCATCCATCAGCCTGGTTACTAATCAGCACAGTTTTTCCAATCAGCAATGAAATAAAGAGCATGCACAGCTGAAAGTCATAAATACTTTATGCAGCTGAACTATTCTTTTTTTCTCCCTATTCTTCACCTGGTTTACTGCTGTGTACTTCAGTGTCAGCTTTCCAAATAAACACACACGTAAACACACGCGCACACAGAGGTAGCAGCTTGCTGTGTTGTCACATAAAGTCAGATCGGTGGAAAGAAACTGTCAGCAGAAGCAAAAGTAGCATTAGCTTTGACCTTTCATGGAAAAATCTTCAGGTAAAACACAAATATGTTCTGCCAGTGTCTGGAGGACTGCCAATACCCCGTCTCCTGCAGTTTATTGTAATATCTTTGTGATTTTCCTATAGCTACATGTGAATACAAAGTCATTATGCACGGTTAATAGAGGCCAGTGTGTCCTTGACCACGTGGATTATAGCCAAGGCTTCAACTAATGATTATTTTCACTGTGGATTACGCTGCATTCACATACTCCTTGGATGGTCCCATTTCCTGTGTTTGGAAATCATTCTTCCAACTTAGATTTATTCATGAGCTTTTAAGTTGTAATGTGGAAACAACATGGATGCTAGAAATGGTAGACTGGGATATGGTTGTTGTTGTTATACTTGTTGTAGCATCCGGGTGATGGGTTGTAAGGGGTTGGGAAAAATCGATTCTTAGATGCATCACAGTTCTATCTTGAAAGATTATGAGCAGAGAAGTCAATAATCAGGAATTTAAAACATTTTCTACATTATGATTGTCGTACGGCTGAACCAATTCAATGGTGAAATATATTAGATGTAAACGTGCGTCATGGCTTAAGAATTAGCATAGGGAAACTTTTTGGCTTCTGTAAAGTTTAAAATAAAAGGGACCAGGGACAAGTTGTGTGTAACTAAACTAAATACTTTATACGTTTTTAAACAGTAAGAAGAATAAATCATGTATAGAAATCAAATAATTTGATGCATCAAAATGGATTGATAATTGTTTTATAATTTCATTGTAGTCCTACACACCAGAATTGGAACTGGCACTGAATCGAACACCTGATGGGCTGGCTGAGACTAGCGTCCCAGTGTTGTTATCAAAGTATGTTGAAACACTTTGAAGCTTTACTGTATATTACAAAGTGATTTTGTCCCACACTTTTAATTAAGATTAATGCTAATGAATACCTTTTAACTGACTAATCTAGTTCACTCTAGTTACTAATGGTTACAACGAAATACCATATTACAAATAACACTACATATGACCAAAAAATTAATGTGCAACATGTGAATTAAGAGATATCAATCAAACATTTACTTTAGTCTGCCATGTTTCTGCATACATGACATCAACAGACAACAACTCTGCCGGTCGTATACCAAAATTTCCATCGATTTTCTGAAGTGTTGTTCCAACTTCGAGGAGGCGTTCATATGAGTTGGAAACTAATTTTTCTTATTATTCCAACACCACATGAATGCAACTTTAATGTGCGGATTACTTTAATGATTAATCATTTTGTCTGTACATGTAAGAAAATAGTGAAGAATTCTCATGATAATTTCTACCATTATTCTGATACAAGTAATGCTTCCAATGCAGCCTAAAATGCTGGATCGAGACTCAAAGAGTACATGAGTCTACGCACTGATCCGATATCACATTATTTTTTGGCCCCAAAAAAGGACCCTGCTATGTTCCAGTTTTTTAACCTGAGCCAGGCCATACAACAACAATACATGAACAATCATATCACATCCATAGATGTGATATCAATTAGTAAGTGAAAATAAGTTGCAATGTATTTAATGACCGCACAGATTTTTTATTTTTTATTTTAAACATACTGGTATCAGATTGGTATCAGCTGATATTCAAAGTTCAAGTTTTGGAATCAGTATGAGGAAGGAAATAATGGTGACATCACTAATAATTTTCAAGATTTCATCCCATCAGGTCTTAAGCCATCAAATTTACAGTAATGTTTATTAATATGCATTTTCCCCAAAAATATGTAAAGAAACAAAACTAAACAAATCTTCACACTTGAGAGGCTGGAAGCTTTTGCTTGAAGTAATGCTAAAACAACCGAATCAATTATCAATAGTTTCTGATCAGGTCCTTCATTGTTCCATTGCCAAATACAGCTCCAAACAAAAGACAATAAAACTGACCACCAGAGCTCTATTTTGTCTGCATACGAGTTTCTTGTAGGCACTTTAAACCGTGTAGCTGTTGCTGTGTACTGTGTACGGTTGTTTTCAAGAAAGCTGCAGTATGCGTGACCTCAGGTCTAGCGGTGTAAGTGCTATCTTTGCCCTAAAACATTTCAGTCAGCTTGGTTCAAGTCTGTTTTGTACCTTTTCTCAAAAGCCCAGCAGCCCTTCAACAGAAACCACCTCAGCTTAAATCCTACCTCAGTATATTACACATTATTCCTGCTGCTTTCTTGGTTTTGCTTTCCCTCTTGGTGAATTGATTGTAGCTCATCACTCAGCCTGAGCAGGTGCGCACACATTTTCTTTACATTGATTCCTTTTAATTAAATGTTTACTCTACATAAGGACCCTGCCCAGAAAATGGTACATAAAGAATTTAATAAGAAACCTGCTCTCATTAGAAAAAGGGAATGAAAGTCTCATAAATACATGTTATTCAGTGCATTATATACTATATAATAATGCACATTATGAGGAAGGACAACACAAAGAGAGAACAGTGGGATGTATTTATCCTTGCCCTCTCGCTCCTCGGAAACGGACAACAAACCAAGGACGAGTGCATCGACTCCAGCCTCTGCGTGTCTCCATAGACCAGGCTGATTTGCATACTGGTGTTAATATTAACATTTCTTGCCTCAGGATGTTCCTTGAACACTGTGGTCTATTAAAACATAGAAGGGATGGTCCACACTTTCTGTTTAATCTTACATCTAGCTATCGCAAAGATGATTAAACCTGAAACCTTTAAGTGGGAACATGAGTATTGATCTCTGGTGGTGTTGATGTGTTTTTATGTGTTGTAAGTGGATCTTTTATGTTTGGACATTAAATGGTACATCACCCCGAGATTCACTCTTCTATAACAATTGTGATTTGGATGAAGTAGGAATGGTCTTTTGGTGGAATCTGGTTTGTGTTTACATGCACCCTTGTAAATCTTTCTTTTTAGACCAAACTCTGGCTTTTTGGCTCCTGTAAAGAAAATTTATGTTACATGATCCTCATTTTCTGAGCGTTCCTGAAGGGGGGTTGGAGTAGTACGATGGGCACACAGATGGTGTTGAGTTTGCAGCTGAGGCACATGATATGTGGTACTTTTCCATCTCACTCCTACACCAAAGTCTGTCACATGCAATGTGCGGCTGAAGGCACGCAGAAACACACGCACACACACACACATGTTACCAGCAGGTCCTTGTGCTTGTTTGATATACACAACAGCTTGAACTGTAGATTGAAAGCAGTTGTCAGAGAGAGATTGTCAGTCTATTGACAGCTAGGTCACTGACTCAGTAACAATGTGTGAAATCAATCCAAGGACACCAAGACCTGAGCGAGCATTGAAAGTGAAACAAAGGGCGAGATGGAGAAAACACGTGCAACACAACACAACTCCTGGCTTATGCTTTTTAAAGGCAGATTGTGGAGTAATAGAATATAATGACAAATGTTCGAGTGGACATAGTGGTTAGCGCTCACAGCAAGAAGGTCTCTGGATGTTCAAGCTCATGCTCCCGCAGTCCAAAGACAGTTTAGGTTAATTAGTGACTCTAAATTGCCTGTAGGTGTGAATGTGAGCCTGGATGGTTGTGTAAGCCCTGTGATGAACTGGTGAATTGTCCAGGTCGTACCCTGTCTCTTCCTCAATGTCAGCTGGGACTGGATGCAGCCCCTGCAACTCTGCAAAGGATAAGCAGTTACAGATAATGGGTGGAAATATTCAGATCCTTCTGAGGAAAACATTACCATACATTTAATGTATATCAGAATTATTTATATAAGCGTATACAAATACTTTTCATCAGTTTTTGTTCATAATAGCAAAGGTATACAGACATTACCTGAACAAGACTAAAAGCCTGTAGCACACTGCTAAATGGTAAGATTAGCATACTAACAAGCTCACAATAATAATGCTAACATGCTAACATGTTTTAGGCTAATGTGAAAGTCAGTTTTGCAGGTTTTTGCAAGTATTGACAAATTACAAACTTGACCTGATGATGGCACTAGATGATGAAAAGGCAGGGATACCAGAGTTAGTGAGTAAGTAAGTAAATCTTTATATTATTACAAAAAATCTTAAAATTAAATGTTAAATTACAATATAGAATCCAACACAGAAAGACCAAATTAAAAGCCCAAAGTAAAGTTGGGAAAGATCTTTAAAAAGGCTTTCCAAAAGAGATGTGTTTTTTGGAAGCCACTTAAAACAGTCCACACAAAGATTCAGCAAATCCGACTGACTGGGGCAGACTGTGCCAGAGGGGTGGAGCTAAAACTGCAAAGGTGTGGTCGCCTTTTGTTTTTCATTTGGTGTGGGTGATGTTTTAAAGGCAGAGGTTTGAGGATTGGAGTGGTCAGGGAGTGAAATATGAAACAAGGCAATCGGAAAAGTAACTGAGGGTGAGTCATGCAGTGTCTTGTATGTAATCCACAGAATCTTCTAGTTTATTATATGATGTTATAACAGTTCTTACTGATGGAGGCATTTCATGGTAATTCATCGATTAGTTGTCAAGATATTTCTTTCTAGACCACAGATCTAGACTAAATGGTGACAGTAGAGGAAAAATCAGAAGATTACCAAATCCAGAGGGATAAATCCTCTGAGGACTACCAACATTTGTATGAAACTTGGTGCCAATCTGTTAATCAGATGTTGAGTCATTTCACTGGATAACTGGAGAAATCGCCAAAAAGTATGATGTTGTACCTCTTTACTCCCTAGACTTTTTTTTATTTTATCATGCCTGCGATAAAGCATTTCTTCCCTGTACACTAGAAGCATTACATTTGGGATTTCATATTTTAACATTGGGATCTGACAAGGGCATGGCTTCATCACCCCTCCTGTTTGTGATATTCATGGGTGGGATATCAAAGCACAACTGAGACCTGTAGTTTTCCCAGTTGGGTGATATGAGGTTGGCATTTCTCCTATTTGCAGATGATGTTGTCCTTTTGGCTTCATTGGGCCGTGACTTACACTGTTCACTGAAACTGTTTGCAGTTGAATTGGTTGATGGATTGCTCTGTGGAAGAATTCAGGTACCATGGGGTTTTATTCATGAGTAACTGTAAGAAGGATTGTAAGACTGACCGGCGTTTAGGGGCCCTGGTTGTAATAATACAGGCTTTGCGTTAGACTCTAAGTCGTAAAGATAGATCTGAGCTATAAAGCAAAGCTCTCATTCTTAGTTCCCACTCTCGCCTACAGTCACATTCTCTGGGTAGTGACTGAAAGAAAGTTTGTGAATGGTCAGTTCTCTGTTTTGCTCCATGTGTTAACATGAGGAGCTTAGCTTCAGAGGACCTGGATACTGAGCTGATCCTCCTTCATCTGTCTCCTGAACGCCTACCTTCACAAGTGTTCGGAACATGATGGTCTAAAAGAGGATGTAAAGGTAGACTTAGGAAACACTACAGGGATAACATGTACCAACTGGCCTATGAGTGCTTAGTGTCTGAGATGAGATCCGCAACTCACTGTTCAATCTTAGACTGGGTGCTGAATCTTTACTGTAGTAAATAATAACTAACTATATAAGCTGCTGGTGGTGCTAGACATAATGTTGGGAGATCAACATGAAGATCTGTATAAAATGTCATGTCAGTTTGTGAAATATTTCAGTCTGGAACGACCCGACAGACCAATGAACAGACCGAAATTGCTTTTCTAGTCTTTTCTATTTTATCATGGTTGTTATGAAAAATACTTTTCTTGTACACTCAAAGCACTGCATCTGGGATGTTCATTTTTTGACATTGGAATTCATGGACAACATGTCAAAGCACAGCTGAGGCCTGTTTTCCCAAATGGGTGGTATTAGGGTGGTGCTTCTATATGTTGGTGATGTTGTCCTTTTGGCTTCATTGAGCCATGACCTACAATGTCCACTGGAACACTTTGCAGCAGATTGTGATGCAGTTGGGTTTGTGGATTGCTCAGGTTAGGAGGGGAGAATATCCAAGTAGAAGAATTCAGGTACATTGGGGTTTTATTCATGGGAGATGGCCAAAAGGACTGTAAGACTGGCTGCTGTTTAGGGGCACTGGTTGCTTTAACGCAGGCTCTGTATCAGACTCTAAGTAGTAAAGACAGAGCTGAGCTATAAAGCAAAGCTCTCAGTCTTAGTTCACACTCACCTTCGGTCAGAATCTCTGGGTAGTGACTGAAAGAAAGAGTTTGTGAACACAGTCAGTTCTTTATTTCACTCCACGTGTTAGGACGAGGAGCTCAGAGATTTGGGAGGACCTTCAGAGGACCTTGATATTGAGCTGATTCTCCTTCGCATTGACAGGATAGTGCCTCCTACCTTCGGAGGTTCTCAGAACATGCCTGTCTAAAAGAGGATACAAAGGTAAACTCAGGAAACACTACCACCAACCGGTGTGGGAGTGCTTAGTGTTCCCCCAGGAGGAGCTTGAGTAAGTTTCTGGGGAGAAATATGTTTGGGCTGCACTCCTTGCCAGGATAAGCTATTCAAAATGGGTTGTTTAAACTAATGTCTGCTTGTTTTTCCCATGCTGACCATAACGCTGAGGTGTCCTCTGTTTGCCCTTGCTTCCACAGATAACCAAGCAGCAGCTTCAGCAGACCAAGGATCGTTTCCAGGCCTTCCTCAATGGAGACACACAAATTGTGGCTGATGAGGCATTTATCAATGCTGTGCAGAGCTACAATGAGGTATGAACACACCCTAACCAGCAGCACAATTCAGAACCATTTTGTTATCCAAGCACAGGGACTTGATTCTCTCAAATGCATCACTGAATGTGTTGTGCTTTGATTACATACGTCATTCACATCAGAAATGTACAAATGCAACTGAATATTCATTATCTGTTGCACCATATCCTCAGGATCACCTTTTTTTATGGCAGATTTAAAACTAGAAACGACCAGCTTTCAGTCATAAAAAGCACGACAAAATCCTCCTGCTATTCCATGTCAAAATGCTTGTATTCAGACGGCTGAGTGGTAAAATGGTGGCTGAAGCTTTTCACAGTGCAGATTATGAGTCAGAGCATGTGGCTGACACAGCCATCTTTTCCAACCTCGCTATTCAATCCGCAGATGAAAAAGTCATTATTACCGTACATATAGTACAAAACGCAGCCTAGATAGTAGGATACGTTAAAGGCCAAATCCATGATGGAGTTAGAAGCATAGCCATTATGAGAAACTGAGGTTTGAGATTGGAACCATCAGGGAAACACATATATAGGCTGCCATGGAGGTTAATTACAGGATGACCTCTGCAGTATGTAAAAGCTTAGCAAGATTTAAGTTTATTTTGTGATATTTAATCTGAATGTAAATATATTGCAGTTTAAGGCTTGAGGGGTGAAGAAAATTACAAGAACTGTGCTTTAAAATATGTATCCAAACTTGTATAATGCAATGACACATATCCTATTCAACCATCATTAGTGTATCACCAAACATTTTTTTTAATAAAAATGTGGAGCAGATTAACATGTAAGCATCACATAACTATTTTGATTACAGAAGGAGATATTTGTCTTTTCCCTGTCTATACACACAGATCCTGTCACTTTCTACCAACATAAGATTAAGCCAATACTTAAAGCTGTAATATATAACATTTCCATATTAAATTGTCTAAAGATGCTAGACATATGTTTATAAATATTTATTTGAGCTGTGCTCTTATATTATCGCAAATGTTTCCAACAATGTTCAAAAACGAAGAAGAGAAGTCCACAATTTATTCAAAATAACGTGCTTCCTACTTGCTGCTAGTTGCTATAACTTCCGGGAAAGCATGGGATACATCAGAGAGAGGAGAAGGAAGTCGGCAAACATGACTAATTCTAACGTGAAATAAACTTAGATTACTGCGACCATGAATATAATTTCTGCCTGAGTCATGTTAGCGATATCTTCATTGGCAATGGTTGTTTTTTAAGACCCTAGAGAATTTTAAAAGTGAATATAACCTTTTCTTATTGTTTTAATGTGATAGAGACCCCTAGTGGCAGAATTTGAACTTGGATCCTCTTTGTGGAAAATAAGGCTGCAACAATATTCTACAGTAAAGGTTGTAGTTTCTGTAGCATAGTAGTCTTTTTGCAGGGTGAGGTTTCTAGCCTCATGCCCAACCGTCCACCATTTCTGGCTTCTGGAGGTCTTACACAGGAGTTGTACAGGCATTTATGGTAGTCTTCTTCCCTGGCCTATTGTGTCCTAGGTAATAGGTTTACAGTCTCACACTACATGAGACCAGACAGGTTTTGGGTTGTGTGCAACCTGCCCTGGCTTGTTCACCCCAACCAGCTCCAGATGCTTGTGTAACAAAGCTATGGCCATGAATACAAGTTAGATTTTAGTGTATTTTACCAGCTGCATGAGGCAGAATATAGATGGATAAAGTAAAATAATTTTAATATATATATAAAATAAGTAAAAACAAAAATAATTTGATATCAAAAATAAGTAGCATGCAATTTAAAGTTGAGATCTTTATAGATTTTTTAAGATTTAAGAGCTATAATAATATCTCATATATTTGGTAGATTTATAGCATTATGGCTGCTGAACCATAAAATATCATTATATCAACTATGTCCTGATGTAATGATATTTATTATTGTACTAGTGTGACTAAGAGGTTGAGTGTAATACCAGAACACAACATCCTGGAAAATGTTCTGAGATATAACCTAATTGGAAACACTTAAAACCGATACAGCTCCCAAGTGTGTTTGCTAGTCTTCGCTGAGACACTGGTGATTGTGGAATGATGAAAACCTCTTTTCTCGTTTATAATTTCAACACTTAATTAGCCTCAGAAAACATAATGTATAGGTGTAGTGCGAAAGTACTTTTTTTTTCTTTTTTTTTCACTTTATCTCAAAGCATAGTGGTCAATAAACAAAAAAAAAAAAGATAATTTTCAACATAGGTGGCATGTTTGTTGAAACAGTGAGGGCCACTATTATTAGCTAAATTATGGATGATCATAGGTTGCTTTGTGTACGGCCTCTGGCGAATATGTTCTAAATGCTGTGGTCTACCGTTTTCCACATGAGAAACCAAAGACTGACTTAACATCTTATTATTTTCAGCCTGCAAACCTTTGTTATCCACTGATACACACACCGAATGACAAAGCTAATGTACCACTGTAGTGCAATGTTTCAGTACAGTAGTCGCTGCTTTTCCGCCATAATGGATGCTAAGAACAAAATGTGACTGTCAGAGTGACAAAGCAGTCAGCTCTGATGGTTACTTTGCTTGATGCTGTGACAATATAGCCTCGCCTTTCTCTGTCCTTGTTAGTCTGTCATTAGCAGGAGACAGAATGCAACTCACAGTCGTACATATATGCCTCTGATTATTTATTTGAAATGAAGAAAAACAGTTTAACGGTTTCCTTTTGCTTACAAATACATTTACTGTTTGAGACAGTGCGACAGAAAAGCTTTGCACTACTGCTGTTTACTATAAATATGAATGTTTAGAAACTAAATGTAACTAATCATTTAAAATAATATCTTTTACATAACTGTAATTAGTGGTATTGCTCTCTCCCACTGTAGGTGTTCCTGAAGAGTGACCGTGTGGCTAAGATGGTCCAGAGCGGCGGCTTCTCAGCCAACGATTTCAGGGAAGTGTTCAAGAGGCACATTGAGAAACGTGTGCGCAGCCTTCCAGAGATCGACGGCCTGAGCAAGGAGACAGTGCTCAGCTCCTGGATGGCCAAGTTTGACACCATCTACCGGGGTGACGAGGATCCTCGCAAGGCGCAGCAACGCATGACTGCCAGCGCGGCCTCTGAGCTGATCCTGAGCAAAGACCAGCTGTATGAGATGTTCCAGAATATCCTCGGCATCAAAAAGTTTGAGCACCAGTTGCTTTATCAAGCCTGTCAGGTAAGATCTACAGGTGTCTACAGGTGATATAAGAGGTTTTCACACTTGGCTCAAATACTTGAGTGCTGGCACAGTATTGTTTCAGTTTTTTAATGTGTTGGTTGGTGGAGGAACCATTTTAAGCTTATTTTTACACACAAGGTGACTCTAAACTGTGGTGAATGTCACAACATTATAATTGTCTAAACACTGTAAATACTAACCGAAATACTTTTCTAGCATTATTTCAATATAGTTATAAGAGCCTGACCTATGCTGGAATTTTGGGGCCAATGTCGATATTTGGTAGTACAAAATATACTGGCCAATTTATCATATACATATACATATATATAACACGTAACCCAAACATATACCACACACTATTTCTAATTGATCCATCAAGGGTGGTTATGAAGCACTTGTGACAAAAATGTGTAATAGATGCAGGATATTTTACAGGGCAGCTGTGGTTCAGGAGGTAGAGCAGGTCATCCACTAATCAGGTCAGTGGTCTGATCCGTGGCTCCTCCAGTCTGTGTGTTGATGTGTCCTTGGGCAAAACACTGAATCCCAAATTTCTCCCGACAGGTGAATGTTGACAAGTGCTGTAAAGCATTTTGAGCCCCAGCTCAGCCCATCTACCCTAAGCATCTTTTTTCTGAGTATCCTATGTAAAAAAACAAACAAAAAACCTTTCAATATTGACGCATACTGAACACCATACGCTGATACTGATATATCTGTCATAGGTGAGTATTGGAAGACAAAATCGGAGAGCCAATAAATTGTCCAGGCTCTATTAGTTTTGATTTTCTCTTCCCTTAATTGTACAACAGTAACACTAATTTGCAACAGTTTCAAGTGACTTCTGTTGTTTAATAAAGCAAACAATGTCAATTATTTACTGGTTTCATCTTCTCTGAAGTGAGAATTTGCTGCTTTTCTCTTTTTTTTATATCATTCTAGTTTGTATATCTTTGAGTTTGGGACTGTTGGTTAGAAAAAAGGTGTCTCTGTGGGCTGTCAGAAGTTGCCATGGCCATTGTTGCAACCCTGGCTTTAGGCCAGACCAGCTTTTGAGGAGAACCTGAAATGTATTTTCTTACCATGTCCAGATTTGACAGCACCTTTCACAATTCACAAAATGTACCAGATTCTTGGGGGAAAAAAAACAAAAAACAAAAAACTGGCAATGGTCTAAAAAACTCTTTGGTCCAAGTGTGAAAAAACAATATTCTAGTCTATCTGAATAAGACAACTGTGTGACACTAGGATAATGGACATGGTATCACCAGAACTGTCAATATAATCAATGAGTAGAGATGTTTAATTTTGACAAATACTCAAAATTAATTACCCTTGTATCATGTGGATTAATGATAATAATGACTATTCAATGAGTCCTGGTGTTTGTTTATGTACAGTATTAACTTTTGCCACAGACAGCAATGATGTTGTCTGTGGCAAAAGTGAATAGACATATTTTATTATGTAAATACAGTATGTCTCAAGATATATCTCCTGATACCAGGCCAGCAATACTTCACTGTAGTGGAGATATGTTGAGATTGCAGGTGGATAATAGTGGACACTGGGGTGCTCGTGTCAGGCATAACTCTCCTTCCCGTGCTGTCTTTACTGCTTTACTGCTCTCTGTGGGAATGCTGAAAGCAGCACTAATGTATTCTTTCTTCAGGGAGCTTGATTAAAAGTCGAATCACGGCAGGATTTGGAGGAGGGCTCCGACACATTTACATCGGCTCATCATTTAATGCATGAAAAACATACCTCTTCTTTTCATTTAGATCTAATGGTCACGCCTCTTGGAAGCTGATGAGTTTAAAAACGCTGAATTTCTTTGGGCTAGGTGTCATCCTTCTTTCAACAGTTGCTAACATTTGAATCTGCACAGATGGCATGAGGCGCTTTTAAACAAATGAGATTGTTCAGTATTGTTCGAATGTCTCGGCTGGCAAAGATCAATACAGGCTCTGTTCTTCAGGGTGTTCATTTGTTAGATGCTTCTAATGCTGAGGTGCAATACATCTCCACAGCCTCCAAATCCAGGGTGCATTTTTCCTCCCAAGCCTTTGAAGATGCTTAACCTAGTTTTTTATAATGTGCTGGCAGCAGAGCTGTTAGTATAGGGTCAGAAATCTACATTCAGAACATAATACCATTTCCCTGAACAGATCTCACTCTCAGCAATGCAGCCCTACTAAAGAACAATACACCATAAAGGCCTGTATGCTGCAGAATCATACTGTGGTCTAATACTGGTTTCTGACAATTACATGTAGGTAAAAACGGCACATGGATTTGGATTGTACACTCTTAGAAATAAAGGTGCTAACTAGAGGGGAGAACCTGGTAGAACCTATTGTTTTCACTTGGAACCCAACATAAAGGATTATACCTGGAACCATCTCTGAAGACTTTACCCAGAATCCCCTGTGAGAGGTTGTACAGAGAACCCTTCTTTGGTGTAATGGTTCCACTCAGACAGAACACTCTCTGAGGGTTCTATGCAGAACCATTCCACCCTCTGAGGGTGCTAACACGAACCCACACAGGGGGTTCTACTAATAACTTTTACATTCCAAGGTTTTTATCTATAACATACTTAAGGAGTTTTACAGTTCATATTCCAAGGCTTTTATCTAGAACTCGCCCAGTGGGTTCTACCGAGAAGCTTTTTACATTTCAATGGTTTTATTTAGAACAGACTCAGGAAGTTCTAAAGAGAAACTTTTTATATTATGGTACAAAGAACCCTTGACTGAAGAGCTCTTTGAGGATTTCAACAATCCTTGAATAACTCCTACTTCCAAAATAGGGTTCTTTAGATGAAAGAGGTTCTTAATGGAACCCTTAGTACAAAGAACCTTTGACAAACCCTGTCATCAAAAAAGGGTCCTTCAGAAGCATGTGGTTCTGCGTAGAACCATAGCCCTTTAGAAAAAAATCTTCTGGGGCTCTTATTTCTAAGAGAGTAGTTGTGAAATGGAACAGATTTGTCTTAAATTGATAATTCAGTTGACACACATCCACATGTGAAGGAAAAGTACAAAATTTGCATGAAAGAAATATCACTTTTTGTTTTCACTCTCACTGCTTTTCCAGCTGTTCCTGGAGTCCTTTTCTCTCTGCATTCGTTAGCTGCTATAATGAATATATCAGCCTCCACTTAAGTTGACTTTGAGCATTTCTTCAGTAAGCAAACAGCAGCCATATTCTGCCCTCTGCTAAATGATAAAAACCTCTCTTAAAAGGAGACGCGGCAATCCAGTCAGCATGGCTCAGGGCTGCTGGGATTTGATGAAAGGTTTTCATGGATTGGCTGGGATTCAGAGGCCATCGTTTTTTTTTGTTTTTTTTTAGCTGTTATCGCTTGGGATTTACATTTTTTGCAGTTACATCCAAATAGTAGAAAGACAGCACTGGTCTATTTCTGTCTCATGCTGAAGTAAGAGCAGGCCCTGGAAATGACTAACACACTGATTAGGCTGGTATGGCCAGTGGCTGCGCCAGCCACACTGAGCACACACTGCTCCCTGTTGGCTGCACAGTTATCTAGCTGTGGTTACACCAAGCATGACCAAACAACTGTGAGAAAACGTGTCTGCTGTCTACATTACTAAGCAGTTTTGTAAACCCTAATTTGTTAACTATATTAATAGAAATCTGTGGCCTAAATAAACATTTAATAAAAAAGATTTAAGAACCTGGCTGTGGTGTGCTTCAGATTTTATGGCATAAATCAGTCATATAACTGCAAGGAGTAAAGCAACCAGCATGTGAAAAGATATATCTGTTAAATCCTTTAATCAAAACTCCTTTGCTATGCACACTTTTTGCAAAGGGTACAGCACATTCTGAGAAGTTCTTGTTAAGCTTTGTCAAAGGAAGAATCTCAAATACTACAACCAACATTTTAATTTTCTCAAAATTATATTGTTGGTGAAATATGTAACATATCTTATTGTTTGCATTTTTGAAACTGTGGGTGCTTCAGATAATTTCCTTGTTTTGAAGGGAAAAAAGTACATTTTAGAGTAAAGGAAGGAGAAATTACACAGACATTTTAACATTTTGTCAGCATTAATTTAACAGGATTTAAAATACTTTTACATTATTTGAATGTTATCACAACTGGCTCAACAACAAATGATTACCATGTTTTTGAGAGTAATTGTTTACTGCAGTTCCAGAGTAGGGGTATAGTATTAGTGCTTCGTTCTTCACTGTTTGGCCACTAGGGGGCAGTAGATCTCCAAAACAAGCAAATGCAGATGTTAAAAGATTTAGTTAAACTACCTGGCTGAAACAGAGTATTTGTTTTTTGTAGTGTGAAATTGTTTGGCAACTATAATTAGGGCCTCAATTAAATTATGTTCATTATCAAATAATTTGACAACTATTTTCTCAATTAACATAAATTTATCTTCTGCCTGTTAACTGTAAAAAAAAAAAAAAAAAAAAAAAGTTGCTCATGTTTTCCCACAGCCTAAGGTACCAACTTCATATTCTTTGTTTTTTTTTCAAAATGTAGTCCAAAATCCAATTATATTAAATTTATTATCAGACATGACAAAACAAAGCAGCAAGTCCTCACAAACCAGTGAATGTTTAGCATCTTTGCTCAAAAAATTACAGTTACAATTGCTTCAGCTGTTGGACTGTCAACACTGCGTGCAGTTTTCTCATGCTGAGGTGTTTTAATCATCGATATTTATTCACACCAGTGGGCTCTCGCTAACTAAAATGTTTCCTAATCTCAAGCGGCTGATTAAATTACTTAAGCCTGGGAGTCAAAATAAGGCACAAGCACATCAGAATAAGACTTTCCCCCCACAGAGCTGTAAATCGTGGCCTGTGGGCCCCCCAGACTGACAGACCACACTGAAATCAGCTTTCCTTCACTCAGGCTCTGAAGGAGACCCCTCTTTTTCCTCTTTAATTTGTCTTGTCAGCAACTGTTAGTTGGGAAATGAGGCCTGAGCTCTTCCTGGTTTTAGCCTGTAGCTGATATAATTGCGTAATGGAGCCTCTTCACTGCACACAGGATTGGGAGAGGGAGAAAGCATTTGCTATGCCTGCCCAGCTACGTCTAAGCTGAAAAAGCAGTGATGCTGAAATGCACAGTGAAGCCTGACTGCACCAGCATGGTTTGGAATCTGGACAGTGTTTATTGTAAGAAAAAAAAAACAGTAAAAAGAGCATCTTTGTCCTTGATAGAAATGTCATAGCTAAACTACACTACAAAAAGATCTCCATCTTTCCAAGTGCCAAGTAAAAGAACTTCTGAAAAATATTATTTTCTCATGAAATATCTGCCAATGATTATTTTGAACCTGTCCCAAGTAACATTACAAATCAACTTGTTTTGAAAAGACTTTTTGTAAACCTGCAGTAATTGATTTTTGGCTAGTTAGGAAAAGTTCAACAAGCCATAAACACAACATATTATCAACTTATACAGGTGATAAGGAGTTGTGTGTCAGGTGAACTGACAAAAATATGACAGTATTCTCCGGTTAGCTCTATTTTAGTTTCTACCACCTGACAGGGGAAACATCTGGCTCTTTTGCTGCTAAAGGCTCCATTATGTTCACAAGTTAGTCACTGACTTTATTTTTCTGCTGTGGCACTCCACATGTAACATAGAGTGGGCTTATCAGAGCTTTCTCTGTAAAACAGCTGCCTGCTGCATCTGGAAATGAAGCTGGAGAGAGTGAACAAACCCACCGAACAAAGACACTTCCAAAAGATGTCTTTTGAATGTCATGTCACATTGAAAAGACGTCCCCTGAGGAGACAGAATCAAAGTTTTTATGGCGTCTTCTGAGCTGCCATTGTTGACGTCCAAATGAGACTTGGCCCAGATTTAGCATATAAAACTCTCCCTGGTGCACTCTCTCTTTCCAATTACAACAATAAATTTGTTGTTAATAAATTATACGTATTATTTATTTGTTTAATCAAAATTAAAAAAATATATGAATCACAGGCAGTTTCCTGCACCATTGTTACACGTCCACAGATGTCCAAAAAACTTCTGAGCCACATGCTGAGATATTGAACTGCATGTCAACATCCAAGAGGGGTTGTAGTCAGACGTCCAGATATTCAACCTGCTTTGCACGTTGTGCAGACATACAGATATGGTCCTGATGACTGCAGCAGTACAGACATGATCTGCATGTCTGTAAGATGTCTCATGTGTGCTTAGAAAATGATACAGTGAACCCATGAACCAAAACAGTGAGCTGGAATACACTAAAATTAGGGGAACTGTAGAGTCAGGCGAAAATTTCTCCTATAAATGAGCCCTTCACATTAAACAGAGATACCCAATATAAAATAAGTTGAGGTGATTTTTTTTTTTTTAACCATGCGCACTCATGAGCACATTTCCTAATTAGCATGCCTTGCATGTTCTACCCTCACACGAGAGGCTTTTTCTCACACTGCACAGTTTTTTGACACACAAATGAAACCCGCATACAGACACATAGTCACACACAGCAAGTCTAAATATAGTCCAGCTGCTTCCTCCAGGTCCTATCCAGCTCTGATCTAGCTGCCCGCCCAGCCTTTGTTGTCCTCAAGAAACTGCCCCTGGCCGAGCGTGCTGCACTGTCTGCCGCTAATGTCCCAGCATCCACCTGCGAGTCTGTCATCAGCTGTGCTGTTAACTACCCGCCTGCTTCTGCTGTACCACCTTTAACCTGCTGTCAGCTTGGCTAACACTGACACAATGTCACCTTTATTCAGCTGCAGTGCTGCTGTCAGCTTTAGTAACACAGAGCGAAACCTACCTTTAGCCAGTCTTATTTTATATGAGATTGCCTGTCCACCTATATCGCGCCTGTGGGCCATTGACAACAGTGACCTTTTAGTGGGTGTAAGCCAGATAAGATTGGGGTGCTGTGGGGCTCAGCAGGGGGTTGCTGTGAGTTCACACAGTCACTGACCTCCAGCTCGACTCCCTCCCACAGCCATAACTGTCTTTGCTTTTCACTGCTGTCAAGAGAGACATGAGAGTAATAGAAGAAACTTGCCCCATCCCCCTCCACATTACATGCTTCAGAGTCTCTCATGTTAGCCATTTTGCAGATGAGCTGCAATCTGCACATAGACACAATGACAAATGTTATCTGCTGCTGCAGTACGCACTTGTGAAGTACTGTTGAGGATTTTGCAGTCTTGAGAATTTGCCGGGGCAGATGGATTTAGGTCTGTTGTGTTTTTTTTTTTTGTGGGAGGGGAGGCACAAGGTTGAGATAGTAAAAATGCAGTGTCAGACACCGGCAGGCCAAGATGCGGGATTTCCAGGCATGGCGGTGACAGTTCTTTTGGGAGCACACGAGTCAGATGTCGCTGGCACCGCAGTTGAATAGTGCCCAGTGCTGTGAGTGTTTTGACAGGCAGCACAGGATCGCCAGCAGCAGGGGGAAAGGAGCCGTTGAAGCACAGCTCAGGCTGGAACGCAATCATTATCAGTCACAGTTCTGGTTGTGGATGAATCTGGTTTTCTGCTATTGGACATGACAATGAGGGAAAAAACAACTCCTGCTTGTGAGAGTTCCCAGTGTTGCTTTGTTCTGTGGCAGAACAGTACTGAGTACTACTGTGCTGCAAGTGCAGACATTCTGCTGCAGCTGGTGGCAAAGTCTGATTATGTGCTCTACTAAACAGGAACTCTGGGTTATGTAGCAGGGTGGCTGTTTAGTGGCCAGTGCTGGTAACACACTAGACCTCCTCCATTTAAGATGCCATCTGGCTGACATCATTTGATAATGTGCACATCAGTGAGCAGAATCAATTACAGAAATACTGTAGGTAATGATGGAAAAATCCACATCAGCAAAATGTCTAGATTAAAGAAATCAAAGATTCTAATTCTGAAAATTATTTTCAACTGCTTATATGACCAAGATGCTTATAATTCCTTTAAGAGTACTTATTTTAACTGTGTTTTTATGTTAGAGGACCCTATCTGTGCCACTCTTTTTCTAGAGTCTAATCGATATATCGTTCATCTCATATTATTGGTCATCAAGGACCTCATATTGGCCTATCGCAGATATATCATATTTTTATTCATTCTTAATTGAAATGGCCTGAAAGTAACTGATATAAACACAGTACTGATATTTATTTATCTATTTTACAGTGATTTATTCTTTGTTGTCTCTGTTTTCTAAGTATCCATTTCTAGATCTGGTTGACAGTTTTTATTATTTAACATGTTAAAGAATATTTTACTTCAAATATTCCCTTTTTAATTAATGCACATTTGCAAACTTATTTGTTAAAAAAAACAGCCTTCTGAGTATTATTGTGTAGAAACATTGATTCACAAATGGGGAACATTCAACATAGGAATGGTCGAGCTCAAACATTCATCACATCAGCCACCACATCATAATCAGTAAATGTATTCCCCTCTTTATTCAGTATCAGTGTCGGACTCAAAAATCGGTCAGGCTCTACTCCCCCCCCCCCCCTTAACGGCTGCACTGTGACTTCAGCTCATTCTCTCTTAAAAAGGATTGCTGGAAGGGGCAGGGAATCAATATGGTAAAGCCTGAAAGACAAGGCCTGTTAATGTAATAGGAGTGGGTGAAATACCATAAGGCAAAGAGAGGTCAGCTCTGGCATGCGTCCCAGAAGCAGCAGCAGACCAGAGGAGTTTAGAGCACCGTATCACACAAATAGATCCAGGAGCTCAATAGGAGAGAGCATGCAGCTGTGCAGAGATGATTCTCCCGTTAGTGGTAAAAAAGGCAGGACTATATTTATTTAGATTTAGAGAGGTGACTGTGACCGCTGAGCAGAACAGTGCAGGAGTTGGGAGTAATTTTGATTGAAAATCTGGAAAAACACAAACCCCTTTGGTTTAAATTCCTGCCACTGATTACTGATGCATTTACGACCACAGGTTAAAAGTGAATAGTCCTCTGAGTAGTTTTAAGTAGAATACTTTGTACTATTATTTAGGTTTTGTTAAGGCCAGACGTTTTACTCATATCTGAGCAGTATTTCTGCAATGTAACAGTGCTAACACTTGAGCACAGGCTTGCTGTGTAGTGAATTATGATTTTAAAGTAAGGAGATTACATACTGTAATGCACACTTAGGTAAGGGTAAAATTACAGACTGAAAAAAAAACTTAATAAAAGTTAAAGTACCCAAAGAAAAGACTTAATTACAGAAATTTGAGTAGTTGAAAGTTGTTACTTCTGGGGCCCGAATGATAATGGATTTTTGGGGCAGGTGCAGATACTGATATTAGGGAGTAAAGGAATTCTGATGGGTACATCCTGTTTTCACACACACACACACACACACACACACACACACACACACATACACACACACACTTGTTTGCACTTTGCTGTGTGTGCATTCTGAAAGGTAGAAGGTGATAAAATCTAAACAGATAAAAACTCAAAACTATAAAAAAAAAAAAGGGGGTGGCTTTCGGAAACACAGTTGTCAAATAAAAAAAAAAAAGTTACAGCCAGTCTTGCAGCTAACAAATATCAAGTGTCACTTCAAATTTGCTACTTTAACACATTTCTATTCCAATAGTTGTAATGCACCTTTGTCACAGTAAAAAAGACAAACTGAAATATGTGCTCTATGAAAACTATGGCATCGTACTATCCCTCAGTTTTAAAATACAGCACTTGCGCGTAAAACTCAAGGATTTTGCAGTATAATAACTCCTGGGTGAGACAAGGTATATTTAATTTTTCACTGGCGACTTGTACAACACGACTGTGTGGAAAGGTTTGTGACTCCCCAGGTGCCACTGTGCTGCAGATATGTCTCAATTAGGCTTCCGTCCGCATAGAGGAAATGGTGGTGACTGGTGAGTCACAACATCACATTTGACAAGAATGAGCCGTTTTGGCTGAGAGAATAACCGAAGAAGTGAAGCTCAGAGCGGGAGAGAGACATCAGCCCTCTATTCTATTTCCTTGTGTCAGCTAATACAAAACCCTCATTCATTATTGATGTGAGGGAGCCATGAATTTCTCTGCTTTTCATTACTCTGGGGCAGAAACTAGGCTAACAGATGTCAGGCATCTTTGCCCTGGAGCTGATATGGTCCTATGCAGGCAGTTCTTAAGCATTTTAAAGAAAGAATGTTACCACTGGTTTTATTTCAGTTTGCCAAATAACTTGAAATGCCCCCCTTCAAGTCAAAGCTTCTCTTTATCAGTGTGAATGTGTTTCATTTTTGTAATTTACAGATATGATCTTCATTTTTACTGGCTCCTTCTCAGCTCGGCTGTTTCAGAGAGTTGAATTTTCATTCTGCTGATTGAAATCAACGAGAAAAGGAAAAAGTCCAAACACTCGACACTTTCAAAAAGACCTCTCCACAAACAGTGGTCCATTCACAGTCTCTATGGTGATGGCACCATGGTTCCTATGAGGGAGAGATGAATTTCCTTTTGATTTTGATCTATTCATGTACACTGCCACACCATGCTGCTATGATTGCAGCCCATTTGGACAAACTGAAGCTCTAATTAGCCTTTTTATGCCCTGCTGTACCATTCCGCATCATTACCAATCTGCATGAGCACCTTTTGGATTGCATGGTCACATTTGCTTCAGCTCACTTTTTAATGTGGTCGAGCTTAGATATCTGTCATTTAAGCCCTGTTCTCCCTCATAGTTAGCATTAAAGGAGAACTCTGTTGATTTTAGACATCAAAGTCTGTTTACAGGTCTTGGGGAGTACTTCTGCATATGTGATAAAAAAATTTAAAGCCTTTTATCCCTCCAGAGGGAGCTGTGCAAAATCTGATCTGATTATCTTGAGTGATGTCACTTGGGGCTGAATCTTGAAATTCTGAAAAAAAAAATAAGCTAAATGTGTGGAGTTAAAAATAATTAATCAGACTTCTGTAGCTTGCTTCCCATATCTGCTCGAGGCCTGTAGTTAGAGGCTACATTAGCCATGTTAGCCACTAGTAGGACTGTTGGCAGTCGAGTTGCATTTTGTATAATGTAGATACCAGGTTTTTGACAAAGAAGAAAGCATGGCATTGATTTTGATCCTTTTTTGACTGTCAAACAAATTCATGTCACCTCAAACAGAAATTGTTTGCAAAGTCTATTGTAAAAAATATTTTAAGTTATTCTGTGATTACATCTTGTTGGTTAGCTTATATTCTTCCTCCTCTTTGCTTTAGTGTGTGCATTGCTGTATTTCTCTGAGGAATTGTGTGAAACTGACAGCAGGGTGTTTTTGCTGTTGCCTGCACGCTCACAAACATTCATATATGTCCCCATACACATTAAACAAAATAGGAACCCATCCTTAAAAGCTCTAGGCCTATTAGCGTAAAACATCTTAGGATGCCTTTAAATGATGAGTGAATGCAACAAAATTGTTTCCGTCCATCATAGATTCTTTCTACATCTCACTGTTGACCCACAGAAATCCTGACAACAGACTACCTGTTTTTATGTGCATTTGCATTACATTTGGTGTATCGATAAAAGAAAAACAAACTTGGCAACAAACTACTTAGAAACAGACAGCATAGATAAATTGTAACGTAAACGAAGCATTTGAGTTGTACAGACACAGAATCTTGTGGTCTACTGAGGGACAGAAATCAGCAGATCTGTGTGGCATGATGAGGAGACTAATTAATGTTCTTCAGATTAATACATAAAACAAACATAAATGTCATGTTTTTGTTGTTGTTTTCTACATTGCTTTGAGATTTTAATGTGCAACTCACTTAGTCTTGCTGTGCCCTCTTCTTCTGCCGTGGTTTAATGGCACGTGACTGTTTCACCAGCTGTTTATCTCAACAGATTAACTCCTAATATTTCATAACAGTAGTGGATGAAAATGTGTATTCATTCGATTTTCATTTCATCATTTGGTTCAAATTTGCTTTACATTTGAATGGAAACCTAGCTAATGACTTTACTGATTTTCCATTACTCAGTAATTAATCTGACTATTTAAAGTCATTCAGGTAACTAGTCAGAATGACAGAATGTCCGTCCTTTATTCCAGCTCATTTCTTTGCTGTTGTCACGTGGCTGGCTGTCATCTCAGCATGCACTGGGGGAATGGTTAGGAAATTTAATCTCTAAATTGCAATGTTCAAAATATATAATAACAAAACTCCACTATGTCATCAACAATATATATATATATATATAAATAACTTGTATGTACCCTACTAAGGGATTTGTTGGATTTCTCATCTTTTCTGGTAAGATAAACTACACTGGGAGAAGAAGGTGACCTTTGACCCTGACCCCTGGCTGTGTTAAAGTATTGCTGGACTCTTAATGTGACCTCATTGACCCGCTCCTCTCTTTTTTATCAATAGCTGGACAACCTGGATGAGCAGGCTGCACAGATCAGAAGAGAGCTGGACGGTCGTCTTCAGATGGCCGACCAGATTGCCAGGGTGAGTCAGACTCTGTGGGGGACTCAGATTGTTTTTTAATATGCTTTGTTTTATAGTTACTATGTCACTAATATGGTGGAACTTGAGTAAACATCGTAGTGGGAGCTTCCACCCACAACTGAAAAGATTTTTGCTATTTCAACAAATGTATGTTCACAAATTTGACTATGTCTTTTACACTTAATTAGGTATCCATCATCTAAAAAAGAAGCTCCTGCACTAATCTTACTTTTCTGATTTTAGCATTTTGGAAACTTCAGCATGTACTTCATTGTTAATTGACCCTTCCTTAATTGCTGTTGCTTCGTCTGTCAAGCTTTCCTTTCCTCACACTGCACATACAGTGATAAACAGATTCAGTGGCAGATTTAACATCGACATTGACAATAATTTTGAAACATTTGGTCTACAGTTCCACAAAGAAGTAAACAAACGCAGCTCCATTCTAGCTGACGGCCATGGATTTTGTCAGCTAAAATGATGACTCCTGCTATCAAAGTGTAGCTAGTATAAGTCTAATGCTTAAACTTCTTGAGTCAGCTGAGAAGTCTGTCTCCTGCTTTTGAGGTGTCTATCATCTGACACATTTTGAAATGAGAAGCCTGTCAAAGGGTCTTAATGTTATGTGGAGTTAATGGCTGTTTCATGATGTAACATTAATACTAAAAGACTGAGACGAAAGCTAATTCCCAGTACGACACATATATGTACACGATAGACGACAGGCACCACAGGCCTGTCAGAATTTGCATTTCTCTACATGTTGAAGTAGTGTGGTTGGGGCTTTAAGAATAGCGATACTTGGCATCTCATGAGTTTAAAGGTAGATGTCCTTTTGGTGGTCTTTCAGAAACATAAAACACAAGACCAAACATGTGAGGAATGGACTTGGACTTAGTTATGGTTGTTAATCTATGATCAGACACTTTCTTTTGGGAGGAAAGGCTTAGAGAGGGGTCAGTTGTTGTCAAGACTGTGATTGTTGCTGAGTCTTTTCTGTTTTGTCAATAGGGCGGCAAGTTCCCCAAATTTGTGTCTAAAGAGATGGAGGCCATGTACATCGAGGAGCTCAAGTCCTCAGTGAATCAGCTGATGGCCAATCTGGAGAGCATGCCTGTGTCCAAGGGAGGGGAGTTCAAACTCCAGAAGCTGAAACGGGGACACAACACCTCCATCATTGACATGGGCCAGGAGGACGAGAACACACTGTCCAAGTCTGATGTGGTCCTCTCTTTCACTTTGGAGGTATAGTGCAATAGGAATGAGGCTAAATATGATTGTGTAATCAAATATATGTAAGAACTATGACAAAGTTTAAGTTTTTTTGGACAGATGGAGCAAACTTTATGCAATTAGAATATCTAAACTCAGTGCAAACTACATCTGCCTAAACCAGAGCTCATAAATCAGAGCTGTCGTTGACTGCTTGTCTGCTCAGTGCTAAGTATAGAAACAGACAGCAGACCTGTTCAGGGGGTTGAACAGATGAAATGTGAGGAACAGGCTGACACACATTCACATTCACACACACGCGCACACGCACAAAAACCCTTTTACCTGCTCTTTAACGGGGGAACGTGACTCATCTTGTTATCAGCTTGTCTGAGATGAGCTATCACCACAGATCAGGAAGCCATCGCACCTCATTCCTTATGATGCAGTGCTATTTCAGAATTGGGAAGTGCATAATGTGCCGACAGAGAATATGCCCCTGTTTTTGCAGTTTCTTAACGCCATTATGGAATTTGAATGCTGGAAATTATTAGCACAATAGCTACAATTAGCTGTTTGTGTGAGGTGGTAATTCCACAGTGCTTTAGTAAAGCCTCATTTTTCAAGACTGTTTACTTTCCAAGTAGTTGGCTGCAGCAGCTGCCAGAAATCCCTCAGCAACAAACTAGGAGAAATCTCTTTGGAGAATCCAGTTGGAACCAGCTGTAATATAGATCAGGTCCTTCAGTATTTCTGATCCCTGTGGATGACAATATGGAAACATTGGTATGATGATGTTCAGAGATAATTATAAGTCCTGGATGAGTTTTGGAGTCTGTAGTTTACTTGAGTGAAAAGGCTATTTTCATGTTATAAATGTAGCAGTTTATTTCTGATCAGGTGTAAATTAAAGAGATGGTTTGGATTATTTGATGTGGGGTTGTATGAGGTATTAATCAATAGTGTATTCCCCACAGCAGATCACAATCAATTGCTCGTATTCTGCTGCCTTAATCAGTCAGTTTGATTATCTATTGTTACTTTGATGAATCCTGACTATCCTTTTAAAATACCAAAGTCACACAATAATACAAACTAACTAACAGTTAGCAGCATTAGACCAGCAACCCTCATTTTCTGTAAGGTAAAATTGCTGATTTTGCCTGTGGAGAGAGCAATATTTGGCTCATATAATGCCAGTGTTCTGTCAAATAAAGTGGTGAAAATATTCCAAAAATAGCATAGACTTAAACTGATATTTATTTATTTCAGTTGCTAAACTGCATTTTATCGCTGCCCTGTCCACAGCAGTTATTGTTTCTGTGCTGGTGCTCCTCTCAGCTTCTCCAAACTGGGGTCTGCCGACTGACATCTACTGTAGGTGATACTGCAACTATTGATAATTACCTCATACAACCTCACTAAAAATAACCTGGACTATCCCTTACAAATAACAAATAAGTACTCAATTAATATTTTGAATTTTGTCTTAAAATTCCCATAGAAATTAAAGCATTTTTTATTTATGGATGCCCAGCTAGCATGCATCTGTAGGATGACTGAACTGATACTTATGTTAACAGTCAAATAAAACATATTGGCTTGATGAAGACGTCAGTGGATCATATTTCTGCCTTTGGTTGTCCCCCTAGGAATTTACAGCTATAATATAATAGTAACCCCTGGCAGTGTTAGTACTATATTGTATTCACTGAGCAATTAAAGACTATGTATAAGATTTGGTGTGGCAGATTTTGCCTGCAGTACCAGCAGTTTTGATGATAAAGAGTTCTACTTTACAGGAGAGATAGCTGTAATTTTTATAGGCTGGTCCAGTAGAAGATCTGCTAAAATTGACATTTTAGTAACATGAAGGCACCTGCTACAGGTGTAAGTAGTGAATGTGGCTGGCATAGTATTTCTAAAATATCTATAAAACTGCAAGGGTTTGCCGCCTGCAGATTTGCTCACGACTTTCTGCTCTATGACCTCTTTGAAGTGATGAATCACTCTTTGTCTGCAACAAATCACTGAGGTGTCTGTGCTTCCTAGGTGGTTATCATGGAAGTGCAGGGGCTGAAGTCTTTGGCTCCCAACAGGATTGTCTACTGCACCATGGAGGTGGAGGGAGGTGAGAAACTCCAGACCGACCAGGCAGAAGCATCCAAACCAACGTAAGGGCCTGAGCATTTTTTTTCCATATATTTGAGTGTGAATTATTGTCTACCGCTGTTTAAACTTAGGTTCAGGTTATTTTATTTGCACCCATAACTAGATTTGGTTTGAAATAGAAGATTAGAGTCCATCTTTGCTACTGGAGTCCCAGTTTTAATATTAAATCAAAAATGTATCAAAATTAAGTCAAGCCAAATCAAGCATTCACAGTACAATGCAGAGTGAAATTCTTAATAGATAAATTAAGTGAAGATTAATCCAACAATCAAATAGAGAAGAATCTATCAAGATCAGATAGAATAGAAATGTATAAAACAGAGTCAAAAATGAACAGTACAACAGTTATGATTCTCAATGTTGAGTGTGTGGTTCAGAATAATTAAACAGTAAAACAACATTACAATATAACCAGAGCAGAATAACAATGTAAGGTGACAGTGTGAAAGTGACATATGGCAGGTGGATGGATTAGAATTTATATGTGTGTATGCGTGTGTGTAGAGTCATTTCAGTTCAGGTTTGGTTGTTAAGAAAGCTCAAACATTTCAAGGCAGCTTACTTCAATAGATTTTGAGTTTAAGATTTGAAAAGGTTTTACCAATTAATAATGTTTTGTTGAGATAAATGACTTTTCTTCTTTAGATAAATAAACTTAAATCTTTGACTTTTAGAAACCCCAAAAAATGAATATTTTAAAAAAAAACTAATTTAGGTGAAAGTGAATAATGGTTAATGATTTATTATTTTCATTTGCAAGCATTCAATTTTCAAGCGCCCAAATAACAACAAATCAAGTTCAGCTTTTTGAAATACAGGGGTTTGTAAAACTAAAAGATTCAAGTTTATCTGAAGAAGAAATGTAAATTATTAACAAATGATTGTAGGTCGGCAAAAGTTTGTTTAGCTTATTTTAAAACTGAAGTGTTTGAGTTTGATTTAAAACTCAAATATTTAAAACAGGTTGGTTAAAATTATTTAAGTTTAGAGTCTTATTGAATCACACTAGGCAAAGCATTTTTGAGAGACACCCAAATGTATCCGTTTATTGTTTAATTTGTTTGATTTTGATAGTCTAATAACTAGCAGCCATAGCTAAATTCCTTAACTAGTTCTGAATTAATGAAGTCACAGTGAAGAAAATACCTTCAGTTCTATTTTTACTTAAATGTTGATGATGTTCCAAATTTGGCATTAAAATCAGTCTTAACAGGAATGACCAGCAGCCTCACTTTAGCTCAGGATTGGCTGTGAGGTAATCGGAGATATTTGAAATTAATGTAACATGATTTGCGCTTGGCATCAAAAAAGTCTTTAGAAGGTCACATTTGCTGTATCTTTATTCTTTTGTAATGTGGAAGAGTAACAAGCACAAATGTTTTGGCTGATGCCCTCCTCTGTGTGCAGTCAGAGCAGATATGACCTTGAGTCTATCAGAATATATTTTAGACATCTTCATAATGTCATTTCATCCACAGACAGTGATTCTGCTACTGACAGTAACTGACTGTCCAGGCTGTAGACACAAAGGGCTTTTTAATCAACTATTTCATCCAAAGAGAAAATGTCACTTCAATCATTTTAATCATCTTTCCAATAACTTAACATAATTCATTTTAATCTTCTACTTTTGAGATTCTGCCCCATTCTTTTATTGATCTTTGATTGAGCTCCTTTTGTGAATCGCTCCAGATGCCCTGAGTAAAATCTACTGGCAGGAACAGACAGTAAACCTACAGTATGTTGCTGAACTCTTCTGCGTCGCAGTGGGTTATTGGTTGTAGGAAGACATTTCTAGGGCTCTTGTTTGTGTTTGTAGTTGAGCAAAACTTCAATTTACTTTTTTTATTTACTTTTTTTGGTTTGTAGATCAATTAAGTGGTTCAGAACAGTAGAATCTGCTTTTACAGTCAGAAAACAGCTTTACCTGAACCTGTGCTTAATGAAATGTAGGTTTAATGATCATTGGGTGTTCAGGGTTATATGTTAATGTTCTTGTTTTTTAACTTTCTTTGTTGGCTATGTACTTGTTTGACAGTCTGTGCAACTTGCTTTATTTATTAGTGGTTATCACATAACAAGACAGACTAAAGTTAATTGTTATGTTTAATCTTCAAATAGATGCAAAGCAACAAACATTCTGACATCAAAAATGATACAGACAGTCCCCTGCCTTTTCCCCAGAGATGGATTTGGTCTGTTTTTGGACCGGAGAGTTGCTAGATTTACTTGCCTGATGTGGCATTTTCTTTGCCCCGGGCAATCAATCAATCCTTATTGTTCAGACCCATAGTGATGAGCCTTGACCACAAATCCCCTAAATAAAAGCCCCTTGAATCATTTATGATTCACAGCTGAACCAAAAAACCCTTTTTGACTGCATGATTCTTGACTCAGCTGGTCAAGGTGTCAAAATTCATTGTGTGCTCCCTTTGTATGTTAAGTATGAAATGAGAAGACATGGCTTGTACATTTATTTCATTTCTTTGAAGGTCTCAACGGTTTGCACGTGTCCTGAAATACTTTTGCTTCTTGTTATGCCGGACCAGATTCATAACAGTGTTGGTGTCCTTGTGAAGGCAAATACATCTTCTACTAAATATATCTACCTATTTTTCCATCTCATTAACCAGTATTGCACAGCACAGGATACAGGAGAAAATGTCCATGAAACATTCATG
This sequence comes from Lutjanus erythropterus, assembly GCF_056507025.1. Lineage (NCBI taxonomy): Eukaryota > Metazoa > Chordata > Actinopteri > Lutjaniformes > Lutjanidae > Lutjanus > Lutjanus erythropterus. The sequence goes on from NC_139318.1 coordinate 26,680,860, forward strand.
CAAATAGGAGCTATTTTAAGGCCCAAATGTCTTCCTCTGATCTCCTTAATTCAAGAGCCATTTTATGAAGAGAGTATGAGAGAGACGGAGGGACATGAATGGGAGAGGGGATTAGAGGGAACAAGGAGAGGGTAGTGTGTGTGTGTGTGTGCGTGTGTGTGTGTGTGTGTGTGTGCATGTGTGTGTAGGCTACATGTACGCACATGGAAAAAAAACACATAACATACATGTATTAATGTACATAGTACTGCAGGTTATTTGCATACAGTAATTGCTTTTGTGCACTTTATTTTGCTTATAATTTGATAAAAGATTATTAGGGGGTCGGTAGAGTTAATGTTGCAGAGAGAGTTGTTTTCTGTCATTGTCTAGTAATTCTGCTGTTTATTTTGTCGTTTGACCCACTTGAGCACACGCCGGGTTTCATATATTTTGCAGAAAGAGCTGTCAGAGCTCAGCACTGTCACATCCATTAATAGACCTTAGATTGATCCACAAGGTCACCTTCATGCCAGTACAATGCTTCCCTCTGAAATCAACACAGCTCACCACAGCTCGCTCCTCACCATCAGTCAGTCAGCAGCTTCTCTCTGCTCTGCGCATGTTAGAGCTGCAGCATCTTTGTGTACATTAAATTGCAATTAATTATGAATGTGAGAAATGGTTACAAGAATAACAGCTTTCCAAGGCTGGGAATTGAAACCACGTCCTGCATACCTCACGTTAGAGAGAGAATTCAGGCATTTATATCATGTCTCCTCGCTTGTTTCGGTCCCAAATGGCGGTGAGAAATAACAAAAGCCCAATATATGTTGTGTAACATGATTACACTTTTCTCTGTGTGTATTTGTTTAATTTAATCCTTCAGGCTTGTAGAGGCGTAGCCAGTGATGAGGTTTAGTCATTAGGTTAGGTTCACATTTTCTCAAGTGTGTGTTAAATCAATATTCATATGCTCATATGTACATTGAAAGCATTGCTGGCTGCTTTGAGGCTGCTTTAATCCTTCCTCCTGCCCATACCGGCCACACAGTCATCGTTTCTTAAAGCAGTTTCAGAGTTACAGTCCATTGTCAAAATTTTAGCCTCTTCTTATCTGTTTGTAGTTCAGGTTTGTGTGGGTTTCCTGTGTGTGCTTTTCTATAAAGACATAAGGTTAACTGAAATATATGAGCTGCCTCTGAATGTTAATGAGTACAAATAAGTCCAATGTAGTTTGAAACTAACTGTGTAAAACTTTTTAAAACTTTATTTGTGTTTAAGTCTTTAATCTGTTTTTATATTTTGTTATATTTGATTTCTAAATCAATATATTTTATTTTCTCTTTTTTTGTCAAATGTGTTTTCAGTGTTTTGCTAAAGCACTTAAGTCATATTTCCATCACAAAAACTTTTCCTAGGGGCTAGGAATCTTTGGAGGAACTCCACCACAGAGACAAGGGTTAAAATCAAGTTGTAACACCTCCAAAAGGTCCCTGCTTGGGGGTTAGTACTTTCCAAAAGTACAGGAACTTTGGGGTTGGGATCCTGGACGCTTAACATGTCTGATTGGTTGGGTACTCACAGCATTTTGTTTTCACCATTTTTAAAAATCTGCAGCTGCAAACTGTTTTATTTTTTGTTAATTGTGCTTTGAGACATGAAGTCCAGATACAGTGTCCATGAAAAAACAGGTGTCACTTTCATACAGCAGGACTTATTTGCATAATCTTTGCAGGGCTTATATACCATGGTGGAGATGCAAACAACAAGCTGAAGGCTGAAGGAACCTTTTAGCGCCTTGAAAAGTAGTTTCTGGAACTAAAAGTTCTGGGTTCTTCGGGTGGAAACTTTTGACTCACCTCTGAGTATAAAAGATGCTATGCAAATAAACTGATTTGCTTTTGAGACTTGCCTCATGTCTGTGATAAGGTTTGAATAAAAACAATACACTCAACAGCAGAAGTTAATTTTATCCAGTCTGCAGCATCGCTCGTCTGCTCTCTGTGAGACCCACGAAATAATTTTGGCTGATAAGACGGGTGTTTTGCCAAGAGCAGCTTTAAAGATGTCTGCTATATAAATAGTAGGAGTGCATTTAGAACAAGTGACAGTCAGCGAGAGGAATAAAGTCTTAAGTATGTGTGTGTGTGTGTGTATTATCCTGACTTTGACATCCTGTAGGTATGGTCTTACAGAAGACTTCCAGTAAGTACCGCAGTCATCCTTGTGCGATAAAAAGATACACTGTGGTGTGTGTCTGTCTATAAACAATGTATTTTCTCTTCTGTGTTTATACTGCAACCTCTGTCAGCTGCTGTTTCAAGGCTATGTTGAAGTGAAAGTGGATTTTATTTATTTGATTTCTGTATAATTTGTCTACTTGATGTTGTAACTGACTTTTTTCTGTGTGATTTCAGTTGGAAAATGTCGAGAGGGAGGTGAAATCTCTCTCTGCCAGACTTTAGCTTTTATTGACAAGTAAAAAGCGATTCAATGACTGCCTGTCTGGAGATGAAGTCATTGTGTATGAACACCGTGCTATCATGCTGTCATGGAAGCTAACCTCTGGAGTGTCTTTTGTTGTGTCTTTTAGCTGGGGGACCCAAGGGGACTTCACCACCACACACCCTCTGCCTGCTGTCAAGGTGAAACTGTTTACAGAGAGCACAGGGGTGCTGGCACTGGAGGACAAAGAGCTGGGCAGGGTAACACCTCTGTTTGTTTTATTTTTACCAACACAGAAATACTATGATCTCAACACAGCCAGGAGAATACTGTGATTAGGTCTCAGATGTCACAAAGACGAACACCAGACTTGTAATTAAGCACAAATCACAAGTTCTTTTGATAATGAAATATGCATTGAAATACAGACATGGGTAGTCTCACTCACATTTTTGTGTCTGAAAGTGATGATTTCAACTGAGTCTCAGTATAGTGACTTGAATGTGAGTCAGACAACCTTTTTTTTGCAAGTTAAACATGAGGTAGAGGCTGTCAAAATGAAAAAGAAAATCTTTCTCTTTCCCTTATCCCACTGAATTTTTATTATCATCTGAACATTTTTGCAAGTACTGGAAGAGAGAACAACACATTTTTTTTTGTGCTTTTGCTTTTAGAAAACACTTCCCATTCTTAGTTTCATATTATGTTTGTATTTGACCAGCAAACAACTGAATAAAATTGCCTTCTCTCTTAAGATAGACGTAGGCTGACAACAACTTTTGCCTTTTTTAAAGAGATAGCTAGGATTTTTAATTGGGTTTCTATGAAGTACTTATCCATAGTCAGTGTATAATCCAAGGGACAGAAAACCGCCTATAGATGATGATGATGATGATGATGATGGTGATTATACTTTATTGTCAGAACAAGTCTGAAAGTTTTCTTGTGTTTCAGCAGCTCCATTTGCAGCATCACAGGAGACAACAATTAAAAAAAGGAACAAAAATACATACTTGAATTTAACATAGCATTACAATTACAGAAGATTGTATTCACAGCCCTTTAATGAACATCTGATCTGGGATTAAGCTATTTAATTTTAGAATAGACTGGTGTACAAAAGAGTTCTTCAGTCTAACCTTAATCACATAACCCTGTATGTCCCATTGGATGGTAACAATTTGTATTCACTATTCAGGACACGGTTGGGATCAGAGACAATGGGCCTCATGCATGAGTGTTTTCCTATTTATGTCTTATATTTATTCTTAAACAAAGCTGTAGGAAGAAGATCCGAAAATCCTAAGTGGGATTCATGTTAGCTATTAGCATATAGAAACACTCCAATAAATCCATGTAAGAGCAGCAGCTTGAAGTGCTGTGTGCAAACCACAAAGCAACAAGCCTCTGACATCTAACAGGTGATGCTGACCACTGATAACCTTAGTGTCCTGATAACTTAACCATAACACAACAAGCTAACTGATACAGGCAGCACAAGATGAGCAGCTCCTGTGTTCTGTGAGGTAAAATGAGAGTTTTTGCCAAAAGAGTCTGGTGGCTTTGGAGAGACCAACATTTAGGTCTTTGGTCTTTACCAACCAACTTACCAACAGGTAAAGTGGTGAAAATATTCCTATTATAATATATACTTGAACTGATTTTTTAGGTGGCTAAAATACATTTTGCTGCTGTTCCTGTCCACAGCAGTCCATTCTTTATCTTCTTACACCGATACTCCTGCTGCTTCTCGAAATTGAGTATGTTAAACAAACTCACCTCAAAAAACAGAGCTGTCCCTTTAAAAACAGATTTATGATCTTTGAACATTATTTAAATCTTGAGCTCTTCTGACTCAGATGTACAGAGAGCAGAAACGTTTAACGCTTCTCCACCCTACATTTTTTCTGAGGTGTGAGGTTACTGTGATAGACAGTGAAGGAAGGTGGTGTTGCTGGTTTGCATTTGGGCAGCGGCGCCTCAGACGTCCCTGTAGTGGCAGTGACCTTGGCTTGTGACAAGGCTCTTTGATCTCCCACTGCAGCAGCGTTGGCAGGAAGGCAGGCTTCCTCAAAGCTCTTTAACTCAGCAAAGAGAGATTAGGCCTCCTCTTCAGGGAGGCAGAGCAAAGCACTGTTCTCACTGTTTCCCCACCCTGACTCACTTTAGTCTTTCACTTTCAAAAAAAAACATGTGAAACACAAACACACATCATCACCAGCCCCTGCAAACACACACAGATCGGTGTTGCTGAATGTTGCACAGGGAGAGATCAAAGAATCACCTCCTGGTTATAAACGCTGATAATTCATAGAGTCTGCTGTCTGTTTCGTTCGAGTGCAGGTTGTCCTCCACCCGACTCCTAACAGCCCCAAGCAGTCAGAACTCCACAAGATGACTGTGACCAAGGCGTGCCCTGACCAAGATCTGAAGATCAAGCTGGCCATACGTATGGACAAACCACAGAACATGAAGCACTGCGGGTAAGAGCCGCGCTGCCAAAGAAGCCATGTAGTGACGTTACTGTGTGCCTTTCATTTTCCATGTCTTTCTTATAGAACTCCAGCCCTCTCAGCTCCTTGGCCTCATTTCTAGTCACGTACCATGGAAAAATACTGTGAAGTGCACTACTCCCCCTGGTGGAGGCCAGTGTGTAGTTTAGATTTCTTTTTAATTAGTAGGTGCCAAAAAACTCACAATATTGAAGACAACATTAATCATGTTTCATGTTATGTAACCACTGTGCTATTCATCAAAAAAGTGGTTAAAGTTTTCTCATTTCGACAGCAAACTGCATTTTTTTTTTACACCAAATATGAACTTTTTCCTCTGTAGTTATGACATGTGGACTGGGTTTTGTCTCCTTGTGTATGGATCATGTTTTGACAGGTATCTGTGGGCTTTTGGGAAGAATGTTTGGAAGCGCTGGAAGAAGCGTTTCTTTGTGCTTGTGCAGGTGGGTCATCATAAACAAAAAAATCAGTTTTCAACCAAAGTGAAGCAGCAATGAACATTTCAGTTAAGGTTGTTTCTGTTGAAGTTTTCAGTCCGTTTGTGAGTTTTAAAGATTCCCTCTAACTTACCGAGTCACAGTATTGAGTGCATCTCCAGGATAAAAATAATACCTGCATGTACTGGTGTATTACACTGATGTAGGACTGCACAATTAATCAAATATTAATTTCAAACACAGAGTTAACTTCCCAGATTAAAATTAAACATGATTGATTGCAGTGTTGACATTTAAAATGCGTGCTCTGCTCATAGAAAACACAGCTGCATATCAAATCAAGCACTCCCTAAAGTAACAGCCAGCCAACCTGCATCTGCAGCCTGTGAAAAATTTCCTGGATGTTGCAGCTGCAGTCCAGTGTAGAGGAGTGATAAACAGAGACCAAGCATGCAATCGAATATCAAAAGTCTGGAGCAGAAGGTGAAGAGCTAGTCTCTCCAACTACTGATCATGAGACTTGTTTCTCCACTGCAAAACAACATAACTAACTTGTTCAAAAACCTGAAAAAAACACCACAAACTGCAGAACGATGAATGCATGAGGACTGAGAAGAATTAAATCACTAACATGACCTCTCTGAATCCCCGTCCTTGTCCAGCATCAACTTAAACAGCAGGAGCAGGAGATGGACTGTGAATAAGCACCAGTCTTATTATAAAGCACAGATTTTAGCAGGAATGTGGCATGACATTGAAGTGAAAGCAGTGCTCAGTTTTTTTAAATGTGAAATTGCACTAAAAATATTTTGTCCCTAAAATCAATGAATAATTGTGATGAATAATTGTGATCTCAGTATTAATCAATATAATTGTGATTATCATTTAGCCATAATTGTGTGGTCCAGCGTTAATGTGTGGGAAAAGAGGGAGTTAGTTAAAATGTGTCCACTCTTCAGTTTGTCAGTGAATTGCTTTATCACTTTAAATGTCTCTCAAGAAAAGATCAACTCGAAGGCAACTGGACTTGTTTATGTCTTTGAAGACGTTTCACCTCTCATTCAAGAAGCTTCATCAGTTCATTCATGTCAGACTAGTCTGAGCTAGTCCCAGTTGTCTGTAACTGATGAAGCTAAACAAGTCCAGTTGCCTTCGATTTAATCTTTTCTTGAGATTACAATGACCTGGACGAATGAGAACATTCGTGGACACATTTTAAATGTTATTACTGAGGGACAGAATTAAATTACTTTTGATTTTTAACTTTTTCTTTTGTGTTGTAGGTGAGTCAGTATACGTTTGCCATGTGCAGCTACAGAGAGAAAAAGTCAGAACCACAGGAGCTTCTCCAGTTGGACGGGTACACTGTGGACTACAGCGACCCCCAGCCAGGTGAGAGGTCGCACCTTTACATTATATAACTACAGATGCACACACACTACGCACACTAACTACTTCAAGGCATTGAGGTAATTTATTATCATTACTCAACACAGGATTGCACAGTGAAAAAAGAGTTGTAAGTTCCTTCCTGCTACACAAAAATACAATATATATACAGATAATTACATTCAGAGCTGCAAAACAAAATACAATAAAACAGTACACTTACTTACATATATGTAAATATACATGTATACACTCAGGAAATAATTCTGTGGTGCAGTTTTTGATTTTGCTTCAGGTAGAATGTAAACATACTTCAATAATACTTGTCCCTTAACGTCCTGTTGTCTCAGGCTTGGATGGTGGCAGGGCTTTCTTCAATGCAGTGAAGGAAGGCGACACTGTGATGTTTGCCAGTGATGACGAGCAGGACCGCATCCTGTGGGTCCAGGCCATGTATCGCGCCACTGGCCAGTCCCACAAGCCTGTCCCACCCACTCAGGTCCAGAAACTTAACTCCAAAGGGGGTGCCTCAGCCCAAATGGATGCTCCCATTTCTCAGTTCTGTAAGTAGCCCGGAACACAACATGGTCACTTAAGCAGAAAGCAGATTTCATCCACAAAGCAGTGAAAGCTCTAACCCATAAATGTCTCACGCCATGCGCTCCACACTGCAGTCACAAAACGTGCTGGTAGAACTAACACACAAGCACGCACACACATGCCTTGGTCTCTCACAGATCCCTCCAGCATCTGATGGACTTCCACTCATTGTCACCACTCCCACAGTGTTTAAAGGTGCAATTCCATGCTATTCCATCAGTCTGTTCACAAGGAACAACCAACCCGAAAATTATCATACAGCAGCAGGACATGGCGTGCAAAGTTTGTCTCGAAACTAAATAGGTCACCACACATAAGATTTGAACATTCAAGCCTGCTGGGGTTGAATTCAGACTCACAGTGCCAGGGTGTGCTGCTCTCGTCCTAATCGTTAGGCCTGTTTTAATCCACGCGCAGCTCTTAGAGGGCAGCTGTGAAGGCAGCCGTGGTTCTGAGACAGTTTCTCAGATGGTTCCCTTGTCACTGAATGACAGCCAAGTTTTAACCAATCTGTCACTGTACTTGCACCTCTAAGCAACCCACAGGTCAGGTAGCAAAGTGAAGGTAAGACTGTCTACAGTAGTGTGGCATCTGTACCAACTTCTGTTGTAACCGTCTCTTGTGTCCCCCCTCATTAAAGAAGGGAAAAATATATTGATTTTTGTAAGTATCACTGTAAATCCTTTTCACGACATTTTTCTTCACACAATCTGTATATACTTAAGTTGGTTTTGACCTGTACTGTCAGTCATTTTATTATTTTAGAGAAACTATCTTTGCCCATAACAACACTAACATAGACCCTTCTGACCTACTGAACTTAAAGTCACATACTTTTTACCAATCCACAATAATAGATCCTGCTATTCAGAAAAAAACATGACTTTTTGTGTGCATCTTTTGACTCTAATGAACAAGATCTTTATTTTTTCTTAGACGAATTCCAGAAAAAAAAATTGGCTTTATTAACAGATACACAAAAACGGAGACCCAGGGTTATAGTACTGATAATGATAGTGTAATAATCATTTTTAAAAAGCCCCAAGTTTATTTCTCTCTCTGTTAGTCACATCATTGGAATAAAACTATAAAGACATGAATTGGATCAGTTACTCAGAATCCTACCACATAAATTCTATGTTGTTTCTCCATTGGTTTCTTTGTCCAGTATGTGATCGTTCTTGTGGTTAGTTGACTCCTCTGATGCCAGCTGTTGCCATTCAAAGCCTCCTCACAGTGGCACAGACCTCCTACCCCCTCCCTGAAACATTGTGGCACACCACGCGTACATGTTTCACCCCCTGGTGGTCTTGAATGGCACTGGGACCATAACATACACAGCCCCTCCTGACTCTGCTGCAGTGAACTGAAGAAGAGTCCTATGAAGGTCCTGAGCAATCTGCACAAATTTTAAATACTTTCTTCTTTCCCAGTCAACCAGTTTCATACAAGAAAATGGTTCAGTGCACATCACATGCATAAGTGTTCAAATAAATGTTACTTATTGTGTTAGACTCACTGTATAATACGACAAATTAATGATATGTGATGATAAAATACTGATCAAAATGTCCAAAGATGGCTTAAAGGAGCACTCCATTGTTTGTGTTGCATTTCCATGAAATTAGGATGAGAGAGAGATTTAAAAAATTAAAAATAAAAAAAAGTGGCTAACTAGGATGGCAGCTAACGATTCTTTTCATTGTTGAATTATTGAATCATGCAGCCATTTTCCAGATTACTTGATTAGTTCTTTGGTGTATAAAGTGTTAGAGAATGGTGAAAAATGTTGATCAGTTGTTTCTCAAAGCCCAAGATGACGTCCTCAGATGTCTTGTTTTGTCCACAACCCAAAGATTTGGTCCAAACCAAAAAAAAAAAAACACTGGATCCTACATTTCCCATGGTGCAATACTGATGTTATTTAATTGTTTCTCTTTGTTAGAGTACCAAGTAAGTACTCACATATTTAAAAGTTAGACATTACTGTGACATCATCAGGGTGGTTTTCTCATTCGGATGGGATTAACATTATGGGGGCAGGTGGGGAATAAAATATTCAAAGTGCTCCTCAGTAATTTAACTGATTGTTCCCAACAGCATTTTAATCATCTGGAAATCACACAATGCGGTCAGTATTGGACGTTCTGCATCCTGCTCGACGAAGTGTGAGAGTTGAGGGAGACATGCAAGACAAAGATACTTCTTAATGTCGAAGTCAAAAATCATACTGTAGAGTCATAACTATGTCAAATCTTAATAGACAGAAGTAGAATACTTGTATCATTCAGAGGATATCATTATCTCTGATGTCCATTGTGAAGAAAAACCATACTACAGATGTCAGTGTTTCTTTTTTTGGTAATCCTTTATAAGTGCATTACAATTACTAAATGTTGATGTTTTCATGTTTTAAACAGATTAGCATTTTTGATTTACTCAGTTTTCACACAAGAGTCAAATTTCAGACTGAACTGGTTAGAAAAAAACAAAAGAAAGTAATGGGACAAGCAGCTCTTCACACGGATACAACACAGACACCCACTTTAAAGGCCCACTCCAGTGAAAATCCCATTTTTAATGTGGTGTTTTCCATGTGTTACAAGATATATCAGAAGTGAAATAAGCAGTAAACACCATGTCTGAACATTTTTTGGTTTGAAACAATCAGAGATTCAGTCAGGCTGGGTATATGATGTCATAAACCTGATGAACCAGTCCCGTTAATCGAGGGGATGACACCATTCATTCGTTCACTCATCATTTGCGTTGACGCTCAGCCCACAGCTAATGCATCTAGCTGGTTACTGTGATTAACTATTAAAGCAGAGGAGAAATTAGGTGCAGCTACTGTGGGGTAGGAGAGGAGGCGGGGTGTGTGTGGAGAGGCCGGGACCATTTGCATATTCATTGATCCTTGAATTCTAAGTGAAGGCGAGGTGTGGAGCTGTATGCAAGGCATTTTAAGGTATTATTTTTACACAATTTATTGCTTCTTGTAGAGTATCTTATATTGTTTAAAACATGGCTGGAGGTGGACTTTAAAATACATGGCTGTACCTCTGGACGGGATGTAAAGTACAGGTTTAAAATCACAGAACAACGCAGGTAATATTAAAATCACCCCACCTCTCCCAGAGAAATAAATCCAGTGTGCTTGCAGCTTAAGACTTGACAAATCTCCCCTAGAGCCACAGAAAACGTTTACTGTCTTCATAGATTCGAAAGCACTTTGACTAGTGGGCTGATCTTAAAAATCAGTGGAGTGCTCCTTGAATGCATGTTTAAATTTTAGTTTAAAAATTGTGATGTGTTATCTCACAGTTAAAAAGACTTTCACCATTTAGTGTCACCACTTGATTGATTATTTCAGCCTTTCCAGGACCTTCATATTCTCTTTCCTTTTTTTTTTTTTTTTTTTTTTTAAAAAAGACACTTTTACACAGAAAACTGACAAGGGGGTTTACTTCATCGGGTAGGTGTATGTGTTTGCCAATGTTCCCTTTTAAAAGTAAGCCTTCTGTTTGAGCCGCAGTTATACGGAGTGACAGTACTTAACGTGTAGCTCTCGACTCCTTAAGTACTTGTCCAGAATCCAGAATAAATAAACTGCAGTGGAGTGATGAGGATCGTAAACTCTCTCTTCCCTCCCTCTGTCTCTCTTTCTCTCCCTGTCTCTCTCTCTGTCTCCCTCTGTTTCTCTCTAATATGCCTCAACATCTGTTGTCGAGTTCACATATCCTCACATGTACTCACACACCACCGCCCACAAACTCTCATGTTGGTATAGGTTGTTGTTTTTGAGTTGTGTTTTCTTCTTCATGCTTTGCCTGTACCCTTCTTGAGTAATGCAGCTGCTAGGTCAGGGTCTCTCTCGTGATTGCTCTCCTCCAGCCTTGTTGCTAGTCTTTATGTTATTCTGGTTTGTCCCTTCTTACCCTGCTGTCTTCTAGCTGGACTCAAGGGTAAGTGCTTCCCTGTAGCCGGCACAGCTCAGATAATCCCCGCTGATTATCTGACAAATGCAACGTTCTTTCTCTTCTTCTTCTTTCCCCTCTTCTCCTTTTTCACGTCTCGCCTCATGTCTTAGATATTAGTTGATAACTTTTTTTTTTTTTTGACGACCTCAACTCAAGGATCTAAGTATAAGCATCCATTCGTGCCAGTATAGGATGCATGTATTTTTATATTTAAGAACATATTATTTGGCTCAGTAATTGTTAAACTTGATATTATAGTTGTTACTGCATAATTGCCTTCTCTCTTTTATTCATATTGGTGACTGGATCCCTCAGAGTAAAGCAATATGATGATAAAATGTGACATACTATTAGAAAAGAGAGTGCAAATTTGTTACGTTTTGAGAAAGATTTAATATAAACTTAAAGAGCGAGTAACTGATGATTATTTTAAAGCAGTTAGATGGAACTTAACCTAATTATCAGATGTTCACATAATTAGGGGTGTCATGATTTTCCAAATCCTGATTTGACATTCAGTTATAAGGTCACGATTTGATTTGATCTATGATTTTTTTAAAAATTCATTGCACTGATGACTATGCCATTCTTAGACAGAGGATTGATTTGTGAAGATCAACAGATCATTGGTTTTATGCCCTGACAACCGTCTTTTCAGACATGCACTGGACACTAAGCAGGTGAGGTTGAAAGAAAAAAAATACTGGGAGAATTGTTGATTCTGAATTTGATTTTGATAATTGAAACTGAAAGTTCATTTCAATTGATTTTCAATTTAAAGGGGAAATCTATTATATATTTACTGTAATACTGATTAAGAAAACGTGCTACATTGAAATATTTGCTTCTCTGAAAACAACGCTACAGCCAGGGTGTCCTCCTTTAAAATTTCTATTCTCGTGTGCAACTTGTGTTATCGTTTGTCCATTTTGCATTAATTAGCATTCAAATTCATGCTGAATCTTAATTGATTAGTGTCTGTTTTTGAGTCAAAAGAAATCATTTGTAATCTTTTAGAAAGAGTAGATGTGTATAACAATCAAACTGAGCGATATGCCAATGGAGTTCGACAGGTAGTCACTGAACTCCAACTCCAGAGTCTGTTTTTATGATTGCTATTGGCAAATAACAATGGTGCACTCGTCCTGCACTCCTGCAGTGTTCCTTCAACCTGTCTGAGCTTCTTTAAGTTTGGGGATCAGGGGGCGGGGGGGGGGGAACAACTTGTTTCAACCATAGATAATTAAAAAGGATTTCAACCCATTTCATTTACTGTAATTCACTCCAACTTTCTAGTTAGACTACATTACTCATATTTGGATGTGGAATTGTGACACCCCTAATGTAAATGTATTCAGAGATGGAAGTGTAGATAAAGTGTGAATGATGATGTCAGTCTGTGATGGAGTTATTTTTTAAAAATGCATGAGTGAAATTTGTTTTTTGACACTCCCCAAGTGTTGATCATGCTTTACTTCAGAGGGCTCAAACGCTTTTAGTTCTTTTTCTTTGAACTTTTCTTGATGAGAGTTGGCAAATATGTATGCGGAGTATTCTGAATGCCAAAGACAAGGAGTAGCTAATGCCGCCCCTTCTTACGATAAAATACTCCGGACTCCCCTTCTCCCCCCTTCCTCCTTCCTCCTACAGTAGATGGGCCTGTAGATAGAGGCTAGACCAGTGTTACACCTCCAGCAAGGAGAGATCTCATTTTGATTTCTTTTGACTGCCCTTTGTTTGCCTGAATAGGAGAACACCTGTGTCATGTGTCCATATACTTTTGTACAAATACAGGAGTTTTTTCATTCATTTCCCCCATCTCCCAGAGAATGATACAGTTTTGCCTCTGTCGGCTTCATGCTATCTACCCATGTACTTGCACCAAATTGTATTGCTACCCTATTAGAGTTCTCCGGTAGTGGTATGCCTGTTAGTGTGCTCTGTAGAGATCATGAATACACTGCAACATATTCAAGTATTGTCAACTTGCAAATGCGTAGAGAAAAAAAGGGAATGCCAAAAAAAAAAAAAAAAGATAAAAAATGCAAATTTGAAAATGGGTCTGCAAATGTGCATGACATTTAAAAGCTCAATGAAAAGTCACACTGTTCTCCAGCATGTGATAATGTATGCAAAAGTATTCGTCGATTCACTTTGGGAATTTGGTCATTTTATTTATGGTTGAAGTCATTGTTATTGTAAGTTATGATAATGTTATTTTAGTATTGAGTGTATTCTGGACTTAAACTCCATTTCTTCATTTAATCCAACACAAGGAGATGTAGCCCACTCACTATGTGTCATAGCTCAACCCCAGGCACTCTTTCTTCACTCTATGGATGTTTTCTCTCACTATCTCAACACTGATCCAACAACATCACTTCCTCTGTAACTTGGTCTTGAGTGAATCTTCCTCTTGTGGTCATCACTTTCATCCAGTACTTGTCTGACCACTGTCTCTGGGCGGGTTCACACCAGCCTTGTTTAGTCCGGTTGAACAAACCCTGTAGCGCTTGCCCCATGTTGGTGTGGTTTGTTTGGATTGGCTTGAACGGCAGACTTGAACTGATGCGGACCATACAACCACTCTCTGGTCTGCTTCACACCCCTGTCAAGTGAACTCTGGAGTGGTCCATTTTTTGTGTGAACACCATTTGAACCAATCATAGAGGTGTACTATTGTATATTTCATTTTACTGGTTAAAAAACATTTTCTCTTCCTGTTTTGGTGACTGGTGAACCAGTAACGCATTTGCTACCAAAATGTCCCCTGGCAGCCAACATGAACAGAACCTGACGGTGTTCCATGATATACAAGTACAATGTCCAGGTATTAATTCAACTATTTGTTGTCTTTTTACCTGTCAAACAGGCCTGGAACTTCACAATTTCGGGTGCATTTTAGTGCACTTGGCATTTGGTATTGTCAATTTTTTTGAGGGCACAAAGACCAAATGCAGTCCACAGATATGATGAATTTAACTTAAGGATCGAGGCTGATTTTATTTTTATTGTTTTTTTGTTTTTTTTTCTAATTTGTTAACCATAAGTACAGGGACACTGTACATCAGTTCCAGTTAGGGGTGCTGAAAGAGCAATTTATACAATGACATCATACTAAATGGTGCACAATATTCAAGTTTTTAGTATAAATTCAACACTTCTGTCCATATTCTCACACTCCCTTTCTTGTGCTCATCCTGAGCATTTAGTCTCTGTTGCATCACACTTAGCCAGCCCGGTTTTCCAGCGGTTCATACAAGGCTCGAAATTTAACCCACCACTGTCTATGACCACAGTGTTTGACTTTATGTTACAAAATCAGAATCTGAACAAAAGACACCGGAGTCTAAAAAACATAATGACATGAAAGGGACAGAGGAAAAAATGGCGAAATCAGCCGGGGCAGTGCAGGCAGGACATCATGGCCTCTGTGGCCAAAGGGCGTGTCATTTGTTGAGCAGAATAAGGCCAAACTGAAGGGGCACAGTCAGCCATAGTTGTTGTGGACGGCATGAAATTCCTGCACTGCCACTGACTGTATGACTGAACGATATTTCCACCACATGACTTGTGTTCACATTTTTTTGTACCATTTCAGTTTTGCCTTTGTGAACGTGAATCGGACCAGTTGGAAAATATAAAGAACGCATCATCCTTGCATTAGTTTGGTTCAGAAACCGGACCTTTAGGTGTGAACCCGTCCTTGCTGTCTCATTAAAAGGTTGTCTTTTACCCACGGAATCTTCTTTTCATCCTGCCACTGTCTTCTCATCCAGCACTGGGTTCACCTCTGTTGTCATTGACTGTCTTCTCTCAGTGTTTCTAGACTTCACATGTTAACTCTCCTCCTCTTTTCCATCATGACTTAATGTGCCTGTCTTGTCCCTCTTACTCGAACAGTCTCTTATTTCGATCGTCCACATTTTTACTTGTTGTCTCACTTGTTTTCCTTCTCAGATTGGAGTTAAAATAAGCAAATTTCCTGAATTGTAACCTTCTGTAGGTTCCTTTTTTTCTTTTTAGCAAACTGCAGTGAATGTTTAGCACCTGTATTACCCCCCCTTTCCCCTTCTCTCTCACTGACCTGGAGGTTGACAGATGTCACTTGTGCTCTATTCGGTATCCCGGCCCTGCCCAGCCAAGATCAGGCCTCCACTTCCCACCCCCACTCCCAAGTCATCATCACTCATGTCAGTGTTTCATGGACATGACACCCGTCACTCACACCGAGGACATGACTGCATCTCTTATCTATTTTGAATCATCCTTGTTCCCATCATTTTGTCTCTGACAGCTGTATAATTTACCTAGCAGAAGCAATTGTGGTCAGTTTGCTTAGTTGATGTTTTCAATCGAAAACCTGATTATTCCACCAGTGTTTTCATCAACCATATTTACTTAGTTTCATCACAGGTTCATTATGTTTTATTTTATACAAGTTGATGTTACTAATGTTCTTCATTGAATTTCACAGAACAGGTTTTTTTTTTTTTTTTTTAAGTCTGAAAGTCCTCTTGATCCAGAGAAGGTTAATGGCAAAAGTTATGAAGCAAGACAAACAATAAAAATCTGAAAGAGTAAGACTTTCAAGGATCCATAACTGGAGAAAAATCTCCAGCCGATAACTTTTTATAAACTTTTTTCTTGAATTAGCATTTTATGCTCTATCTTTCCAGTGTGTTCAGATTAACTATTCTTTTGCCATATTTCTGTCTTTTTTTCTTTTTTTTTTATTAGCACACGCCCCAATATTTGTCAGGACCTGAGTGACATTCAACAATCGCGAATGGCAGAATCTATTGAATACATAAAGAAGAATGCATCTAATTCTATCTAACCAGCACTTTTCCAAATAAGATTAATTTACCCTGCAAACCATCAGGGAATGTGACATACTAAGATGCATGCATGCACATACAATAGAAGAAATCTCATCCACCAATACATCAAATCTCTTTACGCTGTCTGACACAATGCAAGTTGACAATGTAAGCTGTAAGTGTTTATTATTTGCCCTTAGAAGTAGCAAAAAAAAAAATCCCTCGTGTTTCTGTGTTGTGACGAAGACTTGCTGTTTGCCCGTGCCTTACTGATGTCCTCTCTTCTGAACCATGTTCTTTCCCCTGTGCCATTGGCTGGATAGATGCTGACAGAGCTCAGAAACATGGCATGGATGAGTTTATCTCCGCTAACCCCTGTAGCTTTGACCACGCCTCGCTTTTTGAGATGGTGCAGAGACTCACGTTGGACCACAGGCTCAATGACACCTTCTGCTGCCTGGTGAGTGACTCTGATACATCTATGGCAGCAGGCTGTTTTTGTTGGCTGATATGCAGTAATGTAATCCCTATGTGTGTGTTTGCATTGTGCAGGGATGGTTTAGCCCTGGCCAGGTGTTTGTCTTGGATGAGTACTGTGCTAGGAACGGAGTTCGGGGTTGTCACAGACATCTGTGTTACCTGCGTGATCTACTGGAAAGAGCAGAAAGTGGGGCTATTATTGACCCCACTCTTCTTCACTACAGCTTCGCTTTTTGTGCCTCCCATGTCCATGGGAACAGGTGTGCCCTAAACACTTCTTTTAATTTTTGTGCTTTGTAAGTGACATTTCTGAATTGGATTGGAAAGCACGTTGAAGGCATACTATGCAGCATTTTCCTGAATAAATAACAACATAGAGGCGCAAAGATAATCCATCTAAATCACTTATGACCCACAAGAAGTGTGTGGTGATGGCTTTATCTGCACAGACCTTTCCCTCTGCACCCATTTCCTTATTAGCTCATGCTGTGTTTCGCTTCAGTCTGTAGCCCTTTTTACACAGAGGTCGTACAATAGCGCTGCAACAAAGGCTCACCTCCACACCACATTTGTTTTTTGTTTTTACGCTGAAATAAACAGTGCCGATATGAAGCTGCCCCAGAGTATGATTTCATACGGCATGCTGGTGTTGTGGAATAAAAAAGAAGCGTGACATAATATAACACCGTCAGTGTCTAGTGCGACAACAGCACTGGTCAGCAAGTGATTCTGCTTACCTTTTTAATTACACACATAGCTGATAAAGTCATGCATTTATGACATAAAGCACTTTATGTGTGCCTGCGTAAACAGAGCATTGCTTCTTCTGCAACACTTTAGTTAAAAGGATTGTCTAGAGGCGGAACACAAATGATTGCATGTCCTTAACTTTTATATAAAATGGTGAGGCAGAATAATAGCGCAACAGTCCCGCCGTGAACAGCCAGTAGCTGTACACACATACACACAAAGGAAGGGCAGACTGAGGTTTGCTTCAGCTGTTTTCACATAAAATCTAGAATTGTGTGGAGGTGTGGACATGTTTATTTGTGCTTTAGAAAGGAACCACTGTGAAACAATCAGAAAATCTGAGCCAAATTTGAATAGTGCGTTTACAAACAATGCTGTATATTTTACCTCTAAGATCACAGCTTTTTTGAAATAAATAGATATTGGTTTTGTCAGCCTCATCATATACATCCAAGACATTTTTGTCTTCCATGTATTTATTTTTTTGCCATATTTATGTTTGTTTACTTTTTATGTAATTTTGTCATGTTACTGTTGGTTTATTCTTATGTTCCATTATGTTTAATTTTTGCAGCATTTTGTGTTACATGTTATGTTGTTAATCAGTTGCATATCTCTACACATTTCCTTGTTTTCTACCATTTTTCTTTGTTTTCTTTTCTCTCTGTCCTTTTTTGCCATAGTCTCTTACTGTCCATATTATTCATCCTCCCATGCGTCCGTTAAAGTCAGAGAGGGCAGCAATTACTGGGGGCCGCTGGGCTACGAGCCCCTAATGTCCCCAAAGAGCTCCCAAATCCCAGATCCTCGCACTGCCTCTAAACGAACACGCATATTCAAGTTTAGAAAGAGAAAGGATTCCAAAATACCACTCTCTCAAGGGCAAAAAAGGTGAGACGTTGTCATTTATTTGTGTGTGTATCACAAAGGAAACTCTTTCAGAAACAAATCTCACACAATTTGCAGCGAGTTCCTTGGGACCCTGAAGCTTTCAGTGTTTATTTATTTATTTACTTGCTGCTGTCAGAGAGGTTGCATAAGTTGAACCTCTGCAGGGTTTCAGCTGGGTTAAAGTATGTGGGTGTGATTCTCATAGGCCAGACGGGCTGAGCACAGTGAAAGTGGACGAAAAGGAGCGCTTTGAAGACATCAAGGAGCGGTTGCGTGTGATATTGGAAAACCATATTGTAAATTTCAGGTAACTGCCAGCACATTGCCTCAAGTCCCAAAATATTATGCCTATTGGTGTTTTTTTTTCCCCCCACTGTTATTACATTTAATGTCCACATCTTCCCTTGTAGATATTGTTTCCCCTTCGGTCGTCCAGAAGGAGCACTGAAGGCCACTTTATCTTTGCTGGAGAGGGTTTGTAAAGATTTAAAAAGAAAAAAAAAACCTTTTCTACCCCATGAAACAACAACTGTGATGTAATGAGAACAGGTTACATAATTCCTCTGTAATGTGGCCCGCAGGTCCTGATGAAGGACATCGTGACCCCGGTTCCACCAGAAGAAGTTAAAGGAGTGATCCGCAAATGTTTGGAGCAGGCAGCTCAGCTCAACTACCAGCGGATTAAAGACTATGCTAAAATTGAAGGTAAACAGAGACACACAACTCAGTATCACATAATGGCTACTGGAGTGAGTGTGTTAATGACATAATGATAAAAAAAAACACTGAACAATCATATTGGTCTTTAAATGTGAAGTTCAGTCATTCTAAATGGCTTCAGATTGAAATGCTCACTCAGCAGGTGTGTGAAATAAAACAGGGACTTTTTAAAACATTTTCTTAAATAAAGGATATCCCCTTTCTTCATACGCCAGAAAGAGACTGTACTTGTTGTACTTGTACTTGTTATGTATCTATTTACACATGGTGACTTCACTTGGTATATGGTATTTTTGTGTCCATATCCCAAATGATTTGTGGCATCCCGAATTATTTGTCAGTCACTTTCTGTCTCTCAGTGCAATAACTCTCTCCTTTGTTTCAGACCTGCTTTAGCTCTGTGCTGTTCTGTAGGTTCAAGTTGGCTTTTGTGTAGAGGTGTGTGAGTAAAAATGCATTCAAATTCAAAGCCATGAAGTCTTTTGATGTGCCGATCTCTCATTATGCCTTGACTTACTTGAGCTGTGTAGTATCCCGGCCTCTGATATTTAATGATTGGACTGTGAGTTCAGCTTAACTGAATGTCCTCTCCGACTCCCAGCTCCCAGTCGATGCACACCCCCGCACCTTCCTCTACCACTATCTTTACTGTAGCTCTCTAGCTGACTCTGCCCGTCCCCCTTTACACCCCTGTCTTGAAATACCAGCAGCTCTCCTGTCACCTCTGTCTTCTGTTCTTTCTGAAGACCACTATCTTCCCTGTCCCTTGCTGTCTGCTCTGCCCTTTTTTTCTTCTTCTCCCACAGTTGTGGGCTAGGTAACACTTCATACTCACCATCATTAAATAATGGGAAATTGACAGTCAATTAAACTTTAGTGAATAGTTATTTCACTCTTAGCAAACGATATCAAGTATTTGTTAATGCTTACCAAATGATCTGTAAACCTTTAAGAAGTCATTGCATAGAGAGATGAACCAGATATTTATAACACTTTATAATTAGTTTCTAAACCATCTAGAAACATTATGTGGATGGCGATTATAAAGTTGCAACTGGTAATTATTATACCTTATGTACTTGCTTACATAACTCTTGCATGTTATGTTACATACATGAACTTGTATAAGTGATGTGCTTATTTTTACCCAAAGCTGATCTTTTCCTAAACCTATCGAAGTAGTTTTGTGGCTTTATTTTGGAGGTGTCGCATATTTATTATTTCTAGCTTAAATGCAGAGCTCTGCATGTGCAAGCGTGATGCTAGAACACCAGGTACCCCTACCTGGTGTTCTAGTTTGAAGTGTAGGACCGCTGACCAAGCTGCTGTATGTGAAGAGTTAGGAGTGAGAACGTGTGTCTATAAACAATATCTTGATAGTTTTTGTAAAGTTGCAACTGATGTTTATAATGCTTTGTAAATGGTTAAAAAGTACTGTTTAGTGCACCTATAAACAATTTAAATGATCATTATAAAATTGCAACTGATATTTAGAAATGTTTCCAAAGCATTGATAGATATTATTCAAAAGCTTGTTAAAAGCAAAATAATTGTTAACTACGGTTAAATTAACTAGCAATTTATCATTTATTTATGATGGCTATTATAAAGTGTTACCATGGGCTTTACCACAATTATTGCTTTATTTTACCTATTGACGTGTGATGTGATAAGTGGCTTTTAACAAAAGGAATGCTGGGATTGAACAGCTACAAACCAGCATCGGCCACCTGCATGTGCTTTGAGACATAACAACATGGCCTTTCTTTATTGGCATGGATTACATCTCAAAAATTACATCAGTGACAAGACATTTTGTTCTAATGTCTTATTCTCTCCTGCTGCATATTCACATAGAAAACTCTGTTGTTTATGCCTTGAAAGAAATCCCTCAGGGTGCTAAAGATACTAAGGATTTCTGCCTTAGTATCTTGCCATGCTGTGTGAATTTCTGTCCTTGTGAGGCGCCTGACTCAAAATCAACCAGACATTTGGCTTTGCTAGCGGGCCTCCTGCCCTGCAGAATGTCGTTTTCACCTGGACAGCCCTCTTCCCATCAGCCTCTGACCTTTAGCCTTCCCACCTCTGATCCCAGCCTCTTGCATGCCCAAATCCTTTTTTATAGGGAAAAAGAGGGAAATGTATGAGCACCCTGTCTTCTGCTTGGCGTCTCAAGTGATGGATTTAACCATCCGTGAGTACCTTCATCATCCCCAGTCTCTCTTTCCTTCTCTTCTTTTCTTTTAAGCACTCTTTCAACTCCATATCCCCGTTCTGCCTCTCCTCTTTCCTCAGAGATGTTGCTGCTGCCATGCTTGTTTTTTTATATGTGCCTTTTTGTCTGTGAGAGTGAGTGGGGAGCACGCCAGTCGAGAGATCTGAGCAGAACCACACCGAATCAGTTGGGGGCCTTTTTTTAGAACCATCTGTTTGTGATGGACATGAATGAGCAGTCTGGTCTGTAAAGCTTCTTTCTTTTGGTTGGATGCCCATTCCTTTGACTTGAATGCATTTTTACATTGCTTACATTGTTATCTCCTCCAGTCATTCGGTCTGATCATGTGTCAGTGGTGTGCTGTGCCGAACAGGTAGGCTTTTGTTTCACCGCGACACCAGAGATAGTGAAGGAGCATCTGTCAACAGAGCTATTGTATGGGGAGGACAGGAGAGGGTAGCGTGTATGGATTTAACGGCTCCTGTTTGTGTGTTTAATTGATTCAAATCAACTCCAGTCACTCAGTGTGTCCTGTCTACGATCCTGGCAGCTGTTTGTGTGTCTTACCTGTTTACAAGAGTCCTGAGCTTTTGTCTGTTTGTTAACAAACATCTTATCACTATTTTAATTTTCCAGTTTTCCACAGGCTGATATTTCTGTTTTTTATTGTATGTTTGTGACGTTTGTCTGTTGCCTAGAAACCTCACTCCCTGGAGCTGAGAATCGTCCCAGCAGATTCTTTGAAAGGGTCACATGGTGATGAATAACAACCTGAGCTTTCCCTCCCCTGTAACATGAAAATCACCCCAGAACCGTGCTAATTCTAAACATCTCCTCTTTATCTTTTCTCTCCCCTTTTTCTCGCTGAAGTTGAGAAAGGTCAAAAGGATCAAAAGGATCCAGGTGAACCCATGTTTAGCTTGTGGTTTAGCCACAGTGCACACAAACATGTACATACACACAGACCTGACCCCTTTACACATTTTGTGAATAGATACAGAGCATATGCATGCATGCACAGAATTAACCTGTAGCACATCTTCCATATAGTATATTATACACACTTGTAATATATATTGAACTTCTCAAATGTCTTGGCATGTTTAAGCATCTCTTTTTATTAAGTAAATGATCAGAGATTGTATTACTTTATATCATTCCAGATGTGGTTCAAGACTGTTCAGTTTGTTAAGGGAGTTTAATTTCTTGTAATGTTCTGTGCATTACATGGTTGTATGTGGCTGAAAAACATATTAAAGCAACATTTTTGCACAAAAAATTTAAAGTAATACAATCTCTTGCTAAAAGAATAAGCCAGGTATTTGCATATAAGTTAAAGCAAAAAAGACATAAGCAACATTTTAATGTAACATTCATCATCAAATGGAACACATACTGGCATACATTTCAACTATAATGGGATTTTATATGTACATGAGTTTTCTTAATGTCATATATTACCTGATCATACATTTAAATCAAATGTTCTAGTCATTTTAGATACTTAAAGGGTCAGTTTAACCCTATTCCAAAAAATAAGCTAAGAAAAAAACACGTTCACGGTTTGTAGTCATGCAGATTGTTCTGGTTTTTAGTGATTCAAAATATGGATTTTCATCAGATGATATGATAATTGATAAATACCTGCTTTTCATGGCTGATATCAATAAGATAACCGATAATTTTAAATTTCTGTATTTTGAAAAATTCATATAACCTGTAATTTATTCACACCTGTGGGTAAGAATACAATATTTATTGAGTATAATAATGTATCAGTTTTATTTACCCCTAATTTCAAAACTGGAATTATCAATAATAGCAAAAAATTCCCATTATCTGCAGATAATTTATTGGGCCTGATATTTATTTTGCTTCTCTTATGCTTTCATCGCAAATTATACTTTAACCGCAACTTAAATCTGTTGTCTCCAAGAGAAAATTTGTCTTGCGGTCAAGTAAAACAGAGACACACAGACATAATCATAAACTACAATAAATGTATTTAAAAACAAAACCCATAACACAAGCCCATATAAAACAATTTACATCAGGTGATGGCAATACATAAAACCTGTAGTTCATCCAGCCACCTTCATCCAACCAACGAACCACCAACCAAAACTTTTTGCACGGCTAATTACCACCAGGGAAAATTCTTTACCTTGTTTGTCTTATGTTTCATGTAATTTTGGTGAACTGGCCCTTTAATATTCCACACTAGTCAGACACACTGGATATTGGTGTTCTGTGTTTGAAAAATCAATCATGTTAAATGCCATAATAGATATACTGTAGACGTTCTTTGTATCGTCTGATTGTAATGGTTCTTATGAAGCCACAAAGGCCCACTGTGCTTTTCTCGTAGACCGAACCACCATGATACAAATATTTTCAGATCAGCTCCCAGTGCTTTCTTTCACAGGGCATTACAACCACAGAATATACAGTTACTGTAATACAAATCCATGTGATACATCCATTAGCGTCGATTAAATGTCCCTGAAGACAGTGACCTGAGTATCTCGGCTCTTTAGATATCTCAGATTTCCCCGAAAGATAAACTCCAAATGAGGCTGAAAGCAAAACCTAAATCAGGGTTTCTTCTTCCTTTTTCTAATCTATTTTACAACAAGGACCCCAAAATAGATTCATGTTTGTTTCCATTTGGCTCGAGTAGAAAGACCTGAGGAATATTTGAGAAGATGCTATTACATAATAAAATAGAAAAACAGAAAAATGAAAAAAAGAAACAAAAGACCCTCCAGTAAGAAGGGCAGTCAACCGACCACCAATGTTTTATGTAGAGTTACGTATTTATGTGCTTTTGATTTCAGATTTGTGTAGCCATTCAGTTCCATGTTCAGATTCTATGCATATCATCCCACACAGTCGTACGGTTGAATAATCTCATCTCATGAGAATCTCATTTCATGTAACTGTCTTTTCCGATCATTCTGTCACCAAAGGTATAAGCAAGCGATCTGGAGCTTTTGCAAATTATAGACTAACAACGATTAGTGACAGAGAGCCGAAGCAGTTTTTAGCACGCAAAACTTAATTCAATGGCACTGTAAAAATATTAATTAAAACATATCTGAAGTTATTCATTCAAATTATTGGAAACTAGCTTCTTAATTTATTAGATGTTATCTGATTTTTGTGGAGTAAAGTGTCTAATGAAGCAAACACATACAAAAGCTTGAGGATTATTTTATGTATTCGGTGTTTAACAGTGCAGTGTGTAAAATTAAAACGTCAATAAATTAATTAAAATTATCAACCGAATGTGAAGAATTACAATTTTAACAGTATGTGACTGACATATTTATTTTGTTTATGCTGTATCTACTTAAGTTAGAATGCTAACCAGCTAGCTCAGGCCCGTCCTGTACAGTAATACCACTTTCTGCCACAAGTGACGTTATTCCATGCCTCCCATAGAGTCAACTCAGAGATATATGCGAGTGGCGAGTTTCACAAATAAACAAAATAAACTCAAAATGTGAGCTAACAAACCATACCTTATGAATTCACATTTCTTTCTTTTACCAAACTTAGATAGGCTTGTTCATAAAACACACCTGATAGAAACAAAATAAAACCTGGTTTGTCTTTTCACTGTTCAACAATCAGCAACTCTTGTTTGGTCAAAATAAATCCTTAATCCACTGCGTTAGATGTGACAATATTCTGGCGCCCAGCTGCCTCTTTAAATGCCCGACCTCCCTGTCACTCCTCTCTGCCTCCCTCCCAGAGTCGAGGCCCTGGTTGGAGCTTCTATAAATCACCTCGCCACAGTATTCTCTGTCGTCAGGCTGGCCTTTGTCGGCCTCGGAGGCTGTGTTCAGTCCTGGTCCGACCCTGGTCATGTGGAGTTAGCTTTGATAGGTGGCCATATGTTACACATTGCCCCCTTATTATAATTTGGAAATGCGTGACAATACTTGGCTTTAAAGGTCTTGGCTAGAAATTGGCTGTAAATGCTATTTTAATGTACTTCTATGCATTTGTTTGCACAGATGAAAATTGTTACTTTTTACTAATTCACCTTTGTAGAACCATATGTAGAAAGTTAAAAAAAAAAAAAAAAAGTAAAAAGCTTGATTTTAGTCATTAATATATTATTAGTCCTTTTGTATTTTCAATCTGAATTTATTACCTTGAAAGTTGATTAATTAGAAAAATTCAAACTTATTTATTTTTATAGTGTGCTCATTGAATGTTTTTTTTTTTTTTTTTTTTTACCATGCCATGCAACAGCTCCTTATACAGATGGCTTATTTAGTACTGCTTCACAATATGCATGTTTTGATGCCACATTGCACCTCCATCTCAGTGCCACTATTCTTGTGCCTGATACTCGTCCAACATAAGTCTGATTATCCTACAAACACTTCAGCTCTGTTGCTTTATGTCATGCAATCCAAAATGCATATAAATGAGAACACGCTTTACTTGTTAAGGGGGTTATGGTAGGTAAACATCACAGTGTAAGCGCTGTGTTTATACTTTTATTGAACAGTCAAAAATATAGACAGGAAAAATCTTCTGAATAGTCATAAAAATCCCCCTGGAATCCTTCTCTGTGCTTGACTAACCACTCATCCCTCACCCTCATCCTTTTGTCTCAGAGAACGTAGGCCGCTTAGTCACGCCTGCCAAAAAGCTGGAGGAAACAATTCGCCTGGCGGAGTTAGTCATAGAGGTCCTCCAGCAGAACCAGGAACACCATGCGGAGGTGAGTGAGAACCCTCTCCTCCTCTCCTCCTCAAAACACTTTCCCTCTATGCTCTCACTCTTATCTCACTCCGCCCCACAACAGGGAGTTAGTCTTATTATCAGCCCTCTATAAATAAAGCTGCTTTCATCTATGGGTAACTATAAAAAAAACCCTTTCAAAGATGAATTTAATTTAGGAAAACTCTAATTGGTGTTCGACAGACCATGGCTGCATGGAATCAGAGCGCTCTGTTTGAGCAGAGACTGTAAATTAGACAGAAAATGATATAATGTGTGCAGTTCTTTTCTCTAATCACAGCTCACGGCTCAGTGTTGCAATGTTACATAAGCTGTTGAAGGCGTTTGAAAAGTGGTAATATTTTATTCAAGGTAGTCCAGAATAAACAGAAGGCAGAAAGGTAAACAGTAATACAGGCCAGCACACGTTACTCACAGCTTCTGTGTGCTCTTAACATTGGAAAGGTTCCTTTTTTGGCACAGTTAAAAGACAAAATAGCCAGTGGTGGAAGAAGTAGTCAGATCTTTTACTTATGTAAAATAAACCATGTGAAGTCCTCATTAAGTAGAAGTACAGAAGGATTATCAGCTCAACACGCTTGAAGTCATGAGCGCAGATTTCTGTTTTCGCCAGTGGGTTTCCAACTTAAGTGACCACCAGCAGGGTGATGATCAGGGTATATGAGAAATACACCAAATAGACCGTATAAAATATCTGAAATAAAAATATCACAACAAAAGAATAAGTGAATTAAGTGATTATTTTCTATCTAACCTCCACATTTGTGCATGCAGTGCATAGAGCTGAATTAAACGGAGGCTTGCAAGAATGACATTAATCATGTCTGTAGTGGTACAACTGATAGCAATACTGAAGCAAAAATACCTACTCATGAATATCACAACTTGGTATTCATCATGCAGTATCTACATGCTAACTGGTCACGTTCCCCGTGGGTGATCATTCCTTTCCAGTGGGTGCTCAAGCACTGTAGCACCCATGTGATCGGCGCTTTCGCTTGAAGTATCAGTAAACAGTAACAGTAAAAGTGCTCATTCCACAAAAAATGCCCTCTGTGTCATTAGATATTTAGTTATTAGATGTATTTATTAATATCGATGCATCAGCGAGAGAGATGTGAAATGATTAATGGGGCTGTAGAAGAAGCAGAATCAAAGGTCCTCTACACAAATTTGTAGTCCTTTTTAGGATTTATTTCTAATCTTTTTGCGTTTTTGTGAAATATTGTGCCTCTTCACTGCCTCAAACTGTTATTCAAATGAAACTAATAAAGAGGTTTGGAGGGAAAAAAATCAATCACATCTAAAATATGCTTTTTTATAAGCTGGAATGGTTAAATCTTTAACAGTGCTTTTTATCTTATAAGCTTGTTATGCATGTAAAATCCTAATCTGAAGAGTAACTAGTAACTATAGCAGTCAGATAAATTAAATGTTGCAAAAAAGTACAATGTTTTCCTCTTTCCTGAAATGTAGTGAAGTAGCATACTCAAGTTAAGCCTCAAAATTGTACCCATGTACACCGCTAAGTTTTCTTTCCACCACTGTAAATAGGTTCCTTCTTGCATCCTGTTTGCTGCTGTACACACTGAGCTGATAGGAAAGCATGATGGGAATGTGCAGTTGTGTAGATCTGAAGGTGATCCAATGTGATCTTAGAATATCCAGATAAAGCAGATTTATTGTATCTCTCTGAATATGCTTGACAGGCGGCAGTCACAAGTTCTGGAGATCAATCGGTACAGTATTTTTATTTCTTTTTCCTCTTCAGCCCCCATCACGACCCCCCCTGTATGGCATGTGCGCCACTATGGCAACAGGCACCTGTTTCTAGACAGAATGAGCTCATAGATACTGTAGCAATGGGTGGGGTTTCTAGGCATAGAAGTGAGAGCAAACTTGTTTAAAAATTCAAAGGCACTGTAGCTTGCACAACATAATTGTGACCATAAAGCATGTTCATCGGGCCATAAAGAGGTTTCCTTTCTCTCCAAGCATGCTGAACCAGTAAATTTCCCAAAGTATGCTCCATGTGAACCTTTGAAGTTTGATCCACCATAAACATTTGTTTCCCCCTCCATCCAACGATTAATTTCACAGTCCGCACTTGTTCAAGCATTACTCCCCCAGCTTCTCCTCTTCCATCCCTCTCTGCTGTCCACTCTTAGTTTTTTTTTAAAAAAAAACCCTGTAAGAGAAATGCCTCAAAAATACATTATTGCTCTGTACATCTTCCTGTGTTCTCACTGTCATATGATTGGTGACTGTCCCTGCAGGGAAAAGAGGTATGTAGTAAAGCTGAATGAGAAACTCCTCTAATGCTCTGTGCATGTCCAGTAGATGATGTCCCCCCCCCCCCCCCCTCAGCATCAGTACACTCCCTCAGGATGTAGGTCCCCCCTTGACACGGCTGCATTGATACAGCACTGGCTGAACACTGGCTCTGGCCTAGGGCTCTCAGGGTCCTGTATGTGTCCCTTAACTTCCATCAAAGGTTGGAGGCCTCTCTGCCTGCTTACCTTTGAGCGTTTTCCCCTCCCTCACCCGTTGGAAGCTTTTAGTCCTCCCCCATAACCCTCACCCTGTCCGCATTAAGAGTATCTCCTTGAATGTGATAGAGAAGAGCTTTGTTTGCTGCCTGTTTCTCTAACACTAGAACTGTCAAGCTTTTTAAATGTTGGCAGGTAAGTAGACAGGTAAGTGAGGTTCTGACTGCTGCTGTGGTGGTCGAGCCAAATGGGAAAGTAGCTGAAAAATCGTAAAAAAAATAAAAGCATGCAGAGTAATTTGGAAAGATCGAGCTTCATTATATCAAACTTGGCAACATGTTAATCTGAATGATGAGCGAATAAGCCAAGCCAAGACTGCCAGCAAAGCAACTACTGTACTTGTGCTGTCACAGGGCGGGGAAGTCCTGACTGTGCTAGAAAACGGTCAGCTGAATCTTAGACTCACTTAACTAATTGGACCAGACGCACTCCAACGCTTGAGATGCTGTGTGCTGCAGTCTTTGGTGTGCCTAGTTGAAGATGTGCATGAGTCACATTCGCATCTAGTGGGCTATGGGTTTGTCGGTGATGTGAATGGTGGACCCCCTCATCTCTTAGCTTGAGAGAAAAGCATGCAGGGAGCTCCACATTTGCATGAGAAAAGCACCCTTAAATCTATAGATACTGTCATGAACATAACAAGGCACGAACATGCAACCCTAATGTGTGATTCTTTTTGCCACGTATAAACTTGACAATTAATCCCGTCTTTAAGTCCTAATCAATCAGAGCAGTGGATTCAATCAAAGAGTATGTGATGGAAATTACACAAACACACAGTGCACTAACAATCCAGACAGGTATGATGGTGTGTCCTTTCCTTTCTGTGAAAAGTGTTTGAAAGGAAATACCCAGCCACATGCGGGATGAGACAAACATGAATACTGACATGAATAAATATCAACAGAGGGCATCTAATGTGTACTTGAAGGTGGGTTAAGTGATTCTGGAGAAAGATAGTTGAGAAAACAATACAACCAGCAGCAGCCAGTCACTATTTGACTACCTGGGAATGAGACTCAACAATCAACTATCTTTCTCCAGGATCGCTCGCTCCCAATTTAAAGGAATATTTCAACATTTTGGGAAGTTCACACTTTCACTTTCTTGCCAAGAATTTGTTGAAAAGATTGATGGCGTGGTGGATAAATGTGAAGCCATAGCCAGCAACTGGTTAGTTTACCTTAGCATAATTACTGGGAGCAAGGGGAAACCACAAGGCCTGGTTATGTGCAAAACTAAAAAAAAAAAAAAAAACACTTACCAACATTTCTAAAGCCCATTAAGTAAGAAGTTATATCTTTTTAAAAAAAATATATTTTGTATGGGTATGTGGTATGTGGTCTCAATGAAGTCACTGTACTCAGTGTATGTGAGAATGTAACACCCTGTAAAACCAAAATGTGATTTTATCGTGAACGAGATTTTTTAACCTTTGAACTAGTCTGACCTGTTGGTTGTGGACTGTGGGTATCAGCCTGCCACTGGCTGCCTATTTCAGGTGGTATTCTCCTCCTCTTTTGCCATCTGTGTGTTATGGTTTTCAAAATGTTTGTCACTAGGAGAAACAACATCAAGAACCTCCAAACTAGCAAACTACACATTGAAAATGGCAAGTTACCTTAACCTAATGCTTGTTGCTAGCGATACAAACGTGAACAAGCTTGCGGCTTCTGCCTCTTCTTTTGCAGTGATTTGGCCATTTTTAATGTCAGTGCTCGCCTCCCCACATGCAAATGTTCCACGAAAACAACTTCCCAGATACCGGATTGATAATATGTGCAACCAGACCTTTTTAAAGCACCGGACAGACTGTTTCCCCATTTTCAGTCTTTATACTAGGCTAAGCTAACCAGCAGCTGGTTCTAGCTTCATATTTAAGTGAGTGATATCAATCTTCTCATCTAACACTCAGCAAGAAGATTTCTTTAAAATAGATTAACACACACACACACAGCATACACAAATCCAGTGGTATTTCCTTTTAAGATCTGAAGAGCTCCAGTTGTATGTATTATTCACTTCTTCCTTCCTTGTCTTTCTTCCTTGTTTCATCTCATCTCTTAACTGGAGACCTCGTTCACCCGTTTGCTCTCCCTCATGCTGTGTCTCTAGGCATTTGCATGGTGGACAGACCTCATGGTGGAGCATGCAGAAAACTTCTTGGCCCTTTATGCCATCGACATGGACGCCGCTCTGGAGATCCAGTCCCCTGAGAGCTGGGACAGCTTCCCCCTCTTCCAGCTGCTCAATGACTTCCTCCGGACAGACTGTAAGCTCCCGTCCCACGTGTGTTTTGCAGCCACTTCAAGTATTTTCATGCTTGAAGAGAGACACTAATATCTTCCTGTCACTGCCTCTCTTCTGCACAGATCACCTGTGCAATGGAAAGTTCCACAAACACCTTCAGGATCTGTATGCTCCTCTGGTGGTTAGATATGTGGATCTGATGGAGTCCTCCATCGCACAGTCAATTCACAAGGGCTTTGATCGAGAGTCCTGGGAGCCTGTAAAGTAAGGAGCCTCCGTCTTTATCGCTAGGCTGTAGGCTGGTTGAAGATGCAGGGCTTTTATATTCAGATGACAGACTGACTGCGTGGAGGCTGAGAAATCTGGGAGAGCAGCTGTATTGTTCACCCAGGCTTCCTGTAGGTTCACTTTTAAAGAACGAGCCAAGAGTGGGCTGGATAACCTATTTTTTCCGTGCGAGAAATAGGTTATTTATTCTGAAAATAGTCTTTGACTAATGTATGTTCTCGCCGACACTTTGGGGTCAGGGCAACACCTAATATTTCCGTTGTTTTGTTTTGTGAACTAACCTTCATAATGTGTGCTTTGACATGTTGCCAGAAACAAAAGGCCTCCAGTCTGTTGTGTTGCTGTTTATAACTCATTTGTTGTGGCTTTCACACTTTTGCTTCTGCATTTTATTTATCGCAAAGATTACATTTAAGATTTATTGTGGTAGAAGGTTTTTTCTTGGTCTTTATTTATTCTTTTCAGTATTATTTGCTTCTCCCTGTCACTGCTTTTAATACAATATATGTGTGCATCCTGAGTCCAGCCCTCTTTACTCTGTAGGTCTTCGTATAATGTGTGTCTTTGACGATTACTGTCGGTCTTGTTTACGTGTGCTACTGTACATTTCTGTCTTCACCTAATTTCTGATTTTGCGTTACTTTTTATGATGAGTGTTACATGGCTTTCTGCAGCTCCCACACCACTGTTATGGATTCTTTTTTTCTTTTTGTCTGTCTTTTCTGCAGGAGTTTAACAAGTAATCTGCCCAATGTGAATCTACCAAATGTGAACCTCCAAATTCCCAAAGTACCAAATCTGCCAGTGCCAGTAGCAGGACTATCAGTTAACCTTCCACAAATGCCTAGCTTTTCTACCCCGTCATGGATGGCTGCTATATATGACTCTGAGTGTGTATTCAACTAGTTTACTTTAGAAATATTAAAGCAAGCAGAGACTGCCTTGGTATGAAGATGCCCCGAAAATCATTCAAAAATGAAACGATTTTGAAGTAAAGCGAAATTTCTTTTGTGTGGCTCCTACTGGAGATGCAGTGTTACACGAAATTTAATTATAAAACGACTAACTACTCCATGATTACATCCATGTTCATGCCAAGAGCACTCTGAGAGGTGTTAGAGTAGATGGGGTTCTGCTTTCTAAAATGAGAGGCTGAAACGCTCTCATTTGTCTCAACATGCATGCTGTTGAGCTGAGGTGTGGAGATACAGGCCAAAACAAAATATATACATATATTTGGGGCTATTTTGGGGATTTACTGTGCAGAAAAAAAAAAGAAAAACAGTATGTCCCCATTTGAAAATATTTGCTCCTTTCTACACCAAACCTAAAGATGTATCTCCCCTGACTTGTTGTCCACAGACATTTGCTTTAGTGATTTTTTTTTTTTTAGTGTTACTGTAGATCATTCATGGCCTCAGGTTCATCTCTGACCTTGACCACCTGCCAGTAGTCTGATTGGGAGGGAAGATAATGGGGTTGGATTGGAGGTGATGGCACAGAGAGACTGGGCAGATGGTGTTCAGACCTCACTCCCTCTCCGTTTTATCACCTCCCCTCTCGACTCTGCATCTTTCCTGCAGCACTTTGCCAATGAGCTCTACTCAGGATGCCCTAAAAGGTCTGCATGGTTTGTCTAGTAGTTCTTCCAGGGGGCCCAACCACCAGCCTGGGGACATGGATGTTGAGAGAGGGCCTGTTATTTAGTTTGGAGATATATTTTTGACATAAATGCTTCTTCTTCTTTTTTTCTTCTTTTTTTCACATGCCCTCCCTCACTTTTCCATTCCCTCCTCCTTTGTCTTGACACAGTGTGACTAGCTGCTGTATCTGCAGTGACTTAACCTGCATGTGGCCACTTCACATCCCAGTCAATAATCATACTCTGCAGCATGGTTATTGATTTGTTACAGTAAACCCTGCCCGCTCCTGTTCACCCATACACTGACTGTCCAGAAACACCTGAACAAACAGGAATTGCGATTTGGATGGAGCAGTCAGTATATGGTCGGAGTAAAATCTGGCTGTGTTCAGGTGCGGAGGAGCAGCATCCTCCTCCGCACCTGCCACAAAACCCCCCTCCACATCTTTCCCGCCCCTGTTCTCCAGCCGGGTGACCTTTGTCTTCTGACCTCTTTGTGTGTGTGTTGATGGCAGTAACGGCTCTGGGACGTCAGAGGACCTCTTCTGGAAGCTGGATGCCCTCCAGACCTTCATCAGAGATCTGCACTGGCCGGAGGAGGAGTTTGCCAAACACCTTGAGAGCCGCATCAAACTCATGTCGAGCAACATGATCGAGAACTGCGTCAAGCGGTGTGTGTTTGTGTGTGTGTGTGCACAAAGAGAAGACAGACAGACAGAAACAGAAATTCTTAGAGGCACCGAATGTTGAGAATGAACGCTTTACTGAATATTTTATGTTATAGTGCGTATAAATATTTCACTTGCATTGCAGCACTAGGATGGCATTTGAGTCCAAGCTGGCAAAGAGCAGCAAGACCACAGATTTCCGCATTTCTCCAACATTATGCACCATGTTCAACGTGATGGTGGATGCAAAGGACCAATCAGCCAAACTGTGCGCAATGGAGATGGGCCAAGAGGTGAGAAGTTCACCTGAGACAGATGACATGTTTCAAAATGCCAGTTTAGTTAGTAGCTAGTTTTGTACTTACAAGAAGGATGTGCCAAATTGATGTTTTGTTATAACTTCTCGTTTTTACAGAAACAGTTCCACTCCCAAATAGACGAGCTGATTGAGGAAAGTGTGAAAGACATGATCCAGCTCCTGGTTGCAAAGGTACAACCGTGTATCAGTTGTGACAATTAATGTATTACTTTGTCAAGTGGTGAGAAGAACTGAAGTATTATGATTGTTAACCATGCTGGTGGTATGGCTTTAGGGGTTAAGGGCTGTCCAAATACCTCGATAATGTAACAATATTGCTAGAATAGCTATTTTTGATTTTACAAAGTATGAAAAAAAAAGAAATTTTGGATAAATACATAAGTAATGTCAGTGCAATGCCTAAGTGGGTAAAGGCAAATAATAGAACAGTGTCTGCGCACTGGTCTGTCTGACCAGTCTGAAAATTACATCACTTTACTGTAATGCAGCCTTTAAAAATGCAAATGCAACAATTATGTCATATCACAATATA
Organism: Lutjanus erythropterus; assembly: GCF_056507025.1. Taxonomy (NCBI): domain Eukaryota; kingdom Metazoa; phylum Chordata; class Actinopteri; order Lutjaniformes; family Lutjanidae; genus Lutjanus; species Lutjanus erythropterus. Next base: position 26,715,094 of record NC_139318.1, read on the forward strand.
ACATTATCCAAAATCTAAGATGATATCTGTTCTCATATCAATATAACATCAGTGTATTGCCTGAAGGGTAACTTGTCCCATGTGTTAGCATACTGGCGTTGGCAGTGCTGTTAGCATGGCTGCAGAAGAAGAATGTTAAATTGTGGACAAATCTCGTTCTCTCCCTCGCTTCTCAGTTTGTTGCCATTCTGGAGGGTGTGTTGGCCAAGATTTCCAGATACGATGAAGGAACTCTCTTCTCCTCATTCCTTTCATTCACGGTGAGACGAAGCTACTTTTTATTCAGTCCTTTACTGCCTCATTGTCCTTAATGAGCTGATGCTTAAGAATTGTTCAGTAATATTTAGGGCTCATTATCGAACATCAGTACTCTTTGGTTATGGACCAAAATGTTTCCATTGAATACTGTAGTACATAAATCTGGCATTAATTGCCTCCTCAGATTTATGCTATTCTTTACTTTATTCTTTGATCAGACAGTTCCTGTCTTAGTTTTTTTTTGTGATTAAGTTTTTCTTATAAATAGAAAAAACACTTAAGAACAGTTAAGTCTTGTTTTGGTATCAGCACTCAGGTATTTTATTTGTGCTAGTATTGAATAAAAAAAAAAAAAAGATACCCAACCCTAATCTTATTTAAAGTAGTCTTATATAAACTTTGTTTTGATTTCAGGTGAAAGCTGCCTCTAAATATGTGGATGTACCTGTAAGTGCAGAAACACTCTACCTCTCCGTGTGTTTATGAGCTTGTGTGTGTTTTCCAAACACAGTTGAAGAAAATATGTTTTGTCTTAATCCTGAACAGTGTCTGTCTTCTGCCTTTGGTGATTACAGTAATTGGCCGGTGTTTTGTGATTCCTCAACTGAGCCGTGACTCTGCTCTGTTTCTGCTTTACAGAAACCTGGAATGGATGTGGCTGACGGCTATGTGACCTTTGTGCGCCACTCTCAGGATATGCTTCGTGATAAGGTCAATGAGGAGGTGTATATAGAAAGGTTATTTGATGTAAGTAAGATGCCGTCTCCTCCTCACAAGAAGGGAGGGGCCTTCCAAAATGTGGCAAAACAACAGGGCAGAGAGGGATAAGTCCCATTTTGAGACCAGGAAATGTTACTTCAACCTGGCAGAAGAGGCTTTTCTGCTCCTCTACCCCTCTTGACTTTTCTCTCTCAATCTTTCTGTCTCTCTCTCTTCTCTCTGAACCTTAGCTGCTGCCCTCTGCATTCTGGTGTGCATTGCCACAGTGCTTTTGGGCCTTTGTGTATCAAAAAAAAAGGAAACTTTTATTTACAAAGAGTCCATAAAAGCATCCTCAAAAAAGGATTATCTGAAGCAGTGCTCTCTGGAAAGAACAGAACAGTCCATAGTGATCACCTGCCAGCACACCGACTTTATATTTTTTAGCTCACCACTGTACTCTGTGCTTTCAGACACTTTCCATGTCAAGCATGTCAGCCTCCTGAATAAATGACACTCAGTCCACAGTGGAGCACCCACACAGTTTCTCTGTGAACTGAACATGCTGGGTGAAGGATGCACTGCTGGATGGGCCAGGGTGACATAATGATGTCACACTTGGAGGCTGACATGTCAAGTACCCTTGGTCTGTTAGAGCACTGCTTCCCAACATGGAGGTCAAGACCCCACTGAAGGGTTGCAAGATAAATCTGAAGGGTCACATGATAATTTAGAAGAAGAAAAAAAGGACCACAGCACAAAATAATGTTATTTCTTTCTGATTTTTCTCAAGTATTTTCTTGTGAAATACTTCCTGCAGCCTGTTGTACTGGTTAGAGTCGACAGTAGTCATTTCATACTAAGCTTTGTGCTTTGTTTGATCGCACCCTCTGAACTGAGACTACATCTTAACTAAGTCACATTGTAGCAGAGTGTGATGTCTTACCTTGCTAATTATTGTGATAAAGTGGGAGAGAGAGCCAGAAGTTATGAGATACCAAACACAAAGTTAAATTAAAACGACAGAAATAATCTGTTATCTCTTGCGAAGTAGAATCATATATAACACAATTTGTATTTGTCTTCTTGTTAATAACACAACCATCATTTATAGATTGCCTCTGTTGAACTGATGTTTTTTTCACTCAGGTGAGGATGGCTCTATCACACATAGATGGCAAATGCAAATGATGGTAAATTCATAAATAATACCAACATGAACAAAGAACTCTTCCAAGACAAAAGCACAAACATTTCTTCTGCCTCCTCTATGATTTCAGTAATTAAATATTGATTTACGCTTGTACCGGTGTAGTTTTCTCGACTCTATCTTTACAGCTGAAACAATTAGTCGAGTGACAGAAAATTAATTGGCAATTATTCTGATTAAAATCAACCATTGTGTGAAAATGTCAGCTTCTCTTTCCCGTGAGACTTTGACGCTGTTTCTTTTTGAGTGTATTGAAGATCTTTTGGTCCTCTTTTAAATACTTGTTTAAGTGTGTAGTGAAATATTGCACAAAGTCTTGAAAGTTTTGAAAATGCTAAATTTTAACTGCTATGTTTTCAAGGTTAGGAATATGCTTGAATTCAAATATACGCCTTGAAAATGCTCAGTTTTCAACAGACTCTAGCGTCTCATCTACACAGTCACTCATATGAACAAAATATTTTAAATGTATTGGATCGCTCGCTGTGTTTTTCTCCATAGAAAGCATTAAATAACTATAATATATCAAACTTAGTATGAACAGCTTGTGGAATAAAGTAAAATTTACATTGATTACTGTAGGTATAAAGGAGTTCTGTGAATTTAATTTGCATTTATAATAACAATTTAGATGCGATAATGAAGTCTTCAAGAGTCTGAAAATGTTTCCTTAAAGTGCTTGAATGTTACTCTTCAAAAACTATAGGAACCCCGTCTATAATGAAGAGCAGGCTGAGTGACAAACAGCGTCTGGTGATTTGGATGTCGCTGTAGGACAGTAAAGCTGGTTGATCATGTTAGCAGTCAGGACAGAGAAAGATGTAAGAAATTTTGAGCACAGCAAGAAGAATTTAACAGCTCTCTAAAAAATTATACAGCAAATGATAAAAAACTCAGTTGAAAAAAATATTGGCAGATTGATTGGTAATGAAAAAATCACTTGTGGTAGCTCAATCTCTGTATTACATAACTAATTCATATGGTGCAACTAGTTTTTATGAAGGTTTAATGTAACTCCTCCATTACATTTAAACAAAGTTAAACTTACACATAGCTAGGGATGAAAAAAATTCACAATTATTTTCACAACTAACAAATCTTTGAGAGGTTTTCAATATAAAACTGGGACAATTTCACTATAATTTTGATACAGAATTTTCATACCATTTCATCTCTACACACAGCTGGTGCAACAGCCTGCAGGACTCTAAAATGAATCAATTTGAGAAGGCATAGCCATTATAAGTTTACATCCTGTGTTAAGGGGTTATAAGAAGGCATTGCGTGTCTATAAAAGGTCACAAGCCGCAAAAAGGTTGGGAACCAGTGTGTTAGAGGGTGAAGAGAGCACTGTCTTACAAAAACATAATCCTAAACGGGATACATTGACAGTAATGTGTCCTCCATGTGTGATTCGAATGACACATAATGCTGTGATTTGTGTGCTTCATGTCATTCAGAAACTATTTGTACAGACCTGTGTCTCTACAGGTGTCTGTGTGTGTGTGTGTGTGTATGTGTGTGTGTCTGACAGATTCTCAGTTGTGTGAGGCAGTGATATCAATGTCTGAGAGATACTCAGAAGTCTCCCTTTGGTTTTATATTTTTGTGTTGGCTGGAGACACGGGAGTCTTGTGCCAGATAAATATGATTTTTCTTTCTTTTGTTTTTTTGTTTTTTTGGTTCTTATTTTGGAGTGAGGAGTGATGCTGTTGTGACGTGTGGGTCTGCTTCTGTCTTTGAGGTCCACACTGGCTCCCCCTGTCTCCTCCTGTGTTGTCAGTTTTTCGACTGTGGAGTTTTTTCCCCCCTCGTGTCCTCTGTGTGGCCCCAAAGTGCACCTAAAATCCTATTCAGCACTGTCATGTTGAATTCTTCTGAAGATTTCTCAAGCTGTGAATGTTTCAGTTTTAGCCTTTTAAACTATTCTTTACTTCGAGGATGTCAATGTTTTTCTCTTTCATTTGAATGCTTCTCCATCCATTCATTTGCATGCATGTGAAAACAAACGTTCCTAGATGTTGCATATATAGGCTCTACTTTATCTCTCTTTCTTTCACTAATTAATTTCAATCCTTTTTATCTCCTCTTTTCTGATTAACACCATTCCTGCTGCCTCCTCTATTCAAAAAGTGGCACTTATCTCTAGTGTTGCGTTGCGTTGTTTTATCACATTATGTTGGTTGGCATGATTTTAGAGTCAAATAATCTTCCTGTGTACATCTTCTAGCATGACCCTCCTCCTCAGAGTTCTGCCTCATTTGCACATACAGCAGTCTTCCTTAGCACGTACTCTGCCACCCACCCACCTGCGAGGTCTGCATGCACTGCACGCTCAACTCGACTGTGAAGTGGACAGGCATCTGCATATCCGGCCTCAAGTCAACCATTCACCTAATCTCGATCCATATAAACCTCGACCAAAACAAGACTAAACTTCAACAACCAAACAAATCAAATCCTCACACTTCAAATTCGGGCCTAAGAAACCTTCTCTGCGTTCCTGCCTACTCACATGTTTAAAGTTGACTTCTTTTCTTGAGATTTGGAGGTATGACAACTGTTTCTATTAGACTTGGGTGCTGTTCTCTTGTAACTTTAAAGGTAAAACAGTCTGGGAAACAAACGCCACCCAAAGCAAAGTGGAGAAAAGATACAAGAAAATAGCACCGCTGCTCCCTGCCTGCTAACCATTTACTCACTCTCATTCTATTTTTCTTTTGCTAATGAACTCGTGTCAAAACTATAATTTCAATTCCCCATACATGCAGTAGTACTTTTCTATCCTCAGTGTAGGGCATTTAAATGCAGCTCTGCATTTCTACTTGAATAAATTATAAATAAAGGCTAAGTAATTGCCTTTAATAATTGATGGGCCATGCAGCGTTTACAAAATATTGACTTGGAGAACATTTTTTTTTAGTATTTCAAAGGGTAATTACAGTTTGAGACGAGATAAATTTGTCAACGCTTTATGTCTTCCTTCTGTTTTATTATTTTCCTCAAGTAGCTGTAGCGTCAGTGCTCTGAGCATTTCCTCTAAAATGGCTCTTTTCAGCTCTTCAGAGTGCGACAGCGTCTGTGTGTATGCGTGTGTGTTGAGAACATCTACTGAAACAAAAACTACGGCCCAAATTCAAGGAAGTTCAAACTTATTTTAGTAGATATAATTTAATTAGTGTAAATTCGTCATCATGGTGAATTTGTAATTGGACAAATTTTCGTGTTTAATTCTTAAGTATCTCAGATTAAGTAATGCATGAGTTTAGATAGGTAAGGTTCTGTGTTTAATATATTTAAAGGCCCTGAAAACCTGTTTTCTCAATTAGCTTCTTACTTTGAGTAATGCAGACTTAAAGAAACAGTTCAGTATTTTGGGAAGTAACACTCGCTTTCTTGTAGAGTGTTAGATGGGAAGACGAGGTGATAGTTAGCTTAACCTAGCATGAACACTGGACAGTTAGCCTTACTTTGTCCAGTGGTAACAAAATACCCCTGCTCATATGTCTAAAACTTTTAATTAACACGATATATCTAATTTCTTTCTTTCGTTCTTTTTTTTTTTTTTAACAGGGTAATTATGTGCCAGACCACAGGCTTAAGATAAAGATGGATGGTGCGTCTGTGACTCCACCCTCTGTGCAAAAATGAAGCCAAAATATTGCAGATACGAGCCCTGCCATCTTCTGCTGGTGATGTGCATCATGTTATGGTTGCACCACATCAGCTGAAGATGGCTGCTGCCACAGGGTTTGTGATTCCACCAGCAGCACCACAGTGCATCCCAGAGGCGGCTCTTCACTCTGCTTCAAATACACACCAATTCTATTATTGATGTCTACGTGAATCTGGACAAAACAGTTCAATCAGACAGGAAGTCAGACATGAATAAACCATAGAGAATCCAGTCAGTTTTCAATATAAAAGACCCTGTGTAGACTAGCTATCATAAAAACAGACAAAAAAGAAAAACACATTAAACAACTTTGCCCACTTATCTATAATGGAAGCACAAAAAGCAAGGAAAAGACCAAATCAACAAAATCTGAGCAAGTAAACATTCAGGAGGGCAAAATGTTCTGCTGCTGAATCACTTCTGAAACACTGCTGTTGCTGGACATGCAGCCATGTGGAGGACAGATCAAAACGGTGGTCCAGATGTGCCCAGCAGAATTAACAGGTGACTCTGTACAATAGTGATCAGTGCTGGAGCTACAGTACTGAGATATTTTGGCTTCACTTTTAGGGAACTGCAGTGTCGTCCATCCTTAAATACAGTCAATGTTCTGGACTGTTTCTTGACCGAGTGCAGAAACTTCCTTGAGTTTTCTTCCTTGGACAGAATAAACAAATAAGTTTTGTAATATTTGTGAGCTTTAGAAATCCTGATATGTAGATTTTGTTACCTTAACAAGTCTTAATCTATATACATGTGGTATTGATCTCCTAATTTAAGTCTTGACCAGAAAGTGAATAAGCACATTTCCCAAAATGGCAAACATTAAGACAGTTTTCTGCTGGTCCTTTCTCACCAGTAATTACTGTCTGTGATGTTTTATCTGCGCTCTTCTAGCTTGTTTTAAGGGAAGCGGAGCTCAGTTGGAAAAAGGTGACATCACTTACTTCTGTGTGCAAAGCAAGATTAAGTGAGATTCAAATCAAAATGTGATTACAGATCTAGGGCCGTTGTTAAATCTGATCAAACCACATCCACACAGTCCTGATGAAGCAGCTAAGCTCAGCTTTTGAGTATTAAATCATTTATTAAAAATACTAGAGGATGCGTTTTTTAACAACTTAACATACTCATTCTGTATTAAAGTTACAGGGAATTCTGCAAGATTTAAAGCCATGTTTTCAGGGTCTTTAAAGGCACTAGATGAAGACAGTAGAGTTCTTTTGTTCTCTTAAATCTGAAATGCACGATAAAAAGAAACTGTTCAAACAAGCACACTTTACTGTGGCTTGTAATTCTTTTTAGCTGATAAGATTTCTTTAAACATGACTTCATTCTTACATTAATGCAGCCCTTTAACTTGCATTGACTGCTGATTCAGACTCATGAAATGCAAGAATGTCTGTGTTGTAGAGTGGGTCAGAGACTCGACATTACTCTTTGTTAACTGGTGTATATACTGTACACATGGGTCAGATGAATTGTAGCCACACATGTATTTAAGCAGCTCAAAGGTTTTATTGAAGTGATGCTTGAATACACTCGTGGGGGTGCTTGAACTTTAATGCCACTGTCATTTACTGTATGTGTTTAGTTGTAGTTGTTTCTGTGTGTCTTTAAAGGTTAGTTTTATGTCACAATGTCTTGAGTATGTGTGTGAGTGTGTGTTTTGCTGGAGAGTGTTGTGTTTATGTGTTTCAGCAATGGTACACTGCCACCATGAACCTGCTGGGGACCTGGCTCACTGAACGCATGGATCAGCAGCTCCACGTCTACCAGCTAAAAATCCTCATCAGGATCACAAAGGTAGGACTACAGGACTACAGAGGAGTGCCAGGGCCTGGCATACGGAAAAACAGTGAGGGAGAGGAAGATCTTTTGTTGTTGTTGTTGTTGTTGAAAATAAAGTTGTATTTCAACTTTATTCTTGACATTTAAACGTTAATCCAAATATTTCAACTTAATGCTCAAAATGCAAAGTAAAAATCCTCTTCTCCCCCGATTTATTTAACTTTGAAAGTTGAAATATCGAGAAGTCGAATTGAATCTTTATTCTCGACATTTTAACTTTAGTCTCAACATTTGGGCTTTACTCTCGACATTTTAAATGTGCTCTTATCATTTCAACTGTATTCTAATCATTTTGACTTAATTCTTGGCATTTCAACTGTATGCTTGACATTTTAGCTTTATTTCCAACATTTGACTTTATTCTTGACATTTCATGTTTTATTCTCGACATGATTTTACTCTTGACATTTCAATTTTATTTTCAATATTTCGAGTTCATTCTCTACATTTTAGACTCAACTTTATTCCCGTAATGCAGAATTAAAGAAAAAAAAAAACACTGAAAATTCAGCTTTATTCTTGAAATCCAAAATAATAAAGAAAAAAATCTTCCTCCTCCATTTTTCCCTTAACGTGGCCCTAATACTCTATTGTATAGGACAGAAAACACACAGAATTCTTAGTGTCCACGCTATGCTGATGCTATATCTCTGTCCCCTTGTAGAAAAAGTACCGGGACTTTCGCCTGCAGGGCGTCCTCGACTCCACCCTCAACAGTAAGATGTACGACACGGTGCGCAACAGGCTGACCGTGGAGGAGGCCACTGCTTCAGTGAGGGAAGGAGGCATGCAGGGCATCTCCATGAAGGACAGCGATGAGGAGGATGAAGAGGACGACTAGAGCCCGTACACTGACACTCCAAACCCTCCCTCCCCCGAACCCCCTCACCTGACCCCCTTTCACACTTTTGACTTTAGCCTGGTTACCGATGCATGTACCAACTCAGATAGCCACTCTAGGACCTCTTTGTCAGCTCGAAATGCCTATGAAGGAACTATTAACTATAAAAATAGTACTTATACTGAGGAAAATCAAAATAAAAATGTTAAAAAATAACCATGATTGGCAGTTTAGCTGTGTCATGATAAAGATAGCACCTATCTTTGATTCATTCATTTCTAAATTCATTTCTATGTGTTACTAAGCAATATGGAGAACCATTTGTTTGACAATGTTGAGTGAGATTAATAGGTGTGTCCCTGTCCAATGCAAACCTATATGGCGCTTCTTTGTCGTATTCTACATTCATTAATGGTACATTGTCGTGATGATGAGTGTGTGGACCCTTTTCTTTGTCTTGTCTGTTTTTAAGTGAATGCCAACTGCTTCAAACTGAAAATAAAACCTCTGTATTTGTTTACGGCTGTTACAGATACACTGTCGTCTACTCACTGTTATTAACATCAACAGTAAGTCTAGACCTGCATTTTTATCATGTGTCGATGCTATGTGATCTTATCTCAATTACTAATTAGACATGATTCAACAGGAATCTTGAACTTCAACGAGTGGGTATTCTAGAGATGCAATATTCTCATAGCTCCATTTTGATAACTTGGGAGATTCTATTTTTATTTCAACATTAAAAGGCCTTGAAACAGGTTCTATTTTAATTGAGTTGCACTTTTACAGAGAAAAGAGCAAAAATAATTTTTTTTATTAAAAAAAAAGTTGGTCTGTCTTTGTTCTGTAATTGTGTAGAATGAGATGTCTGGCATTTGTTTGGGTCTCACTGTTGTTTTGTATATATTATATAAATATATATATAAATATAAAATGCTGTACATTGCATTCTGAGCCATCGCTGCATGCCTGTGGGTTCCCACCCTCCCCAAACGCTTTCTGTTTTCTGTGTGAATTAGCTGGTGGATTCATTCTTGCTTTTGCCTTATGAAAGCCAACAGTTGTAATATGCAAGAGCTGTGGCCTCTAAATAAAAATTACTGTACATGTGCATCTGCTGTCGTGTTTACTAGCTGCACCTGACACACAGTTATACACACACTGAACTTTGCATTGTGTTTATTTTGCAGTGGTGTGAAGTAACTTAGTACATTTACTCGAGTGCTGTATTTAAATATAATTATGAGGTCAATTGTTTGAGTATTTATGCTTCTTTATACTTCTCCAAACTTCTTCAACAATTTGGAAGCAACTGTTGAAGTTTTTACTCCACAACATTTATTTGGTAGCTTCAGTTACTTTGTTGCTTCAGATTGTTTATTTAAAAAAAAAACATAAGTCAAATAAATTGAATGTGTTATTATAGATTAATCTAATCAGCAGTGTACAAAGTAGCTGAAATCGGCACCAGCTGCAACACTACAGAGATGAATGCATCACTCAGTTATAATCTAATAATGTAACAACATACAGACTGAAACGTGTCATTCAGCATGATAGTACTTTTGCTTTATGTACTGTAAGTATATGTTAATGCTAATGCACTTGTTCTTTTCCTTAAATGAGAGTTTGACTGCAGTGTTTTTACACTGGTATTACTACTTTAACTTAAGTAAAAAGAGCACTTCTTCCACCAATGACTAATGTTACTTCAGAGTCATATCTCGGTCAAATCTGAACACACAGACATGAAAAATACACACTTTGTACTTTCTTTAGTATCACAGTAATTCAGTGGTAGCTGTCAGTACATTCTTGGGATCTTGGCAAACATGAACTGCTAATAGTTAATTCAGCAAACTTGTAATGTTGCCACTTTGCCAAAATCTGAAAATATATTCTGCAACTTTTTATTTTTACTACACTACAATTATTTAATAGCTAAAGTTTCTCAACATCAAGATTCTACATACAACATCTACGATCACATATATGAAAATGTAGAAATTATAATGGATTGATAGATTACACTATCCAACAGCAAAGTAATCTGAAAGTAGCTCCACCTTGACAGGCTACAACATTAATATTCCTCTGACACACTAATGCACCAGTGATTACTCACTTATAATGCAATAGGCTATGGGCCACTTTGCACATTAAGTACAGTATATGTGCATTTTTTTTCAGATACTTCTATAAATAAGTTCAGTTTGACATACAGGACTTTTACATGTAATTTCAGTGTGGTACTTTTACTCGAGCAAAGGATCCAGAGAATGAAATTAACACCATCCACCTGCCAAATACAGAGTAAATGTAAGCTGTGACACGTAAAAACTTCAGGTCACCTGCCACTGTGGCAGACAGGTTAAGGTTGATAAATATCTTTAAAAAGCAATTCCTAAGAATAGGTTAAATGATATATTCCATGTTTCTACTGTCAGGTACCACTGACTGAACTGTTGTACATAGATTTCAGAAGTGGCAGACAAAAACAGAGTGGCTGGTAGAAATGTTCAGTGATCTGCCACAGTGGCAGGTGAGGTGGAAAAAAAAACACGCTGTGTGTTCCAGTACCCAGACTAGCATACTGTTTAGTATGCCAGAAAAAAATTAAAATGACAAAAGCAAAACGCCAGAAATACCAGGATGCCCTACTGCACTGAGTCCCATTTTGCAACCCAGCATGCTTTTCAGACTACTCTGATAATCCTTTGTGACAGGTGTATGAGCAACAGGGTCAAAGTTCAGCGCACTTTCTTCTCTTAGTATGTCCCAGTTGTATATATACCGCATGACACAGTACAAACTTTCCAAGGGCAGCTGCAAGATGTACTAAGAGTAAAAAGAAAAAGGTTGCGATTTGGAATGCAGGGCTAATTTCAGACCCTGAAAAGAAATTAATTCTTGTTCCACCACTGTTGTTTGGCTGGCAGACAGACAGCAGGGGGCGACAAGGTGAACAGGCTGCTTCTCATAGCATCAGTTAAGTCAACACTCCTCCATCAGCAGTTTCATGTCACACAAGATGCTGTGCACCCAAACTCAAACTTTATTTAATGTATAGCAATACAGATTACCTATTAAATAACACTATTACACTATAATAACATATATGACAGCATCATAGAAATATATGGCTATGATACTATCATATAAACATGATATGATGGACAAAACCATTTCATTGTTTATTTAAGTTACAAAATAGACTTAACTACCGACCTGGCTGAAAAGCACTGAGGCTAACATACTGGATCCCTGGACCGTTGAGCAAATGTCAGGAAAATCAGGTTTAAACATCAGCATGGAGCTCAGAGGGGCAGGTGGGGATTTTTTTTTCTGTGGAGGTTTGGATAATACATTTCCCACAAAAGTACAATCTGTTACAGGGCCACTATACAAACCAATTCTTTGTATGAAAATATAAACTTCTATGATCACAAAGATTACATTAAAGACATTTGTCTTTGAAGTGTTCAGCCACAGCTCTCGTGTTATCAATGAGTGTAGAAATATCAAACGGAGATGACGCTGGCTTTCACTCAAATGAAAAAAACATCGCTACAAAGACAAAAAGATTTGCTGCAGAGCTATGTGATCAGAAATCTGGACTTTACTCCAAATGTTGGAGAGGTTTCACTGAATTTAGCAAACTCCCCTTTGTCAGAGAAGTGGGTGTTCACAGAAAAACAAGGTTTCCTCATAGAGTACATGATAGAATATGACATAAATCAATCAACAGAGAGGGATGTTTAGGGTTGAAAAGGGCTTATAATTAACAGCCACGAAAGAGTGCGTCGACAGAATATCAGCCCAAATAAAACACATTTTACAGTCTGAATCTTCAATCTCATTGTCTGATGTGAGGACAGCTTCATGTACTCCGATTATCATCTGTAATCCTGAGAACAGAAACATGCTGAACTGTTAAATGTTAAGTTCACTGACACTGGTAATCTGTACTGCAAGATTTAACAATTTAGATTTTTTTTTTTTTTAAACTCTAGTTGATTAAATAGATCTCAGGACAAAACCACTTAACAAGTTGCAAACAGGAACCACATCTTTGGTTACAAATAAAGCATCAACCCCCCCTAAAAAAGAAACTACAGTGCCTACATAAAGTATTCACCTAATTTGGAATTTTTTTTTCACGTTTTACTCATTTACAGCTTTGAATCGCAGTGGATGGAATGTTCTTTTTTTCATTGATCACATGAAAAAAAGTTAAAAAAAAAAAAAAAAAAAGAGTTACCATTAAACCACTGATTGCACACTTATTCATCCCTTTACTATGAGAGCAAGGGCTGCAACCAACGGTTATTTTCAGCAATTCGTCTGCTGATTATTTGAATGATTACTCAATTCATTTTTTTAGTCTATAAAACTGTAAAAAAAAAAAAAAAATGCTCATCACAGTTTCAAAGTGATGCCTTTAAGTTGCTTCTTTTGTCCAACCAGCCAGTCCCAAACCCAAAGAAAAACCAGCAAATCCTCACATTTAAGAAGCTGAAACCACCAAATGTGACATTTTTTCTTGATATATGACAAGCGACAAAAATAACTGGCAACCACTTTTCTTCCAATCAACTAACCGACTAAGTGATTTCGTTGCAGCCCCATTGAAAATCATCAGTTATTGTAGTTGAATAGAGCAGCGTGTAATCAAGGTGTGACACATTATTTTAGGTTAAAAATACTTTGTAGTATTCATTGGATTTTATGATGGCAAGTTAACTGAAAAGTACTGATCAGGAGAAGGACGTGAGAACATTTCAAAGGCACTGGATATCCCTAATACGATTATAAAAAATTTTAAAGTACGACACAACAGCAAAATCTGCCTTGAACCAGGTCGTCTTCAAAATCAAGGGCACTAGTGAGACCACAGAGGTCTGAAGAAGCTGCATGATAGGGCTGAGTGATATGCCAAAAAATAAATAAATAAAATAAATAATACTGTGATTAATATCGCAATTCAGTGGTAATGTTAAAAGAAGCGTGGTGCCTTACATCTGGAGAACATGACGTGCAGGCTTTGTTTTTTCTGTAGCAGCACAATGTTTAATCTCTAATTGCAGTTGTGACACATTTTACCTTTTACAGTTCCTGCAATTTGGATATTGCACTTGGCCATATTTCCATGTTGATTAATAGTTCAGCCCCGCTGCAGGGTTTCATGGTGGAGATAAACGTTATCCAGGTGTTAAACCAGCTGCAGATTTATGGGAAAGTGACAAAGAACAACCGATATGAAAGGTATGAAACTGAAGGCTTTACGGGTTAATGATACTAAATGCTACGTGGAGCGTCAATGAAACATGTCGGCCATGACATCATGACGCCTGATGAACATGTTTCTCTGAGGCAGACTTGTGAGGGGAGCGAGTGAAATGAATACAGTAAAATCTAAAGAAATCCTTGTGGATTTGTGTGAGCTAACTGCAAGAAGATTTATTTTTCATCAGACCAATGATGAAATCTAAAGCCACAGCTACAAAGGGATGTCTTTACAAGAACAATGTTAATGTCCTGGAGCGGATGAGTCACAGTCTAGACCTCGTTCAAGTCCAAAGTTAGTGACAGGACTTGAGATTTTGCTCACTCGTAGCCCTCATTAAAGTTTGATAAGATGACCAACTGTAAACATGTTCAGATGTACGAAGCTATCAGAGCTATTTTAGTAAATATTGTCTTAAAGGAGGTGAATAATTGTGCAATCAATTTGTGGGCAGGATTCATTTCTGATGCCAATCAATAGTAGAAACATTTTTTTACATTCACTGTGATTTAATGCTGTAAAACAAAGTTTGTGTGGGGTGAATATTTTTTGTGGACACTGTATCAATACAGATACCCCCTTACATTTGTTAAAAGTTGAGCTTTGACAGTTGAGGTTAGAAAAGCTGGAAAAAAAATGAGGAAAATAAAATGGAGCTTTATCGATTATTCATGACAAGCTACAGAATCTCAAAAAAAGAAAAACATAATCTGCATCAAGGCAAGTGGACAAAGAGGCAAAAATACTAAAAATAAAAGAAAACATTGGCTGGCTATTAAGGATATAATATATGTATATATATTACAAAACAATATGACAATATAAATCCCTGTAAAAAGCAAATAACGTTCACATTAGATGTTCTAACACATTTGAAAAAAAAAAAAAAAAAAAGCCATAGGTACATTATACAAGACAGCAGTGAGATATTTGGACAATATATGAATATTAGGCAGGTAATAGTCTCTTAAACATGTGATAAAGAGTTTTAACCCATGTGGAGCAGAGCCTCAAAACAGTTTGATCGCGGTGGCAAAGTGACATAATGCATGCTGGGCTACGCTGTGATGTGATGATTTGTTTTTGAGATTTTTTTTAGAAGTGGATCGCCGTGAACTCGTCCTGGTCTTCATGCTTCAGGTTTTGTCTCAATGCGGTCCAAAGGTCCCAGTCGTGTCGTGACGCCAGGACTTCACTGTGGAAACTGTTTCACTCACTGGATTTATTTAGGCAGTAACACTGATAGTATAGTGCAAACTGGACAGAGCTGCTTTTTTCCTCACGTCAACTTAAAACAGGTGCAAACGCTCAGCAGGATAACATTTAAGACAAGAAATAAAGGACAAAAACATAAATATCAAAAAACTTTTATCAGTATAAAAAGTAATAAGGTTATTCATTTAATCAATAGTCTGGCAAAAAAGGCCTCAGAAAAGTTCTTGAGTTTTTACAAATTAAGTGCCTGTAGGAATGTCCTCAGACGAGCGACTCCATGCTCTCTGCAGGGTCCGACTCGTCTGCGATCACCACCACCCCATTAGTGTCCATGTGCATGGGGCTCAGGCCACACTCTCTGTTACCGACCAGGCTGAGCATGGCTTTGTAAAGGTACTGGTACTGCTCCTGAGCACACAAACACATAGCAGGTTAACATCATTTTGCATGAGACACAACTGTGAAAGATCATGACAGTTCTTTACAAGAATCATCATTTTTCATACAAACATTGAATCAAACGAATAATGTGAAAGGAGTCATCCAGCAGAGTTAACAGCCTTTTAGTCTCTTTCTGCTCATTGGTTTGGTTTCATGTCCCACACAATTACTGTGTGGCTCAGTCCAAACAAATCTCATTGACCTCCATTAGACAACCGTTTCCAGCAAAGAAGCTCAGAAAACTGCGACCTGCCCAGCACTAAATGGCAGACAGTAACCGAGTGGATAACACAGTGGGGGGCATTTCGCAGATAAAGCCACAGATATTTGAGTCAGGAGTTGGTGGAAACCTAAAACAGAGCCGAATATCAGACTTTTCTTTTAACAAGTAGAGAAAAACGGACTCCAGTTGAATGCTAATGCTGCTGTGTGTCCGCTGGATGAAAAGTGAGCTTGTGAGGATGTAACCCCCTCCGTCACACAACCAAAGATGTGAAGCAGAAAAACAAGCTGGAAAAATTCAGATGCACCCTCAGCGACCCCATTAAGAGATTTTACAAAACTGGTACCCATTAATATACTGTGAAAAGTTTACCTGGCCTCATACCTCTACAGATACTTTGTCATATCTATGTTTTAATACACTATGATGCACACGTTACTTTTATGTTATATAATGTCTTGGATGTTTTTGTTGGTTTTTGGTTTTTCCCTATATTTATTGTCCATTATTACAGCTTGAGACGATAGCCTCTGATGAACAGATAAGAAAAGAAGACATGTCAGCCATAACAAGGCGAGCTACTGATGTTCTTCTGCCCCCAAGACACAAAACATTGATCAGTGCAGCCTTGAATGTTGTTTAAAGCCATTTTGATTGAATCTATTGGTCACATGGGGACAGCAGACCAAGATGCAAACTGTAAACATGCTAGCAGACAAGTGCCTATTTACAAATCCAGTACATACAGAGTAACATTACCATTTGGAGTCGTATTTGTGTCCAACTGACAAATGCAAGTACAATATTTACTCTAATTTGACGTCTACCAGCTCCAGAGGGAAATATCTGGCTCTTTAGCTGCTTAATGCTCTGCAATGTTCACCGGTAGGGTTAGACTATATAATTTTCCAACAGGCTCAGCAAACCAGTGATCTGCATATATATGCATGCAGGTGTCCCCCTGGTTTTATCGTTCCACTGTTCCAACAATCACCAACTCTGGATTGGTCAAAATAAATCCTTCATTCACTGAGTTTGATGTGAGAATATTCTGGCTTGTTTTTCTCCCGCTCTTCCTCCACCTCGGTGGTTGCTTACTGTGCTGCTGCATGAAAGTGCAGAGTAAAAAAAAAAACACTCAAAAAAACAACAACAGGCGATGGACCCAGCCAAGCGCATATAGTTGATATATTCGTCCAATCACCCATTCCTATTCACCAGTTAATTGTTAACAGTGTCTGTCTGCTGGGCAGGCAGACTACAGGGCATTAATCAGAGCTGTTTTTGCTGAATAAAGTTGCCTGCTGCTGTTGGAAATGAGGATGATGAGAGCAGTGAGAGTAAACCAAACAGTCAAGTTGCAGAAAAAGAACAAAAACAAAAGCTGAGCTGAAAGATACTGTCGTGTGCAGAGAGCTGAGGTGAGCTTCAGAATCGGTTGATCCTGTCTGTGAACTTACTATATCAGTGAAGACTCCCGGCCTCATGAGATTGATCATCTTAGCCACCTGGTAGATGTCGACCACCCCCTCGTTCTCCAGCTGCTGGGACAGTGTGGTGAGGGCACAGAGCATGCCTGCTGACACCGCTCCATACCTGAGGACATGCTCAACATCAGCTCTGTCTGTCTTAATGTCCAGGAGTTCGAAAACAAATCAAAGATTGAGGAGGAGTGTTTCCACCACAAATGACAAGGCGTTGGGCTGTTACCAGTTTCAGTGCTTGGATCTCATCAACAACTTAACTAATTTCAGACAGAGAAGTTGAATTAATATGTACTCTGCAACCTGACAATTAGCTGCCAAAATAAGATAACACTACAGCAAATGAAAGGATAAATTCTGATTGTTAGCAATTAACATCCCGTCATGTTAACATCTGGTGTAAATAAGTGGAGAGACTGACTGTCTTATTATTTAGTCTGTGACAACTTCAGATACAGCTTTAAGTAAATGAGGGATGATGTGTGATTGATTTGTCACGACCTTCAGTGATGAAGACTATTATTCAGTTAGCTATTGTTTTCATAAATAGTAGATGAGGTGCTGAAAGCACAGAGGTCTGCATGAAGAAACACTGGGAACAACAGCGGAAGTTGTTATGGTTGCCTGGTTACTGAGAGACTTCAGAGTGGTGTTTTTGTTCATCATGGTAACTGTAGATTGTCAGTGCTGGGTACACAAAAGGACTTTCAAACCCCGAGCCACTGAAAGCTCTCCACACTGAGTGACATATTTCCCATCGTACTCGTACAAAGGCTACATACTTAAAAAACAATTCAAAGGGAATCTAGCATCTCAGGGTTATTCTGCTCCTTCTGAACCCTTAAAACCAGATCCAGATGCTTTATTTAACACAGAAAACAATAAACATAATAAAAATCAAACATATTAATCTACAGAGTGCTGGGCTAGTTTATGAATTCTTTGTCTGAGGAGTATAAACTGAACCATGATGACAACTAATTTCTTTATGATCTCCAACTTCAGTTCCATGGATCAAGGTTATTATAATTAACTAAAACTAAAAATGAAATATTCGATTTTAGAAAAAAACAAAACTAACAAACGATATTGTGAACTTGCAAAAACTAAACTAAAATAAAACTATACAGAAAATGTCTTTGGTTTTGTCAGTTTGGTCAAATTTGTCAACACAACAAGCATGACGACGTCCATATGACTGTGACCCAAATGCCTTTATAAAGTGCTTGTATTGAATCAACAATTCTGAACTTCTTAAATCTTGCCCCTGACAAATACCCCTCCATCTTCAAAAAAATAAAACTAATACTGAGACGAATAAAAAACAAAAAAAATCTAGTCTAATCTGGACTAAACTGGACTGACAACAACAATTAAAAACAATAAAAGAAATGAAAAATACAAAAATATAATAACTTTGCCCTGAATAAAATCCTCCCGACTTTCCCTGCATTGACAGAGGACGACACAGAGTCAAGACAAACGTACTCATCGTGCACGATGGTGGGACCGTCTCGAGTCATGGCCTCCTCCTTGATCACACTGATGAGCTCGAAGGTGCTGCTGAGAGGAGCGTCAGGGTTGGGCCATTTAGGGCACTGAAAATGTCTCACCTCCAGGACGTAGTCATCCTGCCGCGCACAGGAGAGGAGCGTCAATCCAAGCAATGCACGTACAGACATGACGGGACATAAGTAATGTGATGCTTCTGTGGGACGGCACACGTCAGAGCAATCAAACACCAGGAAGAGCCGAGAACTCCTGCCTTGTGATGCTTCATGTCAAAATAATCAGACCAGTGTCCACATGTGTCGGCAAGTTAAATGTAAGACTTTTTAAGGCAAACATGAAATTTAATGTTTTATAGGTGACAATTTGATTTTAAATAAAAAGGTAAAAGCCATCCTGTCTGATTTAGTCTACAGACAGTTACTCCACTTTTTACAGCTCATCTTTTCTCCAAATATTGGTGGAATTTTACAACGTTTTCAATATTAGTCCTCATTTATAACATTTGGATTCTGAATAGGGAATGTGCAGAATCTATGGTGATCATCATGGGACAAAGTTTTTAATATAAATAGCAAAATCCATAAAGACTGTAACAGGATAACTGATGCATCTGAATGATGATGATGAATCTTGGAGTTAACTTTAGATTATGTTCCCAGCATTTAATAAACAAATATTTAAGACCTTCCCAAACAATATATAAGACTTTTGATACTTCTTAAGGCCTTTTATTAGTAAATGTGAATTTAAGACGTTTTAAGGACCTGTAGCCACCCTGTCAAACATTAAGTCATGTATGTGACAAAGCAGAGCTGCAGGTACCTGTGTGGCCTCTAGGATGAAGTCATGGATGATGATCTGCTCCTCGTTGGAGAGGCACAGTCTGTCCTTACTGATGAGTGTGACAGTGAAGGCAATGCAGTTCATGGCCTCTTCTCGACTCGGCCAGTAAACAAACTCATCCTCAGCCTGCAGAGAAACAACAGCAAGTTAAACAAGTTTTGTTGCAGGTACATCTGCTTCACTTATTCTCAACAACTGGGACAAATGATATCCGACCAAAAAAACTTTAAAAATGATTACTTACTATACACTGTAATTCAGTTTTTCAGTGAAAATTTATTCTCTAAGTTTTTTAATTTCTAAACTTGCCCTGTGCCAGAAAACACCCTTGTCCCAGACAAGAATTCACAACTTCAAACAATAAAAAATGTGTTAAAAGTTCTAAAATTGAAACTAACATTACATATAACTGATAACACAGGTATGGGGAAAAGGAACTATTAGAATATTTTTTAAATACAATTTCAATGAAAATGTTGGCCATTTAAAGTTGTATCCCAGATTTCCATCATCTGTCATGTGTCCTACTTTTATAAAAAAAGATTGAATTGGGCATAAAAAGGTTAATTAATTTAAACTCTGCTGTGTCACTTCCGGGTTTTAAAAAAGGCAGGAATACAGCTCAAGCAATGGTTTGCTTTGATAAATTGATTGATTAAATACTATTTCTGTCAGATGTGTCTCAACCAACACATGTCAACTCTGTAGCCTTTTTAAATCAAAGCTAAATAAGAATTATGGTTTTAAAAATGTTAAAATATTTTTAGTAGCATTGAGAGAACTCTGAACAACTTTAAAAAATAAAAAGGCTGCTCACTATGTGCTGTCAAAATCTTTAGTTGCAGTCCAACAGATTTCTCATAAATCAGACAAAGCTGATCAACAGAACAAATAAAACTGAGAAAAAAATATCTGTAAAAAAGAAACTTCTCCTCAGTTTCAGGGTTGCTTACCAGGCCCTGGTTGTCAGGCAACATGACAATAATTTGAGCGTTATGGTCCCAAATCATCCTCCAGAAGTCTGTGGTGGTGTGGGGTAAAGGATGCTGGGTAATGATGAACTCATTACTCCTGAAGTAACCCTGAGGTGACAAAAGGTGAGCTGTTAGCTCCTCTAAAGCTCAGACCACTAACACACATGCATGGTTATCAAAGCTGACTGACTATTGGAAAACTGTAATCATCAAATGTCAGATCTGTCAATAAAGTTCTTCAAAATCACACAGCGAGTCAGACCATCACACTGTACCATTATGTAGGATGCATTAATATAATCTGTTCCTTTCATTCCAGGCAGAGTGGTGAGTCCGACCCTCGCTCGCTCCGCTGTGGAGAGGCACAGAGAGAAAACACATTTAATCGCAAACCCAGGGCGTCTATAATATCGCACTGGCTGATAATACACACATTCATTACCAGTCCTCTCTGTTGCTATAGTAACAAGTACCTCCTGTCCCCCCTGTCAGAGTGCAGAGAATGCATAGAAAGATTAACTTATAGGATTATGGAAATAGATTCTAATTTTGGACTAGGAATTGTCTTTACTAATGTACTGACTGAAACAGGAAAATGCAGGATACTACATTAGCAAACATCACGACTCTTATTTTCTTCTATTTCAATTCAACAGAGAGCAGATTTTATTTGTAGAAAATGCTTTTTAGTTGTGTCCAAATGTAATTTTATACTTAATTAAACTTATTGGGACAGAATGACTCCTTCGGTCTTTGTGCTGCACACAAAATAAGCAAGACCAACGATATGTGATAAAAATCAAATGCATCTAAATCTACACAGTGCTGTTCTACCTTATGACTTGATATCAGGAGAATAAACTGAACAATGATGACAACAGATTCCTGTATGATCTACAACTTTTATTCCCTGCATCAAGGTTATTATATTTAACTAAAACTGAACTAAAAACTATAACTAGGTGTGAAAAAAACATTATTTTACTAACTGAAAAAATAGACTTAAAAAAACAATGAAAACTAACTGAAACAACACTGTGTACTTACAAAACAAACAAAAAAAAACATAAAAATACAAAGGGAATGTATAAGTGAATACCTCCCCTTTCTCTGGGTGCAGAGAATGAAAAGAAAGATTAAGACAGAACTTATAGGTTTATGGAAACAGATTTTAACTTTGGACTATGGCTTGTCTTTAATGGTGTACTGACTGAAAAATAGGAAAATGTAGAATACTACATTTGGAAAGGCTCTGAATCTTATATTACAAACCAACACAGAACAGATTTTATTTGAAGAAAATGCTTTTGAAGCGCCCAAATGTAATTTTATCCTTCAAAATTAAGCATGCTGCTGCTGTATGACTCCTTTTAAGACAGATACCCGTATCACTTTCGGTGTAAACCAACTTAAACCAGCCCTCCTGATGCCGCTGAAGGCAGACTGCAGCGGCTTTACATGTTCAACATGACCTTGCGTCTCCCAAACCTCAGCTCCACTGCAAATGTGCTGTGGTAAAACAGATAAGATACTCACAGGGAACCACTGAGGAATTGCGGTTCTTCTCCTTGTTGCTGTCTTTGTGGGCGCTGAAGCACTCCACAAAGCGCGTGTTGCACTGAGTCAGAAGCTGGCGAGAGAAAATCTGATTTTAGTCACTGTAAATTAAAATCAAACATGAAAAATAAATATATATGTTGTTTAACACCCAAGATTAACAGCAAGTCTTTCACATTAATAATGAGCATGTGACGCTCGGGAGGAAGTGACATTATGTGCAAGCAATTAGTTTCTCTCTCCTGATGTCGAGAGAGCAGGAGCTTGATGAAACATTCATCAAGCTTTGCACGAGGCGGCAGGGGACAGCATGACTTTATTACAGCCAACATCAGAGACGCTCTCAATCTATTACCGTCTGCAGCTGGAAAAGTCACCATGCACGTCGCTAACAAGGTTCTGATCCGAAGACTCAATTTCAGCTGCTGGTGCAAACTGCAGACGCTGACAGCTCCTCTAACCGGACCAGTCCGACTCCCAGGAGGTTTACTCACCCTGAACTGCTTCTCCAGCTGTGTGCGGCCTGACGAGTTGGGCGTGAGGATGCTGTTGACATAACTGTGCAGCTGCCAGGCAGGCACCTCTGTCTCTCTGCTCAGGATGTTTTCCATCAGAGCATCGTGGATGAAAACATACTGCTCCTGAGGGGAGAAAAATTATTAAATTAATTATGAAATCATATGAATAAATACAGACAAAATGAAAAACAGAACCCTGAAACCAAATCCAATTCATTTTTAAAAACTCAGCTTGCAGTGCATTTCATCCTGCTTTTTATTCTAGTCATTTTTATTTAATTCCAGCAGTTGTTAACAGGGCAGAGACAGTTGTGTGACTGAATGTTAATTTATTCAGATGGAAGCAAAAGTCAATCACAGCTAGTCAGCCTTTTTGTCCCTGATTGACAAAGACTGTGGTGACAAGTAGTAATTGGGAGAGAGGCATTCTGACATAAAAACAGACAATGAAATTAAATAAATAAAAATGACCTGACATCAGTGGTAGAGGGATCACACACATCCTTTACTCAAAGGGAAAATTCATCGCTTTTCATGTTTTCATGAAAAATGAAAACGTTTTCATGTCCAGCCAGTGTTGATGGTAAATGCAATAAATTCCTCAGTGTTGCTATACTGACCAAAAAAGTCAAGTTCTCTAGCTTGCAGAGCCATGATGTACCAGGACACATTGTTTCAATTGCCACGCACTATGTTCTTTGTGTCTAGGAGCCTTTATTTTATTGTTTTTCTCAGCTACATTGTAAATGTATTTCTGAGTTAAAGGTTGAATGAATGATTTGCATGTGAGCTTCTGACGCCCGTGTTGCTGTGTATCACCACCTTAGCGTGCAGCTACTATTTTGTTAGCCAAAACACGGTGTTAAGTAACAAAATGACTCCTCTAGCATGCCGCTTGGCTACCCAGAGACAGAGACGAGAAATTTCCTCACTGTGAAATCACTGGATACAGGAAGAACAACAGATTTTGCAGGAGAGCACAGCTTTCTTGGCTATTTTAGCACACATAAATTATTGCTTCAACTGATTTACCATCAAGACTGACTGTACATCCACATGAAAAGTGTTGAATCTAAAGGGATTTAAGTAAATATAGCAATACGACAGTCCTGTGTCCACATTCTTAAGTAGAAGTACTAGCATCAAAATATATTTAAAACACTGAAATACCTATTATTGTCTTATTGTAGAAAATTTACACTGTTCACTTGATATAAGTACTCCAATCATACATGACCTTTTAACTGTAAGAAAAGCAATCCAGTTTCACAGCATACTGTGCAGGACCATTATAGGGCTTCTTACCTCAGTCTGAACCAGGTAGTTGCGTTGTGTGCGGATATGTTTCAGAAAGTCCAGGACGCTGACTGTGCTTTTGTCCTTGATCTGCTGTAGCATGCTGTCAATGACAATGTAGGTTCCTGTGCGCCCAACCCCTGCACTGAGGAGCACAGCACAGACCAATATGAGCATAATGGCAAGCCCGTAGAGGGAGCTGTTAAGCAAATCAGCAAGTATGAGCATCCAACACTCATACGTAACATTCGTTTAGTCCAGGAGCACGGAATTGAGTGTTTACCTGCAGTGTACGAGGACAGGGCCCATATCTGCAGTGCGAGCCGCTGATGAGCGGTTGATGAAGGTGAGGACAGGGAGGGTGTACTCTGGTACTCCCATGTCAGGCCACTGCGTGTAGTGATACTGGACCACGATGCGCTCATTTAACTTCCCCTTTGGGTTCCCCTTCTGACCCTAGAACATGATAGCAGAGGTGAGCCTGGTGAGAACACAATGTAGACTCTTATTTATTTTACATGCAGGATGTTATCATGGACCCAGTGTGTCAGTTGTCTTAAGCACGGAGTAGACTTAGCCTAGTAACAACAGAAGGCTTTTATTATATGGGACATTTAAAGCAACAACTATTTAAAGCATTCAAACAGAGATGTTACTAAACATTGCAAAGCCAGTTGAACCATGGTAAAAAATAACTCGATAATATGGGGCTCCTTCAGATTCAAGAGTATGAGAGACAATATGGCCAACCCAGCTCATTTTAATCACATACAAAAATAACACAGTCTATTTAATCTTAAAATGTTACATCACTAACTATGAATATTTAATAAATAAAACAAAGCTTAAGTTTAATGCATCACTTGGCCCCTAAACTCATTATTTTTAGAAGTTGTGTTATAGCCTGTTTCTTAGTTGATTGGTTTTGATTTGCTGGTATGACTGTTTCTTCGCAACCGATTAACAAATTACTAATGTTCAATGACATTCCTGACAGGGACACCACAGGTAAACTGTTAAAATTTTAACTAATATATATCACCAGAAAACATCCTGAGTTCATTACTTACTTTAAGAGATTTATTTTTCCTATTACAGATTTTCTGAAATTTCATGTTTAAAAATGCCGATGATGTATTATCTAATTAAATATGTAGTAATTTGCTTACATTTCCTGAACAGAAATCTGAATATTGGATAAAGCCAGATAAAAATTCTTGTTTCATTTTATATGAACAAGCCCTTTGGTAAAAACCTTCAGAATACGCTTGTCCTACGTAAGTGGTTCTAAGATTTCTGGCTCAGAGTCTGAGAAAAAATTACTTTTGAGAAAACAGCCTTTAAAGATAAGTATTGTAAGATTCAATACATTTTATCATGGTAAAGAACTTGAAATGATCATGAGGGAACTTTCCCAGTTAAATACTTACTCTTACTCTTAGACAATTTTTTTTTAATATGCAAATGAGACATTATCTAATGCTAATGTTTGGTTTATTTAGGAGAAATCTACAGGCGCAAATAGACAGTGTAGTTTTAAAAAAAAAACAGCTAATTGTGTATTTTGGAGGTTTTCTTTGCACTAGTCTGAAAAAACTGACCATTGCACGTAAAAAAACAAACAAACATGCTTTTGCTTGTAGTGTCTTACCTTAAATTTTAATGGTTTATTGCAGCATGTGTCTGACACTTATTTACCTTTTTAACTTTAGTATTCCTTATAAGGAAGCGCCGCAGTGTGTAGCAGGCGTGCACTTTGGTGCTTTTCAGCGTCACCACAATGTTTCCATACTGCTCGCTGTTCTCTGTCGGCCAGTACTGGTCACATTTCCTCTGAAAAGACACGACAGACACAGTGAATGGTACACCACCTCTGAAATACTGTAATCTCTGTGAGGGCTTCTATGTTTTTTACTTGTGCAAATGATTCAAGTGAACCTACTCTGCCTTTCTCCACCAGGTTGGTGATCATGATGATGATTCCAGTGTTCTGCTCCCAAACCATTCTCCAAAAGTCCTCGAATGTAGACTTGAGAGGACCCTGAGCAGCGATATAAGCTCTGGGCCGGTTGTAGCCCTGAAATACGAGAGTGGTGGAATATATTTACTGGTAAGATGCAATCAATACTGTATAAATTACACACAACCCCTGATGTAGCTGATATGACCGGTTTACTGACACCAGACATTGGTAGGTCATGAAATACACTCCTTCAGCCGGCAGAAATGGTAAATATTTATATATTAATCAATGGTTTTTGAAACTAGATACCCAGTGTTTATTGCTCTGCCTGTTTGTTTTATGATTTTGATACTTCAATTAATATTTTAAAGAAAGATGTCAGCATGGCATTCAGCACTATGAATAATTCTTTTTGTTTCTTTCAACACAAGGCCATGTAAGTGGATTTCACAACTTTTCGAACACGAAAAAAGAAAACCAAACCAAGGTGTTCACAGACAAAACAACGGAAAACTTTTAAAAAATAAGCGAACTAACATCTACATAGTTGGCATTGATGTAATCCGAATGTTTGGCATCCTTCCCTGCCAGAGCTCGTAATTTCACCCTGCTGTGGTCATCTAGGGAGAGCATCGACATATTTGTGTGAGTTATTAACAGGATGAAAACATGTTACAAAAACATTATTGGATTCTGCAGCAGAAGACATCATAATCAAGATTTTACAGATGACTCACAGGCCACGATGTTGATGTATCTGTTTTTGTGCTTGTTGTCAGGATGATTTGAATGTTCTGCTGTGATTTTCAGGTCCGCTGTGGAGCGTTGGACCTCCTGGAGAGAGAAAAAAATAGACAGATGGATTTTTATTAAACAAGAAAAGGCGATTCAATAAGATCACCCTCTCTGAGGAAGTTCTGCTTACTTAAACTGTTATAGTGCTTTTGTAGATTTCATTTTTCATGATACTATTGGTCTTTAAAAAGGATGTTTTTTTTTTCCTTTCTTGACAGGACCACAGCAGTGGTCTTAAGTTGGTCTTTTTCTCATCTTGATGTTTCCATGAAATCAAATATATTTAATACCACCAGAGTGCTGTGTGCTCTCTCCAGAACCAAACCGTAAACCAAGTAGTTACTTTGGTAAGAGCCAAAAATACTTCTCAAACACCATCATACACATGATAGATGGTGAATTAACAGTGTTATGAGTCGATGTTTAATTTTGAGGGCATCTGATCAACCTGCCAGCCTGCATTTTACTAAGAAGAAATCACAGTCACCAAAATAGTGCAGCTAGCCAACAGAGGCTGGTGGAGTTGAGGTGAGCCAGGTAACAAAAAGTGAAGTTTGTCTGGAAATATAAGTTGTCTTTATGGATAATAGTGATGCCGAACTGACAGAAAAACTGTTGACATATCACACCTTTTATCTTGTGTTTCTAAAGTTGTGTGTTTTTATGGACATGTAAGAAATTGTTAATATGTCATATTGCCTAAAGGGAGTTTGGTGTAATATTTTCCCTGGAGATCACAAGGAGCTTCAGTTTAATTCAATGTGCTCTCATGTACATTTTTTAATATTTTGACAACTACAGAAAGACTCGGTAACTGCTAAAGTACAATAAGCTTGTCTGACACTGACTGCTGTTAATTATTGGCTTGTTAATTGTTCAAGAATGTGTGTATTGACTGCTGACAGTGGGTGAGTGATCAGGCGAATTTACAGAAAATTGTACTCAGAAAACACTGACATAAGAGCATCCATTTACTGCGTTCTGCAATTAGAAACTTTCTTTCTTAATTACAGAGCATAAAGCATGCATAGAGCAGAGGCTGAGGAAAAAAACAGCACTCTAATATTCTGGAAGTCATATTATAGACACCACTGACTGTAACACAAGGCCACATTTATGCACATTGACCAGTCACAGTCCAGGCACATACTAGATTTTGAGCCACTCTTGTTTCAAACTCACCACCTGTATAAGGAGCTCAGAACTCAGGATAGACTGCAAATCTAAACCTCCAGGAGGGATTCAGCATCTTGGTCAAGGGCACCTCAGCAGAGCAGATGCTTACTGCCATTGGGACTTGAATTCAGGCCTCCAGTTGGACAGACCTCTTTTCATCCTCCTCTTCAGTATGCCACACCACACCCACCCACCCCCTAAAATACAACAATCATTTCCGACACAGCTTCATTGCGCTGCGCTGAAAATGTATGCATACAAGCTTCACATCAAATGACCCCAATTAGAAGGAATCCTCCAGGGGTGAAGCTTTTTGCCTCGTTTCTTAACCTGGCTGCACAGAGAAGGTGTTCCCATCCCGTCAACCAGCAGACAGACCTTCTCTAATTAATCTCTGTCTCTCTTGATCTTTTCCCTCCGTCTTTCTCTCAAACCATCTGCTCAAAATTAGCAATCCTGCATACAAACACGTGCATTAAATAATCTCTAACCGCAGCTCAGATCCAGGCCTATTTGCAGACAACATGTGCACGGTAGAGGGGGAGATGAACTCTGCTGAATAGGCTATCAGTGCTTACTCAACTCCAGGAAAAAAAAGACAAATGTACTTCTATGTATTCTGCAGTCTTAAGGGTTCTTTCACACCTAATTTGTAAAGTTCAAGTCAAATAAACTCTTGCGTATTTGCCTGCTTGGTCTATTCCATTAGGCTGGTGTGACAGCTGTAATTGGAAAGTGGTGCGGACCAAAGAACCAAAAGACTGCTTTAAAAAGGAGGCTCTGGGTTTGTCTCCAAGAAGACTGTGCTGAAGTTTGTTTGCAGTGTAAAAGAACAGATCAGTCACTGGATTTTATGATCGTACATAGGTAGGTAATTTTAGATATTGCAAAGGCTAAAACAACTAATAAATCCATCCGCTGATTGTAAAGGAAACGGTCAACCTGTGTAGAAATATCTTTGTTGTAAAAGGGGATATAAAAACTAACCAAATAAAGTTTCAAAAAATGAAAAAAGAAAGCAATCTTATAAAGGGATAGTAGTAGCCTAACTGTGTTTTTTTAGAAGTTTATCAATAAAAAATTTGTGTTGTTTTTGTTTTGTGTGAGCTCTCCAATCCTACTGAGCAAGTATTGAATCTTGACTCTCTGATCCCCCTGTAATACTGCAGTAAAAACCCAGTAAAAAACCCTCCTTTGGTATCCATCACCATCACATACATAAGGTGCAGCAAAATACTGCATGATTTGCCATCTGTCACCAATCAATGAGTCCCCTGTTGGTCTTTATGGCTTCATTTTTACTTATGTTGGTTAGTTTGTATTAAGTCAATGTATACATGAAGCAAAGCAGAAATAAAACACAGCAAAAACAAGTCTTTTTTTCCCCCTTTACATGGACCAACTGAGCACAAGTCTAATGTATCCCCTTATACCCCCACCAAGGTCACTCAGGTCCTCAGACCAGCCACTTCTGGTCATCCCTCAGGCTCGGAGGAAGCTTGGGTGACCGTGCCTTCTCAGTGGCCGGCCCCGCTCTGTGGAATAAACTGACCCATCACATCAGATCTGTCCTTTCTATCGAGTCGTTCAAAGCACAGCTCAGGGCCCACCTCTTTTCTTAGGCTTTTGAATGCACACAAAGTGCTACCATTATTTGGCCTGTCATATGGTTTTTATTTGTCTGTATTACGCACTGAGTTTATCTTGATCTCTGTTGTTCACTCTGTTGCCCTGCTTTTTTCCTGCCTATTGTTTGTAGTAGTCAGTCAGTTCTGTGTCCCTGTTTATGTTGCTTTAATCATGCTGCAGAAATGAACTGAACTGAACATAAGAATAATTAATTTTTTCATGGTGAATCATCATTAAAAGTTTACCTCAAACTCCTCAGAGAATCCTTGCAGGTTGTTTTTGTAGAGCTCCATGACGTGTTTCACAAAGTGCTTAACGGGGATGGCCTCCATGTCATCTGCAGGAGAAAACACAGAGCACTTAGCAACGTGTCCAGTAATGTATGTGTGTAGTTTGTGGGGTGACAGTTTTTATCACACAGCTTTCTTGAATACTCCATTCTGACTGGTCGACTGCAGCATTTTACAGTCTGTTATTTCTGAATAGCAGACCACTGCTATGAATAACAGACAGCTACTATGGATGCAGTTCAGATTATAGATCCTGGAGGCCTTACTGGAAACAATAAACTAATTTTTAAACAGGAATTTTGGATCAAATTATTTATTTTTTAATATGTAGCAGTGTAATAAGCAGGATCATGTACACTGAATGAGTAACTGAGGCAAAACAAACCTCTTCAGGGTGATTCAAGACCCCACCACATCACCATGTCAGGGTTTATTTTGCCACAATGACCACTCACTGTACTTGATCCCTCCTGTGTTTCTAGCCAGCATGTATTAAAAGAATGGGTGTACATGCATGAGTGTGTTGGCAATATACGCATCTAAATCACAGTCCCCATAGAGACAGAGCACATTTAAGCCCCACCCACACTGCAGGGGAAAACAATCCATGGCTCCCCATTGAGTTGTACTGTGTGACGGTGCATCTTGTCACTTTCTGTCTACTTGGAAAACAGAATAATGTCTACAAGGTACTGGAAAGCAATACCAATAAGTTAAAGAGCCCAGAACTTATGTTTTTATATGCTACCGAACTGTAAACACAAGGCTTTAAGAAGACAAAATTAAATAAAGACATGAGATGTCAGCAGGATGAATAGAAACTCAGACACTCAGTAATGTTATGCCTAGATTACCTACAAACTGCAGAAATTCAAGATAACTTGGCTTTGATCTTTGTTAGGTTAAATGATAATCTTACCTGGTGATGTGTGGTCAAATAGTTGTTCATATTAAAGTATTTCACCTCTGAACATTCAGTGGGATCATTTTTTTTTATTCAGAGGGATCATTTATCACAGAAAAGCAAGGTTAGGAAACTGAGGTTTACTGGAAATACTGAGTTTGTCAGTTTAACTTTTCCTCTCTGGTAGACACAGCCTGCTAAAATAATCCATTAATGTGCTAAAATATTTTTAGTGAACTACAGTCACTTTGTTAGCAAATGTAATGTATGGTTGTGTTACATCAAATCAGTCATGACAATAGGGGAAAAAAAAGAAAATATATATTTTTTTTAGAAAAAGAGCCAATTCTTTGCTGTTTTAACAGACTAACCTCTATCACAAATGTCTAGGATTTGGTATTTTGAGCATTTATATGAGGAAGCATCTGTCTTGTCTGAGCCAAATCAGCTCCAAATCACACATGAGGGATCTCAGTTAAGGCTGGTCACCACCACACTGGGACAATAGTGCAGGGGACCCAGCTGTCATCGCTGCTGATACCGGCCAATGTCTTAACTTATGCACAGTCGCAGCTGGGGCCTTAAGGGCTCTTACTTGCCTCAGTGGTTGCAGCATTAAGGTGAATTCATAAATCATAATCTTGCTCCCCTGTATAAGTGAGACTTATCAGACTAATCACTTCATCAGTAAGGTTCTTGATGAAATTTGGCTTTAGTCCAGGTGCTTCTTGACTGGATTCAAACTGTATAGAGGAATCTTCATGTGCGCCTGCATGTCACACGGCACCATGTACAATATAAAAACTTCTACCAGTGTTCTCATTCTGTCATCCTCCAATTTAAACATGAAGTCTACAAATATGTATAAAGACAGGCCATTCAAATTATGAGCCCATGAAGTCTCTGTTCTCTGGATTTCATTTTCTTGCACATTTTCAACTTAAATCAAGTCAGTCAGAATATATGTGCTGTAAGGAAAGTGCAAGTGTTTCTAAGAGAGTAAAAGAAAAGGCAAAAGACAGCAAAGAAGGATTAGGAAGAAAGGGATGAAGAAATAAAAAGAACGGCAATAAAAACCTAATGAATGTGGAGTCGATAGTGATATCTGCAGTGCTCTTTAACTATGATATCACGGCCTTGAAAATGTCCCCGGGCTTTAAGCGACTGTGAAAGTTAAGTCAGATATTGACTAGCTGCCACTGCTCTGCTGCCTGGAACATTAAAGGCCACAAAAAGCCGGTCACACAGCTCCTACAGAGGTGCTCCCACAGTCATTTCACATGTAAATCAACAGAAACTGAGCAAATGTAAACATTAAGCTAACAGAGAAAACCATTTGAGAACAGTTAATGGCTGCTCGTGGATGTGGCCTGTGTCAGTGGAAATACATCAAGCCAGTCAAGATTCCTTTGATTTTTTTTTTTTTTTTTGATTCTCCGTTTTACTTCTCACTTTTCTAGGTTTTTGTCCATGTACCCTCCAGCACCCTCAAATCAATTCACCATTTATTTAAACCATTTATCTGTTTTTAGCAAACTACTTCAACTGTTTATCCATTAATATTTGCTATTTCATCATTTACACATCACTTTATGCTATATGTTTTAACTATTTATTAATTAATGCTGGGTATTTGACCATTTATCCATGATTTCTATCCATTACTTAAAGCTAAATATTCTAATTGTTTGCTTGGCAGCAGTCCACTGTTTTAATGCTATTTAAACAAACAGATTTAGATAACTGTTTTAACTGTTTATCTATTACTTTTAGCTAACTGTGAGCTGCTCTCTGGCCCAGGAGCATGTTCTACTTTGAATGGAAGCTCATCTCTGCCAGTAAAAGAAAAAAATATTACCACAGTAAGTCAGAATTATGAGATAAATTTGGAGATAAAAAGTCTAAATTATGAGGGGAAAAGTCAGAAGTTTGAGTTAAAAAGTCAGAATTAAGAGATAAAAAGGCAAAATCATGAGTAAAAAGTTGGAAAAGTAAACACAAAAGTAACAACTTTCTTTCCACATACATCAAAATAACTTCAGAATACTCCCTGTGGTAACATTACACAAGTACCACAATACAAGTACCCTTAGCTGGGAATCACTGATCTGTTAAAGTGCAACACAGAGAGAATTCCATATCTGAACATCACATACAGAAATATTTGAATATAATGAAGGAAAGTCCGCTCACCTGGTATAGGGATGACTGGTATATTTTCATTGGCCACCACTCGTGGAGAGCTGCTCTCCTCCACATAGAAGTGAGCTGTCTGGAAAAATCTCCTGCAGGGACACACAGAGAAAAGTACAGTGAGATGCCAGAGGAAAGTCTATTAGGAAGTCGTTATCCCATTGTTCTCAGATCCTGTCTGTCAACATCAGCATCTAAAACGTTGAATAGAATGACACGGTAACAACAGAAAAGTGCTAATGAAAACCCCAGAGTAGTCGGGACACAGCTGATCGCACACAGAGCAAGCGGCTCCTGGAAACACAGTCTGAGCTGACTACAGGGAACAGGTAAACAACTCGTAGCGACACACAGCGCCGAGCCAAATTTAGCTCTTTATTCAAACTGAAGACAGCTAATCCAAACACATACTCTCTCTTCAGGGCACCACTTTCAAGAGGTCCCATTCCACTTCCAGGACAACAAAATCAACTTAAAAGGGGCATTTTTCAGGTGAAAATGTGTGGGAATGCTGCCAGGAGCAGCTGCTCAATACACAGATGTTCATATGGTAACTTGCAATGGAAAAAGTCGTGACCAGATGAAACTTTTTACATTCGTTATTTATCAAAAGATAATTCCTGTTGTTTAGGAAGACAAACTTTTTGCTTCCTTGTTGGACCGATATTTTAAACAGCTCATGGTGCAAAATTCACAGACTGAGAAAACCGCAAATGGTGTCAAATCAGTACCAAACGCTCATAGGCTGAAGGCAGCCATGATCTTCAGAGAATATCTAAATTATTTCCAAGGATATAGCCTTGGAAAAAGATGAGTTGAACAACTGTTTTGGGTTAAAATACCCCACATTCAAGACACCCTGAGCAATAATCAACAATTAAAAAAAAAATACATCTTTTAAATGGAATAAATAAAAAAATAATAGAATTACTCGCCTGTAAGTGAGGAATCTTTAAGGTCCTGAACACCTCGCACATCCTCCCCAGCCTCCACCCCCCTCACACACACACACTCACACACACACTCACACAATGTATAATAATGAATGCATATAAAAGACCTAGGTTTCACCCCAGTGCCAACATTTCCCAGGTTTAATCCTACCTGTACTTGAAGCAGAGGAGGGAGCAGATGCTTGTCATTCTTTAACAGAGATCGAACAAAAATGAAAAAAAAAAGCCTTCACTGCATTTAAAAGATATAGAAAGAGGAAGAGAGAAAGAGAGATAGAGGGAAGGGTGAAAAACAAAAAGGGAGGAGAGAACAGCTCCCCCCTGGCTTGCGTCACAGCTTCCTAATCTAATGGCTCCCCGTGGGTGCAGCTAACTAACCAGCATGGTCAACACCTCCTCCCTGATTCTCTCCTGTGGTCTCAGTAGAATAGTTTTTGCTTTGGGGGAATGGAAACTGGGATGAAATGGGCTTTCTGAATGGATGTCAGTTGTAAGAGAGAGACATTCCATTTAACACTGTCATCAGCGGCACTCAGCCACTAACATGAAATGTGATTTTTTTTTCCCCTCCCAGTTGAACATCTGTGAGTTTTGAACAAACACCTCGAGCCTCTGAAGCTTCCAGATGTGTACTGTAATGCCAGCAATTAAAGCCATTGTAGACTGACTCATAACGGCAAAATGATCAAGCTAAAATTAAGACAAGGGTGTAATAGGAGAAATCATTAATATATTTGCTGTAATAAATCATAAAATGACCAGGATATGTCGTCAGAGATCAAGGAAACATGCCAAGTTGAAGTACCGGCTTCTCTGGATACAACGCTACAGACTCCTTTAAAATTCTGTTCTGGTCTGTTGCGTTATTGTTAGGTGTGGGAGAAAAAAAACGATTCTTAAATTAGCATCACAACTGCAGTAATATTATCTTAAATTGATCCATTTTACTTCACATGCTTCACATAAAAGGGCATACTAATAGGTCCAGCTACAGCAACCTCAAAAGAGTCAGAGCTCAAATTCAAAATTCTCAATGGGAAATACAGCCACCATCTGGAGCAGACACTGCCTGCAAGGAGAGGGCAGCACATATATTTATATTTTATTTATTGCTCACTACTTGATGAGCAGGAAAAGCTATATGTCACTCTTTACTCCAGAAAGTATATTTTTTTAATTCATTCCATTGTACATTTCATTTACCAGTTTTATATGCAGTCAGGGTTTTGAAGATCAATTTCATATGTGAGGGATGTTAGTCGTATGTGAAGGCTCATACTTGTGCTGTGTGCAGTTTTGAAGGGCTTTATTCATTTTTGGGTAGCATTTCATGCATTTATTTTATGGCACTGGCTGAGCAGGAACAGCTTGATGTCTTAATATCAGCACCCAAATATAGTATGAAATCAGAAGATAAGTGTATCGTCTCAGCTCTAGTTATTGTTTGCCCATTTCACATAGATTACAGCTAAAATTAATGCCAAATGGTCACTGAATGAATTCGAGTCTGTTTATGAGTCGTAAGAAATCACTCAATAATCATCAATAATCTCTTAGAAGGAGTCGATTTTTTTAATTGTTAAACTGACCAGTTTGTTAATGGAAGGCAGCCACTGAACTCAATCTCCAGAGCGCACAGAGTCAGAGCAGCGGGCTTTTGTTTTCAGGACAACGGGCTTAACATTGACAGACAACTGACAGTTACAAACAGCTGATCGACTCACAGTGTAGGATGCGCGAGAAACAACTTGAATCAACCACAGACTGTATATTTATTAGAAATTCAACCTATTTAATGTCAGAGATATAACAATATATCATGTACTGAAATAATGTTATACGGTTAATTTTTTTATTTTATAAAAAATATGCTACTGACACATTTTTGCACATGCTTAGGCTACTTGGCTAGTGGAGTTCATCCAATAATGAAAGTTTAAAGGAAAAAAAATTCTGAACAAAAATATGCTCATGATTTATGACTAAAAAAAGTAATTTTTACCAATTCATTACTTCTTTTGTCATCTTTGATTTTTAATATTAAGATAAATCTTGTATTGTGAACCTTTTATTGTGGTATTATCACACCTTGACTTTTTGGTATAGTCTGGTCCCTATTAATATACAGTCTACAACTCCAGTACTCATTTTTGGAAGCATAATCGTTACAATTTGCTCCTTTAAACTTCAAAAGATCATCTATGAATCAAATGTTTTAAATTAACATTTCAAAATCAAATTGATTGTGATATTGAGTTGTTAATGACCAAAACATCTGTGAGAAGAGAAACTCGCTGGCTTTAATAGCTGCACTGTCACCAAGAGAGACTACGCATGAAGAGTAAAGAGAGTGTGAACGGGTTGATTTCATCTTCCATCATGGTCCTTTCCCCCAGGGGAAGCAGCCATTGTCTGCGAACTGTCAGAGTTGTCACAACAGCAGCTGTGACGGCCATTTCTAATCCAAAAGCTGCCCCTGTGCTCTTCTTCTCAAATACCTCGACTCTCTCAGTAATCCATCCACCATTTGAACACCGCCACAGTCATCCTCTTTTCAACTGTCTGTTTTTCAAACACCTCTATGGAACCGATAACCAGGCTGTTATTTATACCGCAAGCTTACATTATTTTAACACCACAGAATGCCAATGTAAGGTGTTGTTGGCACATAAACATTTGCTGTAGTGATCTCACACTTAAACATAAATAGGAAAAGAATTTCTAAAATGCATTTAACACATTTCAAGTATTAACAACAAAAAATCTCTGACTGCAAATAAACAAAATGCTATCCAACTATAAACAGACAGTAAATATGCATGGGACCAGCTGAGGAAATGGTCCATAGTGCTATTTGTAACTCATTAACCATCCCACATGTGCCAGTGGCCTGGCCTGTGTAATTACTGGGGCTCCAATAGCGTGGCTGGAAATTAGCCCAGCAGATGAAGACACAGCTGGGACCCCTGCCGGCACTGCAGGCCCTTCAGGTCTCCTGACCCTCACCCCAGTGGGTGATGAGGCCTGATGTACGACGTGCTGGCAAGCCTTACTACCAGGCTGTTTGAGAGTGGTGCACACACGCATGCATAAAATTCAAAAGAGATGGGCTTGAATGTAGAGCAGACTGACGGGAAAATCCAGACATGCATGCAGGCGTGTCACTTAACCCAAAATGTGAGTGTGAAGAAATTTATGGAGGGGGGGCTAGGGAGGTATCAGCGATACCTTTATCAAGATAAGGTATTAGGGTCATTTTCCCCAGAGTAACTTTGGCATCTGTATTTTTTACTTAAAGGGATAGTTCACCCAAAAATGAAAATTCAGTCATTATCTACCCGCCCTCATGCTGATTAAAAGTAGGGTTTAGTTGTTTAGTCCACAAAACGCTGCTGGAGTTTCACAGGAAAACAGCACTGCAGAATCTCCCAGGCAAGATCAGTGAATGATGACCAGTTTTCAAGTGGAAAAAACATAAAATGCATCCATACTGCTCATCTGGCATAATCCAAGTCTCCTAAAGCCCAAACATGCTGTTCGCATGTCACACCACACACAGTTCTGATGGCGTGCATGCACATGTGAACACGGCTCCAAGCTAAGGATCTACAGCGAAGATTCTGGCTAAAAACATGGTGTAAATAATGTCTTTCAAGTCAACTTGGCATGTTGTGGCTTTAGGAGACTTGGATTACACCAGACGAGCAGTATGGAGGCATGTTATGCGTTTTTTCACATTTGAAAACTGGTCACCATTCACTTACATGGTTTGGGAGATTCTTCAACACTGTTTTCCTGTGAAATTCCAGCAGTGTTTTGTGGACTAAAAAACTAAACCCACCCTTCAATCGGCATGAGGGTGATTAGATAATGACTTAATTTTCATTTTTGGGTGAACTATCCGTTTAGAGCTACTGTGGCTTGTAGAAGACAATTACTAATATTTTAGAGTAGATATTTATGATGTTTTAAATGTTATATACTGCTGAAAAGGGGAAATTAAAGAAAAAATGTATAAAGCATGCTGTATTGTTGTAGGCATGTTGAACTCACCTCCAGTAGACCATCACGATCAGCAGCATTATGAGGCAGAGCAGAGTGAGAGCTGACACCACCACCAAGGGTACAATCCACACCATCCTGCCCATCCCTGGGTGAGGGGCTCGGGTCACGTTGGACAAGGCAGTCCTCTCTGGAATTTAACACATGCACATTAATACATTCCTAAAATAATGTACTGAAAAAAAAATCCTATGTGCTATGAGTAGGATTTCTATGAAGAGTTTTGCTTGTAGACAAAATGAGACAATCTTGGTTAAAACTGGTGTTGTCTATGTGATGCTTTCAGATCCATGAGAGAGGGGAGGGGTGCATTAGGATGCAGTGCTGCCTGCAAAAATGTATTTTTTTGATGCTACCACTGGGAGTCACCAAATTAACAAATATTATACACCAGTGGTTCTCAAACCTTTTTTCAAAAATGTTCCCCCTTTGATTTTTTTTTCCAGTACACCTGACCAGTATAAAGAGGTTCAATACAGTGTCAGCTTGTTGAAGTAAATCCCATTAAACATTTTTTTCCTGATTCTGATGGTAGATGGTAGTAGTTGTTGGTTGGTTTCTTTTTCCCCTTTGGTTTAAAGGCAGTTGACAGTTTTTAGTAGTTAATGGCTGCACAGAAAATAAGAATATTGAATATATAATGTGGTTTAATTAAACTTACATTTACATTTCTATTGAACAGATTTTAATACTTTTAAGTTAAGAATTAACCATGACTGATATTTTCAAAATTGACTTTTTTCGTTTTTTAATCTCACCCCCTGCAGTACCCCTGGAGGTGCTGGTACACCTTTTGAGAAGCACGGTTCTACCCCACAGGGGCTTTAACCTTCACCATTGTATGTCTTATGTCAAATCCTACTCCACATCTACTCTGTCATGGTCATAAAATGGTCTCACAAGTGATAAAATGCTGGAGGTTACTGTAAAGAGTTTGCATCCAGAAGTTCAAGCCTTGACAGACCAGAGTCCAACCTGAGCCTGGTCAATGTTTTTGATCAGTTTTAGACAGCCAATTAAGAATAATAAACTTATAGGGCTATGATAATAAAACAAAAAACAGTTCAGAACATTTGCCTACCTCATCTCCAGAATGGCTGCCCATTAAATGTTATGGAAGCAAGTTCAGTTGAAATCTTTGAATCAAGACTGAAAACTCTCCTTTGTTTGCTTCACTGCAGTCTACCCTTGAACAGGGGTTCTCAAAAAAAATAAGGAGAAAAAATATACTGGACTATGACAGGATTTGAACTCAACACACTGTGCCTTCTGGCTCAGCATCACTGCCTGGCACTATGAATCCAAATTTAATGTTTTCAGGGTCATATTTCCTCATCACACACTTTGGAGGTTGTACCGGCACAGAGTTATCTCTCACATCACTTCTTCATTTCAAAACCCAGTCCATGTTGGGTCACTGCAAGGGAATGTTAACTAGCTCACAGTTGCAAAAAATGTCTTAATGACATGGTGCAATTGCTACTAAATCAGAACTAGTCATTGAAATCATGCATTTTAAGTTGTCTGGTTTTATTTACGTGAATTCTTGTGCACATTTAGATAGAAAAATAACAAGCTTTGCAAAAAAAAAAAAAGTCTAACCATTTGACAGTACTGCTGTCTCTGGGGGCCATGAGACAAGAGCTCTGAGGAGCAGCCTACTGGCTGAGAATGGGTGCCCTAGAACTCGGTCATCACTTTTTCAAACATCCCTTTAATATTGATTTTTAATGTGGTTATTTTATTTTATCTGTTATTGAAAGGTGCATTGGGACCATGCTGCATGGTGATTCTGCACTTCAAATAAAATAAATTGACTGAAAACACACTAATTAGCCTCATTATGAAACACATATCACTTGAGCCTGATCCTGATAAAATATAATTGTGATAAAAAAAAAAAAACTGTTTAAAAAAAGTCAGGCAAAAAAACCTTCAAAAATGCTCTCCCTTGGAGCAAACTCAAAGGAGTTCCTCGAGGCAGAACCCCTATGGCAGACGGCTCACTTGTGCCTTCAGGCCTCAGTGTTGTAGCGACACAAAACCCTGGAGCTTTATCTTTGACTGAGATGATAACTAGTGTAGTTTCTGCCTTAAATCAAGTTATTTGTTATGCTAAACTGGGCTCCATAACTGCTGGGAGTGTTGACAGAATTGCGCTTTGGAAAAAAGCCTTGGAAGATAGCTGACAACAAGAGAACAAACCTGACTGAGAATTTAAATGGGATGTTTCTTTTTGGGAAGGACGTTGAAACTGAATATCATGTAATATCTTCACGGGAGCGAGAGGTTTGCTCACCAGTGTGGACGGAGAAAGGCCAGACAAGGCCGGTACTGATCTTTGGAGACACTGTGGAGCTCTGGGGAATCTGCATCTCTGCGCTGTCATTACGCGGCTCCTGAGAGGAGACCGTGTTTACATCTGTGGGATTCTTCTCCTCGTTGACCAACTGGTCATCGCCGGTGCTCACAGGTTCTGTGGTGCCTTTGACCGTCGGCTTCCCCTCTCCTTTCTCTTTGGCTGTGGATGCGGGGGTGGGGATTAAAGGCTCTTTGGCCACAGTACTATTTGCCTGCTTCTCCTCATTATCAGGCGCAGTCTTGTTCTTTCTCTTCTTCTCATCCTCTTCCTCCTCCTGCTCTCCTTCACCCTCCTTCTCCTCCTCTTCACCCTCACGTGTAGCTGGGTTCTCTTCAGATGGGGCATCTGTTTCGGAGCCCTGGGCTGGTGCTGCCTGCTCGGTGCTGGACTTTGCGGGTTGGACGGAGGGACGGGTGGGGTTCTGCGTGGCTTGGGGTGCCTGTGTGGGCCAAACAGAACTTGGCAAAGACGAGATGACCCCGCCGCCTACGCCCAAGCCTGCCAGCAAGGTGCTTGTCACCACTGATGCCACCGTGGCCTGGCTGCCGCTAGAGGAAGGGCCCATCCCCGTTGCCATGGAGACAATGGAGAAGTGGATGCCAGAGGACGTCCAAGTGGAGGAACCGGAGCTGATGGGAGCCATGTCTGCTGAGGACGCCGGAGAAATCGTGGGCTGTGGGAGACAGACAGAGAATAAAAGAACAACATGAATGTAACTAACATACAACAAGAAATTTGCACTGTAATCTACTAGTCAACTTACCATTAGAGCTGCAATAATTAGTTGATTAATCAATTAATTGTGGACTAATAAATTAGTCGCCAACTATTTTGATAATCGATTAATTGCTGTGAGTCATTTTTTATGAAAAAAAATCAAAATTCTCTGATCATTATTTTAATTGACCGACTGTCATTTGGTTAGTTATGTCACTTTCACTGCTGAGTGTCATGGAAATTTTCCTAGAGCTCAACTAAAGTGGCACCATTTAGACTTGTCACAAAGTTGTCATTAAAAGTCATAAGGCCAGTTTGATAGCAGAGTAGAGTATCAAGGTGATTTAAAGAGTGAACTGATGTAGAGACAGTGGTTAACTAGTTTACTTATTGCTAAAGTAAGCTAAATGCTGTCTGCCATTATCTGTAGCTGGCGTTAGCTAGTTAGTTTGGATAGTCTTTGGGTTGTGGACAAAAAAAAGACATTTGAGGACATCACTTTGGGAAACAGTGATCAATATTTTTCATGATTTTCTGACATTCTATGGACAAAACAACTAATAGATTTTTCGGAAAATATGATTGGCAGATTCATTGACGATGAAAATAACCATTAGTTGCAGTCCTACTCACCATCCCGGTCTTCACAATACGAGACCCTTCAAATATTCTCGTTGTATTCGCT
This sequence comes from Lutjanus erythropterus, assembly GCF_056507025.1. Taxonomy (NCBI): domain Eukaryota; kingdom Metazoa; phylum Chordata; class Actinopteri; order Lutjaniformes; family Lutjanidae; genus Lutjanus; species Lutjanus erythropterus. The sequence continues at coordinate 26,756,711 of NC_139318.1, forward strand.
GAAAAAAGAAAAAAAAAACAGAGCAAACAAGCATTTAATAATCCATTTCATGCATCTGAGTGGCAGAATGAGTTTAAAAATACATAATGAGTCATCAGCTGGAGGGTTTTGACCAGGTACCTCTGAACAGCAGCGTCTGACTGAAATCACTGCGCAGGTCATGCTGACATACTGCCTGCACTCTGAACAAGTACAGGATGTCAGGGGACACATTAGTGATGACTGCTTTCTGCAAGAGAAAAAACGCACATATGTAGATGTTTTAGGCCAAACATATTGTATATAATGTCTGCATCTGCAGATGATAAATACATTTAAAACTGTGGCAGCTGTCCATTCAGATTAGCTAAAATCGCATGCTAAGCCGCTGTTCTGTGAACAGTCAATGACCCGCAAGTTCAATGTAGTTTAAAACCTCCATTCCTGTCTAATTTAATTGTGTTGTGCAGTTTGCAGATGGATTTACTTATATTAAAATGGGCCTCAGAACGGATGGGTGATTGCCTCTGGTATTGGAGAGCTGGTATTTCTCTAAAATAATTCAGATAAAAAGGTGTCCAGAGATAGAAACTGAAAATTGAAATGGAAATGAAGTGGGCAAAATAAGAAAGACTGACAGCAGAGAGAGGAGTGGAGAGAATACTGTCAGTAAAGCAGCTGATGGACTGTTTTAATGGAGTGTAACTACATAGAGCACCTCATGGACACATTCATCGCTCTTTCAGTCAACCATTATGCACTGTACTTATGATAACAATACAAACTTATGAAGCTCTTCACAGAATATACAAACCCCAATACCAAAAAAGTTGGGTCCCAGTGTGAAAATAAAAGTATAAATAAAAGCAGAATCCAATGATGGGCAATTACTTTTTCACCTATACTCAACTGAATACAGTAGAAAGACAAGATATTTAATGTTCAAACTGATACCTTTGTTATTATTTTTTTAAATAAATACACACCAATTCCGAATTTGACGCTTTAACATGTTCCAAAAAAGTTAGGACAGGGGTATTTTTACCACTGGGCTACATCACCTTTTCGTTTTACAACACTCAGTAAGCGTTTGGGAATAGAGGACACTAATTGTTGAAGATTTGAAGATGTTTCTGGATGCTGACATATGGCTTTGACTTTGCATGTTAAAGTAACTTGCATTTGTAGATGCAGCAACAGAACCATGTTTTCTGACAGCAGCTTTCCAGAGTGTTACCAAATCATTCTGTTTTTATTTGCATTTCACAAAAACGTTTTGGAACGTGGGTTTAACATGAAAACAACAAAGATATAATTCATATCATCTAATTAATTGTCAAAGACAGCAGGTAGCCTCACACAGCCTCACAAACAAGTTTCACCACTCAGCTTTGGGATCGATCGGCTTGCAAGGCTACAAATACAGGCTTTAAAAAAATTTTCTGCTTCATATTTGACATCTCAGCCTCTCAAGCAAGTTATACAACAGTATAGAGTATAACAGAACACTCTACGTTCCTGTCTCTAATGTCAAGCCCACAGAATAAAGAAAAGGAAGACTTGGGCTGTAGAGATATGACGGCTCTACCAGAGGACCTCAGGGAGCAAATGGTTGATGGGGAGTTAAAAGGTCAGTAAATGTAGCCGGGGGATACTGAAAGTAGCAGGTAACCAGCACAGAGAGTGAAATTGCAGCGAGATGGTTTCTATGTTTAACATCAGACAGAATTATTGTGGCTGGTTTCTGAGCAAGCTGCAGGTGAGACATGGAGCAATGGAAAGGAGAGAAAGGGGATATTTATTTATCTTTAGCTGAAGATAACATTAGTTTAATTTGTGACGTTTGATTGCAGGAAGCCTACTTGTATATGAATTTCAGCCTGGTTGTCCAGTCTCTAACCTTCAGTAACTAGTTTGTAAGTTTAAGATGCTCCAGGTTGGCTTTAAGAAACAAAAAAATAAAGTACAAGGAATAATAATATGTGTCTGATAAGGTTTTTCCACAAACAGTTCAATTCCACGGGTAAAATAAATTCTTAAAATTACAGACACTCTCAGACATTGGACAAACAGGAAGGCAATCCAGACAAGAAAAATAGTTACAACGAAGATAGAAAAATTAAAAAGCCCTCATTGTTGTGACTAAATAATTTAAAATGCCAAGATGTTTTGACCACTGTAGGCTTTCGTCAGGACGATCAAAGCCCTAATTTTTGAATTCTTTCTTTTCGTTATTACTTTTTTTCTAATATTTTGGAGTGCCTGGGTTGCCTTCTTGTTTATCCTGAGTTGAGTACACAAGCAACCAGCCATCTTCTTTTCTTACTCTGACATATTGTGCACTTCAAAAAAGTTCACACTACAGGATTTTAGCCCAGATTTTCCACTTGCTGACAGGTTTTAGACATCGTCGACACAACCCTCCAGATCAGACGGAAACCATTGCATGCTCCTATGAACAACGATCACTATGTGTGAATTGTTAAAAGACGCAGTCAGAGCTCGATAAGAGCTGGCTGAAGCGTCATAGACACCTAAAAGATATCAAGTAGGTTTAATATCTGATGTCACTTGTCAGTCATGTGATGCACAATGTGCACAAAGCAAAATTCAAGATTCTGGATTACAACAATGCAGTTGTGTAGCGTGAACCGCAGAGTGATCTGACAACTCTGAAAGTCATATAGTGTGCTTTTGGACTCCACGTGATAGAATGTGAAAAAAAAAGTACTGATACACTCATTCCATACACTAATTTCTTTAAGTTTTGTACTGAAAACCTCTTAATGGCATCACGTCTGTCGCAATGTCATTTTGTCGTTTCACTGATGCAAAACAAACCTATGTTGCATGCTCTGCCTACATCTGGGAGACTGTTGCTAACTTTGATTGCTATGCTTTGAAAAATTCATAGTAAACTGTCTCCCAAACACGGTTTTAATGAAAATTCAGATTTGGAATGGTAATACTAATCGTCAGTAGTTTTACCATGGTTTATAATGTTTCATCCTGTGCATTAGCTAGATGTAATATGTGTAAAGGCTCACAGCATTCCCTTCAGATCATACAGCTGCTGATGCTCCAGTCAACAATTAGAAGCCACTAGTGCAGCAACAATGCATGATCCAGCTTCCCACCCATGACAATGACAACTGTGTTTACTGGAACGCATGACCAATCAGGATGTAGTGCTGCCACTGGGGAATTGATCCCAGGTCTCTGAACTGGTGGCTGAGTGTTTTGCCCCTGAACTGTTTATATCTAAAGAGGCAGTCATGCAGACTGTCAGAACAGCTGGGGGTCAGTGGGCTTTATAGAGATGCACAGCTGGGTGTTGGATTCCCACAAATGGAGGGATATGTGACCAGGGAGAAGAATATATAATGTGAAAAAAGAACAGCCCTGTAGGGGTAACCCCCTGCAGGGGGAGGATATATTTCTGTAGAGACCGTCAATGCTCTGTTGGAGAGACACAGTGAGAACTCAAGTGGTAACTCAATGCTTAAGGCGCACGAGCAGAATTGTATGATCACTGGTGTCAAAAAATTCACTGAGATCTAAAGGACTACACTTGCACAGTTGCCTGCATTGGTAACTAAAAGAAGACGGTTTGTGTTCAAAGAGCTGCCTCAACCGCCTGAAAACAGACAGGGTTTTCAAATAGTTTAAATAAAACAGCATTTTATTTGATTTGAATTGTTTCTTTCTCTAAGTGACGGTATCTTGGAGACTATTATACGCTGAACCGCGACAAAGACTAAAGTAAACAAACAGAAAAGGCCACAGGTGCATTTGTCAAGACATTACGTATATATCAGTTAGACTCAGTCAGTGTGTGAGACAGTCCTGCGTGCCTATTCTTAGACAGGTGAGTGACAGGGGAGGGTCTGTCTGGGCCCTCGCATCAACCAACAGCCACACACAGAGTTCATCACAACCTGTCACCTCCTCTACACACTGTCACCGATCCAGGCCCCCTCTGATCCTGCTGGATACATCTGAGGCTCTGCAAACCAGAGCTGTTTAAAATCAACCTTTTACCTGCAGGGACCCCTGTGATATTCATGGTTGGTTTTAATGATGTCTGCATACCTAAGGTCAAACTGATCTGCACCCAGAGGAGATATAACACATGGATCACACTTGAGCATAGTACAGTATATAGTTAGCATGTTAATATAATTAAAACATGTAATTTCCATTACATACGTATTTCATATTACATTCAATGTGTAGTGCAGAACAACTGATAAACTGTACAATTAACCCAAATAGTGAACACAAAAACTGCAGGAAAATTGTGTAAAATGAGCAATTTTGATGAAAGTTCTGTTAATATTGTATTAGAGATGAGTTTTCCTATATATTTTTTTTAGGATTTTTTTAAAGACAATTCTCTATTTTTTGTTTTTTTAAACAATGACAGATAATCAATAGGTTTCTTTTTGGAACAAATTCTGTGTTTTCTTCTCCCTGACACTTGGGGTTGTTTAGTTGTTTTAAGTGCTTACTTTTGTAATGCAAAACCAGGCAGTCTGAAGGCTCTGTGAATGTAGCTTATATAGTGAATATAATGTTCAGGTCTTCACTGTGCCCTTATCCTATGAGAGTTGTTTTTGAGTTTATACCTTAAAGGAGCAATATGTAACATTTGCATGTCCAAAAATGAGTACTGCAGTCCAAATAATGAGCCATAGACTGTATATGAAAAAGGCTGAATCCCTATATAATATATAATCTATGGTTGAAGTGAGTTGTTTCCCCCAGTCCTCTCCTCCACAGACCTGAGGAAGTTCAGGCAGGCTGCAGGAGCACTGCAGGAGCACTGCAGGAGCGCGAGATGAGCACCACATTTTAATTTGACAATAATAAGCGACGACGAGTCTTCCACTGTAAATTGATCTTAAGCCATCATTTCAATTTAACATGTTTCCTTAATCTCTGATAACATATCGCAGTCATTTTATGATTTATTACAGTAAATGCATTACATATTCTTTCTTTACATAATAACGTAAACTTCCAAAATAACCATTTCTTTTTGTTTTCTGTATAGAAATAATTACAATAATGAGATATCAGCTTGCTTGAAGGTCAGCACCATTGGCACATCTAAATATTATATTGACTCAGACACATACTACCTCTTTCCAAACCAGTTTGAACATATGCTATTTATACATACAATATGTTGCTTCTTTGTACATATGTTATGCTGCTACTCTTGCCTTTATCTCGATTCTTCTATGCATGTATGTTCCTACGTCTCCCTGACAGCACTATTTTAGTGAAGCCACAGTCCTCCTTTTTGCTGCACATTATGTTAGTGACAAAAAAGTTGAACTGAATACAGTATTTTTATTAAAGTGAAAGCAGTGTTTTAAACCACATCCCTTTTGAAAAAGAAATGTAGAAAAGGAAACAAAGATTCTGGCAGTTCTTAGTGTCAGTTCGTAATAACACTCACCATGCTCTGGTCCCCAGTCTTGGTAAAAGTCTTTTCGTCAGCGACATCACGTTTCACCCAGCTGTAGGACACCATGTAACTGGTGATGGGTGGGTGGTAGACCGTCAGGGGGCGTTCCCAGCTCACCATCAAGGCCGTCTGGTTCAGCGGCTGGATCTTCATGCTCACTGGGGCACTACTGCACACTGAAAGACCAGAAAGAAGACAAGGGGAGTAAGATAAAGGGAAAAGAAAAAAGAAAAGACTACTAAGAAAGACAGAAAAAAAAAACTTTGCCAGCATCTGAATGTAGCTGGGTGAAAATGAAAGGCTGTGGTTGGGGAGGACTGCTTGACCACATGTACTTTGTGTCTGTTGATGTGTGTGGGCAGAAATGCAGGTTGCCTTTTAACAAGCCTATTATTACTGTCTGCTACTGACTTGACTCAAAGCCATTTCCACTTGAGAGACCTCTGAAGGTGCAGGATAATACAGTAACTCAATAACAAAAACACTCCTGGAGGCTTCACTGGGGTCGGGCACAACCTCGGGTGCCAGTAGAGACTGTCAATCTGGACGCTCGTGTCTTTCTCAACACTGCGAGAAGAGCTAAAATAACAAACGGCTGGGAGTAGTGCTAAATATGTGGTACAGATAATAGTGCAGCTTCCTGCCCATACGTGATTTGCAAGTTCCTGTCTGTGCGACATTAAACAGGATGCATGAGGAGGATGAAAGGAAGTCTGTGCGTCAGCCTCAAGGTGGCAGTGCAGGCTGCAGCATGGATGTTTACCCAGGGATCTGTCAGTATAAGTAAGGGACAATCTGGACATGCTTCTCAACACATCAGGGCAACAGCAATCAGGAACAAGTGTCAACTGATTATGTACACGCAGGGTTTCTGTCAAATTGAAATTGTCACCACAGGTTTCTCCATTTACACAGTGGAGCTATGGTGCAAATTATGCACCATGATATGTGAAAGGAAGACAGGGTGGGGATAAAATCAGTCAGAGGGGCACACAGGGGAGAAAAGACAATAGCAAGAATATCCTGGGGTGTTGATGAGGTGTGACAGGTGTGAAATGTATTATAACCCGTCAGATTTCTGTTGTCAACCCTCAGTAGCTCAACAGCACTCATTTAACAGCAGCTGAAGACATCATCGTGATGTTACTGCCTACATCATTACTGTCATGACAGTCATCATCCTTTTCACCATCAACACCGGTGCACGAGCAACAGGAAAATCAACAGCAGGCGGAGATTGACAAGATAGATGTCTTATCAACACGTTTTCCTCTTTGCTATACAACAATGTTCTGATTCTTATTTGTATTTTCTTTGTATTAATTACAAACTTCAGTGATCCAAGGCAACAGTTGCTATTTTCATGAAAACCTTTTGACAAACAAAATTAGTGTCCCTGCGAATCTGTTCGAAATTTGGACACAAAAAGCATCTTGTTTTTTCATCTCAGGTTCAATTGAAAACAAAATCCTCAACTGAGACACAGCATGAATAAAATACTGAATAGTACCTAATGTTTCATCACTGGTAGAATTACTTAGCATGCTAGAGACTCTCTAGAAAATCCCATTATTTTTCTGTGAATACAAAACACTGTAACCTCCCAAAATAAGCCTCGTAGTGGTTTCACCTCCGTCTGCACCACCACTCAGAGCAGAACATGAATCTTTCTCTTGGCAGCTTCTACCATAAAGGGGATGAATTGAGTGTTGTCAACAAACAGCAGTTCCACTGCTTCTCTCCTCTCAAGGCTGTAAAGAGGCTGTGAGCAGACATGGCAATGATGGGAAAAACAACAATTTAATTGAAAACACAATGACTGACTGATTTGAACAGTAATAACTGATAGGAAATTAAAGTTATGCATGCAATTTCAGGGCCAAATAACAACATGGTAACTACAGCACTTATTTTATGAATGTCTTCTTCTTACAGCTACTACTTTACAATTTTAGACTATGTTAATAATGTTACTCAGATTAATGGCAAGTATTTAGATAACTGACTGTTGTTTCAGCTATTTTTCAAGCAAAATGCTAAACAATTGTTGGTTACAAGTTTTGCAATGTGCGGATTCACAATTCATTATCTTTCAAGAAGGAATCTCCCTAAAAATCAATTTCCCCCAACCCCTAATTGAGCAAGAGCCTAACTGTTTTATTTTGTTGTTTGTTCTTCATGAATTAATGCAGTGGTTCCCACACTGGTGGGTACAGAGCCACTGCAGGGGGGATGTGGAAGACAAAGAGACAAAAAGTTAAATGAATATGATCTATGTAGGGGAAATAAACAAACAAGAGTTTGGTGATTCTATCCTGCTAACCTTTATTTCACTAAAATTCAATGTTTGAATCCTTTTTTCCTCCATCCTCAATTATTGTTAATAACTGACAAAAATTGTGGGGTGGGGGACAAACTTTTTTTGGCTTCTGAAAGGGGCGCATGCCAGAAAAAGTTTGGGAACCACTGAATTAATGTTTCACACAACTAATGTGCCACTAGAATTGTTAAAATAAAACCTCAAATGAGAAGAAGACAAGCATTTTATATCTTATTAAAATTACTAATGATAAGTCTAATCAAATATTGTTTGTTACCAAGTTCAACTATCAGCATGGAAATGCAGAAAATTTGCAACCTTAGCTGCAGACATCACTGGTTATATTCACTCATCATTAACCAAACAAATTCTAAACAGAAGGACTGTAAATCTGCTCTCCACTTGAGACAACGGCTTGTACATAAATACTGAATAAATACTGCCCTACATACAGTATGTATAGAAATTATGTCTGGACAAACAATAAATCTGCACCACACAAACGAATCTGCAACCTGTGTTTTGCATCAGAAAAGGTTAGCCAAACAACTTTCATGGCTATAAAAGCCACACTGATGGAATATTCAGTCGAGGTGTGGCCCGGGCTCTCACAACATTTACAAGCAAAGCCATCATTTACTGTGCGCAGATAAAATATCCCCCCTCACACAACCTTGACAGATGTCACCCTTGAAGATAAGACTTACACTCCCAGCGACTCCCATTAAGTATGGATTCTTACATTTTAACACAGTGAAATAGCAATGCGAGGGGCACAAAGAGAAAACGAGCAAGAGGGAGGGGAAGCAAGAGAAAAAAAAAAAAAAAAAGGAGAGACACTGGTCCACATTCATTCTGCCTACTGACGTGCCACAAAGGCAATTTCACAACTTAATTTGTATGGGTCTATTTTAGCTGTGCCACATATTAATGATGATTGCTGATCGGCCTTGTTAGAGTGCTCCAACTTCATCACAAGCATTCCCAATCAATTCTCCCCGCCAGACACCAACAACACCACTTTAAGGCGCAGCAGCCTTTCTCATTAGTCTCCATAGTTCCTGTACTGTTCTGTTAAAGCAAGTGGTGCAAGATGCACACATAAAAGAGAAAGATGAACAAAAATACTCTAATCAAGGCCAGCATGAGGTCTGTGCTTTGTATTAATATGTTCTTTGATATAAGAATGAGTTGTAACAATGAGAAAATGACATGTGCACTATAAGCTTTATCCAGAAATCTCATGAAATTTTAATCATTATTCCTATTATTCAGATTGTGCTCCGTCAGTAATTTTTACCCTGCTAAAAAAGAAAAAGGACTGATCTTTCATGGTATTATATTTACTGACCCACTGATTTAAGCTGGGCCCTCTGAATGGGTCTCCGAGCAGAGCAGCTAGATGAGTTTCCTGAATTTGGTCCTGAAATACTATTAAAAGATCCCCTTGATAATTTTCACTGTAGCCTTAATGTTTCTGAGCAGAAAGAAAATAGTGCTAAAAAAAAATTGCATAAAAAAGTATGGAAGATAACATGTAGTCATAATTTTTAATTTACACACCATGAACATTGCAGACTTGCATTGGACATAAATAATATCTGCAACAAATCACAAGAAGAGCCCAGCTAATACTATCTCTTTGCAATTAGGGCTTCCACAGTATTTTAGGACACCCAGAGGTCCTGTGATAATACTAAATCCATGTAAATAGAAATGCTGATCATTTAAGAACATATTATCTTTCACACATTCATTCTACATTAGTATGAAAGCATTTTAGAGCAATACTTTCAATACTTTGGTTATGTAGGTAGGGAGAAAGCCAAATTTTAAAGCTTGTTAAAAGGTGTTGCTGGGTGACCTGTAAAAACAGCCTACACTGATTATACAGTATATATATTCACATCTTAAGTAACGTAATAATGAAACCTTTATTTTAACTTGGAAATATATTGGGGTACAGACCTAATTTACAATGTTAGCAAAAAGCTAGCTAACTATAGCTAACAATTGATGTAGATTAGCTAGCTAGTTAGCTAGTGTTATACAAAGATCTGCTATCAAATGTAACTAGACAGTTAACAATTTATTCAACACCTAGCCACTTAACTAGCATTTTTTAACATTAGGTGTCAGATCCAATATTGATCAGTTAAGTAGCAAGCTAATGATTGATGACGCTAATTAGCTCTACACTGAAATATAACAACAATCATATCCTCAAGAGTCGCTGCTTACATATAAGACGTCAAAATAAGCATAAGTGAGGACGTATGTAGCCATCAAGTCCACATTTAAAAGATATTTACAAGAATTGTCATTTCAATACAAAACAGCTGGAACATGTCAGGCGAAACTCAAGACTTCAACGTTAGCTTAATTAGCTAACTAGCTAACAAAGTCTGTGAGCAAAGCTTGTGTTTTCAGCTGGAAAAATTAATGGTTGCCGGCTTGAAACGATAAGGCTAATTTTGTCTGCCCTTGTCTGAAATCATGAACCCACAGTTTCAAAAGATTTCCAGTTATAAATCTAATGCCATTATCTTTGTAAACTGCACTGGGACTATGGAGAACGCAATCTTGACAGGCACAGCAACAGTGACAAAGGGGCCAAATTTTAAAGGCTGTAAACTAGAAAAATTACAGAAGATAATCAGGTAGATGTGGCCTATGTCACAGCCTTGGGTAAGATTTTGGGTAGCTTTTATATGGGATTTGACGTTTGATGATCTCTGATGTAACCTTGGCTTAGACACAGTGTGCATTATGAAATACTAATCCACACTAAACTGTAATATCAATGACCATGACCTTAGGTGACACTGGATTCAGACTCTTCTGGGTGATTCTGGCAGCAATTCATAACAACTAATAAAACAGCGAGTAATGATTAGAATTACAAGATTTTAATTACAGGAGATCCTTGGGTCAAACCAGTTTTGCTACAGTATAATGCAAGTGATGGGGAAAATGTCACTGCAGAAAAAGACGCTTACCTCTTGAAGCCTCAGTGCTGTGAGGGCTTCCCACGATCTCAGTTAAATCTTTTTGCCATGCATCCTTTACAGCCGACTTGAAGACTTTCCTGTTGTTGAGGTCCTGCAGGGGCCGGAAGTTGTTCCTCAGGTACTCGACAGACTTGACGTGGTCCTGCTGCTCCGTGGTAAAGATGGAGTAAAAGGCCTCCAGCTGAATGGAAAGAAAGAGAGAATAGCTACTGAAGCACATTTAAGTGCTTTTGTTACTATGTATGTGTGAGTTGAATATATCACGCAGGACTGCATTTGTTGCCACTTGCCAGCAGCTGACTGTTCACAAATGGGAGCAAAGTATTTGCAAGAAGAATTCACACCACAGGTACCAGCAGGCACGGACCTCAATCATCATCCTGGCTACCTACCGGGCTGTAACTTCTCAATGGGGCAAATTTGTGGCCATTGATTGCTATGAATGATCTCCTGCCGCGTGCTGTAATGACTACACATTTCAGATACTGTGGAATCAATGTGTCCTATGCGTGCTTGGAGAAATGAATTACAGGTCCATAAAAGACTATCTGTGAGCGTCACAAACATTGTGGCCGTGGTCAATATTCTTGCAGCAAAAGTCATTTCTGAAGAAAAGATTTGTACTCCTGAAAGTTGATAGAAATTCCACTGAGCCCTGCAAATTTCTACAGCAGAGAACGCTCTGGAGGATATGCAGCTGGGTAACCCGAGAATTGTATGTATAAAAGATGCAGCAAAAGGGCTGTGTATGGGATCAGCAAAAAGCATGGGGCATGATTTGGCATATATTAGCTCTCAAAATCACAAACGGCAAAAACAGTTCGAGGTAGCTGCTGTAAAGCATATAGGTGAGTTTTTTTTTAAATGCTACATTTTTCATTATCTGCAATAATTTAGATCAATATTACTGAACATTTCTGCACTTGAAATAGCCTTTGAATGAGCACGTGAGATGGCTCTTATGTGTAGATCATGTTTGTCTGAGAGGGTGACTATATGGTCTTAAATAGAATACTGCTGCACATGGAGGCTGGTTATCATATTGTTGGAAGAATAGCCTGGATTACTGTAAGTGGGGTTGCATGAGGTATTTATTCATAGTCAGCGTTTTAGCTACAGAAGATGGAGGTCGGCACACCCCCAGTTTGGAGAAGCAAAGAGTCCCAGATCAGAAGCTAAGCAAAGTATTGTTGTGGAGGGGGTCAGCAATAACAGGTATTTTAGCCACTTAAAAAAGGGTCACCTAAAAAAATAATAAAAAATCAATATTAGTTTAAGTGTATACTTCTACTGCAGTCAGACAGCCTTTTCTGATGAGAAACCGCTGTTCTATGAGCCAAAAATCGTCTTTTCAAACAACCCAGACTCCATAGGTGAAATCAGTCATTTTTATTTTGGAGAACACAGCAGACCAACTGCCTCCTGCTTCAATCTGTTTTTTTTTGTGTGTTACTGTGTGATTTTCTGTGTTTTAAAAAGATATTCTGGATTCACCAAAATCACGCAATTAAAAATAACCAACTAACAGACCAAGGCAGCAGCAGACCAGCAACTCCTGTGTGGTGTGAAGTAAAATTAACTAATTAACTGAAAAATATTCTAAATACAGTGTACACTTAAAGTAATAATGATTTTTTTTAAGTGGCTTCATTGCTTAACATTATAATGTACTTTAATTTATTATTATTTAACATACCGCAATATTGTCTGGGCAAGTAATTCTCCAACAAATTATTGCTGCTGCAGAAATGGGCTGTTAGATAAGCACATTTTTCAAAAGATGCTGTACTATGTGCTCCTCTCTGTATAAAATGGCAATTGATGACTATTTTTGACATCAGCATTCCTTAAATCTGTACATTTGTTTTTCAGGTGATGTACAAGAATGCATATTTACCTGATTATATAAAGTTTCTTTGTTAATAATTCACAATTCCATGATTACCCAACTAGACAGGATAATAATCTTCATCTTCCATTGCACTGTATATAAGGTCAAATATCATTGGGTTATCATGTGCAATGACAATGTATATTTTATTAATTCCTCTGGGTCTATGTATAAAAAGAGAGAAATGCCCTGCTGTTAAAAACATTTGATTTGGAAAAATGTCTTCACTTCCTGAAACTGCTGCTTGTAATACAAACATGGCAGCAACTCCAGCTTCTATGTATTTTTAAGTATGTAGATTGGATATATTTTAACTACAATTCTACACATTTTATATGTATTATATTTTAACTTTTGTTTGTCTTTTAAGTGTGGCCTTGCAGGTTTCTATCCATACCTCACATATACTTTCATTCACTCTCATTATGTGTTTTTTGTATTTATGTGTGTGTGAAACAAACAAACATAAACCCTGTTCACAGCAGTACACTCCATAGCTTCCATACCGGAGCCCTTCTCTGCTTCTCCAAATATGAGGCGTGCCGACTGCAATCTACTACAACTATCTCTAAGTATCTCATGCAACCCCCCTTCAGATAATCCTAACAGTATAATAACCAGCCTCCATGCGCAGCAGTATTCTATTTAAGACCCTATAGTCACCCTCTCAGAAAAACATCATGATATATGCATAAGAGCCATCTCAAGCGGTCATTCAAATGCCAGTAATTGGCTTCCCCTTCCTGCTTAATCATCCACTATATAGGCAGTTATGGTTTCATATGCAGAGGAGTTGGGGAGGAACCAGGGAAAAGGGGAAGAGAGAGGAGAGGTAGATGAGGGGAAAAATTGCTTGCGCGTCGACATCATGGGACAGCAAGTGATCCACTGACTGTGTGCAAATGGGATCCGACTGTGCGTGGAGAATATAGCTGTCTGGGCGTGTGTGAGTGTGAGTGTGAGCGTGTGTGTGTGTGTGTGTGTGTGTGTGTGTGTGTGTGTGGACTTAACGCACCTGTGAGTGGGACAGATACACAGGCCTGGAGAAGATAATCCACTCCACTACCTTGCTGCAGGGTGGCGTGGTCAGAGAGCCCGTGTAACGGTAATAACTGCTCACCGACGATGGCAGCAGATCCCTCAGGATGAACGACCTGAGGTTGGTCTCCTTTTCTGGGGAAAGCAAAGGGATCAATACTTGTCAATAGTAGTCATCTGTACAGGTACAAAAATATCATATCCTTCACCCTTCAACGTTCTGCTAAAAACCCTGCATATCTTGAGCTGCGTTTACGCCTGCATATCTCGAGTTACATTTACACCAACATTTACGAGGTTGTTTCGTTTCACCGTCCCTGTGGCGTTTTTACTGCTTTCCTGAAACCTTCACTGGTGGAATGATGGTGACAGCAGTTAAAAGCCTCAGCACTTGTTATCACTCTGGCCAGATCTCTGTACTCAGATGGGCTGAGAGAGGACCAAAGGGAGAGGAGTCAGATAAAATGGCCTGCTCTGACAGCTGATCTGTGGCTAGGTGGTAGCCTGCTCTGCTCCATGTAACAACTGTGGCATCATGGGCCACTGGGATTAGGACAGATCCAAATGATAACCGAGATCAGCTCTGTGCTTTGTGATCAGAACCAGGTGAGATGTGTAAATAACAAACAAAAAACCGAAAATGCAGGAATCAGTTTGTGATCCAGAGGAAGATCCAAAGCAAATCCAAATTATTCATTGACAACACTGAAATAACTTCATCATGTTAAATTCCTTGGAGTCATAGTAAATGAAAAATTAACATGGAAATATTAAATTGAATTTGGCTGTAATTGTTGCGACTGCAACAACTAAAGCAAGTTCAACCAATCCCTGTGAATTCTGCACCACCTTGCAATTTTGTTGAATCACCGCAACTTTCCCAATAATTTGACCATTCATCACAGCTTCCCACAAGTTCCACCAATCATAGCAGTCCCTCGCACAAACATCATACATGTACGTCTCAATGAACTGACTCAGTGTGGGTTTTTTTGGTTTTATTCTTGTTTTTTTTACGTGTACTGAAAAGAACACAATGTTTGTTATTGTTATTGACATTTATTAAAGCTCTGTGCACTTTTATATTTTATAATTTTGTGCTTTCTGATTTGTCTCAGTTTCAGCTCCAAAAATATTTTGCTTCTTTTGTGGAATACCACCCCAGGTGCACGTCTTCATTTACAAATAAAAAATATTTTGTTAGAATTTTTGTAATCCTTCTTGTAAGGTAGTATTGTAAGTATTGGCAATGGGGTCCGATATTGGTGTAAGGCATTCACTGGGTATCAGACCACTCTCAGCGACACACATTCTGATCTCAATTCCACAATCCTGCATGTTTTCTACTTTCAAATACTATGCTATGCAACACGAATTCAGAGCTGAATAGCACTTCTCATTCCTATTATGTACTGCAATTAAAATAAAGGAAACAAGTTCCAAATTACTACATTTCACTCATGGTGTAACAATGAACCACCACAAAAGTGATTACCAAAATACACCACCATGTTCTGAACAAACACATTACAAACAATAACAAAAAGTAATATTTGCATTTTGGAACATAAAATAGCAAGTTCTGTTTCAGCCTTATAGAATCTTACTACTACTAGTAATAAAACAACAATAACAATAATATTAACAGCAATAATAACAATAACAAGAATAACAGTAACAATAATAATACATAATCATGAAGGAAAAAGAGCGCTGTATTGGTATCAGCAGCTATTCAAACAGATATTGGAATTCGATCGGAACATCTTTAATTATAATCATTAAAAAAACATCTGAAAAGGTCTTTAATTAGCAAAGATTCATAACACATACTGGATTCCACTGTGATGCATCACAACTTCTAAACATACACTATGTAAATTATTTGTTTTTTTCTGTCAGTTTTATATTACTGCTTAGTCTTGACACTTTGAAATATGACTATTGCTATTTATATCGAGGAGGTATCTTCATAAGCCTTTTTTTGGCTTCTAACCTCTCCTGCATAATGTTCTAACTTTTTTATTATTCTTGTTTTCTTTTCTTTTATTCATAATGTGCAAGCGAATTAACTAAACTGCTTCTTTATCTCCAAATAGGCTGCGTGGGCTGTGTGAGTGGGCTTGTTTATTATCCCTTGAATTATTACGTAAAAAACCCAAATAAAGCTGAACTTATGTCAAATCCAATCTCTCATCCACAGCTCATGACCTTATCTAAAAAACACACAGGGGTTCTGGGGTGATAGGACTGATAGGACTACTGAGGCACTGGAAGCCTCGCCCCCACGCCTCATCTGTACTCAGAGTCAAATTCAGTATTCACAGCCTTTCTTCTCCCCGTCTTCAGACAGTGTACGTGCCCTATCGCTCATGGGCCGCCGAGATGCTGATGGATGGATGACTGTGGGATAACGAGCTAGTGGAAAACCAACCACCCTAACAGGGGAGGAGGCGAGAAGCATTTAACAGCCAGCAGGAAGAGAGTCCAAAAACCACCACACCCACACAGAGCTCTCTTTCAGCTGGGGAGATGAGAGATACTGTGGTGTTAGCACGAACATCTGTGTAGCCACGCAGCTCAGAGTTCAGCCACTTTCAGAGACTGATGGAGATTCGGAAAATAATCAAGTATAACCAAAGGTTTTTTGACAAAATGCCATTATCGACGTTATATAACAAAAGAAAAGTGGAGCGTAAATACCTCTGTGAAATGAAAACCACAAGTGAAATGGCCTCCCAGCTGAAAACCAATCAGAGAAAAGGCTATTTTCTTTATTGCAATTACTTCAATGAAATTCCACTGAACAAAGTGACCCAATTTCTGATTCTGAGGGCCAATTCACACGTTTTTAAAGACTCTCTAGTGGTCTCTAAGTTTAAGATTTTTTTTTCCTCCCTTACGTGTCTTTTTGTGTCTTTCCCAGCTCATTCAGAGAGTTTCAAAAGTTTTTCTCTTTTCTCCCTAAAGCTCAACACAAAAAGTCGTAACCTCGCGAGCGTGCATTGCACAACATCAAACATCCATCTCCGGAAAGTACAGGGAGTGAAATTATAATTAGAAACGACTCAATGAAGCCCAGCACTAGTCTTGTGAAAGCAGCGTGGGTACAGAACAATTCCCCGTGCTTCTATACGTCCTCATCCATTTACATGTCCTTGTCAGCGTTTGCTCATGCTCACATAAAGACTGTCAGCGGCGGGTTGTAAAACAAGTCATACATGTCTGTGTAAACAGAGTTGCTGTGTCCCCAGATGCTGTAAAGGATTACACCGCCATGCTAAAACATCTGCTTATGGTCTGCATAAGTCACGCATGCAGTTAAGTCAGCACATTAGCATTCATTTAAGACAATATGCCATGAAGATTTGCATCATGGCATATAACATAAGACAATGGGCCTCATGCAGAAATCCATTTGCAAACAAGTTCCTCTTATTTTTATTCATATCCACACTTTGTTTTAATTTTGTTAGTAGCATTTTATTTCTGGGATTCATTAATATTTTGTTAACTTCTCTTTGGTAAGAGGAAGTTGGTGTGGTCAAGAACATTCTTACCAAGATAAGATAGAAACATCTTGTTCTCACAGTGCATGAATTGTTTGTCCAACACGAGGAAAGGAAGGTATAAAAACATATTTATAATAATTATTATTATCATTTATAGAATTTTATTTGTTTTTCATGTTTTACAAGTCTTCTAGCATCTATTTCCTGCTTTCATCTATTTTATATAAACAAATCATTTGAAGATGTCTGTGAATATTCTCAGTCATCCAGGTCATGGTATTCGTATCTATTAGTTTGTAATAGGGAACTGGACTCGATAGAGTTCTTGAAGACGTTTCGCCTCTCATCCAGAACTGAAGAAGCTTCTTGGATGAGAGGCGAAACGTCTTCAAGAACTCCATCAAGTCCAGTTACCTACTACAAACCTTGATACAAATAATTTTAATAAGCCTTCAGTATTTGCACACAGTACAATACCTGTCCTTAAACAGTGTTAAGGGGGCACAACGTATGCTAACAAACAATTGGATTAATCATTCAGCACACCTGGATAATAGATTTATAGCGTTAAGAATCATTGGTGCATTTGGAGCTGACTTCTCTTATTTTTCTCTTAATAGAAAATTAAGAGAAATCTATGAAGCCCACTAACAGTTTAAATGTAAAATGACCCTTTGCAGAAAGCAGTGATCTACACAAGCCTCTACACGTATGCCTGAGTCAGAATAAAACAAGAGTGTTGTCTAATTGAGGCTCAGATGTAATTAATAGCTCTTTCTCTGTGAGTGGAGCTCCTTGGAGGTCTCCCACTGTGGAGCTACACTAGCAAGGGAGAGGCGGTATCTTGCAAATTTCTCCGTCTTTTGAAGTTAAACTCTGCTCATATTTTGTGTTTAGAGTCTAATTTGGGGTTTTAAAATAAAATGAAGCTCAGTGTTTAAGCAGCTGAAAGCGAGAGCATCAATCTTTGTTCTGTGGAGGTGGGGAGGAGCACAAAATCTGCACTGTCATGAGGAATTTACCTCTAGGATCAACCAAAAACATGAACAACAGAAAGATTTTGCAGGGATAATTGCTTTTTGGATATCCCACGTGAACTGGATTCCCCACAGTAATGTTTCATGTGGAGGAGATTTCGAACAAAGACTCAATATTGTTCTATGTGAAGCAGAGTTTGTATAATGGGGTTACTTTCTCATTACTTACCATGATGCACCACTCCTTTCAATCCCTGGATGATGGGGTCCACAGCAGGATTGTCTTTTTGCCCGAGCTGCAGGAAATGTCCAGAGACAGAGGATTAGAGAAGGGATTACAAGACTAGAATAATAATCTACATAATGACTAAAGACGATCAATATGAATAAAATACAGGGGTTGGACACAATCAGGGCAGCATCTCTACGGTACAATATAATCTAGCAGCATCTAATACCATCTGTTACTACTGTGAAGTTTGTGATGTTCAATTTTTGGTGAGATTTTGTAGGCTGACTAGAGGTGATTGAGTCCTAAGGTCACTTTCAAGGCTGAGGTTTTTGGTGTTTGCTGAATAACTATATTATATTTCTGTGTTTTATTTATTATTTCAGCAGTATTTAATGAGGAGAATTGAGGAAAATTATAATTGCCTTTTACCATGGGTTTCAGCAAATGGAACACTCTGCCCAGTTACCTCAGACATGCGAGCTCTGTTGGCACTTTTAAAACTCAACTGAAAACCTACGTGTTCAGGCAAGCTTTTAGTGTAACAGATTTACACCCTGGTCTGTCATTTTCTTTTTACTGTCTGCATTTGCCTGCTTATTTATTAGATCTTATATTACTAAGAATAATTTTTATTTTATTTTTTTTATTCTTTTACTTATTCTTATTTTTTTCTTCTTTCTTTGTGATTCTTTGTGATTCTCTATTGCGTCTTTTTAATGCCATTAATGCTGTTTTTAATTTTTTACTCAGATTTTATGTTATTGTGATTTTATGTATTTCTGTGTGTCTTGTGTGTTTTTACCTATGTTGTCATTTTTAATGCCACATTGTAAAGCACTTTGAGTTGCATGAAAGGTGCTATATAAATAAAGTTATTATTACTATTATTATTAAATTTTCTATTTCAAAACTTTGCAGACTCAAATTTTCAGATTTCTTGGTAGATTTTTCAGAGCATATATAATTGTAATAGTTTCCCCTTAACATATTAAATAACAGTGTATATTAGCAAATAATTATCTGCTAAAATAATGTCCAGTTTGCCAGATTTTGTCAAAGCATTAAATTGGAATTCAAAACAGTAAATGCAAAACACTGTACAAAAGCCAAAATACATTTATGAAGTTTTTTTTTAAATATTCTTCACTAAAAACACTAAATGAACATTTGAAGAGTCAGAACTGTTTGTTTTTGTTGTCATTGTGATATCAGTTTACCATGTACAGAATAAAAATGTCTCAAAAGAAGAAAAGATGCTTTGTACCAGATTTGGTTCGGTCAGAGCTATGGGATATTAAATTATCCATTGTTGCTCTCCATATGTTGGTCTCTTTTTCCCTCAGGTTTACAAAAACTACAAGATTCTTTTTAAAATTATTGGTTGTTGGCTGAAAAAGATCCATGTTGTGAATCCCTAATTGTTTCCACCATGAAAAAAAAAGTAAAATAACTTCATTTTTATGGCTCAGGTTTATTCACTGTGTCAATGGAAATGACAAAGAACGCGTCCATGAAGGTAATGGTTTTCTTACGCTGAAAAGATTATTCACTTTTCTGATAATTAAATCATTGCATAACTCATAAATGTTCAGATAAGCCTTATAATTGGTTTTAAGTGATGCTTTGTGCAGTATAAAACAGCAAAAGATGTTGGTCCCTATTTACTTACCTACTTTTATATGATGTGGAATATTACCTCTGAATATGAGGTGCAACATTACTCTCATTATGTACAACATTATCTTTCATTTTTTTCATTACTACTATATAACACTTTTTATTACTTTGCAATATCACAGCCAATATTACTTTTTAGCTCATTTTTACCTTAACTTCTGCTACTCTAATTCTATTAGACACTGTTGATTTGCATTTACTCCTTATTTCAATTTTATATTTATATGTTACAGTAATTTTGGAGCCATGTCTAGCACAGGAAATTCCTTTGGGATTAATAAAGTTTTATCTTCTCTTGTAGTTATAAGGTACTGGGGAGGGACTGAGCTGTTCTGCAGTATCGGGGGATTGCTGTAACATGGACGTTTTCTCTTGTAACACTGAAATCACCGGCGCACTGCTGCTAATTGTGCTGCGGCTGCCATTAGCTAGTTAGCTCAGCTAGCAGCCCTATCAGACTGGGATACAGTCTCTAAGGCAGCCTGATGAACAGGAATGCAGCACTGAGATCATTTAACATTATGGCGACTCCGACCAGGACTCTGACTCCAGTGATGACGAAGACATGGTAGGTTCAGGTGGGGACAGGAGACGTGACATGCTTGAAGAGTGAGTTCATAATGTAGTCAGTTAATTTGTAGACACCAGCTATTGTGTTGATGAGTCCTGGAGTATTTGTGAAGCTGGAAGTTGTTGAAATAAATTAACAATGTTTGGTCTGCTTGTCAAGAAACATTCAGAGTCATTACAGTTTTTGCTGGTAGTAATTAACAGGCAGCTCACTTCATGCCCCAAAAATATATATTTAAACAATTAAAGTGTAACCATAAATGTGTGCCAACTAGTCATCTAATGGCTTGAACTAACAACTACGAACTGACTAGTAAAATCTGCAGTCTGGGGCAGCCCTGCTTCTTTCCATACTTATTCAGACCTGTGAATATCAAAGAATCAAATTTCATACTTTTTCATGGTGCGTATTTGCACAAAATCAACTTGGATATTGTTTAATACTTTTCATATTCACCAGAAATAAACAGTAAACAAACACATCTGGTAATTTAATGAGCTTTGTATCCCTCTGTAGTTGGTGATATATCCAGTAACTATCCATTTAGCTGCTTGCTATACAGTCACCAGAGGATTTTGGTGTTGATTATCTATTAAGCCTACTGTTAATTATTTGCCACGACTGAAGACTGGCAAATATTGTTCAGCCGCCCATTTGACAATAATCCCAATGTCCTACTTAAGAGACAAGACTGGACAAAACACTGTTGGGATGCGAAAACCAATCTCCCCATGCTCAACATTAATTCAGGTCAGTCAGCGGAGAATAATTGCATAGAACTGAATGCTGAATGTGGATAATATGCACACCTTAGAGGCCATTAATAGGCCTTTGGGGAGCACAGGAGGAACTCTCCTCATTGATTAGAAATGGTAAATCTGAGCCAATGTGTGTGTGCCCGCTTAAAAAACCCTAACACTGTAAACTGCTATTCAGCGGATTGTGTTTGGTGGTGCTAATTGCAGTAAGCAATAGGGCTGTCAGGACCCAGCGGAGGCATTTAGGTCCTTGTACACACACGGTTTTATCACTGTCGGAGAGTAGACCTACATTACAAACACCTGTGTCCCCATTCCAGCCGCCCTCTTCCTGTGCACTGACCCTTCCCTATATACTATTAAGCTGAATGTTAGCCCGCATTGATCACGCTAATAGAAATTAAGAGAGTAACATCAAGAAGGGGCTCTGCAGTTGTCAGTGCTGCTGCTGCTGTGTGCTTTTTCACGCTTCATAAATCTCTAAGGTGTTTTTACAGTTAACAGGAATTAGGACCATTCTTGTCCATTAAGAGCTTATGTGCGCAGTCCTTCAGGGGACAATTTGTAGTATCTCAGTAAGCAATCTGCAACGTGCCACAGAACAGAAAAATAATCCGCTGCTGGGTGAGGAGAAGCTCTGCAATCACAACACAGGTGCCAAAGATCATCTCTAACAAACATCTATCATTTACTGACCTCAAAAACGTTATCTACATCTTCATCCTTTTCATAATTGGACTAATACTAATGGCAACTAGCTCCCTTAAGTCATAGTGTTAACACAGTTTTAGCTTAATTTTGTCCTGCTTTTGTTTGGCCTAACTGTTTTGGCTCTCTGTTCTTATGGATATACAGCTCTTTTTGTAAACTCTGTATTTAAAGGTGCTGTCTAAACAAAGTTATCATTGTTATTATTACTGTCATATAATTGCCTCATTGTTTTACAATGTCTTCTTTGTATCCTGTGTGGCTCTTACTGTTACTTCCTTAGTGTAATTTCCTATTTTCTGCAAAGTTATCAGCTTCATTTTATTCACTCTTGTTACATTTATTGACTCATTTCTTTAGTTTTGTAAATTACTTCTTTAAGTTGGCAGTAAGCACCTCTTATGTGCAAGTTGTTTTCCAAGCCCATAAAAAAAATGATATTTTCCATCCTGGCAATTCAACCACCAACTTAATGAGGAGCTATTACAAAAAGGTTTTTCTCAGGAGCAGTCTAACTCTTCTGAGAAAACATAACTGTGGATATAAATGATGCATCTTTAAGAACGAACATTGTATGTTTAAGGCTTATTTATGCTTGTTTAATGTCCAAATATAGATATATACTTTTGAAACGATGGAACTATGACTGTCCACATACTTCGATGATGATGCCCATATCTGTATGCCTTTCTAATGTATAGCATAAATTAGCCTTCACGTGTATACAGGATCACAGGGGGTCATTTCAACACTTCACATTCATTGTCTTCCCATTCAGCGTCATTTTGGCTGTTCGTCATTTGCATAGATTTGAGGTCTGTGCTACTTTATGTGAATCAGGGACATTAAGTGAGACTGACTCTGGAAAACCTCCCAGCACTGTTGGTCTAAAATCTTCTTTGTGTTTGAACATTTTTGGAAAAAACTGGGATACTGTAAACAACTCAACAAAATATATAATGTGTCATATGTCCAGCATTTCTAAACATTTGAATGCACAAATGTTACATATTATAACTCTAAGGAGAGAAATATTCACATTGTCAGGATAAATTGTAAATGTTAGAGAGGACATTTTAGTTTCTTACCTCTCCTGCACAATCCCAGCTATGTTTGTTTTTATTCAGTTTTGTTTTCAACATTTCTTTTGTGCTAAAAAAAAATACAAGATTTAAAATACATATTACATCCGTGGCTGATAGAAATGTTATTAGTTTTGCAGGCTTTTTTCAGAAACCAAATCATTGGACAAACAAAACTGTTCCACTTGTTCTGCCCTACATGAAATGTCAGGGGATCATCAAAGTGATTACAATTCATCCTGAGAAAAATGTGACCGTCTGCACCAGTTGTCATGGAAATCCATCCATTCAATAGTTGTTGAGATGTACAAGTCTGGATCAAAGTGGTGGACTGACACTACCATGGATACATATGTCTATGTTCTGTAAAGACACTCATGTACCTTCAGCCCTGATGTTACTTTACCTCAAAGAAGACGGCCATGGCCGAGATGATGCGCCTTTCCTTGATGGCAGCGCTGAGGCTGTCAAAGTCATCTGAATTGTAAAGGTAGATCTGCATCTGGGATGGGAAACAGAGCATAAACAGCTTGAGGAGTGGACAAGGAGAACGCACAGTCCTGTCATCAATCATTTGGACACAGTGCTGAGGAGCTGATGAAAAGCTGTTTTGAGGGGCATAAAAGAGGGTGTATTTATCACTCTCATAAATCTCCCATAATCTGTGTCATTCCTTTTTGTGTTCTGCCACTCCTGGAGGATGCTCGAGAAATACAGCATCCCATACCTCAGGGCGACTGGCCTCACAGAGACAGTCACGTGCACAGAGAGGAAGAACTGGAGGATTGTGCTCCTTTTTCCCGTGGCGAGATCTGACAGAATGGTAGGCTTTTAATCATGGCTCCCAATTACCTTAAATCACCCACAACATCACGTCTGATTTCACAACATGGCCAAGGATGTGTGAAATATAATGTGAAAACCATCATACACAGAATACATCACATACCTGTCATGGCTCTGGCTGCCTATAGACAAAAAAAAATCTCTCATTCCTTTCATTTCAAAGCAGACATATTATGGTGGTGCTGATCAAAATCATCAAATGATTCTAAAAGTAGCAATTGGAGCTGCCCATCATCTCAGTGTCCCGAGCCTCTTTAAAATGAAAAACCCTTTCATGTCACTGAGCCGAGTTAATTGGCAATAAGAAAAAGGTCCTGGATGTTGATTTAATAAAAGGGTATGCTTAGCTTTTTTCTTTTTCGAGGGAAAATTACGAGAAACCACCAGTCGTGATTGGCTGCACTGACAACAGATGCAAAAAATGAATGGAGTATAAATAAGGATAAATCCATTAATGCGTACCGCAGGCCTAAACCAGGTACAAAATGACTCAATCCGGATAATTTAAGTGAATTTAAGTGATCAGTTTCCTTCAGAGTTCCTTTAACTGCAGCTTTTAATTGAACTAATTTGTTGTCTGGGAACTCAGCAAGAAAGAGCTCTGGCCATTCATCACCCTTCAGATGTTATTAACTACATCACCCAATTAAGCCGGCCCCCTTAGGCTTCATTTACTCACTGACATTAGCTCATGTGACCTGCTCTTGTTAACAGCGCACTGGAAAAACGTGATATTCAATTATCAAACACTTTCATAGCAGCCAATAAAAACAAATGTTGCCAAAAGCGATTTGAATCACTTGATTGCACGCTTGGTTTCACTGTATGTTTGCGAGCTCTGACACAAAAACCCCCCTTGTCGGGAGTAGACTTCATTCACATCCACAGATATCACTGAGAGTTGTTGATTTTAAGCAGGGCAGACAGGTGGTCTGACCAATCTTTAAGCTCTCTTAAGACATTCAGACACATTCATACATGTTTGTTTTTGTCAGTAGAAAATTTACCACCGTGTTGCTGAGAGAAATATGTAGCAAATCTAAAACAACAGCTTGCGAGAGACCAGAGGTAACAGGAGCAAACTAAAAGACAACAAAACATTATTTGTGCTTTATAATTTACCTCCAGTTTTCTCTGGAGAGTGTACAGCCCACGCTGTCCACATTTCCTCAACCCTTCCTTAGTCTAAAATCAGTCTATAGGCAAGAGTTTTTTTGTTTTCCGGCACAAGATCAGTGCAAACACAAGTGCTGAAAGCTGCTCTGCATTCCCAAGTTCCATTTAAGCACAAACAGGTGAAAAACAAAGTCATGTTTGGCATGATTTCCCAAGACAGCGAGATATTGAGGCAAGGAAGAAAAACTTAAATAAATAAGTGTGCACGGAGAGATCTTAGATTTATCACAGCAGCACCAATTTATTCTTCCTTCCTTAGTTTATTCTTTACAACAACTGTGCTACCGCTGCATTCTGTTGTTAACAGGTAAATGTGTCTTTTTTGAAACAGTATGATTCTCTCACTCCAATCACACATAACCATCTATGTTATCCACTCACTTGAGCACCTACAAAGTGCTAGAGCGCTCATTTTCACGAAGAATAAAGTGTCAAAAAATTTGTACAAAAGGTGTTCCTGAATAAATGTATGAAACTTTGTGTTTCACGCTACAGATTACTAACGGAGAACGTCACTGATGAAATAGGACAAGACAAGGCAATATGATGTATTTATAATCCTTGTAAATTTAAAATGAGACATAAGAAAAATACAAAGATTCACAACAAGATCTATGTTTATTGGGCGTTTCCCATTTTTATGTTGACCTACTAACAATATGTCTGACTGGAACTGACCAAATACCTAGTAAATACACATTGCAAGTGGTCCTAGTGCAACAGCCAATATCACGGGCGCTATTTACTATCAGAACAAAAAGCCTGGTGTTGTTTGTCTCCTTTAGGGGTGTCTATTTGATTTTTGATTAATTAATCTCTAGTTTTATGCCTTGGCCACTGTCATTTACATTTTCAAATGTAAAAATGAAACAGAACACACCTTTTATTAATATATCCCCACTAAGGCCATATGTTCAAATTTACAGTTATTTAACATGTAATAATTTATTTCATCCAGTTAACTCACCCTTCCTAAGTCCCACCCCTTTTTGCTCTGTGCTCCAATGACAGTTGAGCAAGCTTGCTTCCTCAGCCAATTTTCTCCTTCCCTACTGCCCTGACACACACCTGTACTGGAGATATGCCATGTGCTAGAATTGTCTATGTTAGAAGAAGAAAACTTTTCTTTTCATTTTGAAGTTTATTTAAAGTTGTTGTTGGGGGACCTGTGAAAGCAGCATATATACAGTATATATTCATATCTTAGGTTAGCTAAGGTTAACAAAATTCTAATTCACTAACTAGCTAATCTACATTAATTATTACCCACCTGGTATCTGGAAGTTTGCTAACTTTAGCTAGCTAGCTGGCTGGTGTTTTGCTAATGTTAGCCAATTTAAGATGTGACTACAGACATTTGCTTAACTGTTATTGGAGCACAGAGTAAAAAGGGGCAGGATAATTGGAAACAAACTGTTTAAACACAAAAACAAAAAGAGGACTTACGTGTTTGAAGTGTTTTTCCCCCTTTGGGCACATGACAGATGCATGCAAGTATGTGGAGGTGGAGAGAAAAAAAACATACTAGGAAAGGTTTTCTATATGGAAATTGAAATCTCGCTTCAGTCAGTTTTTTGAGATTGTGACACCCCAAAAATCCTGTCAAATGGCCCCTAACAAAAAAACAAATGTATTGTGTAAATAGTGTGTCACTGCTGCAAGTCAGACATTATGTCAGACAGTCAATGCACTGTAACTTAACACATGCAGCAGACATAACACAAGCAGAAAACAGATTCACCCATTCTCATTGCATGAGTCATTTTATTGCACCCATTTGTTATGCACCTAGCATTAGCCTTTCTAGCTGTCCAATTCATTGTTTACTTATTTTCCAACACCACTAATGAGTTGCTGGCTTGAGCCACAAACCATGGCAACAATTTGCTCATTCAGGTGTGTTCATCAGTTTTTAGTTTCATCATATTTGTGTATTTGGCAATGTTTTCTTTATTTACTTGTGTTTTCTCTATGCTGCCTGCATTTACAGTGAGTCTCTGTATTTGGTTGCATTTTCTGATTTTGCAGCACAGCTTCATACGAGTTGCCAAATTAGTTAATGTGTTTCTCAATTTACTATGTTTCATGACTTGGTTGTGTTTTCTAAATGTAGCATATGCGATTTGCTATTAGCATGAGTTTTCTTCATTTGCAGTTGAGCTCTCAGGGGTGCCATTTAGCCCTGACTTATGTGAGACTGATCAACGTTCTGCTGCAGATGTGCTTTCAGTGCTACTGAAGCTCCTGTTCTGAACTGCACTGTACTGTGCACCCATCCTAACACTTCATACATCCACAGTAATGTGTGCAAACATACCCTTCCCAAGGTGTGATTTGTAATCCATGTATAATTAATCTAACCTTGGTGACACCCTAATATATTATTAGAAAAGATCTCCCTATGGTGCCCTGAGGCAGAAAAAAAATCCACTGTTTCATTTTTCATTGTGCTGTTTGAGCGAACAGGTGGTCCATCTATCGATTTCCCCACTTCACTCCCACGAAAAAGGCCATGGTTAGATTAATGTCAAGCTCAGGAGCCACAGGCCGAGCAGCCCATAGGTTCTCTCTTTTTTTCTTACACGTCCATGTTACAAAGGCAGTGCAGCTCCATAATACAGCTCTTTGAATCTGTCTTACCACCCCCTGTACGTATGTGTGAACTGTATTTGTGTGTGTTTTCAAGCTTCTGGGCAGGTAGGATAAACACTTTTGAGGTTTTTTTTTCCCACTCTAAGAGTAGATGCTTTATGCAGTGTGTTACCAGAGACTCGGGGTGGAATGTGACTCATTTGGAGTGGAGAGATAATTAGACAGCAGATTGGAAAACAGTCTCTGTTTAGTAGAGACAAATAAGCCCTGGAGCTCAACCTCCAAGGTCATGCTGCTTCAACTCTCCAAGAACAAAACACATACGCAACAAAACAAAAGCCAACCTCCGCTATAAAAGATCACTGGGTTTATCAAACACAAACATTTATAAAAGGTGGAGTTCTGCTGCACATATGGTGTCAGGTGTAATATAATCTCACATACATCAAATCCTGTCAAGGCATAAATATGAAATATGAAAATGCCACATCTCACAGGATGAAGCGGTTAAATGGCCAAAGGCTAGATCCTGCATAACCATATTCCCCTTCAACTATTCATCATTTGATTTCACTCTCTCACCTTCTGGTTCCCGGGTGTAGAATAATACATCATGTTTGATAACATGTAGGCTGACTTATTGATAAAGAGAATATTAAACAAAAAGGAAAAAAAAAACAGACCTCCCGCTCTGTGCTGTTTTTTTTTTTTTTTATGTGGTCATTTCTTTGAACATTTCTCCACAGAAAGGAACGCTCAATCCCCATTTTATTGCATGTCAAGTCAATTCTGTCTGGGCTGCATGTTCTTGACATGCGTGTTAAAAATGGTACAAAAGGAGGGCCACCCATTCTTAGAATTATGAAAAATATAACAGACTTCTTTTGCATTCACACAGAAGCATTTCATTAATGATTGCTGCTATTTGTTCAGATTTCATGCAAAAACACTAAATACTGTAAAGCAACATTCTGTCCTTCATCAAGATCACCAGTCATGTTTTTTTTCCATTCCTTTTTATCTTCTCAAATGCATTCTTTTAAATTGATTTTTAAGTGAAGGTTATTTAACCCCATTAGTTAATAAACATGGTTTGGGATATAATTCTTTTTTATACTACACCTATAACTGTCAATGTTTAGGCTTCGTACCTTGTTAGCTGCCATATATGTACAAACCAGAACCTGGATTCAGCATCGCTGCTAAGTCTTGCTTCAGATTTTTCCCAGTGGCTACTCCTGGTATCGCTGTTGACAGGAGACTTCTAACTGCATACAGGGTCAATTATAGAGGTGTTCCTATACCATTTTCTGCTTTTATGAAACCAATTCTAATACTTGAACTTCGCTTATCGGGCAGTACAGAATACCAATCCTAGCAGTAGTGTATTATAAAAAATAAAATATATCAGTGCACTCTGTGACGGGTCTGTTTTGTTTTCCTCATATCCACAAAAACAGTTCAATCCAAACCGGTTCACAGTCACAAAAGAAAAACTCAAAATGTCGGCTTGGAGTTTTCCCACCAGTCTTCTTCCTGAAACACACTCCAGTGACCTTCTGCTGATCACGAGCTGGCTACAATAATGTGGACTTTGCAATGCAATCTGATGCCAGAGTAAAGCTGGTGTTTCTCTGCTCCACTGACTATAAAATTTGGCATACAGAACGCTGCTGGGAAGAAGCAGAGCGTGTTTCAGCGCTAATAAATTACGTGTTATCAGTGGTATCATATCGGTACACAGACTTGTGTACTTGCTGATGCCTGAGCTTGCATGTTAGGCAGTACTGGAGGCATTTTTCTATACTGGTATCCGTATCAGAACTACCCTAGTCAATTTTGAGTCATTCTGTCATGGCGTTTTGTTTTATATTTGTTAAACTTTCTTTGAGCTGAGGAAAAGCTATTAAAAATCTGTGACATCATCACAATGAAAAGTCTGGGCCTAGCAGGAATTCACGGGCGGAGTCAGAGGGAGAAACGCTACTGTGCATAGTCAGGGAGCTGCATACCACAGAAATATGCGCCAGGTGAGCAGTTCTCATTGGACTGAATAGCTGGCGTCTTTGGTGTCCTGTTCTTAATACATCCAGGACTACAGCACATGGTGTTCAGGTGGTACGGCTGACTCAGGTTGGTTGGTCTTCTTGTATATTTGTAATAACAAATATATTTAAGTTCAGCATTACAATCTTTCCACGTACCCCCTGGTAGATGTGCATCATTAAGTCCCTACTGTTTTTTTAACAAAGAGCACCATCTTTTAAATTTCAAGCATATTGGCTGCGGACTCCATGTTCTTTGACAGAGAGGTCAATGCCAAAAACCTTGGTCTACACACAAAGACACACTAAGCTACAAATCTATATTTCACATCTATAAACGATGTATCTGGAGGGCATAATTTTCTTGTTCTTGCTCAGCTTTTTTTCCCCCCTAACAGCTGCTCAAATTGGTCATTAAAGTGAATTCCATCGTCTTATTTAGAAGCGCACCATCAAAGGAGCCATATGCACAACAGCTCACAACAGCTTTATAATGGTTGTATATAATCCGGTGCCCTTTAACACTACGCTGAACAGAAAATGATGTGGCAAAAATAAATCTAATTACTCAGCCATACAGCATCAAAAGCCTTGCCTGCAGAGAGGGCTCTAAAGAACAGGGCCAAGAAACAAACACAGGAGGACTCTTGCTGCGTGTTTGGAGATAGGACAGAGAGGCACACTAACAGCAATTTCCTGTTTTTACACACAGTTATATTTACACTAATTATTAACTATTTGACAATAGACTGGGTGGGAATTTTTTTATATAACCCCACAAAATGTAAGAGTATGACACATTTACAAATTCATTTTAGATAATGAATAGGAATGGTATTGCAAATGATAAAAAAAAATTTGAAAGGCACTAATAACTAATTCTCTGCACCATATAACAAGAGTGGGATTTCTGCTTTAATCCAGGAGCCGGAATAAATAATACCAAAAGGTTTCAGACTTAATACCCTTTATATCTTAGCTATAAGAGTTGGTGATTTTTTTCCCCAGCTTTCCTTTATTACTTTCAGTCTGTTCTCCCTTTGTGTCTTTTGTCTACTCTTTGTGTTTTGGTATTAATGGCGTTAAGAAATCTGTCATGACCTTGTGAAAAATCATTTTAAGAGCAAGAAAAGTACAAACTTCTTCAATGCTCATTTAATTTAAACTCTGCAACAAAACTTTACTTTTATCTTATGTCTTTTCATTCTGCTTTTATTGACGTGATATCCTTGACACGGAATCAAAAGATTTTCCATACATACTGTATACTGCATCTTGTATTTTCTATCATACCATTAAAGGTGAAAAGTATTTTGTAAAGTGTTTGCTTAATTTTCTGTCAGTCTCACAAGCAATTTATGTTGAAAACGTCAGTTTGCTTTTCTTAAAAAAAGTCAGACTTGAGGCAGCAGAGGCTGAGATATTCTCACTATTCCTCCCTACAGTAATATGGGTTGACTTCCAAGAATGCTGGACCTCACACTTCCCATAATGCAACTCAAAAGCATCTTTTTTTCAGACCCTCCATGCCTGGTATATGACCACACCCCCAGTTTGTAATGCAGACTTTCGGTTATAAATTTGTGATGTCAAAGCACATACTGATATAACTCCTGATGACATCATCTGAGTTACTGTCACACAAATTTCTGCCCGGGTGTTATTTCCTTGTGATTGCTTACTTAGCAGGAACAATGCATAATGAAAACGTATTGTACCAGATATAGTCTCTGGCATTTTTATGTGCAAAAGCTTTGACATCCCATTTATACCAATGGGCAAGTTTACATCAACATATTTGTAGATGAATTTCAAATATCGTAAAAAAAAAGTAAGAAAAAAAGTAAAATAAGGTGGTTTTTGCCTTTTTGAGGTGTCATATTTCCATGGTTTCTCTACATTGTTTTTCACCGTTTGAGATTAATTATGAAATCTGGTTGCGCCCTCTTCTTCTGCAATGATATAATGGTTTTCTGACTGGAGAATTGGCGCCACCTACTGTTTATCTCAATAAATCAGCTCCTAGTAACGGCATAGATTCTCATTTTCTTGTGCCGATTTAGTTGAAATTCAGTTAAAATTTGCTATATATGTGAACAGAGCTGCAATGATTAGTTGATTCATTGATTGATTTTCAACTATTAAATAAATCGTCAACTATTCTGAAACTCAACAACCACTTTCAGTAACATATCTTTGATTTCAGTTTCTAAAATGTGGATATTTTGTGGTTATTTAGAACTCTGACAGTAAACTGAATGTCTTTGGTTGTGGACAAGACTTTGGTGGATGTCATCTTGGGCTTTGGGAAACAGTGATCAACATTTTTCACCAACTAACCGATTAATCAAGAAAATGATCAACAGACTAATCAATAATGAAAATAACTGCTAGTTTCAGTCATACATTTGCATAGAAAAATTATTAAACAATAATTAAAGCTGTTCAGGGAATCCGTCAGTCAAGTTGGCTCTGAGTTTAAAATTCTTTAAGGCAAACCAGAGGCAACGCAATGAAAAGTTTGAACACACTGACTATTAGACACATTTTTACTTTTATACTTCTGTTCCTATTCAATATGTCTTTGGTTCCATATCAGTATCCCTTAAAAGTCAGATCTCACCTAAAAGCAGCTTTCAACCACAGTGAATCAAGTTTTCTCCAAACGCCTGAACGATCCTCAGCCTCCTTGGTACTTCTTGGAGATGAGGCAAAACTAGATTTTCGAAGCATCAATGTGCTGCCTCAATACTGCACAAACTTTGTGCCACTATTGTGCTTGTGATGCCTGAATAATGTTTCAATAACTATTGAATTCATGCCACAAAGAATTAAGCCTGATCTACAAGCTAAAGTCCATGTTATCTTTCACTTTGTCGTTTATGGCATTCACAAACAGTTTAGCAAGAGTTTTCTGCTCTCTATAAAAACCTCATATATCTAAACACTACAGTTACTTGCCAGACTCCAACATTCAGCATTGACCCTCAAGGCCCCTTATAGCACATTTATCAAAGTGTACTGTAGTGACAGGATGCCTTACCTCTACAGGGAACCTTCTGCCATTTATGCTGTGTTCTGAGCCTGCTGATCCATTACTCTGGCCCCAGTGAAACTCCATCTTCTCAGCCTTAAAACGCCCCGGCAGTCCAGCACCTCTTACAAAGTAGTCATCCTTCAGGAGAACAGCAACTGGAGACGACAAAGAGGGGTGAAAAATAACAAAGATGGAATCAAACAAAGAAGGAAAATTAAGTACATTTATACAAAGGCAGCTAAAAAGAGATTATAGTCAAACAACTGATTCTACAGAAGCTCACACCGGTGTTCTCATTATCTTAATTCTCATCTGGTCGTTGTAATGAGAAGTCAGTTATCTAATGATCAGAAAATATCACAGTTAAAGATGATGCACTTTGTTATCTTAAAATAGCAAACATCTGACTTTTTTCTGTTATAAAATGACAGACTGCAATTTCTACCTGCTTTAGAAAGGATTCTTTTATGTATTAGTCATCGTCTCTCTCTGTGACATTGTCAGTATGAACTAAAACATTGGATAGAGCCTTGAAGAACACCAACGGGATGATCCAAACTCGGCAAAGACGATAAATATTTTAATGTCCAATACCTTGGTGAAGTATACCAAATATTTTATTTTTCTGTATCAGCTTTTCTTGATGTTTCCATTAATAAAAGTTGAAATAAGATGCACTGAAATCAGACGAGGTTCTGAAATTATCACACAGCACATGTAGAAATGTTCATTTAGAGATGCACCAATCTACTTTTTTCTGACACCTGAATTTGGATATTTGTTGCTACTGATACTATACTGATACCAGAGAAGCTCAAATTCAGTCCAGGTTTTCAACATACGGAGAGATTGTTTAGTGCTAATGTTGCTAAATTCATGCTTCAGAGCCTTGGACTTGTGTGATGATATCCTCCAAGCCGATTGTGGCTTGTGATGCCCACAAATTTTGCACATAGTGCCGAGATGGCCTTCATGTCCCATGTGTAGAATGATAGTATTGATAAGACAGGAAGGCTGCTCTCTGGTTCATTTGTAGCTACTTGGCATGATATTTATAACTCACAGAAACATAAGACTAAGGAATTTAGATCCACACATGGATTGGAGACCTTATTCTAATATCCAGTATTCAATTACATCAGCAGTGCCTCCAGTACCGAAGTTGGGTCAGATCGGTCACAACTCCATTTTCATTACAATTGATCAATGTGCTTTTATCCTTTCATTAGGGGATATTAAAGGGCTAGGAAGCTCTAAAATCTCAATGTAAATGGAGTACGGTAGAGAAAAAGGAACACTTTGCAACTTTGCACCTCACAGCCTGACACCCTTAGTTTTTTTTTTAAAGACCCTTTACATGAGGAATCATTTCATCACTACATACTATGTCAGAGAGGAACACATTGACAATGGTGCCAGTGATGTACCCTTCAGATAAAGCACACACCAGCCTCTTCCAGTGGCCTTGACCTTCCATTCTCCCATCCTTCAGACAAAGCCACTCTCTCTTGAACTTGTTGCACAGTTCTCTAGGAAGATATGATAATGGCACTCACATGCTTTGTGATCTACTTCCACCTGCTTGCCTTTTGGCTGTAAGGTCAATGCTTTCTTTGTAGAAGCGTAAGCAGTTTTAAAACTTTCCGTTATGCATGATTATGACCAGTTTCTGTATTGCTAAAGGCTTTTTCAGTTACATTTTGGAAGATCTTTAAACGTTTTTTGTGGCATTTATTTTATGCCATGCAACTATTATTGATTAAATTAAAAGAAATTATGTTGCATGAATATAAGCACAAGAATATAAGCAAATGTGAGCAAATGTATTTGCACTATTTTATGACATTTTTGGTTTTGTAATAATTAACTGCCGAGTAATTTTCTGTAAGTTTAAATATCAATGTCAGTTTTACCCATTTCAGGCCATTGAGATCCCAAAATAGGCTGCGACCTAACAACAGCAGAAGTGATCTCAGTTACAGTGATCATCCGTTTATATAGATTAAACAAAAGGAACATTCCTATAAAATTGCTGTTGGGGAAAAAGAAAACTTAATAGAAGTCAAGCAGTCTGCTTACAGTGTTCATTTTGTCTCTATTCATTACATGACAACATGTGGGACAAAAATTGACAATTCTGTTTCCTTTATTTTACTCCCATACTTTGACTGGTGCTGAAGATATGATATGCATTTTAATGCCAGGGCTCACCTCCCCACTTGCAACTGTTCCACCAAAGCTAGTAACTCCCTCGACTACACTTGTTCCGATACCAGTGTCAGAGCATGCCTCCAATTCTGTCTAAAATGCGGTATTGGGTATCACCAAATGTTAGTCTATGCAGGAGCCCATATAACATTTGGTACGCGTTTTTTTCCCCACTTATTTAAAAATGAAATTGATCATGTAGTACACAGCTGTTAAAAAATAATTGCATTGCACTGGTATCTGATTGGTATTTGGTATGGGCCAGTACACGAAGTAAAGGAATCATATCGGGAAGGATAAACAGTATCATGAACATCTATTTTGCAAGGGCATCACTGTTGCATCCTCAGTGTAACACCAGCCAAGACGATTATGATTTATTTAAAGAAATACAAGCAAACGAGAGCATTTTTTTCCACCTATAGTAGAATGATAATGTGTGTAGCCAGACCACTCTCTGCTATGAAAAGAGGTCTAGCTATGCGAGACTACTATCTTGGTAAATTTGCTGACAGGCCTTCATGGTCTCCACCAAAAAGCGCAAAAATAGCGTGTCCACCTGAGTGTCATATTTCCATCACTGTGATTGGAGCTGGAGATAATAAATAGCTGTGACTACCGAAGTCATATGACACAGGAGAGAATGCCAATTGTGGCTGTTCCCATAAAAAAAACAAAAAAAAAAACAGATATTAGTACATGTTAGTGGTTTTTTTGTCCAGCTTAAAAGGGGCTTTAGCTGATTCTATTTCTGTGAGCACTTCCCACATACTTGGTCTCTAATCTAAACTAAACCAACTTGTGAAACAGAAAAAAGGCTGTGAATTACAAAATGTTTTCTCTTGTTCTGTGGAATGCCCATTTTCCTTGTGAGCTTGCTATTTCTATTAGGCTATTCATGTAGGATGTCGATAGTTTCACGGTGGAATTCAATCCATATCTTTTTATCCAATATCCTCTTACAGAGCAAGCCTGAGATTCAGGAAGTGAAGCTGTATAAAAACCTTCGAGAGTGTGAGAAATATTTCTACAAAATTAAACTCTGCAGCCCCAAAAGAACCTTAACACCCTCAAAAATTATAAGTGTTGACCATTTTGAATAACATTGTTGCCATCTGCCTAAAAGGGTCCAGTATTTCTAAAATGTCATTTCAGTGGAAAAGTATCGTCCCTGCTAGTTTGATCACCATACACTTGAAATCCTGCAATGCCATCTGAGAGGATTTTTTAAGGGTCATACAATTTTTTTTACAATTTATACGGGATCATGTAATCTTCCAAAAGTGGAAAGACACACAAAGACAGTGCTTTTCACATGACAGCAGCAATTTAGATTCACCTTAAAGGTTCAGCCTGTCTGCTTTCTTGGAGGCCAACATTTGTAAATGTTCTCAGTGGTGTCATGTGGGGGTTAGCTCTCCAGTTTTCAATGGCATCT
Source organism: Lutjanus erythropterus (assembly GCF_056507025.1). Classification (NCBI taxonomy): domain Eukaryota; kingdom Metazoa; phylum Chordata; class Actinopteri; order Lutjaniformes; family Lutjanidae; genus Lutjanus; species Lutjanus erythropterus. The sequence continues at coordinate 26,793,285 of NC_139318.1, forward strand.
GAAACACCATCATGACAAGGCAGATTATCATCCCTCTGCTATCCTGGCCGAGGCTACATGTTAATGTATAACCCTTTACCACGTCTACGTTTGACATCATTAGCCAGATTAGAGCCAGTGCTCTGTCGGCTGATCCCTTCCGTTACAGGGGGATTTAGTCAGCCTCTCTGGATAAGGACAGCCCACTTTTAATCAGCAAACCAAGAGGATGAGCATGTGGACAAGCAAACAAGAGACTGTCAGTAAACACAGATGACACACTGAACAAGCTGTGCAGAGAGTGGCTGAAATCGTGGTAAGTAAAACGAATCACCATGTGATGATCACTAGCAGGTACTAAAAACAAGTGAGAGATCTGGAGAAGACGAGGGAAGAGACAAGGAGATCTGAAGGGAGGAGAACCTTGTGTGATGAGGGATGAGCTGAGCGCCTGTCGTGAGGCAAGAAAGAATCTGCCAGCAGTATTAACATGCCAGTGCTGCTTAAGCTGATGGCCCACAGTACGAAGGAAAAGATCTTAGATGCAGGAGATTTCTGAGACTGAAAGCATTAAGTCAAAGAGAAAAATCAAGTCTGCATAGGAAAAGAACTGCCCATCATATGATCACATTCCTGCAACTCATTTGCAAAACACATCCATATTTACAGAATGGTAATAAAGTCTATTACTGCTTGAAGTGGTGTAATCCTGTCTGCAACACAAGGAAAGTCAAGGAAAGGGGATGCTGGCTGGCCCTGGGAGTTTCATTAGAAATGCGGCCCTGGGTGTGTTTGAACCCTCCAACAGTAGAGCAGGAATTAGAAGCTAAGCCAAAAAGACCTTGAATCACAGCCAGCGAAAGAAGGGGAGTGTGTGTGAAAGTAAATCCTTGATCAATGCAGATGTCTCTGGGGTCTTCCGATTCCTCATGAATTTGGTTGAGAGTTGTTTGAAATTTTACTCAGAAATGTTTTGTTCAAGAACGCCGCTTGAATGGCGGCCAATCAGCTCGATCTCAAAGTGGATCAAGGCACAGGGGAATGTTGTGAAATCAATCTCAATGAACTTTTAAGATCTATTCACTTGGTTCTTAATTACAACGCTGACTTTTAAATAGTATGAAGGATGTTAAAGCCCCTCTGTGCAGCATTTGAACAGTTCAACTTCAGCACCCCCTAGTGACAGTGTGAAAAAAAAAGACATTATGGGAGACAGCAATGCATGCCCTTTAATACAGTCAATGATTTTTAAGGCTTGAAATTGACATCCAATGCATTGAAATGTGCCTTCATTGATATACTAGACAAAAATATTGTATTTTAAAGGTCCTCTTGTATGAAGTCCGACACGTTGTGCTGCTATGTTTCTACAGTATGGACAAACCAAACATTGTCTCTGGATACGGCCCTTTGCTGTGAGGGTGAGGGAGGTGTTTTCAGTCCTTTAAGGCAGCTATAATTGACATTTCTGTAAGAACTTTATATCAGATGACAATGTAAAAACAATGTGACATTATTAAAGGGGTCCCTCATAGTGATGACCATATAAAGAATTATCACCTGAATATGCAGCTCCCCCAGTTTTACTGGGATTTATAGCGAGTTTCAGCTCATTATTTAGCCATCCGGCCCACAACTTAAATGTTTGGTTCATTCTCACAGTGTCATTTCAGCCACAGCAGGCAGCTGTTTTCAGCGAGCAAGTTCTAAAAACTCTCTGTACGTTACCAGCACAGCACCAAACGGCAGACAGACACAGTTGGTGACTGGCTGTTGAACATAGCATTTACCAGCTAAAGAGCCAGATTTCCCTCAGGAAAGAGTGAATATTGGACAGACTCCGAATAAATAATGATGTTTCGCTGTAACTGCTGGATGTGAAAAAAAAAACAAACGTACCATATCAACCAAGGTGATGATATGTCAATATTGTGTCCAAAAGTTTTTTCTGCTGCCCCCAAGAGGTCAAATGTAGTGTCACCTAGCAGTGAGACCCTAGAAAGAACCTATGATGACCTCATGCAAAACGTGAAAGGGTTTGTCAGTTCTGGGCTACCATAGAAACATGGCAGTGCAACATGGCAGCCTCCAAGGAAGAGCACCATCCTTTGATGCCAATTTGACAAAGTGACCAAACCATGTAATGACGAGATCATGTGACGAACAGCGGCCCAAAAAAACTTTTCTATATATACTTATATTGTGAAAGAAGGGCTCCAAAATGGTATATGCATTTTTGAGCATCACAACCCACACAAAAAGACCAATTTAAAAATCAGGATTTTCTCCATTTGGTCAAATAACATTTGGAAAATTTAGAAAAGTGCATGATTAAATCATTTTACCCTCACTAAAGTTAGCGGAGTGCTAAACCAAATGTTAGCCACTCTGTCAGCAGCAGTCTCTTGTGTGCTTACTCTCTGGGCCACATGATGCAAAAGTATATATGAAGATCCGGTACAGAATTTGGTTTCATGTGCCACTGAAATAAATGAAGGACTACCTTCAACGTGGTATTTAGTTTTATAATACATTCCTGCCTGCACCTTCTGTATATATATAAAAAATATACTTTGGAATATTACATTCCATTAATATGATATCCTGCAAATTCATTCCTGTAAATCTTACACACTGAAACTTTAAAGCAACAGTGATTAAATACATTTTATTTTCATACACAGCACATGTAAAATGGTTGTACTATTGAGCATTTCTGAATGAAAGTTTTAGAAGGAGTTTGAGATGAAACATTTCAGACTTATACACTCACTCTACATCAGTTTTTTGTCATGATCCATGGAAATGAAGGACTGAGGAACCCAGAAAAAAGTAGCCCTAGTCTCATGACAATATAACTGTATATGAATGGACTCATTGCAGCTGAGAGAAGATACTCCTCCTGCCTCGTTGAGTTTTCATAATACAAAATGTAATAATACAGACCTCTGCTCGGCTCCTGAGGACCACAGCATTGTGACAACCACAAAGTGACAACAATAAGCTCAGACAAATTTAGTCATGTTTGACGTCATCTTAAACAAATCAACGACAAAAGATAGCTGAGCAGAGCGCACTAAAAACATTGTGGACTTGGTAAATACAAGATATCAAGGATGCAACACGTCGTGATGCAGAAAACAAAAGATGACTCCGAAGGCCAAAGATTCATTTGGAGAACAATGCAGCATATTCAAAACTTTTAAAACTGTTACCCAAGAACATGAAGGACGAATTTCTGTTAGGATCAACAACTAATACCGTCTTAAAAAAATGAAGACTACGAAACCAATTCATCCACAATTCACACAAGTGACAAAACCAGTCAAAAGCAACTTTGAAAATTAAAGTTGAGGAAAATTTATCCACCAATTTAAAATTTATTTTTAATTTATCATCTTTAATCGTTATTCATAAATTTGTTAAATGTTTAAAAACCACACATATTCTGGAGTACATTTCATCTTAGTAATTTAATATTTATTATTTAATAAAAAATGTTATTTCAATGAGCAGTTAATTCTATCATGTCATGGTCATTTCAGAAGGGTAGTAGTAATGAAAAACTAATATTAAATCAATTTCACAATAATGCGAGGTGAATTTTCTAAATATTAAGCTGACCTCTTCTAAATAGCGTTTGCGTAATAACATTTTGTGGTAATATTGTTCCATTTTCCTGATTTCCACAGTGCTTAGCCATCTAAAATTCCCTCTGTACTGTTTGTGCCCAAAATTACAGCCAGCCGTGTTATTTCCATCTTTGTAAATAAGCAGCCCGCAGCATCACTCGGCTGTCCCAATGGCCTTGGTTGTCATGGAGGCTAACAACTCTCATTATGATCAAACGCAAAAGATGAAACTACTCTCTGAGAGAAACAGTGCCAAAAGCAGAGGAGATCAATTAAGGTCAGGGTTTTCACACCAATGGTCCACGGATTATCTGATTGAAAAAAAAAAAGTGGCAGTGGTTTGAAGTAGCAGTTAATCAAGTAAGCTTCAAAATGTTCCTGTTAAAAAGGCACGCAGGCTGACACAAAGAGGATGGTGAGAGATGGAGGAGAGCGGGGAGCAGTACAATGAAGGCAATAATAGATGAATTACTAAAACAAGGGACAGACTAACAGGAATCAGAACAGACTCATGCTATTATGTGTGATTGTGATATGCTTTACTGAATCATTGCAGCTTTGAAATTTACCATTTAAAGTATTTTATATCTATAAAGTGGGCATGTTTACAGTTCTGTGTTGAACCTAGGAAGTACACAGTATACATGTAGTCTGATCTAAAGATTCACAATTTAATATCTTTCCAAATTCAATATCCTATACTAGAAGTGGGTGATATGGACAACATCTTTCATCACTGAATATATATTTTTATATTACATTGTCAGTATATATAGTGGTAATAATGTTAGTAATGGCAAACCTTTCTGGAAATTCAATGGCTGGCTGCAATCTTGGTCAGAAATCCTGCTGCCTCCATGTAAGCAGATGTGACATGACTACCAAGTCAAAGTAGATGTCAAATGAATTCTTTCTCAAAGATGGTTTCTATAATTCTATCTAGTATTTCTTATGCTGATGTATGTTCAAGTGTTTATTTCTCTGATGTGTTTGGTTTAAATTAATTATTAAATGCTCCAATAAAATAATGCTTGCAATTGGCTCCAAATGGAGTCACCAGCACAAGATGGTACTGCTTGTATCGGGATATTTTGGCTTCAGTTTTGTACAGTGGGAGGGAGTGGAGGTGAAGCAATCATCTTTATTAACAGTCAGTTATTCCAACCAATAGCATCGTGACAGCCACCCATCAATAACTTTCATCATTTAGTGACATAGAGCTAAGATTTATGAGGTAGCCACCCAGCAACAGCTGACAGTAAGTCAGGTTATGACACGCCCACTATTCAACATTAAAATCTAATTTTCTTCTCAATGTTGTGTCCTGCGTGTTGATCCTGTTTCATTCGTACATACATCAGGATATCAGACAGGACTGATCGATCCAATATCTGTATCGGGGCCCAATATTATTGTAAGTCATTCATCAGGTAACGAACTTGCATTGCGATCTAAGTTCCACAACCAGTCACGTTTTCTACATGTAAATACTATACTAGCAGCAGCTCATATTGATAGTTGAGGTGTCCTTTTAACATGTATTCTCAAAAATTCCAATTAACAACATAAACCACTGCATTCTGAAAAAATACATTACAAACAATAAGAAAAAATAAACAGCTAATTTATGATCCAAAATGCAAATAACTTAAACTCTCAGCAATGCATCATGGGAAATGATGCAAATGAGCACAGTCTCTCAGCTGCACATGTGAGTGTCACAAATTGAAATCTGAAGGATGCATTACACAGAGTTTACACCTTATGGAAAACTTGTTTAGTCTGACTGAATGTGCATCAAACTCAACTGACAGAATGTTTCACCACTAAACTGAAACTCAGTTTCAGCCTCATGTAGTCTCACAGCTACTAACACTACTAAAGAAAAAAAAGAGCGCTGGTATTGGTGTAGTATTGGTATTGTCAAATATCCAAATTCAGATATGGGAAACAGATCATAACTGAAAAAAGTGCATCAGTGCATCCTCTACTAGATACTCTGAAAATGCAGTTTCTTCTGGACTTTAATATTATTTTTTGATATCATCATGCTAGTAGTGTTTAAATGTGATTTAGGGACTGAAGCAGTCCACCACAGATTTGGTGATGCAGACCTGTCTTTCCCGTGTTCTTCATGGTGGTCTGGTTGGAGGACTCGGCATTGAACTTCTCAAGCACCAACTCCTGGTACTCCTCCGAAAGCAAAGCTTGTTCATCTGCTATGTCCACAGGTGATTGGTTCAGCGCTGCACATTCTGGGTATGAGGCTGCCCAGCCTCGAGGTCCATGGCTTCCTGCAGGAACAGAAGAAACAAGAGCTTATGAAAAATGTAAACTAGTCCCCCAGAAATCTCCTTTGTCTAAGAATAGTGGCTACAATACACACAAAATTAGAAACACTGTGACAATATTACTGCTACAGCAGCAGCCAGGTTTCAATATGCCTTTAACGGATATTGAGAGAAAGAGGACAATGATTCTTTCATACTCATTCAGCTGCAGTGCCCTCTAAACCATCCAACAGCTGGGAAAACATGTAAACACAATGAAAATTCATCATCGGGCTACAGGCAATTCCAGCGTTAATTGTCCTTACACGATATAAATATCCAAATGAGGCACATCCCTACAGTGCTACACGTACTGAAACAAGAATGGGTAGAGAGTTAATGTGGGTAATGGCTCAGATATGTTTAAAAAACAAACATTACACCAAATAGGCCAGTCAATAGAAATACGCCACTTTAGCAATTCATGTGCAGTGTGTGCTGCAAACGAACTTCCTGTAGAATCCCCATCCACTGTCTGCTCTTTTAATCCTCTATCCCCTACAGTGGCGCTTCTACAAAGGAATAATCCACTACCGACAGGGGTCTCCTTGATCTCTTCTCGGGTACAATGGGCCAATGCAACAACAAAAGCTGAGGGATCAGGGGAACAAGGAAGCATGCATGGATTTTAACTTTTCTGGGTTAACACAATATTCATGATCCCATTCCCTACAGATATAGGGCAACTTTGCTACTGGCTCATGAAAATGATATGAGAAGTCCTCTTACTAAAACACCCTGGATCAAGGGTGGCTTTATGTCTTGCTATGAATAAACACTTTGCAGCCAGAGACACAGTGCTCCAGTCCCTCGAAAAAGACAGCGCATCTCAGGATTAATTTGAAATATCCAGTGTTTTACCACAACAACCATAAACACAGTGTGGGGTGTGCAGACACACAAACAGGAATCATTTCATTCATCTTCAGTGAATATGTCACTACTAGGTTGGGGGAAAAAAAAGAGTGAACCAAACACTTTCAATCCCTTGGAAATGTTTCAGGTTTTGTCCAAAGACTTGAATAAAATCAACCATCTTCTCAACACCACCTGCAAGATTACAGACTGGTGAAGGTCTGGATTGCACGTTAATGTTGGAATGGATTTTAGTTGCATTTCAAATTAATGAATGCATTAGCAAGCAGGAATAAATTTGTCAGTCATGGCTTCAGAATTACCAAAAAGTCTGTCCCAGTACAACTCCAATATTTTATACCCCATTTTCTACACCACTGTTACTATAAGGCAAAAGAAAGCTGCATGCCAATCATAAATACAAAGAAGGGATTTATATAAATGGAGCGATTATCTACCAAATTCAAATGTAATGTGAACTGTGTATAACATTTCTGTTAAGTTTTTATGTAGAAAAATATAGTTATCTAGTATTTTTGTATTATTTAATTTGATTTGTGCTTGCTGACAATTTTGCCATCAACATGAAAACTGTTTGAGGCTCAGTTAGATTCAATTAACTCTGTAAAACAATACTTTGATCGAAAAAGTTAAAGCACTATAAAGCAATACTTTGATCGAAAAAGTTAAAGCGCTATAAAGCAATGTTTTAAAATGAACACCGAGGTAAATGACTTCCTGTAATGCTGTTAGCGAGGCCAGGCATAAAACCAACGATCTGTTGATGTACAACTCAAGACTCAATAGTTTAACAACAGCATAGTGCTAAAAGATATGTGGGACCATAAAAACCATGACCCTACAATTGAAAACCAAACTGAATAATGGATTTGGATAACTGTGACACCCCTGTGCACTAAACAATCAAAACTGAGCCAACAAGAGCCATTTGAAGCCGTTAATCAAATTCTTCATTTACCAAATTGGATTCTGAAAATTGCACATTATCATACAAAACATGACAACAACTCACTAAATATGTTTTTTAGACCAAGCAGAAACACCACGTCTACAGGTACTAAACAATGTCATTTGGTATGGCTACCTTCAGCAGTACCAGCACCAGCAGCTTGTTTCCTATCATCCACATGCCTGTGAAGGTAGTTACACATTGCTCCTGTCAAGTGATTATCTGCCAGTTTATTCTGACACAGCCTGCTTTGTTCCACTTTTCTGCTTACAACATCTGGGCATTAGCACAGGGAAACAGGGGTTGTCGTCTGCCGGAGCTGCATTCCCTGCTAGTGGTGGGCAGCTGCATAACATCATTAACAGATAACCAGCTTTTTACCTTAAGAAAAGATTAATAAATAGTATAACCCTCAAAAATCCAGTGTTGGTCAGGCTGCAATATGTGCTGTGAATGTGATGGCGCTTGTGAGCCAAGCTCTGCACCCGCAGAGTTGTATTAAGTTTCAGAGTACGTCTCTCATCATTTCTAGGACAAACATTGAAGCTCAGACTGTAACAGTGTAGGGTTTGCTGTATATTTATACAGTTTGGGGAAATATTGTTGATAAAGTAGTGCACACTTGAGGCAGTTGTACAATTGGTTACAACTTACTCCCATCCCATTTGTGTTTGAAGAAAATATATATATTCTCTTTGGCAGAGCTGTCTGAAGTACAATGCCTCCAGTTGCTTTGAACATTTACCATTCCCCTGACCGACAAAGTGTGCTATGTGGGCTACCAACAATAAAAAACACTGAGAACTATTCTGGTTCTCCAGTGGGCAATTTCAACCCTCATTTTCTTGCTTTTCTTCTTGCTCCTCTTGAGTGAATTGTGGCAAACTACAAAAACCTTTTTCAGATGTTACTGAGATATATATAGGGCTTCACAAAACGTGACTGACATATCACATAACAACAACAAATTCCATAGGTAAGCTGCGCAGGGACAGATTAGATGTTGTCTCAGGACATGAAAGGAAGGTAGACAAGAAAGAGGCCAAGATTGTTGGTTGGTATATACAAAATGTAGGCCTATCATCAAAGAGACAAACATGTCAACAGTTAATCACATCAGAAACACATGGCATAAAAAGCAAAGTGTAGTGAACCCACTAAAATGTTTCCCAGGTCCCTTTTATTCAAAGTGTAACTAGAGAAAAGTGTAATCTTTTGCTAATTTTCCATTAAAACACACATTACATCCCATTTACTGCTAGAGAGATAATTCTGCCTTTCAAGAAGAGAAAGGGAGGAGCAGCGCTAAAATCAGATAAGTGAGGGTTGCACAGCAGTCGATTAATCTGTCTCATTGCCATCCATCAGAATGACTATAATCCTAGTGGTTAAGCCTTTCCTACTGCAGCCTTGCCATTCTATCAGGCTGAGGTGAACAAATTAAAAATAAGTACATGTTTTAAAATGTTGTAGAATGATTTATCTAAAACATTACACGCCACATTTGCAACTACATTCAGCATATGGCTCTGAGAGAACAGCTCTCACACACTGGGCTGCACGACACATTTATTCTAATGAAAATCTTTATAGGTGCTATCAAGTAATTCATGCAGCATACGGAGAGTTTTATATACTCATGATGGGCAAAGATGGGTGAGTTACTCTGATGTTTCAGCTCACCTTCCAGGAGTATAACAATATTTAGCAGAATTTATCTGCTGTTGTGGCATTGTTGCACAAGAAACTCAGGTCCTCCATGGCAGTTACACACAGCCAGGTTCAAGATCTCTGAATCATCGCACTCAACTTTGATTCGTTCAGCGATTCAAAAGACTGAATAAGGTGGAATAAAATGGTAATTCTACCTCATTATCAGGCTGGTAAAGTAGATACCAGTAGTCATGGTTATAAATATTAGAAATATACATATTTTAATTTCTAGACCAATTGTAGGTTTCAACAATAAAAGAAAAACTTTCTCCAATTCCACAGCACCTATATGAATGACTATGAGCTAGGCATTTGATGCAGCCCTAGTCACTGCTTAATGCCCAGTGGTAGCAGGCTGTAGCTCACAGATGTGATTGTATGGTATTAGGGAGGTCACAATGACCGATATTTCAGTACCAAGTTGATACAAAGCAAAAATTCAAAAATGTGACAGTGCATGTTTTCTTGCTGTCCATGGATACCGGGGATTCAATTCTTCTGAAGCTGACAGGGGCAACATATACGCCTACAACTGTTGTAGTCTGCTATAAAATGCCAAAGGAAGAAAAACGATGCCAACTGGCAGTGAGGAACAACAACAGCAACACGTGTAAGACAGTGACAAGTAGCTGTAGTAACGGCTCCGCCTCAACTCCACAAAACACCTCAAAAACAGACATCTAGATGGTGAGTTTTAATCCATGTTAACATTACATTAACAACATATCTAAAGCATTGTCCTTGTTATCCTGAAGTACACATTACCATTATTTTTATGTGAGACAGCTTGCGTTCCTGTGCAGCCAACTAAGGTCCAAGATGTTTTCAGTGTTTATGCTAAAATAATGCGAAAATAGCTTGTAATATAAGGCTACTGTCCTGACTACTTACTGTTCAGTCTCTGTCATCTTTCATCAAAATATACAAAGTAACATAAGCATCAAGTCTGTCACCATTTCAGTAAATTTAAGGTATGTCTTACACTCTGAGATCAACTTAAATTCAAAGTTTAGCAGCAGAAATCACGTTCACCTGACAGTGATTTCCATCAGTGTAAGTATCCCCTTCAATCTTTTGTCCCCAAAAGCTCAGAATACTTTTAATTCTGGTGGCAAAGAAAAATAATAATGGCTGAATTTTATTATTGTTGTTTACTGTGGGACCAAACTGGGTATTGAGAATCATAGAAATTCACTGGTATTGACTACTACATTTCTGGTATTGTGACATCCCTATGCAGTATTGTATGTTAGCATAAAATAAAGAACAGATTAGTCACAATCCTGCTGTAGAATGTGGGAAAATCTTTTTTATTTCTTTACATCTGTTTTGACCCAAAGATAATAAGCTGATCCAATGATTTCTCTCACATCATCTTCAACACATAAAGGGTGTAATACAAAACAATATAATAGCCCTGGAACAAATCTTATGTCTGTGACGCTTGTAATGTTCTATATTTGTTGAGACTGTGAAAGTGAGGTGCGATTATTTTATTTTTGAGGCTTAAGCTTGTCATGTTCTCATGGTGGGCTGCATTATATATCTTTGCTGTTGTTTGTGTTATGTTTTTTTCTAACATCTATAAAAGACAGTTACTTTTAAAGAAATTTAACTTGGGAATCGGAGGTGTATCTGGACCGCACACTGGGGCCCACGTCAGCTGTTTTCAGAAGGAAGTGACAACTTCTAATTACAACAGATGAATGAATGAAACGTGGCTCATTTGTGTAGCGTGGTGTCCTTCATTCAAACAATGTGTCACTTGCAGTGCGTGTATCCTATACAGAACAATAGCTGTTTACACACTAATTCAACACATGTAGCAGCAGCAGAAGTACAGCCATGAGTCGAACACATCAGTATAACACACTACACTACAGACGGTTTTCATTGGTTCTTATCAGTTCAGGAATATCATCTTTTAAAGGTAGAGTCCACATTATTTGGAGTGGGGGTGTGTGAGGAACTACAATAGCCAGTGTATTCAGAACAGGTGATGGAGGTCAGCACTCCCCCAGTTTGGAGAAGAAGAAGAGGAGCACCAGCACGGACGCTAAGCAATGTACTGCTTAGGACAGGGTCAGCAAAGCCAAAATCAATATTCATTATAGTGTACACTATTTTGAATTTTTCACTACTTTGCCTTGCTGTGAGACAGCCTTTTCTGGCAGGAAACCACCATTATATAAGCCAAATACCGCTCTCTCCACACCAACCAGACTCCCCAAGGAAAAACAATAACTTTATCTTGCAGAACACGAGAGTTGCTGAACTATCGCTGCACAAACAGTAAGTTTGTTTGTGTTATTGTTTTACTTCTGTGTTTTATAAGGTTAGTTTAGATTTACAATACATGATAACACAAACTGTGCAAAATACCCTCGGATCCGGAGATAGCCTTTTTAGATTCTTGCAAACATTTGCCTCATATTGAGTCCAGAGACATCTAATGTTGCATACACAGTAAATGAAATATCTGAATATGCACTCATGTCATTTATTGAAATATGTTGAAATATTTGGCTAGAATATGACCAAATCTGTGGCATATCATCTCTCTTTATCATAGAAGCATGTGTGTGACATGCAAAATAGGAAATCAGTCATAATGTAAAAATGTCTTAACTCTATCTGATGGTGTCAAAGTGTCCCCAATCCACAGGTAAAATATACTTTAGATGTGACATTTTACAATGCCATGATTGGAGAGTATCCAACACGGATTTCAAAATGGAGGATTGTACATATATAGGTCATAGTCTGAAATATTCAAAGATATCTCCAGACTCTGGGTTATTTTGCAAAATCCAGCAACTCTTGTCTTCTGCAAGGTAAAAGTACTGTTTTTTCCTGAAGGAGTTTGGTTGCTTTGGAGAGATAATTATTTGGCTTACATAACAGCAGTTTGCCATTGGAAAAAGCTATCCGACAGCAAAGTAAAGTAGTGAAAATATTCTTTGTATAGCTTACACTTAAACTGATACTGTTTTTTCTAGGTGGACCTTTTCAAGTGGCTAAAATACCTTTTGTTGCCCTGTCCACAGTAGTTCATTGCTTAGCTTCTCTCGGCTTCCCCAAACTGGGGGTGTGCTGACGTCCATCTACTGTTCTGACTACACTATCGCAAATTACTTCAAACAACCCCACTTCAAATAATCAGAACTATCCCTTTAAGGTGTTTGGACTGACGGCAGCACAGGCTGAATGACATCTATCCCATCACAATTTTCTAGAGATTCAATAATGTCTCCATTTAGTAATTTATGATCTTTGCTAAGACAAGTGTTACTTATAATGTGTAAACTGTTTGTTAATCTGACCTGTTCTGGGCTCACTTCTGTGTGATGTGACACCACTCTCTGCTATCTACTTGTTTTAAGTAAAACAGGCACATGTTTCTCTCAATCTGGCACTTTCAGTTCCAGGCGTCATCCCATTAACCTTGGGATAAACAGCCGTGCCTGTGCTACCATGGCAATGCTGACAGAATGGCGATTGCCTTGTCATTTCCGTTTTGTCCCCCGGAGAGAAAGCATCCATGCTGTATGCCGCCTGGCAGCCCTCCCAGAATTGGCACACTCGCACTTGCAAAAAAAAAAAAATCTACGCTGATCAGTCCATATGTATGAGTGGCAGTGACAACAAAACACGGCCAACAGAAATAAGGAACAGTGTCAGGAGCGCTGAGGAGGGTCACAGCAGTTGTTGTCTATATGGAGTCAGATCAAACCTTGTGTATGCTGCAGAATGCTGTCAGTGAACGCACAAGCATAGGATAACATTTTGAACAACGTTGCTGGTGTCAGTTTCAATATGCTGATAACACTCCAGATGGTGGAGACACAGGCATTGCAGCACTGGGGAGTATCGAATGTCCAGGTTAGACAACTGATGAGCTCAGGGCTTGTACAATGAGGGGACAGGCCAGAACAGTCAACTAAGTCTGTCATCAGTCAACTGATTGACCAGCTAATGACAGATCTCTTCTCTTGTATTAGCCAGTAACATTAAGAAGGGCTCCAACATTTTTTGTTAAATCAGAGACTTGTGGAATTCTGGAACTTCTAGTGTTAATTTCTTGAACTACTGGAATGGCCCTAAACGGTCATTTTGACCTTTGATTTCCAAACTCATTTACCTCTCATTATAAATATGAGACAATGGGATTAATGCATTTATCGTGTTAATTTATCTTGTTAAAAATGAAATAACACCAAATTTCAAATGTCAAATTTATTTATGTATTTATGAATATACATCCATCGCGTGTAATAAACTAAAATGACAGAAAACAGTAAATTCAGAGCAGTATTTTTTGGGGGGATGAGAACCATCAGTGATCTGAATCAAATTTTACATTAATTATAGAATTACTCGGAGCATGAAACAGTTAAATGTATTTATAATAGTTCTGTCAACTGATTAAAATATTTAATCACGATTAATCGCATGACTGTCTGTAGTTAACTGCAAATTAATCACATATTTTTTATTTGTTCAAAATGTACATTAAAAGGGATATTTTTCAAGTGTTTAAAGTGTAATTCAAATGTAACTTTATTACATCAAATACATTAACCAAAAACAATGACAAATATGTCCAGAAACACTCAAAGACTCTGCATTTGGCATAAAAAAATATGCTCAAATAATAATATGACAAACCCATCAGGCACAAATGAGCATATTGACCTGCTCAATTTAACATTAAGGCCAAAACGCATTAAAGCTTCAATAGAAAAGTCTCTGTGGTGCACTGCAGGCTTCAGATTTAAAATTCCAGCACCACAGAAAAAGCAGTATTTTAGGAAAGAGTCGCTATTTATATGTATTTGTTTATTTATTTAGTATTATTATTGTTAATAATAGTTTATTTCTTTAATGAAATATTGTCCTCTGAGGACAAAAATCCTAACCTTTATTCAGCTCAGTCTATATAATCTCCATGTGGTCAATATGACCGCCTACGGCTGAAATAAGTAAAAATTAATTTTCTTTGCCTCTTGTGTAATCTATGTGCAAAAACATTTTAAATGAAGATACAGACACTTTTAGGAAAAGTCAGGTACCTGCAGCATTGTATTTTTAAATTCAACAGTTACTGCACATATAAACACCTAGGCTGTTCTAGTGTCAAAAGAAATATCTGAGATGTTGGAGCACTGCAACACAACTGAAAATAGGCCCACTGGCAACAAGTGGAAGTAGTCAGATTACCACACAGGTTGAAAATGAAAAAAAAAAAAATTAAAAGAAAAGAAAAGAAAAGAAAAGCAATCAATAAGACGTTTCGTATGTAGCTGTACGTACTCTGGATCTTCCTGTGCAATGAGATTATTAGGAACACTACTGGCACGATCAGTTTAGTCAGAGTTAAATGTCAGCTAATCTAGTAATCCCTGCAGCTTGTTTACAATCTGTATGATCATTAGACTGCTCATGTTTGTTGCTGCTCATGTTGAAAACCTATGGTGGCCTTGAAACTCACAAAAAACCCAAAGGGGCCCTAGAACCAGTGTTAGGTGTCTGGTTCTGGGTGGCGCAACATTGTGGCCTCCTTTGAAGAGAGCCCACCCCTCTTTAGATATAAACAAAACATTATATTATTATATTAATCTGTGCCATATTCTGCCAACAAATCCACACAAATCTTACACGCTGAACTTGTACCAGATTGACACTGACCTTAAAAAGAAACTTTGACCACAAGTCAATCCATCCAATAGTTGTTGAGATATTTCAGTCTGGACTAAAGTGGTGACCTTGAATAACTATATTTATATCTATATCTATAGAGTCATGCAATTTGTACATTTATTTTACCTTTTTACTACATACATACTACAGACACATATTACACCTATTCATGCCAGTATAGACTAATCTAATTTGAATTTTGCACAGTATAAAGTGTCTTTACTGTATATGTGGAGAACATTCCTGGTTACTATGCTAAAAATGAACTCTGAACATTGGCAATTCCATGGGACCATATACCCTCACAGCATGAGCATATTTCAGTCCTATCCGCTGTAAACTGCAACACCAGAGCCTTTTTGCACAAAACAAACCAACAGACTTCGTCCCTTCCTCCAGCATCACTTCGTTCCACTGCCTCTGTGTCCTACAGATCTCTTTACATGCTTCCTGGCAGCTCTGTGACCTAATGGCTTGGATGTGATGAAGCAAAGGGAGAGAGCTCAGTGCACAGCTGTATCAACTGTGTGAAGAACAGAGCAGCCTCTACCGAACGATGCAGATTGTGAGCATTTAACGATAAATATACAGTCTCCCAACTGCAGCGGGTATAACAAGCAACCAGGGATGGCTGTGATTTGCAAATTCATTACCCATGGTTGCAGAATTTCTTGGATTCACTAATACTAGAGTGGGGCTCAGTCTAACGGTCTAACTGCATGCAACTACAATCAAAGTGAGGAAAATCATCCTGGCAAAATTGGGGCAGCCAATTTTGGTGACTGACTGTTCCGAGTCTAAATGAGGTCATGCTGCCAAAACTACAAAATGCTACACCAGAGTGAAATGTGACTAAACAATAGTTCAACAAAGGACAGTGTCTTTTTGCTGTCATTATTGTACAGTTCACAGAGTGAAATATATTTTTATTAGTAAAAATTGCCTCTGAGAAGTTTCAATATGCGCACAGAAGTCTTACAGAGACAAACAGCGGAAGCTTTCAGGTAAATGAAAGGATGTTTATGAAAGTGAGTCATCAATTGCAACAATTAGCCTTGTGTCTATGCGTGTGTGTCTGTGTGTATGATCTTGTATTCATAGGGAACTGTACTTTCAAAGGAGTTTCTTGTCAGATTCCTTTACTGGCCAGTCTGCATAAGACGCCTCAATTATCACTGAACCATGACGGTAAAAACCATAATGCCCTCAGTGGGCGTCAGTAGGCTTCAAAGACAAGCGAGGGAATATGCAATGAAGAACAGTGAATAATTTTTATCCAGGAATTATAAAATGAGAAAAAATAATTGCAGAGGCTGCTTCTGTGCTTTAAAAGGTTTTTCCTCAACATTGTCCAACATCCACTTCTCAGAGGAGATCTAAAGGAGCAGGTATTCGATATATCAGTGCAGTTTGCAAGAATGATAAAAGGCATCTGGGGTCACTGTGGGGGACATACAGGGTGATGCATGAGTGAGTTTTCAGTTACACTTGACTAAATTAAAGGTGCCTTTATTTGACCCTGTCATTTCTGTCGTGAACATAGAGGTAGAGGAAGTAAGCACACCAAAAATAATCTCTTGGCATTCCTTCATTTTATTGTAGAGAGACTTGAGCAACAACAAGAATTATGCCTGAGAAAGTTAAAAAAAATGACAATATTTAGTCAGCTGAGAACGGGAGGAAGATTTTTCAACCCCAACAAGCAGGACGGCCATGTTTCTTCAAAGTAAGAGCTTATAATCAAATGTCATTAAGACAATTCACTAACTTTCCCTAAAAGATAATTAGCAACAAGGTAGGGCTATGCAATATGGACAAAATCATCTATCATGATGTGGGTAATTTTATATCTTGATATGTTTTCTGTAAATGTATGTTTTCGATGCAAAGGCCTCATCATTATCACGTGAAAGTGCAGTCTCGGCTTCTGGCAGGTGAACAAAATGAACCAGGTGACTTAAAAGAACCAGCCTTCTAACCACTTGCATTGCTGATGCTAAATGTTAATACACTCCAGCTTGTATAGTGTTACGATACGCGTGGCTCCAGTGCGTCATCGAGCCATGTTGTCAGGTCTACCGAACTCCAGTCCATGTTTTACATTATTTTGGTGTTTTGGACTCTACATCTGACAGAAAACGACAATCACTGATGTCACGTTGTGCTATAGGATATTGTGTTGGGCATTTTTCACTGTTTGCTGATGTTCAACAGACCAAAAGATTTATCAAGAAAATGATCAGCAGATTAATGGATAATAAACATAATGATTAGATGCAAATAATGAATTAGGATCAAGAGTAGAAGAGACAAGGAAGGATTAGTAATTATAAGTCTGGCAAGACATATAGTTATATAACTAGACAGTAGTTACATTTTGCCCTCTAGTCATTCTAAAATGATTTATTAGTTGTTGTTTTTTTTTTTTTTTCAATTATAGATTCGATTTAGCTTTGTTTGTTTTTTTGCAAAAGACAATTGAAGTAGAGGTTTAATACCTGTACACATAACAGCATATACTGTAATTATCCTAAGTATATTCATATGCATGCCCACCTACAATCTGCTCTCATTTTTCATAAACATATTGCACTATATTACTTTTTATTATTACTCACCAGGCAACCCCAGTATTATACTTTACTGTGTGCCCAAGGCATAATTGTTTTCCTACAGCGCATGAATCTTTGAATCAGTCAGGGGAGGGATGTAAGAAGCTGTGTGACAGATCAAGCTGTTGAGGCATAGCTGCTCTCACATCTGGACCAATGTATCTGCCTCCACATGTTGTTGTTCAGGCAGTAGAATCTGCATGCCTGTTAGTTAATGACTAAAACTGGTGCCGGATATTAAACTGAAGTATTAAGTTGTTGTTGTTGTTGTTGTTGTTGTTGACTAAACAGGTTAAAGTAATTTGATTAAGTATAGTTGTCACACTTTTTTGCTGAAAATTATCATTTTTACAGCTTTACTGATAACCAATGCAGGAATTTCACAGCAGCCACAAAGGCCTTAAGCCCCTAAAAAATTATCTGCCCTGCAGCCACGGTGGGCTGGATGCCCCGCCCGCCCTGCCCCAGCTCTTTTCACTGTTTTTTCCCCCGGAGAGAGGAGAGGAGGAAAAAGGTTTCCTGCCACTACGGCTTTTTAGACACCAGTTTGTTTAGTTCAGATTCTGATTGTCAACATCAAATGAAAGGCTGTGCACATAACTAGTGGTGGATTAGATTTCAAGCCTGGTATAAACTGCTAGAAAATCACGCTATTTGTGTGTGATGGAAACTCAAAACAGAGACAAAGAGCCCCGGATGAGCACAAGAAAGGAAGCATGCGGTTCTGAACAGAAGTGTCAACGTGATATAAATTTTCTTTGAGCATAATGTTCCTCTGCACACTGGAGTCTCTGTTAACAGTGACAAACAGAATCTCAAATCTGTATCTCAAAATAATGACTTTTAATCTCAAAATAATGAGAAACTTTCTCAGTATTATATGACTATTTTAAGAGTTTCTCATTATTTTAAGATGCTAACAAATTCTACTGTATATGACACACTGTTTATTATGTTATCCTGTAGACTTACCTCTGACTGACTTCCACTGTCCCTCTACTTATCCTTAACAAATCAGGAAAAGAGTAAATTAAAATAAAATCAACCTTAACCCTTAAGTTAAATTCATTAAATTATTTCCATGGACTTAAAATCATTCTTTTATCTAATGGCCTTGCTACTCTGGCATTTGGCTTTTGCGCCCTCAAAAAAACACTGACAACACCGAAGGCCAAGTGGCCTTGCCCGAAAAATGATGGGATTCCAAGCCTGCTGATAACCAAAAGAAAGTTTAAGATTTTACTTGGGGGGGAAAAATGAAAAGGAATAAACCATATTATGGGACACATTAATTTATTTGTGCCACAACTTTACAGATCATATCCTTTTACCATACCCCCCCCCCCCCCTTGTAGACCCTCCACAACACTCTAATGTATGATAAATGCAAGCCCTATAATTTTAACTTTCCATCATCCTGTCCAGAGCCGCTACAGTAACAGCTTCCTTAGAGTTACTGCGGACACCAACTGTGACAGGTGATTAAAGGTCTAGCTGTTTTGGGAGATAGCTGGAGGGAGGCTCAGATAAGATAACTACTTCCACCCGAAGTGTAATGCCAAAGCCAAAGTGACAGAAAAAGCAGACAAGATCCAATGAATCATCAGATCCAATGGATCATCAATAATCCTCTGCTATCTCTCAACCATCAAAATGAAACTCTGCAGGAGTCATTCTGAAGTTGCACTCCTTTTCGCTGATGCTGTGGGTCACTTACTGACCCATGTTACATAAGTTCAAATTGGTTTTTATATAACAGCGAGCCAGTTGCTTTAGATTTTACCGATGACTGATATGATAAGACACAAGTTTTGTTAAATGATTCTGAACTTATGAGCCAGATTTCCGGGCCTCAGACGGTTTCCCGGGGTGGTCTGAAGTGGTACTTCACTGAGATATTAATCTGCTTTATTACTGTGGAAGATCTGCATTCATCTATCATCTCCTACAACCACAGCCACCACCACTATGCTTCGAGCAGATTCATCCAAAAGCTAGACACTCATAGAAATAAAGATGCGAGCCAGAACCAGAAAGCATTCTTCTGCTTGTCCCCATAGGAGAACTCTTTTTGGTTACTGGTAGAAACCTTTATAAAAGTTCCCCTTGAAAGGATGCACAAAGATATAAAATATATAACACAGGGTTATCTCTAGAGCCATCTGTGAAAGGTGTCACCCAGAACCCCCAAATGAGATTTCTACAGAAAACCCTTCTATGGTGTAATGGTTCCATTATAGAACCCTCTCTGGGGGTTCTATCCAGAACAGTTTCACCTTCTAAGGGTGCTAATAAGAACTCACCCAGGGGGTTCTACCAAGAACCTTTTTTTATTCCAGGGGTTTTATCTAGAATGCACCCAAGTGATTCTACAGAGAACCCTTTTACACTGCAAAGGTTTCAGCTAGAACCCATCAAGGGGTTCTACCAGCAACCTTTTTATATTCCAAAGGTTTTAGCATGAACACATCTGGGAGGTTCCTGTGAGAACCTTTTAATATTTCAAGGGTTTTATCTAGACCACACCCAAGAGGTTCTACAGAGAACCTGTTTTTATTCCAAGGGTTTCATCTAGGACATGCTAAGGGGATTTCACCTAGAGCCTTTTTATATCCCAGGGGTTTTTATCTAGAACACACCAAGGGGGTTCTACCGAGAGCCCTTTTATATTCCAAGGTTTTAATCTTGAAGTCACCAGGGGGGTTCTGCTGAAAACCTTTTTATATACTAGGGGTTTACCTAGAAAACACCAATGGGGTTCTACCGAGAGCCCTTTTATATTCCAAGGTTTTAATCTTGAAGCCACCAGGGGGGTTCTGCTGAAAACCTTTTTATATACTAGGGGTTTACCTAGAAAACACCCATGGGATCTACCGAGAACCTTTTTTATATTCCTAGCATTCTATCTGATACACCTTCAGGAGATGCTAACTACAAACCTTTTATATTTCAAGGGTTTGATCTAGACCTCACCTACGGGTTTTTGACTGAGAACCATTTTACAATAGGGTACAAGGAACCCTTGCTAAACCCTTTCTTCACAAAAAATGTTCTTATCAAGCAAAAGGCTCTGGGTATCTCAGCCCTTCAGGAAGAAGCCTTATGGGACCCTTATTTCTAAGAGTGTAGTGTGCTGTTGTCTGCCTGCCATGGAGGTTGTAGGCCAAATTAATTTCTTGTACAGCAGCAATCTTCAAGCACAAACACTTTCTGCCACTACATTAGACGCAGGGTGCTTTGGATCTAACTCAACTTTTGTCAAAAGCTTTGCTCTCCACAAAAAAACCAGGCTGCTTTTCAGGCGAGCTCCCATGACTCAAACAGAAAGGATCACACAGAGCGGTGATCTCAACAGAGCCGATAGAGCCAACCAGCATCAAGAAAATAATCTTTCCTACTTCCAGCAGTTCCTCTCAAGCATTTCATGGCAATCTAATGACCAATTAGCAGGACTGAAGCCAAATGTTCTAAAGAGAGAAGTGGAGGTTAAACGTCTTATCTCCAGAGAAGTTAATAATCATAACCTCGAATGTGATGAGGCCATATTATGGAGTTACGGTGGGAAGAGGCTCAAAAAAAGCCTGTTCATACAGAACCTTGCCTAGAGTGAGACAGAAACTTAAAAATAGAGGTTTGACCCTTATTACCCTGGCATACTATACACTACACCATGTTTCCAACATTGATTCCAGTTAATTACCAAAAAAAAAAAAAAAAAAAGAAGCACTGCAAAAGATTTTTTTATGCCAAAGCTTTTTAAATTCTTCAGATGTCTTCATGACAACATAATCATTACTACAAGAGGACAAAAAAAGACGACAAAAAGTCAAGACAACCCAGCCGGATAGGTACTTTGAATTCTGATGTCTTGTAGAGTACCATTATCTTACTGTGATATGTTAGACTTACTGACACTAACTGACAGCCACCGGCGGGCACACAAACACCAATTGAAATGAGCAGCTGTTGGCTTGCCAGTTTGCAGGGAGAAGATAGTGTGGTGTGTGGCTCAAGCTAAACAATCTAGTCTGGAGGCTTTGCCTGACTACCAAACAAAAGAGAGGTTAATGTTGATTTTTGAAGATCGGTGAAATTACAGGAGTTTTTCTGAGAGGGGACAACAAAATGGAAGAAATAGAAGGGAACTTTAAATATGGTCTACACCTGGGACAAACAGAGAATTTGCTGGCATAGTAAAAACTCCCATCACTTAAAAACCACTGAGCAACACTTTTCATAATTCAACCAAGCAGCGTCTTTGGCATAGTTCCTGTAATGAGAGGAAGCTCAAAAGTAGATTTTTATCCAAAGAAAGAAGTAACAAGTGACATTTACTTAGTCAAAATATTCTTTACCAAGCCGGAAAGAAGTAAATCAATGACTATACGGCAGGGGTGGGCGATATGACCTAAAATTAATAATATAGTACTTTTTTTCTGTTTGTTTTTTATGGTGACGGTATTGAGCCAATATTATAGCAAAAATGATAAGGACTACTCCATTCAAAACATAATACTATCTCTTTCCACTGTTTTGGTAATGTAAAAGAACATTCCTTATGAAAGAAAAAATATTTGAAAAAAGATGTGTTGGCTCAAAATAGTAATGAAAAAGAGGTACAGGCCTATATTTGTTTTGGGAGATGTGAGACAAGGGCTAGGATTAGGCCTCTCAACAGAATTTGTTTTGACAGAAATAAATGATAGATAGAAAAACTGTGTAAATATAAGTATATAAATACAGCCAGAGTACCAGCATGTCTTTTAAGTACAATTACATATACATTTTATATATAATCAAAATCAATGGTAGAAAACGGCTAATTTCATCCAAAGTGTGGGAGTATTTTAGATAAAGACACAACAGTTTGACTCTCTTTAGCTCCACAGACTGGACATGACTTATCACAGCAGGACAACTGTTCCAGACGAGTGCTGGAAATGAAGCGCAGAGCGACCTGTCCTCCTCCTGCAGCTGCAGCAGCATGGTCCTGGTTACTTTCTGTCAGCACCCAAACATGATATATATAAGGATTATCAACACCTGGAACATGTTTCTGTCAGAAGTCACTTTAAATGGACTTTAGGTTTCTTCATCCCAGTGTTACAAGTGTGCATGTCTGCACCGCTGCTGTTAACTTTACACCATGTGTCATCTAATGGTGTTATTCTGCCTTTCTGTACTTTCTGTTCACTTTACCAGCGACGTATGAGACAGAAATGGCTATAAATAGTTAGACCGTCTGCAATTCATTTCAGTCATCAGAAAAACGATGAAAAGTATTTTCTTTGGCCTACACTGATGCATATACACTGCCAGAGATCATCTTACCTGCATATGACTCCAGAGATGAAATAACTCCATGTCATAATTAGTTTAGGTTTTAAGTCAAACTACTGCTTGTCCAGTTCAGTGAAGGGCTGACAGTGATTACTGATTAAATTAATATACATCACAGCACCTTTTGATTTGAGGTACAGTGTCCTCTGATCAGGCATCTGACATGTAGTCTATTAAACAGGGTAGAAATTAGACAAATTTTTAAATATGCCGCTACTATCATTATTCTACTGTGTTTTATGTGTCTGTTTTTCAGGATTTTGATTGAATAAAATATTGAAACATTAATGAGACAAGTTTTTGATATGTATTTTAGGTAAATTAATTTTTATATAATTTAATAATTAAAAAAAACATTAGATTAATTGATAAAATAATTGATATGCTGTTAGGTGCAGCCCTAGTTATATCACACTTGATACCATATAGATGACTTCTTAAAGGAGAATTTGAAAATGTAAATGACAGCTGTCAGAGCATAAAACATCATTTGTTGAACTCTGAAAAAAAACAAGACTTGATCAAACAGTGGCTGAGCTATTAGTGCTTAAACAAATATATAAAATTGAAAAACTGAATAGAATTGTGACCTTAAAACTGAAAGTCATATCAAATCTTGGACTCCGCAGATCACACAACAAAACCAGCTGAGCTTGTGCTGAGAAAGTTTTATATAAAACAACATAATGTCCAACATGCAACCTACTACTCTGGTTATTTATTTGGCTTCAAATGAGGCTGAACATCTACACAATTTCTCTCGACTGTCCCTAAATAGTGCCTCATTAGTCCAACATGGTCCATGGCAGAAAATCTGATATTAGCCACAGCCCTGCAACATGGTAATGCCAGAACAACAACATGGTAAATGTTTTGGAATATAACTCCCTGACTTTAAGAGGACAGAAAGTAATTAGAAATGTTAAATTAAAGCATAATATTTTCATATCTGGTTGCAAATCCTTCTGCATTCAATCAGTGTCTTAACTCTGCTACACTTAGACATCAGCAGACACTTGGTGTCTTCCCTGGTGATGCTCTGCCAGACCTGTATTACAGCCATTCTCACTTTATTTGTTTCAGTGGCTGCTGGCATTCAGTCTGGCCATCAGCAAGTGTAATCCATGCTCATTTGGACGGAGGTCAAATGACTTGGCCAGTCAAGAGCACTCTCCTGTTTGCCCATAAAAAACTAGTTGTGAGTCTGTTCATTTAGGGCCATTATTTTACTCCACTGTCCTTAAATTGGAAATTGGTGGACTCTTTACACAAAGGGCTATCAAGTCTTAAACAGTTCACCCAACATGGATACTATCAACCATCCTTAAAGCTGATATTAACTGCTGGAGTTCAAGCAAAGCACGGCCATAATAATGAAAAAACATATCTGTTCCCTAATACTGTCAGACAGCACTGTAGATTCTAATCAAATTCAAGCAAGTTCCAATTTTAGGTTACATAATGGTTTCTCTGCATCGTTATCTTAACCAAGACATGTTTCATTATGCAATTAACAGGGTGACCTCATACCCCTCACTCCACCCAGCCATTCAAGATCCGGGCTTCACTTCCAGCCCATGTCCACAGGAGAGGGTGGAGGAAAAGACAAACAATCCATCCGTCTTTCTGCATGTACAATGTGTCTCAGTAGATGCTTTAAAGACAAAGGGTCCTTAATGTTTAGCTACTGGCTTCAAATCTTTAAATATACTGTTTGTCTCCAAGTGGATTATTCATGCAATTTGAATTAGAATCTAATGTGTTGACTGCCCTTTACAAATCTGAATTGGCAAGCAATGACTCTGATATTTGAAACACATTTATGCATCAAGCATTGAAAATGAGATTGAATATTGAGTAGTTGTTAGGTGACTACATGAGACCTTTGGGAAAATTCAAAAGCAAAAGCAGCACCAGAATCATTGGTACATTCACGTCCTTTTTACAAAGCTGACAATATTTAAAGTAAAAGTCTAAATAAGCTCATTGTCTCTGGGTATGTCAGTGTGACAAACCATACAACCATTGATTTCAGGTGGTCGTGCTGAGTTCTGAGAAGTAGGCATCTGATAAGAATGGCGCCATTGCCGTCTCAGAGCCTGAGCTCAATCTTTAATCAGGGGTCATTGTGTTCCACACAGCGGCCCCAAACACATAAAAGCAGGTAGAGGAAGTGGTAAATCATACAGGCATTGGGGTCTAATTGGCCACCAGAATGAGCTCCAGCCAAAATATTGTTTTCCCTTGGCGCTATCTGCTTCCATCTCGTGGACTTTCATAGAAACTGTGGCTTCCTGTTCTTGGGTGTTGGCCACTGCGTAAGTACAACATCCCCTAGTCTGTAAAAATAATCTCCAGGACCTTGTGTGAAGAAAAAAAAGGGACAGAAATACATTCTGTCCCCATGAGGAAGAGCTTCCCCTACAATTCAAAACCCTTTAACAGTTTCCCCTTCAGTATGGCAATGGGCCAAAATGCCTGCAAGTGCTTCAGAAGCTTCACTTCTGAAGGATCTCAGGATGGTCAGCACACAATAAACTAACAGAAATGTTAGATTTATTCTGTTAACTTGCATTATCCAGTGGGGTGGGGTCAGTTTCCAGTTCTACTGCTCCAATCCAGTGTACAAAGCTAAACCAGTCTAGTTTTACTCACCGACTGAACTTGCTTTTATTTTGATATGATTTCCTGTCAAGTAACAAAGAGACAAAAGGAGGCTCTCTGCATTGTTAATCTTTTCACAGTGTTCATCTCAGGGACTATGTTTGCACTGACCTATACATAATACAGCTGCCTTCAAAAACCCGTAACAGCCACCAACTACCAGCAACAGACACATCACAAACAAAAAATGCAACACGACGACAACACAAAAGTAACATTTGCATCTTGGAAGACAAAACAGCAAGAACTAAATAAATTAAAATAAATAAAAGATAGACCCCACCACTCCACTTCCTCCCACTGTACAAAACTGAAGCCAAAATATCCCGGATACAAGTGCTGCCATCTTCCACTGGTGACACAGTAGTGATCAACGTTGGAGCCGCAGTATTAAGTTCCCGCCGACACATCAAACCTCTTTTTTATTGCCTCAAATAACTCATTGAAACCATGCTTATCAGAGAAATAAACACTGGAACATAAAACAGCATGGTAAGAATTACCTCAAGTAACAGAAACCATCTTTGGGAAAAATCTATTTGACTTGTTCTTGCACTGATGTTTTAGTTTGGCTCATGTCCTATCTATTAGCATTGGCTTTAGCTTCACTTTTGGGAGTCCTCATGTTGTCCGTTTCACTAGTCTTCCAGCGCTAGAGGGCATCATGGGAGATGTGGGCAGTTTCTGCAGAAAATTACACATCACAGATGAGCAGATGGTGGTGCAGAGCTAAGCTGTTAACTAGCTTGTGAAATATGTTGCTGGAAAGTTAAAAAACAATGACCCCACCATTTCCCCTTTTCCATATAATAATACAACCCTGTCTGTGACCGTTTGCTATGTTATGTGCTGTCCACGTCAATTCTAACTACAAAAACCAATACACTTTTGGTGTGGACCGCCATTTAGGGTGGTAGCTAGCCAGCTCTAGTCAGCGCAGTCAGTAACTTAACATATGGAATGGTTAGTAAAAAGCATTGCTTTTCCCCTTTCTTGTTTGTCCTGTTAAAGCTATGCTGTAAATACAAACTCTTCCTGTATCGGTTTCAAATTAAAAGTCCTCTGCGCAGCGTTTCAGTGGACAGAATCCCTTCATGTTTTAATTTCCTAGTCTTTCATTGAGAAATATTTACAGGAACATGTGGAAATCTGACTGACTTTGAACTCCATTCTAATTCATGGGCTGCATGTTCCACTCAGGAGCAACTCAGTCACATATGACTCCTAGTAAAATTCAGTATTACTGGTCCAGTCTGATCCTTGGCTTAATATCAAACTAGCTTGATTTTTTTTTTCAACATTGGTCCACCTGTATTGCCCAAGTGACTGTGCTACTTCAAGACAAAATCACCAGTCTACATTGTAACAATGCATCACTGCAAATTTACCAGGTCAACGCAGTCAGACCCTGTTAGACTCATTCAGAGTTGTATGTCTCTATTCTTGAATACAATGGGTGTTACAAAACTAACTTCTGTAGCATTCTGGAGAAAGAAGAGATGGGTGCAGTTTCTGGACCATCACTCTCTACGTGTCCCTGTTTGTTCTGTCTCACAGCACAGCTGCTGTTCTGCGACAGGCAAGGCCGGTGACTGGAGAAGAAGCAGCAGGTGGACAGCCCGCTCTGTCAGATCAAACAGCTGTACACTGTACGATCTATCCACACTTATGTCCACAAAATAATTAGGTGAACTCTGATATCAAATTTTCTAAGTAAAGAGAAATGGGTGTGACCTGAGTGATTAGAGTCTACTGCACAATTCTCCGTGCTAACAGTTAACAACCCATGTTCATTTTGTTGACTCTACTTTTAACATCATAAAGCTAAAAACACTGTAATGTGATGTCCCCATTTAGCATTGTATAACTCACTCTAAAAAAGATTTAAATTACATGACACTGGAGAGAAAAACAATAGCCATACTCAAGAAATGAGATTTTTCAACAGAGAAATCAGTATCTACACCTCTAGGCAAAATGAACTTTTAGAAACTGTAACTGTGGCATCTTCAAGCTATTGATTTTTGTTGCAAGCTCATTTTCTTACATAAAAACCAAGGTCTGCTGTCAGCAGCCCATTTTATTTTTCTGCATGATCACATTGGTGCAAGAATCTTTTATGCTTTAAGTGCTCCATGTGTTTAGTCTCTTGTCCTTCAGTAATCTTTTGTACTCTGTTTGACCATTTGTTGATTAGCGACAGGATGAAATGGTGAGAGATGGCAATATTAAATTTATTATTCAAATTCACTTGTGTTTAATCTGTCATTTAGATTCCGTTCCATTGTGTTGAAAAAGACAAAAACAAAAAAAACAGCCAGTGTAAACAGTTAAATAAAACTTTAATCAAGAGGGGGCACAAACCGATCAGTCAGCCTCTGCTGGCACTAAATCTCTGCAGCCGACCTGATGCATCAGGGCTTTTAGTTGTGGATTAAACCTGATCAATGTTTGAATTGAGGGTGGCTAGACAATTTGAGTGTTTGTTGTAACAATTGTAGTGTTTTAAGTAGACAGATTTGTTCATTATTTTTGTGCATTCACTGTGTCAAATGATGACCTCCAAAACAAATAAGCTCAGCATCTCCAAAGCATACAAAGCTTAAAACAAACAGTAATTTATGTAACCAAATTATTAAACTGTAGTAGTCAAAAACTGACCAGTAATTGCATTTGGGGCAAAAATAAGCTGCCTAAATGTAGCATGCCTTTTGGAGAACTACACTGAAAGGAGCTATAATTTATTTTATTTTTTTTAGCTCAAGCGTACATTTAAATATCTCATTGTGCATAATTGAATTGTTATGATGCGGTGATGTAATGATAGCCAGTATCATGGGTATTCAACTCAAAACAGCTCATAAAATTTAAGGATGTATAATTTAGGCCAATATGAACCCTTTATTTAATTCTTTTAATCATAAGCTTGTGCTCTCAGGCTATACTTTACTGTATCAATGGTTGTGTTAACATTTCTTTACTCCTTTTATTTCCTGTTTGTATTGTGGTGCAGAAATGGTTGTAGTATTATGTTTGCAGCCTGGTTTCTTTATTCTTCTATGACAGTAAAAAGAATATTTTTGGGTTGTGGTCAAGAATTTTGAGGACGTTATCATGGGCTTTAGGAAAATCTGATCACTATTTTTCACAATTTTCTGATATTTTATAGACCACACAATTAAACAAGAAAATAACTGACATATAACCCCAACAATAAAAAGTAATTTGTAGTTGCAGCCCTAATGAAATGTATCTCATAATAATTTCTGTTAGAATAAATTGGTCCATTCCTAAAGTAATTAATTCTGTTTGAAAAGGACAGGAAAGGTAAGAAATAATTCATGGCAATCCATGCGTCACCTTCTGTAAAGAGATCTTTATTTAGATCCAGCTGAATTTGTCCCCTGAAACCCTGAAAGTACTATATTTTATGTAGAAGAAGTTTTCTAACACACTTCCCTCTAATTTACCTCATTTAGCTTCGGATTTCAAACCTTATATTTGTGTGGCTAATGACTAAGTTTGAGGAGAGAGGGTTTTGCTTAACTAAAAAAAAAAAAAAAAAGCAAAAAAACCCAAGTCAATAAAAACTCTATCCTTTAGACTCCGTAGTTGCTTTTCTGCACATTTAGAAGCTGTTTTTCCACACAGTATGAAAAAGGAGCAAATGTTTTCTCTTGGGGTTTTGCCCTCTCTGTGTATCAGTGCACATTGACATCAATCCAATACTGCATCAGTGTAAGGAAGCCTCTTGCTAATTGTAAACAGCAGAGAGAGGTGAGCACTCTGTCGAGCGGAACACAGACCTCCTCTGTAGAGCCGCAAAGTGAAACACTGATTAGTGATGCTACATTACTCTGCTTTGTCCAAGGGCAACTGTTTCATATCAGCTAACCGTCGGAAGCACAGACGCTAACCTCAGCACTCTTAAATGTCCTGCAGCTGGTCGTGTGATGGACGTTTTAATATCAGAAATGGCCATTGTGTTCAAATCATCAGATTAAGAAATAATTAGTGATTATTTCAGTAGTTATTCAAGTCAATGGAGATGAAGCACAGATGGTGAGGTAGATACTGTAATATGCGAGGACATCTGCACAATATGCATTTATGTTAGTATTGTTTCGTTAGAGAAAACAGCACATAATCAGTTTCTCTAAATTGATCCAATCAGGGCCATGCATACTCAGACTGTGCACCAACACACACAGACACAGACTCACACACACACACACAATGAGCAAAAATATAACAGAAACCATCTCCAATTTGTCACATCACCATTTCCATCTACTCCTATTGTTACGTTTCTTTTCAGCGAGCACCTTATCTCACTCTGAGCCATCACCTCTTTCTGAACGGTCATACCCTCATATTCCATTTATGCAGCTTCATCCATTAGTGTAATTATCACTTCTTTGGCTCTTGGAACTTCCACTAAGCTAGGACTTCCGCACCTGACTATTAGAAAGGGCACAGTGTTACCACTTTCTTAACACAGTAGTGAGTGCAGAAATTTAACAATGACAGTGCTGGCTCGCCAGTCTACATAATTTTCATTCTGCTGGGTATACGGGGCGACAGGGTCTCTACATGATGTTCTGTCTGTCTTGTGTCAGTTCTACACACACATTTAGTTACGGTCGAGTGAAATACAGCTATTATTTTCATGATGTTTGGATGTCTGTTTAGTCTCATGTTCCAAATCTCACTTTTTCTGATTTGCTTGTGTGCTTTTTTGTACAGCAGCATCACTGTGTTACTTCTACTCAACCATAGTCATGCATATGACAAACTAGACTGTTGCATATAGATATAGCCTTACTGCTCTGCAGGGCTGCACATTAGCATGCCAACATGCTCAGAACGACAATGCTAACGTGGATGTTTAGCAGGTACACTGACTTTATTAGTTTAGCTTGTTAGCGTACTGACATATTAATAGTAAACACAAACGTCAACTGATGGGAATTGTATTAGTTTTGACAGTGTTTGGTAATAAATCAAAGTATTGGGCTAATTAAAAGTCTAATAAGAGATGAGGACAGAAAGGCAGCCATGGTCTGTTCTGTCCCAGCCTCTATAGCCAACTTCACAAGTGAGTGAAAGATAGAAGTTATGAGTGTGTAGGAAGAGTTGAGCTTGTGCTCGTTGCAGCCCCTCGAGGATGCTTTTCCACTTGTAGATACTGTGCTCACATCACATGGGTTTGTTGTGCGGGGGTTTAGAGACTGATTCAGTGTCATAGAGTAGCTCAATTTCTTACTCTTTATCAGTCTTTTGCTTTTTGGTGCAGCCAACACAGTGTCTTCTTCTTGTATTTTTAATGCAGTATTCCAAGTATGCTTTGGACCAAGTGGCAACCTTTGGGGCTGAAAAATGAAGCCAAGGCAGGAAGTGCCAAAAACTGCAGTTCCTTGAATTGTCACGTGAGGCATGTTTACAGCCTGATACAAAACACAGTTTTGGTCTCTAAACTGTTAGCCAACTGTTTTAATTATTATGCAAACTTAATGGTGCGCCAGCTTTAAGTGACAGGTAGGTAGCTGCGTCATTCGCCCATGTCAGCTCCACCCATGGTCCAACACTTTGCCCATTTTTGTATTAGCCCAGAGTTAGCCACAAAGTTAGTCAAGCATTATGGGTATTTTCACCAAGGGTCTGTCCACTATTTAGGTGTCAGTTACCATGGCAACAGCAGATGCTTGGCATTCAGGTCAGTCTTACACCAAAGTCATCAGGATACATCCTCAGGGATAAGACAACAAGAGTACAGGAGTGTACAAGAGTTTGTGTCAATTTATCAAGTAGATGTGAAGATATTTTACAGGTTAAAACTTTGACCTGCTGGTGGCACTGCAGGAAAAGTCACCAAACTTAACTGAATTCATCCTCTGGGTGTATCATGGACATCTGTACAAAATTTCATGGCAATCCATCCAAGAAAAATTTCCATCTGGACCAAAGTGGTGGAACGACAGACAGTCGGACATTACCATGCCTAAAGCCAGACAGCTAGGGTGGCTGCAAATGCCAAAAAACATCCAAAAGATTACTGAACCAATTGTGTCACCAGTCTCGCATAAAGCAGCTGGCCATCAGACAGGGAGGGGAGCTGCCAGAGGGCCGTCGTCCTCTCAACTAAGGAATGCGACGGCAGGAGGATGAGTTGACTGCGGGTCACTGCAGAGCGATAAAACCAGGACAGGCATAAGGAGACGGGCAGGCTGCTGTCTCCCTGGGGACAGAGGTTGTGAGACACACAGAAGCCTCTCACTTACCTGCCTGTCATGGCGTCAGGATGACCCCACAGCATGAGGTCACCACTAAGCAGACCATTAGCCACAGTCAGCAGGTAGAGGTGAAAGATCTCCACCCACACAGCGAACCCTCAGATGACATGTTATCTGGTATTTTGTTTCGCCTGCTTGTACATGTTATTTTGCAAGAGCTGCCATTTTATGTGTTTGGTCCTACAATGCCAATTTTATACTGTGAAAACTGGAAAAAGTCTCAGTAATCCTCCCTGAATAGCCCAAAATACAAAAGATTATTTCCTCTCAAACTGCTAAAATGTGACATTGTATTTATATACTGTACAATAAATTCAGTATGTCTTCATTACATTTTGTGTGGAGGAAACAACTTGTATCTAATATTGTTCATTATTTTGAATATCTGATAGACACTGTGAATGAAGCTGTGAGGAAAGCTATAGGCCTACAATGCATCAGATTTTCATCTTTCATCACAAAGTGGAGATCAGCTCTGCAAATCACATGTACACAAGCTGTCTGGTACTGATAGAGGGATCCACACACTGTCCTGACATTGTAATTATCTTCCAAAGGCTTACGAGCTATTCTGTTTCTCTAATAATAAATGGAAATACACAATACACAAACACACACTCACACACAGATTGTCTGACAAAGGAACAAAGTGAAAATAAATTTAAAGGATTAAATGAGCTAACTACAAGTGTTCCTAGAAATACTAACAGAATTAGTTGCACTGGTACTTTTAGTAGTCATAGAAACAGGGCTAGAATATACATTGACATTATGTTGATATTGTGAAACCAGATATTGTCTTAAATTTTGGATTTTTTTTTTAAGGGTCTGACCTGCCGATTCCGATTTTCAGTCTAACAAATATAATAACATTTTTGCAACTTGTCTTGTAAAACTAAATTGGATGTTCATAATACAACACTGACTATTAAATAACTTATATTATTACTATATTAAATAACTTATATATTCTCTCCAAAAGTGGTCCAGATTACAGCCAGGCCTTATTATAAGATTAAATTAATATTATGTACTAGAGGGAACGCAATCTTGCAAGATTTTACGGGACGCGATTTCACGTGATCTCACATAAAGGCAGGTCTAACAGACCGGAGACGGACGCGGTGCAACAGTTTGTTGTAATAAAACTTTGCAATGAGAAAAACAGACGCAGAAGTTGAACAAGTCTGAATGAGTAAATGGTTGAGGAGACGCATCAACACAGGTTGTTTATTCTTCAGCTAGAACAGGAAATGAGATTTTAACTGTCAGTTTGTGAACAATCTGCTGCTGGCTAACATTAGCCTGAAGAGCCAGAAAGTTTACGGCTGTTTGGCGACGCTGTCAGCTGTTCTGTCTCGTTGTAGACTGTCTATCTTCTCTTTGTCCTGTTCTTGGAGTCTGTCGCTGACACCAGCTTCATGCAAGCATGTGTCTGAGTGTGTGCTGCTGTGATCAGCGCTGTTGTGGGTGTGGCATTAGGGCCAGTGTGTGCTGCATGCATGACATGACCATCGTGTAGAGCATGTGTGCAAATATGACTGGCACAGATTCGGATATGTGGCGCTGACTGGCCGGTCACTGGTCAGGGCCAGTCACACTGAAAACTGGCCGGTCCCTTATGAAGTGGGGCTTATTTTTTTCATGCCTTCATGGTGGTTTGCATTAAAGAAAAACTAAGAAACTTCTTTATACTATGACAGTTTTCCTAAAACTTAGATTAAAAATCTGCATTATGTTGCTTTGCTTACAGTATCGTAATATATTGAATAGTAATCCCAATATCATGAGAGTATCGTATGGCCAGATTCTCACAAATACACAGCCCTAATCCATCCCACTCACAGAATAACAATGTCATCGTCCATTAGTGATGTTTCACTGTGTCTGTCTTCATATGCCAAGTTGGGAGACATCACCCAACCCTAGTATTAGTGAGCAATATTTTCACTCACTGTCAAATTTCAATTGATATGCATATGAGCAAGAAACATTCACATATGCACAGAGAGCAAAGCAAAAACATGAACCCACTTAATAGAGTGAAAACCTCGACCGAGTCCTAATAATCTCCCGAGTTAACCATTACTTTCATATTCAACAGTGTCTTCTCTGGGAGATAATAACACAGTAGATCAATTGGTGTACAGCCAAAGTTTAGATGATGGTGATTGTATAAGAAAGGTCACGGGGGTCTCCACATTTAATAGGTGCCTTCCTGTTTAGCTGCATGAACTCTGAAGAGATCACAGCTGAGCACAACGAGGTCCAAGTCAATCCAGCCATTAGTGTGCGATATGTTGGTAACAGACTAAAACAGACAGCCAGAGGCCATCTTAACATAACCTTCTTGGCGGAGGTGAGCATCAACTACAGCCAAATTCCTATCAGTAACTTCTGCAGCTGTGCACTCTGACCTGAACTAAACAGACAAGCATTTATTTATTCCGGCAGATGATGATAAATTGGCTGTACGGAGAAGCCTCTCTCTGCACAGCTAAACCCTCCTGTCTGCTGCTTATTGGTGCGGTTTCACAGTCATCCTTTGCTTGTATTTTTACAGCTTGAGAGTGGGAGAGTGTGTGCGCATATGTTGGTACATGTGCCAGTCAGTAGACACAGAGAGGGGAGAAATTAAAACCGAGAGAGAGGAACAGTGCAAGTTCTTTAGCCCTGCGTACCCCAAAACCACTAATTAGGCCACAAATCACAAGATAGCACATGACCACATCCCAGATGAGTGTTGAGCTAAGCACAGCAAGCAGCCATTTTAAATCCAGCCTTAATCCAGTCTGTGTCTCACTCTCCTCACTACCCTCATAGCATCCACACACAAACCCCTGCTCAGAATTGAGATGCGGCCAGCATTAGGAAAGATAGATGAGGAGGGAAATTAAGGGATAGGAACTAGGAGGGAGCTCTCAAAGAGGAACAGAACATTAATTTGAAAGGAGTGGTGAATGCTGGTGAAGCTCACTTATATTCATTTCATAATTAAAAGTTGCTATGGGCAGGCCTCCAGTAGGTGTGGACATATAATAAAGTTATAAGTTAAGTTATGAAAAGTACTAATTGAAAGTGTCAGTGCCTTTGACCTTTGACCCCTCAGGTGGCACTGCATTAAAAACTGCAATAAAAATACACATAATTGAATAAAGGATAGTACATGGGCTCAAGAACACTTTGGAAAAGCATCGTCAGTAAACACAGTAAAAACAGCTCATCGCTACATCTGTAAATGCAAATTAAGACTCGTGGAAAGAGAAGGCCACATAACAACATTCTGCCTGCAACAACTGTCCGCAGTCCAGAAATGTCTCCCAGTGAAAATGTATGGTGCATCAACAAACGTCAACAATTATTCTCAGTTCCCAAATGTTTACTGAAGGTTGTTAAAAGAAAAGGGAATGCATCACAGTGGTAAATATCCTCCTGTCCCAACATGTTGCAAATCATTGCATTCTGTTTTTATTTACACAATGTCCCAACCTTTTGGGAACTGGGGTTGTAGTTTACTTAATTTGATAAATTTTTTGTTCTACTTCAGTCAATACTAGGAATGTAATAACACAAAAAACCCATGCTACAACAGTGCAAAAAAGTCACTGATGCTTTATCACAATATATAAATGTTGATTTTTATTTTAACTTTAAGTGCTTCTTCTTTCCTTTTTTAATAAAATGAAAGAAGTCAGCAATGACTTAAGCAGGAGTGAAAAAAGAAAATGGCATGAACTATCTTTGGCAATGAATGTTTGAATTATGTATGTAGAACTGAAAAACAAAAACAATGCAGCAGTCAGAAGCAGTCCTTCAAGAATAATGAAATAATTAACTATGTAACATTGCGATATGTATTGTCACAGTCCACTACGGCACAGAGTCATTTTTTTTAATGCAACATCACGATGTTCAATATATTGTTGCATCCCTATTCAATACTTATCATGTGAATGGAAGACTTTCTGAAATAATCCTTCCGCATTTTATGCATTTATGTTTTGTCAGATGCCACAAGCATGTGGTATTGTATACGGCCATTCAGGTGGCATCATTTATAGGTATCATTTGTCTGGAGAAGTTTTGATACCCCAGACAGATGCACTGAGAAATTCAGTCCAGATTATTGCAAATGACAACTAACCAAAATGAAAATATGAGTTTGGTGACGTTACCATGGTGCGCACAAGGATGCCTGACAAAGTGGCCCTTTGCCCTCTTGCTTCAAAGTTTCCCTCTACTGCTTGGTGCTAAAAAAGTATTTGAAAAAAGGAAATAACAGGGGAAATTGGCTGAAACTGGACACATTAGTACACTCAACAACTAAGGCTGACTGAGAAGTCTAATTCTCATCTTTCAGCTTTAAAAACAGAAAACACAGAAATAGGAAATCAGTGGGGGTGTTTGCATAGAGCACAAAAAGGTTTAGACTATCACACATTTTCGAAAGCAAAGAACAGCTTCCACCCCAATAATTTCACGATACATCTACATTATTTATTACCCCTTGCAGGTATATGAGCTCCCACTTAAATGAGTAATGAGACTGTACAAGACAAAGAATGACAGGTCTGAGTGATCTTCCCTTCTGCCTGCGACTGTGAGAATATGAAGCTGGATCGCCCTAAATTAACATAAATGTCTTTGGGTTTGCAGAAAGATGGTGGTGCAAGCTGTTTTGGATTTCATGGTGGCAATGTATGGGTTATATTCAGAGTGTTTCAACTTCAAACTTAAAGCTATCCAACAATAAGTGGGATTAATAAACCAAATTATAGGGCTGAAGTGACTTGTCGACGTAATCAAAGTCACAGATTACTGAAACACATTCTGCATAACGTGTGTTGGTGCGTCACAATGGCTGCGCCCAGACAAAGCATGGATTTCTGCAGAGAATAGTCATCAAAATTCATCATAATCATCTAAAGTATGGGGGTATTTTAGAGAGGAACTGAATGACGTGGTGCTCTGAAAGCTCTGCAAATTGGACATTGCTTAACATTATCTTAGCAGTAGGCTACAACTGCTATGCACTTAAAGTGAAAACACCAGAGCGCTCTGTCAAGTAGGCAGCAACGGCAAGTCAGCATCGTCCTTTTGTCAACACAGAGGCATGATATATTAGTATTATCAACACACACATTTCTGTGAACAGGGTTCAACATTTATGTTCTTTCACTTCCATTTCAGGCAAGTGTGACAGAAATCTACGTGCCCAAAGTCAATTGCCCTTGGTACAAACTGTTTTATGTATTAACAGTTACAAACAACAACAAAGACTTAACTTGTTTGTCATTTTTAATCGAAGACTGTAACATCTATAAAACACCAGAAAATAGTAAAAATGTCCATCCCAGTCTCTTCAAGCCTAAGGTGATATCTTTAAATTTTTAAATGTCTAAAATCCAAAGATATTCAGTTCAATATGATAATAAATTCAGGAAAGTGAGAACGTCTCCTTATTTGTGAGGCTGAAAACAGCATTTTTTGCCATTTTGCATGAAAATCACTTTGTAATAATATTAATAGATTGTCAGGCAAGTGAGTTTCCATATTTATTTGCCCAGCATGGCATTTTACTTGCCCCATGCAAGCATTATTTTTGATGTGTCATGTTAGAAGTAATTTCACACTCTCCACTTCAGGAACAGAGTTGCTATGACATAGGCTACAGTGATTAAATGAATCTGTCTTACAACAATCCTTTTGAATTTTTCTACTTAGGCATTTGACAAATAGTGACATATTTTAAAATTAGTCAGATTTCAACCTTATATAATAGATACTTCTTATCGATAATCTAATATGCTTAATTTTCTTTTTTTCAGGATGATGAGTATTGAAATATTAATAATCTCTAAAATAACAAATTAGTCATTAAGTTTAATTAATTTAATTGATAAAAATGTTAGATTAATGGTAAGGTGCAGTCCTATTTATAAACCCTTTACCGTATATACAGAATTGCAATAAATGTAATCCACGCAGCCTATTTTGATTTCAGAAACCAGTTTGTGTTAAACCAAACCATACAGTCTAACACAGGCACCATTAGCCCCCTAAAAAAAAGAAAAGCCTGAACCACTCTGAGCTATTGCCCTCTCTAAGCTCAGCTCACCCCCTCGGCAGCCATTACTCTTCTATGTTGCAGTTGTTCTGCAAGCTAAGCAGGGACAACAATGGCTACATGTTTACACAGCAAGTGTCCTTATAATTTAGAATCCAGACAGGAATCAATAGTTAGCGTTGTAATTCAGTAAACTAGAGATAGTAGCACAGGATAAACGATATAACAAGCCTGGGAACTTCAGCGATCTAGAGGTGATGCAGCACTAAATGCCATCAATTGCTTCTATACACCTACTACTCTGTGGCTTGCAGGTCTTAAGTGTAATTTTATGCTAACATACCTCACAGCATTTTAACATGCCATTGTCAAACACTGTTTTATATTTCAAGCAAAGCATTGCACACCTTCCAACATTTTGCCATTATACCACTATTACAGCTTTGCCCCCTACAGTTAACTCCTCACCTCTGGGGGGATGTGTACTCATTACGAAGTAAGTCATCATGATTATGAGTTTAAAAATTTGCTGAGCTGCTAGCTAGCTCATTCCAGCTCATCAGCATAACCACATTAGGGAGGAAACCTGTGGGCTGGCAATCTCACACTTCCTCAATATTGCAATCCCAGCAGGCCAAGCATGTCCACATCCATTATGTTGGACCTGAGCCACCAACTAGGCCCTAATATGCTGCCACAAGGCACACCAACGCCATGTGACACCTGAAATTAAATTAATTAGGTTTGCACAACAAACCTGTCGGTCCAATACATCAATCTGCCCTAAACGGGGAAACCAGAATATTTGGCATTATTTATCATAGTGCTGTGCACTGGGCCTTAGCTTTATGTATCCTGGTGGCACTGGCCCAGGACACTGCTCTCTGGACACGCCAATCTGACAATACAAACAATCAACTCAAACAAAAACTCACTGATTTAGCTCAGGGCGCGGGAATCCCTAATTTATTTCCATCCTTAATATATTTACCTCATCTAGAGAAAGGAAACAGATTGTCAGAAGCAGTGGGAAGTAAGATGATTTGGAGCTCAATTCTGCTAAATTGGTTGCTGCCAGTGTGATACATCATGGAGAATTAAGATGCCTCTCCCCCAGCACAGAACTTCGGCAGCCATATTGGCACATCTGTCAAGGGCCCACCCCTGACAGAGACAAATGGACCAATTCTGGCACACGAAGGCTGATCCAAACTGCTAGCAATAACCAAGATGAATAATGAGTCAGCTTGGGCCCCGGCAAAATTCATTTTTAATAATTAGTGTTCCTGCACCTCTCATTTTCTCAGAAAATGAGTGCAGGTACAACTACAGGTTGATACAACACATCAGCAAGACTGGAGGAATATAGATGATGTTGTGTTAAGTTTCCATCATCACAGAGAATGGCTGTGACTACAAATGCAGGGGTGTAAGACAGATGAATCTCTCTCTGTTCTCCCAGGAGGAGGAAATTAATCAAGTCCAGAAAGTACTGTGGCTACGGGAGGCAGTGGAGGAATGTTGCAGGATGAGCACAACAAAGTTCAGAAGATCCTAAGGGTTTGACTCTACTGTAAATCAACACTGTTCTTGTTCTCAAAATAAAGGGAAAAGGGGGAGTATATTTGAAATGTGCAACACAAACTAGAGTCGTGTCACGTAGCTTTGCGTCAGCTGACACCTGTAACACACCAATGCACCATACATACAGGCAGAAGTAGTATTCAAGGTACAGTAGCCAGGATGTGCCAATTGTGGGGGATGAATGTGATAAAATTGCTGCTTTTCTGGACAGCTGACATGTGTCAACTGGCAATGATGTTTGTCATACCTCTGCCGCCAGTGTGTGGGCTTACATAGAAAACAAGAGATGCAGGTGTTTTAATGCTTGTCATACCCTGTCAGTGTGTGTTGCCCTCAAATCCTGGAATCCTGAGAAGAATTGCTCCAACTGGTCGATTTAAAATGGCTCAGTGGTAAATGGCTGCATTTATATGGCGCTTTTATCCAATTTGCTTCTCATTCACCCATTCACACACCAATGGCAGAGAGCTGCCATGCAAGGTGCTGGTCTGATTCATTGGGAGCAATTTGCGGTTCAGTGTCTTGCAAAAGCACACTGTGAAAGTCAATGTTTAGCATACTTTAGCATTTGCTCATTATAGTAAAGCCCCCTAATAGTCGACTAAATCATTAGTCCTAAGAGTCTTAGTCTAGTCAAGTTCTCATTTATCTGTTAGCGGCAGGGAAAAAGAACTACCTCAAACTCCATTTGGGAGCTGTGCCTTGCTGGGGATGAAAGCATCAGGGGATTGTTGCAAGACGGACCCTTTCTCCTGTAACACTGAAGTCACCATGCTAGGACTGACAGAGGACAGTTATTTATTCCTGTGCAAAAAGTGTGAGAAAGAGTATCGTGATTGATTTTTATGATTCCTGAATCTTTTTTTCTCATTGTTGAATAAAAATAAAGAACTACTGCTTAGTCTGTTAGCTCTATGCTAACACATAATGAGAATTTACATTAACTTGCTAATAGAAATTAGCATGTCAATCGCTGCAATATTATCCTAAGTATGTGAAGTAAATTAATCCTCTTGTTAATGACAAGCGTGCTCATACTTTCAGGCATATATTTCCTTTGCTCTGCTTGCAAGACTTAAGAATCACAATACATATTGAATCGGCAGCCAAGTATTGTTATGATATTAAATCAGGAGATAAGTCTATCATCTCAGCCGCAAAGATTATACTGTGCTGACATAAATTAACAAAATGTTCAGTCTCCTTGCTGGTTGTTCTGACACATTCAAAATTACTACCATTAGCATTAAACAGGCATCTTGCTTCGTGCCCCAAAAATATATATTTAAAAATTAAACTAGAATCATAAGCGTGCCACGACTAGTTGACTAATGGGCTGAACAACCATTAGTCAACTAGGAAAATCTTTAGTCGGGGGCAGCCCTAGTAATTTACAGTGCTTTATGAGTTACTATTTTTTAAATTGATAAGCCTAAACACAATATATAGGCTTCCAAATGGCGACTCTGGCAACACTACATCATGTTGGAGCCACTAACAAAAAGGAATTTGTTTGATAAGAATTTAATATTGATGTAATTTGAAGTGACACAAAATTCATCCATAAATGCCAACACAATCAGGCTGCAAAGGTCCTCAGTGACCTTGTGGTTCCATTCAGAGCTTCAGGTTTAGTAATGCCTAAGGTGCCCCTATGTAAACCCTCATTTGGACAAACATCCTTTTCTCTTCAGGGAATCAAGATGTGGAATTCCTCGCATGGGATCCTGATTTGGATCATTTTAAGCTAGGGACATGAATTGCAAGTTAGCATCATCTAACCTGCATATGACTCCAGTGATGAAATCGGTCTATGTCATAACCTGTTTAAGTTTCAAGTTAAAATGCTGATTGTACAGTTCAGTGAAAGGGTTGACACAGCAATTAGTTATAAAATAATAATATAATAATATGCATCACAGCTCCTTTTGAATTTGAGTTCCAGGCATCTGACATAGAGCCTATTTAAACTGGGTGGAAATTTTAAAATATGCCACTATTATCATTATTCTAATGTGCTTTATGTGTCTATTTTACAGAATTATGATTGAATAAAATATTAATGAGACAACTTTTTTTTTTTTTTGGTAAATTAAGTATTTGAATAAAAAAACAGAATAATCAAGAAATTAATTGATCAATTAATCAAAAAAAAAAAGAGATAATCAGATCAATTGCTTAAAAAATAATCATTAGGTGCACCCCCCAACAGCACAGTCTACAGTCCCTCTGGACAGCAGGAAAACCTATTACTTTAAGAGCTTAACCACATTTTAGCAAATGGAGGTTGGAGGTCAGAGGAAACATCAGTTGCAGACTGGGTGCATCAGTTAGTGAAGCAAGAATCAGTGCAAGGTTTGATCATTTGAACAGACTGAACGGACTGTGGTGTTGGTGTACGAAGCGATCAGATGACAGATAGAAGCAAAAAACCACCATGAAGATTCTGTTAATAGCACTGACAACAGCATTTGTATACCTAAGGACCTACTAATGCACCTTTTTAATGGGGTAATGAAAAAACATTGCGATAACTGATACTCCTCCTTCGGAGATTCATATTACTTACAGTCACTTTGTTTGGAAAATCACAGGACGTACTGTTCAGACGATGGTAATGTCAATGGACCGCCTGATAATTGGAAATTAAATTCTACTGTGATTTTCAGCAACCATTCTAAGTATTTCATTCTGGCAGAAATCTGATTTTAACAATTGCTTTGTAGTGTTCATTTGGACGACTAAAATTACGTATCATGATTCATGATACAAAACAAATCCCACAGTGACTTTAATATCCATTATTTGATTGTCTCAAAACAATCAGGAGGAAAACATCATTATTTCCAATAAATCAGATTTCATCAAAAGGAGCACGGCAACATCTCTGGAGCTCTTGTAAAAATCTTTCTGGTCAGAAAAACTCTCAGGAAAACATACGTTAGGGCTGGTATTTTTATCCTCCTCTCGGAGGAGCAGGTCCCTGGATCCCTGTACAGAATTCCCTGTACTTTAGACTCCATGCATGCCCCCTGTACGGCCGTAAAGTCAGGGAGCTTTGCTTTAAAGTCAAGTGCTTCTCATACACAGAGGTCTACCGGGAGCAATCCTCCTCTCGATTCATTACCTCCAGGAGGCAGAGCTCCTTCTGTCGGGCACCATGACAACATGGCATTGCTCTTTTCCCTCCAGCCTTTGTAGGGGGGTGTCAAGCCGTGAGAGACAAAGTGCACTGCCTTCACAAGCACCCAGCCAATTTAAGGTTATATGAATCATAGGGTTTAACATGTCAAGACCAACTAACCAATATGAGAGTCAGAGGCATAGTCACATTTTGAAATCAACCCGAAAAATTGCAGCTCTGAAATCCTGTGGCGTATTTGTTCAAACAACTGTGTGTCTCCAATAAAGATTTATGTTAATGAGATCAATTGCACGACTGCAGAATAATGAATGATTGACATGTTTATCTTAAAAGCTGGAAATACCTCATCAGTGCAGTTTTTAGCCACCAAAAAATTAAGAGAATAACATGATAGATCTGTAGAAGTGCAGACATACAACAGGCGGCTAGCAAGAGCGTGCAGCCGTAGAATTGAGGGTTAATTCAAAGCCAAAACAAACAGCCCTGGCAATCAAGAACAGTGAGTTACCTAATCTTGTTTTGTATCCTCTAAAGTACTAATTAAGTTGGATCAACATAGCAATTGATTGAAAATGACACTTCATTCACTTCATTATGTGAGACATGAGTGGAAAGATTGCTAATGATCACGGGCAACCTCGCTGAAGTGGAATAAAACAGTCAGGCTGAGGGGAAATATAATCCACACGTATCAGACAATCGCAGGCTCGTTCAGAGGCTACAACAGCTTGTCAGGGTGGCTTCCATCCAAACATCCACCACAACGGTTGGATGCAAACAGACAGCAGGAGCTCTACATGTGCAGGGCCTGGAGTCAGTGATAAATGTGAAAAATCATTAAGATGTAGTGCTTTAATAGATATATTATTCATTTGCAAGGATGGAAAGTAAATCAGTACAAATATTTTGTTACTGTACTTAAGTAAAGTACAGATACCCAAAAACTCTGAGTATTTATTCTTCTAAAAACTTTTAACATATACTCCCTACACTTTAACACAAACATCTGTACATTCTGCTGCTTACATTTTCAAAACAGGCTTGTTGCTTAAGTTTTAATGCATGTCAGGGGAATTATTGATTATTTTTAACTTCCCAACATCAAGACTGATTTGAACCTAAATGGATGGGACAATAAGACATTAAAAATGATTTCTTGGTGTATCCATCATATCATGCACGACTGTCACTACAAGATGAAAACAACATGAAATAATTGTATGTTTTGTAAACAAAAAAAAAAAAAAGACATAAAAGACATAAAAATGATGTAAAAGACATGAAAAGGATGTAAAAGACACCATAAAATGGCATAAAAGGCATTACAAGTAAAAGCAAAATGTTAAAAATTTAAAATGAAAGGTACATGAAGAATGTAACAAACCAAAAAATGACATAAAAGACTTAACAAAACAATCATTACGTAACAAGATGAAAACAAAATCAGAGACACAAGACGAAAATGACCTTAAGGGCTTAACAAGACAAAGAAACAACAAACCCCAGAACAAAGCTCATGTAAAAGACATAACGACGAAAACAATGTAAGACACAAGACTAAAATGACCTATAAAGATGTAACAAGACGAAAATGACTTAGACGTAATAATAGGACAAAACTATGTAAAATATGTAACGAGGTGAAAACATAAAAAGACGTACCAACACAAAAAAGCGACGTAAAGTAACAAGTCAACAACATAAAAGATGAAAACAACAAAACAAGATGAAACAGACAGACTCAACTGTGAAGAAAAGGCAAGGTTCATTTAGTTTTGCAGAGAAACTGCCGGTAGAAGTGTCCTTCAGGGAGTTACTTTGTCCTTTTATACTTTGTGTACGTTTCAGAGCCTGTACTTTTTCACTTTTATTTGAGTGAAGACGTGTAATCAGCACTTCTACTTCTACCCGAGTCTTTTTGTACACAAGTACCTGTACTTCTACTTGAGTAAATAATGTTTGTTCTTTTGCCTCCACTGTTCACTTGTGGACTCAGAACATCATCATATCATCTGAACATGTGCTCTTGACTGCATTTTTAATTTCTCCAGCTACTCACAGTTAT
The DNA here is from genome assembly GCF_056507025.1 of Lutjanus erythropterus. Classification (NCBI taxonomy): domain Eukaryota; kingdom Metazoa; phylum Chordata; class Actinopteri; order Lutjaniformes; family Lutjanidae; genus Lutjanus; species Lutjanus erythropterus. Next base: position 26,838,234 of record NC_139318.1, read on the forward strand.
CTTTTTTTCTCCAAGCAAAATCATAAATTCTCACAGCGAGCACAGCAAGAACATCAATCTTTCATTAGGCCTAATTGCTTCATATCAGTCTGGAATGACATGCGAGTAATTCAGGGACTTGAAGAAATCTCATAATGCTGTGAAAATAAAAATCGAGTGTAGAGAAGACGACTATCTTCAGGGCGTTAATCTATATTTTCCTACATCTAATGCCGTTATTTCTTTGCTCGCTTTTTCTTTTTTGTTTTTCATTCTACACACTGTTAGAGGGGATCAGGCATAATGCCTCTGCAAACGCACATTAAGGTACTCCAACTGTTGTGCTGTAATTAAACTAGAACAACAAATCAACAAGAGTGCAATCAAAAGCAAACTACTGCCTATATTGGCTAAAAACGTAAAACTATACCGATAAAGGAAGCCAGAGAGAAACTAACAGGGAAAATGTGAAAACCTGCAGAGATATAAAAAGGGGGAAAATGATGCATAGCCCTGTTCCTGTGGGAGTGTTATAGGGAGTATGATATCATCCCTCTTATGAAAAATGCCTCCACGCACATGCACACACACATACACAGACAGACACACACACACACACACACACACACACACACACACACACACACACACACAGCATGCCTTAAATAACTTTTAATCATATTTCAGGGTGTAGGTTTCGAGGCTACTTACATTGAGGTTCATAACCAAAGCACACAGGAAGGTGACGTGTCATGGGATGATAAGAGCTCTCATTACACCGTGTGCTTCGTTCCTCAGTGCATTCAACTAATGTGTTAAATATAAGGCCTTCACAATCTTTATTATCATGAACACTATGGAATATATTTTGACACCAAGGATATCAAGATCATTATGTTAAGGCTACAATTTAGGATTATTGTCATTATCAATTAAAAAATGTGAGTATGAAGGGTTGTGGTGATGGATGGATGTGTAATGTGTCTGACTTTGACACTGCAGACTGGGGTTTCATCCCCCGTCTCCTACAGCTGTGCAATAACTAAATATTATCTTTTATCAGCGACAAAAATGAGCTCCTCAAGTTTATGTTTTAGATGTGTTTGATGTAATGCATAACAGTGAAACAGAGATCACTGCATTAAACCAACATACTGTAACTGCCGTGTGTAAATTTTCCAAGAATCTTTTTTTTAAAAAGGCACTGAATTGAAAATGTATTTACATATACATGGATTAATCTGCCAGTTTCTCTCCCAATAAATAGTCAATAGTTAGTCTATAAAATGGCAAAATCTTGAGAAAAATGCTCATCACAATTTTCCCAATCCCAAAGTCACATCTTCAAACTGCTTCTTGTGTCAAACAAGTCGTCAAAAACCCAGAGACTCTTCATTTACTATCATAAATGTAGATGTTGGATACAGCAAATGTTTGACATTTTTGCTTTAAAAAATTCTGATTAATTAAAAAAAACATTAATGATAAACCCTGTCCAGCTCTACATTACAGGATGTCAAAACTAAAACCATTATGTCATGCATTACCAAAAGTTTAAAACATTATATAAACTTAGAAATCAATGTGGCAATTGTTTATATTTTCTCAACATTATTTCAACTGGCGCTGTGTATTGGAAAGAATCTGGCAACAATATCACAATACAATATATTACAACAGTTTAAGCAAAGTGATATACTGCTAGTCTTTAAGTTTAGGAAACCTGTCGTTTTAGAGAGAGAGTGTGTGTGTGTGCAAAATCTAAAAAAGTTAACATTTTAAATTTAAAAAAACAAAACCTACCAGTAAAGATGGATAACATGACTGGTATTTTGCAGTTGGGGGGTTTAAACAGAACACAAAATGAATCACCGCCATGAATCATGGCCTGTATCAAGATATGATATGATATAATGTGAATCGTTACAGTAGCACAAAACATAATATTACAATACTCAAATAACATTTTCCCACACCAGTAATTACAGCATAGGCTGAACTTTCACGGCTGAAAATTTCATCAAAACAAAATTAGGGATTTGAGAAACTTTCTTAATTGTTACTTGTATTTGCTGCTGCTCCAGTTCCTGAGACTTGTATTGTTCCACATTCTTCAAACAGCAGGATACAGGGTGATGGGTGTGGGAAGTATGTGAGAAACAATGGGCGACATGCTCACGTATATATTATGTAGTCTATATGCATCTTGCTCTTTTAGAGCCGACGTCTATTTTACAGCAGTACCTTTTAGCTTTGGGCTAACCCTACTGTGTGCATTCCTTTTACACTCGCTTGCACAGCAAATGCCCTTAATAACCATTTAGCTGCTAAGGCACGCTTGTCTGTTCCCCATTCACAGCCTTAGCCACTAATTACCTTTCCAAAGCAATGGACATTTCTGTGTTCCCTCAATGCTTCCCTTTTTCTCAGTACAATCAGCCAGCTGCCTTCACCGGTAGGAATTAGTGCTCTGCACGGGCCTGAAATGAATGTCCAGAATCAGCCATCAGCCAGTACCCTGACCTAGTGTTTGTGAATTTTTTGCCCACTCTCTGTTTACTGAGAAAAAAAAATATTAAGAGATCTTATTTTCTCCCTACCTGTCTCTCACTAAACATGCCTGCCTACACAAACACAACATACAGAACATAATATTCTGTAAAATAAAAGACATATGACGCTAAAATTGAACAGACCAAAGAGATGTAAAAGGTCTGAATCAAGCCTGTTGTACACACAACATGTTTTTTTCCACACAACAGCAGCACCAAAGACAAAATCTTCCATCAATATAATAATTCTCAGAGCTGTGATTCACTCAAAAAGCTGAGGAACCAAGTTAGTTATTTGCTAGGTGATGTTTTTGGACCCTGGAACCTGTAAATATTTATTTATTTTTTTTTTTTTTACAGACTGCTCCTCACTTTCAGAGCTCTTCCAATGAGGTGCCCTCGATCAAAGCACATAACCCCCATTTCCCACCGGACCTGCTCAATGGCCAACCGAGGGCTGTGTTTGTACAAGGGTGTGAATGTGTGTAGCTGAATGTGAAGCAATGCTGTGAAAGAACATTGATGTGTGCTTATCAGAACCCTTCCCAGCCAAAAAAAAAAAAAAAACACATCTCTTGCTCTGCAAACACGTGCCTGAACATTTAAAAAAAGAATCACATGTACATAAAGGAATTTACAACACAGAGGGAGTGTCTCTCTTATTAATTTCCCCTTTTTCATGATCAACAATATTTAATTTATAAGTGAGGGGATGCAAAACTAGTTTGCTGCATGAATATTGTAAAGCACTGCATGTTGGTACTCTTAAGAGTGATAGAATATAGTTAAAATGATCACTTCTATATAAACTGTATTCAAAATGCTTTCCACACTTAAAAAAAAAGGTTGTTGACATACATATCAACAAATTATCAGATTTGCAGAATTTGTTTTTGCAGACTTTGAAAAAAAAAAAAAAACTTTCTACAGCTTATAACTCGGGTGCTGTTGCTGCCCCTTTCAGACTTCAGTGCACAGAATTTACACATCAATTTTCTACTTTCATTTGAAAAATACACCCCAACTGTACTGTCCCAATACACAAATGCAAACACATGCTGGTCTGATAATATTTACAAGCATAAAAGTGCTCATAATGAATCATCCATTAGCGCGTACATGTGACTGTCCATTCTGGGTTGCCATATCCATCTAATTTTTCTAGCCTAAATTCCCAGAAGCACTTACTATGGCATTAAAAGCATCAATAACACAGGCAGGAATTTTAAAAATACTAAAGGAGCTAGGTTTTAACAGCTAGGCCTATTGCATTTCTGATATATGCTTCATATACATCAATACAAATGGAGGTTTGCTGAAGACGACTGCAAACTGCACAACTAAATATGCCATATTGGAGGCAGTGTTCATTTTAATAAGACATTTAGTTTTTGTCTTACTAGTTTACTAAAAATTGTGTTTATTTACTGTCACATTTGAGTCTTGTTTTTGTTTTGTTTCAGTCACAATTTTATCAGAGTTGTCATCATTTTCATCAGTGTTTTAGTCCATGTTTTAATCAATAGTCTAGTCATCATTTTAGTCAATGCTATAATTGTCATCCATTTCATGATACTGTAATGGATTTTACTGAAAGGTATTTCAGGAAAGTGTCCACGGGTCATCTTTCCTCTTTCTTTTCTTCCCACCTGACAGGCTGCTGGTGAAGATGATGCACACGTTAGATTTATTAGTGTTTACTGTGATTTAACATCCTCTGTAACACAGCCAACTATTTGGTCTCATCTCGTTGTAAATATTTTTTTTTCATTTAAACCGTCGTCACAATTTAGCAATGAAATAAAAAGATGTCTGTGAATGCTTATCGTCAAGATTTTCAATGACAAAATTAACACTGACTGGAGGCCATAATGGTCCTTGACCTTTGGATTATCCCGTGACTTTTGTATTTAACTATCACGTGTTGAAGTAGAGTAGTGTTCTCAATTAATTGCAAGGTTTCTTTTATTAAATTTCATGCACATTAATTGATCATTATGCATAATCCTCTCAATTTGTAAGCTTGATTCATACCTGACAATAAATTAATCATTTGTGGTCAACCACATTTGGCTACAACATAATCTGAACTCACTTTGCCGTACATCAGTGTTCTTTTCTCTCCAGTGCATTAGTTTAATTAGAGTTATGACCAGCAATGAAATCATACAGTACAGGTATACTAGAATATGAACGTTAAATGCCTGATTCAGCTCTTTCTGGTTCCTGCAGTGACAAGGGAATAAGGGTTGCTGGAAAACTGGTCGAGAGAAAGAGGAAAATGATGGGCAAGATGAAGCAGGGGTGAGCAAGTCAAAGAAATACATTTCCCCTCCTGCTGAGAGCTCCAATCTGTGCACAAATGAGAGCGTACCTGAATAAGACCAATAGGGGTCACCAGCTGCCCTCCTCTCCCTCATTACGCCTGTGCTCCCATGGTGCCCATCTCCAGCATGGTGAGGTTGGCCACCTGATGCAACTGCGGGAGACAGAGGGAAGAAAAGTTTAATTTGCAACCTGAACAAATAAACAAATATAGCAACTTATCCAGTTTTCAAATATCATAAAAAAAACATGGCGACATAATGAAAAAATTATAAACGGAATAAAAAAAAAAAAAAAAAAAAAGATTCTCATTAAATTTTGTTTAATGAATACAAAGTTCAATCTCCTTAGGGATTCAGTTTGTGTTTTGAACAAACAAGATTTAGGTCGGACCCCAGTGTTTAGTGCCAATGCAGAGGGCAGTGTGCCTTTAATGCAGCTTAACAAAATGTGAGGGTGTGAAGGGTTAGGGTGATGGAGGAGTGAGTGTATAATGTGTCCAACTTCGACACTGCAGACTGAGGTTTCATCCCCTGCCTGGTAGGACCTAGCAATTACTCAATGCTATGTTTATCACCATCCAAAATGAGTTCTTTAAGGTCTCATTGTAGATGTGTTTGATGAAATGCATCACAGCAGAGCAGAGATCATTACAGTGAACCAGCAGTTTGCATATTTTATTTGCAATTCTGCTAATTGATGTGCTGATATAGCCTATGTTGATTATGGAAAAATGGTCCTCCTAATGTTGTGATATAGACTTATAGTTCACCTCAAAATAAAATATACATAAGTTGTTTTTCCTCTGGCCTGTAGTGCTGTTCATCCACCAAGACATTTTTGGTGTGAGTTTGCAAGTTTATTTGCCTTTACCCACCTAGGTCGTTATATCCACATTAGTGATGACTATTAATCAAAAATCCACAGGGGCATTTGGTAAAAAATATTGGGATATTTGCTTTTGTCCAGCAATCGACAGCAAAGCATAATGTTCTAATAAATATATACTATTTTCGATAAAATTTGCATGTCAAGATAAATATTTTATATCATGGCATAGCCTAAAAATATTAAGGTATTATTTTTAAGCCATATTGCCCAGCCCTAGTAAGCACTACCTACTTTCTACCATTAAAAGAAAGTAGTTCTTAGTTTATGTATTTATACCAGCTTATGGTGCTCAAAGCACTAAAAAAAGAAGTTTCATCTATCAAAGATTCCAGCTATAATACCTCTATGCTTGACTTTAACAGAAACATTCTCCCAAATTTTAGCTGTTGCAGCTCCTCTCAGGACTGGTAACTCTAAGAGGTGACAGTGAATGAAACATTTACCAAGAAATAATTTAACAAGAATAATTTTTACCCAGTATATTCAGGTCCCTCTGTCAGCCTGGCTATTCTGACAAATTCCAGTTTCTTGAATGTCTCAGCCTCACAAACTGTACTGGTGAAAACAGAAGCAGGAGCAACACTGGTGACTGTATGTACCAGGGAAAAAAAAACAACCTTGCTTTCAGCCCAGGTGCCATCATTTGACACAAAGCCTTAATGGGTGGTAATGATCATCACCATCAGGGTTCTGCATAAAACAAGAGGAAGTTCTCCTGCAGTCCCCGTGATGCTTCTTGCTCTCTTACAGCTACAATCAATCAAATCCGTTACAGCAGCTGGCCCGGGAAAAAAAAAACTGAATAGACTGGACAGTCAATATGTTTGCAATATATGTACGGATATAATAATGCCACAACAGCCTCCCTGCTAAGCTTCCATGTGAAAACTTAATTTAGTAAAATGCAGACAGCCTATGTTACCCAGAGTGCAGACAATCAGTCCCATGTCTTCTGGGCACAAATGTCTCTTTAGCTTCTTGGGGAAAATTGCCCGAAAGAAATCAAACATCGTCAACAGAATTACAGTGAACGCTGGAGGCACAAATTGTCCTTAAGCACACACACTCTCTAGAGCATGTATAGTCTCAGACTTGCAATAATCAAACTCATTGGGGAAAATATGCCCTCGCAACGGATGCAGCCTGTGCCTGCAGAGAAGAGAATGTCTAGCTGAAGCCATTGTCAATCAGGTGCACAGGCAAAACAAGAGAGTTCTGTGTTGCTTTAAGGAGTCAAAACCCACTGTGGCATTCAAAACCTGGAGACGTATTGGCTAATATTGGTTCCCCGTTGCTAGAAGGATGCAAACAATTGGGTACGCAGATTGTTTCTGTGTAAAAGGGAATGGCAGGAAAAACTAAAACAAAAGCAAAGATGACAATCTGCCAGACTCAAAATGGAGGCAGCAATCACCGCTCCGTGCTACATTTCAGCTCTTGAATCCATTTAGATTTACTGGAGGTTTTTTTTTGAACAACTGGTTACACATTCTGCTCATTACTGTGTTCAGAGTTTAAAAACTCTTCACACAGTTTCTTTTACAAACATGCAGCTTGGCACGAAAGTTAATATCACATCCAAAATGCACTAAAACCACCAGAATAGTCTGTTCATGAGTTTTTCACAGCATCAGTTCATTCTAACACAACATTAGCAAAGGAACAGGAACATTTTAGCATTCAGAACGTAACCACCTAAAAACATGGACAACGTGTAGGGCCGTAATTTAATCGAAATACAATCAGAATATGACAATATCCAAATTACAGAAGGTCCATTTACTGAAGGTAAAATGTGTAGCAAACAGTATTATAATGAAGTACAGTAGTGCTGCAGAGACGCCCTAGCCCATAAATCTGGTTCTCCAGATGTAAGAAAACGTTTGTTTGGTAGAGATCCCAAACATCATCATGATTTTAGTCTTGTTTTTTCCAGTGAAAATGAAAACTGTGATCATTCCAACTAATCATGAATCATCGCAATATCTGTTGAAATAATTACAATATGTTTTTTTGACCACATCATGCAGCCCTAACATGTTGCAGTACATAAAATATAGTAAAAACTAATCATTTTGATTCATTTTATTAGAAAAAAGTAAAAATTCTGATTTCACCTTCTCAAACGTGAATATTTTCTGGTCTCTTTAGTCCTCTATGACAGTACACTGAATATATTTGTGTTGTGGACAAAAGACATTTTAAGGACATTATCTTGGACTTTGGGAAACACTGATCAACATTTTTCACCATTTTATTGATCAGTCACCTGTCTAATCTAGCTAACAAATCACAACAATGATCAACATATTAATCAAAGAAAATAATCATTAGTTGCAGGTACAGTGTTCAGCGACTTTTTCTGTACCAGCACTGTGTGCAGGTTGATATAATAAAAAAAGACAAAAAATTATCCTATTTTGGGTGCCTAGGACTGTTTTTCTTTTTGCTGTAGAGGTACCGAGTATCAGTTTTTAATACTATTATTGTACTGAAGTTCAAAATTTTGGCATCCTGACAATCCTAATACAAATATTACATGATTTACAAAGGATTATCTATCGGTATAGACACAGATTATGCTTGGTTTATGGATTTTCCCACAAGATTACTCATTTTCCACATTATAATGGTATACATGCAGTGATGCTTCATGACACAGTTACCACAACAACTACTGTATGTCACACATGTTAGCAGTCTCATGAGGTTAAAGGTAACTTAGGAACAACAGCAGAAGTCCCTGGACTGTAACCACCTTTACATAGCGGGTTGTAACGGCTTGATCAGCATCTGCACACATCAAATACACACACACACACACACACACCTCCAGCCACTTAAGACAAGCTCAGCTCTTACTAATAGTTGCATCATTACCGGGGATTAATTAAACTAAGCACTACATCAAGCCAAGTCTTTCATTGCACTTAAAGGCAGTGCACTGCCGTCTCCACTATGGTATGAACCACTTACACAGTGTTTTCCAAATCAAATTCATTGCTTGCAGGGAGGTCACAGAGGCTACATGGGTGAAGTCATAAATAGCTTTGTTATCATCATCACATGTATCGATTCACTGCAGGGAAACATGGGTTAAACATGGAGTGTGAAAACGGAGAGGGAGGGAGCCTCTGTGGCGCAGACTTGGAGCATATTTGGAGGCAGGTTGTGAAACAGGAGGGCTACACCGTCTTTGATCAGAGAGCATAGGAGACAGCACCATGTCAACAGTTTACACTCATCCATGTCAGCCGTCCCCTGTGGGCAAAGGATTAAAGCCACAGCATCTCTGATAGAGCCGAGCAGACAACAGTCTGTGTGCCGGGCCTGAAGGAGGCTGAGGAGAGCCGTGCTGCACTCAGACCTTCATAAATCTTAAATCTAGAAAACACGAGTGCATAGCAATTATGTAGGTTAACCACTAATTTGAATGAGATGTTCTATACGGAGAGTTTGGCCTAAGAGGTATTTTTACATTTAAGCTTTGTGGAATTTTGCCTAATTTTCCACATCTGAGAGTGTTTTTTAGGAAGCTCGGAGGAAATAAAAGGCTTCAAAAAGGCACCTACAGAATAACACCTTGTACAATATCTAGGCATACAAAATCATTTTCCCTTTTTTCATTGCCCCGAGGGCAGTTAAATCATCTACACCACCATTAAGCCCTGCTATTTGTTCCATAATATCACTCTCAACAACAAGCCTAGAGCCCCTGAGAGCCCTTGAAAAACAGCAGCCTAACAACAACCACAGGAGCGTTTAACGTGCATTAGTCATTGGGGGCTAGAGTTAAAATATCAATCTCATCACCGACGTAAGCGTCAGGTATGTGAGGGACAGCCGGGCCAGCACGTCCATGTCACCAGGAGGATTATTTGGGAATGGATTAAGCTATCAAATGCATCCTGAGCAACAACGTCCATGTAATTTAGGTAAACAAAGAGTAGCAGAGTGATGGTGTATGTGAGGAGGTGATAAGCAAAATAAACATCTAAATTATACATGATGTGCTGTTATTAAGGTATTTTAAGCTCACTGTTGCTAGGGTTGGTAGATTTTAGTCATTTTTATCAACAGATTGCACTTGATATAGTCAGTTCTAGATTCATTAAACATGACATGTGACCAAAATACATCAAATGAAATACAAATATTTTTTAGGTCGCTGTCCTAATTGTGCGTTACCACTTTCTGAAAGAAAATGCAGGCATGCATAACAATGCAAAAACACCCTCATACTTTTCCACCAAAATAGCTTAGCCTATTACCAATACAGTGTGACAACATTTGATTCCACTCACAAATGTGATTCAAGCAAAAAGTGAACAACTCTAACTGCACAGCAAAACTGCATCAAGTGACAATAGATCATTGATGAAATGCTGAAAATGGAAAATAGAACACCAGAAATGCAACACCAGGCCTAAAAATAGAACAATAGGCCTGTTTTCATGATATCCAGTGGTTCTGAATAACTAGCAAAGCCACATGGTCAGAGGATAGTCAGATGTGTAGATCTGTGGCTGAGTTCATCCCCACCTTCAGGTTCTCCAGAAATAGCTGTATTCCCAAGTTTCCCAAGTAGGCAATTATTTTACCCACAATAAATAGGAAGAACTTGTGTCATTATATTTCAATATCTCTTCAATCATAATCCTGAGAATAAGAACAGTGATAATTAAAATTAATCTAATTTCCACCCTATTTCATAGATAAACAGATGCCTGATAAGAACAATACTGGATCACAAATTCATAAGGTTTGCTAAGACACACATTAATTTAAACACTGCGTCAACCTTTCTCCCTGAACTAGAGAATCAGTACTTTTACTTAAGTGCCTGACTTAGAACTTAAAATGGACATGACTTAGCAGTGGAGTTAAGATAATCAATAGCAAATGTATTTTTGCCTCTATGTGGGGCAAGTAAAATAATTTTTAAAAAATTACATTTATTGACTGTAACAATAGTTACATTCTGTTGTGTCTTTGTCTAAATTACTCCCCACACTTTAGACGATCACAGGTAAATCATAGGACTAAGGCATGATTGTGAGCAGCTTGTTCTCCAGGTGCGCCAACGCAGCTTATGCATATCGATGTATTTCCATAATCAATTACGTCGACAAATTACCCCACCCTTAGTAATAACAACTGTAAAAAAATAAAGATTAATTAGGCTCATACAAAAGGAGCCATCAATTAATCTACCGTAATTTCCGGACTATAAGCCGCGACTTTTGTCACACGCTTTCAACCCTGCGGCTTATGTAATGATGCGGCTAATTTATGCATTTTTTCTAACGGCCGCCAGGGGCGCTCGAGCAGAAAAGGTAAGAGTGAGACAGGTGGAATATATGTGTCGAGGAAGACGCAAGTTTAATGTAACTTCGCTGTGCTACCGTGTTGCTGCTATGTTACTGCCGCGTCTCAGTGACTTTTACCGGTATGTTTTTTTAACCAGCCCTTTTAGTGCTGTGTTACTACCGTATTGCTGCTGTGTTACTGCCGCGTCACAGGCACTGTTTGGAAAGAAAAGCTAAGGTATATTACTAAAACTTTGAAAACTCTTTCTGTGTACCGTCTTTCTTTGTAAATATCTCATGTTTCAATGTGGGCACATGCGGCTTATAGACAGGTGCGGCTTATGTATGTACAAAATGTTTTTTCCTTTAAAAATGTACTGGATGAGGCTTATAATCAGGTGCGCTCTATAGTCCAGAAATTACGGTAATATATTTAAATATGCTTAGAAAGCATTTGACTTTAAGGGATAAAACTGTTGATATTCTGTATTTTATTTTCATCAGCAAATTGCATGAAAACACAAAAACCAACAATAAAAAAAAATCTCTCAATGCTTTCATTCTTTCCCTGCTGAAGACAGAAATGTTTAAAAACAGGTCTAGAATACACAAAAAGGCTAAATAACTTCCTAAAACAGCTGGGCACTGTCATTTTTTAGCAAACATTACTCAACCACAGGCACAGCTAGTGTAACAGTGCTGGGGTCTATTTTCAGCCATGAGTGTTAGAGAATAATTACCGTGGCAGGATGGTGTATGAGGAACTGACACAATACAAAGCCTGTGTTAATGGCAATATAGAAACAGTGTCACAAAGGAACAACAGTGTGTCTCAGTAATGTGTCTTTTGGACAAAAATTGAGATTAATGGCACAGAGGAATAAGTAATATTAGACTTTGGATCAATTCATTATTGGTTTTGGTGTTCTCATGGGATTTGTTGACCTCTACAAAATATAGAATGTCAACATCCTTTGAGGGTAACAGGATAATCATAGTATTCTGTGTTTTATACACACTTTTATAACATCTTTAACTGGGAATGACGCATGGCAGCCGAACAGCTGAAGTCCCTATTAGCCACACACCACTGGTGTTACTTTTTGTTGCTAAAAGCCATTATCACCAAGGAAAGTTCAGTTTATTTAAACTTAATTATCAAGTGAAAGACAACTTAGTTCACCTACACTCTTTTAGCGACGTATTATGTGTCCTGACACTACTTCACCAGTCAAACCAGATGCTCAAAATAATTTTAAAAAAAGTGAAAAATAACTCAGCAACACCAGCGTCCTCCTTTAAGTGTTTCACCACATCACTTTCAGATGTCTAATGAAGGCGATGTGGCAAAACATGTGTTTGAATAAAGTGAATACTTTTCCAACACGTCAGTCAGCATATTTTTTTTTCTTTCACATCCTCCTCCAGCAGCAGCCTGCTTTACATTCAGACAGTTACATACATACACAGACACTTCGAAAGTCGTTATTGAGGGCGAGGGAAGCACATCTCATTCACTTCATCCCCATACCCATTTTCTCAGCTCGTCCTTTAATTAGAGGGAGAGCGGCGGCATATCATTAAATGTACTAATTAGACAAACTACAGCTTAAACAACTTTTACATTATTCCATCATACTAAACAGACGTGAGCTGCGTTTTTTATACACATTGTGAGTGTATAAAAAGGGCAGAGCCTTGATGCAAAATTGCTATGTATATAAGGAACAAATGTGCATGTGGAGGGAGACAGCTGCTGTCTGTACAGTCTCATCTGCAATGCATGGAGTCAACTGTCAAACGCAAGGACATCTGCTGAGCTTTCCATTTAGGTGAATCGCTAATTAGAGCCAGACAGATATATTGGTCGGTTGATATCATCACCTCGATATTGGCTTAGCACAACTATATCTGTCTATATAGGTGTGGGCATATATGTTCATCCAATATTTCTTATGGAATAAAATGAAGATTGTTTGAGGCCCCTGGTCTGTATATAAAAACCTTTTTGAACAGAACATAATGTAGATTGTTTTTATTTGTTAGCTTTATATGCATGTATGTGACTTTTTCTTTATTCAGGCTTAAATAAACATTTTGGTCCATTGATGTTTTTTTTTTATTTACAGTTATTTGTAATTATTAAGAAATACTGGTGAAAATTTCAGTGCCCTGTTATCATTTTAGGCATTAAAGTTTAACATTGAACTGTGGAATATCCTGCTTCCATGAAGACGCACTATTGAGGGATCAGTGCAAAAGTGTGCATTTCAGTATATATTATATCTATATAAAGAATAGTGGCCCATATATTGATATATGATTTATTTTACTCCCAAATGTCTGTATCAGTTTGAAATATGTAGTATTGGTCAGGCTCTATTACCAATAATGTTTTTTTATGGCAAATACACCTTTCAAATGTGCTTGTTTTAGTTCAAAATGTTAAATATCGGACTCAGTTTGCAGTGTGTGGAACTTTACATCACTACCAGTACCAAGTCACAGTGTTAAAACAAGGTCGGGGGTTTCCTGTGTGAGGCAGAGCTGCAGCACAGAAAGTGGGTAAGTGGAGCTTGATCATGAGAGCGCATGTGTTTCTCATTCCTCGGGAAGTGGGCGACGTGGCTAAGATATCCCCGGAAGTGTTCGAGTCACACCAAGGACCTCAGGAACATGAGATCTGCCAAGATCAGCCAAAGATACGGCACAGAGGGAGCTGGGGCTAAAACATCACGCTCAGAAATAATAAAACAACAACTCAAATCCCAATGCAGATATTTAGGCCTACACAGCTAAAAGCAAACAAGCTGTTTCAGCAAACAGGGCATCAGCACCCTTGAGCCAAAGAAATGTAGCCATATTACAGTAAAATTAAGCCCATTAGTCTACAGTTAACATTCTTCCTTAAATGACTCAATGAAAAATAGAACTCAAATAAAAAAAAAAAAATCCAAAAACTAATTTAAAAATTTTCCCCCGACAGCTTTTTGTGCGTATGAGCATGTCTGTGTGCGTGTCAAGACCTGTCTGGCTTTTTGTTCATCATGTTAATTGACAGGAAGTGCTACTGCACATTCAACACCACTGAGATGAGATGTTTTTGTCAATGCCATGCAGGGCGCTGAAAGCCGAAAATACGATTTCGTAGTGAGACATAGAGACAAGTAGAAATAGTGAAGTGACAGAAACTCAACCTCAACGTTTAAATAAGTCCAAAATTTTGTCAAAAACACACACAGAACCACACACACTTGTAGGCAATGTGTGCAAAACGGTCTCGGACCTCCTCCCAAACAGAAAATATTTTTGTTTGTGTTTCATTAGGGAACTTAAACAACAAAGCCAGCAGAATAGGAGGAAGGGCAACGGAGGCATACTCAACTTCTCATTATGCAACACTTGCTCTGCAGTCTTTTCACAAAAACTTCTCTGGTGAAAAGTGGATGAGGCCATCTCATTATAATCAAATCCAAATGTGTCACCAACTCTCAGTTCACCCACTCTCAGTTTAGACACCTGCATTCCTGTTTTCCTCCTCTTAAAAAAAGATATATAGTGAAGATTCGTATTATCTGCGCTATGATATTACAGGAGTCAGGAGGTGATGAGGCCTGAGCGGTGCAATGCGTCATGTGTTACACTGTTCTTCAACCTTTTACTACAAGGAATAAGTGAGAAACACAGTACATCAAATGTCAGACTTTGATAGAGCATGTGGGCGAAAAGGTCTAGATGAAAGTCTCCAGTGTATTCAGTCTTCCTTGAATAGAAAAAAGAAAGAAAAGAAAAAGAAATACACATCCTGGCATTTATTCTCTACTCATAAGAAGTCGGTAAAGAACTATTGTTCTATTGTCTGTCCAAAACTGATTCTTTTATGAATTAAGAAAGGCATGACTTCCTGTGGAGAACTAACTGTTTAAAGGAGTACTATGTAAGTCCCTAGTGTTCAAAATGAGGACTACAGTCCAGATAATGAATTGGAGCCATAAACAGTATATCAAGTAGGTCAAATACCTTTTTATTCCCCAGACTCAAGGCTCAGGCAGTTTACCTGCAGCCTGCACACACAGACACTGAACAGGAGTGCAAGACGAACACAGCAAAGGCTGCGTACCAGTTCCTGAATGACACTTTTTTCAATATCAAATCCATTTTAACATAATAAATACATTACATATCACCTTACACATACTCACTTTGAAGAAAGAAGCCGTTCAAAGACCTGGTGGTAAAAAAAACAAAACAATGATTCCCATCTCTGGGTGTAACGTTTTGTTTTTCCTCAATGCCTCTTCGATGTGTAATGTTAGACAGCCAATCATCAGCATTATTAGATCTTACAAGCATGCTACACGCTTAATGGCTCACTGACACTGATGAGATTTACTCCTTATGCATTGGAAATTGGTATCGAATAACAAGGCATTTTTTGATACTTGGCAGTATTTAAGCAATTCAGTTACTGCCATAAAAGTGTTGAAGTTCGATACCCAGCTGTAAGAGCAAATTATATTTTGACAATAATAAGCAATGGTGAGTCTTCCAGTGTAAGTTGATCAGCTGTTTATAACTGTAAGCTGTCTGTCGAAGTAGTTTAGCCCATTATCTTGAAAATAAAAGCCCAGTGATTTGAAAATACACACTCTGAAGTTGGAGATCAGTGACTGCCTGCCAGACTCCATTAACATATTGCTCAGTTTAACTGTTACAAACATCTATTCCTTTTAAAGGATTATCATTGATTTCTTTCGACTCATAAGCAGACACTTACTCATTCCATGAACATTTGGCATTAACTTTAACTGTAATAAATGTGAAACAGGCAAATAAAAACAGTAATTCCAGCCCAAAATAGAAATTAGGAGACCTTACTGACTGTGGCGTTGCTGTCAGAGAAGCATGATACTTTAGGTATTCCTATATATTCTTGACAATATGACAAAAAACTGAAAAACACTTTTGGTTTGGAACTTAAAATAGCTGTTGAGCTCTCCTCATACTCAACCGGTTTTCTGATTGGTTTGTTGTATTCCCCCCTTGTTGTTGCAGCCTGCTTGCACTTTCTACATGTTACCCTGGTTTTCTTACACATATGGTCTTTTGTAACCACACTACTTACACTATGATTTTCAAATACTGAAAATTTACCATCATGATATGATTTGTTTTATCATTTAAAAAATGCATGGCAATATATCATGAATGACACAATATGGCACACCCTTAATTTCGTACAGATAATATATTACATATTTCTCCTTTAACACAGCCACTCACATACAAGCTGAACTGACAGAAAATGGCTACTCCTCAAAAGCGGCGAGATTGCACAGTAAATTTGATATTGTGTCAATCTGCTGTCGAGTGTGCTTCCAGAGTAACGCTGGTACATTGAATTAAGTGCATTAAATAGCTGGCGCGCTGGCTGATTGAGTGCATCAGGGGCTCTGATGAAAACCATTAACAAGATTAAACAAATTCAGGGCTAGTGACCTCTTTACCAGACCAGCTATAGCTTGTTCCCTGCACAGACTATGATAAACAATCTTCAGATGTGTCTCCACACACGGTGGCAGGACTGTACACAACAGCTCTGACAGTGTCAGGAAAATTTACTGTGTAAAGTGAGGTTTTCAATTTTCAATATGTGGCAATTGGATCGCTTAAGTGCCAAGAGCTTATGAGGTCATTCCTCAGGACAAGGTGTGCAGCCACGCATGAATTGTCTAGTTATTGATTCTGAAATAAATTCCGCTGCCTCCGGTGGATACATTACACTCCTCACACATTACTGGTGTTCATGAATGGTGATGGTTGATTACTGGCCATGTAAATGGGTGCATCTAACTCAACAGGTAGAGCGTGACACTGACGCCGCCAGGCTAGTGATTTGATCACAGCTCGGGCGAAACAGGCTGAAAATGTATATTGTTGCAGCCGCAGTACGGTGATTTAGAGAGAAGCACCTACAAAATGCAAGTTGTAAAATACCACTATAATAAAGCTGCAAATTCAAGAAAAATATGTGGAGTCAAATACCTTTGGAAATGTGGTTTTGTAGAAAACATCTGCCTAGTGCTGGTGAAAAATACCTAACCTGCAGCTCAATGGCCAAATGACTCAATGTGATCCATAAATAATACCACTGCACAAGGACTTAGTATGCATCACTTCCAAACAGGCTCTTCATGCCTGCCTGGGGCCATACAAGCAGTGAGACCTCTTCCCTTCCTCTTTAAATGCTTTTTGATGTTGGACTCTAATCAATACTTGAAGGCTGAATTTAGAAACGATAAATAAAACCGTGAAGAGCAATGTACTTGATACCTCTGTGAGAGCCTCTTTAGCAGCCACACTAGCCTGTACAGTTTTCTGTATGGAATGTATTCTTTCTGAATACACATTTTGTGTTTGTTTTATAGGTGTCATTTTATGTAGATTTGATCCTTTTTCATTCATGTTCGTCTAACTGTGTTTATGTACTAGAAAAAATATCACATGAGCTTCTTACTATAATGACAGTAAATAAAAAACAGGCATTGTTTCATGTAAATGCTACAATATAAATTGGATAAAAATCTAATTACAGATTTAGCTATACTTTATAGCCTAATTTAAATTAAAATGTAAATTTCTTTTGCACGTTAAGTTGAGATTTTTTCTGTGGAGGTCGCGCATACTGAAGCTGTAAGTATTCTTAGTATTCATGATGAATTCATTATCTACTGTCAGGTTTTAACATCATTACAATCTCCCCCCAAAAAAGCATGCTGAAACGTAATTGTAAGTTAGAGAAAATGAAATAATTTCTTTGTCACACCAAGATACTGTCAGTCTCCTGCAGTTCCTCTGATCCCCACTGTTACATCTTTAGAAACTAAAATTACAGTATTTGTTTCCAGCTGGTCAGACTGATTAATTTAGCTCTAAACTGAATCATTTCTAACATTTTCTGAGGCGAATACACATGTACACACACACACACACACACACACACGTATATGTATGCACACACACACATACATACATACATACATACACGCAAATTTGAGGGTTTCAGATTTAATTTCCTTAAAAACTAATAAAATCTAATTAGAGTAACTCTGTATATTACAGACAGGAAAAGAAATGTCAGACTTGGCTAGGTTCATGGTTTCATAGTGGTGGTCCAAACAACATGACCATGCTCCTGAGGTATTGTGATGCAAGAAATCTATTGGCATGTCACAATAAGATGGCTGCTAATTAGCCAGCAGGGATTACAAGACAATTACAGTGCCCATCATCTATGCCAACATATAACTCGTGACAAATGAGGACATCTGCTCGGACCACAGCTCCTCCACGCTCACACTCATGTTTGGCCTTACTGCTTGGTGGTTGTGTGTCAAGATATGAAAGTGTATACCATTCTGGCGAGTCAACAGCAAACTCTATGAATAGACAACCGCACAATTTCACATCAAAACTTATTGAAACCACCTTGGCACCGATTTCATCACCTACATGTAATCAAACTTGCAGCAAAACAAATCCAAGGCTGATAAACATGAGATCTAATGCGCATAGGAGTAGGAGCGAACAAAGCCTGAAAAACAGCATTCAATTGAGCAGTACTTGGCTGTGATTCAAGGTAATGATTCTAATCAAGCAAGAAACAACACTGCTGAGTGGTGGAGCCAATATGCAGGAGCGTTTAACTCCAATTCTTATGGCCCCGACATATGCTGGAAAATACAAGACCACATTTTTACTGAATTCAGAAGGACAAATTAATTGTTCAAGTCGTTTGAAATGCCAAACATTCTCTAACTCCTGCTTTTCAAACATGATGATTTGTTGCTTTTTCTGTTTTATATCAGTTTTAACTGGATACATTAATATGTCAGACCGCTGCTTGTAGACAATTTGAAGACATCACTGGTACTTTTTGTATGAACTAAATGCGTAATTGGCTACAGCCCTAAGAAACTTTACATAAGTTCAGTGCCCATGGTTTTCTAGTCTACTGACTGGCTCAAATGCAAGGTAATTTTTTATTTTAATATCAGCTTCCTTTAAGATTCCAGAGCCGTCTCCTTTATCTTAGTAAAAACCCAACTTTTAACCTTCAGTATAAAAGAAACATTGGCAAAAGGAGTTGTTTTGAAAAGTATTGTATGTATTGAAAAGATCAGAGTGATATTCACACTGCCCCCACAAATAACTTTGCAAATGCTTACATACACTTAACCATTAGCAGTAACAGTAAGGAATCTACTGCTATTCACCATCTGCGGCAATATATTTATCTACATTATTTAGGACTGCGAGGTATGGTGATATGATTCACAGTTAGTGGCAATCATCGTTTTTGTATCACATTTTTCATTTTCACTTAAAACGAATATTAAAATCATGACATGGTGTGACATTTGCTGGGGTCTGTACCAAACAACTTACATCTGGAGATTCAGGTTTTTGTGGGCCAGACTATCTCTGCAGCACTGTTTAAATGCTGTTGTCACACATTTTTCCTTCATCAAAAGATTTACAGCTTCTGCGATTTGGACATTGCACTTGGTACTTGCACTTAAATAATAATTTGATTAATTGTGCAGAGGCAGCCCTAATATTATTTCTATTTTGAGTCATGGAAATAAACACAGCAATTAAAGACATAACATACATACACTGAACACACTTGTAGAAACACATCTGTACCATGCACTTGAACTGGTTCCAGTCACGGGCAAAGTGCCTTTCACAGATTTCATACTGTAGTTCATGTGGCTCTGACCTGACTATAAGGTTAACTGACTTAATTGATCATAACACAGCAATGATGGGGCCATTAAGACCCTCTTCAAAAGACACACACTTGAATCCTGACCTTTAAAATAGGTCCTGACATTTAAAATAGGTCAGGATTCAAAGACTAGGGCTGCAGCTATCAATTAATTTTATTATCAATTAATCAGCACATTATTTTCTTAATTACAGATTTACTCGCTTTGTCTGTAGAGAATCAGAAAATAATGTACAACAGTGCAAGGTGATGTCTTCAAATGTTAATTTTGTCCAACCAACAGTGCAAAGCCTAAAACATACTCAGTTTTTTTACCATGTGTGACAAAAAGCAAACATCAGATCCAAACATTTGAGAAGCTCAAACAATGGAACACCGTTTTAGTTAAAGGAATGACTGAAGTGATTTTTCATTTGGAATCTAAGGGAGGAGGGAGTGGAGGGAAAAAAAAAACTTGCTTCAACCATAGATCTGATATTAAATAAAATTTCAGTATATATTAGCTATGCCTCCTACTCATGATTTGGACTGGAGAACTCATTTCTGGATGTTCAGTTTTTAATTATGGCTCCTTTAATCAGGCCTTAGCAATAATACATATATATATATATATATATATATATATATATATATATATATATATATATATATATATATATATATATATATACATATATATATATAATCTCAATATATACTGGAAATCATATTAAATTTTGAATATTGCTTTGTTGTGATAAGGCCTACGTCTGGCCTAAAAGTCTTTTCCTGGTTTTAAAGGCTGCATGACAGTAAAGGGATGCCATTTTCTGAACCTACCAGACTGTTCTAGCTGCTTCATTATTTGTCATTATATCCACATTACTGAGGATTATTAATCAAAAAATTTCATTGTGTTATTTTGTGAAAGCACCAATAGTCATCACTAAAATATTGTTGCAATAATCGGTCAAAAGATATCTTGATTTTTGATTTGTCCATATCACAAATAAACTGTTGCTGTTCTACACAAATCAGTTGTGTCTATTATCATCTTTTGACATGGAGATAATAGTTTGCAGCAAAGTTGTGAGTCCTGCCTGTGCCAAGCTGAATGACCTTAATGTTGCCCTTTGGAATCCTCAAAATATACTTTTATCTCTTTATTGATTGGGGATTTATAATATTCACTGGCTTGAATATAAGATGAACCTTTTATTTTATCTCAAAGCAACAACTCCCATTATATCGAGATGGCACTCACTAATGTATCTTGTGTGATTAAGGCTATTCAAAGCATTAAAATCTAAACATCACAGCAGCGCAGGTGATTGTGTTGAGAAGTGTGAGGCTGCTGAGTGGTTGCTAGCTCCCACCTGCCTCACGTCAGCTGTTCGGTGTGAGGACAGATGATCTCTGGAATCCCTGAGTGATTACTGGTTACCTGGGAATGGGTCTCCTCTGCTGTGGTAAACACTTGTGTTGCGAGGTTCAGATTAGCAGTGACAATAACACACAGCAGCTGTCACACCTTCAGCTCGTACCACAGTATGACAGGTAATTTTTAGCTGTACAGATTCCCGTTTATCTGAGAATCGAATGGAAGGTGTTTTAGTTTTTCTTTTTTAAACGTTCAACAAATTCAACTGTTGGCCGCACTGTCATACAAATTTCTTTTCACCGTCTAATAAATACGAGAGTTGTCTTTTAGGAGGTAACGTAAAACAATGTCTTTCTGAAATATGAAAATGTCAAAAGGAAAAGGCCGTGGTATTCAAATCCCTTGTTAATTAGGGTTCCACTACCAGGAGGGTTTGAATGTTTGTGTTGAAGAACAGAAACATTTGCATTCCCCAAAGGGGAGCGTGTCAACAGGATCGATAGGGTAGTCTCTAAACTCCTGTTCCGCCTCCAAAAAAAAACTATCTAACTCAGCACATCTTCTCCCTTGGAATTCTCTGAAATTAACCAACACCAAATTTTCACACTAGCTGCCTCTGTCATTTTTACAATACCACCGATTCCTTTAAAGCATCCAACAATGAGCTTTCAGATACAATATAGGCTATTAAGCACCTAGAAAAGGCCTAACGTCCCCTGAAATGCTTTGCTGTCCTTTTAGTAGCATGGTTAAATAGCAATGACCTCCCCACTTCCATTGTTGTTTCAGAGTTTTCTCTTGAAATAGAGAAAGCTCCCAGAGAGACAGTCGAAGAGTGTGAGAGAAACAAACAGAACATCAATCTCATTCTAAACCCAAAGGAAAGAACACAGGGACTGGTCTCTCAGGGTGTTAACTTAAGGGAGGGGTAAAAAAAAACACATTCAACAAGGAATTAATGAAATTGGTTTAGCACTGGAGTGGAAAAGTGAATATCCACTAAGAGTTAAGCTCATAGTCTGTCAAACTGTATTTGATTACAACTATACTTTAATTTACCACTTATAGTACGTCAAGCGTTCATGATAAATGACCCACAATGATCAAGTCTGACATGTAGTGAATTCTACTCTGCAGCTTAGCGTATATCCAAAAATAAACAATCATCAAATCATGATGCCATACGTCAAAATAACCTGCTTATCATACTTCTTCGATAGCACACATTTAAATTCTCAGCACCCAAATTTGTCAATGCTGCAGTTGAGTGCATTGATTTTTTTATTTCAACCTTCAACTACCTTCCTTACTGCTGCATGTCTTTCTAATTTTGGTGACTGGAATCTTCGTAATCATCATCACCAAGCCTAATATTTTCCATCTGGAAAGATGGCAACATTTTAAGAAATCTTTTGGGTGTTAGGCTGTTGATAGCGGCAGCTGTTTTCTCTTCGAGTCTCCTCTCTTCTCTTCGCAAAGGACCTTTTCAGACAAAACTTTGAAAAGGTGGGCCTAGAGGTTGATTATACAGTAGTGTAATATGAAATGTGAGTCAAACTGGTTCTGTTAAGTGATAAAAACAGCCTAACTGGAAATTATACAGCCAACACTTATGATTACAGCAGCAGCTAACCCAAGGATAATGTTTTTTTAAAGCAGAGTTCTAAAATCACACTCTTCTTCACAAAAACTCTCATCTCATCATGTGAATTCAACTCAACTCAAGAATAATGATATTTAGAAATAAGAGATATGAATGATAGCACTGGTTGAGGTTTTTGGCAGGGATGGGGATTAATATACTGAAGTACACTCTGAAAATAAGATATGCAGCTTATATTTTATGCATTTCAATGACACAAAGTAGACCTATATAAAAATGTAGTTATATTATATAATATTATATTATAATATTATATTATATTCTACTTTTGCAGGGTAATTTGTTATATTTCTGTATACATATTTATTTCATACTAAGACTGTCTTTTTATTTATTCAAAATAAAATTTCCAGTGTCTGCCATCCTCATCATCAAATGCGTAAAGGGCTTGTATTCATATCGCGTTTTTCTCAGACAGAAAAGTGCAAGCAGAGCACCAAGGAACGCAGGGATGAAACACTTGTGCGGTCAGAGAGAAAAAGAAACGCTGAACGTGGGTTTTGCTGCTATGACGACACTATTTTGACAATTTCCAACACTCCGCTATTAGCTTAACAAGCACATTGTGGTTGTGTAAAATCACTGCAAACAAAGCAGACTGAAATATCACTGTTCTACTTCTCTGCCGCTCTCTTTTTTGCTCTGCGAGTGCGTTTTGAAGCTGAACACCGCCCTCAGTCATGCAAAGGAGAGTACAGAGAAGCTATAGCGTGAACATAAATGACAGCAAAACATGGCCGAGAACTCTCAGCATTGTTTTTTTTTTTCCTGTCACTGTTAGGATTGTTTCTGACTGACGGATCATAAAGTAGCCTAATCTTATCTCTAGTGAGCAACTGAGAAGAAATACTAGGTTTTAACAGAATGAACAGACATAAAAAAAAAAGATATTTCAAAAGTACCTTCGATACAGAGCTGCTATTACGTAATGAGGTCTTGCAAGTTTTCAGTAAAATTGTAAATGCACCCAGTCAGTACATATCTTCATCACAAGAGCTACTATCGAGCGATATAATGTCATCAGATTTTTTAACTCTTACATATTGATATCAGCCTGTCAGACAACAATGAACAAAAAAGCCACATAATGATAACAAATTTGTCAAAATAAATCTTATACACAAATTATACGATTAAAAACAGCCCACCGAAACCACTAGCACTGTTAAAGCTTCCAGTTGCATAACAATGCCCACAGGTGTACTTTTTCGTAAAATGTGTAAAACAACAGCCAATGTCAAAGATCTAAGGGCTGTCAGGTTTGTATGGCATTGTTTCAATTTCATTTAAGCATGCCGTTCTTCCATTCGAACAAAACACTTGTCTGTCCTGACACTGATAACTACCATACAAAGAGACTTACCACTGTAGAGTTTCAAGAGCTGGGTGATGATGGCTACATTTGTAAAAGACTGTAGTGACTGCATTTTAAACTAAAAGTGACCTAAATGCATAGTAACACAAGTACAATATCATTTCCATATGCTCAGGTTCAGGCATTTTCTACAGCTGTTCAAAATAAGAATATTATTTATGCAAATGTTAAAATTCATCAAACGCTACTGGACGCTTATTCAACAAGCTTATTTTGCATTCTGCAGAGCACCTTCAGCTTGATAAAACACGCACAGCCTGATCCTATATCTTCAGTGATTGTCGCCATAATTCATGACAGGGAAAATGAGCCTCTTGGTTGGGATAGCCTACTTTTGAATTTGTTTTTCTTCGCCTCTGAAAAAGACAATCTTGAATGTAGCCCACCAAAAAGGAAAAAAAAAAAAAAAAAAAAAACAATGAGCACAAAGCAAACACATGCTCTGTTGACCCACAATAACACAATGCAGGAAAAGGCAGCCTGAAGGTTCCATTGTTTCCACTCTCCACAGGGCAGCAGTGACTGACAGTTCGGCTGTAAGTAAAGCTGACACAGTATCACATCGCAGCGAGATTGTTTAAGGGGAAAGAGGACGTGGCGACTGAAGGACACAGGACATTTATTGATATGGTTAAGTCCTTGAGTGCAGCAGTATATGTCCTTCAGTGACACTGCCTTATTGCGTGGACATTAATCACTATTGTCATGAAGCACAGGAAATAAGTGCACTAGTCCCCCCCTGCCCCCCCAACAGCATTTTTGCTCCCTTGTTTCGACCAGCCTGGTTGAATCCAGCGTGTGAGTGTCTGTTTGTGTGTGTGCGTGATTTGGGTTGGATGTTGCTGGGACAGATGAAATGATTTGGAGTGAAGTGGCTGTGAGTCATTCTAAATGATTAAAATGCTACTGTGACCAGCTTGGAGTATCTTGGCTGAAAGAGCACGTGAACTCAACCATACACACCAAGTAATGAAGTGATGACTGATTGCCTTGATTAACATAAGTTATACAAATAAACAGTTTAATCACAATTAATGTCAAATTACTATAATTATCTTATGAAATAAAGCACTGTTCTCATAATGTTGAGCTCACAGCAACTGAATGGTGCACCTCAATATTAATGCCCGCAATCTCCAGACAGGATGACCTCGCCCGTAATGTCCCGCTGGTCGTTCCGGTTCAGTTGTGGCTCCAGGAAATGTTGCATTGCCAGTCTGCCTATGTGCACCAGATGTGTGAACAGACCATCTCAATGACATAAAAAGTGTTGACGATTTGTGTGCGTCTTTGCATGAATCTATAGCAAAAATTGTTTCCTTGTTTGTTTATGTCTCCCACAACTGGGAAACAGGCAGGACTTGCCACGGACTGGTTCACACTTAAAGGTCTGATTCAAAGAATCAAACCAATGCAAGAATGATGCATTGTTTCAATTTTCCAACTCATCTGGTTTGCATTCACAAAGGCAAAACTCAAAAGGTCCATAAATTGTAAACCCAAACTCTGGCTATAAATGTTGGACATTACATTTCCTATACATTCTCCATTGTTTTGGTATTTAAAAGTTTTATTATGAAGCAGCTAAATCAGAAAATGGGTTATCATCAGCATTAACTTAATGACATACAGCTGAAAACAAGCATGAAACAATTAAATATGGCACATACAGAGACGAAGGAGAGAAACTAATCTTTACGCCAAACATTAGTTACACAAACTTGTGTAACTAATGAAATGACACAATTCAAATGGTGTTCACACCAGACATTAATCACTTCAGAGGTTGTTTCATCAGTCTGGCAGCACCCTTTCAAAGCGGATCAGAGTGGCTGTTTGGTCCAGACCAGAGTTCGAATCCGTTGTTCACACCAAACCAAATAAACTGTGCTGAGGGAGCAGACACTCCAGGATTCACTTCAACTGGATTATGCTGCTATCATGTTTAGAGTTTGATGTATGTTAAGTATGAACATATTACTCAAAGATATTTTTAAGACTTTTGGCTATTTGATTTTCTAATGTGGTTTGGGTGGATACTACTGGCTATATGAATTAGGTCTGGGCGATATGGCTGAAAAGCCTATCACAATAATTTCATACCAGTCAATATCTTTAATTATTTATCATGCGGGTTGTGACTGACAACATGTTTTGTACACCAAGGGGTGGAAGCAGCTGAGGGGATAACATGAGTAAATATCACAATATTTTTGCCCAATACCTCAATATTGCAAAAGTATTGTAGGGATTGGTGCTTTCACAAAATATTGAGCCAATGAGATTTTTTGGTAATCATCAGTCATGTGGACATAATGACTAACTGGGCAAAGGCAAATCATAGAGCAGCTAGAACAGTCTGATAAGTTCAGAAAATTACATCACTTTGCTGTAATGTGGACTTTAAAACCAGGAAAAGACGACACTTATGCCATATCACAATATCTGGTCTTATATCACGATACAATTTATTATTGATATGCTGCCCGGCCCTAATATGAATACTATTGGATTCACTCACAGCTGAAAAATTCTTATCGTCAACAATGATGGGATTGCTCTGAAGACAGCCAAACACACACAAAAAATAAAATAACAAATCCAATAATAAAAACATTTTTGCAATATTTGAAGCTGTGTATGAAGCAGTTTTGTAAAAGATGTAGTAGATGTTCAAAGACTGAGTTTGAGTCGAATCCTTTGACACACACTTTTCTTTCATACGACTACAAAACAGTGAAGTACTTTGATTTCGTATGCAGTAACTTACTGCACTTTCATCATTTATTAGCACTGTTTCATGTTATGAAAATAAACAGCGTCTCTTCAGTCGATTTCGTAGAGCTTATGGCGACTCTTGCGTCAGAGCACACAACTAGTTACATCTGGCATGGAAAGACAGAACTAGTATTATGTTTTAAAAAGCTCAACACATGACCACACATTTATAAAATCAACAGCCTCAGGGCCACAGATCATACATCAAATACGTTTGAAAAATTGACTGAATTAATCATGAATTTGGAAAGTAACTCAAGATTGCAAATGTTTACTTACACTTGCATTGGCTACACCAGTGACGTGTACAATACGAAGGTTTTACATAGCCAGACGTTCTTTGTGCTACCTTGTTAGACAAAACTTAAAACTAAAACAGTGATTATCAATTATCTTTCTTAACACAGATTGTCTTCATCAGACTCTGTTCATTTAAGTTCAACACAGTCCCATAATAAAGGATACATGGAAATCACCATAGTTTTTGGTCATATATTAGTGAAATTAATGTTACCGATTAACTATTCTCTCTGACAATATTTTAATCAATTCTCTAATCTGTGTTCTATAAGCTTAAATACCACCAGTGTAAAAGAGACTTAGCAGCAAAGTAGGGCCAAGTATAAAAACATAAGTATATATTTCTACATTATCAAGTGAAAGCAATGCATACAGTTTGTGTGACTGTAACCACATACCTTTGTTCAGTGGCATTTCAAATGTATGCAAGTCTCAACAATTTTGCCTTTACATATATATATTCCCTCAGCTATGAGTCTATATCACTTCTAGAAAATATTGTCAGGAAAAGGATAAGTTAAATGGTGACTCATTTTATGGTCGATTTAAATTCAGAACTCCAAACATAGCCTCCTGTGATGCAGGTTAAGTGTGCAGCTCAAGTTACCCTCGGAACAAGCCAGGTTAAGAGAAAGCCACCTTCATGACATTGAAAACTCTGGCTTTAGGCTCAGTATACCTCGCTAACCCATTAATCTTGCTTAGCAGTACACCCCTCAGGGATATTATGAGCAATTTCCGAAACAGCATTTCCCATTTGTAAGGACATTCTGTAACAGTAATACTGAACCGAAAATTAAGAAAACATTTTAAACCTTAAATGATTCAAAGGTTTGTGAAAATTAGTCTAGACTGTCTTCTCTGCCCTAAATACTGATATATATTTACATTCAAGTTACTTAAAGTGCCCTATATTTAACACAGGGCCCAATTACATAAACAAGAGTAACTTTATGTTGTCTGTAACTACAATTTATGGAGGAAACTGTGAAATGTGTTGCCTTTTATTATCCCACCTTTGATTTTCACACTTCTTCCACAGCTGATCAGTTTGAAGAAAACATGATGAGGTGCTTTTCCCAAACCACAGGAATGGTCACTGCTTAACCAGTATACTACACAATACAAAATAAACAACACACCAAGTCACAAAACCAGACTACGGTCTCACTTCAACGCCATCGCTGCTCAAACAATGTTATTAATAACAAAATGGCTTTGTTGTTTTAAAATTTATCCACTGTAATTAGACAGATAGACAAGCTAGTCATTAAATTTGAAAGTAATAAGCGAAGGATGAGCATCCCTAGCAAAAAGGATAAACAGCGAATTATCTGCACGAGTGAAAAGTGATTACAGTTGCAATGTTTCCCCATCGGACCATTTAGTGGGTGGCACAAGCAGCTGGTGGAGAGACAACAGATAACAGTGAGCCGAGCCCATCCATGATGGAGACGGAGCATATGTTACTGATGCTATTTTTAAAACATCGAGAAAGTTAGTTTTGTGATGTTCTGTCAGTTTTGTATGCGTTGAACCAATTATCCAGAGGAGGTGGAGGAGGACCTTGATGATAATGATGCTGTTGCCAGCATCAGTGATGTTCGGACAGCTGGCATCCTGCTGGCACAGCAGTACATCAGGACCTCATTAATAACATAATAATAATATGTTTGCTCACTAATATTCTATTTGCATTGGACAGTGATGGTGTCATTTGAAAAGGACAATTACACACAAGCAAAACACGGCCGATAAAATTGTTTATTTTAATTCCCTAAATCCTTGCTTATTTAAGTCCTATTGTCAATGCTACCAATTATTCCCAAGGATTTACGCCTTCATCCTTTTTTTTATGGTCATATTCACATATCATGCAATAATTTCCTCATTACTTAAATGATGCAATCACAAGAATTTGTATTAATGACAAGCTATGCTTCTAATGACAACTACAAAGGTGCAATTCCAACAACACAACTTTAAAACAAACCATATATTATTTGAATTACTTTTCACCACACCTCCTGATAATTTTCTTGAAGAATTTGTTATCTCTGTATTATTGTAAAGAGTGATTTGGGGTGGGGGGGTGGGGGTGGGTGGTAGTGAGAAAAGACATGCAAGACTGCATTTCCAAATTGGAAAATATCATGAAAATCAGGCCAATTTTATCTACAGCTATGCCTTTAAATCCAGTATGCATTGATTTAAGACAGAAACTAATCCTCCTCCCTTTGAAATCTGATTTTCATGTTAACTCATGCGCAAATTAAGTAGTACTGTCTGCAATGTAAACTAAAATGGTAGATGAATACAGTTATATGAAAGTGTACAAGTTGTTAAATTGGATTTATCCTCCACCACTTTCTCCCTGGTCTACCAGTCAACCTGTATTGCCTTTCCACTGCGTGTCAGAGGTCTGGTGAGACATGCCATGTGAGAAAACTCCGCTGTGTTACGGGGCTTGGAAGGCTACTAGTCGATAAAGCTGCAAACTAAGGACGTGGAAGCATGGAACCGGGGGATTTTGGGGCAGAGAGAGGGGGTGACTCAGAGAGGAACCATTCTCCTGTGTTACATCACGGCTGCCTCTCTATGGGGGGTGATTGGTGCCACACAGTTCAAAACATCTAACATACACGAGATGCACAGTAACCTTTAGTGTTATACCACCGTCTCTCAAGTGGAAACAATGTTGAAATGAAATTCAACATAGCCTAATGGACTATACAATATAGATGTTAATTCTGCAAATGCTTCTAATGGTATGATGACAAAACCAGACAGATAAATTGGTGAGCAATTATCAGCTGATACTAGCTTTTTTTGTTGGCTGACAAAACTTAAAAAGGGCAGAACGGACAAAAAATGTTTGCAGTAATATAGTAGCATAGTTTGCCCACAAGAGAGCACTAACAAGTTTACTTTTGAAACATGAACTTTCTCGCTCAGTACACTCATTTTCACAATTCTTTATTAACCATATATAAAGCATAATTAGCAGAACTATTATCTTTATATTCAGGAGACATGATGTCATGTCAGTCGATATATGATGATCTGTTTTTTTTTTTTAGTTCTGAAATATCAATAACTGTATCACCCTTAAAAATCCAGCAAAGGTTGGGCTACATATCAGACCAGTAACAATTGAAGCTATTGCAGCAAAAGAACACTTTGCTCATCTATTTGATGAGACAGGTGTGTGGGAGAGGGACAAGTAGACCAAAAATTTCCAAAAGAATTTAAGCACACCGTCTAACTTGCAAAATAACATTTATTTGCAACGCTGCGGTACTAACACTTTGCAAATAAATGTTATGTTGCAAGTTACAGGGTGTGCTGAATTTCTGTTGCCATAAGAAATAGTATGCCACAAAAATCTGATTAACATCAGAGGAAATGTGTAAAAGCTGGCTGTTTCTAAACAATGAGGACTTTTTTGACAATACAGTCACATTTATTACTGGTCTAAATTTACTTCAGCTCAAAAGTGTGAATAAAAAGCTTTAACTTCAGTATCTGCATTATTCGGATTGTCTTCCATTGTTCCTTAATTCCATTAGACCACTTTTTGATGCCATATTGTGTTTTTGGTCACTTTTTCAGTCTTTAAAAGGGTGTTTCTCCAACCTCCCAATTCAACCTGTCATATTGCTGATGCTTAACTCAAACCAACCATAGCTCTTATTCCATCCAGTTATGTTAATCTAAATCAGGCTGTATCAGGGTTTGGGGAAACACTACTTGAAGGAGAAAACAGACTTTAGCCTTATTTTCACAGGACTAGTCCTGCTGTGAGACCTCATGTGATTTACAGATTACCTTCCCACGTCTCTGTAGCATGCAGCACATTCACACAAAAAAGCAAAGTCTGTATTTTACTTGACTTTACTGACATCATCCTTCAAATGTGATGTCAAGACTCTGTGTAAAATCAGTATTTCAGAAATGGAGCATCTGGTCATCAGAATGCATATTAAACATAGTTTAGATTTGTTTTGTACCCTTTCTGTACATTCATTCATATGCAGCTCACCTTCTCTGTCATCATCACTCCTTGTAAACGTCAATACAGTCAATCTCACAGCACAGCTGTTGACTGCTGTTCAACACATTATGAGCTGTGATCAAATTTCAAACTTGTTCAGTTGTCTGACAATGAAAAACAAATGTTTTAAGGACAGTGCGACCCCCAGTCATAGAGATGTCAATTTGCACGGGACTAAAGTTATCACAGGATTTCTGTATTGTAGAAATATAAGTACTGGCAGGAATCTGGTACTACAATAGGTATCAAGATATAAGTATTAAAATATATTGCATTACTGTAAACAAGTTTTTTTTTTTCCTAATTAGGATAACTGCCATGTATGAACACCATCATATGGATAAAAAAAAAGGTTAGGGTTTACTTTTGTATTCAATCAGAACAGTGAAGGCATAACAACAACAATATCTAGCAGTCTGAGGTTTAAACAACACAAAAAGAACCACTGCCACAAATTTTTGCATGTATCATGCCATTATGATACAGTGTTTTCAGAACTGTTACAGTATCACAAAGTATCATATTACGATCCTTAAGTGTGTCAATATTTTCTTACACCGTTAAGAAATATGGTAGGGTAATTCGAGGTGGAATTTTTACTTTGCAAATTAAAGACATGGCAAATTCACACAGGGTTAAAATCACAGACAATGTCCACAATTATTCCAAATCACAAGAGTCCCCAGGTAATGCAGTCCTGTTCAAATACAGCTGTTCACACAAGACAAGTGTTGCACCATATTCTGTAACTGCAACAACTTTTCATTGTTGATTAATCTGTTGATTATTTTCTTGATTAATCGATTAGTTGTTTGGTCTATCAGATGTCAGACAATGACAAAAAATGTTGAGCAGTGTTTTCAAAAGCCTAAGATATCCTCAAATGACTTGTTTTGCCCACAGCCCAAACATAATCAGGAGTACAGAAAATATTCACATTTAAGAAGCTGGAATCAGAGAATTTTGATTTTTTTTTATTACTCAAAACAGTTAATTGATTATCAACATAACTGGTAATCAGTTTCATAATCCATTAATTATAGGAGCTCTACACTTCACGACTTAATATTTAAAAACAACCCATCGATCTTGATTAATAGTTAAATCTTGACTGGCACAGAATCTGATGGGTCACAAATTCTGGGATAACACCAGTAATCCCAGACTGGTATAGCCGATGTTCCCGGATTTGTGCCCCAGTCAGTGGCATTAATCGCCCCTCATACATGCACAGACCCATCCACGAGCCAACAGCGCTAACTATCGCCCTCATCCCCGTTTCTACCTACGCACATGACAGCGAGCATACAGAGATTATACCTCCACATACACCAAGACCACAACTATAGTAAGCCTATAATAGAACTTGAGACACCTCGTAAACACCACAACAAAACTACACGTTTGACGGAGAGAAAAAAAATCCAGCAATTCCACAGAAGATAAAGTAACTCACAATTCTTCTGAGTGCCTATATGTTAACGTATATTAGCTGCATTTCCTGAGATAAATGAATTCTCGAGACCACGTCGTGTGTGAATAACCAGTGTTGTAGCAAACATGTGAAACGTCAAACATGAGTTGTTGGACCACCGGAACCAGGACTAAATGTTCAAATTGAGGGGAGGGGGGGGCAGTTTGCGCCATAGTCCCGCTGCCTAATCAATAACATGCACACAAATCACGGTGGCTAAACGTCTCAGCCGTTAACGTAACCGTTGGTCGTTAAACTCAGCTCGGCCCTGTGACCGTTAGTGGAACGTTAGGCTTAACGTTCCATCTGAAAAATTCGACAGCCAAAACTCGCTTTCGGTTATAAAAGACCAATTCAACACTGTGTGCACTCAAGTTGGGCTACACAAACGATAGCTAACCCGTGTTGCAAGTACTTACCAGGATGACAGTCTTTGTGTTTGGGGAAGGTTAAAAACATTAAGGATAAAATCCACCAGTAACTCGGTTCCCGTATTCTCCGCATGTTAGACTACTCATCGAGAGTAACGAAAAAGGCAACGGGTGACAAAGTTTCAGAGTCTTTTCTCTTCTTTAAAAGAAACAATCACATACACTCGACCGAAGCTGAAAGCGAAGTTGGCACAGCAGCCACGAAGGCAGAGCATCAAAGTCCTGCCTGGTTAGCGGTTACTGGCGACAGACAGAGTCACTGCTTTTTCAAAAAGAAGAAGACACATTTATTATTCGCCTCCAGTCCGAGCAGAGCAGGGGCTGCTTTTAGCTTCGAGGAATAAAACGTTACGCACGCCACAGCTGTGCAGAAACACTTCAAAATCTGTTGGACTCCACCGTGCCTGTAGCGGGCTTCCAGATAGCGACATTCCCGAAGTGTGGAGGGGTCAATCGGCGATCAATCGCTGTCTTTAACTACACGGAAAAGTGGTCGAATATTATTGATTACACGTGGTCATTATTAAGTGATTATCCGCGGCGTCAGCGTGACGAAGGGCAAAGCACAACGCGAAGAAAAGTGGAGCTGGAAACGTCCCATTCTTCCATCCAGGAAGTAGACTAGCGGTCAGGCATGCATGGATATCTGGCTACTGGTCCCATCCTACCCGGACAGGCAGGCTGCGTGTGAGGGGGAGCCAGCAGGCAGGCAGGCAGCGCGGGGCGGGAGCAGCGGAGGGAGGGGAGGCGGTTCTTGGATTTGCTGAATGCAAAATGACTCGGAACGGACCCAGAGGCTGCTTTCTGTCTACGGTGCTGTGATAAGGAAGACTCCAGAAATCAGTGGCTCATGTCAGATTGTCAAGTCACCAAAGTCCACACTGGAATTCTGCTGCCTCTTTTAAATGTTGCATCAAACATGTTGCATCAAAATGATGAAACACTGCTTTGAATATTATCTAGCAGAGGCCATTTTAGAGTGGATTGAAGCCTGCTCAGAAATATAAAATAGACTCCGTCCCTGCTACATCCACTGATTTCAACCCCCATCCTGTCATCTCTGTGTTTTGTTGCTTCCTCCCAGGCCCCATTATTAAAATGACCCTCCTGTGGCCACACAGTGATGTCCCTTTGCCTCCTGCTGGCAGAACTGTGAATGGAATACTTTAGCAGTAATCATCACCTGGAATATCATCATGTATGAGTGTGTACTGATCGGAGAATTATGCATCCACCGGTGACACTCCCCTAGGTAAATGTGTAGTCAGTGGTGTTCTTGCAGAACTATCCAGCTGGACATTTAATTTGGGGAATCTGATTAAATTTCTCATTTAATTACCCAGTTCTCTGCAGGGCCATTGAAGACAGTCACAAGGGCCCTTTGCTTTTAATGTGGGCCATCTGCTTCCTCTCCAAAATGCCTACCTTTTCAAAGCCCCCACAGCCTCGTGGGCATCCTCGCACGATCCTCCAGGCTGCACTACCTCAATGCGCGCTGCAAAACATTACCGTGGCTGACAATACTCCAGACCTGACTGTATTCTGACTGATCAAGTGCAATTAACCTGAACAGAAGTTTCTGAATACTTTCCAGTTTTCTTTTCCATCTTGGTCTGTTAGGTGACACAACAGGACAGCCCTCTGAATTAATCATGCAGACTCCAAATATCTTCCTGCAATAGACCCATAACACTTACCCTTATCTCTATCAAACCAACAGAACATCACGATGTACATAAACAAATAAAGTCAACTGTAGTTCTAATGCACACAAATATATACAATTGTAAATGATACATTTAAGATTGCATTTGCTTTCAACCTTATTTGTGAATACAGAGTGCCTTGTATGTATCACATATAGTTAACACAATTAATCAGTGTGTTGATTGACAGAAAATCTATGACTAATCAGTTACTTTTTCTGAAGGCCCACTTTCGAAAAAGAGTAAAGTGCCAAGGGATCGGACATTTACATGTCTGACATGTAAAGTTAGGAATTTGAATGTGTATAACAATGCACCTTTTTATTTTTTTTCTCCACTTAATTAGTTTTCACAATGGAAAATAAACATTATATACAAGAATAAAGGGAAAAACAAAGCACTCTTGTAATCCTAGATTAAAAGCAGCCTGCTGTTTTAATAAACATGATGTTGCATTTAAAATCTATTGTCATTCAGTTTGACTCCCATGAATTCGTTTTGCTTAAATGGCCTGAGTTAAAACTTTTTAAAATAATAATTGTCTCTGTGCTTGGAGGCAAAATATGCAGGACTTTCCCTCAATACCAATCACAGACTCATACAAGTATAATCCCTCTCTATCATCACCCATGACCCGCCAGGAGTGTGTGGCGGTGCGTGCATCCACAGAGAAGCCACCCTCTGCCTGTACCTTCTTATTTCCTCTTCATCTTATTTTGCTGTGCTTGGGTTGCTTTATCAACCCAAAACGCTGGTATTTAGCATCCCGGGAATGAGACTAAACAATCAAATCTTTCTGGTGCATTTACACACAGTAACTGACAAGTTCTACTTTTTCTACCTTTCACAATAGACATAACAAATGAATGGGCTAATTAGCATACTAATAAAATGACAAACTTCTAAATGTTGACATTGTAAACCAAATTTGCCCTCATTGTTGCCCCTGTAGACAAAACATGATAAAGCGTCTCTCAGGTGCCTTTCCAGTGGAGAAAACATGATGCAATGCCATGTAGGTTGCCCTACATGCTAAAAAAAATTTTGGCCTCTATGTGCTACTCAGTGGGTGAAAAGTTAATAGTTTCCTGTGTTTTTATTACAGAAGTGTAGAAGTTGCTAAACTTTAAGGCACATAATAAAAAAAGAATCATCTCATCCAGGTTTTATAATTGTGTCACCATAAATGCATCATGACTTTCTGTGCACTGGTGCTCCACCGTATACAACTAGTGTCCTTTTTCCTTTGTTTGCCCTCAGACAGCCTGAATCCACCCCTGTAAATACCCAAAAACCTGTAATGTTAGCAGACTATTAAAATAAAATCACAAGATATGCTTTTTTCATATTCATAAAAGATCAGAGGGCTGGATTGAGGTAGTTAAAGGCCACCAATTTAATAGGCCTGGCTTAAGTTATTTCTCAGGTGAAAATGTCAAACATTCTCCAGCTTCACTGAGAAAAATTGCTGCCTTTTTTAAAAAATCTTTTGTAATAGTAAACTGAATATCTTTGGGTTTTGGACCAATTTTAAGACGCCACATTGGGCTGTGGGTGGACTTCAAACTTTTTCAAACAGCAGGGTAAACACGTGTTACTAATGATACTAATTAAGGTACCACGCCATTTAGCGTACCAGAGACTTTACATTGAGCCAACATGCACAATAGCAGCACGCTGACTCTGTTTGACCTGAATCGAACAGAACCTTAATAAGCATCATTTGTAACACCTGTGTTTACCCTAATATTTCTTGTCAAAGTGGCTGCTGTGAGAAAGGTCTATTGATTAATTAAGAAAATAACCAAGATTAATCTATCATGAAAGATAGAGTCCTAATTTTAAAGTTTAAACATGCCCCCCTCACGACTGTTTGAGCAAATTACTTTTCATGTAGTAGAATAATTATGCAGCCTCTCAGAGTTGGAGAAATAGCACACAAACAGCAATCAGTGTAGACTTAAGTAATGGAAAGTCTAAAATTAAAAGGCCATGGTAGCATTTGTCGTTGTGATTGAAGCAATAAGCCACAAGGCTCCTCAAAGACAACGCTGTGATGTACTTTGTGTGTTTTCCAAAACGTTGTCTCACAGCTGTTTTGAAATCAAACACCATGACATGATACAGGCTCATAGCTTCAATAAAAAAGGATGTAAGAGTTCCACAATGTTTTATTTTATTTCCAATAACACTCAAATAACAATAAAACAAAACAGAAGGGAGACATGCTCTTGATGATAAATCTTAACTTGAGAATATTAAAAACAAAATGCAAATAAGGAGCTCTACATCAGATGAGTGTCATAGATTAATTTCGTGGTTGCATCTCAGCCCCTGTTGAATCTCAATTTCCTCCTCAACAGTAACACTTATTAGCCTCCCTGCATGCCGTGCGCTGCAGCATTCTAAAACGTGAAATAAAGGGAACTGTAGAATTAATTAAACAGCAATAAGTTGCCTTCATTGAAGCCTGACTAATGCACCCAGGTGATGCTGCATTCATTAGGTCAAAGCTACGCCTTTTTCATGCAGAGACGGTGATCTGTTTCCCAAATAGGTGCAAATACATGAAAGCAATCACAGCCGACATAGTGTAAATTGAGTCATGACCATTATTTTTCGTCTGTTTTGGATGCATCATGCAGCGCTTTGTGCCAAGACTTTGAAAATTCAAGGAAAAAGTTACCAAAAGTGCCCTCCGCTCCGCACAGCACATCTTTGCACTTTCTAGTAGTTTCATGAGGCATTTGCAGTGTGTCCTTTGACATCTGACATTCTAATCTTTTGCACCCTTTGGGAGCTAAGACCCCTAAAGGCATCCTAACACTTTCTCTGACAGTAAAAATGTACTTCAGATTAAAAAAAGAAAGGAAAAACTGAGGTATACATGATTCATTCGAGTCCAGCCATGACACCGGCATTGTCCCACGGGCATCTCCTTCCTCTTTGCCCTTAAGTGGTTTGAGAATCATACTTGTATTATTTTTTCAAACACATTTCACATGTTGACAGTTGGTACATAATGTAAGACTGTGTGCATCAATTATGTAATGCAATTCAGGCTATGACCATATATAATTTATTTGATTCTCAATCTCTTACATTATTTAATCAAAAGCTATTTTTACCATTATTACTCTCCCCAAATAGTTTTATCTTTTGTTGGTCCGTCCTGCAGTTCTCCACATCAATGTGTCACGTTCCCGCACTGAATCTACTCTGCATTAATGCTTCAGGACGGTGTCATGAGTGTCTGTCAACCAGGACCGGACAGCCTTAAAAATCTATGAACTACAAATTGCTTTAAAAACGAGAGGGGTTCAAAAGTATGCCTCTAAGCAATCAAATATCAGTTTGGGGGCTTCTTTTCTTTCAAAAAATATGCTTTAAAACTAAAAAATACCAAGAGAGTGGGATGTACTACAGTTACACAATATGATCTTCGTGTCCAGCATATTTGTCTTGATTGATGTGGAAAAATTGGTAACTTAAAGTGGCTGCAACAAACTTATTGTATTTTGTTGGCCACTGTGGACAAAAGCAGTCATGTTTCCACATCAAAAACAGCTTCCTCTTGCTTATCATTAACTGGCTGAGGTACAACTCACTGTAACTTTGCCCGGGAAAATTTAGCATGGGCTCTTCTGGTTGTATGCAGTAAATAATTTCATTTGATTTCTAGGAGAATCCAATGTGGTAGCAGAAATAATAAGTCTAAGAATTCTTCTCAATGATGTGTTTGTTAAGTTATATAGATTCATAAGTATTAAACTGAGACTGTTTCATAATCAGACTAAAAAACTCCTTTTATTGCCTAATAGCTGAAAATGTTAAAAGAGTGAGACCTATGTATTTAGAGGAGGTAGACCATTAAACTGTTTCTGTGGTCAGGATTTTTTGGGCGGACTTTAATTCACGGCCTGATGATGTGCTGGAGCTATGCAGTATCCTAACACGAAAAGCTGGAGTACATTAGAATTTAGCATTAGCAGTGCAAGTGATAAGAAAACTGATTAATTTAAGTAGCTTGGTTCATTTAGTTCACCCACCACAAGCGAACCGGCTGACAAATGAACAACCTCGCCACATCACTTACAAAGTTTCTTTCGGTTCAAACAACCCAGCGCTGGAGAAAAAAAAAAAATCCCCATCCTGTTGTTAGACTGACTCATGAAATGTACACTCTGGATCTAAGCCTGCCTATTGGACACGTGTTTCAGATGGCATCGCAGCATCCACTATCCTCGTAAATCCCCCTGAAACAACAACAACCTCTGAGATAGCAACCTGCATGATGAAAATAGCAAATTAGCATCTGGGTCGCTAACAGTCCAATGTAAACAAGCTAGAAGCTGTTCCCTTTTCTTTTGCAGGGATTGGATATTTTAATCCCACATGTCACCCCCTGATGTATTAATGTTTGACCAATACAAGCCCCCCTACCCAATACTATTTTGCCCTGAGCACAGTGGAGAGGGGTCTGGCTCTGTGAGACTATCCTGAAGCAGACTGTGAAGAAGGAGACAATTCTCAGGTAGGTCACTGTCCTCTGCCTCTGGTGGTTCAAACATGTCTGTACAAGTCCAATGAGGATGCTAAATAGAGCATCCATTTTTCAGGTTTAGTGGTTTTTGAGACATGAGATGGATGGATTTGAAGCCTAATTTTACATACTTGGCAATTCTTTAAATTATTCAAATTTGGCTAGGTGATCAGTAACACATTTTTGCTTTACACAGACTTTAACTCATATGAAAAATGTAGGTTATGTTATGTCTACGTTTTAAGTATATTATGAAAAATAATGTTCATGCTCTTGAGGCTGAGTTGGTTTTGAAGCCGAGTCCAATAATAGGCTCAGAATCTGAAATGACACTTTGGCTATGTTAGTTTTGGATCAAAGATTAAAGGACTACACCAGTGTTTTGCATCTTTTAGCCAATTTACTGAAATTACGAGTATTTCGGATGCTGGCTGGCTGACAAACATTTTAAATGTGTTTTTTGATGCCTCCTTGGCAATCTATGTCTTCATGGTATGACAGACAATCCATTACAAAGAACATTATATCAGATTTTATTTTTGTCAGTTATGTTATCGTTGTGTTGGTATCGTTGCATGGATTGATTTGAAAAGTCTGCCTGTGTGATGCATTCAGGTGCTGTGGGAAGTAAATTTCCCAATAGGATTGCATTAATCACACCAATAGAAAGATGTGAAGACAGTCGATAAGCAAATAATCAGACGTTGCAAAGTAAAATGTGAATTTTGTGTCAGTCAGCTAAGTCTTGGATATTGAATGTTGAACCTCTACAATTCCAATTGAAATCAGGGAAATTACACTCTAGAAATAAGCGTGCCAAAAGGGTTCTTTCTGATAGACTGAGGTTCTACCCAGAATCATTTGCTTCTAAAGAAACCTTTTTTTAAAGAAAGGGTTCGTTAAAGGTTCTTTGTAAGAGTAAGGGTTCCATTAAACGGATAGTTCACCCAAAAATGAAAATTCGGTCATCATCTACTCACCCTCACTCCAACTGAAGGTGGGGTTTAGTTTTGTAGTCCACAAAAACACTGCTGGGATTTCACAGGAAAATCGTGTTGCAGAATCTCCCAAACAATGGAAATGAATGATGACCCCTTTAAGAATCCTCCTCAACCAGAAAACACTTTTTGGAAGGGAACCCTCTGAGGGGTTCTTCCACTGAGAAGAAGGGTTCTTGATAGAACCTCCTGTGTAGGTTTTAAATAAAACCCTTGGAGAAAAAGAGTCCTTGGTAGAGTCCCCTGGGTGGGTTTTAGATACAGCCCTTGGAATATAAATGGGTTCTTAGTTGAACCCACCACAGACTCAAAGATAAAATGGTTCAACACCCTTGATGCATGCTTGATAAAAAAAAAACAAAACCTTGGTATATTAGAGGGTTCTTTGTAGAACCCCTCATAGATTTTTTTTTTGTGAACCAAAAGTGGTTTCCTATGGGGACAAGCCAAGTTTGCACCTTTATTTCTAAAAGTGTACCCTGTATTGATTATTAGTGATATTCTATTTGTCATTTATCTGCCTTTTTAAAAACCTACACTATCAGTAAGTGTTAAAACAAATAACAGAAAACACAGCACTCTGCTTCTCGTTTTTACAGTTATACGATCATACAGTTGTCTCATATGTGCAAATTACTTCATTCATCAAACTAATGCTGCACTTTAAGACTCAGAGAGGCTTTGCCATGATGTAATATGTTGGTGCAGTTGACCTAATTCTGGAGGATGGAGAGTCATTTTCTGTAATGTGGAGATAATGAGAGAAACATGGAAAGTTTTAAATTTGGGTGGTCAGTTTTGAATAAAGGAGATGTGTGAGCGTATAAGGAGGAATGAGTTTGGCAGAGTGAGGAAAAAGAGAGTTATGACTTGAGTGATTTGAGGCTGTAGTAGTTACTATTTGAAGCCAGTAGAGGGTGTCTGCAAAATTCATGTTGCCATTAATCACTACAGCTGTTCAAACCACCTAGGGCCATCAGTGAAGCTCCTGAAGAATATAATAGATTCATTTGTCACAGAAGGGCAACGAATCCCAGCAAAGAACTCGGATGGATGATTTAATAGCCAAGAAATCCAGAAAATAGAGTCACAGTGTCAATGTATTTAATAAAGTCACAATCATTTACTTGATGTCGATGTATAAAAGCCTAGCACACAGTGTTTGTGTAGTTGTCTTCACTGGTAACCACTGGTAACCTGTTCCCAAAGAAGATGGACACTTTGGGTTCAGTGTAAAAACAAACAAAACATGAGAAAAAAAAACATGATGTTACTGTTCCGTTGTGGCTTGTTTATTAAACCAGTTTGTTTGTGTATCCTCAACACACAGCAACAGTTGTTCCGCGTGTGGAAACTGCCGTCTTGTTCCAACGTGGAAGGGGAAAAAAATCATCCCACAGTGTTCTGTGAAAAGCCCCCATTTGTTTCCCTGCAAAGTAAAACATCAATGTTTTTTTTTTCCTTTTACAGATAACATGTACCACTATCAGCAAAGCTCAGGGATCAATTTTCATTTCACTTTCAACAACTTGCGCTAATTTGCAAGTCACAGAGGATTTTTGAAAGTTATCACCATTTATCAAATGATGTGAAACCGCTGGAGAAAAAAACTGAGAGAGGCAATAACAAAATATTCCTTGAAATGCTTCAAGGAATTTGCATACACGGATCATCTTAAGTTGAATTAATTCAAATGCTCTCCAGATGGGTTATGGGCGGTATGGGATGGATACAGAATGACATTTTGTCATTATAGATGATGTATACTCAACAAAAATATAAACACTTTTGTTTTTGCTCCCATTTTTCATTAACTGAAGTGAAAAATCTTAGGCTTCTTCAGTGCACACAAAAGTTAGAGATGCTGATTAAACAGCACGATTATTGCACATTTGTGTCATGGACTGGCCACAACAAGAGGCCACCCTAAATTCTGCAGTTTGATCTTGAGAAAAGACATTTATTAGGCACTGAAATATGGCTACAGATACCAAATTGTTTTTTTCCAGGAGGTCAAAGTCATCACCTCCCCCTACGCTTCCTCTGGCTTACCCAGATATTCTTACCTTAACCTTAACCCTTTCTTTCACACCTAGTGACACACATGATTTACATTAAAGCAAGCTGATATTTCTCCCATAATCCTAACTAATCACTCCTCAAGCTTAAACCTAAACAACCCCACCAACGAACGCAATGAGTTTGGACATCTGCAAAAAACATTGCCCATTAACTTGACTGCATTTCAGTATGAAGTATTATTGACGCAAACATGCAGTCCTCTGGCCCTCATCTTGCATGTTGTGTCCTGTCAGCTCAGATCAGCCGGAGGATCCTGGATGTTGGAGTGGAGCCGCTCGCTGTAAGATGTGGGCAAAACAGTCTCTGATTTCCTCCGCTTGGCCAGTAGTAGTTTCATCCATTTAATTTTCCTTAATGGCAATGTGAAATAGTCTTTCCTAATTTTCCTATCTGAAACAGCCATACTTCAGTGCCTAATAACTGTCTTTTTTTCAGGATCAAACTGCACATTCGTTGTGAGCGGTCCAAGGCACACCTGTGCAATAATCATGCTGTTTAATCAGCATCTCTATATGCCACATCTGTCAGGTGGATGGATTATCTTGGCAAAGGAAGAGCGCTCACTGACAGGAATTTTAACAAAGTTGTGAACAAAATTTGAGAGAGATGAACCTTTTGTGTACAAGTTTTAGGTCTTTAACTTCAACTCACAAAACTTAGGATTAAAAACAAAAGTGTTGGTATTTTTGTGCAAGCTCTCACCTTGTCTGCTGCTACGATGAATGATGGCTGTAACAGTGATGTGGTCTGGCTGCATCTTTGGTCATCTACCACAATCAGCTCAGCTTTGTGTCTCATCATCAAGCCCGCCTTCAGTTGCTGTGGGATCTCACAGTTTCTAAAATAGATTAGAAGTCGTCTCATTGTTAAATTAGAGGATGCTTTTATGTCCTTGCTCTGACTGAAACTAGCAATGACAATCCTCAAATTCCCCTCATGTCCAAAGTCATTAAAATTAAGATACCTCTGACTTTCGTCAATAATTCAGAAGTTGTTGCATTTATCTCCCTCCTGGCACGAGCTGGCATCTTTTTAGGCACAGAGCGACTGCTAGAGCTGGCAGATGTTTGGACACATGGGCACACAGCGCTCTACAAAATACGCTGTCAGAATACTGCGTCCTGGTAAAAAGAAAATCAGCTTGTCAGCACCACGGAAGGGAGCTTCATGCTCCGTGTTGTAACACACCATCCATAACGTGATTGGAGCATGATATCACACATTAGTGTTTCTGCTCAGGGAAGTCTTTTGTGCTTGTTACTGTAACAACTGCACACTAAAAGAGTGAAGATCCTTAGAGTTTTCCTCCTTAACTTTGCATCATGTACTTCAGGTCATCTACAGCCTCCCACTAACATCAGGGATCTAATCATTTAAATGAGTCTCCACTCACATGCATAATTACCAATATAAAACGCCAGATACAAACTTGATGTTGGATCCCATCAGTGAACTTACGGGCAATGTATTCCAAGGCAAATTAGACCTGCTGTGAGAGTTGGCCTGATGCTGAAATTTATTAGAATAAACAAGGACAAATTTTTAACCTTTCAAGTAGGGATAGGAGTGATACATATTTCATTTCTTTCC
Source organism: Lutjanus erythropterus (assembly GCF_056507025.1). NCBI lineage: Eukaryota > Metazoa > Chordata > Actinopteri > Lutjaniformes > Lutjanidae > Lutjanus > Lutjanus erythropterus. The sequence continues at coordinate 26,882,438 of NC_139318.1, forward strand.
ATTTTTTCTGCCCTTCACTGCTCTTTTGAAATGAACTTAACATTCTGAAAGCAGGTGCTTTTACTTTCTGTGGACATCTATTAACTCAAGAGGACTATGAAGGTGTTGAAAGATGACCTGACACACTTTTGTTCCTCATGCAACTGTTGCTCAGTTTGATAAGAGCAGAGGGTTCACAGTGACTCTTGTTGGCTTAATTCTGAGGAACGCTTAACACTGCAGTCCAAATTCAAAATATTGGAGACAGTTGTCTCCCCTTTCCCCCTCCTCTCCAGACTCGCAGCTCATGTTGCCAGGGACACTGAACCTATTTGAATGCAAAATTATATTTTTAATGACAACGGCAACTGTTGATTGTCTTTTAATGTAAAACTAAGCCCATTGTCCTGAAAACAGAGGCCTACTGCTCTGAAAATACACACTCTGGAGCTGTAGTTCAGTGACTGCTGGCTTCACGTTCCAGACTCTATTAACACATTGCTCAATTTAACCCTTAAACATCTCCTGTTTCTAAAACATTATTACTGATTTCTTGTGACTCAGAAACAGACATTAAATCATTTGACACACATTGGAAACTAGAGAGGTACTGCACATTTAAACATGTTTTTTGAGCTGCAAACTAAATTATTCTATTGTACTGTAATGAAACACATCAATGCTGGTGATAGTACTGACATTTCTGGATAAATTTATGAAAACTGGCATTTCATGGGTTTAAAAAGGCTCATAACACCATCCGCTGTTTTAAATCATTCTGAGACTTGCAAGGCAAATGCTGACATAGAGCTGACCTTTTTGGATGCCCTACATCATGACATAAAAAAGAATGTCTAATCAGACTTGGGTGGCCCACCTTCCCCAGCCTCTGCTCTTGAGTGGGAGTCTGTGAAACTCATTTTCAAATATGTGGTGATCGAGACTCATCATTCACAGGAGTTTATGCAATTTTTTGCTGACAAATGTTTTTCCAGTGACTGTCAAAGCTCAAGTGGACCATCTGTGTTTCCAGTGTTTCTCCATGGACACACAGAGTCTGACACCAGTTTCTCATGTTGGTTGGTTAGCTCAGACTACTAGCTCTTACCAAGTGGTGTTCTGTGTTCTATGTAGACACGAGGCCACACCCCCTGCAGTAATAGCCCTATATTTGTTTTAAACAATATAAAATGTTCTGCAAGAACATAAAGTAAATGTGTCGGATATGGTTTGCTTTTTTTTTGTAAAATAAGTTCAAATACCTTGTTAAAATGGCTGTCAAATAGCTCTACATCTTACCCTCATTTAGTATTCAAGGTTCATGAATATGCAAATTAATGGTTATGACAATAAACGTGAAATGGGTAGCGTGCAGAGTCACATAAGCCAAAACTAAAATTTCAGTGAGAACAGGCTGGCTGTAGTGTTTTTGTTGGAGAGTATTTAAACTGAGCATGTTTCCGTCATCTCTGATGACATATCATGTCGTAGTACAACAGTAAATATGGTACATATTTCTCCTTTAATCACTGTGTGGTTTTGATGTTTTGGACCCATTAATGATGGTCAGTGGATCAGTTTGACCATGGATAGAGGACAAAGGAAGGCTGGAAAAGTGACGTGACACAGTTTATTGCTTCATGCAATTGTTACTCAGTTTGATGTTAGGAGGTCGTTCCTATTTTTACCTTTGACTGCCTTTATAGTTATTGTGTGGTATTCACTTTGTGGACCCATTAATAATGTTCGTTGGGTCACACTGAGTCTCAGTGGTGCACAGTAGTGAAGTACATTTACTTGAGTACTGTACTTAAGTACATTTTTTGAGTATCTGTACTTTACTTGAGTATTTGTTTTTTTTGGAAACTTCTGACTTTCACTCCACTACATTTCAAAGACAAATATTGTACTTTTGACTCCACTACATTTGTAGGACGGTTGTTGTTACTTTTCGACTGAGCACATCGTTGAAGTCAGCTGTTGGTGTTTTTTTCTTTTCTAAAATGAAATTGGTCAAATGCTGTGTTCCTCACAGAAAGAAACCAATCACAGTAGCTCCTCTCAAATGGGATTGATGTAAAAGTGAAAATACATCATCCAGGCGCTCTCTTTAACAAGAACAAGCAAGCGCTCCCTCTTTCATTCAGACAAAAAGCAGTAATGGTGACGGCAGGAGAAAGACAAAATTAAATCTCAAGATATTATAATTATTCATTATTCCAGGTAGCTTTTAAAGTTGGATTGTTTTATTGGGGTGAAAAATACAACATAATTCATGTATATATACTGCTCTGAAGACAGAAAGAAATCTGTTATTTAACAGACTTGGAGAACTCCTTATACTTGCCTTCAATCTGCTTTTATGCAGCGATTTTAATACAGTTATATCAGAAAATGACAATAACTGTCCTTTTTATTTTTGATTGTATTTCTATGCTGAAGTTTTTACAGGTGTTTCTATAGGCTTTGTGTAGCAGAGTGGTTCTACAAGCATCAGTGCATCATTAGATGGTTTCAGAGAGTTACAAGCTTCTGTAAATGCATCATGAAAACAATACAGCATGTATTGATATTAGAAAATGTACTTTGTAATTTGTACTTTTGAATACTTAAGTATTTGTTAAAAACATGTACTTCTGAATACTTAAGTATTTTTAGAACCAAGTACTCTAGTACTTTAACTCAAGTAAAATTTTGACTGAGCAACTTTCACTTGTAGTTGAGTAATATTTGACCAGGAGTATCTATACTTTGACTCAAGTACTGGGGTTGAGTACTTTGTCCACCACTGATGACTCTGAATAAAACTATCCTTTTGAATCAATACAGAAACAAAATCATTACAAATACAAAAACTTCCATGTACATACTTCGCATACTTTTTGTCCTGATCTACCAAGTGAGGTGTAAATCAATTTTGTCAAGGTACATGTTGTCTCCTTTGGTTGTGAGGTGGCTTGCCTAACTCCTCTACAAAGATCCCCTCCTCCTGATGTTTCCATTGTGCCAGCCTGGGTTTGTTAGCATCTAGATCACAGAGGCATGGTGTACCAAAACATAGCGGGGGAACTTGATTTTACACATCAAAGTCTGTTTACAGGTCTTGAGGAGTACTAATCCATATGTGGAAAAAAAAAGTTTTATTACATTTTCGGACTCCAGAGAGTTTGAAAATGAAATAAATCTGTGGGTGTGGAGAGAGAAAAGAAGTGAGTTTACCAGACCTCTGTAGCCCACTCCTCCATCTCTGCTTGAGGCTAGCAGCTCGAGGCTACATTAGCCGCCAGGTTTTGACAAGGAAGAAGAATGTGTTGAATAAAAAAGACGATAGCTCTGGTGCTCTGATGCTCTTTTAAACTGCCCATCATGACGCCGCCAATGTTTTAGGAGTGCAATGCTAAATTGGCAGTGGTGGAAGAGGTAGTCAGATCTTTTACTAAGGCAGAAAGCTTTTACTAGTGTAGCAGAGCTGCAGTGCAAAAATACTCTGTTCCAAGTAAAAGTCCTGCATTCAAAATCTCACAGTAAAGCACCAAAAGTAAGAGTACTCATTATCATTAAATCATTGCATTGTAAGTAGTGATGCATTATCAGGTATACATATATTTTAAATAATGTTAGTTGATTTATATTTTGGGTAACACTGATAGACACTCTGATTTAAGGACAATAAAGCAGGAAATGAGGAGTAGGTAGAGAACAGATTTCTCTTTCGTGTTTATTAGAAACAGTAACTAATGGTAAGGTAATCATGACGTAATGAATGACTACTTAGTATCTACTCAGTATGATGCATCACTTTACCAGAGGGGGCACAAAAAGAGTAATAAATGGTTAAATAATTAGCAATGAATGAGTCGTAACGAGTTTGTGTCACACGCATTAATCATTATACCGTTCCTCACTTGTTCCTTAGTAACTACTCACATTTTTGCATACTGTGTTGTTCTTTTTGCATTAATCTTTAAGGTAACATCCTAGAGCTAAAGCAACAAGTCCACTGAAAATTAATCTTCCACATGCAGTTATTAAGAAAAAATGTCAAACACTCTCGTCTCGTCTAAGTCTTTACTACTTTTTCTGTTTCTCTGTTTGATATCATAAACTGAATATCTTTGGGAAAGCTGACAAACATGCTGCTGTATGTAATCATGTCCTTGTTCCCGATTAATTAATGCTTTGTTGATGAACAGCTATTAGTATCGGTTTAATCAAAGTTCAAAGTAGTTGCAGCCCTATTCCAAGCCTAAGATGTGATGACAGCATGTCCCCATGACCAAGGTTTAAAGGCAATATACACAGGATTTTCCCCACAAAAAATGCATAGACTGACACACAAATAATCCCTTTCAATCATTATCCATGACCTACCAGGAGTGTGTGTGTTCTCATTATTTTGCAGCAGCATCAGTATTTGAGGTTCGTGGGAATGAGACTCGACATTAATTGTTGAGTAACAGTCTGTCTGGTCTGTTTGAAATCAAGAAGTGGCAAATTGGATTTATGCTACCCTTAAAATAAACCATCTGACAAGGCCAAAACAAAAGCTAAGTAACTGGCAACTAAAGCTGTCAAAAATGTAGTGGAGGGAAAAGCACATTTCCCTCCAAAAAGTGTACAGATGTAAAGTAGCATAAAATGGACATTGTCATGTAAAGTATACGTGCCTCAAAATCTTACTTGAAGGACCAGTGTGTAGGATGTAATGCCATCTAATGGTGACCTTGTTGATTGCAAACATCCTGCCTCACCCTCTCCTTCCTAGCATGTAGCAGAACCTATGGTGGCCCGAAACTCGGTTTGTCCATTCTAGGCTACTGTAGAGACATGGTGTTGCAACATGGTGACCTCCATCGTGCTGTTGATATGGTTCATTCCAAGGCAATGAGATGAATGATGATTCTTATTTTCAAGTCATTATGCACCGTACTTATTTTATATTTTCTAAGATATTTTTAGATGTATTATATTCCATTTAGGGTTGTACCTGACTCAGAAGTTTGTCAGTTGAATCAGACTTTACTGTTCAAATGTTCATCTATTCATTCCCACTTTTATATAGACTGTCAATCAAATGCTTAATCAAACTGTCAAACTAAATTTTTGAATGGGGCTCTGTGGGACGTTCAGTGTGACAATGACATTCACATATTAAACAAGCCAAGTGAACCTCACAAGCTAATGTGAGCTAATTTCACTAATAATGGATTGGAAATGTGCAACAACATTTCTACATTAGATATCAAACAAAAGCCAGAGACTATATAGTATTAAGTTGATGTGAGCGGCAAATCCACCACTTCTAAGCCGAAACAGAAGAAAATGTTACCTCAAAGCCTGACCGGGCAAGGCCTCTCTGTCTCCGGGAAGCTGCCCTCGTTTCAGAACTATTACGTGTCTGCAGCCGTTCATGTACACGTCCGTTTGGGAGCTGCCTGTACCCATTGCAGACATCTTCACAGGGCGGAGGGGATGATTTGATGTAGTGGTAGGATTTTAATATGGAGAGCAGGATGAGGGACTAAAGTCCCACAAGTGCAGTGCAAAAGATGATTTGAATCTTCAGCTTTCAGGGGGCAACACTAATTCCATCTCTACAATATTCTGCCAATACATCCACCTACATCTTACACACCGGTCCATTAAGTAAAGGTACTTGAGTTAATGTACTTAGTTACATTCCACTGTAGATCTGTGGAGTACTCTTATAAAATTATGATAAGTTCTCGTCCCATGCTGTATGATGTTAATCAATTCTGATTTATGGTAAACACCAGATGAAGGACATTTGTAGGAGAGGCTAGGCACTCAGAAAAAATATGTTGACTTACATGTTCTCCCTGGAAAATATGCCACAAAGTTCTATAATGAGGAGCCAAGTATAGGCTTTATCAACAAAATTAGAGCCATCTCACCCAGGAGAGACTAGAAGTATTGTGCAGAGTTTGAAGGCAATTACACAGTCACAGATGAAAGCGCTATAACATTAATATCTGTAAAAGTAACTGCAACTGTATGCACAACTGATAATTAGATGTAATTTATGCGAAACTGAGGGATAAATATTTTACTAGCCTGCTTTTTTTTTTCTATCTCCAGTGAAAGTGTGAAAAATCACTAGCCAGAGTCTGAATGCAGCATATGGGAGAGTGCCAAATAGTGCTGCTGGGCAGGTGCCTGGAGTTCCATTTGAGCAATGCAATTATGAAAATTGGAGTTATGCAGATGAACAAAAGGATTGCTATTGGGAAATGTGTCACTGTCCTCTATTCTTGTCAGGCACAGTTAAAAAAAGAAGGAAAAAGAGACAGAACATATTGTGTAGAAACATCTCTGCGTTTGTGTGGAACAGGCTTAACTTGAATATCTCTTATGCGTCCATGGTTTTATCGACCCAATCAAGTTAAAAGAAAAGAAAAATAGATTGCAGGCAGTAGCCACGCTTGGCAGTGCTTAGCTCTCCAAACAACCCAGCAGCAAGGTCAAACTGCTTACAGCACTTTATTAGTCTGAATTAGTTGTCTTTACTCTTATAATGGAACAATCTATCTTTTCTCTCCTTGATGTTTTAAATGAAAGTAAACTGTTAAATGTCGGAACGCCGAATTGCTTCTTATATTGGCTGTGTTCATTTTCATTTGGACATTTGTCCCACAGGTAGGATAAATACACTGTGTATTTACATTAATGTCCTAGACTATGCAGAGGGCTATGCCTAAGTGAGTTGACATATGCATAAAAGCAAATTCAAATTGATCTTCATTTGAATGATCGAATATCAATTCATTAAATCTGAGATTGATCTTTTAATATGTGCCCTTTCCCATGGATCTGTGAAGCTTTAATACTTTTAGATGTTGTGTCTCGTTTTACCCCTGGCAGCTGAGGCGTCTCCCTCCCTCCGTGTTAGTTTTGTTACTATGACAAGCGGATTGAGATTAGCCAAGTAGCTGAAAAGAGAAAAAAACATTACCAACGTGTCCAGAAAAGACCTCAACCACTTATCACCGTTCAATAAATCTGCACTTCTTCATTGCAGTGCAACATGTCTTTTGGCTGTCATACAACCAATGATTAAAATTAATTTACGATGTTAAGACTAACAGCCTTGAGGTGTGTAAAGTTAAAGAGACAAAGGATCCCTGGTGATTGTGTGGTCAGTATAACAGACACTGCCTATATATGCTACTTGCTTGTGTTACTTTACAATTTGTCACCAAGAGCAATCCTGTTGAGAATAATGATCGATTTGTGAAGGAGACCTGGTCATGACAGCTTTCACACATTTAAAAGAACACGTAAATGAATTTCTGTTGGTGCTGTTGTCAAGTTTTATGCTTTTATTTACCCTCTCTCTGTGTTATTTCCTCTGATGCTTTATAAAAATGGTCTATACAAAGTATAAAGATGTATTTATCAATGGAATGACAAACAAATGAAAGAACAAAAACATGTCAGAGCTCAGCAGCTCAGCTTGCACAGCTGAGTTGAATCCCACAGAGATGCCTGTAATGTCTCTTTGGCCTGAGAATAAGGATTTTATTTGATGTGACATTTATACCAGGACCTGGTTTTATATACTCTCTTGTTTTCTATCTAACACACGATCACCTGCGAAGTGCTCTTTATTTGCTCTCAGTGCAATATGTCACCTGGATACAAGGCAGGCTGCAGGCATTTTACTGTACATACACGTAGGATAACATGATAAACCCATGCAATCAAGTGTGAGATTACTGACATATTGTGGTGTTTCTGTATATATGAGATGTTGCATCACATGGAGATGGAATCAATTTCACCCTCGCCTCATCTTTATGTGCCTTTAAAGGTCTTACTGTTGTTTCTCTGTGGTGGTCTGGTGGTAATAATGAAATCTAATTAAAATCTATATGTGTGACCTTTATGCAACACATAATTTACTTTTGAAGTATTACGCAATGTAACATAACTCTATTGAGGAATGGTAGCCTTATTATATGTGAAATATGTTGGTTATGTGTAAAATACATAATCAGGGCAGTAGTAATTAATCATGAAACTTCTGGTATCCTTCCAATGCAAGGCGTAGAGCAACTATCCAGACACCTTAATTTGTTTGTTTTGCAATGAGAGCTTTGCAGACGAGCACCATTCAGTCTCCCCACCTGAATCATCGCTGGATTGATGCATGCTGAAGATCATTCTCTGAGCTACTCGTCTGTGTAGTGGCTCGCATCCAGCACATGCTTTGTTTTAGGTCCCAGAGAAAAAAAAAAAAGATGGATCCAAATCCAAGAGTAGACAAATGCGAGCGTTCCCTACCTGGATGCCAGGATTCTGCCTTGAATCAGATTAAACAACATTATCGAATGCACGGAGTAGACTGAAAATAAATCAAGCTTTATTGTGTGCAGAAGATGGATACATGTCCCGCGGGAGAACAGCCAGCTCGAAAAACATGCACAAGAATTTTAAATGAAAGGAAGTGAGCTGGAAGTGCTGCAGTTTTCAATAGTAATAAATGAAGCATGTGTCTCTAAATTATGGTGTCCAGATGTCTTGCATTTGTAAATTTAGCTCAAAGATGAAGTAGAAATATATTTTTGACAAGGACGGCTGACAAACTTTTTATATTCATCGTCATAGCGGAGATCATGCATCAAATTTCCTCGCCGCACTGCTGCAACAACAATAACAACAACAGTGGCTTACTCTGCAGATATATGATACATACAGGCCTGCATACAGAGCACAGATTCAATACAAATGTGTGATGGCAGGCCTGACAGTTGAAAAAACAATACACTCCTGACACTCCCCGAGCCTTTGTTTTATCGACCAGCCTCCCTCCGCAGTCATTGTGGAGTCTATAATAAAAATGCATCAGATGCATCTCCCTGTCCTCAGCAGAACGTCACTCAGGGGACGGCATGTAGACCTTTATGAGAGCTAATGACCCACGGCTTTTAGAGTCCCACAACCATCAGCATAATTAGGTTCAATGTCTGCGCTCAACCTTTCGTTTATGTGCCCTTGAAAGCAAAAATTGCAAGTGATATTGACAAATGAACAGAGGGATCAGACTCAGATGGCAGGGGTTGTATATTTTCAGGTGACGGTGCCAACAATAGTCCATCCACCCTGTAAGAAAGATTTCAGCGCCCATATTCACTTGACACCCCCTATTTATTATATAAGGCATACATTGACACTTAATGAATTCTTTATGGCACACAATTGTGTAATTGTAAGCAGATATTTGCATAACAGTTATAACTTCCCCCATTGCGCATCCATAAATGTCTATAAACAGTTAATGAATGATTGATAACACAGGGTAACATGGCTGTAATGATATTTAATGATATATGATGGTACACACATGAACAAATCCGTAGTGTGTTTAAAAATATATCAACTATTAAGATGGTTATCAATCATTCACAGGCAGATTTAATACTGACAAAATGCATGAGGCAGTGTTGATCTTGGAAATAGTAGTGTGACACATACATGCACAAAAAAACAAAACAAAAAAAACTTTAGTCAATATCCACTTACCAAATCTCTTCTGGAACTTTCAACCATACCTTGTGGCCTTCATCAGCAGATGGTTTGGTAAGTTGCCATGGAGACTGAAGAACAAATTAATGAAGTATTTATAGAGGGTATGCATTTGTGTTACACACACTAAGTGGCATGAATTCCACAGAAACACAAAATTGGGTCTAAAATAAGAAAGAGCTCTACCTGACTCTACAAAGAGATTCAACAAGAAATCAGAGCAATCTTTTCACAAACTGCCAAACACTAAAGAAATGAGGAGCAAATGGATGGCTGCAATTTTCAGAAACAATTCCAGGCACTGAAACGTGGATTTGCAGTTGCCATTTTGTCTCAGGTGTGTTGGATTTTTGGATAGAATCATACCTTAAGTTATATACTATATCGACTAGTTACTTATGAATTAAATGTTCAGCGTCTTTTGTTTATATTCCATGTAACAGAGCCTGGTGTTATACAAACATGCACATACACACCCGCCCAGCCACAGCCATGTGCACTGAGCCGGCTGAGGAATGAGAGGAAAGGAGCCTTTGTGCTCTTTTCACACGGTGAATCGACCAAACTAGAACTGCTGATTGTTGAAAAAGTGGACAGGCTACCAAAGATGGACCTGGCCTGGTTGATAATTGTTAAAACTGGTTGAAATTTTTACATATTGCCCAACCCTAGAGTGCACTGTTATTTTTATGATATTTTACTAGTATGTAGTAGTATTGACATTTGCTTTAATACCTGGAATATTTCTGATGGCTGCTACAGCTGATCTTATTGTTTTTGTCTGATGTGCTGTTAATGCATCTATGTTTCTGTGCTGGACCACAAATTGCCACTCAGAGGACATTAACATTTTTCTAAGGACATAAGTGCAAACACTGATGCTGCTGCATGCAAACATCTCTCTCCAGTAATATAAAATAAAAATATCTGTACAGACCCGTCCACATGCAACTAGAATATCCTTTGGTGTCCTCATCACTTTAATGTCACCAACAAATCCCACCTTAAAGTGACATTATAACAAGTGTCCGCGCTTTTGTATGTGTTCTTTGTGTTTCTTTAGTGTGCAATCAGGTACATATAAACCCCTGACAAAGATACTGGCAGTTGGTCCCTGTGCACTGCACAGTGGCTGTTATATCATATACATTCATAATTACTTTATGCATCAGTTATGGACATTCCAAAGGAGGAGTTATAGTTATTGATGCATCAATCAAGAAACAGTTATAATTGCTGTCTTTTTAACTCCATTAGCTGTGCACTAAGGTAATGCTAGTCTTCCTGGAGTCCACAGATGTCCTTACATCTGCTTATAACTACTTTATAATGCGATGTACTGCTTATATGTATTGGGTTTGTAAAACAGTTTGGTCACAGTGTTAATGTCTTGTTAACTGAGTGTAGCATTTCTTTTACAGTATGATCGAGAGCTGAAGTTATAATGTTTTGACATTTCCAGGAATTTTTCCACATGTAAGAAGATATAATTGAGGCGTTACAGTGCATGCGAACCAACAGGCAGGAAACAAAACACAACACAAAGCCAATGTAATTCAACACATTTAGCGAGAGTTTATTTAGCTCCAAGAACAAACATGTACATTATAATGAGTTTATATGAGAAAATGACACTTTATTTGCACAATGTGTACTAATGCACAAGCTGCTATTCTACCATGTTTGTAAAGGTATCTCTTCCTTATTTGTGATCTAAATTTATAAGTAAAATAATGAATTATGGATGTGATCCCTTGTGGCTGCTTATACCTCCGCCCAACAAGATGCATATGTAACAACAATTAGCGCCCCATACTAATCTGGGAGTTGTAAATTGTTTGAAAATGAAACAATCTGTAATGATTATGATCCTTTTCACTTGTTCAAAAAGTGTTGGGTAATAAAAAAAAACAGTTTCCAAATTTTACAGTGAAGCAGTGAGGTTAAATATAGACTATAATATTTGTTATTCAGTCTAGTGCTGAGATATGAATACCATTTTTGTTCAGTTGAGTGAAAAGCTGCCCCCCTAGGGTGAGTTAATACTTTTTTCAGTTCAGTTTAAAGTCTGCGTAAAGGAAAACATGCAAGAAAACACAATTGCTGAATGAATGTATGTGGCAGTGAATTCTGGAGTTAGACCATTAAACTGTTCATAATTTCTGTATTTTTTGGGCTGGATGTGCTGGAGCCATGAACACTCCATGAGCCCCACACATAAATGAGACCGTCTCCCTGTCCACTCACCCTCCCTAATGGTCAATTACAAATGTATCTCAGCAACTCTCTCAGTCCAAGAAATTGATTTCAGCTCATTTCAGTTCCAACAACCCGTTACAGAAGAAGAAGAAAAAAAAAACATCCTGTCACTGTCCTCTGGCTCCAGTGGCTCAAACATGTCTGGTCATGTCCAATAAAGCTGCTAGACAGATTGTACATGTTTCAGGTTGTAATGGTCAAGGACGAGGCCACGGTGTTTCAGAGGAGAGAGTTTTTTTTTCATGATATTGAAACCTGATTTGATATATTAGCAATGTTTTCACCATTCTAATTTGGCTGGGTGATTACTAACACGTGTTTCTGTGGTGTGACAAACTCAGAACACACTAACTGTTGATTTACACAATTTTAGAGGGAAACTTTGGTATTTTTCAATGTGGATCCCCATGTTTTTGTGTCTATGCTACTAATGAGAAACAATGTGAAAAAGACACGCACATCCCTGAGCCCAGTAGGTTGGGTGCTGGATCATAAAAATACCTGAATGGACAAGGAAAAAGTCCCCACACCAAAAAAAGCTCCTGTTCAAGACATTTAGTGTTGAGACTATAGATCGAAACATCATGTCTTGAATGGAGATTTTTTCCTTCTGTATTTAAGTGACTAATGAGGACTACAATTTTTGAAATTGGTCCAGTTTTGAAAACCAGCTGCAACCAGCAGAAGCAAAACTAAACCTCCAGGCAACTTGTGCCTCGTCAGAGCTATGTCCACTAAAAGTGCTTGTTTTTGGTACCAACAGGCTCAGATTTTTATTGACCTTTTTGTTTTTTTGTTTTTTGTTTTTTTTGCCAGAAACAGCTGTTTTATTGGTTATTCTGTTTTGGTTGAAATAAACCCTCAATTCACCCAGTTAGATGTGAAAATATTCTGGCTGTAGATGCCCTTTCTCTCCCACTGCTTCTCTGATGTCCAACCTCCCTTTTGCTCTTCTCATGATATTTTTACATCTAATACGGTGAATTAAAGGCTCATTTCAGCCAGACCAGAGCTGCTGATTGTTGAGCAACCGAAAGACGAGCCAAGACATTTTGGGTTGGTTTTATTTTGTTCCTGTTGAGTCTGAATGAAGCTGAAGATGTTGATGTTAAAATGCACATTTTCTAACGAGGGTCTGGTTAGTTTGGTGAGAGTGATGAAACAAGTCTTATTCTTTGAAATAAATGTGTATCTCTCTGGGGATCCTCTCCATAATGCTCTCACTTATAATAAATCTGAGCCTGTCAGTGGCAAAAGAAGCACTTTTAATGGACTTATTTTGATGGTGCACCATTGCAGTTTGGGGACTGCATTATGTCTTATTTCCGCTTTTGCCGGTTGCAGCTCTCTCCCTCAATATTGGACCAATTTCAAAAATTGTCCCCATTAGTCACTTAACATAGGAAAATAGGGTTCAGGAGAAAAACACCAAAGTTACCCTTTAGCTTGTTTTATTGATTCTAGTCAAGTGCAAATTATCCTTTTTGATTTGAAAGTGGTGAAATATCAGCTTTTTCAAGATATTTACCCCTATTCAAAGTGCAGTGACAATAGTTAGACCTTTTCCTCAACAAACATGTTTCTCCTGTTCAAAAAGATTATAACATTTTTATTTCTCTGTAATGAGACCAAAGTACTTAGGATCCATGCATCCAAAATTAGTTTCAACTGACATGATGCTGTGTGGTTTGATCTTCTGTTCAATGGAATCAAACTTTGTGCACAAATGGAGAAAAATATCAATTTATTTTTAGCACTTGATCAAATGCATCAAAAACGGATGTACAGTATAGCAGATATGCAATGAAAAGCAGTCGCCCAAACAGCAAATGGATGGAGACTGCTGACTGTACGTACAGTAACTTCAGTTCTATTTCCAAACATCTTCTCATTAGTATTGAATTGTGAGGATAAATGTTTTCACCACAGTCGAGCTTATGTTCCCTCCATTCAGCACTGTCAAATTAATTCAGCGAGACTGTGGGAGGTGACATCATTTCAACAGTTTGCTGTGAATTCAAAGCTGGACTCAGACGCTGACAGAAAGTCATAGTAATTGAGCCAAAACTGAAAGGCGCTCACTGTCCAAACAGTAATGAGAGTAATGTTTAGATGAGTTTTTTTTTTTTAAATGGCACATACTGTAAACAAGTTTCAGGCCTGAAAGTATAACTTTAAAACTCAACATTTTCAATATTTTCATAGCCGTACAGTTCATTCTGGCATGTGAATTTCACATGTCAGATCATTATTCCGCTAAGAATCATCATGGCAATCACACCTACATTCAGGCATTATGATATGCATTGTTAAGTAACACTGACACCACTTTTAGTGATCATCCTGCCGTGGGGGTTGACATAAATGGAGATGAAAACAATGACTACATTTGCCGGGAGCAGGAGTGAAGCAAGGAGGTTTTGGTTTCCTCTTTAAATACAGCTAAATGGTTGTCTGGCTGATTACTGCACCTGTGTCACACAGGGTTTTCAAAGAAAAACTGCAGTTTATTCCATTTCTCTATTGTGACTCTATGGGTTGTTCTAACTTTGCACTCGCAGCCTCCATTGTAGGGATTCTGAGAAATGAGGACACCTCCTACAGCTTTCCAAATAAAGATGATTTTTATATGAATCATTTCGAACACTTCTATGTCTGAGTCTGAGCAAAAGTACATACAGAATGTAGCGACTTGGAATTACCATTACAGCAAATGGATGCTAAGTGGTCGGCTCATATTATCAGGCTCACAGTATCACTTTCGTTCTGTCTTCATCTTGCTGTTCCAACACGAGATCTGGCAATCGTAAGGCTGCTATTAGGAAATCAACAATTTAACTCTTTATTAGCTGTGGATGCCTTTTGACAACAGTTAAAATTATGTTTATTGGCTTGTCTTGTGCAGACAGCAGCTGTGTACATGCCCAATAAATCAGGCTGTGGGCTGTGGCTTGCCAGGTTGTGGTGATGGATGGGGCTGAAATTGTACAAACCCCAATTCCACAAAAGTTGGAATGCTGTGTAAAATTTAAATCAAAATAAAATGCAATAATGGAAATATTTGATCTAAAGTCAGTTGAATACAGTACAAGATATTTAATGTTCAAACTGATAAACTTCAAGTTTCTTGTAAATATACACTCATTCTTAATTTGATGTCTGCAACATGTTCCAAAAAAGTTGGGAGAGGCACGTTTACCACTGTTACATCACCTTTTCTTTTAACAACACTCAGTAAGCATTTGAGAACTGAGGACAGTATTTGTTGAAGCTTTGAAAGTGAAATTCTTTCCCATTCTTGCCTGATATATGACTTCAGGTGCTCAACAGTCATGCTGTCGCAGCACATGCAGAATGTGTCTTGGCAGATGATGTCCGGACGGCAGCATATGTTGCTGTATGTACCGTTCAGCATTAATGGGGCCTTCACTGGTGCGACAGTTAGACATTTGTTTTCTTTTCATTTATTTTTTATTTTACCTTTATTTAAGTCATAAAGATCAAATTCTTATGTAAAATGGCCACCTTGCAAAAGGCAAGAGCTTCTTGAAGAAAGGGGACGGGCTTCACACCCCCACACCAACACAGATGATAACTTATGAAGGACATGCAGGTCACAATGACCATGATTTCTGAAAACTACCTGAAATGTGGACTCATCAGACCAAAGTACACTTTTCCATTGAGCTCAGGCCCCAGAGAAGTCAATGACGTTCCTGGATGTTGTTGATATATGGCTATCACTTTGCATCGTAGAGTCTTAACTTACTTGTTGTTGTAGATGCAACGACAAAGTGTGCTGACTGACAACAGTTTTACAAGTGTTCCAGGGCCCATGTAGAACCCTTCATACAATAATGTGGGTTTTGGATGCAGTTTTTAATGCAGTGCTTGAACCAGTAGCTGACCCTGTGGTTGCCATCTTTCATGGTAAGTCTTTCTCCAGCCCGCTCTCAAACAACCCTGCCCAGCCACCGCTGGAACCAGCAACATCAGTCCTGTCGGCATCTATTACTTTCCAAGCTTGGTACGAGTGCGGACACCTGCCCTGTCCACTCCGCCTAGCCCAGAGACCCAGGGACTGCGACAGCTTAAGAGGTTGGTGTGTGTACTGGAGAAACTAGAGCTCACTGTAACAGCGCTATGGCTGACTGTTTTAACCAACCACGAAAAACAAGCTTCCAGGCTTCTGTAGCTGCCATTGGCTGTTTTATGCCGCCAAGATTTTCATCATCTAATCTGGGTTGGCAAAATGATAAACGCACCCCAAACTCCTCCTTACACTGGCGCTCTACAACATTGTTAACCTGATCTTCTCTTTTATGTCCCTCAGCTACTAGAGGGCTTTGTCACTTGAACATTTAATGACAAATGTCGTTTTGGGGAACACGCTGAAACAACTGCTGCTGTAAATCTGGAGATAGGCCACTTAACACTATAGCAAAAGACAAGGAGGTAAACAGGTGTAGGCTTGTTCTCAGTCCAACAGTATTTGAACTAAGTAGATACACCAAAATTTCTATGCATGAGCACTTACTACCCCTGAGGAACCGATAATGTGAGCCTGATAATATGAGCTTACTACCTGTAGCATCCCACCAGCAATGACAATTAACAGGGGATTTAGTTTAGAAAAATACTTTTGGTAAACACAGATACGGACCCAGTAAGGTCTGCAGCCCTGCCGCCTCCTAATGTTTCACTCTCTATCTAACAGCTGTTTCTGTTAAACAAGTAGCGGTGGAATATTTTCACTCATCAGCCCACACTTTTCCCAAGGTATCTCATTCCCAGGATGTCTCTCTGTAGCCGAGAGCAAGAATGATGCAAAGGTTATTGGACTTTCATCTTGCGTGACGTGACATGACTGCACCGAGCCACCTACTGAAGTAGTAAGAAGGTCAAATGGTACCTTCATACATTACTATCAGTCATAATGTGTAGCTCTAACTCATTCTCCTCTTTCGCGCTCACACGTTGTAAGAGGTTGGGGGCTTGGAAAAGGATGTCTGCATTTTGAAGCTTTGCAGAAGTGACAACCGATGCTGCCAGTGTCTCGGTAATCACGTTCTCTCCTCCAAATTTGTCATCCAACCCTCCACTTTCTTTCTTTTCCAGCACAAATAAATGCACCCACAGGAATCTGCTCCTGCTTCTCAAGCTCCATTTTTGCACCATGGTGACACTGTTAGCTCCCTCGAACAAATCCCAATGAAATATCTGCACCGCATCATGAAGCACGACTATATTAAGGTTAAGGATAAAAAATAATTACTGTGTAGTACAGAAATGTTATAAATAATTGGGTCATAACGTGCCATTCATCTCATGCTGGCATGTGTTGATCACAGTGAGGCTCAAATCTCCTTAATGAGCAGAGTTAATGCTTGCCACAGTCACTGTGACTGAGGCTATTACCGTGTTTAATGAAGCTGATTTGTTTTTTTTTTACTGGATGCCACAATATTCTATTACAAGCTGTTATTCTTTCTATAGATACATTAAAAATGATATTCAGTGTGCAAACAGTAACACTTGATACATGAGATCTACCCTCTTAAAAATAAAGGTGATAACTAGGACCGTAAGAGGTTCTTCGGCTTGTCCTGATAGGAGAACCCATTTCTGTGTCCTTGTACAACATTTTATAAAAGTTCCACTTGGAACCCTTACATAGGGTTCTACTGAGAACTCAACACAGAGAGTGATACCTCAAACCACCTGTGAAAAGTTTCTCACAAAACCCCCTATGAGAGGTTCTACAGAGAACCTTTGTATGGTGTAATGGTTTCACCCAAAACACTCTCTGAGGGAACTATCAAGACCCTTTTCACTTTGTGGGTGCTAACAAGAAACCACCCAGAGCGTTCCACCAAGAACCCTTTTATATTCCAAAGGTTTTATCTCAAAACTGTCTAGGGGGTTCAACCGAGAACTCTTTTATATTTTAAAGGTTTTATCCAGAACTCAACCCACAGGGTTCTTCCAAGAACCCTTTTATATTCTAAATGTTTTATCTAGAAGTCACTCAGGGAGTTCTACCAAGAACACTTTTACATTCCAGAGATTTTATCTAGAACCTACCCAGGGGTTCTATTGAGAAACGTTTTATATTCTGAATGTTTTATATAGAACACACACAGGGGGTTCTACCAAGAACCCTTTTAAATTCCAACGAGGGGTAAATCATAGGTTTATATGTCTTATGTGTATATGTTTTATCTAGAACCCACTTGGGGGATTCTACTGACAACCCTCTTATATTCCAAAGGTTTTATCTAGAACCAACACAGGGAGTTCTACCAAGAACCCTTTTATATTACGGTACAAAGAACCACTGACAAACCCTTGATGAAAAAGTTCAATTTCAAGGATATCAACAATTCTTGAAGAACTCTTCATTTCAAAAGGGTTTTTGTGGATGAAAAGATTCTTAATGGAACCTTCAGTCTTCCAAAGGACCCTTGATGAACCCTTTCTTCTTCAGAAGCAAATGGTCCTGGGTAAAGCCTCAGCCCTTCAGGAAGAACTGTTTTGAAATCTTTATTTCTAAGCGTGCAGAGAGCTAGAGTCCTCCTGCAAGCGTGCTAAAGTATCTGAAAGCTATTCCACTGTTGACTATCCCCCAGTGAGAGCTGGCAATACTGAACTGCAGAGAATTTGCAATAGAATCCCATTAGATTGATGGTCCCCTCTTTTTGGTGCATGTTTCATTTCCCTGTTGTTTGCCTGTAACAGCAAGGCTACATCTCAGTGTAATTTCCCTGTGTATGGGAAGTTTTGCAAGTCTAATTTCTGCCCTTGAATTGAATTACAAAAAAGCGGCCACAGCCATACAGTGTATTTGCATCTGGATCATTTAATATTTCACTGTCAAGGGTCGTTAATCTTGCTCTTGTTTCATATACAAATTGTGCATCAATAACGCGGAGCAACAAGAACAAGGGGATGCACAGTAAATCACAGGGGGGAAGGATTTTGATTAATCACACATCCAATTTTTTAATCAACAAGGGAAACAGAAAAATTAACAATGGATTCATCCTCGTTTCATACTCCTGCTTAAGATAAACTACGCAGTAAAATCCTGTGGCAGGTTGGTTCAAACGACATCACACACAAACACTTTAATTTGTTATTCTCTGCTTTCGATAATCACACACTGTGCAAAGATGACAGTAGCATAACAGCAGCCTTACATTTAGACCCTTTAGCCAGCTCATTTAGCACTGCACAACACCCACAGCTTAATTAGCTCTGTCAGTATCATCTGCAATTCTGAATGTTTTCACAGCATCTTTTTGATGCTTTGCTGAAAGACACATTTTCTCTGTAATTTAGTCAGCTACCCATCTAATCATTCCTATATCTTGGGAGTGTTTTCTCACTTTAGCGGGCAGTTAGCTGTGATCTGACGGCCTACATTAAAGCCGATGCTGTGACTGCATCACGCTAACTGTGTGACATGTGTGAGGCACTAATTGTGGTGATGATTAATGAGCAAGGTCACGCGATTCCTTTCATTCATGATGATCCTGCGGAATTAACTTTAGAACCAAAGTGTTTCAAGCTTTTCCTTGTTATGATAATCAACACATTGATGTCTTTTTGTCCTTAAAACTCAAAACATGTCAACAATTCAGTGGAAATTTCCCAGTTTTATTCCAGGTTTAGCCATCATTTTGACTGGTTGCGATAATGTAACTCAGATATACAGCAAAACACAAATGATCAGACTGTCATACCGGTTTTAAACAAAGGATTTTATACAGGACAGCCAAATATATTAGGAAGAGAAAGTGAAGATTAATGGGTAGAATAGTACCTAAACTGTCTGCTATAAACATCCATAATAGATTCAACTTTTAATTTTGATCAACCGTATGTGCCTAAATTTTGCACACAGAAAATTTACTGTGTTCTCATGGGGTTTGTGATTATTAGCCCTGTTTCAAGTCTGCTCGCTTTCACTTTTACCTCCAAATAAAGTGGTTTGGATTTGAGCTGCTCATCGGCCAAATTTCAATGATCTACAATAAACTGAGTTTTCAAGTCAAGTCAAATTGTATTTATATAGCCCAAAATCCAAAATTCACAATGTGCCTCAGGGTCCTTTACAGTCTGTTAAGAGTATGACAACACAGATTCAGAAAAGGAAAAACTTTCCAAAAAATGGAAAGCGCCTCAAGAAGAGCAACAGAGGAGGAATCCCTCTCCTGTGAGGGACAAACATGTAGTAGATACTGCACGTGCACAGCAGACCAACAAAATCACAGTGTATACAAACGTGTTGCCAAGTTGAACCTGAGCCATACAACCTCCTCTCAAGGACAGATGTTGCATCCTAATAACAACAAACTTTTAACAGCTGGAGATATATATATATAAAAAAAACATTACTCGAGTAGGTAGATTGTTCAGGAGGCCAGTTTCTGTTCTGGGAAAAGAGGCGGCACAGGTGAGGCGGTTTGGCAAGGAGATGTAGAAAGATGTAATCACGTTGTGGACACAGAGGACAGAGATTGCAGCTTCAGATCACATACCAGCAGCTCTGTCTAAAGTGTATATCTGTTCATAAAGTCAGTATTCCTGCAGCATGAAGTGTGTGTGTTACATTTATTAGACAACGAGTTTGATGAACTCTAATGATACAGTTTCCTAATGTTGGTGTGTGACATCTCCCCTAATATTAAAGAGGTAATCTGTAGTTACAAGCTTATATTGGGTTATTCATATTTTAAACCGTGATCTGGGCGAATACTCTCTTCTGATTGGCCCGCAGGTGTGCATTAAAACGTTTAACCCACAAGTAGTTCAGCTCAAGTTTAATCACCGTTTGAAATTCATCCACTACCCAACTTGTAACCTTTGCAACATTAAAGAAAAACTGGAGGCAATGCAAACGAGCAAACAGCTGAGTGCTTCAGTTTTCCTAAATGAGGTTGTCCTAACCCGCTCCGTGCGTCAGTGAACAGACTGAGTAATGTGTCGCTTGCTTGAAAAGTCGCTCGCCCTGGCTCTGTTTCAGCGAAGTTTCACGCACTTCCAACCCATTTTATCTGGTTAAAATTTACGTTTCTGTTTCCCCTCATCAAAGCCGTCAAAGGGAGGACGAGAGACTAATTAACATGGTTGAGAGGAAGTGACACCTTTTATATGATCCACAGTAGTCTTTTGATATGAACAGCCTCAAAAAGGATGCGGTTTGAAAGGAAAAATTTAACTTTTGGGAGTTAAGGGTAAGTTAACTTTCCTCCAATTATACAGAAACAAGGCTGATTGAAGAAAATTACTTTGGTTGTAAATAAATAACTCAGACACCTAATTCACTCATCGCTCATCTTAAGTGTGCCACTGTGACATTGCCCTTGTACGTGGACAGTTGTTCGCTCACATCACTTCCAGTAGAAAACAGTGTTACTCATCATCAACTGCGGCAAGTCAGTTGATTTTGGTTGTAAAGGGGAGAAGAATTATTCCTGGTAATGACAGTGGTAAGCTCTTGCTTCATAACTTTCAATTCAGATGGTTCTTTGCCTCCACATCATGCTTTCAAACCATTTAATGCACACCTACTCATCGATTATCCCTTACTTAGTCAATGTGACACAGAGTTTATGAAATTAAAATCTAAAAAAGTGCACTAGTATCAGACTGGTCACTACCAGCTGACACCCTGAATTTGGTTATTGGAATGATCGTATATCAGGGGAGAAAAAGTTGAATTTGTGTATCTTTGGTTAGAGCAATGGCAATTACAGTATCCTGAGTAGTGCATAGTAGTTGCTCCCTTCCAAATACCATTTAAGGCAGGTGGGGGACCAGTAGAAGATGGCAAAGAAAACATGAAACAAGGTCCACACAATGAAGCTCATGTCACATCCACTTGTGACTGGTGATGTTTCAAACTAATGGTCTTTTTCAGATCTAAAAGAATATTAGCTTAAAACATCACCAATGGATGTGCCAATAAATTGCACTAAAAAGCTCATTTATACCCCCTTTACATAAGAAAATAGGTACGTCCATTTACACACATCCACTAAAGGTGTTGCTCCGAATCAAAAGTTACCCCAAAGAAGAAGATGAAGTGTGAAAGGTTTCTGACAACAACAAAGATGGCAATGATGTCACTGACACAATGTTTTTAGCCTAAATCTTCACAGTAGATCCTTTGCTTGGAGTCATGTGTGCACACACACTGTCGCACACACACACCGGGTGTGTGTGTGGTGTGACGGTATGCACAAGCAAATGAATGTCATGTTGGGGCTTAAATAGTCTTGAATTATGCCAGAAAAGCAGTAAGGAGTCACACTGTCTTTCACCAGCAATCTTTGGTTGGCTAAAAAACTAAACCTGACCTTCAATTGGCATGAGGGTGAGTAGATAATAACGACTGAATTTTCATTTTTGGGTGAACTGTCCCTTTAAAAATGTACCTCTTGGGAGAGAGGTGTTGTGTAGCCATTAAATACATTGTGACATATAGACAGATAATTCTTTTCAATAAATAATTGACAACAAACATCATTCTCAATACTTAAATATTTTTAAATCGTCTTTGTCGAGTCCCGTGGTCGTGTCTCACTCAAACTATTTGCTACACTGCTACACTGCTCCCATGAGTTCTGGTGGTACCACTCTGTTTTGTCTGTATCCGTAAGCTCTCAGAAAAAGTGTGGAAATATGGACAAAATGAACACAGAGTACAGACAGAACGCTCCATTCTTATCTGTATGTGTATCTAACTTTTTGCAGAAATTGCACTTAAGGCAGCTACAGTGTGCAGACCATTTTTTAATGTTTTCATTGCACTGAGGAGTAACAGTAGCCTCTCTGCAGGTCTGAGTATGTAAGTTACACAATAGACTTTGTCATGTTATGGCTGAACTGTGATTACAACCGGAATGACTGTGTTTCTTACCCCATCTGACTTCTTTTCAGCAAAATTACTACACTCCTACATGTCTGCAATTAACTTGGTGAGTACAATGTTATTTTAATATATTATAATAAATTTAATGTGAATGCAAATAAATGTAAATGATGTCCAAAGTTATGAAAATAAGACCAAGTTGTAACAAAGCTGACTCATTTGTTTTCTCGTTTTCTCTTTCTGTGAACCTTGTCAACTTGTCTATGTGAAAAAAAAAAAACAACAGCGGAGAAAACATTTGTAAACAAATAACCACTGAAGTGAAGGCCTGGCTGTTCTTACTGTATAAGCTCTTTTATTTTTTATTTTTTATTAAGAAAATGATAATAAATATCATTGAGAAACACACACGTCTGTATCATTAATGTTTACATGGCCAGGTAAATCGTCTATAATCTTTCCAGTCCTGCCTGTTCCTTTGTACCCGCAGTGACGGATTTGTTTTAGTATTTATTTGTTATATGCTAATAATGTATTGTATTTTCCTCTGCATTTGCTTATGCACACTGGAAACATTCCCAGACTCATTAGCTGGTTGAGATAAATCTACCAGACCATGTTTTGGTATTAATGTGATTCTCAATTGCTTTATCTCACATCAAAGCTGAGGAATTGGCCTGATGATAAAAGGTTTCTCCAAAGAAACTTATTTTATTGACTTTTAAAAAGATAAGTGTCTCTCTGGAAAATTAAACATGATTATTAAACATTAATGAGTCTATTGTTTAAGACAGCGGCAGAGATGAGGTTAAGGTTTGCATCCATGAATTGAATATCACGAATCTCTGAATCTGCCCAGAAAGCCCCAGAAAGAAGAAAACATGCTCATTATCAAACCCAGAACTGTCGCCTGCATCGTGAAAATGCATCAATTCATAAAGTGCAAGACGTGACATATGGAAGCACCCCCCCTCAATAAGTTTATTTGAGGAGTTTTGCTTTATATTAATTTATACACATATGTACTGAACTTGTACAGATATCACCCTCATTGTTCCCACCTCTTATCTACCTCTACCTCCCTGAGAAAGGGGGAAAGAACAATAAAATTAGAAAAATTAACAAACAGTAAAATTTTCAGGAGAGAAGAAAAAATAAAGGAATAAACTAATAATAAAATAAATAAACATGAAAAAATAAATAAATAAAATTAAAACTGAATACAGTATGACTAGTAAATATTTTCCTTGTTAATCTGTTTTCCAGACATTAAACACATTTCCAGCAGATACACCCATATTTTCATATATGCTTAGATCTCCACATTTGAACAGATGCTGCACAGTTATTGTCAAACTTAAAATCAACATCAACATCATAAAATCATTGCAGGCTGAACTCTCTTCGGTGGAGTTTACCAATGTTTTCTTACTTTAAACTGGCACTTGAAACCACTTGTTTTTTCATAACTTTTTTAATTGTGAAAGTTTTCTGAACTGAAAGCTATAATTCCTGTTTGATATAATGACTGCCGGGACAGCGATTTGTCCAGTCATTTATCTGTTTGCATGTCATTGTTGTTAGCATGTCGCTGTTGTTTGATGAGATTTATATGGCAGACAATTTCTTGACAGGGATCAGTTGCCGGCAACCACTGAAAAGATACTAGTCCCAGCCAAGGCCAAATAGTCCAGCAGAAAACCACCAGCAAAGTTAACTGTCATTTATACCTTTCTTTTTTGGATTAAACAAACAAGAAACATTTGCTTAGACGACAGAGAGTGAACAAACTCAAGTGGATGGAGCACGAAAAATTCAGGGTGCCGCATGTGATGTCTCCCTCTGTAGATGACTAAGGTGTTTATTCCTAACTGATGTAATTTTCTTCAGTCAGCCTCGTTTCTTTATAACTGGGGGACAGTTTATCAGTAAATCAGTAAATTCAAACAGCTCCCCATTTTCCTTCCAAACCTCCTTTTTGAGAATACCGCTATAAAAAGGCTGTGGCTCATATAAGATGTGCTGCTTCTCAACCTGCTGCTTTGATGAGGGGAAACCGAAACATCAAAGTTGTCAGTGTTAATTTTGACCAAATGCTTAATCTGTCTGCTGATGCAAGGAGCACAATAGGACATCCTCATCGAGAAAAACGGAAACAATCTGATGTTTGTTGCTCGCTCATTTGCATCTCTTCCAGTTAGGAACTGCTGTTAAAGGCGCTGGTAAGTTTGTCCCCTTGTGCAGAACCAGATTAGCTGTTTCCCGTTTCTAGTCTTTGAGTCTAAAATAAGCTACTCAGCTCCTAAACTGCGGTATTTATTGTACATAAATTTTATTTTCTAGGAGAACATCATGACCTGCCCTACTCTGACTGTGATTGGCTCTGACATTGGCTGGTTAGCAGCAACAAGTAAAGACAATTAAAATAGCTTAAAACCAGAGGTCTCCCAAATATGTTTCGGAGCTGTGTAGTACATCCCTCTAGAGGAAGCGAGTAGAGAAACGAACATGATCAGATGATTGAGCGCATTTTCTTTTGTTGCTGCTAATTAGCAACCTCTAGTTCTGCTGCTGCATAAACACATTATATAAACAACATGTCTTTTCTTTTACTTGATCAGTAGCGTTAATGTCTGTTGCATGTCACAGTGCCAGTGCAGAAAGTCAGTCAACTCAATGGAGTTGGTGGGTTTGAAGGTCTGGACGCAGGCAAGGTATAGGTATCAGGGTAAGTCAATCAGAGGCTGGTCATGCCTTCATGCTCCGGGGGGAAAAGAAACCGTTTACCATACAGACATGACAGTGTATCAAGCTTCACAACTCTAGGCAAAAAAGTGAATAAATGTGTCCCAAAATTAGAAATTATTCCTTTAATTGTGTTCACTTGGTTTGGAACTTTAGCACTGTCGACTAAATACATTTTTCTTTTCTTTCAAAATAAAGCTCATCATACTATGTCTCAAATCTTCCTCTGCTTCGTATTGAACAGCATACCTCTGACTGTTGGATACTATAGTTCTTTACTTTTGAGTGACGTCAGTATTGTGAAAATTAAAAACATTACACTGAATAATGGTGTGATTTCAGCAATTGTATTTCCCTCATTATTGGACATAAAACAAGTCGCAACTCTGTCCTGACTGCACAAACATTATGCTGCCATTAAATTGAAAGTTTCTATGCTGTACCACCCATTTCATCTTGGGTGCACAAGTTTCCAAATCAAAACTTATTTTTCCACTCACGTTACTTGGATCTGTCACCTGACTGAAGAAGGAATCCCCTAATTGGTACCAATTTAGCCAAAAAGACATAACAGAAACCACCTGAGACTGATTCCTGTCACAAATACAGTACCAGGGTCCCCGCTGCGGTCCTGTCTGCTCCCCTTTAAGACACACTGAGCAGGCCATTTCTGTGCCAGGGTTCAAATGACACATACAAACACTTTAATTCGCTGGTTTGCTCTTCTGCGCCAATATATCATCACATACTGTACTGTATGAGGCAAAACAGAGACATAATAACAGCCTTATATTTAGACCCTGTAGCCACCTCATTTAGCACCTCAACACCCACAGCTTAATTAGTTCTGTCAGCATCAACCTCATGTTTTCACTGTATCCTTGATTAAATTACACATTTTCACTGTAATTTAGTCAGTTACATATCTCAGCATTGCTACAGGCTTTGCTGTATGTATCTCCAGCCTACCACACTATCTCCTTGTCTCCCACAAATTTATAATGTCCCCTGCACTCCAGGACAGGGGGGATGTGGAGTCTGTAATTACCAGAGCAGAGTCATGTTAAAAATGTCTGTCTTAAAGAAAGTCCTATTCATTTGAGAACAATTTAAAAAAAAACAAGAATCCTGTGGCGTGAGCAAGGCTATGAAGATTCAGGTTAGCAGGGTTCAGAAAGCAAAATGACGTCTAAGAAGACAGACGGGCTTTTCTAAAGGGGTCGAAACAAAGACAGATGACACTGATCAAGCTAACCAAAACATTAAGATTGTGCTCTTGGGTTCACTGTCAGTGCAGCAGTAGAGCCTTGTGTCTGTGGCTGGAAAATGAAGCTAATGTGCCAAAAACTGCAGTTCCTTGATTGGCCACTCGAGGCTGAACCAAAAAGCGAATCAATCCACACAGACCGCCATACTGAAATTCACAACTTTAGAGTCCTGATACAAAACTGGTTTTGGACTCTCTAGATAATTCCCTCGTTCTTGACAACAGTGAATTTTTTACATAACTCACCAGTTTAAATTATATTAAGGCTTAAAGTTATGCATGATTGAGTTTTTGTCTGCTTTGAGTGAGAGGTGGGTACCATTCGGCTCAGCTCCACTCTCGCTCCACCTCTTTTCCCGTTAGTGGATTAGGCATTAGCTAAGTCACATACAGCCTAGATGGTGATGACCAGAGTCACTACACTGAGCTTCACAGTGGCTCTTCAGAAACCTATGTGTGATGTCAGGAAGGCTCTGTGCACTATTTAGTGTTCAGTGTAGGGGCACTTGTCAGTAAAAATGCTCATGGCCTAAGTTTAAAGAGGCTATAACTGATATCTGTATAGTAACAGTGACAGTAGCAGCTCCCCATGGCTTTATGGATCTAAATTTCAGTTCATTATTTTGCTGTCTGGCCTGCAATTTTACTGTTTCGGTTCACTCTCATCGCTCACTGTTTTGGGCCACAGCAGGCAGTTAATACTACCTGCTCTGTACCAGACAGAAAGACTAGCAGGTGAACATGACAGATCATTTAGATTCCCCTCAGGAGTTGGTAGACACCAAAAGAGAGCTAAAAGACAGTTAATACTGGCCTCAGATTCTCCAGGTTGCCAGAAACACTACTCCAACTGAGCAATCATGTTGTTCTGTACCTGCTGGAGGGGGCGGGTGATGCAGCAAAAGGACCACATGCGGGAATCAAACCAGAGTCCGCTGCAGAGGACCACACATTATATTGCAATTTTGCCAATAAAATAACACTTAGCTCCCCTTGCCTATAGTTTTGACATATGTTTTTTAAATTGTCGGTTGATACAAATGTAATAAATTCTCACATTCATTCAACTTTGAAAGAGGGTCATGGAAAACGTGGGGATCACTGCCTCAGTGGAAACAGCTGTAGCTATAAATTAAGTTTTGAAAAGTTTCTGTGGACATTCTGGTACTTTTTTGCACCGTGAAGACACAAATTAAGGCTGACCAGCAGCCATTATAGGCTGTAAAATCTGAAAAAATGAATCTTTGTGTAAAAAATGGAAAAGATATGACAAATAGATGGTTGCTTGCTGGATGTGCAGGCATTTTCTTGAATGAACCTGGTGTCCCAATTTAACTTGTCTCTACGAAGATTCAGAACAGAGGTAGAAAAACACATTTCTTTTGCCCTAGATGGCAAAAGCTCCAGCACACTGACACAGAATGAAATATTCAAATAAAAGCTGTTTTTATGGCTGCACCATTACATCAAATAGAAAATCACAAATATCTTGTGCTCATTTTATACAAACTTCAACAAAATTCAGCATATTCAGTATCTTTTGTGAATCTGAGGATCTTTAAAATAAAAGGTCTGTGGGTACTGACCAAAGAAATGAACCATGTATGGACTGATGGAAAAAAAAAAGTTAATATGGACCGCGAGAAAATCAGAATTGGACTGGTCATTTCTGCAACTACTTATTGATACAGTATGGATACAAATGTATAAACAATGCAAAAACTAGGTATATACCATATATAAATAAATCTGTATTTATTAAAGAAGAATAAAGAATGTGCACACCTCACGTACAGTTCAGACCAAGTGACACAAGGTTTTCTTGACATAGCTGCAGGTGAAATTATGAGGTGGATAAGAAATATAAAGTGAGAGAATGTAAAAAATAAATCCCAGTTTCACTGACTGAGTTACTATTTTATATATATGTCAAAGGCACTTCTACAGACTCAGTTTTAATCAATTATTCTTTTTATTTATATTCATTATTTCCCTTTGTTAATTCCCTTTTCACTGTATCCGCACTTATGAAGCCTGTTGCAACATGGCAACTTTTAGATAATCATTGATAATTTAAACATTTAAAGCAAAATTATATAACCATTTTGCTTCAAAATAACAGCTTCAAAATCATTTTGATGGTACTCTGACTTGTAATGGGAGGAACGGTGCCCCTTTCATTCCCACTCTTCTCTCTGAACATGATCGCAGCTTCTTCTTCTTCTTTGTGGATGAACTGAAGTCAGGCGGAGCTTTACTGTCACCCACCAACACACCTACAGGCTTGTTTATTCATTTGTGTTCAATTTCACTTCATTCAACATGAATATCATTTAAATTCCATCTGCTTTTGTTTTCCCTTTGTTTCTCTGAAGGTTGAAATTATGCCATAATGTCTGTCAGCGACAGGATGCCCGCCCTCCTCCTACCAGCTGAAAACGCACCAACATGTTGATTTATATTTGATTGACTGAAATCTTCACAAACTTAACGAGATAAATGTATCGGTGGCTTCAATCCGTCAATAGTATAGTGGTACTTACTAATAAAAATACATGCATGACTTATATCTGTGTAATCTGGTGTTCACCATGGGCACTCTAGTCACCATGGCTGCTTCCTCGGCCGCCTCGGCTGCCATTTTCGTAAGTTTGGTAGCCCCGCCTCTTCCGCTACCTAGAAAAGATGCTGACCAGCATTTCACACTCAACTTTTTGGCTATTTTGAGTACAACATTCAGGTACTTGCACTGCACTTCATTTTGCATTGAATGTCAATGTGAATGCACTCAAAACAGCAAGTTATGCCAACTGAGACACAGCATAGATGCATGCATTAATAAAATCAAAATCACATTCTGATCACAATAGTGAGGCAAAGTCCCACCCCATCCTTACTGTGAGGAAAATGTGTATGGAAAAAACAAGTCACAGTTTACTGTAGCTTTGTTGTAGTACCATGTGGTGTTGTGTGAAACTGCTCTTTGAACAACATCTTTTATCTACCATAATACATGTCATCAGCACCAAAAACAACACTGTCCCTGGTAATGTTGTCTTACCTGAAGTGTGGTATCCAGTGGCTCTTGGTCCTTTTATCATCTGCGAAGTGAAAGTTTTAGGATCTGCTGCTTGTGTGACTACATCCCAGTATGAAAACAGGCATAGTTTCAGAAGCTAACAATAGCTTATAGAGGGAAAAAGTCACAATGTCACTTTTGGGTGTTTAGTATCTGTTACGTACGTATCTTCACAGTATTATACTTAAACACTTTTATGATAAACTGCAACTTTCTTAGCTTGTCAATCGTTTAAATTCACAAATATCATATCTGTAATTTGTGTCACAATTCAAACAAGTTTAAATAAAAAGAACCTTGTCATTGACTACAGTTTGTATGTTTTTTCCAGAGTAAGGTAACATGTATTTTGGTTATTCCAAGAATGGAGATTGAGTTTGCATGTGGATGTAAATGGGATGTAAAGTTTGCTTTGGGAGCCAAGACAAAGGTTGATCAGTATCCTACTGAATACAAAACCATAACATCACTGAAAAGATAAAATCCATGCACCACCACAGTGCTTCATTTATAATGGTATGTTGTGACAATTTTTGCTTTATCAAGAAAGTGTTGCTCCAACGATTTAGATATATGAATATTTCAATTAGTGCAGCTGTAGTTGGGATGATGTCTCACACATAAAAGTGAAAGTTGTAATTCTAGTTTTAGAAATATAAAACATCCACAGAAACAAATCTATTATACAAAGAGTGATAATCGAGTTTTCTGCAAATCAAGGTGATCTATCAGGTTTTACATGTCTTTTTTATGGTAGGGAAAATGCTTTTGAGGCCACATGGGCAGAACCTCGATTGAGAGGAAATTGTGCTCAGCCAGTGATTTAAAAAAAGTGCTCTGAATCCATTAAACAGCACCTGACTCTAAAACAAGCTTTATCTTTTAGCATCAGGGACGGTTGATAAACTAATTGTTGACATCACTTGATGTGTTTTGAAATGATGTGATGCAGAATGAACTGGAAAAGCTGTTACCGCACAATGGCTGTTTTCCACAGAAAGGTAAAGTTGATAGATGCATAGAGATAATGTTAGTGTTATTGGGGGGAAAAGTGATTTCAGGGTGTAAATAGCTTTCATACATGGTAATAATGTCAAACTGTCCACGTGTGGTACCATCAGTTCTCACTGTGCTGATAGTATCACTCTACTCTTTATTTTGTGTCCATGGAAACACAACAGGAGGAAATGGGAGAAAGTTTGTTGCTAAGAAAATCTAAACGACAAGTTATTTTCTGTAAAGGTCACAATCACCTAGAATCACAGTAGCATGAAGGAGTAGAGCAATTTTCTATGGGTAAACTTGATATAGTCCATTACATTTAGCAGAGGTAGTAGGAAGCTAATTTATAATATTTTGTGAGCTGCGAGTCTGTCTCACAGTAACAGGTGTGTGAGTTAGACGTATTGAGCTGAAAACAGCTTGTGTTCATTTCCCGAAGCAGCAGATGGAGAGTGGTTTTCTCCGAGAGTGCCGGGTCATATGCAAGCATGATTATACAGACGACAGTGAGGGAGTGGAGGATCAGTGGAACCTGTTTTGAGCCCATTTTATATAAACATGTCAGTGTTTATCGGCTGCTTTGAACATTAAAATCTGGTCACGAATACAATGAGTCACGGAGAAGAAGCTGTAAGTGCAGCTGGCCAGATTTAGATCATTACTTTAAGTTATGGCGTGATGTTGTAGTGGTAATTGCAGTATAATGGGCCATCAATGTAAATGAGGATGTTGGTAATTGTAGCTGTCTGCCAGAAATTACACAACAAGAAAGTAAGTTCATTTTCTATTGCTGGTAATAAAAATATTTCTACTGTTTTCTTTTTTTCACTTTTTGACATTTGATCAGACTTTATATTACAGAACACTAATAAGACATAAAAAGTAGAAATAATGTGGTCTTTATTAGTCAGTAAACAAATACAACTATACGCTTATTAGACACTATACATATAAAGGTACACTAATAAATCATAACAAGTCCAACTTTCTATCAAATTCAACAAAAACTAGAAACAATATGTTTTTTATTCGACAGTATTACACATATTAGACTTTATAGAGACCTTTAATATAGTTAATTAGAGGGTAATTTGGGACACATTACAACAGAACTTTACTTCTTAAGTGTATTATTTTCCATAGTTAGACTCTAATTAGACTGTGGTAGAGGGTAATTAGGGCAACAGAACTGAACTGTGAACTAAAATACATGGTTTTTTCACAGTTAAATCCTTATTAGACTTTATTACTGGGTAATTAGGGAAATATTACAACAGAGCTGTACTGTAAACTAAAGTGTACTACTTTCAACGGTTAGACCTTTAATATATTTATTTAGACAGCAATTTGGGACACATTACAACAGAACTGAACTGTAAACTAAAGTGTATTGTTTTCCACTGTTAGATCCTTATTAAACTTTATTAGAGGGCAATTGGGGACACATTACAACAGAACTGAACTGTAAACTAAAGTGCAGTCATATATCTGCTACACGCCTTCTTTGTCCTGTACAATTGACAGAGTTGCCTGATGTCTACATCTTTGATCAAATCACATTATCTGCCTGCAGTACCACAAGTCTGTGCAGTCACCCATAGACAAAATATTCCTCTACCTATATAATTTGAGTCTTTACTTGATAGATGTGGTGATTTCACTTAGGTTTACAGTACAGTTGTGTTCCAAATGACCCTCTAATAATGTCGTATAAGAGTATAATACTGGGTCTAATACCGTCCAATAAAGAAAACATTACTTCTATTTTTCATCTAATTTGATACAAGTACAGCTTTTTACGTCTTATTAGTGTACTGTAAAATAAAGTGCAATCTGACATTCTGTAACTTTGCATGTTTTTCTTTTATTTATTCCAATTAATTATTCCGATTAATTCCACTTATTGTGCCAACAACGGCAGGAGCTGAGGTTAGATGGATTTAATAAGGTCAGAAAATCATGGCGACTGCATTTCAAGGTGCTGTGTTTGATTATGTATTTGCGATTCATTAGGACAGGTCACTGTTTTTAGCCCAGTCTAATCAGGAGAAAAAGAGCAGGCACTGCTTGTCTCAATTAAAGAGCCAAACAGTCTATTTATATGAGCATCAACACAACCAGTATGAGAAATAATTTAATACTGCAAGTAATGTTCTGCTTGAGTGAAAGGGCACCGCAGGCCCTCCATTACTATCTGATTGGTATGCATAAAATAAGATACGGGCCTGCCAGTATCCTCTTCTTCACCTTAGCATTAATTGTTAGCTACAGTAATGACTTTGACCTTCACTAGTGAGTTGTTTAAGTATATTATGTGTACTTCTACATCTGTGCTGCAGCGGAGACTGCTTGTCATTGGCATACTGTAGAATATAAACACCATTGTTTCCTGAATTGAGTGCCCTTATTCTTAACTTTTTAAACTAAGGATTTAAACTTTTCAAAGCTGCAAATGAGGGCTTTGTGTTCAGCCTCAGTACTATTTTGGTACTCGTAGCCGACCCAATCATCACACAAGAACAAGAGGGGGGGAATGTCAATATTGGACAAAAACCCTGGATTGCTCTAAGTGATAACTTTTTTTGTTTTGCTTCCAACGTCAGCGTTCTTAAACATTCTTCCTTCCTATACAGGCGCTATGGTAAAGGTTAGGTTAAAGGGATGGTTCAGATTATTTGCAGTGGGGTTGTTTGAGGTGTATTACCAACAGAGGATCAACATGCCCCCACCTTGAAGAGGCAGAGAGGAGTCCTGGAGCAGAAAGCTGTGATGTACTGCTGTGGACGGGGTCAGCAGCAAAAATGTATTTCAGCCACTTTTGTTTTTGTTATTTTAGCCCAAAAGGCAAGCCTTAAAAAAATGGATAGCAGCTTAAGTCTACACTATGTTTAGAATATTTTCATTGTTTCAACCTGCTGTCAGACAGCCTTGTCTGTCTGGAAACAACAGTTAAGAAAAATATAGCTCTCTTTAAATCAACCAGACTTTATGTGTGCAAATAGTAATTTTACTTTGCAGAATATGAGTTGCTGGTCTAGCGGTGGACCAGCAATTCCTTTTTTTTCTGTTCTTGTGTTCTTTGAGGTATAATTACTGTTTTTGCAAAAGGTGTCTGGTTGAGGGAAAGAGCACATCTGCTGGAAAAAGCTGACGTCAAAGTATAGCATACATTTATAATAATATTAATTTTTTTTCTAGGTGAGACTTTTTTAAGTGGCGAAAATATATGTTGTTGCTGAACCAAACTGGGGGCATGACTACTATAGGTAATACGCTGACTATCAATAAGAACTTCATACAACCCCTCCTCAAATAATCCAAACTATCCCTTTAAGGTTAGGGAAAGATCATGTTTATGGCGATAGAACTATGGTTAGGATATGGATCCAGTTCCTACTGATAATGGGCTATGTTAGCACTGATTATTATAAACTCTAAAGTACTGAAAGCTGGAACTGACTGTTTGTTCAGATTCAGATTCAAACATAATTTTATCATGTTCAGACTGCATTTTGTTTCATCAAAGTTGCAGCTGCTTTTGTCTGGATGAGTTTTAACATATGAGAAGTCTGACTCCTTTTGCCATCTGAGAAGTTTTCGTTGAAGAAAATGTTTGCATAACTCAAACTAAAGGTACTTTGGGTGAGCCGGGGCTTGCTGTCGATATGAATATTAATTGTGTCAAATTATTTACCATTTTCTGTATTTTAAACCACAACCCACTATTTGGCTTCAAGATGATGAGTAGGTGGGTAACAGCAACTGTTTAGCTCAGATGTAACTCCATAATTAACCTCATAACCCCATAATTTATTCATTATTTATATTTTCAGCTGTGCACTACTGACTAACATTGCAATAATTCTGTGCAGTAATTCATTATTATTTACACTGTAGCATGATGAACATCTTTGTACATGTTCTTATTTTGTCGTTCACTAGTGAGGACAAACGGTGAAATTCATCAGAGGAGGAACAGAGACAGATTTATTTTGATTTATGGTTTATTTTGTTCTTCTATTTCTTCTATACATATTGTTTGTTTTATATATTGGTGTTACATATTGCAGAATACTTCTTATTTTTTATATATTTATGTTATATATTGTGGTAGAATGCACATATTTTATATACATTGAAGTTTGTGTTTTATGATTTCTCTCCGCTTGTATATTTTTCTGTTCCTGAACGGTAGCGCCTGTAATGTGACCAATTTTCCCCTGGGGAGTATTTCTGATTCTGATTCTGATGTAGGTAGTAGCAGCTGCAGTGGGACCGTGCCAACACTGAAAATACACCTAAATGTGCACAGACGCCTAAATACATGAATCACATAAAAAGATAGAAATACCGATGTTTTCCCTGAGGAATGTAGACAAGACTGTTAACAGAAATGTGAGAGATGGATCATCTTCACTGTAAACAACGAGGACAAACTCATATCTGCATCTGGATAAAGCTAAGGTCAATATGTACATAAAGAGAGGAGAATAAGAAATGTTTTTCTCATTCTCTGTTGGTTTGTTGTCTCTTTTTCTTTTGTCAAATATGTTCAAAGTGTTACAAAATAAAAAAGTAAAGAACAGATGGCAGATACAGTAGTAACTACTCACTTTGTGAAAGCACCTTATGACACTGTGAAAAGCTCGTTTTAGTGTTGAAACTCATGTATGTAAATTCAGTAGTTTCCTTTTTTCATCTTTTCTTATTGTTTTTTTTCTGTATATCAATCATGGCAGAAACCTCTGCATGGTATTTTCTTATTTGACTTTTTCCATCATTTGATTGTTATTATTACACCGGGCTGGATGGCTTTGGTGTGTGTGTGACTGAGCGAATGTGTGTCTGATCAACCGACCTGCATCTTGTCTGCAGCTGATCTCCAATATTACGGGTCCAATGAGTCTAATTTGTTTGTGCACATTCATGACCGTCTGCTGAAGGACATCTGTGATTCAGAAGTCTTGAAAAACCTTGAAAAACCTTTTTTTATGGCTCCACCCTGCCTAAATCTGTGGCCACAGGATGATATCTTTTTTTCAGGCCATCCCACTTAGGTGGATGTGATATCTAAAGACTGAAGTTTGACCACTGATTAAATGTCGGTGGTCAAAGGTCAAAGGTCGAAGGTCATGGTGACCTCTCTAGACACATTTGTGGGCATAACTCAAGAATATACATGCTGATTATGACAAAATGAAAAAGAGATGTCTAACTGGATAAAATATTGTGGTGATGACATTTTATATCCAAATGGTCAAAGGTCAGCTTCAGTGTGACATCATAATGATCAGCTCTCTGTCAGTCCTCTGTGCTCCTCTTTAAAAATAGTCTCTAAGTAAAGACGATGTGTCTCACTGAAAATTGTGTGGTGATTACCTCCATTATGCCAAAAATACACATCAATTTTCCTCCAAGTTAGAGGCCAATATAATGGTTCCATAGTTCCATATTAAATTCCTACAAAGTCTTCACTACATGTATGAGTCTGGACAGACATGGAGGTAAGCTCAAACCTGACTGGTAAGTGAGTCATACAACTGCGAGGCACTGGGGGTCACAGGTGATCAACACTTTCTTCAGTTTGAAATCTTCTTTCAGGTAGGGACAACATATGTGGGAGTCATATTAAGGCAAGGCAAGTAAAGTTTATTTGTACAGCATACTTTAACGAGGCAATTTAAAGCACAAAAAACATAAAAAGCATCAAAACAAAGGAGCATGGAGGCAATATAAAAAGACATTTCAACACAATTAAAATAGTTAAATAGAAACTGAAAAGATATTAATCAAAAGCCTCATATTTGTTTTAATGTAAGGCAGAGACAAACAGAAGTCTTGATTTAAAAGAACAAAGAGTTGTAGCAGACGCACAGTTTTCTGGGAGTCGGTTCCAGATATGTGGTGCATAAAAACTGAATGCTGCGTCTCTTCATTTACTTTGAGGACAGAAAGTAGACCTGTCCCAGACAACCTGAGAGGTCAGAATAGTTCATAGCGTAGCAGCAGATCAAAAATGTATTTTGGCCCTAAGGCATTTTGTGCTTTATAAATCAACACCAGTATTTTTTTAAATCTTTTTTTTTTTTTTTTTGGCAGACAGGAAGCTAGTGCCAACACCTCAAAACTATTCTGGTCTTGGTGAGGACACGAGCAACAGCATTCTGACTCAGCTGCAGATGTCTGATTGAATTTTCGAAGATAAATGCTTTTCCAAGTCCTGTTGAGACATAAGTCCTTTAATTCTTGATCTATTCTTCAGGGGACAGTAGGCTGACTTTATAATTATCTCTGTTGAAACTCGTGTCCATTCACTCCATGACATGTTAATGTGGACCAAATGTCACAAATCTTCGCTGGTTGTGGCAGTTGTGGTGACATTGCAGTAAGTGCTACACCATCTGTTGCCTGGCAGGAAACTGCACTCTGAGTGCACTCTTGTAGTTGATGTTTGTTTTCCCTTTTTCTTTTGTCAAATATCTTTAAATTGTTACAAATAAAAAAGAAATAAAGGACAGATGACAGATGCAGCAGTAACTGCTAATTTTATGAAAGCACTTTCTAACACTGAGAAGAGTTTCTTATAACAATAGTTTCATATACATAAACAATAGTTTTTTTGTTTGACTTTTTCCTTATTTTGTTTTTATTTTGTTATTATTGATTATTATCATCTGTTCAGCCCGTATAAATGTGAACTCAGGACATTGCTGTAAAAGAGCTTAGTGCTCAGTCAATTTCCCCAGAATAAACAATATTTGATGACTGTTGTAGGAAAGCTGGTTGGTGGCTGATTAGATGTTAACCGGCCCCTCACATCATTTTGACAGATGGAAACGTTTGCCATTGTTCTCTTGAGCAGGGCATGTAACCCTGACACTGTGCTGAAATTAAACAGTCCCACATCAGTGTTAGTGTGCACTGTATGTTTACTGGGTGCAGAATGAGCCAAATGACAATCCATTATGAGCCTCACATGATAAGCATCTAATATATTCTCTTTTGTTTTGAAATGCTAATTGGTAAACATTTACTCAATATGCATGTGTATGTCTGTGTGAGGGGGGAAATGGGAGAGTGTATGAATAGCATCAGGAAGTTGTTTGGTTTGTTGCACAGGTGTCTGGTTTTGAATGAAAATGCATAGCGCATTTGCAAACACAATTCAATGTGAGATACAGGAAGAGGGTTTATCGAAGTTATATAACTCTTTAGTGAATAAGCCTGCCTGGATCAGCAGGATTTTCTATGACAAATCGCTTATTCACCAAATCATCACATAAACGGCTTTGCCTGATACTCTGTATGACCATTCAATGAGAAAATACCAACTTGCCACCAATGTTTTTTACCCTTGGCTGCATTATCAATCCTCTTAGCAGGATGTGAGATTGGGCTTTCCGTCACGGTGCATTCATAGGTGCACCAGCAGAAGCAACAGCAGCAGCACAGTGACGGAGGATAGAGCATCTCCGCTGCAAGCCGATAACAATCATCAGCTATCACAACTCTTTCAGGCCCTGCACCAATGTCAGAGGCAGCCTTTTCAAGATGTTAGCGATTAGCATGGGTCGGCCTCGTCGCTAATGACATTTCAGAGCGAACTCCAATGACAATGCTCATATACTGCGCTCATTAGCATTCCAGCCACGCCGGTGCTGGGTCAGAGGTGGCAGGCAGGCAGGCAAGCAAGCAGAATGTCTGACAGCATGCCAAAAGCAGCACAACTGTCCACTTTCCCAAAGACCACGAATGCCCCTTCAGTCATCCTCAGAGTCATGGTGCAGTCTCACCCTTAGATATGCAGGTTGCTGCTGCTGACTCACCCACTGCGTACAGTGGCCACAAACCGACTGTGATGAATGATGAGCAAGTCAGCTGGCAGGTCCCTTCTTCCATCTGAGTTATTTTCCTCTGCAGAAACAGAATATGTGAAAGAAGAGCAATAAGTGGAAGGTGCGGCAGAGGAGGAGAAAAGCAGCATAATGCAGTTCTTAAATGTACCTTTTCATGCTCCACGTGCTCTTTGAGAAACTGTACATGAATGCAACATGAGAGAAAAACCAGTGACAGAGTCCAGCTCAGTCCAAGACAAATGGAGCATTTCCTTTGATGTACTGTAAGAACACAACGGGAGAAAAGACAGAAAAACTCTCAAGGAATGACACATGCAAAGAATGTTATCCAGGATGTTTCTCTTGAATCAGATCACATCAGTCACAACATGTTGCCTTTAATACATTTTTTCACTTTAGTTTTCTAGAAATAATGTCATGATAATCACTGCTGTCAAAATTAGCTAATGTTAGCAAAACACTAGCTAAATAACTAACTGATGAGTAGTAGATTACCTATGTAGTTAACTAATGTTTTGTTAACATAGCTAATTTAAAGTGACTATATGTCACATGTCGTTTAACCATCTTCAAAATCTGGTTTTCTATTCGACATAGATGAGCGTATAGCACGTAGAATATTCAAGTAAAAACACAACAAGAGTAAAGACATAAAAATAGTCAGGAATGACACATGGGAAGAATGCTAGCCAGCCTGTTTCTCTTGTCATAAAATGTTTTCTTTAAAATATTTTTTGACTTTAGTTTTCTGGAAATAATGCCATGATAATTAATTAAATTGTCACAGTTAACTTACGTTAGCAAGATTCTAGCTAAGTAGCTAGGTAATGAGTGACAGTGGCAATTAGCTAACATAGGTAATTTAAGATGTGAATGTATGTCGATTTTACACGTCCCCCTGTGACATCTGTTATCCATCTTCAATTTTTTTTTCTTGTTTCTTGTTTACAAACATTACAGGGTGTGCATGCATATAGGAGGCAAACCTCTTGTGACTGGTTAAAAAAAAAATAAAGTCAAAAGCTGTAACATACATTGTGCATCTGTTTATTTGTCTTTAACTTCATATTGATGTATTATGTGAAGTGTAGCTTACAATAGTTGACTGTGAATACAATCATCAGGTCTCTGAATGAAATCGCCCCATTAAGGTTGCTATTCAAACATGTTTAGCAAAAAAGGAGTGAAGCAAATCTGACGTGTTCTATTTATTTGCTCGACTTAAACTTAACTGGTTTTGTTGGTTATTGAGCCTGTTTATCCTCTCATTATTTGACCATATAAGGGGCATCATGGCATTACTGTCAATAAACTAATCAGCTCAAATTAACAGACAAAGCTACTTTACAGCCTGCCACAACTGAAAGACATTCCCTCCACAGCGATGTGTGAAAACTCATTTTTCAGACCACAGATGTGCGAGGCTCCACAAAAGAAGGACCCAGTTGCTTCAGCTGGCATTTGAGAGGGACCCTAATATTCACAACTGAGTGGAGGACTGAGCTCTTGTATGGCGTTTGTGGCCCCCCGTGGTTACTCCATGCCTATTAGATTTGTTCTGTCTGTGCTGAGAGCGCTGCTTTCTGTCCCCTAGTTGCATGTGCATCTCTGTGATGATGCTTCACTGAAACCTGTTTATAATATTTAAGTACACAAAATAGGAAAGGAGAACTGACCGGTTTGCTCAACTGTAGCGTAGCACAGAACGAAAACATGTGGGATTTAGAAAGGGTCAGTTAACCAATTCATATTCAGCTGTTAGTTGCATCTTAAATGACTGGAATATAATAGTCATATATTACATATATATATATGATATGTTTTCACCTAAAAATAAGTATTGTATTTCATTACCTTGTAGGAAAACCAGCATAATGAAGCTCATAAAAGTACCTTTTCATGCTCCGAATGCTCTTTGAGAAAATATACATGAATGCAACATGAGAGAAACACCGGTCACAGAGTCCAGCTCAGTCCAAGACAAATGGAGCATTTCCTTTGATGTAAGAAACACAATGGGAGTAAAGACAGAAAAAGCAGTCAGGGAATGACACATGGGAAGAACGCTAGCCAGCCTGTTTCTCTTGATCTCCCTGTCACATCATGTCAGAAAACGCTGTGTTTAAAATATTTTTTCACTTTAGTTTTGTGGAAATAATGCCATGATAATCACTGCTGAACAGTCACAGTAACAGATGCTGACAGGTAAGTTGACAGATGGCTTTTTAAAGTCCACCGAGCTCAGTGAAAACGGGAAAAAAATAAATAAATAATAGCAAATACCGCATCATGTCAGAGATTAGATGCTACTGTTTTCATCGCCATCACTGCGAGCAGAACCATTAGCATTTATTTTGAGCAGCACTAAGATGGAAATCCACGCTGGCGGCGTGCCCATCAGCTTGGCATTTAACCCCAAACAGGTGCCAGTGATGTTGAGTCAGAAAGATGATCACCGTGCTAAAACACACAGACACTGTACGGCTTTACTCTCTTCTGTTTTAAAGATTAAAACGGCAAACCTGTCCTTTAAAGCTGACCTTCAATGTGCTTTTGTGTGTGTGTGTGTGTGTGTGTGTGTGTGTGTGTGCGCGTGGGTGGGGTGGTGGGTGGATGATTGAACGGGGGCCTGATACTCAAAATGGTAATCACATATCTCATTGCATGTATAATGAATCACTGAGAGTGAAATGGCCAATTTAAACAGCAGTCACATTTAAATTTTTACAGCTTAGGTTGAAAAAAAAACCCCACAATAGTCTGTTTACACTTGTGTATGAAAGGATGCAGGTTTAATTTTTTTTTTTAATTAAATGGACTCCCAAAAGATGATGTGTGGATAACTGATCAACTGACTGACAATTTAAAATAAAAAGAAAGAAAATGTTAAAGTAGAGATGAAATGAAAAAGACATTTCAACCCTTTTAGATCACATCCCTGTTCATGTGCTATTTCTATTCTATTTCTTTGTATTCCTATATCAAAATCCAATTATGTGTTCTTTCTGTGAAACCAATGTGTGCTTAGAGCTTGAACCAACCAATTTCAACCAATTATATCATGACAACTAACTTTTAGCAGCACAGAGATTAATTAGTTAGCTACGTTCAAATCAAATTACTCCCAACTATACCCTGTTGTACTATATGGCAAGATACAGAAGCTGAGGTGTTGTTGAAATGTTGTTTCGTCTGGGCTTAAAAACAAAGAGTTGCTCTGTAGATGGCAGTTTATCAAACCAGAATATGAAGCTGAAAATTACTATTATTTTCAATATCAGTTCATCTGGTTTGTATTTTCCTCAAGTAAGTGTTTTGTCTCTAAAATGAAATATTCCCATAATAATTTACTAAAGCCTCAGGTCACATATTCAGATTCTTTGTTTTGTCTGACCAGCGGTCAAAAACCCAAAGCCAGTCTGTTTACTATTATATACAACAGAGAAAAGCATCAGATCCTCATATTTCAGAAGTGGGAACAAT
The DNA here is from genome assembly GCF_056507025.1 of Lutjanus erythropterus. NCBI lineage: Eukaryota > Metazoa > Chordata > Actinopteri > Lutjaniformes > Lutjanidae > Lutjanus > Lutjanus erythropterus. Next base: position 26,924,533 of record NC_139318.1, read on the forward strand.
TTTCTTGAAAAATGTTGATTAGTAAAATGGTGGGGCAGATATTTTCATGAACATGTCCCTGCTGGAGCTACAGTGCTGTTATATTTCTTATTTCCCCCCTGATGGTCTGAATAACTTGCTAGATTTGTTTCCAGTCAATTATATATACACATTTATTAAATATTTCGGCAGTAAAAAGACCTCCTTGGCCATGGATAGGCAGTGGACCAAACCATTGCAAGGCTTGAAAGGGGGAGATGCAATCTTGCAAAACTTAAAAATGCGTTGTTTAGTGTCTATAATTAGCACATGTGCTTTGTCACAATATGGAAACTCACAAAATAACGTTGACTAGACACTGACAGACAAAAGTGGTTATATTTAAAATTCTTTTAATCTAAATTAATGCTAGGGACAATTCAGTCTTTGTCCCTACCACCCAAGTCAATGCCCTTGTTACTGTTTAGTTTTCTCCATCCATTATCTATAACTATTTAGCCTTTGCAGGGTCACTGAAGGCTACAGTCGATCCCAGCTGGCACTGAGTGTCAGACGGGGTACAGCCAGGACAGGGCTGACACACAGAGACAAATGATCAGTCACGCTCACATTTGCACCTACAGGCAATTTAGAGTCACCAGTTAACCTGCATGTCTGTGGACTGTGGGAAGAAGTCAGAACATTCAGAGAAAACCCATGCAGACACAGGGAGAACATGCAGACTCCCAGTCAAGACACTCCCTAGTCACAGGGAGGCCCCTGTTGGTCGCTGGATTCAAACCCACAACCTTTTGAATGTAAGGCAGCACCACCCTGCTGCCACTCAAGCAACCTTTTAATGGGAAGCTGGTTCCTTTAAACCAGGACTGCCCAAAGTAGGGCTCACGGACCAAAGTTGTCATGCCATAAGGTTCACCAGAAATTTAAAGCGAACAATTGTAAAAAAATTTAAAATGTAAAAATAAAAATATATTATAAATGACTGTTTATATCAATATATATCACTACTACATATTTAAATATGTAGGATCCAAAAATATTAATTATTTTTCATAATCTGAGGCAGACAGAGTGATACTTTGTGCAGATACTAAATCAGTTAAGGGAACTTTGGTTTCTATTTTGGCTTTCAAAAGGAGAAAGTGTGGAAATTCCTGTTCCAAACATGCGGTTCCTCATCCATGAATTTCCACTATGTTGAACCATCGCGTTTCTACAGTAGCCCAAAACCAAACCAGATACTGGCTTTAGACTTTCAGTTTTTCCATTTAGCATTTATCACAAGTTTTGCAACCACCATAGGTTCTCCTAAGGCTCGGAAGGGGAGAGTGAGGTGAGGCGTTTGCACACTGGTCCTTTAACCGCTTTACATTCATCCATTTGCATCTCACATTAGCATCTTGAACTAGAAGAAGATTTTCAAGGTTAATGATCATATAATATGAATGACCTATGTGTATGAAAAGATCTATGTGCACAGCCATGCCTGCGCCGTGTGCAGTCCACATGAATAGCAGTAGTAGTTGTACTAATAATAAAAAAAATCCCCAAATTCCTAAGCTTAAGGTGTGAATTGTACTGGGAATACATTACTTTCTGTAAATATTCTTTTTTGCCAAAGGCATCCCTGAGGGCAGGACTTCAAACGAGGCATTCAGGGGTTGAGGTGAGAGTTGTCCTTTCAAATACTCTGCTCTTTGTTTTCAGTTCTGATAGTGAACAAGTCCCCAGCTGATCCTGTGGTTTCACTGCTTTTACCGAGCGTGTAACCACTCTAGTGTTTTTGTGTTTAAACCAAGGTGCCCACACCTAAAATATGAAGCTTCTCATGCAAGTTCGAGCAGAAAGGCAATTAGCATTATAATTCATCATCACCCTGGAGCTCACCTTTCAGTGATCTCACTGGGATTTGTTCACAGGTTTTGCTGCCAGCCAATGTTCATCTTAGCTAAAGGATATTTATAACACCTTATCAGTTTTGTCTGCTGTCAAATGTGTTTTAAATATATTTATGCCCTCTAATATATCTGACCTTGACTTTACTGTTTTGTATCTGTGCAAAGTTTGTCACTAGAGAGGTGTTTTCATGTAACAAATCCAAAAGTCAATAGCTGTCTAAGATATTTTATGCAGGCAAAGAAACCTAAAGCCTCCAGTGCAGAGCAGACTTGTCAGTACAGAGAGTGAGAGTTAGCAGCGGGCCAGAGATATACTTGCTTTTAAAGTGCCCATGAAGTCAAAATCGATGTTTAAGTGTTTTTATTTTCATATAGGTATTGATTTGTACGTCACCTATACTCCAGTCTCCGGGCCAAAAATAACAACAAATCAGTTTGTAGATATTCTCAGGTATTTTAATGGTATTTAAGAGTTTGTCGTTTCCTGAAAAATGATTCAAAACTGTTGATGACTCATCTTGCTCTTGGAATGTGCAGTAAGTTTGTTACTAATGAGACACTTTCTTGCTCACTGGAGGAGAAGCAGAATACATCCATTCACTGGAGCAGGCTGCAGTGTTTCTGGGAGTTGGGCCTCACTGTTGAGAAGCATAACTTTATTCAGTGATCTGGGGCACATTTAGTGCAGTCGGCTTCTGTAAATGTCAATCAATGTCTGAAGCAAGTCCCTCTCGCGCTGCATGTTTTTACATAATACAATAGTAATAAGCATTCTGCTGGCCATATCATGGAAACTTTGACTATTTGCATAATTCTGCATGAAATTAATGACATGTATGCGAACATGTGGTTAAAAACGAGTATATATCTATCCTTAACTGTGTCAGCACCACCAGTCACCAGATAACAAGCTAATGAACAACTGCCTATAGTCACCGTGCGCAACAATAGACTGTATAGAAATGGACAATATGAGAGTTCCCTAAAAATGAACCCAAAGCATCTTGATCACCCGCTGGTGGCAGGCTGCAGTACAGATCACAAATCTTGCCTCCCCAATGTTAATAGCTCTGAGATGAGCCAAAGTAAAACATCAAAATACACGTCAAAATTTTCCCAAAGATTGTTTCTGTCATTTTAGGTAGTTGTTAGCAAGCTGTCTTCAAGTGTTCATTTTTCTGATCAGTTCGGTTGTATTCAGTTATTTGATGATATAAAAATGGGATTTCATGTCATGATTAACAGCTGTGCTCTGCCCATGATTGATTTGGCCGGCTGTGTGGGTAGAAACTTGAAAGCGCGGTTCCAATGTCGGTCACTATTGTGCAGACTCTTGTTCCAAATTATGTAACCAACGCAAGAAAACAGGGCTTGAATCTGGGATGTTTTGGCTTCAGTTTTGTACAGTGGGGGTCATCCATCTTTTATTGATGTCCATGTGTACAACAGACTCCTTAACAGAGTCTGAGTCTGACTGAAGCTTAAAAACATGTATGGCCGAATCTCTCTGATGTTTCCTCTGACGCTTATGGTAGCCATCTTGATGCAAGCTCTTTCACCGGTCAACCTAATGCAAGCAGTGGTGGTGGGGACTGAGGCCAGATACAGAATTTTAATTAGGGAGAAAGAGTACTGTTGTTAAACATGGTGAAAAACCATGTTCAACAAAATATTAATCACAGAAGAGTATTTTTACATACTTCAACATGTGTCTCGCAGGGAACTTTAAGTAAAGCTTCTTTGTTCCTGTTCACTTGTAATGTCTTTCCTGTCATTACAAACAGCATCAACACCGGAGGATCATTCTGAAGTGAGTCTATATAAGTGCACAATTCAAACAAATGAAAAATGGCTTATCGCTTGCTTCCAGATCATTGTTTTCCCTGCAGTTGATAAAAGTAATTGCATTAAATCCCAGAGTATCTGCAGAGCTTGAACCAATCATAAAATTCTAGCGCTGTGCGAGTGTGCCTGTTTGACTAAAGCTACAGATGTAATATCTCCATTATCTGCAGCCATACTTTGTTTCTTTGAGATCACCAGGCTGACCTACTGGCCCACTGGCACAACAACTTACATAAGCTACAGCTGAAACGGCTCCCACATACACAGAAAAAGGATCTCGCCACAGTTATCCGCACAATAATACCGGCTCACCAACCACCACTGACAACTTACTGAATAATTGGGTTCTGTATGCCCTGTTGTTCGTGTCAGTGGTCTTCTCCGGAACAAATGCTCCACAACAAACAGCAACACAAGAATAAAGCTTTATATGTAAATACAGATACAGGGGGCTGCTTTTAGATAACCATAATTACATAATAAAGAGTCAGCACTGAGTAAAAGGTGCATTTATAAGTTCCTCTGGCAGAGCTGAACATCACTTCAGTAATAACTTTAAGAGTTATACAAAAAATGGACAGGATGTTGACACTAAACATACTACTGTAAATGTGAAATTCATTCTGCCACTTTCACCTTTTCCAGGCCTTTGCTAAGAAAGACAACTTGTTAATCAGTTTGTCAAGGTATAAATTAATTGGAAGAGATGTTTTTGCCACTGAAATTGATTTTAATTAAATTAGTGCTGGACAAAAGAGCCCTTGTCAGGAAGGGGTCTCTAGCAAGATAATCAAATTATGTTTGATTATTCCTGTTGTTTTTCTGTGTCCTATTGTTTTCTTGGTTTCCCTTGTTCTCTCTTGAGAAGCCAAGATTGTGATGTGATTTTAATTTATTTATATATTTTTATTTTTGTTGTGAGGCCGTTAGAGGCTATGACCATGATTAATGGATACAAATGAAAATAATTTGATAGAAAAGCCTGTGTTTGCTTGCTGTATGGCAAAGATTTTTAAATATTTCAGTCTTCTCAGTTTTTTTATACATACATTTACTTGTTACATGTTTTACATCCTACATGTTATCATTATAATTGTATTTACACTGATTTTCTGTGGTGAATTTCTCCAATACACATTACATCTATTGCATGTCTGTCTGTTCTGGTAGGTAACTCCTCCTCTGCTGATCTTCCTGAGGTTTTGTAGCTAGAGGCATTATATTTTCAGGTTGTCTTTGTATTTATTCTCATGAACACGATGTCTGAAAAAGACCTTGATGAAATTTCTTTGAATTTGGCACAAATATCCACTAAAGGATGGACTCATTAGATTTTGTTGGATAACTTTGATCTCACAAATCACATTTTTGGCCAAAACTTAAGAATTCATACGCTAATTATGACCAGTAGGTGATTTAAGGGGGGATAAGGAGGAATGTCATCACCCTTGTTAACTTGCTCCCTCCTCTCCTCTAGTCGCTGTGAGAGAGCAGGGGCAAAAGGGTTGTTTCGTTGAATATGTCAGTCTAGTCTGCTTGACTCATTGATCCTTTGTTTTTATGAGTTAGACTTTTTGGTCCCGAACTTGGCTCTGAAATATCAGCAGCCTAACTGTGCTGTGAACTGACATGGTGCTGTCCATGATGCTGAAGTTGCAGATGGATTCATAATGGTGACTTTTTCTCTCAGTCCCGCCCTTCTGTCAGTTTCATCTTGGATGTGAAATAGTCTCTAAACTGTATGACTGTATGATCAAAATGACATGTTGCAACATATAGTCGAGGAAGACTAAGACATACACTGCTGCCCATAGTGATCCTTTAATATTTCTATGATCATTCAGTAGCATCTGCGCTGCTAAAAAAACTGCACCTTTTGTGCCATTTCCCCTGTTAAAAGTTAACAAATCAATGACTGATTGTGACAAAATTGAACATTTTCACACATATCTAGTAGGTAAAATAATGATGTGATGACATTTAACATCCAAGAGGTCAAAGGTCAACTTCACTGACATCATAAGTCTGGACAGACATGGATGTAAACTGCAACTTGACTACTACAGAGGCATACAATCCCAGTTTCTCTGTTAAAATGGTCTTTTGGGGGAAGTTTTTCCTCACTGAAATTGAGGGTCTAAGGACAGAGGGTGTTGTATGTTGTGCAGGTTGTAAAGCCCCTTGTGGCAAACTGTGATTTGTGATATTGGGCTTAATAAATAAAGTTACTTGACTTGACTCAATTTAACATGGGGCTCATTATGGTGTGCTACTCTGTCTAATGGGAAGAGATACTTAGAGCGTTTCTTTATTTTTCTCTTTGGCTTATGTGAAAAGAAAAAAAAAAAAAAAAACGTCCTGAAGTCTCACTGGGAAAAGCCCTACAGTCATGAGATTGCTATATGCAGTGGAATGCTTATGATTAATTTTTATTTCGTACTGAATACTGATTAACATATGCATTATTAAGCAGTGGGTGCAATATGGTCTTAAAAAAGAACTTGCGTGTTTTTCCTCACTGCTGATTTTGATCTTTGACTGTCAAATACTTCTATTAAAAAATGTATTCATTTCTTGAGGGACATTAACTGCTCATTAAAGATGCAATTCTTTCTTTGTTTTGTAAATGCTCATTAAAACCTTGCCTCAGGTTAAGTACACAGGTACATGGTCTACAGATGACATGCTGTGTGTATCAAGATACTTTGCATAGAGACTCTGCACGACAAAATCCGAAAAACATTTCCATTCACTGAACCCCAAGCAAGGTCTTTGATGTAAGAATCTGCAACTGGTAATAACAAGAGGGAGATACTAAATGAGGTCCAATATATAAATAACAAAATAACAGGGAAAAAAAAGTAAAATACATTTACATTCACAGTTACATGAAATAACTATTAGAGTGCGCTCAGTAGACTGCAGATTTCCAGCCAGCAAGCAGGTGGTGAAGCATCTACTGCAATATCACCAAAACTGAAGAGGAGTGAGAAGTCTGCTGCCAGTGGTCATAAAAATAAAACAGAGCAACAAATAGAATTACTGCCTCACAGCTGAAGGTCTCCGCCAGCCAGTCAGGTTGCAGTTCACATCCATGTCTGTCCAGACTTATGTAGTGAAGACTTTAAAGGAATTTAATGTGGAACTGACTACTATAGTGACCTGTAACTTTGAAGGAATTTAATAAAAGTGTATTTTGGCAAATGGAAGTAGTCAGTACACATGTATGAGTCCAGTGAATAAATTCCAGTGAGAAACATGTTGTCTTCACTGAGAGACTTTTTTTCTTTTGGAGGACTGTTAGAGAGCTGAACGTTATAATGTCCCACTGAAGTTGACCTTTGATCTTTTGGATATAAAAAGTCACCACCTCATCATTTTATCCTATTAGACAACTGTGAGAAATTCTGATAAAATTAGCATATGAAATCTTGACTTACTTAGGTCACTGTGACCTTGACTTTTGACCTTTGACCAAAATGTAATCAGTTCATCCTTGAGTCGAAGTGGTTATTTGCTCCAAGTTTGAAGAAATTCCCACAAGGTATTCTTGAGATATGGAGTTCACAAAAAAAGGGATGACCTGCAAACATAATGCCTGTGGCCATGGCTAGTACTGGAATAGAGCCATAAAAAAGTGTTTTCTGTTTCTCTGTTTTTCAGAAATTGCGAATCACAGAAAAGTCCTTCAGCATACGGTCATGTGCTGAGGACAAGATGCAGGTCAGCTGATCATGCGGTGGGGAAAATAAATAAATTAGAATAGAGAGAAATTAGGTATAGCAACATGAGTCAAAAACAAGGTACATTTCAGTTTACCTCTGACATTTTTTATGTCTTTGTGCAAGTCTGAAACCTACTGGCGGAAGAAAAAACACCATCACACTTTGCTTTGACATGGCTACAAGAGAAGGAATTTATATAGGATGCTGAAATGTGGTTCAAAATGGTGGGTTAAAAGTAGGTTAAAGGTTAATGTCATTCGCTACACCCAGCCACTCCTTTAAAGTAATTAATAAAAATCTCTAAATGAGACAGTATATAAATGCCAATGCAGACACTATAGAAATTAAATTCTAATGAAAATTTCAATCATATTCATTCTGGCATAAAGGTGCTTTGCCGCTCTCTTCAACTGAAGGACACACTTATAATTTAGTGCTTTGGGAGATGTCAGTCTTTTGTTCCAACCCGCCTTTTAATGGCTTTTTCATGCATGTAACTGCAAATTGTTCTATGAGCAATCACACCAGGGTCATGAACAAAACCCGTTTTAATGAGGTACTCTGCTTAAAACTCCACCAGGGTTCTCGAGTGCCTTTGTATCGCTGCAAATAAGTCTAAAAACAATAAGTCTAAAAACAATTCAAACTGTCATAACAGTGATAAAGAATTTCACTCTCCAGAAAATCAGTCTGACAAAGTGTGCAGCAAAAGTAAAGTTGATCAGAAACAAGCTCTAAATAGAACATTACTGATTAATTTTGTATTATTATTATGGAGATCAGCCTCAATATTAATGAATACACACAAAGAAATAACTAATATATTTCAGGATTTATATGTAAATGACACTACAAATATTTTATTAAATTATAATACTTTATTAGTTTTATATATACAAATACAAAAGATTTATATCATTCCATTAAAAAAATTAGGGTTCACAAATGAAGCCACACTGGTACCGCTAGTATACATGATACACAGTACTGTAAAGCAACTTCTCAGCTGTAACATACTATCCCCTGTTTTATAGTTTTGGCATTTCTTTCATTAAAGCATCCAAAAGCAGCACAGTCTGACATTTTCTATACTATTTGAACAGGTCAGAACCGTGGGCAGAGTTTGCGTTGGTTCAGGGGGCTCACTGAACCCCCGAGTGGAACACTGATTCTGGTCTAATTATGTGGTACGGCAGCATGTAGTGACGCACTTTTGGTTCTCTCATCTCAAAGTCTATGGCTTATTGTTATTTGCCTGAAATAAGGTGTGTGGTTAAGACAAGCTTAAGAGATTTTCACGTCTTGTTCTACGATATAAAATACATCACTGAATACTCCACTGTATTCTGAAGCTTTTACATGTTTTTAAAATGCGGTTGCTAAATGAGATTAAAGAGTTTGTGCACATTAAACGTCATCATGCAGAAAAGTAGTCACTTGTTGGGGTTGACACTGAATCACACAACTGTGGTGTAGTTCGTTTAATGCCTTGTACTTCTGTCGATTGCATTTATACTTCAAAAATCATAGAATTAGTGTTCATTGATGGAGGTTATCTTGCTGAACAAATCATGTAAATATCATAAACTTGTTCTGCTCAAATCCAAAATCCAGTTCTAAAATCCCATTGATGTTTTGTGGAGGGAGCCGGAGCAATGCTAACGTCTGGGTTGGTCTACAAAAATGCCTGATCTCTACAGCAGTCGCCTGGCCTACCTGTGCAGAGCAGCAACCACAATCCATGTTGTGTGGATGTAACTATGTGATACTAAATGACAATTCTACAATTACATGATTGCCTCATCTGGAAGGATTGATTGGTACAGATAATTCCCTGGGGGGGGAAGTGCTCTTGTGAATTGAGACATGGCAGGAGAGTCTAAAAAAAAAAAAACCCACAAAACCCACAAATGCAATAAATTTCACAAATGACAAGCAGTTTATGAATGCAAGTTCAGCAATTTGTATGTAAATGTAACAACATCCATATATGTTTTTGATTTGAAAATTGCAAATACTTTTGAAAACATTTGCAGATTCCTATTACATTTATTTTAAGCATGAAGTATTTGTGTGTTTGTCAAATACATTTGTTAAGCTTATATTTCACATGTGGATTTGTTTTACATTTATTATAAAAATATTTTTGTGCACATTGAAAAAAAAAAGTGGAGTGTTATTTATATATAAATCTCAAAATACGTTTGCAAATCCCTCTAAGTGCATGCATTAATAGTGAGACTGAGACTCCACATATTTTTGTGTAGCAAAATTCTGGCAAGTTAGACTAGTTTGTCTGCCAAGTCACATAGAGTATGTATACAGAGCTGATATTTGACATCTGAGCTCTGCCTCCATCCCCCTTGTACAAACATATGCCAAGCTCAACACAGCTGAGACTGGAGGGTGGCAGTAAAAAACGTCTTATCAAACACTACATTTGCTAAAATGTTATGTGGGAAGCGACAGCAGTGGCAGCAAATGTTATGTGCTACAGCTGAGTTTCCAAATGAGCAGTGTGCAACCATTGAGCTCACCTAAGACCACCAAGGAAATTTACTGATGGGTGAGCCCCTCTATGTGCTGTGTGAGTCATTGACCCTTCCCCAACAAAGCACCTGATATGTAGGCGCATGCTAAACAAGACTAACAAGAACCAGACTAATTGCTGACATAAATTGCTCTAAATGACATCTTTCAGGGAGTCCAGGGAGACAACCGTGGGAAACCTTTTGACCGAACTGTCTAAGCATTGATAACTGGCAAATTAGAATTAATTAAATTATTATTACTTGAGGTGTGATAGAGTACGGCAATTACTGTTGGTATCACTGTCATTTCAACACAACTAAGTGTCTACAGCTCTGTGTGGCTGTACTTTGCACTGACTGTAAATAAAGATGGATGACACATCTCCACCTTCTTCCACTGTACAAAAATGAAGCCAAGATATCCCAGAAGTGGGTGCTGGCATCTTGTGCTGGTGACGTCATTTGTCTGCGCAGTAGTGATCACGGTTGGAGCCGAGGTCCCTCCAGTTGACTCAATCACAAGCAGAGCTCAGCTGTCAGTCATGATAAGAAACCCCCCCTTTAGAGCATCAACTAACTAATAAAAACTAAACCTCTCAGAAAAATGAGGACTTGGACATACATCAGCAGCCCCTTTTCCATACATGGGCTGGTTTGGCTTGGCTTGATTCAGTTTGACTCAGAATCCAGCACGCTGGGAATTTGCATCCCCATCTCCAAGACTACCCACTTGAAGGAGTGTTCTTTAATGGATATGCGCTTGTCTTGAGTCAAGTGGCTATAAAATGGTGGATCAATGAACAATAAAAGTACCCCATTATTTTGTTATTTGAAAAGCTTTTATTATGAAGCAGTGAAATCAGATTGCTGCTGGGTTTTCATAAGCAGTAACTTAACATAAATCCTAACAGCTAAAAGTGAAACAGTAAAATAAAGCAGATACCTGAATGTACAAACATTGACGCAGGAGACAGGCTAAACCTAGAATCATAGAGATTCATTTAGAAGCTACACAAGTACTGAGAGCTGAACACTCAGACATTTACACATTTTGCAAATCAGCAAAGCCAAAAATGCTATAAGAGCTACCTTAAGTATCAGAAACCATCTTTGGCCAAAAATAATTTGACAGTTTGACAGGTTGGTCCTCATGTTCCATCCATTAACATAGAGGGGGTGGAGTTTATGACTGCAGCCAGCCACCAGGGGACGATCAAGATGTCTTGGCTTTACTTTTGGGGAGTTGTAATTTCTCCCAGTCAATGGTAGTTAAGCACAGCAGTGCTTTGAGCTAAATGCTAATATCACCATGCTAACATATTCACAAAAAGAATGGTGATGACATGATAATGTTTTAGTAATTAATGTTTCCCTTGTTCACCATCTTTGATTGGCATGTTAGCATGGTTACATGTTCTGATTAGCACAAAACATAAAGTACATCTCATGTCATTAGCTTTGCAGTCATAAACAAAGGTGATGATGATGAGAGTACTCTCTCTCTCTCTCTCTCTCTCTCTCTCTCTCTCTCTCTCTCTCTCCACCCATCTCTAGCTCTTTCTACAAAAACAGTAATTTGCTTGGCACCGATACTTAATGCACCTGCAAGCCTTGTGGCACTCATGTCAGGTGGAGTGTTGAGGCACTTGCTCTCAAAGATTTCCCCTTGATCTATTCTGGCTTGGATTCTACCTTATTTGTACATTGATTTGGACAAAAGCATCTCCCAAATGAATGTAATAAATGTAAAGTCAGGGAAATGTAAAATGTAATGATGACGCTAGAAGAAAAGGAGTTCACCAAAGTCATAGGATGGATTAAACCACGAATGTCTGTGCAATACTTTTCATCCATAACAGCATCAGCATCATCCTCACTGTGCATTATACTCAGAGCTGTGTCACTGATAAATGAGGTGTAAATGATCATAAATTACCTATCTCAGGTAATTTCAATCTGCAGTATCTGTGAATTTTACTATAACTTTCAAAATTATGATCTAGTGTTCCTCCAACTAGCTTCAGTAAAAAGTGCTTCACAGTATTTGCACTCAAACTTATTTCTTAAAATAGGTTTAGTTTTATTATTCAGTGCATTGTTTTTGCCCAAACTCAATTTTATAGTGACAACAGATTTATGAGTTCAGGGAACTTCACAGCAGTTAAATCGAAAGAAAAAACATCCGCAGTGCATTTTTTATCATTTTTCTTTGCAGTTTGATTCCTGGGATGTCTGTGGGACTGAAAGGCAGCACGAGGGGATACGGCTCATTTGTTCGATGCAAATGTGATGGAAAAAAGATGAGGTCAGCAAGGCACCGGAGTCTCCGAAGTGGGATTGATTCCAGATCAGATCTCACTTACATGAGGAACATGGGTGTAAATGTATTGATTATGAGTGCTCAGAAATCCTCAGTGCCTGTGGTTAGATTAAAGCTGCTGGAGCCAGAATCAGCAGTGTCCTTCTCCTCTGCCCCCGTCCTTCTCTGACAAGATTGTGATTATCAGGGATCTGACTCTGTCAGCTCTTCCCACCGCTGGCTTCACAGCATTAACAACTGGTCAGCATAACTTTACTGGAAATCACACTCACTGAAGGTGTTTAATTAATAGCTACAAAGTCCATTTGCAAGATTATCCCCTTGGTATTAACTTCATATAGCATAAATGTAAATCACAAAAATGTTATACTGGATGACAACAATGACATAAAGTTGAGATAAGAGGAGAAATACCTTTTTAACCCTTTTAGATCCCATATATATATACATGATATATACCAAAAAATACAGAAAATAATTTTCTATGTATTTTTACATCAAATTCAAATTCAAAGTTTTCTTCCTGTAAAACAAAATATGATGGGCGCTTCTGTAAGCTATAACTAACCAATTTCAACCAATAATATCATGACATGTACCGATCAGTCAGTCTTTAGTGGTGGAGAGCTGCAGCTATGATTCATTAGTTAGCCAGTTAGCAACAGTATGGGAAAGTGGTATTTTTGACAGCAGATTATGTGCAATGTCTTTGATAGTGGACTGTTGCAGCAGCTAGTGTTATCTTCATGGAGCATACGATGGGTTGGGGGCCAAGACTCTCTGATTAACATTGACGTACAAAAGCACAACTCTATACTTCTGATGTCCTCTTGCTGCTCAGCTTCAGCTCTGGGTCGCAACCTCTGCTAACTTACAAAGGCTGACACCTTGTGGTCAGTTGGTTGATTAGTTGGTTGTTATGCTCTTTACCAACGAAATGTTCATTGGTCAGACAGTCACAGGTGTTACTTTAATGAAGAGAGAAGCACTTCTTAATTTGTTATCGTCAGGGGGGCGGGGCATATGCAGACCTGATGTATTATATTTCTGAGAGCCTATTTACTGAACATTCACTGGCTCCACCATGTCAGAGACATGGCACAAATCTTTACATTGGCCCTCAGCCTCAGAGGACAGAAGAGCTGAGTTGATAAAAGGTTTATTTTTTACAGCAAACACAAATATGTGTAAGCAAATAGCACTCTGCCCTCCATTTCATGTGGACTTCAAATTCATAACTTTTGACACATAGCACGAAAGTCAATAGGCTTATTGCCTGAATGTAGAACTCTTTTTACTTAATGTTTCCCAGATATTTTTTACTTAATTTAGTTGAATTTCAATGCTACAAGAGCAAAACTGCTTCTGTGCAAATATCTAATCATTCACAAGGTGACACTTGTAGACCTCAGAGGCGGCTCTCCTTCACAAGTCTCAATAATAATCTGCACTTACTTACATCACTGATTATGTCTGTGGAAGAGAAAGTCCACCGGGCATTCAATCCTGCTATTGCACAGAGACAGAGAAACACGAAACAAACAAGATTAATAATAGCCTGCGGTGCTCATCCCTGGGGCCAAGCAGCTAACAACTCTTGACAAAACAGGGTTTAGAACGGCAGATGGATTGTCTGTAGAAATGAAGGGAATGTGCATTGGGAGTGTAATGAAGAGAGAGCGAGGGGGGGGGGTACGGGCTTCTCCCAGAGTCCCTTTGAACGAGCCTATGGAAATTAAATCAGCCTGTGACAGTTCCCATCGACTGATTCCACCTGGGGACAGTGACCACAGATATGAACACATACACTAATCAGCCTTTGTTTTACTAGAAGAAAAGAATGCTTTTAATAATCACAAACAATACTCTAGTGTTTCAATAAAAAGACAACCAGTCCTTGGGAGAGTTACTACTGGGCTAAGAAATTGAACATGGGCATCAACATCTTTGCTGGCTGTGATGAGAAACGTGAGAGGCATCTATTTATGAAAATGGTAAAGGCAGTGGAGCATGTTTGGTTGTGAAAATTAAACATTTTTGATCATGTTAAACATCAAAGCTTTCAAGCACCTTCATGTTAATTAAGACTCTCGCTCCTCTGAGCTGCAGATGCTGGATACGACCTTGGATGAAACTAGAGGCTGTGAGGACAATTATGTGACATTTTACCACTGTACTGTTGCGCCTGGGGACCTTCAGGGATTCTTGAGGGGGTACCAGGGGTCCGCAGCAAGAAGGGAATAATTTCTTTTCACTGAAAATCCATTCATAACTAACATCATGACAGAATATGACTGTTTTGGCCATGGGTTTCTGTAATAAGCAAAAATCCTACCAATGAGGGACCCTGAGATGAAATCTTATCAGAAGGGGGTCTAACTTGTGCCTCTTTACGCGTCCTTGATTGCACAAAAGTTTGAGAACCACTGCTGTAGAAAAGCTGTTCATACAAGAGGATGAACAGGATCACTCTCATGTAGTTTTGTCCGTCTCTAATAACCACTAGACCCTGTTCAGTTCATTCTCCTGCGACTCGCACACTGACCCATGAAAGAGTCAGAACAACTATTATTAATCCATGACAAAACTGACAACAGTGGAACTGGTAGAAAAAGGTGCATTTACAAATCTGTCTGCCACTCAAGCACCATGGACAGTGTCAAGGATTTATAAAGTACAAACCACAAAGAGGCTCCTGATATTTCAGAGCCATGGTTGATGCCACAGATTTTAACTTGGACAAAACTCAGTCGGATAAAGAATCACAAAAACAGACTAGACTAACCTGTTCAGCAAAGCAACCCTTCTGCCCCTGCTCTCTCACTGCTAATTCACAATGAAGAAGGAGGATGGCAGGTTAACGAGAGGGACGGCAGCCCCTCTCAAACCGCCGACTGGTAACAATATTTTACTAAACAAGTTACCTGCTGAGATCTGGGAACATATCACCGTCACCAAAAAGCAATCAACACCAACAGTCTAAGGATCACACAGGCACTAAAGAAACACAAATATTTATTTAATTTATTTTGAAGAGAAACCAAAGTGGAGATGTAAGATTATTACCTAAACTGTCTGTTGAAACAGCTCAGTATCACAGCAGTTTGTGAAATAGACAAAGAATGTCATCAACTCATTTTGAAGGAGAAGGGCGGTCAAACCAAATATTGATTTGATTTAGATTTTTCTTCTGTTCGCACACTTTGCATTTTGTGAATTGATAAAAATAAACATTTTTGAAAGCATTCTTACTTTACAGCATTTCTTCACACCTGCCTAAAACTTTTGCACAGTACTGTATATATTAATGTTAGAGAGTTTTTAATGCAGTCTTTTAATGATCATTGCTCCATAACACTACTGCTAATTCAGGGATTCAAATCACCTACTGGTATTTTGTTGTGTTTTTTGAGGTTCCTGTGAACAGTTTTCACAGCGATTACTACAAATTATAACATCAAAAATAAAGTTGTGTGAAATAAATCTCCCCCTTCTTTACTGTTACTGGCCAGTGTACAACACACTGTGACTTTGCTTGTGAAAATGTAAACACAGAGAGAATCCGAGTGGTATTGAGAATAAGTATATAAACAGTATGTCATTTCTAGGATAGCCTACATTTTCTACACTGGAATACTACCCTGCCCCTAAATAATCACAAAACTGAAACAACATAGGTCTTAAAACTATAACACAAGGATACGCACCTAGACACAACCTCGAGATCATGTAATGAAGCAGGACACACTTTAATAATCAATATTTTTATGCTAATAATAAATCACACGACTATTTGTAATTTTTGAAAGGCATCACTCGCAGTGATAATTACCACCTGACTCCACAGCTCTTTTCAGCTTTACAGAGCATATTATTAGGATGTTAATTATGCTAATTTACAATTCTCATGAATGAAACACACACAGGCAGCATGTAGGCATGTCATTTACACAGCTATCTGAAGTTAGGGGTGTTGGCAGAATCTGACTTGCACAAGCTCACCGTACACCAAGTAAGAGAAAGTTAAGATACAAATATGATAATGTTCTTGCATGAGGCCCATTGTTTTGGTTTTCCAGCCAACAACTCTGGCTTTACTCTCATCACTCTCACAGAATAATTTTTTGCTGTAACAGACAGCTGTTTTCAGCATAAAAACCTCTAAAAACCCTCTGAACACTACATCTAGCAGGAACACCCATCCACACCCTTAATAATACACCAGGGCCTGTTGAATAAAACAGTGATAATCATGAGGTGTGACTGCTAATGTTGTGCTCATATCTGTGAAAAACAGGGATCAGAGATCAAATCCAGAGACTGCCAGGAAACTATACCTGTTGGAAACCCCTGGGCGGCTGACATCACTTCAGCGATGTACAGACCAACTACTATCTGACACATTTAATCATGTGAGAGGGTCCACATTTAGACAGGCGTGGTCCACAGGGAATGTGCAGACAGGCCTCACAGTAAAAGGAGGAGAAAGGGAGAAAAAGACCATCTCGCCTGATTGATTCTTTCAGTCCTTGATTTAAATGTGTCCCCTGCAATTTAAACACATGTGACCAGACAGAGTGATTCAGTCTGAGGACTTTAACTGAAATAATGCGAACCTAGAATGCAGAAGTGGATTATAAGACAAGCCATGATGTGTGGAAGCATATCGACATTCAGACATATCAGGGGTGGATAACAACATTATGAGGTCTTCATGAACTACAGCTTTTGAAATGCTACATAAACAGCTCATTTGTCTGTCTGGGGAATTTGGGGGTTGTTGCCTGAAAGACCCCTTCCTAATGCTGTTGCTTTTTGGATTTCTCCCTAAAGTGTAGAAGGGCATGGAGTACGCATTCCCTCTTAAATCCTATTGACAGGACTTAAGGACATTCATGTAAAATGCATCATGACAGTTTCTTTCTTGTAATATCTTTAAAATATATGTTTTGGCTACTCCTTCAGTTTTTCAGAGGGACTTTTTGGGGCTCTGTTATTGAAATGAATAACTAAGCTAGGGTTGGCCGAGGACTCAGCTAAAACAATAATCTCATTTGGATAATGTATTTGTTATAGGTACATCAGAGTAAAATGTGTCAATACCTGTATTTATGATGAATGAAAATCCTCATTGGGTAGCTAATACTGTATGTATTGTGTTCATCGATTCACCACAGTTCATTCATTCAGCTTCATAAAACTTTTTCTGTAATACTTCTCTTATTCCAGTGATCAAAAATATTGATCTGAAGCTCAGTTCTCAGGCTTCTCTGTATGTTTTAACTTCTGATCAACCCATATGAATTTCATGAACAATTTACAGTTAGTCCCCCGCATTTCTGTCCTGCCCATTCTGAGTATGCATACAGATACTCATAATTCAATCGGTTAAACTCTTTGACTATGAAACAAAAATGTGAAAAGTTAATAACAGACGTCACACAGGCTCTTTAGATGTGACATAACATGCTTATAGTCTGACTTTTGTCATGCATGCCAGGTTGTACAGCTCTGAGGTTGGATAGCAAAGAGGAGAACACTGCAGTACATAACATGACCCTCTTACTTCTTCTTGATTGCCATGTTTTTAACACCGAAAATGTTGCAAATTAATGTCAGGTCAAGTCACAAGCCCTTTCCAAGAAAAGCAGAGTATTTTTTTTAAAGAAAGACATCAAATAAATCTAAATGCTCTGCTGTTTTACGTACATGTCAGCCATCAGTGAATTAGAAATAGCAAATTTCAAGGACTTGCATCATTGCAGACCTAAAACTGGATAAGCTGGATTTATTAAATTTGATTTGAATATCCAGCACTATGATTTGGAAATTACTTTCGTCCTCAGAGGTTGCATACAGTATGTTGAATGCAATATCCGTAAAGGCATAATGTAATCAAGATACTGAATGCAATCTTTATAAGAACTGACTGTTGTATTTAGGGTACCTTTCATCCAGAGATGACATTGTGACTAATGTATGACGCAGGTTTTGATGTTCCTTGACAAGACAAGCCTACTTGTCCACTTTCAGATACTTAAATCAGTCAATCTATTGACCACTGTGAAAGTACCATTGTGCCCTCTACTGCTGAACTTCAATACATCCTGAACCTGAGAGAAGATGTTCAAGTAGATTGTACTTGAGAACAGGGAAAGCGACATCTCTTGCACAACAGGTGGCAGGTAGTGGATGAAGAACATTAGGTGAAGATACCTTTAGTAGATACCTTTACTACGGTGGCCGACAAGTGCAAACGCGCTGCATATACAGACAGGCGTTGCAAATACAGAAACGCGCTGCATATAAGAAAACAGATGCAAAAGGAAAACGCTGCAAATACAGAAACGCGCTGCATAAACAGAAACGTGCTGCAAATACAGAAACGCGCTGCATATAGGAAAACAGATGCAAAACGAAATCGCTGCAAATACAGAAACGCGCTGCATATAAGAAAACAGATGCAAAACGAAAATGCTGCAAATACAGAAACGCGCTGCAAATGAGAAAACAAATGCAAAAAGAAAACGCCGCATATACAGAAACGCGCTGCAAATGAGAAAACAAATGCAAAACGAAAACGCCGCATATACAGTCACACAACGGAAGTGCTCCAGGCCTCTAGGGGCAGTGCTGAGCTTTCCCCCGAGAGACAGACAACGGACGAATCAACCTGCGGAGGAGAGGAATAGGCCAACGTGAAAATATTATGGCACATATTGCTAGATAAAATCCTTACTGTCTGTTATGTATTATGCACTCCCTGTACTTTACTGTTGTTTTATGTATGAGTGTTGTCATGTTGCTTATATAATGTCATGTTTCTTTGTATGTCTTCAACATGACAATAAAGTTTGTTTAAAAAAATAATAAAATAAAATAAAAAAAAAATCCCGAAAGGGGAAACGTAATTATGAAGAATAAACATCCCGTAACTGTTTTTTAAACTAAAAAAAAAAAAAGGAATAGGCCTATGTGAGAAGTAGAAAGTTATTGGTGAGAGGAAAATTGGAGGTGGGAGAGGCTACATGAAAAAGCACGGGTTTTTTTTTCTTTTTCTTTCTTTCTTTCTTTTTTCCACATGTGGCCCTCATCTTTTACTGTATTATGAAAGTGCAGCTGATTTACATTTTTACATTTTTGTTTGTTTGTCGGATTTACATTTTCTGATTTTTTGCCTCTCCCGCCTCCAATTTTCCTCTCACCAATAACTTTCTACTTCTCACGTAGGCCTATTCCTCTCCTCCGCAGGTTGATTCGTCCGTTGTCTGTCTCTCGGGGGAAAGCTCAGCACTGCCCCTAGAGGCCTGGAGCACTTCCGTTGTGTGACTGTATATGCGGCGTTTTCGTTTTGCATTTGTTTTCTCATTTGCAGCGCGTTTCTGTATATGCGGCGTTTTCTTTTTGCATTTGTTTTCTCATTTGCAGCGCGTTTCTGTATTTGCAGCATTTTCGTTTTGCATCTGTTTTCTTATATGCAGCGCGTTTCTGTATTTGCAGCGATTTCGTTTTGCATCTGTTTTCCTATATGCAGCGCGTTTCTGTATTTGCAGCACGTTTCTGTTTATGCAGCGCGTTTCTGTATTTGCAGCGATTTCGTTTTGCATCTGTTTTCCTATATGCAGCGCGTTTCTGTATTTGCAGCACGTTTCTGTTTATGCAGCGCGTTTCTGTATTTGCAGCGTTTTCCTTTTGCATCTGTTTTCTTATATGCAGCGCGTTTCTGTATTTGCAGCACCTGTCTGTATATGCAGCGCGTTTGCACTTGTCGGCCACCGTACTTTACTACCTAAACATGCTGAAACCATGGAACAAGAACATCCTTGTTTATTTGAGGAGAAACCTTGATAGGATTCAGGACCACCCGTGAACCATTTTACATTAAACAACTGACAGCACTGTGCCTACATAATTGCAACAGTTTTGGCTAATGTGGTTGCTCCCTTTATAGGATCCATAAAACACCCTTACTGAACTTTTCTCTGGCCGTGACAGCACAGTCAACGTGCTATCAGATGCCAGAACATGTTTGTTGTCAAAATTAGGAGCCAATCAGAGCATTTCAGCTCATTGATAAAGTGAAAGCCAGGCGTTTGCAGTCATTGGAGAGCAACTGGAGTATCTAGCTCTAAAAACTGCAGCCGGCTTCATCCCGTGAGGGTTACTGCTGCCCACGTGTTCACGACGTCGGAGCAAGTCGGAAACAAATCTAACCAGCGTGCATTGTGCGGCAGTTGCTGCTGATCGATTCTGCGCTGGCCTGGTTCATCTCAAACGAGCCTGGTGTGATGAAGTGCCCTCGAGGGTACCTTTCACGTAAAGAAAATGTAATGAAGTGCACTAATTGGTGCCCCACATGCTAGAAAATTAGTTGGCCTCTACATGCCTCGAAATGATTAAACAGTTAATAGTTCCTTGTGTGTTTTTATGATAAAGTCACATAATAAAATAAATCTTAATCAGGGTTTTGAGCTATCTCACCATAAATGCATCACAACTTTGTGTGCACTGGTGTGCTTTGTATTTTTCTGCCCTTCAGACAGCTTGAATCCACCACTGTTCAACAAAGTGTGCAGTAAGGACCCTTTAACATGAGACTTATCGCTGTTACACTCACGCCAACACTTTTTGCTACCACGAAAACCATAACTCCCTCCTCATGTGGTGTCTTGTGTTGCTTTAACTAAGATTTATGTTCATGTATGTGTTTATTGAGGGGGTTTAGCTTTCTCAGCAGAATCCTCATCAGTGTTTGTATTCTGTAAAGATCTCTCTCAAAGAGCAGAGCCTTTTCCAACAAATACAACTTTATTCATTTTCTATAAATGGTCTGGTCCTTGACATAAGTGTCTCTGACTGAACTGGTTTTATTGATTCCATTGTCTACACAGTCTAGGAAAGAAAAAAAGAAAAAAGCTTTTCCCCCAAAGCTAAGTTTTACTACATCCATGTGAGTTTGGTTTTAGTGATTTTGTCCCTTTTAAACATCTCATCAACAAGATATATACTCGGTGCTGTATATCAGCAGGACACTAGGTACAGCAAGGTAGTCACAACATACTGCTTGGCCATCCGGTGAGTGGTTGCCTCTACTGCTAATTATGCCTATTCATCTTTTATGTGGACCACTCTGGTGGCTCATTGTGGGACAAACATTTGCTGGTATCTTGCTCCATATTGCTTTAAGTAGAGGGAGGTTTGGCCTAGGGTTGCACACGGCGGTGGCAGATTTTTCCTCCTGCTCTGTGGGGCTGTGGGGAGTCGGTCACTGGCTGGATGACTCTCCAGCATGTTGTTTAGTGGGGTTATGTGGCAGCAGGGTGCTGTTTCAGGCATCATGTGTTGCCGGAGAGTGATTAGTGACTCAAATTAGTGGATTGCCCAGCTTTAAGTGGGTGAATTAACAGTTGAGTAAACAGTGCTTACACATTTCCTAATGTTCTTAATGGTCTCTGTCTATTTTTAACAGTGAAGTTGGGTCCTCACACACAACACATAGAAAACACAAACCATGGACTGAAATGTTTTAGATATCAAGATCATACGTGTGTGTGTGTGTGTGTGTGTGTGTGTGTGTGTGTGTGTCAATGTGTGTGTGCATGAAAAGGGCTGCAGCTACTGTCCACAGCTAATCTCACATACTACTGGACCCACCAGCCTAATATGTTTGGTGCACATTCATGACTGTATGCTCAAGGACCTCTCTGATTCATAATTTTGGAAAAACCTTGAAAAACCTTTAAAGACCTTTTTCTTATGGTCAGAGGCGTTATGCTCTCAGGTCTCCGGCTGAACCGTTGTTGTGGACGTGATATCTCTAGAAAGCCTTAAGGGAATTTCTTCAAATTTGGCACAGATGTCCACTTGGACAAATGGATGAACAGAATTTTGATAATCCAAAGTCACCATAACCTTATGTCCGTCTCATTCTTGTAAATATTTTATCTGAGGAACACTTGAAGGGAATTTCTTCTTCTTCAAATTTGACGCAAATGTCCACTTGGACTCAAGGGTGAATGGATTAGATTTTGGTGGTCAAAAGTCAAAGGTAAAGGTCACTGTGACCTCACAAAACACATTTTTAGCCATATGTCAAGATTTAATACTCTAATTATGTGAAAATTTCACACAAATGTTTAATAGGATAAAATGATGAAGTGATGACATTTTATATCCACAAGGTCAAAGGTCAACTTCACTGTGACATCATAATGCTGAGTAAAAGCACGTGAGGCTCTCAATTAGTCCTCTGTATTCCTCTGTAAAACATGTCTCTCTGAGCACATTCATGTACGCTCAAGACCCTCTCATGGTTGTGATGAAAAAACCTGTATAAAACCTATATATAGAACCTATACTGACTGCTGTTGAGTAGCCAGCACAGGCCACAAGTCATCAACAAACGCTTGGCTAAAAACAAGATTTACCTATGAGCAGTGTTTGGGAGTGACTACTGACATGTAACTAGATCCATGTAATTAATTTGTAAAATAAATGTAATTGTAATGTTACTGACAAAAAATATATGTAATTAAATTACAGTTACTAATCAAAATCAAAATTTTGTTGATAACAAAGGGGTTACATCTAAATATTCTTACTCCACCCTACTGCGTGCACTCTTTTAGTTTATTAGGTTATTCAGTAGAGATCCTTCTTCCTTCCTTCCTTCCTTCCTTCTGTGTGCGTCTCTGCACTGGTCTTAACTTCTTGTCCATCATCAGCTCGAGTGGAGACAGACTCATCACAACAGAGAGCTGAAGTCATGCCCTTTCTGGTGGGACACCATGGGACCGAACTTCGGAAAAAATGTGAATCGTTGTCTATGGCGAGAGACAAATTATTTTTTGATACTGTTTGAATTGTACCATGAATCACACATTTGTCAATTTGAAGGATAATATTTCAAGTTAAGGTCGAGGTTTGTTGTACAGACATACTCATGTTTGTACATATTTTTCAAGTCTTTCCTGTAATTATTATTTTAATTGTTGATTAAATGTCAGAAAATGTTGAAAAATGTTGATGAGTGTTTCCTAGAGTTCATAACATCCTTGAATGTTTTGTTTTGTCCACAACTCAAAGATATTCAGTTTACTGTCAGAGAAGAGTAAAGAAACCATAAAATATTCACATTTAAAAAGCTGGATTCAGAGAGATTATTTATTCAAAAAGTGACTCAAAATGATTAACTGATTATCAAAATTGATGCAAATTAATTTAATTTAATCTTTTGTGATTTTGTGATTTGTGATAGATTAACTGTTGCAGCTCTAAATATTTTGTGCTTGTTGTGCGATGCACTACTTTGTCCAAGAGTTCCTTTCTTTGGTGTGCACAATTGATAGATTGATTGATTTAAAGACAAAAATGGTGAAATTTTTTGTATCCAGATTATGTATATCCTAGCAGTATGTGAAAATCTGTTGTTTGAGCTTGCACACACGTATAGACACACACACACGCACACACACACACACACACACACACACACACACACACACACACACACACACACACACACACACACACACACACACACAAACACACACACCACATCCACGTCACATTTATTCCCTGTTGTTTCACAATATGAGTGTATTTCAGTAAGTCATTTGAGAAATATTATATTCTGTTACCCTGAGGGTGAAACTTCATAAATTAAAGTGAGAGCAGCGTCTTTTTCAACCTTATCAGGTCATGTTCATTATTCAAACAAACAGACATTGGCACAGTTTTCTCACAAGTTCTATACTTTCCCTGAAATCAGTTATAAAAGTTGCATCAAGAAAAAAAAATAGACCACACAGTAATGAGACTAGTCAAAAGTTAATTATGTTTTCCTCATACACTGTGCAACTGGATGAAGGCAACGCATGCCGTACACACACAGCGTGTGCAGACTACAAATTGCATCTAAACATAAAGATGTCATAGATTTAAAATGACAGATTTTTCTTTCTTTTAACTAATGTTAATAAAGCTCACATTTATTAACCTCTCTCAGTTGATGAATGGCCCATAATAGCATATAAAAGACATAAAATGTACATAAAAATGTTTTTTTAATCATACTATGGTATATTTTGACCTCTATTACACACTGTCTTATGGAAAAGTCCACGTCCCACTCTTAACACATCCAAACTGAGAGCGCTGCATGCCTGTACTTTTTTGTCATAATGAAGGATTGACAACATTCACCAGTGATGGTGTCTTTCATTACTCAAGAGACTGCATAATGTTTGAACTCATTTAGCTGAACATATGGAGAGTGCTATTAAGGTCTCTTCAGCGGTTTTCAACAGAGACACAGCTCATCCATGAATCCAACACAAATGGGATCAGCAGTTGAAAAGAATCTGTATTAAAATGTACTTTCCTATCAACACTACTTGCTGATAGATCACTGCTAAGAGTCTTTTGCAGTAAAGTGCTCTTTGAATTTATAGCTTTAAAGTTAGAGAAAATAGTCCCAGCTCTGCACAGAAAGACGGGTAAATTAGTTCAAAATGATTTTTTTAACAGCCCTTTACCCGTGTGCATGTCGATATAATATCCCGTTTTGTTTTCCCACAAGCAAGTCTGTTATTAACTATTATTTTCATTAGCAGAGATCATCAAGCTGAATTGATAAGGCATAACTCACCTAGCCACATCTCTGGTTTTCATTTATTTAATTATAGTCTTTTGTTCCTTGCTTGTCTGTCCACCGTGTTTTAATGAAAACCACTTAGAGGCATCGATGATGATTTCACCCCTCATTCTGACCTCAGCTGAGGAGGTTTGTTTTCAGTTTTGTTTGTTTATCTGTTTGTAATAAATTCCAAGGACGTATTTGAATGGTTTCCAAATACAGATTTATTGTATAAATGATTGTTTTGCTGATCTTTTAAACCCAGACATCCATCAAATTTGGTGCAGAGAAAAAAATAATCCAGGTGTCAAGAAATAGAAAAACAACATAAATTGGTAGTATGATCATTTGTCATGTATGATGCTGTGATGAAGTAGAAATCTTAAAATCTACTTGTTAGTATTTCATTGAATAATTGTGAGTATTCTGACATTCTGATTCACAGTGGTCCTATCGTTATGGAGGATAGTCTTTTTTTCAGAGCTCAAAGGTTTGCAAGATCTTTGCATCCTCTGCTTGGCAAAGGAGACGCCAACTGAACGATTAAACTAATCTGATCTGCCCCCTCCATTTTTTCACCCCTTTATTTAACCTCATTGGCGTTGAACGTCCTTAGAGCCACATGTCTTGTTTCTTTTGTTACTTTTTTATTGGGTGCACTCAAACTAAAAGAACAAAAGAGAATCTGAACAAAGGAGAAACTGAGTGTGATAAACTGCTCAATGAACACTTCCATTCAAAAGAAATGAGGAAATTGGAACTATTTAGACTTTAACAGTCAACATAAGAGACAACATGACCACAGGAACAAGTACCCACTCACTGCCCTTACAGAAAGTGTTCCTTTATCTTTCCTTTTTTTTCACAGATATTTTAAGTTCTGCTAATGATTTTTAGCGGGCACTTAAAGGTCCATTGTGGTAGAATTACAGTGATCTTTTGGCAGAATACAGCAGAAATTGAATATAATATTCATAGGAAAACAATATTGTGAGGAATTTCATTTGAACGCTTAAAAGTGTCATAACCCGACATGCCATGCTGTTGCTAGCTAGCTAACTAATGAATCTGAGTACTGTGCTGCTTTGACTATTAACTGATGCATGAATGTCATGATATAATTGTTAGAAAATGGTTGGTTCAAGCCTTCATAAGCACCATGGATGTATTAAGAAGAACTGGATACAGTGTTGGAGGTAGGCCCCCAAGATTTCGTTTTCATTTGACAACAACTTCAGAACAGAGCTAGTTTCACCCGTGGCGCTGATTTACTACTCGTTATTCCCTCCATGGTGCTCATTGGATCGATTGTTTTTCAACCGGAAAACCGCTGTTTCATGCCACAATTCCAGATGAGTTGGAGGAGTGGGCGGATTCAAAGGTCTGGACCCAGGCAAGTGTTTTTGTGAATTGGGCTCACAGTAGAACGGCCCATGGGATCACTTAAAATAGTGTAAGAGCACAAAGTGTATTGTGTGTCTACAGCAGGTGATTGGATGACCTTACCTTCCCTTAAAGAAAACATCCTTGAGGTAAAATAACTGTGATGCTCTGTTGCGCAGAAGAACTCTCAATCCCCAGAAGAGATGTTGGCACAGGCAGACCTGCTTTGGGTAGAGGAGCGTCGAAGGGCCCGCGGGCTGATGAGTCACTTTGAGGCAGATCTGAGAATACCGCTATGGCTGCAGGGGCCTGAGAATTGTCAACTACGCGTTCTTAAGGAGTCTCCCCCTCATTTCCCCACTAATATTAAATGACAATGAATGAATCATTTTTATTCTAGTTCACATTTATTCAGGACACAAGTTTTAGAATTATTGTAGTCGTACTTTAACACCTCGCATGGTGCAGAGATGGAAGTTTTTCACAGCAAACACAAAGGTTCGGTTCTTAGGCAAAAAGAGCAGGGCCAATGACAATATGCAGGGGATAATAGTCTCTAGACTCACAGATAGAGAAGTGAAGATTCTGCCTTAAGTTCAAAATGCCATACAGCAGAAAATGAAAGCGTTTCCATGGGGTCTTATCTGTCTGTGTATTAGAAATTACTTTTTTATCTTAAGAAGACTGTAGAAACCGATGAACTAAATGCAGTGCATAAGGTCTCCTCTAAGCAGAGCAAAAGATTACCTTACTCTATTATACAGTAATTTGAAAGTGAGGTAAAGGTTAATGATGAAAGGAGGGCCACCGTCTGTGGCCAAAGGTGCCAGGCAGGCAGACAGGGGATTACGCACAAAATGTTTTTTTTTAAAATGACTTGACACTTAGGAAATGGTTTCAATGATGTGTGGATAAAATGTATTTGATTTTCAAATATTTACATTTTCATTCTTCTCCCACAGAATTGAGATCTAAGAAGTAAATTCAGTCCTGCTCACTGATTTTTTGTCTTGCTTGGTAGAGATTTGCATTATTTAAGCATGCTAGTTCTAACTTGGTCCTATTCATAGTCAGCTACAGTGAAAACCACCTGGTATTTATCTAATGGAGAATTAAACAATGGTGGCCTGGTTGCAAGGAATGGCAGCTTTTTTTGTATTTCATTAGGGAGATAAAGTGTTCCTGTGATCATGGAAAACTTTTTTTTTTTTTTTTTCAGAAAATCAAAGAATCAATCCTGGACAAGCATTCACTGGAAACATACAGCAGATCAACTCAAGTATACACAAATACACAGCAAATTTGGACTGAGTAATTATTTTTTTATATGTTCCATTGCATTTTTGGTATTTACCCGAACAACAGATTCAGATTTGGGTCCAACCCTAATAGAAGCCATATTTTGAGTGCTCGAAATGCTATTGCATGTGCACAAGATACAATTGATCCCGACCTTTTTGGTTAATTTGTTTTGATTAATTCTTGACTTTTAATACAAAGGTGAGTTGTATGTGTCTTTATGCATGATAAGTATACTTGGATTGCAATGTATCATTCAATATAGGCTTTATTATGGGAGAAAAAGTTGAAGTTAAGTTAAATTTGATTGGATAGTTTAATCGCTAATTGTCAGCATACAGTCGGTGGGCAGCTCACTGCATCTGCATGTACGAATATGTGGTTGCAGAAAACACGCCTCACATAATACTTGAAGCAGATCCACTGCACATCATGCTCCAGGGAGAAGGGCTGGTCTGTTGTGCTGGCTCTCTGTAGAGTATACACTTGTCTAATGCACACAAATTCAGATTACTTAAAAAGTGGGAACAAGATTAATCTCTCAATAGCATTCTGAGCACTCAGCATAGTAAAACATGGCCTTGACCATGTGTAAACACACACACAACTCATCTGTATAACAACCCCAGTTTGACGTAAAGCCTCCTGAGATGTTACATCTTATCAACAAACAACAACAAACTTGGTCATGTATCCATGATGTGTTTTGTTGATACACAAATAAAAAGGCCACATTTATATTGCTAATGAGTCGACATCACTATGACACACAACAGCAAATCCAAGAGGCTGTGGTTACTGTGGCAACATGGTACGGCAAGGAAGATAGCAGAGGCATGTATGTTCAAAAGTGATACAACACAAACTGAAAATACTATAAAGAACCTCAACAACATTCAACCCGAGATGAAACACAATGAAAGGTTTCTTTGTTCCGAACACTGCCAGAGTATCAATACACCTGAGAAATGAACCAGCTCAATGTTACACACTGAATCGATTCAATACAACTCAATGAATGACAAAAAGGTCTGTATTTCACTGTGTGTGTGTGTGTGTGTGTGTGTATTAGAGGCTGGGAGCAGGGCGTCTTAATTTAGTGATGCCAACATGCCCTTTAATGTTACATGTCTGCCCAAACACTGAGTGCTGAGCTCTACAAAATGCCAACAATGGAGCCATTGTGTTCTGCACTAAATCTTGTTCACTAAGCCCAGTTTGTTTTATATTGAGTACTGGCTGAAATGCACCTGCATTTAAATATCCCTTTTCACTTTGAATACATTACTTGTACATTTTCCGTCGGAAAAAAAGCAGCCAAATGGAGAGGTTTCTCTTGAATTTCATTATCGGGACTACTTGGAGGTCTGTGAGATGCAATTCTCTCAACTCTAACAAGCAGATTACTGACCTGTCAATCACACAACAAAGATGATGTACAAAGCCGGATTTTGCATCTGGAGATTTTCAACAATTTGTAACTACTAGTCTTGAACCAGGAAAATGAGACGATAAAATTAAAGTAAACATGACAATTAGTATTGTTCTAGGAGTTCTTGGCAAGACCACTGACACAATTTATTTAATTCAGAGGTTTTCAAAGTGGGAGGCAAGCCTTCCCAGGGGGTCTCCGAGCAGTTTCACGGGATGCTCATGGAAGTGAATGGATATTACATTAACTGTTACATTAGTTATCAAAAGGAGAATAGTCTAAATATATGTGATATGGTTAAAGAGATAGTACAGAGATATAGTACTGGGATTTTTTTTTACTGTTTTCCCCACTTTCCCAGAGTTAGAAACTAAGAAATGCCTTTGGACAGAGCTGTTTTTTTATGTATTTGGTGTAGTCTGAAGTTATTTCAAACAGCAATATAAGGTGGTTTTGGATCAATTGTTGAGTGTCTAAGGGATGAAATAGAATATTCATGACTCCATAGACAAGGGTCTGTGGGGGGAGGGGAGGCTCACAGTCTTCAGATGTTGAAAACCTGTGATTTAATTTTCTTAAAAAATATCTTAAAACTAGCTTGTTCAGTGTTGTACAAAACACTGATATCACCAAACTTTTTGAGACTTTCTTCCCCAGGCTGTGAAAAATGGTAAAGTTGTTAATCAACTCTAGATTTTGTAACCATAACAACATGCTAACATAAACTTTTTCTTCATGAACAAACCTCTCTATCTAAGTTGTGTAACACTAATTAACTTAATGATTTTTTGGCAATTGTCCATAAGCTTGTCAGAGTCATAATCAGGTTTAAATTGCAGAAGAGGCTGACGCACTCAGAATTCGCCCACCTGTGATTTTAGTGGCCAACAATAAACATAGTAAGCAGAAAAATATGAAGAAAGATAAAGAACAAATACTTAGAAGTAAAAAGTTAACGGTTTACAGTATAAGAATATTTGAAATGAAAGGCCTGTCCTAGCATTTTGGTGACCATAAACAAGGTTGATTTTTTTTTTGCTGTTTTCTCTTCAGCCAAGCTTCGTTACCATGGCTACAAACTGAATTATTACAGCGAGCAATAGCACACGATAGACAGCGGTCCTTTCCATGGGAGGTAAGCGGAGCAGAGCCGTTTGTCACTCTTAACAGAGAATCCAGTCTGCAGTGTAAAACACAGAATTGTAGGTTTCATGATCAAAAAAAGTTTATATTCCCATATCCATATTTGCACTCTTGCCTTCTTACAACAGCCTAGAATTTTATGCCAATGATGCCCTGTTAAAATGTGCAAGATTATGGGAGGGGGTGTTACTTGCCACAGTGTCTGTGTGTTTTTATACTCTCCTCTGCCCAGGTTCTGCCCCTCCTCCCCCTTGCAGGTTGCAGTGATTGACAGCAGGTGCAGTCACTCTGCAATCAGGGCCTAGGGTGTTAAACGCCCAGCGAGGGCAGCCAGTCAGGGCCAGTGGGCCATTCGGCAGACTAAGGTCATCAAGTCTGCAGTCTAGTCCTGCAGTGGCAGGCTTTGTGTACCATGTGCCTTGTTAAACTCCAAGGGCACTCGTTTGGGCGCCCCCATGTGCTTTGCTAGCTAAGCAAAGACACTCGTCTTATGTGTTTGTGATTTGTTAGCCACTTCAGCTAGCAAGGACACTCGTTTTCTCTTGTGTGTGTGTTGTTTTTGTTTAATTTAGTAAATTAAGTTAATCATTTCATTTGCTAACTTAATTTGACACTTAATTTGGTAATAAAATAAACTTTGTTCACACCTTTGTCTCAGTTCTTCCTTTTTCACCTGGGTACACTTATTTATTATTACAACCTTCATCCCCTAGCTCAGCGTGGGGGTCATAACATAATCCAAGAGAGATGTAGTCCATAAAGAATATGTATTATTGTAACACATATGTCATGTGCATGATGTATGGTGTAGGTATGGGCAGAGAGTCAGCTATTCTTAGTGTCCATACAGTATCTTGTGTTTAAAGCCTGCTACACACACGTCTGTGTGTTGTGCATCATGGATTATTCCTTACTTACACAACTTTATACCACTTAGGAATAACTATATTACATTAGACGATCTTAGCTTGTGGCAATGCAAGCATATTAGGTGAATAAATTCCCCCAGTGGACTGGACATTATTATGTGCAGGCATGTGTTCAAGATATAGCCTGCTTCAGCAAATGCCTCATGCTCAGTAGCAAATTAAATTGAAATGACCAACACGGATTACAGAATAGCATGAGCCAAGTTAAACATTTTCTCCCCTTCTGGCACTAATGAGAACAAAGCACGTGGCATGTTTTAATTAACATGTCATTTACATCTGGTGACACGGTGATCACGGAACACAACTGCAGTTACGGTCTCATGAAGGGGTTAAAATAAAGGTGTGATGTGCATGTCGGTAGTTTCTCATTAAAAGTGAGTTAAGTAGCAACCTCACTCTATTTTACAGCAGTCATTTCCCCCCATTATCCTGCAGGCGCAAACCCTCATCTCCTTCCTCTAACATTATTAGTCATTATTTGTGTTGTTCATCAATACTTTCATGGCTTGTTGTCTTGTTTTCTGTGAATTGTTTTTTTTCCCCCTTACATAGGAAACGTGATAAAATGTAGTGTTAATGCAAACTGGCTCTCACTCACTTTCTCCTGCTCTCATCTAGTAAGTGAATTGCAGCTGATTGCCATTGACTTTTTTAAGGGTTATATTCTTGAAATGAAAGTACTATTCATAAAGCGCAGCTCAGGACATGTATGTAATCAAAGCTTCAGTCCTTCATGCAAGTGTGTTACAGGTTCGAGCATGAGGTGAGTGATAAAAGTAGGAGCTGTGAGTTTAGCCATATTTTGGAGTAATCATTAAATTTTGCAAAATATTCATTATGGATTGTGCTGCTTTGACAAGACTATGGTCTGTGGTTGTTTTGAATATTTTTTGGCAGATGCTATTAGCACCCAGGTGTCAGTACCCAACAATTTCCACACCAACTGCATGGCGGAGACAAACATGATCTTTTTCCTCAACCTAACCAAACTGACTGAAAACGAAAAAATAAAATAAAATAAAATAAAGTAAATTAGAAACAGGAATTTAACAAAAAGTACTCTGTGTATTTTTTTGTGAAATGGAAGTTGCCACTATGTTGATATAGATGATTTGACTCAATAATTCCCTGTTAAAAACATGCAGCCTTCTCTTAGAAACTATTACAGTTAAGTACAGAAGACTGACAGAAAGCTTGACATTGACACTGACCACGGTGACCTTTGACCTTTTGGATATAAAATGTCATCCATTCATCCTTTTATCTTATTAGATATTTGTTTTTAATTTGGTCATAATTTTTGCATGAAAAAATGTGTTTACCTTTGACATTTAACCCCCAAAATCTAATTAGTACATCCTTGAATTCAAGTAGACTCTTGTGGCAAATTTGAAGAAATTCCCTCTTGGTGTTCTTGAGCTATTGCGTTCACCAAATATGGGGTAGACATACGGATGGATGGATGGATGGACAACCTGGAAACATAATGCCTCTGGCCACAGCTGTCACCGGCACTGAGGCATCAAAACTTTTCACACAGAACTTTGTGAAAACCTTGTATTTGACCCAATCATCCACCACAACCCCTGGAAGGAATCATGAAGAAAGAAGGATATGTGAAAATCTTGAAAGAAAACCTCAAGCAGTCAGCAGCAAAACTGGGTCTGGGTCGTCGCTTTGTCTTCCAACACGACAACGACCCAGAACATGTCGCTCCTGGTGAAGAACTACCTCCAGAAGACCAAAGTGAACATTATTGACTGCCCTGCACAAAGACTTGGACCCCATTTAAAATCTGTGGGGTGAACTGAAGACCAAGGTCCATGAGCTTGAGAGATTCGGTAAAGAAGAATGGGCTGGGATTCCGCGGGAGACGTGTCTGAGACAAACTAATAACTGCAGGCTGTTATCCAGCAAAAAAGATACACAATTGACTATTAGCATCAGGGGGGCTAATAATTTTGACCCTGGCAGTTTTTGATTTTGTGTGAATTTGAATTTTGTTTCTGTGTGCAAAGTAAAATAATGTAAGCATCCAAAATAAAACTAGGATGTTTGGAAAAGGCTCTACAAGTACCACCATCATGACTGATGTTAAAATACAGTAAATTAGGAATAGCCTATTGTCCTCTCGCACAATGTAGTGTGACGTTTATCTGCTTTATGGGTCTTCAGTCACTTAGCTTTTGGTATATGTTTATGGTCACCAGAGTGCTTTTTAATGTGCAAGTTAGTTTATTTGCACATATTGATAACATATTGTATATTTTGTTAGTTTACACTAAGACACTAAGGACACACTGAGGTGATTTAGTGCCGGTGCCTCTTGGTCACAAAACTGACTTAGAGGCGAGCCCTTGTTGTGGCAATATTGCAGGATTTTTATGTAACAGCAGTAACAACAAGGCTAACTAACTAGGCTAGCTAACTGGCTAACCTTGTTAACCTTTAAAAACACCTATGTGATTATCAAAATGATCAAAACACTAATTAATCACTAATGAACACTGTATACAAAGGGAATGGTAAATATTAACACTATGCACAAACTGAACTGTACAAAGTGAAGTCATTCAATAACTTGGGGATGAAAAAACAGTTGGATGACCATAGATATATAGTGCAGATTTGATATGTATTATACAGTATATTTTGTTGATTTGGTTATTTGCATTGTCCCAAATGTTTCCTGCAATATTGAAACCAAGAAAAACCTTTATTCAAATCTACATTCAAGGTAACTGTGCGTTTCCTGCAAGCTGTTGCTCATTAGTTGTGAGCTGCTATAATTTCTGGGAAATGTAATACATCAGAGAGTTAGGAAGGAAGTCAGTGAACGTGAGTAAATGTAGCATGAGTAAAACTTACAAATATAATAAAAATATTCCCTCGTCCACGAACGTCATGTCTGCCTGAGTCATGTCAGATAGATTTTCATCAGCTATGGTGGTTGTGTGACACTGAAGATAGCTCTCATGATCCCATGCTACTTCACAATATCATCAAACTACGTCTTGTCTTGTCTTGTTATGTGAGAGAGACTCCTAGTGGCAGAACGTACATATTTACGTTAAAGACACATTTTGCACGAAATATTGCTTTAAACACACATTTTGCAGTGAAATTCTCTACGAACGAGGACGACCTGCTTCTGAATCCTGCCTTGGAGCTTCAGATAATAGAACTGGTATTATTATATACAACTGCTTTTGTATTTTATTCAGGCTTTGCCCCTGAAAGGGACTCTATCGCTCTCAGGGTCACAACTAGTAGGGTCATTCACACCACTTATAACGCACAGAGCTCTGTGCATACAAGTGACTCAAGGTTAAAGGGATATTTCTCATTTTTTCAAGTGGGGTTGCATGAGGTACTCTACGATGGGAGGTGTATTACAGTAGATGACACAACATACCTACAGTTTGGAAAAACAGAGAAGACTACCGGCATGGAAGCTAAACAATAAATTGCTGTTGACGGGGTCAGCGACAAAATGTATTTTAGCTACTTATAAAAAGCCCTATCTATAAAACAAAAGTGTACACTAGAGTTGGGCAATATGTTAAAAATTTTCCAAACAACCATCGTCAGGCCATCAATCAGTAATTGGTGACATCTTCATCCCCCCTCCCATCCTCTCAGATGGGAGATGTGCGCAAACAGTGAATTCATTACATTACACCAGCTACATACGTTCACTATGCCCAATAAACAAGTCAAGTAAGTCAAGTAAAGTTAATTAAGTTTCTCTCTTTTGCCCAACTAAGATGGGCTTATTTGGCTCAATAAATCCTTGAAAAATTCACTTCATTCAAGCTCGACAGATGAACATGTAAAACATCTTTGTTAGTCTGCTTACTCTTCCAGCAACCTCCAACTCTGGTCTGGCTGAATTAAATCCTTGATTCACCGCGTGAAAAGAGTGCAACGAGTCTAATTCTGCAGGTTGTTTATCTCTCACTCGCCACCCATTTCAGCGTCCAATCAACCCTAGTGTATGCTATATTTAGAACATTTTTGCCACTTTACCTTGCTGTCAGACGCCCTTTCTGACAGAAAGCTAACATTACATATACCAAATATTTCTCTCTTCAAACCAACCAGATTCCATTATCAAAATCAGGCCACGGGGGTTTCTGGTCCACCACTGCCTCGATCACTTATTTGTTTGCGTTGTTGTGTGACTTCTGTGTTTTAAAAGGTGGTTGGGATTCACCGCAGTCACACAATAAGACAAACAAACTAGTGATTGATGCAGTGGTAGACCAGCAACTGTAACGTAAAATTAACGGTTTTGCTAATAGAGTCTGTTTGGTTTTTAGAAAACTATAAATGACAAATATATGTGTGGTTTCCCATTGGAAAAAACTGTCTGACATCAAGGTAAAGCAGGGAATAAAGTCTAAATATAACATACACTTAAACTGATATTGATTTTTTTTTATGTGGGCCTTTTATAAGTGGCTAAAATACGTTTATGCTGCTGACCCTGTCCACAGCAATGCTGCTTAACTTTCCACATCCAGAGTAGTGCTGCTTGTCCAAACTGGGGACGTGTCGCCATCATCTGTGACACACAAGCAAGAACATTTTCATATTTTTGTCTTAAATTTCCCTTCCTTTTTTTTCGTACGAAGGGCTTGTACAAACATGCCATGTCAAATTCAACAAACACTTACGCACTTATCCACCTGTGTGTATTTGAGTGCACATGCATGAGACTTATAATTAGCATAATGAACACCCCAACAATACCATATTAGGCTGTGCTTCCTGCTCTATATGTCAGGAAGTGTTCATTCATGAAAATGGCATCAAAGAGAATAAAGAACTTCATGAGTTTGGAGTTTGACATCTTGCTTTCAGAGACCTATGAAGGAAAAATTTAAAAGCGTCAGTAGTGGAATTAAAGA
Organism: Lutjanus erythropterus; assembly: GCF_056507025.1. Lineage (NCBI taxonomy): Eukaryota > Metazoa > Chordata > Actinopteri > Lutjaniformes > Lutjanidae > Lutjanus > Lutjanus erythropterus. The sequence continues at coordinate 26,960,570 of NC_139318.1, forward strand.
AAGAAACGGGAAAAGTGAGTGCTGTTAATGCCATGTTACCAGAAGGTCAGAGTGTCACTGAAATAGAGGAAATGTCTCGATATGAAAGTGACTTAAGAAAAAAAAAAAAAAAAAACTCGCCACAGCCACAGTAAGGGGCGATTGATGACTCCAGTGAGAGGAGAGGGTTAAGAGGAAGTTTTCATCAAGGAGACAGAGGACAGAATAAGTGAGGATATTCGCCTGGACAGAGACTTCATAAACCTGCATGTGCAGATATACAACCAATACACCTGACAGCAGAATATAATAGATCATGAATGAATGGCTTTATATGTACATTTATAATTACATTATAATTTGAAAGGTAGTCAAACAGGATAATGTCAACATAATGAAGTATAATTTATTTTTCAAACTCAAAATGTCTACAAACTAATGAAATATACAGTCATTAGTGAAAAACCTGGATTTGTATACCAGCAGACCGACTGCACATGACTCTACCACAGGTCAGGACCACTCATAAATTGTGCCCCTCAAAATATGAGAAAATTGGTGAATGCCACAAGTTCTCTTAAGTCACTCATACGCACCACTTATGAACAAATCTGTTCATACGAGTGGTTCTTGCATGAGGCCCATTGACACTACCTCACACCTCAATCCCACTTCAAATAAACCAAACCATCCCTTTAATACCTCTTATGTGCACAATAATCTTCATAATTTATTTGTGTATTTTTTCTTTTCAAAATAATTCGGCCCCATACAATGAGGTTTTTTTTTAAACAACAAAGCAAACAAAGCAACCCATAAACCAAATTGCTTGCGATGCAAATGTGTGATTTTTTTCTGCTGATATGAGCTATCTCAACCTGCAGGAAGCTACTAACAACCACAACACTGTCACGCTGCCAAGCCCACCTCCAGGGCTGGTAGTATACTCACACACAGACACACACAAGCTGGCATTCATGAGAGATCAAGTCCATGAAACCAGTTCCACTGAGAAACGTTGTGTCTGAATTAAAATGAAACACTATCAGATGAAACCTGAAACTATATCTAGACTAAAACCCAAAAATGACAGGGCAAAGGTAACAGTGTGTTCAGTTTAAAAGTACAGAATGACAGAGCAGTCCTGACTGACTGGTGGTGTAGGTGTGTACTGGGTAGCCAGTAATGTGCAGCTGTCACTGCCGAGCCATGCGAGGGTTAAACAAAACTACCACAGAGCTCTCAATGCTGCTGTGCCAACTACCACAGAAAATAACCAGCTCTGTCTGTCTGTCTGTCTTTCTGTCTCTTGGTCTGTCTCTTTCTCACCCCTGCAAACATACAGCTACAAAACTCTATTTTATTTTATTTTTTTTACAAAGGAGGATTGAATGAACCAATCTTCAATCTATTCACTGCTGTCCAACAACATGAGAATTGAGCTGGTTAGAAAAATTGGTCTTCCCTCTCCTGCCTCTCAGCTGTCTCGACTGTCCAGCAGCAGCAGCGTGCCGCTCATTAAACGAGTACAAAGCCTCCTTACAGTTTGAGATGGACTTCATGCTCGCCTCATTCAATTAATAAAATATCAATAACATCAGTAAGATGAACAGCTTGTCGTTTTCCTTTTTCAGAGCGCCCTGTGCACATAGACTGCGGCGTTGAAACTTGAGGCTTCCAATTTGCTTTTGTCAGTCAAGTCAACTGGATGTGTATTTGGCTTTGGCAGCTAGATTTTTAAGTATTAAAAAATAAATAAATAAATAAATAAGATGTCGCTGAGGACACAAGAACAAAATAAACATGGACTGAGAGGGAACCAGACTGTTTTTAATGACCAAGGTTGGTCACTGGTGTTGTAAACCCAGCTTACATGTGTTGTCATGTGCCACAATTATTATAACCAACTTTAAATTTTATTAGCTGCAACTTACTGAAGTATAACCTTACATATTACATGATTATTCGGCCACAATTTAGAGTACAGACACCGTACACCCAGTGATACACTAATAAGACATAACAAGCTAATCTAATTTGTAACAAATCAGAGGAAAACTGGAAATTATCAGACTTTCTTAGTGGGTAATTAGGGACACATTACTGTAGGCAGATGATGTGATTTGATTAAAGAAGGTCTTGGACCATCCAAGGAAGCAGATTTGTGATTTCACTTTAGTTTACAGTGCAATTCTCTTGTAATGTGTCCCTAATTACCCCCTAAAGTTTAATTAGGGTAATAAAGTGTCTGATAGGCCACTGTCTAATAAGCAACATATTATTTCAAGTTTTTGTCTATTTTGATACAGTATGGCGTGTTCTGTCTCAGTAGTGTACCGTTTGGTGTAGTATCTATTTAGTGTATAACTACTGTCTCATAAAGAACATATTATTTGCAGTTTTGTCTAATTTGTTATATCCTGTAATGCACTGTCACATGCCTAGCTGTCTTTACTGACTAATAAAGATAAGAAATGTACTGAAAAATATCATCAATAATAAATCTACTGTGTGGTTTTGGTGATCACAACTTTGATAAAACAAAGAATTTGGATGGTATCGTATACAAAGAAGAAGCCCTCAAATGACCAGATTTAAGTAATTGAGTTAAAACAACCAGTAAGTGAAATCAGAGTGGAAAATAATGAGGCTTATAAATCTCCCGTTTGTCTGTCTCACCATTCACCCACCTTGCCAAAGCATTATTAGAACCTGATGAGAAGGAGGCATCGGCTATGCCAACGTGCAAGTTTGGTGTTGCCAGCTCTTGTCATGTGGAGGGAGGTTTCGCAGTAATTGGTGGTGCTGCCATAAAAATTCTCCAGCTCTATTCATGTTTTTTTGCAAATCTAAATTATTTGAGACAGGATACATGATTTTGAATCCAAGGTAACAGACTCTGTGTTCCCTCCTTTGGTTTCTTTGTGTGGAATTCTTTTTTTCCAGTGAGTAGTGCTTGGAGGAATAACAGGCTATGTGCATATATATCAAAAACGCGCTGATCATCACTGACTTTCATCACATGAAAAAAACCCTTACCCATCCACAAATGCTTGGCAGGGATGGTTTATACCAGGGATACTATTATTGCACCAAAAGAGACTCTGATACCTTTTATTTTTATCTTTTATTTTGATAAATCTGGATTAGTGGACATTTAATATGTATATCCTTTGCATATATTTGCATAGGAATGCATATCAAGCAGCATAACTTAACAAAGCTTTGATAGCAGGGATCTGAATTTGTTAGTTAAATGTGTTAATTTGCAAGACAACATGCAATAAATGCTCCACTTTTACTCCTTTGCGTTGTGTGGCCTTTGGCATGTCAGCATGTGTTCATGGATCAAAGAGAGAGGATAAAAGAGTAAACACAGTCTTCTGTTTAAGTCACTCGCCCAGACCAGCCACACATCTACGATGTGACCACCCAGGAGGAGAGCGAGGATAAGAGCCATGCTAACCCAGCTTGGACTTCAGGTGGCTCCTGGATAATGTCTGGAAAATAAAATGGAAAATTGTACACAGGCTGGTCAAGAAATGTGAAATCAAGGCTGTTGTGCCAGCATCTTGAGGTTTGTTCACTCTGCATGTTTGAGCAGCGCCTGACAGCCCCGTCGCCGAACTGTTACGGCTCGCACATGCTGTGGTGTCCACACAGGCTGTGTTTCTGCTGTGAGGCAGCTGCTGAAAGTTCCATCTTTCTACAGAGAGTTTACAGAAGTTTGAGGAGAAGAAAATAGCTGTTTTCTGAAGGCAAACAGCGATTTTGCGCCTCGTTTGGGGGTGACGGGGGAGTCAGAGTGAGGGATGAATGGATGGAGAAGAGAAAAGAGAGAGAGAAAAAAAGCCCTGTCCCATACTCGATTTTTATCATGTCTGTCACATATCGCATAGGTGTAGACAATAAAACTGTGTGTGTGTATATAAGTCACTGGATATATTGTTTCAGTCTAATTTATTTTATATTTTATTATATTCTCTTCTGAATTTAAATATCTGTATATATTTTAGGCCATTGTGCAACCCTGTGTTATTTTGGCCTTTGAGCTCTTTCACCTTCTCAACATCACATAAATTAACTTAATTGAGAAGTAAAGCAAACACACAATCAGGTTTTTGTGCCAAGACTATAGACTGTATCTTCATTTGTCATTTCAACCTTATACATCTGGCACATAGTGGAACGAAACAGTGTTCATCAGGGACCAAGATGCTACATAGAACTACAAAGGAGACTACACAGAACCTATCAAGACTGCATAACATTACACAGACTATATACAGACTACAGTGGACGACAGGCAGTGCATTTAGTGTGCAGCCAGCGTGGTTGGTGTTTTCTGTGGGTCAGGGTTACACACTGGGCCTGAAGATGTACAGACAGAGCAAGAAAATGCAAAAATTGTTGGATAGTGCAAAAAAAGGTTAAGGACTGTTAAAAATACTTCAGCTTAAGTAAGTGTAATAATTTACAACTGTACAAGGTCAAGAGCAGTCAGAATCAGAAGTAGTTACTATACTTTAGTGCCACTTTTTGACTGGGGGCATTGGGTAGGCTGACATGGGTGACTTAATACGACGTAGTCCATTTTTCATAATTTCCTTTTTGTAGCTAAGCTAGTGTTGCCTGCTGCAGAGCTCTTCAGTAATCTTCACAAAGATCAGAAAGGCAATGTATTTTCATCATGTGCCTCGTTGTCCTGGCCAATTCAAATATCACTAACTTACATTCTCCATTTCGAAGACACACTCATCAATCTCTGTTGTTCCAAAGCCTTGTCTCAGGCCAGCCACAGCTGTGTTAAAGATGAAGCAGACAGTTTTTTAAAGATACTACTGTGTGTTTTTTCTGTTAATTTATCTGCTTCCCTGCAGCCTGAGCAACAAGCCCCTCTCATGACAGACATGATTATCCAAATTCAGCCCCATAAATCCTTAAATACTGAAAGCAGCTTGTCTGTCTGCAGCCATGCATGTGAATTATCACCTGTCATAGAGGTGACCCATTCTTTCAGAGCAGACATGTAATTTGGAAACGGCATACTTTGACAAATTAATCAACACTCTCCCTCGTGACAGAGATTTTACTGACTTTGGCTTACGCCTCAGGCTAATTTTACTGAATGACAGTCCCTTCTTCATTATCTGTTTTCAGCTCACTTTCTCCTCTAGGGTGGTACTTGATTGGATTACAGTAGGTTGTAATCCAACATGTCTATAACATGGCAGAAGATAAAATGAAAACCAGGAGAGTTTTTGGTAAACTTAACAGTGTTTCGGAGCAGGTTACATGCTTCTGCCAACCAGTCAAATTGCAGTTTACATCCATATTTGTCCAGACTCCAGACAGTAATATATGCGGTGAAGACTGAAGGAATTTAATCAATGTATTAAGTGTATTTTTTGGCAAAATGGAGGTTATCACTATATTGACATGTATGACAGTGAATAATTTCCAGTGAGAAACATTCACTTATAGACTATTTTTTACAGAGGAGACCAGAGAGCTGAACATTATGATGTCACACTGAAGTTGACCTTTGATTTTTTTCAATATAGAAAATGTCATCACCTCATTGTTTTAGATATTTGTATAAAATTTTGTCAGAATTAGCGTATGAATTCTTGAGTGTGTGAATGTCAAGAAATGTGATGTGTGTGTGTCACAATGACCTCGACTTTGACCACCAAAACTTAATCATTTCATCCTCCAGTCCAAGTGGATGTTTGTAACAAACTTAAAGAAATTCCCTCTAGGTGTTCAATATATCATGGTCACAAGACTGGGACAGACTTGAGGTCACAGTGACCTCTGACCACCAAAATACAATCAGTTCATTCCTCAGACCAAGTGGAAATTTCAGGACATTTGAAGATATTCCCTGGAGGTGTTCTTGAGATATGACATTCACAAACATGCGTACGTGCATACTTACATACTTATGAAAACCACAAAAACCCTAAGGCATAGTTTAAAAAAAAAAACAGATTTCGTCTGTATTGCGGGTTAACTAACAGCTAAGGTGAAATAACAGCAAAATAACTTATTTTGAATAGTAATTGCATTAATATACTGTTAAAAATCTTTATTGGTTTCATTTTTTGTTTTAAAAAGATTTTTAAATTCCAAAATTACTGAAACCAAAGCTATCCACAACATTTTGCTTGATATAAAATGTATATTTTTAGTGTATTTGTTAGTGTAAAAAACAATTATTACAACATCCCAACAATGCTGAACAATTAACTGTTGACAAAGTGTTGATGGGACGTGATGGGGCTGTGTCATCATCATCAGACAGACATAAAAAGAAAGGCGAAAGGCTTCTGGATGGAAAGATTTTGATTATGACTCCTCTGTCTTACCTGTCTAGGATTATGTCCAATAAGAGAGCCATGCATTTACAAATTGTGTGATTTATTACATGAGTTGATAAAACTGTAAAATATCAACTATTACTTGGGTCAAATACAAAAAAGATTTTACAAATGGCCGCTTTGCTTAGGGTTTATAGAATATATACAGTTTATAGTATTCCACAAACTTTAAGAGTGTTAAATTAATCTATCCATTTCAAGGTGTTTGGTGTTAATGGAGCTACAGTTGAACACAAAAACACTTTATTGAAAACAGTGTAACAAAATGATATATTTAGTGTGTCAAACTGCAAACTGATAATTGTTTAAATTGAATGCAATAGTGTAAAATTATGTAGAATCACACTCAAACTGTAAAGTGTTCATCAATGCCGAAAAATATGATTCAGTTTTCAAAATCAGGCCAAGTTAAATCAAGAGCTCCCAGCGCACCCTCAACCTACTCACTATATAAAATAAAATCAAGAGTGATTTAACTTTGGCAACTTTGGACGCTGGGGAGTTTGTGGCTGGGTCAGGGCCTTTCTGTGCAGAGTTTGCATGTTCTCCTCTTGTCTGCGTGGGTTCTCTCCAGGTACTCCGTCTTCCTCCCACAGTCCAAAGACATACAGCATAATAGGTTAACTGGTGACTCTAAATTGTCCATAGGTGTGAGTGGTTGTCTGTCTCTATGTGTCAGCCCTGCGATGAACTGGTGACTTGTCCAGGGTGAATCCCGCCTCTCGCCCAGTGTCAGCTGGGATAGGCTCCAGCCCCCCGCAACCCATCAAGGACAAGCAGTTACAGACAATGAATGAATGAAAAGAATTTACTCATGTTAATTAGACTTTAAATATGATTCGATTAGATTAGAAGTTCACCTATGTTGAAAAGCAGGAATTTATAGTGATGTTGAAATTTCAGTGTTGCAAAATTGATTTGCAAAATCAAAACTAAAATCAATGTTGATTAAATGTTGGCAAATTCACCTATATTGAGAAACGTGGCGTTGAAATGAAGTTGCTCTTTCAACGTTGATTGGATTTGCAAAATCTTAACAAAATTCAACAGTGATCCAACACCGGCACCTAATGTTGATTCAGCGGTGACTAGACATTAATATGCCAGCTGGGCCGTAACTAAAGTGGCTAAATTGAATTCAGCCATTATAAATTTTATTATTTACACCTCCACTTGAGAATGTGTTTTGTGAAAAAGGCCTGAATTTCTTTAAAGTCTGACGACTCAATGTCCGCATTCATCCAGAACGAGGTCAGCATAGCACCACACAGAGAGCTGCAGCTCTTAGCTCGAACAAGGACACACTTAAGTTACAGGACAGTCTAATGTTGTAACCACTTGGTCACTGTGATACCACTTAACCTCTTGCAGTTATACTTTTAATTCTGTTTCATCCAAATGCAACTGTGTGGTCTCATTGTCAATCAAAAAATAAAAAATAAAGCTATAGGACAAGGTCTGTATTTGGTTAAATAAGTGCTAAATTAACGAACACGGACACATTGACCTACTGGTAATCATAGACTACACAGAGAGAATGGAATGACCTAGATATGTCTTCAGATATAAAAGAGGAATTGGCCTTCAAGGTGATACAGTTAATTTATTAGGCTAGAGGCTGAGCCCCTTTACTCAAGCTCCCAGTGCACTCTTAACTTACTCACTATATAAAATAAAATCTGCCACAGTTTGAACGCATTTATCTCCTCAGACAGGAAATAGTTAAAACGGAACAAACATCGGCGATAATCTAACACGTATGATCGGTTCAAACCATCGGTGTGGGTCACAGGACTGGGGGATTAGTGGACTGAAGTAAATTAGCAGTAGTTGGGGAATAAGAGTGGACACAAGGTATGAGAACCTTTCTGATTTTCCCAATTAGTTTCTATTTCAGGTTAAAATCGTGGCTTTGTGGAATACAAAAAAGAGGTCATGGTGGTCGAGAATTTGCCCCAGTTGCCACCCATGTGGAAGGGATGTGAAAATATAGAGGATGGTAATGACCCTGATTACTACAGTAACATCTCACTTTGATTAGTTTGTCTGTGTGAACTTAGGACAAGTCTTAGGGCACATTTCTATAAATAGATGACGGGTGTTCAAGGCTTTACATTTAGTGTGTCCACGTATTGTTAAGGTGCCTTAAACAGTACTTGTTCCTGCATTTAATTTTTATTAAATAGGTCAGAAAAAGTGAAATAAAGCAACTTATGATAAGTCTATTTAAATGTTCATGGCATATGGGGCAGGAAAGATGCAAAAACCTCCTACTTAATCTCTCAAATGTCTTAATCCCAATAATCAACATTGCTACAAAGATGGTTCATAATAGGTTGGTGAAACTCCAGCAAGTCTGACATTCTGGGAAATCTGACAAGCAGCACCCTTAAATAACTCAAAAGAGGCAAATTTTGCCTCAATTGTATTGTTGCCATCTGACACAATTGCTGTAATAGATTTACAGAATAGTCTCAAGAATCATGATAATAACACAATAGCAAAAAACGATAAATTAATTACATTATAAATTATATTATATAATTATAAATGGGCCAAATATGTTCCCACTTACAGCTTGCTGTTTGACTCGGTGGCTTTCTTTTGTCAGTTTTTTTTTTTTAACCTTCTCTCTTTGGTTCTTTTAAATCACTACTTCACTACTGCTTTCAATGAATGATCACTCATGTCAGTACAAATGGATAAAACAGTTTTAAAAATCAGATGAATCTTATTTTGCCTCTATTGGCTGAATATGGCAAAAATGTAATATGATATTCATTCAGAATAAAAAATGAAATTTTGTTATCTTACAATGAGCCGTTTGTATCTACAGAGGTAGAGGGTCCTCTTCCATGGAGCACATGAGACAAACCTACAAATGTATACCTCTAAAAACAATAAATCAATAATAAGCTCTGTACAGGACGATCCTGGGTGAAATCCTACACTTGACCCATTCATCCATCACAACCTATAATAATGTGGACTTTGTCGCTCTTTGTATTATTTCACATGGCTTTCTAAAGCCTTTCTTGCAGAAAGCTTTCAGTCCTGAAGCCTCACTTCTTCCATTTGTGGAGGTTGCCATGTTTTGTGGCCGCCTTAGGTTTTACACACTTGGAAGGGGAGGGTGACACAAAGCGTATGTATTCCTACTCGCTAGATTTTTAAGAATGCACCGACTCACAATAAAGTTTTTCAATGGCAAGTTATTAATTAACTGATTGATATGGAAACTTTTACCTTCAGTATCTTTTGGCCTTATGGAAAACACACTGTCTCGTAGTGAATAATTACATTTTTTATGTTGAAAGAAGCTCATGCTTCAGTGATGATCTGCATTAGGAAGAAAAGCACAGACAGGATCAATACAAATGGGTTTATGGTAGAAGTCAGCTGCTGTATGTATGATATACTCTGAGATGTATTTTAGTCAGGAAACTCATCTGTAAGGTCACTCCCTGGCTGCACACACTTCAACCTCCTTTCCTCCAAAACAAGCTGAATCCAGTACTGTGTAAATGTAATGCTGAGGCAGGGAAATATCATTTTAATCTGGATGTCTTAATTGCATCCATCATAAAACAAATATTTTGGAAATATCAGCGACATGAATGTGGTCATTACAATGATGAAAAAACCATCTTGTCTTACTGTCACTCTACAGTATATCAAAACTAACATTGTCTACACTAATTGATGTGCTTTGACTGACGCAAATGAATAGATTCTTTTCAAAATAATGAGTGAATAATTAGTCATAATTAAGTATGCTAACAAGCACTGATTTATTAACTGATTTCTCCATACCGGCTTCGTCAGTGTTCACTGCATGCCAGGCTTTGTTTTAATGAGGCTGTCTGTCCCAATCAGTGTCAAGCCATTCCTGTAGAGAAAAAAGTCAATTATGAAACTTTCACCATGCCACGCTCCATTGATGCTATTTCTATCTTACACATCTCTGCATAGAGTGTCATAATAAAGCAGTAATACAGAGGGGGCACTCTTTACAGTGGTTATAAGGCCAGAGGTGATGCAGCTATAAGAATTAGTTACTGTAGCAGTACTTCATCCAAGTCTTTTTCATTGCAGTTAAGAATGAATCGTGGTTAAGAGTACCATGGGCTCATACAGTTATTGCATGTGCATTTGCATGTGCACCAAGAAAGATTTTTTAAAATAAAGAAACACAGTGGGTGAATATTGAATACTTTACTATATATCTTCCTGGTTACCGGCAATACTTGGAGCAAGTTCCCTGCTTAGCTTCCTACACCAGTACTGCTGCTGTCTCTCCAAACTGGGGCCAGCACACGGCCAGTATATTGTAGGTAAAACACTTACCATGGATAAGTAGCTCAGAAAACCCCATTAAATAATATCCAAGCTATCCCTTTAAGGAAAACAAATAGTAAGATGGGAATTTTGCCAAAGAAGGGCTGAATATCTGTGTAAGTTTAAGTTTTTTGTCATTCCAACTATAAAAACTATAGCTGAGTATAGTGGCTTATACAGAAGTACAATTTAGAGTAGTTTTAGATCAGAGGTATCACAATATGATACACCCAGAGGACACAATGATTAAGAAGTTAGAAAGAAGCTCCTACACTGAAGGGTAAATTCTGCATTCTTCATGTGGATGTCCATTGTCTAGTCAGCATGGTAAATGTAGTCAATTGAAGCAATAAATTCCTCAGTGCATGCTATATTGACCGAGAAATCTGAGTTCTCCTGCTCACTGAACCATGCCTACATGTAACAGAATGCACTGCATGTGAACTCTTGACTTCTTCAATTTATTACCATCAACACTAATTGGACATCACCACGAGAAGTGCCAAATTTTCCCTTTGAATTGAACTGGTGCGAGGAGAAGCAGTCAAGAACTGAAAACACACATATACAAGAGGGCTATCTCAGATTAAGACACTAATATCCTATAAAATCTTTTTGCACCTTTTGACCTGTCTCTGTTATATATTTTCCCATATATTGTAAAGATATATTGTATGACACGAACAATGAGGGCTGAGACATGAAGACCTACTCATGGAAGGAGCTGGCTATGAAAGATCTGCCATCCTAACTATTGTATATTCCATTTTTGTATAATGCATTCTCACCATTCATTCTGAAAATGTATTTAGGACAGAAATGCTTAGTTTTTACTTCACTACAGCGAGCCTGAACACAAAAAAAAAACAATATCTGTGAAAATGAAAATGGGGACAGTGATATATACTTTGTAGTGGTGTTTGTTCAAGAACAATAAAACTCACTGCAGTCAGGTGTGACTGGACAGATTTCTTTTTTTTGTGGCGTCTTTTGTTCTATATCCATAAATAACTGAGACCACCTTGTGTTTGAAGTCAGATACATGCAAAACATGTTAATAAGCTGTAAGCCATACAGTTGTACTTCCGGATGTGGTCTCCCTCAGTAGCTAATTAAAAAGACATCTTTTTGATCTCATAATAGCCCTGCTGCCAGGGTAAACAAAGCAAGTGACAATGACACAATAATGGATTTTTGCATTTCAAGAGATACAACTTTAAAACGGGTCTATTTTTAACTGTTTTGTTTAGCAACATCTTTAGGTATGATGTTTATTAAAACGTTCCATCATACACTCCATGAACCCTATAGTGATTGTTTGGTATGAAGCTATTCTATTGTTCTTGAGTAGTCCAGAGATGAAAAAGAAAACATTTGCTATCAAAAATTTTGAACAGTGAAATCCATTCTACACAGGACTGCAGTCCGCTCATTCAGATCAAAGCAGCAGCCAATCACTGATCTCCCTGCCCTGTCTGTCTCGATTGACGGATAAATACTTTGTGATGAAAACTGAAGCAATATGAAATTAAAGCCTTTTGGGAAAACTGCTGCAATTAAAAATAACCTGCAGAAAACCCTTGAGAAAAGAAGAAAATATTTTCTTTCAAAACTTAATGGTCATACTGTATAATTTGCCTGCATTTATTCATATTCATATTTTATATTATATTATTATATTTAGTCAAGTACTACACTTAAGTACAAATTTGAGATACTTGTACTCTACTCTTTATAACTTGAGTTATTTTGCAGAATCAGACTAATCACACAAAATTCTAATTGATAATAAATTATGATGTATTTTTATAGATTAAAATACCCAGCAGTATATAACATCATTAACTTTTACAATGTATTTATTCTGGTCTTTCTCACAATCGGTTGCCAGTATTGTGTCTGGAAGGGAACCCAAGATTTGCAAACCTCTCGCGAGATTTGCATGGGTTATTTCTTCTGTACAAACAAATTATCTTTTATGGTATGACAACGCTGACATGGATATCTGGGTAAGTTTAGGGAAAATAAAAAATTGATTAGGGTGGAGGTAAGATCATCGTTTGGGTTAAAATGATGCCTCTTGCGAGATCGTAAGCGCGTCTGGGGTTCCCTCCGAGGCACGTCTGGTTTGTCGTTGCTAGACTAGCGCTGGGTAACCATGGTAACGTATTCTGTGTTGGCTAAACTGGCGTCCAACAGCTGCTGCGTACAATTGAGCTAACTTAACTCTAACTACGTGCTTGTTTAAAAAGATAAGATACTTTTCTTTTCAGTGTAATAAGTGTTGAAACGCTTTAGCGTGCTGTAGCCTTACAGATAGCTAGCCAAAATACTTGAAACACGCACGTCAAATAGTTTCTTCTACCGTTGATGTGACAGCACGTAAAATGTTCAGAAATAATTATCAGGTAGGTAAACCTGGATAAGTTTCTATTCTTTAAAAGCCATGCTCTTTGTAAAAAAAAAAAAAAAAAACATCTTATGCTTAGTTTAGGCTAATATGAGCTTTGACCTATGTGACAATGATGGCGTTAACTCTACATCAGCCTCTCACATCGCCTTGTATTCTTGTAATGTTGACATTAGCTGCGGGCTAACAAATAAAAACCAAAATGTTGTTTCACGCAGGGTGGTGCTGTGGTGGAGATCTTCAGTGGACAGGGAAAGGACCCTGTAGCTAAATGGAAACTTTGCGGAGGGCCGTCAGCCATACGTAAGGTGAGATTAGAGGGCTGTTAGTCTGCTTTAGTCAGTTCTTGTGGCGAATAAACACGTTCATTGTCACACACAATCAAAACTGACTTGCTTACATGTCCTCTTAGGTCAGATTAGCACACAGAGCCTGGACAGAGAGCAAAAGATACAGTCCAAAATGCAGTCCTACAAACACACCATGTCTGAATGATTACCAGAGCTGAATTAACCCTTCATGAAACAGTGCATCAAAAATGCAACTTGTAAGACTTAAGACTTGCTTCCAAAGGGACACTATAGCATGGTTGCATTGGATTACGTTGTACAAGTTCCCATGGGTGGATGTCATCCTAGTTACATCAGACGACTGTTGTACCACTGCTAAAACACAAGAATTACAGTTAAAGATAAATCATAGACTATCTTATGCCACTGAAATATAATTAAATAAACCCAGATCTGTCAAAGTTGTGTAATAAGCAGGTATGCATAATACAGATCCTCTTAATACGGATCCAATAACTGATAGTTACTTCCTTCTCGTGGCTGATACCGACAAAATAACAATGATATTAGATTTTTTGTAGAATTTCATATAACATGCAGTTTATGCACATCTGAGTGTAAGAAAGGCTAAGATGTAGTGAGCAAAGATGGAGGATTTATTATTACATAGCTCTGACCTGACCATATCTAACTGATATAAAGAAAAACAAATAGTATAATTTGTGCTTTATAGAGCATTTTGATTTAGAATTTAGATGAAATGTTTTGACATAATCTGTCAAATCAGATATTGTTGTAGCTGAATTTTATTGGCTAATGTACAGCAGCACTAGTATATATTGATGTAGCTGTGATAGGCCAATGTATGCTGATAGTTTGTTATACATCCCTGGTAATAAGTGCAACAATACAGATGGCACATACTTTAACTGTTCAGTAGAATGTGTATATTCACAAATTTTTCAAAGATGATCTTAAAGAAATCAATAACAAAATTGGTCAGACAGTGAACATTTCTCCTTTATCATACATTGTTGGCTTAGATAATCCCTTAAATATCCCACCAAATCCATTAAAACTCTTGAAAATCCTCCTTTCCAGTGCTAGGAGATGTGTTTTATTAAAGCGGGTGTCAGAGGAACACCCCTAACATCACACAGTGGATAAGAAGTGTGTTAGAAGCTCTCGGCTTTTATTTAAGAGAGAAAGTTGAACCTTTTCTATTTTATACAGGGACACCAGATGCCGTATTTTCAGTGCATTGTGTTTGTACACTTTTCTTTTGTATTGTCATTGGCTTTTTCATCTGTCAAATAAGAAAGATGCCTACAGATTGCCACCTGAAAATTAGGCTTGCTACAAACTGTATACAAACTGTATGAGATGTATGTATAGTTGTAAACCACTAAAATGAGATGTAATAGAAAATTAAGTTGTCACTCAATTGCCTTATCAGAGAAGAGTCTCAGCTCTTAACTTTATGTGATTATTTTATATTAGATGCTCAGAAATGCTGTTACTCTAACTATACATTTAATATGCCCTTGCAGACAGTGGATTTATATCTCATTATAGATATGTTCTTGACAGATAGACTTTCCATTTACAAATTCTATACACTATACGTTTTCAGTCGTTGACAGCAGTGACACAGGTACAAAATGCTGGTCATACTTTGCAAGGACTCACTCCTAACAAAGACTCTTCTATTTCTTCCCTCAGGAGTATAATAAAGAAGTCAAAGGATTTGTTTACTGTCTTGAGGGGAGCAGCCAAACAGTCAAGATGCAAATGCCAGAGAATGGGAAAATGTCCCGTAAGTCACTATTATATTTACACCCATTTATAAATCATACTTTGGTATGCTAAAGTGTTCACACTTCTTTCTTTGACTGTTTTTCGTAGTTGGACTTCGACAAAGATTCTTGGTCTTTCAAGTGAATATTCCTCCGTGCAAAGATTTTTCTGTTGAGCTTGTGTAAGTACAGCAGTCAGTTTTTTTAAAAAAATACTTTTTTGTACTTAATAGATGGAAACTCACCTTGAACAACATTTGTAAGACCCATTGTAGTTCTCAATAAATCTTAAAATCTGTGGTTGAAAGGGAATTTATGTGTAATATTATAATGCACCACAAAAAACCCCCAGAAAATAATTACAGAATCATTGTGAATTCCCCTCGGACCACTGAACAAATTAGTTAAAAGACAGCTTGTTTACATTTAGTAGGAAACCCCCTTGAGCCACCTGGAAAAATTGAGTGCATCATATTAGCAATGCCTGTGTAATTGCTGGAATAACTATTTGTGATTAAGATATTGTTGAATTATTTGCTACAGAGAAGGCCTTTATCTTGCTAGCCACAGTAAATTTTGCATAAGCTAATTTTGTGAAACATGATGTAATGTATGGATGTCAGTGGACAGTTCTACATTTCGTCACCCGAGGATCAGGATTTAACAATGTTCCTATGATCAATAAAACACAGTTAATGCAATCAAGAATATATTGTCTTCTTTATAGTCTTGTCCTCAAGACTCTTCATATGTAAATTCACTTCATAATTTAATGTATTATAGACACAGGCTGTTAGTTGCCTACTTGCATACTCACATACTACATCATTGTGAGAATCTGGGGAAATACTGTTTCCGATGCTCTTCTTCCGTTAGAATGTGTTAAGACAACTTATTTCACAGCACTATATTAAAGTGAAAACACCTTTTTAAGAGCTTACCTCAGAGGCCAATAAAGCTTGTAGCTTTCTCTGGTCCAGACTTCTGGTGACACCACTGATGCTGGTGATAATTTATGCTCTGTTCTGTTGTCTCTTATTCGCAGGGTAACTGATTTAGAACACCTGAAAAGGAGACTTCACTTATCATCTGTGCATAAAGAATTGTCTGCCACGCTTCTGCATGCAAAGATACCTTTTGTAGGATTGAAACGTAATATTGTGAGTATCTAACCTATCCTTGACACTTCCTTTTAGTGTTTGCTTTCAGCTATGCTTTTTTTTTATCCATGATGTTCATAACTTACTGAGCTGTATCTCTATTGGATCCTTGTAACTACAAAATCTTATTGTTTTTATTGTCTCAGTGGTCTACTTTGTGCATCGACCTTGTATCATTCACCGGTGAATTGTTCAAGGGATTTTTGACGCTGGACGTCATCACTTTGTTTGCTACATGTAAAGTCCGCAGAATCTTCACCATGAAAACAGAGCCTACAGGAAGGTCAGAAGATGGTGAGAGAGTTTAAATAATTTAAATGATTAATGTCAAATTAGAGTTTTATCAGGCTTACCTTAAAAATACCCTAACCCTAACCCTGGTTATAAAAGACATACAACAGTTTAACATTCAAGCCAGTCAGTGGTCTTCGCTTTGAGCAGTTGTTAGTCTTGTGAGTTGAAGAAATTGTGTGTGTGTGTGTGTGTGTGTGTGTGTGTGTGTGTGTGTGTGTAAAAAGCGAGAAACAGTTGGCTGTTTTCTGTGGTAGTTGGCTTACAGCTCAGCAGTGGATTTTGTTTGATTCAGATATGGCTCAGCAGTGGCAGCAGCTGCACTCAGTGGTGGCTACTCAGTGTACAATTACACTACCTGCCAGTAAAGACAGCTTGTCATTTTGTATTTTTTTTTGTTGATTAAAGTGTTACCTATGTTTAATGATGTTATGGTAATGTATTTTTGATCAGGATAAATTAGAGACTGTTCTCATTTTAATATAGATATGTCTCTCAGTGGAGCCGGTCTCATGGACTCAGTCCCTCGCAGTTGCCAGTTCCCACCAGATGTCAGCCATGTCACCCAGGTGCTGAACATGGAGAATTTGCACAATGCAGATATGAGGGCTGGACTGTTGAGCTCTGACTGTGGTAGGTAAGAGGAAATCACAGGATTGTGAATTGGTCAGAAAAGAGTGGTTAAAAGTAACTACCTAACTACAATTTTGATGTTCTTGCACTTCACTTGAATATTTCCAACTTCTGTGACTTTATACTTCTACTTCTACTAAATTTTGGAGGCAAATATTGCCCTTTTCACTTCATTTATCTGATAGCTTTAGTTAGTAGTAGAAGGTGACACAGGAGAGGCTTTTCACTCCTGTCCCATCCTACTCCCACAGATTTACTCCCCTGTCCTGTCCCAGTCCTGGAATAATGACTCTTCCCATCCCGTTCCCTTCAATCTACAGTCCCCACATGTCATGCACTGGTCAGGTAGCTGGTTGCAGAGCAGACTGAAGAGAATTAAAAAGAATAGAAAAGACAACAGAATAACAAACATAATATTCCAAACTAAGAAAATAATCCCATGTCTCACAGGATTGCTGAAAGAATGTCCGCCTCCAAGGTAGTAGTTACATTGCAAATTCATGTTATCAATATGAAATATAATCAAGTAATAAATTATGAGTTATATAGGTAGCTATAATAAGTCCCAACTTTACCAGCTGCAACATACATGTAATGTGTACACATTAATGAAACCATACCTATAATCCAGCAGTATAATACACAGTAGTATACATTCTGCATAATTAGTATTCTTAACTTTTGGTGCTTTATATTTTGATGATAATAATTTTCCTGGGTATTTCACTTGGTTTGGGCAAGACCCCTTAATTACACCTAGAAGAAATCTTAATTATACAGCATATAATATTTAAAAATTAAAATTTTGTGGAAACAGATAGGCCCTTTTACAGAAGTTTCAACATGGTAATGCTCCCGCATACAAAGCCAGGCTAAGAAATAAGTGTCCAAGCTTGGTGTGGAAAAACTAAACTCTCCTGCACAAACTCCTAACAACACCTTTGGGATGACTTGTACTGCCAAATTAAAGCCAGACCTTATTGCCAACATTAGCGCCCAATCTCACTAACGCTCTTCTGACAGGTTGTTGAAATCCCTCCCAGAAGAATGGAGCCTATTACAGCAGTATTTCAATACCTATAGTTTTTGAATGAGATGTCCAACAGTAAAATAAATGTAATATTCAGCTGTCCACATACTTTTGTCCATTTATCATATGTCAGCTCTATTGCATCACAGCAGGCTCACAGAATGTGTTTTTCTGAGATGAATTTATGACAAGTATACTGCAGGTGGGAATTTACACATTTAGAACACAAGATATCAGCCATAATCTACTAATGAAACTGTTAATATATACACGTAAGAACTCTTTTCTACAAAGAGACTGTGATAATCGTTTTGTTTTGCTCGTATGAAAATCCTGTGGTCCTCATTTTTGTGTTCATTTGCACCTCACCTGTTCCCAGAGAGCTGCAATTATCTCCTCATATAAAAAGACATGCACCAGTAATCCAGTTCCGCCGCCTCTGTGGCCTTTTTTATCAGCGCTTATTTATTTGTTCTGACAGCTGTCTAAGTCATGTTGAGTCAAGCGGCAATGCCCATAGAAGAGAGCAGTAACCACACACAAGAAATAGCTTTTCATAATTAGCATCTGCATTATTAGCATAACATTCCTAATCATAATTAAAACGATTGCTATTAAAGTAGGCATACAATTTAACTGTGACAGAGTTGCGTGGTGAATATTGTTGCTTCAGTAGCCAATCTGTCAGAAACTGTTAAAAGTAAGCTACAGCAGTTTTTGTCACGCAGCAGCAAACAAACAATGATTATCTTATACACCAAAGACATTCTGCTTTTCTCAAGGTCAGTAAATTTTCACGGATCAACATCACTGCTCAAAATGTTTTTTACTCTATCAACTATTATATATCTCATTTTATTCCTTGTTGTTACCACATTATTTTATGGGCTTCAGCAGATTTAAAGTACACTGAAATTTACTCACCCTTAAACCTGGGTCATTTTCTGAGTGCTGAATGTGCTGCATCAAAGGGCTTCTTCCTTTTCTTCACTCTCACCACATCCAGCTCCACTCTGTCTGTATCATCTTTACGGTCCTGTGTGCTTTGTGGAATGGAAGTGTCTGCTTTCTGCACTGATGAGGATCAGAGAGAAAGTGTGTTTTGGTCCTAATGAGCCCTGGCACAGATACAGCAGCCGGGTCAGGTCACGGCCCCATCACGACTCCCACTACAGCCCATTATTTTTACATGATGATATGGAACAGATTGATAGATTAAAGAAAAGCATTAACTCAATCAGTTCAGCAGCAGAGTCTAATTTATGTTCAACTACCATAGGCTACCGTACCTAATTCAAAGAAGTACCGTCTGCTGCAGCTTACACAATCATGTGTAAAACATCACTAATACAAGCAGTTGAATCCTCTGCTCAGCTAAGCTATTCAACAGCAGGACGCAAGATAATTTTTATATTAGTGTCTGATTGATTATGTTTGCAATAGAAGTGGTGCACATAGATGTCATTATCTGTATTTGTATCAGTTCAACCAACAAATGATCCTTTTTTTTGTATCTGTATTCAAATAGATGACAAGAAGTGTATGTGGATTATGGGATGTTAACATTAAAGTGGGAAAATTTATTTTAGAATTTAATATTCATGTGCCTACAAAGCATCAAGTTGATTTAATATTGGCACATACTTAATAACAAAAAATATTTTGGCATCTCTCACTCTCTGTGTCATTTTTATTATTAACTAAATTAAGTTTTCTGAACTGAACCCCACCACTCCTTTAACTGGGGACCCTGAAGAATCAGAAACTGAGAAAAATAAATTGAAAGATTCTCTTTACAGTAAAGATGTCATACAGGAAAAAAGAAAATATCCTTCAGTTGTAGGGAAAAGTATGAAATTTCAATGGTGCTGCATTCAGGTTATTTCATATGTTAATCTTACTGCAGTTCACAGTATATATATGTTAATATTATAATAATATTAAAATTATATTCTTGTGTAGAAATGTACTTCAATCAATCATGGTCAATTAATGTAAAAAGTAGTACTCTGGACTTTACTTTGTTAGATTTTAGAAATGTTATTTTTTTCCAGAGTAATAAAAAAATATTCGGATTCAGGTGCATCCCTAGTTTGCAATGTAGAGTCACCAAAGCACACTCCAGCGTATAAAAAAAGTCGTGTTTTTAAAGTTTGCAGTTCCCAGTAAAAAAGTGACTTTGAAAGAGCTTTGTGGCTTAGTGTGGAGGAGGCTTCTCATTGATCTTAAAAAATGCTAGTCTGAGCCCTTCACACTGAATTGGCTGCAAGCATGCATTTTTCATCTATGTGAACTGTGTGACTCTTGTAAATCCAAAGCATATCCTCAGGAGTTGCGGTGGCTAATTGATCATTAACATGACTGACAACAGATTAAGGAAAGTGCCTGAAATGTGCAGCCCTACCTGCCTGGTAGTTGAGGTCAAGAGATTCAGTTAAGTTTTACCATAAGTCAAGTCTTTTATTTTCCTATTTGGAATATGTATCAGCATAAGATATAAGAATATTTCTAAGGAAAAAACGGTACTATTTAGCCTTTTTCTATTCTTTGGACAATTCTTTTCTTTTTCTCTTTGCTGATTCTGCTAGCTATCAGTCATAACCTATTATGTAAGGTAAAAATAAAATCTAATTCAATAATTATAAATAAAAGACACTTCTACTTTTTACTGACTAACATGCTACTCCTGCCATATAACACAGAGACTTATGGGTGAGTGCTGTTAATCATTTCATCTGACATTAAGAAGAACTGTGTAGAAATAGCTAATCTTCATTTACTGCTTATAACTAATTAGTTATTACTAATGAGTGACTAACATTTATAACTGGTAAAAGGGAGCCTTATCGTAAAGTATACAACCATCACCATTTATTAAAGACTTAATAATATATATAACTGTGCTTATTGTAATGTGTAAAACAGTGTAAGCTGAAAATGTCAAGGTAAACAATATTGCTAAAGCCACAGTGTATGAATCTGGTAATCTGATATGTTAATTTGAAATGCCAAATTAAACTTTCTGACTATTAAGATATGTTGATGATGGTTAAATGCTACTAACTTATTAACAAATATGTTATGAAGCTGACAGGTATAAATGCTGCTGATGGAGAATGCAATGTAAGCTAAGTAAGCAATGGGATCTGTGGCTGAACAGTACAGATAAATGTGGGCTCACTATTTGACAATAAACAAACTGGTCATTGTTCTTTTTATGTAATGCATGAAGAACTTATAAATGATTTATTACAACCTAATTAAAAACTCAAATATAATCCATTTATAGATAATTTATAAGGGTAGTCTTTTGTAAAGAAAAATCTAAAATAAATCAGTAATGATCAGTGAATTATGGGATTTTTTTTTCAGGTCCTGATCAGTCCACTACTGCCAGATCAGCCAGTCATCGAAGAACCAGGCCCCAGGGTGTTTCACACACCGCCTCAGGCTCCAGGGTTTCAGGGCCACCTCCTCAAACTGCAAACAAAAGCAGTTCAGTCTCAGAAGGAAGGGATAGAAGTGCACTCGTTATCTCAAATACAGTAAATGAGTCTCATATCAACATATATTCTCTGAATGATTTGGAGCATCATGTCATAAATTACTGTCAGTACAAAATAGACCATGTTTTTCGCTCTCTGTTGTCGTGCCCTGTAGGGATCATCGTCCAATAGAGTGGACCGAAAAGTTACTGTGGAAAGTCAGAGCATTGCCAACCTGAGCGAGAACTTTTCACATGGAGAGCCCTCCCACATTCTTCTTGAGGGTAAATTTGAAGATAAGTTTATGGCACATGCTTCCTACACCTAAACATGCCCTGTTCATCCAGCTATTCATTTGCTTCTTTGCATACGGACTTATTTACAGTACATAACAATCTTGACTTTATTTTCCACTTTCCACAACAAAGCCGGCTATATAGCATGTATCTTTTGTACAGGGTACTGCGCACACTGCTATTTGTGCTGCTTGTGCTTGCCATACCATCCATCGGAACAGCCAATAAAAGAAAAAAATCATTATATTTATAGTCCTAGTTGTAATGTGGACCAAGAAAGAGGATGCAGAGGTAGAGCAGTTGTTGTAGAAAGGCAGTTTACTGCTATTACAGGTGTTTGTTCAAAAGTATGGTTGGTAATAGGTAAGCAATCAGTGAATGCAAACAAAGCCAAGAAGGGAGCTTGCAGGGAAGCATACAGTATATAAGGTTAATTGGTGGATTGGGAGAAATACTAAGCGATTAATGAATGGGAA
This sequence comes from Lutjanus erythropterus, assembly GCF_056507025.1. NCBI lineage: Eukaryota > Metazoa > Chordata > Actinopteri > Lutjaniformes > Lutjanidae > Lutjanus > Lutjanus erythropterus. The sequence continues at coordinate 26,983,137 of NC_139318.1, forward strand.
TAACGAGTAGAAAATGTGAAAATGAACTAAAAACACAGACGTAGCTGACAAATGTGTGATATATAATTTATAGTAGTAGGGTCCATTAGCTATAAAATTACTTGGAAAGAGAAATGCCTATTTCCTATGGTCAACTATTTGCACAAGTGCTCAGCAATCATAATTAATTCTAATATCACCACCGCCGAACCCCTCATTAGTTCATAATTTAGTGGAGCTTCCAAACATGTTTGAATGTTTTGAATACAGGGCTTGAATGCCACTTTTTAAATTTCGTTTGTCAACAAAGCAAATCAAAAGTATGTAGTGTTGGGCTTGAGGAGATATTTAACCTTGCTCCTGTTTGGTATGCAGTGAAAAGCGCAATTTGATTTGTTATTTACCAAACTTAAATAGTACTCTGGGAAATGTGGTTATGTGAGTGTTTGACCATACCTCACCATAGACACTAATATAGTACCAACGTAAATAGAGCTACAACAATTATAATTTATTGCTTTGTTGTCAACTGTCAAATTGATCATCAATCATTTTCATCATTTATGAAGAAGAGAATAAGAATACATCCGATTAGAACAAAAGGCAACAGTCAGGTTTTGAGTCTAGTCTTGAAACTGGCTCCAGTTGGAGTACTGCTGATGATGTTTAAGTACCTATAGCTGTGTGACGTAGTTGTACTGCCAGCAGTACGCTGTATTCCTCTCATTATATTCATCTTTGCCTTACAAGTGCAGGTGATTACCAACTGATGTACATTGGTAAAAGTATTACATGTGATTTGAACCAACAAAACAAGAGTCCAGCTCTTATAGAGTATGTTATTCCAAGCACCTAATAACAGCTTTTACAGTTGGTAATATGCCATTCTTTGAGCATGACTGAATGCAAAAATGGATGATTAAAATTCCTTAATTCAGCTGAACATAATGTAGCTGGATGTATTCTGTCTGCACTGAATGAATGTAAGAAGCTCAGTTACTAAAATGCCTTCATTAATAGGGATTTTCACGGTGCATAATCAGTTCACAGATATGCTTCTGGCAAGCTTCACTAACATTGTTGTTCGGCTGTTTTGTGTTACACAGCTTTTCTAATGTTGAAAGTACTGTACTTTATGTAGGAACACCTGGCGGTTTACAGCCGCATCCTCCAAAAGACAGAGTGTTGGACAAGCTAGACTCTAAGAAGCAATGGGTCCATGGTGCTAGAAGAGAGAGGCAAACATCATCAGGTAAGCTGTGTGCACTGCACCTTATATTCTCCTCATGTGAGAATATACATCAGACCTGCAGTATGTCATTAAGTGCCTGTCATCAAGGCCACACCCTCTTTTGGAGCAAGGATTGTACTTTCACATTATGAGAGAAACATGGAAATTCTGGAAAGCTGTTGTATAGCAGGTTGTTAAACAAATAAATATAGGAATCCATCATGATCTCTGGTTCCTCATGTTCCCAGAATGAGAACAGTAAGAATGTATGAGCATAATTCTTTGTTTTGGCAGCAGTGTTAATTCCTTTTTGATAACAATAAACATGAAGTTGCTTCTGTCATTTAAATTATGCCGAATAGGAAACTAGAAATAACCTCATTAAAAACCAAGGCTTTCACACTGAGTTTTGAGAAATGTAAGATCCATGAATCTTTGCTTGTCAGTGTGGTTAATAGTTAAATGATGCTGGTAACACTCGTTACTGATAGATAGCTATCATTAGCTTAAATGGGAGGCTGCTGGAGTCCAGTCATAACATTACAGTGTAGCACCATCAGGCACGTCTGATGCAACATCGTCTTTAACTAAATCTCAGCTTGGCTTAGATGAAGCAGTTGCCTATTTACAGATTGGATATTTATTATATATTTCTATACTTATTTTAAGTGTCATTAACACACACGGCACATAGACATTTATACACAAACCATACAGCCAAAAACCTGCACTTTTAAATTGTCAGCTTTTCACAAACTAACAAGAAAAACACTTGGATATTTTGAGGTAATGCAACACCATTTTTGATGGACACTGCCCTGTGAACAAGGTGAAGTATCTCACTACACTGGCTGATTTTTGTTTTCAGTTTTAAGAGAAGCTGAATATGAGTCAAAATTAGTTTTGGTTCAATTTAGGATTACATTAAGGGAGCCATAGTTTGGCCAAAATTAACATTAACCAGCTAACCCGCCCTGTCTTGTAATACCACTTTGTGCCTCAAGAGGTGATAGTCCAATGAAAAATTTATGCAAATTTCTGTCAATATATGTCAGTAAAGTTTACCTTTAGCTTAACTTTCATTTACAGACAACACTTAGCTTAACTATAACTGGTATTTCAAAATAAGCAATATTTGGCGACTGTGTTAGGTCACTGATCCCTGTGGACAGGGGAAGCTGAAGGAGCATGATGACTGACTCATCAAGCTTCATTTATTAAGATATTGTGAATGCTCAGGTTCAGACACAGGTCACAAAATAATAATTTCTCTAACCTTGCCCACTGGCATGTGTCAGAAGAAATAAAAACAACTCCTCAGAGATGACGCAGCATATCTTACCGACCATTATACCATGCTTGATATCATATAGACTGTCTTTTTGAAGAAGGGTATAAAACCAATGATCTGTTGATCTTTAAAAGTCTGTCCCGATAAGACCCGAAAAGACCCAATAGTTGAACAATGACAGTGTTTTAATTAAAAAATCTAATCAATTCATGACCTTAAAATGAAAAGTCAGATCTGCTGACTTGGAGAACTGTGACACCCCTAATACAATAAAATCCTCACTTTTCTATTACCCAAAAGGGGGCATGGCCAAGTACTTGTATGTGCCGGTCTGATGTTTAGAGTGTGTTATGGTGAATGTATAGTAAGGTGTTTAATTGTGGTTAACAGCCCCCTCAGATGCTGTCCCTTGGGGCCACATAAAGACAAGTAAAACCAGGGAGAAGTGCACTTCTCCATCCATTCGGCAAGAGAGCAGGCAACAACCTCTGACCATAACAGAGAGGACACAGCACCTGATAGCAGGTGAGGTTCACATTTGCTGTGAACAGACAGGGAAGCAGCAAGACGTGCACTTTCAGACTGAGTGATGGTTAGAAAAGTGTAGAGAGGCAGCGAGGGATGGGACAAAAGAGAATAATATGCACTTTGAGTGATATTGATGTCTACTTTGCATGTTCTGATTTTACCAAGTAGCTCCTTTGTACTTGAGAAAAACACCTATTCTTACTCTTAATTTATGAATTAGATCACTTCAAAATATTGCATGAATTTTAACGAGCCTCATTCTATGCTGCATACACCATTGCTTTTGTTCCCCTTTTTAAATTTTGCATAACCCACGTCAAGGCCAGGATTCTTGTTGGAGTACCTCCTCTGACTCCAACTCATGAAATCCCCACCCCCCCCACCTCATGCTCAACACCACCACCGCCACACACACCTACACCAGCATTGTCCTCACAAAATGAGTGTGCGTGCTCTGAAAGCTCATTTATGGATGTTTCTCCGCAGCAATAAGCTCCTTTGCTGCACCCCTGCCCACAGACAGAAAGTAGTCAGTTCATTAATGGTAATGTGGCACATTAAATAAAAGTCAGAGGGACATCTCCCGGGCTTGGGGTTTGCCACACAGTGGGCAATTAGAGAAAGTGATTATACTGTCGAGAGGTTCAAATGTGCTCACTCATTCAGATAGAGGTGCCTCTTCCTTTGAGCTCAGGCCCTTCATGGAGTTGAAGGGTTCAGCGTTTCTTACATGCACACATGAATAGATGCAACTTAAGGTTGAAAAGATTTTAACCCGTCGGCAGGTTACTTTAAAAATGTATTCCGATACACTTACTAATTACCTGCTAAAAAAAATGAAAGTAATGTAACTTCATTATTTTCCGTTACTTTTGGATTACCACAATACCAAATATGGTGAAATGGTGTAGCTTAATATGTTATGTTCATTATTAAGTTTATTAATTGTTTGTCCAGCTATTCCTTTCATGCTTTTTCATTCTTTTGTCATGTGCAAATGCACATTTATATTAATAGCTTATTATGAGCTTTTAAATGTTGGCTACTTTGTTAGGTATGCTTTTCCCACTAGAGATGTTAATGATTATTCACTGATCAATCACCATTAGGAATGTAAACTATATTAACTTATAACTAGTAAATAGTCTAGAACTTGCAGTAATTACACATGATTTAACATTATTTTGTCTGGTTGAATCATTTGTTGAGTAAGACAACTTACAATTAAACCTATCATGGAAAACAATTAGAAAAAAATGAAAATGAGAAAAAATGAGAATTTGTATCTTATTAATTGTTAATGATTAATCAATTATTCCATCATTAGTCTTTTCAACTATCAGTTAAAGAAAATGCACAAAATTTGCCAGCCTAGTTCACACTCAAACTTCAGGTAAACTGTCATGAACTGTTTCTGGTCTAGGGCTTCTGTTTGCCCACACACTATCCTGGTAACCAGCATCACCACCCACACTCCCAAAACATTTTTCAGTGGTAGCAGTAGAAGTAGTTTTCGATATCAATAGGTTAGCTAGCTAACTGGATTTCTGTGTAATTTAACATCAGTGGTTGGTATTACCTGTAAATGTTTCTTTAAATCAGATGTCGAGTCTGTGGATGGTGAAAGCATTTTCACAGCTGGAAGGCAAGACCTGCACTGTACTGTGACATTTCTCACCCTTTCTGATATAAAGACAAAATAATGGTGAGATTTTCACCCAGTGGGAGTATTTTTGTTTCAGTAGAAGCCATTATAATGAATTGGAAACTCTATGATTAGCTATAGTTTTGCTTGAGACCAGAGTGGTTTTGTGAGACTTGTGATGTGATGTAATGTTTGCAGTCTGCACAAGTAGTATTGGGATATTTTAATCTTGCTAATAACCCATTTTTTAATAAATGTGTCTGTGCTCTGATTATGTCTTTTTAAAAAATCTATAATGGAATACAGTTACCTTTTTTCTCTATCATAACTGCATAACTTTGTCACGTGTAATCCGTTACTCCCCAAACCTGGATATACTTTATATTTAGGTACATACTGTCAGGTATTGTAACTCCACTCTAAGATTTTCTCTTTCTACCTAAACAAAAGAAAGCCAAATAACTGAAGCAGGATGGAAGAACAGGTGTCTAAGCCAGCCTGATTTGTAAGGAGGTTTATACAGAGCTGTCATTTCATGAGTGACAATTTTGCAGTAAACTGGTGTTCTACTGATTATGTTGTTTATATTGTTACAGTCTCATTAAGGTATTAGCATAGCAGAACTATTAAGAAAAGCTACAAAAATGTCAGTGCAGAAGAAATTAATGTTCACGTTTGGCAAGCAGTGGAATTCATTACAATTTTGCATATTGTTATTATACATTTTTATGTGCGTGTAATCAAATGAACTTGAATGACATTAGCCACATGATGAAAAAATTAAAAAAGGATTTATTACTCACTGTAATTAGATTCTTGTCATTATTCTCTGCTCAGTCTTTGTGGTTAAGTCCTCCATGTGTATCTGAAAGATTTATCCATGTATTATACAATTTGTACATTCAAAGCCCTAAATTCTTTATCTCATCAATATTCATATGCAACAATTGATGTTTCAAAGGGAGAATTTACTCCTGCTTAAGTTAAAGCTTGTTTTTGTTTTGTTTTGTAATCTTGTATTTTAGATGAGAGTAGTTGCAGTCCAGCCAAGGAAGGTTCAGGAGCTGCCCCCGTAACAGCAGAGCCTCTCTCCAGCTCGATCTGTCCAGGTTTGTCTCATGACCTGCAGGTCTGTAGCAGCTGGGAGAGTAATGAGGGGTCCGAGCCCCAGCTCACTCTGCAAGAGGAGGTGTTCACTTTCTTATCCCAGCCACACTCACCCAAACGAGGGCAAGGCCAGGGTGACCAGGAGAAGATGGAGATGGGAAATGATCAGGTTCGGAGCAAAAGTGGGAGGCGGTATGAGGCCCGGCCTGAAGATGACTTTATCGGCAGTGAAAGTGATGAGGTATGTCTGCTCTCGGGGAGAAACACATGCACACTGTACTTTAAATGCACACGCATTTCAATCCAATTCAAACTTTATTTTGGATTCACGAGAGGGTCTGTAACGATATATAAAAAAAAAGAAAGGTGTTCTAACACTACTAACCATCTGCCTTAAATTAGCAAACTTATGTTACATCACATACAAAAAAAAGTAGTTAGTTATTTACTTATTGTTTATTTGTACAGGGACAAGTGTGTAGCATAAACCAAAACCACACACCACAGCATTTATTGTCTAGGCTAATTTGCAATGCCCGTCCCTAGCTGGGACTTTAAATTACATAAAGCAACAAATACACAAGAGACAGTGAAAATACACACACTCACAGTAAATAGGTACATTAAGAACACAAAACTCAGAACCCAACAAGAAAATACAGACAGAACAATACAAGACACAATCTATAACACCACCTCACCTCTTGTTGCTGCCACTTGGCCAGGTTGTCATTGTAACTGAGAATTGGTTTTCACTTGACTTATGTGGTTAAATAAAGGTAAAATAAATAAATTTTAAATTAAACAAAAAGCACCAGATTATTCATGACTACATGACTGATCCCTCCTCAAAAAGTATGGCCATGCACCAGATTTCCAAAATATGATCTGTTCATCTTAGGGCTGGCTGTCTTGTGTTATGTGTTGATTTTTGCTTTCTAATTTGATTAATTATGCCCACATTTTGATTTGATCCAGTTTTATCCGATTAAATTAGACATTTTAATTTGATGAAAACTACTAAAAGGAACTTGGCTTTGGCTTTTGGCTTTGGAGGCCCCTGTGGACAAAAGTGGGAGTGTTTCCATCACTATAACCACAAAATAAAACATCAAAAATAAAATTTTCTAAACTTTTTCCTCCTGCGTCTTTTTAACTGTCTAATGAAACTTTGCCATGGAAGACGTAAAAAATAGGCACTTCTGGTCTGCATGCTGTAAATCGTTTCATCTGCTTTCAACCTGGTTGCATGCATTAACAATAACTATAAAAATACAGTCAGTCTTCTTGCTTATGGTCCTGTTTGCTTATGTAGGTCATATAGTGGCATCAATATTAGATTTGAGACTGTTTCAAAACCAGTTAAAAAACATTTTTTTAGAGTAATATTTCATAATGCAGAATGTGTTGTACTTCAGCTTCAAAGGTCAGTGGGGTTATTTATCATCAGATAATTTATTAATGGCTCTGAGACTTAATAATAAAGAATGGTAGCTCTCTTTATGCTGAGCAGGGAAATTACACAGTTGAACTATGAGTATAAAGATGATTATCTTCAAAGAAATGCTAATTGCTTTTACTTATTTAAAACTTCATAATAAGTCTAATAATTCAGACTTAAGAATCTCATTTTGTTGTGCAGCTGATTAGTTTAGCTTTAACACATTTTTTGCATCAAAGTAATGTATTCTATGCACAATATCAAAGACAAAATCCACCATAAGACGCAAAGACCTTGAGAAAAACAGGTAGATTTCCAGAGCATCTTTAATGGAGCCAAGTAGGATACAATCTCTAAAACATTAACAGTGAATGTCAGGTTTTGATATTAGTAACTCAGGTGCTCACTATTTTCCTTCAGCATTGTGTGCTTATATGCATGTCAGACTGGTTGGCAAAACAGTATAAAAGAGCTTGTGTTTGAAAAAATGTGATTCTTTCTATAGTGACCTTTGTAAACTGCAGGTATGGTCATCAATTTCCCCAGCTTTCATTTTTCTTTAGATTTTGCATTACTCTTTGGTTTGGGAAATAGTTTTATATCTGTATTCAACTGTGTTGAATGTGCACAACCTTTTCAATTTCCTTTCCTGCCATTTTAAACTGTTTACAAGCCAAAAGTAGCCTATTATTAGTTTATTATCAGCAATACCTGCTGCAACTACTTCCCAAAACAAAACAAAAAAAGAAAGACAGAGAACAATACAAGTCGCTGCTTTTGGCAAGGTAAGGGGAACTCACATGACACACATACATACACACACACACACACACAGGTTGTGTGTCAGCGTGTTTAAATGATAATGTAGCCTTTTCAAATGCTGATTTCAAACGCTTCCCTAATAATGAGCCTATCAAAACACTTTGAAATGGAACAAACACTCACCCACCAAAGGAAAGCATTGCCCTTGACTAGTGGACTATTATGTGCAGTGTGTTCCTTCTTTCTTTTTTTTTTCTTTTTTTTTTTTTTTTTTTCAAAAGACCTGTGGTACTCTACTGTTTGAAGCAGGACCATGACCAGGCATCTGAATACTGTAGGTGTGCGGCAACCATGGGCATGTGATTAGCCATTTAAACTGGAAATTTGGTCCTTTGCCTTTGATATTGCTAAATGTTAAATAGTCTATAGGGGTAGTTATTTTATTCTCCACTGTTGTATGTAAAAAAAAACATCACTGCAACTTGTAAGGGAATATCTATTGGCATTCTGGGAAATTAACTGATAGCATCTGTACTATAGCTGCTTCAGTATATGTAAACAGCTGAGGTTGAGAAAAAATTCATGCCCCCAAAAATTTAATTACAGCTTTTCACAATGAAATAACGCCTAAAGTATGTCTGAAGGGGAGATGTTTAAAGGACCACTTCTTCAAATTAGCACATTAAAATTCAGCTGCCACCACTTTGTATGGACTAGGGTTAGAGGGTGAAGAAAGAAGCATGTAATTTCATTCTGTAAGAGCAGAGTAAGCATTTTGATCTTGCGCTGTGTGCTGTATTTTGAAACGAAAAGCAGAAAGAGGGGCATTTTTATGTTTTCTGGCTTCCCACCTACAACTTTTTTGTGAGATGGTCATTTTTGAAGTGACTATTCTCGAGAGGGTGGAATAAGAGAGCCAGCCCTGCTTGTAATATCCAAATAAAAAAAGTTTTTTTTTTCTAAAAGGACAGAAATGGCTGTTCCCTTGGGTATCCACAAAGATCATATATTAGATAACCACAACTTTTTCAAGTATAAACTACACTCCAACAGGCAAGCTTATGCTGAAATTTCTTTTGTGATAGATATTTATGATGGCTGATGGAGCAATGCTATGTCTGGTGGAGCACAGATCTACAAACTGCATATTGCCAGAGATATGCTGGAAACACACTGGGGGATACCCAGAGTTATTGTAGCGTCTTCCCATTCATCTTACCAAACATGATATGAGAAAGTTAATTCAAAGGTTTTTTGACCTCTAGTCATACTATAAAGCAGCTTTTCCATGAGTCTGTATCTGTTTTGTTTTTCTAGTGCATGCCCACAAGCACGTACATGCGTGACATGACAGTCCTGCCAGTGGTGTCACACTACTGCGCTGATCTGCATTTGGATTTAACACACATTAAAAATAGAATTTTATGAGGAAGGAAATGCATTCAGTGCATATGTTAGACATCAAATATACATGGTGTTTTAATCAGTGAACACTATTTTAAACAGAACTCTTGTTTGTTGACAAGAAAACTCAACATGGCAATTTCATTTTTTTTCACTATTTATCTCAACTGTTCAGTTTCGCTGTTTTTTACCAGACTATTGCTGGCTTACTAAAATAGTTTAACCACCTGTCTTAGTTCCATTGCCAACAAGAGAAACACATACCTATTTAAAAGTAACGGGACACTGTGGGTATAAATATAACATTTCAGTGTTTTCCTGTGCATCAGCAGCAGCTTGCTCCGTTGGACTTCAAACCAAATCAACTCTGTCTGTGTGGCAATATAAATATCACTTAACAATACTATTGATCAGATAATCAGCTTTGAAGAACGAACAGAGGAGTTTTGTTCAAAAAGGGATTGAAATTGCTTTTATTGGCATCAGGAAAATTGTTAATTACAGATGACAAAACAAAACAACGATAAAGATTTGTTTCCTCGATAACAGGAACTGTGGCAGGGAAGGTCAGGAGACGTTTGTTGACAGTCTAACCAAATTATTTCTGTGCAGTAGCAGCCGTGGTCTGGTTCCACTGTTTGACATTTATGGCCAGATGGCCATTTTATGGCTGGACTGCAGCCAAGCAGTGGCTGGCCCTTTAAACACAAAAGTCTGTCACAGTTTTGATTGTCAAAGTCAATCAAGTGTGGCTGACTGATTGATGAACTTTGGCCATTGTTTGGTTGATTACTGGAGTTTCACCATTGGCTTTTGCATTGCAAACATTAGTTCAGTACATTAGCTAAGTCCAGATTCTCTTCTTTCCATGATATACTTTTATAATGAAATAAATCTATTTCATATACATTTTAAAATCATGGTTTGTTGTGTTCTTTATCAGTCTATAAATGTAAATATCATCACAATTCTATCTGTAGGCTATTTTTGTAAGTTTGGGTTTGGGTTTAGAGGAGACACCAAATTTCTCTTTGGTTCTCGGGTTGAGAAATCCGAGCCCCTGGTATATGAGCATTTCTCTATGGCTATGGCTGCTGAGTTTATCCTTTGCTCATACTGAAGCAGGACTTAAGACTTTTAGTCTACCCCCCCATTTCTCGAGAAACTGGAAAACTACATAAAATTTACGGCTGTGAGAAGCAGAGACGATGGTTACACACTGTAATAGTCCAGCATACAGCAGAGCAGGAGAGAAAACAGCTCTCCGTACACCAAGTGGTGCAAGGCAGAGGGCACCGTTAAAGTACCCCAGATAACAGTCACTTTGACAAAACACTCAGAGTTAGTCATAGAAAAACGAGAGGCATCCGCAGATAGAAATTGATGAAAGAGCAGGAAGAATTAATAGATAATTAAAATAGTTATTATTAGAATAAGTTCTTTCAAATCAAACATCCTGTTCTTGCAGCTGCAGTTTGCATTTTTTGACTCAAATGTAGCTTATTCACAACATGTGATGTGGTGCTTCAGCACAGTTCAATGGGACAGGTCATCCCCAAATCAAAAATACATATGTTCCCTCTGGCCTGTAGTGCTATTTATCCATGTATATATTTTTGGTGTGAGTTGCAGAGTTTTGGAGATATTGACTGTAGTAATGTCTGCCTTCTGTCCAATATAATAGGACTAAATGACACTCGGCTTGTGGTGCTCAAAGCACCAAAAAATACATTTGAAAAACTTAAAACCAGTGTCTCTTTCCAAAAATAATGACCCGGTTACCTGGTTCCTATAATCCACTGACCTTGTTGAAAGCACTTTTTTTGTAGGAAGTATTTCTTTCTGCATTAGAATTTACTGGAACTGCTTCAGAATCTATGGAACTGCTGTCTTTCCAATTATTATTGGATAGAAGGCAGACATCTGTATGGCCAATATGTCCACAACTGCAACTCTCACCAAAAAAATCTAGATGGACAAATAGCACTGCAGGCCAGGGGGAAAATATGTATGTATGTGTATGGGGATGATTTGTCCCGTTAAGAATAAATAATACTTAGACTATATACGGTCCAACCATATAGTAGATATTGACCTTGTCTTGATCCACTAAAAATATGCACACTCATTAAACTTACTGAGAGAAATTCCAACAAGACAGCAAGAACAAGTCCCAATAACAGTAGTAAATGAGGTAAGAGGATTGTTGATATTCCTGTTGATGAAAATAGAGAAGAAGGCATATTTTGCTGAAGTTATTTGTTAATTTTAAATAGTCTCTCTTTAAAGATGATTTAGTGAATCTGAAGATTTGTTTTTCTCTGTTTGAGCTCAACTTTCCTGCATTCTTTTTTCTGACTTGTGACAGCTGGGGTGTCTCTCCATGGTGCTTTCTGCTCACTAAAGATGGCTTGTACCTTTCTAGGTGCAATAGCGTCAATAACTTTCAGAAATTATCAAAGAGGGAGTCAACAGAATCTGATGTTAAGCTTATTGACAAAGACATAGCCTCCATAAAAGGATTTCACTGTTGTCCCTGACAAAAGATAACAGAAAGCAGGTCAGTGAAGTTGTCAACAAAATCCAAGGACCTTGAAGGGCTGTAAATCGTTAACAGCAGGATTTTTGGTGTGTCTTTCAACACAGTGCAAAGCCATTCAATGGAGGCAACATCACAACGTGATTACTGCTTGCACTGAAATAAGACCCTAAATATAGCAACAGCACCACCACCTTTCCTGTCAGATAAAGCGATCATAAAATTAAAGTTTGGAAGGGCTGACTCAATGAGAAGTGGTGCAGTGCCAGTATTATCTCACCAGGTTTTGGTTAAATGCATGAATTGCAGATTATAGGTGGTGGTGAGACCATTAATTAAAAAGGACGTGTTGGTAAGAAATTGAATATTCAGCAGAGCTAACTTTGTAGAACCTGTGGAAGGAGCATGACTGAGCATGATGTGATTAACAGGTTCATTATCAGCATGGCAACCAATATTTGTTTGTTAGCGTTGACATAATCACAGAAGTGTTAAAGAGTTTGTTTCTGTCTTTTTTCTTTTGGTTTTGTTTTGCATTTGAAACAGAGGCTAATAAAAACCATCAAAAAGAAATGATAAAAAATGAAACCAGAAACTTTTCTTTTGTGGTGAGCAGACAGACAGATTGAGACAGGTGAAAAATCAAGAAACTGGTAACAGATTAGCCAGACTTGATGACTGAGGAAGGTGCACCATGCTGTTACCTATCAAGACAAGAATAGAGGAAACTGCTGGCATACTGGGTCCCAGTTTGTCCTGGGAACATTTGTGAGTGCCATCGTTCTTGTAGCCTGGATCTAATTGATATCAGTAAGAGCTTACTGCATTTTGTGCAAAACCAGTTGTTCTAACTGGCCAGTAATGGGAGGGAAAAATTGGAGTATAGTGGGGGTAAGGAATGAAGGGTAAGTTTGGTCCCAGCAGTGGCCAACTCTTTCATTTGGTCAGGCCATTTCATCAGGCTGAGATGGCTGCTCTCCTCTGAGGTATCTGTTGTGTGGTGTTATGTCCTGTCTTGTTTTGATTCCTCTTGTATCGTGTCCTTGGCAGGGGAGCAGATGGGTGACACAGGAAGTAAAATGGATTTGAGATAAATGCTTTTACTCCTGACTTGTTGAGACCAATTCCATCTGGTGTAAAGAGGTGTCCCAGAAAGAACTAAAAATTGTCAATATACTGCACTGTATGGAGGGTACATGCAGTTAAAAACCACATGTTTAGTGCTAGCAGTCTCTGGACTCTTCTGACTGGCATTGGTGGGCCACTGATCAACACCTCAATATTCAAGGAGTTGAATGTGTTCAATAAATCAGTACTTTCACCGCCATTACTCTCTATGTGCACTATGTTTTTCACAGTTGGGTGTGCAGACAGAATATGTTGGATTCTTTCTATTTTGTTAGAGAACAGATCTTTGGGAAAACTGAATGTTTTACTGTTCATATTGCTTATGCCTTTTTCATCTTTAAAAGCGAAGTTGTCCACAATCAGAGTTTAAGGTCCAGCTGTTAGTGTTTCCTATAGCATTTTGCTTTCAGCATTACTCGTAGTCTTTACCCTGCTGTTTGAGGATGAGACAGAGATCCAGGGAGCACAAATCACATTCAAGCTGATTGTTGGGAAGGTAGTGCTAACTCTTCCTTTTGCAGCTGTCCATAACTAAGCACAAAGGTTGTTGAGGTGCTCTGCCTGGATGGTAGTGCAGGCCAGCCAGTAGCATCTCAAGTCTTAGGGTAAGGGGCTCTGACTGTCATTTGTCTCACCATGTCACAGGGAAGTGATTTATTCTTAGGCTTTGCACCAAGAGCCAATAGGAACCAAGAGCAACACTAGTTGCAAATTTATTTCCACACAGACAGCCCTCCTTTTTCTTAATAGTCTTTTTGGTCTTAGTTAGGCATGTGTTAGCATTCTCTTATTCTCCATTGTGCTGAGGTAAAGTGGTATCACTCCCACGCAGTCCATCCACTTCCACTTTTACTTCTAATCGTTGTGTCTTAGTTTCAAGCACTGCAGTTTTCTGGAGGGTTTGTGAAAGACCCCAATGGGGAAGGGGGGCATCTTGCTGCTAACAGGTATCAACTGATCCGAGGTTTCCACTCATTGCAGTTCAGTATAGTGATACAGCAAAAGGCTTATGTTGTTTGTAGGCTATGAGTGTTCCTGAAGAAGTAATAAAACTGTTAAAAATATGGTCATAGCCTCTGTGCCCCTCATAAAGTTAAACCCCAGTGATATGTACATAAAATAGGTTTACTCATGATGAAAATGGCATTGTAACTGCATTATAAAACTTTGCCGCCCTCCTTTCTGACTTTCCATGTTTTCCTGGAAGTTGTAGCAACTATTACACAGCAGGGAACACAAAGTTACCATAAATAAATTATGGATTTATCTGGGTTTGACCGTTGTTGGAAATACATATACAATCATATAAGTCTAGCATTTTTAGACATTTTTAATACAGGAATGTCACATCTTGGTGGCATCTAGCAGTGAGCTTGCAGATTGCAAACATCTCGTCTCACCCTCCCCTTCTAAGCGTTTAAGAGAACCTTGTGAAAAATGTGAAAGGCCCTTCTTGAGTCAGTGTTTGGTCTGCCTTTTCTGGGCTACTGCAGAAACAAACCAGGGAAACATCGTGGCCTCTATGGAAAATGGGACCTACGCCTTTTATAGATATAAATGGCACATTGTAACTTAAGAAAACCAAAACAATAAAAGAAAATAAATAAATTAGATGATAATACACATTTAAAAACATACTTATGAATATCATATTCAATTTTTGCCATATTCTGCCAGTAAATCCCCATAAATCTTACACACTGGACCTTTAATTCGATGTACACTGTAAAGTGAAAAACACGCAACAAAGGTTTTGAGACAGATTTTAATATATTGCCCAAGCTTTGGAGTGCTGTAAGAATTTTTTTGTAAGCCACCATGTTCTGCCACCCTGGCTATAATGATAAATCAGAATGTGGTTAGTAGCCCTCTGACACAAGTTGGCCTGATTTTGATTTTCATTCATTTGTGGCAGGTTGCTCATTTCTCAACTTGGAGCAATATCATCTTTCAAGGTGTTGCATCAGGTTCATGCAATTCTTTTGAGCTAACGTTTGTTCTTAAACATAGAGAAATATTAAAAGCAAAACAAAGCAATGAACATTCAATGTACTACTCTGAATTGTATGAGATACAGTAGACCAATGTTACATATTCAGGGTAATAGCATTATTTTATTGCAATAATAACTGAAAGAATGCAGTAGTATAGTAAGCTGTTGCAATGACACTCAAATACTAGCCAAACAGCGCATAGCTATGTGCCCTCAACACAGGCTGCCACACGCACACTTATGCACATGCATTACAAATCCACATTCTGACTACCACACCCACATAAGCCCTTTTAATAATACATGCAGTCCATTGTTTATTCACTTGCACTTAGGAAAATGATAAAGTGTGCAATGGAAAGAGAAAACAAATAACATATGGTGCAGATGAGCTAAAAACCTCAAGGGGCTTATGATAACCTTTCACCCCAAAACAAAGCTCAGAGATGAAAGAAAACACCTCAAAAAGAGATGGCAGAAGTAAGAAACAGAGACATGGAGAGTCTTTCAGTTCTGAAGGAAGCTTCAAGCTGTTTAATTCATGAGAGACAATGTGTATATTATGAACTTAAAAAAATGTAGGTTTGCTGGCATTAAGTATTCCTCTGTATTTCATGGAGAATTGATAATCCTGGTGTGAACATTTTGAAGGTCGAGTATTAACTCAAATTTGAGTTAGCTATTTGTCAAGCTAAGGTATCAAATCAAGTGATCATTTATTGATGGCGCAGAGAAACACCATTAAAGGAACACTCCACCAAAAATCTATGTTTTGAATATGAAACACTCACCCCCTGTAGGCTTGACAACGGCAACTGTGGTCAGCTTTGATTCAGTTACAATGGACTCCAACCGCGACCCAGTTTCACTGCGGAAGAAAATGTATCAGAAAAGGCCAAAGAAACTTTCTCTGTCCACAGATGCGCTCAGTATGTATCAAAGCGATCATGTTTTCTCCAGTATGTCTAATTGCTCAGCTTTCGTGGGCTGCTGGCCTTCTACTGCATGTACCTCCTACACTTGCATTGATTCTAAGGATGGACATTTGGTTTACGTGTGTAGATGGTGACAGAAGTCTTTTTTACTGCAGGAATATGAAAAGTTTCCTTGGGTATTTTTTTTTCTGTGAAACTGGGTCACAACTGGAATCCATTGTTACTCCAGCTGCAGTCCTCAGTAAAGGAGCACGTTACAAATGTATCTGAATCATGCATCTTTAAGCCTACAGGGATGAGTGTTTGATATTCGGAACTTTAATTTTCAGTGGAGTAGTCCTTTGATGTCGAGGGAGAACCGTGTACAGTGCCTGTATGTACAGTGTGTTATGTAACCTGATTGGTAGGTGACAAATTTTGAACCACATCATTGAGTGTTAACTTTGGATCTGAAAGTGGGAAAGATTAGCTGACTTAAAGAGAAATGCCATTAGCCTTTTTATAAGTGAGGTTAATTTAAAGCTAAGCCACCAACACCTGGTCAATCCCAATGACTGTTTGCCATCTCATTATCATGTTTCATTAAGCACACATCAATCTAAAGGGCAAAAACAACATCAAAGTTTTTCAGCTGACGTCAGCAACATTAGAAACAGTCCACTATGTACTCTTGGTCATGACCAGTCATCCTTTTTACCAGGGCTGAATTTTATCAGTTGAATCTGATTCGGCTGTTCAGTACAATGATTCGGCCCGTTTGTTTTCCAGTTCAGTGCCACGCTGAACTCCTGCATCAGCCTTCATGAGTATGTTTTACCAGTAAAATTAGTTTCAAACCTTTCTTCGTCATCTGTGATGTGAAACTATGAGATTTCCACACATACAGAGAAAGTGAAAGAGTGCGTCTTGCTGCTGCACCACTTGCCCTGCATTTCTATCAGCCTTCTCTGCTTCCATCAGTTAGTTTTGTGGTTTGTGGTGATTTTGAGACTGTTTATAAAGTTTACAGTCTGCCATGCAATTGTATTTCTCTGTATACAATGACGTGCTAACATTCAAAACTTGTTTACCAACCACTGCACCTCAAGTTTCACTTTCTCTCATCAGTTAAGGGCATATTGTCATATTGTATTTTTTCATTAAGTGTGCCAGCTAATGTACAACTATATTTATGATTCTTCACTGAAACTTTATCACCGTGCATTTTTGTGAACTTCTACCTGATTTATCCTGTTATTGTAATGCACACACACTGACAAAACGACTGCTCGACTTAAAGAATCTCAGTCAACTAAGCACACAGCATAACTGATGATTCAAATCTTTGAATTTTATTGTGTGCCAATCATTTTAAATCAACATTTGTCAACTAAGTCCCTGTGTTTCTTTCAGGATAACAGCTACACCACATTCCAGCATCAAAGAACCAGTGTTGAGTCCAACCCTGCCACTCCCAGGTCTCTCAATACAACTATAGATGTGCAGCTTGAAGTCCAAACTGAGTCTCAGAACGTTGACCAAACAGCACCAAACAAGCTCAGTCCTACCACCGCCAGTGTGCAGTCTCAGTCCAGTGGGAGAACTGAACCAGCTGGGATTGTCCCCACACGCTGCCTCTCACCCAGTGTGACTCCCAGCAGACAGGGACACAAGTGTGGCCCATGTCAATCAGAGGTAGTGAAGAACAGCAGTGTATCACTTTCAAGGAGACTCCTGCAAGAAGTCCAATTACATGACTCCATACAGCACAAGGTACGCTTACAGTATATCTGCAATTTACACAAACACCAGGCACCATCCGGAGTGCTATGGTTCTTTACAGGTTTTTTGTGACAAAGAGACGAGCATAAAAATGACTATTATTTGAAAGTACATAATTAAATGAATAGCTGTGGATTGGCCACCACCCCTAATTACCTCCACTGTGAGATGCCAATGTTTGATGCTGCATTATATCCCCACAAAGACATTGCCAATTTGGATAACCTCTCCCTGTGTCAACACTCACACAGCAAACATGCTCATTATTTATCACGTAGATGTCACACATATCCACAAAAACAACCTTGACATTCCAACAAACACCTCCTATATTTTCAATGGCAAGCTGGGTTTATCACTTTGCATCATTAATGCCTTTTGATTTCAAGATTTACATCATTGTTGAGGAAAAGAGCAAGCACACTTCTGATTTGAAGTTTTGGTGAAAAGATATAGTCTTTAGACCAAAAACATTCAGAAAAAAATGATAATTTAATCAGATGACTGTGTTAAATTAAAAGGGATGCTCATAGTCTTAAAATCAAGGAGAATTAACTACAGAGAGGCCTGATCAAGCGCATGTTTTCATTTTATGGCCCACAAATTTACTTTATAGTCTTGAGTCTTAGCCACACTCAAGAATCCCTGTAGGCAACTGTTTCCACAAAAAAAGCTTTAATAAATCCTCTGTACATGATTTGCCTAGCACCAAACATCAGACAGATATTTCTTTTTGTCAGGAGTTGATGGAGATCACAATAGAATAAAAACTGACTGTTTTTATGCTCTTCTTTCAAATTTGATTCATGCAGCTTGGTTAGTTTCACTGAAAGGTGTTTATTTACAGTGACAGCACCCCACGTCTTCAGTAGATGGACTTGGTTCCATTCTTATAATTTACACTTTTACTTTTTTTTTTTTTTTTTTTTTTTTTTTAACACACAATTATATTCGTCTTCAGCTGCGGATGAGCAGAGTGGGTTTGGAAGCCTTGTGGCGATTGTATGCCTTATTAAAAGCTCTGATGGTATTCTGTCAAGCTGTCTCTCTTTGCCCATAATAATGCGTGGTCACTGCTGATTTGGACAGCTGTGGAGGGCTTGTGAAAAGGTTCGTAAAGCCCTGCTGAGATAGATCACACTATGGTCTATTACAAATTGAGGTAGGCCGCAGCTCCGGTTGAAAAGATCCAGGATCAGAGGATAGTCAACTGGAGAGATCACAGGGCCTGAAGGCAGATCTGTCACTTGGCGGTTACTTTCTGCATTTACACAACTCACTGCTGAGACATATCCCAGCATCCTTCATCAGTGCAGCTCCTGACTGTCGATTTGTGCCAACTCCAGCAGGCAGCATGCAGAGAAGGCTTTGACTGAAAGGTTGTCAGCGGAATATGACAAGGAGTTTGTTTCCCTCCCTGCAGCCCTGGTTTATTGACTGCCATTGATTCGACACCAGGGCAACACCAGGCTTTCTTGCATTTCGTCACAAATCAAGTTAGCATAGTGCTTTATAGATCCACTGTTACAAGACATTTCCTCAGAGGGTCAAAACAATGAATTATGTGCAGCACTGCCTTGAGCTCTGTCTGGGACTACTGTCTGCTGTTTTTAGATTGACAGTATTTTGTTAGTTGCACAAAACATATCAACTTTGTGAGCTGAGTGTGTTTGTGTGACTGTGACTCAGATTCCACTAAAACCTGGCATTAAATTGTGATCTGTATCCAAACATGTTATCCAGGTAAGGAAAAACGCAAATGGTTTACTTCACGGAACCATGTGGGAAGCCGTCCATAGAAGCTGTTTGGTAAAGGGCGGGCACTTTCAAGAAAATCCCTGGCAAGTGACTGGATGAACCATCTGTCATGTCTGACACGGGTTGATTTCAACTAGTCAGATCAACTCAGCAAAACTGAAGCTGAAGAGCAAAAACATCTTTTCCAAAATGTCATCAAATTTGGTTCAAATGTCAAATTGGACTCAAGGATGAACTGGTTAGGCTTTGGAGGTCAAAGGTCACTGTGACCTCACAAAACATGTTTTTGGCCATACCTCAGAAATTCACACATTAATTATGACATCATTTCACACAAACATCTAATAGGATAAAATGACATAACATTACATTTTAGATCCAAAAGGTCAGAGGTGAACTTCACTGTGACATAATAATGTTCAGCTCTCTCTCAGTCCTAAAATTGTCTCTAGGTGAAGACAACATGTCTCTCACTGGAAATTATTCATTGGAATCATACATGTCAATGTATAATGCCAAAAAATACAATTAAAACCTTTTATTCAATTCATTCAAAGTATTCACTGCATATATTATCTAAGTCTGGACAAACAGATGATGAATGGATTGAGGTAAACTGTAACTTGACTGCTTGGTTGAGGCATACAACTGCAAGGTGATAATTTTAGTTAGCTCATATAAAATATAGGTTGTTAGTCACTTTGTTCACAGACCAAGCAAGCGAGAAGGCTGAAAGAGAAATGCCTCTAATTACTGATTGCCAATCTATTCTGTGCCATGAAAGCCCCAAAACAGAACTGCATAAAAGATGAAAGCAATACAGGTGGGACATGAATGCTATACAGTAAGAAGGACCTGTGTGTGCAGTGGTGTATGCTGCTCTCTGTGCAGCCGATCTGTTGTTAGCAGACATAATTTATCCAGTCACAGAGTAGTCTACACACTGGTACAGAAATACACCAGCATAAACTGACACAGTGTTTTTTATACAAAGAAACAAAGAACTTTATGTATTTCATTTGCCAAATGTACAAGATGGGGACAAATTATTACTATTTGTCGAAGAGTATCGCAAAGTTTTTCCCAACACAACAACTCACAAAAGTTGTTACTGCCACCTCAAATTATTCATGCGTAGATTTCGCTCAGGAGGATAGAGATCCCATTTCAATAAGGATAACGAGAGTGCGTTTAAAATACCAGGGGCTAACACAAAGACGAGTTGGATCCATTTTAATACCAGGTGTAGATGGGGTTTAAGTGCAAGTGTCATTGGAGATGAATTCCAATTAAATAATTTCTGTTTTGTGGGTGATTGTTTTAAAGGAAGAAGAAAAAGACAACACACTAAAGCCTGTTGATTCCAGCGATTCCAGTTTACACCTTCTTAGTAGTCTACAAATGCATGGGGATGATGAGGAGGAGCTTCGAATGCTGGCAAGTTTAAAAAGGGAGCAGGAAGAAGATGAATGTAGAGCCTCGGGCCTCAGTGCATCTCAGATCCACCAGTGTAATGTCAGCATCAGCATGAGCAGTGACGACACCTCTACCTGGACCCACATTTCCACGGTCTGTACTACCATTCTCTGCTGGCCTTGATCTTTTTTTGTTGATTTTTCACTAACAAGCAGCGCTCGTGTGCAGCTCATCTACTATTTACAATCATTAGCAGGTTGTCTCTCTTTCTGTCGCCCGTCTGGAATAATTTTTTTGACCCTGGTTGATCCCCACCCTGACTAATTTCCATTTCAAGCCCCTAACTTATGCCACCATAAGTGCTAATGCACCTCTTTCTCTGGCGTATTTTCTGCATTACAAAAGATTATGGAGATAGAAACACATTAATTGGCCTCTTACAGCTTTTAAAAGTACACTGGCATAATATCTACCGTTCCCCCAGTGACTTAAAATTATTTAGGTCATTTGAAATTATCCCCAGAAGTCTTTCTAGAATTCAAAGATGGTATAGTTTGCTCTTGGCCATTGAAGGTCATTTAGATCTATGGTCCATTAGCATAAACACACTGCACTTATGAAGAGAGAACGTTGCCCTGCCTGGCCCCACTGGGTCCACTGTAGCATCCCCAGTGAATACAATAATTACGGATGCTCAAGTTGTATGCTCGTTACACACATGCAGGTACTTTTTAATATACAGAGATCCAAGCAGAAAACAATGAATACTGATATTACCACAGGGATTATCATCTCATGGTTCCTTTTTGAGGACACAGTGATGTGGTCACCAACAATAACACGTAGTATCTTTAGACCTTGCAGTCGGCACAGTTTTCCACAGGGACAGGATGAGATTTACATCTATCTTCATCAAACCCTGAAGTGATGTTTTCAAAATCGGCTACAGCGCTTTACAATTCTAAATACAGTACATATGGCAACAGCACCACCATCAGCATATCAAGAAAAAGCTTCCCAATAAAGGAGGAGGAAGAGAGATAAAGACAGCCATAAAATTTGAAATATAAATGTAGTTTTGGTGATATTCTAACAAACACAACTTTGAAAGGGACCTAATGAATGTCTGTGAAACATAAAAAAAAAAACAAGATGTGTTAGTTACTGTCTGGGGCTAAGATTCATCCACGAGAACTGACAACCTATTTCTTGTCCCTGGATGCTGTGATTCGAGTGGCCCTGCTGTTGTCATCCCTGCTGTTACTGCCTGTATGTCTGCTGGCTGCTGTACCAGCCCAGACGTAACTCCACCCCGAGTGATCATACTCTCTGCTCCGGTTACTAGGTTCAAGACTAAGAAATATCACATTGTAGGTTGTATGATTGTGTGAATATAGATTTCAGACACCTCAATAAGTGGTTCTGAATTTATTCTCTGTGTGGGCAAATAGCTGAACTGTCCTGACATCTGATTACAGATGATAGATTGAAGATAGAAAACACTCAAATAGTAAAACTCTAACCAAAATCTTTATAATAGCATAGACAGGGGTTCTTAAACTTTTTCAGGTGGAGACCCAAAAGAGAAAATTGGTGTCACTCTGGTGTAACTTAAGAAACAACATCTGCATTTATGTTTCAAATCTGTTTTATTGAGCCAAGGAAAATTATACTTGCATAATTTGTTGTGCCAACGCTTTATTAATTCTTAATATGAACTGATAAAGACCACAACAAACCAGTAATTAAAATGTATATGGAATGTGTATATTTCTCACCACCTAATAACCAACCTGCAATGTTAACTGAAACGCTACAGTGCTTTTAATTTGAAACACATACAGGAAGTGTTGAGCTTGTAACAGGGCAAGCAGGAGTGGATCAAAATGAGTTTTTTTTTACTAAAATATTGTAGTGATGGCCCACATTTCCCATCATGCCTGGGCTAACTAGTCTGTTACATTAGCTGTTTTATGTTCCAAAATGCAAATGTTACTTTTTGTTAGTGTTCGCACCCCATTCTATGCAGAACATCTTGGCTTATATTAGTAGTCAGATTGCCATTTTTGTGCTGGTTTTTAGTTTTATCCATTAGTGACTAGGGTTGTTCCTGGTGACAGATTTCCCAGTAGATTAAAAAGAAATTTAAATTTAGACTGGTCAACTAGTATAAAAAAACAAAAACATTTAAATGCAGCTCAAATGTGTGGCACTATTGCATAATGAACATTGCAAAATATCCTACAAAACATGACAGTGATTCATTAAATGTGCTATTTTTTCAGACTGAGCAGGATCACAGAGTCAGTATTTTTAAAGTTCATGTCCCCTGTATTGAATTTCAATGACGGTCTGACAATACTGACAACAGCTTTCCATCTCTTATTTCAAACTGCCTGTCACTGTTTTAGGAAAAGTGGTTTGCATTTTACTTCACCAATCAGTGACCCCAAAAAAAACAGGTCTGTGAACCATCTTGGGCCGCAGCCCTAAGACTGGGAAATGCTAGTACAGCATACTCAGCCCCTCTTGGCCTTTCTTCCTTCACAATGAATTTGTGTCAGCTGCAATGATGGTGATGTTGAATAGTTAGTTTGGCATAAAGGTGAGCTCATCAAATGCATCTTTTAATCAGATGAAACATTAATTAAAAGTCTCAACCATATCACTCCTAATAATAAGTTGGATTTTTTTTTTTTACAATTAATTACTGATGAGAGCAGTGTGAAGGACTAAATCCAATCTTAGAACATTTTTAAGAATTTAATAAATGAAATAACAGATTGACATCTTGAAAATCAGAGTAGATAATTGTCAGATTTAGCTTTCTATATAAAGATGATGAGGCTGTTCTTCTGCTGTCTAAAATTCTGCCAGTCAGTGTTTGTGCCAGGAGCTCTCGCTGTAGATCATTTTATCTTTCTGTTTCAAACAGCTACAGCAAGTTACAGGGTGAAAACCGGGGATTTGATCTATTTCTTGATTCTAAATGTTTTGTACAGAGCATGATTGGCAGCAATGAAGGTGATTTTATTAGAAGAGTATGAATCTGGTACACACCACTGAGGGATTTTTTCCAAGTTAGGTTGACCATAAGTTGTCATAGGGGGTGGTAAATTCAACGTGGAATTAATGAGAGTATCTCTCCTGGTATTAATCTTCAGAGCAAGATCAATGTTCTGGAAAAGTGTTAACTAATTATACAGTGAACACCTCTGCAGACAGATACATGTCCTTTACTTTTCCTGTCACATCTAAACCCTTATATCCAGCAACATTTCATGTTCAAGTCTTCATGTGAGCGCTGGCATTAAGCCAGGTTTCTGTGAGGTCTGTCCGGTGTAGTTTCACTTAATAACACAAGTCCAATTTTGGAAGCAAGCTCCTTACATGAGGCTGTGCAAGGCTGAGTCCAAGATATTTCTTAAAATCAAGGGAGGGTTATTAATATTAGATGTGTTAGGAGAGGAAATAATATTTGGAGGAAGAGAGTAGCGATATGACTGAGATTCACTAATGTAATACTGTGTAGCCTGCAATTATGCCAGGGCTTTTGTGAACAATAATAACAGTATATGAAGAATAAAAAGCAGGAAAACAGTTGCTAGAGTGATGCTGATCCATTAGCCACCACCTTGAAAGTGCCTTGATAAATAAGGCAGTAAGATGGATGTTAAAAAGAAATTATCTGGCACTAGCACTGTGCTCTTGAACATCATTGCCAAACAAGTCTGTGCGGCCCAGAAATGCTGCGCAGCTTAGTTTTACAACCAAATGTTTTGAACTGAAGGTTTCGTCTTAGTTTTATGCCTCCTTAACAGAGGGCAGGCAAAGGGCCAGGAATGGTAAAGTCTACGGCAGTGTTGATCAGAGACAAGACATAGAGCTTTTTTAGGTTTACTGACTGTTGTAGTGTCATTTGGCCCAGCTTGCAGGATAACAGATGATGCACTAGGGTGGTTATATAGAACGGGAGGGATTGTGGCGCACCAGAATAGCTTTAAAGTGACACTTTGGATTATTTTATATGGAGTTGTATGAAGTACTACAATTGTCAGTGTAGATGCTGGTTGACACAACCCCACTTTGGCGAAGCATAGAGGTGTGCCAGCATGGAAACTAAGCAATGACCTGCTGGGGACAGGGTCAGCAACAAAAGGTCCACCTAAAACAAAATTAATATCAGTGTTAATTAGGGCTGTGTATTGGCAGGAATCTGGTGAGAAGTATCACAGCACAGGAGTTATAGTCAAGTATACTGCAATACATAGCAATACTATTAGTAAGGTGATATATTGCTTTTTTAAATCAAATTTTAGGAAAACTGTCATAGTAAACATAAAAACACTACTGTATGCATAAAATCTGAATTTAAACACAACACAAAATGAACCACTGCCACAAATCTTTGCTTGTGATACAGTGCTTTTGTGAATCAATGTGGTATCACAAAATGTAATTGCGATACTCAAGTGCATCAACACCTCTGCAAGGTAAAATGGCTGATTTCAACTATGGAGTTTGGTTCCTTTGGAGAGAGTGACATTTGGCTTATATAGCAGTGGTTTCCCATCGAACAAGGCTGTCTGAAGGAAAGGTAAAGTGGTGACAGTATTCTAAATATAGCATACACTCAAAGTGATATTGATTTTTTTGCGTGGACCTTTTTTAGGTGGCTAAAATACTTTTGTTGCTGTCCCTGTTCACAGCAGTTCATTGTTTAGCTTCCTGCTTCTCCTAACTTGGGCCTGACCAATCAGCATCTATTGTAGCTAATACATAATATTGATAAATACCTCATACAACCCCACTTGAAATAATCAGAACTATTCCCTAAATGTTTGAGCATCAGTCAGCGAGACTGGTTAAACAGTTCCTAGTAACATCGAGAAGTTGGGCTGGGTCGAGGATCTAGGCTCAGCCAAACCTGATCAGTGGCAACCCCTCAGCCAACACCTATCCTGAGTTGTTCTGGGCAGCTGTACAGCAGGCAGTGTTTCAGGCAAGTTACCCCACTGAGTCTGCTGCTACAGGCAGCCAGAATTGCTGTGTTGAGCCTCCTGACCACATTTAGTTGTTGGATCAAAATAAGTAATGCACTCCTGTAGCAGCAGATGTGTGTGTAATTCTTTTAGACCTAAGTGTTCCCTTTGATTCTGTAGTTCATATAAGTTTAAATGACCATTTGAGGCACTAGGTTTAATATTACAACTCCTTCCTCCCCAAAAGAATTTTCCTCATCACCTCACAGGTAACTCATCATCATCAGTACATATTACCAGTAGAATTCCACAGGGTACAATTTTAGGTCCCGTCTTATTTTTAGAAGAGGATTATATAAAGAAGGGACTGGAGCATGCAGATAGCGAAAATTTGCTTAAGAAATGCAAGGACCACAGCTTCAGCATAACTGCTTCTTCATCAACGTCATGTAATGTAATAGCCTTTAAGCAGGCACCAGACTTAAATAGCCTCCTGAGGCTATAATGTGGTCTTTAGCTTTGACAAGATGGAGAGGCTACTGCACTTGTGTTTCTTACAGCTGAATATTATTATTGAAAGTGACACAGTGACACCATTCTTATCTTCTACCTCTCATACTCTCAGCTCACAGAATGCAGCCGTTAGTGTTTTAAAAGGCCACAGTCACAAATACAACCTAGCTCCAATCCTTTGTTACCCTACAGCGCTTAGAGTACATCTAAATTGCTGTTCAGATTATAAGATTTTACGGATCCCTTGATCTTGGTTCGTTCACCCTTCATTGTTCACCCATTTTTCCCTGCCTTTAGCTGCTCTTTCCATTTTCTCTTGTGTTTTTCTGCAGTGATCTTTCATACTTGATTTGTTAGCCTGTTAGCGCCGTGGCACACACCACAGAAGAGTACTTTTTGTCCCGACCTGAACAGGCTGCACAAGGATTTCCATAAACTGTAGAAGCTTAATTTTTTTTGTGAATATTTCCCCTGTCTAGTTTGGGGCTGATGTTCCGGACAGTCTCTCCACGAAAGACATGTTGCTCTTCTCCTTACATTTAAAATTGAGTCACGCTTGGTTGAAAGAGAGAAATTAAGTGGCAAGATGACATTGCTGACTTCTCTGGCCAAGCTTCAGTAGACTATGAATAAATACAGCATAGAAATAAATAGAAATGTACATTTTCACATGTCTCTGTGTTTTGATGCAACCTCTATTCCAATAAATGAAACTATTTATATAGGACCTGTCATATACAGTAGGTTAGTGCAATTCAATGTGCTAAACAGATGACTGACAAACTGAGACTAAGATAGAACAAGTGTAGACTTTAATAGAGTGGAAAAAAAAACTATAAATAGAAAAAATAAAACAAAGATTAAAAATAAAGAAAATGACATACAGCAAAATAGATAAAACCTGGACTAAAAACTAGATCAAATAGAATACATATGAGTACAATGCAACAATTGCTTTTAACATTACAAAATTCTGTGTGCACAGCAGTGACAAAATGACCCGTGGCAGTTTATTTGTCAAAGAAATACACAATTTCTGTTGAAAGACAACCATCATTTGTCAAGCAATTGAGCTTAAATAGATGGTTGTGGACATGATAGACGTCATTACTGAGCTATATTGATTGAAACGGGCTGCTCTGTTCTTTAAAATAATTTCAGTCTGAGGTGCTGTGATTGTAATATTAATTCTTTTTATGCCCCAACACGTCACATAGTGGTCTTTGAAAACTAATGGAGATAATAACTAAATATTGATGATAATTTGTGGAAACATTTTGTAAGGGCTGTGACATTTTAGTGACATTTTTAACACAACTTCTTACTTTTTCTCTACTGATCCAGCCAGCTAATCAGGGCCATCACTATCAGAGGGAAATGAAGCCCCTCCTGCAATCAAATCCCAGGTAAGCAAGCATGTGTCACACACATTTGTAGCAAGAATACTCTGCTGAGCTACAAATTTGTATCTTTATAATAAAACGTATGCTACAAGACACAGTTGACATAGTTTAAGAATAGAAACAAAGGCTTGTACTTGATACCACACACACATTTTTATGTGTTTTCCACATTCATATGTGGCTATGAATAGAGTTGGCTTCTTTAAAAAGAACTGACATGCTGTCACCTAAGGTTTTTCAGTACTGGGTTGTTAGTAACCATAGTTGAGAAAATTGCAAGCCAAACTGATGTATTTCGTATATTTCCTGACATAAAATGTCCTTATGTAGCCTGCATTTGTATTTGGCATCGGTGTACGTGAAACTCACCCTGAAATTTTTAATCAGATGGTAACCAGTGACTGCAGAATTAAAGCTAAATGTCAACAGTCAGATAGATATGCAGACTGGGGCTTATCTTGCTCACTGATGAGTATAAATAAATTGGAAGCATGCCAGGTTACTGTAGTTTTCTTCTCCCTTAACTGCTGTTGTCATTTTTGCAAGTACAAATTATTTCTGACTTAACAACCTCATAAACAACCTAACATTCCTGCTTGTCTGGCAACTTTTTTCTGACAGTAACTATACACTAGATAATCAATGTTAAACAAAGAGTTTTTGGTTCAAATCCTTGTGAATCAAAAGCAAGGCAGAGTTCTGCATGGCAGCGCCTCTGTAGTTCATAATGCAAAGCAGCCACAAGACATGTTTCACCTTGTTTTACCTACCTACAGGTTAAAACCAGAGTAAAGTTAAAGTTCTAACTTGAAAAAGAAAACATATTGATGAATGGGCTTACATTACTGGAGGAGGCAGGAGAACTAATAACTCCTGGTTGAAATATCTGTGAAAGTGTGCCCAGTATTGGCCTAAGGTACATATATTCAACAAAAATATAAACATAATAGTTTTGTTTTTGCTCCCATGTTCATGAGTTGAAGTTAAAAAAAAAATCTAAGACTTCTTTTGTGCATACAAAAGGTCTGTTTCTGTGAAATTTTGTTCACAAATTTGTGAAATTTGTGTGAAATGAGCTCCAAGGTGATCCACCCACCTGACAGCTGCAGCAGATAGAGATGCTGATTAAATGGTATGATTACTGCACAGGTGTGCCATGGCCTGGTCACAAAAGGCCACTCTAAAATGTACAGTTTTACCTTGACAGTCATTTATTGGGCACTGAACAATGGATAGTTCACATAGGGCTACAGATAACTTTTTTCCTAGAGGGGTGAAGTCATGACCTGCCTTACCCTGATATTCTTACCCTAACCAATCACTTCTCATATCTAAACCTAACCAGTGCAACCAACAAAGGCAAGGAGTTATTGCCAGTTCGAGGCTAATGTGAAATATATACACATACATAGTTTAGTGCCTGATAAATGTCTTTTCATCTCTGCTAGGCGTAAGCCTGGACGGGATCATGTGATGGCTTGCGTGTGTACGTGTGTGGGTGTGTATGCTTTTGTGAGTGCCTTATGGACCTGAAGCTTTTCTGCAGCTAATCTTGCACAGAACACATCTGCCTAACTTTTTTTTACGCATATTATTAACTATATGCCGTAGGACCTTGGTAATTCAGAATTTTGAGGCGTGGCTGGAGTCATCCCATTCTTGTGAACATGATATCTCAAGAACGCCCTGAGGGAATTTCTTTAAACTCAAGAACAAACTAATTAAATTTTGCTGGTCAAAGGTCACTGTGACCTCACATCCATCCCACTTTCATAAAAACAAAATCTCAGGAACACTTGAAGGGAAATTCTTCATTTGTACAAATGTCCACTTGGACTCATGGATTAACTGATTAGATTTTGTTCACTTTGACTTCACAAAAAATGTTTTTGGCCATAACTCAAGAATTCATACAATAATTATGACAGAATTTCACATGAGCAGTGGAGAATAGTAACTAATTACATCTAACTATTACATGCAAGTACATTACATACATTAAAATAAATGTATTTGTAACCTGTTACAGTTACTGAGGAAATATACTGCATATAATAAATTAGAGTTGATTACAGGTGATCACAAAGGGGTTGCTTTCAAATACTCTATTTGGGTTGCCTGGTTGAGATCTGCACTCTTCTAGTTTTAAGATAAAACTGCACATTTGTGAGTGTCCTTTTATTGTGACTAGTCCAAGATACACCTGTACAATAATCATGATGTTTAATCAGCATCTCTATCTGCCACACCTGGCAGGTGGACGGATTATCTTGGCAAAGGAGAAGTGCTCACTAACATGGATTTGAACAAAATTGTGAACTGTGAATTTTGGAGAAATAAACCTTTTGTGTGCACAGAAAAAGTCTTGAATCGTTTACTTCAGCTCATGAAAAATTGGAGCAAAAAGTGTTGTTTGTACGGTATATTACTGTTGAATGTACAATGTTAAGAAGAACACATACAGTATCATGTATCCACCGAATAAACTTGAGGTTGACAAAGTGAAATAAAGGAAAGTGGGTACATCAAAAAGGTAAATAATACTCTATCAGAAAACATCCCTCATCATGTGTTGAATATTAGAGATTGTTGTTATTTAGCAGAATATCAAAGAGCATTTTTTAAAGGATGTTAAATGGTCCTCATACTTTTCAAGGCAGATGGGGATGTAATTATGTACAGTGTAACCCTGTAATTGACATTTACATCAGATCAGAAAAGTACCTGACAGGGAAAATAGCATGGAGTCAAGCTTCAAGTCAAATAGCTCTCATGTTGATCTAGAAGACGAGGCAGACAAAACTCTTCAATACTATCATTAATAATAAAATATCAGACATCAATTTTGGGAGCATATTACAGTTTATAGCGCAGTCTTAAATCCTGGGCAGTATCTAACACTGACTTTCAAGCTCTGTATAACCATCTCGTGATCTGACTATGGCAGTGTATGGTGTGTCTCCCCCCCCCCCCAAACGTGGACAGTTCTGGAGACCCTGCATCGCCTCACTGCCCGCTATTGCAGAGGCCTGCCTCTGCACATCTCCATCTCTTTGTGGGTGTACACAAGCATGCAGCATGTTACAAAACAAGACAAAGACATTGCATCATAGTTCCGCTACTCAAATTATGCAACCAGCCTCCTCTCTAACACGTTTGATTTATTGATGAAAAGCAAGGTAACCTGATGTGAACACGTGTAGACTCCCATGTACTGAAATATTTAGGTGTTATTGTTTGAAACTGATTTTAAAATGCTAAATTCATGACATTTGATCAACAGCGAGGACGAGTGGGCTTTTCTTTCCGTCATATATCAGTGTTAACATGGTTTTAGGGCTGTTTAAAATATTCAGTGAGGTTATTCTGTTTGATTGAATGTCCACTGAAATTAATACTGCTATTGACAGACACCTCAAACATACTCCCCGACTAGTCTCACACAGCGCTACAGCAACCACAGCTGTACTTCTGAAATTAGACTTCGAAGCAAGCCTTGATTTACATATTGAAGAGCAGCTGCACAGGATTTGTCGTTGTTTTCTCTCCTTTTCTTTTAGGCATTGCATTCTGAGACACCCTTACATTGAATTCTTTCATGGTATTTTTTTGAGCATCCTGGCTTCACTGCAAGGCTTCCTCGCTGTTGAAAGCTACAGTTTTCTTGACAGCTAAAATGTTCCTGTTATTGTGCTTAATGTTGCCAAGGCTTTTCTAGCATTTTTTTAACATGCTTCTTTGCGTGTGATACTTGTGTCTGCCTTTAGCTGGTATACCGAATTTGAACCCACAAATCAGGCTGTCAGAGAGACCTTGAGAAGCAATTCAATTGTTTTACAATAAACACAATTGTGAAATTCAGTACGATTGCCAGAGTGTCAGACAAACACAGTTGCCTTGATTCTGTTTCAATGTGAGGTATTTGGAAAGCTTAATTTCAATATACTTCACCGCTGTGCAAAAACAGTGTACTTGCT
Organism: Lutjanus erythropterus; assembly: GCF_056507025.1. Classification (NCBI taxonomy): domain Eukaryota; kingdom Metazoa; phylum Chordata; class Actinopteri; order Lutjaniformes; family Lutjanidae; genus Lutjanus; species Lutjanus erythropterus. The sequence goes on from NC_139318.1 coordinate 27,014,930, forward strand.
GAAATTAAATCAACCTAATTTATTCCTTTGATCACCGGTTCCTCCATATCTAGATTATAATGACTTTAAAATCTAAGAATTTAATCACTCACGTTAAGTCCCCCTTAACGATTTCAAGTCCAATTTGCAGCTCTGTAGCAGAGGCCTTTGTCCTCGAAAATTGCTTCCATTAACTTTTGTACGATGTTCCTGCCTATCACTTAGTCAAAGGGGTGTTAGAATGGGGTAAAAGCCTTTGTTAGAAAGAAAAATCATAGCCTCAATAGAGATAATGTACTTGATCACTTTAAAGGCATATGGTTAGAAACGACGAAATTTCTGATTCAAGTTTAAATGCATGAAAAGATCTGATGAAAATTAATCAGCCTTTTTTCCAAGTGTTCATTTTCTCATTGCTTTTTCATTTTCACAGGGATGAATTTAATCTATGGTAACCATAGTAGTTAGATGTGTATGTATAGGTCTATTTCAGCTCTTATTCAAATGAAAGCTGTGCATTTTATCTTACTATTTCATGCATGCATTTATGTGTTATACAGTTCTTTGAGGCAGCAACTTTGGTATTTTTACTTCACTGGTGCAGTTAGTTCCAGTTACCACATCACTTAAGGTAGATGTAGGTCTGTTGTCATAGTATTTGTGGTAATTATAAGGAAATTTCATCTATAAAAACCAAGATCCTGTGACATCTACAAGAAGACAATTTCTGAAGAAGACAACATCAATTATTGCAGTTCTTGATGGTGAGATAGACCAAGATGAACGTTTGGACTGCCTGCTGTCAGTTATTATTGTACAGAAGAATATCATAATTCCTCATTAAATATGCTATGATGTGCTTTTATGAGATGTTATGTCCAGAGGCAAAAGATGTAAAGGGATAATTGCAAATATACAACTGATGTATAGCTTAAATGATAATGAATTATGTTTAACGAATTAATGTTACATGACATCCAAGTAAAAATTGATCCTGAGGCATTTTTTCTCTTCCCCTATGCTGTAAAAGAGCAGTGTGTTACTTCACTGAAAAATGATTGATGTATAGTTGCAGCCTGTGTACCTCTCAGCACCGGGAAGATAAACTCATTTGGAGTGAAAGGAAGTCCTGCTCTCACAGACACAGACAAGGTTAAGACCCCTACTCTGGGCCAGAATGTGGACACTTGGAAGTCACAGCTTGAAGTCAGAATCTAATAAATGATCCTTCAGGTAAAACTGTGAGGCGGGGAGGCTAAGTGTGCAGGAGAAGTGGCTCAAGGACGATGGAGGCTTAGATGGGCTTCTGAGAGCCCACAATGATGTGACTTCATTGTTAAAATGTCATATAGAGGCAATTTGATGTGCAGGGTACAGTAGGAGGATGGTGAGTGTAATGGCACGCGTTGTCATGACTGTGTGTCTTTATGGTCTTTTCCTTAGGGAGTGGATGGATGTGCTCAGCCCTCCCATTATGCCTCCCAGCCAGCAGAGAAGGTCAGGCAACACATGGAACGATCAGGAAAATGTAATCGGAGGTACAGTAACCTTAATTTTGGTCGTGTTTGCCCCTAGACGCCTTATTATGTCCTTTAAAGTCATGCAGACAGCAAACAATACAATGCTTTAACATTAACCACACTAATTGCACAAATTCACTGAACTAATGGAAACATTCACTGGTGTCAAAGCTTACAAAAATGTTAAGCTTCCACTGAAGACCGCGCTCAGCGGGGGAGGAAACATGTGAAACTGTATCTAATTAAGGGCAAGAAACCCGTGAGAGTCGAGCTCTCTGTCCTCCACATAACTCCATAGGTCAAAAGAGACAGGCTCATTACAGGTCTGTACCCCCTAGACACATCGACAAGGTTAATTGATGAAACCTTTTCAGTTTACAACATCATTTTTAAACCTCTTACACAATGTGTCTTATAATTAGTTTTCATTATCGTCGCCGAACTTCTGATAAGATAAAATGTTCCTCCTGGAGCATTCCGTAACCTTTTTAGCATTTCACTGCCTGTCAATTTAACAGCTAAATTCACGTGCTTTAAAGTAGTGGGGATTACAGGGAATCTCTTTACAGCTTCATAATGTGGTACAGGCTCTGGGTGTCTTAGGTCTTGATTGATGAGAGAAAAAATGGCAGCGGTAGAGAACTTTTAAATCCACCTGAGTCTGAAGGTCACCTTGCCATCATGGCATCTCATTTTATTCCACTAACAGCTGATAGAAAAGGCCCTTATTCATATCTGACATGTATGGAGGCCCATTTCCACCAGTAAAAGAAAAAATACTTTGCTCAACTGTTATTAAGGAGGGTCAATTATGAGATAAAAGGTTGAAATGAATAAATAAAAGGTCATAATTGTCAAATAAAATGTTTAAATTATGAAATGAAAATTCAAAAATGAGTTACAAAATTCAAATTCTGATATTAAAAGATAGTGTTTATCACACAAATTTGAATTTTTATCTCAAAAATAACTTATCATGGGGATTTTTTTCACTGGTTATGCCACTGTATAAATAAAATAGAATATACATTTTACATTTTTTTTTTTTTTACCTGTGCAAATGTAAATTATTTGAATTACTGCTGTACTGTTTTCAATGTGTGTTTTGAACAATCGTTCCTCAATGATTCAGAGTGATTTTGTTGCATTATTACAGGAGAGGATGAGTCTGTGAATGAAGAGGAGAATGAAGAGGACGAGTATTTGAATCTGCTCTATGATCCTTGCCTGAACTGCTATTTCGATCCAAAGACGGGGAAGTACTATGAACTAGCTTGACTCAAAGCTCGAGAGAATCCCAATTAATAAATCAGAAGTCATTGATGGTGGATGAATGGCTTGAAGATTTTTTTAGGCCTAGCTTATTGATCAGTAATGAATGCCCCATTCACAAAAACCCTTCCATGTTGCCGCTTGTGTTTTGAGAGACTAACAGGAATTGTGTGTCTCCAGAAGTAGTGTCATGTTAGTGTGTAAAGTAGTAATAAATCAGATACATGCTTTTTGCAATGTTGTCGCCCATTCAGTAGCACATCTGATGGTAGAGAGTCTATTCAGAGGTCTTGGCTAGCAAATTAATATGTAAGCCTTTTGAAAGAACATCCTGGAGCTTCTTTTACCAAGAAAATTTCTAACTTTTAAATTTATCTCGAATTAGTTGATCATTTTGTTCTTTATTTATCATAATTTGTGCTAAAAAAAAGTTGTTGAAAATATGTTGATGTGTGTATATGTTGTTTTAATTAAATTTTAATGGAAATTACTGATTATTTCTTGCGTGGATTTTCATTGAACTGCTGCTGTAACCCAACAGGCAGCAGTGATAAAAGAATATGATTGATTTTGAATGCATTTGAAATGTTGAATATTCCACAGTTACAACTGTCCCTTGTTGTAATACCTGTATTCACAGTTGAACCCCTAACTGGGATTTTATCATGGCCTGTAAGCACAACCAGCAGTATCAACAGACGGGGAGCTCGTGGTGCTGGCAGGTCTTCTCATCAGTTGTGCCAAAACAGTGATCACACCTGATGAGCAGGTGATACGAAATTGATTCATCATTTTCAGCCTGAGATGAATTGTTGCTTCACAGTGGCATGAAAAAATGAAACAAAAGAAGAAAAAAAATATTTGTCACATTGTCGTTTTAATCAAACAATACCCCTGACTGGATCAGTGGACTGAGCATGCTGGGCTCATGCAGGTCAGAGGGCATTTTTTTTTATCAGTGTACAAAATTATCAGTATATTATCAGTCAGAGAAATGTGTTAAGAATTTCAGTATTGTTGGACAAATAATAGCTCAAACAATTGGATATTGTGCCCCACAATATATTTTTTCATTAACAGTAATAGTCATGACTTACCAAAATAAGATCTTACATAGATATCAACCATTTAGACACAAAGTTTAACACAGAAATGTTAATATATACTTAGATACCATTGAAAGGTGGTTCTAGCTACTGTCTCTTGAGGAAGACAGTGTATTTAAGTACCAGTCATATGTTCACTGTCTTGTATTTTAATAGTGATTTTAATACTGTATCTCACGATGTATGACTGACTGTAGAACTGCAGGTTTTTGCTCAGGAATTTTGTCAAGGGGATCATCCCCTGAAATGGGCTTTTTTATTTTTAATGAAATAGTTAGTCAACCATGAGGCTTTATATCATAGGCTTCATAGTTACATGTTGCCACTTGAAAGAAGTATTTTTTTAACTTTTCTATTTTATTAATTCTCCCTCAAAAAGCTTACATGTAAAACAGAACATACTCTTACAGGACTGGCCCATAAAAAAAACTATGCGGCACAGTACAGTACAGTAAAAGACACAGTATTGTGGACTTAAATAATTATGTCCATAGTTTTTAATTCCAACGTTCAACGTTTCTTCTACTTCTGCAGAAAAACACGTATTTCTTTACATACATATATATTTTAAAACGTAGTCCTTTGAATGTGTTTCGCTTGAAGGTAACCTGACACACCACCTTACGTCACATGACGTTTACTGAAAGGGGGCGTGGAAATGAGGCTTGTCGCGGCAGGTGAGAGCAGCGACCAAGAAGTAAACAAACATGGCGTCTGATCCAGCGCGCTAACAGTCAGACAGGAAACATTTCTGTTAAATTTACTCACCAGTTCGGGTCTTTAATCTAAATGAATAGACTCTAATGGTTTGAGGTTCATTGTTCCATAATGAAAGCAGGTTAACCAGAGTCTAAAGTTCACGAGGATGTCAACACAACAGGTAAATAAGTAAAGACATAATGGATCTATTAAGTTCCTGCTGTCTTTGTTTTGCAGACATGATCTCTTGAATATAGGCTACAATTAACATGTCATTATTAGGATCACTGGAGTTTGTTGTCAGTAAGTTCGCAGATGCACGTCCACAACTTAAGTATCACTCTGACTGTTATGTTAAATTGTGGACATTAGGCTGTACAACATGTTGGAGTAGAAATATATTTGTTATTTAGGTCTTGAATGTAATGAAATAATTACAATTGATGCACTTTCCTGTAAAAGCACCACATTTATCCCACATCTTTCAGGGGAACATACCTCTTTTTACTAAATACACACAATATTGTATACCACTCACTATTTCACAGATCTATCTGAAATGATTCACTTAATGCTTATGATCATAATGGCAAAAGAAGTGGAATAGATTTCATAATAAAATTGTATTAATAATGGGTATAGCAGACTTTGGGTTCTTGTGTAGATCCATTCACTGCACTGACTGTATGTGTATAATGAATGTGTGAGAGGTAGGGCTGAACAATTACTCAGACGTTATAGAAACGTATGCAATATGGTTTGTGGATATTATTGTTAAAGGCAAAAAATGTCAGAATATCATTTCAAATTAAATATCATCATGCTGCAGAGATGTCGTGGCCTACATATCATGTTCTACAGACTTCAGAGAACATCTTTGTTTGGTACGGATCCTACACTAAAATCACAATTTTATCATTTTAGTGCTATTAAATGAAAATGAGAATAATGATATTAAAATTATCATCCCCTCTAGGAGGGATTAATTGGTTGTAAGAATTGAAACAAATTAATTAATATTTAATCAACAGTCTAGAAATGTCAGTAATTGCACCTCACTTGAGATTGTTTTGACTGCCGGAGTGATTTGTTGAATAAGGAAACTTAAATTTAAACGTAAAATGGGAAGACATAAGAAGAGTAACGATAGAAAAAGTAGGAAAAATATGTATTTTGAATCGTATTAATTATTAAAGATTAATTGATAGTTTGAGTTTTCAAGAAAAATGCACAGAATTCACCCTGCTAATTCCCCATAATATTGCAAATCACACCACAATTGCTATATCAGTCAAAATAATCACCATTAAATATAGTTCCTAAATTGTTCAGCCCTATTGGGAAGCTACAAATCGGATATTATCTGGCACTGATACATTTCACCTGCAGAACTCATCATAATTTAGCACCTTATAGAGGCAGAGTATCATAAGGGAATTACACAGGCCAAAAGTAAGTAGGCTATATTCTGCCTGTTAAAACTGCGTGCTCAAAACATGTTACTTTGAATCATTTTCACTGGTAGTTTTTAAGTAAAAAAGTTATGTCTCCTGTATGATTTAAAATAATACTCAAGTTTCTTTAACCAAAGACAAAATAATGTCAATACGTGATGAGTGTGGTGATAAATCCTGTGTCACTACACTCACATCTCATCACAGTCGTCTGACACCTCCTCACCCGTGTGATTAATTGTTCCTGTTGGATTTTGTACTTTTTGGCTGCACTCCATGTGAATTCTAATTATCACTACAAAGACTAATGCTCTCACACTCTGTTCCTAACGTTACCTGTCATATTATGCATAGCTCTGACTTTAAAGGTATAGGCTTATGATCACAGGGCTGATGAGTGATCACTTATTGTCAAAAAATGCTTCAGTTTTGCTGCTTCGCTGGGGATTCACACCCCTGCTGTTGAGCTTTTGGGTCGTACGCCAGCATGATCCATAACACACCGCTGTTCAGCTGTCATATCTCCTGCCCGTATTTCCTTTTTATCTGAGCCACACATCATGAATTGAGCTGTTAGGTTTATGGGCTCTTTAACTACCACACTGTTAGATCTTATTGGATTCATTTGTCTTTTTAGGCCGGGTTAAGGCTTCACCCTGGGATTATTGCATCCGTGATCTTCGTCTTCGTGGCAGCGATCGTTGCCGCCGTATTGATCATCCGAAAATACTGCTTCCCAGTCAAGTAAGCACACTTTATTAATGAGCCTTAATTAGATTATTTAATATTCTTAGCGCAGTAAAAAACACATCACCCGGGCCTGTCACATCGTTTTATTCCAGCGAGGCGACGTACAGATACTCACTGCTGAGGCGGATGGAGGATCAGAGTTCAGCACTGACAGAGGAGGAGGATGGCGACAGGGGGCCCTGCACAGTGGGAGAGGAGTCAGACGAGGTCAGTGCATCATGGCTTCTGTGATAGTAGCTTTCACAGTTATCCGTCCCACAGCACAAGTTGACACAGCTGTAACCTTCCTCATCACATCACATGTCGTTTGTAACTTCCTTTTTTCCCTCCTGACAGGATCTTCTGGAATAAATCTCAGACCAGGATGTTGCTGGACTGACTGCAAAACAGTGTAGTGTGGATGAGCTGTGTGGTTCAGGGCTGGAACTACTGATCATTTTTACTCTTGGGTAATCTCCTAAATATATATTTTTTTGATTATTGATTAATCATTCTGCCCAACATTTGCCTGATATCAGACGCAATTGTCAGCTCCTTATACTCCATCTTTCCATCTTCAGTCTGATAGTACCTCCCCTCTAACTGCTCTCTGTGGGGGGAGGGGGATTCAGTTTTTCCATCACTATAGAGACCAGTTTATCCGCCTAAATTGGTTTTGGCACACAGCTTGACAACCATTGTCAACCTCATCACCATATTGGACAGGTCAAGACTGGCCTGTGAACAAATACGTATTCACAGACCAGTCTTACTCTGCCCGATATGGCGGTGGCGTTGACGTACGATCCAAAGGGTGTGTGCATATATAAGTCTATGGCCACCATTCTCACCGGTTTCCACTGGGAGAGGGATTCGATTTTCCCTAATTAATCCTTAACGAGAGACTAACACATCCGCCTGAATCTGACGTTCTTGTTGTTTGCGTTGCACAGCTTCACAATCACCTTAGTCCCACCTGTTAGTTCAGCCTAATTGGTTAACTGTTATTCCCCCGAGATGCTGATTGGATCGATTGTGTTTTCACATGGAAAACTTGCTCATTTATGTCATGATTCCAGATACATCAGTCAACTCGGCGGAGTGGGCAGATTCAAAGATCTGGATCCAAGCAAACACAAGAAAAATAATATACATATTAATATAATTCAAACAAGGAAAACTAACCAATTCTCACATGTAAGAAACTGGAACCATCAAATGTTTGATATTTTGGGTAACAGTTACCTAAAACCAGGGGTTTTCAAAGTCTGACACTGTGGGCCTCCCCTCAGGCAAAGCAGAGACACTCAACAACATACATACAAATGACAAACATACAAATTACATAATTTCAGGCCACATTAAATACATCAAACAGATCTGTCCAAAGGCATTCATTAATTTCTGGCTCTGGGATAAAACAAGAAAAATCACCAGAACCATATCTCTGAACTATCTCTAACTAAATCACACACAACTTTGTGATCTCCTTTTGATTACTAATGTAATAACTAATGTAATATTTCTTCACTTTATTCCTTCCCCTGTATGGAGCCCTTCTGAAAACCTCTGACCTAAATGATTAATCAGCTATCAAAACACATTGTAATCGCAGATCAGTATTCTATGTTAATATTGAATAATCCATTAATCAGTGAGTTACAGCTGTGGCTTGGTTTATGTTTTTATGCTTGTATTCATCACCTGACCTGATGTATTGTTTCTTTATGCTTAATGTGAAATATTGGCCTTAATGTGTGACGTCTGTGACACTTTTCAGTGACGATTCACATAAAATATTTATCTTATCTCCTCAACAAAACTAAATGTGACTTTAAGCAAGGTCAGTATTTTGAAAATACAGCAATTTGCACAGCAATTCTACTTTGTTATTACACTACCATTAATTTAGAAAGCACAGTATGACAGATTCTAGATTGATGTAAACCTACACCATTGATTATTAAATGACCGCTGGTTATGTGAAATTATGGCTCGTACTGCTGATCCCACTGTGAGTCAACACAGTCAACAAATGATGATACCAAAGGAATCGTTAAGAAATTTTATTTTCAATTCAGCTCATTGTTTTCTACACAGATTTCACTTACACTAATTTTTAATTAAACTGTTGACTGCAAATGTCTTCGTCATATCAGCTTGGCAAAATGTCTTTAGTGCCTTTAGACACGCAAGTTGAATGAATACGTGTCTTCCCATTTCCTAATGCATTTGTCTTTTTAAATACTGAGTTTAGCATTATTCTCTCTTAGCCTACTTGGAGCTTGATTATCAGATGAAAAGCACAAATTGAGTCACATCAATTTAGCAAATCTTATGCCACAAAATGGTTTACGAGGACAGGACACTCCACCATCATTACATTAAAGTAGCCTGATTCAACCCGAAATATACAAGAAACCAGAGGAGGGACCACCGTGGTTACAGATATCTAGCTAACGTTTACTTAGTTCAGCGCTTCCACTCATAACATTTATCTGTGGTAATTAGGGTTCCACACATTTCTGCGGTGAAGAATGCAGAAGGACATTCAAAGAATCGAAACTGAGCATTTTTAAAATCCAAACCTATTTTTCACAGATCTTATAAAATGCTTTACCGACTGATTCGAGAATAAAAATATATCCTACATCCTGGCATGATAAGATGCCAAAAATCTAGTATTAAAAATAAAAAATCAAACTGTAAACATTCTGCACATTAATACACACGAGACTAAACAATAGAGAGATGAAACATGCAGAGACAAAGAAAGTAGTTGCCAGGTAATAATGTAACTGCAACAACATAATAATTGCTTCATAAATGTGGTTTGAAATACCCAAGGTAATACATCAGTCAGTAAATCACCAAATTAGCTGTTGCCTATAAATAATTTACACATTTAATTTCACCCTGTATCAGTGTGAATGTGGTAGAGGACTCACAACATTATCCAGCAGTCATGAAATAAGCGGTTTCTACAAAGCATCACATGGAGATTTGACATTTCAGATGATTTCAAACACTCTAATTGACTTGCAGCTAAAAATAGTCACACTAAGACTGCAGCTATCTACCAGTTGGCCAGCTCCCTTTGAAATATATTTCCCTTTTCATGCTAACATTAACCCACTTAAAGTAAATTTGCTGTAGAGTCCAGAGTCCACCGACTCTTTAATGGACTTCCAGGCTGACTGATGTTGCATGATATCTTTTGACAGCTACATTTCCCACAAAGAAAAAAAAAAGAAACAGCAACTCCACTTGCTTGGAAATATTGTTGTATGAACATTAGTGTCACAGGATGCCGGTGACAGCTTTCACTGTGGACTCTCTTTTAATTGGTGTTTGTATGATCAACAAATTGTTGTCATCGGTTTACCATGTAAGTTTTATGAATCTAAAGTTCAAGTATTACTGCAGATTTTGCAAAACTGTAATGACAGGGTTTGCTCTACAGTTACTGATGATAGTATGAATGATTTTAATGATGAATATTGTGCTATTGTGGCATATTCTGGTGTTCATTTGAGAAATGTGAATATTGGTTATTAAATGCATTCATCCTGCAGACTGGCTGATGTGATAAATCACTCTGTCTGTGAAATATGGTCATATTTTTACTGCTCATACTGTGTATGAGTAAGTTCCCCATTCAAAACTATCTGTTTATTATCCACACTAAAGTGGACGGCATACTGTTTACCCAAAAAGGAACAAAAGATATTTTATTCCTCCAATGTTATCCCTTCTGTTGATGCTCTGAATGCATAATGATCCCTCCGACCAGTAAAAAGTGGTACTCATAGACCCTCTGCTGGTCCTCTTATGTATTACACCATGGAGGGAATATGAAAACCTCATGAGTTAAGATGTTGTAAACCTCGGTTGTTAAAATGTAAATCCCTTCTTATGTAACATTTTCTAAACATAAAATGTAATATATATGCAAGTCGGAGTCAGGGGTCGAAGAGACAAACTAGAAGACCACTAAAAAGATGGAAAGATGGAGGAAGATTCATCACAGACACAATAAAACAAATACTACGCCATGATTCTCCTCTAGTGAGCCTTTTTAATGCATTTTAACATTTCATTATAAGAGTTTTCAAGTGTCAGACAGGTAGATATTTCATGGCATGTATTGTATCGAAGTACTATCTAGTTTTAGTGCACACACTGGAAATATTAAACATGTTTTAAATTTTTTGTCCTTTAATCTTCCTAATTTCTGATGGTCGAAGCTGAATTACCAACTGGGTAAAACTGGCATCTGTTCTAAGGGCCTTTAGGGGCCCCAAGGTTCCTATGTTCACTGTGTGGCAATTAGTTCGTGATAACTTGATTAACTGATATAAAGTGAAGGGGTTTAAAGGTCCAGTAAGTCAAATATGATGGGATCTATGGCAGAAATTTAATATAATATTTCTAAGTATGTTTTCATTATTGTATAAACACCTAAAGGTAAGTATCATGCAAGAAACTCTTTACAAACAAATTTTATCATCATCATCAGTGCTTTCTTATTTTTGTGGTCAACAGCACTCTTACCAAGATAAGAGAGAAACATTTCACAAACTTCTCACAGTTCACTAATTGTGTCCAACGCAAGGAAACAAAGATTTAAAGAATATTTAAATATTTATAATTACAATTTATAATAATAGTAAGTATTATTTATACTTACTTGTTAGAATTATGAATAAAATATCTACAGTTGTATAATAATCCAGAACATATTCAGTCTTCTCACATCTCTTTCCTGCTTACAAATGTGCCGCTTATATCTATTTTATATCATCTTATGTTCAATACTTTAGTGGTTTTAGATTGTTGGTTGGTGATTTCAAGACATCTAAGGAACCCATCATGTATAAAAAGTTATCAGACAAATCAAAAATATAATTTAATTTATAATTTAATAAATTCTGTTTGTTAAATATTTTGAATAAGTGCAAAAAATAAATATAAACCTTTTTACTTTCAGCTCCACAAAGTTGGTAAAAAAAAAAAAATAACAAAAAGCTTTTCATTTCTGTTCTTTTGCCACCAACCATTTGATAGAAAATAAATAATACTAAAACTATTTATTAAATTTAGCTTTTTTTTTCCTGTGCAAGCTGATCAGATGACGAGTTCTGCAGCAACTTTAAGCTGAAGAGTAAAGTCAGGATCATTCTGATCCCATAAATGTGCTTTTCAGTCTAAAAGAGCTTAAATATTCTGCTCATTCTGTCCCAGCAGCAGGTTAAGTTTTATCTTCATAAATCATTCCAACAATTCAGTGATTGTATGATGGAAGAGGTTCCAGTTGTTTAATGTTGTATAAACTCTTTCAAATGTTACTAAAGCATCTAAAATACAGTCACAGGTATTAAATGCAGTAAGTATCTCATTTATCAGTCAATCATTTTACCACTTTAATTTAGTTAATGGGTTAAGAAGTCACCAAGTTTGAAAGTAAAGAATTTCAAAGAAAGATGATTGATCTGATAATTGAAGTTATTTTTAATGTTTGTTTATTAACTGCCCCCTGGCCTTCTGTCATTTTGGAAAAGTGCCCCTCAGGAAAGGCAAGTTGTGTATCGCTGTCCTACATGCTTAGAGGGGGAGGTGAGGTGTTTGCAACCAGCAAACTCTCCTCTAGATGCCAGTAAATCGGCCCTTTGCATAATCTTGTCTTATAGAGAAGCCCTGTGTCAGAATCTACTTTAAATATTTTGTTTTATTCTCACGTGCTGCATGTTCTTAAATAAAGCTGCATTTATTTAACTTCACGTGATTCAAATAGATGACAAATCAAAGCAGGGAAGCTGTTGTGGGGGCTTGTGGCAGCCTACCAACTATTTAAGACATTCTGTCCTGGTTTCCCATGTAATTTGTCACACATCTGTGTGTGGTTCATTTACCACAATATGGCCACACAGAAGCTTTAATTTCTTAATCAGCTGCTCAACAGTTTCTTGATGGATAAATTATGTTTATGGCTTTATTATGATTTGACCATTGTAACTTTACAACACAGTCATAATTTCAGTTCATTATTGCATGTAGGGAAATTTTTGTTTGGACACCTCCAGGCAGGTGAAAGTGACTCTTAAAAAAACCACAAGGCAGATGCTTACTGACATGAGTGCTTGACCTCTGCTTTAAAGGGACAGTTCACCCCAAAATCAAAAATATGTATTTATCCTCTGGCCTGTAGTACCTATTATCCATCTAGATTGTTTTGGTGTGAGTTGTAGAGTTGTGGAATCTGCCTTCTGTTGAATTATAATGGTAGTCTATAATGGTAGTAGTAGAAAAAAAGTAGTTCCTACATGAAGCTGCTCTCCACAAGATCTGTGGATTATCTTCAGTAACCAGGTCACGATTTCTGGAAAGAGGCATTGCTGAGTTTTTCAAATGTATGTTTTGGCGTTTTGAGCGCAACAGTTTAGTCCCATTATACTGGAGAGAAGACAGATATCTCCATGGAAACTTTCATGTGTCACATAAAATGAGTTGTCTTGATTTTGACACGCTCCCAAAATGCATCCCAATTTTGTTATCCATGCACTTAAGGCATCTAGCTGTTAGATGTGAGTATATACCCAAGTGTCTCAGTATCATAGAGTTGTTTCCAGCTCTGTCACTCTAGTCAAGTGGTTGTAGTTAGTAACATTATTAGTAGCAGCTTAGCAAAATTTCTGTGATGTGATTTGATTTTTAAGCAAATCTAGATTTTGGGTTTAAAGCCTTGTTTGTAGGCTACCAAAACTAAAACAAGCATTATTGGTTATTTTGACTTTATTACTTATATTACTTTGTATATTACATTTTTTCTTAAATTAATTGTATATAGTTGGACACTTGAATGCCTACTTGCCATTATTTTTCCTAGTCTTCTGCTTTCAGAGCTAGTTATTATTAAGTTATTCTAAAACCAGTAATAATTGAATGCAGAGGCAGTTATGTAATATGATAACAAGTAGACACTCTTACAATTACAACCAGCCTCTTGAGGACAACCTTAATTCTGATATAGCCCAGGATGAAATTGAGGTTGACGCCCCTGATCTACATAGATAAATAGCATACGTGCCAGAGGGAAAATATCCATTTTTGATTTTGGGTTGAACTGTTCCCTTGTGGAGTTAGCATGCAAGTCAGTAGCAACTAATTCCTGTGCAAACAGTGGTGCCTATCCATCAAGAATATGGACTTCAATGCCTTAAAAACCACACTGGCCTATTTATGCTGTATTCAGTGTGATAACTCAAGTGTTTGGGTCTCTCTTAGACAGGTTACCTTTGAAAGGTTTAAATCTCTGTGACCTTTACACAGGTAAAATAAGGGTAAAATATGGCTCTGTAAATTGATTTCTCAGCTGGTTCTGTTGCACTTTTTCATGGTTATTTACTTCCTGTCGAATGAAAACATTTTTATAATTCTGTAGTGTTTTTTAAGACTGTTTTTTATTCTCCAGTCTGGAGCCATTTTTTGTATATCAGCAGTTTTATGCAGATAAGTCCACACATCAAATAGGATTTACTAAAATTTACATACAAATAGAAACCTCTGATAGGTGACATCTTTTTGCCATTTATTCATCTAATTTGAAATATGAAGCTCGTGGCCTTTTTTCTGCTCTTTGTGTCATCCCTTCTCCAGGTTTCAATGGCTTCTTTACGCAGCAGCCAGGCACAATCTGTTGTCTGCAAACCACATTGTTCACCTTCAAACAGTATCTGTTACTGTCAGACACTTGGTGAACACCTAGTCATGACGCTGTAAAAGGGAGAAACTTGATCATCTAGTCCACAGTGGGTGTGTGTATGTATACTGCCACATCCTGTTTTTTTTTTTTGTTTTTTTTTCCTGTAGCGTGGGGATGAGGAGGGCTGACACACTTTTTTTTTACATATCACCTCTCCCTCAAGGCATGGTTGTAGGAATTATCAGGGAGCGTGTTCACAGATGAGATGACACCAAAGCTCTGCTGTATCTACAATATTTCGTGTTGACAAGAAAATACTTGAAGAGCGTTTCAAAGGCCTCAGCTCTTTGCTCAAAGGAAGAGAGAGCTCTCTGCAGATATGAGATGTCGAGGTGAGATTTTTATTTTATCAGAAAAAAAAAAACACTGTGGTTTGGTTGTATATCTGTAAATCTTCATCTATCTGTCCTCTGCGGTTGACAGCTACTTTGCGCCTTCCTACCGTAATTGTTGTCCTCCTAATAATATTGGGAATCTCCGTCAGTTTCTTCGATGCATGGGAGAAAGCAAGAAATATTATTGGTGAGCTCATTTCTACTTATTACACCTTAAATCCACTGCTGCCTCATTTCATCCAGTTTAATTTGCCACATTTTAATAATTCTGTCACCATTCTTTTATTTTAGGGTTTAATGACACAGATGGAATCCAGCCAACTTTCAAAACAGGTAAATTCAATCAAGAAGGAACTCATCTTTCTAATTAATACATGACTTCCACATTAACTCTATAAACTGTATGCCCAATAGTCTTGCAAGATCAGTGTTAAAGAAATTTATCATACAACTACATTATGCACAGTTTGACCCTGAACACAAGATACAGGCAGATCCCTTTTTTCACCCCTCAGTTCAGTTAGTGTTTACCATCACAAAGTCTTTGCTTTATGTGTGTGTGTTTGTGTTTGTGTGTGTTTTATTGTCTTTATTGTGTGACGCACTTTGTGCTGCACTCTCTTGATTAGTTGATTTAAAGAATTCCATTCATTAGGACAGGACAGGCTCCTCCACTCTCATGGCCAAAATGTCACAATTGAAAAATACCTGAGCGAAGTACAGCAGTTATACAGGCTTGGCAAATATTCGGGTAAAAGGTCAAACTGTGTGTAATGATAAATTTCTATTACAATCAGAAGTACTTTTCTCTCTGTTACAGCACAGCACAGCACAGCAGCTCCTGAGCCAAAGTGCAGTCTCTCCAGAGTCTGTCCACCTGACCACTTTGCTTTGCTTATCAAGAGCGGAGCAGCTAATACTGTCGGACCAAAGATCTGTTTTGAGGGTAAAATGTATGTGTTTAGTATGGTAGAACCTGAATTAAAGCACAGTAGGCAATTTTAATGTACACCACACATGCAACCTCATTTTGTTGGGCTTGAAGTGGAACTGTAGACCACATATTAAATAGTGGACGGACCTTCCAGGTCTGAAAAATGAGGCCAACACAGAAGAAGTGCCTTAAACCTGCATTCTCTCTAATGGCCAGAAGGAGGCAACTCCACTGACTTCAAAAAGAAGTACGATTGTTTGGAGTCTTGTGAGAAAAGGACCCTACCTCTCACTTGTTTATGACCTCAGTAAACTGTTCCCTGAGTGAGTTTATGGTCTCAGTTACTAGTTTCAAGTCTGCTTCAATAAAACATGATGTTCATTTTGTAAACAAGTCAAGTCATTCTCAGTGAGTCTGTCCGCTGCAGCACACAGGGCTCACGAAACTCAGATCAAACTGTCAAATTAGACGGTGCTGATCAAACATGAATGAAGACGCTGTTACTACATTGCTTTTTCCTTGTTGAAGTGTTCTCAGAAACATATTTTTGTAGACTGTTTAGTTATAAAAATTTAGTTAAGAAAGATTACGACCAGACAGGCTACTAGAATTTCCTGCTGCTCTGCTCATCTCATTTTCACATAACTGGGAGCTCATTCAGACATTTACACACCTTGTCTTCCTGGCTCAGCATGAGATTATGTTTGTGTGACTGCTTTAGCCGCAACCCTTTTTACAGTAAAAGCTCTTTTTATATCCATTTCTTCAGCACACTGCCTGTGTAATAGCCAGCTAGCAGACCCGTCAGCCGGTGTCAGCCTCCTGTGCATTCACTAAAGACACAAAATTACAACACTTCTCATCTTAAGTGACAAACCACTCAGTTAAAAGAGGATTATTATACAGGAGGGTTAATTATTCAAATTATAAAGGAACATTTCAATTAAATATTACTGCACCATACAATGGTCAATTTCCACTCATGTAATAATAAAAAACTCATGAAATAATACTGCCTATTACAGCTTTAACTAAAGATGAAAATAGTAACTCTGCTGTTTATTGGTATCTCAACAGCATTATGAGTCATGTGCTGAATAATGTGGGACCTGGACTTAACATCGTGGTGGTAGATGGTGAGTAAAATAATCTTGTTAATTACTTGTGCACTGTAGGATTTGTTAACTGAATAATACATATAGTAAATAATTTCAACTGGTAGTGTCCTTCCTTGAAAATGATCATTTGTTAATAGTTTTGAGCTTGAAAGTTTCTGTTTGAACTCTGAAACAGCAGTTGGTAAAACAATCTGGGTTAAGGTCTAGTAATCAGCTGTTCTGGATATTTTGAACATATTGTATGCAGTCTGTCTTAAAAGTTTTGGTAGTATATTGTAGTATAACATCTAAATAAAGTGTCTGTAAGACTGAGAAAAGTCCTTTAAAAAAAAGGCATTTTAAAAAATTCCACAACAACTGCATAAACTAATTTGTTTTTTCCATCTCAGGTGAAAATGGAGATGTGGAAAAGTTTGCCCATCTTAATATGATAGATCAAAGTAAGATTTTCTAATCCTTTCAATCCTGTTTTCAATTTTTAAGTTTATTGAAATGCTAGTAATTATTATTATTATTATTTAGATTGTTTTTTTTTTTTATGATGACAGAAAAGACAGAAGAGAACCTGACTTTCTTGAGGCAAATAAAACCTGGAATGATTGTTTTGGTCGCCTCGTTTGATAATGTGACACCAAAGTAAGTCTAAAGCCGGTGATTCAAGAACTAAAATGATTTTATGACACACAGTATGACCCTTTTTTTTCTATTTTGTGGCAGACTGACAGATGAAATGAGGGAATTATTTGTTGGAATGGGAAGCACTTTGATCAAGACCATGAAAGAAAGAGACAACTGGGTGTTTGTTGGACGAGTAGGGGCAGAGAACAAAAGCGTCTATGAGAAGGTTAGTGGGTCTCTTTCCTGCAGTTTCATTTTGTTCCGTGCATGTCAGAAAAGACCATCTATTTTAAACATATGCAGAAAGTAAAAAAGAAAGCATAATAACTGATATCTTTTTCCCTGTTCACCTGACAGCAAAGTGTTAATGATAAGAAAACCAACATTTATGAAGGATGGCCGGAGGTGGTGGAGGTGGGCGGCTGTTACCCCAGGACCCTAACTAATGGACTTAAACTTTAAAGGACTTTTGTGATTTAAAAAAAAAAGGGGGCAATATGCTGCAAGGTTCTTCTTGTTTAATTGCCTTTCAAGATTTCCCTGTAAATATGATGCCACCCCAAATAGTTTTACATTCTCTCTAAAACTGAACTTATTGGACTTCCTCCTCTGTTGCTCTTTCTGAAGTTTCCTTGAGTTATTTTTATTTTCTTTTGTCCCAAATTGAAGTCAAAGGATAGAAGGTGTCATATTTTGTACCGATTGTAAAGCTGTCAGGCTGAGGGAAGTTTGTCATTTGTGATTAAATAAAACTGGGTAGTGTACTTTAATATGCCTCCAGTTTTGTTATATTGGGATAAATTAAAAATATATATTTTTTCAGTTCCTGGAGTTGGAGGATCATTTATTATTGAATGGTCAATGAAAACCAGGCACTCAAGGTTTTATAACCTGCAGTGCCCTTAATATATTTTTCACCTTTTTTCTCGACTTTCTGTGGAAACACTTCTTTTGTTCTTACATCAATTTTTATTATTTCCATTCATATCTGCTGCCTACCTTTGCCTTTCTCACCACTGGTGGAGGAAGTTGTATATTTGAGGAACAATACCAGTACAAAACAGTGTAAAATACTTCATTACAACAAAATCCCTGCTTTCAAAATCCAACTTATAGCTACTACAAGGAACATACTTCATATTTTGTTGATTTTGGAGGCCCCTGTGGACAGAAGTGTTTCCACTGGCATAACCACAAAATATAATGTCATTAACTAAATGAGCTAAGAAATTCTCTGAAGACTGTTTTTTCTGATTTTATGGAAAATCCAACCTGGTGGCAGACATTAAGAATAACTAAATAAAAAGCCAGTCTTGTCATGGATGGTCTCATTTACTTATGTGTGTCATATAGAGGCATCAGTATTAAACTGAGCCTGTTTCATAATGTGTTTAGAAGTCCTGGTAGTAACATTAAGTAAAAGTACAGATATAGTATATTATCATTGTAACAAAGTGTATCAGCATTTTTCTGTTGCTGGTTGAAGTGGTGTTTTAATTAGTTTACAGATTAGCCACCTGGAAACTGGGAAAATGTCAAAAGGGCTGCCAGACTATGGGCTTCTTGGAGTTCTCTGAATGGATCATCACAAGTGCTGCAGGAATGAGTCCTAAAACAAGAAAATGAGTTAGCATATTAACATTTCCAGTTCCCTCGTGTTTTGTTTTGTTTTGTTTTTTTTGAATGGGTTTATTATTATGTCTGAAAGCAAGTCTATGGACTCAATTTTCACATTTTATGACGTCAGTAAATATCCCTCACATGAATGTTGAAGCTTTTGCGTGTCTTTAAAAAATGGCAGTTGCCAACAACTGGTTAAATGAGACTACACTGGTTGTCATGGACATCACACCAAATGGCGAATGTAGAGCAACGCTAACCTCCAGGTTGGCACACAAAAGTCCAGTATTCCTGCTGCACTCTATTACAATGATTTTTTTTTTAAAAGAGCCTTTCATTATTTTTATTTTAAAACATTATCCATGCAGCCCAAAACATTTTAATTCAACCCAGTTGTAGCTTTTAATAAAGACAGTCTCGTGATCTCCTTGATGCAGCAGATGTGAAGATCAAATCAGGGTAGAAACTTGAAATTAAGCAGGTATGAAATTTAGCATTACACCAGCATCGCCAGGCTAAAAGAAAATGAACTGGGATATCACTGTAATATGCACTGAGGCTGTGCATTGCTCTTTTTCATGTTTTGGTGAAGCTGTTGTATTATTATGTGCTTTAATGTCAAGCCTTTGTATTTGTGCTGAATGTGCCTTTAGAAGAAGAAATCATGTTGTAGCACCTAGCTCTCTGTTGCTCACAGATTGGGTTGATTTTTGTCAGCATAAGTCAGTGATCATTGTAGCGACCATTGTGTGTATTTTTTGTGTGTGTTCTGTGTTGTGAATTTCTGAATTCTCGTCAGTTATCTCGCCTGTTCATCCTGCTGTTGTCTGACAAGAGATACAGAAGTATCTGCCTGCTGCCGTACCACTGGACTACAGCGCTGCTTCATCCCTTAGGCTGTGAGACCGTTTATTATTTATGTTTCATCCTCAGCACTCTACCAGGCAAAATAGTTTGTTTTATTTTTATTTCTGTGACATTAGCTATTCAACCAATTACCAACTCGATATTCCTCCAGCATTTTCTGTTCTCTAGGGTTGGTCTTCCACTTGGTTGCTGTTTCCCCCGGCCTGGAGCTTCATCATTGGTCAAAACACGGAGAGAAGTTTTCTCTCTCTGACATTCTTGGCTGCTGAAGTAGAGAGAGAGAGGAACCTCAAATTATTACTGAAACAGTGTCCACTGTGAGCCCAGGAGGTCTCTGTGCTGAAACAATCTCTGGTACTGAGGACATGGGAGTCACCCATGGAAAGAAGGTAAGTTTGTCCATTTTTATTCTTCTATTATTTTGGTATGTATCGCTTGAAGTCACATTAAGATAATCCAACAGAAGCATCCATGTGGCAAAAATGTTTTCTGGGCATGTATTATGTGTTTGAGGAGATTAAACCCCAGTGTTACAGTATGTTCTCTGATTTGTACAGTATTCATTGTGTAATCTCCATTACATTTAAGCTTTTATTTTGCAGAACTTTTTATTTTTTATTTCCCAAAGACAGTGAGTTCTTGCTCCAAACACAGGTCTTTATCCAATAAAAAAGAGCCTCGCCAGCCAATGCTGGAGAATGGGCCTTGGAGAGTGTTTATCCCGTCATGTCCTATTAATTCTTCTCCACACAATACCCGCTGTCGGAGATTTAGCCAAACAGCATGACTCTCCCCTCATCAACCAAACAGCAGCCAGTAGCAGAGTTGTCATTAAAATGCCTCATTTAGATTGTACTTTTCCCTCAATCTGACAATTCACCGTCATCTTGTTTAAACTTTACTTTATTTGTATCTTGGCTGCTGGTTTTTGAACACATTTAGTGGTGCTACTGTATGTTGTTTGTGTGGAGGCCCTGGAGAACATGGTGCAGCTGAATTGCAACTAATGCCAAGCCTACAACGATCATTATGTAACATGTGCACGGATGAATGGATGGATAATGAAACTCTATAGCTGGGCTGCAACAACAAGAAGTAATTCTTATACTCAATTAAGTCATGGTTTAACTTAAAATTATGTTGCACAGCACCTTCAAACTATCTTAAAATCAAGAAAGTTTGGTTTTTACTCCAAACCTAGATTAAATTAAATCTCCATCAAAATTTTAAACTCCGATTTAAAATACAGGAGGTTTAATTTTCAAAATAGCAGCTTTTTTTAGATTAATTGAGCAAGATAATCAAGTTCGTCAAAGAAAGTTACGTGACAAAGTCAAATCAGTCGACTCCAGATGATAATTTAGCCAACAATTTTTTTTCTTAAATGAGAGCTTCTCTGCCAGGCACTCATGAGTGGCCTAACTAGGCTACCTAACTTTTAAGCTAGCTAGGTGCATACTATCTCCAGGTAAATATTTGCACTAGACACTATACCAGCAAACATCCCACAATGCAATGCAGTAGTAACGACAACAGATAGCAACTAAGACATCTCTGTGTAATGTCAAAATGCTTCAATTTAAATGTAAATAAGGTTTCACTTTACTAGGCGTCATATGTGCTGTTTTTTAAAATTAGTTCATTGTTGCCACGGGTTTCCATGGTTATGTGTCTCCAGCAGGAGTCTCTCAAGAAGTGACATTATACACCCTGAGCAGTGCGTCCAAAAAGATTCATGCTAGAACTAATCTTAGTTTCTAATCGTTTGTGGGTGCAACCTAGTCTAGCAGATTGTGCTCAGAGCAAGAAGTATAGTCTGTCATCCTTGTTCTACTTTAAACAATTAAATAAATTAAATCATGAAAAAATGCATCAAACAGCAAAACCAGAAAGAATCACTTTACTTAGCGGTCCGGTCTGAGTCCCACAGGGGAATATCTCTTGCCCGATAATTAATTCTGCTCAAACTCCAGAAAATGAGGAGCTCAGTGGGAATCAAACTGTGTTTTGTTTGATCCTGCCATTAATGAGGTGGCAGCCCTCCACCTCACCAGTAAGGGCACTCGCTTCACTGGACATGTGGAATCAGAGCTGACACTTCATTTGTCTGTCAGCATCATAATACGGCTTTGTGTTGGTCTCGCTGCCATTTGGATGAACCTGCATTCTTGACCTGACTGGAGGATTTCTATTTGCAGTGCTATCATCTGCACCTTTTTTTTTTTTTTTTATTTCATACACATTTTATCCGGCATTATAAAGAACACTGCATCATAGGGCAAAGACTGTAATAACTATGAAATATATTCTATTTGACATGTTACTGTTTTTTTTTCTCATGACAGAGAGATCTGCAACATTTACCAGGTCGAAAGGAGACACACCTGAACGGGTCTGGTGAGAAATCTAAAAATATCCCGTGTGATGCGCCTTGTAAGTACATGTCTGCCAGTTTATGTTCAACAGCAACTTCGATAGCTGTTGTTGAGCACTACACACATACAATATCGCAGTAGATCAGATACCAACTTATTATTTTTATAGTAAAATTAGTGTCTACATTTATTCATGTTATACCTCTAAGGAACGTCTTGCTGCCTATTATCACCATTATCATAAAGAGGTTGAGTGTGGTGTCTGCCTCTTTGTGACAGGGAGAGGAAGTTGCAGGTATCTGGTGGATCTGTGCTATAAAGCAGAAGCATTTTTATTAATTCTAACTGTCATTAAAGAATAAAGGAGTGAGCCCTAATTTGTTAACTCAGTGAGCTGTTATGTAGATGTCAATAAACCATTTGTTCACCGTCTTTCAGCATTCGACTCTGTAAACTGTTTAAAGCGAGGCTGTGTAGAAACACAATAGTCCTTTTTACAAATGAGGAGTTGAGTCACATCCTCTGGCTCCTCCACTACAGAAGCAACAAAACACAACCTTCAGTACACCCAGGAGTTTTATTGCTATCACCTTACTTGGTTTGGTATGACCTTTTGGTGGCCAATGTTTGCTGACATAAGCAAACTTTTGGTGATTTATTAACTTTTAAGAGGCTGATTGCCCAATGGGAGCTACTACAGGCAGCAGTGTCTCTCTATGATTGTTCTTCATGAATACGCATCACTATACTTATCACCTTGAAGGTAATACTACTCTATTGAGCAGTGGTTCCTTAAATTGACTCCATTTCCAACATCGAGTAAATTCTTGAGCATATTATAAGTGATAAACTCTACAATTAACTCAAATAGTGAACACAATATATATATATATATATATATATATATATATATATATATATATATATATATATATATATATATATATATATATATATGTTGAGCTCAGTGTTTTATGTTCATTGTTGGGTTTAGGTTTGATTTAAAAACAAATTTGCAGAATTTCCACCCATTAAAGCATTTTTTCACTGGAGGCCATGATAATGAATTGACAGCTGTATGTGCACTGTGTATGGTAGTGTAATGTTCAGTACTATAAAATTGTAATCCTACTATTAATCCCCATTTTTTACTAAATGTATCTGTAAACTGATTACTCCTTTTTTAAAAACTTGTAACATGGAATCCAGATCCTTTTTTGTATCCAGATTACATAATCCCATTACATGCAATCCATTACTCCACAAACCTGCTAGCTAACTAACTAAAAAACTAACCAACTAAATAATGAACTAACTAAATAAAGAAATAAAGAAATAGTGTATGTAAAATTGCAAGTGCAGTTTATAATACTGCAGTTTAACCAGTTGTAATTGTGAATGTTTTACTTGTAAGCAGGATGAATACTGTATGAGAAGAAAAAGCTGCACACCGACATGATCTTGGTCTGAAAATTCTTTTTCAGTCTCTGTAATGCAGAAAAACCAGAGGGAGCAGCAACACCAATACACAGAGCTTCAGGCTCCTCCTCTACAGAGTGAAGAGGAGAGCCATAATCTCATCAGACCACAAAAACCTCTCAATCCTTTAATGGCCTCCAGGAGCCACCAGGAGCTCCATAAAGAACTGCGGATGACCCACAAAAGGTTGGACAGACAGTCGCACAGACAGTCGTGAGCACACTGACACCTCGGTTTCACTGTTTCTGTAAATCACGAAGTCCTTCTGTGTTTCTGTCAGGAGAGTGTCACAAGAGGCAAAGAGTGAACTCCAGAGAGCTTTAGAGAAGAGGAAATGGGAACAAAGGATGAAGGAGAGCAGGGATCAGGAAGAGGTGAAGAGGAACACATCACCGCTTCATCGGGAGCTATTGAAAAGACAACAGAGGCTAGAAAAGGTTTACGTTGGACATGCTCTCATTTTTTCCATATTTTTTGCAAAAATTCTCACAAACAAATCATCACAGTTGCTGACATGAACTCATATAATCTACTGTGAAATAATAGTATAAATAGCATAATATAAAGATGCTCAGTGTTTCTGATTGTATCTATGTGTTCTGCAGTCAGCCACTGGAGGGCAGTATAGACATTGTTTCAGACACTGTTGAAGTCCTGTCTGAACTTGTACAAGAAATACATTGATCACTATCCTTGTGCTAAGGCCCTAGTTATTATAGAAGGTACTGTGGTGGACTGTGCACGTTTACTCAAGTACTGCAATAAAGCTCAGTTTTTAGGCACATGGACTTTAGTATTTTTTGAGTATTTCTACTGTCTGACACTTTCTACTTCTAACTCCACTACATCTCAGAGGGAACTTCTCCTTTTTTATTTTACTACATTTGTCTGACAGCTTTAGTTACAAATTGCTTTACAAATTAAGATTTTTACACAGAGAACTTATGAAGAGTTTATAAAATGTGAAGTAAATTAAACAACCAAAGAGTTTATACAAGTGGCTGAAATGATTAGTCAATTTATAAATTAAATGATTGACAGAAAATAAATCCGCAATTATTCTGATATTCAATTAAGTCATTTTTCACGTTAAAACATTTCATGGTTCCAGCTTCACAAATGTGAGTATTTGCTAGTTTTCTGTAAATTATTTGAATAATTCAATATATTTTCAATAGTTATTACGTTTGAACTACTGAGTGGACAAAAACAAGTATTGTGAAGGTGTCACGTTGGGTATTTGTGACAGCCTTTCTCACTATTTTTTACAAAGCAAACAGTCAAACAATTAATAGAGACAATAATCAGCAGATTAATCCATAATGGAAATAATAATTTGTATACATAATAGTTTAAAATCAGCTTCACCTCAACAACTACAACAGTAAAATCCTGCTTTTAGATGAATTTGTCAGTAATAAAAGTCTATTGATATAATATATAATAGTTTAACAAGCACAGAAGACATTTTAAGCACTTTTACTTTTAATATTTTAAGTTCATTATCCTAATTAAACTTACATACTTTTACTTAAGTAACATTTTCAGTGCAGACGATTTTCATGTAATGGGGTAAAGATAAACAACTTCGTAAAAATGGTGCTTATTTCCCATGGCTACACATATGAGATTTAAATTTTAATTTTAGCATGTTTTCATTTCTCCACAGCTGGAGAGAGACATAGGACAACAGCGAGAAGGACCAGAGTTCCTCCGAGTCAAAGAGAGACTGAGACGAACTGCAGTGTTGGACGCAGGAGAAAAAGAAGTGTGATAGTTGTGATCTTTGAGTGGATGTTGCACGTTTTCTGTTGACAGTCAGTGCAATAGACTGTTTGGAATATCAAGAGGGAACACACATCACTATTAAGCGCTATCAGCATTAATGATCATTTAAGTGAAGTAAGACATTTGGCTGCAAATCATTGCAGTGATGAACTGCCCAAGGGTGGAAGAGGTACTGAAGGGGTCGTTTTTTTGTATGGATCAAACTGTGCTTTGATAAGTTAGAAATCAAAGTGTGCACACATAGATTAGCGATCCATTTAGATGACATCATTAAGTCTATATGGCTGGATTAGGCGGCTGGTTTGTTATGTAAACAGTGCAGTGATGACAGCTGAAACTGGATGTATAATTTAAACAGTAGCTGTATATGTATCATTATAATATGTCAGTGTTTTTATGTGTCTGCAGTTTATCTTGCTACTGTTTCCACAACACTCAGCAAGACGGACATTTTTCTTTGTTGTAAGTATTATGAATAGAAAGTTTTACTGCACAATTTTGCAATGTTTTTTGGGAGTATTCGGTTTTTCTTTCACGTGTAACTGTTTTATATGGCCATGTTAGATCCCTTATTCAGTGTTGAGAAGTGTACTGTCATCAATATACTGGTCAGAAATCAGGTATATTTGTCTGAGGTATCAAGAGGGCCCTGACACTGTGACACAGAATTATTATAAATCTAAGATGATTATCAAGATATTAAGATGTGGTGTACTTTGTGTGTCCTTTAATTATATTTACATTTAAAAAAGATAGTTAGCAACATAAACTTGATATGTTGAAGTGTTTTCTTATGACAAATTATTTCCACAGTGATGAAAAAAGGGGAAAATCACTACCAGAAAGTTCTTGAACATTCATTTGATCATGAATGATGGTTTTTAACCCAGAAGAAGACTCATTTTGGTAAATAATAGAACTTTTAGGCAGTGGGGGCCTAAAGGTTAGAAGCACAAACTTGTGAAGAGTAGGTCAGCAGTTCAGTCCCCCAAATCAGGCAGGAAAGACCTGGGTGAGGAAAGTGAACGACAGCGCTTGCCGCTTCCTCCGGTGAAGCTGCTCAGTGACCAGCAGAGAAAAGGCATGGTTATACTGGGCAGTAATACATTACTGTAATATTATTACTTTTCCCAGTAGTGTTAGTGTTACTGAGTTACCTTTTGCCCTTGGTAGGCTATCTTATGATGATGTGCACTGTATTTTTGACCAATCAGGGCATGTCACATTAGCTTCTAGCCAAAAAGCTAAATGAGAGAGAAATACTTTCCACAGGTGGAATAATCATTATTTCGAGTATTTTTGGCTCCTCAAGAGAGAATCTGTGGTGATGGAATCTGATTTGAAGGCCTCACTCAGAGAGATTGATCAGCAGTTCAACTTTGGAGCCGACACAGCCGCCAAGAAGGTACAAAAGTAAAAAAGTAATACAATGAGTAATATAATTAATTACTTTTGATACCAATTAATAAGTAAAGTAACAATTTTACTTTTTCATCCAGCAATAAATAAAAAGTAACATATTACACTTAATAAGTAACTTGCCAAACACTCATACTGGGCAGCTTCCAGGTGTGAATGTGATCTATTCATCTCAGTTAACTTTCCCTGAAATAAAACATTTATATGAGATTCTAATTATAAGTATACAGGTACACCAGAACAACCAAGCTGATAGTCATCATCTTCTAATTCTCTAAACAGACTAATCTAATCTAATTGTTTGAGGCTATAATTTATAGTGGTGCTGTTCAGGTTGCATTACATTGCACATGTGTTCATTGTTTATATTGTATCTTTGAAATCACTGGTTGTGCATATTATTCACTCAGCGGTAGAAGAGTAGAGGGAATAGGAAGCCAAGAGGTCAAATGAGTGAAATACACATTCTTAAAAATCAATGTCTTCATTGCATTTGTAAATTTTA
Source organism: Lutjanus erythropterus (assembly GCF_056507025.1). Taxonomy (NCBI): domain Eukaryota; kingdom Metazoa; phylum Chordata; class Actinopteri; order Lutjaniformes; family Lutjanidae; genus Lutjanus; species Lutjanus erythropterus. The sequence goes on from NC_139318.1 coordinate 27,042,509, forward strand.
CATTTGCTTTTTTTTTTTTTTTACAAACCACAGTGTTGTTTGCTGCAGTGTTGCACATTTAGGAGACGAGCTCTGTTGATTCTTTCAATTCTTTCCTCCTTGATATGGAGCTACCCCAACCCTGTTGCAGTTACATGATGTGTTTTTTTAAAATTACTAACCTCAGCCTTGTTGTCATTAACATTATTACCTGTGTATGTGTGTGAATTTTTACATGTAATATCATTTTTGTTTTCTTTTCTGTTGTTCTTTATTGACACGTAAATTGTACAGAGACTCTCTGTGTGATGTGCACTTTAAATAAACTGAAGTTGAAGTAAAGCATACATCTAAAAATAAAGCTATTGTATGACGACAGAACACACAATGCATAGACAAGGAAGTTTTATTTAATTTCCTGCGATCATGTCTCTGTAGGTACAAATCATTGTATTTTCTTACATCTTGTTCAATAACCCATGATGCATTGCATCCATACATTTGTAGCTCAAAACAGCTTTTACAAAAAAGGATATACAATATATACTTATATTTATATATATAATATACACGTGTTTCTTTATGCATTTAGATGTGTTTGTAATGGGTAAAATAAGCTTTAAAAAAAACACAGCCAAGTGGAAACAAATCCAAGGAAAGGTTCAACATAAGGTCATTACCAAACAAATAATAGCCAGGTTATCAAAGTCATCAACATTGGCTATCTTACAGTTAACATGAAGCCCTTCACACACAGTTTGCATATTTTCCACAATTACAGTCATGTAAATCCAGAGTGAATGCCGTGTTTTACTGTACTATGGACTGGAAAGTATTGATGGTAGATGGAGGGAACCGGTTTTATGTGGGCAATAAATCTTTTTTTTATGGGGTGGTTGGCTATTTCTAAAGCTAACTAATAAAAATATGGCATTATGTCATGGCATACCTTAAATTAATAATGTTATGGTGTGATTCATGTCAGGAATATCAGGTGTTTTCAGCCAGCTGTCGCAGAGATAACTGTCTCATTTTTCTTCTTATCAAAACATTGGCTTCCTTCATCAGTGTCGTATATTTATAAGATGACGGCGTATCTTAATCCACAGTAAAACATCCCCTCCTCACTGTATGGCTTTAGTACTGTAGTTCACGTACTCAGGGGGACACCTGTAGAACTTGCACACTGAAGGCTATTCCATGGCAGACAGATGATGTTTAAAGCCCCATGATATTTTTTTTTTCATGTTTTGTACTGTGGCTGGCACTGTGTAAAATTAAAGGGATAGTTCGGATTATTTAAAGTGGGGTTATATGAGGTGCTTATCTATAGTCAGTGTTAACCTACAGTAGATGGCGGTCAGCACGCGCTCAGTCTGGCGAAGCAGAGAAGTGTACCAGCATGGAAGCTAAGTAATGTACTGCTATGGACTTTGTCAGCAACAATATTTTATTTATTTTATATTTATTTTAAGCACTTAAAAAAGGTAAACTGAAAAAAAAAACAATATTGCTTTAACTGCACAATATATTTAGAATATTTTCACCTCATTAGTTTGTTGTCAGACAGCCTTTTCTGATGGGAAACTGCTGATATATGTGCCAAATAGTGCTCTCTTCAAAGGGACCAAACTCCATAGGTAAAAACACTGGAATTGTGTGTCTGCTGCTGCCTCTATCTGTTAGTTTGTTTGTGTTATTGTGTGACTTCAGTGAATCCAAGTTATTCTTTTAAAACACCAAAGTCACACAATAATACAAACAAACTAATGGGATTAGGACTCAAGCTACCAAGGGCCCTGCAAAAGTGCTCAAAAGATTTTGGTTAAGAAAGGTTTTTTTTTAATGTTTTTGCTTATAAATTCTATTTTTCTAAAAATCCACATGCTAAAATGGCATCTGAATGCTTAATTCAAGAGTGTCTCAGGGCCTCTACTCTAACCTGGACTGTTCAATGATCTTACTGCACATCTGCAGAAATGATTCGGGAAGACAGTAGGCAACTTAAGCAAAGAAAACTTAAGCAAAGCTACTCCTGTGTTGCTGAAAAAATGAGGGAGCAAAATGATACCGAAAGATAATACCAACCCCAGCCACAGCTTGTTCACCCTGCTGCCATCTGGCAAGAGATGCAGAAGTATCTGCTGTTGTACCTCCAGACTTCAGAACAACTACTTTCCTGAAACTGTGAGACGCCTCAATTCACCCTCAGCACTCCACCATAAATAACAGTTGATATTTATGACTTTTAATGATGACTATGAATTTCTTTGTGGATTGAAAAAGGGGAAGAAGGATGTGCAGGGCCCCATGCTTGCATTTGCCTTATGCCCCAAAATGACTGAATCTGTCCCGGTAAAATGACAGATTTGCGTGGAGTCTGTTTGCCTTGGTTTCCCATCACAAAAGACTGTCTAATGGCAAAGTAAAGCTCTGAAAATATTCTAAATATAACCTACACACATAAATTGATATTGATTTTTTTCGGTGGCTAAAATACCTTTAGTTGCTGAACCTGTCTGCCGCAGGACATTGCTCAGTGTCTGTGCTGGCACCCCTCTCTGCTTCTCCAAACTGTGAGCATGCTGACCCATATCTACTGTAAGTAATACAGTGACCACCAATAAGTACCTCATACAACCCCATTTCAAATAATCTGAATCATCTCTTTAGGATATGTGTATTTTTTCTGCTTGTGCCTGGGTATCAGACAGGGAATAAACAGTTTAAGAGATTCTACATAAGCAACAGCAAGAAAACCGACTGAAAAAGGAAACATCTGAGTTGTAAATAAACATAGTACAGGAGAAAATGTCACTCAGTTAGAGACTTGACCATCATAGTCAATGCAAATGATAAGTCCACTGTGCTGTGTTGTACTTTTGTCAACAACATTACTTCTGGTGTTACTCACTTCACATTATATAGCTCAAAATTACAGTATTACATCTTTTTTTTTTCAATACAACAGAGTAATAATAATCATGTGTGTTTATACTAATTGATCATCATTCATGTAAACATATTTAACCAGGTCATGCAAACAGTAGACCAAAACTTCTTCCACTAGAGGTGCACAGCACAGAGCAGGCGGAGCACCCAGACTGAGATCCCTCCGACTCAGCATAAGACGCAAAGACTGACAGCGGGGCGGACGCTTGCCAGGAACAGAACAGGGAGGATGAGTGTGATATTAATATGATTGTTTTCTTCCCATGCATAGAGGAGTCTTAACATGAGTGCAACTCCTCCTAACATGAAGGAAAAGGTCCGATTCCTGTGATTTACGGACTTACGGGGATCTCAGTTTGAGCCTCTGATAACAGAACAGCCATAAAACAAAAAAAGAAAGAATGATATTCATACATTTTCATTGTTTTTCCCCAACAGAAGCATGCAGACACTCCAGGTCAGAACCGCTCTTCACAAACCCAGTCTGAGCCAGAATATAGAGTCCAGAATCACCCTCCACTTCCCAAAAAAGGCTTTAAACAAAAGTAATAACACTTAAACGTGACAGAAACATCTAATATGAGAAAAAAGACAAGAGTGACCAAACAGAACAAATGGGCAGGTGGCATCAGGAGTGAAGACATGCCTATTCAACTAAACAGCTACTTGGTCAGTGACTGGATTGTGTCACATTGATGGGTAAAGAGTATAAAGACATGCAGGAGTAGCTTTCAGTACTGTTTCCCCCCAAGAAAGCTTTTTTTTTTGTTTTGTTTTTTTTTGTTTTGCCCTGTCTGGCCAGATTTTTGGAGAAAGCTGCCGGTAATGTAGAGCATATGAGCCAGATGGATGTAGATGGACAGTAATTGCGGTTAGAGGTAGATGTGACAGATAATGTGAGGACAAAAATAATGGAGAAGACAGCCTTTAGGCCACTGCCTCGTCTTTGATGAAGACTCCAGAGGCTTCCTGAAGCTAACATCCAGAACCACTTCTTGTAAATGTGCACGCTGTCTGCTATAGCTGCACAGAGGACAACTACATGTTAGGTTGCTTGGGGGTTTATTTTAGGATAATCCTGCAGACAGGCCCTTCCTTTCCTTGCATTCTGTTGTGCAACAAAGTTAAAAAGTGTGTTTATCTTAAGTCAGGATGTGTTTTTTTTTATTATTTTGGACAAAGACTTACAGTATGTTTCTCCTCCACACTGTGACAGTGACCTGCTCACTGTGGATGTACTCTGGTGGGCACTGCCTGATAACTACTCTGCATTCCTGGCCAGACTGGGCGGGCGGGCGGGCTCTGGGCGCTCCAGGGATACAATGTCACCATGACAATGGGAGGCTGTGCTCAGACGCGACTGGCTGGCCTGCAGCAGTAGGTGCAGCTCCTCAGGCTGTCCCGATCTGTGCTGCCCTCAGTGCTTCCACGACGGCCATCTTCATAGTGGGACACTGGAGATTAGAGCAAAACAGGGAACATGAAGTTAAAATGAATTCTGGTATTTGGCATTTAGGTGTCTTCTCATAATTGTGGCTATTCCGACAGTGGGTCATGATACCTTAACACACACTACCTCCTTTCTAAAGACAAAGAAAATCCAACAACACATATCAGGGTATGCAGCGAGAACCTTCTAACTAGGGTTACCATATCTTTAAACGCCCAAACTGGAACCTTTAAGTGTTGCACGCATTCATGCACATGCACAAGTACAAGCTTATGCAGACACCACAAGTGTTTTCATCCAGATGGAGGACAATTGTTTCAGCACAAAACTCACCTACTGAGAGGATAGGTCTAAAACAAAATGACTTTGGTTCATCTGAAATTAGTGGAATTGACAATAAAATGTAATGTGGCTACAGCAGGAAAGTTAGTAAATCAGTCTGAATTGATCTTTGATTGAATATGGGTGGTTCTTACAGCTGTCCACTGCTACTTTACATGGTGTGACAAGCTTCTCCTTCAGTTCATAAAACCCCTGTAGCATCTGAAAGCAGCACAGCTGACGTGTTGATAAATCTATAGCCTCTGAGAAGTGTGACGCCAGAGTGTAGTGCTGCTATGCATGTTGACTGTGTTTACCTTAAGTAAATCACCTGAAAACAACACCAGACTGGTCCACTATAACCATATAGACCTCTGCAGAAATCAGATATTCTGCCTATTTATGAAGGAGCCATCTGGTTACCAGCTGAATCTCTTTTCATTTAATTTTCATTGTTATTATGGTAACTACTTGATGGAAAATCAGACTACATCTGTCTTTGGGTGATTTCTGATGTTGTGTGTTCATGTCGTGATGCTTCCTGAGGTAAAGCTTTCAGCTTCTGTCATATGCTCCTGTTAAACTTACAAATAAATAAACTTACATTTTGCAGAAGCCATTTAAAATGTTTGTGTCTCACTAAAAGTAAACAGCTCCCTGGACTGGATATTGTCTCTAACTGCATAGACCTCTACATCTGGGGCAACCAGCCGGCAAACCAAACAGCTGCCTCATCATCTGCACACTCTGGTTTGTTTACAAGTGTGAGGCTGTGGGCTGATGTCAATTTAGCGAGTGTGCATGCTAGAGAAGCAAACAAGAGAAGAACATTGTCATGTTCTAAGGACATTCAACAAAACTAACTGTTTTTTATAGGCCTATAGGAGGCCTACTATGAGGACGCATGTATGTCCACAGATACAGTGATACCAACTATGCACCTACGACAAATTCACAGCTCTGATGAACATTTCTGTGCAAGAAACTTTTCACCTCCCCAAAATCAATAGTCTGGTGAGTCAGTCTGATGGATCAAATGTCTATCTCTGTATATGCTAAGCAACACTCATGATCACAGGACATTTCTGTAATATCTGTTTAACTCTGTTTAAGTAAAATCTCTATATGAAGTTATAAATAATAAATATTTGTTATTTCTGTGGATGAATATAGTTTGCAAGATGGCTAACTATACTGGGAGCCTGGTGAACCAGCCAGTTGACCAGGAAGAAGATCACTATTAAGTTAGCAAAAACAGCAAATCCTGGGTGACAATTTCTGTTTGCTTTCAGTAACAAGTGTTTGATATATGGCGACTTGCAACTCCTTGTATTGATATATGTTGTAGAAGTATGCATGGGATCATGTGAAAGAGGGAAGATGGGGAGGACGAATGAGTGTGAAGAGTCATAGAGGGAGCGATGAAGCAGAGGTGAGTGGATGAAGGCAAGGAAAGTGGGAAAACTGAGATAAACAGGAGAGGATGGGTCAACCAGGTACAGTGTACATGTGATTAGAGGTTTAGCTTAGATGTAATATTGTTCCTGCAGTCGGTTAAAATGTAAAAAGGAAAATTTTCAAACAGGGTCTTATTTCTGTGTAGCCGTTCTAAATTTGGTTGTGCTAACTTTGCACTCACCACCCCTGTTGTAGAGATTCGGGAAACACGGATAACAATACAACACAATTGAGGCTGATCCCCCTCGCTGAGTCTCTTCTACACAATGTCTTAAACCAGGCTAATCCAGCACCCACCTCTAATGCCACATTCACATCATATGGGACAGATTATAGAGATGAGAAGGATTTCCCACCACTTGCAATCATTCAGGTCACCAGACAACTCAAGATTGTTTTGACGGCTGTATGATTGCAAAGTTGCCCCCAAGGTTAAAAAACTTTGAATATGTATCACCATATTTACTAAATTAAGACCCTGTTCACACCAGATCACAAGTGGACGGCACTAAATACAGTACTAGTGTAAACAACCACCAAGACACATTGTGATCTGATCAGTCAAAACACTTCCCAAAGTCATCTGAGAAGCATGTAGCACGACCACATTGTTGTGTAAATGTGATGCATCTCAGATAAGGGCATAACAGGAAAATATGTGCAGGATGTGGCGGTCCTGCATTCTCTTGCATGTTGCAAATTACTTTGTCCTGCCAATGTCAACAGTTGGAATAGCCTCTATCTTAAAAAGTGTAAAGCTGATAGTTCTTGAAACATCTTTGTTTTGTTTTTTTTGCTAACCTGTGCAAAGCAAATCTGGCAAATCTCTAGTAACAGACATAATAACTGTGAGAAGAGCCACTTGACCTTCCAAAAGGTGGGCTGTCCTTATGTTCAGCCCACCAAAAAACATTTTTAAACAGGGTCTTTGGTGCACAGGAACGCTATTTACCAGTTAGAAAATGGGAATTAGAGTAACACTGATATCACATGAACATTGCAGAAATTCATCCACCCTTGATGTTTATTACATCATTAAACCTTTAACTACATACTATGACATAATTCTTGTGAGTGAAGAGAGCCACATTGTCTGAAACAACGTTTGTTCATTTACTGTGAACTGATAACTTACAGCTCTCCTCCTCCCCATTCCCCAAGTCATCTTCCTCCTCCTCCTCCTCCTCTTCCTCTGGGAGCAGATGTCCATGGCAGGGACTGGTGGGAGTAATCTGACTGGGTCCCTCGAGACTAGTGCCCAGCTGCAACTTCCGCATGTGGCGCACCACCGCTGTGGCATTAAATGCTTGCTGCATGAACAGACAGAGGGAGAGGAAGGAGAAACCGTCTGTGCCTGACAGCTACTGAGGGAGGAAAACAGCAAAGGCGTACAAAAAGTGCTCCAGCTCCTGCCAATCTTAATTCTGCTCTTTCAGCAGGTCTCTCTATGATTGAGCTGAAACACTGACCTTCCATTTACTTTTGGCAAAGTTCTTCTTGATTTGAGCGCTGACAGATTCATGGATATTCTTGTCCAGAGCTGTGTCTCCACAGATCCTGCAAAGTCAACAAGAAATAGAGAACTTATAAGCACCTGAGGCACCTGACAGGAGCTTATACTACCTTATTATTCACTGATTAGTAAAAAGACAGATCGTTAAGAGTTACAGTCATTTTTGAAACAAAAATGCCAAACCTAAGGTGGTTCCAGCTTCTCAAATGTGAAGATTCAATACTTATCGTTGTCATACATATCATGTGAATATCCTGTAGTTAGTTCTGCACATTTGGTTGGATTTATTTTCCACAATATGTTTATTGTCGTTTTGTTACAACATCCCATACAGTTATATACACTATCAACACTTTGAGACCACAGAGGTCACACTTTATTTTACAGTACATAATAAGACATAACAAGCTGTACTTTGTATCGAATTAGAGAAAAACTAGAAATAATATGTTCTTTATTAGACAGTATTAGAGCCTTTATTAGACTCTTATTAGCCTTTAATAGAGGATCATTTGGAACACATTACAACATAACTGTACTGTAAACTGAAGTGAAATCACATATCTGCTATTTCCCCTTTTGGAAATAACACATGAACCAGATCTACCAAGTAAAGGGCAAAATTATGTTGTGGTAATGTAACGTAATGTAACGATTTGTATTTTATGCACTTTTGCACAACAGTGGGAAATAATACACTTTAGTTTACAGTGCAGTTCTATTGTAATGTGTCTCTGATATGACATGACACACCCATACCTGTACACATTCAACTTGCACTGATATCTGATAAAATGCAAATGAAACAAATTATTTGCCTACATTGTTTACAATATGTATAGGCAAAACATACATTTGCATTTGTTATAACAATGTCTATCTGCCCTTTGTCTTTCTTATATAATATGGTATCATCTGCAAATGATGAAATTGATTAGATTGATAAAAGAAAACATTTCAATATGTCACCTTGGGCTGTGGGAAATTACAATGTGCATTTTTCAATACTTTCTGACATTTACAGACAAATAGTTCAATCGTTTAATTAAGAAAATAAACACTAATGAAAATAATTGTTATCTGCAGCCCTACAGTTGATGATTTTTCAGAGTGGACACTTTTTTAATCTTATCCGTAAAATAGTAAAAATAGAAAGATGGCTGTTGGCCCAAGGTGACTTCAAATTATGTGTTTTGGTTGATCAGCAATCCAAATCCTAAACATAATCAATTTACACAGTTATAACACATGTAAACGCTGCAAATCCTCACATGAAGCTACAGAATGTTTGGCATTTTTGTCTGATTAATGCCTTAAAAATAAATATATTATCAAAGTAATTGTCTTAATAAAAAAAAAATTAGTTGGTTTGATCAATTTATGGACAAATAGTATAGTAGCAGTACAGTAGTTTAGATAATTTTTAAGATATAAAGATGATAAGTAGTTTATCTTCTGTTTTTACCATGGATGCTGGAGTGCCTGCTCACATGTATATCTCTTCAAAGGCTCTTTCTCCATCAGGTGACAGATGAAGTCTTTGGCTGCAAACACAAATGAAGTCCATGTTGTAATAGTGCACTGTATCTGATCTGTCATAGGTATTTTTAATAACTGGTAATACCTGAATCTGAGATGTCATCCCAGTACGGAGAGTCAAATTCATACTCTGCTTTCAGAATCTGCTCAAATAACTTGGCATCATTCTCATCGTAAAATGGAGGATATCCACATAACCTGAGGGATATTGGATCATAATCAATACTAGAAAAGGACCACTTTGCATACTTGTCAATGATGAATGGGCTCAGACTTACAGAATATAAGAAATAACGCCTATGGACCAGCAGTCCACTGCTTTGCTGTACGGCTTCTGAGCGAGCACCTCTGGAGCTGTGAAACAAACACACATTCAGGAAAAGTGGAAAATATACGACACGGAGCAGCAGTGAGGGGGGATTCAAATACTCTTGACCTTTCAGTAATACCATGTGATCTGACAGGTCAAGTTAAACAGGTAGAGAGCACTTCTGAAACACTTGCAATTGACTCAGTAGTGGATGAAAGAGGCTCTCACAACATGATGAATAAAGAAGGGGATATCAGCTGAAACAGCAAGTGCTGAGCTCACATGAAAGAGAGGGGGGGATGTGAGGAGAGACTGCATGACCAGAGAAATAAACGCCTTACCCACGTATCCAGGAGTACCGCAGGCTGTAGACATGACGCTGCCCGTTCCCTCAATCTTTGACAGTCCAAAGTCACTAATCATGATTTTGGAGTCTTCATCCATACTGTAATACAGTAAATTCTCTGGCTGCAAAAGACAACAAGAGTGATCAAAGAGGACAGTTTGCAAATGAGAAAAAAGGGTCAACTGTCTGTATCTATGCCTCTGTTTTCAGTGATACCTTCAAGTCTCTGTGGACGATCCCCATATCATGGAGATATTTGACTGCATCCAAGATCTGGTGGATGAGTTGGCTGGCATCTCTCTCTGTGTAGAAACCTTTCTCCACGATCCTGTCAAACAACTCACCTCCAGATACCCTGTGGACGGATATCATAGAAAACAGCTAAATATTATAGTCCTGTACCTTTAGAGGTGAATATGGCAGGCTTTAGATTTAACTGAGGCTGCAATTAAAGGACCTGTGTGCAGGATTTAGTGACATTTAGTGTTGAACTTGCAGATTGCAAACACTTTGCCTCATTCTTCCAAGCTTGTATTAGAATGGTGGTAGTCATGAAAAAGCCAGTATCTTGAGGCAGTGTTTGGTTTGTCTGCTCTGGGCTACTGCAGAAACATGATGGTGCAACATGGTGGCCTATATGGAGGAGGACCTGCACCGTCATTCTAAGGTGGCAACAACACAATAATTGTTTCTGGCGATTATACACTAATGAAAACATACTTACATATTATACTCCACTTCTGCTATATTCTGCCAATAAATGTATAGCAATGTTATATTTAGTGATGCTGTACTCACTCTCAACTTCATCATGATATTATGATACACAGAGATTTGTGGCAGTGGTTCATTTTCTGTTGTGCTTAAACCCCAAACTGCTACATGGCAGTGTTTGTATCTATCTTCACTCTACTGATTACATAAAAAGTAAAGTAAACTTTTAACTCAGAATTATGCATATGGTGGTGTATTCTTCATACTATGATACTTTTCCTAAAATTGGATTTAAAAATTGCAATTTACAATTTGTATTGTACAATGTATCACCTTGCTTACAGTATCGCAATATATTAAATAGTAACCCCTATATTGTGATATGTATGTTTATGTTTCAGATCCTTGCAAATGCACAGCCCTAATATATATAACATTACAATGTGGAAAAAAAATGGTTTTACATCTTTAAAGCTCTTTGAGGGGACACATCAGGAGAAAATTACACTAACTGAATGTTTGTCAGAAAATGACATAAAAAATGAATAAGTGCCTTGGAAATATTTTTAAATGTCTTGCTTTGTTGTCCCAAAACCCAAATATATTCAATTGACAGCACTTTACACGAAAAAAAAAAATCAGCGAATAGTCTCATTTAAGACAAATTAATTACTCATTAGTGTTGTGCACGACCACGTGAAAAGAGTGTGTTTCTTGTACATGCTAATATTTTTGGTGACAGTTGAACTGAACGTTTTTATTTGCAACTACTGAACATGAACGTGAGCATTGTCAACTCCCGTCAGTTAACAACCCTCACACAATATTTATTTATTTATTTTTTTCCAGCACCTTTCTTGGCTTTTAAAAGTAATCTTTGACTCTATAATAGCATACAGTAATTCATTTAGTTTGGGAGGTGGGCACTGACAATGATTGGGGACTGGCTCAATTTTGAAAAACAACAGCTTGGATCAGCTCATTTAAGAAAACTGAAGAAGTTAATACGAAATAGTTCATTTTTTGGGACCACAGACTTCAAAATTCAAAATTGTGAACTATGAGTATTCATTTTAATCTGTGTAAAGTGTAAACTTGCTCAACGCTGTTAGTCAAATAATTGTTTCAGCTCTATTTCACTGTAAAAATGCCTCGTAAATTCACATTTTCTAACATATAATTGGCCCTAAAGAGGGAGAAGAACTCACAGCTGCATGACAAGGTATAGATGGGATGTACTTTCGAAGATGTCCTCCAGTGAAACAATGTTGGGGTGCTTGATTCTGAGGAAGATAAATAGAAAAAAAACATCAGATAGAATATGTTACATTTTTAATTGAGCCACATTTCTCTAATGCTTACTGTCAGTTGGTCACCAGATGGCATTCTTGCTGCATAATTCAAATTTAGAGAGTCTGTTCTCTCTCTTCTTTGGAAAGCCCTACAGTAAATTGGGATCAACCCTGTGTGCTGGCCCTGCTCTCCTGAAACACAAACTGGAAAAGCCTCTCGGATCATACACAGAACAGCTTTGCACGCAGCCACTCGCTCCTGCTCAGAAAGACAATGACCAGTGTCTGCAGCTGGAACCTTTAACAAAGAGCAGATTTGGAGATTAGAGCTACAGGGTTTGACAGAATGACTATAACAAATGTTATTCTCTTACACGTACAAAAAAACAGAATTGGATCGTTTATTGTTATGAACGAGCCAACAGACAGTCAAGCATCTCTCTTGGCTTTCAAGTAGAGTTGAGAGCATAAGAACCCACCGTCGCTATAACACATCAGCAGCTGAGAGCAGCTAATGTGACTTTCAGTAGAAATAGAGAATCCCTCTCTGTGTTTTTATTATTATTTTTTAACTTTCAACTTTTCTGATGTATCACACTCAAATGAGTCTAAAGGCCCTTAGAAATAAAGGTGCTAACAAGAACAGTTAAGGGTTCTTCAGCTTGTCCCCATTGGAGAACCATTTTTGTTTCCAGGTAGAACCTTTTCTAAAGGTTCCACTTAGAACCCCTTCAGAAACTTTCATTAAGAACCCTACATAAAGGGTTATACCTAGAGCCATCTGTGAAAAGCTTCAACCACAACTTCCCATCAGAGGTTCTACAGAGAACCCTTCTGTAGTGTAGTGTGCAGTGTAACCTGAAACCCTCTCTAGGGGTTCTATCCAGAACCTTTGCACCTTCTAAGAGTGGTAACAATAACCCACCCTGGCGGTTCTACCAAGAACCATTTCATATTCCAAGGGTTTTATTGAGAACCCACCCAGGTGGTTCTACCAAGAACCCTTTTATATTTGACATGTTTTATCTAGAACCCACCCAGGTGATTCCACCAAGGAACCTTTTATATTCTAGAGGTTTTATCTAGAACCCACTCAGGGAGTTCTTCAACTATTGCAACAAAGAACTCTTTCTTCTCAGACGGGTACTTCATGGAACCCTCAGTCTTACAAAGAACTCTTGACAAACCCTGTTTTCAAAAAAGGGTTCTGAAGCAGCAAATGGTTCTGGGTAGAACCTCAGCCCTTCAAGAAGAACCCTTTTGGACCCCTTACTTCTAAGAGTGTAATGTGTAATAATAATTTTTGTAAAAACAGAGAATCCCTCAGTGTTTTTTTTTCTGTCCAAACTCCACTCCATCCATTCCTCTGTATCTTCATCCTTCCATCAACCCCCCCCCGCCCCCCCCCCCCCCTTCTCTGCACTTCTCCACCCTCTATGTCTCTTTCTCTTTCTTCAATACACTGCTCCGGGGAACTCCACACCATCTCCGCCTCTGTGTGCTGTTGCCCTGGCAACAGGGACACTAAAAATAGGTCTATCTTCTTTACTCCTGACATTTCCGGTGCACAATCCTACTGTTTCTACTGACACCATGCATTTAGTCGCCCATTCAATTGACCCCTTGCATATACGTTCAGCATCTGCACATGCATTGTTGTAAAGAGGCTCCACCGCCTAATTCCTCCCTCCGCTGGACACAGCGCTGGCGCATTGCTAGGAGGGCCTCAAGCTCACCTGTGTAGTACTGCAATCTCATTTTCAATGTTGTTCTCTTTGCCTTCTAACGCTTTCTTGGGGATGCACTTGATGGCCACCAGCCTCTGGGTCCTCTTCTCCTCTGCTAGAACCACCTCGGAGAAAGCTCCCCTAAAACACAGGCACACACACACATGAACACACACATGCACACACACATGCACACATTAGAGAAAGAAAGAGAAATGTGTGGGAGAGTGAGGTGAAATGGACAAGATCGGAAAGCTAAAGTAGGATTCTTCTTAGGCTACAGGCCATGATGGATGGATGAGCGTTACATAAAAGACAGTACAAACAAGACTGAAAATTCAAAGCTTTAAATGCAGATCATTTTTAATTCGTCTTGACATTTGCCCCCTTCAAAAGGGGGTAAATGCAAATCCCAGAACTTGAACAGTCTGATAAGTTCAGAAAATCATATCACTTAACTGTCATGCAGCCTTTCAAACGAAGAAAAGACAATTCTTTTGTTATATGACCAGAGGAAGGGCACCCGAGTCCTGGATTTGACTCGAGCCAGACTTGAGTCACAGATTTGAGGACTTGAAACTTGCTTGACTAAGAGACTTTATTTGATTTTGACTTCGTATTCATGATTTGAGACTTGACTGAGGTTTAAAAGGACTTGATATTTAGATTGTTGTCTGTCTGTCTTTTAACTGATTTACTTACCATGTGTCAGATGTCCCTGGATCTTCTCTGTATTTTAATGCTCTGTCAGCTAAGTCCTTTAAAAAAACACTTGCATATGGTGGTGCTTTTATAAATTTGCTGCCTGCAATTCCAAATGGTTTTATCTGTCCTTTAATTGTGTTTTGTTGTTCACTGATTTTATTATTGAGTATCAGTGTTAGTGTTAATTTTTTTTTTTTTTTTCACATGCTGTTTACTATGTATTTCTGGGTACTTGCGCTGCACTGTTTGGCTCAATATACTGCTTTCACTGTTGTGTATTTATTTTGGTTTACTTGCTTTACTAAGTGTGAAGCACTTGCTCCACTGCTGTTTTGAAACGTGCTATATAAATACATCTTACTGTTAATATTATTAAATGTGTAAACCGGGGTAGATCCTCAGAATTGTGGATGAAATGACTTGACTTGCTTGATTGTCACCTCCATGGCTTGGGACTTGCTTGAGACTGCATATCACAATATAACAATATCCTAAATCTACTATGATATCTTGTCTCACATCACCATATCAATATAATATTCATATATGGCCAAGCTCTATGATATTAGATATTTTTGTGGCCTCCAAAAATCTGTTTCACAACTAACCACGACACAAGAGCTTTTAAAAAAAGATCTGAAAATACCCTCCAATCAGCCATCTGTGTGTGTGTGTTTGCATGGTGTGTGTGCTTGTGTGTGTGAGTGCTGTTTAGATGAATAATTCAAAATGGTGACATTACTGAGAGGTTTTTGGGTGGCTGAGAAAAAGGCTCAGGAGGTGAGGTGAAGCAACAGTCGCATACAGACATTTATAGTAATATCAGCCGCTTTTAAAAAAGAGAAGAAACTATTTTTAACCTGTTCAATAATAGATATATTAAAGTGTAGCGTGGCTGTTTCTGAGGGAGACTAGACTGCATTATGGATTACGGTGGTGGTGAGAGGGAGAATAGTGTGTATTTACACAGTCTCCCCACAGGAGCGTGGGAGGAGGCTCAGGAGGAGGCCTCAAAGCACAATCATTGTTAGTAACCACAGGGATCCTTTACATGCGTGTGAAACACCGCTGTCATGCAATACACAATGGAGGTTCAACGTTCATGTTCTAGCAAATATTCCCTCATCTTTTCCATCTGTCACACTGCGGTGCGCATGACGAGTCCTCAATCTGAACTTCACTTAAGTCTGCAACCTTAAATAAAAGGCTGCAGACCTCACAGTGCCGTTGCCAAGAGCAACTGTGTGATAAGGAGGCAAACATCTCTCACTTTCTGTTTATTCTGCTTTTAATGGTTATTAACAGTTAATTACAGAGCAGTAGAGGAGTTATTGTGCACCCTCTCTCAGCACACCTCCTTTCTAACTGGATTTTTTTCCATCATCAACATGGCATAATAAATGCTTAGTGTGGATCTGTGGTAATCCTTGAGATGGCTTTGTACCGTGGCCATCTTGTGCTCAACGAACCAGCGCAGCAGAAACGTTTGCATAGTGAAGCTGATGCACATGAGGAGAGATGATTCTCTCGCACACACATCTCCGGTTTCATATTTAAAAAGTCCTTAAAATAATCTCATAGTGAAATCACATAAAGCTCCAATTCTCATCGACCCATAAAAGCATTTTAATGTGTTTAAGTCTGCAGCATTTGCAGCCCAGGTTTCCTCAGACCGTCAAGAGCGTTAAACTTCTATTATTGGCAAGTAATAATCTATTTAGTGCTATTGGCTGTTTCAAATAGAAGGGTCAATGAGCCAAGACTGGAAGACAGACGGAAATTGCCCTATTTTTTCTGATAGGTGAAGCAGGTGCAATTTTGTTTTACAATGTTTCTGTTTCTGGACATGCATGGTAGAAAAAAATCCTTGTTTGTTACAGGGCTGCAAAATGATTATTTTAGTGATTAATAATCTGGTGTATTAAATATCAGAAACTAGTGAAAATGCCTATCATGGTCTCCCAGAACCCAAGATGGGGTCTTCAAATGTCTTGTTTTATCGGACCAACAGTTCAAAACCCAAAAGATATTCAGTTTACAATGATAGAAAACTGAATACCCCTTCCCCTATCGGGTGTGTAGGAGAAACTATAGTAGCCACAAAAAATGCAAAAGTATCTAGAACCAGTGTTTGGTTCGTTCACTCTCGGGTAATGTAGAAACATGATGGTGTAATATGGCGGACTCCATGGGAGAGGACCCACTTATTCTAAGGAAACAAAACACAGTCATCTAATTTTCAGGTGATTCATTTTGACATATTATGCAAATAAATCTCTTAAACATTACACACTGGAACCTTAAAATTGAGTTATGAAATAATTATTCAATGATAAAAAAAAAAGGCTGCCTGTTAATTTTGTCCATCGACTAATCAATTAATCTACCTGGTTAGACTCAAAATGAATCAATCTGAGATGAGGACACATAATCACATGAGCTGCTTTCTAAAATAGTTGTGAACACTGTAATATGGTGCAATGAGAGCAATGATACCCTCCAAAACCAAACCAACCAAAACACTGCTTTATGTAACAGACCCTTAACTTCATAACAACAGTGACAACAGCAGCAATGTAGCAACAATATCTGTTATTATCTGTTATTGTTAATTTTCTCCCTGGATGTATGGTTTGCTTGTACAGCAGTAAATATTAGATCACACATTTTGTCTTAAATTCATACTATGAACCGATCCATGCTTTCCTACTCCTATAAAAGAAAAAAATGCTTGCACACACACTTGTCTACTGTCGCCGCGAGAGACGTGGTAATTAACCATCTAGTTGCTAATTTCTACTTGGAGACATAGTAGGGGTGGGCTCTCGGGGGAGAGCAGTTGACGCAGAGGAAGAGAGGAAGCTACTGTAGCTACAAACATGTCAGTTTTAACATTACAGAGGAGTGAAATGATATTTCTTCAGTCTTAGATTGTTAGTTTCTGTATGCACCAGCAGTGAGCAACATACCACTGAAATATTGACACATCATCATCTTATCTATTTTATGCCAATAAAATAATCCTGCCATGCATCAAACAAATTCAAATAAATAAGTTTTATATGAGTCATTGGTCTCAAGACTCATAGCTGATGCTTGGCTGTTTTTATGTACAGGAATAAGATTGTCACAGCGTATTTTTAGACATTTTTTACATAATGTCATAAACATCACAGCATGAGACAGATGGATGGATAGATAGATAGATAGATAGATAGATAGATAGATAGATAGATAGATAGATAGATAGATAGATAGATAGATAGATAGATAGATAGATAGATAGATAGATTTATCTATGGAAATTGTGCATCTGTAGCACAGTGTCTGCCCCAAAGCCATCAGCACAACGTGAACATCACAGCATGGGTCACACACAAACACACACACACACACACACACACACACACACACACACACACACACACACACACACACACACTGAGTTGTTGCTGTAATCCCAGCTGTCCATATGGGAAAATATTGATTCACACATTCTCATATCACTGTCAGTGTCTCACAGTGCTTCACTATGATAAGTGTGTCCTTATATTGTTGTCTTCCATGATGACAAGGCTTCACCTGACATATTTTATTATGAACTTAACATGATGGTCTGTTTGTAAACTAGGCTTATGAAAAGAGAGCTGCACTATAAGGTGCAGACACATACACTACGTGACCATTGCATGGTATGACTATTTGACTGGACTCTCTCCTTTCTTACTAAGTTCTTACAACTTGGGTTAAAAACAATAATTTGTTATATTAAGTTGCAAAATTACTGTAATACATAATAAATATCTTAACTAGTCAAGAGTTTGAGAATGTGTTAACTGGTTACTAGCGCTGTCGAATCAAAAGCAGTCAACTACGCAAACTAAACAGGAAGTTACTGTGACATCACAAGCTGTGTAGCATATCCAAAAGTTAGTGTTTTAAGGGGGTAAAGGATATAACTAAATAACTGCCAATACATGTAGGCTGACTTATGACTTATGACTTCATTTATTTGAATGCTTTGATGGAGAAACATGTGTTCTACAGTTCACTTTAGAAAGAGAAAAAGGAGCAATTACAAATCCATCTGCTACAGCATCACAGACAGCACCTTGGATTGATCAATAAAAAGCACTATTACTGGTTAACTCCACAGGGCATGGTGTGACTGTGCCGCGTTTTTTTCTTTTCACTTTTTCTGTGTCTGACTTCTTGCCCACTCAGTCTGCTCTGTGCTAACTGATGCAGCATCTGTCCAAAAAGCCACTTCTGGGACGTGACAAGGTGCTGCTGCTGGTGGAATCACAAGCATTGTGTAGAATGGCAGCGATCAGCTCCGGCTGCTGTGGCATGGCTTTTGCATTTTGGTAATTTAGCTAACAAGGGGGGCTGGAACTTGTAGTCCTGGTGAAAGTGCACGGTAACAATCCATTTGGTGTTCAAGGTCAGCTAATGCATGAATTGATGATGGGCATAAATAGCTACATCATCAAGTGTACGGAGCCTTTGACGAACAGACGTATTACCTGCCGTTTTCAATTAGCACATCCAAGTACTCAAAGCAGATCATACTTTGTGTTTTTTATTGTTGTAACAGAGAGATTGTTAGGTTTGTGATCAGCTGTGCAGCCTTTACATGTAGTAGTTTTTTAGTTTAAATAACAACCAATCTCTATGAAAGAACAGTTTTTTGTATTGTACCCTGATTTAATTTAGTTATGGATACCTTTCCACTTATTTAGGATAAGTTTGAAAGAACAGTTGGTGCGACCAGTTCCTGGACTGGCCTCACAGCAGCCACACGAATAAGAGTGTGACATAATTAAAGCCCATTGCGCTCAAAATGATGGATGTGTGCTGCAATGGCAAGCATTATTCATAATGTTCTTTTTTTTTTGTTTTAGAGATACACCATCAATCAGACAGAGCCAGGCCCCTTGGACCTGTTGCAGACAGCTACGAGCATCCATCAGTCTATTGATCTCACCTGATGCAAGCACTGCCTTCAAGCCCAACATGCCTCCAAGTCCCAAAAAAAGCTTTCTCTTTTTAGCCTAATCCATTTTGTGTGTGTGCTTGTTGGGTGTGTGTGTGTGTGTGCGTTTGAGGGAAACAGACAGAAAGAGAAGAGTGGATACGTGCGGCCAATACAGTACAATCCCAAATCCCAAACAAGCTTCTTCAGATTCATTCTTACACTGACATCAGTATGAAAAATAACTTTATATCAACAAGGCTTGGGACTGGATCATTCACTGACAATTGTACAACTGTAGATTTTCCATTTACTCTACTAAAATCATGTGTAGATCAAACCTCTTAACTCTTCTGCTCTTCTCTACAAACCCACCAGCATAAGTGCTTTCCAACAGTGTTTTGTAGTACGTAGTCAAAATGTTTATACTTTTATCATATGCCAAATATCTATCTTTGAATTATCATTTAGGTCCATCCTGTTAAAGCTCAGTTAACTGAATCAAACAGCATATTAGCAGCAGCTCTTTCCACATTTTTATTGTATCATGTAACTATTTTGTTTGTTGAATAGTTCTATCATGTAGAGATCTGAAAGGAGAATTGAGTGTCAGCAGTATATTTATTTAGTACTCTGTTGTGGATGTTTAGAGCTGTTTTTACTGCTGTGCTGTGGTCTGAAATTATTCTGTTAACTGGCCCCATGCTCTTCATTTCTGTCAGATAAGCTGCCAGCTGGTGAGGATATCTCTGTCTGCAGGACTTGCAAACTGAACTTATGATCATGCATCAAGATTACTACTCCTAAGCATTTAAGTCCTGCCCCAACGTCCTTTTTCATACATAAACACATCAAACTCAATCAACTAGATATCTAAGTAATCTAAGTAATTCACCTGGCATTTAATCAAACTGTAAGAGGAAAAGACATTCATAATGTCAACATCCACGCAAGACAAAGTTGTCACAAAGTTGAACACTCTTAGTAATTACGCTGATTACAACAATAACCCATAACAGCTTCAGTAATGGGCGCGCTGCTCTGCGCTCTTCACCTCTCCACAGTCTTTAACAAAAACTCTCTGGGTAGACGGCCTCCGGTTTACAGCTAAGAAAACCTGAGTAAGCAAGAATCTCACCACATCTGTTTTGCCTTCAACTGACACTGAGGTAGTGGTGCCATATTCACTCTGATCAGTCCACATCCTCACGACTCTAAAAAGGCCGCAGATCAACCAGTCTTTGTTAGCTTTCCTGGTCATGCCAGTGGCCACCCCAGGGTTACAGCATGAAAACAATAAAGTGGTGATGACCATACCAACACCTGCAGGCTTACTTAACCAGATAAGCTCTTAAAATGAAAAACGTACCTCAATGATAACATCAGCAGGAACCCCCTTACTAACAAACGAAATAGAAAACACGAAAGATTAACTCACCTACTCCAAACTGAGCCGCAGACGAGCCCCTATTATGTTACAACCAGCTCGAAAGCCGAAACATAAAGAGGGATACCGAATTACATGCAAAAGGATATTTCATTTATTTACAGAGAGACAAAATGGATAAAACAAGAGAACAAACACAAAGCTGGGTCTTGGGGCAGGGAGTTGAGAGAGAGAATAAGGTGCTTCAAATATAGACCCAGCCTCACAAATATAGTTACACCTTTATCAGAGGTATATACGTCTCCTGTCCTGTTCATTTCATCAGCTGTAAATTACTTTGTTAAACGAGAGAAGTGTTAATGGGGATAACAAAAAAAGTCAAAAATGTGTGACCAAAGGGTGACAGCCATGAAAACTGAATTTTTCATCCGCTACCTTGAGGACAGCTTGTCCTGAAGTGGACTCCGAGCAGAGGTAGAACTCTGAGGATTAGCTGGATCTGAATATAATATTTCAACATAAATCAATTAACTTCACACACTGAATTCCTGGATAAAGCTCCTCTGTAATCTTCTCTCCGAGCATAAGGAGCTTTCCGTCAACACACTAATTCTGCCCTCTGCCAGGTCCAGCTATAGTGACAGGAGGGAAAGAATATTACTACGGCTTTTTTCCCCATTTTCTTCTGAAATATGAGAACATGCCATCCAATTCACTCGTTCAATCCTTGTTACATAACCTTTTAATATCATACTTCAAATTACAATCACTGTTTTAAGTTCCTGCGAGTCTTAGTGGAATCATAACAGAAGTTATCAGCGTTTAGCAGCACTCGTGAATTCTCAAATATACAATCTGCTAGTCAAAGTGCATTTCATACAGCACACACAGCTCTGAGACGCAGACTGATGGAGTCTCATTTGATGTCCTCCTACAGCACTCGACACAACCAGACAGCCTCATCATCTTCCCACCGCTATTTCACTTTTTTGGATGCTAACCAGAGTTGTGCAGTCATTAAAATCTGATTCTGTGCAGCCTCTCTGGGGAAGCAGGTGTGATTCCAAGAAGAAAGAAAACAACCACACTCCATATGGCAGACTCGTGTCATCACAGGTGGACGTGTGCTAGGTCACTTGTACTTAGTTTTGAGGGGGTGGAGAGGTGCCGCCCGACCATCTGGGCTCAGCGCCGTCCCCCCGGAGAGTGCAGTCACAGGTCTGTGTGAGTCCAGCCCTCGCCATTACTGACTGGAAGGCAACCTTTACCCTGCTGGTTGAAGATTAATCTTTCAGTATACGGCAAAATGAAAGTGCATTAAATCAAAACATAAATATGATAGATTTTGGATTCCAGATGACGTGGCAACAACTAAAAGTAATCAGGGTCGATTAAGGACAATACAAAATATAGGTTGCCACTAGATCATGTTGCGTTCATGAACTGGCATTGAACTTGAACTTTTTCAGACAAGTCGTTTCAGGAGCGGGTTTATGTGACCTTTCCTTTTATCTTAAAGGAACAGTGTGTCTAGTGTCATCTAGAGGTGAGGTTGTGGATGGCAGCCAAATGATTAACACTCACCTCACCCTCCCCTTCCAACTGTGTGAAAGAAACTATGGTGTAGGGGTTTAATGGCACATTGTTTTGGATCAATACATCCAATCAATGTCCAACAATCAAATATTATCGAGACAAAGTGAAAATATCAACATATATCATCATCTTCAAGATACACTTTGTTTTTGAAAATCATATGGCATGTCTGTGTCTTAAATGTCTGGAAGAGTTCAGTCATAAAATTGTTGAAACACATCTTAGTTGCTTTTTCTGAGTTTGCATAAATGTAAATCACTGCGTTAAATAGACACGATATCGTCTGATGTCGACTGCAGGAACCTGAATCGAAATCATATCATGACAAAATTTTGTGATATCAGCAAATATCATATCGTTGTCCAGAGAACTGATATAAGAACATATTGTGATGAGACTTATGATTTACACTCCTAGATTATAGTGGACAAAATTGTCACGGTTGTCATTATATTGCAGTATCATTAAAATATGCTGACAATGTTCAAAAAGCACTGATACATACAAGGAATACATTAATCAACTTTTATATTGAAAGCCTCAGAGCAGTTTCAAATGGCACCATGTCGTTTTTGATGTCAGTGTTACTAATGTATTATCATTATCACTGATGCCAAATAAACCTACGTTGCCACAGCACCTGTGTCAGGGAGACGGCTGCCAGCTTTGGTTGATGTGGAACAGTAGTTAACACAGTAGTTATCACAATAATTAAAATTTGAAACGGTCATACTAACTGTCAGGAATTTTGTTGTGGTTTATTGTAACACCGATTATTGTTTTATCTCTAATAGAGACATGGTGGTTCAACATGGCAAACTCCAAAAAACGAGGACCTGCGCCCTCTGCAAATAGAAACAGCTCGTTCTAAGGTAACAAAAACACATTGATTCTTAATTTCAGGTAATTATAGACTAATGAAAACATACTTATGAATATATTCTGACAATAAATCCCCATAGAACATGACATACTAGACCTTTAAGAACACATGCAGATGATGAGATATACATAACCTGTTCCTCCGTCTCTCATATCCCTCCATTCAATCATTACATGAGCTGAGGACGGTGCAGCTGATTTTGATACATTCATAGATAGACGGGTATTGTGGAAAAATTACAGGTTTCATTGGTGTTTGTGTATATGAATAAGTCGTGGGCAATAAGAAAGAACCACGGAATTAAGTCAGAATTTTGTTTCAGAGAAAGTGTCATGATGAAACGTGGGCTTCAGTGCTTTCATACAAAGACAAAAATGTTCACACACTGAGAAGTGCAGCCTTGTATCCATTCAGGACTCATCCCACTCCCCTAATAATAATAAAAAAACAGGACAAAGCAAACATGAATGGCAAACTATCTAAAATCATCACCTCTGTGATAACAGTCATGCACATTCCACATTATACACATTACTGTACGCTATCTACAATGGTGTGGCAGGACCGGCTTAGGTAAGTGATTGGTGCTGGACAGTAATTTGTGTTGAATGGCTAAAATGAATCCCTATGTGAGAATCTGTCACTATCTATACAAGTCATATTGTTTTGATTACATGAATTAATGTTGAATTTAAAATACAGTTACTCATGTTCACAAATGTTGACATTATGTCCAAGGCAGGAAGAGTATTAATCATGTTTCGTAACAAACTCATATGCAACCATGCACACAACAACAGTCATGGCTGTAGTGAAGACAGTTTTAAGACATTTGTATTTATGTTTTGTGTTTTGTATTTATATACTCTGCTGATTACTTTGCATTCACTTTTGACTGGTCAACTAATGAGACTGTAATCCTTGCAAAATGTTTTGTGCTGCTCAGAAGAAAGTTAAATTGGCCAGGGAATTAATGCATTTTTGTATAGTTGAGTCAGCAGCCAACAGTGGCCAAAAACAAGACAAGTCTGAGTCAAAATAGGCACAAGTGACAGCCAAGCACATCCAAAATGTCAGTCAAGCTTCTTGAGAGACTCCAGCCTCAAGACTCAAATCAGGCAGCCCTGACAGCATGGGGACAGACGGGGGAAAAATGAGTGGTGGGCGACTTTTGACCCCTCGGTTTCACCAGCTCTCTGTAAATTGTGTATGTACTCTGTTACAGGCAAGTACCTGCCAATTACAGCACACCCAGCAGACTGCTCATGGCAGCTTCATTATACTTTGCCTCAAACTCCAACCGGTGCTGGTGTGCTGGAGCTCAGCCTGGCCTCATTTTTGCTATTTGTCAAATGTTTTTGTGGCAATTTAAACACAATGTGATCCATGTAAGAACAACAAAATCTCTGAAAATAAAGAACAGATTTGAAGGACAGGCCTCTATTAACCCACATTTAAAGGGTAAATCCAATAATTTTAAACATATTTTACATATTTTGGGGTTTTGATCACTAATAGGTACAAAAGTGTTGTGTCTTTCAATAACACAAACAAACAAACTGATCGAGGCAGCAGCACACCAGCGACTCCCATGTTCTGCAAGATAAAATTCCTGTTTTTATCAATGGAGTCTAGTGGCTTTGAAGAGAGCAATATAATGGCTTCAGTTCCTGACAGAAAAGGTTCTCTGGGATTCTTTCCATAATGTTGTCAGACACTCAGAATAACAATCTGAGTCAGTGCCAAAAACAAACACTTTTAGAAGCCGTACTTGGACGAGCACATTTGACCCCAGACAACATTGCAGCCATTTCAGGCTGTCTCTCAGCTGCCAGCTGAGCCGATCTACTAAACCAGTTCCAAAACATTTTGTAGCTATTACTCATTTCAACCCCAAAATATGTAAAAGTGGGGCCCAGGTTTTCAACTCATGAACAGCTCTTTTGATTCTGTACTTTTAAACACCCCCTTCATCTATAGTTTACATAATATTGTAGGACCAAGGTGAAACTGACAGAAGAGCAGGAAAAAGTCCCAATGACAAATCTGTCTGCTACTTCAGTACAAAGGGCAGTACATGATTTATCAATACACAGCACAGTTAGACTACTGATATGTCAGAGCCACGGTCGGGGCCGTAGATTCTGACTTGCACAAACCTCAGTCAGATAAAGGATTAATGAGTCAGGCAGACTAGACTAACATGTTGAACTAAACAACCCCTCTGTCTCTGCATTCTCTCTCTGTTACCAAAGGGATGGATGTTAACAAGGGGAATGCATTTCATTGTCGTTTTGCTAACAAGGGGGATGGCATCCTCCCTAATCCACCTTCAAATTGTCTACTGGGACTTACTGTTTAAGGGTCAATTGAAACTAAAATTATATTTGAAAAAATCAAGAACATAGACCTGGAGCCACAATAATACTAAATAACAGCACAAACAGTTGTTACTAATGGTAGGTACCAACTAAGGTCCCATTGTCTTTAGCGTAGCAGAGACTTTCCAGTAAGCTGAATGGGACAAAACCTTAATTCGTATCATCGGTAACACCTTTTATGTTTACCCTACCATTTCATGTCAAAATGGCTGCTGTTAAAAATATCTAGGAGGAGTTAGTTAATTTTCCAACTGACAAAAGCTAAGGACTTCAGCATCACTGAGGGTCTGGGGCCACTGGTACAGATGCACACTTTGGCCATTTCGTAGTCCAGCCTTGCCCCCGACAACAGCACTTATGTATCGGTGCAACTTACGTTCCTAGCACTTCTTTGAAGTCATAATGTTCTTTGATGTCTGATGTCTTCTTTTTCCATCCATTTCCATCCTCTCCAAGAGGCATCCTACAATGCTGATCGGATTCGCCACACTACAGCTATGGGGCAGAAAGAACAGAATAAAAACAGTGAATAGACTCAGAATACATGCACAGTCAAGTTTGACCCACCCCATGTGTAATCAAATCTAGATAAATCTTTGATGATATTGATTGGACCAGTGACGTTTACTGAAAATAGGTGTTTAAGACCAAAATTCCCTCAAAGTGAAGATGGCTTTGTGAATTTTTAGGTATTTTCTGCTGCCGTCTCTGCTACAAACATTCCAGCACACAGCGGGGAAATAGATGAGACTTGACTTGAAATATTACACAGCAATCAATGGGCACTCTTGCACTGTTTAATGTAGTCAGTTAATAACAGAATAAAGGCTGTGAGAGATATTCTGTCTCTGCATCACTTTAAGATGTCCATTACAGTTTGGCTGACTGATGTGATGGTTGCATAATGCCATAAAATAAACCATTGATTTTCCTGATTAAGTGTTCTAGTTATTGCAGCTCTTGCTTGCATTTTTTAAGACCACCAAGTCTGATTGGACAGGATGACAAGAGGACAAGTTATATTTCTTCTTATATGCATCATGACTGATCAATAAGCCGAAAGAGTCCAAATGAAAACAGTGAAGCCCTGGCCTGTACTGCAGTCTCTTATTTTTAAAGGCAAGATGCTATTGCCACCAGACAATGCTATTTGTACCCAAGGAGGATAACCAATGTGGCTATTTACACCTGGGTGTGGTAGGAAGAAGCTCCCAGTTACTACTCGCACCTGAGGTGTAAATAGCGGCTATTTACTGACATGAAACAAACCATGATCTTTTTCTAAACGTAACCTGTGACTGAAAGCATTAAATAATTATTACAAAAATGTAAAATAATAAATAAACTAAGACTAAATGTTTGAAATCAGCACTCTGTCGGTCAGTTTTAGACAGCCAAATAGCTGCCGTGTGACTATTCTCACTCAGGTGCAAAGAGGCACTCCATTTGGGAAAAAAAATCTTTGCTCTTGGGTTGTTCTTTATTTCATAAGACAGGATAATAAAGACAGAAAACGTTCATAGGTCTGAGCATATGTCACAAATGTTAATGAATGAATGAATACAAAAACAGTGACAGGAAAAACATCAAGACAACAATAAACCTGCGCATCGATAAGAGGAGATGACTACTTCCCCCCAAAAGCCACAACAAGTACCTCTTTGCTGACAACCGGCCAGGCAACAATAAATGGCAACAAATAGCAGCTTGAAAGTAGGGCAAACAGTGCAGCAGAGACAGTCGCAAGGAAGGAAGGGGACCATGTACCGCCTCAAAAAACAAACGCATGGTCAGTAGAGGCAGATACCAGCTGGGGGACCTGTGCTATATTTAACATCTCAAGCTTGAAACAATTAGGTTACTCTGAAAGAAAGAAAAATCTACAAATACCAGAGCTGTGGTTAAATGTAACTGAGAAATATTTACTCTGCATTGAGGCTGCAGGGCGTGCATGACAAGCAGGAGGGTGAATGGAAATTAAAAGCATTTTGCCGGTGCAGTGTGTCTGCAATAGAAAAAAGAGTCCAGTAGTCGTGTCAGTGATCATGCATGTATGTATGTATGTATGCTACAGAAAGAAAAGGCGGTGTGGGTGTGCGGAGCGTACTGCAGCGCTCAAGGGTATGGCAGTCAAAAGGAAGGCAAGACAGCAGCATCTTTAGGTTAAATCAGGAGGCTGCAGACATGCGACACTAAAAGCTTCACAAGTTTTACTGCTAACAGAAAAACTGCACGATCGGTGACGCGTTTCAGAGGATATATGAGTGTAGAAAAAGAAACACATACCTAAATGGCGATGTGTAGCTGGACTGTGCTCTCCTTCCCTCTGGGAGCGATGTGGTTGCTGTGCTTGTGCGCAGCGCTGGGTGCGCTCAGACTTCTCCTGACGTCAAGAAAAGCAGACGTCTGTGGACGTAGTGCAGCAGAAAATCACTCACTGTTCTCTTAACAACGTGATCTCAGATTCACCTTATGATAGCCGAGCCGCCGTCTGTTATACGTGAACAGCTTTTCGGTACATCTGCTTGTTATTTTCTGCAAAGCTTCCCGCGGCGCGCTTGGTAACAGGCTCCTGCTGTAGCGGCGGAGTGTGCAGACAATTTTAGAGGCTTTTCAAAACAACCATAACGTGTCACTGTGAATAATTTATCATACAGCGCTGACAAGGCACACGCACTGACAGGCGACCTGTATAAAATGAAAGTCTTTAAGTTTGTGCTGAAAATAATATGCCGCAGAATGAAGGAGGGCTGGTGCGTTTAAGGCCAATAGGCCCTGCAAATACACTTGCAGGAAAGTAGAGCTCTGATTTTCCACTAATGTGGAGGCAACGCCCTGATTGTTTCTCTATCACAGCATCAACACCGTCACACACGGGACACAGTCCACCTTGACACTGGCTGTGGATGATCTGCGCTTATCAGTTGTGTTTGATGGGTGGGATCCGGCCACAGGGGCGGATTTAGTCATTTGGGGGGGCTTAAGACAAACACAGACACTGGGCCCTCTTCATCCCTTGTTCTCCCTCTTTTCATTCCTTTAATGAATGATGAGCTATAAAAATAAACTTTTATTTATGATGGAGTGCCAAGGATGAATAGAGGAGTCTCACCGCCCAAGGGAAAGAAGCTGCTCTCATGATGCAGCGGCAAATACTTTTGTACCTCTTGCCAGATGGCAGCAGGGTGAACCGGCTGTGCAGTGGCAGATTAAGATGGACATGGGCCCAACGCTACCCCTTATTCATCATGATTTACTGGAAAACAGGTTGTGTAAAAGTGCACTAAGAATATCACATGTGCACACACTTTGGGGGGGCAACGGCAAACACTCTTTTATTGAGAAAGACTTTACTTGAAATAGCAGTATTACAGAAAACAAGCATACACAGTGCACCTGCAAGCTGGTAATGGCTTTATTTGAAAACCACCTTATGGCCCATATGATGTGGCTAACAGCTGCTTAATTTTTGAAATGTTTTCATGAGCCAATAGGGGTCACTGTTTTACAGAGTAATTTTAATAATTAAAAATAGTTTGCAGATCCAAGGCCTTGCACATGTGGGACCCCAATAGGCTGCAGCCTAGATCAGCCTGTGCGTTAATTCCCTATGGGTTGGGTATTGATTTTTAGTATCCTCCCACTTCTTTCTTTATTTTTTATTTACTTATTTTTTATCATCACTAGGGTAGCTGTGCTTCTTTTTTCAACAGACTGTCCACCACACTGAACCATTTGTTTACACAAGACGGCTACTGTCTTCAGATCATTTAATCATCCAAGTTAGTGGGGAAGCCTGGAAACACTTAGTTATGACAATTAATCACTGAAAAGTTTAAAAGTTCCTCAACCATAAGTTTATTGGGGGTTTTATGGGGCCCATGATTGCTTGGGGCTTAAGGTAATTGCCAAACTTTGTCTAATGGTCCCCCCCTGCCTGGCCAGCCTAATGACCATAACGGAAAATGGACAAAAAACAAAGTACAGTAACACCAAGGACCAAAAAGTGTTTTCACCATCTCCCTGACCCTCTTATCAAAATGAGCTCAAATAAAGTTTTTTTCAGTGCTGGGCTATTTGTGTTGTACACTGTAAATTGTTCCTGTTATTTTGCTTACCTCATCTCTGAGAACATATTTTTAGTATCCACATGTCGCACATAACAAGGTGCTATCAATTAGAGAGCATTGATGGAGAGCCTTATTTTACTGTTACTCTCCTTTATTTATCTATTTAGTTTTTGCACTATTATTCTCCAGTAGATCCATAACAGTTTCTCGAACATACCACCTGTTGATGAGTTGTATTGTATCACGCTGTAAACACAGATCATTTATACTTCCTCATCCCCAAAAGTATCCAAACCCCCATCCATTCTCCAATAATGAAATAAAATTAAGTCACTTGAAATTGAACTCACTCACAGCTTTTGGGGTCTTAGATCTCTAAAAAATGGGACGCCTCTGTTCAGGTGTAAG
Organism: Lutjanus erythropterus; assembly: GCF_056507025.1. Taxonomy (NCBI): domain Eukaryota; kingdom Metazoa; phylum Chordata; class Actinopteri; order Lutjaniformes; family Lutjanidae; genus Lutjanus; species Lutjanus erythropterus. Next base: position 27,072,515 of record NC_139318.1, read on the forward strand.
TCTGTTGCTGTAGACTTGTTTACCTGCAGACCAGAGAATTATGTTAGATAAGCATGTTTTATGATAATAAAGTTAAACTTGAGCATGAAAGTTTAGATGTATGGACTGTAGCCTATAAACACTTCAAATGTGACTCTTCTTAAGTCAACATGTTTCAATTACTTATCAGCATACACAGGGACTCAGTAACACAGTTATTATTTTTGGACTGTGGTCAAACCAGTGAATTGCAGAAATAAAAATGTCATCATCAGACTGTGAGGCACAACATCTGAGCTCTGACCCTATTTGTGCACAGAGACTCAGGGCTGTGGTTTAAAATTAGTCAAAGATTCAAAGAGGTTTTAGCAGCTACTCAACATTTAACTCATTTACCACCCACAGCTCCAGTCATCCAATCATAAACCTGCACAACCAGCTACATTTTCTGTTCACTACCAATGACAGTGCTCTGATTAACTGTTTTGTTTTTGATGCCCACATAAATCTTGCCCCATACATGGTTGTTGATCTTCTCACTCCTTATTAGGAGAGCAGATGTAGATCATTTTCCAAGGGCGATTAAGCTCTGCAGTATCCCTCATTTAAACTCATGAGAGCAACATCAGTGCCATCTTTCAAAGCTAAAAGACTTTTTACAAATTTGCATGTATTTATATTTAAATTTGAATGTTATTGTATTTCAAATAATGATATCTTGTGAACTATAAATATATCATGCAAATACAACTATACAAATACTACTGTCACGAAAGAATACGCAAAAATATTATTTATCTCACAGTTGCCAACATCTCTCCACAGCAGCTATATACTGTGCACATTTTTTCTCTTAATACCTTGTAAACCTGTTTTTGACAGTGCTAAAGAAATGAACTTTTCTTTTTCATATTAATATTGTTATTGTTATGTTTGTATGTATGTAAAAATAAATAAATAAATGAATGAATAAACAAACAAATAAATAAATAAATAACACTATATGTTTTAACAGCTTTTTTGTTTGTACATTAAACAATTAAACATTAGAAATGTATTGTTAGATATGGGCAATCAGCTTTGAAAAGCTCTTTTTGCCACTAAAATTTGGTCAGATATTCAGAATCAGAGAGGGTTTTATTGCCTTCTAGGTTTTCACTTACAAGGAATTTTCTGGGGCATATCTGTGCATAACAACAAACAGAGAAGTAGAAATATAAATAAGGATTATTATCATAATATATAGTGTTATATTATTTAATAAACCGCTTGTAAATTATGCCTGAGCAAACTTACACTTTGAGCACTGTTGTGGGGTCACTTATATTAATAATACAATATTGCAAAACATTTATTTTGTCTGTCGTGCGTATGCAATACACATACTATTGAGTGCAGTAGTATTCTTAGGCTGAAGGGGGCAGCACCATCTCAGGTGGCGCTTTTCTTACTACACACAAACACAATACCAACCTCAACTTCCGGGCTGGAGTTTTCAAACAACAGTAGCTAGCCAGCTAGCCGTTTAACGTTTTTGCTCAGGGAACTACGGCAAACTTTGTCGAGTTTTGGGTGAGATATGTTTTTAAAAGTCACTTATTTCTTTGTTTATTTATCCCAGCTTTCGTGGGTTTAATATACAAATTTAGCGTGACTTTGTTAGTAGGAAAGCGGGATAACATGCTAACAACCGCTCGTCTGTTCGCTTTGTTTCATACATCCTAACGGTGCTAACGCTCACTGTTAACCGGTTGAGTTGCTCTTGTTCCTGTTTTAGTCTTGTTCTGAGTGGCCCGATGGGCGAGCATTTTTCACTTCATTAACTTAAGTTTACTGCATGTTAATCGGGCTAAAATCCGCAGTAAGTTTAACCTTAATTTTTGCTTCTGTAGCTAGCGGGCTAGCCTGTTGTTAACCCAAGCAGCGATGTCATCAAGCTCCAAGAGGAGGAGAGCCACATCACCCTCCAGCAGTGTGAGCGGAGGAGGTGACCTGGATGATACCTCATCTACCCCTGGAAGTGGCAGAAAAAGACGAAGAATCTCCAATGTTCCTCCTGTAGATACGGTAAGTGCATGTTGATTTATTGTATGCTTTATCTGTATCCGGATTTGTCTGCTTTTAAATTATTTGTGTGCATTACACTTAGCGCTAAGTAGTTTACAACAACTCACTGTTCAATACATTCAGCATTGTTATTTCACATTTATAAATGATTGTAGCTTGATGCACATTTTTGTACATAATTTTACATCCATTTTCGTTTTTCTAATTATTTTCCATGTATTGCAGGTTTAGATTTATATATTGCAGCGATATTGCAGTTACTTTGTATTGTATATATTTGTTATTATTGTTAAATTGTATTTTATATATTGTAGTAGAATGTATGTATTTTTACATATCTAACTTCTATTCCTATAATTCACAATGCACATGTATCTTGTACATATATTGTACGTATTGTACCTGTAAGTATTTCTGATTCTGAAACTGATATCAGAGATTTTGATCACTTGTTCCCTCCAGATTGCTGTATGCCATGAGCTGTTCAATGCTGTCAGGGACCACAAGGACGAACAAGGGAGGCAACTTTCTGAACTTTTCCTAAGGGTACCAAAGAGAAGGTATTGTGACATAAATGCCAGAATAAAGCTTAAAATTGGCAGTGATTTGTGGGAGGACCTGTCAAAGACACCTCTTGCAGTGAATATCAAACATCATAAACTGTACATGTGATATTGAGATATAGTGGGTGATATAGCTACAGAATTTATCATGTTAAAGGAATTTAACAACATTATTTATCAAGGCATAGAGGTAATAATTTTAATGTTAACATTACAATGAAATGTACACAAAATGCATGTTAAATACTGGCGAGTGGATCTCTCCTTTTTTTATTTATTGTAATTATTTTCTCCACACTGTTTCTGTTGTTGTGTCACATGTCGATGGTACAACGCACCTGTAAAAAGATAGGCTGATTGAGTGTCACTCAAAGCGTGCTCCATTATCAAGGGATATTATGGGCTTTTTATGAGCCAGGGCTCATTTGTTGTGTGCTTTCAGTGTGATTTGCATTTCAGGTAAAACTATAGAGCTTTTTTTTTTTTTTTTAACAATTTTATTATTTCTACTGTTTGTTGGCTAAGGTTTTATCACCCAACCAGGCCTAATCTGACTGGTGGGTCGGTCTTCCTGTGCATCTCATTCAGACATAAGGAGATTACAGTGATGTCTCACCTCTTGTTCTCCCTCAGGAATCAGCCTGATTACTATGAAGTGGTGTCCCAACCAATTGATATGACAAAAATTCAGTATAAACTGAAGTCAGAAGATTATACTGATGTGGAGCAATTTACTGCAGACTTCCAGCTCTTGTTCAACAATGCCAAAACCTTCTACAAGGTAGGGAGAAAAAAGTGTGGGTACAATATTTCTGTCACTGTATTGTGAGTGTTGTCTTCATATTCCCATAACAATTCTATATTTCTATTCTATATTTGTTTTAATGAGCAGAGTGACACAGAAGAGTATCAAGCTGCATGCAGGCTGTGGCAAGTGTATTTGCAAACAAGGACTGAGTTTGTTCAACCTGGGGATGGAGATGAGGATGATGACGATGGAGATGATATGATGGATAACCCAGGAATGTCAACTGAAGATGAGGTAAGCTCTTTTCTTCATTAGATATATTGATGAGGTGCCTTTTCTGCTTGTGTGACTGTCACTTATGAAAAAAGGTTAGTGTCTTGTTGTTGAATTTAGCATTTATTTTCAATGTTTCTAAATGTTGGAGGCGTTGTTGTATTTAAAAGATTAATATACTTTTTGTGGAAATTTGTGTTTGTTGTAATAAATAGCAAGGGCCATTGCATTACAGGAGAACTAATTTATCCATATTTTTTAGACCTCCACTGGCAGTTTGAAGGAGGTGCTGGAGCAGCTCTTGGAGGCTGTGGTGTCACACTCTGATCCCTCAGGGCGTCTGGTCAGTGAACTGTTCCAGAAATTGCCTTCCAAAGTGGTAAGTCCTTGAATATTTTTTTGGACTTCAAATGGTGTCCCTGAAATTAGCTTATAATTTTGACGTTTACACACCTTTCTGTCTTTCACAGCATTACCCAGACTACTATGCCATAATAAAGGAGCCCATAGATCTGAGAACGATTGCTCAAAGAATACAGGTAGGCACTTTACTTGCTGACTGATTGCTGTGTTGTGCATCAATCTTCTGAAAATCCACAGATTTCAGAACTTTGTGTTGTTTCACTATAACCAACACTAATTCACATTATTTGCGCAGATTGGATACTATAAAAGTGTCAATGCTATGGCTAAGGATGTTGACCTGATGGCCAAAAATGCCAAAACATACAACGAACCAGGATCTCAGGTTTTCAAGGTAACCTCTCCTTCTTGAATCTCACCTTTTCAGGGTTTCTGGAGGTCCTTAAAATGTAAAAAAAAAAAAAAAAAACTGACTTCAGACCTTTAAATGATTTTGACAGGTCTTTTAACTGTGCTTTAGGGAAAATCACTCTCTAACAACTAAAAAAAAAAACAAGACTGGCATGGAATCAGTAACCACTAATGAAAACCGTGCATCCTAGTCAGAATTTACTGGAGCATGCTCAGCTAGTGTTTGTGATGTGGTGTGTGTGCTGATGTTGCATTTCCTCAACAAAAAATAGCTACTTCTAGAAGTAATGGTTTGGATGAAATCTGGCTTGAGAACAGGCCTTAGTTTATATTTATAAAGGTCTTAAAAATCTTAAACTTAACTTGTTGAGCCCTTTTTTTCACAAGATGTAACTTTATAAATCTTAACTATTGTTTTCTTATATAGGATGCTAACACCATAAAGAAAGTCTTCATCCAGAGGAAGACTGAACTAGAACATGCTGAACCTACTAAATCTAGTCTTCGCATCAGGTATTAAACATTATATTGTTTTTGTCTCAAATACAAAATCAGCAAATTATTCCCTGACAGAAAACGGATTATTGTAAGATCTACATGGTGTATGTCTTGTGTTTGTTCAGAAATCGCAGGTCTGGTCAGGGGGATCGACTCTCTGGCGTCAGCGTAGCTCTTCATTATGGCTCAGAGAGTGAGGACGACCCTGTGCTCTCTGGTAAGTTTCAGCACTTTAGGCAGAGAAATTTAACCTTGCATTTGTGTTGGGGAAAAAATAACTGTGCCCTGTAACTGTTTCCAGGCTCTGTGTGCTATGATGAGGGAGAGTCAGAGGCTGAGAGTCAGAGTTCTAGTATGGAAATGAGCAACCCGATCTTCCAGCTGTATGAAGCTGTGAGGGGAGCCAGGAACAACCAGGGCCAGGTCTTCTCTGAGCCTTTCCAGCAGCTGCCTTCTCGCAGGGAATATCCCGACTATTATCAGCAGATCAAACAGCCCATTGCTCTACAGCAGATCAGGTAAGGAATGATCAATCAGTAGATGCAGTTGGTGCCATGTCGAGAGGCAGAATGAAAAACTAGTGGTTATGATTTTTTTTTATTTACACCTACTGGTGTTGTCGACAGTTTCAAAGTGAAATTCAAGTCTGTGATAAATGTTCTTTTTTAATTTTTAAGGGCAAAGATGAAGAACGGCGAGTATGAAAGTGTGGAACAGATGGATGCTGACCTCACGCTGATGTTTGAGAATGCAAAGCGCTACAACATGCCTAACTCAAGCATTTACAAACGGGCCTTCAGGCTTCAGCAGATCATGCAGGTAATCTGCCTCTTTTATTTATGTCAGGTTATGCTGCAGGATGTTTTCACTTTAGTTAGGCTGAGAATGAAAGAAAGTAGTCATAATTTTAGACAGACAATTAAGCATCTTGCAGAATTAGCCCAGTGAGTGTAATTGTTCACTGAAGTATCCGTCTGTCTGTCTGTTGATCTGTCATACTGTAGGCAAAAAAGAGGGAACTTCTGAGGAGAGATGACGAGGATGGAGATAGCATTCTTTCATCTGATGCAGGGAGCATCAAGAAGAAAAGGTATGCATGTTTTTCTCAAATTGTATATCCTTTGCTATTTCCCTTAAAACACGAAGAATCTGTAGTTTGCATGCTAACAACATAAAATAAGGCTTCGGGAGTAATCTATTTTGTTGTGTCTCAGTTTTGCTCATTCATATTCTGCTTTGATTCTTTCTCAGCCACAAGAAAAATGTCAAAAAGAACCGGATGAAGGCCCTATATGCAGCAGTGACTGAGGCTAGAGAGGCAGGCACCAGTCGCCGTCTTTGTGATCTGTTTATGGTCAAACCATCCAAGAAAGACTACCCTGACTATTATAAAGTCATCCTCGAACCGATGGACCTGAAGACCATTGAACACAACGTCCGCAATGAACGCTACGCTACAGAGGAAGCTCTGATGGACGACATGAAGCTGATGTTTCGTAATGCCCGGCATTACAATGAGGAGGGATCTCAGGTAGACAATATATGAAGTGTAAAATATGCAGTGTTAATCTTTGCTATTACTGAATGTAAAAACAATCTTTTTTTTCTGTCACTACCAATTTTGGGGGGCTAACATAGGTGTATAATGATGCTGATATTCTGGAGAAGATACTGAAGGACAAACGCAAGGAATTGGGCCCTCCGCCTGAAGAAGATGATGTAGGATCTCCCAAACTGAAGCTAAGTAAGTTAGCTCTTATTCGTGTTTTTTTTATGTTGAGCCCATTAGCTAAAAATCTGATACAATTCACATTACTGCAGACAATTTTCTAAAACGTACCACAACGATAGAGATTGAATGTCTTTGTGGCAGCAGTAGGATTTCATTATAGTATAAAATAGTGTTTTCAGAGGCTTGAAACAAATCAGTGCTCATATCACCATAAACATTTGCTTCTTATTCTTTTCTAATCTAGGAAATTAAATTAATCTGAATTTACAAAGGCATTACCACTTGGTGGCTGGGACTGTATTTCCATTTAACTTTTTTTCAGACAACACAACTTTAAATACATCGTTCTTACTGCAACTGAAAATAACCTTATAATGTTTCCTCCATAGTAAAGCAATATTTTCAGACCCAGTAACCCCATGAATACTGAAATGGCAAGGGTATCTTAATGTTATTGATAATCTTAATTTCTTTCCACAATTCATATTATTCTGCTGAAGCTTTTTGTATATGGAGTTGTGGCCTGCTCAATTCTTTTAGAAAGTATAGTATAAAGCATAGTTAAATATAGTGTTTGCTTGTCTCTTGTGTTCAACCTCTAGGCCATGTCTAGCTTATCCTGATATAACCTAGTTTATATCCTAATCTGTTAGATATAACACAAAGCGTCTGCAGGGAACATTTACAGTCCATGCCAAGTGTATTCCTTTGTTTGCTGCTGTGAGTGTTTTTGCTGTTGCTACCATTTTTCTTAGCTTTAATTTTGATTTTACAATTCTATGTAACCTCGTAAATCTAAATCTATTTTTTTGTAAATCAAGGAAAGAGTGGCGTTTCTCCAAAGAAGTCGAAATACCTCACCCCGCTCCAGCAGAAGTTAAACGAGCTGTACGATGCTGTGCGAAACTTCACTGACCGTCGAGGCCGGCGTCTCAGCACAATCTTCCTCCGCCTGCCATCCCGTGCCGAGCTGCCTGACTACTATGCTACGATCAAGAAACCCATCGATATGGAGCGCGTGCGCAGCCATATGGCGACCGGCCGTTACCAGGACGTTGAAGCCCTGGTGGAGGATTTTGCTCTCATGTTTAACAATGCCTGCATGTACAATGAGCCAGAGTCTCTGATCTACCGGGATGCTCTGGTGTTGCATCGCGTGCTGCTGGAGACACGCAAGCAGCAGGAGGGAGGCGAGGATGCTGGACCCCCTGCTGTGGGACCTCTGGTGCGAGAGCTGATCAGGAACCTGTTTGTGTCCGTGCTGGGCCACCAGGATGAAGAGGGACGCTGCTACAGTGACTCGCTGGCCGAGATTCCTGCTGTGGATCCGGCTGCCTCTGAGAAACCACCACTTAACTTTGATGTCATCAGAATAAACGTGGACCGTGGCCGCTACAGGAGACTGGACGTCTTCCAGGAACACATGTTTGAAGTGTTGGAGAAGGCAAGGAGGCTAAACAGGTACATTAGCTTATTTTGAAATGGCTGCTGTGGTGCAATCTGAAACTGTATCAGTAAAAATAAACCGTTTGTTATGTTCAGTCAGGGGACAAAAATCATAATTTATAGGGCTGTAACTAAGGATTATTTTCATTATTGAGTTATCTGTTGATCATTTGCTCAACTAATTGATGCTGTTCAGGCCATAAAATTTCAGCAAATGTTGAAAAATTTGATCATGTTTCCCAAAGCTCAAGGTGACGTCTTCATATGTCTTGTTTTGTGTTGGTTTATCTATTGACGGTTGTCTACTGACTAAAATAGTTTATTCCAATTACACTCCTGTAGTTTTTACCACAAAGTTTTCAACAGGAAATAGAATAATAAAATGTAACAATAAGCTGACCAATATATCATGTACCATGTGATACCCTTACATACATATGCAGGAATTATAGATTACCTACTTTTTTCATTGCCTGTGCTGTGTAACATACTAAGAACTTCAAGCATCCTTGACTTTTACTTTATTTCTGCTGTTTTAAAAGATAATCTGGTTAATGTCATGTTTTACTTTGATATCCACTTGTTGTGTTGGGTTGGGTCCAGATACAGGAGTCAGCATTTAACACATTTTACAAGCATTTGATGCAAAATAATATAAAATATTTTATTAATATTTATTTCATTTGTAGTAAAATATTTAGGGTTTAACATATTTCATTATTGCAAACCAGCAAACTGGTTCTTCAGCTAAAACTATATTCTCTGGTATCTATGTGTTGCATCCTGAATATGAGCATGCTTTATGACAACCAGACAGCTAAAACAGACAACTCAACTGTTTTCAAAAGTGTCTATATAATGTTTTTTTTTTGCATTTGCAGGACTGACTCAGAGATATTTGAGGATTCAGTGGAACTCCAACAGTTTTTCATTAAGATCAGGGATGAGCTATGCAAGAATGGAGAGATTCTGCTGTCCTCTGCACTCAACTACACATTAAAACACCTGCACAGTGACGTGGAGCAGGAAAAGAGAGAGAAAATTCCCAAAGAGATTGAGGAGGACAAGCAGAAGGCCGAGGAAGAGGGGGAGGAAAACAAAGGTGTGTGTGAACCTCTGGCATAATTCACAGGTTGTGTTCAAATGTTGCTGTTGTATTAATATGAGATTATTATATATTTCTCACTTAAAGAAGGTCAGAAACCTGAGGACTTGCCCGGAGAGGCATGGAAGTCAGAGTCAGAGACAGAGCGTGTGTACAGTCAGGACTGCAGCTTTGAAAACAGCACCTACAGTGTGGGGGACTTTGTCTATGTGGAGCCATCAGAACCGAACCTGAAGCCACACATCGTCAGCATTGAACGTCTGTGGGAGGATGAGACAGGTAACACATGCATTACTTTGGCAATGTAAAATTTATTATCAGTTTGCCACATTTCATAAGCAGACGGTACCATGAACATACTATCTTTTATTGATACACTCTGTCAAAATCAGTTGGCTGAATTAATATATTAAACAACCTTAAGCTGTCTGTAGATTATGGTCTGCTTTTTAATTTTACTTTGTTGCAAATCTCAAATTTCTTGTATTGAATATTCACTAATATGTGCTTTTCTTGGCTCATGTGTGAAGGTGACAAGTGGCTGTATGGCAGCTGGTTCTACAGACCAAGTGAAACCTTCCATCTGGCAACACGCAAATTTCTGGAAAAGGAGGTATTCAAGAGCGACTACTGCAACAAAGTGTCCATCAGAAAAGTTCTGGGCAAATGTGTGGTTCTGTTTGTGAAGGTAAGACCGGCTGCAGAAACTCAGACTCGTGTAGAAAATAGTTTAATTTCATTTGACACAAGGATCTCTTCATCTAATCGTGATTTTTTGCTGGTTTCTGTAGGATTATTTCAAAATGCAACCTGAGGGCTTTAAAGAAGAGGACGTGTACGTCTGTGAGTCCCGCTACAGGAACAAGGCGTTCAAGAAGATCAAAATCTGGGCAGTGCCCCCGAGTTCTGTGAAAATGGTCCCTCGTGAAGTGCCACTGCCTGTTGTCCGTGTTGCTTCCATGTTTGCCAAACCTGACCAGGACAAACTGGCTATTTCATATGCAGGCAGTGGCAGTTTTGTGGAAAAGGTGAGGCTACATTCTTTTCTAGGCCTTGGACATGGCAATGCATCTTTTGTTGTATAGTTTTCAGTGTTTTTATTACCAATGGCGTTAGCAAGAGGAATTTTGTCTAAATAAGGTCTCATAGTTTGACCAAGCTGCATATGATTCTGTGCATGCCTTTTCATTTTACTTTTGTAAAAAGTGGATCATTGTACAAGGAAACAAAAGGAAACTACAAGGACAAATTATAGGTACAAATAATGGGGTGATACCAGACTTCAATATTGACCTACCTTTGCCTTATCATAAAAGGCCTCCAGAATAAGGGCACTAGCTCTCTAGTCACATTTAGTGTAAAATATAAGGCTGGAGTCCAGATCTCTACAAAAAAAATTATTGTCACCAAGCAAGACCTTGACTGCAGGGGATTAATTAACTCACGGAGTGGTAGCAGACATGTCTTGACAGGGATTAGCTGGGTAACAGAGGAGTCGTTTGTTCCAAGTATGACAGTTTGTTTGTCACAATATAAACAAACACCTGAGTCCTCTGTGTGTGTCTATTTATTCATTTAGGAGAGAGAGGATGTCCCTATGGAGATGAGTGGTGCGGAGCCCGACTGTCATTACTATGAACAGTTACGCTACAACAACATGTGGTTTAAAGTGGGAGACTGTGTTTACATCCAGTCACATGGTCTGTCAAAGCCCCGAGTTGCCAGGTGGGTAAAGTATCTTTTGCTGTTGAGTGTAAGAAATTAGAGGTACATAGTTATTATATAGTTATTAACACTTGTTAACATGTCTCCCTTCACTGGGCTGCAGGATAGAGAAGCTGTGGCTGCAAAATGGAACTACTTTCTTTTTTGGCCCCATCTTCATCCATCCTGAGGAGACAGAGCATGAACCCACAAAGATGTTCTACAAGAGAGAAGTGTTTCTGAGCCATCTGGAGGAGACCTTGCCCATGACTTGTGTCATAGGTAAGTACTATGATAACTTTCCCAGAAATTGTGTTCACACATCAGTTAGCCAGTACATCCATTCGCCCAACCATGCGATGCACATAAATGAATGGCTCAATGTTGTGGGACATGAGCTTGTGTGATTTCTGGCAACAAGTTGAATGAGATGATTTATAGCACTCTCCTGTGTGTCCATTAGTTATAAGGCTATAGCCAGCTGTCAGTTAGCTTTACATTAAGGCTGGAACTGGCGCAACAGCTTGCATGGCTCTGTCCAATGGACTAATTAACAATTCTTATAGCTTTGTCTGGGTGAATACTTGATTCCAATTGGCCTCAGGTTGTTCATTCATTCCTGAAAATGGACACCTTTTAAATAGTCTTAGTAAAACCGTCTGTTCACAGTTTGAAATTAATGTAGAGCCTATATCTAAAATGAGTAACTGTAGCAGCAGGGATACACACAAAGCCTCTGTTTATGATTTATTGTAACACATTAACAAGCTAACATCTAAGTACAACACTGAGTGTAGCCCGTCAGTGCCACAAAAGCTGCAAGAAGTACGCTGACCGTCTGAATGATTGGTCTGTATCACGTAAGCGATCATCTCACATCCCATTTGCTATTCAATGTGCTAAGTGGCTGCAGTCAGCAGTACACATAGCCTATCATTTGTTTCTGAAAATCTTGATATTGATTTGGGGACAATTGCACACAAACTTACTGACTTGGAATGTTAGCATAATGTTAGCTTTCTGGCTCATAGCTGAGTCGACTAGAAATATCTCCCATTGCCAAGTCGTATCCAAGGTTCATCCTTTTTAATGGGTGAGTGAACAACATTCGCATTGAATGAGAACCTTTTGGGATGGTAATGATTTTTCCAGGTATTATTCAAGCCCTCAGGTGTTACCAGGGAAATGGAGTTGGAATGACTTGTGAAAAACTTCAGACTTTGATTGCAAAACTAGAGTTACAACTTATACATGTGCTCCCATCCTTCTGGTATGAATCTTGTCAACAATATAGTTAACAAACAAGTTTTATTATCTCTTCATTGTAGGAAAATGCATGGTGTCCTCCTTTAAGGACTACTTGTCATGCAGACCTACTGAGTATTCAGAAGATGATGTCCTGCTGTGTGAAAGCCGCTACATTGACACGGAGAAGGTGATGAAAAAGTTCAAGGGTCTGAAACGCTTCTCATACTCCTCAAAGGTGGTGGAGGATGAGATCTTCTATTTCAGGTTGGTCAGTCAAGCTGAGCGCCGATTCTGATTCAAAGGTGTACACTTTCTTGCCCTTCTGATTTTTTTTTGTGGTGTTATCTTACACAGGAAATTAATGGTGCCACAGAAAGAAGCATCACCGATTTTGGACAAGAAGATAGATGAGCTTGAGGTTAAATTGGCTGATATGGAGGATGCAGATGATGATATGGATGATATGGACGATGAGGAGGAGGCTTCAGAGACACCTTCCATGCCTCAGATGCAAACCCCACTTGCAAGTGATATGGACGTCATGCCTTACACACCTTCTCAGGTACCCATACACCTCTAAAGACCTTTAGCCAGGAAGTCTTACTGCCAAAGCTTTCAAACCCCTGCTACTAATATTAAAATGAATATACAACCTGTTTTTAACATGTCTTTGTCTTTGTCTTTTTTAGTCCACTCCTAAGGTGAAGGGCTTATCAAAGAAAGAAGGGGCCAAGAGGAAGATGAACATGAGCGGCTACATCTTGTTCAGCAGTGAAATGCGAGCAGTGATCAAAGCCCGACACCCAGACTACTCCTTCGGGGAGCTAAGTCGACTCGTAGGCACAGAGTGGAGAAACCTGGAGGCTTCAAAGAAAGCAGAGTATGAAGGTGAGAAGAAAATATTCCAGGGCGTTAAAATTAAATGACGTGAACTGAATAAAAACAGACATGATCTCCTTGTTTCAGAACGTGCAGCCAAAATAGTGGAGCAACAAGAACGTGAGAGACCACCCCAGAAGCAAGCGTCCCCTAGAGCAGGTACCCCTGTAGGGGCACTGATGGGGGTGGTGCCTTCGCCTAGCACTATGGGAATGATAAACCAGACCATGTCACCTGTGTCAGGTAACCCCTCTCAGAGACAGCACGAGTGTTTGACAACAAGGCAGCAGGGAAATAAGGCTGGACTGCTAAAAATCCGTAATCCTCTAACGTATTTATCTCAAAACTACATTCTCAAAGCTACATTTTTCTTCTTTTGCTGCTGTTTCACATTGTTTTGTGTTCATAGTTTTTTTTTGTTATCAGTAGCTTCATATCTGAGTTGCATGATATTGACTGCATGATTGACATTTAACCATGAATAACTTTTTAAAATTTCATTTAACTTTTGTGCTTGTTTTGCCTGCTAACATACTTGGATCCATTTGTATTGTTTGCCCCTTTCACACACTGAACCTTGAACATCACCAGATGGCAGTGGTTTTTCTTATCCACACATTGTTCTCTAATACAGCAGAAATTCATTGTCAATTCTCCTGTCATGCTGCATGACTGCCCGGAATAGAAATATTTGTTTCGTTTTTGTCAGCACAGCTGGACAACAGAAGAGAGCTAAAAGAAAGTAGAAGTATTGTCAGAGTCTACCCTAATGACTGATTTAAATCATATCACAGTTTAATATATACAGTGGGTGAATAATGTAAAACTAGGGGTGGGAATTGAGAGCCGGGTCCAGATTGGCCGATCCATCAGAATTGCATGTCTTCGAGCTTATGAATTCCTTTTATTGATGCTGGTATGTTTTTCTGACCATCTTGCATTGCAAAACAGTGGCATCAAATGTGTGCATCAACACTGCTGGAAACCTGCAACATGATGGTGGAGAGAATTAAACAATCTGAAGCGTGGCCTCATTTCACAAAGAAAGACAACAGCAATGTTAGTTGTAATGCCTGTAAAATGATGATTTAGTATGCTAAAACATCTTTCTACACACCATGGGCTTAAATTGCGAGACTGTCATGTGTTTGACACTACACGACTGCTACTGCCTCCCAACTGAGGAGCACATCTATTTCCAGGGGTAAAGAGCAGATTTTCCTTTGACTAAAAAAAACTTAAATGAAAATGAATGCTGTAAAAATTTTCTCCCATTTCATCGATTTTAGATGCTAACAGACTGACTGTCTCTACCACTAGCTCTCAGGCTACAACCAGATGGCTAAAAATTAATCAGAAATCAGTAAGAGAAATGTGTTTTAATAGTTGCAAATAACTGTAAATGTAATAAACATAAATCAAACAACTTGAGTTAAGAAAAAGGATTAAATATTCATAGAAACAATCTGCATAATGTTGTGTAAAAACAAAAAATCAAAATATGACAACATATTTGCTGAGCCTGATATTGACATATCTGATATATCTGTGCTATTCCAATACCAGACTGATAACACTGGCCAATAATATTGATAGTATTGCTCTGGTTCTTACAGTTCCCATTCCAAAGTCAAACCATTATTAAGTAGAAAAATTGTAACATATTGTGAACTTTACACTGGGACGTTGCTGCTTCTGGAGACATCTAACTAGTCCCACAAACACACAACACTGACACAGACGCCAAACATTGTCGGAGCATTCATGGCTAAAGGTGCATGTGTGAAAGGGGGCACTGTGTGCTGTGGTAGTGCATGTTATTTTAGAGTCAGCTGCATGTGTCACTTATGCATGGATATGTTGTTGTCCTCTCCTCGCCCTCTTCCCCAAGGCATGATGGGAGCTTACGGCCCACCTTACATGCCCATGCAGGGTCCCCATGAGGGCTTGTTGAGTGTGGCCCCAATGCCACCTCACCCTGCAGGGGGGCCCCACCTGCCTCCTCACCATCTCCAGCAAGGTATGCCCGGATACCCTGGCATGCTCCATCAGGGTAAGGGCCACTGTCCTAGCCACACCTGCTCAGTCACATCCAGTCGTGTCTCTCCTGCTGGAGGGGTTTACCTGGTCCACAGGCTGCACAGCCTGACGCACTCACTGAGCAGTGAAAACTCTCTGCTCTCCAACAGCCTCTCTCAAAGTGTACTCACAAGCCACACCTAAAATATACACCATACATATTCACACATACAGTGCATGTGAAAACAGACCAGATAACTAACTTCCAACTGATATTCAAAAACTAACATTTCCATACGTCATTTTAAAACATTATTGTAGATCTTAACATTAAACAAACCAGCATGAGTTGTACCACAGTTCCTAAATGCACAGAAATTAAATATTGTCATTTAAACAGGTATGATGGGACCTGGGATGAACGGAATGGCAGGAAGTCCTGCACCAGGAAACTATATGCAACAGGTAAGCAACATATCAGAAAATACTTCTGAATTTTATATGACATTCTGGTTATAAATACTGATAATCATTTTGCTCCCAGTATAATTTATCATCACTGACCTTCAGTCATTCAGCCACTGTTTTCACTGATGGAGTCTCTGGCTTTGTTCAGACTGCAGACAAATCAGATTTGTTTTTAGAATCGCATCTATAAGCGTTTGCAAGTGGTCAGATCAGATTTGTGTCCAGACATTACTAATATATCTGTATGGATAGCTTTGATAATAATGCAAGTGTAAGTAACTACATATGCTGTTGACATGGCTTTCCAAACCATGAGAAATGGAGAGAGCCTGTGCAGAAACCTCCTCCCTAAGTGCTAGCAGACTGTTTGTTTCAGTATCAATGCATGCTTGTTTTTCTCTGTGCTATCCTCCTTATCGCTTTACTAGTAGTAGCATGGATTCTGCTGCTCAGTCGCTCTGATGCACTTTGTCACTCTGGATGTGACATTGTTGTAGTGTTGCATTTTGACTGCACTGCACTGTTGTGCAATGATTTGATTTAACCTTGTAATGCTCAAAGCTTTTAAAATCAAGTTAAAAATGAAGGTTATTTTCCAATTTACACACAGTATAAAAACATCAGTAAGGGTTTGAGCTGTCACTTGAGAAAGCATCATGCCAAAAACAAAAGAAATCAGTTCAGACTTGAGAAAATCGTTGATGCTCACAAAGCAGGAGAATATACAAAGTTATCATAGTGTTTCCAAGTGTCAGGAACTGGAGTGAGAAGTATCATCAAGAAATTCAAAGACAGCCACACAGTACAGAACAAGCCTGGCAGAGGTAGGAAGCGAAAGATTTCAATGACTCTGGAAAGAAAACTAGTGAGAGATGTGTCTAAAGACCCCAGAACAACTGCCAAGACACTAGTGAATAACTTAGCCAAGTTGGAAATTGTAGTCTCAAAGAAGACAAAAACTAGAGCCCTGCACAGGAATGGACTGCAAGGTTGCAGACCAAGAAAAAGACTTCTGCAGAAGAGACCCTTTCAAGCCAGACTGAAGTATGCTAACGACAACCTGGAGAAAGATTATGCAAACTGGAAGTGTGTCCTTTGGTCAGATGAGACAAAACTAGAGCGGAGGGAGAGGAGTATAACCCAAAGAACACCGTCCCTTTGGCATCAGGGGGGCTAATAATTTTGAGCCTGGTAGTTTTTAGTTTTTTTGAAATAATTTTGTTTCTGTGTGCAAAGTAAATTAATGTAAGCATTCAAAATAAAACTATGATGTTTGGAAAAGCTGTGTTAAAAATTCCTTGTTCTGTTTAACAGCACTTGGGAAATACTTAAAAAAAAATAAATAAATAAATTTTCATAGAGGGGCTAATAATTTCGTCCTCATCTGTACCAAAACAACTAATTTGAGCTGGCAGTGTTAACAAGGCCAAGATGGAGTCAAAATGTGTAATTTAGAAAACTAATTTTCCCTGGCTTCTTATGAAACGCATATTTATTATATAGATGCTATTTTTAAAATTCAGTGTTTCACATGCTAAAAGATCTGTTGTGATTATTTGATTTTATGTTTAGCCTGGGATGTTCAGCCCAGGACAGCATGCTCCTCCACCATATCCGGGGCAGGGTCAGCCCTCACACATGCAGCCCACTACTCCCATGTTTGTGGCTCCACCACCAAAGACCCAGAGGGTGCTCCACTCAGAGGCCTACCTGAAGTACATTGAGGGCTTGAATTCAGAGTCTACCACCGTCAGCAAGTGGGACCAAACACTCAAAGGTGGTGCTTCTAAACTTAACTCTTTTGTTTGTATACAAGTGTTTTTGTGAACGCATTTGTTGGAAGTTTTTCTTCATAAATTAACTTTCTACCCTCTGTTTCAGCTCAAAGACGTGATGCTCACCTGACCAAAGAGCAGGAGAGCCGTCTGCCAGCTCACTGGCTAAAGAGCAAAGGAGCCCACACCACCATGGCGGATGCACTGTGGCGCCTGCGTGACCTGATGTTGAGAGACTCTCTGAACATCTGTCAGGCATACAACCTGTAACCTGTTGGACACTAACCACTATAACCAGCTCACTCACTGCTCTTACCCTCAAGCTATGGAGTTTAGGAAGGATTATAGGCCATAGAAGCAATATTTTATAGTGAATCATGATCAGTTTTATATTTATTAGCAAACACGATGAGCTTGATAGTTATTTGTGTGTGTGTGTGTGTGCATTTTCATTTTTTTTACAGACCAGATCAATTGTGCTGCAAAACCAGTCTTTTTTGGCTTATTGATACCTCCAAAATAAAATTCAGAATATCATATTTATACCTTGTGTGTTTTTTGAATTGTATTAATCCCTAACGAGCATTACTTTGGTGCTTGTGCTCATACACCGATCAGACACAACATTAAAACCACCTGCCTAATATTTTGTTGGTCTATCTCTCGCTGCCAAAACAGCTGTGACCAACTGACGCATGGACTCCAGACCTCTGAATGTGTCCTTTGGTATCTGCACAAAGACTTTAACAGCAGGTTCTTAATGGATCAGACTTGTTTCAGCACATCCCAAAGATGCTTGAACAGATTGACAAAAAATAAACAAACAAAAAAATATCTCCATACTGCTCGTCTGGGGTAATCCAAGTCTCCTAAAGCCCCAACATGCCAAGCTGACTTGAAAGACGTCACGCTATGTTTTTAGCCTAAATCTTCACTGAAGATCCTTATATTGGTAGCTTGGTGTCACGTTCACGTGTGCATGCAAACCTTCTGAACTGGGTGCGAGATTTTGCTTGCATTTGAAAACTGGTCACCATTCATTTCAGTTATTTGGGAGATTCTGCACTGTTTTCCAGCAGTGTTTTGTGGACCAAAAAACAAAGTCTTACCCTCAATCACCACGAGGGTGAGGAGATAATGATTGAGTTTTCATTTTTTGGGTGAACTATCCCTTTAAAGACCTGATAGTTCACCTGCTGCCTAATAAATTCCATATTTTGAGAGGTAACGAGATGATGAATGTTACTCACTTCACGCGTCGACGTTACAATGTGGCTGGTTGGTGTATTCGCTTATCCAGTTGCAGTTATTATAGTAAGAGAAGCGTAATGAATCTTCACTAGCCACTAAATCCTGCTTTATTTTGGAAATACTTCCTCTCTGGCGACGTCACTTCCTGAAGAGAGAACCAAGACAGGGCCATTCTCTTTAGTGTTTGCCCTGTTTTCCCAATGTCCATCTCCTCACCGCCCGTATTTTGATCAAAAAATAACATAGACTGATTCTTGAAACTGGTCATTATCAAAAGCAAACGATAGTAAATCAACCTGTAATATGGAGTAACAAAAAAACTGAACAAAAGGAACGACGAGGTGAGGTTTATTTTGTACACTGACTTATCGATTGTCGGAGTTAGCTAGCTAGCATTTTCACCGGCTCTTCCCAGACTCGCTGGGAATTTATATGGCACGTTTCATTAGCAAATAACATTAAACTCATGTCAGGTGCTGCTGCAAATAAGTTATGGGTATATCTTACTGGAGATACCATTACTAGTCATTTTTGTTCATTCGGGATCATTTTTATAGAGGTTGTCCCATTATGTCCATCCATGGCACTGTAGCCAGTAAGCTATCTAGCTAGCTAACGTGGTCCTTTGGGAAAGCTCCTATAATATCAGGTACCCGGCGGCCTGAATTCATTGTCAGCTAGTTAATATCCTTCACAAATAAT
The DNA here is from genome assembly GCF_056507025.1 of Lutjanus erythropterus. Lineage (NCBI taxonomy): Eukaryota > Metazoa > Chordata > Actinopteri > Lutjaniformes > Lutjanidae > Lutjanus > Lutjanus erythropterus. The sequence continues at coordinate 27,091,746 of NC_139318.1, forward strand.
ATTTTCCTTTTCACACAGATGGTCAAATCATCAGGAAAAATATGTCTACTGATACAAGAGACATTCTCGTGTGTGCATATTTGTAATAGTTAGGTTGAAGCTCCGTACTTGTATCAGCTAACGGGACCTAGCTTACCGGTTAATCTCATAAAACTGGTAAATGTTTAAATTAACATTGTAATGAAAAGTTAGTTTATGTTGTGTAGCCAACGTCTAGTTTAACGATGCATGTGAATTTTAGTTGTGTTAAATCACAGTTAGCGGAGGCTCTGAGGGCCCTACAGCACCCAGACTGTGATGGACACCTCCCAAATCGTGCACCTTCATTGAGGACAAATTAATTATATGGGCTTTGGATCAGCGGCATCGTCATATGACGACCTGGTTAACGTTGGTGCACAATGTTGGTGAGGAAGCAGTTCAGTGTGAGCTAACAGTGGTTTAGCTATGTCAACACATCACAGGCAGTATTGTTCCTGCCACCCATCTGGGTACATTGTTTGATTCGTCCTTGTTTTTGTTGGCTGGGACTTATAAATGATGTTGACATGTTGGGGGTCGTTCTGTGTTGGGACCCTACATAAAGAGTGTTTTGATTGTTAATGTTTAAATGAATACAAATTTGTGAAGTGAACCTCCATAATTAATTTTGTCAATATTGCCAGAGGTGGATATCTAATATAAATGTCCTTATGCACTTTTTTTTTCTTCAGAAAAAAAAGTTCAGCATTGAAACATTATATAAATGTAGTACAGAAACCAGAGCTGGGCAGAGCATTATTCTTAATGTGTATTATACACAATAGACTGCATTGTGCTTTTACTATAATCAAACAATCTAGAAAATCTTTTTTTCTCATCATATGATCGTTATCTTAATGATTTAAAGGTCCATTGGCAGGATATGGAAGAAATAGAATATGATATTCATAATTATCCTTTCATTAGTGTATCATCACCTGTAAATAAGAACTGTTGTGTTTTTGTCACCTTAAAATGAGCCATTTATATCTACAGAGAGAGCAGGTTCTCTTCCCTGGAGGTCGCTGTGTTGCACTGCTATGTTTCTAAAGCAGCCCAACTGACAAACCAAACACTGGTTCTAGAGGGGGCCTTTCACAGCGACTAGATGTTTTCCTACATGCTAGGAAGTGGAAGGGTGAACAAAGTGTTTGCAATCTGCAAGCTCACTGCTAGATGCCACCACATTATATACACTGGTCCTTGAAAGGTGCAAAATTATATTTGTTTCAAGGTTGAAAGTTTAGTTTGAAGGTGCAAAGCCGCCCATGAAGCTCAGTGGTTAGTAGTGTTGCCTCACAGGATGAAGGTGGTAGTGTCAAACCTGATCCAGGCAACTGGGGTCATTCTGTGTAGGTTTTGCATGTTCTCTCTGTCTCTCAATGGGTTTCATGGGCTGTTCATCTTACTCGGTGGGTGCTAGGAGTTTGAGTGTCTGTGGTAGTGACAGTTTTTTAATGAACTAAAAGTAATGCAATTTTCTTCATATGTAGACAGGGTGTATCCAAGCGACTTATCTTATATCCTTACTTTTTCAGGCAGAGCAAACATTCAGACCTCCTCAATAAACAGTTCCTCACACTTTGGCATTCACCATTGCTGCACTACAAAGTTCCTACCTTGACCTCAACAACCCTACAACTGACTAAACTAGACCAACGAGGATGTCCCAGCTCCAGTTTCAGTGTCCGGCTAGCCCGATGCCTGCTGCCTCTGCCCCACTGCAGATGGGGCAGCCGCAGCCCGGCTACAGCATCCCTTGTGCCTCAGGCACCCTTCCCTCGGAGAGCGCCAGCCAGCCCATTAGGAGTTCTGCTCTCCCTGCGGGCTCAGCCACACCCTACAATACCACCACAGGTTTGTGTAATTTATTTCTTCATTAGAAAGTTTATTTTTAATTGCTGCCATAAAGAGCTGCCTCTTGTTTAGCGACTAATATATGTGGTTGCCAATGTCACATTTCTTTTTTTCTTTATTTTATTACTTAATGCCTCTTGTGTTCAAAGATTTTTCAAGCCCATCACTTTTCTCACTCTCTTTGTGTGTTTGTTTTCATGTTCATGATCCTGTCTATTTGTTTAATTGTAATTATTTTGGATCACTTGTTTTTCCACAGTATCTAACATGGCAAACCCTAAAGAGAAGACCCCTATGTGTTTGGTGAATGAGTTAGCCCGTTTCAACAAGATCCAACCTGAGTATAAGCTGCTTTGTGAGCAAGGACCAGCTCACTCCAAGGTACTTTGAGAATATGTTTTTTGCAGACGGATTAATCATTTAATTTCATCTGTACTGTTGTCTTCTTGTGTCACAAGATCATGCTTGTGACAGAGACTCTATCGTATTTCCTCTGTTTCCTGCCTTGGTTAGATTTTCTCAGTTAGACTCACACTGGGAGATCAGCACTGGGAAGCAGAGGGGACCAGCATCAAGAAAGCCCAGCATTCCGCTGCTGCATCTGCCCTCGCTGAGACCACACTTCCCAAGCCCACCGTGAGGACGCCCCGCAACACAGGCAAGAATCCAGGTGGGCTCCTCCCACTGGCTCGGTCTCAGTCTCTTTCTAATGTGTTGCAGAAAAGTGTTTGCTCATATATATCTTTCTCTGTGTTTACCTTACAGTAGATGGAATGACACATACCATGGAGTTAAATGCACTATGTATGAAGCTTGGTAAAAAGCCTATGTATAAACCCATCGACCCGTACCCGGGGATGAGACCACCAAACTTCAACTACAATGTCCGGGCTCCAGGACCTTACCAGCGTTCTATGCAACAGTGAGTTTCCTTCCATTTTGTCTTAATTTTGAATAATTTCTTGAGGCTTATTTTTGAGATGAACAAAACAATTGCATCGACTTTTTCTGTCTCCAGGTACTACTACCCATTTCCTCCAGTGGGACCAATGATATACCACATGGAGCTTTCCATCGGAGGCCAGCAGTTTATTGGTAAGGGACGCACACGGCAGTTAGCCAAACACGACGCTGCTGCCAAGGCCCTGAAAGTGCTGCACAAGGAGCCAATATTGCAACAGTTGCCAGTGGTGAGAAAAGAAGTGCACACTCGGCATGACATAGTGCATGAAAACCTTCATGCTGTTTTATTCAGACATTTTTCTTTCTTTAATATGCATTCTGCTCCTGACAGATGAATGGAGAGCCCGAGGAGGAGAACCTCAACAAATCAGAAATCAGTCAAGTGTTTGAAATTGCACTTAAACGCAACTTACCTGTCAACTTTGAGGTGATTTTTACATATATTTTTATAAACGTTAATAGTATACATTAATTCAGTGAGGTGTAGATGAGATGAAGGATTGAGTTTCTTATCCAGTTTAATGATTACTGAATACAAGCAGTCCTCTACATCATGATTTGTCCCTGTTCCAGGTTTTGAAGGAGGAAGGCCCTCCCCACATGAAGAGTTTTGTAGTGTGTGTTACAGTCGGGGAGTTCACTGGAGAGGGTGAAGGAAAAAGTAAAAAGATCGCCAAGAAGCTGGCGGCAGCAGCGGTGCTGGGGGAGCTGAAGAGGCTACCCCATATACCTAGTGTGGAAAAGACGCTGCCACGCATCAAAAAGAAAACCAAATCCATTATCAAGGTAACATAACCAGTGAGCTGGAATCAAAACAACCAGTACACACCTAAAGTCTTCTCATTAAGTGATGATTAACCTGTCGCATTAACAGCTGCAAACCAGCCCAGAATACGGTCAGGGGATGAATCCCATCAGCCGCCTGGCTCAGATCCAGCAGGCCAAGAAGGAGAAGGAACCAGAGTACAGCATGGTGACAGAGAGAGGTCTGCCTCGACGCAGGGAGTTTGTCATGCAGGTGATTTGACAGCAAATGCTGTTTTTAACTGTTTCCATTAGAGCTGCACGATATGGTAAAAAAAAAAAAAAGATTAGTTTGATAGATATTGCAATATGATTCATGATTAGTGAGAATTAACATTTTGCATCACAATTATAAGTTTCAATGAAAAAACTACTGAAATCATGATGATGTGATATTTTTTGGGGTCTGTACCAGACAAACATGTTTTCTCACATCTGGAGACAAGATTTTAGGCCAGAGGATCTCTGCAGCACTACAGTTCTTCAAAATAATGCTGTTTCGTCACACGTTTTTCCTTTGTCAAAAAATTACAGGTTCAGCGATTTGGATATTGCATTCAGCCATTATGTAATATCGATAATGTTTTGATTAATTGTGCAGTCCTGGTTTCCATCGCTGCATTGTTAGGCACATTTTCAAGTATTACATTAGATGGAAATGGCAAAATTCTTAAAAGTTTTTATACTTGCTTGAGGTGGATTATAACTTTTTCAGAAAGTAGTTCATGCACTTCATGGGAGATGGAAACACCTTTTTCCGAAAAGGTTAAGAACACCAGTGACTAATCAGCTCTTTCTACTGTGAGAGGAGATGGAGAAGAATTAAGAGCTGTTTCCACTATCATGAATGAAAATGACATGCAAAAATACTCACAACTTGCCCAATTGGAAAAAAACCTCCTGAAGAACCAACCTCTACTTCTACTCTGTATATTACAGCTGTGTGTAACATCGCCTCTACTGCCTATTTCTGACTAAACTATGCTTTGTGTAGCCTAGTTTATTTGCTCCAAACAATTTGATGGAGAGGCACCGACTTTGCATTTTCTTTTCTTATTTTTCCTTTTTCTGCAACATTTCAAAATTGCTTCAAATTTGCTCGACAGTTAGCCTCTGTTTTCCTCTGCCTTTGCTGCACCATTCAGTCCTTTGATGCATGTTTTGTGGTGCAGGTGACTGTGTGCGGCCAGTCTGCAGAGGGAATGGGACCTAGTAAGAAGGTGGCCAAGAGGAACGCAGCAGAGAAAATGCTGGAGCTTCTGGGATATAAAGTGCCTCAGCCTCAGCCCCCTAAACCGGCACTCAAAACTGATGAAAAGGTAGTGCTACACAGGGCTAATGCAGATATGTAAAAAGTCTCAAGTTTCAAATCCAATAATATGAATTTTAGGCCTTGAAATCTCTTAAAATGTCTTGGACAAGACTTATAAATTGAATTGTGAAGAATATTACTTTTCTAAACTTGGATTTAACTTCAGTCATGCTTTTAAATGTGTTTTTGGGAAAAAAAATGTATCGATCATGCCTTAAAAACTTCAAAATAAAACCAACATTGAACTAACAAACACTAATGCAAACTGTGCATGCACGATTTGGCCAGTATGGATGTGAAATAGGTCTTAAATTATATTCACAATGATCTTAAAGTCTAAAATGTGGACTTAAAACCTACAGATACCCTGCTACACCTTAATCAAACAAGTTTTGTAAACATGACAGACAAAGAAAGTTTGATATCTGTGTGAACTCTCATTCCTTCATGCACATATATTGGTTTTGTAATATTTAGACCCCAGTGAAAAAGCCTGGTGATGGACGCAAAGTGACCTTCTTTGAACCTGGCTCTGTAGAAGATGTGGCACTGGGTACGTATCGGTAGATCTGTTAGAATCATATATTTAGCAGTGGCCATAAAGTATGAATTATGATATTACTGCTGTTGTGTGTATGCACCCGTAATGAATGTGCTTTTTTCGTTTTGCAGGTTCCAAGGAGGAGGACTTCCGCCTGCCTTACCTGAGCCACCAGCAGCTGCCTGCAGGTATCCTGCCCATGGTCCCTGAGGTTGCTCAAGCAGTCGGGGCCTGCCAAGGATCCCAGGCCAAGGACTTCAGTCGAGCTATGCCGAACCCAGGCAAGGCCACAATCACTGCCATGATTGCCAACGAGCTGCTTTATGCAGGGACGTCCCTGACTGCTGAGACTATCCTGAAGAACAAAAATAACATGAACCAACTGCCCCACGGACCCCTCACCAGGCCTTCAGAACAGCTCAGCTTCCTTGCATCTGTGCAGGGCCTGCAGGTAACACACAACATTATCTTAGTGAGGCCATTAGTGTGCATGCAGCTGATTTGGAAAAAAAAATCACATAAAAAGGTAAATATTCATTGAAATATTTTGTGTTCTTGCAGGTGGAATACAAAGATTTTCCCAAAAACAATAAGAATGAGTTTGTGTCACTGATTAACTGCTCCTCCCAGCCACCACTCATCAGCCACGGGATTGGGAAAGATGTAGAATCCTGTCATGATATGGTGAGTTTAAAAAAAACCAAAACAAAACTGTGTATTCTCTTCAACAGTCTTGTCTAGAATGTGTCTGTCAAAACTCATAATGTATGAGGAATCACATTGTGTGAGAGCTGCAGTAGCAATGAGCCAGCATGTGTCGGAATATGGAGTATTTGGATGCTTCAGGAATTGTTGGTAACGGATAACCAACAGGAACAAAATGCTCAAAACAAGTGGCTATCAGTGCGTCAGACATATATAAGCTTCTACAGTATGAGTTAGGCGTGCATGATAATATCAGCACGCCATCAGTATTGGTCTGAAATAAACGTTTCTGCCAATATAACAGGCAGATAAGATGATCCTTCAGTTATGAGCTTGTGACACATCTGTGGTAGGGTGTTTTTTGAAGTGTTTGAAACACACAGCAAAGTTGCTGTTTGCAGTGATTGCTTAGCGTCAGCCATGCGAGGATGAGCTACATTTCTTCAACACTACAAATTTTATTCCCTATCTTAAAATACAGCCACCAAATCAGAACAATGAATCTGTGAAGACCAAAAAAAAAAACAGCAGTGAAACAAGAAACTGTTAGTAGTACCTTTGTCAGTTTTACCCAATGAAGGCATACATTTTGAAAACCATTTAATTTTATAAAACATTAAATTTTATGTCTGCATTTGTCTGGGCCCTCATGATAAGACAATGCATAGTAATATGTTAATCCCACTATATCAGATACTTAATGTTTGCCGTAAGAAAAAAAAAAAAAAAAAAGTCCATGCATCAGCAGTCGGTTAAAATTAACTAGAAAATTTCAGCATATTAGATACTGGGAAAAATCTAATATTGCGCATCCAAACAATGAGGCTCTAATTAACAACCCAACCTGTCCTGTTCTTCATCTCTCCAGGCTGCACTGAATATATTGAAGTTGCTCGCTGAGTTGGACCAGCAGTCAAATGAAAGGACAGGAAATGGACCAGCCTCTCGGTAAGCTCTGACAAACATGGTCTCTTACGTATGTTGCTTACGTACAGATGTGTTAACAATAAGCCTTTCATTCTATTAACAATCAAAATGAGTAATCAGACAGAATAATAATAATAATAATGAGAATGATGAAGCCTGATGTAAACACTGCAGTCGGCATGAAATTGCTTTTGTTGTTTGCTACTTACCAGTGCTCTCTGCCTGTTGTCCAAGTGATGCATGTTTCTCCAGGAGATGATTTATTATTTTTTGTAGAAACAACAAAAGGCTCAGCATTTCCTTAATAACTGGTTGTAGCATATTCTGATTAAGCTGCTGTTTAATAACTAAGAGCACAGCAGTAAGCTGGTAATAGTTACAAGCACTCAGTAGGCCTTCATCTTTCCAAAGGTCTGACGATGATCAGGGGTTAGATTTGGTGTTTATTTTTGTGATAATTTATTGTGTAAACAGGACAGTTTATCAGATCATTTTAAATGAAATTCCGACTCCGACTGAACAAACATTGGTGGAGTGTAATCACAGTCATCATGAGAATTTTAGGGCCAATAAACAGTTAATTAAATCGACTTGTGACTTGTTTTCTACAGGTGTGGCAAGCAGGAAATCGAAGGTGACTTGCACCACAAACAGGCTAACTCAAGCACATTGGCACAGACCCTGGATGGCACTGTTTAGATGATCAGGTTTGGTTGTCTGTAAAAGCACTAGAGAAAACTCAGACACTGTGTTCTTAGTCCGTTACAGAAGGCTACAAGAAGCTTCGGGCACTGTCGGCTCTAAACCATCACTGTTCATGTTCATTGTTCCAAAATGTTCACAGTTAAACAAGATTGATTGGAAACAAATAGTTTCTTCCCCTTGATGTTGTTTAATTGTACACATTATTTATTTTGTTGCTTTGTAGAAAAAGTAGCTGCATCCTAGTCAATGAGTTGTGGGTTTACGTGTTGGAAAAAAAAAAAGTGAAGCGATTTAACTGTGAACTGTGTTTTTGTTTTGCCTAGAACTTGTTTCTTCTCTGTGAGACCTTCTAATTCTTGTTTTTAAGTCTTTTGTGTTTTATCCCCCACTGAGGTAGTTCATTAAACTAGATCTTGTAAAGGTTTGGACCTCGTCTTTGTCTAGGGTGCAGCTGGCGAACCTCTGTTGATTTTCCTAGAGTGCTTTATATCAACAACCAGTGTTATCGACATTACCATGTAGGGCCGGGAAGAATTTCTGACTAAATGTAGCGTGTGATGTAATGTGACGTGTCTGCTGTGTGTGGCAGGGACGTTTCCCTGTTGCGTCAGTTTCCCTGATACTTCCTTCTCCTCCCTCATGTCAACCTCCCTTTTCTCTCCGCTCCCCATGGTAATTAAACTCAATGTGCTCATGTGCACAAAACACGCACCTCTGTCATCCTGTCTTTTTATTCACCTGCCAGTGCTGGAATATATAATTAAACAGGTCTGGGTTATCTGGAGTTGTGCGATAAGTCACTATGATCATTTAACAACCTTAAGTGGTGTCATGATTATTTTGTGTCAATGTGTTTCCAAATTAATGGTTCCTACAAATAGAAATAAATAAAAACTAACAAGATGAGTTATTTAAGTTGTAATCCTTTAGATTCCAGTCATAGTATTGCAAGTTCAGTTAAATACTGCAGGAAACACCCCTTGAGTTACTGTTTTGTCAGAAATACAACAGAGGAACAACTTGTGTGTCTTTTTACAGTGCTACAAACTAGAGATGAAATGTATGAAATGTTTATATCACAATGACAGAAATCATAATAGAAATTCTGAGTTATCAATATTATTGAGGTATTGTTAAAATGTTTTCACTGATGAAAAACAAACCCAGGTTGCATACTGCACCTGCATCTGGGAGACTGTTGCTTACTTTGGTTGGTGAGTTTTTGTCAGCACAGTAATCAATTAATGAATGAAAATTAAAATTTGAGATGACTCTACAGGAAGTTTACCATGTTTTATCTTAAAAATAATAATCATCTCATCCCTACTACCAGCATTTTTCTTGTAATAAAGAATTCAGTGCATAATGAAAGATAGCAACACCAGTTTACACATGTATTTCCTTGTAGCTATGGAGACGATAGAGGTATTTACACACTGTTAATAATTGGGGTTTGATTTGATCAAATCTTAAGGGATATAAATAAGTATTATTTTAGACATTGGAAGACTTTTTTCTGTTTTACTATATCAGTAAACATGATCAGTTCCTTTAAAAAGCAATAGACCTTTTCACAGCAGTCATGTTGACATGAAATAGTAAACACTGGTGTTGATACTAGTACTGATACTAATTAAGGTCCCATCCTATTCAGCTCAAACAGAGTCAGAGTGCTGTTATTGTGCATGCTGGCTCACTGGAAAGGCTCTGCTACACTAAATGGAATGGGACCTTAGTATCATTGGTGCCATTTCATGAGGCCTATTATTATTGACTATTTAACATGTTATTTTTTATACATTTGCCTTTTAGCAATATTGGAAAAAATTGTACACATTCCTCAAATTGTTCGCAGGTTTGTATTGTTTATGTTAGAGCTTCTTATCAAAAAACAAAAGCACCTTCGTTTCATCAGAATTAAGCTGCTATAAACATTCATTATATAACACTGGGGTTTTGATATGAAGCTAACATGACGAGAATATAAAATATTTATTCATTTTAATTTGAGTACATGACTGGAGACATTTAATTAAAATGGTACACTCTGACATGACGCTGTAGGGAATGCTGCATCATTAGTCACACTTGCTTCCTTGCATGAACATATTTTTGTGCAGTGTTGACATTTAACTGTCTTCTGAGGTTAGCCACACTTGTAAGTGCAGTAGGTCCCAAAATTGGCCACTGAAAAGTCCTTTTCACAGAATCGGTGAGTGAAATGAAAATCTTTTTCCTTAAAGAATTCATGGTAATCACACATTTGAATCCTGTTCCATTTCAGTATCAGTTCTTTATACCAAACTATCAATCCATTGTCACCTTCATCTGCCTCGCCTCTCTTTTTGCTGTTTGCATGTCTTTTGAAGTTCACAAAAACAATGCATCAGACAGGGTGTTTAGAATAATAGTTTTCAGTTTATTTTATGTAAACACAACACAGCAAAATATTCAGGTATATTAAGTTACAGATATTAAAGACATTCCCCTTTTGGCCAGTCCAGGATTTAATCACGGTGACATATTTTGTCATTCTAAGGGTTTATGGTGAAAACACTTTGAAGGGACTTTAGATTTCATCTGAACATTATTGACATGTTTTGTTTGTTTGGGTGCTGATGACCACTTGGCTGAGTCGTCATCTAGTACAGACTTCTGAATGTTCAGCCTCAAAATCTAAAGCCCCCATAATTTGAATTCTGCTTTATTTCTGTGCATCCACTTGTTACTGAATCCAGACTGTAGCTGAGCAGTTTGGCCCACTACTGTCCCCACAAGCAGGTTTTTTTTTTTCTTCTTGTTTTTCCATTATCTGATTAAGGCCTGTCATAAACCCTTTGAATGATATTTGATTTTAATTAGGTTTTGACTCCCAAAGCTGTCTTCACTGTACTTAGGTGTGATTATGCAACCTGAACAAGGCCATTAGACTGCTGTTTCTTCATGGTGTCAATGAAGGGGTACATGCACTTGTCAGACCCCATGAAGCGATACGTGACCACATTGGATTCCCATGGCAACAATCTGAAAGAGAACGTGCAATCAAGCTTAAAATACTCAATATCAGCTGTTAAGCAATGGAAGTGCACACATGAAAAAATAATGACGGAAAAATGGCAACACTTTATGATACAGCCCACAATTTAAAGTGCAATTTTGTTGTATGAATCTCTACTGTTATATATAATAAGGCTAATAATATTTGGGCATTTTAGAGGCAAGGAGAAATAAATTATTTTTGTAATTACTGTGTAACTATCAGGTACAATACTGTGAAACAAATCTGAAGTATGGGGATAATAGTAGCAGATAGAAGTAATAGTAGAGGAGGGGGTAATCATTTTCCCATGGAGGAAATAGTGGGCCAAAAGCAAACATCTATTGTATTGTTAAGATGTACAATGGCAGGCTTCGAGGATCTAAAAGTGTCACTCAGTATATTTACCACAAAAACACCTAGCAGGTCAAATCAAACCCTGTTGTAAAGTTGTACATTACTGTCATGATCAAAGTGCTAAAGCTTTTGTTTTTATTGTACTGTAGTCGATCCAGACCATAAGCTGGTTGGCTAAATGGCTTATGCACTGTGTTATTGTTTAACTGGTTAAATTTCCTATAAGTACATTGCTGTACCACATAAATGACTGACAAGTCCCTCATTATTTAAGTGTTTTAGCTTCTCACCCAAAAACCACATTGGTGTGCTCTGGTTATTTTACATCACAAGGTTGTAGTACTTTTATGCTACACACACACAAACAACACAGATCAAAGGTTAACAAACACTATTAATTATGATGGAGAGAGGGGGATGAATTTAAAAGTCTCACAGGTAGAGGGAAGCAGCTGCTCTGTAGTTTGGTGGTACAGCAGCAGATACTTCTGTATCTCTTGCCAGATGGCAGCAGGCTAAACAGGCTGTGGTTGTCTGGGTATTGTCTTTTAGTGTCCCCTTTGGGCTCTGCAGGCACCTCATCTCCTCTGTCACTCATGCTTGGTAGATGGTCGCCAGTGATGTGCTCAGTGGTTTTAATCACCTGCTGCAGAGTCCTGGACCATGTACATCCCATGCCAGTTTGTGATTCCAGTCAAGATGCTTTCTGCTGCACCTCTCTAAGTTATTTTGCGTAACATAGCCCATGTATTTTATATCTTCTTCAATAACATATACGTTTTGGGAGATTTTACAAAAGCATCTTTCCTTACCATTCTGTTCAGTTTTGTTTTCCCAGTGCTTACAAAAATACTTATGGCATTATAAATGTTTCTACTTTCCTCTAAAAAAAAATGCCCAGTTGTTACTCTCTGGTTCCTCCATAGCCTTTTTTTCTTCTACGATATCAACATTTAAATACCACTAGGATCTGTGAAGTATTTTGTTGATACCTGATTCATACAGTGTGATTTCACTGTAAATCTCAGGCTGTGTAGTAAAGCATTACCAGAATTATTTATGTCCTTACAGATAATATGAGGGTGTGGCTTTGTACTTACGCTCTGGACAGGAAAGGCAGGTAGGTGAGACGAGGGATGCACACTAATGGTTGATCTATGAGGATGGCGTTCATGGCCTGCTCAACACAGTACTGCGGCTCCAGAGGGGGCAGCAGCAGTTCCACTTCCTCCCTATTAGTGGCACCAAAGGACAAACAGGCTGTTACTAATCTTTTAGTACACAGCATCGTGACAGCAAGTCCATTCCCAAACACTGACGTCAAAAGTACCAATACTTTTTCAATAACACATGCTTAAAATGATAATACAAAACACAAAACAAAATGATACAATACTAAAATTTGACAGTATGGACAGTACCGAAGGTATAAAACGAAAATATCTAAATATCATTCAAGACCTAAGTTCCGTTTAGTCTTTATTTTCCTGCAAAAAGTTGGGTTGTACAAAGCAAAACCAGACAGTGTTCAGTGACAGTGAAAAAGATCCTATTTTTGGTGCCTTGTTCTTTTTGTTGTGGTATTGAAAGAGGCATTGACTGTTTTTTATGCAAGTATATAGTATATATATTTTTATCCAAGCTTTAAAATTCTGGTATCGTACAACCCTGGCAAACAAACAGCCACACTAACAGAATGCCTACCCAAGTCAACACATCCATATTCCTGTGCTGCATTTTTGATATACAGCAAGAAGACAGTAATTTAATTTAGAATATGAACAGAGTACTCCAGTATCATATTTCAGCATTTCAGGACAATTACCACAAGAAACCCTTTATGGGAAAATACATTATAAACCCAAACCTAGAGGCAAGACAGGAAGTAGAGCAGGGCCTGGATTCACTCACTGTAAGGTGAGGGAACACAAATGCTACAGTTGTTTGAATTTTATCTTATAGACTTGTGTTGTTATAAATTCAGAAACTTTACTTACATTTTTAAATCAAATTTAACAACATAATGATGGATATTTGAGTTTTGAGCAGTTATTTTGACAGTAATGAATGACAGTATGTGTGTATTTTGTTGACATACCGTATCTTGCAGCCCTCAAACATGCCTGTATCCACAATATAGGGGCACACCAGAGTGGTCTTCACTCCATCAAACTCCTCGGCTATCAGCTCATGGGCCAGAGATTCGTGGAAGCCCACTGCAGCAAACTTACTGGCACAGTAATCCTGTCTCAGACAAAAAAAACAACACTCAGTCTCTGTGTCTTTACATTACTGAATTGTTACTGAATGATATGCAATTTGTCAGACATGCTCAAACTTCTGTTTTGCGTTTGAACTTCATTTGAGCAGAGAACTGTGTGAAAGACTGAGACAACAAAGCTGTCATATCTTAGTGTTGCAGTGGTGTTTCTGCCTCCCTGGTTCACCTCGACAGCAGCGGTGCTGAAGAGACCGAGGACGCTGGCGATGGTAATGATGTGTCCATGATTCTGGGCCTTCATCTGAGGGAGGAAGGCCTTCACTGTCTGAGACGCACACACATACACACATTGTTATTGTTATGCTGCAGTAGATTAGAATGAGGCAACAAGCAGTGTTCATATGACTTGAAGTGACTAATTAAATGTTGCTCAATGTGAAGGAAGCTTATGTTGCATGAGCAGCTTCATATTAAGAGGATTTATTATGTGGGAATTCTACAGTCCATAGTGTGAAGGGGATAAAGCTATTAATGCAATGCATTTTACATGTCATGCGTCACACTGTGCACAATAACTAGCTCTGTAGGCTACAGCAGCTGATACTGGAAAGATTATTGATTGTGAAATTCAAAAGCTTAATTTCCACCTCTCTAAAGTCAGTCGGTGCTAAATCATCGTCTATGTTTGACTTAAAAAGTGTGTCACCTACAAAGCAGGGCAGATTTCATTTTAAAAAACAGTGTTTTACTAATCAGGGAACAAAATGGAAAATACACGTATATAATGACTGAATTGTACACAAGTTTTGGTCCTTGTCTTCACTGTTTTGATAGAGTTATACCTTTTTTTGCTTTGGCAACTGAATTAAATTTTGTTTTTACTTTTTTCAGTATAATATATACTAAAATTGACAAACATGATCAAATAAGTCTGTTCTCATACAACTGAAAAAAGGCTGGTTTCTGATCAATATATGTTTATAATTAAATATAAGAGTTACTGATCAGGACATATGATGATGGTTTACTCAAAAATACTGAAAACATAAATTGATAGACAGACAATTAGATGGCAACTATTTTGGTAACCATTTTTCATGCAAGAACATTTCGTGGTTCCAGCTTTGCAAATGTGAAGATGTGCTGCTTTTCCTTTTATTTACCACAGTATTAATAAGTCAAGAGCATTTGGACTCTGTCGTTTTTTTCCCCTGTAGTTCTATTTATCCATCTAGACTGTTTTGGTGTGAGTTTTGGAGATAGCAGCTGAGAGATTTCTGCCTTTTCTCAAATATAATGGGACTTAAATGGCACTTGGCATGTGGTGCTCGAAGCACCAAAAAAACACCCTTGGAAAAACTCAACAGCAACATCTCTTTCCAGAAATCAAGGCTTGGTTACTGAAGATAATCCACAGACCCTGCTGGGAACAGTTTCATAGAGGAACTATTAGCACTGTGTATTATTTAAAAAAAAAAAATGATACCAATGGAGTGATTCATTTGATAATTTTTTCCCCCTGTTTTTTTGTTCTTCTCTGTCTTTAATCATAGGATAGGAACTATTTTTTTTCTACCATAGAAAAAAATAGTTCCAAGAGCTGGGTAGCGGTACTCAGTATCTTTACAGTATCGACTGAAATAACCCAGTTTTTCTACCATAGAAAAAAATAGCACTGAGAACTGTCCCCCAAAGTTTATTTCACCACCACAGTGAATATTGACTAAGTAGTTCTCACCCAGAAGAGGGCATGGCAGTTGACCTTCATGGTCCTCTCCACCAGCTCATCAGGACAGTCCAACATGCGCTCTCCAGCCACCACTCCAGCATTGTTTACCAGCATGGTGACGTCCCGGCCCAGGTCCTTCCTCACAAGGTCTGCATTGCGGTACACATCCTCCCTGTTGGTCACATCCACCGTGTAGGTGTACGCCTTACCCCCCATCTCACGCACCAGCTTGGCTGTCTGCTCATTGGAGCTGCTGTTAACATCCCACAGCACCACCTCTGCCCCATGCTTGGTGAATTCCTGAGCGAAGAGGCGACCCAGGCCTCCACCTGCTCCGGTGATCAGCACCAGCTCTCCATCAATGGGTTTAGTGCGTGGGCGCAGGACGATCCGCACAGAGTTGCGCAGAATGAAGTAAATCACATCCAGAAGCATCATCTGGAGGTCCATGAGGAAAATCATGTTGATCTACTTCACTGATGGCGCTGATTGTAAGAAGAAATGTCTCAGTAAGGCTACAGTGGGTTAGTCTTCACACCTATTACCTGTGAAGGTGTGTTTCCTACGTTCTAACTAAGTGTCAGAGTGTGTGAGTGCAGAGGATGCAGACAGCCAAGCTGGTGTTTCCTTCCCTCTATGACTCTCAGCCCCCATCCACAGTTTATTTAAACACTCTCCTCCTGGATTAGAGGAAATAACTTGAGCTCCTAATGAAACCACTTTTGTTGCAAGCTGTGAATGTATGCATTCTCACCATTACTGGGGAAAATAACATGTGCCTGAAGGCATTATTCCAAGTTAAAGATCCTTTAGGAGTCAGGGTCTTTGGAGGACATTATACTAAGTTCACAGCTTTTACTTACGGTACACGTGAAGCTCTGGCATAGGCTCAGTATAGGCTTCCTCTCACTGCTGGACACAGGGGGGTTGCACGGTGCCCCAGTGTTTGAAAACGCATAAAAATGCAAAAACACGGTTAAGTGCTTTCTAGGGTGACCTTCCACTGGAGAAAATATAATTAAGTGCCCTCTAGAGTGTCCTTCTAGTGGAGAAAATGTGGTTAAGTGCTTTCAGGGTTACCCCCCAATCCAGAAAACATTACTAAGTGTCCTCAAGGGTGGCTTCCAATGGAGAAAACATGATGCAGTACCCTTTTTTTTAATCGAATTTATTTATTGGTGATTTTTCACCATTAGTTTCTATTAGTTCAAGGCCCCATAAATATCCACTGCAGTATCCAAAATTTATGGTATGTGGCGTGTTGTGTGTGATACAGAGTTTGCAAGAAAATTCATCATAAATTATGAGATTTCAGTGCAGTATGAAACAAGAAGGATTGTGTATATTAATGAATTCTAGCCTCAGCTGTACCGAACACACCAGAACAATGAAAAGGACTAATGAGTCTCTCTTTTTAAATATATTTTTAAAGGCATAATATTCCGCATTTTCCTTTAAAAAGCAATGTATAGACTCAGAAACATAATCTCTTTCAATCATTACTTGTGACCCACTAGAAGTGAGTGGTGGTGACCGTATCAGTATTTCTTTATTTTCTCATCATTTTGCTGTGATCTGGACACTTTACCAACCCCAAACCTCAGCATTTGACATCCTGGAAACAAGACTCAACAGTCTTTCTGGTGTGTTTACAGACAGCTTGGATAATACTGATTCTACCTTCAACTAAAACATAAGTAATGAAGCTAATTAAGTACAAACATTTTAAACCTTATACTCCCAGCAGTTGTGGAAAGTAACTAAATATTTCACAATTACTCAAATACTATACATAAGTACAAATTTAAGGTACTTGAATATTTCAATCTCATGCAACTTTCTACTTTCACTGCACATTTCAGAGGCAAATATTGTGCTTTTTATTTTACTATCTGTGACAGCTATAGATACTAGATACTTAGTAGATATATACTTCGTTTTGCCCTCAAAACATGAGCAAATTAACAATATTCAAGGACAAGCTTTGGTGCCAGTTGGACCTCTGGCATGTAGAGCAGTCAGAGTCATATTAAATGAGAACATAAGGAGATTATGTACATATATGTGAACTGTAAATCTCTGGATTGTTACTTGTGTTGCAAGAAGGCTGTTTGTTTCTGTATCAAGTTCTTGTCTTTTAGGTGAACACTGGCAGCTTTGTTTACTCTATGTTGGCATGTGGGTCATATTTATAGAACCACACCACTGAAGCTGCACGGTGCACGCATTATAAATCCTGTGCATTTATATCACAATGATCATCTGCATTTATTGTGGTCAATATTATTGTTGCATCTTTGAAAATACAGTTCAAATTGTCACCAGTAATGTAAAGATTATCTATATGCATATGTGAATACACAGTATACTCTAAAGAAAAAATAGATACTTGTTTTTACTGAACAACAATGTTTTATCTGAAGCAGCACAACAGTGTGCTGTGCAGGTAAAGATTTCCTTTTCTGAAATACAGAATATATTTATAGAAATGGGTTAAGACGGTAAGAAGGATATGAGTTTAAATACTGCCAAGAATCTTGCCCTACTGTGAGTGGTTGAGTAACTCTTGGAAACAGCAGCAGAAATCACATCAAAGTCCTTGAATCTAGTGGTATTCCTAGTACCTGAATATTGGCATGCAGTGTGGAGCTGTGTCTGAGTGTTTGCCAGCTAGTTTCCCTGTTGGATAAACCCATAAAAATACTACATTTTTTGAACGTAGTGTAGTGGAAAGCCTTTCAACCGTGGGCCATTTCTGTCCTCTGTGAACTGAGTTCATCGAAAACACAAGATTGTAGCCTGCTTCTTTACCTTTTTGGATTCTAAAAAAATATATATTGTTGTGAGAACTGCTTTAGAAAGAAAGACAATTATTATTTTGAAATGGAAATCTTCAAATTTTACTATAATAACAGGAGAGAGGGCGTGAGCGGTGTCTATATGGACTGTGGGTATGTCCTGTTAGTGCTGACTGTCTGTTTACTGGAGCAGTAAATGAACAAGGTTCCCGTCTCTGCAAGCTAAACAGTTTTGTAGATACACACTGGGGCCACAAGGTAGGGCCACACATAGGGGAAAGGAACCACGACTACCTCAGTAATCTTTTTTGCTGCGTCTATAGTCTATTTGTGTCACAATTTATAAAATTGAGTTTGGGGTGTTTTGTGCAGTATAATCAGTGTTTCAGCTCCACTGATCTCCCCCTCTTTCTGTCCCTATCTTCTCCCTCTGTGCACGCAGCAGAAGACTAATGGGAATCTTGGTTCAAGTGGAGGCCTGCACTGTCCACACTGTTGTTCTTTTTGCATGAATAACCTCGGCCATAGGAGTTTCATTAATCCATTCTTTTCACATGTTGAGGCACACATGGGCCTGGGAAGCTGCTGGCAGATTCACCATGAGAGAGAGGCAGTGAAAGAACTTAAGCATACATACGTACATACTTTGTTTCTATACACTCAGAAAGAACAAGTTCATTTCACTTGCCATTTTTGTACCCATTTTAAGTTGAATCAACTTCACAACTGAGTAAATACAACAACATTTTAAGTACACTTAATAAGTATATAAAGTAAAGATAAGATTGGAATTTTTTTTCTTAATTTTGCTTTAAAATAAGATCAACTTGTCAGATTTTAGAGTGTTTTACTGATTCTACAGAAAATGCAAACACAGCTGAGTGGGGGTTTATATCGTACTTTTTATTTTGTTTTAGAGAGTGATGTATTTGTCTTGTTGTATCACTTCTTTTCTGCACATAGGATTGTGGCTACATTTAGAGGTAGCCATGGGAGACTATTGGTTAATATATTTTAAGGGAGGAGAATCTGTATCGAAAAATCAAAATATGAGTTTTTATTTTGAGTTTTCTTTCGTGACACATGGGCAAGATCAGGAAGGCACTTTATGAGGTAATAAATTCTCCATAAAATCGTGAGGAAATACAGACCAGAAAGTTGTTTATTGTACTAATTCAGCCAAACAGATCAAGTAATTGCTTAACTGATTTTTTCCAGTCACATTAAATCAAGTTTTGTGAGTTTCTTGTTCAGTTTAGCTCTTTACAGTGGCGAACTGTTCCTTTAAGAGATGCAGAGTTGACACATGAATACTTTCCAACTCAGTGACCAGCTTCACCTCCTGATGGACACCGTCCTGACTCAACCTGTGTGAAAGGTGTTCATTTGAAGGACTTTAACAGGACAAGCCTTCAGACAGTCCTGTGGTGAAGAAGGATTACTGCTCAGTGGTTTAAATAGATGCATAGTTCACCAAACTAACTCAACCTGTTGGAGTTGCATGCTGTGTCGGGTCCTTCGTGATGACAGTGTGGAGCAGCGGCAGATCTGTCTCTCTGGTTTGTCTCGGAGTGTCTTTGTTCCTGGTCGGTCCTTGTCAGTCCGGCTGTCGGGAAGCGGGTCTGTGCTGCGCCGGTCGGGACCCATCATGCACCAGTAAAGGATGGAGGTCTGACCGCTCCTACGGCTCCTGCTTCTGCGACCAAGCCTGTGTGTCCACCCTGGACTGCTGCCACGACTATGAGACAGCCTGTCCAGGTGGGTCACTGCTGACAGGAAAACTTTTCATCTTCTTTTCATATGAAGGAATGTTCTCCATTACAGTTTAGTGTGATGAAAGTTGTGTAAGACCAGATGAGAGATCTGTTAAATAAGTAAAAGTATCAATATCACCCTGTAAAAATATACTACAGCACTGAAAAATTTACTTCAGAAAAAACATAAAAGTATTACCAACAAAAAGTTTCAAAAGTAACAGTAGGGGAAACACTTTTTGTTCGAGCATCAGTAATTCACTGGCTGTTTGTGCAAGATCTCTAAAACTGTGATGCATGGTATCTATATTTGTTTACTATAAATAAAACTGACTTGGACATTTACTACACAATCACAGATTATGTGAGTTAATATCAAGTGTAAAGAGTTCTGTTGTTACAACCTACCCCACTACTGGGGCGAGCTGTAACACTAGCAGGGGAGAGATGTAACAATGAGAAGTAATCTGCTGCAGTGAGATCCACTGATATAATTTATAAAAGAATTTAATTTAAGAATGAAGAATAAAAAAATTTGAAGAAAGTGAACAATTAAAGTGACAAAAAACACTTTGTGCAGGTGTCACATAAAGGTTTGAGTCACAGGTGTGTCAAATGTAAATGACTGCCCAGAACTGACAACATACACAGTTGACCCACACTTCTTTTTCCTTGGGTTTGCAAAGGGAATTGATGCAAAGCATCAAATTAAGCTAATTTAGGTTATGGAAATCATTATATCCAGACTACAACAAAACAGCTGGCAAAAATAATCTTGATTGAAAAATTACTTCCTCACCCAAAAATCAGACGTTGCTCACAGAGACATGCCACTTCGCCTGTGAGTTCACAAAGTATGGAAGTGTGCAATAGTGATGACATCACCTCAGCACTATTCTGATTGGTCAAGCTGGCAGCGTGAATGCTAATCCAGTGTTACAACATTCCCTGGTCTCCCCTACTCATTAGGCAGCAGAATGGCCCCTATCACTGTGTGCTATCTTAGGCTATCACATACTATATTATCTGATTATTATTACTGTAACATTATTATTAATGTTGTGGATCTAATTTTAAGTGCCATACAACATATATGTTACTAACTAAACTCTTGACAATAGACATTTTTATACAGCAGCCATTTTGGCATGAAATAGTGGTGTAAACACAGGTGTTACCAGTGATACTAATTAAAAGTTCTGTTCCATTCAGGTCAGGGTGCTGCTGTTGTGCGTGTTGAAAAGACTCTGCTACACTAAATGGAATGAGACCTTAGTAGTATCATTGGTAAAACCTGTACCTACTCTATTTCATATTACTATGGCTGCTGTGAAAAAGGTCTTTCATTTTAGAAACTCATTATAGGTTTTCTGAGTAAATTTTTAGTCTAAACAAAATATATTAGATAAATAAATCTATTGGAGTAGAAAAAAGCATTATTATATTTATTTTCATTTTTTTAGTCTTTTACTTTATTTATTTTGGAAAGTAGCTTGAAATATTCAAGTGAAGTACAAGAAAATCAAAATTGTATGTATATAAGTACAGTACTTAGTTACTTTCCACTACTGTTTAGGACTGACTTGTTAAAGAGGTCCCCCTTTTTGCCATTAAAATACATAATATGCTCCAAAAAACATAAATAACCAACAATAGAATTAATAAAATTACTTTAAAATTATCTGGGTTGTGTTAGTTTTGTTTTTTTTTTTTCCTCAGCTCTGTGTGCTCTGTGTCTTTCTCCTCAGCGGTGTCCTGTGTGGTCAGTGAGTGGACGCAGTGGTCAGGCTGTGTCGAGCCCTGCAAGGCCACAGTCCGCAGGCGGAGCAGGACCATCCTGCAGGAGCCGCTCAATGCAGGTAAAGCCTGTCCACATCTGGAGGAACATGCCGGCTGTGCAGAGTACTGGACTCATAAAGGGCACTGTCACAGTGCACTTGGTGAGTCAAATCTACCTGGATTCTTCAACATGTTCATGTGATCATCATTGACATTGACATTCTTTAAAAATCAGTCAGTGTAATTACTTCATGCTGTTATACTATCCACCTGAAGACAGCTCACCCATTCAGTCACACCGGATGTGTATATTAGCAGAATTTCTGCTGCTGAAAGTTACAAACTGAAATTTATGAATGGCTTAAAGGTACATTTGGATGAATAGGGTTATCCTAAAGTGTGTTTAGACCAGGTTACAACTGAAGTTAAAGGGAAAACTTGGCACTTTTGATGTGGATGTCCAGTCAGTGTTGAGTTCTCCTACTGCAAAATCTGTAGTTCCTCCTCCATCCAGGGATGTCACAGTGACGTTGGTGTTAAGGAAGAACGAAAGGCTATTTTTATGTGCTACATGAACACTTCTGTCACAGTGTCAACAGTGTTTTGGCCAACAAAATAATAGCTATAGGCTTGGGTGGTTATAGCACGCAATGCATCTTGGTACATGTAGTTGGCATGGCTCCATGAGAAGGAGAAGTCAGTTTTCTCAGTCAATATAGCATGGACTGAGGAATTTCAATTGACTACATTTACCATCACCAAATGCTCTGTTATGAGTCAAAGTCCCGGATTTCACACTGAATTAAGAATAAAGAGTGTTCTTAAAACTCAGAGGTTACTTGTTCCATTCACAAGGGTTTGTACATTTGTACTGAATACTGTGTTGTTGTGACTGTATAACTGCAAGTAATGGAGATACTAATGCATGGGATCTATGAGCAAAGCTGTTTGTCCCAGGAATGCCAGGGTGTCAATACTGATTCTTTCTTCAAATCATACAATAAATCAAGCGAGACGTCCTCTAAACAGTGCAGATCTGCCTGTATTTTGGCCTCCTTAATTTGAAAATGACACACCAGAGAATCCTGCGTTCATGAACATTTTCCCCAGCACATGCTCATTTTAGATGTATGAAGCCCCAGCATTACAACATACGGTCACATGTAATGTTCTTATCATGGATGCTCACTCCCTCTGCAGTCCCAGCGCTTATTATCACGGGTGGCTATGGCAACGCCAGGAAGAAAAGAGACATCCCCGACAGCAGCGACATTATAGGGTAACACATCTACAGAAAAATGTGAAATTATCCTACACTCTTTGGTATCACCTCATGTATGGTCAATATGTGTTGAGTCTGAGTTTGGTTTGTGTGTGTGTATGTGAATGTCTGAGCCTGTGCGTGTTTGTGTAAAATAGGTATTGTGTCCAGTTCCAGTTGACCTCTCTGACAAAAGGCTGCCAGCAGAGCGCCGGCCCACACACACAGTGGATGCAGTACCTGAGGGAGGGCCGCCGTGTGTGTGTCGAGTGCCAGCCGCCTGCTCTCGCTGCTGGACAGACACATTGTGCCGGAGACGGAGAGGAAAACAGTGAGGACAGGTAAGAATGGAGTCGCAAATCACAAATCACTGCTTGCTTTTTTTTGTTTGACCGTCAGCTGTCTTTGAATTTTGAAAGCCTCACAAATTTAAGCTTGTGTTGTTTCAAGAAATGCTAACGACCATAAGAGATAGATAAGGTATTTGTTTTTAAAGCCCAGCCAAGAGTTATTCAACCATGAAATTAATTTGAAATTAATTTTGCTCATATGTGAAGAAACTCAGCATTGAACATAACTTCACTACACTAATAAAGGTCACCTTTCCGCGTCACCCTATGGCAAAGTCAAGTGTTCTGTAATTATCAGCTAAAAACAGTATAACATATGAGCAAACCAGAAAGTAATTACAAGTTCTACTTGTTATTTAAAACACACCGTATGTGCTTCATGTTTAATAATGTAAATTAATATCAGTTACTTACAAAATATCACAAATTGATTTAAATGCTTTGTAGTGTGGTGTTGATACTGGAATTTCTTATTTCGATACAACACTTGAAAAATATCAGTACTCAATGCCATTTTCAATACCACAGGGAAAAAACTGACTCAGCATTGAGCGTATAAAATTTATGATTTTTATTAACGAGGCTGTAACATGACAATGGATATAGAAAATGAAGAAGAAAATGAAGAAGACAGCAGCGTGAGTAACTGAGAGGAGGCGGGACTATTTTCGCACTGCAGCGGTGTCAGAGAATAGAAAGACAAAGAAAGTGCAGCTGGTACCAGAGTGTCAGTACTGTGGAAAAAAGGGTATTGAAACCAATTCAAATATTCCCTATTTATATTTATCAACATATTGATATTTTCAACAACACTAATGCTTTGAATGTTGTTTGTTTACTAATGCTTATACAGTATATTTGTTTGTTCGGTGAACTATGCACAGGAAATGTGATTGGATTTCTTCGTTGTTGTCAACTGGCTCCTTTGGACCAGAAAATTTTCTTTTTTGTTCATGGAGCAGCAGTTTAATATTTTAGCATTAGGGATTTACTATATTAGGGGAAAAATCATTGAAAAGTCAACAATGGTGTAAAGGGATGAAATAAATGATTATCTTTTTTCACCTGCCAAGGAGTAATTCAGTTTAAAGGAATAATTTGAGATTTTGGGAAATTCAATTTCTTCTTGAGAGTTAGATGAGAAGTTGATACCAGTCTCCACACAGAGTGGAGATTAATCTTCTCCTTTAACTCTAAAGCAAGAAAACAAATGATCATACCTGAAAATGTCATTTTACTTTTATACTTTTTGGAATCCACAAAACACTGCTGGGGTTTCACAGGAAAACAGCATTACAGAATCTCCCAAACAGTGTAAGTGAATGGTGACCAGTTTTCAAACATAAAAAACAAATGGAACAAAAACGTAAAAATGCCCCCAATACTGCTCATTTGGTGTAAAATTACCTACACTCCCCGACATGCTGTTTACACACCGTCACAACACACACACCCGGTTCAGACAGTATGGACATGAGAACGTGGTTCCAAGCTAAGAATCTACAGTGATGATTCAGGCTAAAAAACATGGTGTAAATGATTTTGTTTTAATCAATTTGACATGTCAGGCTTTAGGACACTTGGACTACACCAGACGAGCAGTATGGAGGCATTTTATGGTTTTATTCAGTTATTTTTTTACATTTGAAAACTAGTCACCATTCACTCCCATTGTTTGGGATATTCTGTAATGCTGTTTTCCTGTGAAACTCCAGCAGTGTTATCTGGACAACAAAACTAAACCTGACCCTTAATCAGCATGAGGGTGAGTAGATAATGACTGAATTTTCATTTCTGGGTGACCTATCCCTTTAAATTGTGTTTTTAAAAAAGACCTATGCAACTGGCCGCACAGTCTTTGAGAGCAGTCCATGTACAGGCCCAACTTATAGGTGCCCTGTGGCATTTTCTTGTAATCCAACAAAAGTTATGGTTACATTCACTTTGCACCAAAACACATTAAGGTTGAACAAGTATGATCAATGCACTTCCTTCCTCATAAAACATTTGTAAAGCTGAGTTTTTGTAAAAGTTTAAAACTTGCATCATTACTAGGCAGCAGTTTTCTCCTTTGTTGTCACACTGTTGCATACCTTGGACCATTACCACCAGCTTTAGATCAGTGGAGTAGTGTGACACTGTTGGTAGGAACATAGACGTGGACGCCATACTGGCCTTTGGATTGTATGTGTGGTCTGGTCAAGACTAGCCACATTCAAGTAAATGAGGGAGCTGCTGCCTAAGAAACACTAAAATGTTTATATTTCTCAGATGATTTCAATTAGTTGTTTTTATATTTAAGGGTTCATGATTTTTGTGGAGTTATAAAAAAAAATCAGACTCCATAAACCCTTGAATATAACGAGTCATTGAAGTTTGGTTGAGTAACATCATAATGCTTTTTATGCAGAAAAAAGTAGCTGCCCCGTTTATTTGTTTATAGATCAGTCTTGATTAGACTGAAAGGGCAGCAGTATTGACACATCACAGCAGTGGGCCAAAGAGGTCAATGCAGATAGCAAAGTCCATCGTGTCACTGGTGTGTACATGTGCTGCATGTACATCCACGTGTGCATGTACAAGATCTACAGAACTGAGACCCATGGAAACACCCCCATAGTGCTGCTAGAGGTTAAAACTGCACAGGATACCTTTAATCCAAAACACATTCATCTTTGATTTAATCCTAATCATATCCACAGGGGATATGTTTTTGAGTGGGCTTGTGTGTCAATGAAAAAGAAGATATGTATGAACATACATGAACTGTTGCACTTATCTTTACAACCAAGTATCTGCGGAAATCTAGCATTTAGAACACAGTTCTACCTGTTTCTGTCTCTGACACAAAGTTGTGTCTGTATTTTGAGAGGTGCAGTGGTGGAGAGAGAACTGATATGTGGGTCAGTTGCGACAGAACAGCCTGGGTCACATTTCCAGGGTGTTTTTTATCCACTTATCTACACCATATCTCTTAGCTCTGTTTGGTAACAGTGAGGATTACCACTAGATGGCAACATTGTTCATCACTTGGATGTACAGAGAAATCTTGTGAGCACTAACTCAGTCGTTCATCCCTCTTTCCCGCAGAAGACAGTCTCTCCAGTGGCAAGCGGTGGGAAACCCTCGATGCAGGGGTGTGTGGAGGCGGGTGGGGAGGCAGGAGGCCTGCTCCTGCCCAACAGCCCACAGCTTCCTCTTCATATAACATCCTCCTTCCTTCTATTAGCTTTCCTCCTGTGCATATTTACTCAGACACACGTGTGCATGAAGAACAATCTGCCAGTATAATTACAAAACATAGAAACACTGCTTACTTAACCTGTTCTTAAAGAGTGCTGGTCAATGCTCAGTTGTGCCTTTTTAGTCATACTGACCAAATTTAATCTTCTGCAGATTAGTACAAATGCATATAATTTTTTTTTAATATGGCTGAATGTGTGCCACTGAACATGTTTACATAGATACTAATTTTCTACTATTATTCCAAATATGACAATGTTCCGACTTTGATACAAATCACGTAAATAGATTATTCAATTTGGATATTCTAAATTAGGCCTTATTCTGAATGCAGCATTTTCAGATTAAGACGTGGGTCTAGGCCAATATTATTCATGTTTTAGAAACATTATACAGCGCATTTGGAATATCCAGCTCAACACACACACCTGTTTCTGATTAGCTCTGTGTGTACTAAACAAACTAACTAGACAACAGTTGGCAAGACTGGAGTAGAGATGCATGCACAAAAGAAAAGCCCATATGTCAGGCTGGAAGAAGAAATGCAGCTCCTTTAAAAAATTCGGAAAGATTTTGATATCAGCAGGTTTTTGGGTATGTTGTAGGACGTGCATCTAGGGTGCACATGTCAATGTACAATGTAAACAATCATATTAGTGGAATATTCCTTTTAATTAGCTCTGCAAACAGCTTAGTAGGATTATTGTCTTTTCAGAATAAAAGCAAAAACTGGAATATTTTGTGCATGTAAAGTAGTCAATGAAAATTCCTACTTCTAAGCCTGAACATAATAAATTTACACCCCTAGAAATAAGGGTGCTAACTAGAACCATATAGGGTTCTTTGGCTTGAACCCTTCTTGGTTCTTGGTAGAACCTTTTATAAAGGTTTCATTTGGAGCCCTTTCAGAGAGATCTACCTAGAACCCAACAGAAAGGATTATATCTAGAACCATCTGTGAAATGTATCACCCAGAACCTCCAGAGATATTCTAAAAGAGAAACCTTCTATGGTGTAGTGGTTCCACCCAGAACCCTCTCTGTGGGTTCTGTCCAGAATCTTTCCACCTTCTAAGGGTGCTAACAAGAACCCACCAAGGGGTTTTTTTTGTGAGAATCTTTTCATATTCTGAACGGTCATCCCCACCCTTTTTTGTTTCTATAGGTTTTTTTTTTTATCTAGAACCCAGCTGAGGGGTTCTACTGAGAACCCTTTTATCTTACAAGGATTTTACCTACCAAGAACCCTTTTCTATTATGGTACAAAGAACCCCTGACACAAGAGCTCTTTAAGGATTTCAGTTTTTTTTCTAAAAAGGGTTCTTCAGAAGTAAATGAAGTACCTTTTAACTGCACAGCACAAACCTCAATAACACACATTCCTGTTTTAGTTTGCATCATAAACTACAAATAAATAATTAAATAAAAGTCAGCAACCCCTAATCAAAATGTAAAGTGATCTGATTTATTTCATTTTAAGTCATCCAAGGGAAATGTTGTTTTTCTTAAGAAATAGAAATATCTTGGGACATTGAGACACTTTTTTTTACATGACAAGAAGTACTGGCTCTGTGTGAATCACAACCAGTCACAACGCCAAAGTTACAACATGCACTGAACAATAGAACATTTATACAGAAACAACAGCATAGAAAGTCAACAGGTAAAAATTTGTTGTTTTCTTTTTTTACAAAACAGACAGCCTCGGGACCTACAAACAACATTGTATAAGAGCTGGCTAAGGTCGTTCAAATATCTTTTTTTTTTTTCAATTCCCTGGAAACAGTGTACTTTACAAAGACTGATGGCTTAGGCAAGGTTGGGGTCAATTCCACTGAGAGCTGAAAACGTAGAAAAAATAGAGTTTATGTTTTAAATTTTGTAGTAGGTTTTAATTTGTCTCATGCTATAATACTGGTTCCTTTTCGAGTGTCATGTGTGATGTGTGTTTTACTCCATCAAGGCATCCTGAATCGACCCCAACCCTGTAATAATACAGTGTTAGATTCAGAGTATGTGGATATGGGCTACTTGCTAAAGCAGTGGTTCTCACTGGGTATTTGGAATCTACCACATGTCCTTGAAAAGAGTCCCATGAGGGTTCAAACAAAAATGAAAAAGACGTGAACCTCTTACAGATAAATTTAGCAGCTAGCGCAACAACCAAATTCTATTTTAGGTTTCAACTAAATGCATTTACTGTACAATGGGGAGTCTTGCTATGGAAAAGTTTGAGAAAAGTGTGCTCTTCATCTTAATTTGTATCAATAAATGAGAAATAAAACACGTCACTTGAGTGTGTTTTCTTCATAAAGCATGATGGTTTAGTCCTTTGATTCACATCAGAATTTCTCCACAGGGATCTCAGCAAAATGAAAAGCTCTTTTATACTATTAGGTTTCATTAATTTGAAGGGCTCCCTTGGAGATGGAGGGGAGTAACGTGCCCAAAAAATAAAATAAAAACAAGCATGACTTGTAAAAATAAATGTTTGTTTAGTTGTTTTTGTATTATTGTGGTATCATGTCACAGTATCACAGTCTAGGTATCAAATCACAACACCATGCTTGATGTTTCTTTGCACTACCTTGTCTAAAAGCTGAAGAGTACCAATACTAGTATCAGGATTTCAATACTTTTGTGAACGTTTGTGAGCGTGCCTATGCACATGAGTGTGCATTTGTGTGATATTTGCCCATAATAAATCTCATTTCTCTATAATAGTGCTTGCTGCCTGTTCGTTGAATATTGATTGTCATCATTGTTGAGAGATATTTTAGTGAAAAATGGTCCCTGACTACCTTAGAAAACCTAAATGAAGGGACAGAAGCTCACATGATGCTTCATGAAAGGTTGTGTGAGCTGAATGCCCTTTATTGTAGTGTTGAAAATTATCCAGTTCTTTTAAATAATGCAGTACACGCAGAAAGACATGTCTGATTAGAATTCGTTTCTTCATAACTTAAGAAATCATTCTGAAATCTCCATGGATATTTAGATGTAACAGGATAAAAGATGTTGAAATGTTTGGCATACATTGGCCTTGACTTTTCATAAGATAAAGATAAATATGCAATGAAAAGTTAATCAGGAACAAACATACAACTGGTGGTCTATGAACCAAATGTTTCTCTCGTTGAGATTCATAAAACAATAAAATGTAATGGACAGCTTGCATGTTTACAGTGATTTCATTGTATAATACAATCTGTGAAACTTCCATCTTATAATGTAATATAAAGAATTATACAAGTGTGTTGGGTCAAGAATTCATTAATGTGTGAATATAACCAAAGGAGCAGCCATTTAAAAAGAATTCAATCTGAACATCACCAGAGGAAATCTGGAAAATGTTAAATATCTGCAACCAACAAACCCTTTGCTAAGCTTCTCGAACAGTTTAATCATAGATTAGCAACCCTAACTAGGCACTGCAAGTCTCTCCACGTAGAGTGCGCGGGGCTCTAAGAAGAGCAATACGTATCTCAAAAGTTTGGAGGGTCGTGTCTTTTTTTGGTAGTCTTTTAAAAACCTAAAACACAAGAGCAAAAGTGTGAGAAATTGATTAAATTTTGTCTTTATCTGCTCTAATGTAAGCTGCAAATGTTAGCATGTCCTGCTAACTAACTTACTACTTGCAGTAACTTCCAGCCAAATTTGCGTTGATACCACTGCATTTGCTAAACTCACGGCTTATTTCCACCAAGGGTTAAATTGGGATTTGTTATGTGGGGGGTTTGAGGTAGAGGATGTGGACTGGTGCAGAATCAAAGTGGACCAGCACTGACACATCTCTCTCTGTCTCTCTGTCTTAGTGGAGTTAGCTTTGCTCTTATCCCAGCTCTCTTTCTGGACAGTCGCAACCTGGTTGGTCTGGCTAGGTGACCGCCTCTCCATTGCATTTAATGTGATCCTTATGCTTCCTTTTCTGTTGTCTAGCAAATGTGTTGTATTTCACCATCTGGTCAATGCTAAATTGTACATTTAGCATTAATGTCATGTACATAGCCATTAAGTAACTTTACATGTTTGAGACCATTTTACAAGGATCTTGTTTTAATTTGAGTCTGACTGAAACGTAAAAAAGTCAGCTGGGGACAGACTTCTCAGCTGACTCAAGGACAGTAGCATTAGCTTACATCAGCTAGCTACACTCACAAAATTTGCTAACAAGAGACATCATTTTAGCCAACAAAGTCCATGATCATCAGCTAGAAATGAGCAGAAGCTTTTTAAAATTTTTGAATCAAAAAGGTCAATTATTATGCTGTAGGGCATTTTCTCTTTTTAAAAGTAAAATTATTCATCTGGGAATATCTTTTTGCAGATGATACCTAATTTTATGTTTTAAAATTCTTTTGAGTGTGATTTTTTTTTTAAATATTGCCAGATAATTTAATTTATGAGCAACAAAGGACAATCATTAGACATTTCACTTAAATACACAACAAAAGGAATGTATTGATACATATTGTATGTACTTGGGAGTTGACACTATGATGCTGCATAAAATTAATTCATCACCAGCTCAAACCATCCATCCTTGCCTAATTATATGATGTGTGCCAAATAAGATCCATTAAATCCTCCTCCCATCCCTCTCTTCATTGCTATAAATGAAGCCGCATTTCAAAGATTAATTGCATGCTAAAGTAATCTTAATTTCTCATATGATTAGAGTTCTCTTGGCATTACAATCTGTGCATGTTGTGCTGCATGTTAGAATCAGCACTACAAATAGAATACGTAGCAAACAAAAGCAGGATTCCCCCGACATGCGTACATTCATATCGGAAACAGTTCATTCTTCTCCATTAAGCTGCAGTCACACTGCTCTAATGCCCTGGCTTTACAGCAGTCATACACACACACACACACACACACACACACACACACACACACACACACACACACACACACACACACACACGGTTCCCGCTGCCTCTCACAGTCATTGCTATTCCTTTCACACCTCTGCTCCTCTCACTATGGGAGAGCAATATGAAATGGTTCGACTGTGATTAAAACAGGAAATGAAATCAGGGTTTGTGATTAGGCTCTCAACCACAACACTAAAAATTTTTATGTAAATCACCTTCTGTTGACTTTTGGATAAAATGCCTACATTCTTAACAACCGCTTTTATTTGCAGCTTACCAATATATTGGCTTTACAGTTTGGTCCGTTTTGTTTGAGAATTTTACAGTTGGCAGTGAGGTTCTTCTTCACTCATCTCACTACAGTCTGAGAAAGTTGTGATGACATAAGACATACCTGTACTTGAAAATTTTAAAGGTGTTAGAAAAATGTTTTACGTTCACATTTTAAATTAGATTTCAAGAAGTTAAGAAAGGATCAGTGAATGGCAAGTTATTAACTCTTTATATTAAACCTGTTCATGTTTTGTAGCATGACATATATGGATGTACTAGGGGAGACTGGTCATGGTTGCAACATTTCTTACATTTCTCTCAGTTACTCTGAGACTATTTTGACTAGACCAACCAAATCTTTATATATTGAACTTACACTTGTCTGTTAATTACCCATACTATTTAAAGATGATTACATGTGACATATCATTCACCATATTTATATGAAAGGCAGGAGTCACATGTTGCAACTGACCCCAACCCTAGGGACAGCTGCAACATGATCCGGGGACAGGTGCAGCATATTAAAAATGCATTCACTAATTCAGTTTTATTTTTGTCTCAATAAGCATAATATTCTGAAAATATGTATTGTTGTAAAATAATATTGTGGTATTATTTATTTATCTTTAAAAAAAAAAAAAAAAAAAAAGTGTTGCTGACTTTTGGTTGTTTATGTGTAGAACGTAGGCCTGCCTTGAGTCAATGTGTAGATGTTACAGATGCTATTCATCTCTCTATTTTTCAGTGTGCAACACAATACTGCTGTTTGGTCTGTTTTGACATGGCTGCTTAGGTAGGGGACAGTTGAAACAATGTATTGCAACCACCCCCATCCTATCAGCAGTGACAGAACATCATGTCACTTAAAAATCAACAAAACAAGGATTCAAACTAACTAAGTTTTGATAAATTCTTTTAAAAAAAACTTCAGGAGTGGGTCATGAGCATATACAGTATAAGTGTCATCACTATAGCACATGTCTGATCAGAGGAATAAGACTTGTTGCAACCATCCCCAGCCTACCCTATTTTACCATTTCTATTATGTTTCTCTCTGGACAGCTTATGTTGTTTAAATGGTGTCACTTATTGTGTGTCTTATGTATGACTGTTTCTCTCTGCTATGTGGCAATATAAACAGATAATAGAGAATATGTTATGGGGAAGTGTAGTTTTTCTGGGATGCTACAGAGATTTTAGACATAAACAACAATGTACAAGGTCCTTAACATCGTAATGTTGCTTTTACACAGAACCTATAAATATGCACAGTGAGAATTGACTCTGCTAACATGTGATTACTGTGCACACCTGTCAATTTATGGGAACATGCCTGTGTATGTATGTGTGCTTGTTTGTATAGATGTGTTGAACATACGTTACATGCAGCCAGACATTCCCGCCCCAATTAAGAAACCGTTGCTGAGCTGCTGCCAGCCTTTGAGGACAGCTGCCGTCACCATGGAAACAAATGTATCTATCTATCCTGGAGATTGTCTTCCATACCTGCACGTATCTTCAGTGGGTGTGTGTGCTCATGCATGGGTTTTATCAGGTTTACAACTGACTTACGGTTAAGTTAATAATCCGGCTGTGTATATTCAGTGCTGTTACGGTTTATTCTGATGATTTAAGGAACAAAGTAGGGATGGAGAACTCCCTCCCCTCTTTGAGTATCAAATACATGCATATTCCATTATCTGAGAATGTGAGTTCTTTGGCTGCTTTTGTGTTGGTCAAAGGAAGGCCAATGCATGCTGAACATCTGTTACCGAAATAGGTAACACTTTGTAATAACCATGATTAATAAATGGTAAATTGATAGTTAATTAAACTTAAGTTAATAGCTATTTCAGTCTTGACAAACGTTGAAATGATAATAGTTAACTAAGTATTAGTGATGCTATAATATATGTATGTTATTTTACTACTAGTTTGAGTAATATAAAATAATTAATAGATAAATTATATATTGTATCATAGCTGATGAGAGATGATCACAATTCCATCACACTAAATTCATGAAACTAAACCTTTTGTAAACTTTAGTAAACAGTTTGTTGCACACATTATAAAATTTTTATATACAATATTTACTTTTTATTAAAGATTACCAAATGCTGTGTAAACCTTTAAGACATCAATACTTTGAGAGATGGACCAAATATTTGTAAAGCTTTGTTAATGGTTAATAATTATTTTGTAAAACATCTACAAACATTATTTGGATGGCTATTGTAAAGTTGCAACTAATATTTTTAATATCTTACCTATGTGTATGTATGTATATGTAACTTATGTTCTTTAAATTACATACATAAACTTATGTAATTAACATACTTCTTTAAACCCAAAGCTGGTCTTTTCCTTAGCTTATTCAAGCCGTTTTTGTGCCTCTATTTTGAAAATCTTCCTGGAAGTTGCATACTTATTATTGCTAACTTGACTAACATGTGCAAAACTTCCACTAAACGGCTGCCTACAGTGTCATAGTTGAATTGTAGGGTGACTGACCAAGCTGCCATATTTGACATGTTGGGAGTGAGAATATGTTGCTTATAAACATTTAGCCTTGCCAGCCAGACCTCTCTCCATGGCGCCCAGCATTCTGGCTCCACATACAATCAATTTGCCATAAGGGCAAAAAACTCTCTGGCTTGTTTGCATTTCTCTAAACCAATTATAGTCATGTTGGGCAGAGCTAAGCCCAGGATGCAGTGACTGTGTCCCTGCAAAACAGTGTTGGGGGGGAACTTGATTTGCACGTCAGGAGGACAGCCATTAGTGACCTAGGGGCTAATTTTCCATTTTTAGCATATAGTTTGCGAGTTCGGAAAGTATTGTAATTTCCCAGGGACTCTGAAAACTCAAATAGCAGATGCCAACTGAAACAAGCGACAAATGGCAGGTTTATGCCCGCAGTGTACGTCTGGTGAGTCAGACGAATAAACATGGGACGGTTATTGTAAAGTTGCAGTTGACATTTTATAAAACTTTTAAATTGTGTAATAAATGGTTAATCAGGTATATCTAAAAAATATTTGAATATTTGTTAACTGTAATATAACAAAATAAGTATTAAGTTTATTTAATCTTCAATTTACCATTTCATAATGATGGTTATTATAAAGTGTTACCTTTAATGTCAGTATCTATGCTATAAACAAAAAACTATTTTCATATGTTTAATTTTTAAAAGTTATTGTATGTTGACTGGTTGGGCACATGCATGCTTCATAGATGTGCGCTTTATGCAGCAAGCTTATTATTTCTGGCTGTTATGTTAGCCCATATTAAAAATTCTTGGTCCACTACCATCTTTTAAAAATGATACTGATGTGCTAATAAGACAATATTCACTGGTCAAGATCTGAAAGTATCACCCATTCTCACCATGACATGATTAACATAGGGGAACATCGCAAAATACTGTTCATTAAATAAAGAGTGCTCATTATAATGGATGATGGGCTCTGATAAACTGCAGCCTCTGTGCCAAGACAATGAACCTTATACAGGGCTACTCTTCACATATGATTATGACACAGCAGACGAGCAAATCACATATTTCTATAAGGAACTTTCTCTTATCTATATAAAAATAAATCAGGTAAGACAATCTCAAGAGTGTGTTTACATGAATTACCATTAGATCACCCACTAGCATTCACACTCACTCACACACATCCACACATATGCAGACATGCACACTCCTACAAATGTAAATGACTAAGGCCAGTTTTGGGAATGGAGGGCACAAGTAAGTAGCTTATAGGCTTCTAGGTCCTCTCCTGTATCTCCAAGACTACAAAATGAACTGGGACTCAGTAATGGGATAGTGGGCAGCTGGGATTTTCTTTCCTGGACAATACAGAGATAACCCCCCTGCAGCGCAAACCATCATTCAGTTGGGTTAGACCAGTTATAACCTCTCTGTTAATGACTCTCCTTCCACAGGGATCTCTGCACAGACCAGTCGGCTACCTGGGAGTGCTTGTTTGTTTTGTAGGTGTGTAATACCGCTAATAGGAATGAGTTGAAGGAGGGGCAGTGACATTCTCCAATTTAGAAGTGTTTTTCTCCCAGAGTATTCACCACATGTGTTCACCCTGAGCTTAATGCCCAGTGGCATGCTCAGGTAATTTGTCATTTGAAATGTTTCAGCGAGACCCCTTTGTCTCTCCCTCTTCCTTTGTCTCTGGCTTTGGAGTGTTTTTAGTCTGTCTGCTTAGTGCATCGCAAACACTCTGGCCCCAGCTTCCTGTTTATTTCTGCTGCATTTCTACCTCAGAGGCTTTTATCCAAAGTATTTTGACGCCCCCGCTCAACCTTTGGTCTACGTGCCATCTCAGGTCCTACGTGATTCTCATGAGTTACCCCACGAATCCCTTCAATGGGGAACAGACAGTTCTGGCCCAGCATTTTCTGGGCTGCTTCTAAATGGTTGTTGCCTTTCTGGTAATTGATGTTGATGTTGCGTTTTGGGCTTGAACCAGCCAAAAGACGCTCTGAGGGACTGGCGTCAGAGACATCGCGGAGGTGCTCATCATCATCTGTATCAGCATCTATGTATTTGCTGATGGAGGAGTCATGGAAGGTGAAGACAGTTGGGGCCAGGGCAGTGCTCTCTGGGGACTTGGGTGGGGTTCTGCTGCTGGCAGTGGTGTAGATGGAAACCTCAGGGCTTAACAGAGAGTGATCTGACAGGACAGAGCTGTCTGAGGGCGGGGACGGGCCTGACTCCCCCTCGCTGCGACAGCCTCCTTTGGAAATAAGGCTTTTCGAGGAGGTGCCAGAGAAGAAGAATTTCCGTGCATTCTCTGAGTATGAGGGCTTTGTGACCGACACAGGAGTCAGCATGGGCTCACGCTCCCCAATGGTTTGCTGGCCTGTTTTTGCACTGCCTTGCTGGGACAGAGCTGTAGCTGGACTGTGGGAGAACCTGTTGCTTTCTTGAAGACCAAGGTCCAATGCTGGACTATGGGGGAAGCGTGGATTCTCCTGGAAGTCTGTAGCACAACTGATGTAGCTGTCAATGCTGGACAAGCTTTTCATGTCCCCTACTCCTTCTCTGGTTCCTAGCACGGGTGGCCCATGATCTTGGATGGCCCCCAGCTCTATCTCATCCCTCTGTTTGCCAGCTCTGGAGCCCCTGTCTTTAGCATTGAGGTTTGGCTGGGATTGGGTCTTGGCCATCTGGTTGTACATCTCCTCTAGCTTCTGGACATTTAGCCTCTGGGGGCTGTTGGCTCGGGCCTTGTTGGGAGAGCCTAACTCCTGGGCATTGAAGGAACGGTTTGAGCTTGTTTCTGAAGCTGCTCTCTTGGGCGTCCATTTCCAACGGCTTGGAGAGAGGTGGTTGTCATGAGGCCTCTCACTCTTCTCTATCACCACATCCATTAATTCTGCACTGCGAGCAAATGCCTCTTTCAAGTTCATGGAGACAATGCTACCATTTCTCTTTGCCCTCTCGAGGGCCTCCCTTCGTTTAAGTGCTTTTTCCTGCCTCTTCTGCTCCTTGTAGAATTCAGAGAAGTTATTTACAATAATGGGGATAGGTAGGGCAATCACTAGTACTCCAGCTATACAGCATAAACCCCCTACTATCTTTCCCAGTAGAGTTTTTGGGTAGATATCTCCATAGCCCACTGTGGTCATAGTAATAGTAGCCCACCAGAAAGAAGCTGGAATGCTTTTGAACTTTGTATCCTCCTCATCCTTCTCAGCAAAGAACACCAGACTGGAGAAGATCATGATACCCATGGCAAGAAAAAGGATGAGCAGGCCCAACTCATTGTAACTCCTCCTTAGAGTGAAGCCCAGAGACTGAAGACCTGTAGAGTGACGAGCCAGCTTCAGAATACGCAAGATACGCATGATTCGGAAAATCTGAACCACGCGACGGACGTTCTGAAATTGCAGCACACTCTTGTTGGATTCCGTCAGGAAGATGGTGACATAGTAGGGTAAGATAGCCAACAGGTCAATGACATTCAGAGGACCCTTAAAGAACTTCCACTTGTTTGGGGAGGAGAGGAAGCGAAGCAGGTACTCCATGGTAAACCAGGCAATACATACAGCTTCCACGTGGGCCAGTTGTGGGTTGTCTGATGACTGGCCAAACTCATCTGTGTCCTGCAGCTCTGGAAGGGTGTTCAGAGACAAGGCAATGGTAGATAGCACAATGAAGAGGATGGAGATGATGGCCAGGATCTGAAAGACACATTTATAAAAGTAACGTTAGTAAGGACTGCATAAGATCAGATAAAATCAGATATCATTCCTTATTCTGATTAGACAGTCATAGTCCACAATGCACTTCCAGTGTAATTAAAACATTTTGATTACAGTATGAAAGTACTGACTGTCAGTGAGTTCCAATAATCTTACAGTCTAAAGAAACCTTCAGTGGGCCTAAATGTCTGACTAAATGTGTGATTGGCTAAGAGCTAATGGGTTTGGATTGACTTGGAGCATTTATTTATTCATGACTCTATCAAGCTTATACACATGAGTGAGTTTGCTTGAGTGGAAAATAATGTTAGGCAATCAATAAACAAAAGCATCACAGAATACAGTGTATGTGGCTTGTTGAAAATCTTCTTCTTACAATTGTCATATATTTCATAAACAAACAGAAAAAACTCAATTTAAATAAAGAAAATAAACTTTAAAGCTGTTGTGGGCAGTTTATCTTTGACATCACTGGGCTGAAGTTCCAATATAACTTCTAAGTATAATCTAATTCAAGTGGTCTGAGAGAAAACTAGACCTCTGCTGCTCCTCTTTGCTCTGTTTTCAGGTCCGTAAGATAGTTGATTATTGAGTCACATTTTCAAAATGTAAGTAGTTGAAGACCTGGGAATGAGACTCAACAATCAACTATCTTTCTACAGAATAGCTAACATTAAGGAATGTTTTCATAAGAAAGTGCTTAAAAATGCTGCTAGCATGGCTACAGAAAACCTCTTAGATTTAGAATGAGCAAAATAACATTGGCCTAAAAACCTCAAGAACAAGTATAGTCAGCAGAGACTTGATAGTAAATGAAAACAGGTCATTAATATTATGATTACAGAAAGAGTCCTTGAATAGGTTCTTGAACACTTTCCTCAGCACCTTATTTTGCAATAAGTTGTTTAGATAATCAGTCATGCCTAATATGTCAAGGCAGTGCTGACCGTATCCACCAAATCAGTGATGATAAAATGGCAAAGTGAAAAGACTTCAGGGCTCCATCTGTGTTCAGGGAACTAGGGTTATAACACTTCCACCTTGTGCTATTTCACACAGGTTTCACCCTTTAATGGTCGCTCTATATTTAGAGGGGAGAAGCCTATCACAGCCCGTCACTTGCACCCCCTGCTGTGACACCACCATGACAAAAAAACTGAACATGCAATAGTCACATCGGAGCAGAATATCCCCAGAATCCACTGCACTAGAACTATATGATGCTTGATTCACATTACACAGTACAGAGGACTGGGAAGTCTGTCAGAATACAGCATCCTGACACACACACACACGGTACCCAACTCACACTCCACCAATCATGCTAACAAGCAAGTACGCAGTGATAGACTACACCTCTCACAGCACCGTTTGACAGCTCCCTTCTCAACCATCATTCATAGTGTAAACAAAAACATCACTGTCTTCACTTTGAAGTATATTATTCTTGTAGCTTGAGCTTGTTTGATCTGAATAACTGACTACACCTAGTGTATATAACACAGTGAGAAATATTGGAGGAAAAGTTGCACTGCTATCCAGCCTGTGACAGTAACTGGGTTGAAACATGAAACTTTACAGTCACTCCACATCATCCACAGACCTGGTAAGTGCTCTTACTGCAAGAGTTTTCATTGAGCTTGTGTTCAATCTATGAAAACTGCTGGATTATCTATCTTTTTTTGGATTATCCACTAAAAAAAGTGACAAAGTATTATTTTTTTTTCCAATTTGATTTAATTGTCTGTAATATTATTTGGGTAAATGATTTGATTCTGTAGACATTTGGAGATTTGTTTAGGGAGTGTGTATAAAAAATATGCAAATCCTAAATTTAAGCAGTTTTCTCTTTAAGGGTTTATTTCATTACAGTTTTAAAAAGAGGTTCCAATATCCGCTTTCCTCAAACATGGGGATGAGCAGCACAAATTCACAGCTCTCTCTTGATCTTATTGCTGAGGTATAAGAGCAGCACTCCTGCCTGACCTGAGTGATGATGATTCAAGGAAGGAGCATAATCCAGCAGTGCAAATTATGCATATTTATCATAAATTGACATATGCTCTGATGTTCATGTTTACAATCATTTTAATGCCTCTGCACAAGTGTTACACAACAAAGCATCACATATTTTGATTACTGGCCATGCAACTTTAAATTTTGTGTAACTGCTTCTAGCCTGGGAAGCAGACAAATCTGCAAGCTGCTTGCTGTCTGGCCACCCTTCAAAAATTCTCCACCTGTGTTGGATCTCTTGAGGCCAATCACAACCATATATGTAAAAGGGTACAGGTTTGATACAGGGACTGACAGACAGCGTCACGAGCCCAGATTTGAAAAGTCACACATCACAGGTTTCAAGGGCAATGCACCAGTCTCACAAATCTCTGATAAAACTGTCATCCTGGATTTCATCCTCAGTCTAAATGCCCAATAAAGGCCTACACTTGGTTGTCAGTCCATCTGTCATCTGCTTTCTTCTGCCACTCCTTGTTGATCTGTCAAAACACAATGAAAATAAAAAAAAAAAGCTGGTTTGTAACAGCAGATTTTAAGAAATGGTGGCTGAGATAAAATGCTGCAAATACTCAACCAATCAGAATGTTCAGCGCTGCAAGCTCCACCCTCAAAGTTCCCGTACTTTTAAAAAGTACTGTCTCCCCGGAGCAGGGGCTTGTGGGGGAATAAAATAATATCATGAGTTCCTGGAGTGGAAATACAGTTTTAGTCTGGCAATGCCATTGTACTGTGCTTCCATAATCCATTCTGAATACACCTGTGTGGGAGGCTTCAAAACCGACTATAGAGCTGTTCCTTTAGTGGACCAAGGACAGGATTACTTCATGAACTATAGTCTGCGCTTGTTATATTAACCCTGAATGACTCCAAGAAATCCTGACACAGTACCAAACAGCACAACTTTGAGGATGAGTAGGAGGTTGTAGCTGGAACACGGAGCCTGTTTTGCCAATAGCCCACACGAATGAGGTTAGGATGTTATATGTTGGAATAAATCACAGAATAGTTAAATATTTTCTTTCAAAATGGATGCAGCTTAGACCACAGTACTGTGTAGGCATACAATATATTCAGTATTCACAGTATGAAATTAATTATTTCAGTGTGATTTAATTAGAACTTGAGTTATAAAACAATGCAAAATAAAAAAAACTCCTCCTTTTGTTAGGCTTGATTAAAACCTCATCTGTGATATGGATCTGTCTTTTACACACACACACAGTCATTTGTAAAAACAAACAGACCAAAGGCCAGTGCAGAGCACCTGATGCAGGGTTTCCCTCCATATTGTCCAGAGGAAATTAAAACACCGCAGCCGAAATAGGGCAATAGCAATGGTTGTTAGAAGGTGATTGACAGCACGGGCCTTGACAACGGCCTAATAATTCAGAGTCCACTCCCAAGAGTAAAAGTGATGGTTAAAGAGGCAACCTTATCTACGTCCAATCAGAGCAGGAGGACACTGTTGCCATAGCGTCACGGCAGACATGAATAATGACCCTATCTGTTTATTTTCCTCCCTCGGTGCTCCTCTCCTGCTGCCCTGGAGAAAATCTATTTGAATCAAACACTTCAGGAGCGGAGAGGTGCTGGGCCCAGAGTGAAGGTGGAGCTGACAAGTGCAGCAAAAACCTGAATGGATAGAGAGGGAGCAGCAAGCACAGTCAGGAATTGAAAATTATGATCCTGTTAAAGGGATTTTTATTTTTATTATGTTTTTATTTTTTTATATATATATTTTTTTACAAAGTTAATATGAGGCCATGGAAAAACACAAACAAACTGACTGAGGCAACACTAGTTCTGTAAAAGGTACAGGAAAAAGGTAAAATTACAGATTTTGCCAACGGGGGCTGTGTAATTTGAAGAAAGCGATATCTGGCTTAGGGAATGGTGATTTCCTGTCAGAAAAGGCTATCTAAGAGCAAGGTAAAGCAGTGAACACCTTTTTTAGGTGGTTAAGGTATGTTTTACTGTTGACCCTGTGTACAGCAGCACATTACTAAGCTTCCTACAACCGAGCTGTTTCTCCAAACTGGAGGATGCTGAACGCCATCTACTATAGGTTATATGCTGACTATCAACAACTACATCATACAACCCCATATCAGTAATCAAATAATCCATCTATCCCTTTAATTCTTTTGTCCAATGTTTCTTTTTTTCCAACAAAGGAAATGTTTGAAAATCTGGTAACAGTGACGAGAACAGTAATTCATGCATTCATTTTATCATGGTTAGATTATATTTTATTAACTGTTTGTTTATTGTCCTTAGGACCAGTGTGTAGAATTTAGTGGCATATAGGAAGGAGCTTGCAGATTGCAAATACTTTGCCTCACCCTCCCTTTTCCAAAAAAGAGAAACTACAGTGGCGGCAAAATTGTGACAAAAGTGAAAGGCCCTTCCATTGTAAAGGACCTGCACCCTCACAACAATTCCTATTTTCAGGTGATTAGACAATAACAAAAACTCACTTCAATATTATATTTCTGCCATATTCTGCCAGTAAATCCCTGTAAATCCCTGCAAAGCACTTTATGACTGACTAAAAACACTATATAAATATAAATATAGCTATTATTATTATTATTATTATTATTATTATTATTATTATTATTATTATTATTATTATTATTATTGTTGTTGTTGTTGTTGTTATTATTATTATTATTATTACCAGACATGAACAGAACTGTTATGAGTCAGAAAAAGGATCGACACATGATGCTAACAAATCTGAAAACTTAATTCTGCAGAAGATTGTGTCTACAGAAGAGTGGGACCAAAAAAGGGCAGAGGTAATGGGATTGAGAAGCTATAAAAAGGCCACTAATGATGGTACTGTGTAACAGTATGGTTATGAGGTCAAGTTCCACTAGGCAACCCTGCACATTTCCCACTGGCCTATGTCCCTGTTGACCCTGCCTCTATGCACTGTGCTCTCTGTCACACTGTTTCGCGTGTCTTTTTTGTCTGTCTTGTGTTGTTTAATGTCAGTGGGCGCTAATTTCATCAAACTATTGCA
Source organism: Lutjanus erythropterus (assembly GCF_056507025.1). Lineage (NCBI taxonomy): Eukaryota > Metazoa > Chordata > Actinopteri > Lutjaniformes > Lutjanidae > Lutjanus > Lutjanus erythropterus. Next base: position 27,134,546 of record NC_139318.1, read on the forward strand.
CTGTAAATCCGAGATAAACCTTTCAGTGCAGATAAAGGAGACCACAAACATGCACATGTCTAGGAAAAGGCTGAATGGAGCATCAGATATGATGGTAATGGCACCAACACAATTACAGACTATTTATAGACTCTCAGTGGACCCCAACACACACGTAACAAAAAAGATGTTAATGTGACCACACCTTAAATTACATCCTTTATGTCACAAAGTTCACTGTGATGAATACTCCATTATTGCAACTAGATTACATGGACAAAAAATGAGAGTGACTCCCAGCAAATGCTCCTTAGTGGCCTACTAAAGGGAAGAAAAGATGAAGGGATGAGATATTTATATCTAGAGGAGAGGAAAAGACAACATGTGTGCAAGAGATGGAGAAAGAGAGGGAGAGCAGATTGACAGGAAATCCCACTGTGACTCTAAACAAAGCCAGATCACACTGGTTTGTGTCTCTCATGGCACATTGTCATGTGGCTCAGCAGACACAATAAGTCCGCGCAGACCCCCATCTTCTAGGACAAGGTGACACCAGCCCTCATTAGCCCGTTTGAAAAGATACCCAGGACAGAACTGGTGTGAATGATGCCCTCAAAATCCACAGAAACACGTCACCCTTTGACATTCTCCACATATGGTACATAAATTATCTCATATAAGAAGGGCAGAATGACAGTCATTACACAAAGACTATTAGCTCCTCTGCTGAACAATTTCAGCTCTCAAGAGACAAGTACACTTGGGGCTTAAGAAGAAGAAAAACACATTCATTTACAAATTATTCCTGGGCTTCTTACTTAACCCGTACTCTGTTTGTTCTGCCACCAATTCCCATCCAGATACGATGGCCTGGTTTTATGTTGGCTGTGTCCCAGCAGCTGTGATTAATATTCTTTGTGCTACATTGGTTTTGTCAGGGTCGGGTCCATTTATCTGTCCGCCCAGTGCTCATGCAACAAGGACAGAACCTTGAACTTTGCACTTTTTATATAGACTTTAACCATTAAATTACTGACGTGAATGTGAGCACAGAACTGAAGGAAATTAGTGGTCAATGAGCCATCAGCTAATAAAAACAAAATAAAAACTGTCTATGAAACTACTGAGCTCCATTTTAAAGCAGCATTAATAGATTTTTTTTGGCTACCTGGGGAGAGCAAATACCTGGAAATGCAACACTGGCGTATTATGTGAGGGATCATTATAGTGAGTAGGTCATTATTGTGAAATAAATCCTGACAGGATGATGCAGAACCCATACACCAAGCAGAAGGGTCTTGAATTACCCACCCACCTGCTTATTACACGGCTACTTACGAAAAAGAAAACAGTAATTTGACACAAAATATTGATTTAAAAATGATTTTATTGCCTCCACTACATCCTCCAGAGTCTGTGATCAGAACTGTGTCCATAGTAATGGTTTGTGACTCACAGCAACACTCCACTATTCAGAAATACCAGACTGTAGATGACAAAAGCATGTAATAATGCCATATAAAGTTGTTGTGAACATGTTAGCAAAATGTTGCCTATGGGCATTTATTTGAAGTTGTATTTCTTGCCATCCCTCAAATATAAGTCCAATGTTCATGTAACTTTCGCCTCTGTTTTGGTCTCCACCAAGTGCTCAAGGGACAAATGCACACTTATGTTCAACAGCTAGTCACTAACTTTGTCTTTGCAGACAGCAGGTCTATCAGAGACTTTTTTGCTATTTGCTGTGGCAGGAAACAAGGTCAATGAGAGTGAGGTAAAAGATGCTAAAATGGCAAAAGTTAAAACATGGGTTAGTTTAGCAACAGCTAAACTGGAGACTTGCAGAGCCAAAGCCCAGCGCTACACGTCATGTCTGCCTGACGTACTGAACAGCTAAGTTTAACACTGGATTTAGCAAATTTCAGAAGCTATATGCCTATTGTCAAATCTGATAGCCCCATCTGACTGCTGACATTTCACCATGCATTAATTTTCCCAGTGAGATGGTGATATGTTTTTAATTTTGTGCTTTACTGGAGAGATGTTTCAGGTCCAACTAAAAAAATCGTCAACACAGAAACTGTTTACCCATCTCCAGAACTTTTTTTACAGAAAGTTTTTGATCTTTTTACATGTTTCCAACACATGTTTAGAGGAAAAACTCCCTTTTTCCTTTACAAAGACTTTAAAATAAGCAAGAGTGCAATTCATAGCTTATGAGTTCAACTCTTCTGCACTCTGGATGGTGGGTTAGTCAGCTTGGTTTGAGGTTGCACTCGGTTCTTGTATTTGAGATAGCAATAAAGTACCTCAGTCCATAGGGACTTGGCTTAGGAACTGAAGGGTGGTGGTTCAAGTCCAGCAACAACCATGTTATAGAGTGTGGACTGGTAGCTGGAGAGGTGCCAGTTCACCTCCTGAATATTGCCGAGGTCATGGGTGGATTACCAAACTGGCCTACAGGGGCCCAAGGGCTCAGGGGGCCCCTAAGCCTGTGTGTGAAGTTGGTGTTATTAACTTTGCATTTTTTGTTGCATAGTCGAACGGCTTAGTCATTCATGTCAATAGCAGAGCCTCAAAGGTCCTACTGAAAACTTAAGGAATAGCCAAAACATTCACTTTGAAGATGCCACATGAAAGAAACAGTCATGATACATGTCAAATTCATTTTTATCATCGCAGTTTATTCATAGAACTTTAGAGGGGCTGAGTACTCCATACAATATGGCTAAAAGTTAGTGTACCTGGGGGAGGGGGCATTGTCTCATAATCCACCTTTGGCCAAAAGATGCCACAGTACCCAAACTGCACTCTCGCAGCATCTCTCCACTAATGCATGTCTATAGGTCCAACCCATGCGTGTAATGATTACTAATAACAGAGTGTAAATTGAATTTTCCCAAGTGGGATTAATAGAGTTAAATTAAAATTAAATTAAAATTGATTCAGTTGTTTATTTGGTTCAATGAGTGCTGGTTAGGCACAGCTCAGGCAAGTATTCTCACACTGTATTAAGTTGGGTGGCATCCCAAGTGACAGTTCAGGAACTCCCAGACTCCCAGTGCTCCAGCTGGCCCCTTTCTCATTAACAGCAACAGGAGCAACAGACACACCGCTGTGTTTTAGCAGTGGAAGCTCCTGTTCCTGTGAGTCCCAACACCCCTGTCTGTCGGTTACGTCTGCCAGCACTCGCCCAGGGAAACACATTAAACCTACCTAATAACGGCAGGTAATACTCTTAAACCTCCACTTAACACTTACATAGGCATGGATTGAAAAAGGTTTTAGTGAAGGTGTACTCATTTCCAGGTCTTTCTTGATCACTAAGTTCACCTGACTAGCTGACTTGCTTTCCCATGATCCCCCGAGCCACATCCGAGGCCACAGGGATACCATGCAACGCTCTCCCAGCCTCGACTGCCAGCCACTGTCACCATGACAACCCCCTTGAAGCTCGACAGGAGGTGGCTACGTGGACCTGCTTGTGAAAAGCAAGTCTGACAGAGTCTCCTTCTCTCCGTCTCTCCCTCCCTCCCTCCCTCCTTCTTTCTATCCCTGATTTGTACCTTATTTAAAGCTCACCCAGCTTTGAACCATCTGTACTGCTCCAGTCTCTGCTCTATCTCAAGGTTTTTCTCTTGTTTGTGTCAGATTTCTGTTCACATTTCAGGTGCCGTGTTGCTTTCTTCACATGCTTCATACGCTATCAGTTCAGTCGGTTAATGTTGGTCCATCACACTGTGGTTACATCATTTTTAACATTGTGTTCCTGAAAGTAAAAGAGTACTAATGCTTCTTCCTCCTTTGGGTGTAGATGTTTGAACAGTACACCACACACTTGCTGTCATATCATCTGATTGGATTAACAGGCATCATATAACCACAGAGTATTGATCTTCATCTTCATCAAGATGTTATTATCACCGGTCGATAGCATGAGAGTAATAACATGAGCGTTAAATAATGTGGAATAATTCACACCCCTGATTCTGAATGTAGACGGGCTCTGCCTCTCTGCCTGTGAAAGAGATGGGGTTTCCATGGAGACGGGAGGAGACTGTGTCTTCCACATTTCCCCCAGCATGATAGCTTGAAACACACGCACACACACACATACATTTGCAGTGGCTCAGCTTTAGTCTCTCCACCCTACATCACATCTGCATGTAACTTTAGCATTTATCTTTAACCTCCCACATCTCACCAAAATGAAGTTGTATCTTCTTCACTGGACCTACTGACAATCCAGCTTTCAACACAAATGTACAGGCCGGTGGATTCAAACTGGTGACCTATAATAATGACGTTCTCTAACATTTAAGGAATAGTTCTTATTATTTTATGTGGGTTTGTATGAGATACCTGCCAATAGTAAGTGTTATTACCTACAGTAGATACTGCTGTGGACAGGGCCAGCAGCCAAGTGTATTTTAGCCACTTAAAAAAAGGTCCACCTAAAAAAATCAGTATCAGTTTAAGTCAACACTCTATGCAAAATATTTCCACCACTTTAGCTTGCTATCAGACAGCCTTTCCCTATGGGAAACCAATGTTAGGCAAACCAAAAATTGCTCTCTCCAAATCAGCCAGACTCCATCCATCCATCCATTTTCTGTAACCGCTTATTCCTGAAGGGTCGCGGGGGGCTGGAGCCTGGACAAGTTGCCAGTTCATCGCAGGGCTGACACATAGAGACAGACAACCACTCACACTCACATTCACACCTATGAGCAGTTTAGAGTTTCCAATTAACCTGGCATGCATGTCTTTGGACTGTGGGAGGAAGCCAGAGAACCTGGAGAGAACCCACGCGGACACGAAGAGAACATGCAAACTCCGCACCACCGTGCCGCCCTCAGTCAGACTCTATAGGCAAAATCAACAATTTTACTTTGCAGAACACAGGAGTTGCTTGTCTACTGCTGTCTCAATCAGTTAGTGTTTGTGTTATTGTGTGATTATGGTGAATCAAAACTATCCTTGTCAAACACAAAAGTCACACAGTAACACAAGCAAACTAACAAATTGAATGATAGCCTAGAATCTGTGAAGTAAAATGACTGATTTGGCCCATGGACTCATACAACAGCAGTTTCCTGTTAGAATACACTGTCTGACAGGAAGGTGAAGTGGTGAAAATATTCTAAATATAGCATAAACTAGTTTCCATGCTGGTACTCCTCGCTGCTTCTCCGAACTAGGGGCGTACCGCATACATCAAATCATCAGCATCAAATAATATGAACTATCCCTTTAAGGCTACTGCAATTCTAACCTCCTTGTATGTGTCCTACTGGCAGGCAGCTACTCGTGCAGAAGGTTCAGTCTCTATGAATATTATATGATGAGAAAGAGTCATTTGCTTAAATAATCTGCCCATGTATGACAAAAGACAGTCTGGAAGTCGCATTAGTGTGATGATTTATGTGTCTTTCAGACCACTGAATTATATTAAATTTAATTAACTTACATTACAAGCCCTTTCACTTTGTTTCAGCTCTGAGTAAATTCCATTTATTGGCAATATGTCTGTTGGTAACTTAATTTTCATAAGATTGGATGTGTAGGTTGGAGTATTCAAGCAATCCTCAACATTCAATAATATCAGAGGGACCTGACATTGTCAGTCAGTGACATTGCTCCTAAATATTTTCATCATAATTGTTTTTTGTCCTTGACCTTGTATCCATATTTATTGGCCATTGTGTTCACTTATGTGTAGTGTGTGACAAATGTATTTGTCTGTTTGTATTATTTGGGTTTAATGTTGTAATGTGTAACAAATTTTATGCTGCAAGCATCTGTATATTATGATCTCCTATTCATTCTAGTGCTGGAATGATTAATCGATTAGTTGTCAACAATTAAACTGATTGCCAACTATTGTGATAATCAATTAATCATTTTGAGTAAAAACCTGGCAAAATTCTATGATTTAAGCTTAAATGTGAATATTTTCTCATTTCTTTCCTTCTCTATCACATGAAATGGAATATTTTGGGGTAGACATCTGAGGATGTTATCTTGGGCTGTGGGAAACACTGATATATATTTTATACATTTTATAAACAAAACAACTAATCGATTAATCACGAAAATAATGAAAAAGATTTAGCGACAATGAAAATAATCATTAATTGCATCCCTAATTTATTTTCTAGTTTCCTTATTTATCAAAAGTTTCTAGGCACCAGTGAAAGACAAATGTGCATTATTGTCTGCATTAATGGACAATAAAGTTTGAGTCTTGAATCCAGCCCCTTAAAACACGATGTACTTTGAAGTCATTGAAAAGTCTGACACAAGCCATTTTGGGGGGGCAAACTTTTACCAAACTCACACAGTGCTTGCCTGCACAAAGTGCACCACAGCCCCATTCAGTAAACTCCTAATGTACTGTAGGTAGGAAATCTATGCCTGGGCCATCCATCTCCTGAATGAATCCCACCTCATCTCCTCTCCCTCTCAATTATTCATGCATTTCAGATGAAGAAGAGAATCCAGACTCAGCATCTATATTTAAACTCTGGCTGGTCCATGGTGGCTATATAAATAGCAACAGTATAGGGTCTGGTCTGGCACACCAAAGGAGGCTGTTTTCTTCAGGAATTTTGACTTGGAGTACACAGCATTTCTAAGGATTGGAGGGAGATGAAAGACAGCTTAGTCAGTAGTGTTGCGTAGAGGCATTTCTGAATTGAAGAAATATAGCACAGCTATAGAAAGGTAAGGGTTTCTGCTGTCCATTAAATGTGTAAATACCTTAATCTTATCCCTGCTGCAAAAAAATCTTCCTTATAGCAATGGTGAACAGTCACACATTGACAAAAAATGTACTAAATATAGACCTATAAAGCGGCAAGACTATCACATTCTTCTGGGATATTGCTCCTATATAGTGTAATATTGAATGTATGATGCAGTTCACACAGTCCATGATAGTTTATACTTTGCAGAAATCAGAGAATGTTACGGTATACTCTGCAGACGGCAGCACAGAAGGAAAATGTAAACATGAGAGAAGCATTGATTTGAAACGCAAAGAGAGGTGCAGACAGAAAAGAGAAAGACACACACACACACACAACCCCCCTATACGCACACACACGCACACACAGTCAATCAACAATGATGCCTGAATAGAAGGCAGCTGCAAGTCTCAGCATCACAGAAACTGACAGTTGCCATGGTGACAGTGAACTTTTAAACATTTTAGTGATGACAGTGAAAGGGAAATAAAAGTAAGAAACAGAGAGAGCACAAAACCGTTCAGAAACAGAGAAACAAAGACGAGGCTTGAACGACCTAGACTGAACGATGTGAATGTCACAGAGCAAGAGCAACACACACAAAGCAAGATTACTCTTAATCCGGAACCCAGACACGTGCTTACTGCAGATATTCTACTTACTAACAGCGTAACACATTACACTGAGTCTATATTTCACAGTGGCTCAGATCAGTGGCCGTTCAGTGTCACTGCTGTTAATCCTTTGGTGAGTTATATTCAGATTAACATGCAAATCCTTGAAGTTTTGGTGTAACTGGACAGCTATAAGCATATGACTTTATGCTTAAAACAGTGTCTGTTGTATTGGTCACAAACTAATTCAGTAGTTGTCCCGACTCTGCCTTAAATACCTGTCAGGTCAAAGAGAACACAATATACAGTTACACTGAGTAATTTAATTACCGCAGTACTAATGTAAATAAACGTGCAAGACGATAATTAACCAATCACTTAGCTCCATTCCCCTTAGTTATTGTTGCTATGCATGGCAAGCTTTACTTTCCATTTTAGCACATATATGCAGTTTATAATGGCATCATAAATTTACAGCATGACATTATTAGTAATTTTCCAAACAATGATCGTTCATGTCTGTGATTTCAGACAGAGGCAGACTAAACGAGTCCTTTCTAGACAGGAACCATTGATATTATAGGCTGCTGTCGCTGGCAAATTTGATCAGCTGGTAAACTAATTAAGCTAACATTTGCTTTGTTAGCTACTTGGTCGTAAACGTTTTCACTGACTGGTAGTTTAAGGGTCCCTGCTGCCTGTTTTACAAGGACAGTTTTGTAAAATGGGCCTTATACATACCCTTAATAGCTATAATGTAAATTCTGAAGCTGCGTCTGTCGTAAGAAGTCAGATCCACACCAGTTGATTATCCATGTACAAGACATGATAATAAATAAACATCACTGATCTTGTATTGCAGCATAAAAAACGGTTGGACCTAGTATTATAACTAGGCTATGATAAGGAAAAGCAAGAGTGAGGTTATAGCCTATTATTGTTCTGGATTTTCAAACAGTGCGTTTCACTTTTAACACTACAAAAGATAATGTTCTATGATGAAAACTCGCCTATTTGGATAACAAGTTTGGTTGGAGTTGCTAGAGAGAAAACTCCCCCAAATTCAATATAAATCTACACAGTGGATTTGATATTGTGAGCATGGCTTCTTAAAAACATAACTTTTAATGTCACAAAATAATGTAGTTTGAAAAGCTCCTTAGACTTGTATGTAAAGCTAAGCTAGTAAATTGGGTTTGCTAACTAGCTTACAGTAGCTCAGACACTGTTTAATCCAGTCCTATCACTTTTCCTTAGTATTTTGGGATGTGACATCACAATGTGTGTGTTCATGTCATGACACTCTGACCCATACATGTAAAGGTTTTTGTTGGATAAGCTGCTGCCATCACTTTTTAACTGTGATTGCTACAGAGTTGTGAGTTGTGACTGGCTGAGAAAATGATTGGCTGAGAGAGTACTCCTGCTGATCTATATTCACCTTCATCTAGCCCTTTTTTCACATTGTGCTGCTGCAAATACATCAACCAAAACAGAAGGGGTGTATGGAGACACACAGTCTGTGCAGCAAGACCTACCAATTTGCATTTGACACTTATTGTTTAATTCTCAACTGAGAGTGCAAAATATTAAACTGAGGGTGCGCTGGGTACTTTTGCACCCCTGTAGTCTGAAAACCAGGACAATTTAGTATTTTACAGATATTATCGAGACTGATGACACCAGGACCAGGACATCTGGTCACACTGACCAAAACTACTTTTACAGCCTTACACACACTGCCTCAGCATGTGGAGAAGTCCAGAGCTTGACACGTGTGCCTAGTTATGGTTGCTAAGGTAACGGTAAATTTGAATTCAGAGTAAGCATTAGTAATACCAGAGGACAGTAAAGTATGTATAAAAAAATGTTGTAAGTGTGATGATGCATGTTATTTGTTTGGGTTTGCATGTTGAAACCTGGAAGTGGTCCCAGGCCGTGCAGGTGAATGTGCTCATCAAGGTGAAAGGCTCCCTGCACCAGTAGTCAAGTGCTCTCTCCCTACTCTCACCATCGGGCCATTGGCTTGATGAAGGTTTCTCCTTCACCTTAGTGGATTCTATTTCTGCCTCTGGCCTTCACACTTTACTCAAAGTCATTCATTCACCTTTCCACACAACCGGCACATGTCGAGTGAAATCCTCCAATGAGGAGAACTGCATCGGCCACAACAAGTGGAGCAGCCTCTGGACTTGAGAGGGCTGATTTATAGACCCTGTGGTTCTGTGCACGTGTTCAGATGTTGAGGATTGGATATGGAAAACAGGGGGTTGCATATCATAGTAATGGTGACATGGCCTCTCTGCAGGGCCTCAGGGCTAGTCAGCTGTGTTGTGTGGGTAAAAAATGTTAAGGAAAGGAAACACCAAATGGTAAAATTTATATTCCATAAAATTCTTTGTACAAATATTGCATATCATGATATACATGCCGGCATTTATGTACATAAGAAAGATTATACCATATACTCAGAAAATATTTTTAATGGAGCAAAGCCTGCAAGCTACTTCAGGCAGACGACTCAAGTTGTGCTGATACACTCAAACTCTACTTCATGCAACACAGGATGGCCAGTGCACCAAATCTTACCTGACACCATACCCCGTCCTCTGTTCTGCTCCTGCTGCACCCCTCATTTGCAAACTCTGCTGTAACTCTGATGCAAGTGCTGGCTACTGCAGCTGCTGCTCATATAACTTTTCACAACCTCCATCTCCACCTGTAGGGTCTCATTTGAAGGAACTCTGGAGGGGAGTTTATTATTGACACTCCACAACATCTGCTGTGCTGAGCTTAGTTTAGACTTGTCGGAGTACAGGTCTGAGCCTGGACACCAAATAGCAATTCAGAGTACATATTCTGTATTCTCATACAATAAATCCATTCCACTGATTGAAGTGGTTATTTTCCATTTCATTGGAGAAAGTGAGGGATGACATTACAGAGGTCTTATGTCGGATCCATAAGACTCCATCACTGTGCATCTGACACAGCATGATATGATTTGATGTCTGTGAAAACTTATCATTCACTGAACAGGTAATATTGTCAGTATTCATTGTTGGGACTCATACTAACAGATACGACAGATTATTCATCGACTGTAATGTCAATGATAAACACGAAACCAATTAAGTTTTAAATTTAGTCTTTAGTTTATACTTCTGTTTTTTGATATGGATTTAAATTCAATAACTTAGTTTGTATTCAAACTGGCAATTGAACTGTTCTATTTTAACTTTTTTTGATTTAGCCCTTTCATATCTATCTCACATTGCTCCAGACTTTCAGACTTTTTAGTTTGATCCTAACTAAAATTACAGGTATGAAACCTCCCCAGGACCTCACTGAAAGAGGTTACCTCAGTTTGGAATAGATTGGAAAATGATTTTGTTCATTTCTAGGGTGAATTTCTTTTTTCTTTGATGGGTTGGATTTTTGGCCCAATTATAGAAAGCTCTGACAGGCTGGAAATTGGAACTGGAAAACAGAAAAGCAATGCAACAATACAAAATGAGCCACAGTAGCACATGAGGAGAGATGGAGACCAAATCTCTAATTAATTGCTCTGATGATGTTATTAAGAGTCAGATGAAAAAAAAACTCACAACACTTCAGACACTTCAATTTTTTTAGGAGGATAAGAGAGGAATTGAACTGAACTGACAACATCCCAATGTTAGACACATACCCCTCTCCAAACCAGTAAACTGCTAAGTATCAGGAGATACACAGCTCATATCAGTGGTGACAACAGGAAGTATGAGTTCTGTAGTATATAACAAAACGTAAACTTTGGATGAGATTTTCAGGTGTATAAAAGGCCATAGACTCTGAAAAAAAATGGGACCGTTGTTTTCACTGAGGGTTCTAGCAAAAAACACATGGTGATTGATTGACTGTCTAACAAAACAGCAGGCACACCTCTCAGGTAGGGCAGCTTTCTGCTCGTATGCTGTAGCATCCCAGCGAGCATTTTTCCATTGAAAAGACATTTAAAAAATGACTGCAGCCACTGGTGAAAAGACGTTTAGATTTGGTTCAAAATGTGTAAATAATAAATTTTCTTCACTTTGGACTCTCACTAAGAAACTATATCCAAATTTCTCAGCTGAAAGCAAGAAAAGTTTTGCTACATATATATGCAAATATGCAGGATCCAAGCTCCAGAAGTTTGAAAGTTCTGTATTTAACCCACTCATCCACCATCTCTTCTTAACCAATAATGGGTCTTTGTTGCTCTATACCTTTGCAGTAGTTGAAGCTGTAACCAATATGCCAAAGTATTCGCACGTGTGTGTTAGGCTACAACAAAAAGTGCAAGTTATTTATTTTCCCATTACGATGTCCTGGAAGCTTCTTGTTGGCAGCACACAGCCTATAGAGTTCCATATTTATGACATTTTACAAATAACATTAAATGCGTTGAAGTTGCATCTTTGTATGGACCAGATTTCACCCACAGATGAAATATGGCTCTGGAGAAATACCTTCACAGTAATCCATAACATTTTTCTTTCAACCTGCAATGGAGCCATTTATCTAAGTGATTAAACAAATTTGTGTTTTGTGACATGTTCGTGTTGTAACTGCATTTTAGCCACGTGAAAAGAGGTTGAAAGGAGGTCTGAGATGTTCTGACCAAATATCAACCAGCTTTCAACTAGAAGTCAACTTTGAAGTCCTGATTGGTGCTCACTGTGATTGTGTTAATTTATGATTTACCTCACAATCACTGTGACGGGGAGAAACTACTGCTGCCATGCTAACTCTCCATGATTGGGAAAAAAAACAAAAAAACAACTCTTTTCAGTTTAGTGTTTTTTTCCCAGGCTGCCTGCTGATTATCAAAAAAAAAAAGGAACATTGTTGCTTAAGTCTTCAAACTCTATTGTTGCTCAACGTCACTGTTTGTACAGCACACCGTGTCATATGCCTGTGAAAGATTCAGCAGTTGTGACAGTTGTTGATGAGCACTCTCCTTGAGGGTTAGCACACAGGAAACTGACAGAGTTTCAATTTTAATCATTCACTCACTTACGGATTTACAGAGCTACTTTAAAGTCTCTGAGTGAGACAGCATTTCACTGGACAGCGTGACCTCTATGCTCCTCCAACTGTGAGACTAAAACTACTTCTTCAATAAAATATACTAACTACTACACTGCCAAGTGCCCCTTTTTTCATAGAGGTAAGACCTTAAAACACATGATGTTCAGTATGTGGCTCCATGTTGAGGAGACATGTTGATCACTGTTTGTTACTGTGCAAAAAAAGCTGAGACATTAAAAAGCATTACATAAACCTGCTTGTACATGTTGAAATTGCTAAATATTTTATGATTATTTTAACTATACATGTGTTTCCTCCTATGAACAGGAAGCGTCTGTGTCCCAGAATGACTTTGTTGCAAAACACGTGTCCATCGAGGCGACTCGTGATAAGAATTAATTTCAAAGATCTGGGTCTTCGACGCTGAACTTTTTGTTTTCTGCTCTCATAGCAGAAAACAAAAAACTAACCAGACGCTTTTGTTCTTTAGCCTCTGGGGATGGGGGTGATTGTCCTACACATGAGCCTCTTTCTTCAGAGTTTAATCTGGTCCAAAGGCAACCACAGACTCTTATGGCTAATACTCTGCATCACAGTAATTATCTCAGACTTAAGGTTCAGCTGTATCTAACCTTTCTGGAGTTTGTACAATTTAGTCAAGAGACATTCTTATAATTGAATTGATCATCAATGAGAATATGCATCTCTGTAAATATTTGCAATCTTGTGCATTTTCCAGATTCTAATAGTCCCTATACTCTGTATTCTTACTTTACGAGCAAAAAGCAGTTTTTGTATCACTACATCCAGTTTTCACACATGGGTTAAAAATTATCATTGCATGCAAGTGTTATTTTTTTTTAAAAAAAGAAAAAAAGTCACCTTAAAGATATGTGAAGATCAAAAACAAGTTAACGAATAAATACTTGGAATACTAGATGAAATTAATTTATTACAAAGATATTGAAAATAAAAGCTCAGTCAGGTCAGTTAATTCATGTTGTGCATCAGTAGGTTAAAATGATTGTCTCTTGCACCTCAGCATATTTCAGTATTAAATGTGCTTTCATGCAGACTAGTATCTAATTAGCAGTCTAGAAATCTTATACTTCTAAGCTGAAAAGTGCTGTAAACATCCCGTTTATATAATTTCTATAATAACACAAAAAAACTCCTATCCCATGTATGAAAGCTGAATAAAAAGTGGAAAAAAAAGATGTCAGTTGTGATTTTGTTATCATGTTAAGAATATGTTGTTTGTTCATAAATACAGTTACATTAGTACAGTTATATCTCTGTGTGATGTGAACATCTAAACAGCATAACCCAAATTTGATCTAAATGAAGCATTGTTTATAATTTGGAATAGCAAAATATTAAAGAAATGATTGTTGCTGTCAAGAGAGACTGCAGACACAATTGTATAATGTATCATCACTTCCAGAAACGGAAATTTGAGCAATGTTACGTCATCATACACCAACAAGTTTAAAGTGTTCTTCCTACAGGCTAAAGAAGAGAGAATATTCAAGCATCATCATCATCTGATACTCTTTTCCCCCCTTAGTCATGAACTTATGTCTTCATTTTCCATTCCTCTGCCTGAGATTCTGTCTCCATGTTTCATAGTAATTTCCTCTTTCATCCCTTTCATTTTTACAGTCTCCAACTCTCCAGATCTCTTGATCTAACTCTGTTTTTCTTCCCTCCCTAACAGTCGTTGCTCCTCAGGCTTCCTCCTCATGGGGACAGTGAAGTCTAGTGTCTTTTGCTCAGCGCTCACGTAACAACATCTCAGCTCCAAATTGAATGAACAAAGGAGCTGTGTAGCTTCAGTTCTTGACCACTTTCTTGCCATCCACTACACAATCTCAAAGCCAATTCTATAGTTTTTATTTTTGTTCAACCTTTTTTCTCAACAGCATGGATTTGCACTTAAGGATTGTTGTTCTGCTGACCACAGTTATGTAAGTTATGACACATTTGTGAATTTCAGTCACCAAACAGACACTGAAATAAATCCTGTGATAGGAAATAGAGCAAAATGAACTTTACTAAACCTATTCTGCAGCAGTGAAACATACCAAAACTGTGCCCCCTGTGCAAACCTGAAAGGCTGAGATGACGCTACAAATCCTGAACTAGCCACTACAAAATGCATGACATGACTTGTAAAATACTCTCAAACGCGACTCAACCACTAGAGAATGAGACCTCTGCACGTTACCAGTGAATTAAAATATGCAGCACAAACCAGCTTCTAAATAGTTCCAGACTCTCCCAAAACAAATAAATATCTATCAAATAATGAGGGAAAATATCATATGACTGATGATCATAATGTTGATCATCGTTGCTGTGGTTCAGTATTTCTATCTTTGGTCACATGGCCTGCACTCCCATGTTTCACCACATGATATACCCCTAACACATCACATGAAAATTGCCACCACCAGTGTGGTTATGTAATCACCTCTGATTCAGCGTGAAATTTGCCATGAACGTTCAGCCTCTTCAGAGGAAGCTACATAGATTTTGGTGACCCCCACAACCTTTTCTCTATTACTGCCATCCGTCAAAAATACTCAACTTCCTAATGAGCATGTCTCCTGACCTGAAGCAACATGTTTGTGATGCAACATTTTTGCTGCCAACAGAAAGAAACCCACTGATACTGAGAATCCCATCACCTTTCCCGTACTGTTACCATCAGGCCAGACTTCTGTTGCTATTGTGTAATCTACCCAGCAGACTGTTGACTGTGACAGTAACAGCTAAGTGGGGGGATTAACAGGCCTTAGTGGACATCTGCACTCCGCTGAGTGTTTTCCATAAGAAGTGCTTACTCTAAAAGCATAAAATATGTAAAAAAAAGAAAGGTGAATTTATGATTTCATCTGTTGTTCTTTCTGTAGCTATCAAAACAAAACCAAGCTTTTAAGAGAAAACTGTTTAGCAGTGTATGCGGCAAGTACTTTCAGCTAGATCTGGGTTAATGTAAGTATGAACATGAAACTGCACTGTATAAATAAAGCTGCAATAATTAATATTTATATACTTCAAGAGATATAATGTACTTCTCTCATTACAACCTACTACAGCCATGGTATCACCTAATAATACTAAGCCAGATATTTGGCTGTCTGCAACATAATATTCTCAACATAATGAAAATTAATATTTGATTGTGGGGTCAGTTATAGTTGATTAATGTATGTAAACTTACCACCATGGTAACAGTGGTTACACAACAAGCCACAGCTTAACTGTGTGCGTGCATATGTGTACTCAGGTACTTAAATAAATAGCACCACACCTCTCATTCTTAGTATCTGTTAGCATTGTTCTGGTTTTCCTGTCCAGCACTTAGCTGTATTAGCACAGAGTATATAACAATTAATGGAGACCAAAAAAAGAGCTATAAGGAGAGTTAATATTGAACTTGCAATTGCAGAAATATGACTTCAACTGAATGCTAATGTTTCTCTGTATCTGCTGGATGTGTAAAGAGGCAACTGTTTGCTAAGACTTTCGTCATATCAACTTTATGAGGAGATAATACTTTAATCTTATAATTACAACTCATTCCACTGCCCCCAAGTGGCCCAAAAAATAATTAGCGGAGGTTTAAGTTTCTTGGATCAAGATGTTTAATCCAAAAAAATACGTTTGAGTTAATTTCCCCAAAGTTGTCTGGGGTGGTGCCACTCTGAGAATTGTCAAAAAATATCTTCACCATATGTGAGGCAAAGCATCTTCTGGATGCCTTTATAATGTGGCATATAAACAGAATCTCTGTGCTCCAAACTGTTTGGCTGTTACTTGCAGATGAATTTGCAATGAGGATGCAGGACAGGGAAGGGAGCCATCTTTCTGCATTATGAGATCTTGATCATAATTGCTCAGTAGATACACAAATCCTCAATGTGCCACCATCCATCTGGCCAAAAGTAAGGTCACTTTCTGGCTGACAACTTCTCTGGACACAGGAAAATTTAACTGAGTTTCATAGATCAAAACAAGTGAAATAATGTCAGTTTTAGCTCAACTGCCATGAGTTAGTTTTGTCAAAAGGATTCACTGAGTCTAAAAACAGCACTTCGGCTTCCTAGACATCAGACCTCCATGTCTTTGAATGTACAGATTGGCAGGCTCTGTTATAGGTACTTTACTGTCAAAATTCTTCAGTAATACAATATATTTTTTGACACATATAGTAGTAAAGTAACACCATTAATTATATTCATCTAAAGAATGTTTCATTTTGAATGTCAGCCTTAATCTCCTGAGGGTTTCAGTCTGTCTGAGTAGGCTGTGTGTGTGTGTGTGTGTGTGTGTGTGTGTGTGTGTGTGTGTGTGTGTGTGTGTGTGTGTGTGCGTGTTTGTGTATTGAATCTGTATTGAAGAGTGGGGTTAAGAGGAAGTAGAGGTAGTGAGATATTTTTAAACAAGGAGATTTAACGTCCTCATAAGAATCCATTAGAAACTGCGGGGATTGTGTTACTACATTAGAAACTGCGTGCTATGCAAAAATATGTGTGTGTCTGTGTGTGTGTATGTATGTTTGCTTCTATCCTCTTAATAGCGACAACAAAATCAGTCATACACCTTGAAATAGGGGTTCCAAAAGTGTCCTTCTACCATTTGCTTATGAAGAACCCTTAAGGGTTTGTCATAGGTTCTTTGGAAGACTAAGGGTCTCATCCAACGAACCCTTTTGGGAAGAAAGAGTTCTTTGAGGATTGTAGAAATTCTTTGAAGAACTCTTTTGTCGAGAGTTTTTCAAGTGTTCTTTGTACCATAACATAAAAGGGTTCTTGGCATTACCCCCTGGTTGGGTTCTAGATAAATCCTGTGGATTATAAAGGGGTTCTAGGTTCTAGATAAAACTGTTCTCAGAAGAACCCTATGGGTGGGAAGGTTTTGGCTGGAACCCTCAGGTAGGCCTTTTCCACCAACATGGAACTGGCCCCTGTTCTGGTTCAAACACCCAATTTTGATCCATTCTCAGCATTTCCACCAAAAATAAACTGGTTTGGAACCCGAAAACTTGGTTCTCAGATAGAACCAAAATATTGCAGGTTTTCCAGTGTGGGCGTGTCATATTCTTCAGGATGTTGTGCACCGTCTATTGAGAACATCATTGATTAAATTGGTTTTCTGCTGGTGGAAATGCAGGCTGGTTTAATAAATAGTGCCAGCGTTCCACAAACCAGTTCAAGAACTACAGCTCTTTAGGTGGGAAAAGGCCTAAGGAGGGTTATGGGTTGAACCGTTACCCTATATAAGGGTACTCTAGAACCTCTCACAGGGTGTTCTGGGTTAAACGTTTTACATTTACCTCTTCACGCTGGATTCTAGGTAGAACTCTCTGAAAGAGTTCCAAGTGGAACCCTTAGAAACGGTTCAACTGGGAACCAAAACTGGTTATCCAATGGGGACAAGCCAAAGAATGTTCTAGTCTTCACCTTTATTTCTAAGAGTGTAGGTGAGAGCAGTTGATCACGTCCATTTACCCTTTCATGTCAATAAATCTATACGTTAAGACTATAGCTGAAACCAAAATATGAACCAAATATGGTTTGAGATTTTGAGTTTATTTCACCTTTAACCCAACCTGCATGCAGTAGTTTGACTTGACTTTGACTTGAGGGCAAGTTAGAGGCAAAACCACTCAGAGGCAGTCCTGTTGACGAGAAGACACTGTGACAGGCAGAGAGAGCAATCGGCATGAAAGCAATCATTGAGGCTCTCAATCTCTGAGTACACATGATCCCAGCTTATATCTCTGCACCTTAGAAGCCCAGACAACGTGGACACGCCACCTGGGGAAGTCTGATATGTTATTTCCCTCTAATCCCCCCATCAAGCACAAATTTCTGTCTTAGTATCGCATGGTCAGTCTGCAGCTTCCTGACAGAGCTACACGAGATACTTGATACTCACTGTGTTACTGAACTCCTTTTATGTGGTGTTTGTAATATACAGGGCTTTATACGGTGGCCGACAAGTGCAAACGCGCTGCATATACAGATAGGTGCTGCAAATACAGAAACGCGCTGCATATAAGAAAACAGGTGCAAAAGGAAAACGCTGCAAATACAGAAACGCGCTGCATAAACAGAAACGTGCTGCAAATACAGAAACGCGCTGCATATAGGAAAACAGATGCAAAACGAAATCGCTGCAAATACAGAAACGCGCTGCATAAACAGAAACGTGCTGCAAATACAGAAACGCGCTGCATATAGGAAAACAGATGCAAAACGAAATCGCTGCAAATACAGAAACGCGCTGCATAAACAGAAACGTGCTGCAAATACAGAAACGCGCTGCATATAGGAAAACAGATGCAAAACGAAAATGCTGCAAATACAGAAACGCGCTGCAAATGAGAAAACAAATGCAAAAAGAAAACGCCGCATATACAGAAACGCGCTGCAAATGAGAAAACAAATGCAAAACGAAAACGCCGCATATACAGTCACACAACGGAAGTGCTCCAGGCCTCTAGGGACAGTGCTGAGCTTTCCCCCGAGAGACAGACAACGGACGAATCAACCTGCGGAGGAGAGGAACAGGCCTACGTGAGAAGTAGAAAGTTATTGGTGAGAGGAAAATTGGAGGCGGGAGAGGCAAAAAATCAGAAAATGTAAATCCGACAAACAAACAAAAATGTAAAAATGTAAATCAGCTGCACTTTCATAATACAGTAAAAGATGAGGAAAACATGTGGAAAAAAGAAAGAAAGAAAGAAAAAGAAAAAAAACCCGTACTTTTTCATGTAGCCTCTCCCACCTCCAATTTTCCTCTCACCAATAACTTTCTACTTCTCACATAGGCCTATTCCTTTTTTTTTTTTTAGTTTAAAAAACAGTTACGGGATGTTTATTCTTCATAATTACGTTTCCCCTTTCGGGATTTTTATTTTATTTTATTTTATTATTTTTTTAAACAAACTTTATTGTCATGTTGAAGACATACAAAGAAACATGACATTATATAAGCAACATGACAACACTCATACATAAAACAACAGTAAAGTACAGGGAGTGCATAATACATAACAGACAGTAAGGATTTTATCTAGCAATATGTGCCATAATATTTTCACGTAGGCCTATTCCTCTCCTCCGCAGGTTGATTCGTCCGTTGTCTGTCTCTCGGGGGGAAAGCTCAGCACTGCCCCTAGAGGCCTGGAGCACTTCCGTTGTGTGACTGTATATGCGGCGTTTTCGTTTTGCATTTGTTTTCTCATTTGCAGCACGTTTCTGTATATGCGGCGTTTTCTTTTTGCATTTGTTTTCTCATTTGCAGCGCGTTTCTGTATTTGCAGCGTTTTCGTTTTGCATCTGTTTTCCTATATGCAGCGCGTTTCTGTATTTGCAGCACGTTTCTGTTTATGCAGCGCGTTTCTGTATTTGCAGCACGTTTCTGTTTATGCAGCGCGTTTCTGTATTTGCAGCGTTTTCCTTTTGCATCTGTTTTCTTATATGCAGCGCGTTTCTGTATTTGCAGCGATTTCGTTTTGCATCTGTTTTCCTATATGCAGCGCGTTTCTGTATTTGCAGCACGTTTCTGTTTATGCAGCGCGTTTCTGTATTTGCAGCGTTTTCCTTTTGCATCTGTTTTCTTATATGCAGCGCGTTTCTGTATTTGCAACGCCTGTCTGTATATGCAGCGCGTTTGCACTTGTCGGCCACCGTAGCTTTAAGACCTGACACATATATATAAAAAAGTACAGACACTGGGAGGCCAAACCAGGATGGGGTAGGTGGATGAAAATGTAATGTCATCATTTTGGTATTCTTGTTTTTACTGGGCCTACTCACAAATCTCTCCCTCTGTCTTCAATCAGTGGGAGAGTTTACTGTATCTGCTTCTGAGTCTATCCATGTATCATTCTCTTTGTTCTTTACGTAGCAAATCGTGTGTAACTTTATTGCAGTTTAATTCAAATTGTTGCAATATCCTTAATAGCATCTGAAACTGCTGCTCTCACCATGACAATGGCTATGAATAATCTATGTTAGTTTTTTTTTTTTTTTCTTCTCTTTTTTGAAGCTGTGGGGGACTGGGAGTACATCAGCCCTGTCAGGATGTAGAAGGGGGTGCAAGGTCTAAAAAGTTTCTAAACTACTGGTTATCTAATGAGCAGACATTAGCACATTGATATAAACCACTAATGGCTAATGGCCAATGTTGCTAATCTGGGAGATGAGGCTGCGTCTGTAGTCCTGTTTACACACCTTGCACTGTCTGTACACAAGCTTGTTTGGTAAAAAATGAAAAAATACTAATTATTTCTTTGTATTTTTAGTGATAATATTTTAACCAGCAGCTACATGTTGGATGTTCAGAATTGTGCACCGAGATGATTTACAGCACCACAGTTGTTGATAAATCGACTACACAACCAGTCTTCATCATCATTGAGCTTGTCACACTGGAAAACACCCGAGCAGATGTGCTCATCCAGAGCAGACACACTAAGACTTATATTTAACACGTGCATCTGGGTGATTCAAACAGAGTGTAGCAGACCTATGAGGGATCAACTGTGCATGGCGTGCAGATGATACAGAACAGCCAAAAAACTTTGGAATTGCTCATGACCCACAGGGATGGCTTTCGTGTTCACTGTCACTAGTTGACATGAAGCAGGAGGCACCCGGTGAACGACCAGTGTGTGGACGTCCAGTGGTGAAGTTTAACATGGCTTTGTTAAATACTCAAGTCTGTTTGGTCAGTTCTAAGATCTGTTATTTCTGTGTAGCACACTGTTGCTATGAAGAACAGACCGTTGCGATGGCTGCAGTTCTGATCAGAGACAGCAGCAAGCAGCAATAAAATCATTTTAAAATCACTTTTAAATTCATGTTTTATGTCAAATTAATGTTTTTCTTTGATAAGTAACCATATAATAAGGGGGCAGTGCACAGGTCATTATAGCAAAATAAACCCCTTCAGGATGATTCAAGACCTCTCCACTTGGCCTGCTCACTGCACATTATCCCTTAGATATGATATTGAGGGGAGAAAATGAGTGTTCTTTTAGCTTTTGCACCCATCTGATGATGAAATAATGGGGGAGGGGACATATTTCCCATTTTCATATCTTTTCATTTTCATATAAATTTCATGTATCTAGGAGGGAGGTCACAGGGAGGTTATGATGTTCACAGTGGCTTAACAGCAACGTCAGCAACACTACCCAAGCACAGAGTCCATTAACTTCAATGTTGGATGATAACAACAAATGTGACAAAGGAGTTGAATTATTCATCAGTGTGTCTGTTAGAGTGTCTTGTATTTCTTTTAAATTCTGTTTTAAAACTGTTATTTGTTTATATGCTGTTTTTTGTTTTTGAATGCTGCTGCTTTTACATTATGGACCACAGTGAAAACAAGCTTACCTTGTTTGTTTTATCCTAAAAGCACGTCAGTATGTAATGTTGTCTAAAATTTGTATGGAAGTAACCAGAATTATGTAAATCAAAAGCACCTTTGCCAACATTGTTTGTTCTTATAAACATAAATTTGACAGATTACAAGATATAGGGTGTGACTGTTACAGACTGTTGTAGATAGTGATGTTTTTGATTAAAATTGGCCAGTCTGTCCCTCTTGGCATAAAATTTCTTGAGCACATAAATGCTCCTCTAACAATAAGCCCCTCTTGTGTACACTCCATTAGTATCCCTCTAGGGCCAAACCTAAAAAATAGTTAAAAATATGTTAATTTATCAACAAAATATCCCCTCATTAAATAAGCAGATGGAAGGAGCTCTAACTAATACTGCACTACACTACAGTATTCCAGGTGGGAAAAAGTAAGGCATATACAACTTAACATATAAAACACCAAGGGGAAAAAGGAGCAAAAGAGGAAAAAAATAAACATGACTGCACAATATTTTTCTGAATCAAAAATAACAGGGAGATTTCTGTCAATCTGCTCAATATTTTTTAACAGGTTGCCTGTCTTGGTGTTGAAATAGCTGGTTTAAATCACTGGTCAACTAATATGACCATAGATTTGTCATCATCAGGTTTTATCGTCAGGTTTTGGGCCTATGATGTCATTAAGGCATGCAAGCAGTCAGACTGCTGGATTTTTTTCCTATATATTGTTGTATATTGTGGTATAATGCACATGTATTTTTAAAGCATTTTTTTTTATGTGAATAACTGTAACATAACCCAGTTTCCTTCCAGGGATCAATTAAGTATTCCTGATTCTGATTCAGAATTGCTGGTTTGCATTGTAACAAATAACCATATCATCACCATGGCTTTCTCAAAAGTGTGCCAAGAACGGATCCCTGGGGAACGCCGCAATTAAAGTAACTTATTAATGAACAAGAATTTGTTGTAATAACAGATGGTTTTGTTAAAGAGATGTGAAGTTAACAGGTTCAAAAGTGGTGATAAGGGCCATCTCAGTGCAAAGGTAATTTGTAAAACCTGACTCAAAAATGTATAACAATCCAGGGCTGGATCTTCATAAAGACATGAAGATCAGGCTGAACCTGTGCCTTTTCCCCAAACAAGGACATCTAACCTTTCAGATCCAAAAAAATGCCTGAATGCTTCCATCTGAATGATTTATGGGATTTTGTGCAAAAGAAAGCTACCATTACAGCATCCTTTAAAATGGGACAAGAATCGTTGGTCTTTCATGAGTTATTCAGTCTAGAAATGCAGACTCTGGATGGTCGAGCCTCTGAATTGGGACACAGCATTCTAGTCTTGTTTTTATGTGACTTCCTATACATCATCTTCCATTTGACTGCCTGTGACTTTCTCGCTGTCACGAACAGTGATCGATTCTGGTCTGGTTTCTTCATGTCTTTGACTCTGCTGCAGACAGATTTATGAGCGGGAGTATAGCCAAACCGCATTTCTATGTCATCTTAAGTGTGACATGAGAGGAGCATAATTGAAATTTGTTGCCTGCCATCTGATGCACAATGCCCAGTGACAGAGCAGGAATTGGTAATTCTCCATTTTCGGATGTATGCAGCACGAAAATGACAGCAACCTTCATCTTCAGCCTTGGTTCTCTGCCATGCATCGAACAGAATCTTAAAAATGTTAGTGGAAACTATCTCAAATCTGATTATTTACAGTTGGGCTTAGTGTATCTGAGTCCTTCAATGATGGATGTCCTGAAAATATTGCTCCTGAAATTAAGTAAAACATTCCTAATTAATTTCAATGAAAATTATAAGTCTGTAATTAGATTAACATTACTACTTTTTAAATTAATACATTGTTTCTGAGTCACAGTATAAAGAAGGATTTATTTGCTTGTGATATTTTCAGCATCCTAATCTGGTGACGTCTAATAGTGCTGTTATTATTTGGCATTAATAATGACAGAAACCACCCAAATCTAAGTTGACATTACATAAATGCTACTGCAGGTGAAAAAAGGCTTTTCTCGGTGCTGCTTTGCCAGCGGTCAGATGCAATCTTATTTTATGGTGACTCAAATCTGATTTTGAGCAAGAGACAGACATCGCTGTGCCTTACAAAGAATGTAAACAGAGAGAGGGAAGCTTCAAATTGGGCCCGGAGTCTCCTGGAGAATAATTAATGTGACATTTCCCTGACATTTAGTCGGAGGTATAGTGGAGGAGCCTGAAGAAGAGGAGGAAGGAAACAGAGATATGAGCCAGTGAGGGAAAAGAGAGACAGGAAGGACGACGGGGCAGAAAGAACAGAGGCAGCAACACTGGATTTTTACCCTCAACATCGAAACAAATATTGCAGCTTTTACTCCCCTCCTTGTGTTGCTCTGTGAGGACACTGGAATACATACTCTTAGAAATAAAGGTCTTAACTAGAACTATAAAGCGTTCTTTGGTTTGTCCCCATAGGAGAACCCTTTTTGGCTCCTGGTAGAACCTTTCATAAAGGTTCCACTTTCAGAGATTTCTACTCGGAAACCAACATTAAGGGTTATACCTAGAACCATATTTCAACAGCTTTACTCAGAACCCACTATGAGAGGTTCTACAGAAAACCCCTCTGGTGTAATGTTCTACCCAGAACCCTCTCAGAAGGTTCTATCCAGAACCTTTCCACCTTCTAAGGGTGCTGACAAGAATTCACTCAGAGGGTTCTTCCAAGACCATTTTTTATTCCAAGGCTTTTATCTACAACCCACACGTTCTACCTAGAATCTTTTTATATTCCAAAGGGTTAATGTAGAACCCACCGATAGGGATCTACCAAGAACCCTTTTATACTCCAAGGGTTTTATTTATAACACACTCAGATGGTTCTACAGAGAACATTTTTATATTATGAAATGGAGAAGCCTTGATAAAGGAGTTCTTTAAGGATTTCAACAATCTTTGAATAACTCTGTCTTTCAAAAAAGGTTCTTTGGATAACAGTTCTCAATGGAACCCTGAGGCTTTCAAATAATCCTTGACAAACTGTTTCTTCAAAAAGGGTACTTCAGAAGCAAATGGTTCTGGGTAGAACCCCAGCCCTTCAGAAAGAACCCTTCTAAACCCGTATTTGTAAGATTGCAGGAACTGAGCAGAATTACACACACAGTGAGAGAGCGAGACACACACAAATAGACCTACTCTAATGTTCAGTCCCCACTTCTTCAGTGATGATAAAATTATACTCTTGTTGCTAGGTAACCATTTGTTTTGTGCTCATCTCGACCATTCACCATCTGTTTATGGGCTGTTACACATACATTTCCATGTCTGACCCAGGATAGGAGATCACAGCTGATGAGCTAACACTGGGGCAGTCTGTGGTCAAAGTTTGACCGCTCAACAAGCCCACAGTTTGTTCCAGCTTATTAAAAAAGGACTGAGACAATGCATCAACCCTTATCAATGCTTTTAGTAGTTTGGTCTGTGGTTTCATGTTGCCCTTTTAAACTAATTAGGAATCTATAAACTCGGCGTCTTGCTGTGTTTTTTCTGGCACGCCATCCTCCGCTGTGGGCTTATAATGATGCCAAACGAAGAGACAATGAACTCTTTTTTTAACGCACTGCACCCACTCGTCAATTGGTGGTTATTGAAAGCTACAGATCTGTAGGAAACAATACCCATAAGCACTCTGCTGTGTCATTATTCAAAGCGAAGAGCACCCATCTTGGTTAAGCACTTCAAAACTGTTCTCCAGTGATATTTTGATAGATTGCAGATATCAGGGCGCAATAATAGAGACAGCAACGTACGGTCGGCTCAGAGTGGTCATCTCCTTTTTGTAGGCTAAAGCACTTCCTTAGCTCTAACACAATAAACATTGATTTTACATCTCTTTGATTCCCGTGAAGAAGATATTTCACTGACAGACTTGCAGCGCTCATCTCAGTCTGTTTGTGGGGCAGTGCTGACAGTTCTAACAAATCCTCACTGCAAAGCATCAGCCGGCACAAACTGCTAATAGTTTCATTTCCATTTCCTAACGACTTCCCAAACAAGGCCTTCTGCTCGCCTTAAAACAGTGTTGGGAAGAGACAGCATCTTCTTTGATCCCTCCAATCACATTGAGAAGGAATGTGATCAAAGGCTGCTCATGTTTAACACTGCTGTCATCCACCAGGTTGCAGCTGCAGGTGTGGCTCTCTGCTGAGGACTGACTCTGTCGTTTTGCGCTGACTTAAAGTGAGCACACCTCACAGGAGTCAGCACTCTCAGACGTGGCCTTCAGATGAGGAAATAATGAGGGCAAGGACCTCAATGTCTAATTATGGCTGTGGGCATTACAAACAAAATGCAGGGTTACATGCTAATTCAGCCAAACAGTGCATAACATTAATATACAACAACATCAAAAATAAATTGTATATATTTTAAATTATAGCAGCTGCTCTCCTTTTCACAAAATTCTGTCCTAATAAATTGCTTCAGTATTGTCTGGCTGCTTAATTACTGACTTACTGAGCTAAACTCGGATTTTGGGTTTTAACCTATGGTGTGGCCACGGTGCCTGTGTAAACCTAAAGAACTTTCCTGTGTGCTGCATTGAGATGTACTATCTGCTTGGCTTGTCTATATTGAAAAGAAAGCCACATTTTAAAGATGGTTGAAAGATATTGCTGAGGTACCTGTAAAAGTGAAATACATTCACTTCTAAAGTTAGCTAATTTCAGCAAAACACTTAGTAAGCTTGCATTTTGCTAACTTTGGCTAGACAGTTAGCTGGGGTTTTGCTAACATTAGCTAGCTAAAGATGTGCCCCTCTATGTTGCTTTTAAAGGAAAGGGAGAAAGTTGACCAAGGTACCAAGAATGCTCAACTATAACTGGAACACAGGGCAAAAAGCAGCAGGACTTAGGAAAGGTCAGTCATAATAATTGTCCATTTTAAAATAGGTTCTAAATTATTTTCATCACAAAAGCAGCCTGGGTACCATTTAAATCTAAAAAAAAAAAAAACTGCCACATGCGCAAAAACCTGTTGACCTGTGACCCCAGCAAGCATCATGGGAAATTAGCAGTGTGGTAATCAATGCTTTGGAGGAGCATTGATTAAATACTTTAGCCAGTAGTTTATCAAAATGAACCAGAGCTCACTGTTTAACTTCTTTAGCAAACCTTGCATCAATTACAGTAGTTGAACCTGTATGCCAGCATGTTTTCTCAGTCACCCTAACAGTCAAGTACAAAGGTTTTTGGGTAAATGGTATGACTGCTGCAGTTAGCTGACATTAAACTAGACACTGTATTTTGCCAACCGTGCCACTACTTTAACATTGGTGCCAAGGAGGAAAGATTCAGCAAAGCAAGACTGGGAGACTGGGGGCATCTTGGTAAGTTTTGATTAAAACACAAAGCTAGTAAAGTCCAAGCTGTTCACCCCTAACTGAAGATGTATTTCCCAACATGAACAATTTACTTTGTGCTTTGATCACATTGCCTGTTACAAGCTGTTCTGCCGAGTGCCTGTTCTGAACAGTCAACAGAACAAAATCCAGCAGCAGAGCAACCATTCTCCCAGGGGGACTAAATAGCCTCTTGTTGCTGGCATTTGAAAGAGAACTTACACAGACTTTGGACCCCAAAAGAAATAATTAAATAAGGCCAAGCCATGTCACCTTAACTTCAAGCTGTCAACTTGCACAGGTAGGCTGAATAAATGTCATGCTGTGTAGATTTTAGGCTTGCCAAGTTGTTATCTATTCTATTCTAGACCTATTTGGTTTTATTTGATAAGCCTATGTAAAGACTGAGTGCACTGTGATAGCACATTCAGATAACAGCCATAGAGTAGACTGAACCACTACTTATACTGTGTTATGTCTTTGTCATAGGCAAGCCTATATGGAAAGTAATGGATGGTTGTATTTTTGTGGAGGTGCACATCAGTCTACCCTACTCTGTGTTGTGGAGAAAATTAGACGTGGCACACCCAGTTTTTCTGATGAACACCCACAGACTTTTTGCACAATGCTAGTCTTCCTAACATTTCTCTCTTGCCATTGTTGTTTATTAAAATATGTGCAGTAATTACATGTCACAACCACTTTCTATTGATCAAAAAGCGCTCCTCCCAAGCATTGATTAATCCAAATGATTCCAACAACGCTAAATCGTTTCTGACTCGTTGTCTATGCGCACAAAGATATAATTCAATATCCTAGCCTTCTGCAGAATATCTCAGATTCAATTGGCTCAGTATGATGCAGGGTGGGGTTGTCATAACACACAACAGAATGCAAAAGGACAATCAAATGAAATTACTTCATGAGTCAGGTTTGTATTTTCATGTTGTAAGCTAGGGCAGCTAAGTGGTATTCACATAATTTATTAATGCATGACCAGTACATAAGGTCAGACAAAGCGTGTGCATGTATTTGGTGTCTTGATACTTTGCATTTCTACATTTGTGTGTTTTAAGGTTTCTTCTGTATGTGCATGTGTGTGTATGATGTTTCTGCACATGATAAAAAGACACTGATATTTTCAAAATCAAGTTAATGATATAGCAATGGACTTTTGTCACAAGTTTGGTAATAAGAGCATTAGAGGAGATACAGATAATGAACCTTGTGTCATGTTTTAAAGATGGCTAATAGCGAAGCATCCAGAGAGCCGCTTTCACTGTTACCAAACACATTTGACTGTTAAGACATGCTTTTTCTAGTTCTTGAACAATGATAATGGCATATAATGGGCTCACACATCCCACACTGATAAATCACATCCACTGGCTTTTTCTATAATTTTCACTCTTTACTGTGTGTTCCAACCTCGGAACAATCAAAATCTACAGTAAGTAAACACCACAGCACACCAGCACGGAGGCGTCCTGACTGACCTATTTTGTGCAACTGTATATGTATTTTAAAATGTGTTAGTAGGTCTGAAAAGTCCATGGTGCGTTTTCATAGGTGCAAGACTTTTGTTTTCCTCTGTAAGTAAATCTATGTTTGATTGCCCATGTTAGTCACACACACACACATTTAGCAGCACACAGTCACATAGAGGTCGTGGTCTTGTGCACAGGCATTTTTATGGGAGACCTGTCTAAATGCTGCAAGGGTACAACATCATGTTAGTTCATTTTAAAATGAACTCACAGAGAACCAAAGGCACATCACTTACTTGAGGAAAGAGACTATAATGTATCAGTATGTTAAAGTATGATGCACCATAAAACAAGACTTAGTAGTGCCATGCTAGTGTCTCTGTGAGACTGTATTTAGGCAGCTAAATGCTAATACCCGCATTTTACCACGCTCACAGTGACAGTGTGCTAACATGCTGATGTGAGCAAACATAATGTTTACCATATTAACCATCTTAGTTTAGCATGTTAGTGTTCTAAAATTCACACTAAACACAAAGTACAGCTGATAATTAAGGGAATATCATCTGAAACCAAAGTATTGGACAAACTGCAATTTTGATCTGTGGATTGGGCCAGAGGAAATGTTAATGATGATAACAACAACGATTCAATCCAGTATTATATCACAACATCTGAGTCCAAGACACATTTCCCTACAAGGACAATTAACTATATCATATCGTATTGTATCGTATCGTATCGTGCCAAAGTATGTGGTAGAACTGCTGGCTCACCATGGCAGTGCCATGTTTTGCCTTGCCTAGGTATGAAAAGCGTTCTTGGTCAAATTAGGATTAATAGATATACAATGTCCGCTTATGCTTTCAAAATAAAGCTTGAGAGAAATTTTTCAGGTGACAGTCACAGTTTGGTCAGGTTTAGGCAAAACTACTTAGCTTTAGGAAAACATGATGGTGTTGGTTAATAAAACAACTTCCTTAAAACAATCAACTCTGATGCAAAGCCCTCCTGTGTTTTATCTAGTGTTGTAGTACTTCAGATCAGTCTTGGTACTTTTTGCTGGTCTCGTCTGGGTTTCGAACACATTTATTTGTTCTTTTCTCAGTTTCAGATTTTAATCTCAAGACCAGTCAAGAATCACTGTTTTATGACTTATTTGTTAACATAATTTCTGTAATTGGATGCAGAACTTCCTGTTTCACATTAAAGCAATGATTTGACTCATTTCTAATTTGAAATTTTTGTAACTGTTAACGGCTGTCATCCCTCCTAAATCACACACACTCCAAGAAAGTGAATGTGGGAGACATGAGAAGAAGCTGTGGCTGTCTGAAAGGAGAAGCTAGCCAAATCTTCTGTAATAAAATTTGGCTACCTAAACCACAAAGAGTTCATCTGCAAAGCTGCATCCAAAAAAACCCACACAGCAGTATGAAAATTCTGCAGCTAGCTGTTTTTATTTTTGATAAACAATGATAACAGATATCACAGCAGTTGGTCTTGACTTGGTTGCAAACCCTCAAAGTCTTGGCGCCCTATCTTACACTGATCTAAAGCACAAGGCGAGAGCGTGCAATATATGGAGACAGCAGGATGTCTCCAAAGCAGCTTAATGTGTAAACAGTTTACTTACATGAACACCTGTTAAAAGCAATACAATAAGTGAACTATAAATGTCATGCAGATATGTAACTGGTTATGTTTTACACTGAGAGACCTTGAAATTATGTTATATTTTATAATTCATTATCATCATAATCATTATTATGCAGTTCTGCTGACTGAGGAGTGGGAGAGAGGAGTGAGGAGTGAGGAGTTCGGGAGAGAGATGGTGCAGTCAAGTCAAGGGGAGAGGCGAACCGGTCCAGTCTGGCTGTGAAGCTGCCATCGCAATCTAGCTCAGGTGGACCACCTGAACCAGATTGAGGAGCATTACACGGCTGTCCATGCTCCTCCTTTTTCTCCTCTTCTGCTTCCTCCAATCCTTGCCTCTCTGTCCTACTAACACTACTACGGGTGTAGGAAACAGAATCAGAAAGTGTTTCTGAAGTTTGAAGCACGTGAAATTATGTACAGGTATATCCCAGCTCTGACAGAAGCACACATACCTTTTTCTCTCCGGATTGGGCTGGTCTCATGCGTTCAGGTATCAGAAGTCTTGTTCACTTTTAATGTTATTGATCATAATTGTTTAATTTTTGTTTTCTGCTCACAGACACAAACACTACAGCTGCTCCAGCTGTCATGCTGACTCATCTGATAAAGACAATCTGACAGGCGTGATCCCATCCCGTGCACACTTTGCAGGTCTGCTGAGATTTATTGTGCTTTATAATTCTAATAATAATTCCTTTTTCCTTATGAGGGAGATTAACTTTAAAGACACGCGCACAGCTGTTTAACATAAATGAAAGTTGTTCTGTGATTGTGGAGATGTGTGTGTGCAACTCAGCCAAGGGTGAAACACAAACACACGCATGCTGTTAACTTCAATATTAATACTTAATTGCTGACAGAAAATATGTTAAAATGACATTTACTAATCTAAAATCCTGTGTGGGGAAAAGACTGAACATAAATGAAGGTGTTTTGGATTGTTGAGACGTGTGTGTGTGTGCCTCGGCCAAATGCGCTGGATGCTATTGTGCATTCAGACCTATTGTGACACAGACTTCATGCATGTTTTAGCTGGTCTTAAGGTGCAAGTGGTTTTCACTCCAATGTGCCGAGCACAAGATAGTGAACGCACTGGGCCAGGCCTTTGTTTTGTCTTCATTTTTAGGCCTAGTGCTCGTTGCTGCACAGACTAGATGTAAGTGCATGCTATCTTGCAGACATGGCAAAAATGGCACTTGCGCCGGTGTAAGATAGGGCTCTTGGTCTTGTTTCGGGTTTTCGGTGCACTCTGGTCTTAGCATTGGCTAGTTTTAGGTTTAGGTTTACATCACTGGTTTTACCCATAATTCACCCAGATACATTTGTCCTTTCTGTCATAATCGCACCCTGCTGGTCCTGCATGATGCACATGTGTACTTTACACATCTAGATTGTCTATTACACACTTAGGCATGAGACTGTGCTGAGGGGAACATTAATGTTTACACCAAATTTCCACCAATAGTTGTCAAGGCATCTCACTCTAAACTAATGTCATCCTCACCGTGGTGTTGGTGGAATCACCAAAAGCAACAGGCTTCACTCTCTTGGACAATGAATGTATGCACTAAATTTTATGGCAATCCATCTAACAGATGTGAGATATTCCAAGCAATCACACACTCCTCTCTTACACCCAGCATTCAACGACAATTACCTTTGCTGCAACAGATGAGCTGGGCTTTTCTAGGAGGTCCCACAGCTTCTTTCGTTTTTCAGCACAGCAAGTGTTGTCAAATTCTTCCCCCTCTCTGTCTTTCAAATTGTCAGCCTCCCTTTTGAGCTCCTCATTCATCTGCTCCTTTTTCTGGTGGTACCTCGCCTGGCAACATGACTCCAAGTAGATCTCGTCAATGCCCCAGTAGTCAAGTTCTTGACTGAACGACAGGGCACACATTTCTTCCATCATGTGCAGCTTCCCTGTGCGGTAGAAGTTCAGAATTGATGTGAATGCCCCCGGATGTCGATCAAAAAAGTACTCGTTCTCCTCGAGGTTGTAGTCATCGCACACTTCCATCAGAGATTCATGGGTGTTGCAATCCCTTAACTTCCCCAAACGTGTCCGTGGTAGCCTGTCTAACGTTCGCCACAAGACTTCATGCGGGAGACCCCCAACATTCAGCCTGACTCTGCGGAAACATGACTTGCTGCGGATGATGTCCACCGGTTCAGGTGGCAGCGATGACGTCGAGCGAGAGCTGGCTTTATTCAGCTCTGCCAGGGATTTCTCCATGATGACTTTGGGTTCTACAAAGGAGGCAAACATTGGGGGCTATGATCTACAGTTGGTCCTGATTTCTTTCATTATTGTATCTAAAGGAATAAAAAAAAAAGAAAGAAATTATTAGTATTCTTGGACAGGTACCAGATCTCAAGGCCCACACATCAGTCATCAGATTCTGAATTATTATGGTGATAAAAGCTTTGGGCCTGGACCCCGGGGGCAGTAAAGAGCAGTGGTTCCCAACCTCAGGGTCAGAAGTCATGGTACGTAAGCTAAATCTGACAGGTCACATGATGATTTAAAGGACCAGTGTGTAGGACTGAGTTGCTAAGGTTGTAATGTGATTGCAAACAAGTGAATACCGCTTGCCTCACCCTCCCCTTCCAAATGTGTAGGAGAAACTATGGTGGCTGTGAAACTTTCAAAAAATGAAGGCCCTGTGGACCTCTATGAGGGAGGACCCATGCCCATTAAAAGGGCTCATTCTCAGGTAACAAAAATACAGCAATTATTATTTTCAGGTGATTATACACTAATGAAAAGATTTTTATGAATATTCCATTCCTGCCATATTCTGCCAATAGATCCTTCTAAATCTTGCATGATGGACCATTAGAAGAAAATGAAAAAAATGTTTTTCTTACACAAACCTAACTGGATTTGTGTGACTTTTTCTAATTTTTTGCCCCTTTCTTGCAAAATATTGAATGCTTTTGCCTCCTCAGTTTGGGCCTCTATGAATCCTTAAAATGAAAGTGGGCCAAATCTCTCTGTGGTTAAACTGCTCATCTCCACACAAAAGCCATAATGATTACAGATCACAAGTCAAAACAAGTGGAAAACACAGCATTTTTCAATCCTGGTTCTATCTGGTTTGTCGTGCTAGTCCCTGATAGGTTGATAGATTGAAAATTGGCTAAAAACTGCAGGGTCAGATTTCAGAATCATTGGTATAAAGCAGGGATGCACAATATTGGCTTATTGCTATTACCTGAAATGCTGATATTAGCATTTGGGCAGATTGCCAATACCGATGTATGCACTTATTTGTCTTCTACCTAATTGTAGAGAACATCAAGCCTCTCTTGTAGTGGAATGAATACATTATTATGCCTACTCTTATTGTGCTGGCCCTCTGACAGGTGCAGAGATAATTATAATACTTTTTAAAATTTACACATTCATTGGGCAAAATAAGAAAACTATTGCAGACAGCAATAGGCTCCAGCACAGAGAAATAAGAGACAGACAAATTGTATTATTATCTTTGGATATTTCACTATTAATTACTATCAGTACACAGTCTATACTATTATCTTCGTATTCTGTTTTATATTCTTTTTTAAATCAAGAATAGATCTACCCTCAGAAGGAGGTACTTCAGATGACTCACAAATGCAGTATCAGGAGTTAAAAAGGAGACTGACTTAGTATTGTATTGTGATCATCTAAATCAGGTGCTGAGAGAAACTTCATTGAATATAATTTCCCCTAACTTTAAAACCTGCTCAGACTGAAACTCAACATGAAACTGCAGGGTCCTGGAGACAAGAACTGGACGTCACTGGTTTAAAGGGCTCCGAGCAGAGAAATATAGGACACATAAATGGAATTATTATCTCTGGATGTTCACTTCATCAGTTGCTGTCATCTCATCATCTATTGTACCATTTTCTTTGAATTCCTTTCAAATGATGTCCCGAATCAACAATAAACATTCCCTCAGATGTGGGTTCTTGAAAGATGACTCACACCTAATAGCGGTCGGCAGAATCTTATATTTAGGGTTAACGAGAAAAATACTTTGGAATCATGACTAATAGCTATAGATTATCTGTTTCTATCATCAACTGACAGAAAAACACTCTTCCCACCAAAACCTTAAAAACGACATCTCCTCTATGGTGGCTGATATTAGAGCTGTCACGATGTCACATTTTCACTACACGATTATTGTGGCCAAAGGAATTCAAACTAACGATAATGTCGCAATATCTATGGAAAATCTGAAGAACTCACTTTGTTTATTGCATGTTTTATCTCTTTTTTTTTGGCAAATTAATTACACCAAAAATATGAGTGTAGGGAGGTGCAGAGAGTGTGTAACCATATCTGCACAAAAGCGTACAAAAAGGGCAATTACACCTAAAATATAGTGAAAAGGCGTGTTAATAAAACACTTTTCTTAATTACAAAAACTACTTATTTACCTATACATGCACCTTACTGATACAAATTTCTCGTTACCTTCACACCATTATTGCCTATTGGTTGCTACTATCTGTTTTCTTTGTTTATATCTACATACATCACAGTGCACTACCTGTCTGTTCATACCTGACTATCCCCTGTCTACATTACAGTTTATTCATTGTATCATCATTGAACATCTGCCTACACTATATTATAAATTATGTTTTAATTATTTTATTATATTCTATAATACATGTTCTATTCTATTGTTCTATTAACTTCTACACAATCGCTTCTGTCTTAGATTCTCATTTTTACTTAACTGAATTTATTTTTATATTGTTTGAACCCAATAATTAAGAATTTCTCTGCCAATGATTGCTTTACTATAATTTAAAAACAGACAGATATATTGGTTAGCCAATGTGAGCCTATCACATCTATATTGGTTTTTAATGTTTTTTTAAGAATTTAAACTACTTCATTTGAATATCTCACATAGCTGCACACAGCTCAGAAAGAAACCAATGCTTGTAATATAATAACTGAATGAATGAATGAATGAGTGAATGAATGAATATAATAACTGTATTTCTAATAATTGCAATAATGTTTGTTTGGATGTTGTTGTTGAGTTTGTTTGCTTGTTCCTTGCTCCTGCTCATGTGACGCCCATGCAGAGCTGTGGGTGGGTGGGGACGCAGGACAGACAGTGATGATGAGTGTGGTACAAAGTGAGCGCTGTCCACTCTAATGGTGCTGAAACACCAGGAAGCGCTGCTCACTGCCTGAATCACGGCGAGCTCCCCTGAGAGACGACAATTCAGCCTGCATATTCTCCTCCTCACACACAGTCCAACATCTTTTATGATTTCCCTACGTGCTGCTCGTTTTGTTTATGTCTGGAAGCCCCAACACCACCTCAGGCCTGCAGATGTGATCACTGATCTCTGTCACCCAAAGTTTCTAACACTTCACAATCACCATCAGGCCTCCACATACATTATAAGTCACAGGCAACGCGAAAACACGAACACAGGATGTATAATTGATTGTTATGTCGGGGTTTTTTGCACATGCAGTAACAGGCTGCAGGGAGGCAGTAAAAAGAAATGTTAATTTGAAGGAGCCTCCA
The DNA here is from genome assembly GCF_056507025.1 of Lutjanus erythropterus. Taxonomy (NCBI): domain Eukaryota; kingdom Metazoa; phylum Chordata; class Actinopteri; order Lutjaniformes; family Lutjanidae; genus Lutjanus; species Lutjanus erythropterus. Next base: position 27,170,446 of record NC_139318.1, read on the forward strand.
CCCTCCCTCCTGTTTTATTCAAGTCAAGGCTTCGATAAAAATAATTCAGCATTAAACGCACCATGAAAACAAACAGTAGCCCCTTTCTTCCTATGAACACACTGTTCTGTTATGTGCAGCCAAATTGAGAATGAGAACAAGCTCAGTGTGGTGTTTTATCAGCTACAACTGCAATGTTGTGAATGCAAATCCTCCATCATTGAGCATTTCTCTGTTTTCAAACGCTGCCTGCTCCATATTGGTGCAGTTTTAATGCAGATTACTCCAACATACCACTCATTATTCTATTACAATTGACAGGTTACATATGATTCAAAGTCCAAAGATGCAAATAAGCTTTAAAAAAAAATACCGTAGTGAGTTGTTGTCATCCTGCACGCAGCGCTGTGTGAACAATCAATCCGCTGCTACAAACCGAGATGAAGCAGGAGCATTTAAAAAGAAAAAAAAAAAAAAAAAAACGAGGCGCCGTTATTGGTTTACTATTGCCAGGGTCTAACCCAATCCATGTCCCCCTCCTCTGCTGCCTCCGACATGGCACAGGGATCCTCAGCCCGATCTACTGCCTCCCCGCCGGCTTCCTGCTCCGCATCGCACCGCTGTTTCGCCCGAAGATCAACAAGTACGAGCCCATCGGACAGATACCTGTGTTTCAGTCAGCTGTCTCTGCGAGGAGGAGGAGGAGGAGGAGGAGGAGGAGGAGGAGGCACCAGCCGCATCTCTCTGAGTGAAGGTGGATCCATGGCAGCTCAGCGCTCCCTTTCTCCACATCTCATTAACTCTTTCAGCACCGCGTCTTGACGCCTAAACGCAGACATTGAAACAGACTTAGCAGCTCTGTTGTTGTGTTTACAGGCCGGGCTGTACTGTTAGAGGAAAGCAAAATGTCTTACAGTGCACAGATAGATGATTAAATGCACGTATGATCTCACATCATATGATCTGAAAGCACAGAGACAACAACATGAGCAAAAATCAATGAAAGTGGAGGTTCAGAGGAAATTATTCTTTACAGTACACTAAAATAACAAGTTAGACTTCTATCAAATTATTAGGAAAACACCACAACAGAACTGCTCTGTAACCTTAAGTGTATTATTACTTTTAGACCCTTACTACACTTACTAGAATTAAATTATGGACACTTTACAACCAGGGTTGGTAACTTAAAAAATGTTAATCGATACAGTTACTAATTACTTGTTAAAACGTAATTCAATTACCAGAATATTCAAGTAATGTAACATAATTACTTTCCCTTCTTTTAGGATTACCTCAATATCCAATATAGTGAGATTATTTAGTCTAATATAATGTTACATAATTGTTATGTAATTGTCACATTCCTTTCTTTGTTATGAGTGGTTTAGATTAATACTGGTAATTATGCACATTTAAAAGTACTGTGTCAAGTAAAGTATCTGCTATCTCTGTTCACAGTTAAAGGAAACTGACAGGTTGGTCTGTGTAACGACAGCAGTTGTTCTTACCTGTAATGTTTTTTAAATTAGATGTTGAGTTTTGGGATGGTGACAGTATTTTCACAGCTGAAGGCAGAACTGTCACTGCACTGTGATGCTGATTTAAGGACAAAATCCTTTTAAATTTCCACCTTGTGAAGCATCTGTTTCACTAGAAAAGCCTTGAATGAATGAATTAAGGTTAAGATTAGCTGGTTTCACTCAGACCAGAGCGGCGTTGTGAGACTCATGATGTTGTAATGTGTTCTCTGTGCTAGTATATCATTCTTTATTTTAAAATGTATTTTATGATTATAATCCTGCTAATAATCCCATTTTTTTTACTAAATGTATCTGTAATCTGATGGAATACAGTTACCTTTTTTGTACTCTAATTAAGTAATCCTGTTACATGTAATCTGTTACTCCCCAAGCCTGATTACAACAGAACTGTACTGTAAACAAAATTAAAATCATATATCTGCTGCTTCCCCAACAATATGTAAACCAAAACTACCAAGTAAAGGCCAAAATTATAGAGGTAGATGAATATTTTTAACAGATTTGTGATTTCACTTTACAGTACATTTCTGTTGTAATTTTGTCCCAGATTAGCCTCTAATAAACTCGAATAAGGGTGTAACTGGGAAACAATATGCTTTACAGTAAAGTCCTGTTGTCATGCGTCCCTAATTACCCTCTAATAATGTCTAATAAAGAGCATTATTTCTTGAATTTGTTTAATTTTATATGAAGTACATTTCATTACATCTTATTAGTGCACTGTAAAATAAATTGCAGCTTAACCTTCTTATATGGGCCTTCAGTCAGTTTAATGCTGCTTGATGTGATGAGTGTATCTTTGCATATTGAGCGTGTTTACGCGAGCAACCTGGTTATATGATCAGGTATTATAATGTTTTTCCACATGCAAACATCAGATCCTGGATCTATCCTGGTTTTGAGGAATCTGGGTATGCTACCAGGACTACTCTGATAGAAACCAGGATAGCGTGCTGTGTTGGTACAGAACCGAGGTGCTGAAATAATGAGAGATCAAAATACAGCTGCATACAGATGAATAATATGTAAATATCTATCCTGAATCATATAAAAACCAGGATGAGGCACAAACACATTCATAGTGATAGAAGTTCTCTACAATACATTAAAAAATACACCATTACAAGTAAAATACTCTGAGTCCTGCATTTAAAAAAAACAGTATGTTAAAGTATTAGCAGTAAATATAACTTAAGTATCACTACTAAGTATCAATAGTAGAAGTAAAAGTACTCATTCTGCTGAAAAATGACCTCATGTGAATGATATATTATCATATATTACATTATTAGACTGGTGATGCATCAATGCATAAGGAGCATCTGGTGGGCGTGAAATGATTAATGGAGGTAGGAAAGGAGGAAAAAAGGAAAGCTCTGTAACACTCTTCATATTTTAAGACTTTGGACTAAATCTTTTCTTTTGTGCAAAATATTGTATAATTTGACTTCTTTAGGCACTGGACAGTTATTTATATGCAAGTTTAGAGGGGAAAAGTGTCCCACCTGCTTTTTTGTAAGTTTTGTAAGTCAGAAACAAAATAAATTTGGAACCACTGGTGTAATCTTCAACAATAAATGGTATTTTCTCAGCCCATATAAGTTTTTAATCAAAAATCTCAAAAAGTAATCAGTAACTATATTAGCTAAATAAATGCAGTGGAGTAAAAAGTAAATTTCCATCTGGAATATACTGTAGTTGAGCAGAAGTATAACGTAGCCTGAAATGGAGATACTCAGTAAAAACGTACATATGGGTCAATGAATATTTTCCAAATTCCAGATAAGAAGCAACACGTCTGATATACTCTACTCATTGTTTTTGTATTTTCTACTACACGTTTTGTTGCATGTCTCCTCCAGACATATAAAAATATTAAGCTCAGAACAATTTGTCTTTCTCTGGTTAGAAAATTCTTATTTACATCTACTCCCTCTATAGAATTGACAAATCCATAATCTATGAATATTTTAATTATTTGTTATTTTTGGTTTAATTATTGGATTAAGTTTAAGATTCGGGATGGATATCAAGTACCGGTATTTAATCAGTATTTGGTTCCTGACTAGTCAGTGCTGAAATAGTCGATAAGCTCTTGGACAAACAATACTGCTACTGGTATTTCTGTAAAGTTACATGAACCGATGACAGGGCAAAACATCAAAAGAGTGGGCTCACTTTAATAAATTTAATAATAATGTAGCAGCTAACTGTTGAATCATTTCAGATCTTTTGATTTTATGTCTCTATTTTTTGCTTCAAATTATGGCGAACAGTATCAAAAATACTGATATTGGTATCAATAAAATCCTAACGATACATATTCCTAAACAAGATGTCACGTCACTCAGTCGTCAAGTCCATTCTAAATGTATGTGTGTTCGAGGTTTTAAGTTTCCACATCACATTTCTGTGAGTTGCAAACTTGACGACGGTGCATTTAGGTGAGCACAGAAACTTTCTCCCTCCAGCACATGAAGGTGAAAACAGCCTTGTAGTGTCAAACTCAGCACATACATCATTCTGCACTGTGAAGGTCAAACATTCAATAGAACTAACGACAAGCGAAACACATTTTTGAGTGTAGGGGGACTTTAAAGCCACAAATGGTCAGGTTTACGTTGTATTTTTGATTTTATTGAAAATACTAACAGCAAAATACAAATATAATATATAGATCTTATATAACAGATTATAGATAACAGAATAAATAGTGCTACAGTATATACAACTGAAGGTTTATCAATGAACAATATTTACAGTTTATCAAGTTACATTTCATGCTGTGTTCTCTTCAGTCTGTACCGGACCTGCAGATCTCCGTTCGGCTGCAGCATCCCAAAGCCATAGCGACTGGGATTAGCTGGTGGCAGTTTATTGTTTGGGTTGCACATCTCCAGATCAAGATGGGTCAAGAGCAAGGACACAAATCTGGAGACATAAGGAACAGAACAGTTTAGAACAGGTGACACTGATAAACATGACCAATTAATATCAATTTGAGCAAATTCAGGGTTTCACACATGCCCTTAACGGCACAAAATCACATTAAGTAAATCAACCAATATGAAATATACAGCAAAATACCCCAAAGTCTTCCCAGTCTACACATCAACATTAACAAACCTGCTGCCCCTTTCTAGGCATTGTGGATTACAAGGATTGACCTTTGACCTTGTAACTGGATATGACAGATACGCACTCCCTCCTAACTGACTGTTCTCTACTGCTCTTAACCATTTTCATACAGTTCACTGCAGAGGATAAGCAATTACTATATTACAGCAGTTGCTAATGACAATTGAGGACATGAAAGCAGGACTGAAACAACTGAAATTGCAGGAAATGCTTTGATCATGAATGTATCATTTTAAAACATACGATACATCATGGGAAGATATAAATCTAAAAAAAAGATATATATATTTTTAACTCACTGTTTAATGGCTTTAACAGCAAACTCTTTCCCAACGCAGATGTTTCTCCCTGCACCCCAGGGCATGGTGGGATACTTCAGTCTTTTCCCATCTTTGTAGAATTTATCCTTCACTGTCATGTCGTCGTTTAAGAAGCGATCATACTTGAAAATCTGTTAAGAAGAAGGCATATGTTAGATGTGTGCATTATAGCATCATGCAAATAGGCTTGATCATATATCTTCTGCTCCATATCTTCAGTTAAAAATAATATGCAATTATCACCTCTGACTATTGAAGACAACCAGAATGAAGATTGGGAATTGATCTCACTCTCCTGCTAGCCACCTTGTTTAATTTGTAGGCATTTAGCAGTTTATCCCAAAGGATGTATTCTGTCAGTGATGCAAATCACACTGCTTAATCCCGCCTCCTCAAGACCGCTTTATGTACCATAATATGGCTTACAAATGTCAGTGACGGTACCACTATATGTCTCATGATGGTGAAGGCTCCAGATTCTACACAATGTCATGTAATTACAGTGTATCAGGCAAGAAAACGGTTGTATTTTGGTTTGTGTATCTTTTGATCATTTGATTTTCTTTTCAGTAAAGGACATTAAGGAGAAATATGTAAGACCGTAGCAGTCTGCATGAAAACTGTAACCCAAATAGTAAATTGGAGCCATAAACGGTATATTAAATTGATCAAATCCCTATTTAATACATGATCTATGGTTGAAGTGAGTCGTTTCCTCCCCTCCCTCCTCCCCAGACTCAAATGTAGCAGCATACAGTTGGCAGTTTTTCTGCAGGCTGCAGAGACACTAACCACGAGCGTAAAACAACCACAACAGTATATTTTTGACAATGACAAGCAACGACGAGTCCTACACTGTAAATGATCAGCTGTTTATAACTGTCAGCTGTCTGTCAATGTTAAGCAAAGCTTGTTATCCTGAAAACAAAAGCCCACAAAATACACACTCTGGAGTGTAAGTTCAGTGACTGCCTACATTACTGCCTTCTAAAAGATTATTAATGATTTCTACACCTCACTAACAGACAAACTCATTTGGCAAACATTCAGCATTAATTTTAATGCCAACAAATGTGAAATGTGAATGTGGGCGAACAAAACTATCATTACAGCCCAGAATGGAAATTTCACAGAAGAACATGCTAGCTGTAGCATTGTTGTCAGAGAAGCCAGCCAACTTAGTTTCCGCAATGTCATGAAATATCATAGTCATTTTATAATTTAATACATTAAAAATATTTCTCCATTAAAAAAATTAAAATACAAGAACTGAAATTATAATCGTAACTGTAATCCAAAGAAGATGAGCGAAATCTAAAAATGTTTTGATTTGAGCACCAAAGACTCACATGACAAAAGTAATGTCTCACATTATATTACACAACATGATTCACTGAAGTTTGGTTGAATGTGATGTCATCAAATCAGTCCAAATTTGATAAAACTGTTTCCTCATAGAAAATCAAAAGGAAAGTCAGTTCAAATGATGTTATACTATTCATAATCTCCTCATATTTTAACTGCCATATTCTTTTTTTCTATGCTCTATTATCAGTGGAGTCCTGTTCATGATTACCTTGACTATAACTATGTGAAATTTTACTGTTACGAGAAAATTATGAATAGTCCAAAGTAATTTGAGACTTTCCCTTTAATTTTCTCAAAAAACGGAACCATAAAGTAACTCAAAATAAAAAAAAATCAAAACCTGAAAAAGCAGGTCTTTTTTCCATTTTTGTTTGTTAGTGATTTTTTACGAAATTGAAAAATGAAAATCAAACCATTATTTAAAATTTCATTCATTTCTTTTTGACCATGAAAAAGAAAAACACCTTATAATTTCAGTTTTTGTATTTTAAAATCAAAGCAACCCATTTCCCAAATCTGAAAGGGAAACTGAATGACTAAAAAATACACTGACCTGTTTTCATCTCTGTGCTGTTAATGTTTTAATCGTGGTGTGTGCTAGTAAACTTTGTGTCTTCACACAAACCTACCTGTGGGTCTTGGTGTATCTCAGGATCCATTTGCGGGCTGAGGAAGGGGAACAGACACACTCTGTCCCCCTGTCTGAGGTGGTACTCCTGTCCATTGGCCATGCGCAGAATTTTGTCCTGCACCACCTCTCTGCCGATCATTACGGCAGCGGTGAGCCGCAGGGTCTCACTCAGAACGCTATCTGCAGAATGAAAAGGACAGCAGAGTGGATGATGTCAGAGGGGTGTCAGCGTGAGTTAAATCAGCGGTGCCCTGGGGCGTAATTTGGAGGTACAAACATTTGCACAGATATGATTATATGAAAAAGGCAATAATTATTTAATTGAATCAAAGGTCAGACTTTTATTGTCATTGTCACCGTCATATTTCTCAGCACAATACACTTATCTCGTTATATTTCCAACAAGCCAAATGAGCATTTGTTTCCATCTCACTGGAGTGGCTTAACCCCAAGGTGGAAGAGCTCGAGTGAATAAGTGAAAAGGCTGCTAGCAGCTGCTACGTACCAAACACAGGTGTGCTGTGTGCTTCCAGTGGGTTGATGGGGGGATGCTGTAGGGAAGTGTCCTGGAGAGTAAGGCCTCTGATCTCTGATTTAAGAGCCTCCATGGCCTCAGGGTGAGTGAGCAAGAAGCCGAGCAGCCAAAAGGCAGCAGGTCCAGCGTTACACTGAAAGGAAAAACAGCAGACTTAGAAAACACTGTAAAATATAAACTTCTAGCATGAAAATTTGTAGTCAGTGTGCTTTTCATATATGTCAAAATGCAATGCATTTCTGAATATAATAATTATTATATAGAAGTCTGATTATAATCGCTGTTGTCTGAATATGACTGACATGAGGAAAAGCCAGTGAATCAGTCCATGCTTTGTAGAGACTGCTGTCAGCCTCCCTGGAAGAGACATCTGAGCCTGTCAGACAGTAATTGCTGTGGGTTAAGGGAGCTGTTCTTCTTACCTCTGCACATCGCAGGTCAGCTCTCAATTGACAGCCAGGGCAAATGCTCAAAAGTTACAAATGGCGCATCACAATGTCTATTCTGCCCTCTTAGATCTTCAGATCACCTGATATTTTTAAAGGAATAGTTCAGCATTTTGAAAAATATGCTTCAAGAGTTGCAATACCAGAGACCATTCCAATGTTGGCAGTTATCTAAGTAAGGGATAATGTACAGTCATTACTGCGAAATAACCGCCAACAGGGTGATGAACTGTGACGTAAAGCTTATGACATGACTACTTAATTTAAGTAGACTATTAATTTAAAATTATTTTATTGATTAAAAATTATTTTATTGCTCCTCTAGAGTCTAAGAGCAGTACTGCATCCATAGCAACAGCCCGTTCTTCATAGCAACAGTTTCTTCTTCATAGCAACAGTCTGCTATTCAAAAATAACAGAGCTTAGAATGTTGTAATTGAAAACGAACTATTTAACAAAGATGTGTCATAAGAATGTGTCTTTAAAACTAACTGCCACTAATACTACACTAAGCTGTGGCTGCACATACATAGTGTCAGTCTGCCACGGCTAACTGACCAACCTTTGACATCAAACACAGATTAAATATGTCAAATCTGATCAAAACAAAAAATTCCAAACAAGGACAGACATCTGTTCTGTCTGTGTTTGTTGGAGAATATTTGATTGGTGTGCCACTGCTTTTGAGAAGCTTGATAACACTTGTTAATACTATAGGGTAGCTTTTATATTTCAGTTTTCATACTGATTAAACAAATGAGATAAAGTGTGCCTATTAAGTTGTGTTTCCACCCAAGGTACCACAAAATTTTTAGTCCCGGGAACTACTCATCAAGGAACTTAAAGGTTCTTTAAGCACGTTGCTCTTTGTGTTTCCACCATGGTCAAAAGACCTGGGAAGATTAGGCTAATTAGTCCACTGATGACTGTTTTTTTTTTGTGTGCGACTATAAAAAATGACGACAAATAAAGTCATCTGTCATATGCTTTTCTCTTGATGTTGATCTGTCAAAGTACAATGAACGTTTGTGGCTACAGATTTTTAAAAATAGTGACTGAAGTAAAATGCTCGGAGTACTCAACCAATTAGAAAGAATGGGGGTAGTTCCTGAGATGGAAACAAGACTTCTGAGAGCTTTAGAAGTGATGATAGGCAGGTTTGTCATCTTTGGACAGAGCCAAGCTAGCTGTTTCCCCTTTGTACAGGCTTTATGTGAAGCTAAGCTAACTGGTTGCTAACTCCAGTTACATATTTAGCATGTTAAAATGAGGGGGGTTTCAATCTTTTCATCTAACCCTTGAATAAGCATATTTCCCAAAATGCCAAACTATTCCTGTAGGGAATCACTTGAGTCACTTGCAAGCAGTCGTATACTGGGAAGAGCTATGGAGGCAAGACTCACTAAACGCTCAGTCTATATATGTTTCAGTCAATAACTTTGATTTGTTTGCAAATGGAAAGAGCACAGCAACCCGCAGCTTGTGCAGGAGGATCCATGATGAAGTGATAGGTAGGTGGCTGCAGTGAAATCCTAGCATTGCACCCTGAAATACCTCTGTCTGCAACACATGTATAAGCCATATTCACTGTGGCATGTCTTGCTATTCTCACATCTAATCCCTCTATTCTCTGCAGTGGTGCTCCAGTTTCCCTCCCTGACTTAGACTGTGTGCTCCAACATCCCAGCAGACATGATGAAGCACAAACACACACACTGGAGGAAGAGCGGTCTTTCCCAAACAAACCAACAGAGCGTCTGACACAGAGCCTACAGTGGGTGACCTGGCAGAGGTTTCTCCTCATTTAAATACCACACTGGTGTGGTATTAGCTGGACTGGCAGTTAAACAGAAAGGCTGAGGCTGTTACAGTTAAAATGCAGCATACTGGATGAGGGCAGACATTAAAGACAAACAGCTCGCTATCTCCCCCAGCTGGCTGCACAGAGAAATGACACCATATTTATCTGAGCTTGTCTGGACTGGAGATGTGGAGGAACAATTCTGCATTCACACCTATGTCAATATTGTTCATAATGGCAACTATTTACACTGTAGCCATTTGAAACCAAATGCATACGGAATATCTGACAAGGTTTATTCATGGTTAAGGCTGAGAGTTAAAGATTAATCCAAAGTGAAGTCTGACACTAGAAAAGGCAAAACTTTAACGAGTGTCTACATGTATGAGCAAGTAAATTTTAAACTTTAAAAGATGTTAAAATTAATTCAATTCAGAGCCAATTTTGGGGAAAAAAACTACATCAAATGTAAAAATATAGGCATAATCTTTTGTGTAAAAACATATACTGTATATAGAGGCAAAATGAGAATAACTGGTTGAGTTAAAGAACATTTGTCCAAACATATTTAGTAGCAAAAGTCTAAAAGACTAACAGGGCAACAGAGACATTTAAATTCAACTCTTGTGCTTGGAGTGAATTTTAGACCATTTTAGACTAACATTCAATAAATACATATTTAAGACCTTGCCAAACAGAATTTACCAATATTTAATACTTTTTTAGATAATTTATTGGTTAATGTAGCCATGACCTGTAGCCACCCTGTTTAATATATTGTATTTAAACAACCTCTATCCATGAACAAGACGTGGGAATTACGTACAAAAATACTTTGTTACTGTACTGTTACTGTACTTAAGTAGGATTTCCATTTTTCTTATTTTAACTCCCTACATTTTTACACAAATATCTTTCTATACCTAACATTTTAACACAAACTAAAGTAAGGTTCCTTACTTTAGACAATTCCTTGGTGTTTCCATCAATGTATCACACATGAAATACGTAATAAGATCAAGCAGACACTTGACCGTGGAGAAAAGGTAAGATTCAGTTAGTTTTGCACAGAAACAGCTGGCAGAAATTTTCCTTTTTCTTTTACACTTAGAGTACATTTCAGAGCCTGTACTTTTTAATGTATACTTGAGTAAAGAAGTTAAATCAGTACTTCTACTTTTACTAGAGTCTTTTTGACACAAGTATCTGCACTTCTACTTGAGTACAGCATGTGTGTGCTTTTGCAACCTGTGTCATGCACCCAGGTTAAACAGGACCTCCAGTTGAGCTGCACTTTTGTCAGTGGTGGAAAACCTGACTGACAACACAATACCCACATATGTGTGGCTGGAACTGTATTAAGTAACAAAAAGAGGAAGCAGCTCCTGCTGACTAACACAGTTCTGTTACGCATTGTATTAACCTGTCATTACTAAACATCAAACGTGATAAGATGTCATGGAAACTGATTCACATGACCAAAACTGGCAAAACTCTACTCTGAGATACAAGTTGGGGCAGGTGTGAGTGAAGTGGCAGAGAGGAATCCTTCCTCCTCACTTTGTGCATTGTTGGCAGGCTGAGCACCCTGGCGAGGAATCCAAGCACGCAGTGTGGGTGTGGAAGCTTTTCATGTTTGGGTATCTTTGTGTGTCTGTTTGAGGTTATTGTGTGTTTGTGTTTATGGGACAGAGACAGACAGTAAACCAGCTCTCACCTGTGTGGTCCACAGCTGCAGGAGTAAAGCTCTTTTCTGCATTTCTGAATCCACACCCTCCTCCTGCAAGAAGTGATGGTAGCTCTGCTGCCACGAGTTTGAGTCTGACCCTCTGTTCAGCCAGTCTGGGGACAGCAGCTCCCACAGTCGCTCGCGTGATGAGGTGGCTGTTTTTCTTTCTCCTGTTAAGAGATCCGACATATGATAAGAGATAAGGCTGAACTTCATTCATCTTGAAGGAAATTCTTGCGTCTGAGATTGCTCAAAAATGACAGTAACATTAGAAAAAAAACAATTAATGAATAGAAAGTGTATAAGGAAGAGAGTTGCACATTTTCTTTAACCAATAGTTGAAAACAAACAAATAATCAATGAATCATTACTAACTTTAATGTGTGAATTTTCTTATTCAAATGACTCTATCTGATGAAACAACGTCAAATGAGATACACTTACTGCCATTTCTCGACTACTGATTCAGTTTGCAGTGAAATAAGTTTATGTTAATTTACTTTTGCGCAGCTTACCTCTTTTGAGGGTGCAGTGGGCCAGTTTGGTGAGAAGACCGTCAAACTTTCTGAACTCTTCGTAGACTGCAGCAGCATCATCTTGCCTCTCAAACAATGTGAGATATCCAGCCCTGAATAAAGCAATACAGTTAAAAATATTCCTGTCTGTCACACCTGCCAGTATAAACACTGACATCATTTGATTTCTAGTTTTTGGCTCAGGTTAAGATGCTATCTGATACCTGAAAAGCAGGCTGTAACAAAGGCTGAAGAGTCCGTCCTGTTTCCACTCTGAGGGGCTGCAGTCTTTCTGGTAACTCAGCAGCAGGTTCTGCAGGTGAGTGTTCATGGAACTGCTGAGCTTGGACAGACTGCGACCTTGGAAATGCCTGAGGAAATAATAAATACATGTAGAGACTTGCAACACTCACTCACTTGAAACTGTCACTTATAATTTAGTGAATAAGATAGCATGTGTTTTAAAAAAAAATGCATTCATTACTGTTCCATCCATTTCCTCTCTGCTGCAGGTTTGATGCTTGGCAGCTGCAGACTGAAGATCCTTTTTAGGAGCTGGTTTCGGTTTCGGGTGAAATCCAAGAAGACTGTGTCGTTCAGTACGGCATCGAAAGAGTTCGCATCCAACAGCACAGTCACGTAACGACCAGCAACACGGACCTGGAAGGACATCACTTTAATTTGTCACATATGCATTGTTTTTGATTGCAACTCTTATTAGAATTTTTGACTAGAAGACTATTCAGTGAAATAATTAGCTTTACATTTCAGAAATATTCAGATTAAAAGCATTAATGCTAATTAATGTGATGCCACAACACATATATAATGATACATTTTAAATTTCAGATCATAAATTACAATATCAGATCAGCTGAGAGAAGTCTTGCTCCTGTATGCAAAAACATCTTTGACCCTTTTCTTTCAAACCATAACAAATTCACAGTTCCTCTATTTGACAGTCAAATCACCCTCTCATTTCCATGTTGGAACATAGATGCTCTATTATTACTCACACTGTCCTTATCATTCAGCACTTACCGTGAAGATATCCCCATGTTTTTCTTTCATACGGGCCAAAAACTTTGCAGCATCTTTTCCAAACTCAAGAGCGTGCCCCAGCCATGGAAGCAAACCTTTGTCAAGCGGCGGCTCATTTTCCTGCCTGTTTGGGTTTAAGAAAACTCATTAGAATTCCAACAATGTGATACTGTTGGCTTATGCATGAATCTAAACCAACAGGTTTTGGTTGATGAAGCTATGTCATAAGAGCAGACTAACGTGTGGTTGAAAAACCATGTAGTACGTAGGCTGCAATATAAGCTAACATAATTATTATGAGCTTCATGCTCTTACGCTGTTTGATGATTTAACTAAATTAATATATACATTTTCAATATTCAGTATCAATATTTGAATAATATTACAAATACTGTATTTGATAAATATTAAATACATTATATATAACTTTAAAGTAAAAATAATAATAGGAAAGCTTTTCTAAATTACAGTATGAAAATATTCTTTTGCAGCATTTTACATACTTTCAGACTCAATCTATGACAATATGTAAAATGCACCACTGTTAATAATTTGACATTGTCCCTCAAGAGGCAATTCAAGGCAAAGGAGCCTTCAAACAGAAGTACACAGACCATTCATTTACACACCCGAAAAATCTAAAAATACAAATATGATCTTGTTAGACAGAGTTTAAATACACTTTTATAGTACTGGTGAGTCCATAGGTGACCAACTATCGAGCAAGTATATATCATTATACACACAAATGGCTTTACCTTCTGCGAGTGGAGAAAAGGAGAACTAGTAAAAGCAGTCCATTAAGTAGTAAGAATATTGTCCATAACATGTTTGCGTCAAGTCTGATGCGTGTCCTGTCTTGCTGATAATTTACACCATAGCTGCTGGCAACTCTTATATCTTTGAGCCCAGCCAGCTGGAACTGCTGTTTGTTAGGAGGCGTGGAAACTTTAGGTGTGGCTTGGGACACAAAGTGTTACACAATACAATAGACAGAGTCAGACACCACAGACACCACGTAAAACCCCCAGATCTCACCCGAGTCAACACAAACTGAAATCACTGAAAACACCACATTACATTTGCAGGTTACCATTAAGAGATTTAAGCAACAACTATCAGGGAACTGGTAAACAGCCTGCAAAAAGTTCTTCCTTTTATACTTCATACAGTTCATGGAAAAGCCACCCGCCAGAACATTTCATAGCAGTGACATCACCAAGGTAAAGGGACTCGTGTTTCGTTCAGTGAGGGGTGATGTCAGGGCACACTTATCTCATGACTCAAAGTCTGTTGATATGAAATATTTCCATGTCAACAGTTAATTGAGTGTTAATATTGTGAAATGTCTATTTTTACTTCAAGGCATTCACAGGCATACAGTATCTACAGATGACGCTGTCTGACTGTTACACTGAAACCAATGATTAATTGACCTAAGACAGGAGTTTTTTCTAGTTTGAGTTGTTAATGTCCATATGTTATAATTATAATAATATTCTTACCATTGAATGAACACCTTGCCAAAAAAAAAAAAAAAAGTGATGATGACATTAAAGATATAATTCTTATGAGTAACCTGCTAATTTACAGTTTATTCAGTGTTGGCTGGTTGCTTGGTTTGTGTCCACTGTACCAGCAGAGGGTAGTCACACACTTACAGCAGCCTCACCTCTCAGCGGCTACAGTAAACTTCCACAGTGGACACTAAAGAGGAAATCGTACAAGTCATCAGCTCCGAGGAAATCCCTCACATTTTCACCTGAAAATAACAGATAACGTTAACGTCATTGTGATTGAACTTGCCAGGAAACACATGTAACGCAACTTTGACAATCCCTGCGCGTGGACTGAGGAGTCAAACAATATGTTATCCCTAAAAATGTACCCAAATAATGTCAAAGACAGGTTAAGTCCGTGGACAAACCATAACCTGGACAAAAATTAGAAGTCAGCTAGCTAAACTTAATAAGCCAAACGCACTATTTTCGCTTTCTTCAGCGACCATGTTTTGTTTGTAAAATTAGCGTGAAAGACAACATGGCTAAACAAAATGAAAACGTAGACTGTACGATATTACTTCGGGTACATTTAGCTTTGACGGTAATTTAAATGTTTCTCGACAGTTATACGTAGCCGCTAGCTTGCAACTAGTGCTAACGCCTCATGTGCTCCCCGCTAACTGACCGTACCAGCTACAACAACCTGACACTTCAGTTCCTGCAGCAAACGTTTCCTCTGTAATGTACATGATTTGTCTATTTTTTCTTATCATGCAGCTAAACGCAAACATTCCTGTCACTTACCAATGCGCAAGGCATGGTACTATAAAACTAAAAATAATATTTGTTTTAAAATTAAAAAATAAATTAATTAATGAATAAATAAACAAAAGAAAAACAAGTCCAAACAAATTAGTTTAGAAGGCAGCGCACTGCGGGGATAGAAAAAGAGAAAAAGAAAAAGAAAAATAAATGCATATGGAGACAAAATTTGCTACACATTTTAACAAAGTTATATTATATTGTTCAAAACAAAGTACTGAACAATATAATATATAAAAGGAAAAAATGTAATAAAGATGTAAAGGAGATGCAAAGGAGAGATGCCTGTAGCTTATATATATATATATATACATATACATATACATATATATATATATATAGTTATTAACAAATGTCATAAGATTGTCCTAAGATAACCTCATACAGGATTTATGTTGGCTTTATTTAGCAAGTGTATTAGCAATAAAAGTAAAAAATCTGTCTGAACTCAATTTGAAATACAGGTTGGCACTTAATTTGATTTCATGATATCGTCATATTTTTTAACTGAAGTATTAAAAATTACCATATTATCAGATATCCAAACATTACAGATGATCTCAGTTGCTGTTAACACAAGGAACAGAAGCATGTGTTTGAATGGCTTTGTAGGCAAATGCATTTTACCGTGAACTTGGATCTTCTCATCTGGCAGTGTGGTTGCTAAAATCAGTAACAGTACAACTACTTTAAAATGCTATCTAAATGACAGATATTATGGTGTATCTAATGTCAAAATTGTATTAGAATTAATGGCACTATAAAGCAGTAAAATGACTGGGTTGCCTTATCAACAAAGTGTTTCAAGAAACTGCTGTAGCTTTTGGTCAAAGAAGAATCTAGTTACTGTATCTTCAGGAACAGTGTGACTGGGTTCCTTTGTTCTGCTGAAGTTGAAACTTGAAAACTGTTTAAATCTGTGTGATGTTACACCTTTAAAAAAGAGGATTTATTCAGTGTTTAAAGGGAAAGTTCACCACTTTTTCATGTGGATGTCCACTCACTGTTGATGATAAATGTAGTCGAAGCAATAAATTGCTCAGTGCATGCCTTATTGAGTAAGAAGGTTGAGTTCTGCCACACATGCAGCTGTGTTGGCAGAGACAACACGTACCACGATGCATTGCATGCAAGCTTCTGATACCCTCACCCACATTGCTGTGTATCATCACCCTGCCCTATCACTATCACTTTGTTGGCCAGAGCATAATGTAGGGTGACATAAATATTCATCTATCATGCCCCCTAGTAAGAGGCGGAGACCAAGCTGAAATAGCCTGTAGTTCTTCCTCAACACATCACTGTGACAGTGCTGATGTAGGAAGAACAACAGATTTTGCAGCAGGACACATCATCTTTCTACAACAATGCAACACAGAGGAATTTATTGCTTCCTGGTTATTATCTACACTTACTATCAACTCTGACATCCACATAAAAAGTGGTGAAGTTTTCCTTTTATGCTTTCCATTTACGTCTGAATCAGACTTCTTTAGTATTTAGAGATCTTCCAAAGGAGGGGAAGGATCCAGCAGCGCTGCCAGCCAATAGGGGCAGGGTCTCAGGAATAATGGTGTTATTATGTTAATCACCCTAAACTGCCTGTTTGAAAAGGTGGGTGTGGCGCACTGGAAGCCAAATGACTTTAAACAAACAGCCCCTAGTGTAAACAAACATCACATACAATGTCACATACAACAACATGGTTTGACAGTCTCAAAACATTTGTACCCACATTTAATTTCTGGTTATTTGAACCCTGTCATTTACACATTCTCTTCTAAAACCAACAACAGATACTTTCATTATCATGGACATAACTCTCCAGTGAATTCATTATAGTTACATATATATGTATGTATATATATATGTATATATATATATATATATATATATATATATATATATAATCAAACTCAGGGTTAAACTACAAATTTTGCCATCAATCATGTGACCTGACTTAACTGATATGAGCACTGACAGAAAAACAATCAGCATTTCTATTTAATTTTATTCTCTTTTCTCTAAGCCAACGTAAGTTGTAGCTTAATTATAAATAAATAATTATATAAATAATTATAAAAATATATATATTAAATCAGCATATATATTATATATAGTCGGCTTCTCCATTCATATGTCTCTAGATGTGTCCGTATAATTTTACTTTTTTAAAAACTCTGAAATATACACTTGATTTATCAGTTTATTAAGGACAGATGTATAATCTGATGCTATCCAATAGCATCCAATAACCCAATAACTCTACAGTGTAATTGAGGTTAGCCTGTATAAAACATGAGCCTTAATTAATCATTAATATGTTGGTTAATGATTAAATAATTAACATGTTACTCATGTAAAGTCATCTAAGCTTAAGTCAGAAAATGACACAGTGAATATGTGACAATGTGAACAATGTGTAGGCATGATCCTGCACGACCGCACCGTAAAGCCTGCTGTAAATCTTACATTTACACAGCGAGGGATGTTTACTAGCCTCCTGAAGGAACTTAATGTTTTCTAGGTGGACCATGTGATGATCATTCCTCCTGTAAAGGCCTATAAGTGGATGGTGTTAAAGTTTCCGTGGCCTAGTTAGACACAGCTTTTTCACATTATTTCCAAACCAATCCCGACGTTTATCAGGCTCACGCTCTGCCCGAAGGATTGGTGAGTAACATTTGCTCAGGAAATTAGAAGTTGAAGATTGTGTGGTGAGAGAACTGAACGGTTCCTCTGCACATTTCTCCTGGGCTCTCTCCCAGCTTGAACAGTTGCCCGCAGGCTGACGGTAGCCCACAGATTTCCTGAGAACTGGGTGCAAAGGCCAAGAGACCGGGATCTCTTTGCTTGACACAGTTCAAAATCCAGTCTCTGCACAGATAGGCTTCAGAAACAAAGTCCCCAATTATCTTTGCCCTTGTACATCAGTTTACAATGCTCCGAGACAAAAACACATTTTTTGCAGCTGTCAAGGAAGCAACACACAGCTGCACTTGAGAAATTGAAGGAAGTTATTTGACAGTATTTGTCAGAAAGCTGTGCTGAAGTGAAGAGCACTGAGGGGGAAAGAGCACGACAGAGTGACTCACTGAGTCATCCTGACTCTCTCTGGAGAGATACTCCATCATCTAATGTTGCAACCGTGGAGTGAAGGGAGGGTTCAGTCAGGTCATCTCTAACACCTCACTTTCTTCCAGTCAAAAATGAATTTCTGGGATGTCAATTAGTCTCGTTCTCACCCACGGAGAATCCACAACATTCCTGTATAACCTAATCTGGACAATTTGGAGATTTTGTTATAGTAGTAATATTTGATTTGCATGTCAATATTCACCCTCTATGGGCAACATTGTTCTTGGTTTGTGTTCATTCATCAATGGACCAATTTTTCAATAATCAATTAGTGGATCATCAGAAAATTAAACTACAAGTATTTTGATAATTAATCATTTTAGTAATTTTTTTCTGATGCTTTTCTTATTGTAAATCTTTGGGATTCAGATTGTAGGTCAGACAAAACTAGACATCTAAAGACATTTCCTTAAACTTTAAGAAATTATTTTTCAGCATTTTTTTCTGCTATTTTCTGACACCTTATAGAGAAAATTTAAGAACAGTCAGTTAACTGACAACGAAAATAGTTGTTTAGTTGCAGCACTAGTTTTATTATCCCCGAGACTGTGTGGTCAAGTGTAGAGATGAAAGGATATTGATTATAGTGATCAATATTATCACAGTTCATTATCGTAGTATTGTTAAAATCTGCTGAAAATGTTCAAAAAGTATTGATAAACACACTGAAATAATTTCAGCAAATTTTGAATTGAAACCTCTCATTAGTTTGAAATGGCATCATGTCCTTTCATGTTTTCAAAGTGTAATTAAAATTGGAAAAATTGGCAGCAGGGGTGCTGGCATAGGAAGCTAAGCAATGCACTGCTGTGGACGGGTCAGCAACAAAATGTATTTTAGCCACCTGTGTCATTGTGTGACTTTGGTGAACCTGAACTAACACTTTAAAACACCAAAGTCACACAATAACCCCAAAACCTAAAAGACTGAGAGTGCGGAAGATAAGTAACTCCTGTGTTCTGTGAGGTAAAATTACTCTTTATTTGCCACAGGCGTCTGGTGGTTTGCAGAGAGATAAATCTGGTTTATTAAACAGTGGTTGCCCATTGGAAAAGGCTGCGTAACAACAAGGTAAAACGGTAAAAATAAAAATAACCTTTTAAAATGTTGAAGTCAGACTGCTGTCTAAGTCAGACTGAAGTTAGATGCCGACTAACAGATCAAGGCAGCCATAGACCAGCTACTCCTGTGTTATGTGAAGTAAAATGACTGATTTCACCTGTGAGTTTGATTGGTTTTGGAGTGAGTGATGTTTTGCTTGTATAACGGTGGTTTCCCATCAAAAAGGGCTGTCTGGTTTTGCTGATGGCAACGTAAAACTGTGGAAATATTCTAAATGTAGCGCACACTTAAACTGGTATTGACTGGTATCTCTAAGGTAGGGCTTTGTAGGTGGCTTAAAAACGTTTTGCTGCTGTCCATGTCCCCAGCAGTACATTGACTCGCTTCCTACACCAGAACTCCTGCAACTTCTCCAAACCGGGGACGTGTCAGCTGCCATCCACTGTAGGTAATACACTATCGATACGTATCTCATGTAAGCCCGCTTAAAAAAAAAAACTCAACTGTCCCTTTAATGTGGATATAAAAATATTTTATTATTATGAGACAAAGATCTTGTGTTTTGTCATAATTATACAGCATCACGAGTTTGAGATATAAAATTATACAAATTATGAGGGTTCCAGCAATAATGAGTAAAGATAAAATATAATGCATGTACTTTTCTTTGTATTACAGTATGAAGTATTTCATCCATGTTCTGTTCAGTGTCACATAACTGTGTGTGGGGTGACTGGATGTGCATTATTAATATATAACATAAGCCCTGTACTCTGCAGTCAGCTTCAGTCTCATTCTTACTGCTGCCAGAGTTATCAAACCCTGATCAACAACAAACTATATGTACTCTGTCAGCTGTGGAACATACTGGCAAAGGTCTGTATATGAGTTCACTCAGACAAATCTTAAATCATCCATGAGAAGAAAAGTGGTGAAGAAGAGGAGGGAGGGGGTTAGCCGGGGGGGAGGAGTCTCACATTGACTTTCACATCCATTCAGCCTTTTCTGCAGCAGCATTGAAGTTGCAGAGAGAGAGGAGGGGGAGTGAGGAGGGGGGAGGAAAAAAAAAAAAAAAGGCAGACTGGACAGTGTTGTGCAGAGGGAGCTCAGTGCTGTTATCACAGAGGCTGCCATAGCTGTTCCCTTCAGTGAAATGTACATCAAACGTGAGTTGTTTTCCGATCCAGTGAAGAGTGCCGCTGCCGGAGAAGAGGAGTGGTCAGGCGCGGGGATCATCATGCACTTTTAGGTTCGACGTCGCCTTGAACGCAGCGCAGCAAAACCTCGCACAGCCTCAAGTGCGTTTAATCTCCGAAGTTGTGTCAAGCGGGCGATGATTCGCGTCTGATTGTTGCTCAACTATCTGGAGAGGACTGCGGACAGGGCAACCACTGCTGCTGCATTGTGGCAACCGAGACGCTGATTATTCCTGCCCGAGGATTGCACAATCCGCTCTGCCCAAAATGTCATCTCAGGCGAAAGTCAAGAAGGACAAAGAGATTATTGCCGAATATGAGACCCAAGTGAAAGGTTGGTAACGTGCAGGCCTGATCGTATTGTTATTCTCTGTGTGTGAAGGCACTATTGCGTAACTTAACCACACTGGAGCTTTATATGGGTTTCTGTGTGCAGAGCTGTGGGGTGGGACAGATTTTAT
Organism: Lutjanus erythropterus; assembly: GCF_056507025.1. Taxonomy (NCBI): domain Eukaryota; kingdom Metazoa; phylum Chordata; class Actinopteri; order Lutjaniformes; family Lutjanidae; genus Lutjanus; species Lutjanus erythropterus. Next base: position 27,191,674 of record NC_139318.1, read on the forward strand.
ACTTGGGGATGACAGTCTTTTATTTTTAACGCATGTCTTTGGGAGATGTCTCATAAACTGAGGCCGTTTCAGCTCTAACCGTTTGAGATGAAGCTATGACTTGAATGCAATCGTTAAGATGTAACTTGGCTGAACCGGTTTCTGTGTGCTGAAGATGACTGTGTGCTGCTCTACAACATGCCTGGCCCTGCATGTGTGGCCATGTGAGCTCCTGCAGCCTGACGATTTGTTTCAAAGTGCAGCTGGTATTTTTTTGTGAGACTGTATTAAAGCTGCACATCCAACAAGGGAATGTACTAATTCACCTTGGACAAAATTTCCAATACAGTGTACGTTATTGTACCTCAGGTAGCACGCATACAAGATAGGGGAGTCGGGGATGGTGTTAACACTTTTTGTGTGGGCATCAGCACCTGAGTGCTCGTTCATGTTAGATCACTCAAACTTTGATACGTGTCACACATATTTGTCCACTACAAATAAAACTCAAATTGAGAAATTTCAACCAGCCACAGATCTTGTGAGGTGATGTCAAATACAACTATTACTGTTGTTACAACCTGCCCCACTGCTGGGGTTGCAACACTAGCTGTGGATAGATGTAACAGTAAATTTGTTGATGTCAGATCCACACTATCCGATTGATGAAATAACTTTATTGAAGAATTAAGTTTTGAATAAAGTAAATAGATTTAAAGTGAGTGTGTGGAGCAGGGCTGTGACAGTATGGATTGTTTTCTTACCATGGTAACAAAGCAGTATACTCCCATGGGATGTCGATTCACTGTGTCTGCCTTAATAATAACGCTGTCATGGTCACAACTAAAGGATACTGTCATGACTGTTGTTATGAACTGTAGTGTAGCATAGCTCCTTTAAGGAGTAGGACCGTGCGTTAGTGTATGCAGTATGTAAGTGAAAACAACTAGCACAGTGAGTGTGATGGGACTGCTCCTAGCAAAACAGAGACTTAAATATAACAGAAGCTGTCAGGCTGGCAGTTAATGTACACTATAGGCGTACATTTATATATATTGTTTTTAAAGTATATTATATTGTATAAATGCTGCAGCCTCACAAGACCAAGAAAAGTCTTGTCTGTTATTTCCCAAATGTTGGAAGAATGATGGTGATTAGCCTCGAAGTAAGCTGAGTAGGGAAAGGTTAAACTTAAGCTAATGCTAGCGTTGCACCTTTACAGGGTAAGTGCGATCATATTCCTTTTACATGCTTCGTAATCCAGCCCTGAACTGCAGCGTCTTTCTTAGAGACGCGGTGAAATAAGTCCGTAATGATAAATACAATACCGAATGTCTTCTTTGGTAATAATAAGTATCAGTGTTTCGGTGTTGAAAACAGTTGCTGTTGTTGTTAGCACGTTGTTAGCCACCAACTAGCAATTCCAAGATACTTTGGGTTGAGTCTGTTGACCAACCATGTTCCTGACTTGTTAACCAGTCAGTCTGGGTTCCTGACCTGTGTGTGACCTCACTGATCCATAGATATATTAATAGATCTATACGCTGATCTCAAAGTGAGATTGTCCCCTCAAAATAAAATTTGCAGTGATGACGGTAATGAGCTCAGCTCCTGTGGTAGGCAGCACATGACCGTGGTAATGCTGTTATTGTCACAGCTCTGGTGTGCACTGTATTCCTGCATGTGTATGTGTCACACGAGGCTTCAAGCACTGTCACAATTGTGGCAAATGTGGACGACTGCCCCTGGGGTGCACTCTTTGTAAAACCAGAACCGAGAATGTACACACTCCATCCCACACTTCTTTTTGACTTTCTCTATGTTTCCATGTCCCATGACTTTTCCATGTCTTTTTCCAAGTTCTCCATGCACACAGTTTTGAAATCTTCATCATTTTAATGAACTGTTACAACTATCCCCACCCCAAGCAAGCCAACTGTTTTAGCATGTGGGCTTGAAGGTAGGATTTTGGTCATAAAATCCACAATGCAGTACTCCCCGGTCTCCCCCACTTCTACAGGAGACATCTGGGCACTTTTTACAACTTTTTCCAAAAATGGTTAAGATTTACATCAAATGATACTGTGGTAATCTAAATAATTTTAAAAGACAATACTGTGAGGGATGAGTATTTTCCTGACAATCCAGAACAAAGTGTAGTATCAGGAGGGTGAGGGGAAATGGTTGAGGAGATCACGCATCAAACAGTTCAGAAAGGCCATAAATAATGTATGCCGTCTGTATGAATTATGAACCATGAAAGGATTTTACTGTCTGCCGCTAAATATGTGACTGGATCAACCGTCCAGAGAGAGAGAGTGAGAGAGAAAGAGAGAGAGAAGGAGAAGAGAGTGTCGGAAACACTGCTGCCGTATTTGAACAGACAGTACAGGATGTATGGGTTTTCTTCTCAGCCTTTGATTGACACCTTCATGCAGTGTCAACTTTTAACACTTCTGTGCATCACCTTCTTACAGTTGTGGTTTTGCTTTGTGTTATCAGGTTTTATTCACAGAGACAGACAGAGCAAAGGCTTTTTTCTAGAGTTACCTAATTTGTTGCCATTTTAAAGCTCACTGCTACATTTTAAACTTCCAGTGTGTAAGATTTACGGGGATTTGTCCACAGAATATGGCAGAAAAGGACTATAATATTTGTGAGTATGTTTTCATTAGTGTTTAATCACGTGAAAATAAGAATTGTGTTTCTCTCACCTTAGAAAGCACTGTTTATATCTGCAGAGGACGTGGGTCCTCTTATATGGACGCCGCCATGTAGCACCACCTAGGCCTGGGCGATAAAGCTATCGCTCATAGGCACATCATTGATAGCAATAAAAAAGTAGTTTAATAGTTTAATTTGAATGCATTGAATGCAAACTGCCATAACAGCATGAAATGACTATACCGCCACACATAGGTGGCCTGTCAGATCCCTTGATATCGGAGCATGCTACAAGTGACACAAAAACAGCCAATCATTTGACAGACAAGCCCCACCTGTGCTCCCTCAACAGCCTATCATATCCCTTGGTGCTACAGTGACATGTGAACAGCCAAGCATTTCACAGGTATGTTTTTCAGTTGCCCCATCGACACATGAGAAACAGTTACATGACGTGAGTGACACTTGAGATGTACAGAAACAGCGACAAAATGAGTGCGGAGAAAAAAACGACAGGTCAGCTCACCAGTGTGGCAGTCTGTTGGTTTTTTTTTAAGTCGGACAACAACTATCATTAATTTGCTAACATGCTAACTGCAGGAATAGTGTCCTGACCAACACTTGTAATACAACAAACTTCTTTTATAACCTCAGCTGCTCCCCCCCTTTGGAATACACAACACGTCATCAGTAACAGGCTACGTGGTTGATAATTATCGATATCTACCGATATGAAACTTTATTATTGTCATACACTTATGAGCTATATTGCCTAGGCCCAGCAGCGTCATGTTTCTACAGTGTCCCAGAGCGTCTGGTTCTGGATACAACCTTTCCCATTTTCTGTGAGTTTCACAGTGCTGTAGATTCTCCTACACGCTTGGAAAGTGAAAGTAAGACGAGGTGTTTGCAAGCTGCAAGTTCACTGCTAGATGTCACTAAACCTTACAAACTGGTTCCTTGATGCTAGTGTTTTTCCTGACTATAGTAAATCTGGTCTGTAATGAAGCTAATAGATCATTTCCACGGCGGCCGTATCGACATGAAGTAGTTAAACACAGATGTTCCCAATAATACTAATTAAAAGTCCAGTCCATTTAGTGTTACAGAGCCTTTCCAGTGAGTCAATGGCCTTACTCTGTTTGACATGAATGGAATGGAGCCTTAATTAGTATCATTGGTACCACCTGTGTTTACTATTTTATGTCAAAATGGTCGCTGTGAAAAAGGTGCATGGGTTCATTATTAAACAGGCCAACTCAGATTATCCTTATATCGTGCAAAGCCCTTGGGGGGGGGGGGGGGGGTGCAGTAATTCTCCTCAGACCCCCAGAATCACCAAACAGGACTGCAGAACTCTAACACAGCCACATAACCGAGCTGACTTGGGCAGAAAAAAACACCAATTGAACTGTGAACTGGTGGTGTGTGTTAAGGTCTGCAAAATCTGCACTTAATCGAAGATGACAGTTTGTTTCCTGATAGCCTATGATAGCTAGCAAAACACAGGGTACATCAGATACGACAGAAAGTGGAGAAGGAAGTCAGCACCATGTGACTAATCATAACGTAAATAAAACTTAATATTTCTCCTCCAGGAAAATGATTTCTGCCCAAGTCATGTTACAATTTCTTCAGCTATGATGATTGTTTAAAAGTAAAGACAACAACTCCCATGATCCCATGCCAAGGGAAAATTTGTTAGAAATAGTTAGAAATAAACTAGCTAGTTTAGTTTACCCCCTGTAAAACCACAAGTTGTTTTTTTGCATGTCTATTTTTTGTACAGACTAAACAAACAAGACATAACTTGTTAATTAGTGAGTTTAGAGGTGCTGGTTGGAAAACTGCCCACTGTAGCTTCATAATAAACATACAGACATGAGAGTGGCATCAGTCCTCTCATCTAACTTTGCAAATGTTGTTCATATTTCACATGTACTTTTTTTTTTTTAATTTGGTGGTCATTAACATGTACGTTTCTTTGTAAGTTCATCTTTACTTTGATAGCATAACCCTGTTTGCGCAAGTCTTTGATTTAGCTTGGCTCATTAATGCAGTTTTAATTTTCTTTTAGGTTTTGCAGCTTTGCCTGAGTCTGCAGCGGCTGAGCTTGTTGCGAGTTTAAATATCCTCGATCAAATGGCTCATGTTGTTTATCGTGCTGTTAATATTATTTCCATGCAGGTTTCAGATTTAACTAGAAAATGTAGTACATCTGGTTCATTTCTAAACATTCATACATGCATACATGTGTCCAAGGCAGCTACTGTAGAGAAAATGCAGGATTTGACTATAACCAAATGAAGATTTTCTTATAAATTTGATAGAACACCCAGAATACACATTAAACAATTTGTTAATAATCAATATTAAAAGAAACAAAACACACCTGATTGTATAGCTCTTGATTATTTTAAATGACATCAGTCCGCAAAGGCTAGATTGACTGTGTGCCAAATCCATGAAAGCACACAGAAACTGGTGAGAGAGTGATGCCACTAAAGACAATATTGGTATCGATGAAGTATCTGTACAAAGTATTAATATTTCACCAAAGTCAAAATTTCCTTTTACAGGCTTAATTTAAACCTCACTGCTGTTGTAGATACACAGAGTGGAAATGACACAAACTTGTCAGCATGTGTGGAATGAAGAGTCTGCATTTTGCAGGCAGAGGTGTGTCTTACTTTCTCTCTGTCACTCTCTGTCTTTTGTCTGTCTGTGTTTTTGTTTGACTCCTTCACTCTTTCACTTTTTCACACACTCACACACTCACTCCATCTCTCTGGTCTCCACATCAGCTTTGCGGCTGTGAGAGAGCCATCACAGCTCGGTCTCTCGTCTCAGTTTCAGGAAAAGCTTTTAAGCTGACATCTTAAGCTCATTTGCAAACTGGGCTTAGATCAGTTTGGAGCTGTGGGGGCTTTACTCTGACACTGACACTGGCCTCCAATAATGCTGACTTGCTGACTGCACAGCAGCTCAATCAAGCACAAACCTAATGCACTTTGCGGTATTTTTTTGCATGCCACATTTCAGCAAGCAGTCGAGTCTTAACATTTGAACAATGATTGTCAGTGTGCTGGTGTGTATTTTGAGCTCAGAGCTTTACAGGTCAGGGCCTGTGTTTTGTGATCATTGTCACATGCTATCCCTGATTCATTGATGACTGAATAGTCAGTCACGGACAGGAGATTCTGCATAGTATCATAACATTGAAGGGATAGTTTCAGATTATGGGATTTTGGGTTGTACTTACCGATAGTCAGTGTATCGCCTACAGTAGATGGTTGTCGGCACACTCCCAGTCAGGAGAAGCAGGGAGGGGCACCAGCATGGAAGCTAAGCAGCTGCTGTGGCCATTGTCAGTGACAAAAGGTATTTCAGCCACTTAAAAAAACATCCACCTAAAAAAACAAGCTGTTAGTGTTATTGTGTGATTTAGGCATTTTGGATTTACCAAAGTCACACAGTAACACAGATAAACTGACAGATCGAGGCAGCTGTAGACCAGCAACTCATGTGTTCTGCATGGTAGTATGATTGATTTTCTATGGAGTTTGGTGAAAAGAAAAGGCTGTCTGACATCAATATAAAGCAGTGAAGATATCCTAAATGTAGTATACACTATGAACAACTTGAAATGTTTTTTTTCTTTTAGTTGGACCTTTTTGTAAGTCGCTAAAATACCTTTTGTTGCTGACCCCATCCACAGCATTGCGTAGCTTCTGTGATGGTGGTTCTCTCATACACCCCCACTTCAAATATCTGTCACTATCTAGTCATTATTTGTGATCAAAACACAACTTATCGTCCTGAGAAGTACTTATTGCAGGTTTCTTTGTACAGTGTTTGAGAAAAAAAAACAATATTTTTCCTTGTATAGAGTGTAGTTGACCAGCCTGAGGTATCTCTAAGCTTCCTGGTGAGGGGGAATGCCCTTCATCATGCACTTCATGTGCTTCTAGCTGTAGGCCACATTATCTTTAATGCCATTTGATCTGTTTGGAGCCCAGCCGCTTTAGTCTCATGAACAAATTGCTCTAATAGTGTATATCGCAGACTGTTTATTGCAAGATTTGCTGTTGCTAAGGGAACATATGGAGCAGCAAATGCAGAATTGACTGCACATGGATATCTGTCCCCAAAACATTCTAAAAATAACTGGAATAAAAAAAATCTTATGATATTTTAACCTTTGTAAAATTTTGAAATAATCAATCCGACTGTCATAAAGAAGCATCTCACTGTTAGGCATTCCTTCTGCCACCATAGGAGAATGTAGACACACCCCTCTGCGGGTATTCATCATAAAGAAGGAATGCTTCGACTGATACTGTCTTGAAATGTCAGGATTGCATTACGACAGTGAAACAATATCTTTGTTTCCAGTGTATTGGTAACATGTGAGACACTGTCTGTTGCTGTGTTGACAGATACATAGTTAGATAGATAGATACATATATACTCTGTAACCCACAGTTAAATAGAAAACTGCTTGGAATTCTGCCCACTACTGCATCTTGAATTTGCGTGTCCTGTGGTTGCTCAAATAGCAATGCCTTTCCTTTTTAGAGATATTTGTATGGAGAGAGTGAGAGGAGGAAATGTGAACTCAAGCAAAAAAGACTGTAAAGGCATACCATAGCCATTACTGCATGCAGAAGACAAGTGTTCACAGAACACAGCCTTGATTTGTACCAAATTATGTCAACGTGTCAGTCTGGGTTAGCCCACATGTGACTAGCCACGCATGGCTAACTGCAGACACAGCCCCAGAGACTGCTGCTGGCCATTGCAATATCTGTGCTAGGCTAATTTGAGCAGGCTACTGTGGTGACAAGGACTCCTCGCTATGTGATATTTGGTGCTCTCTGTCGCAGCGGTACGGGAGCTTAACTGGCAACCCTGCAAGGCAAAAAGTGACCAATAGTTTCCCCCTGTTTCATTACATTATCAGTCAGAGATCCAGGCATGTGGCCACTACACACTTGCTGTGTTTGAATTTCAGGGTGAAAGAAGAGGTCAAGGCATCATGATAGCTGAGCTTAGGCAGGTAGTTTCCTTCAGACAGTAAGAAATCACACTTGACTTAACAATGAGGTTGATGTGAGTGATGTTTCAGTCGAGGGACATTCTGTATTTGGGTGGCTTGGCTCTAGATTTTGTATTTAAAGCTGGGGTAGGCAGTTTATTTTTAATAATCCTTTAAGCATAATGTAATTCAACTGGTCCGAGAGAAAACTAGACTTGTGCTGCTGCTCTTAACTCTAGTAGCTTATGATAGGAGACTTTGGTCAATCATGGATTGGTAGGATAGTTGATTGAGTCTCATTCCCAAAACATCAGCATTTGATAGGGGTGTAATGATTTAGATTCTAAATCGAAAATTGATCAAAGTGAGCTAAATTGAAAATTAAGTCACACAAAAGCCAAAGTGAGGATTCTCCCAGTTTAAATTGCAGGAGGCACAATATTTGTTAAGACAAAGTGTGTGTCAAAATACCATTTTAGATTTAATATTGACGTGCTGCACATGCATATCCTGCCCTTCACATCATATTCTACAGCCTTAAGAAAACCTCTTTCTTAAGTACAGATCCCTGCAAAATTCACAACATAATCAATTTAATGCTATAACATTTATGCATTTAAATGTCTAAAAACGTTAGACATATGTTATATATTTTGTTGAGGTGTGTGCTTACATTATCCCAAGTGTTTCCAACAATGTTCAGCCACATAGAAATCCATAATTTATTCAGTGTAACAATGCGTCTCCTTGCTAGCTGTTAGTCGCTGCAACTTCCTTGAAAACACAGGATATGTAAGATACGTCCAAGTGACAAAGGACGTCAACAAACAGTACCTTGTCTGTGATAATGAATTCTGCATAAGTCACATCAGATGGATTTTAATTTGCAATGACAGTTGTTTAAAAAGGAAGGCAACTGCCATAATCCCACTTTACTCCAGATGCTGTCAAACCACGCCTTTTATTTGTTACCAGCCAAACGTACATATTTTACCCTAAATATGATTTTCAACAAAAATGAGAATAATGGTGTAAAAAGTGATCACAATTGCATCAGTCAAAAGCCTTCAGTTCTATTTCAGAATTTCTTACTGCACTTTAAAGACATGATCTGTATCCTACTCTTGTGTATCAATATCTCAAATGCCCAATCACAACCAGATTGGCAAGGTTATTTTCTTCATTTTCTTCCGTTTCAATGTTGCCCTCAAATCTCTGGAAGCAATTAATTTTTGCTCAAAATGCTCGTTAAAGTCACCAGAACATACCAGGATGTTAACCATATGCGTTAGGAGAAAAATAAACATTACAAGTCCTATTAGTAAAATTTCCACAGGCCTTTGGGTGTGGAAAATCTTATTCACTTTGGCTGCACACTTCTTCCCAGGCAGAGAAATTGGTGGTGCAGCATATGATTCTGCATTTCATGTTAAGGACATCTGTACCATTGTGACACCAATAAAAAGACGGAGAAGAAGCTGCATTTAGCTGCATTTAGCTTTAGAGGCTTAGTTATTCACTTGAACTCCTTGCCAGCTTCCTCGTAATTATGCATTACTCTGCAAAGGCTTGAATCATTCATCGAATGTAGTGCAGTATTGCACAGTCCCTAGTAACAGTTTAAATTCTAAAAATAACATGCTCACAGGAGGGCGAATGCAAATATGAGTCTATTTCATGTCTCACCGATAAGAATATGCAGTTAAATCTATTCGGATTTGCTCTCTATATTGTCTGCTCCGTCTTTTGTGCTGTCGCTGTATGATTAAAATGATTAAAGCCACACAGGCCAACAAATTGTGCTGTTCAGTGATCTATTTTAGCACAGGAGTACACATCACAGGGACTGTTTGGAACTTGATTGCTTGCCTCGTTCATCAGCACAGGCTGTTTATTGAGTATTTCTAAGCAGAGAAAGTTGCCCTTGTCCTCGGCCATTATGCTAAACAGACTGACTGCTGCGACTGTCAGAGCAGGGAACTGGCCTGCTCTCATCGAGATGCCTCCAGAGGCATGTAACCAGGCAACTGGGCAACTATGGGGACCACGAGGGGTACATTTCCAAACAGCAAGGGACTACATATTTACTCTGTCTTTCTCCTTCTTGCTCTTTCATTCACATTTTCACTCACACACACACTCGCAGACGATGGGGGAGGCATTTTTTAAATCCTTTATTCTAGATACAGAAACAGCATTTAGGAGTGAACAAAAGGGCTTTTCTTCTGCCAGGCCATCTTTTCCATTGATAAATTTCTACACTGTTCCTTTCTGTGCACAGCAATCATGTGTGCGTGGTTGAAACAGTCTGTCATAATGGAATCTTCAGCCATCTCAATGTTGCTCAAATGCTTCTTATTGTCTTGAGGAGAGTGGAGCCTTGTTTATCCCCTCCTGTGTGTGTGTGTGTGTGTGTGTGTGTGTGTGTGTGTGTGTGTGTGTGTGTGTGTGTGTGTGTGTGTGTGTGTGTTAGTGTGTATAACCACAGATGTGAGCTCAGCGGTAGGTTAGCATGGGTTATCTTCAGTTCTTTGTGAAATTTGTCATGATTTTCTTTTTTCTTATTTTATTTTAATACGGCTGGGCAGTCATTTAAATTGACGCAATGATACGATCTTATCATGATTTTATCTACAAACCCACAAAACCACTCAGAGAATTTAAAAACTGAAAAATAAAAATAAATTAATTCAACAGCTGAGAACTGTTTGATTAATTGATTAATTGACAGCTCTTGGAAATTTGTGTTGAAAATAAAAAAATAAATAAAAAAAATCTGCCATTCTGGCGAGCTGACCTTGCTTTCCTCACCATCTGCACTCATTTGCTCATTTCGCTCTGTTTCTGTTCTTGTGTCACATGATGATACGGTCGAGCAACACACCTGTTAAATGATCGGATTTTTGTGTGTCACTCCTTGCACGCGTGATTATCAAGGGATATGACAGGCTGTTTATGAACCAGGACATTTTCGGTATGTGCTTTTCATGGCGGTTCGTATTTAATGTGTTTAAAATAAACTATTGAACAGTTTTCTTATTGTTATATTTCGGATCGTGATGTCAACCACACCACTCAGCCGACTCAGGCTCTGATATGATTTATGGCTCGTCTGCAGCCAGACATTCAGCAGCCACTTAGCCACTGGATTTATGGCAGCCTTGCTATAAACAGTATATGGATGCAATAAAATATTATTTGTATTCCTTTTCAGTGTTAATGTAAGACCATAAAAGTGATATTATTAATATTACGGTGGATGTTTTTATCACCTGAAATCCCAGAGGGCTTTAGGTATAGCCTACTGCCAATACTGGCTGCCCAACAGGGAGACTGTGGATATTTATTCCTGGTGATCAATAGTAGACGTATTATAAGCAACAGCAGTGAAACTTTACGCACAGGATAAAAGTAAATTAATGTTAACTTGAACACCAGGAAAACGATGCCTGAATGCTTGTTGACCTCAACATATGGCGTGCCAGTTGAGCTACAAACAGAAAATACTGTTTTCCCAAAGTGAAATGTTGTTAATTTGCATTTCAATTCTTTAATAATATGTTAAACTGTTTGCAAAAACTATATCAACCTTATTTTCAAAATTTAGACCGAAACATAATTTTCCCTCATTCTCAGACTATGAATAGGAGCAGTGAGTTTCCAAACCTCATAAGCAGAAAACCACAGCAATCTTGTAATCGAAAGAATGCCTGCGATTTGTTTTTTCAAGACAAACTTCTCTGAAGGCTCGCTCAGCACAATGCATTTTGAGAAGCTGACCTATTTTATATTTTCCGTGCTGTCTGCTGCAATCATCAGACATGCATCTCATATGCACGTGTGCTACCCCAGCATTTAGACACCCCCTCCCTCCCTCCCACTACACACACACACACAGAGCAGACAAATGCACTTTGACATCCAGTTTTATCCAATTATGATGACTTGTTATTTTCTCAGCGCTTGTGCTTGACCGTATCCTCATGTATTTGTACAACATCATGTGCTGGAGGATTGTGGGTTAAATGCTGACCTCCAGCGCTCTTTGGCAGGCAGAAGTGAGGCCCAGCATGTTAAGCCCACTCCCCCAGAGAGGCACTGTTTATTCTGAAGGTGGTCTCCCTTCTTTGATATGCAGAGATCCGTAACCAGCTGGTGGAGCAGTTCCGGTGTCTGGAGCAGCAGTCCGAGTCACGGCTGCAGCTGCTGCAGGACCTGCAGGAGTTCTTCCGCCGAAAGGCCGAGCTCCAGCTGGAGTACTCCAGAGGCCTGGACAAACTGGCTGAGCGCTACTCCGCCAAGATCCGCACCTCCAGAGAGCACCAGCACTTCAAGTGAGTCCCCACACTGTCTGTCTTCTAACTAAGCACTGGATCGTCTGTATCAAATGCGTCTGACTGATAAATAGCTGTTGCGTATTTTATACTGATCACTGGCACGACAGAGAGAGGGAAATGGAAAAAGAGGAGGACAGAGTAGGGATAAGCAACAAAAAGTAGAGGAGGGCTAAAAGCAGAAGAAATGACCTGAAATGAAGCCAGGGCCAAAGGAAGCTTGTGGCCTCAGGCTGCTGTGTTTCTCCCAACTAGGTCAGACTCTTTATCCCCCCTCCCAACCCACCCACCCTCCAACCGCCCCGGCTTTTCTATGTGGCTGTCATTTCATTTCCATTCTCAAACAACTTCACACTAGACTGCTACCCAAATACTCATATTTTCTCAATGGACACAAAAAACAAATCAGAGCCTCAACTCAACATAGATTGTTTTCTTTTTTTGTTTTTTTACTCAGATTGACTTTAATTGTTTTAAATGTTTGCATAAGGGAGATCTGTGGTCACGAAACAAACATATCCTGCAGCATGTTGAGAAATTCCCGCTTAGATGATCTGACCAGCCTGCAGCTCACTGTGACTTTTAGAACGGCGTGTAACTGTATACCCTGCCCATGTCCACAAGGTTGATTTAAATCAGTGGTCAAAAATACAGTAAGAGGAAATTACACTCAGTTAAAATATAAAGTGTAAAAGCTATTAGTATTAGCTAGTATTAGCTAGTAGTATCTTGTAATCTCATGTGGGATGGGCCAGATGTTTGCCATGACACCAAAATAAAAGCTAAGAAACTAACTAAATAACTAACAAAAATAACAAACTACTTAACAAACTAAAGAGAGAGAACGCCGTTAGTGAGAATAAATCAGTGAATCAGAGAAATAGAGTCTTATTTCCTGAATGTTTCACAGTAGTTGCTCTCTAAAGCAGAAATAAACATGCCCACATGCCTCTGTACAACGCTGGACTTTGCGTGAATACAGCTGAAATAATCCTCAGTCTGCTCTGCCTGAGTGTAGATATCTCTTTCTGTAGCTCTCACAGACAGAGAGCAAAGGAAAGAGACATGGATACCAATGTAACCATTGGTCGCTATGGTTCTTTGATGTCCTGACCTCTGAACATGTGTGTTGTCATTGGCTTGGGGATACACACCACTGCCAAACAGGCAAAAGTGGAGAAACGTCCCAAACACAGCAAAATATGAGATAATAAGAAAAGAGACGAAGAGGGTCATAAGTGATGATTTAAAGGGATTATTTTTTATATTATTTCATACATTTTTTAAGGAAAATCCTGCATAGTATACCTTTAAGATTAAGATCATCAAGAAAAGTCCTGTTCAAGAGTCTACTCCTTTTTAATACGCAGTGTTATACTTTGAATCGTCAGTGCAGGAATTTGAACTTACCTTATAAAGCGCTAGAGTACAGATGGCATAATTGATTTGTAGACTGTTGCACACACTTTCATGTGACCTGGCTGTGTCAGTCATGTGTAACAAACCCGTTGGTTTATTCAGGAGAGGTCTTTCCGTCTCTCTTTCAATCTCTCCGGCCAATTGGATGTAAACCGTAATCATGGCAGAGAGCTTCCGTCACTGGGACATTGATAAATGGAGCGTTCCCTCAAAGGGAGACCCCTGCAAGAGACTCACATCGCATGACTTCTCTCTACACCCTACTGTCCCAGATTCTGCCCCGTCACATTAAATGGCCATCATTATATCTCTCTGTCAAAGGCTAGATTCATACTCGCGGACTACAATGGACCAACTAAGTCTCTATCATTAATAATCCCACACGGCCTTCTCGTCTGGAGCTTCGGAGCTGGCTCTGCACTCTCTCGTGTAATTTAAACAGCAAAACCAGCGAGCAGTGCCCTTCTTTCTTATCCGTGATCCTTTCAGATTTTCATTTCTGGTGTCAGGTCTAATACAGACGCTGCCAGGAGATTGTTAATGAACATTTTCAAAACCTTCTGCAGTAGAGCGGCTGCAGCAGAAATGTGATTATAAGAGAATGTGACTCTGTGCAGCTGTTTGAAAAGCCAATTTTTATCCAACGTGTTTGACAAAAGTTAATAGATGCATTTAGGGCTGGGCAAAATATCAGTATTATATCAAAAAGGCTGCATTTAAATGTAAAATATTTGACAAAACATCATTATAATGAAGTACTGAAGAGCTGCAGGGAGGCCCTGGTCTAGAAATCTTGTTCTCCAGATGTAAGAAAACATGTTTTTTTGGTAGAGACCCCAATAAATCTTATATTATCATGATTTTAATAGCTTTTGTCATTTAAAATGAAAGTCGTGATACAAATTATCATTCCCAACATCTGTCAGAATAATCCATCCATCCATCCATTTTCTGAAACCGCTTATTCCCGAAGGGTCACGGGCTGCTGGATCCTATCCCAGCTGACATTGGGCGAGAGGCGGGGTTCACCCTGGACAAGTCGCCAGTTCATCGCAGGGCTGACACAGAGAGACAGACAACCACTCACACTCACATTCACACCTACAGGCAATTTAGAGTCACCAGTTAACCTCGCATGCATGTCTTTGGACTGTGGGAGGAAGCCGGAGAACCCGGAGAGAACCCACGCAGACACGGGGAGAACATGCAAACAGAAAGGCCCTGCCCCTGGGGGATTCAAACTCAGGACCTTGTTGCTGTGAGGCAGCAGTGCTAACCACTGCCCATCAGAATAATCACAATATGATTTATATTTTAGCATTTAGTGCAGCCCTATCGCGAATGGACTGAAAATATCAAGGTATTATTTTTTATGAGTCATTGTCAGGTCGCAGTAGTTCAGCTGGCTGGTGAATTCTACTTTATGATGCAGACAGAGACGTTGTCGTGAAACGGGTGTTGCTTTACTTTTTGTACGCTGTCATGTAGAAAACCTCCTTCCGTCATCCTCCATGTACATTTCTGCATCAACTCCTTTGTGTCCTGAATACTACAGTCTCATCCTTATTCAAGAGCAGCCAACAGCCGAAGATTTACAGTCAGGTTCTTGGCATCCCGTGTACAGGATCAAACACCTGCTCGGCTTGAAAGGAGAGCCTATAGGGATAACTTGTTCATGTTTTTTATCAAAGTGTTAAAGGATGAAAGGAAAAGCAGAGAAAAGATGCTGATGCCCAGCACTCTGGATTACCTTTAGCATCTTAAGTGCAACTCTTTTAACTCGACACAGAACTTTTCAGATTACTGTTCTGTTGTACTTTGTGCTACTTTCTCAACATCACATGGATAGAGTGAAAAACTGTTGCAGTTGCAACTATTCATTATTTCCATTATCAATGGTTCTGATGGCTATTTTCATGATTAATCAATTAATCATTTAGTTAATAAAATATTAAATTTGTGAAAAATGCTTGTCACATTTCCCAGAACCCACAGTGGCTTCTTAAAATTGCTTCTTTTGTCTGATCAACAGTTCAAAATCCAAAGACAGCAAATCCTCACATTTAAGAAGCTGTAACCAACAAATATTTGACATTTTTGATTGAAAAATAACTTAACAGATTAATTGATCATCTATGGAATCTTACTGCATTCAACTGAGAACAATTGTTAAATTCTTAAAGCTGCAGTTGGTAGAAAGCCTAAAAACAGTAGAGTCTCATCTGGGTTAGGTTTTGTTTTCTCATTTCAATTCAATTTCATTTCAGTTCCGAAAACAGATGATTTTTTCATAGTTAATATTATTTAAGTATTTCAGAAAAACAGAGCCAATTTTTTTATCATGAAAAATAATCTGAATGCCATAAGCGATGCAGTTAGTTTCTGTAATTATCAAAATGGTTGGCAACTAACTGATCAACTAATCAACTTCTCTGCAGCTATAAGCATTACAAACCAAGAGTAATTTCCAGGAATATAAAAATAAAAATTTGGCGGTCAGACCTGGTTCAGATCGAGACCAACAGAATATGGTTTAGACTTCTGAAACCGTATATCAAAGAAACTTGTAGTTAAACTCAACACATTTTGGTATTAATACCAGCATCTGATTAAAATTCAGTGTTGTTTTGGATGCATGAGGGGAGCTCGAATGGAGCTCATATGATCTTTATTCTTTGTTATAGAGCGGAAGCCAGCATTAACTGAAGATTATAGTGAGCTGCACTGAGACAGGGAAACAGTCACATTTCACTTCAAAAAGAAAATGAAAGCATGAATAAATCTCCACTGGGATAAAAATGATCAGTTTTTTGAAACAGCAGACAGAAAACAAGTCAGGACTACTCTTTTGAATGTGATCTTCAAAACTGAGATTAGAGTCAAAAATAACTGCTGCATTTCTGACTCGAGCGACAGTCTGAAGATGCTGCTATGGATCAGTTTCGTCACATGATTTGCAGAGGGTTCAACAAATAATTTAGATTTTAGAATAATTTATTAGACATTGATTTATAAACAGTATTTGATAATTTAGCAAATGTCATATTGTCAGTGGTTGATGATTTTACATTCACGTGAAGTTGCATGTCAGCATATGCATAAAAATAAATGCAGTGAATATGTATTAGTTGCTCAGTGCTCACAGATACAGAATAATAGACCAGGCCAGGCCCTGCTACGCTAAAGGGAACAGTACCTTCATTTGTATCATTAGTGCCTGTATTTATCCTACTATTTTACATCAATATGGCTGCTGTGAAAAAGGTATATTAAAGACTATGACTGTGACAAGAATCTGGTGATAAATTACCTATCATGATACAGGGGTTACAAATCAATTGAAGTGTACTGCAATACTGTAAGCAATTTAATATATTGCAATTTTATAAATATCTAATTTTCTGAAAACTATCATAGAATAGCAAAGGAAAGATGTGTGCTTATTACTTCCTGTCTCAGATTACATTGTTACATTAGAGTGGAAAGTGGAGTCCAGTGGCTGAAGGTAAATTAAAACACTTTTGCAAATATGTGCGTGTAAAGTATCAATTAAAAATCGACACAGTGTTTTTGACAATCAATACAGTATCACAAAACATAGTATCACGAGACTAAAGTGTATCAGTATTTTCTTACAGCCTATTAAGGACCCATAATATAACTTAAAGGTTCTCCGCACCTGAAAACAGGAATGAAAATGCATAATTATATTTATATGTATGAGGAGTTTGTTTGAAAAAGCAAATTAACACCATTCTTAAAATCAGTAAACCAGGATCAATTTGATATTCTCCTGAGTGCATAACAAAAAAATATTAAAACTTTTAAAAATTAGATATCAAAACAACACCTGTTTGATTGTTATTCCTTGGAGTGTTCAAAAAACATGATTTAGAAAAATAAAAATGGTGGTATTCAGTTCAGTTGTGAAAAGTATTATGATGAAAGCCATGTGAAAAACAGAACTGTGGTATATTAAGTAGACTGTCTGTAATATTTGTACCATAGAGATCACATTCCCTAGTTAGATTGTTTATCATTTGCTGTATGACTGCTTTAAATGCACTGAAATGATCATTACTTATTCAAGGACGTAGAGGTCATGTCTGTCTGTGGCCAAATTTTCTGCAGCCCTGTCTTTGCTGTCTAGTTCATTTTATATTACTTTATTAGATCTGAATGATCACAACATTTCTGGGTGTTATTTTTTGGGCTTGGTGTGTGTAAACCTGCAGTGCAATGTATGACGGATTGCTCGTGAGTAGCTGATGATGTAGTATATTATTAGGCTAATTGCTCATGCACTAACGATTTATGAAAATCAATAGGCCATATCATAGTCATTGAATCACCTTATCACTCATCTTTTCTGGACCTTTCTTGAGTTTGCTGCTTGGAGTTTATGGTCAGGATATTGCTGCTGGTGGAGCTCTGTGCTGTATCCTGGCAGCCGCTGTCAGTGTGTACGCTGGTTCCTTGTGAAAATAAGGAGTGGGCAGCCTTATGTGAGTAATATAATAGTATTCAGTTTGACATGTAAAAGAATATTGTTTTTTTTTTAGATTCTCGGCTAAAGAGATAACTGGCAGCTTTGCTCTACAAACTGCAACAGTTCATTACTCCTTTTCTCGCTACTGACAGCTTGTGAGATATGATAAAAGATTCTGTGGGTTGCAAATCAGCAGAGATGGCTATCATCGGGGTGTGAACTTCCTCCTGGAAGTCCTCTTGCCTATCGACAAAGACATGCAAAGTGGTAAAATCGCTCATCTTTACTTCGCTGGTCTTCCTTTAACCAGCCATTAAAGGAGAATTAAAGGTGGTTTTGGATGGGATCCCAGTGTAGGTCAGCTATGAGATGACAGCAAAACGTCCGTTTTATGTCCACCTTTTAAACGGGATGTGCGTAAAGAGTAATATGATATAGCAATTTTTGGAGTCAGAATTGTTGGAGGTCAGAAAATGCTTGCTTAAGACAAAAGATGAAGACAAACAAACTCTTTGGTGTGAGGATAATTGAACTCACATGCTCCCTTGAGCAAGGATGCAAGTGCAGTCAGCATGCCTTCTCTTTGTTTGCGTGTGTGTGCGTGTGTGTGTGTGTGTGTGTGTGTGTGTGTGTGTGTGCGTGCAGCTGCCTCTGTTTTTGCTGATTCCTCACCACATGTGCAGTGACCCCTTGATTTCTAATATGTAAAGTCCCAGAGCTGGTATGAACGCTGTAAGACGGTCTTCATCCTGTTGTTGTTGTCCTGCTGTTCAAGTCCACTCTTACAAATAAAGGTGCTATGTAGAACCATAAAGGGTTCTTTAGCCTGTCCCCATCGGATAACCCTTTTTTGGTTCCCCGTAGAACCTTTTATAAGGGTTCCACTTAGAATCACTTCAGAGAGTTCTACCTTGAACCCCATATAAACCATCTGTTAAAGTTTTAAACCAGAACTTCCAAGGGGTTCTTTTGAGAACCCTTTTATATCATGGTAAAAAGGACCCTTGACAAAAGAGTTACTCGAGGATCTCAACAATCCTTGAAGAATTCTGTCCTCTGAATTAGAACAAATCTTTTACAAACCATTTTTTCAAAAAAGGTTATTCAGAAGCAAATGGTCCTGAGTGGAACCTCAGCCCTCGAGGAAGAACCCCTTTGGAACTGTTTTTTCTAGGAATATACACAGACATACCTACCAAAGCCAAAGTTGAAGTAATGTTAGAACAAGTGGTATTTTATGGACTTGAGCTGCTTTCTTTAGTTTGTGTTGGAAACAATAAGTTAATGTTTTCCTACTTAAGTTCAATATTCTGTACAGTCTGAATGTCTCGGTCGGATTGGTCTAACACATCTTTCCTTTGCTGTTTCAGAAAGGACCAGAATCTCGTGTCCACTGTGAACTGCTGGTATTTGGTCTTGGACCAGACCAGGCGGGAGAGCAGAGACCACGCCACTCTCAGCGACATCTACAACAACAACGTCATTGTCCGTCTGGCACACGTGGGCGAGGATGTCATCAGACTTTTCAAAAAGGTCAGAAATGGAATTAAATGCATGAGGGCATGTAACCCTGACCGTCACTAACGCACACAGTCACAGAACTTATCTGCTCAAAACGCATGACTGAAGCCCACAGCTGCGAGCTTGACGCCACACCAACAAAAATATGTAAAAATATTTTTAAATGTATCAGGGCGGGCAGTATGTTTCATGCCGTGCGGTTCTCATGCAGCATATCATGTGATTAGATTTACTGTGTCATTGTCTCGTGTCGTGACCAGTGATGTTTACTTCAGTTACAGAACATTTTTTGCATGTAAGGTTCTCTCAGCCACTTTACAGCCTGGTTTCAAATAGTGGCTATTAGGTTGGTGCCTTGCAGACTATTCCCACACATCACTGAGGTTTCAGCCACATAAAATTGTACCACTTCAGCTTCCATTTAATATTCAGTTCAGTTCAACTTAAGTTAAGCACAAAACAATTTAAAATACAAGTACAATCATATAAGATATATTGAAAACGTGAAATGAAACCCTGATAAGCTATCTTGAGCTTGAAAAATAGAGGCCCAGACACTAATCAAATAATATTTAAATATATGGTCATTGTCTAGATTTTAAAAAGTGCATGTATTAAACTGTAACATTTACAACATCTAAGACTAACTGAAGGCCCTAAGCAAAGAAGCAAAAGCTAACCTAACGTAAAAATAAAACACTACTTAATGGTCCCAAGACATTTTTTTTACATCAGTCTAAACACTGGTTAAAATTGGTAAGATACAATAAATACAGACACAAGGCAAGTTAAGGATAATAGTAAAGTTTAAATTTATTTCAGAGTAGATTGCAGCTGTTCTGATTTCTGTGTTTTGTTTTTGTGAACCAGCAACACACAATGAGTGCAATCAGGAATCAGCAACTTACATCAGTTATTTTACAGAAAACAAGTTAAAGTTAACAAAGACAACAACAGGGCTTCGGATAAATACACAGAGTGACTTTTGGGCCCATTTTCATTATAATGGTGCTGAGAACAACAATGAAAGCATTGCTTTATCAGAAGAGAAGTAATGTGGCCATAAAATAACTGGTAAAAAAAAAAAAAATACCACAAACTTGAAGAGACACAGAAAGGCTCACCTCAAAGAAGGTTGGTTAACAAAATGTTAGCCTAACCCAAAACATTCAACCTGTGTTTTCCTTAGTTTCCTTCCTTAGTTTCCTTTCCTTAGTTTTCTTAGACTAAGATAGGACTTAAATGTCCAGAGTCAGTATGGCTCAGATCTCTACCAGGCAACCTTGAAAAGAATATTTGGATCTAACACTTTTGTAATCACCAACATTTGATTAGTAAATGTAATCTAATTACATTTTTGACTAAATAGGATAAAAAAAACAAGGACATTTGACACAGGATAGAAAAATAGCTGACAAAATGAACAGTACTTCCAGTAGATGGTGGCTGTTGTGTCTACAGTAAAGCTTAACGTGTTTGTTGAGAGAGTTCGTTTCTCTTCTTAAACTACCCCATTCATCATGTGTGTTGTCATCCATGCTCAGTTTGCTCCCTATTTCAGATCACTAACCTTTTTCTGATGCTCTTTACACCTCATCACGCTTGTTGCCTGTACTACTGTTTATTTCATTTCACACCAAATTCACATGAAATAGGCCTCATTGAGTATGTTGTACAGAGAAGTGGATGTAACATACTTCTTTTATTCCAGTCATGATACCGTCCATACTTACCGTCATGGAATCCATATTTGTGTAGCACTCTTGTTTTCAGTTGTACTCTCACTTCTCAGAAGGCATATGCTTGATGTATGGTACGTGTGAGAGTAGCAGAGTGCGGTAGAGTTTGCCATGTGGATCTCAGATCAGTATCGTTTGTCAGCGGTGGGAGTCTGCAGTAATTTATGCCCTCTAGGGGGCTCTGCACTGTCACGATGGTAGCAGCGATGAGAATGGGGTGGCTCACGGCCAGCGCAAAGAGCAGGACTAATAACTCCCTGCAGAAAAACTGTCTCCCTCTGCAAGAAGTTAGCTCAAATTGTGACAAAGTTGCTCCAAAACAATAATCCTGTTAGGCTGTAGCATCCTGGTTCAGCTGCAGTGCAGCCTCGCTGCTAATGAATCACACATGCGGGGAAGGGAATGAATCAACCCTGGCGTTAGTTAAGTCAAAGTTTAAATGTACTGAATGTGCTGTAATTTAATTCTTGTCACATGTGAAAACGCGGAGGTTGCTGTTTTGACAAGTGGCCCCTGAGAGGTGGCAGAAAAACAGGATTGATTGGGCTAAGCATCGCTCCATATCCCCTCAACAGGATTTCCAGAGTCACTCTCTGCTGGCCGCATTCCTCCTCTTGGGCCCTTAGTCCCGTCATGGGACATGTCCAATTCATCATAGGCTCTTTAGCCCCTGTAACTGAGCTGCAAGTGTGACACAGCTCCTTGGGAAATGTTCTGCAGTTACTGCACTGTTCTATTTTTGTCTGTGTGTGCACTTTGGGCATTGTATTAGATCTTTTCTGGTGCAGAGTAATGACAGCATTTCAACGCCTGCTGCTGACATCCCTCACGAACAAAATATTACCGGCACACGGCCTTCAAGTATTTCACTTGTGGGAAGGCAGTTTTCTGAAATAACCCAGCTGTAAGTCTTAGATGTTTCAGTACCTGCCTTTATTTGTGCTTTAAAGGAAAAAATCAGCACTTTCCATGCAGTTATCCAGTCAGTGTTGATGATGATAAACAGAGTTCTTCTGCTGCAAAATCTGCAGTTCCACCTGCATCCAGTGATGCCAAAGACATCCAGTGATGTCCATTCTTTCAGAATTCATGGACATTGTGACCTCCAGGCTGAAGAGGTGCTAACCTCTATAGCTAGCATCTGTGATGGTATGGGTGTGTGTTAGTGCCCATGACATGGTTAAGTGTCACATCTGTGAAGGGTCCATTAATGTTGAAAGGTACAAACAGGTTTTTTTTTGAGCAACATATGCTGCCATCCAGAAGATGTCTTTTTCAGAGACATCCCTGCGTATTTCTAAATATAAGACAATGACAAGACACATCCTGCACAGCATAGCTTCATAGTAAAAGAGAGTGGGTACTAGACTGGGTGCCTGCATTCCAGACTTGTCCCCCGTGGGAGTCACAAGAGACCCACAATTCATTCTGGTACATTTACTGCACTATTCAGTATGCAGGAAAACTCAGTTTTCTTGCTATATTATTTTATATTATATCATTAACACTGACTAGACACCCACATCCACACCCACAAAAGTGCATAATTTTCTTTTGAAATGTGACATCATCGTTGCCTATGAATCTCACCTGTTTTTCTCCTTTACAGAGCAAAGACATCGGGGTGCAGATGCACGAGGAGCTGGTGAAAGTCACCAATGAGCTCTACACAGTGAGTTAAAGAAATATCTTCGCCCTTTCATGTCAAACCTTTCTTTGTCTTTCATCCTATGTTAGCTGCTTCTGGCTCGTCAGTCCTGAGCGCGAGCTTTTTTTTTTCACACCTGAACCTGTAACCGGTGAAGCAGCTGGCCTGACACTGCATACAGCAGATATGCCTTATCAGCAGTGCACCCTCTAACGGGTCATTTCTTCCTCCTCCTGAGGTTGTGAAAGGAGAAAAATTTGCATTCTTCCTCTCACCGTGTGTGAGTTTCTGCATCAGTTTGAAGGGGAGAGCGTTCTTGCCCCTGGCTGTGCTTCAGGCAGACTCAGCAGTCTGTACTGCAGTGGTGCACTGTGCTCACAGCAAACACGAGCTGCTCTAATACCTTCAGCTAATGTTACATGTAATCACACACATCTGTTTGTGCGTAACAGTTGCCACTCTGTCTATTGTTATATGTTGTACTGTACATACAGAACACACAGACGCCCCATGTGGAAACACACATGACTTAAAACATACATAAACATACAGAAATAGAAAACAGCTGTGTTCAGTGCTGATGCCTCTTCGTTTGGCTGATGAAAACAACTGATGCAGTGATATCATCTGCTGTATGTGGGACACATACAGAGAGCACTTCCTTCTGGTTCTTATTGCTCAGTTATTGTTCAAAAGCTAATCTGCAAAAACAGTTCATATGATTCAAAACAGCATGTAAACATAATATAGTTTATTTAAACTGAGCTCATTTAAAAGCTTCCCAGGCATCTTTAGGCAAACAGGGGGACATAATTTCCAAAATCATGCCTTAAATGGCAACAATTACAGTTTAATAGAGTATATAAAGTCTTTTTTTTCATAGTAGGTCTTAAAGGTTTTCCTTCACGTATGAGCTGAGTCACACCAAGATACTCCAGTGTTTTTACAGTGGTTTTCCTTCTTGATTCTTGTTATTTTGACCAGCTTTGATCTCATAAGCTTTATTGAATTTTAATCTGTGAGGTAAAAAAAAACACACTTATTTTAAGATATTCATTGTACACTCCCGTTCTGCTTAATTAAAGGTCCAGTGTGTAAGATTTATGGGGTTTTCTTGACAGAATGTGCCAGAAGTTAAATATAATATGTGTGTGTTTTCATTAGTGTGTATTCACCTGAAAGTAAGAATTGTTTTGTCTCAGAGCAGGGTTGGGCAATTATTTTTTATGGGTTGCCACGTGAGAAAATGATCAGGCTGCTGTGGCCCAGACACGAATATGATAGAAGGTCCTAAAAATAGCCAAATTTCTAATAAAGGAATAGTCAGAAATGTTCTATATATGGCACACTGGTACGCAGATGTCTATGAGCTAATAGATGACTAACATAATAATGCACTATTACTGTTGGTCGCCCTTTCTGAATTGTCATGTGCTGGAATTGTGGACTAATTATTATTTTTGGCAGGTTCAAAACTTCAAGTTTTCAGTATGCTTACGTGCAGGATGTAGATTGAAATTATAGGAGCAGTAACAGTAGAAGCACAATGTAAACAACACACAAATACAGCAGTGAATAAAGTTAGAGTTTAATGTAAAAGATACAGTTCATTATCATCAACAGTGATCACAGTACCCTTTCAGAATAAAGGCCTGATAACAGTTTAATGGTAAGAAAAATTATACTGACAGTCATTGTTAAATGACCTTTTGGGTCACATGGAACCTTTCAGAGGGCCGGAGGGCAAGGGTCCTCTTGCTCAGAGGCTGCCATGTTGCACCGTCATGTTTCTACAGCAGTCCAGAACAGAAAAACCAAACACTGGCTCTAGATACAGCCTTTCGTGTTTTTCACAAAGTGAGTTTCACAGCTGCACTGTAGTTTCTCCTACATGCTGGGAACAGGACAGTGATACCAGGTGTTTGCAATCTAGAAGCTTAACTGTTAGATGCTACTAAATCCTACACAATAGTCCTCCAATTATTATATTTCATTTTTTACTGCACGTCTGCAACTCCACTTCTGGGTACTTGCTGCACACTTCATCATCTGCGTTACATCTAGAATGTTATTGGATAAATACTGCAAGTGATCAATCAGAGATAATTAAACTTTGAGCAATGTTTAGGTGTTTTATGTAAAACACATTTATCATGGTGCTATAAAATTGATTGTGACCTATAATTGCACTAAAGCTAGAGCAGCTTGAATAATGCTTTAAAGTAAAATCTTTGAACTTCCCTTTATATTTGCCTTTTAAAAAATAGGGAGTGAAGAAAAGCAGAAATCTGTTCGGTGCTGCTGTAATCTATTGCGGAATTTATTTTTTTTACTATATGCAGTATGGTTTGTGTTAACATAAATAGCTCATAATGGAGGCAAGCACAAAACATAATGTTATAGAAACTGTTTAATTGCAGTGCAGCTCAGTGATTATTGACAACCACTCACACTCAGTTTGGGACGAGTGAATGTGGAGCGAATCACAAGCAGATGAAGCAGAAATGCTCGTATGATATGAACCGCAAGAGAAAGATTCTCACATGTAACATTATACAGCACTTTACTGCTTTACTGATATTGATTTTTCCTCTCTCTTATTCATGCATTATTAAATGCCTGTCTGCAGCTCCCACACACAGAAGCACAGGGAATTGCTGTTTTCCTAGCAAATTTATATAGTTCAAATCAAACTTATATGCTTATATGTATAATTTGTTCATGTTATCAGTTCTGAGTTGAATGTAGAATTAAGTATGGATTTGTTTTTGTCAGCCTGCTGGTGTCTGCTATTGATCTGCTGCTGGCTTTCTGTGGAAATCTAGTAGTTTCTTGTTTCGCGGGCAGCAGAGAAGGTTGCTCACTGTCACTTTGTAACCTCCTTCCTCCCCTGCTGATCGATCTCGCTGTCCTTTGCACGTCCGTTTCAGACACGGTTGCTAGGAAACCAGAACTTGAGACTGAGTGATGGAGGAGCAGATGTTGTTTAATTGCGCTGTTGATTCAGGGTTTACCAGTTAAACATTTACACGTGATCTCTTTAATTTGATAGCACCACAAAACATGTTCAAATTCCTTCAGGATTCCTGTGGGAATGTAGATTGTATTTGGACCCCTGATGAACCTTGATCGTCATGCAACGTGCAGTGCTTGTTTTACATTGCTAGGATCTCTTATAACCCACTACAATGCTGTGGTGAAGGCAAACAATCACAAAAATGTAGTCACATCAGGCAGATGCACCCAGCACCTCCAGCTCAGTTAGGAAATGCCAATCAAAGTGTGACGCTCCCATGAACAGGGTGAGTAAGCTACACTCCCTAGTGTTTACAAGTGTAATGAAAATAAATAGATTCCAGGGTTATACGAGTTCACATGCAGTATGCACTTGGGGCTGGGAAACGTTTATAGTCTCTTAGTAAACCATATCATGATTATGTCAGTATAAAATAGATAACCTGCACATTTTATTTAACAGCTATATAATATGCCAACATAAATTAACTCTTTTGGAGGAGATGGGAGAACACTGATGAAGCAGTGTAACTTTTTCAC
Source organism: Lutjanus erythropterus (assembly GCF_056507025.1). Classification (NCBI taxonomy): domain Eukaryota; kingdom Metazoa; phylum Chordata; class Actinopteri; order Lutjaniformes; family Lutjanidae; genus Lutjanus; species Lutjanus erythropterus. Next base: position 27,218,060 of record NC_139318.1, read on the forward strand.
ATATTTTTCAGTTTCATAGCCTCATGGTGTTCTTCAACTCAGCTCTGAAATTACTGGGATAACACAGAGATCTTTTGCAAAGTGTAACATCATCTGAACACATCCTCAAGACATGTAAAATTATCAAGGACCCCAAACGTGTTTTATAGTCTAAGCTAATTACATGATGAATATTGACTGCATGAAGAACAATCATAAGGAAGTTTGGTTTTATTTCACAGGCCATAAGACTTCAGTAAAATAGATGGTCTGTTAACTTTGTATATATAAGTGTATAAAAGTGATAATATCTGTACAATGTATAGACTCATATAAACGTAATCATTTTCAATCATCACTCACGATCCACTATGACCCAAGTCTGTGGTGGTGTCTGTAGACCTTTGCTGTGTTTGAGATTCTTTACCAACCCAGACCATCGATGTCCGGCCTGGGAGTGAGACTCGACAATCAACTGTCTTTCTGATGTGTTTGCAAACAGAAACTGACTGCATATTATACCTTAAATGAGTGTGAATGGATTTCCTGCCGTGTTGGCGCGTTTGCTTAACTAGAATTGCCTGCTGAGGGACAAATAATGTTTTGATTTGAATTGAACAATAACATAATGAGGCAGATTTTTAGATATCACCAGTAAGAGTTTTGTTTGATAACAGACTTAAGTTAAAGCAGCTACAGGGGACAAAAGAATTAGTGTCTCTACTGCCATAACCACAAAATATAACATCAAAAATAAAATAAGCCAAATAAAAATCTTGAAAAATGATGATCTTTCTTTATTTTATTTTATATATATTTATTTATTTATTTATTTTTTTTTTTACACATGTAAGGCATAGTTTCAAGCTGACAATAATAATGTTCTGTGACATGTAATGTTATAATGAAGAGAGCTATCCGAGGCACAGACAAAGAAAAGTGATTGGTTCTTGAATAATTGGGTTCATCCCCCAGCTGTGTGTTTTCTCTCTGACCTTGTGTATATAATCAAGTTGAACCTGCTGACAATTACAAACGCTCTGATGAAGGCTTTGTGCCGAAACGCGTAAGCGTTTTGTTTGTGATGTGAGCCAAATAAAAAACTCAAATGTGAGTATTTTCTGTCCTTCCAGAATTGAGATGTGCTACCTTTTTTTGACTTTTTGGATTGTCTATCGGATTTTGGGTTTAGCACTCCACTGAGAATCCCATTGTTGAAGCGCAACCCCCTTCTCTCAAATGATGATCTTGTTTGTGTATATAGACAAAGATAGATGCATCAGTATTAAACCGAGATTGTTTCATGACCAGTTAAAAGCTCCATGTAGCCTGTTTAAAGCTAAAAGTGACGTGTATTTATTTAACATTTCGGCATGTGATTGTCACTCATGTCACTGAGTCTGACGCAAGATGTATCGTGTTGTTCCAGGTGATGAAGACGTACCACATGTACCACACCGAGAGTCTGAGTGCTGAGAGCAAGCTGAAGGAAGCAGAGAAACAGGAAGAGAAGCACATCGGCAAGGCCAATGACATCAGTTCCAGCCTCCTGCGGTACGGCCATGACGAGCGTCCACAGCGACGGAGCTCTGTCAAGAAGATGGAGAAAATGAAGGAGAAGGTCTGTTTAGGTTGACTGATGTACATGATATGATTTGTGTTGTGCATTATGGGCATCTGTACCCTGCACAAGGAAAAATAATTGCAAATGCTTTTGTAATGATCTTCTTGAATTTCAGTTGCTATTTGCACAAATGACAAAGGAAAATGTTGTAAAAGCCACAAGGAGTCCATCTCCACATTGTGCAAAGTATTTCATATATTGACAGATTGCATAAGATAAAATCAGATTGATGTGGTAATGCATTCTTTGAGAACATTAAGAATCCATTTTACATCCTGCATTGATGGGACTCTCTCTTCATCTTTCTCTCTAGAGACAAGCAAAGTACTCTGAAAACAAGCTGAAGTGCACAAAGGCTCGGAACGACTATCTTCTCAATCTGGCAGCTACCAATGCCCTGGTGGCCAAATACTACATCCACGATGTTTCAGACATGATAGATGTAAGTTATTACTCTCAGAGCCAGAAATGCAAACGTTGAAACGTCTGCCTTTGCGTCTCAGTGCTCCTTCTACAAATTCCAGAGCTTTTATTTGTTTTGATATACTATACTCTTACTTATTTTGTTTTATTTAAAACAAAATTTAGCATTTTTGTTAATACAACCTTGACAAGTCACATTATTGACACGTTTTGATTGATAGAAATCCCCGTCCCCTCATCCATGATAATATTCATGGATGAGGGGACGGGGAGTGTAGACAACTTAACCTATGAGTAAAATGTTTAACCAAATAAACAAACATAAATATACAAATGGTGTAATATAATGACAACAAAGTGTAAAAAACAATAATGCTAATAGACAATATATCTCCAGATAAGTCGTAAGGGGTCTAAAACAATACACCCTGTTATCTAGGATAACAACATAGAGATGGAAGCAGGAAAATGTGAACACAAACACAGGTCAGGGATCTTTCCAATGCCATTTTGGAAGTTCGTAGTAATACACAAACAATATATAGAAGGTTTCCATATGAACCTAAAAACTATCTTTTCCAGATTAATCAAATGCAGCATATCCCGACCAAAATTTGTCATGTGGCCACCAGTGTGGCAAAAGACAAAAAAAAATTATTAACACAAGGCAAAATCTTATCTAATGTAAGGTTTTGTGCTACCACACCAAATAAAGAAAGGGGGCTGATTTATCAGTAGTTTTGCAAAGCCTATCAAATATTAATTGGCAAAAATTAGATAACTTAGCCTGAAAAAATGTAATTTAAAGTGACTTGGGACTGCTTGCAGCAGTTACACATGAGTCTATATTAGGTGTGAAGGGGGATAGTTTAACTTCAGTCCACTGCAGTCGATGGAATACTTTAAACTGGGTAACAGTGTGTTTCATACATATCAAAGATGAATATGTTCCCCCAACATCTTTGACCAAATGGCCTCTGAAAGTTCTATACACCCATCTCTCTCCCACTGGCCTTTTTTAAAGAAGTTAAAACTTATCATATTTTCTTTTCTTTCATTACTGAAGAATATAAATCAACTATCTTTCCTTTTCTGGATAATTTGACATCACTGATTGATGTCAGGACTGTGTTTTGTGGTTTTTAAGGGAACTGAGTAATATTTGAAGATGTGCATTTATAAGTATTTGTGGAAGTGTGACCTGGAGATTCTGAAATGTTTTGTTTCTCGTCTTCAGTGTTGCGATTTAGGTTACCATGCTAGCCTGGCGCGCACTTTGAGAACCTACCTGTCTGCAGAGTACAGTCTGGAGACCTCTCGTCATGAGGGTCTGGACTTGCTGGAGGGAGCGGTAGATGCCATGGACATCAGAGGAGACAAGCTGAAGTTTATGGACACGCACAGCCAGATCTTCTGTCCCCCGGCACGCTTTGACTATCAGCCCCACATGGGGGATGAGGTGAATCACTGGAGAATAGGGCTGTGAGAGCAGCTTGTTTGTAGGTCGTACTTCTTGTTACTAAGTGCATCTCATCGTGTTTGCTGTTCTCGATGTTAAATCCTTTCCCTTTCTTCTTTAATCCCAGGTGTGTCAGGTGAGTGCACAGCAGCCTGTTCAGACAGAGCTGTTGATGCGGCACCACCAGCTGCAGTCTCGCCTTGCCACGCTGAAGATAGAAAATGAAGAGGTGAGAGTGCACATGAGTCTCAGAGGGCTGAAGGTAGCCGGTATCAGCGTTTCATCTCAGTGCACAGTAATGTTCTTTTCTGCTGATTCAGATGGAGATGACTAAATATATTGAGTCATATAAAGGCGTTAAACCATTAAAGGTTGATTCCTGTATTTTCAAACCTGGGCCCTATTTTTTCAACCAATAAGACAAACAAACTTACCAATCGAGGCATTGATAGAGCAGCAACCCATGTTCTGCAAGCTGAAATTACAGCTTTTACAACAACAGAGTTTGGTGACTTTGAACAGAGCCATAAAATGGCTGATTCTGCTTTAAGAAAAAGTAATTTTACTCTTAAAGAAAAGGTCGCACTCTGTAGGGATCCTTTCCAATTTATTGTCAGACACTTAGAATAACAATCTGTGCCTTTTAGTTGACATACTTTGACTGGCGCATTTGCCTTCAAGTGTTACATTCCAGCCATTGCAACCGATTTCACAGCTGCCGGTTGAGTTAGAGCCAAATCATGACACAAGTTATCTCAGGGCACTTCATATAGAGCAGGTCTAAACCATACAATATTAGTCACTCAACAGACTCAACAGTTCCCACCATGAGCAAGCACTAAAGTGGCAGGTAACCTCCTTTTAACAGATAGAAACCTCAAGCAGAACCAGGTTCTATTGTGGATGGCCTTCTGCCACAACCTGTTTAGGCTGAGGAAATCTACTTGTCCAATTTCAAAGTTTTTTGTACTGATTAGTCATTTTGGTCGTAGAATATTTAAAGATAGGGCACAGGTTTAAAAATATCAGAAATTACCCTTTAAATATAGTCGTTGCTGGGTCGTAACATCATCTTTTTGCATGCTTTCGTGTATATTCATTCATGTACGGTAAATGCAGGAGTTCCTTCAGGAAATTGTTTAGTGAGGGTGGTTGTATCTGGGATGGTGGTCAAAACCCTAAAAACACAAACCTTGGGCTTTGTAGAGAAACATGATGTGCACATAATAGTCTGAGCTACTGAGTAAAATTTCAAAGTGCAGAGGCCATTGTGAAATAATGTTGCAGGAAATGAATGTCTTATCGCTCAAACAATCAATCAGCTGCGACCACGTGTGGCAGAACAGGAAGATGTGTTAAAGATGGATATCTGCTGTTCTATTAGTAGAATGGTCTGCAACAGAGGTATTTTAGAAAGAGTTTTTACAAATTTGAGCTTGCTATTATACAAATTTTAACAATTTTATGTAGGGCTAGGCAACATCCACATTTTATTTATATTTACATTGTATCATTAATTCATCCAGCCTTCATTTTATTGGAAATGTTTGATATTTACTGCTTTTTTTTAGATAGTTAAACAAAGAGATAAATATAACTCTCACATTTGTCTGTTAAATATGAATCTACAACCAGCAGCTGCTTAGCCTAGAGTAGCTTAGCAGAAACACTGTAAATAGGGAAAGAGCTAGCCTGGGTCTTTCTGTCAAAATCCACTTAACATCATCTCTAAAGCTCAATAAGTAAAATAATTTATCTTGTTTGTTTATCCATATAAAAATATGTAGTGCAAAAATGAAAAATTGCACATTGACAAGCAGTTATGGAACATAATGTGTTAATGAGTTTTTTAGAAGTGCTGAAAAGGAGAATTTTGTTACCTAGCTGTTAGGCTGGCTGTTTTCTGTATTTATGCTAAGCTAAGCTAACTGCCTACTGGCAGCAGCTTTATATTTACCTTTACAGGTGGGACAGTGGTATAAATTTGACTGAAATGCTTTGAGGCTGTGAAAATCCTCTGCTGTTGCCATGGTAATGAGTGTCCAAATCAGTATCCAAATGCTTCAGCAAAAGACTGAGAGAGTGAGAAGTGAAGCTTCTCTATGCCGTTTAATTAGTCTGAAAATCCATGCACATAAAAAATGACATGTGCACATGAAACAACACAGAAAAGCCTAATGAGGGGACATTTTTGCTTTGTGTGTACAAATTTGCAAGCTCGACCCTCCATACGTGCTGTGTCCGTCTCCCCTCCTGTCCGTATCGCTCATTAGAGTCATAATAGGAGAAAAATAAGAAAGCTTGTGTTACGCCCCCATGCCAAAATTTAAAATATTCACAGGTGATTCTCACTGAAGCTTTGAAGCCAAAGCAAAATGGTATTTAGGACAATCTTCTTGTTCATTTCTCAGTGAAAAAGAGAATAAGCCTATTCACCAAAATGTTGAACTATTCCTTTAAGAAAGATGGGACATAAAAACACTTAATTTGAAAAGCTGCTTCTCTATTATGACCCTCTAACAGACAGATAATTTCTGTCATGTTAGGAATTAACACTCCTACAGTTTGTAGCTCATCAAAGGGCTGTTTGTCAGCACCTGAGGTGTTTTAATACCTCCTTTAGCTTTTCTGTATTTTAAACTGGGATTGGCAGCCAACGCCCTCACTTCTGTCACATGTAAGAAAAACAACCAGTCCTCATGACTGTCACCCTGCATTTCCGTTCATCTCCAGTCTGACACTGACCCGTGGGGTCGTCTCCTGCCTCCACTGGGGGCCACTCCAGCATGCGGAGTCACCAAGGCCACCGTGACTCACGTAGACCTGTTTAAAGGTCACCGCCAGGGTGTGTATAAGTGTCAGAGCCTGTCTGCTATGAATATGGAAATGCACGCTGCCTTCCTGTCTGCCACACATGGAAGGAACATAGTTAATCTTTCATGTCACGACGCTTCATGCAAGGAAGCTAATTACTCTGTTGTTTATGGTGTGTCAGTCAGAGAGCTGTGAAAATGGCCTGCAGTGTTTGAATCTTAGACTGTGCTGGCTTCTTTTCACCATACAGCTTGTTTGTGACACTGAGAGGATGTATTTGGATGTACATTACAATATTTGTGTTGTTATTGTGCACAACTCACTTAATTAGGGTTCTAACCCCGAAGGGGTAGAACCCTTCTAAGATTGTACCGGTTTATTATTAGGGTTCTAACCCCGAAGGGGTAGAACCCTTCTAAGATTGTACCGGTTTATTATTATTATTATTATTTTTTGTTGTCTGCCGCTTGAGCTAAAATTCCCGTGAGCTGGAATGAGCCAGAAACCTGAAAATTGGCCCAATGATTGGAAATGATGTGCATCAACTTTTATTAAAATATGAGCCCAGTCGGCCACATGGTGGCGCTGTAATTAAGGCTTAAAAATGACTTTTTGGGGAGGCCACGCCCCTCACACCATAAGTCTGATTGACTTGAAATTTGACACACAGGTCCAGCTCAATGTCCTCTAAAAAAAAGCCTCTAGGACCATGAAGGTCCGTCATACTAGATTTTTTGCTAATTTGCATAATTTGAAAAACAGTAAAATGACATAAACTTTTACAATTTTGACTCCATCAACACCAAATTTGGTACAGAGCTTTGGGGGATGACCAGACACATTTCTATTACAAATGAGCCAGATTGACCAAAAAACACGGCCGCCACGGACCAATGAATCTTCGCTGTGGGCGGAGCTTAGAATTGATTGGCCATAACTCCCACACCCTTTGACCTATCATCACCAAACTCGGTGGATAGGTCCACAATGAGACTTGGCAGCTGCCTACCAAAGCATTTTGAGCTCAGCCTATAGGGGGCGCTATAAAGCCACACATCTGTATCTCAAAGACCGTTGGATGGAATTTCACCAAATTTGGTATGCATGCTCTAGGGGTGGCTATTAACTAATATCTTGAGTGCCATGTTGATAGGTGCAAGTGGGCGTGGCCTATTCGTCATTATTAATTTATGACCAGCTGGAAGGACCTAGGGACATGAAACTTGGTACATGGACTATAAATGACATCCAAATATTGCTCAAAAAAATTGGTCCCAATCGGCCTCATGGGGGCGCTATAACATAGAGTTTAAGTTTGAAAGGCTCTGCCCGCCGCACCGCAAGTGCTATTGACTTGAAATTTTACACACACGTCCTCCCGATTATCCTCTACAAAAAAGCCTCTTGCACCATGAACGCCGCCCTTACAGAATTTTTGCTAATTTCAATAATGTTAAAAACAGTAAAATGACATAAACTTTTACAGTTTTGACTCCATCACCACCAAATTTGGTACACGGCTTTGGGGGATGACGAGACACATTTCTATTACAAATGAGCCAGATTGGTCAAAAAACACGGCCGCCACGGACCGATGAATCTTCGCTGTGGGCGGAGCTTAGAATCCATTGGCCATAACTCCCACACCCTTTGACCTATCGTCACCAATCTTGGTGGGTAGGTCCACAATGAGACTTGGAAGCACACCCTAAAAAAGACTTTATGATTGGCACATAGGGGGCGCCACCGCCATTCCCAGATATTCCCGTTTTTTCCCAAACCGTTTTCCCATTGAAAATGAATGAGGGAATCTTCAAAAATCACCTTTTTTCAAACGGTAACTACCGATTCATACTTTCACCTAGAAACTCCATTCAAACTGGAAAATGTTCAGCAATTCCTTGACTTTTTACATGTGATTCAACTTTTCAATACCTTTCAAACTTTCCAAAATATTCAGTGTTTTCTGAAACTTGGTTATAATGGAAGTGGATGAGAAAATCCTTCAAACTCACTCATCTTCACCCACGCTTCACCAACTCATACATTCACGTAGAAACTCCATTCCAACTCTGAAACGTCGACATTGCCGTCGACTTTCAGTGACCGATTCATTTTTTCCATATCTCTTTTAGTTTTTCTACACCAGCTGTTTAAAAATCATGAAATTTTCAGCCCTTCTCAGAATTTATAATGGGTGTGTATTGCGTGGAATGTTGCAACTTAGAGTGGGTGATGTCATCGCTAGAGTGCACAGCACCTCTGAAATCATCAAGAAATTTTCTCTTAAACTTGCCGTTGTGGCCGCATCGTTCACTCTACGTACACAAATTGTACACCAAATTGTAGGAAAAACTGTTCCGGTCGCAGAGGTGCAACCGCTGAAGAAAACGGATTTAGGGTTTTGGCTGCAGGCGGTCTGAAACGACAACAAGTCCGACCACCTGCCCCATTCGCTCCCATGTTAAGTGAGAGCCAAAATTTCTGGAAGAAAGCAGACCCTTCCAGTTATGTCCATCGTGGCTCTGGCCTCATTTTTCACCCCACAGAAATGAAATTCACACCTTTGCGATCCGCATCCCGTCCTCTCGCCGACGGTGTGCTTTTTGTAGCTGTAGCACTTACGGTTTTTCATTAAACAGTTGGAGTTTGAGAGGAACTTTTGGCTCAGTTTCTGCCTTTTCTCGGTGTATTTAAATATGACTGTGCTGTGACACACAGGCGATTGGCTGAATCAACTCCAGCCGTTCGGCCAATCGTCTGTGTGTCACAGCACAGTTTAAAGAGTTGGAGTTTGACAGGGAACTTTTGGCTCAGTTTCTGCCTTTTCTCTGTGTATTTAAATATGACTGTGCCATTGCAGACCGGCGATTGGCTGAATCGACTCCAGCCGTTCGGCCAATCGTCTGTGTGTCACAGCACGGTCAAATTTGGAAAACAGAGAAGTGGCTTTGAGGTATACTTAAGTAAAGAGATGGTCTTCCTGTCTGAACTTTCACTTACCTTCATTTAGGTCAAATCATAATAGTACACTCACATCTGTGTCTTTAGCCTTACAGAATCTTTTACAGCCTCTCCCATATTATCTCCACATTTCTCCCAAAATGATCATGATCGTGGAACTGTGATTGCTTAAACATTAAAATACCTATTGAAACTTTGAAATACACATCGATAGGTACAATTTCAATGTATGTTTTGATGTTCAAATGGAGTCTCTGTGTGAAAGTATACCACAAATGTCATTAGCGTGTAGGCTGGCTGAAAAGCCGATTACAAGAAACGTGTGACTTGGAAAGAGTATGTGTCGCTTGGAGCTTTCGGGGACAGGGTGGGGAACGTCTTGCGCTACGGCAGATGAGGGTCGCGCTGGGTGGTGGGGGTCACGGTGGCTGGTTTTGGGGCGGAACAGGTTAGAACCCGCAAATTGCCGCTTGCGGCTATATTTATTATTATTATTATTATTATTATTTTTTGTTGTCTGCCGCTTGAGCTAAAATTCCCGTGAGCTGGAATGAGCCAGAAACCTGAAACTTGGCCCACTGATTGGAAATGATGTGCATCAACTTTTATTAAAATATGAGCCCAGTCGGCCACATGGTGGCGCTGTAATTAAGGCTTAAAAATGACTTTTTGGGGAGGCCACGCCCCTCACACCATAAGTCTGATTGACTTGAAATTTGACACACAGGTCCAGCTCAATGTCCTCTACAAAAAAGCCTCTAGGACCATTAAGGTCCGTCATACTAGATTTTTTGCTAATTTGCATAATTTGAAAAACAGTAAAATGACATAAACTTTTACAATTTTGACTCCACCAACACCAAATTTGGTACAGAGCTTTGGGGGATGACGAGACACACTTCTATTACAAATGAGCCAGATTGATCAAAAAACACGGCCGCCACGGACCAATGAATCTTCGCTGTGGGCGGAGCTTAGAATTGATTGGCCATAACTCCCACACCCTTTGACCTATCATCACCAAACTTGGTTGATAGGTCCAAAATGAGACTGGGCAGCTGCCTACCAAAGCATTTTGAGCTCAGCCTATAGGGGGCGCTATAAATGCCACACATCTGTATCTCAAAGACCGTTGGATGGAATTTCACCAAATTTGGTATGCATGCTCTAGGGGTGGCTATTAACTAATATCTTGAGTGCCATGTTGATAGGTGCGAGTGGGCGTGGCCTATTCGTCATTATTAATTTATGACCAGCTGGAAGGACCTAGGGACATGAAACTTGGTACATGGACTATAAATGACATCCAAATATTGCTCAAAAAAATTGGTCCCAATCGGCCTCATGGGGGCGCTATAACATAGAGTTTAAGTTTGAAAGGCTCTGCCCGCCGCACCGCAAGTGCTATTGACTTGAAATTTTACACACACGTCCTCCCGATGATCCTCTACAAAAAAGCCTCTTGCACCATGAACGCCGCCCTTACAGAATTTTTGCTAATTTCAATAATGTTAAAAACAGTAAAATGAATAAACTTTTACAGTTTTGACTCCATCAACACCAAATTTGGTACACGGCTTTGGGGGATGACGAGACACATTTCTATTACAAATGAGCCAGATTGGTCAAAAAACACGGCCGCCACGGACCAATGAATCTTCGCTGTGGGCGGAGCTTAGAATCGATTGGTCATAACTCCCACACCCTTTGACCTATCCTCACCAATCTCGGTCGGTAGGTCCACAATGAGACTTCGAAGCACACGCTAAAAAAGATTTTGAGATTGGCACATAGGGGGCGCCACCGCCATTCCCAGATATATCCCATTTTTCCCCAAACCGTTTTCCCATTGAAAATGAATGAGGGAATCTTCAAAAATCACCTTTTTTCAAACGGTAACTACCGATTCATACTTTCAGCTAGAAACTCCATTCAAACTGGAAAATGTTCAGCAATTCCTTGACTTTTTACATATGATTCAACTTTTCAATACCATTCAAACTTTCCAAAATATTCAGTGTTTTCTGAAACTTGGTTATAATGGAAGTGGATGAGAAAATCCTTCAAACTCACTCATCTTCACCCACGCTTCACCAACTCATACATTCACGTAGAAACTCCATTCCAACTCTGAAACGTTGACATCGCCGTCGACTTTCAGTGACCGATTCGTCTTTTCCATATCTCTTTTAGTTTTTCTACAGCAGCTGTTTAAAAATCATGAAATTTTCAGCCCTTCTCAGAATTTATAATGGGTGTGTATTGCGTGGAATGTTGCAACTTAGAGTGGGTGATGTCATCGCTAGAGTGCACAGCACCTCTGAAATCATCAAGAAATTTTCTCTTAAACTCGCCATTGCGGCCACATCGTTCACTCTACGTACACAAATTGTACACCAAATTGTAGGAAAAGCCGTTCCGGTCGCAGAGGTGCGACCGCTGAAGAAAACGGATTTAGGGTTTTGGCCGCAGGCGGTCTGAAACGACAACAAGTCCGACCGCCTGCCCCATTCGCTCCCATGTTAAGGGAGAGCCCAAATTTCTGGAAGAAAGCAGACCCTTCCAGTTATGTCCATCGTGGCTCTGGCCTCATTTTTCACACCACAGAAATGAAATTTACACCTTTGCGATCCGCATCCCGTCCTCTCGCCGACGGTGTGCTTTTTGTAGCTGTAGCACTTACGGTTTTTCATTAAACAGTTGGAGTTTGAGAGGAACTTTTGGCTCAGTTTCTGCCTTTTCTCTGTGTATTTAAATTTGACTGTGCCATTACCGACCGGTGATTGGCTGAATCGACTCCAGCCGTTTGGCCAATCGTCTGTGTGTCACAGCACAGAGGAACTTTTGGCTCAGTTTCTGCCTTTTCTTGAATTTGACTGTGCCATTGCCGACCGGCGATTGGCTGAATCGACTCCAGCCGTTTGGCCAATCGTCTGTGTGTCACAGCACAGTTGAAACAGTTGGAGTTTGAGAGCAACTTTTGGCTCAGTTTCTGCCTTTTCTCAGTGTATTTAAATTTGACTGTGCCATTGCCGACTGGTGATTGGCTGAATCAACTCCAGCCTTTCAGCCAATCGTCTGTGTGTCACAGCACAGTCAAATGTGGAAAACAGAGAAGTGGCTTTGAGGTATACTTAAGTAAAGAGATGGTCTTCCTGTCTGAACTTTCACTTACCTTCATTTAGGTCAAATCATAATAGTACACTCACATCTGTGTCTTTATTTTACAGCCTCTCCCATACACAACCATTATTATCTCCACATTTCTCCCAAAATGATCATGATCGTGGAACTGTGATTGCTTAAACATTAAAATACCTATTGAAACTTTGAAATACACATCGATAGGTACAATTTCAATGTATGTTTTGATGTTCAAATGGAGTCTCTGTGTGAAAGTATACCACAAATGTCATTAGCGTGTAGGCTGGCTGAAAAGCCGGTGTGACTTGGAAAGAGTATGTGTTGCTTGGAGCTTTCGGGGACAGGGTGGGGAACGTCTTGCACTACGGCAGATGAGGGTCACGCTGGGTGGTGAGGGTCACGGTGGCTGGTTTGGGGCGGAACAGGTTAGAACCCGCAAATTGCCGCTTGCGGCTATATTTTCATATGTTTTTATGTAATTATATTTAACAGAGATATTGTAATTCAGTGTAGCTCAAATTAAAGCGTCAGCTGATTGCTGTGTATACAGGTGAGGAAGACTCTTGACGCCACCATGCAGACACTTCAGGACATGCTCACAGTGGAGGACTTTGATGTGTCAGAGGCCTTCCAGCACAGCCAATCCACAGAGTCGGTCAAATCGGCTTCCTCTGACTCCTACATGAGCAAGGCAAACATCAGCAAGAGACGAGCCAATCAGCAGGAGACCGAGGGCTTCTACTTCACTGTGAGTTCACAGACACATGAGAGCATGAGAAGTTTCTGCAGCATGAAACTACCTGGTATAAAAATAATCCCGTCACTATTTGTCTTTTTATCTGTTTCTTATCTGCAGAAGTACAAGGAGTACTTGAATGGCAGCAATCTCATTGTGAAACTGCAGGCCAAACATGACCTTCTGAAGCAGACGCTAGGAGAAGGTAAGATGTGTTGTGCATAATGCATTAGTGGAGCGGAAAGTGGTCTTTTACTAGTCTATCTTTTACATTAGGTTTAGTATTAAATAGATAAATTGAAGAAAAACTATAATAACAGAACTAGAGTTCAATTACAAAGATACATTACATAGGTCTACATGCTAAATGTATTCAGCTCTACATTATGTACCTGAAGTTCCCTCCATATTTTTAGGAAGAGAATGAATACAGAATTTATACTGAATTAATTATTTACTTGACAACTTGACAATTTTTGGACCTAAAAGAGTATCACTGAAAGAAATCCCCAATATTTCATGGTGAGGAGTACTTTGCTCGAGGGCTAAGACATGCCATAGCGTGTTTATATATTTAATGCAAATTATCCCGAGTCAAAAGTGTGAATCAAGGACACTAAAAAAAGAGGGAGGGATCAGGACATCTTTATAAAGCATTCTATACTCTGCTTGGTGCCAGACTTTGGTGCCAATTCTATTTAGACCTATGGGCGATGCACGGAGAAGCACACTAAAACCCAACATATGTATGTTTTATGACCTTTGATAAAGATGTGCCACTTCAGAGAATAACATATTGACTGATTTTTCCAAATGGGTGCATTAGTTTATATGCTGGTGGTCTCTGATAGCATACTTTACAGGGCTTGTGGGTATGGCAATATCACAAATTCCAATGGAACATTTACAAACCTCTGATTGCAAATTGTGCATTGGCTCTACACTAACCCTTAGCTACAAAACATGTATACTGTATATTGTATAGAACATTAGCTATTATTAGCATGATAAAACAGCCTCCGGGTCAAAATAAAAAGAAGAGAGAAGGAATAATACAGAGTTAGTTAACAATATTTATTTATCCTAAACTAACTTGCAACTTTTTTTGTTTGCCTTATGAGCATTTTAATTTGACTCGCTATAAGACCTGTATAGTATGCCTATAACTATCTTTGGATATAGTGATATAGTTCATGAAACAAGCGCACCAGTCGTTCTTACCACCATGTGTATGTTTGTGAATCAGAATCATTTTCGACTGACAGGTTTTCACCCGCTGCCTGCAATCTGCATACTGACACACCCCCTTTTCTCTATTTAAGGAAATATGTTTGCATAGGAAAGTGTAGAGAAAATGGTGAAATAGCTGTAACTTCACATTCAGGTCAAATCAGGCATTGCTGCAGTGTGTGGGGGTGTTTATTTGTGTTTAGAGCTTAACCGCTGTGAAACAATTAGGAAATAATGTTTTATTTCTCTGATTTACCTGGTTTCAACCAGCACTGAGCACCACCTCTCTCCATTCAGTCTGTACCACAGACACACTGCTGCACTGTCCATGTCTGAGGAGGAAGCCAGTAAATCAGAATAATAACTCCTTGGGCTGCAATAACTGAAGTGGTGCATGTTGTGTTTTGTCTCGGGAGAAACAGACTGTGTCTGAGACGAAAAAAAATGGTTTGACATTAAAGTTGATGCCTTAAAAAAAAGAAGAAGAAGCATAATAATAATAATAATAATAATAATAATAATAATAATAATAATAATAATAATAACAATTATTATTATATCAAATCAATAATAAATCACCAATAGAAACTTATAAGACTTTTCTTAAGTCTCTTTTAGTGAATCTGGTTTTGATACAACCAGGCTGTCATCATTTGTGTATATGCATGGTCTAAGGCAGTTCTAAATTTGGTCCAAAAGTAGGAACAAATTCAGGTAAGAAAATATTGTTGAATCCCAAATTTGTGCCTAAAATGTTTGTGTGCATGGTTAAGAGAGGCATTTCTTCATCAAAGGTCATACGGCATAGATATGTTGGGTTTTAGTGTGCTTCACCATGTATCTCCCATAAGCTTCAATAGAACTGGCACCAAAGTCTGGCACAGATAATGACCTTTCTTTCTTTTTTTTGACTGACTGTGACACTGACTGTGTGTGCTATATATACATATATATATATATAGCACACACAGTCAGTGATACAGCTTCTTGTGGATATATAATGGTATATATAGTAGAATTTGATTGATAATTTCCATGAAAATGCTCTGCTTTTAGACAACAAAGATAAAAGGAATATTTTGTGTTCAAGCTGCATCTACTAAAGCACACAGAACCTTTTACCTAGGAAATTTAATTAGACAACATGAAGTTGGGGAATCTAAATTCATTTTGAACTCTGTCATGCTCATGAAAATAATAGAATACATACACAAGTTGTCATTCAGTTGACAGCTTGACATCCTCTGGACTGAAAAGAGTCTCAGGGTAGAGAAGACAGAAAAAACCCTGGACTAATAGTGCTGCATTTTGAAGGGTATTACTTGCCAACACTTTGTACATATATTTCTCATATTTAATATGTGTTAACCTCAGCCAAAAGAGTGAATACAAATGTGCATTCCACATCTTTGTGTTTCTCCTTCAAACTCATGCAAACCCCTGCTTCGGGGTTGGAGTTATGTGTGTTTGACATAAATCAGGATTGTGCTGGAAGCTGCTTTACACATGACGTGATCCCTGAACAAACATTTCTGATTGACTGATCAAAGTAAGGCCTTAATTTGTTTGCGTACAGTGTGATGTGTGCGTGTGCAAATGTGGTGCACATATCATGAACTCATCACACTGTACAAATCAGCTCCCACAGCCTCCCACTCTCGTTGCCCCTGGATACATTTTCTACTTTGCAGAGTGAGTAGACAGGCCATCCCCTTCTGGGGCTCTTGTGCTGTTTCTAGGGCGACCACTGAATGACCGCTGCCTGGCGGTGAGTCAAATACAGCCATGGCGCTCACCCCATTGAGGCTGGCTGAATAGATGCCCGTTTTCTCATCAACACCCCTTTCCGTCTCCATCTGCCAGCTCGTATAGTCGGCCAGCACTCAACCGTACAGCTAACTTCTGTGATTGTAAAACTAGCGTATACTAATTTAGTCTCTTTCTCTTCTCGTTTTTGCTTTCAGGGGAGAGGGCTGAATATGGAACAACAAGGTAAGACGTCTAGTGACAAGAGGGTGAATAAAGTAGGCGATGATGTGTAAAATCCTTCCTGTGTCCCTGGATGTGGCAGGGATGAAATCACACTGTGGGAATAGTCTCAACTTCTCCCCTGTTTCTTGAACAAAGGGTTCGAACCTAATTAGAGAAGGTGGTGCTCAGAGTCGTTCTTCCTAGTCTCTGTCTGTTAAAAATGTTAAGATAAATGAAATGCCAGTGAGATGGATGAGATGGATGAATGTCCTGCTGTTGTTCTATTTATAAACAATTCAGTGTGCAGAAAATGAACAAATATTGACAAGGCAGGCTCATGACTAATTGAATACTTGGGTTACCTATTTTCATCTGTGGCACATTTCATTAAATGCAGTCAGATCTTTATTGAATTTTGTGCGTGGTAATTTCCTCTCGTCATTGTCCCTGACTTTGATAAAGTTTGCTACAGCAAGATCAATTTACAGGGATAGTTTCACTGTTGGGGGAAATTTGCTTATTTGTTTTTTTGCTGAGAGGTGAGCTTAGCTCCTCCCCGTTTTGACGCATCATTTGTGACACTGTAATAACATTACTGCTACGTTACAGTCACAACATTTCCATTAGTAGCGTTGCTGCTTCATTGTCGAAACGTTGCACTGTAACAGATATTCTGTCATGTTTTTGCAATATCTGTTCAACGTCCCCTGCCTGACATTTCTTGTACTAAGAAAATGACGTTGCTGCAACATTACTAAAACATCATAACATCTCTAAAAAATGGTGAAAACATTGGGACAACATATCAGTGACATTTAAGATAACATGCCAGCGATGACACTGGAATTTCTCTTGGTAGGTCGCTGGAACGTCACGTCACAGACATTTTGTTGTAACTACATTCCTGCTCCTAACAGTAGGAGTAGTAGGAATCTAGTTGGAGGTCAGACATTTTTGAGTTCAGAGTTGTCTTGAATGCAGCATAATTCTTGGAAAGAAAGCATATAAGCATATTTCCCAAATTGTCAAACTGTTCCTCTAAGTTTCAACATTGCTATGTATGTTTTGGAGGCACAAATTGCTGAACTTAAGACATGTAAACAAATACATTTTATAAAAAATGTCAATGTCAAGCTGTATTTTGATGTATACTCATACCAGTTGCATTATTATTCATATTTACCATGTACCAACCATACACCCCCCACCATCTCCCCAGGCCCCCCACTCTTCCCCCTAAGCCCCAGAGAATGCGGAAGTCTAGACCTCGCTCCATTTTTAACCGTAAGCTGTTTAACGGCAATATGGAGGCCTTCATTCAGGTATTAGCCCATCTGTGCTCTTTGTCTCTCCGTGAGCTCAGCTGTCTCGCTAGCAGTCCTTGGGGGTTCTCTTGCCTTTGCCCACTCTTTTACCCAAATGTTGGCTCACTCATGCACTTTCCTCTTGCTCATTGCCTTGTCTTCACAGCCTTGCAAATCAGGAAAGACAGGGTGAGGTGAAAACCGATCAATCAGGTTCTGGAGGTGGTTTGATTTCATAAACACTGCGTTGGTGCGGGTTGTTTCTTTTTGACGCGCTTCCTCCTGTGAGCCCCAGGCCCCCCAGACGCGGAATACATTTGGCTTCATGAATGTCAGTTGGCCATGCACCAGCCGTATTAGGCTATGCAAATAAACACATGGCCACATCCACTCTAATGCTCAATCAAACAGGGACTGGCAGAGCGAGTGTGCGTCAACAGCACCGGAGATAAACATCAGGATTCAGTAGAGCTAAAAGATCAGTCGACTGGAAGAAAATAATTTGATAAGCAATGAGTCGTCACTTTTCAAGCGAAAATTCCAAAAGTCCCATTTTTCAAGTTCTAACTTGTCTCAGTTTTCTCCTTACATTTATTTCATATAATAGTAAACTGAATATCTTTAGCTTTTAGAGCGTTGGTAGGAAAAATGCAAGTAATTTAATGACACCTTTGGCTTTTGGATATTGTGATGGGCATCTGTCATTATATTCTGACATACTGAATTATTCATAGTCAGTGTGTTGCCTACAGTAGAAGCCAGTTGCCAGGCTCTCAGTTTGGAGAGTTACAGAGAAGTACCAGTGAGGAAGCAAAGCAATGTACTGCTGTGGACAGGGTCAGCAGCAAAACCAAACAAATCGATATCAGTTTAAGTGTATGTTATATTCAGAAACTTTTCACCACTTCACCTTGAAATCAGACAGCCTTTTCTGGTGGGAAGCTTATATGACCTAAATATCGCTCTCTCCAAACCAGATACACTCCACTGGAGGAATCGGTAATTTCACTTCGAAGACCACAGGAGTTGCTGATCTGTTGCTGCCTCAGTCAGTTAGTTTGTTTATGTAATTGTGTGACTTTGGTGAGTCCGAACTTATCTTACATAACAGCATGAACAGTCTAACAGATCAAGGCAGCAGTAAGTCAGTAACTTCCTTGTTCTGCAGTGTAAAATTACAGATTTCTCCAGTGGAGTCCGGTTATATTGGAGAGAGCGGTATTTGGCTTACATAACGCTGGTGTCCTGTGGGAGAAGGCTGTCTGATAGCAACGTAAAGTGGTGAAAACTGTCTGAACATAGTGTACACTTAAATTTTTAGGTGGCTAAAGTACACGTTGCTGCTGACCCTGTCCATAGCAATTCATTGCTTCCTGCTCTGGTACTCCTGATGCTTCTCCTAACTGGGGGTATGCCAACTGCCAGCTACTGTACATAACAAACTGACTAACAGTGAGTACTTCATACTGCCCCAGTTCATAATCTGAACTAAAAGGGTGCCTCTGTAGCTCAGTTGGTAGAGTGTGTGCCCCATGAACTGAGGCTGTTAGTCCCCTGCAGTGGCCGCCGGTTCAACTCCTACCTGCGACCCTGCTGCTGCGTGTCAACCCTTCTCTCTCTGTCCCCTTTCCTGTCATATCTTCAGCTGTCCAAGCCAAACCCCCCCCCAAACTATCCCTTTAAGAGAACAAACGATTCAATCAATTAATCCAGGTAAAAATGGGCAGATAACTGGGTGCAGAAAATAACGAGTTAGCTGCAAACCTAGAATTCCGTTTTTATTTTTCCTCTCCATCGAACAGTCCGAAAGAAGAGCTTTACTGTTTGTTGCCTCCGCCCCCCTATCCTCTCGAGTAGCACCCTCCCCCCACCCCACCCCCCTCACACACCCCCCGCCGAGCCATGTCCTCATGTCTCACACCCCACAAGGCACTGATGCTTTGGCTCTTCTCTCAGGCCAGGCCTCCTCTTTTTCTCTCTCTCTCTGTACGATCTGTCTCTCCCTCTCACTAACCTGTTGTGGTTGTTGTTGCCTCTCTTCCTCTCTGTCTACGTGCCTTACTGCTCTCTGCCCAGGGGAAGACGGAATGTCCGTGCCAGGAGTCAGGTACTCTGTCTTATAGCAGGGCGGGGGTCTTTATCACACTGTGTTTGTTCAGTATGCTAACATGTCTGTGCCTCTGTCCTGTTGGCATCCCTGTGAAAATACTGCAGTAATAGTAATATATGGTGGTGCAAACACCAACATGTTGTTGTTCTGCTTATTTTTTTTGTTAATATCAGTTATTGAAAAACTTATTAAATGATTAACGATGTTCTCTCAAGTCTGTGAAGTTAATTAATTTGAGGGGCCGCCTCTACAAACTTCTGATGATAACACCCTTCTGGCATGACTACTTATTTTCCATTACTTTCTGCTCATGTGCTTCCGATAATGATCATTTCAATCTGTCTGTAGGACTCAGGGCAGCCTATACCAGTGGTGGTTGAGAGCTGTGTTCGGTACATCAATCTGTATGGTAGGTGCCTGTTATGTTCGTCTTTCCACCAAATTAATGCCCACACAGTATCCTATATTTTCTCATACTCCGTGTCTCCCACTTTTTATATACATTTTTTCATGAAAATTATTTGCTTAAGCAGTTGTGTCAGAGAATCATACAATTTTTATTCTTAGTGCTTGTGAATTTGTAGATTTCTCAGTTTTAAAGGTCCAATATGTAAGATTAAGGAGCATCTACTGGCAGAATATAACAGAAATGGAATATAGTATTCCTAACTGTATAATCACTTAAGAGTAACAATCATTGTGTTTTTGAGCTGTTTATATCCACAGAGTTCTGGGGCTCTCTTCAAAAGAAGCTGCCATGTTGCACCACCATGTTTGTACACCAAATATACACCAAAACCAAGTACTCACTCTAAATAGGGCCTTTTCACATTTTTTGCAAGTTTGGCAGCCACCGTAGGTTCTCCTACACATTTAAAAGGGGAGGGTCAGGCTACATGCAGTGTGCAAGCTCACCACAAGATGCCACTAAAGCCTGCATACCGGTTCTTTAAAAGACTGGGCTACTTTGGAAACATGGCAGCTGATTCTAAGGTAACAAAAACTTATGAACATAATATCCTATTTCTGCCAGATTCTGTGGTTAAATCCTCGTGAATCTTACACGCTTGACCTTTAAAAGTGTATTAAACAGGGTATATGATCCACCATATCTTTAATAGGAATGGCCATTATAATGGCTCAGGTACTACTGGGGCAGCGTTTGCAGAGCTGGACATAGCTGGTTTTTAATGCAAAAGCAGGAGCTGCTATGAGTGTCCAACTATGGCGTAAGATAAGGAAAAAAAATGAAGACTCCTGAAAAGTCGGCAGAGGTTATATCCGTGCTGAAGCCTGCTACTGATCTGAACAATGATAAGCCAACATTGGCAACTGAGAGGCTGGGAAATGAGAAGCCCGCCTGTCATTTGCCCAAGGTGGTAACTCATGTGTCTAACAAAGAAACCCACTAGATCAGCTACTGGATTGTTTTGACAGTAGTGCCTGAGGCTGGTTACTAGCAGATTAGATTGGTATCAAATTGGGACCTTTACTGCCACCAACTATAGACAAATAGAATTTATCTTCTAACTTTCAATTAAGTTCTTTCAGATCCATGCTTGTAGTTGCTAATGACCAGCCTCAGCCAACTCCACAGTAGTCTTAGCCTGCCTGAGCCATATACAGTGTCAGTCACACAGAAAGCAAGCACTACATGCCACTTAAGATGAATGGTTGACACAACACAATGTCTCAAAATCAAAGTCCAACAAAATCAGATCTCATTAAATCAAGTGCTTATTAGTGACAGTGTTTGAGAAGATTGTAGTTGGACAGATATGTAATTATCATTTCATCTGGTGTAATGACTAAAAGCAAATCATTCATTGCCCTAAGGAAAAGAAAAAAAACAGCTAATTCACTAAAAATGTCTACCTTAGACCTTAATGACTAATCAGCCTTAGAAATCAGAGGGCAGCGTTAATCTTATTTCACCTTCTTTAATTTTGCTGCTCTCACCTGCCATATTTAGTCTCACACCATTTTGCACCATTTTGTCACATACACCTACCCACACTCACAATGTATATTAAACGTGTTGTTGTCTGCTTTAACCTCCTGGTTACTATTCTTATACTGTAATCGTACAAAGAAATTAAATGAAAGGTCATTTGTGCTGTTTTTTTTTTTATTTTACACCAACAGCTCTATCTGTCTGTCCACAGGTCTTCAGCAGCAAGGTATATTTAGAGTTCCAGGCTCCCAGGTCGAAGTCAACGACATTAAGAACGCATTTGAGCGAGGTGAGTCCCAGTGCGCTCGGCCATCTTCTCTTGATTGATTTTAAATTGCGTTTTGTCCACCTCAAAAGCCACAGTCTCTCCCACAGGCCTCTAAAGTGCAAATAAAGAGCTCATGTGTCACATGTAAGCCTGTAATGGACATGTGAACCATTTTACATGTATAATGCATAAGATCAACATCTTGGATTAATGATAAATGAGGAAACATTGCTGCACTCTTAATGTTTATATTAACCTCACATCTTGAAAGACACTTTGAAGACCATGTCAGTGCCATGTTACATGAACACTAGTGGTAGAGAATGATTAATGAGTGGACTGAATGTATGCTCTGTCTGTAGGAGAGGATCCACTGGTGGATGATCAGACCGATCATGACATCAACTCTGTGGCAGGCGTTCTCAAGCTCTACTTCAGGGGGCTGGAAAACCCGCTGTTCCCTAAGGAGCGTTTCCTTGACCTCATATCCACAACCAGTGAGTCACATTCCAGGAAAACCCCTGAAAAATTTAAGGGGATGCTTCAGATTATTTGAATGGGGTTGTATGAGGTACTTATCCATAGTCAGAGTATTACCTACAGTTGATGACACTCTGCACGCCCCCAGTTTGGGGAAGCAGCAGGAATTTCTGTGTAGGAAGTGAAGCAATATACTGCTGGGAAAGTGTCAGCAACAACATGTAAAATAGCTTACCTAAAAAGAAATACTATCAGCTTATGTGTTTCACTATTTTTAGAATATTTTCACCACTTTTCTGATGGGAAACTACAGTCAGATAAGCCAAATGTAGCTCTCTCCAAACCGACCAAACTCAACTGGCCAAATCTGTCATTTTACCTCTGAGAAGAGTTGCTGGTCTACCGATGCCTCAACCTCTTCAATTGTTCATGTTACAGTGTGACTTTGGTGAATCCGATATACCTTTTTAAACACCAAAGTCACCCAATAACACAAACAAACTATCAGATCAAGGCAGTGTTATACAAGCAGCTCCCATGTTCTGGAAGGTAAAATTATTGTTTTTGCCTAAGGAGTCTGGTGGATTGCAAGTGAGTGATATTTGCCTTAAATAAAGGTAGAAAAGGCTGTCTGACTGCAGAAAATATTATAAATATAGTGTACAGTTAACTTCCATGCCTGCCTGTGCAACCACACTTCAAATAATCCAAGCAATCCCTGTAAGGATTTTATTTAGAGTTGCTTTCTATAATGTTTTCACTCTATCTTTGTGTCTTTCCTTTTATTTCAGAGCTTGACTCGGGCGCAGAAAGAGCTCACCACCTTCAGCAGATAATTGTGACTCTTCAGCGGCCTGTGATCATCGTCATGAGATACCTGTTTGCTTTTCTGAATCAGTGAGTCTCGTCACAGCAAATTTCACTTGTTTGGCTCTCATCATAAAATCATACTAATTGCTTCTGTGTTTCCAGTCTTTCTCAGTACAGTGATGAGAACATGATGGACCCCTACAACCTGGCCATTTGCTTTGGTCCCACACTGATGCCAATACCAGATGACCAGGATCCTGTGTCTTGCCAGGCGCATGTTAACGAGGTCATTAAGACCATTATCATCCACCATGAGGCCATATTCCCCACCCAGCGTGAGTTGGATGGACCTGTGTATGAAAAGTGCATGGCTGGTGGGGAAGAGTACTGGTAAGTCCAACGTGTGTCAGTATATAGTTTATGGGGTGGTTGTGGCTCAGGAGGTAGAGCCAGTAGTCTCCTAATGATCATTTGATCTCCAGCTTGTAATTTGTCCCTGTAGAGATTTGTCTTAGACATTTAAACATATGGTTTTTACTTTTAACTCAAATGCATAGACCATATGCATGATTCTGTACATTTGGCTCAGTCCTCACATTTCAAATATCTTCTGGTTTTGTAGAAAGTGCTTGTAGTCGGAATGAAAAACTGAGCTGATGACAGATTATACCAGGTGATACTTAATGCAGTACTTAGTCTGGGAAAAAAGGCTTAAAAAGGCTGTGCTGTGGACATGATTCAAGGCCTTTTTTCTAGTACACAGTAGTTTTTTTACAGTTTCTTCTGTTAGGTCTTGTTTGCAGGGGCACTATCAATAAGCAGTATTTGATTATATTTTCTTGTTAATTTTGTTTTTGAGTGCACCAATTATCATATTATAACTATAACCATGCACACAGAAAAAACCTTGAATTACAAAAATAAATAATTAAAAAATGAAGATATCTGTTTTTGCAAAGAAACTCTTCTTTTATAATTTGGATGCCGCATCCAGTTGTAAATCTCATATTTCATTTGGGTTTTGTTTTTCATTTTCTGAATTTTTGTTCTTAAATAAAAAAGAAAATTAAATGAAATTCCCCAAAAATTAGTGTCAGCAATTGAGAAACACTAAAATCATACCGAGTCAGGCATTTTGTTTGATTTGGGCATCGACAGACTATCTGTCTGATCTTTTGTGTTTCTGACTCTTTGCAGTGAAAGCCCTCACAGTGAGCCAGGAGCTCTTGACGAGGTAGACAATGGTACCGGACCCAACACTAGTGATGAAGGTGAGTCACCAAACGCAGACTGCAGCCATACCTGTAAGAGCTGAAATAGTCAGAAGTGTCAAATTGGATTCTATCACATTTCTTCATATTGCACTTTGTGTTGCAGAGTTGGAGCAGATCGAGGCCATTGCCAAGTTTGACTACGTGGGCCGAAGTCCTAGAGAGCTCTCCTTCAAGAAGGGAGCCTCTTTGTTGCTCTACCTGCGAGCCTCTGAGGACTGGTGGGAGGGCCGGCACAACGGTGTGGACGGGCTGATTCCACATCAGTACATTGTGGTGCAAGACATGTGAGTAAGAGACATTTGTGAGGCCCACAAAAAGAGATTTCTTAAATATTGACCAGATATTATCTTACACCTGGCAGAGATAATGCAGTAGGTCATGTGTGTGCATCACCAACAGAGCTGGAACTCTTGTAACATTACTGGAACCATAAGCCTAATATTTTTTGTGCACATATCTGACTGTGTGCTCAAGGACCTCTCGTGGTTCCAGTGATTTTTGAAAAATCTATTTTATTGAATGCTTTGTTTTATACCAACTGTTGACTGCTCACTCCTCTCAACCAGTTGGTAGGGGCCCGCAAGACATCAACAACTGCTAAGAACAAGGCTTACCTGGTCTTTTGTGGGTCTCAGTTTGTCCTTTGTTGTGGCTCAAAAACTGACATCCATGGAAAAGTTTTGTTTCATATTAAACCAGAGCATTTATAGATTAATTCCATACTTGATATTTTATGATCAGCTAAAATTGGGCACAATAAGAGAATAATAAACTCCTGCTTTGTTATCTTCTACACCATCTCCACTGTGTGTCTGCACGGTCGCCATATTGGAGCGTTCAAGCTCTGCTAGTAAACAAATGCAGACTTCACTACAAAATTGACTAAGTGGCTTAATTCTGAACCAACTTTCATGACATTTGGTTTGTTACAAACATAAGAAATTGAGCACAGTAGTGGTTACTTGTTGGAATTAAATTCAGTTACTGGCGGTGATCTAATCAGCTCTTTGCCAAAACATTAACCTTCTGAACAGCATGCATGCAGGCTACAACCTATTAATAGGCAACACAAAGTGTAGATTATTAACAATTTCAGATTTTCTGCATTTCTCCAAAAAATGTATATTTCTGTATTGGTTATATTATTGTATTAGCTGCCTGTATACATGTAATGTTCTACATAAATAATGTTTAAATTGAGAAGTTTGGATTTATTATTCATTGTTTACTTATTAAATGTATACAGTTAGGTGACCCTGGGACACTAAGTTACAAAACCATTACACTATTGTATGCATCTGAAAGAAAACTGAAATTATATTATACAAATTTAATCAAAACTTTTGATATATTTAGATACGAACCTCTCACTATACTATACAAAGAACTTTATTCAAAACTTTGCAAATCTCCACTTGTTGCATTTGGCAGATGAGGTGGCATTGCAGTAGGTGCTTCATCGTCTGTTGCCTGTTGAGATCTTTACTGAGTGACCTCTTCTTCGAGTTTTAGTAAAACAGCATCAGAAATGCGATCCAGTCAAGAAGTTAGTACCTTGATTCTGTTGCAGTACAACGTTTTCTTTGAGCGTGGACATTTTCTATGTTATTCTTTTTTCACAAAATGCATGTTTATGTTGTTGCCGTCTTTGCGAGCTGTGTTGTGTTTTTAAAAAGCTTGGCCTCATAAAAAGTTCTTAAGAATCAGTGTTAATAAAATGCTCCTTTTTGTGTGTTTTTCTTGTTTTCTCTGTTGCGATGAAAACAAGACGAATGACCCCCCAGTCAGCAATTAGCTTTAGAGCAGTAAGGATCAGGAGCATTATTTTAACTTGACAAGCACTTAGGTAACTCCTCAGCCTTTAATTTCTGCTCCAGCCTGATAACCACTCCTGCAGCACTGGGCAGGTAACAAAATTAAAACCAAATTAAGAAGAAGAGTGATGTATGTACTACCAACAGTGGCTTCCAGGACCTGATAACTGATTAATTCTGTCTGGAAAAGTAATGAGGCTCACTGTGCTGATGACATTTTTTGATTTTTGCGTTGTTTTTGTGGCATGAATGTAATTGCTAAGGATTCTTAAGAGTGGTTTGATAGATTAAACTTTTACAAACTTCGATCTCTCAAAGTAAAAGCCAATATTAACACTTCCTGAGGACACAACCCATTAATGGAGATCAGTCTCTTCTGTCTGTCTTTATCAGGGATGATGCATTCTCAGAAAGCATTCAGAGGTCTGATAGTGCAGCCAGCAGTGGACCACACCATGATGAAAGAGCCTTATCCCGAAATGACCACCAGTCGCCTTGCGAGCACACACCTGAGCACCGCTTTGGAGCAGCATTGGGAAGGTGGGGTTAGTTTAAACTCCACATTGTGGTCACAATTAATAAATGCTTTTTTATTTACTAAAAGTTTCATCTTAACATTTTAAATTCCTGTGCAACTGTTCAGAATCCAGAAATTCACACTAATAAAACTGTGATTTTTCTTAGGGTGAGAGTGCGATCAGATGGAGCTGCAGTTCCACGCCACAGGAATGGCGCTGACAGTCACAGCCCTAGCCGAGCTCCAGACCAGCCACCTAGAGTTATGCCTCGGCCCTGCAGCCCACACAAAGTAGCTCTTAGCAGGGGCCCGACAGACAGTCCAGAGAAACGGCGTCTCACCACTTTTGGCAGTGCTGGCTGCATCAACCACCCGGACAGAAAGGCCTTCGTTGACAGCCACTCTCAAAGATCTTCACCTAGCACCACTCGGCACGCAAGTTTAGGGGATCACAAAACTTTCGAGGCTGAGGCGCTCGCGGAGGTGAGGGTACATGCTTGAAAAGACCTTGAAAGAGACAAATACAGTGGAAGCTCTGTTAACACAGACACTGCAAGTCGATTCTAGTTAAAGGAACCTGTTTGGTTTCAAAAGTAGAGGGTGAGACACATGAGGTCAGAGGTTCCTCACAAAAAAAGAAAACTTTGTGAATGCTACTCCCTGCATGCTTTCTAAATTATTGTAGTAAACAAAAATCTATGTAAATTGCGCTGCTATTAACACACCAATGCAGTCGTTTAGTTTTTGTTGACAGAGATTTTATGCTTCAATAGATCAATATTGTACATACATATTCAGAAAAAAGAATGTCAACCTGTACTGCTGTACATACCTAATATTTAATATATGATTCATATTGAATTCAGGCATACTTTTAAAAACCCGGACTTCCTCTTCCTCAGACCCCAGTACTCAGTCCCTCTCTCTCAGGTTGCAGGTACAACCTCCACCAATCAGAGGGTTGGGCAGTAAGCCTGTATGTAGTCTGAGAGGCAACACCCAGGGCAAAGAAAGTAAGAAAATCACTACTGCTGCTCCTAAACAATTGACCCTTCATTAGTCCCGCCCCCTTTTACTCTGTGCTCCAATAACGGTTGAGCAAGCTTTTAACCTCAGTCAGCGTTCTCCTTTCCTGTTAGCTCAGTTGATGTAAATTAGCTAGTTAGCTAGCATTTGGTAACATTATTGATCACATGTAACTTGTTTGCAAACAGTTGATGAATTGATTAGCTAGCTAGTTATCTAGCATTTTGCTACAAAGCAAAACACTTCCTAACTCGCTAGCTAAAAATTGATGTTGATTAGCTCATTAGTTGGCTTGTGTTTTGCTAACACTAGCCAACTTAAGATGTGACTATATATATCACTTTTACAGGTCCCTCAGCAATGTTTTTTTTTTAACCATCTTTAAAATTTGGTTTTCTTTTCAAAAACTGGTATAGCACATAGCATGTACAGAAACAAGAAGGGAGAAATTTGACAGAGGTTCCATTAGGGGCAGGACTTAGGAAGGGTCAGTTGACTCTAAGTCCTGCCCCTTTTTGCTCTGTCGTCCAATAACACAAGCTAACTAGTTAGTTATATCTGATACCTAATGTTAGCAGAACACTAGCTAACTAGCTAGTTAATCCACATAAATTGTTAGCTAGCTAGTTAGCTAGTGCTTTGCCAGCCTTAGCTAAGTTAAGATGTGACTATATACAGTCA
Organism: Lutjanus erythropterus; assembly: GCF_056507025.1. NCBI lineage: Eukaryota > Metazoa > Chordata > Actinopteri > Lutjaniformes > Lutjanidae > Lutjanus > Lutjanus erythropterus. The sequence continues at coordinate 27,246,642 of NC_139318.1, forward strand.
CTTTTACAGATCCCCCAATGACATTAAACAGCTTAACTGTTATTGGACTACAGAGCAAAAGAGGGGTGGGGCTTACAAAGGGTCAATATGACCCTTCCCAAGTCCTTAAGTCTGCTCTGAGGGCACAGTAATAACTGAATTTGCAGTGTTTGTGTAGTGGTTTTAGCCCAAACACTTTTACAGTTTTCCTTTTCCTTTTTATTCACAGTCACTCACACACACAAGATTCTGGGAAATGGACAGTAATTTTAATTGTAGCGAGTGAATAAAACACAAACTTTTATAGTAATAGTGGAGTGGAGGCAAAGTAGAATTTTGAAAAGTGAAGGGGACGTCTCTCCCCCTTCCTCTCCTTCCCCAATTGAACTCCAGTCCTTGCCTGATTGTGTGATATTAATGTCTAAATGTCAACATCAACATAATTTTTCCTTCTGCTCATGTTTGTCAGGACATAGAGAAAACCATGAACACAGCTCTCCATGAGCTGCGCGAGCTGGAGCGACAGAATGTAGCCAAACATGCCCCTGATGTAGTTCTGGACACATTGGAGCCTCTCAAACACCCCGGTGGAGGCCAGGACCCACCCGGCAGCCCTCTCCACACCATGGTGATCAGGGATCCAGACGCGGCACAGCGACGTACCAGCAGCAGCTCCTCCTCCGAGACCATGACCACATTTAAACCTGCGGCACGTAGACCAAGCGCACCTCTAAGGCCCCCGCCTGTCAGACCCGTCCGGCCTGCTCCTGTGATTGGACAGGGCCAGGGACCACACCGCTCCAGCAGCTCTAGTTCCTCTGGTCTGGGCAGCCCAGGCATCACTCCCACTGACAGGGTCTTTCCCAAACCTCCCTCCCCATCACCATCCACCTCCTCCTCATCCTCAGACAAACAAGGTAACATGTAGCTCCAGTCAGTCACAAGAACACTGTGGATACAGAGCGATTGTGATATTACCATCACATTGACACCTGGTCTGTATGACAAATATTTACCACTAATTCTGTATAGTGTAGGACGGCTACTGTTGGCTTCTGACAACTGTGTGCCCACACATTGACTTGTTGGTGGACAAGTTAATGTACTGTATTACAGTATTACACAGAAAAAGGATTTAAATCTATGATTGAATGATTTTATAGAACCGTGCTGAATAGCCATGCTGGATAAAAAGGGATGCACTGGAAAAACCTTCTGTTTACTGAAATCTGACAATGAAACATCTCATATTATTAGGTTTAAAAATGCTGTGAGCTTGGACTTTGTATCTGGTTTCACGTTCCATTACGAGGGAACACTTGAGGGAATATTTCACCACTAATTATGTAGACATCCAGTCTCTGCTGGTGGTCTATGGAGTCTATTAAAACTATAACTCCTTGGGCGCCATTTAAATTGACAGAGAAGTTACCTTAGAGAGCCTCTCCCAAACTGCCAACATATAAAAGCAAGTGTAAGGTTTCCAGCAACAGGCAGACCCCATGACTGTGTCTGAAATCACTCTCTTTTTACTATTGTATGTACTGCAGTGCTGCCAGATGTGCGACAGTTGTTTTATTTGTACCATAATTGTAATGACCGTACAATATGCGATCAATGATTCCAAAAAAGGCGGAATGTACAATAATGTTGCCATTTCAATAAACCAACAACAAAAACTTTTTTTTAATATATTTTTTGGGCTTTTTGCCTTTGTTTGATAGAGACAGCTGAAGAGCAGATAGGAAAGGAGGGTGTGAGAGGAGAGGACATGCAGCATGCATGCAGGCTTGAACTGAAACTTTGATGATGTGGTAAGGACTTGGTTCAATACATGAGACGCACTCCCTAACAGATGAGCTGCTGAGGCGCCCCAGCGAAACCTTGTTGTGATTTGAGAGCAACCAATCACATCAACACCACTAATCCTGCCATCATATCAGCACCGCGCTGATCAAGCAGCTGGTAAAGCAGTGATGCAGTGTGTAGGCCTGGGTCTTTTGTTTTGGTGGATAAGAGCGCAAGGAGTGATCATGAAATGGGTTACGATTGATTCTGTGAGGTGACAGAGCCTCTGTGTGATAAGTTTTACCACTCAGTGTAGCATCCTCGGGCTTCATTACAGAAGCATTTCCTAAGTGCTTGTCCTATCTCAGCTTAAGCTTCCTATATTCCTATGTTCCTAAATTCATGTCTGTGTCATTCATCCTACCATGTCTATTTGTTTTTAAAATGTACAAAAGACTGCTTGTATCCTTGACGCCGGCTGTCTCACTTCACGTGTCACTGGTTAGCTGGCTGCTATGATGGGCAAGAAGAGACAGGCATTCAGTTTTAGCTTTGAGTCAGAGGAATCAGTTGTGTCATGGAGAAGAGGAAACCCCACCTTTTTGGGAAGTTTTCCTCCCAATTATTGGCCCAGGATAAAGACCTGAAGAGATGGAGCATGTCGATCAAAGTCAGAATTCTTCTTTAAGGCGTGATCATGTTGTTGCCCATCTTCACTGCCATTGCTATACAGACCGATCAACAGTGATGCTGCCATTTTTAGAAGTTATTTTGAATTTAGGACAGGGTCTATGTCATCTTGAAGTATGATTCTTAACTTAGGAAATTATTTAGTTAGGATGGCTCTGTAATAGCTAAATGCCTATCCTAAGATAAGATAGGATGTTAAGCTAAACTGAGATAAGATTGGATTTTCAGGACATTTCTATAATGCAGAACATGGTTTCTACACAAGTAGTTTCAGTATATATGATTTTTTTTTTTTTTTGTTTGTTTGTTTTTGTGAAAATACGACTTTGAAGTTGCAGTATGATACTGCTGTATATCCTGGCAACATTGATGAAATTTACAGCGGGAAGTTCACATCTATGTAGGACCCTCAAAAAAATTGAAGGAAAAAAATAGACCCGTGCATGTAAACTATTTTCTGACAACAATCCCACAATACAATGAATCACATTTTATAGACAGAAAATTACAGTTGTGTGATGCTACAACTGTTAATTATGATGCAAACCGATGCTGATTCATAAGTGCTGTATTTGAGTAAACTATTGAGTGTCTGTTATATGTGGAAATGAGAGTATGAGGGAATGAGGGAATGATTTCAGACGCAGGCCATGGCTGAATGGTGAAACCAGGGTAGACTTGCATTAAGTTGCAGTTATGATCACTAGATGATGGCTCCAAGAACATTACACCTGTATTAGAGCCAAAAAATCTGATTTTGGCACCACTGAGTGATATCGCAGACAGCAGTGCTTGCTACGCCCCCACATTATTTAGTTTGTGTACAAATTATACCTTATCAGAATAATTTCAAAAATGCTAGAATTCTACAAAAATGGCTTTAAATTGAAGTAAAATGTTCTCCAACTTCTCTTTTGCAATTCTCAATCTTTTTTTCACAAGAAGAGTAAGAAGTTCCAAACAAATGGTCCTGGTAAAATACACTGCAGGATACTGTTTTGGTTTGGATTAGCCAGGTACAAATACCGACAGTAGCGGCATCACTGGCCAATATCCTGGGGTTTGCCAGGTTAAGTGGTAGCAGTGCAGCAGCACGATCAAGCCTCTATTTGTTGCATTTCCTCAGCAGTGGATCAGAGCTTATAACAAACCCACTGTGACTCTGATATTTGATAAATTTGTCGGTACTGGCAGGCTATTAAAAATGTACTTCACAAGCTTGATGACAGGAGAAGAAAATGAGTGTTATCTCAGCCAGAACTATATTTTTCCTTCATTCATTATTCTCAGAATAAGTCAGTGGATGGCAGAGGGAGGTAGACCAGGCTGCAGGGCTACAGTTACACAGAAAACATTGAGAATTATTGTGAACATTATAGACATGCTACCCCTATAACTAATACAGGGAAATGAAGATGAAAATCAGTAAAACATTGATATAATATAGTCATCTCTATATATAAAAAAAGATTAGCTGTGTTACCTCAATAAACAAGTAAAAGGTTCTCCTACAATTCAAGTGACTGATGCACTTCTGAACACTACAGGGAACTGTGCTGCATTTGTAGGTTCTGTGTTTTCATTTTGATGAAGTTGTACTAGAAACATGATATAGCACATCAGTATCATTGAAGCTTACATAATGTCTAGATTGCACATGGTCTGCTCAGGCTGTGTGGGTGTTTAGATGAACTTGTTTACTGTTGGTGGTGTTTGTCGTCTGTCTTATAAGGATGATCAATATATCTTTAAAGTGTAATAGGTACATTGGATTGAATATATACATACTGTTAAAGGATACTTGTATAAATAACATTGTATGATAGGAACAGGATATATTATCATGTCTAGTCTGTAGATTTTTGTAACTCTTATCCTTGCACAAACATTAACAAAACAATAAATCAATGAAACCTCACAGAAAGGTCTTGTGTTATTGTCTTGTGAAGTAGGATGACAGACTTCACTCAGCACATTTCACTCATACCTGCGTTGACTACAGTGGTTTTACACTGCCATCTGCTGGTTAGCATAGATTTTAAGGCCATCCTGTTAAACAGCTGTTGGGTTACTGTTAAAAAACAAGGAAATGCCAACATAAAATGTGCCACGAGCTGCCAGAGCAGCCTGCAGGTAAGCACAAATGTGTCTGGATGTTTTATGCAAGGTCACAGCTTCCACAAGAAATGTCATTATTTGATGTTTTGGCCGCAACTTCCAACTGAATGAAGATCTGGCACCTGTGACACAATAATAATAATAATACTGCAGTAATTAGTAGTGAAAAGTAAGTTTTACATTTACTCAAGTAATGTAGGCTTACTCAAGTACAGTTGTGATGTACTTGTGCTACTTGAGTGTTTCTATTTTCTGTTTCCTTGCAGTACCACACTACAATTCAAAGGGAAGTATTGTACTTACACGCCAAAACATTTATCTGATTTAGTCTGTTTGAGTTCCTTGTTGCTTTGTAGGCTAAAATTTGACAAACACCAAAAAATGTGTAGTTTCTTTAGATAAAGTTAAAATAACCCAGTTTACACCAAGTACAACATTAAAATGTTGCTACATTGATAATAATATTCCTAAAGCATGATAAATATAATATAACCCTATGAAAGAGGCTGTTCTGCATGATGAGTACTTTTACTTTTGATGCTCTTAAGTATATTTTGTTGACAATATGTATATTTACTTCAGTTAAAAGGTTACATGCTGGACTTTTCCATATAATGGAGCACTTTTAGACTTTTACTAAAGTAAAGGATCTCAGTGCTTTTTCCATTGCTGTACTGTATTTATAACATTTCTTACATACTCACCAAAACATTCAGTTACCACTTGTGACCTGTGGATGGAGGTATTGTCATCCTGGAGCACAGAGTGCAATTTAAACAATTTCTTTCTTTGAGAAGTGAAGTGACCAGTACTGAAAAAAAAAACCTTACAGCACATTAGAGCCACAAAATTCTTTTTAGGGTGGGAATCACATTGACTTAATCTTTTCTAAGTAGACCACTGCCCAAATTCCAGTGGCTGTAAAACTAAAAAATCTTGTTCTGCAGAAAGGTGGTGTCTGTGGGTGATAATACAAAATATTAAACAGTAATAGTAGATTGTTAATAGCAGTGCATCAATGTGTGAGCGGTGTTTTACTGTTGTAGTTACGTGGAGATAGTTTTAACTGCTTTTTTATAAAGCTACTCAGTTTTCTGGGGTCCCCTCTAAAGAGTCACTAGATAAATCATTAGATGTCATAAGATGATTAATGGAGCTGGAACTCATAACAATTCGTAGTAACTTTTGAAACATGCAGAAGGGCTCACAACTAAAAAAAAAGTTGGAAACTGGTTTAATCTGTAACAATGCATTACTCTTTCATAAGCTTTAAAAACTTAATTTGAAAAGTCAGTAGCAAATACAGTATCAAACAAAAGTAGTGAAGTAAAAAGTACAGTTATAAGTATAAAGTAGCAGAAAATTAATATACTAATGTAAAGTACCACAAAATTGTACCTATGTAAAGTGAGAAATACACTTAATTACTTTCCACCACTGCTCTAGTCTTCACACCGCCTCACATGAAAAATAGATTTATAGTTTTTATTCTTCAAGTTAACAAGTGTCCCTCTCAATGTTCTGTTAAATCTGCTCAAACATTAGCCTTCGCTGACATTTTCCTCCAACTGTTAGAGCGTCTTGTTTGTTTTGCTTACATCTTGAACCAATATGCTCATCACTGTAGAAGAAATACAGTATACACAATACATCAACAGTGTCCAAGCCACCGTTCTTTAAACAAGTTCATGCTCATGTTTTAGAATCTGAAAGCCTCGTGAGAAAACATGTGCAACTCCGTTTTAATCATTTCAGTTGGATGACTTGCTGATGTGCACGTCAATGTCCTGAAAGAAAACTGAGCTGGAAAAACTGATTAGTGGTTGATTATTATAGATTATCTATAGCTAAAATACATAGTTCTGATTTTAAATATATCGGCATACATGGTCTTCTCTGCCTTGTTTTGTTTTATATCCTGATCAAGGTAATTCTGGCTGACTGTTTCATTTCTTCCATTTCCATCACTCAGAGTCAGGTTTAATTCATTTAGGTGTGAGTTTATTGAGATTAAAGTGGGAATATAATCAGATTAAGACTTTGCTCAAGGCCTGAATGGCTGCCAAGTGGGAATGGACCACACGCAGACTAACACCCAGCTTTCCAGGCTTCCTGGTTCAAAAGGCCTTTTCATTCATGCTGTGATATGATTAGTAAGGCCACCAGAGTTGCAGCACAAGGTTGGGGATTGTGCTATCAGTGTGGTCAGTATGTCCAAACAATACATCACCACGAGCCCAGGTTATGAAGATATAAGTGTTTATAATACAGCAGTTTTCATTATGGTTCAGTGTGTCACCTCTTGACATGTTACAAGCAGTTTAGACTCTCGAGTAATGACCCTCTGGCTAAAATGTAAATATTCCAACACTGTTTGTGTTCATTAGGAGCTTTTAATTTCCAATGTGATTTTTGCTTCTGGTTATCAACAGTACGGAAACTAGCAGAAAGAGCAGGATTACCACACTCATAAGAGATAGGAATGAAAACAACAGTCCCTCTACCCAAATATCCTAACACTTCCATAGAAGAACATGAATAATGTCTCTGTTTTGCGCTTTTTAAAAAATAATTGCTTAATATTGATGTATGTTGATCCCTGTTTCTCTGTGTAACATGCCCATTGACAATGCATGATCATCTTCTAAAACAGGCGCAGACTTTCATTTCCAGCTTGATATCAAGCATACAACTTACTCCTTTTAAAGATGCCGCAAAGCAACAGTAAAAGTGTGTTCTGAGTTTGTCACATCACAGAAACATGTGTTATTAACCTCCCAGCTAAATCTGAATGATTAAACAAATTGCCAGGAAGGGTGTCCACCACAGCATTTCATGAAAACTCAAAAAGACTGGAGAGAAGTCTGAAAAATTAATAGATTTTTATGGAGAAGAATTTAGATTTTTCTGATTTCCTACTCCACAAACCCCTCAGATTCATCTTGCGACCTTCAGGTTGGAAACAATTGTCCTAAGAAATTTTGTCCTTAGTACAAAAAAAGCAAAAATAATTTCATGTGGTATTCAGCTGTAAACGTGGCATGCAGACTCATTTCTTCCATTTATAACAGATCTGTTTGTGGTTTGATCAGGTTTGTTTGTGTGTTGGTCAGAGGTAGGCGTGTGTCTATTTGTTAAACAAAGGCTTGTATTTCCAGATTTCAGTTGCTGCTCACTTGGTCCATTGGCCTGCTCTCATTCAATACAACCTATTTTTAACATGTAATTAGTTGATAAGATTCTCACCCAAAGTCAACAAATAGCGAGGACTTGACACTGTGATGTGCTCTGAAATTCTGAGTCATACATTATAATTGTTTTTAGGTCTTTGCATTCAGTAATAAGTTTAAAATATGAAACAACAGCATCAGAGGGGGAAATGGCTTTATTAATCTTATAGTAATATTAGTATGAGTCTATATGATACCCTTCATGTTGTGATTTAAACTAAGTAGTTTATAGTCACATATTCCCCACTTTTTTTTAAAAATGTTTTATTTATTTATTTAAATTATCTGATGGAAATATGAATGAAGTAGGCCTATAACTTAAGCAAAAGGAACTATTTTTCTGTCGTGTACATACATTTCTGTTAGACAATGAACCATTCAATGTTGGTCCAGTTTGAACTCTTTCTTGCAGTCCACATTAGTTCACTCGCTGGTGCAAATACCCCAGAGTCATCTCAGTGTCATAAATGTGATTAACTCAATGTTTCTGTTTGATCAGTGCATTTGTAACAAGTTCAACCTGACAGGAAAAAGTGATTCACACACACACATGAGTTGAAAGTAATTGAAATGATTAAGCTTGTCAACAAATTAAATAGCCAGACTTGGAGACTCTATTGGTTTTTTATTTTTTCTAGCATGTGCTGCCACAGTGGCGGACTCATGCTGTCTAAAGGGCAGGGGCAGCAAGAAAAAAGGCCCTAGCTGTATGCGGTGGGGCACCAGTGCGCTGAAAATTATGTTCCACTTTATAACGTTTGCTACTGGAAGAACGCCCCGGGTGGCACTCTATCATATTGTCTTGGACACTGGGACGCGCTAGAGAGCATTTTAATACATTTGATTCAGTGGGTGGGCACTCTAGAGAGTAATTTACTATGTTTTATCCACTGAATTGGCACTTTAGAGGGCATTTTATTATATTTTAGCCACTAGATAGAAGCTCCCCTTAGAGGACACTTTATCACACTGTACTGGACAGTGAGCTAATCTAGAGGGCATTCATCATGTTTTATTTATGGGGGCATAGGTTTTTCAAACCTTGGATGCCAATTGCCCCTCCACCCCATTTTAAGTCCATCAGTGTGCTGCATTGTGATATAGTTCACTTAAGTTGTTTTCAGAATATAAGCACAAACTGAAGGTCCTCTGGCAGGTCACCTCATCCCATCTTCCATACCATTAGGTTTCCTTAGAGCATATCGTTTCAACTGAGCTGAATTAATGCTGGCCACAGACCAGTCATGCAGTGTAGCTCATTCACTACAAACTTTTACATCAGTAATTTCCAGGCACTTTTTCACTTCATGTACCTTTCACACAACCATCCACACTGACAAAATATGTAAGCAGCGTGGATGTTTTGCACCGTCTGTGCTCGCTGCACATCAGGATACAACAACAACACAAGTCAAGAAACAAGAGATCAAGCAGATTTTAATTACAAAATACTGTGTACACGGCATGGTGTGTGCCACTGCTGTCAAATATTTAGAGACACATTCGCTACAACACTTCTTGCTCTTGTTTATTTTCCACACTGACTTGTTGAACAGATTGGGAAATTGGCATATTTTGTACATTTTAAATTAGTTAAAGACAATTTGAAATAGCTTAAAACTGGAGGTCCCCCCAAATGGATGCTGGAGCTACAGAGCTGAAAGCCACGGGGATCAGATGATCAATGGTGTTTTCTCTTGAGATTTTTTCTGCCACGGTGAAAAAAATAGCAGCAACTAGTACCCACTAACTAGCTAGCTTTGAGTACATTGAGTGAGAGTAATTGTGACTTCATGACATTTCATAAAATTCTGAACTAGAGGTGGCAATAAATGTAAAGTTAAATAAGGGAAATACTGGATAGTGTTGTGAGAAACATTGTAAGCCAAAAATAAGATGGTTGCTTTTTATTCCACTGTGCAGTGAGATCAGAGAGATCAGAGCTGCCACCCAGAAGACACAGGAGAAAAAAAGATGAAGACATCCAATTTGTTTTTCTCATGCCCAACTGCATGCAGCATTCCACTTGCCTGAACACACACAGTTTATCTGCTTCATGCAAGCAGGCAAGTGTTAAGGCTGAACCCTGATAAGTAACATACATTTTGTATTAGTTATTTATTACAGTAATTTTCCCTTTTTGTGTTTCCTGGGAAAGTTGCTGAATGTGGGTTAGAATGACCTGAAATTGAAAGCAGACCTTAGCGTGGTGAGATTCCCTTGTCAAGGCTGTATTTTATTCTGTATGGGTGGTCAGAATAACAGAATAACACAGAAGGGTTTTCATGGTCAGGAAGAGCTGCCAACATTTGTCACAAGAGTCCAATCCTAAAATATTTTCAGTTACCTTGCCTTTGTACTCTGCAGGTATTACACTTCTTGCAGTAACACACTTAAATGTAGTGTGTTTCCTCTCATCTCTGTTCTCTCTGACTGGGTCAGCCTTCACACAACATTGATGTTGGTACACTCAAAGTCTTCATCTGTTGTCAATCTGCTTGTTTAGCTTTGATTCAATTAGGCAAGTCAGAAAAAAAAACTTAATTTTAGTAGTTATGGATTGGAGTCTGAGAGGCAGTAATTTAATTCAATGATGAGTTTTGAAGGACATTTCAGCCAGACAGACATGCAATATAACAGAATGTCCAGCCAAGACAGTTAGAAACAAAAGTCCCATCTTAAAATATTTTCAGTACCACCAAGTGAAAAACCTGTCAGTCATACAAGTACAGCAAGTACTAAAGCTGAATCCTATCACATATAGCTGACTTTATTGAGTATTAAAACAAAAGGCCCTCTGAAATATCACTTCAACCAAATAACATGCTGTAGGCTACACTATATGATCGCCTCTTAATAAGTAATGAAATAATGCATGTAATATTTTTTCACTTCCATTCACTGAGCCTCCACTGAAACTGTCTGGAGCCCCCCAGGGGAGGCCCACCTCCCACTCTGCAAACCTCTGTTTTAAACAAATGAAACACACATGTAGCAGCACCACAGCAGCCACCACACCAAGATTACAGTTTGTGTTGCCATTTTACCAGTTTATGTCCAATCTCAGTCTTTTAATATAAAAGGTGAAGCTTTTGTGGCAAATGTTAAATAAGGGCTTTTTTCTAATTTCACGACAGCAACTCAGACGAGTGTGTAAGTGGTGCTCTGACTTCAAATTAGCTGCAGCAGAAGGGTACATTTTGTGAAAGCGAAATCTACAGTTCAGAATAATTAGAGGAGAAGACACGCTGTCCTCTGAACATTGAGACTTGTACAAACAGCTCCAGAGACAGAAGCACATTGCTTTTCCTTGTCAAAGGTGAATGTGAGACTGCAGCGAAGGGTCAGTAACGGTAAAATCATGTTCTTTTTTCATCTAATTGAATAAAATGAAGAGGAACATCATGAGGACAACTGGAAGCTAAAGAGAGCAAAGGCGGGAAAAAAAAATCCTCTCTTGAGGCTTTTACTGAACTGCTGGGAACCAAGAAGAGCATGTGATAAAATCTTTGCAAGAAGTCGGGTTGCTGTATAGCATGCCTGTGTGTGAACATTGGAAATTAAATGTGAGCCTTATAATGCAGCCTCTGGCTCATCTTGCCCCTGCTGTGCAATGATCCAGGTGTCTGTTTCCCATCAGAGGTACATGCAGGGGTGAGTCACCCCCCTCCCATCTGCTCCCTTGGCTCTGCTGCATATTACCGGCAGCGACTGGAAGGTGCTGAGGTAACTGTCAGGAGATGTAGGGGTCTGATCAACTAAATCTCTCAGTGGACAGGAATTTGTGGCCGAGAGGAAATAGAAGAGAAAACAGTCTCACAATAACTGATGACCAGAGGCGGATGTCAAGGTGCCAAAATACTCCTGGCAGGTCACAGTGATTAAAATCTCATTCAGAGAGTCTGAAGATCCATCACTGGTGGAACTAACGTGCTTATGGAAAAAGTGCAGGTTATCTGTGTCCTGCAGGTAAGAGGGAAAGATTTGGATATAAAAAGGCAAATTTCTGCTCAAAGCCACGCTAAAAAATTTCAAGCTATCTTTACCTGAAGATTGCCTTGTGGTTGAGAAAAATGATTTCAAGCTAGTTTTTAACTACCCTTGTGCAGGACAAATCAGATAATTGTCACAGAGTAAATGGCTCATTGATACTTTATAGTGTAAGTGCAGTATCAAAGTTGCAATAAACCTGCAATAACAGATTTTTTCCCGCTTGAGGGCAGTGTAAAGAAGACATCATTGATAAATCATCACCTTATTTGGTGATATGTCGAGCGTATTAGAAAACAGTTGTTTATTAGCACATCCGGCAGTTACAGAGCAACATTCATTTGGGGTCATGTTTCTGACCACCTGGCTAATTTAAGTCCACGTTTCTTCTTTCTCTCTTTTAACTCTATTTCTGTCTCCACCAGGTCCTCAGGGAATTATCTGGCCTCTTAGCTGCTAAATGCTCCACTAAGTTCACCAGCTGGTCTCTAATGGTGTTTGTCTGCAGTTTGGTGCTGAGCAAATACGATACGGTGCTTTTTCTCTGAAAACAGCCTGTTGTGACTGAAAACAGTGCTATGAGAGCAGTGGGAGTGAACAAAAACAGTAACGTTGGGGACTGGACGGTTAAACAATGAGCTGAAACTCACCACAAGGCTCTCTAAAGTCGAGGCAAGCCGCAGATTCAGGTGAAAATTCTCTGTAGGTTTATAAAGTTACACCTTTCACATACTTTATCATTAAAAACAATTATAGCTGCTTTAGCAATGGATCAAAAGACATGTAATCTGAAAGGTGTTTCTTGTAGGTATGAACCCACAGAGAAATATTTTATTCTTATCTGAGCACTTTATTGTCTTTCAGCTTGTTGTTTTAGCTTTATGGTTTGCGACTTGACTGTTTTGGTTCACCCTCACTGCTCTCACAGTGTCATTTTAGCCACATCAAGCTGTTTTCTGTGGAAAAGCTCTGAACCAGCACCAACCTGCAGACAGATAAAGTTAGTAACTGGTGAACATATTGGAGCATTTAGCTGCTAAAAAGCCAGATATTACCACAGTCGTTTGAACCAAAACAAAGCTAAAAACAAAGAGATATTTGGTTTACATTCATCAGGTGGACAGACATACAATTTAAGATGGTTTTGCTCCATTTCTGCTGGATGTGTAAATAGGCAAGTATTAGTCAGTGTTGTGTTAGGTTGTTGTTCTGCCTTCAAGCGGTTGAAAATTTATTGAATACAGGTTTAAGTATTCGGGGGTACTTCTCATCCATTTCCTCTCCCATTTTTCTATTTTAATTTCTTGTTTTACTCCTTCTTTCGCCTCTTTTCCTCCCATTCACTTCTCCACTTGACATGAAAACTGAAAACACACCAAAACCTGAAAGCAAGAGACAATTGATAGGCTATAAAAAAAAAAAGTAAACTCCTTTTTTATTTACAATGAATGCATTTAATTTGTTTTTTTGACTTGACTGCTCATATTTATTCATACTGACTCAGGTAAAACCTTTTAATAATGGGCTTTTGTTTGTAGTTATAGATCTTCCTGCCAGCTGCTACTTTTATTTCAGTGGGCTTGGATATTTTTTCACCACCATTGTTAAAGTGTGAGGTAAAGGTCAAGTGTCTCTTAAATGTGTTAAAGTGATACTTCCTTCTGATCTGTTCAGGCACAGGCTGTTATCTCAGAAGCCGACACATGGTCAAGGATAGAAATCAGTCTCCATTTCAACGTGCATGCAGATATCTTCACCGTTTGACTGTTTTGACACACTTTGAAACCGGGATTATCTCACTGCATGAGAACTCTCTTATGTCCATCTGTTAAGCATATAATGGGAATTTCGGTCCTTCAAGTTCAAGGTCCAGTGGGTCTATTATGTAAATGGCTGAGAGCAGCACAGATTGAGATTTGATACGGATATAGCTTCGTAAACCTCATGAATAGCTTGAAGCCTTGTTACTACAGCACACTGCTGAGAGCTCCCCGCTATCGATTTCATGGATATCATCTTTCTCTGTATAATATGAGATACAGATGTAGGATCTCTTTCCCACATTTGAGATGCAATACTGTCGCAGGGTTTGTTTGTTTGCTTAGCCTCTGCTCTTCCTGTGGACAAGAAATGGGCAGCCACAGTGGACAGTGGCATCAAGCTGCAGCAGTCTCATGGGTGAAAAAGCTCTGAGAGATGAAGGACTAAATGTGTTTAGACATCCACACACACTACTGCTGTGTGCTCTGCATTCCTGATTTTGCCTGAGGATACTCAAGGGAAGTAACTTCATAGAACAATTTCTTTTGAATTTTTCAGATGTTTGTGATCTTTTGTTTCATTATGTTTAAAGTTTTAATAACAAACCTCCTTGAAGGTCCAGATTTAGAGATTTACAGGGGCTTATTGGCAGAATATCTGTTAATTTTTAATAGGTGGGGATAAATCTGGTTCATTTTGTTCACCTGCAAATAGTAAACCATCTCATGAATGACTCTTTGGTCCCTGTAGCAATATAATTTAGAGAATATCACAGATACAAGATGAAACATTCAGAAGGGCAGGACTCGGAGAAAGAGCCATAGTCAGGGCCATAGAGTCTATCTATCTGATTTGGACTAAGAGAGAGAGTCACTGAGGTACATTCGGAACTGACCATCAGTGAAGGTTAGAGGAGGGGGAAGAGGTTTCGTTCATGGGGCTTATACAGTGTTGGAGGACCCTGGCTCCGGCATGTCACAGCGCCATGTTTTAGGTCCACCCAGAAAATCCTGAGCAGAGAAATGGCGAGCAACAGTTTACCGATCTCCACAATTCAGTAATCCATAGTTCTCAGTCCTTTCAAATGTTTTCTGAGTAAGTTTCACTGTATTCTATTATTTCTATTTTCTAACTTGCACAATATGTTCAGAAGAAAAACTCCCTTTTTCCTTTAAGTGGACTTTAAAACTAATTGTATTCATAATGTAAGAAACATAACAGTAATTTGCTCTACACACTGGCAGAGCTAATTTGCAAATGTTAGCATGCTGACACACTAAACTTAGATTATGGTAAATGGAGATGTCACAATTCATTCATGCATCCAGTGCATCAGACTTTAATGTGTAAGATTTAAGTGCATCGGTTCAGACGGCCTGTATTGGTTCAAAGCTAAACATGAATCAGAAACAAATCATGCACCGACACCTTTCATTAGGATGCACATGTGTTTCATTTGTTGCATCGAGGAGCTGCTGCTGTAACTTTCCTCCATTATCTCTTGCCTCTTGCCTCTGCTTGCACCGCTCTCGCTGGACGCCTGTTGGCACGATCATCCAAAACAAGCGCTCCCTGCTCCCTCTACTGTGTCTCCTCTTCATTTACTCTAAACAGACCGCACTGAGAACAATGACAGAAGTGACATTGTACCGCGTCGCACCACCAAACTTTAATAACACGCAAGTGCAGAATAAGTTTGGGGTTTATAAGAAAGATGAGAAACGCTGCTGCAGATCAGTTAAGCAAAACATGTCTGACAGCAGAGTACAGAGACACGAGCCTGACCCACAGAGACGTGATGTCACTGTGAGAGCAGGTAACAGAACATCACTGTTCCTCCACACTAATCAAAACCACAGCACTCTTCATATGAAACAGAGCAGCAGATCATCTTACTGCAAAAATACTAATATTTTAAACAGTTTTAAAGTTTGTTCACAGATTCTCATTTAGGCTGCAGGATCTCATTTACACATGAGACTCATAATAAGATATTAACACCACTGATAGATAGATAGATAGATAGATAGATAGATAGATAGATAGATAGATAGATAGATAGATAGATAGATAGATAGATAGATAGATAGATAATTCCATTCTCATCATGTCAGAACCCATTCAGCTGGAAGAAGTGTGTAGCAAGAGGACCACAATCCACTTGATGGGGATCAGAAATAATAAGGAGCTGAGGTATCAAATCCTCACAGTTTGTCCTACCCAGCATGTAAATATTTGAGAATGCCTTACCAGGAATCAAACTGAACTGCTTTTGACACACATCTAAAAAATGTAAACGTCTTCAGTGAAAACAGAGGATGCAGCTAACACTTTCCAGTTTGACTCCAGAAATGTTATGAAGACATGATTTGTTTCATCTTATGTAACAGCTAAAACTCCTGCTGTGCTGTTTTGGATGTAGTTTGTCAGGTGACACAATGAATTAACTTCAACACATTGTGATGATTTGTACATGTACAAGTTTGACAAGATGCACAAACTGTCTCACCACGAGAAAGAGTTGTATTTGTCCTTTGAGAATTCTTGTTAAATTACTTCTACAGCTTGATGCTAAGTAAAAGTGTAGAGAAACCTCACCTTTTCCCTCTCACGTGGAGCCATTTTTATGTCAAGGAATGTTTGTCATTTTAATGATCAGATTTATGAACATTCATGATTATTTTTCCATTTATAAATGCCATGTTTTTTTAAGGAGATGAATGTAAATGTTTATATATGCTTATTAAACAAATGTGCTCATGAGTGGTGCTCTCTTCAGATAAGAGCAGATCAAATTTGGCAGATTGATCTGAACTTTTTCTCTGTAGTGTGGCTGTGATTAGCCTAAGAGCTTTGGTGAAATGTTTAATGTTCAAAATTTGTTGGCTCAGATCTAAAGGGGACAGAACTGGAAAAGCTGATTATATTTTGTTTACTTATTGAAATGACCAAATGTCTGCAGGGAACTGCTGGGAAGAGACTCGGTGAAATGCATGCAAACTAAAAATATCTTTTGACTTTCTTTTTTGTGGAAGGACTGGATTTTAGCTGAAGGAGGTTATGTAAATCAGAGGCGGCTTTTGCTTTGATCTGATTAATTATGTTATATCAGGGCAAGGTGTCTGATCAAACTGTTGGTACATGCAAATAATGGGGGTAGGTTGTTACAGTAAAACCAGTTCTGAGTAGCATCAAGAATCTGAAACATTCAAAAAAAAAAGTTAAGCAAGGTTAAATCTCTGTCAGAGGCCACCTCATAGTGCAGTGAGGTCTGAAAATATTAAGAAAACATGTTTCAATTTCTGGTTTTTGAGTGAGAAAGTGTAAACAATTCACAGCCTCATCTGCACTAAAAAGGGTGTTATATAAGCTAAATATTGGTCTCTCCAAACTAACCAAACTCCATAGACGAAATTCATAATTTTACCTCACAGAACACAGGAGTTGCTGGTCTACCGCTGCCTTGATGAGTTAATTTGTTTGTGTCTTTGGTGAATCTGAGCTGATCCTTTTAAAACACTGAAGTCACACAATCACACAAACAAACTAACAGATCCAGACAATGACAGAACAGCAATTCCTGTGTTCTGTGAGGTAAAATGACTGATTTTGCTTCATGAGTTTGGTTGGTTTGGAGAGAGCAATATGTGGCTTGTATAATGGCTATTTCCTATTGGAAAAGGCAGTCTGAATGATATATTTAAAGTTATATCGATTTTTCTTTTAAGTTAAGTGGCTAAAAGTTTTAGCCACTTAACAAAAGGTATGTTTTAGCCTAAAACATATCTTTTGTTGTTGACCATGCCAACAGCAGTTCATTGCTTAGCTTCTGTGCTGTTCCTCCTCTCTGCTTCTCCTAACTGGGGGGTGTTGCCGACCAGCATCACTGCAGCTAATACAATGACTATTGATAAGAGCCTCAAACAACCCCACATCAGATAATCCAAACTATTCCTTTAAGTTTCACAGATCACATCACAGATGCTTAACTGCAATCCATTATTAGTAGCCTCAAGCAAAGCAGGAGTTAATAACTAAAATTATAGTCCCTTCAAAAGACAACATCCTCTGCCATATGTGCACTATAAATATTCATATCTGTGACATTCATCACTGTCAGTATATTTGGAAAGAGTTGTGAATGAACATTCAGAAAAAATGATAAGCCTGACAGATATTAATGGTAAACTCGCTTAAGATGTACTTTATGGAGCACAGTGCTGCAGCAGACAGGAGCCAGTGATCTATGAATTGTGTTCTAGTTAATGTTTCTTTGCTTTATTTGCCTAAAAGAAGTTTTATTTACTTTGGCAAACATTTTTGGAACTAATTTGTCTGGATGTCAGGTGGAAATGTTCATTAATGACCTGTTATACCATATTTAAAGAAAACATCCGACTTTGATACAGTTTTGTGGGTAAGAGAAGTAGAAACACAGATCAGTTGTCAACCATCTTTCATCACAGCAAAACTGGTATATGTATGGTTTTTTTTATTTTAAAATGTGTTCACATGCGAGAAAGCCTGGTAATAATTTGTTTGTGATTTGTTGTTTTTTTTTTTACAACAACTGAACCTAAAAAAAAAAGTTTGCCTCAAGTCTGGGACAAATGTGTTTCATATTTATTTTCTTGCTCATGATATAAAGAAAAAAAAAATATGTACAGTATATTGTTGGGATCCATCTAAAACAGCACTTGAGGGCTTTTTAGTGAATCACTTTCATCTAAAGTTTAGGGGGATAAATCTTGTATAATTTGTAGTAAAATGTGCAACTCTGTATTTTTGTTCAACGATAACAGGAAAAAAATCCACAAACATTTATATCTACACTGAAGGCAACATTTTTGTAGGAACATGCAATAAAATTAATTAACAAGAGTGAAAGTTCACATAGAAGATGATTCAAATAAATGTCTTCTTCCCAGTTAACGTAACTGTAATTTCCTCTGTTGTTCTATGTGACTGACTTTCATTTCCTTCAGTGATGTAGTGATAAGTTACAGGCAGAAAATCAAAGCAAAAGTTGATGGGAATAACTTAAATTTAATCATGGTGATGTTTGTTTATTCAGAGCAGCCTTTGCAGTGCTCCTAACAGTTTTGCTGTCAAAGAGGAAAACACATATTTCATACCTGCTATTCTCTGGTGTAAACTGAATTGGACTGTCCTCCCATCTGGTATTATTATGTTTATCTATCACTGCATCTTTTCCTCAGTAGCCTAGATAAGACACAGCTGCAGCTCATGATTTGTGGTTAAGTAAACTGGATTGTCTTGGAGGACAGATAATAGATCATGCAGAAAGAGACTGTCTGGCTTGAGACATGAGGCTAACAGGTTGTATTAACAGGCGCTATTAATTCATACTGGTTTCAACTGTAGTTCTTTTTCAAAAAATAGAGGATGAGAAGATCTCATCTTAACTAACCATGATGCCCATGGGAGGAATTTTGTTTACCATGTATGTCTAGCTGTTATAAATACAGAAAAACCTTGACAGCTGCATAACCAGTGTCTGATGAACTGTACACATGTTTATAGCTGAAACTAATTTCCAACACCAGCCCCATGATGGGCAGTGGTAGGCCGAGTAATTCTTGAAATTAAAACTTAAAATCAGTTCATATAGTTATTGAGAGCAGGAACAACAATCATCCATGACAACATACAAACAGTAAAGCAAACAAGAACACAAACACAAAAACACATAAGAATACAGATAGTGTCATGATTACAGTTCTGGCCAAATTTTAACCAGGATTTGACTATTAGAGAAAATGTCTTAAAATCCTAAATCCAGTTTAAACTGGCAGGTTGGGAATTCCAGAGGGTTGCACCTTTGATTGAGAACGCAGTTTGTAAAAAGGAAGTCTTACAGTCTCTTAATGTTGTAATTCTATAGTTTCCCTCGGGTGTACCTAAGGTGTTAGTGGCAGGATAGTTCAGTTACTTTAGTTTACTTAATTTGTTCAAACCTGTAATGTGAAAACAAAAATATTATATTATGGGAAATAACATGTCAGAACTTCTTTTTGGCTTTGCTAGTGACATTATGCTAAGCTAGTTAATGAGCTGCTCACCCTAATTTTATATTTAGCATGCAGATATGAGTATAGTATTTGGGATCGTCTCATGTAATTTATGGCAACAAAGCAGACAAGCATATTTTGAACACTGAACTATTCCTTTGATGCATTCCTTGTTGCATCTTTTCCATCTTAGTAGAAGCCCAACATGTCTCATTAGTGTTAAGAAATGATATGAAACAGTCCCAGTGAAGGAGAGGTTAAGGCAGGGTAATGTGCACCATATGTAACAGGCCATGAGATTTCACTGAAGATTACCCACTTACTCCTAAAATGTGAGCTGTAAATTGAATTTTCCTGTTAAAATTTAATCAGCCTAGGATGTTTAAAGAGGGTGCCACAGATCCCTCTGGATTTTATTTTTAGCCTATATTCTGATAAGAATCTTCTCACTGATACATTTAAAGTTCGGATCTTGGTGTTAAATCAAAATATCGCTCCTGTATTAGTGCCAAAGTGTATTTGTGGCTGTTTCATGAAAATATTGATGTTGGACACCTGTCTGACTGCAATACACTGTGCTTTTAAAACAATCTATGTTAAAGCTAACACACTGACTAACTGAATGTTACTGTACTAGTTTAATGTATGCATCTTTTTGTTTTATTGTCTATATATATATATATATACTACTAACTCATGTTTTTTGGACAAACTTTGCACATACACAAAGATTTTAAAAGATTTGTGTGTCACAAATAGGCACCAGACATATAGAACATTTCCATTTAAAGTAATGGTGCAGCCATTAAAAAAACTGTCATGGCTTTAAATAGTTTACTCAATAAAATGTTGGAACAGGCAGATACAAATGTTGTCATACATGGAAAATGTCTTTTTGCAAGTTAAAAGCTACATATGGACACTTTAAGTGGGAAATCTGGGTTCATACAGTTCAAAAACTTGGCTTATCAAACCACCAGACCACATGTGCTGTCATCATATTATGTGACTGTTAACAGAGATTTATTTTACAGTGTTTTCACACACTCTTGGTCTGGGGCAACCAACACCCACTCTTTCCATTTTGGTTGTGGTCTGACTCTGAGAAAAACATCTCATAATATCCTAACTTAAATTAGACTGGCATCCATTAAGCACTGACAAGCACTGATAAAAAGAGGGGAAAAAAATATTTTCAGGACAGTTAGAGTTATCAGCTGGTCTCCAGCGGTTAAAAACTGAGCCAGTTGTACCATTAACAATACCACAATTTTCAGCCTAAAATATTGTACATCAGAGATATTAAATCCAGAGTTTTGTATAATAATATCAAGATATTTCTAACTGTTTTTAACAAATTTGGTCTCAGAAATAACTAAAGCCTAGAAAAAGGTTAACATAAGATAATTAAGAAATAAATAATGAGTACCTGCTGCTCTTGAAGGCTCCACTCAAAGAACAAATTCAAAAGGCCTAAAGACAGTGTTTAGTTTGTCTGTTCTGGGCTAATGTAGAAACACGGCTGTGCAGAATGGTGGCCTCCATGGAAAAGGACCTGCGGCCTCTGAGAATCTCGATCTGAAAAAGATCTCTTCATATCTACAAAGTGCCACTGAAGGGTCCACAGCGGCTGCTAGCACCAAATTATTACTTTATGGTGGTGCTTGGAGAGCTCAATACTTTCTGAAGTGGTGCGTGGGGTAAAATGTTTGAGAACCACTGAGGTAACAAAAAGACAATGATTATTATTTTCAGGTAATTGTACACTAATGAAAATATACTTATGAAGATTATAATCAATTTCTGCTAGATTATGCCAATAGATCTCCTTTGGGACCTTCAAATAAAGTGGTTCATCACACTGATGTGTCCGTAGGAGTGGATCATTAGGTCGTACCTACAGCACCACTGTGTCCTCTCAGACTTACTGTCACTCTAACTCACTGACAGCTAGTTTTAACAGGGAATGCATCCTTAGTTCATGAATGACATGAGCCAGAGCTTAAATTAATGTTCACATCCACATGATTGACTGGCCGAGGTAACATTTAGTCAAAGTTAATGGGCTGCTTCAGGTGGTTATTTTGTTATTTTTAGTCATGCCCTTACAATGGCTCTGGGGATGGCAATAATGATCTGTTGGTTGGTGTGTCACTTTGGTCTACATCGAAATATGTTGACAATTATTGCATGGATTAGATAAATGTTTTTTATCGCCATTTGTGGTACCCAGGGAATGTCTGTGGTTTTCACAAATTGTGGGTGTTTTGACTGTAAAGTTATAGTGTTCACTAATCAATCTTTAAAGCACTCTTGGACTTGCACCTCAGAGACACTTCGACTAATGAGGAAGGAATAAAAATGTTCTGTTGTGAGTTTTTAATGTCTTACATAAAGTTTTTTTTTTTTTTCAAGAAGTGGATAAACAAGATTTTGTTGACCAAGCTTTCTAACTAACTGCCTCAAAGTCCTGCTCAGCTCAGCTGATAGTTCTCAGATGGAGCTCCATTGCAAAAGGAAAATCCACATCTTATTTAACACTCACCACCTGTGGATTTCTTTAAGAATTCAAATTAACTTTCTCCATCTTGTTTTCGTTTTACACACTCCCCATATAAGAGACCTCTAAACACAATATTTTCTTTCAATACACAGATATGGCTGAAACCAACTGAGTGGCCAAAAAAAATGTGATATACACTGCTCAGTGTGACAAATAATACCATGGCTACATTTAATAATTCAGCTTTGAATTATTTTATAATGAAATTGACTTCACATGAAAATGTACTTAATGTGAAGTCAGATACTGAAAATTTTGTTGTATTACAAAATTGGACAGGCTGTTGATGGACAGGTTAAAAAAAATGTTACTCTCTTAACTACTCTTAATAAATGAAAACAACAAAACAAAAAAGTGTTAATCTGATTAAATCAGCCTCACTTCTTTTTTGTTCTCACAATTTTGTTTCTACCTTTTATTATTGCAACAACACAACTTTACATGCAGCTCTGACAACAGAAACTACCACAGTACCCAGACAAAGACAATGTACCGTATATATAAACAAAGAAAAATATTTTGAAAGTATCAGGAAACAGTTCATATTCATTCTTTAAGAGACCCCAGAGACATGTAATCATAAAACCGTCATACCCTTCTTTAATGGAAAAAACCCACACACGCACAGAAATAGATACTATAAACACAAAATAAAACATCTCTCATCTTTTTCTGTGTATTTTACAGAAATTATCATTATTTTGTTACTTCATATTAAAGAAACAAACAAAGGAAGAGTCATTCCTGGAAAGAGGGGTAAACTGTTTAAAAACTGGAAAAACAATCCTTAACATTTTGACTTCAGTCTGATTCAGATTTATTAGACATCTATCACATTACAGGCTCACTCTTGTAGTTCTGGGTACCGGCTGCCCCAGGCCATGCTCCATGCAATGTAAAACCTTCTCCATGCTGGTTATATAATAAGACTCTCCTTCAATACATTGCATTCAGTTTGTGCCTCTCTGCACCTTCAACGCATCTTATCCTGGCTCAGCCCCATCTGGTATAATTTAATGGGTCTAAAGTAGAGTCTTTACAGGATACCTTTCCCCTTCTCATATTGATGTTGTTTTACGTAATATGCAACTGTGTCTCAATATTCTTATCACATAAGATTGACATCAGGCCTCAAGCAAAGCTCAGCTTTCTATGGACAGGTTTTGGTGCCCATGCTGTGGCTGCCCACTGCTCTTAAATAGCTGTATGGGTCAAATGCAGAAGAGGACTTTCCCCATGGGTACTGCCAAAGTTTTAACTTTGGATAGAGGCACAACTTCCCCAACTTTGGTATTAGTGTTGAGAAAAAGCTAAACCAGTTACTTACATTCAGAAAAGTTGAAACTATTGTGTGGGAGAGGGTGCTGCAAATATGGGCAAAATTGACTCCCCTCCCTCCCACAGCTGCTACACTGACTTGCAGCCAACGCCATGATAACTAAATTCACCTGTGTCTCAATAGGATTTACAGCACACATACACACAATAATGAAGTCATACCTTCACCTGCATCTCAACAGGATTTATAATACAGGATCCCTCAAAGCAAACAGCACAATAAAGCCACCTGTATCACAACAACACAGGATTTACAGTGCAGGTGCACGCAGTTAAAATAACAACAAAAAATACACTTAATACCTTTTATTAATTTCCCTCAAAGTTATATATCAGTATAGTGGTAAGTTCCATATTATATTCCTTCAGTCTTCACTACATACATTATATGAGTCTGGACAGACATGAATGTAAACTGTAACTTGACTGTTTGGTGGAGACATACAGCTGTGAGGCAGTAATTCGATTTTTTGACTGCTCTGTTTTATATGACCATTGACAGCTGACCTCTCACTCTTCTTAACCAGCCACTAGGGCTGCAAGTAATCAACAACTGCTTCAGTTTGAAATATTGTTTCAGGTCAGGACAACATATGTGGAGGTCATGTTAACATTGCCATAACTTTGCAAATCTCAGCTGGCTGCATCTGGCAGCTGTGGTGGCATTGCAGTAGGTGCTTCACCATCTGTAGTCTGCCAGGGATCTGCACTCTACTTAGTGCACTCTTCTAGATAGTGAATGAATTCTTGAGTTATGGCCAAAAAACATGGTTTGTGAGGTCACAGTCACCTTTGACCGTTGACTACCAAAATCTAATCAGTTCATCCCTGATTCCAAGTGGACGTGTACCAAATATGAAGAAATGTTCCTGAGATACAGCATTAGAGTGAATGGGATTGACATAAGGTTACAGTGACCTTGACCTTCGACCACCAAAATCTAATCAGTTCATCCTTGAGGCCAAGTTGTCATTTTTGCCAAGTTTGTAGAAACTTCCTCCAAGCATTGTCCAGATATCGGGTTCGTAAGAAAAATAAATTGTGAATCACCGAAGACCTTCAATATACAGCCATGAATGTGCACAAAAAGTGAGGCTGATTGGTCCAGTAGTATTTGAGACTGGCTGTGGACAAGCTCCAGGTTCTTTGATCAGACACGCACATGCACACACATACAAGCAATCATGTGATCTAATGCATATAGATAAAAAACAACTGACCGCAAGCTACAGTATGGTGTCATGCCTATATTTGTCAGCTAAATTCATTATAGAATAGTCTTATCCTATGCAGTGTCTTTTTCCTCGCTCTCCTTTGTGCAAAATCATCCACAATATAGTCCAAGTCCAGTGTATTGGTCAATACGGTACAACCATGAGAGAAAGTGCCTTGAGGTGGTTTTGCATCTTGAGTTTTTTTTAATAAAAAGTGATCCTCAACCAAAAACTGATTCATACATTTAGAAGTCATTGAATACCTAAGTGGGTCCAGACTTTTTAATTTGTGATTATTAAAAATAACCTTTAAATATACAATAAAGAGTAAAAAAACATTCCCTTGATATTTACCAGGCTACACTATCATGAATGTCTGAACCAAGCACAACTGGCCATTTTATGTTTTCAGTAAACCTCTGAAACTCCTTACTTCTGGACTATACAACTCTCTGGCATTATTGTAAATGTTTGCAGCAGCAGGGAAGAAAAAATAATTCACATCCAACTCCAATTTTCCATTTCTAAAATAGACCAGTTGGTGATTGAGTTAGAACAGTAGAAAGATGAACCCAGATGTTTTTGGTGAGTTTTATATTTTTTTGCTGACTTTGAATGCGGTATGTTTACCATTAAGCTTGTCTTAGTTTGGTGAAAGAGAGAAACTGGAATTAAGAACGTGTAGAGCTGCAAGAAAAGAGGCAGAGCTGAAAATTCCCGCTGGACTTGACTGTCTTTGTATTGCCTTGAAAGCATTCAACTGTTACGACTGTAACAGTAATTCTGTAAGTAAAACGCCCAGCCACAATCACTCTGGCCAATCCTTAACTGAAATCCTGGCAGCATGCCTGATGCAGAACAGTCGATATAGCCAATCTGTAGAGGGCACTATCATAGGGCGATCCAAGAGGGCACTTTTGCAGCGTTTTTTTTTTTTTTTGTCAAACATGGGGGCCTCTCAAAGGACTGTGGAAATACAATATTCATGTTGCAAAATAATCCACCAGGAATGTGCTCTTGGACAGTGCGGTGCCTTGCGACCTTGCATTTTTTCAACAGGTTGTGTCTCCAACTCAGTTCGTGAGACACAACCTCAAAATGAATTTACCCATCGGGTGTATATTCCTATCCTACTTATTCCAAGTCCAACTGACCTGGAATAAATAAATGATGTTGGTCTGGGGTTACATCTGTGGTAAAGGTTAGGCAACACAGGAAACTATAACTTACAATGTTTTCTAAACCATCCAAACATTTTTGGAAGATCATCAGGGTCTGACACAGTCAAAGTTCTTTTCTACTGAATTTTATTGGCAAATTAATCATTGTGTTTCTATTTTAAACCACAGAGCGATGAGTTCACAGACAAGGTATACTTTACTATACTCACAAAAGATATACCACCAAAAAGAAGCATGCAGACACAGGTGTAGATTTCAGGGAGGTTAAAGGGAACAAGTCCCTCTCAATATTTAGAAGATGTGCAGAGGGATTTTATTTTGACAAACCACTTGCATGAAAGCCTTACTGAATTATCTTCTATTATATTTTGAACTGTCACCTGGCATCTGAAATTTGTGTTTTCCTTTAAGTAAATAAAAACACTTCCACAATAAATAATGCAGAGAAGCCATAGATTGGTGGATAAAAATCACCATAATGTAGAAAATGAAGCGCTTGATGCTCAAAATTTCCTGCGGGAGGAGCCCTGCTTAATATATGTCTCCCCCCAGTGTTGAAACAAAACCTACTCCCCTGTAGACCCTCTGTTTGGATGCATGTCAGTGATTTTCAATTAATCAAGCTCAGTTGCAGATGTTACAGATGCTGAGAGTAGTATGCTATCCTCTACAAATAGTGCCAGAGGCTAGTGGCATTCACTGATGACTTATAGATTCTCTGTGGACTTGGCTTTCATCCCCGTTTCTTTAAATTGTGTCCACATGCTGGAGCGATTGTTGAAATGACTTGGCTCTAAGACAAGGTCGTTTTCTCACTTAGCCAAAAAATCGGTGCACACTTTGGAAGATCTAATGAGAAAAACTTTTTGTAGCTCCTAAGTCATAGAAGTGTTTTGCTAAACTTCGTTAGTGGCTCTATAAGAATAGAGTGTTCTCATTTTAAAGAACTTAAAGGCACACTGGGTTGCAGCAATGTTTATGTCCTTTCATTGGCTCTCACAAGTCATACTTTCCTAGATTTCATAGAAAAAGACATTGCAGAGGAGAATTATTAAGATTACTGTGACAGTTAACCAAAACACACCTCTCCACAATCACTGCACTGCAAATAAACACTGTATACGATGAACCAGGGACTTCCTGAGGAATAGTATTTGGTTACAGTAAAATACATTCTGCTAAACAACTAATTCATATTATTAATTAGGGCTGTGTTCCACTGACATGCAGTTCTTTTGCTTTGATATTGTGCATACTGCCTCACCAGCAGGTTTTACTGGGAGACTTTGCAGCAGCATCATGAAGAATTATATTTATTCTAACAGATGATGTAGTCCTAAGTATTAATATCATCTGCTGTATAAAATACTCGCAACACTGGATTTGATGAGGAACCTTGCCCTTACATTACTTTAAAATCTTGTACATGTTTGATTGACATCTCAAATGATTCTCCTCTCTCCTCCTGTCAGGGTGGGATGACTTATACCTTTATCAGTCTTATTGGTACATGCAACTTGATGACCTCACATTAATTACCTCGATCCATCAACCTGAACAGAAGTCTTGTCTGTCAGGTAACTGAAAAAGCCCGTGTGGCTGCACTGCCTTTACTGGAATTAGAAATTAACGCTTAAACGCTTAAGGTGATGTAACTCTTAAAAAATGATTTGGGATTTAACACTGGGAATGTGTACACACTTTGTAATGATCCAGAACAATAAAATATTTGGAGGTTTTTCCAAACTTATATGATGCAAACTATACCACACAAAAAATAATATGCGGCCATGGCTAATGTTCTATTTCATTGTTAATTTCCTGATACCTTAAAGTTATAATCCATAAGGTTTTCATGATATCAAACCCTATTTTTTGATTATGGTCAAGTAATACTAGGCATTAGTTATTAAGTAATAAGGCCCTTATATACGTCTGTGTGCCTATATACCATTAAGAGAACATTCTTAAAAACTGAATTTCCACCATTCTTCTCAGCTTCCATCACAGTTAGTTTTTTGGTTTGTAGTGATTTAGAGACTTGGTTTTTTAAAGTTTACAGCCTGCCATGGTGTTGCATTGCTCTGCGTACAATGATGCAGCTAAACCTTAAATTTGTTTTCCAACCACTCATTTCACCTTGTCTCATCAATAAACCACCACCTCATGTTGTCACAAGGATTTTTTTTAAATAACTGTGCCAACTAAAATAAAAGTAGTTGTAGTAGTAGTATAAGAATCTCTCTGACTTACCTATTAATTAAGGCTTATTACAAGGGCCAATATAAAGTGTTACCACCATTAAATATATTTGCCTTTCTGTAATCAAATTTGCATTGTTACTTGCAACATATACAGGGATTCACAGGTATCAATGTCTGTATGTACTTGACAGAAAACAAAAACTGGTGCATGCAGTATCATGCAATGTAAAATGTATTCATTTCAGAATTACAATGTCACACAACACTGTTGACTGTTGTCTTCTGTCTTTGTTTATTAAAGCAATGAATCCTCTCAGTCCACAGGTTGTTTTCGTACTTCAGACAGACACACATTTTTCTTCCTCTGTTGGACAGCTGACAGAGTTCTCCAGGCATGTTTGTTGCCTCCAGTGGGCACCATTTCAAATGGAAGTCAGTGTCCTATGTTATTGAAAGACACTTGCAATTACCACCAGTAACCACAGGCATAGCCGAATCAACATTGACTGAGATTTATATCTTTTCCAGGGGTGAATGTATTGTGTTTACTACTTTTCTTCTTTCAGGTTTTGAGGAAACAGATTACAAACTTTAACAGCTGGCAATGACAAAAAACACCGTTATCAGTCACAATAATATTCTAAAATGCAAAAAAACATGCACCAGAGAGTAAAAGTTAACAACTGTAAAACAATCCACACGTGTCATACACACAACAGGCACATTTAAGTGAAAAAAGATCATCGACAGCGTTTGTTTTGGTTGGTGGTGTTCACACAAACCTTGTGTTAGTCACGCTAACATGATTTAGTTCTGCATGTGATTTCTGACCCCTCCACCACCACACACATGCTTCAGGTTAGGAACAAGAGAGTGACTGCTGGTTTATACCTGTGTGAGTGAGCAGAAACCACGGGGCAGCTGTACCAACACGCTGGTTTGTTATCCTTGCATTGCAGTGACCCTCAAGTGCTCAGGCTTTCCCACAGCGGGATGCCTTCACTCTTACATCACCGTCGAGTCAAACGACTGTCACAACACGCCAACTTGATTTGAAAATATACCGCTCAACTGATGATACATATGGATGCCAAGTATGCTGGAAGCAGTGTCAGATAGAGTTTCTGTGTGGTCAGGATTGTAATACTGGATCTGTCCGTTTACATGCCAGTTTCCACACTCAAGGCTCATCACTGTGACACTCATCTGTCTCAAGGTATTTTTGTGAAACAAGATATTTTGTCAAATATTTTCCAGTTTTCTGTCATACTGTATTTGTGTGCTAATATAATTCATCTGTGTAGTGAGTAAAATAACCATGAGTTACAGCAAAATAACAAAACCATGCTACATACAATATAAGCTCTACTGCATTCAGTCAGTGTGATGTTGGGTTGTAAATGTTATTGGAACCTGAAAACTGGGTATATATAGACTTACAGTCAGAGATTAGGTTGTGTATACACATTTTTTCTTATGAAGCTGTGTCAGGTTTCTTGTAAACAAAATAAAGAATGTGTGTTTTGCTATTGTGCAGAAGTAAGCAATTACAGTTTGAAAGGTCAGGTTGAGCTGCTGCATGTTTTTATGTGTTTAAGTTTGGTTATTTTGGTATATTTGACAGTGTGTATCATGTGTTGCAAATAAAATGGGCAGAGAGTGTAACAAACTTAACTTTGCAAGAATGGGTATTATAAAACAGAAAAACTTACCCTCAAAAATCCCCAATAAGATATACCCAAACAAAGACTTTATGAAAGGTCTCATTATCTCAATCAGTTAATCTAGTCTGAAATTTGCAATAGAGCACTTATCCCCAACCTCAGTGACCCCCTTCCCTATCATTTTATGTTTTTGTTTTGCTTTCCCCCGTTTCTTTTCTTTCTTCAGTATGGTTGAGTGTGCATCATTTAGTTATTGTCTGTTATTTATTAATTTAACATATATGAAAAAATGCAATGTAATTGAAAGAAATGATTGTCTGGAATTAAGAACGCCTTCTGTGTGGGAACATTATGACCTTTGTATGAGATCATGCCCACACACATTTCTGGTCTGTATTGAGCGTCATCTTCAGATGGGAAAGAAGTTCTGAGGTTACCAGCCACATTCATCTGGTAAGTATTTTGGAAAAAGTCAAAGTTGAGATTGATATTGATTAGTCTGACTCACCAGATGTATAATCTCCCATTGGTTGCTTTTTAAAGTGGCATTGCGGCGTAAGCTGACTACGTTTTCAAAGTCCACGGGAAACAAGAACAACTTCAGATCTGCAACCTACATGCTGAAAACGGCAAATTAGCACCTGTGACAGTAATGGTACAAAAGTAAACATGCTAACAGCTGTTACCTTTTCTTTTGCAGTGATGTAGTCATTTGAATGCCAGTGCTCACTTCCCAACATGCAAATGCTCCATCAAAACAAGTTCCTCATCAACGCTATTTTGCAGCAGGACCGTTGCCGCATCCTGGGCTTAGCGCCACACAAACTGAGATTTGTTTAAAGAAATGCAAACAAGGCAGGGTGTTTTTTCCCTTGCAGCAGAATGTGTACGCATGGAGCCAGGCCTTTCTTCCACGTTGACTGCTGTGGAGAGAGATCTGGCTATGTGAGACTAGATATAAACTAACAGTTGTTAATAGACCAATAACAAAAGCTTAAGTTCTGTATGCTGTCATATAGGCTGCAGCTTGTGCGGTGTTGTTACCAGTAAGAAGATAAGAGGAATGGCTACTAGCATTTCAGATTCCTGCAGCGGTCAAGGTTGAAAACCTGCACCCGCAATGATGAAAACTGAATCCAACCCTTTACCCGCAATTATCTTTAAGTCATATCCTGCCTGGATTAATAAAAGTCCCACAACCCGACTCACACCGGAGATTAAACAGGCGACTCACCTGTGTTCCCAACAGGCACAGCACCTGTGCTTCTGTAGCTGTCAGTATGCCTCCTCTGTGATGAAACTGACCTTGCTTGCAGCTATCAAAAGCGAATACTTTTTACAAGCAATAAAGCAACTGACAACGTCATTGTCACAATCTCTGATCACATCAGATTTCTCCCACATATCTGACTTAGCCTTTGACAGTGCATTGTCCACAGTTTGCTATTCTCCATTGGATATTTTAGCCTTAATGTCATCCATTTTAGCTATCAGCTATCAGCGACATCTCATTGTTTGACAGGATGTGGGATCAAAGGTTGTGTTGTAAAACATTCACAATAAAATCCTGGCAGCTGATTAGACTTTATATTATTAGATTTAGATATCAAAAATACTGCAAAGTCATTTTCATTTCTGGTTCTCCAAGACAGAAAAAACATGTTCTTATATTGTGCGTGTTATATTACTGTTCTCACCTATTGCCCGCCCACAGTTCATTCATTTTTACTGGTGTCTGTACCCTTGAATTTCTATAAATATATTTTTTTTACTGTTTACACAACTTTTTTGCAGGTTACCTAGTAGGTACCTGTGAGTAACCTGTTGTAGGAGTCTAGCTAATTGTGTTTTTTTCAGCCTGAGTAAATTCTTTGTAATTTTCTGCATGTCTGAAGGAAGCATATCTACTGCTTTTTAGGAGAAGGAATAACCAGAATTTACTATAGTTAGCATTTTGATCATAAATACACAGGGATGAGTTGGATTTGTGTCTCAGTTTCCACCACTCAGAGAACCTGATGCATGTGCTTGTGTGTTTTAGTCTCTGTCGCTGGTGACGCCTGAACAGAGCAGAGTGTAAATAACCTTTTGTCTCCCCTCAGTCACTACATTTAAAAGACAACTTGCAGAAAGATCTCTCACAGCTAATTAACAAAGCCCTCATCCAACTTGTAGGGGTGCAACATTAATGATCTCCGTAGTCCCAAGTTACACTTTAAAAAGAAGTGCATAGAAAGTGTTCCTCATTAATTTTCAGCACCATCAGTCAAGATCAGTATTGAATTAATTAGGCCTATTTCTCCACAAATAAAATCACACTGCAAACGTTTTAATGGTTCTTCTCTCAAGCATACAGAGCAAGCTAACTAATAACCACTGATGTCATCTTTGTAATCGACAATTTGGCTTCTAATCTAAAAATGTACAAAGGTTTATTGTCCCTACATTAAAATCAAGGGCAGTTTTGACATCTGAGGGCTCCTTCAGATGTCAGATAAATGTGTTAAAATTTATAATTCTGATATACATTAGTCAAATTATAATTAGATATGAAGTCACAGGCTTATTGTAAGCAATTCATCATCTTTAAATAACAGATTAATTGCCTATGTGAAATCATGTCTAGCAGACCTTCACCTGTCTCATTTTAAGATAGATTATCAGTTGTGTAAGATGAGTAATTCTCATAGACAAATAATTACTGACCAGAGCATTTTGAGGCAGGATTATTTTTAAGACCAGGCTTCCAACATGACAGGAGCCAGAAAAGAGATGGTATAATTGGGAGATTTTGTAAGTATCTCCCAGTTTTCAGCTCCTCTTAATGAAATAAACTTTGAAGAACTTAAATTGATCTTACATGAGTATTTGTTATTGCTTCAAGTTGAAATGTTTTTCAGAAGTTCATGTCGTGGTTTCATAACAGAAACTTTCTTTGCGATGAGTTTACATAACACATCATAACTTGCAAATTAGTGTTTTTATTAAAATATGTTCACAACAGGACGGAGTACCGGTGCTTGGGGGTTTTTGAACAGCTGCTGCTGCTTTGTATAGTGTCGGAGTTTAATGCAACTTTATGCACCACATGGTGTGAGTTCCTCAGAAAAGCACAAAGTAATGGGGCTTTGGTGCAAAGTTCATTAATATCTTACATGTCTGACACCTAATGCTGCATTATGTTTGAGCAGTTAACCATGACAAAACCAGTGACGTCTTCAGATGTTTTTGAATAAATGATGAAAACTTTGCACAGACTTTTGGCTGATTCGCTCACAGCTGGCCTGAGGCATAAACAAACTAAGTGGCTTCTTGGGGCCTTGCAGCCAATATGGTTTAATATAATCAACCACATCAAAAACAGATTTTTTTTTTTTTAGCTTTTTCATGTTCTGTGCATGTCAGTGTTTCATGCATTGTGTGATGTCAGCAGTTTTAAGGTTCTGACAACATTTTTTCTTACTCAGCGTCTTACTTTGAGTTGTTGGGTCCTAAATGGTACTCAGCATTTTCTGCCAATGTTTAAATGAATTTGGTTATTTCACATAAGATATTTCTGTTTTTATCTGTGCTCAGTCAGGAATGACTTAAGGCCACATACACATATGGACCAATCAAAATGTTGGGCCATTTGAGACCTTTGTGGAATTGCTTATTCACTGGTCACAGGTCACTGTTAATAAAATCTGATCAAACTACTCCTGCACAGTCTTGATGAGTTTTCTTAACTCTTAATAAATAATACCTAACAATGTTAGATCAAAATTTTCACTTATTGATTGCTGCTTATTTGGTTATATTCATGTTTTAGGGGCTTTAACCTCTGCCTGTCAATGCCAGTAATGCTGCCTTTCATCAGAATCGCTGCTCATTCTTTCAGCCCCACCACCACCCCAGCATCCACGTGAAGGCTCTGAGGTGGATATAAGATATTTGGTCATCACTCCTCAATATCTCTAAACATCATCTGAAGGAGGTGATGGAGTTGCAGCCTAGAAACCAAACTATATTCTGCTGCTGCAAGAAACATCTTGTCATGCGAGTTGTCTGACTGAACATGCTTTTATGACATGATGGATGATGTATATGAAGCAAAAATGTCTATTTTATCAACCAGGACCACCAGGATCACACCCTTTCCTTTGATTCAGGAAAATAATCCATGTCACTCATCTGGCATGTTTCATGGAATACGCTCCAATGTCAGAAATTCTTTTTAATCTTCGATTTACTGAAAAAAAAAAAAAAAAAAAGGCTGTGTGTAGCTGTAAAGTGAATTATGAGATGGCATTGAACTCTTTGTACTTTTGACTTGTGGCATTCTTTTCAAAAAGATCTGTGGATCAAAAAAATACATTTTCAACTCATCCCTCATCTACAGCAGCCTTTTTTTTTCCTTTTAACTTTTTGATCTGTTGTTGAACATTTTGTCCCACATGCCCTGGATGTGTCCCACAGTCTCATCCCAAAAGAATCACCTTGAAGCCTTTCCTCACTGGTGCCCAAGACATCTCAGCTCTCATTTCACAGAGAGTGGTATCTTGGCTACAGCAAGCAATCTTGAAAACAGCTTGGAAACCTCACCTATTATTGTAATAGATAAAATCTTCTGTCTTTAAAGGTAAAGATCAAATTTATTGTTACATATACAGCTAGAAGAGGACACTCAGTAAAGTGTACGCCAGGCAAGTCTGAAAAGAGTATTCAGATTTAACCACTTTGTATTCACCGACATTTTGATTGTGGTGGCTGTAATTTAATTATATATTGACTGTAACAGATTACAATTACAAATTTGTCATTTATCTAGTTACATGTAAGTAGTTCTCCAGTACTGCTCGTGTCCTACTAGACATTTGTGTGAAATTTTTTCATAATTAGCATATGAATTCTTGAGATATGGTCAAAAATGTGTGGGACCTTTGACCACCAATATCAAATCAGTTAATCCTTAAGTTGAAGGGGACGTTTGAACCAGAAGAGGAAGAATTCCCTCCAAGGGTTCCTGAGATATTGCATTCATGAGAGTAGTAGGAACATGATGTTACAGTTACCGCGACCTTTGACCTCCAAAATCTAACCAGGTCATCCTTGAGTCCAAGTGGTCATTTGTGCCACATTTGAAGAAATGCCCTCAACGCATTCTTGAGATATCACGTTAATGAGAATGGGATGACCCAAAAACAGAATATCTCTGTCCATGGCTGCTACCACACAAATGTCCACAAAATGAGACTGAGTATGCAAGAGTAGCTGTGGACAAGCTGCAGGTCTCCAGGGCTGGAGGAAATAAATATTCGGGTACACTGTACAGTGAAGATTCAATCTCTGTATCTAACCTGTCCCAACATTACAAGCAAGGGGCAGCCCCTGTAGGACCATCCCCAGTTCTAAGACAGTGCCTTGACTGGAGCACTGACCGGAGAATTTACCTAACATACATGTTATTGATGGTGGGGGAAACTGGAGCACCCAGAGGAAACACACGCAGGCACGGGGGAAACAAGCAAACTCCAAACACCTTCTTGCTAACCACTGCGCCGCTGTGCTGCCATTTAGGGAATGTATTTAAAAAAACATCACCATCATATGCTACATGATTGAAAATGATATTTCCATGTATTTGCATACAAAGTACGTCTTCAGTGATAATTTTTGTGCAGCCAATCAAAACTGATTTAATTGTGTATTCAAAGTCTTTTATCTGGGGATGAGAGTTGCATGAGCAAAGTAAAACTATTTAAAGTGATTCATATCAGGGGCGCCCCTGTATCTCAGTTGGTAGATCATGCACACCATGTATTGAGGCTGTCAGTCCTCTGCAGCGGCTGCTGGTTCGACTCGCGTCTGCGGCCCATTTGCTGCGTGTCTTCTCCTCTCTCTACCCCCTTTCCTGTCATATCTTCAGCTGTCCTATCACAATAAAGGCAAAAGCCCAAAAAATAATCTAAAAAAAATGGATTCAAATCATTGATCATCAGCGTAAGTAGTTTCATTTGAGAACAGGGACTAAAAATACAGCCTGTTTCATATCCTCAGGATCATGTGGTATGAATTACAAGGTTTTACCTCCTAGTTATATAATCCACAAAGTGGATTATTTCAAGTACCAGCACATCAGCAGGTAATATACACAATTATTCACAGTTGAGAATTTTAGCCTTCCCATTCAGCATTTTTCTTTTAATTTTCCAGTCATTTCACTGTGATCTTTGATGAAAGTGATTATTCAGGCAGAAGAAAAACTTAATGAATTATGCACACACACTTCTTAGTAGCACTTTATTTTGTAGTCAGACTGTTTGGATGCTTGACATCTGTAGGTCCCTGTAGTTGGTGCACAAAAACCTTGTACTGCATGTTACATGATCTTCTATTTTTGGAAAAAATAGATCCATTTATCTGCCAACATGCCAGGTCAGATTGTATCTGGCACAACATGACATCTTTTATGAGGGCTATTCAGCTGAACAAGTGGCTGACAATACAGCACCTGCAAGTGTTCAACTGAGTGTGAGTGTGTCAAATAAAGCAAAAAAAACATGTTCACACCACACATGTGACAGTCACATTTTATGTTGTGGTTAAGAACAATAAACTATTTTCAAAGCAAAAGTGACCTGCATCTTTGTGATTTAACAAAATAAGAAATGGCCTGGTTCACTAACACACTGACAGACCTTTTACAGATGAGTCATTTATTAAGAAACATATTGTAACTTTAATATGCAGACAAGATAATCTTTTTTTGTTTTTTTCTCTTCAGTAGGTAAATGTAGGCAAATGGAAAAAGACAATAATAAGAGTATGCATGCACAACCAATCCAAACTTTTGTAAGTGCTGAATCATAGGTGAGTAAATACACCGCAGGACTCCAATTCCCAGTTATTTAAAGCACTAAAACAGTGATGCTTCAAACAACACTGCTCTTATCTGATGAAAAGCAGTGTTGCTCGAAACATCACTACTTCAGTGCTTTAAATAAATGAAAATTGGAGCCCTGCAGTGTGCGAGCAGTCTCTTGTTTATCGAAAATAAAACACTGAAATGGTTACTTTAAATTGGATGTGAGTGAATAAATAAAGGGTTTCAGTGAAAAACAAGATATCTGACATTTAAACAAAATGACAGCCTCCTCCTTTGGAGGATGGTTGTTTTAATTACTTTTTGCTTCAATGTACGGCATGGGCCTGAAAGAGGGAGATTATTTTTGAGTTAGTGTTCAATTTACTGAACAAATTCTTCCTTCATGACTTCCAAGAACAAATTTTGGAATTTAATACGGCCTTAGGGAGTTAGATATTTTTACCAACTGTTTAGTTCTGTTTGACCACTGCATATTTCACCAATATTGTAAGTTAAATGAGTCTAGTGACTTAGTGCCCTGGCACACTTGACTTATACTCTTTCACTTCACCTGTAATCATTTCTGATTGGTCCTGTGCAAAAAGAACAGGTTTACAAAACAGCATCACAATCTAATTACATTCAACCAAAGCATACTGTTCCAGCTCCAGATAGCATCTTTTTCCATATTTGGTGCCTTTCTCTGGAAAATGAGTGAGTTAGATAGATCCAGATGGAGTTTTCCTGCTTTTTAGTTTAACAAGGGTTCATTTAAAATAAAGCTGAATCTAAAAGCATTGACTCACTGTTCAATACAAGATGGCATCACCCAATTGTTGTTAGGGAACATCTGATTTTACAAGGCACTCCACAAAGTCAAAATCTCAACTAAGCGCAGTGGTAGAAAAGTAACTGTATTTGAGCACAATATTGAGGAGCTTCTACTTTAGATGAGTATTTCCATTTCCTGCTCCACCACAGTTCAGAGGGAAAATTTGTGCTTAATACTCCACTACATTTATTTGCGCTACTATCAGAACAAGATCTTTGGTGCCACAGAAACTTGGAAAATGTTCCCTAGTTTAAACTAACTCCTCCACCCACGTCCCCCTCCGCCTACCACTCTGCTCACTGCAGACATGTTTGTCTCATTCTTTACTGATAAGGTCTCGGCAATCAGTAAGCAATTCTCTGAGCCTGGCCAACTCAGTCTGCAGCTGCCAGTAAATAGGTCCACACTGTCCTCGAGGAAGTCTCTAAATTACTGCTGGACTCTCATCACACCACGTGTCGCCTGGACCCAACTCTTCCCTTACAACAGGTGTGTTCCCTGCTGCATTTAAGCAAACTCAGGTCACCTCACTGCTCAAAAAACAAACACTCAACCCAGCCCAGGTCAAAAACTACAGAATGATTTCATTCCTGCCCTTCCTGTCTAAAACATTTGTGCACACAGTGCTTAACCAATTGTCCACATTCTGACACTATGTTCAGCCAGAGCTGCTGGTCAGTCCTCAGCTCTACTGCTGTTAGATATGTCGGCTGCCTTTGACATGGTTAACCACCAGATCCTCCTCTCCACACTTACTGAGCTTGATATCTCAGGATCTGCCCTCCACTGGTTCCTGTGTCTGACCTCTCAGGGAGATATTTCAGAGTATTTTGGAGGGAAGAGTTCCCCAGGGGTCAGTGCTCAGCCCTCTTCTCTTCTCAGTATACACCACATAACTTGGCACAATAATCCACTCCCATGGTTTCTCATACCATTGCTATGGTGACAACACACACCTCTTCCTGTCATTCCCTCCAGAAGACCACACAGTGTCTGCTTGGAACTTGTCATCCGATGCAGATATCTCGACATGAATAAAAGAGTGGCACCTTCAACGTAACCTCTTAAAGACTGAGCTCCTTGTCATCTTATCCCTCTATACAACAAGAAATCAGTATGCACCCCAAAGAAACACAGCTCAGACCTACAAAGTTTGCCCTGAAACTTGGGCTGATGACTAATCTTCAAGGTCCACATGGCCTCAGTTGTCCAGCTGGCCAGAAAAAGTCAACTCAACACCTTCTAACAGCTTCTTTTTTATATAAATTTATTTACCCCATAATAACTTGTATATGTCGAAAAATGCGATACAGTTTTGCATTTGGGTGAACTGTCATTTTTGTACTCCAGAGTGACTTGGTCGTGTTGAAAAGGACAGTTCTACAGTCTGCTTTGATTAGGCTGCTAAGCTTGAGGACAGTTGCAACAAAGAGTTACAACCTTCCTCACCCTATCAGCCATAACAGAACATCATGTGCTCGCTAGACACACTGACATAGACACATGCTAACTATGTCACATAAAAATCAACAAAACTGATTTAAACTAAGTACGTTTTGATTAGTTCATTTATAAAAGGTCAGGACAGGATGACAAAACTTCAGCTCATGAAAAAAGTATGTTCATGCCTCATCCCTCTAGCATGTTGCTGACTGGAGAAATAAGACTTGTTGCAAATCTCCCTGTAGCAATCATTCCTCCCCTACTTTTCGAAAGTTTTGATGACCCTTTGTACTCAAGTAAAAATCTGAATGCATGTTTTTTACTGGTAGCTGAGTATTTCTATACACCGTTTTATTGCTTGCTTGTTTTTTATTTTGTTTGTTTTAACTGAAGTAAAACATCTTAGATCGTACGTCTTCCACCTCTGTACAGGAGGCCCTCCCCTCTGGGGACAAGGAGGGAGGGACAGAAAGAGTTACGTGCAGTGTGCTCAAACTCAACCCAGACAGTTTATTCCATGAGATGAAGATGAGGGGAGGGGGTTACAGATTGGTGAGATACAGAGAGAGCTTCAGCGAACCAGACATCAAACTGGACGCAGTGAGTGATGAGGACTGTGGTGCTCCGTGGTCCCAAGATAACTGTACAAAGGATCGATCGTTTTAAAGGTAACAAAATCACTTGGTAATGTAATCACATATAAGTTTTAATATTTTAAAAGCTTTAGATTGATGTTCAGTGGATCAGAGTTTTTAATAAAAGTCTTACGTTGTTGTTTCTCTGCAGACAAGAGCGCTGATTTATGGATTAATCGGTTTAATCTATCCTTAGGACAGCCCACGAAGCCAACTTTGATGGAGTGATCTGGCACTAACTCGGACACTAACAACACTACAATCAGTCCTGAATCTGTTTGTGATGTGACCGTGGGCTGCGCCACAGTGGCGCTTTTACGCACGATGGAGGAGCTTTTACGCGCACAGAGTAGCTGGGCGCAGAATGTTTCCTGGAGCAACTCAAGCCGCGGAAACGAAAGTCATTTAGGAAACACCACCGTGAACCCTCTGAAGCGGAACGAAGAGGTGGCCAAAGTGGAGGTGACCGTCCTGGTCCTGGTGTTCCTGCTTGCTCTGATCGGCAACCTGTGCGTCCTGTGGGCTATCCACGCAACCAAGCACAGTCAGTCTCGGATGTATTACTTCATGAAGCACCTGAGCATCGCTGACCTGGTCGTTGCAGTCTTTCAGGTGTTGCCGCAGCTCATTTGGGATATCACATTTCGCTTCTATGGGCCAGATTTTCTGTGCAGACTGGTTAAATACCTCCAGGTCGTGGGGATGTTTGCGTCCACCTACATGCTCGTCCTGATGTCCATCGACAGATGCTTAGCGATCTGCCAGCCTCTCCGCTCCATCCACAAGAGGAAGGATCGATTCTGTGTGGTCGCCTCCTGGATGCTCAGCCTGATATTCAGCACTCCTCAAGCGTACATATTCTCTCTGAAGGAGGTCGGGCACGGTGTGTATGACTGCTGGGGGGACTTTGTACAGCCGTGGGGAGCCAAAGCATACATCACATGGATGAGTCTCAGCATTTACATCATCCCAGTGGCGATTTTGAGCATCTGCTACGGCTTGATATGTTTTAAAATATGGCAGAATTTCAATTTAAAAACCAGAAGGGAGCACCTACTGGCTCTGACTCCAAGGGCCTCCAAAGGCGCTCATCCCCTCACTCGTGTGAGCAGCGTGAGGCTCATTTCAAAAGCAAAGATCCGCACAGTGAAAATGACATTTGTGGTGGTGGTCGCCTACATTGTGTGCTGGACTCCCTTCTTCTTTGTCCAGATGTGGTCTGCATGGGATCCTGCTGCACCAAGAGAAGGTAAAGCCATACTGTCTTTTATGCTGAGTGTACTTGCAGTCAGACTAATTATACCTCACCAGTGTGTTAATAATTGTTTAATCGTACCTTGCTATTTTGGAGCAACTAATTTTGTCTATTTTAGTTGTAATTAAACTGTAGAAAAACACAACTGTAAGTGTATTTACAGTACTTTTATGTGCTAAAGTGGAGCAACTTCAAATATGCTCAGAGCACTTAAAGTATATAAGTATGTACTAATATACATGTTTGGTTAATGAAATTAAAGTTAACCTTGTTTGGGCTACTTTTTAAACATACAGCTTTAAATAAAAGAAAAATATTAAAGTACACTTTTTTTGTATGAATACCTCAATTATACACATGAAGTAAAATTAAAGTACAATTTAATGAAGCACACTGATAGTGTCTTAATTGTCTTAAATGTCTCGTAAACTAACTTACCACTGTAAGTATTTGCAATTTAACTTTTTTAAGGTGCACTGATGTACAATTATCAATACAATTGCAATAAATTACACTTCTCATAAGTACACTGAAATAAATTGCAGAATTAATATATTTATTTTTGTCAGTGAATATTTATTTTTAGTCCATTGAAGTTGAACTTACTGACTTATTGAAAGTATACTTTAAATTATGCAAAAAATAAACATATATTACAAGTATATTTGTAATATCTTATGTATTTTTAATTTAAATGTCTAACAGCCTACAGTAAAGTACTATAATTATACTTCCACTTTACTGCATATCAGAGGTAAATATTGTCCTTTCTATTCCATTATATATGTTTGACAGCTTTAGTTAGGGGAGACTGGGGACAGTTGCAACAC
This sequence comes from Lutjanus erythropterus, assembly GCF_056507025.1. Classification (NCBI taxonomy): domain Eukaryota; kingdom Metazoa; phylum Chordata; class Actinopteri; order Lutjaniformes; family Lutjanidae; genus Lutjanus; species Lutjanus erythropterus. Next base: position 27,288,236 of record NC_139318.1, read on the forward strand.
TTTTTATGTTTCTTTCAGTTACTCAGAGACTCTTTGGACTAGACCAACTAAATCTTCATATATTAAACTTACACTTGTCTGCTAATTACTCATACCATTTAATGATGATTACATGTGACATCTCTCTGTATTTCAATGTGAGACAGGAGGAATGGAAGAATATTAAACGAAACAAACCGTATTAAACATGTACATTTGTATCTGGGTGAATTATTCTTGTTCTTATGTGCCCCACAGTGGCTTGATTATATTGAAAAACAGTGTTTCATGGTCTGTTTTGATAAGACTACTTAGCTTACCAAGCTCTATCAGCCATAACAGACCATCATGTGCTAGACACACAGACCTGGAAACATGCTAAACGTGTCACTATGAAGTCATAAAACAAGGATTCAAACTAAGTATGCATTGATTAATTCATACAATAGGTCAGGACGTTATGACAAAAGTACATCTTTTCAGTAAATGCAGCAGCAGATGTTGAATATGTATTCTGTCTTCCTGGTGGGGAGAGGGTCTAACTAAGTATGTGCACTATGAGTGTCATCACTCTCGCATGTTTCTGATTGGAGGAATAAGAATTGTTGCAACTGTCCTCAGGCTACCCTACATTTTAGATTAAGATTTGACCAAATGGGTAATATAACAAGCTTTTAAAATACAACACATCATTAAAGACATTGTTAAAAAATATATATTTTTGGCTTTTGATGTCTTACAAACAGCAGTATGTAGTCATGTCACATCTCAGGTATGTTAGATGATATTCTTTACACATACAGAATATAAAATATATACATAAAAAACATGTTTTGCAACAAAAAGTAAAAGTAGTTTGCTGAAACAGCAATTTTTCATATTGTTTATAATTATTAATAACTAATTTTAAAAAACACACAAATAGAGCAAAATAGGCATAAATCTGAATTAAGAAAAAGCATCAAATATACAAAAATGTTGCCTATCAAGTTAACAAATAAATTTATCTGCAATAAAAAATGTTCTTATAGGCACCTATCAGACAACATAAACTGATATAGACCGATATAGCTGTGACAGACCTCTATGGGGATGATAATATTCTTTCTCCCACATTAATCATCTCACGACCCTCATATTTACCTGTTGACCTCCTGATTTGAAACTACTGGACTAACTATAATGTACACTAACTGTATATTATGTGGCTCAAACTAGCTCCCCCTCCAGCAGCTACAACAGTAACATACTGCTTATAAATTGCCTCAGCATTAACAATGGAACAATGTCACATAATAGTTGACCAAACCAGTACTTTTACTTAAGGACTTTAACAAGGACTTTTACTTGTAATGGATTGATTGGTGGGTTGGTACTTCCTCCATTACTGATCTCTTGTGAATTTATCAGAAGCTGCGATTTGTCTCATAGATTTATTGGTTTATTGATATATTACAGTGTGCCAAGTGCTCAGTGACTCAATGACCACTTTTCCCCGAGATTTACACTGTGGTGAATTTATTGCCCATAATCCCTGTAACAGAAAAAAAAAATCAGTTTTTCTACGGCAATATTTCAGCACTCAGTGTCTCCTACATGCAAAGGTCTTTCTCCCACCTCACAGAATAAATCTGGGAATGCATAAGCAACCAACTTCACTTCCACAGCAACACAATGGTGTTTAACTAAAGACTTCCCCACAGTGAATGTACAGTGTTATCTATACAGAGAGAGTCAGCATGAGACTGAATGTAAACCAGGACATCAAAGAGTTTCTATCTCTGGTCCCAGTGGGGGTTTATATGTTCATTTTAATGGCATAGTTTGTTCAGATTTACCCCTCACATCTTTTAAGTTTATCATTAAAGGGGACTAGATGTGTTCCATAACCTTTCGAGTCATGTTATCTGAGCAAAAAATGTGACATGTGCTCATTCAGAGATTTAGATATAGACCAGACTCGGCCAAACCAGTCATCTTCCTGTTTTAGTCTTCCTCTAAGCAACCTTGCATAAAATCAGAATAACAAACACATTAAAGCCAAGAATACATCCACTGTACAATACACATCTGAAAGAGTATGTTGTAATAGGGGCCCCTGTATTGTTTGGATGGATGGATTTAGCATTGTAAATATTTTTTGGTGATTTCTGAACAGTTTGTTTTGCAAAGCATTCAGAGGCCATAATTAACACACCATCAGTGTGGAATAAATTTATTTTTGTTTAATATGGATTCATATTGAGATACAAAACTATATAAACAATGAGTTCTTCATCACTGTACTGTGAAAATCATCTGTCTCCAAAATGTAAACTTTTCACGGCTCAGAAAATCATTGTTTCCTGTACCTTTGAACAGTGTTTATTATCTCAATACTGAATTTCAAAGTAATGAACAGTTGCACACTAAATGTTAAATAAGTTAAAAACAAATAACTGAAGAAAGCAACAGACATATGGTTCACATATACTAATGCATGGGTAAAAGAGAAGGAGTGGGAACAAAAATGTTATGTTATGTCAATTTTGGCCAATTTGGAAATTACTCTTATTCAGTGTGGTTTCTATATTTCGTTGAAATACCCATCAAAGTTGCAAGGATTCAAGGACATTTATTATCATTATACAACACAGGGTTGTACAACAAAATTAGAGCTGTAGCTCCTTCATAATATACACACACAAAAAAATAAATAAATTCAGATGAAATTGGGTGAAAATATAAAACAAAATAAATAAATACATGTATAGAGGTACATATATGTATATATACATATATCCATGTATATATACAAACACCTTGGAAATAATTCTGTTGTGCACTTTTGTGTCTATCACCTATGACTGACTGACTATGTTTGAGAACATGATGCATCATCGATGTAAAAACACAGAGTCCTCCTGCGTCCCCCAGACGGGGTCTTGAGTGTTGTGATCTGCAGCTTAGAGCCTGATCTGCCCCTCAGGTGCAGCAGCCCAATCCAGGATGCTGTATAGCAGATCTTTTTGTGTGGGCACAACAGTCTCTGATGTTTCATTGTTTGGCCAGCTTGAGTTTGTTTCATTTACCTGGACATTATCCAGGAGCAGCCTTAAGTCCCAGCTGTATCATGGCTCTTATCTAATCACCTCATTTCCTCCTGGGGCGGTCACCCAGTCATCTGTGACAGCTGATCTGACAGCATGTTCGACTGCATTAGTTGATCGTCTGGGTCCGCTGCTCTTTAATCCAAACACCACATCTTCATTTTCCAATGCCTATGTGTGTATTTCTGTCATAGGTGAAGCATGTCTCAGCTGACAAATAGGAGAAAAGTACCGTAAAACAAATTAAGCAGAGTAAAGGAGCATAGCTGCATTTTCTCTCAGGTTTTGCCCTAAATTACCTGACAAGTGTTCAAACACTCTTTACACAAGTTCATCCAAATAATAAAAAATAATCTAAAGCCATGAGATGATGACATCATGGTAGTTACGGGCCTGGCTGTAGATACATTTCATGTTCATCTCAAAGAAAACCTTCAAAGAAGAGCTTCTGTCCAAACCTAGGTGTAAAAGTAAAGGTGATTCGAATTTCACTGACTTTCTCTTCATCTTTTTTGGCCACTGTAACTGCATTCTCTTTGAAGTAAAGTCACTCGGGTTAAGACTTCATGTAGGTGAGTTTCTTGTTGTTTCTTTGTTTTTTCCAATCAAAATCTGTAAATGAACAGTGTATTCCAGGACCTGAACTCAAGTCACACCATAATATTTTGCAGCCTGCATCCACTCACTGTGAGAGAGAATCTGACTTTGTGTACTTGTTCAGTGTTTGTTCAACTTTATCTACCCAGAGCAAATGGCAGAGTCATCACAGCTCTCCAACTGATTTCCACATTACCCACTTTCCATCCATAATGCTTGAATGCTGTCATTTTGTGGTATTTCTTCTACGCTCCCCATGGCACCAAACGTCTCTTCTCAGGACTGCAGACTGGGTGTTTTGACTTATCTGTTGAATCATAATTCTAACGGGTCATTTGGTTGATTCTGCACACAGCTCACCTCTCACAATAAACCAAAGCACCACAGAGAGTCAGAGCACCGTGAACCGAACAGGTCAGCATTTTCACTTGAGGAGAGAAGAAGACAACGAGCACTAAATCTTTCTCACCCCATTAAGGATTAGAAAAAAAGACTTGGAAAGCGTCCACTTTCCACTGTTCAAATGGCGTGCTTCTCCATTGTGCCCTGCGCTTCTAACGATTGGAAATTTCATCAGTTGAATGAATGAGAAAATAAGGCATAATTTTCCATCCAGGACAGACTATTCAAAATAGACGTGATTCATCATGTTTGTGTTGGGGAACTTAAAATACTATTTGTGTGGCATCCATCAATCAGTATTTTTTTCCCATATAATCCCAGATGTTTTCTGGGTTGTCTGAAATGCTTCGGCATGTCAGTTGATGTATTTCTCTGTAAATGATGTGTAACGTAAGTTTAGCTGCCATGAATCAGGACTGATCTTTGTAAAGTAGAAATTAAATGGAGAGTCTAAACTTGCCTAAGGGTGGTTGCCTGATCTGCCACCTCACTGTACATTTGTGTATGTTTGGCTTGTTGCCTTAGAAGAAATTTAGATTACATTAACACACCTGAACATGTGGGTTTTAGCCACTTCTAAACACCTCATATTCCTTACAAAACAGTTAAAATAAGAATTAGAATGCATTTTTAACAAGAGTGTATAGCCATGCTAGTGGCTTAGCATGCTAACATGATTATTAGTACTAAACACAAACTGCAGCTGAGGCTGATGGGAATGTGACTAGTACACCTTTCCATGCACATGTGCTGGCTTGGCTTGATTTGGTTTTACTTGGTGGATCAGCTCAGCATGGTAGGAATTTGCATCTTATATCAGGGACACCCGCTTGAAGGTGTGTCTTTTAAAGCTTAACATCTCCACATCAAAATATCTAAAAATCCTGGACATATGTTACATATTTTGTTGAGTTGTGTACTTTCATTATCCCGAATGTTAATATGTCAAGAACTTTATTCAAGGTAACAGTGTGGTTCTAGCAAACTGCTGCTAGCTATTTGCTAGTTGTTAAACTTCCAAGAAAAAAAGGGATGTGTCAAAGGAAGGAAGGAAGTCAGTTTAAAAATGAAGAAAACAACTCCCATCCCATCCCACCCTACACCACTTCACAACATCATCAAACTGCATCTTTTGTTATTGTTTTTAATGTGAGAGAGACCCCTCTCATTTTGTTATTTAAAAGATTTTATTATGAAGCAGGAAAATCATGAAATGTTATATTTTCATTGGTGGCAACTTAGAACAACTCCCACAGCTGAAATTGAACACTAAAATAAGCCAGATACCTGCACAACTATGCATAGCTGAGTACAGTTTAAGTGGCAATCGATATGCAAATTAGCGTAGCATGGTCTGACTCGGCACAGCCAAAAGGGACAATGGAAAAGACCTATAGCTGTGCAAGTATTGTACTACGACATTATAAATGGCTAAAAACACACAAATACACAAAGTAAAGCTTTAAAGAACAAAGAAAACACACATAAACACACACACACACACACACACACACACACACACACACACACTGAGTTTGACTTAAGCCCTCACACTCTTCCTGGAATGGAGAAAACACTTGCTACTTTAGAGGCTTTTTAAAGATCCACTGGTCCATTTACTTTTCTAAACAGCTTATTCTATTCAGGGTAGCAGGGGGCTGGAGCCTGTCCCAGAATGCACTGGGTGAGAAGCAGGGTACACCCTGGACAGTTTGCAAATCACGGACAAGGATTTTATTTAAAGGATAAACCTGGCAATATTTTTTATTCTTAACCTTGTCAACAAAGCTCATTATAAGCCTAAAAGCATCTACAGTTTAGTCCGTATCACAGTACTTTCTGACCTCTCTACCTTCCCTGTGGCACACAGACCCAAACCCCACATGGCTGAAGATGGGAATCTTTAATATAGTTACATAAAGAAAAAAAGTTTTCAGCAAATCTAACTGAAACAAGAGGAAATTGCATATTTGTTAGATATTTGCTCAGTTTTAACTGTTTCATGGGAGTTTTTTGTTGACGATAATGAAAATGTTGAAATCACAAGCTATATTCTTTGAGATTCTTTCATTTTTAAACTTAAAATGACCTTTCTGTATTTTGCATTGTAAGAATACACATAAACACAAAAAATATATGTTCTTCTCTGTCTCCTTCCCTAGACATGGCCTTCATCATCGCCATGCTCCTGGCCAGTCTCAACAGCTGCTGCAACCCCTGGATTTACATGTTCTTTGCCGGTCACTTGTTCCAGGACTTGATGCAGTGCTTCTTCTGCTGCTGCAGACAGTATCTGACAGCCTCCTCCTGCAGTTGTGATCGACATTGCACACACAAGAGCAAACCTGCCACTTACGTCATCAAGAACACCGGCAGCCAGAGGAGCCTGACACACACATCCAGCACCGGAGGACCGGGACACTGAAGAGCCAGCTGCAAGCCATCCTGGCTTCCCGTATTCGAGTAAACTGGCTGTCATGCCAGTCCTCCATTTCAAGCATTTTGATCAGCAGCAGTGGCCACTGCAATGTTTTAAATTAAGCTAAACAGACGATGTAGCCTAAACCTAACACCCAGAAAATTCCCTGCATCCTGCAATAATGAAAAGCAGAACAAAATGTCTTGTGTCTCCATATCTACTCTGGAGAAAGATTGTTGCAGTTCCAGTAGATTCTACTGCAAGAAGAAAGTAGTTCCTGCATGAAAACGCTAATAACAAAGAGTGTGGATTATCTTCAGTAACTGGGTCATAACTTTTGGAAAGAGACACTGGTTTTGAATTTTTCAAATGTACTTTTTGGTGTTTCAAGCACTGCAAGCCTAGTGCCATTTTAGTCCCATTACAATGGAGAATAGACAGACAACTCTACAACCAACATCTTTCAAAAATCCAGGATAAACAGCACTACAGCCCAGGCGGGAAATATGTATTTTTGATTCACAGGTGAATTGTCTCTTTAAGACAGCCAGGAGTTTGTAAGATTTCAAATGATGCAAACATAATATAAGATATATTTGCTCTGTGCAAATGTGTTCTAATTCATTTACTGTAATTACCCTTTAAAGCAACATTACTTTAAAAACAATTTATAGTTGTTGATATGCATGAATGACATTAAGATTAGTCTTAATACAAATATCTCCAGCAACACAACAAAAATCATCAACAGAGCAAAATCCATAAGGAATGTATTTGAAAACTAGAAAGGCATCTGCAGAGTGCAGACCTGGCCAATAGTTCAGTCTTCTATGACATGCAAATGTTATGACAAATAAACAAGAAAATGGCACCAAATGGCACACCATTAAAAAAAAATAATAAAAATTCAGAATTCCAGGTTAATCCAGAAATATCACTTGCTTGACACTTAGTTCTTATATACAGAGCCGGCCCTACCCAGAAGCAAGTTATCAACTTAACAGTACACTGTGGTAAATAACTGACGCAGTACAACTGATGCTTCATTTCATTATTGTATCTTTACTTTACCTCTTGGTGGCCAGCCGGCTCTGCTTATATACCTGCTACAGTTGCTTCTACAGTGGTGTTTGAGGTGGCTGTTATGTTTCACTGTATATTAAGTCACAGTACACCATTCACTTTAATTACAACAGACTTGTGCATACAGGACACCAGTGTTACAACTCAGCTTGCACTGTTCACAGTGAAAAATCATTTGTGTATCCACTAGGGCTGCCCCCGACTAAAGGTTTTCCTCATCAACAAGTAGTCCTTATTTCATGCAATTAGTTGATTACTTGTTGCGTGTTAATGATATTATATTAATTATTCAAATATATAGTTTGGGGACACAAAATGAAAAGTGATCTAAATGTGTCTGAACAATCGGCAGGGAGACTGAACATTTTGTTAATTTGTTTCAACACAGTATAACATCATTCAACCTGGAATAAATTCACTCCTCGACCACTTCACACCCCCACCCGAACCCACTATGTCTCTATTGTCGCCGGAGTCAGAGACCTGGTCAGAGCCACTGAAACTCACCTCGGTGCTGTATACCCTGTTTTCAAACTGACCTTCGTCGGCCTTGGAAGCTGTGTCCCAGTCTAACACAGTACATCTTCAATTATGGTGCAAAAGAGGCAGAACCCTAAGGAAACTAATAGCAGAGTTTAAATGTGTCACATGACTCTGTGGAGGTCATGTTGAATCCCTTTTTTATGGCTTTCTTCACATGGTTCAGCTCCATTATCTCTTGCCAGAAAACATATTTTTCAGGAAAGACGCACACCAAGAAACAACACAATCATTTAAAAGATACACAATTGATCAAACTCTGAAAGGTTACTGTCTTTATTTTAGAAGAGGGTTATCATGGTTTGGTTTGATAGATTGTTGATGTAAAGTTTGGTGAAATATGCTGACACTCTGTAACACATTCATTCCTACAGGCTGTTCCACAGTGTTGCCTGAGGGTAACATCCAAAAAGACTTTTTATTTTTTAATGTTTTGCAATTTCAGATGGCAAAATGTTCAAACTAGTGAGGTAACTGGTTCACTGGTATTGTAATAATTTGTTTGTTTGTTTGTTTGTTTTCTTTTCTTTTTTTTAAAACTTTCTCCAAATTGTGTTTACTTTGTCTAATTTATGACAAAAACATCACTTTTTTTTAACCAACTGACATCATAATGAGTACTGCAGAGGGATATTTCTGGCCTAAGATTCCTCCTGGTTTAGTCAGTTTGGGTCGAGCTATACCCTCTCCTTAAGTTTCATGAAAATCTGTCCAGCGTTTTTCCCTTAATCCTGCTGACAAAAAAACAAACAAACAAACAAACAACTGGCACTGAATACATAAATTCCATGGCAGAAGTAACAAAGAGGCTGGTTTGAGTGTTTTCTGCAGACTTTCGTGTTTTGTGCCACAGACCCAACAGTGTTTATCCTTTGTGATGTAATATTAAATTGACATTGTAAATAGTTTCCACTGCTCCTCTTGTGTATCTACATGTCATCAACTCCATCTTTTAGTATATCTGAACTTCAGGCACACTGCAGTGCCCATCTAGTTTGGATCAAAATAGAATAATAGTTCCCTCTTGTGGCCACACAGATTACACAAACAGTCACTGTTAATACTCAACATTAGAGAGAATTTCAGTGTCAAGATCAAACAGTGCGCATTATTGATTTATGGGGTCTGTTTTAATATTTCTGTAAATTCTTTATATAGCCTGGCAAGTTTTCAAGCAAAACATTTTGGTTCAACATCTACAGGGAGTTGTTTTAAGGTCTCATTCACATGAGGTCTCATTAAATGTCAATGACAGCCACAAAATCTACTGATGTTTCTGTTATGGCATGTGGGCAAGCAATACTGTTTTGTGCAATGAAACCTTTCATGTTGTTCTTAAAAAATAATTTATTCAAAGTGACAGCTTAGAATAAAAAGAGTGAAATTCAGAATTACACGATTTTCAGATTTTGATTTATCATTATGTAAAAAAGAGAACATCACTGTGGACACAAATCAGCTCAAAAGTAGACAGTCAAACAACAGTGACGGCTGTTATTCAGCACCTTTTGTTTGTTTGCAGCCTGAGGTTTCATGGATCATCTAAAAGTCAGTGAAAAGTCCAGAAATTGGTCCTGAGTGAAGCAGCTCTACAGAAGCTATGCGTCCTTTCGTAAAACCCCTTTCACACTGCTGGCCATCTTTCCCATGGTCTTGAAGAGCGGGAGAACCATGGTACGTAGACCCACCAAGAGAGGTTGCCACAGACACTGGAACAGAACCTGACAGTACCTAATGCAGGGTGCAACAACCCAGATGCTCACAAATGACATAATTGCAAACACCAAGCCCCAGAGCAGTGACAAAATGATGCCAAGGAGGAGAGTCAGGAAGCGATAAAACCAGTACTTTGTGAGGGTGAAGGTGTTGTTGCTGCATTTCCACACCAGATCCACGCTGCGTATGCCATCAGGTTCCGCAATCAGATCTTCAAAGTCCACCTAAAACATACAGAGAGGGTTCATTTAGATATATTTTCCCACTTACTCAGTATCAAGACATGCATTACACAGACTTCACCATGAGACATAAAAAATATTATATTTATACCATAATGAAAACTGTGGATTATCTAGAGTAAGAGTCACTGTTTCTGAAAATATGACGGGTGTTATAATGCTTTAAATGGTGATCTTAAACCCTCTGCAAATAAAAAATGAATCTGGGGAAATTAAGTTGTTTTGTGATCAGGGTAAAGTAATCCTTTAAAGATGGGCTTAAATCTTAAAACCAAGCACTTTACTATGCAAAAGCTGCACTTTTCATGTAGATGTCCAGTCAGCGCTAGTGGTCAATGTGGTCAATTGGAGCAATAAATTCTTCAGTGTGTGGTATTTTGACCAAAAAAACAGAGTTTTCTTGCTCACAGAGCTGTGCAGCAGTGCATGGGGAAATAGCAGGATGCATTGCTGGTAAGCTTGTGACTCCCACATCCATGTTTCTGTGTTATCACCAACTTAACCTAGAGCTATTACTTTGTTGACTAAAAGGCAACAACCCCTGGCTACCCACAGGTAGAGACTACAAATCCAAGCTGAAACAGTCTGTAGTTCTCCCTTAACACCAACAAAATCACTGTGACATCACTGGATGCAGGAAGAACAATAGATTTAGCACCAGTGGTGGACAGTAACGAAGTACATTTACTTGAGTACTGTACTTAAGTACATTTTTTGAGTGTGTGTACTTAACTTGAGTGTTAGTTTTTTTTGGAAACTTCTGACTTTCACTCCACTACATTTCAAAGACAAATATTGTACTTTTTACATTTCTAGGAAGGTTGTTGTTACTTTTTGACTGAGCACATCGTTGAAGTCAGCTGTTGGTGTTTTTTCTTTTCTAAAATGCAGTTGGTCACATGCTGTGTTCCTCACAGAAAGAAACCAATCACAGTAGCTCCTCTCAAATGGGACTGATGTAAAAGCAGAAATACGTCCAGGCGCACTAACAAGCACAAGCAAGTTCTCCCTCTTTCATTCAGACAAAAAGCGGTAATGGTGACAGCAGGAGAAATACTAAATTAAATTTCAAGATGTTATTATAATTATTAATTATTGCAGGTAGCTTTTGGATTGTTTTTATTGGGGTGAAAAATACCACATAATTCATGTATATACTGCCTCTGAAGACAGAAAGAAATCTCAGTTATTTAACAGACTTGGAGAACTCCTCACAGTTATCTTCAATCTAATTTTATGCAGTGATTTTAATACAGTTACATCAGAAAATGACAATAACTGTCCTATTTGTTTTTGATTGTATTTCTATGTTGAAGTTTTTATAGGTGTTTCTATAGGCTTTGTGTAGCAGAGTGGTTCTACAAGCAGGTCAGTGCATCATTAGATGGTTTCAGAGAGTTACAAGCTTCTGTAAATGCATCATGAAAACAATACAGCATGTATTGATATTAGAAAATGTACTTTGTAATTTGTACTTTTGAATACTTAAGTATTTTTAAAAACATGTACTTTTGTATACTTAAGTATTTTTAAAACCAAGTACTCTAGTACTTTAACGCGAGTAAAATTGTGACTGAGCAACTTTCACTTGTAGTTGAGTAATATTTGACCAGGAGTATCTATACTTTGACTCAAGTACTGGGGTTGAGTACTTTGTCCACCACTGTTTAGCACACACCTTGGAATTTATTGCTTCAGCTGATCACATTTACCATCAACAGAATTTAGTGGCGTAGTGGTGAGCTTGCAGATTGCAGACACCTTGTCTCTCCCTCCCATTCCAAGCATGTTACAGTAAAGGATGTGTCTGCTCAGTGTTATTTAAAATCACAATTTATCTAAAAATCTGTGTACAAACCTATTAAAAAAGATACATTTCATGTCCGCAGTTAAAAATACTATGGTACTTCCATGTTTCTATAAAAGCCCAGAACTAACCAAACGCTGGCTTTAGATATGGTCTTTCATGTTTTTCATGGATTTTGCATCCATCGTAGTTCTTGCTTGGATGGGAGAATGAGATGAGCTGTTTGCAGTCTGCATGCTCACCACTAGATACCACTAAATCCTACATACTGGTCCTTTAAAATCAAAGATTTGTCCATAAATTTCAAGTAAAACTCCGACACTCTGCAGATCTATAAACAAATGCAAAGTTGTATCAGAGTTTTAGTTAACAAATTTTTATAAATCACACACTTTGGTTTGATTACAGTACTCTTAAACATTACATCATAGATTTAAATGTCAGTTTCTGCACTTCTATGATAATAAACATAGATTATTTGCACCTTGAGCACATCATCGTGGAGTTGTTTGGGGTCCCTGGTCCCCAGTTCAATATCCTGGTCAATATTCCTGGTGTGGCTTTCCTTCTTGATCAGTGGCTCCTTGCTGCCGTCCGGTTCATCCATGGTCCTGCTCTCTGACAGAAAGGGCAGGCTGAAGCTGATGCCGGAGCCGAGATAATGAAGTAAAAAGTGGCCAAGATATGAGAGGTCAGTGTTTGGCTGCAGTCAGCAGAGGAGGAGAGTTTCAGTTTAGAAACTGAAACTCAGGGTTATTCCAATTCAGAAATGACAGGAGGTAGCTGTTAGCAAGAACTACCTCAAACTGTCACAGACACAAAAGGCACTGCTGAAATGGCATAACTTATAGGGACACACATACATAAAGAGGGAAGCAGGCCCATGTTTCATTTCACATGGGAAGGTGCCATGATGCACAATAATTAATAAGTGGACAACTTATTATCTTTGGTGAGATAGATGTTTATTAATTTCCATCCATATCACCAAATGACATATATAAACGTTTATAAAACCCAAGTTTAAGTTAAATATGCACACAATGACAATTTTTTAGACGTCTCTTTTATTCAAAATAATTAGCGTAAAGTGGAGGATTAATGAGTTACAATGGCTGTAATGGCTTCATAGATCTTCAAAGGTAGATCCTACTTCCCAGCTCATATATAGCTATACTACATGTCTTTAGGATGCTCTGTTAATGCTGGTTAAAACCTTTATCTCCCACTGGCCATTCACTTAATTTGACAGAATATTTATGTTTTGTGTAGATAGCTAATCTTGTTTCAAACAGAAAACACATAATTTCAGAGCTTTAAATGTCATTTCCTCCCTTGAGAATGCATACTAATATAAACAGTTCTTATTTTCTAAAGAACTTAATATTCTTAGGTTTGAAATCAGTAACAAACCTTTAAAATTAGATCCTAGAAGTTGCAAATTTTAGTTTCTTGCACTTAAAAACTCTAAACTGCAGTTTAAAAATGACAAAATATAAAAACAAACCTAGGCATTATGACATAAACATAATACAACATTCAATTATTGTTATTATGCTGAAATTACTTCTAAAATTCATGTAAACCCATATCAGTGTGAGGAAAAAGTACTGCATACCTCACAAATAAGGGTCACTTTCATTATTCTCATTTTCACTTATTTCAGAAACTCAGTTTTCTTACAGTGTTGTTAAGAACTCCGAAATGTCACAATCTTAGTATAATCATTAGAAAGGACCAGCAGATACTGTTGGACTTAACTGTGGAAAACATGTAGTAACAAATATTTTATTTTGAAGTGAATATTAAAGTTTGAGGTCCATGAGAACAGCGGTGCACTCATGCACACATAACAAACAATCCCAGTCTGGATGTATGAGTCTCATTCTTTGGCCAGATGAATACTGAATCCTCCACAACATTTCCCAGCACTGAGGAGGAAGGGACGCACAATAACACCCAGCACGATATTCCATAAGCTCTGCAGCCAGCGTGTGCCAATAGAGATACACTGGGTACAGGGACCAACCATCCTGCCAGAGAAAGAAAAGTACATATTACAAATTACAAAAAGAAAGTCATTTTCTCGGTCAGTGGTACTGAGCCATGCAGCTAGCTCTAGTTAAATTTGTATTTACTGTAGACATTAATCTTCTCAAGCAGTGTAGACATGCAGCCCACAGAAAGTATTTTACTTCCCCAAAACCTCTGGAACTGTATACTTTTATACAGTCCCAAAGGCTTTAGTATTTCTTAACTTTGGGTTAAATCAGGATATAAAACCTTATTGGTTCTTGCCAGTGGTGTCACAATTCCTCTTTTTCTACAGCTTGATAGACACGCAAATATGTCCTTTAACATACTTTCAATTCAATATATTTCTCAATAGTAGAATCAGAATTTTATACTTACAGAAGACTTATTTCACTTGTGTCACGTGACTTACTCTCAGATGTATTTAGTTGAATCCAAATAATTTCCCAAATGCTAACCCAGCAGTTTTGCTGCCTAAACCTAAACAAACTGTGACCTTTCAAAATATTGACCCGCTATGAGAAAGGCCTCATACAGACTGAAGGGTACCTTGTGCATCTTGTGCCTTGACAACCTGGGATAAAAACATTTTGAATGACTGAACTACATGTGTGAAATTGGTGGAGCACCCCTTTAATAGCATTGTAGAGAATATTGTTATATGGATATTCTTCAAAGGCCTGTTTCATCTCCAGGTTTAAGGCCATGTTGTGGTTCTGGCAGGGGTTAGCACTTAAGTCTGTCTTTACTTGTAGACACTTGTCTGATTTCTGTCGTTGCCCCAGTACAGTTGGGGTGAATGGGATTTTATTTGAGGTACTCACAATCTTGAAAAAATTACATGTCTAAAATCAAAAGCATAGAGTCTTTCCAGAAACGGTGTCCAGTTACATTGGATAGCCCACTGATCTCTCTATCACACTGCTGAGTGTAATTTTTGGCCACGTTCATGACATGACTGTTGGTCGGTCTCCACCACTTTGGTCCCGATTGATTTCAACATCTATTTCCATGAAATTCTGTATAAACATTCAAGGTACTCAGAGGAAGAAGTCTAATGACTTTGGTGATCCCCTGACTTTTCCTCCACAGCCATCAGCAGGTTGTTAATTCTTGTTTTTAGTGACATAACTTGGCAACTACTGGACATGAAGGTGCAAATATAAATGGTGCACAGATGATGAATCCTTATGACTTTGTTGATCCTCTGACTTTTCCTCTCAGGCCTGCAGACAGTCAAATTTTTGACCAGTCCTGTGAAATATCTCCCGCACAATTTTTTGTAGAGATATTCATGTTTCCCAGCCGATAAATCCCAATACCTTTTGTGATCAACCAAATTTTCCTCACTAATAAATGAATAGTGATGAAATTATGAACAAACATTCATGTGCCCCACAGGGTGAATTGTAATTATTTTGGTGATCCTTTGTCCCTTGTTCATCACTTTGTTTTCTAACTAAATAGCTGCAAAATAATCTGTACTGGTAACTGTTTAGTGCCAATGAGCAAATATTAGCATGCTAACATGCTAAACTAAAATCATGAACATTACATTACATATTCAAACAAACAGTCCATTACCATTACAATTTTACAGAATCTCCAAAACTGTAAAAACTACCGAGATGGACTGAATAAATTTCCCATGAACAAATCTTCCTTCAAGTCAAAATCCAACACTATCCATTGTGCCTGTGACTTTTTAGCCACAGAAGTCTCGTCAGAGGAATACACTATCAAACACATGTTTTGCAAAACATCTGCTACATTACAAAAGAGTAAACTACAGAAAACATTGGCAGGGTGAGTTTAAGTGAATCGAAAAGCCTTTGCACTTCTATAGTTTTTATGTTGGCATGTATTTTGTGTATTTTGGTTATTTTTGTGCTTATTGTGTTAGCAGCTGTGTAATATGCTTCTGCCACCCCCCCCAACAAAAATTGTTCAAAGTAAGAGTACCATTGTGCCTAAGTACAACCTCACACAGTTGCTTACATGGATGTGTTTAGGGATGTGAGCACCACAACCAAACTTCCAGTCAGTCCCATGGTATTGGGGTGGAGGCAGACTTTTAGAAATGGATATCTTATGATCAGGCCAAATTAAACCCAAACTAAAACATGTTAGATGTTGTTCTCTACATGTGCTAGAGGTCATGAACCTACCAGATGTGGATGCAGCTGAGGATGGCAAAGAGGAGACCAGAGATAATAGACACGGGAATGGCAAACAGCACTGTAACTATCCTGTAGATCCAAATCCGAGACACCTCAAACAGGGCGTGACTCCAGATCCACACTCTGTCCCCACTGCGCACTGACACCGGCTCAGCAATCACATCCTCAAATGTCACCTGGAGACACAAAGAGAAAGCGGTGCTGTTGCTAGAGAGATGAACTGTTCCACCCTCAAAAATAAATCATGCCCACTGGAGGGCAGTGCAATCAGCCGAGCAAAATGGCAACTGACAAATGCACAAATAATCCGAAAACAAAGTTCAATAGAGAGACTACGTATGAAAGCAATACCTTTAGGCAGTCATTGATACCTCGAGGGTCTCTGACATTGATCAGAGGCTTGGTATCACTGATTTCCACTAGTGTGGACGTATGAATATTTTCCTCTTCTTCCACAGCAGGAGGGGCCCTCCACAACATCTGAGGTTCTTCCCCGTTATCAGATTCTTCAGGGTCACTGGAGTCCCCCAAGTCAATCTCTACTTCCTCTGAATCCTCTCCTTTCATCATGGTGCCCATCCAAACATGTGAAGAAAACACAATCCAGAGAGCAGAGTGGCTGCCTGTCACACCCCTCACAGCTCAGACTGAGCCTCTGCCCGGACCCCTCAGCTGGCTGCATAGTGAAGTTATATTGGGAACGTTACAGTGCCCTGGATGGTATTTGCAGATGGTCTTTCAAGTGAAGATCATTTTCCGGTGCTGCCGGTGGATAGGAAGGATAGGCGGGATATAAATACTCTAAACATGGAGATGGCTCTGTATACACACCCTGCTATCACACCCCTATCACACAGACACAGAGACAACTTGAATAAAATCTGCAGCCATTACAGCAAAGACAGAGTAAAAGAAATGTTTAAAGGACACAAGTTGAAACTTCCAACATTTAGTCATGCAGTGCTTATTAGGATTTCCTTCATTTCTAAGTCACATTTTTACTTACAGTAAAAAGAAGTGTTTTTGAGTCAGGACAAGGGTTG
The DNA here is from genome assembly GCF_056507025.1 of Lutjanus erythropterus. Taxonomy (NCBI): domain Eukaryota; kingdom Metazoa; phylum Chordata; class Actinopteri; order Lutjaniformes; family Lutjanidae; genus Lutjanus; species Lutjanus erythropterus. The sequence goes on from NC_139318.1 coordinate 27,305,367, forward strand.
CCTGCAAGACAATACTGCCCTCCTCTGGCATGTGATGGAGATCAAATCTTTCCTTCAGAGCAATCAGATGTGCCTGTACCCTATTATCGTGCAAAACACTGACCGAATAATCGTTAGGATTTAGTATTCATGATTCAGCTGCTCTTCCTGGGGTCCAGTTATGACACTCACAGACAAAACAAACATGATATTAAAATCAGAAAAGTATAACAATAGTCTTTCTTTCTACATTGTCATTGTGTAAGCTGCACTGGTCAAAATATTTAGATGCTTTTTCACTATGACAGTCAACCCTTGAAATGTTTCTTATATACAAATCTCTGTTTTGTTTTACTTTTTTGTCAACACAGACTGCTTACTTATAGTTTGGGTTTAAGAAACTCAGTGTGATACATAGCAGAATTCAGCAAGTAAAGAAGAACAGACTGAATTCTGTTGTGTATTTAGACTCAAGTTTCAATTTGTTGCACACAGAAAATGATACAGACATTTCAGTCTATGCTCATACACATTACTACAGTTCATTTATTGTGTACCAGTGTGTTACATGCAGGGGTGTAGTGGTAAATACAGAGGTGGATGAACCAGTTAGTTGGCTCACCTATTTTGTCTGCATTGACTGATACAGTTGAATATAATTGAGTAAACTCTCAGCCTCATTTCAAAGAGGTGATTAACTGAGTTTACTTAGGTTTACCCCCAGCTACACCCCTGGTTACACGTACTGTAAACAGAAAATTGGGCTTTCATGTTTTTCATGTATAATCATACATAGAAAACTTATCACAAAATGACGTCCATGTGATTTCTAGTTCATTACTGTCACCTGTGAGGTTATGTGCCAATATAGTAGACATTAAAAACATAATATTCCATAGATATTTATGTAATATACATGTCTGTCTGGCAGTTTTTGATAACTGAACGGATTATTTTGCATGTGATGTCTCAGATGGTGAAAGAATGTTTAGAGGTTGTGAAGAGTTGTGACCATTTCACTGAGAATCAACTCATCAGTTTTGATCAGTGACCCATAATGCAAGTGGTTATTGTGCAAACTGTAGACAAATTGCACTTAATCTTTTGCACGCATGTGCCCAGACATGTGCAATTTGTTTGAATGAATGAGAAATTCCATCCTGTTGTGATCAACAATCTAACTTTTCTGAGAATTGAACTTAATGTTCTGAAAAAAGCAATTGAGTGTTGAGTCAAAGCAGATGAGAAAAACTGTAAACCAGTTCCATTAGCCAGCCCTTTAACATAATATTGTGTTTCCATGACCAATGTCAATAATATATCACAAAAATAAAACCAGATAAAAGCTTTCTTGGGGGCCCTCTGTTGGCAATGGGGGCCCTAAGCAGGTGCTTGGTTTGCATATGCCTCAGGTCAGCTCTGCCTACTCTGATTGCACCTTTATTATTTGTGGCACAAATCCACCTTTGTGATGTAAATACTCTTTTTCAGAATAAAACAAAATCTGCCTCTGGGATGAGGAAAACCACCCCCGCTATCCTCAGAAGTTTAGTGAATCCTCCTTTTCTCAAAATGAAAAATAATTTATCTGTCCCAATTTTTTGACCCCATCCTCATGTCTCTTACATAAACTAGTCAATTGTGCAGCTGTGTGATGACACATTACTGCCTTGGTTCACTCTTTCCAGCTCACCAACAGCATCAATCACAATGTGGAAGCAAAAGGAGATAAACTGCGTGTTATCACAACATCCTCCTCTAGGCTCAGATAGTATGAAGTGTTTTCTCAGGTCTCTGCACTCTACATGGTGTAAAACATGTTTCGCAACATGCTTTTAAGAAAAACCCTTCACGTCTGCCAACCTTTGGACCCATTAAGCAGTTATCCACACTGCTATTAATAGGTGAGCTATGAATCGACAGTGTTAGACCATGTCAGACTCTTCATAAAACCATCTCACACTGCTCTCATCAGCATCTCCACCAAATAATGGCCCACCATAGTAGCTGGCAATGTGATAATCCGATAAAAGAAAGTAAATATACAAAGTACCTCCTGTAAAAATGTCCTCTCTTCATACAACCTATCTGCAAAACTCAGATATCCTAAAAAATAAAATTCATATGATTGATGTTCTCTGCTACATTAGCTTTTTACAGGTTTGACTTATGTACTGCTGGCTGATGAATTATTGTGGCGAATGAAGTGGAAATGTTTTCTAATCAAAAAAGCTGAAAAATTACTGCACATAAAGAAATTTCAAAGTATGTGACAAACTGTTCAGAAAAAAAAGTGAGCTTCTCTGCACGGTCTCCACGGTAATGACAGTTTCAGGCCGTATATCGATGACAGAGAGTTTCCTGTTTCTGTGCCGGAGACGACGGTATGCTAATGGACTGAACACCTCGCCAGATGGGGTTTGTTTGTGTCCAGAGCTGCACAGGTGAGGTCAGTGGACATGTGAGTGTATGTGTGTCTGTTTGTGAGCACAAGAGAAGGAGAGCCACCTCCACGAGCAAGCCCACTCAGGTAAGTATAGTGCTGAGTCTTCAGGGATCGTAACACCCGATCCTGAATCTGGGACAGATGTTGCATGTAGGCATCACTTCAGGCTGGCAGAAGTGAGAACTGCCGCTTCAGAGCACAGACACACAAACATACATATTAATCATATTCATATCACTAAGTGGAGGAAATGTGTGAAGCGTGAGTTTTAACTAGTGCTTTGACTTGATTCCAACCACAGATCACATCCTCTGTTTCCAACAGGAGGAACTTATCTGGGGGCATGAGGGACGTCAGACAGTGTCCCTGCTCAGCACCTGTCAGTCCAGCTGTTTTCAGTACAATAGGTCAGACTGATTATTTGTCACGTCTCATTAACAACGCAGTCACCAATTCTGTGCATCCGGGGGAAATATATTTATTTTTAGCACAGGATTCACAAAATCCTCCTCAAACACCATACACCAGTATTATAAAATGAATCAGCTGCAGTTCAGTTTTACATTATTACACTTTACTGGACATGAGTGTGAGATCTACTTGTTTTCTCATGAAAATATATGTTGCCATTAATATTTCAACGGGGCATTTCAGATTTTATCTGAGGAGGACAATAACAATTAATCTGAAAATATATCTATAAACAACCTGAACAGGTAACTGGTTGACTGTAGCACAAAGCTTTATTGGTTTCCTTCCACAAAATATAAAATATTCTTATCCAAATGTATGAAGGATAGTTAAGTATATTCAGATGAGATGAGAGGTTTGATTCTGCCCTTGATTTTTGTCCATATGTCCAGGTTTTCATTGGCATATTTGCGTTAACTGTATTGGCTACAAAAATGCAAATGAAAGGTTTGGACATTAATTTAACTTGTACTCAATACTCAATTATGTAAGTAGACTACTTGATGTGATGAATACTTAAGTATAAGTAAAAGTACAACCTTGAACATCTACTCCTAAAAGTACAAGTAACCAATATATATATGTATATATATATATATTTAATTACAGTAACTTCAGTATTTGTAATTAATTATTTCCACCCCTGATCACATTGTGTCAAACATATCACACAAATAAGATTTAACATGTAAATTATTGCACTTTAGAGGTACTGGTAGGCAGAGTTTGTTACCTATGGACAGATCCAGAGCTTTTTCACTCGTTTCCAGTCTCTAAGTAATCAAAGAAGCGTGTTACCCAAAATGTCGGCAGATTCCTTTAAAGAGTGTTTTGCAGAGAGCCTGTAATATGTACACTTTGTGTCTCATTGTGGATCTGGGTCCATAATTAGTTTGTGGGACCTGATGGACACAAGGCTGTTCTATGTGAGCTCTGAAGGTGGTCACATCAGTCATGTTGTGTAGGAAACTCACGCTGTTATCGTTTGAGGGAAGGACTGATGAAATAATGTGGTTCACTCTGTCAGACAGGACCATCAATCACACCTCCCCCCTTTGATTCTTCAGGAGTGCTTCTCTCATTATTGCTGTCTGTAACAGCAACAGAGAGCTCATGATGTTTAAAGAAAACAGACAGCACAATGTACAGCAGCACACAGAGGAACATCAAGTCTCTTCAGATTTACCTTTAAGTACAGTCGGATAACAAACCACACTCTGCTCAGCTCGGGCTACAAACTCTCATTTTCTATAGAGAGCAGGCTTGTGTTTGATCTGCCATGAATACACTCTGCAGAGGAGATGATTTAATAAAGACAGCCATGGAGGTGGGAGGTCCTTCAGTTTAATTAGCAATTTATGAAGACTGCTCAGGCTCAAATATTCATTAGACTGAATCACACACTTTGGAAGCTGGCTGATGAAACAGGCAGTCAGCTCTTTGAACTGTAGGATACTGCTATCAACCTCATTACCCCCGTTTCATATCATTGTAATACATACAGTATGTCGTATTCAAAAAGACTGGTAACTAAAGTGTTCAACTTTCTGAGAAAAAAGGGGGGAAACTTATGATTGGATATATCTTGATTTCTTCTTGAGTTTATGGATTTTTTATAGAAGTCAAAATGTTCATTGTATTTTCATGACACCTCCCTATAATCCCTTAACAACAGTTTCCTTAAATTCCCCCTTTGAGTGTCTTTAATGGTGGAAAAACAATTTTATTCCACACTGTAGGCATAGCCTCCCCCTCAATATTTAGAACATTTGTCCCCAGTTACAATATGAAAGCAGCAGAGGACTTATTTTGATGAATTAAATGATTTTTTTCCTGGGGTACAACTTGCACTTGTGTAATATCTAATCCCCCCAATCTTGGAATGAAATATGCCCCTGTTCCACAAGTCTCATTGAAGCTATGTCGTCTGTGTTTTTATGGCTGCACCATTCCATCAAATAGAAATTCTCTAAAATGTCTTGTGCATCAGCTGATACCCATTTGCCAAAAAGTCAGAAAAATGTAGTACTTTTACAAACTTTCAGAACTTTAACACAATTCAAATTAAAACTCTGCAAGTTTGAACAATGTCTGGGTGCACAGCATGAGTTAGTAATGAAAACTCACACTCAGCCTTTAGTAAAAAGCAATGACATAGTTTATAACACTGATACCTTCCCGTCCCGTCCTTCCACCTTTGGCAGGGGTCAACAACCTGCAGCTCTGGAGCCACATGCAGCTCTTTTGCCTCTTTCCATTGGCTCCCTTTGACTTTGACAAAGATTTATATTGAGAATTTTCACTTTCATTTATCATTGTTGTAACCCTAAAGTGATTCTTTTATGTCATTGTGTGTCGTACATCTATGGCTCAACACTTTGCCCTCTAAATGTGGTTAGTTTTGAGTCTCCCTAGGTTAGCTATGGATGCAAAAATGAGAAAATGTGAAAAATTGTGATGTGAAATGTGAAAATCTCTTGGTGTAATTGTATGCGTAGCTGTGTTCATGTGCCTCCACGCAAGTGTCATGTAATTTTTGCAGACTGTTCATCACTCCTCGTTCCTGGCTGTATTTTATTATGTTGGCTTTGATAACAATACTTACCTGCAGGCCAGCTGTTATCAAAGTCTCTCTGGTACTCTGCAGCACTTACTCAGATGTGTTTAGAGATCATAAAATGACACAGCGTTATCTTGCATTTAACATATCCGATGTCTATAAATTATATTTGAGTGCAGGATGTCTTTCATCCTGCCTTTCAGTACACAGACTTATACAGTTGTCACCCATCCTGTTATTATTTCTCTCTTCACCCTGAAAGTCAGCATCAGTGATACTACAAAGCAAAGCTGGGGCTGTTTTTTTTTCTCACACATTTCTATATTTAATCCATTTATTTGTTTACTGATTGATGTTTATATCTTTAAATTGTGTTTACAGGGTTTAGGTCATCTCTCTTCATTTATCACCATTATCATTATCAGTGTGTCTATCTGATGTCTGTCCTGTAAGTCTAATCTGTGTGTTAGAACTGCAGCAACATGTTCACCACAGACACATCAACAATTTAACGAATGATTAACCTACTTTAACACGAACAAACTGCATGCAGCATAATTTTATGTGTGCAGTAGGTCACACTCATAAATAAATGTACGGAAATATACATTTTTTGTTGTTGATCTGCCGGTGCACACATATCAAGAGGGTATTAGAGATAACCACTTCGGCTGTTATGAAATGGTATTTTCTCCTTATATAATCATGTGTTAACTGGGCTCAGTCTTAGTCACAGGCGTTTCATGAGTGGACACATGGACAACTTGGTGGTCAGGAACCTGAGAGTCAAAGCTCGTCTGTACAAAATGGTGAACATACATAGGTACTATGTTTCTGCAGATGTCTCCTTTTAGTGCTTTTAGCTGGCACACTCCTCCAAAGCAACTTACAGAAAGTGAACTCAACATGTGATGGATGTTTAATGGAGAGTCTGGCAGTTGATCTCATAATTACAGGACAGTCTGATCAAACTAATCTGATTATTAATGAACAGAGAGATGTAAATTATTCTCCAGTCTCTCAAAAACAGTAGATTTTGGCCCATGAAATACATTTTTTTTATATAAATTTGGTAAGAAATGCCAATGTTAACACGAGCTGTTTTATCACAGAACAGTCATATTATTTTGTTTATAGTGCAATGCCTCTTTAAAAGCTTATATGATCTACATCAAAGTAACCAGTGTTTATTTGCACATTTAAAGCAATGAGAAACAATACAGTTTTGAATGACCAAAACAAAAAGTGATGTTCTTGAGCACAATAAATAAAGTTTACATAAATTCCTGCAACATAAATATAACATGACAACACTGAATTACTTGTACAAAGAATATTGCTGCTATATTGATACCTCATATCAAAACAAGTAGTCTGGAACAATCATCCTCATTATAAATCTGTCAAGTATGAGATAGTATTTACCTGTAGATCTGTTTGCTGATTATATTTAATGACTTACTATTCAAGTATAATGTGATATTTGTGTTCATGATTTTTAATGACTGATCACAGAGAAACAGTAATTTTGCTGTAGTAGCTAGTAAAAACAAAGCGTAACACCCGGACCACACTGGCATACGTGGCTGCAGCAACACTTTGCCTGGAGATTCGGCACCTTGCCTATTTTTTCTGTGTGTTGAGCACTGTTCTCAAAAGAAACACTGGGGCTACAACTAAAAAGTATTTTCACAGTCAATTAATTGGTTGATTATTTTCACGATTAATTGATTTAAAGTTGTTTGCCTATAAAATGTCAGAAAATGGTGGCAAATATTGATCACTGTTTGCCAAAGCCCAAGATGACATCCTCAAATGTTGTTTGTCCACAAAAATATTACTATTATAAAGGAGTACAGCAACCAAAAAAAATTCCCATTTAAGAAGCTGAAAAAGGAGAATTCTGACTTTTTTTTTTCTTTAAAAAATTACTCAACCTTATTAATTGATTACCAGAACAGTTGGTGTTTAATTTAACAACTGATTATTTGATTAATTGTTGCAGCTTTAAAAAATGCACACTTAAAGTGAATCAAATCAACATCGTACCAGCAACATGATACATTTCACTACAGTTCCAGCGTCTATATCTGTAGAATATATTACAGACGTGAAAAAATTAAGTGAAGTGCAGTTTTTTTCAGTTTGTCTCTTTTCTCTTTCTCCTTCTGTCCCTCTCTCTCTCCTTCTCTCTCTCTCTCTCTGAACAAGGGAGAAAAACACACTGCTTTCTCATAACTCTTTTCTTCTCTTCAAAACTCTCCTGCAAAAACAAATGCAGAAAGACAGGGCTGGCAAGAGCAGATCCACAGTAGAAATACTGCCTGTGTGGTCACTGTACTGAGGTAGCCGTCACGCACAGGTACGTGAGGCCCGGGTGTAACTTTATTGCCAGTAGTTTTACCACAAATACAGTAACAATGATTTAAGAAACTATGTCCATTGAGTGTAATCATGAGAAAAAATAAACAAAAAGAATGTCTGAACATCTTAATATGTATTTCATACTTCTGTTTTTCTAGTGTTTACTGCATGCAAATATAATTGACACACATATTGCAGATAGTCTGTTAATTCTGTGTGATCACTTTTCATGTTGTCACTGTAATAGTCCTGCTGGTTGCTAATGCTGTAGCACAACAGTGAGGTATTTATTTAGCTGAACTCCTCTGGTATCTGTCCTGGTATCCTGAAACCACTGTGCCCACTTTGATCCAGAGTGCTTCTGGGACTGGATGTGGCGAAGCTCGCACGTGTCTCTGTCGTGCAGCTGGTCCTGTGGAGGAACTGCAGGAAGTTCTCGTGTCCCGAGCCCTCATGGCTGGAGACAGCCAGCTCTACGGGCCGGGCCGAGTAGCAGCGCCTCAGCTTGCAAAGCTCCTCCCTGATCTGCCGGTTAAGGAGCCCATAAAAGAATGGGTTAACAGCAAAAGAGGAATACGCCAGCCAGGTGACCACTTCATCCAGGTCATCTGGAATCTTGTGTGTTGCGTCTATTGTCAGATGGAGGTGGAAAGCAAAGTAAGGCAGCCAGCAGATCAGAAACTGGCCAACAATGACCACCAGAGTCAAAGCGGCTTTCCCTCCACCAAAAGGCCGGTCACGCATGATCCTGCGTGGGGCATTACGGGTTGTGATGATGGTCGTCTGGCTGTTTATTGAGTCAGAGCGATGCTTCAGTTGACTGTTTGTCCACAGGGGCAGAGGTCCATGCTGACGGGCAGCCACACGTGCCACCTTGTAAACATTACAGTACACAGAAAAAATCACCACAGCAGGCAGGCAGAAACAGGTGACACTGAAGAGCACAGAGAAAACTCGTCTGTGGTCGCTGTGGCTCCAGTGCAGTGAGCAGTGTGCAGCGCTGATGGAGCTCAGGCTGCTGTAGGATGGCCACCCAAACACGGTGGACAGCCCCAGCACGGCAGAGGCCACCCACACCACCATGATCACGGCTGCAGTCAGCTTCAGCGTCATCTTGACTTCATAGCGCATGGGGTGGACGATGTAGTAGTATCTCTCCACACTGATGGCTGTGATGGTGAAGATGGAGGCAGCTATGAGGGTGACATTGAGGAAGACGTAGACCTGGCACTCCAGCACAGTGAACACCACACCAGCAAAGTACGGCGAGCTGGACACAATCCCAAGAGGCATGAGCAGGATGGCACACAGCAGGTCCACTGCACACAGGTGGCACACAAAGGCAAATTTCCTGAGATGAGGCGCTTTTATGACAACAACCAGCACAGCAGTGTTGGCCAGAAGTGCCAGAACATTCAGGGTCACCATGAAAAATATCCCTGTCAGGTCCTTGAAGCGAGTCTGCGGGCTGGGAAGGGTGCCCAACTGTCTGCTGGGAGCTGAGGGCAGTGGTGCCCAAACTGTGGTGCTGCTGTCATTGTAGTCAGGGGTCAGAAATGAACTGTTTTCTTCCATGATTCATAGTAAAGGTTTCAAAGAACACACTGCAGACTCCCCCATTGTTTGGTAATGAGGCCAAAGGATCCTTCAGACATCAAATGAAAGTCTTCACTCCTGTGTTGGAAAAAATAAAGTCCATTAAAACAGGATATGTAACATTTATGACAAATCACATTCATAAAGACTAGATTAAATCTAAATCTTTAGCCACTTGGGTGCAGCAGCAACAAGCTGCACTGCTGCACAACACAAACATACTATCACCTTTTAAGTCGATATGACAAACCTGTTCACAAACAGATTCCTATTTACTCATCAAGCAGACACGGAGCAACACAGGCATTCATCTGGATTCATGCTCATGTCCACCTAAGGATAACTCTGTTTTAGTTTGGGCAAGCAAATACATATAGTTATTTTTAATAAGGAAAATAATAGGGGACACTACATTTGGTCAAGAAAGTAGTGTTGGTAATATAAAAACAAAAATAGAAGATAAATAAATCAGGTGCTCCTCAAAGATCAGGGTCAGTATAAGAATAAAACAGAGAAAATACAATGACTGTTCTGCTTAGTATTACAGTAATAGATCTAACCCTGATGACAACACATGACATCATCAGGGGTGACAAAGTTCCCATAGAGCCACAGAAGACATTACACGTTTGTTTTTTTCAGGGTGAATCTACTTTTTACTATTTGCCATTCATATCTTTATAAGGACTAGTGTGCTCTATATGCAGGGATTGAGTTCAGGCAGGGAGAGTATATGAGTAGCACCTCTACAATCTCAAGTTCCTTCAGTCTGGAAGAAAAATAAGCACGTCTTAAGAGCGTGATATGATAAAGATGGCACAAAACCCAGAACAAGAGGCACCTTCCACTAACAACTCCTCGCCACATTTAGTCACACTTTTTAATACCTAGATCTAAAACAGACAATTAAATCCTCCTCTTCTAACCTCTGCAAACATGTTGAAGTAAGTTTCACATACTGTAGGTGAAAACAAGGTAGCTAACATTAGCTGTGTTCATTTTCTTTTATGTTATTTTAATTAATTTGTTGTGCTTTGAAAGTGTTGTCCTTTAGACAGCAGCTAACCCAACATACTTCCAACTTCAATGTATAATTTTAATGTGGAGTACAGTGTGACTAAAATGGCATGTAACCTGTACTAATTTATTTATTACTTTCACTTATGTAGGTTTCTCGAACTGTAATTTTCACCTTTATTTGAGCCAGTTTTGACATGAGTAATTGTACTTTTACTTGGGTTTTCAGTAATCTACCCACCACAGAGTAGCAGTAACCATGACAAGTTAACTGATCTCTTGGAAATTTGAAATGATTACACTAATACCTAATTACACGGAGTGCTAAATCCTCATTTTATTCATTCCACCAATAGGAAGTAATATCAAATGCGTAAATATAAACATCCATATATTCTCACTGCAGCCTCGTAATCTTCAGGAGAACACACACATACATGCATTTAAGATATTGGAACTTTAATCAATAACTGTTCACATTTGTGAGAATTTTTTAGAAGGGATCCTCAATTTCTCTTTTAGTGAGGCAGAGACATGATCAATGGGAATAATTCATGGAGGACACCCTGTCTCTCCTCCATCCGTCCCCATCCTTTTGAAATGAAAGATAATGAGTGTGCTTGTTTTAGCCCAGCTGCAGGGAACTGGCTGCATTGATTAATATGTGTTCAGTGTCACCCTGCACGGCACCATCAAAGAGGAAACCTCTCACCAGGACAAGTTTGACCCCCTGATCCATCTGTAGATTCTAATGAAAAACAGCCAGAAAGCACTGACTGAATCTACCGCATAAAATTTGAGTGAAATACTGCAAATTCACTTTATGTTCTCTCATTATTATCTTTGATGTGCCTCCCCGTACGTGTCTCTATCTCCCATCTTGTGCTGACAATCATAATCAGGTTTTAAATGTATGACTGTGGACGATGCTGTGTCCTAAATACATGTGCCTGCTCACTGCCAGGGGATCCACTGATGCTCTCTCCTGCAGTAATCTTCTCTGGTGGACAGCTATTGGCGTGCCACGTCTGCACTGAGATTTATCCCCAGGAAGGACTACTAGTACATGTACATTCTCATGCACGTTATATAAGGGTGTCCTCATTCTCCATTATGTTCCAGTTGCAGTGCAGCATATGCTGCATCCTACAAGTCCATGTTTTACTTCTGAAGAGGATGGTCATTTTCAGCCATGAGAATCATTTCCAGTTTAATTAGCTCTTTGAAAGCTTTTGTAGTTATTAACTCATTAGAGAAACATGTAGTAGACCTACCTTTGCTGTAGATCTTTTTGGTGCTGCTTTTCAAGGAGAAGGAAATCACCATTAGCAAATAATTTTTCTATTTTATAATGAGGATGAGGGAATTATGCAGGTTTTTTAATCCCTCACAAAGCTGTGTTACAGAGCATTTTAGCCTGTACAGGGAAACCCTATAATCCCACCCTTTGTGATGACCCTTTTAAATATGTTAATAACCAATTTTGATGCATTTAAGCTGATATATTCCAAGTTAGCACCATTCATTTTATATCAAATGAAAATGTAATCTTAAGCATTAAATAAGCACTGGTTTACAACACCACCGGTTCCCTCAAGAGTTCTTAAAGTTCTTGTGTGAACATAATAGACTAAATTTCCACATGTGCATTGGAAATGTCACCAGATCGCAATTTACAAGGCCTATACAAAGGTCTATAACACACGATGGAACTTGTGTATCACTTTTATGGAGTTTTATTGCAGTATTGCAAACAAATGCATCAAACAATGCATCAGCTATACAGATGTCAAGGAAAAAAGTAAGAGTCCCCTGTGCAAAGAAAAACATCTAAAGAAAATCGATTATCACTGTTGCCATAAAATATCAGTAAGGACAGACACTTTTTGAAGCCTGCCTACAGCCTCAGCGGACAGCACTTTACATCGATTTTTGTCTTTACCTCCACTCAGTCCTCACCATTGAGTACCTAGTGCTCAATTTAATATAGCTTCTACTGTGTTTCTATTTAAATGTCCTCGTAATATGTCCTGTTTGGTTGTGATATGTTGTGTTTTTAATAGCACATGTAAGCAGGGACAAACTTCTGCCTTTTGCATGCAAAGGGTATATTGTAATATTATTATCTTCTATTTTATTCTATTCTATTGTTTTTTTGAAGAAAGGAAATAACTCTGCACTGCTCAACATGTTTTTAGAATCATCTGCTCCTGTCCAATTTTGCATACCAAAGTATGATTTGTAAAACTGACTTTAATGTTATTTACTCAAACATTCTGTCTCAGTTATTTCCACATTCTCAAAAACATGTACCTAAGTATGGTACTCAAACTATTGAGAACCTAACTAATGAGAAATGATGGAGGAATCAATCCACTGTATTTTCCTAATTCCTTAAAATATATGATCAAATGCACCAAACATATTGTCAGCATTTATATTCCTTTTACTGGCTCAACTGATTATCGAAACAAGGTTAATCTTATAGCACCATAACTACTTACACAAAAACTTACCAGGCAGCTCTTACACTGGGAAAAGTGACTGAAGCTCCTCCAGAAAGTTTCCTTTGAGTCTTGTAAAGTTCCTGAGCATATCCAAATCATGGTGATGACTCCTCTCTGAATCCTTTAAAAGCATCAGACTCAGCACTCAGGTGGTGTTCTCAGGTTACAGACGTGTATCAGGAACTATGCAAAAAAAAAAAAAACCTGTGATAACTATGAAAAAACAGTAGATCTCCAGAGAGAGCTGACACCAGCAGAGAGGAGGTGATGTGATGTGCGTCCACTGAGACAGCAGCACAGCTGGCTTGAGTGAAAGGACAGGGGGGGGGGAGGAGCCAGCAATCAGTGATTGTTCAAATCACTTCTTTCAAGACGAGATGACTCTATCAAACAGCCAGCAGTGCACTGACATTAACCACGTCCCACACACACTCTCTTTCATCGGTCAGTATGTGGCACTGACTGTCACACACTCTTCACTATGCCTCTGTCTTCTCTTCACACACACTCCTCTATTCTCCTCTCCAGAGCTTCTTAAGAGATTAAACAGACATCTGGTTAGATTTGTTCAGTCCATCCTCCAATTTACACACAGTATATTCTTCTATGAATGTTGATCTTATTTCTTGATTTCTTCAATTCACAGAAACCTTAATTTCACAACAACTGTACTCTTTTGGGAGGTGATCAATGATTGGCTGCAGAAGAGCATGGAAAAGGGCTCAGCGCTGACATCTGTTGGTTGCTGGTAAAACAAAACTGAAATCCCATGAGTGGATACATTACTTTCACTCTGCTGATGTAAGTAAAGATAACAGAAGGAAATCAGTTTGAACATCAGTTTATTGGCCCCATACATGGGTAAGCACAACAAACAGAGAAGTGATGAAACATGTTGTGGAAGCAGGAAGATTAATTATCACTTACAGCATATTTTGCAACTGCAAGATTAAACTACAGTATTCTAGAAACACAGTATCACTTGGTGTAATGCACAATTCATCATGAATAACAAGGTACAAAAGACATCCCTATTACTTTAAAGAGGCTGTTCACCCCTAAATCAAAAGCGCATTATTTTTCCTCTGACCTGTAGTGCTATTTAACCACTGAGATTAGAGGTTTTCAAAGTGGGAGGCAGACCTCACCAGGGGGCTCCAAACAGTTTTAGGGTAGACATAGTGAATGGAAGTGAAAAATATCAAAAGATCACATAGGATAGCCTAAATGTGTTTGAATTGGTTATGGGAATAGCTCAGAGATTTTACTGTTTTTCCACTATCCCAAAATCAGAAACTAATAAATTCCTTACGGCAGACCATTTTTCAGTATATGGTGTAGTCTGAAGTTATATCAGACAGCAATATTAAGCTATTTTGGTTCTATTATGTCTATGGAAACAAATAACACAATCATCGACCATCCACATCAAAGAATTGAGTGAAAGTAAAAAAGTAAAGTAAGGGGGTGCACCTTTTTCCAAGATTTGTCTGAGGGGACTCTCAAACTTTGAAACCCCCGATCTAGACTATTTGATGCGAGCTGCCGAGTTTTGGCGATATCGTCCGCAGGTATGTCTGCCTTCTCTTGAATATAATGGAACTAGAAAGCACCAAACACCAACTGTGTCACCATGCAGAAGGAGGCATGCCTCTATTCATGGATGAAAGACTCGTGCTCGTGACAGCGTGGAATGTAAACATTAATGGCGTCCTGCTTGGCTGAGCTGTAACCTCTCATCCATGAACAGATGCATACTTTCTCCTGCACAGTGACACAGCTGACAGGTGTCGTTTCTACACAAAAATGCTCAAAACAAGGACTGTGGATTATCTTGAGCAACAGGGTCATGACATCTGGAAAGAGATATTGCTTTTGAGTTTAAATGTATTTGTTTACGCTTTGAGCACCACAAGAAGAGCGTAATCTAGTTCCATCATATTCAACAGAAGACAGGCGTCTCTAGGGCCGATATCCTCAAAACTTTGCATCTTGCACCAAAACAATCTAGATGGATATACAGCACTGCAGGTAAGAGGAAGATGTGCATTATTGACTTGGGGGTGAACTGTCCCTTTAAACATTTTCACATCCTACTTTCAAACACACAAAGGCCTCCTGATTGAAAACTGGAAAACAGGCCAACTTCACACAACTGTTATTTAGACACATTCACCTACTACCTCAAATTAAATAAGAACACTTGGTTGTTTTTACCACTGACAGTTACACGTGACATTTTATAGTGCTGTTCAACGTCTCGGTCGGGTCACCAGGTTGAATTTTTACACTTCTAGAACACATGACAGACAACAAACAGCTGTCAAAGTGAAAAAGAAAACAGTTCTAAAAAGTGTTAAAAAAATAACTACCTTCAAGCACTAGATTTCAATACAGAATAAACTACATGTGACTTTAAAAAAGGCAACATGTCACACATTTCTATCAGACATGAAGTACTGGTGACCAACAGATGAAGGCAGACTCAGAGGGCTATAACTGAGAATCATTTCTCATTACTTCATTTTCAGGCAGGAGTGAAGCATCTTGACAAAAGCTTTGCTCGGTCATAGCTTTGTTTTCAGCTTTTCCCAAACCCAGTCTCTTCTTTAACAGTTTGTCCTCATTATTTAACTTTGTGCGGATTGCAGTTTTTATTTGGCTGCTATCAACTCCAAACTTGACTCCCACATGATCTGGAGAAAGAAAAGTAGTAAAAACATTTAATTCGTGAATAATGAGCATCAGATAAAAATATCTATGTGCTTTAAATCCAGTGACACTCTCTTACCGATTATACTTCTTAAGATCTCAGGTGGGAGTTGAGGCTTGTGACATTCTTCTCCAGTAAAGGTGTTCCTCCGGCCCTGCAGAGAGTGTGTGGCCAACGTCTCTCTGTCAAAAAGTATCATCAGCAATGCTGACGTGTACTTCTTGTAGTCTGCAATCTCTGCAATGCGCTCGTAAAGATTTTTCGGTACTCGAAGATTCTCAGCGAGATACAAGTAGTTGGGATCATCCTGAGGGCAAAAAAAGAACAGTTGTTAGCTACAAACATATAAATCCATTATTGCCCACAGGGTAATTTTATAATTTCCTCTACAGGATTTAAAGTACTAGCTGAGCTAAGCACAAATCCCCAGAAATTTTTCAAATTGTGCAATGTATGAGGCTACACTGCAAGTTTTTCTCAACATCCTTTTTAGTTGTTAGTCACAAGGGATCGTGGGAACCTGTATTTCCACTAGAGGAAAAATGACCAATGAGTAAGCCCATGTGTGACTAACGACTAAATATAGTATGACACACATATCACTTTATCTCAAAAACTACAAGTTATATCAGATGCTTGGCAGCACTGGATTCAAAACAACTTCAACTTAAATGATATGTTCTTTAATCAGTGTAATCTGATATTTAGTTGTTCAAATGAATGTTAAGCTTATTTCTGTGATGTTTAGTAATTGTGGAATGATAAATAAGTGAAATCAAAAACTTTGATTTTGTCATCTGTAGCCACATCTTTCAGTTTCTAAAGCAAAGTTTTTGTTTTCACCTCTAACAGAAAAATCTGTGGGGCATTTCCTCAATATTGGCCTACTAATTAAAGCTGTTCGTCATCAGTGGGTTAATGGCTGAATCTGGCGCCACCGCTCTTGTAAAAATGTCTACCACTGGTCAACAAGAGCTTAAAAACTAAATCATGAAACGGGAACACTGACACGAAACTAGCTCTCCTACAACAACAAAATGTGAGTGAAATGAGCAACCTTCTTAAAATTGTGCTGTTGCACTGACCTCTGGGATATTATGAACTGCTCTCATCTCTGCCTCCGGCTCGTTCAGAAAAGAGATGTTTTCATCCTGAGAGTTCTGCGGTGGGACTACTGGCTCTTCTCCTTGGAGAACGTGATCGAGAGTGACTCGTAGCTCGTGTGCCGTGTGCCTCATCTGCATCATGAGAGTGTTCATCTCTGAAAAAAAGTTTCACATCGCTTTAGAAATGCTTACGCACAGCAAGTTTATCCATAGAGTAATTCAAATTATTAGATGGCAAATTTACAGTAAGGCTGCACAATTAATGGAAATACAGTATTATTTAAATTATTATTGAAATCACAATATGGCCAAGTCCAATATCAAAATTTCAAGAGCTTCAATTTTTTGATAAAGGTTAAGTGTGTGACAGGGTGCCATTATAATTGACACACTGTGATATTAGAGATGCCCTGACCTATAAATCATATTCTCCAAACCTCAGGAAAAGAAATCACATCATCATTTTTTATATTTGTTTCAGTGAAAATAAAATGCAAAAATGACCATTCCCACTAAACAACTTGTGTCTCAATTGCAATAACTGTTAAAATAATTCCTGTATGATTTTGTTTGGATGTCGTTCAGCCTGAGTTCACAGCACGGCAGGGAACGTTTGACAAGCCAACAACAAGCCAACGACCAAACACATCTCCCTACATTGCATTCTAAATGTTATTTTACAGGCATTTAAGGAAAATGTCCTTGGAATAATAAACCTGATTTAAACACAATTACATATTAATTGTTTTTTTTTTGTTTTTTTAATTACTGGAGATATAATTCACAAGATATGTTTAGCTCGCCTGTAGACAGATGTCAAACTTTTGTGATCAGCTGACCAGCGGTGCACAAAAGATTACACTTATGTTATACATTCTTCTTCATTATTATTTATATCATCAATTAATTAATCTATTTTTAATTATTTTGTTTATGTTATTCCATGTCACTATGTGAAAGTAAACTTTTATGTACATTCACAATGCATATGTGATTTCCTAAGTGAATTGATGTGGATGTGTTATGTGCAATGTCAACACAATATTTCAGTTACATTATTTTCATATGAAATCTCTCCTCCATTAAGTATGAAAAAGGAAAAAAAAAACAAGATTTGGTCACAACAAAAAGGAAAGAAATTATGGACGTGATAGATAAAGCAGATGGTTTAATGTAATATTTCTTTGACTTTATGTTGGGCTAAAACATAATAGAAAGGCCCAGCATGTGTAATACCTTATATCATTAAATCACCAAATTTATAAATATATGACAGAGGGAATGCCCTCCATGGTAAGGACAATGCTGCCATGGCTGTGAGTCACATACAGTTATTAGACTTTGTGGTCTTGACAGGTATTTTTTTTTATCATATTAATTAATTAGTCATCTCTTTACACCCACCTTTCAGCTCTCTCAACTCTCTCTCAGCCAAAATCCTACATCTGCGCTCATATTTGAGTTGTGCCTGCAGCTGCTCGATCTTCATGAGGAGACTGATGGTGTCTGTTCTGATGCCGGGACTTGAAATGTTTTCTTCATCAAACTCAATGGGTTCATGCTGCCAAATGACAAGAAATCACACGAACTATTGACACATGCAGCACAGTAAACAACAGCTGTTTTTTAATAGTAGCTGCAACAATAGTAGTAGTACTTGTACTCAGTCTCTGCTCACATTACAGTAAGTATAAGCAGTATATATATGTATATATAATACAATATACAATAAATATAAACAGTATAGACAGTATAAACTTATTCAACAGACTCTGAAGTGACTGAAAAAGCACAGGCTGAAGTAAGCTTATAGATACCTGTCCTACAATTCTATCAATTTAAGCTACTCTCAAGAAAAGAAAAAAAAAAAGAAACATCACATTTGTAGCCTTAAAAAATAGCTTTATAAACCATTCTGTTAAAAACCAAAAGCACCTTACACATTCCTTAAATTAGTATTGTTCCATAATTTAACACCAACGGTACAAATGCGTCACTTTTTATTCCACCCTCTTTTTTTAAGCTTCTTGTACGGTAAACTTACAAACATCTCTCAAATCGTATTTGCACTCCAACTGCAACTAACAATTATTTTCATGATTAAGTGATTAATTGTTTAGTCTACAAATTTTCCCAGAGCCCAAAGTACTGTTTTCTTTTACCCAACCTAGAATCCAAAAACCAAAGACGCCTCATCAATTGTCACAAGTGTGACAAGTGTGAATTGTGAAGTGTGCAAATCCTTAAATTTTAAAACGCGGATTCAGAAAATGTTTGACATTTTTGTTGAAAAATGACTGAAACAATTAATTGATTATCAAAATAGTTGCCAGCTGATTTCCATTCTATCAACTAATCAATTAATTGACTAATCGTTGTAGCTCTATACCATTAAATTTCACACCGTGGGATTTTCTAAACAGTAGATTATCATGAGCATAGTAGGCAGCCTTATTAATTAAATTAAAAAAAAAAATAAATATTTAAGGCTTTTTTTGTAGTAAGACTGTTGAATTTAGAGTCGTTTTAAAGGTCGACCCTCCACACAATAAGATACTGAGATCACCATAAGTGAACAATTAATTCTATACAATGCCTTAGAATTTATTGTATAGAGATTTATACACAGATGGATTTTATGCACAATTAAATCACCATCTCTCACCTCATTGTTGGGGAAAGGTGAGAAGCTGGACTCTTCACCCAGCCTGTACTTTTCCTCCACTGGATCACAGCCAAAATCCTGCACATCTGTGCCGATTTTTATCATCTTGACCGGTGGCTGTGTGGGATCCACTCCTGCGTCTCTCTTGGGTGGCATGGAGGTACAAAATAAATCTGGGTTGGAAGGATGCAGATTTGATCAGTTTGCACGTGAAATGTTGCTTTTCTGCACAGAATGGAGTGAAACTTTCAGTCAAACTTTTATCAGTCACTCAACGTTGTTTGTCCATTTTAAACTCATTCATGCGAGACAATAATAGAAAGTTAGTTCACGTTGCATCCCCCCTCCCCCTGCCTTTTCAACCCCTCCTACCAGCCCCCAGGCTGCCTCCAGCTGCTGGAGCCCCTAAGTGATACAAACTGTCTGTCAATACATTATCAATAACATGTGATAGTTAATGTTCAGAGGAGGCTCACCTGGGCGTGCAGCTCGACTTCAGGGTTAAACTGGGATCACACTCACTGAGGACAGACACAGCGCAGTAAATGGAAATACTGCGTAGTAAAGGAAGTAGTAGTACTACTGCAGTAGTACAGTACATAGATCCTCATACAATTACGGCTCCTTTTTAACAGCCGCGCAAAACGTTTCCAGTTAAATATGTGTGAAATACTACTCCTATATTTATCTTTTATTGTGCGTGGTACGTGTATGTATAAGAGTACTGTGTTGTGATATTTATATTTTTACAATTATGTGCGGAACAAAGCTGCGAAAACTTATTCCCCGAGGGAAGTATTTTTCTCCAGTACAGTTTCCTGCTCATACAAATTCTTAATTTAACCAATAGGAGTTCAGAATTTTACCAAAAGGCGGGACATTTAGAACAGCATGTCAATTTTAACCAATCATAGCGCGTTTTCAGAGCTGACTTCAGCATATTAGTTCGGTTGACGTGCACACATGTGGGTTCAATGTTGACTTGCTGCCTGAAAAACTAGTGCAGTTTACTATATCTGCAGTTATCGTTTACTTTGAAACGCCGTTTCAGCGTTTCATCATGTCTTCGTCTTTCTTTATAAAGAAGAAAGGAAATTCTAATTTAGTTAAAAAGGGGAAGAATACAGAGGGGCCAAAACGAAAGGTAAGGAAGCTGGACTGTTAGCACTTAAGCTAATGCTAACCATCAGATTGGCTCATGCGACTTACCTGATTTAACCTGCTGTTCAGACGCCTTTTACACTTTTTGCAACTTACTGCATGTCATTACAACCCCCTCATTTTTCTCTTGCTGCAGGGCGATGGGGATGGAAAGAGTAAAGTACGAGCGAAGAAACCCAACTCCAAATACAACGAAGAGATTTCCAGCGACTCTGAGACAGAGAGGTTAATTTCTGATGTGCTTAATTTGGGTTATCCATTGATGGTAGCACAAAGGTAACCTAGCAGGTATAAATTATGTTTATTGTGGTTTGTGTTTCTTGTCTTTCAGTTCTGTGCCCAAGAAAAGGCAGTCCAAAGAAGAACATGAGTACGAGGAGACGCCACAGGAGAAGAAGCTTAGATTAGCTAAACTCTACCTGGAGCAGCTAAAGGAAGAAGGTTAGTTTGTATTATCGGTACCACTTTACAATACGACTACCCTTATAAATTATTTAGAAATGGTCTATAATTATCTGAGTAATTAGATTGAAAATACTGAATAAATCATTAACAAGCTGAAACAACACAGTAAAAGGGAATGCATCCTTTTACATTTAACAATAAGGCTCCTTTTGCCAGTTATTAATAGTAGTAAGTCATTAATAAATAATGGCTTTTATACTTTACAATAAGGTTTCCTTTCCAATTATGAATGATAGCAAATCATTAATAAATTGTCCTGTATTTTGCACTTTAAATAAGGCTCCTGCTCTAAATGTCATTACAAGTAACTCATTAGTACAGTTAATTAGTAGTCGGCAGTAATAGTGAGCCCACATCAATGTATGACAGCAGTGTTCTAACTTGTTTCTAATGTTTAATGATGATTTGCAGTGTTTACAAACTAAACAATAACATAGTTATAAACCATTCATAACTGTACTCTTATTGTAAAGTGGTATGTATTATCTATATGCCACTGAAGTCTAAACATTACAGACTATGCTTGTATGTATTTACCATGTGATCTGTTCTCACCAGAGGAAAAGAAAGCAGAAGACGACTCCTTTGAGACTGATCTGATTGCTGGAAGACTTCAAGAAGAAGTGGTGAGAGTGTATTAAAGGGTGTAATTACCATGAGGACCGTGAATTACAGAAGTGGTGTTTGTTTAACACCACTTCTGTAATTTTACAGTTTAGTTTACAGTGTAGCTTCATTTTGATCACTATATTACTCAGAACACTGTCATCATATTGAACTTCTCCCATAATCCAGATGAGCAAACCTCTTAACTCCCATCCTTTGTCCCCTTCAATAGCTTAACTATGCAGTATATTTTGAGCACCCCAAGAAAGGACCTCATGGTTTGACTCTGGATAGCATTACTGTCAGGGTCATCCTTAAAACCCACACTCCTGCAGCATTAAATAAAGCAGAGTCTGCTCTTGAATCATGAAGTTTAGATAAGGTTTAAAAACCAATGCCAGGACACGGTTTCATTTTATTCATCAGAGACCCTAACGCTCTTTCTGGTGACTTTACTGATACATATGAAATCCTTTCATTATTGTTATTTTGGTCAATAAATTAAAAAAAAAAATTAAGTCATTGTTACTGATCTTGCTGTGTATCTGATTTCCCCTCAGCTTGAACAAAAGGGGAAGCTTCAGCGACTTATTGCCAAAGATGTAAGTACAGGACTTGTCATCCCTAACTACCTCCCTCCACTCAATATTCTAGGGGGAAAAACTTAAATGAATTGATGACCTTTTATTACATTTTTGTTCTGTCTTTTAGCTCCTGCCGCCGGATGCTTCAGAGATCAGAGTGTTAAGAGGACACAAACTTCCCATTACTTGTCTGGTCATCAGCTCTGATGACAAGTACATCTTTTCTGCTGCCAAAGACTGCTCCATCATTAAATGTTAGTATACATTAAAATGCTGAAAATCATTTGTTTTGATTCTTCAGAAGGTTTGCTTGAAAATTGAGGCGAGAAAAAAAAATTAAATATGGAGATAAATTAAATTTCTTGTCTTTTTTTAGTGGTCTGATTTGGCAGTATCACTTTAGTGTTTTCTTATTTCTTCAGGGGATGTTGAAAGTGGGAAGAAACTGCACACAATACCTGGTGGGAGGAAAGGTACAGAGGATCGGCATGTTGGACATACAACTCATGTCCTGTGTATGGCCATATCATCAGATGGAAAATACTTGGTGAGTAGTTAACTGTCAGCATAGCCTGCTCTTGCCAGTGTTAGGAAACCAGCAAAGGAAATGTGTGTATTTATCAATATAATGACATCATTGTGTAACAGAAGCTTCTTTTTCACCATCTTTTTAGGCAACTGGAGACATGAACAATCTGATCATGATCTGGGAGGCAGAAACATGTAAACATTTGTATAAGTTCACAGGACACAAAGGCCCTGTGTCGGTACGTTCTACCTATTACTCTTTCAGCTGCTTATAATAACTTCTTTTTTATCTGAGCAGTTGTGTAGAGATGTGTACTGGGCCTCTGAGGCCTTCTTGTGAATCCTATCAAATATCTTTTCCTTCTCAGGGTCTTTCATTCAGGAAGGGGACTCATGATCTGTATAGCGCCTCTCATGATCGCTCAATAAAGGTGTGGAACGTGGATGAGAACGCATATGTGGAAACTCTGTGAGTAACTCATTAAAAGTTATCTCACTGTCAAACACTTGCATGTATTGTCAGTGTTTGACATTAACTCTGATTGTGGCTCACCATAGCTTTGGGCATCAGGACGCCATCACAGGACTGGACAGCCTGAGCCGTGAGCGCTGTGTGACTGCAGGAGGGAGGGACCGCTCAGTCAGGGTGTGGAAGATTGCCGAGGAATCTCAGCTGGTGTTCCACGGCCATGAGTGAGTCTCTTTCCTCTGGTGTTTCCTGTGTCTCGCTGTTTGCATCTAGAGTTCAGATGTGTTGATATGCTGTCAGCGCCATATGAAAACACTTTGGGGCTCACTGATTAATTAATAGACACGTCAAATAAGGAAGTATTACTTGTCAAAGATAAGAAAAAGATGTTTTACTTTTGAGTTAGCAGTGAAGATTTTAAAACAATCAAAAAGCAGTGAGGTAATCATGTAAAAAGCAATATTAATATACCAGCCCACAAAAGAAGCTTTTGTTGATGATATCCTATAGAGTATATTGATGTATGTATGTAATATTTTATTAATTCAGCATGCTAAATGGTCATTACCAAAATTAACCTCTGAATGAGTTAAACTTAAAGAGAAAGTATTGTCCAACAATCTTCACATTTCTGAGTTTCCTTAAAGGAAAAAAAACTTCAAAGACTGAAATAAACAGAACAGAAGATGAATAACTATGCAGCGAGTTAAACACACAAGAGTTGGCCCTTGTCGATTTTACTGGCAGCAGTTGTGAATCTGTGAGAACAGTATTGAACAACAAAGGCAAGGATAATCATTTAAAATCCGAAATTATACCATGAATGAGACTTGGACCAAAAGTGTCATTAAAAAAAAATGTACAATAATAAGAAAGCTGGATTCACAAAAGAATAGACTATAAATTTGGTTACATCATGTTTCTTGCCATGAAGAATAGTTTCATCAGTAAAAGAGTTATAAGTCTGAAGAGGGAGTACAAAAGAGTAATTAACCCTGTAAATGAATACATAAAGTCCACAAGATTAAAAGTAAAAAAGAGGAGATTCCCTTCTGAAAACTTAAGAGATTTTCAACTAGAGGCGCCCATAGTAGCTGTGTAAAAACATTAGCTCCAAACAGCTAGCTATCAGCTAGCCTGGTTAGCAGTAAACTAATCACAGAAAAAGCCAATTGACAAATCAACAGTCATAAAGTAGCTGTAATCAGAAGGTTACTTAATAATAGAGTGACTGGTCTGTACTGTTGTAGTTGTGAATTAGTGATTTCATACACTGCTATTTTCTGTTGAACCGTCACAGACCTTTGACAGAAGTGGTTGCTGGTGGCAGAATATACTGTCTAGTTAATAAAGAAAAGGTTTCCAGAATATGAAAGAAATCCTGTAACTCTTGGATAACGGAGAACAATTGATTCTGTCTCTAATATTCATCTAAATGTCTCATAGTTCCTGCAAACACACAGGAAGACTAATGTCATCTCTTACTCATTCTGTCCTCCTACAGGGGTTCAATTGATTGTATCCAGCTCATAAACGAGGAGCACATGATAACAGGAGCCGATGATGGGTGAGACGGTTGCATCTTTTGCAGCCACACTGTCTGTTACAGTTTTGTTCCAGAATCTTATCATGTTATCACATTCAGTGATGTTTCTCCGTCGTGCCCTCTCTTGATTTTTTTTTCTTTTCTTTTCCAAATGACCTCAGCTCCGTGTCTCTTTGGAGTGTCAACAAGAAGAAGCCTCTCAGCACAGTTAAGCAGGCTCACGGTTGCCATGGAGACGCAGGGCTGGAGCAGCCTCATTGGGTGGCTTCGGTAGCAGCGCTTCAGAACTCTGACACCGTCGCCTCAGGTGCCTCTGGCTGTGAGAGTCCTTCCTACCAGCTTCTTACTAACACACATAATCACAATTTATTATTATGTGCAGGACAGAATTAAGTTAAACCTTTTCACTGTTGTCTTTTAAGAATGCAAATTTAATCGATATAATTAATAAACTTGGTCCTGATTAACTGCCCAGCACAGTTTATAAGTAGAACGGTTGATGCAGTTATGTGTAGCTAAGCAGTACTTAAGATATCTGTAGTGATAGTACAGTAACGTTGCACTGATTCTGCTGTACAGGTTCACACAATTCCCAGGTGCAGCTGTGGAAGTGTGGACAGAATTACCGCGGACTGGAGCCTCTGTTCAGTGTACCAGTGGTGAGCTCTTACTCCCTCCTCTCTTTTGAAAAGGGTGAAATTTTATATAAGATGTGTTTTTAAGCTAATTATACACATTATTTACAGCTACCACAGCGGCGGTCTCCAAATGTCTTACTTTGTCTCTTCTTCTGCTTTCCCTCCCAGCCCGGCTTCGTCAACAGTCTGAAGTTTTCCAGCTCCGGTCAGTTCTTGGTGGCAGGAGTTGGACAGGAGCACAGGTAACTGAACCTAATGATCATGTTTCCATAGAAACTGTCTGTCTGTAGGGTTCCTATCAACTACTAAATGTCAGTGCAAGTTCATGTTCAGTGAGTCAAAGATCCACTAGATGGCAGTGTTAATTCATCTTTCAGCTTCTGTCACAGGTGAAAATACATGGAACTTTTCCCCAAGGTTCAGTCATTTGTTTTCAAGTTTTCTTGAAAGACGAGATAGTATCTTGAGAGATGAGTTATCAGTTAAGCTCAAGAACTGTTATTTACAGTGGGAATATATTGTTAGATAATACAATGATTTTTCTCATGTAGGTGAATACCAGAAAAATGAAATGTAATAGTGGATGTTTCTTTGTGGTGTACAAATGATAATTTAAAAACCCAAAACAACAGAAAATGAATTTAAATTGCAATTGTGATCGTTGTTGCCCTTGACAGTACATATTAAAGACAGACTTTAAGATCTGGATGCCTCATATTTAAAATAGTCATCGTGTGGAAAATATGGCAAAAAATTTACTTTGAAAGAATTTAGCAACAAAGTGCACGAACAGTGCAGTAGCAGTGTAATGACATGATAACACAGGTGCAAGTTACATATGCATCGTTCCCACTCTTCCTAGCATCTCTTTCCCACCTTCATCCAACTGATAATGTCTAAAATTATGGATTACACAGGTAGTTTATATAAGAAGAAAAGGAGGAGTAATGTCACTTAATACAATAAGGGCAAAATGTTTAAAAGTGTGGGCTCACTTTTCTAGACTTGATGAAAATGCAGCTAAATGTGATATTTTGGAAATAATTTACCTTATTTATGCAAAAATGTAATAATAAAATAAATTGATCTATTTATGCCTTTTTAATTTCATATCTTTTGTTTTTGCATCAAATTATGGCAAGTATTAACAAGAGTAAGTAATAGTAGTAGTAGCAGTATCTGTATCTTATCAGCATCGATAAATCCTAATGATACTCATCCATACAGGTAGATATATATAGTATATAACTATATCTCATGCTACACAAATGGCCAGCTCACGTTACTCTGAATATAACATTAATGTCATTTCACATTGTTGGTGACAATTTGACATCTGATTTGGTGACCAGATTGGAGCGCACAGAAATTTAATTGGGTTTTCAACAACTTTTAGATGTGATTTCAATCTGAATGAAAGATTGTTATGAGGCTTTTTCTGCTGCCAAAAGTTAATAAAAGGTGGTCTGCTTCTGAGTTATCAGTCTGAACATAACCTGGAGGCCAACATGACTCCAGCCATTCTCAGGAACGTCTGTATTAAAACTTCCAACCCTCAGTCTCATCAGGCCTCACTGGGGGCTGCATCCAAACTTGAGAGTTTGAAACTTCATGATCTCACACAAACATTTTAAATATTAATTGGTTTCTGTGCTGATTTCTGTGTCTTGTTGGCAGGAATTGATCTCTTTTTTTTTTTCACATGACTGGGAGAGACAAACAATTGAGGCGCTGCAAGTAGAGGTTCACTATCAAGGATTAGTTAAATGTGGACAACCTTAGAATTGCTTGTTGGTGAATCAGTGTACAACCTAATTGCAATAACATAATTTAAATATGAAAAATGAGAGTGAAAATAAAACAGAACAAGCTTTTATCCCCTTTCTCTTCCGTGATTCTAAACTTGTTTGTTTTCTGCAGGTTGGGCCGCTGGTGGAGAATAAAAGAGGCCAAGAACGGGATCTATGTTATTCCTCTGA
Organism: Lutjanus erythropterus; assembly: GCF_056507025.1. Classification (NCBI taxonomy): domain Eukaryota; kingdom Metazoa; phylum Chordata; class Actinopteri; order Lutjaniformes; family Lutjanidae; genus Lutjanus; species Lutjanus erythropterus. The sequence continues at coordinate 27,332,767 of NC_139318.1, forward strand.
AAAGGAAACCTTCAAATCCAGAAGAAGCCAAGATGCCTGAATAGTGGACTTTTTTTGTCTTTTATTTTGTAAATTAAAATGTTTAAAAACTGTTTTAGTTTTTTTTTTCTTCTTCTTCTTTTTTTTTTTGGAAAAAAGTGCAAATATTGAAATTAAAAACCACCCTGAGGGATTTGTTTATACATGTGTTCACCGTGAGTTTCTCTTAACCGCTTTAGTGAAGAGTCAGCAGTGTGGGCAAGGTGGGCTGAGTCTGGATTGTAGGAATCGGTACATCCCTGTCTGAGGTGACCAAGGATCCAAACTTAGTTTTTTTAAAATAATTTTTAATCAGGTTTTTTTTTTTTTTTTTTTTTTTGAGAATTCTGCTGTAAGTTTCTCTTTAAAAGTGTCTGCAGGGAAAGTTAACATATGTTTTTTAAATTCATTAGGGGCTGCCAAAGGAATAAGTTTGGGCTTACATCGTCATGGTAACTGCTTCAGTGTAGGTTACTGTCAGCCTGTCAGAGCCAAATATAAAATTGCTATTAACTCTACAGGAGAATTATTTATCTCAGTTGGAAGAGGACGTGCAGAATCGCTTAAATCTTGCATATTAACATTTGCAGAGTGTGACAGTGATAAACTGTAGAGCTAAACTAAAAAGGTCCATATCAAATATCAGGTAACCTATTACTTGAGTGAAGCTCTAAATATATTGAATTTACAATAGCAACAATGTGCTGAAATCCTTTAATTAATCCTTTTTAATTCAAAAGAGTGATTGGTTGCCATATTAATGTTACAGTGTTAAGCCTGTTATGTTTTGTATTTGCACTTTGTTCACTTTTCCTGCAGGTGTCCTCTTTGGCTTTCACAGAAGTGTGATTGCCCTTTTCACTATTGCATTATTGTGTTTTGTTACTCATACATCTACTCATTACTTAATAACTGGTGCAGAAAAGTTAGGTGATAATCCCATTTTTTACCATATTTTCCAGTCGTGGAGTTAAGCAGTGTTGACAGTGGCATTTAATATTGTAATTAAAGTGACTCCTGGATGGGCTGCAGGTTTACTTAACATTTAACCTAGAAAAACAGACCAGGCAGACAGTGGGTGGGTTGTTTATGGATAGGTTATTACAATTTAATATCAGGAAACTCCAATCAGTATAAAAGATGAAAAGGTCCAGCTTGGGTAAATACATTTTATAGGCACTGTACATGTATAATTGCACATATTCAACTAGTAGTTACAGCAATATTTTAGAGAACTGAGCACCAAATACATATCTTGGTATTAGAGCAGAATTAAAAAGTCATGCTGCAACCGTTGGAAAAAAATCAACTCATATATATTTTAACCTGTTAGACTTTCAGGAAGCAATATGGGTTGACTCACTAAAACAACACCTTTAAAAGTAAGTTAAAGGTCCAGTGTGTAAGACTTACAGTGAGTTACTGGCCAAAATGGAATACAATATTCATAAATATGTTTTCATTAGTGGACAAGCCCCAGTTCCAAAAAAGCTGGGACATTGTGTAAAAGGAAAATAAAAATCAAATACAATGATTTGCAAATACTTGTCTACCTATGTTCATTTGAATACAGTACAAAGACAAAATGTTAAATGTCCAAACTGATTAACTTTGTTTTTATGCACTCATTCTAAATTTGGCGCCTGCAACATGTTCCAAAAAAAATTTTGGGACAGGGGCATGTTTCCCACTGTGTTACGTCACCTTTGAACAACACTGAGTAAGCGTTTGGAAACTGAGGACACAGATTGTTCAAGTTTTGAAAGCGAAATTCTGTCTCAGTCTTGCATGATCTACAACTTCAGGTGCTCAACAGTCCGGGGTCTCTGTTGCTGTATTTTACTCTCCATGATGCACCTTTTCAATGGGAACCAGGTCCTGACTGCAGGCAGGTCAGTCCAGTTCCTGAACTACGCAGCCACGTTGTTGTAACACGTGCAGAATGTGTCTTGGCATCATTTTGTTGAGATAAACAGGGATGTTTCTGAAAAAAACATCTGGATGCATGTACTTTTCAGTATTATTGGTGCCTCCACAGATGTGACAGTTAGCCATGATGCAATGGGCACTAACACCCAACCATTTCATCACAGATGGTGGCTTTTGAACTTTGTGCTGGTAACAATTTGGATGGTCCTTCTAAAGAGGATTTACCCCACAGGACACGATGAAAACAATCTGAAATATGGACTCATCAGACCACAGCACACTTTTCCACTTTGTGTCAGTCCATCTCAGATGAGCTCGGGCCCAGAGGAGCCAGCAGAGTTTCTGGATGTTGTTGATATATGGTGTGGGCTTTGCATGGTAGAGTCTTGCATTTGTAGATGCAGCAACAACCTGTGTTTACTGACAGCGGGTTCAGAAGCGTTCCCGAGCCCATGTATTAATATCTCATAGAAATTGAAGAAATATAAAACACTGTCTACCATGTGCATGCAAATAGCAGACATTTTTGTCTTTGCTCACTAATGAGAGTTTTTAATGAAGAGCCTCTCAGTCTTTTGTTGCTCGTCCCAACTTTTATTAAACATGTTGCAGGCATCAAATTTAGATCAGTGTATATTAACAAAAACTTAAGTTTATAAAGTTAATCATTTTAACACTAAATATCTTGTCTTTGTACTGTATTCAAGCGAATACAAGTCCAAACGTATTTGCAAACCATTGCATTGTTTTGTGTACATTTTACACAGCGTCCCAACTTTTTCAAATTGGGCTTTGTATAATCTCCTTAAAATAAGAATTGTGTTTTCGTTACCTTAGAATGAGTTGTTTATATCTACAGAGGGAGCAGGTCCTCTTCCATTGAGGATCCAATGTTTCACCAACACCAACTAGAATGGTCAAATCAAACGCTGGCTCTAGATAGGGCTTTAATGGTTTGAGTGACTTTTGCAGCCATCATAGATTCTCCTCCACACTTGGAAGCGGGGAGTCAGATGAAGCTCAACATGACATGCCACTAAATCTTACACACTGGTCCTTAAATTTGGTTTTGGAGAGGAAAAAAAATCAAACTCTGTGTGCAAAGAGCCCGTTGTTATTGTCTCTGAATAGCTGCATTTAGTTTGAATAGTCTCAAGAATTGCAAGTGTGGACCCAAACACAGTGGCATTTAATCTTTTAATATGAAAAAAAAAACATTTTATTTACATAAATTACAGGAAAGCACACACTGTTATACCAGTCTACAATAACACATGTCCTTTATATTGTCTAGTTGCCTACTTTTCATCACGTTCACTATGGTTAATCACATATTTTGTTCAACAGAAGGGCTAAATTTATTTCACAGCATTTCTTTTTTTTGTCAATGTCTACAACATTTGGATATATTCACAGCACTGTAAGGACAAGATAAGAACAGCCTTTTGTTTTGTATTACACTATTGCTTCACAAGCACCCATTTGACAACAAGACTCTTTAGGACAAGGCACGGTGCATTTAATAATCACATCTATCTGTGAACCAAGGAGATCATCACAGCATATTAAATCTATACAAAAAGGCTTTACAATTGATACATACTGCTCGCTGTAGGAACATCATTTAGCTTTCACAGTTAGAGTTACCCTTGCCACAGTCAGTCAGTCTACCCAGACAGAGTTATCTCTCTGCAGCATGTTGGATGGCATGGGGGGGCTCTGTCATACACAGCCTTGTTTAATGGGGGGATGACTGATGATGATGGGGTGGTCTCATGTGAGAGAGAGGAACCTTTTTTCACAAAGAGGACGTTGTAGAGTCCACCACTTCGCGGCCGTTACAAACTGCTGGCACGTAGTTAGAGGCTGATCCTGGGAGAACAAAAACAGCAACGTTAGCCAGGCGAGAGTTTATAGGAAACAAAACTGTAAACCAGAGATAAAAAGCTATGAGGAAAATGGAAATGGACGGCCGTGTGCCCTGAAACTGTGTTGGTTTGGGTCGAATTACTTCCACGGTTCCAAAAATGTCAGTTTACATGTTTATGATTAGCTCTTATTTTCCTAAATATTACATTTAAGTACAATTTTTAGGTACTTGTGCATCTCTTGGGTGCCTCTGTTTTATGTTACTTTATGATTACTGCACATTTACTGTATCTGAAAGCTACTTTGTTGGTTAAGAACATATGATCATCTCTTATAATATGATCCATGCATTATTACAGATTACACTCAATATAACTATATACTGTAATGACAGTTAGCTCCAGCTTGCTGAACTACATGGGACCCAAATCTGAATACATTATTAGGGAAAGCACAGATAATACGATGAAAACAGACATCTTTTCTACCCAAACTATTCGTAAAAAAGCTAGGTCCATGATTACATGATTATTTATATAGTTGTGTATCTTTTCTGTAAAGTTTCTATTTTCAATGCAAAACAGAATCTTTCAAGCTATAAAACATTTTTTTCAGCGTCTGATTTCTTAATACCCTCCAGTTAAAGGGGCGATGGTGGTGAACTTCAGACAGTTAGTGCAATATGAGGATGTGGAAATATAATTAATTTTATGCCAGTATTAAATCATTTTGATGCTTTGTAGGCACAACAATCACATTGCTAATGAATATTTGGTTGGACAACAATATATTTGCCTGATTTAATTTGACTTTTGGTATAGACTACACTCACTTCTGGTCTTTTATCTGAATACAGACACAGAGACAGGTCAGTTTGTTGTTTGAATAGATATAGATACAAATAATGACATCTCTGTGCACCTTTACAAACTACAACGGTAAAATCCTACTTACATATGAATGCACCAGTAACAGTAATCCAGTACAGGTATAACAGCATAACAATCACATAAAATTTTGCATGTAGGCCTTTTACATGTAATTGAGCATTATTATATCGTTGTATTTTACTTTTACTTATGTACAGTTATGAAAGTAATGAATTACTACTATTTATATTAACTGAGTCATTAGTATTCACTACACTATGTAATCTACTTCACAACTTCTAAAATTATAACTGTCTACTGATCAGGGTCACAGTGTGGCAACTGAGCAGAACAGCGCAGTCGTTGGGAGTAACTTAGACTGAAGATTTGAAGAAACCCTTTTCAGTTAAATTCCTAGTACTGATAAAGCATTAAGCATCAATGGTTTGACAGTAACTAATACTCTGGGCAGTCTTTGAGAAGCATATATTGTACTTTTATTTCAGTAATGTAACAGTACTTCTACAGATCCTCAGTATTTTGTCCATCAAGCATTTATTTCAGATGACTAAAACATTTTTAGTCCAGGTGAAACAACAACAGTCAAACTAGTGTCAAGCATTTAAATGCACAGTTGAAGTCTGGACTAAAAGCTCATTGAGGCTTTGACACACAGTGCACTATGTAAACTTAATGTGTCTGTGTTTATTTATGAAGTTTGTGCTGTGAATTAGTCTGCTAGTTCATTAGGAAGCTGTAGATAAGACTGCCTCTTATCTGACATGACAAGAAACAAAATGACTGGAATTTAATTGCTTGGCCACACTGATCCAGAAAGAGGGAAAAAAGCTGCAAAAACTTTTAATATTGTCTGATTTTTACTCTAAACTTTCTGTGCTTCAAGTCCCGTTCCATTAAACAACCTGTAAAAACCTCTGAAAGAAATGCAACATATAGAAATACTGCACAGCACCAACATTTGGTGGTGTTTTACAAAATGTTGCGTGTGTTCAAAGTCAATTAGGTCCCAATTCTCTTGTTGATTGCACTGTTACTACTTACATCCTATTATGGAAACCTAAACTGTTGCTAGGTTTTAGCTTGCAGCTGAAATTGTGAGCAGATGTGTTACTATACACAGGACTGGATAGAGCCGTGAGGAGCAGATATAGCGAACACGTGTACCTTTAGAGTAGCTGGAGCTGGGGGCAGAGGCAGAGGCAGAGGCAGACACTGTGGCACTGAAGCGGTTGGCTGTGACTCTGAGCGTGGCTACGTTTTTCTGGGGCTGAAACATGATGATGTGAACCTTGGGGGCGAAGAGGCAGCCAAGCACCACCGAACCGCTGAGACTGACGGAGATGCACATGGTGGTGGTCTGCACCTGTGAGGAGAGACAGACGGAGACACACACAGAGACAATGACTATATCTGTCTGTGCACTTTGGATCTCCTACTTTTGTCTTCAAAAGGACTAATGAAGTTTGTTCAAAGGCCACCTGGGCCCAGCAAACACACACACACACACACACACACCTGTTACTTCACTACAGCCTTTGATTCAATCAGGTCACTTGCAGTTTTATTCATTTTCTGCTCTGTTAACTCAAAAAACCGTAAATCCAATCAGTGGAATTCCCTCTCACCTCTTTTGTGGTTATCCCCAAATCATTTAACCCGTCTGTTCATTTCCTTCTTTCCAAAAATGACTCCCAAACCAGCAACAATCTTCCTGCCAAATACACTCTATACTGTGTGCTCTTCAGAATCAGAATCGGGTTTATTGTCAAGCACGTTTTCACATACGAGGAAATTTGTCTTGGTGTTTTGGTGCATAACAATAAAAATAGTAAGTAGAAAAATATAAAGAAAGATAAAAAAACAAGTACTTCAAGTCAAGAAGCACACATGGAAAACTGACTGATTAGAGTAATACTATAAAAATATGTACATTGTTTTATGTAAATGAAAAAGCTGTATTTTTGTGCAGGTCACAGTATGAAGTATAAGAAGATTTTAAATGTGCAAGATAGTAATCGAAAGAAAAAAATGTGCGTTAATGTAACACATTTAATAAGATAGCGTAGACATCATATTATCATATTCAGCACACATAAGATCTCTTCTCCTCCTTCTCTCACCTTGTCTGGATTAATATCTTCATCTTTCCCAATCATCCAGTGATAACTCATTATTATCCTTATTACAAATACTTAAATAATAATAATAATCAATATTATGCTGTTGGTCTCTCCTGGACTGAATGCTTTTGGGGTTTGTCTTAATTATCTCCGCCTGATGTAAGCCTGGAGGGGATCATGCAATCGCACGCGTGTGTGTGTGAATTATCAACAGACCTGGAGCGTATCCACAGTTAATCTTGCATACTGCTGGACCTAATTTGTTTTGCACGTGAATTGCTATGTACCCAACTTTTGAAAAACCTTAAAAAAAACTTTAAGGTCTTCACACTGGCGACAGCCGTGGCCAGAGACATTATGTTAATTGGATCATCCCATTCTTGTGAACACGACATCTCAAAAATCCCTGGAGGGAATTTCTTCAAACTTGGCACAAATGTCCACTTGGATTTAAGAGTGAACTGATTAGATTCTGGTGGTTAGAGGTCAAAGGTCACTGTAACTTCATGTCCATCCCAGTCTTGTGACCATGATATCTCAGGAACATATACAGGGAATTTCTTTAAATTTAATACAAATGTCATCTCAGACTCAAAGAAGAACAATTTAGATTATAGCCACTCAGTTTGGGGCCTGTGTGCCACTTCTAGCCTTGGTCCCTTTGTTTTGACCCACCATAGCATTTGACAAGCTCTTGCTATTATTCTGCTTACATTCTTCAAAACTGTGTCTTTCCTTTTCTGTTTATGCTGGCAAAACAAAGCATCTGGATGTTTTTTGACATCATCATTTGCAAGTGAATATACTTTCTGTTAAGCAGATTAAAGAGCAATATTATACTATTATTCTAAAATGTTGTTTTACATTTTGAATGTACATTTTCAATAAAAATATAATACATTTTAATGTAATGTGATTTTACATTTAACATTCATTACAGTACTATATCTATTTATTATATAAACATTTATTTTTAGCCTGTGGCCCTCCATCAAGATTAATTTTTGGTCCTTCAGCACTTCTGGTTACATTTTGGTGATCAAAGATCACTGGGATTTCACAAAACATGGTTCTGGCCTTAACTCAAGAATTTATGACAAACTTACACACAAATGTCTAATAGGATACTAGCAGTGCTGGAGAATAACTACTTACAAGTAATTAGTTACATGTAATTAAATAACAAAATAAATTGTCATCCATTACAGTTAATGAGACAAATGGTGATTTTTGAGTTGTCTGGAGATCTGCACTCTGCTGAGTACATTCTTCTAGTTTTTTTAGTTTAATAATCATCACAGATTATTTTATGTCAGATCATATGCTTTGACTAAATTTTGTTGTTTTTGCATTTGCTATATTCAGAGGATTTATCCTGAATTTGCCTCGGGTTCCTGTACCCTGCAGCCATATCAAAAACAAAACCAGAAATCTCTTATGTCGTTTTTATGATTCCTACACTTATTATTCTAGTAATATTAACCACATTTCCATTTCCAAGTATGTATGTGTGTGTGTGAAATCTTCAATTATGAATCTTAGCAATTCTAATGGTGTATCTGTATGTGCATGAGTATGAGGGCAAGAAGAAGAAGAATGTGGAATAAGCACAGCTGGTTGTCCTGGAAAGTCAGGGCCTTGTTAGTCATATTTCAGCTGCTAATGTGAGCTGACTGCTGGGGTCATCTTCCTGAGCACCATCTCTTCCCACCCCACTGGTTACCCCCGCAGTCCAGGAACTTCTATTTGCAGAACCACAGCATGAAGTGAAATCCCTCCTAAACATACCGCACAACAACAACAACACTGCAGAAATATGAGAAGTCCTCGAACACTTAAGCTTCAGACTACAATAATAAGTGGTGAAAACACCGTCAGGACTGCGGGTAATATTACTTCACTTGTCTTGTACAGTTCCTTTTCTCCTTCAGCCATAAAGATGTCTTTCTAGCAGCTCTTTCCATTTAAGAGTTCTTTATATAAGTAATTATGAAGCACCAATAGGACATGCTGTGTGAACCCCACTGTGTTTTTGCTTTAAAACTGACAGCAAAGAGAATAATGTAACACTTTTACTTTTATTTAATGCTGAGTGCCTTTTTAAATGTTTTATTACATTAATATAATAATGTTTATAGTTAAGCCAGTATCTTCATAGTAGATATTTGCAGTTTAACTTGGATTTAACTGCATATTATCAATTATTTTTACACTTGTCCTTGTATTTTATGATTCAGCATTTTAATTTACTGCAATGTATCAGTGGAAAATTGTAGAATGTATGAATGAATTTATAATTAACCAGTATATAGTGCACATAATTCGGGCATCGACTATTTCTACAGTGATAATGATGCCTTTTGATCAAATAAGAAGAATGAAATGTACAGGGGAAAGAGATTTGAAATAATTTACATGTAAAGTCTTCTGAACAGAATATCTGTATCCATCTGTGAAACCTTGAGTTCATCATGATTCACTGAGCAACAAGGCTAGTCTCTCATTAGAATATTTCTGCGCTATCCAACCCTAATTTGAAATGTGGCAACTGAACCCACAGCTATTATTATTGGTGTCACACAGAACCAGAGCATCAAGGCCTCTGTTGCAGTGCCAGACCTCTCATTCTTTCAATTACTGTGTGTGTGCTGCCTCTTCAGTATGAAGCCTCATACTCGACAATGTTCAGACGGCCTCGTATATCCCACTGGGGATCGGGAAAGGTAAAGGTTTTTGGTTCGTGGTTTGGACTGCCAGGAAGGATGATCACTGCAGACATGAAAAGCCTGAGGTACCTCATGATGATACAAAGCTTGTGTGATCCTAGACCTCCCCCCATCTGTTTGCACAACAAAGGCCTTGTTGCTGACCAAATGCTGTGGCAGTACCCTTGAGCCTGCCTAAGGCACCAGCACTCATAACTTACATGGTCTGTCAGCTTCGTGCCTGTTGTTTTGTCTTATTTGTCTTACTCTACACTGCATGATGAAATACATATATTCATCCTTGCAGTCATATATTTCCTACTTGGGAAAAATGACAAGTATATTAGAATTTCTGGCCTGTTGCCTGAAAAGTACGGTAATACGGTAATAGTTATGCACAGGCTTGGGGAGTAACGAACTACGTGCAACTGTGTTGCGTAATTAGAATACAAAACATAAAATATTCCTTTATAGTTTCAGAAATAAACTGGAATTAGCATCTTGCCTCTGTGAACATGCTGTAGTTTACATCCATGTTTGCCCAAATATAGTGAAGATTTTTAAGTAATTTAATGAAAGCATCAAATGCATTTTTTTGGCAAAATATAGAGGGATGATTGAGAGTTTTTCAGTTGAGCATTTTGATGTCATATATATTTGTGTGAAATGTTCTCAGAATAAGCATATAAATTCTTCAGTTTGAATCAAAAACATGTTTTGTGAGATCCCACTGACCTTGACTTTCCATCAAGGCGATATCACATTTACAAGAATGGGACAGACAGACAGAAGGACAGACAGACAACCCGAAAACATAATGCCTCTGGCCACAGCTGTTGCCGGCATGGAGACTTGAAGACATATCAGATTACAAATACATTCAGTAAAATGGGGATTATTAACAGGGTTACAATTTTAAAATAAAGAACAATATTTATTGTGGGTAATTTGTGGGATGTAGGTTTAATGCAGTCTATAACCAGTATGTGAAGGCTGCAAAAATCCCCTTGTGACAACTCTGCAGCAGATATGTGACATGGCCTCTGAATATTAAGGGGTCCACTAAATGTCCCTGCTTAAAATTATTTTTACTGCATGTCATAACACTACTTCACTATACAGGGCCAGCTGTGATTCAGTCTTGGTATTTGATAAGAGGAAAAACTGTAATAAATCTCCAGAATTTATCTTTTGCACCTGAAATGTGCCATTGAGCGTTTAGTTATGCAGTGATTCATCGAATCAGTTTGACTGTCATTAATTATTTCTATCTGTATATTCCAGCCTGATCTGTCTCCAGAGTCTTTGTTCTCGTCTTGAAAGATCCTTCAACCCACATGAAAAGAAAAGCTCACTCTTTCATGGGTCTGGGTGACGGTGATCAAATGGAATCTGAAAGTGACACCTTCTTCTTCTTTAGGAATGATAAACACACTAGGGATAGTCATTTATAGACTTTGTTTACATTATTCCACAACACTGGGCTTGAAAAGTTTCTAGAAATATAAATCATAAATGCTCAATTGACTTTATAAAAGAACATTTTCATAGATAGTTACCCTGTAGTCACTGGCAGTGACGTAGAAAATGGGCTGGAAAGCGAGCCAGATGATGCAGGTGGTGTACATGGTGAACCCGATGAACTTGGCCTCGTTGAAGTTTTCAGGGCACTTTCGCGTCTTGAAGGCATAGACAGTGCAGAGGACGATGAGGATGCAGTTGTAGGTGAGTGACATCAACATGCTGGTATCCCTGCTGTTGCACTTGAGGGTAACCACGTCTCGCCTCTCTGGGCTCACCTCCTTCCGAACCCCTGGTACCTCCACCAGCAGCCAGATAAGAGCCACTAGCAGCTGGCAGGAGATAAGAGCACCACAGATGGCTACCTGGGAGGCGGGGCTGATGAAACGCGGCCGCTGGGCTCCATCCTTCACCCCGCTGAAGATACGAGCAATACGGTTGGTCTTGGTTAGGAGAGCTGAGTAGCACACTGCGAATGAGGTGCCCAGGCCTAGTCGCCGCAGGGTGCAAACAGCAGTGGAAGGTTTGGCGATGTAGATGAAGGTCATGAGGTAGCACATCAGCACTCCCAACAAAAGAATGTAAGAGAGTTCGCGTCCGCTTGCTTTAACCACGGGCGTCTCATTGTGCTTGAAGAACACGCCCACGACTGACAGAGTGCACAGTATACCAAGGCAGGAGATGGTAACAGGCCCGATGGCCCAGGCATCCTCCCAGCGGATGTATTCTTCGGGCAAATCATAGCAGCCAGTCAGGTTAGCCAGAGGCCACTGGCCGAAGCTGCAGTCAGCACAGGTGAACTCATCCTGCAGGTACTGGTAGGGCTGGCAGGGGATACAGATCCAGCAGCACACATCTCCAGGCTGCATGCTCTTCACCTCATTCTTCTTGCACGGGTCGCTGCACTGGGAGGTGGGGGGTCCGAGGCCACGCCAGGGCACCAGGCTGGTGTTCAGGGTCAGGGTCTGGTCCCAGTAGCCGACCTTCTTATAGATAAACTTCCCCTCTTCTTTGTGGTAATGGAAGATGTTGTAGCGGCTGATGCTGTCACCAAATGAGTCAAAGCGCACCATGTTTTCTGTGTCTGTAGGTCTGAATGGAGCTGGTAGGAAGCAAACATACACAAATGTTGAGTGGAACAGAAAAATGCATTAACAAAGGTAATAAAGCTGTGGCAGGATCTTAACAGAAAAGTCTGATTTATATAATGAACCGTAGTTAAAGGAAGCAGTATGGCTGAAACCTTCTGTCTGGTTGATCAGTTGGTTGGTCTTTATGCTCTTGTCCAGCCAAACTCTAATTGGTTGGTCAGTCGCTCCTTTCTTGAGGAGAGAAGTGCTTCTTAATCTAATATTGCCGGGGGAAGGGACGTATGAAGACCTGATGTATTTTATATCTGAGTGATGAGGCTATTACTGAACATTTACTGGCCTGCAAACTAATTGACACCATGTCAAAGTATCAGCACAAATGACTACATCAGCTCCCAGCCTCAGAGGACAGAAGAGCTGAGTGGATAAATAGTTTATTTTTGATGACAACATGTTTGTGGACTGCTTCATCAACTAGGGTCGGTAAGCTCAAGGATAGGTGGGAACCAGCCGTCTGTGACCTGAGTTCAAACTCAAGAGCTGTACATTTTGTCATGTTTTATGTTGTTTTAGTATTTATATTGTAGGTTATCCTATTGAATTTGGTGTTAGTATGCTGCATGGCTACTGTAATGCTCTAATATTGAGGGACAGTCAAGAGAAACTAATTTAAAACCAACAAAATATCAGGAGTAGCAGTCAGATGCCAGTAACTGTTTTTGCATGTTGTTCTTTGTGGACGTTTAAACTTGAGCACAAGCTGTGTGAGCACTTAGCTTTGTTTGTATATTGAAACCGATATGATCCACATTGTTGATGTGTGTGCTTGTGTTGCTGCTGTAGTCTATGCAACAGTAAATTTATTTCATAGACATAACCTGATGGTAACTTTATGGTTACATGTCAAAATGAAATGGCCAAACTGCAGGAATTAATTTGCTTGGCAATGCTGTGTAACTTTGATTAGCATCCATTTAGGTTAGAGTGCACTCAGTGCACTGTGGCTAATTCAGTTGATCTACAAATTCTCCATTGAGCACTTGAGAAGGAGGCAGAATTTCAGCCAACCAAGATTTTCTTTCAGCCCTAGAAAGCAGAATTCATCTTGTCTGAGAACACTCACCCCTGCACCTAAAGTTTCAGATCTTGCTACTTCAAATACACCTGAGCCAAAAACTCATATTCATAAGTCTCGATAAGACAAGGGCAATAGAAAATAAAATAATCTAAAGGTCCAGTTTTTTGTAACTAAATTAAGTCATGCAATTTGATGATATACTATCAGTATTAGTGTACATCCTACTTGTATTTCCAATGATGCTTAAAATCATAAAAATACAACAGAAAAATATGCCACTCTTCTGGCATATAATTACTTAATTGCTCTAAATACTCAACATGCTGGTTTCTTGCCATTTAGGCTCGTCTAAATGTGAGTATTCATTCATCTATCCAATATCCAATATTCTCAGAATAGTATGTTCTAGATAGTTTCCCCTCCCACTGAGTCCTCCATGCTAATTAATGAATTATTTTTGCTAATTGAATAATTACAAAGGCCTTTTCAGTGCTGCACAGGAAATCATTTGAAGTCTTAATCCAGTGACATGCTTATTTGCAACCCCCATTTGCTCCACATGAAACTATTAACAATGAATTTTATCCCCTTCTCAGCTATTTAAAAACAGTTTGACATGCAAAAGGTTCACAGAACATAAGCATGTCTGCTTCCATTGCTGTGCTTACCTTCAAATTTGGTCTTCAAGATGAACTCCTTGTAGAACCGTTTGCCGTTACCTGGTTTCATGGCATCACAGACCTTGGATGTGTTGGAGCATACAGCTTGCCTCATGTTGTGCAGAGCGTAGGCCATGGCATACACTGCATTTACCACAAACATGATCTTAGACTCCTGCTCAAAAGTTCCATCTCTTAGGCTGTGTTCACTGCAACCAGGCTCCTGGAGGCTACAGCCAAAGCGGTGCTCCCAGAACTCTTTGAACCATGGGTTCCTTGTGTTGGTGTATGGGTTCAGCTTGGTGAAGTAGTCTTCAAACTCTCTAATTGGGTAGGAGGCCAGCTCGATGGTGAAAGCTCTGTCTGCTGCGGTCTCGCTGCCCCTCACCACACTCTCCTGAGCTCCCCATCCATCACTTGCCACCCAGGTGAAGGTGACATTCATGCGAGTAGCAGCCACCAGCAGTTCGCGGGCGTCTTCACTGCGGGTGAACAGGATGACCACCTTGGCGTTGGACTTCTGCTGCAGAGAGCGGATCACATTCTCATAGCCTTGGCGGTTCATGGAGCGGCTCACCTTAGCTGAAGTGGCGATGCAGATTTGACGAGTGCGGGCCTCCTGCTGGAAGGCATCAATGCCGGTCTCGCCATAGTCGCCTTCTGATGCCACTGTTGATACGTAGGTCCAGTTGAAATAACGCAGGATCTCAGCCATGGCCTTGGCCTGGTAGAAGTCAGGGGGCACAGTGCGAGCAAAGTAGTCATAGCGGGTCTTATCGCTGAGCTTTGAACTGGTCGAGGCATAGCTGATCTGAGGGATCTGGAACAATCGCAGGAGGTTGGCCACCTGGAGAACGAGAAGATAAATATTTCAAGAAGTGTATTCTATTGTTGTAAAGCTTAATTTCATACTTGCAAAGTGTCTCCCGCTAGAATCTGCTCACCAGAACATCCTCGGAAAACTTTATACTTTACATAATTAATGCAGGTTAGTTTGTGAATTGCAGGGCTACAGCTGAATAATTATTATTGTTTATTATGTTGTTTATAATGCAACTTTTCCTAATTAGACTTGAGATTTGTATTTCCATTTCCTGTGACAATCTGGACATTAAAGAAAGCAGGCACAAATCGTGCAGCAATGAATAATCTCCATTCTAATCATGTTGTCAGTAGTGTGTTCACATCAATCTGACATACTTGGCATTTTAAAACGACTAAATTCAACAAGAATGTTCTTTGAACATGCAATTACTCATTTTATGTCACTTGGGGGCAGCAGAAAGAAGCTGTAAGCACAACAATAATATATTATCACCATTTTCTGGCCACCTGAGAGAATCATTCTCTGTTCTTTTTTGGTCTTCACTAAGTCCTGAAGGAATTTGGCACCTTAGCAGAGTGTAAAGGATGTAAATCGAGGCTTGAAAGATAACATTAGCGAGTGGGGCTAACCCTAATAAGAAATGTTACCTAGCTATCAACACTGAACAGACCAGCATAGAACATACCATAGCATTGTTATGCATTTTACTCTGCCAGTTAGAGACCCAATAAAAACAGGTCTGTGCCCCATTTTGGGTTTGCAACCCTAAGTTTGGGAAATTGTGATCCACAAGATGCAGTTGCAAATGCTTGTGCAGCTGACAAGCATGAAAATTGCTCAACGTTACAACATTCTTGCAGTTTAAATGGCACCTACGATAGCTGACAACTTTGAGCCAACAAAATGCTGCAATGCTGCATTTCAGAGCTCTCAAGTCTTTTTAAGCATTTTTGCTTTTAAACTTGTAGATATTCATCTGGTCTGTAGGTGAAGTGGAGCCATTAAAGGGCAGAGCTACTGTCTGATGCGCTTCAGCTATTTTGCGGAGACTGGCAGTGGAAACAGCGACAATTCAATGTTCCTCTATCTCAAACTGTTTACTCTGTCAGGGATCCACATCACCAGCAGCTACAGCCACAAATCCCTTCACAGATAGTGCCAGATAACAACAGCAACAATGGCACAGAGATAAGAATTTTTATCAGAGTGTTTTGCTGCTTTCTTGAGTTAAAATCATTTTGTCAAGTCATTAAAGTCTCATGACAGGTTCTGTCAGACATTGTGATGCCCACCTAACCCTCGACAACTATATAGATTTCCTTGTGGAGATGATAGTTGATGGTGATTTCAACAGGGGTGAATGATAATCTTTGACAAAAAACTCAGCGAGGCATACGTGTTGGATACAAGCCTGCTGCAATGATTGTGCCAGAGTCATAACATAAAATCACTGCAATTATTTTCTCACACAGCGTTACAGAGCTGCCTATGACAGAGAGCTGGCGAAAACTTGTCATTTTGCAGGATTCCTCATGAGACACAGTGGTGATTAGTGAATACCCATGAGGTTCGATATGACTACCTCCTCCCTCAGGCATCATTGTATGCCTGGAGGCTTCCCAAACAATGGCATCCCCATGGATATAATTGGAACCCTACCCTCCACACTCACACAAAGTCCTATTAAAAGTACTGTTCTCTGTTACAGCTCACTCAATCCAACCCATGAGAACTTAAACAGAGCCATCAATCCTTTCTGTGATGTATACATATATGTATATAAATATATATATATATGTATATATATAGAGAGAGAGAGAATGAGAGAGAGAGAGAGACAGAGAGAGAGAATGAGAGAGAGAGAATGAGAGACAGAGAAATCACCAATGTATATACACAATATACTGTGTGCACCTGAATCAGTTTTCTGCATGTGGTGCATGAGCTGAACATGTTACTCAATGATCTGTTTTTAGTAACACTAGCAGCATTGCTTTAGGGGCGTCAGTGTCATTCTGTTGGTCAGTTGGCATCACTTCAGTCCAAACTGAAATAGGCTATCTCAAAAATTACAGGTTAGTTTGCCGTGAAATTTGGTACATACATCCATGTCCCCAAAGGGTGAATTAACAGTGGTGATCTCCTGACCTATCATCCGATTCCACATCAAGTTAATTTTTTTTTATTTATCAGATACCTTGTTTATGACCAAACTTCTATTCTATCGGCATCAGCTGTGCTTTGTGTTAAGTGGCCAAAGCAATTTGCTATATTGTCATAATATCCGTAGAAATTTTGTGCATTTGCTTCTCTTTAAATTACACTCAAACTGCAAGTGTAGGGAGTTGGAGAAAGAGTGTGTGCATGTTATGAACATGATAACAATATTTCATGTTATCAAATTATTAGGGGTGAGTATCTCACTGACTGAGACCGATTTGATACGTATCTCGATACATGTTCAATGATACGATATAAAATTTTTAAATGACCAATGATTCGGTTCGATACAATTCAGCTCTGTCACGATACGATACGATGCAATATAAGACAATGCAATGTGTCAGTCTTTACATTTTGATTCAACAAATGCAACACTTGTAGAGTGCTATTAGTTGCAAAAAGAAATCCTTATAGTTTTACTAAATATAGTAGCAGTCGAGACAGAGAGAAGGAGACATTACAGTGGTGTTAACATCTTATAATGAGTCTCATGTGTAAATGAGATCCTGTAGCCTAAATGAGAATCTGTGAATAAACTTTAAAACTGTTTAAAATATTAGTATTTCTGCAGTAAGATGATCTGCTGCTCTGTTTCATATGAAGAGTGCTGTGGTTTTGATTAGTGTGGAGGAACAGTGATGCTCTGTTACCTGCTCTCACAGTGACATGACGTCTCTGTGGGTCAGACTCGTGTCTCTGTACTCTGCTGTCAGACATGTTTTGCTTAAATGTTTTGCAGCAGTGTCTCTCATCTTTCTTAGAAACCCCAAACTTATTCTACACTTGCGCATTATGAAAGTTTGGTGGTGCAACACGGCACAATGCTACTTCTGTCAGCGTGGTCTGTTTTGAGTAAATGAAGAGGAGACACAGGAGACAGGGGAGGGATTGCTTGTTATGTGTGATCACGGCAGCAGGCGTCCAGAGAGAGCGGTGCAGGCAGAGGCAGGAGGAGAAAGAAAACGGAGGAAAGTTACAGCGGCAGCTCCCTGATGCCAAAAATGAAACATATGCGCGTCCCAATGAGATGTATTGATACATTAGTGCTGCATCGATTTCTTTCCGATTAATGTTCAGCTTTTTACTGATACAGGCCGTCTGAACCGATGCACTTGTATCTTACACATTAAAGTCCGATGTAGCAGATGCATGAGTGAATCGTCAGTACTGGTATATCACAATGCCCCTAATGCTAATGTTAGCAAACTAACACACTGAACTTTTAAACTTTTATCTTAGCAGCCATGTTCAATGTTCAGCATACAAATGCTTTTTTACCTTAAAAAAATCAACAAGAAAAATTTAATAAAGTGATTCAAATAACTGATGATTAAAATGAACTAGAATTACTGTGGTTGTATGCCTCAGTCACCATGTCAAGTTGCAGTTTACATCCATTCTGTGCAGACTCATATAATGTCTGCAGTGAAGACTTTTCAAGGATAATGAGAAACACGTGAGAAACATGTCCTCACTTGGAGGCTATTTTTTACAGGAGTACAGGGGACTGATTGAGTGCTGAACATTATGATGACACAGTGACTTTTTGGATATAAAATGTCACCACTTCATCATTTTATCCTATCAGACATTTGTGTGAAATTTTGTCAAAGTATCCAAATAAATTCTTGACTTGTGGCCATGAATGTGTTTTATGAGGTCACGGTGACCTCTGACTAATCAGTTCATCCTGAAGTCCAAGTGGACGTTTGTGCCAAGTTTGAATAAAGTCGGTCCATGCGTTCGCACAAGATGTCATGCTCACGAGAATCGGATGAATTAATGTACTGATGGACGAACACTGGGCTCTCAGTGCCAGCCGGAGGCATTATGATTTCAAATCATAACGCCTCTGGCCACAGCAGTCATCGGTGCAGAGGCATGAACACATTCAAGAACAGATGATGAAATAATTGAATCATAAATAAATGAAAATTAAATGTCCTTTCTCACAATCTTAATCAGTGCTAAAATGTTAAACTAAGAGGATGAACATTATACCCTCTAAACATCAGCATATTAGCAGTGTTGTGAGTATTTTAACATGCTGATGTTTAAAAGAACCATGGCGCTGCCTACGTTATATATATAACCTCACAAAGCTGCAAGCATGGCTATGAACTCTTTTTTTTTCTTCATTCTTCTTCCTTAAATTTTTTTAATTGCACAGCTATCTCCTCCAGACACCTTGACCTTGTCATTGCTATGGCCAACCTTAATATAAAGTGAGGCATTTGTAAACATACATTACTGGAGTGAGAAAAAAACGACTACTTGGCATTATATATGCAATGCAAACACATTCTGCTTTGCCTTAGAAATTACTGACATTAACCCTGATCTGCAAGCGCCCCTGTGCTTAACCTCCTTTAGCTAAAACACCCCACAGACAAGAGCCAGCAGAAAACATGGGCACACTATAGGCTCTTGAGGGGATGAATGGAGTAAATATGATGTATTTAGACAAGCGCACTGCACCCAGCAGTATAGGCCTCTCCACTGTTTGCGGCTGAATATAGGGCAGAGGTCTCATCAAATTACCCACTGAGAGACCTGATTTCTCTTGTTAATGTATGGGGAAGCCTGATTGGATCCCTTCTTGTTTTGATTCATTTATGTTGCCACAGTTTTACTGTATACAGTATTTTGTATGCAGCAGGCTACCATATGAGCAGCCTGCACACCGAGTCAGTCAGTCAGTCAGTCAGTCAGTCACACTTGCATGGTAATAAGGTAATTTCCTCTTGCAGGGTTTTCAGGCAGGCAGTTGGCCTTCATCAATAGATTCTTGGAGAAGCTTGACAGCGCACCTTTCAGGACGGCGCTGGAGTGTGTGACAGTAACCGTCTGTTCGTCTTCACGCAGTACTTCCCTCTCACTCTCTCACTATCGACAGATAAGTCAGATAAGAACACATCCACATAACAGGCTCAGAGGTATCATACTATAAATATGCTCTCATTGCCTGAGACTCCACAAACTCAAAACTTAGATTTAATTCCTTAATTAAGCCCAGTCACTGCAGTAGATGGTGCAGTTTGACTGACACTAATTTAGGCTTTTTAAGACTTAAGTTATTTAAGGGATATTTAAGATGTTTAGAAATGAGGTTGCTTAAGGTACTTATTGATAGTGAGTGTATTACCTACAGTAATTAGGTTAGGGTTAGGCACTTATTGAGGCAGTGTGTTAGAAGCGGAGAGGACTACCAGAAAGGAAGCTAAGCAATGAACTCCTATGGACAGTTTAGCAAAAAATATTTTACCCACTTAAAAAGGACCAAAAAACCCATATCAGTTTAAGTGCGTGAAATATTTTGAATATTTTCACCACATTACGTTGCTGTCAGACAGCCTTTTCCGGCTGGAAACTGATGTTATGTAAGCCAGATATCATCCTCTCCAAGGCAACCAGTTTCCTTAAGGAAAATATTGTGTGACGTTGGTGTCTTAAAAAGTTAGTTCAGATTCACCAAAATCACACAATAACACAAACAAAATAAACCGATGGAGCCAGCAATAGACCACCAACTCCCATGTTCTGTGAGGTAAAATTTATGTTTTTCTTTAATGAGTCTAGTTGCTTTAAAAGGAGGAGTGTTATTTGACTTATGACACAGTGGTTTTCCATAAAGGCTGTCTGATGGAACTTGGTATTTCGCCCGGGGCAGTGCCTGACGTCGTGCGTCACACAGTGTTGCGTGCCTGAGGCATGCTCTTGTCAGCTCACTTTGGGTTCTCTTAATTTTCTGGGTAAGGGAGCAAAACCATCAACATATTAAGTTGTTCATTAACCTAATTTTTGCCTTAACACCAAGATTAAACCTACAGGAAACGTCAGGCCTGATTGTAACTTCAAACAGAGATGATTTTTGTTATTATTTTGTGATCATCAATTTATGAAGATTTTGGCTTCTTATACTGCTAGCATGTCTGAAACTGTGACTAATATTACTACCCTGCAGATTTCCAAATGACTTTTGTCTGACTGTAGATGAATTCTCAAATTGGACATTTTAAAGTGGAAAATATAAAAATAATAGTGCTAAAATATTGACAAGATGGACGAGATGGACTACATTGCGGATCTTTTCTTTTTCTTTCTGGCAGGGATATGTTTTTCTGCTGACCCTGTCCACAGCAGTACATTGCTGAACTTCCATGCTGGTGCTCCTCTCTGTCTCTAACACTCTGACTCAATGAGTGCCTCATTAAGCCCCCTTCAAAATAACCCAAACTATCCCTTTAAGCATAGCCAATACATACCTAACCTAACTTTTGACTTTGCCCTAACCTGAACCCATCCCTAGTGACAAAAACTTTTTTAGCTTGTTTGGATCACAACTGCAGGACTTGGAGGCACCAATTAGGTGCTCTTCACAGTCCACTGGTTTGAAATACAAAACTGGTCCCCAAATGAGCTATAGCTCGGACCACAGTGTCTAAAAAATAATACACGAGAGAGGCATAGTCTCACCACAGCCTCCCTGTATGAGATTGTCTGATTAGATTTTAAGGCACCCTCTTGCATATATTTTCATTTTAACTATATGAAGTAATGTGTTTACACTTTTGAGATATAGAAATCATCCGAGTCGTACCCATTTCTTGTCTGAGAACAAGTTTATTCTAGTACACAAGAAACTGCAAATTGCGAATCACTGCATTAATTAGATTAATGACCTCATTAGCGTTACAGGTTATACATCATTGTGATCATGCCAGCGAATTACACAGTTAAAGTCTTGTTTTGTTTCTATTATTTAGTGGGTTCATTAGTGAAACAGTAATTGTTTTCTATAATGTTTCCCTCAGTAGATGCCTCCTTTCCCTTCTGTGTGCCTTTGAACCCAAACTGTCCAGTTGGAGTCTAATTGCAGTAAAAGCAAACATGATCTATTATATGCACAGTGGAGTGATTGCATAATATTTTATACAGACACTAATGCTACCCAACAAATACCCTATGTCACCATATGTCCAGCAAAAGAGAGCTTTTACTGATTATCATAATTTCAGTGGCTTGTTTTGCAGACAGGGACTAAAAATCTGTTTCACTCTAAAAATATCCACTGAAGTATGTCCTTATCTAGCATAAGACAAGGATTATTATTAGGATCATTGTCTGTGATTTTTCTTTTTTTTTGGCCCAAATATTCAGTTAGGATTTTTTTTTTTTTTACCAAAGTGTAAAATAAATGGACTAGCTATAATGCATCATTTAATTTAGATTGTATTGCAGATTGTATCATGTTATTCATATTTCAAACATTCATGTCCACAAGAGACTCTGTGTGCAGAGACAGTTTCACAGTCGATGGAAATTAAATTGCTGTTTCCCTGAATGTGATTTTGCTGCTTTTTTTTTTTTTTTTTATTAAATTAAATTCGGGACCATTTATTCATCACCCCCACTGCACTGTAGTTCTTATTCTCCAGTTAAATCATTTTTTATTTTCATCTTCATTTTTATTTCATTCTTTGAAATCAATCAAAATTATTTGTTTTCTTATATTGTCTTTCTTTTATATCTTGTGGTATGTGAAGTACTTTGAACTGCCTGGTATGACTGCTGTATAGATGAACTTGCCTTGTCTAAAATCTCTAGTTAATGACTTGCGCTCCACTCAAAAATGAGTTTTGCTCATTATTCCTTCAATTGGATAGTTGACCTTCGCAGTGCAGAATGATTTATGTGCACAGTTCTAGAAGGCTGTTTTCATATTCACCTGCTGTGAAAGTTTCTCTTTGCCCACCTTAAATCTTAGTTTAAGTACGGGCAGGATTTGACATCACAACTAACTTGGAAATCAACTGTGGTCCAGTTTGCAACTGATGAACATACAGTGAGAGAGGACTTTTCAGTGTAGAGGGAGGCATCTTGTGTCCAGCAGTTCAACTTTTGAAATGTAAATATGTATTTGCATATACATATAATCTGATTTTCTTTTCAATGAGAAACAGCTAGCAGCTAGCAGATAACAGCAAATCACAGTGGCTCTGTACAAACAAGGGTCATGTGGGTTCTACAAGTCTTTGAGTCATGGTTTGAAGTTTTTGTTAGTTAGTTATTTATATTGGTTTTATTTTGAAGTTTCTGCCCTCCCTCTTGTATCTGGTTGTCCTTCCTGTCTTTGTGTGTTTGTTTTATACGTGTTTTTTTTTTTTTTTTTTTTTTTTAGCATTTTATAACACATCTGCAGTGTCTCTATCAATAAAGAAATACATTTATTTGTGCCAAAAATAAAACATTTATACGCTTCCATCAAATATATGACATGACAAACAACCAATGAACAATATATAACAATGTGCTTAATGTGTACAGCTACAGATAAGTCTATGGTCACCTCGCAATATCTATTTACTGCAGTAATAGTATAGCTATTAAAGTAGTTACACATGTCAAAGATCTGCTGTGAGTGCTGATATTTGAATAAAGGGAACAGGTAACCTGGGAACATGACAGTGTAGTAATTACTGGTGTCTAGCTTTAAGACCTAATACATATGGTATATTTGAGTGAATCAAATAAGAAAAAAAGCCTGCACACAAAGAACATTTTCAAGCTCCTCTTTAGATCTTTAGACATATGAATCCATAAGCTCCACTGTGTCTGAGTTTAAAGTTAATGCTTGATATGATGTGTATAAGATGCATCGCCAGGAGTATTATGGGATTTCAGGCCAGCGTTTCTTCAAAGGAACAGAAGCATTGAGGGAAGATATGAGACAGCTGGAACATAGGCAGTCTCTTACTCATGTGTCTGTCATGATTTTTTTCAACATGGAAAGTCCATCTGTATGTCCCCGAGGTCCCTGTCAAGCTGAGCCCTGCAGTGGATACAGTAGATGGCATGCAGATTGAACTTAAGGATGTACAGTGCAGCAACCACTTACCAAAGATCCAGAAATACATGTTATGCATAATGGATATAATGCACACGGCTACCAAGTTTTGGTATAATGTAGTAAAATGTGCAATTCATAGCAAAATCCTAGACAAACATAAATGTACGTAAAATTTATGCATGTGAACCATAGATTGTTTTCATAAGAAAATCCATATTGTGCACATGTAATGATATGCAAACAAAGCTGTGAGGTAACAAGTTTATTGATTATTATTGATTAAATAATCTAGTTCCTGAAGACAAATTCATTCAACACAAATACAAAATACAAAGTTTAATGATCTACTTGTTATCCAAACATAATGTTGTACATGGATGTGGTACAAACAGAACCCCAAATTACCCATGCTGAGCTTGTATTGGGCCCAACTGGGGAATAATCGTTTAAGTTCTGAAGATGAGAAATTTTTCCTGTAGAAGGGAAATCACAGAGGAGGGAAATAATACACATGCTGATAGAGCTAACTCTTAGCTCTCCTAGATGCCAAAATACACTCAAGATAATAATAAAAACCTTAAAATCTAAGAATTTGTAGGTAAAGTGGCATTCATTCATATGAATATCAATATGTTATAATAACCATGATAGTATGTTGATTCCAATCACTGGTAACATGTTATTTGGATATCGCACCTACAGAGCATGTTTGTAAAATTTCAACAGCTCAGTAATTTAGATTCAACAATTCAGAACTTTTATTTAGTTGAACTTGAACTACTCACCCAGCCTGTGCAGTAGATGGGTCTCTATTGGGGGTCACAACCCTTAGTAGGTCCTCAGAGTTACTGCAAGGGGGTCCTAAATTATTGTTTGATGAGTTGTTGGGTTTTTTGTTTTTTTTTCTTTTGTTTTCAAAACTTAAAACATGCTTAAAAATGCACATGAAAATGAATCCAACATATTATTATCATAGTTAAATCTGCCCTTTAAAGAAAAAAAAGCCCCAAACATTTAATTTGACAAAGCGGTATGTATGAATCCTTGTGAAAACATGTGAGCTAGCTAACTTACTATGTCACTGAGCGGGACTATCCACAGCAAGGAACAAGTTATCTAAATATTGTTGAAACATATCGACCAATTAGCTATATTATTATCCCAAGAGTATGCACACTCTTGTTAGCCACAATGGATTGTTTTGTACCTTTGCAAGCAGCTATGGGTAAGTGGAAACGGCAAATGAGAGAAGACCCAAAAATATTCAGTGCAGTATTCATAGTATGGGTCTCTGCTCTGTCTCTCTGTAAGCAAATCAGCATCAGTCCAGCATCAGTCCATGAAATACATTTAAGACCCCCGATTTAGTGGTTTCCAGCAGTGAGGGTGTCAGACTGTAAACGCAAACACTCACTCTCCCCTTCCAAGTGTGTAGGAGAACACAGGGACCTTTAAGTAAACATTTTCTTTCTGTGTTATCCAGTCATTCAAGTATGATTGATGGCTTATGTGGCATAAGATAAAAGGAAATGGAAGTCAAAGAAAATGGCAGGTTTGTGATATTTTAATGTATGTAGCAGTCTACATTTTGATCCAAATATCCACAGTATTAAAACTAAATTATACTGCAGTCTATTGTGGAGTTATGGCTGAAACAGCAGAACACCAGTGTGAGTTAACTGACCGTGCAACAGCCAAAGCAAACATCCTAAACTTGGATCTATTTTGCAGTTTGTTCTCACTAAGACAATTTGAGGCGAACCTGAGCACTGGGTAGTTCTTCAGTGTGACTGCAGTGCCTCTCTCCTTCCAAGGCTGATTCTTCTAAATTGGAAATTGGATCAACAACTTCACAGTGCTGCTGCAACACCTCTGATGCATTTGCTCGTTTGCATTTGTTTTTGCAGACTGATCTCTCAGCTCTTGGCATTTTCTTGTTTATTCGTGCTGCCAGCAAAGGAAAATCATAGAAAAGGCAGTGCAGACCGTTCAATAGCCTGTGCCATTTCATCATATATCTGCTTGATCAGCTCCCCATCTGTTCTGCAGCTGATGAGGATTATTCTTGATTTGAAGCGGCTTTGTTGGATCCTTCCATTCAAAGTTATAGAATTTAATAGGTGTAATTTTATGGGAAAATAAATGTTCCTCCATTTATTTTATGTAAATGATTTGTTCTCAGCTAACTCCATCAAGTGCCCTCCTACAGAATGTGAGAGAATGCATACTGCTCCTTGAGTCTTCATTAATATACATATTTATATATGTGTGTGTGTATACATACATATACCACTTCAGTGTGTAAAGTCTGGAGCTAGCAGGGGGGAACTGTTTAGCTTAGCATGAAGACTGAAACCAGGGGGAAGCAGCTGCTCCGTCCAAAGTTCAAAAATACGTCTAAACCTTCTAAAATGAGTATTTCATTTGTTCAAGCAATACACAGATAGCAATGTTTTTCTGCCATATGTCTTGATGAACCCATTTATCCATCCGCTCAAGACCATTATGTAGCATGTTGGTTGCTCCAGGAAGTCATTGTGCCTGTCTAATTCAACTCAAATAAACGCGAATTTCCCAAAATGTGGAATGTATCCGAAACTCCACACCAACGTGTTATTTAATACAGGAAAACGGTAAGTTAAATTTATTATGCTGCATTGCAGACAACAATGTGAAAATCTCCCAGGTGAAATTTCTAACTTCCAACCTCGGAACACTCCAGGTGCTTGACACCAAAAGTAAACAAACAACATGGCTGAATGTGACAAATTGATGAGTTAATTTGGCAAGTGTATGCACAATTGAAACCTCGGCAGTGCAGCCTCTTTGCATAAATGACACAATGGGGGGGAACAGATGCTGTTTTATTTATTTAACAGCGCCTAATTTCACTGGCGTCATATTTGACATCATGCAGACCAGGTTTTACTGTATGACTGGATGTAATATTTTAGGCTTCCACGGGTGCTGTCATTGTTGTGTGACATCAGACAACTTCTTCTTCAAGAGGTCGGGGTTGATGGATTTGCCATCAGTTCACAAGTAGCAACTCAGACTTTGAGTGGCAATCCATTGGGTTGTACTATTTCTATGGAAAAAGTACAACCCAACCTGGGAAATTTCCATTTCTGAGTTGTCTGTTAGGCAGCATCAGTATATCCATTGTCCAAACCTAAGCGGGCTATGACTTCAATAGCATGCAAAGTGCATAGGTCTACTATTTCCAGGGTAAAATTCAACAAGTTTCTCTGTGTTTCTTCAATAAAAAAAATCCCACTTTGCAATTAAAGCAGAAACTTATGTCAGGTCAAGTGGGAAAATGTTTATTTAGAATGGCTATGGAAAATAACATTTTGATGCTTAAACATATTTGATTGGTATTGATATTTGATCTGTGGGAAACTACAGAATAATATAAAAACCTAACTCAATAAATAATGGACCCACCTTTAAACCAAAGTGATGTTGTTGTCTAGACAACTCAGAACATGAACCACCCCATCCTCCACCCAGACCACCTCCCAGCAGCTCACTCAAAAAAAAAATCTTGCCTCTGAACATCGTCAAGGCAGCAATTACATTTGCCACACTTGGCAAAAACAATTTAGGAATTATATAAACATAATTTCTAGGAGACAGAGTTGACTCAATGGGTGGTGCAATACATTTTCTATTTGAAGATATGGGCAACAATATGTAAAAAAGAAACTCTAATTTCAGAATCTGATGTGATCTCATGTGAGGTATTGTTTATTGAAGGCTCAGCAAGGCAAGATATCTTTACAAGTACACCAAATATGCTTTATGTGCTGTATCTGTGGATACCCACCCACCCAAAGAACCCACACACACACAAACACACAGAGACACAAACACAGAAGCACACATACAACAAAGGGCTGAACACACGATAAGATATTCAAAGGAGCAGATGCACATGTAAACAGGTATGTTTCATACATAAGACCACACTGCATATATTCACGTCTCTTGGCAAGAGCTGTACGTGACTGACTATCAGCGTTTGTGTACCTGCCTGTGAATGCAGCAGCAGCTGAGAGAAACGTGTGTTGATCTGCTTACATGTGCTATTTCAGGAGGAGACAATTCTTCACATTAAACTTACATCTATTACTTCCTCCCACCAGCAAAACAATGCTCACCACAAGAGACCTTTCGAACTACTCTAAAGTACAAGGATATATCTGTGAAAAATGATGCTCTCTATCATCTGCTCAGCTTAAAGGTTTGAAATATCACTTCTAGCCTCCAGCACTTATGAAATAAACTTGATAAATCCAGTAATTTTAACCATTATTGAGACTGGAGAGCTGTGCTCCTGTCACACCCGGCTCTAAATAACAGCTACAGGTTCTGAGCAGAGACGGTTAATTTATTCCTGTGATACTGTGTAAAAAAAAAAAAAAAACAACGGTTCTTAAGACAGACAGGATGAAGGGGAGTGCGTCTGGAAATCGATAGGCTAGCAATATTATTGACCGCACAAGTCCTGACTCTAACCAACCTTCCACTCATTACAATGTTTCCCTTCACTTTGAATGACATTCTGATGTGCTAATTAGGGAGCAGAGCTGTTTTCTCCGAATGTGCTGAAACTTCCAGTTCAAAAATAACAGTGTCTAAGAGAGGAGATGAGGGAGGGGGAGGGAGAATTTTTGGGGGGGATTCAGCTATAATATCACATGATAAACAAGACCCTTTTGAAGTTAACACCAAAGCAGGATTTTTTTTCACCCGACGCAATCTGTGAAGCCGGAAACACAATAAAGATAGAGCCCTCGCCATCTCCTCTGCACAACACATCAACAGACTTAATAAACCAGCGCAAACCAAAAATATTAAACTTCAATATACGGCTGGACAGATATGAACTCTTGTAACCTCAAATTATTGAAGACCTTCCCAGCGGCTTCAGCAGTGGTACGACAGAGTTTGTCTAATGCGTTGTTATCATGTCTTAAAGGATTTAGTGCATGTTTTTGAAATATAAATTTTGGGATGTTCAATTTTAAGGATACTAGATTCTCAAAAACATATGACGGGAGAATGGCTTATAGAGAAGTGCCATATTACATGTTTATTCAACCCGTTCTTATCCCCAGGTCATCAGATACCAATGCTTTAGCCCCTTTTCCATACTCTTATGCTGGCTTGGCTTCACTTGGTTTGACTTGGCACATTAGTCTAGCACATCAGGAACACGCGTATCCATGACAACAGGGCTACCCGCCTGAAGGTTTGATATGCCCTTGAGTAGAGTAGTTATAAAACAGTGGATAAATATGTTTTATTTCCTATATGTTCTTGACAATAAAAGCCCCCCTTTATTTTGTTATGGAAATGTTGCATTTTTATCAGCAGTAACTTAACGTGACTTCTATCCAGCTGAGAGCGAGCATGAAATGGTGAAATAAAACAATTAGCTTTAAGTGCAAACAGAGGTGCATGACAGAGAAAGTAAACATCAAACCACAGAGATTCGGTTAGAGGCTACAAAACTACTGAGAGCTCAACATTTAAAAATCTCTTTCTTTCTGCTCTCCTGCATGAAGGAATTCAGTCTCACAACACAGAATGAGAAGGGGCGTCATCGCTAAAACTTGAAGAAAGGTCAGGCGCACTTTGGCCCAACTCAGGACACGGTCCATCTTGGGTTCAACTGGGCACAGCTAAGCACATGCAAAATGGAAATGGGAATGCAAATTAGCACAGCATTGTTTGACTCTGCAGGCCAGAAGTGCCAATGGAAAAGCCCCATTTGTCACACCTCTTGGCGTAAAATACCTCTCAGCTTCTGCAATGAGATGCACTGGGCTTTCAAGTAACTTCAGCGTAAACCATTCGCTTAAGGTTTGTGTTGCGTGTGAAACCAATGGCCAACAATATCTCAAGGTTTAAGTTACATAACTTTAGGTGCATCACTTGCATTGCAGGATTTTTTTTTTTATTACATCAAAAGACGTACATGATGTAACATAATTACTTTAACCAAACCATGATCTTTTCCTAAACCTAACCAAGTAGTTTCACTGCCTAAACCTTACTAAACTGCAACTGTTATTTCACAGCGTTAACAGGTTTAAAAGGCTTTCATACAGTGTGTCATAATGATGCTTAAGGATACTTTTGGGATCAGTATGAGAAGCAAAGGGGTGTGACAAATGTATTTGATGACCTGGAGTGCAAATGGGTTGGTTTAATTTTTATTCTTTTCATTTTAGTTTACTTTTATTTACCCACATAAGTCAATTAAAAAACAATTCTCAGTTGTTGAACTTCCCTGCAAGGGTTTCAGTTCCTTAGTGATTATTACCACAAAACTACTTGATTTTTCTTCTCTGTGTGCATGTGTGTTAAATAATTTAAAGATCTGCAACTGTTTCAGTGTGGATTTGTGCTAAAATTTATTTGCATAATGTCCATATTGGAGACAAAAGTACAATTTTTGCCTCTAGGCATATTTTTTTCTTGAGTGTAACTGTGTAGTGGCTTGTGAATTTGAAGATACCTATCTTTTTTTAAAATCTTATTTTTGCATAAAAACTGTGGGGATGGTTCAGAATGATTTCATTGTTCCATTTTCATCATAAGCAATGTTAAATTCATAACTGTAAAATGTGTAGGCTGTTAAGAATGAGTCATCATTCATGGTCAATTTTATACGGAATATAACATCCCAGATGGCAATAAAGACTTTTTTTTTTTTTTTTTACATGAAACAGTGAGAAGACATAACAAGGACGACAACATACAGCAGGATGAGTAAGAAGATGATGAAAGTCTCCTAAATATTGCTGGGCTAATTATGAAAGAATCCTTTGGAGTCTGAGGAGAAACTGGCTCGTCTCCCACCATCTTTCCCACATCTCGTCCTTGGCCCCTGTCACAGGCAGTGTCAGCCTCCTCTCCACACGCAGGTGGACACGGCTCTGCCAGCCAATGGACATGCACCCCACAGATGGGAAAAAAGCAGCTCCTCTCAAAGTTCCCCGGGAGCGTCCCTGGCACTTGTCCTTCTCAGTTTTATAACACTCTTCATGTCCACAAAGTGCTTCTCTGGGATAAATAGGGACTGTGTAAATCAGTGACCTCTCAGAAAAATCCCACCATGAGCTTCTCGCCGCTCTCACGGCTCAATTCATTATGGTGTCCAGCAAGTGAACAAAGAGACTGTTGAGTATAGTGATGGTAGAGGTAAATTCATACAAAAACATTCAAAAGCAGCGAGTTTCTTTTTGAATCTTTGGTGCTGTGTGGTCGCTGAAGACTCATTCACAAGGAGACAAACACACAGCCCTTTTCATGGTTCTTAAAAACATGCTGTTCTTTTGTCAAACCGTCATCAACAGTACAGGAGGAGAAGATCCATATTATTCACTTCCAAGCAAAGATGCCCCATGCTTAATGGGGGCTTTAAATGATTCCAACATGGTAAGGTGAACATCCTCAGTCCAGACTGTCTGACTGTGTGTCTATGATCTCCATTCATGCTGACATGAAGCATTCATCACTGCAGACTCCTGGCAAACCCGTCCAAGGTTGGACCATATTCTGACGTTGCTTTAGCAGAGGGGAATTAACAAGGGAATAACAGGCAAAGAGGCTGCAGCACTCAACTTATTCAAACAATCAGTGTTTATATTACTGTGTGGCGCTACGGGGTAGCTGTCATAAATCAAATAAAGTTCAATTTTCACACTTCAAAAGAAGAACCATGTGGATTATAGAAGATTTGACTATGAAGTCTCATACATACTATAATGTATGACAAAAACTGAAAGGATTCAAAGGTTGCTCAAAAGAGTAGTTAGACATTTTGAGAATTTACAAACTGTGGTTGTGACAATTGATACAACTCTTCTATCTGCATGTAAACAACTATGGAGTAGCTACAGACAGGAGACAGTTAGCTTAGCCAGTCCAGAACATAACACCCCATAACACCACAACTTGTTGTTTTTAGCCTTTCATTGTTTGTATGGATTGAACAAACAAGACAAAACATGTGAATTAGTGGTTTAAAGGGATAGTTTAGAGATTTAGTGGCAATGTACTGCTGTGGACAGAATCAGCAGCAAAATGTACTTTAGCCACCTAAGAAAATCTGCATCTAAAAAAATCAACATCACTTTAAGTTTATGCTACATTTACAATATTTTCACTGCTTTTCCTTGCCATCAGATGGTCTATTCCGAATGGGAATCCACCATTATATATGCAAAAGTGAAAATACATAAGTCACACATTAACACAAACAAATTAACAATTAAAGGAAGCTGTAGACCAGCAACTCCCATATTCTGCAAGGTTTGCTTTAGGTTCAGAATATTTGGCTTACAGTGGTTTCCTGATGGAAAAGATATAAAATGAATTAAATAAAATATTCTGAATATAGCATACACTGATACTGATTTTTTTTTAGGTGGTGACCCTGTCCACAGCAGTACACTGCTTAAAGCTGCAGTGGGTAGAAGGCCTGAAAATGGTTGATTCTTGAGTATCATCTGAGTTAAGTTTCGTTTTCTGTGTCCTGAGGCCCTCCCACTAGACGAGCAGCACGCCCTTCATGAGCGCAAGCAAATGTTTACTAAAGCAATCATGAGCGAGCACAGACCGACAGACATCGACTATGTTTAATAAAACAGACACCTGACAGTACAAAACACCTACAGAAGAGAGAAACTACATTTAAAAACATAAATTTTCAGTGTGAAGATACAGAAGTACTGAGAGCTGAACATAAAGAGACTTTTAAAAACGTCTTTCTCTCTGCTCTCCTGCACACATGAGCTCAGTATCGCAACACTCGCTTGTTGGAGGAGAACAGAAAGGAGGCTCGCGACCGTTGGGCCGCAGTCAGCGCAACGTGACCACAGCCAGCTTGGAGGCCAGTCGTGCTCGCGGTTCATGTCGGGTGCAGCTCACCACTATATACGCGGTCATGAAAATGCAACTCAGCAGCAACACGGTTTGACTCGTGCAGCCAAATTGTGTAATTGTGTGACTGTGTCATTCACTCACCCTGTAAACGGGCTCCTCCATGGTGCTGCTGCACAAAGGTTTACAAGCAGACATGAAGATAAATCCACTTTTTAATCCCAAAAGCTTAAACAACAAACTCTGAACTGTCATCTGGCTGGTCAGCACATCTGTAATTGTTTCATGAATCCACCTTCTCACCTCAAAAGTTTCAAAAACAAACATTGAGCTCTTGTCTGCCTGTCATGGCTCCATGATTTCTTCGTTGTTGCCGCAGAACGTTGAAGCAGGAGTGAAGATAAATCCTCTTTTTAATCCAAAAAGTTTGAAACATACACTCTGAGCACCTCTCCTGCCAGTAAAGTAGCCAGCATCTCAGCAACTCCGGTGTTTTTTCCTCCAGAAACATCAGTCCGCCACCCACTGCCCAGTCCTCTCGGCACTCGGCAAAGCTCTGCGATACACATGAACGGACACAACCAAAAGCGAACTCAAAGTAACCGAGTGTGCTGACAAACTCCTGGGTTGAGTGTGTTGCTCATTAGGCTCTTTTCTCTTTATTATAATGCTGTTTTACAGCGACTTCTCCGGCAGTAGTTTCCGTTAATGATTCATGGTCTCACCGAAGGAACGTGCACACACTGCACTGGTAGTCCCCCAGGTCCTAAAAGACCTGTGATTGGTTTAAGTATACCGTCACGGG
This sequence comes from Lutjanus erythropterus, assembly GCF_056507025.1. NCBI lineage: Eukaryota > Metazoa > Chordata > Actinopteri > Lutjaniformes > Lutjanidae > Lutjanus > Lutjanus erythropterus. Next base: position 27,366,249 of record NC_139318.1, read on the forward strand.
GCAGATTCTCTAAATGCTGAAAACAGAGCCATAAAGGAGGTGCAGAAGTGTAGCTCTTCCCTCAGAACACCTGATTTACAATATGCTAAAAGGTTTTTATGAAATTATTATAAAGAATGTTCCCCAAAATGTGGACCTGTTACTTTATGTGCATGGGTAAAATTGTTGTAGTGAGGCACTAAGAAGTTGCAGTACACTGCAACTAAATAAAAAAGTATTTTTAAAAAGTATAAATGAATTGATTCATAATTTCAGCATTGCTGATTCTCCTTAATGTGACGAATGCCTGAGAGGTCTGGCAAAGTGTGTAAAAACAATAAGCTGCATCCACAACCTCAGCCACGCACTCATGTTTTTATTGTTTTCCTAATTTTGTTTCATATAACGTCATTTTCAGACTAAAATTCATTTCACCACCCCAAACTCCACTCCCTCTGTGAGCTTGTCAATACATTTTTAATCTCCATGTCTTTGTTTGCAATCACTGCATTCATCAGCATCATTGTATCTTTACAATCAACCCTAATGACATAATAATTTTCACCCAACGTCTAAACCTCGATAATCTGAAAAGCATTCATTAACTGAACAAGCGCAACAGCTTTGCTTGTGGCTTACAGTGTCTCCATACAGTAGCATGTACACTGATTAGACTGCATGAACGCTGCTGCATATTCATTAGCTGTGATTCAGTTTCAGGTGTGACATAAAATATTCATGTAGTGCTTAGTGTATGTCATGTGTGAAATTTTCCCACATTACTCACACTGTATGCGTAATTGTTGCATGCAGCACGTTTTTATTAGCTTTGACCTCAATATATCAATGTTTTTCCCATCACAACATTTTGCCAAAATAAGCAACTTGCTATTCTTTGTAGAATGTATTGTCATTTCAACCACAGTTAGTACAGAGCTGTCTAACCTTTGTGATATTACGGGTTATTGAGGAAGAGAAGAGACGTCTGGATGTAGGCAGAATGTTAGAAGTGTTATTTAAATGCTGTTTAAGCACAAAGCTGGTAAACTTCTTTAATGTGATGAAATTGCTCCATTTGAACAAGCCACTCTGAAATGTCCCTCAGGGGGACATAACAGCTGGAGGAAACAAGTGAAAGAGGAGGACCAGAGACATACCAGCCAATCATAAATTTCATTAGTACTGGACTTGGAGCAGTGGAAACAAAATTCATTTTTTGTAAAGTTAAAAAAAACCTTTAGTCAGTAAAAAATATCACTAATAGCACAAATGGAGGACTCGAGTCACATGACTGGAATCAAGTCGCAAATTGAGGACTTGAGACTTGCTTGACTAATCTTGGTTAAAGACTCAACTTGACTTTAACTTGGAGTTCATGACATGAGACTTGACGTAGACTTAGGACAGATGACTTGAAAAGACTTGACTTTTTTTCTAAATATTGAAAGAAGCTGCATTTTATTTTTTTTAAATATAACTGAGTGATTTCTGGTGCGTTGCACATGCAAACCTGCCAACCCACTGACACAGCAGACCAGCAGAGGCCAATATATGAGAGGGCTACATACTAGGGAATAAGATTTTTCCTGAAAATTAGACATTTTCTTTACCCAGAACAGAAGCACACTTTAAGGTAAAACTTTAGCTACAATTTGTATACACTGGTCATGTTTCATGCAACATTAAAAGCAACAAGTATAAATATGGGTTCCCAACCTGACTGCTTTAGTGTATTATTTTGTGGTATTAATAATTATTGAGGCAGAAGAATACCATTTATGTTAATTGACATTAAAAAGAACATAATATAAAACTCAAAACAGCTTAAACTTCACTACAGCTGTGTGGATGAAATGCCAAATTTATTGGCTGTTATTTGTCACTGACTAAACAACCTCATGGAAGTGATATTTTACAATTCTTCACATTATAAACTCACAAAATTTGTTAAAGCAAGTAATTTGGTGTCTTCAGAGTCATGATGTTATGGTGAGACAGATTCATTCGGTTTGCGTTCAGAGGCTGCTGTCGCGACACAGCAGAGTGATCACACTGTGTGTTCAGCCATGTTACATTAATAACCATTCCTAATAAAGTCAGTGATAACTCAAAGTTAAGAAGCAAAAGTATAAAACGCTCTCACACACATGCTGTGAGTTTTCAAATGGACTCTTTGGGAGATTTTGCCTGTCTATTTTACTACAATTAATACCAAATTCAATTTAATTCATTGAAACAGTTATCTCAGAGCACTTTTCATGTAGAGGAGGTGGACGGTAATCTTCATAAACATTTATAATTTAATACTAATCATACCAATTTGCTACATAACAAAGATTATATCAAAATGTAGAAAATATATTACTTTGCTCGAGCTATTCACATATGTAAGACAGCAAGAAATATCAGTGGTGTTTTTGCAAGGCATAGTAAATCAGTTAATAAGTTAAGATACAGTGATTCAACATTCATTTACTCTGCATTATAACTTACGGAACATGTTTGTATAGATTTTTTTATTTATGTTGTTTGTCATTGGTGCTTTTCTATATTTATATACACCTTTTATTTCACATAGTTGTGTATATTAAAGTCCATCCTGCTTTATGCCTGAATTTGCTGTTCTTGGCTGTCATGTCTGTTCTTGAGCAAGTACACTGAGAGCAAAGAGAAAACTGAGTCAAATTCATTGTGTGCGTGCACATATTTGGCCAATAAAGCTGATTCTCATTCTGAATCTTTAAAAGGTGTAATAATGTGTTCTGTAGATGGTGAATGTCCATTAGCTATAGTAGTAAACAACTAGTCAACCAATCACCAGGTAAGTAAGAATGAAAAACACAGTACCAGTGAAATGTGAAATGTGTCGTTATCTGAAAGAAAATTAAGTCTCTGTGACTAAAGCATTATGTACGCACTGCACTGCTAATAAAAATATCTTAATATGCATATAGTTTACTGTTTCAAGTGTTGCTACAAATAAAAAGATTATGTGTGTGTGTATGTGTTTCTGTGTGTATGTGTGTGTGTGTGTGTGTGTTTATGATAAATGTGTTGTGAACTGAAGTTAATGGAAAGTGTAACGAAATTATACCTACACACTCCCTAACAGCCAGTGCATCATGGTAATTATGGCGTGTGAGGGCAATCAGAATTAATTAATTATGCTCAGATGCATTGCCTCTGGCAACCTTTCATACGTGTGTGAAAGGTCAGTTTTCTTTGCGAGGTGGAAATGAAGTCGCTGACAAAGTGATGGATGTGTGTGTGAATGTTGATGCTTCAAACAGAATCGTCCCAGGTGGATTCTTACTCCAGCCAAAGCAGAAATATCCTCCCACCAGTAAAAATGGAGATGTAAGGCATTTTCAGTAATTATCTGTAAGTGTGGATGTGTGACGTGTGAGTGAGGATGAGTGGAAGTCAGTCTATCCCCTTGTATCATAATGAATGAATGACTTGATTTATTGAGTTAAGTGTGGGTTTTCTGTGAGGTGTAAAGGTGCTTCATGTTGCAAAATATTCACACAAACTCATTCAAATATTTGCATGAATTGAAGTTAAAACTACAGAAAACCCCAAAAACATATTAACCACAAAAATGCAATTTACTGGAGTATTATGAAGTTGAAAAAGTAGAACCTTGGTTTGGGGAGCAGGTTATAAATGAAACAAGAACATGACGCCTACCTACAATATTAAGCTTAAACAGGATCAAAGCAAAGAATCCTGAACCTATTGCAAGGCAAGAACTTGACTTTTGGATGAGTCTGCAAAACCCTTGATTAGATTTATTGCTAACAAGATTTTCTACATCCAATATGAAAGTTTTTTTAAAGTCTTGCTTTCTGCAAAATCTACTCTATGGTTCAGGTGGGGGAAAAGTTGTATTTATGATGAATAAAATATGATTAATTTATGGTTCGGAAGCTAAAACAATTGGTTAATGTTGGTGAAACATCACGGTTACATGTGTCCTTAATGAAAATCAGGCATGCTACACACTCGTCCACCACAACAACTGAAATAAAAGGCACACAATGGCTGTCCGATAGCTTCAATACTTACATGCTAATCAGTATTTTTTAGTATGTCTAAAACCTTAGCATTAAACAAATGCTACTATTTCTGGAGAGATATTAGCATATGCAAGCAATGGACAATCTGCTGGCATAAAAATCCCACAATGCAATGCAGCAGTGATGACAACAACCTCAGAGACAATGGCATACACTGACCAAGGCAGCTCTGGTGTAACATCAATGACACTTAAATTTAAATGTAAGTATGGTTTTATTTTTGTTGGTGTAATATATTTTTTTAATCAGCTCATCAGAAGTGATGTGATACGTGCTGAGTAGTGCATCCAAACAGATACATCCTACTATTTATTCACACAAAAGTATGTTGAATGCTTGTACATATTTTGGGTATGTTGTGCATGTGATTTCAAATGCAACATTTTTCTTGAACATTGGACTTAGAAGTAAATAATGAGGGGGGGTTGAGAGACTGAACTTTGTATCCAAAGAAAAATTGGTGGAGGTTTTCTGAGGCCTTTCTCATGTTTAGTCCACCCCACACTGGGACTAATCTTTAAACACTGCTACTGGAGCCGAGTGGCAGCTGATTCTGGGGCACCAGCGTGCGCTCTCATGCCTTAACCCAAGAAAGGGAAACTGAGGTACTAAAAAAGAAAACAAAGAAAGGAAAGAAAAAGAAAGCAAACTAAGGGAAAACAGCTTTTGACCCTAACTTCTTTAAGAAGAAAAGTGAGCATATCTAACACAGTAAGTTCATAAAGTGGCAACTAAAATATGGTAATATTTCATCTGTGCAGATTTAAGTACGTATCATAGATTATTATAAATTGTTTCAATGTGGTATTGAACAGTTCATTATTGAGTACCTAATAAGCACTAAAGACTCATGTGTATAGTACAGATTTTGGCTAAATTATTTGTAAAAATAAATTTCTTAAGAGACATGGATCAAGAGAGGAACATAAACACAGTGAATGCTTATGTACGGGACACATATGTTGCTGATTCTGTAAATGCATACAAACACAACCATAACCCTGAACTTGTGAGATGAATGAATTTTTGTCATTTACCTGAATGGAGACATCACTATACGACCCTCCAATGACCCCAGAGATGGCCAGCGGAACCTCGTTCTGGATGGGTCGGGAGCCGTCTGGGCAGATGAAGCCTGGATCGTGCACCTTGGTAAGGGAGGCCCTGACGAAATCTAGAGACTGCTCCAGAGCGTATGTGTCCTTCGAGCAGGTGTCCAGGATGTGGGCCCCCAGCTGGAGCCCAGGAAGGATGCGATCGCTGGAGTTTATCTCATCCAGTGCCAGCAGCATGGCCTCCAATCTCTGGATCCCCCTCTCCTCATTGATTTTGCCACAGTCCTCCGTCCCATCGCCTTTGTGGTGCACTGGGAACAGGCCTCCGATCACCAAGTCCCCGTCCAAAATGATCTCCCGTTTGGCTGCGGGTGGTAATCTGGAGATGCTGGGCAGGACTCCTAGTATCAGCAGCTCCAGCAGGAGCATGTGGAGAGGCCAATAATGGGCCGAATTGGCCAACAACCTCGGGCAGAGCACAACACTCAGCATGGCAGGATCGGGTAGCAGGGTTCAGCTGGTTGAAGTAGAGAGGAGCAGAGGTTCACAGGGTCTGGAGGCGGATCACTTTCAAATCTTCTCTCAGTGGGTGCAGCATGTTTGATATTTCCTGAGGGAATGAAAGGAAAAACTAATTACCCAGTTAATCGAAGCATGCATAAATGATATTTCTTTTCTATCTATCTATCTATCTATCTATCTATCTATCTATCTATCTATCTATCTATCTATCTATCTATCTGTGGTATCATGTTACAATACACAATACCGTATAAATGGTTTATAATTAGATGATTAATTATGTTGCAAACACTTAATAAACCACTAATAAGCTGTTACAACAAATGACACAAAAAGGAAAACAGTGACCTGTTGCTTACCAAATAGTAAGCCCACATTTATCTGTACTGTGGAGCCTCTGATCTTCTGGATTACTTAGCTCCTCTCCATTAGCAGGATTCATATTTGTCAGCTTTATCACATATTTGAAAATAAATTACTAGCATTTAACAACCGTTAGCATATTTTAATAGTCAAAAAGTTCAAATTACCAGATTCATACACTAAGGCTTTGGCAACATTTATACCTTGACATTTTCAGCATGCACCATTTTACACTTTACAATAAGGCTCCCCTTTGCTGATTATAAATTAAGTCATTAACAAATCAGAGTGTCTATTGTGTGGGTGATAAATTCAGCATTCATAAGAGGCTGTGGTGGATGAATGCATTAAGTTTAAGGGTTTTCTGTGGGAAAGTGGGGTTTGAGTCCCACCCCAAGAGACATAATAGTTATTTGCAGCCCTGGTGCAAATAGCATCTACCTTAATACATAGTCATGTTTTTTACACTCTCCAATAAGCTCAGTTTTGCCAGTTATGATATAAATAACTTATTTGTAAAATTAATTTATTTAGATTAAGCAGTAAGATTAAGCAGTAACTGGACCTTGTCAATAATGAGCTCACATCAATGTATGAGAACAGTAATAGCCTAATTATTAATACTAAAAATAATTAATAGGTAGTTGTATTTTACTGGTATCTATCTATCTATCTATCTATCTATCTATCTATCTATCTATCTATCTATCTATGGTAGTGCTTAACAATTCCTTTTAAAGGAATGATTAAAATGTGTCAAATGTTTTGTGATAATTAGGTCATTAATTAGGTTGTAAACACTATAAATCCTTAATAAGATGTTACAACACATTAGATAAAAGGGCAACAGTGTATCTTTTGTAGATACATACTATTAAACTAATGATGAAACAGAGCTGAGTGACAACACGAACATATGTCTCTAAAGGTGCATTACTGACGCCCACTGACAGCTTACATTTGCACCTTTTTGTCACTGATTTTCATCAGTACTGTTACTCACTTTCAGCTTTTCGCCCACAGGGTTTTTCAAAGATATGAAACAGTCATACTGAGGCATCAATACAGCTTTATGCCTCGGTGTGACTGTTTCATATCTGAGCCAGTTTACATCTAAACTTTCTCTTCCAAGTGGTTCTTTACAATTTTTTCATCGATTTTTGCCTGGACTTCTTGTGTTTTTTTTCTCTCCGCCTAACGCGATCTATAGAAGTGTTACGGAGAAATAATGCCATTATTGGACAGTCTAAACCCGAGCCTGCTTTGTCAGGAGGCTGAAATCAGGCTAACTCAAGTCTTATGAGTGACTTTCTGAAGTGAAACATAAGTAGAGATTATTTCAGCCGGGCTCTGTGGGATTCCAGTGTGAAATATAATCACCGCAGTTTTATCTGGAAGACAAACTTGAGGAGTTACCGCTGCAGAGTGACCACATCAAACATTTATAGATATTTAAGGCACCTCTCAAGTGAAGCGTAATTTTCAAGCTTACAACCGGAGATATCACATCGATGGTGGTTCTCCTCCTCAATGGCTGGGGTTGCCATGGAAACATGGTGGGTAAAAAAGAAGGGTTGGACTGCAGGGGAGGTGGGCAGTGAGACATGTATGCTAATATAGATTCCTATCATGTGGAGGTTACAGGTTTCCGTCTCACCAGGAGTTGTTATGATGTCTGATTAGGGAGGTGGGCCAGTTCAATCACAGTGCTCTCAGCGAGAGGGGGAACCAATCCTGTTTGTTTCAAATACAGTCATTCATCACATTCATCAAACGCACACTCACAAGTTCAACAACGGGATTGATTGAAGCAGTTTCTACACGGTGATGATGGACTTTAAATGACATATAGCTCTTTCAGGACTATTATCAATGTACTTTAAACATCAGCAGTATTAGTCACATTATTTGAAAGTCAGAGGGACGCACAAATGACACCTGAAATCAACAGGAGTCATCCGTGTGTCTGTTTTGGATTTTTTTTTTTTTTTTAAATCCTGGTTCAGATTTTAGAGGATTCATGCTGGAAAGCCCACAGAGCTTGGCTGTAGTTTGGACGATTAGATGTGCTGCCGCTCCCCTCCCATTAAGAAGCAGCGGGGAGCTTATTAGTGACTTTTCCTTTTCTGCTATACAGTGTTGTTACTGACATTGTAACATTGCATTAAAATGTGCCACTTGCAGACCCAAATGTATCATCACTTCTATTATTAGTAAATCTTTTAGCAGTCATTTTATTTGATCTGCGTGTGTCCTGTTTCCTGTGATTACGGAGGCTGAAACCCCCACAGTGGGGTAGGCAGCGGTAGGTTACAAAAAATCCTGCTCCTGCCGCTACACCCAGATAAGTTCATCTGGTGTGTGTATGTGTGTGTGTAAGTATGACTTAGGCTTTTTTCAGGGACCAGTTAACTGGGGACAGCTTGGGCAATTGGGGACAAAAGTTAGAAAAACACTGATTTTTGGACCAGTAGTAAAGGCTCGGATGAGGTTAAAGAAAGGGTTTGGATTATTTGCTGAAGGATCATGTGAGGTACTTATTGATAGTCAGTGTATTACCTATAGTAGCATGGCCCCACTTAGGAGAAGCAGTGAGGAGCACCAGCAAAGAAGCTAAGCAACATACCGCTGTGGACAAAGTCCACAACAAAAGGTGATAAGAAAACGATCGTTGTATAAGGCAAATGCTCTCTCCAGATCAACCAAACTCCATAGGTGAAATCTGTCATTTTACCTCACAGAATACAGGAGTCACTGGTCTAACACTGCCTCGGTTTGTTAGTTTGCTTGTGTTACTGTGTGAGTTTGGTGAATCCAAACTAACACTTAAATTATGCAAAAACACAAACAACTAATCGATCAAAGCAGCCGTAGTCCTGCAACTCTTGTGTTCTGCAAGTTAGAATTAGTGATAAGAGAGTTTGGTTGCTTTGGAGAGAATGATATTTGGCTTACATAACCGTGGTTTCCCGTCAGAAAATGCTGTGTGACAGATAAGTAAAGTCGTGAAAATGAAAATAGCGTACACTTACTTTTTTTTTTTAGGTGGACCTTTTTTTAAGTGGCTAAAATACCGTTTGTTGCTGATAATGTCCACAGCAGTTCATTGCTTAACTTTCACACTAGTACTCCTGTCTGTTTCTACAAACTGGGGTCATGCTGAGCAGCATCTACTGTATGTAAGGCACTAACTATCAATACAAATCTCATACAGTCTGACTTTAAATAATTTTAACCATCCCTATAGGGGTAAGGTAAGGGATGGGTTAGGGGTACAATCTGTGTATGTGTGTGTGTGTGTGTGTGTGTGTGTACGTGCATGTAAGCATGCTTTTGCAGGGACGTTTGAAGAACATCCTCTGACAGCGCAAGCAACAAACAACAGAGCAAATGAGGAGGAAAGAGTGTAATGAATGCTGAATTTCCCCCCAGATAAATATTACATCAGGTTGTGGGTGGGAAACCACATGGTACATTGATGAATCCACTACCCTCCATCCAGCAGAGAGAGGATTACATGTCATAATGCGTGAAGTCATATCATGTAAAATCTGTCCCAGGCCTGCTGTGTGTACTTGACAGTAGGTGCAGGTGTGTGGTATTGCTACACCACATTTGCCCTATTATTAGAACCAAGGTGAGAAAGGAACTTGAAGAGTTCAACATTAAGAGTCTAATTGCTCCTCTGTGCTGTCTGTTGGAGCAGATGGGGGCTTTCTGGTTGCAAAGACTGGGTCACAGTGTGAATTAATGGTGCAATAAGGAGCAGCCAATTAGGCAGGCCTATACAAACTAGGCCAAAGTGAGGCTGGAGGTCCAGAAGAGCCTCTCAAAACCTTTAAGAAGTGCAAATAAATGCTGGAGAGTCAGCTATCAAAACTACTGGTGTTTGAAACACTTATCAAACAGGGACCAGAGTTTATCCATTTGAATGATCTTTAAAGGGATGGGTTTGTATGAGGCACTTATTGATAGTCAGTTTATTACCAACAGTAAATAACGGTTGATGCACCCCCAGTTTGGAGAAGCAGAGACGAATACCAGCACAGAGTCTAAGCAATGTACTGCTGTGGACGGGGTCTGCAGTAAAACGTATTTTAGTCTCTTTAAAAAGGTCAACCTAAACAAATAAATATCAGTTTAAGTGTATACTATATTTAAAATATTTCCGCTGCTTTACCTTGCCAGCAGACAGATTTTTCCAGTGGGAAACCACTGTTATATAGGCCAAATAAGACTCTCTGCAAGCCAACCAAACTCCACTGGCAAAAACTTTTGCTGCCACGATCCGTTAGTTTGTGTTATTGTGTGACTTAGTAGCAGTAGTAGTTTGGTCGGTTTGTGGGGAGCCATATTTGGCTTAAATAATTGCAGTTTCCTTTTGGAAAAGGCTGTCTCACGGCAAAGTTAAGTGGGGAAAATATTATAAATATAGCGTACACTTAGACTGATGTTGATTTGTTTTAGGTGAACCTTTTTTTAAGAGACTATAATACATTTTGCTGCTGACCCCATCTACAGCCGCACAATAACACAAGCAAACTAACAAACTGAGGCAGTGTTAGACCAGCAACTCACGTATTATATGAGGTAAAATTACTGATTTTGCCTCTGTAGTTTAGTTGGTCTGGAGAGAGCAATATTTGGCTCGTAGAACGACTGTTTTATTATCACCTTTTCTTGCTGATCCTGTCCACAACAGTACATTGCTTAGTTTCTGTGCTGGTACTCCTCTCGCTTTCTCAAAACTGGGGCTGTGCTGACCGGCATAATACTCACCAATAAGTACCTCATGCAACCCTACTTCAAATAATCTGAACTATCCCTTTAAATCTCAGCCTCTGATTAGTTGCAAAGTAGTTCCTCACATCATTAAGACCATCTTGATGTAGCAACGGCTGTCACACTCACACAGCTGAGAGAGTCACTCGCTCCCCAGATGTCTGAGCACAATATTCCCTCTGAAAGGCGAGTTCAAAAAGAAAAGGCAGTGTGCTTTATCAGCTTTGAACCATCAGCTAATGCATTACTGCACCCGCCCAGGACAGAGAGGATTTCACCAACATTAGCACAGAGATACTTTGAGAACATCATTTCTTATTGTCTTATCCAAATGCAGCCAATGTGTAACGTGTGACTCACTGCGGAGTTGCTTTCAGCAATGGTGGTGATTGGCATGTATAATCCTACTGTACATCTATGGAAGAAATGCAATGCTGCTCATGTCTGGAAAATGAACTGATGAGATGATTTTGGCGGTGAGGGACTAACCACCTGTTTGTTATTGTTGAGAAATCCAGGTGACACTTTATTTTTATAGTACACTAATAAGATGTAACAAGTTGCACTTTGTATTTAATTACAAAAAAAAATAGAAGTATGCTGATTATTATACAGTATTAGACCCTTTATTAGACTCTTATTAGACTTAATTAGAGGGCTGTACTGTAACTGTAACTATACTGTAAACTAAAGTTTACATGATATAAAAAGAAAAAATAAAATAAAACACTTTAGTTTACAGTACAGTTCTGTTGTAATGTGTCCCTTATTACCCACTTAGAAAATCTATTAAGGGTCTAAGGGTCTAATACTGTTAAATAAAGAACATATTATTTCTAGTTTTTGTCTACTTTAGTACAAAGTGTGGCTTCTTACGTCCTATTAGTGTGCTGTAAAATAAAGTGCAACCATCCAGTCCGACATACAAATTAAATTAATTTGATGTGTTAATTAATACGATGATTTATAATAATGTTATTATTAAAGTCACCTCAAGCGTTTAGACTTTGCTATCAGGTTTGTTTGGCACATAGCCTTTTGTCGAACAATTTAATGAACGAACATGACATGACATTTAATTTAATGTCCAATCCACTACACATGAATCATTAAACCAGTTGAGTAATAACAGCCTAAACACAGCGGTTGTCCCATGAGATTTATTTAAAATTATGCTTTACAATGTTTACGTGACCCACACTGATAGGATGATGATTTATGGGGTTTTAGAGGGGTTTTTTGTGTGTGCTCATTATTATGACAAAATCCACATGATGGATTATGGACAGTGTCCTAAAACCCAGGTTCTTTTTTCTCCGGGTAATATGGCAATACAGAACAACAGATTTTTACATTTCCTGCAAAAAAAAAAAAAAAAGAGCTTTTCAATCATAAAACATGAGACAAATCACCTGAGCCATTTCACATCGTGACCTTTTATGATCCCCTAAAGGGCTGCAACTAGCTGTTCAAAGCGAAAGACCTATATTTACAGCCACTAAAATATAAAAAAAAAACTGCAGCCGCCACAACTCCACTAATGATTTCCATCATTATATGATCTCCAGTGGGGACACAGTTTATCCCTCCACCTGGACTTTGTCAGCTGAAGGAATTAGGATGTCTCAGTAGTGGCCAGCAGCCAACAGATTGTGAATTTGAACATAGATCAAGTGCATCATTGTGTCATGAAAATAGCTCAGGGAAATCTGCTTGTTTGGCTCCCAGAAACAACAGATAATTTTATTGCGCTAATAATATCTAGCTGGGTGTTTATTCCCAAGAAGACTTAAAAGTGTAAGAGACAAAGCACAGAATGAGACCGGCTACAACAGGTTGTTAGTCGACTGATGGCCACTTTGCACCATTCACAAATACCATAATGATAACATTAATGGAGTCATTGTGGTGGTGTTACAATATAGAGCTGCAGTGATTTGTTGTCAACTATTGAATTAATCGACAATTACTTTGATAATCAATTAATCATTTTGAATCATTTTTAAGGGAAATGTCCAAATCTCTGATCTCAGCTTCTCAAATGTGAATATTTTCTGGTTTCTTTAGTCCACTGTGACAATAATCTGAATATCTTCGGGCTGTGGACAAAATAAGACATTTGAGGACATCACCTTCGGCTTTGGGAAACAGTGACTGACATTTTTCACCATTCCCTGACATTTTACCAACAAAACAACTAATCGATTAATTGAGAAAATGATAGATTCATTGATATTGAAAATAATTGTTAGTTGCAGCCCTATCACAGTAACCTCTCACTGACATCCTTTTACACTTGGGAGAAATCACACCGTTACCTCACACCTTGTCTGATCCAATAACCATACAATGATGTATGCAATCATGGATTTGTTCAATTTAATGCTTTGCACCAAACAAATACCTCCTTGAGTCTTGCAAACAGATAACATCCCAATTATATTTACAGCAGGATGTTATTACACTGTCATGGGTTCTGTCTAAAACAACAGCTCTAATTGGCTTGAGAATACCAAGTGTGTTACTAGATTATGCATTTTTTAGGGATAGTGCTGCATATTCTCTCAGGCCAAGTGAGGGACAACTTTACATACTGTGCATTTCAATATGCAGTGTTGAGTAACAATGGATTGCATGTAATCGGAATAACATAATCAGATTACAAAAAATAGAAACCATAATCAGCAAAGATTACATTAAAAATGTGTATTTAGATTACTGTTACATTGTCAGTGATTACTTGATTACATGATATATGGGTGTGCTGTGTTAACTCATAAAAAGCGTGTCTAACATGATTCATAAATAAAGGATCTTATGCAAAAATGCGCATTTTGAGACGTTTTAGAGAAACTGCGGCTGCGTCCAGTTTTTGTGTGAAGTGTAATACTGTCAATGTTTGATTCTGTAGTAATCCACAAGTATTATATTTTAGTAACCCAAGGGATTACGTTACTAATTACAAAATTTGCGATCGAATTTTTATATATCATATGTCAGTATACAGTCACACTCAGGTGTTGAATGGTCTAATGGCAGAATACACTATTAGATCAAGTTCACACAGGTAACTGCTGCGCCATGTGATATTAAAGCACATAAAGAGGGAGAGTGTTGCTCTTCTATCAAGTGATCAGAATATTGGATTAAGTTGCGCTTAAGTTGGGGTTGTGGGATCAAATTCAGGCTAAAACATTCAAAACTGCAAAGGCACGTCGGACAGGAAAACGCAGAGACCTAAAAAAAACCTACTACTATGTTACTTAACTTTAAGTTATTTATTGATATTTTCTTACCTGGATGAAGCACTGGACGTATTTCGCCGGTTATACCTGCAGGTCTCTTTTCCACAAGCCCACACGACAACACACGGACGCGGCGCAGAGCTTCATACGACGAGCAGCGGAGTCCAGATGTTGTTCACTTTGAGCATGTTTGCCAGCCAGCGGTTTGGATCTGTCCTTGGTTCTGAAAGTGTTGCTCACATTGACAAGTGTGGCAAAACTCCTCTCGGCGCCTCTCCGGTAACTTGTGCCCGCCAGCCACCGTGTGCAGACCGACCGGAGCAATACAACCTAAACTAACCGCCCGGCACCGCTCACATGTCAACCAGCATCGACTGTAGTAATGATGCTCGAAGGATTCTCCTGCTGGACTAAAGAGGCGAGTGAATCTAAAAAAAAAAAATCAATTGTAATTACACTTTCTTTGCGTTACATTTCCTATTTGTAGTCGTGTCTCGTCTGAAAGTTAATCGAATCAACTTCAAAATAAGAGCTGTTGTTGAGAAATCCTGCTGGTGAGTCGGATCACACACACATGCGGCCACTCCGTGCAGCTCCACAGCTATAATGAGTGCAACGAGTCGACGCTCTCGCCTTTCACAAACCTGCCTGCGCCGCTTCACAAAGCGTCAGTTTGCAAGGCAGTGAAGTGAGATAGGAGCAAAAACAATGAAATGTATCCTACAAGAAATAAAAATAATACCATGTGCTGTTTAGTATGCGGGAGTAAAGAGTAAAAACAACCGGGAAAAGTGCATTAACCAAAAAAAAAAATCCCAATTCCTGTTCCCAACTTCTCGCGGGTCTTTTTTTTTTTATTTAAGTGAGACATCCACTGTATTCCCTGTGGAGCTGAGATTGAATGGTGTCAGTCAAACTTTTAATGATAAACTCCCTCCCAAAAAAATCTTTCTTTCCGAATACATTATACAAGAAGCGGCTGCAGCTCTCCAGCTAAATTTAGAAAGATGAGAAAAGAGAAATGAGCATGAACTTTTTTTTCCCTCTATGAAAGCTGGCCAGCTCCTCATTCACCTCCATCTCATTAAAACTGAATCACACTCCAGATGAGTGGCAGAGCACTTCACAAACTAAAGAGGCACGTTGTGCTGTTTGTTTTTCAGTGAAAAAGGCGACAGAGTCCCACATACACACATGCACCTCATAAAAGTAAGAGTTCATATAATTTAAACTCATATGGAGGCATGCTTGAGCTTAAGGTTGAATGAAATACAGAAAGTACATAATTTGTACTTATGTGTTATCTTGTTATGAATAAACCGGGATTAATAATACAAACATAATACATATATAATTGTTGTGACATTCTCCAGCCAAAACAAGTGACCCTCACTGTTTGATTCAGCCCATTAGGAAACCTACAAAGTCTGGGAGAGTGGGGTAAGATGAGCCAGTGGGTACGTTGACCCACCCCATGTTTCTAGGCAACTGTGCACATTTATTGTCATGCGTGCACAAATTCAGGAAGCATCCATCATTGCTATGACAGAAAGTGAGCCCAATGCAATGGGGTAAATTGAGCCAGTGGTTCAACTTACCCTACCATAAGGCACTGAAGTTGAGTGAAGTCTAATGAATAAGATGATACTTAAATTTAATAATTTCACCCCTGGTTTGGTTGATCATGTGTTTAACATTATTAAAAAATATATTATCAACATCAATTAATTTGGATCACAAAAATACAAAATTCTTACATAATGTTGCTATTTATCCATCGAAACTGTTTTGCCGTGAGTTGCGGAATTTTGAAGATATCGGCGGTAGAGTTTTCTGCCTTCTCTCCAATATAATGGGACTAAATGACATTAGTGTGGTGGTGCTCACAGCACTTAAAAATACACTTCAGAGATACTGATGCTTCTTTCGAGAAATCATGACCCAGTGGTTCAAAATAATCCACAGACTTGTTATGAGCAATTTTATAGGAACTACGTTCTTTCTACAGTAAAATCTTCCAGAACTACATCTTGTCTTTCTACAGAAAATAGTTCCTACATGAAACTGCTCACAACTAGGGTCTGTGGATTATCTAGAGTAATCGGATTATGATTTCTGGAAAGAGATAATGATTTAGATTTTTTCAAATTTTTTTTGGTGCTCGGACCACCACAAGCAGATTGCCATTTACTTCCATTATACTGGATAGAAGGCAGACATCTCTAATATCTCCAAAACTCTGCAATTCACACTAAAAATATAAATAAACAGAACTACAGGCCCAGGGAAAAATATTTACTTTTGATTTTGGGATGAACTGTCCCTTTAGTTTTAAAATATCAATAGGAAAGGGGAAAATGTATTTTATATATATATATTTTTTTGAGAGGTTAAGTTTTGTTTTTGTTTTTTTTTTAATTATGCTCATGTTTAAACTCAAAAAGTCAGGTGGTCAATTTACCCCTGGATGGCTCAACTTACCCCTAACTTTGAGCAAGTTTTGCCACAGCAGGGCTTTTTTCAAAGATATTTTCACACCCCTTTCTCGTAGCTGAATTCTTAGAATTTCAGTGAAATCAGGAAATAAGTGTTGATTTTTCAGTATACTTCTGACTCATTTTTTTTTCTTACCCAGAGGACAACCTAAGTAAAAAATTTGCACATCTGACCCTGCTCTCCCCTAATTAACTACACTAGTCTTAATGCTATTCTGTAACAAAGCATTCTCCAAAGACACCAATTCATGCAACAAACTGTGCACTTTTTTTTTCTCATCCAAAACAATATTACATCAGCAGTAACATTCCTGTTACATAATTAGTGAGGAGTGCAGAAAAGGTCTGCTGCACCAGTTTGGTTTGTGGGTCCAGCTCAGCACCCCGCTGCTCATAGAGCTACAATTAAATCTGGAAATATTCAAGAAGTAACCTAAAGTTCATTTAATAGAAATTCATTGCTCACCCATTTCTGTCACCTTCACACGTTTAAGAACCAACACCTCTCCCCACCACAACCTCCACCACCACCCTCCTCTCACCCACACACACACACACACACACACACACACACACACACACACACACACACACACACACACACACACACACAAAACGCATCTCACCATTTTCAAATGTTTCATTTCCAGACTAACAATAGCTACTTTGCAGTTAGGGGTTGGGAAAAGAAGAACTTTTTCTGTGTACAGTGGCAATTAAAATGACGAGCGGGGTCCTGCTTGTTGCATAATTCCCACAGCTAACACAAAGGGACCAATTTTCTCCTGAAATAGAATTGTGGTTTACATTACAATAGTTGAGGGCATGTGGGTGGAATGCAGAGTTTAGATAGGAACATGCCAATTAATGTCGGGTGAAATTATAGAGGACGGAGACAAAGCGTTCGTAGCCAGTGGTCAGTGCGCATCAGCCTGACTGCTGCTCCTTTTGTGGTTCTCAGATAATTCGATGTTAATGGCTGATGACAAAACAATCAGTCAAAAATCCACAGTTTTGTTTCTCTCTCTGAGGTGTTTCTGTTTTTGTTGATATTCGCAAGTTTGGAAACACGCTGTTTTGTTTAAATAAAAACTAATAACTTCACCTGTGTACAGTGTCTTCAGTGCAGAGAGGAAGTGGAGAGATCTTATCTGTTAAGGGTGCTTTTGCCTCAGCTTAGTCACCACTTTCAGACACTTACGACTAGACCTTTATATTTTCTCAACAGCACACATATTAGCAGCAGAATTCAGTTTTGGTTTAAGCAAAATTAACCTTTCAATGGCCATTCCATACAAATCACAAAGAGCATATTTTCTCACTCATTAGTTGTGCTATACACAGTTTTAGTTTAATTTGAGTTTTGAGGAAGCTGTCTAATAAAAGGGAATAGACTTTTTTGTGGTGCTCAAAGCACTAAAAGGTTTACTTGAAAACAGTTACTCTGGAAAATCAACAGACTCACTGTGAAAGGCTTTTATTGGAACTGTAGTGCTTTCTACCAAAGAAATTTTCTCTTTCTTTCTTTCTTTTTTTTTTACTACCCTGCAGATTTTCTGATATGACCTGTTCATGGTTGTATTTTTTCTGTTTTTCCAATTATTTCTTCCCAGTTTGGGCAGCAAAATCTAAATTTTACATGGTGTTGGTGTGTTTGATTTAACCTGGACGAACTGTCCTTTTGTGTAGCATTACTTTGTAATGGCCAGAAACCATCCTGTAACTCAACAGCTTCAACTTCCCACCCATTGTAGTTGAGAAGCTAACTCTGTTTTACATCTTGGTTCATATATTCAAACCTTTGGCTATTATTTCTATTGGTTATGATAACGTTTTACTCATTAAAGTGGGAAGTACAGCAGAATGGCCACAACAAAATCCAATGTGAAAAGAAACTCTAACAGCCAGACAATCAGACATAAGATTGTCAAGACAAGAGTTTGGTCAGATCACTGAAACTACTTTATTTCTACGTAAATCAGAGAGTGGCTGCACTGCAGCAATGATACCTCACTGCACAGGAAAACCACAACTGTAACATGTGTAGAAGGTTAAATATGCAGTTCAAGTAACAGTTTTCCCATTTGACAGAACCACTCAAAAACAAAGGCAAAGCGTGGTCCTAAACTATGAAAATATGAAACAGGTAATAAACCAGAATAACCCTTTGAATTCCCACAAACATAAAACATTAGTCTATCCCTGAGTATTCACCCCGTTACCGTGTCACATAATGCCCTAAGTCTAGTTAAGATTAGGTTCTCTTATACCCTGTGTGAAGAATAACCAACATAATATACAAATAATTCACAGATCAGCATGGAGTCAGTAAGTCACTACCACATGTGTCCATGTAAGAAGGAGTGGAGTACACCCGCTGCTCTCAGAGAGGTTTTATAATTCTACACACTGAAAGCATCTCAGGACTTCAGTTTTACACGTAAAGCTCATCCATCTTGTTTAACTTCATCCTCTGGGAGTTTAACCCCATCTTCAGAGCAATCAGCATTTAGATTAAAAATGTAAACACCCTCTATAGATCATCTTATTTGTAGAGCACTTGTCAGGTGAAAGCTCAGCATTCTGCCAATTAAGTCTCTGAGGCAACTCCAATTTAGAGTAAATTAACGAATGTGTGATGCTGTAACAGGCTCGGTTTGTTTTGCTTTTTGTTCTGTTATTTCCACATTTCCATGCTTCTGTGACATAAGAACATAACCACTGTCAAGAAAAATCACTAATGAACCAAATGCAAAATTATTTTCCTCAGAGACCACGCTGACAGATAATGTCTCAAAAATGCAATTCAGACAAAAACAAATTGTGGTAAGAAGTAGCTTTACTGGATTACCTGAATAACTTTGTTGTGTAAAACCTCAGATCACCCAGCGTTCCTGCAGGTTTCACCCAGTTATCCAGATAACTTACTAAAACTCATTGAAACTGCTCCCTGATTGGATAAACACCCAAGAGCCTCAGTGAGAGAAAGCAGAGGTGGCAGTGAGAAGCTGAATGAATGTCTTGATTTTGTATTATTTATTCATGTACTGTGATTATATATTTATAATGACTGTAAAGATACATCCACATCTCTTCAGTCTAGGCTGGATTTAAATGTTTTAATCATTATTTAAGATTAAGTTAATACACAATAGCTTTAGTTTAGATAAAATACCTGCAGTTTTAACAGTCTGATGGCTCAATTTGTAGCCAAGGGATTCCCAAAAATGTTCTATGTCAAAGATGCACATTACATCACAGACCCCTCCAATATGAAAATCTTTTGTCTTAACCTTTTCCATTCCACCCCTCCCTGCCATGCATCATTTTTTGTCATTTTTAAGGGTCTTTAGGGGGAGACAGGAGGTCAACAGTACATGCTTACATAGAAGAGGTACATATCCTCTGAAAGCTGGGAACCTGAGAATTCATTTAGCCACTCCATGTCAAGTTGTATAAATGTGTAATAAACATGTTCTTAAGGCGCCTGTTCAAATTCTTTAAAGGGTAGAATTTATAAGGGCTTTGATCACCATTCCCATACTCTACTGTCACTCGTAAATTGTTGCAGCAGTTTATTACACAGATTTGATGCACAATTCAACCATTTTTCACTACTTGAGCTTTGATTTTTTTTTTTTTTTTTTTTTTTTTTTTTAAAAAAGGTCTTAAATTTCACACATTTCAGAGATTTTTTTCTTAACTTTTTAGGTTTGTCCTCATAGCCAATCACTGATCAAATGAGAATTACTATAAATTACAATCAGCAAAGCAGCCAACACTATCTCTTCCCTTGTTGTTCTAACTTCCAGAAAATGTGATAAAAAAGTAAAATATTCTATTCTGCCTTTTGCTGTTTTTGCTTTCCCCCTACAACCCACTGAGGGAACCCTGTTAGTCCCTGGACCCCAGTTTAAAAACCACTGGTGTAGCCTTTGCAGGATGACTTATACTTTCAAAAAATGCCAGTTTATCTGACAATATAATGCCACAGTTGTACTTCAGGAAAGTCTTAAATACACAGCAGCAAAATGAAGGACAGGCAGTACCCTCTGTTTACAGGAATTGCTAATTTCTGTCAAAGTAAAAATTGTAATCGGGAGAATCATCAAATTTTAGCTCAGAATATGCAAAGGCTTTTTGCTTGAAATTGGCATATATGGCTCCTCTCTCACTTGATTACACACACACATCCCTTTGAGTTGCCCGCACCCTCCAAGTAAGCTCGGCTTGCTGAGAGGAGCTTGGTGTGATCTCTTGTTTGTTAGAAGATAAAGGATATGGATATGACTGGACATACATTATAGGCTGCGGGTCATCAGGTGGTCTTTCAGGCTGCAGCTGCCATATTTATTTCAGACAGAGAGGAGAGGAAAATAACAAAAGGAGAAGAAAACAAACAGAAATTAGCCTGTGTAAAGATACAGCAGATGGGAGAAGGGCAGAGAAAGAAAAATAACAGAATTTGATGGCTAAACAGAAAATGAAGGAGGTGGGAATGAATGTGTGAGGATAATTTGAGGATGCTTGAGGCAAGATGTAAATACAAGGTAGAGTCAGTGAGCTTTGCTTTCAGTAATAGTGAAATGAATATTAATGGTCAGCCCACTTGTCTTGTCATCTTTCTCCTTGACTGATCATGGCAGCGAGCTGCACACTCACCATAATCATGTCCTCAGTCTCAGAGGTGGTCAGGATGAATGTAATTATGCACTTGTTCACACCTTCCTCGTGAAAATGAAGTAAATTTTACATTAGAACATGAACATCACCAACAGCCTTGTAAAAAAAAATACACATACTGCTTATAACAAGCCACACAAATATTCAGTCAAACACAAGCCATTTTACAGTACAGATAACTCTGTGATCACTATGTCCTTATAGTAATTTCAATGCCTTATGTCAGTTATTATTGAATTCAATTATGGCCCTTTGTAAACAAGTAATGAAATTATACAGAATTCCCTGTATGCTTGCATATCCATTGTTTAACAAACAAAAATACAAGTATGCAATTAGCTTCAGTACAGCAAAATAAATCATTCTGAGAACAGCTACAGTATTTGAACTGGAGATATAAAATATTGATAGACGTTCAAGTAAAATGATTTGGCAAATACTCAGTCATCTTGTATCATTTTGACAAACATCATTACTTCTGTAAAAAATGTTTCAAGATACTCAGGCTACCTGAAAAAGTTCTGTAGATTTCAAGTGGATTGTTTCATGTCGGCAAAATCTAGCAGATTTCAGTCCTTTCACTTTAAAACTCTGCAAATGGAAGAGTAAAAAAAAATAATCCTGGTCATTTTCTATATTTTCCTCATTATCAACAAACCCAATGAGACACACTGTTGCACTGGGTGACATGTTTGTTCATTAGATCAAACATGGTAACTGTAGTTTGTTCGGAGTTGATCCTGCATACACAGTCCTGCTGCCGTAAATACTCACTGAGCGAAACATGTGGATTAATCCGTGACTAAAAGTAGTCCTTAACAAACGCACTGTTTACTCCTGTTTGAACAATATATGCTGAAACTACAGCCCCCTGCTGTTTTAGGAAATTATTTAAAGGGACACTTCGCCAAAATCAAAAATACATATTTTAATGATATCACAGCACAGAAAGAAGTGTGCATCTACTGCAGACCAGTGTTTTGTTTTTGTTTTTTTTTAATGTTTGCAATGGGAGAGCTTTGTATTTAAACTATTATACAAATGGTAACTGTGTGACAGGGAGCTGAGGGTCATTTTTGTGCTAAGCACTGCATGTTTGACGTTTTTTTTTCTGATCACTGAGAGTTGAAAAATATTTAACTTTGGTTAAAACGCTGTGCTTGTCACTGTCACTTTTTACCCAGCTATCCAGTCACAGTGGAGTAGGAGCAGGATAACTGTGTCATGCTCGTACAGTGCTCCTTAAACCAGGGTCTGTCTAACTTATGCTTTTGAACCAAATGATGGTACTTGCCAAGGTGTTTCCTCACCCACAAAATCTCATGAACCTGGCAGATTGCATGTGCTTCAGTCTTCCTCTCATCCAGAGGAAAAACACCAGAGCAGACCTTGCCCCTAGAGGCATCCTCCTCGGCTGAGCTGTATCCTCCCATCCATGAGTAGATGCACATTTCTTCTGCCTTCTACATGCTGATACAGTGTAATGACTTATGAAAAGAGACATTTCTGTTGAGTCTTATGGCACTTTAAGCACCACAAGCCATCTTGTTGCATTATATTTGAGAGAAGGCACACATCTATTTGGCTGATACCTCCAATTTACATCACAACAAACAGCACTACAGGTAAATGGAAAAAAAATATTTTTGATTTTGGGGTGAACTATCCTTTTAACCTCTCTTTTTAAAATTGTGATGTGTTTTTAAAAGATGAAAAGAATGGACTTTCAAGACAGGGAAGTCTGAAAATATTGAAAAAATGTTGGTTTTGGTCTTTTCATTGGATGTCTTCACAATAAAAAATATAATAATATCACCTCCCTTATCCTTTATATTTCATCATTTGGACATGTACACACAGTGAGGCAAGCTTTTGTAATCTGTACTTCCTACCATCTTGAATTTCTGTCTAATATGTCGCACTGAATGCTTATTCCTCTCCTCCAACCACACCCCACCACTCCTGAGTGGGAGCCTCCAGGCTCTTTTGGTCGGAGTCTCCATGAAGCCGCTCCTCTCTCTTTGCCTGCTGTCCACCAGTCTGCTCCCAGTCCAGCTCTTTAAATGAGGTTCCCCCCGAGCTTCTCTCTCTGTAGTCTCTATCCCCTTGATCCTTGATACGTACAGAGCGGACTGAGGATGCCGCCAGGGACGTCTCCCTGCTGTCTGACAGGAGAACCCCACTCCCTGAGCTGTATTCACTGTTCGATTCTGCACCTAAAGCAGCAATAAAACAAAAGGGGGAATGGACAGATGGTGAGAGGACTTCTATAAACAAACACCACATGAGAAAAGCTAGGCTGCCCAAAAATCCAGTGCTGGGATTCAACCAAAATCTGCATGATGGTATTTGAGCCGCACTGTGACTTCAGTCCAGCATAACCGTTCTCTCCTCCATGATTGTGCTTCATTTTACACCAAACTCGTCATTTATTTAGAAATTATACACATGGAGGAAAATGTACCTTCAAATAAAATGTTGTCAGTATATCCTGGTTCATATGTGACCAAATGTGCATTAGACAGATTGTTAAATTAGTTCAAGGCCATAAAATGTCTACAGCCAAAATATGATAATTATTGGATTTGTACCATCATTTCAACTTCTGTACAATAGACTGTTAATTCCAAAAAAGGCTTAAAATATGGTAATTTTGCCATTTCAACCAACCATCATATCAGCACCACACTGATCGAGCAGCTATTAAAGCAGTCGGTAAAAAACAGAAGGAGTGGTTGTGTTTGGTTTAACATAATACACAGATGCTGTCTTGATGCTGTTTTACAATTACTAATCCTCACTTCCATTTTTCTTTTTATACATTCAGTTCATTAATCCTGATGCTCTTTGAACCCGTCAGCTAATGTCTGATGACAATTTAGCCCCTAGGGGCAATGTTGTTAAAACAGTCAAGGTTTGGTTAAGTTTAGCTACCAAAACAATATTTAGGTAACTTCTTGGGTAGGTTTAGGAAAAAAATGTGATTTGAGTTAATCCAGGAAATTATCTCAAGGGCCTGTGCCATGTCGTAAAGTGGATGTCTTGTAGTCTGGTAGTCTGTGAGGCCGCAGACAGGCCCCTCTTGGATATCCGGATAATAGATGTGTAGACCAAAATATCTTCTTCCATAGTTTACAGTCCAATTAGCAATCTGAGACACAAGAATGGATTTGAAGGATAAACAACACAACAGATGTCTGCATGTGAATGCAGATAAAAAAAAAATAGAAACCTAAACTGTCGTCAGACAATAGCCACTGGGTTCCAAGATGGCATTTCAGCCAACACGTTCCGCCTCTTTTGCTCTTCACATGGACTGTTTACCAGCATGCAAACAACACACCCTCAAATGACTGGTCAATGATTGGTGATTGGTCAATACCCCAGAGACAACAAACGGATACCAGGTAGCATCTGATATGAAAATCTTATCTTTTGCCTACAGGTTCTGCATCATATGCAGATATCTGTTCATAGAGATGATATATTCATGCATGTATATTGAAAAATGTGGTGTCTTGCACACTCACTTTGCTTAAGGGTGATTAATGAACAAGGAACCAGAAAATCCATATAAAGTTCAACTCCATAACCGTGGTAGCGGGGAAATTCTTCTATTCAGTTTTTGTTTTATACTTTTACCTAACAGAAAGCCCGTGGTATATCCTGCTTGTCACACATTTTTCTGGTTGTTAATGAACTAAGGGATGAACAGCAACACCTTGTGCAGCGACTTGAAGTCAGAACTCAAAATAGGCATTGAAATGTTGCTAATTAGAAACTCCTGTAACCTAAAGGTCTTCTCCTCTCCTAATTGGACGGGTTCGTTTCAGCAGCCTGATCACATGACTGCTCGGTGTTTTTCAGTTTGTTTCTTTCTGTTTAATAGGATCAATTTCATATGTGTACATGCCGGTCTCTTGACCTTTTTTCTTTGTGTGGCTGTGAGTGTTTCCATGTAACGCTCTTCTCAAATCAATATCTCCTTACACTAAGCCAGCCTGTCATTAACTGCAGACCTGTTATTGATACATACAGATGGAAAAAAAACCCAAACCTTTCATATGAAACAGTGGACAGAAGCCAGAGGGAGGCTAATTGTCATGTCACAGTTGATAAATACATTATGACATGGGAAAGATTTCCAGAGGTAACTGAGGTTTGTGCAGTTAACAGAATGACAGGTTGACAAACTGTAAGTGTCAGTTTCAATTCAGGAAGAAAGTATAAACAATAGGAATAAATATCAGGGCTGGTAAATTATTGTCAAATAATGCAAAATATATAATTATTTATTATTCTGATAGTGAAATTCTAACCAATAAATACAGGCTATAATAACACCTGACTTGATCATGTCAAAGCATTTTATTTGACATCTTAGGCAATATAAAAGTATATTTGTGAAGCTCTTTGATTTACTTACTAGAAAGAACTAGAAAAAATAAATTAACAATTGTAGTGTCAGACCTGTTCTTTGTTTTTGTTGTAATATGTAATAATGCTCATTACATCTTAGCCTTTTTTACCCTCAGATGTCCATAAATTAAAGGTTAAATGAATTTCACTTTAAAATATAAAAATGTTAAATTATATGCTATCTCATTAATACTGGCTATGAGAAGCAGGTATTATTGGTTATCAGTATTTGCCGAATTACCGCCTCACAGTCGTATGTTCGCCAACCAGTCAAGTTGCAGTTTGCATTCATGTCTGGCCAGACTCATATAATATAGACCACTGTATGCAGTGAAGAGTTTGAGGGAATATAATAAAAAGTATTACATGTATTTTTTGGCAAAATGGTAGTTATCACTATACTGACATGAATAATTTCCAGTAAGAAACATGCAGTCTTCACTTAAAGACTATTTGTACAGAGGAGCACAGAGGACTGATAGAAAGCTGAACAATATGATGTCACAGTGAAGTTGACCTTTTGCATTTGAAAATGTTCGAAGTCACCAATTATCAATAAACAAATGTTTGTTTGTTTTTTTCAGGAAATCATTTCAACATTTCAGTCTGAGCACTCAGAAGTAACAGTAGCTGAACAAAGCTAGAGTTCAAGCCAAAAGCCTGACAAAGGTGAAGAAAAAGTCGACAAATACAGCGGGAGTAGCTGCTGACTTTGTCAATAACTCTGTGACAGGCTCTTGAGACACCAGACAGTAAAGCAAAGCAACATTTTTTTCATTCCTCATTAAACTTCAAAAGTAGAAACCAGAACCGTGCTCTTCAGAGACATGTTGGAAAGTTACACTTCTGAACTCGAGTTATGAGACTTCCAAAAGTACAAGAAAAATACAGACAGAAGAAATGGTGTTACATGGCAACATGTTGTACAGAACATTAATTACTGTACCCTGAAAATACTTCAGAATATTGGAGATTGAAGAAGGAGTTGGAGCTCTGCTAGTTTTAGTCAAAACATAAAAGACCTGAAGGCCTCATGTTGTTGTGTCGCACGTCCACAAAATATGATATTAGAAAAGATGAGAGTGGAAGAGAGAGATATCGCAGTGGAAATCATTTCATGCTGTTGACACAGAATATGAGACTGGGGCCAGGATGGAGCACACAGGAGTTTGAACAAGAGCTGAACCATGAGAATTTAAACTAATTGCATGTAAACTGCACAGATGATTAAATGATAAATTATTTATTTCCGACAATAACGCTGCAAACAGTGGACTATGATGATTTTCAACTTGTAGAAGAGAGGTTGTATAAAAAATACATACAAATCAGCCCTAAACACAATGTATAGCATGAAATCCTATTAATCTTTATTAAAATGCATACAAAATTTAAAAAAAAAAAACACAGCCAAATTTAAATTCCGCCACAAGCTCTCTCTGATTAATTTACACCCACATCATGTATGTGATGGATGGAGCCAAGAGAAAAATTAAATAAAATGTTAAAAAAATATGCATACTGAGCTCTAAAAGATCAACGAGTTTGGTCTCATGTTGGTTTTCCTCTCTGCTGGTTGATCGCCTAAAGCAAGTCACAAAATTTAATCAGTCAATGGGGAAGAAAAATCCCATTTGGATTGGAAGATACACATTAGGCATGATATCTTCATTTTCTGAGGCAAAAATTGTCTCTCTGCATTTGATTGGAGGGGTTTAGTGGTGCCTTCAGGCATCAGTCTTTACATGCGTCTGAGTGACAGCTGATCCTTTACTGGAATGAGACGGCGAAAAATGCTGCAGAATTTAAGCTCACTCAAACTTACTTTACAGAAAGATAATTATTATACTCAGGCTGAAATCCTGTTGGGTAAAAATCTGTGCAATGTATTATGTAAGGGGAAACAACCAGAGCTAGAAAGTTCACACTTGAAGCTTTAGTTAGCAAAAAACATTGAAGTTTAGTTTTAAGGCCTATGCATTAAATTGACTTGTTCCGAGCTATAGTAGTAGTAGTAGTAATAAATACTATTAACTAACAACAACATTTTTGGAAGGCCACTTATTTGCTTTTTTGCCAAAAGTTTGATGATAAGATATATATCACTATTATATATGTCAGTTAAAGTTGAGATGAGAAGAAAAATGCCTTATTAACCATTTTAGATCACATAAAGATTTGGTAGTTAGCAAGCTAGCAGCAACATGGTTTGTTCTCTATGTTTGTTATGACATGTCAACTTTTCAGTGTTCAAATCAAATTCCTCCCACGGTTACGTCCTGTCCATCTGTCCTGTTTCATTTCATTTGTACTGTAGGTGTGAAGCTAGAGCCAGGAGTGATTAGCTTAGCACTGTACAAAGTTTAAAAAATTGGTTCTTTCAATTGGCACTAATTATGTTATTGTTAATTGGTTGGTCTCTGCTGCTGGTTGCCTGGCAACCTGCTTTTGAGTACAACAATCCAGGAAGTCACTGCACAAGACCAAGAAACACTTACACCACTTTTAATATCTACACGCCTGCTTGAGTATGGATTTAACACGTTAATTAGCAAGCTGTAGATGTGCTGGTGAGCTTCTGACAGAGTCAGGCTTTATTTTAATTTAAGCTAACTGCTACTGGCTTTAATTTAATGGAGAGATATGTGATTGATAACGATATTCTTGTCCAACTCTAAAAATCGAACAAGCGGATTTCCCAAAATGTCAAACTGTTCCTTTAGAGGAAAATATTTTCTCAATCTCTTTGCCTCATTTTTTGAAACATTCTCTAAACTGCAAGTATACTTGTCACAACTGTCTCATGTGACATCACAACTCTATGCATGTCTGCAAAAGGTAGTGACTCACGGAAAACTTTTCATGTTTCAAAACTGTCAGTAAATTAGTCAGCACCACCAAAAAATGAAAAGTTGTTTTGTCATCATGTGAGCCGCACTGCTCAAAATGTTTAAATGATTTTTCACCCTACTGTCAATCCTGGAAATGTTTCTAATATACAAATCTTGTTTTGTTCTTCCTTTTTTGTTGACACTGACTGCTTGTTGTAAAATACAACAATGTCGGTTTTGTCTAGCTGAATGCTTCTTTGTATCGCGTTAAGGTTTTCAGATTAAAAAAAATCTGATTGATTGATTGATCTTTCATGTGAAGTCATATATAGTGAGTAGTGAGAATTAACTCATCAACTTTGATCAGCAAACTTTGTGCAAGTGGTTATTGTGCAAACTGTAGACATTTGTACTTACTCTTTTGCACACATGTGCCAAAACGTGTAATTTGCATGAATGAATGAGAAATTCAAATCTGTTGAGAACACCAAACTAATTGTTGAGAGATTTTAACTCATTATTCTGAAAAAAAAAAAAGAAAAAGTCAATTAAGCACTGAGCCAAAGTGAATGAGAAACTCACTTTTAATAGGCAGCTTGGGAAGATGACAATATGACTTGGACTAGATATTTAACCCATGACTTGCTTTGACTTGAAGGTTCGTTGTTGCGCTGCCCAAAAATACCTTTAAATAGTTCTGGTGACAAAGCCACAGAGTGAACTGCTGTATGTTGACTGGACGATTTCTAGGCTGCTAACTGACAGACTGAGGAGCCATGTGTGAGGAGGCTGCGGGTTGATCCGGTCACTGAGATGGGGTCGTTATCGGGAGAGTGGGGTGGTGCAGATGGGTGGGTTTGAGGTCGGTGGACCAAAGAAGCCTCCAGTGCCCCAAATGCTCCACTGACCTGGCTGAGTTGATCCCAGTGTGACAGGAGCATGGCTACCTGTCACATTATCATTCACAGTCATGGAGCCAAATGTCACTCTCACTCTGCACCCAGGACAGAGGAGAAACACTGGATTTGTCTACGCCACTCAGTTTTGTAGCAAAGAGAGGAGCTCCGGATGGATTTCTGAGGTGAGGTTTTCTCTGGTGTAGTTGTAAAGTTTTAGTTTGTGGGTGGAAGATGAAGTAACTAATTCTTATAACACCTATTGAGCAACCAGTGTGGCTTTTTTCATGTATTTCAGTGCAAAATGTTTCACTTTCAAAGGAGAAGAATACTGATGAACTGCAATCAACTACTTTTGGAACTTACAGAGATGTTAGAGGAATATTCTCTTTGCTTTGAACACGTTTTTTTGTGCTTAATTTAAACTACAAAGTCTTTCTTACTAATAACGGATGGCTATCACGTTTGGAGAGCAGGATATATCAGCATTCAACCCTCTGGCAGTTTGAGAATAAAGCAAAAGCAATTTGATAAATACCAAAAAATAATTTAGAAAGTTGATTTTCCAAAATCAGAGCTGAGTGAGGGCATAAATGCCCCCGAATTAATCATTACATGCTGTGGCTCTTCAGTGCATACACTGTAACGCTGCTACAAGGAACTGTCATATTTTGTTGATTTTGGAGGACCCTGTGGACAAAAGCGGCCGTGTTTCCACCACCAGAACCACGACATATAATGTCTAAAATGACATTATCTAAAAGCTGCTTCTTTTTACCTGGCTAACGTACTGCTCACTGCGACTGTGCCTGGAAAAATGTAAACAGAGGCTCTTCCAGTCTGCATGCTGTAAATTATTTCATCTGATTTCAAGGAGAATCCAAGCCGGCAGCAGGCATCAAGAATAACTATACAGAAACATCCAGTCATCTTGCTGATGGTCTCTTTTGCTTATAAAAGTCATATAGATGCGCAGGTATTAAATTGAGACTGTTTTACAACCAATTAAAAACTCTTAATAGTATGTTCACTTAGTAGCATAATAATTAGAACTTTTTATGTGCAATATAGTACAAAGATATGATGTCTGGGGTTCCAACTATACTGGTGATGATTATTTTTCCTGATCAATTTATCATTCTCTTAATAAAATGACAGAAAAAAAAACAATTTCCCCCTCTAGGGATTAATAAAGGCTTATCTCATCTTAAAAGAGTGAAAAAGCTAATCACAAGTTCTCAGAGTCCAAAGTGAGTTTACAGGTTGCTTGTTTTATCCAACCGACGCTCCAAAATCCAAAGATATTCAAATTGCAGTGTTTTAAGACAGAGGAAAGATTTGAGAAGCTGGAGCTAAAAAATATTCTGCATTTTTTGTTTGATACATGAGTTTTAAAATTAAATGATTTTTTCATCTAATAAATGCTTTGAACTCCAATCATATCCTATGTGTCTGTAAAAAAAAAACAAAAAAAAAAAAACTACTAATACATTTTCAAAATGAAAACTCTAGTGCAACATGCAGCCCCTTATGTATTCCTTTTTGTTGTTTGTTATATTTTTACGTTTGTGTCCTTTAAGTTTCAACTAGGCTATATTTGGACGGTACACAATGTCTGTGTGAACTGAACTGAACTAAACAATAAGCCTTTGTCATAAAGCTGTAGCAATTAGGTGCCATAAAGCTGTTATCATCAATTGTCTCATTTTCACACTCCATGTCAACTCATGATTAGACTCGCCTCATCAGAATTAACTCTGAAAACACTCTTTCACAAGCATTTATGTATTGTGAGGATAAATTAGTGTCAAGTGGACTTGTGTTGAAGCACTTGAGCATCTTTTACGTTGAAAGCAAGTTTTCCATATGGTGTCCGTGAAACTGTGAACAGCCCCTTGGTGAGTGGCAGCACATTTCCACCAGAGGCTGTTGTGTCTGGGCTTTTCATTAACACCTTAGAAGGTGTCAATCACAGTTTGATTCTGCAAGGCTGCTCATAAACAAAACCAGCAGTAGAAACAGGGTCCAAATCCCCCCGGGTCCCACCCAAATGGCAACTACCATCATGGCTGAATGCTGAAACCAAAACACAGATGCCTCAACATGCCATTTTATTGATTTTATTGGACTGACAAATCTGACAAGTGTTCTTCAGACAGATTTTTTTTTAAAGCAGCACTAATCAATATTCTCATATGAAGTGTAAAAGCACTGCTCATTGTGACGAACCCGCAGAGAATTATCACTGTGCAGTGGCCCACAGCTCTACTGAGTGTTTTGGTGTCTTGCAGCTCACTGTTTCGGTTTTATGGTCTGAAACTTTTCTGTTCTAGTTCACTCTCACTGCTCTCCTCAACCTCGTTTCTGACACCAGCAGCAAAAAACTCACTAAAAGCACTGTACACTACCTGTTCAACGCCACAGACAAAGAGTTAGGAGCTGTGTCCACCAAACATTTTTTCCCAGCTGAAAACTCCAGGCGCTCTTCTCCAAAAACTCACAGCTGCGAGGTGACACTTTCTACTACTTTCTTTCTGCTAGAGAGAAAGTAGTTCCTACATGAAACTGCTCAGAGCAAGGTCTGTGGATTATCTTGAGTAACCAGGTCATGAGTACAGGAAAGAAACTTTGCTTTTGAGTTTTTCAAATATATATTTTGGCACTTTGAGCACCACAAGAGTGCCATCTATATTGGAGAGAAGGCAGATAACTCTATGGCCGATACAACAATAAACCTGGCAACTCACACCAAAACAATTTAGATAGAGAAATAGCACACTATTTTGGACTTGGGGTTGCACTGTCCCTTTAAGTTTGTCAGATGGACTAAGAAATGAGTGCAAATCAATGCTAATATTTAGTTCACAGCGTGTTTCAGTGCCCTCTGAAAAAAATAAACTGCCTGTGTGGCAGACGTTAGACCCAAATTTAAGTTTCAAAACGGAAACCAATGAGTGACATCACAGACTTAACATATTTTGAGTGTGTATGGTTCCATCACAAACAGACTTTATGTGGTGGACCATACACACTATACTATATATTATACACACAGTATGATACAGTAACTAAATACGTAATACTTTATGTAATGAACCTGAAACCCGTATTCACACCTTTCTGTAAATAAGTAACTTTTCTTTTTTCTTGTATGCTTCTGAATATTTCTCTTCAGCTTTTGACCATTATTACTTTTAAGGTAATTTGTTTAAGATATAAAAATCAGGACTGACTGAATCAGAATGTCCTAAATGTGAGACAAGACACAATAACTATAAATGTTATGATGTAGATATATTTTTTGAAGGTGTTTATATGGATTTATGGATGGATCACTGTGCAAAATTGAAACTGACACTTGTTTCCTGCTCATGTTCTATGTTTGAATGATTCAGTATTTCAGTATTGGTGCTGACCAGCAAACACACATGAAGCATAACCTTGACTTGCAGACATCATCAAATTATAATAATGATTACTTCGTGATGATAAATGATTTCTATTTTCCAACAGTACAACTGCCAAGCCTGTAGTCCTGAGGGCTCTGAATCCCACTAGGTTTATTTAAATGTGCTTATGCAGTGCAGCATGTAGTACACGTACCTGAGATGTCTGTGTCACTGTGCAATTCTTCTTGTTCTGACAGCCTCCTTTCTACCTGCCGGACTTCAGGCACATAGAAATCTCCCTGCCTTGCCAAAGGGGCCATGAACTGGATCTGACCCTCTCTGTAGATCTCAAGGAATGGGTGTGCACACAGCCTCCTTTCCTGCAGGAGATGTTTCAGTTGAGTGAATGAGAATACAAACAAAGTTCATGATTTACAGCAAATATAATACATTACATAAGATTAATATATATCTGTGTGTGTGTATATATATATACATATATATATAATTCTTTTTAAAGACAGAATATGCAACATTTTCCTACAAAATAATGTATAGACTCATATAAACATAAGCTCTTTTAATCAACATTTATGACCCAGTAGAAGTGTGTGGAGGTGGCTGTATCTGCAGAGACCCTGCCGTCTGTCTGTATTTCTTTGTTTTTCTCATTATTTTGCTGTGCTCACAATGCTCTGCACCAACCCAAAACATCAGTATTTGACGACCTGGCATCTTTCTGCTGCATTTACAAACAACCCAGACAAATCCTTTAAGTTTGGTATAGCAATTAGAAGTAATTTGTATTTTACCCTATTAGATTGTCCATCTTGGGATCGGATTAGTGGTAATGAAAATGCAAGTCAGTGTGGCATGGTTTCACTTTGCCCGGTCAAATGTGACAATGGAGTCCCGAGTGTAGTTTGTCAGTTCTGGACTACTGTAGAGACATGGCAACTAGGGTGCAAACTACAGGGCAGACAGGGGGAGCTTGGCTCCTTTTAATAAGACATGAGCTCCCCTGAAAACATGATTTGTGAAATTTTCTGGGGGGTCTCTAAAATAGTAACCATTTGCTATTTTTGCCATGCATTTCTGTTATTTCTGTATATCCATCATCATGGATCGTGCATAAAATCGTGCATAATATAGCACCTCAGTGTAAGAGGACCCATTCACTCTGTAGATACAAATGGCTCACTCTGAGGTAATTAAAACACAATTGTAATTTTCAGTTGATTATACACTAATGAAACAAACTTATGAATATTATATTCCATTTCTGACATGTTTTGTCAATAAATCCTCATAAATCTTACACGCTGGATGCTTTAATTGCACTCTACCTGTTGTCACAAACTGTGTGGTAACAAAATGACTGTGTTAAAATCGTCAGTGCAAATTTAATTCTGAGGGTGCAAAGTCACCAGTGCCAATGTTAAAATGAGTCCCATCAACACTTACTACAGCTTGAAAATTTGAACACACACATACATGTCCATGTAATGGATGTATGTGAAACCATGTATGTGAAACCCCACCATAGGATTCGAGCGTAGACATGTCAATAATCCCACAGGCCTGCCTCCAGTCAATGACTTGATTTCATACGTGAGAATCGCACTGCTTCACCTCTGAACTAACGTGAACATTTTTTCTCTCGTCTTCTCATCCCACATGCAACACATTTTCTGTCTTGATGAATGCTCAGCCTCCACACTTCACTCTGCCTCTGTTAAAACTGCTGTTCTTCTTCTGTTACTTGCCTCACTCCTCTAGAAGTGGGAAGTCTCACATGACAGAGACCACTCCACTTCTGCAGGCTCATTAACCTTTCATACACCATGTTTTGTTATTCTGCTCATGCACAGTCTGTTATTTTCACCCTTTTGGCACATGCTAAATGTCGAGCAATACTAGCACACACATTACAGCTGCAGTTCAGTATCTTAAAATTATCAATTATTTAAAGATAATTGCTTTAATTAGCTAAATACTGATGTCAGCTTTCATTATTACTTGACCATTTTACTGCTGCCAAAGTGCAGAAGAGTTCATGTTGTTTGATGCACTTCAATGATCAAATAAACTAGAAGTTGATTATCATATGATCTGATATTCTTCACTAAACTAAACTACGACTAAAACATAAGCAATATTATTCTCAGTCACACCTTATTTTACAGTACACTAATAAGATTAACTATGTATTATGTGTCAAATTAGATGAAAACTAGAAATAATATGTTGACAGTATTAGATCCTTTATTACACTTTATTAGATGGTAATTAGGGACATATTCCAATAGAGCTGTACTGCAAACTAAAATGAAATCACATATCTGCTACTTCCCCATTTAAAAATAATATGTGGACCAGAACTACTAAGTAAAGGCCAAAATTATAGAAGTAAAGGAATACTTTGTGTATGGGTAACTACATAGACTTATTGCGATATTTGAATTCCACTTTAGTTTCCCGTGTAGTTCTGTTGTAATGTGTTCCTAATTACCCTCTGAAAAGTCTAATAAGGGTCTAACAGTGGAAAATAATACACTTTACTTTAGAGCACAGTTCTGTGTAATATGTCCATATTTACCTTATTAAATGTCGAACCAAGGGTATAACCACTGTCTAAAGAATTCTATTATTATCATATTATTTTTAGTGTTTGTCTAATCCAATTAGTGTACTGTAAAATAAAGTGTGACCTTATTTTCTTATGGTGAAAAGAGCTAAGGGTACAGATTGAGTCATGATGCAGAGACGACAGCATTCAGTGTTTTAAAAACTGAAAATAAAAGCGTGGTATTATGGTAATGAAGGCCTCTGTGTTCACACCTTGCACTCTTCCTCCATCTCTGAACCCTGTGATTCAACACTGACTTGAACTACATTAGCCAAGATACTTTAGGCCAAGAATCATTTCTTACACTACAGCAAATTCATGACATCTTTCTAAGAGTTGAAACTGCTCAGATTATTATCATTTCTTGTCAGATTCTGGGAGTGTGGAGTCCCTGTGCCCCTTGCTGACGTTCCAGTTTGAAGCAAAGTGGAAATGGTGACAGGCAGGTTACCATTTAGTGGAACAACAGGAACGTCAAACACGTAGGATCTGATAATCAGGCTCGTAGGCTGAACAGACACACAGATTCTTTATAGGAGACTTCTTTTCAAACTCTAGCCTATCATCTCTCTCACCATCTGTCTCCGGGCCCAATTATGACAGCAGTGACGTTTCCTCTCACTGCTGTCTGCGGGAACAACTTGTCAGTTTCAGTGATTTCAGCAACATCAATTATTGGTGCATTTCTCCTTCAGAAACATCTGTGTTTCCTCATTGGCTTGGCTCATCAGTTGGAGTGAGACATCGACTGCTACATATTGCATATTGATGTGCATGCAGCTATACACACACACACAAGTTTTATTTTGCTGTTCAGACACTAAATAAATGATCAAATATGAAAATGACGAACAGTGCAGACACACTGTCGGTGCATAGTGGGCTTCAGCGTTAATATTTCATTTTTAAATTCAATTGTCAGAATGATCTTTGCTTTAATTTACAGTGCACAATGGATGCAAAAGAGATTTCATTAGGCTAGTTGGCACTGAAAGTTACACAACAAAGGACTGGAGAAAAGCTCACAAATACAAGATGTCGACTCAATAGCCTAATGGCACACTTTAAAGGTCCAAGCACAAAAGCGTTATATGCTAAAGGTGAGTTATAAAAGCACTGCATTTACCCCAGAGCACAATAATAGAGACGCCTAACGAAAAATGAATGACTAACGGAGAGGGAGAGCAGTCTTTCTCTTTCAGCTTCTGTCCTTTTTTCCACTTCTTTCATACAAATCCTGGACTCTTTGCAGAGGGACCGCCTACAGTTCATTAATGGATGAGGAAAGAGGACATCTGTTTGCTTCGCAACGTGAAAAAGAATTAATGACGTTTAGGTCTGATACAGGAGGCCACATAAGATGTCCAATTTTATACCAGCATTCACAAAAACAATTTTGAATTTGCTTCGCAGTGTTTACAAGGTCTTGGCCTTGGTCTAGTGTCCTTGGGAGATTATTCTTTACATTGTGGGAACTGGAAACATCATGAGGACACATGTTTACAATGGAAATTAGAGTGCATCGGGTCCTGCAAAAGGCAAAACCCCACAGACCTCAGCAATTACGTGAAGGTGCAGAGCAATAACGGGACCTAATGAGTCCTTCAAGACAGCAAAAGACACTAAAAACATATTCTGGCTTTCTCAAAATATAAACAAAACTGAAAAGGTAGGTAAGTAAAAAAGGTAGGTAAAAAAGGTAGGCGAAACAACTTTTCAGGGTTTACTTCTCATGTTTTGTGTTACTGTCACTGTGGCTGCCCCTCCATAAATACCTGCTCTGTGATGCTCTTTTCATGTTGAAATTAAAGTTAAATTCTTACAATTTATACTCTTCTCCTTGTAAGTGCACAGCAGCTTCCACTTACACTCACGAAAGTTTGAAATGACTTTCCCTGCCATATTAAGTTGTTTTGCCATTTTTTGATGCACCTATAATTATAGGCTTCTTCAAACTGATACACATTATTTTACAAAACACACTTTACATCTTGAGAAATTCACATCTGTTCAGCTTCTGATCACACAGTACACTGATAAATTGAAGGCTCTATTGATTCGTAACTATTTCTGGTTATCTTTCTTTTTTTAACACATTATTTATCTGTTCACTTTTTATTGCCATTTTTCTTTATTACTT
This sequence comes from Lutjanus erythropterus, assembly GCF_056507025.1. Lineage (NCBI taxonomy): Eukaryota > Metazoa > Chordata > Actinopteri > Lutjaniformes > Lutjanidae > Lutjanus > Lutjanus erythropterus. The sequence goes on from NC_139318.1 coordinate 27,403,756, forward strand.
TCCTGCATTTTACATATATATTTCTCTTGTGTATGCACCTTGAGTTTGTGTTTGGGGTAATTATGGGTTAAGGATTGAGGGGGATAAAAAATTACATGTAAAGTACATCACTGTGTTTTTGAGAATAAACATAACATACCAAAGAAAAGAATCATTAATATTCTGGCAGAAAACAATCAGGTTTCTGCTCAAAGCTGAATGAATGATTTGAGCATCTGCCTTCACAACTGATTATTTCAACATTTTTCATGTTTTTTCCATTATGTTGTTTGACTAACCAGTGAGCATCCACCAAAAGTGAATCCCATCTCAAATGAATTCCCTGTAAAAAAAAAAAAAAAAAAACAGGAGGCAGAAGCTGCATTAGCACATTAAAGTTTCAAATGTTCTTTTCGTTAATTAAAAAGTAAAATTGCTCTTTGGCAGAAGGTGGAGGTGTGAGTGCGTCTGACTTTTTCAGACAAACAACGATGGATAGACAAGCGAGGGAAGAATAAAGGGTTACTAAATGCTAATTCATTCTAAAAGGACCTGAGAAAGGACGAGTCAGACTCATAAACATTCATTACAACTTCACGCCTAAAACTCATTGTTATAATTTTGTTTAGGTGTTTCATTTGCATGTCTAGTAGACAATACACATTAATCTAAGAATAAGTCGACCCCAATATCTTAACTCAGCTATACAAAAAGGCAGATGAAACAGTATGTGTTAGTCCAGCAGCAGGGCAGGACTTGGTCTACTGTGTACAAAGGACGGCTCATCGAAGCCAGAAGCATCACAACTGTAGCCTGAACTCGAGTCGCTACCCAAGCATTTGATGTGCACTTATACATAATGTGCAGTTCAGAGCTAAACAATAAGTTGATTCTTCGATTAGACAACTGACAATTGGCAAAAGGGATGGGAAAAAATAGATTCTTAGAAGCATCCTAATTCTCTCTTGAAAGATTATAAATCAATGCATAAATATCAATAATCGTAAACTTAAAGTGCAGTTCTCAACAATATGATCACCTGTAACAGTTTTGTAAGACTGGCCTGTATGTTCCTTATGGCTGAACCAACTGAACGGTGAAACGTGACAGATGTCATCATGTGCATCATGTTTACGTTTTAAACGAGGCACCTTCTTTAGTTTTTGGCTGAGCCAGAGCAACTGCAGATGGAAACAATCCGACCAGCAACCTTGAAAGCTAGAGTATGGAAAAAATGTATCATCTACGAAGCTGAAAAAAAGGAAAAGAGACCTGGACAAGAGCCACACTGCATGCAAACTGGGTCTAACTAAACTAATTATGGCACATTACAAATACGCTGTTTTAAAAGTAGCAAGTGGTCACATGGTGAGAAAAAAATAAGTTGTGTGTTTCCTTTTCATTTTTTTGGCAACTTAAATATCTTTTGGTTTTTATATTAGACACTCCATAAAGCTGATTTCGAGCTCCTTCATTTCTTTTGTCAAAAATTATTACCTGCAGGAAAAGATCATTATGAAAGGTGGAGCAAAAAGATCAGGTCTAAATAAAGGTGAGATCCTAACAACAGCAAAGATTTTTTCCTTTATATTCTGCTACAGTATTAAGTATTTAACTTGAACTGATGTAGAAGTGATTTGTTTTAGCATTAAAATTACATGTAATACTTGAGATGTGTGTGTATGTTGTAAAAGTTATGTAGAGTGCTTATAAAGGAACAAAAGTCAGTTTATTATTATTTATTGCATTAACTGTAATCAAAGACTACAATTATCTATCAGTATTTAAGACCTTTAAAAACCCTTGATTTTGAATTACCTTTTTTTTTTATTGTGAGACCTAAGGGCACTTTCATTATTTGTGCACCCACACACAGAGCCTATACCTATTACTTACAGTCACTGTGAGGTGAGTAAAACAACAATCTAAGCCGGTGAGCCTCGCTGCATGGTGAGGTCAGTTTCTCAGTGTCCTATAAACAGAAGCCCTGGGACAGAGGGCAGGCAAATAATTAGACCAGCAGTGGTATCACTGAGACAAAGTGGGCACGGTAGGCTTTCGTAATTGGGTAGGGGGTTGTGGATAGTGTACTTATTGATTTTTGTTTGATTTTCTCCATAGTCTTCCTCGATAGTATCAGGGCCCCGTGAGCCCAGGAGAGCACTTGAGGCACAGTCCAGAGTAACAGGGTCATAGCAAGGTCATTTTTTTTCTTCACAGCTTCCCCAGCAAAGAAATGGAAATATTTTTTTGGGCAAAAAGATATTGGTTATTATTTTGTCACTCTGTCATGAAAACATTATTACACTGTAGCAATATTAAGGGAACAGACATGGGAAATTACAAGTGCCAACAGAACATGACCTTACCTTACTTTGATTAAATCGTTTCAAAATTTGAGACAAAAAACAAGGTAAAGTGGGTTATTTCAAATCTTCATGGTTCTCACCACCAAAATTAAATCCAATATGGCAGAGGACAGCAGTAACCCAACCTCATCTGTTTTCTGTTTTCAGAGATTCAGAGGCATTAATGCATAAAAAATATCTTGGTAAATTACAAATACCTGCTCATCAAATGTATTTAAATACTTTAAATATATCAAGTGGCTGTAGCAATTATGGCGGGAGCAGTAAAAAGAGTAAGAAAGTCTGTGTAGGGAGGGATGAGTCAAGACTGCGGTTCATGTCTCATGTGAAACCAAAAGTCAATGTTGACTTATTAAGTAAGTTTAATTTAATAAGTAACATCATTCATGAAATGTAATATACTTATTTTAACCCAAACCATGAACGTTTCCTGAACCTAACCAAACTGTGACCATTTTGCACTGACCACGTGTTTAAAGGCATGATATGCAACATTTTCCTAAAAAAAAAAAAAAAACTATGTATGACTCATAATCACTTTCAATCATCATTTCTGACTCACTCGAAGTGATGGCTGGTGGTCTTCAGAGACCTGTGCTTAAATTTCTTATTATTTTGCTGTGCTTGGGACATTTTACCAACCCAAAATGTCAGTATTTGACATCCTGGAATTGAGACTCAACAATAAACTATCTTCCTTGTGGATTAACAGCTCAGCTTGATTCTACCTTAAACATAACGTGACTTATGTCTAATTACTTACATCATGTACTTAAGGTACTGTCATATATGGTCATATATTGTCATATATGTCATTTGTTGTTTTCAGTATTTCAAACACACAAATGCAAGTTCTTAAAGTATTGTTCTTATTTCCTGGCCAGTAAAATACAAATACCAAAATACTCAAAAGTGATTAAATATGTATTTTAAAAACATTTAATTGAAATACTGCTCATCTCTTTCTGTTTGCAGAAGTATCTTCAGGAATAGATGCCACTATTTACAAGCTTTTCAAGCACACATCAGCCTGTGCCATAGCTGTTTCATGTGGAACCATTCAAAGGTACCATGGAGGCTCAATTAATGGGTTCTAGAAGGCTTAATTATTGAGCTAATTCACATGTCACAGTTAAATAAACCTTGTTATTACAGTGCTTTGTCATATACTGAAACATTGTGAGGGAAAATTTGCATCAGCAAAGGATTACAAATTAATGAAATTAGTTTTGAAAGGGGGAGATTACCAAAAACATGCACGCTGGTGCGTACACAAAGCCCTTTAATCACCTCGCACACTCTTTCTCATGCTAGCTGTGTATTTGTAGCAACCCTGCAGTAAAGCAGGTCCTAAGGGAACTGGTGAGGGATAGTCTACGTGAAGAAGAGGATGTGCTAGTGTACTCTCTTTCCAGGTTCCTAGCCTGGGGAACAACATCTGCACGGGTCGCCTGTGCAAATACATCACATGTGCCCTTGGATAAATAAATGAAACTGTACAGGGTATTTTTAGAGCTCTAAAACAGGATTTCTGGTTCCCCCCATGTGCAACACAGCTATACACTTAACGCTTGATAAGTTACTTTTGCTCAGAAAGTCACCAGTTCATCATATAACACCTGACATAAATGTATAATTCTACAAGCATATTTAAAGGTTTTCCGATGTACTTGTGTAGTGTACTGGTCACATTATCGGCCAGATATTTACATGCACACTATAAAATGAATCCTGATTAAAAACAAACAACCAAAAAAACTACTAAGGCAGCAGTGTAATTGTAATTATATGTGTAGTGGCCTTAGAAACAACTTCAGGTAAATAAATAAAAGTACTTCATTGTTCTGGTGTGTTTTTGTGTTCTAATCAAATTAATCAAATTTAGTAATCAGACTAACTTGGGTGAAGGCAAGTAATCTGAAACACTGACAAGTAATCTGGGTCTGTTAATTGTGGTTTGTTTGTGAACTTTTGATTGTAATTAAAATAACAGCTAATGATTAAATAAGTGCATTTAAGCAGATTAAAGAGAAATATATCTTGCAGAACACCATAAACCAGATGCCACCTTAAGACGTACAGGGTCAGTGCATGCCACTTTCTACAACTATAATTATTATAAGCAATTATGTAAATATGATTTTTGTTGTCAAGTCCAATTAAACTGATTCTATCAATAACAAAAATAACCATTTTCCGCATTCTTTTTTTCTTTGTTTATTTATTTATTTATTTTTTACTCCTCTGCTGCTTTTCGTCTTAAGAATTTAATTTCCAAGTGATAATTTGTTCGTCTTGTTGTACAGGAATGTTACTAAGAGCACATTTTCCTAATCTTTTTTACTGCAATTTACCTTTCGAGCAGCAATTCAGTGGTAGACAAAAGAAGAGAAAATCTCTCCTCTATGTGGAGCTGGAAAATATTGGTGTGAAAAGACAGCACCAAAGAGCTCTCTGCCTCAAAGAGAAGATATTTTACCAGCACGCAAAGAGGCACTCTGGGACAACATCTCAAATACGGTGAATACATTTGGGCACCAGAGGAGTGATTTCAACAAGGCACATATACTGCTGGAACTGTAGAAGAAGAATAACCAAAGTCAAGCCTGACACAAATAAAACCCACTGTATACACAAGCTACCAGTGGTGGTTCTGGAGGGAAGCCATTAACTCCCAACGCACACAGAGAAATAAGATGGCTTTTCCCAGGTGGCTTCTGATGAATCAAATCCACTGCTTCATACGGTGACTCGGTTTAGGAACGCCCACATAGGCATACAAGATTAATCCTGTTACTAAATAACCCTGATACCCTGATGAGACCGTTCTCCTGAGCACATTTCACACACAGCATGATACCTCAGATCAGGGATACTCTGCTTGCTTTGCCTGGGTGCACCTTTGCAGAATGACAGCAGGCCAGTGGCCAGTTAATGAACAAACATTAATAATAACTTTATTTATCAGATAAAATGAATAAACATAGAAGGCCCATAACTCATCTTTCCCATCATATTAACTAACTTAAAGTAGTGCAAAGATGAATCAGATATTTTACTTTAGTTGCACATGCTTGTTTCAAAGAATTTATACAACATTAATCAAAGCTGGAACCTTTTTCTTCAGGCAATCACTCAAATGTTGGAATGACTCATTAACATAAACATCAACTGCTCCTACAAGGGACAGAATGAATAACAATCTAAAGGCATAATATGCAATATATTCCTATAAAAATGGTATAGACTCACACATACAGAATCCCTTTTAATAATCACTAATGACCCCCAAGAAGTTTGTGGTGGTATCTGTATCTGCCCTTTGCCTGTTTTCCTTATTTTCTCATCGTGTTGCTGTGCTCAGCAAAACAGCCTCCACCTTTAAGGTCTTTCTGTATGAAACACATATTCATGGGATCAGCAAACAGCTAATCAGCTGTTTAACCGACTACTAAACAGCCTCATTCACTCCATCATACAAAACTGCTATATCTGTCCCAAGAAAAACAGTGCGAATCAATTTATTTTCATTGTGAAATAGAAATGATCAGAGGGTCCCCCAGCTTCCCCTTGGGGGCCAGATTTGTCTTGTGGCCATAAGTTGGGAGTCACTGCCTTGGATAATAAGAAAATAAGGTTTTTGCAGAATCAGCATCAATGGGACAAGTCAGCAGAATTTTAGACAATGTATGTAATAAAGGTGTTGTTGTGATATTACAATCAGATACATCTTCAACAGTTATCTTCATTATCAATGTCCGTCAATTAAGGATGCACCATTTTATTGGCTAAACATCAGTATCAGCCGATATTCATCTTGTTGACTGCAAACAGGATGACATTCACCAATGGCTCTGTGTTGTATTGGCCAAATTGTTGTTTTAAACATCAGTAGCTGTATCATCTAAAAATTTCACAATCAGCGCACCCCGACTGTCAATTATTTTTACTATTATTCACTTTACTAATGACAGAAAACAGTAAAAAGAATCGCCACTACTTTCTACCACAGCCCAAACAGACATCTTATGCAATATACACGAAACAGTACAAAAAAGAGAAAAACAAAACTCCAAGTGTCCAGATAAGAATCACCTCTCCAGGGCAACAGACAGGCAGTCTGTCAAACAAAAGACATGCCTGGGTTGCCACAGAACCGTGCCCTTTTACACCGCCATGATGGCCATGGCGCAAGACTGGTGTGCAGCAGCAACACAGGGAGGAATGAAGAGCGTGGGTGGAGGAAATGCTGCTCATTTAGAATCACAAAGTAGAAAAAATATTGGAATTTTAGTTGCAGTAATAACAAACTTAAATCATTTTTGATATATATTTTAGGTTTGTGTGCCAACTATAGATATGAAATAATTAAACATATAATAAAATGTTCCAATAATTGCACTCAAAACACACAATTTTAGCAATATGCATAATCAAGAACAATCTCAATTCACTTTCAGGTGAGCTTGAGCTGGACAGACCATCATTTAGTAGTTGTAGACTTCATTGCATGTGGTGACAATAATACGACACAGAGACTCCTGAGAGAATAAATCAAAACTATTAACATTTTCCAGCATTTGACAGTGTCTGAAAGAAGCAAAGTTCAGAGTGACAGTTAATAACCCAGGGGGCATTGCACCTCCTACCTTGGAGAGAAAGAGTCTGCTAGATGAAACAAAGACAGTGAAAAATTGATGGAGAAAAGTGAAGATCTGCTGCCCACAGGGAGATGGAAGGGAAAAACAGATTTTTTTTTTCAGTGGAAAACAGCCGACAAATGATCAGTCTGAGTACCGAGATGGATACAAACAACAACCTCTGTTTCAGCGATGGCCCCTTGTCTCCTGAGGAGAAAGGCAAAAGAAAGTGAACACCACTGTCAGCAGTGAAGAGGGCAGCTGATGGAACAAAGTGGCAGATAAATGCTCCCAACCATTGTAGTGGATTCAAATCATCTTCAAACAGCACTGTTTTTGGATATATTAACTATAATTGACCGTGTCCTGGTGAGCAACAAGAAAAGCAGCTCTAAACCCACCACTCAAGCCTCTTCTATTCAACCATCAACACAAGAACAAACAGACAAAATGCACCAGTGAGTAACACATAGCAACTACATCAATTAACAAGTTTATCCGAAACACCATAAGCTTAATATTTGCTGCAAAAAGCCAGTGAAAAGCAGTGGGTCAAGACAGAAGATATATTTAAAAGGTAATGTACTACGATCAGTAAATTGTTCCCCTCTGTTTCTTCTGTGCAATACATGCCAGTCTATACTGTAAGGTGTAAGATTTCTCATATAATTTCAAAATTCTTGATTCAAGAATTGAATCTGAGCAGCAAATTCTTATTTTTAATGTAATAAAAATAATTAAACAACCGTGGATCGTCTCATAGACAACCTGACAGCTATTGCCCCTAAATGCTTGTTGATGTTGTGGAAGACATTTCTTATGTTTAAAAATGTTGTGACGATCTTGTCAAAACTCTTGAGGTGCAGAAGATATCAGATACGATCAGCTGAATTTATTCAATGCCATTTGGCAACCTCTCATTCAGGATTTGGAGAAGATACAGAGCAGAGCCTAATGCCACACACAGATCTTTGTTACCACAACCATGAAGCAGGACCTTTTGTGTGGTATAGCTGGCCGTGGGTGTATTGGGTTTTTGTTTCTTTTTTATTAATTTTTTCCACTGTGTTATTTCCTACAAGTTTTAAAAGGGAATTATATCGCATTATATTGCATTTGTATACTAACCAGTAGTTTTTTTAATATGTGCTAATCTGATTTCTTAAGGACTCCACTCTCAATAAAATATACAAGTCTAATTGGTCTGTGTGGCTTTTTTTCCCTGATCATTTAGAAGACCCCATCTGCAGTCTGCAGAGTTTATTTACACTGTCCACATGTCCCCATATTAATGTGACTAATAAGACACATTAATCCAACGTGTGTTCATGCATGTGCCTACAAGACTAGAAAGTCTGGCATCTGATATTGCTATGAGCTAGTGTCTGATTTTTCTACATGGTCTCGCTAAGGGATGTTTAAATTTTATGCCATACATTTGCTTAAGTCAAAATCCATTTTTATTTCTATAGAGTGTTCCCTCCTTCAGCAAAATATTCAGAAAATTGACATTAATTGAATCCCAATAAATCCACAGCCTGAGCGGGGGGCACTAAATGCCGAAGGGTGCATCAAAACAACTTCTCACAGCGCTACCTGCTGCATTAACTCCACAGAGACGACCCTGTCCTCAGCCACATTACTGTCAGAGGTTACAGCAGGCTTAGAAAAAGAAGCCCTAAGGCAGAGATACTCAATTTGTGGTCTGTGGCCCAAATCTGGCCCCCGATAAGGTGCGGGGCGGCCCTCCACCAACTCACAATGAAGATAAATTATTTCAGACCTTTTGTTTTCCCAAGAAAGGGCCTCTGTTCTCTCTGTCCCCTAAAACTTCTGTCTAGTGTGACATTGATTTCTGTTGGTCAGATTTGATGCTTGGTAAGACGCTGAAAGGACGGATGAATTTGTCTTTATTTTTCTTCCTGATACCAACACCAAATTACTGTGTTTACTCTGCTAAGTGAAAATTGCTGTATGCAAAGTGGCTAATATCAGGTGGCATCATGAGTCAAAAGATGGTAGCTCCAGTGCAGCATTCCTGCCTGGTAGCACCACAAGAAAATGTAATTATCGTTTTATCAGAAAAGTAACATTATTATTAAACACTGTTTACTAACTTGACTTCCTGTGGCCCCCAGGCTCACCAGGTTGATTCCAGGTTGGTTCCAATCATCTCCAGCCAGTTTGTTGGAAAGGGCGCTAAATAACTCTTCAAAGTTAGGCAAAAATCTGGCAAGGTAAAAACTGGCATGGTCATTTTCAGAGAGGTCCTTGACCTTAGATTTTTTGGGGGGATCTATGTTTTTTTGTGATTAAATATGTTATTTATACCAATTCTAATGGTATTTCTGCATACTGGGGTTCCTAAACAGTATTGGCAGGGTTGGGCAGGTTACCTTAAAAATGTAATCCGATGCCCGTCATTACCTGTTAAAAAATGTAGCCAAAATGTAATCCAGGTATCACAATATTAAAGTCATGTAACTTGATTACTGTCCATTACTTTTAGATTACCTCAATATAAAATATAGTGAAATTGTTAAACCTAATGTAGTGTTTTTAGGGCTGCAACTAATGATAATATTCATCATTGATTAATTGGTCAGTTAATCAATAAGTTAGTTGTTTGGTCCATAAAATGACCATAAAATGGTGAAAAATGTAGATCAAAGCTCAAGATAGGATTCCTCAAATGTTTTGTCCACAACTCACATATATTCAGATTACTGACAAAGTGGAGTAACGAGGAGTAAAACACAAAAAATACACATTGTTAAGTTCATTAGTTTGTCCAGCTGTTACTTCATTTCTTGTCTGCAGCCACAATAATGAATTACCATTACTCTCCAGGCCTGAGTACTGGAATATTACAAATCAGACATGTCTGGAAAGCTGAGATTTTTGTTCATTTAATGAGCTCTACTGTATTCATGTGTAATAATGTCAGTGCCCATAGTTGTCATTTCATTGGAGTGAAACTATTTTTTTTATTTGTCTTAACTGTATAAAATAACCTGGGATGTATGGCTTTCCTGGGCAAATTAACAATGAGGGGGTTTCTGAACAATGACCAGAGCAGAAGTGCTCACCGTCCATCAAAATCATTGAAAGATGCAGTCCTCACAGAAATCTCCAAATTGTCAAAAAGTTCCTGATACCAAATCTTTTTTTTTTCTGTGGTGCTCTTCAAGGTCTTGGTGTCTTAATATGGTGTTCTGAATGAATTTCCATTCTTCTCAATTCTTGATGGGTCCACAATAGTTAAATTGTGCACCAAAGCTGTGTAATAAAAACTATCAATCCATCATATACTTCCATGATACATGTATACTCTAAACATTCAAAATTTGATTGGGAATGAACTCAAACACAATTTCATATGATATAATACAATATATTATGGGTTTTGTATTTGGAAAGTAGTAGAATTCTTTGTGAGTTTTCTTTTCTTTACAAAACCCATCTAACTTGTATTGTTGCTGAAGGCTCAGCAAGTTTGTTAAACTTGACCTCTTGTAACGGCACTGTCAACTCTAAAAAGTGATCAGAACTCAGTTGAAGGATTTTTCCTCTTTCCAATGTTGCTGAGGTCTCAAAAGATGTGACGAACAACAACTATTCCAAGTGCACATCTACAAAATAGAACTACTAACTTCAAAAGGCTTGAGGCTTTCATACACTGCATAGGGCACAAAAAGTTTGCAATATTTCCAACTTTGTATGTGTGTGTGAATTACATGATCAAACCTTAACCCTGCTGCTGAGTCTGTGGAACAAGTGCTAATAGAGGGAGCATAGAGCTGTCTCTGTTTTCAGTCCAGTTGTCATTTGAGGGTCATTCTGGTCATATTTGCTGAAGCCTAAAGCATGTTTGAGTTTAGATTGCAGCCCACATGCTTCAGTGAATATGAAGATGACATATACAACAGATTTCTCTTGCACAATAACTTACAGCAGAGGAAGAAATGTAGCAAATAGAACAGTGAAATAACATCCATCAAAGCTTGAGTATTCAATCAAGCTTTTCAGGACTGAAATAAGACATACTTCGGTGCTCAATGCAGCAGGGACTCTACCAACATCAGCTGCAGGAAGTTAAAGTGACTTCAAAGGTAATAGTCACCTGATGGTTGATAATGACAGCAGTCTTTCAGTGGCTGCAGGGCACAGAGACAGCCTCTCTCTAGATAACATGACCATAAGACCATGCCTTCTATCTTATCCCAGGGGACACTGCAGTGTTTCTGAGCATAGAGAAAAAACAGAAATTGGAAAATGGAATTGAACTGTTGCCAAAACTTCCACACTGCTATTAAAAGAATACTCCACTGACTCTTATGATACTGGACTCATAATGAAAGAAATGATCAAAATGGAAGTTTTACAAGCAATTTTCCTCTTCTTAATTCCATACATTCATCTTCCTTGAGTAAACCTGCCACCTACATAACCCACGATCATGCCTGGGATTTCATTTATTTAAAGGGCAAGGCCACTTGGCCTTTGCCATTGTCAGTTTTTTTTTTTTTTAATTTCAATGATTTCTTTTGAGCCTTGTACGCCTTTATTGTATAGGACAGCTGAAGATGTGACAGAAAAGGGGGAGAGGGAGTCAGGGATGATATGCAGCAAAGGCTGGAGTTGAACCTACGGCCACTGCATAGGACTGACAGCTTCAGCACAGGAGGAACATGCCTTAAATGCCATGGCAGCAAAGCCATCAAATAAAACAATAATTTTAAGTCCACTGAAATGATTAATTAAGCTTTAAGGATTTATTTATTTTAGATTTTGATATATTGTTTGAGAAAATCTCTCATTATGATCACTTAAAAGTGTATATACCATGGATCTAGCTGTTCGTCAGTGTTAACAGAGATAGCAGCCTGCAGTATAAGCCACAGAATTGTAGAGTATATATCACGTCAATACTTCTGTCAATATTCCCACTCTGTCATTCTTGAACTTATCCTGAGCGCCGTTTTTTCCGCTGCAAGTCTGCAGCTTGGTTTTCCAGCAGCTCATACCAGGCGGTGTATTGCCCAATCAGCATCTCAACAAAGACACTGATGTTTAAAAACTGTATTGACAGGAAAGAGGCAGAGGAGAAAACAGCTACATCAGCTAGGGTAGTGCAAGCGGGACATCAAGGCCACTGTGCAAGCTGCTAGGCAGATAATTTTTTGAGGGGAATGAGGCCAAACTGAGGGTGCATGTTGGCCATTGTGGCCACCAAGAAATTCCTGCCCTTCCCACTGTGCAATTTGGTAACAGTGTGTCAGAGGTCTTGTCTAAGGGAACTCCCGATTTGTGAAACTCATAAGATATATATGCTTTGTGACTTCATTGTACATGTTGTACAACTAATTATGTTTTATAATGTGACAACGTTGTGGTTGAGATTTGGGTAGATTTAGGAATGCCTAAGGCAGGAGTCTGCAACCTTTATGATCAAAAGAGCCATTTTTGGCTAAAAAAGAGAGGAAAAAAATCTGTCTGGAGCTGCAGCTATTAAATTTTCTCTTTTCCCTGAAGACTTTTTTTTGGAGGCCACAGCTTATGTAGACTCAAGAGAACGAGCCACAATCAGAATTTAGAGGAAAAGACACAGAGCCATAGACACAGTCTGATGCATATTTTAGCTGATGAAATATTAACACTTTTTTTAAATCTGGTGTACAACATACTGCAATAGATTTTTGAGTTCTGTGCCAAACTCAAACTTTCACAAACTTTCTACTGACCTTTAGTTGAGATAATATACTATTCTTCTTTAGATAAACTTCTAGTAAAAGTTAAAGTTAAGAGAAACTTTTTCAAGATGCCGTCACAGTTAACTGTGAACTTGATTTGTTACTATTTTGTTGCCTAAGAATTAAATGGTTTACGCTATAATTTTTTTAAATACAACATTTTGGGGTTTGTAAAACTCAAAGTTTTAAGTTAATCTAAAGAAGAAAAGTAAATTATCTCAACAAAAGATCAGTACTTGGTAAAACTTTTTCAAAACAGGAATTTGATTTGGGCTCAAAACTTATTGTAGTATGTTGGCTTCAAATTTGGAGCTGTCTCAACTTTTCCAGAAACAATGAAACATGAAAAATATTTAAGAAATATAATGGTATTCATTTCCATATAATTTTTTCCAAAGTCAGAGGGAGCCACTGGAGAGGAGCTAAAAAGCCACATGTGGCTCTGGAGCCTCAGGTTGCAGACCCCTGGCCTAAGGTATCCACAAGCCACTAGCCTCATATGGATAGTTCAGATATTTTGAAGTCAGTGTATTACCTACAGTGGATGCATTTCACTGTGGACACGATAAGCAGCAAAACATGTTTTAGCCACTTAAAAAAGGCCCTGCTCAAAAAATCAATAACAGTTTAAGTGTATAGTTTACATGGAATAGTTTCACAGCATTATCTTGCTATCTTTTCCATTGGGAAACCACCATTTTTCAGCTAAATATCATTCTCTATTGCTCAACCAAATTCCAAAATCATTCATTTCACCTTGCAGAACTGCTGCAGCATCTGGGCGTTTTTTGTCCATATGTCATGGTTTTCATTGGCCCATTTGCAGTCAGATAGCCCTATTGGCTACAAAAATGCAGATGAAACATTTGGTTATTCAAATTGTACTCAGTGCTCAATTATAATATCAAAAGAAACTAGTGTAATGCTTTCTTAAGTATGAGTTTAAGTACATATTTGAGAATATACTCATAAAAGTGCAGTAATACATTGACTATCGATAAGTACCACTTCAACTAATCAGAACTATTCTTTTGAGCAGACATTAGGAGGAGGCTACAGAGGCCTGGCAACTTTACTTCTGTCTAACTCCACACCAAAAGATTTATTTCATTTTCAAACTTGTAGCCTCCATCCCCACCCAGCGCTGACACACTTGAGGCAGTTTATCAGGTTTCACGCAGCTCCTTCTGGAGCCACAAAAGGCTTTCAAAAAACTTTTCACATATGTATTAGTACTTCCCAAGACGTGTAAACAGACTTTGATGTGTAAAATCGATGGAGTTCTGCTTTCAGAATTTCAGATGTCAGAAAAAACTGAAACAGTGACCTTTGGGTTGAGATTGCTGTTTGCTGACAGTGTGTCAGCTCTTTTTTTAGGTTCCTCTGTTAAGCTACTTAAATGTGTGAATCAAGGGGTACTGCAAAGCCAAAACTAGCACTCAGTGGGAACACAGAGCATGTAATTCAGGGGACAGCACGTCTGACATTTGACCACTTCCTGCAGCCTTTGTGTTAATGACAGTAATTGGTAAAATTATGGACGATACCACTCCATCACAGGCGCACGGCCCTCCTCTCTCCTTCTATTTACTTTCCTCCATTTCTTTTCTTTTACTTGTCTAACTGTATCCAATAAATCCCTCATACTGCTGCTGTGTTTCTTCTCTGTTTTGCTTTGTCACTTGGTTATTCTGAATGTCAAAACATTAGAACTACAATAGCATTTCCTCAATAGTACTACAGTCTTTTCAGACATTTTCTAAGAGTCCTATTGCTTCACATAGAAGAGGGGATGATGGAACATAGTATCTCTACAGCCCTTTCATAGTCAACGTTTCATTTCAAAGCCCTGAGGGGAAAAAAGCGGTTCAAAGGGGCTGAGGGCATAATGAGTGACAGTAGTCGCTGCCAGTACGAACAATCCAGGTGTCACTCAAGCAACAACGCTCTTTACACAGACTTATTCAGCCCTGACAAATGAACACAGGCTGTTTGAAAGTCACTGAGCTGAATAAAGCAGTTAAGTCCTAAGCCTCTTTTTTATCTTTCCCATTTTCTTTAGTTGGCTCACAGAGGTCCCAAACCTCTGCACCTTGGTTAGGTGCCCCCACCCTGTTGTCGGACTCATACTTGAATGGTTCAAAATTGCCTCTTGGATTGCCTTTCAGAAAATCCCTCAAGAGGACACTGGAGCAAAGTCTTTTAATTTGCATATCTATCTCAACAATGGACACGACCAAATTGTTGGAATATTGTGGCCGACATAAGAGAATGAGTGTGTGTGTGTTCTTTTCTTCTTTATAGCAGAAACACATCACAGATATACAAACTGACCCAGGTGTTGGAAAGAGTTTTATGAATGCAATATCTAGTCCTAATAGAACACTACAGGGTGATTTCAAACTATTTCCATGTCCAGTTTTCTGTATGTTTCTAAAAATCTGAGCATATTACTTATGTGATTCCTAAGGGATTTTTTGTTATTGCAATCCTACTACAGCTAATGAGCTTATAAGACACATGTGATTTAAACACACAATATGTAAGTTCTGCCACTAGGGGCCTTGCACAGTAATGTTATGGTTTTCATGTTACGTTTAGTCACATTCACTGCTCTTCCTCACTCTCTGACGTATCCGACAGAACCTGTGTTTTCCCAGAAGTTACAGCATCTGCCAGTAGCTAACAGGAAATACACCATTACCTTGAATCGTTTATGGATTTTTCTGGATTTGACTACTGTCGGAAGCATTTGAAATGTATAGCTTTAAGTCGTAGACAATTTGTTAATTTTCAACAAGGGGGAGGATCCAGTTTGTTTTATTGACCTGCGACTAGCAAATGGACTCATGAACATCTGTTTTGGTTCTGTACTTTTTAATACATGGCACCGCCCCTGTAGCTATAGTTTAGAGCAGGGGTCTTCAACATTTTTCAAGGCATGGATCCCTCACCTAAAAGAGTTGCTGTTGCACAGTAATTTGGGTTATCTAGATTTTGTCAATGTTGTGTAAATTTAACGTTTTGTTGAATGAATAGGATGATTTAGTTTTGCTAATAATGTTGGATTTATATCAGTGGGTATTTTTTTACACCCCCTAGGGGTGGCAGACTTCTGTTTAAAATGAGGGTTATAGAATATTAGAGATCCAAGATGAACCCGACAGAAGGGCGGGACTCAGAGAAAAAGTCACATCTAAAAATCCATCTGATATTTCAGCACCATGGACAGCGCCACTGATTTATCAGTACACCACATAGTTAGGCCACTGATATGTCAGTCAGGTCCATAGATTCTATCTTACACAAACCTCAGTCTGATAAAGGATCCATGAGTCAGGCAGGCTAGACTTACATATTCAAATAAACAAAGCTTATGCTCCTGCACTCCATTTGTCACTATAGCAGGTTAGCACAGGAGATGCAATATGGCCATTTTGCAAACAAGAGGGATAGCATCTTTCCTCATCCCCCTCAGATCGCCTCCTGGTATTTTGTTTCTCATTTTGAAAGAGATAAGTGAAGATATTGCAGCCACGGTAGATGTAATATACATAGGTACCCCAGTAATTTTCTGATTTTCACTGTATCTTCATTGCAAACTACAGGCACAAATTTTAACAATACACAATCACACACTAGTATCATCAAAGTAGACAGCATACATCTTTTAAGCATTGGCTCGATCCTCACATCCTAAGTGATTGATAAGATGGCCACTGGCACACAACAATTTGTCCCATATCTAAAAATAACTACCCGTCTTACATTGTAATCACACCCTACTGCCTGATCTTGATTCAGAGCGACAGTGCAACAGAAGATAAAGTTTAAATCAGATCAATCATATGTAGATGTGACATTTAACACCAACAGTAGATTCCCAGCAGCTGGAGGATGAAAGTCATGTTTGAACATTTGACGGGCAAACTCCACTGAGCCTCCTGTGGGAAGGATTAGCTCGCAGGGTCGTGATGCAACATACTTGATGAAAGACGGCCACTGAATTTGTATATTAATATAATTAACTGGTGAAAAATAACAATAACTTATGAGAGACATTGGTTTCATTACGTTTGATCAAAACCATTTTTTTCATTATCTGAAGAAATTATACCTGCTAATAGAATGTTTGAGGTTTTAAAGGACCAGTGTGTAGGATTTAGAAGCATCTACTGATGAGCAAGCAGATTACAAACATGTAGCCTCACTCTCCCTTTGTAAGCATGTAGGAGAAACGTTAGGGATGCAAAACTGCAAAATGTGAAAGGTCCTATTTAGAGCCAGTGTTTGGTTTGTCTATTGTTGTCTACTGTAGAAACATGGTGGTGCAGCACAACACCTCCATGGAAAGAGACCCACACCCTCTGTAGATGTAAAAGCCTAATTTTAAGGTAACAAATACAAGTGATTATACACAGAACAGGAAAACATACTTTTTAATATTATATTCCAATTATGTCATGTACTGCCAATAAATCCCCATGAATCTTACACACTGGACCTTTAATCTTAGTAAATGTATAAAAAATTTAAGCGTTCACAAAGAGTAATTAAGTTATTTTCATTTTTAAAACTTTACATAATTTCAACTCCAAGCAGTGCCTGTTGTTTACAATTACAAGACACCAGGAGGAATTTAAAAAAATAAAGGATTAGGAAAGATAACTGGAAAATTTAAAAAGGTGTGATACACACACTGAGGGGATAATACAGGGAAAAACAAACACAAATTTGTTTTAACTTGTTGGAGATGGAGCCTTCAGCCATAACACAGAAACAGGCATGATGCCCACACTAGTTTTTATCTTACTGGTAACTTCAATAATTAGTCTTGTGAGATATATCTTTCTTTTGAAGAAATTAGGATATTTTGGACCAAAAATTAATACACTGCCTAGTGCTGTTGTGGTGAATTACAAATTTGGTGCCACATTTCTGTAAGAACTGATTAATTTTATACTATGTGACAAAACTGAGTTGGTATCACTTTATATTACAGCTCTGTAATAACAAGGTAAAAGTGGGATAATAGTTTGATAATAAAGAGGTAATAATGAATTAATACCACGTAATTAACAAAGTAATAACCAGGTAATAGCTTGGCATTAAAAATATCTTGCAGCCAATAGTATTTTGGTAATAACAAGCAAAACTGCTAACAGTGAAGTGGTTATGCAATATTTGGTTTTAAACCTGAAAATAATAATAGTAATATAGGTTGATGTTTTCACAATATTAGGCTTCAAAATCTGATGAAAATTCTTTGAATTCAAAACTGGTATATTATTATGCTAAATTCATCCTTCCTTATATTCCAAACATTCTATTTTGTTTCAAGGTAATATTGTACAAATTATGTTAAACGCTGTGAATTGTTACCTGGAAATGTAATATAAAGTGCTACCACTGGGTCTATTGAGTAAAAATAGCTTTCATCATCATTACCAGTAAAAGGAGAGGGTAGAGTTTGTACAATTGTGTGTAAATTGAATATTTGTGTACTGTGTATGCAATTACTATAACTTTTATTTCCATTTTAATTAACACCTCCGCAAGTTATTGGGAAAAATTGGACAATGAATACAAATATAGTCAGTGAAGATGCCACAGCAGTTGAATGTAAATGAGACAGATATATACAGGTTGAACATTTTGAAAAGTTCCTTTCTGACAGAAGCTCATGGAGAAGATTGGAATTTTGCAGATTTAAGACTTGATAAAAGTTGACAGTTTGCTAATAAATCATTGATCCCTGCGCCTCATTAGTGTCATGAATTACAACTGAAACAGACAAAAGAAAAATGTACAACTTCTGCATGAAAAGCATCTCAAGGGGCTTTGAATTTAATTTCAGTTTCTCCTCATCATGAAGCCTAACTCTTCCACTGGGAATAAATTATGCTTGACTGTATAGGTCCTCTCTCTTCTCGATGAGAATATTTCAAACATTATAACCACCCAGAATTACAATTAAATCAAGCTTCTCTTCTAAATCTTCCAACCTATGACACTGCCTCCATTACTCTGTCCAGCATACAAACCCCACAACCTTTTCTGACCTTTCTGAATGGACGTCACCCTCAGCTAAAAGCCTGCATGTTTAACAGGCCCTGCGGACTAGCATCTGTGCACCACTTTGCACCGCTCTCGTGTAGACGACACTAATAAGAATTGTGAGAGGCAGCACCTTATGCCCCAAAAATGAGGCTTCATTTTCCATCGTGCTGAAGAAGACTTTATGATCAATTTAGCATGTGTGTCAGTTGCTAAAAAAGGCCATTTCTAAGGAACAAAGGAAAACTTGCTTTATATTCAACCCAGAACCTCTATGCTGGCAAGAAACTTCAGTGCCCTCAAGCGAACAAATGTTCCATCGTCTGCCTTTCACAAACCTTTAGATCTCTGTGAATGTCAGCAATATTATCCTCCCACCCCAGTCCCCAATCCAGTCTGAAGGCCTGGCCACCACGCTCAAATCAAGTCTCAAGATGCCAAGGTGTCTGTGATGTAGCCCACTGTTAAAAAGCCAAGGCACTGAAGAAAAACACTGGGGCCGATCGATGGTCTGACTAGGCAAATATCAGGCCCGGCCATGGGGCAGCGACTCAAAGTGTCTGACAGACAGAAATCATTCTGCCATGACAGGCCAGGCATGCTAAATGCTGATGAGCTTGTCTGAAAAGGTCTCACCACTTGGGATATTCAAAGTGTCAGCTACCAACAGCATGCTTTATTCACCAAAAGACACCAATTTAGAACAGTTTATGCTGGTATGCTGCTTATGTCAAATGCAAGCCATATTTTAGCAAAATATTGTTCTCATCGATATAGAAAGTTCCATATCTATGGATGTTGTTGAATTTTATCTACTAATAAACTATTTATAAGGGATGCATGATATTAGATTTTTACCATTATCCCATATATTGATATTTTCCAACTCATTTTGGCCAGTTGCAGATACCAAACTATGTACTTATATTTTCCACCTATTTGTTTCTCCTGTAGTGGAATTAACATATTATGATTCCCACTCTTATCGTGAAATAATCAAAATGTACACATTCACTGGGCAAAGGAAAACTACTGCTGACAGGCGTTTGCTGCTCTCTTTGTTCTTTGAAAATTTGTTGTTATGATGAACATGACGGCTCTTAGATGGGCAATTAAAATTATATCATTGATGTGAGGAATGTGATTTGGCTCCTCCTCACATGACCAGCGCTGAGCCATCGCAACTAGCAACTTTTCTATCCGTTAGGAAAAAAAAGACTCCACGCCACAGACTACTAGTGTTACATGTGCAAAATTAAAGAGGATTTTTTTTTTTTCGACCACTCAAACCAGCAGTATATCAATTTCTGGCCCACACCAAAACTTTATTTCAAAGCCTTTATTGGCCAGTGACATGCAGATATTATTGTGCATCTCTGCTATTTAAAATGAAGTCAAATGCTGTAGTGTCTCATAGGTTGTCGATATAGCCGATATTCATGCTATCGTGTGTTTGTGTGTGTGTGTGTGTGTGTGTGTGTGTGTGTGTGTGTGTGTGTGTGTGTGTGTATGCATGCATCACGAACAGACCTGAGGCTTGCATTGTACTGATCTCACATACTACTGGACTGATCAACTTAGTTTACAGTTTATGAAAAAAGACAGCTGTGGTCATAGACATTATGTTTTCATGTCATATCTTTCTTGTGAATGTAATATCTCAAGAACACCTTGAGGGAATTTCTTAAAACTTGACACAAATGTCTACTTGGATTCAAGGATGACCTGATTAGAATTTGGTGGTCAAAAGTCACGGTGACCTCACAAAACACGTTTGACAATAATTCATACAAATAAAACAAATAATTCATCACTTGCAGTGATGCAGAGTAACTGCTCACATTTAATCAGTTATATGTAATTAAATCATAAAATAAATGTAATTATCCATCATTATCCATTATAGTTCTAGTACTATTCAAAATTCTGGTGATTACAAAAATGGTTTACATCTAAATATTCTTTTTGCGTTGCCTGGTGGAGATCTGCATTCTACTGAGTAACCTCTTCTTGTTTATAAGCTTTTAGCAGTTTAGCAGTTTTAAATCACTTAAATTTCCCCTGAAACCTGAAGTCATGCAGGAAATGATTCTAGGGCTTGTTAACTCTCATTCCCAGATCATCAAATATTTCATACATTATAATAATTTTGGAGTTTTCTTGTTATCAATCTTCTTTTGCTTTTCAGAAAGGAAGTGGCTCAGGTAATACATGTGGCTGTATTACAGTAAATGCTTAAACAATTTCAAAATGGAGAGTTGTTTTAGCCAGTTCGATGGCTGCAAAAATGCTCAGATATATTTTAGGATTCAGTGCTGCCTCTCAGAGAAAAACAGGTTATCTGTGTAAAGGTCCATTCTGGGTGAATCCTGTGACGCCAGAGAATGGATCTCCAGGAGGTAACACAGTGTTGGATATTGCAAGATGGAAGAACTGAATTTCACTGTGAATATTACCAACAAAATTGACTCAAGTGTTGCACAGTGTGTTTTGAGACCGGGGGGGATAACATCATCCCTGCTGAGTTACTGATATTCAAGATCGCACAGCTGCATTTAAATAACTACATGGCTGTCTTAAAATAATATACCACAGTGCAATATCACTTTGAAAATGTACTGCTGAAGTCTGTCAGAAAAGAAAAAGGCAACAGCTGCAAACTCCACCTGCGCTGAACAACTGTCCATCTTGAGTTACACCCAAATATCTGATTCATGTATTTTAAATGAAAGGGGTTTCCTGGGCCTCTAAACAAAACCACATGACCCGGAATCAACCATCTCTCTGGGGTTCATGGCTGTGGCTAAAATGTGCTGTCTAATGGCAGAAACCCCACACCCATGCTCTCCTAAATCATTTTTCCTTGGTCCAAGGTTTATCTATCCACTAAATTACATGGAAATAAATTCACATATTAGGCACAGAGATTTTCTACCACCAAAGAGACAGACAGACGACTTGTACTTTTATATATATTCTGCCTTCCAAGCCTGCCTTCTTCCAGAACAGCTCAATATGGACATGAGCGTTTATGAGTAAGATTTTTGTTCAGTCACTGCATGTCAATAATAGCTGCAGGGGCAATAATGGACAAGGATAGACAGCCACCCACATGAGATATTATAGGCAGAGCCAATATTGGATATTACAATTAACATACTTACTGTCTAACCTCAGTTTGTGGAGTTTATTCAATACATGTAGCTAAATTAAGGCTGTCTAGAACAGCTACAACAGCCTGCAGCAAACACAGCCTGCAGTTTATGAAGTTCAGTTTTGTTTAATCTGTTTTAGAGACATGTGAATTACACTTAGCAGTCACTTTGAAGGCTGTTGGTGCTGTTGAATTTTTTTTGCATTGTACTGAGAGGTATTTCTTATATTTTGCCCACCCCAATATATTTCTATACTTACTGCAAATGTATTTTGACATTGGTTATTGGTTTCCTCAATTACTAATAATCTGTATAGGCCAAGAAAAATCTATATTTGTCAACCCTTAATTATTATTCTATCTGATTCAACAGGTATCTATTCACAGTTTCTATTTATGTTACAGATTTATGAGTAGGATAATTAATAACAAAATGCAACAGTGCTTTCCATCAGTATTGTAGTACTCAAGACTGGTCTTACAACCACTTTTTGAAGGTTTTGGTCTTGTCTCTGTCTTGACCGCCTTTTTACTCTGATTTGTCTCAGTCTTGGACATGCATGCAGGCATGCACCCCCTAATAACTATCCCTCCACACCAGGTCTTGGTTTTGACTTGGTCTCTCGGTTTAGGTCATCTTGACTACAACACTGCTTCCCATTATATGGAGTTACACGACTACAACTAACTACAGGCAGTAATTGTTGAAACAACACAGTAAATTAAATGTGGCAAGTGTAGAAACAAAGATCAGAAGAAGATTTAACATCGCTGGTGAAGGAAACTGATCAGTCCAGTTTGATGACTGTGTAAGCTGACCTTTCAGACAGGCTAAGTGCCACTGGAGCGGAGCCAGATCTAAACAGCGTCCAAGCAGATGGTAGGGCCAGCCAGACAGGACACACAAACACATTCCTCCAGCAGAGGCAGAGTGATTGAGACAACCTGTGGTGCTGCCACCTGTTTTAGCACACCGCATAATTAAACCACATCCACACAACTCTCTCCTCATCACAATGACTCACTTTCCCAGCATCCTTCGAGCAGCACTCAATGAGATCATTTATCATAGAGTGCTAAAACGAGCTCAAATTGTTCTCTTTCTTTGTCTTTTCCAAGTTCACTCCACGTCTCATCTCCTCTCCCACCATAAATCTCTTCCTGTTGTAGAACCTCACATACACACACACCTCCCAACCCTCCAGGGGATGCCGCAAAGAAGGCGTGAGGAAAAGAAAGGATTTGACGTGCTCTGCTCTTCACAAAATACATTTTAACTTTGTGCAGCCTGAAAACACACAGTATGACTCAGATGTGCATGTGACGATCATGAGGTTAGATATTGATCATTTACTTGACGTATGCCCACCTTTGAGTTAGCAATGATTCATTCTATCACACACACACACACACATTTCCCATCACACATTTCCATTTCTGTTTTCCTAACACTAAAATATGTACACAGGCGGTGGTTCAAAGTGGTTATTTACTGCACCTTTAGCTCCATTTTCAATGTGAAATATCATTGAGAAATAATGAAAATTATTTTATAGATGGTCATGAGCTGAGTCAAAATAGAAAACACTGAAAGGCCATTATCTATATCTGTAAGCTGTGTTCTCTAAAGGTTTTAATGGTGCTTCATGCTCTGACTCAGTGTGCAGCAAAGACACTTTGTGAAAACACTGAGGCCCATGGGACACATATGTGATGGGCTTGAGGCTGATGCTGATGATGCTGGCTACGTGAAGATACAACTGTGATGTGTAGGGATTATTTCTGCTACCTGTACATTTAGATTACAAGATTTCATGTACACACCTGAGTTTGAAAACCCAGATGCATAGAAATCTGTCCATGCATGGGTAATTTTATGTCAATTATCTCATTATATCGTATATTTTCTGAATGAAGGATATGCCTTTGCTTGCAAAAAAATTGCATTTGCAGTTATATGCAGTGACAAAAGTGATTGCAATTTGAAGAAAAGAGTCCAACAAGCAATAATACCTTGATGTAGTGCCCTAGGCGTGGGTAAACTCTTCTTACTCCCAGAAGGATGGAGAAAAATGTCCTGTGCGGGAACGACGTAGTGACCACATGTGTGACTTCAGGAAAGGAAAACACATTAAAGCCCGAAGTCTCATAGCTCTTCAGAAGCTCCTCGTCCGCCTTGTTTTCACCCTCGGTCAGAATGCTGCCGACAACGTAGCGACACTGTGGTCCCGGCACCTGAATACAAAGATCAAATGAACAAATAAAGATTGTTAAGAGAATACACTTATAGACTTATGGTTATGAAGGATAGATAGATAGATAGATAGATAGATAGATAGATAGATAGATAGATAGATAGATAGATAGATAGATAGATAGATAGATAGATGCTCACACTAGTAGTCTTGCCAGCATTTGACCTTTCTGTGTTGTCCTCATTATAATGATTCCAAATACCATAATTACATAGAGACTCCACTATGACAACAGCAGCACTGACTGACAGATTAATGCTGTCAAGCAGAAAATGCTATCTGACTCTTTCAGAACAGTTCCTAATGTTTGCTAGTGTTTTTGTGCAGGAACTGATGGCACAAAAACACTACACTGTACATCACCGCTCCTCGTGTCAGTCAATCTCTCTGAAAAACTCTGAAAAGCCACCTACCATCAACATTTCCAAAGTACCTGTCTCTGAGGACCGATGAGTCATCAACACTAGAGTGTAATGTAAGGCAAAAAATAATGCACAAAACAATGTGATGTTAGCAAAAAAAAAAAATCCTCTCTCTCTATCTTCTCTGATGTCAGCCAGGTGCCAAATTTTAAGAGAAAATGTGCTCATCAGTCAGAGATTTAATTGGAGCATTTGGCAGTGAAGCAATTTGCTCCTTCCTCCATTCTGAGCACCCTTCTGCCCATTAAAAACAGAAGAAAAGGGAGACACTCTTTACAAATGAATACTCCTGGGACATCCAAGACTTTCTCCCCACTGTGCTGAGCTGAGCAGCACTGAAGGCTCATGTAATAAATAAGCCGGAATGGTCCAATTTGTTCATAAACCTATCAATGCTACGCTTCATGCACAACCAGCGTGTCTGAGAATGCCTATTTTCTCCTCTGTTCCTCAGCATGCAAGGCCAGTCATGAGTAGAGCTGTGGTGTTCACCAAGCACTGCAGACTGAGCTCATTTTTAAAAGTTTCAAAACCACAAAAAATACTGGAAGAAGTGAGAAATCTGCAAACATTTCTGATCTAAGATTTGTCTGGTATCAGCAGATGGAAAACAGATGACCAATTTGGAGTGTTGTTATGAATACAGCACACTAGTCAAGTTTAGTCTCAGCTAAATAAAGAAGGCAACAAACCACGACTATGCAGTTTAATGATGGAGCATTTTCTTAAATAAACACTCTGCACTTATACAATTAGCTTGACTGAATGTGTGTATGTTTATGTATTTTTATGTGTATATGTGTATGGATGTCTGTCTATTTGCACATTTTGCTCTTTTATGTAAAGCACTCTGAACTGCTTTTGTATGATATGGTGCTATACATATAAATTTTTGAATTGAACTGAATTAAATGTTTTGGATTAACAGCCATCACACCCTATAAAGACACTTGAGTTGAGCACACCATTCTTCTGTTTGTTAGGTTAAAGATAAAATACTGATGATATGCATTGGTGTAAGTACACAACAATGAAACTAGTACCCTACAATGTGACATTGCTTAGCAACGTCCCGGTTAAATAAAGGTAAAATAAAATCAGTAAAAGAACTTTTCAAAACCGATGGTCAAAGATCGATATTACTTCAGCAACAAAAATATGCAATATATAGAGGATGATATAATGAGTCCACACACTGATGAAAAACTAGCTGATTTGAATTTTGTAAATTTTTCAGATAAATTCTGATTGTCAGAGTCAGTTCTTAATTTGATTCTATCATGCAATTAATAACCTTACCAGACCCTGTGAGCATGTTACAAATTTACCCTCTGGGTAGAGCTACAACTAATTGATCAATTAGTCCATTGAGAAAAAAAAATGCAGGTTTTTTGATAATTGATTAATTGTGTGAGCTGTGTTTAAAGCTGGGGTAGGCAGTTTATTTTTTGCCAACACTGGGCAAAAGTCAGACTTCTGCTTGGCTCTGTTTTCAGGCTTTTAAGAATCTAGCCCGTGACAGGAGGCTTTGGCCAATCACAGGCCAGTAAGACAGCTGACTGTTGAGTCTTATTCCAAAAATGAAAGTATTTGACGACCTGTGAATAAAACTCAATACTCAATCATCTTTGAGCCACCACAGCATCTGTAATGTGACGACATGGAAATGAGACTCAACAATCAATTGTCTTTCTCCAGAATTGCTCACAGCGCCTTTAAATCTTTGTAAACTGAATATTTTGGGGTTTTAAACTGTTGGTCGAACAAAACATTTAATAGCATCAACAAGGACTCTTTATTTGTGACAAAGTTTGTATTTTTTTTTTCTTCTTTCACTTTGGAGGTTACAATTCACATAAACGAGTCACAACAGAATTTGAACGTATATAGCTTTTCTATTCATTTCATACATTGCTTTCATTCACTTACTGTCGTGAAATAAAGTAACATACCAAAAATAAGTGAATAAGTACAAATAAATAGTACATATATCTGTGTGCTCAGGACATGCATCAATGCACTTAAACAAATCACATATTAAAATAACAAGAGAAGAAAAAAACTGAAGCTGAATAATGTGATGTGCATCTTTCACTACATTTTATTGACCAAACAATTCATCAATTATTTGAGAAAATGTCTTTGTATAAAGGGAAACAATAACCAACAGGCTAGATTTTGTGATTTTTGTGATTTTTTTTTTCTATTGTTAGTTTCCAGCTCTATTCCCAGGTAGAAACCCTTCAGTTTGAGTCAAGTTGTGGGGAAATAAATGCTGGATTCAGTTTGATTTGAGACGAGTTTCCAAGCCAAATATTAGATGTGTTGTTTTCTCTTGCCATTTTGTTTATTTTTAATGCATGAAGAGAAGCAGCTCTGTCAAAACACTTCTAGCGTAAGTTAAATCTTTTTTTATCTTTTAGCGCTTACGTTCCTGCCATGTGTTGGCAGCGTTGTCAAGCATGAAGCAACAAACACACATAAAACAAACATACACAAAACTTGTGGTTGTACACATGATATTTAAGTGATGACAAGTAAACAACGACTTGTTTGTCCAGTAAATCCGGTTGGTACTATAATGCTTTGGATGCTCAGTGGCAGCTATGAAGGGCAGATTCAATAAAGTCTGAGAGAAGAAGAGATGATCTCTATTAAATACCCATAAGCCCTAAATAAACATCTACTTATCACTCCCAAATCAATAACAGACAGTCACCACAATCAAAAGAGGAGTCAGTGGAGCTGGTCAAACCAAAAAATAACGAGTCAAACACTTTGAATACAAAACATATTGATCTTTAAACATCCAGTTAATGGCCTGACTGATCTTTTTAAAAGAACCACAAGAATATTCGGGAAACTTTACACAAGGGTATTTTTTGACACTTTGGATGTTTTCAGGGCTCACAGTGGGACGTCTGAGCCGAGCGGATTTATTAATCATCACAGCGCTCCATGTAGGGAGTCCAGAACAAAGCACCACCACCAAAAGCACAAGCCTCTGTCCACAATCTTTGTTTTGCCTCTCTGCACTCATCAAGACACAAGTGTGCGGTCTTTTGATGTTTCTTCAATACACTGACAGCTCATCTGAAGCAAAAAGTTCCGGAAATTCTACTGAAGGAGCCACGTCTCTGGGTCTCTGCTGCACATGTGCTGAATTGACTTTGGTAAGACAACGGGGTAAGAAAGGCAAACCATCTTCACCAGCATACAAAGTGTTTTCCACTCAGTAAGGCTTCCGTTTTAAATGTTTTACAATGACTTTCTGAAAGGGCAAGTGTTAGAGAGATTTTCTTCTGTTTCATCATTCAGCACAAAGACTAACATTCAGACTGATGCACTTTTTTTTTTTTTGCACGTTTCCTGACCGCCCCTCCCCCCCGCTGCCAGCTTTCATCATACTGTGACCTAAACATGGTCCCTGAAGATGGCAGACACATGTCATCTCAACACACTCTTAGATATAAAGATGCTAACTAGAACCCTCACCTCGTCCCTACCGGAGACCTACCAAGAGTTCTACCAGAGTTCTACCAAACTCAGGGTGGTCTATCGAGAACCTTTTAATATTCCAAGGGTTTTATCTGGAGGAGACTCAAAGGGTTCTACCGAGAACCTTTGGATATTTCATTTTATGGAGTTTTATGTAGAATCGACATGGGGGTTCAACTGAGAACCTAAAGAGTTTTATCTAGAACACATTCAGGGAGTTCTACCAAGAACCTTTTTATATCACAAGGGGTTTTATCTAGAAAATACTCAAAGGTTTCTACCAGGAGCCTTATTCCAAGGCCTTTATCTTCAGCATACTCAGATAGTTCTACTGAGAACCTTCTAATATGCCAAGTATTATATCTAGAACACACTCAACGGGTTCTACCGAGAAGCTTTTTATATTCCACAGATTTTATCTAGAGCCAACCAAGGGGGTTGTACCAAGAACCTTTTTTATATTCAAAGAGTTGTATCTAGAATACAGCAGGAGGTTCTACCGATACTCTTCTTATATTCCAAGGGTTTTATCATGAACACACTGAGGGGGATCTAAGGACAACCCTTCTAAATTATGGTACAAAATACAATTGCCAAACCCATTCTTCAAAAAAGGGTTATTCAGAAGCAACTGGTTCTGAGTAGAACCTCATCCCTTCAGGAAGAACCCTTTTGGAACCCTTATTTCCAAGAGTGCATGATTCCACTTGTCATATAGCTTTTTTATTTAGACAATCTCTGTCTCAAGGACCGCAAACCCTGACCCCTATCGCTTACTTGGAATATCAAGTTTGACAGAGAAATACATGATCCACCCCCATTTCCTCCCTCTGGCGTTTGTCAAAGTTGGACGCAGAGGGGGAGGAGCGGCCGAGGGGAGAGCTGCAGGGTAGAGGTGAAGTGGGCACACTGGGTCAGACACCCCCTGGCTTTGAAACTGTAAAGAGGCTGGTGGAGGAGAATGGATTTAGCGAGCGGGGCCCATAATGTGTGTTAGCAGTTTGAAGGAACAGACAGAGCTGCTCCAGCCCTGTATCCATGGCAACCATCTCAGGACCAACTTAAGTCCTTGTTGAGGTCTTTTGTTTCTCCAGAGGAAGTGATTAAAGGAGGTAAAAGTGAGAAAGCCGAGAACAGAGGATGAGAATTGCATTGCTGACACTTATCCTCTGTCAGCTGCACTTTTGAAAATCGTTCTCACCGCAAATATCAATGGACAGTGTCTCACTATTTAGACACCGAATAACGGTCCTTGCATCTGAGAGCACTCTCTGGGGCTCTTGACGCTCGGACTGAATGGCATCCCGAGGCTCGGACGCTAATGAGCTGAGATCATTACGCCAATTATTTTAACTTAGATCAGGACTTGGCTGTGACTGCACAGAGGAACTAAGACCCACTGCCAGCCTAATTGCCGGCTTGGGAAAAAGAGGATGAGCATAACAAAAGGGTTTTGAAGCGGGGCTGGGAAGAGTCCATCACTGAACTCTGGTTACATTCCATCAGGTTGTTGTGCATCAGGCTATGGCAGGTTTAAATGGTGCCACTTAAGTCAATACTGTTGAAAGCCGGTTTTGAAAATACTAGATATCAGCATATTTCAGAAAAAGAAAATTGTTGCAAATATTAAAGAGAAAAAACTTGGTATTTTTCATGTGAATGTCCAGTCAGTGCTGATGGTAAATGTAGTAAACAATGAATATCCCAGAGCTGCTGACACCCACACCCATGTTGTTGTGTATCAAAAGCCCAGCCTATTACTTTGTTGGCCAGAACATACCGTTAGGCGAGAAAAATACTCATCTAGCATGCGCCCTGGCTACCTAGAGGTGGTGACTGCCAGGCTGAAATAGCCTGTAGTTCTTCCTTAACATCAGTAACATCACTGGGACATCACTGGATGCAAGAAGAACAACAGATTTTGCAGCAAAAAAACTCAGTATAGCACACATTGAGTAATTTATTGCTTCGCCTGACTATATTTCCCATCAAAACTGAATGGACATCAACATAAAAGTGCATATTCTTTTCATTTAAGAGTTAGTGAAAGAGGTAATATCACAGTATAGTTGCTTCAGTGCCTTAATATTAATAGTTAGACAATGTCTGGTTTTACTGGGGCTTCAGTATACAAAATTCCTTCTAAAATGAGTGTATGTAACATGGGAGAAGGAATCACTAACAATGGCCAAGCAAAACAGTGATTTCAAGCTGCTAATGATCTCCGTCAGGCAAATGCCTGAAGGGAATCAAGCGATTGCTTGCGTGTGCGTGATCAACAGACATGGAGATTGTACGCAGCTAATCTCACATACGTCTGGATCCACGAGCCTAATATTTTGTGCACACTCATGACTGTATGTCAAAGGACCTCTGTGATTCACAATATTTGAAAAAACTTGAAAAACCTTTTTTTCTTGTTTCACGCAAGCAACAGTCATGGCAGGCGGCCTTATGTTTTTGTGTCATCCCATTCTTGTGAATGCAATATCCTAAGATTGCCTTGAGACTTTTCTACAAATCTGGTTAAAATGTCCGTTTGGCCTCGAGGATGAACTGCAGAACTAGCAGAAGCACCTCTCTGTGTAAGCATTTGAGATTTAAAAAAAACACTCTTCTTAAATTACTTTCTAAAATCAATTAAACCATTGATTATTTTAATTAATTGATTTTTTGTTTAGTCTACATTTAGTTTACATTTGAGAAGCTAAAACCAGGTAGACATTTGATAAATGTCTTACATGATTAATTGACTGCTGAGTTACTGTTGATCAACTAATTAGATTAATTGTTTCAGCTCTAATATATATGTAAAGTGTTTTAATACTTCAACTTATTATCATGATATTACAATGTTCAAAATATTTTGATGGTATGTCCCAGCTCCACATTGCATTCTATCATAGCTAGAGGTCAGCAGTTTGCTTTGACAGACAGCTACATACAGTATTTTACATTCATTATTTAGTTAATGCACGTTTCTACAGATTTAGTCTGTCAGGCCTCTGTTTTCCACCCTTGTTAGCTGAACCTCCAGACCCTCCACAGTGAATCAAACTGTGCTGCTTAACCATTTCAATGTGCTACTCGTTGTTTCACTCCTTGTTATGTTTGGGCCTTCTGAAAAAACAACTCATGCCGGACTCACTTTAAAATGTGGGAACCAGCACCACATGCTTTGGAGATCCCAGAGAGAGTGTAGGATTAGGTATCAGGAAAACAGAGCCAGCAGATATTATTTCCTGCTGCTTACAGACACTGAGTTTTTGGGATGGATGAGTTCACTCTGGGAATGGATGGGAACGTAGGAAAACATCTTACAGAGAGAAACGACTTACTATTTGTGTTTGTAGCAGCATTGGTGTGGCAGGAAAGGAACTTTATGGAACTCCAAACTTTAGGTTATGAAATAAATAACATGAAAATACATATTTCATCATTATTATTTCCATTACAACAATTTTGATGGTATTAATATTTCATAACTTGTATTTCAGAGTACTATGTTTTTCCCCAGTGACACTTAGAGTATGCTAGACAGTCACAGCTCAGCTTCTCTCAGCAATGGCAACAACAATGCCGACATAATTCTGTGAAAACCCCAAGCTAACAAGAGAAACCAGTCATCTAACTGTCAGAGAGTGAATGCAACACAACCAGCCTGGAAAATTATTTGATTCATTAATTGATGTAATCCATATTGGTTAATTTGCATTGTGGCCATCCAACATCTGATACATCGTGAAACCACAACACCAGTCAAACACAAATACATATCACATCAGCAGATGAAGAAACTGACTGAGGCTGCCTACATGCTGATTTGCATATAATGATGTTATCACAAAACACTGAAAGACTTTAGTTTGGCAGCCAGACTCAACAGACCTCATTCAAACTGTGAAAGCAGCTGAATCAGACTCTGAAAGCAGCAGGGATTTGTTTCAGTGATGATCATCTACAATTTTGCCCTATTGGTAGGTGACTATTCTTAGTTTCAAAATGTTTTGCAATTCTTAATTCTTTATTTTGTGATCAAAAACACATACTTTTCCTCTAGTGCTATTTATCAGTCTAAATAGGCGACTCTGTTACTCAAGATAATCCACATACCTGGAAGAAGTTTTTTTTCTCTCTGAATTACACCCATCAAGCATATCATGGACAAGAGGCTCGTACTCGTGACAGAGATGTAAACATTAATGGTGTCCCCCTCAGCTAAGCTGTAGCATCTTTACCAGCACTACTGAGCGAGCTAGCAATGTGATACGGTTGGCAGGTGTAGTTGATAGAAAGACAATAGTTTCTACATTAATTTGCTCACAACAAGGTCTGTGGAATATCTTGAGTGAAGAGCTCATGACTTCTGGAAAGAGACATTGCTGATCAGTTTTTCAAATGTATTTTTTGGTGCTTTGAGCACCACAAGCCAAGTGCCATGTAGTTCCATTGTATTCAAGAGTAGGCAACATATGGCTGATATCTCAAAAACTGGCAACTTGGAAAAAAAATCTAGATGGACAAATAGCACCACAGTTAAGAGGAAAATATGTATTCATGATTTCTGGGTGAAGTGTCCCTTTAAACTCTGGTTTGGGACTATATCTCAGGACCTTAAATGTTAACATTAAACTGCAAAATCCACTTGGATAATATTCAATGACATCTGAATGCACAAAATACACCACACCCTGGCCAGATGTGCTTTGATATTGCTCAAGGGAAAACACAAAAAATCAGCAGTGCCAAAAGTCTCATGTGCCGAAATGCTGAGAAAAGTAGCAGGAAAAGAGAACGTGAAGAGTGCAAGAAATAGCAAAATAACAGTAAAATTATTATTCACTGTGAAAAGAAACATTTTAACTGTATAAATTAAGAATTTCAACCCATCAACTATCTGGTGAGAAATAAGGGATTCATCTGCGAGAGAAAGAGAAAGACATTGGCGCCATCTTGCGGTCAACTACATAACCTAGTTAAAAGTATGTGGTAAAATTTAGCGGATATTTAGCCTAAGATATTGATTAAACTGCTCAAAAACAAGGGTAAAAGAAACTGCTATTCTGTACGTGTTGTGTGGTTGTTTACCTTTTCAGGATCGTCATAGTACACACCAATACACGGAAGCTTTGGTCCGATTTTGTGAGACTCCTTAAAAAGTTGTCCGCAGTCTTTGTATGGTCCTTGTTTGAATTTGTAGGCGAATGTAATCTTCTTTATGGGAGGAGAGCCTGTTAGTATCATGATGTGAGACAGGAGTCCCGAGTACAGCATGTAAGCAGTTATAACACTTAACAACAGGCAAATAAGCACACACAGACTCAGCCAGTCTGGCATGTTGGCTCTTTAACTAACAGGAGGAGCAGGTACGGTTATTTAGTTAGCAGTTAGCTTCTTCTGAACCGTTATCACAGTTGTATTTCCTGCTACAGTGTACCATGTTTAAGAAAATGTTTGGCTGTTTTCAGTTTGTAATATTGTCCTTGACTGAACCGCCAGATTGCACATTGTACTGGACTTCCTGGAAAGTACCATTTATGCCGACCGAAGGGGTGAATTTTGTTCCGAATAAACTTATAAAACTCTTAGAAAGGAAACATGTGCATGTCAATCACACTTTATGATTAAGGTTTATTGATAGCGTGTGAGAGTACAGTCAATACTGACACAGGCTTTTTCATAAATGTTGTTTTCTTAAAAAACAAACAAACAAACAAACAAACAAAACTTTTGCGTAATATTAGTGTGTTGAAACTTAGTAGTGTTTGAGACGTATTCTAAATGGAAGATAAAGTCCATGGATTATATACAAAAGTTTAGAGCCTTCAATATGTATAACATAATATAAACAAATTAGACCATTCAGAAACACTAGGTTTCCTGATTTATGACCATATTTGGCTAACATTTAATATTTAACTATGCTTGATGACAGGCTACTTCCTTGTTAGCGAAATGTCCTTGTGAGTCAAGACTTCAAGAATTGCAAGACAAACACTGAAATTCTTTCTTTTAGTGATTAAAACTTGCGAATATTGAAAAAAAAAAAAAAGTTGAGTAAATTCTAAAAACTTTATAGAGATGTCTGGAGTTGTGTTACATGTACGGACCGCCCAGTGAATAAAAAGAGGGCTGGACTATAACTTGTTGACATTGGACCGCCTGAATGAAGCAGGTCTTTTTTTTTTTTAAGTGTAACACCTTGATCCGGAATTATTCGTGAGAATGGCTAGAAATGTGAAAAGGTTTTACGACCTGACAGCCAAGCTGCTGTCTGGAGAAATGTTCAGTTTCTCTGCGCTGAAGGGGAAAGTTGTTCTCATTGAGAATGTCGCGTCTCTATGAGGAACAACAACCAGGGACTACACTCAGATGAATGAGCTCCACGGTCGGTACTCCGCCAAGGGACTCGTTATCCTGGGTGTTCCCTGCAATCAGTTTGGACATCAGGTAGGAAATGTGTGGATTCAAAAGAGGCTCACATGCCTTGTTTTCCCATGGGACTATATAATTTAAATTAGTTACATTACATGTGTTTCTGTTGAGATTCAGGGAACAGTGGTGCCCTTAGGCCTCAGTATAGGCCTAAAAGTTACATCCACATGATACAGAAATAGACTAAGCAAAATGTATTATCAAATGAATTACTCAAGTCCTGTTGTGCCAAGCTGCCAGAGAGCAAGATTTGGGACCAGTCCTGTGAAGTGACAATGATTACTAATTGTGGTCATATTTAAATATATTGAACATTGTACAAAATACTGTCAATCTGCAGCTTCGGTACAAAATATTTGTGAACCGTTTGTGAATGGTCCGTAAGGCTGGGATATCTTTTTTAAATTATTATTACTTTATTGCAAGTTTTCGTGTTACAAGTTATCATGTTCATCACTTATTTCATTCGTCCTGCCTGATGTACACAGCTTTTGTATTTTACAGTTAGAGGAATAAAATAAAAACAGAAAAAGAAAAAGGGAGGAAAAGAAACAAGGGAAAAAGTGGCGGATCCTTTTGTCCTCTCTTAAGTATTATTTATTGATTTAAGTTTACTATTCCACTCCACCTGTTTCTTTGTCCCATTTACTCTAGTTTCTTATGAATTCATCCTCTCTGCTTCTCAAACTATAAACTATTCTTTCCATTTCTTTAATGTCTTCAGCTGTTAATTTCCAGGCGTTAATAGATGGTGACTTAACATTCATCCAGGTCCGTGTAATTTGTTTTAATGCAGCTATACGTATTATTGTATACACACATTTATCTCCTCCCCTCTCTATTTCTGCTGGAATGATTCCTAATATAACATTGGGTGGCTGTAGCGGTTTCTTTAAATTAAAAAATATTTATGGTTTTCTCCTGAAATGACTAAGGCTGGGATATCTTAAGCTTCTTGCTCATTAGCTTTCACTTTAGTTGGTGTTGCGTGATACCAGCATTACTACACAGGAGTGTGAATGTATGGAAAATTAAAAGAATTTCTATATCTCAACAAGACGTATGAATCACAAAGAAGTAAAATACTAAATTGTTGTTCCGTTACATAATACATAAATGTTTTGTGCATTTGTAGATCCACTGTGGTCTGTAAATTGTAATGCACATGTAACAACAGCAGACTGACTACATGTGGAAAAACTGAGGCCCTGTTTAAATTGCCATTATTCTTCTGAAGACATCTCAGGCTGTTCATTATGTGTTTTATAAATGGATGGTTCATTCATTGTGAACATTTTCATAATGTAATTATATTTCTTTACACTAAAAAAGAAAGGGACAACTTGGAGGTATTGTTATTTATAAGTTGTGCCATGGTTCTTGTGGTCTGGCCCACTTGAGATCAAATTGGGCTGTATATGGCCCATGAACTAAAATGAGTTTGACGAGCCTGATCTATAATGTATTTAATGTTCTTGCCTTTTTTTAACAGGAGAACTGCAAGAATGATGAAATCCTGAGGTCTCTGAAGTACGTCCGTCCAGGGGATGGCTTTGAACCAAAGTTCCAGCTCCTCGAGAAGGTGGATGTGAATGGAAAGGATGCCCACCCTTTGTTTGACTATCTGAAGGAAAAGCTTCCGTTCCCCACTGATGAGTCCATGGCTCTCATGACAGATCCAAAGTTTATCATCTGGAGCCCCGTCCAGAGGAACGATGTCTCCTGGAACTTTGAGAAGTTCCTGGTTGGTCCTGATGGCGAGCCCTACAAGCGCTACAGCAGAAATTTCCTCACCATCAACATTGAGGCTGATATTAAAAAGCTACTTAACAATGTGTAAAAGTAAAGTGTTTTGAGATACACACTGTTCAGGATATCAGTTATGACCAGCTTAGCCAAAAAGATTTATCAGTATACATCTGTTCAGAGCATTTTATCATGTTTTTTCCACCTTTGCAGTTTAAGCAGATTGCAACACTCTTAAGTTTGTGATATTTCCAGTGCAGTACGCTGTGGTTGTTCAGCCTATTTACCTAATGAAGTCACTCCTTGAAACCTTTCTGTGAGGGGAGTCACTGATGAAACTGTAAAAGACTGATTCTGCCACTGTGTATGACTCATATCACAAATACCTTCATTGGTAGAGGGGAAATAAACATTTAATGTCATAGTGTTTCTGTTTTTTGTGTACAGTGCATACAAACACATATTTACACATACTCTATTCCTTCAAAATATTCTTAGGTGTGTGGAAAATGTATACACTTTAAGGTACTATTTTATGACGTGAATAGTCTGTCTTTATGTGAACATTGGAGAAAAAACACATTTGCCTGGCAACTGTTTCAAAACCTTATCTAGATTTTTTAGTCTTGTACAGAAGGTGCAAAGTAATTAATCCGTCAGCCTTCACATATACATGGCTGACTGCATCACCAACTCAAATTAAGACTACTGTACTACTGTACAGTACATTGTGTACTGTAGGCACAATATTGACAGCCTTGTTCTTGAGTATATCCATTTTCACAAGTTACTAGTCAGCTCCTTTGCAGATAAAATATGGTACATTATTATAGGTTAACAGTGGTGGAAGAAGTGTTCATCTTTTTCTTATACAAAACTAGCATACCACAGTGCACAAATACTCTGTTACAAGTAAAAGTCCTGCATTCAAAATTTTACAAAAATAAAAGTACAAAAGTATTACTTACGTAACTTACTCACAGTAAAGTTCTCATGCACAATGTCTCTCTAATGTTGCAGCTGCTAAACAGGTGTAACTAATTTTTGCTTTATATACTGTTGGGTAGCTTAATCTATAAAAAACAATCATCTATTACTGGTTGATTTATTCATAATCTGAATCTGCAAAGTTATTAGTGGGCTAACTAAAACTGGCCAAAAGGACAAATTCTGCCTCCAAATAGAAGTGGAGTAGAAGTAGCCTATAAAGTAGCATCCAATGGAAATACTCAAGTTCAAGTATGCCAAAAATTAAATGAACTTAGTCTCTGTCCACCACTTTAGTTTCAGACAGTGGTCCAGCCTGGTGGGCATAGAGCCACTGCAGGGGGGGGGGCTTGAATGACCAAGGAAAAATATAGAGTGGAACAAAGTTTAATGAATATAATTTATATCGGAAAATAAACAAACAAGAGTTTGCTGATGCTATTATGCTGACCTTTACTTCGCTAAAAATCAACTTTAATTATTGTTGTTGGGTGCATCATCCAATGTAAATATGGTAGCCTGTTGTTCTGAAAAGGGCTGCATATAATGTGTACTTTTACTTTTGGTACTTGAGGGTATATGTTGATGATGATGATGGTAAATATAATTTTAAATTTTAAATGCAAGACATTTAATTGTATCTCGACACTGTGAAATCGCTACTTTTACTAAAACATCTGAGTAAGTTACATTGTACATCTTACACCACTGCTCTAATGTGTCGCAGAGTAATTATGAATGTGGCATTAAGTTGTAGTGTACAACTGTTATACGCAAACTGTATTATTTACAATCGGTCTGTGGTTTGTATGAGTTATTACCCAATGTATTTAGCAGCAACAGCGACACTTCGTCCGTCTTCGCTGTGCTTCCTGATTGTGAACGCAGGGGGCTATAGTGGATTGAAAGCTACGCCAGGCAAAGATTTCCAACATGGCTGGCCAGGAAGATCCAGTGCAAAGAGAGATTCACCAGGACTGGGCGAATCGAGAGTATATAGAAGTAATTACGAGCAGCATCAAAAAAATCGCCGACTTTCTAAACTCGTTTGGTAAGCTTTTAACAATCAGTTTTGTTGATATGATCAATAGCACTGAAGACATTTTGCATAGACAGCGAGATCCAAATTAGCTAGCACAGCTAGCTGTCCTGCTGTTGCTAGCTTTGATGTTGATGCTTTCAATGGCCACTCCCAGTTAGCAATTAGCTTGTCGTTAGCAGATAGCAGCATCTTGTTGTTGTTTTCTTGTACAGAGACCATAACAGGTTGTTATCGAATTACCTCAACGTGTTGTTTGTCAACTAATGTTAGCAGACCAACTAGTGCCAGTACTTTGCATTTAATGATGACTGGATTCAAGTGTCGAGACAGCTAATGACAGTTAGCCCACTTCTACAGTCAACACTGGTCTGCTCGGCTGTCATTAACGTATACGCTATACCAGCAGCTGCATAACCTGTTATGGTACTTTCTCAGCCATTGTTAGTTTTGCCAGTGGCGTTGTTTATTTTTGTTGAGCGAACGACCTTGATATTGACAGCGTCTATAAACAACGCCCTAATGAAGTGTCATGGCTGTTGTTGACGGTAGCATGCTAAATACATTTCATCATTCTTAGATATGTCGTGTCGATCCCGCTTGGCGACCCTCAATGAGAAGCTCACAGCTTTGGAGAGGAGGATTGAATATATCGAGGCGAGAGTGAGTATACTGCATTTTATTTTTAACAATCCAATGGTGTTTTGTGTTTGACTGTCATGAAAATGATACAACTGTTACATAATTATGTCTGTCATTGCAGGTGACAAAAGGGGAGACCTTGACCTAGAAGTCATCATGGAGTTTCATAGCATCTTAAAGCTACATGCCCATCCCCCACCCCGATTTTTTGGAAAAACGTGTGATGGATTCCACCCTCCTTTTTCGGGACCATGTGGATCATTTTTATATTATATGACTGAGTTTTGTGTTGTTTTCTCTCATGACACATTTGTATAGAAGATATGGGTCGGCCTTGGGTGTCAGTGACTCAAGCATCATCGATGTTACAAAACAAGAACAACCTCCATAAATATTGGTTTTCAAAAACATGTTGTGGAGCTCAGTTATGGATTTGATATCAGCACACCTTGTTGACCGTCTGTGTTGTATACAGTGTCATTACCACATCAGAGATTTATGAAAGGGGAACATTCCTGTGTGCCAAGTTAAACAAGTAATTGTGTAGTCATCTTTACCAAGGGCCTGCTTGTAC
This sequence comes from Lutjanus erythropterus, assembly GCF_056507025.1. Classification (NCBI taxonomy): domain Eukaryota; kingdom Metazoa; phylum Chordata; class Actinopteri; order Lutjaniformes; family Lutjanidae; genus Lutjanus; species Lutjanus erythropterus. Next base: position 27,443,306 of record NC_139318.1, read on the forward strand.
AGTGAACTGTTTGGTGATGTTTCAGGATTTAAATACTGTAATAAATGATGAACAATTCATTTGTTTCATGTTGTAGCTCATCGTGTTCAGATGCAACATTACTGACTAATTATGTTATTTTCTAGGAAATTGAGTGTAGTTGTCAGTAGTTGTCAGTAACTGTCAATATATTCAAACAATATGGGGCCACATTAATATAGACAAACAGCTTCAAGAAGCATGAAAATGTAAGTAGATGTTACAGGTTATTATGTCTGCACGTGCTGGACAGAAATCAAAACATACAGGTCAAATGGTTAATATCTATACAAGGACGTGGTGTGAGTCCATAACGGGCATGAAGTCTAGAATAAAAATTAAATACTGTAATAAACTAATGTATGAACAACAGGTAAAGAGATGAGATGTCAGTATTGTATATTGACATATGTACAGTAAGTGCATACATTTAGTATGGCAATTGAAGAACATGCACAAGTTATTGTACAATATGCATATTAAGCAGTAATACGTTATTTAGAACAATGAGAATATTATTCCATAGGGGATAATTGTATTTCTGATATAGAATCTTCGATATATGATCCTCATTTTGCACAGCTGACAGTGAAGAGATAACTGCTGAAATCATTTCAAATCACAGAAATGTACTGTAAGTTAATAAAGGGGCAGAGGTGAGTCAGAGACTATTACACCGTTCCAATCATGAACTTTAATAACAATTATCTTGTTCATTTTGTTTAGAAAAGATCAATAACTGAGAGGAATAGTCAAACAGTTGGATTAAGTATAGTTTTGGGATTACGGTTAAATCTGTAAACAATAGAAGAACTGTTGTAAACAACCAAAAGTAAACCTTTATTAGGCAGGAATTTAGCAGTCACGCTTTGTAGCTTTTTGCAATTTACTATACAACACTGCAACCTACTGAATGTTTTATGCACATTAGAAAATATTGCTAATGTTTAAAGCACCAAGGAAATTAAAAACACTTTCATATACATATACAGATATTGCAAGCTAAGCAACCTAAATATCCACTAAAATGGCGGATATACAAGGTTATTTTTCGTCCTCAGTTTAGCCTTTCAGGCAGCAATTTCTTTTTTGCTGCTTTATATTCACGTACCGTGCAACCTTTAGCATCAGCAGCTAAAAAAAAACTGTGACCACAGCCGGTACCAACCGTAGTCTTGACCCAAATCTTAATCTTACGTGATGTCAACTTTAACATAACCAACTGTCAGAACCTGTCAGTAAACGAAAGCGACAAAACAAGACCCCAGGACCAAGTGTTTCCTGTGAGGCAAATTCCGGGGAAAATTGTTCCTTCTCCCACAATGCACGGGGTTATACCGCAATGCATCCTGGGACAAAGAAGGTGCCGTTGTAGTTATTGTGAGAAGTCCTTGGACGTGAGATGAATTTTCTAGCCTACATTTTGTCAAATATCATTTTGAAAATTTGTTAGTTGTTAATAACATCGTTAACAAATCACTCTGGTGAGTTATTTTATATTTACACTAGAAACTAAAACGATCTAACAGCGTCGCATCTGGCGTTGTTGAATTTGACACAGTAACCTAACTTAACCTAACGTTCGTCCGGACAGGCTCCATGTTGTGGTGTACAAGCATTTTGTAGCGCTCTCTTGTAATCTTAATAATGTCGATGTATGTAAGCTGTTCTGTGTTTGAGCATGCTAATAAACTTAAAACACAGTAGAGTATGCAGAATCTGAAACTTTTGTATTTTGCTTTTTAGAGCCGTGTGTGTACTGGAGAGAGAAATGGGAGCCGATAAAAGGTGAGTAAGCTTTGGCGCCGCTCGCTATGGTAGGTGTGGTTAACTGTGGCTGTGTTGTTTTAAGCTAATTAAACTTATTTTTTCGCTTTCGTATTCAGAGGGGGAGAGAAATTTAACGTAAAATGTTTTTCAAAACGCCTGCATGAAATTCATACATGTAAATCTTAACACATAATTAATTCCAGACAAGTTAACCTGTATACTTACACAGTTGGGGTAACTTAAGTACATTAGATGTGTAACGTAATCTTGCAATTTCATCTCAACCTTTCTTTTTATTTAGCGTTAGCCTAAATCTGAAAATCAGTTCTTTGATTTTGTGACATGATTTCCACATGATGGATCTTAAAATATACTCAGCATGCTGCATGCTCTAGGAAAGTATATTTTATCACCAGTCTCTTTACCTTAATAAGAAGAATACTTCCCAAAGTCGTTACTTTATTGAAAGCCTAATAGGCAAGTTGGAATGTTGAAAGAGAGTTAACGTATCCTACATGGTTTGACTGAAATAAAATAGATAATGATATATACATCTCAAAGAAGTTTGAGTATCTGGTGTGACATTTAGCATGAAAATGGAGAATTTAATTAGAAAATTAGCGACTAAACCGTTAATTGTATATTAACTGGCAGGCAACTGTGATGGCCGACTAATTGTTTTGAGTCATTTTCAATATATGTCCAAATTCCCTGATTTCAAATCCCTTAAATGTGAGTATTTTCTGGTTTCTTTCTTTCTACATGAAATTGAATGTCCTGGGGTTGTGGACAGAGTAAGACCTTTGAGGACATCACCTAAGGCACTGGGAAACAGTGATCAACATTTTTCACCATTATCTGAAATCATATAGACCAAACAACTAATCAGTTTTTTGAAAAGATTCATCAACTAATAAATTGAAAATCAATCTAACAGTTATTTCCACCCAAATTGAACTATTTTAAGCTGAAGTGCTATTGGAAAAATGTAACTTCTGAAATTAATCTCATATGGTAACAAAAGATGACTGCACCTCTGTATTGTAGCTACTTTAGCAGAGTTGGGTATGCATAGTGCTCTCCACTTTTAGAAAAAGGTGCACGTCAGGGCTGTTTAATTTATCAAACTGCTAAAACAAGACAGGAACCACTGACAAACTTTGTGGTTATTTTGTTGCTCAGTAGATCATCTTTTGTCTGCCCCATCACATGAATCGAGAAATCGAGAACAACTAGAAAAGCAGAAAATCTTTTTGTGTGTTGTGTCCAGAAATATTTTGTAAGTAGTGGAGCACCAAAAATGCTGTTTGAGTGTTAGTAAAACTTTTTCAGATGTAAATGTTAAAGAAGCATTTTTGAGACATGCAAGCACTGCAACAAACACTGTAACTGTTGGAAGGATATCAGCCATCAGCATATCGTCTGCCCTTTGTTTTGTACACTGTTAATTAAGAAACTGTTTGTGAGCTTGCTGATACAGTAGTATTTGAATCATATTAAAAGAAAAATCTAATTGCAGAGTAGTTGTGCCGATGTCTTACTTTGCGTTTCGATGTCCCTCTAAATAGGATTAGTCGCACAGAACGTAGTGGTAGGTATGGCTCTGACCAGACCCGTGATGAGTCAGACTGGCGTGACAGACGAGAGAGGGACCAAGAGCGAGATCACAACATGCGCCGCTGGAATGACGAGAGACGTAGTGATCGTTTTGAAGGAGATCGTCGAGGATCAAGAGACAGTCCAGAGGTAACTTGTTTTACAGTGATTTTCAAAGGTGTTAGAACGTTGTAGTGAAAGTACTCTATTGTTTCATGACATCCACACTTAACTGATGCACTGATCTATATTTTGTAAAGCAGAGAGACAGGAAACGGCGTAACAGTGATCGATCAGAAGACGGTTATCACTCTGATGGCGACTACCCAGAGCAGGATTACAGAAGGGAGCCTGGGGAGGAGAAGAAGAGCAAGACCATAATGCTCTGGGGTCTGTCTCCCCATGTTTCTGAGGATGATGTAAGTCTTAGGTTTTATTCCACAATTATACAATGTCTTTTGTGTTTAGTTTGGTTTTGTGTATTGCACCAATCTTCTAAATCATGATCTTAAAGTAGCATTTACATTTTGTTTTGCAGATTCGTTTTGCCATAGACCAACTGGAGGGCCCGCAGCCAGTGGATGTCAGGCTGATGAAGAAGAAAACAGGTGAGAACCAGAAATATGACGGACCCAGATCACCCCCCAGTCTTTGACCATAGGGCCAATCTGCTTCCATTTAGACCCATTTTCCCATAGCAACTAGCAGAGAATTGTATCCAAGTTACTTGAAAAAGGAATTAAAATGTTAATTGAAGACTTATCATTTCAGTTCATTGTGGAGCTTTTTAAGGTAAGTAAGAGCAGCCATAAGAATTGTAAGAAAATCAGTTGGCAGACCCACTTTGTTGTTAAGTGTGGTTCAAACAGTGGTATTCAGCAGGATTTCTTGCTATGGTAAAATTCCTAAGGAATGGCCTATTGTGTACCAAACAGGGCCTGGGTCGTGAAGCAGTTTGTGGAAGAGTTTGAATAATATGCCCATGGACTCTTAACTAACACGCCTCCCGTCTATATTTGAATGCTGTCTCTAGGTATAAGCCGTGGTTTCGCCTTCGTGGACTTTTATCACTTGCAAGATGCTACCCGATGGATGGAGACCAATCAGGTTGCTTCACAATCGCCAAGTCTAGTTTTAATCTTGGGGATCTGGAATTAAATAACCCAAATGGCAACCAAAGTGCATTGAATAAGTAGTATGGAAACTGTATAGATCTTTTTGTGGAAAAAAAAAACTCATGGACTGTATGCCACAGAGCCAAAAAATGATTTGTTTATGAATAGATGCTTTTATTCATAATATATTTTAATGTTTTAGCTAATTGTAATGATAATAGCAAATCAAATTTGACTTGTATTGTGAGATCATCTCCTTAAGGATTCTGCATTTAAAATAATGAACACCTTGCTAGATAGAGGCATTATCAATGATATTTCAGGGTTGAATGTAAGCTCAGACTTTTATTTTTTTAACCCTACCCCTCAGTATATGGATTTTTTTAATCCCTTCCCCTTTTAAAGCAGTCAAAAATGTCTGTTAGGGCACATTGTACACTCTGCTCCAGCTCAGCCTGGGCACTCGGGTCCCAAACACTTAAAGAACCCTCCATACATCATGCTCACATATACATCATGTGCCTGTCTTGTCTTTAACACAAAGGCTATCTGTTGGGGGTCCCTCTCCCCCATCTCTCCCTTCCAACACTGCTTGCTCTATTGATGAGATCAATTCTTGCCAGGAATACTTGACTAATTTCTGTTGTCCTCTTTCAGAAACGACTGACCATCCAAGGCAAAAGCGTGGACATGCACTACAGTCATCCAAGAAACAAATATGAAGACTGGCTCTGCAACAATGTAAGTTAATGATCTGTCTTGGTTTCATGGCCACATTGCTGCTACAGAACACCTCACATACACATACATAGCAGGCATATAAGTGTATATATAATGGGCATAGAAGTGTCAGTTGTTGCAGTCCTGTAAGTTTACTTTGTGGTTCACCTTCATTTGGATAAGTGGTAAAGGTTAGGTTGTGTCTCAGGTAAGTATGGTATGCTGCACCAATACAGATTGCCTGTTTTCTGAGGCAGCACTGTTCAGGGCTTTCGTAGGTGTATAATAAAAATGATGTGAACGGTTACTTGCAGTGTGGCCTGTACAATTTCCGGAGGAGGCTGAAGTGCTTCAGGTGTGGAGCAGCCAAAGCTGGTAAGTAGTTAAAATCAACAAGAGGCCACTGACTGCAGACATCCGGGCAGCCTGCGTGAACAGTGCTGGGATGCAACGCAAAGTTTATGTTGTGTTGTTGTCACTCTGTCAGATCTAGTAGGCAAAGTGCATAGATGGGAAACAGCATGCTTTTTTTTTCTTGCTACCTGACAATACAACATGGGGACAAACCACAATACATGATTGAGTTCATGAAATAAGCTATTTGATATTTTAAAACACTGACTCATTTTTAGCAAAGGTTTTTACACTTATCACTTTATACCACATTTCCAGTTCTTTAATTAAATGAACAGTTATGAAGGTTATGTTAATGCATGTCTTACTTCTCTGTCATTCTCTCAACAGAAAGTGAAACTAGCAATAATACTGGAGTCTCTGAAACTCAACCCACTGGAGATTTCTATGGCGACAGTAAGTCATTCTCTTTTATAGATGCAATATCCACTTAATTATGCATGGTATGTTGTTCTTACATAAAGACGTTGTCTTGTACAGCTATCATCCTGAGAAATATTGCTCCTTTGACCACCGTGGAAGCCATCATGACAGCCCTGGCACCGTATGCTAATCTTTCATCAAACAACATTCGCCTCATCAAGGACAAGCAGACAGGCCAGAACAGAGGCTTTGCCTTTGTTCAGCTGTCCTCTCCTCTGGTAAAGTATTCTTTACAATTTACTGATAAATATGGTCACAATTTTTGTCATAATGTGTAACATTTGGCTTTTCTACTATTATTACTCTTTTGTTATCTTACATTTTTTTCACCCTGACCTCAATGATGCCTGCATAGCACTTAAAATGTAATATTGTACGTTTTTACAGGAGGCGTCTCAGCTGCTAACCATCTTACAGGGACTGCAGCCTCCTCTGAAACTGGATGGAAAAACGATTGGGGTGGATTATGCTAAGAGTGCTAGAAAGTGCGTATGATGGTGCAATATGTGCTTTGGTTTCTCAACTTTTAAATTTCCTTGATAAATCTCATGACTTTCCCCAAATTGATCTGCAATATCATGTCCTTTGTCTGTTTTAGGGACCTTCTACTACCTGATGGGAATCGTGTCAGTGCCTTCTCTGTGGCCAGCACAGCCATTGCTGCAGCCCAGTGGTCCTCCAGTCAGGTAGGCCCATTTTCTGTCAACATCCTGTTGTCTTTCATCTCATAGTGTCATTGTAACAGGCTCATAACTCATTCTTTACGTTTTCAGCCACAACAGAGCGTAGAGCCAATGTCAGAGTACAGCTACCTGCAAGAGGGCTATACTCCAATGTCACAGGTTAGTAAAACCAATGAATAAAACATTTGTTTGCTTAGCTTGAGAGCACCCAGTTTCTGATATACATATGTCTGTGTTTGCCTTAAAGATGCATTCAGTATTACGTGTAACTGTAGTAACATCTAGTGGCAGTTATAGGGGACTACGACAAACAATTCATGTCTTTGGACAAATAATTGTCCAGCAATGTCTATATAATGATTGCAATATCTAACTGAAGACAAAACTTCAGAGATCAGACATCAGGGTGTAGTTGTGATTCATAACCATGTGTTCAATATTGAGCCAATGAGACACTTTATTACACTGCCCAGTATCTACATCTGTTTTGCAATAAAAGCGGACTGGTGAGGCAGTTTACACCTCTGAAGCTCAAAAATCAATACTTGATTTTTTTTTATTTCTTTTTGCTCCTTTATTTTTTCAATAGGACTACCAGACATATTACCAGCAAGGGGCAGCGGCCAGCACCTCTCAGGGAAATGGGATTCTAGGAGGTAAGAGAGCTTTGATGCCTTTGTACAGATGTTGGCGCTCTTACTGACCATTTATTGTATCATATGCGTACTGTAAAAAGATAATTTCAGTTAGTATTTAGTTAAATGTATTTTTAGTCCTATTTATGTGTATGTATCATGCCTGAGATTACAGGGTATTCTAACATTTGTTCATACCAAGATTTTAGAAGCAACAAACAGTAGAGTACACAAATCCTGCTATTAGATGCAACAGTCATAATCACAAATCTCTGGTAGATTCTGAACTTGAGTTGATGTTGAGTGTTGAAAAAATTACCAAAGACCTTTGCTTTTTCAATTCTAGCTGCCCCGGGTGTAAAGATTGTTCCGACTGCAGCTGGAGTTGTAATCTCACAAACTGCACAAGTCTATCAACCTCATATAATTGTGCAGCCTGCCATTCAGGTAACATATGAGTTTTTGTTAATTCTCTATGTATACTGTACTGTTCAAATGCATGCTGTGACAACCTCTGAATAACCATTGCATTGATTGCAGGCGTTGCCACTTGCCCAGCAGTTGGAGGCAAAACCCCAGACAGGACATCTTGCAGGCATTGAAGCCACGTCTGTGCCTGTTGCCCCGGTAGCTGCTGCCACTGTTACTGCTGCCAGTACATTAATAGCCTCAGGACAGACAGCTGACACCAGCACTGGTATGAGCACACAAGATCCCTTAAAACCTGTCCTGTTGAGGCGTGATGGTCACAAAGAGAAAATCCTCATGAGGTCATTGTCACGCTGATTATATTATGGTGTTTCCCTGGGTACAGCTTGAAACAGACTAGAGAGTGCTAAATTTATAAACAGCCACGGCTGGTCTTTGATATAACTTACCAAATATGTTGACCATACAGCACTACCTGAGATTAGGGCTGCAACTAATAATAATTTTCTTTATTGAACCTGTTGATCATTTTTGATTTATTAAATAGTTGTTTGGTTCGTAATATGTCAGAAAATGGTAAAAAAAAAAAAAAAAAAAAAAAACTGTTTCCCAAAGCCCAAGGTGGTGTCTCCAAATGTCTTGTTTTATCTAAGACCCTAAGATATTCAGTTAACCGTTACAGGTGAATAAAAATATTCACATTTGGGAAACTGAAATCAAAGAATTAGGACATTTTTCTTTTAGAAAAAAAGACTCAAAACAATTATCTACATTTTTGGTGACTAATTTAGTAGTTAAAAACTCATTGACTAATCATTGCAACTCTACCTGATATTAACTTTATTACTGCTAAAGCTTAATATTAAGAGCTTAAAACTTATGAAATCTAAAGGTTTCTGATCACAGATACTTTGCATAAAAGGCAAATGTCTCATAAGTTGTAAAATAAGTTTTCTACAGTAGTTTTTAATGATGTCGTGTTTTGTAATTGACAGTAGTTCCTGATACCTCCACCTATCAGTATGATGAGTCCTCTGGCTACTATTATGATCCTCAGACTGGCCTCTACTATGACCCAAACTCACATGTAAGTAGTCAACAATCATCGTGTGACACTCACTTAGTTTTCTGACATGAGAGTCACGAGACATTATCATGACTGTTTACTTGACTATGTAAGGAACCAAGATGGCAGTGGTCTCATCTCCCCTCTCATTCCCCCCACAACTAGCCACACTTGCTTCTCTTAAATTTACTTATTATTTTGATTTTTGACATCCCTGAAGCAAACTCTCAGCAACATTTATTTTTGAGATGGAATTTAAGGGAACGTGTGTCTTTTTCGTAGTGTGTCGCAGCCACACCTTTATAATCTGTGTTTATGTCTTTTCAGTATTACTACAACTCTCAGACCCAGCAGTATCTGTACTGGGACAGTGAGAAGCAGACATATGTACCTGCCCCAACCGACACAAATGCTACACTAACTGATAATGCAGCAGCAGGTGGCAGCAAAGAACCTAAAGAAGGCAAGGAGAAAAAGGAAAAGCCCAAAAGCAAGACTGCACAGCAGGTATTTTGTTATGAATTCCACATCAGCACATATTGACTCTTCTCTGCACGTTGCTTTTTCTGCTTCAATGTAGCATTTTCTAATTCTGTTTCATTTTTGAGTTCTGTGTTAAATGCTGAAATCTGTTCAATTATTTCAGATTGCTAAAGACATGGAACGGTGGGCTAAAACGCTCAACAAGCAGAAAGAGAACTTCAAGAGTAGCTTTCAGCCTATTAGCCAAGAAGAGAGAAAGGAGGCTGCTGCTGCTGATGCTGGCTACATACTGTTCGAAAAGAAGGTAATCCAGGAAGATTCAATATCTGACAAAGTTCTGAGACTGTTTGTGTAAACTTCAAGACTATTGTGTCCTAAATCAGTTGATTGATTTTACTTTATTTATTTAGCAGGCAGGTGGTCTAGACAGACTAATGCCGGAGATGCCAAGGTGTGTTGAGGAGGAGCCACCAACCAGCTCAGTCAGCACCTCCAAGGTGAGTGATTTCTACTTTGCTGGTTTTAGTTTTACTGCCACTATTACAATTTTAACTGCATCATAAACATACGCTATCAGTTAAATTGGGGTGTTATTCATGTTGCTAATATTTAGACCTTCTTTTGTTTATCCATGGTGTGGTCAGTGTGGCCTTGTGGCAGCCTACAGTGGAGACAGTGACCCTGAAGAGGGCGGAGCAGAGCCTGATGGTGGAGACGGCAGCCAGGAAAAGCTGACAGACTGGGCAAAGTTGGCATGTCTGCTGTGTAGGAGACAGTTTCCCAACAAAGAGGGTCTAGTTCGACACCAGCAGCTCTCTGACCTCCACAAGGTAACTTCAGAAATCTTGCCTTCAGGCCTAAAGCAGGATGCAAAAGTAACTTCTGTTGGCAAGCTAAATGGCTATTGAATGTTGAGTTTACCAGCCACTAAATAGCTTGCCATTGTCAAAGGCTACAACTAATATTATTTAAATTTGCAATTAATCAGTTGATTGTTGTCTTGCTAATCGATAAGTTGTCCATAAAATGTCAAAAAAAAGTCAAGAAGTGGCAAAAATGTTGATCAGTGTTGCCCAAAACCCAAGGTGATGTCCACAACCCAAAGATTTAGTTTACTGTCATACAGGACTAAAGTAACCAGAAAACACTTACAGCTGAAACAATAAAAAACTGACTCAAAATAATCTATCAAAATAGGTGACAATTAATTTAATAGTTGACAGCTAATTTCTAAACCAATTAATCGTCGCCGCTCTACCATTGTCTACCAGCCACATGCATATTTTATTAGTGGTGGCTGGAGCTAATTTTGTGCCTGGGTTCAAAGTGCCTGTCAAGAAAACCATCAGTTCATTAAGGTAATAATCTTGTCCCTGGCCTTTCCTAGAAAAACCTGGAGGTTCTCCGCAGATCCAAAATGAGTGAAGCAGAGCTGGAAGAACTGGAGAGAAAAGAAACTGAGGTTTGGCTCAATACAGAATCACTCAACTGTTAGTGAGTCCCATTCACCCAGCTAAATGTGACTGCATTTTAATATTCAAAATGTTTTTATTCTTGTGATGAACAGATGAAATATAGAGACAGGGCAGCTGAAAGGAGAGAAAAATATGGCATCCCTGAACCCCCAGCACCCAAAAAGAAGAAATACAGCCAACCAGCACCAGTCATGTAAGTGATTTTGTTTTGTTAAATTACTAAGTGATGTGACATGCTGTTTTCCAGTTCTTGTAGACCTGTAGTTGTTTCTTTTGTGTGTATTTAGTAATGCGCAAATGACTGTGTCCCTTTTTTCCTGTGTAGTAACTATGAGCAGCCAACTAAAGACGGCCTTAACAGTGACAATATTGGGAACAAAATGCTGCAGGCCATGGGCTGGAAGGAGGGAAAAGGTCTTGGTCGCAACCAGCAGGGCATCACTACACCAATTGAGGTATTTACAACCATTACCTGGTGGCTGTCAGCATTAATAACTGTATATAACCCTCTCTAAAAAGTGCTTAAGCTTGTTGTTTTCCTCCTAAGGCTCAGTTGAGAACCAAGGGAGCTGGACTTGGCACTAAAGGTACCAACTACACCCTCTCTGCCTCAGACACATACAAAGACGCAGTCCGTAAAGCCATGTTTGCTCGCTTCACTGAATTGGAATGAGTCCTTAGCCTCCAGCTCAGACGATTTTTGATGTGAAAGTGACAAGTGACTTGGAAGCAAAAGAGAGATTCTCCTTAAAAGATTTCACTCCATGTATGATACATGATGATTATGCCTCTCGCCCTTATGGTTAAACCAGACAATAGAAAACATCTGTAATGGAGGTGTGTTAAGATAGTGAATAAGATTATTTATAAATTGTACATAGGTGCAGTAAATTTACTTCCTTTGTTTATATATTTCTTCTGTGTTAATGCCATTTTTTGTCTCTGCATGTTAAAAAGATTGTACAGTTTATACAAAAATCTTGTCTGTTTGTACAGAAAATAAATGAGATACGTGATTTATGATGGTCTTTATTTCATTTTCCATAACAGAAGTGGTTTAACAAATTATGAAAGTAGTATTAATGAGGCTGTGTAAACCTACATGATATAATTAGACTAGAAGATGCAGAATCAGTGATGCATCCACAGTGATGGATTAAAAAGCTACTGCTAATCATTTTACACAGTTCTACAAGTGATCTCCAGTAGAGATGGTTTTTAGCCTGAAGGTTCCTTCAGTTCATACTACCCACTCAGCCACAGCATGTTCCCCCTGCTGCAGTCTGGCAGGAGATACAGAAGTATCCGCTGGCTCACCACCAGATTGTAGAGCAGCTTCTTCCCTTAGGCTGTGAGACTCCTCAATTTATCCTCAGCACACCACCATGCAGAATAGTTTGGTTGTCAAAAGAAAATAAAAGAATCTGTAAAGGATGTTTATGTCTTTTGTGAGTAGCAAAAAGAGAAGTACAGCTTAATCTTGATACATTATGTTTTATAATGTTAAATCTACCTTGTATCTGTTTGATATTAGACTGTACAAGTCTAATTTTTCACTCATGCGAGCACAACTGATGGAGTAAATTAGCATTACCAGGTGAATAACAACATGAAAATATACAACAATACCAGCTGGGACTTATTTTAGTGAAGTCTAAAAAAATTTTCTTCTTTCTTCTTCTGAAAGTATATTTATGTATATTCAGTGTTGAAACTTACAGCTATTTATAAGTTACTACATACTTACTACATAAGTATTTAGCAACGTCATGTAATGACCCGTACTAAACATGCCCTGTTGTATGACTTGCAAGACTGTACAACTATTGGCTAAGTGTTAGTTTTAAGGTGTTGTGTGTGTGTGTTCACTAGAGGACACATGTTTAAGGCAATGTGTTGACAGGCATCCACTCTGGTGAGGGGTCCCTCAGCAAGACACCAAATGTTCTCCAGGTCCAGCAAACAGGTTGTTAACCTTTCTTCCTGTGAAGACAACACCTCAGATATATTTCTTCAGGAAGACAGTTGAATAACCAGATTCCCTGTAACACACGTCAGTCAGTCAGTCTAGATACATGGAGTGACAGGTAATGCTGGTTTTAACACAAATTATCTAGATCCAGTCGTCTTTGGGCTTCCCTGGCGCTGTTGCAATGTCATGGTAAGAGTGTAGTGGATCCTGTGAAGCCAGCAACAAGAGCAACAGTGCCTCAATAGCAGTGAGAAAGTGAGAGACCCACAGAGGTAGAGAGATACAGAAAATGTCATGAGTATCTTATTGCATTGTTTTATTTAACAATGACATAACACAGACAGACAGTGCTATTTCTTCATATTTGTGAGAAAGTGTCTTCCAGTCCTCTTTTTTATTTCATGCCCAGAGAAAAATTAATTTACAAAGCTCATATCTTTATATATACTTGGTCAGATAAAGACAAAAAGATGATATCTGAACAAAAAATAAGATAGTTAAGATGTATTTTTTATCCTGTAATTAAAGCTGATCTCAGGTTAAACACACAGCAGGCAAGTGTCATTTATACTCATATCCATACATACATATACATCTCTATAACATAGGTGTGTATGCATACACACTATAAGTATATTAACATATGCTTACATACAGTGAGATCTAATACATGCGTACATGCACTGAAGATTGTGTTTGTTGAGAGAACAGAAGCCAGGTACTGTGTTTTGAATATAAAACATTACGTAGAGGCGCACTACTGCAAATCTTTATATGACATATTCATGTTGTGCCTATTTCAAAAGAAAAAGCAACATAACTTTTTAAAAATGTGTTGATGTCATTGTCTTTTTAGCTATTATGTCATTTTGTCAAGGACTGCCCCAGTACAAGCATTCATTAATCCCACGTTAGTCACAGAACATGCACATCTGAGAATCATGTTAGTGCTTTTCTGCAATAACATACGCAATCCACTGGAGTCTTTTGGTGTTTATTTATACCGATGATCAGTGCAAGACAAGTAGTGTATGTAATAATAATATATGTATGTAGATAAATTCTTTTTGTGCTGGAAAGTGGAAAGTAAAAAACCATGCAACACACAAATGAGTTCCTTTAACATTTCCTCCTTCCTCTTATTTGCCTTTAATCCATCTTTAATGTGATTTGCCTTAGTTTCCTTTCTCCCCATCTTTTCATTGCAAGTTATCATCACTAACAACAACAAAAAAAAGGACGATAAAAGACATTTCCATCTGTCCGACACTGGATGTGTTGCATCATCCAGTGAGCATACTTTATGTTGTTTCAGAGCCTCAGAGACTCTGACCACGCTGATCTATAGGAGGCTGAAGAAAAAAAATCTGTTTGTGTTGCTCCTATGTATCTTTTGTTTAAAGAGATCATTGCCCGCTGAGTTCAAGGTCTTTGTTCATGTCTGTGTTTGTTAGTAGAGAAAGATGAAGAGAAAATGAAAGCATCCTCTAAACGGAGATGAAAGGCTGTTATTTACTGGACACTGCATATACAATATTGACCACTGATTACTGATCACTAAAAGGTTCACTCACCTGTAAATTATATTGTAAATTATACTGTTGGTCCATACAAAGAGGTGGTCGGTTTACTGGCCTCTGTGCTGGCAGTCCTTATCTAAACAAAGTGTGTTACACAATGGAACATAATACAATATATCCCATGGGTTATTGCATGGACCTCATGGTGCCTCATCCTTTGATATTTTCACCTCTCGGGGAGAAATGTTCTGAACCTCACGTCCACCTCTGTTATATAAATATATTGTAGCAATACGCCCGAACTCCTGTGGTTTGAAGTGGAAACTTTGCTCTTATACCTTCTGTATTTCCACCCTGCTTTCTCAGAACAAAAACCATCTGCAGCTTGAGAAAAATGAACCTATTCCTCTCTCTATGAATGGGCTTATGTAATTTTTTTTTTTTTTAAATAAACTGTAAAAGAAACTTTGCTGGTTCTGCTCATTGCTTCAGCAGATTCTGGCTGAGGTGTGTGAGTAAGCAGGGTGCAGGACCAACGGTAGGCATTATTATGTGAGTAATGTAATTCTAATACCACCTGGGATCCCATCAGACAGCACCAGGAACATCTTCTGGTTCAGTTTGATATATCCTCCTTTTGTTTTATGAACTCTCTGTATCAGTTTTTTTTTGTAGAATGTCTACATGCTGCCAAACACCACACCTAAAAACCCAGCTGTGCATAGAAACATCATAGTATAAAGCAAGTATGTAGTGCTGTGCTTTTTCTAGCCCGTTTCTGCCTCTCATGAATGACCATTACATTCACAGAGCTTAGCATCCGTTTTCCTGAAACTCAAATAACCACCGAAGGTTGAAAATTGTTTAAAACACTGTAATACCATCAGCTGCTCTGAAGGTTTTTCCATAATCTTCAAACACTCTTCTAACCATCTATTCCAACCAAATACTGACATATGTTCATGGTCTGTTTTTACACAAGATAAATATTAACTATTTATTTTAGAAAATAAATTGAATATGTAAAGTGATAGACTATCATTATAAACAAATAAAACAAATCAATTCTTCACATTTTGTTTACATAAATAGGGTTACAAATTTTATGCATTTATGGTAATTAATCAATAATAAATAATCATTAACGTCCCTACACATAAGCAAAGATGTCCTATTTTGATTAGCAAACAGACAACAGACAACCCAAAAGATAATGTGGAGAAAACAGAATATAATCTTTAAAGATTCCTTCAGAACAGTGCTAAGTTTTATTAACCAGCCTTCTAGGTAAATGTAAGCTCAAATTTGAGATACATAAATGTATTTCATCATGCAGGAATATATTTTACAATACATCGATTTTGTTTTAATTTCACATTGTGATTTTTTTTTTTCTGTTAACGGTAACTCAAAAGCAGAATCTCGTGTTTTAACCAAATGAACAAACCAGAACAAAGTGAGAGGTCTACTGCCTGTTCACACTGAGTGCAATAGATGAGGGACTGTCAGGGGTGAATGTGTATGTAATGTTTGATTCATGTCTTTATCCTGGTTGTCCTTTAACACAGCACAGTTACGGTCTGGATGAAACACTGCTTTACGAATGTTGTTTTGCCTAAAATAACTTTTTAAGCAACAGTAGAGGCACAGTGAAAAGACGAGGTGACAGTGAAGTGACTAATCCACAGAATCAGCTGATGTGTGATGAATATATTAATGTAGACGTGTTTTCTGCTGTCACAAAGTCAGTTCCACATCTTAAAAAATATCCAAATGACATATTAGGTGGGATCAAGCACAACTCCAAATGAAAGCTAATGTTGCTCCATGTTTGCTGGATCTGTAAATAAGCAACTGTTTGTCAACATATCACGAAAAACTTGTTCACAGCCTGCTTCACTGGCTTCTTTTTGCTGTCTTCAGTTGGCTAAAAACTCAGCTAGTGCAGCTTTAAACTGTCTTTAAATCCCATGAATACATGACTGATAACCATCTATTGTATCTTCTATGCTACACTAAACTACATCCGCCATTTGTGTTTATTTAGTTTCTCAAATCTCACAAATACCCACCAATCAGCCACCCTCTGCTGTCACTGTTCGGTAATATTTGTGTGCTTGAATTATTTTGCTGTTAAGTCATTTGTCACCTAAAAAGCTCAGAAGTATAGTGTCACTGTCTATAAATATCTAGGTCTAGGTCTTGTCAGTTTTCACAAGTGCATGCATTAAGCCCCACCTGAACTATTCAGCACAGATGACCCTGCTGATGGATGTGAAAATGAGGACTGAAACAAACTCCTCAAACTTCATTCAGCCAATGAGGCCTCTAGAGGTCACTAGAGGAGCCATTTCTCCTCTCCAATGAGTTTAGACAATTCTCTGCTCAGTGGTTTTATGGTGAATTTTAAATATTACACTGATCTAGTCTGAGATGCTCCACAGTATTTTATTATTCAATATTTTATTTGCATTTGTACTGGTAGTGGTCAGTGTTTTGTATTTCAGTGTTTGTTTGGCGAGCTAAAGTTTCCACAATGCTCGACAATAAAGTTCTGCTCTATTCTACTTTTTACAACTTTATTAACTCACATCTGCTCCATGCCATAACCATAAGATGAATAAATTCTTTTTTCTTTTTCTCCAAGCACAGAAATGTGGATTTTGGTCCAACTTGCAGTGCAACTATGCAATTAAATTCAATTACTAAATTAATTAATTACACTGTATTTCTCTGCCAAAACCTAAGATGACCTCCTCACCTCTGTGTTAAATGTCCAGCTATTGTTTTCTCATGAGTGAGCAGCTCTCTACATTCCTGACTCTTAACAGGTGCCAAATCTCAGCATGCACCGTGCTGAGAGCTGCTGGATCAGATACGGGCAGGGCAAGGGAAATATAAGATCAAAAAAGGGAAACATACTAACTACACCATCACTGTAGGGAGTTGCTAATACCAAAGTCTGAAAATGTGAGCCGCCCCACAGACCTTGCTTGGAAAATGGCACCTCATCGCCCCTTTAGTCTTCCTCCTTAGTTTTCTTTAATTTCTGGATGCCTATAGGAACACTTTGTTCCCATACGATCTCAACAGTTGAGACAAGATAGTGTAATATTGCCTGTTTGATGTTAATCCAAGCTACACCAAAAAAATAAAAAAAAAGGTATAGATCCAAAGATATTTATTAGCTGCTGAGTTGCTGACGTGAGAAAGACAGTCAGATTCCCCCAAACTACTATATCTCTGGACTCCCTAAACCAAATCACAAACATTTAGGCTCTTCTATGTGATCTCCTTTTCATAACTAATTTTTTTTTTTCACTTCCACTCACTGAGCCTCCCCTGAAACTGTTAGTAGCCCCCAGGGGAGGCCTGCCTTCCCCTTAGTATCTCAAAATAATGACTTAATATCTCAAAAATGATGACTTGGTATCTCAAAATGAGAGACTTTATCAAAATAATGACTTAATATTTCATAACAATGACTTAATACATCAAAATAATGACTTAGTATCTCATAATAATGGCTTAGAATATCATAATAAGGACCTACTGTAGCATCTCATAATAATCACTTAATAAGTCAACATAATGACTGAGTATCTATAAACATTACTTGGTTTGTCAAAATATAACTTTTGGCCTATTCTATAGGATATGCTAATGTACTCACATACGCATATTTTCTTAATATCTTATTTTTAAATGTCTTTTTTAATGCTTACAACAAATTAAGACACCTTAATGGGGGCTACACTTACTCCACAACGGTAGCTCTGATTTACGCATATTTTCTTGT
Source organism: Lutjanus erythropterus (assembly GCF_056507025.1). Classification (NCBI taxonomy): domain Eukaryota; kingdom Metazoa; phylum Chordata; class Actinopteri; order Lutjaniformes; family Lutjanidae; genus Lutjanus; species Lutjanus erythropterus. The sequence continues at coordinate 27,461,424 of NC_139318.1, forward strand.
GCGTAACGGCGTGGTGCCATTTATGCGCCTTCATGCCAAACACTAGTATGACCACTACGTTCTGTGATTCTCTTTGTATTTCCCTTCATCTGCTGCCAGAGCGGTGGTGAAACCTACAGCGACCAGCAGCTATAGGGGGGTTGGAAAAGGAGGCGGACCTAACGCGACCCCCACAGCTGAGCTCCTGATGGTTTCACAATGCTGAACGTCCCTCAAAGCGCATTTTAGAGCGACGGTCCGAGTGTGCGTAAATACCCACCACGAATACTACCACATTCACTGAGGAGAAAGAGACGCGGAGAATCATCTGAGATTATCACGTTTATTCTCACTCAGCAGAGGAATTAACTGGAAAGCTTCGTGACAAGAAGGTAAGACTGGACAAATCTAATGTATTTCTTTTAAGAGGAAAAATGAACGTGTTTGTATTGATTTTGACATAATATGTATCTTTAACAGATTTTGTGTGGTATTATTTTAAACCCTTCGGCGTAGTGTGTTTTTTCCCAATCAATCACACAGGGATATTGAAGCAGAGAGGAGAATAATGAACAGATGTTATTCATATTTGTATTTGCCTATATGATCACATGGCACACAATACTGGCACGTATGGCTTTGTTTCCTATGTGGGGGGTGATCACTAAAGAAAGAAAAGCTTATTTGGTGCTCCTGCAGTGAGCGCCAAGTCTAGATGTCATGACCATGTGCCTCAAGGAGCCTCTGACAGATTTTTGTCCATCTATTGTTCTTCCGCCTCATGCTGAGTCTTTCAGCCTACACAACGGATCAGCCTGAAAGTTAAAGATTTGTGAATCAACAGCTGGCTGAATGTAACCAATGTCTGACTCAGAAGCAGATATTATTTTTGTGTGGCGAAAGTACAAGTGTTTCCTAGTTTCACTTGATCTGTGAGAGGCTGGAAACTTAACTGATCGATAGTCTGTTTTAGGATGTGCATATTTTGTTGGTTAAGACAAACTCCATGTTTTTCTCAGCCTACACTTAATGTGTTGGAGGTGTCCAAACCACATGGTGGCATCGAGTCCTAAACGCAAAGACAATTTCCTTTTCCTCTTAGCACCAAAACCATAACCAACCCAAACTGTTATTTTTGTTTTTTGTTTTTTTCTAAATAATACTCCACCACACAGGAATAACATATTCAGTCTGCGTCAAGAAATGAGTAAGACCTCATGAACACCAGTGGCTTTAAGAGCAGTAGCAGCCTTTTAAAGCACTTTGTCTTTGTTATTGTCGGCTAAATATACCCATGTGGAGGAAGAGCGCGCTGTGTGGGAAGTTAATGCTGCACATTATCACGCTCTCTCTCTCTGCAGGCTGAGCTGCAAACGTCATGTTGTGTGGTTATTGTGTGCCGATGGCTTTTTGTCACAAGAAATGTAACGTTCTACATTTTTCCTTAATAATATTTCAGAGATTTTGTGACTTAGATTTCTCAGTTTTCTTTGAGCAGTGTTCATGTAGTGGATGTGTGCCAGGGATCTGACTAGATATCATCTCATATTCTGGAATTGCTGTATTGTGATATGACATAATTGGTTTTAAAGGCTGCATTACAGTAAACTAATGAGATTTTATGACCTTTTTAGCTGAGCTGTTATTTGTCTTTACACACTATATCCACATTAATGATTGTTATTTATCAAAAAATTTGATTAAGTTAATATTTTGTGAAAGCACCAATAGTCATCCTTACAGTATTTTCACAATATCAGTAAATATTATTATTCAGGTATTAGGTAAAATAATATTGTGATATTTGAGTTTGTCCATATCATTCAGCCTTAGAAATGATTAGTTAAATACAGACTCAGTTTGATACTGATGCCTCTACATGACCAATATAAGCAAACTAGACCGCTGGTAAAAAGATCGGCTATTTCGAAATAGTTACTCTAAATGTCTGCCACTGGGTCGGATTCTGTGTGAAATCAGATGAGACCTGTGTTTATATTTTCCCAAACAAAGTTACAGTGAGTGGTACGTTAGCCACTTAAAACGAGGAAGGAAGAGATTTTTCTTCAGATAATTTAGATAATGTGGCGGAAACACTATCACTTTTCTCTACAGGGACCTCCAAAATCAACATAATCTGAAAGTTCCTTTTATCAGCTTTAAATCATAGGCAATCAAAATTAATAAACTGTTTTGATCATTAATTCATTGTTAAAATTGTCTTTCAAGCAAAAATTACAAACATACCTGTTCGAGCTGTGAGGCAAACTGTAAATCTTTGGGGTTTGAATGCTTGGTCAGACAAAATGCAAAATTTTAGGATGTCACTTATTAATACATCAATCAAGAAAATAATCAAAAGTTTAATGGTAAATTAATCTAACTGTTAGCTGCAGCCCTTTTTATTTATTAATTATCAATACAGCTAGGGCTGGGGATTATGGACAAGTCAAATATGATATTTTTGACCAAATACCTTGATATCGATATTTATTAATCGATACTGCCACAATATTATGTTGTAACATATCATGTTCTGTTGTCTATTTTTATTTTAGTTATTGGAAAGCCATCGTCCTTTGTTCATATTGTGTTAAGAATATAGTTACTGTGGTCTAATCTTTTAATAAATTAAATGTTCCCTGATGGCACTTTGATCTCGTCCCAACAAACTTTTGTCATCATATGAGAAAGTTCAACTTAATTTTTTTTTCATCTTGGGTCCGTTCAAAGAGCAGCTTTGTGGCTCACTGATATTGCGACGATGTTGTAGGATGACTATCGCTGCTTTCACAACATATTAACAAAGTGAGGTTTTTGGTAAATAATCATGACTAAGTGGGAAAAAGCAAATAATAGAACAGCTAGAACAGTCTGTTAAGTTCAGAAAATGACATCACTTTACTGTGGTGCAACCTTTAAAACCAGGAAAAGACAACAATTATGCCATATATAATAAAATATCGATATCCAAAATCTATGACGATATCTATCTAGTCTGATGTCATAAAATTAATATAATATTGACATGCTGCTCAGCCCAAAATACATCTTATATTCTTGTACTAGTCGTGCCATTAATGAAGAGTTTTGCTCCAGATTTCCACTGCAATAACAATATAATAATAAAAGTAAGAATAAGAATAATACTTTAGACATTTTTATTATTTTTTCTAAGTGAAGACCTTTCAGGGTTCAGGTCTTTGTTTTTTGTTTTTGGAATTGCAACATGTGTCCTGATTATATGCTGAAGGACGAAGAATCATGTTGCAGGTTGTTAAATGTCGATTTTCGACTGACTTGGAAAGTGGCGGGTGTGGAAATGTAAAAATTACTGTGCAACAACTGTTAAGATGCTGGGAAACAAGGCACTTGTTCGTTTGTTTGTTTCGACATTGTTTGGATGCAGTGTCAAATGGTCATCATGGAAAAACGTGGTTGTCCTAGTGAAAACATGTAACTTCAAGTTTGACACGCTGTACAAAGTTAGAGAAGATTTTGAAATACCAATCATGTTAAGAGAAAACATTCAGCAGATTCAGGGATACACATACACCGAACAGAGAACTTGTGTCTGTGCGTTCAGGGTGGTGCAGGGGTATGTTTTTGACTTTGGCCCCTATCTAAACACTTTTCATGCTGGGTTCATCACAGTGGAGAATGAGCAGATAAGGCTGGCAGCGGTCAGTGACCCCAGCATGTGCAGTGATCAAAGTGGCTGAGAGTTGGAGGAGGAGCTGGACAGGTGCGTGGTGTGCGGAGGGAGGGAGGCCGATGTTTTTGTGCCTGTGGGAAGCAGCCAGCTGAGTTCTTCTGTCACACGGAAGAGACCTGTGAATTTCTTCGTTTGAGTCAGCCGGAGTGTAACGTGTCAGACACTCCAGAGGTTATTATTATCTTTGTCAGGGGGCTCATAATCTGTGGGGTTGAACCTGACCATATCATGTTCTGTTGTCTATTTTTATTGAAGTCACTGGAAAGTCACCCTCCTTTGTTGATATTGTGTTACGATTATCATTATTGTGATCTAATCCACTGAGAACACTTTTAATAAATTAGATGTTCTCTGCTGGCCCTTTGATCTTGTTTCAACAACTTCTGTCATCATATGAGAAAGTTCAACTTAAAATTTTGTTTTTCTTGTGTCCATTCAAAGAGCACCTTTTATGCTTTGTAGCTTTCTGTAGCTTAATGGGTAGAAAATGGCACCAACACTCCCATGACTTTGTTCCCTCTGGAGCAATCAATGCCAAAATATATGTTCTCAAGTTAATATATTCATCTTAAATCGTTCCACAGAGACCCATATGTTCTAATATTTGAAGACTCGCGGGACATAAATCACCATTGTACTTGGCAAGATACAAAGTCAAGCATATACTGTCAGCAATCATGTATATAAACTGGCTTATATAAGCTGATATAGAGGTTATGTTCTCTTCAAGATTTGTCTTGACTTAGTATTTAAAACAAGAACAGTCAAGTCTCAAGTTTGGACCTTGTGAAACCCCAAAACAATATGACATGAGCTTACATATCGCTCACTCACCTTAAATAGCCTATCTAAACCCACAATAACTATTTTTTGACCATCTGGGGGCAACAGAAGCCATATGAATCTTTAATGTTCATACGCTGAACTCGTTAGTTAATAATAGTTGCCTATTTACACAAAACCAGACAGAGAGCAGCATTGTAGCATTAATTTGGAGTCATTCGTGACCACCTGGTGAATTTAAGTCGAATGTTCACTCTCCTTTTAGCTATGTTTTGGTCTCCACCAATGCCCAACAGAAAAATGTGGCTCTTAAGCTGCTTAATGCTCCACTATATTCAGAAGCTGGTTGGAAACTTTGTCTGCGGCTGGGTACAGAGCAGGTAACACATATTGTGCAGTGTTTCCCCCTGGCTGACTGCTTTGGGGGTGCAGACGGGTCTCGTTATTTGTTGTTATTTAAAAGTTTGTATTAAGATGCAGCAAAATCGGTAAATGTTGGGTTTTCATCAGCAATAATTTGACTCTTACACAGCTGAAAACGAACATGAAACTATAAAATAAAGCAGATACCTGAAAGTACAAACAGTGACACAGGAAAGAAACTAAACTTGAAACACAAAAATTCAGTTAGAAGCTACAAAAGTACCAAGAGCTGAACACACAGACACTTAAAAATGTCTTTCTCTGCTTTCCTGCACAGACATGAGTTGAGTCTTGCAACACATGCTTGTTTGTTGGGGGAGAAGCTGGCTAGCTGGATTTCTTGTTGGGAAGCTTTTATTGCACTTACATTCACATAACAAGTTATGGACAAGTAACGTCACTTGTCTCTCCTCTCCTCTGCTCTTTGTGCACATTTGCGAAGCACACAGAGTAAGAGACGAAGGACAAGGTGAGAAAGACGTGACCAACTGGCAAGAAAACGCAGAAGACTTCACACTGAACTGAAATAAGTGCGCATAAATTAGGTGAACATTTTGTTGATGAATGAATAATAATTTGATTACAGCAGCTTAAATGGTCTGGTGTAAATATTACTAGCTGAAACATAAAGCAAATAAGTCACTGCAACATGGTGGACACAAACCGGCCCCAAAGTGACGCTTGGCCACCATCAACATCTCTCATGTGATGTGTTTCTTTTAGACATACTTCAGTGTGCAATAGAGGCTCACTGACAACAAACAGAAATACATGCTTACGTAAAAACATCTCACTCCAGAACTTGTGAACTTGTGTTGGATTTAATTTCTAACATGTTTTATTGTGCAATTATTAACTACAGTCACACATCAAAAAGGGGGGGGGGGGTAAATGTCACATTTTGGATTGTGTGGACACTTTAAGACAGACCTCTGCTCAAGTGTAGTTGCCTGGAACAGGTGCCTGGAGTATAATTGACCTGTCTGCCTCCAGCTGTCAGCTGTTTGTTAACTAGTTGTTTCTTAGAAATATTCCCTGCAGCTTGTCAACATGCACTTGTATTCAATTAAAGTTAACTGATTCCTTATGTAACTAACAAGGGTGTATTTTTAGTGAACAAGCACTGATTCAAGCACACTTCTGTATGCCATTTTCCTTCAGTATTAAAGGATCAAGATGATATTTGTGTAATTGCGCTGTTGTCACACTGAATCACATTTTCAACTTAGACGCTATTTTACATCCTAACTTGTTGTTACTTTTGTGCATGTATTAAAGACATTTTTTTTCTTACACTTTTTTGTTATGCCCATTGCTCCCAACACTTAACTGTCGTCCTCATTGTTGAAACTGTGGAAACCAGTGGATGATGGCATTATCAACCTTTAGATGCACAAGTCCAATTTAATTCAGTAAACCTGTTACTTGAAGGCAGAAACATAGGTGAAAGTTGTTGCTTAAAATGCCAGTTGTCCATTTTGTTGCAGAGCTACTTCCTCCAGGTTATTTTTATATTTAGGGGATGGCATACATACTGTACGTAGTGGTTGCCTGAGCTTAAACCAATGTCCCAGTGGATCCGTAGCAGCTTTTAACTTGATCATGTCATGCAGTAAAAAGTTCTGGACCTCCTATGGCTGATGTCACCTCTGCAGCATGAACTTCAGTGACATTATTTTCTAAAATGTGTTTGGAAACTTTAAGACATCAGTCATTCCCAAAGTTGATGGCAAGAAACAATAATTGGTGCATTCGCTTGTGTAACTGTTTTATGAAAGGCACATTTTAGGGGTCAAGCTAACACCACACCTGTCACTGGGGTGCATGCTTACTTGGATTAATAATAACATAGGAGCATAGTCGGGCTGTTTGATGCCGCTCCACAAATCATCATTTAAATGGCTCTGGAGCTTAATATTCTCCTTTAAGTCCCTGTATAAGCACAGATTGTATTGGCCACTTGTAAAACAGCATATTAAATTATATCTCGGCTCTCTGTTTGCACTCAAGTAGTGCTGCATCCTTTTATGATCCCTTTAATGATTCAGTTGAGTTTGAGAAGGAGTCAGAAGAATAAATTAAGAAAACAGCCTCCATATGAATCCAAATCATTCCATGAAGAGATTATATTTAACAAAATGTTTGGTAGACTCTCATTATGTCATTATATTGGATATCACCTGTTTACAGTATGTTCTCTCTTTCCCTTTTAACATTTATTCACAGCTTTGCTTACAGTAAATGTAGAATGATGTTCAGATGTTTTACTGTGTTTAAAGCTGGCTCAGCCTCACAGAGACATGTCAAACACGCTCTGTATACTGCAATGGTGCTGCTGTAGCCACTGTTTGTCCAACTGAGACACCACAATCATTCTGTGGTTTGATTTTTATCTTTGATGTAACCACCTCAGCCTTGACTCTTGAGTTGTTCAAAGAAACATGCATGCAGTGTTTATCTGTTATTATTTTCATACAGCTTGGTTGGACTTTGGTGACATTGAAGAACTTTGTTCACCTGAGAAGCATCTATGTTGAGAGCTGTGCAAAAATAAGACTAATTCTAAAGTGTAGACGAATGACTTTTGCTGTCAGCTGTAGTTGAATTCCTTTCTTTCTTTTATATATTTTACACTTACATTCTCTCTATTTATCGCATAGACTTCCGAGGGTTTTCACACATGTATACTGTGTACAGTGGAGACTGTATTTGCCAGCATTTACAAGACAAAGCTTTTAAGGGCTTTAAAATGGGGCTGTATGAGATATTTAACCATAGTCAGTGTTTTACCTACAGTAGATGGTTTGTAGAAGCAGAGAGGAGTAACAAATGAAGGAAGCTAAGAAATGTACTGCTGTGGACAGGATCTGCAACAGACTGTATTTTAGCAACCTAAAATGTTCAGTTTCAGTTTAAGTGTATGCTATATTTAGAGTATTTTCATTGCTTTAATCTGTGATCAGACAGCTTTTTCCAGTGGGAAACTGACACCATTATATCACTCTCTTCAAAGCTATCAGACTCCTTCGACATAAACAGTCATTTTACCTCGCAGAAGACAGGAGTTTCTACCACTGCCTTCATCGGTTATCTTGTCTGTGTCATTGTGTAACTTTGATCAGTTTAGACTAATCCTTTAAAACACAGAAGTCATACAATAATACAAACAAATTAAACTATCAAGACAGCGGTGGACCAGAAAGTCATGTGTTCTGTGATGTAAAATTACAGTTTTTTCTTAAGGAGTCTGGTTGAGTGAGGGAGAGTGATATTTTGCTTACATAGCAACAGTTTCCTGTGAAAAAGGCTGGTCTGACTGTAAGGTAAAGCAGTGAAAATATTGTAAATATAGAGTTCACTTAAACTGATATTGATATTTTTAGGTGGCTAAAATACATTTAGCTGCTGATCCTGTCCACAGCACTGCTTAGCCTCTGTGCTGGAAATACACTGACACTCCAAACTGTGCCTTTAATATGTCAAACAGTTATCTGTGTAGCAATGAGACATACAGATTAATTTGAATTGTGTTGTGCTTTTTTCCTCTCACTCAAGAGCTGTAATCATTAGAGTGTGTGTTCTGTCATGATCCACACAGCTTAGATACCTGAAGAGGAGGTGGTGCAGAAGACTAATGCCCTTGTTAGCATGAAAGTCATGTTATGTAGATTATTTGAAAATTTGCATTAGAGAATGAAGATGAAATGATTGTGCAGTTATGTAATGCTGTGCAATGATGTAATCTGTCATAGTTTTTGACTAAATGCATGAATTTTAAAGCTCAGTCAGACAGAATTTCTTTGTTCAGTCTAATACAAGTCTGATATTTCTTGATGTTGTACTATTAATTGACCATTGTGCATATTTAATAATATTGGCATATAGGGGGTAGGGTAGAGGGTGAAATATGACCAATATCTTGTGAATTCAGGAGTATAAATTTATTTTTCAAATAATAAAATGTATCTTATAGCAAATGTTTAGTACAAAAAATTGTAGATTTACATCCACAAGCACAAGAAAGATAATCACTGCCCAAGAACTTTGCTTATTTAAACTATTAAAAGATGTCTGGAGCCTTTAAAATGGTCGTAGTTCAGGAGAAATTTACCATAATATAGGCAGTCCCTTTAGCATGGCGAGTATGATTCAGGTGCTGGCGGACATTGCAGGACACCAGCATGTGTTCCTCTGTCCCCAACAGGCACGTGGCTGAGATGAGCTGGTGCTGCCAGGCGCTGTTGGCTGAACCTCGTGCCTGTTCCTGATACACCACCACATGGGCATCTCCTCATCTACATGTGCTCGCCCACTCTGTCCCCCACTTGTCCCGTGCGCGCTCTGTTTTATGTCCCACTGACACAAGAAGTGATAGGAAGTATTTGTCCAGATTGCTGCTATGTGTTTTTTTTTTTCCATAAAAGTAAAATGTTTTATAAATAGTTGTTCTCTCACATTAACATTGAACAGATGGGAAAATCAAACAGCTAATCATTATTCACCCGCCCACCTGTTCAAACATTTCAAATGTCATCTAAGTCCAGTAACTCAGAATGGAACTTTTCACTGTCTCCGATTTGTTACATAACAGAGAACTCACTATGGGCTGCAGCGGAGTGTAAGGTGACCCCCCTGCTGCTCATATGGCGCTTTATCAGATTGACAGAGATCAGTATTGAGTAATAGTAAATAGTTGAGCAGTTTTTGTTGCCCATAAGAATTTCTTTTATGTGTTTTAGCGATAAAGAAACAGCATGATACTTACCTAGAAAAGTATAATTATGGTTAGGTTACCATAAAGTTGGTGCAGATGTTCTTAAAATGGAACATGTGAGCTTTTTTATGGCTTGGCAGATTTTACCTTCTTGATCATTTGAAGTCAGCAGGAGAGTCACCCTGGATATGAAGACGTGGGCAGAGAGGAAGATCAGAAGAAGCAATCAAGTATTATTTTTATCCATAACCTTTGCAGCTCTCACCACTCCCACAAAACAATAAATTAATGGCCCTCCCTTTGAATCACACTTTGCACCAAGTAATCTTGGTTCTTATTTTTTTGATTGGTGCAAAAAAGTTGTTGCATGTGTGTATAAGTCAGACAGTGAAACCAACTCCCTCATATCAGTGTCTATACCGTTGTATCAAGCTTGTTTTTTGTTTTCTTTCTGATTTATCCCTACTATAATGCTGCAGAGATTACGTTTTTTTGTAGGCCAACCCAGAAGTTAGCATTGCTTTGGTTTTCTCCACAAAAAGCCCATGAGATTTTCCATGGGATGCAGAAAATAAGCTGTGTCGAACAAAGGTTTATGATACTTACACAGTTTTTTCAGCAGATAGTCTTCACAAAAGAACATTTATGATTTCTGAAGTGTAAATGCAAATGCCAAAAGCAAAAAGCTAACATTAGGCAATAAACCACACCAACCACACTACTGTCATGTGACTGTAAGTAGTGGTACCACTTACTGCCTTTTTAAAGACATATAAAAGCTTCAAAATTCATTAGTGGCGTATTTACTGATGTATTCAACAATGACAAAACTTGAAAATCTCATGTGAAAAAATCTTGTGTTAGCCACAGACTTTATTTCAGGTATATAATGAAACATCCACTCAACAAACCCACTGACTTTGACGTGATGGCTCTGGAAGTGTGAATATGCACTTATTGCACTCATGCAATTCATTTCTAGGATTTAGGAGTCATTCCTGCAGAGCTCAATTAAATAACAAAAAATAGGATATCCCCAAGATGATACAAACAGCTTGTAAGATCTGCAACACTGTTTCTTGGAAAAGCATATTTCAGTACCTTCACATAAGGAAGCACAATGCAGAACAACAATTGCGTCATAAAGCACATCTGTCGCGCCTCTAACAAGCTGTCCTCATCATCTTGAGTGGCATGTTTATAGACAAACATATGGCTAAACTGTTCAGCCTGCCATTTGCACATCACTAGATAAGATTACACAGCAGAAATAGTGGCAGCACTGTGTCTTTTTAAAGAGCTCATACCTGATCTCAGACCCTGGTCTGTTCTGTCAGACGTTTCTGCAGAGTTTCAGTTCTGTTGCTTGTATCAGTGCTGTTGAAATGATGAGTTTTCCTCAGTGGGTGAAACTGGTAATATGCTTGATCATGCAGATTTTTGAGTAGTCGCCCTCGTTCTACCTTTGGTTGTTCCTCCTCAATACTTTTACTGAGAACTGTCACAGATTGATGCCTTACAGTTTTATTCATGACACTTCTTAAAAGCCGAGCGAACACCTAGTAAAGCTTAATTTTATGGGTTTGTAATTTAGTTCACTTAGAATTATGTTATTGGTAGAAAAAATAAATGAGGAATCTAGGAATTTCCTTGAAAGAAAAGTTCAATTTGAGTTTAACTTAAAATCAATTAATTGGAAACTTTTTCGTCTCCACATTTGTTGAATTGTCTTTGCACGTAGACACTTTTAGCTGACTTTTTTGTGTTTATGTGCTGTATTTTTACTTTTAGTTATTGGGTCCTGATCAGATTTGGGTTTTTTTCTTTGATTTCCTGTGCTAAGTACACATCACAGGTCAGCTTTTACTTTCTCTTACTTACTGCTCTGACAAAGCCGAGATATTTCTCACAGGCTGGTAAAATTCAGGGTATTGACAGTACACACATTAACTTGAAAATGCCATTCCAGGGACGATTTAGCACATATTAGCAAACAATCACCACCACCATCGGCAGAAATGAGGAGTAACAGTCTCTGACAACAGTGGTCATATGGGTGGTAAAACATCAACATCATGAAACCCCATAATGAGCCTCCTGCTGTATTTACTGTAAATTGAGTGTCTCCAGGCTCATCTGCTGGTTTCTGCTTGATTTGAGTCTACAGTGCAACAACAGGCACATTCTTAACATTATCGTAATTCATAGGGAGAAGAGTAAAACAGGTTCTTTAAGCAATGCTGCCAATTAGCCTGTTTAACATTAATGATTCAAAACTGTCATAAGCTCCATGTTAAAATTATATACACGTCACATTTTTTCCTCTCAGTCTCTCTGAAAATGACCATTATCAAATACTGGTGTTGCAACATAATGTATTGATATTTGGGGCTTTTTACGTTTGCAGCTACGTTAAGGGACATGTTAACTTTGGGCAAATAACATGACTCAATAGATAAGGCAATGGGAGGTCTAACTGAGGTTAGATGGCTGGGCCCCAGATTTTGCTCATTTTCACTGGAGGTCATTTTTAAATTAGTCTGTACCTGATAATTGTGTTTGGTGTGTTGTTTTATTCCTCTCAGGTTTCTTATGTAGCTGCAGTGGAGTGCCATCAATGGCCCTCTTTAACAGTACAGTGGATAGCAGTAACAGTGAGCTGAGTGGACTCTGTGAAAACAATTGAGCTGCTGTACAGCGGAAGCAGCTAACAACACACCATTGTCTCTGAGTTCACACTGTGAAATAGAGAAGAGGATTCATTTGTGTCACCGGGGTCATGGGAGGCAATGCAGGTTGTTAATAGTTCTTAATTAAAGTGGAAATAGACAGCCATTTTGCTTCAACCTTTTTTCTTTAACGTATCATTATGAAGTCAGTGTTGACTGCACAGAGTAATGGCTCTAGAATAATGACGCCATCCACATGTAGATTGGTTCCTTATAAGCCTCAATTTCACAGTGAAAAATCGGTCTGCCATTAGGCACAATTATTCCTGGGAAATAATAGACTATAGATTAAATAAATGAGGAAATTTGCCGGTTTCTCCCTATGTTTTCTAGTAACTTTACTCCCCCATTCACCTCCAACATTGTTTCTAATGTTTTATTACTATGCAATGCACATTACTACAATAGATCTCAATTAGGGCTGGGTATCAGTACTCAGTGCTTTTAAGGTATTAATTGAAATAATCCAGTACCCAGTAGAACTGAAACTTATCCAGTCAAACAGTACCTGTATTCAATCATTTTGGTACCCAGATCTTAAAATAAATAAGGTAAATAAATAGGTATCAAATGAAGTACTTCATTGGTATCAAGGTTATCGTTGAAAAGTTGTCTGTTTCCATTTTAATAATAATGTGAATTTGAATGTGAGTACTGTGGATTTTTCCAACAAGATCCCATCTTGACAGTTTTCCTGTGAAATACCTCCTTTGTCATGGATTCAGAAAACCCCACGCTCATTAAGGAAAAACACTGCTAAAATTTATAATTATAGTAGTACAGTAATGACTGTTTTGCCAACTGTCTTCTTAGTCATTCAAGGCCTGTTGTGAGTGATTTAGCATTTTGTTTAATTACATTGTGCTAATATTCGTCTGTGTCACTGTGTGGGATCTGAGGAGCGCTGAAAACCTGCAGGCTTGTGACATTAACTACACCAAAGATAAGAGCAAACAAAAGTTAAAAAAAAAAAAAAAAAAAAACTCAAATAGACCTTGACCTTTGACCGTGTGGTCTGGACTTGTTTGCTTTGCTCAACACTGACATTCTGGAAAAGCACAGAAATTTGCAGTATTTTCCTGCATTTTATCTCAAACTATGTACCGTTCATAGTGATGTACGTATTGCAGGAGTTTCGGTAGGCGAACTGAATGAGTGAGGGAATGAGGTCAGTTCTCAGGTGTTGTAAGTCACTGTGTCAATAGTAGAACTGTGTCATCACTATGTTGTACAGACAAATATTGTATGAGCATTGATTTCACCTATTGAAACCTGCAGTGCCTCGACACAGCTAAGCTATTTCTAATTGAACTTAATAATATAAAAAAATTATAAATTGTAAATATAATTAATTATATATATATATATATATATATATATATATATATATATATATATATATATATATATATATATGTACATATAAAGGCAGTTAGTGTCAAGAAAACTGCAGTTAGTATTGGCTTTGTCAGCACTCTCATTTACAAGCTAACAAGCTAACAAACAACATTAAAGACAAACAAACAAACAAAAGATGCTAACACAAACTCCTCATTTGACTCTGGTTCTGACTGGGACTCAAACACGTATGTCTGAATCTCTCTGATGTTTCTCTGATGAATGCTAACACTAGTTATCTTGATGCACACTGCTTTTTCATTGCTCAGCCAGATCCAGAATTTCTCAACAAGGGAGAAAGAGTAGATATGCTTCCAGCTTTATTATTATTTATTAACTTTTTATGAAGGGAAAAAATGTTGGAAACAAATTTTAAATTATAGCAGGCCACTTAAGCATACATTAAAATGTGTCTGGAGGTGAACTAAGTATTTTTATGACAAGTTTAATACTCAAAGCTTAAAAAATCTAAACATGCTAGATATATGTTATATATTTTGCTGATCTGTGCACTTGACCAAATGTTTCCAAGTGTTTAAACACAGAAACACAGAAATCTGTAAATCAAGATAATGATGCATTTCCTTCTAGACATTTCCAGCTAGTTGCTAACTAGTGGCAGGACATTGAACACTGACAGTGGGGTGGAAACATAAGCAAACAACTTCAGGATACTCACGGGATATTGTCAGAATCTGATTGGTTCACAGAAATACATGACATCTGCATTTTCCAACCCAGCTCCACAGTTGAGAACAGCAGAGCGAAAATATACAATACAATGAAAAATATGAAAAAAGGCAAATTGTTTGAACTTTGGCAGAAGCTTTTGTGTTTGAATAGGAGCCCACTGACCAAGTAAGAAGTTGACTGAGAAAATGTGTTTTCATGGCTTTTAAACATTCAAAGTGCTGCACGTCATGAATTATATTTTCACGGAAAAAAACATATCTAATGTGATTCATGACTTCTCTCCTTCTAACCTAGATATTCAAGATACTGAGTGACTTTAAAGGGTCATCTTCACTGAACACACGCCAAAAAGAATCTGTTCCAACCTGTATGATGGAACCTTCTCAGTCAGAGATGAACATCTTATCCAACGGAAAAAGTCATGATCTCGGGGATGACATGGGTGTGCCAATGAAGACGCTGCCAGACGAGGATCAGTGAGTCTTCTCCTTTCATTTTAAACACACATGAATGGCTGCCTTTTGACACTTCTGTACAGGTTAATGGCATTTTAACACAGCATGCGTCAAGCACTTATTATATGCTGAGTCCGTTTTGTGTTTCTGCATCAGTTATACTTGTGTGAAATTCAGATCCTGGATTCATTAAAGTGATTTTAAAGTTAACTAAAAAGCTAAAAACAGACTGTTTGATTAAGAGTTTCTCATTAATAATGACCAGGATAACGGATGTGGTGTGTGACATAGAGTATGAATTCTTGCATAATCTTTTGTTAAATGCATGTTTACCTTTACCCTTTTTGCTCGCCTGAACTGGTGGATCCTTGTGCAGAAATGGCACTCAGAAAGTCAGGTATGTCTGCAGAGATTTGTATGAAGGATTTTTCAACTGCATACTTGCACAAAAAATTAGCATGTGATGAGCTACTTTCTACAGCGTGTATGTGCACAGTTTAAGGAGGTATACAGAGAGACGATCGATTGATGAATCTTAAATTTGTCCCTTAGATATGATGATCCCGAAGGAGGACAGGAGAATGAGGAATTTTTGCCGACTGCTGACGGAAAGAAACCTATTCGCTTTACAGATGTAAGTGTAAAAGTTTACAGACAACAATTAAATAACCAAAATAGCTTAATTTATTTATTTATTGTTGAAACTATGTTTGTAAGTTCTTGTTTGTTCCCTCCTCAGTTTGAAGGAAAAACCTCTTTTGGCATGTCTGTCTTCAACCTGGGTAATGCTATTATGGGCAGTGGAATCCTGGGATTGGCTTATGCCATGGCCAACACTGGCATTCTCCTCTTCTTGTGAGTAATAAGTTCATTTATCAATTGACAATAGTTTACTCCCACAACATTTTTGAACACCACACTGGTTTTTGGGCCAATTATAATACTGCGACAGCACTAGTCAAGGTTGTAAATGACCTCTGTTCAAATATAGATATGGAAAATACTTTCCATATTAGTACTACTTGACTTAAGTCCAGCCTTTGATACACTAGACCCCTTGATTCTTTCAGCTAGACTCCGCAGACTGACTCGCCTCTCTGGTTAACTGGTTCAAATCATATTTTACCAATAGGGAGTTTTATGCAACCGGAGCTGAATGTTCATCTAAAAACTATAAAATGGATTGTGGTGTTCCTCAAGGTTCCATTTTAGGTCCGACACTTTTCATCCGTTACACGGAAATGTCAACAGGAAACATGGCATAAATTTCAGTTATGCTGTTGATACACAGCTTTACATTGCCATGGCCCCTGATGCTACCTGTTCTTAAAGTCAGAAAAAGAAAGTCAATGGAAAACTGCGAGCACTGGCATTAAACACCTGTCAACAAGTAAAGAGCCAGGGACTTATCTTTATGAGTAGATTAATCCCTATGTAGCATTTATCAAACAAAGATAAAGTCACTTATGTTCACGTTTGAAGTGCTGAATTGTTCCCATTTTCTTGTCATATCAATTGTTTCTGTGGATCTGTACCTAATGCTGAACTGCCTATAGCTTCACTGAAGGGTGGAGTCTGTTAAATGGTTGAATGCACTTGAAAGACAAAGGAAACCATTTGCCAAAAGTACAAAAGTACTATGGCGTCCTGAGACTCTCTAATGTACTTTCTGAGGGATTATGGCTGAGGAATGGGCTGCTTTAGTGGTTCAATTAAGGGCCAAGGCGGTGCTGGTGATTTAGTACCTGTCTTGACATCTTGTAACATCATGTCCCATGACATAACCGCCTCTATACATACCCTTTTCTCATGCTCCCGTCTCCACCCTCGTTGACACGTACAGACCCCAAAAGGAAAGGCCATAGCCCAGAATAACTGAACGTCCAGACCCCGCGTGAGGCGTCTGGATTTCTCATTTGCTTCCTTCTGCTCTTTGCAGAATGCTGCTGTCAGTCTGTGACCCCAGTAGTCTTGGTCTTGTAGTCTAGTATGTGTGTAGCTGCAGTGAAAAAGTAGCAGGAATTAGAGTTGCCTCATCTTTAGCCTCAACTGTGGAAGTGGAAGTCAGTACAATGTTGAGAAGCTCTGCTAATTATGATGGAGGCTGCATCATAACTATATATAGCTGATGACTGGTTTGACGTAATTGGGTTGCCATGTAGCAGTCCATGCATTTACATTTACATAAGTTGTTAAAGCAACCTGAGGCAACTAGTAGTTGTTACCAAAAGGTTAAAAATATCAATGTCATGACAACTTATGTCAAACATAGGATACAATAACAGCACTTGCATATCAGAATTAACAGCTGTTTGTATTTTTGTTTCACCTGGCCAGGACTGGGCATGAAAATTAACTTATCTATATATCAAGTATTGATATTTATGTTTATGTGTTACGCAGTCCCTTACAGACTTGTAAATAAATAACTAAATAAAAAACAACAATGGTAAACTGTTAGTATCTAAGGCCAACACACTGTGAGCATCGCACTGCTATAGGAAGTTAAAACATTGTGCGTTAGATAAGTCGTCAGATGTAGGTGAAAGGGTAATCCTCCAGCATGATGAACAGTATGCCATACAATGTAACTAATGAAACCATTTTATCATAATTCTTCAAAAAGCAAAGTTCAGCAAATACTGAACATTGTGAGTAAAACAAACGCAGGCATATTGTCATTGGTCTGCAGTTAGATGTCATGTAATTAGGATTTAATACCAAACAGATATCAGGCTACTGACGGAGGCTTTGCAGACAGGAGGTTCCCTGTTCATCATACAGTGTCTCACCAGTGGCTGGAAGATGAGCATACAGTATGTTTAGCAGTGGTAAAGGTTCACGATGAACAAAATCTTATAGTGTAGGCAATTTTATTTTGATATAAGTTATCATCCATAATTTATTTTTTTTTTTATTGCACAACTCTTTCAGCAACTGTAGGATGGACCATCACTCTGACTTAGCAAATGAAACATGATATTATTGAGATGCTCAACATGACCATCCATATGAAAACATTATAAGTTACAGTTTATGTGCATCTTAAATTATTATCTCACCGTAGTATTTTTCTGGGTTTTAGTCAGTTTTATTGCTTTTAAAGAGGACCTTTCATGTATTAAATGCAATCTGCTGTTGTAAATCTGTTAATCCCTGATTTCTGTGGGATTAATTGATTTCTAGAAAGCAAAAAAAAAAAAAAAAGAAAAGAAAAAGAAAAGAGCTTTCTAGACATGACAGCCCTGATTATATATAAGCACAACACTCTCACTGGCTTCATATCTCTACATGAGGTTTTCATTAATAAGTGAAATAAAGGTATGTTTCTGGAAAAATAAGTCAAGCCTTGATACAAGCTTCTTAGCAGGGATGATAATGATTAATCAACGATCAATTAATTTTGGTCTACTATAGAATAAATATCTGATATATAGTGGAGATTATTTTTATGAGCATGTTCCACATGTTACCTGATTTTCAGTTATACGTGTAATATCGACTGATTAATTGTTAATGTTACCAATGATCGTTTAAACAAAGTTGTTATTTTTGTTAAGAAAATCTACAAAATTTTGCCCTTCGGTCTTTGTCTTTGTTCGCATTAGGATTTGCTCTGATGCTTTGCTCTCATTGCCTCAGTTGCACCTCTTTGTACCACCAACTTTATGTCCCTCATTGTAGCTCTGGTGGAGATTATGGCCTGTAGTGTCAAGAGAAGCACCGAGCCACCAGCACAGATACAAGTAGACATTCTCATTCCTCGTCAGTGTATTTTCAGTGAGACGCAGAAATAGAGCCGCTGTGAAAAGCCTGGTGCCTAGCTAAAAATTTCTCCCAGGCGTCAGCATCCAGAGGAGGATATTTCTGCCTTTTAGACAAGGAATCACACTACACGTGATATTTACAAAAGATACACAAAATAAACGCTTGCTTGCGAGTTGAGGGAGGCTGGACAGTTTTCAGTGGAATCTGAGGGCTCAGCCTTCATCCCTCATCTTACAGACGTGGGCCAGAGGAAAAGATTCTCATTTCAGTCGTGGCTACAAGAAATTCAGAGTAAAGGTCTGAGGGAGGTGATAGATTTGGGATTGACCTGTGACCCATTAGGAATGCTGACCTGAGAGCCCTGTGCTGACTTCTCAGGGCTCTGAAGGTCTGTGGGAGGACCACTGCGACTCAAAGGGTTGTGGGAAATATTGTCTTCATCCATGTACAGGACTGTTATCAATGGAGAACATTTATGTTCCTTTATGAAAAAAAGATTTATTCAAGGAATGCCCTGCCTTGTTTGTTGCTGAATATTTGTGTCAAAATAATACAATTAGCATTCTGAAGCAAGCAATCAGCATCAGCTTTAAAATGTCATGCAATGGCCGGAAAATCAGCCTACTTCCCAGCCTTAATGAGAGGGTTTTTTCCCTCATACATAATACATAAAGTCACATTAAACAATGAATTATGGGCATAAGTTATGTTGTAACATGCAAGAACATGCACAATACATCACAGCTTAATGGAAAATGTTGACTGTAATGTATATGGAGATGAACAGAAGAGGAATCAAACAGGGAATGTCGAATTTGGTGCAGTAAACATACTGACTTACTGTATATAACATACAGGAATGTAACGTTCCCTTCTGTGTTGTGTCACAGGTTTCTTCTGACTGCAGTCGCAGCCTTGTCGTCTTACTCCATTCATTTGCTGCTTAAATCCTCTGGCATTGTGGGTAAGCCTTTTGTCATGTCTCAGCCGTGTGTAAAACAACAGTGTAGCTATATTATAGTGTACTGTTACGGTATTAAAATTATTCATAAGTCCGACTGTTCTGCTGCTTCTGGACATCAAATATTAATCCCAACTGACAAAGACATTTTATATTTTCAAACAGGTTAAGGAGTAGTAAGGACCAGTTAGTCCAAATCAGAAAGTCTGCTTGACTTCTAGCAAATTCATCTAAAAAAGGCATGGATTAACACTTAAAAGGGAAATACAGTCTGCTTTAAACACACTCTAGCAGGAACTTTGCTAATTACAGCTAAATTGTTGTTTACACACCAGTGTGATTAGTACTACAGAGATTTGGCTTTAATGGCTTAGACCAATAAGAAGGAGAATTAATGAATTACTTCATTCTATAATCTGGTGTGTGGCAAAGGTCGTAATTTACAGACAAACTTTACTGTGAAATGGTTCACAGATGTACAGCCTGCTTTATTACCTCATTTTTTTTGGAGGGTATTTTACCGTGTTGCTCAGAGGGATGTTTCATCAAACACTGAGTGGATATTATTGTTTATAATCTGTTTACAGGAATTCGAGCTTATGAACAGCTGGGGTACAGGGCCTTTGGCACTCCTGGAAAAATGGCCGCTGGCATCGCGATCACCCTGCAGAACATCGGAGGTGAGGAGCCAGTGGGACTCAGAGATTAATGTGTTCATATATATGTTGACTGTTTGCAGACTCCCTGAAGGACAAAACATGAATTACACACAATTACATGGCTTAGAGTTTATATGTGCCTTACACAACCACACACAGAACTATATTCACTTGAACCACTAGTATTACTTTTGTTTTTGTATATACAGTATGTCCCCTTAAATTTCCAATATGGAGCTGTTGGTAAACAGCTGAGTTCCCAGAGGTTTTGGCATTAAGAAAAGTTCCTCCCTCTCACTGAACAGCTGTATCAGTGGCTGTTTCTAATCAAAGTTTTGTGGATACATATCAGCCTATCAGGTCAAGTCAAGTCAGGTCAGTTTTATTTATACAGTGCCAAATCATAACAGAAGTTATCTCAGGACGCATTTCATATAGAGCCGTTCTAATCGGGTCATGATTGACACATTGGTGTCAGTATTTCGCTTTGCTGGGTGAGAGCCAGGATTTTCAAAATCCTTAGGTCAAGTTCCCAATGTCAAATACCAATGCAACTTAAGAACATTTGAACAGTTTGGACTGTATTTTTTACTATATTTTATTGATACAGTTGAATGTTCTCCGTTGTATTTCCTGTAAAATTTAGGTGTGCAACTGGCCTAACAATTATTTACATCATCAATTGCTTGATGAATTAACTAATTGTTTGGTCTATGAAATGTCAAAAAATAGTGGCAAAATGCCTTTGACAATTTCTTAAAGCCAAAGAAATCCAACTTACAGTCTTTGCATCAAAGGCCCTGAGTTTTTTAAACTCTTCTCCTGAGAATCTATGATGAGCAACTTCATTCTCAAAACCTTTTTAAAATTGTACAAAACATAACCTCCCCAAGGTTGCTACAGCACGACGACATGACCTCAGTGTCGCTGGTAGTAGATACTGCTCTGTCACTTTGGCAGTTTTCTGCCGACTTTACTTTGCTGTGTCCATTTGTTTAATACGCCAACCTGCTTTCACTCAAGCACATGGACATAGATCCTGGGTGGGACTCAGGGGCCAAATCACCCTCAATCATGCGTTTGTTCCCCTCAGTAGTAGCTGCAGAGGTCTTTAATTTTGACAGACTCCAAGAACACAACTCATAGGTGCAACAGTGCCTCTGGTAAAGTATGTGGTGACAATGTACAACCAAAGACAATGCTTACAATTACAGTTAAATTATGTTACCTGCCCATAATAATTAAAGCTTATAAAGCCTATCTAAAATTAGCTGAACAATCAAAGGGAACAAATTGTTACATAAAAATGTACCAGAATACAAGAAATTAGGTGTTTTGGTGTTCAAAGTTTGTGCATGGAGGACTTCTAGACAGTTGAAACGAAACTTGTGTCCTTGCTCAAGCATACTAAACTACACATTTTCTCCTTTTCTCTGTCTCGCCTGTTACAGCTATGTCCAGCTACCTGTACATTGTTAAATCTGAGTTGCCGCTGGTCATCCAAGCTTTCCTGAAGGCGGAACCCAACTCTGAGTGAGTATTCTCATTTAAGTGCTTTATATCATCACTGTGCTGCTAGTGAACACACATGACTCCTGCCTGCTGTTGGCTCGGAGCTCAGACACAGTGTGCAGCAGTCAAGGGGCCTGGAAGACCATGTGGGCAGCAAATATTTCAGTTTGCACCATTCATTGATTCAGTCCATGTGGGGGTGTGATGAGAATGGCAGCTTGTAATTGGCTGGGCGACAGGGGGCCTGTGATGGGGCGCTATCTGTCAGTTATGTATACACATAACATAAACCCTCAGCGCCGTCAGTGTATCGAGCCAAGTGGCGTTCATGTCACAGAGTCACGTCACAGACACAGACATTCTGCATAAGGCCATGGAGGACTGAAGTGGATTCCAGCTGCCTGTTCAAATCTAAAAACAAACCATGTGCTCAAAAGGGATCACAGCCACTGCAGCAGCCACCTCTCATGAAGCATCTCAGGCCTGAAAGATTAAAAAAAAAAAAACTCTTTAGAAATGTCAACAACTCATCTCAACTGTGTTTTACATAATTGAGCTAAACATCCAGACAGTCCTTGTAGGGATCTTACAAGCAATGCAATACACAATGCACTGCATAGTTTATGTTCAGCAACATTTAGATATCCATCTAAGCAGGTTGGGGGAACCACAGATTACATATGTTACGGATTACGGAATTAGGATATCAGAAAAAATGTGTCCATTAAAGTGACAGATAAAACCAAACCAAACCAAAATTGGGATTATTAGTAGGATAACAAATCTAAAATACATTTTAAAACAAAGATCAATATACTACCATGTGCAGTGTGCCAATAATAAAACACTTCATGGCTCTCACAACACCACACGTCAATTCAACATCGCTCTCTTCACTGGAATGACATTTGCAGGACAGACCAACTACTAACATTAGCTACACGGGCAAACTGCTAACATTAGCTACACAGACCAGCTGCTAACATTAGCTACACAGAACAACTGCTACATAGACCAGCTGCTAACATTAGATCTTGAGAAATCCAGTTAGCTAGCTAAACTGTCAGTACTACAATTAGTGAAAATTATGTTTGGACTGCTGGTTGTGATGCTAGTGATCTAGATGGCATGTGGGTAAAAACACTAGCCTCAGAGTGCATTTATGGCAGTTTACTTTAAGTTTGAGTGTGAAGTGTGAATAACAGTATATTTAAAAGTGCATAATTAATGCTATTAACCTAAATGTGCATTTGGGCATAACAACAGGAGCTGAACAAAGAATTATTAAACCTACAACAAACATAAAATACAACATTAGGCTAAGCAATTCACCCATATTTGGTATGGAGGTAACAGGAAGTAATCACATTACATTACTTTATGCTTGGATTAGGTTACTGATTACATTTTTTACGAGGTAATCAATAACTGTACTTAAAGTAGCCCTCTCAACCCTGCATCCATGTGGCCTGATCTGTCTGGTTGAGTGTTTCTTTCTGTTTTTAGGCCGTGCCCTTGAAAACTCTTACATAGTAATCCTCCTGAAGGACATGTCACTACCCTTTATCACTGATAGACAAATACTTATTTGTATTTATGTCAGGGTCAGAGGCTTAGCTACAATCAAAACTGACGCATGAAGTGTTATGACTCTCACTCACTCTCTGTCACACAGACACACACACGCACACACAGACACACACAAATGACAGCAGCAGGTGGTGTAACATGGTTGCCAGATTCCGAGGCTAAGCATAAGGACAGGTCAGCTCGGGGCCGGCTCTCGACAACTGAGTCACACGCTGTTCGTTCCCACTCCAAGAGCCTCTTGCTGCTCAGATCGCTGGCGTCAAGAGAGCAGAGTGGAATGAGTGGTTGGTGGGTGGCTGGCTGGGTGGGTGGGGCTGGGGGTTTGCAGTGGCGTGTTAGCATGGTCACACAAAGAGAAGGTCAGATATTTGGACTTGAGATTTGACTTGGACTTGACTGCTGCAAGACTTGACTAAACTCGACCCAACCGATAGTAGATTTTTGATGTCAGAGATGGGCAGTCAAACGTATTTAAAATATTTAAAAAAGTAAGTTTGCTAAATGTAAGTTAATCAAATAAGATGTCCTGTTGGGATCATTGTGAACTCCCATTTGTTAGCAGTCACTACCTGGTGCTCCAGACTGTTTGCTGCACAGCTAACTGAGCCAACTAGCTAACGACAGCTACAGTTAGCAGCAGTTACAGGTTACTGCCCTCTATTTGTTTGGAGTATGAATTCTTACATGTTGCAGCTTTAAGGTCAGACTCATTTTGTTTGTATATAATGTAGTTTTGTATTTTTAAATGACAAATTTAATGCATTATTGGTATTATTATACTTTTAAAGCCAGCAATGCAGTTTAGCATCAACTTTTCAACACCCAGCATTCACATGCAATTTCCCAGGAAATTCTCTCATTTAATAAAAGACATTTTTTTCAATTCTTCTTTTTTTTAGTTTTTGGCATTGTTACTGCATTATTATATTATATACCTATATTTCAGCTGCTGGACTATGTGGTATATTTTCATTCATATCTGTAAAAACACTGTTAGATGGAGCCTGAGATCCAAGAATTTCATTGCCACCATAATTGTTATGCATACGATAATAAAAGATAAAAGAACTTGAAGTAATATCACTGACATGCTAAAATCCCAAACAATAAAAAAAAAAAATCACACAGTGCAAGGCAGACTGTTCTTCATAGCAAAATGTTCAAATGCAAGACTTGCAAATTGCAAATACTGTCTTGGACTGGTCTTGATTGGCTGGAGATTTGACTTGGACTTGCCCGCAGCTCTTGATTTCAACTCACATGTGAAAACTGATCGCCTAGAATGACCTACTGACCAAATGTCCTAAGAGGATGTGACCTGTGATTGGTGTGACTTCCCCTACTTTCAAGGCGCACACACACACACACACTGCAGCCTGTAGGGCTTATAGCAGACAGCTGATCCCGCTGGTTGTGTCTCGTTCAGCAGGTTAAGAATAACAGGCTTAGCGGCTTAAAAAGAGGACTCTGGGACATAAAGACTGTTCTATACACAGGATTTAGGAGACAAAGGTCTTTAATGGTTTGACAGTGATTTCTATAAGCTTTCTGTTGCTGGGGCTTCTCTCATGTCTACAGCAACTGAGATTTACTATCGCTGTCCCCAGGTTATGTTTTATGTTTTCCTATGGGAGACTCACAAGGACAGTTTGTCTTTCCTATCCTATTTAAGTAAACTGGTGCTGGGCCACCTCTAATCACAAGACAATAAACAAGCTGTTTGATCAATGTGATCTGTTTACTATAACAACAACAATCATGCAGGGACTGATCGAAAGATTGTGAAATATATAATTTTATTATGACAAGTCTAAGTCAGAACACCATGACACAGAACCAATTAGAAAAGTGAAATAAGGGCGAGTGTATTGCATTACATTATGATGGTCTAAGCCTGATGCACTTGTTATGTGATATTCAAGTTGCTCTGACTCTTGGTACTGTAAGTTTTTGACATATTTCAACATATGTAGATGTTGTTATGAAGGAGTTATATGTTATGAAGGGCATTTGCAGGAGGTTTGTTTAATGGGGGACGTGTCGTGCCCACAAATAGCAGATGATGATAGAGCAGCATGGTCCCCCCTCACTGGACTGCAGGGGAAGCAGGGCTAAGATTGGACATGTCATTCTATATCCACCTGTTTTTAGATTTAAAGCTCAAATACATAACATTTTTGCATTAATATGTCTAAAAATGCCAAACATATGTATTTTGTTGAGTTTTGTACTTATTAAACCAAATGTTACCAACAATGTTCAAATATGGAGAAATCCATAATTTAACTAATGGCAATAACTTCCAGGAAAACACACAAAACATGGGATATATTGGATAAATCAGAGTTAACATACTTGTCACTAAACATAATGTGAATAAAACTTTACTATTACCTCATTCATAAACATGATTTATGTCTGAGTCATGTCAGATAGGTTTTCATCAAGCCCATGTAAGTATGGGACCCTGACTTTTCCTACCTTGAGTGGCCATATTGACCACATTATAAACACTGTGTCATTTCATTCCTCCTGTTGAAGATGTGCGTCACTATTGCCTAGCAACTTTTTCTCTAGTTGTTTTTTTTTTTTTTACACTCATGCAAAGCTTAAAACCTCTCCCCCCACTTTAGCTTAACTTTAACTTTGAGCTAAAACCAAGGAAAAAGACAGATTTGAAGCTTTCAACCTTTTTCTTTTATCCAGCAAAACCTCTGTTTATAAAAAAAAAAGATTATATTATCTGATTATGTCATCAAATATGACAGCAGACATTCAGAGCTTCAGCCAAAAACCTCAGTAGAAGCTTTGTATGTAAATATGACATGGCAAAAATGACATTAAGTACACCCTTGTATGAGTCAGAATGATTCCTCTGGCCATTCTAGATGTTATAAAATGTTGGTAGTAGTGTTAAAAGTGAAGATAACAACTCCCATGATCCCACACCACTTCATGAAGTCATCAACCTACATCTTTTGTGGTGGCTTTAATCTGAAAGACCCTGAGCGACAGATGTTACATATTGTGTATTTAAATCAAAACTGTTTAAGCAATGGAAGGGCCGCAACTAAGAATTATTTTCATTATCAGTTAATCTGCAGATTGTTTTCTGAATTAATTGTTTAGTCCATAAAATGTAAAAAAAAAGTGAATAAATGCTCATTACAATTTCCTACAGCCCATAATGACCTCTTAAAATTGCTTCTTTTGTCCAACCAACAGTCTAAAACCCAAAGAAAATCCTCACAAATAAGAAGCTGGAACCAGCAAATGTCTGACATTTTTGAATGAAAAATGACTGAAACAATTATCAGAATAGTTGGCAAGAAATTTCCTCTCAATCAGCCAATCTATAAATTGACTGATTGTTGCAGTCAAGTCAAGCTACGTCAAGTCAAATTTTATATATATATAGCCCAATATCAGAAGTCACAATTTGCCTCAGGGGGCTTTACAATATATACAGTGTAAGAAGGATGTGATGGAACAAGTTGACATTAGTAATATTTAGAGACATCAGTGCTATGTTGTTTAGGCTCCTCTATGTCTTCCTTCTGTGCAACAGTGTACTGTCACATTAATCATCAGAGTTATGTAACAGCCTATTCCAGCACTTGTGTGGAGAGCAACATAACATAGACGCGTTTTTTCCACCACTGATGTTCCCAGCAGGTTGCTGTCGGCCTGGCAAAATGCCGCACATCAACCATTTGGTCCACTAGATTTTTAACGACCTTGTGTTATTCAAACAAGTGCTCTCAGACTATGTGATTTTAGAAAAAGTAGTACTAACAGCTCCACTAAATGTGAGAACATCATCCAACACTTTCCACTCCACTATTTCTGTCTCTGTGTACTGTGTCTCTGTGCCAGTGTTTGAAATATTGAGCTCACCAAAGTAAACTATTTTTCTCCAAACAGTCTGTGGTACTTGAATGGAAACTACCTGGTCATCATGGTCTCTGCCAGTATCATCCTGCCCCTGGCTTTAATGAAACAGCTCGGTGAGTAGAGCTTACACATGACATCCACCGCAACTCTGTTCTTATCTTCATATATATGTCACAACACTATGAACACTGGGTAATTCCCGCAGTTCCAGTTTTTGTTACTGGGCTGCAGTTCCTGCCTCCTAATATTAACATATTAATCAATTTTGACATTGCACCTCTCCTCCTCTCTGAAACGTGGTCTGTTATTATTCAAACTTTTATTGTGAAGCCTGTCACAGCTCCGAGATCCTTAACCTTTATTTAATTAATGTTAAGTATTTTTGCCTTTTACATTTAACTCCAATATGCTTACCTAACACATATTGTACATTTGCCAAAAGCTTTTACGAAACATTAAGCACTTGGTAAGCAAGCTTATGTTTTATTTTGACTTTGAGCCAACTTAGATGATGACATTTTGATGGAGCTACATTAAAATCAAGCAATTAGTGTGTTTCTTTATCCCACCACTGGCAGTGCAATCAGCGGGCGCCCCAATTAGACATAATTTGACCTGAGATGATCGCACTCTATTCCAGCCTGAACTTTTCATTAATACACAAAATAAACACGCTCTTTCTGGTGTGCTCGAAGGTCATTTGAATGGGGCATTTTTGGGGGTGTTTTTTTTCGCGGAAGCCTCATTTATAGAACAGTAGGAAACCTTCTTGTGTAACTCTTTCAGTTGTACACAGCGCCAATCAACTCACAAAGGCCAAATGGATCAGTTTAGTTTAACATTAAGGGTCTCTTTTGCTTTATTTTCAGGTTACCTCGGCTATACCAGTGGATTTTCCCTGAGCTGCATGGTGTTCTTTCTCACCGCTGTAAGTTAGTTCAGCTCATACAGTCGCACATCACCACACTGACTCTTCACAAGGAGCCTCGTTTGTTCTGGCATGTCATCCTGGCACACATGTTCATTCACTTTCCCACCTCCGTCTCTTTCCCACCCTCGTCTCTATTTTCAGCGGTATGTGGTTATGTTTGATAAGGCGAATATAAGAGCTGCTCAGACACATCAAAGGTTGAGAGTAAAACCTCGGTGATTAGAGGCTGAGTCACTCTAATCTGATGTGAAAATGGCTTTTTTGAGCTTGGCAGTAAATTAGAGCCCTTGTTTACTGACTCTGACACGTCCCCTCGCCTTTATGTCTTTTCTTTGATTATACCTCTGCCTCTTTTGCAGGTTATCTATAAGAAGTTTCAGATTGGCTGCCCATTTGAGGAGTTCTCAGCCAACAGCACCGCTGCTCACCTCAGCCTTAATGTTTCAAGCCACGGCCATGAGTACACCAATGGTCTGGTTCACGAGGACGATGATGCCCACTGTGTTACACGCTTTTTCACCATCAACTCTCAGGTAGGCAGTAAAGGCAAAGATAGAGTCAGACTATCGGGACTGAACATTTACGGGATAGTTTCGATTATTTGAAGTGGATAATGTATTTATCCAGAGTTAGTGGATAAGTTAGTTAGTTAGAATCAGCAGAATAATAATAATGGTATTAATAATAATAATTTTATTTATATAGCACTTTTCAAAATAAAGTTACAAAGTGCTTTGCAAGACAGAAAATAAAAATGGTAGACGTAATAATGACTAATTTTAAAACGATATCAAAGGTATACAGAGGTAGGCAAAATGAGTGATATAACAAATAGTAAAGTAAATAAAGTAAAATGATTAAAAAGATGATCAATAAAAAGTCCCACTTAAGAAAATCAATATCAGTTAAGGTGCATGCTATATTCAGAGTATTTTCACCACTTTATCCTGCTGTCAGACAGGAAATGTTTATTTATAAGTCAAATATTGCTCTCTCCAAAGCAACCAGACTCCGTCTCCAGAATAAGTCATTTTACCTTGCGTATCATGGGGGTTGCTGGCGTACTGCTGCCTTGATCTGTTAGTTTGTTTGTATTATTGTGATTTCGTTTTGTTTTGTTGGTCAGAATTCACTTTTCACAATTTTTACAGTAACAGATCTAGGCAGCTGTAGATTAGCAACTTCTGTGTTCTGCAGGGTAAAATGACAGATTTTGCCAGCGGAGTTTGGTTGCTTTGGAAAGAGCAGGGTTCACCACATATATAACTGCAGTTTCTTGTCGGAAAAGGCTTTCTGACAGGAAGGTAAGGTGGTGAAATACAGCATACGCTTAAAAATGATATTTAATTCTTAGGTGGACTTTTTTTTACGTGGCTAGAATATCTTTTGCTGCTAATTCTGTCCACAGCAGTGCATTGCTTAGGTTTCTACATTGGTATGCCTGTTGCCGACCGCCATCTACTGTAGGTAATACACTGACTATTGATAAGTACCTCATATAACCCCACTCAAAACATCTGAACTATCTCTTTAAGGCCACAAAAATGTTGAAGCCTGCAGGTGTAATCTCCTGTCAGAGTTTCCACACTTATTTTGGGAAGCTTGGCTGCACTGCTAATCATAGAACCTCACGTGTTTATGTGTTCCTCACAGACAGCGTACACCATCCCCATCCTGGCGTTTGCCTTTGTTTGTCACCCAGAGGTCCTCCCCATTTACACCGAGCTCCGCAAGTGAGTCACCTTTCTGTCACGTGCAGTATTTGATAATACACACATTCACCTCAGTGCATAATGTGGCACTGACACAACTTTATCTCTGATTTTAGTCCAACAAAGAAGAGGATGCAGCAGGTGTCCAACATCTCCATCTTCGTCATGTACAGCATGTACTTCCTGGCAGCCCTCTTTGGCTATCTGACCTTCAAAGGTGAGCGAACAGTTGTCCCTGGCACTGTTTTGGAGTTTGTGTTCACAGAATCAGTGAAAACAAACAAACAAAAGAGTTTGTCAAAAAAGTTAAGGAAAAAGAGTGCTGCACTGGCTTAGAGGCAAAATCTAGAATCTAGACAGAATTCATTTGTTTCATTTATCTGTTTTTTTTTTATTTTTTAATGTATCTTTTGTTTAACCACAAAGGTCCAATTAAGATACATTATCTCTTCTGCCACTGACTCCCAGTCAAGCTGGGCAGCAAAAAATTTTAAAAAAGGTGTGAAAGTACAGACAATATATAACAAACAGATATAAGACACACAGACATACAGATTAGGGGCTTCAAAGAATCATGGCCACATATGGTATTCATTAAAAGCAATAACCTTATGACTATATAGCTATAATAATATATCAGTAATAGAACACTTAAAAAGAAGAGTTCAAGGTAACTCAGATATTTACAAACAAAGGATTTCTTTGCCTTGTTAAAGCTGGAAAATTATTCCATTTGTTCATGGATAATAAGAACTATAAAGACACTGTTATCCAAAAATCAGTAATTAAAAAAAATATGTAGCACCACATTCAATCATTGTTAGTGAGTTCAGGTTTATACGAATGACATTCTGGCTCAAAATAAAGTTTGTATTTTACTCACAAACATTAATTATCTCCTGTGCAGAGGCAGTTTCCCAAAGATGACCATAAATGAGAAAAGATACGAGGCTAATTTAGTTCAAATCGAGGATGCTACTTTCTATTGCCGTTCTAATTTGTGATGTAAACTCATGAGACATTTGGAACTTCACTTAAAAACCTGGGGACATAAGACAATGGCTGAATCTATGATGACTGAGGAGAAAACCCACTGGACACTATGAGCGAGTATATCAGCAACGCTAATAAATGAACCCCTCAGGGAAATATTTTGCTTATGGGACAAACTTAACTTAGTTAACGCAACTGGACACTGGCCCTAATGTCGCTTTTAATAATACCTGAGGAAGGTATGGTGACAAACTAGAGTGGCAGTAAATAGATCAAACATTTAATCACTTCTTTAATAGGTCAAAGTCCTAATGTATGGTTCTAATTCACTGTATGTTGTTTAGCACATGACAACATGCAGTATTCATGGTTAGTATTCCTCTGTACTTATGAAAAACAGAGGTACAGGTACAGTAATTTCTTCTCTTCCTACACATGGAGCCTGAGCTCCCTCTTGTGGTGACAGTGTGCTGTCAGGTGTCAGAGGGCACTGTCAGTGGGTGATGTTAAAAAAAACCTTATTATAGTTTTTTTTCCCTTTATATCTCTACAGACAACGTGGAGCCTGAACTGCTGCACACTTACAGCCGGATTGACCCTTACGACCCTTTGATTCTGTGTGTGCGAGTGGCCGTCCTCACAGCCGTGACACTGACCGTCCCTATTGTGTTGTTCCCTGTAAGTTTTTCGTCGATTTGTCCCCCGTAAAGTTGTAATGAATACGATATTATGGTGTCATTTCCTCATTTAATACTGCGTCCGTGTCTGTCCACAGGTCCGTAGAGCCATCCAGCAGATGTTGTTCCCCACTAAGTCTTTCAACTGGTTGCGTCACATTGCCATCGCTCTCATCCTGCTCACCTTCATCAACATGCTGGTGATATTTGCTCCCAACATTCTGGGCATCTTCGGCATCATCGGTTAGTACAGCACCCATCAGGTCATTAGTTCCTCCTGTTAACGTCAAGACAAATATTTATAGACTGCCACAGAAATATCACCACCATAACATAATCTGAATAACATTAGAAAAATCATTGAAGGCAGCATTCAGTGTTTCCTACAGGTAAGTGTTCTGGATTTATTTGACTATAGGTTATACCCTGCATACGTTATGATGATGGTTTACCTATTCTGTCTCTGTTTACAGACTGAAACCTCCTGTTTGACATGGCAGTGTCTGTTGAGTCACAAGCTTTTTAGTTCCTGACACAAAAAACATCAACAGCACAACTAAAAAATGTGACCACTGTATGTTTGCTCACCGACAAACTGACAACCTAAGTCAATATTATTGTCACGCTCTGTCCTCAGATTGGCGGTCATGTTTCACGGGTTAGAGATGAAAGTTAAAAGTTGAAAACAGTTAAAGGAGCACCAAGGGCATCTTCAAAGCTATGGATTCCACTTAGACAAACATCTGCATGCATTTAAGCACACAGAGCTCGCTTCATAAACACACGACTGTGGAGAAACAGGAAGAAAGTCAGATGACAATCAGATGACGCAACATATGGAGCAAACAACCTTTGTATATTTTTAGGGCTCCGGGAAGTCAGGAATTTATCTGTGTACAGTTCCAGATGACAAACAGACAAAAAAAACCCACACAAAACCCAACACAAACATTCAAATGAAAATATAATTTGCAAAACAAAGCAGTCTTCTGGAGCTATTTTATAAGTTTTCTCCCAGGCAAATGTGTAAGGCAGCTGTTTCAGAACCAGTTTTATTGTCAAGTACATTTTCAATATACAATGAACAGACGTGGTAAAAGTACACACATTCTTTTCTCAAGTATAAGCACAGATACTTGTGTTAAAAAAACCTTTGGTAAAAGTAGAAGTACTGATTCAACTTCTTTACTCAAGTAAAAGTGAAAAAGGACAGACTTTGAAATGTATAAATATAGATAAGAAGTTGCCCTCTGAAGGAAATCTCTACCCGCTGTTTCAGTGCAAAACTAACTTTTTCTCCACTGTAGACTCCCTCTTTGTGTATTTCCTCCTGGTAAACCTTAAGTACACTGTCTTGGGACACAGTCACATAAATATCTCTACAGAATCATCAGATTATGATCACCACATCTAAAACCTCATTATTCCAATCCCAAAGATTGATAGTCTGAGGATAACCTCAAATTTAGCGTATTTTGTTTGCTATCTCCATTGGTGAGCCTTAAATATGGAAACCCACATTTATTACAAATGTTTTTACCCTTAGTAACTGATTTTTACTAATTTGACCATGCATTTTCTGTAGCAAGTTAAACACGGTAAATGTTGCATTTGCCTATGACAATAAATGAAAGCTGATCAGTTCCTTTAAAAAAAAAATCTGCGCATTGATCAGACAAAATAAATATAAACTGACATATGTTTTGTCTTTATGTCGCTGCAATTAAATAAATCTTCTGCATATTCTTCTGTTTGTTTGTTTTTGTTTAACCAGTCCTTTCTCCTTCTCTGTACAGGTGCCACATCGGCTCCCTGCCTCATTTTCATTTTCCCTGCTGTCTTTTACATCCGCATCGTTCCCAAAGATGACGAACCCATGACGTCCACTCCCAAGATACTGGTGAGGCCCTGAAATCTGTTTCCCTTCAATCGTTCATTATGCTAATTTAGTGAGTGATATGGTACAGTTTTTTAATTAATGCTGTGTTTATTTTCCCTCATTCTCAGGCTGCCTGTTTTGCTGCTTTGGGCGTCTCCTTCATGGTAATGAGTCTGAGCTTCATATTCATAGACTGGACAACAGGGGGCGGCCGTGCTGCCGGAGGCCACTAGATGCTGCTTCAGAGTGTGTGGGAACTTTGGAAAGGGGGAAAAAAGAACTGGTCAATGTGAGGGGAGCACTATCACTATCAGTGGGAACACACAACAGGGCCGCCCAGCACAGAGCCTGGGTGTTATAACAGTATAAAATATACAGTATACTATGTTGGTTGAAATCAGAATTGTATTGATCAAGTTAAATTAACTTTTTAACTGTAACTTAACACATATCTGAACAAAATCCTTTCATAATTCTATAATTCAATTTAACGTAGTGCAATAGTAATGCAATTTTTATGAATAATCAGGACTGAACAGGGTCTCTTTGTAAATGATCCTTTTCTTGTTGCTTCCTCTTTATTTACACACAAACAACTGCAGCTGGTACTGTACAGAAAAAAGAAGGTGTGATTGTCAGTTAGGCTGAAGACAGGAGGGCATCAAGATATATAAGATAAATAACTCATAAGTTATTTTTACATAGATATTAATTATCATCCATGAGACGCACAAAAGAGGACAGTCAGATGACATCATCCTGAACCAGCAGCACTCTGAACTGTCTATCATGATGTAATATAAGACAAAAAAATAAGTGCTTTAAGGCCTTAGAGTGCAGGCGACATTTCATTTCATGATCTGTCACTTACCGGAGTTGTTATGTAATGTCATACAGTCATACAGTTTAAGCTTTTGTTCCAGATCTGCTAACTTTCTTCAAAAACCCTGGTGCCTTTTAGCATTTGGAACAGCACACAAAAGACAGTAAAGACAGGAGTGTATATTTATTTAGCTACTATAACTGTATTTTTAATTTCAAATGGATTATATTTAACTACTGTATATGATGAAGTTAATCGTTCACATACATTATGTATGATCAGTTTTAGTTTCAGCTTACAGTATATAAATGATTGAAGGTGTTACGACATAATCTTTTAAATACTTGATGAAAAACAATGCTTGATTTTAAGATTTCATACCTCCCTTTATAAAACTTTTAGCACATATAAGCCAAACTATGACCATGAAATCCAAGTACAACTCAGGTTAACCCTGAATCCAAAAATCACTTTTTCCACACTTTAAGATAATATCACATATTCTACATGTTTGTAACACTTCATTGAGGATTTATAACGCACACATTGACTGAATATTCAAATTCAACATGACCTGCTTTCAAGGTTACTCTGGAAATTTACATGAATGTAACAGTTTGAGATTTTTAACTTTGAAATACCGTTATTCACTTTCTTGCCCAACATTAGAAAGATTGATGCCACATCTGTGTGTAATATACAATTATAGCCTATTAGCCTAGCTTAGCATAAAGACTGGAAGCAGGAGGAAACAGCTAGCTGGGCTCTGTCCAAAGTTAAAAAAAAAAATTGGTTACACTTTTTTTGAAGGGGTGTGCATAAGACAGTCATTACACTGCCATAACCATGTCATGACACCCATCATGAACACAACATGACAATTTTGTCTTTGTTAATGTCAAGCTGTCATAACAAAGGTATTATTGGCTTGATTTAATGTCAAGTTATGATAACAAAGACATCTCAAACAATGTCGACTCTACATTAAAGGCGACTGAGTGACAACAGTTATGTAGATTCATAGACTCAAAACAGTTGTCATGACATAGTTATGACAGTGTAATGACAATCTTATTCACCAAAAAAAAATCAGCCTACCAGAACTTTTAAAGCCCACTAAAACTTTATTTCTCATAAATGAAACCCGCAGTCTTACAACCAGCAGTCGACTTTCCTCTTTTAAGTGAGTAATTATTTTAATTTGAAGACGTATTATGCTTTATTGATTCTGTCGTAACGTCTGGTTTGTAGTATTTTGATCTGCTTTCACTCTTGTTGACTTCTTAGATTTGAGGTTTAATGTTTTGCATGCAGTTATGTCCAGTCTGTCCTGTAGTGAATTGCACAGTAACAGAGATTTTCCTGCTGACACTGTCATACATAGATGTTATTGTAATACTGTACATTTGGCATCTTATTGTGAAGTGTATTGAAGTTCCATTCTGTGCTATAGTAATTATAGTGTTATATTAGTGTTATGAAGCCCTTCTTAAAAGATGAATAAATGAAATAATGTGGTAACAATTTTTTATGATGCCCATGTCTATAATGCATTATAAACATACTTATAATGCTTTGCATTGTGCGTATAGCAATGTATAAGCTCTTATTAAATATTGATAATTATTCACATAAAAAAATCCTAACAAATTATAGGGCACTTTATAATAACGTATAATGTCATGTACCATAATACTTCATAATTCCTGCTCACTCAGTAACTTTTTGGCAAGGATCATAGTGTATTATGATTCTCATATTTGTAATACATTATAACCATTTTATAATGCATTAGAATCACTGTTGTTTAATGGGTCAGAATTATGAACAACAGAATGCTGAACAACTGAAGGATTTACATTTCTCTAATATGTTTCCCCAAAAAAACATAAAAAACATAATCATTTATAATGCATTATAATCAAATCATAAGGCACTATAACAGTGACTATAATGCATTATAATGGTTATACTGTGTAACAACTATGAGAATTACAACACACTAGGATCCTTTCAGTGAGTCAGTGGGTGACCAGCAATTACAAAGTATTATGATACTTGATCTTATAAATATTAAATGTTTTATAATGTACTACATTTATTTTTATAAAGCATTATGACCACCTACGTTCTTATAACTATGGCTATACATGAATGATGGAGACTTGCATTTCTCAAATGTAATTTTCCCCCAAAAAACAAAGTTGTAATACATTATAATAATTTTATAATGCATTATAATCACATTATAAGGCATTAAAACAGTTATTATAATGCATTCTAATGTATTACAACTATGAGAATGATAATACATTATGCTTTAAAGCTTTATAATGTGTATCATTATAGTTGTAAAGCATTATTTATATTTGAGTACTTATAACTATAATTATACATTGCTTAAAGCACAGTGTAAGGCATCATAAGAAGGTTTATAATGCATTATAGACAGGCTTTGTTACCAATAATATGACGATACATTCATTTAGATGGATACTTTCAGAATTTCTTCAGGTGAATTTTGCATCTCAGTAGCACTGAAAACCCACATTTAAGTTCACCTGCTATAGATAAAATGAACATTTTATTATATAGAAATATCTATCACAGATTAAAAAGTTTAAAAACAGCACAAAATACAGAAGTACTTGCTGCTCTTACCCAAAGATGGTTTTATATTGTAACGCAACTCTCAGGCTGCAGAAAAGTCCTGCGTGAATCATTGCTTTTCTCTTTTTATTTATATATTACTCTATTTTTGTGTTTGTTTAGCAGTTTTGATTTTTGATTTTTACTGATAAATTATGAACAACAGCAGAAGAAATATTTAGTGCATGTATTCACCTCTGTCCCTTGCTTTTCCACATGTATTTGCAGTGGTGGTTTTGGTATAAATGAAGGTTTAGTTTTGTCATGTTTAGTGAACAGAGTTTTTCTTCACTTCAAGGGATGATGCCAAAATAACAACTGACTACCTACTGCTTTGAAATGCCTTTAGATTTTAGACAGGTACCACAGATTTAATACCAGACGCAGTATAATTATGCATTGTTCATGTACCTAAACAAATCTATGTGATATTTTATTATATAGCTGTTGTTCAAGACATAAATCTATATGGAAATGACACGACTATAAAATAATAATGAGGTATATGGATTTTGGTGAATAAGATGTGGCCTTATATAAATAATGTATATAAATGTAAACCTTTTATATTTGTGATGCATATTTACAGTAGCTTGTAAAGTGTAAATAGCAGGGACAGTTTTAGTTTGGCAATAAAATAATTGTAGATGTTTTTACATTGTCTCTGTGGTCATTATTACCCCTGAACTGACACTAAGTCTTTCTGAAGCAGTACATAGTTCTGCTTATTATGTTTAATTGCAAAGGAACAAACCAGCCTAACTTCTATTATTTGGCATATTTGTTTGTTGCCTTTTAATGAATTGCAAGCATTTAATGCACATTTAAACATCATCTTCCACGAACACACACAGTTATTTTTGTATATGAGTTTAAAAGCAAGGGTTATCTATTCCTGGTTTGTGTTCTTATCGCATCTGTCAAGGCTAAGCAGTGTTTACAAAAAAACACTAAACCTGAACTTCAGGTCATCCTGATCCTTCACTGCTGACCTTGTTATGTCAACAAGCTGCAAGTTTTTACTGTAATGCATCAACCCCAACTCGATCAGGTTTGCTTGTGGTCAAAACAGCAGTCAAGACACATGTGTGTCTGACACCTCAGGCATTATAATTTACCATAATCTGCCATATACGACCAAATATAACAGAATGTGCTTGTAGTGTCACTGAGGAGGAACATCACACCAACAGTGAATGAGTAACAATTAAATTCACCATATCTGCACAGCAGTCATTTTCCTCTGACCTCATACTCAGGTTTGGGAGCTCAAATGCTGCTATCAAAAGGACAGTGTTGTACGAATGTGTTTCAGGTTATAAAGCATATATGAAAATGAGCTTGCATTATTGTTAAGTAGTGTTATTCCAAACAAAAGGAAAGGAAATTAATTCTGAAATATGAATGGAAGAAATCATTTTACACCTTTCCTATTAGCATGAGCTTCTCACTCTTGTCGTGGATTAGCAATAAAACATTTTGCATTTAACACATTCCCACAATCCCTTTTTTTTTTATGCTGTCTGTCAGAAATGGACATAAGTAATAGGCTTTCACTTTTAAGAGTAGTGAACCAGTATAGCTCAATATTAAGAAATTAACTAAATTAACATGCTTTTCCATAGTTGAATGACTGAATCCAACAGTTGCTGTTGATACTTTTTATTTCATTGTTTTCACCTTTATTTTAACTATTTAAATATTGTACATATATGTGTGTGTATTTAACTATTTTAAGTGTTGTTTATTTTTTAAAATTTGTAAAGCACTTTGAGCTGCAGTTCTTGTTTGAAGCAGGTCTAAACGGATATGACTCTACAGAACATGTAGCTCAGGAACTGTTAGAGAAAATACGCATTTCTGTCCATTGGGGGACGCTGTCACCCAACTCTTCTGTCAGCCTGACTCCGTTCCAAGGTATTTGATAAACATGTGAAACAAAGATCTATTAACCATTTTAACATCCTCTCCTGCCTCCAGGCAAACACAAACCTGCTCCTCGTAGTTCAGTGAGACGCTGAAATCCGTTCAAACTGCTGTATAAGGGCGCGTTTGTCGCCTGAGAGTCCGTCATCACCATCCCTCATGACAAATGCAGAGGAATGATGCTGCTGGCACAGCGCCCACTGCAGTCTGCACACCGCACTCCTCAAATCACGCCTCACCGCCTTCCACTCTAATTGGTTCCACGCAGGCTTACAGTGGAGAGCTCACCTGCTTTAATTGGACTATCGCGACAAGTTGTCCAAGTGACGTCGATGCAACTTTCATTTGTCGTCGGAATTTTATCTAAGGAGTAATTGGGCACCGACGAGGACTGCAGCAGCCAAGAGACGCGCTGCTCACTAGGCCGACAAGACAAGTCTGCAGCGAGCACAGGCATCTCTCCGCCTGTGGATGGATGAAGGACGGAGGACATGGACCAGCGGTAACAGCCTGAGGTTAATAAACCAAATGATTCGCCTGCATCTGCTTCATATTTGAGCTCCTCGCTGATCAGGAGAGCAGGAACGTTGACTTTTTACGCGTGGGTACAAACTCTGGACTCGGCTGTTTTTGCTCTCCAGAAGGCAGTGCTGGACGCAGGAGCTGCTCCGTCTTATTCTTGGAAACGGCTGGCGCGCTGAGACCATCAGCACTGAAGCCCCTTTTTCTTTGCGCAAGTGGTCGGTGCGCCCCTGCGTTTGGAGCCATGGGTTGTACGGTGAGCGCCGAGGACAAGGCTGCCGCGGAGAGATCAAAGATGATCGACAAAAACCTCCGGGAGGACGGAGAGAAGGCGGCCAGAGAAGTGAAACTGCTGCTGTTAGGTAAGTTACAGCTCCTGGATGCTCCTCACGCTGTATGAAGAAACTAAAGGGAAGGTTTGATGCGTCAGAAAAGAAACATCTCCTCAGTTTTAAAGTAAAAGCCGACTGATATATCAGTTAACCAAAATTATCGGCCTGCCATTGACCCATCACTGCTATATCAATTCATATAAGTATCGGCATATGTTTCCCTATAAGTACCTATGAAAACTTTTTCTTTATTAACAGGACGAAATGCAGATTATGATGCATATAGACCGTATTTTATATTTATTTGTTGCTTTTTTGTAGTTCAGGTTTAATATATGCATATATATTTCTACATTTGTATATATATAACTATTTAGAATAGTTTCACTTCCTAATACTGGTATTGGTATCTTCCCCAAAAATCCAGTATTGGTCAGGACTAGGGTTTATAATGGTTAATCATTAATCGATTAATTTATGGTAGGAATTTAAATGATTAAAAATGTATTATCGATAATTAATCATTAGTGTAGGAAATTTACACTTAAAATGAGAAAAATTAGAAAAAATAAAATGAGGGAAAAATATTTGAAGAGCAGGCATTTTGTATCTTATTAATTATTAGCGATTTATCAATTAATCAATTATTGTGTTTAAAGGAAAATTCACAAAATTTGCAAGTCTAGTCAGACCCTTAATTTAAAGGAAAATTCAGTCAATGCACAGAACATAAGTATTAAAACGTGATCTGATCAATAACCAAGCTGCACAACACAATATGGTTGTGAAAATATGAATAAATGTTAAAAATTTGCAATATAGGTGCAAGTAGAACTAAAGTTTAGGCTCAAACCGACATCAAATCATATCATAAACGATCCCATAAGCCCTTCAAGCCATCTACAATTCCTGCAATTAGCCAAGGCAGGGCCCCTGTGCAAATAATCTTAGCTGTAGCATAGAAGGGAGGCCATTTCCAGTAGTCACACTGAAACGCAGCCTGTAACTGTGTCATTAATCAGCCAACACTTGTGTCCATATACTTAGAGATAAGTCAGATATCATCATGTCAACATGCTGCACAGCTTCTCAGAGCTTCAAGCTGGCGTTCTGCCCAGAAAGCTTAATTCAATATATCCAACCTGTGGACTAAACAGACTAAACATTAACAGGGTTACACTTCAACACCACCCTTCAATACACATCAGTCCGACTTTACTAAGAAATACAGCAAAACAATTTCTGTTTGTCTGCTGAGAACAGTGGGGGGAAAAACAGTTTTTATTGAATAGATTCTAAAGCTGGAAAAACAGACTGTCCCTTCCTTCTTCTCTTGAATGTGCACACACACACACACACACACGCACACAAACAAGTACACACACACACCCTCCCACTCACAACAACATTCTCACTTCCCCTCTTATCTGAATCAGCTCTGTCTGCTTTGCTCTTGATTTGTTTTTCTCGTTATTGTTTAAATTTGCACGAAACTCATCTGACATGTGACTCAGAATGCCATCTAAAACTGGAGGAGGATGTTTGCTGTGTGTGTGTTTGTGATGGGGGAGTGAGACGGGTGGGGTGGGGTGGGCGGCTGTGGGTGGACTAGGACAGGTGTCATCTTGCTGTGACAAGCTGAGGGGACAAGAACCAGTTAAGTGCAGAGGTTCTACAGGATGGCAGCTCGTTATTGAGTTTTGATAACCTGCGGATGTGAAGATACAGAAGTGTTTTGGCTGTACTCAGACTCACTCATCAATTATCACCCTTAGAGAAAATGTATTAATAATACAGTGTTTCGTCCTTAGTTGCAGCCTTCAACTAATCTGTTGAGAGAAGATCTTTACAAGAGCTTCAGGCAGTGTTTACTGTCTGAAGACAAAAGCTTGTTGGGTAGGCCTAACTGTAGTTGTCATGCCAGACATCCTCTCAATACAAATATTTTCTGTTGGTTGAACCTGTATCTTGATGGCTGATCTCGCCCTATTTTCACTCTGCTGAAAATCAGATAACGATTCGTTTCACTCCGTTTGATTTGGCATCCTCGATCTGCTCTTCTTTCTTCTGTGTATCTTTGAAACACTGTGTGCGATCTCAACACAGTGTAGTTGTTCCTACAGAGAGACTATAAGGTGACAGACGACTGACAATCACTGTGAGTGAACAGAGCAAACATAACAGCATCATTTGGAAAATATAGACAAAAGAAAAACGGAAACAGAGGCGTGAGGTTTGGAGGTAACAGCAACTGAAATGGACCTTTTTCGTGGAGGTCATTTTGACATGTCACAGTATGAAAAACACTCATTAATAAAATAGATGGTGACCTCACTGTCACACTATCAAAGTCAAAATGTCTGCAGGGAAAAGGTGCCGGCCATGACTTTGCACTAACCATCACTAAGACCGTGTAGCATTTTGTAGTCCAATAGAATAAATAAGTTTCTAAATAGATGCATATTAAGCATATGTGTATTTTATTTGAACTTACTTACAGGGTAGCTATCAAAGTTTAGGAAGTTTTTGAAGATTGAAAACTTTAATAGCTAAGCCCTAAGTAGCTAAGTTATAGAGGTTACCCATAAGAAGCTAACAAAGCTACTTGCTACCAAAAATTTAAAGGTATTAAGTAGGCTTGTTTGGTGGATCTAACACATTAAACATACTTGCCAATCTTGAGACCTCAAAAATACGGAGGATTTTGATATTAAAAAAAAAAAATTGAGAGTCTTTGTTTGCTGCATCCTGGTGACTTTTAAATAATGAAAATAACAAAATAATAAATA
Organism: Lutjanus erythropterus; assembly: GCF_056507025.1. Lineage (NCBI taxonomy): Eukaryota > Metazoa > Chordata > Actinopteri > Lutjaniformes > Lutjanidae > Lutjanus > Lutjanus erythropterus. The sequence goes on from NC_139318.1 coordinate 27,503,930, forward strand.
TACTGCAACAGCATTTTTATATTAAATAATTTTAAGTTTACGTTTAATTCTCAGGAAAGAATACAGAACAACTCGTCCCTCTAAAGTGAACTTGCAAAAATATCTGGAATAAATTGATATTCCTGTTTTCTTTCATTAATATTTTTGCCCCTAAAAGAAAATGTATGCAGAAGATTTTACTAAATGCATGCCTGTTTCCTTTAAAACTTGGGGAAAACTTGAGCTGAGAAAAGAGCTAAGCTAACTCACCTTAGACCTGAGACGGCGAGCCAGGGAGAGAGATAACATCGTCGGCCCACTTTGATTCTGTACCAGCCTACATCCTCCTCTTCAAACCCCCCACAAAACAAATGCGGTGATATCTAATCAGTTTGGCTGGAGGTGAAGTTACTGCAGCCAGGAATCTAATGTAATATGTCAGAGTAGATAAAGACAAAGTTCAATCCATTCCCCACATGTGCTGTTGTGTTTGACGAGTTTGAGAGACTACAAAAACGATTCTACTGTCCAGACTCATGAAACACCAAGCATTGGTATTCTGAGGTCCTAATGCGCGTCGCTTCAACATGTAGAGAAATACAAAGCTTGTCAGGCCTGCGGCGCCTTGGTTACACTTGCTAATTCTATAAATGGACAGTTGTTGTCTAGAGGCAGGGCTTAGCGAAGGGTCAATTGTAATCCCAGGAGGAGAAAGGGAGATGACAATGAAAAATGGTAATCTCCCAGGAAAACTGGTAGGGTGGCAAGTCTCCTTTTAAAACTTGTAGCTTTGGTAGCTTCTTAGGTAAGATGAGATGAGTTTTAATACCTTTTAGCGTAACAAGCTTATTTGTTTCTACAACTTTAACGTACTGTATGGATTTGGGCTGGATCAAAGTGTATGTTATTGTTTCTCACCTGTAAGTAGAACCATATCACCCAGTATAGTCCGTTAACAAGAGAGATAACAACTGATAAACAAAATCGATGCCAAGATATGGTTGGGTGCAGCCTATTACGATCTTAAACCAAACACCTGAGGCTACATGTGACTCTGATGTCTTTCTCAGGTATGTGCCTGTATGTATTTCTGAGAGGTATCATCAGGAATGAAGGACAAAGACATGCAGTTTAGGTCAATTGACTTTAAACACCCTCCCCCAGTCTCACCACAAAATACAGTAGAGTATCTGTGGACACGTTTCTCTCTAGACTTGTTTTCATGTTCATGGTTCACTTCAATACCAAATCTAACAGGTTTCAATTATTCATGTGATCTGACATGTTGAATTAGGTCATTGGTATGATTAAATCTGTCTGGCACAGGGAGGCTGCTAGACTTTCTTTTAGGTGAACGTCAAGCATCTGGGCAGACCGGTCTGACAAATAAAAGAAAACAAGGAAGATTAACAAAGATTAAAAAGTCACATTGGTGTCTGTCAAACAGCTAAGGACACACACGGCTAGATGCTTTTGTAGACAAAAATAAATAATAATAAATAATTTACAAGGTGTCCAGAGGACTTCAGGCACAGATTTTGACTCAGTATGGGCGGTTATGTCCGGGACTGGTTTTTAGTTGCTTCCTGGAGTCTTATTGTCACTATGAAGTTGCCAGGCAACCAGCAGCAGCTTAAGGAAGTCACTGCTCCAGGCCAAGAAATAGTCCTGTATGTACCCCATGTAAAACCACAATTTGTCAGTTTTTCATTTGGGATTTGTTCACTATTAATTAGTGAGCTATAAAGGTGTGGGTAGGTGAATTTTGCTACCTTTGGAGAAAGCTGGAGATATTTCTTTTTTAAAGGCAGACTTTTTTTGGACACAGCAGTTCAGTAGGATATTACCAACACCACATAATCATGATATAGTTTTTCATGCCAGTATTTCCCCCCATCATGATATTGTTTCAGTGCCTTAGGACTTTAGGAAAGAGGATAACAAAATCACTAAAAGAAGATAATATGACACAATCCTCAGGCTAGTTCTAAATGGCCATTTACTGAAAGTAATGAGAACATGCAGGAGGTCGCTGCTCATTGACTTTTTCTTTGACTTTGAGCTTAGCAGATGATGCAGAGGAGACAGAATGGTTGTATTTGTCTCATTTGTGTATGAGAAGATACTGACTTGTCCTGGCAAAGAGAAGATGAGTCATTTGATGGGAGCCACTGAAGCATGAAAAGGCTCCATCAAAATTTTTAATGGGTTTACGGATTCAGTGTCATTTTCTTTACATCATGAGTTCTCAGGCAAACTATAAAGCCTGTTCCTCTTTTTTTCCTGCAGAACGAGTAAGCTCTGTCATTGCCGGTGATGTTGATCAGGACACAAAAAACAAAATCATCCACATTACTTATTAGGTGTCTTTAAGGACCGGGGATGAACAATCGGAAACAAATTTCATGGAGGAGCACAAAGCTGATGAACATTTTTTAAGCAGTTTCCAGACATAAGAGCTTCCACACAACCTCTAACTGGCTGAGTTGAAGTTTAAGCCACATTTTTAGCACAGGGCTTAGAAGAAACGTGACAGGTCCATAGGAAACTCCCCTCTCTTTACTCTTAGTGTTGTAAGAAAACACTGATTGCACCATGTTGCGCCATACTCCAGAGCTCTGTGTAACTAACGGAGTAGATGGCACGTCTTTATCAGAGCTGGAACCAGGAACAAAAACTCATGCTGTACAAATCCATGATGCAACATTTCAGGAAGTGAGGGTCATCAGTCCTTGACATCACGCATGTATACACATACACACTTAAATATTGATGAACCATAAGTATTTCCCAGTGGTTAATAATTTTATGTTATGATGTATGATGAGGCAACATCTGCACACTGCACTGATAGTTTTCAGTAAATCTTTTGTCTGATTCTTGATTTTTTGATCCAGCGCCAAGAAGTTTTTTGGATGTGCATACCCTTTGCCTTGTTTGTTAGTAATGTTTTTTAACCTTGGAAATGGCCTGTTCAGGGGTTGTGGTTTTGGTCACGCACAGGTTCTTTGACAAAAAAAAGCCTAATAAAGCATTACATTTTTGAGGTCTTCTTTGTGCTTGCTAAGTCAGCAGCATGGCTAATGTTAGCTGTGTTGGCTTCACCCCCTGCACTTTTGCCAGTGGTTTCTGAGGTAAAGGATATGTCAGAGTCTCTTGCTTGTGAAGTTACAAAAAGATCCATTGTGTCTCAAAAGAGTTTCTGTACATTTGATAATAATATGGCTAATTGTCCAATATGCTTCAGATATGGACAGGCACCGTACAGTGATTTAGTTGGTTAGTGAGCTCACATGACTGCATGAGGATTCATAGGTCTACACAGAAATTAATTTTTGGAAAAAATAAAAATAAGTAAGAACAATTTTGATTTCAATTACAAAACAATTATCAAACAACGGATTGGCAGCCCCCCCTTGCAGTATCTCTGAGATCCACCTAACTTAGCCAATCCCAAAATTCCCAGAATTTCCACAAATTTTGCCAAATTTGAGAATGCCAGGACCCTGTTTGAAATTTGAAAAACTTCTGTGACCCACCCAAACCTTTACTCAGAACTCTGATCAACACAGGAGACTAAACAGTGAAATAGTACAAGAAACCAAAAGGGCAGGTGCTTGAGCATCTGTGCACATTCCTGGATGTAACACCTGTTAAACTAGGTCAGACAAATGTAACAGTAACACAAAATTTAAATCCCATGGCTTCGATTTATTAGCGTTGATTACCTTTTTAAAATTAATCACACCAATTCTTTGAATATGATTTGTGAATAACCAATTTCTGTTATATTCGGCAAGTAAATCTTACATATTTGACCTTTAAATATTGTTTTTAGCCAGAAAAATGTGCTAATTATTTGTTCCAGCCTTGCTGTCCTTTCAGCCTTCATATAACTTGAATTACCCTGCGAGGGTAAACTGAGGGCAAAGACAACCCATGATGCACTCGCTGCTTGCTAAAGCTTCATAAGCTTCTCTCATCTGAACTGTGGTGGCCTGACAGTGAGAAAACTCTGTGTGGGGTTAATAAAATGGGATTTTGAAAAGTGATACAGACCACCCATCACCAGCAGAAAATTCACCCTTGAGCCTTTTCAGTTCTTCAAAGAAGTTGGAATTGAGTTTGGGATCAGTAACACCAAATTAAAGCACGTGGTGCCAGCTCACATACATGTACAGTAATAAGAAAGCATTGAGTTTCAAAGGAGGTGGAAAGCTGTTCTAACTTGTGTATTTACAGGCCCTGACTTCATAGGAGTGGTAACATTATTATGAATGCAAAGCAATGCAGCCAAAGGCGTACAGTCACTGGAGAAGTTTAAGCCGTCAGAGAGCTCGATGTAGAAATGTTGCAGTTAAGCAGGGTGTTGTTAGAAGCAATATGATTAAATTTAGCTAAAAATATGATTGGGTACAAATTTGCAATGACCAGGCTGATTATTATTATGGCTTACCATCATATATTATTGCTATTTTGCCACATGTAGCATCATATTAGCGATATCTAATTACTGTCATGTTGTTGAATGTAATCAGAGAGGAATTTGGATGTAAAAGTGTCTCAAAAGGGGCAATATATTGCCCCATCTGAGGGACATTTTCAATTTCTCTGTCACATTTTCACCCCAAAATGTTAAGTGAGGATATACTCTTACTTTTTTTGAAACTTAATTCCTTTGAACTCCTCTTAAATCAGCCTCCACTGCGGCTTATCTCTAATTCCCACTCCGGGCAGACGATGATAATAATAATAGTGCTTCACAGACATGACTCATTTCTCATGACAGAGGGAAGGGCTCAGGGTGAGACTGTTCGTCCAGAGATGACAACTTCACAACTACCCACAAACTGAAAGAATATACTTATGCTCTGTTAGTCATGTCTCTGCTGAATACCACTAAGTCTTCAATAAATGTGCTGAACTAGCAAGAAGTGAATCCTCACTCACTGCAGTCACACTTGGGATATTTAGATTTTGCACCTTTACAGATGCCACATGTTGGTGGGTTTTCTGTGTGAAAAAAATGAACAATGTCCAGTAAATCCCCTGATGAAGATTATTTTTTGGTAGCAGCAGAATTTAATAGTGGCCTCTAGTCAAAGAATATCAGAGGTGATTTAAGGATTTTTCATAATAAGGCGGCTTGGCTCTGGGTCACAGGGGACTAATGAGCAGAGGCACCGCACATCTTTCAGACTGTGTGTATGATTTTGGGGACTGTGAATTAGATAATGTGTGTCTATATGAAGGAGAATGTTCATGTGTTCTTGCTTAATATACTGGGAAGTGGGTTCTGAGTATTTCCTGAGACACTGTGGTGGTTTATGACATCCTGTAAGAGTCTTGATGCATTTTACAATTCACAGTTTTTAGCGTACATTTAAAGTCCATTCAGATCGATGTGTATTTTACATATAGGGCCACTGAAGTCTGTCCCTTGCTTTGGGTAAAAGCCAGTGGAATGTCAGTTTAAGGACTGACATACATCTTACTGCTGTCTCTCAAGTCCATGTTGTGTACTAATTCTAAACAGTATTTGCAGTTTTTCACTCCACAAAGTTGCACAGATGTATTCATTACATGCAAGTCAGTATCTTAATGTACATGTTTATGTGACGACACCTGTGAGCTAGTTCAGGCAGACGACTCGACTCGAATCACACGTGACATGCCTCACCCTTGATAGTACATACCAAACGCACCCTTCCAACCCGGTGGTCTATTTAAACTGCTAAACTTCCCATTTCTCCCTCTGCCTGCAAAGCACTGCTGCCCTGCACTAGTGTCGCTGCCTGCTCTTTTAACCCCAACACAACCCCAGCATCCACCTGTAGGCTCTGATGGGGGGTTAATGAATTTGTTTGTCACTCCCCTTATATCTCTATGTAAGTTACCTGCGGGGAGCGATGAAATGGGAGCTCAGGTACCAGACTTGTGACATCAATCTGCATTCCAATCAAAATTCCACAATACACACGTTTACCATGTGTCCTTTTCTATTTATAAACACTACACAATTGCAATTTGCAGTGAGAGATGTGAATAGTGTACAGATTGCTTAAGCTTTGCATATGCATCTAATATCATATACACATGCTCGACATACCTGACGTATGATGCATCTAGAGTGAGGAAAGTTACTAGCCACCTTACTCATGGTGTAGCAATAAACCAACACTAAAATGATAATGATGTTCTGAACAAACACAGTACAAAAACTTTACAAATACATGAGAAGCACATTACAAACAGTAATATTTGTATTTTGGAATAAACTCTCAGCTGTGTATGTCACATGTCAGAATCCTACAGTGCCCCCAATGGTTGAATGATGTCATTACACAAGGTATATTATACAAACTACACAAGATTTCCAGACAGAAGTATAGTTTCAGTCTCATGTAATCTACTACTACTACTACTACTAATAATAATAATAATAATAATAATAATAATAATACAATAAATAACATCAAGAAAAAAAGAGCACTGTTATTGGTGTAGTATCAGTATTGGCAAATATCAGATTGGAACTGAAAAAAAGTGGATCGGTACATCTATAGTTAGAACACTGGGATGGACCTGTTGCTTTCGCTTTGTGCATATTTGTCTTCCTCTCTTCAATTTTCCTGCACCACAGTGAGGAGGTGAATCTCACAATCTGAAAACCTTCAGACTACAGTTAAGCTGTATGGCAGGTACAACACATCTTGGCAGGTATGTGTGTAGGCTCCAAGCTACGCTGGTACTTATTAACACACAGCTTTAAATCCCCCTTATGAAACTGAAGCTCGCTATATTTGACTGTCTTTGATAGATGATAGCGAACCTTGTCAGCCATGCAGCGGTGCTCAGTACAGCGCAGTACATAAAACCAAAACAGTGACCGTAAAAAGAAGCTGTAAACTCAGAAGAGATGCAGAGACTGGTGATAATTATTGGTTGGTTTGTCACTACCATGTCCCCTTTCACATCAGTCATTTGATGATTTGACATTAAGTGTTGATATTAGAAATATTGATACAAATGGACATGTTGGAAGAAAAGATGTGATAAAGACAGAGTAAAGAGCGTAATGGAAAAGGTTACAATGCTTAAATCATTATATTGGTTTATCAGACAGGGACAGAGCACCAAAGAAACTGCCAACATTTTGATTGGAAAATTGTAGTGCAGTTTTCAATGGCATAATAAAACAAAATGTAGTCATGTCCTCCTGATTTAATATTACAATTTTTTACTACTTGAGCATTGTGCCTTGCTTATTTCAAATATATTGGGCATTTTTATACACGCAGATAATGATAAGGCCTCTTTTCTTTAAATCATGTTGAAATGTTGCTTTGGAAGTTTCTGCAGAGGTGCCTGCTTAAACTTCTCCATAGTTGAATAGTGTGTAAGGAAGACTGAAGTAAGATAAAGCCCCCATGCCAGTATGTGATTTTGACGTAATTTAGAATATGTTTTACTTTTTCTGTTGCTATCATGGGGAAAAAAATGTATCTGTTGACTTTATAATACTCGCAGTTGTGATCCATCAGCGTTCTGCAGTCTTTGAAGTTATAATGGAAGTTTTAGATTAGAGCCATTTTCAATTAACTGCCATATTTATCACAGCTCACAAATATATGCAAAATGCAAGTCTGTTCCAAAGTCTATTCCCAATCCTCATCTTGTGTGCGGTGCAGATGACACACCTGATCCTTCCCCATCTTTCATTTTCCAATCACACTTCTATTGTCAGCCCCATTTATAATTTAGGACGCTTCTTTTATCTCCTTCTCTCCTCGTCTTTTCATATTCCACTCAGACTCTCTCAGGCGGTGGGTGAAGAGTGCAGGAGTGCCTCAGCAAGCGGCGAAGTCTTGTTAGGTCCAAGATTCATCAAGATGTTACCTGTGTCAACATCAATCCACTCGCATTAGTTACACTTGACATCAAAGCCAGATGGCGTAGGAGGTGCTGCATGTAACTTGGTAATGTAACCTTGACCTCTTGGATGGAGGGTTGAGAATGATGGAGATAGGAAGGATTAGAGATGGAGAAAATAATGTAGACGGCGGTACAGAGAATAAGATATTTCTAAATCTATATAATTACCTGGAAAAAAAATTAGGTCAAATTAAATGGAAAATTTAAGATTCTCTTTCATAATTTAGACTCATAAAAGATATTTCATCAGCTCAGCAGTATCAAATAGTTTGGAGGTTATAAATGACACAGACATGACGTGTAAAAACATCCAACAGAAAATGAGGCTGAGAGCTGAAAAGGAAACCATCATGAAATTATGATTGTTAAAGGACCAGTGTGTAAGATTTATAGAATACATTATTTCTAAATATCTATTCTCAGCTATTCTCAGACTCACTGGTGGGCCATAAGTTTTCCTACACACTTGGAAGGGGATGTTCAGGCAAAGGTTGGTAATCTGCAAGGTCATGGCTAGAGGCCACTAAATCCTACCTACTGGTCTTTTATATCAATGCTTTAACCTGACTGCATTCACGATGAATAGAATAGACATCAGCCATTTTGGCATGAAATAGCAGGGTAAACACAGGTGTTGTCAGTGATAATAATTCAGGTCGGTCAGGGTGCTGCTGTTGTGCATGTTGGCTCACTGGAAAGGCTCTGCTACACTAGATGGAGTGGGATCTTATTTAGTATCACTGGTAACACCTGTTTTAACCTACTATTTCATATCAATGTGGCTGCTGTGAAAAAAAAGTCTTTTAGATGAAGCCTAAAGCAACACAACTAATGTTTACTTTTTTCATTGATTAATCTGTTATTTTTGTAACTAATCTGGTAATGGTGTAGACTATAAACTTTCGAAAATAATGAAAGAAGCACATTGCAGAGTCCCAGCGTCTAAGGTGAAAGATGATGTCTTCAATTTGTCTGTTGCTTAGGCAACAGTCCAAAATCTCAAGAGTTTCAATTTACAATGACATTTGAAAAGCTGAACAGTGTTTGTCTTTTTTTATATGATAAATGATTGAATCATGTGTTGAAGTTGTTTCCGTCAATCATCAGTTCAAGCCATTAGTTAACAAGTCATTGCATGTTTCTGATTTAAATTTAATTATTTCTGTGTATATTTTTTTGAGGCATCAGAAAATGGTTTGAGTTCCAGGGCTGATAAATACAGTTATAACATAGCTAACAGTGTGCTACATTGCCACATTGCAGAGAAAGACAAAACTGTTGTAATGAGCCTTTAAAATCTAAATTTTACAAGCACATGCACAAAGCGAGGTGCGTGTTAACAACAAACGGCAAAGGTGGCAATGATTTTGAATGTGTCAGAACATTTTGTTTATTTATTTCAACACAGCACAGTTTCCCTTCACAGTTTCCCTACTGCAACTGGCAAAACTGATCTGGGCCCTGTTTCCCAGAGCCTCCTTAGTGCTACGTGTATCATAAGCTGCACCTTAAGGTCTCCCTTAAGCTTATGGGCTGTTTTCCAGAGTCTCCTTAGCTGAGGTATACAAGGTTTACCTTTAGAAGGGTTTGTTCATCCTGTCACAATTTTAGCTTTATTAAGCCAAAATTATGCTTTTCAAATGGACAGTTGCAGTATAGTTCACATCTAGGCTACTTACACAAATGACATTTGTTCAAAATTAACTTCATGAAAATTAATTATAACAACAACATTTCTGTGCATAACACATCATGAGAATGTTGTCATTTGACTTGGATGTTGTTACTATGATAGTGGCCTAAAAATATAAAAACTAGTCATAACACTAATCCAGTTTTTGAAAAATTGTTTAATTTTATTTATTTTTTTATGTAATGGAGCTAAATGAGGATGTGGCTTTTCTGACTGTCTGGTCATGCTATAGTAGCTTGAACTGACCCCGAGTGCTGAACACTGCCAGCAGAGGAGCACAGTGCAGACATAGAGCACATAGGCACGTGTACGTGTGTCCATGCACACACACACACACACACACACACACACACACACACACACACACACACAAACACACACACATGCACACAGAGCAATTAAACGTGGATATGCTGCTACAGGTGCCTATTGTGTGATGACGACAAATTTGTATTAGACCTTTTGTTTGTATGAGAAAAAAATCATTCACTCATTTATCTATATCATTTATCTGGACCTTTCAGGAAGTCTCAGACTCTGTTTAATATTTTATATGCTATAGGTTACATATTTATTGGAACTATCACATGGTCTCATCTGGACTCTTAAATAGATGAAGAAGATGATCTGTAGTAGTCACAGTTTTCTTTGCTGTAATATTAGAAAGAGGTAAAATGATTATGACAACATTTGTTGTGTTAAAACTTCATTTATGAGCCTTTACAAGTGATCAATTGATGTGCGCACTGTGGCGAAAGATAGCTAAGGTACATTGAAACTGGGAAACGCGGCCCAGATTGTTTTGTGGACTCAATGATTGCAAGTGTAGACTATGACTTCTGTTTTACAAGAGGAAAAGGCCTTGTTACAACCGTCCCCTGATTGTCCCAGCCCTAACAGGCAGGTGCAGCACCCGAATGGACACCCTGATTGGCTAAGACTCTTCTCATAGACAAATGTCAAGTGTTTGGGAGGCGGCCCTGATATTTTTTTAAGAGTGCACTTTATAAAGAGGCTTATTCGCACTATAAATAAGACCATCTGTAGGTCCTGACTGTAAAGAACATGATGGAGCTTTTCCAGATTTGTTTTCCTTTTGTAGGCCACATGAAACGTCAGTATGGTTAGATTTGATTTACGAACCTCTCCACAAATATTCATGGATTCAGTATTACCTGATTTTGTGCAGTAGTACAATCAAAACCTCCTGAGGCGGTGAACAAAAATGATGTCTCTCTGTCCTCTCACTTGTCCTTTGGTTGTCTGTGCATGTGGTCCTACCAGCCAGTTCGGTCCAGAGGGACACAAGTGACAGGGCGGGTATATTACAGTCATCCATCAGACAGTCACACCCTCTAAATGTGCCAGATGATAGAATATGTCAAAATCTCATATTCTGCTGATATAGTAGACTCAAATGAAATGCTGTATGTCGTACACCGTATGTGCACATGAAAGCACCATATTCAAAAGCGATTAGCACACCAGTGGAACTCGTTGTGTTAATGAGGGGAAATTTCCTTTTAGTGCACCAGTGAGTCAGCAGCACCAGGACCCTAAAACCTAGATTTACTGAAATGTGATGCTGCCATTAGGGATGAAACGATCACTGGTTTCACAATAAACTGCGGTAAAACTCCAGATGGTTAGTATTACTGCTTCAAATTTGAATTATCTCTAAAACTGTCCTGATTTTTGTGATTTCTTTCTTTGATAAACTCAGGTTAAATAAGTTATCAAGTGTCTGTCAGACAGTGGCGCAGCAGCAACGTGGGCATGTTTGGGTCAGTTAAAGCATTGCAAAGGACATGATGGCATTTCAGTGAAAGTTTTCAATAGCCTATATAACGCTGAAATGATTTTAGTGTGTTTTTTGAACATTTTCAGCAGATTTCAACAATTTGATACCACCAAATTTTCATACCATCTCAATCTTTGTTCAGCGGTGAGGACGAGGGAACAATCTGAGCGTTGACACTTCGTCACAGAACTGTTTGGTGAGGTATTTGTCTGATTTCAGACTGCCAGAAATTTGGCAGCCCCATCGCTGGAGGAGCCTGTCCTCTCTCTGGCTGTCTTTCCTGTTAACATTTTTGGAGGAGCAATTAGCTGACATCACCTCCATCACCAGCTGCTGAAGGGTTTGAAAATCCACCCAGTGGAGTGCATCAGCACAGTGGTTCTGCTGTCTGAAATGTCTGCTCAGCAGCAGAAATGTACATTCGGTAAATTGAATAGCAGTTAGTATCAGTGGCCTTGATGCAGAGCACATCAGGTTGAAGCTCCTTATTTCAATATTAAAGTTACTCATCGATTGGACTCCTAGTTGATTCCTGGCATTGCTATCAACCCCCATCTGCACAGTCATTTAGAAATTCATAAAATATACAGTGGTTTGACTGCTTGCATTTCATAGCACTGACCAAAGGATACAACATGCATTTGTTGTACTGCAAGTCATAAGTAGGTTTGCTGGTTATAATGAAGTTACAGCCCATTGTAATATCTAGTTAATTCACACGACCTCACACTTTTAAACCCATCCTAAACCTTCAAAGTGTGTAAGGAAAAGCCTCAAAAACTCTTAAGTGGGTAAAATCTGACCGATGACCAATCAATATCAATATGGCTGCCATGAAAAAGGTCTATGATAGAGTTATATACAAGCAAAAAGGTGAAGTAGCTCATAAGTCTCAACAATGGCAATGAGACACAAGCCAGTATAGGCTGGGATTTGTACCTACTTAACACAGGAATTGCATTGCCATGAGGAGCACGGTGTTTATGTTTTTCAGATTAAAGGCATCTGGTAACATCACTAAATTAAAGCTGTAGAAGCTTAACTTTACCATGTAAACCCTGTGGGAACTGGGTTTCCTGAAGGTTTTTTATGAGTGTATCTATACTGGAAAGTCCTCAGACAGGGAAAGGGTCATTATGGGTGTAGTAGTAAGTATATTGGTTTTTGCTGAATGAAGTTAAAATACTTCATAACAGCTCAGTGATTCCTGCTCATAGAGATGAGCCAGTCTCGTCTTTGTACCTCTCTGCTTGGTTGCCATGGTTATTTTCGTACTGAATGATACCCTTAATACATGTTTTATCCTCTTCATTCTGCACAGACAGCAGGCATCAAAATGTGTTCAGTGATCATTTTTAGGATCACATTTGAATGTAAAACAAGTCGATAGTCACTGCTATAGAAGGATGCTGATGTTTTGTCAAGCAAAGGTCGACTTTGGTCAAAACATCTTAAAATTAAGGTTTCAGTAGAAGCCTTATTCTTTCTGAATTGCCAGCTGTGAAAAATAAATAAAACAACAGCAGACAGTCTCATAAAAAACAGTTTTTCATGTCATTAAAAGCTGAATCATACCGCTGAGAGAACAATAATCCTACAGCTCTAATACTGATTAGTTGATGAATATGTTTCTTTTTCTTTTAAGTTCATGAGTATAAAAATCAGTGAACACCAACTAATTCTGATCTGAATATTTCTTGCCACCACATGGTATCATTAGTTTATTTTGAGTCAATCTCAGATTTGTTCTTTTCAGATATTTTAGACATTGTTTTAACTTTTTTCTCAATTATTAATTCCATCACCAAAAGTCATACAACACCTGAGTGAGTGTCCTCATAATTTAAAGCTGACTAGTCTCCTTTAAAGCCTGAATTAGATTTCTTTATTTTAAATAACAATTAATTTTGTGAAAGTGTATTTTAATGTTCAATACTTAGTACAGGGATTGCATTTCTAAGAGACACAAATGATAATTTAGTGTCAAATGCTGGTGAATGGTTATTCCTTTACTGGTTTGGTTCACACTCACTCCTTTCATCAGTGTCGTGTTCGGTGGCAGCATACAAATATTTTCAGCAGAAAAGCTCTGATTTATGTGCTAAAACCGGAAAATGTGAAGATGCTGCTTGTTGCTTTTGGCATTAATGAGGCTGACGCCATTAAGACATGTCTGGAAATCTTCCTGTGACCAGATAAATGAGGAAATTAACCAAATTAATTGTCATGATGATGCTGTTTCCCAAAGACAGCGTGATCCCATTCCTCAGCCAATAAGCATAATGTTAAATTATAACACACACTGGAAAAGGGTGTAAAACAGTGTGAAGTAAATGAGAAACTTTTAAATGCACCAGCTTTCATGTTTGCTTTAATGTAATTTCTGTTTAGCAGAGAATGGTGGCAGAAAGAGTTACTTCAGCATGTCTGCCTGCTGGTAATGGCCAATTTCAATCTTATCAAAATATATTGCTAATGATAAAACGTACAGATTCTGCATCTTGGTATTGTTTTATCATATGTTTAAAAACATCAATACTGCCAGCATTTGTAGCTGAGAGCAAGATGGCCAGGATGCCAGTCTGTCTGTGTGGGTTTGAAACGCATTCTTACAGTGGGATGTTAAAACTATATTAGAACTGTCCTATCTCTCTGTCTCTCTCTCCAGATAGTATAAAAATAAAATGGTCGTGCACATTTTTTTTAATTGCTCTAGTTTGTTTAAAAGTTCTTGCGGGAGACCTAATTTGGTTGGATCTAGACTGAATTAATGTGCCATTAATTTGGCAGTAACTCATAACTAGTGCAGGAATCAAAAGATTTGAATGTCATTAACAAATCCTCATACTCTAGATTATGAACTGCATTTATCTTGAGATGGAAGTTTAAAAATAGATGTACGTATATATATATATATATATATGTATATATATATATATATATGTATATATATATATGTATATATATATATGTATATATATATATATATATATATATATATATATATATATATATATATATATATATATATATACATATATATATATATATATATATATATGTAGAGAGAGAGAGAGAGAGAGAGAGAGAGAGAGTCAGCTTGATACTTAATTATTTCTGCATGTATATGTATATGTCTGGAGGCGTTACAGCTGGAGCCCAGGGGAAAAGTATAAGAGTCTGTTGTGATATGCTTTTGTTTGTTTTAAAATTTCAAACCAGACCTATGGTGAGAAAAAAAATCAATAATCTAAGGTATCTTGATCAGTAACAAATCACTGTTTAATATCTGAAACTTATTCATTGATCATCATGAAATCAGATCATATTACAATAAAACAGATGGAGTCAACAACCCCAGATTCTCCAACACACAACCAGTTGTTTGAAGCTATAGCACTCTGTATGTGTGATATCACCACCTAGCTTTTGTTTCCTCTACATTTAAAGTATTTAACTAAGAGGAGTGAATAAAGTGTCTGGCTGTAGCTTCATATTTACGGCACAGATATGTGAATGATACCCATGTTCTCTTCAATCCTTCACTGCCCAGCTGAGGTGATTAGATGATTAATCCTTGGTTATCAGCTGTTGACTATTTTAGTAATTCATTTTTAATTGAATTGTGAAGAACAATGAAGAACAGGAATCAACAATAAGGCTTGCCCACTTAAATAAATAAATAAATAAATGAATAAATAAATAAAATGCCATGATGAGCAAGTAAATCTTGCAACTTAGTGGTAAAAAAGAATTGAACTCCAACTACTGATTATTCTCATACTCAATTAACTGGTTGATTATTAAACTAGAATTGACTTTCATTCCTTTTCATTTACAGTGAAGAGGAGTAAATACAATTTCTGGCTGTAGCTTCATACTCCAGAATTTTTTTTTTTAAATATTACTCAAACCAATTAATATAATAAAATGAGAAAGTGATTCATTTAGTAATGAAGATCATCTTTATTGCAGGTTAAAGTGAATCACTTGAGGCACTTTATGACGCATAGTTGAGAGGCCTATAACACAGACCGATATCTTTTACTGTCACTTTCTAATAAAGCCAAACTTGTCAAATGTAATCTTACAAAAAACCCAATAGCATTTCACTAAAACATTGACGTTTACGTACTAGGTGATTAATCCATTAATCAGAAAAAATGTCACTCGATTAACGACTACAGAGATTAGTGGAGATAATCATGTCAGTCTCACCCATAGTGACATCATCTTGTGTTGCCTGCATATTGTTCTGCATATACCATTTTTCCCTGCTTTTATTGGAAAGTCACATTGCATTTCACTGATTCATACCCATCAGCTCTGTGAGTATATTCATTTACAGCATGAAGAACTTACTAGATGTATTTGTGAGTATGAAAGTCGTCAATAAAGAGCCATCATAACTCAGTTCCAAGGCATCAACACAGATGATATGAAAATTCCACTGCGGTTCTTTCTGTTATCTTGTTTGACATGTAACATCTTATAAATTACTATTTCAAATAAAAATGACAAAAACAAACAATAAGATGAATCTGCTCTTCTCAGTCTCAATCTTCATCCCGTCACTGTTTATTTCAGCCGCCATCAAAAACACAACAGACTGACTCAGGTTAAACACAGAGCACATTTACTGAATGAGTCTGCTTTAAAACTGTTATGGTCTTCCTACTATTGGCCCACACAAACGTGTAAATGTGTTGATGTTCGCAATTTAGTTTTGGTGAAGCAACGTGGTGCCGTAACCATGGCAACTAATCCAGCGCATGCACACCCCTTGTTTCACCACCAGCACTGCTAGGTCCGACCTCCATATACCAACATTTACACATGTTTTCCAGCTGGAAGTGGCACAGTATCCCAGTTCTCTCTCATAACACCAGCTGTTGTAACACACAGCAAGCACCTCATGGCCACAGGGGGATTTCATGAGAAATTATGCAGTTTTTACACAGAAGTGCATATGTATGCATGTATGCAAAGGTGAGTTTATTGATTACAAACACAAGGGATACATGGTATCCTTGTTTTGCACCTTTCAAAGTGACATGGCCTTTAACTAATTATCGTAAAGCCCTTACCATATAGCCATTTTTTGCACTTCAAGATTTGTTTTTCCTTGGCAGACCAAAGCTATCGTGATTTTGCATTTCCATGTAATTTGATTTGGCAAAACAAACTCCTTACTCACCCTGACAATCTGGTGTGCCAACAAAATGCAGGGTGATTTTATGGGGTCCCTCCAGCACTGCAGCAAACTGCCCGACATTCCTGATGTCTCATCTGTTTTCTGACGTGTGTGTCGGTGCATCGAGTATAAGCTGACATGACGGTATCCAGAAACATAGGGAGGTGGGAGAGTAAGCAGTATGACTGCCAGGCAAACACCAGCTGTTACGGTTGGTTATGTGAGGAATCACTTTCCAGGCACAGTGGAGAGATGAGGAGAGGGTAGAAAGCCATGAATCTCAGTCTTCACCATAAACTCTGTATTTCATACATATTTTAGTTTCCTAGATTTATTAGTTATTTTTGTTCTTTATGTTTTAGCTACTAAATCCCCCCTCGCAGTGCCCAGGAACAAACCAGCGTGCACACTTATGTCAACCTGTGTCACAGCAGAAGCATGCATCCTCACATGCAGACTATACCTGCAGTACAATTGACACATCACACAAGCCGGACTGTTTCCAGAGATGGTTTGCTTAAAAGAAATAATACCTCTGTGGTTGCTTTGAATACAGTACATCTGTAGTATTTACTGCTGAGGCATCAATATCACATTAATACCTCTATCACTGAACAGATTTTGTCTTTCATTTTAGCTTCATATGATATTTGTCTCATTGTTTTAGACATTTGCTGGTATCTACTGTGTACTGAATACATTAAATTAAAATTTTCTGTGCAGCTGTATAGTATTGCATGAATAATATATCTGGTGCTGGAGAAATATATATTCTCCCCTTTTTTGTGATCTAAAGCCGCCACAAGGAACTTTCATATTGTGTTGTTTTTGATTTTGTGCTGAAAAGCGGTAGTACTTCCCACACCATAACCACAAAAATAAGACAGATCTTCTCCTGTTTCCTTTTAACTGGCCAACTAACTACTCACTGTAACTCTTTCATCTGATTTCAAGCAGAATCCAACCTGGTGGCAGACCTGATGAAACAGGCGATCTGGTCGCTTATGTAGGTCATATAGAGGAATCAGTATTAAAAAACAGACTGTTAGACTGTTTTTTAACCAGTTAAAAAAGCCTTCCAGTACATTTAAACACCTGTTTTGATATAGATAATTTTTTTGACCATGATATGCATAGGCATTTTACAGTTTGAAAAGCAAATGTCAGTGCCAAGCAAGTTGAAAAATGAAGCCAACATGCCAGAAACTGCAGTTTTTCAAATGGCTACTTGAGGCTGAGTTTTGGTCTGTATAGCTGATTTACCTGTTCATGACAGCTGCAGAGGAGGTGATTTTTTATATAACTCATCCATTTGAAATATATTAAAGCTTAACGTTATGCATAATTAGGCAGTGCCCATTAGGTGCCATCACAGCTGGCTCACTGCTAAGTAGCCTGCCTCAGCTCCACCCACGCTCCACGTCTTTGTCAAATGTTGGACCAGACACTGCCAGGCTGGTGATGGCCAGAGCCACCACACTGCGCACTTTAAAACAGATTTCAGGAACCTATGGATGACGTCACAAATGATTTGTCCATATTTTATACAGTCTAATATCAGTGCTCTCAGGTGGAGAAATTCTGTAATAGAGGCACCTTCTCTATAATTTCAATTATTTTCAGGGCAATACGCCAGATACTATGATAGATGATTTTTATCTGCTTTTCTGTGGTCTAAGTATTAATTATCTTCGTCAAATCCGGTTTAAGTTGCTTTCATGCCCCATTAAATATCTTGAATTTTCATCTGAAAACAACTGATGCTTAAATTATATCTCCCATTTTCTTGCTACAAACCCGACACTAACATCTGTCTTTTTGATTGCTCCTCCACAGTATATTTAACTGTGCAGTTTTTCAGTTTCAACTTGCATCCGTATGTCAAGTGTAGTTGGCGATCAATACACATTCACTTGATTAGTGTAATTAATAGGAGCACTGGCAGGACTGGGTACATATTGATTTTGTTCCCAGGTGATTGGTGTACGTGTGTTCTGCTTGACATGTGATATTTCTGACGTCCTGTCACACACAGCAAAGTGTGGAGTCAGCTGTTCTGCATGCCATAATCACCTAACACTCACAGTCAATACATTATTCTTGTTATTTAATAGTTAATTTACAAACAATTTGTGGATATAATACAGAAATTAAATCTTTTTCTTTTGATGCAGTGCTGTCATCCATGACCTGTGTCTTCTAGTAACAGGGTTTCCTTAAAAGTCTTCAGAAGTCTTAAATTTTAATCAAAAAGACTTCAAAAATGATAGAAGAATATCTGACTTGTGTAATTTGAATTTGTCAGTATCCTGCAGAAATGTATGCACTTACCTTGATACCAAATTAATGCCCACAATTAATTCATTAAATTCATTATTCCAGTTAGTCCAGTCTCAAACTCATGTTTCAAAGGATCCAATTACCCCTTTTCTGTTTAATTTAATTACTTTTTATTGTAAGGCAAATGATTTATTGGCATTTTGACCTGAACTGCGAGTGAGTCAATTTGTGAACAAGCTTCTCTTAAAGAGCACAACATTTTGCTGCCTACCAGTGTGTCTGAGCCAAGGATTTAGATAATGACTAGATCAGTGTCAGAGAGCTTTCCAAGTAGATATTCCTCCAACTATTTCCATGTCATATTATCTTGATAACTCACTCCTGTTTTTCTCCAGCCTGTGCAGGGGTTTATGGGCTTATCACTGGGAACTGACTGTGTTTAAGGTCTTTGAAAGTATCCTCATGATGATAAGACATTTCAAAACTTCTCCATACCAAACCTTGTTTTTGTAAATGCAAATTTATTTAGTCTTCAGTTGTGACAACAGTCAGTCTGTGGAAATGAGTGGGACTGGCTTTTAAGACTCAATACAGACCAATAACAGTCAAATACCAAAAGTTGGCAGCTATTGTTTACTCATTCTTTGATCAGATCTCTCCTGACATTATGATTTTGTCAATTTTATTTGACAACATTAACATTTGAGAAGTTCGACTTGTCTTTTAAATTATGTAAAGGATCTTGTGGAAAAAATGCATTCTTCAAAGCATGTACAAAAAATGTACTGGGACTGAAACTCATAGTTATATTGGCAATTACATAAGTACATTTCAAATAAGGCCTGTCAGGGACCAAGCAGTGAGGCAAAGAGGAGAACAGGAATTTGTTGAAAAAAGAGGGTTTTTATTTACCCCCAAAAAAATGCCAAACAATGCAAACCAAGAGCTTAATAACTAGGCCTATAAAAGAGGTCAACAGAATATAACTAGACTCAAAATGACAGCTACAAAACAAGGTGTTAACTGAACAAACTGACCTAACAGAATGAAACATGAGGGAACATGTATACCGGCTTGGCCAAACCAACTAACACGAAAGGGGAAAACAAAATGGGTATCCACTAAAACTAATACACAGAAAAAACTAACTAAACCCAAACCCCCCTCTGACATGGCTGGAGATGGTACGGCCTGATGAGCTGGCCACAGGATTTAACAGGTTCCACCCGTTGGACACACCTTTTGCCTGTCCAGGAGGAAACCACCCCCACCAGCATGGTAACTCAAAAGAAGACAAAGAAAAATGATTAATACAACAGAAAATTACTAAATTTAACCTTACAGTGTGAAAATGTGTTCACTCCATTTAAACAGTGTAAAGCTAAAGGAAAATAAAGAAATTATAACTCAAATAAACTGTAGTGTGGACCTGAATTGTTTGGGGTGTGGCTGACTGCAAATTAAATTAACCTGTGCACTGAACAAAGAAGTGAGGTGAGTGTGTGCATGGTTTTACTCTCAACTGTCCATTTGTGTGGCCTTGGCCGTCACAAGGCCTTAGAAATTAGTCCAGAAAGCTCAGCCTTTAAGCTGAAGCCTTCATATACAGCCAGAAAGCCAATAAGAGACAAATGTTTTCCTTTGGAGCAAATGGCCCAAATAAAATCTTACTGGACTCAGATAGCAAGAAAGACGATCTGAAGGGGAGTCGTTTGGTAGCAGGTGCAAGCATGCGTGCATAAGAAGTTGAAAGCTCAAATATTTTAACAAGGTTCATTTGTTTTTAAAGCGCACTTTCTTCCCTCTAGTTGTCAGAACATGTGGGTTCTCCTGTTAAACCATTAATCTAAAGACATATAGATGTCAACAGATGCACATTAGACAACAGACCCCCATTTTGAGAGGATTTTGTCTTAAAGATTTTTTAGTTTTAAAGATAAATTATTTATAGTCAATAAATTATCAAACTAGAATCACTATAAATTACTATCCATCAAATGTCCAACCAGATTGCTTCCCTTGTTGTTCCTACTTAGAAAAAAATCTGATGAAAATTAAAGTATTCTGTTCCTCTTTTTGCTGGGACCCCCTGCAACGCACTCAAGGACCCCTGTGGGTCCCTGAACCAAAGTTTGAAAACCACTGTCTTATGTTATTTGTTTTATGTTCAAAGGAGCAAATGTTACTTTTGGTTTGTGGTTTATGTTGGTAGCACAGTTGTCATATTTTGTCCTGTTTTTCACTGGTTTATATTTGTAACTTTTTTGCGAGGTGGCTGTTACATTTCTTGACCCCAGCAGTATTTTGTTACTGTGTTTTTGAAGTGTTGTTCCCTTTGTTGAATGACATTGAAGGGTTTTCATTCCTGAGAGCTGTTTATATGTGTCAGTCCATGTTGCCTGTCACTCTATGAGGAACTGTGGTATGCAATTGGCAACCCAGTGGAAATGGGTCCACAACTCATTTTTGGTCTCAACCCTAAGCTTTTGAACTTTGCTCTAAGCTTAAAATATGATGTTTGCAGCAGTCCAACAATCAAGTAGGATCCAGAAAAATGGGACACAGGGTGTTTTGTGGAGAACTGCTCCATTCTGGTACAAGCCGAAGATGTGAAATATAAAAGAATGAATATTAGAAAGTTGTCCGAAATAAAACAAACAAAAGATTTTTGATATATTCCCAAATGTGAAAATCAGGACAAAGCTTCATTCATAACCCCATCATGAAAAGTCAGATCACTGTGAAAAACCACCCACAAATCATCATATGTTGGCAGGGACTTGCAGGAAATGGCGAAGACTGATCACTGAGAGTTAATCAATTTCAAGACCGCGAGCACTTGACATCATGGAGTCACTTTCTTAAAATGTCAAGAGTGGTTAGATCAGTGGCCTTTAAGATGAGACACAGTCGGGCACAGGTGGTGTCGCAGTGAAATGATGCATTTTGTGTTTTATACTGCCATGAGGGAGCGTGTAGAAAGAAATGGATTAGACAAATAATGGCACCTTGTGGCACAACATGTGCTGCGTTTGCTGAGGAGGAGGAGGGGTTGCCATTGGTGATTGAGAAGGTTGTATTGGAAAGGCATGAAGCAGTCAAGAGCAGTGCCGGTGACACCTACCCACTGCTTATGAGCATTAATTTAAAACAGGATGGTTGATGGCGCTGACAGATGCACTGTGGGCTAAAAGGATTAAAGTAGCACTTGTTTCTGTTATTAAAGGCAGTGTTAGAGAGGTTACTTTTAAAATGCATTGCAATACAGTTACTGATTACCTAAAAATACACTTAAACATGTACTCAGTGACTTTTGGATTACTGAATATGGTGAAATTGTTTAGTCTAATATTATGTTTTATGTTAATTGTTTTATATTTTATGTTCCTTTGTTTTGTGTAACTTATTATAGTGTTCACATTTAACACTCAGACTTCTAGTAAACTGACAGAAACTTATTTCAGCATCACCTCCTACAGTCCTAAAACATGTCCCAGCAGTAGTAGTGATAGCAGCATTGACAGGTTGGCATAGTTAACATTAGGGGTTCATCTGTGTAGCTAAAGTTAGCATATGTTCTGTGCAGCTAATGTTATCAGTCGTTCTTAAATGTGTCTGTTATTTGATTACATCTTTTTTCTGTATCTGTTATGAAATGCAGTTGCTTTGTTTGTATCCTAATTACATAATCCTATTACATGTAATCCGTTACTCCCTGAGCCCGATTAAAGGACAGTAATGACGTTTTTTTTACTTCTCAGTGATTGATAGCACTGCGTACACGTCTGCATGTCATGTTACAGACGCTCTTGTGTTTGTCTGCTGCTCTCAGTGTGCTGTTGTTGATTTTCATGCATCAGAGTGAGCTCCCACTTGTCTTTCTGTTGTTCTTCCCTGATCCTCTTGTTCCCCAGACTGCACTAGACACAAGCCTTTAAAACCTGTTTCTTTTTCATCTGCTTTGCTTTCATTGGTACATGCTGTAGCTGCAGAAGTGAGTCTAAGCACCAGATATATAAAATGGTGTTTGCTTACAATCATTGTCACTTTCTTTGCATCCTCAGTGTCTGACACATTATGTTCTGCTCGGTGTGCTGCATTGATGTTTTTTTTTTTTTTAAAGAATACTGCAGCAGCTTTAAGATGCTCGCTGGCAGTTTCAAATGTAGAATTGTGGAGTATAAATTAAGCATCCAGGTCACATGAATGTGTTGACTCTGCTTGTTAGCACACGTAACACAGGATTAAAGACTGTTAACATCGTCTGTACATTCAGAGTGCAGTGAGCATCCATACTCTGCAGAGCGAAGCAGTGAAGCTACATCATTCCCTGTGAGGCTGATGACCTACTTTTCCACTCCAGGCGATAACATACTGTACTCTACCCAACCATGTAAAATTCCTCCATCACTATCCACTCTGCATGTGAAAAGGGTATGGGGAGGGGGGGGGGGCTGAAACACCTGTACATAACCTGCATGTGATGATGATGAACCAATGTCTTTGTTCCCTCTGGCAGCCAGAAGTTGTGGAGAGGCTGCATAAAATAATTCAAAGACTGCCACTATCTGCAGGTCAATAAAAGGAGGATGGAGAAAAGCTTGATTTCAGGCTGGCTGAAAAAAGAGGAGACTGTTAATAACAGCTTGCTGACAGAGGGCAATGTACTAGAACCAAGTGGGTTGTAAAAGGAAAAAAAAAAAGCTTCACTTATAAATGAGTGTCTTGGATTAATTTGCTCTCTTCCACAAACATGCACAGGCTGAGCCTGATCAATGTGTTTTTCCTCTTGGTGTCACCTTCAGGCAAAATGTTTTGCCTCACATGTTGTAATAATCAAAGGACAGTAAAGTTATTCCTAACAATTGTGTTTGCTGATTTACATCTTTACATGGCTGGCAGGATGGCCATAGTTGTAGTCTTGATTTCATGAGCCTAATTCAGAAGTTCGACGTGTGTGTGTGTGTGTGTGTGTGTGTGTGTGTGTGTGTGTGTGTGTGTGTGTGTGTGTGTGTGTGTGTGTGTGTGTGTGTGTGTGTGTGTGTGTGAGAACTGTGACAGGGTGTGGCTGGTACTCTTTTCACTAGGGCTGCATGATATAGTAGAAAAGTAATATTGCAATTATTTTGACTGAAATTAAGATTTTGATATGCAATATGATTAGTGATCATTTTTTATCAAGTTTCATTTTAACTGAAACATAAAACTATTAAAAGCATGATGATGTAACATTTATTGCTGTCTGTACCAAAAACATGTTTTCTTTCATTTGAAGAACAAGATGTGTAGAACAGAGCATCTCTGCATCACTACAGCACTTTCAGTGTGGATTATAATGCTGTTGTCTCTCTCAGTCTTTTTTTTTTTTCTTTTCAAAAATTGGAACCCCTGTTATCACCATGTTGTCTCTGTGTGTGTCATCATGGCAAAATGTTGTTCTGGCAGAGTCAGACCTGATCTCCCCGGGGCCCAAAGCAAAATTAGCTGACCCGTGAGCCATGTAAAACATTTGCTATTGCTACACAGTCACACCTGGCAGCCAAGTGCTCCCACTACAATCCTCCCACCTTTAAACCAGTTTGTTCTATTTGTCACTCTAAGAATAAGGAGATCTATACAGAACTGAATGAGGTATAAAAAAAACAATACTGAACAAAATAGTTTGTATAGAATCTTAAGACAAATGAATTTAAAAAAAATCAAATCATTTACTGTTAGTTGCTGAGAAAACACAAGTTTACCTGATTAGAGTTTATCCTATTTACTCTGGTGATGTTATTTTTTCTTTTGTTCTGCTTCATCCTCTCATCAAAGTTGTGAACAAACACGAAGCGGAGCCCCTTCACGGGGCCCTACGCAGCTTGCATAGTGTGTCTATGGGCCCAACCGGTTTTGGGTCCTGAAGACACCTACTATGATGGGAACTAGCAGAAGCAGTTTTGAGTATTTCTACAGGTGTCTATATGTCTGTGGACAGATTTTGTCATCATGATAGCATCACGATCGTTGAAGATGCAGTTGTGAAACTTTACAGGTAGCTGCGATCAACAGAAAGGTCAAGGATGGGTGTGGTCAGACCCATGAGTACTGAGTACTGATGTAATAATGACTACTGAGCCCTCATGGGTTGGAACATCAACATGTTGACAGGCGCCATGGTTGGTGTGTTAGTGTGTAGTTCTGTTGTGGTCACCACCACCAAGGTAATTTTGTCTGGCTTCCATTTGGCGTGGAGCAGGCAGTGCACAGAGGGCTTTTAGAGCTTTTTTTGCTCATAACAGCTACGTGCTGCTGCAGGCAACATGAATGAGAGAGGTGAGAATGAATTAAACCAGTGTATTATGAAACCAAAACCATAAACCATTTTTTCACACCACCACTGGGCTGTTGTCAGGTGGTCAGGATTTTGGCCAGATTACCGTGAACTGGGCTATATTTTTTCTTTATTTTTAAGGCACTGGAGCCTCCTATGTGCTTTCAAGCACACTGAACAGTTAAATTGTTGTCTTACTGTTATGTCATATTAAAAATTGTTAAGAACCAAATCTTAATGAACAATTATGGGCTGGAAAACATCAAACAATCTGGCAAAAATGATGCCAGTGATCAGTTACATAAATAGCTATAATGTCAGCCTCACTTTTTTATTTTATTCCTGGTACAAGGGCTAGGGGATATGGCTTATGAATAATATCTCAATATTTTTAGGCTGTTTGGTGATGTTTTGATATACACATTTTTTTCTGAAATAGCATAACACAAATAACAAAGAGGGTAAAGTCAAAATAGTCTGTTAGTTTCAGAAAATTACGTACTGTAATGCAGCAACACTTATGACATATCACAATACAACAATATCCAAAATCTAAAATACTATCTGTCCAGATTAATGTCATTATGGGTCAGAGGGAAAACTGTATTTACAAATGTATCTACGTCACGTCTGCTTGTGTCAGTCGTCTCTCTCAGTACACTGCGACAGGGCTTTAAATAGCAACGGCATCAGTGTTGTGTTTTCTGCTCAGTGTCATCAACGCCCAGAGGAGGTTAACCTTTAAATGGCTGTAAAAACTAGTTGGATGTGAGCAGTCGTGACACCAACGGGTGGGCGCAGCTGGGCCAGGATGAGAGCGAAGGAGGAATCGTGTCACAGCCAGGCCAGTGAGTCATTCTCTCGTGGCAGTCTCTTAGACAATAGATGCCTATGACGCTGGCATATGCTGAGATGTGTTACATGTCTCCACAGAAGAAATGCCACAGCAGCGGGCTGTGTGACACAAAGATGTGAAACGCAGTGTTTGTGATTATAGGCCTCCCAAGGACGCTATGATATTGTGTTGAAATAGCCGAATGGATTTATGACGTTGCCTGTTTATAAAAATCCCCCACTGAGTTGTTTCTCCCCTTCAGCTGCAAAACGTTTCTCCAAGTAAAAGATTCACTTACAAAGATCATGCTAACAATGATATGCATTTAGAATAATTTATTACTTGTTTGGGTTGGAGAGGAGCCTAGATGATGTAGTAGGAGTCTGGAGGGGGGATGCGGGATGGAGGAAAGGGGGAAAGGGAAGGTTTGAGAGATGAAGGGGTGAGGGTTAAGGGATGTGGGGTGGTGGGAGGCATGTAGGATGAGGGATGTACAGGAGGGGAGGAAAGCAGAGAGGGGATGTAGGGATTAAGGTGAAGGATGCACGGATGGGTGTGATGTGTCAGCTGGTGACTGGAGGACAGGTCTGAGACTCTGGGTCGGGTACCATCTCTTTGTAACCTTCTGATGATCAGAACCCCAAGAGAACTTCAGGTGGAAAGGTTCATGTGAGCATATCTGATGTCTTTCAGATCATGATGGATGTATGTGATGTATGCTGGAGAGGATCAGTGACCAAGAATTTTGATGTTGCGGTCAGGCATTCCCTGCCTGGAAGCAGCTGAGGCAGCTCCAGTGTGAAAAGAACGCCCAGAGTACAGGCTCAGGGGATATTCCTAATCTGGACGGGATGTGGTGGAAGTGGTGGTGGAACCAGAAGTGAGAGGCAGCTTTTCCTGTCTCGGAGATGAAAAGAGGGTCTTGACTGGAAAGCTTGACTGGTTAGTCTCAAGTTTATATAGACAAAGGCATGAGTCTAGTTGAAAGAGTTGGAAGGGTCGAGGAGGACCAGACTGGTTGGTGTCGCTGCATTTAAGGTCTAAGACAGGGGTGTCAGAAGACTGAACTCAAATGTCAGACAAATGCACACTTTCAGAAGACACCAAAGAGATGCCAGCAGTCAGGATAAATAGTCGATAAATAGTTTGAAAAGCTTGGTTTTTAATTGTCAGTAGAGTTTTTTCACATTGTACTTAGCCCTGGACTAAGAGAGATGTTAGCCCTAGGCCAAGCGCTCTCTTATTCTGGGACTAAAGGGGGTTCTCACTGACATATTCCTGTCCCGTTCCAAAGTGGACTAACACAGACTTTAGCCGAGGGCCTGAGTTTGTGGGATTATCCCCTGAAAATCGACTAACCCAGGGCTAAAACGTGCCAGTGTGAAACGAGGCTAAAAGATCAAAGGAGCCGTCACAGAACATTCTACAAACTCAGTGCTAATAGAAGGGCAGCGTGAATCATATAGCCCTGGGCTTAGCTCAACCTTGGCTTAATAATGTGTTTGTGAAAAGGGGCTAAGTTAACCCACGGTTAACTCTAAACCGAGGGTTAAGGATAGCCATGGGTTAAGAATGTGTAATGTGAAAAGCCCTGGTGTGATGTAACAGGATGTTTCTCTGACTGAGAGCTCGCTTGAGGCAAGCGATTGTCCACTGAGGGACAGTCAGAGTGTTGGCTGGGTTAGTAAGGGTCTCGGTGGTGTCATCTATCATCTGTTGGGATATATCAGTCAAAGTCTTAGTTAATGCAATACTTCTGTCCCCACCTATCTGCAAAACTAACATTTCTATCTGCCTTAGTTGTGCTTTGTGTTAAGTGCTAAGTAAATGTTAGCCTGCCAACGGGCTGAAACATTATGCTCGATTAACAGGAGTATATTAGCATTGTCATCGTGACCATGTTAAGATGCTGATCTTAGCATTTGGCTTCAGCACTGAGTGCAGCTTCACAGAGCTAGCATGGCTGCTGTAGACTAAATCTGGAGTTATCACCAAACTGCCAAAGGGAATTTGAGGCAATTTGGCTTCACACTGCTGCTGATCCAGCACTCTCACTTCTCATGTGGAATATATCTAGTCTGTGTGTGTGTGTGTGTGTGTGTGTGTGTGTGTGTGTGTGTGTGTGTGTGTGTGTGTGTGTGTGTGTTAGTGTTGTATACTTGTGCATGTTTGCACATGCTGGCATACAACGTTTAAGATGCTGTTCAGTTTTAACCATGAAGACAGCAGCAAGCCAAATAGAACATTTCAGATATACCGTAAATGCACAGGATGCACCTGGAAAAAACTTGTGTGTGAATCTAAACTAATTATGTAGAACAAATATTCTATTCTAGAGTCTTTCATGAGAGCTTGTAATAATTTCCTTTCTTTATAATTTTTTTTATTGTAGAACATGCAGGACTTAAGTACAAAATACATAAGTTTAGAAAGCGTTTATAGTCCCTCCATAATTTCCCATTCATGACCTTTTCTTACAGTGTGATTTTACAGAATTAAAAGTAAAAATGAGTGATTGCTAATAGACAAAGTTATAATGTGTTTTCTTTCATTTCAGGTACCTCATGTTGTAGATTAATTGCCTATAAAAGTGATACACTAGTTTTGATTTTACTGCCATAATTAGAGTACGTTCTTGGGAAGTACCACAGTAGATTAATAATTGGGTCATTTAGTGGCGACAGGAGGTTTGTAAGAGCAGTCTGCGCTGGGATGGGGAGTTTTATGGCTCTCTATATAACAGTCTGCCGTTCTGTGTCTAGCTCATATTTGCATTTGCTTGCAATAAAGCAAACCACTAATCTGGCGGTGAAGTGACACAGAAAGTAAGAACAAAACAAGTGATTGCTCGCTTCTGTTCGCTGAATGCTTTGCAGCTTGCACTTGAATGTTACTCATTGGAACCCCCCCAAACCCCCAGCCCGTCCCCGCTCCAGTCTCACTTTTCATTTTGCCTTTCATTTTGTAGTTGCCGAACTTGAAGCTGAACTATGTATCTGCAAACAGGCAGATAACATGTTATGAATATTCATGATTTTACCAGGCACTCTTGTTAGTCCTCATCCCACTACTTTTTCTCGTAACCAGGGCCATCCGTGCTCGGTCCTCTTCCAGTTTCTCTGCATCATCATCCTCCCCCTCCATCTCCTGCTCATTTGTCACTGATGTTCTCCACCTTTACTGCCAGTTACTTACCTTTCCTCCTCTTTAATTGCATTTTGATGACAATGCTTTCTCTTCTCCATATTCTCCTTCATCTCATTTCTATTTTAAATTGTAATTTATTATGTATAATCACTTATTGGTGGTTGCTGCATAGATTCTGGTTTGCCTGTGCTCAGTATCTCAACACTGTGTCAACTTTTCCAGAGGGAATCTGTGACCTCTGAGCTATACCGGAGCAGGTTTTTATCTCCTCCCAGTTGTACGCAGCTATTCTAAGCAATGTGACTTATCTTGGCTCCAAGCTCATAATTAAAGCATATGGATCAAATACAGGCCAGGCGGTCAGGTGTCACTGATGTACTACTATGTATTTTCTAAATTGCTTTTCTCGCAATTTGGACACTTCAGCTCTTGTCGCTGCTAACGCTTCCTGCTGGTCTGAGGAGGATCTAGACAACACCCGTCTCCTCTGAAAGACGTGGAGTTGTGCCAAAGCTGGATGGTGATGAAAACCCAACATTTCCTGATTTTGCTGCTTCATAATAAAAACACTGAAATAACAAAGTAACAAGGGACTTTTATTGCAAAGGATTTATAGGAAAGTCTAGGTCTGTTTGCTGTTTTACAGCTGCTTGACTTAGAGGTAAGTTTCTAGTGCGTAGCCCTGTTGTAATGGAGATGCAAACAGTCATGCCAAGCCACTGCCACTGGTTCAACTCTCCTTCTTGTGGGTTTCCAAATAGTCAAATAGTTTTTATAAGTCTCTAAGATATAATCCCTCACTGGCTTCCCACTTACAAACACTGACAATTTGATTGAGGTTAGTCAGAAACATTGCTACAGTCATTAAATATTAATTATTTTTATTAGGGCTGAACAATGTGCAAAATAAATCATATTGTGAGATACTGTGATAGGAATTTTCTTTTAATTTACTTATTAATAAATCAACTAATTGTCTCATTACTATAGTAGAGAAACCACCAACCTTGTTAATAACCCAGATGTATTGATAAGGGTGGGCTCGTTGACAGTTGATTGATCTTATCTGCTGTGAGATTATGTGTGGGTGTTTGTGTTTGCCAAGACCGGGACATCTCAACAGTCTATGAATGGAGACTTTGTGTCATTAGCAGTGGGTAACCGACACTGTGGCCAAGTTGTCATCGATGTGAGTGGACCTCTGAGAGTATTGGATGTGTTCAGAGAGATGGTTCTGTTTTGTTAAAGCCTGGCCCACTTGTGATCCTCATGCTACAAATCATGTTATCTTTGTTGTGTGTTCTGGGCATTCGCTGAAAACCAATTCAGAAGCAACTAGGAATGGTTGGGGTTGAAGAAGCAGAAAGAGGGGGTGGCATCATCTTCTCATTGCCAGAAAGTGATTCTGGGTCTGTTGTAACAACACTAAAAAGAAAACGCTTGTCCCCTCTGCCAGCGCTGCACACAGAGGGATCTTTGTAATACTAATCAGTCCTCATCGCTGCTCCAACTCTGTGGAAGCAAAGGGCTTCATGTGTGCTGGATTCATCTGTTCAGTCAGAATATTCTGCACATTTATCCGTAATAGCGGAACAAAATGTTTTTGTTTGATATTCTCTGCTCTCCCATGTTCATATCTGAGCTCCATGTGAGACAGTTGTTGAAAGCAGTTAAGAAAGTAGTCATTTTATTGGCACATAAAATTGATTAATATCCTTCTTGGTGACAATTGATTAATCCTGTGCAGCAGCTCTGCGTCCCCTGATGATTGGTGCTGTTCTGACTGTCAGCAGTGTTTGGAGCTGTTTGGTGGTGTCCCATCGGAATAAATTAATGTCCTGCATGTTGGCTATCATGAATAATTTGATAAGCAACACTGTTTTCCATCTTTAAGACTTTAAGACTCTCTCAGAGCAATGTGAAACACCTCCCCAATGTGTTGACTACAAATAGGTGCCTCATGTTCTCATAATTTGGCTTGTTAACTCTCCATCTAACTGAATACCTGCAAAGCTACCCCCTCTGTCTCAGCTGTACTCATTCTGTTCTAAATCCTTGCTGATACTTTGTTGCCCCCATCAGTGTCTCATACAGACGCACCCTTTAGCATCTGTCACTGTGCTTCCAAATAACTTCAATTAGGAGCTTTTCCATCAGTACATTGGCCACACATTCACATAACCATTTAGAACACGCCAAGCTGTGCCGAGACGCAACCAAAGATTGGACCATCTCCGGAGTGGGGCCGCCTCCAGCAGGCTGCAGTGACGTCTCGTCCACCGCGACCAACCTGTGACGACCCCATGTCTTCCCCTCAAACAAGCACGTGTTGTGAGACTCAACTCGTGCGTACAGGGGAGTAGAGATAAAGTCATGTTTAAAACTCTCCGTGTTCAACTGTCAGTACATTTGTAGCTTCTAACTGATTGTGGCTCGAAGTTTAGTTTTTTCTCCTGCATCGTTATTTGTGGTTTCAGGTATCAGCTTAATTTACCATTTCGTGTTCACTTTTAGCCAGATAGAAATCATGTTATTGCTGATGAAAACCCATCACTTCCCAATCTGGATGCTTCATAATGAAAGCTTTTAAATAGCAATGTAACAGGGACTTTTATTGTATAGATACTGTAGGAAATTAAATGTATTTATTTTCTCTTTAACAACTACTTGACTCAAGACAAGCACATATCAGTTAAAAGAAGTACCTTCAAGCAGGTTGTAGTTAATATGTAAATGCTTTGCTGAGTCAAACTGAGTCAAATCAAGCAGCACGTTTATGGAAAAGGGGCTGATGTAAACCCAACCACGTCAGATGGCATAGTATAAAAAGCAAAAAGGGCATATATGGAGGAGATATAAATAGGCCTATTGGCCATTATGTGTTTATCTGGATTCTCAAATATCAGTAGACTGTGCTCCAAAAATTAGGCCTCTATTTTTTTAAATATATATATTTTTCATTATAACACACAGAAAGAAAGAAATAATTCTGACTATTTATTTTGATCATGATTTATTATTGTGTCCTGTTGGTGAAGAATGTTTATAAAGCGTTGGTTACTCCTCTCTGGCTGCCTCAATAAGATGACATGAAAACACAAAGGTTTCCCCTGAAGCAGCACAACAACTCTGCCCATTTCTTTCATGACACCTTGAGCATGAAGAATGAGGATACGCTCCTCTTTTTCACTGCTGCTAACAAGTGTTCACCTCCCTTTGGGAAACCTGAAATATTAATGGATGAGTTTTATTCTGGAGCCAGGAAGGTGACCTTCATGCACGCGCGCGTGTCCGCAGAGAGACCCGTATTCTACTTTTCACCACCCACGTCTTATAATGAGGTTGATGCTGTATTTATTTTGTTTGTTCATAGTTATCTCATAAAAGGAATCGTAATGTTCCAGGTGGAGGTAGATGGTAGTCTGATAGAAGAGACTTAATAAGCCCTGCAGTGAAACCTTGTGTTCCCAAGCATAGGATGTAGATGAATAGAAGCAGCAGCCTAGTTACATAATTTCATCTTGATTAGCTTTAAGTAAGATTTAAAAGTTTCTACTTCAGGATTCACTGAGGTATAAGTTTGGAACACAAAAGGACCAAGGAAACTAACCATATACCCTAAATCTTGTTTTATGCATGCTGGGTTTTTATACACATTTTGTAATATATAGAGACACGAGTCACCTGGAGATCCATCCAGCTACCTCTCTGCCTTCAAGCCTGTCTTGCAGCAAATCATGAGTGACAGCGAACACAACCTCAGACGTTGCTTTTACACCCCTCCCTCTGCCCTGTGTTTCCCCCTCTCTCCTGGACGTGTGTGAATATGATGAGTGTTGACAGCATGAGAGGGCAGCACTGCCGGTCCCACTTTCTCCTTCAGCCTCGGGCTGGGCTAATTTTTGGTGGCAGGGTTGGGTCAGGTGGCGTGAACGGGCAGTGCGTGGTGGCATGGTCCTGACAGCACAAGTGCCAAAGACTCAGGCTCAGTCATTTCAACAAAAATAATGATGGTACTGAAGCACAGCTTGCTCTAGTCATAATTCCAAACAGTATGTTCATTTACTAAAAATAAAACATAAAAGACAAAATATTTTTGTGGTGACGTGTGAATTGTGTGCATTGATGACTTCTCTGCTGTTTGGCCCAGATATGTTTTTCTCTGCAGTCTCAGCACTAATGCTCTTAATTTTTAATTCTTTATGGCTCTTTAATTGTTTATTTTTAAACCACAGAAGTAGGATGTGTCTTGCTCTGGATGTCTCTAGTGTCTTGCCTTTACAGTTAACAATAAATACTAGTGGTTTCACTTCAGTGAATATAAATTAGGGATGATGAATATGGCCAGTAATGGGAAATTTCTATTATTATTTATTATTCTCATAATGAAATTACAGCCAACAAACACTGGCCCTACTAATATCTGATTTGACAGATTATGTCAAACCGTGTAATATGAATTAAAAGTGCTCTATAAAAACAACTTATATTACATTTTTTTATGTACTTTGCTAGAAAAAATAAATGAAGATTTGAAGAGTGAGAGCTGTTCTTCATTTATGTTGTAATAGTGATGTCATTTGGACTTGGTTAAGTCAGAGCATCTCATTCTTTCTTACTCTCAGGTCTGCATAAACTACAGGTTATATGAACTTATTTTGAAGATACAAATATGTGAAATGATCTTGTGTTTGTGTGTACACATGATGTCAAATTATTAGCTGCCCAAATAAAACATTTTCAACACTGACTTTTAAAATAATTTAAATCCTGTATTGTTTATCCATGTTTACTTTGTTGCAGTGTTCTTCCTTGCCTTTGTTGGTGCATTGCTAAGGTTATTCACACAGTTATGAGCAGGAACTTTTACAAGATGACAGAACTACTGTTTGTTTTTGCAAAATCAAATTAAGAATAAATAAATATGATTTTGTGGATCTAGCACGTTCCTGCATTTTAAGGGTCACTGTTTGGCAGCCAGCTCTTCACTTCTGTTACAGTTGGTCCCAGATTACTGCTGCACCGGCCTGAGATAATAATGTTGACAAAGCTATAGATTGTGAATAGTTCACAGTGATTGATTTCCTACTTGAAGTAATTCAGAGCTTACTGAAGTGAATAGAAAGCAATGGCTGTCTGGAGAGTAAAAAAGTCAATATATATATCTATAATGTGCTTTAAAGAATACAAGCAATTTGTTCATAATAGATTATTTTTTTCTTTTCACCCTTCCTCTATCAGAGTAAAAAGTAAACATAGCAATGAACAATGAATGAATTCTTCATGCATTTCGGCACATCATGTCCTCAAAAATGTAAACAAAAATAAACCAGATAACCCAGAGAAAAAAATGTGGCAGGTCATTGCTGGGCCGCTCATGTTTTCAAAGCAGAAACAGACAAGGGTCAACTTCATTCCTCTCACAGAGACGCACACAAAGACAACAGCTTGAATTTCCTTGTAATTCTGATCTTTTAATGTCCCTACAGGTGCTGGGGAGTCTGGGAAGAGCACCATTGTAAAGCAGATGAAGTAAGTCACAAAACATCTTTTACTTACTTTATTTTTTACATATGATCTTTTCTTTTTAACCCAAAGATGGGCATCATCTACTGTACAGTCTCTTGATGAAATGCTAGTATTTCACAAATGAAGATGAATGGAGAAGAATAATTAATCCGTCTTGTGCTTCTGTTGTTTTCCATTTGTAAGGTTGAAAGGAAATATTTCAGCAGTAGATGATCAGCCAGCACCGACCATGAGGGATATTAAATCAGAAGTTATGGCTCAATAGTTTGAGGAAACCATGACACTTTTAGATAACATAAATTTGACTTCTTTCTTGGTTTCTAGGGGAGAGTGTGGCCTCTCCTGTTTGTTATTGTGTTTCACTGTTCATAAGAGGAATGAGCAGTAAAAGAGGATATTGTAATGCTGCTGCACCAATCACAACACAGACACACACACACACACACACACACACACACACACACACACACACACACACAGGACCCTAAATGGCTTAATTATTCACATTCCTCTGGGCTAGCCAGGATTTGAATTCATTTTTTATGAGCTTGGAGCAGGAACAGTCTGCCGCTTTTTGAACCCAGGTTATTAACACGTACAGGCGTAAAGATAAATCAACCTACAGCACATTTTCAACATTAGCCTATTATGTAACATCACACATTAATGTATCCTGTGTAAACATGACCTTACAGTAGACAAAAGGCAGCTCTTTCTTTTCTTAATTGTTGCAGTTGTTTATCATTTGCATCAGCACACTGTTAAAGCAGTAAGCATTTTTACTTTAGAATTAATGTGGGGTCATCTCAGTTTGCTCTCACTGCATTTCTCTCTGCAGCCAGATAAAGTCTGGATGATTTCATCTCATGATAGGATGCACACACACTTAGTTCCCACACTCACAGGTTCAGAGTAATAATATTGCAAGAGGATACTGCATCAACCAATGGTGCAGAGTTGAGGTGGTTCCACTGTGTGTTGTCCGCACTGCTACACGTCATCCTACACAACATGCTGACATGATAACTGAGTATACAGTATGCTTCTTGGTAGAAGAAGTTGTACATAAACAAAAAGGCTTCTTATCAGCTTCAAAGTGTTTTGCCTTTTGACACCCAAATATATTACTCTAAAATTTTACTTTTTTGGTTGAGCCTCACCACTTTCATATCCTCCTGCATGTTTTTTTTTTTAAAATCAAAAAATCTCCAAAAATAGGCACCTAGTGGGAGCCAGACTAAGCTGGTGGCTAGCAGGTGAACATTCAGGCCCCAAGTGGTCAAAAAAGAATGTGTTTATGCCGGGTTAAGGAATGTATTCAGAATTGTTCAAGTAGAAATTAAAACAATAATTGAGTGCCCATATGAACATATTTGTTGTCCCGCTTATACTAGCTGTGAAGTGATTCCTTCCTAATGTGCTTCTAATGTAACTGATGGGGAATAAAATCGACAGTTTTCATGCTGTGCAAAAACACAACACAGGCAAAATCAATGGGTACCTTCCAGTTTTATAGTCTTTGGTACAGAATTCCTCTTTGCATTTCTGTATGCAGTGTTTCCTAGCTTCTGAGCTGCCATGAAAAGATACTACTGAGAATTTTGTAATAAAAAAGTTTCATTATGTAGTATTTCCGTTAAAATGTCTAAAATTGCTAGACGTATGTTATATATATTTTGTGGTTGTTAAACAGTGAAGAAAATAACTCCCATGATCCCATGCTACCACAGGAGATCATCACCCTCTGTCTGTTGTTACTGTTTTAATGTGAGAGAGATCACTATTGGCAGAATTTACATATTGTGCATTTAATTTCGGATAAGCTTTTGAATACATGTTTACACTGGATTATGGCTGTGAATTTTGTCCCCCATCGGGTGTCTTGTTTTGTACAATATGTACAAGGATTACTCCAGATGATGATGTGCTGTAAGGTGAACTTCACACTCTACGACTGTGCTGGCAAACTCTATTTGCATACAATTTACTAGCATTGTTCAGCATTCGATAAAGATATTTGTTACTATCTTATAGTTGTTTGTTAAACAAGTCTTACTAATGTATTCTATGCAGATATTACAGTTGGAATGTCCAGTATGAACAGCTAACTAAAAAAAACTGTGAACCTATCTTTCAATGTACACCTTAATAAATGTTGCATATTTCTGGCGTTCTCAGGATCATCCATGAAGACGGCTACTCAGAAGATGAGTGTAAGCAGTACCGAGCAGTGGTTTATAGTAATACCATCCAGTCCATTATGGCTATTGTTAAAGCCATGGCCAGTCTCAACATAGACTACAGCAACCCGTCCAGAGTGGTAAGACGCACAAGCACACAATACTCAAAAACATCAGGTGTTTGTTAATAGCACAAAATTACTGTAAACCACTACATGAATACACCATTATTTGCTATTTTCATCTTTCAAAGATTTTCTGATGGCATAAGCAGGGGTTGACCACAAGCAAGAAAACCTCATTTCACGATGAAAACTGTAGAGAACAAAGCCTCAGCCTACAGGATACAGATTATGAGCAGGCATGATCCGATATTAACCTGCAAACAATAAAACTGTTGCAAATATGTGAAGATAATTGTTGAAAATGAGTGGTTCTAATGGAGTGGAAAAGATGAAAGCCGACTAGACCAACAGCCATCATCATTGTATGAGAATGCAGAATTCAGTTGGCCTTAGTAACTGTGGACAGATCAGATCAGATCAGGATCTCCCTCAGGCCACAACAAAACAAAGCCCGTTTTATCAAACAGCATCTTGTGGTTGTGTATCTGGTGTATTCCTCAAGACTTGTACTTGCCTAGAACTGAAACCATAAGAGTTTGCCTTTGTTTCTACAGCCCACTGTGTCCTTATCAGTTTTCTCTCTCAAAATAACAAGAACCAGTCAGGTTCATGCACTGCCCATTATCTCTGAAACAAACAGTTTACTCCCTCACTTATCCATGTTCCAGTATAACCCAGTGGACACAGATTGTTTCAAGGCTCTGATGCTTCTTGGAAAGCAGGCCTGTTTCTCAAATCAGCCTCGTCTCTGCTATTCTTTTTCAGTCAATAACACTGGTCAGCTGTGTTTGTGCTTTCACCAAACATGGGATCATGTGATTTCCAACATTCACCTGTTGGCGGCAGCCCTCTTTTCAGTTGTGCCATTGCTGCTGGTACCAGAAACTAGAACAAAGCTAAATTGTTTTCTGATCCGTCTTTGTGACCTGCAGAGAAATAGTGCTTGACTTCACCTCCTCCAGCTTTGATTTGCTCTCTCCTCAATAGACAGAGAAGAGGCTATAAGTTTGCATACTTGCAGTTGCAGCAGCAGCAGCATACAGGTCACTGAGGGCTGTTTTGGGAATTGGATTTATTCAGAAGTGCTGGCAGGACACATTTTAACACCACGTTTAGTTTGCCTGGTGCTTTCTGCAGCTTCAGCAAGGACACAAATTAATTCCATGTTTTGAAGGCTACCACCTGTAAAAGGAAGACCTTACAGGTGGCCCAGAAGGGTCTGATGTCTGTTTTTTAAATGACTGTGATTCATCATTTTTTGTCTACTTTGCATGTTTCTTCTTTCTTTTCTCAGCTGACATTACATCTTCAACCTCAAGTGACAGTTTGCTAAACCCCTCCCTTCAACAGCTATTCTCCAGTCATTAGCTCTGCAACTCTAAACACACAGCAGGCCAGTCAAGCTTTGGATTTCTTCCCATGGTCAGTCCACTAGGGCTATAATAAGTGTAATACTCAACATATAAGGAGTTTGGAGGGTGTCTCTTTCAGCTTTTCAAAAACATACAAAAGTAAATGTGTAGGAAATGGATTTAATAGTGTTTAAACCATGGGTGTATAAAGACCTTGAGACCTTGCTTCTAATTTCACAGGCGTAGCAACAATAGGGTCCAGGCTTAGTGACCGGTCATTTTGCATCAGTAAAAAACATTTAGCCTACTGATGTTTTATATTATTGTTACTTGAATATCTGTGGGATCTGGGACTCTTGGTCTGAACTAGCTGTGATTATTTTTTTGTTTGTAGGTTAAATGCTTTATTAAAAACTCAATTTGTATAATCAACAATGAAAATAACCATCATCAGTGCATTCATTAAATATTCTCTTGCACAGAAATACAGACAGGCAGACAGACAGACACACCCTGCACACATCAGCATCAACAAGTCACAGCTTCAGGCAGAGATCCAGTCCACTGTGAACACTCCTCAGCCTATGAACAAGCTGTCTGTGAGGTCAAACAGTGGTTGAACTCATTGAAGTGAAGCCAGCGTGTGTGTGCTGTAACTAAAGCTGTAATAGAAGGATTGAGGACTCTGCTGTGGTCATTAGAACGCAATGGATAGACTTTTTTTTCTCATCTGACAGATATGTCAAATGGCTGTATGCACGTGACGATACTCTCACAGACTCCCACACTAGCAATTAGTGTGCTCGCCTGCCCATACTTGCACACTGCAGCACGGTGGAAATACATGCACACACAGATTGTGCATGCGCACACACACACAAATATGAACACAAAAATGTACATGAAACCAAAATGTGCACATTTACACAGTATCCATCCAAGCTATCTGTTGTTTAATTTGGTTGATGAGAATTCAAACGACCGTGTTGCATTCCCAGAGACTGACTTTTGTACAAATCACTAATATTGCAACAATTTGAAAAGGCATCTCTTTCATTGGTGGTGTGTACTGTCATCAGTCATAGCTACTGCAACAAAATATTGGTAGAATAAAAGACATTTTAGAACAACAAATAGATTGTTTGGTTATTTCAAACACTGGAATGGAGACAAAAAACAAAGTAAACTGAATCTTCAGAATAAATGATTGATCAATGCTCACTAAGAACAAAGTAAATACATATTTCAGCTGAAGAAAATCCATCCAAGAAAATCCAAGAAATCATGGAAGTGTGCACTCAGTAGAGTGCAGATCGCCACCAGGCAACAGATGATGAAGCACCTACTGCAATGCCACCACAACTGCCAGATGTTACCAGCAGAGATTTGCCAATTTCTACCAACATTAACATGAACCCCAACATATGTTGTCAGTCCAGTAGTATTTGAGATTAGCTGTGGACAAAGCTTAGGTCGATTGATCACACACAAGCAATCACATGATCTTATATCAGCAATTAAAATAAGCATGACAACTCTCAAATGGAGTAGAAGGTCACTGCCTGACAGGGAAGCAGGTTGAGACAGAAATGCATTTCTTATCAAATGTGACAAATACACATACAGTAGTGTGTCCAGCCAAAATTGTCAAATGTAGCCTTCAGTGTGAATCATTGTTGCTTTATTGATGACTACATGAATATATTA
Organism: Lutjanus erythropterus; assembly: GCF_056507025.1. Lineage (NCBI taxonomy): Eukaryota > Metazoa > Chordata > Actinopteri > Lutjaniformes > Lutjanidae > Lutjanus > Lutjanus erythropterus. Next base: position 27,544,000 of record NC_139318.1, read on the forward strand.
GACAGAGAAAGAGCCTCTCCTGCAGAACCACTGCTATGCAAATGCACACAGAAGGGATTAATTATTGCTTTTTGTATTTTATCACATCACTCGTTGCGAATAAAGCTGAGAGAAGATTGCTAATTTCATGCCAACAGGAAGATGAGAGAAATAGGCAGGGTGTCAAACAGCAGGAAATCAAACAACACTCTGTTCCCTGCATGTTACTTTGAGTCACACCAACATATCTCACATATCTCACATGTGCTCAGTCCAGATTGGCTGGCATCAGCTTATCATAAGTTTCAGTCATATCATCATCACATTATATTGCTACCATCACAACCTTTGCTTCCTTGGCACCAGTTCAGAGACACAGCCCTCCTTACCTGCATTTATTTAGCAGTATGCATCCTAACACTCCACTGATGACTGAGATTGTTCACTGTCTGATTATCATTGTTTTTCACTTCCACTGTGTCTGCCGTTTTTGTTTGATTTCATGTTTTTACCTTGAAAGTGCCCATATGTTCATGTGTCCTTACAGGATTTGTTCACATTTTTTTCCAAGTCTGACCTCAAATAATACTCACAGTCCCTGAAGTACATGGAAAACGTTTGCTGTAGTTGTTCTCCTGTTCATACTGGCCCCAAAAAGATCCCTGCTGATATAATATTCAACATAAGAGATAAAAGACAAAGCCATCTTTTACTGTAAAAATACATTTTAAACTCCAGCCAAAGCTAATATGAGCCTTTGGCAGACTGTTGTGGACAAAATAAAGCAGGTATCTTCCAAGGAACACTCTCTGTTGAAGCACAAAGATAGAATTTTGTAAAAAAAAAAAAAAAAAAAAAAAAAAAAAACTTAAAGTTTGAAAAATACCAAACTCATTTGTCTAACTGTAAGATTGCTGAAAACAAATTTTAGTTCCTGCTAATAAGAATGACTTTTTGAAAAAGGCCTGTGGTTAACTTTTTAAATGTAAATATAGGCATGTGAGTATTGTATTAAGATGTAGACCTACCCTTTAATGATGCATTACTATTCTTTTATTTCATTCACAATATATACAGTAGATACAGATGATGTAATGTTATCTTCATGTATGTTTTGGCAGTGATGCTCTCATTGTAACAACCCTGTCTCGTGTCCTTATCGCCCCCTGCAGGACGATGCCCAGCAGCTCTTTGCTCTGTCTGCAGCTGCTGAAGAACAGGGCATCCTCCCTGATGACCTGGCCAATGTGATCAGGCGACTGTGGGGCGACAGCGGCATACAGAGTTGCTTTGCGCGGTCGCGAGAATACCAACTCAACGACTCTGCAGCATAGTGAGTGTCAACTTTTGTGTGCATTTTATACTGTGGTCCCACTGAGGAATCAAATACCTTTTTTTTTTTCTGAAATAACTCAGCAAAGTAATAAATTTCAGCCATGTCTCGGCTTGCTTTAATTAAAGCTTTTTAACCTCTTCCTCTCCCTACCACAGAGACATTTTTGTCAGTTTGAGATGCAGCTCAGTGCTCTGAGTCTAGTTTGTAGTCATAAATAAATATGTAATAAACAGCTCAGTTAGGTGTCAATTCAAAATGTAAAAGTTTATAAATATAGTGAATAAGAGCTTAGAACACGATGATTGAAATATATGATGGCCATAAGTTGTAAGCAGCAGTTTTTTGGTTGATGCAATTTATTATATAGATTTATTGCAAAATGTTCCATTTATGACCACTCAAGAATCCAGAATGCTACATTAAGACAGCAAGACTTTGAGCAACAGCATAGAACAACCCACGCTGTGATTTGGTATCAAAATCCAAATCAAAAATGATTGGAAGACATGCACTTCATCCATCCTAATGCCCCACGTCTCTAGTTTTTGACTCTTCTGAACTTGGCCCTTCCTTTTTTTTTTCCCTAGCCAAAATGTAGCCAGCAAGCTGATATCTTGCATCAAGATTTTTCTACTTTCATTTATTTCAGTATTTTCGTTCTAGCTTTAAAAGCTCACTATAGCCTCTGAAAGACAGTAATATTCTACTCACCTTTGTCAGATTCAGGCTGCCATTATCAACATTGCCTCTACATATCCTCTTCTACTTATTCATCCATCAATATCCAGTCTGCTCCTGCGTACACTGGGCTCTATCCTGCACCACTTTAAATGTAAATGGGGCCAAGAAGTAAACCTCATACCCGCCAGTCAAATGTGCTCTTTTCTCATCCTGCATATCTGTTTGTTATTACATTAGAAAACAGTTTTGCAACTGAAACACTGCACTTCAATATTATTTTAATAAGATGATAAAACAGCTCAAAAAAAATGACAGTGAGGAGGAAGGTTTGGGAATTTGTTTGTATTTGTTTGATGGTTGTGCTGATAATGTTTTACGTTGATGTCATTTAAAGGGGTGTTTAATATTCGTGCCATTAGGGATGCTGTTCCTGGTGTCGTGATGGATCTAATGGTGCAGTCCTCTCATACACGCCGCAGTGAGAAACATGTCTCTAACCTCTCTGGGGAGCTACAGAGACAGGAAAGATAGTCCAATAACTTCCATTTCGTGATTATTTCTCCCTCTCTAGGTTTGATTCCTTAATATTGTAACCTGATAAACACAACCGTTTGTCTTGAGGGAGGAAATAAAATGAGAGTCATTGTTTACTTCCCTGAAAATGATTCTCCAAATAAACAATGAGAATTGATAGTTGTGATAATAAATCCCCCCAAGTGACCCCTTTGTTTTATTTTGTTTTGTTTTGTTTGTTGGGAACAAGTTAATTCATTTTGTTACAGTGTTATATGTGTGATATGTTCATAATAATTCTTTTGTCCCATTAGAAAATATTTCTTCATGGCTGCAATGATGAGACAGAAAAATGATTGTTTAATTATTTATCATGTTTTTTATTCACTTCAATAATTCTGTCTGTTTTTGTTGTCTCATTACTTCATGTTAACCTGTGAATGTGACGTACACGGATGGTGAGATCTGCACGACTGAAATGCTGTTTATACAGTTTGTGTCTTTCTGCGTGTGAAGCGAAGGTTGGCTGGTCCGCTGAAGCTCCCAGCTGGCCTTGGATTGTGATGCAGTGCTTGTGTAAGCGGCGCAGGTTGTGTCAAACATGGTTAAGATGCTTCCATCCACACTCCCCTACTGACCAACAGTCTGTCAGACAACAGAGAAAAGGCAAACAGGGATAGAGGGACGGTGAGAAAAGAGGACAGGAGTTGTAAATGGAGAATGAGAAAGAGAGTGAAAAGGAAAGGAAATGCAGCCAGTTTGATAAACAGAGAGGAGAAAACCTTCTGCTGTTTTCCTCTGTGTGATAGTTAACTGTTCCTTTTATCATATTTTGTATACTTTCGACGCTTCTCTTTCAAATAACTAGGGATGCACAGATCAATCAGCTGCTGGTTATTATTGGATGAAAAATATAGAAAAATATGCAATCAGGAGATCAGGATTACTGCTTTCTACAAACACAGTCACCAGTAAAACGATTAATGATACAAAAATCCTGAGCCCTTCTCAGCTGAGTTGGTGTCTTTGTCATACGCTAACTAACCTCAAATATTACTTCACCCCCAAAGCAATTTGTATATCTATAACTCACCCCATGTTGCCTTGCATTAGGGATGATTAATCATTAACAAATGAGCCGCTATGAAGATCAACTGATTAAAAATGTTAGTCAGTATAAAAATGGCAGAAATTGTGCTTCATTTGACATTGCTTTGACAGGCAGAGCCATTTATTGAATAAGAGGCTTAAACTTAAACATAAAATCAGATAAAATGAAAAAAATGTGTGTTTTATATCTTATTAATAATCGTGATTGATAGATTAATTGATTATTAGTGTTTTCAAGTCTCAGTTAAGGAAACAGCACAAAGTTTGCGACCATACCTTGAACTCCTGGAGGTTTTTTTCCCCTCACATTGCCAGTGCCTCATTGTTGGTGCTACTGCTTTTTAAAATAGCAAAACATCTTTTCAAAAATGCTCACACAACTCGTAAAGTATTTAGCACACAGCATTTATAGTGGAGGTTACGCTGCCACCTGGTGGAAATCCTAATACACTACAAAGTAAACTGGCGTAAGGCTGCTACAGTGCTGCACAGCTGCTATAACAAAACAAAAAGGAACACCAGTTTGATCGATACTCCCCTAAGTATTGAATAACAAAAGCATGATTTATGAAAATTAAAACAAAGAGATATATTGTCAAAACAGCTCAGCTCCTGTTTGACTGATATTCCTTTGAATGCACAAAAAACGTCATTTTAGAAAAAATAGATATGAACAAAAATATCTGTTTTGCAAATGAGCCCTTCAAATTATCCTCATTTCCCCTCTAATATCATCCATCAAATTCACTTAAGTGGAGCAAATCAGTAAATAATATGCATGTTGCCATAAAAATTCTCCCTCTGAGGATAATACATAGTAATAGTAGGTCGGATGGTCCCTTAGTGGTCTTGCATAGACATTTCAGTCAGCCATTTCAGACCACACAGGGATTTATTATGTGAATAATACAGAGTTGATATTTGGCATCCACGCTCTGACCTCATCTCACTCCCACAAGCACAAACCGAGCAAAGCGCAGCGGAGACGGGAGTGACAATAAAAAATGTGCCCCCATTAGATACAGAGCCTTGCACAAGGTATTACTTATATCTATTGCAGGAGATGTAATATCTAGTGAACTGAGATGGATAACCCAGCAAAACCACCAGATATACAGCATCAGGCGAGGGCATCAGCTATGCAGCATTTAATATTTAACTTGAGCGTATTAAACTTACAGAAATGTATGGTTTAGATCAAGCAGACAAATCATTTCTATAAAAATGTTATGTCGAGTTGAGACGCAGCAGATAACCTGCAGTGCATACATTGTATATATAAGCTACAAGTTGGCACTGCAGTGTGGCAGAAGCAATATCAGCAATTCCGATATGCCGTATTATGATTCGATTAATAACAAAGTAATGTGGATGTGTGGAACACTACCTACAGTATCTTGTTTATGTGACACAAGCTGTGATGAGTTCTAACTGAGGCCACTACTGCAGGGAAATAATAATGTGAATGGGCTGCACACAAGGCAATGGTCATGTTTACATCCTCAGAGATAATTACAATATTATTCTCTACCAGACACTTCAACTCTGTAATGAGCCACTATGAAACTCCTACAACAGCACTATGTCACCACAATGTAAATCACCGGCGTTAAATAACAACAAAAGATACCTTTGTGGTAAGGTTGTTGCTGTAACTAATTAATTCACGGTTCACATTCACTGCCAGTGCAAAGAGTGACACCAACCAAGACGCCGTCAGCTGCTCAGCTAATGCAGACTTCATGCAAGCGTGTGTCAGTGTGTGTGGCTGTGACCAGCGCTGTTGTGGCTGTGACGTTACTGTGTGCAGCACGTGTGTGATTTTGACCGGTACAGTATCAGATGTGTGGCATTGATCAGCCGGTGACGTCCAGTTCTGTTACAGGAAACAGGAAAACCTAACTTCTGGTTAGAAGTGCGTGTTTTAGGCCAGTAGTAACAGCTAACAGCTGCTGTGCCAAGCTGCTGCAGTGTTGCTTTATGTATACATGTTGTATTTCACTACATTAGCGTCCCAGTACGTAACCAGAGCCACTGTGCAATTGATACCACCTTAGGATGGTTGTGGCAGCTAATCCATATATAACTGTATCAAATAACAATGTGAGTTAAGGGGTCACTCAGAGAATTTTGACCTGAAGCTTTCCAGTTCATCACATTAACTTAATGATATGTGATAATACATTGTTTATTTCACAGGTTGTTTCCGCTGCTTCCAAGTTGACAAAGAATCAGTTATTTCAGTTTTAATTGAAACTGATTTTTCCCAACAGCCACTTGGTGCTGCAGTTCTAGGAGGATAACAACCAATGTATCGGAATCTAACCTGAGTGATGCATTTGGTCATAACTTAATTATTACAAGACCTTAGCATAATCCCTTAAAAGGCACTTAGAGAGTCTCATAAAATGCCATCAAGTAAGGTTTAATGGTCTATTACTGAGTGCAGCAGAATGACTCACTCCACAGAAAGTTCACAAAATTGCCAGAGTTCATTACAGTTCATACCAGTTCAGTAAAATGCAGACTGTTTAGTCTGATGTTAATGCACCATAAGTGTATCAGTGACCTATACAGTATGTACACGTTCTGAGTGTGTATACACAGCCTGTGTGTGTGTCTCTCTCTTTCGGAGGTTACAAATCATGTTGAAATATTTGGTCTCTGTCTCTGTCTTTCTCTTTTAGTTACCTGAATGACCTGGAGAGGATAGCTAAAGCAGATTACATCCCCACCCAGCAGGATGTGCTGCGAACTCGGGTCAAGACCACCGGCATCGTGGAGACCCACTTCACCTTCAAGGAACTGCATTTCAAGTAAGGCCATGTAGCACCGACCTCATCAGTGTTAATTCAGAGTTATTTGACTTCAGATACTTTGGAGACAAAAAAGAGCTTTTATGCATGTAAAAACACAAATCTCCGCTCTCCCCAGGCCTGGTTTTGTGAGGGTACAAGAACAGACATTGTACCCTCAGAATAATATTATGCACCCTCAGCTGAAAATTTGAATAATAAATGCCAAGTGCAAGGCCACGCATCTGTGCTGTGTGCAACTGTCTGTGTATGTGTCCATTTGGGATTTTCAGGGCGCTTCGACTGTATATCTCCATGTGCACCTTTGATTATGGTTAATGTTTGTGCAGCAGTGCAGATGTAAAGGAGCTGAGTGAAGGGGAATATAGATGGGTCTGATAAAACTTGAACTACTTTAGCTATGGGCCTCGGTAATCAGACATCTCCTTTACAAAACAACAGAATATGGAGTTAAAACTGACCAGACTGATGTGTGTCGAGGTCTGTATGATTACCCCGTAGCAACCTGGTGTTGTTTTCAGGTGATTTAATTAAGGCGAACACAGTGGACAGTGGTGCGTAACGACACTGCGCTCTGGTGAAGCACTTCTCAGAGGCTCCAGATTTATCAACATATCATCTGTGCACTCACTCGCTGCTTTCAATTTCCAACTTTCCAGTTGTGTTCCAGCATTTTCAGTTCATGAGGGACCACTTTCAGACCCATAACACCCACTATTTTTCTGTGCTGCTGCCAGCCTGTGCTGTCGTGCACCCCCTCTAATTTCAGATGCACCCACAGTCATTTTGTTCTGGAACTCTCACCCCGTCTCCCTAATTTTCTCAAAACAAGTGCTTTAGCCATTTGCAACCAATCCAAGAGGACGAGCAACTCACCCACAGTGAGAGGGTGTATTTGACATTAAGTAACCTGAGTGGTAATACGACCCCCAACTGTTCTCTCATCTCTCTGATACATGCCGTGTTATTTTGTGATACATAAAAATCTGCCAGTTTCCAGTTAGTCCCACTATCTGCACAGGAGCAATAATGAATAACGTAGCTGCCTGAGCAGCAATGCAAAACCCAGCTTGGTTATTAAAATAACAGGATAAATAGGGGTATGTCATCACAAGTGATTGATCATTGAATTAGGTTTCATCAGTGTAAGCAGCGACGTCACTGCACCAGCCTACTCCACACCTGCTCTAAACAAATTGCAAGACTTAATTTTGGTCTCAACACTAATAGCACCAAGGGGCGACTGACCCTCCTGGCTGGAAATGTGCAGCTCAGCTACTCAGCAGCCAAATTATACCAGCAATTAAAAGCTTAATTATCACGATTGCACTGAGAGAGGAGTAAATGAATTAGATCCTGCCAGTCAGGCTCTTGCTCACTAAAACCAGAGCTTTATATAGTGCTAACATCTGAGTGTGTTCTCCATGGTACAGTGCAGCTCTGGAGGTCTTACATAAAATATGCTCTGACCCTGCCTGAGCACTCGTGTGGGATAATAATGGATGTATAGATATATCTCTTAATAGAGCAGGACATACAAGAGATAGTGTTTAAACAGTTGGTAACAGGACCTATCCTGAAGCAGATCCTGTAAAGTGTATAGATGAATGTATAGAACGTGTCAAATAAATGAGAAAAGTCATTATGTAGATATTATTATAATGAGACATAGAATCTTCCTATTTTTTACAGATCTCAGCTGTCTATAAAGTCAAACTGATTTATAAAGCACTAGGGATGTTACCATGCCAAAAACTCAAATGTCCTTTATGAAATAATAATAAAAAACTATTTTAATAAATATGAAGTGTACAGCATTTTTTGTTCATACAGAGTCAAAGTGCTTCCTCTTTCCTTCTTTAGTAAAATAAAATAAAAGTAGTCAGCCAATGCGTGTACAGAGTGTGCATGCATTGTCTTTGGCAGTGAACGTTTGAATTATATTTCAATCAAGAGAGACTTCGAGAGACATGTGCTCAACTGAGATGAGAAATGTGAAAAGTCTCCATCGTGACATCATCATCATGTATAAGGGAGTAGTGAAGCCATGATTAGTAAAGGAACCCCCTGGTGGAGTCCAGTCACTGGTGGTGGTGGTGAAGAGATAGATCTGCATGTGATGAGGACTGGACTACTGATGAGCTCAAGCTGCGCTCTGGATCAGAGGAACTGGAGAAAAATGGGGTGGTGCAGTTCCATGCAGAAATGACAGCTGAAGTGGCAGAGAGGAGAACAGATTTAAAGTTTTGACAAAACAACATGATTGGCTGATGGAGATTGTGGCTGAATCTGGTTGGTTGGCTTAAAGAGTGAACGCCCCTTGGATGAAGTGATTGATAATAAGTGGGTAAAGAGAGAGGGGGAGAGAAGATAGTTATGGACAAATGAGGCGAAAAGATGATGAACATACGCTGAGCTTTTATGTACAATTGTAAAACAAAAACAATGCAGCAGTGCAGTAGCAGTCCTTTTATAAATAATAAAATTAATAAAATAAAATAATGTACAATGACATGGGGTTGGATTGGGAATAAAACACCCAACACTCTGTAAAGCAACTAAACAGATCTGGATAGTGAAAAAAGCTGCAGCAGCCACATGACTCTGGTGTGACCTGTTTCCTGATAAACTCTCTGATATTTACCTTCTGTCACAGCCTCAATATTTGCCCTGAATAATACATGGAAGCAATCAATAAGAAGAAAGACACGTTTCTGTAATTCTGTCCTGTTTGCCATAATAAGTACAAGGAAAGGAAATACTTATAGATTCAGAGAAAAGTCATCGTTTCACAAAGGCTTTATTTAGATTTGTGGAAACGGTGTTTCTGGGCATCTGCTAACTCGAAGTGGGTTCACTGAAACCTCAAATTCGCCGTCTGCATCTCCAAAATATAGCAGCTCTCCTGGATGTGGCGGACTGTTATCACTTCAGCTGTCTGCAGGGTTTCACTCACACCTCTAACAGCTTCGATCACAGCGCCCAGCGTCCCCATTAGCAGTTCTTTGCTCTGAATATAGAGGCCTGCCTGCCTGCCGTCCATAGCCCTGCAGTCTTTTATCAGATATCTGACGGACACCTCTCCACCTCCTTGCCACTTTTGTTCTCAAAGCAGCCTCATGAAAACTTAATGTACATGCAGGGATGGAATATCATCCCAACTTTCTCCTTCCTTCCTTCCTTCTTCACCATCGTTCTTCCTGAAACGTTCTCTTCTAAGCCCTTTTTCACCTTCTCAGCCTCACCTTACTGTCTTTCACTGTGACCTTCCCCCCACCACACTCAGAGAAATAAAGACACTACCTAGAACTGTAAAGGGTTCTTCAGCTTGTCCTCATAGGAGAATCCTTTTTGGTTCCTTTTACAACCTTTATAAAGGTTTCACTTGGAACCCTTCTACCTAGAACCCAACATAAATGGTTATACCTCAAGCCATCTTTGAATGGTTTCACCCAGAAACCCCTATCCAAGGTTCTACAGAGAACCCTTCTGTGGTGCAATGGTTCAACCCCGAACCCTCTCTGGGGGTTCAACCAGTGCTAACAAGAACTCACCCAGAGAACATTATGATATTCCAAGAGAACCTTTTTGTATTGTAAGGGTTTTATCTAGAACTCACTCAGGGTTCTACTGAGAACCTTTTCATATTCCAAGCATTTTATCTAGAACATATACACATAAGGTTTTATCGACACCCCTTCTATATCCCAAGGGTTTTATCTAGAACTCATTTAACAATCCTTGAAGAACTCTTTTTTCTAAAAAGGATTCTTTGGACGAAACGTGTTCTTAACCCTTAAGAAATACATCTTAAACCTTAGTCTTACAAGGAACCCTTTCTTCATAAAATGTTTCTTCAAAAGAAAATGGTTCTAGGTAGAACTTAATTTCCCTTAGGAAACTTTATGTATAAGAGTGTAGTGCAAATACACACACTCATATAATGTATGTGCTTTGCTTCATCTCCTCTGCAGGATGTTTGATGTGGGAGGGCAGCGCTCAGAGAGGAAGAAGTGGATCCATTGTTTTGAAGGAGTCACAGCCATTATTTTCTGCGTTGCGCTGAGTGCTTATGACCTGGTGCTGGCTGAGGATGAGGAGATGGTAAGGAATGAAAAATCCCCCTTCTGGCGTGTGTGTCTTCATCTGCATGGATGATATAACTTTATGACTTTATAAATCTGCTCTCCGGCTCATTTCAGTATGAAATAGTTTAGAATATAAGACATTACAGGGCATTTAACATCGACTATCCTTCCTGTATTATAGCTTAATAATAGTGAGCTTTAACGATCCATTTACGGTTGAACCAGTGGAGTGTGATTATGTAATTAAGGCTAATTTTTCAAGTGACTTGAACCATTTGACCCCAATTTCTTGAGCAAGTGCTCAGGAGAGACTTGGCCAAAAAGATGCTCTGAAGAACCTCCTCTGCTCTGGTTCTTCCTCACAGTTTAAAATATTAGCCAACATCTTCCCCTGGTGGCAGCTCTGATGTGTTGCTCTGCTTCAAGCTGTGACCAATTCTGCTTCCCTTCAGAACCGAATGCATGAGAGCATGAAGCTGTTTGACTCCATCTGCAACAACAAGTGGTTCACTGAGACCTCCATCATCCTCTTCCTCAACAAGAAGGATCTGTTTGAGGAGAAGATCACTCGCAGTCCCCTCACCATCTGCTTCCCGGAGTACACAGGTACTCAGTTGCACACAGTTGTTTGAAACTGAAATGTTTATTGGACATTTTGACAAAAAAGAGAGGAAATCTATATAATTTACATGTATGATACTTTGTATCCAATTTGATTTGTCAGGCATTTTATGGAAATTCATGCATGAGGCCCATTGTTCATTACTTTTGGAATATTTTGCAAATTTCTTTGGTTATTGTTTTAAAAACAGAAACCTTTTTATTTTGCCTTGTGGTGGGTAAAAAAACAAACAAACACGGAACAGTTTGGTCAATATAATCTGAATTGGTCAGTATAACATGCAGGTTATGAAACCAAGGAATTGTTTCAGGCAAAATTCAATAATTACATTAATAATAAAAAAGATGATTGCAACATCAAAGTTATTATCATGTAGCAGGTTGCATACATATAAAACGCATATAAATATCTTAATTTCGATTCTAAATATTTCTAAAGATGACAGTTCAGTCTTTAATTTGTTAATTTAACAGTTAATTCAACAGTTAATTTGAAATTGTGGTAGGAATGTTGGAGACTGCATTATGAAATGAAATTATTTTACTTATCATATTCGCTGCACATATTTTCAACACAATCTTTCTATAAAATAAGGTATCAAATCTTAACTCATTATAAGTGGCTTCAACACCGTAACTCTCTTCAAAAGTACCAAGCAGCCATGTTGGATTTTGCGCTCACAGGCCGACTGCTGCCTGCAGTGCACTGTTAATCCACCAGAGGGCAGAAGACATGTGTCAGATTACATACAACAGTTTTTTTTCAAGAAAGTATTGATCATATTGATGATTTAAAGGTCTCAGAAACTCATATATCAAATATGATACTTAGCATTAAACATCCGCAGTACAGCAAATAACAACATGAGAAAACGTAATCTGTCATCTTAATAACAAAGTCACTTCCTCATCTGTACAACCTGTCGCTTCACAGGAGCCAACAAGTTTGATGAGGCAGCCAGTTACATTCAGACCAAGTTTGAGGACCTGAATAAGAAGAAGGACACAAAGGAGATCTACACCCACTTCACCTGTGCCACTGACACCAAGAACGTGCAGTTTGTCTTTGACGCCGTCACCGACGTCATTATCAAGAACAACCTGAAAGACTGTGGTCTTTTCTAAAGGTAGGATGAAAATATCAAATGCTTTAGCTCATTTGGTGGCAGAGAGCTGAATCAATTTGTCAAATAATTAATTACTTGGCAACAATTTGATAAGTGATTAACTGTTTAATTCAGTTTTAAGAAAAAATGCCAAAAAACCCACTGGTTCCAGTTTCTTGAATGTGAATGTGTGTTACATTATTAAACTGAATATCTGTGTGTTCGGCCAGATACAAAAACAAGCATTAAACATTTTATAGACTAAACATATAACCAATTCATCAATAAAATAATTGCCACATTAAGCAATAATGAATGTCAATATTAGTTACAGCCCTAATTTAATCATACATAACCGGCAACCTAAAAGTGAGAAGGTTATAACTTCTAGTAGCTCTAAATCTGTGTGATCAGTTAATTCAATAACTGACACAAGCAACACACTCTGTGGAGCTACTGGAATGGAAACTAGTGGACTGGGTTTACGCTGGTTACACTCACCTTTTCAGTGCGACCTGCCAGGTCACATTAACTGCTCTTAGGTCAGATCTTCAGGTCAGGTTCAGTGATGTGTGAAAATAAATATGGCCACAATGTTAATATTTCAAGCCATTTAATGCATTTATTACACCACCTAGTGTACCGACTAGTGTATACAGAGCCTTAGAATAACTCAGAGTAGCTCTAGGAGAGGTAAAAGTAGATCCAATTATGATAAAGAATCATATTTTTGTACGTACAGAGAGAAATTTGTGTATTGCCAGGGCTGTATTGCTGCAAAGACTGTTGAGTTTTTATATGTCATTACTATAAGCACTACGAAAAAAATCTATACATGTCATTTAACTGGAACATGAAGGGGCAGAATGGTCTGATCAGTTGATTGGCCTGATGTGCCAATGTCAGGCCAGATTGAAAATGCCAATAAAATGTGTGAATCAGCATGAGCGTTATGGAGAGGGCATGGCTAATACACAGACGGCACGGGAGAGAGAGAGAACAATAGAAAGAGAAAAGCTGAGAGGGAGCACATTAAAGGGAGAAAAGCCTGGAAGGATAGTGTCATTAAATGCTGCAAAATTACAGAGATCTTCACAAGCAAGGGATGTGATTGGTGTTAAAAGAAAAAAAAAAAACATACCAGCAGGGCCACCCTCAGCATGTCTTACCACAGCTACCTTTACTGACTTGATTCTACATTCTGAAAAACGTATTCATGCTCTGGAAGAAAGCAGGAGGTGCATGGAAATAATCTGGAAAATAAAGAGATGTGGATGTATCTCCAGATACTCAGAGAAACCAGAACTTCATGATGATAAACACACGTCCAGTCAGAGTCATCTGAGGAAATGCCACCAACAAAACACTCTACATAAACTGTATTTATGAGTATCTATTCTTTTTGCCTTAATTTTGGAAGTGCAGTTGATGAACTCTTGAAACTAAAAGTATAAGATATGTTTTACTGGCATAAAGAGTTAATAGAAAAAAAAATATTTAAACAAAACACTGCACACAGTATACACAGTCTGTTATCAATGGAGTGAATGTGCAGATTGGCCTGGACTGACGTTCAATTCCTGCCGGCAGTTATTTTCCTAGTCCGCCCCTGTCCAAACCTCAGCAAGTGAAACCAAAACATCTGCACGGTTAGATACCACAGTGAGAAATATGTTTTTTTGTGATTTAGGCAAACCAAATATTTTTGTGTTTGGCAAGTAAAATATAAGCTTATCCACGTCTGTGTAATTTACTGTAATTGCTGAGGACTAGAATAAACAGGATAAATTGGTAAACATAAATCCAAGTCCTTGTACATTCAAACACAGTGAAATCACAGCTCTTCTCTCTGTGTTTTGTTGCAGGAAAATGCCCGACACGCACAGACTGCATGAGAGACTGCAACAGCCATGTGATGATTACTGCTTTTCATAATGAAAACCATAACGGACTTGATTCCTGGAGGGGAAACCTTAAAAAGAACTTCAACAATCACTGATTTGCAACCATCACGTTTTCTGTCAATTGTGTTATTATTATGTTTTTTTATATATATATATGTTTCTTACAGCTCTTGATCAGGGGTTCTCATATTAATGAACACCTGTAAATACTTATTTTACCGAGGACCCCCCTGATTGGACAAGAATCGCAAACAAGCCAGGGCACTCATCTTTTTAAATTAGATTTGTAACATCAGTTATATAACCAGACTGGTTTAAGTGGAAAAAAAATATTTTTGAGGGAATAAAAACTCATAATAATAACCCATCATCTCATTACGCCACATAGAAAAATTTAAGTATTTTAGGGTCCTTAATAGGCCTTCAAGGACCTGACCTAAACCACTTGTTTAAACAGTACTTAATTGAAGAAGACAAAGAAGATGACGACGAAGGCATACTTTATTAATTTGTCTCATTTTTTGTATTCAGATCTATTTTTCCCTTTGAGTTTTTTATGATTTCATTTTACTTTCCTCCCTTTTTGCTTTTGAAGTTTATTAAGAGCAAACAGTACAAAAAAAAAACTTTTTATAAAAAAAAAAAACAATCACATTAACTTATGTTAAGTACTGTTGCCATTTTCTGAACCTTTTGACTGCACAGAGCTTATTTTTAGAAGAAAAACAACCAAGCATGGAGAATGAAAATGGATGAAGGGATACTGTTTTTTGTACAATGTTTACACTGAATCAATATTCACAGTTGTACTATAGTGCATTGTTCTGCATGACTGCCCATAGATTAGCTCGTACCCCACACCGACTGAGTAACATTCCTTAAGTAACTTCTTTAAAGAAACAAAACAGAGATGGTTATGTGTCACTTTAAGATATCTGCAAGATTTTTAAGTGGATTTATGTCTGTTCCTAACATGGATTGTTCTGTACTATTTGTTTCATTCCAAGTCTTTCTACATATGTTTGTGCCTTGATATCTGTTTACACTCGTTCTTTAGAGACATGCTATCTTCATAGTGTGAATTAGGGCTATTTCTACTCCACTTCAGTTCACATAACCCATGATTTAAGACGCACTATAACACGGAGACAGATGGATGATAGCTGTTCATTAATATTAAGATAAAAGTCATTCACTTGTTAAATGTAAATAAAAGTTTGGTCACATGATTTCTTTATTCTACGGTGTAATGTGTCAAGAGAAAATGTGCTTATTATTCTGTTCTACCAGTTTTGGATGACTGCTCCTCTAAAAATGAGCTAAAAATGAAAGAAAACAAAGAAAGAAAAACCCCAGAAACGATTGCTGATGATGACCATAAGATGGGGCTGAAAGCTCAGAAAAAGAGTTGAGAGCATTTTGTCTCACATACAGACACAAGGGTAAGTCTGGACCTCCATACGAAAAACTATGAACTACAGCTGTTGTGGAAAATTTAAAAGAGGGTTGCACTGACATTCCACCAGAAAATATTTACAAATGGTGGCTTGTGTTAAATTTCTCACCACTCTCACAGAAAAACCTTAGAGGTCTGCTGAATGGTTGACTGGTGGATCTATTTTGGTGCCAAGTATTTAAGTATCTAAGTATAATTCTGAGTAACAGTGATTCTTGTGTAATTCCACTTTATACTTCTGCGCCGCTACATTTCAGAGGGAATTATTGTATTTTTACTCTATTATATGTATTTGACAGATATAGTCTCTAGTGGTACTTTTCATATTCAGATATAACATAAACATGAACCTAATTCAGTGCAAACATTTCTAAAGATTTAATCAGTGATTCCCAACCTTATGTTGCTTCTTACCCCAAGGGTTTGGCATTAACAGATTAAATGTAGTCATGATAATGCAATCAGATTACAAAAGATAATAGTTAACATTTGAAAATTACATCTATAAAATATGACCGTTTTAAAATTATTAACCTTTTTTTCATGATAACCCAAGCTCTGTTAACTCACGAAAAGCATGTCTTCTTAGACAAGTGCTATTGCTATACAATATGAGATATTTAAGGAGAAAAAATAATATTTTTAGAAATTAAATGTTTGTGGCTGCAACCATTTTTATACTTTTTATGTGTAGATTATACCTGTTTGATTTTGAAATATTGCAAAAATATTAAACACATTAAATTGCAGTTATTTTTAGAAATCCAGTGGTAGGTAACAGTAAGCTAATATAAAGTGGATAAAAAACAGCTCCACCTCAACCGATGAATAGTGAAACTATCATTAGAATTAATAATATAATAATCAGTCACATGAGCCATTTTTCTGCAGAATGGGTACTTTTACTTTTGACCCTTAAAGTCAATTTTACTGATAATAGCTACTTGAGTGAAGAGAAGGATCTGAGCACCTCTCCCACCACTGGCTGAATTACAATACAGAGTGTTTGAGGTGAGGTGAGGAGGTGCAGTCATGAATGTTCTGCTCATCTGCAAATGAAACGAGAACTTCACTTGAGCCCAGCACTGCCTCGTTTGCATTTCTAAACACCAGTTAAGAGGATAATAATGAATGGACCGTCGGGCTGCAATAAACTGTGTGAAAAAGTTTACATGCAGAGACACAGGACAATGTTAATAAAGGGAGGGCCTGTTTGCTTTTATCCGCAAGGTGGCGACATGCAGACTTCAGTAAATCAGCACATGTATACAGACAGAGACACTTCTGTCACAGCAGTTGTCCAAGATAACTTTGTTGAACGTTTGTTGATCTAAAAATGCTGAAGACGACAATCTTTCTTTAATTTGGATTCATTAAAAACGTTTTAAAATAGGTCTGTCGTCATTTAATCTGTATTATTTATTTATTTATTTTTTTAAGTCTAATCATCCACCTCCAGATGTGGAGTCTCATTAGTGTATTATTAGTGTAGTAATTAAGTTACAGTCGGAGTCGTTGTATTTACACAGGGAGGTATCTTGTTACAGGCGACTTCCTATTGGCTGATTCTGTGATGCTCTGCGCTGATTGGCTGCAGCTAAGAGCTCAGCGTCGTCAAAGCCCGCTGACAGACCCTCGTCTGCTCCAGAAGACAGAGTTCACAGAGAGGGACAGCATCTCTGCTCAGCTGTGGATCTGTGGAGTTCTTGATTGTGTTTTTGGATTAATCTGAAAACAAAGGTGAGTGTTATTGCCAATAAATGATCACCAATATGTCTTATGATTGTGAAATTGTCTATCACTTATCTAATGCAATGAATTTTATTTATTACAGAACGTATTAAAAGGATTCAGACTTCACTGCAGACATTTACTCACAAGCAATGGTAAGTTTTCTGCCCTTTTCCAGTTGCTTTTATACATTTAGACAGTTTTTAGGTGCATTGCAGTGGCTTCATTGTGATTCCTAAAGATCCTTAAGCAGAAACACTTTGTAAAGTGTTTTTCTGCACAAGACAATGGATTCTCTAAGTCACCCCTTTAATGTCTGCTCTTTTCTGGACTTTTTGTGAAGCTAGTGTATTTAAATCCCTCAAGTCAAACCAAACTGTCCTTTTTCCTGCATGCATACAACTGGCTAAAACACTTCTCGTTGTGTGAAGGCAGCCAAGGAGAACAGGGCATTTTAAGGGGTTCAGACTGACCACAGAGTCCCACTGAGGATGTCTCTGTATGACAGATAAGTCTCCCCCAGGGGCCAAATGGTTCAGCACCCACAGCTGTGATAACATCATGGCATTGTGGTGTCCCTGCTGCTCCAAGCCAAACACTGGCAGGACAAATTCAATTAACTTTCAAAAGTCAGTAGCTCAACTTTTTTTTTACGTCAAACATTTTGTTTTTCAAGGACTTCTGCTTTCTGCCACAGGAGAGTTTGGTAAATTTTATAACTTTTTGTTTAATTGTTGTGAAGATGATGTGGTGAAGATTATTATAGTTAATTAAAACTAAGATTTAACCAAAACAGTTTTGTGTACTTATAAAACTGAAAAATAAAGAAATAAAAACTAATATGAATACTGAAACTAATAAAAACTAAGCTAAAAGGAAGCATTGTTAACAATAAAAAGTAAACTGAACTGAACTGAGCAAAGCCACTCTGGAAACTAAGTGAAACTAAATTGAATTGAAAGCAACAATTGAAACAAAAAACCCTAACAGAAAATACAAAACTGCAATAACTTAGTTCTGACAACTGGATTGGAGTGTTTTAACTTATCTTAATTCTTGAAGATGGCGTGATTCATAATTAATTCCAACATGTTGCTGTCACTTCCTGCGTTATAACACTGACCAGTCCACTTCCTGTGAGTTAGGGGATTCCAGAGTGGATATGTGCCGCTGCACTCCTCCATGATTCAGCCCTACTTTGTTCAGACTTCCCCTCTAGCTTCGGAGAGCAGGGAGACTTTTCCAAGTTTAAAATCTGCATCCTGCTCCGAGAGCCACGACTGTTTCATTTTCTGGGCTCGTACTGCAGGGATGGTCTCCATAAAGCTGCTTTGAGGTTTGTCAGGAATGCTTCACTTGTTATATGGTCATGGAGCAGCAGAGTGATCTCAGCTGGTAAAAATCTTATTGGCCCAGTTCTGGAAATAACAGAGGGAACTGTGCCTCAGCTCGACCGTCCATAGCATGATGGGATATTTTGGAAGCCAGCCTAAAACTGCCCTGCAGACTGCCGCAGAAGCAGACATATAACATTTGGGTTAGAAGTGTTGTTTTAAAATAGACTCTATTTAAGTTCTGCCTGCAGCACTAAGTCTTTGTGTGTGTCTCGCTGTGTAGCTGTGTTTAGGAGACTCTGCTGACTGCCTCCGGGACCAGATGCACTACATGATGAGATCCCTGCAAGACCTGAAGCAAATAGGCAGGCCAAGGCCGCTCAGTGAACCATGCGTCCGGTCCTTCGCTGTAACAAGGCACTGTAAACAGAGGGCACAGCAAGAGAAGCTCGCTCGTCTACGCGTTTCTGACGCCAGCGAAGCCAGTACTTACGACTCTGCCTGCTGCCTGGCCAGTCCCCTGGAGGAAGAGGAAGAGCAGCAGGAACATGAGCGGCTGACACGAGGCTCTCCCAGCAGCGAAAAGAGCCTGGACTTGGACTCAGGTTACTCTGAGGCTTCGTGGCAGGATGAAGGTGTTGTGCTCAGGAGGACCAGAAATGTGCGAGTGTCCTCGTCGGCCTGCCTCCGCACAAACAGAGGACCTTCTGGCCGAGTCCGGCCAAAATCAACCTCGGACGCTTGCCTGGAGCGCTGGACCTCGTTTGAAGCCAGTGACCCAGAGGACTGGACGACATCACTGCTGAGTCGCAGCAGGAACAGACAGCCTCTGGTTCTGGGGGACAACAGCTTTGCTGACCTAATAAAGAACTGGATGGACCTACCAGAGAGTCCTGAGCCAGCACAACTGAAGCCCAGTGCGGGCCGGCGTCTTGCCAAGGACATTCTGGTCAACATGCGGCGCAGACTCGCATCAGTGTCTAAAAGTGTGGAGGTGAGACCTCGGCCAGCAGACTCCACACGGGTCAGTAGGGCTGCAGAGGCTCCCAAACGGATGTCCTGTCCTGTGGGACTCCACGCTCTCAAACCTTTCTTTCACCAGTCCCACACAGGCCTCCATCAACCGGACACTGACTTCTACCAGTTCACTGCTCTTATGAAGACAGGTAGCCGACAGCCCATCATATGCAATGACATTATTGGATACATATAAGTGAGGCTGAAACTGCAGACTTTTAAACACAAAGTACAATAAGATGGCTCTATTTTCAT
This sequence comes from Lutjanus erythropterus, assembly GCF_056507025.1. Lineage (NCBI taxonomy): Eukaryota > Metazoa > Chordata > Actinopteri > Lutjaniformes > Lutjanidae > Lutjanus > Lutjanus erythropterus. The sequence goes on from NC_139318.1 coordinate 27,563,947, forward strand.
AACTGGATTTTGTCCACAATGTTGATGAGTCTGTAATAAAGGTTTTTGTAAATTAATGAAAATGTGTGTTCCTGTCTGAGTTTGAGCAGCGCTGAACATAAATATCTTTATTATTGTATCAAAGGCTGCAACTAACAATTATCTTCATTATGCATTAATCTGTTGATCATTTTCTTGATTAATTTATAAGTTGATTTGTCCATAAATGTCAGAAGATTGTAGATCGGTGTCTCCTAAACCCCAAGGTGACATTTTCAAATGTTTTTTTTTCACGACCTATAGTTGTTCAGTTTACCATTATACAGCTGTAGTTCTCAACCTTTTCATGTTGTGAATCCCCAGAATAATCAGGTTGGTGTCTGTGACTCTCCTGTCTGAGACTGTTAAGGAATTACTGTTTTTGTCCAAAAACATTACTCAAAATGAGCTATTAAAATGGTAATTAATTTAATAGTTAACAGTTAAAAACAGTCAACTAACTGTTGCAGCTCTAATTGTTGTGTTTGATACATTTTAAGTTTCTTAATCTGTCATGAGATGTGATGTTACGGGGGTTGAGGGTCCATCGAAGCAGTATTTTTTGTCAACTTGTCAACTTCTAAGCTCAGTCAGTCAGTCTTATCAGAATCCCAGCTGAATAGTTTGAAGAACCCACAAAGTGAAGGCTCTAAAGCTTTGTGAAAAATTCAGCAGGACGTTGTTAAAACGGGAGGTTGGGTGTGGTGTGATCATCATAGAAAAGCATTTTTGTGAACAGTTTAAAAGTTGATAAGGGAACTGAAGTCTACTAGTGAAGTACACAGATGGTTCCTCATTCTCTTAGAATCATCTTTATTGTATTATTGTTTAAACAGAATTGATATAATCCCAAACCACAGGTCCAGTCCAGTTAGTTCCACAATGAATAAACTACAGTAGAAAGCAGTTGCAGTGATAATTTCAGAGAGATTCTTCATGATTCAGATACAGACCCCGGAGAGAGCAGAGCATTGTGAAGATGTTAATTAAAATTTTGAAGCCAAACATATTTTAAAGTCGTGGAAAAGAGCAAGATGTGCACAAAAGCCATCTGAGGACAGACAAAGTCTTCATAGATGAGTCCTTCTTCTCCACTCTGACCAGCTCTGAGATTCTTCTGGGGGTGAGGGTGGGGGGGCTGGCGCATGTGTATGGATTTTCACAAGACAGCTGCGTCCAGATGGAAAGAGCGCCCCGAATCATCAAGCACTGTACCTACCGTGCCAACTGCCTGTTCTGACCACCGCACCCCATCAACGTCATGCTCAATCTGAGCTGAATTAAACACTGAAACCAGGCCAGCACTGCCCCAGCAGAGCCACATCATTTAATCCATATGCCTTGGCAAGTATCTTCACAACCTCTCAGCCTGACCTCTCAAAAAACTCATTTACAGGTAAAATGTCTGGTAATAACAGTAAGAAAATTACAGTTTGATAAGTTTCCTCTTTTGACACATAATTAAGATAAGAGAGAATACAATAGATTAGAAATTTGTGATTGTCAGAAAAATGTCACTAAAAACAAAATAATCACAGTATACCAGTGCAATAATAAGAGCAAAATATTTGTGGAATGATATGAAAGAAGTTGATCAACTGAAAAAAAAAAAGATATTAATCTTTGTAAACAACAGCTAAAGCAACAAATAAAGTTGTTTTGACTGGTATGACTTCACAGGATTGTTCACCTTGTTTTGTCACAGTGAAAAAGCACCATGAGATGCTTTGACTTCGTGTTGAAGGCATCACAGCAGCAGGTATCTGATAGGTGGGACTAACTCACAGTCATCCTCCTCTTCAACAAATGAGGGGATAAACTCCAGCATCTTCTTGTGAGGAGGGATATCTGTCTTGCTGAACTTCCTCACCACATCAGACACGCTGCAAAAAACATACATTATATGTAAGAGAGTAATTTTTATATACATTTACATTAGTCTAGTTTTTTGAAAGTGTACTATCATCGTCAACAAGAGATGTAAATATTGTTGCCTTTTCCTTGCCAGGAGAGAACTTCACCATTTGTGTTTTCTTACTATCAACGAAACCCATAAAAAGACAAAACACAACAATGAATTTTTCCCGCTAACAAGTCTTGTGTATGTACCAAAAACTTGATATAACTTATTTCTTTGAGAGAGAGACTCTAATAATTGTCCAAAACCTTAAAAACAAACAAAAACTTTTTTTTTGGGTTTTCCATTGTGGATAGAATATGGTACTTTTTTTGGTGGCATCTCGGTCATTCCAAGTGAGCTCAATCAATACTAAAAGGTGATGTTAAAACTGATCACTGATCACTAATTGGTTGCACAACATCCTGGACATCCTGCACAAACCCAGCATTTTTAAAGAGCAAAGCTACGATCACTGGTGACTACAATTTTTTTAATTCACTCAAAAATGGCTGCCTGCAAAAACGAGCCATGGTCTACTGATGAAGTGCAGAGGGATGAAGAATATCCTCTGTTTATAAGAGTTGCATATCTCGTTTTTACAGTACAGTGTAGGTTACAGTTTCTCAGTGACACTGCAGCCTCTCAAGACCCAAGCATCCATGCGTGTGACATTACCCAACTGCTAGAATTGTGTCACTATAACGATCAGCTCCAACAAGCTGAGGGAGCATCATCTGCAGTGAAAAAACAAAGAATTACCAAAAGAGATAAGTGTTGAGGTGAGTGGAGCCCACATGGCCCATCCTGCTGCTGGAAATACTCATGAGAGCACCAAATGTCTATTAATCCGCAGCTGAAACTAGTGCAGAACAAAGACACTATCTTCTCCCGCTTATGTTGAATTTGCTAAGAAAAAAAAAACAGTGCCCCGAGGCTTTTAGAAACAGTTTCACCCTTTAACTGATGTATTTCAGACCCATTTCGAAGGATTTACATTTTATGTAGAACAAATGGGCTTGGGGCCACAAACAGGATAGGGGAGTCAAATAACTATTGAGAAACAGCCTAATGCACTGTTGGCTTTGGTCTCTTCATGAGGATTTTTGATAACGTAACCACATATGACAAAAAACAGACTATACAATTAAATGATAAATGATTTTCATGTTATCTGATTTTTTTTTACATTCCCCTTTTAGTGGCCCGACACAGGATGCTCGGGGCAGGGCGACTGCACAGGAAGTGAGTACTGGCGAGAACATTTGTCATGTACAGCCTCTGGTCCACATGGCCAGCACTCTGCCTGTCCAACCACAACACCAACACCAGGCTGTTCCCAGGAGACTTGAGCGTCACAAACAGAAAAGGACACCGTCTGTTTTAAGACCTCACAGCAAGATCCATGTAAAAAATGATTAGAATCAAACTCTGCAACCAGAATCTTATTACCTCTAAACTTTCTATGCTCAATCTGATTTATTGCAGTTTTCTCTCTCCTACTGGATTTAAAACATCCCTGAGGGTGCGTATTATGCTGTGGCTCAGCTATGAAACTGATGAGGAGAGTTCACAGCATGAGACATCTGATTTATTTCAAACACCCTGAGGCCTAGAAACGTGCTGCAGTGCTGAACAGGCCCAAACAGTGCAACTTCTCAGATGCAGAAAAAAAAAGGTCACACTAATTTAACTGTTTAACTCTTGTCCTCAACAAACAGAAGAGGAGCTGTCTCAGTCATCAAGTCTTCAGTGATGCATGAGAGTGTGTCAACAGGCTCTCTCCTCACGGACTCAGAGGAAACACCTCATCCTGCCATTAGCCTCTAAACAAACAAAGGGAGGCTGCAGATTGTGATTCTTTATGTGTGCAAGGTTGTGTGTAACCATGCATATGTAAAACTGCACTGTGTCCTTGTCTTTACTGGGCATACCTCAGACTGAGCCTGTCTTCTTGCCCGTTGTATATGACAGCTGGTCCGTAGCAAAGACTGCAGATGCTCAAGTTATGGTTTTCCTGCACAAAGACAAATGATTAGTACAATATAACAAGCTTAACAATGCATAAAAAGGGACAACAGTAGAGTATTGCCTGCATGTGATACGCAGAAGTCATTTCTACAAAGACAGCAGTCTGCAGAACCAAAGGTCTGATGATGACCTGTGGCCTAAAACAACTTCAGAAGTTCAGGAAGCTCTTCAGTGTCTCCACAAACAAACCATGAGGAACCCGGCCTGTCAAAGGTTAAACGAAACCTGGAGCAAATAAGATGACTTGCCAATTTATTTTCTCTTCGCCGCCTCAGAACAAACTCCAGCAGAATCACTGAACCAAAAGTCTGCTCAGGGCAAGAGGGTGCATGCATAAAATACAGGCCAGGGATTCTGATTGATTCTGATTACCCATATCCTGAGGCAGAAGTAGTTAAATACAAGGTTATGTTTTTTTATCCTTGCCATAGGATCATGCAAATCTCCTCTGTTTACATCTGGCACTTGTGGTGATATTGCAGTGGGTGCTTCATTATCTGTTGCCTGGCAGGGATCTGCGCTCTACTGAGTTCACTCTTCTTCTTTGGGTATTTTTTTCAAGTGTTTAATTTTACTTTTACTTAACTGTAATACAAGGCCTTTAAAAAAGTTTAATCAACAAACCTCAATTTGATACTAATGCTCCTGTATGACCTATAAGCAAATGAGACCATCAGTGAGAAGACTGGCTATTTGTATATACTGTAGTTATTCTTGATTTTTCTTTTCCTTGAAATCAGATGAAACGATTCGCAGCATGGAGACCAGAAGAGTCTGTGTTAACTTCTCTCAGGTAAACTTACGCTATCCAATTAAAGACAAGCAGGACAAAATTTTTCTTTAGAGAATTTTATTTTTAACATTATATTTTAGGTTTGTGGTGCTGCAATCATTACTGCTTTGTCCACAAATCAACACAATATGAAAGTTCCTTGCACTAGCTTTAGTTGGCCTTGCACTCTGAAACAGAAACCCCATTCAGTCCAATGCCTGCTACTAATAATGCATTAAAGATCAACAGTTAATAAAGTAACTAATACCTTTGAGCAGTTTTTGAGAAAAATACTTTAGCTTAATTATTTCTAACACAAGTAGTTTTACTTGTAGATGAGTACTATTTCAGTAATGTAACAGTACTTCTACTTGAGTACAGATTGCCACTACTCTTTTCACCACTTCCTATTATCGTATGATAAAAGTCCTCACTACATAAGGGCAATAGAACAGTTTGTGCTACACCACAGGGTATCCTGATTACAAGAGTTTTATTGCGTATCTTCTATACATGTTTTCAAACATTGTATTCTAGGATCTAGGAACCACCTGATCTTTGCAATGTGTGGCAGTCAGAAGAACAAATATTATGATGATGAATGACATAATGATCTATGGGATGTTGGAAGTAACAACTTGACATTTGTCAAGTTAGAGGATACAGTGAGCATCACTTTTCACTCGTCCATTACTGCAAAAATGTTAAAACTTTTTCCTCGCCACTGTTGCCTTAGTGCTTGCTCATGGTGGGAGCTATGGGGTCTCTGTAATATAGAATATGATAACATGTACAATCTAGACCTGCTCTATATGCAAAGTGCCCCGAGATGACTTCTGCTATGATTTGCTGCTAAACAAATAAAACTGACTTGCCTTGACTTGACAGACAGAAACCAAAGCGCAACGAGTTCATGGTTCATTTCATTTGCATTTTCAGTGATAGAGAAACGTGCCAGGATATTGTGCAATTAAAGACATGAAATTAGGTTAAGACTCCTGTCACCTGTCCAACAATTTGGTTCTGTCTAAAGATCAAATTGGAACAGTTCTGACATGTTTATTGACTCATCTACTAGCCTAGTACCTCTGTGTTTATGTTGTACAAGGTAGCATCTTAGTTAAAGAAACAATTTTTATCAGTTTTAGTTGTTTCAAATTATCTCAGTTTACCTATTTAAGCACATTACTTACTAATCATAAAGTTTAAGTTGCGTGAAGATAACTAGAAGCCTTCAAGGGATAGTTTGACATTGAGGGAAATATTCTTACTTGCTTTCTTATTGAGAGTTAGATTAGCTGTATTAATAGCACTCTTATGTCTGTCTGCTAAATATGAAGCTACCACAAGCAGCCGAATAACTTAATTTTGCATAAAGACTTGAATTCATGCACTCCTCAGATGGTCCCATTTCCAGTATTTGGAAGTCATTATTCTGACTTTGGTCTGTCCATGAGCTTTTAAGCTGGATGGTAAAAGCATGGATGCTACAGATGTGTAATGTTTTTTACTTATTGTAGCAACTGGGGGCAAGAAAAACAAGTGAGAATAACAGAGAGCAGTACACCTATGAATTGGAAAAAATGTTCCAAATGTTGTTCAAATATTGGAGGAAAGTTGATGGTGCAAAAACAGCATGACCTGCCCTCAGGATGGTAACATGTCCTGAAGTTGTGAATGGAAGGTGTAAAGTGGCCAATCATTTCAAACAATGGCCATTGTGTGCACTGGAGAAAGGTGAACAGGTTTAGGAAAAAAAACATGCATAAAATATGCACGCCCTCACTCGCACCGGGTGTGAAGAAAGTGTGTGTTTCCTTTCTGAGAGGAATGAGGAGGCCGTACCTTGATATACTGGACCAGATCTCCCAAGGTCATTTCCTGCTGACCGCCGCGTCTGCCTTCAACAAGGAAGTCATCCCACGGGGTGTATTTCTTTCCTGCAACCTGCCGATAGACACGTTACATACACCGACACACACACAGGCAAACACACACACACACACACAGGCAAACACAGAGACAAAGTTGACAGATGAAGGACTGGTTTCTGTGAGAGATGTGCAGAAACTGTTTGGGTGCATAACAACAGCCTTGGACACTCACAGACAGCGAGACTGCATTTTTCATCACTGTGTTATAAAACAGCTGAGAACAATCAGCAGCTCTCTGAAAGCACCGGCAAAGACCCCAACAAGCCTGGATGAGGTCAAGAAGCTGCTTCCCCGTACATGATGAAGTGACTCTCCTCCTTTTCTCAAGTTTCCATCCACAAGACTTGCTTAATTCTCACAGTTTCACAATCATCCCGTGCTAGTAAAAGATACAAGGAGCCACATCAGTGCAGTTTGGGGCAGATGATTATAGTGCGACTTGAGCAAAAGTTGAAGAATGCTGCTTATAAAAGCTGCATCCGTGTGAGTATAAATGTGTTGCTCTGGGCAGTGAAATAACAACATAGGAATTTTTCCAGACACCTTGCCAGATTGTACTTCAAGTAGCTGTAGTTTGAGCTTTGAGGGGCGTTTTTTTTTTTCTAAGTTTCCTGTCATTCTTTGAGTTGTCTTCATGTGTTAAAGAGACTCATAAGCTGGATGTTTAAACAGGCTTAAACTGTCGACTCAAAACAGGGAATAACATTCTGTCTGTAACAGCAGCTTTTATCTCCTGTCCTTTTTTGCTTATAGATGAATGTTTTTCTGAAATAATTGTTGCGATAATTATTAAGTTAATGACCATTTTAATAACAGAGCTGTGTATCAGTGAGTCTATAGTACTTGCACAAGAGTATCCAAACAAAGCACTGGAAACTGATATAAACTGTCTGGTCTTTTGTGATCTTGTTTATTTATTATTTAATCAGATTCCTGATTTAAATCAAACTTGTACTAATATTTGACAAATGTGGAGTTGGAGTGACAATCCTCTTTTCCAAAAAAGTTGGGACACTGTGTAAAACCGAAATAAAAATGAATGTAATGATTTGCAAATACTTTTTGACTTGTGTTTAATTGAATACAAAACAAAGACAAGGTATTTAATGATCGAACTGATAAATTGTTATCAGTTTTTCTAAATATACACTCATTCTGAATTTGATGCCTGCAACATGTTTCAAAAGCACTGCGGCAGGGGTTACAAAAAACTGGGAATGTTGTGGAAAGTGCAAAAGACACTTGTTTGGAGCATTCAAAAGATAAAAACAGGTTGCTGGGGCAATATTTTCAATGGTTCAATAGTTTACCATTTCTCAACATAAAACTCAAAGGAATTTAACCATCTACAATCCATGATATATCAAAAAGTTGGACAAATTTCTGCACATAATGGGCGAGGCTGAAAACCAACACTGAATTAAGCAAAACTGCTGTAGTTCAACATGTATGAACAGATGAATGGACTGTTACTTGTTGTTGTTCTGCATCAAAGGGTGACACAGATTAAGACAGTCAAAAGCTGGAATCCATCTGACACATGGAGACCACATGATGACAGAAATGTGATGAGGGTCTTGTGAGTCTAAAAGAAGCTGAAGACACAAAGTCATTCATTCAGACCAAGTCAAACACATTTCTTTCTTCTTCATCTGGCTCCACTGTCACCCTACTACTGCTGTCACACCCCTCACCACTCATGAGATCTGATTTTAGGACGGATGACCCGACAGTGACTCCTCTAAGTCATTACTCCAATAGGACTGACAGAATACAAAGTCTTGACATCCAGACTCATCAATTCAGACCCTTGCAAACATAAACGCTGCTTTTTCTGCTGTCACTGGATGGATTTCTCACATGACACCACATGTTTACCAGAAACATCATAATCCACGCTTGTAGGACCTAAAGAAAAAGACATCATGTGAACTGAAATGGGTCAGGATTCATCACATGCAGAAAATCTGTCAAAATATGTCACGTTGTCAGACGACCCTGCTCGCACAGGCACTGTCTGGTGAGAGGAGTTGTGAAGATCAAAACTTGGCTCGAGATGTGAATACCAAAAACTCTAGCTAAACCTGGGTCCAATTATCTCTGCTCCAGCAGCCAAGGGGAACTTTTCGACCAGCCCTCACAACTCCCACCACTTATGGGGTTTGGGGTTATGGAGACACACTCGAGGCAAACTTCTCCTCACGTCTGACAGGGTGTTTTGGTCCTTTGTCCCATTTTCAGACAAAGCACATCTTGTTTGCAAGATGCGTGTCTTACCCCTGGTCATGTTTGCTTCTTTAATGTCCATACAGAGTGAATTATAAGCACAACCTCAAACATTCCATCGGCAGAAAGAACTTGAAATGCACATATGTTACAAAAGACCTTTACAGTAAATGATCTTGAAAATGCAAAGTCATTGCAGGACTTAAAAATAAACCTTCAATCTGTGGATCTATGCCAGAGATCCTCATGAGGGCTTTTGTATGTAGATGCTGATTTTACACAATGCAAAGCAGGCATGCGGGCTATTTTTACTCCATCCACTCCCTTCCTCTCTCCCATATCTGTCGCAGAACTCTGGTAGGAACCTGAAGCCAATCAACTGCCCCATCAGTCCCTGTGTAGAGTGACGTCAACTATTCAACACTACACCAGGGGAGAAAAAATAAGCAAGAATGCTGGAACCAAAGTGGCTGCTGGAAACAATTACAAATGGTTTCCCACAAGCACAACTACAGTATCTTTTTGTTTAGGACCTCGACCATAAAAACTAAAAAGAAAAAAAATGCCCCAACAAAACTTCAATAAACTTATCACTGGGGAGAGACAAGAAATGTGAAACGCAGAGTTATTGTTTTTCTCTTATAGAAACATTGTGGAGAATAACACAATATCTGCCCACAAGCAACTCTCTGCAGAATATTATATATAGACCACACTTTATCTATGTTTGATAAATATTGTAATAAATCAACTGCACTCAAGGTGAACACTGTGGTCATAAAAAAAGACCATTGCATGGAAGAGCCACTGCACTGATATTACATAGAAAGTCCACACAATTAAAGTTGGGCAAGGTTGTCTTGAGGTTACAGTGTAGAATTACTGTCTGAGGGAGTCACCTGTTAAAGCTACTGGCACAACTGACAAATCCATACCAAGTGCTTCTTGGTGACTAATCACAGCTACGCAAAATCAGCTTAGCTTCAGAACTGGAGTGTCTATCTTGAAAATGGCAGGCTAGGAAGGTAGATGCAATAACATAAGTCTCTAGTGTGTCTGCTGGTGAACATTAAAAAATATTAAAAGGTCAATCACAGCAATAATGAGATACAAGATAGTCCCCTACTTGAGAAGGTGACACCACCATAGGTTTTCATGTAATACCCTTTCCCTTTTGAAGGTGTGTGTTTTAACTAAAGACAAGCTTACCTTGAGTCAAGTGGCCGTAAAAAAGCAAATAAGCACTTCATACCCTATAAATTCGGCACAATCGTTATTTTGTTTTTATTACAAAGCAGCAAAATCAGGAAATACTGGTTTCCATCAGGAGTAACTAAACACGACTCCTATCTGGCTGAAAGCAAAGATGAAACAGTAAAATACAGCAGATATCTGAAGCTACAAACAGCAACAGAGGAGAGAAACTAAACTTCAAACCAGATTTTAACCAGATTCAGTTAGAAGCTACAAAATTAGTGAGACACTTTTAAAACCCCGTCTCTCTTGGGTCTGTGCACACAAGTTGAATCTCACAAAACACATTTGTTTAAGGGGGAGAAGGGGGGTCGTCATGGGTTGGCTGCCTTGCTTTTCACCTGAGATGGTCCACCTCGGGCACAACTCAGCACAGCTCGGCCCTTTATAAGAGGTAATATGGCATAATGGCAATGACTCAGCATGGCCAAAAGTGCCAATGGAAAGGTTTTCTACATGCGTGGAATAGGAGGTTGTTCCGCTAAATCCTACACACTGGTCCTTTAACACTGGATACAAATGTGCTGTGTTAAAGTACTGTCCTATCTCCCTGGATGTCTGCAGGATCCAGAGGTCTGTTTGGACACAAAGCAGAGCTGGCAGTCAGGATTCTGCACAGCTGAACAACACTTAGTTTGACTTTGGAAGATGGGGACGAGACAAACGGCGACCTCACAGAGCTGAGTGGAATAACGCCACGGTGGTGGACGCACAAGTTTATACTCTGTCTGCTCTGTTGTTGGAGGACGGCCAAATCTCTCATCTGCTGTCCACATATTGTAGTGTGTATTATAAACGGAGCTTTGAACTTCCCCTGAAAACATGACACAGCTGGTCTTTACAGAACAATAAAGGAACACAATGACATTTCAAGCTTTGTAACTGCTTCTCACTTCACAGATACACTCGTCATAGTTTCACTGACGCTATGGATAATCACAGACTGTATCAATTTACGTAAACTGTCCTCAACATGCATGGCGGTCGTATCAACTTCAGTCAAAATTGGAAAACCTTATTCTTTTCTTGAAACAGCAACATAAATCAGTCTAATGCTTAACACTGACATAGATCAGTGCTTTCATATTTTGTCTCATCCTCCTGTCCGGACATAAAAGGTCACATTCTGAATGCTCCACTGTCCTTGAGAATTAATTTTATTATTTTATTATGACTATATTTTTTCAATGACCCAAATTCTTTTTCTGTCAGTGTTTGTGGCTTCTGCATCACTAAACAGTGCGTGTGTTATAATTTGGCAAGTTCCCCATCAACTGACACGAATAGCCCAAACTTCAGGATGCTTCCTCTTGTTGACAGGAAGCCTGGCGAACTCCTCTGCGCTTCCTGAAAAATCTGGATATAGACGGTAACAGCTTCCAGGAAAAAATAAAATTAAAATTAATCTAATCATAAAATAAGCCACACATCAGATACACACACTTCTGTTTACCCCTTCCATTTTTATAGTCCTAAAACTGTAAAACACAACCAAATATGAATAACAGAACAAACATGATTTTTAAGCTGACTTTAACACAATAAGTCATGCGTCTGCTATGCAAATTCAGAGACACCACAAAGTAGGCCTGTCACAATAATTACCAATTTGTCGTGCAATATATGGAGATCACCTCAGTATTTTTTGCTGACCTCAGCATTACTTGATGTGTTTATATGCTTGTTCGTTTACATGAGAATGCCATCAACATTTAGCCAACGAGATGCCAGAGTAAATGGGCGCAGCACATTTTTATTAAGGATATTTTACTAATTTTTCACGTTTTAATTCTGATGTCTGACTATTCTCAAGAGGTAAATCTTGTTTTGCTTTTGGGTGTACTTCCATTATAATGCTATTATATTGACATTATCACAGTGGCATAAAATAGTTTTAAAATGACAATAATACTGCAGTTATTTCTGGGACAATATATCGATCCAAAGTAGTTATCATGGCAGGCCTTCAGAAAAGCTCTGCTGTTCTTGATGAGGCGAGATGTGAAAATAAAAACGGAAATGTTCAATAAAAGTCATCTCAAATTCAATACAGCCGGAACATGTGAGCCATTATTCTGTATCTAAGCTTCAACTTTACAGAATTACATGATCGAAAGGTCAGAAGTGTCTGACTTCATCACAAAGCGGTATTTCCAGTGAGTCACAGCACAGTCTGAGAATCTCTGAGAAGTTCTGAAACAAAAGTCGACCACAAAAGTCTGGAGCCACAATCACACACCTTATCAAAGGATAACATGTTCTGTAGTTCAGCTGAATGATTCAGGCTACAGACAGGATCACATTTTGAGCAGTTTAGAATCAGCTGTATGTTCAGATGTTTTCATGTTTTTACAGGTTCAATATTAGCACCAGAACTGGGCATTATTATATTCATGTTGTAAATCCAGGGCAGCTTAACAACACAGGACCTGATACACAATAAAGTCTCTTATGATAACAAGAGCTACTGATTGATGGAGCCCAAAAATAGACGCCTCTGACTGCAGATATACGTGAGGGCATGGGAATGTAGTTTAGCCAGAGGAAGTTCAGCCAAGTGAAGCAGATAAGGAGGTAGAATGAATCCAAGTCTGCCTGCGACCCCCTTCAGGAACACAATCATGCTGGTCATTCTGAACAGGTCACATGTGGACTATATTCATAATGTCAGTTTGCAATCTCGCCCTTTATAAGACAATGGAGCGTGTTTGGAGACAGGAAGCTGAGATCAGTAGGCAAACCTCGATAAGTCCCACTCCCCACAATCTGCCACAAGAAACGGCGGTGCTGAGGCACGCTCCCGCCTCAGCTTCATGATCTGGCCAGAAGCCCAACAGTGGAAACATTTTACAGCCCGTTGTGGCTGCAGGCCTGGTTCTTCAAAGGCAACTCTATCCTTTGGAGGGCTTCAAAGTGAGCTTTAAAATAGGCAGATGGAGGATCTGTGTGGTCTTTTTAAAACATATTTTCATTTTAATCTCTTTTAGCTTCAATTTTAGACAATCTGGTAACTTTTTCACTCAGACCACATGTCCCAGATTAGTCCTTGACTAAAACCCAAGATGACATCCACAAATTTCTTGTTTTGTCCAGAACCCAAAGATATTCAGTTTACTGTCATTAAGGAGTAAAGAAACCTGAAAATGTTCACATTCAATAAGCTGAGAGAATCAATTTGGCTTCACCCATCCAGCATTAATACGACTTCCTTTACGTCACACCTACAGCCAATGGTGATGCACAGAGAACATCAATGGATGAAAGCTCTCAGCTGTAAACGGTCTGCAAGGTCACCAGAGTGCTCCTGGAAAATTATAGTGCATCTGTCTGAATGTATGAGAATAACAATAAAGTGATAATATAGTGAAACAATTCTTGCATAAAACCGTTTATACAATGTTTGATTATGAAAACGATCAACTAGTTGGTGCTCCAATTAAGCCAGACTGATCAATAACTGTATGTCTAAGCTATGTACAGAGTTTTAGTTTGAGCTTCAGCAAATTATCCAAATATCTGTTGAACTGTTGGTGGTTGTGATGCATTATGGGTACTGTAGTCTGCAAGTTTTGACAAAGGAAAAGAATAAGTGGAATAAAACAGGCAGCTGCATCAGTTTTGATACTTCTTTTTAAAAACTGTCATGATTCTGATGAGTGCAATGCTAAATTGGTGGAGCACTCTTTCAATGTGGACTAAACCACCAGAGACCCTTCTAATATCACATGTAAATCCTGTCACAATTTACTTTAATCAGAAATGATGCTTGTGAGGAGCAGTTTAGATCCACAGGAACATGTTTGTTTATGTCTTCCTCTATGGCCCTTTCAACAAAGAGACAACAGTACTGTCATGTAAAATGTGCCCTTTGTCTGATCGGGTGTGTCATCTGCTACCTGATCACTATTGATCACCACTCTCTGTGGACTGCAATGAAGAAACAGATGGCTGGGACCTCCAACTGCTCCCTTCAGCCCACTGCAATTATTTGCCTAACACCCGAGAGAATTGACAGGACATCAGCCTTACAACACCACCCGAAGACATTAAAACACACTAAGACAATACAACAAACAAAACACATTAAAAAAGAATGTATTACAGATGCTTTATATTCACGATCGTAAATGTTTTGAAGGATGACATCTGATGAACTGGTGCAGGGCAGAGGAGGAGTGGCAGCTCAGTAGCACTTCTCAGCAGAGTGCTGAGTTTGACACACAGACTAAAAGCAGCCCGTTCCTTTTGAAAGGCTTCCATTGACGTGTAAAACAGCAAACAGCATGTCAATGCGATTGTCTTTCAAATGAGAAGATAACAGCACTCCACCTGACTGAAAATGACCTGGAGCAGAAGGACTGAGTCAATAAAATGCTCCTCTTACAAATGGGCCGCTGACATGCTGGAGCCTGCAGAGACACAACAAATGTCTGATGGACAGAGTCGCACTTATAAAGCCATGAGTTATCATCAAAATGCTTCAAAGTGTTGCACCTAATGGCCCCGACACAAGACCATGAATTAAGGCTGCTAGCGCCATGCGATGGACAATACATGCACCGTTCTTATTAAGTACCTATAGTTTTTGTGAGAGGATGGGCGCAATTTAAAATGGAATAGTGTGGTGATAAAACACAGTTCTTGTCCGTTTAAGTATGAGTGCACTTCAAATGATGGCTATTTTGAATTATTTCCCGTACATAGCAGCAAACAACATTCAACATTGATTTCTTGTGTAGCATACATGCACACCATGACCACTATGATTACACTGTCCACTATTGGCACACAGTATGGAATTGGGTCACAGGTTTTAGCACTGTCATTCATGGGGATCAATTCAACAACGTACAGCTCTCAGCGTAAATCAGTGTGCCCTCTGTTCGTACATCCTAGCTCGTAGCATTGATTAAATGCTTTAGTAACCAAAGGTCACACTCCTCAGTTACGTGGTGTAATGCAGTATGGAATGTATTGGTCACTGGAGCAAGTTATTGATATCTGCAGGTCAATATGATGTCCAGTTCATGTCAGCAGTTAATAAGCTGTAAGCTTATCTGATGTTGGACACAAACAAACAAGACACATGAGACATCCACACAGCTCACAAGGTGTGGGACACTTAATGGGGCAAATTAAAGCTTCATTCATGCTGACAGAGCAGAGCAAATATTTCTTATTTTAAGGCACGATCCCAGATTTATTATAATTTTAACTTGACTTTTACACACTTTCAAATACCACAAGTAGTAATCTAAATTAATAATGATAATAATGCTCACAAGCCTTTTGTTTTACTTAAAATCAACTTGGTGTACACTTCATAAATCATTCTCATGTACAGCTCAAGTAATACCACACAAATTTGACACTAAGCCAGGAATGTAAACCAAAAGAAAGCATATAAGAGTATAAGGCCTAAAAGAGGTCCACTCCAGCATTTTCTGGGTGTGGTGTGGATTGATTTTGGAGGAGTTTTTTAGCCCAATATCTGCACAAGCCTTGGGGAAACAGTAGTCCTTTTTAAACAGAGATTCTGCAAAACTCCTGGAGGGAAGACCTGTTATTCAGTTGACTTTGCTTTTTTATTCTGTATCAATCAATGCTGCCAATATGCTGACGGCTCTTTTGCTTCTGAAAAATGGCATTTAAGAAGAGGAGAGAGAGGTATATATGCTGCTTTCTACAATGTGTAACATAGTCTCCATCAAAAAAGTGACAAAAGACAACTTTTTATTTTCATTAATCTGCCAACAGACACAGGCAACTTCCAGATTTTCATTGGGCTATATTACTGGTTGTCAGAGGCAATAAGGATAAGATGGTATACATTCTGCTTGCTATGTACTGGTTGTAATTTAATCCTGCATATAGACTCTACAATATGTAACATTTTTAGCCACACTAGCAGCATGACTGCAAGCTTGATGATGTCCAATGTTAACATCTACCACTTTGGTCGTGGAATCTGGTCCAGACATTCGTGTCCCACTAAGTATGAACTGCAACCATTTTGGTGAGTCCTTACAGACGGGAGGTCTGTGCACTTTGCAGTTGCATAAGCCTGATGCCTGACTTCTTCTGGCTGTAAATGGACATAATATGGCCAATTTTCACTGTCGACCTACAGATGACTGAGCCTTCACTGCCTGCACCACTCAGCTCTGCCAAACAGACTGCTGGCTAATTGGTGCAAGTTCCTGTCTCATTCATTACAAAGTATATTGAGACAAAAACATTACTTTGCAAGTTAATAATGTAATTAGCATAAAATCCATGAAAAACACTAATTAGGAGCTATTAATTACCCTGCAGCAACAGTCTGTGGATACACAAACTGTTATAATTCCTTTATGAGCTTATTCATGTGGCTTTTAAGACCAGTAAAAAGTTATTTTATTTCTATTTCCATTACAGAATCTAGCCATGTGTATGTTGTTAGTAGGTGGCTTGTGTGTACTGCATACATAAGAAAGTACAACATAAGGTCTGCAGGCAGACAGACAGACTGACAGAGAGGCAGACTATCCTACTGAGCCTCACTGAGCAGAGGACACAATGCACCACCTGTGACATTACTGCATACAGTGACCCAAGCTGGGAGGTTTTGTGTGTATGTATGAGGTAACAGTCCGTGTGTCTACGTGGTAGAGAAAGAAAGAAAAAATAACTAAGGAAGACATGACAGAGTGCCTCTACAATTCACAGTTAATGGGTAAATTTGTAAACTCATGACATCAGGAACAGCCCAGAAACTTGAATTTAATGTGACTAATGAGAAACCTGCAGCAAATCTCCTGCCAGCACTGCTGTTTTAATGAGAGAATAATAAGACAGGAGGACAGAGATGTCTAATAACTTCCACATGGTCCTTCCCATGAGTCCAGCAGACCCGAAGAAGCTGTGAGAAACATGGCAAACCATGGGACTAATAATAGATGGGAGAAAGAGAAAAATGGAAAGAACCAAAGACATATCATTCACCCTTAAAGTTATTACTGCTTTTTGGTTCCTTGTACAAATTTTGGTATAGAAAAAGATGGATGGATCCTATATAATTCAAACTGGAAAGAAAATAGATAAATAAGCTCCTTCCAACATTTAAGTTTGCATACTTTCTATCCTATTGAAATCATGACATAATCATTGCCATCTGCTTGAAGGTTTATTTAACTTCAACTGACTCTACCAGATGAGACAAAATGAACATATTATCACAGCACACAGCTGAGGTTCATAAACATACACTGTCAACATTTAAAGTGCTTTCCTAATGCTATTAAAACAGAGGAGTCTAAGAACTCCTGTTCAAACTTCATGTTTAGTCACAAAGCCAGTTTTATTATTATCTTTTCTTGCATAAAAACCAGACAGACCCACAAGCTCTCATCTTAAACACTGAATATACTTTGATTAAAATCGGCTTCAGGTATTTGTGAAGGTTACAAAAACAACTTCTGTGGTCAATTTTAAGTGAAACATCCATTAAGTGTGGCCTAATCAACTGATTGCCAAGCTCCATTCACTTTAGCTTGCATTTCTATGCCTGTCAGGATTTACTTTCTCTGGACATGTGCAGTTTACAGTGGGATTTTTGAAACAATGGTTCCTTATTTTCAGACAAAAAAAACAAGGAGGCTTCTCATTTCTAGTGAAAGACTTTAGATTTTGCTGGCTAAAATGACAACTACTATGAGCAGTTTTTATCAGCTAGCAGATGAATCTAAACTTAGCTCCATGAGTTGGTTGAAAACACTGTCTTTTTCTAAGGTTTCAAACTACAACATAACTTATTTTTAAAATGGTACACTGTAAAAGGATCTTGAATAGTAGTTGACTCTTGACACTTTTGGCCTTTTATTCTTGGTTTGGAAAGGCTAAAAATAGAAGACAACACCCTCTAAACTTTTTATACATAGACCCATGTTTATGTGCCTCATGCACAGCATTTTAACATGTGGAGAAATCCAAAGCTTGGCAGGCCTGCTCTGATTAGTCATGATTGAGAAGCTATGATTGGACAATGGCTGCTCACGGAAGGGGTGTTTCAAATGAGTAATTCTGTCTGTTTCACAAGTCGTGGATACTTTATTCAACGATATAGTAATTTTCGTGTGGGCTCAGGACAGGGACAGTAGTGCCTTTGAAGAGGGTCGTCAGGGGTCCGCCTGAACCTTAGGGCCAGAGACCCAACCCATATGGCTTCAGACACACATTTTCAATTGGGTCTTGATCTATTACTATGGGCCCCAAGTCTGTTTAACATCATATAATGCCAGATTTGATTCGAGAAGACAAGGCCTTGACCATGTTGGAACTAAAAGCACACAAAGTTTTGTTTTAACGGCTTGTAATCAACTGTGAACTCTGCAAATAGCATCAGTGTGTCCTGGCTGGGTTCGGGTCCAAGCTTTCAAATAACAGACACATACAGTTCAGGTTTGAATCCTGCATTACTTGGTTCTGCATGGGTCCAGATCCAAGCTTTCAAATAATAGTTCGGTTCAATTTGATTCTGGGTGGTACATTTCCAGGTATTTTTGGGTTTGGGAAGGAACTTTTGGTCCTGTGAAGACCTCTGCTTCTAAGCAGGTTGGGATTTACTGCTTAGCTTAAGAACCCTATAAAAGATATCTGGCGAAAAAGCCGTCCTATTATTGTGTGTCTTATTAAAGACCCTTGCCTGCGGCTTAAATCTGAATGAGATATGATTGAGTACGATTTGAAAGAGCTGCCAATTGCCTCTGGCTTTTTAATTTGGCTGAACAGGAAGCATGCATGCAGAGTTTACGAGCCGTACCACAAGTGCTACTAGATAAATGATCTGGATGTCTATCTTTAAATGGGCTTCTATTTCAAAGATCTCCTTAAACTGTTGGCACTAGACCATAGTCTATATCTTGCGTTACATAACCAGTGTACAGACAGGAACTGTTGTTTATGACGGACATGGAAAAGTAATGATCTGTGGGGAACTAAAGAAGAACAGCAGTGATGGAACAGTACAATGTAAAACAACAGATAAGGTCAACCACACAATAACACCAACAACAAAAAAAAAACTGGAAAACAACAGAAGGCACAAGCCATCCAAGTTGATCACAGATTACTCATTATCCCATGAGCACTATTCATGTCTGCGGCTTGAGTTACAAACTGCACAATACAGCTCCATGCTGGAGTTCCCGGAGGAGCACTGAGGAGCGTGGATCATGTTCACCCTTTTTTTCTTTACTGGCACAGTCCGAGGAGGCCAACACAGATTTAACCACATGTGAGATAAATCTCCCCCTTTGTTGTTCTCTTTCTCCTTTTAAGCCCGTCCCTGTTATTTGTGAGACAGATGTGTGACCATCAATTATATACATGTAAGTGCTCAAATCACAAATCAAGTAGCTGCAGGTTTTGCTCTCTGTATGTAAAACTAGAATTACCGCCTTGAGGCCGTATGCCTCCAACCAATCAAGTTGCCGTTTACTGTACATCCATGCCAGACTCACATAATATATGTGGTGAAGACTTCAAAGGAATTAAACTGAAAGGTATTACATGTATTTTTCAGCAAAGTGGAAGTTAACATGTATAATTCCACTGAATCATTTCCAGCAAGAAACATTTAAACAATAATTAGAGACTATTTTTACAGATGAGTACACAGGACTGAAAGAGAGTGTTGGTGTTTTTGCATCACTTATCATCTTATCCTATTAGACATTTGTGTGACACTTTATCATAATTAGTGCAAGAAATCTTGGATTAAATTTTTTTGTGAGGTCATATTAACCATTGACCTCTAATTTCTGCAAAGTTCATCCATGAATTTCCATCCAGGAGTTCCACATTCATGAAAAATGGATGGATGGGAGGTCAGAGTGATCTTGACCTCTGACTTCTAAAATCTAATCAGGTCATCTGTGAGTCTAAGGGGACATTTGTACCAAATCTGAAGAAGTATTCCCAAGCTGTGCTTGAGATATTATATTTACAAGAATGTGACGGACAAATAAACTGATGAGTACATGACCACTCGTATGACGAAAGTTTCTTCTGCTTTCGCACTGCACATTAAAATATCAAGTATGCTTATTTGCTGAGCCAGGTGTGAACAAAAAGTTATTAGAAACACAGGCTGGAGCATATGGACACAAAACCCCCACCTTGTCCAGCAAGATCACATAGTGCTCATTGGGAAATCTGGTTTCAATACATACTTTCCTGTGAAGGCAGGGAATAGTCGTCATTTCTGCAGCCAATTAACAAAGAAGCAGTGTGAGCACTGACCTTGGAGTGGCTTCCTCGAGATCAGGAGCACTGCCTCCAATTCAATTAAAGACTGAAAGGGCAAGCAGGAGAAGAGGGTGGCACCAAGGGAGCGTGGAAGGGCACCGTGTTAAGAGCAGGATGTGTGCACAGACATGGAAGAGGGAGTATTTCCATGGCACACAACCAGCAGGCAGCCGAGCAGACAAGTAAAGACAGCATACACTGGTACAGAGAGTTTGGCAACCTGCAGGAGGGGTTGAGGATGGAGCTATTTAATACCCAGCTGGGACACGTCCGCCTCTGTGCTGGCCTCGGGTGATGTTTCTCTGTGTTTTACTGAGGCTGCAGCTCAGTTACAGCTGCAGGAGCGCAACACTCATTAATCTTTCTTGCTCTTGAAACATCCTTAAATGTCTTATGAGGTTTTGTCTTCTGCAATAACAGAGGCATGCACTGTCTGCAGCGTCTATGATCTGAGGTGAATTTAAATGTACTTGTTCCTTTCAGCTATGTACTTTATTGTACTGAGATGAGACTCAAGTCCTAAATTCTAAGTGTTGAGTCCTAAACAAGTCATAATGTAACACAGTGAGTTTCTAGTTTCATTGATTTACAAAGTTACATTGCTGTTACGATAATGTTGGCTAAGCTCTAGCTTGCTAACTGTATTATTCAGCCTTGAACTATTGTTTTTTGTGCAACTTCAGATGGTGAATGAACTTGGAAATTGTTGCACCTGTCTATAATTTTTGACAGGCACATTTTACAAAAACGTTTTTTGTTGATGACTTCATATTTTTGTATGCAAACAAAATTATCTTCGGTATCACTTTTTTCCAACTCGAGCTCAGTAATGTAACGTTTTTAATCATTCTCTCCTGCAACTTGAGAGGATGCTGTTGGATTAGTTGATCTGGGGAATGAAGTGTTGTCTTGCTGTGAATAAATAGTGTTAACATTAACTGATTCAGGAAATAAATTGAATTCACAGTGCACTTTTTAAAAGAACATACTTTTTCATCTTTGGGTTTAGGGGAAGGTATTGTATATTTTCAAGTCAAAAGGCTCGAGTGAATTCACCAGTAATTGGTGTTAGTCGAGTTGCAAGTCTTTTTTAATGTCCAAGTAATGCAGCCCAAGTCTACACCTATGATATTGTAAAACTTGCAACAAAGAGTACATTTAAATAAGTATTCATGTCTCTTTTTTTCTGTTTTCTATTTATTTCAAATTATGTAAGTGTATATACAGGCCGATATATCGCTAGCTAAATCTTACATGTATCTTACATGAGCTGGATAGTTTCACATGTTACAGTTTCAGTAAATCTTTCAACAAATGACAAATAAGGTGCTGACAGAAGAGAAACACTGCAGCTCCAGAACTGTGACAACAACATTACAACCAAGTAAAAACAAGCTTTTTATGGCCACATCTTGACATCTTTATAAAGATTTGTGTCAACATTTCTGGTCATTTCAGAGATTTTCATCTCTGTGAGCTTGCCAGACTTGCTACTCCTTTAATGGCCTGTGCCTTGGCCCCCAGCTGAAAAACATAAACACAAGGAGGAAAATGATACTAAAGAATCGCAGTGTTGAGCAGACAAGGACAGCCTCCCGTTTGTTTACATATTTCAGCCTCTGTACAGAGAATAACAGCAGCAGGGGAAAGCCAGGGGAACTTCCTATTTTGGGAAACAGCTGCTTTAAAGCAACAATCTCTGGAAAGGAGACATCATGGTGGGAGAATATGTAGTAATTTATTTTAGTTAAAGAGTCTGTGAGTAAAACTGATATGTATATGGAGAGTGGAAACCTGCCACATTTAAAAAGCACCTACATTCAGAACAATCATCTCACAACACATTTTTTCCACTTCAGAGTTGTAAAAATGCAGGTTACATTACAGTGACTTCCAAACTTCTGGCACTGCTGTGATGTGGTGGTTTTTGGATGAACACTGGGTGGGCCACCAGTACTACCAGTGAGATGTAAGTGTTGTTACTTGATATTAATGAACTGAGACTGGTCTCATAAGGGGAGACGTCTAAGTCACTGCAAAAGTAAGCTGAGCTCTTGATACTGCATGTCTGATCAGTGATATTTAACAGCTGCACGTCTGCAGTTGCTTCAAAGGCCGTCTAATAAAACCTTCTCTAATCTTAGACAGATTAGGGAGATAAGAGCATATTAATCGTATGTTGCTTTTGTGTCTGCAGTCATCACTGTGGGCTGTCATTTATGTTTCAATCAGCATCATACATTATTACATTAATCTGCATTTACAAAATTTACACTGCATTGCATTGACATATTTCAGTACAGTCAATAAAAGTATATTATGTCGAGATAATAACTAATAACTAGAAGACAACTCAGACGCAGGAAACTCATGGATCATATTATGGAAAATATTAATTACATCATCCAGAAAGCTGCAGAGAGCCTGGACATTTGGCCCTTGACTAGAATATGTTTGCATGCATGCATACCGCTGCTTGTCATGTATGTACTTGGAAATGAGAAACTGGATTTTTGAGGCTCATATCAATATTGATAATTAATTGTTTAAAAAAATTAAAGGTTATATATCACAATTTTTTAACAGATATTTTTTAAGTTCCTGTAAATTTAGTTATTAAAGAATAATGTAATGTAATGAGCTGTACATTTTACAGTTAAAGGACCAGTGTGTAGGATTTAGCGGCATCTGGTGGTGCGCTTGCACATTGCAAACACCTCCCATTACCCTTTCCTTCAGTGGCTGTGAAACTTGAGAGAAAACAGAAAGGCCCTCAATAGAGCCAGTCTTGGTTTGTCCATTCAGGGCAACTATAACACATGGTGGTGCAACATGGCAGCATGTATGGAACGGGACCTGCACCTTCTGTAGATATAAACGGCTCATTCTAAGGTAACAAAAACACAATTCTTATTTTCAGGTGATTATACGCTAATGAAAACATACTATATTCTCTTTTTGCCACAACCCATCAATTAATCCTCGCAAATCTTGCACACTGGACCTTTAGAAAAACAACTTGTTAGTGTTACAAGGTAGACAAACTATGTGAGGGAGATTCCTCACTGTTTCTTACTTTTGGTATTTTGTTATAGAGCAATAAAACAGTTGCTTCTGCTTAAACAAAAGGTATATTACTATATTAGGGATACTTTCCATAATGTTGTTGCATGCTTAGTAAAACAATTGCACGCTTAGTAAAACAATTGCACAGTGAGATTATTTTGTAGCTCAGTTTGCTCAGGTTGCAGTAGTCTCACTCAATACTAGACAAATTTCAAAGCCTGTTATTCACTTAGAAAACATGGGAATATAAGGTCCACACTGAAAAATACCTAAGTTACTGTTTAAATCAGTCTTACCATCTTCAGACAGTTATCTGTGTGTCTCATATACTACATATAAAAAGGGGGATTGCGTTTGAGAAAAGACTATCAAGCTGAATAGTTTTTCTATAAAGTATCATAGACAAATTTAAAATAATCATGAAAACTAAAGACTAAAATGTTTTCTTTGGCAGACATTAGAGCATCTCCCACTCAGATGGCTGAAGGTTTGGCAGCCAACCCTCTCTCTCTCTCTCTCTCTCTCTCTCTCTCTCTCTCTCTCTCTCTCTCTCTCTCTCTCTCTCTCTCTCTCTCTCTCTCTCTCTCTCTCTCTCTCTCTCTCTCTCTCTCTCTCTCTCTCTCTCTCTCTCTCTCTCTCTCTCTCTCTCTCACTCTCACTCTCACTCTCACTCTCACTCTCACTCTGTGTGTGTGTAACAGCACACGTGTATTCCTCATTTACCAATGCCTAGCAAGATTCATCCCTAACCCTTGAAATGCTGACCTTGAAACTCAACTGAGCCTTTTTCCTCTGGTGGTGTCCCGTCCCTACTGAAAAAGCCTGACTCTGGAAAATTTAACATGCGTCCATCCCTCTGACTAAATGATTCAACGCTGAATATGAAACCTCCGGCCGCGATGATGCCAGGTACTGTCTGTGTGACTGCAAATCATTTATCAAACGTTCCACGCTGCTTGGGCAATGTTGTGTTTCAGCCAACATATTTGAGAAGTCAGAAAAAAGAGTAATTAAAGTATGTGCAAACACTTTGACCGAGTTTACAGACAACAACTGTGAGAACACGGGGGTCTTTGTATGTAAGGAAAAGGGCACGCCTGGAACTTCAGGACTGCACAGAAAGTCACAGCTGCCTCTGTCATCGCAGCAGCCTTTCATGCAGCTGCAGCATTTCTGCCTGTAACCAAAGCTGAAACCAGACCTACACTGTCTCCGAGCTCCCTGTCAGTGCACCCGCACGTCCCACAGGACACAGCTACCCCACTTGCCGACCCCCAGTGACCCCTGTCTGTCAGGGGTTCAATGTTCTGAGTGAGAATGCTGGTGAGGGCAGAATATCTGATTCCCCCCAGAGGTGAGAAATAGAGGGAAAAGCAAAGAGGGCAGTGAAATTATTAGACTGGATATCTTGACCTCAACATGTGACCCTAAGAGTGACTTGGCTTTCAAATCTGGCTGGTAGCCACTTTGTGTTTTTGTTTTAAAGCTTGGCTGATACAGCAGAAAGAACTCTGTATGACCTCACAAACCTGGTAACCTCAAACGTTAAATTGGATTTGATCCTAAAAGGACTTAAGAGAATAAGCTTTTGCCCTTTTGCTTTGAATTACAGTTGCCTTGAATTCACTTAATTTGTGCAAACACAGGAGCAGACACGGATGTGTTTGTGCCTTACCTTCACTGAAATACCTCAAGGATTAGACTGAGCTAGCCAAAAAGGCTTGGTTTATGCTCAAGAGATTGACAGTTAGCAGTGGTCTCTGACTGTGAGAGCACTCATTCATGAGTTAATGCTGTCCAACCAGAGAGGGAGGACGTAAATCTACAAAGGACCAAACAGATTTATCCCCACAGTAGAAAGGCTTACATTATAAATCTATATACAGTAAGAGTCTGTCAGACTGGCGCATAGAGCTGTTACTCACCTCGAAGGTCTGGGGCCGGCGCGGCTGGGCCCACACGAAATACTGGACACCCAGGATGAAATAAGATGTTCGGTAAGAGCTGAGTTTCTGGTGACCCTGCACCAGTTTGTACAGCTCCAGGCACATCACGCCTGCCACTGCGGCTGTGGTGGTGGCGATGGCAGGGATGATCCTTCCAGCGATGCGTTTGCTCTGTGAAGGACACAGAGGACATTATACTTTTAAAACTCAGAGCAGGTAATCTAGAGGTGGACAAGAGTTCAGCAGTATTGACTACCGCCTTTCAGTAAAACCCCCCTCTGACCATTGGAGCATATTGTCTTGTTTTGCAAAATACCAGTGGTGGAAAACATTTCAGTATATTCACTAATGTTCTGCACTTAAGTAGCCAATAATTATGATGGAGATGTCTTGAGTACACTGCTGTAAGTATCAGCAACTGGTGGCCTGCACTGGGACCCAGAAGCCATCAGGGGCCAACGTCCATTTCTGTGGTAGGACCAGCAGTAGGGCTTAATCCATTAACTTTTTCTATTCATTTTCTATATTAGACTATTTAAGAAAGACTGTTTACACTGGGGTCATTCAGATTCGACCCTTCCTAACCCCTCTTTCCTTTTGTGTTCTGTGCTCCAATAACAGTTGTGACAGTACCCATCTGTCACTCAAAGCAGACATGTCCTTAATTATGCATTACTTACTGATCTAAATATAAACGGATGGGTTAGGAAAAAAGAACAAAACATGCCCCATACAGTTGTCATCAAGGGGAAAATACCTATAAAGACCAAAAAAATATTGTACCAGGCTGTAAACATATTTATTTCTGTTGCAAAGTTGGACATTTAAATATAGGAGTCTATAGGGCCAGCCAGTGAACTACAGATTTGGTATTTCCTTTGTTTTTCAGCCCTGGAGGTTGGAGCTTACTACCTATCATATATTCTGTAATAAATAGTTACAAATGGATAAACATAAAAGACACATTTTAATGTTGAAGTAAATGATTTGAGTTACTGACTTGAGAAAATAGTACAAAACATACGATCTGTTTATAAAATATGATGCACTGTTGCATAGATTAAGTAACCTAACAAGGTAGTAAAAATCAGCTTTACTTTACAACAGCTTTACAACTGGCTGCTATATGATGGTGGTGTGGCAGGTTCAAGTCCAGCTCGGATCAAAACTGTGGAGTGTGGACTGGTAACATGGAGAAGTGCCGTTTTACCTCCTGGGTACTGTCAGTGTGCAACTGAGCAAGTCATCGAACCCCCAGCCACATGGGGCACCTGATTCTGCTTAGCATCCATCACTCACCTCTCCCACAAAATTGCATGTGTGTATACAGGCCTACGCGTGTGTAAAATAATTAACAATGGAAAGAAAAAAAAAAAGAATTTACGCCAAGGCAGATTAATTAAGTATGTTCTTCTTCTTCTTCTTAATATAAATGCTGCATAGACAGTAATGCATCAGTAATAAATGCATCAGGTAATAATGTAACACTGACAAGAGTTGCTCTGCTGCATAATGAGTACTATACTTTTCAGAGTTCAACTATTTTGTTTTATATGCGTGATGAGTTTTCTTTGATGCACAGCACATTGTATTATACATTAATCTGACAATTTCATATATGATTTTTTATACATTTGTTACATAATGCCACACAAATCTCACCTAGCCTTTACATAGGTTCTGCAGTGTAGACATACTTTATGTTGTAAAAGTAAAGTTATTCTAAAGCCCAAACAAGATGCAGCTTGTGGAAATCTCTGTACTATTGCACAAGGGTAAACCTCTTTTGTCTCCCCTCACTCAGCAGCACCCATCCCCCCACCCTCCATCTGCCTTGGCTGTGTGTCTGCAGCAGTGGCGGGTACAAGGCCTGGCTCAGGTGTCACCTCCCAGGCGACAGGTAAAGTGCTGTGATTAGTTCTGCTCCGGGAACAATAGGTGAGGAGGCTGTTTCTGTGGCTTTAGGGCAGGTGTGTGCAGCACCAACTAAAACCTTCGCCCCAAGGGAGGGGCAGCAGTCTGCGGTATTTTCTTGTTGTCCTTCTAATCCATACCGCCTCTCACCTCAGCTCCATCACTCTGACTTTGCTCTATATCTTTTAACCCTTCACACAGATTTGATTAGATGATGCACATAGTGAAAAAAAATACTGACCTGGTGGCGATCGGCTGCAGGGATGTCGTAGTTCTCCGCCCTCAGGTTAGAAGCAGCAACAATGTAGTCAATGTGGAAGTTACTGTCGTCATCCTGTGCCAGATGAAAAGTTAAAAACAGTATATCATTAAAAATAGATATCTATACATGTATCCAGACAAGGGCAGTATTTCAATTATTAAATATACATAAATGTAAGTGAAGCATGATCTGTGGCCCTTTGCCCTGGTCGTCCCCTCTCTCACCCTCCTTTCCTGTCTTCCCTTCAGCTGATCCTCCCTTCAGCTATATCAAATAAAGGCATTAACAGGCAAAAAAGACCTTAAAAAAGAATAATAATAATAATAATAATAATAATAATAATAATAATAATAATAATAATAAGTGAATCATATGACCTGTCCTGTTGGGTCCAGCAACACTCTCATTATGAACTACTGTATTTCATGTGTGTTTCTCGGGACCAGTTTGGTGCAAAGTTCCCCTCTGAGTAAGGTATGTCATCAAAATATGATCAAGTATTATAGCTAAGGCTTTTTTATTGAATGACACTAAAATACAACAGAAGAAAGGAACAATTAGCAAACACATGTGCTCTAGAACTGGCAAATATACTGACTAGCGAGACACGTCCTCATACCCAAACTGTCCTAATACCTCAGAATAGATTGATTTCCAGTGTCTCCCAAAATGACATATATGAACCAACGACAGGCGTACCAGAGCTTAAGTATGTGAAGTAAGTCACATTGCATTAAACATGTGGTTAGGTTCAGGTACCAAAAGTCCTTGGTTAGGAAAGGATCATGGTTTTGGTTTTGGACCGCAGTTGCAGTCCTGTGTTTGATGCATCCCTCAGTATGCAGGCTTTCTCTCTCTTTATTCTGTTCCAGTTATAATTTCTACAGCCACTAGAGGTCAAAGCCCAACAGTAAACCACAGATGTATCATAACTAACTAGATACAGTATGCAAAGATGGCATATAGGGAGTCAGAACCATATTGACACAATCTAAAATGTGATAATATCAGTTTCTATAGAATGTATATTTGTATTTTCAAATCCCAATGACTTGTTTTTAAATTAAATACATTATTTATACCAGTGTTTTGTATTATATTTAAATACATTTGATGAGCAAGTATTTAGAATTTATGAGAAGATACTTTTTGATGTATTTGTGCCCATCCCTGAATGTATCCAAATCAACGCCAGGTGACATCCTCAGTGATGTGATGCTGGCTTTGAGCTTTGAACTCTTTCTTGTTGTGTCACTTAAATCACTCTGACACATGCCCTGGTCACCTCATCAGAATGCAGCAAAAATCAGATTTCTGTTTTGATTGACGTGGCCAGTGAGGTCATGCGGCTCTACAAAGGCTCAGAAGGTGACTGTCATTCAGGGATGGCTTTAGGGGCTGCGAGGAAGCTCCGAGCCGGCAACCTGATGCATCCGACACCCTCCTACACACATTCCATCTCTCCACAGCACGACCCGGGCACGCAGGGATACAAATGAAGAGGAGGGGGTAGTTTGGGGGATCTCATTCTTATTCGAGATGACATTTGATATGTACCTGACTTACCTCATATACCTTCATTACTGCTTCTCTTGAGTCACTGAATGCTTTATCAGAGCCTCATTCAGGCTGCCTCACAGTCATTAACCATAGTGTCTCCAAATTCCTCCAGCACTCACCTCTGCAGCTACAGCAACAGCACCCTGTCTGCCCTTCTTATAGCTCTTTGTTGAGCC
Organism: Lutjanus erythropterus; assembly: GCF_056507025.1. Lineage (NCBI taxonomy): Eukaryota > Metazoa > Chordata > Actinopteri > Lutjaniformes > Lutjanidae > Lutjanus > Lutjanus erythropterus. The sequence continues at coordinate 27,593,290 of NC_139318.1, forward strand.
CGGCGTACCTCATGCCTCAAGTAAGGGTTATGTCATTTAAGTTGCTGCACCAGTTCAATCTCAGAGGTTTTGAAGAGGCTAAATTTCAATGAAGATAAAGAAAAAAAATGCTTGTATACAGGTGAGAATTTTATTTGTCCCTCTCATTTCCCAAGGTTTCCCAGGAAACACAGGAACTTACTGGAGGGTAGGTCAACAGGTAAATAGGAAAGGTCAGATGCAGAGGGCAAATTTCCCCAAAGGAGTTAATTAAGCATAACTTTAAACGTATGTTTGGAAAGACATCCACGATTACTCAAGACGATACTGGAAAACATTTATTCAAATTCTCAATCTGTTTAACATTACCACTGATTTTAATGTATTTTTTAATGTATTTTTACGACTTTGTTTTTGTGACAGTTTTTCAGTGAGTAGTTGCCCGGGTTGCCCAGTGTGATTTTCCTGATCGACATGCCCTCTATTCAGAAGAAATGACCCTGCTGAACCTGCCTTATAAAGCTTTTGCCAATGTGCCACAAAGGAACTTTCTAAATTTCTCATTCAGGTGGTCACAGACTGTCATGGACTTGCTTTACTTTGTTGGAGATAATTAGTGTGTTGTCATAATATTTTTGTGTTATCTACATGTGCTTGGTGGACACGTTCCCCAAAATGTCAAAGGGTCTACAATAAGAGAAAATAAACTGAAGACTGTGAATAAATCAGTCTCACTCAAAGTATGACTAACTGTGCTGAAACAGCTGGTTAGGAGATACTTTGGGACATTTGTTGAGTAGATTTCTACCCGGCCACATAAACTTCACGATGTCAACCAAGCACTAAACCTGATTTAATGACCAGACAGAGAGTGATTCAGTGTTGAGAGGTGGTGTGAAAGAGTGTGAGGAGAGACTGGATGCACAATAGATGTGGTATAGATGGAAATCTACCTCCAGGGCCACTTCAAAGATGCAGTCAACGGGGTTGCGGACAGTATGTCTCTGTCCTGATTTGTTGTTGTCACTAAAAGTGTGTAATGCAGCACTCACATGAGCCTGAGACATAAAACTGTTCCATATGAGGTGACTGACTGAAGTGTTCTTTTTGCTATTTTTACAAACAGGATGTAAGCCTCTAAAATATATATATATATATCTTAGCTCTAAGGTCTTAGAACAGTCAGCACAAGAAGACAAGTGAGCTCTGTTTCATGAATGAGGAATAGCACTGATTTGGGTCACTGAAGACCAAAAGATGTGGAAAAAAAAGACATATTCTGAAAGCAGCTATAGATTTGAGCTCAGCTCCCTGCTAACACTCAGCCGCCAGTCTGTCTGCACTCTTGCCCTTACCTTCTCAAAGTCGATGGGGTACATCTGCATGGCTGAGCTTTTCAGAGATGGCGAGGCCAACTTTCTTTTCAACTCCTCAAGTCGGGCTTTTTCTAGTGCAAAGACACGGAGAAAGTAAAGAAGAGAAATCCCAGGCAGAAAGTGAGGTAATAACATGAAACATAAATGAGTTAAAATAACTCACCAGCATCATCGCTGTCCTTTGCTTTATCCTCCTCCATCTCCTTGTCAGTGAGATGAATCTTTACGGAGGACTTGGGAGTAAAAGGCGGTACAGAGACTGTCTCTAAGATTTTTCTGATAGAAGAAAGGTCTCTTGTCCCCTGCACTCCATAGATCTGCCCGTACAGATTAGCTGCTGCCACCACATACTCCATATGGGTCGTCTACAATACAGAAGAGAAAATATAAACATATACGGAAACCTTCAATCTCTAAATATACCATCACATCACTGGGCATTTCTTTTATAAATAGCTTTGTTCTTATATAGTGAAGACAAAGCAAAAGATAAATCTTAAGCAATACACCAAATAAAAGGGAACACTTTCTATCACATGCATGTTTATAATGCATTATATAGATATGTAGCTAATACCTTTGTTTAATTATAGCTATAAGCACTCATTAATATTCATAATTCTTTACAATAACAATTACTAAACACATTATAAAGCATTTTATAAGGTCAAGTATCATAATACTTCATAATTGCTGGTCACTGAATGACATGTTGGCAAGGATCATAGTGTGTTAAACATTGCAGTTGAAAGTAAATCATCAAATAGTTGTGTTAATTTGGAGTACTCAATTTTCTATCATGACCTGTTAAACAAATAAATAAATTTGACAAATTTTATGTTTGGTTGTCATTTTTGCATTGATTCAATGATATTTTTTTTCACTTTACTTACAGCAAACAATGACTACTTTTGGTGACTTATAAGTAGATTTTAATTAATTATATCTGCCCATACCTCAGGAGTTTCTCTACTTAAAGCACCCAATGGTCACTTACATTTCACTTATAATCACATAATAAACTGTAGATGTGACACTGCAAAAAAAAAGATAGGGGCAAAGATATTAAGGTGGTGCATTAAGGGCCAAATTACTTCCCTGAAAAGTACAGTTTACTGTAACAACAGCTTCTGCAATCCCTTTCTGTTTCTCTTTCTGTCTCAACACACATACACTTGTATATCACATATAATATCAGTCACTGCTGCTTATCACATGGTGGCAATCCAGATTTTATCATTATTTGACTTCTCTACAATAGATTACAACTTAATTCTTTGATTAACGGAGCTGCAAAAAGTGCTAACACTGCTGTCCAAAAATCGCAATGCACAAATGAAACCATCTCAGTATTACAAAATAGAAGAATTGTAAAATAGATAGTAATAAATTAGATTTTGCAGTTTGCAATGCCACATTGGTGCAATAGTGAAATCTCTTTTGTTATACTCCTCAGTGAAAACTGGCACTGTCTCTGGCATGTGCAATTGTAGGATTGTCTGTCACAGGTAAGACAAGATAAGGTGTCAACATTTCACACAGATCGGAGGCAAAAAGAAATTGAAAAGGAAATCAAAGTCAGATTGCAGGTGATGGAATAAAATGCTGACAGCACAGAGACAGGAGAAAAGGTGAGGTGATAACATTGTGAATTTCCCTTTATCAGTGCACCATCACTGCCCTCCAAGTTACAGTACATTCAGCAAAATATCATCTTATTACCTCTTTTGTAACTTAATAAGAGAGTATGCAGGAATCAGCTTGGCAATCTAGTATCTGTGGAGACTAGATTATTATCAGCCCCTCATTGTCCATATGCAGATTAAGTGTTATTTAAAGCTCAGATAAGGGTCCACTATATGATCAGAGTGAGGAAGAGTTACTATCAGACCAGATAAAGGAGGAATGTGAACAGTCAACAACAAATACTCATTTCTGTCTGCTGTTTTAGGGTGCATGTCAGGATTACTGCTACATGAGGAATCAGACCAGAAAACACTCACATTGTTGGGGTCAAAGGTCAGCGGGTGAGGGCATCTCTTGGATCCAGACCAGAAAGGTAGACCAGCATCAGTCAACTAAAAAGAAGCAGAAGAAAATTCCTTTATTTCAATGATAAACAACTCAAAATATTACAGGAGGAACATAATTACTTCAGAGTAGCTTCTACATATATTCTTTCATAGACCAACACTGTCCTTTAGCTTTCTGACACAGTGGGAAGCCTACAACCTTCCCGTGGCACAGCCAGGCTAATTTTGTTATCAGTTGTGTGTTGACAACACAATTTGTATGTCTGATAAAGGAACAAAGGGGCTGGGAACTTTGATGTTCCCAAATGGTCCATATGCTGGGAAAGAGAGCATCTCCTACTGCTGGTGGCAGTTTTCACTGCAGGGGTGCTTTCTATAGCTGCCAAAAGGCAAGACATTTTCCTTTTCACAATCAGGATTCAGATGGCTTACAGGCAAAAAACATGGTATCAGTAATGCTTTATCCTGACAAAGTTTGATATCACTTAGTTTAGGAACAGATCATAGATGGACGTGCTAGATGAGGGTATTTGGGTAACTTTGAAGTCCAGTTAATTCACACTACAATGCTCTGTGTTCTGGATCTGGATTTAAATACAAAGAAATGAGTTTTTTTTATTTTTGAATAGGTGCACTATATGAGCAGGGATGTGATCTAAAACATTTAAAAAAGCTCTTATGCATTTCATCTTGACTTTAAATTTACAATTTTTTTGAAAAAGAAAAAGCAAAATCATTAATTACTTGAACGATTAATCAATGACAAAACATTGCTTTGCCAACAGCAGCCTTCAGAAACATTCTGTGCAGCCCCTGTACCTGAAATGAAATGCATGCATTATATTTGAATAATTCTCAGTCCATTTCAAGACTTTCACTTTCGACAGCCTACATTTAACACACTTCTCAGCTGCTGCATCAAACTGCACCTCCCTAACAAGCATCTGACAGGTCAGGAATGACAACTTGGCACCTGGCAAGTGTTGCAGGAATTATGCTCTGTGATAAATGTTTGATGCTGCTAACTAAAGCTATCAATTTTGGTTAGACAAGCTGATCATATGCCGGCTCAGTCATCACAACTCTGAGATTCCCTCGGCCAGACTCAAAATACAGCAGATACCATGTATGTACTGAACGTTATCTGTTTGTATTTATGAGGCTTTTAATCTTTAATTATGTGATCCATCTTCTAAAGGCCAGTCTCTCATTGCATTTTTCATTCTTGTACATTAAATTGAGCCTTATATAGAACCAGATAAAGGGATAAAGATGCTTCCATAATGTCTCGGCTCAGATCTTTTCATTGTTCCATGTGTCAAAGTTTAAACACACATCCAGAACCACGCTCTCTTCTGTGTGGAGGCTCACACCCAGCAAAGTAGCTGTTATGTTAAATGTGTGGTCTTGATCTGTCATGCTTCTGTACCCTCATTTGTAAGGTCAGTTTGTGACCGTTAACTGACGTTAGCTGCCTTATCATAGTTCCTCAGAGAGTTTGTGGTCGAGAGTGACTTACCAACAGGACAATGAGCACATAACTCTCTGATACGTAGGTAACTAGGACAAAGGGAACTAGGGAAGAAAAAAAAAGAAGTAAAAAATAACAACTATAACTTCCACAGAGTTGCTCTATGGTGAGTTTGAGGCTTAACAAAATGTCATGATATTTTCTGGATTGTTGTTAACTGTTACACATGAGAACTGGTTTATTTATTATACCAAAAGTCGTGCTTTTCACAGGAGTCTTACAGGGAATTCAGTGCCCTATTATAAATATTAAGGCAGACATGAATGGAAGAAAATCATTCTTGCTCAGAGGAATCTCAATAACCCTGCAGGGACATATAATGAGGGTACAGGCAGCCAGTTGTTGGACTGGGGTCTGGGGTTAGTGAGGGTCTGTTTGGGTTGATACTGATCCGTGCCCCCCCAGGTGTGACAGCAACATGTGACATCACTCTGTCTGCATGCTTCACCAGATTACAAACCCTCAGAGCCGCTCAGAGATATTCATCAGCAGCTTTGAGTGGTTCAGGTTTCAGACGAGGGTAACAGTGGTCTCTGAGCCTGGGGAAAATATCCTGCATTGCTCCATGAAGAGAAATGTAGAAAATGAAAGACTTGATTGGCCTTTGTGCTGATGCCACATTGTAGTGTTTAAATGACTGGTATCCAAGGACCTTAAGTGTACAACAGTGCCCCTCTGTGTCCATAAAGATAAATTACAGCTTTACTTTGCATTAGGGAGAGTTTACCTTTTCAGGAGGGAAACAGTGCAGAAGCTGGCGGATTTCGTTGTTATAGAGAGCCTCCCACTTGCAGCGTGCCCAGCTCACACAGTCCTCCCAGCTCGTTGGACGTTGTCCTCCAGCTCTCATGTCCTCCAGGCTGCCACACACCCCACTGAGAACCTCCAGGGCCTCAGCGTCTCCATGACCAAGAGTCCGCTCTACGAACCCTACATCTCTGCAGGAAACAGTACAACAATTCCTCTGAATTCCTCACGGTTGCATGGTTTGCTAGCTAGCTAAAAAACAAAACATTACATTTTTGGCTAACTAGCTAAAAAGTTAACAAAACTTTACATTGTTTGCTAGTTAGCTAAAAGGTTAAATAAAATGTTATATTGTTTACTAGGTAATTAAAATGTCAACAAAATGTTACATTGTTTGGTAGCTAGTTAAAAAGTTAACTGAACACTATATTGTTTGCTAGCAAGCTAAAACATTAGTTAGCGTACTACTCATGGTGGCTCGGCAGAGAAGCTCTAATTTCTCATTCTTTGAGAAATCTAGTTGCGACACCTTATAATGCTCAGCTGGGTCTCCCTTAACTTTCTTTGAGGAACTTGATTATTTCTCTTCATCTGTCTAAAAGAGGAATCCTTGTCGCTGCAACCTAACCTAAATGTTCAGTTGTACAACACATTCTCAATGGTTATCTTCCAGAATAAAAAAAGCTTTGCTGACTTGGATGTGGCCAACAGTTGAACTGTGGAAAGAACATTTGACCTGGAAAGTGAAAATGGGGAAAGTCCTCAATATATTGTTAGTAAAAATATTAGTTTCTATCAACTACAAAGGAGACTAAACAGAATTTTGTAAATTGGGGCACAGTTTTATTGGTGACTCAAAGGGGATTCCTTTGACACATGGCTGTGGACTACTAAGAGGGAGAAGGAATTGTTTAGTAAGCTGTTAGTGTGCTGGTCAGTGTAACTCCCTACAACACGCCGGGACAGCTCTTAGCTCTTGCGCCATCATGTGCCAGCTCACCATGTATGGCCTTCCACTGCGAAATCAAACGTGATCTACCCCCTCTGCATGCAGTTACACCTAAACATGTCTAAACAAGAAGATTTTGAGTCATAGTTCTGCATAGAGCTGCGTGGGTGGGAGGAGAACACAGCAAAAACACACTGTTCTTTTCCATAACCTCATTAACAAGGACTCAAAAATTTACTGGACTATGAAGCGTAGCTGACCTGCCTCATGAAAACGTCCAGAAATGTTTTTCATGACTGCGCTACAAAGAGGCCTCTGAAAAAAGCGGTTATTAGAGTATTCCTAAACACATAAAAGATACTCTTCCCCAACATCTGTATAACATGAGAAACTTCAAGGGCTGTGTGACGCAGCGAACACCATTTCTGCTCTAGTCACAAGTTTTCCTTCAGTTTAAAGACACTAGAAAGAGTGTAAGTACTTCACAATAATGGGATTATATCAAATCTCACCAAAACAAACAGAGACATCTCAAAACATGGCAGGATTAGGAGGGCTCCGACACTCAAAGCTCAGACAAAGTTTCGTCTGGAGGCTCAGATCTGTCACCGACATCATGCTACATTATTGGTCAATACTTTATGGCAAACTCTGTGTTTTTCAGTCCACCAACATTGAGGTGCTGGTCATGAAATAATAAATAAGAAAGTCCTACTGCTCAAATAAATATGAATATACCAGTACAGTTTATTTAAAATGATATAGTAATCTTAGCTCAGTGTCAATTCAGTAGATGCTTATAAACCAAAAAGCCTCTAATTAGTTGAGAGACTTTATCTATTATTACCGCTGCTGTGAAAGATACAGCGCAGAGTGCAGCCTTGGCAGGACAGACTGTTTATGTCATTTTTACTAGAGATTTACTGCTAAACGCCAACCACATGTTTTCCTGTTTATAAAACAAAATAATGAGCTTGAAGCACTTCATTAGCTTTTGTAAGTTTGCTGGAATGCTTTGTAAGAGAGCAGACATGCATTGTAAAATGAGAAAGTCATTAAGTACCAGCAGGCTGGCAGCAGACTGGTCAATGTAATTTCTCACGTTTGTTGGAGGCAACAAGGTAAATCACATGAGGCTGGTGTCACAGCTTACCTCAGGTAGAGATTCAGATTTTCAGGTGTTTGTTTAAAGTGTCCCTCAAACTGGTCTCTGGCCCACTGAAAGGAGTGAAATAGTGGAAAGAAAACTCATTTAAACTCAAAATAAAACTGTGACCAGAGAACAGCCATTCTTGCAGAGTGACTGTATGAACTGCAGTGTCATTCTGTCTCTTGAGCTTGGTCCATCATTTTTTGGTCTAGACTGAAATATCACAACATCCATCACATGGCTTGACATGAACTTTGGTACAGACATTCATGGCTCCCAGAGGATGAGCCCTACTGAGCCTGACTTTTACTCTAGTGCTAACACGTGTTTGACACTTTGATTTTTTCACTTAAAGATGAATTTTGATAACTTTGATTAGTCCTTAACTTTTCATTTAATATAGTGCTATCATCTGGTTAAATTTGAAATTTGGAAAATACTGTGGTTTATGGTCTGTTTAATGATGACGCTGATCTAGTCTGTTTGACCAGATTATTTAAGTCCCACCTACAGCAGCTGCAATCTGAGCTTTCTCTCTGCTCCCTCCCTACAAGAACACAACGTCTCAGTTTGGTTTTGGTTGTTTTAGTTTATCCCTATGTTGTATTCACACCATACAACACCCACATTACTTTCACTCATGCATCTCAGACACCACTGATTCAACTGATTTACACATCTCATGCTGTTCATATTTAATCCAGCTGCTTAATGTGATCAATTTTTTTTTTTTTTTTTTTTTTTTTTTACTGTTGATGTCCTTTGCCAGTCGTTACATGGTTTCTCTCCCTTTTGTTGTGGCCACTTGAGCTGGGTCATAACACCAGCAGATCTAAAGACATTTCAATCATCCTCAGGTTTGTGTTTAGTGCAACTTAACAAATGTTAGCATGAGATGAGATTCTACTGTATTTGACTGTATTATATAAAAGGATGTTTCTAATGTTTTGTTTTGCTCATCAATATATATGTAAATGAGGTGGACATTTTAAACATGTTTTAAACTTACTTTGTATCATTTGAAGTAAGGTCTATTTTATGTGCCTGGTCATTCAGTGTAGGTTATGAAGCAAAATGAGGTAAATCGACCTCTGAAATTCAAATACAAATCTTAAAGGCCCAGTGTGTAAGATTTAGGAGGATTTATTGGTAGAACATGGCAGGAGTGGGCTGGTTCTTTAATTAGATTTAATCAGAAGTACACTGTACCTGCAGGGTGTGCTCAATGCGGTGAGGGAAGTTCTTGAGAGTGCACAGCGGGATGGCGTTATCAGAACTTGATGAGCCCTTGCCGTAAGACTCTGTCAGGTGAGGCACCACCACCAGAGTGTGACCCTTGCTTCCTTGAGTTCCTCCCTCCAGCATCGGCTTCCGGTGTTGAACGCAGCGTCCATCCAGATAGATCCCTGGGCAGCAAAAAGAAGGACTCATGTATATGGCGTAATGATTGTGGTAATAATTGTAATGAAGACAAGATGAGTGCCCTCACTGGCTTCCACATTATCAAGGGCTGCAGCCACTCCATCCAGACCACTGAAGAAGTTGTAATCATACACTCCTTCGCTGTCAGGGTCAAGACGATTCTGGTGAGCGGTGATGTTCATCTGCGGGTTCATTTCTTGCACTGCTTTGGCAGCAATGTCTGATTTTGGTTTCTGTTTATGGACAAAATTTCGGAGTCAATGGGTGATGTTTCTGCATGAGCAATGCAGGTAAAATCAAACAAAGAAAAAACATAATGACAGATGGAAGGAGAATAAAACTTTCTTTTAAAACCAATATACAGATTTAATATTGCATCTCTCTATAAAAATAAACCTCCAAAGAAGACATCGTTAGTCTTCAATAATTCATGCTGTATGTTTACTGTCAAGACACTATATTCTGAGTGTCTCACTGCTATTCTATTATGTAACAGAAGCATCGGCGCTTTTCTCACCAGAACTTCAGAGCAGTTGAAGATCTTGTGTCAAGATACCCACTAAGTGCACTCAACTACATGTTACATAAGTTGTTTAGACACTGGTAGTTGTTTATTCAGACATGAGAGATCAGTTGTCTGATATACTGCTCATGTAAACTGCAAAACAACAACCGCCACATATGATGGAGCACGGCAGCTACATGTAATCTGACACAAAGACAGTCACAATACGTTCACCCCCAACCTGTCTCATTAGAGAAGACCTCTGACCTTTCCACTTAACCAGGTCAAACAAGAGCCAGTGAGCTATGGTGGCACATGCGATTCTTCACCTCTTAGAGGAAGGAAGTACTGTGCGTTTCTCACCCCGATATCCTGAGACCTGAACAGGAACTGTCTGTTCAAGTTGGATTTTTCTATGAAGTCCATGTCTGTCACAGTGATGTGTCCTCCTTTTCCAGCTCCGAGCCCCATGAGGGCAAAGTTTTTAAGGAGCTCACAGCCAATAGCACCAGCTCCAACCTTGAAAAATGATAAGAGAGATTGTTTCAGGCTAAATGTGCATGAGGTTAAAGGTTCAAATCAGTTTATTAATATACCACATTTAATGCAATCGCAGTTGACCAAGGCTGACTTAAATTGAAAGCCAAAGAGAAGAGGTGAATCCTTCTCAGAGACTTAAAAGTTTCTAGGGTCTGAGCGGCTCTTATATGAAAAGGTAAGCTGTTCCAGAGGGTGCCACTATTTTTGTGCCTGGATCTCAGCATCTGGTTGGTTGACCTCATTGCTCTAACTGTTAGATGAGGTGGCACCAGACCACAAAAGCAAGCAATAAAATCCTAAAATCAGTCCTGAAATGGACAGGAAGCCAGTGGTGGAAGGCCAATACTGGTGTTATATGATCAGGCCTCCTTTTTCCAGTTGAACGAAGAGCAGCTGCATTTTGTACCAACTGCAGATGACAAAGAGGTGACCATTCCAGATCTACATACAAAGAATTACAACAGTCTAACTCAGGGGTAATAAAAGCATAAAAAACATTTTTGGAATCTAGAGATAGGCCTTGGTTAAAAAAAACAAGTTTTGATATCTTTGAAGCAGTCAAGCAAAGGCAACTTTGAATCTTTAGTTCATGTAATACAAGTGGATGACATCAAATTAAAGCTGTCTTTTACAGATAAAAAAAGATGAGCCTACCTTGTGTTTTACCACATGCCAAACAACAGATTTATCTATTGTTGCACATGATTTATTTTACTTCCTGATACTTAACATGCAGTTTCTACTGTGTTAAAACAAACACATGCATGCACTCTCTCTACCTTAAACAGACACATACAGACAGTAAACAGCAGTAAAAATAACACTGTCAAAGGAAACAGAGAAAGGGTTTGGCACTGTTAAACAGTCCCTGCACACCAAGAGGTCAACTCTGGCAGGAAATGCCGCCTGAATCACAGCCGTTTCCTGCATGTGCCATCATCAACACCAGACAAGATCAAAGCGAAACACAGATGGAGCGCCTGCATTCCCAGTGCAGAGTGCGCCACCTGCTGGACGAATACAGAACCTGCCCTCACCAGGAAATACTTCTGCCTCTCGAGCTTCTCCTGGAATGCTGCCCCAAACACAGCGATCTGTCCGTCATATCTTGTGCGTTTCTGTCAGAGAGGAAAAGAAAATGTTGAATTGACATCAGACAAATGGAGAGACAGCAGACCTCCATACATTCAAAACTGGACTGAGGCCCTGTTGAATATGGCTAAACTTGAAAAAGTCATTTTTATGAAACAGGCATTCTAGATAAGTATAATTTAATATGATTGCCCTTATTATCAACCGTGTCCTGAAGACAAAAGATGGAAAAGTGTTTTATGTTGAAACCTTGTAGCTAGATTGATGGACATCTATCCACTTGCTACAGAAAGCTAGTAAGTTAATGATTTGTAGAGACTAACCCTATTTTTTGTATAAATTAATTTGATGCTTATTATTATTATTATTATTATTATTATTATTATTATTATTATTATTATTATTATTATTGTTCTGTCTTTCTTTTAGTTGTTGTTGTCTCATGTTTTTGTTACTGCTGTTATTTGCTTATCGCTTTGTTTGCTAGCTCTCTGGAACGGCCTGACTGGACATCTGTGTAAGATCTAAATAATTGTTATTCTTCCTTTCTATTAGTTGTTAGAAAACAAAAACAATGAGGGGAAAGGGGGAAAATGCATTTAACTAAAAGAAAATTAAGCGTAGACTTACATTATTTTCTTTTTGTGACCTGAGAGATGATCAGATTTTCCACTGAATGAAGAAGGATCAAGTGCGTCTTTATTTATATCCCTTAATGTTTGTTATTTGGGCTGTTAGGCTGGCTATAAGTTGAGAGGAGATAGTGTATGACTATGGTGTTGGGTTTATTCTGCATTTATTGTTCTTCTCTTTTTCTGTTGATTTATTAATGTGTTTTGTTAAATATTGTTTCAAAATCTGTCTTTGTATTGCAGAATGACCCAAAAAAAAGTTTATACCAGAACTTTGATTGAATGTTGCTGATTGATACACTGTATGTGACTTGTTTATATAGAATAATTTCTCAACATACTGCAGGAGGGGAGCACTCTGCCAGTTGGTTCTCCTCTTCAGGGAGGCACTCCAGTGCATCGAAGTAAAACCACTGCTGAAGAGGCATGAATTTCCCACTGCATGCCTGCAGGAACGTTATAGAGCACACAGAGAAAAATACAGTCAGCTATATACACTACAACGTACGTTATGTATAATTAATATACACAATACAACAATAGTGGTATTTAAAGTTCAAACTAATGTCACGGGCACAAAACTCACCTTAATAACTTCTTGAGCAGCGAGGCCTCCAATGAAAGCATTCAAAGGTGCCAGGTCACCCCGGGCTGTGCAGGACAGGTTTCGCACAGCAGCTTCATCCAGCTGTTCCAGCTGTGCGACTGTATTCAACTCTCTCACCATGTCAAGCAGGACATTTGCATCTGACTGTATGAAATTAATCAGACCAAGAAGTGAGTGGAAACAATCCTGTAAACTGCTTTGGTGATCATACTGCAACTGCAATGCCTGATTAAGCTTTATTCTATTTTTTACATATTATACAACTTTTTGGGAAATTTATTTAATATGGGCTGTAGTATTCTGTGACCTTCACCTGAGACCATGAAAGAGGGAGTCTCTTCTCTTTCTTCACAAAGCTGTGGAGGGCTTGGAAAGCCAGGTGCAGAGTGTTGTGTCTCTCTATTTTACCATAATCATTCATTTTCAGCAGCTGATGGTCCAACAGAGCCTCATTCAGTGGTTTCTGAAATTCATGTCATATTCATAATATTAACAAAGACCACTCTATTTTTCAAAAATTAGGAAAGTTTAAACATGTTGATACTTACAAATTTTAGCTTGAGGGACTCTTTAACCTCAGTTACTATTCCACCACGTTGATACTCAGAAAAGCCTGAAGTGTCACAAATGCTGAAGGAGTACGGGCCTGGTGATAGAAACAACAAATTACATGTAAACCTTGTGAACAATTTTTCAGAACAATTTACAAAACGACAGTTGACTCTTACTCTAGAATCTGTTGAATCTGTAATGAGGAAGAGGAAGATCAGATACATTTGTTTTCTATTGTCCAGATGTCACAAGTTTCTGGACCAAATTAAGTTTTTTTTATACATCATGAAGCCAATTTCTTTTGGAAAACATAAAAGCTACAAACCATTACAAAGTAGAAAAAATGATATGAAATGGCAGAAGATTAATTCTAGTGAAGAGTGGGACTATACTCTTCACTAGAATTAATCTATAACTCTAAATACCCTTACAGAAGGGATCCTTTCAATTTTATCTATTTTTTCTTTATTAATATTTCTTTTATTTTGTGTAATTTTCATTTTTTTCTTAGTTTTAGAGTTATATTGTAATGTCTTCATATTTTTGTGAGTGCAATGTGTATTGTTTGCCTGTATAATTACAAAAAATACATTTAGATACTGAGAAAATGAAAAAAAAATCTCATCACAACTATTAAATTCCACTGAGATGCTCCTTGGAAAGTTTGAAAATGTTGAGTGGCACGCGGAGGTCTGACCACACTATGTGCCGTCTCAACAGCTGAGGAAAGAAACTGTGAAGAAACAAAGTAATCACTGACCACGGACTTTGATCTCCACAGGTTTGATGTTGTTGAGCTCCGTCATGCCTTGGATTTCAGAGAAGGAAACTTTGATGTGATCTGAAAATCCGTGTCTCTGCTCATCTGTGCAGATCACAACTCCAGGACTGTCCTAAAATAAAGTCAGGTGGACAAACGTCAAGCATTATATTCTAATGATAATGCTCAAGCCAGCTTATTTTGTACATTATTATTTTGTGAAGTTCAATCGGACAGGTCAGATTGGCCTTTTTATCTTGCTTTGTGTATGTTTGGCTTCTAAGGTAAACTGGCAAATTGCCCATAGATCTGAATGTTACCCAACAAAACCTTTACAGTATCAGGACAAACAGGTTTTAGAATGGGTTACTGGTTGTGTTAGAGAGGATTTTAATATGCCAGTAAAATAAAACAGTGGGAAGTATTACCTTAGAGATACTTGTTATGATTGCTGATGCAGGTGCCTCTCCATCACGGTCCAAGACCTCAAACTCTTCCCCGAAGTCACAGAACAGCTGACTGCAAATGAAGCGCGAGGTTTTCCCTTTTTTTCTTGCGTGCATCATTAACTATATTTAGTCAATTTCTCACAATTTGCCTCACCCACTTACCCACAGAGTCCTCTGGTGTCTGCTACTATGAACTTGATTCCCCGTGAATGGCAGAGCTCACCAAAACGCCTCTGATCATCCAGCGAGGAGTCAGTGAGGACCACTACCTGAAATATGACATTTGTTTGAGGACAAACCATATCAGACATAAAAGCCGATCATTTGGTTTTGTCAGCTCAGCCTTAATGATATAACCATGAAGTCTTTGTGCACTATTAGGCACAACAATGATGTACCTGGAATTGCAGAAGCAGGTCGTCAGTCAGCGGTCCGGTGTGGGCAGACACTCGCACACGAGGGTTTAAGTCCGACAGCTGCTGGAGGGAACATGTGGCTCTGTTCTTACCAAGGTGAGACTCCTTCAAGAAAAACTGGTGCAAAAATGAAAGTTAAGGCTGAAAAAAATCTCAACTCAATTTCCAGATACTAGAAAGCAAAACAAATTCAAGTAAATATATATGATATAGTAAGATAAAGACAAAATACATTTTGTCAAGCGTTATTGTCACTGTGGGATGAAATCAATGAGTGAGAATTATAATTTATTATGAGTCACATCTCTAATGTTTTGTTACTGTTGATATAGTGCAACATGAAATGTATCATGTGTAGTCATAAAGGATTATGAATGCTGTGATGGCCAAATGGACAGTTGAGGGTAAAACCATGCACACACTCACCTCACTTCTTTGTTCAGTGCACAGGTTAATTTAATTTGCAGTCAGCCACACCCCAAACAATTCAGGTCCACACTACAGTTTATTTGAGTTATAATTTCTTTATTTTCCTTTAGCTTTACACTGTTTAAATGGAGTGCACACATTTTCACACTGTAAGGTTAAATTTAGTAATTTTCTGTTGTATTAATCATTTTTCTTTGTCTTCTTTTGAGTTACCATGCTGGTGGGGGTGGTTTCCTCCTGGAGGGGACAAAAGGTGTGGCCAAGGCGTGGAACCTGTTAAATCCTGTGGCCAGCTCATCAGGCCGTACCATCTCCAGCCATGTCAGAGGGGGGTTTGGGTTTAGTTAGTTTTTCCTGTGTATTAGTTTTAGTGGATACCCATTTTGTTTTCCCCTTTTGTGTTAGTTGGTTTGGCCAAGCCAGTATATATGTTCCCTCATGTTTCATTTTGTGAGGTCAGTTTGTTCAGTTAATGCCTTGTTTTGTTGCTGTCATTTTCTGAGTATAGTTATATTCTGTTGACCTCTTTTATAGGCCTAGTTATTAAGGTCCTGGTTTATATTGTTTTGCATTTTTTGGGTAAATAAAAACCCTATTTTTTTCAACAAATCCCTGTTTTCCTCTTTGCCCCACTGCTTGGTCCCTGACAAATGCACTATAATACACTGTGAATGCCTTCATAAAGCAGTATAGCTGTGGTCTTAATAGAAAATGAAACCAAAAATGCTTGTCTAAGCCTCAGCAGGTATGTATCTTCCTTTTATGGAAATAATTTAATGTATAGGGATGGAAGGAGTCAAAGTGAAAGTAAACTGACTTCCTTTGAAAGAAAAACTGTTCACAATTACCATCATACCCCCATTAATATTTAATTTGCTGCTTTTTCACAGATAAAACCAAGATATTAACCTTTATGATGAGTGATATGTTAAATTTAGAAGATTATTTTATTCATTATGCAGTAGCTTAAGTAAGACTTAAAAAGTTAATCACTGAGGCATTTTTCATTGAGTAAAAATTAGTTATTACTGCCATAAGATCATCCAAAGTCTGTCAAGATGTTTGATTTAATTATTTATTTATCTATTTATTTTTTTTCATTTTAACAGATCATCACCACATTTTTAGTACCTGGGAGGACAGGTCGGTCCACGTTGTCTGCCCCTCATCCTGGACGGTGACAGACTTCACTCCGGACAGAATCACATTCTTGGCTATTTCTACTCCAAGTCCTCGCATGCCCGCGATGAGGACGTTGGTTGCGCCCATCCGGTGCATGGCATCATGACCCAGAACATACCTGCACAGGTAAAGGGCAAGTGGATCTGTCGACCAGCCGTCTATCACAGTTAAATTAACCACTCGCCACCAACATGTGGAGTACTTACAGCTGTCTGGAGTAGAAGCCTTCATCGATTGCACCGATTTCAGACATGTTGCTGTTAAAAGTCTAAAGTATGAGATAACCGGAGTGAACTGAGGAGTTATGGGGACTGAGACCTGCCAAAAACAACTGAACGGGTCAAACCAGTAACAGAAAGTAAACCTGCTGACAGCTGATGACAGTGTGAGAGAGTGTATTTCACTTTCGTTTCATAGGATTCTGAGGGTTTGATGTAGTCCCAAACAAGAAGTGGTTTCTGTAATTGACCACGAGAGGGAGACACAGGACTGTTTGTCAAGTTGTAACCACTTCTCTCCTTTTCTTTCTTTTTTGGTTGAAGTAAACATTTATTATTATTATTATTATTATTATTATTATTATTATTATTATTATTATTATTATTATCATTATCAGTAGTAGTAGTAGTATGAACAACATGACAATACAAATTCAATATACAGGAGAAACTTTACAGATTAAACAATAACAAAAGAGCCAGGGGTATCACACTGGACAAAACTATTAATAACGATATCCTTCAGAAAAAAAACAAAAAATTGTTTTTTCATTGCTAAATTTACAGTTATGAATGAGATTTTTAACGGTAACATCAGATTTATCCTGAAAAGAATATTTGTCTTCTTTTCTGACACAACATATTCCCATAGTAATGAAAAATCTTTACAGATGTGATCAATGCTAAATCTGCAATTTCTTGGTGTGAGAACAATGCTAAAACATTTGTAAAATGGTTTTTGGATATTCACCACAGAAAGAACAGTTAGTGTGGAAACTCTCTATGGCTCTCGCTTAAAGGAACATAAAGTTTTGCTATTTTCTGAAGAGAATATTTGCGCCAACCTGCCTTCCTTTCAGAGCTTGAACGCTCCAGAGTCAGGAGATACTGACACTGCAGCCCCATCACACCCTGAACACAACTTTACCAACTTCTTTACCAAAACAACCAGACTTAAGATGAGTTTCTTCCCACAAGCCACCACTCTGGTAAACGGTTAAATCTGCTGTACAGTGGACACTAACCCTCTAACACCAAAACATCCCCTTTCTTCTATTATAGATAATATTTTGCAGTTTAAATTGCACAGACTTTCAGATGTACATGTCATCATGCACTATCATTGTCAACATAAATCCTGCACATTACACATGATTTACTGTATGTATACATAATACTGTACACTCCATCTATGTATATTCATTCAATATTTACTTTTTTGCAATATGCACACACAGTTTATTTCTGAAACACGTGACTTGTAAATAGACTTTTATTTATGTTGTTGGTCTTTACTGCCTTTTAGATGCAGTATGTACATCTATTTTCACATATATGTGTACATTACACACCTGACCATTCTTTACTTTTATTTGTTCAGTTTTGTTGTCCTTGTTCTTAGCTGGATGTTTTACATTACAATGCAGAATGAATGTGCAGAGTTTGACTTAAAAAACTTTTTTCATTCATCCGCTCAAGCAAAGTCGCTAATGTGTTTTACTTACATCTGAGTCCGTGCACAAACAGGATTGTAACTAGTTTATAGACCAATCAGTGTCCAGTATGCAAATTACACAGAAATGTGGTGAAATATCAATATACTGAGGACTCGGAAAAATATGATTAAATCAACTGTGAATTACTGTCGGGCAGAAATATTAAATCTACACTGAGGCCAAATTGAAAGCACTCGTTGTATTTTATGTTGAATAAATGTCAGGTTTTCAGTAATGACTGATACTAAATCAATACTGATTTATTATCTCAGTGAGTCTGGACTGATTTTTAGTTTATTTTGTTTTATTGAAACAATATTACAAAACTGACAGACATTTCATGGCATTTTCTTTATTTACACAACACGAACTCGAAACATTCACTTTCATTCAAAAAAATCTAACTCATTCCAAAAAGTCAATGTATTTCAGGAAACTATTTTCAAAATGTTTACTAACAAAATGATTTAGTGAGCCATGGCATACTCCTGAAACTACATGCAGCCTAAACTTACAGATGAAATATACAAATGGAAATACTATCAGAGAATATTAATAGCAAACTTAAGGGAATTCGAAACATTGACAGATATGAAACTGAACTTGAACTATGAACTTTACAATATTTGTGGAAAAACCAGATACAAATTATGACACACAGCAGAGTATTTTTGTTTTAAAACATACCTAGAGGAGATGTTTAACATTTCCATGGTGACACCGGCAATGATACACCCTATCATTGCTTAATGTGTTTGTCATTCATTTCAACAATCTCAGTCTGATGAAGAGTGAGAAAAAATCTCCAGAAGAAAGTACTGGATGCTTAGGAGTGACCCGAAATGATTCATCATTACGAATCAAGTAGAGGCAGAGGGATGGCAAACCACAAAGGTCGCTGTGGCGTGTAAATGAGGAACAAACAACTTCAAAACAGCAATATCTGAAAAAAGAGCCTGAAATCAAAGTCAATATCCAAATGATGACTAAAATCACTGCACAACATAAACCACACAGCATTTGGTGTGGTGCAATTTCAAAAATGCTGTTACTATGATCTTACTATTACTACTTACTATTACCGTCATGATTTTACAACTATTTCTTGTAAATTTCTTGTTTTTCTTTTGTCTCTGTCTTTCCTTTCTTTGAAAGTTTACTTGATTCTGATCAAATATATTGTCCAACATTATTTTACTCTGGTATAAAACACAGAAAAGTTACTTAACATATTTATTTTTTGCCAGGGCAAACCTTTAACCAGTATAATATTTCAAACAAGAGAGGCATGTTTTCAATTTTAATGATTTTTTTTCTTGCAAAAAGTCTGGGAAACAACCTTATTTTTTATGGTGGTTTATTTTAAAACCTCTTCTGGGAAATAAGTGTCATACATTAATGAATCTCTGGAGATATTCCTGTTTAATATCAACTCAAAATATTCCATGTATGGACTACATCTAAATCTAAAATAAGCTGTTTGCCCCAGTGTACTGCAAATATGTTTGCATGGTCCCTTTCTGTTCTGTGTGAGTTACACAGGGACAGACGCAAACTTAGGGACTGGATGTGATGTCCTTAACATTGTTGTTTTTGACAGTTTGTTTGATTTGCTCTTGATATCTCAGCGCTCGGTGAGAGTGAGTCCTTGTCGAGCTCAAATCAAAACAACCTCTGCAGTGTCATGCAGGTTTTTGCTTCAGTACTTCTGCAGTATGTGTCAAACTTCACTCTCTGACGCTGGGCCTGATGGTGGTTAGAGGTTTGGAGTCGTAAACGTGTGAAGAATGACACTGTTGTGCGTTTTCCTCTGGAGGAATATTGTAACACAGACTTTTCAAACAGTTTGTGATTACTGAACTTTGGATTCGGTGGTAGATGTTTAACTTTTGGATCTATAATGCTTCATGTCAATGATAACATTCCTGTTCAGACATGTATGATGATGGATAACCTCATTTATGTCCAGTACATACTGTATATCCAACATAATAAACTTATGCTTTATGTCAGCAATATTTTATATGTTTATAATATCACATAGCTGACATTTCATGAGGTGGTCTGTTTAAAGAGTGAACACATTCTTCTCATAACTTCCTGGCTGGAGTTGCTTATATCTGAGGAGTAACTCCATTCCTCATCTGAAAGCTATGCATTTTTGGCAATAAATCCTACGGGCGTAGATAGGACAGACTGTTTTCTCATGGTGAGAGAGTTTTTCCACTGAGTTTGGCGCAGTGACGGAGCCTGAGAGGAACAGGGCTGCAGACAGCAGGAGATATGATACGACTCTCGGGAAGGAAACCATGAGGATATTTGTGAGGTGGTCAGATTTCGCAACTGTTTAATACTTCCTTGTTGCGGGCGCGGCTTGACAGGGCAGACAGCACCCACTGACAATATCAGAGTCAAGCGCGTCACGATGACGATAACTTTTCCCGTCTGTAACTTTCAAAATAAAGCTGAACTACCTTAATCGAGGACAGAATCAGAAATAGGCCACTTTATTGAAACTGGGTTACATTTGAGTTGTTTTCATCCAAGCACATTAATATTGAAGCATAGAAATATAAATTAGAAATACGTAAAATATGTGCATTTATTACAATATATGAGAACAGTATAGAAAAAATGTAAAAATATGTAAGGTAGAGTGTATAACAACAGCAGCGTACATTAACAATAATACCGAAAAATATTATAAATATAAGAGCATTCACTGAAATGTATGGTATACATTTTGTTGTTGCCAGTGTATACCAGAGAATTGCACAGTTGAATTAATATATTATACAGCTTTATTAAATATTCGACAGAAGTCATTCTCGGGTCTGTTATTTCTGTATAGAAGACCAAAGATAGATATAACAGATCATTGCTATAAAGAACAGATCATTGCCAAAGATGTTTCAAATTATTGATTGATGTTTGGGGGTAAAGAAACACTGTAATAAGCTGTATAGTAAGCAGGTCATTAATTATGAATATGTTTATTTCACAATAATGACCTGCTCATTGCACATTATCCCTTACATATTGCACAGTGGGTTAAAACCGACACATTGAACCAAGTACACAGTTCTGATAAAATTTAAGGATTTTTCAATTCAGTTGAATTCTGTATCACTTATTTTGTTAATTAATTCTATTTTCTTATTCCAAGATTTCTCTGTCAATTTGTAAATGTACAAATATTATTTGCATTAATTATATGGTGTCTCTCTGGAGCCTTGCATCAGATTTTCCTGTGTAGAATAATAAAATTAATCTGAACCTGGTATAGTATGAATAATTATTGCACAGCCGTGTAGTTTTATGATTCTGCACATATACAGGTAAATTAAATATAAAGGTAAATTACACAATGTCAAATTAAGAATCATAATGCATATAATTTCCAAAGCTTTTGCCTGTAATTTTCATCATTTTTAATCGTTTTTTTCCCTCCCTCTTTATTTTTAATGGAATATTAATATTATCATACACTAAAATCAAATTAGCAGTTAATCACAAATTAAATAGACAATGTCATATTTGATGCATGATCGCATTCTTGCTGAAAGAATTACAAATGATTGGATAATAAATCACACTTCCACCGCCAGGGCTTTTTTCCTTGCGCGCTTTTATTGTGAAGGTGAATGTAAGAGCGTGTTTTCATCCACAGAGTGGTCAAAAAGACTTTATAGTTCGGTTTCAGCTCCCTGTCAGTGGGACTCGGGTGCTGTCAGGTGAGTGCGCTGCTGCAGGTCAGTGAGTGGAACTTCACGATCACAGGAAATTAAAGAATTCACTTTTCGAGATTGTTGGATAAAACCCTTTGACATTCCCTCCATTTCAAAGCCAGGTAAGATCATGTACATATGTATATTTTTTTAATGAAGTGTGTCTCTGGAGTAGGCATCGGTCCAGCTGCAGTTTTAATATTCAGAGCTCATTAGTTGCGCCTTAATTCTTGTACATGAGATGTAATTTTTAGCAGTTATCATCAATACACACGTTTCTAATCATAGTTTTCTTGACTTTAATGTTCTTACCTCAAAAAGCAGTGAACGTTCTTCTTCGTTGTGAAACTTTTAAAATAGTCGTCCATTGCTCAGTGGTGTATTAAATCTGAAGTACATGATAGTTACTGAATAAGTTGCATATATGAGTACCCTGGTATTTTTTACTTAGGCTTAAAAATAGGCTTAGTTATTAGCCTACTGTTTATTCTTATGTATTGCTCTGGAAACATGAACATTTCCATAGTTCCTCCACATGTTGCAGCAAGTCATGTCTTGCCCACTCAAGATTTTATCTTGACTCTCCCAACTTGTTATTTTTTACCACTGCCTTTATCAACTGTATAGCTAAGTAAGTTTCACAGCTATGTCACATCTGTGCCCTTCCAGTCTTATTGAAAAAATAGCAGCTACTTAATCACAGGACTCTGACAGAAAAAAAGCAGCTGATACTTTTTCCTCTTTCGGCAGTTCCTCATGCTGAGTTTTTCAGTTTAAACAAGCTAAAATGTTTACAGTATCCACCTCCTTCAAAGGCAGTGAAGAATCAAATGTTACTGCTGCTATCTCTCTGTGAAATTTTGTCTCTGTTTCTCCTCACAGATCTCCTGCTGATTCTCCAGAATGTTCTCTTTGAGGAAAGTATCTTATAGGTAGCACTCGATCACACAGTGGACTGTGACGTGGAGATGGTCACTTGGGCCGCTTTGCTGACAGTATGCATATGGATACAAACACAAACTGCCTCAGGACAGCACAAATGTCCTTCTGCTCCACGCAAGCTGGTGGATTTCACTGTCGAATACTCCCTCCCCCACTTCCAAACAGACAAGCCCATACAGAACATAGAAGTGTACAGGGACAGGGATCCGCCAGAGGTGTATGTTGCATGTCAGAATGTAATAAAGGCAGTCAACTATACTATGCAACAAATATGGGAGGTGAAAACTGGACCTGTTGGCAGTCCTGACTGTCAGACTTGTCAGGTATGTGACATAGAACCTGATCCTGGAGATCCAGTGGATACAAACAATGAGGTTCTGCTAGTGGATCATGCTGCGTTTCCTTTTATTTACTTGTACATTTGTGGGAGCACTCAGCATGGCATCTGTTACTTCATAGACATCGAACAACCACAGTCTGAGCCGCAGTGTTTATACAAAAAAGAGCGAAACTCTCCAGCCTCCTGTCCAGACTGTCTGGCCAGCCCTCTTGGCACTAAAGTGACCATCGTTGAGCAGGCCGCCACATCGTACTTCTTTGTCGCAGCCTCTGTCAATGGCGAAGTGACTCAGAGATATCCGAGAAAGTCGATATCAGTGGTAAGGCAACTTTCAACTGAAGATGGCTTTCATATGGTCATGAACGGCCTGACAGTGCTCCCCAGTCTACGGGACTCTTACAAGATTGATTACATCTACAGCTTCTCCACCTCGGAGTATGTCTACTTCTTGTCCCTGCAGAGAGAAAACCCATCAAAGAGCAACTCAGCCTTTCAGACTCGTCTTGGACGACTGCCCATTTTAATTCCAGAGGTGTGGATGTACAGAGAGGTGGTCCTGGAGTGCCGCTATGACCCAAAGCGCAGGAGGAGACGCAGGGAGGGTTTTAGGGACATTGTGTACAACGGGCTACAGGCGGCACACTTTGGGCGAGCTGGAAAGGACCTGGCAGACGAGCTGAGGGTGGGCGAGGCAGAGGACATTTTGTACGGGGTGTTTGCAGAGGTGGATGAGCATGGTCAGCCTCAGAAAAACTCAGCCCTATGTGCCTTTCCTCTGAGTAAAGTCAACGTTAAGATTGATGAAGGCGTGGAAGCCTGCTGCAAGTCAGGTACAGAGCAGCTGTCCAGAGGTCTCAGTCACTTCCAGGAGCTGGAGAGCTGCCCACATGAAGTGAGTAACTATTTTTTTTTTGTCATCAGACCAGGGGAACAGTACAAAGGTCCCCTTATGGCCAGACAGGAAGTGACCCATCCAGACAAACATTGTGCAATTTAGTCACCTGCAACTGGAAGAATGTAGTTTAACATTAAGCTTACAGATTTATATGGTCTTATTAAACAGTAAGGGATAGTATATTGTAAGAGACACTACAGTCAGTGTGATGGAACTAATTACAACTACTTACATTACACTCTAATTAAGTTAATTTTGGATACTTTTATGAGTATTTTTTCAAAGTTAGTAAGTTTTCATCTTGGGTACAGTTGCTGTGTGCCGTGCCTGAGTACACTGCATCATAACACAACATTTGTTTCTGTTGTTGCTATGGTGTAGAACAGCCTGCCAATCACAAGATCCCAATATCAGTCCACTTCCTTGTTTTGGTGTAGTTAGTTTTTCCTGATGCAAACTTTACCTGAGTACACATGAACCATACTCAGGAGACCACCTTCTCAAGTGAACCCGGGCATGGATTATGTAAAACATCCTGTAAAAGCGACAGTTTAGCTAATGTGACCAAAACGCAAGGTAACTAGCTAGCTAATATCAGCAAAACATTAGCTAACATTTAGCTAGCATTTTTCTGAAATTAGCTAATTTAAGATTTACCCCAATATGGATGTGCCTAGCACATAGCATATTTCAGCACAAAAAACAGGAAAAAAGTTAGGTGACCAAGGTACCAAGTTTTCTCAACTGTCATTGAAGGTGTCAATTGAGTGCCTGGTATTGATAATACATTAAACTTAAAATTTCAGCACTCTTTCCACCAGTGAGTACAGTTGGTACATTAAGTAAATCTTGACTAGTGGAATATTGTTAGCGTGTGGTAACTCTGAGGAAGGTGTGTGAGAGAGCAGACCCAGATGAGAGAACTGGGAGGGGCGGTGAGTCAGTAGTGTGACCTGCACGTTGCCACACGGCTTCTCTACCCTGTTAAGTTTCAGTCTTTCTTACTGAAAGGGTGGCAGCTGTTTGCAGTTCAGAGATTAAACATGAAAACTGTTTAATCAGATACGTACATCAAGATACAAAACTCAATGATTAGACTTAATAAAGGTACAGTTCACACCAAAATAAAAACTAAATATTTTCCTCTAACCTGTAACAGTATTTATCAGTCTAGATTGTTGTGATGTGAGTTGTTGAGTTTTGGCGCTCAACTTGTGATGCTCAAAGCACCAAAAGATTACATTTGAAAAACTGAACAGCAATGTCTCTTTCCAGAGATCATGACCTGGTAACCAAGGATAATCCACAGACCTTATTTACCCATATTTTCCTTCTACTGAATTACACTCACCAATTGTATAACTGTTAGGGCTGGGTATCGGTTCTCAATACCTTTAAGGTATCAACCGAAATGACCTACAGTACCAAACCAAAACCTTCTGCAGTCAAACAATACCTGCATTAAATCCTTTTGGCACCCAGGTCTTCAAAAAAATTACTATTTGTATGTCTTTGTCTCCAGCCAATCACTGCAAGTGTTCTTTGAGTTAATGCAACATGTGGTTGGCTGACTGCTGCTGCAGCTACAACCCATACAGGCTGTTGTGTGGTGCAGTTGAGCACAGTTTATTTGACAAAGTTGGCAGTTCAGCTCGCCAACATGCCACCAAAAAGTATGTCTATACTTCACGCCTGTGGAATCTGAAAAAATAAGGATTGTTTCAGGAATGCTTTCATTCACATTATGGGTATCTAAGTTGGGAAATAATTAAATACTGTATTAGTATCGGTATCATTTTAAAGATACTGGTATTGGTGCTGGTATTGTAATTTTTTAGGCGATACTCTAACCCTAACCACAGTGTAGAGAGAAGTGTCTACTCAGGGACAAGGGGGTTACATCTAAACCAAGGAGAACAACACTGTTTACCTCCTGCACTGTCACTAGCATGAGCCTTTCACCCCTGAGTAGATGCACGCTTCCATCTGTAAAGTGATATGGTTGTTGGACAGTAGAAATAACATAGTTTCTGCATGAAATGCTCACAACAAGGTCTGTGAATTAGCTTGAGTAATGAAATTATGAGCACCATCAAGTTCCATTATATTCAAGAGAAGGCAGACATCTCTACAGCCAGTATCTCTAAAACTGTGCAACTCACACCCAAACAATCAAGATGGATTAACAGTACAGCAAGTAAGAGGAAATGTGTGGGGGGTGAACTGCCTCTTTAATTGATAAAAGGGAGCAAGTTACTGGAGCGTAAAGGCACCTTGGTAAGTTAAATCCCTAAATAAAAAGCAGAGTTCACTGCGAAAACACCTTCACTGAATAGAGTGTGTGGCTGAGGTGCTTAACAAAATAGTAAAGGCGTGGTTGTTTTCCTTTTATGGAGTTCAAACTGTGTCCTTTGAGCTCTCACAGCCATGTGTATACCTACAGGAATGTGTGCCAACAAACACAGGTTATAAATCCTGCTGATAAAAAGGTGGAATTTGAGGGGAGGAACCGTGTGGGACTGTTCCTGGATTTTACGCATGTGATTTGAGGAGGAAATAGGTAGAATATTGAAGAAATGTGGGGCCTCGGAGGAAAGATTCAACCTTTTAATCAATCAGTGAATGCTGATAACATCAAGTACTCCCTGAGTTCAATTTCAGTATTTCTAGAATTGGGTGTGTACAATAAAATAACTTGGATGCTGTGTGCATTCAAGCTTGAAATACGGGAATACAAAGTGACTGGAAAGATCAAATGACAGGAATATAGGGCATTCAGATAGTGGGAAGCAAACAGGGGCATGCTGGAACAGGTCAGCAAAATTGCTTTGAAGTGGAATGTTTACTATAAGTTTGAAATATCCCGCCTCTTTATTTTGAATAATCACTTTGTATCAACCAAAGTTACTCATGCTCAGCCAACCATCCACACACATCTGTCATCTAATGGTTTATGTGTGTGACAGTACGGAAAGTCCAGTCTCAGTATTTGAGAAACAGTCACAGAGTCAACATATGGAGCTGCTGTTTTATGACCTTGTTCCTCTCACAGCGTGTTAGGATGACTTAAGGCGAGACTGGAGCACATCCTCTTTAAATGGATAAATTAAGTTCCTCTCTGTTACTGTCCCTCTTCCTGTCAAAGACAAGAATACACAAGCTGTATGCGCTTTGAGGGACACTGATACTGAAAATGACAGATGCTTTAGATATACTTTAGATTTACTTTGGATTTTTTAGCTGAGTTTCCATTCAGGAACATTTAGTCCCAGGAACTACTTTTCACTGACTTAAAAGATTTCCTTCAACACTGAAGACCTGCAAACATTAGGCACGGGTATTTTTCAGCTTAATCTCTGATTGGCAGTGATCTCAACATGAAATGCAGGTGGACATACTAATTTTGACCCTTTCAGTGGCGACAATGAAGGCTTGTTGCCCCCGTTTTTCACTTCTGTTACCCTTTTTCATACATGTGTGCTGCGTGATTTGACTCTGTTTGACTTGGTGTATCTGCCCAGCACCCAGTTGGAAGTGTGTATTTAACTGATGAAGTGCTCTGCTTTAGTCGAGCGTTTGAACAGTGGATAAACTTACTTTTTATTTCCTATAAGTTCTTCACAATAAAACTCAACCATTATTTTGTTATCTTGAAGCTTTTATTATGAAGCAGCAAAATCAGGAAATGTTGGGTTTTCATCAGCTGTAACTTGAATCGTCTCCTGTCCAACGTGGAACAATAAAATAAGGGCAATACCTGAAAGTGCAAACAGTGACGCAGGAGAGAAACTAAACCTCAAACCACAGAGGTTCAGACAAAAGTCCTGAGAGCTGAAAACACGGAGACTTTTGAAAACATCTTTCTCTCTGAGTTGAGTCTAAGCTTTTTAGTGTTTAAAAAGAAAAAAAAACAGGAAGACAAACTCACTGACTGGCAATGGGTCAATTGGCAATTTTTAGCTGGTTAAAAAACCTGCATGTATGTGCTAATTTTAGTATAAAAACAGTATTATTCTGCTGATGTTTGAAAAAACTACGATTGTTTTTACATTTTTCATTTCATTTTTGTGTGACTATAAAACAACAATGAAACAACAATTACACTTCCAATTCTGATTCCCACTTGATTTCAGCATCATCATAAATGCTCTAAAAGGCCTGGACTTTGTCAACAGTTCATTCTTTGTATGTTTTCTTCTGTAACTTAAAGTAACTGGTTTGTGGCTGCAGATTTTTAAAAGTGATGGCTGAAATAAAATGCTGTGAGTACTCGACTCAAATCAGAAATGTTCCACACTGCAAACTCCACGCCCAAAGTTCCTGTCCTTTTAGCAAGTATTATGCTGGAAATATACTTGCTTTTAACTATGCGTTCGCATACGCACCCCTACGCATCCCTACGCATCCCTATGCATCCCTACGCTTCATGGCTGCCTTGCGTATCCTGCGTCCATTTGGAGCGATGGTTGTGCGCGTCCTCAGAAATTAACGCGACGCATACACGAACGCAAACGCATGGTTAAACAGCAAGTATATCTCCGGCCTTATCCTTGAAGCAGGGACTTTTTGTGTGGTAAAATAATGTCCCTGGGAGTTCATTTCAACCCTGGTCCCTGCAGTGGAAACACACTGGGTTCGTCCAAAGGTTCCTGGTCCCTGGGGAACATTCCTGCAGTGGAAATGCAGCTTATGTATGTGAATTCCCACTCCTGTATTAAAACTAAAATGCCTTGTTCTGGATGTTTTTCTCTTGCTTGTGCAGAGCTCTGAAGGTAACATCACATGCAGTGCAAAACCCACTCTGGTGTCACAGACGTACTACAGACTGGACCTCTTCAACAGGCAGATGAGAGATGTCCTTTTCACCGCTGTCCTGGTCACCACTCTTGGAAATGACACGCTGGGACACTTTGGTACCTCAGATGGACGAATACTGCAGGTACCCATGTGCCTGAAGATAAAATAGTAGAGTTATTGTGTGATAGAGTTTGTACATCTGCCATTCTAATGTATTTGAATCATACCAGATTTAAAATGTCTTAACAGAATATTTGTTTATTTTTGCTGTTCCAAAAAATGAAAATCTCTGTCTCTCTCTCTCTGTTTTGTCTGGCTTAGGTGATCCTTTCTCAGTACAGGCCAATTGTTTTTGCCAACTATTCTCTGGGAGATGCCGAAGTGTCCAGGACAGCAGCTGTGTACTCAGATTCACTTCTCTTTGTAGTTGGAAATAAGGTACATTTTGTAATACTGCTTATCTTCTAAGGGGAAAAGGTGTGCGTGTGCAAACAGACCAACGTTATAGCACTTCTGATTCTTCATCAGAATCAAAGAGGACAAAGACATAAGGCAAACACGTACAGTATATGATCAGTCTAGACTTGGTTGAATAGGATTTCAGATCTATTGCGTAATGGATGAAGGGTGGGAGAGGTCCAAGTGCCACACCCCACTCACTGTGATCACATCACAGATAAAGTTCTTGTGCAAAAAGTACAAGAAATATGATAAGTTCAGTTTTTCATTTAGATCAAAAGTCTCATCTGTGTTAAAGCCATTCCTAGGTAGTCAGATACTGACATTCTGGGTTGGAAACTGGCTCTGATTGGTTCAGGTGTGGTGCATTCTTGCAAAAGCCATTAGGAGCACTAGTGGGAGCCATGATTTATTGACATATTATCTGTTTCGTGTACTATTTTCATGGAATAGTGACAGTTTCAGCAAATATGACAACAAAGTATATTAATATAAGTTACCAACTATAGTTTTAAGAGTGTGAATCCAATATGACTATGGCACCATCTGTATGAGGGGGTGAGATTTCCTCTATTTCTCAGAACTAAAATGAAGCTGCAGAGCCATGTCTAGCATCATACTGAGCAACAGCATAATCCATGTTTTCCTGCTGATATTTTGACTATTTTTTTTCTTATTTACATCTGGCTTATCCCATCCTCGTCTTCTTCTCTCCCTGGGCTAGATGTTCAAGGTGCCCTCTGCAGGGCCGGGATGTGCACATTTTAGGACATGCTCCATGTGTTTGATGGCTCCACGCTTCATGAACTGTGGCTGGTGTTCAGGAGTCTGCTCACGGCCACATGAATGTACCTTGCAGTGGAACAAAGGCTCTTGTGCTCCTGTCATAACAGAGGTAGATCTGCTGCTAGGTGTAACTGATTAGCCAGTGCTTGAAGTTTAAACACCATGAGTCATACGGTGATTGTACAGAGATACTGAGTGGTACTTTGGATCATAACCCTGATTTTATCTGCAGTTTTTCCCGAAAATGAAACCAGCTGGAAGTGAGACAGAAGTGACACTGTGTGGGTGGGAGTTTCAGTCTCCTCTGCGACCTGCCATAATCAGCGGCAAAACCCACATCATCACAGTGGGCCCTGAGACCTCATGTACAGTCCTGCCTGAAAAGAGCAGTAGTGAAGTGTGAGTAGCACACATGCACACAATGCCACACACTATTCATTTTCTCAGCTTTTATTTTTATGTATATGTATGTTTGTTTATGCTTATGCTTTTATTTTGTATATAGCTTTTATGAAGCACCGTGCACTGTGACCCACTGGCAAGTTAACTAGGGAAGAGTGATATTAATTGCAAGGGGGTGCTGATAGGTCAGTTTTTATGATGACATCATTCTAAAGGGTGCCTGACATTCCTGTTATTTCGGTATTAATTTAAATGGCCAGGATAACTTACCTTATATCTGATACTGATGAAAGGGAAAATTTACCCCTTTTCATAGGAAGTGTCCAGTCAATGTTGATGATAAATGTAGTTCTTTCTGCATCCAGTGATGTCACTGGATATAAGAAAGAACTAGAGGTTTGCTAGCTGGATTACTAGTCTCAGTGAGCAGGAAAATTCATGTATCTGGTCAATATAGCATGCATTAGCATTTCGACATCCACATAAAAAGCGCTCAATTTTACCTTTGACAACATTTATTTATTTTATTTAAAGATAATAAGTTGTTGTTTTGGGAAAGTTTTTCAATATAATGAATTACAGGATCTTTTTTATCACATTGGTGGAAATTAGCTTCCATCGGAAGAAACAGTGCATTTCATGGTGGAGATGAGTGTAACGTGGATCTAGCTGTTTGTCACTGTTAACGTCACTGTTAATGGAGACTCCAGTCTGCAGCGTAAACCACAAAACTATAGAGTAACATTAAGCTTATCTTTCAAAGAAAGTTTATATCACTTCAACACTTCTGTCCATACCTGCACCTTCCTTTTGTAGAGCTCGTCTGCATGAACACTTCCTTTCTTTCTAATGTGAGTCTGCATCACCCTTAAATGGCCCAGTTTTTCAGCGATTCATGCCAGGCTCAAAATCTAACCCATCACTGGTTATGTGCAGTAAAATGCAGCATTTCCAGACTTCATTGTGGCATAAAAATCCTCAAAACAGTTTTTTATGTAAATGTTATTGTCATATTGCTACATTTCTTTCTGTCGTCAATACAGACTAGTGTGCAAGATTCAGGGAAAAACCGAACCGAACCAGAATCTCACGATCACTCTGGATGTGCATGAGGGCGAAGTGGAGGGACGCTATTCAATTGAAGGCACAGCTAAGATACCTGGCTTCTCTTTTGTGGTGAGAAAAATGCAGTTGAAACACTAAAAAATAGTTGTGTATGTTGCATATTTGTTTAAATTTTATGTATGATATAATGTAGGTTTGTTAAGTGATGAAATATTATTTTGCCAAATCAGGAGCCGAACATAACAGAAATCAGTCCTGACTATGGACCAATGTTTGGAGGAACAAAGGTTACACTGACAGGCAGATATCTAAATTCTGGGATACAGAGAGATGTCTTCTTTGCTGACAAAAAGTGCAACATTCAAAGGTGAGCAAACCAACAGCTGTTAATGCATAACTATACATTATATTCATGACTGTATGCTGAAGGACCTCTCATATTTACAATTGTTGAAAAGCCTTGAAAAACCTTGTTTTGGCTCCACACTGGCGACAGCCATAGCCACAGGATTCAAACATGAACTGATTAAATTTTGGCGGTCAAAGGTCAAGGTCACTGTGATGTCCATCCTGTTCTCATGAAGGCGAAATCTGAGGAACACTTGGAGGGAATTTGTTCAAATTTGCTACAAATTACCCGGATGGATGAACTGATCAGAGTTTGTTGATCAAAGGTCACACTGACCTCACTGAACACATTTTTGGCTTTAAATCAAGAATTCATTTGTTAATCATGAGAAAATTCATTCAAATCTCTAATATGATAAAATGATGAGGTGATGAAATTTTATATTCAAAGGGTCAAAGGTCAACTTCACAAAGACATTATAACGTTCAGCTCTCTATCAGTCCACTACACTCCTCCGTAAAAAATAGTGTCCAACTGAAGGACAGCATGTTTCTCACTGGAGATTATTCACTAGATTCGTACATGTGTAGTGATAACTTTCATTTTGCCAGAAAGTACACTAAATAGCTTTTATTAAATTCCTTAAAAGTTTCAGGTCAATATAAGGGTAACCTCCATATTAACTTCCTTCATTATATGAGTCTGGACAGACATAGATGTAAACTTCAAGGCAATTTTTGACTGCTCTGTTTTATATGAACATTGACTGCTCACTCTTCCAGACTGGCTGCTAGGAGCTGCAAGTAATCAGCAACTGCTTCAGTTTGAAATCTTGTTTCAGCCTGGGAGAGTGTATGTGGAGGTCTTGTTAATGTTGGCTGAACTTCGCAAATCCCTGCTGGTTGCATCTGGCAGTTGGGGTGGCATTGCAGTAGGTGCTTCACCATCTGTTAGAGTGCACTATTGTAGTTAAGATCTCTGTTCTTTTCAGTGGTCCAGAGGGAAGTGGGACTTTGTCCTCAATCGTCTGCCGTACAGCAGCTGCAGCCAGTGTCGGAGAGGTACCTGTGAAAATCCTCATTGACAACTGCCAAGTGACGTCCTCTAAGATGTTCTCCTACAAGAAAAACCCGGTTATAACCTCTGTAAAACCTCAGTGTAGTTTACAAAGGTAGGACACTGACTTCTGGTCTTAAATACCCTCCTTTGCCTTATCATAAAACAAGTCAGAGTTATTATTATGTACATAACATGCTCATTCATACTGTCATACAGCGGCTCCAAACTGGTTATAGAAGGTCAGAATCTTGACTCGGCTCACAAAACGGTAGTTGAGTACATTTCCAGCACTTCTAATCTGCAGCCTCTTCAAAAAGTAAGTTAACTCTATGATTTTATCCTTGTTTACGACTTTATTGACACTTTAGACTCTACAGCTGTGACAGTAGTCATGATTTCAAGCCCTGTTTCGCTTAAGGTCTGCAATGGTACAGTGAACGCCACACATATGGAGTGCTGGGCCCCTGCTTTTCCTGAGGAAATGCCAGAAGAAAAAATTGACGTAGGAGAGATTTTTATTCACATGGATGGAAAAAGGAACCTCTGGAAGGGAGAGTTTGACTACCACCCCGATGTCAAAGTCATTCCCTTTGAAAATGATGACAATTTATTATATCTAAAACCAGGAGAGACAGAAGTTTCTCTGCATGTATGTTAACACACTCTTACACACTCTGCATCTATTTATGTAACTCATCATTCATTGTATTTAAATCTCAATAACAATACTTATTAAATCATGTTCATTCATGTATATTATTCTACACAAAACACCAGTTACCACTTGTCTTTTAACATATAAACTTCTTTTTTTCCCACGCATGTAATAGCATAGCAAACTGAATGCTGTGGCAAAATGTATGGAGATCAAAATGACCATTGGAGGAGTGAACTGCAAAGTGCAGGTTCTGTTAAATGAGCTGACCTGCAGGATTCCTAAAGGTCTGGTGATTCCCAGTGAGGGTTTGTCTGTCAAGGTGAGAGAGTCAGCTTTCAAATCATCAAACACAACATAAATCACTTTAAATTAAATGTTTGCTCAACAAATGCTTAACAAGAGTAAATCATATGTTCCGTCACCACAGGTGTCTGTGAACGGGGAAGTTTATGACGTAGGCACAGTAGTGAACGATGACACCAAAAACACAGCTACTATCGTGGGCATTGTGCTGGGCATCATTTCTGCACTGGTAGCAGGAGCTGGCCTTGCATTAATTGTGATGATTCATTTGAGGAAGAAAAAGAGAGGTGAGAAAATTCAGCTATTTCTTGATACATTCTGCTTAACAAGAATCCTTGCAATTGTGATAATTGGCAAGTAAGAGTTCCTAATATATGCTCATTGTGCACTATCATCTATTTAGTATTAACATTTATGATCAACCCCTGGAAGATTAGCTGACTGCGATGATGGGGATCCTTAAAATAAACAAATTAAGAAATGACCAACTGTGACTTTTGCTTCTCAATTTACTATATATTTTCACAGTTTGTTATTCAGGGATTTACATACATTTATCACATTTATCCTTTCAGCCAACATAGAGAATCGTTTATCAACAATGCTTTCACGTAACCGCATGGGTAGTGGTGCTGATTTCTCCCCGACTGGTGACTACAGACGAGGTGAGACGTCCAAATTCATCCACTCAGAAATCCATATTAACTGTTAATCCTTCTTCCATTTGTTTATTCCCTTTTCTTCTCCCTGTGCGCAAAACTCAAGGATGTACAGGCATTTACGTATATAAATTCAATAAATCATTGGAGTTTTGCACAGAGACTGCTAGATAAGTACTAAAATGTAAAACATTGTGCCGGTTCATCAGGGGTGACAGGATTAAGAACAACCTGAAGAAATAGTCATAGACTTTAATTCTAGAATAATTGGTTTCCATCTGAGTGTTAGATGGTCTCCCTTTAAGACATATTACATTTTTATTTTGTCCCATTCATTTCCCTCTGTTAACATAGAAACAAACTTGTTAGGTTTTTCTTGTAGTGAAGATTGTATGAATTTCACAACCAACTTGAAAAAACAGTCAGAGTTTTCATGGGTCTGTAAAATGATTTAAAAAGTGTTCAAGTGTGAAAAGGACAAGACATCTTCAATTACACAATTTGGATTTGCAGGTTTATTTAAGAGATTAATTAATATTGATTAATATGACATTAATTAATGTGAAATGGGTCTTAAATTGCATTCACAATGGTTCTAAAAAGGGCTTTCAAAGTCTTAAATTTAACTTGCTGAGACCTGCAGACAATCTGTAGTCTGTTTGGTAAGAGTAATAACAAAAGATGCAATGGTATAACGGCTTCATGGTGTGAATGTTTTCGTCCATTGTGTGTTACAGTCGACCTGTCCAGTCAAACATCTGGTTCAGGAGGAATGGCCTTCCAAGGTTTATTGTACGCCGCCAGCTACGATCATCTGGCCATTCCTTTAATGCCACGGGACAATATCTCAATGGTCAGTCTGAGTTCCGATCTTCTTGAAGAGGTCAAAAATGTCCTGATTCCTGCTGACATGCTCCGAATTGAGGATAGCCAGATTATTGGCAAAGGTAAGCCTCTTGTCTTTTAAATAACGCTTGTTTTTTTCTTTCTTTTGCATATTTTTAACAACATTTTCATCCTCTGCAGGCCACTTTGGGACAGTTTATCATGGATACCTGATAGACAGCAACAAGCAAGAGACCCACTGTGCCGTTAAATCATTGAACAGTATGTATATAATTGAAATGAGCCTGATATGGTTTGTGGCTGTTGGACTAGTGTGTTTAACAGTATGCATTGTGTTAACAGGGATCACAGATATAGGAGAGGTGGACCAGTTCCTCAGAGAGGGCCTCATCATGAAAGGTTTCCACCACCCGAACATACTGTCCCTGCTGGGTATCATGCTTCCTAAAGAAGGGCTCCCTCTGGTGGTTCTACCGTATATGAAGCATGGGGATGTGCGTCATTTCATCCGCTCTGAGAACAGGGTAAATTACGCAATGAAACTCTCTGTGGACCAATAGGGTCATGAATATTGGCTCTGGTAACCTGTGTTTTTCATAATGGATGGGTCATCTCTGTTTAATGGTTCATTGTCCTCCACAGAACCCAACAGTGAAAGACCTGATTGGCTTTGGGCTTCAGGTTGCTAAGGGGATGGAGTATTTAGCCCAGAAAAAGTTCGTCCACCGGGACCTGGCTGCTCGTAATTGCATGTGAGTATGAATCACACTGATTACAGGCCCATGACATGTCAGTGGAGAAACTTTGTCACACTTCAGGAGGTCATTTCACTGTCTCTTGTAGTTTGAAGGTGAATGCGATATAAGTTTAGGTCTAAAAGTGTACTTAAGTTATTAAATATCCTTACTGATTTAACTTAAACATACTACAATGAGTTTTTAACTGATTATGAAACAGTCTCAGTTTGATACTGATGCCTCATGACTTACATAAGCAAACAAGACCATCAGCAAGAAGATTGGGGTCAGATTCTCTGTGAAATCAGATTAAATGATCCTGTATTTATCTTTTTCCAGGAAAAGTTACAGTATGTACCATATTTTAGCCAGTTAAACACTGCACAATATGAAAGTTCCTTGCAGTAGCTTTAAGCAACAAAAACTACAGTTTGGTTGGTATTGTTCTACACTGAACTAAAGTACTTATAGCAGTAACATTCATTATTCCTGAAAAATAACTTTCACAAACTAACTTTTACATGATTGACTACCTTGTACATCTGAAGCCCTCTTGGGTGTACTCATATTTCTTTTTTCCCCATACATATTGAAGGAATACTTTACCATTTTGGGGAAATCTGAAATTTATGCATCCCACCTGTGCTTGGCAAATCTTTAATGGGACCATCACTGCTCATCGAGCACACCTTGAGTGTAAATATGTGTTTTCTGAACAGGCACTGATGTTTCCTTATATTCCTCTTTTCAGGCTGGATGAAACCTTCACAGTAAAGGTGGCTGATTTTGGCATGGCAAGGGACATCTATGACAAGGAGTACTACAGCATCCAAGATCACAAACGGGTGAAACTGCCGGTGAAGTGGATGGCCATCGAAAGCCTACAGACACAAAAGTTCACGACCAAGTCCGACGTGGTGAGTGCGCTTGATCCAGCCCCCTGAAATATGCTTTTTACAACCACCATTTGCTGTATGTTTCTAAAATACATTGTTTATCTGTTTCCCAGTGGTCCTATGGCATCTTAATGTGGGAGCTGCTGACCAGAGGTGCTAGTCCATATCCAGATGTGGACCCCTATGACATCACACACTACTTGTTGAAGGGACGCCGGCTTCCACAGCCACAGTTTTGCCCTGATGCACTGTAAGAATCACACATGTACCCTGTTCTCTACTTGCACAATGTAGTGTAATGCATTTCCATGCTATAAGTTGCCCATTAGATTATTTCCTGTCAGTGACCTTTACCTGCAAACCTGCAAAAAAAGCATTTTGATCACCTCAGTGTCTTCGATAACTCTTAGCAACATTAGCTAGCTAGTATCACCATCTTCATTTAAATTCAACAGAAACAAAATAAAACTCATCAAAAAACATTTTGGCTCGTCTTTCCACTGCTCCAGGTTTGACTGAAATAAACTCTTAATTTACTGAATGAAATGTGAAAATATCACGGGGAGAGAAGCAAGAGGAAGGGTGGAAGGGAACAGCTGCGGGGAGAAACAGCTGCGGGGAGAAACAGCGTGTACAGCCGGAATATTTTCACATCTACCTTAGTGAATTAGTGGTTTAGTTCAACTAAATCAGAGTTGGCGATTCTTGGGAAGAGCAGTGGAAAGATGAGCCAAGATGGTTTTAGTGAGTTTCATTTTGTTTCAGCTGAGTTTGAATGAAGATGATGATGCTAGCTAGCTAATGTTGCTAACAATTACCTAACACACCTAGGTGATTATCAAAATGCTCAAAAACACTACTAATATATGCCAAGCCAAATGTGAAGTGTTTAGTAAATACTTAAGAATGAAAAAACATGCAGCTTGTAATGTGGATATATGTCACACTACAATGTCCAAGTAGAGAAATGTCATGTAAGACCATAATGACATAACACAACTGTTATTAAAATTATCACAATTGTTGTTATACTATTATTATTATATTTTTTCGCTCACTTTGGTCATCATTCAATAGTTCACTGACCTGCTTACATGTTGTATACTCATGTACTTACTCATTCATTCATTTCCACATTTACTCATTCCTCAGCTATTCCATCATGCTGACATGTTGGGACCCGGAGCCTGAGTGCAGACCTACCTTCAATAACCTGGTTACAGAAGTACAACGCATCCTGTCCTGTCTGTCAGGAGAGCACTACATCAGTCTGAAGGTTACCTACGTCAACTTGGACCAGCCGAGGCCTTACCCGTCTCTGACTGGATCTGCAGATGAGGCCGAGGCCTCAGACTTGGACACGGACAACCATTCTGCCGGCTGAGGGTGCAGAGCCCTGAGACTCTCTGATGGGAACACTGGATCATCTTTAAAGTTGGAAAGCATACAAAAAAGCACAACTTAACCTGGATCCATTTATGTGTCAAATTATTGATCATGTCTACAAAACTGAGCACATGGAAGGTTTGGCTACTGATTTAAAAGACACTGTAGGTACTAAAAACTCTTATTGGAGCTGAGGCATGCTGGAAGTTCCCTGTCCCTGTTACTACATACTTTATTTGTAGCAAAGTAGAGAGACCATGGAGATGGAAGTAAATAGTTTTTTTTCTTCAAACATCTGAAGCTCAAGTGTGAATGAGACAAAATGAATGTAAAACGTGCTTTTGTTCTTTGTCATTTGTAGAATAGGATGTGGGGTTACATGAGACTGTGCTGTCATAGAAATATATATCTGCAAGCCACTGTATTAGACTGTTAGACAGGGCATCTACACACTTAGAGAGGGCAGTTCCTAAAGGGCTTGCTTCTGAAGAACCCCCTTTTTTGAAGAAAGAGTTCATCAAGGGTTTTGAGCACCATAATCTAAAAAGGTTCTCGGTAAAACCACCTGGGTGGATTCTTTTTGCACCCTTAGATGGTGGAAAGCAAAGAGCAGGTTCTGGTTGGAACCATTACACCGTTATCTGTAGAACGTCTCATAGGATGCTCAAGGGTGAAACCTTTCACAGATGGTTCTCGGTATAACCCTTTACATTGGGTTGTAGGTAGAACTCTCTAAAGGGGTCCCAGGTATAACCTGGTATATAAAAGGTTCTGACACGTACCAAAAGGGGTTCTCCTATTGGGACAAGCCATATAACTCTTTATATGTGTATAAATGCTGACATGTTCTCAGGGGTCAACATTTTTATGTTTCTGACACATTTCTTTCTCTGATGAGATATAAAATAGATTACATTCCCTTCATGCAGACTTGATATGAGTGGCTGTGTACACGTGAAATTGTCGTACTGGCTGCAGAATAACTCAGTCCGCTCAGATTTAGAGCCTCTGTCAAAAGCTCTGCACCCACTAAATTATACAGTGAGCTGTCGGTGCTGCTCAGATTTCAACTGAGGCTCAGAAACACATCCAGTACCTGTCGCCATCACTAGAGGGCAACCAAGGCCTCCTTCTGAAGCAGCACTTCAGCTGCTGCTGCAGTGATGCCCTGCACTACAGCAGTCAGCTCAACACAAAGGTGTTACACAAACAGCACAACTATATTCATCTGAAGCCTCAGAACAAACTCAATCTATAAATTAATTCAGCATAGCATAGATTTATGTCCATGCTGCACAAGTAGGGAATTTCCTGCATGTAATTAAAATGAACTCCGCAGCATATTAGACAACCCGAGGGATTTTAGAGTGAATGCACTGATTTTTCAACTTTTAGACTGACCAAAAAAGAGATTGTGTTGAACAAGAAGCTCTCTACCAGTGGTAATAGTTTTGGTTCTGGTATACTTGATTTTTGTTATTGCTGCATTTTCTCTCCTTCCACCCAAGATTGAACTGATGTAATTATTTCTTTGCTCTACGTTGCACTGTAAAGAGTGTTTTTGTACAGAAAAAAATATTGATTGTGCATACTTGTCTCTAAAGTGTGTCAACAAACGAAATGTCTCTCTATGCTGTTTTTTCCTGGCTTTAATCTGAATTAAAGACTAGATTTGAGATTAGAACAGAATAGATTTGTCAATGCACAAAATCGAGTAGCAATCCTGACAAGTCATTCACACATGTCAAACAGCAATTTGAAAAAATCCTGATGGGCAAACAGCCTAAAATGTTGTTTTTTTTTGTGGTAAAAATGCAGCTCACTGCAGTAAGAGAAGGTACAGAAGTTCTTCATGAAAGTGCATCATCAAAGCCAATGGCACAGGTCTGAGGCAGCTACAGCTCCTGTTCTCTGCCAGGTGGATGAGAGAAAAAACACACACTGTTAGAGGTCTGAATTATGTCAGCTCAACCAGAGTGAGAACTGCATGCTTCTGCCTAATCTGTGTATCTAGCATTTGCAATACTCTGTATGAATAATTTATGGATCTAAAAAAAGATTTTTTTTTATCCCTTGCCTTCAGGTAGTGAAAAGGTGGCAGTAATAATGACAGGCTCTGGTTGGGTTCAGGTGGAGGTTTGGGATTTGGAAATGAGGCGGTGTCTGCAGTGAACAGGGAGCCAAAATGATGGATTTTTTTTTTTTTTTTGGGTGGTGAACAGCAATCCCATTTGAGATTCACTTTTATTTAAATCATGCAGAAGCAAACACATGATGTAATGTGTTTAAATGGTTACTGGTCAGTTACAGTGTTTATCCTTTTTCTCATTCTTAGAAATAAGGATTCCAAAAGGTTTCTTCATATAGGGCTGCGGTTCTGCCCGGAACCATTTGCTTCCAAAGAACCCTTTTTTTTTAAGGAAAGTTTTGTCAAGGGTTCTTTGTAAGATTCAGGGTTCCATTAAGAGCCATTTTCACCCAGAGAACTATTTTTA
Source organism: Lutjanus erythropterus (assembly GCF_056507025.1). NCBI lineage: Eukaryota > Metazoa > Chordata > Actinopteri > Lutjaniformes > Lutjanidae > Lutjanus > Lutjanus erythropterus. The sequence goes on from NC_139318.1 coordinate 27,634,157, forward strand.
GAAGTTCATGAAGGATTGTGAAAATCATTGAAGAGCTCTTTCATCTAGGGTTCATCAAGGGTTTCCTGTACCATAACGTGAAAAGAGTTTAAACCCCCTGATTGGGTTCTAGATAAAACCTTTGAAATATTAAAAGGTTCTTGGTAGAACCCCTGTGTATGTTCTAGTTGAAACCCTTGGAATGAAAAAAGGTTTTCAGTTGAACACCCTGAGTGGGTTCTAGATAAAGCCTTTGAAATATTAAAAGGTTATTGGTAAAACCCCTGGGTGGGTTCTTGTTTGCATCCTTAGAGGGTGAAAAGGTTCCGTATAGAACCTGCAGAGTGTTCTGAGTTGAACCATTACACCATAGCAGGGTTTCTTTTTAGAGCTACTCAAAGGGCCTTTTTCCACCAACATTGAACTGGTCCCAGTCCAGGTCAATTCTGAGCATTTCACCAAACAGAATCTGATTTGAAACCTGAAAAGTTGGTTCTCAAATGGAACCAAAAAGTAGCTGGTTTTCCTTGGGAACCGACATGGGCGTGTAACATTCTGCAGGTTGCAGTGGAACGTCCGTCTTTGATTACAGTGATTCCACTCAAAACTGGTGGAGATGTAGACTGGTTCACTAGATTACACCAAGGTACAAAACATTTTGAACAGATCCAGTTCAAGTAGAGAGAACTCACTTGGTGAAAAAGTACTGAGAGGAGGTTCTGGGTGGAACCTCTCTGGTTCTGAGTACAGCTTTTTATGTTGGGTTCTAGATAGAACTATCTGAAAGGGTTTCAAGTCCAAAACTTTATAAAATGTTACACCAGTAACCAAAAAGGGTTCTCCTATGAGGACAAACTGAAGAAGATTTTGTGGTTCTAGTTAGCGTCTATTTCTAAGTGTGCAAAGTGTCAAAGAATTAAAAAAAAAGATCTGGCTACCACTAGTTAAATTCAGATCTGTATAAAAGGGAGAAGATGAAGTGAAGAGTAGGGAAAAAAGATAAAAAAAATAGACATTATGACCGTCTTATGAACCCACAGTAGGGAAAAGACACAGTTTGTACGTGTATCTCAGCCGAGGAGGCCACCCAAATAAAGCAGATCAGACAATTTCTCCGTCAAGTGCCATAAAAGCTCCCAGATGCCAAGTCTTTAAAACAAGTCTCTGACTAGATTCTGTCCTTTAACTCTTCATAATGTCAACTCTCAAAGTGATCTTTTAATTAACTTGCCAGCTTCTGGGAATGTATGAAGCCAATGGTGTTTGAAATAAAATTTGGCGTGAAACAAGGACACTGGCATCGAAATCAAAACTTGAGATGAAAAAAAGAAAGATTGGCATCAACTTTGGGAAAGAAAAAAGAAATTGAAAATATCTGAAGCACAGTGGCATGAAACTTTTTGTTGCTCTGTTTTGACTATGAATCTATTTTTCTTATGATTTAGATCATTTTAATATATGCTGTCTTTTTTTTGAGTAAGAGTTGGCTTTTTAAAAATTTATTCCCATGTTTACTTTTTCTGTTCAGGTTTTGATTTCAACACAGAGAACAAATGTTGGCAGCAACCAGGTTTGACCCTTTGAACAGACGCACTGCAATACTGTAAAAGTGAAACAGGTTATTGAAGGAGAAAGTAAGCAGTCAGCTACAGTATGTGTGGATAAGCAAATGTGCTGGTAGAAACATTGCTGAGTTTATAAACTCCACTTTGTGCTCGTTGAAAGAAAAGGAACTGATCACCAAAATATTCAATTTGCATGTCAGTTTTATCACTTGTGTTAGAAAATCACTAAGGTAGTTCCTTGGCTTCTTCAGGGACAGGATTAAGGAGTGATCCACAATTGATTTAATCATAAAATCATACAGTTGAGACACTTGAAACAGACACATAAAAAAAGAATGGTCAAAATTGAAACAGCAGAGGCTGTAACATCCTAATTTATAATCCCTCATGTGCAAGCTCAAGGGTTGCAGCTCCAAAAACACTAGATTCTACACTTCCCGTGATTCAACCTGAAAACATTTGATCTTTTGAGCCTGCATTTCCAACTCCATACACTCCCAGTCTGAGACAGACATAACATTTGTAGTCTTCATGACAAATGGTATGGAAGTTAGTCATGGGAAAGATTCCTATGTTTACTTGAAGTCGCAGCCTCTCAGATTTCAGTCCTGTTGATTTGGTGACACCTGTAGTTACTGGTGGTAACAGCAAATGCGGTTTAATACTACAGGTCAGGCACTGCCAATGGCAGCAGAACAAGCTCTTGCTGAATGCAGTAATTGGCCTTTTTTTTTTCCCCAACATTCTGTGAGTAACTGTGATTTGAGTTTATGCTGCACAAGGCATGGGTCTGTGAACAGCAGGCCACAGTGAAAGGATTTGGTTACATCACTGATAACTTGGAGGTGATGCAGCCTGTCAGATGCATCTCTTCATCCAACAGCACACTGTGGCTGATCCTTCTCGTTCCATTACAGCCTGCAATCGTTCAAACTGACGTTGAATCAATGTCAATCCATGTTGTGCCATTTAAATGCCTTAAATGCAAAGCCACAGCAGTAGGAAGTGTTCAGTTTGCATTAGCAGCAATCTTTGAACGTACGGCCACTTTCTTAACGACTTAGCATTTTGTCTTCATATGCAGATATCTGTTTACAGTGATTACATTAGGAGTAACTTAAAGCAGCATTTTTTTCTGGAATGCCACCACAGACACCCAGTTTGTAATACTACAAATATGTAAATATTGCCATATTTTTTAACAATTAATCACAAAAATAAGAAATAAATACAATAAAATAAAAACTGCATTACTTTCATCAGTCACAATCACTGTTGCTTTACATCTTTAGGCGATATTAAACATTTATTTAAAGACCAACTCCAGTGAAATCACATGCGAGCCAGCCCACATGAGAAGTTGGATGTAGCTAGTGACAGTGATTAGCCAGCAAAACAGGGGAGAAGAGGTGGGGGTTGAGGGTGATGGGGTGTGTGGAGAGGGTGGGGACTATTTGCATATTCATGAAACCATGAATACTAAATGAAGGCGAAGTGTAGAGTTATATAAACGCCATTTAAAATAATTTGAATGTATTTCGCAAAAAGACTGAGCTGTATGGTTGCAGAGACGGTTGTGTAAGGATTAAAAAGTACTGTCCATTGACAATATAGTTACACTCTGACTGTTACATTTGGATGAATATACCTTGAACGACAGACTTTAATGACATCCATGGCATCGATGTTAGTCGTTTCCTGTGCTTTGTGTTAAGTCAGATGCGTTGCAGCTTTGTGGAAAACCCGGGCTTCTCACTATGTGTTATTATATACAGTGTATCATTATATAATGATTTGGATGTTAATATGAATGCTATTTAAAGGCAGAGGGTAGTTATTACAGTGACGCCAATGTGACATGAATGTGGCACAAGTTCAAGTCAAGACAAACCAGATGACATCACCATGTCATCAGCATAGAATTGTTTTCACAGGCTGAGCAGCACTCCACATGAAGAAAAAAAAAAAGATCTGCATGAGTTAAATTCCTCTTCAAAGAAGTTTGTTGCTGTAGAGACAAGAAATTATTTGAGGAATTATTGAACCAGCTGTCACTGAATCAATCAAAAGCCTGGTTACTCTGATACATGCACACACTCACACTCACTCACTCACTCACTCACACACACACACACACACACACACACACACACACACACACACACACACACACACACACACACACACTACCCTATCCAAGTGGCACAGTGTGGGGGAATATCTGCACTAAAGAAGCTGAGAGCAGATCCCTAAAGTGTCTGGTCTAAAATTCCTTTTGTTGTCTTCAAGTGTATATATTTATAAATATTTTACACTTTTATTTCACACTGCCCTGGTTTTGAAGCAGGGTTCGGCTGAAATCTGCGAAACTGCAAATATCATACAGCAGCTGTTGTGTGATCCATGACGAACTGGACAAGGGAAAAGAAACTGTGGCTGGTTCCTGTCAAGAAATGCGAGGACACAAGAAAAACACGATTAGGACAGCTATTTAGCACTCATAGTGTAAATTGGTGAAATTTTTAATTAAATCAAATCTTGAATCATTGGTGAGGGGACACGAGAAGAGGGAAATGTGTTCAAAATCAGCTTCTGTGCAGACATGTCCTTTTTATCAAGCCAGGAACTGCAGCGATGAACACCCAGCCAAGATCGTAAATGGACCACTGCTTTGAAAGTGCCAAATCTGACTGTTGCCAGTTTGGATTAGCTAATGATGAACGGAGTGAGCTTTGGCATTCTAGATGTGCATATTCAGCCTGATGAAAGCTAAAAATGTTTGCGACCAAATAAATTCAACATTTGGTTTAGGTGTGATCTCTCTTCCTTTCCATCGACTGATCACAGACACTGCTGAGAGTTTATTGGTCCACAGAGACACAATATCAAGCATGTTTGAAAACAATCCGGATGGACAAAGCTCCGTTTGTGTGTCCATTGATATTATTTGTCTGACATTCATCTGTATAAATAAATAACTAATAATCATCATGATCATAACTGACCGAGCTTTTGGCCTTTATGGTATTACCTACCATCAGATGTCTGCACTGCAGCACTCGGTATAAAATGACTAGAGGAGTGAGGAAAAAAACTTGCATGATTCACTGGCGAGGTTTTCCTTGCAGGTGTTTTGAACTGGGCTTCAGCGTCTGAAATTTTTCAACATCGCTCAAGGTCTCTGAGCTTTTCAAAATGTTGAAAAAGTCTGCAGAGGAAGACGGCAACAGAAAATATGAGAAATGCATATTTAATTAGTCACAAACAAATGTACACACGTTTGGCCGTCTGATTTCTCCATTTGTACTTTTGGAAAGAATGCTGTAACATTTAAAGGGATAGTTCGGATTATCTGAAGTGGGATTGTTTGAGGAATTTATTCCTAGTTAGTTTATTACCTACAGTAGATGACAGTTGACAAGCCCTCAGTTTGGAGAAGCAGAGAGGAGTACCGGCAAGGAGGCTAAACAATGTACTGCTGTGGACAGGATCAGCAGCAAAACATACTATAGCTACCTAAAAAAAGGCTCATCTAAAAAAATCTACACCAGTTTAAGGGTAGACTATATTTAGAATATTTTCACTTGCTGTCAGACAGCCTTTTCCGAATGGGAAATTTCCATTATATAAGCCAAATATTGCTCTCCCACGCTCAACAAGACAACACTGGTGTAATCAGCAATTTCACCTCAGAGAACATTGGAGTCTCCAGTCTACTGCAGCTTCGATCTTTTACTTTGTTTGTGTTATTGTGTGATTTAAAAGGTTAGTTCAGATTCACCAAAGTCGCACAATAACACAAGTGAACTAACAGATCAAGGCAGCGGTAGACCAGCAACTCTGCAAGGTAAAATTACTGCTTTCATGTGTGGAGTTTTGTTGAGCAAGAGAGACTAATATTTGGCTTATATAACAGCAGTTTCCCCTCAGAAAAGGCTGTCTGAGGTAAAGAGATGAAAATATTCTAGATATAGTGTACACTTAAACCGATATTGATGTTTTTAGGTGGGTTTTTAAGGTGGCTAAAATAAAACAAAGCAGCACTCCTCGTTGCTTTTCTGGAGGCGTAGCGACCTCCATCTACTGTACTTAATACACTGACCATGGATAAGTGCCTCATACAACCCCACTTCAAAAAACCAAACTACCGCTTTAACAGCACAATTCTAAATTTTAAACACTTTCTAAATTTAAAGTGTTATAGTACCTTTTTCACACAAGTTCCAATATAAATGCATAAATTTAAAGCATCTTCAAAATGATTATAATCACCAGTATGTTAACATTAGGTTTGTTGCTTGTGTCTTCGGTGAAAATCAAACCTATACCATGGTTCTGTATTTTCATAAAATCCTACATCTTTATCGCCATTTTTCTTGAGTAATGGACTGAATCCTTTCCGATCTAAAAGCCTGACATCCTGCGCAAAATATCTTGCAAGTGGGTTTGTAGCCTTTCTCACACTTTTGTTCTCTGAATTGAATCTGCTATCCTTGAGCTTGTGTACCATCAGTAGATACCTGAATAGCAAGGCAATCTTCCTCCCTCTCCCTTGCTCTTCTCCATTGTTGCATCGCATTCAGAGGGAAGATGAAGAGCTGGGAGGTCACAGATGGAGAGAAGTGGAGTGTTTGTTCCCATATCTGCTCTCTGAGTGAATGTCTCCACAGATGGGATTATATTGAAAGGCAAACACAAATTTGCAGAGCAATGAAAGTGCTTTAGAGGCACAAGGCCACGCCAGGCACACAGCTAACTGTACTTGTTAAGAGTTTTTCATCATCCATCTTGTTCTCTATATGCCAAGCTGTTTTGCAGTTTAAAAATGAACACTCCGCTGCTGCATATATTTATATTATGCATATCACATACGTTCAACATACTGAATGCGTTATTAAAATGATCACACAAATACAGACCTTCAGACTATCTACTGGATCTGCGCTGACTTCTCATACTGTCATGGATGCACCAACTTATAGAGTTACAACAATGTTGTACCATTAAACCCTACATTTAACCACAAAAATGTGTATTTACATGGAATACCTTTAGAAAATGTGTTTTTGTCTTTTCTGGTCTAAAAATACTAAAACTGTACACTGTTTATGCCAGCGTAGCTGAGAGTGCGTATATTCTTTATGTTTACATCCCTGACATCTCAGGAGATTTTTTTCTATGACTCATTGAGTTCATTGTGGTGTTTGTAAATGATTCAGTAAACAACCATGTTTATATCCACCCGGTCAAAAACTAAAACTCAAGTTTGATTAAACAAGAAACAGTAAAAGTCTACAAACTTCCCTGCATGACTTCTTTAATTTTCTGACGTGAGAAGAATCGTACACATATCTGTAAGCATCTGTCTATGGTAATAATATAAATTAATTGTGATCAATCCAATTGTGTGCCCTTTCATTCGAGAAAATGGAATGAAGTGCCTTCTAGTGAAGAAAACATGATCAACTTGCATATCTCCATGTGAGGTATAACCATGTGGCTGCAGTTATTCCATGTTGGCATTTGTACCACTTCAGCAGTTATAATGTCTTGCAAACAGTTAAGACAATACTGATGGCAAATGACTTCATCTTGACTGTTTTTAGGCATAGTAACTAAATTGCCAATATTTTTTGGATTACATAGTGGTTGGTCTGCAGTGTAACTGCACTGATGAATGATCCACCATCTGTTGGCATACTGCTGTGCTAGCTATGCCTTCTCCTCATCCATTCACTGTGGCTGTTTATGGATACTGCTTCAGGCCACTGGTATTTTTGGGTGACAGGATAAAATCCAGGTGAGTCATAGTCATGGCACAGTGACGGCTTGCCCATGCTATCAAGTCTCAGAAAATCAAAATGGTTATGCTAAATAAGGCAACATTTGGCATTCACTATCTGCAAGACAGTCAGTCAGACTACCCTTAAACAAACAGATGCAGCTCATTACCTGAAGCTAGGAGGAAGACAGCGACAGCATGCATTCAATGATTACTGTTGCTCATCGAGGTGGTAAAACTACACACCTGGCTGCCATTTGACAAATCAATGATCATTAATATGTAAGCTCCCAAAAAACTAACTTCCCTGTTTTGTTTGCTGGCCTACTTCTCTTCCATATTCCTGCATTGCAAACTATTTTTATCTCCAGATTTCTCCGTGTCCATCTTGATTTAATGGGATAATCAGGACAGCGCATATATAAGCAATAACATATATAAGCAATATTTTTCATCTATTCATTTTTAAATTCAATAGTATTTGGAACTCCCAATATCAATGAAAGTAGTGTATCATCGGCATACATTTACACCCTATGTGTGCATGAATGTGTATTTCTTTGTCATTAATTATGAAGGACTTATTGCATTCAAGAGGCCAATTTTATTACTGTTGCTGCAGATGACAGGAATTGTAAAACACAGGTGAGGTCGATAGGGGGAGCATTGAGTCAGGGCACAAGGGGGCGCTATCGAGCCTGCACCTTGATGAGGTGAAGATGAGGGCGGGGTGAGGAAAAAGTCGTCCTGACCGGAAGTGACCGGTATCGCAGCAGAGACCTTTAGGTCACATGAACTTGAAGCAGGACATAGTCAGATTGCTGGAGCATTAAGAACTGTATGGAACATGTTGTGCGTTAAAATACGGGTGCCCAGCCTGCTAGGGTGGATGCAGTCCTTTAAATAAAAAGACTGACGGTTCCAGAAGAGGTTAAAATTGTCAATAAAAACCATGTTGTGCACTGTGCAAGCAGACTGGAGCCATGTGAATATGGCTAAAACGACCGACAGTTCAGCCAAGCGGAGGTATGGGGCTGGAGATAAAAACACGCTTTCCACAGCCGTCCAGCAAGGGGAGAAGCTTGCTAAAATCTCGTTTTAATATCTCAGATGTCTGGTTGGAGACGTCGTTGCAGCGGACGTGGATAATCACAGGTGTGCTTCGCTAAGAGGCTGGGAATCTTGCACATGATGTCCACTACCTTAGCAACCTGGGAAACAGTATGTAGGAAGAGACTGCTGGTTCCCGGGCAGTGGTGGAAAGTCATGCAGGTCGAGAATATCAAATCAGGCAGCAGGGCTCCGTGTGTGATGGCGTTGAACTGAATGGGGCTTTGGGCTGTGCCCCGAGCCGGAGCCAGGGATCCTCTGGAACAGCCACTGGAGGAGAATCCGAAGCAGCGCCCGGAATGCCAGCAGCAGCAGGAGGAGTGGAGCTAGAGGCCGGCGTAGCAGCAGTATCAGTCGGCGGAGTGAAACCAGCGGGCGGACCAGTGGCAGCGGGCATAGTGGAGTCAAGGGGCCGACAGGACCCTGGTCCTGGTGTACCGAGGGCGTCGGGCAAATACGGAGCAGCAGCCTCCAGTTCTTCGTTGTTGACCGGGCCTTGTGTGGGGCCGAAGAGGACAGTATCCAAGTGTCTCTCAGCTTCCTGGATTTTGTAAAGCGTGGATATCCTCTGCTCCAGCTCAAGGGTCTTTTTACCGAGGTAGACACAGCTTTTGCAGCCGGATGGCGAGGTAAGTGTGACCATGGCCACTTTACCATGTGTGCTCAGCTTGTTTCTCTGATTGCTTAGGATCAGGGTGCCCGATTGCTAAAATCCTTAACTCCGATTAAAATATATACCTAAAAACATCGAGGATGTTGAGAGTGTAATGTAAAATATGGCTAAAACTAGATAAAAAAAAGGCAGTTTATGCCCAAGCTATTCAGCTGAGAGACAAAACGCTGACAAAATGCCGACGCATGCGCACACACCAAGGTGCAATAAAGTACACACTAAAGCATGTAACAGGCCTGCTGAACCACTAAAGGATATTGTGTCAGTGGCATTTTTTCCTCACCTAAGCATGAAAAGTGTATGAATGTGCATTACCAGCATGGGGCTGATGATGATGGGAGCAAAGGACAAAGAAAAGAGCAACAGAGTCAGTGCAGGTTAACCAAACTGCAACCTTCACCTGAGATGTTTCTCAGCAAGCGTTATTTTGAAAGTCAAACTGGACATTGCATATTTATTATTGCTTGGGGTCTGTTGCATGTTTTGGTTTGATTGCCCATTTAGCATATGCAAGTAGCATAAACTTAGACTGAACATTCCTTCTTATATGCGGTATAATTGTGTAGTATGTGCTGGCATAATGTTTATACTACAGTATGGACTATATGCCTATAGCAATGCATTTTCTTCTTTACTCTGGCATGAAGCTGAGCAATAATAAATTATTTACACCCACCTGTAAATAGGGTAGGTATAGAAGTTGGATGTGCTGACAAGGCAAAATAGATTTCCTCAGTCAAGGACTGTATCACCCCTCCTGCCAGCAAAACGTAGTCTGACGATTTTCTTGTACAGAATCGTGCAGTTGATATCAAAAGTCCATTTGAGAGACACTTTCCAGTAAAGTTTCATGAACAACTGTTAGGACTGGACTCAGTCATCGAGGATGTGACAAAATTTAAGTTAAATTCAAGACTGATCAACTTTTAACAAACACACCTGTAAAGAAACCAGGTTTGCTTTGTCACCTGGAAGTGCCAAAGGATCTATTTATTATTTTGGATCAAGACAGGAAAGTAAATCACTGATACCTACAACAAGTTTCCAGTGATACTGTTTTTTCTAACTTCATGATAGCCAAAGATTTCTAGTTGTAGCTAGATGATCAGTGATGATAATATTGTGATAACAGACAATCAGAGGTCTCACTGCCTACCAAGCTGGGGATTTAACAAACCTAGGCCCGTACTAAAAACAAAAAAAGAAACAAAAAAGAAACAAAAAAAAAAGTAACAATGGCTGATGATAATCTGACTCACTCGGTGCTGAGAGATCTCAAAGACACAGAGAGGTTAATCAGCTGCAGGTGCACCTCATTGACCAACTCACTTCTTCACAGCAAGTGTTCAAGTAATTTCCCCTTCATCAGCATCCTCCTCGATATAAATTGCTCTGACAATGGTTCTGGCTCCTTCAAAATGTAAAAATCACACTTCAACATTTGCTGAGACTCTGTCAAGTTTTTTGTTTCACACTGGGCCCCAGCTTTGGAAGCAGCTCAACAGTATGTGATGGATTTCAGCGTCTGGTGTGAACAGTAATGGGCTTACGAAACATTCAGCCATTTCCTGTCAGTGTGAGTGTCACATCATGTAGCTTCAGGCACATTGGATACAAATTTTCATACTTGTTACTGAGACATCAACCATTTTACAGAGCTCAGTCAAGGATACAATTGCTAGATGGGGGCGCTGAGTATTAAAACATATATCATGTTAATAATTTAAATTTAACAGTTTGGTAAATTCCTTATGAAATGATTTCTAAATACTTGCTCTTGATTATTCCTACTTAAGCTATGAAACAATGTAAGAAAATAACAGTACTTATTAAACAGTGTAGAAATTTTGTTGTAAACTTCTTGTAAAGACACACAAAGGCCTCCAGCAGTTGAACATTTTGCTGTATTAAAACTGGTGTCTGGACAAATCTGAGGAACATGGGGTCCTTGAAACACATGGTCCTGGGAACATAAGACCTTGGGAACAGAGGACCTTTGTCATGTTCCAATTACGTGACTTACAAAATCTGGGAAACACAGGGGCCTGGGAAGATAGGTTCTTTGAGAACATGGGACCATGGAAACATAGGAGCCTTTGCCAAATTCAAAGTATGTGCCATACAAATCTGGGGAACATAGGGCCCTGGGAGCATAAGACTTTGGGAACATAGGACCCTAGGAACGTTAGACCCTTTGCCATGTTCCAATTACGTGCCGTGTAAAGTTCAATCACCTGCCTGCATTAACATATGTTATTGCGTGTTGTGAATGACGGAATCAAAAATTAATCATGTTAGCTGTCGTTCGTGGGGTTTCGACAGGTTTTGTAGACAGAAAAATGTGGATAAGAGAGATTTTCTGTTATGCTGATCTGTATTTGTCTTCCAAAAGCCCTGTTGTGGCTTGTGAGCCTGTTGCTATGACAACCACCATTTGATACCAGTGGTGTGTAGGAAGGCAGAGAGATATGGTTGAAAATTAGCAAACTGCTTTATGCATGTTTTATAATCTATTCATAATTTTCATGTAAGCGTGCGTTTGTGTCGGGGGAATAAATAATATGAGTTTGGAAGAGCAATACACTCAATACTCGAGAAAATAACATCCATTCAAGTATTGAGTAACACTGGGTCATATTCCCTCCCATGATTAATTCAAGGATTGTTGTACTGTATATGCCTCAAAGTGAATACTGTGGGCACACTGAACATTTTTCTTTCACTAACTCACTGAATTGCATCTTTTGTTTATCCTCATTATGGAGATAAGGTGACCCACATCTCTCATGAGAATCAGTACCTCTCCAGTCCCTGCAAGTAGCCTATATCCAGTTTGCTAAAAATGCTGCTTATATGTAATTAAATATGGTATGTTATGTGTATGCAAAATTACTTCTGAGGGACATTCAAAGCTCAATATACCTACATAGATACAGAACAGTGGATATTGAGTAGCATCACAGTACTCACATATGTCTATGTTTTCATTTATATTAATATCAAACATGGGTATCAATAAGAAAGCATTCATTGCAACATATCTACAACCATGCAACTTAACATTTTGTTTCAGAATAAAAACCCATCACCATTTTTGCATAAATGCAATCTGCTAAAGCTGTATTTGAAATAAGTGTGGATATACCAGAGTGTAAGAAATGTAATAGTGTTGTATCAGTGGTAGCCTGCAGCAATTAGGGAAAAGAGTCCCACTGTTTATGAAAGTGGTTAAGTGCTGGTGCAGACCCAAAGGCAGCCCTCATAAACTCTGAATTAGCACAAGAGAACTGAGAGATAAATTACCTTTCCACATGAGCAGAGAGACTACAGTAATTACGGGGATATGAAACCTTTACAGGATGTTAATTTATTTATTTATTGTAGCTGCTTCGTCCCAAGAGCACAAACCAATATAAAAATGTACCAAACTAGTTTGTTACCATTGAATTGTGCTGTCTTCACTGTGTTAAGGCTTTGAAAATTAAGAGTTGGAGATTTAGTAACAGCCTCTTGTAGAACTTCTCTGCAGTGATGTTCACTATGAAATGACTGTTTGCTTTGACACAGAAATCGTAGATGCACCACCAGTTACGAGCTTATCAACATTATGGACATCCGGTCCTTCTTGCTGTGTTGTGGTAGCTATGGTAACCTCAAAGAGCACCAAATGTTCTACTTGAAGTGTGAGGGTATCATCTGTGACACTGTGCCTCCCTCCCTACATGGAGGCAAAAACAGTCAAAATCCACATAACTGCTCCAACTGTCTGTGATTTACTCTTAAAGGGTTGATTGACCCAAATTCCTTAGGATTTATTAAATTTCACACACTTCCCAATTTGAGGTGACTAAAATTTTGTTTTTGGTGCTCACACCATTTAAAAAGCTGTTGTGATTCTGGATAATTCACGGAACATAGTAACAACACTTTTCATTGCGGCTCTTTCTTTAGTAAAAAAGTGTACACATGAAGGGTTTGGGTTATACAGAGTAACAAGACAGTGTGATTTTTGACAGAAAACTTTCATTTAGTTTTAGTCATGATGTTTTGATTAAAATGCTATTTAGGTGTAGTCATATTAAACCCATCTGAGTTGTTTCAGGACATTTTATTTTATGGAAAAAACATTGCTTGTATTTTTTTTTCGACCAAAACATTAAGTGCTTTGAGCAGCACAAGCGTTCACCTGTATTCTTGTAGGTAAATATCTCCATGGCACTGGTAATGAGTCAAAACTGTATTTGTATTTGTTTTCGTTTGAACCCTTTTTGGTTTTCTTGTTCTTGCATATTCTCATTTGTGATGGATTGTGCCTGATAATCACACATGGATGATATGAATTGCTATGTGCTTTTGTGTTACTAATCTTTGATTATGATGAATGCAGGTGTTAGGACCCCCTGTGTGTGTGTGTGTGTTGTGTGTGTCTGTTTTGGTTGGTCTTTGGGTAGGGATTTTTGCTGTGGCTTGTATGTTTGTATGGAAATACATAATCATCAATAAAAATAATATTTAAAAAAATGTAATATGGGTGAACTGACCCAATGACATAAAATATTTACTTTACAATAGTGTTAATTAAAAATAAAAATATACATACAATATTCTGAATATGAAATTCATAAGAAAACACTTAATGGAAAAAGTCAATCAAGCAGAAGAGAACACTGACATGAATGTTCTAAAATAACACTGAAGTTGCTGAGTTTCTTGTTCTCGTTAATGTAAAATGCTGCATGTTGTGGGAATGTGGGTGAAACTTGACTGTACGTACAAACAATCTCAGGTGCATTAAAAAGATTTCTGCTTCCACACATGTATGAGCACATTCAAGGTTGACTGGACATCCACAATAAAAACAGTGGGGCTTTCCATTAACCTTAAGGCCTGCTCTCACAGATACGGTATCATGTCTTGTGTGTCCCAAATCTTTCAAACAGTCAATAAAAAATCATTTATCTGATATTGTTTAACTTAGTTTACCTGCACCCATAGTTATACTCTATAATAAACCTAAAACTAAAAATGTTAGTATTATCTATTCAGAATTAAAGGCTTGTTTAGTTAGTGTTACATACATCAAAAACCTTTTCAAATGTTTTCTACTTCACAATACCACAGAGGAAAAATCCCTTTTTATCTTATCTTTGCACATTCAATATATACTTTTCAAAAAACCTTAATTTTCATGATTTATTGTCTGCTAGAATTTTAACAGGCGTGACTTTATGCCTTCACTTGCACAATGAGCTATTTGTTTACATGTTCAATTATATAATCGGTACTGTTTTCTTAGAAAAACCTTTGAATGTCTTTAGAAACTGCAGTAATATAGCTGTCAAGGTCTCTGCTGATGCTTGTGAGAAGCATGCCTTCAGCCCTTCAAAGGTTTCCATCACAGACCCCATGACTATTGGTTTTGGTTTCTATGACAACTAAGTTGAACTATAAGTTGAGTCATCTTTTACGAGTTTGAGTACATGATTGTGGAGAAAAGAAAATATGTTTTTGGTCAGAAAATGATCTCAGATCCAGGTCTTCACTGCAAAAAAGGAAAAGATTATCATATTTTAAACAGTGAAAATAATCTGCCAGTGGAATGAGATTGCTTGGCTGATGTGGGAACTTGCCTTATGTTGTCTCTTTTCAAGAATTTTCCAAAAAAAAAAAAAAAAAACATGTGAGACTGCACCAGGATCAATTTATGTCAGGTCTGAATCTGAGACAGCAGAAGGATATTTTTGCAGTGTGTTTTGACACAAAGTTCTAATTTTGCTGCACACCTCATCCTTTGTTGCTCGAGTGGGCAGCTTTATTTCTTGTCTGTGTTTTAAAATATGTTCCTGAGGCCTTATTTACACATTTTCAGCAGCACATACTTGTAGTTTCTGCCCAGAATGAAAGAGAAAATGGGGTATACACCCAAAATAAAGCTTATAAGACCCACTCCTATAGGTTAATCTTATTTTGGTTGCTGTTTCTCACATTGTCATCTCCTGCCTATATATAATTCCCTGCGAAACAGCAAATAAATCTGATATGACATAAACGCAGCCCTCACTCTCTATTTCAAAATTCCTCCAAGAAGAGACTGCGAGGGATTTGAGACACAGGCGAGAGAAGACAGACATGTTGAAACAGTGAAGCAGGGGACTCACTCGAGTCCATTCATAGACTTACAAATGCTGGATTAACTGGATGCAGCCATGGTAACATAAGGATGAGCAGAGCATTGAGTAGTTTCAGAGAAGCACAGTGAGGTACTGCCTGCGAGCTTTGTGACGCACATTCCACTTTTGCGTATGCTTGTACTGTATGACAGAGAAGAAAGAAAAAGCTTTCTTGTGGATAATTAAAACTGATATAAATCACACTGGAGGAATATCCTGCACGAGGAAAAGACTGTTTTTGTTGGGAGGACCTGAGAAAAGGTCTTTTTATTTTAACCTCCACTGAAATACATAAGGGGAAAAATAACTGCATATTACATCCCCTAAACAGCTACAGCGTACTGGGTGTAACCAGTTTCTCATTTATCACGCAGCTACAATGACTGTTGGAGGTCAAATTCCACATGAATGTACAGCAATGGACTTTCAAATTAAGGGCAATACAAGTGACTTTGACCATTTTGACTGATTTCTTAGCACAGCTTCAAATAACTGAATTTTAACTGTGTCTAATAAGGGGCAACATTAGACCCCTGAAGTAAAAGTAAAGGCAGAGAATGCTCTGAGTCAAAGGCCAGACCAGTGGGATATCAATTTAGTCCACGCAAAGAGTACAAGAGTCATCAAATCCTGTAATATGATTGCACGGACTCTCCAGACACCAAACTTATAGCATTTAAATCCAAATTTACAATAATCCTCACATTACAGAGACCCCTGGAGTCTCAGAGATTTGACAGTTATCCTCAAGGTTGCTTTAAGGATCCTCGGTGTGAGATTTGTTAGTGCAAAATGACTTTTATTCTTCCTTAAAATGGCACCAAATGCTGCAATATCCATGTCCCTGAAGAGGCTGTTACTATGGCAACAGCGCACCAAAATTGTGGATCTCACCGCCAATTTAGCTGTTGTGTCAAACACAAAGACATACAATTATTAGAACATAAAACACATGAGTGGGGGAGACGGGGATGGTAATAGTAATAATACTTTTTGTTTGAGCATCAGTAACTCAGTGGTTGTTCATGCTAGATCTCTTAAACTTTGGTACATGGTATCTATATTTGTCTGAAAATAAAACTCAACTGGACATCTACTACACAGTCACTGATAATGGGAGTTAACATCAAAATGCATATAGGTCCGCTGTTACAACCTACCCCACTATGGGAGTGAGTTGTACCACTGGGGATACATGTAACAATGAGAGGAAATTTGCTGAATAAAGATCCACACTATCCAATTTATGAAAGAACATTAGTGAGGAACAGTTTTGAATAAAGTGTGTGTGCGTGTGTGTGTGTGTGTGTGTGTGTGTGTGTGGACTGTATTCCTGAGCATGCATGTGTCACATAAGGGTTCAATCACTGTCACAATTCTGACAAATATAGATGGCTGCCCGGGGGATGCAGGACTTGTGGGCCCAGGACTCACATCTTACACACTTGACCCACACTTCTTTTTGCCTTCAGTTTGCAAAGTGTTCCATGCACACAATGCGGGAATTTTCATTTTAAAGATCCCATGAATTAAAATCTATGTTTAGTTTAATTTAAACTATGTTTGTTTTTTTTATATATTTTGACTGTATTTATACATACATTGATCAGTATCTGGCCCAAAATGCTGTTTTGTAGATATTTTAGGTATTTTTAATGATATTTCATAGTTTGTATTTTTGTTGTTGATGACTCACTTTACACTTGGAGGAATTACTAAATCTTCGCCCAATGCTTTCTCGATTATAACGCAGTGGAGCATAGATGACAAAACATCCATTCACCAGAGTGACTGGCGTGATTTAATTACGCAGGTTCCTAATGGACAGAGGGCTTTACTCTGCTTTTACTTTTTGCTAAAGTAGCTAACCGTAACTGTTAGCTGCCATCAGCCAACAAAGGAATTAGGCTCAGCAGCCTCCCAGTGAACACAAACACAGGCTCCGAGACCGACAGGGAAAACAGTGCCAAGGTCCCAACACCCAGGGGCTATCTGAGCTAACACTGCTGGGAGCCATGGACTTGTACATAACCAACAGACACTACGCTGGCCGTTTCACAAGAACTATAATGAACCGTTACAACTATCTTACATAGCAAGCTGTTTTAGCATTTGGCTGGAGGTAACATTAAAGCAAAGCATCAAATTAAACTAGAGAATCTGCTACTTCAAGTTACAGTTCATTTTATCTACACTACATGGTATGTTAGACAAAAATAATCTTAATAAACACAATTTTATCTTCTTACCTGAAAATCTTTTTTTAATCACAACTAACTCAGTGTATCCACACTCCCTGTTCCCCCCTATAGAATTGAGCCATATTTTGTAGAATGGAAATAATCTTTCAGTATACATGTGCATGGATGAGGTGCTGTTTTAATAATACACTGGAAAGTCAAGTCTGAATGCTGTCAGGTCATGTGAATCATTTGACTTGTTCTAGACATATTTGACACTCCAGGCTGTCTCCTGAAATGGAGATGCCTCACCTTTTATCTTAAGAATACCCAAATCTAGGGTGTACTGGAGCTCTATTTTTTGTCACAGACTACTTTTAATGTTTTTGTTCTACTTTTGCGACTGTGACACTGGGGTTATATTTGTATTTCCAAGTGTACTTTTACCTTTAAACAGTTTCAGATGTGCCTATTAAAATTCAGGTTTTGTATCTCAGGTTGCTGACATTGTGACTGACTCCCTCCTACAGGGGAAGATTGGTAGGAGGCTTATAAACCTCCCGCTCTAAAATAATGACAGTGATATAAGGGATTCCAGGGCTCCGGTTTGTGATACAACACAACTTGTATTGCTAAGATAACCACAGTTTTGGAGTACCATGTGATACCGGGAGAGAGAAAAGAGAGAGTAGGTGGTTTTGTGGGTAGGTGGGGAGCAGGTGAAAGATGCTCCACTACTCTCTTTCCTGTTATCCCAATGGCCTTTTAGCGGCATTACTCATTTTAGGAAAGAGACACTCCTGTTACATAAGCCAAAGCTACTGCACAGAGTCTGCCTACCAGCTCAAATCCCTGTAGATCCTCTGTATACCTGTACATAATTGCAACGTGCTACCAACGGTCAGATCGCTTTCCTCTTGAAAGTGCTCCACTGCTGCATACACACAGAGGTCTCTGCAGAAATTAAAGCTTTCTGTGATAGTGTGGTAGTCTGTTGTACTTCGGAGAAATCCAGGACAAATGCAAACATCATAAAATCAATGTTTCCTTCTTCCCGGTTCCAAAAATGTACATTTTCACACAGAAATGTGAGATGGAAGAATTTAAAAATCAGGAACAGGAATGTTCTAATTCTGACAGCAGTATCGGAAAATGCCTCTGATACTGCCAAAAATACATCATCAGGTGTGAGCATGTGAGTCCATGAACTGATCTGATGCCATGTAATTTATTATATAGCCATTATATATACATACGTGTGTGTGTGTGTGTGTGTGTGTGTGTGTGTGTGTGTGTGTGTGTGTGTGCATAGCCAGCAGATATCCAGATAGCGATAATGGATGACTCCTCTCCTGTGTGCCAGTCATTGTTTACAGTCCAATTAGCAAGTTGAGATGCGAGAATGACTTGAAAGATGTGTTCTGGCTAATCACTATAAACTGATATCTGCATATGAATGCACATGCAGTTTTTTTAAAAGCTAAGAAAACCTAAATTGTTATCAGACAATAGCCGATGAGTTTCACGATTGCATTTCGACCAATGCGTTCTAGCTCTTTTACTCTCTACATGGGTTATTTACCTGCATGCAACCGAAGCCCACTCAAAGATGACTGGTCAAAGTACAGAGACTACAAGCAGAAACCAGAATGTGTTCTATACCAAAATCTTATGCCGTGTCTACAAATTCTACATTCATATACAGATTTCTGTCGACACACTAATTATTAAAACATACACACACACCTGATCGGTGAAGACTTGTGGGTGGTACCTGTTCCAGGAGTGTGATGACATACGGTGTTAATGTTTGTTGTACCTCACTTTATCAGCTCTCCAGGGGCTTGAGCCCTAGACTGATATCACCTGGAGAGAAGAGACAAAACATTCTTTTTTCCACATAATAAATTTTTATGTCATACATCAACTCTGAAGAAGAGATGCAGCCCATGTACTATTATCTGACATTACGTAGAATGCTGCTTTGGAAATGCCTTTTTCATACCCCCCCCCAGCAGCCCTGGATTCAGTTCATCTCAGGGCAGTTTGACAATAAACTTGCAGGGACCAGAACAGTCAGCATGTTAAAATGCATGTCAGAAACCAGCTCAAGACAAGAGCCCATAGTTCACGCTCTCTACGATCAATCCAAGCCCATCAAGAAGATCTCCCTTGTCTCTAAACTTAGCATTGTTGTTGGCACTGACCCAGTGAAGCGGGTGTGTGATTTTGAGATCGCTTGGTTCACTCGAGCTTTGTCTCACCAGTTGTAGCCTGTGGGATTTTTTGCCTCTCCATGGGTTGGCGTTTTGTACTTTGAAAAGGCCTGCATCAGTTGAGAGCATGCAGAGCTGGATCTTGCAGTGCTGTGCAGAGAAATCAGCAGAGTAGTGTACCATCTGCTGCTCGCTTATTAACATGATTGGAGATAGGGCTGGGCAATTGATATTGTGATATGAGACTAGATATTGACTGAGATACTGAATATTATTATATTGTGACAGGGAATAAGTGTTTTCTGGTTTTAAAGGCTGCATTACAGTAAAGTGATATAATTTACTGAATTTACCAGACTTTAATAGCTGTTCTTTTATTTGCCTCTATCCACTTAGTCATTGTACCCACATTACTGAATCAATCATCAAAAATCTCAAAAATTAATATCTTGTGAAAGCACCAATAGTCTTCCAGCATATACAAAATTGTCACAATATTAATAAATATCAATATTGAGGTAGTGCATCAAAACATTGTGATAATTGATTTTGGCCATATGGTCCACACCTAATTGGAGGGTTGTGACGACTATTGAACATTCTGTGATGGTGCCTCTTTTAATGTATGTTGGTTATCTCTCCTAGGGCTGGGTATTGTTGAAAAAATTATGCTACCAATACAAATACCTGTTCAAAGTAAAGTGATGCCCATTCCAATACAGTATTGGAGTAGCAAAACCATACAAACAGGTGGGTTTAGTCATTTAGGGATCTAAGGCAAACCAACACTTTCTCATCCCAACTTGTCACATACTGACGATTTGTCACCACTCTGCAGCGTCTGATACTGAAATAAAAGGTCGCCTTTAGACCCTGTATCTGATGTGACCAGAAAGCCTTTTTAACATGTGATTAGCGCTATGAAACACTTCCAGTCTGGGTAGGTTCAGGCACAAAAAATACTTGGTTAGGTTTAGGATGAGACCATGTTTGGGGTTACAACAATTATATGTCACGCACATCACGTCACTGAAGCGACTTGCAAAAAAGAAAGTCACATGATGAAAGTCATGTGAGGCTTGTAACGTTAAAATCAAGATTTCACATAGGACATGAACCCTTGTTTTCTAGGTGTCAGTCTTGTGTTTGTTTGAACCACCTTGCTTCCTCCATGTGTGGACTTTCTCCCCTTTTATACTGCACCAACAGCCCAGGGCAACTTAGACAGCTGCAGATGGGTTTACACTGAAGTCGCTTGAAAAGCCCAGTGCGTCGCTTTCAGCTGCGTACGGGTACTGTACCATGTCAATATTTGCTGCCATTGTCAAATCGTCAGTATCTCACAAGTTGGTAATGCCAGCCTGGAAAAAACACAGGTATAAAGCCCTTCACAACCCTTGTTCTCCCCCTTTTTTAATCCTTGAATTAAAAGATAATTTTTTACTTTTGGTGGGATGTGAAGGATGAACTGATGACTCTCACAGCCTGAAGAACAAAGTTGTCCAGTAGTTTGGTGCTACAGCAGCAGATACTTCTGTATCTCTTGTCAGATGGCAGCAGGGTGAACAGGCTCTGGATGGGGTGGGCATTGTATCGTTATCTCAGTACCACTGGCGTGGCTTTGACTTTATTTTTCAACAGTCTGTTCACCACACTGAGCTGTTTGTTCTAACAAAAATCATTTCTGCAGATGAGCAGTAAGATCACAGAATAATACACGTTAGTGGGGAGGCCCTGACACACAAATAAATTCAGCATTCTGATGCCATTTTAGCATAAGGGCATAATTCAGTTTTAAAACAAAAAAAACTTTCTTACTCATAAATTCATGAGGAATATTAAAGGGGCCTTGGTAAACTGGGGCCTAGGGCAATTGTTATGATTTTCTCCATCTGGGTACAACAAATATAGAATTCAGGTATTGTTTTACTGCAGAACTTTTGATATTAGGTACTGTGTTATTTCAGTTGATACCTTAAAGGTAGTGAGTTTTGATACCTCGCCCGAGTCCCTCCAATTATGTTACCACTGATGGTGATGAGGTGGGTCTACATGTTCTTTCCTGCTTATGCATTATCCAACGTCAATGAAGTTGTGTTTGAGCAGTGTTTTTTATACCTTCCTTACTTTCTTATTCAACTTTCTTTCTTGCATGAAAGAACTAGCATTATAAGTTCATGAAAAACAAGGAGAATACACTCACTAAAAATGTAAATGCAACATTTTTGCTCCCATTTCTTGTGAGTTGAAGAAAAAGACCTCAGACTTCTTCTGTGTATACAATAGGTTTATTTTTGTCAAATTTTGTTCACAACTTTGTTTAAATCAGTGTCAGTTAGCACTTCTCTTTTGCCATCCATCCACCTGACAGGTGTGACACAGAGATGCTGATTAAACATGATTATTGCAGACTGACCTCAAACTGCTCAAAAAAATGTCACTATCAATAGGGCTACAGAAACCAATCCCCCCCTTGGAAAAAGTTAGCCCCACCCTACTCTGCCTTTGATTGGCTGGTGATTGTTGCTTTTATTGGTTAGGTTGATTTAGACGTGAGGAGTGATTGGTTAAGATTAAAGTACAAATATCAGGGTAAACCAAAAATACAGAGGGTCTTGACTTTGCCTTCCTTGGAAAAAAATGGTATATGTTGCCTGAAGTGAAGTATCTCTAGTTCTGTGTCGAATAAATGTGTTTTTCCAGGATCAAACTGCACATTTTTGAGTGACCTTTTATTGTGACCAGTCCAAGGCACACGTGTGCATGGATTTCAACAAATAAGTAAAAAATCTTTTGTGTGCGAATAAGATATCTTAGATCTTTTTCGTCAACTCATGAAAAATGGTAGAAAAAAACCAAACGTGTTGTGTTTATAGTTTTGTTAAGTGTAAATTCTTTAAAAAAATCAGTATATTAAAGGGAAAGAAATGCTGCACAGGACTTCAGATCGATCACTGCAACTGATATTGAAAACCAGTGTGAAAACAAACCCGCCATGATCACATATTGCAGTTTTCTCTCTGTAGCAGGAGGTCGGGGATGGAGATTGTGAGTGTGCACGGAGAAACTTTTTTCTCTCTGGTGGTCTGGGGAGAAGGTGTCTGTTGATTGACTGCCACTAACTTCCGGAGGGACTTTGAGAGAGAGAGAGAAAAAAAATGAAAAAAATCTTTTGACCCTGCATGCTGTTGATCTGTGACAGCTTGTGCAGCCCCCCCCCCCCCCCAGCTGAGCGGTGCGAACATCATCAAGTTCTTTCAGTGTTAAAAGTCCTAAAAAAAAATTATGATGTTATTGTCAAAACATTTGCTGCACTGATGGACACGCACGTTATAGTGGTACACTGTGCATCACACACACGCACACGCGCACACCTCCCCTCCTTCTGCATCACAGCCCGCTGTTCCCATCACACGTTCACGTAATACTCCGCGAACAAGCTGACTTGTTGGAAATGATCGAGGATCTTAAATCTCTCTGATAGCACACTGACTGTGTTCGGGAAAAGAAAAGTGAAGCCTCGTCAGGGAAAAAAATACTCCAATATCAGACAGACGATTGGATTATTGGTCATCACCAGTTTACTTCAGTGAAGGTAAGTGAGCGCAATTTGCGTGATCTTTGTCTCACCGTGAGAAGATTGCGAACCAGAGGTGCCAAAAACGCGAGAAGTGAGGAATGTTGAGGAATGTTCTGCGAGGTTTTATTCAGTCATCCACTGTCTGCCGTTTTTCTTGACCACCTGTCACGTTAAAACCGACGACGCATGATTGATCCGGAAAACTTTTGCGGCATTAAAATATTATGGTTGTAATATCACACGTGCTCACGTGATTTAAGAAAGCTGCAGGATAGTTTTCATGTTCAGCTGCAACATGATGCGCAAATACTGAAGGATATTTAAACTGTAAATGGCACCTCAGCAGAGAGGGTGTCAATTCTTGGGCTGTAATCGGTGAAACCTGTTTTGCTCCTAAAGTTTACACATAATTCTGCTCATTCAACAAGTTAACTCGCATTATAATCTCTATAGTTCATGAAGACTTGCTCAAACTGCGCTTCAGTTTTTACATAAGGCAGCATGCTCTCTCCTCTTGATGCACTCAGACTGCAGCACCTCTTGAGTTCACATTTTCACAGTCTCACAGTCTCGCGGTGTCCCTGCCTCCTTGTCATTATTTGTCATCATTTCACACCCAAAGAGCTTGTGATTGCAAGACCCACTTACTTTGACACCACTTCATACACCCCAGAAGGAGGGCAAGTGCTCTGACATGACAGGATAGTTAGGCTGGTGCATGTTCTGCAAGAAAGACACAAACAGGTGTGTCTGGATTTCCAGAGCTCCTTGCAAAGATTACAGTGTTGTGTAGATTTCATTTCAGCATTGGGGAGATGCACTTGGATCATTCCTAGGTAGAGCTGCACATCAATATCGTAAAAAAATAAATAAAGTAATAATTTAAAGTAATATTGCATTAATTTTGACAGATACTGTAATTGCAAGTCATTGAAAAAAACACGATGATGTGACATTTGTTGGGATCCAAATAAACATGTTTTCTTACACCTGGAGAAAAAGATTTTTTAGGCCAGGGCATCTCTGCACCACTAGCACTTCATTACAATGCTGTTTTGCCATGCGTTTTTCCTTTATCAAATAATTGCAGTTTCTGCAATTTGGAAATTGCACTTGGCTTTACTGCAGTTTTAATAATATTTTGATTAATTGTGCAGCCCTAATCACAGGGCATCACATCAGTAGCTGCACATATATGACAATTGTGCAAAAGAAAGTTTAGTAAGCTCTGCTGCACAGCCAGTTGATTTGACGCAGTAGACTTGTATGATGGTCACAAGAGAAGTGATCTTTGAAAAGAAGAATATACTTTGCAGGTGTTTTATGATACTATTGGAAAGATTTATTGCCCATTTATAAATGGCTGACATTTAAAAATTAGACAAAATATAAAGTTCATAAAGACATTGAGAATCCTTGATGTACAGCATGCTGCTGCCTGTACCACTGCCTTTCAGAAATACTGCCACCAGGGCTGCAACTAATGTTTGTTTGCATTGTTGATTAATCTGTTGATTATTTTCTTGATGAATTGATTAGTTGTTTGGTCAATAAAATGTCAGAAAATGGTGGAAATTGTCAATCAGTGTTTCCCAAAGGCCAAGGTAACATCCTCAAATGTCTTGTTTTGTCCTCACGCCAAAGATATTCAGTCAGCTGTCATAGATGATTAAACAAACCAGAACATATTCACATTTCTGAAGCTGGAATCAGAGAATTTTGACCTTTTTGCTAAAAAAAAAAAAAAAAAAAGTTTTAATTTAATTGTTGACTAATTGATGAATCAATTAATTTATGGTGGTTACATAAGAAGGAATCTTGTTTTGGGCATGAAGGGTCGAAAACTATAGCCGCAATGATTTATCAATTAATTGATTGTAAATGGATCATTAAGTTAATCACCTGTTATTTTGATAATTGATAAATCATTTAAGTAGGTTTTTAAAGAAAAGTCAAAATTCTGTGATTTCAGCTTTTTGAATGTGAATATTTTCTTTAATCCTCTAAAACAATATATTTGAGTTGTGGCCAAAACAAGACATTTGAGAGCATCAGGACAATTAATTGATTAATCAAGAAAACAAATCGACAATGAAAGCAGCTCTACAAAAAACACTAAGCAGAGGTTTTATAGACACAAGATGATACCATTTGAAAGATTTATGGCTTATTTATCAATGGCTGACATTTAAAGCTTGAACAAAATCTAAGATTTATCAAGGAAAATCATTGCAAATTAGGTTAAGATAGAACCCCCTGATGTACTATGCAGTATGCCGCTGCTTTTCAGACATTCTGACACACCATCATGTTTTTTTACAGGTGTCTTTTTTTCTCTCCTCCCTTTAGCCTTGATGGCTCATTCTGAGAAACAGAGAGAGACTCATCACTGAATAGGATGTTTAAAAGACTCATTTGAATAGAGCTGCAGCCTTTTGTTTATGTAACTGGCTTCACACTGAATTGACTGTGTTACCTGGGTCATGGTGTGTGTCATTGTGCATTCAGCTATTGCTAATTAAGTTAAAGTAGCTGTCACATAACTGGGGCACACACTGTCTTCAGACTGACACGGTAAAACAAATGTAAATACAATGATTATTTGTTGTTATTAGCTTGGTCGATGTTCTGGGGGGTTTTGTTTTGATCAGTAAATAGAGTTTCAGCCACATAAAGTGGCAGCAGTGGTCTTGAGCAGTAATGTCAATGAGTACGCAGAGAGAGAGAGAGAGAGAGAGAGAGAGAGCTATTCTGTGCAGACAGTACCATGGTGCATACTGTAGCACTTGGTGACCATGGCAACAAAACAACATCAGAAGAAACTGGTCAGATGAGCCAGTGATGCCAGAAGACGAGATGAATGGTGGACTCGAAGCACTGCAGAGACAGACACAAAGGAGACCTGATTCATACTCATCAAAATCTTCTTCTTCTCGTCATGGACTTGGAGAATAACAAGCGCATTTCTCTGCTCCTGTTCATGTCTGACACAGTGTCCTTGAAAACTAGAGGTGTAAATGTTTTCTTTGTGTCCTCACGAGCGACATTTAGACCATAAACAAGGCATTACAGGCCTTAAAATTTGGCTCAAACATCATCACCGCCATCTGCCCCCTGTCACCAAGCCTGTCCCTTTGAAGAAAGGCTCTGCTGTGGCCAAATCCACGGCTCTCTGTGGCCTCCTGCTGCCACTGTGTCTGACATGATTTTGACAAAATAATATCAGTAACCAGGGTTGAGAAGTAATGGATTACATGCAACAGGATTACACAAGTAGGCTACAAAAAAGGTAAATGTTTTCCATTACACTTACAGATAAAAAAAGACATAATCATTTTACAGATACATTTAATAAAAATGGGGATTACCAGCAGGATTGCAAAGTTAAAATACATTTTAGAATAAGGAACAATGTACTACCATACACACATTACAACACTTCACAAGTTTCTCAACACCACTCTGGTCTCAGTGAAATTAGTTTATTTTACAGTCAGTTCAGTCTTGTGAACTCCAATGAATACAGTACTTTCACTGGGTGGAAATTTTGCCATTATTTTGCCTTTAAATCAAAAGAAGAAGAGCATCACAGAACAGTTGTGCCTTCAGCTATGAACATGCTATCATCATCCAAGAACTCAGCATCTAATATAAAGAAACATTTACGTGAGATCAAACGCTAACATTAGCTACACGGAACAACAATTAATCTTAGCTACTCAGACCAACCTCTAACGTTAGCTACACAGACCAACTGCTAATGTTAGCTACACAGACCAACCGCTAATGTTATATATACAGAACAAACGTTACTTTTAGCTACACACACCAACCGCTAACATTAGCTACACACACCATCTGGTAATGTTTGATGCATAGACCAAGCACCAAGTTTAGCTAAACAGACCAGCAGCTAACGTTAGCTTCACAGGCCAACCACTAACATTAGCTACCCAGACCAACAGCTAACATTAGATACATAGACCAACCGCTAACTTTAGCCACACACACCAACTCCTGTGATTGGCTACACACACAAGCCGCTAATGTTAACTACACACACCAGCTGGTAATGTTTGATAGGTAGACCAACTACCAAGTTTAGCTACACAGACCAACCGCTAATGTTCGCTAGACAAAAATCCAGTTAGCTAGCTAAACTTTTAATGCTACTAAGGCTAAACAGTTTCACCATATTTGGTGTGAAACCACTTTGTAGTTTATAATTTGTAACAAATAGAAACCACAGATCTTCAATCTTCATTCAGTGATGTAACAAGAAATTTTAATTCAAATGGATGATCATGTGTTCCTAGTGCCCCCAGTGCTCTAAAAAATTCAGTTGTCACTTCATAAATATCCTCCCACACACAGACACAGACACACACACACACACACACACACACACACACACACAGACACACACACACACACACACACACACACACACACACACACACACACACACACACACACAGTGACATACTTCCCATTGCACACTGACACTGTGTACTAGTAGGACCCGCAACAAACTGTAACAAGGCAACAGTGACAATAGCCTTAAAAAGTGAGCAGCCACCTCTGGGAAAACCAGTATGCACCTATCCAATTTCCATCTCAGTGGGTCAGCGCGACTCAGCAGGCATCAGATGGTGTTTAAAAGTTAGAAAGCAGTCTCACGGGCTTAGAGGCTTGATGTCAGTTTGACATTGAACTAATATTTATGGAAATACACAAATGACATCAGTAAAAACACACCTGGGGTACATGTAAAGATTTTTATGATTATTTTATGACCCTGCACTTCAATATGTTGGACATGAATTTGGATTAAATATGGCAGATTAATATTACCCAGTTGTAGATTAATTAAATTTAACACCAAAATGCATCAGCCCTGGAGCATAGTTGGAGTGTCTGAGATATTGTATTATATCGTGATATTATTTTAACAGATATTACTGCTTTGGCCAGGCAGTGAAAGTCTACAACAGCTGGAACACTGTTTACCAGCCAATACTGATATGAATTAATAGAGTAAACACAGGTGTTAGCAATGATAATAATTAAGGTCCCATTAGATTTAGTGTATCAGAGCCTTTGCAGTGAGTCAACATGCACAATAGCAATAACACCTTTGTTTACCCTACTTTCATGTCAAAATGGCTGCTATGAAAAAGGTCAAATGTAACGGTCTCATACAGTGTTTAGTGTTATTTCCAAGGTTAGCTGTGCATGTGTAGCAAGCTGAAGATGTAGGAGATTGGACTTGATCAATTACTGTTGTTTTTAGGTGCTAGAACATAGTTTCAAAATATATTAAAAATATATATATATTTTCCAAACTTGTCAAACTGTCAAAGTCAAGCTGAACCAACACTTTCTTAGAGGTCAGAGCCAATTGTGTTTTATTTTCCCACGACTAGCTGGTGTGTTCTGTAAGATCATAGTGTGAAGATGCATCATCCATCCTTTGTTTTTATCCTTCAAAATGGCAGTGGGCATCTAAAATGTCACCTAAGATATCATTGTTAACAGGTGGATAGACAAATGAATGAATGATACACTGACATCATTTCTCAGTAGTATAATGCGTTAATAATTTCCATAATCTCAAATTCTTTTAGGGCCTTAGGCCAGTATAATGTTCCCAGACCTCACATCATAATATAATATAATATAATGTAATATAATATAATATAATAGCAATATTTGATTAATATTTTCTCATAGGCTATACTTTTGGAAGTTTGACTACAAACTGCATGAACAGTAAAAACATAATAAATCACAAAGACAAAGAGCTCCACCTGAATTGCTGCTTAGTTTCTCATTATGTTGTGTGAGTGTGGCTAAAAGATGGATGTCATACATTTCACCCTAAATAAATACACCCCATTCTATTCCACTCTACTCTTATTAGACTCTTTGTCAAATTGGAGCTCCTGTTGGGCTCATCAATTTCCCCTTTGTGTTTTTGGGGCTTCTTGTTTGCCTCTCTGTTGGCCTGCAGACAGTGATAAATATGCTGAAGTGTCTGGAGAAACTGATTTGAATCCTGGTGGTCTATGTGGCAGTAGGCCAAGTACCTCGACCTCAGAAGTCCTCATTAAACTTTTTCATTAAAGGAGAAATATGTAAGACCCTAGCTGCAAAAGTGAGTACTGCAGTCCAAATAGTGAGTTGGAGCTGTACACAGTATATTAAATAGGTTGAATCCCTTTTGTAACATACAATCTATGGTTGAAGACTCAGGCAGATTGCCTGCAGGAATACTGAACCTACACGAGTGTAAGACGAGTGTAACATTATACTTTGACAATGACATGTCCTACAATCTAAGTTCATCCATTTTTTTTTTTTTTATAACTCTATCAGTTATCTATCAACTGCTCTGAAAATACACACTGGAGGTAAAGTTCAGTGACTGTCTGCCTTACTGCCTGCCAGAAACCATTAAAATATTGATCAATTTAACCATCATAAAAATCTATTCCTTCTAAAAGATTATTAATAACTTCGTACGTTTCATTAACAAACACTAATTCATCCGGCGAGCATTTGGCATTAATTTTAACTCTAATAAACATGAAACAAACCAGCTGGGAATTGAAATTTCAAGGGAGAACACGGTGGCTGTATCGTTGTTGTCAGAAAAGCTCGTATTTCCATTTAGAATATTTTCTTAATTTCCGATGAAATATCGTGGTGTTTTACGATTTAGTGCAGTAAATGTATCACATATTTCTCCTTTAAAAGTTATTATTTAAAAGTATTAGTAAAACAAAATACAAGTTGCTAATTTTTGCAATATGACTTATAATAGTCTTAGCTTGAATATTATGGCCTTTACTGTGAAATAATCCAAACTGACAAGGCTTTACCTTTACCTACTGTATGCTAATGAAAAAATTAATTGGACACAGATTTGAGATCTGTTTTGCAAAAGCATCAGCTCTGCCTTTGTCATTGTCCCTCAAGGGTGTCCACAGCTAAGTTTGCTCAATGCCGAGCTCTGCGCCACTCCAGATTTGAAACAGCATTTACATTCCCATTAATGAAGAACACTTCATTCAGATCTTTCAAAAGGCGAAGATAAAAGACCCCTGATTCAGCAATAGTCAAGTGGCTTCTATCTTTTTCTTCGTCTGGTGAAGGAGAACAGTCTTTTATCTTGCTTTGAAAGGGGGAAAAAAACAAGTGCGCACAAAATTCTGTCTGACTTATCATACTTAGTGTTTAGTGTTTGGTGCACTGAGCTGCTGTGAGTCAAGCTTCTGAGAACAGGTGTAGGAACCTATGATTCATTGTGAGGTTGAATTATTGCATTAAATGGTCTCACATCAGCCTCAGCCCTTAACTCTGCTTGACATGCAACGCTATTGTCTCTTGTTGTGAGGTGGCTATTAGTGGTTGAGTTATTTTGAGAGGCAGAAAGTGTGAGCAAAGAGGCTTATTCAAGGTGCTTAGGAGCTTAGTTTAGTAAATAATATCGTGAATAGAAGGTTTGGCTTAAGCTATTTTTAAAGTGATCACGAATCTGATGATGTCTGTTGATTGAACCTTGCAACACCTTGCAAAAAACATTACACTGTAAAACATCATAAAGGAATTTAGTGGAATCGACTAACCTTCCTCGTTAATTTAACATAAAATTATACATTTTAATACCTAAGTCAGTTTAAGATTTCTAGTTTTTATTTTCAGACTACTTCAGAACTTATAAACATAAGTACGTAAGTGTTAACGATTAGTTAATGAGCAACCCCTAATCAAATTTTATAGAGTCGTTAATGATTACTACTCAATAACTACTCAGTAAGAGACACATAAAGAGTAAGTAATCGGAAAGTAATGAGGGACTACTTAGTGACTCTTCAGTATTGCGCATCACTTTTCTTTAAGGGACACAAAAAGAGCGAGTAATCATAAGGTAATGAGGGACTATTTAGTAACTTTTCAGATTTGTGTATCACTAAAAGACTATGTAGACTACCTTAGACTATGTAATGTTCAAGTAATCAGTAATTCAGGAGTTGTTATAAGTTTTGTTCCATTCGCCCGTCGTGTCAGTGTTGATTAGGAACCATTCATAAAGAAAAGGGTCATTCATGAACTAATCACTAATCACTACCTAATGATTCATTGATATTGGGTCTCCCAGTCTGTTCTCTAGTAATTCGTCATTATTTACTATGTAATTCTCCATTAGGAATTATTAGGGAAGTACTTATTAATGATTCATCCGTTATCAAGTTGTTTCTGATCATTAACTTATCATTAAGTATTCATTAGCAACTCTATAAAATTTGATTAGGAGGTGCTCATTAACTAATGGTTCACTAGCAGTAAGCTCCTCATTTGTTCCTCCCTAACTACTTAAAAGTTTGTGTATCTTATTGTAAAGTGTTATCCTTGAAAATTATTGAGTCAAATTAATGTACTCCCTAATTAATTCCCATAAGTTGACTTTGAACCATTATTCAACCAATGATCGGTTTACTTACATTTTTTAATGCTTGCATTTGTATGTTGAACCAGCTTAAAATGATTTAGAGTGTAATGATATGATAAATCATATGTAATGATAAAAGTGAGACGTGTTCCTGCTTAGTTGTTGTGTGCATCATTTTAGTCCTTCTATTGGTCTGAATGAGTATGATCGCACAAGACTGAGGCATGTGTTATGAAAAGAAATAATTATCATACCCAGGCAGCACAGTTGCGTGAATCTAGGTGAGAGCCAGAAAAAAAAACACTAATGGTGAGTTTGGGTATTGTTCTTGCAGAATTCATGCACAGGATGTGATTTAGCCGGCGTGTATCTCCCAAATGCTCATCATACGCCAGACTAATGGTGTACAGAGGGGAACGCTATTGTATGCTGCATGTTGATCAGGCAAACAGTGAAATGAAATACATCACTATTTGGGCGAGAGTGCTACAGTAAGAGACGGGCCTTTTGTTTGAGTACTTTGCAGCATTCTCTGACCCTCTTTACTCACCCTTAGCAAACATGTGTTTTACTTGTGCATACTTCTGGAAGAAAATACAGCCCTGAGTTAAAATGTCTGAGATGAGCTTAACAATAAAAGTAATGGCTGAAAAGAAGAGACTTGATCCCCCCTGGCTACTCCAAGCTGACCTACAATTCTCTGTGACAAGACCGAAGCAAGTCTGGTTTAGTATGAGAGTGACAGGTGGTTTACTTTTTACTACATAGAGTAATGGTGACTTAGCAATGCTGCTTACAGTTAAAGGTCCAGTGTAAAAGATTCACAGGGGTTTGTTGGTAGAATATGGCAGAAATGGAGTATAATATTCATAAGTGTGTTTTCATATAATCACATGAATCATTGTGTTTTTGTTACCTTAGTGTTTATCTACAGTAAGTGCAGGTCGTCTTGCACGTAGGCCACCCTGTTGCACCACTAGCGAACAAACCAAACACTGTCTCTAGATGTGCCCCTTTTGTGTTTTTGCAGGTTTTGTGGCTACAATAGGTTCTCCTACATGTTTAGAAGGGAAACCAGAGAGGTGCCACAATTTCAATATTAAATCGCAAAATAGATAGAAATTCAATTTGTTTCAGTTTCACTAATCGAAGTCAAAAGGTGATTCTGCCAGTATTTTCTCCCCATCCCCACCTACTTCCATGGAACCATCCTGTCTGAAACAATAAAAAAAAAAAAAACATTTTGAAGATGAATAACTCACCTATTATAGCCTGCAGCTGCACTTTTCACTGACAGAGTCGGTGATGTATCCAACTCTTTGACTGACCCTTGCTGTCCGCTGTCACTATGGTTATCTTGCAGCTACCTCAGTGTTTCCACTGGTAATTTTTATTTGTACTGTGTAGTATTTGACACACCTCTGTAGGACACCATA
Source organism: Lutjanus erythropterus (assembly GCF_056507025.1). NCBI lineage: Eukaryota > Metazoa > Chordata > Actinopteri > Lutjaniformes > Lutjanidae > Lutjanus > Lutjanus erythropterus. The sequence goes on from NC_139318.1 coordinate 27,667,303, forward strand.
GTAACTTGGCATGAACAGGGCCTTTTTTATTTCTCCTCAGTTTATTGTTTATTCACCCACATTGCAGCTGACTTAAGTACTTTAACTATCCCTTATGACAAAAACCCATGATCTGTTGATCTTTACAGATCAACACTCTGTAGTCTAACAATTACATAGCTGTCAGTGCTGAAAAAAAAGTTAAAATTGAAAAGTGAATTGAATTGACTTAAAATTAAAAGTCAAATCAAATCATGGAATTGGAGAATTGTGACACCCTGAGTTAGATGTGAGGTGTTTGCAATGTGCAAGCTCGCCTCCATATTGCCACAACGTCCCACACACTGGTCCTTTAATAAATCAGTGTTGTGATAATACATGTTTGGCTTTGTTTAGAATTCAGACTATGGAACAGTTTTGACCAGTGGATGTGAGCTGTGTGGTGTACAGACAGCAGCTGAGAAAGTATCACAAGTTAATCACATCATGGACCACTTCTGGTTCATCCAGACTACTCTATTATAGTTTAGATCACATGATAACGTTAATTGCCATACCTTATCATTTCCATTCTGAGATTTGTGACTATAAATTTGTACTGTTGCCTAATATGAAAAAACAAATCAATAGTGTATTGTAGTAAACATTATTTTACCCAGCTCCTGGTGATTGAACAACTTTTGGAAATCCTGGAAATCAATTCTGTGTGCTGTGGGGAGCATTCCATATACAGTACAGCTAAAATACCTTTGGTTGTCACTTCTAATAACTGTTTCCCTGACAGTAACCCAAAATAGTTTTAACTGCAGTGAAGATCAGTGCATACCGGGCCATGCTGAGAAGTTTAGGTAATATCTGGTAGCGGGTAAGAGATCTTGTTATCGCTGTCCTGAGCACCTCTTATACAGGGAGGTGTTACCGTAAATGTACATATGTGAACAAGTTGTTCCAAAGTTCTCTCCTTCAGTTATTTAAAAAAATGTATACATCTTGTTCGCTTGTGTAATTCTTATGGAAAAGGATTATTTAACACAGCGTTTATGTCGGTGCGTGATGTGCTCGTCCTTGAGCTATAGAGAAAGCTGTTGAGCACAGTGCTGTTGTCAATGCTTCAACACTTCATACTAATAGATTAGAACCAGTAAGTGTTGGTGTTTTTCACATCAGAGAAGTAAAGATAGAGAAGGGAATTTTTGTGACAGAGATTTCTCCTAAAAAACAATAGAGGATTAAAAATAAAGTAAAATCTAAAATATATTTTGTGTAAGGAATAAATGCAAAAAAAACAGCGCCTAATACAATAACCACTGAAGATACATTAAAGGAGAAATCTGTAATATATTTACCCAAGTCATAAAATGACCATGATATGTCAGCAGAGATTTCAGAAATATGCCAAGTTGGAATACTGGCTTCACTGACAATACATCAGCAATTTCCTTTGAAATTTCTTCTCTGGGGTGTAACTTGTTTGTTTGCCTTTTTTCTGTTTATTAGAGTTAAAATGTATGCAATCATCAATAATATCAATAACAGAAGGAGGAGATGTTTTTAATGGTTAAACTGAGCAATATATTAAGTCAGATGTTAGTCCAGAGTGTGTATTTTCAGAGTAGTGAGCTTTTGTTTTCAGAATAACAGGCTTAACTTCACATTGACAAACAATTTACAGTTAAAAACAGCTGATCAACTTACAGAACTCGTTGTTTGTTATTGTCAGTTTACGATGATGCTCTGCGCTTGTCTATTTGGACTGCAGTACTCATTTTGCTATTAAAATACAAGTGTCAGATCATTTCTTCCGATCCTATGAGCATGTTGAGGCTGCTGTTGTCATCTTTATTAATGCGTTTGACAGACAAAGTTTTAAATATTAATTTTGACCGGGACGCTCAAAGGTTTGTTAGATATTACAGTGACACTTATCCAATGTAAAGAAAAAGCTGCGTAATCTGTGTGCTGGAGAGTAAAAAAAAGAGTTTCATTATTGGAGTACAGCTACTTCAACACCCTGTTAATGTATTGGACTGTATGGAAATGAATCAGAAACTTGATGGATTGTTTTTCCTCCCTGCAGTACATGGATCAAAGACAGATATGCTCCATTAAATCGGTACCAATACAGAAGCTTAAACACGGAACATCAGTGGAAACAGACTCTCTTTAGTCATAATAACCAAGCAATTTACATAAGGTAACACTTTTTATACCATCGCCACAGCAGAGCTCTGTGGAGACTGGATCACAGAGTAATGAGTCCCCTTGTGGACAGTCACAGCCTACTGTCTTCAACTAAAGGGCTTTCTTTGGATTCACAATATTATAGAAACATGAGACCTGCTGCATAAGACTGTTGCTTTTAAGTAATAAACAGCAGCAAAGCACATTAATAGACCATCCGCTTAACATCGCCTATTCTTCAAATTCAATTCTTGTATTTTTAAGACCACTCTTTGTTGTAGTAGAGATAATAGTGGATGCTAACGGGAGAAATCTCTGCCTCTGATAGGGTCTTGACTGAGGCTCCAGACAGCACCTCAGTCAGAATTTCTCTACTCCCACTCTTCTGTGCTGGCTGCCATTTCTACTGTAAGGCCTGCCAAAAAACTGGCTCTGTTTTCCATACAAGAATCCTTATTTCGCCAGTAATATTTAGCTGCCAGTGGTGGACCTGTGTAGTATTCTGCTGCTGTGCAGCTGCTGTGATTCACATCATCCTCATTTGCAACAAGAGGGTCCACTAAAGGGCTGGACGATATGACTTCTAAATAATATTTCAATATTTTTAGGCTATACAATGATATACGATATATATATATATATATCAATATACGATATTAATATCGAGATTAACCCACCCAACAGTAAATAAAATAATGCCAGGCAATATTGACAAAATCAAATGTCACAATATTTTTGACCAAATACCTACAATGTCGATATGGTGCTTTTACAAAATATTAATTGATTGGTATTAATTGAGATTTTTTGATAAATAATCATTAGTATTGTGGATGAGTGGGTGAAAATCAGAAAATTACATCACTTTACTGTAATGCAACCTTACTAGGAAATGTCAACACTTATGACATATATAATGATATAACAATTTCCAAAATACCAAGTTTCATAGCATAATATCAATATGATGATGATATATTGATAAGATATTGATAAGTTACAAATGAAGGAGACATTTAATTCAAATCACTAAATGCAGCACCAAGAGGTTTGTTGCTCAAACTACATCAGATTAATAGTGTTAGACCCCCGCGTGTCCATGATAGTTCTCCAGTTTTAATGTTTAAAAAGCAGCAGGGTTATGTTATTTATTATTAAGTTATTTTGTTAATTATTTATTGAGGCTGTGAAATTGGCTTAGAAATGTGTTAAAGGACTCCATGTGGGTGAACTTCATTTATTGGGCTTTTTGTTGTTTCCAGTTAGAAATGCTATGTGGAGTGGAATGATTTTTCTTATCATTATGTTATTTATGTTGCGTTATTGGATATACAGCAGCTGAAGTCGAACAATTAATTGAAATATTATTGAAATCCCTATATGGCCAAATACAGTACCCACATCACAGAAGCTGCACCTTTTTGTTAAAAGATAAAAAACACGTGTGAAAACAGTATCATAGTGGAGTACTGTACTGCTGCAGAGATGTCCTGGCCTTCAAATCTTGTTCTCCAGGTGTCAGAAAACATGTTTGTTTGGTAGAGACCCCAACAAATGTCACATCATCATTATTTTAATTTTGTTTTCAGTGAAAATGAAAATTATGTTGCAAAAACCATTCCCACTAATTGTGAATCATATCAATCATAATATTTGTCAAGACCACTCACAAAAATCTGTATTTCTTACTATATTTGTACAGCCCTTAAATATTGGATGATAAACATTTATAGACCATCACAGGTTTGTACATGTCATTAACACTGTGATTTATCTACCCATTTACAGTCGTCTCTCTGGTTGTGCTGTCCATTGTGGACAATGTTGTAAATCAATAGCAACTCTATGGGAACATTGGATTTCTATCTGATTTTTTCATCAACGTGATAATTTATCTTATTTTTCAGGTATTTGATTTACTGGTTTAGCCAGTAACAGACATTACTGTCTTTTATTCTATCCATAAAATTTCTCTTTATTGAAAGTTTCTTTTTATTGAACATTCTCTGGACTTAATATAAAAGCTGTATCTCTCTAAGCCTTCTGTAAAAACCAGTTGTAACAGAAGGTAGTAAAATTGAATTGAACTGATAACACCGAAACAAGTAAGGACCAACAACATAAATAAAAACAGAGATATAAAAATAGAAAATAAAATACAAAACAGAAAACCAAACTTACTTGATAGAATCAGGGTGTTGGGGCATGTCCTCATGACACTCAAAACTCTTTACAAAAAGAAAGCCATAAAGTTTCTCAACAGATTAAAAGGAAATATATCTTAACTAAACCTTTGCTGAAATTTCATACAGTGTAATAGAGGATTTTATCCATATTGCTCACTCTTAACATTACTGCCATTGAGTCCAAATTGTGGCACTTGTTTAATTTGTGTTACAAGAAAAACTTAATTAATCAGAGCAAATGTGATCATGCATACATATGGTAGAATAATTGTTATGCTGATTAAATTTCCAATCATTTCCCTCCCATATCTACTTACTGTAAGGTGCTCAGCGGATGTGAATACTGTGGGCTAGTCTCAAGTACACTGTGCATGTTGTAATAACTGTGGGCAACTTCACCTTTCACTGGCTCGCTACAGCAGAAATTAAAACACAAAAAAACCCCTCTACACTTGTTCCACCAGAGCTGGCAAGTTTAATAGCTTTCTCAACTTTCGAGAGTTTTTGAAAATATAAAGAGAGGAGACAAAAGTTAGATCCACAGCACAGGGTCAAGTCCATCTGAATATTGTTCACTGTGGAAAGCAGACAGATGAATAATGCTACTGCTGCTGCTGCTGCAGTACAGAGCTGACTCACTGCAGAGTGCAAAGAAACAAGCGTTCACTGAAGATTATTATGTTATTAGAAAATCTCCCTTTTATGTTGTTTTGCTCTTGCGCTAATTTGAAATAATATGCTCCCGCAAGCTCAATTACACTTACTTGCTCTCAGATGTCTGACCGAGAAGGTTTTGCAGAGAGAAATAATCATGTGCCCAAACTGCTCCCTATAAATGTGTGCATTGATTTACTGCATTCATATTGTGTTAAGCGCAATCACAGAGAAGCAATTTCTTTCATTTCTATTATTGTCAATAATGAAACAACTTATTGCAACAATACATTTACAGTAATATTGTTTTATGTTATTCAGTAATGAGACTACAGCGGCAGGTGTTTCTGATTCAGGTGCTCACCTGTGTTAACCTCCACTTTGTGCTGTGGAGATGCGGGTTTCTCTCAAAATGATGCTTTGCTATTCAAGAAAATCTAACACCCTGGATGTTTTTGACAGGTTGTGTTGTGACAGGATATTCCCTGGCTAGGGCACGAGCTGCCATGCCATTTGGTTGTCTGACACTCGGGGAGAAGAAGGATTACAACAATCCCTCAGAGGTGACGGATAAATATGACCTCGGACAAATTGTTAAATCGTGAGTACATCTATTTTCTAATGTTGTAAAGTCTTTGGATCCTGGTACGAATGTTGCTTAAAATATGATGCATATTTCTTTTTTAACAGAGAGGAGTTTTGCGAGATATTCCGGGCAAAGGATAGGAACACCTTGAAAATGTACACCTGTAAAAAGTTCCACAAAAAGGATGGAAGGAAAGTGAGGAAAGCTGCCAAGAATGAGATAATGATCTTAAAGATGTAAGTGAAGTTTTAAGCTTCTTATTACAGAGCTTACTTTTCTGGGTCACTGTCCTGGCACTGAGACACGGTGTAATCACAAATGATCAGCGAAAATCTTTCCTAAGGTCAAACCAAAGACGTAGCAAAGTGTGGTGCAAAAAAAACGACATCCTGAAGTTTTTATTGTATAACCAAACCCTGTTCTGTATCTAGTGAGACATCATTTGTGTAGGTTGTGTGTTTTTTAACCCTTAAAGGGTAAGTCTGGTGGCATAGATTTTTCTTACCTTTTCCAATGAAAGGACCAAAACCAGCAATGAACTGGTCCTTCTAACAAATACTGACAGTGCAGCCAAATCTTAATTTTATTCCTCGGTGCCATAAAGCTCCACTGTTATCCAAAAATGACTAAAACTTATCTTGCACTGGGTCCCATGTTCCTTTATCAGAGGTGGGGGACTGGAGTCGCATGAATTGACTCAGGTCAGACTTAAGTTGCAAATTTGAGGACTTGAGACTTGTTTGACTGACACTAAGACTCGATGTGAATCTGACTATTCATGACTTGAGACAGATGACTCACAGGACTTGACATTTTTAGTTAAACATTTGCATTCTTCTAGATATTGAGAACTATGTTTTGTTTTTCAAACATAATTGGGGGATTTCTAGTGCAATGCACACAAACCTGGCAACCCACGAGGCTGCAGCACCCCAGCAGAGGCCAACACACAGGGCAGTTATCATGGAGAGGGCTGCTCCAAAAATGATAAAACTATGTTGTCAGTGATGGTAGTAAGAACAGCGGTAGGTTAGCAGCTCAAAGATCGGTGACATGGCCACCATCAACTTCATGAATCATTTCAAAACCCACAGGTACATGAAAGTGTATGTTTAGCTGAATTATTGGTGGGTCAAATGTTAACGATTAGTTTAAGCGTTGTTTGACTTGGCTTCTGTTTTCACTTTAGAGCCATTTAGAGCTATAAAGCTATAGTATAAATTGAGAGCCACAGCTCCTTAGTTAATTTAGGAACTTTTCATGACCACTTAAACTGATTTAAGTGTGGATGAATAATCATAATTTTGTATGACTTGACCAGAACAATGCTTGACTTAACTTGCATGATTCTCCTCACAGTAACTTGGGATTTGCTTGAGACTTGAAGGCACAGGAAAGTTGATTTGATGACAGGAACAAAAATAAAGAATATCACCAGACCTATCCTTGAAAACTTTGTAAAAAATAGTGCCAGCGTAACATATTAATAGGGATCTTTGCGTCTTGGGAATTAATTGTTGCTGCAACCTAATCACATCACAACAGTGCATAATGAAGGCCAACTGATCCACCAGGAAATGAAAGGATATAATAATAATCAAGATGCGTGCCCAGAATTAAGTAAATCTTGAAGTAATTTAAGGTAGTGATGATCATTAAGCATTAAAAGCCTGAAATCACATATTATTATGGCAATTTGTTTTTCTCCAAGTGAAGCTTGGGCCCAATCAACTGGTGTTTTTAAATTTCACCTCACATAGGATGATTGTGGCGCTGGCAGTTTTCAGCAGTTGTTAAAAACGTCTTGTGTAATTATCAGTTATCAGTTTTGCCTTAAATGTCCTGAATATTTAGCATGAGGAGTATATCTCTATAGTTTGCACTACGCATTGACGCTATTTATTGCTCATTTTAACCCCACTCACATCCCTTCATTCTCCACCCCTCCTATTACTCTCTTCACCCTTTTTCCTGCCTTTTAAAGGATAAAACATCATAACATCCTCCAGCTGGTTGACGCTTTTGAAACCAAGAAAGAGTACTTCCTTTTTCTGGAGCTGTGAGTATCATTGCAGGCACTTGAGAGAAAATGATGGCAGAGACCGGCAGCACTGTACTTCCTCAACTCGTATCAAACCAATGTTTTATTCAACATGTGACTTTTTTTTTTTGCATTCTTGTCATCAACAAGTGACATGCATTTAATTCTGATGTTCTGTCTTTGCAGCGCTACAGGAAGAGAGGTGTTTGACTGGATCTTAGATCAAGGTTACTACTCTGAGAGGGACACCAGCAATGTTATGAGGCAGGTGTTGGAAGCTGTAGCTTACCTGCACTCTCAGAAAATTGTGCACAGAAATCTTAAGGTATATAACACTGCTGACACCTAGTGAAAGATAATAGCATTTCACCACAGGCCTAAATAAGATACGTGTGAATAACTGCTCTACAGGAATGCTTTCCAGTTTGATAACCCTTTATTTGTTTACTGCTACAGCTGGAAAACCTGGTGTACTTTAATCGTCTGAAGCACTCCAAAATTGTTATCAGTGACTTCCAGTTGGCAAAACTGGAAAATGGACTCATTAAGGATCCATGTGGGACTCCAGAATATCTTGGTATGTGACTTAAAACGAGTCGCTAGATAAGACTAAAACTTTCAGTTGATAGGATTGTAGTCACAGATGTTGATGAAGCTCTTTTTTGCTTTCAGCTCCTGAGGTGGTCGGGAGGCAGAGATATGGAAGACCTGTGGACTGCTGGGCCATAGGTGTCATCATGTATATACTGTAAGTGTCCAGGATTGTGCTCACAGATAAAGTACAGTCATTTTCTGAAGTTTATTTAAGTGACTTTATCAAAATGCATGTTATTCCATAATGCTCTTATTCTGCCAACTCGTTAGTTTGTCTGGAAACCCTCCTTTCTATGACGATGGTGATGGTGATGGTGATGATAAGAACCTTTTCCTAAAGATTTTGTCAGGCGACTATGAATTTGATTCACCATATTGGGATGACATTTCAGATTCTGGTAAGACATAACCAGTTTATTAAAATACCATAATATAATTCTATTTTATTGTTGTATTTATTGTTACAGATGGTATACTGTCTGAACTTTGGTTGTTATTTTATTATTATTTGTTTTTACAGCCAAAAACTTAGTGGCATCCTTGATGGAAGTGGACCAAGATCAGCGACTCACTGCACAGGAAGCTATTGCGCATGAATGGTAAATAAATAAAGTTAATCAAACATAAATGGTCACACCAGCCCTAATTAACCCTGGTATATAAGTACCACAAATATCATAACATGCTGGGAAAAAAAAAGATTATCCCCTGTTCTTTCTTCTCTTCAGGATTTCTGGAAATGCTGCCTCAGACAAGAACATTAAAGATGGTGTTTGTGCGCAAATAGAAAAGAACTTTGCCAAAGCCAAGTGGAAGGTATTACTCCTTATATATCTCATATACACAGTGTTGTGCGTGAACATGCTAAAGGAACATGCTCATGTTTTTGGTGAACTGAACGCATCAGTTAGCAACTAATGAATGTGAATGTGAGCATCTTTAACTCTCTCAGAAGAGCTACCTTCACATTCATCAGTCAAAAAAAAAAAAACTGTCATGCAGACTCACAGCAGAAAGAGGAAGAGAGAGAGAGAGCATGCAAATATAAACACAAGTTTTGATATGAAAACTTTGTTTAATCATGAAGACTGGAGTGTATGAACTACACTGCAGACAGGAGTCTCTGTTCCAGTGATAAACAGACAGATAGATCCACGTTATATGATGCTCACTTCCTCTCTGCTCATGTCTCTGTTCATCGTGTTGCAGTTTTCATACAGATGTTGTGTTGTTGGCTGTGTTGTTGTTGTTGCTGCTTTGACAGGATGCTGGTATTCAAGTTTTCTGTTTGCTATGCTATGTCAGATGTTCTCAAATTGTTGCAAATTATTGGTAACTAATAGATATATAAGTTATCTCCTTCAAATGAATACAAAAAGCATGAATGTCGCACACCATTTAGTATGACATCATTTTATAGGTAGTGTGTGAACCCGCACAATTTTGTGAATACGTTTTTGTTCACGTTATTTATTACTACATGTGCTCGACAAAATGTGGTTATGTTTGTGATTATGACCAAAGTCTCCAGTTAGGAGGATTGTACTGCAGTGTCTCCTTGAAATATTTTGGATATTTCATAATATATCATAATATTATCACCATTTTTAAACTGGGTGAATATTAATCTGCGTACTGAACATCATATTTTATACAATTAACATCTACAGCAACTTTAATCAAGTGCTGCAGCAATGTATCCATACATTACCTTATGTTTTTTCCCCTTATTTAATACTTAATGTAATCAATTTCTCATGTCTAAAATATTAAAAACATGTTTATACACCGCTACAATTGCTCCAAACTGACTTAAATGCATTTCAAAACTGTTTTCAAAGTTGATTTTCATCGTTTGTCTGCTATTGGTGATTTTCCCAGCTGGAGCCTCCAAAAAAAGACAGAAAGTTGCCCCTGCTTTCCAGGGGAGACTGGGTGTTCAGCCTAAAAAAATTAACTAAAAAATAATTAGCCGTTAAAGTACAGGGTGGGCCAGCCAATGTTTGTACAGCTTTGTAGAATTTAAATAGAAGTTTTTAACTGATAGAAGGAGACGAAGTGTTGTTGAGAAATGGTCAGATTTCTAAAAGCCTCCAGTAGTCCCAATATAAATCACTTTAAGATCTGGCTCCAGTGGGATTTTCAGTTTATCAGAGACGATGCCAAATATTTTGGTCCAACAGCTTTCTATTTTGGGGTGAAGTACAATACTGTGAGTTTTTGTGGCTTCTTGGAACTGACGTTTGTATCAGAGAGGGTAAACACTGGGAATATTATATTGAGTTCAGATTTTGAAAAGTATAGCCTGTGTAGCACTTTAAACTGTATCCACAATATCTGGCATTTACATTTTTAATATATTAGCTGACACGTTTCAGTCAAACTTTCTCAAAGCAATCAGGATCTATTAGTATGTTATCAGTTAATGTGAACTCATCATATCTTTTTTTTTAACTCACAGAAAGCTGTTCGAGTGACCACCCTGATGAAGAGACTCCGGGCATCCGAGCAGGCTGATTCTGGGGCCTCTGGTGCTGCTCCGGGGGCTGCGGCTGACCCCAACGCACCCGGCGGCGCTCCTGCCCCTGCAGCCGGCGGCGGCGGCGATGGGGTTGCAGCCAGCATAAAGGCCGCTCTTAGTGAAAAGGCTCCTGACACACAGACTGTCGGCATGTCTGCACTCTCCCTGCCCAGCGCAGCCAGACAGGAGGAGCAGCAACAGTCTCGGTGCAATGGCGACATTCCCCAAATGTTGCCACAAAGAAAGGGAGAGTAGGCGTCAGACAAATACAAGAGGAGGACCCTTGCCAACCAACAAGCACATGTGCAGTAGAGCCAATAAATTTGGCATGATGATACCATGTCTATGCTGTTCGACTGTCCCCCAGTTTGCTGAATTATTTCACCACGCCATGCATTTCATCATTTTTGCCTCCTGTACTGATCGGTCTATTGAATAGTGTTCTCCACTCTCCCTCGTTATTTTGTGTATAAGTCCCTTTAAAGATAGTTGCAAAGTAGCTCTTCTGTTGTTTCCTTTTCCCTGAGAACTGTAAAAACTCTTAGTGTAATTTAGTGAAATCAACTCATCTTAATTCATCAGCTCATTGTATATAGGTGTAATTTGTCTGTTTCAACAAATTGCTACTTTTCAGCTTCAGAACTTACGACCCTGAGTTCATGTCTTGTGACTTAAAATTATGAGTTGAAAGATTTAGTAAATTTACCATGTTAAGATTTGAAAATCTGTAAATTTATTAGCATAAATTTAAACGTATGCTGATATTTTCAAAAAGGTATCATGACAGACTAATGTTTTACAAGTCATTAGGTAACAATCAGATACATCAATTATAGTTGATTCAATTTAAAGGGACAGTTCACTCCAAAATCAAAAACCATATTTTTCTCCTGGCCTGTCGTGCTGTTTATCAATCCAGATTTTTTGTTGGTGAGAGTTGCAGAATTTTGGAGATATTGGCTGTAGAGATGTCTGCCTTCTCTCTAATATAATGAGACTAAATGCCATCTCACTCGTGGTGCTCAAAGCACGAAAAACTGCATTTGAAAATTTCAAAACCAGTGTCCCTGTCTGAAATCATGACCCAGTTATTCAAGGTGATCTACAGACCTTGTTGTGAGCAGTTTCATGGAGGAACTGCTTTCTTTCTGCCGTAGATTCTGCCAGAACAAATTTAGAAGCTACATGAAACTGCTCATAACAAGATCTGTGTCTTGATTTCTTGGGGGAGACACTGGTTTTGAATTTTTCAAGTTTTCAGGTTTCAGTGCCCTTTAATCCAGACATCTCTACGGAAAATATCTTCAAAACTCTGCAACTCATACCAAAAAAATCTAGATGGCTAAATAGCAGGCCAGGGGAAATATATGTATTTTTGATTCTGGAATGAACCTTCCCTTTAACACCCACACTAGATATCTGCTAGTTTATCTTCAGTGCAGTACAACTTCAGTCAACTTACAATTTTATGGCGGCAAGAAAGCATATTTTTAAGTTTAAGTGCCTTAATATTTGTTGCAGTCAGTCATTTACTGAAATGTTTCAAAAGAAACAACTTGATTAGAATTGCTTACTGATTTCTTTGAAATATTTTAGCTGTTTTCCTTTGCCCTTCTGTTTAGTTCTTTGCTGCTGTATTGATACTTGTGTTCTGTCCTCTTTGACACTTCAATTCAAACACAGACAACTAAATTTAGAGCATTGAATGTGCAGTGGTGTTTTAGCTGTTGTTGTTGTGTTGTCACTTGTAATTAGTAAATTTCAGAGTTTATAGCTGAGTCCATATACTGTACCACTATGTATATTTGCATTGTATACATGTGTATTTTTTTATTTACGTGTGTATTTAGCAACATTTAGCTGAGCTAACGGGTTGCTACAACGCTTGTGAATGAATAAAATGAGCAATACTGATATTGCTGAAACTGTGATATTTTTCTCAAGTTGTCCCTCACTGAAGGTATTACAGCACTACTTGACAACACAAGCCACCACCAAGCATTTCACTCATCTGTTTATTGCAAAAAGCAATCTCAAGAATAGCATCAGAGAATATATTTTATAGATTTTTAGATTTTGTCAGAATTTCACGGAGAAAAACTGTGTTCAGAGCACAGATCCTTCAAGAGGATATCAGCTATTTGATGTTTTAGAGCTCATATCAGAACAAAATTATTGCACAGTATCATTTTTATCCCCTAAACCATGATTTTCTGTAATGTCACTTATCACAAAGAATGAATAATGGACATGACATATTTACAGATGCATAGTTTCCATAATACAATATGAGTCACGGTTAATTTTCGCCATATCTTTAAGTGATTAATTTTTTTTTTTTTTTGTCCAAATTAGAGAAATTGCATAGTAGTAAATTAGACAGGAGAAGAACGTGTTTACCCCAAAAATTAATCAAAAAAACTACAATTTTATAAGGTTTGTGATGCATCACAGAGATAGTGGTTTGGTGATTGTCAAATCAGTCTTTTGCACAGATTTTGCCACTGATATTCGTTCATTTAAAAAAGAAACATGGCTTTAAGGGGCTAATGTAACAGACATAATGGTTTGATGAAGGTCAAATCAAGGTCTCATTGATTTGGCCAGTTACATTTGCTTATTTAAACCTGAAATGTTTTTCGAGCTCCTTGAATGTGCTAGGGGTTCCCAAATGTTTTCATGTCGAGGACTCCCACAAATAAGATGCAATAAGAAGATAAGAAAGTTTTCAAAACTGCTGATATCATTGCTATAAATTATATCTTGCACAAGTGTGATTAAAATTAAGATATTCTACAACACACTCAAGGATCCCTGTCAAATCATCACTCTGCATGAGCTCGACGAGGACAGATATAGTGGATAACCGCTGGGTGGCAGCAATTCGCCGTACTGCGTCGAGTTCGCATGTATGTCTGTATACAACGAAGAAGAATGTGTTTCGTTCCGGGTCCTATTTAGAAGGGATCCCTAGATTTGCAAAACCCTCGCGAGATTTCTATACGTTACTTCTTCATCTTATTTATCATTGCATAAACTAATTGTTTGGTGACGTGAGAAGGCTGTGTTTACAATTTGGGTAGACTTATGGTCAGAAAATCGCAGGGAAAAGATCGTATTTTTTTTGGTTAAAATTATAAATCTCGCGAGATCTTTCGAATATAGAGTTCCCTTCTAAATGAGACTTCGGCTCCGCTGCAGCAATAGAAGAAGAAGAAGTACGCTGGTCTCCATTTGTCATCAGTTCGCTGAAGCCATCGACGTGCAGTGCGACAAACCCTGCAATATCGATACTGAGTTTGAGGAACGAGCAGTCAAGGTGGGTCTTAAAGAAATTTTATGTATGCGATAATAGTGAGATATATAGTCAGCAAAGTGCTCTTTATTTGAAAGGATGCTGCCCAGCCGCAAGCTAACGCAGACCGGCTCTTTAAGGCTAACGTTAGCCAAGTTAGCTCCAATAGCGTCATCCTGTCTATGGTCTTTTGCGATGGGCTAAACGTTGGTTGTAATGATATTTATTTCGCTATTTTAACCCCACGAAACATTATCATTGCAATGCGGCTGTTCCTTTGATGTCCATCTTTTATTTCAATCCAATCATTTTCAGTATTAACGTTACTAGTTTATGTTGTGGCGTAGATTTTGAAGGCCTAGTGATGGCTATAATTAGCCTGCTAGTCTTCAGTGGGCCAGCGTTTGTAATCACGCCAATCAGGGTTTGCCCCTGTTTTTTATTGACGTATGCAGCCATCTTTTAAGTATCGTCTCTGTGGTACACAAACAATACACTCCTTAGCCTGTAACAATCACTTTTATGTGGCCATGCACTCAGATATTTCTTATAACTCTAATTTCGGGTTGTGCAGTCAAAGTCCACTTCTTATCACAGTTATATTATGATGGATGTATCTGTCATTGCCAAGTCAAAAGTGGTGCATTCATGTACCTTCATAAAAGGATGCAAACCTTTATCTTCCAGATAAGATATTGACGAACAATGTGGGATGGACCAGGGCCCGGTCAAGGACCACGGGGAGGACCACCCTTTCGGTAAACAAGCATCATTCAGTCACTACACAAATTTCAACTTAGTAGTAAGAAACACAGTTTTTCTAGGAACTGCAGCTGGATTTTCCTGTAGTGCTAAGGGTCGGCATTATGATTAAAATCTGGCATCACAACCTTTAGGCTAATTGTGTAGTGCTGCACTAATTTATTGAGTGTTGTATTTAGAGGTGCGATGTTGAGTCGATCAAAATTAAATTAGTTGCCAACTATTTCAATAATTGATTAATCATTTCAGTTATTTTTCAAGTAAAAGTATTCCAGCATCTTAAATGTTAGGATTTGCTTCTTTTTTTGTCATTTATAATAGTAAAATTAGAGTCTTTGGGTTTTTGATTCTTGGTTGGACAAAAGAAGCATTTTTCAAGATGTTACTGGGAAATTGTGAGGAATGTTTTCTCAACGATTAATTGATTATGGTGATGAATGATAAATATTAGGGCAGATGAAGCATTGGCGGCCAATGGGAGATTTTATATAATTTATTATTCCAGTAATGGCATTAGACGATAAACACTGGCTTTAATAATGACTGATTTGACATATGTGTCAAAGCATGTCATTTGAATTCTTGGGCAAAATGCTCTACAACAGCCAAAGTGTGTTTGAGATTTATTGATATATACCAAAAAAATAAATGACCAATTGAAGAGTCAGAACCGTTCCTATTTTTTGTTGTGATAGTTATGTTGGTTAGTGTTATGGAATATTAAATCATCTATCTTTACTCACTACATCTTGGTCTTTCTTACCCTTAAGAGTGCAAAAACTACAGATTACATGAACTTCTCTTTAAAAGACAAAAATATGGAATTATTGGTTATCATAGTGGCATTGGCCATGAGAAGAAGGCAATTATTGGTTATTGTATCAGCTGGATAAAATTCCATATTGTGCATCCTTAATCAGTTAAAACAATCAAGATTAACTGGTGATGATTTATTTGCAGCATTGGATATATTACATTTTCTGAAAATCCTAGTTTGTTAACTGTTTTAAACCTTTGACTGCTTGTATTTATGCACATATTTTACATAGAAAATGTTCTCACATTCCTGCATTCTATGGCTACCCCTTTTTTCTGCTAGTGGTAAAATCTCTAATGTTAAATGGTTAAATGGTTCTTTTATCTGACACAGCTAATCACTGTATTGCCCATCCGTGTTGTAGAACTCTGTGGGACTTTATGAACTTAATATTTTCCCCCTGTATTATGTGCTGTTCTGTTTTTTTTTTTGTTTTTTTTTTATTTAGCATTTTAAACTAATCGGTTGCCTAACATATTAATATGTATATTTCAGTGGCGATCACCGTGGAGAAATGTATGGTGGCAGAGATCGTCCCATGCCTGATTATAGAGGCAGAGATGGGATGAACATGGGTCCGATGGGTCATATGGGCCCAAGACCTTTAGATCTCCCACCTATGGACATGAGGAGGATGGATGGGCCACCCATGAGGGGGCGTGATATGGACCCACGTGATATGCGAGGTAGAGAGCCGAACAGAGATTTTTACAGACCTGGAGAAGAGCCAGACTTCAGCCTTCGAAGGCAATATGAAACTTCCATCAGAGACAAACTGATGAATTCTTCTGGTTTCCCGGGGCCAGGCAGGAACTCAGACATGGATAGGCGGGGAATGCCACCACGGGAACCTAACAGCAGATTTATGGACATGAGAGACAGAGAAGCATTTCATTACGACATGCCACAGTACAACAATCCCAATATGGACGGAAGGAGAGGGGGGTTTCCCATGGACAGAATGGAGCGAAATGATGGATTTAGGGACATGCGTGACAGGCCCCCAATGGGCGTTGATGACACTGATCGCTATGATATGGACTTGCCTCCACGTGAAAGGAGAATGATGGACACTGACAGAAGAGGAGGACCACCTTTCAATCCAAGAGGTGGATTTGATTCCGATATGGATTTCAGGAATCGTCTTGGACCATCAGCTGAATTTAGAGGTAGGGATCGATCGCCCTTAAGATTTGGAAACCGTGATGTCTCTACAGTTGACAGGTCAAGATCAGACATGCCTCCAGATGTTCCTGGCCCTCAAAGATCAGAGTTTATGGGTGGGGAAGATGCACTCAGAGAGCGAGAATATCCTGATTCTAGTGGCAGTCCCCTTATGGATTATCGAAGTGGTGAAGAGATGACTCTCGCAGAGGAATGGAAGAACCGTCGAAAGGACAAGAACCCTTTCTTAAACATGGGTAAAGGTATGGGAGGTGTACCCGAACCCAACTTCCCTGTAGGTTTTGGCAGAGACATGAATGTTAGAGATCCACCACCATTTCAGGAAAGGGATAGGCCACCTGTTGATTTCCCAGGGAAAGATGTCGGATTTCCTCATGGTGACCGCTTTCCTCCAATGGATCTTCCACCAATTAGCAGCAGAGCTCCGCAAGACCATCCACTCCCAGAAATAACTCCCCTTACTGGTCCTCTTGGGAGGGAAAATGAGAATAAACCTTGGCTTGGAGAAAGGGACCCGAAGCATAGTCAGAATAAATCACATCGTGATGAAAGCCCCCCTTACCATAAAGACAAGATTCAACCCCCACATGAGAGTCAAGTGCCAAGTGATTGCTTTAAAGGGTTGAAAGACATGCCACACAATCAAGGACCTGCCAGAGGTAAGATGGGGGAACGTGATTTCCAAAGCAGCAACACTGTACAAGCGAGAGACCAAGACTACAGGGACATTGATTACAGAACAGGGTCTGGGAGGCCTTTTGATTACAAACGTGAGGCGCTTCAACCACCAGAGAAACTCATTAAAGAGTCTAAACCAATCCCGCCTTCGAAATTTAGTGAGTCTGGTTCTCAGGTAGGTGTATTTCTACACTGTCGCTAGTATTTGTAAATTATATTTGTTTAATATATTTTGATGTTTTGTAACCCAAGTTTCAATCAAAATTTCTGTAAAAGGATCAAGATTACAGGAGTGCATCAGTGGAGGACAAAGTTTCCAATACAATATCCATAATTGGTATTCCAAAGACTGCCACAATGGAGCAGGTAAGAATCAAACAAAAAAACAACTTAATGGTTACTAGACTGTGTTGGTATTAATTGGCAGTTAGTCAGTCATGGCTTTACTCAGTCATTTGGATTTTTTTACCCCCCCAGATTCTTGGTGCCTTTGCAGTCCGTGAGGGTGTGCCAATGCAGGGAATGAAAATCAAAAGTGTTGTGCCAGGTAAGAACCAAGTTTCTTTGTGAAAATCTTTGGGGCAGTCGATCGCTAACATGTCCCTCGACATTTCGCTTTTCCGACATTCGAAACTCCGCATTCTTTCTTTTTTATGTTCTTGGTTGCTTTTGTTGTTGGTGGTCTGTGTGAACTCGCTCGGTAAAGAAGGAGGGGGGATTCTCTTATGCTATGCATTTTCATGTCTGAGGATATGGGAGGAGTTATCCAGGATACAATATAAGGAGCTTTGGAGAGTGACATTCAGTGTCAGTCACAAAAGATCTGTGACGGATGACTCACTGCATTTGTCCTTCAGGGACACTTTATATAAGTACTCTGATTAAAAACAATGTCAACAAATCTGAAATTGAGACCGCCGTGCTATTGCCTTGTTCATCTTGCGGATCCGAACATCTGGTTTACAGTGAAAGTTTTCTAGAATGGGTCACATGACATGGTCATAAATGATGCCAAGCCTTTTTGTGACGATTATGTCTCGAAAGACAGTTCATTTTGCATAAATATATCAAAACGTCCATCGTGGAAAGCATTATTAGAAAATTTAACTATATATATTTATAGAAAATAAACCTGTCTCCGTGGTGCACACTACACAGTCGTTCACTGCCACTGGTCTGGAGTATCTGTCTGTTAAGGCTTGGCTTATCAAAGCCTTTCCTGACAAAGTCTGATATGATGTCAGTCATCAGAAGACTGAATATAAAAAAGCATAAAGAAAATGTGTTTTCCTGAAAAGGTATGTGTATCAGTAAAGGTAAAAATTCGCTCAAACTGATCTCGATGTTTTCACGAACTGCTGTCTTTTTTGTTTCAGTGGGTGACTGTCATTTCTGGCATTGACTAACAAAAACCCATCTGTATTTCAAATGCTGTCCCCAGGTTACAGCTACGATACGGCCTATGTGGAGTTTTTAAACCTCGAGGATGCAGTCCACTTCATGGAGTCCAACAAGGTGGCCCATCCTCGTCACTCTACGAAGGCCGTCTCTCCCATCAGGATTATGAGGGGTTGAGAGGGCATTTAGTAGATGGGGGCGGGACAGAACCTGGGAAGGGATTGCTGTTACGTTTAGTGAACTGAATTTGGTTAAGAAGATAAAGATGTCGGTTTTTGACATTTTTAGGCATTAGATCAGATTTAAAATGTTAGTTATACATCAGATAATAGATTAAATTAGATTTTTAATATTAGCACATTTTAAACGTCAACAGTTTGTCTTAATTTTACATAAACTGAATTGTAAATACAAAGTCATGACAGTAATAGACGTTACTTGTTTAGCACTTAAATTTGAATAATTTTCAACTATGTATGTTCACAGACATACAGTAGGGTTCCCTCCATTTGTTTACTTGTCCTGCTAGTCCTACATTTTAAAAAATTCAGCCCTCCAAACTATCTAACCCTGGAATGGATTTAACCAGAAAATACAGATGTTTGTGGAAAAAAACATCTGTCCTTACATGGGATTGTCTAACAGTGAAGAGGTAATTTTAGTAAGATTTTATTGAGATGTTGACAGTGAAGGTAGTGTATGTAGCCACCACTTCCTGTGTTGTGTAAGAAAGGAAAAATTGAAGGATTGCACTTTAAAATCTTTGTGTCTTAGAAAATATTGGTTTCTTCTTTACTTGGTGCAAGGAACTATCTGTTCTCAAGGAAGCAACTGCACTGCACTTGCCTTACTAATGCCTTGGCAGGGATTCAGGCCAAAAAAAGTCCCTGCCTTGAAACAGAGCAAGAGGTTGGTTGGTCGGGAGTTGGTTGTTTCAGGTGCAGGTGATCCAGAATTCCAGTTGGAGTAACCGATCCATGAAATTGAAGACATTCAACCCTGGAAAATTACCATGGCAACAACTATTTTATCTTTGCTCAGGACGAAACAGTTGATACACCGTCACGTTCAAAACAGATATACTAGGAATGTGTATAGTCTCTTACCCAGTCACTGCAACGCTGAACTTATCTAGACATTACCCAGAGAAGCTGTACGTGAGAGTGCAAATGTCCAAATCAGTTTCAACGGACATTAAACTGACTTTATACTACTGAGTATAAAGTCCGTCTAATGACTGATGGAGCCCTTGTAGAGCAGCTCATTTTCCGGAGAACTTGGACCGAGCAAGTGGGCGTGTTGATGATGTGTTGAGGGTGCACAGAGTGGAGCTGCTTCGAACTGTTTTCTGCTTTCCTGTATATTGCTTTCCACTCTTTTGTTATTGTTGCGAATCCGTCCATGTAAATGTCGTATTGATATCAACGCCAGAACAGTCATCATTACGGAGGGGTTGTTAGCCTCATCGTGAACTGCCTCGTGCGCGATCCACCCAGGTGCTACCCCTTGCCTAAACCAAACGAGGTGTTTCCAGTAGGTGAGAATGCGTCTGATCTGGGCATTCTTCTGTTGTGTACCACATTTGTGAAAGTGCAAGTCCCAACATTGTCCGGACCTGATTCTCTAGACATTGTCAAGATTTCATGTGAGGAAAAATGGCTTACATAATTGACTGGCCATCACAGCACCTTCCAGGAGGATGCTGCACTGTGGTCTTGCAAAAGTTGAGCTGGGTTCAACTTTTTTGCCAGACGACCCTGTGCTTCTGCTGGAGTGTTGGCTCACCTGCTATGTTACCAGAGTGGCCAAATTCAAATGAATGAGATGGCCTCGTTTCTTTTGTAGCACTATAGCTCTCTGGATTACTTTGTTTGGCTTATCAGTTGGTTGGTCCACTATTTCAGCACCAGACCTATAGACTGCATTGCCTTGAAATTTTGTACAGATAATCAGGGTCTCCAGAGGATGAATCCTAATGGCTTTTGTGATCCTGAGTTCTTATTTAGAGCCACTGGGAGATTGTGATTCTTGTTTTTAAAAGATTAGCCTCAACCACTATTTGATACGTTCTCATCAAATTTAGTACAGATATTCATGGTTCCTGGAAGATGAATCCTAACAACTTTGCTTTTTTTTATCAGTGGTTCGCAGAGGATGAATCCTGACAACTTTTCTGATTCCCTGACTGTACCACCATGAGGTTGAATTTGGGGTTCAGATTGAAATATCTATGGGATAAGTGTTGGTTGTATATTCATACATTTGTGGTGTTTGTTCACTTTGGTGATTCCTCTTAGTCAAATGTTATGTATGTATAATACTTTGGTTTATCTTTTTAAAAGTTTATCTATTTAACATTTTGGTTTTCTTTACAGTGAGTATTACAGTCTCACAAAGCTGTTATTGTGGCTGCAGACTCCAAGTCTTGTTGTCTTTAGGATTCAGCGGTATTCCTTCTGCAGCAATACTTTGTCACCGGTTCAAGACATTTTCAGTCGTCTATGACTTTCCTTCAGGGTGCAGGTCCTCTTGATGGTATTCTCTTGAACTCATCGTCTGTGCGTTTTGGGCACCAGCATTTCTACTCTTTGAATTGCTCTGAGCAGTTTGTGAATGTCTTCAACACTGGTCAGGATTAATGTGCTTTGATCATGTCTGCAAAACTGTGGAGTAGCCCCTTATCTAGGGGTAGTTGGGATCGAATTGTTGCTGAAACATGTAGCAGATAGTTTGGCTCTGCTATTTCTATTTTTAGGGCATTGGTGTCTAGTGTTCTGCGGACAGCCCAGGATAAAAATTAGATGATGCAAGTAGTTGTGTGGTCAGTAATTTTTAATACCATCACAGGTTTAAATAACTATGTAGAAGCTATCATGAGTTCTAAAGGATTTTTTGCTTTGTGCTTTATGTCTATGACTTTTGTGTGTATTACAGTTTTAATGGTTAATTCTGTTGTGAAAATACGGTGCAATTGTTTTCTCTCAGATTAACTACTGTGGATTTAAATCCATTTCTGAAATGTGCAACCTACATCAGAATTATGGATATTAATCACAGTTCTTCCAATTTGCATATTACATTTAGAATTTCAGTGAGCTTCCCATTGAAACAGCTCATTTCTCATACTAATGAAGTCTGGTCTTGGAAAGATTGCATAGTTTGGTTTCTACACCTTACTACTGAGAGCATGGTTCTTGTTATTACGTTCTTCACGTTCTTTTTTTTTGGATGGGGGGTGCACCAAACAAGAGGCAGCTATTTGAACAATCACTTGATTGTTTTAGGCTAAATGCCAAACATTCCCTATTTCCTGCTTGAGAGAAGTTGTGAGGATTTGCTGCTATTCTTTGTATTGTGTGACAGTATATTGCATATCTTTGGGTTTTGGTCAGACCAAATAAGCAATTTGTAGATGTCCTGACATTCTCTGGACCAAACGATGACTCGATTAATACCTAGAATAATCTGCAGAGTAGTTGCTAGTGAAAATAGGTGCTAGTTGCAGCCCTAACTTGTAGTTACCTTTAAACTACTTAGCGTAGTATGGGTGCAAATGGCCTGCGTGAAGCATGATCCTCGATCTGGGCATTGCACACCACCATAAGTGTTTGCCCATTTTATCCTCAGCACAGAGGAGGAGGGTTAAACCTGCCACAGTGCATGTTGGGTGTCATTGGTAAATTTTCAAGTTGTCTATTTTGAATGATGCTGATTGATCAATTTTGTTCTTCTTTCAGGGGTCCCTAAAGGTTGGCACTAGAACAACATCCATGAAGTACATCCAGCCAGATGAGCATGAAAGAGGTGTTCATGTGAGTGTAGTCACAGAAAATGATTGTATTCTTTTTTTTATATATATATAGTTAACTATAAATTCTCAAATAAAAGACAGTATTTCAATAATAGTTGGGTTTCTCAACATCTCTCATGGCAAATGTGGCTAATTTAACCCAATACAGTACAAAGGCAAGCCAACTGATAATCTTTCTTTCTTGTAAATATACACTCATTCTGAATTTGATGCCTGCAACAAGATCTGAAAAAGTTGGGTCAGGTGCAACAAAAGAGAGGGAAAGTTGTGGAATGCTCAAAACACCTCTTTGGATCATTCCACAGGTAAACAGGCTAATTGTATCATATGGCTCAATCATCCACCTGCAAGGATGAGGTTCACCACCTGTGAAGAGCTGTGTGGGCAAATACTCCCAACAGTTTAAGAACGTTTCTCAATGCATAATTGCAAGGAATTTGGGGATTTCACCATCTACAACCCATGTCTTTAAAAGAGAGCCCAGAGAAATCTCTGCACATGTGGGGCAAAGCCAAAAACCAGCATTAAATACCCATGACAGTCCCTCAGGAAACACTGCATTAAGGGATATTCATAAATTTTCTTGGGAACCGTTCGGAAAAGTGTAGAACGTAGTGTCTTGCTACATCTACAAATGGAAATTGAGGCTCTACCATGCAAAGAGAAATCTGTGTCGCCAACACCTAGACATGCCACCGACTTCTCAAGTCCAAGTTTCCCTCTTTAACAGAAATGCTTGTATTAGTCATTGATTCTTTTTAGCCAGTACTTCTGAAAAAGGGGCAAACTTTAAAAAATCTGAGCACTTGTTTTATGGCAGAAGCAGTGGATTATATCCTACATTGCGTAATTGCAAAACATCAAACAGCGTAACAGTAATAGCAAAGTAAAGAGTCAAAAGGGAGAAGAGCCTAAAAAAGGATGCTGCCTTAGTAAAATTGATAAAATTTACTGTCTTAGACTGTCATCTAGAATAGACTCATTAAATAAGGGAAAGCTGAAATAAAGTCTGGTTGCTACTAATGGCCTTTTCCAGATAATGCCTCCTAATTTAGGTTAAAAAAAAAAAAAGCCCTGTACCTGTCTTGAAAGTTAAGGTATTCATTCACCATGTACAATATCATATTGTTTACCTTATTACAGTTTAAAAGAATGTCCCTTCCTTCCAATCTCTGTGAATTAGGAGTCAGATCACAAAGTACCTCAACTTCCGGAGCCCCCGTTGCCCAGACCAGATGAACCTTTAGAAGAGTTGAAGACCAACCTGAATGGGTCCAATCCAAAAGGCTCCATGGAGCCACTGTCCAACAGCCAGTGGCAGCGTAGCTCTGACCTGACTCCAGAAGCCTGGCAGCAGCAGGTGGACCAACAGCTCCAACAGCAAGAAACTGAGCAGCAGGCAGAGACTTGGGGCAACCGCAACCCTCCCCATCCCAGCTCACATCAATCTGACTCTGTTTTTAAAGACAGCAAAAGTATGTTCACTTTAGGTCCTCGGTTTTCTTCAAAGTTTAGACATATTTGTTTATGTGCTACTGTAATTCATAACCAAGTTGAGTAAACAACACTTTCCCCTTGTTTCTGTACAGCCATGATAATAAAAAATGTGAAGCCCACCACAACAGTAGAGACTATCCTGAAAGCTTTGGATCCCTTTGCATATCTGGATGAAAGAAATGTCCGTCTAGTCAAGGCCAAGCCACCAGGGGCCAAGTGCTTCTGTTTTGTTGACATGGATTCCCATGAGGTACGTAAAAAGTGAATGATCGCACTTTGCTTTTGGTCCTAATTTCATGTTTTATCAGTTTCTGTCTTTGTCCACTGTTTCCCTGTGATTATCCAGCACTTACCATTGTTTTTTTTTTGTTTCTTTCTTTTTTTGCAGCAAGTGACACGTCTGGTTGAGCTCCTCACTAAACCCAGACCCCTTTATATTGACGGAGTCAGAATTTATGCTGAGGTCGCCAAACCCCTCAAGAACCAAAAGTAAGTCACGATTGTGCAAGGATTTTCTTACCTGCAGTCTAGTAGAGAAGTCTCCTCATTTGTTCCTGATGGTTTTCTTTCTGTTTCAGTTTCAGAAGAGACTTTGATAAACCAAACAGTTCCATCCTTGGGTTTCCACCTGAGGCCAGCATGATGGGGGTAAGTGGTGTTTATTGTATTGCTTTTTTTTATTGAAAAGAAGAGAATGATTAGAGTTCTGAGGTGACCTGTGATTGTTGGCATTTCAGCAGCAACAGCAGCAGCAGCAGCAGCAGCAGTACCACCCACAACCTCCACATTACATGCAGCCTATGCAGCCACCTGCTGGTGCCCCTGCTGGAATGCAAGGTGAGTCTTGCTCAGACACACATTCTAGTGTGTTGGTCCCTGAGTGATTTTATTATTGCTAAGCTTGAACAAAAAAATTGTTCTAATTACTCTTACATTTGTGTCACCAGGTGATTTGATGCCTGGCATTACTAATCCTGCTGTGTCATCAGACCCCAGCATTGGACAGGTAGGTTGCGAAGCAAAAAGCAAAGCTGTAGATATCTTTGTCTTGAAGCTGGGCAGTAAACTGTACATTTCCTCTAACACCTTGAAGGGAGTTGGCTACGGTGAGACTCCAGCTGCGGATCCATCATACCAGGCTGGTGGACCCCATGTGCCCACAGAATCAGCTGGGATGACAGTCGGTGTAGATGGATCACAGACCTACATCTATGGTACAAATCAAGCTTTCATAGCTAGAAAAGTCTTACTATCATCTGTCGAAACATGAAAACTACAGTATATCTCTGTATTGCGGTTTTATTAATAGTAAATTATGACAAATTCATGCAAGCTTTCTGTACTTGGATACTAGACTCTAGATAAAAGGTCCTAAATGTATAAAATGATGTGGAACTGAGAGCAGAGGCACTTTACCTGCAAAACCTCTCCTTGATCTACTGTGGCTTGGATTGTACCTCATTTGTGTGTCACTTTGGACAAAAGATTCTGCTAAATTAATAACTCTGTAATGTGATTGTTTTGTCTGTCTGTCCTTATTTCTCCAGGTTCTGAGATTCCAGACATGACAAACTACTTGTACGATGCCACGTCAGGCTTCTACTACGATCCTGAGACGACATTGTACTATGACCCTAACTCAAGGGTGAGAATATAAGACAATACAAAAAAGATTTACAGATGATTCAGTCAGGAGGAGTGAAATCTATACCTGAAAACTTGACCTTATCAAGTAGCCATTGTGTAATAGAAGGAGGCTTTTAATGATTACTGAGTAAGAGGACAAACACTATAAAAGGACGTTTCACTTCAAAATCAAAAATCATATTTTTCCCCTGGCCTGTAGTGCTATTTATCCATCTAGATCGTTACAGTGAGTATCCCCAAAACTTGGCAACGCACAAAAAAAAAAAGAAAAGATAAATAAATGGCACTACAGGCTGGGGGAAACATATATTTTTGATTTTGGTGAGATTTTTCCTCTAAGCTTACACAGAAAGTGGTCAGCCTGTAGCCACCATAAATGTCTAAAACAGTTGGTTTGGTTTGGTTGTCATTAAGTGGTCATTCCCCCCCCCCATCTTTGTGTGTAGTATTTCTACAATGCTCAAACTCAGGAGTACCTGTACTGGGACGGTGCATCAAAGACCTACATCCCAGTTCCAGGAGGGAACTCTGCTGAGACCCAGCCTGGGATCATGACTGCTGAAGACCAAGCCATTCTTTCCAACCCAGCAGCAGACGCACCTCTGGATATGAAGAAAACGGCAGCGGTGCCTCCTGTCACTGCAGCTGCCACCGCAGCAGCTGTGGCATCAGTTCCTGTTTCTGGTGCCAGTGGTGCTCCAGAGTCCGCCCCGACTTCTGCTGCAGCAGCTCCTGAGAAGAAAGAAGAGGACGACTCTGCTAAAAAGGACAAAGACGAGAAGCCCAAAAGTCTCGCGGCTGTCAAGGTAGTACTTCAGTCATATCAGCAGTGTACAAAAAGTGAAATACAGATGTGTAAAGGGAAGATGGTAAAGAAATGTGTTACGGTTTGCAGATCATGAAAGATATGGAGCGCTGGGCAAAGATCCAGAATCGTCAAAAGGAAAGTGTCCGTGCTGCATCACCAGTGCTGAAGGGTGGAATGGAAGACGAAAGGCGGCAATCCAAGTCTGCTGATGCAGGTTTCGCTATCTTTGAGAGGAAGGTTAGGAACTGACCTCCAAGAACCACAAACCAATAACCTCTTACCTGCACATTCATTTTTACAACGAATTAAGTTTTATTTATTCTATCTTGTAATCATTTTTGCCCCCATTCTTTGTCAACATCTTTAGATTTCAGGTGCAGATGATCTTTTTAAGAAGCCCCTTGCTCCTCCTAAGAAAGATGAGAAGTCAAAGGTAAGAATCCTTTGAATGGTGCATGGGTGTAGGCCAGACCTTGGCAAAATGCAGCCCACTGAAAGGTTTCATGTGGCCTACAAGGCCATCATGGAATACCAAAAGTTAAAAATCTGGCAAAGACAGTTAAATGGTAAGCAAAATGCTATTAAGTGTTATCAGACCTTTATTTTGAAAGGGGTCAGTTCTGTGTTCATTGGTAATGATAACTGTATCTTTTATGTTTAACTGTAATGTAATATGTGGCATGCATGATATACTGTAAAACATCAAGTTATGGATATTGCCAACATTAGCCCACAATTTATCACATGGCAATGCAGAAACGGTGACCAACAGTAGAAATGTGTACATGTGCCCCATGTACACATCTCATCATTCTGGTCATTAGGACCTGATATCATTTGTGTCTGGTCCACGGCAGCCTGATCAATTTCTCATTTGGCCCCCAAATAAAGAATAATTACCCACTCCTGTTGTAGACCCTTTGGTCATACCTGACGCACTTTGTTTACTTGCTTACTTACTTTTTTACTTTCACTTTGCTTACACAGAATGCCTTTTTGAAAATGAAATAAAGGATTATTTTTTAATTCAATATTTGTCTGGTTTTCTTCCTCAGCGTCCAATGGGTTCCCTGGGTATGCTGGCATCAGACTATGCAGCTGGAAGTGATGAAGAAGTGGAAGAAGATAAGGAGGAGGCAGCTAAAAGCAGTCAGGGCAGCCAGTCTGAAGACAAAGACAGCAAACTGACAGACTGGAAGAAGATGGCCTGCTTGCTGTGTAGGAGACAGTTCCCTAACAAGGATGCTCTGATCCGCCACCAGCAGCTCTCCGACCTGCACAAAGTACTACTCAGTAACCTCTGTGTGAACAAACAACAACAGTCACTATATATAAATAAATATCACTATATATATATATATATATATATATATATATATATATATATATATATATATATATGTATACACACATATATACATATACATACACATACACATATATAAAACCTCTAACACTGTGTTCTCTCAATAGCAAAATATGGAGATCCACCTTAAGATCAAGAGGTCAAAGAAGGAGCTAGAAGCACTAGAGAACCAGGAAAAAGAAGTAAGTAAAAATTAACAGGGTAGTCAAACTGTGATTATCCTGATGTCATTTCATGACTAAAAGTGGAACGTGTCCCTCACAGCTAAATGCCAGAGAAACGTCCAGGTCACCAGAACAGAAAAAAAGAAAACACCACCACCAACAGCAGCAGCATCATAATGCCTGGGCTGGAAGCTCCAGGTAGGTGTGCTTTAACCCACTGTGTGATTGAAATGGGAAGCAAGTTATTTAATGGTTTCATTACATAACAGTTTGACATGTATATTACACATGCTATAAAAAGCAGTCAGTGCAATAATTGAAATGACTACAGTGGCACCATGCTATACAGCTTTGTAGTGTGTGTGAGAGAGACAGCTGCTTGTTTTTGCGTGGGAAACATCCACTGATTCACCTCATACACAGACTTCAGTTGGGTGGTTTGTCCAGGCATATTAATGACCACCAAAGTATATACTAATTTTAGCACTATCTGCCCCAACAATGCAATCCACAATAGAGTAGTGGACTAGTGCGAAATTTCCCTTCACTCTCCTCACATACCCGTTTGTTCTGCCGCGAGAGGGGTCTAACAGTTACGAGTCTCGTCCCCATGGAATCACAGGTGAAAAAAAAATCCAAAATGCAAGATATGTTTTTGGGATATAAGATATCCGGCTGATGAAGAAAGTCATTGAATAAGACGCGTACAGGGAGAGAAACCGAGGCGGAGCAGGGCGAGCCCTGGTGTGTGTGTGTGTTGTGAGAGACCAGAGGTGTGTGTCAATGGTGAAAAAAGCAAGGTGAGCATACTAAAGTGGTTTATGAGGTGAAGAATTAAAATGTTGAAATATGAAATGACCAATAAACAATAGAAACATGTATTCTTTTGAATATTTAATTCGGATGGATTCAAATAAATAATTATGATATATTATTTATAATAAATAAAAATGTTTTGGATTCTAGTTTTTAGTTGTTAAACCATTTCCCATATTTGCTTGTGTAAATCAGCACTAATCAGAGACCAAACATGATTTACAGATGCATACTGTATGATCAATATTCAGTTAATATAAATAATCTTGTATAATGATATAAATTTACTGAGACTTTTTGCACTGATGATCAGAAGTATAATCAATGGATGTTTTGTGTAGCAGGAGCTGCAGTTGTTGAATTTGTGTTCCCTGAATTCAACATTAATGATCTTTACCAGTCACATACCTGTTTAAGTGATGAACTGCACACTTGTGATGGTTTTTAAAGATTGTGACAGACATTACCTCTGTATTTCTAAACTAACGTTGTTCTCTTTGCTTAGGGATGTGAATAAAGTCAGCGAAAGACCTGGACTAGGAGCTGAACCTGCCCCGGTATGTGTGAAGCTTTATTTCATGGCTAAATTTCATATGGTGTTTGTTTTTTAGTTTGTTAAACCTTTCATTGCACCCTTCTCTCCAGCAGAGGAAAAAGAAAGAGCCAGTGGTTTGGGACCACAACACCTACAAACAAGCAGTACGCAAGGCCATGTTTGCACGGTTCAAGGAACTTGAGTGATCTCATCTGAACACATCCTCACTTTGATATGTGAATTTGTTAATATGCCATGCTTGCCCACCTTAGCATGAGAAACCTATTTGACTGTCTTTACTGTGTCTCTGCCTTGGACATTATTACACTACAGAGCCACAGTTTTCTACACTGAAATAAAGTGAAAAATGATGTCGTCTTTGAATCACATTACAAGATTACAGCTTAAGTAAGTCAAAAAAATATTTGACGTCCAACAATGGATATTGTATAGAAAGTGTTTATTCATGCTGTTAATTTGAGTCTTTCTGCCCATGTTTATGTGGCCTGTATGTAGAATTTGTGAAATGTGTCCAGATTTTTTTTTATTGATACTGTCACACTGGCCACAGTTACATTTTATTTTAAAACTGAGCAATTTTTACATTTTCACTTTCATGGGTGGGAATTAATATTACATGTACACATTTTTAAGTAAAAACAGAATATGGACTAACCTCTGCTTCAAAAGTGCTTGTCTTTCTCGTCTTGAATGTGTTTTACAAGAACTTGCTTTTATATGTTTTTGCAGTCGTAGTCTGCTGTACTTGCATTTCATGCCCACTAGGTGGCAGGAAGAGACCATGTTTTTTGTGTTGATGTGAAGCGTCCAAGTAAGAATTAGGAATCAAGTCATTAGTCTTAGTATTTATCAAAATCTGATAAAGTTCAAGCGGATGTACTGCACACTGATCAACCACAACCTCAAAACCACCTGTCTATCATTGCATAGATGCCCTTGGATTTAGAATAAGTCATGTTCTCATATCTCTCACTTTCTTTTGTTGCTCTATAGTCCAGTTCTGACAGTTAAGTGCCCATTGTAGGTGCTTCTGGCTGTCAGCAGGGGTCGGCATGGACACAACAAATGATCTGCAGCTACACAGCCCAATATGCAGCATACTGCAATGCACTGTGTGTCCTGACATCTTTTTTTTAATCATAGCCAGTATTAACCTTTTCAGCAGTTTGTTTGACAGTAGCTTGTCTGTGAGATTGGATCAGACGGGCAGGTCTTCATTCTCCACACTCATCAGTGAGCCTGAGGTGCCCATGTTCCTGTCACTGGTCCACCAGTTGTCCTTCCTTGGACTAGTTTTGGTTGGTTCTAACCACCGCATGCTGGGAACACGACCCACTGTTTTAAAGATGATCTCACCAAGTTGTTTAGCCATCACAATTTGGCCCTGGTCAAAGTCACTCTGATCCTTGCGCTTGCCCACTTTTTCCAGCTGCCAGCACATCAATCTGCCTAATATATACCACTACTTGACAGCTGCCACTGTAATGAGATAATCGGTGTCATTCACTTAACGTGCGACTGGATGTAATGTTGTGGCTGAGCAGTTTACATGTAGGTAAGAAAAGACTGGACTTGCCAACTTGCTTCATACATTTTCTACCTTGACACAGTTTCAGGTCTTAGGGGATACGGCTTTAATGTTCTCCATTAGTGCACTGCAGGACTAAGAACATGAATCCTCCCCTCTGACCTTTACTGATATGAAGGAACCAGCCCTCACCCTCCCTATGGCGGAGGTTCAATGAATGTAGAGGATTGCGTGGGTTTAGTGTGCTGACATACCAGCTCCTCTGAGAGCAGTAACAAGAACACTGGGGAGCCTGAGGAGCCTGCAGTCAATGACAAACAGCAGAAACACTCACACACTGTGGAGAGCAGGGAGCCAACACCTTTTCATCTGTGCAAGAGCTATCATGCTTCCTACTGCGTGCTTACTTTGGACAGTAACCTAATGAGGAAATTGAAGCCTGAGCCGTCAAACCTTTAGATATGTCAACCAACAGGTAGCTTGCATTTTAATGCCTCCCAGTGCCAGGTCTCCAACCAACAGTGGCTAAAACAGAAAACAAGGTGAAGAATATATTTATTTTTTTTTGAGAGTAACTGACAGTACATGGAGTCTCTCAGTCTGAGGATACAGAACAACATGGCAAAGTTTCACAATTTGGTGTAAACCTTGTTTTGTGGCTTGGCAACAAAACAGAGGAAAGCACAATAAACAAAACCACAGTCATTATCTCAGGTTCAGATGTTTTTGCAGTGAAACACGAATACCGACTATAGTGTTTGCTTCTCAGTTGTAAAATCGATTCTTAAAACCCTCATTTGTGTGAAAGCAATAGTTTAGATTTTTGGAGGTGGGTTTGTATGAGATACTTATCAATAGTGAGTGTATTTTAGATGGTTGTCGGCATGGCCCCAGTTTGGAGAAACACTGGAGCACAGAGAGTGAAACTAAGCAATGTACTGCAGTGGACAATATGTTTTGATGTCAGACAGCCTTTTCTTACTGCCGTTCTATAAACCGAATGTGTACCAGAGCCCATCATCAAAACACAGAAGTAGCGGATCTATCATCTGTTTTTGCGGGTGTTATTGTGTGACTTCTGTGATTTAAAGGGTTTGTTCGGATTCAGCAAAGTCACACAATAACACAAACTAATGGCTCAAGGTGGCGGTATACCAGCATCTCCTGTGTTCTGTGAGGTAAAATTGCTGCTTTTGTCAAGGGAGTTTGGTGGCTTTGGAGAGACAGACATATCGTCAGTTTCTTGTTGAAAAATGCTGTCTGATGGCAAGATATTCTAAATATATTGTACACTTACTTTGGGTTTTTGTTGTTTGTTTTTTTTAGGTAGCTAAAATGTGTTTTGCTGCTGACCCTGTCCACAGCATCCTGCTGATTTTCCAAACTGGGGCCGTGCCAACTGCTGACAATCCCTAACTATACAGCCCCACTTCAAAAGAATCTGAACTATCCCTTAATCTCAGTTCTGTTTAGCAGGGACCAGAAGTAACAACTCAACACCATTTTTGTTTAAATAGAAAGCCATTTTTTGGCAGAACTGGATAAAGGATTGAGAGTGAAACCTCCATCCTGCTGTTGTCAAGGTGGCCAAGATTCAAACAAACCAACCCCCTTTTTATTTGAACTTAATCACATTCTCTTAGTTTGCCAGCACGCTTTCAAACTCTGCATTACACCCTTCCCTCGGGAGGGAAAAACATTATCTTGTTGTATTAAGTTACAACTTGTTCTGTTGATCATAAGTTTACATGTTTCTGCTCCTTGCAGATACATTTAATTAATTATATGTTGTATCTCCATTCTCATTCAGTCTAAAGATAGTCATCAAGAATTCCCACAACCTTTTTCACATATTAACTTTATAATGTTTTGGAAAATCTTTTGTAAATATCGTGTCTTTCCTCAGTTACAATCAGACCACACAGGTTAGATCAGATGAGCCAAGTTTTTACTGCAAAACCTTTCATGTTAAAATATGCCTTTTCAGTAATCTGAGCAGGTTTTGTAATCATATAATGAAAATAAGGACTACAATTGCTGCCATAAAAGGGAAAACCCTTTTACTTATTTGTCTTTAAAGCATTTTGGTGGTAATTGTATTTCCATGTGTCCTTGAAATAATGGATTGCTTGCACGTCTACTGAAACCCAAGGTTTGCTCACATCTTTAGATGTTGTAAGATCTTTTAAATTACTTCCATATTTGCTACATTTTTTTTCTCAGTCTGCCCTGGTGGTAGGTTGAAACGATCACATATTTTAATTTCATGTAGGTCAGTATATCCTATGACGTCTATCAAATGAATACATTTCCAGGGAAACAGATTTAGGCACACTGTCTGTGTATTTGCATATAAATAGAGTATTTATTACCAAGATTCACGTGGACTTTCATGTTTTTTTATTGACATTGCTTTTCATGACCAAGTAGACTATAAATTGAATAAACTGTTTGATCATACAGAGGAACAAAATACCAATTTCAGATTTTCAGAGCACTAACTGCCATTAGATAATGATAAGGTTACTGTACCATCCCTAAATCCTAAGAATTATATAGATATCTCAAATAAAGTCATCCTGTGAGGCATTAGCTGGAATTTCCTTTTTTTTTAAAATGGCATTATAATGCCTTCCTTCTGCAAATATATTTGCTGGAGGAATCTGCCCATTTTCTGTTATATTACGTGAACTAATTTCCATTCCCCTTTTCTCCATTCTGTCACAAGACCCCAAAGACACCCCCGGCTCCCAGTGACAGATGTCATCATTACCCAGTCCTAACAGTCTATGGAATGAAAATTAATGTGCTGTTAGTCCAAGAGGATGAGAGGCCAAACAGAGAGGTAGGGCACAGAGAGCTGCCATGTTAGTGTCCCCTGTGAAGGAGAGCTTTCAGGCAGCTGAATGGCAGGAAAAGGTGGACAGGGGGGCCAATTATCCCAGCTGGACGGCTCTTAGCGGCAGTCTGGGGACGAGACAGAGGAAGAACACAGTCAGCAGGACTGTCAGATGTTGAGATGTGCTGTCAGTCCACAGAGGCGAGAGGAGGAGGGAAGAAGCATCATTTGAGTGCTTTTAATGGAGGTCTACACCATGCAGATGCAGATGGGCACAGATGCTCTACGACTGCACTGCAAAAACAAAGATAAATATAATTAATATGGTTTAAGATCAGTTCTGAGCAGAATTTAGTAAAAGTATGTTAAAAATGAGAAAAGCAAGATTTAACTGTTGGACAATTCAAAACTAATCTTATTTAGCAAATCCAAGTTTATTGTTGTAAACTGAAATTAAATATTTTAATCAATATGGATATGCTCGCATACCCAAATTAAAATAAATTAATGATAAATATAAATTTGAGTGCTGTCACTGTTCACTTTTAGCTGCTCTGTATTCCTTAAACAAATTGTTTCCCTTGTTTGCTAGCCAGCTAAAAAGTAAAAAATAAAACAACCAAAAAAATTGTTCACTAGCTATATACTAGCCATAAATTGGTTAGTTGGAGTTTTGATGAAACAGAAGTAAACCTAAATCTAGGTTTAGAATGAAAACTTAACTGAGGTTTGGAAGGGTTTAATTATAAGTTAGTTTAAAAAATTTGGTGCAACATTAGTTAAAGTTAAACCATGATTTATTTTAAAAGTTAATTGAAAGGTTCAACCCAGCCTTAATTTGAAAAAAAAAAAAAAAAAAAAGATTAAAAATCGTATTACACTTCTATATATTTAGATATTTTTGGATTTTTTTTTACATCCATCCATAGCAACACCAACAGACAGGCAGTTCACTAAACACCATCTCATTTTTCCAGTGTATTTTTCCCCTGAAAGAGCTGATTTCTGCATGAAATCAAATCCATGTAGTATTAAAGATGAAATGGATTATTTTGCAATATGCGTACATGTAGGACGACTATGTGGTTATTTCAAATCTCCTCTTTGTCTGTTATGACAAATGATCAAAAACACATCCTATGTAGACAGACTCCTTTAAGGAGGAGCATGTGTTTGTGGTCACCCCATGCAAACAGAGGACACTATACCATCACAGGCTCGTATAGGAAAAACCACGCTTGTCTGAACAATTTCGCCATATGGCTTATCCTTTCAAGTGTAAGTTGAAAAATGATGTCTGTTATTGATTGCTAATCTATAACATCATCTTGAAAACGTCCTCATGATTGTCAGGCGTGGGACGAACTTCAGAGCACAGCTTATGTTGAGAACATTTGGACCGTTGCATGTAGCAGAACCAATTCCGCTGGCAGTCCTGTCATTGAGAACATTATGGACATTCAAAACATTTGGAAATGATGTCATGGTTCTGCACTCCAGCACTGATGGAGAAATGACAGCAGTGATAGTGCGATGTTAATACAGAAAACAGACAGCTGGAACCCTCTGTTCTCTGTCTTTTCTGATGCTGAAAAAATACCTAATAGCTACTTTTGTATAATTTACAGTTGTCTCATTTAATTATCACTCAGATGGCTGATTATGACTCAAGCAGTTCTCATGTAGGCTAAATTGCTACATCTATGCATTGCCTTTGCAAACACACTGAAAAAACACTCCCTATGAGAGCTGTCAAAGATTTGTGAAGCATATCTGAACTATTCAGACTTCTGTGACTTAAAAAAGATGAATCTTATTGTAGTGCAACCCTGCTGCCATTAGGATGAGCATTCGGCTCTGCATTATTTTTATATCAGCCATCATGAAGCTTGGCAGTTGGTTTGAATGCTCCGTGAATTATTATTATCCTCTGACAAATGTCACTTCTCATTGCCAGAGTAGACGCATTTCACAACGTTTAGATCCAGAAACAAAGAGCCTTTATGTAGCACTCTCGTGTCACTTTATGTAGTTGTTTTTTTCACATGGTTTTAGATTGACAGCTAAAACTCCAACCTGTTTTTATCCCAGCTCGTCACATACCAACAATTTGTTACTGCTCCTTGGTATTTAATACTGAAGCACAGGGAACATTTTAGTGCCCGTATCAGATGTGGGCCGAAAGCATCTTTTAACACATGATTAACATCATGAAACGCTCACAGTTTGGGTACATTTAGACACAAAAATTACTTGGGTAGGATTATGGTAAGACCGTGTTACATACATCACGTGACAGCACTGAAGCAACTTGCAAGAGGGAAGTCACATCACGAAAGTCAAGTGACCCACGTAACATTATGTACCTTACAACTTTTAATGATGTTTTCATTTCACATGGGACAATCCTAGACTCCTGGGTGAATGTCCTGAGTTTGTTTGACCCATCCATCAAGCCCACCTCCTCCAGATGCAGACCATCTCCACTTTTATACTACGCCAAAAGCCCTGAGCATCTCATTCAGCTGCGGATGGGTTTACATTGAGGTCACTTGAAAAGCCCGATGCATCGCTTTCAGCTAATGGACACTGTGTGTGCCTGTGTGAGCTGCTGAGTGGTGATGAGAAATCATTGTATGTGATGACCTGCGAATGAGACCGGGCTGAAAGTTCTTAATTAACTCATAATATTAATACTCTTTTACCTAAAAATGTCCTTATAATAGAAAATATAAACTTAAAAGGAAGTTTTAAATGCTAATTTTGTTTTGTTCAGCTAGCCAAATGCTAAGCTAACCTGTGTATTCAGTAAAGTATAGGGTTGCATTCCTGCACCCTCCCACCCTACACCTTCATTTTCTTCCACATGTTATGCTAGTTAATTTGGACATAAAAAACATACACTTGAATCTCGCTATAATACAATATTAGATTGAAAAGATAATAAGAACCTCCTTTTAAAGAACCAGTGCACAGGATTTACTGGCATCAAGCAGTGAGGTTGTAGATTGCAACCAGCTGAATACCGTTCACCTCACCCTCCCCTTCCAAGCGTGTAGGAAGAACTATGGTGGCTATGAATCTTGTGAAAATTGTCAGAGACCCCATAGAACCAGTGTTTGGTTTGTCCGCTCTGGGCTACTGTAGAAACAGTGGTTCAACATGCTGGTCTCTGTGGAAGAAGACCTACTCCCTCTGTAGATTTATCATTCTGGGGTAACAAAAACACAACCCTTATTTTCAGGTTATTCACTAATTAAATGATTATAAATATATACCATTTCTGTCATATCCTGCCAGTGAATTCCTGTAAATCTCACACACTGCACCTTTAAGACAAAATAGTGATGATTTTGAATGTATACTGGTTACTGCAATCAATATCTTCGTGAGACTGGGTGCCACTGCACGCAGATGGCCAGATGGTAGTGTTTGTATTTACCCTTCCACCAGACGCAAACATATTTTAGATACGTGAGGTATTATAAATGCATTGTGGGATTCAAATCAGGAGGATTATCACCAAAGCCAAATGTGTATAATAAGGAAGCATTGTGTTTGCCTGAAGGCAGCGGCGTAATCCCTTTCCACAAAAGTAATAAAAAATATTATCTAAGTAAGTTATTCTCTAGTCAGTCTTTGTTCACAAGATAAGATTTACATGCCAGGATGATGAAGACCATTTTTTCTGGATTCTAAATATCCACCAGGTTTATGTTTACAGGAACTTAACTTGCCAAAATAATTGATTTATCAGAGTGTGCAGCTTTTCCCAGAATCAGGTTCTGTCCGGCTAATTTAATTTCTCATGGTCATGGAACTCAAGCACTGATGTTTAGATTTTCATCCTTGTGTATTATTAATGGCCTGTTTAATTTTTAATGCAATATAAAATTGAGTGAGCAAAGGGTAGAGGGACCATAAGGTTGAGGGGAGAAACAGTAATATACTGAGTCAATATTAGCAGGAGAGAATGTAGGACATACAATCTGTAATAACATGTTCAGGTAGCATGTCTGTGCCTTCGGGGGGGGGAAGCAGTATAACTATTCTGGCTTTTTATTTTTTTGATTTTTATTTTCATTTGGTGTGGAAATACCTGGCAGTAATGTTGTTAACATTTTGCAGTAATAATGATAACCGGTGGGAATATGTTTGATGAATTTAACATGGTGGCCATATGGATGAAACATCATCTCAGGTCAATTCCCTGCCTCAGTTTATTATTGCAAGTGACATGAGGTGGAAATAACCAGCCTTGCAATCAGCCATTACTGTTATATTGTGCATTACAATGTTACCTTTAATAGTCCATTTTAATACCATATTAGCAGCTTTTTTCTATCATCTCCTCACACATTTATTGTTTTCTCTCTTTATCTAGTTTAATCCTGGACAGTTGCATCAATGCACATCACTTCAACCTGCAGTCTGATTATTCCTGTAGTGAAGTTGTGATTGTTGCTGTAGGAAGATTATCCATCCATGCCCATCTTGTTTGACATGTAAAGGCAGGGCTGAACAGTAGGGATTGCCCAGGG
This sequence comes from Lutjanus erythropterus, assembly GCF_056507025.1. Taxonomy (NCBI): domain Eukaryota; kingdom Metazoa; phylum Chordata; class Actinopteri; order Lutjaniformes; family Lutjanidae; genus Lutjanus; species Lutjanus erythropterus. The sequence continues at coordinate 27,705,753 of NC_139318.1, forward strand.
TCCATCAGGCTAGTAAATCTAGAAACTCACTCACACCATTGGGCTTAAAAAACAACACAATACATACAATACATTGTTTTTTCCAGAGCTGATGATGGAGAGACACTTCCTTATCATCTCTGTTGAGAGCTGCACACAGAGTGAAAAACGGTATAGTAAGGTATGTTCAGATTTTACCAGCCAGTCAATAGATTACCATTGGCTGGTAAGTAAAGCAAATCAATCAGCTACATGGATGCATATTTTGCCAGCATGTGGCTGTTCACAGTCTGAGCCATGTACATGCCCTGGTTGGGCACTTATGAGAAAATGGCATGGTGGTAAAGACAACATTTATGAGCTGAAGAGCAAGCGATCATTTCAGTTATCCTGGAAACAGGAGTTTAGTTGAGTGGTGATGGAGGATGTGGGTGAAAGTCAAACTCAGTCAGTGTTCCACAAATTTCAGAGTAAGACGGATAAAGGCACGTCAGGTTTCTGAAAAATGTCACTGGAGTGCCATAACAAGAGCCAACTTACTTGCATGGTGGCTAAGTGGGCTGTTGCCAGTGCTCGTATGAAACATGAAAGCCACAGCAAAGTAATCACAAAACTGTCCAAATGATTTGTGCTGCCCCAAAATTCTCAACATTCCTCATATTATAATAATAAAAAAAAACACATAAAATATGATAAACATTTATTAATAAATAACTCTAATTTGCAAATAAATTCATAAGTTAATTATTCATTAATACTTTATTAATGTATAATGCTTCTTAACTGTTTGCACCTAAGATGTTACACAACCACCTGCCACTGGCCAGGGCTGAAGCCCCTGAAGCAAGAGAAGGTTGTCAACATCCAGGTGGCCTGGATGTTTTAATCAGCAGTTGACCAGATGGGACACATGACATCTCATAAAAATAGTGTGGTTTGGCAGTATCTCGATCTAGAAAATGTGCACAGGCTGTGTTAGAATAAACTGACATATAACCACTAGTCTAGAGCAATGTGTGACCTCATTCAGCACCGCCATGTGGACGTTTGCCATATGTGACGCCTTTTCTTGCTGCCAATTGTTTCAGCTTTATTTTTTTAAATTGGAATTTGTGTAAACTTCTCTTATTTGTGGTTGAGAGTGGCATATTTATTGAGTATACCTATGATATAAATCCTGTGTTTTTCAAATACAGGTGAATTTATGTCCTTGTAATGTGAATCCTGTTGAGCTGCAGGTGAAAGTATGCCTTGTAACTTCTCGCTCCCTTCATGCTGTTTGCTTGTTTCATTGGCTGGACTGGAGTTAATGTCTTTTTTTTGTTTCTAAGCAAGAACTGTCGTAGGTAACTTTTGCTGCACTATAGGAAAGAGCACAGTAAGTAGTCCCCAAACATGTAACTGTCCACTGCGTACTCAAGTGTGACTGCTCTACAACAGAAGAATGGAATTGACTTGGCTGCACAGTACCACACTCACATGGCTTGTCAGAGGCATTATTGATAACTGCTACTCAATAAAACAATGTAGGAGCAAGTAATAATTGGCTTTGGGCAAGTACATATCTGACCAGGCAAGTGAAAAAAAAAACGTCGAACCTGTTGAAAGGCCATTTTTCATTTTATTTTATTGCTTGAGGTATCTCCCTATAAGGGGTAACTATTCATCTTATTGCACAGGGTTGCCAGACAGGTGAAATTCTCTAACATTAAAACTGAACTGACTTTTTTCTGATATATTTGAATGTCTTGCCGATGGAAAGTAAAGACAGAGGAGTCTGTGTTCAAGGCAGGTGGGATGATTTTCATCTGGTAGGTAAGGAGTGTAAAATATATACCTCTCCATCCTGTACATCCTCCACCTCTTGCTTGCTGCCAAATATTAGGGTGGGAACTCATAGGGAGTAGAAGGTACACTAATACAGCAGAACAGCCTCACTCCTCTTTTGGTGCCTTGTCTATGTACTATTTTCTTTCCCTGCCATGAAATTCACAAACACAGCCTTCCTAAAATACTTCTGAAAACTTTCCATGTGAGAACGATCATCTGCTGATACTGCAGTACCTGTATTTCTCAGGATATCACAAACGTTTTGTATGGCAAGTATGTATAACACCTGCATCCCAGTTACAGACCCCTGATGACAGAATCATGGCATTGCTTTTCAGCCTTCTTGCAGGGCAGTACCTGTGTAGTGGGGCCCAGTAAATGTGCACTGAATCAGAGGGTGCTGAAAGGTGCTTGCAACACCAGCTTTTTACCCCAGAACAAAAGCTCTCCTCGACTCGGTCTTCCCTCTGTGGAAGGAACCGAAGAACACATGGCCAGTTTCATCAGCAGTAGGTTTACATTAGTTTTCTTCAGCTGATAAAGCTATCAGCAGAGTGTAGGGAAACAGATGAAGACGTAGTGTTGCTGCCTTTTCTCATTCACCCGACATTACAACTCGATCTACCCTAAGCTGGCTTCGGGATATTTTCATTCCCGTTCTTGGCTTTACAACATTCAGTGCATGTTTTTATACGACAGCATTGTTGTAACACAATCACCTGCACTGAAGCCAATTCCTGCAGTGAAAAAGACTGTACAAATTATTCATTGTCCCGGGGGCACAAACCAGTACAGTGACAACATTAACAGCCATATCACGATTGTCAGCTTTGAGGGATTATAGCAATCTGTAATGTTGCCTGCACTCTTACACAAATGAGAATGGATGGGGCTGGTGGGAAATGCAAAATGTTGTTGTGTGCAATCGGAGCTCAGACATTCTCATTGACTTAAACTATGATAGGAAAGACCCCATTTGTGATTATCTACTGTATATAATGGGGTTTGCAAACCAAATCAGTTTAAATGTCTGTGTCTATGCATAAAGAAATAAGATCAGGACTACCATTTGCTGCCTGTGACTGCTCATAATTCTAACTTGGTGTCAGTGAAATATACACCATAAATGTTTTTTTTTCTTTTCAGTATTATTACTGTATTCTCAACAGTTCCTTACTGTACACAGTAATTTGTATACAGTATGTTAATGTAGATTTTTTTCATTTCACAGTATTGTAGGTTAATGTATTCCCAAAAGCTTCTTACTGTATGTGCAGTGTGCAGTATGTGACTGTAAATTATCAGTGCATTCTAGGAAAATATTTCTCTAAATCTAAATAGAGTAATACCAACTGACTGCAAATACAACTACAGACCACCATATGTGCAATGTTTTCAGACTCAAGTAGGTTTAGAAGATATCTTGTCCTGTCTGTCTGCTGACCTGCAGCTGCTTCAACATCTGGTGAATGGTGAATCGTAATATTTTTATGCAAACAAAAATCTCACTAATATAACATTAACGTTCGTCATGAAGAACTTCACATGACTTTGATGTTCTGTTATGCTGAAGTAACGTTAGTAGCTTAAAGAAAAGTCCTTGTTGTATAGTTTTGATTTTATTATGATAGCTAGTCTGTATTTTCTTGTATTTCTTTGTATTTAGGCTGATGGTCGAAGCTTTGAGTTTGGCTTTGGATATTTGCATGTATGTGTTTTTGTTTTGTCTTCAAGGCAGCAGCTGGACTGTTTTGCAAGACTAAGACCATCATCAGGATTCAAACTCATGACACTGCATTTCCATTATTGCTAACTACTGTACTGATATTACTGTAGTGTGCTCTGCTTAAATGACTGGCTTTATTTGCATTTCGTTTGATTTTTTGGATTTAAGATGCAGTTTATAGGTCTTGTGTTAAAACATATCTGTTTATATTGTTGTATTGCTGCATTTTTGTTCTAAATTATTATTCTGTTGTTTAAATAACACAATACATCTTGTTTTTTATACTATATAGTAGCCTGTAAAATCAATCACAGTAATATTTTCATAAAGATATAATAGCATACTCCTTTTTTCAGTTTGCTAAAAAACTACCAGTTTGTTTTATGGTAATTTTACTGCGGTATGAAGTGTAGCCACCACTGGATAAATGTTGTACGTTAGTGTTAATGTGAGACTAAATGTTTTACTGTGTAAGAGAAAGTCAACTGAAAGAAACACCGTTTCTGTAACAGTCAGCCTGTATACTGGATAGAAACAGAAGTCTCTGTGTCTTGTTAATGTCATTTGTCTGCAGATGAAGTGCTTGAGGCCCTGTGGGTGACAAACGGAGGCAATAAATCATTTTGTCTCTTTCAGAAACACAGACCTCAAACTGCACATTATACTGAGGATCTAAATTGCCAAATCATGTCGGGCAAAATGCCTTCATACAGTATGTAAGACTTCTTAACTACATCTAAATGGCTTTGGCTTTATGCTTAAAATGATTGCATCTACTTATACCTACCAGCCTTTAATTTCCTCTCTTTCTGTGTTATGCATCTAAGTGCCTCACACATTCAGTGATAGCTGAGAAAGCCGGTCTCAGCTCGAGACACTTTCACCCCCCAGGAGAGAGAACTGACGGCAACACAGCCATTTGGGGCAGCCGGTCCCTGAATGCTGCGTAGGTGTGAGAGCAAAGAGAGAAGTGCTGTAATGTGTGTGTCTTAATGGGAGCCTGTTAAACCTCAAGTGTGGCGGCGCATCTGCATGTAAGCAGAGGTCTAGTTTTTTGAGAATTTCTTCGGTTCTAGCAATTGGGCTTTCAAGAAAAAATGTTTTTCCCACTGTAATGCATCTATCTTGGGATTGTAATGAACCAGCAATTTCCTGTAGGTTAAAATAGACTTGCTTAAATGATGCTTTTACTGAAAACTATGTATTTACCCAGTCATTTAAAATTGTATCACAGTCAAAATCCTTTAATTTTCTGAGATCATCAGACAGAGTAGAACTGATGTAATTCTGGGTTGCATTATGGATTCACATTAAGATGAGAGATGTATGTCTGTCTGACTAGAACATCTCCTAAACTTTCCCACAATTTCTAGTAATTAATAATCTTAAGATTTCAATCTTTATCAAATTTGGTTGACTTGCCAAAATCAAACTACCATCTAACCTTATAGAAAGAATAACAGAAAACAGAGTGACAAGTCTGTGACATTTGTTGTGTTTTCTCAGAATTTGATGCCCACGTTGCCATGTTACACCACCCTAGCCTATAGATGTTATTTTGTTTGCCAAAACATAGCATTAGGCAACAAAAATACTACCCATTGTACCCCCTGGCTACCCAGAGGCCATCCGAGCTGAAAGAGTTTGTAGTTTTTCTGTATATCCAGTGACACTTATGTGACATCACTGGATACAGGAAGAACAGCCGATTTTGCAGCAGAGTAATTTATTGCTTCAGTTGACTACATTTATCAGCACCGACTTCTCCCCTTTCCACAGTTATAATTGTCCCAGTTTTGGGGCATGTAAGTGTACTTTACTCAAGCACCTTCTCTGGGCTGTGTACCAGAATGCTTCCCATGGATGACATTTAATTCAGATTGACTGTGTTTTGTCCCGATGAAAACCTAGAGTTAATACATGCAGGTGTGTTTGTTTGCCTGTCCTTTTTTTCCACGGTTGTCTGCACAACTTAATATTAAGCAAGTTGTCTTTAATGGGGCTTTTCCATTGGCACTTTTAGCTGTGCTGAGTGGACCCATGCCACGCACCAAGCTGTGACAAGTCAGGTGATGGACCATCTCTGGAGCAGAGCAAACCTGACTTTCTCCCCCTAACAAATGTGTGTTGCAAGAAAAGCATTTGTAAAAGTCTCTGTGTGTTCAGTCCTTTTTTGTAGCCTCTGACTAAATTTCTGTGATTTGAAATTGAAGTTTGCTGTTTGTACTTCTAGGTATTTTACTGTTTTATGTTCACTGGCTGCTGTAGGCCTGGAAGGAGTTGTGTTAAGTTGCTGCTGATGTTGCTGATGATTTTCTGATTTTGCTGTTTCATAATAAAAGTATGAGAGTTTTTTGTGAAGAATAAATAGGAAATAAAATGTTTTTATTCAGTGTTTTAGAGCTGCTTGACTCAAGATGAGAGCATATCAGGTAAAAGACATACCTTAAAGCATGTAGCCCTGTTATAATGGAGATGCAAATCCCTGCTGTGCTGGAGTGACATGCCAAGTCAAACAAAGTCAAGCTCAGCCAGCACATTTGTATGGAAAAAAGATGTTAGTCAGTTACATAATCTGAGAGGAACAAACTAGCATATTTTCATACTGTCTGACTGCTTTCTCTGAAACTATTTTCCTAGTTTATGTTTCTACTGGTCTGTTCAAATAGCAAATACCCAGTTCAAGCTGTTTATTGGGATGAGTAGTGAATATATTGATGCTCTCTTCAGGCACTGCTGTCACTTTTGTTTAGCCCTCCTCTCAGTTTTTGAATATCTTTGCTCAGGACGTCTGCATGCAAATCTTTAAGTGTGCTGAAAGCATCTCTCAAGCTGTTTCTGTCCCGTTGCATCTGATCTGAGATCCCTACCTTTGAAATCCCAGACGTTTTGCAGTTCTAAGTTCTTTCACTCCCTAATTAGTGTCAACACGGTGACTCTTGCCTCTTATCCTTCCACATGTTCTTTTAAGCCCTCGTCTGCTTGTCACATTGGTGAATCTTTTTATTTTGAAATTTCACAAAGCAGAAATGAAAGAGTGTCTGAAGAGCTTCTCTGCTGAAGATCAAGTCTACCACCGACTTCAATCCGAACAGGAGGAGCCACATGTCTCCATGATAGAACCCACCTTCAATCGCAGATCAGACTGGGTGGTCCTATCAGGTCCTACACTCTCCCTACCTGTCCAAAGAGCCTCAACAGCCCTGAGCAGTGACTGATTACAGTTAGCAGGGCCTAATTTTTGGCTTCACAATGCAAACAGGTCTGGAGGGGTAATGAGGACAGTCAGTCCGCCTTGTCTCCTGCTCTGGCCTCTGTAAAGACACAGATGGTGCAGTAATCATTGATGCGAATAAGTCGTTAGGGTTATTTTCACGTAGAATCTGTATGGGGAGTATAGATCTGACGACCAAGCAAGCTTTTCAGTCAAAGTTGACAGGATTCCCAAAGGCCTTTTGTGTGAAGCGTTCTTGATGATTTTCAAGTGTGATGCCTTATATACAAAGCACTACAGTACACCTTGTTCTGATCTCAAACAGCCATCTTCATGTCAATTTCATGCACACAGAGCATACAAATCCCAGTAATGGTAAAAAACGAAACTGAATCCATTATCACGCATGAGAGTCTGATATGAAACTTCAAATCTGAATGATTGCAGTATGATTAGATTTAGATGCGGGATTATCTTCATCCGTACGCATGCTGGGACACTGAAAGATTTATAGGATGGAATTTATTTAACAGAATGTCTGTATCACATTGAAGCCTTAAAATGCCACATCTGGTCTGACGTTGTGTTGGAAATGCAGTGTTGGTCTTTTCTGCCACTTTGGTTCAGACTGAAGTAACTCAACAGTTATTTGATGGATTGCATTGAATTTTTGTCCATGGTGATCCTTGGATGTCTCCTTTATAACGTGAGGCTCACATTTATGGTTTTGAATGTAATATATGTCAACATCTATTGCCATAAAATGTTGGACAGACATTTGTGTCTCCTTCATGATTTTTAAAATAGAGACAGACAGCTTTTTGCTATAACTTAACTTTATGAAGTAAATGTTGTTTGGACAGTACATCCATCCATCCATCCATTTTCTGTAACCACTTATTCCTGAAGGGTTGCAGGGGGCTGGAGCCTATCCCAGCGGACATTGGGCGAGAGGCGGGGTTCACCCTGGACAAGTCGCCAGTTCATCGCAGGGCTGACACATAGAGACAGACAACCACTCACACTCACATTCACACTTACGGGCAATTTAACCTAGCATGCATGTCTTTGGACTGTGGGAGGAAGCCAGAGAACCCGGAGAGAACATGCAAACTCCAGAAAGGCCCTGACCCAGGATTCGAACTCAGGACCTTCTTGCTGTGAGGCAGCAGTGCTAACCACCACCACTGTGCCACCTTTGGTACATCACAATGGCTATAAAATACTGACACCATGTTTAGATTGGTTCCTTATAAGCCTGGCTTTCACTATGCAAATCTGTCTGCCAGAGGGCAGGATTCCTGGAAAAATGATGCCTCCATTACAGATTGAATTAATGAACAAACATTCACTTTGTTCACTTTGGATACACCAAGAAAGTTGAAAATTTGTCTGTTTCTTCTTCAATAACTTTGGTGATTCAATGAATTTTCAGCAGCTGTTGCCACTGTTCAAGCAACTATTTTGCACTTAAAAATCCCCAAATAATTGGGAGGCATCAAAATGTCCCATTCTCTGGTATTGTGAGACCAATACAATGCTAATTATTGCTAGATTGTGGTGCTCAAATGAACTGTTACATGCAGTATGTAGATATATCTGTACATATGTGCATGTTCTATGACTTTCTCTTTCAGACCATTTTTCCCACATGGCTTGTATAAACGCATAAACTTGTCTTTGGATTTACATTAGGGTTACATCACATGTGAGTTTTCTCATAGCCATCACTTTCATGGATTTGTGCGATTCTGTTCAGCTATGCCATCAGACTCTTCTGACCATTGATCAAAGTGTTATGATAGTCATGGTGTGCTGTTAGCCAGGCAGCTAATGGGGCTCATGATCCATGAACACACAGATCATCAGTTTATCATTCTGTACTGTGCTTGGATCAAATCCAGCAGGCTAATACTCCCAGTGCCTTGCATGTCTTCCCTTAGACATGATCCTAACCACCTTCATAGATCATCAAACTGTATCTGGAGAGGCTGAGGAGAGAGGAGATTGTGTTACAGAGCCAGAAAACACACTCATCTTTATGTTTCATTTGTGTCAGGCCTGGCTGGTGTGCATGCCACCTCTGCAGCTGTTTTAGGCATAAATCAAACAAGGAAGCCTGATGAAGTCCCCTAGTACAGTGGTTCTCAAACTGGGGTCTGAGGACCCCCAGGGGTCCTTGAGGGGGTTTCAATGGCTCTCTAGCAAAACAGGGAATAATTTATTTTCACAATAATTGCATCCATTTTCCAAGTACGGAAGCTAAGAACTGCCTTACTTGCAATTCTCAAAATCACAAGTTAATTCTCTTGAGATTACAAAGTTTGTTTTCTTGATATAAATGAACCCATTATCACAAAATGAGATTTATTATCTTGAGATAAATAAGTATTTTAACCTGTTATCATGAAAAAATGGGCTCTATTATGTTGAGATAACTAAAAACTTAAGCTGTTATCACAAGAAAACAAGATTTGTTGTCTTGAGATAATGAAGTAATCAAGACAACAAAATCTGCCATCATGAGAAAATGTTATGTTATGTCAAAATAACAAAATAATTAACCTGTTTTCACAAGGAAACAAGATCTGTCATGTTGAAATATCAAAAATATTTTAACCCGTTATCATTAGAAAATGAGATTTGTTATGTCAAGGTAACGAAATAATTAACCCTTATGATGAGAAAATGAGACTTCTTATGTCGACATAACTAAAAATAATTAACCTGTTGTCACGAGATAAAAGCATTAAAAAAATTGCAAGTGCTGCCATTCTTGGTTTTCGTACATAAGTGTTACAGTATCAGAATATATTAATATTTTGGTCACCTACATTTTTGTAAAAGTAAAAATCATATCAGATGGAGATCCTGGGAAAAGTTTTTGATGGGGGTTAGATTGTGCCAGTTTAGGGATCCTTGATATGAAAAAGTTTGACAACCGCTGCCATCGTAGACAATGTGTGGGCAAATTTGACTGATCAACGACTGTAAATGCCCTCAAACTGAATTGTGTTGATTCCACCAAGTGCTGAATGTTATTAACAATGCAGTAAATGTGAGCAACATAGTTTACTTTCATAAATCTAAATAAATGTTTCAGTTTACATGTCTGACACGACAAATCAACATGAGACATGTCAGTGGTTTAATGACTGTAAACCCGATGCTACAATGTGAACTTCCACATTACAGTATAATGATGTGGGTCTTTTCTAAGAGCTTGTTTTGTGTTACACCGCGTTCTCCTGTAATCCTAGAAGGTGTTTGATCTGCTGTTCTGCATGTGGCCCGGACCATTATATGTCCTTGGCATATCAAATGGTTCAACAATGGCATGCTATCCCTCTGGCCTCGACTTCCATTTGAATATCATCTGTCAGGCGGTACAAGAGGAGACCTGCTCCAACAGAAAACGCCCATAGCATCTGAAATTACACAGCAATTTATATGTCATCTGTAATCGTTCTGCATCCACTCCGTATCCTGTGACAGCCATTAATTATCAGTACTTTTTGTCTCTCTTCCTCTGCTTTAGAAATATACCTGGACTCTGGGTGTTCAATCACAATAAAAGCTTTGATATTGGAGACGGTGCTGATAAAGGTGGGCTACATTATACTATAGGTGCCGATATGAGCCTCTTACTGAGGAGGGGAAAAGGCAGCTATCTGACCTGCTTTGAGGTGTTGCGTAATAAGATATGTGATCGTCTATAGTAGCTGTACAGTTGAATGAATTACTCCCCTAAATTGAGCTGCTGCAAGCTGTTAATACAATGGTTCATACAACTCTTCCCCATTTTTTTAACCCTAAAGGAAACAGGTAATTTTCAGGTCAAATAAAAGAGCAACACGGGATTAAATTTCTCTGTGCAACGAGTGCCAAACACAACAATGTAAGGCCAAGAAAGCGTCGGCACACGCATGAACGTGGACTATATATGTCATGAATGCAGGAATCATGTAAAGGTCCTACATCCATTCATCAGCCAAAGAACAGACACATTTAACCTTTTATAAACTGTGCAACACTCCACACAACAAAAAACACACGTCCACATGAGATGGTCATATGTTTACCAGGCTGCATGTACTGACTAATGATGACATAAACCTGAACCAGTGTTAGTTTTTGTTGTTGCTTTTTAACACCTCTCATTTACTGTAACTTCTGCTTTTTAAATCCATTAGTTTCATTTGTTGACTTCTTTCATCCATGCATGTTCTGTGTTCCCCAGCTACAAACGCATATCACTGTGCAATATAAATATAACTAGTCAAAGAGTATAGTGTAATGTAAATATCAAATATAGAACCAATATCAATATTTTTTTTAATTGATCGAGCAACAATAAAAATAAAAAATAAATGAATTAAAACATTACAATCATAGTCATCATAATCATATTAAAGATACATGTTATAATTTGCTAAATACACACTAATTGGAAAATAAATGAAAGCTGATTGCTAAACAGTACAGAAAAAGTAATGATCAATGATGTATTGTAGTTTCTGTCACATTTCTTTAGGTGACATTTCGATAGGTGATTGTTTTTCTTTATATTTTACTTTACTTGTATTTTTGTGATGTTGATACTGCACCAGGTTTGCTAAGAGTCTTTTCAGGACATTTCAGCGCACGAAATTAAATCCTTTAACTCTGTATGAGTTAAGCTTGGGTGCACTAAAAGCAGACAAGGAAGATAAGCTTTGGACAGCATTTATAATCTCCATGTAAAGGCAAAATACATGACATGATGTACTCTGTACATATTCATGTGAAAAAACACTCACCTCTATTCCCATTTGTTTTTAAATTCATGCAGACTTGTGGACTAGATGTTTGACGTACAACACTATGTCAACTATTCACCGCATTGCTTTCACAGAGTCAGTGCCTGAATGCCACAAAGTAGCTTGTGGTAGAAAACATTTCACAGTCCTAATCACAGAACACCCAATTAACTTACCAGAAAGCTTGTATTCAGTCCACTACCAGTCTTATTTCTTCGTCCCACTGCTAATTATTTTGTGCTTGTTCATCTATTCAAATACAAGGCAGACAAATTCACAACAAACCTGCAGACAGAGTCATGTTATCACGTTGGCCAGAAAGCTGTTTTTGGATGTGAATCTGACCAGCGAGGAAGCTCACTTCACCACGGTTCACTGGCCACAATCCCACCTCAACATCAATTCACTACAGATTAGAAATGACACCGAAAACATAACACAGCCTTATGAGATACAGATGAGATGATCTTTATACAATCATATGTTAACAGTTCAAAAGTACAAATTATATTTGTTACAGTGCAAGGTTAAATTTTTACAAAGTAACCACAGCAGTGACCTTGCTGTGGACGGTTTTCATTGGGACTTTTTCCTCAGTAGAAAGTAGTTCCAGTGAAAACTGTCCACAGTGTGGTCTGTGGTTTATAGTGAGCAACTAGTGCATTGCCTCTGGAAGACATGCTGCTGCTGAGTGTTTCAATTTTTTGTGTGTTTAAACAAGCACCCAAACATGCACATCTTTATCATTCACATTAATAAATTTCTCTTCAACTCTATTATATCGGGGTGGCAGCAGAATTCTCAGATGAAGATATTTCCATGCAAATCTGTGGATATCACTAAAAGTAATTGAGGAAATACGCAATTTTGATATCCAAATAACTAGACTAATTTATGTTTACATTTTTCTGTGAGGACAAAAAGTAAATTACATGTAGCCGCAGTCTCTTTGTGCCTCTGCTTTAACCAGAGGTTTATGAGAAACATTCCACCAAAGAAAGATAATTGGATAAATCAGGCTGCATTTCTCCCTGCTGCACTGGATAATCCTCAGGTCTGTAAAAAGTCTTTTTGTCGTCGCTGGCGCAATAGCTTGAGACACATATAATCAGCACACAGGAATTATAAGCAATTAGAAATATCTCTCTAATCCTGTTCAATAGTCTGTCCATGGACCTTCCCTAGGATGCTGTGGCCTGAGCCTGAGAGAATGCACATGGCCTGTAAGTGAACTTTAAGTCTGTCCAACACAAATCAACTTCTGACCTGTGCTGAAACAAAAGAAACAAAAAAAAAGTTTTACTGACTGATAAGAAGCATAACAAATGCCCCAGGTTGTTAATGAGGCAAATCAAACTCTTGCCAAACATGTCAAGTAACTGAATTCCACATAAATAAGTCATTTTCCATTTATAGTATATTCCCTCTAAACCTGTCCTTTTTTTGGTCTTTTGTCAATTTGCTTTTTCATATGCTTTATCTTCCCATCAAGCTTGAAGACTAAGCACCTAAATTATATCACTACACTGCTGTTCACTCGCTTAACATTTCTGATTTCTCTGTAGACTACAGGCTTAATCTCCTGCATACTTCAAATCACCACATCTGTCCAATCTCTGCTCAACATCTGACATCATGCAGCTGTTGCCATGGGGAGCCATCCCTGCTAGGAATGAGCTTTGCATGCACTATACCATAGTACACAGTTAACACATGCTAACATTGTAACAATACACTGTATATCAAAACTAGTCCTTCTATATACAGTACATATACACACACAAGGACACCATCAAGTGTCAGTAGAAAGACTCCAAGCATAACAATTTTTACTTGATGTAGGACATTAATTTATTTCAAAACAACATGTTGAGTTTATGGGTCTGTGCTGTGTCTATGGCAGAAAGCTGTAAAACAATACTAGCAAATAAACACACAATCAACTAGACAGGCTGGAATTAAGTAATACATACTTTTTTATTTTATTTTCAAAATCTCTTAAGCTTGTGCTAACCACAGACATTTTCTCAGGCATCACACCAAAAACCAAAAACCCATTCAAAAAATTCACTGACTTTGAGACAAGGGAACTGGAAGTGCTAATATGCAAAGTCATTTCTGGGTTTTAAGATGAATTCTGGCAGCAGTCTATTAAGAAAAATTAATGAATAAACTGTCAGTAGTTTACATGTTTCACTGTAATTAATTACAAAAAATGATACTGATGATAGAAGGACACTGAGTCTATCACTCCACAGCCGGCAAACTTTTGAAAAAGTTTAAACTCATTTGAGTAATTGCTGGTACTAGTTTATTTTTGTACTGAAGCAACAAACTGAAGCATTAATCATCACATAACTTACACAGGCTGAGCAAGTGCAGAAAGAGTAAATATCCTGTCCAAAGTATGTAATCAGAGACCATTTTGGACCATTTTATGAAAATCCATGGATTATAAAAGGAATATAAAAGTTTTGGGTGGCCTTTTTCAAACAGAACAAATCAAGTAAATTATGTATTTGTGTGTCATGTTTGTTACACAATCGAACAAGCCCCTTTTTAATAACATAAAAGCTCTAAATCATGCACCTACATGTCAGAAATCAATCTGAGCAGAATCTGCAGTGGTTTGATGAGCCCCTGGGGTCTACAGCTCCTCTCAGGTCCCTGCATCAGACAGGGGCCTCATCTGGACCACATCTGGACCTCATCAGGCCTCCAGCCAGCAGAGGGGGAGGCGTGAAACAGCCTCACACGGAGCACAAGGGTCCTCTGCAGAGGAAATTAAGGAAACAAAGGTGTGACACCTGGGTGAGCCAGCATCACCTCAGGTCTCACTTCATTTTCTATTTAAGTTTGTCCAGATGAGCACAGACGCATCTCAAAGTCAAAGAAGTAGCTTTGAAATAAAAGCAGTGTGGACATTGATAAAAGGGCGATCTAGAGTTTCTGTGTTACAGGACTGAGATACGGCTGACTTTTATTTAGTGCTGGTTTTCTTTGCATTTAACAAATTTAGACTCCAAAAGACTGATCCAGACCAGCCCCGATCATTTGACATCAACATATATCTATTTTGACAAATTCCACAGCTTCTTTGAGTTAGTTTCAGGTCATCTAATACTTCCCATATTTCAGAGTGAGAGTCTGGTCTCCAGAGGAAGGTAAACCAGTACAAGATGGAGGAAAGACATCATGATTACTGAGTATACTTAATACATAAAGGACATCTATTTTCTTCTTTCATGTAGTGATATCATCCATGCCACATTGCAAATGATACTCAGATCCAGTGACCGCTAATCCAAAAATTGCATCGTGAAACCATGATCAGAGGCTGAAGCTACATTACCTTACAGAGATGTCCCATAAACACTACCACTCACTCAGTAGTGAGGTTAGGCTGTATTATAACCACAGCTACGTTCTCCAACTGCTGAGCTGAGACCTAATTCAGTTCCATTCATAGATACTGTATGTTATAAGGAGCTAGATAGTGAATGCAAAGATGGCACCCACTCAGTCCAATGAGAGTTGCTCACCTGGTACATAAGCCAAAAAAGTTTTCTAGCTTCTGGGTTTACTTCCTGGTTATATGGCCCACTGAATATACACAGTGGTGTTCCCCCCTTTGCCCCCTCCTGCTATTTCTCGCTTGGCACATAGACCTTTAATTGTGATGACATCACAGATTTTTACAGTTCGAGGTGTCCTGTCAGCAGCTTTACAGACCTCTCTTTCATAATGGTGGCCTATGGGGGAAAATGCTTTTTGGGCCAGTTGGGAATTTTTCGCTGCAATACCACAAGTGGCCACTGGGGAAAACTGGCAGCAGGACTGAGCAGCAATGCCCTGTCTAGTTCTATTATAAGTCTGTGGTTCCACTCAGCATTTTTTTCTCTGATGTCACATTCAGGGTGGGAAGCTCAAATGTCATACCGCTGTATTACACAGTGACAGTACACTTTCAAGTCGTATAAATGTCAAGAACCTGACAAATCCTTATCATTTCACAGCTTTCTGATTGATCATCAGCTGAAAGGACAATGGTTAGTGAGAACCAGGAGGGACATGGGGCCATATTTCAAACTAAAATAACATATAACCATACCATGAGACAACAACCAACATTAGCATTCAAACACTTCCTAGCTAACATTACCATTTGAAAGTGTTACACGAAACAGAAGAAAAGACGTAAATTAATTCTGAAATATTAACGCACATCTTTGACAAGTTATGTTGACATTAGCCTACATTACAAGCTTGATTTCATCAGTGTGTTTTACTTCCAGCTTTCAATCAGGAAGCTGTGAAATGATAAAGATCTGTCAGATTCTCTACATTTTGTACGACTTGAACCCTGGAACACAGCGGTACCACATTTGAGCTTTGAGCTTATCCCTCTGAAAGCAACATCGGAGGAAAATGCATGTGTAAATATAGTGAATGATTACAAAAAACAAGTTTAAGCTTGAAATTAAGTCAGGCTGTTGCAGACAGAAAGCAGTTTTATTTGAAAGAAAGGCACTTAACTCCCTGAAGTATTTAGCAAACTTTTCTTTGCCCTGCGGGACTCTGGTCTGCCACTTGACTGCGTCCAAGCTGTTCCTGTTTAGCACTTTGACAGTATATTTGACACAAGTCTTGCTCCAACTTCCTCTCAGCCATAACAGACCCGAGGGCAACGCAGGAGGCAAGAGAGCATTTTGAAGGTTAACTCTGCTAATGAAGCCAGGCTGGCCGGCAGGACCCCTTGGGTTTTTGTGGCAAAGTTGTCCACATGCCACTCTGCAGGAGAGCCGGACTAAGAGGGTCTTCATGCTTGTTACCTAGTCCCTGCAGGCAGCACCATGGACAGCCCCAGAGCAAAACCACTGTTAATGAGAAATGAGCTCGCTTGATTATTCCTTCCTCGAGCCTGATGCTGATCAAAATACAACAGGGGAAGTTTGTACTGAGCTCCTTTTAAGCCAAAGGACAATAAACTGCTGATGAGTTCCAGTTTAGAAACTCCCCTTAACCCTTTGACTTTGAGTGTTCCACTTTTGTTTTTATTTAAATACAGGCATAGTTCAGTTTTTTTTTAAGTGGAGTTGATGCCTATGAGGTACCTACAGACAGCAGTCAGCTTGCTCACAGTTTGGAGAAGCAGTAGGACTACCGGTGAAGGAAGCTAAGCAACGTACTGCTGTGGACGGGGTCAGCAGCAAAATGTATTTTAGGCGCTTAAAAACAGTACACCTAAAAAAAAAAAAAAAAAAAAAATCAATATTAGTTTGCGCTATATTGAGAAAAATTTCGCCACTTTATCTTGCCATCAGTCAGTCTTTTCCAATGGGAAACTGCTGTTATATATCACTCTCTCCAAAGCCACCAGACTCCTTTGGAAAAAATGTGATTTTACCTCTGAGGACAGGGAATTCCTTTACTACTGCTGCCACAATCAGTCCCTTTAAGTTCCTTTAGTACCTTTAAGGACAGAAATATCTTATTCCACAGGTCGGTTATTATCATATTTATTTGGTCTGCAGGTGGTGCAGCTCTTCACTGATGACACCGGATAAGAATTTCAAACCCAAGACTCAATTTTTATGGCTGCACCATTCCATCAAATGGAAATATTGTAGTTGTCTTGTATATGATTGCATATACATTTCCCCAAAATTCAGCCTGACATATTTTGTATCTTTAAAACTTTTGGAAAAATAAAAACTCTAAGTGTGGACAATATCTGGACAATATTTGACCGCAAAGCTTGACTAATCCACCAGGATTCTGCTGCTGATTAAGCAAACAGAAGAGATTCAAATGTAACCAATTTGTATTGGCAAGCCATCCATATAAAAGAAGAAAAACTACATTTTTTTTGACCATCTTAAACTTGTTGTCGAGGTTGCGGATAATCACATCTGATGTGAGAAACACATGCCTCATGTATCTCAGAGTTGACTGTTTTATATCAATTACTGCTCTGTTAGCATGCACGGCAAACAAGTGAGAGAATGTGAGGGATGCATGAGCTGGAGTCAAAGGGTCAGAGCAAGAGTGGTTTTACTCCCCAAACTGGCCTCGTTTAGGTCCAGCTAATGTAGTGTGACTGGAAGTTTATTGTGATGAGGTGTTACAGGACGAGAGCTAGTACTGATTCAGCAGCAGGACAAAGAGCTAATTGATAACAGAATCTGATAATATGAAGTTTATCTAAGATTTATAGCAACACTACAAAGGTGTGATGATTATACACAGATCTCTCATGTATTTCAACATACTAACATGTTTTGAAATCTCTTTTCTTTTTTGGCTTTGCAGAGACATCATTGCTGCTAACGTGCGGTCAGGCGACTGGTTGAGCGTAATGATTCTCTGTCGTTTACAGATGCTACGTGGACAGATGGTAATGAGGTGTCTGTCCATAGTCTGAGATGTGCTGGAACTTTCCCTCGGCTGGGATAGCGCTCCCCTTTGGTCCTTTCCTGTTATGATTTCCCCTGATACAAACACCCATTTTGTTCTGTGTGCATGCGTGTTGGGATGGAGAGTGAGGCTGCTCTGAGTGACTGATTTGTGTTCACATCTGGAAGTTCACTCGCTGATGAGGAGCTCATGGCTTATACATGTACAGCTGTCTACTTAAAACACTTCCCTTACGAGAAATGTTTTGTGGACTTTTAAAAGTCTGTGAGGCAGGTGTGTGCTTGCGTGTGCATGTTTTCAATGTCTGTGCATCTTTAGGCGTGTGCATGAACATATTTGTTTACATGTGTGTATACTGCATGAGAAACAGAAAGTATACAGGAGGTGTACTGTATGTTGGTGGTCTTATGAGTATTGTTACTAGTTGACATGCAGCAGTGAAGGCTTATAGCACAGGGGTTCTCAGAGTTTTGATGATGGAGTGCCAATTTAGTAAGCCAAGATATGACATAGAGCTGCACAGAAAACCCAAGAACTTGGCATAGGATTTGTGATTGGTCTCATGATGGTGTTTAACATTAAAAAATCCTTGAGCAGCAAATTCACAGATGAGGCAGGTCACTTCATTCCACCACTTCAACAAACTGCTGATTTGTCCACTGAAATACGGCACTATCATTAATGACAAAATGTAATCCCATTCACAAGTTGTGATTCCAAGTTGTGATTCTTAACCTGGCAGATGCAGATGCAGTAGCCAAATACTGGATTAAATGTAGGCTATTAAGTACTGAAATGTATTTCATGTATTTCTCTACGGTTGGCAGTACAGCCTAAAATTTATATCATGGTATAATCTGAAGCTTTTAAAAGTTCAATATAAACGCTTCTGAAGGGGTAAAACACTCATAAGGCAACTGCATGGCACCTATTACTGTACTACAGTCATAGCAGCTTAGTTAGCACAGATATATTTTAAGAATATTTAATAAGCAAAACTGTAATAATTAAAAAAAAAAGCAAAACCTTTCTAAAGTATTAACACTCCATGTATCTACTGTTGTCTGATATGAATCGCGTATGTATTTATTTTCTGAACCTGAACCATAGTGGACCATAGCAGTGAACCATATAATGGAAGTGTCACCTGCCTCCTCCTCACCCACTTCATTGTGTGCGCTGTAACAAATTGTGGCAAACAAGCTAAAACCAAAGCTGTCTGTATAGAGGTTGTTTGTAGCTTAGTTTGTCACATTGCCAAAGCTTTGACATTATTGATTATTTTGTCAGTACTTTTTAATGACTTGTTGTGTTATTTATTATCATGCTAGCCTCTCCCTGGCTGAGCTCCTTCACAAACGCACACACAGAAACATGCACACAGTAGAGACAGTGAAGTGAAGCAAGTGAAGAGAACTCAAAGAAGAAAGAAAGTGATATTTTCTTACAGAGGCACAACACGCTAGCTCGATGGTGCAGCACTTTCAGCCGTTTCTTCATTTCACACACTAATGATGACAAATGTTGGGAGAACTTTTTATGGATGAAGCCCAATGAGGGCTGTACCAGTCAACACAGTAAAGTCAAAATTCATATTGGTGTATTTTCTATGTTTATACCATCCACCCCTACATTTCATATCACATCTGGGGGGTCACACAAAATGTTCCTGGTCGCTGCACTTTGAGAACCCCTGGCTTATCATGAGTTTGCATCTTCCACTCATTTATTCAACACTGTCAGATTTACGGTGCCATTGTTTGATCCATTTCAAACACTTGGATTAGAGTCTGTTTTTGGCCTAACCCAACATAATTTATTCCCAGAGAAGCAAACTTCTGTCACATTGCTTTTAGACCCTCTGACAAAAGATGAAACAGACTTTCTGAAGATTTAACCTCAGTTCATGTCTCCAATATAAGAGGTGGGGGGCTGGGCAGGGGCTTGAAATGGAAACTAATCCAGTGTGAAATGGGCCTTGAGGCCAATCCATTGGACCTGTCCAAAAGGAAAACATATCACACGCAGAGAAGAATCTGATGTCATCAGGGGCGGCAGGAGAGAAACCTGACATGTTGTTCCCTCAAGTGGCTGTTGACAGCGTTTAGATTTATTGTCCCCTCATTATTTTTGTTCCATGATGAGGTATCAACAATCTCAATAAGGGAGTCAGAATAACAGCCTCACTACTCATAAATAATGCAACTGCTTGACTGGATACAGGCTGAATGGAGGCTCCACAGGCTACAAACCCAAAGTGAGCTCCCAAAGAGACCTTACAGAATGAGCTTAGGGAGGTTAAAAGGCCTGTCAACAATATAAACAACATCCTGAGTGAAGAAAGAAGGGGCCCTCTGGTGTTTTAATCTCCCCTTTTTTCCCCCTTGCTTCACTTCTTTGCAGCTTTCGCAGAAATATGTGGCCGCTTTCTGTTTCCCTGCTTGCTGAAACAAAAAAGAGCTGTCTCCTGTTGCTGAATTCCTCTTCCACACACAGTCCTAATCCTCATCTGAAGTGACTCTCCAAAGAGCTTAAGGCAGCCCGGAGGTCACAGGCAGGATTGTTTAAACTTACACGGACACAAAAACCACAGGCCTATGCAGCCTTTGTAGTATGGTTCAGAACTGAGGTTGCTAATGCACAATCGGAGGAGAGGCACTTGAAATGTTATGTCACATCAGACGAGTTCATTTACAGCCTGGGTACCCAACAGGAAAGCTTTTGATTCTCACTAGGGATACCCAGATCGATTGGATGCTGATCATTGTTCCCTGATATTCAGTAAAAATATGCAGTAAGGAGATCAGGATTAATATTTTATAGATTCTGACTGCACAAACCAATTACAAAGCAAAAAACTTTGAGACAATTCTCAGCTGAGTGCTTATCGGACACGTGTTTTAGCCCCACCATGAGTGGTATATCATTACTCACCCTGTGTTGCCTTGTGTTGCACCCACGTGACCGTAGAATAAATTCAAAACACTATCCAGACTTGCTGAAGTTGATGATGCTTCTAGTCTCATTTATTTACTCAAATACTCAATACTTAAAAAAAAAAAACCTGCTGATGAGATCATATCTGCTGGAAAGTTTACACCTGTACACAATAAAGAAACAGTCACCTCGTCTTTTATTTTCTTATATACCTCTCATAAAAGCCTGTTCCTGATAACTACCATGCTCAGCACATACTGTATGTTTTCTGTGTTAGTGAGTTATTTAGCCAGCAGAAGTATGAAGGCTAGTTTTGATCCACTTTGATCTGTTTGCCCTGTTCAAATTACTGCATTACACTGTTAATGAAAACTCCAAACTTCCTGTTTACTTTTAAAATCAAAAGCCCTCTAACTTTTCAGTGGACAGAAACCTTTCATTTCTTAACTAACACTACTGTCTCATTCTTGGGCTCTTAAAAGCAGCTGAGTCACCTGCAACACCTGGGAATAAAATATGGTATTACCAGTCAGGTTTGGCTTAATACCAACCTCACCAAAAAATACTGCTATTACAGCTGCTGTAACAACAACAACAAAAAGCGTCTGATACTGATGGCTTACAGACAATTGGCAATTGAGATCGACAGCAAAAAGAAAATGATCTCTTCTCACAGTTTTGTTGAATTCTAACCTACAGTTACACGATTCTCCCAAGTTGTCTCTGTTATTAATTAAAGACTTCTTTGTAAGTAGAGACTGGCATTGCTAGTGTGTTTCACATCTGGATTTATTCCAGGATGACAACATTTATTGCTTCTCTGTACTCAATCTCTCTTCTCCAGTCCATCTCTCTGAATGGACAACACTCAGTCAGCCATGTGCATTAGCTTGATCTTTACAGAAGTATGTGATATCGACCGCTATATTTTCTGCGTTATGATAAATTAATGGCAGACGGTGAACCTCTCTTAAAGGCTGCCAGCTCATCAGGTTTCCAATGTAAGAAGAGAAGAAACTCATATCCTACTCAATAAAGTTGAATAATTGATGCTTGTAGCACTTCAGGGCTCGTGGAACTGCCAGCCTTGAGCTGTTTATTGCTGTAATGGCAGTCAAGGTTTTTAATGGCTGTGGTTAATTCAGCTGCTTGTTTGCACTAGTGACATATTTACTGTACATTTGCAAGGTGATAAAGGATAACCTCTTTTTTCATGAATGTGAGTTGTCAAATTATTCTAGTGACATGCATATCAGGTACAAAATCAAATTAATAACTCAGTCAGTGTGAGGTGATTGTTTGGGACAAATCCAAACTATAAAAATATTACTTGTAACCAGGTGTTTTCTGTTGTGATTGCCATAATTCACATACAAAGTCAGATAAGAGTACAGCAACTCTATTGAAAAAAATCATAATGAAATGAATAAATCAGCCATTATTATTGATGCACAGATGTAAAGAAGTAAGAGACTCCTTATAATAAACATTATTACACCACATATGTACAGTGAAGTACCAGTGATTTTGGTCTCTGGTCTGGGTCAAGCTTCTTTAACTCTATATACTACACTTCCCATAATGCAATCTGACACCATCTTACATTAGATTCTCACTTCCTGGTACATATATATCAAAACATACAAATTACACATCCATAATTTGTGTAAACTACATTTCTGATAAATGAAGTGATTTGGTGCAGTAATGGTAAATGTACCATTATGAATCTCACCTCATGGCCCAGTGAGCAACTTTATGGTCTGAGCAAGCCTTTAGTAACACAGCGTTATAAATGAATTCCTGCAGTTTGACCATTTGTTTTTCACAAGTAGCTATATTGACACCATCGGGGCATTCTTACGAAGTAAATTTACATACAGCAACAAACACAAACACACACACCCCTGCAATGAGGATCACAGAGTAGAACTGCACAACTACAAGTACAACAAACATTGCAGTTGTTGAGACTGATTGCCATCCTCAGCTTGTCAGTAGCAGAGTATTTCAAAATTGATACAAGATTTATTTTTTTTTCAAACTTTGAAACTTGAAAACACTAAATAACTGTTTTCACGGGCTGAGCTGTACACCCCAAAATTAGTAAACTGACTTTGATGTATAAAATTGGTGGAGTGCCCCTTTAAATCTGCACTTCAGAGCCTTTCTTTTTTTGCGATTGTGTGTCGGCCTGTTCTGTTGACATCTTGGGTGTTTCGGTCAGGGAATGGACAGCTGTCACACACTGGGACACATTAAAGTCGTGGAGGGAGGTTCCCTCTACACAGAAGCTAAAGGGAACTCCCTGGTCCCTCAGTGTCCCTTCAGTTGTGGCAGACCGTCCCTTGAGAGCCTCATTAGCAGAGCCGTGATGACTGAGTCTGAGTGAGAGCTGTGTGCTGGAGGTCCACTGGGGGCCCCTGTGGAGAGTGACCATGCCAGTGGGTTTGTCTGGGCAAGAGGAGGGGGCCCGTGGACTTGAAAGAGCAGGGGACATGGTGGGTGCAGAGAATCTCTCAAGCGGCCCTTTTATTCCAGATCATGTGTCAACACCGCATGCCAGAGTTTATATAGCATCGGGCAACAAGTTGTGAGGAAATTTGATCCTGTTAGAGGCGGCGGGTTGGCTTTCCTCACACTCAGGCAGCCCTGTGGCGAGCCACCAAGCCACGGTTTCCCCACTACTTGGAGTGTGCGTTACCTCCTCAACATTACTAAACCATCTCTCCCTCACCTCTTGCCCCCCAGTATGAAGCCTGTCCAACACCTCTCAGGTTTCACAGACGCCGCCGGTAAAGCCCTCTGACGACAGCCCTGTCGGCATTGTAAGAAGCAGAAAGAGGATCATCTGACGTGAGCCGCTCCCTGGACCTGGTGTGTGTGGAATGCCCCGGAGAAAGAGAGGAGAACATGGCCACTTCAGAGAGGAGGACACCGCTATATGTCTGTCGCTCCTCTCATCTCTGCATGAAACACAATCTCTGCTCGTGTACTATGGCGGCATAGTAGGCTCTACTGCTCAGATTGAACTTGTGCCTCCTCCCTCCACTACCCATCTGGCTGCATCAATGGGCCTGCCATGCAAGAAGCCATTTGCAAACAAAATTTCTTCTATTTTTGTTTGTAGGATTTGTTCTTGGACTGATTTCTGGGATTCACAATTTTTAGTCTTATTTTTGATCTTCTCTTAGGTATACAAGTGGTCAAGAGCGCTCATCTAATTTTCACAGTCCACAAATGGTTTGTCCAACACAAGGACACATAAGTTTTTTTTTTTTTTAATTAGTATTCAGAATATTTATATATACTTAGTCATTATTAGATTTCTGTAATAAGATGTCTATGGAGGCCATTAACTGACAAAATGTAATAAAAGGCTATCAGACAAGTTAAAAATATTACTTAAGACATGAATAAATAATCTTTTCTTGTAAACCCTGATCAGTTAACACAAAATAGGAAAAAGATTTTAATTTAATTTGTCTTACCACCAACCATTTGATCAAACAAAAGTAAAACTGAATTTATTTATCTCTTCAGTGCTTCACTCGGTGTGCATCCCTCTGCAGACATGACATTTACAGCATCATAAATACCATTTTCCATTATTTTCTGAAGCTGTGGAAAAGCATGTTTACTTTAAGTTTATTAAACAATACTCTGTTTTCATTACTCCCAACATTGTCCTTCTTACAGCTTTTTCGTAAGTGACATCTGTCCAGTTCTTAAGGCATGTGCACACGGCACAACACCTTTACATAGTGTTTAGAGGGTGTTACCTGTGCTAATAACAATCTCCCACATGCCTTTAATTTAATTTGATGAAGTTGGATCATCACCTGGGTGAGAGTGGATTTGGGGCCTCTGGAGTTGAATCCTCTTATTTTTTTCTCTTAGCAGAAAATTAAGAGAAATTTACGAGAATGTTGCTGTATGAGGACTAATGTCTTTCAGGTCGGCACAAGCTTGGTTTATCTCTCCAGATGAATGAGGGAAGATAAAACATATCTGCATTGGTGGTTGGATGAAAATGACCCGCAATCATAATAGAAAACACTTGACTCTTGATCTGTTTAACAATTGCTCATCTTCTCACTGAATGATTCTCTCACTCCAACTCATTATCAACCTATAACCCGCACTGAGAGAGAGACAAGAGGCGCCATCATCTGGTACTGGCACGAGAGGTGTCCTGAAGAGTCATATCTCCATGGGTGACTAGGTATAAACAAACAGAAGCACTAACTATGTTTACAGTGGCTTTATAAAAATAAGATAAATGCAAAACAAAACAGAGAGATTGCTCGTGTCAGGGCACATCAATCATCTCGAAAATAAAGGAGGTAGGATTTAAAACCTCAAAAGCGGTTTATGGGAATCCTCCTCATGGGAATAAATCAGTTTTATTGGTTGAGTGTGATGACTTCTCCATGGAACTCGTTTGTGGCCCAAAGAGGGAAAAGCTCTAAAGTCTGGCAAGACACTCTGCCTGATCCGCACTCTGAAAACCTCGTTTTGTTAAGAAGTGAGTATTCCCATGATGCTTCACTGTGTATGAGGTCACTCTGGAGTGCTATATGAAGTGTTTTGTTTTTGTCCTGATAGCAGGAGATGGATGAGCTCTGTTTTAAGTGTGAGGATGAGGCTTCTCCACTTTGAGAAATGACCTTTATTCTCTCCACAGGGAAATATGTAAGATATGGACACTCCTTGAACTTTACTTGATATAGTGTGCAGTCTGACATTACTTTTACGTCCCATCCTGTTTTATAGGGGTGTATCGTGTTATCAGCTGTACCAGGCACCCAAAGAAACCCTACTACCCTACTTATTTGAACAACAGGATATGGAAGATGTATTATGGAGGACTATTAATAGTAATAATAAGACAGATGCTGCTCTGAAGAGCCCTCTCAGCTCTTGTAAACAATCTTCGCATGTACGACAGCATCTCTGACAGGAACCCCGGTAAACACTCTTTAAAGCAATCCAAAATAAATGATCCTCATTTGGAGATACATTTTGGATGTTGTAAATATTGCTTTAAAAGGGTTTACACATGGAGGTGAGAGTTATTGGTTTATGAGATGTGAGGCTGTTAATGTGGGCCTCTGGATGCAGCAGATAACAGAACCTCACAGTCACTCCACAGGTGATGTATTATCTGACCAAAATATTTGTTTCCGCCTCCTGTAGTGACCTTCTCATTGTGTTTACTTTCCATTCTCGTGGTTTACAACAGACTGTGCCATCTGAGCCTCCAAAAACCTGTGTGTGATTTACAAAAGTTTTTGCAAACACAGAGGAAGACAGACTGCCTTCGATTCATCTGTCTCATTTGACTGAAGAAACCAGGAAAGTAATTAAATTAAATTATTTGCTTCATGATTGATTAAGGGAATAATTTGACATTTTGAGATACTCTTGGATGAGTAAATCAGTATCACTCCAATATCAGCCAGTATGAGTAATATAAAGACTGCAAACACATGAACAGCCAGAAGTATAAAATCCAGTTTTCAGCAACACACGAAACAGATAGTGATGCTGTCATGATGGACATTTTTTTTGACATGCCTGTTTTCTCAGGTGTGTCCGTGGCACACAGCGATGAAAAAAAAATCTTTGTGGAATGCAGCGATGAATCTGGTTGTTTGGAAGAAACTGATTGACAAAGTCATGAAAATTGGGATGACAGAATAAAGCACTTGTGATATATAACCAGAAGTATGTCTCTGGGGTCTGTGGGTACGTGGGATTAAGGTTAAACTGAGCTGATTGGCTGCTGGCTGTAGCTTTATGTTATTTTACCGACTGGCTCTTCTATATAAGTCACCACTGTAACAAAAAATATTCCCATGGTAAGTCATGATTATAAGAGAAAAAAAGAGATTAAAAAAGAGATTAAAAAAAGTAAAAATTATAAGGTAACTTTTTATCTTATAATTTAGATTTTTTTTATCTCTTAATTTTGTCTCTTTATATATTACAGTTCCAACCAAAACAAACACTGAACAGTATCAGCATGGATAAACAAACCAAAATGCTGCCTTAGTTTGGAGAGGTAACCATGACGACAGATGCCAGAGTTGGTGCCAAGGTGAGTCACGCGTGTCTGAGCAGAGTTGATAACCTGTAACCATAGCGTGTCGTCTCTTCTCCGGACTTACGTCTGCGGCTGGATTCCACCCAACTCACTCAGAGATAAGAAGTCTGAGGAAATCAAAACAAAAGCCCAGATCAGATCTCCCCCTTCAGTCTGTCAGCTTTTTCAGAATGGCCACCGATAAGGCCAGTCCATCATGTCATAAAAAGCAACAACATCACTTAACTGTCTGTCTGCAGGAGTCTGCTTTCTGCTGTCCCAGTTCCTCTTCCAGTAAAGGGTCTCAGCAAGCAGATGGGAAGGGAGACAGCTAGGGAGCCTGAAAACGAGAAAACATTAAATGTATTCATACATTCATATTGAAAGCTCTCCTCTTACTTAAGAGTGACACATTGAAGACGGTGAGTTTGAGGTAAGTCTCTCAAACTTTCTCAAAAATAATAATAACCATATCAGCATCCCAGTAAGAGCAACTCCGTCAGCATGAAAGAGCCTTGCGTGAAATGAAATCTGGGTGCTCCGAATGTTATCCAGGAGATCTAACTCAAATACCCCCATCCCCTCCATGCAACAACAAAGGGATGCTCTGCTGATAATCTGTATTCCGTGCATTGACAGTGAAAGGGAGGTGGGGGAAGCTACAAGTGAGTCGAAAGCAGCGGGAGCATCTTCGGCAGCTGTTAGACAATGTTTTGGAGGGTGAGGTGAGGTGGGGGGTGACTTTTGTTTGAAGTGAGAGATAAGAGAGGCAGATCAGAAAGAAAAGGGATGAGAGTCCAGCAATACCCATGAAGTAAATAGCGTGCAAAGCAATGACAAAACAGCAATGACACGGTCATCATAATGCATGGAAGTTGAATCCAGACAATAAATGAGACAAAGCTATAATCATAATCTAAATACGGTAAGAGCAGCTGGAAGAGGGCATTTAAAAGTATATACAATGCTTTGTTTACCACTACTCTGAGCAAACTTGGGCCATTGACAGACATTTAATTTGAGACCATCAAATACACTGGGTTATTGGTGCAGTCAGTGTGGTTATATATGGTATTTGTTTTCTGTAAATGTCATTCAGTGGCAAAGGACTTTACAGAGAGCTGGATGGTTGCAGGCCCCTAATTCTAACTGTCACCCTGAATAAGAACTGATATGTTGATTAGTGACATGTTTTGGGAACTGATGATAAAAATAGTGAAACACTGAAAGGCTAAGTCACGTTTATTTGTATTCTACCCAAGAAGGGGGATTTCAGACTGAATCCTCCTAAACATAGATGCCACACTCAAGGGAATAGTTCAGCATTTTGGGAAAGACGCTTATTTGCTTTCCTGCTGAGAGTTAGATGAGAAGATCAATACCACTTTCCAGAGACGCGGACTGGAGTCACATGACCTGGACTTGAGTCAGAATGAAAATTTGTTGACTTTAGACTCAACTTGACAAAATAAAAAGAGACTCTTTACTTCATCAATGACTCTCGACTTGAGCCTTTTTGCTTGAAAATACTTCGCTTTAATACTTTGTCAAAACCTAAAGATTTAACAAGTATGTTATCTAAAAAGTGTGGCACTAATCAATTAATTTCTCTTAATTTCCTGAAACCAAAAACATGTAGGCCCTGCGTCCACCAAAGCCTATTTAACCAGCTGAAAATGGCAGGTACTGATCTGAAAACACTCAGCTGCAACCAAGACACACTCTCATGTTAATCTGTGCAGCCGTCTGCACCAGCTCTGTGCATCTGGCATCTCAGCTGCAACTCACGGGTGCACACTCACTCTGCTATGTTTATGCCACAATTGTATGCATATCGATGGAAAAATAGATAAGGAATATTCACACACGTCAAAAAGAAACTGCAGCCTGCACAGAAAGTTTGGGTGGTCTTTGCTGAATGCTTTGAAATGCGTGGACAATTAGAATAAAACCCTTCAGTGTGGCGTGAATGTTACAGTCACACAAGTGTGATGCTAAGGTGACATTTGCGGTCTAGACAGGGGGTAATCACATTTTCTAAAGCGTCGAACTAGTATTTTAAAAGTCCAGCTCTGCAATTCCTTCTGAATTCATAAAACATCTTACAGCAGTCATTCCCATTCCTGCTGTCCAGAGACCCATGAAAAGTCCATCACTTGCATTGTTACCACAGCTGCTTGTGTTGTGTTTCTGTTTATGCATTCAATATTAAGCCAAGACTGTCAGTAAATGGGCTGATGACTCAATTCAGACAGATACAGAACGTCAGAGTACAAATTCTTCCTTTAGCTACAGTTCCCTTAACACATTACAACTTCTTACACGCGAAGTTTCGAGCCAAGTGGACGTGCTCCAAGTGACATTACAGGTTTTCACAATATTATCCAGTTCTCAAGATCCCCAATAAAGCTGAACAACTGTAGCCAGAGACAAGAAAAAGCCAAGATAAAAAACATTTTAGAAATCACTTTCTTGGTGCACTACAAAGGAAGGAGACCTCCGAGAGGAGAAAAGAGGAGGAGAGTGTTTGAAGAATGGATGTGGGGTCGTGGGAAGTTTCTGTCATCAGAGCAGATACTTCAGAACTTGAAAGTTATCGTGAGTAGATGGTGCTGTAACATTGTGCAGATGTAGAAAGAGAAATGTTCAGATGCTTACAGAGAAATGTGTATTATATATTATTCTATGAAACTTTCCATATTTCTATGTTCTGATGAGAAACATTCTGCCTTTATTTGAAAGAAGTTTTTGACATATGGAAGCCATATAATTTTCACCGTGACAGAGGATGTAGCTCTAACCCTTAAGCTCCCAACAAGATATCTGTGAACCCCTTTATTTTATTCTGCCATTTATGGTTTTGGTAAAACAGTGAAATCCATGTTGGACGATTCCACAACTTACAATACTATGTTGAATGTTCAAATGCCAGTGCAGGAAGCAGTCTTTCCATGATGTAGAGAATCGAGAATTAAAGGTGCAATGTGTGAGACTCCCGTCTGTGACTCTTTGCTGCATGTCATTCCAACATATTTTCTGCTGCCCCATATATTGAACACATTTTTTGGAAAAAAAAATACATTATCACAATCTTATGTTCACACAGTGTTTCAGTTGGCAACTCTTAACCATGCTCTGGCTATACTTATTACTATTAGTCATAACACTGATCTTTTCTTTAACCTTGACCATACTGTGGCTGCCATGTGCAAATACTGTAGAAAGTGAGAAATTTAAAAACGTCTGCCTTGGATGTGAAACACTTGTCACTAGATTTTATCTGGGGTTTTACAGTGTGATCCAAATGTCTGGCATTAGCCCTGAAATCACATCAAAATTGTCACATTTTAAAAGTCCAATATATTGTTCCTAATTCCTATTGATTTAATGAACAACTGTGCAATAGTGTTTCACCATTGTGTGGTAAGGCTCAAAGAGGAAAAGATTCAAATATTGTGTCCTAAAAATGCAAGTTTTCATAAAAAGTAAAAAAAATAAACTTTTGCATGGAATTCCATCACTGAGCATCGGGTATGAAGCTTTTGATAAAGTGAACTAATATTTATTAAGGCAGCTGGACTCCAACATAACATGTGCATCTACATTTAAAGGAACAAAGGAAATGTGAAGACTTAATGATGCAAAACACAGTGCATGTTGACAGACAGTGGTGATCCCTCTCAAAGCTTGTAAAATTTTATGTTGATGTGGAAATAGTTTATTAACATTTAGAGAAATGACCCACTCTTTTATTTGAAGTAATAAAAGAGGGTGTCCACGATTCCAAATGAGGCGCCACAGTTCTGAGAAACATTGTTTGTTTTTTTTATGAAATTCATTTTAATCGTTGCTGGATGCAAAATTCAATTAGAGGCAGACCGTTTTAATTATTACATGTGATTTCTGTGTAGAGGCCTGGGCTCACTTAGTGCTGCTCTGACTGACAGGCACCTCTGCAGACAGTGAACTGCTGGAGTCAATACAGCATGCGCACACACACACACACACACACACACACACACACACAGTGAAGACAGAGTAGATATAAAGTGAATATTGTAATGGAAGTATTGTTCATTCTTAAACAGTAAAACTGTGGTTGCCTTTAAAAACAGACAAAGTAAAATTTGGGTCACTTTAAATATATGACTTGTTTTATATCTCCCCCTATGCATTTAAATAAACAAAAGTGCACTTTTCTATTTTGGAATAATGTTTTCTCTGAAGTCACTGTGTGCTGCTGTTTTGTGTCCATGGGCTCTCATTCAGTTTAACAAATGGGGGCTAAGACAATTGTGGCACTCAGTCAGTCGTGGCCTAGTTTTGCGGCCGCACAGGCTGTATATAATACCACATGATGTGATGTCAGAACACCCAGCCATAAAATGGTCGACCACCAGTTTAGTCAGTATTTGTTGGACGTATAAATCCTGGGCACCATATAAAGGCTTGAAACATATAAAAAAGACCAAGGCTGACGAGATGTTGGAACCGAACTCACAGCCAAATTTTAATGAAATTGTTAAATTGGAGTTGTTGTCTTTCACAAGGAAATTTTCATCTCTCAGTGTGAAATGGCATTCGTTCATGCTGGCGCACACAAAGGGTGCAACAAAACGAGCCATGCATGTGTGTGTTTGCATGTGTGTGTGGATCATTCTCTCACTTGGTGTCTTTGCATTGCATGCCTGGCACTCCAACTATCTGTCTGCTTTGGCTGCGTCCCGGCTGTTGTTTCTCTCCAGGCTCACGCTCTGGAGATAAGGACAGGAGTGGAATCGAGATAACGCAGAGGCCCAGACATACACCCCCCTTAATCCCCGGAGAGCCAACACTGTGATAGCCTCATTCCAGCCCTGATTTAGTGACTCTGACACTACATAATTACCCCGTAAGCACAGATAATCACAATCTGTATCAATGAGCAATTAGTGTAGACACGGGCTGAAGGCTCCCCTGGGGATGCCAAGTCGGAAGCTCGCAGGGAAGCTCGGAAGGATGGCGAGGGACGGCTGGTGCTCTGACAGACCTTATGACAAAACCCAGTGAGCATCAACTGTGATTCAACGTTGATTTCTAGGTTAAAGGTGACAATATTGATTACTGTGAAGGTATTGGTCATAGCTTCAACTACTCTATCCGTTTTCATCCCTACTTGCTACATATTGACAATTTTTCACTGTCCCTCTGCGTCTCATCCTGATGCACAAGGTAACCTTTAGAGGCTGTAGCAGACACAACCAGAAAGCCTTTTTGACGTGTGTGTACCATTATGAAACCCTCACAATTTGGGTAGTATTAGGGACACAAAAACTACTTTGGCAGGTTTAGGATGAGACCATGTTTGGAGTCACAGTTGGCTCATTCGAGATGAACCAGGCCCGAGCAGAATCGATCATCAGCAGTCACGGCACGGTGTTTGCATGTTATATTTGTTTCCGACTTTATCCTGACTAACTCTGACGTCATACATGTGGGCAACAACAAACCCCACAAGATCAAGATGGTCGCCTGTCTGACTTGACTGCAGCTTTTTGTCTCTGTTTCCTGCTGTGGCCATGTCCTCTGGTCTACTTTCCAGATGAGGTACTGTTCATCTTGAACAAGTCTCATAATTATGTTATATCTGATGTCACTGAAGCCACTCCTAAGACGAAAGTCACATTATAAAAGTCACGTGTCACTGGCACGACTGGCAAAATGAAAATCATGTAACGCATGTTACGTTATGTACCTTACAACTTTTAATAATGTTTAGGTTTTACATGGACATGAACCCTGGTCTGTTTGGGTTAAAGTTGTGTGTTTGTTTGAGCCATCCATCCACACCACATCCTAAAAAAACCAAAAGCTTGGTGTATCTCTTTCAGCAGTTTACAGGTACCATGCATGTCTACATGAGTCGTCGAGGATTGGTAACAAAATGTCAGTATCTGGCAAGTCAGCAGTGAGCCTGTGCTGGACTACTCCGAGGAAACCTTGGACTACTTCAGGATGTATGTAAATTTGGAAGTAGTTGGTTAGTGAGGGTCTGAAGTGGTGATACGTTATTATTTTCACATTGTACAATGAAATATGGTCAAAATATGAATGTTCAGTCAGCGTCTTAAAACAGTTGGTAAAAAAAATAAAAATAAATAAAAAATCACCTTTGAACCAATTCTGAACATCTTTTCACCGGTGACTATAGTTGTTTTCAAACATCTTTTCAATGGAAAATGCTCACCAGGAATGATGAGCCGCAACTGAGCAACTCTGTTTCCCATTAATCCTTGATTCTGTCTTAGATGGACAACACATTAGCTTCAGCATCACCTCGGTCCATCTTTGGATGATTTGGAGGCGAAATGTGATCCAGTCCTCTGTTTTGATGATCAAAATCGGGCCAGCTGTATACTCCAAACAAAAGTGAGTTTGGCAGCTTCTCCAAGGCTAATGAACTGCTGTTGAATATGCTTCTGCAAACAAACGCTGGTCTACTCGCTGTGGCGCAGGGTCTGTTTGTTTAATGGCGGCCATGTCAGCTAGAGGAACGTGCGAGTTCAATGAGGAGCAGACCCCACTCACGAGCCCCACAAAAAAAGAAGTAAATACTCATAAAGACACTTATGAAAAATGTCAAACAATCGCATGACCTTGTTGACTGATGTACATATTCAGCTTGCAAGCTCGTGGACACTGAAGTGGTCAAAGCACAATGTGGAGATTCTTTTTGGTTGCAAATTTAACAATTTTTCTGGTATTAAAATGGCAGGTTTTTTTCTACTGGTTCATACTATCTTTGCTAGTTGAAAAACATCTTCAACATATGGGCTTTTTGGGGCTTTGATGATGTCAGTAGAGGTCATCAGTGTGTCTATCACCTCAGACGGCTGCATTTTTCTTAAATCCCATCTCAGTCAAAAACCTTCCCTCTCTTGCTGTTAGTAAATCCCACCACCCGTCCCCTAATTCCTGACCCCTTGCCGTCTCGTCAATGGCGTCCTCAGACTACAAGACCCCTTTACTTGTTGGAGGAACAGACATAACCCAATAAGTCTGTTTACTGCCGTGGTCAAAGGTCAGACATTTTAACAGACAAGTACACACACAGCCATGATCGGCTTCTGCTCTGGAAACTGGAGATAGCTCCGGATTTGTGCAAGTGAACATAACATAAAGGTCACCAGTGAGGTAGTGAAGACCATGTGATTTTCTTGCAGAAGTTAAAAACAATTGTTTCATAGGACCATAGGATAGGAGGATCAAAATTATGATTTTTAAAGTTTAAAAAGTGCTCTCTGCCATTTTGTAGTTTCCATTACTGATACATGTTTCTTTAAATTAGATGGAAGAGCTGTGCACAGAAAATTCTGATCTGTAGAATAAACTCTGTGTGAGTGAAATCAACTCAATTTTGTGGGTTAAAGGAGTTAAAGTTTGAGAGTTGAAAATATAACTCACCCTTAGTTAAACATTTTTTGGCCTTATTTTATGCCTTTATTCATTTAGGTTAGGCAGGAAAGGGGGGGGAGACATACAGTCACAGCAGAAACCCCACATTTAGCCAGTTTAAATGTGAACTCTTTCATAGTGTCAACAGCCACCACCTACAGGTATGTTTCATTTAATACTGATGGTGTTACTATTTCAAACTAATAAAAAAAGTTTTAGGTGAAAAGGAATATGAAAACACCATTTTGATCAGCACAAATGTCATATTTAACAAATCTCCCAACTCCATACTTATAGATATTTACTTGTGTGACAAGTTACATTTTGGTTACTGTATCACATTACAATTACATTTATTCTGTAGTTTAAGGACATGTAACTACTTACACACAAGTAGTTACTCTCTGCTCTCTGCTAGTAATCCTGTTTAACATTAGTATTCAATTTTGTCATAATTAACATATAAATTCTTGAGTTTTGTATGTTTTGTGAGGTCACAGTGACATTTGACTTTTGACCACCAAAATATAATTAGTTCGTCCTTTCATCTACTGGTCATTTGTGCCAAGTTTGAAGAAATTTCCTCAAGGTGTTGAGATATTGTGTTCACATTAATGGGATGACCTGAAAACGTAATGCCTCTGGCCACGGCTGTCGCTGGTGTGGAGAAATTAAAAAGATGTTTTTCAAGGTTTTTCAAAAATTGTGGGTCACAAGGAAGTTTTCTGTCACAGAGGTCATTCAGTATACAGTCGTGAATGTACACCAAAAAAAATTAGGTTGATCAGTCCAGCTGTATGCACAATTAGCTGGGGACGAGCCCCAGGTCCATTGGTCTCTCTCTCTCTCTCTCTCTCTCTCACTCACACACACACACACAGGAAGTTCATACAAGCAAAAATTATACATACAAAAATTTACAAATATATTAAACTGACACAAAAGGCCTCACAACGTAACATATAGCTTGATAAATAAAACCTTCTCCAACTCAAGGTTATTCATTTCCAGAAATTTTCTGTCAGCTTATCACCATTAAATTCTTCATTTTAGTGCCTTAATTTTCACATTTACATATATGTGCTCTACGTAGAAACTGGGTGGAGGGTGAAGATTCACAAAATATTGAAGAATAATTTTATGGTGAATAAATTTTATGAATTCCCTAATGATCCTGGATTCCTAGTCAAGCTCTCCTCATCTCACCTTTGTTTCAACTTGCTAAAAATGTTTGAATATGTATTTAATTGAGGCAACGCCCAGGATTTTCTGTTAAATTGACATTTCATGTGGATTGGCCCAAGGCAGGATTTGATCCCAGCAGCCTCTTAAGATGCCGTAATTGAATAGTTAAAAGGCTGCACTATGATAACCATTGGCTTTATTGTTCTAATCTAATTGCCTTAATTTTATTTTCCAAAGGGGAAACAGTGCATCAGGGTTCCACCACGCAGGCATTTTCTCTTTACTTGCATTCAGCGAATCTAATGTCATAAAGCTCCCTCAGATTACAGATTCTGACCCAGAGACGGCTGCAGTAAATTAACATGAACACTCTTGTTTTGGAGTCATGCCTTTACAGACCTAATGTGCACTGGTTAGAAAGGGAGCTGCAGGAGTAGTTTTCTCCCGAGGTTTAACATTCCCTCATTTCATCTCCTGCTCCCCAGCGGTATGCCTGAACAGAAAGTGGAGGCCCGTTAGAATCGGGGGTCTTATGTAATCATACTCCAACAAGGGCAAAACAATCACAACTCAGCATGACGGAGGGTCAAAGTTCAAGAGAGACATGTTATTCATTTTGAGAGAAAATACTCCAGGGTCTTCAGAGCAGCTTGGATAGACTTTCTGTCAGTGGAAAAAAAATGCAGGACCAGCCATCACTGATATTGTGATCAGTCGGAGTAGTTATGTTTTTCCTCCTGAGTCTCCTAGAAAGAAGTTATCACTCAACCAAAGCAATCGCACATACCTGACTATTTCAGATAGCTTTGTGATAGTATAGTGTCCCTTTGTTGATTTAATGTCAACTATCCTGGAAAAGATGACAAATCCCATGAATGGATCCCAAAACATAATATTGCTGTGTCATTTATAGTCAAAAAACTGTTAAAAACACATCAGATTCATTATGATGAGCATAGGCACTATAGGTGCACTGTTGGGCTCTGAGTTCATCTGTGTCCCTATGTAAACATAAAACATCCACCCTGTGGGCTATTTTACCTTTTACATTGTTGGTTTTGGTCTTTTTGCAGGATTTGTGACAGTTACAAAATACAGTATATATTATATTATTGTCCCTGTCCTTTAACTTACAGTGTCAAAACAGTTTGTGAAAAAGTCATGACATTAATCTACTAGATGTGTTTACATGGAAATGAATATCCCATTTTTTTCACTCAGCACAACTTTGTAGTATCCACCGTCCATTCTTCTCCCTCCACTGTCAAATATACAACATGCAGTTACACTTTCAAAATAAGTATCTTGAGTAGGCACTAAAACTACTTGATTAGGTTTACACAAAATGTGATTAAAATAACTGCTTCCTTAAAACAAAACAACCAACACTGACTAATATGTGAACTGAACCCCAGTCTCTGGGTAAAAGTCCTGTGTTTGACCCAACCATGCAGACTTTGTTACCAGTTCACAAACTGCAGTGATGCTGGGCTGCAGTATTCTGCAAACAATGAATCATCATGTTATTGTGAGTATATGGGGATTTAGACCACATGACCAAAAGTATGTGGTCAACCAAACAAAGTACAAATGGACACCAACATGTGATTGCTGAACATCTCAAACAATGGCATCAATAGGCTGCTGTATGAACTCTTTCTACGAGATTTTAGAATCTGGTTGCAGGGATTTGCACTCATTCAGCCCCGAGAGCAATACTGAAGCCAGACAATGATGTTCGACAATAAGGCCTGACTCGCAAATGGTGTTTAAATTCATCTCAGAGGTGTTGGATAGGGTTGAGCTCAGAGTTCTCTGCGGGGCATTAAATGTTACTTTCATACTAAATTCAGAAAAACATTTTATTATTGAATTATATTATTCATTATTGACCCGATTTAGTGCACATGGGCAATTTGAAGTATCACAGAGTTGGAGGCACACTGTTTAAAACATCAGTGTTTAATGTAGCATAAATATTTACCCTTAATTTGAACTACCTGGCCCAAACTGTAAATATAGACCAAATTAACTAAATGTACATAAGCAGATGCTTTTGCTCTATTAATTAAAGCCACTGGAAACTGAAATCCACAATAGACTTCTGACTGTGTAATGTAGGGTCTCATGAACATAATAGTAAGCATCCAGAAAGTATTAGAAATTTGCTTTAATACAAACACAGGAGTTGCTGGTCGAGGCAGTTTAGACAAGCAACTTCTGTGCTCTGGGAGGTAAAATTTTGTTTTTTGTCTAGTGGATTTGAAGAGAGCACAGATGGCAACTTCAGTTCCTCATCCAAAAGGACTGTCTGATGGCAAAAAAGAACAGTGAAAATATCCTAAATATAGTATACACTTAAACAGATGTAGACTTTTTAAGGTGGTCCTTTTTTTTAGGTGGCTAAAATACATTTTGCTGCTGCCCCAGTACACAGCAGTTCATGGCTTATCTTCTGTCATGTTTTTGCAGGTTTTTTAATAGTTATGAATGTTTATTTTGGCCCAGTTTTTGCAAATACTTCATAAGACGCTCAACTTTGATCATATACATAGATGCATTTTTAATATTTCTAGCCAAATTTCCACTGTATGGCTCTGTGCTATTTTCCTTTGTATCCTGTGAATCTGAAATTCTGGCACGTTCACATAAACATGAACTCAGCTGTTTTTGACCTTTGACCTCCTGCTGCTGGATGAGCCTCTGATGACACTGCAACAGCTGTGGCTGCTATTCTTTCAGCTCACACAGACACTGTGTGAATGGAGCATCGTGTTTGAAG
Organism: Lutjanus erythropterus; assembly: GCF_056507025.1. NCBI lineage: Eukaryota > Metazoa > Chordata > Actinopteri > Lutjaniformes > Lutjanidae > Lutjanus > Lutjanus erythropterus. The sequence continues at coordinate 27,744,144 of NC_139318.1, forward strand.
CGTGAGGAGTAAGCACGGACAGTATGTGAAGGACTCTGTAATGGGAGACCCTCAGTGCGCAGGGAGAGAACTAAGTAAAGCTGTAAACACTTCCGAAGAATATCCCTCTCCCTCAAACTCCTGCCAGTATATTAAAAGTGCTACAGTAAACATTACTGCCCCTCTGGTGGAGCTGCTTTCAAACACGCTTCCAGTTTATTTTTGCGTGTTGCTGTCTTGGCAGTTTTCTCATTTTGATTCCAGTTTCCTACATTACACAAAAATGGCTCCCATCTACAAGTAGTTCCATCAACACACTGTGACTGAAAAGGTATTTGTTTGAATTTCATGCATGTGCAGATTTATGTGTGTGGGTGCCTGGGTCTGTGTCACGAGGGTTGATTAATTCTGACACAGGTTGACAGTTCTCTCGCAGCAGTGATGTATTTTACCACACATGTGCAGGGGATTGGAGAGCATTTAAACTGGTCACCTTTCCCCTGTGAAAGTATCCTTTTAGTCTGATAGCTGTGAAGCAGGTCTGTCTCTCCTAATATGTCAAGGCGGTGCTGAAGCAGCTTGTTACAGTCTAGTCAGGATCTGGAATAATAACAGACCAAAGTGAGAACAAACAAGGTGGCCTCCTACACAACCTGACTCCTTGTTATCTCAATGCAAGAAAATAAAAAAAATATTTTAATTAAAAATCACACAGTAGAATAATTGTATCACGTCTTTTACAATATTGCACAACTATTTCACATAAAGGATACAGCTTGACTGTATATGCAATATTTCAACGTACAGTGTTCATGTTTACTTGCAAGTCCCTCCACTCTGAGTTTTATTTTTTTCTTAATTGAGAAACAGATTTTAGTCCATCCATATCAGAGGCTAAAGTCAAGCATAGCCTTCCACAATTAGCGTAGCGGGATCTGATACAATCACAGCAACTTTATATGGCAATTAGCTGCAGGAGTGTAAACGTAGGCAGGGTTTGAACTTCTTTCTCAAGGCCCCCCTTTTTAATTGCGCACACAACTGCTTCAGTCACTTTTTGTGTGTGCAAACAAGTGCAATAACCATGAGCGAACCGCTTTTGAGGAAAAACTCTCTGGAAGTGTGTTTTCATGTTTTTAATTGCGTTGAAACAAAAAAAGACGCACAAAAGACGCACAGTTCATGAAGAGAGATCAGGGAGGCAGTGACATACAGCCAGGAGGAGGTTATGATGGACAACTGGCTTTTCGCCCGGCCGTTCAGAACAGAGATAAGCCCTCTTGCTTTTAGACATTGCGCTCTCAAAATCAGCATTACAGAGTGCTTTACACATAAAATACAACAATAACATATGCAATAATAAATGAAAAACAGGCAGGCATATAGAGTAGAAGAGCAATGAAACTTAGAAAGAATGGATGATTAAAATCCATAAATAAAACACCAGTAATACAATGGATGAATTAAAATTTCAAATAAAGCTGTGCAAGATCTAAGTGCAGCATCCAGAAAAAAAGTACAGTGTAATTCAAAAAGGATTTAAAAGAATGAGGACACAGGTACAAAGTACAGTAAATATCCATTCAGTGATAGCACATGTTGTCTGAATAAAGTCTATGCAGGCCCTCTACCTAAACATTTTAAACTATATTTGGATTAAATAATATTTAAGCTGCACTACAGGTCATAAAGTCTTTATGGCCAAAGTCAAACCTGCTCTGCATTGCAGGAGTGACTCAAGAGCCTAACAGACTCCTGTCAGCTGATTACGTCCAATCTTCCAGGTGGAGTTTGTGTGGACAGGCCATTTTGTTTTCAAAGGCACACAGGGCGACAAACCCTGGGTAATCCCATTAATCTTTTGTTCTGTGACATCTAGACTGAAGAGAGTAAATATAGTGAAACAATGCCGTTGGTGATCTCCTTAAATGCATGAGGCAGCTCATCAGGCTTTGATTTATGGTGTTACTCTCTTTGGGACCAAGGTAAGGGAGACTAGCAGATCTACAGTGACAGCGGTTTGTATTAGTCACCTTACTCGCTTGTGTCACAACAGCCTGAATGTGCTGTCTGAAAAATTTAGATTCTTATTCCAGTTTCATTTGAGACTCTGAATACAAACAAGCTGAAAATGGATTTGCTCTCACGTAATATTTCTTTTAAAGGTTCTATGTTTGACATTCACTGCCACTAGATGTCACACTGGAGCACCAACATCTTAGACCAAAAAAAAAGGGCAGATTGTTCCACAAGACTCCGTTCAACACATTTCATTCAAACTCAATAAAATACAACTCGTGAAAACCGTTTAGGTTCGTCTTTGCATTGTTCCACTCTGAGTGGACATGATGTCTGTCATGTCACTTCTGTCACTTGATATATGTGATGTACTTATTTTAACCCAAGTCATGATCTTTTTCTGACCCTAACAAAGTAGTTTTCCGAAACTTAACCAAACTGTGGTCATTTCACAATGTGAACCACATGTGTAATGTCATGTTAGTTATGTCACATGACTTATGTAACGTAATTAGGTTCTGGTAAGCCTGTCGCTGTTGATTCTCTCCACAGGTACTATATATGTCATTTTGTGAGTAACTGACACTCAACCTGTTCTGTCGTGTAGGTATGAGGATGTGCTGGCAAAACAGGCTGCAATGGCTTCAGTGTATCCTTAAAGGGAATTGCAGCGGTCAAGTATTTCCACGAAAAAGTTTTTTTTTTTTTTTTTTACCACTGGGAGGTTGTTATTCTAAGTGTCTGGCAACATGGAAAGGATCAGAGATAGACCTTTTTGTTGAGAAGGATTCTTTCTGTTTAATCAGAAACAGCTGTTATATCGCTCTCCTCAGAGTCACCAAACTACACTGAAAAGTAAAGTAATTTCACCTTTCAGATCATCTTAAAACACACTTCATTCAAACTTGATAGAAATTAACTAACCACAATGGCCTTTCCAGTGCTCCAGCAATTAACCAACCCGTGAAATGAAAATAAATCCTCAATTCAAACAGTTAAATGTGAAAAGAATCAGACATTGTATCGCTTTCCTCAAAGCAGTTTCAAATGGAGGGACTGACATGTGCTAACATATATACACGGACTGACCAAAAAACAGCTAAGCTTGAGTTACAACAAATACAGAGAGAGTGACTTTGTTCAGGATGGTATTACTTTGACTCATCTATTTCTGTCAGTGCACTTTTATAAAGGATGCAAATGGACATTATGGACAGAGACTGATTGGCATTTATCAGTTTTTCATGCATAACTAAGAGGGGCACTCAGAGAGTGCAGACAACCACCAAGGCCAAATGACCTATCTCGCAATGTTGATGAAGGTGAAAAATAATTTGTGTAGCCACCCCAAGATTCAGATCTGCTCCAAACTTTAATTAGTTCTTCCTTGGCCCATGCTACACATTTCCACTAAGTTCCATAAAAATCAGGACAGTAGTTTCCCCATAATCCTGATGACAAACAGGGGGAAGTAGTAAAAAGTCATCATGAGTGGGACGGGTCATAATTTCAGATGGGTTTATTTGCACTATTTATATACATCATTTTATTACATTTGATAGTTCTGAGGTAAGTGATGCTAAGCATGTTTTAGTATCAAATGTACAATAAAAGAACAGTGACAAGCTCCAGTATGCGAACACCACCTCCCGTGCTACTCTTCCCCTACCAGGCTGTGTGCTGAAGGATCCAGGGGGATTATGGGATGCTAGGCACACCAAATAATATGCCATCATGTTGACAGACATGTTAAGCTGTCTACATCTCATGTGTGGCTGTAGCTGGGAATATGTATCACACATGAAGCAATAATCGCTCACACTATTTTCCTGCAGTAAACAGCAAACTTAACTACAATCATATTCAGTGTTATGACAGAAAATAAGAAACTGTGATGACCTAAACAGTAGCACTACTGCTGCAGCTGTTAAACAAGGTAGAAACTGTGAACTGTTGTAAAGAAAACATTTATAATGTATGAACATTTCAAACAATATGAGAATTATGGGATTTTTTCATAGTATTTTTTAAACAGAAATACATTCTAAAGTAGTCTAACAGATGTGGATGAGGTCAATCATTTTCCTCAGCTGTTGCTTATTCCCCTCGAGGTCTTCTGACCTTTACCTGAAGCTTCTTGTTGCAGCGCCTCAGACATTAATTACTGGCAATACTAAACATGTCAGAGAGCCTGAGTGGATCTGGAAAGGAAGAACGTGCCGCTTAGGAAGTGGAAATCTCCACACAGTCATCAGTGGTGAACCATACAGTACGCACGCATCTCACGAGCTGCCTGGAGGCGGCTCAACACTCTCCAGAGCAGATGGACTTCCTTAAAGGTGCAAAGGGCAGAGAGTTTATTGAGCACAAATCCTATGGGTGTCTGACTGACTGCAAAAGGGGAAGGGGAAGTTCATTCCACACGCGCACACACAAACACACACAAACAGTACTGAACCAAAAAGACTGAGGAGAGATATGGTTTTTTAGCGTTGTGGCGATTGCACCTGGGGTCTGTCATCCCGGTCTGGAAGAGGGCCTCCATTTCACAGATGGCAGAGCTGATGTGGGCCGTGGGCTTTCTGCACAGGGTTTTTGATTACATGACCTGGTTTCAGTGCTTGAGGAAGGTGTGGAATGTGGAAAAGAGGCTGTCTGACAATGTGCAGCTGGTTTAAAAAACAAGAAATCAATCAAATCCAAAGCTAATTAAAAAGTGTCACTGTTGTAACACAAAGCACTGTTTCCTCTTAGCGTTATCATTTAAAATAATTTGGAAGACGTCACCGAATAACGATGAATCTGGCCTATGTAAGCATACGCTGACAGCAGCGTTATCTGCTGGTGTGTCAGTAAATAATGACCGCTTCACTGACACGATTTTTGTTAATTTTTAACAGGGTGGCCATGTAGAGCATCCTACTGATGAGAAGACCAGTTCTTTTAAGTAACATGCTATATAACTTATATATAGTAGTAGTCTATGTATAGTAGCTATGTAGTTTAGAGAATATTATAAATCCAAGAAGAAGAGAGGGACTCAGATAAAAACGCAATTATAAATCCATGTGCTACTTCAGCACCACGGACAGCAATATGGATTAATAAATACACAGCATAGTTAGACTACTGATATTTCAGAGCCATGGTCGGGGCCGTAGATTCAGACTTGCACATACTTCAGTCACATAAAGGATCAGTGCATTTTATTCTTGTTACATTTAGTCACATTTGCCAACATCCCTCTTCACTCTGAAGTTATAGCAACAGACAGCCAGCTAAAAGTTACTGTCACCTTGAATAAAATTATGTACTTTTGAATACTGGAAACATTAGGACAATTTAAGTACCATAAGGAGTAGAATGAGTGGACAGAGTTTCCAGGACTGAAAACTGAAGCCAGACTTGTATTCTTTGTGATGGCCAGCAGGAGGTGATTTCACTGGTTTCAACTGTATGGAGTCTTATGAGAAAACGCCCCTGCTTCTCACTGGATTTATGACATCAGTAAGCAGTTTTCTAATGAGTTTATGGTTTCAATCGATAGTTTCAAGGCCTCTCCTGTACAACATGATGTTTGTTCTATAGGTTATGATCCCATTTAGAGTAAAATAGACCATAAAGCATGGTATGTTTCAGGGTGGGTCTACTGTGTCATTCACAGGTCATTCTCAGAGAGTCAGTCCGGTGCAACACAAAGGTCACTGAAGTGTCAAACTGACAGTACTGATCAAATATGGATCAAGATTCTGTCAGAACATTGCTCTTTTCTCACTTAAAATGTGTCCAGAAACAGAGTTTAGTGACCATTTAATTGTAATACAAGAACATTTAGTTATAATACAAAAAACATGAGGACCAGGCAGGCTGTCATTATTTTCTAGTGAAAGCACCATAAAAACAACACCGCCCAAGTCGCAGAACATCACCAACCAGCTCCATGCTCTCATCAGTACTGCACATGTTCTGATTGCAAAAACCCAAGATGGAAATCCCCATAATGTCAAAATAGAGGCTTCAAAATGGTAGTCCACAAACCAATGGGTGACATCATGATGGCTTTGTCCACTAATAAAGCTAATGTTGATGATAACATAGTTCTAATCATGTGAAGACATTTTAATGTGGAAATGTTAACAAGGGGGATATATTTTGGTCATTTTGCTGACAAGGTTGATGCCATTGCTCCTCAAATCGCCTACTACTGACACTTCCTGAAAGGACACACAGACAGAGCAGCAGTGTTTTTTTCTGTAACATCAAATCGTATGAACAGTGAGACATTCAGACCCGATGAGTTACTTTGTCATCGATCTAGTGCTGTTCTCCTCATATACTCTAGAGGCTACTAGATTAACATGTGCTGCCTTATTCCATTGATCCACTCCACTAATCTGCTCCCACATGTCACTGTCAACACCTCCAGCTGACAAACTCATGCCCTTGTTGGAGAATGAATAAATACATGACACAGTGGGATTTAAATTACTTGCAATTTAAGTGGCACAAAATATCAACTCTGCATAATTATTACCATTGTTAATATGCTGTTTTAATGGGCAGTAAAATACGGCCGGCTAATTCCAACATCTCCAGTTTTGTATGACATTTTACATAATTTGCATTCTTATTTATAGATGTCTCTCGTGACCAATCAAAAGTTTGAGGTGTTTGCTTGTTGACAGCAGCGAGTCTTCAAGGTCATGGGAGTCAGTGAAAATCCTATTTTAGCAGCCAAACGAGCCATCTGCTTCATCTCTACTGTTAATTGGCTGCAGGTTGACATGTTTTGCACGGAATTTCCTTCCTTTATCCCACCTCTCTGGACACACGGCTCCATGATTCATTGGCTCTGACGTCACAAATGGAGGTGAGAAATATCATTTACTTTTACTCTGTTTATGAAGGGAATCTTAAAAGCTCACCTTTAACTGAAGTAAATAATAGGTAGATGCAATATAGACATTTTGGTGTATGTTTTTTCTTCATAATCAAGGGTCCAGACTCTCATCCTCTCTGCTGCAGATGAAGCCAAACTCAGCCATAATAGCCCACGCTGTTTCCCATCACCTACCCCTACCTAATGACACCTGCCCCCCCATGTGTAAACACACACACACACACACACACATATATTCACACAGAGAAACACACACCCTACCTCATTAGTCTGCCTGGTCTCCATGGAAACACTAAACAGGTGACAGTATTCCAAAGGGGGTAGGTTTGGGGAACTGACAGGCTACCATCCCACATGTGTATCTTGGAACATGTGTTTGTGTGTGTGTGTGTGTGTGTGTGTGTGTTTAGCAGTGCTTCCTGTGTTGGCTGTGAATCGTAGGACTTTGGCTGTGATTGCACTCGGGCTTAACTGTGTCTGGAAAGGCAGGACAGTGCCAGGTCACAGTGACAGGACATGTCAGCTGCCTCTGGCCAGTGACGTCCTCGTGCCTCAGACTCATGCTGTAGGTAGCTCAGTCCTCCGCAGAACCATATCAACACACACACACACACACACTTCTGAAAAATTCAACACACACAAAAAGACACACAAGAACGAGGCTGCATTATCTATCGTCTTGTACAGCTGTTCCCGAGGAAATTATATCTCCAGATTCCGGAAGAGAAAGAGATTATCTATATTTAAACTACTTTAGGATGAGCCTTTAATAATAAACTATTAATTCCTGCCATTATTAATATAAATAGAGTTGAGTCCAATCGAGTTATTTTTAGAGCACATTTGAAAACTTCAAATGTGCTTTACAGAGATGACAATATACTTATGAAAATCAATCAAATCATCGGGAATGGGCTGCGTTTGTCTGCTATCTGTCCACTGTTTTCAGGTAAGCTAAGACAAAAGTAATGAGTAACAAGCCCCTTTAAATTTCAGTAATTGTAACTGCATCATTAATTTGAGAAAAGTAATTAGTTACATGTGTAGTTACCATCAAAAGTAGTGGAATTACAGTAATGCATTCCTCCAAACACTATAGCCATATATCAAATATTGTGATATTGCAATAAAAAAATGTCTCAATACCTTATCAGACTGTGATGATATTAACCATGATATTACATGGTTATTTGTTATCTAAATACATAAATTTAACTTAATTTACATTACTTTAATTTAATTTAATTTAATTCAATTTAATTTAATTCAATTTATACAGAATTTACACAGGCCTTTTTGCACAGGCTTAGGTCATGACTAGCTAATTTTATTTAATTTCATTAAATAAGGAAATCAGAGGCACATTCTTTTAAAGGGAAAAACTATTTTTTATATGAATAAAAATTGCTGTACACATCAGATTTAAGATCATATAAAGGACATTTTTTCCAAGCTGTTATTTTGTTAAGTTTTTTTTTTTAAAACATTGTAATAAATATTATTTCATGGACTTTTTATTGTAGTATTGTTGCACCTTTAGTTTTTAATACTGTTACATCCCTAATAATGTTGCATGTAGCACAGATAACTAATAATAAAAAGTCTCACCATTCATGTCTTCATGATGACTAAAGGGAAAAGAAAAGAGATGGGTTTTATAATTGTTTACAGTTTTAGCTTTACTTCTTTCTTTTTATATGTAAAAAATAGTCATTCATGGCCATATGCACTAAATTTTTACATAATTTCTGCAGACCTAATGCAGTATTTGGGTCAAGTTACAACAGCATCATCATAATATCATGATAAGCACACTCACATGCAACCATGAGGTGACCGGGTGACACCAGCTAACGCTCGTGGGTGAAAGTCAAAGTGGAAGTAGCGGCTAACAGTTAGTTTAATCAGCCAAGAAGACACTCAGATAAAGAACTGCTTGGACATGATGGCAGAGAGGCATTTTCTCTTTATGCCATAACAGCAGGGATGAATCCACAGTGGATTAGCCAAGCCCTTTGTAAATAGCCTTGTTACCACAACAGATAGGGTTGTTTGTGCACATAAGGAGAAACAACCAGAGGGTGGTCTGGTGGAGTGGGTGCAGGGATAACCCCAATTCAGAGCGTGACCAGTTTAATATGTAGGGCAGCCTTAATGTCATGCCCGTGGGTTGGAGGTAAAGAGGCATGGCACGCTGACAGATTTCATGTGGGGTTAGAGTTCATCATGCTCGTTAGGTCAGTCTGAGACAGAATGAGATGATGACAGGCTAACTTGAGACTGTCCTCACAATAAAATGACAGAATCAGATGTTTCAATAAATGCCTTAAAATTATGTTATGGCTGCAGGAATTATGACTCTTGTCCTCTGGGAGTAAAAGAGGAAGTAAGGTGATGACAGTCCACAGCAGGAGGAGTTCAGAGTGGATGGATGAGTCAACAAAACGTGGAGTTTAACGCAGAAGAATGCTGTTTGCTTACCGTCTCCTACTGACAGTGTGACAATTTGTCTTTCTTTAAACCACAACCAAGATCGTTCCCTAATCTTAACCACATGATTATTATTGTAACCATAGAAACGAAGGTCTGTAAGCTTTAATGAAGTAGTGATTTTAAACCAAACCACAATGTTTCCCTAACATGTTGGTGCTAAACCGAAACCAGTGGTGTCACATCATAAAACTGATTAATTTTTCATCAGTGATTTGTAATGGCTTTCAACAGACAAATTATGGTGTCCTCCTGATAGCAGCATCAGATCAGAAAGTGCTTCATGTGTTGTTCTAAAGGGCAGTTACAAATTATATATTTTGTCACTTAATGAGTGGTTAGTAGAGAACTGAAAAGCTATACTCAAGTAAACGTAAATTTTTTCCCATTAAAAAATGATTCAAGTAATGGTGAAAATTATCATTTGAGAAACCTAACTAACAATAAAAAATACATGGTTAATAAATTACTCAAATTACAAGTTAGGCTGTTTTCATTTTAATATTTTTTAACGTGTACTGCAATTACACATTACATTAATGTTGAAGTTGACATTTCCTTTGGTTGACTGTTTTCTAAAGCACACCAATTTCAAAGGCAAACAGACCACAGGCTACAAGTTATGTTAATGTGAATAACATCAAGGATTAACATTACACATGTAAAATTAACATAGCGCGCTACATTTTTACCTCCAGCATGTGCAAATAACTTCACTGTGCTTGCAGAAGTTATAAGAGTGGTGGTTTTGGGGAAGCACAGCTAACACTTCAACAAAATGTCTTTAAGATGTTGGTATAAAAAGTGTGGCCAGATGTGGTTATTTTTCTTCCAGGCTGTTAGCAGCGTGTAGAGGTGCTCCTCGTGTGCTTTCCATCCTTACACTCAATCATTTATAATCAATACAGCAGGCAAGGTGGCAAGTTATAAATGGCAATGTATAAAAAAAAATAGAATTTTCTTACTTTTTACTTTTACTTTTATGTACGTTAGTTGTAAGGCGTTACTATCCACCCCAGCACTTAAAAAATAAAAAATACTTCTTGGCTAACTCATAAATCTTTTTCACAGCAGACATTTTGACATGTCATAACAGTGAAAGCACAGTTGTTATTAATAACATTAACGATGGCTCTGTTCTATTAAAGAATCCCAGTAAGCCCTGACAGGGTGACAGAGAGCCAGCACGCACAATACCAGCTAAATGGAATTCAGCCATCATTAATTTTATTGCTTACACCTGTGCTTTGCTTACTGACATGAGATGTCAAAAAGTCTTCAGTGAAAAGAGTCTGTAGGAAGCAGTTTCTGTAGTATAAAGACAAGAAGGAGTCGACATGAATCCACTTTAGAGGCGTGCTCTCTCAGTATGCCCCTAAAGCCCATGCGTCTGTGCGATCCTGCTGTGCCCGTAGACTCATTGCAAGAGAGGCATCCCAGAGAGTGTTGTACAGTTTATGTCGCCATGGTAACAGAACTCAGTCGGGACCAGAGGGAGGAAAAAGGCATGTACAGTAGATTCAAATGCTGCCACAGGTGAAACACACGTCACCCCACACGACGATGCTCTGACATGCAGGGCTTTCAGCTCCTCCGCTGAGGGATGACAGACATGTAGGGAGGACGGAGGAGAGACTTAAAACATCAGTGTGTCAGCAGCTCTCTCTCTCCACGGTGGGCTGTCAGACATGAGCGAGGTCTCCCTACAGTACGCTGCACTGCAGGTGAGTGTCAGGCTTGAATCTGCTAAAGCTTCATTAATATTAAAAATTGAACCCACCAGCAGGCAGCGAGCACAGCTGTGCCTGAGAACCCTATGTGGGTGAGGCAGAGAGCTCCTCCAGCTGTGTGAAAGGAGGGAAAAGATCTGCAAAAGACTGTGAGAGATGGGAATAGTACACGCTTAGAATAAGGTGCTAACTAGAACCATTTGGGCCCTTTTCCACCAAAAAAACTCGGGTTCTTGAACTGGTTCTGTTCAACCTTCTTGGAACCTTGGTGCTGTCTAGTGAAACAGCCCGCTTTTTCACCAGTTTGAGTGGAACCAGTGTATTCAAGGATGTCATTAACAGAAGGCGTTGCAGAATGCACAATGAACTGTCTTACAAAGAACAGCTGAAGAACACATTCTTCAAAAAAGGGAAATGGCTCTGGCTAGAACCTCGGCCCTTCAGGAAGAAGCCTTTTGGACCCCTTCTTTCTGAGAGTTTTCATTTTATTTCTTTATGAAGAACCGGTGATGGTGCAGGAACGATGTCTGTGTGGAGCTATGAGGTGTCAAGAAGATGATCCAATTACAGAACAGCCAAAGGCACCAACTGTCACATATAGGACATCACGTAAGGCTCACTTAAAAAAAAAAGCCATGGCACAGGAAATACCCATAACTTTAACTGCACTTAAACTGAAAGTATAGAAACTCACTGTCAGAGGTTCGGCTAGGTCTCTGTGGACATACAGTAAACGAGTGCCCTGCTCTCTTACCTGACTTTCTATGTTAATGAGAAGTGACACTAAAGATGTGGCTGATTTCCTACATGGCCCTGGCAGTCGCTTTGCATTAGCAGGGATGACAGATGATTAAAGGGGGAGGCAGAAAGTGGTATCTCGCTGAGTGACAGTCAAATGAGGGAAACGCGAGTAAGGCAACAACCTGCGAGAAGCAGGAGCTTGATTACTTGATCGCTCCCCTCTCTCTGGCTGCTGTGAATACATGCAGGCTCCCCAGCAATTTTTAATGAGAAAAAGATGCAGATGTAGATTGCCCAGCTGAGTATCTATTAGCACAAGAAAAAAAAATTTACACGTTGAATGAATTTGGCAGTATCATGCTGGTTAATTCACTGCTATACCTAAAATGTGTTATTATCTATGCAGTGAAGAAAACAACACTTAACACCTCAGAGGAATCAGAAGACTGTGCCATTTATACTTTTTTTGCTGTTGGCATTTTCCTATTTGTATCTGACATTCAACCGTGGCATATATTATAAAATGAACAAACTCAAACTGCATAATGCCATTGTGTTCTGTATCATCATTGTCTAAGTTTCCTTATTTCTATGAGGATACCACCACAGCTTATTAATTTTAGGTACACAATTTCTGTATTAAAACTGGGTTAGGCAGCATATTATTTGCATCACTGGGCAAAAGTTCCATAATTATGTTTAAGTATAATGTAATTTAAGTGGTCAGAGACAAAACTACACCTCTGCTCCTCCTCTTGGCTCTGTTTTCAGGCTTTAGAAAATCTAGCCCATGACAGGATATTTGGAACAATCACATGTTGGTAAGATGGTAAATATTAGTATTTGATGACTTGGGGAAAAGACTCAACAATAGGGTTGTGACTGTATGGATTTTGAAAAAGCAACATATTCCTGCAGCTTGGCAATTTACTGTGATTGCCAAATAATTACATTTTGTTGGACTGTTTTGAAGAATACTGTCATATGAGTAGCATAGCTCCTGCAAGGAACAAGGCAATGCTGGATGTGTGTGGCGTGTAACCGAGTGAGAGAGAGCAGCAGACTAAGACGGTGCTGCTAGCAGAGCAGGAACATGAACTTAGCAATTGTCAGTCTGGCAGAAAATGTACCGTATAGGTTACAGTGAAAATGCTACAGCTTTTCAACATCAAGATAAATGTTGTCTGCTGTTTCCCAATTTTTGGAATTTTTGGAGACGCAGTGAAATAAATCCATGATGGATCCAACAATTAATGTCTTTTGTCATCATTTATGCATTTTTCTGTGTTGCTGTTGTTAGCTGTCTGCTTGCTGTGCCTTGGGTTGAGTCTGTCGTATTTCTGACTTGAAGTTGTGTCCCTGTTGTGTGTCACAGCACTGATCCATAGATGCATTTAGATCAAATGTCAAATGCACTGTGCAACGGAATAACATGAGTTTGACCCTACAAAATAAAATTGGTGGCGATAAACCCAATCCCATGGTAGGAATGACATAACAGTGGTATTGTGGCAATTTCAGTGCTTATCATCACAGCCCTACTCAACAATCAACAATTTTCACACCAGCAACCCAAAGTGTTGATAATGTGACAACCTCAGAATAAGACCAAATAATTAACTGTTTTTCTAATTTCTTCCTGCATCTTTAAATTCCCACAGTTGCCTTGCACAGATGGATGCATACATTCCTATATAGAGTCTGTGCAAACCTACAGACCACAGGAATAACTTAACACATACTGCTTAACTGAATGTACTGTGAGGTCGACTAATTTGTGGGTTTGTTAAAAGCATACTCCTTCCCTCTTTCAGTCAGTATAACAGCCATTTCCTGACATTTACAAGTTCAGTAGTCATTGTTTGGATAATAAGGGGTTTCCACCAACCCCCCAAACCTTATTGTTGGAATGACAGTCCAGAAGGGACCAAAGAAATGTAGCTGCCGATGGTCTTGATGCCTCAGGGAGAGCTGCATGTGGGGTTTCTCCCTGCTGTTTTCAGGAAGGGATTAGTAAATGTATTGTGATTACTGCTGCATTGTGTTCAACTTCTCCTCATCATCAGCACCGCCATTCCTCAGGCATCTTAGCCCCTGATGGCTCTCATTTGAATTTAATCCACATTATACTAATAACCTCAACTAATTGATTACCATGTTTTACACAAATTAACATGCTTCAGTCAGTCTTCAAGACATTTCAAACGACAACAACAAAGCATGCGTGCCAGTTAACATTTCCCATACATATCAGTTTACATAACACAGGCTAGGCAAGTGAGTACTGGAGAGGTGAGGGGTCGTGTCAGACCCCAGTGACCCAGGTCCTGGGTGTCTCAGGAGGGAAGACCCAGCTTGGCGTTGTGGAGTAGCTCATGTTGCAAAGATGTCTAAAAGTCACGATCCCGCAGGAAAAGAAGGGTAATATCACATCCCCTGCTGGGCCCATCTGACCCCTCAGTCAATGTGACAAAGACTTCAAGGCTTTTATTTTGCTGAGATGTCCAAATGTTATGTTGCCCTGTGTCTGGACATAAAATCATATATCAAACCTTTTGTTTGACTATTAGGCTTTACAGGCCACAAGAGTACAGGGTATGAAAGACAAACAAAAGGGAAAGTATTTGCCAAGAAAGTTGGAGGTTTGAAGATAATCAGAAACAGTCGTAGTTCCGACCATAAATGATGCTATCTAGTGATCTGGCAGCATTATTGCCTCGACCCGCTGTGACCCAAAGTCTCTGGGTTCTTGGGGGAATATGGTTGCAAAGCTGAAACTGATGGAAGTGACGGAAGGGCACCACCAGAAATGGAGTCTGCAGCTTAATTTGACTAAATATGGGCAACCTCACCATGCCTGGACATGGAAAGGATTGATAGATTGATGGCTCTTTCTTGATTTTATGGGTCATGGGGTATGGCCATTCTTAGCTGGAGGAGCGATCTGTGTGGCTGATTCTGATAACCAGCAACACACAAACATGATGTGCTGTATTGAGTGGAAGTAAACTAATTTATGTTTCTTAACCCTTATGTAGGCTGCATAGACCTGTGTTTTACTTAATTTACTGCAATAATTTTGTTGGTGCTACTAGTGAATCATTTTTCCAGCAAATGAACAAAAAAATTCATATGTATATCATAACATGATAGCAGAAATAAGAAATGGTCTGGATGTCATGTTTTGCGTTTTCAGTTCAGTTATTTCATGTTTTATTTTGAAATAGTGTCCTCCCTTATGTGTCATTGTTGCCTTTTCTCCCTGTGTATTTAGTCTGTGTTTTTCCTCCTTTCTTTGCCAGTGCTTCTTAGTCCTAACATCCAACATCCTAGCCATTCTTCCCGTGTTTTGACTTCTGTTTCATTTTTGGACTCTCTTCCAGTCTTTGAACTCATTTTTTCTCATTTTTGGACTGTTTATATGACTATTCTCCAAGTTTATTAAAGAGATACTACACTAAAACAAATGAGCTGTAAACTAAATTACAATGTACAGTATTGTAATTTGATTTACAGCCAGTTTTAAATACATTCTGGTGTTTAATATAGACATTTCTTAATACATTTTTTAAAAATCTGCAAAAATCATTGGTGATGGCTCAAAATGCCACACTGTTTTAAACCATCCTGAAATGTGCAGGGTCAATACTGAGATAGAGCTGACTGTTTGGGGCTGCTCTACCTCATTAAAGTTATATTAAAATAGAAGGTTTATGTCTATAATCAGTGCTGGGTGGCCAACTTCCCCCAGCTTCCAGGGGGTCTGTGAAACAGCACTCGTTTTCAAATAAATGCTAATTAAGACTCATCATTCACAAGAATTTACACTCTACTTAGTCATTTTTTTATTATTTTGATGCTTTTGATGGCTGTAGAAGCTCCACCAGACTGCAATTTCCCCTCAGTGATGTTCACAAACAGCAGTGTACTGACATGTCCCACAGACATACACATAGTGTAGAGAGCAGCCTCTCTTCTCCTCAGTCCATTTGCCTGCTTTTTAGCATTTTTCAAAATTATACAGACCTGGGGATGCAGTTACACTTGACATAATTTTGAAGTGCACCAGCTCTGCTTCTGAGTCTGCAGTTGGGTCCATTCCTTTGTTTTTCTGCTACCTTGCTTGACGGACCATGACACTGGAGACAATTATTAACACTAACAGGCAGTTAAAGAAGTCTAATTATCAACCAAACTGTAGCAGGAAGTCAAACTCCGTTGGCAGCCAGGAATAGTATGCTAACAAGCACTGAGTCTACTGTATGACTCTGGTGCATGAATTCTACCTGGCAAGCCCCCAAGTGGTGTCTTCAGTATTCGTCTTCAGCATACTGGCAATAGTTTGGTATGTTCGGAAAGAGGGCAACGACTTTGAACAAGAGCTATATCACCAGCAGCAAGAAAGCTTGAATTAGGTATATGAGTTTGAAGTGTTGATCAAGCTCAGCAGATACAGTCTTGAGGAGAAAGCACACAGTCAGTGTTGAAACAAGGTAAATGATCCTCAAGTAAGATTGTAACACTGTTAATAAGGATAATGCTTCCATTTTGATCTGTGGCAGTTAGTGTTATATAAAAGCTGAGTAGACAGAAGAAGAGGAGGTTTTGTCATGTCGGACTCAGGGCAGTGCAGAAGATTTGCTCATTCATTTTTTTACCAGCAATAGTTCATATTCAATTGTGGAGCTCTTTACAGAAGCTGCTAGGCACAGAGGATAGAGACGACATATCGCCTCATATCTATCTTGACTACCTTTGGCCTTTATCGCCACAGATGCATGAAGTATGACACACTGCATGCTGGTCAGTGTCCAGCATGGATTAAATGTAGGATACTTCATATATCTATGTGGGTTGTCACAAATCGAAATGCTGATCAGGGTTATTAAACACTGACGTGCCCATCCTCAACTCCGTAAATAGCTCAAATTATTTCCATCTTTTGCCAGAACTATTTCTCAATTTTACCAGCCCCGGATTTAGACGTAATTCAAATGGACTTTGTATTACGTCAGCTGGCGTGTCCGAGATTGTTGGGAATCCTGATCTGCTTTGAGTGAAGCTAGCACAGCCTTGACTAGCGTGCTTGTCAAAGTGAGCCATCCATGGCCCCTGTCCTGGGCATCATGCCACAGGTCTATTGCTGGAGACATGAACTCTTGGGAATGTTGGGATAAACAGTAGGTCACTGTGTGATTACAGCGCATGTTCTTCCTTTCTGTAAGACGACAACACTGAAAAGGAAGACACTGGACAAAGGAGCGAGGCAGTACAAGTACACCGCATGTGCACAGCATTCGAATCAAGTGTATTTATATCTCATAGTATGTAGCGATCAGTGTTTGCCTTAAATCCATTAATTTCCCCAAAAAGTTATTAAATAGTCAGTCATAACTTACAACACTTTGCAGGTTATGAAGAAAACACGACTGTGTTAATTAACTTCCCAGCAGTGATTTGCACATTCACAGTTATATTGCTATGAATCAGCACGCACGGTACTGGTGAGTTATTCTGGACCTCTTTAAAGGGACAGTTTAACACTTTAGGAAATGCACTCATTTGCTTTCTTGATGAGAGCTGGATGAGATGATTGATACCACTCTCATGTTTTTTGGCTGATATGCAGCTACAACCAGCAGCCAGTCAGCGTAGCTTAGTATAAGGGGTAGGAATGGGGAGACTCCAGAGGTCATTGCTCCTGGCAAGGAAATATTACTGCTCACAAGCCCAAAAACAAATTGTTGTTTTAATCATTAAAAATATTCAGCCCATCCTCACCAGAAAAGCGTGTGCTGGTTAAAAGTGCAAGCAGCTTTTCCCAACTGATAGGTCTGTTTCTTGTTAGCTGGCGTGCCCTATTGGACATAGTAAGTCTGACAGGAGAAGTATAAGGAGCGAAAAAGTCTGCATTTGGAGGATGTGGGGTGGATGGATGGTTCAAACAAACACAAGACCTTCACTCAGGAGCCCACGGCTTGAGTCCTATGTAAAAGCAAAAGTAAATGTAGGATTATTTAGTTTTGAGCAACTTAAAATTTTGTTATGGATGTGACATCTGTTGCGTCTTTTTGTCACCGAATGATGTGTGTAACGTAGTTATTTTAACCCAAACCTCAACCTTTTCCTAGACCTAACCACGTTTTACTGTGTACGTCTAATGAAGTAGTTTTTGTGCCTATACCTAACTTAACTGTGACCGTTTCACAATGTAAACCACATGTGTAATGTCACAAGAGTTATGTCACATGACTCATGTAAAGTAAAATCTGGTAAGCCTGTTGCTGCCGGTAGTCTCCACTGCTAGTATATGCTGTTTTGGGAGTTATTGACAATTGCCCTATTCTTTCATTTAGGTATGTGGATGTGTTGGTCTATTTGTGGGACACTGTTTCCTCCTGTTTCCAGTCTTTATGCTAAGCTAAGCTAACTGGCTCCCACGACATACACAGAGCCAAAGTCATGATGTCGCGCCAAGGCTAGCCTCCGCTCCACTAGCTTCTGTAACTGCAATCTCGTAATTGCTCGTAACTGCAATGTGTACATTGAACAAGTTATTCTTTATATCAATAATAGATGCGCAAAATGTTCTTTTTACCTTGACTTAGTGAGCCAATGGACAGAAAACTTTACACTTTCTACAGGGCAGGATGTCAATTATGATATCAGATTTTGACAAAAGTATGTTCAGTCCTCAGCATTTGGATTGTTCAGCCTCTTTTTCATGGAAATATACCAGAACAGGCCAGAGAACACTTGGCCCTTGAGACTGCAAAACAACCCCATACACCAGGGAAAAGGTGGAAAAGAAAAGGTCTTCTACCACCTGCCTTTTAACACAGCAGGTGGGTTTTTTCCTTTGGATTTGAGGTGGATGTGCTGGTTTGTTTCCATGATTGGCAACCCAGAGGTGAGAGGTTTGACGGAGGCTTCAGGGCCCACATAAGAGTCTGCCTGGACCCACTTGGTATGCTGTGGGCTCTCATGGGGCAGAGAGGAAGGACGGGGGCTTCGGTCTCTGCTAATCTAGTTGGCAGATGACTGACGTCTCGCTGTCCATCAAAGTGTGACCTGGGGCACACTTTTAATGAGATCCATTCCACATGACAGGCGCCACCTCTCCCTGGGCTGTCTGTCTAATCGCCTCCTCTGTTCCAATCAGATTGCTGACTACATGTGTTGCTGCTTTAACGTACAGAGTGTGTGTGACTGTGTGTATGAGTACAATGTGTGTGTCTTGAAGCTTAGCTGCTCACAGTGTGTCCGTTAAAATGTCTCAGAAAAGAAAGTCATGTTGAAAACTCCAACAAAAACTGAATGAACATGTCAAACTCAACACCAGCCTGTCAAACTGCTTCTGTCAGTCGAGTACAATATTGTTTTCAGTAACAGCTCATTTTACTTTGAAAATGAGCTTGTCAACTTTGTATAACAGCACATTTTCATGTTCTTACAGCCAGAACAAAACTCAAACATAGACTAGAGATGCCGAACAGTTTATATTGTGTAACAGCGAAAAACGTGCCCTATGTTTGCGGAGGCGAGAATATTTATTCAACAGTTGAATCTGTCAACCTCACTTTAGAGTGCATGCGCTAATGTGGAATTTATGTGCACAGGCCAACATCTATCGTACGCCCAGAAGAAAACTGCAGGAGCATCGAAACCTTGGCTGAACTGACTTGGCCTGTTGGTTTGTATCAGAAACACATCTTGCTGGGAGGTTGTGCAACCTCTGCCACACATCTTTATAAAATCCTCAGTTTGAAGACAGTGGGACAAAACCTGTGAAACACTCCAAGCTAATAGAGGAAAGACACACGGAATCTGGGATTCTCCCTCCTCCGGCTATTGCGCAGTTTTGTCTGTAATTATTACACAACATGAAAGCTGGTGTCCATGTGGTCTAAGACAATAAAATATCTGTCTCCTCTGTGTGAGTTTCAAACAACAAAGAGAAGGAATGTTCACACAAACACAGTGTCGGTCCACTTCATTACAGTGGACAACTGCAGCAGCAAATCTGAAAACACAGAGGCAAATTATCTCTGTCAACTTCACACACAGAATAAGATGTGTTTAGCTTGCTTTGGCTGGTATCTGCTGGCACACCTGGTTCAACTCTGTTCTGCTTCTTAGTAGGACCCAGATGTTTTCCAGAATTTTTCTAATGAATTTGTTTGAGTCTGAACCATAAACTACATAAAAGATGTGGACATACCCACTCTGATATAATCCATTGAATAGTGGACTACTGGTTTAAGCTGGTGTAGTCTATCAAAAAGAAAAAAAACAGCTGGCTACTTCTAGTATTTTGTACAACTGGACCCTGACCAAAACACTCTTAGGTGACGAAAACCTTACAGTTCATTTTCATGAACTACAAAAAACTGTGAAAGGATCAGAGTTCTAAGACGTAACACAGGGAACACCAAAAAACACAGCTGTGTACCATGGGATACGCAATGTTACACCTCTACTGACAAGTCGCCGTGGTAGTGACCTGTTGATCTCAAGGTAGCAACGGCCTTAAACAATCCCTGATTTATCATTTTTTTTACTCTAAATGGTACCGTCATAAAATGAACATCACGCTGTATTGAGGAACCAGTGATTGAGACCATAAGAGTTATTTCCTCATAGACTTTTACACAGTCTGACTTTTTTGTGAAACCAGTGCGGTTGGCCCCTGCTGGTCATAGGAGGGAATGCAGGTTTAAGGCCCTTCCACACTGGCTTCACTTTTCAAACCCAGAGGATACATCCACTTCTTTTTTATCCAGTCTATGGTCTGCACACTATCCCCAGTGACTGACCATAAAACTGTCAACATGTGGTAATACAAGGGTGTAATGTTAGTAGAGCAAATGTTATGATATTTAAAAGTTTTAGCATTTTTCATTTCAGTTTCACTGTATATTGGAACAAACAAAAACTGACCATTGCCATAGAGTGCTCTGTCAACATTTATTTTCTGTTTTGCTGCCAAATTGAACAAACAGCTGACAGGAAAACATGGCCACAATTAGAGTAACAATAAAACAATCCTCAAAAAAGAATTTTTGGTAACTCGAGTGTTGTGAGTGCTGATGGGAAAGCAGACAGTGATAAGACAGAGGGACTTTCTTCTGGGATTGACTGGGGAGCCACCGACAGTTGTGACATCCCCCCAACAACATTTTCACAGTTAATTAAATTGGGAACTAAGCCACAGAGAAAGACGTAGTCGAGAATATGTGCTTGATGTGCCACACTGTCTCCAGACAACTTACTACAGGATCTCTTACAACACAACTGCTGCTGGAAAATCTGGGAACAGATGTCGATGCAGATTTGCTCTTTTTCTGCAGAGCTGAGAAAACTTCTCTTTGAGGCCACTGTTACATGTGTTAATACATCAAAAATGTTTCTTCTTATCATCGCACGTCACTGTATCTGTTTCAAGTGAACGATACAATACCACAGTCATGCTTTTGTCTTGTATAAGCTGCCCAATCTGTTACTGCTTCCAGCTCTTCATCTTAGATTCCAGTGTTTGAATCAAGATGGATTTCATTAGCTTTAATTTAATTTAGGTATGTTCTGGCAGCAGGCTGACAGTCTGGGCAGAGAGGGGGAATCTGAAATGACTCTGAGAGAGAACTAAAAGAAATGTGGTAGTGGGCTCTGCATAAATTATTAACAAAAACACCAAGTAACCAAATTTGTATTTTGTTTGTTTTTGTTGTTTTTGGGAGGCCCCCTTACTTTCCTCTTCCTCTCTCTTACATGAACACAGACACTCGCAAAATCTTCCTGTTTCTCTCCCACACATATACACACACACACACAACTGTTTGGTTGCTGTCTCTCCTATGTCATTTTGAATTCTCGAGCCACCTGTTTCACGGCCTCATCAGAGCGAGTGATGACAGGAGGATGAGATGGGGAGCAAGGGGGGAGGAGGCGCGAGGGGAAAGGGTGAAGGACAAGGGACTCGGCATAGTCCAGCTAAAGTCGTTGCAAAAGGACAGTGAATTAAAGACAGGGATCGTAAATATATATTTTAAGCGCGGTACGCTCAAAACTTTCACCCCCCAGTGAGCACACACATTCTTGTCCTTGTTGATTGTAGATTGAAAGCAAGACCAGCATTCTTTAGCCACGCCACCGTGCTATTGACAGGCCAACCTTCAAGAGTGGCAAGCAAACCGCAAAACCCACTATGTTGACCTTCTTTCTTTTTTGCCCTCTCGTTTCACACTTAAATGTTAGGTGAATGAATCCATGCTTCAAATAAATTGAACAAGTAACACGAGGGGCAGTAACGGTTTGAGCTCAAGGATGGATCGATACCAGCTGTAAGTGATCTGACTTCGAATTTTGGGAGCTGTGAGTATTGCCATGTTTTATGTTGTTTAAGTGTTTATTCTGTAATTTGTTGAATTCTGCATTAGCATGTTACATGGCTAATGTGGCTGCTACCAGGGGCAATGCTGAACTAATGTTGTAATATTGAGGGACGGTCCAGAGAAAGTGTGTGTGAGTGTAAGCCTCAATGGAGCCACTAAGTAATGGTGCCTTTAACCAGTTTTTCATGATGCTTTATGTGAAAGTTTAAACTGTCAGAATAAACTTATGTGGAAGCTGGCTGATTCTGCTCTGTGTTCCTTGTTGCCTCTGTGTGTGTGTGTGTGTTTGTGTGTTGCTATTATGTGTGCAAGCAGCTAGCTTGTTAAGATTATAAAGTTGCCTGTTGTTTTAGTGCACCAAATTAAAAAACAAACGAGAGAATAGAAACGCTAGAAACGCTAATACAATATACCACACTGTTGAGCCAACCTAAATAACAGCAGAGGAAATTCCATCATGGCAACAGGCCTGCTGTGAGGCTGCAGCACAATGGTGCATTTCACTAAATGATCATTTGAGCATGGTAACATGAACAATGTACAGTGATGCACAATAACTATGATAATATGTTGATGCAGGTGTACCATGTTCATCTTAGTTTAGTGTGTTAGTGTGCTAATGTTTGCTGATTGGCATTAAAGGGAAAAAGTACAGAAAAAAAATACCTGATAATGACACTAGATGAAAAGTCAGAGATCATCAAAAAATAAAAAGACAATTCATCTTGAGGAGGACATGAATGTGTGAAACAAATTCCACAGCAATCCCTCCAGGGGCTGTTGAGACATTTCATCCAAAACCACAAATGAGAAGCTTATGGTGACACTGGAAAAATACCACAACATCACCAGACTAATTAGGATTCATTCTCTGGGAACGGCGAATTTCTGCACAAAACTTTATGTGAATTCATCCAATGGTTGTTGGGATATTTCACTCTGGGCTTAAATTGTGAATGAGTACTAAAACACGGATATGAGTTAGCATACTTGCACCGTCAGTTTCCAGTTTTTTCACCGGTTTTTGGCTAGATTTCTGAAATAAGATCTGTGGTTAACACAAGGTTAAGAGATTTTTATTTAGCATTTTGTTTTGCAACATAAAATACATCAGTAAATAACCCTCTTATACATTTTGAAGTGTTTACTTGTCTTAAAAAAAAGGTGGTTGCAAACAAGTGGCTTAATGAGACTGCAGAGGTTGTTGGGGACAGTAAACACCATCATCATGCTGAGATTTAATCTTCTTGAGGTGGTGACATTTAAGTTATGCTACCATGGTTGTAGTTTGTTTGCAGCCTAACAGTAGCTTATCACTTCTGGCGATTGCATTTATGCTTCAAAAATCTAAAAGTGGTGTTAATTTCTGAAGGTTATCTTGCTGAACAAAACGTCAGCGTCACAAACTTTATTCGCCACAGTGAACTTATTTTATGCAAGAATCCAAAATCCAATGGAAAAATCCCATGGGCTTTTTGAAAGAACCAGAGCGATATAAACTTCTGGGTTGGCCAAAAAACTTGTCATTCCTGCAGGACTCTTTTGCCATCCCCAGAGCCATGGGCTAATAAGGAGTGACCTAGTAGACGAGATTAGCTAAAAACTGTCCTTGTCCTGAGTTAAATTTAACATTTGTTTCTGTCCATACAAATCATAAGAAACAAGTGAAGGGGGAAGAAAAGAAAGAGAGGAAAAGTCTTTCAGTAGCTAGAAACAACAATGAGGGAGGAAAATAAACAAGAAAATCAACAGAATTGTGCACATATTGAGAAGATTTTCATTCACTTTAAATACTAAAGAACTCGGCTGTTGCAAAAAGTCCCATGTTTTCCCCCATCAGACCACAGACTACATTAGACTGAGTTCAAATACAAAGCTGACCACTTTAGAGTGCAGCGTAGAACAAAAAGCATAGTCATTTCCTCTTGCCGTCCTCAGTCTCCCCCTCTGGCCGGAGACCTGCGGCTGGATGCCGATGAAGAATGACACTGACAGAGCGGACCCTCAGGACGCCCACGCCATACAGCACTGCATGGGAAAACTATTACACAAACCCCCTCAACAGACCACAGGTAGCATGGCCAGGACACCTTCAACCACAGAGTCATGCTAAATATAAAACCATTGTTATTGTTTGCAGTACATTTTACAGTGAAGAACAAAAAGAAAAAGGGGGAAAAAAGCTGATGTAATGTAATACACGCTCTCCTCGGGTTGATACTGGGGGAGAGAATCCACCAGACAAGAGGGGGACAGGATCAGACCCTGTGGAGCCTGTTAGGAAACAGCTTTAATTCATACCAAATCATCCCACCACAGCTGCCCGCCTTCCCTCTGTTCCCAGGCAGGAGACATGTGAGCCAAGATACAATGAGACAAACTTGTGTCATTTAAAAAAAGGCAGCTGTCCCATTTTTAGCTTTGCAAAGCTCCAGCTGAGTCACAAGCAGCTTCTGTGACAAAAGGCGGAGGAACAAATACGAGCAGAAAGATGACAATCCGCCAAACACAGTGAGATCTGGATAAGAAAAGTATGCACGGAAAACAGAGTGCCATTAATCTTAAGACTAGAGCTCAAAAGGCATGTCATGTGTGAGTAATCAAAGGAAGAAAAGTACACACTAAATAGAATTTTTATCGCAACATAAATGTGGGTAATTACAGATACTCTAGCAAGAAATAACATTTTCCATCTCCATTTATTAGCATTACAGAGAGGCTATTGTTTCAGCCTTACAGTGGACCTACAGTTGACTATTTAATTCTGAAAGTCAACACTGCTAGCATCACGCCAGGCCAACAAAAATAGCAAAAATCCAAAGTATTTTTCTAGTTCAGGTTCGTTCACTAACAGTATGTGGTCTGAATGTGAATCTCCAAGAAACGCACAATGTCTCCCCTGAAGGCATGAATGTAATTGAGGAATAATAGACAAATATTGTTGTATTTATTACTGTATGAGAAAACACAGACTTGTGGCTCTAATATTACAGTAAAAGCCAGAATAGCTGGAGCTGTTCCAACAAAAAGATACCTCAGAGTCAGCATTTTTAGTTTTTACATTCAATTAACTTTTTAATTGTTTTGCTACTGAGTACAAGGAGGAAATTACCTTGTTTTTCCTAATAACCACTGTCACATAAAATGTGACATGGGATTTTAAAGATGCGGTAAGTGATTCTGGAGAAAGATGGCTGATTGTTGAGTCTTATTCCCAGGTCGTCAAATTACCCACGCTTTGGTTTTGTGGCTTAAAGATGGTTGATTGTTGAGTCTCATTCCCAGGTCATCAAATCCTGACATTTTGGGAATAAGACCCAACACTCAACTATCTTGCTGACCTGTGATTGGCCAAAGTCTCCCATCACAGGGCTAGACTTTCTAAAGCCTGAAAACAGAGCCAAGAGGAGGAGCAGAAGTCTAGTTTTCTCTCAGACCACTTAAATTACATTATGCTTTAAGGCGTGGTTTAAAATACAAGGGGTCTTGCAGGGTCTGAGACCCCTTGATTGACATATGAAACCCCTCTGAAAGAAAAATTTAGGGGGTCTCTGGAAAAATCTTTAATTTTTTTTTTTTTCCCACTTACAATTGTCACTATCATGTCTTTTAAAAACTTATTATATCCAATTTCATTAATATGAATACAGAAAAAAAAAATGTTGTGGTGTTTTCTCTTATATTGAATGCCAGTTGTTTCTACAACCTGAGAAGCAGTGGACTTTTTTCCTGCTTCAACATCATGGGTACAACCGGTTAAATACGCATACTCAAATCATGTGTATTGCATATTGAGCATAACAGTGGAGCATGAGGGGCCCCCCGATTGTCACCAGGTGTTACACACACTGCCTTTAGTTTATTATGGAACTATTCCCTAGTGACACCAAACATATCCTTTCCATTAAAACTATACATTTTCTGTCTAAAATTTGCCTAAAGATAGATTTACTGGCAGTTATAGTATATAGTATTAAATCAAAATAAATGACAATGACACAACAACTATTTCCATTCTCAGGTGTCCAAAAACAGCCAAAGTTTTCAGAGCCTGATTCAAGTTTTCTTCTCTGTCTGCCAGCTTTGTGATGGAGGTATGACTCTGCGAAGTACGGCGTTATCTTTTTCCCATTTAAATGCTAATGAGCATGCTGCCGTACTAGTCAAAGCACTGCAGAAACAGTGTGAATTTTTAATATCTTATCACACCAAAAGGTAACAGCTCTCCCGGTGAGGTGGAGGGATGAGTACATGTTCCCTCATTAAATTCTACACAAACGATGTGTCCCTCGCAGAGCGCTGAGGGCCATTCTGTGTGCCACGGCATCCAACGCTCGGTGTGTGTGTTGTTCATGGTCAATTGTGTGCAATCACATCTGTCCGTGTCATTTAGATGTGTGCGTACACGCAGATGTGCACAGCGGTGTGCGGTTGCACTTGTTTCTTCACCTCATCAGTAATGAACAGCTGTTAATTGCCTCCCCATCATGTGGTGGAGCCAACAGACAGAGGTTAAGGTTGTCACAGCCTGTTAATAATTACTTTCCGTGGCTGGTGGAGTCATTGATGGCAAAAGGTTGGAGGAAAATTCATTGAATGTAATGAAACTCATATGAGAGAGTGACCTCTGCTCTTGCACTGCCTGAATTTGTATTCCCCACTGCCACCTGTTTCCATGAAAACCACTGGTGTCTTCTACAGTAAGTAAATGCAGTGTTGCCTTCGTGTCTTCCAGGAAAATGACAACATTTTTAAATAGATGCATTCAACTTGGAGTCAGTCTCACATTGTAAAATGTGGCAGGTTGTATGAAGCTTTTGAAGTGACATAACAAACATAAAACTTATCAAGAGAGAGAAAAACAGCATTTTTTTTTAAAATTAAAAACCAAGTATCCAGTATCAGAAGTACACATCTACCATTTAAAAAAAAAAAAAAAAAGCTTGAAAATTGGTTGAAAATTCATCAGTTTATGATAATTTTAATAAAGGAGAGACATTCTGCCTCCACACGCACATTAAAAGACTGGGCTGCCCCGCACCCAGGGTTAGGAGTGTTACTTCAAAAACGTATTCCAGTACAGTAATCAAATCCAAGTATCACACTATTAAAACAATGTAACGTGATTACTTTCTGTTCCTTTTCGATTACCGCTAATATTAGCAGTTGGTCTGTGTAGCTAATGCTAGCAATTGTAAGTTGTAATATTACAAATAATCATCAGTTTTACTAAATATAACTGTAATCTGATTATGTCTAATTTTTTGTAACTGTAATGGAATACAGTTACTTTTTTCTTGTATCCTAATTACGTAATCCCGTTACATGTAGTCTATTACTCTCCAAGCCGGCCACGCCAATATGGCAGCCTGCATTGATGCACAAGATTCAGCCTGTAGGTAACGGGTTGAACAAAATACAGTCTGTGAATGTGCTTTATTCTATTGAGTAGTTTAACTGGAGGTGAGCCACCGCACACTTCCAGAAGTTGCTGCACAGACACCGTCTCGTACTGAAAGCTAGTGTGTGTGGGGATGGCAGGCAGTGGACCAAACCACTGAGTCGCATTTGTAAAATTATATAGTTATGTTTACATTGATATGTGGAGGGGGACAACTATCTGTTTTTCCAAGACGAGGGGGGGGTCCAGACCCCTTTCTCCCCGCAGTAATTCCTGCCTTTGCCAGCAGCAGTATTCAAACTCAGATTTATAAACCTGGCGTCTCCTCTGCAGCACAAAAGGCCTGAACATCACTTTTCACAGAATCCCTCTAAATGTGTTGCCTCTGTGGTCTGGCACCCAATGGTGATCTTTGGTTTCAACATTATCTTCCACATTTTTACTCCTCAGATAGCTGCAAGAGAAAAAGCAATGCTAGAGGAAAAAACTGGAAAGCATGAGGGACTTTTATGAAGGCGTGCGCTCCTCAAAGCCAGGATTCAATAATTGCTTTCCTCTTGTCTCACGCAAGTGACAGATGGTGAGGCCACCAGAGGCCTGAAGATGGGAATAATATTGTTGATTAAAAAGAAATATAGGAAACAACATGCAGCTGTTGGCTACAAGACAGAGGAGGGATGGCAAGAAAGAAAGAGAACAGTGAGAAAATAGATGAGAACAAAAAGAGTAACAGTAATGACACAATTAAACTTGGCCGGATTGGAGGCTGTTTGAACTGCCGATATGTGAAGTTTGGGGAAAGAGATTTTATTGTTTGACTGATTTATTCTCTTCTGAGGGATTGGGGACTTGTGTTCCAGATATTTATGAAAGTTGTTATTTATTTGGCTCTGTGCAGTCTGGTGCTCAGACCACCCTTCAAACATGAACGCCCACCTGCATATGTTAAACTGTGTGTGCCTCTTTGTGTTTGAGTGTGTGAGAAAAAAAGGAGTCTGATTATTTTTCAAGATCATCCAAGAGATTCAGATGGACTGAAATATATCAATATCTTCTGCCTTGCGTGTGTGAGCTCGTAAGTGTGGGGGGTAATTGTTTCCCAGAGCTCTTTGCTGGTATCATGGGAAATTTAACACTTTTAATGGTAAATGCTGATGCTGAGCTCTCTTCCTCTCTCTGCTATGAGCATCAAAGCCTGGAGCCACACTGCAGCGAAGAGTCTTTTGCATAGACTAATGTAGTAATTGTCTTTCCTAGACATCTTTCAAAAGACAGAAAACTCAAAGTCACAGTCAGAGATCCAGTATCTTTTTGTTCACATTTAGCATAAAGGCACTTAAAGGTATATTATGCAGGATTTTCCTGGATAAAAAACAATATATAGACTCATACATACGGGTTGTGCAAAGGAGTGAGCCCATTTATTTGTGCTTTAGAAGGAAACCACTGTTAACAATCAGAAAATAATAAAAAAGAAAATTAAAAGTTTTATTTCTCTGATTAATTTTTTCCCACTTTTACTTTGTTTTTGCGAATGCTGCTCCTTCTCTTCATTCATTATCTGTCTCACTCAGTTGCTGATCTTCCTCTCTTTCATTGAGTCGGGGAAGCGAGGCCAACTTTGAATGGTGCATTTCCAAACAGCAAAAGACAAATTCTGCATAGTCTGCCTTAAACATAGTAATCCATAGGGTTGGGCGTCATTTGGATTTTTCTGATACTGGTGCTAAAATAATACTTTTAAAATAATACTGGCACCTAAATTGATACATTACTTACAAAGGGGGGGAAATGTTGGTCGATAAAGAACAGCTTTTTTTTTTGTTGTTGCTGAGGCAAATTTGGACTTGAAAATCAACATTAACTGTTAACAGTTTACATTTTACTTAATATAAAAATAAATGCAAAACACTTAAATTTACACAACAAATTAACAGAAAAAAACAAAGTCAATTTGAGTTGGTATTCTACAAACTCCAGGTTCAAACTTAAGCAATTCTTTTGCAGAAATGTGATCCTATTTGCTAACCTCAGGGAAAGACTGCTGACATCATCATCTCCTCAATTTACTATGACATGTCACATCTAGTGTTTTAAATCTATGCTCCCCATTGCTGGGACCAGGGACACCCACACTACCTGCTGGTGAGCTTTTCATGGGGTCACACAAGCAGTGGAGTCTATCCCCCGCGTGTCAACAGATGTTTCTCCGCTTTCCACACAGTTGTTTTAACACATTTGCTGGATGTCTCCTCTGATGTTGGGATCCTTTTGAGTGAAATGCAGCCACACTTTAGATCGTTTAGCTCAGCATTTTAACTGTGTAGCTAACGGACGTCTACCTGCTGTCAGAGTCATGACAGAGTGTGTCCGTAATGTTAACTAGGCATGTTTAGTGATGCGTCTCTAACATCCGCACCAGAGGGTAACTATTTCAATCAACATCTCAGGCCTGTGGCACCGAAATGAGGCACCATAATCTGCGCTGTGATTCGGTCTGGTAGGTCCCAGTCATATTGGTGCTGCGTTTTGGTACCCACCCCTAGTAACCCAACATATTAGTTTTATCCATTTCTTTATTTATTCATTTATTTGTTGGTTTATTCAATACGGACAGTGCACATTAATAAACATTGCTGTAAATGTGGTAGATTCAGCAAAGAGCCTATTTTTAATCTGTCGTCCCTGGACAGATGTTGATTTTAAAAATTCATATTTATTTAACTAAGAGCTCCTTTGAGATTAAAATGTCTTCTTCAACATAGCACATGATAACAATTATCCCCTCAAACAAACATTAGAAACATTAAATGCCAAAATAAACAAGCATTTAAGTCATAGATCACCAAATTGTTATTTTAAATGTAGTACAAGTAGGTTTCAGTGAAATTACCACCCAGTCAGTTATGCTGCAGGTTTTATGGTTTGTCACCGTAACATGATCTTTCCTGTGAACTGAGAAGCACAAAGGAAACAGTAAATCAGCTTTATAGCCATGATTTAATGACAGAAAGTCTTTGTATCCTCCAAATTCCACCCTGATTTTATACATTTCTGCTATAGTGAGGTCCCTATAAGACCGCATGAAACCAGAGCTACTGTATTTATCATTTATGGAATAATAAGCATGCACGCAGGGCGTCAGCTGCGTTGTGCGTTGACTGGATAAGAAGCAAAATAAGCCAGTGTGATCAGGGGAGGGATCGAGTGAGATTAAAAGATTTAAGGCTCCATTTGCCCATGAATATCTGATGCCTATCTGAAGCGAGAGCCAGTGATCCTCTGTCAGGTCGCGGAGGTGTCGGAGGAAATCTACCTTATCTGCATCTGGCCACTTTTCAACAGTTTCTTATGTGAATGCACCGCCACATTCCTGCTGCGCCGAGGAGTTATGCAGCAGCTGTTTGCATCAAATGAAAATTGTTCTTCTCATCTTAAACCAATGTTCAGCTTCTCTCTTTTTTTTCTTTCTTCTCCGCCTGCAAGTCAAAATTTAGTAAGTGATTCATACTTCATTCAAAAAGGAAACACTGTTCCATACTGTGAGGCTGCCAATACCAGCAGATACTGAACAATTGTTTGGCTCAGACCTGGCATCTGAAAGCTTCTCAGCACAACTCCATGTTGGCTCCAGTCAGCAAATAAAAATCAGTAGCTGGCAGTCACAAGCTAATCAAGTTGTGAAATGACCTCAGTCCTATTTTGATACTCATGCAACCATGGAAAAAAGAGCTTCCCCTGGACAGTCAAAAGAACTGAACTGAAACATCTGAGTTAAGCGTTTAAGACCTCATTGTTGCACGCAGGTTGTACGGTTGTGCATTTGTTAGCGAAAAATATTGCTTCTCTTAGACAAAATAAAGCCAACATCACATTAACACAAGTTCCCATGTGCCCTGTATTGCAGAGAATATGTGCTTTTCGCATTGTTTATTCTGCAATAAAGTCTTTATGGGGATATGTGAATTGGAAATGTTTCACTGTTTGAGAGCTTGTACCTGCGTGCCTTTGCTTGAAGTATCTTTATCTTAATCTTTATCTCAATGCGTCTCCTTTTTGGTGGTAAAGATAAATGCTAATGGAGATGAAAACAAGTTGCGTAATTCTCACTTCTAGGCTTCATTTAAACGCTGTAAATCAACTTCAGGTGAACAAATCACACTGACATACTGTAAGTGCAGAAATACCCTGAATGCACGTGTTCCCACACTTAAAAATTCCAAGACTGAAGATACGGGAGACGATATATGATAATTACTGGTCAGCAAGGATGTGAACAGGACTGAGCTAAAGTTGCCCAAGCAACAGTCCATTTGTCCTCTTTGGCTGAACTGCCCATTTGGAATAAAGACAAATATGTTTTAGATGTCATGGCTGCATAAATAACAATCCCCCTGGAAGCTGATTTGACATAGTGGCCAAACTGTGTAATCACAACGATGAGAACATCATGTTATACACTGTGGCCAAACTTTTTACATCCACTGTGAAAGAAGAAATGACTCATTTTACTATCAGGATTTGATTCAAGGTCTGTCCAATAACATTTGGAAAGTCTAGAAAGAGCTAAATAATTTTGTCCCATTCAAGTTAGTGGACACTAAACCAGAAGTGAGCCTGCTGAAGGAAGTCTCAAGTGTGTTTTCTCTATGGCTACCCAACATGGAAGCATATGATAAACATCATATGTTCAAGATGACTTCATGGACCATTGATCAGCTCTAATAGGAATGAATGGAGGCCCACCTCCAATGCTGTATCCAGTTGGTTCACTCCATAAAAGAGGACCCATGCCCTCTGTAGATATAAATGGTTCATTTTGAGGCAACAAAAACACAACAATTCTAATTTTCAGGTGGTTTTACACTAATGATATTACATTCCATTTCTGCCATATTCTGCCAATAAATCTTACACACTAGTCAGTGGGAAATAGGACTATTAACAAATTTTGCCAATTTTGTCATTAAAAGGAAATTTAAACCTGCAATGTGTAAAATTTGCTAGACATATTTTGTTAAGCTGTGCACCTAAAATGTTTCCAACAATGTTTAAACTGAAATTTCTTCAAGGAAACGGTGTGTTTCCTGATAACTGTTGCTAGCTAGCTGCTATAACTTTCCTGGAAAACACAGGACATGTCGGATAGCCTACATCAGAAAGCGAGGAAGGAAGTCAGTAAATGTAACTAAACATTACGTGAACAAAACGTTAAAACATCCCCTCGACCATGAGCATGATTTCTGCCTGAATCATGCCAGAGAGATTTTCATCAGCTAGGTGGAGGTTTAAAAGTGAGGATAACATCTCCCATGATCGCACGCTACTTCACGATGTCATCACTATCTTTGGTTATTGTTTTAATGTGAGAGAGACCCCTAGTGGCAGAACTACCTTGTGCATTTAAAATCATTAAAGTGATATTTAAGAACTAAATGTCTCATTTGTTTAAGGGCTATTTATGATTTAACTGGAGAAGAATATTTCAGACATTTCCTCCTAATGCTGACAGGAACATGTCATCTTTCTCCTCCAGCATGTCCTTTAATTCACGTGTACAGCTTGTTCTTCACCATTTAATGTGAGTTTACCTCTGGAGTGTCAGAAGATACAGAGCAGACTTGTTTTGTGCTAAATGTTGGGGCGGGACGGAGCGCATGGATGCTAAGGTAGGTTCCCTCCCCCATGGGTGTGTCCACACCGCCGGGAGACCTCTCAGTCTATCCACCTGCAGAAGCCGCTTCCCCGCACTACACACTTGAGCGGCGCTGCGCACGGCTGAAGCCACGCTCCGCCACTCATATCACCTCCAGGAACAACTCTTTGTTTCTAACATCCTTCTGTGGACAGTACACAGTCTGTTGATGCGATTTAGAGATCACTTCAAGTTAAGGCGGCCGCGTCAAGTTAATTTGAATCCAAGCTTTGTTTGGCTTCTGGGATAATCGTGCAGGATCTGCGGCGGATACACTGATACTCCTGCGTGCGGACAGAGGAGCTCAAAGGATCTGGGTGGATGATTTTAAATGTTGACCAGCTTTATCACAACATTCACTGGACGCAACTAGAAGGTAGGTCATGATTATTGTGATATTAATGATTTTTTTTATCAAAGTAATTATTAGTATTGAGACTGATGTGCTCATAAATCAAGAGGAAGCCACATTTGGTGGAGTCGAGCAGAAAGGAGTGATGCCTGCGCTGCATGTGCAAGACAGAAGGCTCAGATACAGGCTATAAAATGTATTTTTTGAAGTTTTGTAAAACTGATTTTGCATCATTTTGAATGTCTGAAAAAGTATATTTTAAGCAACAGAGTTCAGTTCGCCTACATCATATTTATCAGACCTATATTTAGAATTTTGATGTGTCTTCTCTTGCGCATGGGATGTAGTTTTAAATAAGCAATACAAATTTCAGGTGCAAGCTGCGTTTTTGTGCGAGTGTGTTTGGTGGACAACGTGAGTTTGGAGGCACTGAAAGTTTCTGCTGCATCTGATGCTGTACCTTCACACATGTATATTCCCTTTGATTGATTATATGCAACTATTCCTCAGTGCCACTTTCGACAATTTAAAATCTCAGCCAAGCACTCTTATAAATGACACGTGGTTCATGTTCATGCCCTCATAACTCAAAGCCCAGTCACGCTTTATTTTGGTTAACGGGTCCTCTTTGGAGTTCTGCCTTCAGGGCTCAATGTGGAACTTGATCTTAAACCCTGACTGACAGTTTGACCTCAGACTCAGATCCACGTTTACGACTACATCAGAGACACCATGCATGGATAATTACAGCGAAACGCCGCCGCTAAAATTGTTTTTATTGTCTCCAAAACGCGCCACGCTCATTTCTATCCTCAAGTTGTTTTTTTTGTGTGCTGGCATTTCTCACAGTTGTGGCAGCTCGCCTGATAACTTGAGTCATCAGATCCTTTTATGGGGATATTATTAACTTCAGCTCCCTTTGTGGCGGATAACAGCGTGTTGATGCGCTTTGTGATTTAATCTGAGAGCACAGCCAGTGCGCGCCAGGCTTAGCGCACAACTCCGTGTTGCTACTACTGGTGAAATTCAGCCACGATATATAATAGTAGCCTAACATCAATTCTTCACCAGGTATTTGCGAAATAAGGTTTATGTCAGTGTGTGTTGAAAGTGAGGATCAGCAGAGAAGCGAGCTGCGAGCAGCAGCTTCTGGCTCTCTCAGCTGGAAGGAGACTCCGTCCATTCAGACTGTTGCCCTTATTGCACACAGACACAAGCAATAATCCCTGTGGGCGGTCAGGAAAGTCACATTCATAAGAAAATGTAGTAGCAGTGATGATAATTAAACTCTGAACCAAAAGAGTTTCCTTCTAGACTCCAGGTTTCATGGATCAGATTAGGGTAACTTGGTCTGTATTGCACACCCTAATTAAAATTTGTCGACCTGATCAGAATTTTAAGCATTTTGATCCCCCATAAGATATCCAACCAAAAGACTTTACACAGCAGATGGCTATAAACACATCCAGTTTTAGCTCTGTGTCATGACCCTGACTTGATGTCAGCACCATAAAGTAAAGCTGCAATGATTAATTCATTAGTTGTCAACCATTAAATTAATCATTACCTATTTTTATAATTCATTTATAGTTTTGAGTAATTTTATGAGAATAAAAGTCTAAATTCTCAGATAACAGCTTCTCAAATGTAAATATTTTCTGGTTTCTTTAGTCTATCTTATCCAGAACGAGTGAGGATTTGTTAACAGTGATCAACATGTTTCACCATTTTCTGATATTTTATGGGCCAAACAACTAATTGGTTAATCGAGAAAATGATTGACATATTAATAATGAAAATAATCATTAGTTGTAGCTCTATTGTGCACTATAACAAAAATGACCCAGTCAGGTTTTTATGCACTTTGATTCTCCTACAAGATCCAACCAGCAGATATAAAAGGATATAAACAAATCCTGCAATTTAGCATTGTGTCTCAGTCTCCACTAAGGTTGTCAAAAGTATTGATACTTTTTCTACTTTTTTAATGTCACCTGATCAAAAACAATGCAATACTAATATTTGATAGTATCCAAAGTACCAAAGAGAAAGAAAAGCTAGATGCTTATTTAAGACCTCACTTCAAACTAGCCTTTATTTTCCTGCCTGCAGCAAAACCAGACAGTGTTCACTGACTTTTTCTGTACCAGACTTTGTGCAGGATGTTAATTTAAATGACAAAGAAAAAAGTCTTCTCTTTTGTGTGCCGAGGACTTTTTAGGTATCAAGTTTTGTTTTTTACATGATTAATGTATTTAAAAAAAAACAAAATGACTCATCTGACTGTCTTCTGCACTTGCAAATTCAAGATTTATCAACAACATAACATAACGTTAACAACAGAAGAGCAGTGTGCTTTTACTTTTTATTGTCAACTCTTGTCCTACATGCTTGTCTACTTACACGTGTGCAAAAGTTTTACTGTTTGATACTAATATTGTACCAAAGTTTAATATTGATATGATGATAATCCTAGTCCCTACTTGATTTTCTGTCTTGTCAATGTATGATTTCAGTACTATAAAGCTATACTAAGCCTACACTGTCTAAATCTGATCTGATCAGTTGGTTTGTGAGGTGGACATCTAGGCTTATTGTTCATCCCTCTCTGTCCCTCAGCTTCTGGACTCTCCTTCTTCTCTGTTAACAAACGGAGGGACAATGTTGTGGGACAAACTGTGCTGGCTACTGGCCCTGCTGGCCCTATCGTCCGGGGGGCTGCCCCCCTCCAACGAGCCCCTCTCTGCTCCCAGGATCTTCCTGTCCTTCAAAGGTAAGGCACTCAACATACTGCTGTATGTGTGTGTGTGTGTGTGTGTGTGTGTGTGTGTGTGTGTGTGTGTGTGTGTGTGTGTGTGTGTGACCCAGTTTGTTCAGTCCTGTGTCTCTCCACAGACATGTCGATGTGATGGCTGCTGTAATGGTCACTTCTGTCACCACTCTTTTATCTCGTGGTCTTGTTCTCTAGATGGAATGGGTAAACTATTGGCACCGGCTGAATTTGGGGCTCGGCGAGTCGGCCTAACAGAGAGTTTGATTGTGTGTCGGTGTGAGAGAGGCGTGATGAGAGGGATGAGGAGATGTGCTGCTGATTGTCCGGACTATTCAGGGCCAGAGAATATGTCTTCATTTAATCACCCGGCTGCTATTAGTTCCCCAAACAGGCCTTTGTGTGACCTCGGCTCCCTTCTGAAATCAAGTCAGATTTAACACTTGGCTGGGCACACACTCAGGGCGCACATCCAGCATGTTATGAATGTTTGCCAGTGCCACATGAGACCCTGTGTGTGTGTGTGTTGAACTGTCCTGTTAAAATAGGTCTCAGCGGTACAGTGACTGGTGCTTTGTCATTCCAGCGCCGGCGTCGCCATCGTGCCCATGTAAAGCTCCCGAGGTTTTATAGAACCTGCTGCCTCTGAAGGAGACTTTTAATGAGCGTCTGACGAGTTCATGTGGTCACATCACGACAGATGAGTCGAGTTTGAGCAGAAACACTGAAGGAGAACTTGAGGGTTCTGTCTTCTGTGACATCTAGGATCTGTCCAGTGTTTGTTACACTCTTAGAAATTTGAGTTCCAAAAGGGTTGTTTCTAAAGGGCTGAGGTTCTTCTCAGAACCATGTACTTCTGAAGAACCCTTTTTCTATAGGTTCATCAAGAGCTTTTTGTCAGGCTAATGGTTCCATTTAGAACCCTTTTTGGAAGAATGGTTCTTAAAGATCCCATCAGTCCTTGAAGAACTCTTCTGCCAAGGGCTCTTTGTACCGTAATCTTAAAAAGTTGTCACTAGAACCCCTTGGTGGGTTCTGGATAAAAACCTTGGAATGTAAAAGGGTTCTCAACCTCCTGGTAGATTCTATAAAACCCTTGGAACATATAGGAGTTCACAGGAGAACCCCTTAGGTGGGTTCTGGAAAAAAACCCGTAATATAAAGTCTTCTCTGCAGATTCTTCTTAGTGGGTTCTTGTTAGCAACATTAGAGGTGGAACAGTTCTGGATATAACCCCTAGAAAGGGTTCTGGGTGGAACCATTACACCATAAGGGTTCACTGGTTCTGGGTGGACCCTTTCACAGATGGTTCTAGGTAGAACCGTTTATTTTGGGTTTTAAGCAGAACTCTCTGAAAGGGTTTCTCCTATGGGGGACAAAACGAAGAACTCTTTATGGTTCTAGCTAGCACCTTTATTTCTAATTGTGGGGTGTGTATTTTCTAAGATATCCACATATGTAATCAATCCTGGAATAGCACAAATAAATTATTTTCTTTAATTTGTTTGTAGTTTCTTCATGTCAAGGGTTCGTAACTCTTGAATTTCAATGCAGTGTTTTCAAGGTTTGAAATGTGCTTGAAACAGCTTGAAATTGTAGTTGCATTACTTTAACAACAAAAGGCTACCCGACTGAATACTTCACTTTTTAGATAAAGAAATAAAATAAGTCGAGTATTGGCTCAGCCAGGTTACACTGGATGCCAAATCTGCTTAGAGACACGGGCCACATTTTGAAACATGCAATTTTGTTGTGTTTTTCTTCAATTTGTCAATCCTCTGTAGAATACTATTATAAAGCATAACTGAATGTTTACAGGACAATTGCATCTGATTTAATGAGATGAGGAGGTGAAATAATCATTTTCAGTATAGACATATAAACTAATTTACCACAGCTGTAGGTGCTGGAAATGCTTGGAAATGCACTTTTAAAAAAAGTGCTTGAATTTGACTTTTAAAGAGGTGTGTAAGATGTGACTTTTGCTGAGCTGTTGAAAACTGTAAACTGAAGTGTTTTTATCAATGAAGATGTGTCAGTTTCTCGCTCTTTGCTCAGATATTTTTCTCACCTGTTTTCTCTCGGATCCCATCTTTTCCTCTCTGTCTAATCAAGTTGGATTTCACCCTCTGCTGCTCTCACATTTACTTAGTAGAAAAGAGTTCATTTATTTTCTACCTCTTTTAATTGAGTTCCTTTTTGTTTTTAATTAGTTTTGGAGGTTACTTTATGCTTCACAGAGCAACTTCAGATAGCTGGAGACTCGAAATGCACCTAAGCCGTGCATTCCCTAATTGTATTGGTTTTGCGGCGTACTGCTGGGAATAGCTCTGTAATGTGCTTTTATTAATTTTTTATGTGCCAGTGTGCTTAACCAAATAATTGGCTTTAGGTTTCATGATATCTGTCGAGTGCTGGCACACAGATTTGTTGTAATAAGTGCTTTCTGATAACATAATCCGGCTCATTTCTAATAAACGTTTCAATTTTGATGATAAAACAAAACAAGGAGACAATAACACATGCAGGCTGCCAACTGGAGCTGCTAATAGAATCCGTGTTTTTCTCGCTGTGCTGTTGATTTTGCCTCTGTCTCTGACCCGGCCTCATACTTGTTTATCCATAAAGGTTACACAGTATCACTTCCCACTGATTATTTTGCATTTTATGAAGCTGGTAAAGAGGATTGTGTTGCTTTTGGCTGAAATCCAAGACTTTGACACAAGAGAACCAAATCTTTGTCTTTGCTTTTCAAATATTTGCCCTCTGTCAAAGCAAAGCATACATAAACACACATACCCATTATTTAAAGAAAAAATACAATATATTGTATGGAATATATATAGTATTTCTACTGTACTTCAGGGAGACCATCTGCTTTTTTGTACTGAAATATTAGTACAGTATGTCAATTATTCCTAAAATGCTGCTTTACTTTCTTTCTAAATTCTTTTTCAGTTTTTGAACATATTTTATTAATATGAATTGCTTAATCTAGAGCCCAACTGATACTGTACTTTTGGGGCCAATACCGATGTTAGAGAGTAAAAAAAAAAAATCTGATATTGATATATTGACTGATATTTTTATTTATATATTTAAAATCCAAAGCAACACCATGGCATTAAAACAGTAAACTTTTACTGGTATTTTTAATAATTATCAACATGACAAGACCACCAAGTGGTAAAAAAGAATTAAAACTATTAAACTATACTGATAGTCGATTAATCATTAAAGTAATTTTTCTTGCAAAGCGGCAGAAAATGCTGTTTTCAGGAGATTTCGGATTCTTCCTTTTATTATCATGTTAAAGGGAATATTTTTGGATTTTAGATTGACAAAACAGGGTATTTAAAGATATCACCTTGGACTTTGAAAAACTGGGAAGGACATTTTCATCATTTTCCGATATATTATATTAAACATTTTGTCTGGGAGCAGTGAAAATGTAATTTGGGCAAGTAGATTTCTGATGCAGTTGCCTGAGAAAAAAAACATTAACATTGAACCCTGATTATGAATAACTGTAAACAAACAAAAAAAAACCTCACACATAGTTTGTACTTGAATTATGAAAAAGAATAAAATACAAAACAAACAGGTAGACAACATATACGCTGATACTGTTATAGACCTTTACAGCTGTGCAAGGCCAATATCGAGCCAGTAATATCTGATGATGATATATCTGTCTGACTCTAGTTGAACCATTTTCCTTTATTTAACAGATGAAATAGTATACTACAGAATTTTATGCACTTATTGTATGTTTATTCTTGTTCAGCATTTAAGCTCCATGTCTGCAGGATGCTTAAATTTAAACAAAGTTTAATCCAGCAAGTCAATTTTCACTACCAGATCTCTTAAAACTAAGGTTTACAATGTAAACAGCCATAAGTAACTTAAGCTGGTAATTTAGTCTTTTTGAGGTTCCTAAAGAAGCTACTGAGTGTGTTAGTGCAAGCTGAGTTATTAACTGTGATAAGAACCAAGAGAACAAACAGAGGCTAAGACCAAAGGAATGTCCATTCAAAGCTCAGAGGGAGAGATCTTCAACCCGGACTTCAAAAGAGCTGAAAAATAGCAAAACATCAGTCTGCAATGCCTCTTTCAAACTAAAAACTGTGTATCTTCCAAAAAAATAGACTTTAACAAACTCTCAGCATGTTTTATTCTGCACTCTCGCTGTTTTTCATTAGTACAACAATAAAAAAAATGTAGTTGAGTCTCTGAAAATAACTTTTTTTTGTCAGTTTTTAGATGCACGGACGATATTACATGAACAAAAGGTCACAGTATTGTAGGTGTACTCTCTGTCATAAAAGACTGGAAGGACAAGGCTCGCTTCAGCTGCTGAGAACTCCTATATTTACTTTTAAACAAGGTCTGTAATCTCGTGCTATTTTAGTGTGCGGGGCTCTGTGAGGTTGTGACCCTTCAAACAGAAGCCAGTCACACCCGAGGTTAACTGCCCTCAAACTGTGGGAGAATGGCACCATATTAACAAGTAATAGCTTGTTACGCTAATCCTCCGGCACATTTGAAAGTGTTTAACTTTGTTTTTCTTCAGCCTCTTCAGTCCTCGGTGGAACACCTGGGTACAAGGTTAGCTCTGGGAAGAAAGCCAGACAAAGGATGGCGGTCCTGTAATTGGACTAATTCTCAGCGACAATCTTAAGGTTACCCCAGCCTTTGCACTTTCCTCCCCGAGTCTTTTTGTCCCACGTAATGGGTCGATGGTTGTCACGCCTGAACAAAGGCTTCCCTATCGGCTCATCTCTCCCGACAGTTTTCAGGGTTAAGATCAGAAATAGGGAGATGTCCTC
Source organism: Lutjanus erythropterus (assembly GCF_056507025.1). Taxonomy (NCBI): domain Eukaryota; kingdom Metazoa; phylum Chordata; class Actinopteri; order Lutjaniformes; family Lutjanidae; genus Lutjanus; species Lutjanus erythropterus. The sequence continues at coordinate 27,785,441 of NC_139318.1, forward strand.
CACCTCTTTATTCTTTGAATAATTAGGAGCTGCTGCTGAGTTTGAACTCTATTGGTGGTTCTATTTCTGACTCTACAACAATAGACCTCATCTTCCACAGATTATGTTCTATAGGCAGACTTATGAGTATATATAGTCCATGAGAGGAACCCTTTGTCTTCCTCAAGTCATATTAGTGTGGCGTTCTTCTTCATTATGTAGGTGGTTCTGAACTGTTGGTGTCCTTTTGACTAGTATTCTATTATAATCATAATCTTCCTTTGAGAGAGTGCACCTTTCTCCAGTGTCCAGTTGCATAAACTACCTTAAGTTTGTCCCTCAAGCAAAATATGCCCTGAAACAAAGGGGTTCAGTGTGTTCTACAAAACCTCTTAGGCTGTGTTTAGACTAACGGTGTGTTCACACTATTGGCAACGTGGCTAACGTGGCCAGCTAAGTTTTCGCAGAGTCGTCAGGGAAGTGTTGCTTAGCTGCTTCTTGACATCAATGGGTGCAGAGTTTGTGAACGTGGAATGTCAAGAATGTCACGGTAAGAGAAAAAGGTAGGGTTAAATTAAATTGGAAACTGGCGAATGGCAAGCATGACTCTTTCTTTCATTGTTTTTTCCCTTCTAGCAACACATGAGGGAATACTTAAGTAGCTAAGGAAAACACTTAGAGATTAAAGGGTTGTCCCTTACAACATACTAAAGGAAATCCTTGCGGTGATTTTATGGAGCACATTTTTTCATTCTTAGAAGAAAATTTAAGGAAAGCTGAAATGGTTTTATGCAAGCAGGCACAGATTCTTTAAAGAACACCAAGGAATGGTTTATCTCTTTGCACCTTAACCAGCCTGCTCACTTCTTGTATGTATAATTGTGACACTGGAGAAAGAGCAAAGTGCCTTAGCCAAGTCTTGCTGCAGTCAAGTCTCAGCAATCAATGATCTGCTGAAAGCTTATCCACCGCTAACCCGTCTGTGAGCACATGACCCCTCACTACGCCGGACGGATCTTTAGTCTGGCCAGTGGAGTCCAGACAAACCTGACAGATGAGGTGCAACAATCCCACAGAGATAGAAAGGTCACCGTGAGTCATTTAGATGCACCTTGTCTAGCTGCTTCGATTGTCTTTATCCGTCTCCTTCAAACAAAGGTGAACAGGCTGGGTGTTACCAGCTCCCGTGATTGTCTAATCACCAGGGAGATGGTGAATGCTTTCAGTCTGAGAGCACGTTGTTCTCATAACCCAGAAACCCTCCTGCTCTTCAGCTGCAAAAGTAATGTCATTAATTAGCTGCATCTTTAGACCACATTACACATTTTAGTGCATTATGATACATGCATCATCACAGATGTTAAACATAATGAGACGTGCAGTGAAACAGATGTAGCCACAATGTAATCATTAATGTATCAATAAATCATTACATTGGTAATAAACAATGATAACAATTTTCATCTGCACTGTGAGGTCCTAATGTTGTTGCTTAATGCATAGAGGACATGTTTTTTCTAAAGATGACACCTACGAAATTTATGTATTGGTTGTTTGTGTCCTTGTGCTGCTATCATAGTTTTTTCAAAGGGTTTTCCTGATTCCATTGTTTGTTTATTGTGTCAGATGTTTATTGTTGACTAAGCAATCAGCAAGAAATATGTGTGTGTTTCTGCCACCTGCAAAACATTTATCATCCACATTCTTCTCATAATTTTCTAAAAAACAGGCACATCAAACAAGCTGAGGTGACAAAAGGCAAAAATTAGAGGGCGACCAATTAATTGGCACTGATTGGACATTTTTACAAACTATTGGTATCAGCTATTGGCGTTTTCCTTTTCCAAACTATTGTTCTTATATATATGGACCTTTAAAAATCCATTGTTCACCCTTCTGTAGAATTGTTATCAGGCAATAGACATTCCTACTTTTTACCCAACTGAGATAAAATAACATTATGAACAATATTTTATTTCTGTCATTCATTAATGAGGGCATATATTATTGGGATTTTTGAAGTTAAGAGAAGATAACAAGAAGCAATGTTAAGGCCATGAAAGAAACATAGTGTAACAAGTTAGAGCTTTAATTTATAAATGACATGCAAAAGTAATTTTTTTCTTTAGCTAAACAACAAGTGAAATGTTTATTTTTTAAGGAAGATAGCTGCACACTCGTAGCCATGATGCAAAAAAGATGACAGTATTCTTCAGTGTATTGATTCAATGCCACTATCTTCCTCCACATCTGGTCTTTCATTGTGGTCGGCGTCCTCACCTCCTTTCTCTCATTCAGAAACGAGCAGAAACCAGCTGCAGCATTAGTTTGCTAGTTTTTCCTTGAAAGCACTTTTGCGCCAGGTAAAGTTCACTGTGCACCTGATGAACCACTCATATACTCATACATGATCTAATTCACATCCTCTGTGTCCTTCTACCTACCGACTGTGCTTGTTTGCTTCTTTCCCAGCAGATAATCATCATCAGTACATGAGTGTAACAAGTGTGTCAAAGCCTCTAACTGTCCCTGTCTCCTACATGCATTCCAGTTCGGAAATTATGGACAGAAGCATTCTTACGTCATTTGGTCACGTTGAAGGCTCATTCATACCTACAGCACAGCACTTTGGATGCAGTTTGCTCTCTTGGTATGCGTCACACACATAACATTGTACCTGTTGGCGACAGTGCGTAGTCCAAAACTCCCTCCCTTCCCCATTATCTCCATTAGAGAATGTCAGGGCACTGAAAAATGTTTCCACAGAGTAATGTGTGGTGGCTGTGGCACGCAAGCCTGCAGCAATTATTACAATACTTTGCTACTTTCTCCCCGGAGATGCTGCCGGTGGAGGAGGGGAGGGGGGGGGTGGGAGTAGTGCATCCCAGCAACCTCTGCTCTGCAGGATACATGCTGTCAAACTATGATTATTCAGGAGAGAAAAACAGAAGGCGACAGCTCCAGTGCTAAATATAGTGTCCTTGCTGTCTGTTTCTTTCTCTTTTTATCTCCCTCCTCTCCTCCTCTGCCTCGTCGTCCTCCTCCTCTGCCTTTACTCCACACTCACACCCTCTCTAGTCTATTTGCTTGTTGATAAGAGGTTGGCATGTGTGAGGTGAGGGAGGAGAGCGCCCAGTACGCCGCCCACAGCAGGAGCGCTGTTTTAGCACACTGAAACGGCTAAATAGTAAGGGGGGGGGGGGGGTTCTCTAAAGTGCCTAGACTTTCCTTGGGAGAAATGGTGAGGGAGCAGTGTAATGTATCAGGGAAGAGTGTGTGGACATGCGGGGGCTCAGAAAGGTTTTACACACAGCTAACATGTCGACAGTGCAGTGCTAACTTAGATGGTGCACTCTCTGAAATAATGGTCCCAAAAGAGTTCTTCCTGAAGGTCTGAGATTCTACCCAGAACCATTTGCTTCTGAAGAGGCCTTTAATTGACGAAAGAGTTTGTCAGGGGTTCTTGGTAAGAGCAAGAGTTGCAATAAGAACCCTTTCTGAAAGAGAGTTCTTCAAGGATTCTTGAAGAACAAGAAGGCAAAAAGTGTCTGGATACAACCCCTGGACAGGGTTCTGGGTGGAATCATTACACCATAGAAATGTTTTCTGTAGAACTTCTCAGCAGGGGTTCTGGGTGAAACCTTCCACAGATGGTTCTAGGTAGAACCTTTCATACTGGGTTCAAGGTAGAACTCTCTGAGCGGGTTCCAAATACGTCCTTTGTAAAAGGTTCTACTAAGAACCAGAAATAGTTCTCCTATGGGGACAGGCTGAAGAATTATGGTTCTATTTAGCACCTTTATTTTTGAGAGTGCAGGCTTGAAAGGAAATAATGTGTCTCCATTGTGTAGCTCTTTTCAGTCATTTTCACTCAATAAATCGCTGGCTCCCCACCCTTTACTGATGTCACAGAGAGAAACGCACATACAAATCATTGCTCCCAGTGAAAAGCTCCAGATTGAAAACAGTTTGCTGCGATTTGAATATTTCTTCTGTGCTGGCGAGCAGAGCCCATGCCTAAGCACTTATTAATGCTGGAATCCTCCCCCTGTGGTGATAAAAATGCACAACATCCAAATGAAACCGTAATCACTCTGCTATTTATTATTCCAGTCTGTAGCTATTAGGCATTTTAATCATAGATTTAATTATTTGTTCTGGGGAGGAGTAGCTCTACTTGCCCAGCCTCTGAATAAGCTCATGAGACACCAACATAAAGCTCCAAACAAACTGTGGAAGCACAACGCTGCCTGTATATTTTAGATTGAGCTATGATTGAAGTAGTTTGACAACAGTGTAGAAGTTTGCTTCGAGACTAGAGCTAAAACCTTTTGAGTCAAGTGTTTGTTTGGTTTTGCCACTGTTTGCATTCCCTTGTTTTTCTTTCAATACCACCCTCAACTAGAAATCTGTGAATATTTTGTGGTAAATGAGGTGCAAAACAAAATTTATTTCATTGATCATGATTTATATTTCAGTTCTATTTCAGTATAGATTATTGGTTTATGAAGCAGATCAAATAAACAGTCCTTGGCACTGTGGATGCAGATGTAGTTTTTGTCTTGTTTGGATTTGTGCACTGAGATTTGTGTTTGTATTTGTTATATTTCCATTTTGGTATATCTCTTGGAATATTATTTGTATAGGAGGTTTATGTTTATGTTTGGATGATGTTGATGTATTGTGCTGTTAGATGATGGTGGGTCAGCATGCTGGGATGTTTGATTTGTTGTTAGTTACTGTCTGAATAATCTCATGAGGAAAATCACAACATTTCATAGAGTTCTACTCACTAATGGTAAAAGAGCAGTTTTGTTTTCTGCCATGCAGCATCATCTTTTCATTAAATGTATTTGTGCAAAGTAACCAAGTATAGAATTGATTAATTTATTGATATGATATTTCAGTATCGATCTTGTTTACTACAACCCCAAGTTGAGATGTTGTGTAAAAAGTAAATAAAAATGAAATGCAGTGATTTGCAAAAAACTTTGACCTTTATTCCATTGAATTCACCACAAAGACAAGATATTTAATGTTAAAATTATAGCTTTTTGTAAATATACACTATTCTGTGCATTTCAGTCTGTTTTTATTTATATTTTCCACAGTGTCCCAACTTTTTTGGAGATGGGTTTGTACAATGTGCTACGATGCAGAGTGTCAGGTAGAAAGCTAATGTACACGGTAACCATGATGACGGATCTCTATCGCTGATAGTTGATTGACCACTTACCTTATGAATTTGCATCCAGACTAGTTAGATTTTGCCCTAACTAATCGTCGTGCAATTGTGGTGTGGTAGTTAGTAAGTGTCTGGTGTCAACTTGGGAGAAAACTTACACACAGCTGGTCAAACCCGTGCAGGACTTTCAGAACCTCGGATGCTTGAGATAGCTCATTCCTCTTTGCAGCTCTGTGCCATTTATAGGTTTCCAGGTATTTCCCAGACATGCTGTGTTAATTGTTTTCAGTCAGAGATTTTCCTGATAGTTTGCTGCGCGTCCGTAATAAAACCTCCCGTACGTGCAGTAAAATATCACTCACGGTCTCACAGGCTCGATAAATAGCCCTTCCAGTTCTCTGTCTGCTGTGTAAAGGGGGGCAACACTCAGCAGGGGGTGAAAGGCAGCCGCACTGTGATGATGTGTGTGTAGGTGAGTGAGTGACAGACAGTGTACATCCTGGTGTGTGTTTGTGTCTGTGCTGCAGCCAATTTTTTTAGATCGAAATGTGGCAGACAGGATAAAAATAGACGTAAGCTACAGTGGTACATCAGACCGATGTCATGTTTTCCCTCACGTTTGAGGAACTTGATTGGCTTGTGTGGTTAAAGTGGTTCGTGTAGCCTTATGTAATTGTTTTCTGTCGGGCCTCTGAGCACTTTACAGAGCTCATAACTCTTGAGGTGCGATTTTAATCACTATCAGAGGCAGATTATTATGCAGGCTGTGATCAACCTCACCACCTGCAGGAGAGGAGCAGGAGGGCGGGGGAGCTGAAGAGGACGACGATTGTGGTTAGAGATGGAGTTAGAGCGCGGGATGGTAATGGCTTCTACGAGAGGTGGTTTTCTTAAGATTCAGAGTGACAGAGAAGCCTGGGAAGAGTCTTTTAATATTCATGTCAAGTCCATGTGGTTATGTCTGCGTTGTTTGTGTATGCGTGTATGTGTGTTCACATGCTTGCGGAGCTTCTGTAAAAAGCTATATATGACACTGCTTTGGTTTGGTTGCCATAGCAGCGTCTACCTGTCACTCCTCACAAACCGAATTGGGTTCAAATGATTCTCCTCTCCACACACACACACACACACACACACACACACACACACACACACACACACACACAGAGGAGAGGTGGGATGTAATCACAGCATTGTGCTTATTTCCCCTGATGTCTGCTAGCAGGAAATCCAGAAGTGAAGCAGCGTTGATGCTTCAGGGCTTAGTTAAGACAAATGAGAAAATACATTTTCCAAAACAAAAGACTTTGATGAGGCTGTTGTGTGGTCCTGTTGAGAGTTTAGGGAGAAAATAAGTGGAGAATTGGTTTCTCTGTGTGGAGGCTCCACCCGACTGGACGTGCTCTCCAGATGTGGCCGAGGTGTGGGAGTCCTCAGGGAGGTGGGGGGGGGGGGGCGACTGAAATTAAGGAGACAGCGGGTCAAGGGCAGCTCTCCACTTGTTTACTCAGACAGCTATCATTCATTATCATTTGTCTGTCAGTGTTGAGATCCTGTTACTGCAGTGCCATTGACCTCGTTCATATGGTGGCAACTGGGAACACTTGGGGTGGGAAACTTAACTTGGGACACACTTTGTCATATATAGCTACAATATGTGTGTGTGTGTGTGTGTGTGTGTGTGTGTGTGTGTGTGTGTGTGTGTGTGTGTGTGTTTTTGAGCTTATATCCAGTTTTACACATAAGGACATCAGATCAATATTAAGGCTGCAGCTAACAATTATTTTCAATATTAATTAATCTGCAGATTTTCTCGATTAATTCTGCTCATCACAGTTTTCTAGAACCCAAACAAACGTCTTTAAATTCCTTCTTTTGTCTAAACAGCAGTCCAAATCCCTAAGACTCTTCATTTACTCTCATAAAGAATGAAGAAAGGCAGCAAGTCCTCACATATAAGAAGCTGGAATGTGACTTTTTTTTTTATTCAAAAACAATTAAACATTAATTGATTAATTGTTGCAGCTCTAATCAATATGCAAAGCTACCATTGTTTTAGTTGTTAGCTTAATTGATTCTCATGTATGGTAGGACTGTATTTTCATTCCCTCCACATACAATACTAAGAACACAATAAAATCAGACAGTGCAAGTAACATGTCTGATAACAAAGGAACAATATTGTAGTGCTAGAGCTATGAATCTTTTAACTGAATCACCAAATTAAATCAAATTAATTGACTTTAATTCTGTCTGCCAAAGCATTTTGAACAATGAAACATCTCCAATCAAAATGAGTCCAGAGATTCACATTCAACTTTTTCCAGACTTTGTACCACCTGTATCTTTGAAATAGACCATCACAGACAGAAAAAAATAACTGTTTAATTATTTAAGGTACTTAGCAGCAATAATACAAAGCATTTGTTGTTTCTAGTTTCTGAAATATAAGTATTTGTTGTGTTTCTCGGGTTTAAAATATTGTAAATTGAATTCTTTGGACTGTTGGACAGACAAGACAAGCTGTTTGGAAATGTCATTTTGTTTTCTGGAACGGCATTTTTCATTTTACTTTGACAATTTACAGCTAAAGCAATAAACTAAAAAATAATAGATTAATTGATGATAGAAACAATCATTAGTTGCAAACACATTTTTTGGAAAATTATAGCTCCAAAACCATGAGATCAGTTTGTTTGTAGTCTTTTCAAAGTGCACTGTCAAGTGTATAATGTATATTTGTAGTCAACAAGCAAACAACTTCTGTGACAACAAGCAAAGCTGTGTTTGTTTTTCCAGGGACTCTCAGAGTACTGAGAGTTCAGAGCTGGCTTCTAAGGCCTTTTGCTTTGTTCTCATATTAAGACAGAAACTGGGCAGCAGTTTTAAAACCATGAGTTTTTAAGTTAATGAATTTTATATAATGGTTTCTCAAAGTAGTGAGATGTAGCATTGGTTGTGTGCCCACACTGTAGGAAAAGGCAACTAGGGCAGCAAGTGTTGATTTTTGATTTATCTGTGGATTATTTCCACGTCTAATAGCTTAGTCAATAAAGTGTCAAAGTGATGTCTTCAAATTGCTTTGTTTGTCCAACCGCATCCAAAACCCAAATACTCTTTATTTATTATCATAGATGACAAAGAAAAGCAGAAAATCATCTGAAATCAGCAAATGTTATGACTTTTTTTTTTTCTTGAAAAATGACTGAAATGATTAATTCGTTATCAAAATAGTTGGCAACCATTTTTTTTTTTCTGTCGACTAATTGATTAATTTGCCGTTCGTTCAGCTTGAAAGACAGTTTGGGGTTTGGTCGTCCATCAGTGCTAACAGGTGTGTCTGAGGAAGGAGGGTGACATTACAGGCTGGAGCAGATGTTATCTGAGGAGATAATGTTGCAATCATGTGTCTAACTGCAGCCCCATCACAGTCATGTTATCTGAATTCGACAAGAGTGACTACAGACTTGTTCTCCCTGCTACGGACACAGAGGCTGACATGTTGAACTTGAGGAGCTCGTCTTGCTCCAGCTCAGACATCATCTTGGCGGAGAGGAGGAAGAGACAGAGACATAGAGACAGAAAGACAGAGGGAGTCAGATAAGGAGTCGAAGCAAGGACTATCAGGAAGATAGGGTGAGTGGAGGAAAATGTTAGGGGAGCAGCAGAGAGCAGACTCAGACGGGGCTCTGAGAGTGCTAATGGACTGCAGGGCATCAGTGTCAGGTTTGCTATCTCAACTCGAGCCTGGATAGATGATGGAGGGATTTGAGAATGAGAAGGAGGAGAGGAGTGTGTGTCCACAAAAGGCATACTCAGGACAAATTGTGTGTCTGCTTCCCATTAGCAGAGTATGAGTGTCGGTTGAGATGGTTTACCTCAGCTGCTGACTGCTCGGACTGTTCAGCTCCGTGCCAATGCCCCGGCAATAACCTCGCGCTGCACGGTTCGATGTTGGAGTCAATGAAAAGTGCTGACTTCATTCACACTCACATATTGTCACACAGATTGTCATAGAAGAAGTGTTGTAAGTCATTTAGCAGCGGAGAACATTTGGACTAAAGCCCAAATTGCGTTCTGAACCATTCATCTATTCATCAACGATGCAAAATGATGTGAAGCCAAAGAACAAATCTGTGCAAATGTTTCTTTTTGCCGAGTGTTTACACGATCAAAGTAGCTCATGCTGTGCCAGTTTGGCAAAGTTTTATGCGGAGTGCTTCCTCTCATAAATGAAAGGTCAAAGTTGTTTTTAGGCAGAAGCTGGGCAACCTCGTGAAATTTTTCAGGTGTGGGAGATTCAGACTCCCAGTCCATCAAGCCTCTCTGTGTGTACAGTATATGTTGGATGGTAACCAAGTAGCTGTCTGTGTGATTATGGGAGAAACGAGGCCTGTGGTTGAGCCTGACCATGATCCTGTGGGAGGTTGCAGTAGTGGTGGTGTCTAACTATTGGATTAAAACAGCCGGAACATTCCTCCTTCTGCTCCTGTCAGAGCTGTATGTCATCTTTCAGCTTCACTGTAAAAAAAAAAAAAAACAGCTCTTTAGTCAAACTGATGAACATTACAAACAAATTTTATTTCCTTTCACCGTTTCTGAGTTTGAAATGTCAGTTCTCTGCCCTTGTTGAAGTGAGCCTACTTTGTTCCAGCCTTGTTACAAAAATTGCTCCTTTTGAACTTATTAAGGTGTAAGCTGGTCAAGACAGAATTCAATACTAAACTTCGTCATGGTTTGCAATCTTTTCCATGATGTATCTCACAGTGTGTCAATATGTTGGCTGCATTGTGTGACACGGGCCACCAGAGCTGAGTGCAGCTCTGGTAGACAATACTTGTGATTCCACTAGAAGTGCTACAGCGTGTCCCAGAAGTGTCTCTCCGCTCTGCTCCGTGGAGAATACACGCCGAGCCTATTTTTGACAGATGCTGCGTCAATCTGCACAGAGCAGATCAAACAGGGCAGGAAGTCAGACACAGAAACAGCAGAGAGAACCCGATCAAAAATAAAAGGCCCCGTGCAGACTTGTGATCATATAGACAAAAAGAGACTGTTTAACTACATGTCCTACTTACCCATGGCAGAAGCACAAAAATAAAGGAACAATGACCATATCAACAAAATCTGAGTAAGTCAATATAATCAGGTGGGCAAAACACTTCTGGAAGGCCGCTGGTGGGGTATGAAGATATGTGGAGGACAGATCAAAACCTTGGCGTTGAAGACAGACAGCAGGTTTTCATCATACATGTTTTCATCAAACTCTATAAAAAAGAATGGTCTCAGGAGAGTTTCAAGTCTTAAACATTGCATGCTGGGAAGGCTGCTGATATGCTGATTGTCTTTAGAAACTTTATTTAATGAGTTGATAAAACTCTGTATAGTATTAGGATTGTTCCAATACTGATACCAGTATCAGAGAATGCCTCAATAGCAGGTGAGTATGCAAGTCTATGCACCGATCTGATACCATGTAATTTATTGAAATGGGACCCTGTTACTTCCCAGCAGTGATCCATATGCCTACTTTTCCGAGGATGACGAAGTCGTGTTCTATGGCATTCATTCTCTGTATGTATTTTTTCCATGTTTAGGCCAGCCATACGACAATTTTTTTTTAATGCACTAGTGTTGGATCAGTACTCCATATCGACCAATATGCAAAGTTCAGGTATCGGAATCAGTATCATTCATTTAACTCACCATTTCAAAGGACTTCAAATTAGAATATTATAAGTGTTCTAAAAATACATGCAAGAAATTTTAAGTAATTAACTTGAACAAATAAAATTTGTATATTTAAGTTAATGAGAAAAGATTTGTTTATTCCACTAAATTCCTGTATGATTTTTTACAGTGTGCAGCCCTCTCCTACTTTCATACGCTCTACATACATTCTCTCTGCAGGATGCATAATTGGTGAAAACTGAGCCTCAGTCAGATGCTAACATCATTATAAAGCCCACCTTCAAGGACCGAGATGTAAACGCTTGGTAAATAGCAAAGCCCTTCTTGTCAGATTGATCTCGCTTCAATCGGATTTGTATTCCCTGTGTTCCATTAGCTGCTGCTGTGGCTTCGGGCGAGTAATGCCTGAGTTTGAAGGTCAGACCTCTGAGTGAGCTCACCCCTGTGTGGGCGAGAACCCCCTAAACCCATCTCGTCCTGGAAGAACAACAGAGGAGAACCGAGCAGAGGAGGAAGGGCCGAATGTGGTGGAACATGAGGTTTCCAGGCCTTGTTTTCTGGGTTCATGCACTGATGGGCTTACTGATAATGTGCTGATTGTGGAGGGGAGGAGATGGCCTCTCATCCCTGATCATTGTGGCGGTTGCATTGACGTGATGCCAAGATTTTTTTCCATGCCTGCCCTGTTCACGCCCCTTTGCCTCCACGCTTTGTTAGTCAGCCCTGTTCTCAGGAACCCTCTCTAGGTGTCCCTAATGGTATGTTGGCAGTGTTGTCCATAGTATCTGTGCCATATGTGTGTGTCTGTGTGACTGCATACATATGTATGAATGAGAAATAGGAGTACGGGCCTCCTATGTTGCTGTTGTTATTGTTGTTGTTGGTGTCGACGCCTCACTCATCCCCGTGAATGGACTGCTTGGTCTCAATAGAAGAGGGGCGTCTGTGTGGGCCGGGTCCATCATTCATTTACTTCATTCATGTCCCTGGGGGAGCGGAGGGGGAGTGGCATACAACACTGGCACGGCATTGGCGCTCAAAGCATCTCTGTCCGTCCTTTTCCTCCCTCGGCTCGCTCCCTCTCTGTCTCTCATCATTCTCGTCTCTCACTTTTCCTCCTCTTGGCACAAACGCCGCAGCAGTCATCAGTCAAAGTTTGGCTATGATCCTGGCCTTTCATGTTCTGTAGGATTTCATGTTAGATGAATTGATGTGCTCCTCTCGACCATGTGCAACGCCGCTGTACAATGATGGAAGACCACAGCGAGCCTCTCAGAAAGCTTAGAGGAAGCAGCACCTCCTGGCACAAACACACAGACACAAACTTTTCCACGGCTGACAGATCTGGTTTTAATGTGGTCGACTCAGCTGAGAGTCTCACAGAAGAAACAAAAAAAATGTCTCTTGACACTGGGAAGATCTCCAACCTAAATGATGCTTTGTTCAAGTGTAATCGCATTTAGAAAGTATAAAAAGCTTGGAATTCATTAGTCTATGGCTTTTGATTATACTAATGTCAGTGGTGTAAAGGATTGGTGCACAGCGTGAAATTTACCTTTTCACCACCATGGCTGGATTACACTGTCCTACTAAACCATCTATGCATGATTAATTAGTCACAAACCATTGCAATGCATTCTGAGCAAATTGAACCATAAAAACAACAGGAACTACACCACACTGTGTGCTGTGGTGTTTAACAGGATTGTTCTGTGCCATGAAAAGCCACACTGTTTCTGTTGTTCCAAAGATATGCAAAGTTCTACCTTTGGAGCTTTGCATAAAGCCTGGCATTAGCATACTATTAGCTTTTTACAAATTGTACACATGCTGTTATTGCTTCTTGTTGATAAAATATCAATATATTAAGGCACTCATCACTGCGCAGCTGTGTCAGGTGTTGCATTAAAGGGGAAGTGTGTAACATTTAGGAGGATCTATTGTCAGAAATGGAATGCCGCAATCTGCTATTTCACTGCTAGATGCCGCTAAATCCTACACACTGGTCCTTTAATTGGGTTTTGATTAGTATAGAGGTAAATGCTGTACCTCTAACTGTGTGACTTCTCTAAACTAAATGTTGCATAATGACATTGTATTTAGGCCTGCATGACATAAAGAAAATATATCATATGCGATAACATTATTCAGTATTGCAATGCCAACTTGACTTGCGATAAATAAACACATATTGAACTGTGCACATTAGCTTACTTGCTGTGGAAGTTGTCACAACTGTTGGGCATGTTTTATGCAGTATCAGTGTTTGTAACACATCATCTCTGCTAAGTCTAAAATCATTCTAAATAGCAGAAGTGCTGGTCTTTATCACCACATGGTCTTTGTCAACCACATTTTTCTCACTCTTCTCTCCTCCATCACCAAATTAACAGCAATTAATCTGAGGGTGGCTCATGTCTAACTGGGGCTTCTTCTGATTGGCCAAATGGTTTGAATGCACAACCCATGTATCCAGGGCTCCATCTGATAGGTCAAACATTTGCATGTTCAGTGTAAATAAAATTCTATTTCCTATTTACTCCATTTCAGGCAGTCTCATGTATGTTCATATCACAGTGATGAAAGAAATCTGATTTTTCAGTCGGAAGTTCAGTCGGAAGGAGTTATCGGAAAGGGTATATTTGTCACTACTGAGAACATTACATTAGCTCCTTTATGCTACATCCCGCTTTTTGAGTTAAGATAGGCTCACGGATCACACATTGATGTGTGTGATTGTCTTTTAAAGTCCAAATTTGGGCAGGAGAGACTATATGGTTCTCCAAAAGTTTAATCATTTCTATACAAACCAGTGGTGGTTTGTAAAGGTTATCTCAATGCTACATCATAAATTTGTAATAAACACAGAGTCTACTTTCATCATCAATCCACAAAATGACATAAACTATTAAGATAAGAAGCAGCTGTGGAGATAACTTGTGGATTTTTGCACACCATAGAAATGTCATCATTGGACCACTGTTATGAATCAGAGAGATGGATCATCCTTGACACACTTTAGTCCTGTAGCAGTGAAATCAACCTGGCAGATTTAGTTTGAATAAAAGCATTATTGGCACTTCAGGATTTTTTTTTTATTGCAGTGACGATCAGAAGATCAGTTCTCAGCACTCCCAACTCTTTCTTGTGTGAATGTTGTGAGTGATTCACTAGTTCCTCAGATGATCATAACCAGACTGCTGGAAAAGCTACAAGAGAAAATATGGCAAGCTGTAAACAAACAAGCCCTACTCAGGAAAAAAAAAAAAAACTTGTCTGCTGTTCAGATCTGATGAATGAAAAACAGATAACGAAGATAGACGAAGGGAGTGTGAGAGAGGCCACTCATAAAAGGGAAAAAGTCTCTCCATTCCTGGTGAGGATCAGTATGTGTTTGGTTGCCTTATCAGTGCAGAGCGGATGGCTAAGCACTGATTTATGAGAAGGTATGACATTGTAAGATAAGAGGGTTTTTAGCCTCCATGTGTCTGTGCAATCAGCGTCCTCCTTCAACACCCCATGAGAGGACGGATGGAGGGACTGTGACTAAGATTTCCCACTGTCACGCATGTTGCCTCCCAACTGATAAGACTCTTGCCTTCCTCTCAGCTTTTTTTTTCTCCTTTTCTTTATATTTATATCTTGCTATCTCACACTCATCCTCCAATCAAAACAGGTACTTCCAGGTAATACTTTATTTTGTCACAACTGTCTGAGCATCTCCCACCTGGAGGTTTAAGTACAGGCGTGTTGCTTTCAGTGTAAGTGTGAGCCTGAAACCAAATACCTATGAAGTCCTGGTTTCTACTTTAGAACCTGCCAGGTTATGAGACACTGCTGTTCTGGTTTTGAATGTGTTGCATCATGAGGGTTTTAACGGTTGGAAAGGTCATTGCAACATGTCTTATCTCTCTGCATTTGTGTGCATACTAAACCTCACTGAGCAGAACTGCCAACAATAACATGCCAGAGGAATCACAGCCACTTTTTGATTTGCTGTTGGTATTTGGGTGCATAGCCTGTAATCTGAACAGTGGGCAATCTTATTTGCCCATTTCATGCCTGGTGTGCGGTAATTGCAGTGTAGTATTGACATGAGGGGTTTATGTGAACCAGAGGCTGTGATTGTGGGTTGTGTGAAGCAGATATGTCATCTTGTATTGTTTTTTTTCTTTATGGTTTTATCCATCTTTTACTCTCTGGTACATGTTTTGCTACATGTACCTCTTTTGTCTGCTAATGCTGAGCTCACACCACACGATTTCAGCCCTGATTTTCCACTGACAGGGTTGAGTGACAGGTTGCTTGGTGCTCGCAAATAGGCATTTGATCGCTATGTGTGAACAGCTCAAAGATGCGATCTGAAAGCTTCCCGATGTCTCACAGACGACCAGTAGATATCAAGCAGGTTTGCTATCTGGTCGTTGGGGTTAGGTACTAAAACTTGGTTCTAATATCGCACTGGTTCCTATATGACCGGTACCTCCCAGGCGGAATCACACCACAGATTACGATGCCTCATTTCAGTGCCACATGCCTGAGCTGCTGATTGAAATGGCTGCATGGTGCAGACGTGGCACACACATCTCCAGGCTGCTAGCTTTTAGGGGCTCACCAGAGGCCCTATATTATCATGATACTTCAGTCACGATATGATATATTGTGATATGTTTGACTCAATATCGATGCATTACCTTTTTTCAACCGCAAATTATGTCTCCAAAGGAAAACTTTGACGACATCTGTTTATAATAAGGTAAAGTTTTCAGCCTGTTCATCGCACTTCAGTCATTCTTATTGCAGCAAAATGGAATTGTCAAGACAGATGGATCAACACGGTCATAAATATGTACCATACTGCTGACCGTGACCTCTGCTGACCTCACCAGAAAAAAAAAACATCTTGATGACTGAAAAAGCAATTGATTTTCTTATTCTAGTATCAAAAACATGAATTCACAATTGCAATGTTAAGAATTAATATAATTTAAGTCTCCATGTCCATGAATTGATACAATATTGCCATGCAAAATATCACAGTGCTATGTTGTATTGATTTTTTTTTGGTCACACCTGCTACAGTAGTTAACATTTACTCTACATGGCTCTGGGAGCAGGTGGCCTTCTGCTAACTAGTAGCTACCATGAATATGGTTAAAATTTTAATGTCATTATACTGTCTTCTGTTTTTTCTAAAAGTGTCAGTTCAGGCACAGTTTAAGCAGTGGTACTATTTTGAATGTATTGTTTTAGCAACAAAACTGAAAAAAAAGACAATATCCAGCCCTACTGTTCATGTTGGGTCTGGGAGCCATGCCACAGCTACAGCCAATGAGAGCAGGCATTGGACAGGGGAGGAGAGGAATCGAAAAGGGCAGACAGAAGTGCACCAGAGCAGCAGCCAGAAAAGCCCAAATATAGAAAAGGAGAAAGAAGTAGTTCTGAAGTTGAAGGTATAAAGGTACAGAGGAGTTAAAACCTGCTGTGTCTCCTACAACATTAACATACTGCACACTGATGTTTCGGTATAAATACCTAAATCTAATGTCACTTCTATGTTTTTGTCATGAAACCTAGTTTAGAGACCAGATGGATTCACCAAGGATTCTTCTTGAAAGATTTTGTAATGTTTGACCCCACCAGTGCTGATCAGTCATGTAGTGCGTAAAACCACAAACATTTCTCGATTACTGATTACAAGACAGAAAGTTGCACGACTGAAGCATAAACCTCAATGTTCAACCTTGTAATTTTATTAGAGGAACTTATCCTTATTAATATGAATGCATTGCTAAGTAGAGCCATTCAGATATTCTCTCCTCACTGCTCCTGAGCAGCCGCACACTGCACACACTGACCCTTATGGTCATGGGTGAGAAGAAGGTCACAGGGTCAGGGGGTAGGATGTCCCATCTGTCCATCAAACATGAAAGCCGCCAAATCAACAGGCCCTGGTGTTTTAAATGGGAGGGGTGAGAGCGTCAGTCAGCGAGGGGAGTAAAAAAGGCTGTGGATTACACAGACAGACAGTAATCTATAGGTCTGTCAGCCTGTCAGTCAGCCTGACCTTGGCCAGCTTTGCTTTAATTGCAGGCTGGGGATGAGAGAGTGGGGGCCCGCCTTCGGCAGACAATTCACATTATCCATTAAAGATGTAATGGCTGCCAACATGTTTCATCTTGAATGACATTTTTTTTTCTTTTCAAAGCACACATTTAACCTATTGGAATGTAAATGGTCGTTTTAGCCTGTAATTATTTTGTGTGAAGAAGGCCCCACGTTCTTAAAGTAATTTCAGGTCCTTCATGCTGGAAAAGATCATTCCTACTTAAGTTAGTGCTTCCTTTTTGCAGGGTACTTGAACAAACATAACTCTAATGATGATTGAACTAAGGTGGTCAAAGCTAGTCAGCCTCGACCACCTTAGTTCTGACTGCTGCCCTGTGAAATTACACTTCAGTACTGCAGCTGGTTAATGTTTTCTGCAACTGTGTGACATATGTCTCCCTTTACACCTCTGATAAACCCAGCTATCGCCTTTAATCAATCAATCAAACTTAATTTGTTTAGTACCTTTTATACAGGGTAATGCTAATCAAAGTGCTTAACGGAGGACTGACAAACTGATAATAAGACAAAACTAATGTAGACTGTAATAGAGTGAAATTTAAAAAAAATAAATAGATAAATAGATTTAAATGATAATAATAATGAAATAGATTTAAACCTTGACTAAAAACTAGATAAACTAGATTAAAAAGAAATAAAACTGACGAAAGGGATAAAAACAAAACAATACTGCTAATAATAAAATAACAGATTAAGTCAAATAAAATAATGTTAAATGGAGTAAACTGTAGAAAACCATGTTGTCAAATTATCACCTACACAGAGGCTGTTTGACATCGAAACAATACAGGTGGTATATGATGATAGAATTGTTAAAATGACATGTAAAATATTTGGCATCTTGTGAAAAGTTCAAGACCTTCTCCACTCAAGCAAAGTTTGTTACTGGACAGGTGTTTTCACTGAAGGAGGAGATGTCTGTGCACTTCCTAACACATCCACAAGCCAATCGCCGTCAAATAAACTTCATGCAGACAAAGTAACCTGAAACCTCCAGCACAGAGAGGACTTGTTAGTACAGAGAGTGCAGTAAAACGACATAAACAAATAAAAACAATATGTAAGCATTCTGATAAAATCTGCTGGTCACCAATTTTGGAACACAACAGACTCCTCAGGTGAGTCTGGGTCTTACCGAGACTTAAACAGGTACGGCTGAATTTCTACAATCTATGAATGCTAGACATTTTGATGCACACTGCTTTTAGCTAGTCAGCCTAAAAGTGATGGTGCATGGGGCGTGAGGCCATTTCCAGTTTGTCAATGTGGGAGAAAAAGTAGATGTGCTCCCAGCCTCTGATTTTTACTTTTTATGTAAAAATACAAATTTTAATTATTTTTAGTTTATTTAAAATATATCTGGATGGGGACTTTACACTTTATGCATCACTGCCTCAGGAATGTGACTTCATATTCTCTTTTTACTGCAGTCAGTACAGTTTGAAAATGATCCCAAACCCAACTATTTCCATAACAATTTTCTAGAGCATTTTCCACTGTCTGCATTCCTTTCTGCCACCTCTTCCCCCACTTCAGCTCCTTCTCCCTTTACTCTAACTCCATCCATTCCCACTACGGTACCATCATCTCCATCATGCAGCCACTCTTCCACTCAGAAAAGATGAATGCCCTTGACTGATGGTCATCATCCCCCATTTTTCTGTTTCCTCCACTCCTCTGCTCCCATTTATGCCAAACAGACAGACAGACAGACAGCAAATGGACAAGTTATCATGGACGCTCTGTCACTCACAGCATCCAGTCGGCTTATTCTCACCAGTTGGTCTTTTCTTCTCACAGCTTTCACCAAACTTTCCTGCTGTGTTTCATTGAATCTTTGGATCAGATCTGTCTGTGTGTGCATGGGTTTGTGTCATTTTTTTTTTTTGTGAGTGTGAGCTGTATTAAAAGCCCCAAAATAAAAACAGTTACTGTTGAAAGAGGCACATACAAAAGATGGTTGCGATGAAAAGATGTTTTTGGCTGCAGTCGGGTCACAATATCAGTTTGCAGTGTCAGTTCTTGCACACTTGACTATGAAGCTCACCATGCCTCCAAAGAATCACAAAAGAGAGGGCTACTGGACATACACACAAAAGCACAGGCTTACAGTCAGAGCTGCTGCTTGTTCTGGGAAGGATTCAGTGATAGAGGATACGCAGTATAAGCTGAGCCAGTGTTGGGCCCAAACCCAAGAAGCGAAACACTAGCAAATAACATCTCACATTTGTGGAGCTCAAGCTGCTCTCACTCAGCCCACAAGAGGAAAACATAATATTGTTCCTGGACAGCTCCCAAGTAATATCAGCTCAGGAGTTACCTGTAATAACTTGTCAGAGAATATCCGCGTGTTTTTGTTCGAGGATATGCTCAAAAATCGTCAGCATATGTTGCAAGCTGATTTGTTTTTCTTAGACAAACTTGTGGTTGTACAGCTTAAGAGACCGGAGAGGCAGAGTTTGTGCTCCGAGTGTAATTACCTTCAGAATCATCTGCTGAGGTCAATGTCATATTGATCTGTTGGTTCACGGGTGCACAGTCGGCCACTAATGGAATGGATTACTGGAGGAATGTTATGTTTGATCTGTTTGCATGGAACTTCAGGTCTCTTCAGGTCTTCAGGGAGTGTGTTTTGGAAAATATTGACCTTGTACATTCATGGATGTGTCAGTCATCCAGGGCTTAGTGGCAGCTACTGAACCAAATATTTTGATTTATAATTCTGAGATATTTCCATCTTGATTAAAGCATGAACAACTCGTCAGTTTAATCTTGAAGTGAGAAGGAAAAGCCGCCATGGATCAACTCTTACTTTATCAGACTTTGAGTGGTAGATAAAGCAGTCTGCCGTATTTGCAAACAAGTGAATTTGGTGCTCAAATAGTTCTATGTTAAACACCATGAGATCAATAAGAAATTGTACAACAAGTTCAAGATTTTCCCTGTGTCACTCTCAATCATAAACTGGCTCTCTAAATAGGCACTCAGTCATCAAAACTTGAGAACCCCTAGTCTAAAGAATCCAAAATGTGCACTAGGAAAAATTGTTGGAAGGATATTCCATGTAGGAGGTAATTTCAGCTGGTACGAGAGGGACATTGATGTCTTATGGTTATGCATGCCTGTCTCAGTCTTTGTGGCTAAACTCCCACTCGCTGTTAACTGAGCACAAAGCCTGTCAGACAAATGAGCAGGTCCTCACTGCAGGCCCGGACTCCAACACGCCATCTGAGGACCATGCCACACTGCTCAACAACCAGTCGCCCGATTGTTGAGCATTATCTGGTTGTCCTCTGCTTGTCATACGGTATTAGTGCACGAGGCGCAACCCCGGGACCTCTGCTGACACATACCTGGTCGGGGGTGACCCTGCCTTTGTCCAGCAGCGACGTGGGGTTAAGTGGGTGTGTGCAGCAGCAGGGCGGACTGTGCAGAGGCAGATGGGCCTCTGGCACTGGCCCATTAGTGGCTTGTAGCATGATAAAGCCACAGATGCAGGTGACCCCGTAGCTTGACTAGCTGCCCTGGCTGGCCATTTGGGACCAATGGTGTGTTTGGGCATGTTTCTATTCACATCACAAACCTCTAATTGACCATCTTGTTTTATGCCCAGTATAAAATAAGGCACATACAGGGCATGTCCTGAGCAATGCAGTGCATTAACAAAGGATAACATATTTTCCAATAACACATTAATCTAAAGGCTGCAGCATTTCCTCCCAGCTGTTTTAATACATGTTTTGAATTTGTGCTTTTAAAAATTATTGTAAATAAGCCAAAAAAAACAAAAAAAAAACATTTTGCCTCTTGGCTCTGGGTCAAAAAAGTTGTCTTGTCTCTCTAGGTGGGCTGGTAGTTGAAGTCATACTACAAAACATCTCCAGCTCGGCTCCAGCCAGCAGCCTTTGTCGCTTGTCATCCTGTCTCTGTCTCCAGGGTAGCTGACAAAAACGCCACATGTGGGTGGACAGAGGGGACAAAGTCATTCATTAAAATAACATAAATGCCATGTTGGCTGAGAAGCAGCAGAGAAATGCCACGATGTGTCAGACTTAGTGGTTCTTGTTTCAGCATGTCATTGTGTCATATCCTCATGAGTAATTTTGCACAACATGAGCTGATGGAATCATAAGTACTTTATTTTGTTAACTTTTAAAGGGAGAGTTCACATTATTTGAAGTGGGGTTCTATGCCGTACTTATCGATTACCTACAGTAATACAGCAATTAACATACAGAGAAGCAGAGAGGGGCTCCCTCACAAAAAACAATTTACTGTTTTAGATCTGGATAGTAACAAAAGATATTTTAGCCACATAAAAAGGTCCACCTAAAAATATCAGTATCTGTTTAAGTGTAAGCTATATTTATAATATGTTGTAAGCTTTACTTTGCCATCAGACAGCCAGCAACTCCTGTGCCCTGCAAGGAGATTTCACCCCGAGTTAGGTTGGTTTCAAGAGAACAATATTTGGCTTATATAATGGCTTTTTCCCATCAGAAAAGGATGGACAAAGTAATGAGGTTTCTTTAGGTGGACATTATACGTGGCTGAAATACCTTCTGTTGTCGACCCTGTCCACAGCAGTACATTTCTTGGCTCATTCTCCAAACTGGGGGCATGCTAACTGACGTCTACTGTTAGTAACACCGACTATCAAAAAGTACTTCATTCATACTCTCATCAAATAATCTGAGTTACACATGTAAGAAGCTTGCTCAAATCTTGCATGACATCTGGGTGGCATAACAGTTGAATCTCATTAGATATGTCCCTGAACAGCTCTTGTTGAGAGACACGTCTACTTTTTCATGTTAGGGTTAAATACTTTTAATGGGGTGAAGCACAAGTCTGACAGTCATAGAAAAATACATCATCACTGCACTTATCGTGCACGCATTTCCCCCATCACCATGCCACTTCCACCTGCGGCATGCTGGGTGTTAAAGAAAGGACTTCGTATTATCTCAGTGGGTTGGTATGCAGACAGAGGCTAGAGGATGCTGGCAGGATCAGACAAGCTGAGGAGAAGGAAAGGTGTCAGAGGAAGCTAAATCATAATAGCACTAACCAGGCATAGAAAGAGAGATTAAAGATAGATGAGAAAGCTATATTTTTTTGGCCGAGCTGCATGCATGACAGCCTCTTTAAAGAATCCATACAATGTTCTGGATGGTGTGCATAGCTGGTGGAAATGCTCAAACAATCTGAGGAGGCTGGTGCAGGGCAGGAAAAGTGATAAATGATGTTGATGTTTGTTTCCTCATCACTCCTCACTGAGAGATAATTCTGTTTTATTTTGTTAAATAGAGGAAGCAGTGCTTTGGTTATCTGACTTTGGCCTTCATACCGCTATAAAATGATAATCCTCCAAATGAACTGTTGATTGATGTTTTAAGAGGGAGAACATGTTTTGACCTGTTTTAATATAAAAGTGTTTTGGTTTTATCTGTAGTCAGATCTCAGTATCAGATGGTGGTTATTCTGAAAAGTAGTTTTTTGAGGGTTGAACCCTTACACGTAAAAGCTCATTGCTTCAGTTTGCCCCACTCCTTTTCCACCACACTGGGACCATAGAGATTATCCTGATCACATGCATCACTATCTGTGTGTCTATCAGCGTTTATGTGCATTTTGAAGTATCATATTAGAAAAGAATGACAGAAACAGCTTTGCTAAAACATTTTTATGCTCGCTTGAGGTGGGTTTTGCCTTTTCAAAAAAGAGTTCATTCACTTACTGGGAGATGGAAACACTTTTTCTGATTAAGTTCTGAGATGGCAAACTTTTAACTCTAATGACTGATCAGCTGTTTCCACTCTTCATTGCTCTCTGGTTCCATATAGATCTGATGTAACCTTCCTCACATTAATACATGATTCTCCATCATTTTGCTGCATTTAAAGTTCAACTGGTGTGCTTTTAGTTACATCATCTTGTTGTGCCCTCTTCTTGTGCAATAGCACAATGGTTTTCCAACTCACCCTCACATAACGGATGGAAAGAAGCATTCATTTGCAGATATACTCAAAATGTGGTTAAAATTTGTAAGACATTTGGGTGGAAACAGAACTGCTCTTGGGAATAGGAGGTACACTGCCTCAGACTGCAAATCATCCAAGCAACAAGTCCTCTGAATTAAAACAAAACATACATTATTTGTCTGCGTGTGTGCATGGCCTGCAGAATGACGCATACAAGCATTTTCTGAATGGGACATCATTCGTCAGTGCCTTCCAAAATAGTTACAAATTACTGTTGCAAAAATAAAACAGCTTTCTGATCTGACACTGCTGTGGTCAAGTAAGCACAAAAAGACTCGGGTTTAAAAGAAACAATGTTGACTGGTGGTAGGAAAAGTAGAGCATTCTCCCGTGTCAAAGTCCAGAGATTTGTTGACCCATCCATCCACCTCGGCTGCCTCCCTTTGCAGACTTTGTGGCTTTATAACAACGTATTGTAACAATATTTTCTCCTTCTACTCTGGACGGGCAAGAGTCATAATTCCCATGGCCGGTTTTGGGGCATTTGCACAGAGGACATTCTGTATATGTAACTTACCATAAATGCAACATCAGCATTCTTCTGGCACAACTAACACCTCTCATACCCCACCAGAGGACTGTTTGCTCACATTCCATGAGGCAGAAGCTTGTCAGGGCATCTGAACCGGCACCATGAGGTTATAGTTCCTTACCAAAGGCCATTGCATTGTTAGTCCTAAATTCTCCCCTCTATTATCCCTCAAACCTGACACTAACAAGCTTGATCTGAACCATTTCTTTCCACTAGCAGTGGCCGATATGACAGAATCTTCTATCATGTTAGATGTAATTTTATATTCACAGTAACTGTAGGTATCACAATACAGTAACTGTCCTGTAAATTCAAAGAAGAAGATCAAAAATAACCATATTGTACTTGAAACTTGGAACTCAAAACAATGTTGCCTCACATGAAATAATACTTCAGTTAAAAACAAAAGATTCAAAATAGTAAAACTAACATTCTTTCAAAATGAAAGCTTTAAGATGTCAAGTGTTACAGCTTTTAAGATTAACAGGTGCAAATAAATACCGGCCTGGTTGGGCTGCCTCAGTATTTACAGTTTCATTCTCCTCCTCCATGTTTTCTTGTCACTCTTTTTGTCTGAGAGGGTTTGCGAACCAGATTAGCGGTTTATTGCCATCACAAAGTGTCACTTTAACGTCATGTGAAAACGTGGTGAGGAGTTCTGCTGCCCAAATCACATTACCTTGCAAGAGAGGTGTATTCACAAGCTACATGATAAATATATAGATACTCTAACGTCTTGGCCTACTAGAGAATTCCACCTCGTGCGTCTGTTGTATTAACTATTGGCTAAAAATCTGTTCAAATGTGGTTGGTGCATCAACTACAGCAAGGGGAACTCACATAAGCCATTAGAGAGCATGCTTGTTTGCTCATTTACACGTGATTAAACTGTTACACATAGCTTCTTTAATGCAGGTATGTCCATTTTAACCTGTGAATTTGGATGTCTGTATATATGATAACTGCTTGACTGCCAAATGTTGCTTTCTCATTAGTTCTTCCACCCTTTTATAACACGACTTTTGAGAACTTCTCCGCTCTCAGTCCTCTGCTGTTCTCTACCTAAGCTGGCAACTGAGATCTCAATCAGTGTTTTTGTGTATTTGGGCACACAATCGGGGTGTTTTGTCCTCTGTCCAACTCATGATTAGAATACACAGTGGAGAGCCTGTGTGTGCCATTGTTCGCTGTGGTTTTTGCCCTGCAGCAGCGGCAGCAGTAGAGGGGATCTCAGCTCTCCCAGAGTTCGACTCAGAGTTTCCATGGCTCTCTCCTGCCTGCTGTGATAAATGGGAGTTCTTAGGCTCGCTGTCAGGCTCCTCTCCCTCCGGGACTCCTCCCTCCATTCTCACTCCTCCACCACTACACCATTTGCTGTTGTGGGTGAAAAATGACCACAGGGAATGGAGTGGATTCTCAGTGCTGGACCGGAGAGTGGAACACCCAGAGAGGGTAGAGGTGGCTGTTGTCCCCAGTGGATTGTGAGTCAACACTTGCTGCTAATGGTCTCTCTAAATTTACCTCCTAATTGCCCCCCTCTTATTGCCCCCAGCTAGCAACACACTGGCCGTGACCTTGATAGACGAGGAAGCAAGAGGCCATGCTTAAAGTTATGCTTTGTTCAGTTCACATGTCATTTTATGTTAAGCATGTGATCATGCATTGCAATCAGGAGGCTAATATCTGTTAGCGCATCAATAGGAATTCCTATTATGTGTTAGCATCAAGCTAATGGACAAAATGGTAGTTATTTGTATATATAAAAAATTGATTCAGGAATCATAAAAAAAGAATCACAATACCTAAGAAAATCATTTTTTTCTCCAACCCCCTTTATAACCAGATTATTGCAATACTGTGATCATGTCATGCCTGCTACTGGGTTGAGTTCTTGACCGTCATCATCTCAAATTTTATTTTAAAGAGTCAATCTCATGTTGAGATCAGCACTGTCACACCAAAAGTCAGTAAACACAGTGCTAACACCTGTTTTCAACACGGAAGAATGGATAAATTATCACAGAAGAATTCAATATTGGATTTGTCATCGTGGATTATTATTTTACAAAGTCTCCAAAAATGCTGTACTGACTAGACTGGATTACAAAGCTTCTGAGAGGTAATTGAGCACAGTAGAACTGACATCGTAAAGGACGCTGAAAACAGCAACAGAAGTGACATTGTACCGCGTCGTACCACCAAACTTTCATAATGTGCAAGTGTAGAATAAGTTTGGGTTTTACAAGAAAGTTGAGAAACAGTGACGCAAATCATTTATGCAAAACGTGTCAGACAGCAGAGTACAGAGACACGAGTCTGACCCACAGAGACGTCATGTCACTGTGAGAGCAGGTAACACAGAGCATCACTGTTCCTCCACACTAATCAAAACCACAACACTCTTCATATGAAACAGAACAGCAGATCATCTTACTGCAAAAATACTAATATTTTAAACAGTTTTAAAGTTTGTTCACAGATTCTCATTTAGGCTACAGGATCTCATTTACACATGAGACTCATAATAAGATGTTAACACCACTGAAATGTCTCCTCTCTGTCTCTACTGTTACAGTTAGTAAAACTATGAGGATTTTTTTGCAACTAACAGCACTCTACAAACGTAGCATTAATCGAATCAAAATGTAAAGACAGACACATTGCATTGTCTTGTATTGCATCATATCGTATTGTATCGTGACAGAGCTGAATCGTATCGAACCGAATTGTTGGCCTTTAAATATTACATATCATATCGTTGAACATGTATCGAGATACGTATCAAATCGGTCTCAGTCAGAGAGATACACACCACTACTTATTACAATATCATTCAATTGGGTGCAATGAAACATAGTTATTGGGCAGTCACAGTAAACCGCCTGCAGTGGAAATATGTTGCTTTTTTCACAATGGTTAAAAAAAATATCCATACTGTCACAGCCCTGGCTAGAAAGGAACTGATTTATCGACATCTTGGCTCAGGAATATGCAAATTTTAGCACTCCCTATCAAGTGGAGGATTAGTAGAAAATCCATAAATAGGACTGAACAGACTCCTCTGAGAGAGCATTGTGCATCTGGGTGTGTGTTAGTGCAGCTGACAGAGAGGGAGAGTATTTGCTCTGAGTGCCATGGGTCAGAGGTCAACCAGGGAGAGGAGGATTTTTCACTCATTCGCACCAGCTCTGTCTCATTATTCAGCCCTGCCCATAATCCCTCTAACCTGTGTTGTCACCACTGACCACCGCCGCCGCCCTGACCAGCTCGCTGCAAGCGGCAGCTCAGCTACAACAACAAACACAGCTTCATCATCATTACAGCGACTTGCAGCATCTGCACAACCCCAATCCCACACACACAAACACTTGGCCAGCCACGGGCCCAGACAGCGCCTCAGGATAGAGCATTTTGTAAACGAAGTAAGGAACCAACCGGTGTTTTTCATGTTCTCCACAATCCAGAGATTAGTGTTGTAAAGGCAAGCAGACCTGTACATTGATTTCCTGGAAAGCTTTACAGTGTTTACAGCTCAGCGTGAATATGGATTTCTCATTTTTCTTGGTAACTTAGATTTTTGTTCTGTGACGATATGCTCTAAATTAAATTTATGCCGCTTGGATGTAGTCCCACTCTACTTAGTTCTGTGTAACCAAGAGGAAAACTAGTAGATAAAAACTGTTTTAGTAGTTAAGAGGCAGCAGTAATATCATGAAATTGTTTTTTCTTGCCGTTTTTTTAAAGGAGAAATATGTAATGTATTTACTGTACTAAATCATGAAATGAACATGATATGTCACCACATATTAAAGAAACATGCTAACTTTTAGAAATGGTCCGATAACATTTTTTCCTTGTTGAGACTGATTCCAATACCTGAATTTTATGCATTGGCCAATACCGAGTACCAGTCCAATATCAGTGCGTGCAACAAATACATGTACTTCAACCATAGATGCTATATTAACAAGGATCTCAATTTATTTAATATACCATCCAACTCGCTATTTAAACCTCAGTACTCATTCTTGCAGACTAAGGATTTACATATTTCTCCTTTAAACAGTAGCTACAACAATGTTTTTTGCCTTCATTCAGACATTTCTTTTGTCTCTCCTCCTCAAACCATCCTACCCTGCTATCATCATGACCACCCTGCTCTTTCAGGACCCTGCTTGGAGCAGGCACCCTGCCTGACCCCCTCCCCAGAGATAATCCTGAATATGCTGAAGTGTGTAAGGAGGCCAGGGATGAGCTTTCACCTCAGACCCCTCGTGTCCTTTAACCTTTCACCTGTGGCCCTGCAGGACCGTGGAGGGCAGCTGTCCGTGGCCGTGTGTAGTGTTCACATGAGACTCCTCAGGCTTTTGATAGTCACACTGCATTGGAGTTTTGCTGTGTATTTCTTTTTTTCGTGAATTTGCACTGAAAGCTTTCTTTATTTCTTGCAGTAATTTTCTACAGTCCATCTCTTTCGTGTAAGAGCTGGAATTACCTTTGGAAAGTAAATTAGACATCTTGCATGTCTTGTACTTCCCATCTCTGCATGTAATCCCATGGTATCCTCTCCTGATGACTGCATATACAGTAGAACTTAATGGTGGCTGGGTTTGCAGACCAGAGACAGTGGAATAAGGAAACTAAATGACCTTTCCTGTCAGTTAAACCAGAGATGCTCCTCTTACTCCCTCGTGCTTTAATTAACCTTTCCTGTCATCCGAAACAGCAGAAATAGATTTGTTATAATCTCTTGTTTCCATGCAGGAAGTGAACTCACTACTTAAATCAATCTGTCTCTGCTCTTGATTTGTGCGGTGGGAGACAGGTGTCCCTGATTTGATGTGAGGATCAGAGAGCTCTACTTCTATTTCTATGTACACACACACACACACACACGCATACACAGTGTATCAGTGGCAGACAAGCGTGAAGAGCGTCTGAGTGACAGCATCCGGAAGCTCAGAGATAAGACGTAATCTGGTGCCAATTATTTGTCCTTGACAGGCACAGGTAAGCAGCAATCAGCTCCTCTGACATGTGTTCTGAGTCAATAGTCCTGCTCCCAGTGGGTGGCGAGAGGCTGATTATGAAGTGTTGAGCGGAGGCAAACACAAAGCTGCGACAGGTCGGGCTGATAAGGCTTCCTGCTGCTTTTCAGCCCCTCTGATATGTGCAATGACCTCTCTGTCCTGTGCACTTACACTAAAAAAGATATAATGTAATGGATTCAGACATTCAGTATACATTTGGGATTTGCACTGAACATACACATGCTTCCAATTGTTGATGATACACATTTACAGCACAGAAATTTTGTCCAAAAGTCCTCATATCCGAACAACTGAAGAGGTTTGTCAGTGTCTTCCAGAATGAGTCACGATTACTCCAAAGATGATTCATGAGCATTTTCTGATCTGCCACGTCTTCATTCAGGACCTCAGTTCAGTTCAGTCTTTATCGTCCTGCCTGAAATGTGACTTCTATTTTGTGTGCCTAGGACATTTTTCCTTTTTGCCATGATATCACAAGAGGTGTTGAGTACAGTTTTTTATATTAGCATTGAAGTTTAAAATTCTGGAATTGTGACAACTCTAAATTAGACCCTCATCAGCTATTTTGGGATGAAATTAAAATGTCACGTCATTTGCTACTGAAAAACCACAATCATTACTTGCACAACCATGACCTTAGACATCACTTCTCAAGGCAATTTTAATTGTTATAACAAATAAAAAATGTCGGTTGAGGACAGCCCTAACATATAACTTGATAAAGAAAATCCACACAGGGACACATCAGTGCACGCATGGCTGCAGACAAGCTGCAGCAAGGTGGGGCCACACCTCTGCTTTACGAGAATGTGAACATGAGTAGATTGGGGAATTCAGACAACATGCCGGGAATGCCTGGGCAGGTATGTGGGATTTTCTGCTGCCTGCTTCCTCAGACCCCCTTTTCTCTTTCACCTGTAACACACACACACACACACACTCTCACAGAAAAGAAAGGGGAGATCTGCGAGGCTGATAGTTGCATGAAAAGAAGTGGCAGCGGTGTCTGTGAGCTGCATCTACCGTCATCTCCTTACAGATACAAAACAGAGGTCCCTCATGTCCCTTTGAGGATGACCCAGGAAAGCCACACCGAGGTATGAAGCTCTGCAGAAAGGCTAAATACCTTGGCTGCAGAACAGAGCAGAGAGTGGCCACGGTGCAGAGGGGTCACATCAACAGGTGGACAGACTACAGGCTCAGTTTACCAGCAGATGTCATTCATATTCAGGGCCAGTATAGTGGGGACAGATTGGATTTTATCCAACAAAAAAGATCCTCAACAAATTGACGACAGTTCCACATGCACTTGCTGAGAAGAAGAAGACAATTCAGCTCTGTCTGCCTGTGCGTCTGGTAGTGATTACAAAGACCTTGCTGGGAAACGCAATGATATACACCAGATAGACACTTGTGCCCTATCATTTCTAAATTTACCAACTCGTAAAAAGTCAACCGTTTAACACAATGTCAAGGCTGTGTTTAGTTTTGTAACATTTTTCTTGGCGTCAGAGGCACGGCCAATTCAGGCTGAGCTGCAACACACAGGAATGTTTCGGAGAAACTGAATTTGTGCTGACAATGGAGCGGCGTATGAGCACTTTGAGGTGGACTGTTATCATTCCTGACTCCTTATCTCACCACGCCACAGGCATTATTTCAAAGAAAATGTGTTTTAGCATGTCTCATCTCGCAAAGATGTAATATTTCTCCCGAGTGCATGATTGCCACTTCATTTTCACAGATTAAAATGGCAAGATGAGTAGAGTTAATGTACAGTATAACTATAATAGCGTCATTGTATTTTAGCCAAAGGGACTTGTAGTCTTCATGGAGGCTTTAAATGGGCTTTGGAATGAGTCCCTTGTGCTGTAGATGTTAGGAAATTCTTCCTTTGATTCCTCCCATTATTGTGATCTCCTACAGTTCAATTTTATATACTGCAGAGCTGCATACCATGGTGAAAAATAAATATGCTAAGTATATTAAATTTTCTTGAGTGTGCTTGCAATCAGGCTAATCATCAATATACTTAAAGTGTGTCAATGGTTAGTTAACTTGAAGTTTGCCACTGCTTTTGTACTAAGTATATTTTAGTTGTAATTACACTGAGCACAATTTTAAGTGTTTAGTTTAGTTTAGTTTAGTGTAACTCTAATGTGCTAAAGTGGAACAACTTCAAGTATATTTAGAACACTAAGTATATGGCTTGTATGTACTAATATACATGCTTGACTAATGAAATTGAAGTTTACCTCGTTTGTGCTACTTTTTCAAAGTACATTGAAGTCCAGCTTCAAATAAACTTATATTAAAATGCACTTTTTGTCATCATACTTAAATACTATTGAAGTGAAACTAGAGTATATGTTATTAAAGCACACTAATAGTGTATTACAAAGGACTTGAAAAATTATACTTTTTGAAAATAAAGTATAACCGATACATATTTGCAATTTAGTATTTTAATTTTACATTTTAAAAGTACAGTAATTTACAATACACTTATCATATCGTACGTTTCTTGTAAGTACACTGAAATACCTCTTTACGTACTGCAGAATTACAAAATATATTTTAGCACATTCAAGTTGAGCTTATTTTGAAGAACACTTTTTAGTTTATTTTTTAAACATTAAATTAAGCAATGAAAGTACAAGTACACTTGCAATAACTTTTGTATTATAAAATTATACTTCTACTATACTTCTATACAGTATTTTGTTAGCTACCAGGAATGTCCAATTGAACGTTATTGTATACTGTATTTGTTACAATACAGAAAAGTTGACTTTGGACCTCACTTGCTGCTGATTTTTGTTTTGTTTTTTATGATATGTGGGTCATTCGGGTCATTTCTGCCAGTATGAAAGTAGGTCTGCTGCTCCAAAAGTGATATGAAGATATTGATTCGGTGATCCTGAATCGAAGGAAGATGACAGGCTGTCAGAATCTCAGTTGGTGTTAACTGATAATCTGTTCTGATGAATGTTGATTCGTAACGCAGTAGGTTATCTGTCTGTCTGCCTGTCTCGTCTGTCTCGTCTGTCTGTCTCTTCCCTGACCTTTAACCGCTGTCGGACTTGTGACAGCCAGTCACCACCGTTCAGATGCCCCTGAGTGTGAATCTGAGTCCAGAGGTGATAAATGTGGGATGTCAGCTGATGATGTCTGGTGTCCCTGAAGCTCCGGTATCGTCCGACCAGGGGCCTGACAGAGCAGCTGGCTGGATGAGTGTGTCGCTGACAAGCAGACAAGGACTGAAAACGAGACGGGATGGAGAGAGAATCGGAGTTGTAGGATGTTTCCTATTTGTGTATGTTTGTGTACTGTTTGTGCACAAGCATAGATGCTTAACTTAGGACGTCCAGTGGGGCTGTGATTCATCATGTTGCTGTCATCACCTGCACCCATGTCCTACTTTGCTGCACTCGTGAATGTGCTTTGCCATAAGGATGGGTGATATGGGTGACATCAATATCGATCAAAGTTATGATCCTTGAAATTTGACTTCAAGGTGATTTGACGACACCCTTCTTTACTGGCGGTAACAACTAGCCCATTTAATACGACGACAAACAGTTATTGAGCAGCTACTTTGTCAGAAACACAAGAAATTAAGCAACAGGTGTATCAGTTTACAGTGCAGCCAAACAAACTCAAACAAACTGTCTTTTGTTATTCTTTCAATGTGAGAGAAACCCCTAGTGGCAGAACATTGTGTGTTTATTACCATAGCAGAGCACAATCAAAGGAGCTGGATGAAATTTTAAGCTCATCCACTATCGTAAAACACTGAAAATTAATGTTTTGTTTTATGGCGCATTTTTGATGAAAGAATGCCAAAAAGTAAATAGTGAAGCTAAATAACGAAAACAATAATGTGACATGCATGCATCATTTCTTGTAATATGAATCCTGCACTGGTGATCTCTGCCTCTAACAATGAAACCCACTCTAAAGAGAGGTAATAACAGACTTAAAATACATTGGATTGGATGCTAACATTGTGAGTCCTTCCTCTCTGACATATCCTGACTTCACTAACAGTTCAGAAACACCTAGGTCTACTATAATTCCCCGTCTATGAGAGTCAGAACAAATAGTAAAGCATGAATTTGGAGGCAACTTATGAGAATTACATGGGTGACAGCCGTGTCTACTCGTATTTACTACCTTATCCACCTCACTGCGTGCCGTGATGCTGCACCGTGACGGCAGTATTTCACAGTTCCTGAGAGAGCTCAGCGCACCAGCAGCTGAAAGGCTTTCTGGCAGAGGATTCATGTCAGTATTTCACGATGTGTTGTGCAGGTGGAAAACATCATGCTGTCTTTTTATTTCCAGTAAAGTAACAAGACTTTCTGCTTCCTCCTGGTCAGGAAAAGCTGTTTGGAAGTCTCTCTCATCTTCAGTGGGTCTCAGTCTTGGCTGAGGAGAACAGTAGGGGCGTTTGTCTGGTCCCATTGAAGTGGAACATGAACAGGTCCTCTATCTGGTCCTCTACTTTTCCTCTGCAAATAGAAGAGCACAAGTGCGGGCTCAACTTTCTCAAGCTCCACTTTCCCAAGCGTAGTTTGAAAGAGAGCAAGAGAAAGAGAGAGACCTCCTATCAGATTCTCTAACAGCTTGGGAGGTAATGGGAGGACCGGGAGAAAAAGCTGCTTTCCGTACACCAGATCTCCACTTATCTCCCCTCACACCCAGAGTGTAACTTAAACTCACACTCACACACACCAGCGGCGATGTGCCCTGAGCAGCAGTATGTGAGCCATTGGAGAGAAGTTTTATAGTAGAATCGTTTCAGCAGTGATATGGAGGAAAGGATGTGGCCGTGTTATGTATGATATGATGTGAGACTATAAGCCTGGGAGTGGCCGGCATCTCCTCTTCTGCAGCTGAGATGGAGAATTCACGAGAGGAGATTATAGTGAAGCTGATCGTCTCCACCACAGCTCGATTAGAATTCAAAAAGGTGAAGGAAAGCCAGGGTTAGGCTGCCAGCTCCTGAACATTATCTGCTGTTTGGCTTTTTGTAATGGAATCCATGTTATGTGACAGCAGCTCAGGATACCAGCTAGGGCTGAACCGAATAATTTGAAGCATAATTTTGACATTCAGATTCTAAATCAACAGTCAAATGCGGCACAGTGGTCATACTGCAAACCCTGATTTAAAAAAAAATCTATGTATCATTGAATACAGTACAAAGACAATACGGTTCATGTTCAGACTGATAAAACTTATTTTTTTTTGTGAATACATGCTTATTCCGAACATGTTCCAAAAAAGATGGGACAGGAGCAGAAAACTGATGCCGAAATATTCATACAGGTTTTGGAGCAACATATGACGCCATCCAGACAATGTCTTTCAGGGACGTCCCTGCTTATTTCAGCAAGACAGTGCCAAGACACATTCTGCATGTGTTTCAACAGCGTGGCTTTGTATTAAAAGAGCTCAGGTACAAGACTTTGCAGACCTGTCTCTCATTGAAAATGCGTGGCGCATTATGAAGTGCAAAATACGACAACAGAGACCCCAGGTGATGGAACAACTGAAGTCGTATATCGAGCAAGAATAGGAAGGAATTTCTCTTTCAAAACTTAAACAGTAAATATGCTCCTGTCCCTACTTTTTGGAACGTGTTGCACATTGTGAATATGTCTGTATCAGTCTTGTCTTTGTACTGTGTTCAGCTGAATATAGGTCAAATAAATAAAACCCAGTGCCCCCCCACAGATGCAGCCTGTGGAGTAATCCATTACTTGTCTGTGGCCATTCAGTTCTGATTCTTGAGAGACTGTATGCCTGCTTGCTTTTGTCAAACCTGTCATAACCAGATTTAGCCTATCCAGAACCCCATAATGAGAGGATGTAATTGCGGGGCTAAAGATAAAAAAGAACAAACGGCTTCTGTAAATGAATTTTAGGAGAGACTGAGGGAAGATTTGGTCCATCATTAGCATACTATCATGGCTCCACATTAGCATATTGTGTGTGTGTGTGAGTGCTTGCGTGTGTGTGTTTTAGATTAGTAAAGTAAATAGAGAGAAAATCACCTCTAGTTCAGGAAAAATGAAAGAACTTTTCCAAACCAAAGGGCAACTCTCTGCCACAAATAAGCAGCCTACACACATCTCTCGAGACCATGTCTGTGGTTTGTGTTTCCCAATGTCATTGTGTGTTTTTCTACTACAGAATTATAGGCACAGCTTGAAGAAAACCAATTTATTTCTCCTCTCCTTTTGCGTCTTCACAGAGTTAAAGTCCACCGGCACTGCTCACCACTTCTCCTTTTTGCTAAACTCCACCGACTATCGGATCCTTCGCATGGACGAGGACCACGACCGCATGTATGTGGGCAGCAAAGATTACATCCTCTCACTGGATCTGCATGACATCAACAAGGAGCCGCTCATAGTAAGAAACAACGTCCCACACACGCAAACAATAATCCTGATTTAGCCCCCGCAAAAGTTTACATGTGACCAGCTTGTTGATCTCTTTCTGTCAGATCCACTGGCCGGTCGCTCCTCAGAGAAAGACTGAATGTGTCCTGTCAGGGAAAGACACCAATGTAAGTATTCAAATAATGTGAAATTAAAGGACTACTTTTTATTTGTTTGTTTGTTTAGCAAGGATAATGCATAATACATTGTATTGTAGTTCATTTTCATCAGTAGTCCCTCTCATAGTAAAAAAAAAAAAAAAAAACAGCCCAAAACACGACAGAAAAAACAAAGAAACACAAAAAGCTGAAGAACGATAATGAATTCCCACTAGGACACACACCCTCAGCAATTTCAGCACCATTAGAAAAGACATTTCATCAGTACGAGAAATTACCAACAAAACACTCAGGACTAATACTGGCTGTATCAGCTCAGTGTCTTTAACTCACTGCCTACAGACCTGCTTGTCCTTCACTCATGCTTTCAAGCTAACTTTAAAATGTTTGAAGTAAAAATAAGGTAGTTGACAGAACGTGTCCGACAATGTTTAGAATTTAGTAATCATTTTGTATCATATCATACTTATTAAGCAAAATTGGCAAACATTTCTTGATTCAAGAAAGGATTTTCTCTGTTTTATGTTATTGTAAATAGATTATTCTTTAGGTTTTAGACAGCTGCTTGGACAAAACAGGCATTTAAAAATGTCACGTAAGGCTCCAGGAGATAGTGTGCCACCTTCATCCCTCCTTTATGACCTGCTGCACATTTAAACATTTAATCTGGTGGATACCCCCGTGTAAGAATCATGGGTGTGTCTTTTTGGCGACTGCCTTGATATGAATATGGCACTGAGGTCAGTGGAGGACATTTTAAAGCTCCTTCTAATGTGTGACTTGCTGTGAAGCTCTTATTTACCGTCTCTGCATCCCTGATTGCTGATTGCATACAGCTGCCACCAATTAAGCTCCACCAGGAACTTGGAACGTGTCAGTCGACTTCATTTAGAGGCGAAAACATATTCACATATCTCATACATATCATAGATATTCTATTTTTTTTTTTTTTAATATAATCTAATTTTCCGTTTGGCGCGGTAATTATTTCACCCTGTGTTGTCCAGACATGAATTAGCCAGAGGAAGCCACAGGCGTGTCTGAAGTGTTAATAGGATTCAGACATTCAAACGCGGCCACCGCTGTTGCAGCCCCCACAAAGAAACTCGTCATTGAAATTCATATAAAAACCAGATCCTTCGCTTTTGATTTTGTTCACACATTCTGACCCCCCCGAATCACACACACACACACACACACACACTCATCTCACCCATGTCAGGAGCTGGTGATGAGACTGTGGCTAATAACCCTGCTCTCCCCTGCTGGTAGAGAGCGCGGGCTGCTGTTTATCCAACTGGAATGTTCATTTATGCGTGTTTGGTGACCCGCGCCTCTCACCGCCTCTGGCTACATCGTATATTGGCCTGTATGTTCGTGTGTGCATGTATGAGCCTTTATGTGTGTGTGTGTGTGTATGTGTGTCAGAGGTGGGTTTGAAATTTCATCACTAAAATAAGAAATAAAATTGGCTACCAGGAGACGTCTTGGCAACCGTGGCCACTCTTTAGGGAATGACAGATGATGACAATTCAAAAGCAATTCAGAGGGGATGTCGGTTCAGGCAGGAGGTCAAAGGCAATCATCCCCACTGTGCTCTCAGTGGGGGAGCACCACTGTGCGCTGAATAATACACACAGAACAAACACAAACAGACACACACACACACAAAAACACATCCTCTCAAACCTCTGACTTGTGCATCTGTCGTGTTGCTAAGATCTGCCAAAAATGGCTCATCCCCCCTCCTGCATACAATCTTTTTTTTATTATTATTATGCTTGGTACATCCTTTCTTTTTGGCCAGCTGTCACTAGTAGCCGACTTGACGGACAAAACTGAACAGATATCATCAGCCTGTACATTTCTGCAGTTTGAGTTTTGATTTGGGTGGATTTGAGACCAGGAAGGCAGACAGCTGGTCAAAAAAACAGAGATTAGAAGGCTGCAGACCTCGAAATCACAGAGCTGTTTTTCACAAGCAGCACCTCTTTGTCTGCACTCCAAAAAGAAAAGTGTTGCCCTCGCCTAAATTCTTATCCCTGTGTCCAAGAAATACATTTTGAGGGAAGCGTAATGCAACGGAAATATGTTTTTTTATTAACATAACTAGCTTATACTGTAACAAACCAAAACAATGCAAAAGTTTTGTTCTGCATTTGTTCTTGCACACAGGTTATATAAAACTAGATGCAATCAATATGGAGCACCTGTTATGACATTCAAATGTTAGCATGACATGATAGTGCAAATTAGAAGTAGTAAACTACTTTACCAGACTAACTAACTCATCCTCAATCATGAAAACAAAACTACATGTGTACTCAGAGCTTGCAGAAACATGCACCGATACGTCCTACAAAAACAAGCCCATCCAGGTGAAGAAACAAGTTTTCAGGAAGTCCCTAATGCAAACATTAATGTATTTGTTTTTCTTCTTTTTCTGTGTGGTATTGTGGAAAACGTACCTCACAGTTACAGTAGATCTGGTTTTCAAAATAAAGGATTCTAAAATTAAACTTCAGAGTATTTATTTAATGTTAAAATGGAATGATTAAAAAAAAAAGACTGCCCCCCTGAACATTTTGGGGGCAGGTTTGGAGGGGATTGGAGGAATGTGGATGTGGAGAGGAGGAATGGTGGGACACACAAATGCAAAAACACACAAACTGCTCTCCAAGTGTATTAGTAGTATGAGGAAATATATTTCTTTTTGCCAAAACAGGCAATTTTGTAATATGCTCTCCAGTTGTAGTGAATACAGCATTATTCAAGTCAGCAGTGACCTGAGACATGAGATTAATTAATTAATACTTAACTGAAATGACAGTCTTTCCATAACCTTAGCCAAATGCCTTTGTTACCAAAACCTACTCAAAATCCTAATAAATATTTTGTTACCTTCACTAAAGTGATTTGGTTGCAGGAGTTTGGATATGTACCATGTACTGTGGTGAAATACAAATATTGATTTGTTATTTCAAAGAAACGTTTTCTGGTAACATAATCTAGCCAGAAATTACGTTGTCACCACAATGTAATTTTAAAAAACAATTTAGTAATAAAGTCTACAAATGTAATTTCTAAGAGACAGAGATGGAATTCTTACCACTTATATAATCAAAATTCTAAATAGATCACAGTCATGATGAGATTTTAAAAAGCTCACAGCACAAGCACATCTTTAAATCGTCTTTTTAAAAAACCCTAATTGGATTTAAAAATCTTTCTCCTCTAAAAACCAAAATTTTCACTCAACAGTCCTGTTTGGTCTAACCAAAATGTTTCTCAAGTCTGACAGAACATTGAATTGGTTTTTACCCTCAATCCCCTCAGCAAACACACTTCACAGCTGACTAGCACTGCTTTTCTTGGTTTCTGCCACACAGTTATATGGTGTTTGGAAACATTTTTCCCTCTGACAGTGTGGTCTGATGTGAAGCCCGGGCCAGGCCGACACACAGAGCCAGCAAACAGAGCTGCCAAACTCAAGCCAGCCAACAGCGGAAATGATAGATGTGATGGTCTTAAGCCAGGCAGAGGGGTTATTAACCATCAGTGGGGCATTATGTGTTACGTAACCCTTTTCTTCCCCTGTTGCATTTTCATGATCATGATTTCTTTTTTTAAACTGAAGGGTGGGTTGCAATTAAATCTAATTAAATCATTGATGCACCAAACTTTAAAACTATCTTAAAATTAAGAATAATATAAATTAAACCTCTTTTTTTAAACCTAAGTTTAGTTTTTTCTTTAAACCTAGGTTATATTAAATTCTGTTGCACCAAAACTTTAAACTCAAATTTAAACTGTGGTTCAGTATTAACATACACTGGAGGAGGTTTGATATTTAAAATAGCTGCCTTTTTGAGTTGGCCTGAGAAAAAAATGATCAAGTTCTTCAAAGAAACTTAAGTGAGAAACTCAAGCCAGCTGTGTTTTATGATGCATCTTTTCTTTATTTCACTCTAGTGTGCCCATAAAGACAGACTGCCAGTTGCTGCCAGGCAGTCTTTTTTTTTTCTTGTTTTCTGTGAATGTGTCCATTTTTTAATCCTCTACAGAGTGCTGCAGAAGGTAATGCATTTAGCATCAGAAGTTAGCATTGCTCTGGCTGAAAATAAGCTCAAGTTTATGATACTGACACATTTAGTTCAGCTAAATAATCTTCACAAATTAAACTATTACGATTTTTGAAGCATAAATGCAATCACCAGAAGTAAAGCTAACATTATAGGCTATAAATGAACTATACCACAACCACATGACTCAGCGTCACCTGCAGTAGGTGACTATTGTTTGGCATGATGATATTTAATCTCCACTGAGAACCACTTTAGTCTCATTTAGCCACGTGTTAGCAATCCAGAAACCCATGAAAAAATGATTATTGACTATATACCCATTGACTTTGAGACGAGGGAACCTGAAATGCTTATATACTAACTCATTTCTGGGCTTTGGCCATATTGGACTCCGCCAACAAGTTCCTCTCAAAGGAGGAGAAATTAGAGGGAAATTAGAAATTAGAGCCGAGTCATCATTATTAGACTAATTACTAACAGCGACATTTTGTTACTTTTCTGGCCCGATAGCAAGTTAACTTGTAATGTAATTTTTCTGACTTTTTTGCTAGCTAGCAAATTTAAACATTTTGTTTACTTGTTTACTAGTGAACAATGCAACGTTTTGATAAGGTATACAGAGCATCAGGGAGTTCACGGTTTCCTACCCCCTTTTGTACCTTTAGGTGCTGAAGGCACTCTCAAATTTATTTTTTGCT
Source organism: Lutjanus erythropterus (assembly GCF_056507025.1). Taxonomy (NCBI): domain Eukaryota; kingdom Metazoa; phylum Chordata; class Actinopteri; order Lutjaniformes; family Lutjanidae; genus Lutjanus; species Lutjanus erythropterus. Next base: position 27,825,406 of record NC_139318.1, read on the forward strand.
TATTTTACTTTTGGTAAACAAACCATACAGATTAATTAATTTTGGTGTAAATCAATAAACTTGGATTAACTAAGCAGGTAGTTTTGAATTGTGCAACAGAGCTCTCTTTACTTTTGGATTTACTCATGTTAAACCTAGTTTTATTAACTCTGATTAGAGCTAATCTTAGATTAAATTAATCATTTTTGATGCAGCCCAGTCTACATCTCTAATACTGTTGGGTTTTGTTTTGCTCTCCCTCAGGGGGAATGTGGAAACTTCATCCGCCTGATTGAGCCGTGGAACCGGACCCACCTGTATGTATGTGGAACAGGCGCGTACAACCCCATCTGCACCTACGTGGACCGAGGACGCAGGTCACAGGTAACCAAAGATGCAGCCCGGGCAGCCATGGAGACTTTTTGACCTTCACTCTCCACTTTCTTTTAAGAGCCGTATCTGTCAATCAGTCTCAGGTCAGAGAACCTCCTTCTGCTCTTGCTCCTCAGTTTCATGGGCTCTTTTTCTCTTCCATCATTTTCTGCCTCTTACTTTTCATCGATTTGAGCTGTTTCACGGTCTGGGAGACTCAAAGAAAGAAGCTCATGGCCAGTCCGCTTTGGATCTCTATTATTATTGCAAAATTGCTGTTGGTGAGGTACCTAACTGCCACCACTTAGAGATTGTTGAGGCTCCAATCTTCTCTTAACGCTGGGAATAGCACGTTGACAGTATATCTATAGCAAATACCTCGTAGTCCCTCCACCCCCCCTCACCTGTTTATACACAGCAGAGCCTGTGGCCTGTCTTCCCTGCTCGCTGAGAGCCTCTGAAAGGCCATCATTACTGATGGAGCCTCTCATCCATCATCAGCCTTGTAGCTCACCCCTCCCTCCCTCCCTCCCTCCGTCCCTCCGTCCCTTCCTCGCTCCAGCACCATGGCCACGCAGAGCTGCAGCAGCTGCCGGCCCGGCTATAGTCAGTCCACACACTTACATTCAGCACTCGGCCTGTTTAGTCTCACTGTTGAAATGGAGGGTTCAGATTTCATTGTAAAGGTCAGTCCGCCTCTTGTCATTCAGCTTCTCCCCTAAGGCCCATATGCTATGTTACTTCACACTGTAAAGATTTTCTTCAGATGTAAACAGAAACCAATTGTTCAAAAAATTGTTCCAGTTGATACACAGAGGGCTTCACACATTTTTAGCTCCAAGTTAACGCTCAATTTTTGCACTTAAATGCAAACTTTTTCTGTTAATTGCATCACTGGTCTTGGGTTTTGGGTGCCAGTTCAGAGCTCCTTTTGCAGAGTTTATGTCAGTCTGTCGAGCACTACATCAAAAACCTACCAAAACCAAAATCCAAACTAGACTGTTTAGTTTAGGAGAGATTAAAGGAATATTTCAGAATATTTGATGAAGGACTGTAAGAGGTACTTACAGTCAATGTATTATATGCAGTAGATGGCGGTCATGCCCCCAGTTTGGAGAAGAAGGGATGAGTGCCACCGCAGAAGCTAATCAATAAACTAATGTGGACAGGATCATCAACAAAAGGTATTTTAGTCACCTAAAAAAGGTCCACCTAAAAAATCTGTCTGAGTTTAAGTGCTCCCTATATTTAGTGTATTTTCATTGCTTTACCTTGCTGTCAGACAGCTAACAGAAGTTATATAAGTCAGATGTCACACTCAGCAAACTCCACTGGCAAAATCTATAATATTACCTCACGAAACAGTGGAATTGATGGTCTACTACTGCCTCAATCTGTTATTTTGTTTATTTTGTTATTTATTTTATTTATTTTGTTTGTTGTTATTGTGTGACTGGTGTTTTAAAGGAAAGAGATCAGATTTACCAAAGTCACACAATAACACAAACAAACTATCAGATCGAGGCAGCAGTACACCGGCAGCACTCATATTCTGCAAGGTAAAATTACTGATGTTGCCTGTGGAGTGTGGTTGGTTAGGAGAGAGTGATATTTGGCTTATATAACGGCAGTTTGGGCCTGAACAGGCTGTCTGATGACAAGGTAAAGTGGTGAAAATATTTTTAATATAGCATTCACTTAAACTGGTATTGATCTTTTTTACGGGAACTCTTAAAAAAAGTGAAATACCTGTTGTTGCTGACTCCAGATCAGTTCATTGCTCAGCTTCTGTATTGGTACTCCCCTCTTTTTGTCCAAACTGGGGTTGTGCCGACCACCATCAGTCAGACTGACTCTTGATGAGCACCTCATACAACCTCACATCAAATAAGCTGAAGTATCCCTTCAGGACTAATAACAATACAAAATGTTCGGTACATATATTTGTGTATTTGTTTTAAGTTGTTCTATCCTTCACTTTGTCTGATTTTGCAAGATGTAAACCTTTATTTGAATTGTTGCTTGTCTCACTTTGTGGCATTTCCTTTTCTGTTTTCTCTCCTGCCTGCATGGTTTATGCATGGAGTTTGCAGCTGTGTTTGCATGACACTGAGTCTCATCCAACATGGTTACTAAATGATGAATGTCGCCCACCGGGCTCTCTTCACTCTAATTTGACCCCCACTTTCACATTTTTCTTTTTCACTTTTTTAGATTTGTTTTTCTTCGTCAAGGAGTCAAGTGCTTCTTTTTTCCGGTGCTTCACTTTTGCACTTTCCTTTTTTTCCTCTTCTGTTTACGTCTTGGTCTCCATCAGGTTAAAGTCACTTTGTTCTGGGCTGTCGAATGTCGTAATGAGGTGGCCCACTGTGCCGTGTCTTTGTTTTAGGGCTCCCACTACCTACAGGCACCGCAATCTGGAGGGAGAACGAGTCGGGCAGCAGACTACAGTTCTACATCAGAGCCTTTGGAGGCGAAGGTGGGCCAAAGGGAGTTTTTAAGTTTGGTGCCCACCTGGCGTACTGTTTCTATGTCAGGTTTTTTACAGATGTCAAAACAGCCTAATTAACTGCAGAAACACCAAAACCCTATATATGAAAATATAAACTGTGAATATGTTTTTTATTTTGTTTTTTTTTTGCAAATGTAGAAAACTTGCTTTCCTCCAACAGTGAATGCTTTGTAAATGTATTTTTCTCTTGCCAGTGGAGCTTTTAAAGGGCCTGAGGACATATTTTATATGAACGACGGGCTCCAACATGAACACAAAACTTTCTTGCAAAGTCAGAAAGAGTTTGTTTTTTTCTTTCTGCTAAAAATGTTTCTGTATGTGTGGTTTTGTTTGTGCCTTAACTGGTTTGACACGGATGGGGCTGTAGCTGTCAAAAGACGATGTCACATTCATCTGTACACCAATCAGGTTTCAGTCAAGTAAACCACACCCACAAAGCATATTAGCTGGATGTTTTTTCAACTCTTAATGAATCCCCCCGGACTGTAGAAACAGAGAGGAGTACCAGTACTAAAGCTAAGAATGAACTGCTGTGGACAAAAAGCCAGATATGACTCTCTCATGGTCAACCAGACTCCTATGGCAAATACAGCAATTTTACCAGCCTCAATCACTTAGATTGTTTGTGTTATTGTGTGACTTTGGTGAATCCGAACCAACCTTTAATATCACAGAAATCACACAATAACACAAACAAACTAAATGATCGAGGCAGCAGTAGACCAGCAACTCCTGTGTTCTGTGTGGTAAAATACTTTTTTTTACTAGTAGAGTCTGGTTGGTTTGGAGAGAGCTGCATTTGTTTATGTAACAATAGTTTCTTGTCAAAAAAGGCTGTCTGACAGCAAGATCAAGTGGTGCAAATATTCTAAATATAGCCTACTTTTAAATTAAAATTCTTTCAGATCACTATGTACTGTTGACTCTGTCCACAGCAGTACTACTACATATTACAATACTATCACCTTACTTAATAATTTGTAATAATTTTTTTTTTGTCTTTACTTTTTACTTTTTGTTTTTTTTAAGATGACAGTGTAAAAGGCTCTTAGTTAAATAAGCAAAGTTGTTTCCTGTAGATATTATCACTTTAAAGTTTTATTTGTTTTTTCTCCAAATCCACTCTCACATTTTTGAGTCATACTTTGTGCTGTTTCTGTAAAAAAAAAAATATCCAAGAACGGGTTACAACTGCAGCTTTGACATTATTCTGCTTTCCCTCACATATTTCCTACCTGTCAGACATCATCAGCCAGCTTTGAAGTGCCTGACAAACCTCCATGTAGACTCATACCCAGTGTTGACACAGATGTTCAAGATGTCCTCTTGCTCTGTGGAATAATGAATTCTTGTTTGAGCCACTAACATCAGAAGCATGGTGGATGAGTTTTGGATTGCTCTCAGCATTTTCCTCCACCTCTCCATCTCACAGATAACTGGCTTTGTGTGCTTTTTGTTCCCCTCAGCAGATCCAATAGTGCTGCGAGAGAGTCTGTTTTTCAGCACGTGTAGGGTCACAGCTCGCACCTCGCCATTGTTACTGTGTCTCTAAACTGATCACGTTATTCGTTTGATGCTACTGCTTTTAATTCAAAGTGCCTTGTACATGATGCATTCAAAGAATAATCATCCCACACACCCAACAAAAGATTCCTCAAACACAATAAATCTGTTACTAAATGAGAAACAACAACACAGAAATTATTAATGATGGTTTTCCTAATTCTTTACTGTTTTAGGAATATATTTTCCGTCTTGAACCTGGTAAAGTGGATTCTGGGAAAGGAAAATGCCCGTATGACCCCAAACTTAACAGCGTCTCCGCTTTGATCAGTAAGTCCCTGCTTTTTTTTTTCCCTTTGTACAACGTGTACAGGCAGCCTTAAATAGCTGACTGTGGAAAACAAAGAGGTTCTGCAATATGCCTTTTTCTGTTCATGCCTCAAAAGGACTGTTTGTATCCACATATTTTATATTCTGTGAAACTCATGAATCCATTATTGAATTACATTACCGAATTTAAATATTTTCTGTTTTTGAAATGGTTAGGCGGTTGTTACAATAACTGCTTGATTGTGATTATGAAGTTATGAAGTTAACGTTACTTTTATACAGTTGCACTAACTTCAGTTTCACTTTTTTTTTTTAATTATCTTGTATATCACACTGTAACCACTACAAAATGAAACTAACATGGACACCAATTTTCATTCATATTTTTTTACATCAAGTAGGATGAAATAGGTGTTATAGGTGCATTAATGATGGTCTTAAAGAGGTCTTAAAAAGTCTTAAATTAAAGTTGCTGAAACCTGCAGAAACCCTGATTATGCTAACATTAGCTACCTTCAATTAATAACGTCAGCCATCTTTTCCAAGACCATGGGAACCAATTATACCTTGAGATAGCTGGCTAGCTTGAGCATTATTTTGTGAATTTCACCACTAGTAATAATATAGCTGTGTAAAGATTTAATTCTTTCACCGTTGTATGGATGGGTTTCAGTGGTATGGCTTTTCTTTCAAAATCTCCTGCAAGTGCTAAAAATGGTAAAAAGGGGAAAAAAAAACCCACAAAGATTTGGGGGGGAATTTTATGCTAATCATTTCAGGTCTAGCGCAGTCATATTTTTATCAATATGATCCCTTGTTTTGTCAGACTGATGTGTGCTCTCGTGTCAGTGGGTGGTCTTTTGTTGTCAGCAGCTTACAGGTGGTCAGTCGTGGCTGTTGACCATCAGTGACCTCCTGACCTGCATGCATGTCTGTGTGTGTGAGAGAGAGAGACAAAGACAGATAGAGAGACACTCTCTTTTACCATGTTTTGTCAGCTCAATTCCAGCTGACCCGAGCAAAACTGAAACACCAAGAAAATCAGCTACAGGTCATCGTCACATGACCAGCAGGGTGGAGACGTACCACACAGACAACAGAGGAAGCTGGATTTCCCCTGGTTTAGGTGTCAGGAGTTATTTTTTACACTTACTACTTCTTGCCATCTCTCATTTCCCTGCTTAAAATATCACTACAGTAGATAGCCAGTAACGACTCTTAAAGGGATAGTTTGGATTATTTGAAGTGGGGTTGTATGAGGCACTAATTGATAGTTAGTGTATTACCTACAGTAGATGTCGGTCAGCACCAGTGGACAGTAACCAAGTACATCTACTTGAGTTCTGTACTTAAGTACATTTTTTGATTATCTGTACTTTACTTGAGTATTTGTTTTTTGGGAAACTTATGACTTTCACTCCACCAGATTTCAAAGACAAATATTATACTTTTGCCTCCACAACATTTCTGGGAAGGTTGTTGTTCCTCCTTACTTTTAGGTTAAGCAAAGCTTTGAAGTCAGCTGTCGTTGTTTTTTTTTCTTTTCTAAAATGCAATTGGCCGCACGCTGAGTTCCTCATAGAAGGAAACCAAACCAGCAAGCTTTCCCTCTTTCATTCAAACAAAACCCGGTAATGGCAACAGCAGGAGAAAGATGAAATTAAATGTCAAGATGTTATTACAATTAGAAAGAGAGAAATAATTCCAGGGCTTTCAATGATGGATATTTTTTTATTGGGTTGAAAAATACCACATAATTAATGCCAGAAATGAATCTCAACAATTTAACAGACTTGGAGAACTCCTTACAGTTGGCTTCAATCTAATTTTATGCAGTGATTTTAATACATTTATGTCAGAAAATGACAATAGCTGAAAAAGACCTTGTCTGACATCAGACATGATGATTCAGGGTCTAATTATGTTAAAATTTGGAGTTGTGACATCTTTAAAAACATCACACTAACAGTTCTAATGTGGAGACTATACTGAAGGGCTGCAATGTCGAGCACTGATTGACTCCTAACCTTGACAGCATGAATCCAGCTGACATTACATGGTGTTAATCCAGCTGTCCAGTGAAATTACTGATTGGCCTAATGAGCGTGATATAAGTATGATTGCAATATAATTGTAAGGTCAAGCCCCAGTGTGACATTTCTACTGGACCAGCTTAGATTAGATTTTTAAAGTATGATGTATTTTGGCGCTGTGTGCGTGGTTTTCTGAAATAACAAAGAAATTATATTTCTCATGCAGAGTAGAAACCGGTAACCACAGCTGCAGTACGTGCCATCAGTCTGATTCTCATGAAACCTGCAGGGATGATGCAACTTTTTAATTAAGTTCCAATCAGACATGTCAGACATGTTCTTTTTCTTTAACCTGAAAATATTTCACCCGTCATGACTTCACCCTTCCTTCTTTTCTGTGTGACTGACAGATGGAGAGCTGTATGCAGGAGTCTACATCGACTTCATGGGAACAGACTCTGCTATCTTCCGTACGCTGGGGAAGCAGACAGCCATGAGGACTGATCAGTACAACTCCAGATGGTTAAACGGTAATGTCTCGACTCGCGGCTTGTTCTGCAGCCAGCATTATTTCTTCTTTCACTCATCTCTTTCCAGGCTGTTTTTTAATTTATTCCTCAGCTCCTGAGGTACACGCTGTAATGTTTCACCTGACTTCCCATATGTTGCTTCTCACACTGCCCTGCACATCGTCCGTTCCTAGAGCCGTGTCATCTAGGAATGAGATTGTTGATCTTTCCATCCTGCTCCACATGACCACATGATCGAAGCATAAAATGCACTACACTAACTGTTGCCTGCATGCCTGTGGAGTCTGACCACGAGGTCAGTAGTGTAGTAGCAGGGGGAAATTACCGCGTGTCAATAATGACTCAGAGTAACCTCCACTCTCTAATGAACCGTGATTGTCACAGCGTTATAAATGCTGGTCGAGTGCTTTTGGTTGATGTTGCCAAACCAATCAGGGCCTCCCACTGTGTTGCTGGCTCCCAGATTTTCCTCTGACCCTGTTGCCCTGACAACAGTCCCCTGGTAGTGGTACATTGAATCGGGACACCTGAGTCCTGCTAATCAGCCATGTGGAATCCCTCGGATATCTCCCCTCCCCCTATGTCATGGTTCCTGCTTATCCCCCCTCCTCCTAGTTTTGGTTTGTCCTCATTTGGGAACCTGGTCGGTCACAGCGAGGGGGGCACCCTGTGTTGTGTGCCCATCCATGACCCAGTAAGTCAGCCAGTGGGAGCACACTGTGATGCCATATTGAGCTTTGTCACTAGGAAGAAATAAGGGGTGGGTTAGTTAAAGTGCTGTTCTGGGCCCCGGGCTACTATTATTTGTGTTACATCAGTAATCATTCTCAATAGAGGTCTGCCTCATCCTGTTTCTCTGTCACAGTGATGTCTGTGCCTGAATCCAAATTTTCAACCTTTATACTCAAAGTGTGAGTCCTTAGAGACTTACAGTCATACATACAGTGCTATGTTCACTGTCATCACGTCAAGTTAGCGAGGGTGTTTGTCCCTGAGAGGCCAACATGTGCTATGAAACAGGACTAAGGACTTCACTTGGGTATGACTTCAAGTTCCCGACTATGTAACCCATTTAAAATTATTTTTTAGGGTCAACTGCGTTTTGGGAATAGTTTAAGGATAGATTCAAATTTGTGTCTGTCTTCAAGAAGTAAATCAGGTGCCCATAATGAACACTGAAACAGTTTTTGCCTACTATAACCCTTTTTCCTGTTCTTTCTAGCTACAGTCAAAATGAAATGGAAAAAAAATGCCTTTTTAGCACTTGTAGATCACAAAATACAATTCAAAATCAATGTCTTTGCATTTGTATATTAAAATCCAATTGTTTCACTATGACATGTGCTTATGTTGGTTTGAACCAAACAATTTCAACCTATAATATCATGACATCCACCCATCGATCAATCTTCAGCTTTTAGTGGCACAGAGCTAAGATCCATTAGTTAGCTAGCTAACAGCATGGTACACCACGTTATAGCATGCACCCTTTTCAAATCAAATCCTCCTGAAACGTTCCTGCCTGCTAGATACTCTTGACATGCTTTAATATAAGTGATAGGAAAGAAAATCTTGAGACCTTGTACTCCACAAAAACTAGCTAAAAGAGTCTTCAGCAGTTTGAGTTAGCCAATTTTAGCAGGTATCTTCCAAATCTCCCATCTTATTAGTGCAATATTCCCTGTTTCTGTCTGTGCCACTAACAAAGCTCAGTGTGTAAATACTGTCTGGTGAAACATAAAGAGGATATTTCAACCTAGAAAAAAATGTAAATTTGGAGGACATCCATTTAATATGTCTAACTCAGATCGCTGTAGTCTCATATTATCTTTAGCTGAACTTTAGAGTGATTTTTGCACTAAACATGGGCTATTGATTTTGTCCCCCATAATTAACAATGGAAGCATATAAAGAGGGGATCTCTTGACAGCCTTGAAGAGCTATGATTACAGTTACCAAAACTTGTTTTAATGGTACATAAGGGCATGTGAATATTGTTTGAAAACAGACTTGAAACATGTCCAGTAAATGGTAACTAAAATAGGACATTGATATGTCTTTGATTACTTTGATTATTTGATTTTTATAATATTCACATCAAAGACATGTTCAATGTGTATGAACATTGTATATGTATGGATGGTATTCCTCATATTCCTATAAAGTAAGGATAATATTATGAATCAACTCCAGTGAAATCTACATCCCAAGTGGACTCTCTCGAAGTCCACAGACAAGTCCACTTGAGGCTTTGATTTGTAGATTTGAACAGGATTCAGGACTTGTGGCTTTCCTGTCCTTTTAAGTGCGATGCAGTTAAGTCTTCACATTTTGAACTGAAAAGCTGCTAATGCTCTCACCGTCTCTTCTTTCTTCTCCGCAGATCCCACATTCGTCCACGCACACCTCATCCCAGACAGCGCTGAAAAGAATGATGACAAGCTCTACTTCTTCTTCCGCGAGAAAGCCTCTGAGATGGGCCAGAGTCCCATGACCCAGTCTAGGATAGGGCGGATCTGCCTGGTGAGTTATCACACCAGTCAGCAAACCTCATGTTGATCATCACAGCTGAAAGGTTTATATGTCTCTGTAGTGGTCAGTTATATCCTGTTGCCTGTTTCCTAGTCTCTTAGAAGCCCAGAGAAAAAGTTCCCCATGAGCATATGTAATTGCTGAGCGTGCAACTGTAAGGCACACCAATCACCAGTCAGAAAACAAAATCCCTGCTGTTTGCCTCCACAGCTAAGTTTGGAAAGCATTCTGTTATTTCTGTTCCTGTGGATGAAATGTTTGAACGGCAGAGTTTACTTTAGTCCACATCTGTATACATGCACAGACATCCATACAAAGAGCCATGTTTACTCAGCGGTGTAGCACTGTGGCCTGGAGTGTTGTTTTTCACTGAAGACAGACAAATAATGACACATAGTCAAAAACTTCAAACCATCTGTACACCGACTTCAGAAAAATGCCTCTCAAGACATTTCTGTGGTTTCACAATGCATTCCTAAAGTATGTAATTTACAAGAAATATATATAACAACAGTAAAATTCTGCAGCTATATTCATGGCTCTATGAGGTTATACTAAGGCACAGTGGTGCTTTGAGCTAAATGCAAACATCAGCATGCTAACATGCTCACAATGACAATGCCTTCTTCTGATGTGAAGCAGATATAATGTCTGCCATGTTCACCGTCATAGTTCAGTGTGTTAGCAAGCACTAGTTTTGCAGGTATATAGTCATAAACCAAAGAATTTGATAGACTAATCTCCTACCAATCATTTTTTAAACACACATCCCACCAGAAATGATGCATCGCCGTTATTTTCCTCAGTAGTAAGCATATGATGTCACCACCCCCAATATGAATGGCCACTCTAAAGACTTTCATTTATTCATTTATTTATTTGGAAATGTCTAGTTGTTTCCACCCAGGTTTAGCGACAAAGGTTGGGATATTGTCTTCTTTCTCTATTGGGCAAAGTGAGTAGAGACTGACTTGTGAGTCTATGAAAAGAAACAGAAACTTTTGACCTGAGAATGGTGTGAGATAAAAGATCAGGAGATCGGTGAAGTTTTTGCCATTTATTTTATGGACACCATGAATATCTGTATCGCATTTTACACAAATTCATCATATTTGTGAAGTTATTTCAATAAAAAAAAGTTCACTGAAGTCCTTACAATTCACTGAGCTTGGGTGGTATCTATTTTTTCATACTTTCATACCTTCCCGACATTTTACTGGGGTAGTTTACTGGGATTTGTGTAAAACTTGTATAAAATGACTCAACTCGACTCTACTCCACTGCAGATAGAACTCCCTCAGCATAAATGGAGCAGATCATGCTATTTCTGCATTTTGGAAACAACACAAACTCTGGATCTTTGCTTTGGTCTTGAGAAGCTGCAGCCTTTATTCACTGATAAACTTAAAGCGACACTGTATATTTACTGCCAGACCAACAACTTCACTGCTAACGTTTTCCTCCCTTCAGTACACATTCACCATCACTCTCTACAACTTGTTTCCCCATACTCGCTACGCTACTCTTACCAATCAGTAGTCTGCTGGCTGCTGTGTTTGCTGGCTTATCTTAATTGTAAGAAGTGAACCCAAAATACTCCCAAACAGGTATTCTTTTTTTACGAGTAGTCCAGTAACTTTATCCATGACACCATGTTTCTTGGCAGCGCTGCCTTGTCCACCAGTAGAGAGACTGACTTTCTGTGGCACATGTACATTACCTCAGAAAACTATTTCCATATATAAATAATAGAAACAGGAGCATCGGTTTTTTTGACTGTCATGAAAATCATACCCTCAGGATTTCTTAATACCCTGGTATGCTGTAATACCTACGTGCCTACGAGACATCTTCTGAGAAACATGAACATCTGTACAAAATCTTGTGCCAAGATGGTGCAATATTTCACAGACAGTGACTGATATTTATTTAAGGGCAAAGTTTTATGTGTTGGAGGATCATCAAAGTTTTTCAAACTGATCCTCTAGGGAACCTGAATATGATTTCCAAATTTCATGGCAATCAATCCAACAGCTGTCAAGATATTTAATTTCCGAACAAGACATGTCAACCTGCTGGTGGTGCTATAAGAAAAACCGGTGCATCAGTAACGTCAGTAGGCATCATCATCTGGGTACTATGAATGTTTGTACAAAATTCCATGTCGATCCATCCCATAGTTGTTGAGATATTTCAATCTGGACCAAAGTGGTGAACTGGGTGACCTTTCCTAAAGCCTGGTCCCCAGCATTGCTATTAAAAACAATGTCAAGCATGTTGTTTTGCTTCAGAAAGTTATGAAAACATGTCACCCTTTTACCAAAGACCACAAAAAACTTTAGAAACAGACTTCTCCCCTACTAAAGGTTACAGTAGATAAAGATAGATGCCAAATGTATGTCTTCCAGCTCTGCAAATCATTTGGATTCTGTAAAATGTGTTGATTTGCAGCCCATGAATCATTTTCCCAGGGCTTGAGTCTTTACCTCAGCAGTAGATGTTGGCTGACCTCCTGTGCAGATGGGCCAAGCTGAAACAGAGCTGATCTTTATTCATACAGGTCCAATAACAACAGACCCAGTGCAGTTAGTTTGGACGGTTGTTTCAAACAGCTGTTAGTCAGACGCTGGTCAGACTCTTCCCGCACAGCTGGATGGATGACTACTGTGTATCTTATACCAACAGAACGATGACGGTGGACACTGCTGTCTGGTCAACAAGTGGAGCACGTTTCTGAAAGCTCGACTCATCTGCTCAGTCCCCGGAGCTGACGGCATTGAGACACACTTTGATGAACTAAGTGAGTTTGAATTTCCCTGTTTAAGATTCTCTCTCCATCGCTGGGCCTTTCAGAGCATCTTTGGCATTTTCTTTCATCACTAGACATTATACCCTCATCGCCTCACCCGGCCTGTGTCCGCCACCTGTTGATCATTTACACTCTACTGTGATCTAAAAGTTAAAGCGTAATGTTAGTATTTTTCAGCCTGGACTTTATTTTTCCCATGTCCCTTCTGGGAAACTGCGCACCTTCAATGTCCACAAAAAGTACTTGTTTTTTCCACTGACAGGCTTCGTTTGTTATCATGAGTGTCTAACAACAGTATGGAAAGGATCAACCTTATTTTAAAAAACCATAAACAGCTGTTTTGTTGCTGTCATGAAACAAACCAGATTCCTTTTGAAAAACTTTAACATCTTCATTCAAACTCCAAAGAAACAAAAAAACTCACCAGCAATGTCTTGGCTCATCTTCCCACTGCTCCAACAATCACCAGCTATTAAAAAATATTGGGCGAGAAGCAAGAGGGAGGTCAGACATCAGAAAAACAGCAGGGAGAAATGGAGCCAGAATATTTTCACATCGACCTTGGTGAATAAAGGTTTAATTTATACCACACCAGAGCTGGTGATTGTTGGAAGACGAATCAAGATGTTTTTTGCTGAGTTTTATTTTGTTTCTTTTGAGTTAGAATGAAGGTGACAATGAGGATGGTAAACTTACAGTTTTACAAAGGGAGTCTGGCTAGTAGGTGATGGAAACAACTGTTTCTGGTTAAACAAAGTGTATTTTACTCACATTACATAAAATATCTTACTCTTGAAAAACAGGTCAATCTCTGTAGGGATCCTTTCTCTAACATTGTCAGCCACTTGGAAGAATAATCTGAGTCTTTCAGTGGCAAAAATAAGCACTTTCAGTGGATGGACTTCAATGATGGTGCACAGCTGGCCAGAGGGATTACATAGTAGTTTGGCTTTGCTTCTGCTGGCTACAGCGCTTGAACAACTTCAAAAAGTGTTGTCCCCATTAGTCACTTTGTCACAGAATCATGGGAAAGTATGTTTTTTAAGTTGAAAAATAGCAAATTTACCCTTTAACTTCAAAACCAAATATCTAAAAAAAAAAAAAACTTAATGTGGTGATTTTTACAGATCGTATTCCACAACTCAGGGAACATTTAATCCATCTGCTTAGAGCGCTTAGTGTGAAGCATACAATGGATACGTGACCTGACAGAAACACTCGCAGATGGAAAGTGAGAATTGTTACATGAGCGTGTAACTTCAGTTCATAACAAAGGTCTCCAGATGGACGTCTTGTTGACAGATTTGGTATCAACAAGTTTCTCACTGGTTCTCCTCACATTTTGACCTCCATTTGCTGTGCATACTTTCACCATGATGTTACAGTTTTAAGACCTTCTGCATTAACATCTACTCAGATTTTGCTGCAGTGTTTGAGCCAACAGCACACACACACACACACACGCACACACACACTCAGCAAGGCAGCATCTCCAGCAGTATGTGTCTGCTTATGTGCAGCAGTAGTGGGAAGAATCGCAGGGAAGCTGCAGCTTTAGATTAAGGTGTCACTGACTCATGCATGTTAAGCTTGACATGTCTATTCCTTTGAACGTCAACATGGCTCCTGTAGGTAAAGGTAAAAACCTTACTGTAAGACTGTGATCGTTTCAAGCAGCATCAACGTGTTTTGCAGAGAATTTGTGCTTAAAAATAACAAGAGATAGAAAAGCAAACACACACACGCATGCAGAGTAATCAAAGTAATGAGCAGCTGGGATCAGTCCGACCTCCTGCGGATCATCCCGGCCTGTCCGTCATTCACATGACTGACAGGATTAAGGAGGGATTTGTAGTATCCTTGAAATTAGAAAGACTGGTGGTATGAGCAGCAAATCTTTCACTACTTTCCACTGGTTTTTGCTCCATTTTAGTAGGAAAATATGCTCCCACTGGGAATAAAACTCTGATTTCACAAAAAGATTTAATGATAGAACGACTTAAATGACCAGTGTGTTGCATTTAGTGTAATTCAAAATCTGTATTCAAGTAAAAGTATTGTTACACTACTGCAAAATTACTCAACTACAAGTAAAACTACTGGTGTTACAAACACTTAAGTAAAAGTGCAAAGTATTCTTCTCAAAACTTAATTTAGTATTAGTTACTTTTTAACAGTTAATGTTCAATGCATCCTTATTAGCTACAAAAATATAGATGAAAGGTTCGGGTATTAATTCAAACTGTTGGCCTACTGAATAGTGAATTACAATTTTAAAAGTAAGTAAGTAGATTACACAGTGCAATGCATACTTAAGTAAAATTACCAAGTGCCAAAATAAATGCCTCATTTACAGTAATTTGAGTAGTTGTAATTCCACTGGTGGAATAGTGAGTTTTCAGGTTGCAACCAACTTCCCTGAACCTCCTCTTCCAGCGATTCCTATTTTCAGGTGATTATACACTAATGAAAACATACTAGATCTTGCGTACTGCACCTTTAACAATCCACTGTCAGCTGCAAGGTAAAATTTAGCCGTTTCATTTGTCCAGCTGACTAAATGGACTCAAGTTATACTTAAATTAATGTTGCTCAATCAAGTTTCAAGCCTTCTGAGAGGCCACTTTTTAAAGAAATAGCAGAAAATCAATTCAAATAAATTAAGATTACCCTCTGTGGAGAGCCATGTGTGACTCTTGGTGGGGCTACAGTCACTTTTAGTGCCACAGAATACATTTTCATGCCACATAATGAAAAAAATGAATTTGGAATAACTACAATGTAATGCACTTTTCTGAGAATTTGTGTCATTAAACATAAATCTTGTACAACATGTAATTTTGTTTTATGCATGTAATGTAATTTTGTGGCACTTAATGTTGTCCAAATTGAACAAAGTGGGTTTGCATTGAAAGCGTACTTAACATAATGAGATGCAGCATGTGACCTACACGGTGTTTTGTGTTAAATGTTGCACTTAAACACACCACATAGAAATGCACATACGTTTGTCTCAGTAATTGTTTTCATTCAGATGTGTTGTGACTGTATTAAATAATTCACCCAGTTACTGTGCATGAAGCACAGCTATGAGCTGAATGTACAGCAACATCTCCTCTTCCTGCTGTGATGATACTTTGCCAGTTGCAGATGTATGTCGTGCATTAAGAGCACTCTGTCAGTGACAGAAGAGTGCTCTTCTGTCAGCCTTGCTGTACCTTTAGCCGCCTCACCGCAGCGCAGCAGGTCAGTTGTAGTTCCAGTGCAGATGAGCACTCATGGTGAGGTCATCGTGAGCCCTGAGGTGCAGTGGAACATCCCACAGCTCTGCGGCCGTCCTCCCCGCAACCACAGACAGTCTGGTACAAATGTATTCTGTCTCCAGTCCTGCTGGTCCTGACGGAGCCCGACAGAGGCATCAGAGTGGTTGTATGAGGACTCGGGGGAGAGAGTGGAGTAGATTCAGATGGTGAGGCAGAGGCTAACAGAAGAGAAAGCATTCAGCGCTGCGCCGAGGGAGTGCAGAGGAATATAAAGAGACACACAGGCGCAAGAGAGATGAAAATGTCTGCCAGACAAAAATGAGAATGAATGTGTGGGCGATAAAGTTTTATTGCCTTTTCTGAAATGTAATTATGGAGTGAAACATTGTTTTTTCATTGAGTTATTTTTTGTCGCTGTAGACCACAAATCCCTAAATCTCTTTACTGTATATGGAGACATAGGTCCTTTTTGTTGTTGCTTTTTTGTTTGTCTTTCTCTGTTTTTCTTCTAAGTGGACATTTCAGCTGATACGATGGCTTGATACGACTCTTTCATGTCCAATACCAATATTAATACAACAACCCTGAGTATCTGCCGATGCCGATACCAATCCAATACCATCTTTTTCCCTGTCTTAAACAACTAATTCCTTAATACATTTGTTTGGAAGTGTTTTTCCTAAACTAGCCATCTGAAAACATAATGCCTGTGAAACAAATATTTTACTCCAATGAAGGAATAAATACGTAGCCCACAAAATGTTTTCTCAGTCATGCAAGACTGCTGCTTCTTTTTATTCAAACTTTTTCTCACATTGAATTTTTAGCAGCATTTTTGATTGGTCAGCACCTTTCAAACATTCAAAATTAAATAAATTGAAGCTCTTTGTTAAAATTAAATGTAAGTTTAGTTAAACATTTATGTAATAATTGAGACTAATGATTTTATCGGATTATACTTCTGATCCAGTTATTTTAGCCCATATCAGACTGATACCAATACTGAGTATTGGACCAGTGCCATCCCTAATTTCAACAACATATTTTAGGTTCACATCCTTTAGAGTGCTGGTTCTCAACCTATGGGTTAGGACCCCTAAGGGGATTGTGAGATCATTTCCAGGGGTTGCCAGATAGCTAGATAATGTTCTGAACAAACACAAACAAAAAGTAAAATATGCATTTTGTAATAGGGTTGGGTGATGACCGATGATATCGTTGCTGGGTCTGAAAGGGTCTTTGTCTTTGCACCGCTAGTCTGTAACTCAACATGGAAAAGTGGTGCAATGACCAACAGCAACAGCTTCTTTTTAACTTCTCTCCCAAGTGTCCAAAGCAGAACTTAAGCAACAACTCTATGGCAACTCTGAGGGGACACACAACCTCAAATAGAGAGGGCTTTTAAATCAGGATGTATGACGGTAGTGGTCGATACCTGACAGCGGTCGATGACTGACAGCCAGTCATCCTTTGCCTCAACCCTGTTTTGAAACATAAATTAACAAACTTGGCAAACTATTGGCATGATGGGAAAAGGAGGGCTGTATTTGAGATTGCACAATAGGTAGCTTTCATGTGCTATACAATAATCCTTTAACAGTCTCGGGCAGACTAGGGGTTGGGGATCGTGAACCTGATTATTCTGAGGAGTTGTGACTCAAAAAGGTTGAGAACCAGAACAGGTAACAAGGAGCTGATGATCCACTTTCAGTAGTTATTTGACAGTCCCTCTTCCATCCAGTGACAATCCATTGGGTGCATCACTCAGTTTCTCTTGTTTTTACTTTTCAAAAGCACCTTATCTATCTCCACTATGTGTTATTTCTATGCTTACAGCAATCAGAGATGTTTCTCTGCTAATATGACGCTGAGAGCGCCTCAAACACTCCATCTGATCTGACACATCAGAAACAAAAGTTGCTGTGACGCAACTTGTTCCAGTTCTCTGCTGATTTATTTCTTCTCTCGATCTGTAGCCAGGAGGCCTGTCAAACTGGCGTCAGATGGGTTATGAATCTCTGCTTTGTTTGCCAAAAGTTAATTTTTGCTTTAGTACGCAGCCATTACCTGTCATTTTCATACCTTGGCATGGAAGGAGATCTTTTTATGAAATGATTTCGAGCTCTTGATCAAAAGACAGTTTGTTGATTTTGCAGCTTTGCAGAGTCAGAAATGATGTTTTCGTACAAGCCATGTGAATTTAAGCTTCCTCATGTTTATTTTGTGCACTCTAGTCAACGCCAAGGGCACACGGATCAAATCACATGTTATTACAGCAACATTTTGTTCTTGTACATGCTGCCTCTCATGTTCATTCAGGTGATATCTGAGAGATAAATCTGAGTGAACGGCTCTACATTCTTACTGTTGTGTGCCAGATTTGTGTCTTGCTTCTAGCTTCACAGATAGCCATGAAAAGGACCTCAGGTATAAAAGAAAGGGGATGATTTCATGTCTTTTAATGTAATTGGTGTTTTCTAAAGACTTTTGAGTACAGATAATTGTTGTCCTTGTCTTTTCAAGGCCATTTAAAACAAATGATCTGAGCTCTTTTCACTAGTTTCCAATTGATGCACAGCATTAAATGGACCTATGTGTTCTATGTGTTATTCTACTCACCCTGACTTTAAATTTATTTCAGTTTTCTTCCTTCTTATTGTTTTTCCTTGCACTTTTCTCTCATTAACCCATCAGAGGATACGCAGGGTTCACAACTGCCTCAACCCCACAGTCAGTGGATGCATATGGCTCCTATTAAAGTCATGTTTCACCAGAGATCTCTATTTCACTTGTATTCCCTGCTGAGACCCTGAGACTGTAGGTTCAGCATTGGAGGAGTTTGGACTGAGGAGCTCATTGAGGCTGTGCTAACCACAATTCATGAGGAAGTTAAACTGCCCCCTTCTAGGAAGCAAAAAATCTCCATATGTCACAATTACAAATACTTTGGTTTGGAACCAGGTGGGATCTGGGAACTGGTGAAGCCTTGGATGATGATATAAGACACAGACACTAATATTTACTTAATATACCATGTTTTCTTTGTCTGACTGTTCATCGTGACAGTTAGTCTGCTATTGAGGCTGCCTTTTTCATCAGAAATACAAGGGTGGAATATAACCAAGAATATTTTCAGTTTAAACTTCTATACTGTTTTGAACTATTTGTATGTATTTCCATTTGCTTTATACTTCTACTCCTCTACATTTCAGAGGGAAATATTGTTCGTATTAGTACTTATTAGCTTCATATTAATCAATAGCTTTAAAAATGAGCTTGCTGCAGCCTATGAAAGAAAGAAAAGGCAGATGTAACACACAACCAAACACACAAACCCCTCCAGGTTCATGACTGACAACATGTGAGTCACAGATACACTTTCCTGTAGAATCGGTACTTTTGCTTTTGTTACCACTGCTTTTCATGGTTTGTGACTGTGACTAATGACTCTAAATTCTGTCTTTCTTTACCAGGGGATGTGTACATCCAGCCAACTCAAGACACCAAGAATCCTGTCATCTACGGAGTCTTCTCAGTTTCAGGGTGAGTGACTGACAGCTTCCTCTAACTCTCTAACTTTCATGCAGTTTGGAGGGAAGGTGTATTTTGGTTTCCTCCTGCAGTTTGTCTTCGTTCTCACGCAGCCTGGAGGTGTCAGCTCTGTCTGATATTGAAATGCTGTGTTGCGTACGGGCCGTCAGATTCACGCTACAAAGACAAAAACAGTGCTGTGAATGTGGAGCCCGGTGGGAGTCGTGCTCCTCAGAGAGACTGACTGAGCCTATAGTTCCTTATAGGTCAGCTTTGATAGCAAGTTGTCATTCAGCACACAGCATTAACATTCACAGGAAGCAACCAGACATGTAAATTGCGATTCAGGGAAAAGGAGCACACCGAGTCATAATAAACACGTCTTGATTAATGTATTTGAGGAACAAATACTGTTATTGTTTCCATCCTCTCCTCAGGCATCAGGCACTTTTAAGCCAGCTGATAAAAACACACGCCGTGCTAATGATAGAGGCCCGTGACAGGAGTTACAAACATAGTACACCCACCACACAGCAGCCAGAGCTGGAGCTCTGGCGATTCTCTGCAGGACGTGGGTGTTTGTATGTCAGTGTGTCAGACAGCTTGACTCTGGTTGAGTCGGTTTCAGAGTGTGTTTGTGCATCATGATGTTTCAGCGCGTTCCTGTAAGAGGCCGGCTGAGTACGTGGGAAGGAAGTAGATTGTAGCAGCCACAGAGAACAGCCGTAGTAATTATCTCAGGGAGTGAGTTAATCTGTATCCTCGAGCTGCTGTCTCTGTCTGTGTGTTCACCCTTCTTCTTCTTCTTCTTCTTCTTCTCCTGCCTGCCCGCCCTCCTACAGATCTGTGTTTAAAGGCTCTGCAGTGTGTGTCTACTCCATGGCCGACATCCGCATGGTCTTCAACGGGCCGTTTGCCCACAAGGAGGGGCCCAACTACCAGTGGGTGGCATACACTGGGAAGATCCCCTACCCACGACCTGGCACTGTGAGCCATACACAATAAAAAATCTGTCATTCTTTTTATAACAACATGTTTTTACTGCTAAAGGAATTTGGTAAATTGCAGGTCTGACAGTTTGATCTGTTTTCTTTTTGTCAATAGTGTCCTGGAGGCACTTTCACCCCCAACATGAAATCCACAAAGGATTACCCAGATGAGGTGATCAACTTCATGAGAAACCACCCTACCATGTACAATGCTGTATACCCAGTGCACAAGCGCCCCCTGGTGGTCAGAACCAATGTGGACTATGAGTTCACCACTATTGCAGTGGATCAAGTGGCAGCTGCTGACGGGAGCTACGAGGTGCTCTTCCTGGGCACAGGTCAGTGTTCTGAGGCCTTAACTCACATTATACAACACTGACATTTAAAATCAGTCAGTTAGGTTTAGTTTAGTTTGTAGTTTATTTGAATGGCAATTATGAATGACCATTCACAAACCGAAAATTTCAGTGCAAAGTCAAAATAAATGTATTTAAAATCTTTCAAAACATCCCAAAATCTTAATCATGAAGCATGAGAGAGAGAGCAGAGAGGGGAAGAAAGAGAGAGAAGTACATACAGACTCACAAAAACTTCAGCTGTTGTGTGTTTATAGGGTGAGCTGCAGGTGGGTGGTGATGATGGCCGTCTCTCCTCTCGGCAGAGTGAATAAAAATTATATCAAATCAAAGCTGTGGCAAGTGACTGATCTGTTGCTTAACTAAGGACTACAATTTATGAATGTATTTTTTAATACACTATAATTTTAATGTTTTTAAAAAACAGCCCAACTCATGGTAAACCAGCCCGCGTCCTATCCACCCACCCAAGCCTATTTTAACCCCCACAATGCAACACAAAACCACCCAATCTGGCAACACTGGATCTAATAATCCTCATATCACTGTGCATTTTGAAGTTCATTATCAGGTGTAAGTCTTTTAGTCTTTGTTCTCTCTAGATGCTTTAAATTCGGGGAACTCTCATAGCAGTTTATTTACAAAAACCAAACACACATTTTTAAGTGGATGTATAAAGTAAGTGCAGCCTCAGTATCAGGCTCAGGTCAGAGTTTCATGATTCAAAACATCAACAGGGCTGGAGTTCAGTATTCTCTCTTGCGTTTGACAGATCGGGGGTCAGTCCAGAAAGTGATTGTCCTGCCCAGAGACGACTTGCAGACAGAGGAGCTGGTCTTAGAGGAGGTGGAGGTCTTCAAGGTCTGGTGTTATTCTTTTTATTCCCTCTCTGTCTGTCCTTTTTCTACATTTTATGTATATTATGTTTGTTATCTGAGATAAAAAATGCTAACACACTGAATAACACCTGCAGGTTCCCACACCGATTACCACAATGAAGATTTCATCAAAACGGGTAAGTTACTTTGACTGACTTACTATTTTTCTGGCATATACAAAAGAACTTTAACAATACAACATAAATGATAACAAAGGGAGGCCTGGAGCCTAAGAGGTATATCGTGGGTCTCTCCCAGCTTCGGTAGAGCCATCATAATGAAAATAAAACTACTGATTCTGAGTCCAAGCATTTAGTTTCAAAACCTAAATCATTATTCTGTAACAAAAAGTCATTGCCAACCTGTAAAATGAAAATGATACCCAAAATGTCTTTATCTTATTATTTTATTTACTGATATTTACCTCTGTTCTTTTTAAATAGCAACAACTGTATGTAGGGTCAGTGTTGGGGGTGACCCACCTGGCTCTCCATCGCTGTGATGTGTACGGGGAGGCCTGTGCTGACTGCTGTCTGGCCAGAGACCCGTACTGCGCCTGGGACGGCAAATCCTGCTCCAGATACTCATCCTCACAGAAGAGGTGAGGATTAAGATGATACAGACGGGCCATGCATGGGATACAGCATTTGTTTGTGTGTTTATGACATTTTAATCCACAAGTATTTTTAAAATATGTTGAAGTTAAGCTTGTCATTTTTGCTTTGTTGATCTGACTCCTCTAGACGGAGCCGTCGGCAGGATGTAAAGTACGGCAACCCGATCCGCCAATGTAGAGGTTATAACTCTAACAGTGAGTATCAGGATGGCTTTGTATTAAGCCCATACAGTACACACAGTTTGCAAACAAAACACATGACACTAAAATGTAAATAGGAGGGGTGTTTTTTATTATTTATTGGCTTATTGTTCTAATTTATTTCTTACATACCTACTTGAGTGTGCTCTATCCATCTCTATCCATCTAGCATATATGTTTTATGTTCTTTATCAGCAATAATACAATGGACCTTCTACATGTTGTTTTATAGCCAATAAGAACACTCTGGAGACAGTTCAGTACGGGGTGGAGGGCAGCACTACGTTCCTGGAGTGCCAGGCCAGGTCTCCTCATATGTCTCTCAAGTGGCACCTGCAGAAGGAAAACAGCGACAGGAGAAAAGAGGTGAGAAAAACTGTAAAGCACATTTACCAAAGTTGTTGTAATAATCATTTCTGTGATGCAGGTGTAGTGTGTGAATCTATATGAATCAGGAGAAGACGAATGAATAAAGTGTTTAAATTTCACATTTAACACTAAAAGTGCTGGAATTTTATAACTACCAGATCTGCCTTGAGAGGTCATTTTAAGTCTTTGATTTTCAAAATCTCTCATAGTAAATTCCTAATAATGGGATTAATGTGTTTAATTTGTAACTATATCTTTTAAAAAAATGAAATAACACCAAAATTTAAATTTTGTAAAGTTTAATTCTGCATTTATCAATGTGCATGCCATAGTAAACCATAATGATAGCATATATTCACAGCAGTATTTTTCCATAGGCTAATAACCATCAGTGATCCCATTCAACTTTTATATTAGTCTAAAATAACTGAATGAGAAACAATTAAATGTATTTGATAAAAAATTTTATTTGAACATTTACAACAAATTTCCACCACAGATAATAATCATAGCCTACAGGTAAAGGATAAAAACAAGCTGATCTTAAACATAAAAACATATACAAGCATACTATATAATGTAATATGTAAAATAGTATGATAAAAATAAAAATAAAAAAGACTGAAAATAAAATAATATTTCCAGCAGGTGTCAAAGACTTTTGTTCTGTTTATATCTTTTCTGAACCTTGCACTGCTGCTGTTGTGCCAGTTTTGTATTTTTTTATTTTTTTTATTGTACAAAAAACAAAACAAAACTTGTTGGACACATTGCTATTTGTAGTAAGTAAGAGTGTCAAAATTTGAGAGCTGTAACAAAAAAAAAAATCAGCAGGTAATTGGTGCTGAGATAATCAGTCCCTCAGTAACAACTGTCTGCAGTCCATTGTGTTCCTCAAATTCAACAATTTAGTAAAGTAAACAATTTGTGTTTTATGTAGGAAAATTCATGGAACACTTGCTGAGTTTCTTTGACAGAGACAATGATAGTTGCTAGGCAACCAAGATGCATCTAAAACCTTGCAAAAAGGAAAAGTAATAATAAAACCACAGCCATTTCTGGCCCAGATAGGTAAAAATGATAATATTGTCTTTGTCTTTTGTGTAATTTGTATGAAATTTATTTTAAATAAAAATTCAGGCACATTTAGGAAAAGGCAGATACCAGCACATTGTAATTATAATTAAATAAAGTCTTTGCACATATAAATTGGAAAACTAACTGTCACAGCCATTCTAGTGTTAATATTTTCCTGTCTTTCCTTCCAGATTCGCTCAGAGGGCCGCATCCTGAAAACAGAACAAGGTCTCCTGATCCGCTCACTGCAGTCCTCTGACAGCGGCATCTACCAGTGCACATCCACAGAGAAAAACTTCAAACACACGCTTGTCAAGCTGCAGCTCGTGGTCCTCTCCAGTCGCACGGTCAACAGTGTGTTGGTGGAAACAGGCAGCCCTGCCCTCCCTCCTCTGCAGTCCAGCGCCTGGACTCCGAGCGCCGGGCAGTATAAGGACCTGCTGACCATCCTGAGCCAGCCGGAGATGGGCCTGATCAACCAGTACTGCCAGGACTACTGGCAGCTCGGTGAGGGCGGCCTCGGGGACAACAAAGCCAAAAGCCTCAAGGAGCTGAAAGACCAGAAGAAACCTCGCAACCGTCGGCATCACGATGAGCAAACGACTCCGGCTGAGACATGAGGAGCTGGATATTATACACCTCGTCATGCTCAAACACCCCCAAGTCTACCTGTTCACACGTCCTCCTAAACACTGACTCTGTAAGAAAAATCAAATTATCGTAACGGACGAGACAGATAACTGCAACCAAAAGCAACAGCATCAAACAGTTTCTATGTAACTGTTGGAAAAAATACACAATATTTATTGTAGGTTGTAAAAAGTAATTCTTTGTACCTATCTAGAAAACATGTTTTTTTGTGAATAGGTAAATCTGTGCAAATATTGTTGTTATTATTATATTATTGTTAGTGTTATTGTTTATTACAATGTGTTATTATGTTGAGAATATCTTTATGTTTGGTGTTTTTGAGAAACAGCAACAATAACCCAGGACGTTGGGAAGTTATCCACACATGGACAAAGGACCGATGGACATGTATTCATGAACTGTTAACGGCGACCATGTTGGATCACTTGACTGCAGGCAGTATTCAGTGTCTAAGCTGGAAGTCGAGTCACTCGAACTCCTCTAAACTTCTTCACCAGAACTCTACTGTAAAGCAGACAGTTTGTTTTTTACTGCGAGCTGTTGACAGAATGATGACGGCATTTCTTGGGACATGCAAGGATGAAAAGAAATGCCCGCAGACTGTAGCTGCAACAGTCACAAATTAATGAAAGGCCCTTTGCGGCAGGTAAGACGTCTCTCCCTTCATGTTGTGGTCCAGCCTGGCCTCGAGTAATGATGTTAACCCGCCCAAATTCTTCCAAAACTCAGTTGCTGCCAAGTGTTTGTTTTGTTTATATGTGAATATCACATCTCAATGTTGTATCCTTAACAAACGTGATCTTTGTGATAAGCTGTTTTCGGGGGGAAAAGGGTCTTTTAACGACACAAAAGCTGAAAATATAACATTGCCTTCTCTTTTCTCTTTTGAGATAAGAAATTCCAGCAGGCAGCTATATGTGAGTTTGTGACAGTTTGTGATAAATAAAAAAAATATTAGAGACAAAGCACCTTCTGTTGCCAAATTGGTAATCTTGATAAGCAGTAAATACTTCACATGTATCTGTGGCATTTGCAGTATATTCAGATAAGGCAGAGCAGCTTGTATGCTCAAAGGTTTATTTTTAGCTGTCCAACGTTGCATTCCTGCCAGTTTCATGCTAAATATTAGTTTCACTAAGTGAATATTAATCATGTAATAAGTCTACACTTCTTAGATTACAGTGACAGATGTGCTGATTTGCAGTGATTGGGAACTGACTGTTCTTTAGTCCTGCTCCGTTTCACTTTGTGCTCCAATAACAGTTGATCAAGCTTGGTGCCTCTGTTAGTTCTCTCTTTCCTGTTATCTGCGCTGATGTAGCTCCTCGGATGGTCCCATCACCAGAAATGGGATGTTGTTATTACAACTGTGGTGTTTTCTTCTGTAAGTCATGCAGCACAAACAACATGGCTGTGACTAAGGGGAGGTAGGTTAGGGTATAGTAAGATATATGCTGAATCCATTTATAGGCTACCTGAATTATTATCAGGGTTAATGCTAATAAATAATGTTTCCAATTATCTAGGTGATTTTATGTGGAAAGAAAATAACAGTTATAACCTAATACCACATTACCACATCATGACAAATTATATATGAGCATAACATTGACACGCAATAACTGAATTAAAAAGTCATCAGCCAAACATTTACTTTCATCTGCCATGTTTCTGTGTATATGACATCAACAGCAACTCATCTTACAAAATTTTCTCAGACTTTCCAAGTTGTTGTTCTGACTCAATTAGTTAGCTGGTTATCTAGTGTTTTCTAGCTAACTAGCTAGCTAAACTATATCAATCATTAGCTAGAAAGTTATTTAGAATTTGGCTTCAATTAGCTAACTCATATGTGACCATATAGCCTACATGTCATTTTTACACGTCCACCAGCAACATTTTTTAACCATTTCAAAAGTTTGATTTTCTTTTCAGCGTTGACAAGTCTAGCACATAAGATATCCAAGCGCATGAAAGAGAAAGTTGGCTGAGATTCCACTGGGTATGGAGTTTGCACAACTGTTATTGGACCACAGAGCAAAAAGGGGCGGGGCTTAGGAAGTGCCAGTCGACTACTTTAATTGGTGCTGTATTTACTGTGTCAGCCGCTTAAAAAAGACGAGACTTTCACACTACTTTTTTGTCAGTCCAGTGCAGTGCCATCCTGGTATCATTAGTGCCACAGACTTCATATAAAACTGTTTGTACTGAGCAACTTCCATACAGTAAAAGAAACTATGTCACAAGTACAACCACTAACAAGCTGATTACCACCAAACCTGAAGAGAAACATGTACCAAAATCTTCAGAAGGTGGCTTTTCATTGTGCATGGCATGTACAGTGTATGTATACGGTATTTGTCTAAAATGCTATGTTGCTGTGGATGTCAGTGAATGTCTTTCTTGTTGTGGGAATATGGAAATACTATCAGTGCAAGAAAGATGTGCTCAAACCTTCTTATGGTGGGAAATGCTGAAAGTACAGAAAGGTCAGATTGTGATTTTAAATCCTCTCTTGCTCTCTCTCTCTCCTCTCTCTCTCTCTCTCTCTCCCTGTATGTCTCTCAGTCTTTCTTTCTCTCTTGTTCTTGAAAACTTTGCAAAACAAATTTGCATATATTTCAAACACGTGCATCTATTTTATTTTCTCTGTTTGGCAGACTTTGCTCTGGGTCATTGAGGTAAAGTAATGTATGATACAATGCACAGTTGATGTTATTGTAATGACTTGTAAAAAATTACTATCTTTTTCTTCCTCATCAATGTTGCTGACTAATAAATTAAAGCTCTATATTTTATAATAACAGAGGTTCTGTTTTGTTTCCCATTAGTGAGCTAAGGCCTGGCCTTATGTGGGACGCCTTACCTTAGCATTTTTATCCCTTGTTCTGTGTCCCACATATTGAGACAATGTCCTACATTTTTAGCAGCTCTAGTTTTCAAAAGTCAAACCACTGCAGGACAAACTATTTTCTAAAATCTGGCTTTTATCCAGTGGTTTAGAAGAGAGCAGGGAAGGCTGTCTATCACTGCTCCAGTCAATTAGCTTGCATTATTATGTGACACACACAATAACACAAACACACTAACTAATTGAGGTTAACGGTGGACCACGAGTCCCATGTTCTACGAGATAAAATTTTTCCAGGAGTCTGGTGGCTTTGGAGAGTGCAATACAATACAATACAACACAATACAATACAATACAATACAATACAATACCTCATACAACTGCACTTAAAAAAAAAAAAAAAATCCATTTAATGTGAAAGTAACATTTTGCTGTTGTATTTGATCACAAAACTATTCTGTTAATAATTTTACAGTTTTCAGTTGTTTAACATATAACCTATTATCATATTTATAAGTTCATCATCTGTTTCCTATTTGTAAAGTAACTAGTCGCTACAGCTGTCAAATAAATACAGTGGATTAAAAGTACAATATTTACCTTTTGAAATGTAGTGGGGTAAAAATGTGAAGTGGTATGAGAAGGAAATGTTCAACAAAAGTATAAGTACTTCAAATGTGTACTTAAGTAGAGTACTTGAGTAAATGATTCAGGAGCTTTACTCATGTTGACTCCACAAAAGAGCAAAATAAAGTTAAAGTGATGATAATAAGCTTAATTTACAGAGCAACTTTCTAAACAAAAGTGCTCCTGTATGTGAGGGGAAATGCAGTGCAGCACTCACACAGACACACACTTTACATGCTTGCATAGATAATTGAAAGTGAGCAGATTAGGATCCTTAACCAGCTTCAGATTGAGGTCAATGAGATCTGTCAGGTGAAACCGCAAAGCTCTTTAAGCACTTCAGAGCTCTCCCTTCAGTCTGTGTGTATCCTTTAAGAAATGTCAGTGTGTTTTTCTTTAGGTTCAGACTGAGAGGTCTGCTGCTTATTTAGCTCACTGACCCCATGTGCTGTCATTGTTGTATTGTGGACCAGAGACCAGTTCTTCTGTTTTAATCCCTCTAATGGATTACCTTTTTACAAACGCCAGACATTCAAGTCAGTTAATTCCATCTTTGGTTTAACATCTGGTTTGATTTCTATATTTCAGAGCTGATGTGAGGTGAATCTTGTTTTACGTTCCCATCTATAGGCCCAAACACTCTTTACATGCCTCTGTTGTAAAGGCCCCTCAGAACAGCATAGAGAGATAAGCACTTGAGCCGATGTTCATCTTCCGCTGAGCACAGCAAAGTCCCCCTAAAGGTTAGATCACTCCTTCCCTGATGTATGTCTGCCTCTCCACACACCTTTCGCTCTGCCCTAAAACACCCCTGTCCTTGAACTCCATTGGCCCTCCTCTGTCAGGTGGGCAGAGGATGCCCAAAATCCTCTCCTAAGACAGGAAAATACACCGGCATCCTCCAGTGTGTGCTGCGGGCGGTTGAAGCATCAGCTGCACAGTTGACGGCAAAGTAGGCGATCACCTCGGACCTACTTCCATTTTTCCTGACACTTGGCTTTTGAGCAGAGGGGCCCCAAGCCAGGAAAAGTAGGATGGGGGCTGGAGCGAGCGCCGAGGAGAAACGCTCCAGGGAGCTGGAGAAGAAGCTGAAGGAGGATGCCGACAAGGATGCAAGAACTGTCAAGCTGCTGCTGCTAGGTAAAGACAGTCAAACTGGATGCAAAAAACTCATTACCATGGTAACACATATTAAAGGCCCCATGAGGCTCCATGGTGAAGCTATTGTTTTTTTACCTTAAATCCTACAAGAGAAATAGTTAACCAGTCTGGAACATAATTGTAACCTCTTGTAAAATATTTTGCTTTAATCTTTCATACAATTTTTTTCCAAGTTATTAACACAAACATGCGTTGTTGCCTGAGGTTTGTTATGGTCTGAAAAAAAAACTTTAAATATGTACTATATTTGCAGAAATTTAAAAGTCTGTTCATTTATATTCCCTGTGAAGAAAACAAGTGACATGTTTGAGTCAGGGAAAGTCTTAATAACCTGTGTCATTGAAGTGCTGAGACACTTTGATAATCACTCAGCCCAATCCTTTGTTAATCCAGAGACAACAGGTTCTTCAACACAAAGGGCTTAACCCTGAAGGACACAGACAGATACTCTATCTACTGCCCATCCCAAACAGAGCTTGTGATGCAGCATTTAAATACGATAATCTAAATTCATCACATGCGCTGTCAGTGGTTCTCAAACTGGGCTTTCATCATTTCTTTTTTTAAAGTTGGAATAAGGGAGGAAATAGGGTTGATCATTTTGACTGACTGCTATTTAAAGTTTATAGTTTACTGATCCTAGTTTGATCATTCATTGACTATGAATTATTGAAAACCTAAAAATAATTTTAAAAAAGAAAGAAAGAAAGAAACACTCAGGATTCCTCAAGACAAAATCGTCTCAAATTGTGTGTCTGTGGCTTAATGTGCATCTATTATTATGGTCCTTGACATGAAAAAATTTGGGAAATTCTGCATTACATAATAAGCTGATCAAGGAGGACAATTTGTAAGATGTTTTTAATCAGGTCAGTTTCTGCACACCCAAATATCTGTATATGTATAACAATGTTGGATTTGAAAACCCAGTAAATTTAGGTATAATCTGTTCTGAATATCTGCCCGGTTGTTATATATTTATGGTTTCTAATTCAAATTGGCAGGGAAACATGATTTTACATTGCCAGAGCAAGTGTAAAAAAAAAAGAATAAAAGAAAACAAAAGAAAAATGTACAATAAACAGAAGAATTGTCAATTGCTCTGCGTCATCGTCTCCTCATGACCATGAAGGTCAGGGACAGGAAAAGTTCCCCCTGACATCAGCTTTGAACAAGATTAGACCTGAAGTAAGAAGTATTATGACCTGTCTGATGAATGCCACCAGGTGACCTGCAGTTAATGTCAGTCTCCTCTCACATGAAGGAAAACAAATAAAAGCACCAAAACAATGGTTCAGAAAAAGTCATATTTCTCACAAATTGTTAAAATGTTGAAAATGTTGAAAATTACATATTTTGAAATTAGAACTACATTTTTCTTTTTTTTTAATATAGGTGCTGGAGAATCAGGGAAGAGCACCATCGTCAAACAGATGAAGTGAGATCATTTTACTTTTTATGTTTCGTTTTCATTTCTTCTGTTGACTGTAAACCTCACACTAATACTGCCTTTTCTCACCAGAATTATCCACAAAGATGGTTACTCGCTTGAAGAGTGCTTGGAGTTCATCACCATCATCTACAGCAACACCCTGCAGTCCATCATGGCCATCGTCAAGGCCATGAACACACTCAACATCGGCTATGGCCACGCTGATCAGCAGGTAGGGACGGTTAGAGACAGACTTCAGTGTGTTTAGCTTAAATCTAGCAGATCGCTAACTTGTGTCGTGTCCTTTTGCGCCCTGCAGGACGATGCCAGGAAACTCATGCATCTTGCAGACACCATCGAGGAGGGCACCATGCCTAAGGAGCTGTCAGACATCATTCTGCGCCTGTGGAAGGACTCTGGGATTCAGGCGTGCTTCGACAGGGCCTCTGAGTACCAACTCAACGACTCTGCTGGATAGTACGGATTCACCTGATCTGAGATTTAAAATTTATACACAATAGTCTCACATTATTGTTTGTAACTGAATGAGTGTCATTTTTCCTCAGCTACCTGAATGACTTGGAGCGACTGATCCAACCAGGCTATGTGCCCACCGAGCAGGACGTGCTGCGATCAAGAGTGAAGACCACTGGTATCATCGAGACCCAGTTCTCCTTCAAAGATCTCCACTTCAGGTGAATCAGCGCAGCATTTCTCAAGAGGTTAGCATCAATAACTCATCATCAGGGCTGATAACATATTTCTGTTTCCACGCAGAATGTTTGATGTGGGCGGCCAGAGGTCAGAGAGGAAGAAGTGGATCCATTGTTTCGAAGGCGTCACCTGTATCATCTTTATTGCGGCTTTGAGCGCCTACGACATGGTGCTGGTGGAGGACGATGAAGTGGTATGATAACAGCTGATATTCTAAACTATTTACTCTTTTTGGACAGCAGTTTATTTGAAAGGCTCCTCACTGAAACTTTACAAACAAATGTTTCTTTCAGAACCGAATGCATGAAAGTCTGCACTTGTTCAACAGTATCTGCAACCACCGTTACTTCGCCACCACCTCCATCGTACTCTTCCTCAACAAAAAAGATGTGTTCATTGAGAAGATCAAGAAAGCTCATCTCAGCATGTGCTTCCCTGAATACGATGGTGAGGGAATTACAAACATTTAAACTAGTACATTTAAGAACACCAGACTAACAAACTGAAATGTGTCCCTTTGTCTTGATATGTTCTCAATAAGGCCCCAACACCTACGAGGATGCTGGTAACTACATCAAACTGCAGTTCTTGGACCTGAACATGCGTCGAGACGTCAAAGAGGTCTACTCTCACATGACCTGCGCCACAGACACAGAGAACGTCAAGTTTGTGTTTGACGCCGTAACTGACATCATCATCAAAGAAAACCTCAAAGATTGTGGTCTCTTCTAAGAGCCACGCTGAGACGCCCAATAAAGGTGAGAAAAGTCTGGCCAGTGTTGTAATGATGTTTCATAAATATGGAAGCCAAATTTGACCAATGTCATGAAAAAAAAATCTTTTAATCCTTTTATTTTAATGAAAAACAACCTTCAAATTATGACTTAATCTCATACAATAATGACTTAGTATCATAAAATGGTGACTTAGTATAGCAAATGATTTAGCATCTTAAAATTATTACAGAATCTCAAAATAATGACATAGCATCTCAGAAATGGCTTAGTATCACAAAATAATGACTTAGCATTTTGAAATAATGACATAGCATCATGAAATAGTGACTTAGCATCTCAAAATAATGACTTGGTATTGGAAAATAATGAGAACCTATATCAAAATAATGAGTTACTTATCTCAAAATAATGGCTTAGTATTTACATCATTATTCTAAGAAGGTTTCTCATTATTCTGAGGTAGTAGGTCATTATTTCTCAATATTGAGTCAATATTTGTGATACTAAGTTATTATTTTGTGAACATTTCTCATTATAACTTACAGAACCTTTAAAAAGAAAAAGAAAAACGTTGGCAGAAATGGGCTTCCATATAAAAACTTTTGGACGGGCTAATTAAACAGAGTGACTTTCCTTCTTTTCCACAGGGTGATGTTGTAGCCCAGTCACATTCCACGTACCCCTTCTACATTCAAACTGAGGGCTGAAGATGAAAACTGCCACCTCAAACAGCTATCCTCAAACTGGCGAACGCAAAAAAATAAAAATCTAATTTGTTGTGTTCAAATCTAAGTTGTAGCTTTGACCAAAGACTTCAGGTCAACTAAGACCAGAAGACAGCTCTTCAGTCAGAAAATCCTGTACAGATTTCAGATGAGTTGAATTTTAGTCAAGCTAACTTTTCTCTCGAGTCTCTTGAACTCGTCTTTGGAGGGCTATGCAATCTGTAGTTAAGACATCAAAAGCTTCTGTCAGCATAAAGTGATTTCTTCTCACATGTACTAATGTGAATAGATGTCAGGCTTATGCATCATCTCTACGCTCCAGTAACCGGTCAGTAAGTTATACAGCCAAGAATCAAACAAGAGAGCCTCACCACCTGCAGACGCACTTCAACTTTTGTTAAGAGAATTAAAAATAACTTGTCACTAGAAATGGCTTTAATATACAGAAACTCTACATTACAGTTTGAGACACATTTCAACCAGGTAACAAATTGAATTTTTAAGGAGAGTGTTAGGATGTAATGCAATGAATGTACATGTTTTGCAATAGTTGAAAAGGGCCAGTGTATATAATCAAACAGTTTTCTGTTGGACAGATCATGAAGTATGGTGATACCATGTGGATTTATAATACTGTCAAGTGGTAGATGTACGATACTTCACCTGAAAAGTCCTTGTCTAAAAGTGAAGTGAATCTACAGGCTTTTGAGCCAACTATCCTGTACAGAAACCAATAATTGTAAACCTTGACTAAACCTATTAAAGCTTCTGTAGAAAACTTAATAGTTTTACATTTTTCACAAATAAAGACCAACACAGCAACGTCTTGTTCTTAATTTTTCATTTATTAATTTCACAGAATATTTCCTTTTCTAGAATTAGGATTGGCAGCCTTTAATTTCAGACTAAAGCTCAAAGGAATAGTTTGACACTTTGGGAAATACTTTTATTTGCGTTCTTGATAAGACTTAGATGAGAAGGTGGGTACAATTTCCGTGTCTGTACGGTAAATATCAAGCTAATGCTAACAGCTGCTTACAGTTGTAGCTTAACACAGAACAAGGCTGGAAAAGGGTAAACAGCTTGTCTGTCTCTGTCCAAACACCAAAATCGCTTACAAGCACCTCTTCAGCTCACCAATGAACACATTACAGCTTGTTAATTTTTGTACAAATTAGTCAAAGGAGCTATAGCATGTTAACTCATGAGCTTTAGAGGTGCTGGCAGGTAGAGTTAAACTAGCTCATTACCCATTTCCTGTCTTTGTGCAAGGCTAAGCTAATAATGATGCTGCCATCAAATGTACTTGTGGGCTTGTGGTTACGACATGGAAAGTTGTGTAGATGATATGCTATGCTTAAGTGATTAAGTCACTGCTGCTAGGCAACAGCAACATGGACACTAAAACCGTTGACGTCACGAAGCAAGTTAGCATGTGGGTAACACAACGCAGCAAAGGCACGATGAAAAAATGAGGCCATTGGGAATATCAACATTCTCCTCATAGATTATAAAACTGAAAAAAAAAAACCTCAATTGATAAAATTACAGTGTATTAAATTACCATCCACTAAAAAATTTACTCAGAATTGTTTATCTAATCCGAGGAGGGTTTAATACGATGACTGTACAGAGGAGTGCAACCTTGAAAAAAACTGTTGAAGCTTTTTGTAAACAACCAAGATGGCTGCCACTGATGTGGAGCTGTTTCTGTTCAGATACTTGGTCAGTATTAAATGAACTGGATGGTATATTTTTTTTAAAAGTAGGAAAAAACAACTGCACTTAAAGTGTTTGCTGTATGTTTAATTTACCTGTACACTATGTCATCCATTTCAATGCTCTGATTGGTTGTGGGTCTATGCAATTGCATCAAGAGTCATTCTGGTCAGCACTCACTGATGCCAAATCAAACATGAGACAAATTTGCATTTGCATTACCATTTGTCCAATGACTACAGACTGCCAGACTGGTATCAAGTGAATAGATAAGCTTATTTTCCAAAATGTCAACCTGTCCATTTAAAGACATGATAAGACTGTTCAGCCAATTTGAAAACTCAAAAAGTTTAAACACTTCAGAATATGAACAGCTGTCTCCCAAAGCCAAACAGATGCCAGTGTTGTGATGTAATCAAGCCATGCAGCCTGAAGTCCACTCAGGATGAACCAGGCCAGAAGAAAAAACTCAGACATCACAGTTAAGGACACATCATACACATTTTGCTTCTGCGTGGAACAACAATGAATATTCACAGTACAACTGTACCTCAGTTCAGTGCAGTTATTCTTTGACCTCAGACAACCAACTTGTAAGATTTGCAATATAAAAACGTAAAGTCTATCCTAAGACATTGTAGGCAATAACATTTCAAGAAAGTTTTATTTTATTATGAAAGCATTCATTGATTTTTGTTTTTCCTTTAAACCCTGAGTTATCACCACATGACGATTAATTAATAAGGTATGATGATGTGCAATTAAGAGAAGGAGAAACAGCAAATGACAACTTCCATCTATTCTTAACAAGAAAAAACTACGAAAGAGCATTAGGTCCAGGCCTAAGGGGAAAAAATGAGACAAACAAGATTTTGCATTTTGAGAAAAAAGATAAAATGTCAAGAATTAAGTAAAACTCAGAATTAGTTCCCAGAATAATTAAAAAAAAAAGAAAAAAATCAGAGGAGGAAGTTGTTTTTTTGAGAATAAAGTCAAAATGTCAAGAATTAAGTTGAAATACTATTTCAAGAATGAAGTCAAAATGGTACCTCAATATTATTCTAAAAATGCAAAAAACAAAAAACAAAAAAAAACAAAAAACAAACAGTGTTTGTTATGCCTGGCACCAATACTGAAAGTCTGACTTTATCATCAACATTTCGACTTTATTCTCAAAATGCATCTCATCTTTTTCCCTTATACTTGTCTCTAATACTCTTCCATAATAAAACTTTACAGAGGAATGATGGAAAACAAACTCGTTTCCACTCATTATCGTTAAAAAATACATTTTATGGCTTGTTTCGTCAGGTCTAAAAAAGGAGCTTTACATTGATGTCGTAATCAGTGTAAAACTGTACATACACATGGAATGACACCTATTGTGCAATATCAACAGTGGCCTCCAAAAATACTTGACAATGTTATGCACAACTAATTTGCACTGAACAGCATCCAAGAAAGACCAAGAAAAACTGAAGGCACTTTTAAAACAGCAAGAGTCCACCTGAACCTCGGTCATTATCTGTTAATGTGCAGCCCTTGTTTAAAAGCACTGATGTAGTCAAGTGAATCAACTGCAAAGAGGCACTGATCATCATGTTTAGAGAGGTGAGTGTTATTATAGGCTATGCATTTTACAGATGTGTGGCTAGATGGCACTGTTCCCATAAACGCAACATTACGATTCACAGCTCAGCTGTAGTTTCAAACACACAAACACACACATTCACACAAACTCATACGTGAACCAACGCCTCAACAGACATTTTTTTGCTCCATAAAGTAATTCTAAAATCACTTACACAATCTCCTCATTTTCCAGGAGAAAAGTTGTTCACCTTTTACTTAATACAGCGAGTGATTGAGCTGCTTTCTCAGGTTTGCTTTAATGTCAGTTTCCCATTTGGATCCTGAGCAGCAGAACAGACGGGATGGGGATGGATGACCAACAGTGGATCCCTTTTGATCTCACTGCTTCTGCACCTGAGGGTGTGTGTGCTGCTGAAGGCCTGTTCATGCATCCTCTTACTCAGAAAAGTCCAACCATGTGATCGATCTGCCTCATGTAGATGCTCTTTAAAGGCAGAGTGTACCGTCGCTCCTTTGGGATCCTGTTGCACTGCAGAATCAGAGAAAAAGGAAAGAGGAATGCATCATATTTTAAGGAAATGTTTGGGGGTTTTTTGAGAAATGTTCTGGTTACATTTGACACTGAAAATGGTGAGCAGTGAGGTGGGCTGGGCCTTACATTGCTGATGTTGCTCAGTGGAGGTCGGTTGTTCGGCTCTCTCTCTGTCTTCCCTCCATCATCACAAGGAAACAAGTCTTTCCACTGTTTCTCCCTGAAGCGCTTGTCTATAGGCACAACATGGCCCTCTGTGGTGAAGATGTACTTGTTATCAGATTTGTGAAGTGGGTTGTCCTCATCAAAAAGCTGCAAAACAAGATAGAAATTCTTGTTCATACAACAGTATGGAGAGAGTCGAGCCAAAAGTGGGAATGAATTTTATTCTGACAGTGGATGGGTGACACTAACAAAATCAAAAATGATCATATTTTTGATTAAATACCTTGTCAATAATATTGTGGTGTCATTTAAAGGGTATGTGATGATGTTAATAATGAATTTATTATTTCAGTAATTCATCAGAAAATTAAGCAAGCTCTTTTCCAGCGTGTCAAATGTTGGGATTGCCGGTTTTATCTGTTTTATATCACTGTGAGTTAAATATCTCTGGGTTTGCACCCGCTGGTTCAAACAAAACAAGCGATTTCAGTAGAGATGAAACATATGAAAATGTCATAATATGATTACAGTGGCCAAAATGATCTTGGTTATCATTATTTTGCAGCAATGATACTGAAATCATCTCCCCAAGTTTTAAAATCTTTCAGTGATTTGTAAAGGCATCATGACCTTTGATGTCGATGTTTTCACTGATGCATTTGATTCTGGACACTATTTACTGTTCATTTTTAAAGCACTGTAATCAAACAGTTTTAATGATTATTAAAATTTCAAGCGGTAATACTAATTGTGTGGAATTGAGCTCTGGGAAATTGAGATAGACATTTTTTGCAGTTTTTTCATTATCTAAGAAAATCTGAATTAATCTATTAAAAATACATAAAAATACTTTACAAATACTTTCTTTACAGCAATAATTTGAAATATAAGAATTTAATGAAAAGGCAGAGAGTTCAGATCTCAGCCTGTAATTTAATTACATATTTTTTCTCAGTAGCTGTAACAGATTATAATTGCATTTATTTTGTAATTTAACTGTAGTTTCCCAAACACTGCTAGCAGATAAGCCTTGTTTTTAGAATAGTTGTTGAAGACAACATCCAGCCCCGACTGGCCTGTGAGGAGGAGTGAGGTAGCAGTTGGTGTACGTTAAATAAAGGTGTTTCAACGTTTTTCAAAAACTATGAATCACTGAAGCAATGAGTGGTTCTTGCGCATAAGCAGACAAGCTAAAGCTCCACTGGTATGTTGCAATAGCTAGTATAAATATATATAAAAACTATATCTGGTATCACATTATGGCCTGATATCACATTGTCATATCAATATATAAAAAACTTCTGACATGCTCAGCCTGTAACTAACTAGGGCTCCGGATAACAATTATTTTTATTATCAATTAGTCTGCAGAATACTTTCAAAATTAATCAGTCTATAAAATGTCAAAAAATTGTGAACAATGCTCATCACAATTTTCCAGTCTAAAGTGATGTCTTCAAATCCTGTCCAACCAACAGTCCAAAACCCAAAGACTCTTCACTTACGATCATAAATGACAACGAAAAGCAGCAAATCCTCACGTTTAAGAATGTTTGTTTTCCTTGAAAAATGACTAAACAATTATTTGATATCAAAATCATTATTTGCCAATTAATTTTCTTTCTATCCACTAATTGATTAATCAACTAATCGTTGCAGCTCTATAACTTACCAGGTAAAGGTATTTGCATGTCTCACTGAGGAAGAAGCTCTCCATGCGATCTTCTTTGGATTTGTCCACGACATGGTGGAGAGTGGCGTACCCACATCTGGAAATGGCACAGTTAAGGTTAGAGAAGACTTATCAAAGCATCATACAACTCCCAGTTAAGGTAAATATTACATGATCCACACCTGACTTTGGCATTTTTCTCAAGGCTCTGAAGAATATCCATTCCAACGTGCAAATAGAAAGGATTTTTGGTCGCCTGCAGAGAAGTAAAGTGAGTGAAAATTAACAGTCAACAAACCACCAAAACTGATGCTGAGTTTCGACTTGTCAGAACTGTTACCTGGTACAGCAGATAGGTCGACTCCACCAGCTCTGGTCTTAAAGGGTAGAAGAGCACATCAGGAGCCTGCAGCTGCCAGTTGTATCTCTCTGGCAAAGCCCCGAAGCGCTTCCAGATGGCATAGTAGAAGGCATGCAGGCAAATAGCATTATCTACATCACCATTCAGCACCTGGTTCACAGAGAGGAAACACCTTCCTTTAGTTGAACACAGAGCGTCTATATATATCAGCGAGCTCAATGGAGACTTCTTAATGGTACAGTTTAATCAAATTTAATAAACATCGAATGTCAAAATACAGTTGTGCTCTTTTGCGTACCCAAAATATACATGTTGTCAGTTCAAAATTACAAGTAAGGAAAATGAGAATAACTGGTTGAGTTAAAGAACATTTGTCCAAATACATTTATTAGTGTAAAAATAATATATATATCCTTAATTATATTAATCATTATAACTGCCCTACAGCCAGAGTCTGAAATGATATACAGTACATCAAAGTAGAATGCCAATGTCCTTGCTTAAAGTCATTTAGACTCCTGTATTATTATTGTGATTCTCTGTTTTTATAGTTTATACTTTGATTTTAAATGAAAAGGTAGATTGGTGTAGATTGGACTGATGTTTGTCCACTTTTTATAGCTTTTTTTTGTCCACCAAATTGGTGGACTGGACATGCAATATCTCCTACACATTATTTAGTTAAGTATTTATCTTCTGAGTCGGGCATGTGCGAGGTACTGTGTGGCATGAAGCATCAGTTCAAGTTGACAGATGCAATGCCATGAATGAGACTTGCTTTTAAACACTGGAGATTAACAGTTAAACAGAAGCACTTGAGAAAGGGTTGAACCCACAGAAACTGTAGTGTCTGCAGGTTGGCTAACTCGCCAGCTTGCCCATGCCACCCAGACCGGTGACAAAGTTTACAAACACGACTAGCAAAAAAACTTAAGTCTTAAGTAAAGCTTTCAATAAATTCATATTTAAGAGTTTCATAAACAGAATGCAAAACTATATAATACTTTTTAAGGCTGCATTTGTAAATGTGATTCTAAGACATTTTAAGGAACCTTTGCCACCCTGCACACATTTGATCTCATCTGTTAGGGTTGAGAATGTAAAATCTAACCTGCAGCCCGGGAAAAAAGGCCTGAAGGGAATCAATCCAGGTGTTCATTATCTCCCCGCTGAACATGTTCACATTGACGTAGAGAGGCGGGTCACCCTCTCCTTCATTACATGACTCTCTCCTGGAAAAACACAGAGGCAGAGGAGGTTTCACAATACATCATACTACCCAGTCAATCAGATAGTGA
The DNA here is from genome assembly GCF_056507025.1 of Lutjanus erythropterus. NCBI lineage: Eukaryota > Metazoa > Chordata > Actinopteri > Lutjaniformes > Lutjanidae > Lutjanus > Lutjanus erythropterus. The sequence continues at coordinate 27,865,524 of NC_139318.1, forward strand.
AGGTTATGTCCCTTGCTACTATCTGTGGTTGCTGAGGAGGAAGAGATGCCTGATGCCCTATCAGATATCTCGCGACAGCCTCCAGTCTCAGAATTCAACTTTCCACATCCTTCAGTAAGACAAAGAATACTGGAAACCGTCAGCGGTTTCGTTTCCTCTTTTCTCTGCCAATGCCAGACACTCAGATGCTACGGTTTACATATGTACGCACATTTACATATGTGCGACAGTTTCACGTTTCAGGTGCAACCTCGCATGAAGCTCCCTAATGCTGCCAACACGCCCAGTTACTTTCATACAGGCTGCAGTATCACATTCTGTCAGTGTAGCACTCACCCCCTCCTCATGTGGTTCTGAATGCTCTCATAAGCAGCCTGGAACATTCTGTAGTCCTCTTTCTCACCAAAAAGGATGTAGGATTTGAGCAAATACTCATAGAAGGAGTCCATACCAGCTCCTAGACCACTCTGTTTGCCAACCCACTGGCCTGTTTGGATGTTAACTACATTTCCTAGAGAAGAACAGACAGAAGGTCACTTTAAATTCTGTGATAACTGTAGGCATTATACTAACATGCTATGGACTTGAAGGTATAGGTTGGATTATTTGAAGTTGGGTTGTATGTGGCACTTATCAATAGTCAGTGTATTAGGTACAGTAGATGCCATTGCAGAAGTACCCATGTAAGAAGCTAAGCAATGAATGGCTGTGGACAGGGTCAGCAGCAAAAACCACTTAAAACAGGTACAACTGAAAAAAAAATCAATAGTGGTTTAAGTGAACACTACATTGCCGTCAAACTGCCTTTTCATGATGGGAAACCGCATCACACAAACCAAATATTGGTCTACCAACCATACCAACCAAATCCAAGCAGCGAAATCAGTAACTTTACCTTGCAGAGCACAGGAGGTGCTGGTCTACCGCTTCCTCGATCTGTTAGATCGTTTGTGTCATTGCGTGACATAAGTCTTTTACCAGAATGGTTCAGATTCACCCCAGTCACACAATAACACAAACAAACTAATATATCAAGGCAAAGATAGACCAGCAACTCCTCCGTTCTGTGGGGTAAAATGATTGATTTTGCCTATGGACTTTGGTTGGTTTGGAGAGAACAATATCTGGCTTATAAAATGGCAGTTTCCTGTCAGAAAAAGCTGTCTGGTGGCAAAGTAAAGTGGTGAAAATATTCTAAATATAACATGCACTTAAACAGATACTGATCTTTTTTTAGGTGGAACCCTTTTAACTGGCTAAAATACCTTTTGTTTCTGACCCCATCCACAGCAGTACATTGCTAAGCTGGTACTCTTCTTCCTGCTTTGCCAAACTGCAAACGTGCCAGCCAGTATCTGCTGTAGGTAATACACTGACTATTGATAAGTACTTCCTACAACCCTGTAACCTGAACTATCATTTTAACCACACTAGGAAGAAACTTAAATTAAAAGCTGTATTTACCTAACAGACCGGTTTCGTTGCTCCTCAGGCTCCACAGAGCTCTGACAGCTCGTCTGGCAACCCACTCAAATGTGGAATCTCCAATCAAGCGGCTCAAAATCCCGAACTCCACCAGCAGGGACCCAGCTCCTGCGGTACACGTCTCATTGATACTATCAGGAGGTACTCCAGTCTTCAGGTTCACCTGCAGTTAAGATAAAAAGATTCTGAGTGACATTTCAAGTACAAAGTATAGTGTGCAAGTACTGCAAGTCAGGCATAAATCGATAAGAGAAATCACTGGTATGTTGTCAAATGTTCCTCTACTTTGTGGCCACATCAGTCTGACTCACCCTGGGGTAAGGAATGCCTGTGCTGGTATTCTCAAAGGCAGGCAGCAAGCGGACAGCCAAGTCATGAGCCAAGTGAAGCAACTCATTATCGTAACCTTCAAAGCCCACCTTGCCAAAAGGATGTTTTGGGTCTGTCAGCAGGATGTGAGAGGAGATAAGGCTTCCTAAGATCCTTCAGAGAAAAGAGAGATGTCAGGGCTCCACACAGAAACTGATGGGGAAAAGTACCATCAGATTATGTTTTTTTTCTGATATTAATATCCATATCAAGGTATCCATGTACCTATTGTAAATCATACATGAAATTGTTTGTCATTTCAGAAAAACTCAGTTAGTCCCATTAGATAATTAGGGCTACAGACATAATCAAGATCACAATAAAGATTCTGACTTTCACAATTTAAATGACAGAGTACCTACTTTACTTTTCAAACTAACTGAAATGAATTATTATTGCTTATTGAGTGTAGCAGACAAAAATATTTAATTTCCTTACTATAAGGGAGTATTCTATCACAGTGTAGTTGGTATATGTGTTCTGTGCATTAAATTGCTGATACCCTGGCTAATTACTCATTCATCTGATGAAGTAAAAATTTAAGTTATTTTCTTATTCAGGCTGTCATGGCAGATCCTGTCAGTAACCTGCCAAATGGAGGTTACTTTACTTAATCAAATCCTGTTGTGTACAATTCTTGGATATAGAAATGGACTTTTAGAAGGAAGCCATAATATTGAATATTGTTGAATATTAAGAAAGATGTAGTCATAAATTTTAAATGGTCTTACAAGATTTCTATCTTGAAACCTATCTGAAATAACTGTTTTGTAACTGATGGCCACTGAAATGTGTATCAAATATATGCAAAGGGAATACTGCTCATCTAAACCAAGCTGATGTACTTTTAACTTCAGATTTTAGCCTAATCAGGCACTGCATCTATAGCTAGCTGGTCAGTTAATTCTTGTGTATGACTCTGAAAATAGTAGCAACATTTGTACCTGATGTTTGCCTCAAAAACCTGCACAGTTGAATCCTTGTCGAAAGACACGGTATCTATAACCAGCTTGACTGCTCTCTGGAACTCTGTCACATTGCCGAGCACCTGCAGAGAAACACCACATTATATAACCACGGTATACTGTGTCAACAAGCTTCTTTAGTCTCATAACTACTGAGGGCTTCCAGGTGATTTACTCAAACTCTATTTTTATCGCTGTAGTTGGCAACTTGTGGAGGTGCTCAGGGCCATTATAACTTCATAAAATCTAGTGCAGTAAATAACTGTCTTATAAATTACTTTGGTGTCTTAATCTTTCTATTTCAGAATGTTGTTTAGGACTGTGGATCCTGGAGCTGAGCTCAGAGCCAAGGAGATACGTTGGGCTGTATATTTTAAGGTGACAAAGTCACATTTCTACCTGCAGGTGGTTTAAAAATTGTGTTCTACCTGACTCCATCACGTCAGGAAGCGTTGCCTGTGGTAGACAACATCCAGTTTAACACAGGAAATGCTAACCACTGTGCTAGTGTGCCACTTAATGTTGGCCAAAAGTGACGTAAAAACACTTTCTTCCTCGTGAGATGGATTGAGCTGCTTTCAAATCTCATGTTCAAAGTTAAGATATTGCCAAATACCAAAACTTATCAGTACGTAATAAATATCGTAATCAAGCCCGCACAAACTGTTTTGTATTTCCAACTTTGTCTCTGTAAGAGCCACGAGGTAGATAAACTCTGCAGTATATGTGGTAACATAAAGACGCTGAATATGACTTACCAGTAAGGTGTCTAAGGTGTCGATGAGCGTAAGGGAATAGTTCCCCAAGACATCGTTTATATTGATGTTTGACCTGAAATGAAAACAGTGAAACAGAGAAAGAAATTATTCACATATTTTAAGCTGAAGATAAAGCGTGTTTGTTCTCACTTATTACACAGTTATTATCCATACAGGCTAGAACTTCAACTAACACTTACTTTCATTATCAATTAATCTGCCAGTGATTTTCTCAATTATTTGTCCATGAAATCCAAGAGGACTTCTTTTGCGACTGTCAATGACTTAGAAAAAGAGCAAATCCTTAAAATTGAGAAGCAGGACCGTTTTACATTTTTGTTTGAAAAATGACTTCATTAATTAATGAATCACGAAGATAGTTCATTTCATCTGAAGACAAAACCAATTCTAAAAGCTCTGGATCTCTTATGTGACTGACAGGAATGTTGTTGGCTGGTTGGCAATCCCATCACATTAGATATACATTTAACTGAAACTGAATGTGCATTTAAAGAAGGTGTTGGATGTCATATGTGACTAGAGAGGCAGAGTTTTTGCCTTTAGAATACTTATAAAAAAGGGTACAGCATTTATCATCTTGTGTTATTTTTTTTCAATTCTTTAAGCACCACCAAGGAAATTCCAGTCACCTATATTGTGTTTAGCTGGGAGCAGAGATCACAAAGGCTGATATCTCAAAACCCTGGTATAAAAAGCATAAATACCTGCATGGCTGGGTGCCACTATGGCTGAGTAGAAAATATGTGTTTCTGTTATTTGGAATCAACTGGCCTTTAAAAATATATCACCTGCTTTTATGACATGTCAGAGCATGAAGTCTATCTCACATCTTAACCTCAGTTTTCTTTTATTTTCTGTCTATTACACACTTCATACAGTGATTGCATTGGTATAACTTTGTATGCAAACTAGACAAGAGTTGATCCTGAAAGTCTAGGATAACAGTATGGGGAGTGAAACTTTTGATTAGATGGTCTGTTGTAGTCAAATTCTAGTCTTTCAGTTTTAATGTTCAGCACAGGGGAATAGCAAGCACAGGTGTTTAGGCCATATGCCTACTTTTACTCACTGAAAACGGCATAGCTGAAACATCTCCAAAACCTGAAAGACTAGAATTACAAAAGAACTCTGATTGGGTTTGGGAACACTTCTTATGCTCAAAGGGCTTTCACTATGATAACATACACTCCTTCTTTCTTTTTGCCTTTCACTGGGTGTGATGTTTTAAAGGCTCAAGAAAGAATGACCAGTAAATTTTTTGATAAGTGCAGAATTAATCTGAAAAAAACTGGATAATCATTTTTTCATTGAGATCATTGTAAGTCATTTTAGACGTCATTTACTGATTTCAGGTTGTCAAATTTGAATATGTTTGTTTTCTTTCTTTGATAATACACTGTTTTTCTGTGTTCTTTTCTATGGCAGGTCATTCTTTCCTGCAGTTGTCAGATGATTAGCACTGCTCCAAGTACATCACACAAACCAAAAGTGACTAATTAACTGCAATATTAATGTCTAACAACTACAATATCAATTTTCCATTCAGACACAATATGCAATATCAGTATTTGAGGTGTAATATCATTTCAACTGTGCAATATCAGTATTTCTTATGTACAAATGTGTAAATTCTGTTTCATATTATATGCATCCTATTGATTTATTTCCTCTTGTTTATCATTTGTGGTTTGTTTACATATTCATTATCTATTGTTTTTTAATGGTGATCTTTAAAGGGATAATTCACCCAGAAATGAAAATTCAGTCATTATCCACTCATCCTCATGCCAACTGAAGGTCAGGTTCAGATTTTAAGTCATCAAAACATTGCTGGAGTTTCACAGGAAAACTGGGTTGCAGAAACAATTCACAAAAAATGTAAGTTAATGGTGATCAGTTTTCAAATGGAAAAATCAAGCATTTTAATGTTGTTGTTGTTTTTTGTTAATTTCTGTTAGGATTTTTTTAACGTAAAAAGTGGTCACCATCCACTAAAACTGACTGGGATGTTCTGCCATACTATTTCAATGGGCATGAAGATGAGTAGATAATGACTGAATTTTGATTTTGGGGTAAGTCATCCCTTTAATATGCCAGAACCCCCTGTAAGTCGATCAAGACCCTTTAAATGATGCTGGATCCCAGTCTGGGACCTACTGTAGTGCTGTTATCACTGATCAGCAGCGGGCAGTAGTGAGAGCAGAAGGATTACAGTCCGAGCTTATATGATTACAAACTAAATGCAAATGTCTCAGCCTGCAGAGGACAGTTAGGATGGAAATGAGTGTGTGTCCGACAGCAGGTGCCTGTCAGGACTGAGCCATGAGTGACTCACGGATTCAGCACGTCTGGTCCCCTCCCTTCACAGTCAATGGGATTCAGCTCGTCCTCTGGAAAGGCGTATTTCATGTAATTGTCATATCCAAAGTAGAACATTTCTTTGGCCATGTCCTTCATTTTGGCTTTCAGAGTGTCCGGGAAGGAGCTGTATCTGCGGACATACTCGTCCTTATTTCCGTCGAAGAAGCTCAGGTAGGATCTCTTGAGGGACTCCTCTCCCACCTTGGCACAGGTGCTGCTCGCCGTCTCTTCTCCATACCTCTGTCCGGGTATTCTTTGAGACCAGGAGTTTCCCCTCGGTTCGGTGCCTTTCTCCTCCCTAAATAACAAGTCTAATTTGTGCAAACTGAAGCTGAGAGGGAAGTTAAAGCCCCAGCTAACGCTCGGTCCCAGTCCGAAGGCTAGCCACAGCACACAGCTGACGGACAGTCTCAGTACCACCAGTCCAACTACTATTGACCGCCATTGCATCTTTGATCCGGGTCGATGTTAAAACGCATAATTTAAGTCCACTCACCTCCGAGGGGTGAACTACTGTGAAGTCCTGTTTGTCAGGCTAAGCTACAAGCACACAGAGTCTGTAGTGATTCCGCCTCACACTCTTCCTGTCAACAGACCCGCCCCTACAAGGTCCTCAGCTGCGATTGGCTCCTGCCCTGTGTCGTCATCGCGATGTGTGAACTAGATTCGCCCTGTGATTGGCCGCGGAGCTGTCAATCACCGGGGCGAGTTTCGTGGCATGTCTGACGTGTCTCATTTTAACTTCTGCGCCAATAGAAAACAGCCACAAGAGTGGAACGTTCAGGGGCACAACTGAAACATGATTTGATTAAACCAGATCCCAACAGATTCAAAGACACAAATGCTGCCGGATAAATGCAAATGAGAGGTGATCTAATAGATATTTAACCCTGAATAATTAGAAATATTTGCAACACTGTCTAATAAGACTTTAAGAGTTTAAGCACTTTCCACTAAACAATTCACTGAAGATGTATACCAGCTTTTAGCCATAAATAACAAAAATGAGTGGGTGTGAAAAATCAGTCTGATTGGACCATGTAACTTCACACCTTCCTCTTAAAATGGGCCACACCAGAGTCAATTTATTAACATCTTATTAAAAATCCATGTAACATTTCTAAAAAATAATAATAATAATTACATGTTCTTTTTTTCCCACACTGATAAATTCAGAATTTATGTATATTAGGCCTCACAATTCGGTCATTTTAATGCAATTGATTGTGCAGTCCTAATGAATATGCAGATACTTTTCTTTTAACAAGTTCCAGTGTGCAGGATTTCCAGGTATTCACTGGTAGAATATGGCAGAAAGTAATATAATATTCATGAGTATGTTTTAAGTAGTGTATAATCACCTGACGATAAGCAGTAGTGTGGTATGTTACCTTTCAATGAGCCGTTTACACCTTGGGCACAGGTCCTCTTCCATGGAGGCCACCATGTTTCTACATGTAGTCCTCACATTTAGCACTAGTTTTGTGGCAGCCACAGGTTTTCCCACATGCATGGAGAGGAAGGATGAGACGAGGTGTTTCCAGTCTGCAACCTCACCTCTAAGTCCTACACACTGGCCTTTTAATTACTTCAATTAAGTTTCCAAATCTCACTTTGTAAATTTTAATTTTGAACCATGGATTGGCTTCTATACAACTGTGTCACCAAGTTATCTCATACATACACGCCTTACACTCAGACTTCAGTCCAATATGTACTTATAATCTTTTGTTTTCTTCTTTAGTCTTTTGAGGTTTACAAACACCACTCACTTTAATGAGTTTACTCAACAAATTTTAAAATGTATTTTTTTTCTAAAACTCAAATTCAAGTCTTAAGAAGACAAGTAAATGCTTCAACAAAAGATTATCATTGGCAAAACTTTTTTTAGTTTCAAGGCTATTTCAAGTTTGAGTCAAAACTCACAACGTTAGTAAAGACAGCTGCCTTGACATTAGAGTTTTTTCAACTTTGTTTTACAGCGCACCTGTTTAGAGTGATATAATGCAAATGACAGGACAATGTCTAAATTAAAAAGCATGCCTTTTTATTTCTTGAATATACTGAAGTGATGTTTTTCCACCCAGGTAGGCACACCTTGCACGCTGCTTTGCTTGAGAGGTGAGAGACATTGCACAAGGCACTTTGAGATCTGCCGCTCTCTCAGCCTCCAGGCAGCACAACGGACATCAATCCACCAAGGCTGCTTACAAACAGAGGCCAATATGAACCACACAATCCCGTACAGCTTTACTTTTAGTACATTCAGACTTTAAATAGAATCATATATTCATACACACACATCTCACATCAGTAAAAATCATAGTAGCTTGATATTTGTACAGACCTGCTTCAATTGACTTGCTTAAATGCACAATTTTCTAAAACAAGAGACGTGTCCTTGAAAGAAGAAAACCTGATCAAGCGAAAGGTGACAGTCACCAAAGACGATCACAGAGCAGAGCTCGAAAGAAATGGGGAAAAAACTGCATGTCCACATCAGCCATCTCCTAGCATCATATATGACTGTGTGAAGGACATCTTTTCATTATCTGAGGCCTGTTTGTGTTGTTGTTGTTGTTTTATACCCAAGATTAGTGTTATAAACCACTGGGTAAGATCAACCAGGTAATGCCTGAATGGTAAAATCTATATCAGAAAAACGGTTCTTACTCCAAAATAAAGGAAAGTACAACTTTACAGGTTGTATAATGCCAATTATATTCCTTAAATTTGGTATCAGAATCACATCTTTAGTAGTGCATTCTCTGGGTTTGTGAAAGAATCACAAGATGAAAAGGGGGAGGAAAAATGTGTGACATGAGCAGAAGAGTGCAGCATGTGAGTTGGAGACTGTACATCATCGCAGAGTGATGGGGGCGTGGCATGACAGTAACATGGCAAACACAGCTGGAGAACAACTCCTGCGGTCTCAGCTCCTCCTGGATTTTGAGTGCTGGATGAGCCACTGAAGTGTGATATCTGGAATCAAAGAAACATGCAGCGTCAGTCCAAAAATCGGTTTAAGATTCAGGCATATATATGATATGATTACATACAATTCTGCTACAGATTTAGCTACACAGATTCCCATTAAAGTACTCTTATAATCATATTTAGTTGCCGTAGTGATTTTTCTCACTTATACTGCAAGTTAAAACGAGAAGGAAAAAGAGGAGGAAAAAGTGACACAGAAGCCCCTTTTAGTTACACAGCCTGTTCACGGTGGGAACGCACGCGCCACATCATTCTGTACAAAAGGTACGAACATGGATTCATTGTTGTTTCGCTTTTAAACCAGCAGCGGAGGTAGTAACAGAGCCGCATCAATGTCTGCGTAAAAGGGGCGAGCGTCATGATTAGACAAGAAGAGAAAGGCTTGTCTTGTGTGGAGAAATGTATTTCTGGTTTGAAGAGGCCAGGCTTCTGGTTGCACAACAATCGACATTTGCAGTGCTCTGAACATGCATCACTCCTCCTTTGCTTCCAAAATGGTGGTATGTTATCTACAATGATGCTGGGGCAGCATTATGCATATAACTGTATAAATGTTGGGTAACATTTTGCCCTGATGGTGTTGTATTTGCATCTTTATAGCATCCTTAGAGGACTGTGCTTTTCTGGCTCATTTTTCTTGTTCCATTGCAGTGCCTTTTTTATGACAGTATCAAGAATACATTTTAAATAATAGATGACATTTCTTTTTTGTTACCCCAAAAACATGCAGAGAAGTTGGAAGAACTTTTTTTGTCAGGCCAAAGCAGTGACTATTTTCCTGTCAGATCTGTGTGTAGCTGGAGAGCTGAACCCCAGGCGAAAAAAACAAGACTGTAAATCACTTGCTGCTGCTTGTTAAAGGGGCACTCCAGTGACTTAGTATTACCCTTCCATAAAACTGTGTGTAGCAGAGGATGAGACATCCTGACATTTAGTCACTGACTCCTACTATACTACTATTCCCATAATACGACCTAATAGCATCCTTCATTACATCTCCAGGGTTTTCTTTGTTCAGTCTTTGAATACAATTATACAATGTCTTTTGTGGCTCAGAAGGAGCATTTTCAAAGAGTGAGTAGGACTCCTCATTAAAAGATTTAAGTTTATTATTGTGAGCGCATGATAAATAACTGAGGGTAATTCAGATTATTTTATCAAGGGACAACAGGGTCAGGCCAGGTCCATCAAATTGGCATAATGTTTACAGTGAAACATTGCGATGGACACTGGTATTGTTGCTGGGTCTAAAAGGGTCTTTGTCTCAACACCACATGTTCATAAGTTAGTTGTGTTCACTTAGAAAATGATTAACACAACATGGAGTCGTAGTCGTAGCAGCAGCAACAGCTTCTTTTTTATTTTCTCTAAAGCTACAACTGAGGGAGCACACTACCTCAAATACAGAAGGCTTTTAAAGACACCCTCCAGTGAAAATCGGATTTTTAACCTTGCTAACATGTCAGTGTGGTGTTTTTCCAAGACATATCAGGAGTGAGATAAGCAGTCAACGCCATGTCTGAGCACTTCTTGTTTTGAAACTGTAGTGAGCAAAGACAGTCCCTAAAACAAAAACTGAATGCAGCCAGGCTGGGTATATGATGTCATAAAACTAAGTAACCAATCCTGTTAGACAGGGGGGTAATGCTATGCATATCATTGCCGGTGATGTCCAGCCCACAGGAAAGCTGGATGCAGCTAGTTACCGTGATTAGGTGGTGCAGAGGTGTAGGTGTAGAGCTATACATTAAGCCATTTTAACAAGGTATTTGAACTTATTTTGGAAAAATATGTATTACTTCTTGTAGAGCATTAAATGTTGTTTTAAAAGACTGGAGGTGGACTTTAAATCAATGTTACGACAGAAGAGGATGACGCCAATCGTTCAGCCCTAATCAACAACACTACTAAATATTCATACACTGATTCCTGACTGTAAAAAGTGGTGTGGGTGTTTCATTGTTCTTTAACTGCAACTCACCAATGTTGTCTTTCTCTTTGCAGGAAATTGAGTAGCAGCATATCTCTCTGTCCTGAATAGCCGCGAGATTCCTTTGAAAAGAAAAAGATGCACAGACAAATAAATACATACAGTATAGGAGTATGCATTCAGACTCATCATCAGTCTCATTCATCTGCAGCTTGTAGGGCACAGTTGAAAGTTGAAAAGAGTTTAACTCTGAGCACGTTTCTGAGTTGACAGCAGAGGGAGCCACTTCCTTGCAGTAAACTAGAACTTAAAACACCTCCAGTTTTAACAAAAGAGAAATGAAAGAGGAAATGATCTTGCTTTTTTTTTTAACCTGCCATTATCGTAAAAGTAGTTTCACTGATAAGACATTAAAAAATAAAACCAGATGTGAGCATAAGGTTTTAATGCAGACAGACCAGACAGCGCAATTGCAGCGCATTGTTGTACATAAAAATGACCAAACTGGGCATTCAGCTGTAATCAAATTAAACATATAAGGTATTTATACAATTTGTCATACTTACATTTTCTCAATGAGCTGCTTTTCATCTAGAGCAGTGGGGAGATCCCTTTTGTTACCGAGTACCAAAACCTGAAAACACAATGCAACAATTCAAATTGAAATAAGCAACTGCAACCTGTGATCGTTTAAAGAACCCACACATGAAACGTTTTGCATGTCTGGTGCAGAAATTACACAAATCTTTCAAAAAACGGTTTCAGCAGGACACTTACAGGAATTCCTTGCAACTGAGGTTTGTCTAATAAATTATGAAGCTCATTTCTAGATGCCTCCACCTTTTCTCGATCTGCTGCATCAACCATGTACCTAAAGAAACAAAAGAGCGACACTAAAGCAATTAGCAAAATGTGTTTTACATACATGTACAGCACATCCTCCCTTTCGTTTTTCTGACAAAATGGAAATTGGAATACTCACACAATTGCATTAACTCCCCGACAATAGCGCTCCCACATGCTCCTGAACCTCGGCTGCCCTCCTATATCCCAGATCTGCAGTATTAAGACCACATCATCACATGATACTCCTGTTAAAAATGTCAATAACAATGCAATGGTTTCATTTCACTAAATACAGGTACAGCAGAAAAATGAAAATACCTTGATGGTGACATTTCCTTTGGTGACCTTCCTCATATTGAACCCGACTGTAGGGATCATGTCTTCACTGAAATGTCCAGACTGGAAGAAAAGACACAAGAATGAGTAATTTCTTATATAACTGTGTGACTTTTGATTGAAAATATCACAGTAATGTACTGCAGAGAACGTGTGTGTGGTGGGACGGGCACATGTACACAACTAGTTAACTGGACCTGCAGTATAATGAACTAGCATACAGCCACATCACACACACATTTAAAAATATCAATACTACATAATCAGGTATGTTCCAGTCCAGCAAGAGGACAGACTACCAAGCTTGACAGTGTAACTGATCACTAAACTGTATCATGAATCCATATTACAGTATGAAGAACTTGCTCCCATCCTGGGGCTCCTGACACCCACTAGGTGTTGCCAAATCTTTAAAAGGGCCACAAGGCTTTCTTGATTTTTAAGGGGTGCATGAAAACTTCTTTATCTCTGCAGTTCATTCATTTCTGCAAAGAAAACTAAATGAAATTGTTATTTTCACAGTTCAGATTGTAATTTAAAGACTCTCACAAGAAAAGGGCACAGCAAGGATCTGAGCACAATCTAAAGTATATTCACAGAGCGTTCAATCTCAGCTACACAGAAGACAACATAACACGATTCCTAAAAAACTAGTCTCCAAACCATTGAAAAGACAAGGACTGGTAATCAGGGATGGAAGTAACTAATTAGAAATACACAAGTTACTGTAATTAGTTCAGTCATTTTTTAGTTTTTGTACTTTCCAAGTCTGTTCTAAAGTATACATTTCACTATGTAATCTGCTTAGTTACTTTTAAAGACATAGTTGCGTATTGTGTACAATTTGAATTAATGTCCAAACCTTTCAACTGTTTTTGGCCATGAGGCTGTCTGATCACAAACCGATCAATGAGAACTGTGACATGCAGAAGAAAATAAAACAAAACACTACAGAAGGCACAAGTTTGGAGATGTGCTAGCCTATGTAGCATATTAGCTTATATTAGCCATCACTGGTCATAACAGAGCAAATAAGGCTGAAGCATTAAAACCCCTACGAGCATCAAACTGAGCAAGAGTGCTTTTTATTACTTGTTAATTAAAGTTCCAATATGTAAGAGGAAGACTGTGTTATGTCTTCTTTCTAAAGTTACTAAGTTATTATTATAATTTAATTTTAAATTTGATCTACACATTGTTCTATTAGCTGTTTGGTTTGTTTTAACTCTGCACTTTTCTGATACAGGATGAGGCTGTTAAGCAGCCAGCAAAGACTCTGTGAATATAACCTGTGGTCAGCCATATTTGTTTTGAAAAGTCTTGTTACGACCTTTATAATCATGAAGATCTTATGACCCCTAGTGGGGGTTAGGACCCCCAGGTTGGGAACCAGTGATATAGAGTATAATACTGTCTATAGCCTGTTGCCTATATAGAAACTGTACATTCTCTAATTTGACACACATTCAAGTAAATTAACAAATCTTGCATTAACAAATACACCTGAACAGAACAGAGCAGAAGTTTGGAGTCATTTATACTGAAGATTTGGAGAAACTGAATCACAGATTAATTAAATGCTGCTACTGATAATGCATTAAATCTCACTAATACTCACTAACTAATACTCTGAGTACATTTTGAAAATGATACTTAGTACTTATACTGCAGTAGTTTTCCAATACCATTGCTTTTACATGTAATTAAGAGGTATTTCAGTGATGTAATAGTACTTGTACTTGAGCACAGATTTTCAGTAGCTTTTCCACAATGGCTGATATTTGTGAAATACATGTTTTCTTAAAACTAAAACAGGAAACACAGAATAAATAATTTTACCCCATAATGAAAAACAAGTCAAACACTGCATCTCCACATGTCCTGGCTTTTGTGAACGCTGATTATTTTGTCAAAAGTACTTCAACTTTCAATACTTTTTTGTTTGATACCACATGTTTAAAACAATACAATATTGGTTAATTATAGTATCAAGTCTTTACTGTCCTGCCTGAAATTTGCCTTGCAACAAACCAGAAAGGTTGTTGGAAAAAAAAAATCCCATTTTCTGCATCTTTTTGCTGTTTTATAGAGTATTGTTTTTTTCCTACTGGCATCGCAGGTTAAAATTCTGGTAACGTGACCACAAGAAAAATGCACCTCAGCATAGAGAATCTGCGGCATTCCCCTGTAACATCAAACCACACAACAAGCTGTTTATGTTCCTTCTCCCGCCCTCTTGTGAGCATGCACTGTCTGCTGTACACACATTTCTCAGCACATGACTTGCAAGAGTCACCTGATGAAGCTAAGTGGAAATGAGTGCAGCGGTCTTATGACTGAGGAAGGAGGAACCACCCACACTACAACCATTCTCTCGCTCTTTTGTCCCACTGGCTGACAGCCAGGGCATTTTTTCATCTCTTCAGTGTGAAAGCATGACAGGAGTCATGTTCCAACCCCAAACCCAACTTCCTACTCACACAGCAGCCCTGGTACATCAGGTAACAGGGCAACAGAACATACACTGCTGGTTTGCATTTTCCTAAACAGCACATTCTTACATCAACATTGATACGAACAGATGCTGCTTACACCAGTCTCTTGGTGGACTGTGCTAGCCGTCTGTTACTATTGATTAATCTACCAATTATTTTCTCCACCATGTGATGTTAATGGGTTTTTTTCTCCACTTGCCTGGTTGGGCAAACGGGTCAGAAATCTACCTTCTTTCAAATTTTTACCCTGTACAAATTGTTTTATTTATCCGCATTTATCAAATAACAATAAAGACTGAAGTTGATAGTCATGTTTAATCTAGGGCTGCAACATCTGAATCAACATCAAATGTCATAAAATAGTGAAAATTGTCCATCCCAGTTTCTCAAAGTCCAAGGTGATGACTTTGATTGTCTCGTTGTCAGTCCAAAACCCAAAGATATTCAGTTTAATGAGAATAAAGCAGGAAATCTTCATATTTGAGAAAAATGAAAACAACATTTTCTGTTATTTGTGCATGGAAAATTACTTAAACCATTAACCAATTCTAAAAAATAGTTTAACAGTTTAATTCTTTTTTACCACTTGCCCAGTTGAGCAGTGAATTGCTAGATTTACTAGCCAAACATGGCATTTTCTTTGCTCTGAGGAAGCAGGCAATCCTTATTTTTGAACCCCGGATTCTTGATAAATCAATCAGATGTTTGGTCTATTACATGTCTAAGTTTACAATAAAATAAAACATAGAAAAGCAAAAAAAAAAAAAAAAACTCAAAAAGTGAGAGGCTGGGACCATTGAATGTTTGGCATATTCGATAAAAAAAAAATTATATATCTTTCATGATTTAACTAATTACCAAAATAGTAATTTTTCTATCGATTTACAAATCAATCAATAAAACCTAAACTTTGAGTCCTGTCAATGCAGTTGAAATGTTTTTTTTTAACAACACTTAAACACGCTTGTGAAAAAGCAGCTAGGTGTACAGATCATCTCAGATCTCACAGATTAAAATAACAGCACAAAACAGGACAGACAGCAGACTTTTAGCAGAGGAAAAGCCTAAAAGTGTTTGATACAGGTGCAAAGAATCTCTTGACGGCTGTTCTTCTAACATTACACATTCTCTGCAAACTAACAAGTTTCTAGATAAAGCAGAAATTAATACTGTGATTCAGTGATTTACATTCTTTACTGCACAGACACTAAAATACAAGACATAATCAGTCATCAGTGAGAGCTTCTGCAGTAAAATGCAAGTGCAAAATGTTGTGCGAGCCATCACAAACCACCAACCGATAACAAATCTTTGCCAATCGTTCACAATATGCTGCAAAAAACCCCAGTTGCTGTCTCACAATTAGCCAAAGAGAAATTGCTCCACCAGAAACAACAGTTTTGAGAAACCCCTGCAACAGTTGCACAAGAGAAATGGCCTGCCAAAGAAACAGACGTTCTCCAGGCTGAGTCACAGGAGGTCACACAGCGAAAGATACAATTTCTGTAAACCTTGAGCACATTTTGAATCTACAGCTACAACAGTGGGAATCATGTCAGACACTTTTAACAGAAAGCATCAACTGCTACACTAAACTGAACAAGACAGATAAAACTGTTACTCTCGTCACTTTTGTTGTTGTGTTGAAGGAATATGTTGCTTTTTTCTACCACTGAAAACCTGCATTCAGTCGTCAACACTGAATAACTGAGAGACAAATAAAAATATCCAACAGTGTCTATTAGGGCGGCAGCTAATCATTTTTGTCATTATCAACTAATGTGTTGATTACTTTCTTGATTAGATGTTTGGTCCATAAAATTCCAGAATCTGGTGACAAATACTTAGACTATGGTCAGTAAATGAATTTAGACGTTGCTGTAGATAACACACAGCACCATAAACGTTACTTAGGTTAGGTTTATTATTGTCATGTCATACCCTTGTTATATTTAACTTTTGATTAAAATCTGAATGTTGTGTCAATTTTTCCTGATGGCATCAAAAATAGCACTGAATATAGTCAGAAATTCCAGTTTTGTGACATCCTCAATC
The DNA here is from genome assembly GCF_056507025.1 of Lutjanus erythropterus. Classification (NCBI taxonomy): domain Eukaryota; kingdom Metazoa; phylum Chordata; class Actinopteri; order Lutjaniformes; family Lutjanidae; genus Lutjanus; species Lutjanus erythropterus. The sequence goes on from NC_139318.1 coordinate 27,882,142, forward strand.
ATCCTGGTTATCAGTATTATTGTGGTATTGTTAAAATGTGCCAAAATGATCATAAAGTACTGAGACACACATGGAAAATATTTCACCATGCGATATACTGAAAAACTTCTCAACAATTTCAAATGGCATCATGTCCTCTGTGATGTCAAAGTTTTCACTGACGCAGAACAAACCCATGTTTCATGCTGCTGGTTGATGTTGGATAGTATTTACTGTGAGTTCTTCAAAGTGCAGTGATCAAACGTTCTTATCGCCATAATTTAAATTTGAAACGGGAATACTTATCGTATGGAAATTTATTATTGTTTATCATGAAACCAATTACTGTTTCATCCTTATGCTTAACCCAAAGATATTCACCCTTCATTCCAAATCACTTTCTCTTTATACTTTCAGTACAGACTGCAGCTGCCCCTACAACGTACGTACTGTTGCATGCAGTATGCACAGAATTGAGACATACTACTTCCTCATCTGATGGCGCCATAAACTTTGACCCTCTTGGTCATACACGCATCGCAAAGTATTGTGGGTTAGAGTAGCCAGAAAAGCATGCTGGCTTGTGTACTGCAAAATGCAACTGGATGTAGTAGGGCATCCTGGTATTTTTTGACATACTGCATTTGACACACCATGTATTGGAACTTTTTTTTTCCCCAGCATACTTAATAGCATGGTAGTACAGGTATTGGAACACACAGTCAGTTAGTTTACCATCACAGAGGAGTAAAGAAACCTGAAAATATTCACATTTGAGAAGCTGAAATTAGAGAATTTAAACATTTTTTCTCAAAAAAATGCTTCATAACGATTAATCGCTTATTAAAGTAGTTGACAATAAACGTAATAGTTGACAGCTAATTGATTAATCCTTGCAGCTTTAGCACTGTCTATGAATTGTCAGACTCGGGTCCAGTTTAACAATCACTGAATTCACAGATTCATTGTCCACGTGATTTTGATAATTAATTAATCTTTTGGAGTAATTGTTTCATAAAAACTGTCTCTGATTTCAGCTTCTAAAATGTGGATTTTCCTGATTTCTTTACTTCTGTATGACAGTAAACTGAATATCTTTGGGTTGTAGACAAAACAAGATAGTGATCAACATTTTTCACCATTTTATGGACCAAAGAACAAATTAATCGATGATAGAAATAGTCATTAATTGCAGTCCTAATTCTGATAAATAATCAGTAAAGTGGATATAATAATTAGCTAGAAAATTACATCACTTTACTGTAAGGCAGCCTTTAAAGCCAGGAAAAGACAACAATTATGCCATATCATGATATAACAACACCCAAAATCTAAGTCGATATCTGGTCTCATATCATGATATAGTAACAATGTCCTACCCAGTCTCCAGTTTCACCTCTTTGTAATTTGAATTTTTTGATGTTTTGTAATGGAGGACTGTTTGAACTTGTTGCAGGACACACACTGTGTTGTAACCTGTAGTGGTTGTTGTAATGGTCAGCATGCCATGCTTGTAAGTTCACTTCCTGGTGGATGAAAAACACTGACAGCTTTGCAGTCAGTGTAAAATGATCCCACAGTGTGAAAACGATAACATGTAAGTCACAACAAAGCAAATGCATGTATGCAGCGTTTGGGTTTAGCATGCTAATCAATCATAACACAAACTCGTTAGCTCAGCTGACTTGTTGCCACTGACTCAGCTTCGGGTTTGTTTTTATGGATGCCTTTAATCCCAACACGGTAAGAGTAAATCGTTTTTTGGAGCTAAAACAAACCCAGTCAGACAGTGTAGCACAGACCTAGCTTGATAACTGTTATCCCATTATTAGCGCTAATGGCATTAGCACGGTGGCTAGCAGCTGAGGACTTACAGCGATCACGTTAACAAATGTCGTTTTTCCAGAGTACTGGAGGCCGACCAGCGTCAGCTCCATCTCCTCCTTCCAGAACAGAGACCTGAACCAGTCCAACAGCCGGTTTATTAACGCCAGCATCTTCGGCTCGGTGTTGTTGTGTCTGTCAGATGTGGCGTTTTCCAGCGGGGAAGGAAGGGAAGTGGGACCGCAGGCAGCTGTCATATGATCAGTCTGACAAAACGAGCCCGACAGCGCCCCCAGCGGCAGGTGAGGGCGGTACACATCCAGGACCATGACACCACCTAAAGACTCATCTCATTTGTCTATTCAAAAACAGCTTACACCACATTTTGTTTGCAAAATTGTGTCTGATATGCTTTTTAAAAAATATAATAATATAATTATATTTATTGCACCACCCCCTCGATTAACAGGATTGGTTCCTCAGGTTTATGACATCATAACCTAAGAGCCTAACTGAATCCAATTTTTTGAGACTGCCTTTCCTCACTGTAGTTTCAAAGTCAGAAATGCTCACACATGCATTTTCTGCTTATTTCGTTCCTCTGTCTTGTAATGCACAAAAAAAAACCACATGGACTCGATATTCACTGGAGGCGGTCTTTAACACTCACAAAACATGAAAGGGATAGTTCACCAAAAAAATTTAATTCAGGCATTACTACACTGTAACAAATTTCCATAATTTTCTCAGGATTAATGAAGAAATCCTTACTGTATAATATGTATACAACAATTGTATATGTAAACAGCAATTACTGTAGTTTTTACAGCAGGGAGGTTTCTATGGTTACAGTGACACGCTCGCTTTGAAACTTTCTGTGGGTTGGATCTGTGAGTGAGTTTTTTCTCAGACGTCTCTAGAGACGTTTCTAAAAACATATGTGAACACTTTGAGTTCCTCTCTCACTCTCTCTCCTGACCTCTGGCTCAGTGTGATCATGTACGGAGTCATAGGAGTGCCATTAAAAAAATAAATCTGAAAAACAATAAGACAAGAGATGTGGAAATCTAAATAGTTAGTTTGTAAATATTTAAATCATTTGAACTAATCATTTCTCCAAAAGCTGTATATTAAGCACAGATTGAACTTCCACTGCATGTCTATATTGGTATCAATGTATATTAGCCAAAGTATTTCAACTGATTTTTTGGAAAAATGTTTTATTAAAGCTAAAGTATGTTTCAAGAGTTTTATGATTAACTTTACTTGCAAAAATAACATTTGAAGAGTCATATAGTGATGTCAGTTTGATTGGGTTTGGTCAGAGCTTTGAAATATCAAATCATTGATCTTTGCTCTCTACATCTTGTTTTTTTTTTTTTTTTTTAATTTTTTTTTATTATTTGAAATACAAGAACAAAGAACATAAGTTCATCATGGGTGTTACATTAAAAATCTCAATACATCATGGTATAAGATCATACTATTCTAAACAGAGTGCATACATAATCCATTTTTCCCAGCGTTCAGTACATATCTCCAGCTCAAGTCTTAAAACAAAAGTAAGTCTCTCCATACAGTAGATTTCTTTCACTATCCCCCGCCATTGGGCCAATGTTGGAGGATCAACTTGCAACCATTTTCGAGTTATAGCTTTCCTAATACTTGCCAAAAGTATCTTCAATAAGTATTTATCCTTGTGTAGGAGTGTTTCGGGTATTTTACCAAGATATAAGGTGACAAAAGAGTAATCTAGCTCCACCCCCATTATTTTGTTTATCTCGATGGCCACCTCCCTCCAGTATGACTGGATTTTTGAACAGGCCCAAAAGACATGAAAATGATTAGCCATAGAGGTTCCACATTCTCTCCAACATAAGCCCCGGCTGTGTACCTGTTTGCAGTGCTGTTATTTTAGGAGTAATAAAAAATCTCACTACATTCTTCCAGCCAAACTCTCTCAATGATCTTGAATTTGCTCCCTACATCTTGGACCGTATTTCCCTCGGCTATTTTAAATACAAAAATGTGAAATTAATGGTTGTCTTATAAATATTAGCCATGAGAAGCAGGTAATTATCAGTTATCAGTATCAGCTGAAAAAAAAAGAAATCCATATTGTGCATCCCTAATATTATTTATCTGCTGAACTGAAAATTCTGCTACCTGACAGCTCAACTTGTCACACAGTGGCTGCAGCCTTCATCACTGTCCCAGACCGAGCTACATGTCACATGTGTCTCATGCTCCATGCACGATGTTTACAGTAACTGTCAAATTTCTTTCAAATGTGGCTATAAAGTAGCCTTGTCATAAACATTTTTTACTTTGCTCCTGATATGAACAAGTAAAGAGGATAAACAGGATCAATAACCAGCAAAACCTGATAAGTTGAGCAAAATTAACAGGACGTGTCAACAACCCATTAGGTTTTTGTGATTCAGCTCCTTTTAGTTAAAGATTTATTTGAATAATAAACTTAGTGGGACAATTTCATTCAGAGACCTGATGACTAAACTGAGAGTGAGTACACTGATATCTCCATGTGTCACTTGTTTTTTCTCTTGCTAGCAACCATGAGGTCTGAGGACCAAATGCTAAAATGGGTCAGGTCGCCACAGACCTCCAAAAAGGTAAGACAATACAAGCTTTCAAATCAATGGTGGACTTTCACTGAGCGATATTGTGGCTTTCATTTTTTTCAGACCAAGGTCAATTTTTGCGCTGATATCTAGAAGGGAACCCCAAACCTGTGAAAAATCTCAAAAAATGAAAATTCAGACATCATCAAGACACCCTCATGCCGATTTAAGGTCGGGTTTGGGGTTTTTTGTCCAGAAAACACTGTTGGAGTTTCACAGGAAAACAGCGTTGCAGAATCTCCCAAACAAAGCCAGTGACAAGTGTTATGAGGACTAAAAAAATAAACCTGACCATCAGTCAGCATGAAGTTTGTAGATCATGACTGAATATTCATTTTTGGGTGAGGTATACCTTCAAAAACAGCCAAGAAAAGCAAATACTCCCATCAAAAAACAGAACTTGTGGTTAAATTAATAGTTTTTTTTAGTTTTAGTTTTGCACAATTTAAAAAATACCCAAAAATGCATAGATGACAAAAAAAAAATACAGTTAAGGGCATAAAAAAACAGAGGGAATATTTGAACCCTTCATCTAAATAAAAATTTCACACAAAAAACAATAACACAAAATATGGAATAATATAGAACAATACAGAAAAAAATACAAATCCTGCTCACCATCTATAGCCTTACCATTATCAAATGACACAAAAGAGAGTTGGAAATCTTTTTGAAAATTAACACGATTTATTTTTTCTTTCAAAACATTTACAAAATAATCTTTAAAGTCACACTTTGGCTTTTATATGTAATGAACAAGTAAGTATACAGTAGCCTTAGACTTTACTATTTCTTCTTACTACCATTTTCACACTCTACACTCCCATTTAACACATTCAGTTCAAACCCAGCTGTTGAATATAGTAGCTTATCTGTATTTTAATGTGCGCTGATACCGAGCAGGATTCCTTGTGCCATTAAATTAATATTATTAAACAGACTGACATCTTGGTGTCATATAACGCTGACTTTTTCCAGGTGCAGATGGTCCAGACTGTTGTTCATGCTGTCCTTGGATTCATCCTGGAGGATGAGCTGGAGGCCGCTCTCCTCCTTGGACAGGTGGAAGTTGCTGGCATTGGTAGGGACTGCTGTGGGGTTAATGGGATTATCATCTGAAGCAGAAGTAAAAACACAAACAAGATATTCTGAAATTAGTAGCATCCTGAAATAACCACTGCAGTCACAGCATATTCTTCAAACTCTTATTTACATCTCCTACACTCAGATTCTCACACTCATATATTATATTAGATTAAAAGTCAAAAGGTCATAATTATTAGATTTAAAAATCATAATTATGAGATTTAAAGACAGAAATATTAGATTAAAGTCATACAAGTGAGATAAAAAGTCAAATTTATGAGATAAAAAGTTGAAATTATGAAATTAAAAGTAAATTGTGGGATTTAAAAAATCAAAATTATGAGATAGAAAGTCAAATTTATAGTTGATGAAATTTACATAATTGGCTGAAAAGGGCTTCTTTATGTTATGCTGAACAGCATCTTCTTGCATCAGAAAGCTCAAGAATTTTCAGATATATGGTTACATGCTGTAAAATACAGCACCTATAGAAAGTATTGATCTCCTCCTGGATGTTTTTGTTTTATTGTTCTATAAATGTAATTGGAGCAGAATTCATGTGCTGTTTTTCACATAGATCAACAGAAAAAGAAAACAGCAGCCAGAGTGGCAGAGACAGTCCAAAACTCAGTCCAGTTGAGAACTTCTGCCTTGTCTTCAAAGATGCTGATTTTTCATGACACCTTGAGCAGTTTTACAAAGAAAAACAAGGGTGACATTGCCACATTAAATCTACTTTAATTTTCGATGGAAAACAATAAAACATTTAAAGGTTTTGTACAAGAGAAAAACAATTTGTCCTTATTTACTGATCTACTCCTCTTTTTACTGTAAAAATCTGTGTATTTTCCCACTTACATGCTTTGCACTTCTTTAGGTTCTTAACACAAGCGTGAGACAGAAGCACGAGGAGGATGAGAGAAACCAAAACAAAGCCGGTGCCAAGGATCATATGAACAAAGTCTCCACCTTTTCTGTGCTTCTCTGGGGGGGTCATCAGAGGAACTGCAGGGGGTGGAACCAAATTATTTAAGGTTATTTCTTTCAAGAATTAGAAAATGTCAGAAAATACACAGTAACATGGAACCTACATATTAATGGCAAAGATAAGTCGACATTCGTAACAAAACAAAAACTGACAAAAGTCTTCCCATGAATCCTTGCACAGTCATGTGGGTTAGCTCACCTACTAAATCACAGTGTGGAACCTCCATAACAGCAAACTAGTTAGCTACATATTACTGAAACATAATGACGAATTAGTTGTATTGTTATCCTGAGTGTACGGACAGTCTTGTGAGCCACAGCGTATGGTGCTGTAACTTCACCAGCAAGAAAGTCAGACATACCCTCCACCTCCGAAACCACTGGTGACAGTAGAGAGAGTGGAGCTAACACTGCTAACATTAGCCATGCTACAACCGCTGCTGACTCAGCAGCTGCAAGTGAGAGCAAATGAGAGAAAATCTGAAAATAGTCAATGCAATATACGGGGTGCCTGCTTCACCTCTCTATCAGCTAACAGGTCCATGGCCTGAAAAACGCTCCTGGTGTACAGTATACCAGAAAATAAATGTCCCAACCCAATTGTAGTTTTTGTGAAGTTCACTCACCATCTCCATCACAGACTGCGTTGTGGGTTTTGTTTCCTGGAAACCGTTCAGGTAGTCCAAATATGCTGCACCTGTTGACCAGAAACTCTTTATGTTACGATAAATTGGTGCTTTATGGTGAACCAATATTGCAGCTGAAGTCTCAGAGACTTACTGTCTTCGTTTCCTGCAGGCATCATCTTTCACATCAAAATATTCATCATCAGAGCATAAGGGCTCACAATCATACGAATACTGTATCAACCCTCTACGGGAGGTAGTGTCTGCAAAGACAGACAGACAGACAGACAGACTGATTGATTGATTGAATGATTGATTGATTGATCAGATCTTGTCCTGCTGTGGTAATGCCAGACAGTGCTCAATGATTGTTTCTATACCAGGACTGTGTGCAGGCTGTTAGTTAAAAAAAAAAAAGAAAAGAAAGAAAAACATTTTCCTATTCTGTGTGCCTAAAGGAGCCTTCACATGATAAGAAATTTGTCCTAGACTCACTGCAAGGTTGGGCACAAAGAGGCAAAGCACAGCACTATAACCGCTATGTCCTGTCTGCCTGGGATACAAACGGCTCAGCTACCTTTGGCTCTGGATTCAGCTAAGTTCATAAACTATGTGATTCACAAATCTTATAACCCAAACTGACTGTTCATATTTTGCCTGGCATTATGTTTACTGGTGAGATAATGGCTGAATGTGATGACGCAGGCAGAAACCACAGATGTGTCGACGTGATACGAGCAGAGGAGACAGTGACTCATGGTCGAGTCTTGAAGTGAACCCCAGACCCGCGGAGTGATCATTTTAATGTCACAATGAAGGAACAACATACAAAATCTTGCGAGAATTTCACAAATAAAGGGTTAATGTGTTTCAGGGTTCCCCAAACTCCAAAACACAACATTAAAAACTACGACTACGATCTCATCGGTCGCACTTTGAAAGGTCAGCAGCAAACAAGGTCAAAGTTCAAATAATTTGAACTCTGAGTGCAGCGGTCAGTGGCAGATCTAAGCGGTCTCTCCATAAGAAAACAACAGGACAGCCAGCACAAAACATTCTTACTGCTGTGTTGGGACCTTAAGATGTTTTTTTTTTTTTTGCCATGGTATCGAAAGTAGGTTAGAGTATCATTTCTAGTACTATATCAAAGTTTAAAATTTTGGTATTGTGCCAACCCTATATTTAAATACATAACTTAACAACTATTGGTTGGATTGCCATAAAGTTTTGGGCAAACATTCATGGTCCCCAGAGGATGAATCCAAATGACTTCAGTGATCCCCTGATATTTCCTTTATAGCCGCTCTGAGGTTGGCATTTGTAATTTTTTGAGGGAATTATATCTCAAACCTATTCAGTGGATTTCCACAGGATTTAGTACCCATGGTCGAGAGGATGACTCCTAATGACTTTTGTGATACCCTCACTTTCTTCTAGCACCAATAGCAGGTCATATGTTTCACTTATTCTGTAAAATAACATCTACAGCGGATTTGGACAAAATTCATCCAGTCAAGGTTCACATTTGTGGTTTGATTTGATTTATTTATTAGGAACTCTTGCAGCCCATCTGGGCTATTCTTCCAGTAGTGGGAATAAAAACATAAAAACATAACTGAAAACCCACTTCATGTACAAAGGGAATATATCATCATTAGATACATATTTCTATTGTCCCACATAGTTTTACTTTAGATATTTTCTAAAACTATTCACTGATTGTGTCAGGTAGTTTATTCTACTTCTGACAAGCCTGATTGGAGAATGCTCATTTACCAAACTCAAACTTCAGCTTTGAGAAAATCATTTGTACCTGTAGTTGTTCTCGTATTGACAATTGAGGCGTGGGTTAACTTTTCATTACCTTCATGGGCAAATAACCAGGTATCTGCTGAATCACAATGATACCTGATACCTGGAAAACTAATGATATACCCAAAAATTTCAGGTGTATGTTGTGCTAATTATCAAATGCTGGCATGGTCAGTTCAGTTTAAGACCAAGATGTGACCTTAACCATTTTCTCATACTTCTTCTGAGAAATTGTTTTTGTCTCCTCTCAGCCCAAGACTCATTTGAGCCCAATAAGATCTTAAAATGTTCTTTTTTTCATCTCACTGCACTGATCTTAAATTTGTCGTAAATAAACAGCCCTTAAGATAACGGTGAGATCTAAAAGAAAACTGTCTTAAATTTATCTCAGAGGTCAAATTAAGGTCTTGTTTCTCCATACAGTCGTCAAGGAGAAACCTCCAGGACACCTATGAGCAGAGTGAAAGATCTCCTGCTTTTCTTGTGTTTTGCTCCTTTTTTCCCCAAAATTTAGGCTCAGGAGGAACAGATCAGACTTCAGATGGCTCAAAAATTAAAATCTCAATTATTTCTCATAAGATAAAGAAAAGACAATTCTGAGAAACAAAATTTTCCTCTGGGTACCGTCTCAGCATTTGCATGTTAGCTTTGTCACATGAACATGTTTTCATGCAGACGTTAACATCTTTAACCCAAAGAATAGCTGTATGTAACCACACAGAGTGTCCGGCGTGGGTGTAGACCTTTAGTTTTCTACAAGTCAAGCCACAGCTCTGCTATCTGTCTCACACTGGCTCAAATCAAGAAAAAGATAAAACAGTCTTGTGGTATTAAGGATGTCTTGTCTTCCCCTTAATTATTAATAATTAATGCACCCAGATTTCATCACTGATCACTGATCTCAGTGGAGAAACACATGCCTGTCAGCACTCCTTGCATTTCCAAAGACTTTTTAAACTTGTATGTAAAGTGTTTTCCTTATCCTCACTCTGACTGCTATCTGTCATGAAAGACCACATAATAACGTAATAATTTTAAATGACATATGTGATAACAATTTAGTAAGCTTCACCCATTTTGTGTGTGGCAACTGATACATTAAGACTTTTCAAATTCTTACATGTACTCTCAAACATCAGTTTTTTCACATTTGTATCTACTTTATTCACATATATAATCAATTTATTCACCCATTTACTGTATATGGTATTTGTTTTGTGAGTAGCATAAACAGAACTACAATTAACATCTCATTACACAACTCTGTGGCACAAAATGGTCAGTAGATGTTCCTTATAAATGATGTGTTCTTGATTTAAAGGAAAAGGTAGGCTGTGGGTGTTAATCCCACAAACATTTCAAGTACATGGTTGTGTCTGACTCATAATTAATTTCTTTGACAGTCCCTGGGATGACACCCACAGATAAACAAAGAAAACAGTAAATGCTTTATTACAAAAAAAAAAAAAAAGAATTGTGCCAGCAGCAGTTCATTTTAAAACAAACTGCTGCCACAAATCTACAAAAATATGTCCACTCTCACCTGTCCTCTTCAGCTTCTCCCCGATGACACATTTGTTTTCCACGCAGTGTGAACAGACATTGTTGGAGCACAGGAAGCCAACACGACATGAACAGTTTGCATTTGTGGTTGGAGTACATTTCTCATCATATTCTGTGAGACAGACAAGAATTTAAACCACAGGACTCTCCAGATGATAACATGTTGTATCCTTTATCCACTGTGAGAAATGACAGGTGTTTCACTAGAGATTCTCAGAGAACAGGACTACCATTTTTTCATTATTTTCTATTTTTCATCATTATTCTTGGGCTTACCTTGCTGGCACAAATCGCACGAATGACATTTGCCGAAGGAGTTATACGTGTCCAAGTAGGTGCCCTCCTCACAGGGGCTACAGACAGTTTGTTTATCTTCTGAACATAATTCCTTCACATATTTACCTTCAAAATAAATAAATCACTCTCAAGAACACATAACATTCACACTCAGTCTGTCTCAGACAATGTAATGATTAGATGAAGCAATTCAACAGATTTGTATAAAGCACATTTTATCTCATTATATTAAAATTAACTGTGTGTTTTTTTTACCTGGAGGACAGAAGTCACAGCATCGTCCATTCACCTCTGCCTGCAGATCACCGCAGCTTGCAGCGTTTATAGTCCAAATATTCAACACACATACAAGTACCAGGGAAAGGCTCGGAGGAATCATTATGGCCAATGCTCCAGTCCTGCCTTCAGGGTTTTATCGTTGTCTTTCTGCTGACGTCAGTGTCAGATGCGTGTGTGTGGTTAGTTCACTGAAACACACTGCGAGACATGTAGTTCAGGAAGTGAAAGACCACTTGTAACTATTTGAAATACTCTATGATTTCACAGCAGTATGAACTATGCAAGAAAAGTATTTGTTTGTTTATTTCTTTTTACTTCCATTGAAAAAAGAGAATTATCGGACCACATTTAAAAAAAAAGAAAAGAAAAGCACTCAATAGGGTTTTGAAAAGTTCTGTCAACATTAACATGACCCCACATATGTTGTCCTGGGCTGAAAGAGCAGCCAGTTAAAAAGAGTGAGAAGTCAGCTGCCAGTGGTCATATAAAACAGAGCAGTCAAATCAAAGAATCACGTCTCCACCAACCAGTCAAGTTGTAGTTTACATCCATGTCTGTCCAGACTCATGTAATGTATGTAGTGAAGTAGTGTAATGAAGTTCATTCTTGAGTCCGAGTTGATGTTTCCTCTAAGCAATCTGGATCTTGAATTCACAATAATGGGACGACTGAAAAACATAATGTGGTAAAAACATAGTTATAAAAAAGAGGTTTTTTTTCAAGGTTTTTTCAAAAATGGTGAATGATAGAAATTGTTTAGCGTACAGTTATGAATGTGCACAAATATTAGGCTGGTCAGTCTGGTAGTGTTTGAGATTAGCTGCAGACATGCTGTAGGTCCAGTAACGCACACAATCTCTACACACGTCAGATGTGGCTCACGCCTGGCGAGGACAGTTATTTAAATTGGTGACACACAAATGAATTCAGCTTTTTCAAATCAAGTTGACACACATGTGACCACATAAGTCAGATGTATTAATAATCTGATCGCTTTCAAATCAGCAGCTCGCATTAATGCCACTTAAATTTATGGCAAGTCAGCTTGCATGTTTCCAATTTTCCTAATGAGTTTGCTTTACCCAAAACAAAAAATACTGCTGCTCCTTAACAACTTAAAGGACCAGTGTGTAATAATTACAGGAATTTATGTACATAAATGAGATATATATTATATATAAGTATGTTATTTATTATTATCAATCAACGTAAACTCATAATCTATATGTTCCCGTTACTTTAGAAATAGCCATTTATAGTTACATACTGTTGGGTCGACTTATGGAGATCATCATCCTGCGCCGTCTACGGCAGCACAGAGCGGACAAACTGCACTAACAGTGAGTCTTGGGAAGCCCATGGCGACCTTACGTAGACGCCGCATCTTAAACACGGAAGTAGACGGGGAGGATAGACGCGGGTGATTGCTGGCAGACCATTTAGCGTTGTGAACCTTGACGGGCACAGTTTTGAGAAATGGAGGATCATACATACACTGTACCAGAACAAAAAGCAGCGGACAGTGAATCCCCGTCATCCAAGAAGCGGAGACGCGAAGAAAGTAAACACAAGCATGACAGGAAACAGCAAAAACACGAATCAACATCGGCACAGCGTTTACACGATGGAAATCGCTGATGGAGGACAAATGTTTTCACAGTGACGCCGAGGTTGCCTGTTTTCTGCTGGACAGGTAATTCATCCTACACACATAATTGTAGTTTGTTGTGAGGTAGCTTTCGCTCGCCATTTTGTCCACTGACGGCCACCGTACTCTTGGTGAGAGAGGGGCGGTGTCGGGGTAAATCCTCTTAGTTGCAATCTAAGGTTTGAACGCTAGATGCCGCTGGAAATCACACTCTTCTCCTTTAATAGTATGGTTTCAAGAAAAGTTTTTTTTTTTTTTTATAGTAATCTTAAGGTGTTACTAGTGTCAGTCTGACTTAACATTAAATAGTTTGGGTCAGTGAGTCAAAACTTAAACAGCACAGTTTGAAGGTAGAGTCAGTTTGTCCAAGCTGTTCATAGATGTATCAGGATGTCAAGTGTCAAAAGTATGTGAGTGGCCACTTTGAATTAAAGCCTGACACACAGTGACACGCAATCATGTGTTTTGGTAAAAGTTTTAGTGCCATCAGCCAGCTGAATTCACTTCTTTAAAATCCTCATCTCATGTGACTGTACCACCAAGATTATCAAAGACGTTCACTTCTCCTGTATTAAGTAGATATTTCAGATATCTTATGTTTCAGCCAGCTTTTTACTTTTGATTATCCTTATTTTGCATCATTTTGCACTACCATCCCAACTAATTTCAACCTAAATTGGTGGAACAAAGATGATTCCTTGGTCTATCCTTCAGCGCAAATCACACCTGACAAAAGTAACAAAACGAAAAACGACTTAAAAGATGAAAAATTATGTAAAAGACATATAAAGAGGAAAAGATGTAACAAGACAAAAAACAAATGTAACAGATGTAATAAGGCAAACAAGATGTAAAAGACATGACAAGACAAAAAAGACACAACAGAACGAAAAAGATGTAACAGGATGAAAAAGGCATAACAAGCTGACAGTCAGCCAGCAGAAATGTCTTTCAGAGGGCTACTTTTTACTTTTATACTTTGAATACATTTCAGAGCCTGCACTTTTTCAAGTTGATATATATATATATATATATATATATATATATATATATATGTACATATATATGTACATGGAATGGAATACACTTTTTACAGTGTACTTAACATCACTTGTTATTTTATTTTATTGTTATACTTCTTATATCTAGAACAGGGATATTTGCTTTAGCTTGGTGTTTGTTCATCCAAAGCAGACAGCAGGTGATGTATAAAGGTGGCACAGATTCATCAATACGCAACAGGGACAGCAGCATGTGTTTACTGTTACGGACCTGTCTACTGGAGGTTTTCCCATAAAGCATGGGTTAAAGTCAGAGGTGTTGTTTCAGATTTTGTCACAGGCTCAGCTCTCTACTTTTCTGCAGAAACTGGAGATAAAGGTGAGGTGTAACCACCATCTGCATATTTGAGGTGCACTGCAGAAACAATGCCAAACCATGATCTGCCCATCTGTTTATATAATACATACACATGATACAGATAAACATATCTCCTCTCTTTTATCTTTTTCTTGTTTTTGAAATGAGAAAAGGTTTCAGGGTTTCTAGTTTGTTCACATATCAGTGGACCATCCCATTCTGATTTCTGGTGGCTTCTCTGCTAAATACCCAACAAAAGTAATGACTCAACTTGATTGTGAGACCGAAAATCTGTCCTGAAAACCTGGAAATAAGGTTTTATTCCTGAAAAATCTCTTGAAAGTTTCATTTGATGGACAGTATGAGTCTTTTGTTTAAGAAGCACTATGACTGGCCTGGGTTTCGATTGTGGGTTTCGTTTGCCACCCATTTCCAGTGGGGAGCCAACCTTTGAATGTGTTTATTGAACATCTGGTCTACTTTCTCTCAGCTAATTAACATATTGTATGAACTATCTTTGTCGAAAATCTTTTCATTTTCTGTACTCATTGTCAAGTCAACTTGTCAAGTTATTTTTTTCAAGACAATTAAATTATGAAACCTCAATAGATTTAATTGGGATTTGAAAGGATTAGTATTGTGAAACCTGACCTTAAGCATTCTAAATATTAATGTGTGCCTAAGTATACACAGTACTATAAGCAGATTATAGCACATTTTAATAGACATGGGTGTCACAGAAACTGTTACTAGAACAGACAACAAATATTGCTGAAATTAGACAACATTGTGATTGTAGCAGATCTTAAAGATTCAGATGTTTTCATATTTTCCTGCTTACCCTATATCTTGTCATTCATATATCTGCTGAGTTATTGAGATATCCACTGTGAAAACTTACATCCAGGGTTGGGAATGTATTCCAATATAATTACTAATCACATGTTAAAAAAGAAGTCAATAACCTAATCCAAATAACACAGTATTAAAGTAATGTTACTTTTGAATTACCTCTAATGTTTACATGTGTTGGTCTATGTAGCTAAAGTTTATTTTTATTTATTTTATTTGTATTTAACCAGGATGTCCCTTTGAGATTGAAAATCTCTTATACAAGAGAGACCTGGCCGAGGTAGCAGCCAATCAAGTTAGCTGTTGGTCTACGTGGCTTAAGTTAGTGGTTGTTCTGTGTAGCTAACGTCAGCAGTGGGTCTGTGTAGCTAACATTAGCCCATGTTCTGTGTAGCTAACATCAGCAGTCGGTCTGTGTAGCTAACATTAGTGGTTGGTCTGTGTAGCTAACATTAGTGGTTGGTCTGTGTAGCTAACGTTACCAGTCTGTCTGTGTAGCTAACATTAGTGGTTGGTCTGTGTAACTAACATTGCCAGTCGATCTGTGTAGCTAATATTAGTGGTTGGTCTGTGTAGCTAACGTTGCCAGGTGGTCTGTGTAGCTAACATTAGTGGTTGGTCTGTGTAGCTAACATTGCCAGTTGGTCTGTGTAGCGAACATTAGTGGTTGGTCTGTGTAGCTAACATTAGTGGTTGGTCTGTGTAGCTAACATTGCCATTCGGTCTGTGTAGCTAACATTAGTGGTTGGTCTGTGTAGCTAACATTGCCATTCGGTCTGTGTAGCTAACAGTAGTGGTTGGTCTGTGTAGCTAACATTGCCAGTTGGTCTGTGTAGCTAACATTAGTGGTTAGTCTGTGTAGCTAACATTAGTGGTTGGTCTGTGTAG
Organism: Lutjanus erythropterus; assembly: GCF_056507025.1. Lineage (NCBI taxonomy): Eukaryota > Metazoa > Chordata > Actinopteri > Lutjaniformes > Lutjanidae > Lutjanus > Lutjanus erythropterus. The sequence continues at coordinate 27,897,984 of NC_139318.1, forward strand.
CTAACATTGCCAGTCGGTCTGTGTAGCTAACATTAGTGGTTGGTCTGTGTAGCTAACATTGCCAGTCGGTCTGTGTAGCTAACATTAGTGGTTGGTCTGTGTAGCTAACATTGCCAGTCGGTCTGTGTAGCTAACATTAGTGGTTGGTCTGTGTAGCTAATGTTAGGAGTCGGTCTGTGTAGCGAACATGGTTGGTTTTTCCTGTAAATGTTTCTTGAAATTAATGTCGAGACAAGATGATGGTGAAAGCGCCACCTAGTGAAAGCATTTTTTTCATGAGATAATGAATTAGCAGCTGTCAGCTGATTTAATGCCAGAGTGGTGTTGAGACTTGTGAACTGTAATGTGTGTGCACTGCACATGAGAGTATATCATTCTTAATTTAAAATGTATTTTAAAATTGTAATCCTGCTAATAATCCCAATTTTTACAAAAGGTAACTGTAATCTGAGTACATCTTATTTTTCTGTCACTGTAATGGAATACACCTTTTCTTGTATCCTAAATATGTAATGTAAGTGCAGCGTCATGTAATCCGTTACTCCCAAAGCCCACTTACATCCTTGATATTTCTGCACTTGTGTTGCAGCTGGTTGTGATTTGTAACATTAGACATTATCAGGTATGATCCTCATTTCCAGCCAAAAAAGTTAATTAGTCTATCACATAATTTGAGACCAATGACTAGTGAACAACAATAATCAGTATGCGGTGACATGATGAACATGGCATTAAGAAGCCAATAAACACAAGCAATTGCAATGTTATGAATATGACTCAAGTTGGTTCCTGGAAACTCCATAGCGTGCATGATGAGGACATTTAAAAAGCAAAAGCAATTATATGATTTAGTCTCAAACAACCCCCTACAGTAAACTCGCTCTCTGTACCACCCGCTAGTCCACTGAACCACACTGAATGGAGTTTCCCCCTGACTTTTCAGCAGCACCCTAAAAAACCACAGGGTCAACATCACTAGTGTGAGTAAGGGTTAGAATAATAAAGGATGAGCTCTAGTCAAATTTTTTAAATGTCAGATGCTCTGAATATTTCAGTATTTCTGAGTATTTAAGTATGTTAACCCTGGACCCAGTGTTTTTTTTTTAAGTGTGAAGTTTTAGTCTGGGCTTACTGAAAGCCTTAGTTACTGTAATGTAACCTAACAAGTGTGAAATGTGGGCTTGCACTTGTTTTTTGTTGGTTTGCAGTACATTGTGTGGTATTAACCACTCTTATTTACTGTAAGTAGAAATGTAAGTTTGCACGAAGATTATATCATATGATGCAGGGATTTATTTAGCATTATCTATTTACACATGAATATATTTATATTGGTATAAAGATGTCTAGATGCAAATTTACCAGTGGTCCAGTGTCTGGGGGTCAGTGGCGCACTGGGGGTGGACAAGAACTTACTAAACTGTTGTTTGTCCATGTTGTATGTCTTTTGTGATATATTTGAAAAAGAAAAGAAATGCATGATGATGCGTAAAGAATAACATGAATAGTATCTGACCTTACTGTGAGTGAAGTATGACTGGCTTTGTTGACATTTAGTGCAGGGCAGGAGTTTCCTAGCAAATGCAAAACACTGTTGACTTGTGCTGAAATGACTAATGAATGAAAGAGACAGAAACTGAAACAACAACAATTTTAAAAATAGATTTAATCATTATCAAACAAAACTACCAAACATTGGCTGGTTCCCAATTGTTGTTTGGAGAGATTTACCTTTAGATTTGTGTATATTTCTCACGTTTCACCCTGATGGTCTAAATAACTCGGCTTACCAGGCCATGGTTGGTTAATCTGGTTATCTGTCCAGTGAAGTCCAGTGAGTATTTTTAAATGTGCATTGTCTTCTTTTGTATGTGGCCTTCTTTTATTTTATAATTTACAAAAAATAATAAATCATAGGAATAAAAGTATTTTTCATGATGGAGTGCGGAGGATAAATTTAGTAGTCTCACTGGAGTCTCATAGTTTGTGAGCATGTGTACACACATGCATATTAATGAGCACAGGTGCTTTGTCACAGTACTGAATCTCTTTAGCTAACATTGACTGGACACTGGCAGTCAACAGTGGTTATATTTTATTTTTTTTAATCAAAATTACTGCTAGTGACAATTCAGCAAACCCTTGATTTTATGACTCACATTATAATTAATCATAAAATAATCAACAGACAAATGTATAATAAAATGCTAAGTCAAGCCTGCAGCTCTGATTATGTGTCCACACATGACTCATTCCGACAGCCTGCGTACGTCAGTGATTTATGTAGATTCAAGACTTGCGGTCCTGTACATTTTTAAGCCTGAAGATTGCGGTCACACTCATTCGCATTGCACTTGATTCTGTAGAAGTACGTGAGTGGCCACCTTGGATTAAAGCAGAACACACAGTGACACGAAATTCATGTGTTTCGGTAAAAGTATGAGTTGCATCAGCCAGCTGAATTCACACCTTTAAAACCTCATCTCATGTGACTGTACCACCAAGATTATCAAAGACGTTTACTTCACCTTCTGTCATTCACTCTCACGCACAACACGTGGTCTCATGCTTGAAGCCTCCCTCAGAATGTGACGCAACCATAGACATATGTGTAAGTAGGTCTCAACAGTAGTGAGTATGAGTCGTCATTGTGTAGCCACAAAGCGTGATACAGACACTGTAGAATTACCTTTTATAACTCCACCATACGGCAAGAACCACCCACTCGTTACTGTGGCCGTTGTGGTGAGGATGGGTTAATGACACGTTCTGTCACTTGATGTCGCTGATCCTTCAAGCTAACTTAAAGGTTACATTATGACATTTGAAGGCACTGAAAACAGAAATACAGAAGGCATTGCCCCATTCTTCATGGAAAATACAGTGCTGATAAAAAGTGCTCACTGCTCCGAAGTTCTGATGTTTTGATGTGTTAAAGGGGAACTCCGCTGATTTTATACACATGGTTTGTTTACAGGTCTTGGGCAGTATTACTGTGACAAAAAGTTGTAAAAAGCGATTTGTTGCACCAGAGGGAGCTGCGAGAAATTACCTTAAGTGATTTCACAACTATTATAGGTTCTTGGCAGTACTTTTTGTTATTCAATGAGTACACTGTAAAAAAATAGTCTATTTGTTTTCACTTAGAAAAGTTAGTGTCCGTGTCCCGTTAACTGAATTTGAAAAGACAAGTTGATTTAATTTTGCAATAATTCTAAATAAATAAACTTTTCTAGTCAAATAAATTTTATATTAATTCAGCTGTACTTGAGAAAACATGTTCAGCTAGAAAAGTGCACTCAGTAGAGTCCAGATCCCCACCAGGCAACGGATGGTGAAGCACCTGTACCGCAACTGCAAAGTGCAACCAGTGAAACTTTGCGCTGACCTTGGCTGAAACAAGATTTCAAACTGAAGCAGTTGCTGTTCACTTGAAGAGTGAGTCAGCTGTCAATGGCTGTATAAAACAAAGCAGTCAAAACTTTGTAGTACTCTTATGTTATGTCTCCACCAACAAGTCAAGTTAGAGTTTACTGTCTAGACTGATATAATGTATATAGTGAAAACTTAAAGAAATTTAATATGGAACTTTCCACTATATTTACCTGTAACCTTGAAAGATTTTTATAGTGTCCTGAAAATAAATGCTAGACATTTTAAGTTTAATTAACTTTAATACATAAAACTTGTATATTTATAGAAACTTCATGAGAAAAGATTAGTTGATTCCACTGAATTCCTGTATGATTTTTTTACAGTGTAAAGTTTCTATGTTTTCAAGGCAGACATTTTGGGTTTGGTTCACGTGTCACATGTTTCTTTGAAACACACCAACTTCCTTTATCACTGACATTTCCTGAAAGCTTCTGCAGCAGCTGTTTCCAGTGTATGTGCATGCACACTGTAACAAATGCTCATACTCAGACAGTATAGTTAAGTAAAAACTTTATTTACATGCTCTCAGGCCAAAACAGTGCACTGTGCACAGTGCAAAACAAAGAACAAATATCACAGACAATATATTTGAAAAAAAAAAAAAGCTTCACAATAAGAGCCAAATAACAATGTTGATGTTGTTGTATGTTGATTAAACAGTTGTACTGTGCATAAGTACAATTTTGAAGAACACAATTTGAGTACTACCAGTACTTTATACTTTTACTCCACTGCAGATATACTGTAGTTACTGATACTCAGATAAATATATAAAATATATGATTAAAATATATAAAATACAATACACTGTGATTAAATAAGTGGTTTCCAAACTTTTTGTCCTCATTTAAAAGTATAAAGAGTTCTAACAATAGAGCTCACCCCCGCACTGCCCCCACCATCTCCAGCCCTCTCAGATTTTTTTCACATAACTGTCGAAATTATCCTATATTACACAGACAAGAAAAGTCCATAGGAAAAGAAACTTTTTCCCTCCCTTATTTCCTACCCCCTAATCACCTCACAACCCCCAGATTGAATTTAACCCCCAGGTTAGGAACCACTGGACTAAACCAGCTAGCTGCATATAAAGCCGTTACATACTGCTTACACATAACAAGTATAATATATGAGAATATATTATCCATTTTTCTGCAGGATGAGTGCATACTTCTACTTTTTACAGTAGTTTGAGTTACATATAATGGGCTGTAACAAGGGCCTCCTAGTTACTAGTTATGAAGCACACACATACACACAATTAGACCTACATACAGTATACTTTACCAACCATGTGTTGGATGTTACAGTCAAATGAGTTATTATATACTATATATACTATATACTTCAGTCAGTTTTGATATATTTTGCAACTAAATTAGCCACCTTATATCCTATCGTCTTGTCACATGATCAAATAGTAATTTCTCATTAGACAACATCAACAGTCATATTTCCCAGCAATTAACACTGCATATCTGACAAAAATAACAAATTGTTTTTGTCGTTGCTATAGCTTGTTACTGACTGTTTTACCAAAAAAAAAAAAAAGAAAACTATATCATGGATGTGTTTGCCTATTTGAGGGCAAATACAATAAATGGCACAATTTTCAATTTAATATGAGTTCTTCTTTGAACACTGGCATATTTCCAAAGCATCAGTCTGAGTCACTCCTAAGTCTGTGTTCGCCATAGAGAGTCTGCTCTCTCTATGGGCCCCTGGGGCCCCAGTCTAACTGCACTGCCTACACAGACTGAGTTACAACAGAGTATTTTTACATTGTTGTACATGTTTAGTCAAATAAAGTATCTGAGTATTTTGTCTACCGCTGTTTTTAGCTAAGGAATGTCATTTCTTTTCCTTAGGGTATTCCTACCGAGGGCACTTTCAAAGTAATATCAAAGAGCTGTAACGAAATTGCAGCTTTTTCCAAGTATATCGTACTGTTCACATGGAGGCAGACAGGTACACGCTGAGCTACCTGTGTTTTCTTGTGAATGAGGTTTCTTAGCAAAACTTAAATGAATAAAAATAATGAGTCATGTTTTCATAACTCCTCTGAATGTATTGATCTGGGAAAAGTCTCCAATGTGGTATAAACAACATGAAAGCCCTCACTTTACAACATCAGTCTTTCCACTGGCTGACTTGAAAACATGAGAGGGAGTACCTCTCAGAAGGAAAAAGAGATATATTTAAGTCTGTGAGGGGATCTCCCCCAACCCTGCACGATGCCACTGAAAGCATGTTTTTACTGTTCTCAGCTAAACAACAGACCTGCTGCCAGTGGAACAAACAAAACATGAAAAAAATAAGACAGAAACACCACATGGCAAAATTACTTTTTTTCTAAGGCTCACTCTCTTGATAATTACCTTTAGTACTATATTGGTCATACTATATAGTGCCTCATTAAACCATATCACATTATATAACATCATAAGGTTAAAAAGAAGCAGCAAAAACACATATATATGTGCATTTTAGCAGAAGTAAGAACACCTGTTTGAAAATATTATGAGGCATTTAGTGGCATGATTCCTCAGATCATTGTACAAAACTTTGTGTATCCAAATTTATAATAAATATTAAGGTCACACACAAAGTGAAAAATGTAGTAAATACTGTGTTTTACTACTTGACTTGAAATTGATTCACAGTTAAATGGCTAAAAGTGAGGTATGATACAAATAAATCTTTCTATAATTAACCCAATATTCTATTACAACAGAACAAACAAAAGTCAAATATTGACCAGATTACACCTGCTATAATACAGATAGTTTTTCTGATGTATTTTATGATGTAAAACCAACAATATAAGGAAAATATAAGTGATTAGTCTAAAATTATTCATATGATGATTACCTAATCTTAAAATTCATGGCACACGTTGACACATGAAACTGGGAAATTTCACCTCAGGGCTCCGGATTTAGTTTGAGAGACAACTGACTGTCATTGCCGCTTTCCTCAATTGGCCTTCGGCACGGTGACTCACTTTCTGAAAACAAACATTAAAGCTCAATTAAGTAAAATGTAATATTTACAGTACTCTATATATCACAAATTAATATCCATATTCCTCGATTTATCACCATTTTAAAAGATAATGGGCACATTTGGCACAGAACTGAGAGGAAAGGAGCACAGGAGGGCAAGTTCATGTGAAGTATTCAAAAAAAAAAACCAAATATTTTTCCAACAACAACAAAAAATATCATATAAAACAAAAATATATTATCCTTTGGTATGTGCAGGAGTATTAAGAGAGAGTATTAAGGAAAACATGAAAGATGGAAGTTTTTTGTAGATCTGAAGAATAAAGTCAGAATGGTAACTTGATTCTCAACATTTTGACTTTATTCTTCAAATCCGAAAAATACTTAAAGTCAGTCTTTATTCTCAACATTTCTACATTATTTTCTAAATGCAATTTTTTTTTTTTTTTAATCTTCCTTCTCTCATCTTTTTTTTTTTTACTTATGCCTGACCCTAATTCACTTCTGTAGCAATGAGTTTAATGTTCACTTAATTTAGGGGAAATACGTTTATTTGGGGTTTTTTTTGCCAAGACTTAAAGGAGAGGATCAGTACATCTTTCATGTCTGTACATGAAATACAAAGCTACAGCTAACAGGTGGTTAGCTTAGCTTAGCACAGAGACTTGAAACAGGGGGAAACAGCTGACCTGTCCAAAGACAACACAATGTGCCTCCCAGCACCTCTAAGCCTCACTAATTGATGTGATATATCTTGTTTATCTTGTTGTTGCTGGTGGTCTGCAACTTCAACTCCTATATTTAACCCTCCATGACAATGTAATGTGTGTTTTTTACACTTTGGGTTTTACGTGAATTAAACAACATACAACATGTGAATTAGTGAGTTTTAGAGGTGCAGATACAGTAGGCCGCTTCCAGTCTTTGTCCTAAGATTACCAGCTGCTGGCTGTAGCTTCATATCTTAAGTAGTAAGCAATCTTCTCAAAGTCTCATACTATTCCTTTAAATGCAGTATCACTACTTTTAATTCTGTGACATACTTGCTATTACTGGTTGTTTGTCCGGGTAAGAAGTAGTGTGCAGCTTGCAGGTCACAGCAGTCAGCGCAAGCAGTCCGACAATCCCAAATACGAGGAGGATCATGCCTGAAAAAGACAAACAAACTACAAGTCGTTTAATTTGCCTATTTAACATGAGGTTGTGTCATAAAAAAGATGCCAGCAAAGGTTTTACCAGTGTGGTTGCCTGTGTTTGAAGGAGAGGAAGGCTCCAGTTTGTTCATTGGTGTGTTGGCGTGTCCTGGAGCAGATGTGGTGGTCGTGGTAGTGTACGTCTTCGGAGTTTGGGTCCCCTCACGTAGACGTGGGGATGTCAAGAGTGTAGTTAGAGAAACTATTTTGTTTGATGTGGTGGTTATAGTGGTACTATTGTTACCCTGCGCCTCCTCGTTGCATATGACGTCTGAGGTAGGGGTTCCATTCTTTTTCACTCCGGCTGTTTTACAGCTAGAATGAAGGATAAAAGATAGAGCTGTAAACAATAGATAACAACTAAAGACATTACTGAATTTAAATGTTTACATATAATCCATGTTTTTAAAAAAACAACTACACTGTCCCAAAAAAAAGAAAAGAAAAAGAAAAATGATTTGTTTTAACTTAAAAAAAAAGTTAGGGTCCGGGCTGCCTTAAATTTTTAAGTTGGCTGAATTCGAGAAGACAAGTGGAAGTGATTTAAAACAAATATTCGGTCACATTGACAAACATCACAAACAAATTTGATTTGTCCAAGCTGTTCATAAACACACCAGAAAGATAGTTTATCGTTTTGTTTAATTTCCCAGGACGTCAAAGACGTTTTGGGTTGGTAAAGCATCCAGAGTACATAATATAAATAATGAGAAAATACAGGCAGAGGGCAGCGTCTCTGCAGATATAGCCACCACCTCCTGTATCTACGCTTGTCTTTTTAAAGAAAATGTTGCATATTATGCCGATAATTTAATAAGTTGATTGAACTCTGTACAGTACATTCATTCGGTGCATCATTTCAAATAATAAGACTTCTACTTGTGTTTATAAGTTCTGACGTGTTCCTGTATTTTTTTACAGTGAATGCAGTTGACCTACTCTTTAAATCTTTTACAGGGCGAGTCAGGAGTTGAGCTGAAATATCCATGTTCACATTTTGAACATTCTGGCTTTCCGGTACCTGGTGGAAACAGAGTAAATCATTAAAAAGGCAATTTCCTCGACATATTAGCGCATACAGTGTTGTGTGATCCATCTCTGTACCTTCAAGTCTCTTTCCAAATCCAATGTTACACTGGCAAGTGGAAGAATCAGGCTCAAGGGGAGTAAATCCTTCACGACACTGACATTTTGCATCTCCAAATTTTGTGCAGGGCTCTACAGGAAAACTCCCAGATTCTACAACAACAGGAAAGAAATCTCTTTGTTAAAGGCAGATTGAGCGTTGAAAACCTACCACTTAATTGGATTCACTGGTAATTCTATAGCTTGAGTATGTGAAATAACAGATTTATTACATAATTGCTTCCAGAACTGTTTTTGTAAATTCGAAAAGCTTCAAAACTTACTTCCGTTACACCATGTGCATACATTGCAGATTCTGCCAGAATAATTCTCTTGAGGCTGGTTAGTTCCTTCAGGGCAGTCTTCGCAATGACTGGGATTATTTTGTGCTCTTCTTTGACCTTGATTGATTTGACAATGTCAAACAGAAATAATGCATTGTATATTAATATTTTCTATGCAGCATGAAGAATATAATTACAGCATTGTACAAAAGAAAAGTCATATATTACCTTTTGGGCATGTAGCATCCAAATGAACAACAAGTTCATAAAAAGATAAAGTGAATATAAGCAGTTTGAGGTGAACCATATTCGATACTTAGGTGCTGTCAAGTGCCGGTGAGAGCTTCCTCTAAAAACATACCACAGACAGTCAGACACCCCAGACTGTCACCTTTATAAATGACGTGAAAAATCCCACGCTTATTCGACCTTTTTCTTCCTCTGGAAACAGAAAAGTTTGATGTAATGATAAGAGAGAGTTAAAAATGTATAATGTATTCTAATGTCTGGATAAAATACTTTGTAATGAGATTTTAAAAGACATGAATACTGATTTTTAAATCAGTAAAATCTCTCTTTTTAGAAATTCTTCAATCTTGGTGCATAATTGTTGAAAAAAAATAAGCAACTGAACATTGAGTTGTTGGGTTTTTTTTTTTTGTTTGTTTGTTTCTTTCTTTTTGGTGTTGTTTGTTTTGTTTTTTGGGTTAAATTACTGGTGTTATGGTGAAGAACAAACTCTAACACTTAACTTATATAAGAACTGCAAAACAAACTGCACAACTTAGAAAGTAAAATCTGCTCCTAGCAGGCTATATTGTAGCTTTGAAATGGTTTGCAATTAGGATACTTATTAGGTTTTAAACATGTAATAAGTCATTAAATAATTAAAAACAAGTTGTAATCACTTTTGTAACTGTCCTTATTTGCCAGGTCATTAAGTAATTTTCATTTTAAAAATGTTTTTAAAAATTGCTTCATTTCTATAAAATGATTCAGTTTAATTTGAAATTAAAATACCTCTTTTATTTGACATACATGACATTTTAGTAACAAAATAATTTGCATTACAGCACTCAATACAGTTCATTTGATTGATTTAAAGTAAATAATCACATATATTTCATATTTATATATTAAGATGCACTTAATCTGTTATAGCAACAGACATAAAAACTGACGGAAGTTATAATCATTTTCCATCTGCCCAGTGACCTATTACATTATAAAAATGTTTAGGAAGCATAATATACAACTTGACAACAACTTTTGAACCATTTTACCATGTTTTTTAACCTTTATCTGGGCTTTAAAAAAAAAAAAAACGTTTTAGGACTACTAGGAAAACAGGTAAGAACTCTGTGGTTTAACTTTCGGAAACTCTGTAGCTTTACATGGTTCTGCTGGTAAGAACATGACCTGGTATCTTAACTTATGGACTTGAAGAGCAGATGGAAAAAACTGCAAAGTCTTGATTTATTTGCAAGATACAACCACACAAACGGATGTTCAAAACACGCCTCCACCCAAGTTTTATTTGGCTGCTGCTCAGTGAAATCCAAAAAAAAAAAAAAAACCCATAGAATATGTTCATTTTCAAGTGTCTGGTTGTAAATCCTTTATAGAATATTAACATAAACCAATGTAGGAAGCTGAAAGAATGAGCTCAAGATATGATGAATTTCTCAATGAACTAGATGTTTATCAGCAAGGAAGAATGTTGTTTCTCTCTTTCTGACATCACAGAAGATTTTAATCAGCCCACTATTTCTAACTGTAGGAGACTTTGTTTGTTTTAAGGTAAGTGTCACTACCAACAGTGTGCAGGAAAGAACGTTTGCTCCTGAGACAAAGCTTCGAAGGTAAACAAACAAGACAAGTTTTATAGCATGTCAGGAAAGTAAAACTTTAAATATTGCTCTTATAGTGTCACAACAAGCATATTTTCTTTGTTTGCTGTTTTGACAAACTTCCAATGTAGCAGAAATTCATATAAGATAGATCTCTTACCTTTTATCTGTGATTACTGTGATTATGGACAATTCCCCAGTGGTTGACTTGATGGCAGTTCTCCAGTGCTCCTATGTTTGAAAAAAGTGCCATTAAATGGCCCCATGTAAATAAACCAAGATAAAGTGCCCGCTAGGGTACCCTTCCACCTCAGAAAACATGATGTACACTAACGGATGCCCTTTAAATGGAGAAAAGGGGTGTCCTTCAAGTGAAAAAAGTGACGCAGCTTGTACTCTTTATCACACCTTCCACTGAGACAGCGTCAGTCCACCTCTTTGGACAACCCATCTAAAAGTACTAATGTCGTGGGATAATATGACAGTTACATCAAAGTAAAAATAATATTTTGACATTTACTCTCATTTACAATTCGGAAAATGCAGTCGTACAGTCATACTACGATGTTTCATTCATACAGAGTTCTCATTAAAGGTGCTGGCCGTCCACACAGATGTTTGCAATCAGTTTGTCGAATTAGAACTGACTGCAGACCCTATGACACTTCGAAGTTGGATGGACATATGGTGGGAAGTGTCACCAAGAATGACTGAAGAATGATAAATGTTTAAATGTCGTGCCCTAGCAGGTGTAATAAAGTAACGGCAGTGTCAATCACACAGTCTGTAAATGCCCCCACAACCTTTATAAGACGGCAGTATGTGCAATGAACGTCGTTTCTATGGACACAGACATGCGGTTGTGTATGATGAGCTTTTATCTTCTGCACTATTGTAACATTTTTTTTTTTTTTTACAGAAGTAACAACTTAAAGACCGCCTCGACGTAAAGACTATGTTTTTCTCATGTTTTTGTCCACTTGACAACTCTGACTTGTGTCTGTTTGTCACTAGAGTGTCAAAGTTTGTCACTAGAGTGGTGTTTTCAATTCCTCTCCTGAAGGTGAAGATATCTGTGCGCTTCCCTAAAATCTGAGATTCACATGGCTCCCTGGCACGCTAGATTTGGTATGAAACAAATTCAAAAGCTACTTGCTGTCAAACATGCAAATGCAGGTAGACAAACCTAAAACCTCCAGCACAGAGTGGACTTGTCAGAGCAGAGAGCTAGAGTTTAACCTAAAGGCGTAGCATTAGCGATGCAAGTTGACAAGCTAACAAACAACATAAACAAATAAAAGATGCTAACTACCAGCAGCGGCCGGTGAATTTTCCTCCGGGGGGGACTATAGTGAAAAAAGCCTTAGGTGTATTTTAATATACAAAAATGGCCTTTATTTATATTTGCAGAACTAAATTAACATTTTTTTAGCCTAATGGGACTTGCTTAATTAAGGTAAATTAAGGTTCTTCAGTTAGTGCAAATCCTTTATAATACTTATATTTCATTTTACAATTTATGCTGAAAGACTAAAGCAAAAAGTACCTTAATAAGTATGAAAGAAATCTGATACTACAAACCTTCAGACAGTGTAAGAAAATTATGAACACATTAAAACCTGTTATTAGGTAACAAGATTTAAGAATAAATTAATTAATTAATTAAAATTTGCCATCTTGTGGCTTAAAAATTACTTTTTATACATGAATTTCTCAGTGATTTTGTAGTTAAATGTCTTTGACAGGTTTATATAAAGTACCTACTTTAAAGTGTTTCACCCATTTTTCTGCACAAAACAGCAACTATTTAAAAGTTTGTAAAAGACCAAGACCATACATTCAGCCTCTGTCATCTCCAGAGGGGGAATGTAACTAAGTACACTTAAGTCTGATTTCGAATTATTGTATTTTTACTCCCCTATTTGCCTGACAGATACAGGCAGTATTTTACTGCACAGTGGTTACTTTTACTTTTCATACTGATAACAGCACATAACACTTACATACTTTTTGACTGCAGAACTTTTACTTGTAGTTAAGTATTTTTATACTGTGAATTTTATGTCAGGGAATTTTATGTCTCCATTCTAGATTAAATAGGCGAAAAAATTGCGCATCAAGCCAGAAACAAGTGACCTATCCGTACTTTGGACATCGTAAAACATTTTTAACAGCACATTTTAGTGCAGATTATAGTTTAGTCACTGACCACACGATATTGTCCTTGCTCATTTAAATAAATATACAGCATATATTTCAAAGTAATTAAGTTTTCTTCGCTAAGGTTTTAGGATGTGGGGAGAGGTGAGGCGGCGCCCTAGCGTCCTCTACTGACCAGCCGCCACTGCTAACTACACCTAGCATTCGGCTATGTTCAGGAGCATGTTGCTGATATGGGTGCACAACAGACTCCTCATCTGAGTCTGGGTCTGACTGAGGCTAAAACATGTATGATTGAGTCTCTCTGTTTCCTCCAACGCTAACACTAGTCATCTGCATACTGCTCTTTCACCGGTCAGCCTGGTGCAAACAGCGGTCACGGGCAGGACACAAAAGGCCAGATCCAGAATTTCTCAATGAGGAAGAAAGAGCAGGTGTACTTTCAGCCCCCTTTTTGTATTGTTTATGTAGGAACGTCTTGTAAGATTGACATAACAATATGAGAAGATCACGTGAAATGAGCCATTCTTTTGCAGTCTGCTCTCTCATTGCCAAAGCACCAAAAAACAGATCTATAATCAGGGACTGTACCCAGGTTGAAATGAACAGAAATGAAAACAGAACATTTTCTGTTTCAGTGTTGTGAGTAAAATATAGATAGACAGCTAATAACCCTTAGATAGACAGTAATTGGTGTTGTTGATCAGGTTGGTGTTCCGATAATTATGCACTAATTAAACGGATAGAGAGCAAGCACAGCAGTTCACATTCAGCTCTGGTCTTCACTTCGTAGCAACCGAAACATATTTGAAATTTGTACGTTGAGCTTTACACAAAAAGGTTTTTTTTTTTTACCATTGTAGTATAAAAACACAACCATTTGTAGATTTCTTTCAGTCAACATAGATCTTAACAATAACAATTCATTTTAAATTGCTGTTAAGTCAAAAGCCCAAACTTTCTGTATGGAATGGAGACCAAGTCTGACCATTCATTGAGTGACCTTGATGTGACTGTGAATGAAATACAATTTCTTTGCTCTTGGGCTAAAAAATGTGTTACTTTTTGAGTGGTAAAGTTGGGTGTGCAGAGCGGAGGTTGTCATACTTACTAGAAGAGAAAGTGTCTTCTGCTATAAATTGGCTGTGGGATTTGTATTAGGTCTTTTTTGAACTGTATATTTCTGAAATCTGTATTAATGTTATCATTACCTGTCAAGTATGGTTGTTAAATAAGATCACTCTAAAGAGACAACTCTCATGGTCAATTATGCAATGCTGAAAACATATTATGTGTGTCACATATATTTCACCTTTAAAGTAATATATACATTAGAAATGTTTGTCTTTATTTTTTCAGTGGCTGACAGCATTTAAAAATTATCCCACTTTTCCCCAGCTCATAGTGTTTCCTGTTTTTTTTGCACCAGATTACAAACAGATTAGAAGTGTCTGCACACAGGATGTAATCTGATTGATGTTTTTTGCAGCTGCAACATTTGCATGGAATGAGTAAAGTGGTTAGCACGACGTGTCGCAGTTTGTGTGGGTGAGTACTGAAGAAAAACCTTAACGTGAGAAAATCCAAGGAAACAGATTCAACACAGTACAAACCAATGCTGAACTAAAGGATGAATAATGCAAAAACAGCACAGTAATTGGCCTATTACTCAAATTTTCTTTTTCTTTTTTTTTTTTTAAATTGTTTCTATCCTTTCCATTTATATTTGAATAGTTAATGTTGTTTTATATTGTAATTACCTGTGTATTGGATAATGTATAAGAGTTAGACAGACACATCAGTCAGCCAGTACTGGCCTATTGTATTTGTGTCTTATTTATTTATTAACTTATTTCTAATTATTCAAAATATCAGTGCAAACTTACTGTTTCAGTCACCTGATGTCACTTTGGAGGATGACGTTCATGCTTAAACTATAAAATATCCTGCCTCCATTACATATCTTGGTCACAAGTGTTTGATGCACATTTCTTTATCAGCATCTGCGTCAAAAAATGAGTATCAGTCTGATATTAAGAATTTTGAATTCCTTTTGTTCTTTTGGATATGAAATGTGCTACACGGATAACTGTGGCTCAATTAATTTTCTGAAATAAATGCAAATTCTATATAAACGTATAGAATGCTTCTTTATATGCAAAAAAAAAAATTGACAGCTTTGCTTGGAAAGTAAATCTGCTCCTAAAAGGCCCATGTTGCAGCTTTTTATGGTCTGTGTTATGTGTTTATTTCATAAAAAATAAACTGCACAACACTCAAAACGTAACTACGAATGGTTTCACCGCTTAAGTGCCAAGCAAAACCGTGAAACTATTTATAATCATTCTAGTTTCATGTCTCATCTTGAATGTGTGTATTTTTCAAAGCCTCCAGTAGGGGGTGGTAACAGGACGCTGACATTAAGGGTTTTTAAAATTAGAAGAAGAAACCACTCACGACTGCAAATTCTGTCATGCGACATGTCGAAAAACAAGCTGGATGAAATGCGGCACTACTGAGCAATAGTTGATGTTGTTTAGTTGTTGATAAAAGAGAAACTATCACATCAGGCTTTTACCCAGTAAGTGCAAAGCGGACACTTACTTTCTGTGTAATATTACTTTCCTCTGTGACGCTTTTTTTCTGCTGAAACACTTCTTAATTTAAACTGGGGAGATCTAAAGAGTAATTGGGTTTTCCTCTGTGAGACAAGGAACTACACTAACCGCATTCTGTTGCAGCGGGTTTGTCTACTGATCCTGCCCCAAAAAAGCGATGCTGGTCACCGTTTTCTGCGCGCCGAGGGATCGCCCAGAAACCACATTCGCCCTCGATGTGTCCCCGGAGCTTGAGCTGAGAGACTTTGTAGCACTTTGTGAACTGGAATCAGGAATCCCAGCTGGGGAAATTCAGGTAAGACCCAGGCTAGCTGTAGCCACGGAGCTAGCGTAGCTAATGGCTAGCTAGCTAACTGACTTGCTAGCATGAATCGGACTTTTGCTGTTTTGATGAGGGAGGTGTTGCGAAACTTCGCTTATCAACAACAGACAGACCTGTCGACTTGTGTCCCAAACGGTCAGTAACTGTTATAAATGGTCGGCTTTATTGGCAGGTGGCCTTAACCCGACCGCAAGTCAACCTAATTTAGGCTAACGGTTCCATGAAGTTAAACCAAGTAACTGAAAAAGCGTTACTTATTTCTTAATAGAACCAAATGTTGTACGCTATGTTTGCGTCATCATTAACGTTAAGTAGCGTTAACTTAGCATCTTTCTAACGTTAATTCACGATATGTGTGAAAGGTTAGCTCGTTGGTCATAAATTTATGGGCACAAAGTCGTGTTAAGTTATCTCAATAAAGTGTGCACACTTCAAACGGTGATGGGGTGTGTGAATAGCATAATGGTAACAGTAATTAGTGAATGGAGTTTGTAAGTGTGTGTGTGGGTAAGTGGAGCTATCAGGTTTCTAGGCAAGGATCATAATAATGTCCTGCTCACTGTACATATCTTAGTACATGGTTACTTACATGTTTACTTACAAATCAATACATTTGTTTGGCACACATTGATGTGACACAAAATATTAATCTTGACATGATTTTATGGCTTTACAGACCTTAGAATGCTGTACCTGATCAATCAGAATCGAGTATTTGACAAAGCCATCTAATAATACAAAATAATAGAGCTAGGTACTTTACGCAATAACCTAAACTCATTCAGTGTGGCCATGATATAAATACAGCCCTTGCAAAGCCTCTAATTCAACTGTAACATCTAAAATTCAACTGTATTTTAGTTTTTAAGGTAGTAGTTTATGTTGGATAGGGGGAAAATAGCATGTGAATTGTAGGCCTGAGCAACATATCAATATTAATTTGTTATCTTGAAATGATTTTGGATATCGTTATATTGTGAAATGGCGTGTGTTTTGTTTTTACACATGCCATTTGTTTTAAAGACTGCATTAGACTAATATTTTTAAGTTCTTGTCCCATGGGTCCTCCAAGCCCTTAAATCTTGTGGCCTAAGTACATTTTGGTAGCCCAAATGTAAATTTATGTTTACAAAAATAGAAGGAAAGAAAAGAAACAGAAATGGTGATTTAATGCAACTTAAAAAGTGTGGATCGACTTAATTGTCACATACAATTATACAGAGTACAAGATATAGCAGGGTTCAGTCTCTGCATGTAATGCATTCCAGTATTAGGAGCAATGGGCATTTAGAGATCAACACAAGTTCTAGGTCAGTGCTTTGGTCAGGTGCACTGTCAGAAGAAATGACCTAGCATACATGTTTTTGATGGGGAAACCAGAGCACCTATAGGAAATCCATACAAGCACAGGGAGAACATGCAAACAGCAAGGCAAAAGTGTTAACCAGTGCACTGCTGTGCAGCAGCCTTCCTAAACTATGACACTTGTGTTGTCCACTTCTCCCATGAATTGTGATTTGATGTTTCCTGAAGGCATTGTTTCCAATGAAAAACAAGCTTGACTTATCAGCTTTTTCAGGAAACTGGGAGCATATATATCAGTACATTATTTACACTTAAACTCCTGCTTCCATTTAGTCCTAAGTTTTCTTTCTTTCTTTCTTTCTTTCTTTCTTTCTTTCTTTCTTTTTTTTTTTGTAGTCCATCTTTTGTGTTTCTGGCTCTTCTCATTATATTAATACATTGCAAAAGCACCAGTAGTCATCCCTACAATACTGTGGCAATATCATTACCAAGGTGTTTGGTCAAAATATTGTGATACATGTTTTGTACATGTACATGTCCATTGTGTCATTCAAGTATATAATCACCTGAAAGTATGAATTGTTTTCATTACCTTAGAATGAGCCCTTTATATCTTACAGAGGGCACAGATCCTTTTCCATGAAGTCCACCATGTTGCATTGCAATGTTTCTACAGTAGTCCAGAATGGACAAACCAAACACTGGCTCTAGATGGGTACTTTCACACTTTTTGTGAGGTTTGCAGCCACTATAGTTTCCCCTACTTACTTGAAGTAAACAGCAACTAAATCCTATACACTGGTCCTTTAATATATTTAATTGTTTAAGCCACTTTTCAAGTAAAAGGTTCTCTAATTTCATCTTCTAAATTATGAGGATTTGCTGCTTTTTTGCACATGTTGTAACATGAACAGACTGTACTATACAATCCATCACTACTGCCTTACAAAACAGGTTTTTGACACCCCTTACCTCCCTTTCATGATTAATACAGTTTGGTCTGTTATGAAATAGGTGGGCACACGGGAAACAGAAAGTGAAGGTGATAAGTTAACCTGACAACACTGACACCATTCAAGTGGCTAGAAGTGGCCTAGTAGTGTTGCAGTCATGTAGACAATTAGCTTATCTCTGTAACTATAGTATTGTCTTGGTTTATCACTGAAATGTGGAGTTTGCAAAAGCAAGTGCCAGCTAATGTCTCCGGCATTTTGTGATGTAATGAAATACCTCATCTCTGCTGAGCGTTTACTTTATCCAGTCATGTGGGTTCTGTAATCTTAAAATCACATAAAGGAAGGGAGAAGGAAGACTGCAAATATTCTATATGATGAATAAAATATATTTCTGTATTTTTCCATACACAGATCACATATGTAGAACAGCCCCTAAAAGACCCCACTCGTGCCTTGGGGACCTATGGTGTTAAGGATGGAGATGTGGTGGTTCTCAGACAAGCTGACAGAAGGCCACCACCAACACAACCAGCCTTCCCAGGTAACACACATGTTTGATAAAGAGGTATGAAACCCACTGATTTCAGTCTGTTGCAGAGTTCCAGCTTATCCGGTTAATGTCAAGTACTGTACATCAATGTTCCATGAAATTTCTCTGAGGTGTAATATTTTCACGTTAGTTCCACAATAAGAAGGATCATTTTAAGGAAAAAAAAATTTAATAAAGAAATGCTGCTTATATTCACAACATTTTACACCCAAACACATGAATCCAACCTCTATTACTGGTGCTTGTCCTAGCTAGCAAGGTAGATCAGTGTTTTTGTTTTTTAATCATGGGTGGGGTTGGACAGTTGTGACAAAATCAAGATAAGTTACTGAAAGTATGAGGAAAGGAAAGGGCAGTTTACAGGAAGAGATTGATTTTTAAAAAATAGTTTTGTACATGTGCAGGGGTTTTCCTGGATTTTTGGGGGTAATAAAGGTGGCAAATCCTGGAGAATGTGTGTGGCTTGTGCAGTGTACACAGTCTGGGCACACTTTTAGAGTGCCCTGCACTTAAGTGAGAAACATTATGATCTCAATTTTCTGTAGCAACTTAACAACAGAGAAAGGGAAAAAAAAGGACAAAGGGGCAGAGATCATTATATCAAAATTAAAGCCATGAATTTTCCAGAAATATATTCGTATAAAAAAGAAGAAGCACTAAAATCCAATTAAAAAGTGTCTTCTTGTAATAAAATTCAGTATTGGTTTGGAGTCACTGGGTCACATGGCGTGGAAGCTATTGAATGATTTTCTATTCAAATAATTATGGAAACTAAAAACTAAAACTACTAAATTACACATTAGTAAAAAAAATAGGGGTGCTGCAGAAGTTTGTGCAGGACTTGTTGCATCTGATCAGGTTGAGACAGGACAAACAGAAGACTTAATACTGTGGAATCACTGTTACACACTTTATAATGCACTGAATGGAAAAAGTACCTGTAGTAGGATACAAGCATAGCAGTTTTAACAGTGTTTGACTTGTTAATCAGGTCAAATATCTGTCTTAACTTGCAAATGTATTTTCTACATGATCTGTCGAGTACTGGTGCTCAAACACTAAGTTGCTGAGGTTTGATATCCCATCCTGTTTACTTCCCTAATGTAAACTAACAGAACCTTTAGCATAAATGCACATTTGTTTGCCTTACAATAATCTTGATGTTGCAGTAGTTGTGAATGCGTCATTCCCTTGTTGCCTTCACACTCGAGTGCTGCATCCATGTACAATGTGTGTACGCTTGGTATAAGCACAACAAAGCAGATGCTGATAAAGGTTTTGGTGCAAAAAAGCATTTAGGCCTACGTTTTTGTCAGAATTTTTAACAGTCAGCAGTTAAAAATACAAAGCCTTTGAGTGACGTAGGCAGAGTTAACCCTGATTGAGGGACACAAGACAACAATATTGAAAAGACATAAAAGGTAACACATAATCAATTTATTGAGCCATTGAACTGTTTTTGTACATGCAAAATGCTAACCTCTCACTCATTGTCCTTTGTGCTCGTCAGGTCTGCCCCATATTGACTTTCGTTCCATCACAGTCCCTGGCACCTCCTCTTCAACCAGTCAACGTGGCGCCATCAGGCCGCAGCAACAAGCGCCACAGCCCCTGCAGCCGCAGCCGCAGCCACAGCAACAGCGCGCCGCAAACCCTTCCACGCCAACGGCCTTTCGCGGCTCCTCTCCTCAGGGGCTGGACGACCCTGCCTTACTCCAGCAGATGCTGTTATCCAATCCACACGAACTTTCACTCCTCAAGGAGCGAAACCCACCTCTGGCTGAGGCACTGCTGAGCGGAGACTTAGGTAAACAAAATCAAAATAGCCATTGATGGTTATGGTATTTTACTGTTAATCAGACATGAATGGGTCATGTTAATGTAACTGTCTATTATTCCTCAGAGCGATTCACCAAAGTGCTGCTGGAGCAACAGCAGGATCGAGCCAAGAGAGAGCAAGAGAGGATCAGACTTCTGACTGCTGATCCTTTTGATTTGGAAGCCCAAGCAAAGATTGAGGAGGATATCAGGTATAGATTTTGGCAACCACCTGTGAATAGTTATATTATAACACTGAATACCCCTCATCTTTAACATGGTACAACCTCAGTTCTCAGTGCTACTACCATAATCAGATATTATGTTGTAACCATATGTGACATAATGATATTGGGGATTTTCATGAATTTGATTTTACTATAACAAGCAGCTTGTTCACCAAAGTTTCACTTTTTTAGTCTCTTACCTTTGGATTTGCTGCATGTTCTAGGCAGCACAATGTGGAAGAAAACATGACCATTGCGATGGAGGAGGCCCCAGAGAGCTTTGGACAGGTGGTTATGCTCTACATTAACTGCAAAGTCAATGGGCACCCTGTGAAAGCTTTTGTTGACTCAGGTAATGAGCATTTAATCTTGATCCCAGTTTTTACCGTTTTTCTGGTCATGAACAGGAATGTCACAATTTCTGTGCTACATATTGGGTTAGTTTTTGTTTGTGGCTTGACAGATAAACAAGATAAGCAACAAAGTGTATTTACTGTATATTCATATATACTGTGTGTAACCCTCAGTGTGATCTTCAGTATCAGTTATCTTCAGTAAAAGTCAGAATTTAACAAACATATGCTTGTTATGCATGTTTGTAAGATCATATCAGACGATAGTGTCCCACCATCTCATTGTTCTGAGTCATTTGCACCCTAAATGATGTTAGCACTCTGTATCAGCTTTACAAGATCTTAGTTGTATACCTTGGTAAATACTTCAATTGTAGTGAGTGGTTTTCCTTACTACTGTAATTGCATGCATTGTATTTGTAGGTTTGACTTCAAATTTCAAGACAAGCATATCTCTAGTATTTCTTCTACTAACAACCTTTCTATAGCTGCTCTGTCTTTTTTACTATTAGTCAGTTACAATTTGAAGTGAAAAAAACTGCATATAAGTCAGTAGGAAGGTGGGCATCCTAATGAGATTCTTGACCCACCTCAACTAGCTCCTTTCAGCGTAACAGAGCAGAGGTTTTAATCTGAGCTCTTTCTGGGTATCTCAACTTTTCACTCGGCCCCTGAGGGTGAGTTGAGACTTTTATGTCTGATCTCATTCCCCTTGTGATCTTTACAACACCAGTATGACTCAGCGGAGATCTGGAACAGTTACTTCCTCCTGGAACACAGAAATATGATCCACTTACTCACTGTTTCCTCAAGGATTTTTTTCAGCAGTGAAGGGGAAGGGTTTTGTTGTACCTGGGTGGAGCACATGAAGACTTTTTTCCCCCATTAAAGCACTGCGTGAGAAAAATGGTCTATATTGGAGGTTAGTCTCCAGTTTCTTAATGCTAAGGACTAAGCTAAGGACTAACTTCCATCATCATAGCCATTCATGAATAACAATGAGTTGAACATTTCTAAATTTTACAGTAGCATGTTAACCTTTTCTTATTGTCCAGCTGCATCCAGGCTGTGAGTATTTGGTTCATGTCGCAGCCTTTACAAGTGCATCAACTTTTATGAAAAGTTGAACATGTTTCAGCAAAAGCTAAATGAAATACTCAAATAGCCAGCTAACTAGCCAAACCCAAACCATCCTCATTTTATCCCTGTTTTCTTCTGTCTTACGGCTTCTGCTGCAAAACCTCCACTTATGGTTGAACTGGTGTTGAGGATCTAGAGGAGGATGTGGGCTGCTGCATAATCAAAGTGGGCTGATAACGCCTCTCTCTCTTTCTCTCAGTGCTCCAGATAGCCAGTCCAACTGTGCTCTGCCCTTTTTGTTACTCCGCCTGAGGAGAAAATGCTGTAGGCTGTTGTTTCTTTGGTTGTCATGACTTTGCGAGTGATTGATATCCTGTCACTGTCACAGTTGCCCCTCTTCAAAGTGGAGAGAGAGCTGAGAAGCGTTTGTTTGAGTTCAGTGGAGTGGACAGCTCTGCAGAGTCGTGTGATTGCAACTTAAAAACATCTCATGAAACTCTTAAGCAGCTTGCGCAAGAGTTTTGGAGCCCTGTTGAAAAATGTAGCCTATATGGCAGAAATACAGCTTATTGTACCATTTGGATTTGTACAGCATTGTATTTCTGTCTTCACTGCATAGGCCATTTTAAAATTTAGGATAGAATTAAACATTTTGAAGAGTCAAACGTTTTTTTGTTTTTAGGAGCCCAGATGACCATCATGAGCCAAGCGTGTGCTGAGCGCTGCAACATCATGCGGCTGGTGGACCGTCGCTGGGCTGGGATTGCCAAGGGAGTGGGCACACAGAAGATCATTGGCAGAGTTCATTTGGGTGGGTGTCTGTTTTTTTCATGTGTTTTCTTTAAGCAACACTGTATTTTAACACAAGTCCAGATTAGTTCCCAGAAAAAGAAAAAAAAAGTTTTAGCTGACTTTTTTCCTGCAGTCAGACAAATGTTTTACTTTGAAAATGTGCTGAATGGTTAGATAGCTTTGCACAATTTGCACAATTACTCAGTCTATTTGAGTCCACTGCCTATTTACTCTCACCCACAGTTGTGGTTTGAAATAAGCACTTCTGAATGATAATTTAAATGTTTAACAAACCCATTGCTGAAAATGAAGTCTCCCAACTTCGTTCAGATATCCACAAACTAGCTAAGTTCGGCTAACCTTACCATTCAATATAGTTTTTAAAGCTACACAGTGATTTAAAATAATGTCTGATATTGTCTGACTGTGGATACATAGAATGATTTTCCTCAACTTGATATATTCCTGCGACTGCGTCCATATTCGGATCTCTGCATGACATGTCAGTGTAGCTGAAATTGTGTTGTGCTCATGTAGCTCAGGTCCAGATAGAGGGGGACTTCCTTCCTTGTTCTTTCTCCATCTTGGAGGACCAGCCAATGGACATGCTGCTTGGCCTGGATATGTTGAAGAGACATCAGGTGTGAACCCCTTTTATCTAATCACATTGATTAGACAATACTTGGGTTACCATTTTCCATTCTCTTTATACTGACTGCACAGGAAAGTTGAAGAATATCTGTGAGTACTATTTGTCCTGTTATTCTTGCAGTGTTCAATCGACCTGAAGAAGAGCGTGCTTCTAATAGGCACCACAGGAACTGAAACCCGCTTCCTGTCTGAGGCGGAGCTGCCAGAGTGTGCCCGGCTGGCCTATGGGGCAGAGGGTCGTGAAGATGCCCGGCCAGATGAGATCGCTGACAGAGAACTGGCAGAGGCACTTCAGAGGTCTATACAGGAAAGCGGTAAGAAACAGTCTCCCATCTCTGCACTTCAGCCTGTTTTTGATTGGGCTTTTTTCAGCTCAGGTAGAACCACATTTGCATGTGCCACTTAAAGCTTCTTACTCTCAACCCCATTTATGCAGTCATCTGAATTTTCAGTCACATAATCACTTCATGTCATCACCTCAGCAAATTGAATGTGCATTAGAGTAAGATGGAGGTCAGGAAATTTAGAGATGTCTGTCAAATATAAGCATATATAAGAAAATAATATAAATACATTTTTGGCTAAGATAAAAAGGGGCCTAAAGGGAAACACTAATGATGAGTTTTGCTTGTTTTCTGTATGTGGAGTCTTGGGTTACATGAAAGGCACTTAAAATCAAATTTATTATTATGATTTGAAATTTAATTCAATATGATAGCAGTTGAGCCGACACTTCATTAGGAACCTTTATCTCTGTATGATCGTTAATTTGGCTAATACTCCATCAGCAGATATACCACAGTACGTCACAGTACAGTTAATAGCTGCCTGCAGTGGATGTGATGTTGTCGTCATTTAATGTGTCCTTTAATGGTCTATATTTAGAGTAACTTTGGAGAAAACACTTAACCGCTGGTGCACCGATGGCTCCATTAGCATTTAATGGAGCTATCAGTGCTTATCAACTGTACTGAGTGTGTCTTATTGCATTGAGTTCAGCATGGACTGTTAACTGCTGTCAGAGTCTGTGTTGGACAGCAGTGCAGATGGATATCTGAAGGAGTGTGAGAACAGCACTTGAAGCCACCTACAAAGACAAGCTGAAAGGGACATGTAGTGCTAATAGAAACGTAGGTGGTTATTTGTATGAGAAACAGTATCTCGCACAGACAATGAAATAAAATAGTCAGCAAGATATCACAGCAGCACAACAGAACTGCATTGCATTGCAACCTAAATTTGAATCTTATTATCGTGACTAAAACATCCTGTAAATGTGAAATAAAATATGTCAAATATATGAGATCAAATGCTGCTGGTGATTAACAGACTGTTTAATTTAAACATTGGCATTGCATTGACAGAGAACTGCTTGGGTTAAAGTTTACTTCTGGACATAGCATGCTTTCTGTGTGAATTTATGCTTGGACAATGACTAAAAATGCCTCCACAGTGTTGACATACTAATGACAATACCATCAACATTGCTAAGCAATCTTAACAACTCCCAGCGTGTCAAACCGAAGACTTAACACCAAGTTAAATCTGCTCATGTCGGTCAAATGGTGGCCACTGTTAAAGTTACATTTTCTCATTATTAAGAATTGTTTGTACCATTTCATGAAATTGTTTGTGCAGTTCTCATTCAAACTGCTTGCTCCTACACACGTTAGCATAATGAACTCGTAGTAGTCATTGATTGTAGTGGGATGGTGTCGTTGTTGTTAATGTTACAAATAAATAAGCAGGACTGCGTTATGGTAAGACTGGATTTTTAGATGATTTTATCCTACATGTGATGAAGTTTCTTGGTTTATCAGTATTTAATTTACTGGATTAATATGTAACAGACATTCTTGTAGGGCTGCACAATTACTCATATATTAATCATGATCACAATTTTGGCCTTTTGCAATTAAATGAACATGGTCAACTGCAATACCGATGTTAAATATTTGTTCCTGACTCATAGAAAACTCTGCAACAGGGGCATCTGGATAGCTCAGTTGGTAGAGCGTTCTCTGCAGAGGCCGTGGGTTCGACTCCCGCCAGAAGCAAGAAGCGCCACTTACTCTTTTACAACCTGCACACAGTGCTGATACAGAAAAGTCACTGAACACTGTCTGGTTTTGACTGCAAGATAGATTTAAGGCAGGTCAAAAGAGACTGAACTGAAGTGAGGTCTTGAATGAGCACTTAGATTTTTCTTTTTTTCTTTTTTTTTTAGCTCTCACGCTAATGTTAATATTGTATTCTTTTTAAACACGTGGTAAAAAAGTATCGATACTTAAATACTTTTGACAACCTTATTGGAAATATTTCGTATTCAGGGCAAGTGATGATAAGCAAGAGCAAATCATGTGCGAAGAAGGCATAAGACTTGTATCTTCACCATAAAGCAACATAACTTAAAAAAACATGCACCACAAACTGCCAAAAAGAACAACAGTACTAATATTACCTCACTGAATCCCTGTCCTTTTCCAGCATAACACTGTACAGTGCACCATCATGTCAACATGAAAGTGAAAGCAACTCTTTTGAGGGAAAACTTGTGTGGTGCAACTTTATTTATAATTGCTTTCTTCATCTTATGTTGATGCTCAGATTTATACATTACCAGTAATGTAACACAGTCGATAAGTGAAAGCAGTGCTCTGCTCATTTAAATGTGAAAGAGCAATAAAAATGATCAAATATTCATGGTAAATAATCAGGATCTTGATGTATCAAAATAATCGTGGTTATCATTTTGGCCATAATTATGCAGCCCTACATTCTTGTCTGGTTATATTATCCACATTGTTACAATTGTCAAAACATAATCATGTAAGTGTTTCCCTTTAATACTTTTCAAGGCTCACATTAACATTTGTGCAATTGCCACTGATGCACTTAGTCTTTGTTATTGTTTCCACTGGCCAGTCATGTCCGGTAATGGCTGCACATTAGAACAAAGAGCAGCAGCAGCAGCAGTAGAGTTGAAATGAATCCAGGCTCATGGGGGTGTTGTGGTGCAGCAGCAGCAGCCTTGTTGTGGAATAAAATAATCCTCCACCAGATAGGAAGTATCAATCTTGATTATCATGGTTAGGTGATTTTGATCAAATGTCCCACTGACGTGACCTCAAT
Organism: Lutjanus erythropterus; assembly: GCF_056507025.1. Classification (NCBI taxonomy): domain Eukaryota; kingdom Metazoa; phylum Chordata; class Actinopteri; order Lutjaniformes; family Lutjanidae; genus Lutjanus; species Lutjanus erythropterus. The sequence goes on from NC_139318.1 coordinate 27,924,840, forward strand.
TGAGCTTTCTGAGGTTCAGTGACAGGGTGTGTGATTACGCTGTGACCTCTCTGTCAGGACATATTAGGCTCAAGTTGTTTTTGGATGACACTTTTCACATCTGTGTGTGAAAAGGCTGATAAGTTGGTGCATGCTCTGTGTGTGACTGCTAACTTTCTCCGTCCCTTTGCATGATGTGTGTGGTGTGTGCCCTAACCCTGAGCAGGACAGCACTGATGCATTTGGAGACAGCTGGAGAGGGCCCTACCAACCAGGTACTGCAAATTCACAAGTCCATTGCCAGTGCTAAGTCCATTGCTATTTATGTCTTTTATTTTGCTGTTATTTTGCTGCTGGATCAGTTAATTGATGTTGTACTTTTGTTTGTACTTATTCATGTATTTCTTATGAATACATATAAGTGTTAAAAGAGAAAAAAGTAGCTCAAGTAACAAACTGTATACAACTGTGCAGCGGGTATACAAGAAAGAGTTTCAGTGAGGAAATTTCCGTTTTGGGTTGTTTCCTGTAATACTGTAAAAATGCAAAGTTAAGGCCTTTGCACACCAGCTGCGTTTTAAATGGGGGCTCTCAGCATTGTTAATGATTTCACAACATAAGATGCAGGAGCTACAACTGCAACTATGTTGTTACAACACAGCTGCCCTCAAGAAATGCAGCCACCCACCTCACTCACGGTTAAAACTATATTCCAGCATGTACTATTTGCATTATGGAACACAAAACGGCAACCTTAAAAAAACTACAAAGTAGTTTTGTTAAGTTTGCTCATGTGTTCCAGCACTAGCAGAGATCATGGGAAATGTGGGTGGTCTCTGCAGCACTTGTAGCAGAGTATGCAATACAGCTGAGCAGAGGGGTGTTAAGTTGCTAACTAGCTGGAGGAATATGTAGCTGGAAAGTTAATGAACAATGACCCCATCATTTTCTCATTTCAATTTAACTCTAATAAAACCCCGTCCCTGATGGTTTGCTATGTCAGTGAGGTAATTACCCAGCTACATTTTTTAAGTGCTGTCAGTAACATAGCACATGGAAAGGTAAGTATGAAGCCTTGTTTTGATCCACTCCTGTTTGTCCTGTTAAAGTTACTGTTTATACAAACCCAACACTTTCTGCACCAATTTCAAAATAAAAGCCCTCTGGTGTTTCGGTGGACAGAAACTTTTAATTTCTTAACTAGTCTTTTATGGAGAAACGGTTTCAAGAGCATGGTGTGGTAAAGAGTGAATGAGTCCTTTGAGACAATTGATAGTAAAAAAATTTGGTATGTCCATCCAGGTATCTGGCTTAATATCAAACTGGTTGGAAAACTTTACATTGGCCCAACCATAGTACACATCAGGCCAATCCAAACATTTAATGTGGCAAATGAGACAAAACACTTTACAAGAACAGGATATTCATTACAGTAAAGTAGCACAAGTAGACCCCAAAATATTCAAGACCACTGTCGTTATGGTTATCTAGCTAACATTAACTGAGCTCAGAGTTTTCACTGGTATTGTGGCAAATAGTGTTTAACAAAACACAATCCTGCGGTGAAGAATGCAGGACACTCAAAGACTTGGAATCATTAAGAATTGAAATCCACCTCTGAATTATTCATAATTTTGTTCCCTTAATTTGCATCACTGTTGGTGTGTAAAGGCCTTAATACTTCCAGACTGTGTCCACACAAATTCCAAATGTTTAATTACCAGTTATATTTTCTCTCACAATAGACACTGCAGATGGACAAACTACCTCACGGCAGCCCCCACCATTTACATTACCTAGAACCTTAGACCAAATGTCCTCATCCACCACCCCTTCCCAAAGCCCTCCCTCTGGCCAGCCCCAGACCCTGGATCGTTCTCAGTCCGCTCCGGCCGCCATGGAACAGGCCTCAGTGGCACCAGGGCTGTGCCTGGACCCGCCTGACCTCCAGGAGCTTCCTCTGCCTTCACCTGCAGCAGCAGAGGACACTGGTTCTACACCTCATCAGGTCCACCCTAACCCTCTACCTGTCCATGACAACTCCAAAGTGCCCCCAACAGACGTCCTCCGTACATGTACCCCTCCTGTAGACGCGACTACACTGAGCCAGTATCCGGGAGGCGAGGTACAGCCTGGAGCAGCAGAGGGGGAGGCTGAACCAGATGAGGTGCTTAACAGCCAACCAGAGGAACTTTCCCCCGTCCAGCCCATGGAGCAGGAGGCAACTGAGTCTGACACCACTGAGGCCACGGAACTCTGTCCGAGTGGTCCCAGCCAGCCCGACTCGGTCGAAATGGAGTCCCCCACCGCCTCCCAAGATGTGGCGTCCTCTGAGAGGGACCAGCCTGAAGGAGAGCACTGCACCAGCTCCGACAGCATCCCCTCACTGGCGGCCGCTCTGATGGAGCTTCATGAGCTGCTGGTGTCCAACAACCGGGCTCAGTCCCAAAACCGCAGCACCTCCTGCTCCCCATCACATCCTTTCACACAGGAAACCGAGGAAGCGGCCCCCGAGCCGCGTACGCCGACCCCCGAAAACACCCAGCGTAGTATCCCCTCTACTGCCATTACAGCCGGTGCAGAACCAAGCGATGCCAAAGCCAACCATGCTGCTGCTGTGTCTGACGAGGGACCATCTAAGTGTCTTGTGCCTGACCTCTCTGGCCAGGAGGAGCATCTGGGCGGAGATACAGCAGAGACTGCGGAGGGACAAGGACCGCCACCGCAGCAACCAGATGGCTCCAGGGAGAGGAGGGCAGATGAAGCCAATAACATCAGCATTTTTCAGCCTGAACCAGAGGTTCCTCCTGATCCTGCAGGAGAGCTGGAGGTCAGGGAACCTCCTGAGGGGCAGCAGGGGCGAGGGGTCGCAGACGGGCGAGCCTCTGGCACCAACACCCCGGACACTCTTGGCCTCCAGACTGAGCACACTTTCCTCAGCCCTCTGTCCATGGCAGCGGGCTCACCTGAGGAAGTCTCGTCACCCTCTCCCACTCCTCTTGCTCAGGCTCCTCAGCTTCCATCTCCAGCCCCTCTTCTCCCATCTCCGCATCCCTTTATAGAACAATTTCCAGCTGAGCACATCCAGAGAATCCAGGCAGCTGGCTTTTCTGCCATGGAGGCTGCAGAGGCACTGGAAAGAGCCCATGGGGTCGTGGAGCTAGCTCTGCTGGCACTACTAGCCCGCAGTATCACTGTGCCCACCTAGACTCATAATAACTAGTCATACAGAGTCCCCAGCCTCTCAACTCAGCATCTGTCTTATTTATACCTTGTTACTGATCCAGATGTCTCAGTCCCTCCTCAGCAGGGAGCACGTATAAACACAGGGAAATGCTGTCTCTTGGTTTTGTCGTACAGAATATCCAAGAACAAACAGGACAACTGATAATAACTTTTCTGGATATTGCAGATATGTGAGGTGTGTTTGCATGCAGATGTTTTGGGTGCCCCACCCATTTCATTGTTTTTTAGAGATTGGGTATGGTAGATTGATTTTTTATTTTTTTGTTTTCTTTTTTGTCCAACATTGACATAAATGCCCGATGTATGATTGATTCTTGAACCATAAACATTATAATTTTCCCTTTGACATGTCATAAAACCATTGTTTAAGTTGTGGAGCATCAATTAAAAAATGGAGTAGAGTTACTCCTAATCTCCATCTCAGAATAAATTGTGTGGTGAGCTTTAGATCAGCACAAATATGAATATTTGAAACCATGTGCAGATGAATAAAACATGTTGATTTTTATGTTTTTAGTCCCGTCAGTTTGAAACATCACGTCAGAACTTGGGGTGTCATGATTTCTAATTCTGAGTCAAGATTTTTTGAAATAGGGCTACTACTAACGATTACTTTAATTATCAATCTGTTGATCATTTACTCAATCGATTAGTTGTCCATAAAATGTGGAAAAAAGGTTGATTGCTGTTTCCTGAAGTGAGTCCAAGGGGATGTCCTCAAATGTCTGGTTTTGTTCACAACCCAAAGATATTAAAGAAACCAGAAAATATTCACATTTGAGAAGCTAAAATCAGAGAATTTGGACATTTTTCTTAAAAAAAAAATGACTGGAATACTTGATTATCAAAATAGTTGGGGTTTAATTTAAGCATTAACAACTGAGTAATTTATCGATTAATCATTACAGTTCTAGATCAAAATCAAAAACAGGGTTTTCCCCAGTACTTTTTTGTCCTCTTCAACCTTCTCTACTTGAGCTAGTCTGGCCTGTGTCCAGAGAAAAAAAAGAGACAACACAGAATAATTTACCATGAACCTTTTTGAAAATGTTGGTGGCAGTTGTCAGAGCATAGAACCAATGATCTGTTGATCTTTACAAATCAAGACTCTATAGTCTAACAATGGCATCGCTAAAAAAGAAAAAAAAAAATCTCCATCTGAATCGAACAGTGACCGTAAAATGTTCAGATTGAATCATGACACCCCTACTCAGAACCCAATTGTAGAAAATTTAAATTGTGCGAACTGCTGCAGTTTAGAAGGGTTTATCATTTTTGATCATGTTTACAAATAATTTCCCCTTATATACACGGACGTTATCACACTCATATATCAAGCAAGCCACAAGTGTGTTTGTTGACGTATGATCATAGATGGCATTTTTGGGTTCAGTATGTGAATTACAGAAGGTATCTTGTACTGTATGTGTCGTTCTCCAGAGTTTGAGAGCTTTGCCATGTGTAGATTACAAAAATGTTTGTAGCTCCTGTTCAGAAAGTCCTTTTTATTTTGTGTCAAATCATCATAGTGTGTGTTCATATCTTTTAAAAAAAAAAAACACCCATTTTCATTTTGTAATCTGTTAGAATATGGCCATTCACGCCTGTCAAATGTTTTGTCAGTACATCATATATCAAGTATTATGGCTTTATTTAAGTCATATACCAACAATGTTCAGGCAGATTGAATTATCTACTTTTATCTTGTATGAAATTTTAAATTGCAAATAAAATGGAACTAGTATTTGTACACTGTGTGAATTTATTTTTTACTACCTGTGATGAATAAATGCAGTGTGATTAGAGCTGCATTTTAATAATTAAAGGTCCAGTGTTTATAAATATGTTTTCAGTCATGTATAATTACCTGAAAATAAGAATTATTGTGTTTTCATCTCCTTATATTGAGCTGTTTATGTCTACATAGTCTGCCATGTTGAACCGCCATTCTTCTATAATAGTAGCCCAGAACACAACCCAGCACCGGCTCTAGATATGTTTTTTTGCAACCACTGTAGGCTCTCACTTGAACTGACTAGATGCCACTAAATCCTACACAGTGGGAAACCCTGTATAAACTGTCATTGCTCTGTCAAAAAAACATTAAATGCTGCAATATATGCACCAATGCATGTCAAACTGTAACAGTTTAAAGCCACAAGTTTTTCAAAGATTTGTTTTTTGAGGTATTCACAGTGTTTAAAAAACACCATCCAAAGTTTAGTTTTCACAACTGCAAGAAGCTCCTCCATTTTGTTCATGCAATGCATTGTCAGGAAAAAAAAAATGCATGTTTGTGCTCAGGACAATTTACCAACCCCAAGAAATCATTATTTGACCCAACTGACAAATCCAAATTATTTTACCTTTTAAGTGAGCATACTGACTTTTTTGAATGTGTTTTGTCACTTTTCTAACGTGGATACACTTCTGCTCAAAACCTGTCAATAATTTAGGCAGCAACTAACTTATTGTTTTCATGATCCATTAATTTGCCAGTTATTTTCTTGATTAATCAATGGGTGTATAAAAGTCCGCAAATCATGAAAAATCTGAATTTCTCTGAGCTGAATGTGACATTGACAAATTGCTTGTTTTGAAAAGGGGCTGTTGCATACTGCAGAGATTGTAAAGCCCCCTGAGGCAAATGGTAATTTATGATAATGGGTTATACAAATAAGGTTTGATGTGACTTTTTTTGATCACTAGGCTAAGATCCCAAAATATAATGTTTATAGAAGAAAATGAAAACCAGCAAACCATTGTTAAAACTTAAATTAGTTTGTAGTTTGGAAGTGGGACACAGTTCGAGTCTGTCAGAGGCTTGAAAAGGAGCCACACCTGGTTCCAGTTTTTGTGATTGCTGCTTAAAGCTCACCTCACTCTGCAGCCTGGTGTGAGAGAAAAACTCCTAACTGACGTGACATGGCTCAGTTTGACCACAGAGATGAGAACAGCAGTAGTGTTATGTCTAATCTACACCACTGGTTTGGAGGTAGTCATCCAGTGAATAATTTGATATCACAAATACAAAGCTTGAAAATCAGAGAACAGCTTTCTGAGTTTTCTCTGGAAGCCGACGGTGTGCAGGACTCTGGAGGCCTCGATGAGAGCAGTGACTCCCTGAAACAGGAGGATGACTGCAGGTAAGGACCACATGGTGCAGCTAGGAAACTTAAGTATGTATGTATGTAGGATTATGATGATGAAATATCTTTGTCCTTTTTTCAGTCCTCCCATAGACATATCCTCAGCTCTCAGGTCGGTGGCCTTGATGGGCACACTGAATTTGGAAAAAAAGCAGTTACCAGTGCCCAAGCTGTTCTCAGCACCCACACGTGAAGAAAATACAAGTTTGTCTCCATCAGATGATCAGGACACAGGTACAGAAGGGTAAGAGAGGGTGTAAAACTTTATACTGACTTTATAATGTCAAAACTTTTAAATCTGCCTGCTTAAAGAGACAGTTCAGACCAAAATAATAATAAAAAAAATGTTTTTCCTCTTACCTGTGGTGCTTTTTATCTGTCTAGAGTTATCAGTTGTAGAGACATCTGCCTTCTGTTAAATAAATGGACCTAGATGGTTCTCAGCTTATGGTGCTCAAAGCACCAAAAACAATTGAAATGAAAAACTCAGATAATCCACAGTCCTTGTCATGAGTAGTTCCACATAGGAACTATTTTCTTTCTACCAAACTAGAACCACCAACTGTATCACGGTGCAGAAAGAAGCATGCATCTACTTTTGGAGGAGAGGTTTCTGTTTTGCCAAGGACGACGGCATTAATGTTTTACGTCCGAGCAGGAGCCTCTAGTCAGTGAGTAGATGCATACTTATCCTGCATACAGGTGGTGTCAGAATAATCAGAAAAATTCACATGAAGCTGAAAAGTCAGAGAAAACTTTAACTTGCTGAGTTTTTGTCCATTAGACCCCTATATGCTGAAACATGGCAGATGAAAGCAATTCTTTCTTTACATGTAATTTTTAATATGGCATTAGGTTGTAACCGTTAGTTGCTATCCCCATAGAGTGAGCCGGATTAGTTAGAAAAGTTATTTATTACCATTAACCTTGATTTAAATAGTCAGGTACATACAGATTCAGCATATTACATACACTGCCCTGCCCTCAGTAGCACCCATGTTTTTTTCCATATCTAATTTAAAAGCTTATGAACACACTGTAGTCAGGATAACGACTTCCCAGCACAGAAAACAGGACCATCTAAAGAGCACACAAATGTATTATTACTTCTGCATGTTGATACAGTTGCTGTTTTTTTGTGTGTGTGCTTTAATCACCACAAGCCATGGTGTCATCTAGTTCCATTATATTGGAGAAAAGACAGAAATCTCGAAAGACGACATCTGCAAAACTGGGAAACTTGCACCAGAACAATCTAGATGGATGGTAGAAAAGCTGAGTTGGAAAAAATCTAATCTCCGTGTTCATTACAATATTATGAAGGAGTTACTCTTACATTTTAACAAAATGGTCAAGGATGCAAGAACATGTTATTTTTCTGATCTTATTTCTACTCATCAATGCAATCCTAGAGTTTTATTTAAAATGGTAGACCAGTTGCTAAATCCTTAGTGATCTCCTTTAAATCTCTTCTTAAAACATACTTTTATCAAAGAGCCCTTCCTGATTTTATCTAAATTTGAACTGTTGTGCACTGTTTTTCTCTCTTAAAATGTTTTTACCTTCCTATTTTGCGCTGTACCATTTTATTTTATCTGTAGTAGCTGTTGTATGACTCTTGATCCAGTCCGTTTTATTTTGTTGCTTTTGTGAAGCACTTTGTAATGTGAATTTTAAAAAGTGCTCTATAAATAAAGATTATTATTATTATTATTATTATTATTATTATTATTATTATTATTATTAGAAATGGCACTACAGGTAAAAGGAAAATGTGTATTTTTGATTTTTGGCTGTGCCTTTTTAAAAACCCAGGGAAGAAGATCCAGCTGAGGAGGAAATGCTGACTGTATCATTCCAGTCAAAGTACCTTAATTTTTGTAAGTTAACCTCTCTCCTTGGGCTGTTCTCAGTCATTGTATAGTGTATTATTTATAGCAGTGTAAAGTACTTGTCTTCATTTCTTCCTCTGCTCTGCAGTCCCTCTCTATCAGGACTACTGCCTGCAGGACGTGAAAGAGGATCTGCACAGACTGAACAACAGTTCTGTGTCTGAGCTGATAATACCCCAGTACCTGCGGGGTTTGCAGTCACGTCTTGAAGCTGTCTGGCATTCTGAGGTAACGCCCCCTCAGTCAAACCCACCTGAGGGGACTCCATCAACCCCACCCCTGCCTCACCCAATCAGGGTGACACCATCTACCCTTTGGCAAGATCTGGATGAGGTGAAGGCATCTGGCCTGCTCAGCAGCTTGACAGTCACAGAGATTCGCCTTCAGGAGGTGTGAAGAGCTTTATATTTCATGCTTAACACCTCAGACATGATGATCAACATGCTGAATTTGAGCAGTCTTATCTAATGTGGAACCAAGTGACTTTAAAATCACAATCAAATGATGTGATGAACAAGACAGAAGTGTAACAAAATGATTGCTGTAGTCATTTCAGCATGTTGACATGTATGTTACTGCTGGATAACCATGCTAATGTTTAATATACAGCATTTAACATGCCGTAAGTCTGAAGATACTGGTTCAGTGTGCTTACATGGAGCATGTTTGCATGTAACCTGGCAGTGGTTTCCAAACTTTTAAGACTTTTTAAGAGGCTCATTAATGTCATAAACAGCCAGCCAGAGCAGTTTCTAAGAAATGTTACTCAAACAGGAGATAATGGTACTTAAGTTGGACTATTTTCAGCTGTGGATTCATTTCCATGGTCCATTTTTAATAGTTTTTAGGAAAATATTGGAGATTGAGATAGGAATGAGTTATGTCAGGTTTTAAATACACAGGCAATACTTGTGAGTGGGCTGAGATTAATTCAGTCATGAGAATTAGAAATGCATAATCACAAACCTCACCCCTTATCTGTTTATAATGCTCATTAAAGCTGCCACAAACAGCTCTGGAGAAAGAAGTTGAGTGAGCAACAAATCTTTCTTCAGCGTTGCTCGTAGCAGTTTGACGGTTCAGTGTGACGGTGAGAAATTTAACTGGATCCTCTCCCTTATTTTGTTCCTCTGAAGTCGATGTTTGAGTTGATCGGCTCTGAAGCTTCTTACCTGCGGAGCCTTGGAGTCGCTGTCAATCATTTCTATGCTTCAAAGCCGCTGAAACAGACCCTGTCTCAAATGGAGCATCACATTCTGTTTTCCAACATTCGTCACGTGATGGCAGCCAGTGAGAAGTGAGACATACAGCACCTCTTGTTTTGTTTTTTTAACTGGTTGTATTGGTGCTGATGCTAAGCCGGTGCTGTGTCTCTTCAAGGTTTCTCGTGGATCTGGAGATTCGACTGGGAGAGTGTGTGTTAATGTCTCAGATTGGAGACATTGTGCTCCAGCACTGCCCGGAGTTTCACAGCCTCTATGTGCCGTATGTGACTAACATGATGTACCAAGAGGCTCTTGTCAACCAGCTGCTGTGAGTCTCTGTTCTGTACTTGATGCATCCTTTTCACTTTTCACTAGATTTATTCAGTCCCATCTCTTCTTTTTCAAGGCAACAGAACCGAGACTTCCTGTCTTCAGTAAAAAAGCTGGAGAGCGACCCAGTGTGTCAAAGACAGAGCCTCAAGTCTTTCCTAGTCCTTCCTTTTCAGAGAATTACGCGTATTAAACTCATCCTAGAGGTGGGGATTTCATCATATCCAGCCACATGTATATTTTTAATCTGGTATTACATGTTTTTCAGAAGTTAGCTAAAGTTCCTGTCGGGTTTTCTTTCATTTCAGAGCACCCTGAAACTGACTGAACCAGATTCTGACTCGATTTTAAATCTCAAAAAAGCAATAGAAGCCATTCATGAGGTAAGAGTTTCTCATCTGTACATTCATGCTGAGACAGAACTGAACACGGGAATTAGCCAGTTACTGGAAGGAAGAGTATTGTGGTTCCATAGTTTATGCTTAAAGGGCCAATGTGTGAGATTTACAAGACTTTGTTGGCAGAATATAGCAGAGTATGTTTTTATTAGTGTATAATCCTCCTTTTGTTACCTTAAAATGAGCCAAATGAGCTGCTCCACCTCTGTTTCTGCAGACCGGAACAAATAAACCAAACCACTTTAAATGCAGCCTTTCATGATTTGCCTGGGTTTTGTGGCCACTGTAGGTTCCCCTGTCAAATATACGGCCCCCGGGCCAGAACCAGCCTGCCAAAGAGTGCAACCCAGCCCACTGGCTGACTTTGCAAAATGTGAAATTTGCAGATAAGTCTTTATTATAATTTTTCAATTCAATACACTGCTATCCCGGATTTGTCCACTGGGAGTCTCATAGCAGGCCCTATACGGCATACACCATCATAGATCTTGTACGATTACTTGTTATTGGACATGACTTTATAGCTTTAAAATCAAACTCTGAGCATTGTTTTTGACAGCTTTATATGATGTTGTAAAGTCTACCTTGGAGGACCTTGCGAGAAAAAGATATTTGCATCTCTGCCTGTGCAAAAGCCACTTCTGCGGATCCCAGATGTCAAAAAGGAGAAATTTCAACAGTGTCCAGTTTTCCAAGACAACCGGACCAATTCCTATTTCTTCTTGATGAAGTTATTTTTCTCAAACAGCTCGGGCTGTTCATTGTATGCCTTGTAAATGGATGGTTTATTAATTGGATGTTTTCAGAATATACTTTGACACCCCTGTCCGAAATGCTTGGAAGGGGAGACTGAGAGGAGGTGTTTGCAATCTGCAAGCTCACCACTAGATGCCACTAAATCCAACAGACTGGTCCTTTAACAAAGCTGAGCAAATAATAATTGTCATTTAAAATGCATGAAAAGTCTAAAAGTTGAACACTGGTATCACTCTCTGCTCTGTCCAGATAGTGACTGAGTGTGACAAAGGGGTCAGAAAAATGAAACAAATCGAGGAGCTGGTCTGCCTGGAAATGCTGCTGGATTTTGGCAAAGTCAAGGTGACAGCTTTCTTTGTTTCTCACTGTATGATTTCTAACAGCCTTTATAACAGACTTGATTCTGTTACATAACCTGCAGATGGTAATAAACAAATTCTTACTGACTGCTTCTTCCTCCGTCCAGGCAGTTCCTCTGGTCGTAAGTGGGCGTTTTCTGGTCCACCAGGGTCCTGTGAAACGGCTGAGTGTGGAGGCTGCTTACAACTCAAGAGTGTCCTTCATCAGCGTCTACCTCCACCTCTTCAACAACCTCCTGATCATCTCCTCGAAAAAGTACTTCACATCCACTCATTTCTTTGACACATTAAAAGCCATGCAGTATTGTCAAGTACTCAAAAAAATAAAGTGCTTACTTCTGCTGTCAGACCAGCTAAAGATATTTCACTTACAGTGATGGGAAAATGAAAACCAGACAAAATCATGACCAAATCAGCAAAGTGAATCTCTGTCTGCATCATTTCAGGGATCAGAGGTTCACAGTTGTGGATCATGCAGAGTTCCCCACACATGTGCACCTTCAGCATCTGAAGACGGACGTCCTAGGTCTCCCCCCAGAATCCTTCCTGTTACATCTCTCTCAAAGTCAAAACGGGCACCCAACTGCCATGATATTTGTTACACACACAAGGTACAAGTGAACACAAGCGTATAGAAGTTTTTAAGGAGTAATAATTCTCCTTTAACAGCACATCCTCCATCTGTGATTCCTGTGTTGGTTTTTGTTTTGCAGGTCAGATAAAGAGGCGTGGATGAAGGCGCTGTCATCTAAGCAGTGATGGAAACATGATTCTGCTGTTTTGATTTTATGCATTAAACTTGGGTCATTTTAACTTGCACATTACAACTATATAGTTTGATAATTAAAACTTTAAAAGTTTCTTAACTTTATTGCACTTAATAATGTTTGATAAAATTCACATATGCGACACAACATGAAGTATTCAAACATGCACTGAATTTGTCACAATTAGTACACACACAGGGGAATAAAGGGTATTTTTACATTTTTGGGAATATATTTTTCAACTTGTATTAAAATACTGACCTATTTTAAGCAATGTGCCTTTCTCTGATTTATAGATGTTTTTCTGATGTTATAAGATCAGCCTAATGCAACAAAACTGAATAAAGAGGTTACCAAGACAACTTAAAGGAACGGGCCCCGATCTTCTCACTGTGAAATACTGACAAAATATATAACACAATTCCTTTTAAGACAACAATGTTGTTTTAGAAAATTTCAACAGGAACAGTATAAAAAGTTGTCCCAAACGGCGTTACTAATAATACAAAGGAAAAAAAGGAGGACTGAAGCTGACTGGAAGGGTCCCTGAATGTCTTTTTTTTTTTTTTTTTTTCTTTTTTTTTTTTTAAACATCTAAAGCTTCTTTTGAGGTTTTTGATTGAAGTTTTGAGTGTCTGTTATGTCATTTTAAGCAAATTTTGAATAAAGTGTTAGTCTTCAGAAGAAATTACTTTTTTTAAGTTGTTAATCAACATAAAATGCTCAGGCACTTGATAGCATGAAGACAAAAATCCAAACTTTTACTCAACCACTCATCTTTTTCTTTTTAGATATTAAAACTTAAGATCTAATTGACATGATGATCCACAGCACACACTGTTCGTTTCATCCAGCAAAAGCCCTTTAATAAATACAGAATGCTTTGTACCTCACAATCTTTAAGACACTCAGAGTCCAAGACAAAATATTTTTCTCATATCAGTTTGATACTGTACGGCACCCTGCTCAAACAAGATGAGAGAATTTAAGACATTTGAGAATAAAAATCCATCCTGACAGCAGTAATTATAGCTTTGATAAAATGGTCCATTTACCCCAACAGCTTCCTCCATCTCATCATGGATCTCAAGCTCTCCCAGATCCGCTGCTAAGAGCAGTCTCTAAAAGGCACACAGGGGTGACATTGGAAGTCCAGTTCACTTGAACGGGCTTATAAAAATCATGTTCAGTATCACAGTAGAGTCTCTGTGTCCTGCTGTGAACGTTGGCTGGCTGCTGTGGCTGCAACACAGTCCTGATGCCACAGGTTCTCTGCAAGGCAGTTTAGAAGGGGGGCTACGTCTCCCAGCCCGTCGCTGACCTCCCCACCCATACGTAGCACCGGTAAACTCCACGTCTCCTGGAAATCCCTAACGTCTCTCTCTGCCACATCACAGTGCATGAAAAGATCAAATCTGAAGGAAACATTAAGGACAAATGTCCATCTCTGAATTGATAGAGCTAAAAAAAAAAATAAGTGATAAGCAGGTTTTGGCTGCATACTTTTCTTACTTTTGATCTGACATAAGAGAACAGATTACTTTCTTAAAATAACTGAGTATGTTGACTACGAAGTAAGCCTTAGACAAACTGTTCTGTAAAATCAGTGCAAGTTTCAAGAACACAAAAGGATACTTGGTGCCAACCACCAGTTTCACAACACGACCCACAGATGTCTCAGTCCATCTGGTGATTTGATTAGACAGATCATCAAAGGAAGTCCTGTCAGTAAAGGAGAACAGGAAAAGGACAGCATCCACCTGCTCTTTACAGGACTGGAAGACAAGGAACAGTGGTTTGACAAAACATCTGGTGTGAGGCTGATCGAGAATGATTTGACTATTATCCTTTTTCTGTTTCATATAAGTTCAGAACTCAATACAATGCATGAAAATACTTTTGACATACTGGGAGCAAATGGTCAAATCTCCGCAAGGCGTTCTCTCCGCAATCCCACAGCTGCAGACGGAAGAAAAGCACTCTGCCACTTTCTCGCAGCTTCACTGGCCAATACAGTACTGTCGTCTCAATACCTTCCAACAAGAAAATTATTTGTGTAAACTGATCAACCTTTAAAATGAATTTTTTTTTATCGTATAAATTACATTGCACAGAGCAAGCATTTACCTGTGGTTTCATAGTGCATGTTGGGAATATTCCGGCCTGCAAGACGTGCAGCAAGAGCAGTTTTCCCGACTCCACTCTTTCCAGAAATGAAGATCTTGTAGTGGACCGTGTCCACAGCTACATGCGGGGGCATCACTGGAGACTCCAACAGGCCTGACCAATGAAACAAATTTTACCATCAAAATATTTACTTTTGTGTTCTGTTTGGTGTTATGTACTGTCACACTTCATCATACTCTGCTTCATGAATGGACCTACAGTTATGTTGTTGTCTCACAGACTAATGTCTAGAACTTTAATAATCAGAAATTAATGAATCAGTAAGCTTTACTTTCAAAGTCAAAATAGTGTTTGGTCAAAGACCACAAAGTCAATAGGTCTTAAAATTCTGATATGGACTATGGTATAAGTCTGCACAATTGTCCACTAAAAATGAAAATTGTGATGCAAAAATTATTATTCACACTAACTGTGAATCATACCAAAATTGCAATGTCTGTCAAAATAATTGCAATATGATTTTTTTTTTAAACCAAATTGTGCTCATGCAGCCCTATTATGTTTGTTTTCTACATGACAGCATGGAAGTAGCTCCCATGTAATTATACAAAAATCCTCAATTATTTCAAATCTATATTGTTTTTTTTATTAAATATGTTAAGTGTATGTCACCCTTAGAAGTCCAGTCTCCCACTTTTGCACATTAATATCCAGTGTTGAAAAACTGACTCATCAGAGGTCACTGCAAATTATTTAAAAAACCAGTTAACACCCAAATACCACAATCTTGGGTCATTTGGCTGTTCACCATTGTTTCTTTCCACTGTGGTGTTTCATTGATGTTGTTTTGTTATGTCATCTTGATTTTACAATGATTGTCCAGTAAAAAAGTACACCGAAACACTTTAAGTCTGACTTGTAACATGGATTATTTTATATTGTTACATTTCCTCTTTGCTCACCCTTGAACATAAGTGCATTCAATATATGAATAGCCTCATTAGTGTGTCAATTTAGTGTGTGCAAATGCTACCCACTCTCCCTACCCATAATGACAATATTATTACAATAAGATCATGTCTTTAAAATATTTAATGTGTCTTTGCTCAACAGATAACAACCTGGGAGCTTCACTTCATGGACACCTTTTTTGGCAGTAACAGTGCAGATTTATAATAGGAAATTTATATTTATTATCTCCAAGCCACTTATTGTTACTGTTTCCCACTGAAACTCTCATTACATCATAATTTGAACTGTGAAATGAGAATAAACATCCCTAGATATTTAGGGAGAAGTATCGAGAACCGGATCCTCACTGGTCAGTATCGAAACAGTGATTGATATTTATGCAACATTACATGAACAGTTGATATGGCATAACAAGCATGAGTGTAGGCTCACTTCACTACATTTAATGAAAATGTAGCTAAATGCAATAACTCAGGAAACAATTTCACTTATTTCAGGGAAAAAAAAGTTTATCTTTTTACATGTCTTTATTTATTTGCACCAAATTGTGACGAGTAATGTCAATAAGAGCACTGATAAGCAGTATTAGTATCGATATCTCTATCAATAAATACCTTCCCCTACGATTAAGTCTGTAAAGTGGCAGCATGTGAAAGTTTCTTGAGTTACAAAAGTTTACTGCTAGCCAATTTACTGAAATCCTTTGCTATATAATGAAAAGCCTGGTTACTTTATATTGTTCATATACACATGAACGATGTGGCGCTTTTAAACAGGGAAACAGTTATAAATCCACCAAAATTGTAAAGTTTATTTGTCATACCAAAGTGTTTGCGTCTCTTCTTGTGTAGGATTTTGCTGAAATATTCTTTGCTGTCTTTACATCGATGCCAGTCAGCTACAATGAGTGATCCTGGAGGAGGGACGTGTGCCATGTTGGTGTCGTTAGCTTAGAGATGCTACTCAGCTAACGTTAGCATCTCACTGTTTAGCAGACTGTGGAAGCGACTGTAGCGGCAAAACACAGTTCGTAAAGCCACCGTTAGTATCGAAATACTGAAAACAGTCTTTTCTAACCATAAAGCGCTTTAATGAGTACAACTGTGGCCGGAAAATTGCATTATTAAGTCTCAAAGTCGGCAAAAAAAAAAAAAAACTTCCGTCAACTAAAACACCTTGACAACCGTCATAGATACCGATTAACCTGACGTCACTTCCTTTTCTGATGTTGCTTTCGGGTGCTTCAAAAAATAAGCAGTTTATCTGGCAGTCAACAGTCGTTTTTGGTTATTATAGTTAACTAAAACTAAAATGAGTTGTAAAAACATTTTAATCAACTGAAATGTGACTTTAGAAGTCAAACATACAATGAAATACAAATATACAGGAAAGTTTTTAATTTTAGTCTTTGTCTGGTCAGATTTGTCAAAACAACAACCACAGTGGGGCATTGGTGGCATATGTTTATTGGACTGAGACTGTCTACATCAGGGGATCCAAAACTTTTTCATGTCAAGGACCCTGGTAATAGATGCACAGGATTGTATATATTGAGTATATTTTGTTTGCTTGCTTGCTTGTTTGTTCAAAGGTAATGAAGTCCCTGTACAATCCACTCAAGGACCACTGTCAGTCCCCAGACCGCAAAAACCACTGATCTACACAAATCTGTCTCAGTTACTTTCAGTGTGTTGTGTTTGTGCTGTAATACCTATTTTGAACTTCTCAAATCTTGCCCCTGGCAAATACACCCATCCTATGAGTGTTAAAAAAACCCCAAATCTATCTCTGAAAATATTAAAACGTTTTTAAACAATAAAAAACTAAACTGAAATGAGCAAACACAATCAAAAATGAAATGTTCTTGAAAACTATTAACTAAGTAGCTGTTTCAGATTAAAACAAAAAGCTTGTATTTAACAAAGCAAGTACACTTCTACATTAAACATGAATCCTCATGGTGAAATGGTCTGTGCAATAATGAAGCTTCAAGTGCCATTTGCCATTGTTTGAAATTAAATGTCACATCAAGTTAAGAAGAATATCACACTTTTTTTTCTTTTTCACTTGTTTTTTTTTTTTTTTTTTTACATCACTGTTGGGTTCAAGTACACTGGATTAGGACATTTCTAATATTGCATGAATGATGTACTGGTTAGTTCCTTCTCCCACCACCAGATGTCCCTAAACTCCAACGTTGAAATGTTAAATGCAGAGACGAGACGTCAGACATCAGAAAGCAGGTATCCTCTGAGCTCTGACCGTCAGGACCCCCATCTCATTGGACATGGTCACAGATATGGGGTCCACATGTGATGGTAGTTTGCATTTGTGGGAAAAAGTGTTTGTGACTGCACCATCTTCTCCAAACTGCAAGAGAAGAGCATGAGAAAATAAGGAAGGCGAAAATTATTGTTGTAGGAAGGTTACACTCAAGCAATAATTTCATTTTACGTATACATATTGTTTTAGCCCTATCACCCTCAGTTCTTTCTAAATTCTAATTGTTTAACTCAAATTTACATGGTCACCTAAAATAGGATTTAAAACTTTGAGATGTTCTGCAATGCATTTCCAATTTTCAGATTCAAGCCATTATAATAAGTTCAGTACTCTAAGTTAATTAATATATGTGGCATTGTCTTAATCTGCATTTATTCAGGCTGCAAAGATTAATCAGCCAAAATTAAAAATAATTATTGTCAAATAACATTGAGCCTGAGGCCTAATGCAGAAATCAAACATCAGGTGTCTTTACTGTAATACAGATTTTTAAAACCAGGCTGACTGTGTGGCTCACCTTCTCCGCATGCACCTCTATCAGGTTGTTGGAGGATGTGATGATAACATCCTCTGGAGAAAATTCACTCACGTCCACCGTGAACTGGAAAATGTCTCCAATGAGTTGGATCTGCCCTGTAGGATATGAATGGCCTGAAACATTGACAGCTTGTTAAATCTCTCATTAACTGATTTGAGTAAAGATTGGGTCAAATATAAAAAGACACACTGAATATATCTGTCTATTTTTGTTTATCTGACCTGCAAATTTATTTTCTGTACTGGCCTTCTGAGGTGGTGATCCTGAATCCTCAGAGGAAATACCTCGACCTTTCTCCATACAGGCTGAGGAGGTGGGCTGTTTCTATTTAACCGGCTGTATCTACTGTTTGGATCCAAGAGGGGTCATTCTAATCCAGTGAGTCCTCCTTTGTGTCTGATCAATGTGTCACTTTTATAGTCTCCTGAGTGCTTGTGACTGAATGATTTAGCAGCACTGGAACATGACACGGGTTGTAGATATTCAGTGTGTCAGAACTGTTGTTGAACTGTTGTCAGAGGGTCCAACATTTCTAGCCACACCCTTGTATAGGAGCATATGAGTCTTTGTGTTTGTGTGAGAAAGGGTGTGGAGATGTTTCAATGTGGAGGAATAACCTATAATTACCAGGTGTGATACTGAAAGGACTGTTATTCACAACTTAAAGCCAATACAGTGACAAGCGGACACAATTAAACTAACTTTTATATCCCATGTACAATTGAATTAAGCTTTTTCTCAGGCTACAACTGTAGGATTTGTCACAGAAACTACACTGTACTAATGAATTTCCAGTGAAAACCTCACTTTTGGGGAATGTAACATGGCTGAGTGACTGTGGTATGATGGAGCACAGTTGTGTGTAGGTGTGACATTTTGCTCCACCCTGGCAAAGTCATCGAGGTTGATCAACTCCATCTGGATAACAGACGTCACCAAAACAAGTTCCGTGAGTCTGTGGTGTGAATTCTAAAGAAAGTTGAAAGACAAAGGTTAAAGTCCACTTGTCATGGTGAAGTAAATGTCACAAGAAAGACCTTTGGCAACCTGAATCAGAGGTGTTTATCATGTTATGAGCCTGATATGTGTGGCAGTATGCATAGTTCAAGGATTCCCAGACCTTTTCGGTGATGCACATTAGATGACAAACCCCAGTTTGAGAAGATTTTATCTTACGAAGTCCCCTCAGTAGTATTTTTATCAGCCGTGACAGCATGTGGCTGCTGTTGTTTTTACCTAGTGATTCTGTGTGTGTGGTCCTGGAGACACCTACTGTAATGGGAACCACCCCAGAAGCAGTTTTGAGTATGCTGCCAGGTGTTTACATGTCTGTCTGTGGGCAGATTATGTCAGCGTGATAGCATCGCAACTGTGCAACATGCAGTCACGAAACTTTACATGTGTGTAGTTCAAAGATCAAAACGAAGGCTATACAGTACTGTAATATTATTACTTTTAATAGTAATGGATTACAGTTTCCAAAATAGTAATTATATAACACCCCTTCATCTGAGGCTATAAGCGTGCGTGGGACGATGAGCTGGGCAACAAATTTCAGAAGACAAATGGGCCAGAAGTTTACAGTATATTCACACCTGTTCGATAAATGCCAGGGATTACCTGAGACAGTTTAAGGTGCTGCACAGATTATAGTATGCAAAATCTAAACTCAATAAAATATTCCCAAACATCCACCCTCTGTGTGATAAATGTTGGTTCCAATAAGCCACTTTAACCCATAGTTTTGTACTTTGCTAGATAAGATAGAAAGTCTCTGGTCTGAAATATTCTGCATCTTCACCTCTATACTGAAAAGCCCTCTGGCACCAGACAATGCTGGAAAAAAGCCAAAGCCCACCCAGTTGTGAATCAACTGATAAACTCCACCTAGAGTGAGGTTTGTCTTAATAAAATGAGGTAGTTTTTAAAGGTTTGGTCGCCATTCGTCTTGAACAACACACAAATGTGTGTGAATTATTGTAAAACCTGGGGCAGTTTCTTATTCCAGATGAAGTCTGAGTCACTTTTTGACTGAGGTAGGTTATCTTATGATGATGTGTATGTGCAGCAGGTCAGGACAGGTCATGTCAGCTGCTACCAAAAAGCTAAACGAAGGATGGAGGATGATGGAAAGCAGGTGGAAGTATTGTGAATAATTTGAGTTTGTCTGACTCCTCGAGAGAGAATATGTGGCGATGGAATCTAATTTGAAGGCCACACTTCACTTCTTTGAAGGTCGACTCTCCTAACAGTTCACTAGATCAGCAACTTTGGCCACCTACAAGGTAGAAATGTAATATAGTAATATTACAAGTAATGTAACTCATTACTTTTGATCAAAGTAATAAATGAGGTAACTACATTACTTTTTATGGAGTAATAAATAAAAAATAACTTATTACACTTACTGAGTCACTTGAACTCATGTAATAATGTAGTAATGACTACTGATTACTCATCAGTCAGAATTTGTTGATGTGCAAAATAGTAATAATAATGAAAGAAAGAAAGAAAGAAAGAAAAAAGGTATCACAGCTGGTGTGCTGGGTGAGAATAGCCGAGGGATGAGGGGATTTCCCGTCCCTGCTTCCCCCTGCAGCCATGCATTTTTTCATCCCCAGAGAGGGGATACATGTTTTTCCTGCTTCTGGTCAGACTGAGTCAATTAAATATGTTTCCTCTGGCCACCAGTAGACGCTGGAAGTCGATAAGCCATACTAGCTATTTTAAAAATGGATCCTCCTGAGTGGACAGAGTCGAGAATGAATCAGACTCTCATGTGTTACAGTGGTGATGATGACTGCGCTTCACACTTGGAGTAACACAATAAATCCACTTTCATAATTGTCCCAGCCATTGTCAAGTAACTGTTAGTATAAACTATAATAAGTAGCTTGGAATTGATGTTCGCTAGATACTGAACGTGAGTACATGTATGAAACCGCAACAAAGGTTTTTTTTGTGCCAAAAAAAGCACAGAAAAAGTTATGATACGCCTGTATTATAACAATTTATTTAGGAAAATATGCTTCCCCTTCTTCCTCTCTTTGTTTTACAGCTGTTGGCATCCAGCTTAATGGTGCATTACAGCAAAGCCCCCCAGTGTTTTTATTTTTAGGTTTGAAGAAAATAAACCTTCATAGTCATCAATGATCAAAGGAGAATCACCATAAATTACAATCAATCAAAACGGCCAAACTTATTTCTTCCCTTGTTGTTCCAACTTCCAAGAAAAGTGATTTAAGTTAAAATATTCTATTCCTCCTTCTGCTGGGAACCACCTACAACTCCTTCAACATCCCCTGCTGGTCCCTGGACCCTAGTTTGAAAACCAGTTGTATAGCTCATTCGTGTGAGAATGGTGTCAGTAAAAATGTCATCATATTACTGCAAGTCACTTGTAAGATTTTATGATGTATTTGGTGTCCGGGGAGCATCGCTATGAAAAGTGAGCTTGAGAGATGTAATGAATAGGGTTTCTTTTTTTAGGCTTTAAGTATTTATATGTATTGTGCTGGCTGTCATTTCTGTGCAGCTTAATCAGTGCAGCATCAGTGTTTTCATCACAGTTACCATCCTAGTTTCCTATGATAGCACGCTAGTAGTTGTGGAAAAGTACAACGTACAGCTGAGGCTGATGGGAATTTCGGTGATTTTGTAGGTTTTGGGGTATAAACTATAATGCATGGCTAGATGAAACGTCAGGGGATCACCAAAGACTGAACGTCTGCAATGAATTTCATGGCAATCAATCTAATGGCTGACATTTCACTGCTAAACACCAGTGAGTCAGTGAGGTTCTTTCTCGAGGGACCGTGTTTGTAGTTGTCGAGATATTTAATTCTGGTGAAAACAAACGCATGTTGACCACAGAGAACAAGATAGTGATCCAGTCACAAGGCAACACTGATTTTATTTAAACACAATAATACACCGCCTGGCAAACATGCACCAGATCAGAATTATTTCTCATGTAACAAATGACATAAATATACAATAAAATAAATATTAAATAAAAATGGACAACTGTATTAAGACATGATGTAAACACGTTGAGGAAAATGCATCATGTGAGACAGAGACTAGCAATAAAACTTAAGAATGTTTGATTCTTTGCCCTGAGTAGAACGGTCATTCCAAATTTAAAAGTAAGTCTCATTGATCACAAAAACGTGGAAAAATAAACAGATTTAAGGATCCAGACACACTGGCAGGATAAAGTGAGTGCTTGGAAGAAAAAGCTCTTAATCAAATTGAGCATTTAAAATATTTCAGTCATTCAGTGAATGCAAGCCAAGCACTCTCACATTGTCTCACATCTTGCACTTAAATTTTTTTTTTACTACATCAACTTGTTTATGTTCAACATATAAAACATTTTTTACATAAAGATAAATTATTCATCTTCTGTTCATATCATAAAGTACATAAGTGTTTTTGATCTCAGTCCTTTCTGAGTGGCTTGGGGGGGGGTCCTCTTCAGTCGTGACCCAATGCGCCGCAGTAAAGGAAAAAAAAAAAAAACTGCAGCACAGCTCAGTTTCACCCCCCCACTTCAGTCCTCCTCGTCCATGAGTGAAATGGCATGGTCGGTCAGTGCACTTTGATTTAGAGGAATGCTTAGATCACACTGCGAACACGCTGAGGGAGCTGGTCTCATCTTTCAAACCCAGGATGCTGTATGCTATCCTCTTCATGTGACCAGGCAACCGCACTCCAATGTTCCTGATGTCTCTGAAAGGAGAAGATAAATGACCCCATTTAAAGTGTGCTAAAAACAATATGGACTCTGTTTTAAATAGAGAGACCAAGGTGGTACTTGTAGAGCAGTGGCCTCCAACTAGGGGTACTTGTGTACCAGGAGGAAAGATTATGGAGTGACTCAAAATTATTAAAAAAAAAAAAAAAAAAAAACAGAAATTATGCTTTGGTTACAAAACGATATATACCGGAGCTTGTGGATAAGTGGTTGGAATAGTTAGGTAAAACTTATGGCTAAAAGTAAAAATAATTAGCCAAAATAATGGACAAATGTTTAGTTTCCTTAAGTAATGGCAGAAGATTGAAATAGTTAGCTGATAGTGGTTCAAACAGTGGAAAAAGTTAGCTAAAACAATGGCTACAAAGTTAAAAATAATGTCTAAAAGGTTCAAATAGTTAGCTAAAAGTAATAGCTAAATGATAGAAATAGTTAGCAAAAGTGATGGAGAAATGGTGGAAATAGCTAGCTGAAAACAACAGCTACAAGGTGGAAATGGCTAAAAGTAGTGTCTAAAAGGTTGAAATAGTTAGCCAAAGTGACAAAGGGTTCAATGGCTAAACAGTTTAAATAGTTAATGAAGAAACAGTTGAAATATTTAGCCAAAGTAATGAGGAAATGCTTGACATAGTGAGCTAAAAGTATTGGCTAAACCGGTTAAGTAACTAAATGTAATGGACAAATGGTTAGATAATTAAAGGCAGGTGAAAGTAAAGGATAAATGGTTGAAATATCTGGTTTCTGCCACTTCAAATGATAATAGTAAATCATCAAACTGGCCTACTGACCATTAAAATCGTGTGTTTTTTTAAACAATTAATTTAATGATGTATGAACACATTTGGTAGGTGACAGATAGTGTCGAAGAAAGCTGCAGGGCTCCATGAGACAAATGACGCTGGGAACCACTGCTGTACAGTCCAAGTTATGGCAGTAGAGAATGAGAGGAATGACAGGGGCAGAGGCGGAGTGGAGTATTTCTGCATTCACAAACTGGATAACAAATGTTCAAACTGCAAGCTCAATACGTTCTCTGTGTTACCACAAAACGTGGCCCGGTGCCAGATAAATCAGCGCAGTGTGGCCGAGCTGCACCTGTGCCATGTGTGCACTTACTCATGCCTCAAGGCGAGCACCTGCTCCATGGTCGTGATCCCAGCGCGAGTGAAGCTTTCGTTGTACTGGCTCATTTTGATGGACTCCAGCCACTCGGGCACCGACCTGAACATGGTGCCGTCACAGCCGCTGGTGCTGGGCAGGCGGATGGAAACTCTGCGAGGAACAATGTACATTTGGATTACTCATCATTTTACTGCTACATTATGTACACAGTACTGAGTGACGATGTTTGAACAAGGAGGAACCAGGTTTACTGTCCAGATACTGCAGAGATGTTTCAGTGATTTATCATCTTCTAATGGCAAACACCAAGACTATTACTGCTCCAGTTTAAGATAATGTAGGAGACAGATCTTGGAATTCAAATAAAAATGAATATCGGTCTTGAATAGTTATAAACACACAACAAAAGTTGATTAATACAAAGTTTAAGTTGTGTAATTTACAAAATTTCTGCACAGAATTCATTATAGTAAATCTAGATTGTAAACTTCCTATGTACAGTATGACCTCTTTACAGTTTTACAGGGGTTAAGTGACTATTTACTGTTATGTTACCTGTCTCTCTTGTTAGGAACAGTTGCTAGGCAACTAGCAAAGATTGCAGGAAGTCACTGCTCCTAGCCAAGAAATAGTCTGGAACATAACCTCCTGTAAAACAGCTAATTGCCTTTTTCACACTTAATTCTTACTACAGATTAGTACAAACAAGCGTGTATTAATATCTTTTTGTTTACATTACTAATGAAGACAGTCTTTCTTTTTTTCCTGAAATTAGTTGTTTTATTACTCTCACTGCTCTAATAGAGTATTTTATATGTTTATGCTGTTGCACTTTTGATATTTCTATGCTGATGTATACTTGTATCGTATTGTTGGTGTGTATTTGTACATTTTTTTTTTGCTGTTTCTGTCTAACTCGAGCATACACCAAGACAAAATCCGATCAGTTTTTCATTTAAATGGCAATAAATGATTGAATATTGAATATTTTATGACCATTTCTTTTACTTTTGTCTTTGTTTTTAAAACACAAACTTCGATGTTCATACCGTGGATCAAAGTCTGCGATGGGTTTCAAAGACTCTGGGCTTCGGAGCAGTTTGTCCAAAATGTTGACGATGTCCGAGAAGCGAGGTCGTTTGGAGCGGTCGTTCTGCCAACACTGGAGCATGAGCTGGTAGATGGCGGATGGGCAGTCCATCGGGGCAGGAAGCCTGAAGGCCTCGTTGATAGCCTTCATGACCTGAGGAAGAGACGGCGGCAGAGTAAAGGCAGTGCTTTGATATGAAGGTTATTTATGGATTCGCTGACAGACAAAAACTTAAACAAGTGCTGTGTTCGTATGTTGACATTAGCAGTTAATTTGAAGAGGACGGTGGGAAACTGCGCTGGATTTCAGGCAACTTTCTAACGCCAGCACAAACTCTCAGTGGTAATAACTTTAAAGTTTGACATGCACAGGCCAAAACAATCCATCATCTCAAGCACAAGACTTTGACAAACTATAAAACAGAAAAAACATACCTCATGGTTGCTCATGTCCCAGTAGGGCCGTTCTCCAAACGCCATGACTTCCCACATGACGATGCCGAAGCTCCACACGTCGCTGGCTGAGGTGAATTTCCTGTACGCGATGGCCTCAGGGGCAGTCCAGCGGATGGGGATTTTACCTCCCTGACAAAAGACAAACATTAACAAATCATATTTAATGGGTGAAGCGAGTGGAAAGACAAGGCGCTGAAAGACCAACACTTTAGATTGGACGCCTGAGAGTGAAAATACCATTAACAGTCTGGCTTTTGTTACTAGAAAAGAAAACAAAAGGGTTACTCTCTGTTTCTAGGCCTTTAGGCTGTGAAACACTTACTCTTGTGGTGTAGGTGCCCTCAGCGTCATCCTCCAGCACACGCGACAGGCCAAAATCAGACACTTTGCACTCTAGGTTGCTGTTGACCAGGACATTTCTTGCTGCCAGGTCACGGTGGACGTAGCTCATGTCAGAGAGGTATTTCATGCCGGCAGCGATTCCACGCAGCATCCCCAGAAGCTGATAGGATGGGATCTCTCCATCATGGTCCTAAAGAGAAAGAAAAAATACATTTTTTAAATATTTTTTGGAATATTTTTAATGGGTCATAAATTCCAGTCAAACACAACTATCCTTTGTTTCTTTGTTTGGCTTGTGAGTTGTGGTTTTATGGGGGGTTTGTGCCAGACTATTTCTTGACTGGGCTGAACAGACTTCCTGGGGTCTCCACTGGTTAACAACCCATGGTGACTACAAGGTTTCAGGAGGTCCTTACAATAAATCGTCACATAACTCCTCTGCAACTTCTTTCTTTCTACAGCTTCCTACTCATAAAATACAAGGAAATATACAGAAACATAGAGAGCTAACAAGGAATACAAATCAGAGGCTGACACTTCTTTGGGAGAATCCTGAGGGACACGAGATTCCTGTGGGATTCCTGCGGGATGGGAGTCTATTTCACTATTCAGACCGGGACAAGAGAGGACAAAAAAGTAAAAGGGAGCAGGCAGCAGATTTATTATAGTTGCACATTTTTAGTTTCAGTTTAGTTTTTATAGTTCAAAAATGTTTAGTTTTAGTTATGTTTTTAGTAGTTTCAGTATTAGTTTTAGTTTTTCCTTTTATGATATGGGGGTACTTGTTGGGGGAGAGATTTAAGATGTTCAGAATAGATTTTACAACACAAACACATTTTTATGAAGGCTAACAGTCATGTAGACATGTGGTTTTACTTTAGTTTTAGTTAACTATAATTACCTTGATGGTCATGACAGAAATCATGATAACAATAGGACTTTTTTTTTAACATGTAGATTTAATACAAATAAACATTATTTTCTTTATTTTGAACATAATGCTAGTTGCTCTGTTGTCTTTTTTTTATTCACTACTTTCTGCTCTGGTGGCTGGTTGCTGAGGGTTTCAGTCACCTGACGAGTGCATGACGAGTCTGGACTGTGGCCAACACGGGAACAGGATGGGACAAGAGTCATTCTTCCGGGACTGGGGTGAGCTAGGAGCGTTTTTGTTGGAGTGGGGTGGGTCAGGAGTGTCACCGTTTAATACAACTAAAAATACCAAGTTTTAAGTCTGAAGCTCATTTGACCACACTGTTCACAACAAAACTGCAATATTAGTCTTTCAGGAGTATTTTTTTCCCCTTTAAACTGTGTGTTTATTATCATTTTGACTGTGCAATATCAATATTTTCTTTGTGCGATAGTGTAGACTCTACTGTTGAGTCTGTTTCTTGGTTGTATTGAATATATTGTTTCTACTTTTATATTTCCTCGTTTATACGGTCCTTATATTTTTGTTTCTGCTTGTTTATACTGTCCCTATCTTTTTATATTTCCTGTTTATATTGCCTGCATACTTATTATTATTTATCACTGATACGTTGTGGGACTAATAACGGATTATTTAATCTAATCTTACACATGCACTAACCTTCAGATATGTGTCGAGAGCTCCGTTCTCCATGTATTCTGTCACTATCATGATGTGCTTGTCTGAAAATCAAAACAAAACGTTACATTTAGTGAAAGAGAAATGCACAAGGAGTTGATGCAAATGAGCAGTGAATGATTGTTTGACTTGTGTCTGAGCTCATCGACTCACATTTGGTGACGACTCCCTCCAGGCGGATGATATTCGGGTGCGAGAACTGACCCATGATGCTGGCCTCGCTCAAGAAGTCCTGCCTCTGTTTCTCTGTGTACCCCGGCTTCAGGGTCTTAATTGCAACAGCCACCTCTCCTCGCGTGGGACTCTTCATCACGCCCCGAAACACCTCCCCAAACTCTCCTGATCAGCAGAGCAGGAAACATTAGAAACAGCTGTGCTCTGAGATTTTACTAAACCGGAGGTAAGTGATTTTAAAAACACTTACCAACACCGATGACTTTCTGTTTGCTGATGGCACTTTGGTCGATTTCAGTGACGAACTTCTGGATGGCGATGTTAGGGTCTTCGTACATGTGCGGATCAACGTAAGTCTTCAGAGGCTTGAGCTGATCTAAGGGGGAAAATAATAACCAGAATATTAGCCAAAATAGTAACTTAAAGAGCTGTTTCATCTGTAAATAATGCAGATTTTTTTTAATTGTTTTTCTAACCTGTTGAGAAGTAGGGATCTTCAGGTCCTCCCCGGCCACGAGAGCTCAGTCTCCTGAGAGGAAAACATGAATAATCACTACAGGACTGAACAGAATACAGGCTGGCTTTTCAGTAATTGCAGGTCAGTCTCCAAGGCTGTATTCAATTGTACCACTGGCTATTATCGATAAACCCTCCCTGAGCTGTCATACCAGAATATTCTTAAATAGTGACACGTAATCACACAGTTTGCACATCTGTAGATAACATTTATCTCGTTACCAACCGTTTACGTAAGAGCAGCACGGCCACCACGACAAGCAGAATAACTGCAACTCCAAACACGGCTCCCATCACCATGGTGGCGTTGTTCTGGATCTGAGACTCAGCTGTGGAAATCATAAAGAAAACATTTATTAACTTAAGTAGGTGGAATACATATTAATACAAAGAGGCACTGGAGTAAGTGTTTCATCATTCGTAGACTTAATGGCTGCTGGTACCTAACGGTGAAGTATGGAATTCGTGCTCCACACTGTAGCTGCCTGGGTTTCCTTCAGGACTCAACGCCTGGACCCTGAACATGTAAGTAGTGTCTGGGGTGAGGTCATTAATCTGCACTGAACTTTTCTCCAAAATCAAGACCGTGTAGGTGGTCACATCCCGTTCAGCATTATCATCCTGAGAAGAGAGGAGCATTGTTTGATCTTTAGGAGAAAATCCGTGAAGATTTCATACAACAGTCTCAACTTTGAACAGGGGAAGGAGACATGAGAGATCACAAAGCGCTGCGTCTTACTTTTCTGCGGTACATAAGCTCATAGCGGTGATTGATGTGGGCTGGAGGCCTGCGAGACAGAGTCCAGGACAGAGACAGACTGGTGGGGCTGCGATCATCCAGATGGATCAACGTCACCTTGGGGGGATCTAAAGGTTGGTGAGAGACAGAAAGCAAAATAATGGTTAGTGAGTAATCACAGTCTTTGGAAAGGACATTTGGAAATGAAAGCCTTTGAGACTCAGTGGGTCAGACTGAATTCCTCTTTGTGTAGTAAGCCTTTCTTTTTGTACCACGGTTTTTACTGACAAATACAATATTACATTAAAAATATCTAAACACTGTTGTCACACTTTTACCTCTATTGTTCTGGAGACTCAAGACCGCTAAAAAAATATACTTAACATACTTTATCACTGTCATAATCCCTGACTTTACCCTATGAGAACTGCTTATGCACATAATTTTGAACAGATGTTTTAAACGTCCACTGCATAAAATAACAAAATACTTCTGTTTGCAGTCTTCGACACTCCAGGTAAGAAACACGGTTGAACACAATGGATTTTCATAAGCTCTACAGGTCAAAAGGAAATTTGTTTGATTTTGCAGATGTTTACACATGAAGAAGTATGTGTCTGTGAAACCACAAGCAATGAGAAAGTAAAACATATTTGAAGGTCAAATCAAAGCAAAAAACAAAAAGCTTTGTATGTGATGTAGCTCACCTGTGTAGTCCAGAGCGGTGGTGATACTTTCCGTGGCCTTTTCAGTACCGAACTCGGACACGCCGCTGCGAGCCTCCACAGTGAACGTGTAGTTGAGATGAGAATCCAGGTCAGTAACGATGACCGTGGTCTCCTTCAGGTCTGTAGGACCCGGTTCGAAACGGATCTTCTCACCGCAGGGGTTACAGGAGCCCCCGTCACAGAGCTCGCACACCACACTGTAGGTGAGGTCACTGCGGCCCCCGGTCACCAGCGGTGGGCTCCAGGACAGCTGCAGCCTGCCCTCTGCTGACAGGGTGGTGGATCTCAGGTCACGGGGGGCACTGGGTGGAGCTGGGGGAGGAAGTAGAAGACAGAAGCGTCAGCCTGATCTCCCAACCTGCCTGTAATGAGCTACAAGTTGATTTTGTTACAGTACATATTACTGTTATAACTGTTTTTTCTTCTCTTGTGCTTGTGTCCTTTTCATTTATTTGTCTCATTTCATTTTTGTTTTCCTCTGACTGTACTGTAAAGCATTTTCTATCAACTGTGTTCAGTACTATATAAATAAAGATAAGTTGAGTTGAGGATGTAACAATACCAAAAGCACAAGCTAAGCCAATACCATGTTAAAAAGTCTACAATACAATATTCATAACAGTATTCCTTTGTTAAATAATAAATCTGATGTACATAGCATTTTTTGTTCATATAAAATTTGTTTTTCTTTCTATCTTACCAAAATAACAATAGAAAATAATGAAAAAGTTCTGTTATAAAATAAAATAAAAATGACGGTAAAAAAATGACCATGTAATATCACAGGAGATAACGTCACAGTCCAGTATGGTATCAAAACATTTTTTTTAAACACAATATTGGATATATTGTTAGATCCCTATGGTAACAGTGAAATGACAGAGAGTGTGGTTGTTACCAGAGCAGGCGGATGTTGGAGGGTCTGACGGGGAGCGGAAGAAACCTTCCTCACATAGACATTCACTTGCGCCAGCTGCAGAGGGCTTGGTGTTATCAGGACAAACCCGACAAAACTCACTCGATACAGATGGCTTGAAGTAACCCGGTTTACAAGCTGTGTGACAGACAGAAGGTGTGTGTTAGTTTAAACATGTTGAATAGGAATAACTGTGAAAGAGACAAACACAGGAAGGAATGAATGATCAAAATGCAAACAATGAAGCTGTCTCTGTAATACCAGGTCATTCCAGCCGGCAGGAAGCATTTGTTGTGAGTAACCTATAATCACAGAGTCTTTGTATGCAGAGGAATGAAAAGGGATTTCCCTGATGATCTGCCTCCACTCGCCTTTTTTGGCCTAGAGGCCTAATCTCAGGTCGCACTGCACAGTGTCGACCGGATGACACCAGAGCATTAAATCCATCAGGTGATCTGATCTGCCTTTCCCCTGTGAACCCTCAGCTCATATTCTCTGGCAGATAATATTTATGTTTTTGCCAGAGGAAGTGGCACCTTGGACACTGGTGGTGGAGTGTCATGATGAACATTTCAGCAGCACACAGATAAACAGCCTTCCAGGGCATGGGAGGTTAATGAACGTGCAGAGTGGACAGAAAGAAACCAGGACGCAGCAAGAGCTGCAATTCAGTCTGAACACTGATGTTTCCTCCCTTTCTTCCTTCCTTCCTCTGACCTCCCGACACCAGTCGCAAATTACAGCATCCAAGGTTGAATAGTTAGAGGACAGAGGAATCAGGAAAGAGGAAAAGCTGCTGGAAACCAGTATGATTTTCAGTGTGTTTATGGAAACAGATGCACATTCTTTCTGGGGTTATAAAGGTCTCCAGGATACATATTACAGAAACTTCCTAACTTTAATCATAAGTTAAGATAAGTTAGGATGAGTTAAATATAGGATTTTTCACTATTTAGTATCACCGAAACAAATCTAACTAACTTTAGGAATCCTATCTTATCTTACTTCATCCTTTCTCATCTCAGGTTAGGCAATCCTAAACGCTCATTTCAACATCGCTTATCAACATTTATGTCTGCCACCCAGCAACCATCACTATTTCTCTCATTTTGAAGAGCTAAACAACTTAGTAACCATTGCTTTTTTAAACGAACATACTGAAATGTACAAAATAAGGAGTAAAGGCAACAATGGCCACTTAAGTTCAAGACAGATGAGTTAGAGGTGTTAACTTCTGTAAATCCAAAGGTGTTTTTTTTTTGTAAATTTACAGCCTCCATTGTGTAAAAGCAATAAAAGAGCTCCCATACAGATTTAACAAGTTAGCTAACACTACCATTAGTTGTTAGGAGAGTTAAGAGAGTTTATTTAAGATTTTGTGACGTTTGGATGCTTTACACTTTTTCTATCTTGAGTTTGGATAGAACTGTTCATCTGTAATGGCTTTTTTATATCAGGTCCTGACACTAATTACTGTGGTTACTAAACAGTTAAGATAGGATCTGGATGATAGGAAGTTTCTGTAATACGGCCACAGCACAGCAAAAAACTTTAAAAGAATGGATCTTATGAAATATCTCCCTTCTCTTGCTTTCAGTGTGCGGTCTCCCCAGGGAGGAGGAGCGTTTCATCTGGCCGCTGTGCTGGTGGCCGTGAGAAGAGGTCGAGTGAACCCTGGATTGAAGACATGGTCACGTTACTTCACCACCAAAGCAGAAGGACCTTTGCACTCCCAAGTAGTGCCGCGGTGGAGGAGAAGGAGCAGGTTGAGTTTGAGTGGGAGGGATGGAGATGAATAGATGGACAGAGGGGGGGGTGGGTGGGGGCAAAGGTCTGGAGCACCAACAGAAGTTCTCTCTGGGGAGTCACTTGGCGGCAGTGGGGGTGTAGCTGAGGTCTTTTCGCATAAGAAAAGGGGGCCAGCCCATTTCATCTTGAGCTGAAGCAGCAGGACCTCTGTCACGTACCAAAGAAACTCCAGCCCTATTCATCCATTGTCTCTCAGATTGGACAGAGTGGTGCCATAAATATGTTGCATTACTCATTATACAGCTCGCAAATGGTGGCATGTATGCAACGTATGAATACAAACACTGTTAATGCAGACTTTGGCAACAATGGATGCTCATAATTAGAGTTTTTAGCATCATATTTTATTGGAATTTTGTTCATCTACAAATATTGTCATTTGATCCAAAAGTTTCATTCAACCGACTTGTATTTTCACTTCTCGATGTAAATTGTGCACGTCCCACGCTCCTTTTTGACTATGGCACACATGTGAAAAGGACTTTTGTTCCGCTCTGGTGCATCTGTTAATTGAATCTGTTTTTTGCTCTTTGTGTCGGCCCCATTGTTCTAATGAGTGGGAACATGGATTAGGGAGCTCGTTGCGTGTGTTAACAACCGGATGAAAGAGCAAAGGGAGGCAAAGCGGGGCATGTCATTGGCTAACAGCTGTCCTGTTGCTCTACTAATCCTCTTGACTAAATTACACTCCACACCTAACTAAGCAGCCACGAAACTAACCACCCTCATGCACCAACTGTCGACTCACTCCCCACCCTTTGACTCCGACCAAGGACAACCTGCTTATTTGTGTCAGTCAGCATTCCTCCTCATCTCACTTTACTTCCTTTTCCCACAACAGTTGGGCTCTTCAGTGGAAGCCACATGCCGCTCATGAGCCTCCAAGCATATCACTTTCTCCAGCAATAAATGTTAAATTGGAAATAGGGAGCTGGCTGGAACAAACGACGACAAAGTAATCATAATTGTGTTTTAACTTATGTAATAAAACATGTTTCCTGAATCCTAACAACCAGGTCATCCTCCAGACTTTGGAATCACAGATTTTTCTCATCATAAATATTTCCTGTCTTCCTCTGCCAACTTCCGTTTCAGGTGCTCGGCTCAGAGTCCGCCTGCGGTCAGGAACCTCAAAGACTCAAACATTCCTCTGCCTCGACTTCCTCCACGCCTTGCTCTTTCTCTTATGCTGTCCTCATTTTTACAACCGCAGTGCAAGATTCACTCTATGAAGTACAGTAATTATCTATCAATGGTATGAATGGGTGCAGCCAACAATAATTTTCATTACTTATTAATTAAATGACTAATCACTTATTTGTTTGGTTTATATAATGTCACAAAATGATCAAAGACGATCAAAGACACTCACCGCAATTTCCTAAAGCCCCAAAATCCAAATACAAAACACAGAAAAGCAGAACGTCCTGACAATTGCAAAGCTATAATCAATGGATTTTTTTCTATTTTACTTTTCTATCACAGGTATGCAACCAACAACAATTTTCATTAACTACTAATATGGTGATCGTTTTCTCAACTAAGCGACAGAGCTGCAAGGCTTGATCTATTAGTTGTCAGACCTCTATGACAGTAAACTGAATATGTTTGGGTTGTGGTCAAAACAAGAAATTTGAGGACGACATCTTGGGCTTTGGGAAACACTGATCGACATTTTTCACCATTTTCTGACATTTTATAGACCGAACAACTAATCAATTAATTGAGAAAATAATGACAGGTTAATTGATGAATCAACTAATCAATTATTAAATCAGTGTTTATAAGGCTTGCCACAATTTCCTAACACCCAAGATGATGTCTGCAAATGTCCTGTTTTGTCTGGTATTCAGGTCAGAGTGGAATAAAACACACAAAATAGAAGAATCTTAACAACTGAAAAGCTAAAATCTGTAACTTTTTGTATTTGTGGTTAAAAAAAAGGGACTTAAACAATGAATATCTTAGTGAAACGATGGCTGATTAACCAGTTAATTTCTCAATCCTTTCATCTGGCAAGAATGATCTGTCACATAGGAGCCGACCACTCTCTGCCAGTCAAGGTGACTCGGACCATCAGGAGTCATAAACCGCAGCCTGACTCAGTCTAGCCCTCTGATAGGCGTGTCGGCCCCATCCCTGTAATCTGTGGTTCCTGTCGCTTTAGCAACCAACCCAACACAAATAGTTGTGAGGAAAAGACACACCACTCAGGTAGTCATTCTGACACATTCACACGGCCCTTCCTGTAGTTGATCAGTGCTGAAGGTGACGCGAGGGTGAAAGAATTCCTTTCAGAAATCCCCACACCATACTGTGCCCTTCCTCCCCTCCTTCCTCCTCTCTCTGTACCCTCTCTCCTCCCACGTTTCCTCCAGACAGTTCAACACACCACACCCGAGAATGCCAACAGACCAACTTCCACACAAACAGTAGGAGTTTGTACAGTATGAATACCACAGTTATGTCTTTTACTGTACACACATGTGTTTGGTTTTTGTATATGTGCTTACATGTCTTTCTTAAGGGCAGGACATACTGAAAAGTTTTTGCATACTTAACCTTTGTCTGGGTGTCACTCATGTGAATAGGCAAAACTACAAACCTTGTATGTTCCCACGTTGCTGTCAGTTTTAAAAATTTGTCTCTCTATTTTGTGTAGTTGTTTTTAAAAAAAAAACTTGACTATAAATATCTGAATAGTTAAAAATATTACCCTTTAAAAAATATTTTTTCCCAGTTCATACTGCATACGAATGCTATACAGTATGTGATATGCATTAATCTTTATGGTGCAACATTTGTATGGTTTGTGTACATGAAAGTACTTTACTGTTTTAAATTAAAAATAAATTACAAGACGTGTGCTGACAAACATTAATGAAGGGAAAAGAATTAGATATGCTATGTGCTAGGCTATGTTAAAATGAAAACCCAATTTTGAAGATAATTAAGCCATGTTGCCGGGGGATGTCAAAACCACAGTCAGTGGTTACTTAGCTAATGTTAGCAAAACATAACTACCAAGCTAATCTATATCAGTTGTTAAGTAGCTAGTTCAATCTGATAGTTCCTGTTAGCAAAATACTAACTAGCAAGCTAATCTATCTTAATTGCTAACTGAACCGCTAGCTAGCATTTTACTAACATTAAAGTATCTATCATGTAACTAGCTAGCAAATGATTGACGTAGATAAGCTATTTAGTTAGCTTTTTACTAACATTAACTCAGCTATCGGATCTAACTAACTAGGTAATGTTTGATATAGATTAGCTTGCTAGCTATTTAGCTAGTGTTTTGTTGACTAAAACTAGCTAACTAGCTAACTTGAGATCACTATATATCACTTTTACAGATCTACTCTACAAAGACATCTTTTAACCATCTTTAAAAGCTGTTTTTCTTTTCAAGATAGACGCGCTGAGAATATAGCATATTTAGGTACATTAAACAGGAGAGGAGAAAGTTGAACAAGGTTCCATCGGGTAATGTTACTGTTATTGGAGCCATTCCAATTTTAATTTTATCAAATTTAGTGCACATTCTAAAATCTTTTGAGTATATGTTAAATTTTCCAGTGTACATACACAACAGAAGTCATATGTAGTATGGAATTTGAACAGTTTCCTTTACTGTACTTTATCACCTCCAGCCATCGACCTATCCATAAAACTGTGCCTCAGCCCAGCCCCAATTTCTGAGTCCTGAGAGAAAGACAGTGGAAAGAATGTGCTATTGCCCAACAGGTAAAGAGATGAGGTATTGACGCCGGGAGGCTGTCGACATTTCCTCAGTGATTTGGATCTTTATGACATGGAGCAATCTGTGGTTGCCTCAAAATCTAGACCAAACAAACAGGTTTATACAGTACATCTCAACCCAAGCTCAATCCTGCTGTACCTGGCCTAGTTAAAGACAGATATGTGCTTTTGCGATATATTTCCAAACAAGCCAGACACAATTAACATTCCTCTGCGCTCATTCCTCCCACCTTGCCAAAGTAGTGGTTCGAGGTGTTTCATTTACTATAACTCACTCACATGGCAACACAAACATGTCTCAGTTGAGTGAGTGCGTGGCGTATTTCTGGCTGTGCTTACCTTGGCAGGCGTCCCCGATGCTCTCGTAGCCTGCCAGACATTGGCACTGACCCACGGGAACCACCCATTCACCCTCAGCTGTGCAGTAGATGCGTGGGGTGGCCTGACTGACGGCATTCTCCACACAGGCTCCCTCCACTTCCCTGAGATTGTCTGCCACGGTCTCCGGGAAGGCCGCCAAGCTCTGCACTGTAGACGGGCACGTCTTGTAGTACACTCTGACAGACATCAGCGCCACACACGCACCCATGTCCTGAAAAGCCAGGTAGAAGCCCTTTCTAGACAGAGGTCCCACAGTCCTTGTCTCTGTGTTAATCTTCACCAAGGGACCCCCTGTGACCTCATCAGGAGCAATGGTGGCCACTTTGCGAAACTGGCCTTTGCGGAAGTTGGTTCCCACGTCGGCATCTGCCTCTGAGATGTAAAGGTTGAAGGTTTCTTTGCAGGTGACAGACTCACCTTCAAAACTGTTGCAGTCTCGCACAACAAACCGGAGCTCCACAGAGACACGTGTTGTCCCCGGGCGCCGCTGGATGAATGTTGTACGTAACCAGTTATCCTGGTCAGTAGACTCTACGTTACAAACACTGTAGGTATAGTAAAGAGTGCCGTTCACCACTTGCTGGGCTATCTCCCACTGTAGAACAGAAAAAGATAAAGGGAGAGGAAATAGATTAGTTTTAATTATTTAAAAGTCCATTCATAGTCAGTGTTTTACAGAAGACGCTGGTCAGTATCTGGGAAACAGAGAAGAGTACCAGCATGTTAGCTAAACAATGTACTGCTGTGGACAAGGTCAGCAGCAAAAGGTATTTTAGCCACTTAAAAAGGTCCACCTAAAAAAAAAAATCACTATTAAGTTAAGTGTACACCTTATTTAGAATATTATATGTGCTGTGCTCTCTCCAAACCAACCAAACCCCACAGGCAAAATCAGTCATTTTACCACAGGAGACCACAAAGGTTGCTGGACCACCGCTGCGCCTGTCTGTTGGTTTGTCTGTGTTACTTTGTGACTTCAGTGAAAACAAACTAACAAAACTAGCACCAAAGTCACACAACATCACAAACAAACTAACAATCTGAGGCAGCATTAGACCAACAACTGCCATGTTTTGCAAGGTAAAATCACTGATTCCCCCTATCAAGTTTGGTTACTTTGTTTTAACAGCAGTTCCCATCAGAAAAGGCTGTCTGATGGATTCTTGCAGACACTGTCCACAGCAGCACATAGCTTAGCTTCTGTGCTCATATTCCTCTCTGCTTCTCCAATCTGGAGGTGTGCCAGCTGCCATCTACTGTAGTTAATAAACTATGGATAACTCATACAACCCCACTTCAAAACACCCGAACAATCCCTTTAAGGGGCAACAGTCACTGTTAACCAAGGTACAATAATGAAAGGAGCAAAAGCATTTTTTCAGGGAATAAGTACAGGGCTCAGAGGCTTTGTTCCTGCCGAAAACCGGTTTTATTGATGAGACACGTCTTCTTTCATGCTGAGTGAGAAGCTCATAAACTGCAGAAGTGAGCTGCAGCTTTTTTCCACAAATTAAGATTATTGGCCTGGACATGTGCGGTGCTCAACAACGTGTGTGGTTTTCCCACTAACACACTGGGGTGCATGTGTGTCAGACACATATAAATCCAGCAAATACTACTGTGGAATACCAACTAAGATTTATAGCAGTTAAATCAGCTTCATAAGCACAGTGTTAAGGCATGGCAGCAAAACTGGCAGCAATTAAGAGTTTTTAAGAGAGGGAAGCGATGACGAGTAGAGAGATTAAAAGCCTCCATTTAACTTTAAAATGTAACACCTCGCATGTTAACAGTACTGAGTGTGTGTTTGAGGGAATAAAAGTTTAAATGTACATTACTTTAACTGTTATTATAAAAGAGAGGCAAAATAATTAGGTGTATTTTCACTTTTTGAAAACTGGTTAGATTAGAGCAACACTTAATGTGGACAGTGTAAAACAATTATGTCTGTGATTTTCACAGTTACGTATGTTAGATCCTCTATATTTCTGACAATTATTTTCAAAATTTCAACAAACAACAACAACAAACAAAGTGAGTTTACTATCATAAATGACAAAGAAATGCAGCAAATCCTCAACTTTAAGAAGCCTGAACCAGCAAAAGTTTGACTGATAGAAATCAATTATCCAAATCAATGAAAACTGATTTTCTTTCAATCAGCTAATCAATTAATTGACTAATCATTGCAACTCTAATTAGATCCTCTACATTTTGGCCACCTTAAATGCTTGTAATTATCATACAACTTTAATGTCCGCTCAGACTCAGGTTATACTGCATTTAGAAAATGAAGTTTGCTGAAGCCAAGACCACACATTGCTAACAGTCATCCCTAGTACAAATTTAAACACAGTTTACAAGTGTGAGAAAGTTGGATTAGCAAAGTTTGAAGGACAGGGGGAAATCCTATCCGATACAGTGAGAATCTTTAGATCTCTGAGAACAGTCACACATGAAACATAGCCCAAAAAGTGGAAGTGGCCATGTCCTGTTGCTTTTTTTAGCTGGAAAGCCACTGAACTATAGATAGAGGGATGGTTCTCAACACATGGACCAGTCTTTCTGTCTCTTTTACTTATGTCCTTCCACAAAACTGTACAGATATTCTTGCTCCTGTTATCACTCAATCCAGAGAGGAATCACAAGGGGGAAAAAAAAAATCTTAAATGTTGTGGTTTAGTTTAGGAATGAAAACAATCTCCCCCGTGATTGTGTAGAAATGCACCTCGGTACTGTAAATTTAAATGTGGGGTTGAACCTTGACATTTTAATGGCATTCATAAGTTTTTTATGAAAGGGTGGCGTTAACACAAGACAAGCCGAGCTCTGCCAAACCTCACCGAGCTGCCACTCATTCCATCTCTCCCAAAGAGCTTTTTTAAGGGCCCGAATGAGCAGAAACAGGCCTCTGTTTATTGTTACCAAATAGTAGCCTGCTCAAATTATCACACCAACTAATCTTCAGCTGCCTTTTATTCATTTGTTGTCTTACACAGTGAAATACAGCTTTAAGTCTTGAACCTGAAGAATTAAAAATGCCTGTTGAGGTATAAATACTCACTCTGTTCTCATTTGGCGATGTCAACCACCCCAACTCTGATCCTAAAGTGCTCATATCCAGCAATATTTCTACAGAGACAAACAGAAAAACATATGACAGAGTTAAAACAAGTACAGAAGCAATCAATGACATCTGATGCATCAAAAAAAGATTATATAATATAGTAAATATTTAGGGTTGACTGACGTTATTTGTGAAATATCTGGCAGTTAATCGATTAATAGTTGAGCCTATAAAATATCAAAAAGTTGTGAAAAATGCTCATCGCAGTTTCCCAAAGCCTAAGGTGATTGTTTTACATTGCTTTTCTTGGCCAACCACCAGTCCAAAACCCAGTAACTTCTTTTCTGTCATAAGTGACAAAGAAAAGCAGCAAATCCTGACATTTCAAAAGGATATATTTGACATTCTAGCTTAAAAATAACTGAAACGATTAATTGATTATCAAAATAGTTGACAAGTAATTTTCTTTTGATTGACTAATCAGTCAATGATCAATCATAACAGCTCTAACATATTTAGCTAGTAAAGCTTTTAAAATAAATGTTTTACAGACCTAATTGTACATCTGGCAGAGATTTATTGTTTAATGGGCTGTTAAACGCTTAGAAATGACTATAATATGACTGTACAATTAAATTCTCTGCCTTGATCTCAGGGGCCAACAGCTTTACGGGGGGCACATGCCATGCTTTGACATTTTAATCTGGCATGTCGGTCCGATTCAGGACTTCATTGACCGTGTCCTCCAGGTCCAGGATACAGGACTAATATTGTCTGAGAAAGGCGTGGGCAGTTAAATTGCCATGACGAGAGAAATACATGAATCTGCCCCACAAGTTTAAGAAAAAAGCGAACATGTTAAGACATCTCACAGGTGCCCCTTAACCCTGAGTTGACAAAGGCCAGAAAATACAAACAAGGACACTAATTCATTTAAAAACTGTGGTACATACTTGAAGTGATATTTTAAACTTCTTTATATCTATATTATTTAAACCATTCTAAATTTATAGGACAAAGTTAAAATAGTAAAGGGATATATTCAGTACACTTTTACTGATTCAGAAACAAAACAGAACAAAAGGTCCAACAGGCTACATGAAGAACTTTAACTTAACAATTGTTCAAATTTAAAAACGTATGTAAAACTTAAAGCTGGCGAACAAATTCCAACCTCCTGACTCATGAGTTGCGGTAAAAGCTAGTCTACACTTTTCTTTTTACACAACGCGTAAAAACATAGCGTTACTTACGTTCTTTCGCCTGAATCCTGGTAAAAACGTGGTTAATAAATAAAAATAAGAATACGTTGACGCGACGGAGCTCCATGATTCCACACAACTTTTTAAAACATATATATATATAAAGTAGTAGTTTTATATTCCCAAAGTCTCTTTTCTCCTCCGTCCGTCCCACTTCTGGAACTCTTCACTCTACCGGCTGAGTGAGCACGAGCACACAGACCATTGACAAACAGGTGGCGTCATGGCCCCGCCCCGCCCCGCGCGCTGTGGAATGTTGAAGTGATCCTAATATGGTAGTCCGGGGGGCGGGGACAGAGCTATTGGACGGCACCTGTTTCATTGAGAAGGATGTAGGTCTGAGTTAACTGCACCGTCACTGTGTTGATTTGTAAATGTTTGTTTAATGAATAAATCGACATCAAATCAAAATTTCCTTTGGTATCATGTGCAGTATAGTTTAAATATAATACAATTAAGTAAGGTACAGTTAAGTAAGTCAGCCCTAAGTACAAATTAGGAATTATAGCCTGTATTTAAATTTTAAAATAAACACTGTGCTTGAACATCATTCATCATTGTCAAATATAAATCCTGCACACTGTACACAGACATGTATCGCCATTTGTATGTGTTTTTGTGTGACATTTTACAGAAACAACTAAGACTTGCATATATGTCTGTCACTGGTCATTGTTGGTTTTTACAGTATTTAGATTTACACCTATTAGCATTTACTTGTATAAATCTTTTATTTTTAACCATGTTTGATTGGCTTTGTTGTCCTTATTTTTAGCTGAATGTCTGTTTATTTTTATTTATCTCTATTGTTTAAACATTTTGCATGGTGTCTAAGGTAGGCTGACTCAGATCTATTACTTTAGTAAAAGTAGAAAAACATTTATGCAGAATGAACCCTCCTAGAGTGTTAGAATTCAGATCTCTTACTTGAGTAGTCAAAATCAGAGAACTCCACAGCTAAAAATTACTA
The DNA here is from genome assembly GCF_056507025.1 of Lutjanus erythropterus. Classification (NCBI taxonomy): domain Eukaryota; kingdom Metazoa; phylum Chordata; class Actinopteri; order Lutjaniformes; family Lutjanidae; genus Lutjanus; species Lutjanus erythropterus. The sequence continues at coordinate 27,966,545 of NC_139318.1, forward strand.
CAGAATTCAAGATTTTACTGTTACTAAAAGCAGACAAATATCACCAGCAAATACAAAATATACTTAAAGTATCAAAAGTTAAAGCACTCATTAAGCAGAATGACCTCTTTTAGAATGTTGTATTATTAGGTTGTATACTACAGATGCATTTTACTGCTAATATCAAATATTTTTTTAGTAGTTGATCATCTGCATGTAATCTTATACTGCTAGTTACTATACCTGTAGTAATATGTAGTAAAACATACAATATTCCCCTCTGAAATGTAGTGCACTGTAAATTTAATGTACCAAAATATGAGAATTCAACTAAAAATGCAAGTATTAAAAAACTGCACTTAAGTAAAATTATTCACTTACTTTCCATTGTGTATAACAGTACAACAGTTCAAAACTTGGTAGTAATGAAAAGATTAAAATACCTATTCAGCATTTATAATTTGATTTTCTCCAATATTTTTCTAACTCGTGCCTTGTGCTATTATTTAACTTTTGTGTATTCGATATTTGTGTTCCCATCAAGCAATATGTAGAACTGGACTCACTTGCATTATTAAATGCTGAGCTTTAAGCATCTGTAAACAAACCAGTATAAGGGAGGTGTTTCAGTTTTTATTTGAGTCATTTGAGTTGCTTTGTACTGTAGCTTTGGTGACCTGTCTTGACCATGGCATGGGAATTTAATTAAAGATGGAGCACTAAGCCATTGCACGGTTGTGAACAATCCATATAGTCCTGCTCAGGTGCACTTGCACTTGGTGTTTAAATATACATTTATAAACCTTCTTGGATGTTTCATCTGTGCTGGAAATGTTTTGTACTGGTTGCAAATGTTTCAAACAATGAGTGTCAATAATTCAGTACAAATATGTTTGGACTTTGGTAGCTTTTCAAAATGAAAGCGTGTTTAAGTTGGACAATCTTTTTTGACCATCCTCCAAGTAATTGCTTGAATCCTCCACATCTCGTCCAGGACTTGTCTTTCCCACGACTGGTAAAGGAGGGGTCAAGTAGGGGGGGTGGTCTGGTATGAATATATGACTACTAATGAGACGCTCCTCATAAAGAACCTTACAATTTGGGTATGAATATGTGACCACAAAGGAGATCTGACAATAGCATCACCTAGCAACTCTTACTGGGAGGAATTTCAGAGTCAAGTCTTCTCTCTGTGAAGCACCGTGTACTTGGAAAGAAGAGCCTCCTCGATCTGAGAGCCAAACACAGCCGGCCATCCTGACAAAGACCCCCCAAAATATCAACTGAAGAGGCGGACATTGTCTTGTCCAACGTTACTATACACGGACATTAATCATACAACAGACAGAGTGAAAGATGTTGGTGAAATAATAGATTAACAAGTTAAGTGTGGGTTGAATTATGGCTCCCTGACCTTCAAATGACAACCACTTCAATTGCTTACAAACACAAATTGTAGTTTAACATGATGAGTATAATTCCAACTAGATGTTTTCATCCTTAAGAAGAGAAGAAAAAACTGACACCCTTCTTCTTAAATCATGCACTGTAATTTTCTACCATTTTAACAAGATTTTTTTTAACTGATGAATATATGAACTTTTTCTCTACACTGAAAAGACAATTTGAGGTATTTTTTAAATGATTCAAATCAAATAAACTTATTATTAATAATAATAACAAGAATTCAGTTGTACTTGAGAAACGTGGTCAATAAGTTGGTTAAGTTGAGCCAACAACTCTTCAGTCACACAATCATTACAAACAAATTTGATTTCTTTTTATTTTCAAAGTTTGAAACTTCAATGCACACAAAGAAAATTGCTTCTGTTTGAGCTGCTTTGTTCCAGCAATATATTCCCTGATCCCGGGGAATTTATTTTTTAATATATTTATTATTTTTGAGTGTAGGGACTCAATCGAATTCTAACCTTTATCAAGCGAAATTTTAATTATTGTGAATATGAGCCACAACCACAATGCATGCTGGGACGCCTTTTAATATGCTAATTAACACTGCATCTGAAATCACATACTATGCACTACATATCCAAAATGTGTACTATCAGTCAACACACTTTTGTGTGAATAAACAATAGTAAATATCTTTTTGGACTCACTGCTCAGCACATATCACATCACATCCTAAATCCTTCTTGACAGTTGGAGATGCATAACCATAGTAACCTGTGCCAACATTGAACTGTTATCTAAAATATACTACGACTAACAAAGTGAAACATAAACATACTTACATTTAAGCTAAAGTGTTACTGACCTCATGCCAGAGCTGCCTTGGTTGCTGTTAGCCTTTGTCTGTTATGTTGTTGTTTTTGTCATCACTATTGCATTGCATTCTGGGACATTTATTTATTTTTCACGGATAGCCTTGTTCACTTGTATATAGATGCACCAGTATTAAACTGTTTCATCACCCCTTTAAAACTCATTGTAGTAGCTTCAAATTGAATAATTTAAACTTTGATATTTCTGTTAAGTTAATGAGCAAAGATCAATTATTTCATATAGAGGTTTCATTTTTACATGCATAAAAAAGTATTTTTTTAACTATTCGTCAACTTGTTCATTAATGTTCAATGTTTGTCTGTTCTTTTGGTAAACAAATTTCAGTATGTCTCTCCTGAGGAACAGAATGGTGATTTGCTAGTCAATCTCACAAAGACGTGTCACCCTGCTTCAAGAACCAGATATCCTTCACTTTCAAATGATCTGACACACTTTGCTGGAGTGTGAACGGCCACTCGAAGGAAACTTCCATCTTAAGCACTCGAGCAGCCCTTTCTCTCCTCTCTTTATTGGTTTTGATACACACTGAGGTACACTAAGGTGTTATTTCTCGAGTGTGTTAACGCTGAGACTCTGAGAAGTGGTTTCTGTTGTCATCCAGTTCCCCAAGGTGTCAAAGGTTAACACCCTCTCTAACACACAAGTATGCAAATTCTTCCATCACAATGCAGGCTCCTTTTTATTCACCTAACAGAGCATGCGTGCTCCCTGAGAGCAGGCTGCCGCCGAGGCCTCACAGCGCTGAGCCCATCCGGGTGCCCAAACACTGCCGTCCGACCCCCCCACCCTCTGGTCCCGGGCTTCTGAGGGTGATGACAACACAAAAGTACTTCACACTGGGGGCTGGGTCTGCATTTTGTGGGTCAGCGAACAGCGGCCGAGGCAGCAACGCCATGTCATTCACAGCCTGCTCCCTTCACACCCCGGCTTTCCTTACACTTCTTTTGGTATCAGCAAACAGAGAGGTGGAACACTATTGAAAGCACCGGGGAGTTTTTGTGGACTGCCAACATGAAATGCACCTACTGTTCTCCACTCCAACGTCTCAGTGAGGCCCCGAAACCCTCGTTAAGAACTGATAGATTCACGCCCTTGTTTACGTTCTGATGACTAAAGTCTAACCATCAGCAGTGGAAGAAGCACACAGACTATTTACTTAAGTACTTAAGTAAAGTACTTTCATTAGTTACTAAGTAAGATAGCAGTACGACACAATAATCCACACCAAACACTGCATTACACATAAAAATGCAACATTCAAAATTTTACGTAGGCTAAATAAAAGTAGAGAAGTATCTGCAAAATCAAAAGTTAAAGTATTCACTTTACAGAAGGGACTTGTCAGTATTATATTATTGGATCAATATTATTGATCTATTAACATGTATTTGTACTTTATGTCAGTGTACTTCACTGTTGTAATTGGTTGAGGTGGAGCTAATTTTAACTTCTTCATTTATTGTTGGGTAGTTTAATCAATAACAATGCATCATGTTTAAAAAGCAGCCACATGTTAAATGGTTACTAGTCACTAAACTTTACCGGTAACTAAATTTAACTTTAGTAACTTTAGTTGCCAGATAAATGTATTGGAATAAAAAGTGCAATATTTCACTCTGCAATGTAGTGATGTGAATTAAATAATAATGCAGTAGCATAAAGTGGAATTATATAACTACTAGTACCTCAACATTGTACTGTAAAGCTCAGCACTTGAGTAAATGTAAGCAAATATGTTTCATCAGTGCTTGTGTATATTTAACTTTAAATTCTTGGTGCTGGTTAACACTTGACATACATTGCTCTTTTAAAAAAGAAATGATAGTATTTAAAAGTCAACTTGCAGTGAAACAAGGCAGAGTTTTTTGCATAAACTTGATGTGTTGCTGTGTGTTGTTTGTTGTCTGGTGTGTACAGTGCTGTGGAAAGGAATTTCCCCTCGGGGACAATAAAGTCCAAAGTCTAAACATCGTTTTTCAGTGATAACCATGAGAGGAGGTTAAAAGAAAATGAAAAGGAACTGTGTGTGGCTGCTAAAGGCAAATAGATCCCTGACCAGCAAAGAGCACAACATGTACCAGATATTTAGATTGCAAATGTATTCAATTAAAGGCAACAGTGCAACTGTGAACATTGCATTGCAATGTATTAGTTCTTCTGTGTTTTCTATCATTATTTAGGGAGGGTTAACTGTTGATTAAATGTTAATTATGGTCAATAAAAGAACAGATTAATGTTGCAAAAGCACAAATCTTGTTCCATCTGAACTTTTAATAATTTTGACCACCTTCCTGCCCCTTAAAATGTCTCTGAACAACCCTGGAATCAACTTCCTTAGACTTAAAGGGACAGTTCGCCCCAAAATCAGAAAATACATATTCTCACCTGCCGTGCTATTTATCCATCTAGATGTTTAGGTGTGAGCTGTTGAATTTCAGAGATATTACTTATAAATATTTCTGCCTTCTCTCCAATTTCTTGTAACTAGATGACACTCGACCAAAATAGATGCAGTGTCTCTTTCTGTAAATTATGACCCAGTTACTCAAGATAATCCACAGACCTTGTTGTGAGCAGTTTCATGTAGGAACTATTTTTCTTTATACCAAACTACCCACAAACCATATCACTGCACAGAAGGAAGCGTGAGTTATTCATGAATCAGAGGTTACAGCTCAGCTGAGGACGCCAGTAATGTTTACATGGCGTGATGCCACGAGCCTCGAACAGCGACAGAGTTGGTGACTGTAATTCAGTAGAGAGAAAATAGTTCCTACATGAAACTTTTCACAACAAGGTCTGTGGATTATCTTGAGTAAGAGGGTCATAATTTATATAGAAAGAGACATTGTTTTGTATTTTTTTGGCACTTTGAGCACCACAAGCTGAGCGTCATCTAGTTCCATTATATTGTAGAGAAGACAGACATCTCATCTCATCTTGGCAGCTCGCACCAAAACAATCTAGATAGATAAATAGCACCACAGGAAAGAGGAAAAGTCTGTTCTGATTTTGGGATGAACTGTCCCTTTAAGGAACACAGTTTTGGTGACTTGACTTGATGACTGGACTTGAATGACTGAATAAATCGGACATGTGCATTCTGATTCATAGGGTGGAAAGTTTTTATGATCCTGTGAGGAAGGAATTTTCCCACCCGCAAAGCAGTGTGTAATCCTTTAACGTATCTGATAACATGAAAATCACACAAAGAAAAAACTGTGCTGTCTGGCATGGCAAAAACAATCAGATGTGACAACAAAAACACGAGATACCTCAGTTCAACAAGCATGACATTGTTCACTTCTCGACAGTAGTTGATATAATATGATAAGGTGCACTGATAAAAAAATATACAAAGGAACCACAACAGAAACTAGGATTTGAAGCCACTAATCTCTGCATACCAAGTTTATTTCAGACACTGAGTAAAACCATCAGACCACATACTGTAAAATATCTACCAACAAAAGTGTGCTGTTATAATGAAACCATAAAACCACCGTGCTTTTATGTTCCTCTCTAACTAACAGGACGGGTGGATGCTGTGGAAGCTTCTTCATTCTGTGCTCCATTGTCTGGACTGAAAGGCCCGTGCATTGTTTTTTCCTGCCTGCCCTCAGTCATCTCGTTTTAAAAGCTCCACATGCTGCCACCTCTGAAAACACCACCTCTCTGGGCTGGAATTCAGGGTGGGTGCCTGTTGTCTATATGTGGGCTGCGTTGTGTGCAGCGTAGCGTTGAGACACAAAAGGAAGAACACGCTCCGACAAGTCTTCGTCTTATGAAGGGAAGAAATGTGAGAATGCGGTTAGAAACACAGAGCATTACTCATACATTACATCGGTTTAAATTTATTTGTGGCTTCACCCCGATCACTCATCGCTGCCTGTATTGGCCCTGACCTCATGCATCAAAGAGAAACACTGCAGGTACAGACAGATGTTTCAGTGAGAATCCAAAGATAGTTAACAGGATTGTCTCATCTTTGAAATATAAAACCACACACAGTAAGGAATCATACAGGGATGTAGTGGAATCATCTAATCTTTTCTCATTCAATTAAAATAAATATACCACTTTTATTCATTCAAGTTAAAACTTAAAAACTTGAATTTTTAAAGAAACATGATCAGTAGATTTCCCTGAATGCATTGTTTAGGAGTTAAAACTCCATTTTTATTGTTAAAAAAACACACTGTATATGATGAAAACTTGCTGTGTTTCTCAAAGGTGGAGGACTCAAGTCATATGAATTGACTCAAGTCACACTTAAGTCACATTTGAGGACTTGACACGTTTGATGACAATGATAAAAGACTTGACTTGGTATTCATGACTTGAGACTTAAGCCCCCTTTATACTGGACGAAAAAACCCACTAACATCTGGCTTTTGTCTTCAGTGAGAAAGGGTACAATCAGCATTCAGTCTCGGGTCAAATGACTCTGCAGTAGTCATGGGTATTTGATCAACAGTGATGTAAACATGGGTAAACACACAGAGGCAATGAAGGGGTTTTGCCTCCGTCTGTAACTTCTGTGACTCTTCTGCTCCTTTTTTGTACATATGTGGTGCCTCGCTTGACTTGGCTTGACTGCAACTACCTCAGCTGATTGCATGACTTGACTTGTGACTTGTTTGATTTGACTCGTGTGGTTCTAACTACAGTAACTTGGGACGTAATTGAGACTTGAAGGTTAAGACTTGTGACCTGCTTGTGACTTGCACATGCATGCATGCATGCATATGCATGAATATTTGCTGAAATAGTAATAGTGTAATAGTTAATGAACAGTGCATTATTGATTATTAGACTGTTGATGTCATTCAACCAGTTTAAACCAGTTGACCATTCGACAGCTTAATGACAATTTTAGCTGCTGAGAAGACATTTAAAATGACTGTAACACCCCTGTCATCTGTGCCAGGACACTGTGATTCATACCATCCTCCACATCTGTATACAATCTTGATAATACTAATAAGAAATTATGTTATTCTAAATTATTCTATTTTAATCCATCAGTCACGACACTTCCACCCCTAACTCCCAGTCCTAAATTTCACCCGTTTTCATCTAGTCACCTTACTGTGAACAGGTTAGTACTGCCTGTGTGTTGTCTTTGTGCCGAAGAACTTAATTTTCAAACTGAGAAAATATAAAAAGAAATAAAATGTGTCTGTAGTGTTTGTCAGTGTGACTGAAGTGTTGTTGGTTCGGCTTGATATCTTAAGCTCACTGAACAGTTTCCCAAGTATTCTGAATCCTTACAAAAATACCTCAACTTGTCTGTTCAAATTCAGTCAATGTAAAATTTTAAGGCACTAATTTTTTAAATTAAAACTAATTGTTTATTTTTACAGTGTAATTACCTTTGAAACCACATATCAAATAACCACAACTAGCCTGAAAGGCACAGAGCGTCATTGCTCTGAATTATATTCTTATTAGTGCGTAACAGGTTGTGTATTCAAATTCATCCCACACTGAGGTCACTATAATCCCCTTCGTCTAGCAAGTACGAGTTGGGGGTCCGAGGGCCTGACAGAAAGTGAAATCCCCTTCAGTAAAGACCCGTGTTAAATGTAATGGCTGCTGGCAAAGGGGCCTAATAAAGATGACAGCACACATTCATATGCATGCATTTGTGTGCTCAGCTTGACGAAGTCTGCCTCGCAGGCTTAACAAAGGGGAGGAAGGAAGCCAGGGGCTGTGTGGAGAATGTCTGGGGGTGTGGGCCCACAATACACACACACACACACACACACACACACACACACACACACACACACACACACACACACACACACACACACACACACACACGCACACACTGTTAAACACACACAGTGGCCCTCCAGCTTGCGTCCTGTGGTCTCTCAAGTCTGAAGTTATAGCAGTGACAGCTGGGCTAGCACGCTCTGCATGAGCTCATTCTCTCTTTAGCAGCCAACCCCTCCTCTCCCCTCCACACACACACACGCACTCACACTCAACACACACACACAGGATGCTCCATCCTGTTTACTGTTTACATTTCACAGTGGCCGACCAACTTGGGAGGGCTCTACAGCGTGATCACAGGCAGCACTACAGCTGTTTGTAAGGTAGCAGTGTGTGTGTGCGTGTGTGTGTGTGTGAGTCCATGTTAGAAGTTGGAATTACACTGTAACACATTGAGATAGAAACCTTGGAGACAGGAGTTGATAAAACAATCTCACCACCAGGTCCATTTAGTAGGTATTCTGTGCTTTCGATCATATCACATGGTCTTCCTCTGCAGAAGAAGCAGTTTGCCCAGTTGTCATGGTAGATATTCACATGTCCACATCTGACCAGTTTAAAGGCTCATCATCCATGCTGACTTAGAATTTGAGAATGAAAGTTCATTCTTAACATTGCAAACAGAAGTTGAGGAAGATTGTGTGATGTGATCAAAAGTGTCACAGCTACTAGGGTTAGGATAAAATCTGTATAAAATCCCACTTTTTTTCTTCTTTTTTTAAAAACAAAATTGAATTACTTTTCACTCAATTCTCCCCAAGAGCTAACACAACTGAAATGAATAACTTGCTAAAATGGTATATAATAAGACAATACATACTTTTAAATGTTCTGCAGTGAGTACTGTGGTAATATGGACTGTAAGGAACACCTTGATAGTAGGGTTTGTAACGTGTACTTTGATAACATGATCTGGAATGAGCACCTTGATAAAAGGACAAGATAGTGAAGAGCATGGATGAAACTTTATTTGCTTCCCTCTTTGCACAGAACTGCATTTATTTAGAGTAAACACATCTCATTGTGAACAACATACATGTCCCATACTGGATGCAATCAGACTGGAAAACAATGTTGTGCATTCTTGTAAGTGGTTTATGTTTCTGGCTTATAACCCTCATTAATGCTTCACTTAGTCCTCCAGCCAAAGCACCATATAACTCTCAAATCAGTTTATCACATTAAATGTCACAGTTGTATGAAATCGGTTCAATGCATCGAACTCACGTAGTGCATCATTACATCCTAAGGACTGTCCCTCGCATAAAAACAGCCTAACATCCTCTAACACACACATCTGGAATGAAGAAACAGCTGCTGGTCTTTCCTACCCCTAATGCTGGGCATTCCCTGCAAATATAATGAGCAAAGAAATAAATCTTTAATAACAGCAGAACAAAAGTAACACTGTGTTGAAAAAAATAACAGTTGGATAAATCGACCACTACATAATTAAGTACTTAATGTTTCTGGCATATAACAATTATTAATTTTTGAGTTAGTCCTCTAAGCAAATGACCATGTGACTCTCAAATCAATTCATCCTATGAAATAGTCACAGTTGTATGAAATAAGTTCAATATGTCAAACTCACCTTATAAACACCTGCTGCAAATATAATGAGGAAGGAAAGAAATCTTTAATAATACTGGGAGAAAAGTAACACCATGTTAGTTGTGTTTCATGGCTAGTGCCAATGATAGAGTAGCATAATAAATTAAACTGTCACTGATCCTAAGCCTACAGATACATCTTACAATCTTTGACAAACAAACATTAACCTTAAAAACAGAAAACACTTTTTTTTTTACTTTTCAAGTGAAAAAATCAGTTTTTCCACTGTAACTCTTTCAGCTATGGACAGCGATTGATGGGATGTACTTCACGCAGACGTCCATGTTACAAGAGAAAAGGTCTGTGTTGCAACCTTACCCACTATATTTCAGTACCTGCTCTCCCCTATAAATGGACATAGGATCATACTGTCTCACATTACAGAATGTATAAGTTTTATTTTACCTCAATGGTCTGTAACATTGCAAAAAGTTGAAATAAGAAATATGTTCCATAAAACAAACAAACAGCAACAAAAGAAATGTGAACATCCAAACAATTCAAAATCCTCAAGCTGGGATGGAAAAAATAGAGTAACTCATACTTTGTAGTCTTTCAATTTTAGGTCTATACATTTAAAGGTTAGGTGGTCTAATATCAGCTGCTAACATACAATGTGTGTGTCAGATGGGAGCGTGGAGCTGCTGAGTCAAGGTCTGTGCTGTAACGACCACAACTGTTGAGGAGAAGAACAGGGAGGACCAGAGAGGGCGACCGTCAGTGTGGTCAACAACAATCAGATCATTATTTGGCCAAAAGGGGCACCTGCTTTGTTTGAGGTAGGCCTGCATTCACAGGCTGATGACGCGAGACAGCTGAACAATGCAGAGCAAACAGGAGCTGATGTTAGTTTACCCACTTAAAGTCAGCAGTTTGTGTTAGTCTGATGATTTCCGTACCCCTGCTTTTAAAACGGCAGACCGTCAGAGGGCCGTGGACGCTTTTTAACATGCAACATCGCGGAGGCCATCTGTTATTTTTCAGTTAGAAATGGAGCATTCAGAGCTGAAGGCATTTGATTGATGACAGCATGATGAGCTTCAGAGTGTGAAAAGTAGGCAGTGATTAAAGTAGAAAGCGGCTCTACCACACACAGACCAACAGAGGTCCCTGTTGTCTGGATGACACACTGCAGTCTACAGCTGCCCCCAAGTGACAAACAACAGCCAGGGACACAAACTACAGCTGATACAAGACATGAGTAAAAGTTGATGAATTACTGATCAACATGATGACGTTCATTCAAATGTTTAAAGGTCCTGTCTGTTTTGTGCTTAGGTAGTAAACAACTGCAGAGATGTTGAGAAAAATAGCATTAACCTTATAATTTAAAGTATTTTACAGAAGTGTATCGCTGCCACATCAGAAAAAGAAAAATGGATCAGTATCACGTTATCATATGAAAAGTATATTGCTATAACAAGATGTTTCTAACATTATAACAAGATATTCTAACATTATTACAGTATGCAAACTTATCCCATAACAAAAAACCTTTCTTGTTATAACAATATATTGTTTATCTAATTATAAGGTGAAGTTATCTCGATATATGATAAATAGTATATTGAATAATATATTGTTATAACAATTAACTAGTATGTAACTAGCAATAGTGGGATAAATTGTATATTTTTATAACAAGGAATAATATGATAAGTTTTGTGTTGTAACGCCATGAAAATATCTTGTTATAACATGAAAAACATTCTTTACTTTCATACTTTCCACATTATACATAATACTGATGATGCATTTTATTTTTCTGGAGTGGCAGCAATACACTGCCATAATATTTGGCTTATATCATGAAAAAAATGTTTCTTTTATTTAGAAGAGTGCAAAGAAATTTATGTTACTGCTTTAACTGCAGAGGAAGCTGTGGATGAAAGGGTGAGGACACAACCACAACTTCAGTTTATCATTTTAAATCCATCCATCCATCCAATGCCCAGTCTAATTAATATCAATCATAACATATAGTGTGTATATGACCAAATGCAATTATCAATCTAAACAAAACCCAATCTAAACTGCCAGTTTCACACCTGTGTGTGACTCATTCTGGACAACTCATATTAATGTTACATTACAACACAACATGGGTAAAGGACTGCAATCTCTCCACAAACGTGTTCATGAACTAAATTCACTTAAAGCCCTGGACAAAAAAAAAAAAAAAAAATTATATTATATATAAAAGCCTATTGAGTTGTGATTGTTTTTGTTTATGACGAGTGTTTGTAAAACGCTGCATCTTTAGCTCCTGCACTCCTTAATCAGTTTATAATAGCCCTTAGTTAAGTAAGACGAACAAGACCATTAGCAAGGGGAGTCTGTTATAGAAAACTTACAGCAACAAAACAGTGAACTTATATCCCTCTAAATATTAGAGTGTATCAGTTTGGATCAGTTTAAAACTAGTGTTAAAAAATGGTTGAAAGGCAGTAATATTTCCATTTACATTTGATAGTGCCTCTCTAAATGCATACAGGCCTGTCATACAGGCTATGTGTGTTATATGGATTTCATTTTTTTATTGGTATACAGTATGGAAATTAGCAGTGTGATACATCTGGTGTAGTACATTTATTGTACACTGTCCCTGTTTTAAATAAACCAATAAATTTGAAAAAAAAAAAAAAAAATCAGTGACAACCTGAAATCATTAAAAGAAGGTGTAAACATTTTATTCCTACTTTCTTTCAACCAGAACAGAAGAATCTAGTTTAAACAACTCATTACTTGATCCTGCACTGTAGTGACCTTCTGCCATATATTGTATAGTTAAATTGGCTTGTTCTCCACAGCATCAACAAATAATTTTCTTTCTTTCTTTCTGTTACTGAGATGTTTCACCTTGTGCAATAATTTATTATTTTATAGGCTATACAAGTACACTCCGTACTTGCAAATACATATTTTAGATTTGTGACATTCCCTCCTCTAATAATTTTACTCTCAGACCAGTCAAGGCTGAGACCTTAACTTTTAATATATCTTTATTGGTGAAAGTCTTGCTCTAGAGTTTCAATACACTGTGCTGTGTTTGTATAATTTTTACATGTATCATTTACTCATGTAATCACTCAAAGTAATGTTAAAGATTAAAATTAAACTTTAAAAAACACAAAAAAAATCCTGCAATTATAGTTAAATACCTTTATAGTCTCAGCATGGTCATTTTGACCTTCAAACAAACAAAATCTGACACGTATCAGCATCAAGCCTTCATCAGGGAGTTTTGAATGTTTTGTGATTTTTGACACATGTGTCTCTATCCAAAGAGCTCGTCAGACAAACGAGTCCAGAAAGCACATCTATGCAAGCATTTTTCTTAATTTCCCCAAGATGAAACTATATTGAAACCTGGCCAGCAGTATATAAAGTAATTACATTAACCCCATATTTACCAGCTGCAACATTAAAGTAAACACATTAATTCATTGGTATAGATCTGGGCAATATACCAATATTAGATCAATATCATGATGGATACCTTCTTATATTCTAGATGTCAATGTATCGTGATATGTCTTAAGTGTTTTCTTTTCCTGTTTTTTTAAAAAAAATCTCAGTATGCCAATACTTTGTGAAAGCACCAATAGTAATCCCTACAATATTGCCGCAATATCAATATGGAGTTATTAGGTTAAAAATATTTTGATATTTGATTTTGTCCATATCTGTAATATTAATCCAATAATCCTGAAATGGGCCATTCTGCATAATGAGTAGACTAGTTTTACTATTGTTATTTTAAGCAAGGTATTTTGATGCTACAGGCTACTTTTGTACTTTTACTTGAGTAAAAGCTGAAATAATAATGTATTCTACCTGCACCTACCTACCTTTATTTCTACACTGTAATATTGCAACGTCTTCTTAAGTACAATATCTAGTAATAGTACTATGATACTCCCTCCACCAATGGTAGTAAAAAGTCTTTTGGACAATACTAATATATACCTCTATCAGCAGCCTGTGGTTCAGCAGCGGGACCGTGTCACGTGACCAGTGCAGGAAGCGTCTTTTGATGGTGTAGCGAGTAGTTCATGCACCACCACGGGCCAGGTTCGTATACTATTCACTTTTCACACAGTCCGGCACCTCATTTTAAGTGTTTGTACTTCAGTCATGTGAATTGTTTTAGCGAAGCAGTCGAAGATTTAACGAAAGGATTGTGGAGCATTGTGTGTATGTGTGTGTGTGTTAGTGTGTATCGTTAGCCGAGGTGAAGTTTGACAGCTAGCAGGTGGATTCACTCTCCACCGTCCATCGGACAGTGTGTGTGTGTGTGTGTGTGTGTGTGTGTGTGTGTGTGTGTGTGTGTGTGTGGGTGGGTGTGTGTGTTCACTACACTGGTAAATAACTACAGAGAAGTTATTGGTAAATAATAATGGATATGTTTTGCTAAAGCGAGTCATTATCGTTACATCAACTGGCTGTTAACTACGTTAGAGTTCAATAAGTCCTGTGTTTTTAGCTAAAATCATGAACGTTACTTACTCTAACATTAATGTACGTTCACTACAATCCAGCAACGGTTGGTAGTAAAGTTTATGATATTCTAATTCTCGTAGCTAAACAATCCGCCACATTTAGCTATTAGTTTGTCTTTTGTTTCCTGGCGCGCGAGAATCGAGCCAACTACAGTGACAGTAATGCACACATTTTCGTTGGGGTAACAGAATTGAACGCAACACGTGTCCAACAGGATGCGTTCAAGGAGCCTCTTAAAGTGTGTGTGTGTGAGAGAGAGAGAGAGTGAGTGTGTGAGTAAAATTGTAATGCAAATTGGTCATTTCCACTAATCATGTTGTATATCGCAGGCGAAGTTTCAGTCAAAGTAATTGCAATGTAACTTTTTTTTTTTTTTTTTTACCAAAATTGTGCAGCCCTAGTTCCAAGCTGAACTGAAGCAGTGACAAACACAGACACTGAGCTGATACACTAACCAGCCATGAACTACACAAGTTTACATTTGAGACATTTTTGTGGATAATAATTACGTCACATGTAGGATGCTATATTCTGTGATTGTAATGTCATCTTAAATGTATGTATTTTGTTTCTTGTCCTAATGTTCATGTATGATATCGCAAACGGAACTACTACATTGTAAGCACTTTCCTTAATTGATCAGTGATAGCATTAACAATCAGTTAATTGATTGTCATTTAAAAAGCACAAATATTGCTTTAAAACAAACAACCAATGCCTGTTTTTCTCGTTTTATGTAAGTTTTATGTCCACAGCACCATACTGCATATTCTCTGACAGGACTGCATAACCTATGAAACAGAGAAAAAAGTAAAGTCCTACATATTAAAACATTTGTACTTGAATGTTGGATAACATGTGGAGCACTCATAAAAATTATCTGTTATATTTCAGATCTTTATTTGATAGTAGATCAATTAAATTTTATTTGATCAACCAAATTCTTAAACATGATTAATTGATAATTGTTGTGGATTTTATCTTTTGCCCATACATCAGAAGAAGGAAGTACACAAGAGTCCAATATGTCTTACGCTGAAACTGGTTTAATAATACTTGATCAAGGAGAATGAAGGAATAACCAGTACACAACTGGTATTGATGTTCCCTTCAGTTCTGGAATTTCAGTCCACTAAGATAGTCTTTAAACATTCACAGACAAGGTCACGATAAACCTTTGCCCAAATAAGGTCAGATCCAATACATTGCATTAGGCTATTGGTCTGTAAATCCAAACACAGGAATTATGAATACACAAGGTCTGAGACCACATTTCATCACCCCTGACTCCACAGGGTCCGTGTTATCCAGACCAGATTCCAGTTACAGACAACGCCTCTCCAACCTCAGCCTCCATAGCAACACTATCAGGTTGTTCCCTTGTTTATCTGAAAAGAGAAGATAGCTACATTTACTGTCTAGAGGAGAGACAGTATGTCTGTTAAAAGTTAGTGTACGTCTCTCAGTTCATCCAAGGCCTCAGCATGTTGCCTAAAGATTGGAAAATTCCCTAACAATAATCAATTAATTGTTATCATCACTACTATGTAAATATCTTCCCTGCTGACCACCTCATAATCGATCATGTGGTTGGTGTTTTGTCAGTCTGCGTCAAACTTAAGTTGCCTGCCTGCTCCTGTCTTAGGCTTCATTCACGCTGCTGTGTTTTCATTTTAAAACACTTTTGCTGAGATGCCACCTTGCAGCCACAGTACCCCAGCTTTTTAGGACATCTGAAACATTTTGAAACGCTGCTTGCCCAGTTTCAGTTTTAAAAACCCAGGGTTGCTTTGGGCAGGCAGAAATGGAGACCGTTGAAAACAATCAACCCAGGTGCGCCTCCTGATTGGTCTGTCAGTCCCTACGTGTCATTTTCTGATTTGTCACACCAAAGGTTTATGTCTATGGCTACAGTGTGATAGTACAAAATGAAAACCATTAAGTGAGGATACATGAAGCAGTAGCTCTGTCAGTTAGTGTTATCAATTTGAACGTTAGCTACATTTGCTTGTGTTCACCTTATTCACTCTGTTTATACTGAATCAAGAGGTGGACCTTTATCTCAGCCTACTTTACATAAAAGTCCAGACGTGAATAAGGTGATCATGATAACAGGTGAACTGACTGCCGGTCTAAGGTGATGGCAGTGAATGGCTCTTTAAGTCAGCCAACATACTTTTGGTTATTTTTAAGTTCTTCCACCTTTCACTATTTCACTTTCACAATTAATCCGAAGAGGAAGAAAAAACAGCCGCCATCAGTCTGTAACCCTCTTTTCTTCGTAATAAGCTGCTACAACTTCTCTTTGTGTACTTATTCTCCATCAAAACGGCCTGACAGCACAGGACACGCAACTTCACTTTTTAGGGTTCACAGCAGGGTAAACAAAACTGTTGCACACATGGCACCACACTTATACCTGTCCCCCCCTAAACCATGGCAGGTAGGAACTAATTAGCTCTTCGACAAAAGGACATGAAGAAGAAACTTAAATACTACACATGTAAATGTGACATTAAAATACAAGTTAAAATGCTGTAAATGATAATGAAATTATCACATATAACACTTTTTATGATAGTAAACTTAATTCTGCGAGTCCATAATAATGTTGTGAAATTATTATACTGAAATATGCACAGTAAACTGCACAAAGTAACAAATAACCCAAAACTGTAATATGTACAGTAACCATGGTTACACTTGTAGCAGGAAACAGCAACAATGATTTGTTACATTTAGAAAGTGACCATCTAATGAAAAAAAACATGTTTTAAAAGTTACTGTAAGAACTTTAATGGCATTATTAAGTACTTGTATCGATACTCGGTATTGGCAAGTGTAAGTACTTGTAGTACTTGTACTTGGTCTGAAAAAAAGTGGTATCGGTGCATCCCTAATTATTAATATACTTTTTCTGCTCAATTTTAACTGCTCTCTGAGGCTTTTCTTAATGTTAGACTAGTCGAGTAGTTTAAATTAAAGTTTGTGTCTAACCGACAGGGAAATTAGTCTCCAGTAACATCCCCATTTAGGATACAGCTAATCATCTCTGCAGTTATTTTTTCACTCATGAAGAAAACTGCTCAATCTTTAGACAAGTCATCGTCACACATGTTAGTAGTGTAATCTGGTTTATGGGATCTGGGGCATGTTCAGTCTGAAACTGACACGACAACTGTTTTGTTGCAGTTTCTTGGTTGAACGACATGTTCCCTCGAAAAGGTGTGAAACAGACTGCAGTGGGCTTTTTCTCTCATTTGATGGGCTTGTTAGAGGTGTTAACCAATCAGCAGCAACATACAGGGCTCAAAATTAGAACCAGTCACCAGCCAAACATTGCTAAAATATGCAAGTGGCTGGTAGACAAGCTCTGTGTTTCTTTAGTAGTTCCACTTCCCCTCATCCATTGACCCTCTGGACTTGGTATAACATAACAGCATTTGTCACACTGAGAAATGATCACTTGGAGAGCAGCGGGTAGGAGATTTTAATAAAACACAGCCACCTGGGGTGCTCCCATAGCTCAGTTGGTAGAGCATTCGCCCCATGTACTGAGGCTGTTGGTCCTCTGCAGCGGTCACTGGTTTAATTCCCGCCTGTGGCCCATTTGCTGCTTGTCATTCACCCTCTCTCTAACCCCTTTCCTGTCATATCTTCAGCTGTCCTTATCCAATTAAAGGCAAAAAGCCCAAAAAATAATCTTTAAAATAAATAAATAAATAAATAAATAAAGATAGATGAGTCAAGTGTGATGGCCTGTGCAAATTTGGTGGACAGAGACAATTTAGAGCATGAATATTTGTGTGAGGGAAACTTGTTAAGTGAGGAAGGATTATGTGCTATTACAAACCGAAAAAAAAATATGGGTGCGAGCTGCAAAGAAATGAAGTCAAACCCTGAATTAAAATAGTGTACATAAGACAATGTGCCATTTTATTTATTCCTGAGGGGAAATTAGCAGAAAATATAATGGCCTGGAGGTCAATAGAAACAAAGATCCTATATAATTTAGAATGTGCTAATTATCGTTTTTAAGTAAAATATATATTGACCACAGTGATCCGAAGTAATGTTGGGTTGTTATTTAAATAGTGAGCAGCGCTGAGGTGGCCTTTGCTGTTTGCATTGCCACTGTGTAAACATGATTGTGGAACACAGGGGTTCCAGATGTTGCACTCAGTCATAAAATCAGCCTCATACTGTGGATTTTCTGTGCAACACGTACAATTTTCAGTCTCCCTAGAGAGAGGAAAAACCAAAATGTTCTGTCATTAGACAGGTTTGTAACATCTAGGCCTCAGCTATAACTGTAGCTATGATGCTACACACCTGCAAAATACAGCAGTGTGTTTACTAACTCAAACTTCACTTTCTCACATTCAGAATTTATTTTTACATATAACAAAATGTCAGTGAAGGCAGTAATGATCCTAGTAGAATGGCTCACACCCCATTCCTTTCCTGCAAATCAGTCAACCAATCAGCAGTCCATACATGATATGCACTGGTCAGGCGGCTGCAAACAGACACTAGAGCAGCCACTAGCTAGCTAGCTTGCTATATAGGACGAGAAGAAGATGGCCGTTTAATTTCAGCTTTGATAAGTCTGAGGGATTGATCATGTCTGCAGAGTCGAGGAAACTGGAACTGGAATCTTTTTCTGGAAGTTTTCTTCCAAGTTATAGGTCCAGGGTAAGGACTTGGATGTGGTGGCAGCTATTTTGAATTTAGTACAAAATATGCCATCCTAACTTAGGATTCCTAACTAAGGAAATTATTCAGGTTGGAGGGTTCTGTAAAAGCTAAATTCCCAAATTATTTCCACATCCTCACTAGAATAGTAGCTGATCACAGTCCAAATACCAGCTGTCATGTGTGTGTATTCATTCCCCATAGTACCAACGAGGGCCTCCCATGGATGACTTCGCCAGTCTCTGACTGTGCCACCTACCATCTATTGCATATAAATACATATACATCTTACACCCATGAACTATGCCCACTTGTCCCTATAATGAGACTGTTACCCTGCAAAACATCTGCAGGTAAGTGCCAGGCATGCACTGATTCCCCAGCTGCCATCCCTCTGAGTTCACGTTTCAAAATGTGACTCTGTACACCCTCCAGTTCCAAAGAAGTTTTCTAGAAATCTGGATTTCAGACTATCATCTCCAACCTACAGCCTATGTTACACTGGACATTTATTTTGATACTGGTCACAGTGGCATCTTTTTTGTTTCGTTCCCGCTGGAAAGGGAATGTACTAGATATGTGGACTAAAACCATATGAATACCTTCCTAAGGGTTGGAATGGAGTGTGTCATCTAGGTTATGTAGTCCCAGCAGTGCGGGTAGTGAAAACATTACCTTCAGTTCCCTCAGAAGTATCCCCAGATCCAAACGTGATGTGTTAAATATCCACTCACAGTCATATTGGAGCCACCTGCTTGGCATGCTTGTTCCCAGTTATGGTGTACCGTTATCCCTGAATCAGATTAGAGATCTTTCCAAGGCAGTAGAAGATTTAGTGAACACCTCTTCTTTAGGCTCATCTCTTCTATCAACAGAGTTGGCTGGAACTCGTCTGATTGCCTTACAAAATCTCCTGGCATCCCAGGGCAGTACCTGTGCAGTGATTGAATGCTGTACGAATGTGCCAGATTACAATGCTAGCCTTTCTGACATTATCGCACATATTAGAAACATCACTGATGAAGTGCATACTTATGATATTAGCGACCCATTTGAATGGTTGGAAACAATATTAGGTCGTTGGGGTAGAAGCATAGTTCAATGTGGTTTTTTTTGTTGTTGTTTTTTTTTGTTTTTTTTAAATAATTTTTCCGGTTTTATTTTCCTGTTATTTTTTTCTTGTATTAGATCGATGTGTAAGACTATCACTGCTAAGGTGACAGCTAAAATGATGGTCAACAAGTTCCTCCTACAACTTTGATGAGACAGTTACCTGAGGAACTGTTCAATGATACTTTTTATGAAATGTGTAAAATTGATGTATTATAACTTACTGTGATACCAGGCATGTTCATTTTTCCTTTTCTTTATGTTGTCCTATAAGGACAAAAGGGGGAATTGTGGAAGAAGATATTTTATTTCTTTCTATTTTATTCTTATTTTGTATGGTTCTTTGTATATTCTGACTTTGGACCCAGTTGTCCCCTGAAATCAGACCTTACCTACCCCAACTGCTCTTCCCTTTTAGGCTGTGGCTTACAGTGTAAGCTGTGTCCTTATCACAATAATTAATTGTTAATTTAATTGTTATTAAAATTACGGACTTTCACTTGGGGTTTCTCAGATGTACTCCCACTGGTTTAGCGCCTAATCCACATTTGGATCTTCTGATGGAATTTGCATTCTGACCCTCCAGTAATTTCCTGCAAAACTGTATATTACCTGCCAAACAACCTGACTCCAGCAGACAGTACCATGTCAATGTGTTGTGAGTCTGTCTCCGCTGCGCAGTGAATAAAGCTCATCTAGAACCAGCCAAAGATCTTGGACCTTAAAGAATCTTTTCTTCAACACTATCTTAAGATAAGATGGGATTTTTCCCCCTAAATATAGGCAGGAAAGGTGATTCTGTATTACCAAAAATCCTACATATCGTCCTAAACTGAGATAAGACAGGATTTCAGACTTTCTGTACTGAGGCCTCAGGTCTCCAGACTGACGTTTTCACCAGCTCCCCAGACATCCTTCCACAGCAGCTGCTCTGACAAGGCTGCTGCAGGCATTTTTTGTTTGTGATCTGTCTTGTGATAAAACAGTGGCTGATTATATCAAAATGCCAATACTGATTTCTATAGTAGCAGATTGAGTAATCAGCTGTTGACCTTTTTCAGGAGTTAGCATTTCAAATTCAGTGAAAGCCTTAGTTCATCACATTTTTTCCATAGATGTTCCATTTAATGAGTCCTTGCCAAATCAGTTGGTCAGACCTTCCCAGCATTCATCATCAGAATCAACAGCAGAACTGTTTTACTGGAAGCTCAAAGCCCCTGAGCAAAGTGCAAAGTCTACATCCCTGCTTCCCCACTCCTCCACCACTTTGCATTACACTCATGACAGTATCACTGCACACATCACTGGCTTCCAGAGGAGTTGAGAACAGCTGGAGAAAGAGACATTGCTACGTAATTTATTTATTTTGTCTAAGGAGATTTGTGTAAGTACCTGTAACTGCTGTTTTACCTTCAGAGTCTTCAAATTATTTATCTGTTTTGGCTCTTAGATGTTTTAGGTTGACTTTAAGTTCAGTATTTATAGGTTTGAATTAGTGCAACAGTTTCCATTGAATGTGTAAATTGTTAGAAATATTTAGACCTGAAGAAATTAATCATTATTCAATTAGGTGATTATCACATTATTCTGCAACTATTTTTCAACCTTAATATTTACTGCTCTTTATTGTGAGGAATTGCTGCTTTCTTGCTTTTCTTTATCATATCTGATCATAAACCGAACATCTTTTTCTTTTGAGCTGTTGCTCAGACAAAACAGGACATTTGAATACATCACTTTGAGCTTGGGTTTTCTGACATTTTCTAGATGCAATGATCAATCATAAAAGTAATCCACTGATTAATCGATAGTGAAAAGGGATACACAATAGAGTTGAATGATTTTAGAGGAGGAATGATCACTTTTACATCATCATTCTCATTTTCATTGAAAAACATATTGAAATGATTCTGGCATGATTTTTTTTATTTTATTATTATTATTTTTGGCAGGGATCTGTACCACAGAAATATTTTATTCTTAGAATATGAAGCGTAGCCCAGGATATCTCAGCAGCACAATAATATTTAATTTAAAATTCTATGACACACACTTTGTCTAAATGTTGTGCCTCATGCAATTTGAAAACTGCAGTAAGCCATATTGTGATTTTGCTAAAATTTTGGTTAATAATGTGCTAAAATATTGCCCTTTATCAGTATCGGTGTATAAAGCTGGAAAAATTGCATTCCTACAACGCTACACATTTTATTGCTCATCTTAAAGGCCAAATGATTTACTAGCAGAATATGGCAGAAATGTAATTGTTCAGTATGTTTTCATTATCACCTGAAAATAAGAATCACTGGGTTTTCATTACCTTAGAATGAGCCACTTGTATCTACAGAGGCCATTGGTCCTCTTGTTTGTCCACCATGTTGCACCACCATGTTTCTACAATAGCTAAGAACGACTAACACAAACATTGACTCTAGATACTACCTTTTGCATCTTTTGTGAGGTTTGTGACCACTGTAAGTTTTCCTACACTTAAAAGGGGAGGGTGAGGTGGGCTGGTTGCAGTGTCCATCCTCAGTGCTCGATGCCACTAAATCCTACAAACTGGTCCTTTAACTGCTCAGTGGTGTTTCGTAATTATCTACATGTAACGTCTGTCATTGTTGTGTTCATACAGGAGTTTGGACGGTTAGGACCAGAGCATGTCTGTGACTGTGTTCCTGCTTCTGGTTGCTCTGTGTGCCTGGGGAGGAAATGGCGAGGAGAAGGAGGAGGCACAGAGACCTGGTCATGTTTCCGTGGTGATAGTGGGAGGCACAGGTGACCTGGCAAAGAAGTACCTGTGGCAGGGCTTCTTCGAGCTGTATGTTAACCAGGTCAAGAGTGGAAACACCTTCTCCTTCTACGGTGGAGGTTTGTCACCTACTGACAAGACCACGCCGGTCTTCTTTGAGATCCTGAAGGCGACGTCCTGCCCAAAGGATGTGTCAGAGGAGCGCTGTGCCGTGCTGAAAGAGCAGTTCCTGCGGCTCTCACAGTATCGGCAGCTGAAGAGCCTAGAGGACTACCAGGGTCTGGCCAAGGACATTGAGAAAGAGCTTCAGCAGGAGGGAATGACTGAGGCAGGGAGGCTCTTCTACCTCTCAGTACCAGCCTTTGCATATGCAGATATCGCTGACAAGATCAACAGCAGCTGCAGGCCGACCAGCGGGGCGTGGCTGAGGGTGGTGCTAGAGAAACCTTTTGGACATGACTTCAGGAGTGCTCAGGTTCTCGCATCTCAGCTGGGGAGCTCCCTGAAGGATGAAGAAATGTACAGAATTGACCATTACCTGGGGAAACAGGTGAGAATATCCTACACAGTAATTGCCAGTGACTGTAATAGAGATGTCTGATTTCATGGCGTGTTTTTCTGTTTTTGTGAAAAGGTGGTCGCAAAGATACTTCCATTTAGAGTAGAGAACAGGAAGTTTCTGGATCCTATCTGGAACAAGCACCATATTGAGAGGGTGGAGATTGTATTGAAAGAGACCCTGGATGTTAAAGGTAATCAAACATTGCATCAATACTAGGCATGTGCACGATAAGCTGTTCATTTAATTAATGCAGAAATACCAGTAGGTTGAACAAATTATTATTTTTGTAATGGCAGGAGAAAAAAATCAATTCTCTTAAGTGTTGTGATTCTTGTTTTTACAATTTCCTAAATCAATTTTTATATATAAACAACTAGGCGCTGGTCCACTAGCTTGATACCAACACATACTGGGAATTTACTTTGACGTGTTAATGGAAATTTGCATAGCAATTGCTCTGATATTATCTTAAAAACATAGATGCAGTATTAGCACTGCACCTGATTAATTTTATTATCAATTCATATGCCGATTATTTTTACGATTTATCTATTAGTCTATGAAATGCCAAAAAACTGTGCCCCAAGTGACATCTTCAGATTGCAGCAGTCCAAAACCCAAACTCTTCATTTACTGTTGTAAATAGACAGTAAAAAGACAAAGAAAATCAACAAATCCTCATGTTAGAAGTTGGAGCCTGCAAATGTTTGACATTTTTTGCTTGAAAATTATTAATTAATGATTAATTAACAAAATAGTTGGCAACTAATTTTCTTTCAATCAACTAACTGATTAATCAACTAATTGTTGCAGCTCTATACAGTGTATACGGTCATTCAGTATCTGTCTGTATATACATCTGTCTGGAGTGTCATCTGTCATCTAATGTCTGTGGTGGTGACAAATAGCAAGAATTCCTAAGATACAATAATGTGTTCATATCCTTTCTTGTTGTTTTGTCCTCAAGGTCGTATTCCCTTCTATGACCAGTATGGGGTGGTCAGAGATGTGCTGCAGAACCACCTGACTGAGGTCATGACCCTGCTGACCATGAGGCTTCCCATGAATCTGAGCAGCAATGAGGAAGTCCTGCAGAACAAGCTGCAGATCTTCAGCTCCCTGCTGCCTGTGGGAAAGAATCAAGCTGTGGTCGGCCAGTACCAAGCATACAAGACAGAGGTTCAACAGGAGCTGAATCAGACAAAAGATCACATCAGTCTCACGCCAACATTTGCAGGTGAGTACTTTTAATATTTAGATTTTTATGTATTCATAAAGGTGCTGTAATTGATGTTCACTGCCACTAGAGGTTGCAGTAGACCACCAGCATCTTAGCCATTTATAACATGTCTACCTTATAAAGTCAGTGTCAATTCAAGTGTACACTATATTTAAAATAAATTCACCACATTACCTTGCTGTCAGACAACCTTTTTCAACAGTAAATTGTTGTTATATAAGCCAAATATTGCTCTGTCCAAACCAACCTCACGTAACACAGGAGTTGCTGATCTTCCACCACCTCGACATGTTAGTTTGTTTGTGTTACTGTGTGACTTCTGTGCTTAAAAGGACAGCTTGGCTTCACCAAAGTTAGATCCAGGGAGCAGTAGACCAGCAGCTCCCATGTTCACCTATGGCGTTTGGTTGGTTTGCAGAGAGCGATATTTGGCTTATATAATGGTAATTTCCTATCACAAAAGGCTGTCTGACAGCAAAGTAAGGCTTTGAAAATATTCTGAATATAGCACACACTTAAACAAATAACAATCATTAAAATGATTTCAGAAACATATTTTAGTGTAGCATTGAGCTGTAATATGAGAAGCTTACTCGTCAAACCACCATATTAAAAATGGATGCAGGGATGATAGCAAGCGACTCACATCAGCATGCACTAACACGCACATACAGCCGGTCAGGATAAACAGAGATGTTTGGATAATAATACACACACAGAGGGAGTGTGACCTCATTCTGTGCTCAAGCTGCCATTTCTCCACTATGTCTTTACAAAGCAAATGGTTGTTTGCTGACATTTAGTGAGGCTGAATGTGGTGCTTAATGCTCTATTAAACTGTTGAAAATCTGAAAAATCTGCTATACAACTAATATAGTTGTGCTAATAAGTGCTCCTGTTTGTGTATTACAGCTGTACTGACGTATGTCGATGAGGCCCGGTATGAAGGTGTGCCAATTCTCTTGATCTCAGGGAAAATGTTAGATGAACGGGTGGGATATGCCCGCATACTTTTCAAGAATGACATCTTTTGTGTACAGAACCACAACAGCATTCACTGCAAGCCCAAACAGATAGTTTTCCACTTTGGACACGGCAGCCTTCAGTATCCAGCAATTCTTGTCAGTAAGAATTTATTCAAGCCAGTTTTAATGGACACCGAGTGGAAGGAGGTGACAGAGCATAAAGATGTCAGTGTTCTGGGTTTGCACATCTCAGACTACTATGTGCAAACTCCAACAAAGCAGAAGGAAGCTTATTCAGAACTTATTTCTCATATTTTTGCTGGACGTAAGAACAGTTTCATTAGTACTGAAAACCTGCTGGCGTCCTGGGGCTTATGGACGCCGCTACTCAGCAGCCTTGCCAGCACTTTTCCTCGCATCTATCCTGGTGGGGCAGAGAACGGAGACCTGCTGGATGTCCGCGTGAAAGGGAAAGAGATCAGCTACAACAACGAGGTGGTGATCATCAGCAATGACCAGATGGGCAGCATGTCAGCAAATGGTTTCCAAGTGATGCAAGGCAACTTTCGTAGCAATGACATGGTGTCTGCCTGGGCGGAGCAGCTGGTGGAGAGGCTAGCTGCGGACATTCAGGAAGCAGCGGAGGCAGCGGTGCGCGAGGGCGGTGTTTTCCATCTCGCTCTCTCTGGTGGGTCCTCTCCCCTCGCTCTGTTCCAGAGGCTGGCCGTGCACCACTTCACCTTCCCCTGGAGGAACACACATTTGTGGATGGTGGACGAGCGCTGCGTACCGCTGACTGAACAGGAGTCAAACTTCCGCAACCTGCATGACCATCTGCTGCAACACGTGAGGATACCGTACTGCAACATCCACCCTATGCCAGTGCACATCAACCAGCGTCTGTGTGTGGAGGAGGACAGAGGAGCGCTGATGTACGAGAACGATGTCAGAAAGTTGGTTAATGGCTCAAGTTTCCACTTTGTGCTGCTCGGAGTTGGCTACGACAGCCACACAGCTTCTCTGTTCCCTGGAAGTAAAGTGGATGAACATGGTGATAGTCTGGTTGCCCTCACCGAGAGCCCCGTCAAGCCGCACCAGCGTATGAGCCTCACTTTCAGTGCCATTAACCGAGCACACAGGGTCGCTCTGTTAGTGATGGGCAAAGGAAAGCATGAGATGATCACCCAGCTGAGCCGAGTGAAGGACAACCCAGCCAAATGGCCCGTCACCGGTGTCAAGCCTACTAATGGACGACTTGTTTGGTATATAGACTATGATGCACTTTTAGGATAGGATTTACATTCCTGACTTCCTTTATTCCTAACAAAAACGAGATTTATTTACTTCATATCCAGAGTGTTTGTACAATCTCAGGTGAATTTGTGACTTTGCAGATATGCAGTTTACTGTGTAATCTACACTTCTTGATTGTACGTTTTCTATTGTTGAGTGGCAGTGACCCACTTAATATTTCATCAGTGAGTTAAAAAAATCAACATTTGATTGGTCCTGGAAATAATATATTTTATTTTTTAATAATATAAATACAAAAATTTGTTATTGAAAAATTTCAGGTAATTCAAAATATTTGGTGCATCTCTAATAAAAAGCACATTCCTCAACTTTACACATCACATTCCACTTTCCATATCTGATTTTTAAGTGCCTTTTACAGACAGAGCCCAAACAAGAGCAGCTTTATTTCAGTTTCAGGTCAAATTATATCCCTTCTTTAAAGTGGCAGTAGACAACCGTTTTTGATTAACTTATCATTATGAAGTAAATTCTGTTGCACAGTCTAATGACGATAGGGGAATGACACCATCCACGTGTAGATGGGTTCCCTATGAGCCTCGCTTTCATCACTCTGCCATCGGGCATGATTTCTTTCTATGTTATTACTATACAACATGATAGCTTTCAGTTTACCTCTTCACTGAACATGCATCTTTCTTCTCTCTCATTTCCAAAGTGGTGTTGATCAGTTCTCCATGGTGCTAAGCTCTGAGGAAATGGAAAGTGATCCAGTCTGTACAATTGCTGTCTTTGTGACAGTGACAAAAATTTGGTTTTTGGTTAAAAAGTTGTCGGTTTCCTCTTTAAATTAAAGCGGAGTGCTACTGAGTTTCAGCAGTCATATCATTCTGCCTGTGTGTGATCCGTCTATGGATCTGCACAGAACAAGTTGAAAAGAGATTGAAAATTCATCTGCAAAGTTTTTCCTGTGCACTGTAAGGTGAACACTGCAATTTATCACATTAGCAAAACACAATGTAACAGACTTTTTGTTGCAGGCTGCAGGGTAGTTATGGAATTTCTTACATTTTGAAGTGTTGTGACTTTCTCTTCATAACTATAATTTTCCTGTTGTTTTTAACATCAAATTTGGAAACTGATTTGTCATTAAAACATATCATCTGAAGAGTAATGGTCATCCTGGTAGTAGTCATAGTAGAAAAAATTTAAAAAAAGAGGAGGTGAAACCAATTTGCACTGGCTGAATTTTCTAATTTATTTGTTAACATCAATTTCTTGTCACCAAAGCTGTTTTCTGCCTTTTTCTAAGAGCATTAAAAGCTGAAGTTCAGTTATGTTACTATTCCCATGATATTTTCAGTACTGTATACAGATCACGCCTGTAATTGTAACTGTGATTATACACTGAATCTGCTGTGTAAAGTACATATTTATTAGCAAATGAAACAAATGTAAACTGTCAATCAACAAATAAAGACAAAACAGCTTTAACAATCAAGAAAACATCTGCTTTGTTGTATTTCTCTGGAGTGAGCTTTAAAACGTGAACAGGATTAACTCAATTTCCCTTTTTTTTGTTCCCATGGTTTTATGTTACGAGCTGCTGGTGGCATGGAAACCACATGAAATCTTAATATGCGGAGTATCGGATGTCAACGTGGGACAGCTGGACCGCTTTATCGCTCATTGTTTCTGCTCTGGTCTGTCACAGGCGGCCGTTTGGTCAACCAGAGAGCTCCTCTCACCATGAAAAAACCTGAACAGACACAAGCAGGTGTTACTCCTTTGAACTGAGAGGACCGTGTATGAATGAGTCCCATGCAGGACGTGTAAGACATTAACTTCACCTGTACTGAAAATACAAGCGACTGTTAGAATAAGGGACATGTAGTACAGCTCAGGCGTGGTTTTGACCTGTGAATATACATAATACATCAGTCACTTTGATGCTGCAGTTTCTTTGTAGAATTTAAAGGGGTAGTTCAGATTTATTTGAAGTGAGGCTGTACTTACCACAGTCACTGTATGACCCACAGAAGATGGCATTCAACAAAGCTATTTAGAGAAGGTGCTGTGGACAGGGTCAGCCTTAACATCTATTTTACCCCATAAAAGGGGGTAAAAAAAATTTTTAAGTAAAAAAAAAAAATCAATATCAGTGTATGTTGTATCTCAAATATTTTTACCGCTTTAACTTTTAACTTTCTATTAGACCAGCTTTTCTGATGGGAGATAGATGTTATATAAGACAGATATCACTCCCTTCAAAGCCACCACATTCATTTGGCAAAAACAGCAATTTAACTTCAGTGGTTCTGAACTAACCCTTTAAAACACTGCAGGGAGTGGAGGGAGTGATATTAAATGGGTTACTGAATACAAATGACATCCCATTTTTTGTAACTAGTAACATAATCCACTGGATTACAAAAAATGTAATCTAATCTGAATATTTATAGATTACTTTTGGAGCATTTCAAAGTCAGACACTGAAAAGATACTAAAGACTTGAATCCACGAAAATGTGACTTCCACAAATATTCTTTTTTCTCTTTAAACATGTCAGAACGTTTTCATAGAATCAAATCAAATCCCTGACAAAAACAATTAGAGGAACACACACACACAAAATCCATTATCTATAATTCATCATTAAAATCTAGTTAAGTCACCATTAAATATTTGGCCTATGCAGTATATCATAGTTGTAAAAATTATAATCTAGTAACTGATAATTTTACAATAATAGAATTACACATTTTTCAAATTAATCTCAGCTGATTATAGGTACCTACTTTTTGTAATCTGATTACCTGATTACATCCATTACTACCCAACCCTGGATGTTTGGCTTATATAACAGCACTTTCCATCAAAAAAAGGCTGTCTAGTGGCAAGATAAAGTAGTGAAAATATTCTCAATATAACACACAATTATACTGATAGAATTGACTGATTGCTTTCATGGTTGCACTTGGTGAGTATCACATCTTCTTTTAGAGATGATTTGAGTGTAACTGACTTTGACTCAATGTTTAATTATGAAATGAAGGAAATACTTAACTTATTAATAGTAATTATATCTGTTATGAATATAACTTGTTTTGTCAGCATAATTTAAGTAAATTTAGTGTGAAATACTTCATCGTAAGTGTATATTTTCTTTTTGTTAATGACCTGAACAGTGTTGTATGTGCAGTGACTGTGACAGTGGTAGCAGCAGGTTAAAGTTCCTGTCATTTTCACATACAGGCATTGATTTTGCAACACGCAAGATTGCCACGAGGTTGAAGCCCCAAAAAGTGATTAAGCAAGATGGAGACTTTTTTTTTTTCTTTTTTGTGGCTAAGATACATTTTGTTGCTGACCCTGTCCACAACAGTACATTTCTTAACTTCCTTAGCTTGTCCTGCTGCTTCTTCAAACTGGCCGCCACCTACTACAGGTAATACACTGACTATGAATCAGTACCCCATACAACCCCACTTCAAATAATCCAAACTATTCCTTTAATGATAACATTATAGTGTTTTTCTTACGCATGCTGCTGCTGTCAGAGTCAGGATGGTTGTGCACAGTCCTTGTCCACACGTCAGCAGGCCAAACACGTGGAAGGAAGCCCACAAGCTCTGAGGAACCGGATCAATCAATGTGAAGATCACTGAAAAACCTGTTACAAGAGTTGCAGTTACTTCTATGTTAATCGTTTTATTGTCTTACAGATGATATATGACATAGTGTTTGTGTGTATTTCTCATTATGTGATGGGATTCACCTGAAGCTATGAAGGACAGGGCGATGGAGGCCGACAGGTTGTTCAGAAGAGGCTGCCTGCAGTATCTTGAGGATTTTGGTCTTTCGAACAAAACAGACACACTTTTAAACACATATACTGAAACTAAACCTCAGTGTTTCAAACCTCTAAACACAAAACTGAAGAGAGTTAAACATTTTGTCAAAACTGTGCAAATCTAAAACCTTAAAGAAAAAAAAATACCATCTGAATACTGTTAATATAAGTTTTGGCTGTTGTTATTGTAAGTTGTTATTCAAATGTATAAAACTGTAGAAATGGTTTCCTTTTTCTCCTTTTTGAAAGTTTAAGGGTAGGGGGCAATTTTATGCCATACAGTAGAGTTCTGAAACAAAATGTTAAGTATTTTGCAACACTCAAAGTATTTGGATTAATGTGTAAAATGAGAAGCACTACAGTAAGAAAATGTTCAGACTGTCTCAGTGGAAATGCAATGATGAAATCAGTGTGCTAATTTGAGTACATGGTCAACCACAGTTGCACAGATTTCATGAGAAATATTGGCTTGCCTTCCTCCTCCTCCTCTTGTTCTTCCTTTTCCTTTCTGTTCCCCAACACAAAAGAGGTCACCTGAGGCCTCATTTATGCTTTCATAGGTGATTTGAGTCTTTTCCCAATTGAATTTGAGCAGGTGAGAGGTGAGTGAGACCCATTGGTAATTAGAGTATAGAACAAAGTGTGCAAAATTATGTGATTTGTACTCAGAGTTTTGCAAAAGATATAATTTAAAATTTCTACGTGAGTGAAAACAATGGGATTGTGCTTAGAGTGTAGCAGTCTTGAGGCTTGTTGTCGATACATGACCTTCGACTTTTCAGAATTGTGCCCATAGTTCAGTTTGTGTGTAGACAATGGGGAAAAACTGTAATGTCACATTCCCTCTTGTACAAATGACCCATGAGCTCTATGGCTCGATGCCATTGCCTGTGTTCTAGTTACCTTCCCATGACGTACAACTGAGGAACCAGGACAAGTGCTGTGAACACTGCATTCACTATTTGACTAAAAATGGAACAACAGAAAACACACAAATTACTATACAGGGCATTTTTCTGTCAGATCAAACAGAAATACGACTTTTACTAACTTAACGAAAACAACAACCGCGACAGCACTTACAATTTTAACCTCTGACTCCTCGGCATCCATCTGCTGCTATGATACGCCATGAAGACCAGCAGGTAGAGGAACATGGATGTTGCACATTCAGGCAGACGTATGTTGTAACCACTGATGGTTGGACGTGTTCAGCTGAAGAACTGCCAGCAGCTTCAAATGTCTGCAGGAGGAAGGATTGTATTTCACGCTGCACATGCACAGAGGCTCTTGCTGCATATTGTGTTTCCTGAAAGCCCAACATCTGCATGTAGATTTAATATTGGAGATTAGGTTGTTATATTTTAGGTGAAAGCTGGTTCCAGCAGAGCAGAGCAGAGCAGCAAAGGTGTAGTATACATAAAATTTAAGAACGACATCCTGTGAAGGGGGTTTCATCTTAACAGGAATAGAATAGTTTCCTCATATTATGTGTAAAAAAAATGTCCTGCTCCGCCCTCCTGTGCTCCAAAATAGTTTCAGCACACAGCACATCACCTCTGGCCCATATTGACACACAATGAAACATCCCACCCTTTGACTTTAAATGTGCTCAGTCGTGCTGTTGAGTCCAGAGAGTCAAACAAACATCCAGCATGCCTGTCAACTACAGTGGGACCTGGGACATTGTCAGCAATGTCAATTTTGAGCCGTTCATGGTTGCACTTGGTAAGTATCACATCTTCTTTCAGAGATGATTTGAGTGTAGCTGACTTTGACTCAATGTTTAATTATGAAATGAAGGAAAATCTTAAGTTATTAATAGTAATTATATCTGTTATGAATATAACTTGTTCTGTCAGCATAATTTAAGTAAATTTAGTGTGAAATACTTCATGGTAAGTGTATATTTTCTTTTTGTTAATGACCTGAACAGTGTTGTATGTGCAGTGACTGTGACAGTGGTAGCAGCAGGTTAAAGTTCCTGTCATTTTCACATACAGGCATTGATTTTGCAACACGCAAGATTGCCACGAGGTTGAATCCCCAAAAAGTGATTAAGCAAGATGGAGACTGTTTCACAATCAGCACGTTCACTGCGTTCAGAAACTACGAGTGCTCATTCAAAATTGGAGAAGAGTACAACGAGGTGACCAAAGGACTGGACAACCGGAAATGCCAGGTTAAAACACTTATTAAACAAATTCATACTCTAAACTGTTTTTTATGTAGGTGTACAGTCGTCTCAAATCATAGTTTGTTGCATTTTTTGTCCTCTATCAGTCTGTGGTGAACTGGGAAAACGATAAGCTGGTGTGTGTCCAGAAAGGAGAGAAGAAGAACCGAGGATGGACTCACTGGATTCAGGGAGACGAGCTTCATCTGGTATGACTCTGCAGTCTTCATTTTGGCGGCCCCTCACAGTACAGTCATTGTTTGCATTCAGTAACTCCTGATTGCTCATGTTGTGCTTATTTCTAGTATTTTGACATATATACATGCACATAGAACATTAGGTGGGGCAACACAGTCTGTATGTGACAAATGCTACACCTCTGTATGTATTCCAGAAAAGAGCAATAAGAAGAAGGTGAATCTAAGAGAACATGCCCACATCAAGTCACATGTGCAGAAATTTAAATACTTAGTTGATTTATTGACATTATTAGCCATGTATACAGGGTTCCTGCACCTTTTCAAAGTCAAATGTATGCCCATGTCAAGCTTTTTCAAGGTGCTTTTCACTCAAAATCACTTTTTAATCACATTAAATCGGATGTTTTTGTGCTATAAACAATCATATGTTTAGGGATGACAAAAGGAACACACAACAAGGTTAATGTGTCAAACTCTGAAGCTTATTTTTATCTGTAAAGCAAACTATTCAGTCAGATAGTGAATTGTGTAAGAAGTGCAATTACAATTTCAAGCAGTTTCAAGCACTTTATCCAAAATCTAAGCACTTTTTCAAGTGTTTTCAAGGATTTCAAACACTTGTAAGAACCATGTGTATAAAGCCAGAAGGTGATTATTATCTGAAAATCTCCAAAAGTTGATTAAGATCTAAAAATGAGGATCAAAGAAAGAAATTTAATTTCAAATGCCACTATGGACACACTACATTAAAGCACATGTATATTATTCACAGCATTCATATGGAGTGAAGCTGTAGAATTTTCTGGATAATGGTTGCTCAAATATTATTCAGTTTAAGAAAATTTCTAAAGAAAGAATAATGGGACAACTTACTTTATTGATGTTATGTTATTATTAAGAAATGGGCTGGTAGTATGAGTTTTTTTTTTCTTCCTGCTCCTGGAATATGTATAATTAGTTTGTATAAGTAGTTTATCTTGCAGCACATTATCTGTCTTTGTAATATGACACGCCATGGAAATTTTAAAATAAAGATGTATCTTGAAGATGACAATAAAGATAGATATTTTCACTTTGCATCAATTATAATGGATCACTGAACATTTTGCATAATACACACTGAAATGAGTGAAACAAACTGTAAAGGTTTACAGCTTTCTCTCTCTCTCTCTCTCTCTCTCTCTCTCTCTCTCTCTCTCTCTCCTCAGGAACTTACTTGTGAGGATCAAGTCTGCAAGCAAATTTTTAAAAGAACTCAATGATCTTGTCTGTTCAAACCATTTCAAATTTCAGAGAGCTTCACTTACAGATTTTTTTAAACGGGTCACTATAATCCACACAGTGCAGCTCCTGTACTGAATACGGAGCGTGTCATTTGAATTTCATGTGTGATTAAATGTTAAAGAGTTGTAGTACCTCCTCCACACCACACGGCGGTGCTGTCAGACGTTATACATCAAAACACGAATTAAAGTCAAGTGTTGTTGGTTTGTTAGTGATTTGTGCCGCGAGTTTTATTTTCAGCTAACTGTTAGCTTCAAGCAAACACTTTGAGATACGTGTCTCGTTTTGTTTGTCATACTTTGATTTTGTGATAATTCCTCCAGCTTCTTAGTCGTAGCCGTTGTCAAAAATCCTGTTTCGTTCAGGCTGTTGGTCAAAAGTTTCTCCATGAGAAAAATGTCTGTTGATAAAGACGAAGCTCATCAGGTAAGAACTCAGACTAGCTCTAACTTATTTTAACATGTGTGATAGGTCGTCAGATTAGGTTCATGTTAACGTTAGTTAACGTTGTTAACGTTGTTAACGTTAACTGAAGCTAAGCTAACTACATAACGGTTGGTTGTGATATAATGTTAGGACCTCTAACGTTTTTACCTGTCTGCTGTGTACTTAACGTTAGATACAGCGTTGAATCACCCAGATGGGGTTAATTTAACAGTAACGATCGGCTCACTGTACATTATTCTACTTATTACATGGTTACTTACAAAAAATATTTTGCATACATTAATGTGACACAAAATATTATTATTTCTTTTTTTTTTTTTTATGGCTTTATTTCACTATAGTGACCTGCACAGTGTACATTATTCTTCTTGTTAAATGCTTGTGTACCAAGATATCAATAATTTGACACAAATATTAATTTTAAAATGATTTTAGTGATTCTGCTGTGATTTTACGGTCCATAGTGTATGACCAGAACTGTTTCCATAACAACGGTCTATACTTCATGACAACAGTCTGTTATACATAGCAACGGTCTGCTATACGGAAATAATAGACCCTAGTATGCTGTGATTGACCAATCAGAATCCAGTACTCAACAAAGCTGCATAATGTTATCCTTATGGTGAATTATGTGGCACCATATTGATTTAATGTGACTGAATAAATGGTTTGAATTTCAGAGACTGAAGGCAGCAGTTCATTATACTGTGGGTCGGATATGTCAGAAGATCAGAGAGGACCACCACAGAGAGTTCAGTCGACAAGTCATTGCAGCGATAACCGAGACAACAGTCAGACAATGTGGTGGGTGTCAACAAGGATACTAGTCGAGTTTTTACTATCAGAGTCTTACAGTACTTTAAAGATTGTACAGCTTATGAATCTCATCTACTGTAGTTTTGCTGCTCCTGACAGAGATCATAAATCTTTTAGACGTGTATAGTAAATGCAAGGTAAGTTTATTTATATAGCACCATTCAGACACAAAAATAAAAGTTTGTTCAGTATTATTTGTACAACAGAACTCTAAAATATCTGTAACTGTAACATGTATACAGACCAACTCAGTAGAATCAACAGTTACCAGTTTATGGACGTTATGCCTATTTTTGCAAATCAATAGCTCTGACATATCAATAAAGTTTAAAGACAGTTCACCCCAAAATCAAAAATACATATTTTTTCCCCTGACCTGTAGTGTTATTTATCCATCTAGGTTTTTTTGTTTGTTTGTTTGTTTGTTTGTTTGTTTGTTTTTTTGCTGTAACTTACCTCATTTTGGATATATCAGCTGTAGAGATGTCTGTATTCTCTCCAGTATAATGGAACTGAATGGCACAAGTTCTGTGTTGGTCCAGGCACCAAAAGAATACATTTGAAAACATCCAAAACCAGTCTCTCTATCCAAAGATCGTGTCTCTGTTTCATGTACTTTCTTTCTATTAGAAAATAGATTCTAAAGTAATTCTGGTAGGTTCTGGTGCAGAAACAAATTAGTTCCAATATGAAACTGCTCACACCATTTATGGAAGAGACACTGGTTTCTAATTTTTCTTTTTTTGGGGATGCAACACAGGACTTGTGCCATGTAGTCCCATTATATTTGAGAAAAGACAGAAATCTCTACAGCCAGTTGGTCCAAAACAAGGCATATCACACCAGCAGTATAGATGGATAAATGGCACTACAGGCCGAATGAAAAAATGTGTATTTTTGATTTTGGGGTGAACTGTCCCTTTAATATATAGCTTTGTTGTAATTATCTGTTGTAATTGAAATTTTAAAATTGCAGAATTGCCAAGTTTTTGATAAAAGAAACGTGTGATGAAACAGCATTACATTGAAGTACTGAAGTGCTACAGAGTCACCATGGCCGACAAATCTAGTTCTCCTCATGTAAGAAAACGTGTTTGTTTGGTTCAGACTAGGGCTGTCTGTACCAAAACACCAGTATTTAGGATAAACGTGATATTTTGAAAAATGAAATACTGATCATATTAAGAAAAACTCACGTGATAATATTTGGTAAATAACATATTGTGATGTCTTAAATCAGTAAGTTAATGATTACAGGCTCTCTCTCCATCTCCCTACACTCCTATTTTGAGTGTAATTAACTTGCCAAAATAGCATTAATAGCACAATAGCATTTTTTTTTAAAAATTAGCACCAATATCATTCATGTGAATTTTTTTGGCTGTGATAATTGCATGGTGAAAATCTGATGTCCTGACGGCCCTAGTACAGACAGCAACAAATGTCACATCATCACGATTTTAATGTTTTTTAGAGAAAAATGAAAATTGTGACCATTCCCACTAATTATATTGCAAGATCTGTCAAAAGAAAGGCAGTATGATTTCTTTTACCAAATCATGCAGCCTTACTTTGTTGTTACACTGAAAATAAAGTAAAAACAAACACACAAAAAATAACACTTACTCATAAAACAGAAGGGCATTACAGTTTATTTTTTACAAAGGTCCAGTCTTTACGCTCCATATATTTTTTTATTACAAAAACATCTGCTACGTTTTATAGTATACAACGAGCCATCTCTCAGAAAATGTCAGAAATAAATCAGAAATCCAGCCGTGCTTCAGTATTTTATTTTATTTTTTTGCAGTTATTCCAAAATGCACAAAGTACAACTAAAATAATTCTAGTAATGTAAAACAAAAACATATATTTACACCATATGCACTTGTTTAAGACAGCTACTCTAGTAATTTACCCTGATCAGTGCTACACAACCCTGTGTTCTGCATTTGGCCACAAACTTACTAACCACTCCACATTTAGTCCTGTCATGGTGAAAAAATCTCTTTGCATATTTGTTCAGGCAGTATTCACTGCACCATCACATAATCCTGACCATTTCCTGGCCACTGTTCCTCCTGTCAGCCACCTCAATGTGTTTCACCAGAGAAATGTTTACCTATAACAACTTATTCCAAAGATTTGCTCTTAGATGATGTAAAACAGAAAAGCAAAATCATCTGGATACGACTTAAGCTAAACTGGGAATGGACTCTGGTCTTATATACAAGTTGCAGAATGTTGACTGCAAAATGTGTTGAATTTGCATTTACCTAAATTCTGTGATATTCTGTCCAAGAAACAACTTATAAATTAAAATGTGCAAACTTAAGTTTTAAATAGTTTTTCCTCATGTATGTAAAAAGAGGTGGACAAACTACTTATGACAATGTTCAATTTATTGCCATAATTGCCGGTCTAAACTAAACATCCCACTGTTGGCTCTCACTTTTTTCAGATATATTTGCTAAAGACCTGGAAGCCTTTGCAAGGTGAGAATCTTAACATCTCACCCTGTACTGTCTTTTAATTTAACCAGAATACCCGGAGAGGTCTTCTGTTTATTTGTCTTAGTCCAACCTAGTAGAACAAGTATAATCTCTTAATTTTTCCATAATTCATCTTTCAGGCATGCCAAAAGAAGCACAGTATCCATGGAAGATGTTAAGCTTGTAGCCCGTCGCAGTACTGCATTGGTGAGTTATTTTCACTGTATTGTCAGAATTGTACAGCAGCCATGTGTTCCATGTGTAGGAACGGATGAGCCGCCAAATCAAAATCAAACACATTTTGTCAACAACTACGTTTACATGCACAAAATATTCCATTTCTTGCCCCAATTCTGAAAAAGGCAATATTTCTACTAAACTATCCACATGGCTAATGGAAATGAATATTCCACTAATATTTCCATTTATATGCAGCAGTGCATTCTCCGATTAATGTAACAACTTATTTCCTACATATCCACAAAACTTGAGGATACTGAAGTTTTCCATGTTTAAAAGTATGCATGTTTCTCCTTCCAACCAGAGATGTGGGCTTTTCTTTTCTATATGCATCTCTGCCTCTGACTTGCAAACTGTTGGCTAATTGGTTGTCTACAGCACAGACAAAAAGACAGACAAAAGGCTGTGTGTTGCAAACTGTGGGTAAAAACCCCAATTGAGACACACATTAAATACTGCACTGTATACCTGTCCAATGAATGCACCTAAAACCAAAATAAGACATATCCCGTACATCTTAGTCCAAAAATGCTACGTTTGCAATTAGGAATATCCAAATGGAAAATGCTGTCTGCATGAACTGTATCAAAGTTGGAATACTGTCATATATGGAGTAATAGTGGAAAATTAATGTGCATGTAAACAGTCACTGTAGGTCATTCAAACACATTTCACCCTCATAATTAAAGGGATAGTTCACCCCAAAAACAAAAATGCACATCTTTCCTCCAGCTTGTGGTGCTACATCTAGTTTTTTTGGTGGGACTTGCAGAGTTTCTGAGATGTCTGCCGTTTCTTCAATATAGTGGGACTAAATGGTACTAATTGAAAAATTCAAAACCAGCATGTCTTTCAAAAAATCATGACGTGGTTACTCAAGATAATCCACAGACCCTGTTGTGAACAGTTTCTTGTATGAAACTCTTTCTTTCTAGTAGTAAAGAAAGTTTTAGTAGATTTTACTGCTGAAAGTAAATAGTTCCTACATGAAACGGCTCACAACAAGGTCT
Organism: Lutjanus erythropterus; assembly: GCF_056507025.1. NCBI lineage: Eukaryota > Metazoa > Chordata > Actinopteri > Lutjaniformes > Lutjanidae > Lutjanus > Lutjanus erythropterus. The sequence goes on from NC_139318.1 coordinate 28,005,834, forward strand.
GTGGATTATTTTGAGCAACCAGGCCATGATTTTTGAAAAGAGACCCTGGGTTTTGAATTTTTCTGGGGTTTTTTCCCCCCTTTCTCAGAATCACAAGCCAAGAGCCATTTACTCCCATTACATTGGAGAAGAGGCAGACATCTCTACTCTCCAAAACTCTGCAACTCGCACAAAAACTATTTAGATGGATAAATATCATTACAGGCCAGGGGATTATGGGGTGAATTGTCCCCTTAAGCATACTGAAGTGTATAGGGGTATATAATCTACAGCAGACAGCATATGTAATGTTTAATATGCCTTTATTTATTTCAGTCCATCTACATACAAAATAAAAGTGAAGAACTGATCCAGGAGCAGAGGGATTTGAAAAAGAAGAACACGGGAAAGAGGAAGAGCATAGACACTGAGGAGGACAGCAGAGAATAAGGAGAGGACACAGGCAGGCCTGCAGTGTCTGACTTTGTACCCAACATTCAAATAAACATGAAAACTGACTAATACAGGACAGTGAGTTAAGTGTCAAAGGTCCCATAGTGATTCTTCAGTGGTAATTATGCATTTCAACCTTCAACAATCCTACAGCATGAGATCTAATTTGATATATTACAGTAGTTTAAATGTACTTCCTGCAGATATGTCTCTGTCCTGGGACCTGCTGATGTGATGTCAAAATTTAGTGCGTTTGGCACTGGTTTGACATAAGAAAAAAGATCATTTTTGGACTGATATGAAAGTAGGTCTTTTACTTTAATAATAAAAAAAAAAGCAAAGTGACACTGACTGCAATTATTCTATGAGCAGTTAAATAATACATCTTCCATGTTTCTTTAAAAAGTTACGAGAATGATCTAAATGTTTTGCACTTTGGGAAACGTCAAATGGACTGTTTAAGACTGTCAGGCAAACTATCCATAATGTACACCCAGTGACCACTTTATTAAGTACACCTGCACAATAAATTGCAATCCAATAAATCTACCTTTAAGTCTACCTTTATTTTTGGACACTGAAATAGGTGTTTGAGCATTGAGGCCATGGTGGTGAGTACTGGAGCACATTTGCACATGGAAAGCAAAGTTTGTATTTTACTCATTTACTTACATTATCCCCTGGATATGTTGACTAATGTCGAGACTTGAAAAATGTTTTTAAAAATGCATGTTATCATCTATTGCATATTTTTTCAAGATTTCACTCTACCAATGGATTTGAGTTTGCTCCTTCTGTGAATGGGTTTTTTGCTGTGACAAGATGAGGCTACTGAATTTGCAACCAAATGCTAAACTTCAATTTGTAATTGCAAACACAGCTTCCACAATTCTCAAAGGACAGAAAAAATGACCATGATGAAATTTAACTTTTTAACTAGACATGGTGGATTTGTGCAGGATTAGGATCACAGATGACAGCTGCAATTATTACAAATTACTAGAGGTCCCCAAATAGTACTTGTCATGTGTGAATAGGGCTGTCATGACCTGGACATTTACAGGAGAGCTGTACTATTGAATAGCAATCCACTGTACAGGTGTACCTTAGAAAGTGGCCACCGAGTATGTAAGGCCATTTAAAACTCCCCACCACCAATTCCAAGGCTCAGCAATGTGCCAATAGTTGTCTCATGACTTGAGCCAAATTAAGACCAAAACACGCTTTTAAGGGTGATGCCACATTGCTGATGTCGTTTAAAGTTCAAATAATGACAAAAACTTCCTTCTAACCTTATGAGTAGCTGTGAATAATCAAAAAGGATAATTCACTCTGACAAGCCATGAAAAGCAGCAAAAAGACAGGTACTACCCCATGTCATGTCTGAGAAGGCCACACACTGAAAGTGTTGGAACTTCCGTCTTCGTCCTTCAGAAGACTTCAGTCAGGGTTCAAACGGAGACCTCGACCAGCAGAGCCCAAGGTCCCTAGATATGTGAATCGAATTAGATGTTTTTTTATTTGACAAACTGACTCAAGTAAATATCAACTAAGCATCTATTCAAATGAACTTTATTAGAGAACTCCCTTCATTTGACATATTTTTAAACACCTCACAAACAACAAGAACTACTGGGAACCAGTTGGACACACCACTCCACGTTCTCACACTAGCACTCGCGTCCCCCAGAGTCTTCAGCAGGTGTCATCCACATCAAGTACACACTTACAGATCAGTTCAAGAACATGAAAGCACACACCATACAGCATTCAAATCAGATAATATAAGCAATACAAATATTCATCACAACATTCCACTACATTTTGATATTTCTGCACTTGATCGACATACTTAAAGAGTAAGGAAAAACTTGCAAAGATTAAAAAAAAAATCTTGAAGTACTAATTAATGAATGTCCATGTTAGGGGAGGCGCTCGTAGCATCTGCAGCTTCCACTCACACACTCAAAAAGCAGTCAAATTGGGCTCTTTCACCGCACAACCAGTCCGTTTCACGCGTCTCTCCGTTCGCTCACTCATCGCTTCACTCTTCGCCACAAGCCATCCTCAATCGCACTCATCAGTTCTTAAAATGTCAGTTGCGCAGTTCTTTCCATTTTTAAAAGTGGATAAAAGTGAAAACACCCACCGTCTCTTAGAACATGCGGAGTGAAGCCGTTCTTTGATGGCATAGCATTTACAGGTGGGAAGAGGGAGAATGATACCGATATCACCCCAAGAATGCTGCCAAAGAGGAGCTTCCTCACAGGAAAATGGAAGAGAGGTGAACTGCAGAAGAGATTTCAATGAAGGCTTTTCCACAGAACTTGACTGCAAATAAAGTTGCACTTAAAACATTTAGGTTTCAACCAGATTCTTCCCAATGCAAGATTGCCTTTTTCCAATCGATGACAAAGCCGGATAATGGTGAACCACAAACATTCATGCATTTTCAAATAATGGTTATATCACATTTCACAATACATGCATTAGAGAATCCAGTTGAAATGGATACAAACAAATGAAGACATCAAAAATAGCACTTTTAGTCAGACATCCTGGTAAACAATTCACTTCAACACTTTCTAAATTAAATCTTTAGCATTTTTTCCAAATGTACAAAACATCTTCCACAAAAGTGTTAAGTTTTCAGATACGCATCAACACCAGAAATAAATTTTGAAAAGACTCATCTTTGTCACAATACTTACCATACAAACATTTAACTTACATACCCCACCCAGACGACTTTGACTCCATACTGGAACCAAAACCTGAGCTAAACCCACTACCACTGGTTGTAGAGTTTGACCCTGTTCCCCAGCCGAGACTGGCAGAGCTGGTGCCATAGTTGCTGTTGCCTGTGCTGAAAGACTGACTCTGGTCCCTACTAGAGCTTGTTCCACTGGAGGTGCTGCCTGAGGTAGATGTCTGCTGCTGGCTGGCCAGCATACCCATCATCCCCCAACTACTCTGCAGAGCAGCCTGAGCAGCGGCCATCATGGCAGGGTTCAGACTGAAGGAACCAAAATTAGCCAGACTACTGTTAGTGCTGCTTCCTAACCCGCTACCTCTGCTACCAAATGCTTGAGCTCCAAAACCATTCCCAAACCGTGCTGTGCGGTCAAACTGCCTATTTCCATGTTTGGGCTCAGCATTTGAGATGTGAACACTGACGCCTTTGATAATTAGGTCCTCTCCACAGAGAGACTGGGCAACCTGTGAAGAAAAAAAGACACAAATTGGTCATCTGAGCAGTAGGACCACTTCAGCAAAAAGTTCTTGATACTAGGGATGAAACAATAATAGCTTTCATGATAAAATTCCCAATGATCAGTATTACTGTTTCAAATTTTAACAACCATGTTTGATTACCAAACTGACAGTAAATACTGCCAAGCACCAACCGAAGTTAGCAACAGTCTCTGAGATGCAGCATGCATGCAAAATGGGTTTGTTCCACGTCAATAAAAACAATGACATTGGACATGATGCCATGTTAAGTCCTTGACATGTTTTCAATATAAAACTTAGTGAAATGATTCGAGCGTTCGTATCTGTACTTTTAGGACCTTTTAACAATACTGGGGTAATAAGAGAATTTTTTATCACTACAATCGGGATATGAAATGTTCATACTGTTTGATCTCTACTTTACACACATGTAACATTTTACCTGATCATCTGCAAATGTGACAAAGGCAAAAGCGCGGAATGGCTTAGGGATGAAGACATCTGTGACCTCTCCATACTGCATAAAGAACTGCCGCAAGTCATCTGTCGTCATGTCTTCTGTGCAGCGGCCTACGAACACTTTCCGGCTTCTCAATGGCTCATCTGGACCTTGCTGTTAACAAAAGAAGAAAAAAATTTGAGAAATACTACAGGTTATATAATGTAAACAGCCATGTATAAATTTTTGGCATTTCCATAATGTGTGGGTATACGCATGGACATTACCAGATTCACCTTCGAGTTAGGGAGCTTGCAGTCACACCATCTTCCGTCAATCATGTGGCGCTGGGAGATGACCTTTTCTTGAGCCTCGTACTCTGTGAACCTCACAAAGCCAAATCCTTTTGAGTTTCCGGTCTTGGCATCTCGTTTAACCTGACATAAAAAAAACAATCCAGCAATTAAGATCATCATCACATACATGAAACAATGTGTATTTTAGTAATGTTCTTCATGTCATACCTGGACCATGATGACCTCTCCAAATGTGCTGAAGTAGTCTTTGAGGTCCTGCTCAGTTGTTTTCCAAGGAAGGCCCAGTACGATCAGGTCTGATGTCTTCATGTCCCCTCTCTTCATTTTCACAGCAGATGATGCATCAATTTCCTCCATTTTTCTTTTGTTGTCTAAAGTGTTACCAACATAGAGAGTAATTAATTGATTTTTACCTGACAGACAGCCATGAGATGTGACTTTCCCTGCCACTACTACTCTAACTTTAGACCAGCTGTCCAAGAGCAAAGATTAATGAGCAAAATACACAATCATCATTTTCCATTGTTGCCATTTACTAATAAGCATTTACAAAACTTTTGATGTGAATATTTTTTCCATGGGATATTTTTACAGTTGTTACACAAGTGCATAGTATTTACTAACTATACTGACAGAATACTTTAAAAGTAAATATCATGTAGAGTAGGGTCTGAACCTTACAGGCAGATGTGAAAATTATTATCAGAATATAACACTACTTGTTTTCATTTTTTCAAAGGTAACACTTTTTTTTAAAGGTAACACTTATGAGTTGTTTTCTTAAAACTTTATGGTTTCAGTGCCCTGAAGTAATTCCAAAGAATAAAGTTTATTTTACTTTAGAATAGGACCCATAACTGCATTTGATGGATCACTTCAATATTTCTCAATTTATCGTTATCAGAATTTTTTTTTACTCCTTATCAGCCCTGAAAATTCACTATCAACCACCATCAATTGGGCTCCATTTTGAAACTTATGCTCAAGCCGTTTAAAAGAGGTGTCATTTCATCTTTTTGACGATCTCAGAAACTGACAGGATGTCCTGATAAATTGTAAAGAGTTTTCTAATAGTCGATACAAATATCTCGCAGTATAATTCAATACAGTTAATCAACACCAGCAAGTTCAATCAACATCTCACAGTTTCAGCAAACCTGACAAAAAGATAGTACTTATCGCAGGGCTGCTAGCCTGGCAAGATGTCCCTTAATGAACTGATAAACTTGTATGTTCGGTACAAAACATGTTGCTTTACACCGAAACCCTCACTTTTGTGGTCGTGGACAAACAAGTCTATTTTCAGTGTGCCTTAGCAACATCATGAATTATAAATAACGTTACATCTGGCCACCTGTTCAGATAAAGTACTGTTATTTAATTATAAAAGACTGCGAAGACATCACGCGTACCTTTCGGATAGTTCACCACATACACCACATTCCCCCATCCGTTTTCTGGCGCGTGTAGGACCCCTTCCACCAGACGCACTCCCCGCATGCACTGAGACACGGGGCTCCGGAACCGCAGGCCACACGCCCCGGGAAACTGAGCTGCCACAGTGGAGAGCAGAACAGTGCCGTCGTCCTCTGATGGGATCTCCATTGGCTCCTCGTTTTCCTCCTCTGCCACTCGAATATACACTTCGGCCATTTTGCCCAAACAGAAAACTTCTCGCTTGAATCAAAACAATGCTAAAGTTAGCAGCTAGCTCGCTAGTTGTCCACAAATGCGGCTAACCTTAGCCGATGTTGCTAACCCGACTGAATGAGTCAGGCTAAGTGTTTAGTTATATTAAAGAAAAATACGCCTCAAGTCAAAATACTGTAACAAAAATTGTGTCAGGCTGGGTTTTACTTTAAATTAGTTCAGAAATAATATTTCGCCCCGCATGTGCGAACGAGCGTGCACCGACCTCACTGTTCCTTTGTTCGTTGGGACGGGGAGCTGTGTCGTCAACACTGGACGGCGACCGCTCAACTGCCGCTTAATGAAAACTGCGTACCGTTCCCCGCTAACTAATCCGACCAAACGATTTCCTCAAAATAGCAGGCGCAGGCCGATTAAGTTATCAAACTCAAAATAACGACTGTCTCGTCTCAAATGCAAAATAAGAAATAGAGAATATTTTTTTCCACGAGGTGAAAAATGAAACCCTCAAGTAAGGCCTACCAAAATGGCATTATCTAAGCGAAAAAGGAACTACGTCATTGGAATGGACGGTTTCATCTTGTGGCGGTTAATTTGTCTAGATTGTGTTGTTGATGTAGACATTAATTTGATCATTATTGAGTATAAATGTGTAAAACTATTATTGGTAATATAGTATATGTTTGTTTTTTTTGTAGAAAATGTATTACAACAAAATAAACTGTACTGATGATAATCTATTTTATTCTGTCCCCCCTCCCTTATGAGGGAGGAGGTACATTCAGTACAGCAGTTTCCGTTAGGTAGTGATGTTGGTCGTGTCTAGAAGGGAACCTCAGACCCTCGATAGATCTCGCGATAGTAATCGTTTTAATCCAAACCATGAGCTTTCCACAACCCTAACTAGATGTTTTATGTCTCGTACGCTATCCATATATAACCACAGTGTTGTCACATTATAAAACATAATAACTTTGTACAACGTACACAATTAAAAAACAAGGCTTACAAATCTCGCGAGAGTTCCACAAATCAAAGGTTCCCTATTATACACAACCAGTTACTGTTGCCTGGAAGAGATAGGAAGATGGCGGTTCAGTGTTATCGTACACTCTGAAATACAAATATATGATATATGAATGACACAAACTGTCTTAATTTGATTTTTATCAATAGGAGTTAATTTAAATTTGAAACTATCTCATATTCACTATATCGTTAGAGAGGGAATTTTCATCTCTGATAATCGCTGCATCACGATGTGTTTCAGTCACCAGCTGCGCTGTCATGCACATGTACAGTAAATGTAAACAATGCTGAATCAGCCTCCGTTGGGTTAGTTTATTCTGAACATAGCATCATTGACGTCTAAAGTCTGACCGAACTCCTAAATAACGTTATAAACAGGTTAATAAACATGTTAATAAAGAGGTCGATGTTGATGTGGTTGATTTTCCTTGTGTATACACAGTAAACTTTCACTTGTATTTTTAATACTCACACATAACTATAAAAACACAAATATAACAAATTTAATTTTAAAAATTGATTGAATGTACATTTTGTAAATGCTGCCTATAAAACCAAAACACGTAAAAACAAAAACAATTTGCATTATGTTCTGTAGAAAAAAAGAAAGAAAGAAATCAGACAACATATACGAAAACACTGATATAGCTGTGAAAGGTCAATATCAGGCCAATAACATCAGCCAACTCATATACTGGCTGACTGGCTCAACAGTATAAGGGGACTATTTATGTACTATATATATATGAGTATATTGTGGAAAAAATAAGGGGTGCTTCCATGGCAAAAGAAGAGAGTAATACCAGCAAACTGTATTTTATTAAACTACAAAACTGTAGCTATATGTAGTCCAGTTTGGTAGATTTTACTGTCGATAGATCAATGAAATGAGCTCACCAAAATACCAAACTATTTCATGGTCTTAAAGACAAAGGAAGTCCACCCACAATCATTAGATCTTCTCAGAATACCCTAAGAATTTAAGTAAATATAATCTGAATCCTCAGAATTATGTAGTGTTCTTACTTTTAATTTTGTCTCATGTTGCTTACCAAACTTCAATCCCTAACCTCCCTGAATGATAGTGACAATCTGTGTCCACAGAACTGCTACAAGTTACTGATCCCAGAATAGAAAATTGTTAAATCTAATAGCACATCCAATATGCTGAAGTGCATGGTTAAATTACACACCCTTATAAAAACTATGAAACATTCAATGTAGCTTTTGTATTCAACAGAACAAAAAGAGGTCTCAAACAGCTTTTTATTACATTTTTCAATCAATAACAGTACAATTTAGTACAGTATCTATCTTGCATCCAGCTCACCGTGTAACACCAACAGACTGAAATGAAATACAAAAAGTGAAAAGGTACATAAGGGTGCAGAGCTCTATAATATTAATGGAAAGAGAAAAGGGAATCCATCTCAGTTGAATTGCATTTTCACTTGTGGCCACACACGAATACATCACATTTATTGTACATCATTGCAGAAAAAGGAAAAGTGAAAATATGTCACAACTTTAACAAAAGTGCTTCTGTATACAGTGAAATGTTGTCATTCAGATGCTCTGATTTTCAATTTAAGACCAAGAAAAAAAAATGTACAAAAGTTTTAGTATGGACAGTATGTGAGGACGTTTTTGTTCCATTGAGTGTGAAGATTTGAAGGAGAGAAAAAGGACTTGTCAAGGATAGATTTCTCACAATGATTGTTATAATTATTACAAAAATTGGCATCAATAGAACTGGTAAGCATAATTTACACTAAGTATGCAATCAATATTAAGTCTCTCCATTCTTGCTCACTCTGGTGCATAGCGTTACCAGTATTAGTACATGATGTATGCAGAGTTGGAGCCAAAAAAAAATTGGCTTCTATTAAGTTCAATCAATAGGTTACTCTCCTTTTCAGAAACAAACAAACAAAAAAAAATCTAGGATTTTGCACCATTGAAAGCAAGTCTACAGCATGCACATCTAAATTAACTCATGGCAGACAAAATTAAATGTCTTAACTTAAAACATCAGACCATTATTTTCAGACATTGATTTGTACATTTCATTCACAGAGTTGCAACTGCAGTCCCAAGCAAAGGAAGTGTCTATTTAGTCAGGTGAGGTGTTTCACTCAAAGTGGATACTAAACACAATCCCACCCCCCCATCCATATAATAAAATCCAGCCATGCCCCAATTAACTCAGCACCTACCTTGCTACCCCACCCTGTCCCACCCAAAGTCAAAGGCATGTACAAGAATTAAGGGGGTTAACTGTATAAGTTACTCGTAATAACTCCTTTTGTACTGGAATGAGCATTCATAACTTATAGCATGTGCTTGGTTAGTTAACATAGTATTAGTTGAGAGGCAAAGCTTCTTCATGTGCAAAAGGCTGTGATGAAACAAAAACAGCTAGTATATAAATACATCATGGACATTTTGAAAGCTGCTCGTGTAATATGATCCAAGCTTTTTACTTGCATTTACTTGCTGCATGTTTTCTCTCATCTGTCGTATATGATTTAACTGGATTAGAAAGACAAGCTGTAATTCAAACATATCTAAAACCACTAAAGAAATATGACAAAAAAAAAAGAAAGCCATCAAGAATAACAAACCATCAGAATAGAATTCTTAAAAAAAAAAAAAAAAAAAAAAAAAGTTAAATAATTTGTACAATTACACTCCAACATTTGCTTTCAAGACGCACACATTTGCATGGGATGATAGTGTTGTTTTTCTCTTTCAAGGTAACATAAAATGGTCCAAGAAGGAATGCACAAGTTTCTGATTTGATACCACAGGAGATCCTTTCTTAACTAGGTGATAAACAATTGTGCTCTTCTTTGTGTAGGAAAGGCATTGGTTTCCCTTCGTTTTTGTGGTGTCCAAGTCAGTTTAAACAGTGTTGAAGAAGATGCTGTGAACATTCTGAAGTTGTAATGGTCTTCCAGTCAACTTTGGAGTTAAAAGAACATCTGGGAAACAGAGACAAACGTAATTTAGAATTCCACTACTATAACCTACAATTTAGCTACTTTAACCTTTTGTCATGTGTCATTTAAGACTGAATGGCCAAAGCTGTACTAAAAAGCTTTCAAACAGATGATATAAGAATGCCAGAGGCAGCTTGTGATCATTATACATGCTAGAGCTGCAATGATTAGTTGATTAATCGATTAGTTGTCAGCAACTAAATTAATTGCCAAGTATTTTGGTAATCGAATAATCTTCAAGTAATTTCTTATGAAATAAAAATGTCCAAATTCTCTAATTTCAGTTTCTCAGATATGAATATTTCAGGTTTCTTTAGTCCTCTATGATAGTTAACTGATTATCTTTAGGCATTTTTCATAATTTTCTGATATTTTATGGACCACACAACTAACTGATTTATCAAGAAAATGATTGACAAATTAATCGCTAATGAAAATAATCTGTCATTGCAGCCCTAACGGGTACATCTACAAGTAGCTGCAGAGCAAGATTATAGTTTTTAGTCCTTTTTGGGGAGCCTGTCAAATCTAAGACTTAATTTTTTTCCCAAAAGAATTCAGTGTAATTGAAAAATTATCAATGTGTAGTCATTGTTATAGACATTTTTTTTACAGTTCTTATGGCAATGACAAAACAGCAATGAACTTCACGTTTTTTGAAAGTACTGCTTTAAGTTTGATATTACTTCAAGTGTTTGAAAGGTCTATTTGAGGTGCACTAATTGGTGTAGAGCTGCAACGATTAATCAAATAGTTGTCAACTATTTAATGAATTTCAAACTATTTTGATAATCAATTAACTGGTTTGTTTTATCTTCTAGAAAAAGAATGTGAAAATTCTCTGATTCCAGTTTCTTAAATGTAAATATCATCTGGTTCTTCACTCCATTGACTGTAAACTGAAGATCTTTAGGTTGTGGACAAAACAAGATATTTGAGGATTTCATCTTAAGCTTTTAGAAGTACTGATCGAGGGTTTCGCTGTATTCTGACATTTTAAACACTAAAGAACTAATCGATCAGTTGAGAAAATAACTGGCCGATTAATCAACAATGAAAATAACTGTTAGTTGCAGCCCTAAACTGGTCACTGTTATAGATGCACCTCCACCAGTTAGGTTTGTTTCTCCAGACAGCATGTATTGTACAAGAAAAAAGTTAGCTTAAACAAATGCTAGCAACAGTTGCAGTTGTCCTGATATTTATCGAGAGTTTACAGAAAATGTAGGGGCAGGAATGTTGAAGTCAAAAGGGAATGCCAAGATCCATTCAAGCTAACAGGTGTCTCAAATATGCAGCCCAGCAAAAGACTAAGAAACAGAGACAATTCATTGAACCCACGCATCAACTTCCACTCCAGCCAAGCAAAAGATGAGGCTTCAACAAACATGTGCAACTACAGATTCAGGACTAGGACTTTACAGGGAATAGCCTTAGGTACAAATGTAAGAAAATGTGAAACAATAAAAAAAACAAAACAAAAAAAGAACCTTCAGGCTTCAATTCCAGATCTTCAGAAAACTGTCCCAGGATCCCGTCGCAACTGCCATGCCATCATCAGTAACTCCCAGGCAGCTAACACGGTTGTCATGTCCAGCCAACACACCTAGAAAAGGACAAAACATTCAGTCAACAGGACTAAAAACAAGACGGCAACAAACAAGTGTGTTTATGTAACATGTAGAAAATATAGTTGCTGTTTGAAATCAGGCCTAAACTTCTTACCAGCACGGTCAGCTTTTAGTGTGTCCCACACGTTACAGTTGAAGTCATCATACCCCGCCAGAAGAAGACGGCCACTCTTTGAGAATGCAACAGAGGTGATGCCACATATGATATTGTCATGAGAGTAGATCATTAATTCCTGATCGGCGCGCAGGTCAAACAGCCTGCAGGTGGCATCATCAGAGCCCGTGGCAAAGGCATTGCCATTAGGGAAGAACTAAAAATCACAAAAGAGGTATATATAATTAATGCACAATAGACACAATACATGAAAAAACAAGAACTGTATCTTTACAAATAGTTGCTTACAAAAACATCCCAAAGTGTAATTTCAACTAAAAACACTGATGTGCAGTTTTGAATTTTTAGAATTACTTACACAGATGGCATTGATGTCAGACTCGTGGCCGGTGAATGTCTGTCTGCACATGCCCTCTCGGACATCCCAGAGTTTAGCAGAAGCATCACAAGCACCAGAGACGAATAACCGAGAGTCAGGGGCCAATGACAGGCTCATGACATCACCTGTGTGTCCAGCAAATGTGGTTGTCTGCTGGCCAGTCTCAATGTCCCAAAGTGCACTATAAAATAAAAGATGCAATCAAGACACCGTTTGTCCAGCATCTTAGCTTTTGCATAAAAATGCTGACTTGATAATCACACAGTATAGCAACTCACTGTAGGCAATACTTTTACTTACCAAGTGGTATCTCCAGAGCTTGTAACAATCTGGTTGTCATCAAGAAAGCGACAACAGGACAGGTATCCTGATATTCAAAGAATCAATAGAAAAGTTATTAATATGTGATAATAGATGTATATCTGGCAGTAGTATAACAGCTAGCAGTGAATATGCAACTCCTATTTTCACACAAATATCTATCAACAGAATCATATACCGTAAATAAGCCAGCTCTTAGAGGTCTGAACATCTAAATTTAAATAATTTAAATATCCGACGTTTCCGTCTGGACGACCTTCATCAGGTATGTCCAGTCCATTTAGTTGACAATTAAGTGATAAACTAAACCAATCTTTTGGACTTCGCCAAAACTTTCATTGTAGTGCTTAAGATATTATGTGATAGAAAAGTCAAACAGTAGAGTAGATCATATACCTGTATGTCCAGCGAGCTCACGGCTCACACGTACATTCCCCTCGCGTGTCTTCAGGTTGTAAATGGAGCAGATGTTGTCCAAGCCACCACAGGCCACATAATTTCCTGAAGGTGCATATGCGCAAGTCATGACCCAGGAAGATCGAAGTGGAATGGCATGAACCTACAACAAAAGTGACAAGACACACACAAATGTTAATTTACAAGATTAATTATAAATGTGAGAAAAAAAGTCAGATATTTCATATATTTTGAAGATCAAACTTTACTGAAAAAGTTTTTCTAGAAAGTCAATAATCCTAAATGTATCATTTCGCTAACCAGTGTCATTACCTGTGCATAATTGTCTGACATATACTCTTACTACACCTACTATTATACCTTACTAATTTTAATGCTAGACTTGTTCATTTAGCACCCACTGCTCTTGTGCACCCAGCCCAAAATCAAGTGACGTCCAGGCCGGGTCACCAAGTGAAGCACCCATGACTCGAGTAACAAAAGCACATGAAAAGAAGAGAGCACAGAATGTACTGTTTACAAATTAGTCAGCATCCTGGACAATCACTCCCAGATCATTTCCATTTTGATGGAAGCATAACAGTATGTATCAATCAATAAGCTGCTACTTAGTGCCACGGAAAGGCCGCGTAATATGGCATCTTAGTTTAACAAAGGCTGAAAATACAAGTGTTTCTATATATGAGCCCCTATACACATTAAAGTGAGAGTTCAGATTATTTTAAGTGGGGTTATATGAGGTACTTATCAATAGTCAGTTTATTACCTGCAGTAGATACCTGTCAGCATGTCCCCAGTTTATATACACATACATGTATTTTTTTAGAGGGCCCTTTAGATTGATCTAATTTTTAGTTTAAGTGTTCCATATATTAGATTATTTTCACTGCTTAACTTTGCCATCAGCCTTTTCTGACGGGAGAACGCCATATTAATAGAAGCAAAATATCACTCTCTCCAAACCAATATAACTCCAATCACAAAATCAGTCATTATACCTCACAGAACACAGGAATTGCTGGTCTACTGAAGGCAACTCCCATCTATTTGGCTTATGCAATACCAGTTTCCTGTCAGAATGACAGTGAAAATATTCTAAATATGTCATACACTTAAACTGTGATTAAACTGTGATATTTTCTAGGTGGACATTTTTAAGGGGCTAAAATGCCATTTGTTGCTGACCCTGTCCACAGCAATTAACTGGGGGCATGCGTACAGGCATCTGCTGTAGCTACTACACTGACGATCGATAAGTACGTCCCACAGCACCACATCAAATAATCCGAACGATCCCTTTAAGGTATCCCATGTACAATTCTGACCTCAATCTGGCCTACAATCTTCTCAGTAAGTCTAGAGATGCACTGGAAAGAGTGACCCTTTAATCTTTTAAATCCCAGTTGGATTTATTGTCCGCTGTATCAAGCTCAATGTAAATGTTTTTCCAGTGTCACCACAAAATTCGAAGAATTTAACAGCATATAATTCTCTGTTTTAATTTTCTGTCTGTGGTAGAGAGGGACCAGTTGTCTATTAGGCACGCAAACAGCTCACCGCTTCCGCCCGTCCCACTAACTGCACACCAGACACATCAGCCCCAAAGCAAAAGCCTCTCTCTCAGCTGATCTGCAGCCCTTTTGAGTTGAATCCAAGTAAATGCAGTTAGGACAGAATTAGTTTCCCTCCTTAAAATATTTCTAGTATAACCATACGTGTTCCATAATAGTTGCTTGCTGCAAAATATAGTGTTGCTGGAACAATATGAAAAAGCTTACACAGCAGATACAATGTCATTGATGCAAAGCACCAGGCCCATATTATACATTTGTATCTGCATTGCTCTACTTTTAGGTTTTAAAAACGCAACAGCTATTACTTTATTTGCATGTGCATGGCAACACTGACACGGCTTCATCTACAAATGAGAAGATACAGATTAAACCATTACTTAATAAATCCCTGTCAAAAAAACACAACTTACCTTATTTGTGGTATAGCTGTCCCAAATAATGAGTTTGCCATCTTGAGAGGCACTGACCAAGAGCCTACACAGATAAGAATAGCAATATAAACACCATCACAACAACAATTGGGAGTTGTCACACAAAATCTATTTTTATCTTGAATCATGGGCCAAAAACTGAGGAAGGACTGCAAGACACAGATTTCTGCTGAGATGTAACAATATTATCAGTAACAACTCTTAGGCACTTTCTAACTTTTGTAAAAGTCATAAATTCTGACAGCTTACCTGGAATCTGTTCCCCAATGCATGGCATAGATTTTAGCCAAATGACCCCGCAGCGTTCGTCTTGTACGCATCTGGATTCGGCCAACGGGGTCAATATTAGCTGTGATCTGCAAAACATTAAGTACTCGAGTTAATTTCAGACCAAAATGCTTTTCAAACTTAAGAGAAATATAATGTTAAAATGTTACCTGTGATAGTGTGGCATCTGCGCATGCTTTCCTGGCATCCTGAAAAAGGAAGGAAAGGGATCAAATCTTTAGGACAGGTGTTTTATAGGCTTACCTACAACTTTGCAACAAGTTGTAAATGGCATTTTTAAGGACAACTGATGGCATGGCACATGTTACAAACTGTTACTCACTCTGATCTGATTTTTGAGTTGCTCTGCCTCTTGGCGTAACTGGTCCAGTTCACTCATTTTACTCTGCTTTTTCAATTACCTTACTCCAGCTACCGGGGCACTTGTTGATCTAAAAAGGAATAAAGAGAAGCACTTTAATCATTCACACAAATCTTCCTCCTCGTTTTATATTCAAGGTCATATTTTCAACCGTATGCAAAGTGAGCTAGAACCCAGCTCAAACAAAACCAAATCTATTAACAGCAGAAGGTAATGGTAAAAGAGGATATTCAGTCAGCTTACTGGAAGCTGAACTGATTTCTCCATCAACTAAACTGTTTACCTACAATTTTCATATAGTTCATCGTTCAACCTTACTTTGCCATCTCAATGTCGCTAACATAATCCTGACATACAATTTAGATTGCCAGACAAATCCTGTTAAGGCATGACTTTCCAATGATCCGAAAAGCAGTCATTATCCTGTTGACCTCAATCCCAGGGATACTCAGAATTTTAGTGATCAATAAGCCACTTATATTAATACTTATGCTTCAAGGCTTTCTCAAAGTTCACCATATAAATAAATTTTAAAAACGCATCATGATCAAATAGTATTCTATGAATATAATAACAATAACTTGAACTTTACATTAGGTTTGGGTTATAAAAGCAAATTCATCCATTATTCCAAGTCTTTTCATGAAACTTATTTTAGGAAAGACAGAAAAATGACAGGATGCACTAACTCACTATAATGAGCTATCCTGTGAAAGACTGTGATATCAAAATAAAAGACTACTGAGACAATTACTTGACAAAATGACACCACCTTAACCAAATCAAAAGGTATTTTTTTAAAATTGAGAACAAACAAATTAATCAAGTATTCTAATTTCAGTTACATTGCTGATAAGAGTTTTACATGTGTCCATTTCTGCAGCATACTGTGATACATATGGCAATCCAACTGTTTCATGACACATCCCAGTCCAAGTCTACTTATTAAAAGTGATAAAAGGCAGAGTTTTTGCAACACGACAACAAGCAACAGTTGTCAGCAGCTTAATGAATATACTGTCTTATTTTGAAGAATTAGTAGTTACACTACATTAATTTAACAGACTCCCTTATCCAAAGTGACTTATAATAGTTTAGATTATTTGTTTGTGAAATAGTCACTGATCGATAGCCAACTTCAGCTATCTTGGAAAATGGATACTCTTGTGCTCAGATCCATCTAATTAATTATTCAAGTGTGAAACAGAAGTACATTAGGAAACCCATTTGTAATTATGGTCTTAATGTGTGTGATTGCATGTTTAAAATGGTACAGCATTTTTATGGCACTAAATCAAAAACCGAATATGCACACACAGTTTAGACCAAATGCATCCATTAGGATTTTCTACACATTAAGGTTTATTGTAAGAGTTAACATTTCAAAAATGACTTCCAATAGGCAACTTTCTAGAGATATTCTGCCTGATATAGGAAGATTACAACACAGAAACCACAATTTAAGTCCATAGTAATTCTCATCACTTAAAAAACAAGTCCATGCAAGCTGCCTTCTGTGACAGACAAAATGCCACTTAGTATCTTGAGGGGGGAAGAAAAAAAACCTCAGCAACATAACAACATAACAGATGTTTGCCTAACACACAAAACAGCGCAACATTACTGTGTAAAAAAGATCATAAACACAAAACTAAAATGTAATTCAGATTTAATGGAGATTGCAAATAGCATCAGTCTGACCAACCTTGCATTCCCTGTTGCCTTACCTTGTGTATTTCAGTCAGTAGGCCTATGTCACTGGAGGTGTCAGGACAAGACTGAAAATCTTCTCTACCTGACTGTGTTATCCTTTAGGTCCTGTGATTGGTTGACCTTTTTAACACAGGTTATCCTCTTACACTCATTAATCCATAAATAAATGTGTCATGGAATGTAATTATTCCGCAGTATCATCAAAAGTGACAGCATAATGACATCCTCACCTTGAAAACTACAGCTGATACTTAAAAACAATATCCTTAACTTTTCTCAAATTGATAATTTAATTTTGTCATTAAAATTGAATACAAACAGAATCAGTGCTGAATTGTATTTTTAGATAACATTCATTAATGCCCACAATAGTGTATGATTAATATCCTGTGTTTTCTGTCTCTACACATAATATAATGAATGTATTAACATGTATTTAGTCATGAACAGACAAAAAAGCAAAACATCTAAATTATCTTTCCTTTGGGTTTAATAAGCATGTAGGCCTTTACAATTTGAGTTCAGCCTGACAGTTTGAGTCACTACTACATGGTGAACTTGCTGAATAGTTCATTTGAAAACACTCTTCTTCTGTGGTATATTAAATTCAAAAGCATTTTGTTCTCAGTCAAATAGTTATACGATGCAATTCATTTTCATCCCTAAACCCGAAAAAAAAAAAAAAAACTTGGTAAATCAAAAAGTGAGATAGCCTAGAGTCATTTCATAGATCTGAGATTTAGATATTCCACATTAAGAAATGTTATTTCCTATTGACCTCTGTGGATGCTGCTTACAGTTAAGGAGTTCCTCTCCCTCATCACTTCTCCTTTCCAAGCGCCTGATCAGGGTCAGCTGACTGCATGATAAACAATGAGCAGTGGCAAACAGCCTGGAGTTGTAGCTCACTCGCTCTTCTCAGGTCCCTTAAGGGCAGTCTGTGCCTGCTACTTTCAAAAGGTGTCTCCTAACATTTCCAGTAAAAAATAAAAATAAATATCTCCCTCTCTGCAGTAGCATACATCTGTTTTCAGAGCTTATCTCTACTGTTAAAGGATGATAATGCAATGTTTCACAGGTCTAAAGCTGGATCACAGAAAAGGCCATAACCAGCAATATCACTGAGCAACTCTATAATCCTAAAAGCTAAAATCCTCAGTCAATGAGTCTCTAATCCTATCCATGTCCACTAACATAAACAGCTGGCAAAGCCAGCCCAAGCATTAGAAATATGTTTTCCCAATCATAAAAGGATGAGTTTAATCTTAATTCTTTTACACACGGCATGCTTAAAGCAAGTGCCTGGATTTTCACACTGCCAGTGAAATAACACGCCTAATAATAATAGTCAGTCTCTTCCAGTTGTCCAGTGTGACCAGATACTGTTCAATAAATAACATTCTTGCTATCATAAACTAGGATCGAGTTGCATTTTCAAGGATTCTCTTAAAACTAATGCAACCAAAATTATGCTGCTACATGACACATAGATATAAGATATATAAGTGGACAGCAGTAGAGTAAACACACCTAACATGTATATTTTCTAAGTGATGACTGTGCACAGCATTACCCAACACTGTAAGCAGTGTAGTGATAGTTGACTTAGTAACTGTGTGCAGTACTGTGATTTGCCTACAACAGTAGACTAGTTTGCATTGGTATCTGAATGGCTGCTGGATAGCTGTTCTAGTCAGTTTGTTACTCAAATACGTTCAGAAAGCAGAGCCACAGAGGCACTACACATATATTAGGAGGATTTTTTTGCAATTCAGCCCCATAATGTAGTACAATGGTGAGGATTAGACTGTTTGTATCTAACTTTGACTAATCGAATTTCTTCATGGTGCAGAATGTAATGATAATATGCCTTGCACTGATGGAAATCTGAGAAGATGCAGCTAAACGCCATCTTGCAGACTGCTGTCCGCTACTTAGCTTGCTAGCAGGCTTGACAGTGTAGGCCTGCAGGCAGGGCAGAGCTAGTATTCAAGAAAGCAACGTATTCAGTCACTTTATTAGTAACAATTTCACTTGTGATTTAACGGCGTCAAGCAGGGTTGATGTAACGTTAAGACCCGAAGAATTTCATGACAGATAAACCAATTAGCTGGTAGCATCTAATGCAAAAAATCGTAACCACAGCCACTTAGGGTAGTCTCAGCAGCTCTTCCGCAATTACATGGAGTGCTATGTAGTTAGCTTTTAAGCCAGCATAGTGGGTAAACCTAGAAACTCGGTGCTCACTCGGCCTCCAGAAATCCACTTACTTACACACTAACAATCTCGTTAAAGACGACAGTGCACAGTTGATTTGATTACGACGGTATCGGTACGTTTATTTGGCTCTCTTATAGTGTAAAACTGCAAGGTCGGGCGGCGATGGCCTGTTTGACTTCAGTAAGCAAGAAATGCAATGACAGATGCGGGTGATTTTTCATAAAGCAGATGACCATCTATCATCCATCTCTGCATAACTACCAATTAGCTAACTGGTGGTGAATAACTAACGTTACCGACCCAAGTCAAAGGCGTTGCACCGGCGCGGCCGTTTCGTTGCAGGAAGACAGCAATGTGCTAACTTATTAGTTCAGCTTGTAAAAAAAAAAAAAAATAGGGTGTTAACGCGGCTATAATAACTCACCTTAATACCGTGTGGCTGTTATGTATGTACACATTCCCGTGCTATTTTCAAGTTAAGCAGTGGTGCTGGCTGCTCTGCTATCGTCAATAACCGATATTTACTGTTAATTTGTTTACGGGACGTTTATTGTTCCAGCCCAACCCAGTGTGTCATCATCAACTGACAGCAACATCTTCAAATGTTGTATTTCGTGCACAAAGCAACCCACTACAAACTATTAAGCTTAAATGTACTTACATTATCATCCCAGTTGTCTTAAATATCTTTTGGCTGTTGACTACCCAGATCTGTAAGTACTGTATTTTAGGCCAAGAGACTCCTCCGCTGGGCCACCACTGACATCAAGCCTTACTGGCCAACATTTAACGTTACAGAGGCTTTGGCTAACATGAACGGTGGTTAACCTATCTCAGTTGACTGGATGCATTTTAAATCCAGAAATATGGAGAGAAGTTTAATAGCAATCAACTCATCCACCGCAAATTCTGAGTGCCGGGACCCACCGCTGCAGACAGTCTTCTAGCATCGTTACTTGTATTTACCGATATTAAAATAGCCAACTTAACGTAAGCTAAGCGCAGCTAACTAAATGGCTAGGAAGCTAGCTATCGCTACCAGCTACCCCACCCCCGGATAGTTCAATTCCGCCACAATTCATCAGCTAATGGCACAAACAATTAATGTGAAATATGTGGAAGCAGCAGGACCATCGTTTTATTTCAGCTTACCTGATTCAATTTGCGTCTGTTTTTGCGTTTGGGCATTGACTGGAAAACAAGACGGCGTATACCTCCGATCCACGCATCAACGAGCACCACAACGCTAGCTCACTAACTAGCTAGCCAGCTAGCGTTAGTTTTCCGAGGAGGGAGCAGCCCTTCCCGAACGCAGGCTACGGCTGGGGAGCTTGACAACCTCAGTCAACCAACCGGAGAGGGGAGGGGGGGAGAATCACACCCACTAGCCCGTGTACTGAAGACACTGCCCAGGCAGACAAAAAGGCTAATCTTTAAAGTCACTATACCTCATTCAACAAGACAGCCTACTGTCTCCCTTTTGCCAAGCTTAACATCTGCCCTTTCCGTAGTAGTAACGCTCTCGTCCGGCCATCGAACGACGAGATGGGCGCGGTAACCCTGCAGTCAGCGCTGGGAAACCCCACGCTGCAGCAGGCAGCGATGCTTAGAGAACCTTCGATTGGTGTTTTATCTTATCTAACTACAGCCAGAGATACGAGCCTTAACAATCACTTCGAACAATATTTAGCATTTGTCGTTTGGTGTTATGTGTGTTTTTCATTAGAGTGGACAGAAAGCCAAGAGGACATGGTGTTCATTTGTTACTGAAAGGCTGAGTCAGTCAGTCAGTCGGGCCCCAACTTGGCTTCTAAAGTAGGAAGTGGTATTAATGATTTCAGCAGCTCTCTATAGCTAGCTAATAATAGCAGAGTCAACAACACAATCTGGCCTTAGTTAATTAGGAAAGAGTGTGTTCTGATGTTAATGTGTGTACTGCGGTTTACTGTGTTTGATAGGTACATATAAGTAGGTGGATTCAGGATAAAAAATAATAGAAAAAAAAGAGGATTTCTATACCAAAAAAAACTGAGTCACAGAAACAGTTTTCTGCATGTCAGTGATTTTAAAAGAATGAATATGTGAGGGATATGGTACATCATCCTGCTTAATACATGGCTTCTTACCCCCAAATAGGCACACATTTATGTGATGCAAAATATAATTTTTAAAAATGATTTAATGGCTTTATTTCACAGTACTGACCTGCTCATCATACATGATCCTGCTTGTTACATGGTTATGAACCAAAAAGGGTAAATAATCTGACACAAAATATTACTTTTTAAAATGGTCTTAGTGATTTAACAATGATTTTATTGCTCCCCTGAGTCGATCTATCTATCCTTCAGTTGTCTCTCATTCATTTAGTTTCTGCCCTTGCCCCTAAAAGAAAATTGATTTTAAAGAAAGGACCCTTTCCTTCAAAACTTTCAGAAACTGGAATTTCTTTTGGAAGGCAGGAATTCTAGTTTGGTATAGCTGTATTGTTGTTCAAGTGGAAATAGTAGATGTTAAGAGTCTTATAGGGCTTATACACATTGTACAGTGTATCAAACAGGTTGTGATAATGAAAAGAAAAATGTGTGAAAAATTGTCAGAAATCCTGGGAAATACAGGAGAATTGTGATCCCAGGAGTTAATAGGTGGAGGGCAATGAAGAATGTGTCCCATGGGAAAACTGGGGAGCTTGGCAAATAGTGTGTAATATTTACAGGGATTTATTGGAAGAATGAGACAGAAATGGAATATAATTCTCATAACTATGTTTTCATTAGTGTATAGTCAACTGAAAATAAGAATAGCTTTGTTTTTCGATACCCTAGGACAGTGGTAGAACTTTTTTTCTGATGTGCCCCCTTCAGAAGCCCCAAAACAATTTACCCTTCATCCCACAGTTTTTAATCAATCATAGGTAGGCCCACGTGAAATCTGCACCCACAGAATTTCAACACTTCCTACACTTCCTACATGATATCCTTAGATACTCTTATTGTATATATTTTGTATATATTATTGTATATTTTGCTCTATCACGGGTGGCACAGTGGTGCCGTGGTTAGCATCACTGCCTCACAGCAAGAAGGTCCTGAGCTTTAATGCCCCAGCTGGCTCAGGGGCTCTGGAGTTTGTGGCTGGGCATGTTCTCCTGATGTCCGCGTGGGTTCTCTCCGGGTACTCTTGACTTCCTCCCACAGTCCAAAAACATGCAGGTTAATTGGTGACTCTAAATTTCCCAATAGGTATGGATGTAGGGGTGAATGGTTGTCTGTCTCTATGTGTCAGCCGTGCGATGAACTGGCGACTTGTCCAGGGTGAACCCCGCCTCTCGCCCAGTGTCAGCTGGAATAAGCTCCAGCCCCCCTGCAACCCTTTAAGAATAAGCGGTTTCAGATCATGTATTTGTTGTATCATCTATTGCCATTTTGTCTCTGTGATACTGGAGTAGATTGTGCATATTTTTTTACACATTTGCTTTATATTTATATTCCTCTAATTGTTCTATCCTATGTGTTTGTCTATTCTTCTGATTCAGTCAGTCAAATTTATCAGACTGATCCAAACTTTTCTATGTCTAACAGGAACTTTCTTGGCTGGTTCTGACAGATGACTTATTATTAGTGTATAAAAGCAGAATATAGGATGGAACATTACAGATTCAACAGTATAGTGTTGTATTAATTAACTTGCTTATAATCAGTGGGTGTAAATATTATGACCCAATACCTTTAAAAAGTCAGCTTCCATTTTGCTTTACTTGCTAATGTATCTTCACTCAAACTCCAAACACAGAGGATCATTAGAGGCACACAAAGATTCATAGCTCTTTCCCTCAACTAACAAATGTGAAATTCTTAATGTTCCCATTGCAATGATGGAAATAACTTCATGTAGTTAAGTGCCTCCTTATTTGGTTGTCCACTTTCATGAGAGTCACTTGGGGTTGCACAAACACCTGCTAATGGCTAACAGCAAGCTAACAGCAGTTCCCACAAGTGCACCATGTGATGTTGAGGTCTGAAAATGCATCTGATCGTTTACATATTTTGTTATCTTGTCTTTAGGCCCTTCTGCCACGGTTACTTTGACAGTATCATAGCATTTTAACAAATCACAACATTACCAAATCAATTATTTTGCAAAATAATTCGGTTCACTATTTGTTAGTTGAGATCAGTATCCAAATTTTCCTCATGGGTGATTAGCAAGTCCATCCTTTAAGTGCCATAAAAGGTCTTGAAACATGCTCCTCTGAGCTCTGGGGAAAGAGCATTAGAAATGTAGTAATGATGAGGCTGAGACATCCGCTCATTCTGCAGTAACTGTTGTCACAGTGCTTGTCCTCAGGCGTGTTTGGACTACCAGAGAAAATGGTGAGAATTTTATGACAAAGAAACTTCACGTACACAATTGTTGATGGTAATATATGTGTTTTAATATTGTTAAATGAATCATGAAGTAATTTCAGAGGCATTGCCATGCTGATCTTAAATACTGGACCTACCTAAACAACTCCCTTATTTTGTTCCAGGCCAGCAAGTTAACACAGGAGCAGATCACAGAGTACAAAGGAGTGTTCGAGATGTTCGATGAAGAGGGAAATGGAGACGTGAAGACACAGGAGCTGGAGAGACTGATGAGTTTAATGGGAATAAATCCTACAAAGCGAGAGCTCATCCAGATGGCCAAAGATGTGGACAAAGATGGTGAATATAAGCCTGTAATGACTGTAAACCCCACAGTATGGAAAGACTAACTGAAGTTATAGCAATGGTTATTTCTTATTTTAGACTCTCTACATTTAAGATAATGTAGCGGTGTTGTCAGGCAGAAATCTTGTATGTCCGAAACCATGAAATAAAAAAAAAAGTGTTTTTAAACTAACTGAAAGCTGCTTAGTCAAAGTTAGTCGCTCTTTCAAAAGCTTTTCACTTAAACTTCAACTTAATGTCATTCAGCAGAGGTCAATGTTCATGATTGTTTTTTTTTTTTTTTCATTTGGTTGGGCAAATGGGTCATTTCAAATCCATTTCTCTTTGTCCCTGTACAAATTGCTTGATCAGCAGTTATGAAGTAACAACAAAGTAGAGTTAATTGTCAAATTTAATCTAGGGCTGCAACATCTATTAATAATAATGTATATTATATTATAATGTCAGAAAATAGTGGAAAATGTCCATGTCCAGTTTTTCATGGTCCAAAACCAAAAGATATTCATTTTAATATTAGAATATCTTTAGAAAAGTAGAAAATGTCTGTACTGGAGAGGCTGAAAACATATTTTTTCTGACATTTTGGCATAAAAATTACTTTAATGATTAATCAATTATCAGAATAGTTTCTTTCTTTTTTTTTTCTTTACCAGTTGTCCAATTGGGCAAGTGAGATATAATAGCAGTATATCACATTTATTTGTCCAAGGCAAGAGGCAATCCATAATGTTGAGCCCTGTCAGGTACAACAAACCCTGCTATAAATCATATCTTTTTGAAGCCTGTAATCTTAATTTTTTGGTTCCACTGTGACAGAAAGCTGTTGATTCAACTCGTATAGCAGCCATAGCAGTGATGGTGTATTTGACTGTGTAATATTGTAAGATGTTATTATATTAGTATTATATTATTAAGTACTTTAAGCATTCTAGGCTGTACCTGGGGGTGAGGGTGGATGTAGAAGTAACTTTATCTGCCTAAAGTTTAGCCAAATACGTAATTAAATTGCTAAATGAGATTCTGTAATGATAGCCTGACCATTCACATTAGCTAAAGGTTTCCATTACCATTAAAGTTTCCCATTAATGTTAGCTAAAGTGCTGGAAGGTGGATAAAATGTTCACCACTTGCTCTGATAAGGTGAAGATGAATTAAACTTAAGACAAGCTTGGAATTACCCTTTGGAGCCGATTGAATCTGGATTTTAATTGCAAGCCTTGATGATAGATTTAGTGTTAATAAAAGAAAAGCCATGTGCTGCTTTTAAAGACAGTATTATCTTTTAAAATCCTGTATAAACAAGTATAACATTATCTAATATTGCAGTGTTCTGTTTTTTACTGCAGTTTACTATATTAATCACTAGGTGTCAGTGTTTCACTATGTGTGATTTGTGTGTCATGGACTTGACTAAATAAGAAGGCTGTTGTGTCATCCTATAGTTGTGCCATAAAACAACACAGATATGCCACACACACACACACACACACACACAACCAGAATCATACACTGAAGTTAACGTTCTGCAATTCTGCAATCAGACAGCTGGAAAATGTTCACTTAATTAAGAATATTTCATTATTTTCCAATTAAAATGTACACTTCTTTGTAAAATGTATGACCTAATCCAAACAATTTGTTTCTGTCAGAACAAATCATGCATAAAATTCATAAAAGAACAAATAATCTAAGGCTATATCTCCACTCACTGTCATGTGACTTGAACAGGGACTTCATTATATAGCCAGGAAAGCACTGAAACACTGCACCATGATTCTGCTAATTTAAAGTGGACATCTTGTAAGAATAGCTTTTATATAACTGTATATGTTGAGTTCAGCTCCTTTAACATAACTAACTACTTTTTGCTATATATCTGTTATGCAGGAGGATGTAATTTGCCATTTCCTTTCCTGTTTCCCCTGTCTTAACTTTCTCCCCTTACACCTTTGTTCTTCTCTCTGAATTTCTATTGCAGATTTTTTTTTCTTTTTCTGTCTCTTTTCCTCTTTTTTTGTCTTTTGAATGTTTACATATAAAAAAGAAAGAAAGAAAAATTAAGCTGAAATGTTTTGGGTCTTCTATAAATTTAAGAAAATGGAAGATGTTCTTTAAATTCTAAGATATAATTCGCCAATTTTTCATCCTAAAAACAACCCCTTTTTCAGAACAATGATGGAAAACCTGTTTTTTCACAGAGACAGTATGTTGGGAAGCAGAAAACTGTAGTAAAGGTTGTTGTGTTGTACTTGATTATATCTCATTATACTGCATATAAAAATCACATGATCTAATGCATGTTTTATGTACAATATGTATTTAGCTCCTTACAAATATATCGGTCTTACTCCCATTCTGCCCACCAAACTTACAAACAAAACCTATTGCGTGGCACAAATAAAAATGTTTTTATTTTTGTGACATTTCAGGTAAAGGGATCTTTAACTGTGACAGCTTCCTGGGTCTGATGGCATTGTACCATGAAAGAACTAAGAACCAGGACGCTGAACTCAGAGCTGCTTTCAAAGTATTTGACAAGGAGGCCAAGGGTTATATTGACTGGAACACACTAAAGTAAGAACAACATAAGTAACAGAAAAGAAAAGCATAAACACTTCTTCAACACTAAGTAAATTCTTTATTAACTCTTAATTTGAGCTATTCCTTACTATTCCATAGCTGACGAATAATTATTTATTTTCCATCTGACATTGAAGCTGCAGTAGACAAGTTGAACAATGCAAAACTTCCTACCTCTCCATCACTCTGCTAAGCCCCTCCCATCAAATGATGCATCGCAGACGCACTTTGCCGGGTTTGAAGGGAACATCAAGGTTGTCAACCGTTGTAACTATGCAAACTAGCATCTGTTCTACTTGGTTAGTTATGTCTGACTCAGAGGTAAGACAGACAGGGCAACACCTAAATGCTAGATGACCCTTGTTCGTTCAGACTTGCTCTGATTGGCTTGTTACATGCTAGCTAACTCTAATTGGTTGTCTGACTCAAACCGGATCCAGTAAAAGAAAAAAAGTGAAGAAGAAAAGGAAAGGGGCAAGCACAAACATGTTTCTTTTAAAAGGAACCCTTCAGTTTTGGTCAAAATGAGTTATTTTAACCAAAATTATAATGAAATAAAATTGGCTACTGCAGCTTTAAATGTCAGATAAGACAAATTAAATAAAACAGAAAAAACCTCAATAAACACAAACGTGTCATTATGTGATTACTCAGTGTTTGTCACCATGTTCTCTTGTGTTTTCTTTATGTGTAATATTAATCTCTAGATACGTACTGATGAATGCAGGGGAACCACTTAATGAGATCGAGGCAGAACAGATGATGAAGGAGGCAGATAAAGATGGAGATGGAACCATTGATTACGAAGGTATGAAAGTATGTTCATGTTCATGTTATTACTGGTAATAACCACTTTGAAATAAAAACCTTTGATTTGGTTGAAAATATATTTAAGGTGTCACAGTGTGCTGTGCTGTTGTTTTTTCAGTCTGAACTGAACTGTTCAGGTCAGAAAGCAAATACTATTCCACAATAACATAAATCAAACAATGATTTATTTATTTATTCTAAAAAAAACAATGTGTAAATATTTATATTGTTTAATGAAAATTAAATGAAATATTCAGTAACACTAGTTTCTAATCTGCACTGGTGTATTAAAAATATATCCTTCAATATCCATATCCTTAGATATATTTATATATAGATATATTTTATATGTATTACTCTATCATATAGTTATTATAGGGTAATAAGTATAATCAATGACAAATGTATTTACATAGCACATGTCATTTCAGGTAAACTCATTATACTTTAGACTGAGAGACAAAATGTGACATATGAGCATAAACAGAAATATAAGAATATGTCTGAGCATATTTTTTATAAGCATTAATAAAATGTAGGAAATTAATGAATAAAACATACACCAAAACATAACCCACACAAATAAACCCCCTAAAAACACAAACATAATTAAATGTACAAGAAACAAGTGCTACCATAGAAAAAAAGATAAAAATTAGAATTGCATTTACTGCTGATTTGAACTCTTTCAGAATTTGTGGCCATGATGACTGGGAACTTGTTCAAAATGAGCTGAGGACCGCAGATGGATATTCTGCAGCTGTTGTGAACATGTGTTACAATTACACACAATTACATGACAACAGGCTGTCATTTGTGTTTTAGTCTTCAACATATTTCTTGTTGTACAAATGGAAATGCGAGCAATCATTTGTGAATAACTGTACAAATCCCTCACATTAAAGTAAATAAAATCTACGAGAGTAATTTGTCAGTGATTTCTTTCCCTGTTTTTTAATTTTTTTGAGTAAATTCAGGTGATTAAGGCTTAGAGAAGAGACATCATAGGGTTAATTTCCCCAGACCTGCCACCCGGATGCAGTCATTCACATGGGTCTGACAGCATCTGGTGTGCAGAGCCATTAAATCCCATTCTCACCCCTGCAAAGCCAAACAGACAGCTGAGCGAGCCAACCGCATCTGTCATCTTGAAGCCATTAGACCAATTGCAGGGTGAAGGGGGAGGGAGCTCGCCGCACTGATCTCTGTTTGCAGCATCCTTTAGAGCAGCCTCTTGTTGTGTGAAATACAAGAAAGGGCAAGACGGGGGGAGTAGATCCTGGGAGGCAATCTGAGAACGGGAAGGTTGATCTCTTGGAGCCTGCCGGGATAGGGTTACTGTGGTGTGTGGAGTCCATCTTCAGAGAAAATGGCTGTTTTGTCAATGTAAACAGCCTGAGCAGTACCTGCACTGCTAAAGGGGGGTGGGGGGGGGGGACAGAAGAAGAGGAGGAGGAGGAGGGGCAGCCACTGGAGGAAATGCTGCCTCTTCCAATGAAAATTTCCCTTCTCTAGCCATTCCCTTCCTGCTGCAGCTCACCTCTGAAGTCATGCATGTTGTATGTTAAAAGGTACGTATGCATCTCTAATCTGAGAGGACACATGGAGTAAAGAGCTGGTCACGTTGGCAGGATTAGTAGCTCAGCTGTCTGCACAGGACAGCTGAGATAGAGTGCAACTTGACTAAAAATAACATGTTATTATGTATCAGTAACACACAGTAATAAGAGCATAATATCATCCAAACAAAGATGTAAAATGTGGTGCAGCAGGCTCCTGTCTTTGTTGCAGTGCAGACAAACAGCAATGACTGAACCCAGCCTTTGGTTTTCATTGGTTGTTTGCTTCAGCTGCACATGTTCCTCATTAGGAGAGCACAAGCAGACAGGATGCACTAAGGGGAGAGGAATGGATCATGTGTCTATTTTCACCGCCTTCCTGTGTCTGCATGTAACACTGCTTTAAAATGAAAAGCATGTTCATGTTTTAGAACTGCTCATCAGGATGAATTGCTCTCCACACTCATGGGATGTGTGTGTGTGTGTGTGTGTGGGAGGCACATGTACCGAGGATGCAGTGAGTGGATATTTATGGAATCAGTGTGTGTGTGTGTGTGTGTGTGTGTGTGTGTGTGTGTGTGTGTGTGTGTGTGGTAGTGTGTGTGTGGGGGTGTAAGTTTGATTTTGACGTTTTTGAAGGCGCTGCCAGCACATTTCCTCACAGTGTACGTTACAGTTTTTTAGTGGTTAGTATTCCTCTGTATTTTATCAAGTTTGTTATGCCACTTTCCTCCTGTGCCTCTGCTACCCACATCCTGCCCTGAAACACCTACCACAACCCCGCTGGCACAATCAGCCGTGGTCTGAAGGAAATCATGGCTTTGGTGTGCTAATACTGAATTTCTTTTAATACAAATATTTAATTAAATAATCAGTGCACAGAAGCAAAATGGAAATGATACTTTTACCATTTTGGCTTGAGTTCCAGGATCACCTCACCTTTATTCATACACCCTGCAATGCATTTTGTCCTGCAACATATAAGGTTAAAAATTAGAAAAAAATAACTGTTGTTATCTCCACCAGGTGTATGGCTGTGTCAAGAATCAAGCAATACAAAATATATTATAATACAGGGGTTACGATTAAAAATATTGTGAGATATTGCCATTTTTGAAATCTAAGTTTAACAAAACTATCAAAGTATACGCCACCATATACAGAAAATATGAGGTTAAAAAAACAATACATTGTTTTTGAGAACCAATACAGTATCACAAAACATAATACCTTACATAATATACTCAATATTTTTTTACACCCCTAGCCAGCTGAAAACAAAGGTTGACATCATACAATAGTCATATTCGAACCTGTGTGAGTGACCAATGGACCTTAACAGAGTTATTGTCTGCAGCCGCTATTGGACCAACAGCATAGTATTTTTTATGCACATTTATAGCTGAATGCTCAGGGACCTCTTGTGGTTGTGATGATTCACAATTTCTGAAAAACCTTTTCTATCAATTGCTCTTTTTTTTATACCTGCTGTTGACTGCTCACTCTTCTTAACCTAAACCTGGAACATCTGCGAATTAATTTCATGCCCTATATGTTATGATCCACTAAAGTCAGGCAATATATGGGATTAATAAATCCCTGTGTTGTTAGCTTCGCCACCATTTCTTTGCTATGTGTCTGTGTGGTTGCCGTAATGGAGAGTTAAAGGTCCGCTACAAATGAGAGATGCAGACATTACATCAACTGTAACTTGAATAATTCTGAACCGATTTTCATTAAATTTGGCTTGTTATAAACCTGAAAAATTTAACACAATAGTGGCTACTTGACATAATTAAATTCAGTTACTGGGGTTGACCTAATCACCGCTATGCCAAAACATGAACCTTCTGAACAGCCAAAACCTTCCATGAGACATGCAGGTTCTGACCAACATCTAGTGTAAATTATTTAGAATTTCAGCTTTTGTTTTGTTTCTCCAATAACGTAGATTTCTATGTCTTTCATTTATATAGTAGTAAAGCTGCCTAGTCTATACAGTTAGGTGAACTCAGGATGCTTCTATGCATCTTAAAGACAACTGTGACAACACTATATTCAAACATTTTATTAAAAGCTTTGCATACATCTAGATAAGAAAATTTACACTACACTATGCAATAAAAAAAAGAAAGAAAATCTTTGCAGCTCTCCACTTGTTGCATCTTGCAGTTGTGGCGGTGTTGCAGTAGCGGTTGAGATATGCTCTAACTGACCTCTTTGAGTTAATCATGCCTGTTTTGTCATTGTTGTTTTTGTTTTAGGGTTTATTCTCCAGATCATATGGCCAAACCGTCATCAATGGCTCAGCAGACCTCAAACCAGAGGGAAGATACCTGTGCCAACCATGAGACACACTAGACGCTGAGCGACACAACAACGTCCACACACACGTTTAAAACACATCCTTCAGTTGGACCAGTTACGCCCGACCATGGCTGTAACTGCAGCTAAGACAACTGCAAGTTTTCTCTCCACATCTGCCCCGACCACCGCCACCCCCTTCATCTCAACGGGCTCGAGTGCCAGAGACAATGTCACCTCCAGAACAACGTTAATGACTGTTACTATAACAACAAACGAGACCAGCTTCAATGCCACGACGTTTCCAGAAGCCGTGATCGAGGGCTCGGGGATGGGAATGGTGCTCGTACCCTTTGGCATCATCACTGTCATTGGCTTAGCAGTGGCCATTGTAAGGAAATGTTTAAATATTGTATCTAAAATAGCATTTGATTCAGTAGAAATGTATCTTCTCAGAATGAGCTGGAATGTCTTGACCTATTGTGTCTTCTGTATTATATTTAAATTTGTGTATATTTTTGACTTGACAGACCTCGGATGTAGTTAGGACAAGTTATTTCTATGAATAACACTACTTGTTTCTCATTATTCTCCATCCTAGATGCTGTATATTCGGAAACGGAAGCGGTAAGTTTACAAAGATTTTATTTGCTGATCTCACAACCCAAAAAACAGTGTATTGCATATCAATTTGTTTCAGTAATTTGATTATTAGCACATTTTAGTGATGCAAGATATTGGACTTTTCAATCCATTCCAATATTCAGATATTTTCCAATTCATTTCAGCTGATTGGAGGTGCTGATATACATATTCTTTACACTTAAGGAAATCAAGTCTCTCCTGCAGTGGAATCAACATATTATTATGCCTACTCTTGTCGGCATAATTATTGTGGAACTGAAATGTGATTTGGGTCCTCCTTGCATGACTGACGCTGAGCATTCATTGCAAATAGAAACTTCGCACACCATTTAATTGGTTATTATTGGTATGCCCTATCAGCAGAAATATTCATTTCAGGGTGATACTGATATTTCATTTTAAAGCTTTTGCAGGTTGGTGCAGATGACATACTGAGATTATCGTTCATCCCAAATACATTTATCACAGAATTTGCATAACTAAAATCAACTAAAGCATATCCTGCAGCATTAAGTTATTTCATGGCAGTGTATTGTAGAGGTGCCCTGTGTCAAAGTATAGCTTCAAAACTATATTATTTTAGTTTAGATTGTGTCTGTGGTGCATATTGCTTCATAAAGTAATGCAAATTAAGTATCAGTCCATCAAAGGATACTGGTTTGTCACTAAATGGAGTTAGAGAGGGCACTAGATGGAGAGGTTAGGTGGGGTCAACAATTTTTTGGGCATTTAACCTACTAGGTTAATCCAGCATTGCAACTTGGCATAATGTCTTCTTATTTACCTCTAAACTCTTGTCTTACAGGTTGGAGAAGCTGAGGCACCAGCTCATGCCCATGTACAACTTTGACCCGGCTGAAGAACAAGATGACCTGCTGGAACAGGAACTACTGGACCACGGCCGGGAAGGCAGCCTCTCGGGTCCCAATGCCAAGGTGAGGTGGAAGGGGTTTGGCAGAAAGTTTGTTTTCTATCCTCCCATGAATTGCTGTAACTCTTTGACAACTATCTAGAGTTGACTCTAAGTCCTGGCCCTTTTTGCTCTGTGCTCCAGTTAAGCAAACTTCTTTCAACTTTCTCCTTTTCCTGTAAAATCGACATTGTGTTAGTTAATGTTAGCAAAAAGCTAGAAAACCATGTAGATGATGTTAGCAAAATGCTAGCAAATGATTGATGTCAGCTACCTAGTTGGCTGTCATTTTTCTAACTAGTTAATTTAAGATGTGAGCAACATCTTTTAACCATCTTCAAAATGTGGTTTTGTTTTCAACATAGGTCTATATAACTCTAGCACCATAGTCTCTGTATCTAAGTACAGGAAACAGGAAAAAGGAGAAAGTTGACTGAAGCAGTAAACTTGCTCAACTATCCTTAGAGCACAGAGCAAGGAGGGGCTCGACTTAGTAGAAGCCACAATAAACATATTTCATTTTCCTAAAGACACATTAAAGGAAAGTTTTGAGCAGTGGCTGAGTCAATGTTCCCCATCAAACTTTGAATTTCAGTATGGTGTCACATTTTTCTAATAATTTCTGATGCTCCAGTTTGGTGCTCTGAAGTGATTCTTGTGGCTTGTGTCAGCTTAAGATTGAATTAAGTCTGTCTGTATAATTAACATATATTGTTATGATAAAGTCTCTATTTTTGCCATATCACAGTATGACTGTGCATCATTTTAGGCAACTGATTAGGTAACACTTCTTTTGTCCAATTAATGACTGTTAATTGGTAACTCATAATTTAATTTTCTTTTATTTCTTTTAAGTTTTGACAATGGCATAATGGTAAAGGCAGACATGGTAAAGTATCACCTGTGTGGCTTTTGAACCATCTCTCTAAACCTCTTTTTTCCCACAATCCTCATTCTTTCATGCTATATCTCAAACAAAAACCATAGGTTAGATGTTTGTAGTTTATTTTTATGGGAATTAACCTTATATTAACTAGTCTATATTAAAATATAGTTTAACAGAATATACACACCAGTACACTTAACCTTTGAATCTACATCCATATTATCTTTCATCCTTTCCTTTCTATTCCTTCAACTTAATACTACAACATTAAATATTCCAGGGGCCACATGAGCGCACACACCATCACACGTCGACAACCTTCAGTAGTGGAGTACAGTCATGAAGATGTGTTCACAAAGAAAAATAAGAGAAGTTATATTTTCTTTTATCTGGTATTTTCATTCAGAAGCCAGAATTTCACAACATGAACTGAATCCCATGATCTCAGGTTCATGGCCGACTTTTTCCATAGCTTTCAACTGCATCTCACATGTAGCAACTGAGCCAGTCCCATGGCTACTGAGAAAACTTATGCCATTGATGAAGTGCATGAAATACAGTTGAAAGCCTCCAAAACAGGTAGTGAGCACACCTCAGGTAAGATTAGTTTGTCATACCCGTGTTTCTGATGAGCATTACATTGAGAAGTATGGAAGCCAATAATGGGCATGATTGCAATTATTTTTCAATTGCTGTTATCACAAGATCACAGCGCTTGTTTTCTCATGAGAACCGGTTGATTTATCTCATTATCTCAAGAAAACAAAAGACAGATTTTTCAAGATCACATGATAATTATAGAGAATTAAAAAATGAATGTCTGCTTCATTTGATCACACCTGATTTCAGGATTCAAGATCACGGTCATGACTATTGGGGAGGATTCATAACTTCACAGTACTTCAAGGCATATATGTGTAGTTTTGTTCCCTGCAGAATCTTCATGCTTGTGTTGACAAATTTTACCAAATTAATAAAGACTAAACCTAAAGATATTTTCTATATTTCTTTATTTTATTTTAGTTTGTTTGTAAGTACAAATACATGGGCGTAGAATTGAGTAGGGAAGATATGGACACGTCCCTTCCAGTATCCAGGGATTATTGAATTGTCGATAGCAATAATTTGGATCAAAAAATTAAAATATAACCACTGTTGACTAGTATGTTATTCAGCCCATCAAAGGGAAGTGAGAAATATATAAAAAAAATCTACTATTTTGTCATTTATTTCCATGCATGTTGTAATCTTAGTCAGCACTCCTCTGGCAGCAGCACGGTGTCTTTCCATCTCCCCATGAGGGGAGAATGACAGCTTTTACTGAACTGTTTGAAATACACTGTCTATTGCACAGAAATATTCCCACAACAGGCAACAGAAGAAAAGACAAACAACACAGGAGAACAGGTTAAAGTGGTAAAGAGCACAGGTACATCAGATTTTGTAGTGATGAGAAGTTTTGTTCACTCACATGAGTGAACTGACTCATGAAACCCCTGTGTGTTTAACTCCTCGTCTTGAGATAGCATTAAAAAAAAAAAATTGCAAACATGGTGGTTCTCTGCTTCCATAGAGAAAAATGCATCTTGGCATTTTCAATATATTGTATTTATGGATTTTTACAAGCCTAACTTCTGTCATAGTCTGAATAGTTTGCATACTCTACACATGTGGCCTCTGGTCCTAACACATTTCCTCTGGTTACAGTAATAAATCACATCCTAAATCTAAAATATGAAGTCGATTTAGCTGTTTAGATGGTTCCTGAAACTAACAAAGCATAATATTACACTGGGACAACTAGCTGTTACGGCTGTTTTTGATACAATTTAAATCTGGAGTCACCACTAACAGTTTTCTCTCCTCTGCAGACTCTCACAACCTCCCAGGGGACCACGCAGAGGCCCAGTCGTCTGGTCTTCACAGATGTAGCCAAAGCTCTCAACGCTTAACAGCTCTCTTCCATTAGTTGATTTCAGTTTGCAGGGGGCCACTGGCCTCATTGACATACAGACTGTCGCTCAGGAAGGAAAACAAAGGGACAACTTGACTGTTTTTGGGAACAGCCAGAGCTTTGGTGAACGTTTTCATCACTAAGACACAGTACGTGGAATGGCAGTGGTTTTCAGATTATGAAAAAACAAATGTAGGGTGCATGTATGATAAAGGGAACATGACGGGAAGCATCACGTATGATCTTGCACTGTTATATTTTGGCGCACACATGCAGTGTGATGCACTTTTCTTGAATCATGTTGTGTCATTGCTGTTAAAATGTTTGGTAGCTTGTCAGTGAAGTTCGTCTGAGCTTCAGTATCTACTTCCAT
Organism: Lutjanus erythropterus; assembly: GCF_056507025.1. Taxonomy (NCBI): domain Eukaryota; kingdom Metazoa; phylum Chordata; class Actinopteri; order Lutjaniformes; family Lutjanidae; genus Lutjanus; species Lutjanus erythropterus. The sequence continues at coordinate 28,042,120 of NC_139318.1, forward strand.
GTTTGATAAGAGAGAGGTGTAAATTTGTGTTTTACTGATTTTGTGGTCTTGCGTCTCTGACGAGCTTGAACACTGGATGTGTTACCATCCTTGAGTGATCTGTCCCCTCTACTTTGTTTCCTCTTTATTGACCAATGAAGGATTGTTTCCGTCTGTATACATTAAAACTATTTAAACCAATTTGAACAATTTTGTTTATACTTTTACCAGTATTATTTTTTCCTCCCTGTATGGATGTGATGTGATTGCTATCATGTTGTATGGCATGGCTCAGGTTAAACAGGATGCTGTTGGGAATAAACACTGGGCCTCATACAAGAACATTTTCATATTCTTATCTTAAATTTGTCTTATTTTTTTGTACAAAGAGCTCATATGACCATGCGACGTCAGATTCAACAAACACTCATAACTTCAGATAACCATGTTAATTATCGACCTGTGTGTATTTGAGTGCACGTGCATGAGACCTGTAAATTAGCACAATTAACGCCCCAATAATACCATATATGGCTGTGCTTTCTGCCCCATGTGTCAGGAAGTGCTCATTTATGAAAATGGCATCAAAGAGAAAAAAGAAGAACTAAGAGCAGAAAAAGCAAAGAAATGGAAAGATGAATGCTGCGATGCCGTGATACCGAAGGGTCGGACTGAAATAAAGAAATGTCTCAACATGAAAATGACTTCAGAAACAAAAAAAAAAAAAAAAACTTACCACAGCTACAGTAAGGGGCGATCAATGACTGCATTAAGAGGAGAGGGTTAAGGGGAAGTTTTCATCACAGAGATAAAATACAGAAAAAGTGGGGATGTTCGCCTGGACAGAGACTTCACAAACCTGCATGTGCAGATATATACACCTGACAGCAGGTAATAATAGATCATTGAATGAATGATGATAGGCTTTATATGTAAATGCAAATCAATTACAATTTCAAATGTAGTCAAATGGGATAATGTCGACATAATTATGAAGTGTAATTTATGTTTCAAAGTCAAAATGTCTTCCAACTGATGAAATATGCAGCCATTAGTGAAAAACATTGGTGTGGATACCAGCAGACTGACTGCACATGACTCTACGACAGGTCTGGGCCACTCAAAGAAATGTGTTTGTATCTGAAAGAAAATTCAAAATACCAGAAACTTGTCATGAACTCGTACGCATCACTTAAGAACAAATCTGTTCATACGAGCGGTTCTTGCATGAGGTCCAATGTCCCATTTCGGGTGCTGAAAATCTGTACCCAAATCCAAGTACTGATACATTACTCAACTATAAGGAAAACTACTTGCATTAAAATACTCAAGTAAAAAGTATTCTTGTCAAAGCCCAGTCAGAGTATTAGCCCAGTTACTTCCAGGGTTCTAACTAGAACCATGTAGATTTCTTTGGCTTCGACATGAGATAACACTTTTGGGTTCCTGGTCGAACATTTATAAAGGTTCATCCTGAAACCCTTTTGGTGGATTCTACATAGAACTCGACATAAAGAGTTATACCTAGAACCATCTATGAAAGGTTTCACCCAGAACCTCCAGATTAGAGGTTCTACAGAGAACCCTTCTATGGTGTAAAGGTTTCATCCAAAACCTTTCCACCTTATAAGGGGGCTAACAAGAACCCACCCAGGTGGTTCTAAAGAGAACCCTTCTATATCCCAATGGTTTCATATAGAACCCACCTAGAGGGTTCTACTGAGAGCCCTTTTATATTGTAATGGTTTCATCTAGAACCTTTCTGTTTTATATCCAAATGGTTTGACCTAGAACCCACCCAGGGGGTTTTGCAGAGAATCCTTTTACATTCCAAGGGTTTTGTTGAGAGCCCACCCAGGAGGTTCTGCCAAGAACCCTTTTATATCCCAAAGGTTTCATCAAAACCCACCCAGGTAGATCTAAAAATGGCAATTTTTTCTGAAGGTGTCACTAATAATCATTTTCTTCTAAGGGTTCTAAAGAAGAGCTATATTATATTCAACAAATGAGGCAAAGTACACTCTGGATGAGGCAGGAAATGATTAACTGTGGCGGTAAACATTTGACTTTTCGAGGGGAAGGATCTGTTAGCACCCAGGCTTTGTATGAAACGGGTCTCCCCCCAAAAAATGACTAAATTACAGTAACATGTGTAGTTGTAATTTGTTAGTTCCAGCCCTGTCAGTACTGGTATCTGCATCAGAACAACCCACATTTGTTTGTACAAATCCATGACAAAAGACAGTTGATAGGTGTGATATTTTATTGATAAGCGATAAAGAAGCAGAATAACACAAATCACATGGTAAAGAATCATAACAAAATATATATCACAGGTTTGTGAGTTGTATTAATGAAGTGGATGAGGAGGACACATCAATAACATAACTACAAAATGGTGTTAAAAGTAAGGCATAAAAGTTGATTTCTCAAGTTACACTTCAACTTTTCAATAGTTGAGAGTGGATCAAGTACTGTATGTAACTATATCACTATCAGTAAGATCACAGAACAACATTGTCCCCATATAGAGAGTAAATATATCCAGACACAGCTCGTGTAAAATAACAGACATTGACTCAGCTGTAGTTCAATTAACAGGCACCCTTTAGGCTGACTTCCATTCACTGTGGTGACATGAATGTACTGTAGTGAGATGAGATGAGTGGACTACAACAGTACTAGTTTGACACTTATTTCAAGATTTCATCATGATCGATATCGCCCGCATGTCTGACAGAAAAAGTTTAGGCACAATTAACCAAACTCTTCCTCAGAGACGTCCCAGGCGTGTTCGTTTTCAGAGGTAGTCCAGAGGGCAAAAAAATGTAAAAGTCAATGCAGTTGAACATGAAAACATACCTGTCTGTAAATGAGTTAAGCTCCTCTGGCAGCAATTTAGTCAACAGTGCTGAAATACATAAACTTATGGGATACAACATACTGTCAGTGATAAAATAAAAGAGATTTAGATAGACGAAACACTTGATATATACAGTACATGATGGGTGATTTCAAGTCATGTGATAAACAACTAGTATGTGACCTGTACTTTATGTGAGATAAACGTCTGCCATGCATGATGACACAAGGGAAGAATTTTAGGAAGTTGAAGTATTTGCAACAGGGTGTCAGTTTAAGTGCAGAAATCCTGACCAACAAGGTCTCAACAATAGTTTTGTAAAAAAAACAGACTGGAGGCTCAGGGCGGGCAGATCAATCCCCAAACCATTGATACTGCCAACACAAAGCCTTGAGCTGTATATCGATATTATCGTCAAAAAAAGGACATGTTAGATGGCAACCTGTGGACATGTGCACTCTTCTTAGAGCTGCAGTATTTACATCTCTTGTGCTGGTGTCTGCATGCGAGCAGTGAACATTCACATGAAATAATCATATAGAATAGCTGAATAGAAATGCCTCAAGTTTGGCAAATTATTTGGTGGTTATAAAAATTAACTTTAACTTTCATTTTTAAAAGCAAAAGAAATCTGGTACTCTATAGAGAAATGAACTCCATTGAGGACAAAGATATTCCCAGTCCTCCAAAATACCAACATTATTCTACAGGCACATGACTAGCAAGTTATGCTCAGTTATCACTGATTCATTACAGTTAAAATTTATTATTTTTTAATGCGTTAACCCTAAAATGAGGGTTCTCCTAAATTACAAATATTAAACACTTGTATACACTGACGGACTTTCAAATAAAGAAACTAATTTATTTAGGCCTAATTAGCCTATTTTTTAAATATATATCTTCAATTTATTACTAAATTTGTTATTTTATTAGCCTACAGAATCATGGGAAATTCATAATAACTAGAGATTAGAACTTGAAACATTTTTAAAAAAAATGCTCTCAAGGAGACATTTCAGTGAGGAGTGGCAGCTCAAATGACTGCAGAATGCAGTCCTGAATGGCAGGAAATATTAATCAACTTTAACTGGTTTAATGCTATTATGCAAGTGCACTCTTATTGTGCATGTGACATCTTTACTTACCGTGAGTCTGTGTGTTTACTCACTACAGCATTTTTTAGTTTTTTTCCCCACAAACAATTAGTTCAAAATATTGCAAATTAGGGCTGAATGATTTTACATAATTATTCTTATTTTGATTGAAAAATGTTAAAATGACTATGGTGTGATTTTCTTTGCAGGAATCTGCACCAAATATAGATTTTTCTTTTAAGTCTGTAGAATCTGATTTACAGGACAGGACATCTCTGCCTCATGACATTCATTAACTTAAAATTTTTGTGATATACATTTTGCTTCTATCAAATATTGCACGTCCTGCAATTTGAGAATTGCAGAAAGTCATATTGTGATTTTGATAAAATTCTAATTAACTGTGCAGCTCTACTGCAAATATATAAATATTGCAATACTTTCATCAGTGGCCATTCTGCAGGATGGATGGGAAGGTTTGGCAGGCCAGATGTGGCTCACAGACAGCAGCTTGACAATCTCTGCTCTTGTGGTATCTTATCATGCAGATAGTTTTGTTTCTCTTTTCAACACTGCACAATAGTGTGACCACAAACAAAATTCCAATAGTTTCCATTGTATTGAGGTAATAGAAGAAGGAACAGATCTCTTAAAACCAAAACTATCTGCATGGCTGAATACCACTCTGGGTAAGTCAGAAAATATGTTTCTGTGTGTATGTTAAAGCAAGACTGCGTAACGTTTGAAAGAACCGCTAACGAATTAGAAACACTATCTAGGACAATCAGCAGTTATCCTGCTACAGCCTCACTCGATCTGGTATAACACGTGTTAGCTAAAACTAGAAAACTTTAAATAGACTTTACTTAATAAACAATGCTGTCACACTATATTTTTGCATTTATACATTATTCTCAAATTGTGGCCACAGTGGTCATTGTTCACCAAAAGTTGTAGTCTCACAAACAGGAAATGAAGAAACAACTCGGATGGATGCAGTGTAGCGTTGTACATTTTATGGACACAACAACTAACTGATTAATTGAGAAAATGATCAACAGATTAACTGATGATCAAAATACTCATTAGTTGCAGCCCTAATGCAATGTGTAGTATTAATTAGCTACCCTAAATGTATTTTTTATTCATTTGATTTAACTGTGGTGATGCCGTCTTCCATAACTGTCATGTATTTCAGCACTGTGTGGTTATTTGCTGCCCTTCCTTTTCTTTTCAAATCACATGAATTAAGAGTGTCACACAAACAATTTTTACAGTGTAAGAATCAGAAAATACATGATGTAGTAAAAATGAGAAAAGAGTAAGCGACCCAAAAAAAACAAAAAAAACAAAAACAAGTATTTCATAAGGAACTACACCCTAAAAAGCAAGTATTTCATCAAGTTGTTGTAAACTATTAGCTGCATTTTATTTCCCAGGAGAACAAAGCAAGTCTCACTTCAGCTTTGAACAAATACAGTTTTGTTTTTTTTTGTTTGTTTTTTTTTTGTTTTTTTGTTTTTAACAGAAATGACACTGATGCTTTTATTTGAACACCGATAGTAAAATCCTCTGTTGGAGTGTAACTGTTTGTATGTTGGCCTGAAAAAACCTTTTGCCTGTCTGTGTTTTATATCTGCACGTGTGTGTGTGTATGTGTGTGTACAGTCAGTGTGTTTGTACGTATGTGCTGTTGAGGGAGTGGAGAAAAACTTTGTTGCAGATCGTCTGTCTGTTGGGTTACTTGAGGTAGAATGAGAGATTAAGAGACTGAGGGCGACTGAGGTTTAAATGAGGTCTTTGTGTCAAGGCATACTGGTAATGTCAAATACAGATCAGAAATGCACAACAAACACAGCACAATAATTATTACTGAGTAGACTGACAACATGTTCCTGAATAGTTTTGTACCTGAGGTTTCAATATGGTGTAAAAGCACTGTAATAGCAAAATCCTGAGTGTGGTAAAATGACATGTCAACACTGATGTTGACTCAAGTATATATGAAGGATTTCTATCCAAAATGAGACATCCATTAAAACCTTTGGGTGCTTTTTAAAAAAAAAAAAACAGCTGCTGGCTGGAAGGAAAATAAGATTTTCACTGAGGTTATTAACCAGTACTCATGCTTATATTGACATTTGAGCGTTACATAAGACATTTCTCCCCTCCCACACTGGATATTTCATTTTGGAATAAACCCCTTCATGTCTACTTTCATAATAATGACTTCAGAGCACCATGTTTATATTGTAACATCGCTAAAAATGTCACCGTCTTGCTCCCGTTTCATGAGGATTCATGACACTTGATTTAGAAACATGTTTCAATAAAACCGTTAAGTTTGGTTCCTTTTTTCTTGAAACCCCCCTCTCATTTTAGCCTGCAGACCTGGCCCCTCTCCACACACGCACGCATACACGCACATGCACACACACACACACACAAACACACACACGCACACACACAGACATGCAGACACACACAGACACACTCACTGAGAGGTTCAGGAAAGCAGGAATCCTTAAAGGTATACTATGCAGGTTTTGCATAAAAACAATGTATAGACAGATTGTGAGGTTTGGATTCTCTAAAATCATAGCAACTAGGTATTAATGATTAATCACTAATAGATTAATCACTGTCAAGAATTAAAATTGATTCAAAATGTATGTTGTTTATAATTGTATATTTGTAAGCCTACCATTTCTCCAGAGCTTGTGCTTGATGAATTCATGTTTCATGTAACTAATGTGCCACTAGAAAACTGAAACTGAGAAAAAGACAAGTGTTTTGTGTCTTGTTAATTTGCTCAACTACCAGTTAGCGAAAAAATGCACAAACTTTGCAGCCCTAGTAGCAACAATTACATTGCCGTCTCTGTCTCTCTCCTCTGCCCTCTGTGTCATAAATGTGTAAAGAGCTGCAGGTTTGTGTGTCTGCTTGACCAAGCGTGGAGCTGAGATCCACACACACACTAACCGCTGTCAAACAATTATAAAATGATGTTATATTTCTCCAAATAACTGCTTTGTTCTCACTAACACTGACCACCACTGCTTTCTACCATTTGCTTGTTGAGCTGGTGAGAAGGGGACAACTTTGATGGTGTGTTTACAAATTTAAACAGACAAATCCTGCATGGTATACCTTTACATGTTAAATAGTTTAACATTTTCTGAAACACGCTTCTTGGCTTTCTTGCCTAAAATTAGATGAGAAGGTTGATAAACAAAAAAAAAATGTCTGGCAGGATTAGAAACAGTTGGCCTCAACTCCGTCCGAAGGTAACAAAACCCACCTACCAGCTCCTTTAAAACTCAAAGGCACAAGACCCCCGTAAAAACAAAAACTGTAATTTTTACACTTTGGTTTGTGTACAGTTTAAACTAACAAGATATAACATGTCAACTAATAAGATTTAGAGGTGCTGGTAGGAAGGTTTTATTACCTTTCGACAGAGCCCGTTTTAGGTCTTTGCGCTAAGCTAAGCTAATCAGGGGTTGGCAATATCCTAAATGGCCTTAATATGCTAATTTTCAAGCTCATACTTTTATTATTTTTAAATACTAGAATAAATTACATGCTTTCATGTTTAAAAAACATAGCACCTCTATTCACCCTTTGAAACATGACGTTTTAGCTTCTGTCTTTTTGAGTAAAACGCGCCAATTCCAAATTAGCTGCACATGATGCAAATGTGTTACACTGTGATGTCAGCAAGTAACAGAACAAAGGCTGAATTACAAACAACGAATTTCAGGCAGTTCAGGAGGACTTTGGTCTTTGTGACTCTGCAGACCTTTTACAGGCACAGAAAGCTATATAATTCAGTAAAAGAAAGGGAAAACCCCAAAAATACATAATTTAGTCACTTAAATATCTACCACACAGACATAAGAGTGGTATCAATTTTCTCATCAAACTTGAACAAGCGTGTTTCCCAAAATGTGAAACTATTCCCTTAAAAAAAAAGTCATATCCAAAGATCAAATCCATCAACGTTAAAACAGAGTTTGTTCACCAAACTCTTATCGAGAACCAACAAAACCAGGGTACAGTATCAGATAGATCGGGAGAAGAAACCACTGTCTGTGAAGATGTTTTTTGTGTGTTTGTGAGTGAGTGTGTTCCTGAATCCCCATCACAGATAGGAGTCAGACTGAACCCCTGTTTGTTTGAGGCCAAACCTTGAGGTAGGCAGAGAGGTACGTATCCTATCTACTCCCCTTCCTCCTGCGCTGGGACCTGAGATGTCGCGGGCTCAAGCTGCGAGGGACCCTCCTCAGCCTCTTCTAAAGGGCCCTGAAAAAAGCAGGGGACCAAAACCAGTTGGTCATTTTGTCTGTTTATTGTCTGATCTGTGTCAGTTCGGTGACTCATCGCGCACACGGTTATGAATCAAAAAAGAGAATACAAGAATGAGTGTTAAAATTTCATTGAGCTATTGCGTGAGGAGAAGTAGGTCCAGCTGTCAGAACAAGAAATGTGAGGAAGACGACGGTTATGTCAGGAAACCAAGAAGACAGAGGAAGAGAACAGTTAGATCAGGTTTCCCCTCTCTACATTGACTCATTCTTCCCCTTCGTTTGCGTGTGTCTGAGAAAGGGAGTCTGCATCAACGGTTTCAGTTCTTGATGCATCTTTGACAAACTGCTCAGCGCAGAGGATGCGATAAGACAGACGAGGGGCATCAAGAGACCTGCCTGCTTTGGTGACAACTGTTGTGCAACGTTGTCGTTTGAAACGTGAACAAGATGGCTAAAAGAACCAAAGTTTCTCAGAAACACCGGCCTTACGTTCACCAAAGCTGGATGCCACAAAAGGATGTACGAGGTGTATCTGGGGAATTCAGCACCACCATCTGTGCATTTCCAGGAACGCGTCATATCCTCAAGAAGTCAGTTTACGTAAAGCACAAGGAACATGTGCATCAGTTGTTTTGCTATTTAAATTAAATGTGTCACAGAAGCTGCAATTTTAGCAGTTTTATACTTGTCTGATAAAAACAGTTTACCAGGATTCAAAGGTCTATTTCGCCCATAATAACACAGGGATTTACTGGAATCAACTAACCTTCTGACCTTAACTTAATAAAAATATATAAGTTTCAGTTTTAAGTAAATTCAACTTACAAGTTCTAATATTTATTTTCAGAACTTGTAAAAATGAGTAATGAGTCAGAACATTATAACCTAGAGTCTTTTGACTTGAAATGATGAATCAAATGAATGAACTGTACAGAGTTCAATTAACTTATGAAGTTAAGTCTCTAAAAAACATGATCAGCATATAACAGACTTCCCAGCATGCATTGTTTGAGAGTCATGACTCTTCACCGTCTCTTCCTTTTATAGTTTGAAGAAAAATAAATGATGATATTGTTTGTCAGTTTGACTGGATGCTGCATTGGCCTTTGGATCATACGTCAAGGAATGAAAACGGGTAGCTGCTGTTTTTGTGGATAAAAAGCTCTATAACTTTTAGAATTAAGAAAAAAAATTTCTTTCTTCTCCACGTAGATCATAAATCCTTGAATATAACAAAACTTACTGAAAGGGGTTGAGAAATAAACATTATAGTGCTTTCGATCCAGAAAAATGCAGCTTCCATTCGTTTACAGGCCAGTCTTGCCTGGTCCAATATGATGGCGACGTTTATTTATCACAACAATGAGCCAAAGCAGCATCAAATTATATACGTCTACAATCCTGATGGCCATTTTTTAGTCTTCCTGTGTGTGATTTAAGGCCTTTGCCGGAGAGCTGAAGCTGGAATAGTTTAGACTTGTATGGTTTTGCATTAAAGCACACTAGTTTCTATAAGAAAAGACAAATACAAAACTGCTCAAGAATGCTTTGAGGAAGGCAGAGTAGCATCCTATTTACTTCCCTTCCTCGATGTATGATGATGATTACACAGTACATGCTGAACCAGTGAAAACAACTGGAATCATGAAGGTAATGGGTTTGTTGGCTGCAGCACCACTACACATATATAGTGGACTCAAAGGGCTTTTAAATGTAGTTAAGTTTTGATTCTGAACATGAGTTCTGTGTTTAACACAAGTGTATGACATGAATAGTTGCAGGAGATCATCTCTGCACATCAGCACTGCTTTTACATCATAAATGAACTGATATTAGTCAAAAGGTAAAAGGTGTGACACAAAATGAGATTTCTGTTTAACTGAAGCAGAAGTTTCATTCATAGTCACAAACTTATCTTCAGTTTGATTAAATACTAACTCATTAGTCTGGAGTCAAGGGTAATTATTTCCTTTGTTCAGCACTTTTTAAACTGTTCATAAGCAACATGCATGAAATCATTTTGTTCTGCACAAACTCAGATTTAAGTCTGACTTACTATAAAGCTGTCAAGAACCCAAAATACAAGAAAAGTAACACAAGTGCTTCAAAAACTGCACACATCTTTAGTGACAATTGCTCAAAATCTTATTATAGGTTGCAGAAAAAGATTCTCTGGTTTTCTGTAGTGCAGCTAAGGCTAATGATTAATCATTAATCGATTAATTGCCGTTAAGAATTTAAGTGATTAATAATGCATGTATAACAATAGCATAACAGTAATTGTGAATCATTTGACATTGTTTTGTGTGGCAGCACCATTTGTCAAATAAGGAAACTTAAACTTAGAATTAAAATAAGAAAACAAATTAATTTTCAAATTAATTATCAAAGATTAATTGATTGCTTGCATTTTTAACTATCACTTAAGGAAAAGGAACAAAATTTGCAACCCTAACTGCAACTGGTGCACAACACTTTAAGTAAAGTTTTACCTTTTACCTTAAGATCCATTTAAATCAAATCACAGCAAGTTTTCGGTTGAGGGAACCTGTTACTTCAGGTGCTTCATCAAAACAAAACTGGACCTCCCCTCTAGCTTTTAAAGATTTCGTTTTCCTCACCTGCTGCTCTTCAGTTACTTCTTGAACTACTTTCTGGGGCTGTGAAAAAAAAAAAAAAGAGGGAACAGAGTTAATTAAACACGTTGGTTAATCGTTGCCTTCAAGGTGTACAGCTGCAGCAGCAGACACCTTGGAGGCTTTGGACACACATTCACATTCAGCTCCATGATGTGTCTAACTGTCAACGATTGCTCCATACCCATTTCCTCGGTCGCCCACGTGGTCGTCGCTCCCCAGCGGGCTCTACTTTCTGAGAAAGAAGAGATGAATGGTTAAAGGGAGGTTTCAGATTTTTGCAATCTTGTCACACTGATCACTAACTAAGATTAAGAAGTTATGTTTTCATTTGGGGTTTACAGTTTTTGAGACGTTAGCAGCAGAGGTTTTTAACTGCTGCAGCTCCTGCACGTCAGTCAGGAAGATTTCTCTCAGGAGCTACAAAAGTTTTATTCTACAAACTGAAGCAATAACGACCAAAAAAGGTTCTACAGGAATCCTCCACAAGAACAAGTTGTACGCATCGTTTAGACTTTGAAAGTTTATCGATATAATTATATGAGAATAGACATCTTGTTTGATGTTGGATATATTTTTACTGTGACATGGTTTGAGTGTTGTCTTTGCCTGGTTTAAAAGGCTGAATTAAAGCAAAGTGATGTGATTTTCTGAACTCACCAACCTGTTCTAGCTGTTCTCTTATTTCCCTTTATACACTTAGTCATTATATCCACATTACTGACCAAAAATCTCATTGTGTTAATATTTTGTGAAACCACCAATAGTCAATTTTGTTATATATTAAAACAGGTTGTTTATTTGATTTTGTCCATGTCAGCCCTAGCAGAGTCATAATTGTCAACAGCTACAAGGAAACTACAATCTTTAGTGATTAACAGGGACAGAAATGTCTTTTCTCTCATCATTAAACCATCCTCTTAAACATCAACATGCACTGCATAATTCTGTGTTCAATAAAATCCTGATTTTACATCTATCTGAACTATCAGTGTCTATCTGAACAAACATGAGGAACTCTCACAGCCAGAGTAAAATGATTTTAAACCACTGAATAGTAAAATGCACATATTTATGGCAAATTTTGCTTTTCTATATTTGCTTCTCCAGGAAGAGAGATGAAGCTGGAAAACTGCTTTTATTCTTTAAGTCTCTTCTGTGTCTCTCCTAATAAAACAAAATGAATGAGAGAAATATGTGTTATCCATCTACAAATGCTCAGGCAGCTCAGATCTCCTGATGTGAACAGACAGCTGACAGCAGGGACAGAAGCTACAAGAACTTTCCCTCCTGATACAAAATTTTTCTGAAAATCCTCAGATTTTAACATTTTCCTTGATTTTAACAACAGAAGATCGAACAGCACTTCAGTGGATTTTTATTTTTTGTATGCTAAAATAAAATAAAAATAATAATATTAATAATAATAATAAAACTCAATAATGATACAAACAGTGATGTTGCTGACAGACATGAGTGCATGTTTGCACAAGTGAATGTACATTGAATAGCTGTCATCAAAAATGATGACATACAAAACTGACAAATATAATTTTTAGCTTTTAGCAGAGTTTTGGACTCAAGTCATGTGACTTAAACTTGAGTCAAGTCTCATATTTAATGACTTTTGACTGGATTTGACAAAATCAAAAAAGACTTGCAAGTGCAACTTGACCTTAAACACCAATGACTCGTGATTTCACCTGGACTTGAGCCTGTCGACTTGAAACAACAATCAGCTTCCTAGATCCACTTTGTTTTTGTTTGAACCAAGCCAACCGCGTCCAATCAAGTTGCAGGAGAGACCCATGAAGAACTAATGTTACGTTACTGAGCTCCAGTTTGAAAAATTACACCAAAGATTTAATTTGCCTATAAAAAACTGTGAGGTCCTCAACAAAACATGAATTGCTGTGAGCAAAACGTTCAGGTCAAATATTACAACTTCATTTGAAGTTACACAAAGCAGAGTAAGTCGAGGCTCTGTTGTTAAAATGGCATTAGATTTGATGAAGAGAGCATTATGACTTGTTTAGGACCTGAAATTCAAAGTTCAAGACTTGGCACTTGACTCGCTTGTCTTGACTTGGAACTTGAGATTTATTTGTTATTTGTGAAACAATGACTTGGGTGAGAAATGATTTGGGTGTAAAATGGCAAACTCCAAAGTATCTGTCATGAACTAAGCACAAAATTTCCCTCTTAGGTGCACTACTTATGCTTAAGTATAAAGTATATGATGTAAATATAAAGTGACAGACAGAGAAATCACAGTGACACTTCATTTATACGACATGTGATATCTGTCATTCCTCAGAATAATAACTGCTGCCTTTGCACTGACCGGTCCGTCTTTAAACACTGACCCAGAGGCTGCAGCATGACACAGAAATACCGCAGTGATTTAATACCAGCTTGTCTTTTCAGCTGATGTCTGCCCTCATAATGACTGCTGATTGTCTTAAAGCGTCATCCAAAAAGACATAAATCTTTGGGCATATTTGATGTAAAACTCTCAGATGCATCTAATACAGATGTTCTGGAAAGATAAAAAGATCATATCATAGTATTTTATGAGCATGTGCGCTGTGCAACCATCAGCTGTAAGACAAACATGTTGTCTGTTACTGGTCTCAGATACGTTTAAATTCACTAATGATTAGTTCTTTCTCTTCTAGTGTCAGGATACTTGCAAGAGCTGCAACCGTTTGTGTTGCTCACAGATGACACAAATATTTCAGGAGATGACTAAAAAACTTTAGCAGAAAGGACTAAATGAAACGGTCAAACTTAAATGTTGGTTCGATGTAAATAAGTTATCCTTAAATTTGAACAAAACTAAGTTTATGTTTTTTGCTCATCAAAAAAGTTGTTTCACTGATTATATAGCGAGTGTCTGAATTTAGATTTTTGGGTGTGATAATGGATGAGAAACTGTCATGAAAGCTGGTGGCGTCTTAGATTATTTCTGTTTTGAACAAAGAAACATGAAACAAGAAACTCGATTACAAGCCAATGCAGATTCTATACTGTTAACTCATTTTGCCATATTTTAGTTCCTGTCTGGAAGTGTGGGACAACATGTACATGACCAACATTAAGCCATTGTTTATGTTACAGAAGACAGCAGAGTATTACCATGAAATCTACAAAAGTCCAAAGAAGAAAACTTGATTTTAAACATCAGTAAGGACTACTTACTTCATACAGATGTGTATGTGAGTGGTTGGTGTTAAACTGGGGAATTCTCTACAGAATTATTTAAAGGGTTGAGATTATACAAAGGTAACAAGTTAATATGATGAATTATTGTGTGATTTGTTTTTTTTTTACTGTATGTATTGGTTGTTAACGAGGTTGTCATGGCTATCAATGTTATCTCAATTTCACGTTTGGATCAACATCTGTCAATTGCAGTGTTAAGAATACTGAAGCTATTAAAAATATAAAAGAAATGTTAAAAAGAAAACTGAATAATAAAGGTTGAGAGGTCATTTTGGGACCTCAGTTTTTAGTCTTTGTTGTCATGTCATTGATTTTGTTTCCTTTTTGCAGTGATGGAGGATAGGTTATCATTTCTTGTGTACATTTTATATACTTATATGTTAGTGTTGTATCAAGGATTGAAATTCTAGTACAAGTATTAGAAGGGGCAGGTAAAACAAGATTCATCTTCTCCCTGCTCCTTTTCATTCATAAGATGTGAAAACGGATTTATGTAGCGATTGTGAACAATATGGCTGAAACTAATGATTGTTTTCATAGTTGATTAATTGGTCAATTATTTTCTTGATTAATCAATTAGTTGGTTGGTCTATAAAATGTCAAAAAATGGTGAAAAATGGCAATCAGTGTTTCCCGAAGTGCAAGTTTACTGTCATAAAGGTGTATAAAAGAACTAACAAATATTCATATTTAAGAAGGTATAATCAAAGAATTATTACTTTTTTCTCAAAAAATGACTCAAACAAATTAATCAGTTATATCAGTTTTCAGTTGAGCTGCAGTTAGAGCTGCAACGATTAGCCAATTAATTGATTATCAATTGATTACTAAATTAATCACCAACTATTTTGTGATTGATTAATTGGTTTGAGGATTTCTTTTAAAGAAATAATATCATAATTTTCTGATTTCAGCTTCTTATTTTTGTGGTTTCTTTACTCCTGTCTGATAGTGAAGGGAATATTTTTGGGTTCTGGACAAAACAAGACATTTGAGGACGTCACTGAGCGTCATTTTTCATTACTTTCTGACATTTTATAGGCAAACAACTATTAATCCATTAATCGAGAAAATAATCAACCAATTAATCAACTATGAAAATAATCATTAGTTGCAGCCCTACATTTAATAATCGATTAATCATTGCAGCTCTCGTGAACGACTTTGTATGGTTTTTCCTTTTTCTGGACATGAGCACTACATGAGTTGAACAAATAATGAAATGAAATAGTTTAGAAAAAAGGTGCCATAATTCTGTAATTTAGTTGCAAATAAATATCTATAATCTGTATATTTTGGATCAGTTTCAACCTTCTGTGCAAGTCTGGTGCCTTTGTTCTTGCTGCCTTTTGGTCGTCCTCTCGGTCGCTTTGGAGTTGGTGGTCCAACAGGCTCCTGTAGAGACAGACCAAACTTAGATCCAATAAATAACCAGTAAAAAAAACTTTTGTTCGCATGTTTTCCACAGTGATATAATCAACTAGCTTTGTTTATGAGAATGACTTTTTAGTTTTTTCAGTTAATACTTGATAATTTGAGGTCAAATTCATCTTTTAAAGTGTAATGTTGTACCTGCTGCTGTTTGCGTGGCCGCCCCCTGCCCCTGCGCTGAGGCTCAGGAGGTGACTGGGCAGTGCTCGGCTGGGGAGACGGCTCTTTGGTCCCACTGTGACTCATGCCTGTGTCTGTCCACCTGCGTCAAAGAGTGTGGGCATCCAAGCTTGGAGGAGCGGCCGCGAAGGCTTAAAGAGGAGGAGACCTGAGGATCAGGAGCTGCAGATGTGAGCAAAGCAAAAAAAAAAAAAAAAAAGATACTTTTGAATGCAATCATCTTGGAAGAAATTGGGATAAGCAGCTCTATTAAACCACTTCAAATTGTTGTTGTTTTTTTTGCAGAATTACCACAGTGAGTTTCCTAATGTATCAATAAAAGGAAAATTCAGATTCACACTCAGAACTCTTTTCCAGGAGCAAGCGTGGGAACTGCTCATACATAAGCCTTGGCAGCAGGTTCATCGGAACACAGACAGGGGTCTGGCAAACGCAGGGAAACATGAGAGTGGTGTCCAGCGACTAAAAGTAGCACAGATATTCACAACTCAATCTACCATCCAAACTCTGCATCTACTGTACTGCACGCTCCCTTTCCATCTGCCCTCTGAGTGGGATTTCTCAATGGAGTTGTGTGCATGTTGTATGTGTGTTGTTGCACGTCTGATGCTGCTGCTACTTTTACTGTCGAACCCGTGCAGCTGACACAAACAGTTCAGAAACACACACACACACACACACACACACACACACACACACAAATGTGCTGCATGGAAAATCTGGAGAGAGTCACTACAGTATGACAAACTAGTGTCAAATCTCAGTTTGCAGCCTATAGTGAACTTTAGACCTGCAGTGATTAGTCGATTAACTAACTGATCTGCATAATCGATTAATCATTCACATTAATTCAAAGGCAAAAATGCACATTTTATAGTTCTGACTGCTCAGCTTTGAAGGTTTGCTTCTATTTGCTTTTAGTAAACTGAATACCTTTGGGTTTTTTTAAATCACAGAACACATCTGATGACATGACCTTGGGACTGGGGACCTTGGGAAAACTGTGAAAAATATCTATTGCAATTTCTTTGACATTAAATTGGCCATGTCAGCAACCGATTTGTCAGGAAAATGTCTTGATCTGTCAATACCTTTTCAATTAATTAATTGTCTAGTCAATAAAATCTCAGAAAATTGTGAAAAAAATGTCCCTAACAAGTTCTTAAAAGGCTTGTTTTATTTGACCAACAGTCCAAAACCAAAAGATATTCAGTTTACTATCACATAAGACAAAGAAAGTCAACAAATCTTCACATTTGAAAACCTGAGACTATAGAATAGTTGGACTTTTTCCTTGAAAAATGACTAACAAGAAGTGTTTATCACAGGAGTGTGCAACTTTAAATGCATGAATGGACATTGTAGAGGACATTTACAAAATGGAGAAGATAAGAGCACATGTTAACCATAAACTGGAATTATTTGTGTCATACAGTGTAAAAAGGGATAACTATGTAAAACCCTGTAGATCAGACTTTATTTTTAGAAATCTATGATTTCATTGAATGTTAAGGAAAAGCTCACTCCACTGTACATAGTTTTACTGTTTTTGTTTTCCTTTATATTTGTTATAAATCATGTTTGAGACAAACATAAATGGATGATGATATGCACACAATATGTGAAACTCACTTCATGTAAAAGTGTTTGCTGGATGCCAACAAAAAAAATTATAAAGAGAGAAAATGACTTAAACTATTAATGAATTATCAATATAGTGATTAAATTTCTGTTGGTTGACTAATAAGTTAATTGACTTATTGTTTCAAAAAGGCTAAACAATTTTTAAAGTATGTAACTGCAATTATGACTGATTGTACTATTGTGATATAATTAGAGGGAATTATCTTTTTCTCATCAGAATCCTCATTTTCATTGAAAAACAAATTAAAATGATTATGCTGTGATTTTTATGGCGATCTGTACCAAACAAATGTATTTTCTTAAGTCTGTAGAATATGATGTGTAAGCCAGGACTTCACTGCAGCACAACAATACTTTAATTTAAATGCTAAATTTTGTACCTTTTTGTTTGGTTATATTTGTGGTAGAGCTGATGTGATTGGTTGATGAATCAATTAGTTAACTGAATGAAAATTAATTGACTATTTTGACAAATGATTTATTGTTTCAGTCATTTCTCAAGCAAAAGTGTCAAACATTAGCTGGTTCAAGCTTCTTAAATGTGAGAATTTGCTGCTTTTCTTTGTCATTTATGATATTAAATGAAGAGTCTTTGGGTTTTGGACTGTTGGTTGGACAAAAAGCTTTTTGAAGACATGACTTTGGGCTCTGGGAAATCGTTATGAGTATTTTTCACTTTTTTTTCTAACACTTTATTGACTAAAAGATTAATTGTGAAAGTAATCTGCAGATTCATTGATAATGAAAATGATCATTAGTTGCAGCACTAATTTCTGGTAACTTTATGAGCATTTTATGTGTCTCAGTGAGAACCAACGGGGATTTCAGCATTGATTTCTAGTTGAAAACTGGTTGATATTTGGTCTGAACATCTAAGACCTCTTTTCAACAAATTAAAATGTAGTTACAACATCAACCTGTCACAAAACACAAATTTGTTAAATCATTTTGACAATTTGCTCAGCTGAAGGTTGAAAGAGAGACTAGGTATATTAATTGCTATGGAGATTTTTCTCCAAGTTCTTATTTTACTGGCAGGTGAAATCTGGTCTACACAAAGACATAATTTCAACACAGTTAATGTTTCATACAAAATGTCATAAATTCCATGAATATGAACTAGATGTGTGGTGTCAACAAGAAGTTTGCAGAACATCGTAATGGGAGAAATTGTGAATGTGAAATAAAGAAATTATGCTTTTTTTCTGTTGCCTTACGCGCATGCGCAAGTACTTAGTCCTATGCACCAGGAAGTTCAATAAAGCATGACAAAAACCAGTGAATGAGCAGGTAGACATGTTGGATCACTGGGTTGTACACAGGAGTGTCAACCAGGTACCTGGGCAGTGAGTCGTGTATGTGGTGATTTCTTTTTGGTTTTCACATGAAAAATTTGGTTGTCGTTTCTTAGTTACACTTTGCAGAGGATGAAACAGGTCACATTTTATTTTCATTATTGTTGATCATTTTCTTGATTATTGGATTAGTTGTTTGATCCATAAAATGTCAGAAAATCAGACAAAAAAGTTTAACGACTATATTTTATTTCCCAGAATCCAAAGTGATGTCCTCAAATGTCGTTTTGTTCACAACTCAAAGATGTTCAGTTCAATTCATATAGAAGTAAAGAAACCAGAAAATATTCACATTTAAGAAGGTGAAATAAGAGAATTTAGACTTTTTTCTTTTTTTTAATTACTTAAACTGATTAGTTAACAAACAAAGTAGATGATGATTAATTTATTGGTCATTTAATAATCAATTAATTGTTGCAGCTCTAAAAAATCTTTACTTTTAAACCTATTTTGAACATCTTTTCACTTGTGACGATAATCGTCTTTTAAACGTGTTTTTTAAAAGGAAAATGCTCAAGTTGATCCTCTTTCTAAATTCAAGTTCTTTGGAAAAAAAACCCAACAACATTAAAATACCAATGATAGCTTGCTGTGTCAAAGCCTTGATGTGATTGTAGACTTTATATATTATATATATCGGCCGATTTCTAAAAAAAAAAATTAAATTTCTTTTAAACAAATTTATTTCTAAAATCGGCATTGGTCGCAAAAATCCAACACTGGTTGGGCTCTCGTAAGTAGCCCACTAGATTGTTTTTATTTTGAAAATAAACAATATATGTTGACTGTAAATTGGCCGTAAGGTTGGTAACGTCCCAAAGTGGTGGTTTTCCACCCAGTCCAGCTCTGTGAGGAATGTGCCAAACACTAATTGCCAACACAGCCTATCAAACCGGCCGCACCGAAGCAGGAAGTCGGAGTAATTTGAGAAATCGACGTCCTCTCTGCTGCTAAAACGATTTAAAACCCAAACGAGACGCACGACGTCGTTCCGTCGCTGCTTTTTTAAACTCATTTCGGACCAACAACACAACAAGAAGCGTCCCGCACTACTTCTTCTTCCCCGTCGTCCAGCCTCAAACTCGTCTGTGTTTGCCAGTCAAGTACGACGGGACTGAATGTACTTTTTTTTTGCATATGGGCGGCAATTGCGAGCATTAAAAACACACACATTTACAGCCTCTAACAACGGTGCGTAAAAGACTCCTGCAGTTCAAACCTTTCCCGACTTCGCTCGACTGAAGTGGCACATGGAAAAACAACAGTCGAGGCCAGCACCACCACTGTTTTAACGCGTAAAGTCTCTACAACAACATCCCCCTGCTCCCATCACTTGCGCAATCCATCTTAAATGTGCTGGGTTTTTGCAGAAATAACATGTGCAGGATAAAGTGGACGAACTGAAAGCTGCAAAAAGTTTGCCAAAGCAAGACAAAGGCGAGGAAACACAGGTGCAAAAGCTCTCCTTTCAGACCAGCCTCAACATATACACATACATACATGCATTCAGACTATAGGCTCCATGTTCAGGCTCAGTAATCCTGCTCATGCACAATGCAGCGGAGAGCGCAGAGAAGGCGCTGAACTTACCTTGAGTGGGTTTGCAGTTTTACCTGGAAGTTCACACACAGTCAGCTCACTTTGTGCTCCTGCACAACTATGAAAATGTTAGTGTATCGACCGTCTCATTGGCTGGAATGAAAGAGAAAATTCTCCCTCCCTCCCTCTCTGTTTTTCTCTTTCCTCCGCCTCCTCCTGCTCTAATCGGAAATGTGTGTGATCCCCCCAGACGTCCAGTCACGAAGACCCCAGTTGCAGTATAATTGGGGGTTGTAGCTGAGCAGTATGCATTACATACTTTCTCTATTAAACCATGTTTCAAGAAAGAACGAGGGGCAGGAGGAGGGTTGAGACAGAGGACCCCGCCCCAAAGGCTCCCCGGACCACCCACTAAAGAGAAGGAGAGAGGGAAAGAGAAGGAGAGAGGAGGGCATCAGACAGGAGGGTACAGAGAGTCTGGTTCCGGGGTTCCCAAAGTGGGGTCCGGGGCCTGGGAAGTTCCCCGCAGAACAGAACAGAAGAGAGAGAGAGAGAAAAAAAAAGGGTTCAGTAGAAAAATGATGGTGAGAGCACAGTGTCTAGACTGTGTCAGCAGAGGTTTCACCCACCTACATTGTTACAGAGATATAATTCTGTCAGTCATAACAAAGGACACAAGTATCAGATGAGGTTTCTGAGAACAAAGCTGTCTGATGTGCATTTGTTTTGGGGGAAAATGGTGCACCAGTTTGCTTCATTTAATCACGTATCACACGTAGAGCTGCAATGACTACTGGATTGATCAATTAGCTGTCAGCTACTAAAACAACTGCCAGCTTCTTTCATAATTGTTCTAAGATCGTTTTTTGTTTTTGTTTTTAAGAAAAAATATTCCAAATTCTTTGATGTCAGCTCCTCAAATGTTAATATTTTCTGTTTTCTTTACTCGTTTATGACAGTAGTATGAATATCTTTAGGTTGCGGACAAAACAAGACAGACGAGGATCATCTTTGGGCTTCTGCAAACACTGATCAACATTTTCCCCCATTTTCTTTTTGACATTTTATGGACCAAACAACTAATCAGTTAATCAAGAAAATGATAGAGAGATTAATTGTTAATCACAATAATGCTTTGTTGCAGGTCTAACTATATGTAATTATACATTGCACACATGCATGCACTTCAGTACTTTATTACACACATAAACAGCTGTAACATACAATCCATCTATCCTGTTATCACATCTCAGCATTGTTTTTAACTATTTAAACTGTTGTGCAACATTTTTATATACTGCACTTTTCGCACTGACACTGTTTACCTGCTCCATCCAAGTACCTTTATTTATCATATAGATACAGTAGATAGAAGATGCTGCCTCATTTATCTTGTTTATTTATCTTGTTTGTTATTCTCATGTTATCTTTTTATTCCTTTTTATCCTTTCATCTTTGTTTTTATTCTTTAATCCTTTGTCTTTTTATCCTCTTTTCTGTTGCTGCTGGTCTCTAAGAGTTACCAAATTTAATTCCCTTGGATGCCCACAATAACAAATAAAGTGTCATATGTGTGAGAAGTGACCGGAACAGACATATGTAAGAGCAAAGGGACAAATTTCCCGTTTAGTTCTCACTTGCAGAAAATGTAAAAAGTTCATTAGACACCATCTCCAGTCTTTTATTTGTCTATTCATTTTTTTCTCTTGAAGATCCTATGCATATTTTTAAAATTTCAAATATTAATAAAAACATCCACCCACTTCTAGAGTGGATGTGTTGTGTTTCTGGCATTAAATTCTCTCATTAGAGTTTTTAGATAAGTACAGATACTAAATGTACAAAAGTATAAACGTAACAATTAGACCTCTGAAGGACATTTCTACCATCTGTTTCTGTGCAAGCTTAACTGAACATCACCGTCTATCCACGATCAAGTCCTCCTCTCTGTCTGTTTCATCTTGTTCCGTCTTTTACAACATTTTTGTAATGTTATGTCTTTTATGTTGTTTTCGTCTTGTTCCATCTTTTAAATTGTTTTGGTCCTGCTGCGTCTTTTGCATCCATTTTGCCTCATTATATCATTTACATAAATTTGGTCTCATTGTGTCTTTTACGTTGTTTTGGTCTTGTTGCATCTTTTAAGTTGCTTTTGTCTTGTTACATCTATTGTCCATGATATGGACAGATAGATACACCAGGATTCATCTTTTCTGATTCATCTTTTCCATCCATTTAAAATCAATCTTAATGTTAGGAAGGCAGCACGCAATAAAGCAAAACAGAAATAATCAATGACACTCTTCCAATACATTAAAATGAAAGAAACAAGCTTGTTTTGAAAATGCAAGGAGTAGAATTTACAGATATTTGTGTCAAAATGTCGGAAGTAAAAGTAAAAAATAGTCAAGTAAATGACCTGAAAACTCTACTTAAGTAAAGTAACAAACTATTTGTCCTTTGTTACTTCCCACCTCAGTAATTTGATATTTTAATTTGATATGCCAAAGGAAACTTTTTGACTATGAAAAGCTGCTGCTGGTAACTTGTTGACACATATCTGATGAAGCTGATATAAATGTTGTGTGCGGTATAAATGCTGCTGATGGAGAAGACAAAGTAAGAGCAATGAGATCTGAGGCTTACGAGTACAGATAAATGCAGGCTCAGTATTTGGCAAACAACAGATAACTGTTGCCCTTTTTTATCTAATGTGTTGTAAGAGCTTATTAATGATTTATAAAGTGTTTACAGCCTAATTAATAACCTAACTAGGAACCATTTATAGGGGCAGTCTCATTGTAAAGTGGTACAAGATTTTTTATTTCTAAATATCAGCAAAAACACAAGAAAAAAACAGAATGTTTTGGAATAAAATCCTTCACCTGCACTTTGTGTAGCGTGTTTCTGTGTGGGTTCATGCTTTACATGATGCCTCCATTTGGCTGAATTACACCTAAAATATTTTCTTTCTTGGTAAATTTGCACAGACTGATAAATACAGATGGAAATGTTTGAACCGCAGTGAATACACATTCCAGGGACGGCTAATGCTGGACCGCTTGCTCATGGAGTCATGTCAGGTGAGCGTGCTGGCATGAGACCAACACATAAAGCTTTAAGTTACAAAGATGAAGCACAGGGCTGGGTTTTAAACCGTTTATGGTGTCAGTTTCATGATGTAAATGCAGATTAGATATCCAGGATGTTAGATTTTGAAAAGTTAAGAGACGGGGACAAAATGTTTACCTCATTCAGTCGAGACACAGGCCTTCATCATAAAATGCATAAAACAAAATCACAAAGAAACTATCTGCATATTTATGTTGCAGCATTTATTAAAACTTTTACTCAGATTTCTCAGAAACAGCAGTTGCTCAGAACCGGTAGTCATATATGAAATTGATTAGTCATCCACTATAAATATTACTAAATGAAAGTGAACAGAATGAGAATCATAACTGTCAACCTGTAATTTCCAAACGCTCTGTACAGCAGGAGGATAACTGACCATCATCAGCTTGAGACCTCTACACTTAGCTCCCATTTCTGCAAAACACAACATGTCAGTATCTTCTGATTGTCCAGACAAAAGGAAAAAATTTTGGTGTGAAAATGTCCATGAGACAGAAACAGAGTGGTGAATAAGACAGCGAGAGGGGGGGAGGGTTTGCATGAGAGAGAAATAGTGTGTGTGAGAGAGGGAGAGAGTTCAGTGGCCTTCTGCAGGCTGGTGTGTCTGAGATTCGGTTGGACTCTGATCTTGAGGTTTATTTAAGCTGAATTCCGTGGGCTCATCAGGACCGGGTTACAAAAATCCTCCTATAGAACTAGAAAGAATGTGCAGCGCATACAGTTCTGCATAAGGCACAAAGGCATGTCTTTAGAGGTGGGGGCAGGCATCAAAAGACAGGCAGAGGAGGGATTTCTTTAGAGGCTGGGGGCAAAGAAGGTATTTCGGAGCTCCATTCAATGCCAGGGAGAGGAGGAGAGGGGAGGCGTACAGTTTTGTGGTAAAGGGTGCATTTCCAGGGGATGTTAGGAACTTAAAATGTATGCTGTAAACCTCCCCACACCTCCCCGGTTATTGGAAGTTACTCAGCTCCAGTTATTCTCCTCTGAACCTGAGGGGCTACAATTACTTTTTGTCCCTGTGTCCTTTTTAGTTTTTGGTGAATAAATAACAAAAACTGCCCAACGCTTTACTTTGAGTCCCTGCAGAAGCAGATTGCTGCCACGCCAGAAAAAGAAAAACAGATCAGTATCACATTATAATGTGAAAAGTTTATTGTTATAACAAGATATTCTCAGTTATTAAGGCATACAAACTGTTCTTGTTTAACAATATACTGTTTATCTGGTTAGAACGTGAAACATTTCATGTTAATGTAAATTGTAGTTGTAATGTGACATAACAATGTAAGATATCACATTTTACGGCTTTGTTAAAAATACTCGACTCTGATTGGTCAGTTACAGCAATGTCTGTTATTTCTGAAAAGAAGACTGTTGCTATGAATACACTTTTGATCATACACTCTGGAGCCGCAATAAAATGGTTGTGTCTCGAAGGGAACCTTTGGTTTGTGAAATGCTTGTGTTCTTCTTTATTGTTGGACACCTTGGATAAACTAATTATGTTTTATGATGTGCCAATGCTGTGTTGACCCAGATAAATCATTTTAATATCAATAAAATCTTTTTTTTGGTCAACTTGTTGATTTTTTTCTTGCTTACTTCATTAGCCATGAAATAAGCAGGATAATGTACAGCAAACGGGTCATTATTGTGAAATAAACCCCTTCAGGATGATTCACGACTCCTTACATAAGCTATCACGCTAAAACAATGCAAGTTATCACATTATAACTTAAAATATTTTATGTTATAACAAGATAGAATATTGTATAGAATAGTATATATGTATAGTATATTGTTAAACCAAGACAAGTTTCTTGTTGTAACGTAATAAATTTAATGTCATAATAACATGAAAATATCTTCTCATAAAGTAAAAATCATCTTGTTATGACAATAAAGTTATCACGCTATAACATGATACTGTCACGGCACACTGTCTCCCTATTGGCTGTCCTGCATGGCTGTCTGGTCGCACAGTGGGTGTTGGTTTGAAAGGGGCGTGCCAAAGGAATTAAAGGAAAGGATGGAGAGCAGCTGGGACCCCGAAGTGAACAGAGTTGTTTGTTTGGCTGCTGCAAGGAGAGGACCACGAAGCTTCTCTCTTTCTATGTAAAGTTTTGTTTCGAGTTAATGTCTGCGTTTTTTAATGTCCACAAAATGAACTGTCAGCGAAGCACTGGTGAAAAGTGGTGACAGGCCGAGGAGAGTAAAGAAGGCTGAGTGATGAGCATCAGATTTGGAGCTGGAGTGGAAAGGAAACAGGTGGACCCACACACTTAAACTATAGCCTGGCAGCAGAACGCTCATTCTTTCTTGTTGTTTCGACCGAGCTCTGGAAGCCCCTAGACGAGCGTATGCCAAGTTTCCCAGGGTTGTGTTGCCGTGGCAATACTGATCCGTTTTTCTTTTTCTGGCAATGGTAGCAACACGCTGCCCAAAGTCCCCATATTAAGCATTTATAAGCAGTATATATACATCTAATAAATGGTTTCTAACGCACTATAATAAGGAGACTTCAGTTTTATAAATGTATTTGTCAACGACTAGAACTCCTCTTGTGGTTACTCATAAGTGGAGGCTGCTGTAAAAACAGATAACAAATGAAAATAGAATAAAACTGCTGTAATAGTAGAATGTTTTCAAAGAAGTTAGAATTGCTGACAAATAGCAACACACATTAATTAAGACTTTAAATACCTTAAATCAGCTTATAACTAGATTATATTGTGTTGTAAACCATTTATTAAATGTTTGGTTTTTGCTCATAAATGCTTTAAAGAGAAAATTCAGCACATTTCAAGTGGATGTCCAGTCTAATAGTAAATGTAGTCAACTGAAGCAATAAATTCCTCAGTGCGTGCTATATTAACCAAAAGCTCACAGAGCGGTGTCACCACTGCCTGCATGTGTCAGGACACGTTGCAGGAATGGCTGTGACCTTCACACCCATGTTACCATGTTATCACCACCCTAGCCAGCTATTTCTTTGTTGGCAAAAACAGGTGACAAAAATATTTATCTGTTACACCTGTGGCTACCCAGAGTTGACTGGGAATCCAAGCTGCAACAGCCTGCAGTTCTTCCTTAACACCAGTTGCATCACTGAGACATCACTGGATTCGTTTTGCAGCAAAGTAACTCCGTCAATATATCACACACTGTGAAATTTATTGCTTCAGTTGACTATATTTACCATCAACACTGACAGGACATCCACATGAAAAGTTTTTCCTTTAATGAAAAATGCTGCACAAACTGTACAACTTTACTTACATTATTCTACTTACTTACACACACTTGCATCTCTATTTCTGTGATAATGTTTTGGGAATATATATGTCTTCTGCGCTTTCTGTCTGCTGCATTTTGGCTGCTGGCAACAAGGAATTCACGACCTTAAATGCCCCTGCAGATGCACACAGTTAGTTACTAAATATAAATGCACATAAAAATTAATTTAAAGCAGATATACTGTAACAAATTAATGCGCTGCCCTTGCATTTTCTTCATGAATCACAAGAGAGAGGCTGGATGAGTCTTTTTGATGATGTATTAATGTAATAAGATCTGAATATAAAGTTTGGTGTATTATTAATACTTTTAATGTAAAACTGAGAAGACAAAAATGTAAATGGTTAACTGGTCACGAGGGTTTCGACAGAAGGTTTGATCAGTCCCTGTTGGATGACAGTATGTGTCTCTAAGCCATCTCCATGACCTTCTTGATCCAATCCACATAAACGGAGACCCGGATGAAGATGTTGGGCTGCCCTGGGTGTCCGCAGCGCCTCATGGGGATGATCACGCCCTCAAGTACCCAGCAGTCCCTGTTCTGACAGGCGAGAGGGCCGCCATAGTCTCTCTGCAGACACACAGGAACAACACTCTACAGTCATTATTTGTCTCTGTTATGACTGACTGTCACTGCTGAGGTTGGAAACATCTTGCAGTCACATCTTGTCCAGTCCTCCTCCATTACGGACTGGACTCCATTATCCAAATGGTGTATGTGTTTGATTTATAGGAATGTATAAATAGCTGTATGCTCTTTACTTAGTGATTCACATCATCAAAAGATTTTCTTCGCCATCAGATCTGAAGTGTTAATGCTCGGCTCAGCAGGGGAATGCGCTTATTCTCTTTCTTGTCGAGAGTTAGATGAGAAGATTGATGCCACTCTCATGTTTGTATGTTTAATATAAACTATGGCCAGTAGTAAGTTAGCCTAGCATAAAACTGGAAACGGGAGGAAACAGTTAGCCTGGCTCTGTCCAAAATAATACAGTCCAGCCCCTCTGAAGCTCCCTGATTTACAGGGGTGGAAGTAACAAATTACAAATACTCAAGTTACTGTAATTAAGTAGTTTTTTGTCTGTACCTCTACTTGTACTTACAGTATTCATTATATTGTGTAATGTATTTAGTTATATTCGAAATCGTAATTGAGAACTGAGTACTAGTTGAGTTAATATCTAAACTTTTCATCTGCATTTTTGTAACCAATAAGATTATCTGGTTGCAAACAGGCCAATTAAAACCAGGACATATGGATGAAAACCTAAACGCTGCAGCGGGTTTAGAGTAAAGATGTTAATGATTACTCATTAATCAATTAATGGGCATCGAGAATTTAACCAATTAAAAATGTATCCATGAATATTTAATCAATAGTCTAAAAATGGCAGTAATGCACCTCATTAAATATTTTTTTTGTCTGGTGGAGCCATTTGCTGAAATCAAAACAGAAAAAAAATGAACGTGTTTTGTATCTTACACATAATTATTATTAATACATGTACATTACATTATACATTATACACATCATTGATGTTTAATGTATTTTATAGTATTTTTCTAACACCAGTATTTGTACTTGTAATTGAGTAATATTTTAGCATGTAACAGTACTTATACTTGAGCACAGATTTTCAGTTCTCTTTCCACCTCTGCTGTGAACCAGGCAAACTGTGGCAAGCTAAGCTTACTGGCTACTGGCTCTGGTGTCATATTTAGCATACAGACGTGAAAGCGGCATAAATCTTTTCACCAAACTCTCAACAAGACAGTAAATTAGCATATTTCCTTTAATGTCGCTGCACACTGCGGTAAATGTTTAAAAAATGGTCAGCGTTGGGCCTGTGGTGACCTACAGGTTAAGACGTGTTCCTTACTGACCTCAACGTCCCTTGGTCCTCATTTATAAAATTGACCTCCAAGCAATTTTGATCGTAATGTATAAAAAGTAAGTTCTGCTGCTAAGTGTCTCTCACAATACAACAATAAAAGAAGACGTAGATGTGAAGTGGCGTGGAATTATGGGAGCTGCTATCTTCAAATCATATCCATGGATGAGGTAATGTTTAAGTTTTATTCATATTCCTCAACTTCCTTTGTCACCGTCTGATGTATCTAATGTATCTCCTGTTTTCCTGGAAGGAACAGCTAGCAGGAAATGCACCTTATAGATTTCTCTGCGTTTGAACAATGTTAATAACACCAACAAGCATACGGCTTAACAAAACATATAACATATTTATAGGTTTTTTTTGACGTTTTTTCATGTGTAAATGTTATATATTATGATTTTAACTGACTACTGACTTATGTAAAAAAAAAAAAAAGACAACTATTATTTATAAAAGCAGTTATTTATAAGATTTTACTTTGATGTGGAAATGATCTTATCTATTCTCTCATTTTATTTGTGCAGGATTATATAAGGGGAAATTGCTGATTGTGAGGCAGGTGTTTATTTTTTTAAGTTTTTTAAGTTTTAAGTTAATCTGAGATACACATAAACAACAGGTGCATAAATTACAAATGGGCTTAGAACCTATGCAAACAAGTTTTTTTATGCTCAGTATATTTTTAAACAACGTAAACACACCATTTGAAATTACTTAAACTTAAGCTAAGTTCATGTATAAATCTAAGATTTTTTTCCTGTCTGCATCTCTACAATAACCTAATGAAGGCAAAATGCAAAAAGAAATCTTAAAAATAAAGTAGTGAATGAAGAAACTATTGCAGCTCCAGACTAAAAGATATTTCACTCAAAATAAACAATAAAGCTTTTAACCTCTTTTGCATGAACACCTACCTCACAGGCGCCTACCCCGCCCTGGAACGAACTCGTGCACATCTCGTTCTCCCGAACACGACCTCTGAAGTATTTGTTGCATTCCTTGTTACTGAGAACCGGTATGTGGGCCACGTTGAGGACAGTCTCATCTCCAGTGCCTTGAAAAATAGTGAGGAGGAGGAGTAGGAATGAGTTAGCAGCTAATGTGTTCAGAGAGATGGAGAAAAGAAGAGGAAGGTGGACAGATGTTGAAGGCTGCTGGAAATAGCAACGCCATCTGTTGCTCAACGGTCTGAATAGTTCTCTCATTTAGAAGCAGCATTACTTCAAGGGCAGAAACAAGATGCTTGTTCTAAGGAAGTCATCTAGTATTAATTATTGTAATAGAGGCATATTGTCATGGCATGAAACGCAGCGTGTAGTGAATTTAATGCCAAGTTATCACTTCCAAAGGATTATACTTGCCTCTTGTCTCACCCCATCCTGCGATCTCACAGGTCGTCCCCTCAGCCACAATGTAGCGCTCAGGAGGGAGGCAGATCTGTGAGACACGCTCATTAAACTGGGCAGGGCTAAAGAAAAGAAGAGAGGGTCAGGGGGAGATTATTGGTATGTCTGAATGTGTGTGTGTGTGCATGCTGGGGGGCACTCGACAGTACACACTATTCCAGTTGTAGCATGACCAGCTGAGACTCTGAGGGTCCGCAGACGATCTTGGTGAGAGGGATGGTCTGCACGCCGGGTTCTTCTTCTTGTGGATCACGAAACAGAGTTCCCATCCTGGCTGAATACCCAGGCAGGTCCACGTAGCTGTTCACACACGCAAATACAAGCAATGCACAACACTTTTTATTTCATGTTTTTAAAAGACCAATGTGCAGGATTTAGTGGCATCTAGTGGTGAGTTTGTAGATTGCAACCAACTGAATACTCCTCCCCTTCCAAGCATGTAGGATAAGCTACAGAAATTTGCAAAAAATGCAAAAGGATGTATCTAGAGCTGGTGCTTGGTTTTTCTGTTCTCGGCTACTGCAGAAACATGGCAGTTCAACATGGCAGCCTTCATGGAAAAGGACCTACTCCCTTTGTAGAAACAAACGGCTCATTTGAAGGTAACGAAAACAATTCTTACTTTCAGGTGACCTTACACTAATGAAAACATACTTACAAGTCTACAGTCATGCTAGCAGCTCTGTGAGGCTGTATTTAGGCACATAATGTCAACATACCAACATGCTCACAATGACTACGCTGACAATACTGCAACTGATGCCAAGCAGGAATGTTTACAATGTTCACCATCTTAGTCTCTGTGGTGTCACAAACAGGTTTCTGAGGAGCCGGTGTGAAGCTCACAGTTTGGTGACTTCATCCTAACTGGCACTGGTTGAGTGTGGTTTTCTGTGTGTAGTGGTATTGTGTTTATGTGTGGGGTGGAGGGACTTCACTTTTGCTGTGAGCCAATGGCTGTGATTCAGGTGCTGATTGTAGGCAGGCGTGATTGAGTGTGCCTCCACTCTGTAGGTTACTTATTCCACATGCAGCAAACACTACTGCCTCTAATCATCTTTTTGTGCTTCTCTGTGTGAAAGCATACAATTCAAGTGAATATCTGATTGTTGAAGGGGCTCTCACTACCTTTGTGTGTATGTAAGATTTAACTCTATGTAAATACTGCCAGCCTCTCATCATCCTTTTGTGTTTCTCTGTGCGCAGGCCAAGGTCTACTCCATATGCTGCAGCCCTCAGGCAAAGTTGTGCTTCCTGAAGTCTGAACTGTGATGCTGGCCTAGTCTATGGCATTGGCCCAGAGAAGTCAAGTGACGTTTTAAAGTGTGACGATCAAGTGACGACTGTGGAAGCAACCAACCTGTGGCATGCTTGATCTTGGCCTGTTCCCCCTCCCCCCTGCAAGTAGGACTCTGACCATTCCCCCTTCCTTTTGATAACTGAGAAGCTAACAATTTCCCCCTCCCTTGACAGTCAATTTAAATTACTGCCTCACTCCCTGTTTTTAATATATTTATAAAATAATAAATTGTGTTTTTAATCCTTTCATATGGTCTATGTTGTCTTTTGCCTCTGCTGACTCTGGTTGTTTAAACTGAGAACCTGCAGACCCCCTGCAAGTACAGCAGTGGGTGTGTTATAACCAGCCTTGTTGAGTAGAGTTTGACCTGTAGTGGGGAAAATCAGCATGACTGATCAAAGTGAACCACAGCCTGGCTCAAGTAAGGAAACCTCAGCTTCGAGTGCAGCGTTCAGACCAGTTGGTATATTTATGCTCAATCTCTCCAACTAAACTTAAAGGGAGGGATTTCGATGTTAATCTAGAGGAACTGAAAAGTAACCCTGAAATATTTGTCCTGCAAGGTCTTCCAGAATTTAAGGCTGAGTTAACACTTTGCTTATAGCGCAAAGAAAAAGGGAGATTTTAATTTTAGCGGTGTAACAGGGTAGACCTGTATCATCAGCTTTATTATAACTGGCACTGATTAAGAGTGTTGTGGAGTTGTGCGTGGGGTGGAGGGACTTCAGTTTTGCCAGGGGCCAATGGCTCTAATTCAGATGCTGATTGAAGGAAGGTGTGATTGTATGAGAGTGGGTGGAAATGAGTTGGACTGAATTTATCGCCTTTCTAGTGGTTAGCCAATTGTGACTGTACCAACCTGTCGCTCAAAGTGGGCATGCCCTTAATTATGCATAAGCAAGTCTCAATTGGCAATTCAAAGATCTGCAGTGTTTGGCACTTCTGCATTTGGTTAATTTTTCAGCCTGGAGGGTGCTGCTTGGGTGGGACTAGAAGAAAAGTCTGGCATCGTAGGTGTCCTGCTGCAGGAGCAAACCAAAACAAAGCACCGCCCTTTTTTTTCCTCCAAATGAGAATATTTTGCAATTTGCATAATCTGTTTAAATCCTTGAAGATTACATCACCACTAAACCACATGACCCTGAATCAGACAGAGTGCAGTTTTTGCAGTGAAAGGTGCCATTTTCCAGTTGTTTTGATGAGAAAAGTGATGCAGACTTGCAGTTGTGCAGCAGAGAGAGAAAAGAGTGACTGCTCATGTGGACCGACTAGTGCGTAATATTCTCAACATGATGAAGCTATTCATAAAGTGCGTTTAACATTTGATAATATTGTCTGTTATAGCTGTCTACTGTATGTAAACTGGCCACCATAGGAACAGTGGTTAAATGACCTGAAACTAGCCACCACTTAAATGTGCACATGGATCATAGTTGTGTTCCAGCACTTAAAGAAATGACACCAACCTTTGTTGGGGAGCACTAAAATCTTGAGAATTCATCATCTATGTACCATGGATGTCTCAACCAACTCATGCCTTGAGTAAAGCTAAAATGGCTAAAATCAAAGCAGCAGAGTCTGAGACATTCTAACTTTTAGTCCCTTGTGCAGATTATTTTTTATCTTTTTCAATGTTGCTAAATAAATAACAAAAATCTGTAACTTTATATACATTTTCATGACAGATATTCTCTGCGTAACTTTTAATTTTACACCTCAGACAGCATACATAATTATGCTTTGGGAATGTTTCTGTTTTCTAGTTATTCTGTCTGTATGTTGGTGGAATTTGTTGGCTTGCAGCGGGCAGTTCATGAATTTAAATGACCCTACTGATGGACCCTGTGGATGGGTTGTGCTCCAAAATCTTTTAAATAAAGTTTACCAGGAGGAGAAACACTGCTTGGTGCTGATCACCCATCTGGGGTTAACCAGGGATCCTCCACAGAAATGGTTTCCTTTCCTGGACACGAGAAGTCAGAGGTTATTCACAGCAGCAGCAGAGTTTATTTGACTCAAACACCATCAGCTCTCAGACTCACCTGTCTCTGAGGCTCACTGTCCATGGCGAGTTCCCGGGAATACCATTTACAATACGTAGCCTCGTCCTCTGGAAGCGGTCATCTCTCTTCCCGCACTCACTGAACTCTACCTTCTCTGCGTTCAGAAAAAAGATGACATACTATTATAAAAAAAAAACACACACACGAGACGGCTTGTTTTCAACTTCAAAATGTTTCATATTCATTCAGAAACTAACCTACTGGTTCAGTCATGGATACTCTCTCTCCAGCTGTTTGGAAACAACAAAAAAAAGAGATGAATTGTTAAATTGCCTGTCAGAAAACAGACACCACACAGTGCATTAAACCACTCAGGGGATCTTAAAATATTGAAAGAAAGCAGTGTTATATACCACACTGCTTGATGGCACAGTAGTCGAACTCAGTTTTGGGGTCAGTGGTGTAGCACCAGGGTCCATGCTGGTCTCCATCTGGGTTACGACAGTAGTTCTCAGTCAGATTGGCCTCGGGATGAGTCCTCGGGTTTATCCTGGAGAACCACACAGATCTTGTTCAAGCTGTAACCATCTCATAAATGTTGCAAAAAAAGTGGGGCAAGCACTTTTTCTTCTTCAATTTTTCATCTGTACATGTATCCCCACAGCAACGCTGTCCCAATTTCATATTACAGTACACACTAACTGTATACAGTATGCACTTCATGCTACATGTTCTTCAAAAATATTTAGCATTTATTTTTGTTCTGTGAGGTGTTCATGGTTCTCACCATCTTTAGAATTTTTATTTTTAGAAGTTTTATTTTTTACAGTTGTGAGAAACTAATGGTTAATGGTTAATGACTGGTTAATATTATCAGTATGCAGTATGTATTTTGGACACAGCTTCAATATAAAATAATGACCTGTGTCATAGATCCCCCCTAAAGCTTATAGAGCAAAAGTTCTCAACTTTTTGTGATTTAAGGCCCATTTCTGACGGTTAAAAAATGTTCATGGATCACCTTCCAAAAACAAACACGAGCACGAACGATGTAGCTAGCTTTCAAAGTGACTTTTTTTTTTGATGTAGAAATGACTTTCTGATCTCCTTGAAGCCCATCCCTTTTTCTTAAGAAATATTCCTTTGTCTTTGCAAAACATTTCATTAACTTTGCATCATATTTCCTCATCACATTCTTTGGACTGTTTATTGCTGCAGGGTTGTACATCAGTTTTTTGTTCAGACACGATCAACTTTTCTGTTATTGCATCCATGGGAACGTTAAGCTAACAATGGTAAAACACATTTGTCTCTACCTGATGATGTATCCTGATTGACATGCTGATATTCAAATGGAACTGGTGATGAAATTATGCGTTTTAATTTGACTTTTTTCATTTATATGAATTCTTGAGCACATTTAGATATACAAATAACTAGCTTGTAAATTAC
This sequence comes from Lutjanus erythropterus, assembly GCF_056507025.1. NCBI lineage: Eukaryota > Metazoa > Chordata > Actinopteri > Lutjaniformes > Lutjanidae > Lutjanus > Lutjanus erythropterus. Next base: position 28,076,867 of record NC_139318.1, read on the forward strand.
AAAAAAATAAATAAAACAAAATTAAATAAAATTAAATAAAAATTAAGACCACAATAGCAGTCACGGTCAAGTTTTCTTCTTGGATAAAAGTAACCTGTGTCTTTGTAACACACCTGGTCCGGTGAGGTGTGTTAACGTTCCATTTCTGGCAGGTGATCCCCTTACGAGTTTTGCGGACCATGCCTCTATAGTTTCTTCCATTTTCATGGTAGCAATCTGGGGGAAAAACAGACATGAACATCACGTTTCTTGTTTCAGGGCAGGGACTTTGGCTGAACGGCAGCCACCATGACCAAAAGCACAAGCAGCAATAACGTGACGATCGTAAATGTCATTGGCTGCACATGTAGAAATGTGCTAAAATTAGCCAACATAACTCATAGGAGACCAATGAAAATTCAGTCATTTATGTACTTACCCTCATGTTGATTAAAGATTGGATTTATTTTTTTAGTCCACAAAACAGTGCTGAAGTTTTACAGGAAAACAGCTCTGCAGAATCTCTCAAACAATTGAAGTGAATGATGACCAATTTTCAAATGAAAAAAAAACAAAAAAACGGCTCCATACTGCTCATCTGGTGTAATCCAAGTCTTCTAAAGCCCTAACATGCTGTTCACTTTAGCGAGCACATGGTCACGTCATACACACCCAGCTCAGACGGTGTGCACGTACACACACTCCACGTTAAGGATCTACAATGAAGATTTAGCCTAAAAACATGGTGTAAATTACGTCTTTCAAGTCAAGTTGGCATGTAGGGGCTTTAGGAGACTTGGAGTGTGACAGATGAACATTATGGAGGCATTTTATGTTTTTTTTCTGTTGTTTTGTTTTCTCCAGCAGTGTTTTATGGACTAAAAAAACTAAAACCCACCTTCAGTCAGCATGAGGGTGAGTGGATAATGACTTATCTAGTCATTTTTGGGTGAACTATCCCTTTAAGGCTGTAGTAGCCTTACTGTGTTATGTCAACCATAGATGCACTATTGCTTAGAAATGTAATTTTTCATTTGTAAGAGGATGAATGTGTTGTTTGTTTGTTTTTTTGTTTTGTTTTTTGCAAAAGTGTTGCTTTAATATTGTGATATCTGTCATGGTTTGGGATTCTGGTTGGTTGTTTCCTGTTTTATTTTGTTAGTTTCTGTTCCTCCCTCATGTGTGTTGGTTTTACTTCCTGTCTTTGTCTGTGTTCCCTCCCCTTGTGATCTCTGATTGTTTTCACCTGTTCCTGATTGCCCTCACCTGTGTCTTGTTTTCCTTCCCCTTCCTAGTGTATTTAATCCTGTGTCTTGTCCTCTTCCTTTGTCGGTTCATTGTTTCTGTCACTCTCGCGTCTCGTCTCCGTCTTGGTCAGTGTTTCCCAGTGTTTTCGGATTTATGGATTTTTGGTTTTGTTCCTCCCTACCTGTTTTTGGATTCACCCTCGTCATTCATGTAAGCTTATGTTTGGTTTTTTGTTCATTAAATACCTTTTGAAGTCTACCCCCTGCCTCCTGTGTCTGCATTTGGGTCCTCCACTTAGTCAGACTTAACAGAATGAACCGACCAGACATGGACCCAGCAGATTTTTTTGTGTCAGTGGAGCTGGCAGAGGAACTTAAGAAGACTGTTGAGGAAAGTGGCCAGCTCCTCTCAGCCATCCAGGGATGCACGGATCCCAGACGTAAGCTTTTTGTTTATTCTTTAATTGAAAAGACCGTGTCGTCTAGACCCAGACTTTGGATTTTCCCCCCAGTTGCTCAGCTCCTAATTGGACTGGGTAACATGAAGAGGGAATTACAGATCTACCTTGATCTATTGGACTCTGCGAGCCAAGAACAGCTGCCCAGCGTACCCGAGCCTCTGCTGCCCAGCGTTCCCGAGCCTCAGCTGCCCAGCGTACCCGAGCCTCAGCTGCCCAGCGTTCCCGAGCCTCAGCTGCCCAGCGTTCCCGAGCCTCAGCTGCCCAGCGTACCCGAGCCTCTGCTGCCCAGCGTTCCCGAGCCTCAGCTGCCCAGCGTTCCCGAGCCTCTGCTGCCCAGCGTACCCGAGCCTCAGCTGCCCAGCGTTCCCGAGCCTCAGCTGCCCAGCTTTCCTGAGCCTCCACTGTCCTGTAACCCAGCCTTCATCTCTCCTGTCCCGGTGGGGCCGTCGCCACCATCGCCTCCTCTTCCGGTGGGGCCGCCGCCACCATTGCCTCCTGTCCCGGTGGGGCCGCCGCAGCTATCTTCTCTTCCAGCTGGGTTGCCGCCACCATCTTCTCGTGTCCCGGTGGGGCCGCCGTCACCATCTCCTCGTGTCCCGGTGGGGCCGCCGCCACCATCTCCTCGTGTCCCGGTGGGGTCGCCGCCATCATCTCCTCGTGTCCCGATGGGGTCGCCGCCATCATCTCCTCGTGTTCCGATGGGGTCGCCGCCATCATCTCCTCGTGTTCCGATGGGGCCGCCGCCATCATCTCCTCGTGTCCCGATGGGGCCGCCGCAGCCTTCTCCTCTTCTGGCTGGGTCGCCGCCATCATCTCCTCGTGTTCCGATGGGGCCGCCGCCATCATCTCCTCGTGTTCCGATGGGGCCGCCGCCATCATCTCCTCGTGTTCCGATGGGGCCGCCGCCATCATCTCCTCGTGTCCCGATGGGGCCGCCGCAGCCTTCTCCTCTTCTGGCTGGGTCGCCGCCATCATCTCCTCGTGTTCCGGCTGGGTCGCCGCCATCATCTCCTCGTGTTCCGGCTGGGCCGCAGCCACCGCCGCTGCCGCAGCCATCTCCAGTTCCTGCTCCGGCTGGGCCGCAGCCACCGCCGCTGCCGCAGCCATCTCCAGTTCCAGCTCAGGCTGGGCCGCAGCCACCGCCGCTGCCGCAGCCATTTCCAGTTCCTGTTCTGGCTGGGTCGTCTCCGGTTCCTGCTCCGGCTGGGCCGCAGCCACCGCCGCTGCCGCAGCCATCTCCAGTTCCTGCTCCGGCTGGGCCGCAGCCACCGCCGCTGCCGCAGCCATCTCCAGTTCCTGCTCAGGCTGGGCCGCAGCCACCGCCGCTGCCGCAGCCATTTCCAGTTCCTGTTCTGGCTGGGTCGTCTCCAGTTCCTGCTCCGGCTGGTCCGCGGCCACCGCTGCTGCCGCAGCCGTCTCCGGTTCCTGCTCCGGCTGGGCCGCAGCCACCGCTGCTGCCGCAGCCGTCTCCGGTTCCTGCTCCGGCTGGGCCGCAGCCGTCTCCAGTTCCTGCTCTGGCTGGGCTGCCGCCCCAGCCTCCACTGCAGTCTTCGCCAGTCCCTGCTCCTGCTGCGGCTGGGCCGCTGCCACTGCCGCAGCCGCCACCTCCATCTTCACCTCCTCCTGCTCCGGCTGAGCCATCGCCACCGCCATCGCCACAGCCATCGCCACCGCCATCGCCACAGCCATCGCCACGGCCATCGCCACGGCCATCGCCACAGCCATCGCCACAGCCTCCAGTTCCTGCTGTGGCTGGGCTGCCGTTGGAGTTGTCGCCTCAACTGCCACAGGAGTTCCACCTCCGTCTTCGCCAGCACAGCCGGCCGCCTGCTCGTCCGCTAGAGGGGTCCCGCCTTCGCCGCCGGCCTTCTGCTCGTCCGCCAGAGGGGTCCCGCCACCGGCCTCCTGCTCGTCCGCCAGAGGGGTCCCGCCTTCGCCGCCGGCCTCCTGCTCGTCCGCCAGAGGGGTCCCGCCTTCGCCGCCGGCCTCCTGCTCGTCCGCCAGAGGGGTCCCGCCTTCGCCGCCGGCCTCCTGCTCGTCGCCCGTCTCCAGAGAGGTCTTGCCTTCGCCGCCGGCCTCCTGCTCGTCGCCCGTCTCCAGAGTGGTCTAGCCCTCGCCGTCGGCCTCCTGTTCGTCGCCCGTCTCCAGAGTGGTCTAGCCCTCGCCGTCGGCCTCCTGCTCGTCGCCCGTCTCCAGAGGGGCTCTGCCTTCGCCTTCGTCGCCGGCCTCAAGAAGGGCTCTGCTCCTGCTCTGCCCTGCACCCGGGCCGTCCGCCTGAGGTCCCTACCTCTGCCCCGCACTCGGGCCGTCCGCCTGAGGTCTCCTGCTTCGCCTCTGCCCCGCACTCAGGCCGTCCGCCTGAGGTCTCCTGCTTCGCCTCTGCCCCGCACTCAGGCCGTCCGCCTGAGGTCTTCTGCTTCTCGCCTTCGCTTCGGCCTGGCCCTCAAGCCTTCATGTCTGACCCCTGTCCAGTCCCCGGGGCCTATGAACTCGGACTTCTGATCCTTGTTGCCAGGCTGGGTGCCTGAGATCGTGACTGATTTTTGTTTGGCCCTCCTCCGGACCCCCTCCGCCCACCCTGCTCCTCTTGGACTCTTTTTTTTTTTGGACTGAGTTTTGATTTAGTTTCTGAAGGGACGTCTGGGATCCGTCCCTTAAGGGGGGGGTACTGTCATGGTTTGGGATTCTGGTTGGTTGTTTCCTGTTTTATTTTGTTAGTTTCTGTTCCTCCCTCATGTGTGTTGGTTTTACTTCCTGTCTTTGTCTGTGTTCCCTCCCCTTGTGATCTCTGATTGTTTTCACCTGTTCCTGATTGCCCTCACCTGTGTCTTGTTTTCCTTCCCCTTCCTAGTGTATTTAATCCTGTGTCTTGTCCTCTTCCTTTGTCGGTTCATTGTTTCTGTCACTCTCGCGTCTCGTCTCCGTCTTGGTCAGTGTTTCCCAGTGTTTTCGGATTTATGGATTTTTGGTTTTGTTCCTCCCTACCTGTTTTTGGATTCACCCTCGTCATTCATGTAAGCTTATGTTTGGTTTTTTGTTCATTAAATACCTTTTGAAGTCTACCCCCTGCCTCCTGTGTCTGCATTTGGGTCCTCCACTTAGTCAGACCTAACAATATCAAATAAACCTGAGTGTGACATACTTGAGCACTGCACCAAATAAATAAAATATGATAAATCAAAGCACTTAAAAAGAGACTATTATTGGTGCCTGGTCAATATTTTCTAGGGTTTTCATTGGAGGGAATGTGGAGTATTTCTAAAATCATGAATACAGCCCTGCATGTCTTGATGTAAGTACACATACAGTCTTAAGGCTCATCGTTATCCATTACAGTTGAAATGAAGCTATTCACTGAATTTATCTTCTTGTTCAAATCTGAATCTGAATCAAGTTTTACCTTCAGCCTCGATGTCATCTGCACAGCGTTTGATCTGTAAGCACAGAGCAGTCCTCATCTCTGGCACAGATGTGAAGCACCAGGGAGCCTCCGACCCATCTGGGTTACGACAGTAGTTCTCCTCCAAACCTCTGGATGATACACAGGAAAGTAGAAGTGGTTTACTTTGATTTTATTCTTAAACAACCTGCATATAATGCACTTTTCCACTTACATGGACATGTGAACTGTCTCTTTAAAATGTCTTCTATTTAAGCAGGTTCTTCTATTATAATCAAATACATAACATATCATCTTATTTCGTCACAATATGTAATTGCTAATTCTTCATTGCATCAAAGCCACAAAAGTTTTATTAAAAAACCTTTTTTCTCTATTTAAAATTTTGTAGCCATTTCACCTCTGGGAAATCACAAGAATAATGAATAAAATTAACAGAAAACTCAGAATAAACAACATAAAGTGAGTACTTATCAAGTCCTACCCCTGTTTTTTATATATTTCATCAATAATCTCTGTGTTAAACATGTATTTTCCAGCTCTCTGGTCCAGTGTCACACAACTCAATCAAATCAAAATTAAGTAAACATTCAAAACACAGCAAGAACAAATAACCTGAATGAAACAAACAAAACAACACGATCAAAATCAGCCCTCACATCACACGCTGATATTACACATTTCTTATAACTTCTACAAACATGGATGATTCAAATGCTTGTAATCAGTTTTGTCATGATGAATGATCACCGCGTCACAAATAACTTTAATATTCATTTCACATCACATATTTCCACTCAGAGTGCGGCACGCTTTTTAATGTGCAGTTACTGACCATCTATCATCTCCTGTCAACTGTCAGGAGAGAAATAAGATCGCAAGAAATTTCACTGCAACGACATCTTGACATTAATATTCATGTGTGAAGCAAACTAACAGGCTATGAGTGCAGAAAATCACCCCAAAGTCTTTCAGTCTTTCAAAAACACTCAACTTCTTCTCCCTCCTCCGTCCTACCGTATATCATAAGCTGTATGTACTTACTTGCACTCATATGTGTTTGGGTAGAAGGGGTGCTCGTGAGGGTACTGGGCGTCCCACCGCTGACAGGGGATACCTGATGTTGTCTCGTTGACTTTGCCTCTGTAATCCTCCCCACGGCCGCGGAAACAGTTAGTGGTGAAGCTTGAGCGCTGGCGTTTCTCCACCCGCACCTCAGCTGGAGGGAAGGAGCAAGTTGAAAAGGAAATAAATTAGCATTTATAGGTCACCTCTGGACTTCACAGAGGAGAGGTTAGTTAATGTGGTTAATATTAATGTGAGCAGGTCTCCTGGACACTGAAGGACGCAGAGGAATTTGCGGATTTAATTGTTGATTTTGTGATTTATGATCTGTCACTGTAATGAAATTCAAGTCAAAAATAAGTGATAAAATATGTGGAATGTGTTTACAGTAAGAAAAATTAGTACACTGTACAAATGTATAAGTTGAGAAAACTTTTACCAACTTCTGATCTTTTGTTCAGATAATTGACTTTTCCGTAGATAAAATCTTTGAGTTTTAGAAACCCCCCAAAATTGTATTAAAAGTATAAAATAAACTATCCATCCATCTTCAACCGCTTATCCAAAATCGGGTCGCAGAGGTAACAGTTCCAGCAGGGGACGCCAGACATCCCTTTGCCCGGCTACATTAGTCAGCTCTGACTGTGGGATCCTGAGGCGTTCCCAGGTCAGGGCAGAGATATAATCCCTCCACCTAGTCCTTGGTCTGCCCTGTGGCCTCCTCCCAGCTGGACGTGCATGGAACACCTCCCTAGGGGGGTGACCATCCTTACATGATGCCCGAACCACCTCAACTGGCTCCGTTCTACGCAAAGGAGCAGTGGCTCCACTCCGAGTTCCTCACAGATGACTGATCTTCTCACCCGATCCCTAAGAGAGATGCCAGCCGCCCTCCTGAGAAAACCCTTTTCAGTGTGTAAAGCGAACGCAATACCGCTCCTGCTGCTCCGATTCTCCGGCCCATCTCACACTCCATTGTCCCCTCACTCAAGAACAAGACCCAGAGATACTCGAACTCCCTCACTTGGAGGGACTAAGGACTCATTTCCTACTCGGAGTAGACAATCTACCAGTTTCCTGCTGAGAACCATGGCCTCAGACTTAGAGGTGCTGATCCTCATCCCAGCCGCTTCACACTCTGATGCGAACCGATCCAGTGAGCGCTGGAGGTCACAGATCGATGATACCATCAGAACCACATCATCTGCAAAAAGCAGTTTTGCAATCCTCAGGCCGCCAAACTACACGAAAGTGGATGGGAACTCAAAAATCTATTGCAGCACATTGTCTTGAAATTTTGAGTTGTCCCAACTATTTCTTTTACAGTATATTTAGTCAATTTTTACTCAAAAATAGTGTTATTTAGACTGATATAGAGTTTGAAGAAGAACCTGTGGTGGGGCAAAACTCGCCCAGAACACAAAAGGCTGCATCTACAGACAGTGTTTGGTTTGTAGAAACATGGCACTGCACCTTCGGTAGGTATAAACAGCTCATTCTAAGGTAACATAAATACAATAATGATAAAGGTTTCCTTACCTGATCAAGGGTTGTACGGGACAAGCTAAAGCAAATTGTGATTTGTGATATTGGGCTATATAAATAAAATAATAATAACTATCACATGTAGACTGACTTTTCACTTAATTAAGAGACATCTTAAGAAACGAGTAGTTAAACTTTTTAAATAAAAAAAATACTTGCATATTCATGGATTCTGCATTTTTTTAGTGTAGGAGAAGGTGTAGATGTAATTTAATGAGCTACCAAGGTAAATTTTTTGGCGTTAAAACCATACTTTATTAGACGATTATTTTGAGCAGAGTTTTTCTATGTCTTGAAACGCCAAAATATCTTTGCAGGGGATCTGATTTAATCTTCTTTTCAAAAGTTCAGTATCACGTTAGAATGATTCCTACTCTCTCACGTGGTTAAATCTGAAGTTGAGATGAAAAAAAAAAATCTGTAAAGTGTAAAGAGCCTGACTTTGTTCATTTTTAAAATCCAGGATTTGAATTTCCAGATTTAAAGGGTGCATTACCTCAAATTAATTCTGATTGTTTTGTTTGTTTGACAAACACAAAACAGAAGAAACACACTGGATAAAAGAAAAGATTCAAATGAAACAAAAACACCAAAGCAAGAATGAAATAATGTGATTATTATCTCTTTTTTTAATGTTTTTTGTTGATTTGTTCCCTGAGAATTGATTTGGAGCAGTGTTTTGATTTTACTCAGCACTGCACCACAAGATGGTGCTATCTTATAGATTTTTAGGTCACAGTGATCTCTGTCCTCAGGGGAGAAACCAGTGTTGCCTGTGTCATGCTGCACAAATCATGATGAAATTGTGGAGAAAACACTGATGTCCTCTTTGGGTTTATTTATTTACTTTACTGGAGTTAAGAGTTCAGCATTTGAGTTTGCCTTGGCACATCATTTATTAAATGTTTAACAACCCCCAAAGAGCAAAACAATAAGCTTTAAAAATATACATTTTTAAGGTTTATTAAGCCACATTGCCAGAAGTGAAATGCCTACACATACAAAATACTTATTACATTCGATCATACCTTTAAATTTATTTTTTCTGTATATTTGTAAAATAACTGTTCTCCTGCTACTCGTAATTAAAGCTATACCACAGTAACAACTCACAGCAACCAAATGAAAATGAAAATAAACCGTATAGAGAGAAACAAAATGATAAGACAACATTGTAATTAACATTTAATTAACCTGAGACCCTGTGAGACAATGCAGGGCTCGAATCACTGACAAACATTCACACTCTGTAGCCGCATTTACACTTAAATCAAAGAGAGTCATTGGGACAATCGTGAAGTGTCTCACCATTTGGGAAGTAATTTGCACAAACACCAAAAAGGTGATTTTTCTAAATTTAATTACAGCGACTTAATGAGACTCTGTAATTCCACCGTGTCCCTTAATGCCACAGGAAGAATCAGCTCAATTCAGCTCACGTCTCCTCTGTTCTGCCAGAGGATACTAATGACAGAAACAAAGCAGAAGAAACAAGCAAGAGGGTCTGATCCCAAACACTCACGCTATGAAACAAAACGTCACAGTAATATCTTATTTAGGACTGCAACAACAATTTTCAGCATGTATTATTTCAATGTCAATTAACCATTCAATCAATGTCTACAAATAGTCAGAAAACAGAGAAAAATGAAAAATATAATTTTCTCTGACACTAGTTCATCACCTAGAGATATTCAGCTTATGATACATGAGACCAAGAAAAACAGAAAATCTTCAAATTTCAGAAGGTGTAAATTATAGAAGATTATTAGGGTCAGGCATAAGAAAAAAGGGAGATGAATAGTTTTTGAAATGTTGAAATGAATAAAGTCAAAAGTCAAGAATAAAGTTGAAAAGTTAAGAATAAAGTCAGAAAGTCGAGGATGAAGTGGAAAAGAAAAAATAAAATAAAAACACTGAGAATTAAGTCCCCAAATTAAGAATAATATTGGGAATAAAGTCAAAATGTTCAGAATCAAATTTCATTCCAACTCATCCTTAAAAGGCGAAAAAAAAAAAAAAATCTTCCTAATTTCATTTTTCCCTTATGCCTGGCCTGAATATTCTTCAAAAATATTTTATATAGCCCAAAATAACAAATTCAATTCGCCTGGGGCTCTGCAATCTGTCAACCATGTTCTGTAGACCCTCAAAAAGGTACGGAAAAACTTCCTCCTAAACCGCTTTTAACAGGGAAAAATGGTAGCAACCTCAGGGAGAGCACAGAGGAGGGATCGCCCTCTCAGGATGGACAGACATTCAGTGTGGGTACAGAACAAACTGACAAAGTCACAATAAATACAGAATTTCATGACAAACTCTTCTGTGGGAAACAAAAACAAACAAAAAAAAAAAATCACTTGTCATAATAGTTTTTGATTCATTATTTTTCTTCCGATTGATCGACTAATCCATTAATTAACTAATCGTTCTATCTTTTATGTTATTATGCATATTTCTAACAGTGATATTATTAAAAAGCATCACTTACTGCACTTGCTGATCTCACAGTTCTCTCTCTCCACCTCAGTGTCGGTGGTGTAGCACCAGGGCACCGGAGAGGCATCGGGGTTACGGCAGTAGTTATCATCTAAACTCTTGTCTGGATACCTGGAAAATACACAAAATTGAAAAAAAACAACTAATTTATAATGCACACAATAACAGAACAAAGACCTTCAACAGGTCAGAAGCTGTGGGAGAAACCAGTCATCTTGTTTGATACTGATTCACCTGCTACACATCAGTTTACAATCAGATAATTAGACTGATTAGTCACATGACAGTTAATGTAGTGATGAATATTTGAGAGTACTTTTCAGGCTGGTAGATGTGCTGGTGAGGGTACTGCTGGTCCCATCTCTGACACTCTCTGCCGTTCACAGTGTGGTCCACCTGCCCCCTGTAGTCCTCTCCGTTGCACGTGATGCACACCTCTGCAAACGCAGTCAAAAACACATCACCCGTACAGAAACATTTTATTTTAATGCTACCACACATAATTTCCTTGAAAGGAGCTGGCATAATTGTGATTTCTTAGGGAGGCTCCTGGACTATGTAATTTGGCGCTAATTACGGGGAAAATAGAGACCGTGTTCAATTGGTACACTTGATAATTACAACCTTCTTTTACCAAAGTAACCATCTATTAGTCAGTGCACAGCAGGCAGCTGACATGCAAAAAGCGTGAAATTTGTTTTTATATGTAAAACATACAAATCAGCAGAGGGAAAAAAGTTTCCAGCAAAATTAATTAGTATTTTCTTGGGTTTAAATGGATCTGTGTTAATATTTAAGGAGTTCTTTCAAAGAAATTCCTCGAGAAGTCAACACCTGCTTATGAAAAATCTACAGCCGCAAACTAGTTTTTGTTCATCAACATCAAGTTACAGGGCAAATTATAAGGTATAAGCCTACATGAAAACAAAGTTAAAGCGAGCTGAACATTTGTGTGCAGAAATGAAGTGTGAAAACAGCAAACCTAATCTTTGCAGGTGTTTAGACTGTGGCGGAAGCGCGGACTACAACAGGCTGAAGGACCATTTTAGTTCCTTGAAAAGTAGTTCCTGGGAATAAATGTTCCAGGTGGAAACGTGGCTAAATTCACACGTTCACATTCAGCATGGTGATGTATATAAGTAGAAGTATATAAATGTATGGGATGTACCATCTTTGCACTGGGGGATGTTGCAGCTTTCATAGCGTCGCTCGGGGTCGGTGGTGTAGCACCACGGACCGATACGATCCCCGTCTGGATTCCTGCAGTAGTTCAGCTCCAGACCGTTAGTGGCTGTGGGAGTCCACCTGAGACGAACAGAGAGTTTTACAGTGAGACGGACGGTTCCAGTTATTATACAGTGAAACTAAAATGCTGTAGGACGCTGTCACATTTTGTTTCTTTTATGAGCTCTGTTACTACCAGCTTTGTTTGTAAATGTAACAGTGAATATGAGGTTAAAGTGCCAACTCTCAGCTTTAATTTGAGGATGTTTACATTTACTTCAGATCAATAGTGTGGGAAATTAGAGCCCTTTTTATACACAGTGCCCTAATTATATAATTTGTAAATGAGCAAATTAATACAAACTTGAAACTGTATCAGTTGATTTTTTTTTTGGCCACTTGACTGCAGATGAATTCCACCACAAGCCAAAAGCCTGCATTACTAACATATGTAAAGATGTTTAGGTCTCTGGTGCCAACCTGGGAGTCTTGACCCCAACTAGGAGTCACCAAAGCTTTTGGTGGGGTCAAAAGGACTTCTTGATTTTAAAGGGTGGAAGAAAACTCACAGACAGCCTTAAAACATTCCTAAAACATTATTCAATGTAATATTCAACCGACATAATATGCTAAAAACTGCATGAAAATCTTGACTTGAAACTCAAAGTTTAGGACTTGAGTGCAAATCTTGGGACTTGTGACTTGCAAAACAGTGACTTGGTTGCCATCTCTGATGTTTATGAACAATAACACAGTCCTAAAATTGGAGAATTATGTATAAAAAAGGCTACGAGTCCTTCACTAGTCAAACAATATGCATGTTAACACCTTCAAACTCTCTTAAAGCTGAATATCAGATTTTCTGCTCGTAGTTTAGTTTTAAATCCAGTGTGTTTGAGCAGAGAGTGTCCAAACCCTCCCTGATCATTAACACTGTATGGGACTAAAGTCTCTCAGTGTCTCACCTGTGATCGTGAGGAAACTTGGACCACCACTGTTGGCAGGTGAGTCCACTTCTTGTGGTGGAGACTTTCCCTCTGTAGTCTTCTCCTTTACCCACAATGCACTTCCTGACATAGACTTCACAATAAAAAAAAAAAAAAAACATCCCATCAAACAACTCCAGAACGATACGTCACACTGATCTCTGTAACATCACATGTGACTCTTACCTTTCTTCTCATAAAGGTCACAGTTGACGTTTCTCTTCACCTCAGCGTTGCTGCCATCACCCACCCACGGCAGGTGTTTACAGGTGACAATCGGACGGGTCTCGTAGTTGAATGCTCTGGCGTTGAGGAATATTTTCACGTCAAAGCTTTGTACATCCACAGACATAAAACTTAAAAGAAGCAATTCTAAATTATCCTTAAGTACTTTCTTTGTGTTCACAAATTAACCATGAACAAGACATTATAGTGCAGAAATCATGGTTTATTGCAACATGGGTCTCAGTTTTATAGTATTAGCCGTCTTCTCTTTCAGCAACAACATTAGTTTCTGGCAACAGACGTGACTGGTCAGACCATCATAAACATTTTAAACACATTGCCAAGTTCAAACAAATTTATTTGAAATAAAAAACAAAGGCTAACAATAAAATCATTACCCAAATTGTCAGTTGTAAACATCCATCACAATTTACAAACTGACTTTCTGTTTTGGCCATAATAAACCATATGCAGATACACGTTGTGATAATAATATGTCTGCTACTGTAGATGGTAGATTTATAATTATAGGTATTTGAGATATACACTGCTATTGCATGCAATTATATAAACTGGAAAATTAGAAGTAACAACAGATTGTTGTTACTAATATTAATGTTGCAGCAGTTAAAATGGTTTTTTTTTATTCTGACGCTCTGCTTTTGTTGTGAAACTGTGGCTTACTGATGTGTTTTAACAGATTTTGGACAATTATGGAGCTCTTTACAAATACAAAATAAAAGGAACAATCTATGGTTTTGATCTTTTCAGGAAGCTCACTGACAATAAGTATCATCCTTTAATTTACTTTATTGAGCCATTAATTTATATCTCCAACACAGCTGCAAAGTATGTTTTGGCATTTTTGGAGACACACACAACCTGAAATTCTGAATAATTTACACTTGATGCTGCCTATTTATAGATCCGAGCCTGCATGCACAAATGGAAATTGTGGCTATTCAGGAGGTTAATGTTTTGGCACAGAGCTGATTAGATCACCGCCCCCCCCAACCCCAACCCCAACCCGGGTAACTGAATTTAATTCCAACAAGCAAGCATGTACATGTTTAAAAAAAAAGATCTTACTACATTGAAATACATACTATCCAGACTAACAGCATCACATGTGAATACAATAGGGCTTATTGAATCCACAAGAGTGACATTTTTTTCAGTCAGACCCAATTTATGCATCATTAATTCTGTTTAGGGACCCTAGTATATTCAAATAGAATAGGTAAAAATAACACATTTATACTGCATGTAAAAAACAGCATGGTTTTTGGACCAGATTGCTTCAGATTAGCATAAAGTCACCATGTGTGTGAGGGGGAGACTCTTGGGTAGCCATAGAACCCATTTTTATTCACATAGCTTTCCAACAGGATGGTCACATCAGTTTTTCCCTCGCCAAAGTGTTATTTAGCATCTTTCCAAACAAGCTGGCCTGACATGGTTGGTACCAATAGATGCCCCTCAGTTTTCTATGCTAGCCCACCAGTTTAATGTGATTCCAGTAACTTCCTGCTTGCTTTAAAACTGAGCCATCTACAGTTTATGAAATACAGAAAGATGTAACACTCACACATGACCACAAACACATGATATCCTCAAGGGCTTATACCGAGCAGAGATAAGCACTGCAACTAATAATAACCATTCTAATTATATCCTTGTTGGAAGAAAAGGGTGCCTACTGATGCTTTCAATCTGATGTATTGCAGTAGTTAAAAGTTGCGTACCTGCAGTCCAGAGACTGTGAGCAGCGTGTGGCGCAGTCCTCCAGGTTCAGACCAGGTAACGTCAACACTCGAGCCGAGTTCCAGGAGGTGGGAACCAGCTCTCTGCCCTCAGAGCGCTGGAAGTCATTCAGAGGGCTGCGGTACCCTGTTCAGTGAAGAACACAACAATAATACAGGCTGACTGTATTTCTTTGACTGCATCTCTCTGTATGTATTTAGTCCTGCAGGTTTAAAGTGGAGTGCAGGTGTTCGCTGGTACCAGCTGCAACATTTGGGCACGGGCCTGCACACATATAACCTTTGGACCATGAAAACACTGCTGCTGGTTTGTGAAACCAGAGAAAACATACACATCTGGTGACTGAAACACACCACCACTTCTACCACTATTACTGGCATATATTCAGTATTATTTCATAACAATCTTACTGTGATACTAACAAAAAATATTACACTGAAAATAATTGATTGGTTGTGTTTTATAGTTTATACATTTATTTATAAACCCTTAGAAGAGCAAATGTGCCAAATATAATATAGTATTTATGGCATACATTTAGTGTACAGACTAATCATCTGTATAGTTCAAGTGTGATTAGTTGGAACAACTAATGAAGTATATTTAAATTTTAGAAAAAAAAAACTATTTAAACATACTTACTGTACTTTCATGTGCTAAAGTGGAACAACTTCAAGTATGCTTAGTACACTTATAGTCTATGGGTGTATATGTGCTAACATACATGCAAATTAAAGTACACATGCATACTAATAGTGTATTACAAATGACTTGAAAATAATTATACCTTTCAAACTAACTTACTGATAATTATTTGTAGTTTAGGATACTTTTTAAAATGTACAATGTACTAATGTACAGTGTTTATAATGCTTTTACAATAAAGTACACTTCTTGTAAGTACACTGAACTTAATGACATTATAATTTCTGTATTTATACTTCAAATATACTTTAACTTAAAAGTACGAGTAGTTGTGATAACTTTTACATTCTTAAATTATATTTCTAATACAGTAAAGTATGCTATATTTTTTAAACCATAGTTTGATGTCAAAATACAGAATAAAATCAAACATCTAAACTCGTAACTACACAGAAAATTAATTAACTATGAGTAATTTATAATTGTGGACGATTAGGATCATAAAAGTGTCTTACCAGTGGCCAGTCGGACCGTCAGGAGAGCACAGCACAGCAGCAGTCTCATTGTTTGTGGTCTGTGGACGATAAAGATAAAGTTTTATAAGACTGGATGTGGAGCTCAGACTGAAATCTCCGGTTCTTCTGGTGATTTGGGGGTTTTAAGCACCTAGTCACAAGAACTGAGAGTGATAAAAATGTACACACAAAGTTCAGCAGGGTGTTAGAAAAAAGCAGAAAACATAAAACTTTGACTTAAACGCAGCCACCCACACTGAACACTGAGCTCTTAGTCAAACAGAGGCCCTAATCCCCAAAACACAGCCAATCAATACGCGTATTAATCATTAATGAAGTGTGGCACATCAGTGTGTTCATGCACTTTTTTCATGATACTCAAATACTCTGACGACAACCATTAAATAAAATATTCTACTTTGCTTGCTTTATTCTGTTTTTTGCTTTGTTTTTTTTAAATTGTTGTTAGAATAAAAGCAGTTCTCTCTACAGACACTAGACGTCAGTAGAATAATTTCCAGAGTTTTTTTTTCTCTCTCCTGTTTTCCGGGAAATAAAGTGAAACTGCAGCTGGTCGCAGACTGAACTGTCCTCCTGCTTTACTTCACTACAAGTTACTCATCGGTTCAGTCCTGCAGACTGTCTGTCAGGTAAGAAAGGGACGCTTTTTTTCTCGTCGTGTTGGTGATGCAGAGAAAAAAAGACAAATAAAATGATCTAATGTGGACTTTGACTGTTTAACCTGCCAGCTGTGCACAAACTCTATTTTTACTCCCACAGTCAACTGGCCAAGACAATTCTTGACTTAACTGCTGAGGACAACAAATGAAAAGCCTAGTATTTTAGTATAGTGAGTGTGGACAGATTTACAGGATCATCCTGCAGGACGCTGCAGTCCAACGCAGTTTATGTCTTTGTGCAGAAACTTTCAGTGTTTATCGTGTTGAAACTGAGCCAGAGAGGTGTGGATCAGATAGACTGTGGTCACTGTTGAGCCTGTTGTTACTGGATTGATTTGATTTAGTTTGCCATAGGTGACTTTCTTTACTAAAACTGAAGGAAATAAACTTCATAGCAGCTTTTTCTGTATTTGATCCTGTTTGTTGTCACGGTGTCTTCTGTATTTTAATTACAATCTTGAGATACTGTGCTTTATTAGTTGCTTTGTGGTTTTAAGTCATTACGTATGACTTAGAGGCAAATATTACACACATTTTACTGTCATTTTTTACTGACATTTTTTACTGTCATAGAGAAAGAAAGAAACCAGAAAAGAAGCTGAAACCACAGACTTTTGACTTAAAAAAAAAAAAAAAAAAAAGATTCAAACTGATTGATCAGTTAGCTCAAGTTGACATTTTATATGTATAATTCAAATTACAATAATATAAAAGAAAAAAGCAAGCAAATCCTTACATTTGAGAAGCTGGAACAATTTGTCAATATGATTTATTGATAAGACATTATTAAAATTGCTGTCATTAATTTTATGTTAAAAATCGATCAGTTGTTTCAGCTCGACTTTATTAAAGTAGTGCTGTCATTCTCTTTCTCCATATTATTACTCCACTACTGTCACTTCTGCTAATGCCAGTATTGGAAATACCTCTGATACAGTTGGGTGGGGTTACTTTGAAATATAGTCAGTTATTGAATACAAAGTACATGACAACATTTGTAATTAGTAACATAATCCGGTTGGATTACAGAAAAAGGTCATTTGAATACTTTTAAATTACACTGAAATCAAACACTAAAAAATTGTCCTACCCAACCCTGACCCTGCACTCAGAATTTAACTTCAGCAAAAGTTCAGACTGTGGTTTTGTGTTAAAATGTTTGCTGATTTATAAAAACTGTTTGAATGAAAATGTTTTCTGCTGTTTCTCTCCTCAGGATGTCAGCTGTGAAGATGACAGAGGGCAGTGTGCAGCTGCAGAGCTGCAAAGCTCCGCTTTTCTACAGACAAAGTGAACCTGCCTCAGGGGAGGTGAAGATGTCAGTTCTACTCCTTCATGGCATCCGTTTCTCTTCAGAAAACTGGCTCAACATCGGCACTCTGGACACTCTGGCCAAAGCAGGCTGCCGTGCCGTCGCCATCGACCTGCCAGGTGAGTCTGATGGAGCTTAAACTTTTTCAACATTTCACACAAGTCTGGGCAACCAACTAGTCAAAGCAGACTGCATGCCCCAAAAAAAACTCTCTGGTGATTTGTTTACTTGCAAATATAAAGGGAATTTGTGTCAGTAAACTACTGTAGTTTACTGACTATATTACTACTCAATCTTGTGACTGTCTTTCAGAGGGGCCCTGTGGCAGAACCTAATTCAAACACTTAAACTTAATTTATATTTTGCATTTTTCCTAAATTAGGCATTTTCATTAAATTGCAACAAACTGATGTACTGAAGTTAAAGGAAGGAGGCAATAAAAACTTGTCAAAGGTCTTGTCATATAGTCGATAGTTTAGTTTAGTCGGTAGTTGATCCATGTGTGCGTTGACTTGTGCTGGTCAGAACAAACCATAACAGATCTATAAAACCACCAGTCATTTATTATTTTTCTGGCCTCACTATTAAATCGCCCCTCTGTAAAGACACTCCAAGAATATAATACTTATCTTTTCAAAAAGGTTTTCTGAGATGGGCAAAAAGAATTCATTAAAGAGTGCCATGGAGTGCTATTTTTGATACAAATAGGGGGGAACTGGACACAAAGAGTTATAAGTCAAGTCAAGTTTTAATTATATAGTGACAAATAATAACAGAAGGGCACTTTTAATATAGAGCAGGTCTAGGCTGCGGTCTTTACAATATCATTTACAAATAATATACAAACAATTCCCACCAAGAGCAAACATTAAGGTAACATTTAAGTTCCTTATTGCCTCAGTGAGCTGTGGGTCAGAGTCACTGCTGCAGCACAGACAGCTGATGGTGTTGGTAAGCAGCCAAATCAGTATCTACCTTCCTGTTGTTTTAAGAACACCTGTGTGCTCTTGTCCCTGTCACCTCGTGTAGTATCTTCATCTCTCCCTGCTCTGATCTAAAGCCTCTGGTGTCCAACAGATGTGAACTCTTGTCTGTCCACAGGACTCGGTCGGTCTAACTCGGCCGAGGCCCCGGCAGCGGTCGGAGAACTGGCCCCTGCAGGCTTCCTGAAGGAGGTGTGCGAGCAGCTGAGCCTGAGCCCGGTGGTGGTGATCAGCCCGTCACTCAGTGGGATGTACTCCCTCCCCTTCCTCCACCAGCACCAGGCCCTGATCCGAGCCTACATCCCCGTGGCTCCCATCTGCACCGACAAATTCACAGCAGAGCAGTACCACAGTGTGAAGGTACAGTCTAATATCCCTCCACTTTATATTCCTTTGTAGTCTCCTGTCCTGAAAAACTTCTCCTTTTACAGTATGTGTGCTTTTCATTTCCTCTTTAAAGGATAGCTTGAGCAACCATGAATGTCAACTCCATTTTTCAGCACCTCCTTCTCTGCTTTTTAAAAGAGCCTGTGGATTTTTACATGAACAGATGTGCGACTTTAAACTTTCTCAGACGCTGCTGGCTTTCATCCAGCTCACAACTATTTCAACATTAAATTTCTTAGATGGCAAACCAAGTGAAGGTGCATTATGCATGAAGGAGACGTGAGTTGCTGAGAAGCAGTTCCCCTTTAAAAAGAACTGCACAGGTTTGAGTAAATGCAAAAAGAGTAAGAGCATCACGGCTGCTCAATGTTCAATGATTTGAGAAAAATATTGTAGGACAAAGGCAGTGACATGATATCAAAGTGAGATACTGATGCAAAAATTACTTAATACATACAGTAAATAAAACAGGTAAAAATCAAGTAGGGAACTCAAATCTAGGGCCTTTATTTAATTGATATAATTCAATTTAATGCAAAGTATATGACCTTATGAAATATAAAATGGCTCAAATTAGCTTCATTTTGACGTGATATTACTTTAAATTCTGCTTGTGCATTAAGGCGTCAGTAATTACAATCCAATAATAAACTAAGAAATAGTATAACACTCCAGTTCATGAACACCGTTTAAAAAAAATGTTCACAATCACAATCACAATTCTCCCGTATTTGTCCTAATTTATGACTCATTTTCACACTTTTTTTCTTGTCATTATCACAACCTGTTTCTGGCACTGCACAGCGTATATAAGCCCTGTAACTCCAAAGCTCTACTTTTTCCACATGAACAACAATACAGCTACATCCAACCAGGCTCTCTGGGAAGAGGAATTCCCTTTTCTTATGGAAAGTTTTTGAGGAAAGGTGCATGCACTTTGTAAAATCTGCTGCGTCAATTCTCTTTTAGAGGCAAAAAATAAATGAATGAAAGAAAACTGATGAATATTAGTGTATTAGTGGCAGAAGGGCGACTTATTCTGTTCCCTTCTCAAGAATTAAAAGTGAAATTAAAGGTATTAGATATAAAAATGCTGTTGGAGTGTACTGCAGTGTATTATTTTGATATTTCATTCTTTAAAAGTCACCAAAATGTAGAAAAAGAAAGTCTCTGAAACTCAAATGATTTGGTTCCTTCCTATTTTTGAAGTCTCAAGTTTGTTGTTTGTTTGGCAGTGTGGTTAGTCTGCAGTAGTGTGGACTGCTGGGAATGCAGCAGCCCTGTGGCGAGAAGTTGTTGTCAACTTTTTGGAGAAACGCAACCCGATGTCACGCTGCAGTGGCTAATCACATAAGCCGGCCATCATGTCCATCAAACTGCTCCACGTCAGCCTGAAATATGGCTGAAACCAGGCGCTATCCAGGCAGAGTTCTTGTACTCAGCGATGGTTCCCTCCCAGTTTGCTTAGGCTAGCAGTCTATGCTGCAAAATAGTTTTCTGGAAATTTTGGAAAGTCGCAGATGGCTGCTCGACAGTCCGGCAAGCACTTCTGATGGAGTATATGGTCACTTTAAAAGACACGATGAACTCGGCCTCTATTGCTTCAGTTTAGACTGTTCTTTGTTTAATCGGTGTCCTGCAAGTACCCCAACTTTATGTAAATGCAAAACTAAATCGCTGTAGTACCTCTTTAAAGCAGGACTTTTACTTTGTAATGGAGTACATTTATATCAGTGAATTGTGCTCTGCCTGACTACTTTGTTCTCACTCTTTTATTTACTTATATTCTTATTGACATCTCGACACATAAATAAGTCACACCTAAAAGAAATAAAAAGCTTGCCTTTTATCTTTTTTAAGACCTGTTTGATTTTTTTTTAAAACTAGAGGTAAAATATAGGACATCTACAAAATCCCTTTGGCTACGGATTTGAATTTCAAAACAAACAGAAAAACCAAACAGATTTCATTAAAAGAGAGGGAGAGAGAGAAGGGGGAGAAAGGACATGAGGAAATGACTCATCAGAAGGATCTCTTTGTGTCCCGTCTCTCCTCCAGGTCCCGACGCTGATCGTTTACGGTGACCAGGACACTCAGCTCGGAGAACTGTCCCTCAGCAACCTGAGAAATCTGGCCAATCACAGCGTGGTGGTGATGAAAGGAGCAGGTCACCCCTGTTACCTGGACGACCCGGACACGTGGCACAAAGCTCTCACGGACTTTCTTAAAACGCTGTGAAGCTCTTCGCTGTGCATCAGTCACACATAAGTGACTCAGAGGAGCCACACACAAAAACACATTATTCATTCATGAGAAATTTAGGCCACAAACGTCCTCCTGCACGACTTGATTCTGACTTTTTAAATCGTGTCAGTAATGAAACGGGAAATCAAGACTTCTCTAATGATGAGAGGAGATGAGGCTCAAACTTCTAAAGGAATAGTTTGACATTTTGAGAAATGTGCTTTGTCACTTTGCTCCTGAGAGTTTGATTAGAAGATTGATGTCTAGAAATATGAAGCTACTGCTAACACTTTTTTGCAGTAAACTTATCTGACCTTTTGCTAATCCCCACCCACCTTAGTAACTGTTGCTAACCCTGCTAAACTTTCCATGCTGGCACTGTATTAATGCACTTTACAGTGATAACTGTGGCAGATTTAACATTGAAATTGGGAGTAACTGTTGAAACACAAGGTCTTTGAATCCTTAGAGAAGTAAACAAAAGCAGCTTCTCATTTTTAGCTGACGACGGTGGATTTTGCCAACTAAAATAATGACTCACAAGCAGATTTTTAAGTGTCTGGCCAATAACTAATGCTAACTCCTTGACTTGGCTAAAATGTCCATCTTCAGCTGACATTTGAATGTTATCATCTGACACGTTTTAAAACAAGAAGTTACCTGACAGCTGCGCACATGATATAAGGTTACTGCTACAAGACTGAGGCTAAGGCTAGCTCCATGTCAGCAAACACTGGTCGTATGGTGAAATACGGCAAGTATATCTACATGATAGATGACAGAAATTCACTCATTAATGTGGGAAAAACAAGCACGGGGACTCGATTAGTGCAGCGGACTTGGAGACAGGTCACCCAGCCAGACAGCTGGACCGCGATCGCAGAAGACAGCCAGTGTAAGAGCTAAGCTAACCCAGCCCAGACATGAGACAGCGAGCCAGAGACGCATTGTCATCGACCCACTTTGATTCTGCATCAGCCCACGTCCTCCTCGTCAAACACCCACATAATAAATGCAGATGCAGTGGTATTTAACAAGTTTGGCTGGAAGAGAAGTTACTGCAGCCAGCTCTCAGACAATACGCAGTACGTTATGATGAGACTCCGGCTCAGAACACAATAACATAAATCACTAACACACAACATGTGCCTGCGGCTGCCCGCCTCCTCCGGCACGTCCTCCAGTCTGCGCCGTTTAACAGAAAACTCAGACTGAGTTTCTCTTCTTAGTGAGCAGCATCATCTGAGAGCCAGCACACTTACTGCATGAAGAGGAGTGTAATCAGGAAAACCAGCAGCAGCTGTGCCAATCAGCTCACCTGACACTACTCTCATTAACCAGCCCTAGTTACAGTTGCTAAGCTGTGATTAGACAGTTGCTGTTTGGAGGCGGGGCTCAGAGAAGGGTCGATCTACTGGAATTTCTTTTGTTGGCATGTGACTTTTTTGTATGATATTTTTAATATGACCTTCTTTTTTTAACAAAGTAGTTTTTTCCTAAGTAGCTTTTTGTTAACCAAACTAAATTTCTCCTCAGGGTTGCTTTGCTGTAGCTGCTTCAGCTTCTTCCAGTGTGAAGTAGTTTGCACAGCTGTGCTTTCAAATCAGTTTTATCAACGTGACTGCTAGCTTAGCTTAGCATAAAGCCTGGAAACTGAGAGAAACAGCTAGTCTGGCTCTGTTCAAAGGTAAAAACTAAAACTAATTATATCAATTATCAGTAATAAACTAGAGTGTATCAACTTTCTGTTTTACGTGGGACTTTGTTATCTTTAGACAGAGCCAGCCGTTTCTCCCTGTTCCAAGTCTTGTGCTAAGCTAAGTTAGGTGGATGCTGTAATCACGTTTTTTCATAGACAGAATTGAGACAAATAAACACTAATTTATGCTGATGAAAACAACGACAAAATCTGTTTACACGTTTGTCAATTAATAAAAATGAAAAAAACAAAACAAATGGATAGTACCGATCTACTGGAAAGTCAACTGGTTAGCATGCACTTGTTGCATGTCTGAAACTACAGAAATGTCAACGTACAAATAACAAAAAGAAAGCACATTTGAAGTAGCGCAGTATACTTAATGTTAGTCATATGATGTATACATTACACTTAAACTAAAACTAACTAGATTCTATTCTAAAATCTTAACACTGTTATGCAGAAATAAGAGTTGTAATTATTGTCTCATCACAGAAAAAAAGCAAATAAGCGTGTTTATCAAGATGTCAAACTTTTCCTTTAATACCATGAAATTTAATACTGTGATGCAGTACTGTATTAGAATCAATAGTAAAGCTGTAATCATGATTTTTAAATAGATTTTATATTGAATGTAATAAATCTCCACCTGTGTTTGACTGAAAAAACAAAACACCACACGCTGAAATGAAGTGAAAAATATGAACATTATTTAATAACTGATTCTCTGTAATAAACAATTTGAAAATATTTTACAAGGAGTCACAGACACAATATTTTACAAATTTTGCCCTCTTCTTTTTTTTTTTTTTTTTTAGCTTCATCTGTACAAAAGAATGGAGCGACATGGACCAGTGCCCAGAAAAGAAGGAGCTAAATCTTCCAAGCACACCAACATTCACACTCACACACGTACAAGAAATAAAAACAAAAACTAAAAAATAAATTCAAAACATTTTGACTTCAGATCTCAAACTTATCAACAGTGCTGTATTCCTATATTTATTTTTTTTTAAACTTCACTTAAAATTCGACTGATTTTATTCTTTTTTTTTTCTCTAAATGTTGCTGTTATTTTTTCACACACTTGTCAAACATGGTCACATAGCACCAGACTACAGACTACAGAATCACATACACACGTGTCTTTCCCACAGAGACGCACCAACACAGATGCAGCAAGGGGGTCGGGAGGAGGCTTTACGAAAACCATCCCCTTCTCATGTCAGGGTCGTGTCCTAAAGCTCCCTCTGCTCCCCATGCTGGTCCAATTTTCTATTTTTTTTTTCCTCTTTTTTTTTGGCAAAAGTAAATTTGTCAAACCACAGAAATCAGATGTGTGTCCCTTGTCGGGGATGCACACACAGACGTCACCACATGATTCCTCCTCGACCTTCCTGTTTGATGGGCCCGTGCTGCTCTGTGGAGACCCACTCCCTGAGCTTGCCTCTGACATTCCACCCGCTCACCCCAAAAAAACACCCGGGAAGTGACGTCCTTGGCTTAACTTCTGCCTGGTGCTTGACATCTCCCAGCTGGGCATGAATTAAGTGTCTTTACATGTTTGCTTATAGGTGTGTGTGTGTGTGTGCGCAAATGTCTCGGTGCAGGTGCAAAAAAAGTAGGCCTACATATTTTACTTTACGTGTGAGAGTGTGTATGCGTACAGAGCCAGGAAAAGAGAGGAAGTTGCAGGGGGTACATTTCCACAGGCACGTGTAGCGCTCATTTACAGACAGTGGAAATAGGGATATACAGACAGAATTAATGGCACAGGACAGAGACAAACGAATGCCAGAAAAGTAGGACTGCATCCGGTCAGCGCTGCATGCCAAATTGAGCCAAATTGGATATAAATTCATATTTTTTAAACAGCCTTTTTTTCAGATTTGTTCAGAGCCCCACTGCAGCTACTGTGCCAGCATGTTTGTCACATCAAATAGTACCAACAACTGTACAGAGTGTGTAGTTTAAGGTTCAAATCGTCGCACGAGTCGTCCCACCTGAGCAATACGGCGAGGGGTTTGGGTGGGTGCGTGTGAACACTGAAGGTCGGAGGCTTTTTGAATTTTTAAAACTCCCACCTGCTTTCAAGCATTTTAATGAAACAGGCATCATCAATCAATAAACGAATCATTCCAAGACGTTGAAAATACAAAATCAGAGCTCACTACACTTACTGCAGAACACCAAGAAAATCCAGGGGGAGTGAATATTTTGGATCTATTTGTGTGTGCGTGTGTAGATGAGGGAGGGAGGAGGGATACGTATCAGAGCTCCGTACTGAGTAACACTAAGGCATTTAGAGAGGCTTTGTTAACTATGTTGCATTTGAAGCAGAAAACACTGATGAACTACACATTCTTTCGGACACCTCTGCTCCCTTTGATAAACACTTAGGCAGACTGATGGTTAAAGGGATCATTCGGATTATCTGAGTGAGGTTTTCTGAGGTGCTTATCCGTAGTCAGTGTATTACCTGCAGTAGATGATGGCTGGCACACCAGCATAGGAAGCTAAACAATGTACTGCTGTGGATAGGGTCAGCAGTAAAATGTATTTTAGATATGCATACGTGAAAGGGGCCTAAAAATGTAAGTGTACACTAAATTTGAAATATTTTCATCACTTTACCTTGCCATCAGACAGCCTGTTCAGAAAAGAAACCGCTGTTACACAAGCCAAATGTTGCTCTCTCCAAACCAACCGAGGTCCACTGACAAAAACAACAATTTTGCCTTGCAGAACATAAGAGATACTGGTCTGCCTTTTTGGGTTGGTTTGCTTATGTTATTGTGTGACTTCTGCAAAGTTTTGTCTGAATTGATAAGCAAGATCATAATACACAATCCATCGTTACTGCTCTGTAGTCATGATTCACAGTCAGGACTAAATGAAAGACAACACAAGTTGCCACTAGGAGGTCTTGCAGCTGCCGAAAAATTTTTAGTCCAAAGATGGCCTCATGATTTTTGCACCAGGAAATGGCTGACGTATTTCCACAATAATTAATAAAGCAAAATCCCCCACTTTGGATATGTGGTCACATGCAGCAGAGCCTTGAGGCACACTATCCCTGCATTCCAAGTCACATACTTTTAAACTGTACTTTAAGTATGAACTGCAGCTGTCCTTACAAACTGCATACTGTTGCATGCAGTATGCATACAATTGTGTCTGTGACCCTCTGGCTCATACACCCATCACAAACTACTGTGGGTCAGAAAAGCCAGAAAACCATGCTGGCTGCATACTGCAAAATGCAATAGATACAGTAGATGCTGTAGGACATCCTGGTATTTTTGGCATACTGCATTTGACATAATATGTATTGGGACATGCTAAATCTTTTTCTGGCTTACTAAATAGTATTATTGTATGGATACTGGAAAGCACAGTATATGTTAAGATGGATTCTTCCAGTGAGTGTGGATATGAGTAAACACTAAATGTTTTGTCAGTTTTACACGATTTACAAATAAATACATTTAAAAAAAGGTTCACCAAAGTAACACAATAACGCAAACTATCTGATCCTGGGTTCTGTGAGGTAAAAGTGGCTTTAGAGTACAGTTTGTTGCAGACCCTGTCCACAGCAGTTCATTGCTTAGCTTCTGTGCTGGTTCTCCTCTCTGCTTCTCTTAACTAAGAGCGTGCCTACTGCCATCTACTGTAGGTAATATACTGATTATCAACAACTACCTCATAACCCCCCACTTCAAATAATCTGAACTGTCTCTTTAAAGATGGATTATTTTTGTTTCAGTAAAATCCCTTTTTTTTTTTTTTTCTCCACAAAAACAACACTGGATTTTTGTCCGTTGCAACATAGGAACAGGAAAAACAGCTATGCTACCACAACTGTCGTCCCTCATTCATACACTCCACAACTCATTTAAAAGACATTCCCCTTTGAGGGTTTTTAACGCAAACTAACACGCACACATCCACACGCACACACGATTCAGGCAGAACTATAGCAGTCAGGTGGCCCTAAAAACGCTCTATGGCCAGTTAAGTCGCTGTATACTGATAGTGTATCGTAGCTCTATACATGGCTTTGTAAAGGACGGTATAGTAACTCCATACGATGGCAGTCAGGTGGCTCTTGAGAGAAGAGAGGGCAAATACATTACGCTAGAGCCTGTTTAAAGCTATTTCTATAGCCGACAGATTCAGTCTCACAGCTCCTGTGTTAGCCAAAGCCTCAAAGACGGCTGCTCTATAAAGATACTATACAGTAGCTCTACTCTTATACAGCCGATGTGGTCCAAAACAAAGTGCATCAAGGCACTATGAAACAGAGCGGCTCCTAAACATGGGAGTCTAAATGACTTTTCACACATCGTAATGATCAAATGATGAACTGTGACAGATTACAACCACACTACTACTTTGTACGTGATCACCATATTTAGTTGCCTCTTCTGCACTTTTGTTGGAAATGTTGATAAGCCCCTATCCCCCAGCAGCGAATGGTTTTTGAAGTTTGAAACAGCATCAGTCAAAGGTAATACAAGCCCCAGAAAATAAAAAAAATAAAAAAACAGAAAGAAAAAAACCCACCTGGAACTACTATGAGACAGTCATGAGGCAGAGATCTTGGTGTGTCAGAAGTAAAGCACGTACACAAATGGTGATTAGGTTAGAAGAGGTTACTGGAGAAGAAGCCTCATGAGGATTGGCAGAGGTGAGCTTTCGCATCAGAGAGCACAGGGGGTTTCTTTTTTTTTTTTTTTTTAAGTCCAAACCAGAGGTCAGAATGGTCGATTGATCCTAAAGGAGAACACGACACGACATCAACAATGCTCCAAAATCTGCAGCAACCGAGCACTGATTCATGTTTTACAGCTGTCACTAGTGTGTGCCTCAGATAACACTAGCCTTAAATGGTGAATATAAGAGAAATGTACTTCAAGAAATGCGATTACCATCATGTAATTACAATAATCCTCCAGTGGACGTCTTTTTAAAAGCATTAATCTGTAATTAGGCGCTGCACAAAATGAATCAGCAGTCAGTTTCTGAGTGTCTCTCCTCGTCTTCTCATGGTTTATCCTAAATCTAAATCAGAAGCCATTTTCCTCGTCGTGTTTTGGCTATAAAAATAAGACCACATGAAAGTCTATCTCATTTTGGCAAGTAGATATAGTGCATAAATTAATTCATGTCTTTTTAAAGTTAACACCTAACGACGTCCTTTTCAAATTAAAAACTAAATATACCGTAATGTTTGGAATACTCATCACTTCAGCAGTTTATACTTGACATTTTGTATACTTGACAGTTCTTTTTTTTACTGTTATTTTCTTTTATGGTGGCTATAACTGGCTGAATGGTCCACAGCCTCTTATGAGAGGCGAATGACAGAGCGGCGAGGCTCTGAGATGGAGGAGAGAAGAAGGAGGAGAAGTCCCACCGTCTGTCTGACAGGACGGACAGAGGCGAAGGCGGACAGACAACCTCAACTCTCCAGTCTGTATGAGGTGGGAGGTCTGTGACGAGGGCATGGACCTGTCCTCTTTCCCCTCCCTTCTTTGGATGGTGGGGGTGATGGGGTGATAACGAGGTGAGGGGGGTGGGGGTTTCTCTTTTCTGACGTTGCCTCTGATGATCCAGGTGGTCCGGCGGCACCACCCACTCCTCCTGCAGATGAAGGTTAACTGGCTGAGGACACAAATGTCCGGCAGTTGTCACTAAGCGACACGAACTGAAGCGAGCTGGGTAGCGCGGCACTCAGGGCTTCCAACTTGCCGTGATGGGAAGTCCCATTATTACCTATGACTATATCGGGGGGGGGAGGGGGGGGCTGAGGGGCACGGAGGTGGGAGGTGGGGTTGGAGGGTTTTTTTTTAGGTAGGGAAAGAAGCTGAGGAGGGCTAAAAGGAGGATAAGTGGAGGAAAATGGAATTAATGTACTAGAGAGTGGATGTGGGGGCTGACAGCCGGATAAAGCAGAAGCAGCTGGATGAGCAGTAAAGTGTAGAGGGACGGACGGAAGGAGTGTCCTCGTCCACAGTCTGATGTGTTCTCCTGCAGAGGGGAGAAAATAATAGTTATAAGTACACGTAGTACACAGGATATCTGTTTTAATACTGCACGCTCATGGAAAATGTATTCCTTTTGCTTTGTTACTTAGAGGACATGAACTATATCAACTATATTCTATAGTAAGTTAGAAAGCACACACTCTGTAACAATAGTTAAAGGAGCAGTTCAACATTTTGTGAGATACATTAAATTGCCACCTTGTTAAGAGTCAGATATGAAGATGGATACCACTCTCATCTTTGTCTGTTAAATATGGAGCTACAACTTAGCTTAGTGTAAAGCCTGGAAACAGGGAAGCCGCTCACCTGGCTCCGACCTAAGGTTAGAAAATCCACCTAATAGCAAACCTAAAGCTCACTAATTAAAGCCACTGGAAACCCAAATCTACAACAGTCTTATAACTATCCAATTAAGGGTCTTATGTACATAATAATTAACATAAAAGTATTAGAAATTAATTTGAATCCAAATTCTAAATGTTGTCATTTAAGTTTTTGTATATTTTCATGGTTTTGGGTTTGACTTGGGTGTTCTTATGCTTGGACATTTATTATGAAAATAAAACAGTTTCATGAACCAGTCATAAAAATACCAATGTCTATCAATCGTAACAAAAATCTAAAGCAAAACCCCTTAAGCTCCTGTTTAATCTACCTGTAAGTCCAGAGAACTGAAGCCTTTACATGTCTCCTCTGACAATACAAGTATCGTTATCAGGCACAGCATGGGAGTTGGTCTACTGCTGTTTCCATCTGCTGTAATGTTATGTTTGGATCTGAACTAACCCTTTAAACATGAACTGTTACACAATAACACAACCAAACCAACTTGCCAATTGAGGCAAATGGTAGTCAAGCAACTTCCATGTTCTGCGAGGTAAAATGACTGAGTCTGCTTCAAGTTGAATTCAAGCTTTCCAAAGGCTTTAGTGTGCTGTATCTCATTTGTTAATTCTACAGAAACCCAAAGTAAAAAGGACAAGTTAAAGTTTTAGGGGGTTATGTGCTGGACCATGGCTGTGTCCAAAATCACTCCCTTCTTTGTCATTCTTTTATTACTCCCTGCATGATAGACACAATAGTTCATTCAATGTAGTGCAGCAATTATAGAGAATAGATTGGACAGTTAGAAATCGTAATTGTGGGTCATCGCTAACAGCTGTAGAGTTGTGCAATTGTAATTTTAGTATCTATAAAACATGGAGCATTGCATTGTGGAACTGTTAGCAGAAAGTACAGCGTGACGCGCCGTGGACACTCCTTTTTATGTTTACACGCTCAGACTTTTGACACTCAAATAAAATGACAGAAAGTGAATAATGAGTGTTTTATGACGTAAATGTAGTGCACTGTAATAGGGAGTGATCTCTGACACAGGCTGTATTTTGACCGGGACAACTGGCCTCCTGAAGTCTCTGCTGGTTGCCTGGCAACCTCACTGTGACATAAAAACCCCATAGCGGTTACCAGTCTTGTTATCTAACTCTTAACAAGAAAACAAATAAGAAAATTAAGAAAAAATGCTAAACATTTCCCTTATAGACGACGGTTGACATTTGTGATAATGCTGAAATATTTATTCCTTATCAATGATGATTATTGAGCAAATTTTCCTATATAAGTGTATAACAGAGCTAATGAAGTATTTCACTATTTTTCAGTGTTTTTTAAATTAATGAACTGTGTTTCTCTGTTTTGTGTTACATGAAATCAAACTTGTTATATGTTTAAATCAAACTTGATTACAGCTTGCTCAGAGTGATTAATGAGGATGGGAGAAATAAAACATCCTAAGTTCACATCTTCACAATATGATTCTGCTGAAAGTTGATAATTATCACCAAGCCCTACCCGTATGCAGTTGTATGAGTCATAGTGAGTAAATACCAAACTGCCTGTTTGATTTGATCTGAATAAGTCTGCTTATTGATATCTTACAGAGATGTTATTGTCGAAGCAGGTGGAGGGTCCTTTTCGATAGCGTGCCACAGTCATTTCCTCACATGGATTATCCTCCTTGACTGAAAATCGACTCAATTAAGGAAAATTAAAATCCTTTGAATTTCTGCTTTTTTGCGTTGTTTCATCATCCACCCACACACTGATTCCACACGCCCTGTTACAGTTGTAAAACAACTGGTCCTAATTCACGCCATGACGATAAAAATAACCTTGAAGTGAATGTGAAACATCTGGTGCACAGGTATGTTTGATAAGGAGATAGCATCAAGCGATTAGAGAGTGTGTTTTCTCCTCTCTGCCAGCTGGTGTACAATGAGAGAAAGGATACACTCCTCCTCCTCCTGGGACAGCTTTTCTATCTCGCAGGTGTTGCATGGCATCTTCTCCGCCACCACAAACAGCAAGTTGGTGTTGTTTATCCTCTTGGCATGAATCAGCCTGCAGAGAGAAAGAGAGACAACTCTGTCAACAGCCCCCCTCTGCTCGCTTACATCATGGGCTCATTTGCTAATGGATCAGTGAGATTCATGAGAGAGTCTTATAAGGCTCATTTAGCCAATGATGTGACCGTTTCATTAAAGCTGATACGCTTTAATCATCAACACACTTTATTAGCTCCAACAGAAAGATGAATCTGTCTCTGCTAACTGTGTCCCTGTCACAGCACCATTCTTTGTGGCGCGTATGTGTGTGTTTACATGTGTGTATGTTGTTGTGTGTACTGACCTGGAGCAGTTGCCGCAGTCTTGCAGTATGTTGTAGGAGCTGCTGAGATTACTTAAGTAGTACTGGGTCTGGATCATTACACAGCTCCGCTCTTTGGAGTCGAATCCTTCTGCATCCACCTCATCTGCAGCATCAGCAGAGCACAAAGACGTGAGAGGAACAGTTGTCAGTTCAGTTGATTTATAAGATCTGAGTCTAAAAATGGGATTACGAAGATGCACGTCTACACTCAGCCTGGAAAAAGCTGTAAAACTTCCTCATCCTTTATCATCTCTTTGCATAGTTTGTGTTTGTTTTATAGTTTGAGCATTGAAGCGGGACAACTGTAACTGAGAACAACGAACAAATTTCACAAGAAAGCTGCACTTTAAATACTTGTACATGTATTATTTAACAGAGAGTTGGTGCACTTTAGTGTCTGGAGTCTTGGCTCATTTCAATTATAAGTGCTCATGAATAGTTCACACACTTTTGCTCTTTGGATGGTCCCATTTGCAGAGATGGGAAGTTGTTCTTCAGACTTCAGTGTTTTCATGAGCTTTTAAGTCGTAATGTGGAAATAACATGGACGCTGCAAAGTGTAGGGTAGCTGTTGTACTTGACGTAGCGTCTGGATGATGGGTTGGCTGAGATTAAAGTCCCAGTGAAGATTCATGTTGTTACGCTGAAACAGTTTGCTTTATATTACAAAGAGATTTTGTCCCAGACATGTTGCTGCTTGGATACATTCCCTAAAACCACTAAAATATTGCTTTAACTGACTTGTTGAAAGAGGTAATGCTACCAAATAACTTTTCTAACTAATCTAGTTCTACATGGACAGCAGCTAACAGTTACAACCTACCATCACTTACAAATTACATGAGCAAAAATTTCATGTGTGTATTTTGAATCTTAGAGAACCCAGCGTAGCTGCATGCCTTTGTGCTAAGCTACAGCAAACTACATGCTGCCATATTTAACACAGACATGAGAGTGATATCGATCTTGTCATCCAACTCCTGGCAAGAAATTGAACGGGCGTATTTCCCAAAATGTTCCTTTTCCTTTAAACTTTCCGTTCAGGCATGTAAAGCACTAAGATAACGTATAATTTAATTACTGAATTTGTCTTGTTTGCACCCACCTGTGACGAACCAACTGTGATAAGCCAGTCCATATATAAACTGCTGGAACAAAGACCTGTAGAGAAAAGAAGTGAAAATACAAAACGTGGTTAATGGGAAGATAGAATAATGTATTTTGCAGTGATTATGGTCCTGTTCGCTTGTTGAGTATCCATCAAATCTCTTTGTTCAGGTGCACTATGTGTGTACTGTGAGTTACTGTTGTGTTTCAGTTTTGCTTGAGGACTCTCACCATGCAGCAGCTGACGTCCACCAAGCCAGGTTTACAAAATCTGCAATCGTGGGCTGCAAATACAGACGAAAAGAGAAAAACAGAACAGCATGAACGTCATATCAGCTGGATTATATACATATTTCAATACATCAGTCTCTCTATATGCACTTAACTGAGCGCATTATCATCTAATCTACGATGTTGATGTATTACTTCCTGTCCTCTCCGGTGTTGAGGTTTTATTCTTACCACAAACACTCCTCTGGGTGCAGCTCCAGCTTCACTGTTGGGCACCCGTTCACACACAGACTGGTAGTCAAACGACTGCTTGCGGTTGTAGAAGGAGTTGTTGTAGAGAGCGTGCATCAAGTAGGGGTCAACATCACTGAAGAACATTCCCACCTGTGGAGAATAATAAATAAGACAGGTCAAGCTGAGTGTGAAGATTAGCTAGAAAACCACGGTCAGTCAGTAAAAAGGTATTAATTAAGTTCACCTTGTTCCAGTCCTCCTTCTGATTAGACATGATGAGGAATCCACCGTCATCTATTAAATAACACAGGAGATCCTGCAGACAGAAGCAAACATGGGCAGTTAATTAGATACACAGTGGAAAGATGTACAGTGCTGCTGCATGATACAGATCAGGTTGAATACAGCAAGCTCATTAAAAATTAGCAGGAATACTTACATCACTGTTGGCTTCGCAGTCCATTTCACAGCCTCTGTTTGGTCCGCACTGGCACAGAGAAAAAAAAAAAAACAGTTAGCAGCTGAACATCTTAGATACAAAAGCATATTAGTATGATTGTAGGTAAAAAAGCAAACGACAAGAACAACAAAAACAGAGCTGATGGAGGGGGATAATATTCAGAGAGAAAAAAAAGATTAAAGTGGCGTATTTACAAGAAAAAAGAATTTTCTCTGAGATATTAAAGTGGCAAGTTTATTCACAAAAACTCAAATGTTCTGTGAGATTATAAAGTCATAAATATGCAAGTAAAAAAATGAATCTCTGAAATTAAGGAGGAAAAAAACTCTGAAAGATTGTGTTTTTGGTCAAGGTCAGGATAACTTTTACACAATAGTTATTACCAACAATTTGACACAATAGCAGACAGCAGCAACTACACAGTCAACAATGCAAAACTAATGACTGCACGAAGATGAAGATGAAGATGAAGAGGGAGGAACGGACGTTTAGGAGACAAGGGATCACGACGCAGATCTTTCTGCCTGTTTTTCACTGTTAACAGAGACTCCAGTCTGCAGTATAGCATGCATGCACATTAGACTTGTAAATTAGCATAGTTAACACCACAATAATATCATATATGGCTGCGCTCTCTTCTCCATATGTCAGGAAGTGGTAAGGTAATAATAGATCATTGAATGAATGATGATCGGCTTCATATGTAAATTTAAAATTATATTAGAATTTGAAATGTAGTAAAACAGGATAATGTCAACATAATTATGAAATGTAATTTATTTTTCAAACCCAAAATTACATATACAGTCATTAGTGAAAAACTTTGATTTAGATAACAGCAGACTGACTGCACATGACCTACAACCAGTCTGGACCACTGAATGAAAAGTCAAATACGAATGTCACAAGTTCTCTTAAATCACCCGTACGCACCACTTAAGAACAAATCTGTTCGTGGTTCTTGCATGAGGCCCAATGGTCCTAAAGACATAAGCTTGTACACATAACATATAAGCTTCTTTATGTAGATTTCGTTACCGTATTTGAGCCTTGACGGTTGTCTGTATGGTTGCTGGCAAGAATCTTGAACTTATCTGTCCAGGCTTCAAGGTCTAGTTTCACTCCAACCACTGCGACAAAGAGACAAGTTAGAAAAGAGATGAATTACGATAGAAAAAAATAAAAAGACAGCTGCATAAAAGGTCCAGCAAATACATGCAGAGCACGGACTTGTCCACACAAAGTGACAATACATTCAAGCCCAGACATGTAATTATCTGCACTTCGCTGTGAAACATTTTCTTTAACATCTGTCATCACGACGATTTTGTCTCCTCTGTCGGTCCATGGGCCCACCTGCAGGTTTGATGGTCTTCCCTCCTATTGTGATCTCCACTGCCGTACTGACCAGGATCCCTATGGTGTCGTTCTCTGGGTTCAGCAGCTCGTCCCTGGCTTAAAGAGGGAAACAAATAGAGAAACAAGCCAAGAGGGGGTGAGAAACAAAGGGCTACAACACATTATGAGGCTCAGCGTGAGATATACAACCCAACACAGAAAGCATCATTCACCTGTTCGATAAGGAGCTTGGAAGATGTAGCCCTTGTTGTCGAGACTGCGGCGGTAATAGCTGGCATTAAACGGCTCAGGGGCTTCCTCCCAGGTTTCTGAAGCCCTGAGATTTAAGAGCACAGATACCGTAGCTGTAAATATATATATATATATGTGTATGTGTGTGTGTGTGTATATATATATATTTTTATATATATATCCTGGCCAAGAGGGCAACATAAAACATTGCTACAAGTTACAACAATACAAACATACATATATAACTGTCACACACAACAACTCTCTGATGCACAAGCCTCCCGCTATACGACCTCTTTATGAAACATTTTAAGTCTTCACAACAATCTACTTCACAAGAGAATAAAGCGAGAAACATGACAGAACTCCAGAGCAGCCGCAGTGCGGACACACAGCCTTGATGACGAGTGCACTCACTTGTTCGGAAACACTCTTGTTATGCCTCCGTCTGTTGCAGCAAACACGGCCAGAAAGCCATATCTAAATGTCAGGGTGAACAAAAAAAAAAAGACAGAAATCAAACCTAAATCTGATTCAGAGTCAAATCTAAAGCTCCCTCAGTATCGGCTGATCACACTCACGTATTCAAGTCTTTATTCTTCCACACTTTCTCGACCAGCTGCCTGATGATGCCAGTGTCCAGGATTAGGTTATGAAGGAGCAAATTGTCACCTAAGTGTGATTAGATAAACACAATATTAACAATTATCACGATTTTTCAAGAGAGGATTAGATTTTAACACACCAAAGAAATTACACACTAAAACTCACTGTGCAGGATTGACGCTGGCACTGATAAAGAACCCTGACTATTATCATTCTGCTCTTGTATCACATTTGACACTGCACCAACGATGAATTATAATACTAATATCCAGTCATGTTTGAGTATTAAATAGATAAGGCTGATGTTATTTTTCTGAGTATCAACTTTCTATTAAGACTTTCTGACTTCACCATGTCTGTGGCGTTCAGACTCAAGCCCACTTGTTCCTGTGAAAGAGGTAAATATTTAAAGATGGCTCACAAATAAAGAGTTTAATTTTTAACTAGAATTACTGCCTTGCAAGTTCCTTTTACTTCCATGTCCACCCAGACTCAAATATGAGTGTAGTGAAGACTTTGGGGGCATTTAATTAACTGTATGATTACTGTATGATTCCGGGGTGAGAAACACGCTGTCTTCACTTTGAGACTATTCGTTACTGAGGAGAACAGAGGACTGACAGAGAGCTTTGTCACATGGTGCAACGACAATCACCTGAAGCTCAATATCAACAAAACCACAGCAGGCTCCCTGTCCTGTCCTGGTTGTTATCCAGGGAAAGGAAGTGATCTGGGTGGACTCATACAAGTCCAAATCAATGAAAGACTGGACTGCATTCACAGCACTGAAGCTCTCTTCAGGAATGGACGGAGCAGACTAAATTGATTTGACTTGACTTTGTTTATCTTTGCTGTTCTTGTCCTGCTGAACTGTGTGTCTGATAGTGTGTAACTTCATTGAGAGAAACAAAAAACAGTCATTTTTTTTTTGTATCCACATGCTTGGCCAATAAAGATGATTCTGATAGAACACAAAGTTGTAGCCATGATAGAAGACGAGGATTAAAATATGAAAGAAACTACAAATTAAATGCGAACGCTTCACACGTGTGTCTCCAACCCTGTAGCACAGATGATCTTTACAATCAGTTTCAATGTGGGAACCCAAGATTAGTGTCACCAAGTCAGTATCCGACAAATGTGAAATATGATCACAATGTTCCTGAGATATGGTGCTGAATAATGGCCAGAGAAATGTTTTTGCTGAAACATCATGATGACCTTTGACCTTAACTGACCAGTAATTAGTGTATGAATTCTTGAGTTATGGACAAAAACATCACAGTCACAGTGACCTTTAACCAGAACAATCTAATCACTTCATCCTTGAGTCCAGGTGGACATTTGTGCCAAACTTTAAGAACTTTCCTCAAGGCGTTCCTGAGATATCGTGTCCACGAGAATGGGAGGACACACGAACTGACGTACAACCTGAAAATATACTGCATTCAGGCCGTGATTGTTGTCAGTAAAAAGGTATTGTAATTTCTTTTTACAGTGAGACACTGTCCACAGGACTAAATCACAGACTGTATATTAAAAATGAGTAAATAGTGCTTTTGATGGGGACTTTGTCCAGCTGTTGATCAATATACATTTGGTTTAGAGAGATTTAACAGCAGGAGTGTGTATGTGGGATTGACTCAAATTAAACTACAGTACCCATGTTTGTGGTAATGAAGGGTCATGTTGCCCAGTGCAATGGAGGTCTATGGCACAAATGAGGAATAAGCTATATCAGAATTTAGCAACACAGACAATAAAAATTACAAAATTACTATGAAGATAAATTCATACTTGGTTTAGTCTTATTGTGGATTTTTGTGGGATTTGCTGGCAGTTAAAAAAAATATAACTATTGCCTCCTTCAGCCATAACGAAGTGCATCTTTAGTCAACTAATTAAAATAATCTAATTGCTTGCATAAGTGAGAAAGAAATTAAACTCACATTGTTTGGAGTCTGGCGTCACCTTCTCCATGAGGGCAATGAAGTTGAGCAGGAACTCAGTGTTGTTGCTGGACAGTTCCAGATCATTGCAGTACTCCCTGAGGAACAGACGGGGCATTTAACTCAGAGGAGAAGGTAAAAACAAACATGTTCATGCTACATTTACACTCTGCCTTATTTGTCTTTTACAGAGGGACACACAACACAAAGTGGGGATGCATGAGTATACGTCTCACGTGATGCTATTTGTGTAGCATGCATGTTTTAAAGCTTTAATTTCAATATGCTAAGATGGCTGTCAATCAAAACAAAACGTGGACAGGCATCACAATGAAAGAGTGATTTTATCAGTGTCTTTCAGAATTGAGGCTGTAGCTGGAGGGCGTAAGGGGCTGATAACAAAACAGCACATGCAAATGCATAAGCATCCTTCCATACACACTAAAGCTTTTCATCTAGTTGCACATTTTGTTGTCCAATTTTCATTTTAATCTTAATATTACATTGTACAACCAAACAAATAACCGTTGGATGTATTTGTGTAATAGAGACAAATAGCAGCATGCAAAGATTTAAGATTTAAAGGAATAGTTTGGATTTTTTTGAAGTCGGGCAGTATGAAGTACTTTTCCATGGTCACTGTATCACCTACAGTAGATGGTGGTCAGCTAACCCCCAGTTTAGAGAGGCAGAGAGGAATGCCATTACAGAAGCTGGACTGAAAGGGTCAGCAGCAAAGCATGCTTTAGCCACCTAAAAAATATATAATATCAGTTTAAGTGTACACCATATTTTGAATATTTCCACAGCCTTTCTCTGCTGCCAGACAGGAAACTGCTGCTATATAAGCCAGATACTGCTCTCTGTTGCTCAACCAGACTCCTTCGGCAAAAACAGTAGTTTCACCTCACAAAACGCAGGAGTTTGAACTAACCTTTTAAAACTACCATAGTCACAAATAAACAAAAATAAACTATCATATTGAGGCCAGCGACTCCAATTTACTGTTAGGTAAAATTAAAGATTTTTGCCAGTGGAAGCTGGTTGGTATGGAGAGAGTGATATTTGCCTCTTATAACGACAATTTCTCATCAGAAAAGGTTGTCTGACAGCAAAGTAAGGCAGTGAAAATATTCTAAATATAACGTACAGTTAACCTAATACAGATTTTTTTAGGTGGCTGATACACGTTTTGTATTTGACCCTGTCAACAGCAGGACATTGCTTAGCTCACATCAGTACTCCTGCTGCTCCTTAAAACTGGGAGCAAGCTGACCACCATCTACTGTAAGAAATACACAGACCATGGATACGTACCTCATGCAACTCCACTTCAAATAATCTGAACTATCCCTTTAATGTGCGTTTGATACTTTGTTGTAATGAGGGTAACTAATGAGGCTTAATGCGAAAAAAAAATCATTATGATGAAGGTTATGATGAATTTTATATTTTCCTCAAAATTGTCACTACAAGTTAATACACCACTTAAAAAGATAAAGAAATAAATGACACCAACCACGTCCACACAGTGCAACTCAACGTCACAAAAGATGTAAGACACAAGACCAAAAACTGATGACCATCAATGACAGCGAGCATTCACACTCATGGCTACCTGGGAGCAATGAATACATGTCCTTCAGACTCAAAACTGTTTGGCAGCAGTGATTCAAAATCTGCAACAGAAAGGGGAAGATTATCCGGGAAGAGCAGTGGGCAGAGCAGTGGGGAGTTGTGGGTAAACAGCAGCTGTTCTTCAGAGGTGTAGGGACGCAGGAGGGAGTTTACCATAGCAACACTGAGGTATCATGGGAACACTAGCGTTAGCCAATATGGTGCCTAAAATAGAACCTGACTCTCAATGGACGACCGTTTTAGTTTCACAAGCACTCACACCTTTTTTTTTCTCTTTTTGTTCATCACTTTGTCAACAAAGATTTTCCGATTCGTCTGGTTTCACTCTAACATGTTTTGGACGTCTGAGAACTGACTTGCGAGACGTGACGTGTCAGGAAGCAAGTTCTCACACAGATTCGACACAATGAGTGCTTTCAGATCAGGCAGGCATCAACATGGCCAACTATTGCAGGGGGAGGTGGGTGAAGGTCCTGATGGAAGTGGTCACCCCTCAGACTGGCAGGGGTAGAGGGCTCGGAGAGACACATAATCAGAGGAAATGCATTGCATTGTGAAGGGCATGTTGAAGGGCAACTTCATTTCATCTATCACAGACAGAACAGAACACATAATATCAACCATCATTAAAGCCTCGACAGGTGAGTCTGCGATGAATCCAACATGATATTTTCTCATTATGTCATGACCTGTAACTGTGTACAAGCAGTGGAGGATGAGAGGTTTCACTTTTGAGCTAAAATAGAGTGCCCAGGTAGTTTTCCGCCCACAATGCCGTGCACATCCGGGGTCGGGTTTCTTGAGGAAGTGGTTGGGCCGTGCCTCTGGCAGTCTGAGGGGTGAGGAGGGAGGGAGACAAGCTGATGGAGACAGGGAGTACAGAGGGACGACACAGGAGTCAGGCGGCACCCTGACACCTGACAACATGGGAGGACCTGGGTGGGCAGGACACAGCTCAGCCCTGAAGGGTCAGTCTGCAGGCTGCGACGTCTCCAGCTATGGACGAGATTCTACGGCAGCTAACAAACGTTACATATTTTAATATGGAGATCAATAAAGTATAGCTACGTTAAAATATTATGACCACAAGAGATCCCTATTTACTCTATTATAATTAAATAACAGTATTTACTACATGTGCTGATACATTAGCTAGAGTGCAGCACTATAAATTTAGACTGGGTTGCAACAACAAAGATTAATTTAATCTAGGATAGTTTAGGAAAACTCAGTTTTAAAACTGTGAATCTAGGTTTAAAATTAAGTAAATTTCTGCACCATTACAAACTAATCTCTATTTATGTGAGTGAAAATTCTCAGTCATCCAAGCCATGGTATCTCTAGGAGCTACTGAAGAAGCCTTTCAGATGAGAGGGGGAACGTCTTCAAGAACCTCAAGCACGTCCAGTTGTCTTCACACAGCACCTAGAGATAATGTCCATTTAGTAAAAAACACGTTTACTGGTGTAAATGAGTTTAATTTATATGGTGCTTACTTAAATTAAAATGAACCTAAATAAAGACTAAATTTGAGCGTTGCCATTACCTAGTAAGTATAAGAGGGGGGAAACATAACTTTTGGCTGCTCTGTATTCTTATAATTTTATATTGCTTGCTAGCTAGATAAAAAAGTTAGTCTAGTTACAATTGCTACTCAAGACGACTTTGAGAAAAACAGAAGTTGATTATTTTGCTCTATCCATCTCAAAAAGGCAGCCATTTTAAAAGCTAGATCTCCTCAAATTTAAGTTTAAAGTTAATATTTGATCATGTTGTAAATTAAAAGTTTGGGTACAACCAAATTAAATTTAATCTTGCTTTAGACTAAAATCTATATTAAGGAGCGTGAAACAGTTTCATTTTAATATTTCTTAATTTTAAGTTAGTTTAAAAGTTTGGTGCAACACAATTTAAAGTTAAACTGTGATGTAAACAGGAATAAATATAAATCCTTGTCGGTGCGACCCAGTCCTATTGCTTCAGATTAGTGTGTTTACCTTCCTAAATAATGAAAATGTTACAGCATACTTTATTTTACTGTACATAAAGCTCAATATGCTCTAAGCTGATCTAGCTATTGCACTAATAAGAGGGAGTGTTTAAAATTAAATTAAAGTCAATACCTGAGGCCTAGTGTGAGAATTAGTTAACATTAACATTTATTAACTAACACTGTAAGAAAAAGACAGAGAGAGAGACAGAGAGAGAGGGAGAGAAAGAGACAGACAAGATGGTGAAACAGAAATGGAAAAGGAAGGTGAGGAAAAGAGAGAAATATGGTCGTAGAAAATGAGACGAAAATGAAAGAAAGACAAAGAGAGAAAGAGAAAGGAGGCAGACACAACCCGTTTGGAGCTATCCACAGAAGGAAAAGGATTAGGAGAGGGGGGACAAAAGACAAGTTTTAACAGAGAACATGAATATCTGTCTTCCTTGGGTGCAGTAGGTGTTTTTTTAATTTTTTTTTTTTTTTTTTTGCTTCTGGAGCAGCGGATACGTGGAGAGGAGGAGGGTGAGGTTGAGGGACCAGAGGAGCCATCGTGAGAGATGTGGGATCTGAGCTGCAGCAAGAGGGTGAAGAGGAGGAAGGAGGGATAAAAGGAAGGAAGAGGAGGAGAAGAAGGAAGAGGAAGAGGAGGAGGAGGAAAAAGAGGAAAAGGGGAGGAAGTCCTGAAGGCAAGACGGGCAGGAACAGAGGCAAGCAGGCTGGGACAGGTGAGGGTAGGGGAGGAGGGGAAGGTGGGGCAGCAGGAAGAGGTTGAGGACGAGAGGTGTGGGAAGGAGGCAGCGGTGGGGAATAGGAAGTAAAGGTAGGGAACGTGGACCAATATGGAGTATACTTGCCCTTGGTGTATGGCACTGTGTGGATCCATCAGAGAAGGAGTGAGCAAGAAAAGAAACAGGGGATCGGGTGGGAAGGGGGGGATCACAGACAATATTTTATTCAATTACTGTTTGAATAAAAATATTGTTTTCTTGAAAGAAAGAATTTAAGTCAAACAAGACAAGAGAGAAAAAAGAAATGAAGAGCAAACATCTTATTTGCAAGAGCAAACGTGGGAACGAAAAACCAACAGAGGAAAGGAAAAAATCCAGGAAAGGAAAGACAAAACCAGTAATTGTGAAGAGATAACCGAAAAATAAATCAAATGAAACAGGAAAAGAGGGGAGTAACAGGGTCTCTGGACAAAGAAAGAATGAGAGAGACAACACGTGTCCCCATTCAGACCCACAAAAACCCAAACTCCCACATTTGTCGAGCCCTTGTCCCGGGCCGTGTGGGAGTTTATTTACTGAATGATTCCAAAGCTCAGAAACATCTTACACAATCCAACAAAAAATATCACAAAATAAAAGATAAATCACACACGTAACAGAAGGAAAACTCCCAAAATCATAAAACTCATCATAAGGAGTGAAAAGCATGCATGTTTTCACAGTTTTCCAGAACATCGAATACTTTGAACACAGATGCTTCAGAATCATTACTTGGTGGAGAAGAGGCGAGAGCATTTGGCAAAAAAAATAATAGCACAGAGGTCACCATTATTTTCACCTGAGTAACACAGTAAAACCACAGCTTTCACCTTTCTGTCAGTTCAGTTATTTTTTTCTTCAGCCAGTGTGAAGAAAAAACATCACCAGTTTACAGCACAGCATGAAGACAGGAGGAGGGAACAGGGGGCAGTAGATAGAGGAGTCGGGGGACTCAGGTATGATCCTGCCTATCAGAGAGCATAGAGAGGGGGGGGGGTAAGGGTGGAGAGGAGGGGAGGGGGGGCGGGGCAGGCGACTCTGCTCGGACACTCCCTACTGATGATGTTGTAGACCCAGGACAGAGGACTGGATAAGAGCAGAAGGTCATATTTGGAGAGGAGAGAGAGAGAAGAGGAGGAGGAAAGAGTGGAAAGCGAGAGAAAGAGAAGGAGAGAGGACAGAGAGAGCGAAGGATGCTGGGTATTCCCGGGTACTTACACTGCACCTGAAGGATCTGGTCACTCAGGTTGGCCTTGATGTGGTTCTCACTATATGTGGGCAGTACCAACCCTAGACTGAGGTAACGAGGCAGACGCAGAAAATCAGAAACATGTTATGAATGCACGGATTAACTCTCCAAAATACAAACACACAGAGCCAAGCACGCTCGCTTATAGACACAACTAGTTTAAAAAAGTCCCATCAAATGGTATCATTTCTGCTTTCATGTATGTCTTTACTTTTGACAGGTATTGAAGCATGTTAAAGGTACCCTGTGGAGCATACACCAAAATTTGAGTGTTGCTGGTAGTTTTTATTAATAACAACAGCATTCGGAGACTTTCTGGCCACTTGGGTCACCTTATAAAGTCTATGGTGAACATGTTAACAAACAGTGGTCTTTTCACACTTTCAGCAGACACGGAGCAGCAGGAGTATTAATTTGGAGTCATGATTCTGGCCACATAATACAATAAATATGGGCCCAATATTCATTCCCCCTTCAGCTCTCGTTTAGTCTCCACCAGCTCTTAAGGGAAAAATCTGGCTCGGCTGATAATGCTCCACCATGTTCACCAGCTAGCAGCTAACTTTATCTGTCGTTTGGTGCCGGGCAAGAGGCACACATTGAGTTTATCAGAACTTATTCGTGAAAACAGCTGCTTGTGTCTAAAACAATGAAATAACAGCTAATTTGAGAGGGTAAACAAAAACAATGAGCTGAGAGATGTGATAAAGCTCCGTAGAGCTGAGGGGAACTGCAAATTAGGGTGAGTTTGTCAGTGCAAGGGCCCCTTTTATAAGACATGTAGCTATTTGAAATATTGTTAATATAAAAATGTTATATTGAGC
Source organism: Lutjanus erythropterus (assembly GCF_056507025.1). Taxonomy (NCBI): domain Eukaryota; kingdom Metazoa; phylum Chordata; class Actinopteri; order Lutjaniformes; family Lutjanidae; genus Lutjanus; species Lutjanus erythropterus. The sequence goes on from NC_139318.1 coordinate 28,121,131, forward strand.
AGCTTTAAGTTTTAGTTTGTGCTCAAATATTCCAAATTTAAGACAAATATTAGTTTACTTTGTCATATATCAGCATTGTGGCATTGTAGTTTGATCTACATGTAGTTTATATTACTAAATATTTACTCTTCTACCACAGCCATTAAAGTGAAAAGAAAATAGAAATACATGTCCCATCTCTTAATCTGTAGTGCCATACAAAGCTAAAATATAATTCAGTAAGAGGATTAATTGGAACAGATAGAAAATCAGGCTGTGACAGTATCAGGTTCAGACACAGCTACAGTCGACTATCTACAATATAAAGCTAATTTAGATTCAAAGAAACATTCAAAGAAAGCCCCCTGTGCTGCCCTGAGAGCTTCGAAATGTCTGGTTACTTAGATTTGACTGTTACAGACCACAGCACTAACACACGAGGATTGTTAAATACACTGGAATTTCCCTTTGAGTTGAATATTAATAGAATTGTGCAGAGAAAGCCTCGTATGGACTCAGCCAGGACCAGGCGCGCTGCCAGCAGATGTAATAAAAAACACACATCAGGCATTTGTAGGACTGGTGAATATCATAAACTGTAATTTGCAAAGTGTTGCCTGGAGGAAATGTCATTATGATGCAACCTCAAATGTTCAACCAAGTTTTGAGATGAATAAACTGCGCAATTAATTTGTGCTTAGAGTACTGTCGAAGATTTTTATGGGAGACGAGAAACGTTTCTTTAATTTGGGTGATTCACATGAATTATTTAGTGCAAATACAGATGGCAAATGAGCCTTTATTCAGCGATAGGTTTAGTCTTTTCCAAATGTGTGACAGCGGCAGCTACAGTTAAACACAGCTGGTTGATCAGTAACAGCTGTCAGAATCTGAGACTTGTGACTCAAACTGGACGAATCAAAAGCATCAAGGTTGGACTTCACTCACAGGTTCAAGTTGCACAATCTTTTTAGTGTGATGTCGGGTGATGCATGTTTGATTTCAAACCTACCTGCGGGGTCGGGGGGGGGGGGGGTTGGTTTTGTTTTATTTATTCACAGGGACAAGATGTTCACAGCATTACAGTGCAATGCAAGCTCTGCTTTCTGTCAACCAACCTGCTTTATGCATAAAAGGCTCCACGTCACACCGAGTTATATTTTGTCATTTTAGTGCTCTGTCATACTAAAGAGGGTCTGACGTTAAGGTCAGAGGGTGTTGTTTGTTAGTTTGGTTAACTAGCTGGCTAACAGACCCCTTTTCTGTGGTGAACGTTCTTAATTTTTTTTTTTTTTGTGGGCGGAGCTTACATGGAGGCAAAACATCTCCCTAAAAACATTAACTAAGATCAGCTAGCAAGTTTTGTTGGGTTGTTTTTATAAAGCTTTTCTGAATGTGTACAGTCACTCACTCTCCAGAACTGTGAGTGTAAATAAAAAAAAAAAAAGAAAAAAGAAAAAGAAATAACATGAGACCGACTAAGTGTTGGACAATCTTTCTATATCTGCCATAAGGCCAAGGCTGAGATTTGGAGGGCAATTTTTGCAATTTTATTTAATAATTTCATGGTGTAAAGAGCAGCACTGCTCCGACTCAGGACGCTCCTGTTGGCTGGAGTACGGTGCAGACCCAGACTCTTTTAACATTTAACGTGGTGGTGGTTGTTGGATGAATGGAAAGGCTGGACAAGATGGTTTTGTTGACTTATATTTTGGTTCTGTTTGCTGAGTTTAAATGAAGTGTGTTCTACACAGTTAACAAGACAATTAAATCGCGTCTTAGTTCAGTAACAGACAGAGACTTGAATTCAGAAGGTGATCTGCTGTATTTTTCAGTTTAATAATGAAAATAGGTGGGAGAATATTTTCTTTCTTAGTATTTTATAAGTGAATTTTGTCTCCCAGCTTTCATGTTATCGTGTTTAACTAAGTTGTCTTTGGGTTTTTTTTGACTGGGAGTAGCAGCTGGTATGTTATCAAATTTTGAGCCATTGCTACTTTTATTCTGGCACCCAACAACACAGTTAGATGATATTTTAGTTTGGTTATTTGACCTACTACTCTGTGTTTGCCTCCAGTTTTTGTTGCTGAATTGCCACTATGTATCACTAATTAGCCACAAATACTATCTATTCATCTGATTCACGATAAATTTGTTGGCGTGTATAAGCAGCTCTAAAGTTACTGTTTGTGGCCAAAGGATCCTGTCTTTATTTAGTAACATTAGAGCACAGTGGGACCTAGTGAGAAGGGATCTCTATCAAGGTCATTCCTGAAATCAAGTGTTAGCTTCATTCAGAGTGACTCAGACAAACAGGCTCAGCAAGACAATTCTCAAGCATTCAAAAAGTATTTCACAGTACTTACAATATCTTACTGAACTTAAGTAACCTAAAGGAATATGTTAATTTCAGGATATGCGTTCAGTAATCTGTGGTGAAATATGTTTTCAAAGAAACCCTCACAGCACGGCCCACCTGTAATCTGTCCCCTCCACAGGCGTCCATGTGTACGTCCGCATGGCCTCGTCAATGTACCTCTGTGGACAAGCACAAGGAGACCCTCTGATAAGTAACCCTGTCACATCCTCAGCACGTGTCTCTTGCCATAATTGGAGGGAAACAACAGATCCCAAACATACTGAGTGATTCAAATTCACTACAACACTGTTCAGGAAGGTGCTGCTTTGGATCATGATTGAGTCTCATATATTGATGACTTGCCTCATCAACTGACTTAATGAGCGTCTTGATTTTCCTTTGCCCTGATTTCCCATCAATCATCTGTCGACGGATCTGGAAAGCAAAAGACAGAGGCAGACAGAGTGATGCCGCAGCGTGAGAAGGCATACAGATACACTGGAACGTGACAAATAAATGACTAAATTAAACATATTAAATATTCTAGTTGATAGTGATGTTGATGACGATGTTTCAGAGAGGCTGTTTTTACCTCCTCCTTGTTGCTGTCTTCCAGCTCTGCATCCAAAAAGTCCAGAGTGACGGGCTCCCTGAAGTTAATGATCTGAACAGAGTGAGAGAAAGCGGGGGAAGACGGAGGGGGAGGGTTAACGTCAGTCAGCAGGAATGACGTCCAAATTTAGCTTCAGAATCAGATGCAGGTAAATCAAATCAGTTCCAGACTGAAATCAAATTAATTCCTGATATAAAATTCTTTATAACAAATTTTAAGTTCTGGCTAAAAGTAAACCAGAGCTGTACCCATTTTTATCTGATTGTGCTTGAAATTGCTAAGGTGTATTGAGGTATGTGTATTTTTCATATTTGCAGTGTATCATAGTTTTATGATACTTGAAGCTGTATATTTTAATGATGTCGTACAGCTCCGATTGTAAAAATGTTGGGACACTGTGTAAAACATAAATAAAAACAGAACAAATCCTTCTGACTTACATACAACTGAATAGGATACAAAGACCAGATATATGGATAAACCAGTTAACATTATTGTCTTTTGTTAATATGCACTCATTCTCAATTTGATGCCTGCAACATGTTCTAAAGAAGTCGGGACAGGAGCATGTTTACCACCATGATACATCACCTTTTCTTTAAACAACAATCAGTAAGCGTTTGGGAACTGAGGACACTGAAAGTTTTGACAGAGAAATCTTGTTACATTCTCGTCTGACTCAACAGATCGGAGTCTCCATTGTCTTATTCTGTGCTTTGGGAGACAGATCTGTACCGCAGGCAGGTTAGTCTAATGCTCAAACTCTTTAACAATGAAGCCACGCTGTTTTAACGTGTGCAGAATCTGTCTTAGCATTTTCTTCTAGATGGCAGCATGTGTCTTGTCTTTGTGCTGCATTCAATTTAATACAGGTGAAAAAGTTTTCTGCAAATCATTCCATTTTGTTTTTATTTAAGCTTATAGGCCTACATGTAAAAATCCAACTCAGAACAAGAGCTGAAAAAACAAGCAACAGCGATAAACTCTGTGTGCAACACATCAGCTTCATGTTAAATGTGCTTCTATGTTAAATGGCATTGCACTGCATCCCTATCAAATAAAAACCAAATAAATAAATAAACTCATTATAAGCTGGGTGGCGTTCACAATTGGACCTACTTTGGGCCGCAGGTTGGGATGTAGCAGCACGTAGCCATTTGGGTCGATGGCGAAGGTGTAGCCGTTGGCTCCAAGCTGCATGCAAAAAGAGTGAATAGAGATGTGATTTAATAATCATCAATATTTTTTAACTTGATTTTTAGTTTTTATCAGCAACAATACAACATATGCATTGTCTCCCTTCTTTTCCTTTTTCAGCTGTATAAGCCATTTGTACGCATTATGTTCAAATATTAAATATACATAAAAACATCATAAAAATACACTCTAAAAATACATAAATAATAAACCTCTAAAAAAAGGTAACTGCAAAATTTACGATAGTCAAGATGACATGCGATGTGTGTAAAGAGGGAATACAAAGCTAAGAGTTGAGCAGAGCACCACTGGGTAATAAAACTGATTGTATTAATAAAACCACAACGGGGGTCCACCCCTCAGTAAAGATTAATATTTGAGGCCTTAATGAATATGTCATTTGTTCTGATAAGTATCAATATGAAATTGATATGAAAGCGATACAATATGAATATGCTCACTCTGTATGTAGGTGTCTTCTTTTTGATTTCGCTGATTGCAATATCGACTCCCATGACTCCAAGGATGAGCTGGTTCTATAGGAAAAACATATGAGGCAATTATTAGCATTTTATCCACAAACGGCACAGACATCGAAGAACCACAGAGAGCCGGTAGCTGCGTCTTGAGACTACTAAGAACATCTCTGTGCCACTTTGAACTTATTACTTTATGTGCAATCTGATTAGTCCATATTTGTATCTTGAAGTGAGTGGGTTTGCAGCAGCATCACTGATTTAAGCCTGCGTGATAAGCTCAGAGTAAATACTTTGGTCATGGATCCTGAACGCTGGATGCATCTGTGCTCTATGGATGATAAAAGATACTACAGATGTGTGGTTGTGATGTCTGTTGTCACCTCAGGGGGGAGGTGTTGCCTAAAAGAGCAGCAGCTGGGTGGACTCCATTATAAAATGACTGATGAGGGTCAACAGCAGCAAAGATATGCAAAATAAAAACTGAAGGCCTCCTTCTGCTCCAGCTGCTGTTTCTGTTTAAATAACCTCATATACAGTATGTGTGTTGTAACCTTGACCATATGAATGACTATAGAAACACTGTTCTTACATAATGATCAAAGTAAAGGCTCATTAATACACAGGATGAACTGGAATATGAGTCACACTCTGTGATGTGTAAGTGCTATTTTAAGCTCCAGTGCTGTTTCTACCTGAGAGCTGACAGTATCAGCAGTGAGGTTGAAAACTGGCATCGTCCCGGTGATGACGAGACCCAAACCCTGAAAAAAAAAAAAAAAAAAAAAAAACACATTAAAAATCCAATTAAAAAATGTTTTGTTGTTTTAAAAGATCTATACATATTGCAAAACTAAAATTCCAAACCGATAAAACCCAAGAAGCTGAAATCAAATAAAGAGAAGTTTAAATGTTATCTCATATGTGTTTTTACTTTGAATGACAAAATGACAAAATGACCGCACTTCTTCACTTGTCATCAGAGACATTTAATCAATAACAACATTTTGGTTAAAAACAACCTTCATTAGGTTATTTTATTATGAAAAAAATAACCTGATTAAATAATTAGTATATAATAACTCAGTGAACGTTGTCGTATCAAAATGTTGTTAATTAAATATCTCTGATTGCAAGAGAAGAGTCTTTTTGTTCTGCTTTGATGACCTGTGGTCTCCTACACACCTGTCAATCTACAGGTGTGCAAAACTTATTTGATACTTGGAATGTTATTAATACATTTGACTTATTTTCACTATAAGAAATACACACACGTGCCTTTAAAGAACAGGCTGCCGACACTTAAAGACACTTGAAAGTAGTTAGTAGTTGCTGGTGTAGACTGGAGCTACATAGTTTTCTGAATGGGTAGAGGAATGAGTTATAGAATAACCACAATGGTGGCTTTTTTGGACAGCATTTTGTTGTTTACCAACTTTTACAACAAGTGAACCAGTAAAACATTCTTTGCTTTCCTTTATCAGAGGTGCAGGTGTGAGCTGTGTGCTTTGGACAAGAAACACTTGCTGACTTAGGGTTTAAACTCTGTTACGACTTTAAGATGTTACATAATGATACAAAGTGAAAATTACACAGATATAAAAGTTGTGACACTAAAATCTGTGCTGTCAGTAAAGAAAAGTAAATATTGGAAAAGCTTACTATGTGCAGTAAGGGAAAGCCCTACATATCCCACGTTAAGATCCATCTCACACAACGGCTTAAAGTGAACCAAAACTGTGAACAACTGCAACTTGACATGTTAGACATTATATTTTGTCTTTTTCACCTTTGTATTGTACATTTGTATTTGCACATTGTCATTTGCAATGTCTCTGTCTTTTGTTACCTGTCTAGAGACGACAGATGAAAATGAGGATTTTTGTTATAATCCAGCAAGTTTACATCTTTTTTATACTAAAATAAACAAACAAACAAAAGAAAGTAAGCTAAGAAAGTTGTATTAGTCTGCAGATTAAGTGTTAACTTAAAGGGTTAATAATATAAAATATAATGCCTTTTTAAGCTCTCTCTCACCAAAGCATCCTGGTAGACGTTTGTCCACTGCACCTGCTTGGCTTTAGTCCCAGCCAGCACCATGGGACGACCCAGGACATCCAGGTACTCCTGCAGCCACAGCAATACACACACACACACACACACGCTGGCGTGAGCGCACACAATAAACACACATAATCAAACAGACGTTTATAGAGCTTGTCATGTACGGGCGTTAAGAGCAGGGAGCTGGAAGAGCTGTCCACCGTTCATCTGTCATAAAACTATAGGACCCTGACCGGCCTCCTCTCTGTCACCACATAAACCAGTGGGCCACCAGCAGCAGCATCCCGGTCCTGCCGAGCCATAAAGCCTCCAGTCCTGAGACACTCAAGGCCGTTTTTCATCATTATGAAGGAGCTATTAAAAACACATTAAGGGTGTCAATGGCTCGACGTGCAAACAGGCCATTCTCCCACAGGCTCTACTGTCATCGCCGAGCACTGTGAGAATGTCCCACAGCGATGGTGAATAGAGGTGAGGGGTTAAGTCTACGAGTAATACATCACATTCACTATATTCTTTTGCTCTCGGGAGCCACCTCGCACAACAGCCGATATGTCTTTTTTCGTAAACAACCTATTGATCCGTGTCATTTTTCGGGATGGTATGTAATTGGTAAAATTATTGAGTGAGTGACCTCCTGACATATGAAGCGGATGCAGTTTGGAAGGAAAAGAAGCCTGCCGGGGATGGGACAGTCGCACTGTGAGCCTTCAGTGTCTTGTTATTACAAAGACCAGAGTCGGGAAAATTATTCTCTCATTAAACTCACTGGGTATAATTCTGCCAAATTATCCTATTCAGCAGTCGGTGAGTTATAAAGCTAAATGTCTATCTTTATTCATTAATGCAATATATTCAAAGGATCAGTGGAAATGCAGCAGCTCTCTTGGGGTCAAATGTTAATTTTAAAAACATTAGCCATTTTCATAAGATGAAAACCAGCATAAGGGGAAGCATAACAGGTTTCTGACCCTTGCATCCAACCTCAACACACAAAAGGGGTGCTCTGTATAAGCACACAGCTATTTCAGTATTATGCTTTTAACCGTTTGTTTTTCCATCGCCTGAACAGTGAGGTGCTGACAGGCGTAACCTATTCTATTATTAGCTCAATAAAAGTCCGGTTTAACGCGCCACAGGGAGATATTCCATCAGGACAATGACAGCCAGACCTTTTCACGGGATATAGGGGAAATTTTCCGCCTGGCTAGAACAATCTAGGAGACATAAAAAGTCAGCAACTGGAGATATGTGGTCCAGAGTAACCAGAGCCATATAGACTCCAGCAGCAGTCGCATCCATGCATGTTGATTAAATGCTATTGTCTCCCTGGGTACCGTAACAACCACAGTCTCATCAGTACGTTCTCTCGAAAGACAAACATCCTAACTAAAGCCGGCTATTGTTGCTCCACTGAGATCCTATACAAAGAATGGATGTAATAAGTCACGACCATGCAGAAACACAAAATGTAGTGCCACTTACTTTCAAAACTCTTCCTACATAATCGCATGACTCAGGACGGTATGAATAATAATATTTTTACCATCTGTGGTCCATCTGTTATTTGAATGTTGCCATCTTAGTCAAGTGAGACTATGTGATGAGTGTGTGAGATGTTGAAGGGCAGAGTACGATTAAATAATGTGTCTTCTGGGCCCGTACGGAGAGCCGTAGTCACCCACCTTCAGAAAACCTATTAGAGTAAGTGGCAGTTCCCAGAATATAAATATGCCAGAGTTAATGGAACAGCTGACAGTATATTCTGGGGCCTGATCGCTCACCGGGCTGGGTAGAGGGGGGGTGGGAGGGAATTGGGAGAGGAGGAGGGGTGTGCAGTAGCTCCCCCCCCCCCCACCTCCCAGCGACTGAGTCAATTTCTACAGCTGGAACGAGGTTATCCCAAGGGCCTCGAGAAACACGTAGTGCCTCAAGCAAGTGAGGGGGGGGTGGCAGGGCCCTGGGTGTGTGAGGAACCAGAGGTGTGTGTGTGTGCGAAAGAGAAAGAGATCTGAAAGTCTTAAAGGGAGAGTTCGGATTATTTAATGCGAGTTTATATGAGGCACTTCATAGTCAGTGTATGGTTGCAAAAGCAGAGGGGAGAACCAGCACGGAAGCTAAGCAAAGCAGTCCTGGGACAGAGTAAACATCTAAAGGTATAGTTTAGCCACTTCAACTGATATTTATTTCTTTAGGAGGACCTTTTTTTAAGTGTATGTTATATTTAGAATATTTTCAGGGCTTGGCTTTGATGTCTGACAGCCTTTTCTTATATAAGTCAAATATCACTCTCTTCAAAACAAACAAACTCAAGTAGCAAAATCAGTAATTCTACCTTGCAGAACATGGGAGTTGCTGGTCTAACGCTTCCTTAATCGGTTAGTTTGTTTGTGTTATTGTGTGACTCTGGTATTTCAAAAGGATAGTTCTGACACAATAACAAGAACAAACTAGCTGATCAAGGAACTGGTAGACCAGCAACTCCCATGTTCTGCAAAGTAAAATAACTGATTTTGGTTGGTTAGGAGAGAGCGATATTCGACTTATATAACAGCAGTTTTCCCACAGTAAAAGGATGTGTGACGACAAAGTAAAGATAAAGAAGAGAACATGTTCTAAATATAATGGACACTTAAACCAGAGGTCTCGAACATTTCTAGCCCCACTCCCACCTCTCTCTGGCCTGCAACACGATGTCAAACAGAATCTAATACAACCCTTTAATTGAATATAACCGAATTAACAAAAACACAATTCTGATGATGCATGCATGTTACAATCAACTGATATTCTATGTTCGTAAAAGAATAGCTTGTTCAACAATATTTATTTGTCGAAAAACACAGCGGCAGAGCAGATTGGTTGGTCTCAAGTGACATTTATGATCGGTTACGTGACAGAGCTACGGTTTTTACTGCATACTCTGTGGTATTTGACAAGAGCACAGACAAAACTGACAAAGCTCAGCTCGCCATTTTCATCAGGGGTATTTCAGCTGAATTTCAAAGTGACAGTTTGTCTGATGCACAGCTAACTGACACATATTAAAATGTATAGAAACTGTTGTTAGTATTTTTTTTTGAGTGTGTTGATGTAGCTCACCTACGAGATGACAACAATATCAGTGACCACAAGCCAATTTGAGTTTGAGACCCCTGATTTAAACTGATATTAATTTTTTTTTAGGTGTAATCAGTCAAGTGGTGAAAATAACTTTTGTTGCTGACCAACAGCAATAAACCAGCAGTTCATTGCTTAGCTTCCGTGTTAGTGCCCTCTCTAGCTTCTCCAAACTGGGCTGTGCCAACCGCCATCTACTGCAGGTAATACATTGACTATCTACAAGTACCTCACGCAATCCCTGTAACTTCAGAGTCCAGAAACATTGTTATAGAAAGACCACAATACTATTTTTTTTTATCATTTCATCTCCTACTCTGTCACATCCTTTCTGTAGTCATCCAGCTGTGTCATCTTCTGTTCCTTTGTTATGGAGTAGCTAAAAGCCTATCTACAATCTGTATAATTATCATCAAAGCAACCATGAAAGAAGAATGGACCAGCTTCTTGCTTAAAATTACCTTTTTCGGTGTGTGTTCGGGTGTATTCAGCTTGCACGCACTCCATATATCTTACCTGGGTGTTGATTCTGATGGCTCCAATCGATGGAATTTCAAAGTAGTAACCTGAAGATTAAGAAAAGGATCAATACACTATTCTAACAGAAAGCTGCTGCCTGTGTCAAATTCTGTCCACATTTTCAACAGTTAAACAGTCCTGGTGTGTACAAAAGTGATCCATTTGCAGATTGGAGTCTAATCTCTTCCATGTTATGAGGTACATGTAATGCCATCATCTCCAGCTGATGATGTTGTGCCAAGCAGGCACGACAGAGCTCGTGGCCATTGACCTCTCTCCACAGTCGTGGTTCAGTGCTGCAGGATGTAAATGTGGAGGCTCATTGGGAATGCTGAGCCCCAGGCGCTGCTGCTGCTGATTAGGAATGGAGGAGAGTGACCGACTGGGTCAATAACCACGCCGCTCCCCAAGTTATTAAAGCCATGAGTGTTTATACAAAGAGCCGCGAAATGGAGACAGCATCCCCAGAATGTTAAAAGGCAGAGATGGCTCTCATTATTTTGATACATTATGCACTTTGCCACAGTGGTTTGTGTTGAGATTTGCCTCCTCTGTCTCATTCGTTTGCACACGCGTGCATGCACGTGCACCTACGCACACATCTCCACACACACAATCCGTGGCTCGCATGCACACACACACGTGCGCGCACACATACAGGGCAAAGCTATTTGTCATAGTTTTGTGCAGAGCAGTAGTTTGTCCCAGTGCTTCTGGCAGCATGCCAGAGAGATGGCATCTGTGCTTGTAGGGCAAAGCTCGGTGAGAGGTTAAGACAGAATAAAGGCTGTAACTATAAAAGTAAGACTGTAATGTAGAAGCTTCAGGTTAACAACAGATGCCTGCTGTGCAATTATGAGTTTAATCAATAACCTATTTTCATTGTGAACCATAATGCCTCTGTACTACTAAAAGTCAGCTTTCCTCAAATGTCATCATATATTATGCCTGTTTTGACTAAATGGCATGTTAGTGCTTTAAGCATAATGTCAATAAAATGTATGCTGTGTCAAGCAAGAGTAAGCATTTTCTGATTTTATCCGATAAACTCTTAAAGGGATACTTCAGATTTTTGAAGTGGGGTTGTATGCGGTACTTCTCTATAGTCAGTGTATTACCTACAGTAGATGGCTGTCGATATATCCCGAGTTAAACAGCAGGAGTGTCAGAAACTAAGCAAAATACTGCTGTGAACAGGGTCAGTAGCAAAATGTATTTTAGCAGTTTTAAAAGATCAATACCAGTTTAAGAGTGCTCTATATGTAGAATATTTTCAGCGTTTTACTTTGCCATCAGACAACCTTTTCTGCTGGGAAAAACTACTGTTCTATAAGCCAAATATCGCTCTCTCTGAAGCAACCGGATTCCATTGGCAAAAACAGTCATTTTACCTTGCAGAACACAGGAGTTGCTGGTCTACAGCTGCCTTGATCTGTTTGTTTGTTTGAGTGATTGGGTGATTTCAGTCAATCCAAACTAATTTTATATTGTATTTTGTACTGTTTTTATTATATAAGGCACATGCATTTACTGTATTCTATATCATTTTACATTTCATTTATTGCATCTGCTTGTTATGTGTGGAACTACAGATGGAAATTAGTGTCTTGCTAAATCTGGCGCGACCACCTTTTCATTTCATGTAATTGCATGTCATTGCATGCTGTCCTTTTAAGCCCTTTACATTTAAGAACATCACCTTGGACTATGAGAAACTGGGATGAACATTTTTTCAGTATTTTCTGACATTTTATAGACTTTGCAGGCCTAGATTAAATATGGCAATCAACTTAAAACTTTGTTGTTATTTAACAACTAATTAAGCAACTCCTGCCACTTCTATAAAACAGGGGTGTGACCAGTATCTACTGTAGATAATAGACTGACCATGGATAAATACCTCATACAACCCCATTTCAAATAATCTGAACTATCGTAAGTATTGAATTAAGTTATTCAAGGGTTCTTCTTCTATTATGGATGACCATCATGACTTTATGGGATATTTCATTCCTAGTTTTGGATTATGAGCAGCGCTTTTATGCAAGTATTAGGATCACCAATGCACTATATCACATTTGCAGCTGTTATACTCTGTTTCACCTCTCTGAAGATAACTCTTTCTCTTCTGTTTTGGCTTTTGTTACACTGTGTGAGAGCATGGAGAAATGGTTTCATTGTCCTCAGAGTCACAGAGAGGTTACTTTTACTTTCTTCTTAAGATGGCGTGGAAGCTCAAGTGAGACAACAGCTAGCATCTCCAAGTGGCCTAGTTGTGTGTGTTTGTGCTTGTGTGTGTGCTGTTTGTCAAAAGTGTGTATGTCACGGGTGAAGGGTTAGGGCCTGTGGAAGTGTCAGAGAGCTGCCTCTGCTGGAGTGAGATACCAAAGAGTAATAAGTGCTGAAGATATGAGAGGACAGCTCCATTGAGGCTGGTGTGTCAACACTATTGTCTTATGTTGGCATAGACTTTAGTACCATGGTAATCACTACAGTCGCGAACAGCAAAGAGCGTGTTGGCACAGAGGCGTAATCCTGGACTTTCCCCAGCCTGACAGGGAGATGGCATGGTAATCATCCTGCTACCAGACTCCTCCTGCTAATTAATAACAACTTCTGGGGAGATACTTCTGAAGCTCTTGGCTCCACTGGCAATAAGCTAATCAGCAGCAGAAGCTAGCCGAGGCCTCATGCAGCAGGCAGCTAAAGGCCTCATAAAGGCGCAGCTTCATAAAAACTGCAACACCGAGAAACAATATTAACTCAAGCCACAAAAAAAGAGGAAGAGAAGTGGGCTGTGGATTAAAAAATTGAACACTGAGTGTGAAACAACAGTCTGAGTTAGGATTTGTAAACGAGCTGAGTCAAGATGAGATTCATGCAGACAAAGTAGCTGACAGGAAGAGGAGCTGAATCATATCAGACTGTCTGTCAGAGGCAGGCCTGCCTGTTGCTGGGGTATTTTAAGGACTGTGGCTGCTTTAGATGAATAAAATATTGATTTGAACATCACATGCAGTTAAGACAGACACCCAGATGAATCTTAGTGATGATGCGTTTGTAATGCTACAAGAGGGGTTTAATATTTTATTTTGTCATATTAATATTTACATAATAGCTTAAGAGTACACAGTGCTTTGCTCCTCTTTTTTGGTTTGAAGTTTTAAGGATGTTTCACCTCTGACCACTAGCAGCATCACTGATAGGCGTGGTCGGACGTGCGCGTCATTGCACCTGTAACCACACCCAACAGTGATGTCACAGGGTCCTGGAGTACACTTGGAGAGAGGTTCACTGGCGAAAAAATACTTAAAAGGGGTGTAAGGTCACTCTTAACTTATAATGTAACCAAGATAAGGTAAGGACTTTTAACAGAAAGAGTCCAGAAAATTGATGGATTTATGACACAAGATACCACAGTCTTCCCCTTTTAATCTCCAATTTTTTCTCAGTTTATATTTGTTTTTGAAAAAGGGACTACAGGTTGAACATTGTGCTTTTCAACCAATAAGCTGATCTCACATCTGTTATTGTGTCCCGTTTGGGCGTTCTCAAGAACAACTGCACCACATTCATTTATAGCTCCACAAATACATTTTATAGGGCAGTCCAAACCAAGCACAATAACTATAAACAATAACTATGATGTGAACATCTACACTGATGAATGACATTGTTTTGCCAATAGTAGTGCCAAGCACACGCTGCACGCTCCAGCTGTGTCGACCACAGCTGTGACCTGTTACTGCTGTACTTTGCACAGACAAACAAAAAGAAAACCAGAAAAATATGGGTTCACGAAGTTCTTTAAAGACAAGAGAGGCTCGAAAAATCTAACACTCTGTTACAAGAGATGTCATCCTCTCCAAAACAAAATTTCTTACTTTCATATGAGTCAACATCAATATGATGGTATCTGGCAACTGTCAAAGAGGACATCCGTAAGGACCAAACAAACTTGAGATGCTGCATCAGTAATATGACGTTCTAGAGTAATGTTACATTGCTTAAGCATTTAGGAAGTTGTAGACTAAATCTTGCATGAATTTTGATTTGATGTCAGTGTTTCTAAGATTCATCAAATCACTTTGAAAGTGAACCCAACAATATTGTTTGCCTCTGTCATCATTATAGTTGTGCTGTGAATGATTTTTAAAACAACACATTCATAGATATTGTTACAGTTACTGTTCTTGTTTGGACGGCCTTTTACAGATGTTTTCTTTAATAGTTTTTACTGGTGCTATATTGCTCAGAGATATCCAGTGAATGTAAATGATGATGGAAAAATTTGCGTTTATAAAATCACAAACCGTGTTGATCAAACAAAAAACCCTGCAATTAACAGTCATCCTGCTTGATCTCCTGAAGCACAGTCAGAACCCAAATTTCTCTGATACGTTTCACATGCAAACATATTATTTTGATAGAGAAACATTATCCACTTACCTTTATTAGCACAAGCTATCCACTGCAAAGGGGTGACATCATAATTATGCTGGCCAACAGAGAAAGTGAACACACGAACCTGTAGCGAAAGGAAAAAAAAAAAACAAATTAAAAGGTGATACCAGAATAAAAACAAACTTCCTGCAAGATCAAAACTATATAACAAATCTTCTTCTGGATGGCAATAAGGTTACTGTCATGTGACAACTATAATGCACAAATCTGTGAGTGTGATTACATTAGCCTCCCAGTCAACTCTCGCAACTGTCTCCAACACAAGACTGCAGTGAGAGAGTTGTCAAACTGCAGATTATTCCTTTATGACAGCAGCCGTCATGAGGGAACCGTATAGTAATGGGTATCAGGATAAATATTGGTGGTGCTGTGAAATTGGGGAAGGAAGGGTGGGAGTGACAGCAAGACTGGAACAAAGACACAAACTGCGTATCTACGGGCTGTAATTTTATAGGCTCTGATGATAAAGTGGCTAATTAGTCAGCAGGTCAGAGCTGTTAACACCAGCAGCAAAACAACAAAAGAGACAGAAGAAGAGACACAGACCGAGAGAGGGAGGGAGAGAGTTGAAGAAGGGCCAAAGAGATGAATCACAAGAACCAGAGTTACTGCCTCGTGGCTATATGCCTCCACCAACCAGTCAAGTTGTAGTTTACATCTATGCCTGTGCAGACTTGTATAACATAAAGACTTTGAAGGAATTTAACAAAATGTATTAAGAGGATTCTTTGGATAAATGGAAGTGATATCAGGACAGTGAAAATGTTCCAGTTAGAAACATACTGTCTTCACTTGGAGACTATTTTCACAGAGGAACACAGAGGTCTGACAGAGAGCTGTGTCACTAGGTGCATGAACGATCATCTGAAGCTCAATATCAGCAAAACCAACGAGGCTGTGGTGAAATACAATGCTTCAGATATTGCTGTTGCTGCAAACATGCTACAAATTCTAAAACTTGGATGTTTCACACACGTTTTCAACCCTGCAGCGCAGAAGAGCTACACAATCACCACAGTTTCAAGGTGGGCATCCCAGATAAGTGTCACCAAGGCAGGTTACAACAAAATGAGAAATATTACCACAATCTTCCCTTTCAATCCTGACTGATGGCGTTGAATAGTGGCCAGCTTTTGCAGAAAACTATGATGTGACAGTGAAGCTGACCTTTGACCTTTTGGATATAACATGTCATGACCTCATAATTTTATCTTATTCGACATTTGTGGGAAATGTTGTCATAATTAGCATGTGAGTTCTTTGGTTGGTTTGGTCTTTGGGCCATTGACATTAATGACATTGGAAGAACACTGGGTCAGTTGTCCCATGCCCCGTCCCCTTTAAATAATCTGCTAATACATTTACATATATATTTACATACATATGCTTTTATGTGACTTACATAAGTCACATAAAAGCCCCTTGTCTCCACTAGTAATCTTTCAAAATCAGGTGGTCAGAAAAAAAGAGAAACCAAAAAGTTAAAATGATAGCAGAGGTACAAGGGACTTTATGGCCAGATGTTTGAAACAAGCTACTGAAGAGGAAGACGCAGCTGCAACAAGTACCGACCCACCTGCGACAAGGCTGAGTGTATCACTCCAGAGCATGCTGAGACATTCATTTAGCTGATGTTAGCATAAACATCTGGGAGCCCCTAAGTAAGATGGAGATCATCTTGCCCATCAACCACCATGACACACGATGGCCAACAACGAGGTTTGTGAAGTTACAGCGACCCTGATCTTTAACCACTACAATCTAATGAGTTCATGGATGTTTGTGCCAAATTTGAGGAAATTCTCTCAAGGCGTTCCTGGGATCTCACACTCACGAAAATGGGACAGATGGACAACCTGAAAACACAAATGCTGCCGGCCACAGCTGTCACTGACAGAAAGGCATATACATCCAATCAAACAGACAAAATGGAAGTGTAGAAAACTTAAAGTTATATGCACAGATTGGAGTGGTTTGGCATGTCCGACAGCCTAAATACCTAACTTACACAAGTGTCTGTGCTATAATGAGAACAATGTCAGCACAATATGGTGGGAGACGGGCAGGGAACAGGGCCTGCGAAGACAGTCTCTGGATGCTCGTGGTCTTTTGGGCTGGCAGAACAAGCAAACGAATAGATAACAGCCTCATGGGGACAGACTCACCGTTTTGTTGGGCCAGTTGTACTTCTCAAAGATTTCCTGTGCACGATCCTCCCCGCCATCTGTAAACATCATTATCATCTTATTGCAGTTGGCCCTCGGGGCACTGCTCTCCTGTGGCACAAGAAGAGAGAGGAGGGAGGTGAGAAGAGCGAAGAAAGAGAGGGAAAGAGGCAGGGAGACAGGTTAGGTAATATGTGAGGATAAAAGGGGAAGCTGATCATGCAAGAACATCATTTAAAGCAGTGTGGCACTGAGTGTGGATATGATTACAGCTCCCAGAATAATTTTAAGGCATTTGAAGATAGCTCCAGATTTGAAAGATTGGGGAGATGCAATGGTAGAGATCTTAGTAGACTCACTCTACTATATATATCACACCTCAGTAGATTAAACACTAGATAGGAAGATGGGATCTCTTCATAGGATTCTTTTTCATAAAAATCAACAAAATATCTATTATTGCCAAGGTAGTCCTGTGTATAGCATTGTTTTCCCTTTTATTTTATTTTATTATAAACTGGGTCTTCAGCTTGCTTGTGCTACTTCTTTTTCTCCACTTTTTCTGCTCCTATTATAAAGCTTTATTTATATTAAAAACTTGTATAGCAAAAAACATATTGTCCCTTATGTTTACAGGCTTCGTACAAGAAAATGCTTAAAGATTATTTTTGGGGCGTTTTAGCCATTATTTGATAGGACAGCGGAGGGCATACAGAAAATGGGGGAGCGAGTCGGCAGAAGACGCCCAACAAAGGGCCGCAGGCTACAATCAAACCCATGGCCGCTGCTGAAGACTCAGTCTCTCTACATGGGGCACATGCTCTACCAACTGAGCCACCAGAGCCCCCAAAAAATGCTTTATTTTAACAATTATGTTTTCAAGGTTAGGAACATGCTTGAATTTGAATGCACTCCTTAAAAAATGCCTGATTCTTCACACATGTAAACGTAAAATCTTTTCATATTTTAAATGAAATGATCCCGTTGTCATACTTTTCATTCACAGACAGATAAGCTGTGCAATAAAAGTTAACATGAATAGCTGGCAAGGTAAACAAAGTGACAATATACATTGATTGCTGTGGTTATAAAGGAATTTGCAATTACAAGTACACTAACAATTTAGATGTGATGATAAAAGCTTTGAGAGTTTGGGGATTTTTTGGTCTAGTTATCTTGAAAGCTATTAAATTTTACTCTAAAAAAGCTGCAGAAAACTCTGTTTAAAATGTGTTTTTATTTAATACTGATGGTTAACTTGGAAAATGATGGAGAAGGCTTAATGTTTTTCCTGGAAATCTTGGAATTTTTTTGTCACTCTGACAGTAATTAACATCTTTAGTGTTTAAGAGTACTTTCCTAATACATCATATAATGAGCAGACAGAAGACGTATCATTTTCAATTACTTTTCTATATTATTCTCTGTCCTACATTTTGTTGCAATAAATCCATCTAAGCTTTAAGCTTTTCAGCATTCATTTACAAACTTACTCGTTGGTAGGCACAGGCTTCCTCATATTATCATAATTTTAGGATTTCATTTGAAGTACACAGCATTACTCTAGCGTTAAATTTGATTGTGTCACAAGCACTTTCAAGAACATTTCAGCACTGTATGCTCATAGCCAGGCACCAGTTTTTAGCATTCAGCTTCGATACAACCCCCCCGCCTGCCTGCACAGCAGCTGCCATTGATATGCAGGCCAGCGGCATGTCAATCTGACAAGATTCTAATAAAGATAAATAATATTGCTACAATTACATATTTTTATTGTGCTTCTGCCACCAATCACGGGTGTGAGTCTGCCACAGACAGCGATTAAAGGGCCCTTTTTATTTCTCATTCTGCTGGCAAGGGAAGGGGAGGGGGGGGCAGCTGGCACTTGGCTCTATGCCTCCGAGCCCACCAGAGGAATATAAAGTGTCTGTGGCTGATCTCCTCTGGGCTGCGCTCATCAATCATCCCATCAGAGCCCATTAGGGTGGCAGCCTCTTAAAATACACAGCAGCATACGGAGCTGAGGCAGCACCTGTGTCGAGAGCACGTGGACGCCTGCTGCTGACAGACGTCACTGCTGTGCTGGCTGCTGCAAACGTTAGCGTGACTCCACGGCAACAGCACTTATTACCAGACCTACCTGCGACAATGACAGAACTCTGGAAGCGTCTTATACAGACCTGGGCCACTCGCTGTCAGCACTGCTTTATCACTGTTAATTCTTTTTTATTAATTGGATTAGACAGTAACCCTGACAGGATGTATAATAACATGCTGGCGCTATAGTTACATAGTTCCAGCACGTTAACGAAGACTTTCTGGAGGCACAGACAAACATCCACCCTCGCACTGCCCTTCCCCGAAAAGCTCGTTGGCTCTTACATTGAGAAGCTGTTCAAAGGCGAATGTAAAGCCAGACTTGTAATCTGTGGTTCCTTTGGCTTGCATGTGCATGACGGCCTCCTTGAAGATCTTCTTGTTACGAACGTTGGCTTGGACCAAAGTCCTGAAGCACGGAACAACAGCATCGGCCTTCTCATTGAACTAGAAGAGGAAACACAAAGACACACATGAGCAGACTGTGTATGCGTACTGGCTTTTTGGGACAACAATGAGACTAAAGTTACAAATTCTCAGATGAGGAATGATATAATATGTGCATGATACACATGTACACACATACATCTACCAGGTCACAGAGGTGGAAGGATTTCTGTTGGAAAACATTTTTTAAATCACTTCAAGAGTCAGGAGCAGACTCCCTCAAAAGTTGGTTCACTTGGAGGCGGTGCCTTATGTCCTGCGTCACACAGTGTGTCTTGTGCCTGATGCGTGCTCTTGTTGGCTTGCATTGTGTTGTAACCTAAAACTGGAACCTAAAAAGTTGTTAGTTAACCTAATTTTTGCCCTAACCCAAAGACACATCCGCGTGAAGTACATCGATTTTAGGGAACGCCCTTAATGGAGGCTGTGTGGACATATGGCTGCAGACAACACACATACATTTTGGAATTGTCCAAAGATTTAGCCATACTGGGATTTGGTTTGTGATGTCATGAAAGACACTCTTGGCTATGAAATACCCAGTACAGTACTATTATTCTGGTAATCTGTCAGGTGAAACAGTATTAAAAGAAGTGCTTGGTTAAGGTTAGAAAGCAAAGAAAAAAATGTACAGATCCCAAAAAAAACACCACCAATAACAAAAATGGATAGACACAACCCTATAAGACCGTGATTGTGATTTGCTGGCTTTTTATTTATTTATTTAATTTATAAATTCTACATGTTTTCTAGTGTGTGTGTATGTGTGTGTGTGTGTGTGTGTGTGTGTGAGTGTGGTTCATGGCGACGGGATGCTGCAGATGTGGGTGTGTGCAGATGTAAGCTGCCCTGCTACTCTCTGGCTGGCAGTAAACACAGGTAATTACAACTTTTCACACAAAGAACAGGTGCACCTGAAACGCCAGTGCAAACCAGTGAACAGAAACCCAGCCAAGGTAATATCATCTGTCTCATCTCATACACCAAATTAGCCTAAAACTGTGTGTATGTGTGTGTGCGCATGCCTGCTGATGGATGTGCGCTCATGTGGGGTATATTTTCCTACTTGTGACTATTCGTGATTACAACATTAGCAGCAATGTCTGTAATAGCAGGTTTCAAATGCTGTTTCTTCTTGAAGGTCAACCTCAAAATCTACTGACATTTTCGGGACAGATTGATGTAAAACATTACGTGCGAGAAAAGCTGACATTTCTCATAGGCTGCTGTTGTGTCATATTTAAATTGTCAGACAAAGAAATCAAACGCACAAAAGTATCCAGAGCTGCACATTGAATTTTCATCAGTGTCACTTCTTAATATCACGTCTCTTGTGTCTTTAAATGTTAGGAAATAAAGTAGCTATGAAACAAGATGAAGGAACAAAAACACAAGCTGGGTTATATCTACTATCTATAATAAATAAGAAATGAAGTCCTGTGAAATAAAGTCTGTATTATTAAAACTAATTACATTACCATAACAGAGTGAGTGAGGCCACAGATTGTCATAAAGAAGTGTGCTGGAGCATGGAGACAACAGAGACGGTGTTTGATGATTATTTTCAGTTAATTTTTGCTTATTAATGTCTTTTGTGTTTGCAAATAATTCGCAGCAAGCTTTTGTAAGCCTTCACTTTCTTTATAGGGGTGAAAATCAGATGCGTTCCCACCCAGATTACCATGCTCATTTCTTGCTCTTAGAGCCGGGATTTAGAGGCATACAGTGGCTAAGAGCAATGGATTATGAAGGATTACTGAAGGAAGTCTCCAAACAGAGCCACCACACCGAGCATCTGGACGTGTTTGTATGTGTGTGTGTGTGTGTTTGCGAGTGTTATCTGTCTGGCAATATAGGATAACGTTAATATTCCCCTAAACATTAGTCCTAATAGAAAGCTTGGTAATCAGCAGAGAGGCGGGCACAATCCCGCTCGGACAGCAGCGGTGCAGGAAGAGCAAATACGCTGTAATGAGGGAAGTGCAGGGTTTCCACCACAGGCAAACAACTGGGTGCAGTATAAGCACACTGTGACTCCCTGCTTGATTACCACCTGCTTAATGAATACTACAAATATTTGTGTCATTGTTGCTTTCAGGAGTGATTTGTATCCTTAATGACAAAATCATAGACAGGGCTCCGACTCATTTTCCATTTTAAAATTCCACACTTTTCTCGACTCAGATTTCCAAACTTCTGAGTAGGTTTTTCAGACTATAACAGACGTCTAGTATCCTTTTCCCACTTTGAACCCTGAGCCAACCAGACTTTATATAAGGGATTTTCAGGCCAGCTCTGGGAAAACCTGTATTTACCCACTGTGGCCGCCCAGTCCACACTCCTACACAGAAAGTTGGACTGTTCCACTGTCAGACATCTCTGCACAAGGACGAAGTAAACTAGCCGATGCAACACTTCTATTATTTTCTCTCAACATATTCAATAATTATGTTCTACTACTGTTCTCCACATAGTTTTAGTCTCGTTTATAAAAAGAACTGGAAATTAACTGAATTAAGTTCAATACTTTAATTATCATAGCCTCTATGCAGCCTTGTTTATTCACTGTGTCCATAGAAACAATGATGAAGGTACCCACACTCTTAAAAAGTTTTACAGAGAACCCTTCTATATTAAAGGTTTTACCTAAAACCCACCCAGAGTGTTCTCCCAAGAACCCTTTTATATTACAGTACAAAGAACCCATGATGAAAGAGTTTCAATAATCCTTAATGAACTCTTTCTTCCAAAAAGGGTTCTTTGGATAAAAAGGGTTCTTAATGAAACCTTTAGTCTTACAAAGAACACTCGATGAACCCTGGGTTCTGGGTAGAACCTCAGCCCTTCAGGAAGAACCTTTTTGGATGCCTTATTTCTAAGAATGCATAAAGGTATGGTTTTGTCCATACTGCGTTGGGACCCTGCATAGATCTGCGAGTTTCTTACCCTGGCCACATTCACGTAGTCGTCGTCTGACAGAGTGTCCAACATCTCCACCACTGAGGTTTTCATCAGCTTCAGAGTGAGTCCACTCACACTTCCACTCCTGCAGAACAAAGACAATGCAGCTCAGTGATGGGAGGACAGGTCCACTTTTCTAACTTGTGAAGGAGTTAACACACGTTCTGAAAAATTCAGGGCAGTCCTGCAATTACAGTTTTGTCCAGAAAATTAACCATCGCGGTAATAGATAACAAACAAATAATTGTGTAAATATTCAGTTATGAAGGCTGTAATTCCCGCTTTTAGTTATTAAAACATCCTGTTCATTTTTGTAAATATGTAAGATTATTAATGATGTGTTTTGATCTGTTGCACTGATTAGGTTACCATAAGTAACAGATTGCTGATGTCATTTGACCTGTTTAAATGAGGTGACGGAAAGTGCAGCCACTAATGCGGGAGGAAACTGACAAAAAATAAATTTTAAAAATGCGTTTGTGAACTTCTACAGCATGATGATAATTTTAGCAGCTATTAATAACAAGAGATGCTACTCTAAATTATTCTATTTCAATCCATGTGAGATGACACACCCACTTTCAACTCCCCGTCCTAAATTTCACCCAGTCTCATGTGGTCACCACCCAACCCTGACTTCATGAAGAATAGAGCAGAATGACTTCACACGAGAATGACATAATCCATGGAAGGCTACAATAATACATGCTTTCATACTGTTAAACCTGTTCTGCATGTAAATTGATGCCAAAATACGTCTCCAATGTTATAAATTGCCATAAAACAAAATGTATAATGTAATATACTGCTACCTCATGCCTCATTTTACCAATCTGTGTCATTTATATGAAAGAAGGCTTCACAGCTGAGGGTTCAATTGTGTGTACGTTTGCCAAAGAAACTCACCAATTTGTCACAGTCGGCCATGTTTTTTTTGGTATTTTCTGCTCTGTCCACCTGGGACAATTTGAGGTCAAGAACTGGACATTTCAAACTGTGAAATTATGACCTCTGATGTTGTCTAGAACACAACACACCAGCTTCATCTTCACATTTATGCATTCAAAATCACATCTGTATGTTCTCAGATGGTGACATGAGTGGACTTCAATTAAGGTGACAACATGAGCAGTGATTCATCTCACTTAAGACTTTCCTCAGACCAACAGGTGGCACTAGCGCCCTTTGAAGGAGACATGAAGAAACTGTTGAAAGAGGAGACAGGGAGAGAGACCAAGAAGTAAAGGCACTCACACATCCACAATGATGACCATGTCCTTTGGAGATGATGCACCTTGGATATACCTGCACAAAAGACAGAAAAGAGGGCTTTAATTTGTTCACATAATCTTTGAGAAATTGCACTGAAGAAGGAAGCCAAAGTCACAATGAGCTGAGCCATGATAATATGGAACGACCATGGCTGAGCCCACTTAAGCTACAGAAAACCGAAAAGGCTTATGTGCTTAGAAGAGTTAATAAGTTGTGTTATATACTTCAGTGTTGGCCACAGCCACTGTCTGCTGACTTCAACACAGATACTCCTCTTTAGTGAATAACAATGCCCACTCTAAATAATTACTGCATAAGCCAAAGTAATTGCTAGTTTATGGTCTAAGTATATAATAACACATTCACTACAATGGCCTACACAGAGCTGTGCAACCTCCTTAGCACAGAAGCCATCACTGGCAAGACAGACGTTTTATAAACCTACTGGAGTCTAAAAGCACGTACTTTCACACTGCTCCCATCTCATCCACGTATTTCACATTTCACAGAGTGATGGACAGAACTCTCAGAGTTTTTCATTAATATTTTTCATGTACAATATTATAATTAATATCATATAATATGTTCATGTCACATGCAGTATTTCTTTTCAGTATTTATTATTATTACTTTTAACTTTTTCATTATTATTATGTATAGTATTTGCTCTGATATGCACCATAATATGTCCACTATTAGGTGCAATATTATAATATCACTCTACTTTTCAATATCACTGTCAATATTACTTTCAACATTATTACCATTACCAATATTATTAAGTATTTTAGTTTATTTTACCTTATTAAGCTTACTTTTTTTTTAACTTCTGTTTATAATCTTTTATTTAATATAAAATTGTTCTTCTTTTGTTAATCTATTAGGCTCTCTTGTTTTGCATTTTCTGCTTATACTTATTTTCTATTGTTTTTATTCTTTGTTGCTGTAATTTTAGAGCAATCTCTAGCTCAAGAAATTCCTTAGATTAGTTCTAGCTTATCTTATCTCAGTGGTTTCCAGACTTTTTCTGGCATGCCCCCTTCAGAGGCCATGAAAAGTTCATACCCTCCCCCACCCACAATTATTAGCAATCATTAAAAAAACAGAAGCAACTGAGAAAAAATGTTTTGGTTTAATTTCAGTGAAATACTGGTTAGAATGAAAGCATAAGCAAACCCGTGGACAGAGGACTAATACAACTGTCAATCAGTACCAATAACACAGACTAGTTTTGAATGTATTCAGACAGGTTTCTGATATTCAAATATTATCATTTTCCTAAATGTCTATCTCAGACCCTTCTTAAATTAGCTAGTAACTTCATTTTTCCCCCCAAAAAAGATAACATTATTCTTATCAGTTATAGGCCACCATAGACTGCATTGAAGATCTATTGATGTTGCTGAATTTCTTTAATTTTCAGGTGATTTTTTATTAAGTCACCAGTCACTTAATGTTGCATAATCATTTAAAAGTTTAAGAACCTGCCAATAGATTTGAAACATTCTATTTTCAGTACCAATCAACATGATCAAATAGGTCCTCCCAAATCGCATCTTTGTTGTTGTGAAGTAATCTACCTTATCATTTCAAGAAAGATCAAACAAAATATTTTAGACTTAAAATGAGCACAAATTACTTATTAAAATGGAATTTTCTACAGTCACGCGACGGTGACTCATGCAGTCTAATACGCTCTATATTCCGTCACTTGAAATTTATACAAACTTGTCAAGGAGCAGCCTGAGTGGTGTTGACCTGTGCTGTTGGGAGCCCGTGCTGAGCTAAGTGCTGTCAGTAAAATAAGATAGCTGATGTTCTGCTCCTTTGATGACTCATCAGTTGGGCGTCAGACACATTATTTACTCTGACGGTCCCTTTGTTGGGGGGAGGCACGCGCTGCTTAAGACCATTATGCTTCTGCTGCAAAGAAATACTCCTAAAATAGGGTCGTTCTGGGTGTGTGTGTCAGCCACAGCACAGCGTGGGCCCACAAGGCAGAGACATGGCATTGAACTAGCAAAGGCCAGACAACTAGTGTCCTGGAAGAGACACACACATAACATCTGTCCACGGTTGATAGAGGATGACATAGAGGGAAATCAAAAATGCACTCATTCCGTTCCAGTGGCAATTAAATTCACATTTACCCCTGATACAAAGAGAGCTGAGATTGATGGACATTATAGGCTTTTCTATGGCACACCGGGAAGGGGTGAGGGGGTGGTGGGGGGGGTTTCAAATGTGAGTACTAGTTTGACATTCTGAGGAGTGAGCAGGCGAGCAGTTAGCAAGCGTCTTAGGCAGAGGCAGAGTAATCATCAGGGGTCTCTTTCTGCTGATTATCAGCCGTTACGCTGAGTGTGGAGAGAAGCCAGCTGCCTGTGGGCCACAGAGGCTCTTTTCTTATGCTCGGCCAAGCTGATATGGAGGTAGAGCAACAGAGCCCCGGTAGGCTTCGCAAGTCTCACCGCTTCCACTCACTGGCAGGCGCCACTCCAACCTGCAGCGTGACCCCTGACCTGCGCTGAAGTGACGTCCCTCAGCACGCTGCCTGGGCTGCTCAAATCCTTTTTTTTTTTCCAGACGCAACCCGGGCACTGCTCTGCTGAAAAGCTGCCTGAAACCCCCAGATGGAGCAGAAACTCAGCACCAGCACCGCCTCACAAGAGGTCGATTAACTGAGCATGCCCAGAGTGAACATGGGCAAAATGTGTGTGTGTGTGTGAGAGAGAGAGGAGAGAGGTGGGGGGAGGGAGAATCCAATTATTTTCAATAATAAAGAATGCCACATCAAAGGTAGAACTTCCGCAGCTCTCCACAACTGTGTGGCGTATGAAATCAGGTCTGGAACCATGAGGCATATTGGCATGCATGACTTTTATCAATTTAATTACTGAAATCTTAATTTGAGGGAGTGAGAGGGAGAGGAAGAGAGAGCTGAGACTCCACACGGTGGTGGCGGCAGATTCTTTATTTTCGAAGTGGATGGGGTTCGTGAAAGCGATCATTGATGCAGGACGGAAACTCGGTCAGAATGTGGCCCACGTCTCCACCACCCCAGGCTCATGGATGGAGAGAAACACCTCTGTCTGGAGTTTGAAGGAGGGTCATTTGGCGACAGCTGATGCCTGCAGACCAACTGCAGCTTTTCATTAACTTCTCTGGTCAGTCTATTTCTCATAGAGGGGAATAGTCCTTTAATGGGACTAGGAGTTATTTTTGAAGGGTCTAAATGTTAATTATAAGGCAATGCAGACTTCTATTGCCAGCAGTCATTATAGGTCATCTTCCAAACCCAATGTAGAGTCCCACAAAGGAGAGCTGTGCTAGTTTAAGCCCTAAAATCTGTAAAATCTGAAAAGAAATGATCACAGTCACTGATCGATGGACTTTTACATGTTGTCTATACCAAATGTTCATACAGAGAATGGGGAAAGTGTGTGGAGGAATTGTGCACCCTAAGACTGGAAGACATTACAGAAAGTTTTTAAAACTCTTGATCTAATTTCATTGAATGTTTTTAAATCCATTTTGAAAGACCTGGAGACGGAGTCACTGGGGTGTCCATGCTTGTGCTGCATTTTTATCGGCACTCAATGAGACACCTAAATAAAGTTTAAATAAATAAAACAAGAAAATGTGCAAACATTTAAATCTTGAGTATCAGCAGAGAATGAAGAGAGACACGTCTGTCTGGAGTCTGAAAGAGGGTCATTTGGTGACGGCTGCAGCGAGCAGACCAACTGCAGATTTTCATTAACTTCTCTGGTCAGTCTATTTTTCATAGAGGAGAATAGTCCTTTAATGGGACTGGGAGTTATTTTTGAAGGGGGCTAAATGTTAATTATAAGGCAATGCAGACTTCTATTACCAGCAGTCATTATAGGTCATCTTCCACACCCAATGTGGAGTCTCACAATGGAGAGCTGTGCTAGCTTTGGCTCTAAAATCCACAGAGAAAATATCACTTTCAAGCAGATCATTTTTCTCGAACTGTGAAAGAGGCAGCATTGATCAGCAGTAATGGGGTTTAGGAGGAATGTGTGAGCAGTGATGAAGTAGAGAAGAGTAACACATGAGCCAGGATAGCGTCACTCAACACTGGAGCTATAGTGCTGCCATGGCTGATTTTCCCCAAAGATTGTCTTGGTGTATCAGCACCGCTCTCTTTCTCTCCCTTTCCATTGCCTTAAGTACAATTGAATTTTCTCCGTGCCTCTGAGCAGAGAACATCAGGATCAGAGGGAGCAGCATGGAGTCAAGGATTTTCAGTCTCCGGGCTGATATGCAGTGCTACGGTTCTGACAGATAAAAATCATGAATTGAGGCCGGTATCAGTGTATAATTCTCTGCGTTTTGACTCATGGATCCAGATGTGTTGTTTCTGCATGGATTCCAGTCAGTAATTACCTCTCAGCTTCTGCCCACTGATGCCATTCTTTCCCTGTCATTACCCAGTCTCCTGCGTGCCAAGGCCAGGTGACAAGCAGATGGGCCTGGCTGGTGCTGAACTGAGCCCTGTCGCCCATTCTGTCCCACCGCGACACGGCCAGCAGCCATCAGCCGGCAGACGCAACATATCGGCCTATGGACTCAAAGCTGAGGTCAGATTCTAACCACTGGTGCTGAACCATCATAACCAGTGAGAGCACTTCTCAGACACCACCCATTATATTTAAATATGAGAATGTGTCAGTTCTCTTTTATTGTGTGAGCAGCTCATTACAGAAGATAAACTCGTGTGAAAGCTCTCCTTCTGGCCATTTAGGTCAACCTGTTTATACCTGTCCATCATGTACAGGTACTCAGCTGAGACCTCACATTTGCATTTCCTACATGAAATGCCAAATAAGTAGTGAATACTTTGATGGACATGCAACTTCAACTTCCTGATGGTAAACTAACTATTCCCAGACAAATATTATGCCTGCAACTAACAATTATTTTCATTACTGATTAATCTGGTGATTATTTTCTTGATTAAGCAGTTAGTTGTTTGTTCTCTAAAATGTCTGAAAATTGTGAAAATATTGATTTTCTTTGCCCACAACCCAAAGATATTCAGTTTATTGTCATAAAGGATTAATGAAACTACTAAACATTTACACTTAAGAAACTGAAATCAGAGAATTTTTCATAGGAAATTACTAAAACCAATTCATCACTTCACGATAAATCTCAGAATCCATTCATAATCGATTAATTGCTGCAGCTTTAAAGAGCATAACAAAAATCAAGTCAGATCAATTAAATCAAAGCCTTTAATGGTGCAAAAAGATTTATGTCTTGATACTACTCTGTCTTCATCAGAGTCAAAATGAACAAAGGCACAAGACAACATATATATAATACATATAGTCAATATAGATCAGGTTCACAATTGTTGGATAACTGGACAGTGGATAATTGGTTGAACTGACCTGATGACAACTGTGTTTTTCTCATGCTTTTGTCCATTTTGACTTTGATGAGGACGCTTTGTAAAAGCATATGTCTATTTGCTACATTTGTTGTTCAAATGTTGGCTGTGAATTAATCAGTGTGATCCAGTCCCCTTCGTCCTACAGAAATCAGCTGTCATCGAGCAGAAGCACCTGTTTCAGTTGCTTTTTACTACAGGATGTGTGAAGAACCCTGTGTCTGCTAAAAATTAGGTTCCTTAGTCCTTATAATAAACCATAATACAAGCAAAACCTGAAAGCTCTGACGAGCACAAAAAGGTAACCACGTCTGAAAATTATAAAGTCTGCTGCAATATAGGAATAACTTTTTTTTTTTTTAAAACATTGACCTTTTTGTTTCTTGTTGTGCTGTAAAATTTACATTTACTTTTAAATTTACCTTTCACAGAGTGACCTTATATCTTGTAGAGCTTATCAAGTCTAAACTTCTATAAAGCACTGTGGCATTAGCCCACAGTATAAAAAAAGACAATCATTTACTCGTTCCGGCTTGATAGGCTATACTGTTTTATCTATTTTATGTACAGTAAACATGAATTTCATCTTTTTTGGTTTTGGACTGTTGGCTGGACAAAACAATCAATATGTAGACATCGCTTGGAGTCCTCAGAGCTTGTGGTGAACATTTTTTGGCAATATTTTGATTTCTTAGAGACCAATTAACTAACAAAAACAGAATTAATACTTTAATTGAGGAAAATAATTGTAGAACCGAACAACACGTATATAAAATTATATTGCGATTTTTTGGACAGATATTGCAGTTGTGAGATGAGTCATGAGTTTGGTGGGAATAGTCACATTTGCGTTTCATTTTCAATGAAAAAAATAAATAAGTAAATAAAATTATGACGATGTGATGATTATGATTTCCATTTTATGACAGATTATTGACCGGATAAATCAAACCGCAAGTCTGGCCACAGCAACAGTAGTGACTTCTATGCCCATGAGTAAACTAGAAAGCCATAACATACATCATGTATGTCACAGTACAAACATGTTCACACCATTGCTATATGTACAATCAAGATAAAGCCAGATTTGTGTGTGCAGCAGACATGTGCTCTTTACAATAAGGTGGAACAAGGTATATGGCTCTAAATGAGAGGGGATTAAAGCGGCAACATTTGCAGCCACCCCACCCGTACAACCCGCCACCACCACCCATAAATCTAAAAAGAAATGCATTATACAAGCAATGAACACAATGACATATTCTGCGTTGTGGTGATTGTATTTTGCTCCTTTTTGCAGCAGTCTGGTAAAGGAGTCTCATTGGAATTCATGAAATAGTTTTATCATGGCGCAGCGCTGTAAAATCAATACATTAACTGTGCCGGGGGGCCAACTCTCTCAGGAGATTGTGTTTATGCACCCTGACCCATTCCACAAAGCGTTGTGCATTACATTTAAAATGGAGAAATTATCTGTTACATACATTTCAGAAACATGCAATAGATACATGTAGCATGAGACATGGAGTGGCTCGGCCTCATTTTAACGTGCAAGAGCAGCAACTGTGTTCCTGTGACACTATTTATATTTTTTTTGTTGTGGACCATGTTTGCTGGACAGTGCATGTAAATAATGAGCAGCGTGTAAATGCAGTGCCATCTGTATTGCATGTTTGTCCACTGTAATGTGGGACCTTTCTTCATAGTGTGAGCTCTGATATGCATGGATCATGTACAGTGGATGTATGCAGAGTGAGCAATGAATAACTGGAGAACTGTATATAACACAGAAAGCCTGCTAGTGGGTGTGTGTGTGTGCGTATGCGTGTGTGCGCGTAGGTGTGTTCGTGTGCATGCTCCCATGTGTGCGTGGATTTGTGTTGTGCTGATGGGCTTATTATTTTATGGACTGCTGCTCTCTTAGTGCTCCTGTGGATGTGGCAGGCAAATAAAGATTGAATTAAGATAAAAATATAGGAGGACGGCGCCCAGAGAGCCTGCAGGAGAAAAGAGATGTTGTCTGCCGTTTATTTATTCCACTTTCTGTTGATTATTGGAAGTGTTGGCACCAAGATTCACATTTCCATATTTTCGGTTATGCCTAAGAAGAACACACACAAAAATTTTATGCTCAATTTTTCCAACCACTTTCCTTTCTAAAAAAAAAAGTGCAGAATATTGAATTAATCATGCATATTGGAATACATCAGCATCAATTATTAGTAGAGCAGTATTAGTGTGTTACTGTTGCTTTGTGAGATGGCATAAAAAGTCTCCTGCTGTGTCTCCTGGCTCAAAACTGAAATGTCAGTTTTTTAAAAGTGCTAAAGCCTTGTGTCACCTTCAGTCTCACCAATAACACACTGGTCTTTCTTCTGACTCTGCTCCTCCCTGAAGTGGGGTGGTGAGAAAGAAAGGAGGAGGATG
This sequence comes from Lutjanus erythropterus, assembly GCF_056507025.1. Lineage (NCBI taxonomy): Eukaryota > Metazoa > Chordata > Actinopteri > Lutjaniformes > Lutjanidae > Lutjanus > Lutjanus erythropterus. The sequence goes on from NC_139318.1 coordinate 28,152,713, forward strand.
CAAGGCTCAAGATATTGGGAATGGTATTTTGGGGAGGCTCGGCTTCGAGGATTGACCAGCAGTCATAATATTTACAAAGAGGTTAGATTGACTTTTTGAAGAAATCAATATGTGATATAGACTACATGCTGTTGTGAGCCTGGGAGGTAATGGGATCTTTGCAACGCTTGGCTAACAGGACTCCATGCCTGTCTCTGGTTATTTCTCTCTTCAGCCTTTCACTTTTCTCCTCTCCCTCACTTCACCCTCTGCTTCGCTTCCCTTGATAACACGAACAGACATTATAATGGACAAATGTTAATAATTAATGTCAGAGCAATTGGAGACAATTAAGTGTGTTGACTGGACCATTAATTTTCCTGGGGCTGTTGGTGGGGGAGCAGACGGGGAGAGAGCCCATCTGTAGAGGCAGGCGGCCCTCGGATTTTTTTTTTCCCCCTCAGAGGTGCACCTGGTCAGTCACGCCACCACTCATCCTTCCCAGAGAAGCTACAGGTCTGTTGCACTACAAACTGGCCGTGAGTCCTGGCTGCTACTTTCACTCACATCTTTGACTGGGGGACTCGGCCTGCAAACAGTGTCGCTGCAAACCTTACTGGAGCATATTTCTGAGATTGCATCTGTGTATTTCAAGTGTTATAGTGGTATTTCTGTATCAACCCATGTGATCAGATGTATCTGTGAGGGGAGGAATGCTGATAGGTGTGTGGGAGGATGTGTGAGACTGTGTGTTTGTACATTATTTACTGTACATGCAAGTCATTTTTGCCTGTATGTCGCTGAAATCTGCATGTTTATCCTTGCATCCTGCAAGTATTCTCCATATACATGGATTTTTGGTATCACTGACAGCGTCTGTACTTGTAACTTAATTGGTCTAATATCTGTGTCGGTGGGCACTACAAACTGTTCTTAACATCTCTTAATTTTTTTATTCTAAAAAATACAGGACTATCTGTTACTGTGAATTATGACAGTATGGTCATTTTCCATCACCACATCTAGACCCATGAAAGAGAGAAAGCTACACACTCCCACTCTGAAAAACATTGGACAAGTACAACATTACATGTGTGGGAGTTGTGGATGACTCATTAGGTATTGAAATGACATGAATGAAAAGTAACGCTGAGTGGAAATCAGTAAAATAAATAGAGTTGGTAATCTAGCTTACACTTTCTGAGTAGAGGCTAAATACCATAACCTGCTGGCTTCCACTTTATGAGTAGAAAATAAACTGAAATGAGAAATATGGTTGAAGAGAGTTGTTTCCCTCTGTGGCCTTCTTCCTAGACTTGAAGCTAAAGCAGACTGCTGGGACACTAAACAGGAGCCCAAGAGGAGTGCAACATTATACTTTGGCAATGATGAGCAACAACAAGTCCTACACTGTAAGGTGATCAACTGTCAGTTGTCTGGCAATGTACAAGGAAGCCTGTTATCCTGAAAACAAAAGCGCACTGCTCTGAATATACACACTCTGGAGTTTGAGTTCAGTGACTGCCTGCCTTAGCGTCTGTCAGATTCCGTTAATATTATGCATTAATTTGAACTGAAATAAACGTGTGAACAGGCAAACAAAAACAGACGTTCTTGCCCAGAATGGAAAATTTCAAAAGAGAACATGCTGGCTGTTATATTGTTGTCTATTTCAACTTAGCCTGTTTCCTTCATCTCTGATGACATATCATGGCCCTTTTATGGTTCAGTGCAGTAAATATTGTACATTACGTATTTCTCTTTTAACAACACAATGGATGGGGGCGCTTGGATAGCTCAGTTGGTAGAGCGTGCGCCCCACGTATGGAGGCTGTAAGTCCTCTGCAGCGGCCATGGGCGGGAGTCGAACCCATGGCCGCTGGCCGCTTTGCTGCATGTCATTCCCCCACTCTCTCTCCCCATTTCCTGTCACATCTTCAGCTGTCCTGTCATTAGAGGCATAAAATGCCCCAAAAAAACAAACAAAAAAAAAAAAAAAAAACACAATGGATGGGTCCTCCAAAATGTTGAATGTTGTAGGGACAGATGACTTAAAGTAAGATCACATAACTTTGTAAGAAGATTAACATATTATTCCTCTTAAAAATTAAAAGTTATATCAATGAGCAATAAAGCAGTCTGGCTCTTATTTGGTCTGGTATGACCAATATGGTGGCCAAATCTTAGCAAACTTGCTGTATATCTGACATTTAGGAAACTATGAAAACTCTGGTCTACTTTTGCTACTGTTACACAAAGCTTTAGCATTTACTATTACCCTTTAGTTATAGTAAATTAAAAATTAATTAATTAACTTTTTGTATCGTTGTGTAATGCAATAATAATGTACTGTTGTCAGAAAATCACACAGCTCGCCATGACTTTGCCTCTTGGCACATTGTTGGTGAACCACTGGTCTTATTTTGAATCTTGGTTGATAAGCAACAATATGTGGCTTGTTGAAAAATGCTAAAAATATATCTTATATCAATGTTCATAGGCTGTTCAATACGATGTGCTTCAGTGATGCATCATGCCAGTCGGCAGTGCGTCACCTGGCAATGCCACCTCTTAGATGTTACTCATCTGCTGCAATAGGAAACACCCATCCAAAGATTTAAAGCTTAGACATCGTCTCCACAAACATGTCAAAAACTGTTTTATGCTCTTAAAAAAAATACCTACGAGTTGTAGTATAATTATAGTTTACATTTCCTTACAAAACAAGCGAGGAGAATTTAGATTTCAATTTGACTTTAACACCACATGGATGCATGAGTTGTGTTCTTCTCAGCATCCATACGTCTGGTGTAAATGCTCATGCTGTTGTTTGTGTTACTGTCCTCGTGACGGATGCTGCTATCTGTCGCTGTCACCCCTGTGGACTATTTCCTTAACGTGTGTGATTGGCCGACCTCTCCAGTGAATGTCAGTCGAGGAGACAGCATGTTAGACTATAATCACACGAGTCTGACCTGACATATCATGACACTCCCTGCCATGGCCCCGCCACTCAGCGCGGCTGGGCACAAGTTGCTAAGCAACGGGCCACTGGAATGTCGAAGGCTCCGACATGAGGAAAAGCTCGGCAGAAGTGACAAACATGGAGGACCGGGGGGGTGACAAGGTGTTCTTCTGTGCAAAAATACACCTCTTTCTCTGTCTAACCTTGTCACACATGCTGCTGCCGCTCAGCAACCCCCTCATCTTTCTCTTTCCTTGTTCCTTCCTGTCTCCGGGAAGAGTCCCCCAGTCAAAACATGTGTAGGAGAATTAAACTCGGATGTACTTCAGTTGCTGCGCTGACAGATCAGAGACAGGATTCTTGTTTTAACTTATCCCGCTACAAAGCGCCTTGTGTTTCCCAGCATTTTTCTTGTTTGTAATGTTGGCTACAGTGACAGTGGAGCACAGGGGAGACTTGTGGTGTTAACTTAATTAAATTGTCAGGGAACGCCTTGTTAGTCTGATGATTGTATATACAGGGGTGTTGGCGATCACTTTCAAATTTTTCATTAACAGGCGCAGTCTGTGCTCTAATCTAAACAAAAGTTTAATTCCAATAAGAACCTACTATTATTTTAAAACTGAATACGCTTGCATTTTACAGTGCATGGCCTCAAGCAAACCTTTTTAACAACACTGTTACAGCTATTAGGCACTTTCCTCATATGTATACTGTAAGTACCAGAGACAAGTGCAGCATTATCATCTGTATGTGCTAAATTAATAAAATTATTTGTATCTGTACTCGGAATGGACGGGGCTCAGACAAGACAAGGGTGGTGTTTAAACCAGACATGGTCAAGACTAATGGGACATTGTTAATTTGAGCTGGAGATCACATGCTGCTATATTAGTTATTTATTAGGAAACTTCTTACAGAGCAGCTTTACTATTGTTTCTGATCACAGGTGTAAGAGCCGTTACAGAAGATAGCTTTATGTTAGGTCTGCGCATTATGGTAAAGAAATCATATTGCAATTATTTTGACAAATTTTGCAATTGAAATATGATTCACAGTTCCTGGGAATGATCATTTTGGCATCACAATTTTCATTTTCACTGAAAAAATCTTTTAAAAATCATGATTGCTTACATCTCTGCAGACCTACAGTACTTCATTATAATGCTGTTTTGCCACACATTTTTCCTGTATCAAAAAAAAAGAAAGAAAAGATTTTGATAATATTTTGATTAATTATGCATCTCTATTTTATGTTGTTTTTATTTTATCTTGTGATGGTGTATGTTTTAGTAACCAGTGCCGCTTGATTAGGATGGAAATACTGTACTGTAATTTCCATCTTTTTATGGATGAATAAATTGAACCTTGACTGTGCCTTTAAACGCCACATTAAATGAGTGCCTCTAGCTACATTTAAATAATTTCTAATGATGAATGCATTCATTCTCTTGGCTAAATTTAAACATGTCAAGACTGTGTATTTTCGGCTCTTGTTTTTCATATGAACTTAATCAGAATGTAAAGGCTTCTTGTCTTCTTTGTTTGTTTGGTCTGAGCTCGTTGACTTCATCTGACAGGCCTGGCCTGACCTCAAACAGCCACTCAGACTGAGCTGGACCGAGACAGAGATGGAAAACGGGGTCAGGTCTAATCAACATTGCTGTCATGATTATGTCCAGTTCACTCCAACCTGTAACCAGGCAACAGGCAGGGCTGCCACAAAGCCGATGTGACAGTGGCAGGTAGAGTGAACGAGGAAGGGGTGGACAGGAAGCCGAGGAGGGTGGGTGATGGGGCTGTTTGGCCCAGTGCAGCCTAGTTCTGTCCAGCCCGTCACACTCCCCTGCCCTGGCACTCTGTGCGCGGATCAGCTGTTGCACAGAGAACCACAGGCAAAGGTGGGTACTTTAAGCAAAAACATTAGCCCCTATCTTGTTTTGTCCTTGTTGCAAAAGACAATGCATCAACATTATCACTTACTGAGATAACTACGGGTCAGGAAAATGTTTTGATCTCATTCCATTAAAGAATATCCCTTATTTAGCTCCAGGCCGGAAGGAGCGCAGCAGGTCGACGGGAGCCAAAGACAAAATACTGCGCATGAATCCTAATGTACGGCTGGATTTACAGCCTTTACTTTGTACCTGAGGTTAGATTCACAAAGCCCTTTAAATTAAGAAAAAAAATTAAATAGTTATGTTCTTTTAAAAACTTGTTCAGCAGCACTTCATTTGAAAGGGTGTGCATAAGCCTGATACAACACCGTCATACCCATGACATGACACCAATGTTTATGTCTGCTGTCATTAAGTGTCATTCACTCAATTATGTTATCCTTAACGTGAAGTCGACATTGATTGAGATGTCTTTGTTATGACAACTTCACATTAACCAAGACTTCATACCCAGTCATAAACATGCCATAGCAGGTGTAATTATCACACTTAAAGAATTTATTTATCTTTATGTTTTAACATGAAATTAAACTACTATATGTGGTTGCTTTTGACACTGGCTGTCATGAGAGCATTATAATTGTGCTTAGACTTGTCATAAAGATGTCATTACGTGTAATGCTGACACAGAATGCTAAATAGCAACTAGGCCTGCTATGTCATGATTGTGACTGCTTATGAAGTACTGGTTAATGTCAAGTTGTCACAACAAAGACATCTCAGTCCATATCAAAGGTGGAGTAAGAATTACATAACTGCCCAAATGAAACTTTATGACGACAGTCATAAACATTCATCCATTTAAAGACTTTATAACAATATCATGCCTTATGCACGCTCCTTCAAACAAAGTGTTGCCACTTGTTCAGAAGTACTTAGAAGAAGAAGAAGAAGAAGAAGAAGAAGAAGAAGAAGAAGAAGAAGTACTTTATAATAGCTGTATTCTAGTGTAGTACAGTGAAGTGAGTGCATGAAATAATTTAAAATAACTGCATGTAAGCAGGTTACTCCTTTACTTTCCAACACTGAGTAAAGAATTATGAAGAGGATTATACAACACATGCACACAGCATCATACCTCTATTATAACACACACAAATCAGAAATCAAATGTGTTTTCAGCATGTGTGCGGACTCAGATCAGATCACAACAGTTTATCACAGTTTTAAGACAGCCCAACAGTGCTGCTGCTGACAGCACAGGTGTTGCAATGACAAGTTAAATTTCTGCAATTTTCTGCACTTTTACTCTCCTACTGCTGCTGCTGCTGCTGCTGCTGTTTATATTGGTTAGAGGCTGTCCACTCTGAGCTACACAATCCTCTTTACTGTCAGCGCTCAGCTGGACTCGCCTGGCGCCCAAAACGCAACTCAACTCAACTTCCAATACTCATCTGGACCAGGACAACGCAGCAAATTAATATGAATATTCTTTGTCAAAGTAATATATACCAAAACATTTAAGATTCAGTCATTATGAGAACACTCTTTACTACACCCAGTAATCTGAATCAACTGAACCTTCCTCTTCAATGATTGATTGACTACCACAAAAGACTGAATGTCTCTTAACTTCCTTCATCTAAACCCTGACAAAACAGAAATTCATTGAACGTTTTACATCCAGTAAAGTCACTGGCTGTAAGGAAGAACTATAGATTATTTCAGCTTGGATTTGAACGCAATAACAAGCCTTTTGATAAATCTCCATCCCTGTCTTTCTTTTGGTTCATTTTAGTTCTGTCTGTCTCTTATTGTGATGGTTTTGTATTGCAGTTTTGTTTATTCATTTCTATTTTTTTGTGTGTGAAGCACATTGTAACTGTGTGTTTCAAAAAGGAATATATAGAAAAGCTTTACTTCCTTACTTTGTATCTGTTGATGCAACTATATTACACTCAACTTAAGTTGAGGGTGTAAATCCCAAATCAAAGAGAAAACTTCTGAACTTCTTTTCAAAAATGGCCAGTATGGGCTTTAATAATGGAAATAAAACCACACTGATATCTGCTGAGACAAACCACCTCATGAATACGGGTCATGAAGGCAACACTTACCATGGTCTTCTGCGGACGTCGTACAGGTCAATCTTGTTGGGCGCCCTCCACGGAGTGGCTGAAAAGAGCAAGAAAATAAGTTATAGGCCGTACAGTGCACCGTAGGATATTTCAGATCAGATTAGATCAAAGTAATCATAATTTCATTCTGTCTATCGAGTTACCAGGTACAGCCATCTGATAAGAGATTGCCAATGTTCTGCAGCCGAGGAGCTCTGGGGTCAATTTAGACTTTATCTTGCCGTGAGTTATCAGGCAGACTGTTGACTCAGTACCCTGCGGCCTACCTGGGTAGTATCGAGTCACTCCTGTGGCACTGCCAAACACCTGCCAGCGCAGTGAGCTGTCCTCACGGCGGTTATCGATGAAGACTCGCTCCAGCGCCTGGGTCCAGTTTAACTCGTTAAGGATGACTGGGGCTGTTGGATAAACACACACAATCAGACTCATCAAGCTGAACTGGCAAATACAGTGAAGGCTTGTTTTCTGGTTGACAAGTTTACACAGAAAAGTGCCAAGTTTTTCAAAAAGGGAAGACAAAGTTTAAACAGATTTTAACCTCCCCATGCACCCAAACATTTTTGTGTTTCCTGCTGCAAGAGGACACTTTAAATCCAAGTTTTGAGAAAAACAAGGTCCTCTTGCAATGAGCACAACTAAGAATATGCTTCTGGTTATAAAAAAAAAAAGGAGAGGAAATGTAAATGAGTTGCTGATTATGTGCCATAGTCCTTCAAAGTATATAAAAAAATTAAACTACAGGCGGTGAAAACAGATTTTCCTAATCCGATTTAAAGTTTTGCATTATTGATTTTTTCACCTGTTTTTTCAACATTCAAAATAAACACAGATACATTCCCTGATTTCTGAATAAAAAACTAAAATAAGCCCTGAATATAATGAAACCAAAGCACAAAACACCCGGTTTTCTCTGTTAGTAACCCAAAGGTCAACTCTCCTTGCTGAACAACCTTGTCCGTGCCAGCAGCAGTAAGCTGAGAACATAAGAATGGATGTATGCAGGCAGCTTCGCCGGCGGTAGTCGTCTGAGCGGGACATCAGTCTAATCTGGGTGATCTCTGAGGAGTGCCATGGAGGAATCTGAGATGACCTTGGAGGAGGTCATGTGTCACTTGCAGCGTGTGGAAGCAGAAGCCACTCCCGATTTTTTTATTTATTTTTTTGTCAGAGAAATACAACTATTTCTGCAAATGTTCATGAATGTGTGTGTTTGTGTCAGAGGATTTATGAGAGAGGGGTGAAAAAGAAAGACAAAAAAAAAAAAAACACTGGTCTGTTTGTGCATGCACAGCTCAACGTGTCAACATGTGTGTTTTGAGTTAAAACGTAAGGTCACGGATATATCTCACAGGTCAGTGGTGCTCTGTAAAGTGGATTTATGGCTGCAGAGAGGAGTATTCATCATCTAGTCAACAACAAGCAGAATAACACACAGGTGGTGGTGATGGAATAACACTACGACCACGTCAACATGCATCTTGTTTGCTCTCGACCTCAGACGCTTGTAACTTATACAGTGTTTACGCTGTCCTTTTCTTTTACTTTTTGATCCAGATTATGCTTTTTCTGTCCTTACAACTAGAGACATTCCAGTACCATTTCCCCTTCCCAATACTCTTTCCAGTATGTGAATTTTTCATATGGGCAGATACCAGTGTGTTAAAAAATCTTCTTCTTTTTTTTAACAGCTGCAGGAGCTATGATTGCTGTCATTGTTGTATGACCTGGTTCAGGATAACAACATTTGCCGTTATGGGACATTGCTGGGAAGCAGCAGGGTCTCATTTTGGGGTTTTAATAAATTACGTGACATTGACTCATCAATGCATAGACTCATATACTAACATTTTAGGCTGTATGAGAGTCTGACACCATCAGTATCAGTATCGGATAGAGGTTCAGTATTAAATTGAAAATGGATTAAAGTGAGGTTTCAGTTTCAATAACTGAAATCAAAGGCAGAATCTGTGATTCTTCCAGTATTTTTTTTCTTCATCCCCGCCTACTTATAGCATCTGGTGTGTCCAAAGGAGTGTGACCGACATATTGGCCCAGCACATTTTATGTTGTCCAACACTTTTTTCCTGTATATAATGCAGATTGTTTCTTTGTCTGTTTGTTTAACAGGCAACATACAATATATATTTTTCTTGATTCAAGTTGTTTTATTTGTTTTGTTTCAGTGCACTGATGTCACTTTGGATTATATATATATATAAATAAAGAATATGGACCAACATTAAAATATCAGATTTTTTTTTTAGCTCCTTCATAGATTGGTCCCAAAAGTCCAGTACTGGCCAGACCCTAAAATCAACACTTCAAAGACAACACAGTGTAACTTAACAGCTCTTATATCACACTTGATCTTTTTAAAGAAGACTCTGAACATTTAAATGATAGCGAGGTCATAAAACCAATGATCTGTTGATCTTTACAAATCAAGATTCAACAGTGAAAAAAAAAACAATCAAACTGAATTGCGACCTTAAAATCGAAAGTCAACTTGAATTGTGGATTTGTAGAATCATGACAATCCTGGTATCAGAACATAACTACTTACAACATGAAAAAATATTACTGTAGTTCAGTTTATCTAGAGGGAGACAGTGCAAATTAATAAATACACATGGTAAAAATGTCAGAATCCCTGGCCAAGGTGTTCAAAGACTTTCTAAAATACAACAAAGCAAAAGCAAAACAATATATATGCACACACACACACACACACACACACACACACACACAAATGGAAAATGCTTTCAGATAGTCTGTGTTTAATAGCTAAGCTGCAGTCAGAAGACGGGGAGTGCAGAGGTTTAATAGCCACCTGATTAAAGAGGAAACAAGACGAGGCAGTGAGCTGAAGAGAACTTCACTTGCTTCTCTGATTTAATTACTCAGCCAACCAAAGCCAGACAAGCCTCTGAACCGACAAGTCCAGATTTTCTCAACGCCTCGTTTGAATTTCACACAAATAAACGATCATTATCCACTTTTCCCATGCTTTTCAATTACTGTTCAGCCTTTGACGAGCTGTCAGTTTAGAGGTAAGAAATACACCACCAACCCTCCCCTATCCACTGCTCACCTCCCTCACTGTAAACTGCAAGATTACAAAAAAAATCCCCACAATATTGTTTTCGTTTTTTTCAGCTGACTGCTCAGTTCCACGTCCTCTCTAAAATTGTAGCTCAAAACAAAAGCTAAGTTTCATTACTCTCTAGCATCCTGTAAAACAAATGCACACAAACACAGACATGCACGCGCTCCAGTCTCGCTACAGCAGCACTAAGCAGTGTCTGGAGGATAGGAATATATGAAAGCCAAATTGCTGCCATCACCAAGGGGAGCTCCTCAACATGTTTTTCTCAAAATTCATAGACATAAACACAAAGGAAGAATGGAGGAGGATAGAGGCAGCCCTACAGATGGGGATAAACATAAAAAAAAACGCAGGGAGAGGAGGAGGACGATTGATGGAAAGCAACACAGAAATTAACACGAATGAGTGGCTGCTTTCACAGCCTGAAAAGGCAACGTCTCGCCCATGAGAGACAGAGGGTGAAAAAAAAAAAAAAACACAACACAAATTTCACCTTAAACTCCTAGATTGAAAATGACAGAAGCTGAGACATGATTGAGGTAAAAGAATTGATTATTTGAAGTGGAACAAATGTCAGATCAGCTTTGTATTCTGCTTAGTAGGTGAACGACTAGTTTAAAACTGTTGGGACGGCTTTGTTACTGTTCTTAAGTAGAGTTATCAGCTGTCTGAGCATTTATTTTTCTGACAACTTTGTGCTTTTACTCCCTACCTTTTAACACAAATATCTGTACTTTCTACTCCTTTTCATAACAGTCTCATTACTTTAGTTTTAATGCTTTTGAGAGGAATGATCTATTATTATTATCATTATTATTATTATTATTATTTGTTTTGCATCATTGTGTGCCGCTCCCCACCTTCAAGGATGGGATATCTGAAAAAAAGGAAAAATTAAAATCTGATCTGATCCATTAGCCTTAGCTATCACATAAATGCTTCACTAAATTCTGAGCAACATGCCACTGAGAGAGAAGCATCACAAGTCATGCAGATTAGGTAACATTTCATTTTGAATGTTTGAATGGTGCTGACCAAACAAAAAGGCTGCAGAAGTTCTGTGCATGAAAAAGTCTAAATAAAAAGGAGCAAATATATTGCATGACTGAGTCACGCTGTTGCACGCTGTATTTCTTCCTTTAGGGAGTTGTTTAAGAGAGGGTAAAATACGGTATTGGTACTCAAGGTTGTGATACTGAGATCAGAATCTGAAAAAAAAAAAAAAAAAAAAAGTGGTTCCGAGCCATCCCTAGTAACAAGACCAATCAGACAGCGGAGAAAATGTGGGGTTCAGCTAGCTTTGCACAGAAACAGTGGGTAGAAATAAGTTGAATCAGTACTCTTACTTCTACCACAGTCTTGTCTTTACTCCTGTTTTTTATTGTACTTCTACTTCTGTTAAGAATGTGTGCACTTGCCACCTCACCTCACTTTAAAACTTTCCTTTTGATTTACTGGAAAATAATATTTTCTATTTTATCAATCTAAGGCCTTGTCAGCTTTTCACTGAATGGTTATTTGATGACTCATTCCTGAATAATGAGAGCCAGTGTCATTTCTGCAACAAACTTAATTGCATTCTACCAGAATAAGAAAGTACAAGAGCTTTAAGTTCTATCTCTCATAACACAGTGTTTGCATTTGCCAAGAGTCCAGATGGTCTGCAGAACCAAAAAAAGTGAAATACAGAGAGAAATTAGTGAGACTCTTGGTATCTCTGCCATTTTGACCATGAATTTGCAAACTTGTCGCTCCCATGACTCTGATTCACTTAGTGAGACCACTGCATATTTTACTGATGTTTGTGAGTGGAGATTATCGGGGTACCAAACCATGCATTTCAATTTCATCTGGGCCCATGCAGCACTCGGTGGTCAAAGAGCCATCTGATTAATGTGTAAAAAGTATTATCCTTTAAGCATGAGCTATCACAGCAGGTTGCTGTGGCGGCAGCAGCCTGTGTGCTGTGAAGTCCTGGCCGCTCTTATCTGGAGAGCCACTGGTTCTGTAATGATAGCTGTCCCAGACAGGCCAAGGGCAAAGAGACATCCCGCGACCTCTGTTTAAAACTAGCACCGTCTCAGCTACCTTGACTAACCAAACTTTGGCTATGCAGGAATTGCAATGCAAGTATTATCAGCCGCACTGCTGCCCAGGGCTGTGCACACACACACACACACACTGAATTTTCATGTGTTCATGATGAATCTACTGATGGTGGCAGAGGTGTCTGTGTGTCTTCATTCACAGCCAAGTATTGGTCAGTCATCGTCTTTCAGTCGAGAGTAATAAGACAGACTGTGTATGTGTGTTAAAGGGACAGTTCAAAATCAAAAATACATATTTTTCCTCTGGCCTGTATTGTTACTTGCCCAGCTAGATTGTTTCAGTGACTTGCTGAGTTTTGAAGATATCGGTCGCAAACATGTCTGTTGTTTTCTTTGGAATATAATCAAAGCAGATGACAAGGTCCAAAAAATACATTTGAAAAATTCAACAGCAATGTCTCTTTCCAGAAATCGTGACCACAGTACTCAAGATAATCCACAGACCTTATTGTGAGCAGTTTAAGAATTATTGTTTTTGCTCCATAACTACACAGAAAGAGGCATCTACTCATCTGGGTTTCTGCATTTTTCATCTAGTCGAATTTAGACATTTTAAAATCTTTTCAACATGATTATGGATGCAATTTAAGATCCATTTCATGTTTACACTGGCAAAAAATTACATGCACTGTTGGCATTAGTGGTTACTGATTCAATTTTGGTTCACTGTAAAGTTGATTCTGCTTAATAAAGCAACATTAAACTCAGAATTAAATTAAGTTTTACAACCTGTCAAAAACATATTTAATACATTTTTAAAAAGTTCATGTAATAGGAGTTAAGAGTTTTAGAGACTTTTTAAGGACCTGCAGAAACCCTGACCCCTGATCCTGAGGCTGGTGCTGGATGCAAACATTAATGGCGTCCTCCTCGACTGAGCTGTAACCTCTTGTCCATGAGTAGATGCACACTTCCACCTGCATGGTGATATATTTGTAGTTGGGTAGAAACAAAATAAAACCTGTTTACAACAATGTCTGTGGATTATCTTGAGTAACCGGGTCATGATTTCTGGAAAGAGACGTTAATATTAAGTTTTTCTTTTTTCTTTTTTTTTTTTTTTTGTTTTGTTGCTGGTGGTGATTTTGGGGTGAACTGTCTCTTTAATGTTCCCAGCTGAAACTAATCAGATGCAGATGTGAGCCACCTCTACTGTCAGGCCAACTCTGCAAACACACACACACTTATGGAAACACACATCTGCAGGTGATTTCTCCAGAAAAACGGGCACATCAGAGATAAGAGAACACAGTAAACTAATTCTCTTTGATTTATTCAGGGAGGATATGCTGTGACTTCTCTGGACAGTTGATAAAAAGACAAATTTCCCCTGGGGGGGAAATATGCTCACACAGGCAGACGGGGCCTCTGTGTGCTGTGTTGGGCTCATCTTTCACGTGAAACGCGCCTCTCTCTGATATCTTTAAAAGGCAATTCATCAGCGCGGCGCTCCCATGACATTTAGAGCACCCTTGGCTTTGCCCCTTTATGGAGCAAGACTGCACACCAAGTAGGGAAACAATTATGAGTGGGATTTATGGAGCATCTCTGCGTGAGATCATTTCTCAACACCCCCCAACAGCACCTCTATCCTATGACCCCACCCCCAACCCCTCATACACACATTATTCACTCTGATGTACCCGAGATAAAGAGCCATCCAAACCGATGTGCGCCTTATGCCTTGTATTAATCCGACATTATATAAATAGGTTCTTGCACTTACTGTACACACACACGCAGAGCAGGTAAAAGGAGGCACAGTGGCCAGTAATATATCATAATGGAACACAAGTGGTCCCTCATAAGAAAACCATAATGGTAATAGCTAAAGCTATTAACTAAGTCCCCTTGAAGAGTCATAACCATTATCACTGTCATCGCCATAAAGCGTTTACATATTCTACTTTTTAAACAGAGTGACTAAGTGGTGCTGCTGTACTTCAATTCTACTTACTCTGACATATAGGTGACATTTCTCAAGTCGACAGGCTGGCAGGCTAACAATGAGACAAATACAGCTTGTTTTGAATCTTTGTGAGTTAATATCCAGACAGCATATTTTCTCTAAGTCAATTCTTAAAGGGAAGAATATTTTTCAAACACCGTATTAAGGTTGTGCCGATGGCTGACGGCTGACAGTCATCAACCACTGAGCCCTCTACCATCGTAACACTGTGATTAAAACGCTTTCTGTATTTGAGGTGGTGTGTCGCTTCAGAGTTTTTGCCTAAGTTCCATTTTTGACATGTGGGTAAGAAAACAGAAAAAAACTTTTGCTGCTGTTTATTATTTTCTTTTGAAACACAACTAAGTAACGGACATGTGGTGCTGACATTCAGACCCGATTAAACCTGGCAATGATATCATCATCCATTGCAATGTTTGTCACATGCCTATATGGTAGACATCACCTAACCCAACACTCTATTTTCAGGAAATACATAAAAACAGGAGGAGTTAGTATCTGTTTAAATCTTATTGACAATTTACAGCTTCCCAAATGATTTTTGTCAGTAATAAGGACGGACTCAGATTATATCAAACAATCACAGAGTGCTGCAGGGTTGATGTATTTTTGTAGGCCAACCCAAAAGTTAGTGTCACGCTGGTTCTCTCCACTGGTCATACAATGTGTGCTTTTTTGTTTTTTTTGTTTTTTAAATAAGAACTGGTCAGATTATACCAACAGTGTGCAAAGTTGTCATCAAAGCAAGAGGTGGCTGCTATGAAGACTCTAAAATATCAAAGAGCAGTGACAGATTTAATAACAATGAAATCACTAAATCTTTGACTGCAGGCGCAGAAGAAAGTGTGCAAGTCTTTTATATTTTAGATTCTTAAAAAGTGTATTTTGCCTTGTTTTTTTGCTTACAACATAATCCCATAGTTTTATTATGTTTTGCATTGTAGACTATGATCTATTAATCTACAATGCAAAACATAATAAAAATACAGGAAAAAACATTAAATGAGAAGATGTGTCTTAACTTGATTGGTACTGTATATTACATATTTCTCCTGTACACCATGGAGAATATTGGAAAGTTAATTTTTCTAGATTTTTAAATATCTGCCTCTGAAGTTTTTTTTTTTGGCCTCCAGCACAAAAAATTGAGGTGAACAGTTTTGTTTGTGATGCTTCTGGCATTGAAAAGTTACATTTACACAATTCAACAGCAGCATGTATTTCCAGCAACAGTGTCCCAGTTCTGCTGAATAAGTTTAAGACCTCGCTGTGAGCAGTTTTCACATAACACTAAAGATCTCTTTGTCTTTCAAGCAAATGCTTTTTGTTGTGATTTGGTTGAATCAACACCATAAAACAAGCTGTTTGCTAAACCCACAGACCAACATCTCTGCATCTGCATGTACCACCTCCTCCTGTGTCTCTGTATTGTCCATCCAGTCTCTTCTCTATCATCCCTCTCTCTTGTTTTCTCTCCATGTCTCCTCTTTCCTCGCTCTTTCGGGGCCCGGCTGAGTGTTACAGAGCCTGAACCTTAAACCTTTCATCCTGCAGAGGGAAACGGCAGCAACAGGACCTGGCAGCGGCTCACACATCCACAAAGACAAGCTAAAACAAAGTCTAAGCCTTCCCAGAGAAAAAAATGTCTCTTTTTTGTAGCTTTGCTTGAGAAAAATAACATCCAGAAGATACTGTATAACCTAATTTATATTCTTTGCAGTGCATTTTAAACCGTCTCCAAGAATTTCTTTGCAACTGAAACAGCACCATTAACTCATTATAATTAAAATTTGTGCGCAGGAATCCAGCAGTTTCACTCAGGAATAGTATTTAGTATGAGTGTATTTGTCATTGAGGGGCTCAGTTTTGCTAAATGGTAATCTCAGCCGGTGAAAGGGGGGAGACAAATGGAAATTTCTCTGAGGAGGGATGATTATTCAATATACAGACTGAAGACAGAAGGGAGAGATTTCACCGCACCTCCAGAGTGCTCCTCCAAATATTTTTTCTAATTAAAGAAGAGCAGAAAATAACAAACACATGAAATGTAATTTGTGAGCCTGCTGGTGAGTGAAGTGGAGTTTGCTGTGCTGACTGTTCTAATTAGTGTGCGGGTAAATGATAGTGCCCCTTGACTGGGCACACACTATAGGATGGGGTGGATGGGTGAGGGGCAGAGAAAGATGGAGTCTGTAAAGTCAAGAACGACAGAAATACAGCCCGCAGTGTTTATACTGTCTTTCTTCTCTTTTGGTTTAACTTTAAATCCCATTTCCCTTATCCCCACTCTCTCCATCACTTTCTTCTTCTTCTTCTTTTTTTTGCACTTTCACTCTTTCTCTTTTTTTCCCTTCACAAATCACTTTTGCTTTTTTTCCACACATTTAAATCTGGTTTGATGTTGAGAGGGGCTGAGTTGATCTCCAGTGTGGCGTGAGTTGGTTGACAGGGAAGCTTCCTCCACTGGAAGGAACCTGGGGCGTGTGAAACGAATACAGGCTGCATGCACACACACACGCACACAAAGATGACATTTTACATTCAACTGAAGCAATCCTCAAGATTTACAGCTTCTGACTTTAAGATGACAAATGCAGCATGTAGTAAAGAGGGAACATCGACTAATTGAAGCCACAGCATATGATTCAACTACGTAACGTCTCGCTCCTCTCATTATCACGTCCCCTTCCTTTTGTGAACAGACCTGAGTCTGTCTATCAAAAGTCGCCTTTGTCCTTCCAGTACCAGGCGAGCTGACTTCTCTCCAGATCCATTTTAAAAAGATGAGAGACTTCAGAGGTAGTTTCACTCAAATGAAACCCCGCAGATGCAAATCTTTCTCTTCTTTTCAAATCTTATACGACACCGCGTTGACTCTCTATCTGCTGTATCTGTTGCACTCAATTTTCCGCTGCACATTACATACAGCCCATGCAATTTGCTCTTTACAAAGGTGAACAGGAGGATTTTTTGCCAGGAGCTTCCCAGAGGGGATCCAACCACAGACCAGAGAGTGCAGCAGCAACATGGAAGCTAACATTCAAAGGGCAGAGAGTACAAGCTCGCTGCTGGTTTAGGCTCTGATCTGAAGATTTTTTCTCTCTCTTGTTAATTAAAGTCTCATAAATAATTGAACATTTTAGCCTATTGCCTAGTCTTCATATTTTACATTACTGCTGACCACTCAAAGCATAAAATTCAGCTTAATTCCCTTCATAGTTTGAGATACATACTGCAGAACAGTAAACATTTCCTTGCTTTTTTGGGCGGAACTGGGGCTGAACAAATAGACTAATCACCATATTGCTGAAATCAAAATATGACTAAGGGCTACATCCAAATTGCAGAAATTGCAATTTTTTGATAAAGTAAAAATGTGACAAAATAGCACCATGATGAAGTACTGTAGTGCTGCAGAGGTGCCCTGCCCTACACAATGTTTTTTTTTTCCAGATGTAAGAAAAGATGCCTGTTTGATAAAGACCCAAACAAATCTCACATCATCATGATGTTAATAGTTTTTTTCCTCAGTGAAAATAAAATCTGTGATGTAAAAATGATCACTCCCTCTAATTGTGAATCATATCACAATCACATTATCTGTCAAAATAATCACAATATGATCCTTTTTATTATATTAAGCAGCCTGAAGCGAAAAATTTGTTATTTCCACACGGCGATGCAGCTGCAGGAACATATGAAACACTTTCTTGTTGCTGCCTCCAAGGACACTCCAACTACAGAAAGTTAGCTCTTCAAAAACATTACATTCATGTGCTGAGTTGTTGGAAAAATCAACCCCAAAAAACAAACATGTAACAATAACAGATGTTATACTTTGTTTACTCCTCTGAACCCACTATTAATATTTTATATATTAGCACTGGATCAAATGACTACATCAATGTGATTGGTTTTGCTCATAGCCAAGAACCTACAGTGAATTTCCACCCAACTCTGAGGTTCCCCTCAACTCTTAGCATCTTTCAGCTCATTGTTTCGTTTCCCTCTCACGACCTTGTTTCCAAATGCAGCAGCCAGATATTTTTAAAAGCTTGAAAACCCCACCGCATGTGGAGGAAGAAATATTGTTGGAAAAAATCTTGAATGATCATGATCAGAGATCACTTAAACGTCTAGTGAAATCAAATCATAAAAAAATCAACAGTCGAACTAATAGTCACTAATAGCAAAAGTAAAAGAATGTTCACACACACACACACACACACACACACACACACACACACACACACACACACACACACACACACACAGTGTGAAGAGAACTCAAGGGATTGGGACTAAACAGCTGTGTAGCCTTAAGAAAACCACTTATCAGTGAGGATAATCAGAAAAAAAGGCTTCAATTTGGTAGGGAGCACGAAGAATGGACTCTGGAATGGAAAAAGGTCATGTAGTCTGATAAGTCCACATTTACCCTGTTCCACAGTGATAGGGGTATCAGGGTAAGAAGAGAGGCAGATCAAGTGATGCTCCCATCATGCCGAGTGCCTACCGTATAAGCCTGTGGGGGCAGTGCTATGATCTGGGGTTGCTTCAGCTGGTCAGGTCGAGGTTCAGCAACATTATGTGTACAATCGGCATTCATTCTTGGGTCAAATGAGTCTACAGTGGTCACAAGTATTTATCGGCTCCAGCTCCAGTCAGCAGTGATGGAAACATGACATCCAGGTGGACACACAAAGTTTCGCCCCTGTTTCCGGTGGTGGCGATGAAGTCTTTTCACCTCTGTCTATAACTTCTGTGACTCTTTGTCATCTCAGTCATGAATTCCCTCAGTGTCCCTTCAAACAGCGCTCTAAAATCATTACAAATTAGTCGGTGATGAGTTTGAAAGAGAGACTGAGGTGAAAGATAAAAAAGTAACCACAGCAACACTGTCACTGGCCTCCATGCTGCTTTCTACTGTTCCCTAACCCTGTTTTCCGGCATTTTTGTGATGTCAAACATGACATATTGGGAAAAAAACAACAAAACAGAAGGACAAAGTTGGCTACTGGCATAGGAAGGGAGTCAATCAACTATTTTTAGCAGGTTTACCTGCATTTAAAAAAACAACAACACACATACGTGCTAATTTTGGTATAAAAACGGTATAAGAAAGGAGCGGTGGCTGGAGCAACTGGACAAACAAGTACAGGGAGCAGTGATAAAGCTGACTGTGGTGTGTGTGGAGTGTGGGGCGGTGTGGTGTGGGGCGGGGCGGGGGCAGGGCGGGTTAATGGCTCCATGCAGAACATTTAAGCTTTGCTCTTTCATCTGCACACACAGTTAGCCAGTCCTCGCCATTCATTTCTGACAACCATGTTTCTGACTGTGCCCAACTACAATAGCAAACTGACAACATGACGTTAGGCAGCTGGAAATGGTATCGCATGCGACGGATTTAAACTTCAAATTTAATGAAAGGACTTCCCACATTCACTGGTGGTTTTCTTTATTCCCTGCTGGGAACAGTGGCTGCTTATTCTCATACAAACACCAATGTAGTCGTACACTGTGTGTACATTAAACACAAATAATTACAAGCTTTTTAAAAAGGCTGATTTATAACCTTCTGTATTTTCAACATGTTATAATGTACATGCAACTGTAGAACGACCCAATCTGGCTTAGTATCCTCTATCTGCAGACTGAACTCGGTCCAATTACAAGTGAGATTCCACTGAATCTACAAAATAGTCACCCAAGAATAATTTGTATATTCCCTCGCTGTTTTCATCCTTATTTTTCAGTGATTACTTTAAAGATTATACTCCCAGGGCTCTTCCTCTGCAATTATTCAGCAAATCCCTGCCTCTTCCTCACCATTTCTGCAACATTCACCGGGAGAATAAAACCTGTTTCTCCACAGACGACACCACCCACATCAATTTATTCCTTTGCGGCCGTGTTGCGATGTCCATTTTGTAATAAGCGGTGATAATTAGAAGAAAACTGTATGAATGTTTGACCTAAGCTAATTAGAAAGTTTGCAGACTTGGCAGCAGGAATCAGCGGTGGGATAATGAATCATAAAATGGTTCATTACTGCGCTCAGGGAACACTCTCAATCTCAATAAACGGACATGGGGCCTAGCAGACAAATCAAACCAGGACGCATGCACTGCCTCATTTAGCTGCTGAAAGGATCACAATAAAAAAATGCCTTTTTTTTTTTGCTCTAAATGGTTTCTATTATTAAAGTGTCTCTTCTCTTTCACTCTCCTCTCACCCCTTTTCTTTCTATCTTTCCTTCTATCTCTGTCTCTCTCAGTCCATCCCCAAGGACACCCATTTCACTGTGACTAGCAATTCATGCTGCCATTTTCTGGAAAACAGTCAATTTATTCAGTGCATTAACAATGTGTACAAATCAAAAGCTACTTCAACAACAAAGAGCACAAGAGCTAATAAACAACACTTGAGATTTTCACGACAACTGTTGAACATTATGCTGCACACTTTGGACTGTGCTCCATTCTTCCTACAGTTTTCTTTTCTTTGCTTTTCCTCTGGCCTCCCCCTGAGGAACGAGCGCTGAATCTACCCACTCACACTGCTTCTCTTGTGCTAATCCTAAACCCACAGATATACTGTAGATCCAGACCTCTCCAGACCCAGAGGACAACAATCCGCCCACATTAGTTTCCTCAGACATCCTCTCAAAGGCACCCTGCAGGCTCCCGCTGGTGGGACCAGAGCAGAACACGACACACAGATAATACTCCCCTCTCACCACCTCACTAAAGCAAACACAGCTCCCATGCCATGAACCTGATGTAAATGTCTGTAAGCTATGTGAGATAAAAGAGTACTACACTGATTTAGCACTGAACTCCTATAACATTGTCAAACTCAGGATGGACAGTTTAAAAAAAAGCATCAAAATCGATGCAGCTGAACCAGAGATATCATCTTTTTTATTCCACACATTCTTCTTCCTTGTCAAAACCATTGACTGTAAATAAAGATGAACACTGCACCTCCACTTTCTCCCACAGTACAAGAATGAAGCCAAAATATCCCAGAAAGGAGTGCTGCCATCTTGTGCTAGTGACGTCGTTTGGAGCCAGAGTCTGCGCAGCAGAGGTCCCGCTCATACAGCTGGCCGACTCAGTCGCAAACAGAGATCGACCATCTTTTTATAGCATCAAATACAGGGTTCTTACACCAATACATGCACTTTTCAAGCATTTTTATATACATACATACACATATGTTCAAAATGATTAGACCCTATCTCATTTTGTCCTCACAGACCATTTTATATTGTTTAAACATGAATGGAGGTGGAGTTTAACATGAGCCGACTCGACTTTTTAAATAATGCACCAGGGTTCTTCCTGCACAGAGAATAATGAGACGCCCGCCTCTGTCAGATTTTGTACCCCCTCCAGCACTCGAGACGGGTGTTGTCACGAAAAATACTACCGAGCGTCGCTCTCTGTGGATTTCTGTCATTTGTAGCTGCAGTTGCGGCACTGTGCTGACGTGGTAGCAGCGCGGTGCTGCATCGTAATCTGCACAGTGCTTGAAAAAGCAATGGCTGCAACCTAATCGTTGGAGGAAACTTTTCCAGACTGCCACTGACAAAAACGGTAATTTTACCCTCTGGGAGTTGCTGGTCTTCCGCTGCCTCAGTTGCTTAGTTTGTTAGTGCTATTGTGTCACCTCTATGTTTTCAAGGGTTCAAACCCACCGATAAGTCCATGGCTGAGTGTCTTTCCCAGTACACAGCTGTTGTAATGTTAAGTTGTAACTTGATGTTTCATTTGTACCTGAGAAATTTTGTTACTAGGCAAAAGTCTTTAAGAATTACTGTACATTTGGGCAGCAGGATGTTTTTCAACACTGTTTATTTATCAACAACGACTAAAATGCAGCACACATGTTCATAATGGAGTTGGCACAAAATCTGCAGTTGGCAATCTCAGCACAGCAGACCGCGCAATGGGAGCTAACTAAACAACATCAATAGTAAACATTTGCCACAGAAGAGAAGTGAAAAAAACTAATTCCATGCACTGTACCACCCTTCTCCTCTAGTCTCCAACAGGCTCAATCAAGAGGCCTTTATTCTCTGACTCATATCTTCAGACAGGGGAACCAGAGCTGGCACAAAATGGCTCTGGGAACAATGTGCAGGCCTGATTGCTCTATTGTGAGTTAGCTGTGGCCTTTGACATCTCCTTCTGAACCGAGAGTGTCTAATTCTGACAAGATTTGTCTGGAGACACAGCTGGGGGGCATTGTTACAGACAGGTGCCACAGACCGACTGTTCAACAAAGAAGGCAAAGAGCTAGAAAATAACAGACAGAGGAAAAAAAAACAAAAACTGTCGCTCTGAAAAGTGGCTGTCTGTCTGCACATGCCCAGGTTTTTGAGTCTTTAAAGAGGCAGGCAGAGAGCGTCCAAAAGGTTAGAGGTGGATAACAGAGGGAACATGCCAAGCGAAATCATAGTCCCGGAAGGTACATGTGTTCCCTTTTGTCCATTTGGCAGCTGTAGACTGAGGAGGGTGTTATGTCCGCAGGGCAGCACGGTGCCAGGCAGGAAGGGCAGGGTCCATGAGCAGAGGAGACCATGCCCACGCACGAAAAAACCCCCCCAACAAAAAATACAGTAGAGATCTGGTGTGAGAGACTATCTGTCATCTAAAATCATGTTAGTGTGCTAAAGTGCAGGGTGATATAAAAGGAAGGAGAGATTGAGCTGCAAACATACTGAGAGAGGGCAAAGGTCAAGTCAAGACAGAAGACTGTCATCTGTCCATGGCCCAACAGACAGCATGAAAACCAGGAGAAGACATCTTGGTACACGCATGATACATGTAGAACTGCTGATAGAGCGAACCATCTCTCTGTATGCATTATTTACTAGAAATTCAAGGGAGACATCCAACAGCATGGACTGCAACAATACCACCTGTAGCAGGTCACATGCTATGACCTGATGGACCCAATAAATGTAGATTTATGTCTTCATCCTGCACATTTTTGAGATTATTAAGGAAACAAGAAATGCTTTTAAGACCCAGTGAAATGAAAAATACATTTTCAAAATTCTTATCCTGTGACCTTGTTTTAAAAACTTGTATTTCAAAATCCCACACTTTCATCTTTTTCGTAAAATACTGTTACATTTTTGATGACTCCTTCTGACCTCTGGGGCGAAGACACATTTCTCCAATCAACTGTGATTTGGGGCGATCAGCTGACACTTACCATGGTATAAAAACACACCGGACAGTAAGCTTATGTTTCACAATAACTAGGGGTGTGATACCACGGGTTTTAAGGTGTGTTCTAAAAAAAATCAGTTGGCAAAAACATTTCCAAAACAGCGCGGTCAAGGTAGGGTCAGTGATATGACAATACAAACCATACAGCAGTACAAATGTGTCCACTGGTATACATTTGGCTATACCGTTTCACTGCGGGAGCTGTTCTGGCATGATCTCAATTTCTGTGTGACCAAATCCAGATGCCATGGAGGGTAATGTGATTTTGGCATGGATGTTTTAAGAACAGGATACTGGATGCAAAGATGGCGCCCATAGGTGAGATTCCTCACCTGAAGCATACATCAGAAAAGTTTTCTAGCTTCTGGTTTGGTCCCGCCTGTGAATTCCTGCTCAGCCCGATACATTTTACACAATGTGATGAATTTTTAAATCACTTTTTTTAGAAATATAAAACCTCCACGGGTCACAAAATCATAAAGAGACAAAATTAACCTTATTTGCAGTTTGAGGTTTTCTGTCAACAGTTTTACAGACATTTTACCCTTTTCCTCCACCAAATGATCGAACAACACAGGTGAGAGAAGTGTGTGGGGGTGCAAACACTCTTCTTCTACAGCTTCAAATCCTTGTGATTCTCCAGAAACTTATGCTGTTATACCATGCTCACGTTGAGCAATGCAATCAAATTCCTGAACAAATCCCTGATTAAATCCCTCCAGAAATGATACTTACTCCATTATTTCTGAGAAATATGTCACATTACGGAAGCTAAAGACGCTTTTAGTGCTGTTTCACTAAAGGGACACTACGCAAGATTTTACTAAAATACAATGCATAGATTAAAATATCCCTGTCAGTCAACGCTTATGACCCACTATAAGTGTGTTGTAGTGTCAGTATTTGCAGAGATCCTACCCACTGCTTGACTTTCCTTTTTTCTCATTATTTTGCTGCGTTTGCACGTTTCTAGGTGTCTCTGGGCAGTGATGTGTAGCCTCCAGCCAATAACATGGCACAGGTTGTGTGGTCTGGATTCACTTACACACACACACACACACACACACACACACAGCAGACTAAGGAGACTGAGGACACATCATCAGGATGAAGGTTAACTTTGGGAGCACTTAAACAAAATCTGGAGTTGTACAACAGTGCAGACATGTTTATCTGTGCTTTAGAAAGTAACTTCTGTGAAACAATCAGAAAATAGTTTTACTTCTCTGATTTACTGCTTTGCTCTCACTAACGCATGTGTAGTAGTAGTTTTCTATGTGGTACAATGAGTAATTTTTAGAGGTTACACCACAGCAGGTGTGCCATTTTTAACTGTAGTGGCTAATTCACTACATGAACTTTTTTCACCAGCAGTTCTTTTATTTATGACACAAAGCTAGCAGAGAACCAGAACACTAATGAAGAAAAAGTATTCTTGTGTACTTACAGCCTTTGTATATGTCTGTAGGAATCTGGACCGCACTGGAAGAGTAGTTGACCTTGTTTTTAAAATTGGGATCGTCCACAAACTCCAGCTCCAAAGACGTCGAGGTCTCCAGTGGGTTCTCCTCTTCTCCATCCTCCGCCTGCACACACACACACACACACACACACACGCACGCACACGCACACACACAAAAATCTATGTGAGCAAACAAATAAAATTGCGTGGATAGAAACATTGGGGGAATCATGCAAATATAGTCCCGCATTCTGTCACCTCCCATATTGTGGCTTTAAAGCGCCCATCTGTGGCTCTGGTGCATACAGTATATCGTCTGACTCACACATAAAATCACACAGCATTTGGATAATGTTAAGCACAAAAATAGCAATTATTCCGCCTTTTGTCAGCCTTCAGATTGCCGTGGTTCTATACTCTCCCTCTCATCAGAGAACAACAGCAGGTATCAGAGCAGACGCTAAACAGAGAAACTCATTAGTACTCGTGATGACTATCACAGACACATGAGGTGCCATACAAATTAACCCCGACAATAACTAGCAACCAACACCATTTAATCACTGTTTAGTCTCCCACCCACTCGAATGATAGCATATTTCACAAGTGTCTCTTCTCCCTTACCTGTGATTGTTTCAACAGAAAAGAAGTGCTAATGCTATTTTGAATATGTTTTGGCACTTTTACAGCTTCTCAGTCTGGCCATTGTGCATGAGAAAGCCTAACACACATATTGCATTAGGAAAGTGTCAGATATCAAAGAAAGCCAAAAGATAAAAAAAAAAGCAAAACTGACATTTAAGCCTTTTATCTTGATAAGTTATCAATGGAGTACAATCTGTGCCTGTTCCCACAGGAGGAAGTGATTGTGGGATGTGAAATAAAATGGCAGCAAGATATAACCCCACTCTCCTGCTCAGTTTATTAGCTTATTCTTGATCTGATTTCAGCGCGTGTCCTTAGAGCGCTCGCTAAAACCCTGTTAGACGCATCCTAAGAAAGCAGCACGGCGAACAGGTCACAGTTACAGATCGACATTCGGAAAATTAAAATGTGGGAGGTCATAGTAGGAGTCTTTCTTAAACAAACACAATCTAATTAATGTGTGTTCATGCAGCAAGCTCTTTGATACAGTGCCATACAGAAGTAGCCCTCAGCACAGTCTGGCATCATGCTTCTATCATTCTTCCTTTATTAGTCATCCTTCATTAGCCTTCATTCATTGAATATTTGTAAAACAAAACCCGTATCTCTGATCTTTCCTCAAGCATTCTGACTGCTTAAGAGCAAAAGAATTTACTTCAAAATAAATCTTTTGAGCGCAGAAAATGTGTGATTTCAGTACACACATTTAATTTTAATAAAGCAGCATGGGTTAATTGGATCTGACATGATAAAAACTGTTTGTTTTTTGGAGAAATTAAATCAAAACCCCATGTCCACGGCAGAAATTGATTGATGGGCCAACTTTAATTGACTATTAAAATGCAATTACAAGCTGTTGTCGGGACGAGCAGGGGGATAGTCGTGCTGAAGTCCCATTGAAAGTCAACATGAGGAACAATGTGGTGTTATGACAGAGACCAGCTCCCATTTACATCTTAGTGCAGAATATGACCAGAAAGAAACATATCAGGACAAATAAATGAGTACTGAGCCAACACATATGACAATCAACAAACCAATTCTTACTTAAATGCTACTTATCACACAGTTTATTATTACACATGGATTGGCCTCATCAAATTACATGTTTGGTAGA
Source organism: Lutjanus erythropterus (assembly GCF_056507025.1). Taxonomy (NCBI): domain Eukaryota; kingdom Metazoa; phylum Chordata; class Actinopteri; order Lutjaniformes; family Lutjanidae; genus Lutjanus; species Lutjanus erythropterus. The sequence goes on from NC_139318.1 coordinate 28,179,345, forward strand.
AGCAGTTTCGGTTAACATTTACTCCAAATGTAATAATAGCAAAGGCTTGAAAATTATAGTAATTCAAATGTGCAGCTGACAGAAATAGTTAAAAAATACAACTGAACATTTATTTACATTTTCAAAAACCAAAAAGGCTAAAACGTGATGCAGCCGTCTCATTTTTCTGTATTGTGTGTCACACATTGCAGGTGCTTCATTGTCCCACAAAGTTCCCATTAATCACCAAAAGGTTCATCTGGCAGACTGAGGCTGTGAGGCAAGAACCGGATGATATTTTAGTCTTATTGAAGAGGGTTTTTATATAAGACAGGCTAGATATGATTTCTTTTAATTAGTTTCAGTCTAGGGCCCTGTTGAGAAAAGACCGTTCGTCTCTTGTTGTTTTTTTTTTTTTCTTTTCTACACCTTTGGGACCTGACCTGTGTGGGAAATGAACATTGTAGATTGCGACATACTGGCACCCACAAGTCTAAAGAGGTTCAAGAGTTTCCTTCATTAACACTCTTTGTTCTATAAAACCTGTAAGTAGCAGTTAACCAGTGTAAAGATGTTAAAGCAGTGGAGATTTAATCTTTTCCCGCTGTTCAAATCCAGTGTGCTTGCTTTATTTCTCACTTTGTACAAACTGGAGAAAAGAGTGGAAAAAAAGAGTGTAGGGCACAAACATCCTCCATGCTGGTACAGAATCAAGCTACACAACACTGATCTCACATATGCTGGTCTTGAGTGTGTAGGCCTGGAAAATATATCAGTATTACCTCAGTATGTGATATGAGACTAGATATTGTGTTTTTGGATTTTGTTATATCAAACTACGACATAAATGTTGTCTTTTCCTGTTTTTAAAGGCTGCATTACAGTAAAGTCATGTCATTTCCTAAACTTATCCGACTACTTTATCTATTATTTGCCTTTATCTACTTAGAAATTATATCCACATTCTTGATGATTATTTATCAAAAAGCTCAAACTGCTTTTTACATTGTTTGGTAGTTTAATCTAAAGCAATGCATCATATTCTATAAGATTTTCATGATTTTTTTTTACCTTTTGAGAATTTACAGTATGTTACTTTAGAGAAATGTGTATATCAAGATACATATTGTATATCACAGAAATATCAAGATATTATTTATAGGCCATATCGCCCAGCCCTAGGAGGTGTGTCCATTAATAGTAAAGCTGATTAGGTTATGAATGCTGGCTTTTCAGCAGCACTGACTGTGAGGTTGAGGTGTTTGTTTATCACTCAGTCTGACACTAATTCTGTCAATGTCGGGCAGGGAGGTTTTTTTTTTCTTCCCTTCAGAAGAGCCCAATCATAATTAACCAAGGCAGCGTCTAATTAGGAGCTGAATAAATCCACGCAGGAAAGACTGATTGGTTCATTTTCTTCAACCATCCACCACCTGTTTTGCTCGATTCATTACCCAATTTGTTAATTTTATCTCCCCGTTCTCAAGGTTTAATTAAAGGCTGAAGAGGCCAGAGATGACATTTTGAAGATTCTTTCAGTCCCGCCTTCAGCCAACCAGGGCTAACCTGAAACGTGTCACTTATGACCCTGTGTGTGTGCGTGTGTGTGTGTACAGGTGCGTGTTTCTTTGCACAGCCCTTTAAATGATTAATTTAAAGGATTCCTGTGTAAAAAAACAACAACAACAGCAACATTACAATTGGTATATAGTTGCTCTAGCATATTTAACATACAGTATTCCTCTGTTTGATTAAGCATAATAATCAGACTTGTAATAATTTATACATTTGATGGTTGTCCTCAAAGTAAATTACTACTTAGAAAGATGATTGACAATATTTTCTTACCAGATGGATAATTTCATGTATTGCAAACAGTGAATATTTGCATTTTCACCCAGGGTGTTTTGTCTGCTCCCTGCTGAATCGTACATTATAGTCTTTTATGTGGGATTAGGTTTATGGAGGCTGATCTTGTCTGTTTTTGTAGAAATAAATGTATTTTAACCAATCGCCAAGAACAGTGCAGAAAGGAATGTGTTAACGAAACACTGAAATCTGTGTGTGTAATTAAAACAAAGAACCCGAAAGAGGCTGGTAGGCAGCTGAATAAGAGAAATAAATAAAATGGTCTTCATCCAGAGCACTGGAATGATGATCTGACATGCTTTGGCACACGGGCAGTTTTAAAATGAATCACCACATTGCAGTTTTATATCAAGGGTACAGTGACAAGAGGAGAATTGAACAGGTATAGAGAACAGGACAGGGAATAGAGGAGACAAGGCTTGGACAGGATAAGAGAGAGCCTGCCAATCACTTACCTTTCTTACAACTGTATTCTTATCATATCTCCCTAATAGTATAGGATTTTCACTCCAGTGGTAGAGCCTTAATTGAAAAGGGTCATCACATGAAGAATCGAGATTGAGATAGGTGAGTACTGGTGGGCGACTGACTGCTGGGGTTGCAGGGATGAAGAATGACCTCCGCCTGACCTCTGCCGCTATCTTTGGGTGGTGTAGGGTTGGTGAGGGTGGGGGTCAGGGGTGTGTCACTGGCTCGGCCTTAGTGCACCATGTTAATGATGACTGATGCTCACCAATTAGATGTGCTGACAGGCCCTAAAGCGCTGTGTCATTAATCACAGGAGTGGCGTGCACAAAGAGAAAATCACACCATGATTTATTGCTCCTCCGCCTCCCTCGCTCAGTCTCTTCCCCTCTCTATCTCGCTCTCTTCCCATCTTTTTGTGCTTTGGTGATCTAGGGGGGATTCTTGCACTCTTCCTTGAAACTTAATCAATCAGCGGGCATGGGCGCAGAGTATGACCTACCCTAAGGAGGAACTGCAGGCTGCAGCCACACTGGTGGCACGGTGAGACCACTGACTTGCAGGGCTGTCTCTGGAGGAAACAGTGTTGAACTGAGCATACACTGTATGATTTTAAAATTGTTGTTGTATAACGGAAATGTTGCGTTGTTACAGCTCCTACAGGTAAACTGCAATGTAAGGTCAAAGATTTAAGTGCTCACACTGTGCGGCCCGAACCACTACCTGCATGTTCACACTACATGTGTAAAATATAAAATAAAATGGCCTGTCTGCTCCTGCAGACTGTTCTGGCTATTGACGATTGTAAATAAAGATTTGTTTGAAAGCTCAGAGGCAGATAGAATGTAGACATATAATATTTAGACGCTGTATCGATTGATTCGGCCCCTTCCTGCAATATGTCAGCATCAATGATCTGGGGAAGAATGTATACAGAGGAGCTGCAACTTTTCTGGACAAAAAGTATTGTAATATTTAAATTTCTCAACAGAATTTCAATGACTCGTGTTACAATATTCAAGAGTTTATGACCTACATAGAGGAGGAATTTACTGGAGCAGATCATGAACCCTTTAATACAAAAATGACTAATTGAAGTCAGTGAAGAAATGCCAATGTAAATGTGCTATTTATACAGAAAAAACAAAAACAAAAAAACAGACCTCCTATTTACTTATATGTGTTTGGTGGCAACATTGACATGCAGTCCAAAAGCCAACTGGTTTGGGTCGGGTTTGGACGGAATTTTGTCCGGCTTTTGACTTTTCAGACTCATGTTTTCAGGCCCAATTAAAGTTCTAATCCATGTGACACGTCGTGTCACCGTGGCAATATCTGACACTGTTTGGCACTTGTGCAGGTGCAGTGAGAAACATGGCACTGACTTTGGGGAATTGACTCACAGCTCTACTTCAGCTGAGCGAGAGCCTGACATCGGCCAGCCAAAATTTCTGATAAATTTCCATACAACCTGCTGCTGTTTGGGAGCAGTTGATTTGTCCTTGCTACCCATGCTCACCACTGCATAACTGATAGCGATGTGAGTGAGATTGTTTGAGTTTTTCCCAAAGAGGATGTCCTGATCTGCTTCACGCATCAGTGACGTGTTGCTTGTTCGAGCACTGGAGCCCCAGCTCTATTTTTGCAAAGTTTCATGCACTTGCTTCACTTCCAACCTATTTTCTCTGGTCAAAATCGATGCTAACATTCTTAATGTTTCTGTTTCCTCTCATCAAATCAGTCGTTAAGAAGGAAAAGAGACTAATGAAACAGGTCGAGAAGCGGCACCTCCTATATGATCCACAGCACCTTTTTATAGGGACGTCCTCAAACGGAACGAAGTTTGGAAGAAGAAAACGTGAGCTGTCGGGAGATATATGTAAGTAAACTCTCCTTAAATTATAAAGAAACAAGGCTGACTGAAGAAAATTATGTTAGCTGTGAATAAATAACTTTGACACTTAACTTACTCATCTGCAGAGGAAGAAATCACAAGCTATGCGGCTGTGACATTGTCTCATATTATATTTGGACAATTTTATGTCCCCCATTCACTTGAGTTCACTTGCTCGCTGTATGTAAGGAAGCGGTGGTACACTGTTTAGCAAACGACGCCAATCAATGCTGAAATTTCAGAACCTGTATGGCTCAAATATCGGGTCAGAAGAAATCTCAAATTATACAGTGTATGCCCAGCTTTACCCAGCCTGCAGGTCTTTCCCTGACCGTCATTCATATTCTTCATTATGAATGACACACATGATCAAAATGGTGTCTTGGTGTGTGTGTGATATGTGTGATATGACTCGTGTTGTTGGTGTGAGGTGTTTGGATGGGAGCCGAGGCCTGTCAACCCCCACAGTGGCCGCAGTCATGGTCCGTTTGAAAGGAAAAACTCTGGATATTAGACTGGGGTAGGACAGCTGAAGTCACTGTCACATGCACATCGGCCTGCCACTGCTCTGTCACTCCAACTCACCGTGAAGCAGCGTCACCTCACTAACACACACAGACAGCCCAGGGGCCTGTGACCAGAGGGGGTGAGGAAGGATGGGGTGGGGGGGCATCAACATCGAGGAGGCCAGGGGGAGAGGGGTTGGGTAGGGTGGGGTTGCAGGAAAAAGGGAAGTGGGTAGGATCTGGGGGGTTTATGGCAGGCAGACGGGGGAGTGGGGAGCAGTCCGTACTGTACTCACATAGTCTGAATCCGATTTGGAATCGTAGTATGAAATGGCATTCTCCTGTGCAGAAAAGAAAAGCGAAAAGACAGGTGATGAGAGAAGATATAGCAGCGTCTATATCAGCCCCGACTCGTCGCGGTGGTGAGCTAGAGAGAGTCATGGTTATATTCCATCACACTGTTCAGCATGAGAATATAATCAGCATCACAGAACACAGGAGGAGTAGTGTGATGTGGAATGACAGTCATGAGAGAGGCGAGCAGATAGCCGCAGAGATATCAAAGGATGTAATGCATCTAGTTTGTCAATATGATGTAATGTATGCAGCACATGTTCAAACTTGTGTTGAAAACACCGTCGGAACATTTTTCATGTGTCGTGGTGGAAAACCGCTGTTGTGTGGCGCTGTGGTATGAGCTCACATGTGACATGGAGTAAAGTGGTAGCAGCAAGAGAAGAATAAACTCTATATATTACTCTCTCTGGGAGTCTTATCAACCTCAGCTGGCTGTGTTTTCAGTCTTGGCAAACAGCTCTCACAGGAGGAAAAGCAACAGAAAAAGGGAAAGAATGTAAGTTTATGCAATTGTGTTGCACTATTTTGCTCTAATTACTCTACCAACTACAGTTACCCGTCACACCAGCTGAAGCCCCGGATTCAGCCTCTCGCCATCAAGCTCCCGGCCTTTACCCCCTGTGCAAAGACCCCCGTACCCAGGCTGTTAGCCTCCCTGCCGTCCTCATCTCCTCTGAACTGGTGTCCTTATCTCCCATAGAGGCAGGCGTGAGGGCGGGCAGGGGCTGCACACAGCGAGCCGTGGTTGTGGGGGCCTGCCTCATTATCATGAGGAGGCTGGCTGAGGACGCGCTCTCAAGGGCGCCACAGTGACTGACTCGCCCTCACTGGAGGAGCTGTGGTCATGGTCCGATGAGGGAGGACAGCTGACAGAGACAGAGAGAGTCTACTGTACAAGCATGATTTACTCAGTCTGACTTATTCTCGCTCAACTTGTGTTTGTCTCTTGCTTGCTTTCACAGTTTTTCTCTTCACAGTTTTCATCTCTCTCCCGCTGTCTCTCACACACACTCTCTGCATTTGTTTAACTCTTCCAAAAAAAAAAACACACACACACTCTCTGTACAGAGGAAATATCTAATATATATTTACTGTACTAAATCACAAAATTATCGTAATATTAAGGAAACATGCTTAATTGAAATACTGGCTTCTCTGACAACGATTCTACAGCCAGCATGCTCTTCTCTGAAAATTCCTTTCTGGGCAAGGACAAAGTTTTTTCAAGTTTTTTGGAGTTAAAATTAATGTTGAATGTTTGCCAAATGAGTTAGTGTTTGCTTATGAGCCACAAGAAATCATTAATTCATTTAGCAATATGTTAATGGAGTCTGGCAGGCACTGAGGCAGGCAGTCACTAAGCTACATCTCCAGAGTGTGTATTTTCAGAGCAGTGAGCTTTTGTTTTTCAGGATAATGGGCTTGACTTTACATTTACAGACAATGGACGGTTATAAATGGCTGATCAACTTACAGCGCAGGGCTCGTCTGCACTTGCCGTGGTTAAAATAGAATGTTGCACTTGTCGTGTCTTCCTGCAGCCTGAGGGTAAAGGTTCGAGTCTGTTGAGGAGGAGGCAGGGGGAAACAACTCGCTTCAACCACAGACTGCATATCAAATAGAGATCCAGACTGTTTTAAATACCGTCTATGGCTCCAATTTAGAGTCCTGCACCAGGTCGGGCACCTGCAGGGACCTGCCAGGTGACCCACAAAAAATTGTGTAATGGGTAAAAAAAAATATTAATTTAAATTCATGGGTGCAGGTGCAGGTAAAATCAAGTATTTGCGGCTGGGAAGCATGTGAGAACAATAATGTACAATAATATTAAGCCTTATTAGTCAGGAGAATTTTTTGTGAAAGCCTAGGACACAACCTTTGACCCCATATCCCACCAAACAGTGGGACGTCAGAGTCTGATCTCACAATGATGTAGGCTATCTGGATGGTGCTAAGGCAAAAACAGCCAGCAGAGAGCACCAAATTGTGGCCAATACATCTTTGAAAGTTGGACATTTGGCAGGATTGTGGTGCACCACCACTGTGAGAATAACATTTTCAGTGACTCTTCTCCTCATAAAAAGTTTGATCTTTTGATAGCCACAAGCTAGGCTTGTTGTCACTGTGGAAACAGCTGCTGGCAAGACAAATGAGCGACTGGATGTGTGTGTTTAATCATGGGTGTAGGTTGGGTTACAGGATATATATTAATGTTATGAGTGAGTGTGGATTTGACTTAGAGATAAATGCGGGTGATGGGCCGGTTCTGGTTCTCACTTTTGCAGGTGCAGGCAGGTTTGTGAAACTGGACTCGTGCAGGACTCTGCTACAATCTACTATTTGAATGGCAGCACTCATTCCTGAGTATTAGGGACTTGCACATTTCTCCTTTAACTTGGTCAGGAACACACACACCTCTATGGCAAAAGTATTCCCTTTCTCTGTCAGCCTCTATCTTTCTTTCAGACCCCTTCGGCGTGAGAGCCTCTCTACACACCACGGCCGGGGTCTTGGCAGGCCTCCAGTGCTAATCAGGGAGTCAGTCATCATGAGCTCAGCTCAGTCCCTAACAGCTCACAAAAAGAAACACAGTATGATCAAAACTCACACTGACATCGAACATGGGGTGGACCAGCCCGGACACAGCTTATGTCTTTGGGTAATGAGCGTGGACAAGATAGAAGAGGAGCAGAATCTGCCCCCTGACACATCTCCTCAACTTACCAGCACTCCCTCTGCCTCCCCAGCTCTGTCAGAAAGATCAGGAGTGAGGACGGGAGGAAAGGAGCTGAGTGGAGGAGGAAGGATCAGGCCAGATCATTCAGGGAGTACATTGGGTTAAGTTGGAGGGTTGGGATGGAGGCTGAGGTCGGGGCGATATGAAGGGATGAACTGAGAGGAGAGAGATGGGTGGTGGTGGTAGTGGTGGTGGTAATGGTAGTGGTGGTGGTGGGTGCAGTGGGGGAAAGAGCTGCCAGGGCTAAAAATAGCCCGTGCCTCTGCAGAGAGAGAAGAGAAAGAGAGTGTGGCAGAGCAACAGTGTTGTTGTGTCTGCCAGCAGGATTGATCTGGAGCCCAGTCCTGCTTAGACTGGTCCCTTGCTTCTAAAGAGTTTACTCTCACTACTGCGGCATTACAACTCATTATTCAGGACTGCTTCCTGTAAATAAACGCTTGGTTCCTTGCACCCGAGGGACACCGTCCAGCAGCTTTACTCAAACAAATAATGCACTAAAAAAAACATACCACACATTACTGTGGAGAGAGCTTAGTGAGAGGTCCAACACTGTGGCTCCCTTACTTACACTTCATTATTGATGTTGTATTGTACCTCTCCCTTATTACAGCCACAGTATTCAATGTTAATAATATGTGATAAATCAAAGGAAAAAAAAACAGAATAAATGAGCAGAGAAAAACATAATGAATGCAGGTGCTTCAATACAGGGCACAAAGGATCACTCGGTGGTTTCATGAGCATGAAATATTTTGAATTTCTGAAAAGATTTGAACCCAATCAAACACATACTCAAGGGTTATGGACATCCAACTTTCAGCCTCCACCATGAAATGAGGAAATATTTGTTGGAAGAAAAATGTTCATCACTCTAGTAGATTACATGAAAGGGAGCATTAGAGCTGTTTTCGTGGCTATTGGTGCCCAAAACCTTTCTAGGACATTTCATGTTGGTTTTTTTCTTTTTATCTGTCACCCATCTAACAGATGTCATGTCTGTTTGCACAGCTGGACAGCTGTGTTTACCTAACTGTTTACCCTGTACATATCACTTACATATCACTATGTACATACCATGTACATATCACTTACTCATGTGCTAAACCTGTACCATGTACATTTAACACTCATCACATAGAGTAAATCCTTAGTATCAGTAGTATTAGTAAAAGTATTACAGTAGTAGCAAGTAACTCCTTCATAAGCAACAGATTTTTAATAACACTTCTATTTACATTATTATTTTTATACTAAGTTCCCTTATTTAGCAGTTACAAGCTGTATATAAACATTTAGCTAATAGGTTATACATGTAGTAGTTGTAAGAACTGTAAGCAGACAGACATGTTTTGCATTACGGGAGCTTTTACTTTTAGATTTGAAGATAATAAAGTCTTCAGAGTCAATCAATGATAAAACTAGGATCAGTATAAATTACAATCAATCAAAACCACATTCTTCCCTTGTTGTTCCAACTTCCGAAAAATGTGCTAAAAGTTTCTACAAAGCAAATCACTCTAAAACCCTTTCCTGTTGGCCCCTGTCAGTCTCAAAACCATTGTATTAATGAACAATATTTGTCAACAATCATAACTTATCCTATGAAAACTTCTTTTTTAAATATTACTGCCTGTATTGTTTACTATATTGAGGCTTACTATCTGTTCATGAGTTGGAGCAGTTGATGACAAATAGATAAATAAACACATAAACAAATGCTTTTAATGTATTTATTAAATGTTTACATAGTGATTTGGAAGGGGGTGTTTTGTACAATTTAGTAAATTCAAGGTTTCACCTGATATTTAGAGCAGATTTACACAGCATTGACATTTACTGGTTAATTTCTTACAATACCTAAACTGCTACTGCGAAAAATAATTTGTTTGTGACTTTTACAGCTTCAATCCAACCAGTTTATTCTTTATTCTACTCATAGAGCCTGGTTCTGCTTGAGGTTTCTGCCTGTTTCAATTGAGTTTTTCCCTCACAACCATTGCCAAGTGCTTGCTCATGGTGGGAAATGTTGGGTCTCTGCAAATAATAATTTTAATAGTACAGTCTAGACCTGCTCCTATGAGACTAAATCTGTTATGATTTGGCACTAAATAAATAAAACTGACTTGACTTCAAGTCAAATAACACATAACTTGTACTTGCACTTCTATTAAGGTGTTGCTTTTTGTGATATTATGAAAAACATATACCATATACCAACATAAATATCATGATACTACTAACCTTACTACATGACACTAATAATACTTTTTGCAATGATCCTACTCATGAACGTTACAACCTCCAACCACACATTCTGACACACACGACACAGACATGCACAGAGGAGGTGGCTCCATGTGGACGAGTCCGAGGCCACCATGACCCTCTGAGCGGCCCCCAGGGTAGCCTGGCCATCTGCTGCGGCTGGTCACAGGTCTCTATGGGCTCAGGGTTTGGGTTAAACACACATCTGATACAACACCAAGCCAGCAATTATCCACACTCATCTCTCTACCGAGCCCTGTGCGCCCTGCACACAAACACTTATATAATACATAATGCATGGTTACACACGGCCATTTACAGTATGTATGCATTTGTGAATGTACATACTGTACATATGTGCGTGTGCACATACAAGACCGATCGCACACACTCACATGCACACACACAGTAACACACAAAGTCTGAGAAAGTCCCAGTGACACAAAGTGCTATCAGTAAATTAAATCTATCATGCTGAGTGGACCAACAAATTCCAAACAGGAGACAAACACTGAGGTCAGGTGATGATCTCCAGCCCCTCCCTTCACATCAATCTTCCTCTGCTCATCTCCTCACTCTCCCCTCCCTCTCCTCACCCTTATCTCGATCTGCTTCCTCTCTCCCTCTCCTCCCTGTGCCCCGTCTCTCCTCCTCCTCCTCCTCCACCCTGTCTTATCTTCATCTCTCCCAATCTCTCTATCCTCAATACCAGCCTCCACTCGCCAATTTCAGATTTCAGCAAAAGCAGCGGCGCGTAGGTTAGATGCCTACTGTTGCTATAGAAACCGCCCCTCTGCTCTAGATTACAATGTGACTTTGTCTCCTCGCCAGGGCTACAACGTCTGCTCGTTTTTATGTCTGACCAGATACATGCCTGCCTATCTTTTGTTTGTCTGTACGCCTGTCAGTCTGTCTGACGAGGAGGTTGTTCCTCTGCCAGCATGTTTTCTTGTCATCGCTACGTGCTGCGTGTTATTTTAATGTCACCCACGGTTTGTAGTTACACATTTAAACTTCAAAAATCCCCTTTCGAGTGAAGGTCGGAGCTTTTAGAGCCTAAAATTTCATAATATGTGAAGAGGGCCTTGACAGATGACAGATCGTTAAAGCACAGGGCAACAATGCATGATTGAAAAATGGCTGGTACATAAAGGCTGTCATATGTGGGGGCACATGTAATGACTGAGTGTTGGTCGCCGGGTCTAAATCTTTTGAATTCGAGTCTGTGAGCTCTCTCGATGGGCTGGCTGAGACAGGTTGACATTTGAGTGCGAGACAAGCGCTCCATCACGGGTGGGGACAGATTACAGTCATATTCATATCTCCTCTGGACACCTGCTAATGATTTTATAATTACAGAACACACTCGGTGCCTCTGCCGTGCCCTGGGGTGTGCATACAAGCATACAGAAACACGCACACACACACACGCGTGCGCACACACACAAACACTTTCTTCCACGCACACACTGCACCTCTCTCCTGGCCCCGATAGTCTAGCAATCATTCGTAGAACCAGTTTCCCTAATGGAAGCTGACATTATATCAAACACAATAAAGGATTTCATTTACTGCTCTTCATTAACCCACGCACATCAGCCCATAAGGTACACACACACTTGCACACACACACAGCTCCACTTAGAGTGAAAATGCAACCAGAATAAAGAAGAAAAAGCTAAACAATTTGATTTGGCTGCAGAGAAGAAGTGCTTATGTAAAAGTTTGAAGCAAAGCTGTTATGGAGCTACACGTTCTCACTCCTTCTCTTATCTCCTCCACTACCAATCTCTCCTCTTGTCTCTACCCATCTCTCCCTCTGTCTTTCCATTTCCACTGCATCCTTATATCCCATCTCTACGTGTCAAATGGTATGAAACTCAAGACACTCTGGTGAGACCTCTCCAGTAAGAGGGGGGGGAATACAATCCTCCAGGCTGAGCACACACTCGTACACTCTGACTCTCACACAGGTGCATTACAATTTACGTATGTTAAGTAAGAAATGACTGACATCCAATTTCATCTGGAGAATGAAACGTAAAGGAAATATATACACAAGGGCATTCGTACTAAAAAGGAGACACGTCAAAATCAAATCACAATAAGCCGTCAGAAGCAAATTTGTTCTGCTCATTTTTTCCTTTAGTTTTTATGGCCTGCAGGTTTGCACAAGTGTCAAAAGGTGAACTCATGAAATATGCTTTTCAAACAGAGATAAATTAATCATAGACATGTAGAAATTAGTCAGAGATCTGAAAGCTCTTTAACCACTTTGATCATGAATTGCAGGGGTTGCCTGTTAATAAAATATTAATTCCTGTTCTTTGGCGGAGCCGTTTTTGATTTAGGCGATGTTCAGTCCTATCTTTTACATGGTGCAGACAGACAGTAACATAGTATGTGGACAAAAGTTCTTTTCACTTGTACTTAAATTGTAGAACTAAATGGGGTATCCAGCAGCAAGCAGGTCCAAGTAGCAGAAATGGAATTGAAATACAACCTCTCCTGACAGCAGTCCAATAAACTAAAACTTATGCAGTCTAATACAACAGCCCTGCAATAAATTCTTCCTTCATAAAGGTTATAATGTTCAGTTTTTGTTCCAACTGTTTTAGAGACGTGTTGGTTGATTCATTCCACTTTATGGCCATTGTGGGGGCTCTAATTTGTGGTGCTGTTGAGTTGTACAGTTTATACTGAGAGGTGAGAGTCTACCTTAATTGATATAAATGATGAAGGTAAAATATTAGAAAACCTCTCAGTGCAATGCAACCCAGTTCAACGAAACCACAAACTGCAGCCTCTCAGATGACCATAACCTTGATTTAAAATCACACAAACAAGTGAAACAAACACTGAACATTGTAGGCTTCATGAAGGAAACAGTTTGTATGTGTAATACTAAAGGTCCACTTAAGATCTAACTTTGGCCATATCTGCTATTCATGGTCTTCATCACAAGTGTTCAGCTAAACAAACTCATCTTTAGGGAGGAGTATCGAAAGCCTCCAAACTTATCAATTCTTTCCTCAATGCCGGCAGGTTTCTGACAGTTGCACTGCAAAACAATGATGTCAAGCTGCTTGAAAACACTGCTGGAAACTTGAAAGAAGAAAGAGTCGTGGCAGAGAGGAACAAACTGTCCAAGGCATAGCTTCATTTCAGGAAGAAAGATGACAGCAGTGCTAGTTGTAATGTCTTTAAAATTATATCATCAAGAACGGGTGGAAACACCAGCAATATGCTGAAATATCTGAATATATAACATGGGCTTAAATTTCACGCAAGACAAGTATTTGACACGAGTACCACGTCTGTCACTTAGGGTAAATATTAGCTGTCATCTATTAAATTAATGGTCTGTTTTCAGACAAAATGTCCAAACTGTCTGACTTTAGTTTCTAAAATGTAAATGTTTCTTAGTTTCTTTAGTCTTCTATGACTTATGTGGTTATGGACAAAACACGACATTTGAGGACGTAACATTGGGCTTTGGAAAACATTGATTACCTTTTTCATCATTTTCTGACATTTTCTGAGCCAAACAACTATTGATTAACCTAGAAAATGATCAACAGATGGATTGATAATGAAAGTAATGGTTAGTTGCGGCCCTGGTGAATAACCTGTTATAATAACATTAGTGCCACTCAGGCAGCTTGAGCTGATTTTTTCTCTGACTAACAAAATCTAAATGGAAACGAAAATTGTACAAATATCCTCTCATTTCATCCATTTTAGTTGATGACAGACTGTTGCTGCAGCTCAGGCTACAGCCAGCTTGACTGAATCAATAACGAAACCAATAATGAATTGGACCATTGAGCATAATCAGTAATGGCACTGATATCAATAAAATCTTATCCCTAACTCCCATCCCTACTCACATGGTCATAATGATGAACTAAACAATAAGAACATTAAACAACATTTAAGATGAGCACAACTAAGAACACATTAAAACAACATAGAAATTGTTCTCCGATGATATAACAATGCATTTGAGGGCGGGTTCACACCTAAAAGTTCCTGGATTGAACCAACGTGAGGATGATGCATTGATGATACATACAAATTTCCAGCTGGTCCAGTTTGTATTCACAAAGATAAAAATCCAAACAGTCCAGAAACTGTAAATATCAAATATCAGTCATGTGGAGGAAATGTTTGCCCAGTTTCTAGCTAGATATCAATACCGTCATGAAAACAGGACACACAATTGTACACTTCTGTGATTAGATGAATGGTGTTCGCACCACAAATGTAATGCTCCAGAGTTCACTGAGCAGCGATCCTTTAAGGTGGACCAGAGAGTTGTCTGATCCAGAGTTTGAGCCCAGCGTTTACTAAACAAGGTTAGTGTGAACCCGCTCTTAAATTCAGATAAAGAAAATTCAAATAGAAATGGGAAGATATTATTTATTATTATTTTCATTTCTATAATTCTAGAGTATCTGTGACAAGTTCAAGTCACTGCTTTCCCCTTTCTAGTGTTTCTTTCTATATTTAAAAGTTTATTTTACCTGCACCTCTATCCTGAAAGAAGCCATTTGGTGCCCTGTCTCATCACTTTACAAATAAATGCAGACATGCTGTTGGAGGTGTCTGGTCTGAAAAATATGGCTGTTGTCTTAACCACTGAAGGTCACCAAAATGCCTCTTTATAATGTCAAGTCAATAAAGAGTCAAGCAGCAAACTGAAAATTAAACTGTTGGCCTGGAAGACAGCGAGAGGGGGAGAGAGCTATTGAGCTGGAGTGAAACTCAGATAAAGGAGCGCATGACGGAGGCCTTGGGCGCGGCTGCCTCCCTCTCTCCTGCTCTCTCTCATTGGCATGCTCTGCATCTCCAGGCTTTTAAGCGATTAGGGAGCTGCTGAGACCATGGCGTCCAAGCATAGCTCCATGCAGATGTTCATTTGTATGCCAATAAACAAATGTGCCCCCAGATTAAAGCTCCAATACACAGTGCAAATTCAGCAAAGTGAATGGCATTCTCCATGCACATCTCATCAATGTCTTGCTCCTCTTCAGACAGAACGCTGTGCCTCCTCTAACTGCTCACTCACTTCAAAGGCTCTCACAAAGATGGGCAGCAACCCAAGAGATAGAAGGAATGAGGGAGGAGAGGAAGAGAGAGAACAATTGGGGAAGAGAGACGTCTTGATTATTGTGAAATTAAAAATACGTAATTTAAAAAATATTAAGGTTACATATGCCATGGTTATATTTCATGCCCCCAATTTCCCCCTGTGAATCTGCAATTTCTGCTCTTTAAACGTCTCTTTGTAAACATCCTGCAGGTCACTGAATCCTATTTTCACTTCTTTTCCTCCCTCCCTCTCTTTTCCCTCTCCTCTCTCTGCTGTGCTGTCTCTTTCTTTCAGAGCCTGACACTTCCCCTTGGTAAAAGCAGTTAAATCAGTCTGTGAATATTCCAATCCAGCGATAAGGAGAGGGGGCTTTGTCCTGCTGCACTCTGGGTAATGCTGCTCTCCATTGTTGGCTGACAGGGCTCCATTGAGGAGCAGGTTTTAACGCTGATAGCATCACCACACTGCATGGACACAGTGCCAGATAAAAAGCCTATCCAACATGACACACGCATGCCAACACCTCCCAAACAAGCCCTCAATCTGATCATCGGAGGAGAAGCAGGAAAGAGGTGCTGTAACACCAAATAAAGACAAATAAGATAAACAGGCCATGGCAATATTAACGCTATCATTGGATTCCGCAGGGATTTGATAAAGCAAATGCAATTATCCACATCTAGCATTTTTACGGTATGTGGTGCTGGGGTGACCAATCACAAACAATCTGCTACTCGTTCTGGACCTCCCTGTCCAATCACACTGTAGCTCAGTGTGACACCGGAGCTCCACTTATCTGAGCGAAATGTTTCCAGGTTCCATTTTTCCTGGAGGGCTGACTACAGCTTCTCATTTCACTGATGTTTTTCAGCCATTTTACCACTGCTAGTCCACAGAGTCCTGAAAAGTCACCACCCCCTCTTTACAGGCTGGCTGAGAGTGGCCAATCAACAATCAGCGCCGGCCAAAGGAAACCTGTTATTTTCGACCCCGTAATCATTTCCATCAGATGCCTTGCTGTCCCTCACAATGATTTGAACATTCAAATGACAAAGGGAAGCCTGCTTTAAGATAGCTGCAGACAGGCACCAAGGACAGCAGGGACAGAATACACCAAGCAAACACTAAAACCCGAGCAGGCATCTCTCCTCTGCTACAGCATAACCAGCCTGTCATCACTCACGAAATGACAACCTGGCTGCTCAGACACATCACTTTCCTGGAACACCTTGGTAGACTGGAGCATGAGGAAGCCTCAGATATAAAATATATAGTTTTCCACTGCAGACATCCTCTAATTGTAACAAAATAAGACAAGGCGGTTTAAGGGTTAGGGTTAGCCCAAGATAATGCCAAAAAAACAAAGATATTCAAGTCACAAAGATAGAAAAGCAAAAAAATGGTCAGATTTTAGAAGCTGAAATCAGCAAATTTTTTAACATTACTTCCTTGCACTCAAAATTGTGTTTTTCTTATGTTTGCATCCCCTAAAATGTCTGGCCTTGACTATATCGCCTAGTATCTGTGCAAAATTTGTGACTAGAGAGGTGTTTTTAAATTCCTACTGAAAATACATGGAGATATCTGTGCACTTCTCTAAAATCTGATTCAAACATATCCCGTGAAAACTAGATTTGGTATGCAACAAAATCAAAAGTCAGTTCCTGTAATGCTGGCAAAGAAACCTATAGAAGATGATACAGAAGAAACATACAGCGTAGAGCAGACTTGTCAGTATAGAGAGCGAGGAGTAGCATTAGCTGTGTCAGCCACCGACAGTTACAAGATACAAGCTAACATACAATAGAAACAAAAGGCTGCTGACTACTGTACACTTATCATTCTTATCATTCTTTCATTTCATTTAGAAAGTCAGCAGTTCTGGTGCACAACAGGACTCTTCATCTGAGTCTGACTGAGGCTGAAACATGAAACATGCATGGTTGAATTTCTCTGATGTTTCCTCTAACAGTAACACTAGCCATCTTGATGCACGCTGATCTCTCACCTGCCAGCCTAGAAAAAGAGCATGATGTGAGGCCAGACCCAGAATTTCTGAATGAAAGAGGAGTCCATGTACTTTTCAGAGTCAAAAAACACATTAAACAAAATATTAATCAACATATTACATACTTAGAAATGTGTCTGGAGGGGAACTTAAAACAACTGACTGTCCCGCCATATTTGCTCTGCGCTCCAATAACAGTTGAGCAAAGTTCGTACCCTGGTCAGCTCTCTCCTTTTCCTGTAAAAGCGACATATAGGGTCACATCTTACATTAGCTAATCTTAGCAAAATGCTAGCTAACTAGCTAGTGAATGATTGATGTAGATTTTCTAGTTTAGGAGCTAGAATTTTTATAGCATTAACTAATTTAAGACATGAACATGTATCAACTTTACAGCTCCACTAGCAACATCTTTTATCCATTTTCAAAATTTGTTTCTTCTTGTCATAGATGAGCCTAGCACATAGCATATCTAAGTTCAAAAACAGGAGAACAGAAAGTTGACTGAGGTACCAAGCTTGCTCATCTGTCATTGGAGCACAGATTAAAAAGGGGCAGGACTTATGGAGTGTCAATTAATTGATTATTTAAATTGGTGCCACTAAGCCACAACATCCCAATGCAAGGTAGCTAATGCTGTTGTCATGTTTCCCATCTCTCTATACCCCCATTTTGTTATTTCTACTGTCACCTCTGATTTAAGACATGAAATGGCCCAAAGAAATAAATTTCGATCAATAACCAAATCAATTTAGCACCTAATGATTTAAACTCTGAGATGATATATATCAATGTCTAGATAAAAAAAAAAGAAAATATAGGAGTACAGAAACTATGTGTGTGTTTGCCTTTGGTGCATTATGACTTCTCCTTTTTAATGACACAGCTCTGACCAGAAGGGCCTTTAAAATAACATTTCATGGGTGTTGGCCATGTGTTGAAATGGGAAAATCAAGGTCTGCAGCGTGGCTCGCTGGATTTCTCTGACTATTGATTCCCATCTCCTGTGAGGCAGGGGGATCGATCAGTGGGATTTAGACATGGGGGACACTCTCTCAACCCTCCCTCCTGGCTAGCACGCAGCATCACAGTTGGGCAAACTCCTCCTGACTGAAGGCTTTACTGACACACCTGAACTTTTCTGCTCCTCTGTGTTCTTTTTATCTCAGCATTTCTCATTACCTCTTCCCGTACTTCAGTGTTTCTTTCATTCTGAGTCATCTTGGACTTCGCCAAATGTCCCCGGACTCGAGTGCAGAACAGCATGAGTTTTCAAGAGGTCTCTCTTGAAGCAGCAGAGAAACATTAGGGGTGAGATGTGGAGGGAAAAAAAAAAGGCCACAGAAGAGGCCGTAGAGAGAAAAGAGTTGAAGCAGAGAAGAAAAACAAAAGAAGGAGAAAAGGACATTTCTACCTTGGAGAGCACCACTTAAAACAAATTACAGCGGTCTGCAATCAAGAAGCTGAAATTACCAAACTGTTGGGTCACCACAGCAACCGAAAGCCTGATCAAAGCTGTGAGCTGATAGAAAGTGAGGAGACGACAGAAGGATAACAGAGCTCAGGAGCAGGGAGAGGCTGCAGTCAGGAAGGGAGTCTAAGTCTGTACTGACGTGACATAGGGAAGACTGGGGACGGTTTTAACGGCAGCGGTTGCTACAACTCTTATTTCTCCAATCAGAAACATGTTAGAGTGATGAGACTCATGCTGACCATCTTCAGTTAGACTCCCTGCCAGGAAGACAGAGGACATATTCAACATCTGCTAATGCATTTATGGAAAAAAAAAAAAGAAACACACACACACAAAACCGCCCTCAGTTTTCTACGGATTAATCAAGACTTACATAGTGTGAATCGTTGTTTAATTGTGACATGTGTAGCATGTGTCCATCTCAATGTGTCTAGCTAGCTAGGTATTGAAACAGCTGCCCCCAGGGTTGGGATCAGCTGTAACATCTGACTTGTTCCATTCAAATTAACTGTCAATGATATGTCAGATGTAATCACATTTAAATGGCAGGGTTCAACGTTAATGTTGTTTTTCACTTGTTATGATTAGCTGTTATCAAATAACAAAGACTAAAATTGATTGTCATGTTGAGTATAGGGCTGCAACGTCTATAAAATGTCATAAAATAGTGAAAAATGTTCATCTCAGTTTTTCAGAGTTCAAGTTAATGTCCTTAAATGTCTTGTTCTGTCAGTCAAAAACCTAAAGATATTCAGTTTAATATGATAATAGACAGAGAAAAGCTTGAAATCTCCATATTTGAAAGGCTATTTTTGCATGAAACATTACTCTAACCATTAATAAATTATCAAAATAGTTTAGTTTTAGTTTAACAGATTCATTCTTTTTTTTTACCATTTGCCCACTGAGGCAAGTAAGCTGCTAGATGTACTAGCCGACAAGGCATTTTACTTGCCCAAGGCAAGTGGGCAATCCTTATCATTGAGCCCTGAATGATATGGGTAATAAGTAGACAGATGTAAGTTTAATATATAAAGATTTGGTTGGTATCGTCCAAATAATATCTGTGTAACAGCAAGGTGTTGCAACCATCTCTTTTTGATGTGTCCGTGTGTGTTAGCATCCATTACAGATGCATCTTAGTACTGGGTACAGCTTGGTCCAGTTTCTACTGAGGCACCCACACCATCAGATACATTTGATAGGGAGGAGGCTCTGCTAAATTGTAAACTGTGTAGGAATTTCTCTCCACACAACCCCCCCTCCTCATTTCTTTCCCTTCCAGTGGCGAGCAGATGGAAGTCCGTTCTATGGCTCAGGATTCAGTGATAACACTGTTTATGAGTTCCATTACGTGCTCGGCAGGCTGCGAGCACTCTGTCTCGGCGCAGCCATAAGGAAGCAAAAAAAAAAAAAAAAAAAATGCTCACAATGAAAATAGATGCAGTTTATTTGTGATTATACAATGTGGCTATGCTTATCAGTGTTTGAAATAAGCACTGTGCACTTAAAAAGGGCTCACATAGCTATAGTCCAAAGTCCCCCTCTCATGCCTCCACTATGGAGATCCCTTAGAGTTTTGGTTGTTGTGGTGCAAGACAGCTGGCAATATCAATTTTATTTCTACTTTTGCCTTCGAAAGTTTGCATCTAATTTTAAAAAGAGGGACAGATACAGTGTGCAGTTCAGGAAATACAAACCAGGCAAAATGAGCACAACATGATGGTCTGTGCATAAAACAAACAAAAAAACGATAGAAATCACTTGCTAAAACACCACTAGCTTGCTAATGATTGTTTATCCATATTCCAACCCTGTCTCTTAGAGATTATGTTTGATGAAACAGTATAAAAAGTTCATATCACAATTATGGTGACCAACATGATCATGGTTATGATTATTGCAGTATTGTTAAAATGTGCTGAAAATGTTCCAAACATACTGATATACACACTGACTACACATTGTTTGTGTAGGTTTAGGGAATAAAAGCATTTTGGTTAAGTGAAACACCATAATTTTGGTTAAATGTAATTTTTCAAGTCACCGCTGACTTGAATAATTTTGTAGTAACTACAGGTGGGTAGTATAATGTTAGATTGCCTATTTCGGCAAAAAACAACTAAAATGTGTTGCTGTTGAACATTTTACTCATAAGTTCAGTGTGAACATTTTTTGCAACTTGCCAGGCAGGTTAACACTATTTCCTCATTACGTTAAATGCACAATATGTCTGCCAATCTGTACTATCAGATCATGGGAGTTGTTATCTTCACTGTTAAACAAACACTGATGAAATAGCTGATGAAATTCTATCTGACATGACTCAGGCAGAAATCATGTTCATGACAAGGTGATGAAGTTTTTTTTTGTTTTTTTTTACGAAAAAACTCTTCCTTTCTCACTCTCCCGTGTATGTTACATATTATAGCTTAAATAGAAAGAGTATTTCAGTTGGTATTAAGTTTCCCTCAAATGTATTTGCTGCTGCAAATTTATTTTATATAAATGTTATTTCTAGGAGACAGGGCTGCATACTCTCTTGTGGGTTTATCTCGACTAATTACAGTATAGGAGGAACAAAAAATGTCACATTTTAGCAGGAAAAGATTTATAACAAATACCAAAATGCATGCTTGGACAAATGGTCCATTGCTGCCTGTTCTAGTTAATCCAGCGAAGAGATGAAAACAGAGGATTGGCAACATTTCCAAATGACAATAAAAGAGGAGAAACAACATAGAAAATGAACATGTTGAGAGTGGAGCGAGATGAAACAAAGCCAGAGTGAGGCATCTCTTCATTTCTGTCTATTTTTACCAGAATCTGAATTTGAATCTGTCAAAGGCAGCCCTCATAAGACTAATGTATTCTGTGGCTAATGGAGCTGGTAGCTTCGAGGGCTGGGCTGAGAGTCGCCACAATGATTCTCACTCATTTCCTCTGAAGGGCCAATTATCTCAAATAGAGGCATTATGAAAGGAGCCGAACTTGGTCAAGTGAACAAACCTTTGCAACCCTACCTAGTGCCCCTTGTGCTTAAGGTCATGTTGCACCTCTGAGGGGACCTATTGTGACTTTAGGAAAGCGAATGTGGCTAAAATACTGGATTAATGTAACTACTGCTGATCCCCACTAAAATGTATGTGAACAAAGTGTGAACCAAGAAAGATAATTGATAACAGCAAATGCAGTTGGACATCTTTAGGTTCGACACTGTTCACATTTGAACCGATATGTTACCAGTGCCTGAAATTGGGAAGAGGTACCTGATGGTACTTTCACCGTAATGTAATTTCTGTTGTAAAAAAAAGTCCAAACTTCTCCATTTTAACATTGTTATTTATTTTGAATATTTTGTTATTTTTTATATAAAATCCCTCCCTCTCCTGTCTCAAACCTGTCTCTACAACCTGCAGCCTGTTATTCTGTCACTAAGGCAACGGTTTTGTCTGTCTTGAAGGAAGCACATGTGATATCCTGCCTGTTATGTTGTTGTTGTCGTTGCCACCACTGTGTTTGCATACTGCAATAGTTTCCATTAATACTGCTTGCCTGGCACGTTAAACACCACGTCAGGCTAGTAAACCTGACAACTCACTTGCCCGACCAGGTAAAATGGTAAAAAGGAATGACATTACATAATTTTGATAATTGATAAATTGTTGAAGTAATTTTCATGAAAGAATAACAAAAGAAAAAGCTTTCAGTCTCTCAAATACCAAGATTTCCTGTGTTTCTTCATTTATCATAGCAAACTGAATATCTTTGGGTTTTAGACTGACAAAACAAGACTTCTGAAGACATCACCTTCATCTGGAATGATTAATTTTTAGTATTTGCTGCCATTTTATAGATATTGCAGCCCTAGATTAAACCTGACAATTAACTTAAGTCTCAGGTGGTTTTTGTTGTTTGTTAACCTTCCAATAAATAAAATCATTTCTACAGACACAAGTAAAAATTGAGTTTGGGCAAGCAGACCCAGTGGGCAAGTGAAAAAAACCCTTTAATGTTGAACCTTGGTATGGAGGGTTAAGGTCCGCTGTTTAGACACCAGGTGTGCTAACGCTTGCTGCCACTGCTGCAGGTGATTTTGCTTTCAGGCTATGAAAAACGGCACACTCTTTAGCTTTTAGATGTACTGTATTTTGTATTTGGTTAGACATGCTGTCTGCATTGAATTTGGAATAGTTAAACCACACTTGCGACCACTTTCATGTCATTACTGCAGGGACTCATTGTGATTGGAACAAGCTGCAGGGGAATCTTGCTCCCTCTTTTTCTCTGTCCTTCTATATTGTCTGATACCGTCTCACCCAGGTACCGAAATTAGGCACCAGTTGATTTAACATGAATCGGTCCTCTGTAGTACCGACAGAATTTGGTCGGTACTCTTAAAAGTACTGAGTTTGGTGCCTAACCCTAATTAGCATTGGGAGGTTGAACACTGTGTAGGCGGTGTACTGTATGAATAGTATTTGTAGGTATTACAAAGTTACAGATGAACATACATGTGAGAGGAGCCAGAACGAGGTCACAGGAATACTACTGTGTTATGTATGAGGGTGGGTGGCTGAGTGGAGATGAAGAGAGAAAGAGGCAGAGGGAGAAGAAGAGATTGTGTTGTCCTATGATGAAAGGCTTGATTGATTAGAGAGTGATGATTGCAGTAAATGGCCTGGAAGATGGCTCCATCTCTGTTTCCCGTTTTCTCTGTCTCTTTTACCTTCTTCCCTCACTCACTTGCTTTCTCACTTACACCTCTCTCTCCCTCCATGCCTCTCTTTGTCACCCCCCTCTCCCTGGTTTCATCATGGCAACCCATCAACAGAGTGCCTCTCTCTCCCCTAATGGCACAGCTATTAGCACTAATGCATTTCAAACGTACAGCAGCTGCCACATCACAATCTGATGGAAAGTACATGTCTTCCTCCAATCTCCGCAATCTCTGTCCTTTTCTCATCCAATCTTGTGTCTCTGTTCCAATGTGTTGCACTTCCTGTCGACCCTCCTTCAGCTAAGCGACAGTGGTCATCATCTGCAGCCAGTATACGATGGGAGATGGGAGTGGTTAAACAACTGACTGATGATAATGTAGCAGATAACATATTGGTGATCATATCATTAATTTGAAAATGATGCTTGCCACAGGCATTTTTTTCCATTTTGTAAAACTTGCAACACAGTTTGGTTTTGAAAACAATTCACGAAGTTGCCGATTTACTGAGACTCACAAACCTAGATGATGCCTTTTGCATATATTATCCAACATCACTTAATCACTGAATGTTTAGGGATCAGCAGCAGCTCAGAGTAAAGACAGGAAAATACATCTTAAAACCTGCAATAACCTATTTTTTGGCCACTTAGAAGCAGCTCAAAAACTCATGAACATTGACATATTATCACTCAAGTTTATGGCTAACAAACATCAGTGCTGGAAAGTAACTAAGTACCTTTATTTAAGTAATGTACTTAGGTACAGTTTTGAGGTATTTGTACTGTCTGTACATTTTGTGCTACTACCCCAGTACATCTCAGAGGGACATATTAGTTAGTTATTTTTCAAATTAAGATTTTACATTAAACAAAAATAAATAAATAAATAAATAACAATTAGATGAAGATTAATCCAGTGCCTGGTCTAGTTTTGCCCCTTTGAAATGTCTCAGATGTTTGTGAGTTGAGTTGTTGTGAGTTGGGACTTTTCCCCAATAAATTTTAAGATGGTTAGCCAATATTTCACATATTAGAAAAAATGTCCAAAATAATGATAGAAATTTGTAAAGAAGAACTTTTTTCCCTTATTACCTCTCCCATTTATCATCTCACAACCCTTCAAATTTATCTTCTACCTTTCGAGGAGCCTGACCCCTCGGTTTGAAACTACTGGACAAAACTGCATAACTTCCCACTGACTGTTACTAGTACACTGTGGCATCAGAATTTATCAGCTAATAATGTATAATAATATTATACAATATAATTTTCAGAACAAGCACTTTTGCTTTTGATACTTAAAGTACATTTTGATGATAATATTTTTTTTACTTTACTTGTATTTGGAATACTCAGACATTGTGGTCTTGGTACTTTTACTGAAGTATAAGATCTGAGTACTTCTTCCACTTCTGGCAAACAGTGACCTGTTTGCACCACCAGCAGAAACAAAGCTACATTAGCACTTGTTTGGAGTCGTGTTTCTGGGCACCTGACGAACACAAGTCCAACATTCACTTTCCTTTTAGCTCCATTTTTTAGCCTGTAAATGCTCCACTATTTTCTCCAGCTAGTTGCTAACTTTGTCTGTGCACCATTTGGTGCTGAGCTGGTAGTGAAAGGTGGGTTTTAACAGCTTTTTCATTGGAAACTGTGGCATGCTTTGGCTGAAAATTACACTATGAGAGCCATGAGAGTGAATAAAAACAGTAAAGCTGTAAGCAACAAACAACAAATAGGCCTAGATAATGGAGCTGTAAAGTAACAGAGTTACCTCAGATAATAATTCTGGGTGATAATTCTTTATGAGTACATCACTGTTAGTAACCCGTTCAACATACAAGTAGCCATGTGATCACTGTTTTCATTAAATAGAGATTTCATTTAAAATGTTGATTACAGGTGCCTTAAGAGTTTAAAAAAAAAAGAGTTTTCTTCAAACTAAACTTTATAATCTCATATTATTGAAGAAGCTTATTTCACTAATACATTTGTATTGATGTAAAAAGTTCACCAGAATTGTTTAATACTGTACATGTTCCCACAGAGGGAGGCATATTTCTGATGATTATGTAATTGTGAGGATAATTGTTTGTACTGTCCTTGTGAAAAGATCTGTTAACCGTGGGCTAACCATTACAAAGTATTAAACTCTCAGCATGAGTCACTGTCACTGAACCCACACATGACCTGAGCTAAACTAGGCCAAGCTCAGCATTTATCATATATTCAAACTGCATGCAAAGAGATAAAAGAAGTATGTTTTTTTTCTGGGTTAGAAAAATGTAAAATGCATCAACTTTCATTTTAAAAAATAACACTTTGATAACACAACACAAATAACACTTTGATAACACAAAGCAACCCACTTTAACATACAGAATCCCTAAGATATCAACAAATACATTATTCATAATTACACTGTGATCAGTTAAGACAACACACACACACACACACACACACACACACACACATATATATATAAATCATATAAACATCACTGATGGCATACAGAGCTCAAGTCAGATCTGGTGTTATTTTCTCAACCTTTAGTTTTCAAAGACTTTGCGAGAACTTGTGATTTCAGCACTTAAACACTCTCTGTGTTAAACTGTAGGTTTTATTCAGCACATAAGGGAAGTCATGTTTTTGCAAAGCTAGTATTATATTTTTTATTGTTAGACATACTGTACTGAGTCTTGAATCAGATGCTGAATTATGATTTTTAACAGGACTGTCTTCTTTAAGTCTTCCATAAGTCCCTAAGGTCTTTTTTGTTGAGTTTTAGTCATTTTTATGGTCTTTTTAAGATGTTAGTTGACATTCATTGCTTGAAAATGAAGATCCAGAGATGTGCTATGCTCTTTAATATACCCTACACTTGAAGAGATCATTCTGCATGAGTGAATTCCATCTTTAGAGGAACAACAACACAATCGTTTAATTGAAATACCGGCTTCAATCAACCAATCGCCAATATTTTCAACTAAGAATTTCTCCAGCTGTGATTTTTTTCATTTCTTATGGTTGGCCAAGTGTGTTAATGAAATTTTATCATCGTGTTTTAAATGTCACATTAAAGATGTGTTTCTGTTCTGTAAGATATTTGAATTTTAGGCCAAGCTGCTCCATAGACCTTCTTATAGTGGACATTGCTTAAAGGTCCACTGTGCACAATTTACAGGGATTTATTGGCAGAATATTACAGAAACTGAATTTAATGATCATTATTATGTTTTTGTTAGTGCACAATCACCTAAAAAGAACTTTGCTACCTTAGAGTGAGCCATTTTTATCTACAGAGGGCACAGGTCCACTTCTGTCATGTTGCATTTATAGATGCTGCAACTCTAAATTAAATTTGACATTGCTTTAGTATTTGTTGGTAATTAATAACCGCATATAAAATAATTTGCACAGTGTCAAGTAAAAAAAAAAAAAAAAAAAAAGTGGTGTTCTGGCAGAACTATTAAAAGTTCTGTTAAACTATTTTGAACTGAAAAATACCCAGGAAATCATATCACTGAGAGAAACCCACTTTGGCTTTCTGTAAGGAAAAGCAACATCTAAATCTCCTCCTAAATTTAGTTTACACACACAGTCAGCTACTGAGACCGAGAATTGTTTTATAACCTGATTCTGAAATACAAAAATTAGAAAAGAGTGACACGCTGATGCTATCCTGAAAGGTTTCATAGTGCTCTGCTTCTTGGCTGCCAGTTTTTAGTTTACAAAAAATAGCAGAGTTTTCATATTTGGCTCTGAAGTTGCCGCTTCTCCCCTCGTCCCTTTGAGAATTGCAAAGCAGCGCTGAAATGACTGCGTCGCCTTGGGATGACTCTGTTGCCAACACAATAGTCGAGTGTCACAGAGGGATGGGCACCTGACCTTGAGAAATCAGTGGCAATCCAACACTTTAATGTCTATTTCACACACCATTTCATTCCAATGGATTTAAAACCCTGAACGACCAACACAACAGTTGTTACGATCAACATTTTGACATCCATAATGTTCAGCAGTCACGATGGTCAGAAAACTGGCTCTGCAGTTAAGACCAGGAGAAAGCTCAAATGTGTGTGTGTGTGTGTGTGTGTGTGTGTGTGTGTGAGCGAGAGAAAGAGTGAGGTCTTCCCATTGCTACGGTAACAGCTGCGATGGCAGCCGCTATGAGGAACAGGCGTGTCATTGAGTTTCTATGATGTCACCACTTTGGCAAGGCGAGCAGATGGGCTGGGCCAGGTACAGAACCTGCCGTTAATAAACACATACAAATAAATACCCGCTCGCCGACAAACACAAACAACCACATTATGCTTTTCGAGCCGGAGCACCGGTGCACACACACGCACACGTGGGCACACACACACACACACACACACTCACAAAATTCTATCAAAACGCACTGTCTCTCATGCATAAACACCTTTTCTCTTCATTTGACAGACTGCTCCACCCGCTAGTTTAAGATGCAACGCATTTCTTCTAATATGCCCAAAGAGCATGCAGCCCTAATCTAATTAGAGTGTCAGTCAGCAGAGTGTTCACCCAAAGAGAAATTAGGAAAGCACAAAATCTACAAACAGGAAAAAATCTTCTTGCGAGCATGTGGCATATCTACTGCTCCCACTCCTCCTTCCCAACACCCCCCTCCGCCTCTTTGTGAGATTTTTTTTAATGGTTTCACAGTCGCCCCTGCTGAGATTCATTACCTGGCCTGATTATAAAGGCAAATGAAATCAGCTCCAATACATTATTAATAGAAGAGCACCATTAGGATTCATTTGCAGTATTTGCAACAATATGATATATTCCAACTGTTTTCATGCCTGATTAAAGACACATACAGATAACCGAAAAAGGTATATGAATGTGATGGAGGTGCAGAGGCTGAGGTTGGGTGTGAGGCTGGACAGAAAGAGAGGTGGAAACAGGAAGAGAAAAAGAGAAAGCAGGGTTTGTATGGTGCTGGAAATCCTTGAAATCACTTGAATTTTGATGTAGTGTTTGTAAGGTCTGAAAAGTGCTTGGATTTTGAATAAAGCGCTCGAAACTGATTTAAATTGCAACTGACCACTCAAAATCCTGAACAGTTTTGCTCTGTGCTCCAATAACAGTCAAGCAAACTTGGTATGTTGGTCAACTTTCTCCTTTTCCTGTAAAAACAGCGTATAGAGACACATGTTAAAGGTATTACAAGGAAGTTTTTTGTTGTTGAAATCTTCTTCTGCTTCCTTTTAAGTGGTTAATGTACTACTCACTGTGATGTTGCCTGGGACAATGTAAAAACAGGCTTGTTTCATCTGATTTCAAGAGGAATCTGACCTGCTGGCAGGCATTTAGAATAACTATATAGAAATAGTCAGTCTTCTTGCAAACGGACATGTTTGCTTATGTAGGTGGTACAGAGACATCAGTATTAAATTTAATTTCATAACGTTTAAAAGCTCCTTGTAATACCGTTAACTAGTGTTAGCAAAATGCTAGCCAACTAGCTAACTTATGATTTATGTACATTAGCTAGTTAGTTAGCTAATGTTTTGCTAAAATTAGCTAACTTAAAATGTGAATAAATATCACTTTTACAGGTGAACCAGTGACATCTTTTAACCATCTTCAAAGTTTTCTTTTAAAAATAGACAAACCTAACACATAATCTAAGTACAACAAAACAGGAAGGAGAAAGTTGACAGATTTACCACGGTGGCTCAACTGTCATTGGAGCACAGAGCAAAAAGGGGTGGAACTTAGGAAGGTTCAATTGAATTACTTTCGTAATAGATTATTACCTTACTGAAATAAATTACTGAGAAATAAAAAAAAATCTGACATTGGTTCAGTCAGGTTGTACAGGATGACAAGTCTACTTTCAGACAGGTGACACATTTTGAAACATGAAACTTTGTCGTGTTTTCCTTTAATGTGTCAGCCCTCTGTAGATTGCTATCACAAAACATAATTTTGATTGTTTACAGCACAATAATGTCTGTGTTAATGTGATGAAGAAGTGAAGAATTATTTTGAGTGGTCCAACTCAAGGCTGCCATTCCTACAAACACAGTAAGTCCCTGCAATGTTGTTGAATGTAACGTATCATTTGGAATGTTGTTAGAACGTTACTGCAACATTACAGTTACAATGTTACCATTAGTTATGTTGAAATGTTACAACATATCAAGTATTCTATGGTATTTTTGCAACATCCTCTGCATTACATTTCCTATACTTTACATAATGACATTGCTGCAAAGTTGCTACAGTGTCACAACATGAAAAGTGGTGGAGAGGTCGGACAACATACCAGCAACATCTGTGGAATTTCACTTGATAGGTTGCTACAGTGTCACATGTCACGAAAGTTACTTTAAAATGCACCTTGAAAATTTTTGAAAAGTACTTGAATTTGACATTAGAAAGGTTTAGGAACCCTGTAAAAGACAGAAAGGAGAAGCAGAGTAGAAACAGAGAGAGAGAGAAGAGTTTTGGCAGGGGCGGGGTGGATTAAAGAGAGTGCTGGCTTTTCCACTTGAGGAGGTATTGATGCCATATTGGATGCAGCTACTTATGAACAGGTGTGCTGTGTGTGGTCACCGTGACCCCAGCTCCACTTCCTGCATGGCTACACATCCGATTGAGGTGCATCGGAGCCGGGCAGGGAGAGGCAGGCATCAACCCCCCTCAGGCCTAAGATGAAGGGACAGCCGCACTGCAGGTCCCTCCCTCGGACCGGCAGGGAAGGAGAGGGGAGGGGTGCAGCCCAGCTACCCCAAGACTACAGCTTCAGAGTGTAAGCAACCATGAATAAAAATGGACTTTGCAGGGAAGTAGGGCTCATAATTATTCGTTTTAAATCAGTTAAAGCCTTTTCTCAAATATCCCCCAGGAGGCGCTGGGTTAAAAATCCATTTGTGGGAAGTGTACCATGACAGCGAGCTCGTCTCCCTGGAGACAGAGGATATGACAGTAGGGAATGTGCATGTGTATCTGTCGGGTGAGGCTATATATATGTGTGTGTGTGTGTGTGCGTGTGTGTGTGCATCAGTATGCACGCATGTTTGTGGGGGCATTTGAGTGTTTGCAAATTTGAGAGTCAGCGGAGCACGCAGGCTCACAAACACACACAGACAAACACAGAAACCAGAGTAATACCATTTCTCCTTTTTTTAGATTTCAAGAGCGGATCTCTAGTGTTTTAAAGGTCAGCTGCAAAAGAATGCAATGTTCAACTTCCAACTGTGGCCTGTGAAACAAAACGGACAGACGGCTCTTAGATAATACTGAAGACCATGAACACAACAAACCCAAAAGTAAGCCATTACTGTGTAGTGTATAGTTTGTGTACACATGTAGGACTGCGTTTGTGCGTTTTTTCCATGTGAATACAATTAGATTTATTGTCACATTGTCTCTGTGATGCTGATCACATTGTCATTAAAGTGGTACAAGTAAAAGAGGGGAAAAGAGCTAAAATTGAGAGGAAGTTGGAAAACAGATGGGAATGAGTAGTCCATAGGAAGATAAACCAGTTTGCCTGGAAAAGGAAAATAGGAAAGAAGAGGTCTTGGAGAAGGAGGGAGAGGAGTGGGTGTCCTACTTTACCGTCACACCATCTTGCCATACATGCTCCCTCTGAAGCAGCTCCGCCTCCCTGGCCAGTTTCTACAAGGAAACACAAAAACAGCAGTTTGAGTGTCAGACGTCAATAGGACATTGATTTGTATGTGTGTGTGTGTGCCCGAGTGTGTGTGCATGCATGTGTGTGTGTGTGTGTGAGAAAGAGAGACAGACAAGCAAATGGGGAGATGGGTGAAGTGACCTTGTGGCCTACAAAATCTCGTACAGTTAGAAATGAACAAGGCGCCAAACAACACTGTACCCGTACAGTACTGGTTCAAAATAGTATGGCCACAAACCCTGATCAAAAACTGATGGTGGACTGGCTAAACACACATTAATGCTTTTAGAAGCTGGAAATTGTAGCTCAAATTACTTTGTTCTAAAAGTTATATATATTTTTTTTAATTCTTGGCAATATTCAGACAATGGAACTGGGATGTGACAAAATATTCTGTTAACAAAAATTGTGCTTAGTAAATATTAAACATTTGCCATAAAATGTTGGTGACATTCTTATGCCAACAAACGCCCGTGTAAACACAACAGGCAGTACTGGGGTCAGCAAAAACTGTTGAGGTCATGTCCATATATTTTATGATAAGTCAGTATGTACATTTTCATGGCAGGCCTTCAGGTGATTAGAGGGACAAGAAAATATCGATAAACTCGAATCACAATATTAAGTTTTGTCATACTGTACTGATTCTCAAAACAATCTATCATGATACATGCAAAGATTTGTCACAGTGATTCATTTTCTGTTGTTTTTAAACCTCCAACCACTAGAGAACAATGTTATGTATCTTCACTGCTTTGACTAAATAAAAAAGTAAACTTTTTTAAAACTCAGATTTTATGCATAGGATGGTTTGTTCTTTATATTGTGACAGTTTTCCTAAAATTAGATTTAAAAATATCAATATTTAACCTTGATTACAAGATACAATATATTGAATTGTGACCTGTGTATCGTGATATGCATCACATTGCCAGATTGTTGACAACCACAGTCGTAGAATGATAATGTATATTTAACTTACAGCTGAGCTGCCAGAGGTGTGAGACACAATGTAAACAAATTGGTAGTACCAAGCTGAGGCACAGATCATTATTATCAGTGGTGCTGAGGTAGATCCACACCATCCATACTGTCTGATCTTGACATTTGCAGGTTGGTTTTTAAGCTGTGTGTACTTTTCCCTGCTAGCGGTAGTTTGTTTGCCAAAGAGTCAACAAGATATTTGTCCATGCTTGTAGATAAGAGGTAGACATTAGCTACAAAGGTAATGTTTGCTGTTATTCTAAATTCATGGCTTTTGCTGCTGTCAGGTTGCTGGTAAGTGTCACAGTCACATGCCAATACAGCTCAAAATACATGGTTTGATCAACTATCTGTTGGTAAACTGAAACATCTGCACACCAAGACTTGAAAAAATAAAACAGAATGAAAATTTCATATCAGGATTATAGTGACCAACATAATCACATTCATCAGTATTATTGCAGTATTGCTAAAATATGCTGTATTGAAACCCACAAATAAAATTAAACACTGCATTTTTTCTGCATGAACATAAAATAATAAAATAGCCAATAATATATGTAAACATATAAAACCCCTCATCAAATGTGCATTTACATTAAAGACACCATGTTGCTGCTGCACCTGCATCTGGCAGACTGCTGATAGCTTCACTTGATGCTGGATAATATTTACTATTTTTCAAAACACGGTAATCAAACACGGTTTTTATGATAATTAAAATTTCAAATGCTAATAATAACCATGTAAAATTCTACCATAGTTTATTGTTAAGTTGTTTCATCCCTAATGAATTGAGCTGAATATTTAATGTGCACATGCTTCTAATCTAATACACACTGTCTGTTTATACTGTGTGTATCAGCTTTGAAGTTCTAGGACCTGTGCATCATACACTTCTTCTTCTTTTTAGTATCATGCACTGGTGCACACATTTTGGTTGTTTCACCATATCCACCCAAAATGCTTCATCTACAGACACAGACAACATGTACAGACAAGGAGTGTCTTCATGAGACCAACAAAGATGTAAATTTCTTTCTTTTGGATGCTTTTTCCCCACACAGAGGAGACATGACATCCACTTCACAGAGCAGATGGAAATGATGTCACTGAAAACACTTCTCAGTTGTAGCAGGTGTACACTGATATTTTGTGTTCTGAGTTATGTGGAAATAACAATTATCCCCGTATGATTTCATATGGGAAGAAGCATTACAAGTATGGTGTGCATTAAGAAAAGAAGAGAAACAATGGTCTATGTGCTTGAATCTGGTTTGATGTTTTGTTTAGTTTCATTTATTTATTTTCTTTTATTTATTTTAGATTTTCTTTTGTTTTGTTTTTGTTGTTGTTTATGTAGGTCTTATTTTGTTATGGCATCTGTTGTTTTGTTGTTAAGGTTGTGCATCTTTGTTTTGTCATTGTGGAAAGTGTTCAATGTATATTCTGAAAAATCTGAATAAAATCTTTAAAAAAAAAACTATGTAACAAATTACAACTACTCAAATTTTTTTACAAGGACAGTACAACTCATTATATTAATGGATACACAGTTAACAAAAGACTATGAGGTGAAAGAATAATTACATAAACTAAATAAATAACAGGAAATAATATTAAATAAAAATAATAATACAAGTAAATAGCAAAAAAAAAACAAAAAAAAAAAAACACACACAGTCAAATACATTTATTAAGTTGTGACATGCTTGTCACCAAAATATCTCAACTATTGTACCTGAACATTAGTATCAGCCTACAATGGACCAGGTCAAAGGTTACAGTGAATCCACAGTTGATAAAGGTAGCTTTCCTATATATTCAATAAAGGGCTGCCAGATCTTTAAGAAGGCATCGTATCTGTTCTTCAGAACGTAGGTGATCTTCTCCAGAGGCATACAGTTCATCATTTCTGATATCCATTTCCAACACTGCTCAACTTATCTTATCCCTCTGTCATACCAAAACTTAAAAATTTGATTATCAGAGATCATTGGTATGAGTTTGTTTTTCCACAAAGGTGTTTTGGGAGACAAATCATTCCTCACTCTGATAATTTTATGAACCTCATACCATGATCTAACCAAGTGGACAGTGAGTGGATTCTTGGTTTTACTAACAATACTTCTTAAATTCCACTTATAAATAAAATCACTTTCCACCTTTTCATCAAGGTCATGAAGTTCAATTTGTGTCCAGGGGGGCGCACAACATCGTTCAAATAAAGATAGGAGAAATCTTATTTGTGCTGCCCAGTGGTAAAATTTGAAGTTAGGGAGTCGGAGGCCACCCATTTTATAATCCCACGATAATTTCTCCAAGCTCACCCTGGGTACTTTATGGTTCCAGATGAA
The DNA here is from genome assembly GCF_056507025.1 of Lutjanus erythropterus. Classification (NCBI taxonomy): domain Eukaryota; kingdom Metazoa; phylum Chordata; class Actinopteri; order Lutjaniformes; family Lutjanidae; genus Lutjanus; species Lutjanus erythropterus. The sequence continues at coordinate 28,213,732 of NC_139318.1, forward strand.
TTCGCTTATGGTTTTATTAAGGTTCTTAAAGAGACTATTAGGGAGAGGGATAGGAAGTGACTGAAATAAGTACATTAACCTGGGCAAAATATTCATTTTTACACAGCTGACTCTGGTAGGGGTAGGTCTGTCCACCTGTTTAGATCATCTTCTATTTCCTGAATCAATGGAGGATAGTTCAGTTTGAACAAGTTCTTCAGAACAACTATTCAAATTGCTATAAATAAGTAATTTTTAGAGTACTAAGTATGCATTACACTATATAATCTACCGCACTACTTTTAAGATCATATTTCACTACTGATGCTTACAATTTGAATAAACACCCAAACTTTTCATCTGCATTTCTGTAGCTAGTAAGGTTATCTGATCGCAAAAGGGCCAAAGAAAACCATGACACACGGATGGGAAAAAATTCTGCTGCAGCAGCACAGGTTTGGACAAGTGACCATGACTGACCAAAACAGCAGGAGTTCGAAGTGATTCAGAGAGCAGATCTGGAGAAACAGAAACTCATTTTAATTAAACGCCTGCTAGTGACAATCCATTAAACATCAATGGTTAAAAAGTTACTAATATTGTGGGTTTTTTTAGAATAATATTTTGTACTTTCACTTGGTATTTTTAAAACGAATAGCTTTACTCGTAGTTGAGTAATATTTCAATAATCTAACAGTACTTCAGGTTGCGTACTGAGTTTCAGTTCACCACAGATTATATTAACTTTTTTTTTTAATATTCTCATCTCAAGCTCGCATCAAACATCACTACCCACTGATGTGCTTTAAGAGTCTAACATCATTCAACGTGATGTAGCTCAGGCTTATCTCTGAAGAAGCTTACTGTATGTGGGCTTGCATATAGGAAGTCATTCAAGTGGCAAATATGGTGAAGCCTCAGAGTCTCTCTCCCTCTCTGCATCCCACCCTCAGTATCTAGGTTTCCCCAGGCCTCTAGGGGGCGATCTTGTCCCCGTCCCAGAATAGTGCGATCAGCCGTAAAGTCCCAGGGCTCTGAAATTACTAACCCTATTTAGACCCCAGCTACAGGACAAGCTCATTCATTTGTGGAGGCACACTGAAGGAAGCGTTCCCCTACCACGAGAGGCTTTTTATCTACCAAAAACACACACAAGACATAAACTCTCATTATAGTAAAAGCTGTCCTATTTCTATTAAGAGCGCCCCACCCACCTCATCTGTGCAGACCCTCCCACTCGCAGCCACACAGACACAATACAGCTCCACCTCCTCTAAACACACACACACACACACACACACACACACCAGAATATCAGTCCAGGCTCTTATGGGTGTCGTATGGGGACATTAGTGGAGCATAATAGTTTAAAGTATGTACGTAATGTGGTACTACCAACCTCATTTGAGACACATAATGGCAGAAAATCTGGACCATTTTGAGTCCTCTGTGTTCTTACACTTTCGCATTGTGCTTTTAATCACCTGAACAAGCCTTAAATAACAACGATAAAATTTCATTATTTTCCTAATGAGACAATAGGCCATTGAAACAATGGAATGAGGATCTAATTAGCCCACTGAAATTATTACCAAAGAGTCCATTAGAAAAGACAGTAATTGTGTGTTTTTTTTCCATGAGAGAGGGTCAGCCTTGCTAAAGGGCAGCACCACCGTGGTAATCTCTTGGTGAAACTATGAACACCACATTTTTCAATTAGGGATAAACACTGAGCAGCTGAACAATAATCTCGCTGCATTTCCAGGTCTGAGCTTAACCGGAAAATTAAAGCCGTGTGATTTCACTCTCTGTCACAACAGTTGGAATATGTCATGTTTTTTTTTTTGATTATTAAAGTTACTATGAGGAGTTTTTAACTGGTTATAAAACAGTCTCAATTTAATAGTGATGTCTCTGTAAGAGATACAGGCAAATGAGACAGTTGGCCCTATACTAAGCCCCTCCTGCGACCAGCAACTGTCCAATCATAGGTTAGCCACTGTAACTAGGGCACTGCAGGTCTGTCAAGTATTGCATTTCTCTACAAGTTGAAGCAGTGTGCACAGGACTTTTACAGGAGTGTACACCTCCTAAGAGGACTGTATTTCATGAGTCTGGACAGTGGCTTCTTTGTTGTAGTCTTTGGAAAACATAAAACACAAGCACTGATGTGGGGAATGGATTCAACTTTCTCTTTATCTCCTCTAACGTAAGCTGCAAGCGTTAGCATATCCACCTAACTAACATCAGCTTACTAGCTGCGGTAACATTAGCTCCACACAAACTTGTGTTAGCTAACACTGCATTTGCCAAACTCATGGCTTATTCCCAGGGGTTAAACTCGTTATGTGTTTCCTTTTCCCACGTTACTGATAAACGTTACTGATAAAGCCCATCACTGGGTACTAACAAAATAAGAACAAATCGTGGACATGAACAAAAATAAGAGAAAATTTATCCAGAAATAGCATGAGGCCCAATATGTGATAAGATTGTCTGTTTCATGTGACCAGGTCAGATTCTCTGTGAAATCAGATGAAACAAGCCAGTGTTTACATTTTCCCTGACAAAGGTACAGCCAGTTAAAAGAAAAGAGGAGGAGATTTTTCTTTCAATAATTTCATTTTTGGTGCATGTTGTAATTTGTGGTTGTGGTGGTGGAAATATTACCACTTTTGTCTACCGGAGCCTCCACAATTAACGCAATATTAAAGTTTCCTTGTTGTAGCTTTTGTACGTAAAGTTATTTTTGAGGATATAGAAAAACAAGCATTTACAGAACTGTTTCCAACCTTTTCTTCCTCTCAACCCTCTGTCATGATCTCTGATCTAGCTACCCTTTCATCCCCATGGCTCAGTCTTTTTCTCAGCATTTAATCTGTCAGTAGAAATCTCGACTTTGTCCCTTTAGAAAATCCATTTCTCTCCCCCTGCGTAGCCCACACATCTTTTTTAACTCCCAGTTTCTCCAGCTGCCTCTCCCCCGGTATGTTTCCTCCCTCTCCCCCTGGTAGGCCACCATTTCTCTGGGACCCTATCTCTTCCCGAGCAGCTTAATGCAGTCCCCCTGCTCCAAAACAGCCATGTGTCTTCATGTGTCTTTCCTTCCTCTGTGTTGGCCCAGATGGATGGGCAACACAAACAGCCAATGAATCAGAGTGAGAGATGTGGGAAGGAGGGGGGCAGGGATATATCATCTATGCTGGTGGCTGGAGCCCAAGCAGCTTAGAGCACTGGATGAGCATAGTGAGATCAGCACAGTACAGCACAGATAAGCTCGGTACAGGCCCACACAACACAGCAAATAACACTACAGCAACACAGGCACAAAGACACCAGAAGAGTCGATGACATGAGCGCAGACCCTCTAATGTTATTGCCATTGTAACCTTGACACAAAATGCATCACATGTTGGGCCATTTGTCACCGAGCCTTCAGGCAAGGTCAAGAACCATAAACACAACTCAGTAATGGATAGTGGCATGCGAAGTGCCTCCACAAGGTCTATGGCCTTAAACAACACACAATTGAGTCTGTCATGTATGCAAACAAAGGACATAATGGCGCAGGTGGTGGTGTAGCTGTACAAATAGTCGAACAGCAGGTTGTGCAGCTGGGTAATGTCTTTACTCAGTCAGAAATACAGAAAAAAACTGGTAAGAGTATAAGTACCGATTCAACATCTTTACTCAAGTAAAAGTGTAAAAGTACAGGCTCTGAAATATAGTCAAAGTATAAAATTATAAAGTAAGTAAAAATGAACTCTGCACAGATAGAAAAAGGCAAAAATGTCCTTCAAAGCTAACTGAACCTCACCCTTTCTCCACGGTTGAGTGTCCCTCTCTTGTCTGTTCATCTTGTTACATCTTTTACTGCATTTTAATCTTGTTACATCTGTCATGTGATATACACCAAGGGATTGTCTTTTCTGTGTGTTATTGTCCCATCTAAGGCTGGAAGATATGGCTTATGAATAATATTCCATTCCGCAACATACCGTATATATCTCGATATAAACATTTACACATACAGTAAATTCTCAGGTAGTACAAACATATGATTTCACAGAATATGATGCCTTGCTTGATTACTAAACAGTATATAAATTAGTTATATACTATAATATGGGCATAGGTGCTTTCACAAAATATTAACACAATGAGATTTTATTTTAATGTGGACATAACGATCAAGTAGATAAAAGCAAATAATAAAACAGCTTGAAAAGTCTGGTAGGTTTAGAAAATTGCATCACTTTACTGTAATATAGCATTTATAACCATGAAAAGATGACAATTATGCCATATTATGATATAACGATATTAAAATCTAAGATAATATCTAGTCTCATATTACAACATCGAGATAAAATCGATATATTGCCACTTTTGAGGGATCATTGCAAAAAAATGTGTTTATGTATATATTCTATATATTATATTCTTTATAAAGAATAACAGCTGACATACAGTTATCAGAATTATTTTTACCCCCTGATATTGGTATTGGCATCGTCCCCAAAAATTCAGTATCGTTCGGGCCCTAATTTGTGCTTCGTTACTTCCCACCTCTGTGTCTTCACTGTCCAAGAGCCCTAACGGTGAAAAGCCGCACTTCCTCTCTGTGAACTCACAGAGCAAGAAGACAGCAGGGGGAAAAAAATAACGGAAAGCTCAGCGTGAGGCGATTAGGATCTTTAATATTCATAACTGTTCGGTTTGCTCTGTTCCAGAGGGGAGCAGTTTAATCACTCGAAGTCATGTTATTTCTAGGGGAATGACAGCACACCAGGGACGGACAGCGTCATGCTGTGGTGAGCGCCAACTCGACACCGGGCCGCCTGTGTGATTGCTGCAGCCTGTTAGGCCCTTCCACTGAGCATTAACTTAAAGGGCACTCGACACACCACACTGTCGTCGTCTGTGTGATCTGGAGGGACACTCCAAAACAGCCCCTTACAATGTGTGTGTTTGAGTGAGAGGGCACTTGAGAAAACACGACACGGTCTGTATGTGTGATTGCAGCCTTGAATCAAGGTACTCAACATGCTCTAAATGACCCCCTCAGCTCGGTTTCTGGGAACGCTCGAGTCACCTTGGGGACCAAAAGACTGTGAAATGACTCTGCTGAGGTCACTTAACCTTCTCAGAGCGACTAGCGCGGTGAGGGAAGACCCTTAGTAAATTTTACAGTGATTGGCTGCCGTGGACAGCGACAATCATAATGGTGAGCCACTAAGCTCTTTGGAAAAAAAAAAAAGGCGTCTAAATATAGAACAGCTTCTTAAGGGTCCTTCCCACATTGTTGAATTAAATAGACACAGCATCACGAGAAACTACATCTTACTGACAAATACAGGTTTAGAAAGAATCATCAACACTGGCATGTTTACCTCGAGACAGCGTTAAGGACACGTGGGCAGTGTTGCTCCCATGGTGTGTGAAGACATTTGAGGTCATAATCACGGCAGACGGAGCAAGGAGCATTAAAGTGAAAACTGCTGTGTTTCAAGGCTGCTGACAAATTCATGTTACATCAAAATGTCACCACCGTGTCGCGGCCCTAAGAGCTGCTCAACGTGCTGTACTGAGCAGAGAAGTGCAGTGTCATGCAGCAGTTAGCCCATTAGGGGGCAGCAGACTGAGCGTAGCAGTGAGTCCCAGCAGCAGCAGCAGCAGCAGCAGCCAGTGGAGCCTGTCAGAGTGAGAGCAGTCTGCTTTAAGCTCTTCATTCTGTCTTCTCCACTCGGCCGGGATTAAGGCCAATCATAGAAATCACTGAGTCAGAACCGTCCCACAATAACAGATGGAGGGACTTTCCACTCCAGAATTTTAAAACATCACAGACAAACTCACTTTCACTCCGCCTCGCACCCTCACCACTGCCACCACCTCCCATTCTCTCGCCATCCTTTTATCTCTCCTCTTCGCTTGGCTGTTTTATCCTGCCATCATATGCTGTACTCCATTTCTCTCCATCTGTCTCAGTTTACTGCCCTCAAACTTTCTCCCTCCTCTTAACGCCATATTAATTCCAGCAACACAGTCACAGGCCAACTTCAAAACAGTTTAATTGACTTCACACAGGACAGAAGTTGTCAGGAACGCAGGGTGAAACGGGAAGAAGCCTGCAAACTTGTGACATGTTTTTATTGCTTACATTATTACTCATTCCTGTCAGTGGCTTGACTTAAATGACAGAACAAGGGGCATAAATATACAGTGCAGGCAGAGTGGTTGTTCTAGGGCCTGTGGGGCAGGGGGGCCCATAGAGACAGTGGACCCTTCAGAAATATGTTGGGCAAAGAATAGCCCCCAACAAATGATTCAGATTATCATCTGCAACCTTACAGCAACTGTCCAGATAATAAGAATCATAAACTAATTTATAGCTAACAAGTTCTTACTCCCAACTCATTAACTACAGCAGCCTGGTCTGTGGCCCTGTAGGTAAAACTCTAGGGTCATTTTTGCATGTGCAGGGCTCTGCGGTCAAATTAACAATAACAAAAATGCAACATCCGGGAAGACTTTCAAAATGCAGGCACAAAAACAACTTAGGCGATAAAACTACTTTCTTAAGATTTAGGATACAAGCTTTGAGTACATTATTTACAGAATTATAGGTAAATGTAATATACAGATTATGTATAAAAGCACGTTAGGTATTAAAAGCATCAGTTGCAACTTTATAATAAAGTCTTGCAAATATCCAGTCCAATTCTATATGCAATGATTTCTTAAAGTTTTACCAATGATTTGGTGTTCATTAACAAATATCTAATATTGCTTGTTAACAGTTAAATAAGTATTAATTAAATTTGAATTAACTGTTAATTTACCATTTATTAATGATGGTTATTATTAAGTGCTACCAGCAATCTATAACAAAATTATGAAACAAATTTCTAAATTAATAATTTGTTTTGGGGGTTTTATATATGTACAGATTGTGTATGTCCCTTGGAATAATTTCACTGCTTTTTTACATTTCTACTTTGTTATGAGCAACACAAGAGAAATGTACAAAGAGCCAGTTTCCACCATTAGTGGGTGACATGTGGGTGATGTGTGTTTGACTGGCAGACATATTTATTATGTATTTCTAGATTAGAAGGAATCAATGAACTATTTTAGTTTTAAAGATTAAAACAGAATTTGTTGAACAAAGAAGCCTTTTAAAAACAAATTCATGAATAAACAGTTATTTTTTAATATCATGGTCATTTAATTGAACTAATTGCAAAACTTCCCATGGACCCCCTAACCCCCTAATTGCCTTGAGGGGTCTCTGGACCACTATTTGAGAACCACTGGCCCAAAAAATGTAACTGTAAAATTAAACACACTCAAGTTCCAGAAACAAACTGCAGTGAGGAGGATGCAGTGATAATAAGAATCAGCTCTCCTCTTCAGAATGTCCAAACAATGTTAAAGTCCATAATGAGGAGAAATAATGACCCTTAATTCCAGGTCCCCGGTTGGTTTGCTACTGGCAGCTGGGTATTGTAGTCCTTATTAGCTAACTCTGACAGAGGATCTGCATGGATGGGTGGGAGACCCTGTCTTTGTTCTGTGATCCAAAGCACCCCGTGGCAGGCCCGTTTGCAGAGGCTGTGTGTGTAGAGCTATTGTAGCATGTGCTGAGATAATCCCTGCCTTTGTCCCCCCCCCCCCCACCACCACCCCTCCATAATCTCCCCCCTCCACAACGGAAAATGTTAACACTTTCTTTTTATATTTCCCCACTCATCGCAGCGTATTCCCAACTCCACTCTGCTGTTTCCACGGAGACGGGATCTGGAAGACGCGAGCTGTCACCTACCCACAGCGGCAGCAAACTCACCAGCTTTTCAAAATCAAACACCAGCTTTCCACACTCCACACAGGCCCACACAAACACCATATTTCCACTGTAGATTGCCAGCATTGTGCTGGAGCTTCTGTGTGTAGTTCAATGGCACAAGAAAGGCGACTGTCTTTACTTTGGAACAATACAGCAGCTCCCAGCAGCAGCTGAACTTGCTCACACATGGTTCTTCAGAGCTACGCTGAAAATAATCGACCTTGATCATAAGCTCTTGTATACTAATCAGTCTACTTCTGAGTTTGTAATATGGATATAATCAAAATACGATTATGTTAGAAGCAATGTCACAGGAGCAAAATGAGCTAATTTAATATATTACTGACTGCTGAAGTATCTCCATAAAAACAATATTAATTCTCTTCTAATTGGGGCACTTTTTGTTTCATTTGAAATCCTCCATTCAAAATAATATGCATTTCGCTCATTAAACCACAGAGCCTTTGAAGCTAAGTGGCAGACTCATCATAGCACAGAACGGGGCCAAAGACCATTGTACTGCGCATTATCATTCACTGGAGCAACTACCACTGTAATTTCAATTAAGCCTCCTATGGGATGGATGCTACAAACAGCTCTATTACATTATTTACTTGCAGGCACACATGTAGACACAGGTCACGATGCACGCACTCAGCGTAGATATAAAAGACGTAAAGGTCAGACAAGGTCACTGCAGGAACATCGCAGTGAGTCAACAGCACACAGATATGCAGGTAGCCAGGTGTCCTACACACAAGGGCCAGCAGGGGGCTCAGGGTGAGCGTGCAGGCGGAGCAGTGTGGGTCAATGGGGCTGGGATCAGCTCAGTGACATGTGAGCGTCTGGCTGGTTGGGCTCACTGTCCATTGTTTGACAGATAGTCACAGACATGCCCAAACTGCTGCCCGGCCTTTCCTGCTGTTCCTGGCATCATTCAGACAACAGGGACCGAGTGAGAGGAGAAGGGAGCCTAAAGGCGCCATTTAAAGAAAAAAAAAAAAAAAGATTCAGACGTCTTGTTTCTCTTGCAGCCCATAAGGCATCGACCTTGCAGGTGACTGAGAAGGAGAAAATTGCATAGCCATTGTCTGGAACAAGTGATAGCTAAAAATAAATAAGTCAGAAGAAACCCAGTGACATTCTGCTGGAGAGAAACAGAGCAGACTACTGCTCTTTTAGTTGCTACATCTGTTAACAGGTGTGTGCGACTGCCTGGATGACCTGCTTGTTTCAAGCGCCTCCTCAGCAGGCTGAGTCGGGAAAGCAGAGCGAAAAGGCATCAAGATGTGGGGCAAATGTCTCCTTGATCGGAATTGAGAGTGATTTATATACATGCACGCTCCAGCACAAATGCAACAGAAGATGACTGAGAGCTCACGTGCCATTTGATATTTCAACAAACAATTTTTCACATCTTGACAAAAGCTCAAATAATGCCAAAACACACAGAGAGGGCCATAAATGCATCAAAAAGTATCCTGTTACAAATTACAAATTACTTGTTCATCAAATGTAGGAGGAGCAAATACAAAATACTGGTATGAGAAAGTATAGTTATTTTAACACAGGTAGAGTAGGGTAATTATAAGTTGATCATTAAATCAATCAAGAACTAATTTTAATTGATTAATTGGATTGGGCAAATTTTAAAGAAAAAAAAAGTCAAAAAGGAATTTCTGACTCCAGCTTCTTAAATCTGAATACCGGTTGAAATTTTTCACCATTTTATAACATTTTATAAATGAAACAAGCACTCGATTAAATTAAGAAAATAATCAACAAATTAACTGACAATTAAAATAATTGTTATTTGCAGCCCTACGTAAATTGAAATCTGAAAATACTATTTAGGCATTTAGTATCTGAAAAGCGGGTCTGACTTTAAAAGAACTATGTGAAACAATTTATATATTAATCATTTTGTAGTGAATGGATTGTTGAAAAATGGGACCTTCCACCTTTCTCAGTTGCCTATAAAAGCCTGTGATTTCTATGCTAAGGATGTGAGACAACTTTTCCTGAAAAAATGATTTCACATATTTATGTGGTCCAGAATGCCTTGCCTAACTTTTTTTTAGCCCTTAACTCTTAATTTTTTATTTATTTATTTAATTTTTTTTATCAGTCGTATTACAACTTTCTGCAATTTTCAAATCATAGGTTGTGCAATATTTGTTAAAAGCAAAATCTGTACCAAAATCTTCATTTGGTACAGATTCATAAAAAAAAAAAAAAAAAAAAAAAATCACAACACAGTCTTTTTAACATGTTTTCAAAATTAGAATAATAATGTAAAAAATTATCATTACCTCTAATATCCTGGTCATATGACAATTGTAATATCTGTCAAAATAAGCGCAATTAGATATTTTTTCAAAATTGTTCAGCCCTAAAATTACATCTTTTTTTCTGTTCAACAAAATAAAAACTACAAAAGCTCTGTGCAATTAAATACTTACTGTAAATACATTTAATTGAAATACCGCCCATCTCTGCACACAAAGTATGTTTAAAAACACACATGAACAAACTCCATGAGCAGGAAAAAAGCAGCAGCAGCTGAAACCCCTCAGCATTATTGTCACAGCATACTTATGGGTGTAATACACATAAAAAAGCCCACTCTCAATCACCACAGGTCACATATTACACCCACACAAACTCCACTCAGATGTATGTACAGTACATACTGTACAGTTGCAGTCAGCTCAGCAGAGCCCTCACAACTCAACGTGCAATCAATCATACACACGTTTGTGGTCTCAGCGCCTTTTCCTTTGGCAGCCTCAAACTGCCTGCTGAGTCTGGATGGAAAAACACAGTCGGAAAGAATCTGACATGTATGGTTGAGACAAATTAAAAAATTAAAGAATATCACCAAAGTAGGGAGGAGATTCCTTTTCAGAATTTCACTAAATATATTTGTATTAGTGTCGAGAGATATGGACAAAATCCAGTATCATGATATTTTGTGGATATTGCAACAGTATTGTAGAATGACAAGTGGTAGTTTTATAAATATAAATACAATGAGATTTTTGAGAAATAATCATCGGTAAGTGGGTAAAGGCAAATAACAGAACAGCTAGAACAGCCTTGTAAGTTCAAAAAAGTTTACTTTACTGTAATGCAGCCTTTAAAAACAGGAAAAGACAATACTAGCGTCACAATCACAATATACTGATATCTAAAATCTAAAACAATATCTTGCTTCATGTTACAGTATGCCACATTTTTCAAAGTGAGAATCTACTGTTAGAAATGAACTCTTCAGTTTGTTGTATTTAGTCGTCTACAATGGTGGAGAACAGAAGCGACTTGTGATGTAATGATACCAAAAACCCAGGGTCTGATGATATGATATTTATTACAGTATTAAAGCTACTACAAGGAACTTTCATATTGTGTGGATTTTGGAGGCGCCTGTGGACAAAAGCGTGTTTCCACTGCCATAACCACAAAATATGAAATCAAAAATGAAATTAGGGAAATAAAAATATCCTCCTGCTTCATTTTAACTCGCTTACATACTGCTCACTGTAACTTTGCAAACACTGGCTCATTTTACCCGATTTCACAGCAAATCTGACCCATAGCTTAAAAAAACCCCCAGAAAAATGTCTACTGAAAAAATGAACTAATATATCTGACGTGTACAGCATTTTTTGTCCATTTAAAATTTGTTTTTCCTTTTATCAGAAGTGCTTTGGCTTTCTTTATTTAATAATATTACAAAAAAGTGGCAAATTATGACCTAAGCATGTGCAAAACATTGGCATGAATTGTCACTGGCAAAGAATGTTTGTATCATGTATGGACAACTGCAAAACCAAAACAATACAATAGCAGTCCTTTCATAAAATAAAATAAAATGAAATGAAACAACAGTAGAAATTGTCACAGTCTGGTATGATTTCAAGACACTTTCTTAATCACAATAATGTGATAATAGATATTATATTTTTCATCCCTACAAATGACAAAATGAAAGACTCTTCAGGGGCATGGAGGGGATGGGATTTCACTGAATATATTTCTATATTAAATATAAAAATATAATTGGTAAACAGTAATTCTGTAAGAGCAACTACCACGTTTTTTTTCATGAGGCGAGAATCTACAGTTAGAAACAAACTCTTTAATTTGTTAAATGTAGACGTTTACAATAAAGGGAAGCAGACCAGAATGATTCGGATTTGGCAGGGACGAAAGAAAGCGACTGGGGGGAAAACCCATCATAGGAGGGAGGCAGTGGCTTTTTTTTCTCCCACAAAGCCATACCAATATTATCTCAGTCCATCAGCTTAGCAACCTTCCTTTCACCTCACCTCACCACTGCACTGTCTGCAGTTCAAGGGCAAACTGTTTATTTTTGTCCATTTTTTGCCCTTTACTTCAATCATCCTCCCTCTTACTTTAGATTACTGATAGAATAATGAAAGCGGTTACACTTTGGGGGCTTATAGGCGGGGTGTTATTATTCAACTAAAAGGTCATGATGTGTTACCAGAAAGATATTTGGTGATGTCTTGTAGATTTACTTCACTCCCCCCTCCTCCTGCGTCTCTGCTACAAAGAGAAAGTGTATGGTGTCTGACAAAAGCCTTGTCAAAGTGCCAGAGAGTCCAGTGACAGCAGCTGGTGTTTGACAAAGTGTATCATTGACAGTGTGTGGCCAGGCAATTGTTCAGGATTTACACACACGTGCGCACATGAGTACACACCTTCAGTCATATTCGTCCACACGCACACACACGCACACACTTACAGTTGCGCACACACCCCATCCAGTATTCCAGCAGACGTAAGAGAAGAAAAACATGCAGACACGGCCGTCTCTCAAAGCAATTACAGCAGATTGAAACCAAATTAAATTTGAAGCCTAGAGCAACACCAGCGACTGAACGTCTGACAGATATGACAGGGGAGGAAGGGGAGTGCTGTGGGACCAAAGGATGGAGAGGATGTCGGTGGGAACGGCAGGTGTGGGTCACAGAGGAGGAGAGCGCGGCTCGGATATGAGAGCAAACGCAGGCAGAAGTAGGGCAGAGAGCCGGTCCCACACTGAGAACATCAGCAGTGGTCTCTGCCGGGATTTTTAAAGGACCATGCAGATGATTTTGAATGTTTTAGCTCATTAACTATAAACTGTGTTTTCTATATGTTACCGCCGACCGATTTGAAAAGCGCACCATATGTTATTAGAATGATTTTCTAGCTTCAGGGCAGCTGCTCGTTTACATTAATTTCAGTACAGAATGAACTTGGAGAGCCCTTAAAATGTGCTCAACATACCAAATCCATCACGTTTCGGGCAAAAATTGTAATCACTTTTCTTAATCAATCATTGGGAACATTAACAATTAATTAATTGATGTTTTGGAATAAAAAAGACATCCATACCAAAAAACCACAAAGTGCAATTTTTACCCCTCAATTAAAGCTTTAGTCCCACAGCAACATAATGCAAATTCTCTAGAAGGATCACGTAGCCTACAAAATATTTAAGGACATAGACGCCTACATATTTAACACATATAATTGAATATCAGATGACATGCAGAGCACACCAAAAAAAAAATCTCTCTGCTATATTTCAGATCTTTATTTGATAGTAGATCGATGAAATTTGATGTGATCCATCGAATTTAACATGGTGACAGCTGCACATGTAGATGCTGTGGCCAGTAGATCCCTCAAATTTTGCAATGATCCAATATGATTGACGCAAAGTGAAAATATCAGTCTGTTTCGTGTTTAAGACGTGAATTTATTTTGAAATTTACATGGCATGTCCATGTCACAAATGTCTGGAAAGTTTCAGACATAAAGTTGCTGAATGATAATTTAGCTGCTTTTCATGAGTTGATATAAATATAACTGAATGTGATAAATGGAAGTATGATATTGTCTGATATTGTTGACGGTCTGTGAGATAAATTGCAGACTTTGTGGTATCAGCAAATAACACATCGTTGTCCAAAGAATCGATATAGTATTGTGTCATGTTGAAACTTGTGATTTACACCCCTAGTAGCATGAAGGAACTACAACTCTGATTTCATTGTACAATCCTGTATTGTGTAATGATACTAAATTACCTTGGTTGACTGACTGATTGACAAACAGCTAAAATTACAAATGACTGACTAATCAATCGATTAATCATTATCATCCCTAGATCACAGTAAATGTCTTGTCATCTTTATCATAATGCTCTGACAGCTACACTGGAGCTGAACCGGCTGCTGAACAGCAAATGATCAAATTCACAGTATCTGTTAGATGAAGGAAGATGTTAAATGCGCTTCAAGCAATTCACCAAGAAAATGCAGGCGTTTCCAGTGCCATCAAGGGCAGGGTAATCTGTCTCATAGGAGACAGTTGAAAAAATAGTCCAAAGTATACTGTATACCATGCAAGTATACAGTTTTTATTTCATTATTGTTTTTATCTTTGCAAATAAAAATAAATAACGTTTGAACGCCAGACACGTCTTCATTGGAGCGTGATGACACAAAATCTGTCACAGAATGTCTTTTCTTAATATCCATGTTTGCTTATTGTTTTTGTTGTTGGGTACATACTGTAGCTCCTGAATGCAATGCTTTTCTGCAGCACTGATAAGAAAACAAAAATTAATAATAAGAGCACAAATTGTGCAGTTTGGACAATTAACCTACAGTAGGCTGATTTCATACTGAATTAAAATGATTAGGGCTGAAAAATCAGTCAAAACCATATGGTGTGTTCTGAGAAACTGTCAGGACTAATGAAGAAAAAAAAATAGTGATTTGCAGTTAATAGACTAAAACACGCATAACCACTGATATGTTCCTTTCTGCAAACAGGATGTGGTTTACAATGTCTGGTTACTGCATGGAGTGACAACACAATGCTTCATCTATGCAAATTATGTTAAATATAGGAATTCCTGGAGAATTACATACAAATAATGAATCACTGAGGAAATGGATAAAGAATAAAGAAAACCAGCAACACTAAGGCCAATAAAATGACATTTTTTTAGCAGTAATCACACTGGAAAATGACACCATGTGAGTAGAAATATACATTATCTATAGACCGTTTAGAAATCACAAACATGTGCTCGTTACAGGCATACAGATTAGCTCAGTTTCCAGTTCTCCAAGAGATATCATTTCTCCATTTTCATTATTCTAGTCCAAGAAATGACAGGATTAGTTGTGGCGGCTTTTAAACATCTGATGTTATCTCCCTCTCCTGGGTGAACAATTAATCCCTCTCACTTCCCTTCTTCTCATCACCCTCTCTCTCCCCCATCCAGGCTTCATCTCGCCTCCATTTAGCTGTTCCTCTCTTCGTCTCCCCCCCTCCCACCAAACTGCCTATCTCTCCCAGAGGAGATCTTTTTCTACTAGAGAGAAATGGAGCTAAGTGCCCTTGCATTTAAATACCTACAGTGTACCGTGGAGCTATATGAACGCATATAGTGATGAGGTTTCTACGTCACCTGTCACCGATGTGCCCACACTTACATTTCAACACCTGACACACTTCATTAGCATTTTTGCTGTTATGTTGTGAAATCACTATTACTATGCCATCATCTCCTAACAGGAAAACTAGTGCAAATAAACATGTAATATAGTACTAATAATCAGGCTTTTAAAATTAGTGTGTTGATCCCTAAATGCAGGGCGCAACAATAAGGTATGCCTGCTTGCCCGGGGCTTTATTGAAAATCAATTAATCGTTAGTTTAATTAAGTAATTTTTTTTTATGTGAAAATGGCAGAAAATGCCTATTTTAGCCTGTCAAATATGGAGATTTCCCACTTTCATTATCACATTAAACTGAATATCTTGTGGTTTTGGACTGACAAAACAAGAGAAAACAATTTAAAGACATCATCTTGGACTTTGAAAAAGCTGGGATGGGCATTTTATGGAAGTTGCAGCCCTAGATTAAACATGAAAAATTAACTTTAGTCTCTGTTGTGTTTTGATATTCACTGATAAATGAAACAATATGTAAAAACTGACTGTGGGTAAGCAGATTTCTGACCCATTTGCCCAACTGGGCCAGTGAAAACGCTGATCCCTGAAATGTATGATGGTACTTCAATCATCTAGACCTATATCTTCCTTTTTCAATAAATCTTCTATCAACATTCGGCAAACACATTTCCATGAAGCGCGTTTCAAACATTGCATGCATCAGGGTTCAACATGAATGTTTTTTTTTTCACTTGGACAGTTGGACAAGTGGGTCAGAAAGGATGCAACATAAATTATTCAGCATAACAACAAAAGTCATGTGTACTCTAGAGCTGCAACATCTATAAAATGTCAGAAAGTAGTGAAAAATGTCTATCCCAGTTTTATACATCCAAGGTAATGTCTTTAAAAATGTCATGTCAGTCTGAAACCCAAAGATATTTAGTTTAATATGATAATAAACAAAGAAAAGAACAAACATTTCCTCATAAGGGCCTTTTCTAGCAGCTGTTAGGCCTGAGGATTGGCAAGAATCTGGTGATATGCTACATATCATGATACAGGGATTATGACTCAATATGCTGCAATGCTTTAAGCAATAAATTAGGTCATATATGAGGTAATACATTGGATTTTTTAATCTAATTTTGGGATAACTGTCCTGGTCTGAAGAACACACCCCATATGCATAAAGGACAGACAAAAACACTGGTATCTAAAAGTCATAGTTCAAACACAACACAGAATGAACCACTGCCATGAATGTTTGCATGTATCATAATATTACAACATGTGTTTTTGAGAGCTGATATGGAATCAAAAAACAAAATATCGCAATACTCAAGGGTATCTATACTTTATTACACCCCTAGCAGCTACCAGCAATATTTTAAATAATATATCCCTCTCCAAAACCCTTTAATAAAAAGGAAATCAAAGAAAACATTACAATGATTTGCATTTAGATTTCCACAGTTTGCTCCACAGCAAACTGGGGAGTTACCATCATAACAGGATTTATGAGAGGGCATAATAAAGTACCTTACTACTTAACTCCCTCAGTCCTATGAAGTATTCACATTTATATATGAGGTGTTTGTAAATCCAATCTGAAGCGTATGTACAATATAAGATAAGGTTCAGAGTGTAATGGCAGTATGATGAAATTTCAAATGATAATCTGTCACACTTTTTATGTCAATATGTCTTTTGACAAACAAATCAAGCAGATTGTTTTCATTGTGCGGAGCATAACTAGCTCGCTACAGCAGGTTTCATATGTTAATGCATACAACATCTGGCTAACAATGTAAATGTTTGATCACTCTGCCGCGGCTCGTCCTCAAACAGTCTACACTCCTCGGTCACCGAGAGATGATTCTCTGAATATTTAACAAGGGGGTGATGCTCAGCACTCACAAGTGCTGCGACTGGTGGTAACATAATGTACGAATTTCAAAACGGGCTGATTTATAAAAATAACCACGCACATGTGAATACAGGAAGTGATAGTTATTAAAAAAAAGACATAATGGGTAAAGGTTTGGTGATAATTTTATAATACCGTACCCGGAGGACCATTCCAAGTTACTATGTGCAAAATTAAAGCTCAATCCTTCTTTTTCATTATAAACTCTCCTCCCAGTCCTGTCTAAGAAAATAATCCCACTGCTTTCTTTTCATGTCTGTCAGACATGGATGGAGTGTGCTCATTTTCTGAGCTACTAATTCACTAGAGTGACTGGTAACATGTGATGTTATATTTCATTAGTTAAATGTCATCTGGAGTTCAAAGCACCTGTACTTTGTTAAATCATACGGCATGTTTGTTATGTTACTACCACAGATCATATAAACATGATACTGAGGAAGAGTGAACAGAGTGAAATATGTCCATTTTCTCGTTCACCCAGACAGTCAAGTGAGAGAATCAATTTCATCAAAATCACGATCGAGTTATACTGTTGGTCCCAGACATGTTAAACCTAACACAACAAAGAAATGAATTATATGCCGTCTATATTTTGTTGAGTTAACACACACAGAAGAGTGAATATACAACAGCTGTGTGCAGAGACTGTACACAGCATGGTAAAAGTCCTGTCATCTGTCATTGTTGTAACTTGCCAAAAAACACAAGCCAGCTAACACAGGGATGTACTGGTGACTAGCTTGCTAGATAACAAGAAAAAAACCCATTTAAATAGGCCCTATTTGAGGTTCTTGGAAAGCCTATTTTTCACATTTTATAGATCAAAGCTAGCTAAGTGTTACATGTTTCTTTCCAAGTGTTTTTTTAAATTAGATTTTCAATTCCAAAGTGAAGCACATAACCATCCATCCACCCCTCCCAGCCGCACCTCCATCCTCTGCTGGTTATTTTAATAGATAAAAATCAAAGTGTAAACAAAAATAACATCAACAGCAAAAAAAAACAAAAAACAGTTGTCTTAGCCTTCACTGCAATAGCATATGGCCATACTTAGGATGGTGCACTCTGGGAGTTAAAGGGATCATAAATGTATTGAGGTACACAATATGAACCCACATGGATAAATAAGTACAGTAGCATGAAGGGGAGCACTAGATGTTTCCACCTGTCTCAAAAAAAAAAAAAACGTTTTAAAAGTTTTAAAAGGTGATGAAAATGTTCAAATACACAGCGCAGTGCTAGCTCTTCCATGTCGATACTATTTTTTTTTACAAGGATGGTGTGTATGCAACATTGATTTGATGGGTATGTATATATATATGTATATTATGAATTCAGTAGGGTTTGTTATACCTGCTTTCCTACATCATGTGGTTGATGCATGAGGAATCATGGGTATCTAAGATGGTGACTCTTTGTATGCATTACAGTCTTTGTACTGGAAGGAGTCTGAGGAAGAACCTAGAGCTCAAAATGTCACGCAAATAAACACTTTAAACAGGAGCTTTGGTGTGCAGATCTCTGTCTCTAGTCACTTATTTTTTTAAATCCAGCACCCATCAAATTGATTATATAGATGTGGCGAGGCCATAGCCATTCTAAGGTGCATATATGAAAAATCTGCAATGTCCCTTGTTCAAATCCATCCCAGAGCCTTTTCTAACATGTCACCCCCCTCTCTGTCTGACAAAAAGGCTAAATGATGCATGAAGACAGAGGAGAGAAATTCAATAAATTGACATTCATGCATGCTAAGGTGAGGAACATGGTAATTAAACAAGCGTGGCATGGCATTTCATACAGCCAATGTAATTCCTTTACATCCTCTTGTGAATATTCACATATACTCTTTTTGGAAGTTTTGATTGGAAACATAATTACTGTTCACCTACAGTAGTTCCTGTATCGGACGCATGAAATTGATGTCACCACCTGACCGTGGATAAAACAAATAAGGGTCGGAGTGTTATTTTAATTAGAACTACCCTGGAGTTTCTCTTTATATTTCAGTTAATTCGTTTATTTTATGGCATTAAGACGGTTGTTAGCAAGTTCCTCTGCACCGTATATCTGACCCTGAGAATAATGCAGCGCTTAGGATGAATGAACGAGACAATGAGAAGACACAGAGCCCAGGGCATACAAGCCTGTTCCCAAGTCTAATCAGCCTAACAAGGGCGAAAACACACACTGGAGACGCCTTAAACTCGAAATATCCATTTTAAACATTATGCACACCTGTACAAACGCAGAGGCACACACACACACACACACACACACACACACACACACACACACAGAGCACTCACTCAGCACAAAGACACACAAAAGCCATCCAAGTACCATCTATTTTTAAAGAACACAGGCACTCAGCACTGTTGAAGGGCAGAGAATGAAAACACCTTATTTAAATCATTCCAGAAAGAACAAACTCATTTTTGAGAACGCTTCAAACATGCAGCAGCAGCCTGCTGGTGTATTCGGTATCATTATAGACTAACATTGGTCAAAGATTACACTGTGAGGCGTGTTCTGTCTGGGTATATGAAGTCAATTTACCAGATGGCATTTGCAGCCTCTCATTGGTATACACTGCGCGCCTTTTATCTCACCTATAAACTGCTAAACATATCTCCTGTTAGGGAAACAACACGCTGCATGAAAGACAACTTCATAATATAAAAGAGCAATGTGGAATGTGTAGAATTACAGAAAAACCCTTGGAGTAGAGAAAGAAATGGTGGAAGATAAAAGGAGGGGAAAGCAGACGAATTTAAGATGAAAAGCAAAAAGTGTGACAGAGGCAGAGAGAAGCAGGCAGCACTGAAGCAGTCTAACCTTGACAGAGAGCATCTTCTGACAAGCATCTGCCTCCTGTAATAATTTAGAAATAATCTCCATCCACAAAGGCCCAGCAGTCTGGCAGAGCAAATGCTCTGTGCCTGATCGATCACTCTGATTCAGCCAGCTGCCGGTCTCTCTGTGTGTGCAGGCCCAGCATCGATCTCAGGCCTTCTCCCCTCTCCCTCCCTCCCCGTCTCCCTCCCTCCGCCGTACAGAGCGGGATGATGAAGCGAGGAAGAGGATGAAAAGGTGAGAGAGGATGGAGATGCGGGTAGTGATGTCAAACTGAGAAAAACAAAAAGGGATTCAAAGGCAGATGTGAGAAATAATAGTGCAAAGTGAAAGAAAACAGAGCGAAAGCGATTGAAAACAAGTATGTTAGAACATAACAGTGGATGCCGCTCCGCACGCTGCACTCTTACAAATGAAGGTGCTAACTAGAACCACAGCTCGTCCCCACTGGAGAACCGTTTTTGGTTCCTTTTAGAACCTTTTATAAAGGTTTCACGTCGAACCCTTTCTGAGTGTTATACCTAGAACCATTTATGAAAGGTCTCATCTACAACCCCCGATGAAAGGTTCTACATGGAACCTTTTTCTGTTCCAAGAGTTTTATGTAGAACACACTTGGGGGGTTCGATCAAGAACATATTTATATTCCAAGGTTTTTTTCAAGAACACACTGACTGGGTTCTACAGAAAACCCTTTTATACTCCAAGGGTTTGATCAAGAATCCACCTATGGGGTCATACTGAGAACTTTTTTTTTGTTCTGAGGGTTTTTGTCAAGAACGCACCCAGGCAGTTTTACAGAGAACCTTATTATATGCCAAGGGTTTTATCTAGAACAAATTCAGGTAATTCTACAAAGAACCTTCTTATATTCCAAGGGTTTCATCTAGAACCCACCAAGGGCTTCTACAGAGAACCTTTGTACCTAACATGGTTTTGTCTGGAACAGACTCAGTGGGTTCTGCAGAGAACTCTCTCATATTCCAAAGGTTTATCTAGAACCCAACAAGGAGTTTTATCAAGAACACACCCAAGAGTCCTACAGAGAACCTTTTTATGTTCCAAGGGTTTTATCTAGAACACATCCAGGGGGTTTCTTTACATTATGGGACACAAAAAACTGTTTGTGTTTTTTGTTTTTTTCATTTTCACATGCTTTCTCCCTAGAGGACATCTTTTTTTGTCTTTTACCTGGTTTCAGTTGGAGCTGCAGCTCGATCAGCACTCGCTCCTCATATCCGTGCTGTTTTAATTCCATTTAACTCTTCCCAAACACATATTGCTGCAAAACAAACAACTTCTGGTCCTCATTTGACGCTCCAAAATTGAAACAGGTTCATAGTGGGAGTGTCAAGGCAGTTGCGTGCGTCTCTTATTTCTAAGAGTGTAAAATACAGACTGAATACAGGCCATTATGCTGCTCCCCCATGATGCTCTTCTTCATGACAAATATCATTCACTGGACACCAGACGATCCTTTTGTTGAGACTTTTTGGCGGTATAGTAGGTGGCTACCCAGTTTCAAAGACGAATACACACTAGCACACACAGGCACATCCCATCAACACATCCAATTACTACTCAGCGTTGTGACAGCATTAACTGCCACTGTGCATTTGGCCCCTAGCAATTAATTGACTTTTAAATAGTCTGCCATTAGCACCAATTTAAATGAATAGATGTACTCCTCCGCCTTCACTTAGCATACTTTGCCGTGGCCGCCTTTAAGAAGCAGCTCCACTGTGTCATCTGAAATGGTAGCGCATCAAGTGAGATTTCAAAACAGAGCAGGCACAAAGTGAACCAGGCCTCTTAAATATGTCATTATCATGAACATAACGACATAATCAAATACAAATCAACATGATTACGGTATGAACATAAGATTAGACCTTTACACTGAGACATAAGTGTGTGTGAAACATAACCTAAACTTTCCTGATGGAAAGTGACAGCAAAGAAGGAAGATGCACGAAATTATACTTAAGTGAGTCTACACAAGGGCACAATTTCCACTGGGGATCCGAGGCCTGACCGCCTCACTTTTCAAAAACATATATAATAACATTTTAGTTGAGGGAAAAGTGGAAGTGATAAAAATATTTATTCCACACTCACACCAGTTGAACCTTCACCAATTCCCTCCTTCAAACAGCGACTGCCCAATCACAGATTAGCAGCTCGGCACCACAGGCCTATCAAGCTTTGCTTTTCTCTACATGTTGAGGCAGTGTGCATGGTGCCCGAACAGGAGCGACATGCAGCATGTCATGACTTTTGAGGGTGGTGTATTTTTTGCATTCTTTTGAAACCGAAAACACGAGAACAATCGTGCGAGGATGTGATGTTTTTATTGGCTCTGACGAAAGCTGCAAATTTTAGCATGTCTGGCTAACTAATGCTTGCTAACTACCTGAAGTAACGTCACCCCCTGCCAGATTGGATTTGTCAAAATCATGGCTTATTCCCAGGGGTTACAATGGGATTTGTTATGTGAGGGGGAGTGAAGGAGGATGTGGGCTGGTGCACAATCAAAGTAGGTCGACAATTACACATCTTTCTCTGGCTTGCTCTCTTAGGTCTACGCCCAGCTAGCTTAGCCCTTACCCCAGCTCTCTTCCTGGGGCGGTCATGGTCTAGCTGGGTGACCATCTCAAGGTGCACTTTCTCATTTGTTTGTTCAAACATTAAAAAGTCAGCTGGAGACGGGCTTATGAAATCTGATAGTGTCATCATATTAGCTAACAAAATGCATAGTCATCAGCTAGAAATGAGAAGACCTACTGATTCAAATTTTGATGCTGAATCTGTTACTGTTACCACTGTGAACTGAGTATTTGCAGTGCAAGGATGGAAAGCTTGAAAGACGTAGCAACAGTAACTAAGGAGGGTGAGGCTTAGCAAACACGAACATGAGCAAGTTCTTTTTGGACTTTCATTGCCCTGTGTTTTGCTTCTCAAGGTAAACAGAAGCTTCTATCCTATATAAATTGAATATATGTTTTTGTTTATAGACAATATTCTCCTAAAATATGCTAAAATTCAATATCATTACAAGATAGGGACAAATAGGATTGCACTCTTTTTAGTGAAGGTTAATTACAATATTTATCATGAAGAGGTATTATTTCTTTTTTTGTTTGTGTTCCTTATGTATTCAAATCCAAACAATCAAATTTTGGTCAAAGTATGTACGTTTTGAGCCCTTCTAAAAATGTTTTCTCATGTGACTTCATGAGATTTCGGCATGACAAAGGTACATATAACGGGATTGCATCAGCACTGTAACCTACATCACTGCTTTTTGCAAGGGATGCACAATTAATTGCAATAGTATGACAATTGCAGAACCAAATTGCAATTGCAAAAAAAGGAAAAATATGTGAAAAAACAGCATTATAATGAAGGACTGTAGCTCTGCAGAGATATCTCGATTTAAAAATCGTGTTTTTCAGATGAAAGAAAACATGTTTCTTCGGTTCAGATCCCAACAAATATCACATCATCACAATTTCAACAGTTTTTTTTTCTCAGTACAAATGAAAATTGTAATGCAAAAGCGATCATTCCCACTAATGATAGTGCACATTGCCATTGCAGTTACAGTCAAAATAACTGCAGTGTAACTTTTTACCATGTCATGCAGCCTTACCTTTTATAATATATACTATAGTTTTTCATAATAATGAGGAGGAAAATGCATATTTTCTAAGGGTTTTTTGTTGTTTTTGCTTTTTCCCCCTACATATGAGGGCAAGCCTACTCTACAGAGAGTATAAATGTAATGTTTAGTGTTGAGTATTATAAACGGTATGGGTACAGTATGGGAAGGAGGGGGGGGGGGGGGGGGGGGGGGGGAGTCAAATGGTAGAGGCTTATTGTGATAAGCTGAACCTTAGCTTGTAAGTTTGTAATCAATGATAGGGATTAATGTGTATCAAAGAGAAGAAAAAGCACCAGGTTGCTTTTATCTGAGGTCCCTAAGATTACAGGAGCAAAGGACACACATGAAACAGAGAGAGGGAGGGAGACATGAGGGGAGGCAGAGAGACAGGAGAGTAGAGTGGGGGAGAGACAGAGAGGGGGACAGAGTGAGATAATTATTATCATAGAGGTGGTTTTCCAAGGTCAATATTTGAGATTCTCCGCGACTGTTTCTCTGAAGCATAACCCCCCCCCACACACACACACACACACACCCCTTCAGCACCTCCTCTATCCACCGCTGCCTCCAGGCAAACTCCTATCTCCCCTTCCCTTCCTCTCCCACTGCTACACCTTCTCCCTGTCACTCATTCAGCAGAGGAAGGCAGCGTCCCATCCCCCTGGTCACTGCCTGGAATGAGCTTAAGATACAGCCGACAGCTGCCGTATGGCTTTTCAAACACAGGGTGAATTAAATGGGCGATAAACAAACAAACAGGCCTCCTCTCTGTGTAGTTTGGGGAGCCACCTGTCAGTCAGCGGGGAAACAAGGTAACTGGGCATCAAACCACATCTACCAGCCACTACTTCATTGGTCTGTAAGGAAAAACACCTGCCAATCATGAAAAGTGTTGGGTCATTATGTTATGACGGGCTGTCAGAGCTTGAGACAGTGGGGCAGAAATCACGGATGAGAAAAAAGAGGGAGAGGAGGGGCAATGGGCCACAGAAGAGAGACAGGTGAACGAGAGTTTGACAGCGTGAACTCAAAACTCCTCCTGAGGACAAGACAGTACACATGAGACTAAGATAATAATAAGTCTTTTAATTGTCCAAACACGCTAAGGGCTTTTATTTCCATATTGCAACAGCATCTTTTTCAATTGTTCCCAATAAGGAGAGAGTGTATGTGGCAGGATAATAACCGCCTAAGGAACCCACTGTCTTTTTTCAGAGCGCTCAGACTTTTCTGTACTGCCTTTCCAAGCGCCTCTTGAAAATTTCGGAACTTTTCAGAAAGGCGTCGGTGTCGTCACTGTCGCTCCTTTTAAGGCAACAAAACATACAGTAGATTATGGAGACTCACCACCCTGGTAACCAAGATGTAATTGAAGCTTGTTGTTTGACAATCCTTATGATACATCAGACAGAAACTGCCAGAGACAGAAAAGCTCATTTGTAAGAGCGTATCGTCTAGACGTCGAATGTTGCAGGTGAGTGTTGTGCTTTAATCACCCTACTTGTTGTAAGCTTGTTGTTAGTATTGTCAACCCTCTGTTAACTTTGCGTTAAGTCAACAATTTAGCTGATGTCACACTCACACACAGCCTTTTCTCTCTCACCACCATTTGATTAAAGGAGTTAACACTGACCGAATGGCCACATTGGCCTTAAAAGGTTCAGGTTGATTCAAAACAGTAGGTGGTGTGTTGAGCCATTTTTATCTAATGAAATGCAGGTTTTTAGAAATATTAACATTATATTAAATATTAAGACTGGCATTAGTGTCAAAGTACAGTCATATCACTTAATTTAGAGCGCAGAAAAGATGTTTATGTGTGCGATTCCTCTTACAGTCATAGTCCTCACAGTCAAATGCCCTGTTATGTGATGGGTGGAGTTTACTGGTCGCCCCAAATCCACTTTAATTGGAGACATTTTTGTACATGCCCCAGTGTTTAAGATGAGTCATTAAGAATATTTAGCCACTGTATTAAAGGAAGAAAGAGGCATGCTGACTTAAAAAAAATGATTTTTCTTATATAGAAATTGAACTGAAAAATAACCCTGGGGCACAGGATTAGACCCTGGACCAAGATTTTTCATTACAGAGTCTTTAACATTTAAAAAAAATAATAATTTAAGTGCAACAGAAGAAATAAAACAAAATGTAAAAGTAAAATGTCAATTAGTTACCAGCATCATGTCTTAAATCCAAAACATGTTGGGAAATATCAAAGACGACTTGAAAGTCACTGAAAAGTCCTGAATCTAATGAGTGGGAACCCTGTGGGAAATCTGACTTGTGAGCACACAGGCACACACAGCATGTGTAAAACAGGGCTGCCAGGGGGTCTCTGGGCATTTGCCTTTGCAAATGTGCTCCAACACCAATAAAAGCCCTGCTTCTATTTTGCATAACCACGATTGCAGGCCAATGCCACAACTGATATGAGACGATGCAACAAGCTGAGACAGACTCTGAACGGCTTCCACTTAAGAAACAAACACAACAGAAGAGAAGTGACAGCGCACTACAAATGAATGCAAACTTTGGAGAAATGGAACGGAGAAAATAATTCAATCTGCAGCCACCTCCTCCAGTCATCCAAGGAGAACTGAGCTGAGGGGAAGGCGAGGGGAGGGAAGAGGAGGAGGAGGAGGAGAGAGGGCTGAGGCGTGTGATGCCTTTCTCCCTGGGCAGGGCTAGGGTGGCAGGCGCCCAGATAAGCCGGGGCCGAGCAAAGATTAACTGCTTGGTCTGATGGAAGAGCAAAATAAAGGCAAGCCGACCTCTGATTCCCTTGGCCTCTCTGCGTGAGTGTCCTGACTCTGTGGGGACGAGTGCTGGGGATTGTGTACATTAACCATGATGAGAATGTTTAAACAGCAGCAGCTCAGGCTGAAATAAACTAATGTCGTTCCTCCTGTGAGCAATATGAGCTGTGTGACCTCTCATATCTTTTCAAACTCATCCCTTTTGTCTTTCACGTACAGTCAAACTTTTCATTTCCCATAGTCCTATGCTGCAGACTTATACAATAGCCCTGGTGGGCGCAGCACCTGCAGAGCTGGCGAACAGCTTCTCTGAAGATCACTTCTAATTGTCTGAACCCATTCAGGGTTGGGTGTTAAAATAAAACACAGCTTTCCTGGTGAAACTGAGCTGCACTGCAAGATTT
Organism: Lutjanus erythropterus; assembly: GCF_056507025.1. Taxonomy (NCBI): domain Eukaryota; kingdom Metazoa; phylum Chordata; class Actinopteri; order Lutjaniformes; family Lutjanidae; genus Lutjanus; species Lutjanus erythropterus. The sequence goes on from NC_139318.1 coordinate 28,240,657, forward strand.
ATAGTGGTCCAGTGAAGATGATTTCTTGGATCATTCTAGTGTGGTTGAGCTCAAGTGCTAAAGCTCTGTTAGCTCTGTAAAGAATGGATCTGTCCTATTCCCCCAGGCACTTTTTTCTTCACTGTCACAGAATAAATCCAGCATTGGCTCCTCAAGTAAGTTTTTTCTTTTTCCTTTTTGTGTTTGATTTGTCAGTTGTATACAGCACAATACTACACTTGACTTTTCAGTAATTTGGAAAAGGTTTATAATGCAATAAATACTGATAACTGATAAACTACCAGTGATTGGTGCCATAATCAAACTCATGACTCTTTTTCTGTGCTTTCTCGGATGAAAAAATAGATTGCCTTTAGAAAATCAGATTATTCAAATATTTACAGACAACATTATCATCTCCAACTAAAAGCATCAGTTTGTCGAGGTCCAAAAATATAGTAGGAGATAGGGAAGATTCTGACTAGCTGCACACAAACGTGGTTCAGTAGTATCCAGGTTACTGTAGTCAATGTCACCACATTCTCTAAATTCTTTTCCTTCATTCAAGTTGAAGAAGTTCCTTCATCCAGGATGTAGGGTTAGTCTGTTGTGGGGTGATACTCTCAAAAACCTCGGAACCTCATGATTTAGAAAATCTCCTCCATAAACCCATGTTACAGCTGTGTCTGGAAGACTGTTGCTAACTTTGGCTGATGCTGAAAAGTATTTAGTGATTTTTTCAAAATGCGGTGATCAAACATGGTTTTAATGCTAATTGAAATTTTAAATGGTAATATTAATCGTCCAGAATTTTATTGTGAAACCGATAATCATTTCATCCCTATTATGCAGCGCATTCACATGAGATCAGTCTGCATTTTGCTCTAATTTACTGACATTATCCCCTGGATATGTCTGGGCTCTGTTGAAAGATAGAAAATGTTCCTTACCACATGCTGCCAATGTCATGCATGTCAATCATCTCATCAGCTTTCACAATTTTGCTCTTCTGAAGGATGTGAAATTAGTCTTTCTTGCAAATGGGTCTCCCTGCACTCGTGAGAGACGAGCCACTTGAATTTGTACCGAAAATGCTGTCATAACTTTGATTTTCATAATTGCCAACACAACTTCCATATTTAAAGCATATGAAAAAGCATGTGGAAAACAAAAAAACTTGGAAAAATAGAAATATGACCCCAAATCACAAAGATGCCAATTTGCATGAGACTAATATTATCACACGACCTCTACATTTGGTGGAATTTAGAAGGTAATTTGTGGTAGAATTTTAACTTTTTTTACTTTACAAATAATGGACATGGCAGATTGCATGGGACGACCTCCATAAATATTGCAAATTATTAGAGGTCCCCAGGTAATACCAATCCTGTACGAACAACAGGCTAAAGAATTAATCTGTCTGTCTCTGTGTAAGGTCTGCAGTAGAGAAAGAATAACTTAGTTTCTGTGGCCAAAACATAAAATCTGTTTTGCTGATAGATTTACATAAATTTGGTGTTATTTCATGTGTGTGTGTGCATGTGTGTATCTGGTTATGTAAGAGCGCCATACTGAGAAAACAGCCCCTGTTCTTCCAATCAATGGCCTGTCAGGAACTAACAGCTCCTTTTCAGGACACAAGCCCCTTATTTGCCCTGTCCACTCCACGAGGAAGAGAAGAAGGGGCTCGTTCAAGCAGAACCCGGCTCTCCATCTCACTGGAATTAAAGCTTCCTGGGGGTCAGAGGCAGGCTATGGATATCAGGCCAGCATTCAGATAGGGATTATTTACCTCACCACCAACAGCTACATCGCCCACAAGCAACATCCGGCCTCCCACTCGTGATCAGGTTCAAAAGAAATACCTTCTCACTGACAAACAGCACAAATACCTCTATTATTGAACCCAAATAAGCTTTAAAAACCTTTAATTTATACAGGTGATGTGTCATTTCACTGCAACATAGATTTTTATGCAAAGAACCACTCAGGCAGATTAATTATAGGTAGGTAAAAGGAGCCTTGTTTCTCCACCTCTGCGGTCTGTAGCCACAAAAGTTTGCACATCGACCTTCTCCCATGGGAACCATTTTGCTATATGGCCTCTCAGCTGATGATGCTGATAAGAGGGAGCTGGTGGATAATCGCTGGGATGAAGAGGAGATAGCAGGGGTGGAGGGGTCTGGTAGGGGATTGGAGGTAGGGTGGATTTTGACCCGCTTAGAACAGTGAACCAAAATGCCATATTTTACTAAAAAGATCATTTTTTCTACAAAAGGGTCTCACTAGGAGAGGCGGATGACCACACTGTGCCGTTTTGTCATTGAAAAGACAATTTTCTATTCGAACAAAGCACTATTTCTGCGCAGTGCTTATTTCATTTTTTTCACTACACAGCGGTATAACATATTTTATGTTTGATTGCTGAGGCGTTTTTCAAAAGCCCCTTTCATAAAAATGATCTTTTTCAATTGTGCCCTCTAGGAAAGCAAACAACGAACAGACAAGAGTACCACCAATTGAAAAAAAAAAAAAAACAACAAAAAAGAACGTCTGCGCTTTAGCACAGCGATTCCTGATTCAAGTGTCTCTATCTCTCCTTTTCTCTTCCCTCTCTGCACATACAAAATCGCACATGGGAGACCAGAAATATATGTTTTATGCAGCTTGGAGAGACGGCTGCATAAAAGCACAAAGCAGTCATTTCTATTCATTTGTCTCTCGCTGACGGGGAAATGAAGGAGTGAAGCAGATGCTATTGCTACGTGAACAAGTTGCTTAAACACAGAGAGCATTTTTTTCCTTTCAAGAAGAAGTTGGATAATTAGATGCTGAATCAAACCCCCCCCCCGCCACTTCCTGCCTGGAACCCATATTGTCACTCAAATGAATGATTTTGTGTGAGGCAGGAACACGGCAAAAAAATATAAATCTTCTGCTGTACACTGACATTTGTTTAGGAGGGAAAAAAGGGAGAGCAGAGTATTCAAATGGGGCTGAAAATGGTATGTTCAGAGCTAAAATAAATGTGTGCATTGAAGATATGAAGAAAAGTGCTAGAGGCAGCGTGCTGCCATGAAGCAGATCAGGTTCTGACATTTCGTCGAATGTGAAATTCTGCCAAGGAACAGTGGGTGGGATGTTGTGACCTTTATCAGTGGGAGTGATAGAATGACCCGATACTATAGATAGAATAATCCAGAGATACAACAATCTGTTTTTACAACACGATACTGCGACCTATCCCGGTGCGTGTATGTGTTTGTAATGACCTCCCACTCTGTTTATGTGTGTGTGTGTGTGTGTGCGTGTGTGTCTGTGGGTTGCTGACCTTCTGATGCATCTGTAGTGGGCAGCAGCAGCAGAGTGACGCTACCGCAGGTGTTTGTGAGTGCACAGGTGACTTCTCCTTTGAAGGTTAAACAGGCGATGCTTCAGCAAATTCTCTCAAGGCTTCCAAGAAGTTAGTCGGCCATACGTTGAAGGTAAGTGTGTCCATTCATATGTGTGTGTGTGTGTGTGTGTGTGTGTATGTGAGAAGTGTAATAGCTTTGCTGCAGGTTGTAACAGATGGTTGCTAATGGAAGTTCATAGATCTGAATGACAGGGCCAGGGGATTGGGGAGGAGATTATAGAAGGGGATGTGTGATTCAGTGCATGTGTGAGTGTGTGTGTCTGTGTGTGTGCGCACATCCATGTGTTGGAGTGTTTCTACCTCTGTGTACCCATGCACAGTTAGTGTGTATACCACTAAGAGAGTAGACCAACTAATGTTTCTTGTCCTTGGGTAAAGGAAGATGAATTTTAAACAGAGGTTTTAAGCCACATTAGAAGTGTAGCTTCAGGGAACAAAATCTGACTGTCTGTCTTTCAGTCAGTCCATCACTTACGTCCAGTCTGAAATATCTCAACACAATTAGATGGATTGACACGACATTTTGAACAGTTATTCACGGCCCCCAGTGGACGAAGTCAACTGACTTTTGTGGTCCCCTGACTTTTAATTAAGCACCACCAGCAGACCAAAGCTCATTTATCCAGTGAAATATCCCATAATCTACTTTACGAAAGGCCCATTCAGACTGCTGCACGGTAACCAGCCTGACAACTGCCCACCTTCAAGCGTCTGCTGCCGCTGTGGTCCAAGGCTACAGGCAGAGAATTCCTCAAGAGTCCACAATACATATACTAGCTTGCAGATATCTGTTTATGAATTTGTACAAAAAAGCCAGAGGGAAAAGAAACATGGCTCCTTCGTGCAAATAATTACCCCTAACAAATTAGGCTTCAATCATTGGTTCCACAATCTAATATTCATGGAGAATGCTTTGTCTTTCCTTGTACGTGGCTGGTGCTGTGTCCTACAACTCTTCAGCATTACCAGCTCCTCCATGTTTGCTTCTCCCTGATCTGTGATGCCTGCTATTTCTGCAGTGCCCGCCCCCTTCTATTTGATTGGCCAACACTAGGCAGTCACTGCCAGAGGTCCAGCACTGTGAACTCTGAGTGGCAGAGCGGCTGAGTTTTCCCCTCACTGAAATGACAGGAGGAGGTGAGTTACTATGTGACGGTGTGAAATGGCCTTTAGGGTTCCCAGATGATGTATCCTTAATGACTTAAGTGAGTGAAGTGTCGCAACTATTGGATGAACCGTGAGCCGTGAACTTTGGTACACACATTAATTTTCCTTCTAGGATGAATTGTAATAACTTTGGTTTAACCTACATCCATTATCAGGTCAAAATCTTAATTTTTCAATACATGTTTTTATGACCAAATACTGGACATATCTAGAGCCATTCCCTCTTTAATGGTCATCAAACATAAATGCCAAAACCTCCTTCAGGACATGAAGTTTGAATGAACAGTCCAAGACCTTAAAGGCATATATACGGATGGGATCTCTCAGAACTACACTGACAGAAATTTGCTATGCTTTTGCCAATCAGTGCACACTGCAAAGTTGTAAAGTTTTCTCCTCTATTTTTACCCAAGTAGAGCTCGGCCTACTTCCCCTGTTCTTCCCTGATGGGACCTGAGAGTTATAACTGCCTCTCCAAAGGCCTACAGGAAATGGAAAACCAAATTACTTTGTTAGATTCCCACACTGGTGGTGGTGGTGGTGGGAGGGCTCGGGTTGTAATATGTAGCTATGTCTTCTACAACAGTATATACAAAATGTTTCATGCATGTTAAAGTTCTGACTGGTGATTGGGTTCATTAGTTATTCAAACCATCTGACCTCCCCACAGCACTGCTCAGACACACTCATTATGAAGCCCTTGTAATTCATTAAGCTCCCTAAATGAACACAAGCCATACTGAGGAGTGTTCGCTATTACTGAGAGGCATGCTGAGCCTCGGGGAGGTTAATACTAAGTGTGTGGATTGAGTTTTAATGGTACGACGACGGTAGGGTTGGACGTTAACCACTGACATCAGAAAAAAATGATGTGTTAGAAGAGTGAAATGAAACTGAAAGAGTGTAAACAGATAAGATATGATGAGATAGTTTGTGTCCACGCAGATCTCACTTAATATTAAAGGACCAGTGTGTAGGATTTAATGGCATCTAGGTGCTGAGGTTATAGACTCCAACCAACTGAATACTAGAGGTGCCATGATTTCAATTGATCCTTCATAAATCCCGACCCTTTTTGCTCTGTGCTCCAGTAAAAGTTTAGCAAGCTTGATACCTGGCATAACCTCGATCAACTGTCTGCTGTCCTGTTTCAGGTAGCCTACGCAGACATGCTACGTGCTAGGGTCATGTGAAAACCAAATTAAGAAGACGGTTAAAAGATGTGGCTGGGGGACCCATAACAGTGACATATAGTCACAAATTAAGTTAGCTGATGTTAGCAAAAGTCTAGCTAACTAGATTGCTCATGACAATTTAATTGTTGTTGCAATCGTAGATAGCTATTAGAACTGTTATCTGAGCACAGAGTAAGAAGGGGCAGGACTTAGGGTCAATGTGTGTCTGGTGTATGTCCAAAGAAAAAACAAAATAGTAATTCAAAGCTGACACAGTGCAGCTTCAGTAACCTGCAGTTGCTCTTTTCTTGATGACAACTGTCAGGGCTAAAACTGATGATCTGTTAATCTTTACAAATTAAGACTCTTTAGTTTAACAATGGCATAAATGTCAGTGCTATCAAAACATGTGTTTGAATCGAAAATTTATTCAGATCAAAACCTTACACAAGAGAGTCAAATCAAATTGTGAACTGGAGAATCATGGTACCCTAACTCAATATCGCTCAACACAACCTCCCCTTCCAAGCATGTGGGAGAACCTATGGTGGCCACGGGAGGCCCTCTCTAAAGCCAGTGTTTGGTTTGTACCTTCTGGGCTACTGTTGCAGTGCAACATGCAGGACTCCATAGAAGAGGACTGACTCCCTCTGTAGATACAAACAGCTTATTGTACAGTAATGAATACACAACAAATCTAATTTTCAAGTGATTATACACTCATGAAAACATACGTCTATTTCTATTAAATTTTACCAGGGAATGCCTGTAAACTTTACACACTGGACATTTTAGTGTTTATTGTGAAGTAAAATAACCAAATAATGATAGTAAATAATTCAGATATGAAGAATACACAAATACCTGGAATTGAATAAACTTTTATGCTAGAAGACTACTTTAAGCACGACGTAATGACGATCATAGCATACACACTTCCACTTGAATGAGGTGTGAGTGGAGCGAGGCTGCAGGGAAATCTCGCTCCCTCTGAAAGTGAGAGACAACTCCTTCATTTGTCATCACTTCATGCCAACAGGAGGGACATAATCACTTGCTGCCGGTGGTGTAATTCATTGTGTGCACACCAGCTGCTGTCGTACTGCTGCTGTTGGGAACGACAGAAACTTAGAATTCAAGTGATTTAGAAAGCTCGGCAATACCTTTAAGAATCTTTTTTGAAAGGAAGAATACAGTATTTGTTGATTTACTGCCACAGCAGGCAACATACAACACAGCACAGCACTGGATAACTAACTGAAAAGTATCGCCAGCATTAACATCAGTAACCGGACCCTTGTTAGATACAAAGACAGAGCGTCACTTCAACTAATCCTCCAGCTCTAGTACACTCTACCACTGAGGGCCTATCCAGAGCCGAGTGACATCTCTCAGTACTCACAACAGCTTCACAGTGGTGTGTTAGGAGGGAGCCTCGTTTTTTAGGGCTGGTGGCCCTTTAAAAAGAATGAGGGCTAAATTTAGCTGTTATAAATTGGTTATTTGTGCCGGATGCCTGTTCAATTAAAGCCAGTCACTGAGGCGTCTGAGATCTCGCTGGGATGACGACTCAAGTCATCAACCACACACTCCAAGGAGGTGGTTATACTCCCAGTGTTACGGCAGTAACAATAATTAAACTGTTGATTTCTTGTTGGTTTTTGGGCCCACCATTAAGAAATAAGCGTATGAATTATGACTCATCATTAAAATGAACAACTACACACTTATTGGCTTCACATTAATTATCCAACCGCTAAATGATCAAAGCTGCATTTCTCTGACAGAGACAGTTTTGTTGAAACATCAGTCTTCATCCTGATAAATATGCATCAGAGTAAAAAGCGTGTGAGCAGCTTCACCTCCTTTTTGTCTTAGGCTTTTTGTAAGCCAGCACCTCATCAACCGCGTGTCTTGTTTTCACTCCACTTCTTCAAAGCTACATTTCCCTTGCAGAAAACAGCGAGCGAACTCAAAAAGAAGTTACTTAACATCATACAGCCAGTTCTCCGGTGTTTGACAAGGGTTGACAGGAGGTTTTTTTGACCACTCAAACAGCTGGTGCAGCTCTGAGGTGGTCATACAGACATCAAAACTATTAGAAGTGTAAACTGATAGTTGTCGAGTTACAAAAACACATAACAGTGAGGGTTTTTTTCTCCCTACAAAAATGATTATTTAGCTGTACTCTCTCTGTCACAGAAAAGTATACAAAGCTGTCAGAATGACTGACTTAAAAACGAGGCCACGAGCAAGCAAAGGAAGTGCCTGACCGACAGCCTGCTGCTACCACTTTACAGTTTGATAACCGCTCAATGTCAGCTCTAATTCTCTCAGTTTCTACTGGGAATTTTCAGATGCCATTTGGCAGGAGCTCAGTGCGAACAGGTCAGGATGTTCACAGGTGAGTAGATCCAAATTTTCACACCTGTGCCGACACATGTGCGCTCACACCCCTTTCAGCACGCATGTTGGCTGTGCGTGCCGCGCGCGAGAGTCACTGTCTCAATGAATTAGTAATGGATGTAACGTGATGACAGATGACTCGCAGCGGCCCGTCCCTCCCCATCCCTGACCCGACTGTGTCGTCTTGGTTTCCATGGTCAGGAGGAGACGGAGGCCCACGCAGTCTGATTGATTAATTCTGTCAAGCACACTTTTGCTGTCCCTGCACAGTGTCCGGTCCGAGCTCTCCTGCAATCTCTCACAATCACTATCAGCATGACCGCAAAGTCACAGAACATCTCCGTCATTCTTGAAAGAGAACCTGCCCACTGTCCACCATTTTCTTCAATTCACTGGATGTTCTTCTCCAATCAAACAGGACTACCTATGTCTCATTCGTAGCTTTAAAAGTGTCTTACTACACAATATATCATCAACCTGGGTGTGTTTACTGTACTACTTTAGACAAATGAACCCTTTGTCTCAAGTAGTAGGGACTTCTTATGCACTGAATCACATGATGTCATGCTAACAACAACAGTCACATCTGGGTAGACAACTGGCAGCTGATTTGAATTGCAGTGATATGTAAAATTAGTAAATGTGTTTATTTCTTTTGTCATATTTATCTGTAACTGTAACATTTAAAGACATATAGTTAAACATAGTGGTCCAACCTATCTGACATTTTGCTGTGTTTATTTCATGTATCGACTTGCTTTGGTAGTAGCATTAATAAACCAAATCAAGCCAACACCATCATCTCACCACTTCTCAAACAAACTGTTAGTTTTTAAATTAGTTTTTTTGTTAGTTTTAAATAGTTTGTAAATTAAGTCTTCAACTTAACTTTAGTGAAAGCATAAAATGTGTATTTTAGATGACTGAGATGATAACATCATGAAAACATCATAAAACATGTTGCTGCCATTAAAGTGTATGTATGTGGGGGTTCTCAACCAGGAAGTTATTGTAAACAAACATTATGATTGGTTCTTTATTGTTCTAAAACCAAACAGCAATTAGTTTTTTTTGATTTGGCAAATTTGACTAATCTTAACTCAAATTCATATCCGTATGTTCATTATAAAGCTTCAGCCAGCTAGCTTAGCATAAAGACTGGAAACAGCTAGCCTAGCTCTCTAATGAATAAGAATCCACAAACCTGCACTTTTTAATTAGACTAATTTATAAAAGTGTGATTAAATACAAACTAAAACTATTTTTTTTAGTTTTTTATGTTATACAATGAATGGTTTAAATAGTGGTACATTCTGTTTAGACTACAGTATGTCTTTACTGTTGTTCATTTGAGCAGGTCTAGAGGTCTATTTTTGTTTTTTGTTTTTTTGTTTTTTCAGCTTCCCAGTTGTGTTCCTTATATATTAAAATCTTAACAATCAAATTTTTGTCAAAGTGCTTATGTTTTAGCATCAAACTGCTATTTTCCCGAGTCTTTATAAAAATGATTTTATCTGTGACCTCACGTAGGTTTCTACATTATTACGTTACTACATATAAACCCCACCAGGTTGAAGGTGTTATAAGAGGATTCTGGAGAAAGGCAGTTGATTGCTGAGTCTCATTCCCAGGTCATCAAATACAGACACTTTGGGTTGGTGGCTCTAATGGCACAAAGGGAATGAGACTCAACAATCAACTGTCTCTCTCAAAAATTGCTCACAGCACCCTTTGAGCAACCGATGTCACTGTTTTTTGCGAGTTTTCATCTGGGGAAAAAAAAAAAGAAGAAAAGAATGGAAATATGTGTGAAAATATTGTTTGCATATTGTTTCAAAAGCTAAATGTTTTGCTACTATGATTGTTGTACAGTATATTTTAACCAGGCACCAGGGCTGGAACAAGTAATAATAGACCTCAGGTGTGAACATCCCTGGTACGACTACTCTAAACATCAGTTTCACCTCTAGTCTAAAGATATTTGCTACACATCTGCCATCGCTGTGATGCACACAAACCAGAGTGAATCATATCTATTTATATGGGTCAATCTTTCTTTTCCATAGTGGTGGAGTGAACCACAGATCTCAGCATGCACACTTGTTTAACTAAAAGGCCTCTGTGCGAGCAATGTTCTTCCTCTCTATTGTGTCTGCTGTTCGCCTGCTGCTAAGGTTTCCTCACTAACTCGTGTTGCTCGTTGGTATATTCCTCGGCTGTATTTTGTAAGAATATTAAACCAGGCCTCATGGCTTCACCTTCCTACCTCATCTCCATGGTTTGACCCTGCAACCATTTCACTAACCAACCCAGTGGAGTGCTGGGTGTGTATCCATCAAGCTGCGAGCAGCCCAGAGGCAGCCATCCTTCAGCCTGTAAGTGGTATTGGGATAGTATTGAGATCTGTGTAATTGGATTAGACCAACCTTAGTCCCCTCTCTATTCCACCAGTCCCCTCTGTGAAATCATAACTTAAGAGCTTTGACAATGGTAGTTTTGCTGTGCAGCAGCTGATGGGAATGTAACATGATCTCTGTCTGTAGCTCGTGGCCTCATCTTCCCTCCCCGAGGCTGGAAAATCCCAGCAGCGGTCTGACTGACAGCTCGACTCTGCCTGGCTTTGACTGACAGTGAGCGGGATGATGTTCAGGCTCAGATGGTTCTGAGGGGCCCAACTGATCTCAGGCCTCTGTGGCGATCATATGGAGCATCACAAAGAGGAGCGCGGGAAGATAGGAGGGCTCAGATCAGACTGGGAGGTCTATCACACCTGTTTGGCTTTATACACATGACAGGTTACATGGAGGGCTGTGTTCTCTCTGGCTGCTCTGGGTTAAAAGGCCTGTCAGACAGACGCTCTTGTAGCATCGCTCAGGTGTGAGTCTGTTGCTCCGATAAAACACACGCACAGAAAGACTCAATAAAAGTACAAAGGAGCGCTCACAGACTAGTGCTTGTGATGTACATAGAGTACGTAAACAAACACTCACTGAGCGGCATGTACTAACCTCTCAACCACGGGGCGTACTGAGGAGTAAAACCAAATAAACTCAGTTCATCCACCTCTTTGAAATGACGAAGACAGTTTACTCATCTACTTTTAGATCGACTGTAGTTAACGAGAGGAAACAAGGTGAGTAAAGTCCTGTTTACCCACAGTTTACCCGTCTTTGTATTGACCACCGTCCTGCTAACATGACATGAGACAATCAAGTAACAGAGTTGATGCAAGTTTATCCCAGTGTGTATCATTACATTATTTCATTCTGTGGCTAGGAAGAAACTGATCCCTACTTACGTTTTTAAGGGTTATTCAGGGTTTTGCAGATAGTATTGATTATCAGATACCAGTTTGCTAATCTTCCAGAGGTATTAAGTGCATTAAGTGGTACAAATAGTAGTGTGAGAGATATTTTTGTATTAGAGAAAGAAAAAAAGTTGAAAATGATTTATTTTACAGGTCCGTCAGTTCCTGAAAATTTCCTAAATTATTTCCTAGAGCAAACATGTAAATATGAATTTATTATTAATTTAGCATTGTTACAGTTGGGAATCAAGAATTGATTCCAAATAAGAATCAAATCCAATTCTTTGAAATTATGATTCTGCTTATTGATTCCTACAAAATCAGGTGAACCCAGACTTTTTTTTTTTTGACAAAAATGGTAATTTTACCTCACAGAACATCGGAGAGTTGCTGTTTACTGCAGCCGCAATCCATGGCAAATAACATTAGTTCGGACCTGAACTAACCCTTAAAAACAACAAAGTCACACAATAACACAAACAAAGGAGTCTTGTGTCTTTGAAGCGAGCAAAAACAGTGGCTTCAGGTCACTGTCGGAAAAACCCTGTCTGACGTCAAAGTAAGGCAGTGAAAATATTCTAAATATAGCATACAGTGAAACAGATACAGATTTTTGGTTGGTTTGGTTAGTAGTTTAAATACATTATGCTGCTGTCCTCGTCCAGAGCAGTGCATTGCTCCAGGACTCCTGAGAGACACTCCTGAGACATAAAACAGACTTTTTTTGAAGTAGATTTTTTTTTTTTAGTTAGTTAGTTTTGTGAATGTATAATGAGACATTGAAATCAGATATTATACGTGTATTTTTACTACTTCTTTTTACTAAGCTATAATTTCCTGAGGCTTTAAGGACAAGATGTGTATAATGGAACTTGCACAGAATATCAACACATACTTGAGGCATAAACAGTAACCTGATGGACTGGAAAGTCACCTCATCTACCCTCAAATTAATTTAAAAAAAAGAGTCCAGGTGTCAGCTGCAAATCACTGGGCCACTGAAATAAGCTAAAAATTTAAAACATCAGAGGAAGCTTTTCCTGAATCATATTTCAACCTGCCTGCGAAAACAAAGAGGTTTATAAAGTGTCCGGCGGCAACATGCAAGCCTGTCAGCCTACCGGGGTTTGTGTTACATTTTAATTTTGGCACCGACCGTAGAATCAGATCATTGTTTGAGAAGACGGCTGAAGCCAGAGGCAAGAAAAGGAGAGCAGACAGGGACATGGAGTGGAGGAGATTAAGACAAGGAAGGAAAAAAGAATAAACAGGGGGGAGGCTTTTGACAAAAAAAAAGTAAGTCAGCTTATGCCGTTTCCATTTTTAGGGTGAGGGGAACATTCATTGCATTATGAATTATAATTTATGGATATTTAGTTAGACTTTTTTTTTTATAGTGGCTGTGTGAAATCAAGCATGTATCAGTGTGTTAGTTGGCTGTTATATCCACACATGCAAAAACTCTTTCCCAACTGTTGCATGCGTCCTGTTCATTGCAGGAATAACGACAGCCCAGACAGGCAAACAAAAAAAATCCTCACCTACCAGATTTGGGTTTTTTTTCCCCAACCCTTTAATAACAGTACAAGCAGAGCATTTAAATGATTAAAATGTGCTGCTAATTTAGGAATTAAGGCTAAAGCAAGTAAATCCAGAGCGCTGAGAAATGCTTCCCTCCCCACTTTATATCAGTAACTGAGCATTTAGAGTCAATGTGTATTTTCTCATTAGTAATATAAACATGAATTACAGCGAATCACCCCGAGCAGTATTTAAATAGGTTGCAGAAGAATAATTTCTTCTTGCATGCCTGTGCGTGTGCACAAACACACACACACACACTTTTCCTCTTTTTTAAACGTGTGGCAGGGAATATTTGGGACTAAATAACCATTACAGGGGGTAGAAACAGGCTGGAATATAAAACGCTGTCAATACTGCGCTGAGCCGAGTTTGAGACCTTCTTATCTACCGGCTGCATTAAGACATGGCTTTCACTTTTCTCCCTGTATGAATAATAAGTCCATATGAATTTCTCTCGCCTACAGTCTTGAATTTTTAGTTTTAGTTGGAAAAAATATATAAATCCAAACCAGCCTAAATGAAACATATTAACTTGTTGCATACTTTTTGTTAAGGTTTGTATTCTATAATGACATAATGACTCTTCATTTCTTTGCTCTGCTCGTTCTCTTTTTGCAATTTTATCATCTGACTCTCTTTTCCTCTCCTGTCTGCTTTCTTCTTTTGATTTTTTTTTTTTACTCAAACTCTCTCTCCCTCCAACTCCCACCCCACCCCTCCTTCTACCCCCTCTCTCCTTCCCTCCCGCTTGCTGCTCATTTTTAAATCTATGAATTTCTGAACATCATTTTCTTGATTTTTCCACGCCCCAGGGAGACATTCTCATTCCAGCCCTTCTCTTTTTTCACCTCATTTCCTCCCTCCTGAGTGAATCTCCCAGACAGGATGTGAGGTGACAGTGTGGCCCATGGAGGTTAGGTTGGGGGTGTTGTAGTGTGTGTGTGTGTGTCTGTGTGTGTTTGCGGGAGGTGAAGGGAGGTGAAGGTGGGGGTATAGTACAGCCTCCCTCTCATCCAAAACACGGGGGTGTAGGGTCAGTGCCATTCCAAATCCAATCCTACACATGACCACAGGAGACTTACAGTAACGCCTTCTTTCCTTTTAGTATCCAAGCTGTTGAATTAACCGTGCCTTTGAGAGGCTTCTGCTCTTTGGCATGAATGTGCCGCATCCCACAAGACCTCATGCTCGTAAAAGATACACACTTCTGCCCCTTTATAAAGCTTCAGCTGTGTTGCAAAATGTCAGCGCTTTCACTTTGAGTGACCATATGTGGCCAGAAACAGAAGAGAGGAAGAGTGGACAGTCCCTAGGGCGCGGTATGGTTTAGAAATTTTCAATACCTGTGTCAATACAATATCTTGGCTTTGATACCAGTTACTGAAGTATCCTTTTTTTCTATACCAATTTAATAAAATTCATGTTAACAATATAAAGAGTCAGGTAATGAAGGGCTCCCTGAGAAAATTTTCTTCAAATACGCAAGTGAGCCAGATATCCAGGAGATCCCTGAGTGGCTGATCAATTATTTTGTCTACATTAAATTATGACATGACACACAGCAGTGGAGTGAGGAAGGTGTTTGTGGTACTGGGAAACAGTGGCAGAGTGAGACCTCTTATCTTCTCTGTTCTAAAGAGAAGCAGGCCCGGGTCTGACAAACATCCATCATGTCAACTAGGGATATTGATGATTAATCATTAATCAATTAATCGGCATTAAGAATTTAACCAATTAAAAATTAATCCATCATCAATCAATAATCTAGAAATGGCAGTAATTGTGCATCATCTGACATTGTTTTGTCTGGTGGAGGCATTTGTTGAATAAGAAAACTTGGACTTTAAAAAAGAGAGTTTTATATCTTGTTACTTATTAATAATCAATTATTTCATTGTTTGCATTTGTGGTGAATCAACTCAATAATGAGCTAACAGGTTAGCTGCACTTGCTGGCTAAAAAGCAGCCCAAAGTTTACTTAATATTAGTTATCTGAGCAGATAAGCAGCTGGTGATAAAAAATAAATAAAAATAAAAAATATCCCTGTCTCTGGGCGTAACACTGTGTTTTTCCTGCATGACGTGTGATGTTAGACTGCCAGTCATCAGTATTATTAGATGCTGGTGCTCGTTGCCTAATGTCTCAGTGACACTGATCTGAGGTATTACAAGACATTTTTCAATACTTAGTAGGACTGAGGCAATTCCAGCCTTGATCCTAAAATAAGGCACTATATGGATGAAATTCAAATTATAGTAGAGGGGCAATTTTTTAAGAAAATAAGTTCAATTTCTCTGATTCCAGCTTACTAAATGTACTAAATGTAAATGTTTTCTAATTAACTGATTGAGAAAATAATCTATAGATTAATCAACACTGAAACTAATCGTTGGTTGCAGCCCTGAACTATACCTCACACATACTCTGCACACACTGAGACTGCTACACATAAAAACACGCAATTTTTTAGCTGTCCTGAATATTAAAAAATATACAAATCTGCATGCAGGGTAAAGTTTGAATGTTTTAAAAGTACATTACAGCCTCCACAATTTCAGCGTATGTGCGCCACTCAGGCATGATCACAGTGATTAAAATGAATCAGTGTTTGTGTGTAGATGTGTGTGCAGGTGTGTGTGTATATGTGGGTGGAGATAATGAGAATCACCAAACTGATTAAAAGGAGTGTCTCACCGCTGTTGTGAAAAAAAAAGAACAAATTTATCTTTAAATAGCAATAAATATAAATTCTAATCAGGCAATTTGTGAATTATATGCTCTCATCTTGTCCCGTAATTTTTAGTGTGAAGATGATTTGAACAAAACCAACTTGTGCTCTGTTAGACTGTTAAACGGGGGATAATAGGTTGATTTTAAAGTACACTTTTTCAGGATTAGCACAAATGCTCCTTTATGTTATCTCTGGCTTTTAAAAATTAAAAATTGATTGTGTATACTTTTCTCATTTCCCTCCTTGTCACTCGTCTCCCCTGCGTCTGTGTCCCCCCACCTCTTCTTCTCTGAAGGGTTAGAGGTTCCCCACTGTGAGAGCAAAACAAATTTCTAACTAATCACAGGACTGTCTGAGCATAACAGTGGTAATAATTATATCCCAAAACCCAGGACATTGAAATGATAACCTCTGAAATAACCCATCTTCTCATGCACCACCCAAACTATCTTTCAGAATATACGCCTCCAACATTAAACAGAAAAAAAAAAAAAGTCAAAACGAGAGCTGGCAAAAAATTATAAAGATGATTATCTCCATTTTTTGTCATTGACAAAATATAATCGGCTTAAAATTGTATTTCAACTACAAAGAGGAATTACACTGCTTTCTACAAGAGTTCAAACTGAAGGAATAAAGTTGATCTGCTTCCATCACCCATTTGTGTGTGCATGTGGAAACGAAGTTATACTAAGCGAAGAAAGAGAAGAGGACTGCAAAATAAAAATTATGAGATGACAGCTTTTTCAGAGTTTGCAGAAAATCCTCAGACATGCACAAGTTTAATTATGATACTGCTGAAAAAACTGCCCGTTGTTTAGCATTATTTTGGTTAACTATGGTCTAACAAAAAACAGACAAATGTCCATCATAATATATGCTGAACACCTGTGTCAGATAACACTGGTTAATGAGACCATAAGCAGAGGAGTCTTGAAAAAATACTTTTTGAGAAGCTGAATAAAATGAAGTCCAACAAATCAGAGTTAAGAGAATTTAATGACAGAGGTATTTGCTTTTTTTTTTTTATCAACCTCTTTCCAGCAGGGGATGTTTCATGGGAGGCAGCAGGTCAACAGTATACGCTGCCTAGAAGTGGTAATGACCTACATTCCCTGAAAGCAGGGATCCTGAAGATTCATTTAAGATGTAGCTTATTGCCGCATGTTTGTCTAATCATAAATCAAATTTTAAAAGTTTAGTTTGTATATGGTAGGTGTCAGCAACCAACCAAATTACATGAAAATGAATAGCAGTTATTTTTTTAACAGTTTAATTTTCGTTTATAATTGTTGTCGGCCTAAAGAGATACTTTATGTTCTCCAGCTGTAAAAATGTGTAGTCTATACATAATATTAAAAAATGTTTTAATATCTAGTCATCACGGACTAAAGCTACAGCTCGGTGCCTTTTCCTCTAAATTTTGCTGGTAGCTGTTGTTAAGTCTCCGAGGCTGGCAATGAAAAGTAAAGAGGAAAACAGACACTTTAATAGTTGTGTCTCCAGAAAAGCTTTTTTTAAATGTATATTTGGGGCAAAATGTCTCTTTTGAGAGTGAATGTTGCAGACCTATGACAGCAGTATGTGATGGCCATTCTCGCGCTAGATCATAAAGTGGGCATGTCTGTCAAGGAGAGACTCTTGGGTACCCATAAAACCCATTTTCATTCAGATATCTTGAGGTGAGAGGTCAAGGGACCCCACTGAAACCCTTCCCAACAACCTAGCATGAATTGTTAGTAGGGATGGATATCATTAGGTTTTTATCAATACTACTAATACATGGCTGGATGACTTTTTAAATACATTGTTTTAAAAAAGAATACAAGGATCACAATTGTACTTTTCAAATGAAAGTAAATGTTTCTAGAGGAGCGACAGTCAGACAATAGCTCACTGGAAACTGGAATCTAAAATGTCAATAAAATAAATCATATTCCTGACATCTGCATACTGTGTGAAACTTAGAAAGAAAGATTGAGAGAAAGAAAGAAAGCTTATCAACGCTGCAGTCTGTCACAATTTAGCTCTGGGGCTCATTCAATACCAGGTTTCGGTAACCATCCCTATTCGTTATGTCTTCAAGCTTCAAATATCAGTACGTTCACCAGCTTTGATAATGGCGCCTGCAACAGCCTTTGAAAGAGAGTAATGTCGGATTTGAGGAGGTTAACATTTCAGTCGTGTTGTGTTTTATACATCTTGCTATAAAACACACTGCAGGTATTAACAACTTGACTTTGCAGGGGAGTCAAATGATCCACCATGTATGTGTGCATCATGCCGAGCACGTGGCTACAGTGCGTGTTTGTACACAGGTGTTACAATATGTGCAGCATCGTCGTCTTACCTCCAGGGCTTTCCTCTTGCTGTTGAGCAGCTTGGAGATGTCCCGTGCCACTCTCTCCACCAAGTCCTTGGGGTTGTTTCTCTTGATTTCAAACTGGCTCTTCTTCTCATTATAAATCTGCAGATGGAGAACAGAGGGAATCAGAGATCAGGTTACCCGAGCCATTAGTTTAATTAAGAAGATCACAGAGGAGCTGTTTGCTTATTATCAAGGTAGAACACAAGATGGTGAACATTTACTGTAGAGCAGGCAGTATGCAGCCTGCCATTATACCCATAAGCCTCAGCACTGTAGCAGAATTAAACACAGAACAGAGCCCTAATGGCAAAGCACTTAGCTAGCCAGCTGCAGTCTGGCAGTCAGGATCAAATTAAATAAACGCAAACTCAAGCAGATCCTCACTGCTGGGTGAACACCTTGCATCTCCACAACGTTAACTCCTTTGGAAATAAAACAAGCAGCCTTATTTACAGCCTGGCGACAACATAATTGTGACTTAATCCAATGAGTTGCTGAAGGCTGCCCTAAAAACAGGCTGTAAAGTCAAGCTGCTGGAGGGAATGTGAGGAAAATAATGCTGACCATACACATTTATGTTCCATATGTAAAAAATATACAAACCTAATGGTCAGATGGTTTACAAATAATAGAAGAGATGTCCTAGAAAGCTCTGTATCTAGAAAACCACAATATACTTTTGGGAATATGTCTCATAAGCCTACAAAAGGAAGAATTATATCTTTTTTAGATCTTGAGAATTACAGCATTTAAGCAAATAACTAGTGGCTGGAAAAGAAAAAAAAAAATCGGTACCTCCCAAGGTAAACAAGTGGCTGGAAACAGTACAGACAATATATGGTAAGAAAAAGGAAACCTACAAAATCATTAAGTATGAAGATCAGCACTTGGCTGACCAAACCATCTGGCATTCTTAAATATTTGTATTGGGCTCACTGTAATAAAAACTAAATATTCCACTGACAGTAACACTAACAGGACTTTCAAACAAGATGATTTTATTAATTATAACACTACTTTTATTACCATGACATGCGCAGAAGGCTTTTTCTATATAGGCCATAATAAAGGAATAAAGAGGAAGAATTACGAATCGCTCCACGGAAAGACATGTTAGTGAGTTCCACAGTGCTAATGACACCTCAGTGAACATCTTGGGCATTTAACACATTAAGCCTTCGATCATACAGAAACTGAACCAAATGTAAGCTTTGAAGATCCATCAACTGGATGCTTATTAATATCCAGAGCTCACTGAAGATGCAGACTTTACTTTTTTTTTTCTTGTTATAAAAATTTTTCTTTCCTCTAATGATATTTTCCTTTCCACACATATTTATCCTCTTTTTCGTCCTTTTTTTTTTTTTAAATGTTCTATTTTTTTCTGTGTTATCTCATGTTTGTGTCTCATCAGTTTCCCCTGTCATGTTTATCTGGGTCATGTGTGCCTCCCATTGGCTGGTGCTATTATACAGGCGTGGATACATGTTTAAAGCCCTGATGAACACTCCGCTAGCTGTTCTATTATTTGTCTTTATCCACAAAGTGATTATATACACATTACTGATGATTATTTATCAAAACTCTCATTGTATTAATATTGTGTGAAAGCACCACCAGTCATCCCTATAATATTGTTGTAACATTGAAGTATGTGGTCGAAAACATAGTGATATTTCATTTTGTCCATATCACCAAGCCCTGCTGTCGGGTTGATTAATTTACAGCAATGCATCATTTTCTAGAGGATCATCATATATGTTTGCACTATTTGAGAACAGTATGTCATTTTGGAGAAAATGTGTGGGATTATCTAAAAATATTGAGATATTAGTTGTAAGCCAGTCCTAGCCATTATAATAAAAGCTTTTTAATCTTTTACTACCTCATTGCTACGATTTATTTTTTGAGTGCCTTGATTGCCTTTCTTTCATTAAGAACAAAATGTTATTTGAAAAAAAGACGGCCTGTCTATAAATTAAGTAACAATAATATATTATATAAACAGCAATGAAATATTAAATGGATTATGTTTTGAGAATTAGTTTTTAATGAAACTTTAACGGAAAACTTTTGTGGCAGCAGCCCTATTTCCATAATGAAAAGATTAACCTTTCTTTTCTTTGCCTTTTAAATTCCCCCTTTTCTTTTTTCCCTTTCAATTATCTGTATAACACGGAGGTACATGAATGCATAGATATGTATACACTGTATATGTAAATATGTATAGACAAGATCAGCATTTTGTGTACAGGTGAAAGTTAAGTTAAGATACTATTAAGTAAAATTTTAAAAGAAACGTTTTTTAAAAGGAAGGAAAAATAATTCCATAGTGACAGTGCAAGTAGAAATTACATCTTCACTCAGAAACAGCAACTGAAACAGCAATATATTAGGCTTACTGGGGCATTTTCAGAATAAAATCAGTTAAGACCAACTTAACAGACACAGACTTTGCAAACCACAAAAAAAAAACGAGTAAGATAAATGGTTTCAGGATGCCAGAAGGGACTGGGATGTTTGGAAAGGAGGGTCATCCAGAGGCAGAACGACAGATGCTTGGACCACTGACAGGGGAAGGTACTTGGGAGATTAGTCCGCTCCCCCTGGAAGAACTGTGGAGGCTGACTCAGCGGCCCAGGCTCTCTATAGGATCTGTAGTCTACAACAGAGCACCACCGGGGGGATTACCACTTATCCTGCTGCCCTAAGACACTGCAAGACCCACTTTCACACCATAAAACCATTTTGTATAGTTCTTCTGAGGAAAACCCAAGAAAAGCCTGTTGTCGTTGAATATTTTAAAGCAATTAGTGTCTTTTTAAAGCTTAAATGCGAGGCTGAAATGCTGCATTTACTCCAGTTGAGCGTCTACTTATTCACCCTTAATTTGAGGTACTATAAACTCACTCACTAATTCAATCGATCGTTTACTAAGTAATTACACACACTTTATATTGAGTCCCTCATACACGATGATATAATGCCATACATTTCAGAGTATAATCACAATCCCACATGTTGAGCTTTAATTTAAAAGGTATACTATAAAAGATTTTCCTAAAAGTCCCCATCAATCATCTCTTATGATCCATTATAAGTATGTGGTGGCAGAGACCCTTCCCTCTGCCTTTATTATTATCTTATTTTGATGTGTTAAGGATGTTTCGGGGTATTAGCGTTTAGGCTGTGGTTTGCAGCCCCCAGCCAATAAGAATCCACAGGCTGTGAGGTCGGGACTCCATAGAGGTTCAAATCACCCACCACCACCCACTTTTTTTTAGCGGCTCCGGTTCTAGAAGTGAATTTCCCGCTTATTCATTCCATTGATGGTTCAGAAAATCCTTATATTAAGCTACAAGATGAAGCATGACCATAAAACAAGCCACTGTGAATGCTACTACTTCTTCTTAAATGTAATTTTTGACATTATAGTGTCTATATTGTTATTAATAACAGTGTTGTAGTATATTGTAGTTTGTGTACATACATTAAATTCACATTAATAGTATGAGTCATGTTACTGTAGCTACCTAACTCGCCAGCCTGCTAGCAAAACTTACTGAACAATTTACTGAAAATACGCCTGTGTAATCTGCATATATCACTGCATTTTTTTCATTTATTTAATTCCTTGTTGTCTGCTCCTACAGTTTTTGCATGTACTGCTGACCAGCTAGCTCCAAGCATTTTTTCATCGTTGCGATTTGATTATCCTCCTGGTCAGGTCACGAGTCAGTCTATCAGTGTGTCAGGGCAGGTCAGGTCCAGAATCGATTTTGAGATCAGGAGATCAGTGGGTTTGCAAAACCAGAAACATGTCAGACAGAAAACGAAAAATTACATTTTTTTTTACATTTTTAAAATGTTTTTAATATATCATATCAGTATTTTTTTTTTTTAATCTTATTTTGTCACTTCATATAGGCATATAGGATTAAAAATTGGGTTGACATGTGGCTGATGTTTATTATTATTAAAATTATGTACGACCCAAGGCACAAGACCTCCCTATTTATTATTTCATTATATAAAAAAGAAAAGGAATTGCAGGACACTTTGTAAATGAATTAGAAAAATCTTGAACTCTCTTCTAAAACAGTTAGCTAGTGCATGGACTTGAAATGAAGTGTGGAGAGCGGTTTCTTTCATTTCTAAGATGCTGATTTCAGGTTCCTGTTGTGTTCTCAGCAGAACCTGAGACTGGTGCTTTTATTAGCAGCGTTCTGTTTCTGACAGCATGCTGGCTTTTCATTGTGTATCTGACAATCAAACATCCTGACCTTTAGAAAGTTTCTCAAGTGGTCAAATGGTTTTTGTTAGAATATTTCCCTGTGTGGTTCAAACCTTCAGAGTATTAAAATATATTTGTCTCCTTTAATGAAATTACCAAAAGTCTTTTCAGGCCTGAGTAATATGACAACCATACAGTAGATTAATGTCACAGACAACATTATCTGGCAAAAACTGTCAACTACACAGCAATGAAAACTAATGTCATGCTTATAGATGATGTTTACTGACCCTTACAGCAAATAGCTCTGTGATAAGAAACTGCACAGAGAACTGCTACAATCACAGTTTGTGAGCAAGAAGAAAAAGGTTTAATATCTTTTTTTTTTTTTTACTGCCAACAATTTAACAACTTCAAGCTTTTCACTAGTGTACATCACAGTCATTCAGGAATATGCTGCTTTGTTTAAATTCTGAAAAGCAATGGTTCATTGCTTGTCCCATACTGCATGATGTGGCTAGTTGGTTTTCAGTTCATCAGTACAGCCGTTGAAATGGTCCTGAAGTATGTAAGTATGACTATCATTCCAGTTACAGTGACCACCACCAGCAAATGGAGACAAAGTTTGCAGTGGGATGAAGCAAACTTGTCTCATTTGTTGTTTTTATTGGTCTACTGTAGAGCGGCACCTTGCAATCATTATTATCGATTAATCGTTTGGTCTATAAAATGTCAAAAAATTTGGATTAAAGTGCTCATCATAGTTTCACAAAGCCTAAAGTGAAGTCTTCAAATAGCTTCTTTTGTCCAACAAACAGTCCAAACCCAAAGACTCTTAATTTACTATCACAACTGAAAAAGCAAAATAAATCCTTACATTTTTGAAGCTGGAAGCAGAGAAAAAGAAAATGGCTAAGTAAGCGAGTTAAGTACAGCCAGTCTCCTGCAGAATCACTGCTGTTTGTGGCTGATCAGTTGGCTTTGTTCACAAGGAGCAAGTTATTGTTTGATTTATCATGTTACATAAACCACAGTAACCATTGAGGTCAATAATCAGTTGTGATCTTGGCTTTCACCGACTATTTGGCGTGTTTGACATTTAATCGGTGATCCACACACACTACAACACACACATCAATTGAACCAAACATGATTAAGATCGTCTGATTCTGAAGTCTCATGATTGAATGTTTACAGACCAAATATTCTCATATTTATTCCAAAACTGCCAAAAGTGAGGATCTCTCGGTCTGTTGTGAAATATTATGTCTGTGGGATTGATGTGTTGATGTGCAGCAATTAGGAAAGGAAAACACTGGCGTCCATATGATCTGTCTCTGTCGAGCTGAAAGCTGGGCAGACAGCCAGAGGCAGTTTCCTTCCACTGGCCCACTGAGCAGGCAAACCTGGCCCCAGAAGCTCGGACCCTGCCAGCCGAGCACTCTGACGAGATTGCCTGGTGTCTTATTTTGGCCGCCCTCTGAGGGATCAGGGATCCTGCTTAGTTTCAAACAACACTTTAAACCACTTCTCAAAGTGAACTGTGAAGGTGAAATCTGCATACTCATGCAAGAAAAAAAAAGATCTTTTTAAACGTGTTTTGATGAGCGAAACAGGTGGTTCAATTCTTTGAGTTGTGTTTCTTTCATTTTGTGCTTCAGCTGCTCATCCTGAAAAAGTCATTAGTCTGCAATTCAACAGTCCATGCGAGCACACACACTCACACACAAAGGAATTAGTCATTACCCCTCAGTTCTGAATGAGAACTCAGACCAATAACCACGTGAGTGTTTGCACACATGAACATACCTGCACATACACACACATGCACGGTGACACACACCATTCTGCGTGGGCTTTTTGTCAAGGTGGAAGAAGCCATTAATGGAATCTTATTAAACCATAAAACAGGAGCGAAGTTTTCTCCGCTCCATTGACAAACTACAAACCCCTGACTCTTTTAAGCAATGCATTTTTCAAGTCGATTTAAAAACCATGTCAAATTTGTTTTTAAATCAATATTCATTCCCTTAATGTGTGGTAGTGCTCTCTGGGTCTGCCTCTCTCTGGAAGATTCATGGCAGTCTCTGGGACATTACAGGGCGGGCAGAGCCTTCTCTGCTCCGAGCTCAGAAGCAAAAACACAAAAGGCAAAGACACAGATCAATAAGACTCATACTGCTTGCAGGGATTCCAAAATATATTTTATTTGTTATCATATGCAGCGAGGTCCACTTTTTCCTTTTTTGAACCCTTTTCAGAAAACAAGGAGCTGAGGGAGTATTCTTGAGGGGAAAAGAAAACTTTCTAATGCAACTTTCATTACTTGTCCTGCACTCTCTGTCTGTATTTAGGGATTTAAAGTGATTCCAATGTACTGCATAATTGTGCAGCCTCTGCTACTACAATCATCAAACAGCCTCATTGGAAAATGCACTGCTTAATTACCTCCTCAAAGCATGGAGCCAGCAAACCATTGAGAAATTAAGTCAACCACTGTCATTGTGGCCCATAATGTATGAAAATTAGCTGCTGCAACACAAGCAAAACAACTATTAAACTGATTCATACAACGTCAATAGTTGATCCAGACAGAAAGTACAGATTAAGCCTTATTCCCCACTGACACGTATGGATTCTGTTACAAATAACCTTGTCTGCTGTTTGGGAGAGAAAGTAAAACCACACACAGTAGGCTGGACAATGACTCAATATTACTGTTAATCATCAGCACAGAACTTAGTGCCAAAATTTCCATTTTGAGATATTGCAGTTAATAGTTCTGATGTATAATAAGCATAATAAGTTTTGTCACAGTATGTTATCAAATAAGTGAACACTTTAAGATTTTGTTTTACTAATTCTGTCTAATGGCTAGCAGGAAGCGAGCCCACTGGCTTTAAAAAGAATTTTGATGAGGGAAGGAAACTGCATTGAAATTATGAGTTTTCCCAACTTTTTTTTTTTTTTTTTTTTCAGTGCCTCAGATTAGACTCAGATCAAACTGTCAAACTAGGCTGTATTGATTCTGTTATTATATTGCCTACTTCTAGACTAAAATGTTTTCAGAAACATATTTTAATGTACTTTTGTGGCCAGGCAAACCCGCCATTCCTTTATACTGAACGGACATGCAAACAAAACCACGCACTGTCCAAGTCGCACTACATCACCCACCAGTTCCACAATCTCCATGGTACGGTGCGTGCTCTGGCGACCCCTATAATGGCGAATGGCACACAAATCAAGTTTGTGGACTTCCTTTTGCTAAACAACTAAAAACACATAAAACCAACTTGTTCTAACATTTAAATACTTCAGTTGTAACATTTTATGACACAAGATATTGTACTGTGCTGCCATCTAGATTTCTAGCCTTGATATTGTGATAATTATGTCTTTGTTGCCCACCACCCAATTTACATTACATTTACACGTCTACCAGATGATAGATGGGTATCATATACCTGAGCTGGCGTGTGCTCCCTCAGTGTAAGTGGGCATGACACCAGTGTACTGTATCCACCTACACAGTTTGTTCCCCTCTCCAGTGACCTATGTCTATTGTACCACGTGCTGCCACATAAACTGCACCGGTATCAGTTTCTCTGCCCTTTAGTATGTGACCACGGATGTTTTCCTGTTTTATTCCTTTTATCACTCTACATGGACTAATAAAAATACAAAGACAGACAAATAAAGACAGATAGTCCTGTAGGGTGCTCATCTCTCTGACAGGTTGGCCATTACGAGCTCCTGTAACGGGCAGATGAGGTCCCTGTCCATTCTGAGAGAAGATTGAGCGGCGCTGTCAACCACACAGAGCTCCAGCCCAGAAGAGAAGCAGCCGGCCAATGAGCATTAGGTTGGAGGAGCACTGGGCGCAGACCGACAGCACATGGTAATGCTGGCCACGATAGGCCTGAGGAGCTTTAAATCCCCTTCAGCTAAAGGTTGGAGATGAGTGACCATCATCGCTGAAGGGCCATAAGCACATCAGCCTGCCTGAAATTATATTTGAGGGCTTTAGAGCTTGACTCACTCACAGGTAATGGGGCAGCTACAGGAGAAAAACCAAGCACTGTGGCAGGCAACTTTACTGATAATCATATGCAGTGTTTGAGCCGAGGCAAACCACTTCAAGGTGCTTGTGAAAAATAAACAGCAGCAACAACACAGTTCTATAAAAAAAAAAATCAGAGAACATGCAGAAACATGTTTATGGTTAATAAAAAAAGCTTTAAAAAAAGCTTTTATTACTTTCTTAAGAGAAAATTTAATGTAATTGTATGTATGTATATACTCAGCTGTTAAAGGTCTGTGAGCTTGTAAGAGGAGGGTGGTTGCAGGCTACAATGTCACAGCTAGGTGCCACTAAATGCTACGCACTGGTCCTTTAATTTTGTTCATTAAATTGATTTGCTTACACTGATTTGCTGTAGTCTACTACAATGTACACAAAGGCAAATAAGATATACAGTAGTAAAAATATCAGATCATTTATGTAAGTAAAAGAACCAATACAACACTGTAAAAATACTCATTTACAGGTAAAGGTCCTCAAAGGCTCTGGCAATAAAATGTGCTTAAAGTATTAAAAGTAAAAGTATTCATTATGCAGAACACCCCTGTCAGTATTCACATTTAAGTAGTATTTTTTTATTGTAGTTGATTAGTAGAGAGAAAATCTTAATTACTTTATATACTGTTGGGTGGTTTAATCTAGAAAAAAAAATATTAACACATCACTTGTTTTATATGGAAAATGTTATTGTAAAAAGTAATTAGTAAAAAGCAGCTGTGAAACAGATGTATTGGCAGTGATGTACAATATTTCACTCTGAAACTTAGTGGAATAGTGACAATGGCATAAAGTGGCATAAAATGGAATATAATTGATGACATCTTATTGTTCACAATATATCAGTAGATTTTTTTACATGACAAAAAAAAATAATTTCATGATAATGCCAATATTCCAACTTGTTGACATCATACAATTTTGCAGAGCAACAACAAGCATTGCAGAAAGTAAAAGTCACATTGCTATGGCTAGAGGAGTAGTTCCAAAAAGGTGAGCAACTTCAGAATTGTGGAGATGGTCTGGTTACAAAAGATGTAAAAAAAAACAAAACAAAGTAATATATAAGAAGTGCAAGAAGACTGTAACAACAAAACAGGACAATACAACAAACCAATTTCACCACGGTAACCAGAGGCACCCCGTTCAGTATGCAGAGAGCCAAATGTCCTACAAGGAAGAGCAACAACAACTATTATGAGTTCTAAACCAAAAATATTTTTCAGTGTTTTGTCACACTGTCAAGAATATTGTCATTGCAGAAATACCCTGACTGTCGTGATATTATTTTAGGGACATACCGCCCACCCCTTACAACTACTGTACCTAAAAATTGTAATTACGTGAAGTAATTGAGTAAATGAACTAAGTTACTCTCCACCACTGTATATAGTACCAAGATCGCAGTGTACGTCCCCACAATATGAGCACACAAGCTATCCACACTAATTTATTAATTTATTTACTTGAAAGTATGTTAATGATTGATGTTTTTTTTTTTTTTCAACTAGAAGATTATGGACATGGTTAAGTCCCATTTACATTATACAGACATGTCAGCTCTAAGCAGCGTTTTAGAAAAAAAAAAAAAAAACTCAAAGAGAAAAAAGAGTAAAATGGATGTGACTGTTTTGTGGTGCCCATCCTTTTTGTAAAGAGGAATTATAATTCATGGATTGGAAAGGCTGTGGAAGCAAATTAGCAGTGTTAATCAGTTATGCTGTTGGCTCGAGGCTGTGACGCCTGGACAGCTTTCTGTGTAGGCCTGTCATTCTCACAGGAAAAGAGGAGAGGTGGCTCTGCAGAGTGCCACTGACGGCCAATCGAACCTTCTGCTGCTAACGCTCACACAGGATACAACAGAAGTAACTATGCCAATCGCAACCAATATGCTTTCTTTGGCAGGCACGACTGTCAAGTACACACTGGAAATCACACACGCGCGCGCGCACAGCGAGACATGCAAATGTGCACGTGCACAAACTGACATTCACGCCCTCTGTGCGGCTCATACATGTCACACATACTCACATTCTCATCATTAGCCATGATGACTGGTTCCAGAGTGCCAAGCTCTGAGTGTCACTGTAAACACACAGATGGGAAGACAGAGGGTGGCGAGACTCCAGAAAATTACTGTTAAAAAGTGGTATGCAGATTCAGCTGGCTTCCAACACTCATCTAAGAGGGCCGCTGTTTTGCAAGTCAATCCCCGTCCTCCTCAACTTCAGTAACATTCTAAAAAATGTGTTAATGCTGCATAAAATTTAAAACCCAGCTCGTGTTACTGCACAAATTGGGGATTTTTCAGAATGTTCCTCCTGTCATCAACACAGCAAAATCAGAACGCTAAAATGATTACAAATGAAAAAGATTTCTGTGTGCCTCTGACACTTTGTATAAAGACTTACTTTTAAAATTGAGATTGTTTCGTAACCATCGAACTCATGGTAGAATGTTTAATTGATTTGTTTATGGACCAGCTGCGCAGGAAAAATACTGCAGTCCAAATAGCAAGTTGGAGCCGATATATTAAATAAGCTGAAATCCTATTTAATATACAGTCTATGGTTGAAGTGGCTTTCCCCCTGCAACCTTTTCCCCAGACTCGTGGGAAAGCTCTGCAGGCTGCAGAAGCGCTGCAGGACCGCAGGACCAATACAACATCATAAACTGAAAATAACAAGCAATGATGAGTCCTACACTGTAAGTTGATCAGCTGTTTATAACTGTCAATTGGCTGTCAATGTAAAGTTAAGCCTGAAAAGAAAATCTCACTCTTCTGAAAATACACACTCTGGCTGCCTGTCTCTCTGCCCACAGATTTTATTGACATATTGCTCAGTTTAACCACTGTAAACATTTACTCCTTCTAAAAGAGTATTAATCATTTCTTGCAACTCATAAACAGACTCTAACTCATTTAACAAACACTCAGCATTAATTTAAACTCGAATTACTGTGAGACAGACATATATTTCTATTCCTACAGTACACTGCTGTAGCATTATTGTCAAAGAAGTGAGTATTTCAACTCAACATTTGTTCTTAGTATCTGATGACATGTTGTTATTTTCTGGTTTATTACAATAAATATATTAGAGATTTCTCCTTTAAGGTATTAAAAGTCAATATGCATACTATTCTAGTATTATTGATACATTAACAGGTAAGCAGAACAAATTTGTTTTAGTTGGATGGGTTAGAGTATATCTTATTGGCTTTATATGCTATTAGGTGGTTCAATGTACAAAAAAGCTTCATACTCATCATGTGAAATCTTAATTTTAAAAGTAACTAGTAAAAACACTGTGAAGTAAATGTACTGTACAATATTTCTGAAATTTGGAGGCATTAAAATTTAGGAGTTAAAAAGTGGTATGCAGATTCAGCAGCTGGCTCCCAGCACTCAAATAAGAGGTCCACTGTTTTGCAAGTCAATCCTCGTCCTCCTCAACTTCAGTAGCAAAAAAAAAAAAAAAACTTGTTAATGCTGCATAAATTTTAAAAGCCCAACTCATGTTATCACACAATTCTTGGGTTTTTCAAAATGTTCCTCCTCTCATCAACACAGCAGAGCAAAGTCAAAACTGTAAAAAAGATAACAAATGAAAAAGATTTCTGTCTGCTACTGCCATTTTGGATAAAGACTTATTTGTTGACTTTTTTGCTGTGTTCGCTGGTAGTACTGATGTTCTTTGGTAGTGTTGATGTTATTGTCCCTTCGTCTGTGTCTAAGAGACAGGACTGCTTATCTCTCCGTGAAGTCAGCCACAATAGGCCGCGTCTGGCTGCTGCAGCGCGGAGGTTGACAGAGACAGATGCCACATCATTAAGGAATATTAGTGGGCTCTGCCGAGCAGACCCAGCTTCCACGGGCCCCAGGAAGAGTTCAATAAGAGAGAACACATAGGGAGCAGCAGCCCCTCAGAGGAGCTCGATAAGACAGAACACACCAGAAGCCTCTCATAGTTCAATAGGACTGGAAGCCTCCAGAGGAGTCCAGTCAGACGCAGAAAAAGCAGAAGCATTGACTGCTACTGTGAAGCTACCGTCTCAGGGAGAGTTTTCTGTCCCGATGAGACAAAGCAAAAAAAGAGACAGATGAGGCTGTCAGCAATGGACAACATGTGTACAGCTAATCTGCCACCTGCTTTGATGGCATATACTCCTGACAGTCTACCAGTGCCTGGCATTGAATCATTCCAACAGAAAACTAGAACTGCAAGCAGTTATGAACGGGGGCCAAGCCTCCCCGCGCAATCCCGGTCCCCGCGGCCCTCGGAACCCGCCGCCGCGGGCTCCTAGGGACGCGGGGCTCGGGGCGATCGCGGGGACGCGCGCCGTCGTCCGAGCTGCGGTATTCATGACCAATCATTAGGTAACTTTGCTGTCGGCCTCAGGAAGGAACCCACATCATGCGCAGCGAATTTAGGACGACTCCGAGCAACTTTTGGGAAACCTGATGTTTTTGGGTTTGTAGCGCCCCCTATTGGCCGATCCGCACCAAATTTGGCACAGCGTCTGTGGATGACCTCTGGAACGAGCGTGTTAAGTTTGAAGTCAAGAGACTTTAGTTTGACCTACATATGACACAACATGCGTTTTTTGAGCTAGCCAAAAAAATCGTTCGGTTATAATTAGCGCATTTTTTGGCGTGCAACAATTCTTTTGATAACTTTTCGTCAGACACGTTTAGACATCGTATGTGCAAAGTTTGGCGCAGATGGCGCTTAAACTGTAGGAGGAGTTCGAAAAAGTAGGTTTTGGACATGTGGCGACTTAGCGACGGCAATTTGCGGCAAAAGTGGGCGTGGCCTACGTCAGAAAATCCAGCGCTTTTCAGGGAAAAAGGCAATGTGAGATTTTTCAACGTCTCATTTAAAATGTGGAAGTTATAGGCAAAAATGGAGGGATCCCACATCATGCACAGCGAATTTAATACAAATCTGAGCAACTTGATGTTTTTGGGTTTGTAGCGCCCCCTGTCGGCCGATCCGTACCAAATTTGGCACAGAGGCTGCGGATGACCTCTGGAACGAGCGTCTTAAGTTTGAAGTCAAAAGACTGTAGTTTGACTGAAATATGACACAACATGTGTTTTTTAAGCTAGCCAAAAAATTGTTCGGTTATAATTAGCGCATTTTTTGTCGTGCAACAATTCTTTTGATAACTTTAGATCAGACACGTCTAGACATCGTATGTGCAAAGTTTGGCGCAGATAGCGCTTAAACTGTAGGAGGAGTTCGAAAAAGTAGGTTTCGGACACGCGGCGACTTAGCGACGGGAATTTTCGGCGAAAGTGGGCGGGGCCTACGTCAGAAAATCCAGCGCTATTCGGGGAATTCGGCAATGTAAGATTTTTCAACGTGTCATTTAAAATGTGGAAGTTATAGGCCAAAATGCGTTATAGCGCCCCCTAGTGGAGCACAAACGCGATTTTCGGTAGGCGGGATCTGAGTCCTATTCTACATGTACCCATTAAATTTCAAAACCCTAAGTATTATACTTTGGCAGAAATTAATTTTTTTTGTTAATCTTGTAATAAGACCCGCCCACATTGACCTGTCATGACCTCCTTGAAGTTATGGCCTCAGGGCTGGCCCTACATCGTACGGACCAAATTTGGTAGAAATCGGTGCAGCCGTTGTAGAGATATACACTTCCCATATCTCTAGCGCCCCCTAGGCGCCGACATTCGCCAAATTCAGCTCATACGCTCCCAGTCTCATGCCAACCAAGGATCTCTGATTTGGTGTCGATAGCATTTAATTTGACCGAGATATGCAAGATTTTCCATTTTTACAGCTAGCTATGGAAATTTGTTCGTTAATAATTCGCGAAATTTTCAACCCAAAAAAATTCTTTTGATAACTTTTTGTCATGAGCAGCAGAAGAGTGTATGGGCCAATTTTCGTGCAGATCGAACAAAATCCCTAGGAGGAGTTCGAAAAAGCAGGTTTGCCAGTTTTCGCGATTTTGCGAAAAAATTATTTAGGCGGAAGTGGGCGTGGCCAATTACAAAGTGACTCATCTCCATTCAAGGAATGTGGTGATATAAAGTTTTTGAATGTGCGACATACGGTGTGGGAGTTATAGGCCAAAACGCGTTGTCCTTGGTTATAGCGCCCCCTGCAGGCGTACATGGGCAGTTTTTTGCGTCTGAGGTACGTGCCGGGGTGTGGGCCAGCCCTGAAATTTGCATCGTTCAAACTTGCACGGTTTAGCCTGCAGCATGACTTTTATTGGCGGAAGAATAAAAATAGAAAATAATAATAGGGATAATAAAAATCAGAACAATTACAATAGGGTTCCCAGCACCGCTGGTCCTGGGAACCGCGTATGCCTTGCATTCGCGGTCCCCAGGTCCCGCGGGCTTGGCCCCCTAATAACGCAGTCCAGCAAGTGGTATCTGTGTGATGTCTGATGTTATATCAGCCAAATACAAGAATTCTGAAGCCTGATTTGCTTTTTTCTTCTGCAAGATTTCCTTTCAATTACTGGATTTTTATTCAGCGAATGCAACGGCACATTGACCGCTCCCTAAAACCTGCAACGGCATTGTCCAAGCTTTGCAACTGCAGCTAAGCGTGGCAAGTCTGGTGAGCTTTGGTTCTCCACGTGGCTCTATGAGAGATACTTTTCATAAGTGTTTGGAGCAAAAGTGTTAGGAATGTGAAAAACTGTGTTTATGTGCTCTGACAGGAGCTGCAATCACTGGCCTGTGCAGCTAAATAGCTTACAGTAGGAACCGAGCATTATTTCAAAGGTTAAGGAGCACATAGCTAAGAAACCACTGGGGGTCGGGGAAATAATCACTTCTTAGATGCATTACAAATCCATCTTGAGAAAACTCAATGATCAGACATTTAAAAGATTGTTAGATGTTAGAATAATCTATCCATATCATAATTTTAATAATAGGACTATCCACATCTACACTGCAATACAAGAACAATACTGTTTTCCTATTTGTTGTCTTCTAAATTGACTATTTACTGTCGAGGTCAAGTGCATTAAATGCTAGAAATATTAGACAGTCAGCAGGATATTTTTTTTGGTAGCTAGCTAATTAAGCTGACATTAGTTTAATGAAATCATTAAATTTTCCATATCATGATGCCACTGTGAATTTTTTCTCCAAGCCAAGGAAGAAGGAAAGGGAAGAAGGAAAGTGCAGCAATGAATCATGCACACCATGTTCATGATGTGCTGCTGTTCTGCATAGGTCACAGGTTACACTGCTTATGTTTATGCAACAAATGTAGCTCAACATCCCGTTGTGATCACTTTGTTACATGTCTTGAATATACTGAGCGAACAAAAATTTAAACGCAAATGTAAACTGCAGACCGCCTGCTGCGCCATCTGACCGAAGCCAATCACATCAATATGTCATCTTGCATGCCTCGCCTGTTTTGGGAACCCATTGTTTTAAAAATACAAAGATTTTTGACAGATAGAGCTGACACTATTTTTTAATGTGAACTGCATACAGTATGTGCAGGGCCAGAAAGGAAACCTTGACTTGCAGCAGTAACAGTGAGGGACAGGGAATAAAAAATGGTTAATTGATACTCACACACAGCAATGCCAATAAGACCAGCTAATACATCTTGTTAATTGTGAAATGACAGCAGGGCCTAGGAGGTTAATTTTGCACATATCTGTTGTTGATAAATGATATTTAAATGACCAAACCTGAAAAAGAAAGCCAGTGTTGTAGCAGTACATGCAATAGAAACACACATGATTCCAACGCAGCCTCAGAGGCAACACAGGATGGCACTGCCAACACAAAGTAACTCAGAGCTAGCTGCATCCGGGCACTCTTCATAGGAAACAAAGGCTGGGCTAAATATTTACATACACCCCTTGGGGAGCATTTGAGATTAGAGGGAGAAAGAAATGGAAAGATGGCATGGTGGGGCGGTAGAGTGGGATAGCTTCTGTAACATTATCAGAGGGATTGTCAACTGGTGATACAAACAGGTCTGAACAAAGAAAAACATTATCCACGTGCGTAGAACCGCAACCACACACACATGTGAACAAACACCCCGCAGAGACAGGGGTTTACACTCAGCCTTGTCTAATCTCCATGCTGGAATGGTGTATTCACCTGCAGGTACTGTAAAGGCTCATTCAAATGTAATCAGTTTATTTAAACTTGCCGTCTTCACTGCTTCATTGCATCTTACCAACATCCTGAGTGATGCGATTATCATCTTCATCCAGACTCACTTATGTCACATTATACAAGATCTGCCCAAAGTGCTTATAATTCTGGTTTTACTGACTGCCATGAATCTGAGATTCCAATCACAGAGTCAACTAGAGACGTCCTCAACAGGAAATAGATGGTGAAGCACCTACTGCAATGTCACCACAACTGCCAGATGTAACCAGCTGTGATTTGTGAAGTCCCACCAACATTAACATGACCTTTGCGTACATTGTCCCTAGCTGAAACAAGATTATCAAACTGAAACAGTTGTTGATTACTTGCAGCCCCCAGCAGTGGTTAAGAAGAGTGAGAAGCAGGGGTGTAATGATGCATTTATCTGTGTCAGTAAATCGATTTAATATTGATATATATCATCACCTTTAAGACATGCCTTTCTTTTGATAATCCCATAGCATGCCTTTTTCACAAATGTCTAAAAGAGTTCAGCCAGAAAACTGTCAAAACATAATTTAGTTGCTTTTTGAGTTGACATGAAAAAAGTGATGATTCCAGTGAATAATTTCCAGTGCAAAACATTCTGTCTTTATTTAGAGACTATCATTATGAGAGAACTTATCATTATGATGTCACAGCGAAATTGACCTTTTGGATATATGCCTCAACATTTTGATATCCGTGAGAAATTCTGTATTGAATTCTTGACTTATGGACAAAAAAGTGTTAAGTGAATTTACTGTGACCTTGGCTTTTGACCTTTGAACACAAAAATCTTATCAGTTCATCTTTGATTCGAAGTGAACATTTGCTTCATGTTTGAATAAATTCCCTCAAAACATTGTTGAGATATTATGTAGGTAAGAATGGAATGACCTGAAAACATAAAAGCATTAAAGTCATTAAAAAGGGTTTTTCAAGGTTATGAATCACTGAGATCCTTCAGTGTACAGTCATGAACGTACACAAAAAAAAAATCAGGCTGATCGGCCTGGTAGTATTTGAGATTAGCTGGGGACGAGATGCATGCCTGTTGATTTGACACATTCAAACACGCACACACGGGCGATTGCATAATCCCCTCCTGGTTTATGTCTGGCAATGATAATAACTGAGTCATCACTGTAGCTAAGCTTAACTGACCAAGAAACAATCAGGCCCTTATTTAAACTGACCTTGAGCACTGTAAACATAAAAAAAAATCTAACTCAGAGAGATAAAGCATGCCAGTATGACAGTGTGAGAGGGGATATTCACTATGCCAAGCCACAGACGGTGCAAACCAACAGGCAAACAGGACCAGCTGGACAGATGGAGCCCACAGCAATCTTTTAACTGCCTGGTTTTGTATCTATTCATTAATTAGCCCTGTCAGCACAACCAAAGGGTCATGCAGAAGTGGCATGTGATCGCAGGATTCAACAGGACTTGCTTGGTGAAAAACCAGCCAGCTAGTTGGCAATTATCAGACAGAAGGATTCATAGTAAGTGACTTGTTGGAGCGGGAGAAGGAAGAAGGGAAATGTGGGGCAGCCTTCCCGCCTGCTCCTCTCCTCCCTTCCATCCTCAGTCAGGGTATTTGTCTTTTAGACAGAGATAAACTGCAGCCTTTTTATTAACTTGCTGATGGTAGGGAATTGTTTTTCCCCATCCACAAGGTTTTCTCAAATAGACAGCCACACAAATATCCTCCCTATAATTCTTCTCTCCACTATTTCTCTTATTTTCTTGACTTCCTCTGCATCCCCACCCCCTATTCAATACTTTATGTAGCTCTAAAACTGCCTGCATATTGTCACAGTAATGTGTCAGGCCAGGCTGCCGTATATCAAACATACAATCATCCAAATTTCATCTCCCATCCCATCGCATTAAGTCACAGCAGTAGTAAAATAACACAGGATGACTGTGTGTCTACGTGAGCGTTTGTGGCCATGAACATTGTTTCTTGGGGCATGTGTGCCTCCTTGGTTCTGTATCTAAAAGACTTCTAATGTGTGAAACTGTGCACATTCTGTTTTGGTATGTGTGTGAATTTGTGTTTGCATGGTTGTGTTTTTCTGCGTGTGCATTTGAGTGGGCCGTGGAGGTCCTCCTGCTGAGGAGACAGAGCCCCAGGGGGTTTCTCTCTCTGGAGCGTCTCCTGCACTTCCTCCTCATTTGACTAATTACTGCGCCACTTCCACGCCACTGATGAAGCCTGGCACCTGTCCATCAGTCTAACTGTGAGCTTGGCTTGTTTCAGTCTATTGATACAAATGGCTAACTGAGCGCCGTCTCATCCTGTGCGCTCTCTTCGCTTTCAAAGTTCTGTGCAAAATATGAATCCTAAGAGGAGCTGTCCCACTCTTTCAAAAGCATTTTGTACAGCCTCTCAATAATATTAAAGCTAAAACACTGCTTTCGGTTCATTATGTTTTTTAAATAATCAATGTCCAATTGCATTATTTTTGGTTTGCAGCTCATTGCTCACTCTCATGATGTTGGTCCTAGGTCATCCGTGCCAGAACGTGTAGGCACCGCTGCTCTTTCACGCCATCTGTCTGTCCTCCTCTAAAGCTCAGATCCTCTCATCATCTTTCCCACTGCGTATACTGCTGCTCCGCACATCTCTGACCATCTCTGCCTAGGTTTAAACCCTAAACTACTTTTGCTTTTATGTTTTCACTGTGTTGAATACTATTAAAAAGATAGTGCTTGTCTGGCAGCCTCACTGCTACCGTAAACTCGGTAAATAAGACAAGTCATCTTAAATCTCCACTGTAAATTTCCCTCTTGTAAAACATCAGTAAATATGAAATGGATAATGACCTGAGAGGAAGCAACTTGCAGAGCCAGAGACAGCCGAGCGTGGATCGGCTATAATTTGGAGAAGAGACTTCATAGAGGTATTAGAGCAGCAGAGGTCAATGAGGTGTTATTATATAATTCAAATGGGTGAAAATAGCATGCTTAGGATGCACAGCAGTGGAATACGGTGCTCATTATCCAAACACACAGACTTTATTTAACACAGCTCTCTGTCTCTCTCTTAAATGTCCAGTGTGTGAGATTTAGTTGGATCTATTGGAAGAAATGCAGTATAATATTCATAAGCAGTTTCATTAGTGTATAATCACTAGAGATGCACTGATACCGATACCAGCATCGGGTGTCAGTCCGATACTGTCCTCACGTACTCGTACTCGTACTCATGAAACTACTCCGATACCCCACACCCGATACCACATCACAAAAAGTAGCCGCTCGATACAAGTAAACACCTAAAGAA
The DNA here is from genome assembly GCF_056507025.1 of Lutjanus erythropterus. Taxonomy (NCBI): domain Eukaryota; kingdom Metazoa; phylum Chordata; class Actinopteri; order Lutjaniformes; family Lutjanidae; genus Lutjanus; species Lutjanus erythropterus. Next base: position 28,278,561 of record NC_139318.1, read on the forward strand.
CCGCCACGATGCAGAGTTCAAGGCCTTTGCCAATGCTAACCCTCTTTTTTTGGACATGCCATTGTCATCAGTGAGGGACTCGCTGTCCTCGACATCATCCACCATTGACGGCAGCGACTTTGGAAACTGTCCGTAAAATTCCATGCAAGTCCATGTAAAACTGAAATAATATCAGCAATTACCCAAATGTAAGTACTTGTACTCAGTCTGAAAAAAAGTGGTATCGGTGCATCCCTAATAATCACAGATTTATTAAATACTCCACTCTGATTGGTCAATTATGCCACTCTAAGGTCTGTTATTCTTGGACCAATAAAAGAGCTTTTAAATTAATATTTTGTCATTTTTACATAGTTGTGTAATAAGCTGGGCAATATATAGTGAGCAGGTCATTATTGAAAAATAAACTCTTTCACAGTGATTCAAGACTCCAACCCCTGCTAAAAGTATCAGGATCAAGGTTCAGTGTTCGTTACTGGACTAAGGGTTAGGGGGGAAAAAATCTTAGATGCATTGTTATTCTCTTTCAAAAACAGTCAATGAGGAAAGTCAATAATCATAGATTTTAAATTCAGATTTCTATATTACTCATGGCTCCTTACAGCTGAACCAACTGGATGGTGAAATGTAACGTACATAAATATTTGTGTCATTCTAAACCGGGCTACATCTTGTGGTTTCGTGAAGATGGCTGAGTGTGGACAACTGCAGACGGATACAATCTGACCGGCAACCCGGGCTTAAAAGCCAGTGAAGGAAAGTGTTTTGGCTTTTATGAAGTTGAAGGGAAAATGAACCTGGACAAGAGCCACACTGTTACTAACTAATTATGGATCATTACAAACACACTATGTTTAGGTAGGTAGAAAGTGGACACTGTGAGAAAAAATAGATCATGTACAGAAATAAAAAAAATTGTTTTATAATTTGCTTTATACTTATACTAAACTTCAACCACCTGAACAACCACCACTTAATTCCACCAGCAATCTGACATATTTAACTAGTTTCAGAAGCGTGATGTTTGTTTTTAGAAAATTACAGAAACAAAGAAAACAAAGGAAGGAAGGAACAAATAGAATTATCTGGTTTGTTTGAAGTAATTTCATGTGGATGGTTAAATCTGAGATCAATTAACTTGTAGAAATTATTTATTTATTTTTGCCATGAACACGTTCATACAGCAGAATCACTCGGCCTGTAGATGTGTGCTTTGAAGTAACATCCAAATATATATCAGTAATATAATTTTTTCCAAGTGTACTTGGCACGTTGAGTTTTACGTCCGTCTCTGCAGGCCCGGCACATACCTGAGTGACAGTCACTATGACAGCCATTTTGTTCTGTCTCACTTATCTCTGTCTTACCACAGGCAGAACAGAGCAGAGAGGGAAGAATCCAAAGACAATTTAAACTCACAGTGCAGATTACATTTCAAACCTCCCAGACTGAATATTTAACCCCCTTGCCTTTCGATAAGCGATACAGGGATTTTCACTGACTCAGGAACTCAATTTAACCTCCCCTCTGAGAGACCAGGCTGCCGAAACGTCCTATAGGCTCGCCCTTGGTGATGGCCGAGCCCCTTCCTCCCTCCTCCCCCCACTGTCTGACACTAACAGTAGCTGTCTGCTGGGCCTGATAGAGAGCAGCTCCATGCTAAGTCATTACACACAGAGCGCAGCCTAATTACACACGGACAGCCCCCCATGTCACCTGCCAACAGGGTCACTGCTCTTAGAAGTGACGGCATTAAGCGAACAGCTACACAAACCCCGGCTGAGAGATAAGGGACGGAGGGGACGTCTTCAGCGTGCCATGTGTATGCCTTTGTGTGGGCGGGGGTGCGCCCTCAACAACCTTCCCGCTGAGAGATGTCGGCTCCATCCTTGTTCTTCCTTTCCAAAAAACGGCCGGGCTCTGCAGCACAACTCTCACCCTTAACAGGTCTGCGACGACGCACTAAACCGGACAAGCTCTCAGAGGAAGGAAGATAGTTCTCCATATTGAACATCACAGGGACGCTTTTACAGCATGCCAATTCCTGCCAAACTGGCTGTTTCCATGGAAACGTAGCACTTAATGACCGATAACAGAGAACGACCTGGGAGGAAAAAAAAAGACAGAGAAAGGGAGAGTTGAGAGCGAGAGAGAAAGAGAAAGACACTGACAGAGAGAGATGGAGAGAGAAAGACGAAGATCTTGTGGAACAAAAGAAGCAATTTAGTATCGGAGGACAGCGTGAAGCCTGATTATGTCGTCAGTGTAAATGATCATTAATTTCCCTCTGTCCAGCTGGGCCAGATTAATGCCTACCCATTCTGCACCGTAGAAAGAGAGCCAGGGCTTAACCATTTCACTGGGCACCCCCGCAACAGCAGCCATGGCCTTAATAAAATACCAACCACAGACCACACCAGTACCCAAAAATGGATACAGAAAAACAGCTGCACAACATATATTATAGCTCAACTTGCTTAAAGGTCCAGTGTGTAAGATTTAGGGGGACTTATCAGCAGTATATGTTTTTGTTAGAATGAGTCGTTAATACAGGACATGGATATAGGACATGCCTTTGCCATCCTGAGAAAAATATCACCACATTGCTCCGACATGTTTCTACAGTAGCCAAGAACAACAAAAAAAAAAAAAAAAAAAAACAAACATGGGCGCCAGAGAGTGCCTTTTGTATTTTGTGCAAATTAGCATAGAACCATAGGGTCTCCTTCACATTACATACAATAAATAAAAATAAATAGTTATATCTTTCTATTATTTTTTCATTGGGGAGATGTATTTTTGTATTGTAAGAATAATAATAGATCGAGCTAACAATGTAAAGTCAGCAGCTATTAGTTTGTTTCCACAGAGCAGAGGAAACGTATTTCTAAGTATGAGCACACATTGTTTTATGTTCAGAATGTGAAATAAAATCTATCAATTTGTTCAGACATTACCATGATTATGATGCTAATTTTGTTAGTGTGTTAACTGAAATCCCCCTAATGTGTTAGCATCGAGCTAACAGACTAAGCCCTAGCTATTGGAGGGCAATCACAAAATGGACTGAGCAATCACAAAATCTCTTCAGGAATCAGAAAACAAGAATCACATAAGAGAAAGCGCCCCCCATCAAACCATAATGTTTTTCTGGTTGATTTTTTCCTTGGGGAAGAGGTCTGTTTTTTTCTCCATCCAGTGGACAAAATAATAGAATAACCATCAATAAAATAAATTCCAATACAGCAGCACCACAAACTACAACCACAGGAGAAAGATCATATTCAGTGCGCAGAGGCACTAGTTTATCAAGTCTGGTCTGCCTGTAATAATAATAATAATGACCCAATCCAGTGTGTTATTAACCAACAGGAATCAGGACTCCCATCAAATGACTGAACTGATGGCCAACAAAGACTATGTAACTTATAGTAACCGAGGTGGTAAGTCGACCATTTTAGACACATGCCTTACATTTTAATACATTCAACACTACTTGTACATCCACTATTAAGAACATTCATACTTTTTTGGCTAGAAAAAATATGTGAGGCAGGCTTTTCTAAGGTTTTAGCCTTGAAAATTCAGGCCACTGATGCCTCTGATTGTGATTTTTAAATGTTTGACCAAAGAGGACTGTTGTGTGCAACATATGTCAAACCCTCGCTCCACAGTCTCCAGGTCAGAGGTAAATCGCCCTGTGTGATCACAAATCAAATGAGAGCAAACACACGACCGGTGTGCTTTGATGTCTCTCTGCGGAGCTCTGTCGCCGGTTTCCACATAACCGGGTCTGATCCCTCTCATCAGAACCAACACGCTGTTTGGCTGCTGAAAGCCCGCAATTTCACTGCTCTTTGCGTACTGATCTGATTATTCATAAAGCAAGCAATTACACATCCATTAAACCTGCAAATACAAAAACTAGGATCAACAAAAGTGGTCACATGGTTCAGGTTCATTACTGAAAACATCCGCAACCTGCGCGAGTCAAAACACATTCCAAAATCATGGTTGACTGACAACCAATTAAAAGCCAAAGGCATTTTAGGTCCTCAACACCTGAGGACAAAATGGTAGCCAGAGAGTCAATGTTCACTGTTGAATAAACTTATTTCCAAAACACATTGTACCTCCAATAAACACACTGTCCCTGTCATTGCTTCATATTAGTATGGCCCACTGACTACCTATAGCCATGGGTCTCTTTTTGATGCCAAAATATTTAATACATGAGTTGAGCAACTAGTGACAAATCTAGTGAGTTATTCAGACCATCAGGGGAAAAGTAAGAAATATAAATAAATCTATTATTTTGTAATTTATTCCCATACATGATGTAATCTCAGTTAGCATCTCCGTCCGTATTACTGCGCTTATGGGGACGCTGTTTTTCTGTCGCTCTGAAACTCTGTGACAACACAGACAGACGACAAAGTATGGCGGTAGAGATCATAAGTGCAGCAGGCTTTGTGGTGACAAGAAGAAGTAATCTATTAATCATGCATGAAATATCCGCCCTTGGTAGTTAATGGGATGAATAAAACGTAGCTTGAATGCCTTTAGTTTTTACATCCTTAACATTATTTACTGCATTTCCTCAAACTAGTAGAACCATGGTACCCCCCCAAAAAATCTTCAACTGTATTTGGTCATTAAAGATGGCAAGATAAACCAGTGCAGTGAGCTAACACTAATATGCTGTAGCAGTCCGCCATTGCAAATAAGAATTTGTTCTTAATGACATGCCTGATTAAATAAAGGTAAAATTTAAAAAGTAAATAAAAAGTCTTGTTAGCCTGGATACAGCTGTTTCCAAACTGAATACAGCAAAACACAGAAAGGCTAATGTCATCAACATCAAGATCAATCACAACACTGAGAAAGAAGTTGACATCCTTTGTTCTATTTTCTACCAACCGACATTTCTTCTATTTTTTTTTTTTTTCCATGTATTTGCATTTGGAAAGCCAGACTATATTTACTTTACCACCACCTGCTGAGCTGCAGTCTGGAGCTATTTCCTTTACGTAGTTAATTTAGCAACAGTATATTTTAAATTACGCCCTTCCAAAGATACTTTCTACTATAACGTGATTATACTTGCGTTTCCTCAGAGATGACACTAGCTTCCTCCGCTACTTTCCAATACGACAGGTTCAAGTGATTGTAACTGATTACAGTGTGTGCGTATTCCTGTTGGGTGTCTACCTGTTTTATGAAGTGTGTAATTGAGCTTTCTGAGCCCTAACGTTAAATGGGTAATAATGATCTCCTCCTTCCAGCCTCTGCTCCTCAGTCTTCCAGTAACAACATGCTTTCGTGTTTTGCAGCCGTCTTCCTGTTTCACTGTCTTTTCAGTGCTCTTCCCACACTGTTGGCATATTTAGTATTTAGTTAGCGGACACCGTAACTCATAGTATATATCCACATTTTTATTGCATTCCACACTCACGTGCATAAAAACACTTGCTATATATTTCAAATAAGAAATTCTTTTTTATTTGAGATGACTTAAAAAATCTCTTTGCTCCAACCTGCAAAAAATGGTTTGTATGGAGTTAAAATTTTCAGATTGAACTGAATTAATTATTTACATTTAGTCATCTGACATTTTTTTTAGGACAACTTGAGATAATTGGTTTGGCCCACTTGGTGTTAAAAAAATACAACTTAAATTAATAAATTACTTCCATTTAGACAATGCTAATATTCTGTGTGATTGCTTACTTCAATTTGTTTAAGCTTATCCATTTTTACCTGAGTTTTTCAAAAAATAGTTATGAGCCAATAAAATTCTGCACATTGTCCAGTGACCTACAGAAAACATAAGAGAAAGTAAAGTGTTTACAATCAGGGGCAAGCAGGACAAGCACTCAAAGTTCTTGTTAGAACAGACATGAGAGGTAACATCTCAAGCTTCCAGTTTCCTTTGTTAGCTTGACAATGCTGACGCTTCACCAAAAACCTCTCATTTTATGAGCTTGCCATATTCTTTTCAACTGAAACACAATTTTGATGAACGACAGTTTAGAACAACAAATTCACAGTGGCAGAGAGACGGCTTCAATCCCCCAAAGTTGTGTGGCATAAAATGAAGACAACATTCAAGAAAGAACTGTCAATCAGCATTTGTACAAAGTGTGTGAGCGTGCAACAATCAATGCCTTGAACACACAGGCCGCTCTTTGAAAAGCTCTACAAACACACTATTAAAATAGAGATCAATGCGGGGCCTTGCTTACTATGTTATCATACGACACACACGCACGCACGCTGAGTCCGAACAACTGTTTTCTACTTGTAAAAACCAAACAAAAGCACATTTAACACAACCTCTTACAATCAAGGCTGAGACCCTGAGTAATGAGCATGTGGTTCTATATCTATGTCACGCCTTGAGAGGCTTTTATTTCAGAATAAGACACCGCTGCAATATTCAATTTATCAAACTATTTTTCACAAAACCACCAGTTATGTCTCAGGAGAATGAAAAGGTTCTCTAAATTGTTCTACAAAATCCCAATGTCAAAATAATCCACAGGTTGCCAAAGCTTCCCTTAGTCCCCAGCGGAAGATAATCATGGTAATTTACATAAAATAACTGTGCGAGAGTAACTTACATAAACGTGCTCTGTAGCCTGTAACATTTTGGTTTTGGATTAAAGTCACAACTTATTTTGAAAATGTGGGTCACCAAAACACTTAAATAAGAATCCCTGTGACAGAACATTTATCAAAGGGCGAATCATGAAAAAAAGACAAGTCCTGATCAAAAGAATTGGACATTATCACAGAAATTAACATTCACTTTGGTCCTACTGAATGTATCTACCGTAAATTGAATGTTACATGCTATATCTAACACCCGTAGCACAAAGATACTGATGAAAGATGTCCCTGCTTCATCATTTGTGGCTCAAACGTATGTGAGTGTTTGTGTGTGCCAGAAATATCTGAAGCAGAGGGACTGTGAACCAGTCTGACTGATGGCTGAAAAGAATGATCCTCTTTAGAGCCAGAAAGTTTACGCTTTGGTGCATAAATTTGTAAAGCTACAGTACAAAGGAAAATGTTTCATAAAATTCTCATTCTTCAAGCTGTAAGTTTCAATTTCCACTTTGGTGAGTCTGTCACTGTGGTTTCTTTATGTCTGTGAGGGAAAAAAAGGCAGACACAAGAGTCCGACCATGGCTCTTATACCTGAGTTGCATATTTTCTCCTCAAATATTACATAGTTCCTCCCAAACTGCAGGAATAATGGGAAGGAGAATGTGGCCATTTAAACAGAATGAAGACTGAAGTAATATCAACCAGTTTCAATTGGTCTCCAGTTCCAGGCTAATGTGTAATTTGAAAGATTTCACCTGCATCCCAGCAATTACATTCATACAATCAAACTCAATTGACTAAAAAGTATCTTCATGTCTTTGAGTATGTCCTATTTTATATGGGATTATTTACCTGGAGTTATCATGATACCAGAATTCTAAACTTCAATATACCAGTATTTAAAAAAAACAACAATACTTGATACATCTTTCAATACCATGGCCAAAAAAAGTTTTTGGCACACAAAATAGGATCTTTTTTTCCTTTGCTTTCATGAACAACCTGCATGCAGTGCAGCTACAGAAAAATTGTCTGGTTTTACTGCTGCAAACTAAATTTCAAGCAGGATGATAAACAGTGAACAGAATTGAGGTCTTGTATGAGCACTTAGATCATTTTTATACTATCAGATATTAGTATTGTTTTTAAACGTGATATTGTGGTATTAACCTTAGCATTAACCCCAATGCAGTTAATACAACTATGCAGGAATCTCTTTATACCGACCCTCACTAAACAAAAGGATTATTAACAATGCACAAATAATACAATATACATTGCTTCTAATATATATTTAAAGAATAGACTTTAATATTGTGAAGTACTGGCCCAATGGGCTACCAAGCCCCTAAAACTTCCATTTATTCATGCTGTTTAATTTATTCATAGTCCGCCTTTTGTGTTTCTGTTTTTTTCTGTGAGGACTGCTTAATCAGTTTGAGTAGGCTTAGTAAACCCAGACATCGATAGTCCCAAAATATTGGTAGCTTGCTCGTGACGAATACTGTTCACCGTTTTTGAAGAATGTTGAATGAAAAGGCACATATTCTGCCAGTGCATCCCCGTAAATCTTATACACTGGACGTTTAAGATAAAAAAAGAATAACTAGGCCTATAACTAGTCTAATATATGGAAGCTAAAATGCAGGTTTTCCCTATGCTATTATCAGGAGTGTTTCTATGCTTCTATTTCTATGCTGCTGGCTTCATGATATATAATCACTGTAGTTCTGTTATATTGCAAATCATTATGTTAACTGTGCACAACATTTCTCTTAGTGTTAGAGTCTGTGGTTTCTCTGCTCCTAAGCTGCCGCAGGAAGCCTAATGCAGAACTAAACACTTTTTTTTTTTAAGACTAAATCATGCTCTTTCACTGTAACAGTGGCCACACTCATTTTATGGCTGCATGGTACTTTCCCAGTCATGTGGAGGGCAGGCGCTGGCATAACTGCCAACTGTCCTATTTTCCTAGATTTTTATCATATTTAAAGGCTGCTACTGAAGCATTAAAAGATTCACCGCTCAGGCTTTATATAGGCTGAGTAGGCTTTACATATACTGCATATACAATATGTAGGATTTGAAGATGTGTGCCTCTAATTTTTTCAAATTCAAACAAAATTCAAAAACAAATATGTGCATGGAGTAGTAAACTAATTTTTACATTTTTTTTTGTCGTCTGGTTTTGCAATGGTTGTTTGGATTTAACCTACACAGGCACAGTGGTGACATTATGTGTAATGTCCATGTAAGAAACTAAGTACTTCAAATTGGATCTGAATTGAATTCCTAATGGGTTGAAAGAAGCACAGGTTGTTCCATTATCCCAAACAACATGAGAAAAAACATGTCTGCTGACAAGCTAACACTTTCTTTCAGCGCCTCTGCAGTGCGAGTTATATTAAAGTATGTCGTCCACACAGGGAGAAGTGCACAGTTGACCTCAGCCTTGGCTATCAACTCACACAGAGGCTGTTGAGTTGAGTCACACAGAGAGCTGTGACTAAAAGCTGCTAATTTGAGTGCAGCAGTCTACTAGATACAGAGAGACTGACTGTGTGAGACACATGCCTTTTGAGACAATAGTCAACCATATCTTAACGGTATGAGAGCCATAGAAAAACAAGTGACCGGCAGCCAGTTTGAAAATAGATGTGTAAACATGGTTATAAAAAGGTAAAAAAAAAAAAAGGGCAGTTAAAATAAAAGCAAGTGAGTCTGGCCCACAGAGTCAGTCTGCAGTTTGCATGTGTCATAAGCTCATGTCGACTGGTCTTGTTGGTGGTGCCGAGGTGCTGAGAAGAGTCCCAGCAGAAGGCTTCAGAACTCCACATATTTAACAGTGAATTTAACATTACAGACCCCGGAGGCCCTGCAGGATTTACATCAATAGCAGATGAGACTGTTCCCAACAGTCCTCCAATACATACAGTCAAAAAATATATAGAAATGCAACACTTTTGTTTTTGCTCACATTTTTCACAGGTTGAAGTAAAAGATCTTAATGCACACAAAAGTTTGAAGCCTATTTCTCTCATATTTCCCCTAATCTGCCTCTGATTAAGGATGATCCAGGCGAATTTCCCTGTTGGTTAAATGTAAATTTTAATTTAGAATAGTTGACTAGACTAACAATAATAAAACACAACAAAGCAGGTAAAATCAAGTACAATTTACTGATTGACAATTAAATCTCATCCGAAAAAATACCCTGTGTGTTTAAAGTGATCTGAAGCTGTTGATCACATTCTTCAGTGACCAAATCATTTTGTAAATGCCGCAGCCTGCTCTGCTTACAGGTTTACGTCTGTGTCTGGTTACACATTGCTCTAGCTGAGTGGTTATATACCAGTTTATTCTTACGGCCTAAAGCCTACATTCAACCTTATTTTAATTTTCTATATCAGAATAGTGACAAACTGTCCCAGAGCATCCAGGCCATCGGAGCATTCCTGCTGGGCGAGAGGGGCTACCATCTGACGGAGGTGCAGGATGGGCTGGAGGTGGGCGCAGCAGCGGTTACTGGGTATTGTACATGAATAGAATATTGATAAAAAGATTAACAGACAAGTATTTCTGGTGCCAATTAGTGGGATGGTTTAATCATATAGTCGACTAATCGCACACCTCTACTAGTCTTACCCTGATATTCTGAGATTGGCACACTCCCTGTGCGACTGTGTGATTACTAAATAAATGTTAAGCATGTTAACTGTGTTCACAGTAGGGCTGGAAAACATATCGATACCATGATTTGAGACCAGATATTGTCTTACATTTTGGATATTGTCAGATCGTGATATTATAAGGGCTGCTCTAGCGGTTCCATAATTTGTCTTTGCTCACTTACTTGCAGTACTGACGTTTATTTAACAAAAATCTTGTTGTGTTATTGTCGTAATATCAATGAATATTGATATCATGGTATTTGGTCAAAAATTTGATATTCGATTTTGTCCGTATTGCCCAGAACCTAGTTCACTGTAATACAGGGCAAGACAGCTGGGCTAGCCAGTTCGCTTAACACTTGTCCAGGCTAATATTGGAATTGAAAGTCTTTAACAATGTTACAGCTTAACAATAACATCGACAAGAGGGTGCAACATCATGAAATACAGAGAGAGAATCCAGCTATTGCGCAACATGAACCTGACAGTACATCATCACTGACTTCTGCACTGTAACAACAGCAGAAACATAGCAGAGGATGAGTGGAATGACAAGGAAGTGGAAACAAAGACATAAACTTAAAAAGAAAAGTCGCTGAACATAAAGGTTTGAACAGAAAGAATTCACTTCTGTCAGAGGGGTAGGAGGGACACTCTCCCAAGACAGCAGTGAGGGAAACACTGGCTTGTCATTCTTAAACCGAACCAACCCAACCAACGAAGGCAACGAGTAGGCCTAACCAGTCAGAGGCAGAGTAGGGCGGGTCATGACTTTGCCCTCCAAAACTTTTACATCTGTAGCCCAATGTGAAATAGCCATAGTTCAGAATCTATTAAATGTCCTTCTTCAACCAAAACTGCACATTTTAGAGCAGCCTTTTACCAGGATCAGACCAAGGCACACCTATATATGCCATACCTGTCAGGAGAAGTGCTCTCTAACAAATTTGTTTAAAAAATGAGAAAGAAATAAACCTTTCATGTGCATGGAAAAAGCCTTAAACCTTTTACTTTAAGTCCTGAAAAATGGGAGCAAAAACAAGTGTTGTGTTTGTATTTTTGTTGAGTATACAAATATATTCCTGAGCCACGTTAAATGCCAAAATAGCTTAACAAATAAACCACACTAGGGAGGAAAAAAGAGATTTCACCGACACCATACATACTGTACATCTCCTTCCTTGTGATATGACTGTAACTGAGTCTCTTTCTCATGTACACAAACATACCTAAGCTCCACACATGGCACACACATGCACACACACTCGCCTCGCTACGCTCTTGCATCCTTGCGTCCGTATTACATTATGAAGCTCAATCAGTCCAGGATGGACTGTTTATCCTCCTCATTTGACGCTAAATCCTATCCAATACAAACAGCTTTATCCCTTTTCCCGCTCTGCAGACCAGTAACGTCATCTTTATCTGGAGCAGCTACAAACACACACACGCACACAATGTACAAATGCATGCACCTAGATCAGTTCAGCTGAGTGCAGCTGAATAATTCATGTGAGGAAAATTTACAACAAGCCTTCATTATGGGCAGAGACAAATGTTTGTTTCAGTGGCGTACAAGAACCGCGAGACAGGTCTTAACTAAAATGCCACCCTATAAGCAATGACCCATTACCATTTTATTGACATGCAGAAATAAATTACACTAGAAATCACTCTGAAATTAACTCTGCAAGCCTATAATTGCTTTCTGCAGGACTCTAAAAACAGAACAACACATGAGCCATCATAACTGATGAATGCCATTTGATATATACTGTAAAGAGTCCTGACACAAGCGCCAAACTTTACAAGTTTACAAGTGTCAATGTGGTAGGTTATCAGAACATTTTGAATGACAGTTTGATCATTGGTGCCAAATAACTGGTTAATTTTAAATATTATTTGTACTAAAGATTATGATAGAGACACTGTGTCATTAACTTAATCACTTGGGTGACTAAGTGCAAAGCTTATGCCACTTTCTTATATTTCTTGGTTATTGGCAGCCATACTCTTTATCCAGTAGGAACAGATTATGTACTATTTATAAATACTGCAAAAAATATAAATTAGCTTTTGGGGGGAAAAAAACACCTTTTTTAAAGATGGCTGAAGATCCACACAGTAGGAACTGATATCATGGTCCCACTGATAATTAAAGAAATGAAAAGACTTTATTTAGAAGATAAATAGTTTTGGGGTTTTTTATCAGCAGATGGAGTTTGCTCAGCTGTCATTGAAGTGCAGATGTTCAATTTTTTTTTTAATCATAGGCCCATTTCATGAAGGACATTTTAACATGTCACAGTAGTAAAATCCCAGGTAAAGATCAAATAAGAAAATGAATGAATTTCAGGGTCCCAGTGACACAACAGAGTCATCGTCACCAAATTTGCCAGCTGGGGATAAAGGTTTACCTTATCTTATTGTTTTTAGTAACACCTGTGCCAAGCTACCTGTCATTACATGTGAAAATGTCTGCTGTGTAAAGGTCTGTTCTGAGCACATTTAGGACATCTAGTCCATATTGGCTTAAAAGTTACTTCTGAAAAAAATATCAGGTGATGAGACCACCTTGAGTTGAGATGATTTATTCAGTTGAATCAAGGACGTTTCAAGGACAGAAAAGCACACAGTTGATCTACACAGTAAAAGTAAAACTTTGTACATAGTCAACCAAACTTACTTCATGCATTTGTTGATGAGACTCACCAAGGGTCCATTGGAGGGGGGTCTTCATTTTAAGTCTTTAAAGAAGTGTCTGACAGAAGTGAAGGCTCTGACACTAGGGTTGGGCTATATGACCATATAGCGAGGCAAAGTCCCTCCCCTTCCCCTGGACCACCATAGGACCAAATTTTTGGAAAGGATACGAACAATAATCAAGTGATAAATTCTTTTTGATCCTGGTGAAACCGTGCAATTAATTAGACATGATGTTTGGTAAAAAGATGATTTTCAGCAAGGAAGTCAGGAAAGTTGCAGTTTGTCATAAAATTTTTTAAGTATGACTGTGAAGATTCTTACAATGACTACACAATGAAGAGTCACACAAGTGATGTCAGGAATTTCTCTCTCCACAAGCTAACGTTAGCCACTGACGCTACAACGCAAGTGTGGTTTTGTCCCGGGGTGTAGTCATACAACCAACGGGTCTTGCTTGTTCTTTCGCTTCCCAGCTGATAAAAGGACTAAGAGTTGCTGGATAAAATACCTAAGGTAAGATAAGGTTACGAGGGACTATAACGTTGGTGGTAATGCATCTCTAAGTCGCCTCAGAAGAAGACAGCGACAAGAAAACATGGAGGAGGAGAATGAAATTGTAAATACAGAGCAGGAGATATCCCAATATTTAATTGTGCCTATTAACCTTAAAACCTCTATCACTTGAAATGATTGTTTATCTGAAACCTTTAACTTCACGTTTTGAAAGAATGTTAATTTTACCGTTTCTGTTTGTGTAAAAGTTCCAAATAAAAGAGGAAAATAATCAAATGTGTTGAAGTACGACATGATTATTTTAAATTTTCTTAACTGAATAAGCAGAACAATTACTGTATCATGATATATATCATTACTGTGATATAAAATTACATATACTATGATAGATGATTATATTGCCCGTCCCTATCTGGAACAAGTAACTAAGTGGACCTTGAGTTAAAATTGTCAACTGCTGTTTCTAAGGTCAAGTATGAACCATCAACCCCAAATTCCCTAATTCAGCCCGTGCTTGTAGCACCGCCTTCAGGACAGTTATATAACAGAATGTCATTACATTGTGTTTTCTTTTGCATGACTCGGCCTTGAAAAACACAAGTGAAGCAGTATGTGGGTGAGCGTGAGAAAAAATATACCTAAACATATATGAGACATGACAAACGCATAATATCTCTACAGATGCATAATGTAAAATAAAAGGCAGTTATCAAACATTGTTTAAAATCATTTAGTTTTGTTGGTGCATGTTTGTGTGTCAGTGGGATGAACTGCCCTGTGTGAGTGTGCTCACACACAATACTGTACAAGTGCAGGGGCGCGTGCACACAGTATGTGGGTGTTTTTGTATTACCAGCAGTCCTATACACTGTTAAATTTAACCGTCATAGACTCGGTAAGTGTATGCCAACTAACCATGAGAAAAGACTTCCTACTATAGCACTTACAGCAGAGTGCGTATGCGTGTGGGTGCAGGTAACACAGTAGGATGAGGTAAGGTCTCAGTGGATTACTGAACAACCTCTAGAGGAGACAATAAGAGGCCGTCAGGGGGAGGAGAGGGGAGAGGCCAGATTAATGAAATATGAATGTGTTTACTGAATAGCTGTCATGGCGGCCTATACTGACGGCTGGGGGGATATTAAAAATACACAGTGCGGCAGCTGATGGCTTCACCTACACTGCAGCGACCCCAGCCATCTTCAGACACCGCTCTAATCAGCATACAACTCATCGCAATCACAATCACCCACAGAAATTATCATCATCACACTCTTCATCACCATTTCCATCCTCACCGTCGTCGCCTGTTCATCTACATTATCGCTTTCATCGTGCGACGGCATCACGCCGCTGCAGGAAATTGAAGTTGGCCAGATCAATAAATACAATATAAAATTAAATTAGCTGCCAAGATGGGGTGAAAATGTGAAAATGAGTGTTTGGAGGCGAAGGGAGAGGTAACGCTATCCAGTCAAAACAATCAAAAAACACATTTTGGACACACAAGCAAACAATATGGTGAGGCCACTGCTCGCTGTTATGGATTTAAAAGTGAGTTTAAAGAGGTGAGGCGTATGTGCTTTGATGTGTGTACCTGTGTGTGTGTGTTTGTGTGTGTGTGTGTGTGTGAGCATGACATCATTTCTGCAGTGTCTAATCAAGGAGAAAGGGAGCCGGCTTTTGCAAGAGGGCTGTAATGGAAACACAATTGACCTGCTTTAATAAGAAAAACATGATACCTGCACTTTGCCCACACTTTCACAGAGAGACACAGAACACCTTCACCTCGCCAGCGACGACACACGGGCTAACCACCTGCAAACAGATCCGAATGTATCCCTGCTCTTTTGAAGTTTTATCTTCTTGCAGTGAAGGATGGCGATTCGGTGCATGGCAAAACTCCATCTGTTCATTTCAATATGAATGGGCCATGTAAGTTTGGTGCTGCTGGAGCGGCAGAGATGTGAAATTGCGGATGGCATGCAGAGCGGCCCCGACACGCAGGGTTAATTCAAACCGCCTTTGATGTCTGTCTGTGTGTGAAATGAGCTGGTGGTCCAGAGTTCACACAAACACACACCGGCACATACATACACAGGGGCGCGCACGCATATACACGTGTTGTAATCATCGGACCAAAAAAAAAAAAAAAAGAGAGAGAGAGACTCAAGAGACCACTCATGTAGACACAGGAATCCAAACAGAAGGAAATGGCTCAGCTCATGCTCATATCACATACTGTATGGCACCAAAACACCAATGAAAGCTCAACTTTACTGTGTCAGGCAATCTTAAATCCATTGCACTCTTCAGGATTTTACTCCTGAGCATCCCTAAACATTCACTCACACGCCATCCACATCCACATGACAATGGAAGCTAAGCTGCCTGTAGGCAAAAACACACTGCTGGCTTACACACACAATACCTATGTAAAGCAGACACTGCAGCTGTACAGCAATAATAGTCAGAATGAAATTTTAACTCTCACGTACAAAACATAGCCTGATCTGACTGATTCTCAGTAACCTTAATCAAATACTTGTTATGTCAGAACAACTTCACAATAAAACTACCCTCATAAATGATTTATAAATGGCTTCTTATTAGGTTATAAAATAGGTTGTAAATGCTTTATAAATAATAAACCATTATAAACAAGTTATAACAGTTTTGGTGGCTGGACGCTGTTTTGGTCCTGGTCCATCCCTGCTCACTGGGAGCTCTAAGTCCAGGAAAAGTCAGCTCTCTCTCCCAGCGTTATACGAGAATATCTGATGAAGCTGACAGGTATAAATGCTGCGGATGGAGAAGACAATGTAAGCTAAGAAACCAATGAGATCTGAAGCTGAATGGTGCAGATAAATGTGGGCTCACTATATGACAAGAAGCAGGTCACTGTTACCCTGAATTATAAAGCATTTACAACCTAATTAATAACCTAATTATAAGTCATTTATTTTGTATATTTTATTTATTTAAGGGTGGTCTTGTTGTGGTACCGTATGATTGACTCCTGCTCTCCCACAAAGATCCACAGCCTTCAAAATTACACCTATACAGTCATTAATATGTTTATAAATCATATGAAACAAATGCATTTAGCTTGAATTCAATTAGCCCAACTATGTCATTTGCAAATACATGCTGAGTGATAATAATTATAGTGCTGATGCTAGTTTGAATAGCAGTGCCATATATAACTCCTACAATGGACAACCACATCTAATCTGGCAACAGAAAAAATGTTAACAAGAAGTCAGTCTGAATGCCAGAATTATTAATAAACAAACTGCACTTGGATTTCAGCTTACTGGACAAGCTGTTAGGTTAGAAGTCTGGCCAATAACACAGAACCGACCCCTGTTTCCATGAATATAAACAATGAGCTTATGTAAGCATTAATCATTGATTTGCTTTCACGGCAGCATACTTTTATTTGGAAGTTATTGAAGCTATTACTAAAATAACACAAAACATTGCAGCATTAACAGCGTGCCGGATTGGTAAGTATACAAATGACAATCAGCTTTAGTTTGAAAAAGTAAACTGTAATATTGGATTGGTGGAATGGAAACGTTTTTCATTATCTTTCAATTTTACTGTGAAATAACACAAACACACAGGGAGGTAATGATGTTCTCTTTGTCTCTAATCAGTGGAATATGTGATGGAGAGTTTCAGGCCTTTGACTACAGTACATCCTGCTCTGAGCTCCATCAATATTTTATACTCGCCTGCATTTATGAGGCTCTTTAAGGGCTGTATGTTTTGATGGTCAAAAAATAGCAACAGCAGACCAACGTGTTCTTGTTTGTTTTTATAAAACCGATGCTGTCTGAAGGAGCAGAGTTGTGATTTTACCAGTAAAAGCAACATGGACATTTTTGGGACAAAATGTTTGCCTTATATTTATGCATTTTGGGTGACATTATGTTTATTTACTAATGGGAGTTGCCTGGATTAATACATAGTCAGAAAATTTTCTTTCCAGCAAAGTGCTACTGTTTTGTAAGGCTGCAACATGGCCCAGCAATAATTTTTATCAATTAATCTTATTTTTTTTTCACAATTGTGTTTATTCTAAAAAATGTAAAAAATGTGAAAAATCCTCATCGCAATTTCCCAGAGTCCAAAGTGACGTCTTCAAACTGCTTCTTTTGCCCACGCAACAGTCCAAAACCCACAAAGTTCTTGATCGACTATGATAAATGACAAAGAAAAGCAGCAAATCCAGACATTTTAGAAGCTGAAACCAGCAAATGTTTAACATTTTTGCTTAAAAATGACTGAAATGATTCATCGATTATAAAAGTAGATGACTAATCGATTAATCAACCAGCCTAATTGTTGCCTCTCTAATATTCTGTACCACGCTTAATTTGCAGTAAAGTTGTTCTGATGGATGTTGATGAACGAACAAAAGAACTTTGACACTGCAGTTCACATCCTGAGTTCTGCGCGTGGTTAGGGTTAGAAAACAAGAGCGAGTTTCATTAAGGTCGGGGAAAGATCATGATCTTTCAAAATTTAACCAAGACCACAGTCTTGCCCTAACTTTAACCAAGCTGTTTGTATGCCTGAACATGTGCAGTGTGAACTACAGAGGGGCCACCGGGTGCTTGGCTCTTCTTAACCAGACACGAGCTCTCCTGAAAAGAGGATTTGTGAAATTTAAGGAGGTCTCTAAAATACTGACAAGATGCTATTTTTACCACGCATTTCTATTTTTCTGTATTTTCATCATGGATTGTGCATAAAATCAGGCTATTATTTATGTATGATTCATGCATGAGGGTGACTCATCACTAACTCACTTTACTAAAGATACCAACTTACACTCTTGCCATCACCACTGAAGCATGGCAGCATAATATCATAAACTTCTCTCACTTTAACTCACAGATTAGAAATGTGTGTGTTGTCGTAGGCTGGTTTATTAATACGCAACTTTCACATTTTATTGTATTATTATCGTGCTTATCTGGATGCATTGGGTAACTTTAGCCATTGTTGGTGTTCTCGATCCCTTGTGGGCTGAGAGCTTGCTGAGCAGGAACAGATAAATGTAGCAGTCGACTTTAACAAGTATTTTATTTTTCTACTTTTATAGGCAGTATAGCAATGATGCTTAGAAAAAGCAAATGAAAATCGCAATATAGTATAATATCAAATCACATTACTTGTAGAATCTCAGTACATGCCAAAATATTTTGATAGTATCGAATCAGTAAACTAGTGTATTGTCCCAGGCCTGTAAGTCAAACATATTTTTCTGAACATACCTGCCAGGGAAAATAAGTGGCATATAAATGTCATTTCTAGGAGACAAAGTTGGTGTCCTATATATGTGAACTGTATGTGTTTATGAGTTTGCAAATATATGTGTGCATGCATGCAAATGCCTGTGTATATGTGTAACACAGCAATTGTAGTGGTGGAGCACAAATCCCATCAAACAACGGTGCCCTGGGAATAGGGCCAGAGGCAGAGATGAGAGTGAGTCCAGTTTGAAGCCAAAGAGGGGGGTGGGTGGATTGGAGGGGAGGGGGGGGGTTCACTTCCAGATTTTACAGAGGGAGAGAGGAGAGAGAACAAGGCAGACGACACTATGCTCGGTGGAATTAAAAAGATGTAGGTAGCACTTCTGAAGACCCCTCTCAGATGGCAGTAGAGAGTCCTCACTGCCTACATGATCAAAAATTAAAACGCTTTTCTAGGACTTCCACAGCGGTTCTGCGTTTGAGAACCACCCACTGCCGAGGCAAGCCAATTAAAGTTATTCAGAACTGTGACCAATCAATCACAGACTAGTGCAGGTGGAGGAGGAAGAGAAGAAGAGGAGGACAAAACCTCTGAGACTTCAGTGCACACCCAACCTCTCTCTCGCATGCACGCACAAACATCCATAAAAAAACAAATACATTGTGCTCACAATGGAAAATAAACGTCACACCTACCACTTCACACACAGAGAAGCACTCCCTCTGCAGTAGAATGAATAAAGCACTTCACACCTGGAATTTTCTAGGGCATCACGCCACTCCACATTACCACTGCAACCCACTCAGGGAACTGTACCCAGTTTTTTTTTTTCTCTCTGTCAAGCACAGATAGTACCAAAGACAGGTAATGCCCTCTCTGAAACATCAAACAGAAGACGGCTGAAAATTACACAAGCATGCGCGCACACTCTCGGCAAATAATAGTGTAGCTAGACGGAGACAAGGAGAAAAGATTTGCAGCGTAGGCAAAATAAAGCATCTTCCTCTGACAGGGCTGGAGCTTTAGCAGACCTCTAATCCTATTTTGACACATAATGCTATATTGTCTTCCTTTAAAAGAGTGCAAGGCCTTCTTTTCTCCCCAAAAAGCCACTAGTAGCTTGAATGCGGCCGCTTTTTGTTTTCCTTGAATTCATCAAGCGACAATTAGTGACACAAATACAACCCCGAATGCACCAGAGTGAATGTCAGTCAGATTCAGATGCTCCGACCGTTTCTGTTTTTTTCTGTGCCGACACTTAAAGGGGTTGTTTCCCCCCCAGTGGGCCTTTACAGCTCCATCCTGGTAATTCACAACAAGCACATGCACAGTGACATACTGCACGATGTTTTAAAATGTGTCCAGAGAAGACGTAAAACCCTGCACGAGCAGCATACGCCATGTAGCAGTGTGCCTTTAAAAAGCCTGTTATTGATTCCATTTAGCTGGCTTTACTCTGAGACTGAGCAGTTAAAACCTGAAAACGGGAAAAAAAAAACACACTTTGGTTTCAAAGCAGAGACATCTTGGAACAGACAAATCTGCTGGCAGTTTCAAAAGAAAATATTTCTGAGCTAAAAAGGCATATTACCTAATTAACAGAATCCATACCAACACAATCAATTTGTGGAGGATTGATTTGAAATACATATATCATTATAAGATTAGCAGTTCATTTTCAGTTCAAATTCACATTATATATGCTACAAATCTGGAGGTTCTGCGATGGTTCAGCAAAGGGCTGGGGCATATATTTAATATTATATGGAAATCACGGCGTGAGACTACATACTGTCTTAAGATTTTGGATGTCATTATTTCATGATATGGCATAAGATTTGACTTTTCCTGGTTTTAATGGCTGCATTACAGTAAAGTGATATCTTTTTCTAAACTTATCAGACTGTCCTGGCTGTTTTGTGAAAGCACCAATAATAATCCTTACAATATTGTTACAATAATATAACAAACAGCTATACCCTAATTAGATACCATACACCCAACAGTAAGACATAACAAGCCATATTCAAATTAGACAAAAACTAAAACTATGTGCTTTAGTAGACAGTAGTTATGTCCTAATGAGACACTATACACATCAGACAATATTCAGTTCTTACTAGACTTTCTTACATGGTAATGAGAGACACATTACAACTGTAAATTAAATCACATGTCACATACAACTGTAGCCAAGATCAAATCACATTATCTGCCTAGTATTACAATAATACATATTTTTTAATGGTGAAGTAGCAGATATGTGATTTCACTTTAGTTTACAGTACAGTTCTGTTGTAATGTGTCCCTTATTACTCTCTAATAAAGTCTAATAAGGGAATAATACTGTCTGTAAAATAAAGTGTAAGTAAAAAATGTACTTACGGTACTTGTGCAGTGAAATGGTCCCTGTCAGTGTTTTGCTTTTTTGTATGATGTTTTTGGATTAATATTACTGCTGCAGTAATGTGCTGCATTTTACTGCTGTAGATAATTAAGGTTGAGCTAATTTTAACTACTTCACATACTGTTGATATAATCTACAGTAATGCATCATATTCTATGAGATAATCGTGATACGTTTTCACTGTTTATATCATGTTATTTCCAAGACAACCTGTATATTGAGATATATGTTGTATATCGTTCCTTAGCATAATAATACTGCTATTATTTCTAAGACATATCACCCAGCCCTAGCTCAGCACAACTAAAACCTTTTCTACATGTTGGGTAAAATATCATCAGCGATAACGGTGACAAAATAAAAAAAAAAGCAGAATGTGAAGCTGGAGACAGGGCACTGACACTACATAATCTGGTTCTAGTTTTTCCAAAACTGTCACATTTTTATTGCAAAGCTATTTCAAGTAATTCCTTCTAACACGAACCCAGGGATATCTGCATGCAGGGCTGCACTCTGCAGATATATGTATTTTCATTTATATAAACACCGCCAACCAGTGCCAGGCCATCAAGCCGGGGAGCTGAGGAATCCTTGTAACCTTCCCCAGTGTCAGAAAACCAATAAAAAGGCAGAAAAATGAATACAGCCTGTTTGTGTGCCCTTCTGTTCTCCTGTCAGCCCAGGGGAGTCTAAAGGCTGGGAGTAATGGTGCTGACCAGCTCTCACACTGCTTAACGTTCAGCTTGCTACTGGTTTTATGTGCCTCTAATGTCCACAGTTATTGTGTTGTGTGTTTGATTTTGTTTTTGTTTGGGGTAAATACACAGGAAATGCTAGAGCTGGCACACAAACAGAGAAAATCAAGGGTTCCAAACTGAATAAAAAAGTGGTTCACTAACAGACCATGTCTAAGCTCTCACGACCCTGATGACCCCACCTTCTCCTGGGAATGCCAACTGGGATGTCTGAACGGGAACGTTGCCAGGTTTAAATGAGGACACACAATTGGATAGGTGACTAGATAACCAAGGCCGCACAATTTATTACTGATTATCCTGTACGATCAGTGCCTGTTATTGAACCTCAGGACTTGGTTATTGCTAATCTTCCAGAGCAGTTAAATTATTTCCCATAATAATATTCTGCTCTCTCAGTGTTTTGGCATCTGATAAGCCTTAAAATGCATTAATCTATTACTCAAACTGGATTTCCTGGATTGTATTTTACCGTCTCACCAGTACCTGAAGCAACACGCCTCCACCAGAGCAGCCTTGTTCTAACACGAGGCTGTTTACGGTCAGTACGCCCACTTAGCACTGAGTGTTGAAGACTGACAAGCACTGAAAGCTGGCATCAAATGTCTGGTGAGAGTCACAATTTTGTTTACTAATTCGTTGACAGGATAGTTCTGAATTTAAATTGAAAATTTGGCAGTTTTACATGATAGATTTTGACAGTTTTCATTAAAGCAAAGTTCTTATAGGGCTGCTTGTGATTTCAGAACATTGACGTCTTTAGTTAAATCAAAAAGAGTTGTATGGAAAAAAAAAATATATATATTTTTTCTCAAAGTGGGGTATCAAATAGTGCGTATCAGTCCCAAACAATACCAGTGGTCATCATGAATTTATACTTCTAATAACTGAATAATTTGACAAATTTTAATGTATTGTAATTGAAGTGTTTAGTTTCACTTTTACTTAATTGTATTATCAAGTGCTTCCAGTGAATATAATCAATAATAAACTGACAAAAGGTGGTCATTTTCCTAATGGAAAAAAGACAGACACATGCATCTATTATTTTAAGGGATGCACAATACATTGTTTTGTCCAATAGGCAAAAAAATAGAAAAGCCAAAGTATATTTGTAAAGTTTTTTTTATGTACTATACTAGCAAAACTAAATGAACATCTAAAGAGTCAGAGCTATTGTTTGGTTTTGGTCTGAGTTATCATTTTGTAAATCACCCATCTCTCCCCACTACATTTTAACTTTTCTTACCCTCTGATGTGCATAAACTACAGACAATATGAACTTATTTAAACACAAGAATGTGGATTTATCAGCTACCTTTCAGTATCAGCCATGAGAAGCATGTAATTATCAGGGGGAAAAATACTATAGCTACAAAAATAACGAGGTCAACAGTTAGGGTTAGGTGATTGGATGACTGTCTGTCATTTTGTCTTGGATGATTTTCATTGTTTTAGTTTGCTAATTTAGGAAGGGTGAACGAGTGAGAGCCGCTGCTCAGTGACAAACTCTCATCCAGCGAGTTAACCCTGTTAACCCTAAAGAGGCCAGTACCAGCAGAGAGGACAGCAGAGGAAAAACACTGCGTAGAGCCAGGATAGTTTCATATCTAACTCTGTAAATAAAGGGTTTATTTCCAACAAGTCAGAGCTGGTGACTGTTAGAACGGTGGAAAGACTAACCAAGATGGTTTTAGCGAGTTTTTGTCTGAGTAAATGAAGTCTGTTTTAGAATAAGTTAATACAAGTAAGCTCCCAGTGAAAGAGAGAAACTTTGATTCAAAAGGTGTAAGGTGTATTTTTCTGTTTCATAAGGAAAATGTGTAGAGTAAAACAGCCAAGAGAGCTTGTTGAATGTAACAAACTCGCCACTAGCACACATCTCTGAAACTAATTTTCCACACACACACCTGCAAATTACATAGTCCAACCCTATTAACAGCTCATCTTAGTGTTGGAGTTCAAAATCCTCCTGAGTCAGAAGATGAAACGTTCCTGAACGGCATCATTGTCTGCTTTGGAGAAACTTAAGCTGCAGCTGACAAGACTGCACAGGGTTTGCTGCTGTTGTAGAAGTACTAAAATAGCAGTCATTATTTACTCATTAATTTTAAATTAAAGACCTCAATAAGAGTAAAGCGAGGTGTGTATCGATGCGTGTTCCACAATGACTGAGGGATACTTAAGACGAGCCGGCAGGAGAGAAAACCGGAACCAGAGAGTAAACTATCTATCCTGCTGAAATAGCCTGTGATGTTTCACACAGCCAGATAACAAGCTGCTGTTGTATAAGGTCCAGGCCAGAAGATGGAGGGGAAGGGGAGGGAGGAGGGGAGAGAGGAGAGCTCTCTCTTTCTCTCCTTTAAAGGCAACTGCTCATGGTGGGAGGAGGGACCTTCAGGTCTTCCTGTAAACCGTCTACAGGCGTAAGGAGCCATTAAATCAAGGAACAAATGGCACTGATCAGCCTTCAACATCATTGTCCACTGATGGATCAGCACACTGACAGAGAGGGAGGGGGGGTGGGGGTGAAGCTGACATCAGCTGCAGAAAGTGAAGGGGGGGGGGGGGGGGGGGTTGTGGAGAAAGAGCAGGGGTGATGTCTGGTATAGCACTGGGCATTTGAGACAGATTATTGGAAATTTCTGTAGTCAGCGATAGTGAGTAAATCCACCAGTGCACTTTATAGAGATATCTGTTTGTTGAGGCCGGCTGTCTTGGCCTTGAGCAACCTTCTTTTTCTAGGAAGCAGGAGGGAGGTTTGGAGAAGTGCGAGAGACATTTGGAATTGTGTTCGGCCCGCGTACAACATCTCCCCCGAGTCATAAAAACATACCTGTGCACATCAAATTGGACCAGAGGCTTCAGAGATGTTAACGACGAAGACTTTTCCCGCAGACACACACACACCTACAGACGCTGGAAGCACTAGAGGCAAGAAGGTCTGTGTTGCACTGAGATAAACCTGCAGCCAGCATGTGGTCAGCGGGCCTACTGATGTAGTGTTGACCACACAGCACAAAGACACACACAGTGAAGAGATAAAGTGAAGCAAAAAAATACTTGGTCAAATATAAAATATATTAGACTAAGCATTAATCCCACACCCATTAATTGTCACTCTGTCTTTCCCTCCTTCTTTCGCATGTAGGTCTATTGATCTGGACCGGTGTTGCTCTCAGGTTTCCAGTAATCAAGAGCAGGGAATGGGAAGAGCAGAGGGCGTGGAGCGCGGCAGACAGATCTTCACAGTGCACGGCTGTAAAGTGCCAGACTGAACCGACGGGTTCGGGAGCAGTCATGTGTACTAGGCTAAATTATTCATGCTGATTAGACTCTTCTTATTGAAATGAATTTGAGAGAGTTCAACATATGTTGCACGGCATCGCCATTTAAGAGGCTTGCTGAATTGAGGCTGTGGAAATTGCAGTGACTTCATGTGTGTGTGTGTGTACACTATAAAGCAGTGGTGGAAAGTACATCAAGGGCTGGACTTAAGTACATTTTTGGCATACTTCTATTTCAACTTGAATATTACTTTATACTTCTATTCCACTACATTTCAGAGAGAAATATTGCACCTTTCACTCCACTACTTTTATTTAACAGCTGTAGTTGCTATACTTTACAGTTTACAATCTTACATGCATATCATATGATAAACCTGAAAGAGACAATGAATTGTTAAATATCATAGGTTCCAAACTCCTCTGTTTTATGATTTCTTACACAAAAGCAGCATTTAAATGGGGCACCTTGTCATGTTTCCAGATTATGTGAGTTTTTAATTCCGCCAAAAAGAGATTTTCTCTTTAAACAACTCAGATGGTTTCATTTAAATAACAGCTCAAAAGTCCAAAGATCAGAGAAAAGTTCACAGAATCCTGTTAATCATCTCATGACCCTTCAAATTCAGCCTGATCCCGAAGTTAAGAATCGTCGGACTAAAGTAGCTCCACTATGACCAAGTATTAATTAATCAGTATTAGTGATCTAATAATGTCATATATTATCGATCAGCTACAGGGGATATTCTGCTGCAGCATGAGTAGTTTTACTTTTGATACTTTAAGTACATTTAACTCAAAATGCTTCTTTACTTTTAGTCAAGTAAGATTGTAAATACAGGGTCTTTGCAGGTTTCAACAAGTTAAATTTGAGACTTTTTAAGACCTTTTTATGACAGTATAAATGCAATTTAAGACCTCTATACTGGCAAAAAAAAGTACAAAGTACATGATTTCCTATGACTGAGTCTGATCAAGCCCATTTACAAGCAAGACTGAAAAGTGTTACATTATAAAAGTCACTTTAACTTTATTAACCCAATCAATTTGTCAAAATCATATTTCAGCCATTTTAAGACATTTTAAGGTCTTCAATTCAGATTATTGAATTTTAGACCTTTTAAGTCCCCGACACCACTCTGAAATATCAGCTACTTTTACTTCTGTTCTGTTCTGTTCTGTTCTGATTCCAATATCAGAAAATGCCTCCGATACCGCCTAAAATGCTCGTATCAGTGAGTGTGTGTGCATGGCTCCGAAACCACGTCATTTACTAACCCGAGAATGGGCCCTGCTACTTCCGAGCAACATTTTTCATTTCCAGGATTGGAAAGTCATGATCTATGCAGCATTAGTAGTATACTGTTGTCTGTATCTACCTACCTACCTACCTACCTACCTACCTACCTACCTACCTACCTATCTATCTATCTATCTATCTATCTATCTATCTGTATAAATGTGTGTGTGTTTATATGTGTGTATATATGTGTGTACATATACACACACACACACACATATTATTTATTTATTTATTTTCTTAAAGCACTGTAAACATATTGGTATTCTGTAGCGGCCCATATGAAACGTTCAGGTGTCAGAGTTGGTATCAGAAAAGAAACAAGGGTATTGGAACATCTCTGCTTTTACAAATCTTGAGTATCTCTTCCACCACGGATATGAGCAAATACAGCGAACATGTGTGTCCACCTGATGTCTAAATATGTACATAATAATACTATCTGTCTGTATCTCTGATAAACCATCAAATCACTGTAATGACAGTACGTGGGTGGAAGCACACTGCTCATGTGTGCCTATTAAAACTGTTCTGAATAAGCCTGGGGATATGGAAACAATGCCAGTGTCCACGGCCGCCTCTCATCACCACATACTGTAACACATCAAACACAGCAGCACCCAGGATAATGAGGAGGATAAGGACTATAAACAGCATCCGTCTGCTCACATTTAAATTTACCAATTCTCGTCCTTCCCCTCTATCATTTCATCCATCTTAAGTAGTTTGACTCTAAATATACACACAAAACCGCCTGA
The DNA here is from genome assembly GCF_056507025.1 of Lutjanus erythropterus. NCBI lineage: Eukaryota > Metazoa > Chordata > Actinopteri > Lutjaniformes > Lutjanidae > Lutjanus > Lutjanus erythropterus. Next base: position 28,305,838 of record NC_139318.1, read on the forward strand.
ACATCCATCTCGATTGTCAAGCCATTCTTCATCCTTTCTCTCTAAAAAACCCCCCCTCCTCCGCTCTTAAAGCCGCCCACTCTCCTTGTCTATCCGCGCTCCACACTCTTCCATTCGAAACTTCCAACTCCTCCGATACATCACTCACCCTCTATCTTCCTTTCACTCCCCGGGGGGAGGAATAACATCTTGACCAAATCTGGGCAGAATATATTAGAATGTGATTTTAAACATTTAAATAACTCCGGTTTTATTTATTTTCAGAGAAACTTTGGCGCAAGATGCACAAACTAAAACACATCAAAATACTGTTTATCTCTGTGCTGTTTTTTAAGTCAACCAATTCAAAACATATTCAGCTATTTTTCCGCTGCCCCGTATTGGCCTTTCTCTCTCTCTCTCAGCCGCTACCTCGCTTGTCAGAAAAAATAACATCTCGACGGAGAAGAACTGAACAGACGACATTATATTCAACTTACTTCCTCGTCTCTTTCCATGTAAGACAAACTCAAAAATAATTTGCACACACTTTACATTTTTTTGTCCGCGAGAATAAACTGCGCATGAAGAGGAAGGGGGCGCAGAGGGAGGCAATCTTGTTACCAGCCGGCATAGCCCTGGGAAGATTTCTATCAGACACACGTATAGAGAGAGGCATCCATTTAGAAAATGGCTTTTCTAGGCATGCTGGGCCATTTAGCACACCCTGTGACGACTCCTGTTTGGGGCCGTGATAAATGTTCTTTCACACACGCTCCACGCGTACACAGCCAGGCCAGCACACCCATGTACACACACAGACATGTGGGCATCCTACACAAGACATAACTGGGATGTATGTTGTATTTTTAGAGCAACTGGCTTCATTGGGTTTGGCCCACAGAGACAACTTCAGCAACACCGCGTGTTAAATCCACAGAAGTTAAAGCCCACTGAGCACTTAACGTCACGTCAACGTCACATCTCAGCTGTAGGTTTCATTAAGCTCAGGGTTGTTCAACTGTGTACATCCAAGTTTTATGACAAGTAGTCAAGAGACATCGTAACATATTACACAGTACATCCCTCTAAACACCATACTGGTCAAACAATTACTCAGTCAAGGGGTAGATTTCATTTCCTGCATTTTGATGATTTTTTATGCACCTATTTGTTCCCTTTCTGCATCAACTTATAGTAGGACTATCTTTATTTATATAAAGGAAAACACAAAATTCAAGCACAAGGTGAAATAATGAGGGGGACCCATCCTCAGTATCTCCCCCAAAAAGCTATGTACTCGATCAATTAGGCAATTGTTGTGATAACAGTTTTTTTTATTACTTTGCTTTGGAAAACTTGCTTTACATACTGTCCAGCATCAACCATAGTTAGCACCAGTCTGCCAGGTTGTTTTGCATCAGTGAAAACACCAAGGACATGATGCCATTTCAAATCATTCAGAGGTTTTTAATATAAAAGTTGTTGAAATTATTTCAGTGTGTATCAGTACTTTTTGAACATGTCAGCACGTTAACAATACAGCTATAATAATGATGATCGTTCTAATTTTGGTCTCTGTAATCGTGACGTGACATTTTCATATTGTTTCATTTCTCTTGGTTACTGTTGTTTTTTTTGGCGGCTGAGTGAAGCACATCTACCAGCCACTTGCATATTTTACCAGCATTTGGCTGGTGGCTGCTGCTAATTTTGTGCTCTGCTCTTTAGCTCTACAGCCCCTTCAGAAACTCTTTGGTTTTGCCTTGTCACCAAGCTTAATGCAACATTGTTTTTCATGGTTTGTGAAATGATGACATTTTGGAGATACAGACAGCAACAGTGTGCTTTGAAACCATGTGTAACTCTATTTTAGAAGTCTACTGTCGCTCTGAAATCTGCTCAGTGGGAATACTGAAAAAATACTCACACAAACTGCGAACAGCAAACATTTTGATGGGTAAACATACTCTGTTTTGTTTTGTTTACACAGAATGAGTGCTAAAAATCAACCCCTCTCTATCACGCAATCTGAGCGTCTGCCTGATATTCACTAATGGTCATTAACCTTTAAACCAGCGCGATCCCTGTCGACTCACTTCCCCCTCTCTGGGATCTATCAATGTCGCCACCATACCAACAGCCATCACACTAACCGCTGTTACTGCTCGCGTAAAAGGTGCCACAGGCAGCGTACCGGCTGGATGAATCACACTCACCCATACAGCAATAATGAAGCATTTATCTAAGGGTGCATTACAAACCCTGGAAGCACGGTGAACATGCGCACATGGCAGAAATATGATGAAACAGTGTCAATCACACTCTGTTCTACCATCTGCTCCAGCACAAGATAGACACGTGTTACACACGGCCTCACACACGGACGCAGATACAAATAACCAACACCATATTCTGATAAATGTGTCCATCTGAACAAGTCATTTGGCGTTCTGACCTTAAAAGCTTGAGCTCCTTTAAATAAGCAATGACAGTGTAAACTGTTACACTGTAAAAATGAACAAAAAAAAAACCTTCACAACAACTTCAACAGATTTTTGGGTTTCCAGAGCCAAATCAAACTCTTAAATTTAGAAAAACTTTTACCAAATAACAATTCTAACTTTTCTTTTTTGGATAAACTTTGGATAAACTGTTGAGTAAAACTTATTGAAGTGAAAGTGAATAATGGTTAATAACTGAATACTTTTTTTTAAACTGCAACCACCCAAATCATGACCAATCAGGATTCAGGAAAGATTCAAGTTTATCTAAAAAAGAAAAGTAAATTACTCAGCAGATTTTGTGTCCTCAACGTGTTCTGCATGAAAGAAAAAAGTCTTTAGGAATCTTATGAAGGTAAAGTTTTGAAAATCACCTAAATATGATTTTACCAAACATGCCTCTTTTAGTATAAACATTCTGTGAGGGAAAAAGGTTTGAAGGTCACACAAATCACCACAGAAAATCTGACAAATGTTTACTACTCATAAAAGTCTCCTCTATAACATATACAAAGTTCTAAGAGATCCAAGTGATGGTTCAAAGGTGTTTCTTATCCATACAATGATTTCAAATTTTACTTTTTAAAATAATGATTAAAATAAACATTAATATATTAGTATACTTGTACACAACACAACATAAATTGTCACTAATGCATACAAATGTTAGCACTGATTAACCTAACTTAAAATAGCACATTTATATTACTTTCAAAATATTTGTGACTCACAAATTGGAGCCATACAGTTTTTTAAGAAATATCTGGACAATGAAATGATAAAAACTTTCCATTATAAGGGTAATGCAAGAAAACGAACCCACTAGAGCTGCAACTAATAATTATTTTTCACTGTCGATTAATCTGGCGATTATTTCCCCGATTAATCATGTAGTGTATAAAATATCAAAAAATTGTAAAACATCTTCATCACAATTTCTCAAAGTCTTCAAATTGCTTCTTTTGTCCTACCAACAGTCCAAAACCCAAAAATTCTTCATTTGCTATCATAAAGTACATGAAAAAAGAAAGAAAGATTACTTTAACTGGTTGCCAAAATAGATGGCAACTAATTTTTTTTTCGATCAGCTCATCGATTAATCATCTAAATGTTGCAGCTCTAGAACCTTCTAGGTCAGTTTGACCCACTTATACATCAAAGAGTTAAGAACATCCTTGCACTGTTGTACTGTACTGCAATGAAACTGGCATCACCGATTTCAGTATTTTCAACACTTCTACCAAGTTGTTATAAATGATACATTTATGAGACTAAAACAGTTGAAAGAGTTTCTGTTGTAGTTTGTTTGGGGTCGTGTCATATAATGGTTTTACTAAAAGCTCAGTCCAGAGGTATCAGGAGTGAGATTTGGCTCAAGGAAATAACTTGAAAAAAAAGGTTTTTAAATGCTGATTTAAACAGGGAAAAGTACATTTAAAATTATATTTATCTCAACTAATCTTATATCAACTATACTTGTAACTCTGTATTAACTTTTCATTGTTCTTGAGAAACAGAATTTGGTCTAAAATTATTGTCCTTTTTTTGCGAATATTCAGTTTTTGAAAAAAAAAAAAAAAAGAAAGAAAAAAAAATGTTAAAACAAACTGTCCTGTGACCAGTAAGTATTCATCACACCTGTGAGTGAATCTGAAAAAGCCATCAGTGAAACACGTTGTTCGCTCTAAATAAAGTCACTGTAAAGTCAGCTCTATAATTATATCAACATTTTTTGCAGAGCTCATACAACCCCATTGTCTCACAGACATACACACAAACACACACTTGAGAGACTTCATGTTGTGCATGTCCACCCAGTGAAATCTTGCTGACTAATAAAGCAGGAAAATGTGGCGCGTCACATTGTAAGCATGACGTCAACTTACCGATCTCATCTGTTGAGTTCCGGTGACGTGCTGCAGAACCTTTTCCAGCTCCTTCTCGATGCGTCCGGCCCAGTGAATCATTCTGGAAAACAAAATTAGACATTTTCAATCTGCATCACTTGACATTATCACCTGAAGATGTCATCACACGAGCAATCATTTCTCCGTCACCGTGGCAGAAAGAGTCTCACGCTCATCTTTTGTGCATCTCTGCCGCTATTGTCAACCTGCCAGACGCTCCCCCTATCTGGATCCCTATCTGGAAGTATCCCTGTCCTCCCCTCTCCTAATGTCTCGGCTAGTCATCAGCACCTTTTCCCCCTCCATCACATCTTGCATATATCTGGTCGGCCCTGGCAGGACCAGCGGCGAACGTGCCCGTGCTTGGCTCGGCGGGATCAGCGGCTCTGCAATAAAACTGCTCAGGTCTGACAGAAATGCACCCTAAGCAGGAGCTGATCTCCCGTTAGACAGAGCCAAGTTTGGAATTAAGAGATCAAACGGCTCGGGCTCATCACTGTATATCTCCCAGCAAGCAACAAATGACTTAATGGATCAAGATTTTCACTAGATCATTTTAAGGCAGCAGCAGGGGCTAACCTGCCAACCTGGATACACGCTGAACAATCTACGTGAGTGGCCAACAAGAAATTCTCACTCATAAAAAATCTTTCAGCAATCAGATTAATAAATTCTGTCATGTGCTTTGCAAGCCATCCACTGACTCCATGCCAACCTTTTCCTTTCAGCAGCCTGCAGATAGCTAATCACTAGCATCAACAGCACAACACAACACAGTCGTTTGTCTTTTAATATGATGACAGAAACAAATGTCATCTTTAAATGTCAGATTTGCTCAGAAGACAAGAGAGAAGACAGATTTATTAAATTGCACAAATCTGCCAGGCAGCGTCGGCGCTCGACATAATCACCGAGCCAGAGCAGGCCTCTTCGGGAGGGTAACAGCAGAGCAAATACGCCAACGCGAGTGTGCGCACTGGCTGCATTTGTAGGCACAAGATTAAGAGAAAGCAAGAGGGCCTGCGAAGGGACCGAACAGAGCGGGACTGCTGGGGAGAGGCCGCTGACTATGAAAAGGTCACCCCGATATGAAATGAAAACAAGCTTACAGTGAGTGCAGAGCCGAGCAGGACGCAGTGATACTAACAGTGAGGGACAATACCTCTGCCCCGAGCCAGGCAGACTTCTTACGCAACTTCATTAGTCTACATTCTACACATACACATGCGCAAACACACATATAAATACAGCTTTGACAGAGTGACATGCAGTCAGAGGATCCTACGTTATGTCTTATATTGTGAGTGAACACACGCACACCACAGAGCTGGGAAATCTCGATAAAGTCAAGCATCACGATATTGATCCAAACAAATGCCAGAATATTATAGATTTGCTACTGATTAGTAGGGTTGCAACCAACTATTATTTTCTTAATCAATTCATCGGCTGATTATTTTCATGATTAATCAGTTTGTCTATAATGTCAAAAAAAAAAATTTGCTCAACCAACAGTCAAATATCTAAAGATTCTTAATTTGTTATCAGAAATAACAAATACAAGCAGGTAATCCTCACATTTGAGAAGCTGGAACCAGCAAACGTTTTCCCTCAAAAAATGACCAAAAACAATTAATCAGTTATCAAAATAGTTGGCAACTAATATTCTTTCTACCAACTGATTGATTAATCAACTTAGCAGCTCTACTGATAATTTTGGTGTTATTGTTGGTGATTTCATGCAATATTTCACTAAACTATGGGTGGATTATATTGTCTATGGCAATCAGAGAATTTTTACTTTTTTTGCTTATAGAAATAAACTGATTTTTTTTTTATCAGAATAGTTGAGGATTAATTTAATAATTGACAACTAATCAGTTAATCAGTACAGCTCTAATACTGTCACATCACATGAACTTGACTTGGCTGAGCAGGTAAATAAATCCTGAGAAGTTAATTCAGCTTGAACTAAATGTATGGAAATAATGCAAACAAGGCTGCAGGCTAACTTATTTTTATTGTCAATTGGTTTGTTGATTGTTTACTTCATTAATCAATTTGTTGTTTGAAAACTAAAATTTCATGAAATGGTGAGCAATGGTTTTCCAGAGCCCAAGGTGAGATCATCAAATGTCTTGTTTTGTCCACAATTCAGTTTACTGTCATAAAGGAGTCGAGAAATCAGAAAATATTCACATTTCAGAAACTGCAATTAGAGAATTTTGACTTTTTTTCTTAATGCAATAGTTGACAACTAATTGATTAACCATTGCAGCTCTAATACTCTAATACTGTCTATCATGTGGACGTGATGGCAAGTAAATCCTGATCAGTTCACTCAAGTAGAACTAATAGCATGGCAATAATTCAATTACATAACAGTGGCACAATGCTTATATGTAGGACTAGGTGATATGAAAAAAATCAAGTATCACAATATGTTTGACCAAATACCTCGATATTGGAACAACATTGTATTACTATTGGGGTTTTCACAAAATTTTGATAAATAATCATCACTAGTGTGGATATAATGATGAGTGGGTAATGACAAACAATAGAACAGTCTGGTAAATTCAGAAAATTGCACCACCTCAGTGTAATGCAGCCTTTAAAACCAGGAAAAGACAACACTTATCCCATATCATGAAAATCTGAGATGACATCTAGGCTCATATCACAATCTTGATATAATATAAATATATTTCCCTAATTACTTTTCATATAATGATACAACAATATCAAAAAATCTAAGAGGAAATTGAATCACAATAGCAATATTTATCAATAAACTACCCAGCCCTACTCATATGGAGATATCTTTGTCACAAATAGAATATATCCACACATCTACCAGACACATCTGCCTGGTCACTCCTCCCTCCTGGTGTTTTCATTTTCTAAATCAATTTCATTACATTGAACACATCAAGTATAAATCAATAGCACACTCCAATAGGCTGACTGATATCCATGATGCAGTGGTACAGGCAGCAAAAAGTCAACCATGAAGCCATGGAGACACAACTGACCTGCTTCAGGCACGATCGCATGAAGCTGACCTGACAACACTTAAAGGCACGCTTCATTTAGCACCGCACAATTCATCGAAATATCACTGAAAACGCAGTATGTCAAAGTGCAATATCCAAATTATAGGAGCTGCAGGAAAAATTAGTCACAAAACAGCATTATAATGAAGTACTGTAGTGCTGCAGAGATGACCTGGCCTACAGACCCTGACAAATGTCACATCATCAATAACTGAAACAACTGAAAATGAAAACTGTGATACAAAAATGATCATTCCAACTAATTGTGAATCATATTACTATTGCAATAAATAGTCACAGTATGTTTTTTATTTTACCATACTGTGTAGCCCTAGTTGCGCTTTTAAATGTTGCATCATGACTTGGACTAATTGTAAATCAAAGGAGTAAAAATATTTCACAGTCCCAAACGTGCAGAGCTCTTCATTCAACAAAAACACAGATATCAGGAGACGCTTGTTCGGTAAATTATATGCACTACTGAGGCCCAGTGTTCAATTAATGCTTGGAGACCTTCTGTGTTGTCTCTTAAAAACAGAAAAGCTGTCACTGCACTACAAAGCTGACTGATGCTCTGTGATGTACTATTAAAACTTTGCTATTTGGCACCTGTGTTTTGATGCATTTTCTGTGTATTATGATTCATGTTATGCGAAACATTATGGGAAAGCAGCAAATGTGATGAAATGAGTTTGGATGGATGACCTGTGTGTCAGCCACACACCGTCACCATGTTCATTCTGCTGCAATGGATCTCATCACTCCAAGTGCGACGCTGAAATATCTTTAAGGGCAAAAGGTGGACTATTTTCGCATGTGTGGAAATAACAAAATTTGGATGAAATTGCGCTTTTCATGTAGACTGAGTTAAAGTAATGATATTTTACATTGCCAGAGAAGATTGTACATCCGTCCATTTAGATACCAGTTATCGAAACAGCTAGGTTTGCTCCATATAATTTAGAAATGTGGAAATGATTTCACCTTCTTCCTCTACCCACACAACCAGTACTGTACACATAAAAACACTGCAATACAATAACTACAGAAAAATTAGACCAGGCTTTTAAGAAGAAAGCTGGAGGAAATTGAGACTTTTTTCTGTCAAAATGAACAGGACATTTTGCCCTTTCCTATGGACATAATTCCTCAGCCACATCTCCAACACACACACACACACACACAAGCTCCACCCAGTGTGTATGTGTGTGTGTGTGTGTGTGTGTGTGTGTGTGTGTGTGTGTCAGGCCTACACCCAATAAACGGCTGCCCATACACTTCAGTTAGGTAACTGTTCAATTCTGGCAATGATGAGGATGACATAAAACCCAGTTTTTATAACCAAAGAGAGGCTATGTATAGTAAACCTAAATTATTAATCTTATTTTTTCTACTTAAACGAGGAGCTGACAAACTTTAATAGCAAGTAATGAGACATTGTCTCAAAATAGTAACTGTAATCTAGTATAATTACAAAAAATAATCCAAGTACTTTTGAAAAAAACATTAAGGGAAAAGTAAAAGAGGTATTGTTGCAATTTTATAAATATAGCACTTAGCTAATTAACTACAGGTATAGATTATAAAATAGATATTCAAGTGAAGGAAATAAAATTTAAGCATATATGTGTTTTTGTTTTGAAATTAATCCAAATGTAATAACAATTATCAGCATGACTTTTGTTTGTGGTGCTCAGATGATCAAATTAACATGCAGCTGATTGTGGTTTTGAGTCAATTAGACAGTTAATATAAGATCAGTGATTTTCCTTTGAAAGTCACCTTGGCCATGAGGAACAACAAAGCCCTAAAGATTTCAAAGCGACGGATCATGCGGTGGATGCATCAGGGAGCATTTAGATTCTTGTCATTTGTGTGAACCTGACTGACTAATCATCACTACAGGCTACACATCATGTTCACATCAGATCATCACGTCATCACGTAGACTGGAGTGAGGAACTGTTGCACTCCGGCTGCTCTGTCCGGGATTATCATCATTACTATTATTATTACTGGACTGCAAAACCTGATCATGAACATGCAATTCTGAACTTTAATAAACATAATTTTATCACTAATTATTGTCACGGTTTGACGATGCAAACTGCTGGCAGTGCAGACATGTTTCAGTCTACATCCACGTGTCATTTAAGGTGAAGTTGATCGCATTTGAGAAGAAACTGCGCTTTAAATTCAAATATTATTACATAAGAATTCCCCAACAGGTGAACGCTGAAAAAGTGCAACAGTAGTTTACACACAGCTGGAGCCTCGGATACTTTCTGTGCCTGCGGTCACTTTCAGACAAAGCAACGCGGTGACACTGCGCCTAAATTAAAAAATATATCTACAACAAAAACGTGCAGTTTTTTTTTTTTTATCACTGCAGAATGATCATATATTAATCTTGTCCCTGAACTGAGTTTGAGGAAGTAGTTTTGGAGTTTGGGTGAGAAAGCAGCTGAGATGCTGAAGCTTTAGAGACCTGGTGCTCCCACATTAACTAATTAGTTTGGTCTTTGGATCTAAATCATCCAGTAATAACACCAGTATATCCTGCAGTGGGATGCTATTCCTGTTTAGTATCCAGTGGAGGACTTTTAAGACTAGCCTCGCTGTAGCTCTGCCTATCCATCATACGTAAATGGGATATTCTTCTTCCACGCAGTGACAGCAAAACAACCCATCCACTGTTATTATTATTTTGTCCCAATCCATGTTCCAATAAATGAAAACTTGGCTGGTTTATTCGCTGGTGGCACCTGTGCACGCTCCCTGGAGCCTGTTCCCATGTTGCCTACATGACAAATTGAATAAGGCTTTGGGTATTAAATGCCGCTGCCCACAACAACGACAACAACACGGGCTTTGTGAGATTCATAACGCAGCAGCATCACACTGAGAGGCAAACTGCGTCTGTGTCTGAGCATCAGGGACAGCAGCAGCAGCAGCAGCTCCAAAGGTAAACGGCGCTGCATGTGCAGGCTCGTCGGGGGCCACCTGTCCTAGTTCCGCGCTCCGCACCCCCCGGTTTACCCCCCGAACCGTTTTGGGTACTTACGTGTAGTGCTGGGGGAAGAGGTGGGTCCCGTCTGTCGGCGTGGAGACGCATATGATAAGTACAGTTTGGATTGTGAAGAGGCAGAAGATACCATACGACTGCGCGCAGATCGCCATTTTCCATTAAATATTCAAGAAACTGGGATAAATAAGAGAAGGACCGGAAGGACAGTCTCTCGCAGGCAGCTGAGCTAAGAATAACCGAGCTCCAGAGAAAGTGTGTGGTGGGAGGTGATGGGGAGGTTGGCGGAGGCTTCTGGACACTTCAGCCCGGCAGTGAGATCTCAATCAGAGACGCACAGAGGAGAAGGATTGGCAGCTGAAGACGCGGGATGTGAGGATCAGGATCAGAAAGATGCTCTGCCGCCGCCGCCGCCGCTGCTGCTGATGTGCTGCCTGGCTGCCTGTTTGCGCACTCGCTGTCCTCCCTCCCTCTCCGCCGCCGCGCACATTTGCTCCTTTTCTCTCCCACTCTCTCCAATGTAACAACCACACACGGTCAAGCTAGAAACCACGAGAACACAGCGTTCCCATCCCGGTTTTCAAAATAAAAGCAGTCAGCGTTTGTAGGGCAAGAGAGGGTAGGTAGAGGTGTGTTAGCAATCCAATAATCCTGTTGTATTTTCCTTTAACATACCTTAATGGGGTATCACAGTTTTATCACATGGAAGTTGTTCTAAGCAACAGGAGATAGTTCACCTATTTTCAGACAACATAATATCACAGTAGTTTGGAAATATGGCTGCTGTTGTAAAAGATGTCCATTTGTGCGCACAAGCTTGGCACAGCATCCATGCATTCGTTCACGGGTTTTTAGTACATGTCCAATTTATTTTGAAGATACAAAGGCCGGACTTCCTGTATTTCCTCAGTCTATTTGTGTCAATTGACTCCGCCGTTGGCACAAGCGCTCCTTCCTCTGTTCAGAGCGCCTATTCCTGGGCGACAGACGGGGGCGCGCATCAGGCCACCTCCTCTTCCTCCTCCTCATGTCCACTCTCCATGTACTGTGTCCTCAAACCCAGGATTATAAGTACAAATCAAGGCTTTATTTTGGTAATTAGAGGCACGGCTCTAGAGGGGCGGACTGTATTAACTGGAGTGTAAACATTCAGCAGCAATCACCTTAGGGCTGCTCTCCAACTACATTTGTTCTACTTATTAGCGCATCTGGTCCAGTGGATGAACATTTAAATGAATGCAGGGAGAATTAATAGTCTCGTTTTGGAGATACCTAGCTATTGTTTTCATGCTGTCACCAGCTATTTAAACGAGGGGGGCTTAAAATGTTTGAAATGGAACTTTACAGAAGGGGCAGGGCATGTCTCCTTGTTTGGGAGCCTCTGAATAATCATAAGCTTGTTAATAAGGTGCATTTTAGTGGAGCAAGTTTTCCTCTGGACATAAGTCAGATACTGTTCAGTTTAACAGTAAACAAGGAGGAGAGATGCACTGAAACCTCAGAGTAAATCTAATTCAGCATGAAGTTACCCCCCGGAGAAGTGAATATCTCCCTCTATCAGCTGTGTGTTCGTGTGTGTGTGTGTGTATGTGTGTGTGTGCGCGCGTTTCGGGCTGTGTGCATATGTGTGCGTGCACCTGTATGGGTCTTCTTACCCTTTCCCGCACTGCTGTTTGTTTTCTGATCTTCCTGTTTCAACTGGAGGGCACAGAGGGTGACACACACTTGCACGTAAAACAAACACATTTTTCAGGTTCGTCCATGCCATAGAGAACACACAATAAAGATGTACAGCTTTGTAAATAAAGTGTCCCTGGTGTGTTTTTGTCCCAATGTTAGGACAGGCAGAGCAGTCCTTTTGTCTCCCAGTTAAAGGGAAAGTTTGTCCATTTTCATGTGGATGTCCAGTCAGTGCTGATAGTAAATGTAGTCTGTTGAAGCAGTGAATTCCTCAGTGCTATATTAAGAAAGCCAAGTTCTCCTGTTTGCAGGGCCATGCTGGTATTGACTACATTTACCAGGATGCATTGTCCACAGGCTTTTCACGTTCATGTTTTCATGTACAGGATTTCTGCAGGTATCAACAAGTTCAATGTAAGACTTTTTAATACCTTTTTAAGACAATTATCAGTCCCTCCAGTTGATGTTGTGAGCACAACAATTAGCACAACCTTGGAACTTCTCCACAAATTTGATCAATGGTTCCTTCTCACAAGTTCCATCAATCATAACAGTCTGGGCAAACATCACATATGTTCTTCTCAATCAACTGACTCTGTTTTATTAGTCACATTTTTTTTTTTTTTTTTTATTTAATTTGTTGTCACTGTTACTGAAAAGAACACAAGGTTTATCATTGTTATTAACATTCATTGATGCTCTGTGCACTTTTATATATATGGTAGAATTTTGTGCTTGTAGTTTTGACTTTGTGCTCCAAAAAGATTTTGCTACCATGAGGCAGACACTAGAAATCCAAGCTGAACGTGCATGTAGTTCTTCTTTAATACCAACTACATCACTGTGACATCACTGGATGCAGGAAGAACAGATTTTGTGGCAGCAGAACTCAGTTTTCTGGGTCAATATAGTACACATTGAGGAATTCATTGCTTAAATTGACTATATTTACCAACATTTATCAACAAGAGCCACATGATTTGCCCTTTAAAGCCCAGGTTCAAGACATTCAGTCCCACTGGCTGCTGTTACATCTCCCCAGATTATTTGCTAGCCACTGGGAGAGACAGCCAGTCTTGTGGCTGCGTTGTCCTTGGCTCAGTCAGTCAGCAGGGGACATGCAGGTGCTCTGCTACAGAAAGCCACACAGCAGTCGGCTGGGTTGCTGCACAGCGTTTCTGTCTCCTCGCTGACAGCGAAGACGGGGCTGTTTTGGTGGAAAGGACACACTGCGGGGCACAGACCTCAGCAGGAGGGGAAAAACCCACCTGATGGCGGGGATGACGAGCCACAGCAGCGGTTCCCTGCTCATGTGCGTAGATGTCATGGACCATTCAATCAGAACAAATATCTAAGCTCGTTCTTTGGGAAGTGGAGAAAAAAAAAATATTCCCCCAGAGCTACTAATTTTTGAGACATATCGAGCAAACGACTCCCTCTCACGCACCCCTCCTCCAAACAAATCTGTGGCAGAGAGACAGGATGGTCATGTTTTGATTTATTATTATATCCTGTGCAGAGAAAAATAACCTTAATTGATGGCTACTCTTGTACATTAATTTACTGTACCACCACACTTCCTATCATGACATTAATGATAACAACAAACAGATACTGGTAGAGTGATGTAGGCTGGCTGACTCACACTGAACAATTCTGCTGACTCACAGCCACCCCTTGTTTTCACCTTCCATTCAAACATACATTAAGCAAACTTATCTCAATTTACCTGGCTCAGAGGACCTGGACTTAAAAATACGTAGGATAAATCCAGAATTTGTTTACTGTAATAAATCATAAAATGACCACAATATGTCATCAGAGATCAAGGAAACATGTTAAGTTGAAATACTCACTTCACTGACAACAACACCACAGGTGTCCCTCTTTGAAATTTCTTTTGCGGAGCAGAATAATTGTTTTTGTTTGCCCGTTTCATGTTAATTTGAGTTAAAAATTAATGGAAAATATTCACCAAATGAGCAAGTGTCTGTTTATGAGTTAAAAAAATGATTAATAATCTTTTAGAAGGGATAGATGTTTATAACTGTTAAGTTGAGCAATATGCCAATGGAGTCTGGTACACAGTGAGACTGACAGTCGCTGAACTCAAACTCCAATGTGTATTTTCAGAGCAGTGGGCTTTTGTAATCAAGATAACAGGCTCAGCTTTAACAGTCGACTGACAATTATAAAAAAGCTGCTCAACTTACAGTGTAAGACAACTTGCTTCAACCATAGATCATTTAATAAACAGGGATTCGACCAATTTAATATACAGTATATTCTCCAGCTAAAATGCTGCATATTGTTCCTTTAATGAATGAGCACCTAGGAAAGAGCTGTCCAGAGTAAGAGGGGTTTTCCAAAAAAAAAAAAAAAAACATCAGGGGCAGAGACGTCTCTCTGGATGGATGGGATGCCTCTGGGTGCTCTGCAATTGCTGGGACCAGGGGCAGATGGGCAACCAATTTAAGCAATAATTTCTGATGTAGGGTCTTGTCACACTCGACTTTGCCACAGCAATACCTGAAATGCAAATTAAACTTCATCTGTCGTAGTGTGTGTGTGTGTGTGTGTGTGTGTGTGTGTGTGTGTGTGTGTGTGTGTGTGTGTGTGTGTGTGTGTGTGTGTGTGTGTGTGTGGTGGTTGTGGATGGAAGAGTGGCAGATAAAAGAGGTGATTGCCACCCTGGGGCCTTGGATCTCATTGAGCACGCTGCGATGCTTATAGAGAATCCACTCTTTATTAGAGCTGATCGATCAGGCTGGCTAAGGGATCCGCTCAGTGAAAACACACAAATCAATGACCCCGAGCTCTGCTGATCCTCCAAACGGTGAGAAAGGCAAGACAAGAAGAGGCGGGTCTCAGCAGCTGAGGGTCTCCTCTCATTGGCCGTGCAGTTTTCTCCTGAAGAGATTGACCTGCCAATCTGGTATTGATCCGGGGAGTTGAGCGGAAGGAGACGAGGCCTCGTTGTTCCGTATCGGACTTTCTGGGGACCGCTCCCCCAGACAGAGGCCAAGTAGGTTGGAGTAAAATTAATCACTCCTTGTTTCCCCTGTCTCCAGGCCCCGGGGAAGTCACCAGTAAAAGGCGCACCCCACACATCCAGATACACACACATACGCACTCGCTGGCCGCTTATCTTCCTTTTCCTCCACCTTATCCATCTTTCTCTCCCTCCCTAACCTCCTCCTCTGTCTCTCTCTGTGGCCCGTATGCTGATGTTCTGCTGTGCTGGACAGAAAAGTGAGGCTTCACAGTCTGTAAAACCTAGTCTAGTCAGCATGCTGAATGCTAAGATTTTATATTTCTGATTAGAGAAGGACTGCGCGTCGCATCCACCGCAGATGATAGAGCGAACTGCCCTTGAGAGAGAGTCCCAACGCTCTCAGCAAACTTCAATGATCCTCTCAAGTGCTCTCTGTAAAAACAGGAGCATGATATACTGTCACTCATTTACCACATACTTTCTTTGAGGGCATTAAAAAAAAAAAAAAACACACACAGCAGAGTCGGTGTGCCCTTGTCCTCTACGGGGATATACTGAAGAGATCTGCAGAGTGATTTCAGCAATCAAGGTTATCTTCTCTGCGTTCCCTTCAGCTTTACTTTGTCTGACCAACAGTCCAAAACACAAGGAAATTCACTTTACTATCATATGATAGGAGTATTTTTGGCAATTTTGCTTGACAAATGACTCAAATTATTAAGTGAATATCAAAGTTATCAAATTTTCACATTCATTTCTTGTCGACCAGCTTGTCAGTTAATTACTAACATTAACTAAACATTTTAGCTCATGGATAAAGTGGATGAATCACTGGTGAAACTGTGAGATGAGTCTGAGATTTTTTTTGAAACAGGGATTCCAGGATAGCTCAGTTGGTGGAGCATGCACTCCATATACCGAGGCTGTGACTCCTTTGCAGCGGCCTTGGGTTCAACTCGCTCCTGCAGCAATTTGCTGCGTGTCAGTCCCCAACTCTCCATCCCCTTTCCTGTCCTGACTTCAACTGTCTCATCGATTAAAGGCATAAAAGCCCAAAAATAAAGTGATTTTTTTTACGTCACTAATAACATTTTCCCCCCAAAATCCACGCATATGTGCAGGTTTTTAAAATGCAGCTAACATTTTCCCATTGCCAGTACCTCATTGGCCGTTCTGTTTTTTCTTTCTTGTTTTTTCTGATGTATGGTGTAACGCTGAGACTCAACTCGTGTCTGTGCAGGAGCAAAAAGAGAAAGTCATTTTTAAAAGTCTCAGTGTGTTCAGCTCTCAGTACTTTTGCAGCTTCTAACTAAATCTCTGTGGTCTGATGTTTAGCTTCTCACCTGCGTTGCTGTTTGTACTTTGAGGTATCTGCTTTATTTCACTGTTTCGTGTTCGCCTTAAGCTGGATAGGAATCATGCTACTGCCAATAAAAAAAAAAAAAAACATTTCCTGATTTGGTGCTTCATAATAAAAGCTTTTAGATAACGCGTGTTTAACATAACAGCTGGACTTTTAATAAAAGCAGAGTCGGTGTGCCCTTGTCCTCTATGGGGATATACTGAAGAGATCTGCACAGTGATTCCAGCAATCAAGGTTATCTTCCCTCTGTGTCCCTTTCAGCTTTCCTCCCTGCTCACCTCACAGCTTATCATCCCATTTAGTTTCATCCACTCACCACAACACAAAGATTCCATCTAAATAAAACACAGAGCTCCTTGTTTACATAAATATTTGTATATCCTACATCCTTCATTATTCACTCTGCTCTGTAATATGGTTATTACTTGCATGATCTCAACGTTTTGCTAGTATCAACAACAAAAATATACATCTCATTCAGACCACAGTGCTCTGCATACCTCCTTTACTGTAAAATACAAACATACCCAGCGATGTTGGGCCGCAAGGCACTCTGGGACTTTCATGCTCAAATGTCAGAGCGTTTCATCCTGATGATGATGACTCACTCCCCTCGCTCTTAGTCTGCATGAAAGAACAACAGCACCAATTAATGACCCAACCTCCTCACGTGCAACAGTAGGAAAACAACCATTATATCAAATATTATAGCGGGCCGCACCAACAGAGCTGTACTGATAAAAACACAGATATTTATGATAGAGATATATACATTTAAGGCTACATTTATCATCCCCAGAGAATCACCCCACCCCACCCTACCCTCATAGGAAAGTGGCTGCATGTGAAAACAGAGCAAGACTCAGCACTCATTGACATGCTCTACTAGAGGCCTAATGGCCCCTGGGTAATGGCCTCTTTGGTCTTCAGGAAATCCTCCCTCATGCATACATCAAAGCTGGGATTGAGAAGGATAGAGAGTGGAAAATAGAGGGGAGGAAAGAGACATCAGCGCCACACACGGAGAGGAGAGACGAGATGAAGTTAACACACTGAGGGAAGCTCTTATAGGAGTGCATTTTTGTTTATGTTTTTCATGGCAAGGTCAATCCAGTATATTTTACACTTAATGTTCACATCAGCGTGGTACATCAGTGCTGTACTTGTACTCTCAAAACAGGGCAGGGCTGCTCACCTCAGTACATTTTTGGTGCCGACTGAATGTGTCCGTTGTTTGGTCAGATTTGTAGCGTTGTTTACTTATTCTTTGGTCAGATATTTACTGAAATAAATCATAGTTTTGCCAATTATAGAATATTTACATAGAATACTATATTAGCACACAAAAGACGCCGCCCTGTGTTTTGACAGCACTAAATATTTGCCAAATGTAGCTTCTTTTGCTTTCAAAGTTTATTAATAGTAGGGCTGTGACTAATGCTTATTGTCATCCTGAGTTCATCATGATTAATAGAACAATTGTTAAGTTTAGAAAATCTAAGCAAATTGTGCAAAATGCTTGTCACAATTTCCCAGACCCTAAAGTGATGTTTCCAAATTGCTTTTGTCAAACAGTCCAAAACACTAAGACTCTTCATTTGCTATCATAAATAATAAAGAAAAGCAGTAAATCCTTACATTTAAAAAGCTGGAACCAGCAAATGCTTGACATTTTGCTTTAAAATTGCCTGAAAGAATTGATGGATTATGAAAATAGTCAGCATCTAATTTTCTTGCAATTTACTAACTGATTACTCAACTGATCACTGAAGCTCTATTTCAGAGTATGTTTTTTTCATCAGTACAGTTAAGTATCAGTTGTGTTTTAGCAACACAAAAAAATCATATTCAGAATTTAAATTCTTATCTTCAGAATGTATCCCGTTTACTCCTGCATGAGTAAAGTTGAAATGATTAGTTAATTAACCATTTAGCTGATTGACAAGAAATTAATTTGAAAATCACTTAATAATTTGAGTCACTGAATCTGTTTCCAGAATCTGAAATGTAAAGACTTTCTACTTTTCTTTGTGATGTTATAGTAAACTGAATATCTTTTTTGGACTGTTGGTCTGACGAAACAAGTCATTTAAGTGAGTCTCCTTTGGCTCTGAGAAGTTATAGTGGGCATCATATACCATTATACACTATAAATTGAAAATTGATTTGAAACTAATCATTAGATGCAGGACTATATGCTTTATAAATTGAAAATAATATTAGGATATCTTTAATCTATGCCACCATAGATAACATATATATTTATATAAACATTTTCTCTGAAATAACATACTGCAAATGTCCAAATGGTGCAAACACATGATTGTCTTATGGAAAATGACACACTGACACAGATTAAACTACTCAACAGCAGGGCCGGGCAATATGGACAAAATCAAATGTCATGATTAATGTCATGGGGTGATTATTGGTGCTTTCACAAAATATTAATACAGTGAAATTCTTGATTAAAAAGTCATCAGTAATGTGAATATAATGACAAAGTGAGTAAAGGTAATTAATATAACAGCTAGAATAGTCTGGTAAGTTCAGAAAATTGCATGATTTAACAGTGATGCAGCCTTTAAAACCAGGAAAAGGCAACACATTTGCCATACCATAATACAGGCCTAACATTACCCAAAATCTACAACAATATGTTATCTTATATCACAAGCTCTATATAATAATCAATATATTGCGCAGCCCTCATTAGTTGTAAGTTAAATCTCTTCATCCTCACTCCACTCCTCTATTTCTGTCTGACCCTCTCTTTCACTCTGTCCATCTCTCTTCTATCTCTCTTTTTCTCCCTCTTTGCTGACACACAAAATCCCAGAGTTGTCAGCCAGCTGCTATAACAGGAGACCTGTAGTCCATCACCCAACAACAACCCACCCCCCCCACCCCCCCCACCCCCCCGCCTCTCCTCACTGTCCATGAGCCATCTGCTTAGTCTGCATATTGCAGATCTGTCAATGCTATCTAATTATAATTCACACAAAAGTGCTCATTGTGACCCTGACTGCATTTGCAAAAGTTTTGTCTTGCTCCATATATTAAGTACACAGACAACACCTACCTGTGTTGCTGCACTCATGTATGCATCTAAATCTCTGTATGTGGCCTCTCCCCTGTGAGTAATTGCATTGCTCAACCGCATTCAGAGAAAGCTGCGACCTCTACGTGTCCTACACTATGTAGCAGAGCATGAGAATTCTGCCCCTTGCAATGATTTTCAACTCATCTACCAGTTAAAGCAAGACTGAGATGCCTCTTTTTCATATGCTTTTGTTAAAAGAAATCAGATGGAATACTGTTAAATGAAATGGATTGAATTTAAGGCTGCAACTAACAATTATTTTCTCTGTCAATTAAACTGTTGATTATTTTCTCAATTAGTTAATTAGCTGTTTTGTGTATAAAATGTCAGAAAATTTTGAAAAATAACAGTTAGTGTTTCCCAAATCCCAGATGACATCCCTAAATGTCTCGTTTTACCCACAACCCAAAGATATTCAGTATACTGCTGTAGACTGAAACAACCAGAAAATATTCACAATTAAGAAGCAAGAATCAGAGAATTTTGTCTCTTTTTTTTTTCTCAAATTTCGATATTATCGATTAATCTTGCAGCTCTAATTGAGTTTAGGTTTAAAAAACGAAGAGGGAATAACTTCAAGCTCCACAGTGGCATGCCAACATCAAATTGGCCGTCAATGCGCTTGCAGTGAGTGAAATATTAGGTGTCGCAATATAGAGCATATTAAACAGTGTCAGTGTTAAAGAGGCAAAACTAACAGGCCTTTGGCGCCTTAGTGGCTTGATAAGGCGAGCGGGTGGTCCTTTCTGAACGTGGTCTACTCCTCTTCTCTTGTCGCTGTGGAGTGAGAAGTGCATAGTCGCTTGCCCGCCCTGCCGTCACATTAAAGCGCATCTTAATTGGCATTAAAGCTGGTGATAAGAGCTTAATGAAGGAATTAATAGATAACACACATTCTGGAGCTTATTCTCCACAGTCACACTCTGACAGACACATAAACACACACAGCTGTACTCAAACTGGCAGATTTTACAACCACAGACAGAGTGAGTGAGAATTCATGGGGAAATAGGTGGCCTGCAGCGAGAGGCAGGACCAAGACTGAAAGCCTCTAATACATCACATCACCTTGCATGACAACAGCTAACCTTCGTGGTGGTGCAGCTGGAGCTTTTGGTTTGTGTGGGAGGGTATACGCTGCATTCACTTTGAGCTGTTAAATGGGTCTTTAATCTGATTGCAATTACCTGTTAAGGTAAACACTTCATGCAAAATGTGTTTAACTTTTATGTATAGATTACAGACTGTGTATTACTCATATCCCTGTTTGGCTTGTTTATTTCTTAATACTTTATCTTTACAAAGTCACGTACACGGGATGGATCAGCCAAAATTAGTTTGCAACACCTGCTTAGTTGGACCTTTATTAGAGGTGGACAACACCAAAAAATTGGTTTCAATCCCACACCAAGTAATACCAGGGCCAGGATCACCAATATAAATACTTTTTGTTGTAAAAGCAACTGATGCTCTATCATATGAGGGAACAAAATATGTCATAATTCATAACTCTTCCACTTCTGACTATATTGGCAGCAAATAATTTGCCAAAATACGAGGCCTTTCTTTTTAGTATTCTCTGTATTACATGTATGTTTAAACACAAGACACATTTTAAACCGATAGTTCACCCAAAAATGAAATTTCACTCAATATCTACTCACCCATGTGCTGATGTGAGGATGGGTGAAGATCTCCAGTTCACAAAACACTGCCAGAGCTTCAGCATTGCAGCCAAATCCAGTACAACTGAAATGTTTTAAAATGTAAAAAAAAAAAAAAACACAAAAAAAACCCACAAAATGTCTCCATACTGCTCATGTGGTATAATCCAAGTGTCCGTAAGCCGCAACATTAAAATTTGCCCCAAAAAGACGCCATTTGCACCATGTTTTTCACCTAAATATCAACTGTAGCCTCTCAGACTGGATCCGCATGCACACGCCTGAAGTGGGTACACAGGCTCTCGCCCAAGTGGCAGGACACAAAATATACGAAATTTCGCGATACCTTCACATCTGTGCTTCTGTGCTTTTATGCTACCTGGAAGCGACTCAGACAACAGAGAGATATCTGCTCAGAAATAGTGACTTGTTACGCGCAGAGTTGACTTCGCAAACTTTCAGCAAAGAAGAAAATGTCCAAAGACTTCAACATAGAAGAGCAACATCATTTCTTTGCTGCAGCCGCACAGCTTGGGCGAGAGTTTGTACCTGCTTCAGGTGTGTGCACGCAGATCCGCTCTGAGAGGCTACAGTTGACATTTAGACTAAAAACATGGTGTAAATGGCGTCTTTTTGAGTCAAATTTTAATGTCGCAGCTTACGGACACTTGGATTACACCACACAACCAGGAGGTTTGTTCTTTTTTTACACTTTAAAACTGGCCACCATTCGCTTCAATTGTACTGGATTTGGCTGCAACGCTGTTTTCTGCTGAAGCTTCGGGACTGTTTTGTGAACTGGAGATCTTCACCCATCCTCACATCAGCACAGGGGTGAATAGATATTGAGTGAAATTTCATTTTTGGGTGAACTATCGCTTTAATGGTAATGGTAATGAATGGTAATATTCATTATGTGAATTATTATTGAATGCATGAACACAACAGCAGCAGAGACGCAAAAATTGCAGCACTGAGAAGAATTTTCATGTGGCCTGGACTTAATCAAACGTGATGGATCCAATTTTTTTGTATCAATCCTACTCTAATCAAGAATTCATACAGTTGTATCGATACTTTAGTGAATTCAGTCATTTATATCAGTCCACATATAATCTTTATACAGATATGTACAACTCAACAGAGAAACACATATATAACACACAAAATGATACAATAAAAGAGGGGAAATGACTCGTCAGTTAATCAGTTACATGATCTGTAAAAAAAAAAATAAATCTGCAACTATTTTGACAGTCAACAGCTAAATCAAGTAAGCAAATTTTAACAATCACCTGGCTCCAGCTTCTCATTTGTGAGGCTGGTTTACTTTATTCATTCAATAGTAAGCTTAATATCTTTGTATATTGACTGTTTGTTTGATAAACCACGCAGGTTGAAGACATCATTCTGGGCTTTAGGAAATTCTGAAAGGCACTTTTAACTAACTTCTGACATTTAAGTATATCTATATACACATTTATAATTTGTATAATATGCATTTATACATGTAACTACCATATTATCCCATTTCAAGTTGAGCTTTAAGTCTTTCCATTCATGATCCGTTTGGTTCAACTTAATCACTTGTAAGTGCAATTTCTCTGTATTTAGTTAGTTAGCATGTACTATGGTCGTCAGATACTTTCAAACTTAGCATATTAACATGGACAAATATTAATTTATTTTTGACGACTAGGGAGCCAGAAAAGCATCAAAACAAGATAACAGGCATAAAACTCGACATATAATTGTTATACAAAACGCTTCCAGGGCTAAACCATTAGCGAACAATAAGCTAGCTATAGCTACTTGCACATACAACTGACAGCAACCATTTCATTCCTGTTTCAAACGATGCACCGATAACGATACCAGCATCGGGTAACGGTCCGATACTGTCCTCACGTACTCGTACTCATAAAACTACTGCGATACCATGAAAAGTAGCCGCTCGACACAAACATCTAAAGAACCGTGAGGACGCAGAGTTCAAGGCGTTTCCTGATGCTTACCCTCTTTTTTTGGACGCGCCGCCATCATCATCATCATCATCATCGTCATCAGCGAGAGACTCTCTGTCCTCAACATCATGACGGCAGCGACTTTGGAAACTGTCCGTAAAATTCCACGTAAGTCCATGTAAAAGTGAAACAAATGCAGAGTGCACCTGTAGACCACAGCCCGCTGTCCAATAAGTCATGGCGGGTGTAAACTAGTTGATGTCTCGGCAAATTAATCCGAAGACGAAGAAAAATCACCGCCGCCACCAGTCTGTAACCCCGTTTTCTTCGTAATAAGCTGCTACAACTTCTCTTTGTGTACTTATTCTTCATCAAAATGGCCTGACAGCACAGGACAACTGACAGCAACCATTTGGGACAACTTCACTGTTTTGGGTTCACAGCGGGGTCAACAAAACTGTTGCACACATGGCCCCACACTCATACCTGTCCCCCCCTAAACAAAGGCAGGTAGGAACTAATTAGCTCTTCGACAAGCGGGACATGAAGAAGAAACTTAGATACTACACATGTAAATGTGTCATTAAAAATACTAGTTAAAATGCTGTAAATGATAATGAAATAATTATCATATATAATACCATTTGTGATAGTAAACTTAATTCTGCAAGTCCATAATAATGTGAAATTATTATACTGAAATATATCCCATACACAGTTAACTGCACAGCTTAATGAGGAATACAAAATCAGTAAAGTAATTTACTACAAATAACCTAAAAATGTAATGTGAAAAGGTTATGCAGTATGCTATCACAGTCATCAAAAATCTGAATATTATATATGGTCACTAATCTCTGGTTGACAGCTACAAAAACCTATGATCCTAAAATACTGCAGGAACACCATTTTCGGTAACACCTATGCCTATCCAATTAAGTATGTGATAAATATAAAAATTAAATTTAAGCTGGGATAAAATGACAGTTTCAGAAAAATAAATGTGTTACCCATTAAGAATTATGCCTAATAATCAACTGGCATACAAGTTCAAAACATAAGTTGCAGACGTAAAAAATAATTTAAAAAATTTTGACGAAGTTTATCTGGTCTGGAAACTGTATGCCTCTAAATATAAGATCCCAAGCTATCAGAATTAAGATTAACATACATTATTTACAACTGTACAGATAGCTATTAGTGTGATGTCATCATGTGCCAGGCAGTGAAACTGTACTGCATTATCACACACAAGCAAACTGTTACATTCTTTATAATGGTGTATTATTTGTACAATATACCATGTAAAACTGAAAATATATTGACTAGGGTTTCAGCAGAAGATTATTTTAATCGTTGATTAATGTGTTGATTTGTTTAAATTAATTTATTACTTGTTTAATCCATAAAATGCCAGGAAATTGTGAACAAAGTCCATCGCAATTTCCCAATGAGCCCAGTGTGACATCTTTTGACTTGTCGTTTTGTTTTGGTTTTTCTTCAGTTTATAATAAAATGAAACAGAGAAAAGCAGCAGATCCTCATAATAAAGTTTTGTCAGTTTGGGTCAATTTAATCAGTTAGCAAAATTGTTGATTACTTTTCTGTCAATCGATTCATTGACTTATTATTTTCAGTTCTAATGTTGACACCACAGTCTTGACGAATATTTTATTGATGCATCCATTAATCGTCAGTCTTCTTCCTGAAAATAAAAACTATCATCCTGAAGCTCTCTCATGTTCTCATGCTTTTTACTGTTCTAAAACACATTGTATTGTCTTTATGCACTGCTCTCCATGGTCCAAAGGGCACATATTCCCCACAGCACAGCACAATGAAAATACAAAGCACTACAAACAGAAAAAACTAACCAACCAGGTGAAACAAAGAGCTGGACTCTTATTGAGGATGCTGCTTGTGAGCACCTAATGAAGCCAGCAGTGTCTTCCCTTATTACACCTAATGGTTTGTTTATATGGTTATTTTATCTCGGCCTTAGAGAGGCACAGAAATGGTTATTGTCATCAGTATTATTATTACTATCACTTTCAGCATGTAGAGATAAGTAGCATTATTTCAATGAGGTCTAATTCTCACAATGAAAATTAGTGTGCAAACATATATTTGTACAAATGATTGTTGTTTTTGTTCACACGTATATAGGTGTAGATCTGTCTGTGTATGTGTGTGTGTGCATATGTGTGTGTGTGTGTGTGTGTGTGTGTGTTCTCTCCCTCCTCCTGAGCCTCAGGTTTGGGCTATTTTCCCAGAAATGTGTTAGACAGACAGAGGGAGGCAGATGCTTTCCTGTCCTCCCAGAGGAGACTGCAACACATGTGGAGAGTGGCGAGGCTGGTCATATTAAACACACCATGTGCACCCTGCATGTGACTGTGTGTGTGCGGCGAGTGTGGCCTAAAAAGCAAGCATGCAGTGAGACATCTAGTGGCAAATGCACAGAACTTCAACAATAATGATAGAAATCAGCCTTGCAAACTGTGACTTATAGCATTTTTAAGCAATGAAAACAAAACTTTATTTAATCTGCAATCTGCCAGATACAATTTTTATGGGGGGAAAAGTGAATTTATCATTTGTTCTATAGAGCTTGTGTGTATTTGCAGTTACACTGTGCTTGTGGCTGCGTCTGTGCACATCTGTGTGTTTGTATTTGTCAGTTTGTGGATATTGCTGCAGTATGATACCATCTTTCCTGCTGTCATAACAATAGATCTTGCCGTTGATGGTGATGTATCATCTGTCAAACTATCAGTGCCAGGACAT
Source organism: Lutjanus erythropterus (assembly GCF_056507025.1). NCBI lineage: Eukaryota > Metazoa > Chordata > Actinopteri > Lutjaniformes > Lutjanidae > Lutjanus > Lutjanus erythropterus. The sequence continues at coordinate 28,331,865 of NC_139318.1, forward strand.
GGTCCGCTGGTCCCATGAGGCTGCAGACATGATTCACCGCAGTTTTTATGTCGGGTGTCTTCTTTCACCTCTGGAGATGCCTCTGGACCGCTGGGCTGTCAGCTTTCGCCGGCCTCCCAACGAATGTTGTATTAACCTTGCACCGCTAAGCGCTGATTATTTGTGCAGGGGATATTCAGGATCTATGAGCAGCACAGTAAAGCTCATCTCTATTAATCTAATGGCTCGGTAATCAAGACATCTGCACACAAGTAAACAGGCCTCTGCAATCCTGCCATGGTTATTAGTGGCAAATCATCAGGCTTTTACATTTTGGATCAACATCAAACTAGTTCATTTGCTCAAAACTGCAAAGTCCAACATGCAGTAAGCCGACTCTACGCCACAACTGAAAATGTCACAATATCAGTTTATGTGGAAAAAGAGCAGTATTCATTTATTAATGCATTCCCTGCACACTGAAGTGAAATATAGCAAACCTGAGAACTTCACAGACTCTACACATCAAAGTCTGTTTATAGGTCTTGCGGAATACAGCTGCTTACACATTTTCACATTCTCATGCCAGCTTGTTGAATACTGACACTGCTTTGTCACGCTCCTTGGTGTCCCACAGTGATATGCAAGGTAGCCTCTAGCGGCTGCAAAAAAAAAAAAAAAAAAGCCTTTTTAACATGTGGTTAAAATTGTGATATGCTCACTGTTTTGGTAGGTTTAGGCACCGAAACTACTTAGTTAGGTTTTGGAAAAGATCATATTTGAAGTTAAAATAAATAAGGGACCTTAACTACAATGTGAAGTGAAGCAAGTTGAAAGTCACATGACACTTGTCACATTATGCACCTGAAATTTGTTTTTTTTTCTTGGGATATCAACTCTGGCCTCCTGGGTGAAAATCCTGTGTTAGTTTGACCCATCCTTCCTTCCACTTCTTCCACACGCAGACTTTCTCACTCTTTGCACTTCGTTGAAAGTGGTGCGTCTCATATAGCCGCTCAAGGGTACCTACGTTGGGCGTCTGTATGAGTCACAAACATCAATATTTGACGACTTGGGAATGAGAATGGGCTGGAAGACTACAAGTTTGAAATAAAAAACAACCGGGGTGTAGAGTTAGACAGAAGTGAGCTTACCTGAACTCTGTAGCTCGCACCTCATGTCTGCTTTAAGCTTGTGGTCTGAGGCTACATTAGCTGTTACTAGCACATAGCTGAGATGCAATGTGGGTAATGTAGGCCCAGATTTTGACAGGGAAAAAATATGTAAATGTGAAATGCGTTATTGTGAATATCTCTGGTTCTGCATCAGGTTTGGCATTCAAAAAAAAAAAAGTCCATCGTAAGTTCAATGTAGGACCGCAATGCTAAATCAGTGGAGTACAACTTTAAAGTCCAGATGAAACAGCATTGGAAGAGCAGCAGGCGATTTGTTTCATTCATCTGCACCTGGTGAACCGTATCAAGGCCACGTATTCTAACTTTCAAAAATGTCAGTCAGATAAAAGACCAGCATGTCAGTCAGACTAGACAAACATATTCAACTAAATAACCTCTCTGCTCCTGCACTCTTTCTGCCTGTTAGGGGATGGGAAGGGTTGTTAACAAGGGGGGGTGTATTTTGGTCACTTTGCTAGCAAGTGAGATTACAAGCGCATCTAGCTTCCAGATTGTGACGCTTTTCCAAGTGAAACGGAATATGCAATATTTAATTGAATTAAATATTGGCAGGAATTTGATTTGAATGTCAAAAAGTAGTCATGTAATAACCTGACATGTTCATAGCAAGCTAACTAATGAATATTTGCTTTATGTTGCTAAAAGTTGAAAATTTGTTGATGGGTGAATCTTATGATACTATTGGTTGAAAGTGATTGGTTCAAGTCTATATATGCATGCCATATTTTGTTTTAAAGACAACATGGTTGGATTTTGATATAAGAATACAAATAAATAGATTTTGTGTAAATATTTGGCGTATATTGTCAAACAGGTGCAGTGCATGTCTGGGGATGTGATCTAAAATTGTTATTTTTCATTCCATATCAATGTTAACGGGTAAACCTGCTATTTTTTCCATTTTATTTTAGTACCAAACCTGAAGCTCGACATGTTTTTAACACCTGGCCCTGTACACACGTGCATGAATGCCATGGTTACAACAGAGATAAACAGGTTTTATGATGCATGCTGCCTGCTTGAGCCTCTTCACGAATCTCCAGCCTCTTTGTTACCACTAAGCTGGGAGGCGGGACCTGCCAGTGAAGTAGCAGACAGGAGATTAAGACCTGAATCAAAAAGCAGATTAATGTGTGTTTGTATGTGTGTGTGGGTGGGTAGGTGGGTGTATGTGTTTTTGTATGTGTATCTGTATGTATGTGTGCGCTCCTAACATGTTTATGTAACACTATATGCACTTTCTTGCTAGTTGCAACATCCAAGTCAATGATTAAATACACACACAAGCAGCCACTTCTACAAGTCACACACATCACACACTCTTCCAAAATGTCACATTAAAGCTTTGTATTCAGAGGCAGAATAATCCCGCAGGTCCTGAAAGACTGTGATCCTGCAGATAGTTTCAAACATCATAACAACAATGTGAAAGGTGATTGTTGAGGGCACAAACATGTCATCTCTCAGTGTGTACGTCTCCTGGGTGCCTCAATCCTCCCCTCAACGCATTCAGAATTTGTGTGCCGACGCCGTTGTATCGCAGACCAGCCTCTGTAATCATCCCCAAGTGATCAGCAGAGATAACATCAAGAAAAGCTCGCTCTGCAGGACGGCACTAACAACAAGTTTGCCACTGAAATTGGGTGATAGAGCATAAACAAAGGCGCACCTAGAATTCAAATCCCCCCTCGGATGTTGTGATAATTCAGTTCAACTCCATTGAACAAGAATAATGATTGAGGAAGAGTGCTTATCAAAAACTCCTCTGTCTGGACCACCTGAAGCATGTCATGGGCTACAATGAACGCAGGAGCTCCAGCCTCACAAGAATCCTCTGCCCTGGAAATGACTGTGCATGTAATTATGATGATGCAGTAATACAAGTCTGTCTTCAAAGGTCGTCTTTAAAAATATGTTTAAAACTTTGGTCTCATTTTTGTGTGATTTGTAGCATTAGTAGTAGTGTTTTTGTTTTTTTTTAAGGTCCAGTGTGTAAGATTTATGGGGCTCTATAGGCAGAATATGGCAGAAATGGAGTATAATATTCATAAATATGTTTTTATTAGTGTATAATCACCTGAAGATAAGAATTCTTGTAATGTTTAATGTTACCTTCCCCAGATGCCACCATGTTGCACTGCCATGTTTCTACAGTAGCCTAGAATGGACAAAACACTGTCGCAGGTTTCTCCTACACACTTGAAAGGGGAGAGTGAGATGAACTGCAAGCTCACTGCTAGATGCCACTTTTAAAAAATGATAGCTGATTATTGAGTGTCATTCACAGTTGTCAAATAGTGACACTTTGGCTCGGACTGACTTGGAAATCAGACTCAAAAATCTTTATCCATAAACGCTTTGAGCTTGATAATCAAAATCGCTTTATATGGAGGTAAAACCAACTCACGAATGACTCTCATGTATCTGTCCTTTTTAATATCCCTTCCACCTATAGTTAACAGAATAATATGGTGCCAAGATGAAACTGAAAGAAAGAAAGGACTGGAAGTAAAAGTCACACTTACAAATTTGTTTGCTTTTTCAGCACCATGGATTTATCATCACACAGCACAGTTAGGCTGCTGATATTTCAGAGCCATGGTCAGGGCCGTAGACTCAAACTTGCATAAACCTCAGTCAGATAAAGGATCAACGAGTCAGGCTGACTTAACTAACATATTCAACTAACAACCCCTCTGCCCCTGCACTCTCTAAGGGATGGACTTTAACAAGGGGGATGCATTTTGGACATTTTGCTTACAAGGTGGCATCTCCCCTCATACCCCCTCAAATTGCCTACAGGGTAAAACTAGATGTTAGTGCACCCAAAATGTCAATAATAATGCCTCATTGTAAAGAAAAAATGTATGTGTGCAACTATAACACATAGGTTAAAGGGTGGATCCATTCTTTTCAATTTTTTGTTTTTTACATATTGATATTTTACCAACCACTCCAAAAATAATTTTCTCATGTCATTTGACATACGTTTCTGCATGATCATGATGCTACATGTAACCTCCCTAGGTTGAAGAAATAGGGCATCAGCGCTGTTACCAACATCACTGCTTTTTGCTAATGACTGAGCAGGAGTTTCCATTTGAAAAACCCGTAAAAAGAATACAACCAGTAAGCCAGTTAAAGTGGTTTGAGTGATGATTTTACTGTCTGCCTTTATTTTCTCTTCCAAAATTAGGTTTGGTCATCTGGAGCTCCTAGAGGAAAACTACACAAACGTGGGAAGAACAAACCCCACATAGAAAGGCCCCTGGGATAAGAGGTATATAATAATAAGAAAAATAAGAAGTGGAACTTCCCTTTCCCTCCAGTTATTTAGCTATTGTGGTTCCAAAAAGTTAGGTGACTCAAGAGAGACATAATATATTGTCATCAGGGTTATCTTTTTGGAGTTTGGGAAGCTCTCTCCTCATGACAAGTGAACTGAGCTGAAGTGTAAAATTGGTGGAGTGCCCCTTTAGAGAGAGGGGAACAGAAGTGCAACAGAAATGGAATAAAACCATATTTAACAAAACTACGATGTTGTAATCAGATAGAAACAACAGATTCATCGTTGGAACATGTTCAGGGTTTCTTCATCCTGTAAAAATAAAATAAGAGGACTGTACAGAATAATGAAGCCAGTGCTCAGTAAGTGCAACCAGGAAGTCATTTTTAATTCAAATAAACACTAAACCGGAGAGCTAAGGTTAGGACTCATTAATCCACTCTCTAGCTCTCGACATGACACCAGAATAGACACCGTTGTCAGGCCCAGTGCTGCTCTTAAATGTGAGGCTTTCCATCTGTGTTTCTGAGGTTTTGCTAAGTACGCCTGGTTTTATTCAGCGACGGTAGATCACAGTGAATAACGGGCATATCTGTCCGACTGTCAAATATGGCAGACAGATGAACAGGATGTGGACAGCGACTGGTGCTGACTAGGCTGAAGATAAAAGGGAAGGAAACAGCAGGATTTATAACAGGATGAGGAATGTGAAATTAACCAGCTTGTTTTGAAATGGGCTGTCATTTTTAGAGGAGATGGAGCATTGATTCGGTTCGAGAAGAGGTGGCAGGGAGTGATTTGATCAGCTTGATTTTTGCTACACATGATAGCAGCTTAAAGGGATAGTTTTTGTTGTTTTAATTTGAATATTTTGGGGTATAAAACACACGCAGTCTACAGCCACTGAACAAATTGTAGCATACCTGTTTAACATCAGTCAATATACAGTTTAACATCCCACTTCATAGCATTTATACAAGCATCATCATCATATTCAGCATCAAAACTGCGGTCACAGGTATCGTTTCTGATGTAAGGTTTGTCGGTTTGGAAACAACATCCTGCTAGAACTGTGCAAGAAGCAATTCTTTGAATTATTGTAGGATTATTTGAAATGGAGTTGTATGAAGTACTTATCTAAAGTCAGTGTTTTACCTTCAGGAGATGGCGGTCGGCACGCCCCCAGTTTGGAGAAGCAGCAGGAGTACTGATGCAGGAAGTGAATGTAATGAACTATTGTGGGCAGGATCAGCAGAAAAAATATATTTTATCTGCCTAATAAAAAGGCCTATCACTCTCTCCAAAGCCACCAGGTTCCATTGACAAAAACTAAAGGGTAAAATTACTGATTTGGCCAGTAGAGCAGTTTCCCACCATAAAAAGCTGTCTGATGATAAGGTAATACAGTGAACATATTCTGAATATAGCGTACACTTAAATTTATTTAGTTTTTTTTCTTTTTCAGGTGGACATTTGAAAATACATTTTGTGGCCAACCCTGTCCACAGCTTTCCACATCAGCCATTTACTGTAGGTATTATACTGACTATGAATAAGTCTGATACAACACCACTTCAAAATACTGGACCTATCCCTTTATACTTGTAATTATTATGTTAAATATATTGAAACCTGTCTTCATCATCTGCACAAGCACATATGTTTACAAACACATCCCTGCAGAGAAAACAAGCTAAAATGAAGAGACACTCATACGTTTTCCATCTGCTTTGTCCTTGACTCGTCCCAGGAAGAGAGAAGAGATTTTCCCCTATTTGTTACTCGAGAGACAGCAAGTGCCTGTGACTATAGCAGAATTTAAAACAGTAAATAAGGAGGTAATGGGCTTTGAGCCTACTGTCATCTCCAGTCTAGCTCTGGCTATCACCCAGGATATTAGCAGATAAATCTGAATGCCTTCCATCTGAGGCACTGCACAATGGTTATTGATCAGACAACTCTGTGCAGAGTGGGGGGAGAGGAGCAGAGTTTATTAATTAGGGATTGACAGCCAATTCCCTCTTCTTATTCACAGACGGACAGCTCGGGAATCCTGATGAGCTGTGCCCTCTATGCATTTGTCAACGCCGGGCTCCACGCCGCCTGCAAACACAATAACACTGCGGCGCTACAAGAATACACAGAGGGAATTGGACCGGTGACCCTGCTCAGTGCTCACATGGTGTAAACCCGGGCACAATGAGAGATCAGCTGGTTATTCAGCTGTAAAATGACCAGCCGACCCCCTGCTCAGATCTTCATTTTCTTAGCCTTTAGTGCTGGATGACCCCCTGAATGTTAGCATGAAGTTATAACTTTTATCTGCTTCAGTTTCTTTATTGAAACTTTAATGTTTATTGGGCTTCTTGCCTGAGGACATAACCACAAATACTGTGAATGTTAACTTATGACTTTTACAGCCAAAAAAAGATGAGAGACAAAAACAAATCAGCTACAGTCACAAGTGTATGTTATTGAAGAAAATTGAGTATGTTGAAATTTACAAATCAACTTGTCCAAGTGAATTTTCCACTGCCACTGACTGTTAAAAACACTTTCTCTCACTCTAAGCCAATAGTGGTGGTGCACAGAGATGTCAACATCTATATATGTATCTCTATCTGTATATGTTCAACCAAAATAATTACTTTATTTTCTAACACAACATTCATTAGCAATGCAATTATTGTGCCTACAAAGCGTTTATTTTTTTTCCTAATTAAACTGAGATTTATGAACTGAATTGTGGGGTACTGAGGGATCAGATAAACAAGTATAGAAAAATATTCTTAATTTAAAGGGAATAATGCTGGTAGATGCAACCTTATTTAACTATACCAAGTTAATCATGGAGTTAACTTTTTCTAAATAATAGTGACAGACATTTGATAGAAATAATGTGGATTTGGGTCTATCTATTGCCAATAGGCCAGTTTTTTCATAATATACACACATCAGCCAACATGACTGTCGTGAACCTGTTTGTTTGCTCTTTGTTTTAGGTGTAATGACGTGGCATGTTAGTATTTCCCATCCAAACTTCCACCACGTGTTTGAACTTATAGTGGTGTGCTGTGTTTCGCATACATACTGGGCCGTGTGTATTTTCCATTGTAATACTAATGTTTAGTTTCCTCTTCTCTTTATCCTGGTTGTACATACTGAGGAACCTTTACAGTCTCTTTTGTACAGAGATTGCCCTGAATCTTTTCCCACTGTATGTCCGTATCATTCATCATCTATCTCGATTTAGTTTAAAGATATCAAGATGGTGAAGTTACTCGTCGATAAGTTACTTGAGTGAAGTTGCTTCTTGAAAATATATTTTGAATTTTCTCATTTCATTCCACCTTTGCTTTCCTCCTCTCTGTTCTGATGGCTATATGAATGTCTTAATGGCTGTTCTCCAGCAGCTCTGCTTCTCCTCCCTAAACTTGAATCTAATAGGATACAGGGCTTTTCCACTGATTGGGTTGCTAGAGAATAAAATTGGCTCTTAACTGTACCTCAGTGCAGAGCGGCACCCTAATCCAGCCACCCCGGGCTGCCAGGCTCCGTTGTTCTCCCTCAGCTCTCCCGTATGCTCCGATACGGATCTGATCCCCTGCACAATTTCATGCCTGCTTTGCCCTCTTCTCCTGCAGCAAAGCATCAATTACCCTCATAAAACAAATTCTGCCCCCTTCAGAAGCTTCAGCCAAACGCACCCCACTCCTCCTCCTCAACCCGCTCTCCCATATCTCCACGGCGGCCAAATAGCCACAACTTTGTTTAAACTTTGAGCATGTTGAGCAAGTCTCTGGCACTTTTCATGCTCTTATGAGCGCCACAAAAAGAAATGTTGAAGATTAAAAAGAACAACTTTGAGAAATACCTACGACCCACTTAAGTAAATCTGATGCACTGATGCACGTCTACACAAACACCCTTGAGGTGAGGAGGGTTTTTTTTTTTCTGTCACAAATATAAGAGGGAAGCATTAAGTTTCAATTCAGGGCTCTGAGACCAGCCTGTGCAGCGGGGCGACTCACTTACTCCCTGACCCTTGACTTCCATCTCTGCCAGGCTAATCCCAGGTTAATGACTGGGCCAAAGAACATCAGGAGGGGACATAACAGTCATCTTAAACACTGCCACACACACACACACACACACGCAGACGTGAGCTGGAACAACACCACTATACTTATAAACACTGTCTAGTGAGGATAAAAACTCACAATAGAAAACAATTTTAAATCAAACATTAAATAAGTAAATAAATAAGTTAAAATAAGTTAAAATAACAGTAAAAGTAACAAAAATAGAAGAATATGCCAGCTAGAAAACAGATTAATAAAAGTAAATGAATAGATAAATACACAATAATAATAAAAAAAACAAAATAAATAAAGAGATAAGGTTCAATTAAAAAGGTAGGACTTGAATTTGCTTTTAAAAACATCGACACTCTCTGCGGGCCTCAGGTCTTCAGGCAGGCTGTTCGACAGACGTGGACCGTAGTGATAAAATGATGCCTCACTGTGGGTTTTTGTTCTAACTTTGGGGATGATCAAAAGGCCGCTACCTGAAGACCTGAGGGTTCTAGAGAGTTCATACGATAAAAGCAAATCTGATAAATAAGTAGGATTAAGACCATTAAGAGCTTTATAAACTGATAAAAGGATCTTAAAATCAATTCTGAAGCACATAGGAAGCCAACGTAGAGATTTTAAAATTGGTGTGATGTGTGCTCTCTTTCTGGTCCTCATCAGCTCACGTGCAGCTGAGTTTTGTAATAACTGTAACTGAGTGATGTTTTTCTTAGGAAGACCAGAAAGTAGAGTTACAGTAGACATTCTGCAGGTAATAAAAGCATGCATCAGTGTCTCTGTGTTGGCAGGGAGAGAAACGGTCGCACTCTGGCGATGTTCTTGATAAGTATGATGAAACATGATAAAATCCAGTTTGTGTTATACTTATAATATGTGGTTCAAAACTAAGATTTGAATCAAAGATAACTCTGTGGTTTTTCACTGCTGACAGGGTTTTAGTGCCAGTTCTTGCAGTTTTGCTTTAAGTTTCTCTCTCTGAGCTTGAGGACCAAAAATTAAGACCTCTGTTTTGTCCTGGTTGAGTTGACGAAAGTTTTCTGCCACCCAGAATTTGATAAAAAATAGTTTAAAATGGCATCAATTGGTCCTGAGTCATCAGGAGACACGGCGATGTACAGCTGTGTATCATCAGCATAACTATGGAAACTGATGCCGTGCCTCCTGATGATGTTTCCAAGTGGCAGCATTTAAAAAAAACTAAAACTGAACCTTGGGGACACCACAATTCATTTTATAGCTTTTTGATGAACAGTCATCCATTGTAATATAAAATTCCCTGTCAGAGAGATAAGATTTAAACCAGTTAAAAACAGTACCAGATAGGCAACCAGATTGTGAAGTCTAGCTGAAAGAATTGAGCGGTCGACTGTATCAAAGGCTGCAGTAAGATCGAATAGTACTAAAATAGAGAGCTTTTTCATATCCATATTTGATCTCGGGTCATTAACAGCCCTGACCAGGGCCGTCTCTGTGCTGTGATTGGCTCAAAAGCCCGACTGGCACTTTTCAAAAACACTGTGGGAGACCATAAAATCATTTAACTGATTAAAAACAAGCTTCTATAAAATTTTACCTAAACATGGTAGATTGGACACGGGTCTGTAGTTGCAAAGTACAGAGGTATCTAAATTATTTTTGCTTCAGAAGAGGCTTAACCATGGCAGTCTTAAAAGCAGCAGGGAAAATACACATCTGAAGCGAATAATGTACAATGTTAAGAATGTCTTCATTTAAAAAGCTAAAAAAAAAAGATGTGGGAATGGGGACTAAAAGGCAGGCTGCTGATTTCAATTGAGAAATTACCTTACCGAGCATTTCAGCATCAACCAGGACAAACTTCTCCAGTGTTTCCTCACATAAAAACAAAGGTTCCAGGGTGCTAAAATTCATAAGCTGTGCTTGACATAAATTAGATCTAATGTTTTCTATTTTACTAATGAAGTGGACTGCAAATTTTTCACATTTTGAGTTGGTAGACAAACTGCTAGACTTCATAATAACATGATTAATTAAGCAAAAAGCGGTTGAAAAAAGAATTTTAGGGTTGTTCTGGGTGTCACTGATCAATTAAGAGAAATGTGCCTGTCTTGCATGTTTAACTGCTTGTAGATAGTGAGATGCTCTCGAAAAATTTGGTAGTTGATCATTAACTTGTTCTTTCTCCATTTTTTTTTTTTTTTTTGTTTAATTTCTAACCCTAACCCTAGAACTGTTTCATAACCAGTTAAAAACTCTTTGTGGTACTTTTAACTCCAGTAATTGAGTAAAGACAGGCTACTTTTCACCTCTACTGTCTCTAAGTTGAGTTTGGTTTGTGCATGTCGATGCTACACACACATCGACATGCACAAACCAAACAGAGTCTATTTATCTTGCCGTTGTCCCCTCGCCGTGCCCTTGCTCACATCTCAACAGTTCAGCGGGGTCCTTTCCGTGCATTTACAGAATCACTTTCCCTAGAAGATATTCAAATGATATTCAGTGTTTTATTTTATTTTTTCATAGAAATGCATATTACTTATGGGAGAGGCTGGATGTGCAGAGAACACAATGCGTTCTTATCTCAAGGCTGCAAAAAGAGGGAAGCCTCATATTTTTCTGTGACCCAGAGAGGGGCGGAGGGCAGTGGGGTTGAAATGTGAAATTAACCGTCCAAATACTGTACTTTTGCAGCACTGAGAGGCCAAAACCTCTCTATGTGGATTAATTACAAACCAGACATGTTTAAATACAGTATATGTCTTATTTTAGGTGGGACGTTTTAACTGTAAAATATATCCAATGGGACTCTGAGCTAAATTGAATCTACAGCCACCTACAGTAAATAACCAACAGGGCAGTATTTGATTTAATTATGTTCAAATGAGTGTGTATCAAGGTCAATAGCAATTCATTATCTGCTCTCATTTAAACAGTCAATCTATCTGCAGTTGGTGCTTAAAAATACGAAGAAAAAAAAAGAACATCACATTTTTTAAAGCACTCACTTGGTCAACATTTTCTTTCAGTTTTCTGTTAATGACTTATTGAGCATTTTCTTTCATCAGTTAATTAGCATTCAAATACAAAAGGTACTTAATTTCAAAGCAATTATCGCCTGATTGGCTGGCCCACATGAAAAAGTCGCCTGCGCTCTCCGTTCTGTTAAACCCTTGTGGATTTCTGCACGAATTGATTTACCTGTGTGTGTGTGTGTGTGTGTGTGTGTGTGTGTGTGTGTGTGTGTGTGTGTGTGTGTGTGTGTGTGTGTGCGTGTGTGTGTCTGCTGTGTTTGTTCACACATTGTTCAGTGTGTATGTCTGTGCGTGTCTGTTTATATAAGTACAAAAATACCTTACACCCTTGACTGCATCCAGGTACACTCTTAGAAACAACGGATCCAAAAGGGTTCCTCCTCAGGAACCCTTTTTGTGTTTTCCTCAAGGATCCAAAAGGGTTCCTCCTCAGGAACCCTTTTTGTGTTTTCCTCAAGGATTGTTGAAAGCATGGGTGTTAAAAGATGTTTACTCAGTTTAAAAACACCGGTAACTGTAACAGATCATTAAAATGATGGATGGATAATTTTGTGCCTCATCTGTAGAATATTATTTGGTTCATCGTAGAACCTTCAGAAGACAAGAGGGTTATAGGTTAGACACTAATAAAATATACTGATATTAGGTCCACCTGGGTGGGTGAAACCTTTGGAATCTAAAGGGGTTCTGGGAAGAACAGCCTGGGTGGGTTCTAGGTGACACCTCTGGATTTTAAAAGATTTCTGAGTAAAACACCCTTGGTTGGTTCTGCATCAAATCCTTGGAATAATAAAGTGTTCTTGGTAGACCCTCCTGTGTGAGTTCTCTGAAACCCTTGGGATATAAAAAAGTTTCTTGCTAGAACCTTAGAGAAAATTTGGGGTGGAACCATTCACTCCATAGAATGGTTCTCTGTGGAACCTCTCATAGCGGGTTTTGGGTGGAACCTTTCACAGATGGCAGGTGCTAAATTAAACCTTTGGAATTTAAAAGGGTCCTGCGTCAAACACCCTCGATGGGTTCTATGAAACCCTTGGAATATAATAAAAAAGGCTCTTAATAAAATGCCCTGCATGAATTCTAGATGAAGCACTCGGAATATAAAAGGGTTCTCAACAGAACAACCTGGGTGGGTTCTTTTTTGCACCCTTAAAAGGTGGAAAGGGTTCTGGGTGGAACCATTTTCATCATAGAAGGGTTATAGTTGTTTTGGTTCGATGCAGAACTCTTTGAAAGGCTTCCAAGTGGATCCTTTAAAACAGGTTTTACCAGGAACTAAAGAGGATTCTCCTCCTATCTGAAGAACCTGTATGGTTCTAGTTAGCACCTTTATTTCTCAGAGTGCAGGTCGTTGACTGTTTTATATTTTCTCAGTCAAGCAGGCAGATACCAAGTAGCAGGTGGACGACATCTGCTGTGCAAAGTGAGCCTCTAAATGGAAGGAAACATTGCAAGCACAAGGTATTCCATCAATATAATTACTTACACAAAAATGCACATGAACATACGCACACACACACACACACACACACACACACACATACAAACACACAGTGGATGTATAACATTAGGCCTTCAGAGGGCTCCGGGATCATGCTCTCGCTTGTAGTGGGGAGAGATAAACAGGAAATGCTTTCTGCAGCAGTCAGCTGCTTGGTCCTATCAGCCTCCACTCGCTGTTTATCTGGAAAGAATCCCGTGTACACATGCCACAAAAACGCCTTGAGATTTCAAAAGTTAATTACAGCATCAAATTAAGTGCATGACAAGTGCCAATAGAAGGCCAGTGGAAGGGTCTTTAATCCCCTTTGCTCCCTGGACTCTCCTCCACGGCACCTCAAGCGCCACCTCAGCCACTGTTTACCAAATTAAAAAAAAAATCCCAGCTGTAGCAGGCAATCAACACGCGCGTGGATTTGCACGACTCCATCCCCCTCACTTTGTTTGTTTGTGTGTTATTGAAAGGAAAGTGATGTGTGATTTAATTGAATGAGGTCCCTTTTTGCAGCCAGTTTAAGGGGTAAATTTGATTGCAGTTTTAATTAACCAGCATAGTTCGCCCCTTTCATCGGTCCAAGGGATTACAATTATGAACACAATGAAGCAGCAGTCACAGGGTGATTTGGTAAAGGTGGCTGCGGTGGGAGTTTATAGGGGCACTTTTAATCCAGGCTATGAAGACGTACAGTTCAATACATGCACAGGGCTACAAGTTGTGAAAAAACAATTTAATGTTACTGTGAGCTTGTTGAGAAAGGAGTCAGTTTGTGGTAGAATGTGCTCTCTCATCTGGTTTTCAATCATTTATACAGACAGGATTTTTTTTATTTTATTTCAAGTCTGTTTGCTCATGAACTGAGTTGCTTTTCATTTCTCTGACTCATTTTGATGAATGAGGTCCAGGAGGAGCTACATACCACAAGATCATAACTAAAATCTGTCCTGTGGTGAACCAATTCTTCCTTTTTTTTATTATTACTTAAAGGTAATTTCAGTATTTTTCAACCAGGACTCTATTTTCTCTTGTTTTTGTGTCTAAGTGACCAATAGGCACAACAATATTTTAAATCAGCCATGAAACAGGCTGCGACTTTCTGTATTAGATGCGACAACAGAGGAGGAGGTGAAGGGCGAGAGGGAGGTCGGACATTAGAGAGGCTGCGGGGGGAAACAGTGTGTGGAGGCAGAATATTTTCAGACCTAACAGGGTGAATTTAAGTTTGTGTAAACCAGTAATAAATGTATGTTCTGAGTTTGTCGCACCACAGAAACATGCAGTGTTTGGGAAACGATGGCTCAGCACATCACCAAGCCATGTTTCAGGTCCACCCACAGGTGGATTAATGACTGTTGCATTCCACCAGTGTAAGTAATGTTGGGTGACTTAAAACTTTGAATAAAATTTGCTTTTTGTTTCACATGGGACACAAACCTCGGCCTCCTGGGGCGAAGTTCTGTGTTTGATCGAACCATCCATCCACCCCACTTTAGTTCCTTATACTATGCCACCTGACAATGGGATGGATTGGTGTGTCACCTGCATGCAAAATTTGACTTCTGCGTATGCATGGCTCACTATTTCAGGCTAAAGTCTTTTTATTTGTACCCAGATTGAAGAGAATCAGCTGTTCAGTGAGTGACACTGAAAGAAAAACAGAAATTAGAAAACCCCACGGAGAACCTTCAGACTGATTTTAACACTTTATTTCACAGGTTAATTACTCCCTAATGATTTCTTTAGGATTTCCTGGGAAGAACTATTTTGTACCAAATTGAGTGGCAAACCTCTTCAGACACTGCTGCTTTAGTTAGTTTTTTTTTAATTCGAGAAGATTTATTTGAAATAACTGCTCCATTTAAACTTAAGTAAATATTTAGTCATCATTCATTTATAATTGGAAACTTAATTGTATGCTTGCCTGTAGGAAGACTTCACAGTTTTGCACATTCAGCTGACCTGCTGTGTGCTGATTAAAAGACAAAATTACACTGGCTTTGCGATTTATCAGAATTGAGAAATGGTCTCTGTTTTACATATAATTCTGTATCTGTAATTAGAGCTCAATACTTTTTACAGGAAACTTCGGTGGAAATTATTAGGAATTTATGGACCTGCATAATAAATCATTACTAACATATCACCCTTTCTTGTGTCCTGTGCACCATCATAACGCCTCTGTGTCGTGAGCTGTGTTGGCTGACGACTGCCCTGTGCAGATGAAAGACGCTGCCAGAGTCCTTTAGTGATGCGATTTCACCACCTGGATTTTATCTCTCCAGTGTTAATGGGAAGCTTTCTTCCTGTCTGAGCTGCAGCCAGACAAACACTCTTTGTTTTTTCTGCATCTCTGTCTTTATCTTGTTTCTGTAACAACAGACACAAGAGAGGAGGTGCAGAAACAGAGATGATGGTGAAACTTTGTTCCAGGGCCACTGATCTTGATTCCTAAATGATATTGCCTCATTAAGACTGTAGTTTGCTCGGTTGGATGTTTAATGTGACTCATTACACAAATAAACAGAGTCGGTTTGTAGTGCCACTGATAACAATCATTACAACTTATCAGATGAACAACAGCTTCAGTGATACATAGGATGATTATGTCTATGGGCAGTTAGTTAGTTAGTTAGTTTATTGACTTAGATAATCACAACAAATATATTGTATATATTTATGTCAGTTCACTTGGACCGCATCTACATGAAGTCCAAGCAATTTCCATACACAATACTTGTCTATGCCAAAACACAAATAAAAATAAAAAACAGTTTCAACATTTTCGGACAAGTATGCAGTATCTGTAACATCTCTGTACAATAATACAACAAATTATAGCTTCATAAAATACAGTGGAGTGGTTGAGTTGACACCTCTTTGACAAAGTGACATAAAAAAAAAAACGTAACTGGACAAATTTCAATCTTATAGCGTGCTTTGATTTAACATAATTTAACTATTGCATACACTTTTTTTTTGCATCTTTATAATAATTTCTTGGGAGGTTTCTCTTAATACGCTTACCAGATATGTCTTTTATTTTACAAGTTTTCACACATTGGTTTTCTTCCCCCAACTACAAAGTAGGAATGAAAGATATGCATAAAAATGTCTGTGGTTTGTACCAGCAAGAATATAATTTGCAGTTCTTATAATATTTCAACTAACAGCTCAGCCTACAAAGTTAGGATTAATATTAGGAATGGGAATCACCAGAAGTACTGCACCAACACATATAGCGATATATTGTGATTTATTAGACAAATTATGTCCCAGTGGAAGACTTTGTCAACATCTGTTTTATGTAATCAGATAAAGTTATTGTGTTCATCTTGCTTTAGTAATTTTTATTACAGCAAAATGGTACAGTCAAGCAGACAGACTGACCAACGCTGCCATAAAAAAACCTACAATCCCGCTGACTGTGACGTCTGCTGACCTCAACAGAAAAGGACACTAAAGCAATATCCAGTTTACTGAAAAAAAACATACCAAAATTTTCATTCACATTTGCAATTTTAATCATTTCTACAAAAAAACACAATGTCGTGATACTATGCTGTGTCAATCATTTTTTCCCCTCTCCTAATTAACATAGAATTGAAACTGAATCATGTATTGTGTATACCTTTTCAAATCAACTGAATTTCATGTACTTTTACCTTTTTGCTTCTGAAATTCTTATTATCTTTCTTGAGGGGGTTTATTAGGTGAGCAAGGGTGTAGGGGAATAAACATTTAAACTAAGAAGAAAAAAAAAAGAAAACAAAATGTATGTGTATTCATGGAAACGCAGTGTAAGAAGTATTTAACACCAGACATCATCTTTATTGCAGGGCTACATTTAATGAGGCACAGAGGTGGTTTATTTGTGTTGATTGATGAATAGATTTACACTCAGAGTCCACTTAATTATGAGCACCTGTAGGGTCTAATGTAACCCATAACAGTGCTGTTATGAAGTCTCCATTTATGATGCCAGTAATGTTCAGCTTTTGCTGACACAGAGGTGTTAAGTAAATTATATGTTTTAGCACTGAGGTCATAGTTAATGCTAGTATTGTGTTTGACTGCATTATTTTCAGAGTAAGTATGTAAAAACAAAACATTAGAAACACCTCTCTACATGCTGTCGCTCAATACAACACAACCTTTAACTATGAGGTCAATAATAAACATAACTGACACATTTCTATCATCAAAAACTGAGCATGAAGGCAGATGTTATAGCAGAGCTGTTATATTCTATAGATGTACCTAATAAAGTGGCCACTGAGTCTATATAAAGCCAATAAATTCAGAATATGTATATATCATTTCACATGAGGACATTTTGGTTTGATATATAGACATGTGTAAAGTGAGGTGAGGATTTGGTTTAACAAAAAGATTGTGTATGGCTGATTTAATTGTTTATGACCATGCCATATTTTCCTCTGCAGCGCCTACCGGAGGGCAGAAGTTATAACAGTTTATATGCAGGGTGTGAAGAGTTGAAGATAATTTTACTCACAGCAGTGGGGGAAGTATTCAGATCCTTTACTTTAGTATTAGCACTAATACCTCACTATAAAAATACTCTGTTACAAGTGGAAGTCCTATACTGAGACTGTATCTAATAGATCCAGATTTAGGAGGATCTATTGGCAGAATAAAGCCAAAATTGGATCACCTACATGCTTAAAAGGGGAGAGTGAAACAAAGTGTTTCCAATCTGCCAGGTCACCACTACATGGCACTAAACCCTGCACACTGGTCAACTGAAGAAAAAAAACCCCAAATCATTACATTTGAGAAGCCAGAACCTGCAATGTTTTTGCATTTATAGATTATCCAAATAGTTTGTAATAATCATTTATCAAGTAATAATCGTTTCAGCTGTATTTGCATGTACTTATATAAGCTTGTTGCATGCTTTTTATGCTAAAATGAAGTTAATACTGATGCTGTCAAATAAATGTAGTGAAATAAAAAGTTCAATTTAGAACAATGAGGCATGAAAAGAAAGGACTTAAATTTGTACTTAGGGATACACCCAAATCCGAATACGTTATTCAGGAAAGCAAATAATGAGATGGAAATGGATATTTCTTCTATTCAAAGTTGCTCATTGTTATTCTGAAAAAGTCAGCTCCATGATTACCTCAGCAGACATAAGAAAAGGTTGCACCTACCTTAATCAATCACTGATTTAATGCCCCGAGATTATTCCCTTCAACTGAAGGATGTGTCTATATACTTATCTGATATTTCAATATCCCCCAGTTAAAGCGGGGGTGGTGGTGGGCTTCAGACTGTTCATAAGACTTAGTTTAGCTAAAAATAAAAAGACAGAGCTAGATGAAGTACGGTATGAGGACATTGAAATATTTAATTATATGCAAAGATTAAATCATTCTGATGCTTTGTAGGTACAACAATTGCACTGAGAATTAATATCAGGTTAGGAAATAAAACATTTAATGTGACTTCTGTTAAATCAGGCACCACCACATCCATTTCTGGTTTTCAGAGACAGAGACAGATAATTTTGTTGAGTGAACAGATACAGATACAAATAATGACGTCTCTGTGCACCTTTAGTGCTTCACGTCATTATCCACCTTTATGCATCTCTATTAACATTATTAGATCAAATAACAGTAAAATAAACTTCCTTGAGGTTAAAGTCAAGAGGAAAGCCAAAAAGGATGTTTATAGATTTGGTGAGGGAGCACACGCAGGTAGTTGGTGTGACAGAGGAAGATTCAGAGGACAGGAAGAGTTAGAAACAGATGATCCACTAAGGGGAGCCACCGAAGGAAGAAGAGGAGGTTAAATATCTGCAGTCCTCATACAGGAGCATTAAATATTCTGTAGAAACATCACGCGCAGGTACAGTGTGTTTAATGTTCAACAGATGACGCTCAAGCTCTCTCACACCCAGACAAGGACAAGAGGGCGAGGCTGATACAGACAGAACCCCCCCCACACACACACACACACACACACTCAACCCCCCTGCACCCCCCTCCCCTTCCCATCACCCATCCCCCCTCCCATACTGTAAATGAGCAGTGCTGGTGTAGATCAGCTCCTCCTGGCCAAATGGGTTGTGTCAGCTCACAGAGAGCATCATCATCATGCTGCTTAGTTTAGACTGGCACTCCGCTGGGAGGAGCGAGCTAATGCATTACAATCCACAGACACACATGCAGCACGCACGCATACCAAAATGTGTACACACACACACACACACACACACGCACACACTGAGAGTAATGAGATTCAACACATCAGAGAGACAGAGGTCGCTGCAGAGAGGTGGACAGAGGTTGGACAGAATTTAGATACATTGAAGAATAAAGTCAAGTGAAGGCTGAGTTACCTCGAGACCAGCTCAACTCAATTGCACTGCCTCACACACACACACACACACACACACACTGAAAAAACTGAAGCACAACATGTTCCTCCTTCATACGAGGGATGTAACAGAATATTTTGGCACAATTTTACCTTCCTACCTTCAGTCTTTGTGTCTGTACAGTTTTGTGATACGGCACAGGGCCCTGGTGACCGTGTGATTTTAATGGCATACTGATGAGGTCAAAGAGAGAGGGGAGTCAGGTTAATTGGCAGCTGCTCAGCAAATCTCACGTTGAATGATGATTACAAATCCTCCAAATGTTAACAGGGAGGGGGGAAAAAATAGGATAAATATAGCTTCCAGTTCAGCTGAATGGGAATGTGGAGCAGTGTGACGACAGAGAGAGCGTTCCCATGAGATGGTATCTCTCAGAATTAGGTTATGATACCGTACTAGATAGAGGAAGGGACAATTATCACATCTCCTCCCATCCAACCACACTGAGTGATTGATAAGACGCCCTGTGGGCTCAGACTGTTGTCTCCAGGATCAGACAAAGTCGCGGGTGAAAGTGACATTCATTCACTGATAGTGATGTAACTGAGTCATTCTTTTGTGTTGCTGGCACTACTTCTAAAGCCAGAGGAAGAGGTATTATGCATATATACTCAAATACTTAAATATATTTCATTTTTAGGTGGACTTTATCAGTCTAAATGTTGTATTTGATACTGTTTTACATTCCGCTGATGGTCATAGAAATATAATAAGTGTAAATATCAAGACTTCACAACTAAGTTTATCTAATGTTCTTTAAAATTTACATCAACATGAGCTTATAAGCTAAAAAACATAATTGTTATAGGGTAAAAAAAAAATAAGAACATATGAAAATACTGTTTTAGCTTAAAAACAGCATTTTGACATTAGGTTTCCAAAACATGAGTTTTAGAGAGGGTATTGGATTTTGGAGGCCGATACCAGTATCAATGTTTGGAAACTAAATAGAATATTCTCCTCTGCCAGATTTATAAATCAGTACATATTTCTGAGTAGGAACCTTAAATGGACAATGAAACTGCAGTGAAACATCAAACTTCCTCAGTGTGTGTTTTGGGCACAATTCCTCCATAATCAGATTTGATAATACATATGCAAGAATCTAATTTTAAAAATTAATCAAAATCATCACCATCATTTGACCATGACGGTATGTCAAATATTTTTATGCATTGTGTTGCAGAAATATCTATTGAATTTAGCATGCTAACCAGCTAGCCCCAGTCCAACCTGACCCTTGTGAAACCTCGTCCTAGCTCCTGTTCTACAGTGTAAACAACAATGCTCCCCTGGTGGTTCAGGCAGCTGATACCAGCAGAGCCACCTAATAGGTCCGCTACTAGCTGCAAAGCTAACTGAACTAAATAGCGGCTATAATAACAGTGGTTACAGTTCGCAGCAGTGAGTGGTTACTTGCTCAACAGGTGACAAAATCCTGCAATTGTTAATTTACTGCAGCTTTAAATGCTAAGTGTGTAACATCAAGTGGGCTCTATTAGCAGAAATGAGATATAATATTCACTTAAATATTTTCTTTAGTGTACAATCACCTGAAAATAACAGTTATTGTGTTTTCTTTACCTCATAATGAGCCGTTTACATCGACAGAAGGAGCAGGTGCTCCTCCACAGAGTGTTGCTCCAACATACTGCAGCCCAGAGTGGACAAACCAAACACTGGCTCTAGTCTGGTCCTTTAACAGACCAGTGTGTAGGATTTAGTAGGATCTAGTGGTGAGCTTGCAGGTTGCAAACACCCTGTCTCACTCTCTCCTTAGCTACTGTAGAAACATATGGTAGTGGCGCAACATGGCGGCCTCCATGGAAGTGGACCCACTCCCTCTGTAGATATAAACAGCTCATTCTAAGGCAACAAATCCACAATGATTCTTATTTTCAGATGATTATACACTTATGAGAACATATATATGAGTATTATATTCCATTTCAGCCATATTCTGTCAATAAATCTCTGTAAACAGTTATACACTGTACCTTTGAAGGCAAAAAAAAAAAGGTGTTAATTCTCCGTAACACACAGCATACAACTGTTGCTGCTGCTATTTATTTTGAGCCCTGTCCTTTTTATAATAAGTCTAAAAATCATCTCCAAAAATGTTTTCTTTTAACATAACCTTTAATCTGAGTAGTAATCCACTATTTACTCAGAGTATAGCTTTACTTGAGTAGGGCACTGTAATATTTTATCTTCTACCTATTTGGTGAAATATTAATGAATGCTGTCAAAAAACAGAAACCCACCTGGACACTTGTACTGTTCACTCAGTGGGACTGAGGTGCAGATAGAAATTTCAATGAATAATATGCAAATAGGAGTTCTTCTCCTTAGATCAGCTGAAACCGCTGAGTGCTGCTGCTGCTGCTGCATTTTCACAGAATCATCCATATGAATTTCTGCCCTCTGTTCTCCCGCTCAGAGGCTCCCGTGTCCTCGCAGCATCTGAGAAACATCAGGAGACACTGTCTGCACCGTTTCCCAGTGGAGGCCTTATCTGTGAGAGGTGTTTGTGTAATGGCGTTTTCCAGCCTGGTCCTGCAGGTCACACTGTCTGGAGCAAACAGAGAAAAAAAAACACAAGTAACTGAGGAAGAGATGGAGCGAGAGGACAGGGGGACAAAGAAAACAGAAATATGAATAGTAGGTTATTGGCCTTATCATGCTTACACGCTGGCTTCTCTGTACAATGCCTTTCAGCAGGGTGGTGCATACACTCTCAGAGAAAAGGGTTCCAAAAGGGTTCTGAGGTGGCAAATAAAAATCAATGCAGAGACAAGAGGAGCACTTTATTTGACAAATAGAAAGCTAGAGTAAAGATGTGCAACCTCCTTTTGTAAGTATCATCTGCGTATGTGTGTGTATGTGCATGTGCATGTGCATGTGCGTCCTTGATTGAACCCAGATGTTTCCTTGATTGGTCATTTCTGAGAACCCAGTGCTCAGATTTTTGTTTTGGTCCTCTTAAGAATCACGTTGCACCACAGTCTGTTGAAGTTAACAACCTCTGAAAGTCACTGAACGTTCATGCATTGATCTACTTTGCCTCTGCACACATGCAATCATCCATTTTAACCAAACACATCACACTCATATATACGGTGCCATTAGAGGTGCAAAATATAACTTCAAACACAGCTTGTTCCAGTGTTCGACTGTGACAGGAAGATAGTGAACTACAGAACCATTATGTCAAAATGAATACTATGATATCAAAGTAGATTACCACATATCAAAATTATCATAAACTTCCTGAGGGGTTAAGATTCTATCAAAAAGAAAAAAAATTCTTCTGAAGAACCCTTTTTTGAAGAAAGGGTTTGTCTGGGTATTTTTGCGGGTTCTTTGTAAGACTAAAGATTCCATTAGGAACCCTTGACAAAAGAGTTCCTCAAGGGTTTTTGTACCATAATATAAAAGGGTTCTCAGTAGTGCACCCTGGTTAAGTTCTAGATAAAACTCTTGGAATATAAAAAAGTTCTTGGTGGAACCCCCTCAGTGTCTTTTAGATAAAACTATTGAAATATAAAAAGGCTCTCGGTAGAACCCCCTGGCTGGGTTCTACAGTAGATTATACCCTCAGAATATAAAACAGTTCTCAGTTAAACCCCCTCAGTGTTTTAGATAAAACCCTTGAAATACAAAAAGGTTCTCTGTTGAGCCCCCTGAGTCTCTTCTTTCTAAAATCCATGGAATAAAAAGAGTTATTCAACCCCCTTAGTGTGTTCTGTAAAACCCTTGGAATATAAAAAGGTTCTCGGCAGAACCTCCTGAGTTTCTTTTCGACAAAACCAATGAAATATGAAAGGCTTCTCCATAGAACCCCCTGATGGGTTCTTGTTGGCACTCTTAGAAGGTTGAAAGGTTCTGGAGAGAACCTCCAGAGAGGGTTCTGTGTAGAATCATATAATGGTTCTCTGTAGAACCATTCTAGATGCAACCTTTCACAGATGGGTTAAATATTACACTTTATTTTGGGTTCTTTGTATAAATCTTTTAAAGGGTTCCACATGGAACCTTTATGAAAGGTTCTAACAGGAACCATAAAGGGTTCTCCTAAGGGGACGAGCCAAAGAACCCCTTATGGTTCTAGTCAGCGCCTTCGTTTCTCAGAGTGTCGCCGTAACTGATGGCAGGAATAGACAGAACAGATGAAAAAATGGAGCCACATCACACTGTTGTTTGATTTTTGTTGTTTTGTTGTCGTGGTAGAAACTGTGCATCAATTCAGATCTCAGCAGCTTCAATTTTTCTTTTCTCTCTGACTGCACATCCCACACACACACACACACACACACACACACACACACACACACACACACACACACACACACCCACACACACGCTCATGAAATGTAGAATTTTTCAGAATACTTCCCACATCTCTCCACCCACCTTCCCTTCCACACAGAGATAGCAGCACATGTATAATTGCAGTGTGCAACAGTGCGCACCTTAGAGGAAATAATTACCACCATAAAAAGAGCAATTACTAACCTGGCAGAGAGTTGCAGTGGATTTTAATGCTACTGCCAGTAACGTCTGCTCACATACCGCTCTTTGTTTGTTTGACTAATGGTTTCTTTTGAAGGATAAACAAGCCACATTTACCAATACTAAAATGCTGTCTGTTTTGCACACACATTTAGACGTTAAAAACACAGCTTGCGGGTTCGGTGACAATCAGAGCGAACAGTGAATGCTGGGGAAGAGAAACAGAGCTGAAGGTTAATATGGGTTTGATTCATGTAACCAAACATTAAAGAGCTTCATAAGAATTGACTGTTGAGAGAGAGGCCCGCGCCAATTCAATACTTAATATCCAGTTTTGATTAGCTCATGTGTCATTTCGATCCCTTTCATCTGTTACGAATAAATGCCTTCCAAACTGGCTGTCAGTGTTCATGGGACACTTATTCATTTTCTTCTTAAACGTCATTATGAGAGGATCACTAAAATGATAAGAAGAAGGCCGGACTCACTGAGTGGCTTTGTGATTTGCATTACAACCGTTCAGCTCTGTGTGCAGAAAATGAAAAGATGCATTAAGGCACACACACACACACACACACACACACACACACACACACACACACACACACACACACACACTCATACACACACACACACACACACACACACAACATTAACAGGAAAAAAAAGGGGAAATAACTGGAGCAATTTTTTTTACTACTTCCGGCAAATCACTCTGTTAGAGAATTAATCACAATCTGTTCGCTGCCTGCTTCACAGAATACGACCATCTATCAAAGGCTTCTCTCGGCCCGACTAGACCACAGTATTCACCAGTCATCTCACAACTATTGTCTCTGGGCTTCAATGGTCTGATTGATTTTACAAGACAGCTACTGGGGATTATCATTTGGCATCATATCCTGCGTGTAATTGCACAGTATTGACTAATGCTAACCCATAGTCAAAGTAAGTATTGAAGGAATGAGAAACAATTCCTCAGTGGTCAGTGGTGATTTGTTCAAATCAAAAACTAGAAAATCAATGAGCCTCACTTGAGGCACAAAGAAAGCTAAAAAATGTTGACTTCTTTGAGACAGGGCACCATTTTCATAATAAATCATAATTAAAAGGTTTAAAGTTGTAAATAATGACTTTATCAATAGTTTGTAAACCAGTAGAGAAAAAAAAAACTCCAGGTTAAATTCCTGCATGCTGTCAGAAACAGCATTACAATATGAAACAATATTAACAACATCTTTATATTAAAGCCACGGGCTGCAACAAGCAGTCAAATCTCAGTGATAATCAGATAATTGTCATATCAGTATCTGATAAAAAAAAAAAAAAAAACATGATTAAAATGAGAGAAACAATATATGTAAACATCCTCAAAAGTAAATTGAAATAGATAAAAAAGAGATAGAAAAGTAATATACAAAAGAGTAGATGTGCAGCACAAATTCATTTTCTTTCCTCAATAGGAGAGGTTTAATAGGAAATAAGAGACAGATCAGACAATACTCAGACAGTTTATGACAGAAACTTATGACCCTTTCAAAAGTATAGAAAACACACACACACACACACACACACACGCACACACACACACACACACACACACACACACACACTATCAAACAACCGAGGTGGTGGAACTATAGACTATTAAACTCAAATCTGTTCAAAAATCTTTTTAATTAGCGAGGTTTTGGTCAGAGACCTTCTTCCAGGCGCGAATTGAATCAAGTGAATGCAGTATTGGATAAGAGCAGCCCATCTGGGTACTTTGCTCCTGTGTCTTACCCCCCCCCCCCCCCCCCCCCCCCCCACCCCTTTTTGAGTGAAAACAACCACTGTAATTTGATTGGAGGGCAAAATGAATTGCTTTTGTCATTTAGACTTACAGACATGACCGATTATTTAAGTTTGACACAATGAGAAGTGATACTGTTCACAGAAATATGCTGATTACAGAATCCCAAAGAGGCAAATCAAACAGGAAACAAAAGAAAGCCAATGAGTCACAAACACCAAAAAACAAGAGTATAAGTCTGGAATAATAAAAACCCAAATGATACAGAATTAATAATAAATGTAGAGATGTAACAGGGAGTATATTACTTCACCACCCGAGGAGTCACAACTCTATAGGAGCGTTATTTTACACTAATAAAGTCTCTGAGCATAACAGCGTGAGGATAAAAGAAATCAGATAGAAGAAGAAAATATCAGATACAAAAGACAAAAGGCTAAAGTATGATAGAGAATTAACTCACCTACTGATCAGTATATCAATTTAGTACATGGTTTGGTTAAATACTTGATTCTGATTGGTCATAACAGACTGTTGCTATGAAGGACAGGTCATTGCTATGGACAGTTCAAATCATAGACTCAATCCAATCATAGAGGACGGATAAAATCATTCAATCAATCATCAAAATCCTTTTAAAAATCAAGATTTTGTGTCAATTTATTGATTTGTTTTGGTAAGTAACTATGTAATAAGCAGGATAATTTACAGTGAGCAGGTCATTATTGTGAAATAATGACCCGATGGTATCATTATTTCACAATAATGACCTGCTCACTGTACATTATCCCTTACATTGTTTATGCTTGCTGAATTATTTGATGCATTCTTACAAATGTTCATCAATATTTTAATTGTCTACACAGTTATATATTGTATGAACAGACCATCATTCTCTTGGCTGCTGTTGCACCCAAAATGAATACTGTATCTGGATTGGTATGGTATGATTTTAGCCACATTAGCAGCACTGGCTCAAGATCAACAACTATTTGATAGATTATCATGAAACCTTGTCCACACATTCATGGTCCCTAGAGAATGAATAATAATGATGCTGGTGATCCCCTTTTCCTCTAGTGCCACCAGCAGCTCAAAAGTCAGACTTAGCCAGTAAAATATCTCAGCATCTTTTCATGGTTTGTGGTTCATGGTTTTGGTTTTAACTGAAATATCTCAACAGTTGTTGGATGGATTGTCATGACATTCGGTCAGCTCAGTTTCACGCCAAAGCATGTAATACACCCGCCAATCCACAAAAGGCCTTGGCATGAAAAGTACATGTGTGTGAAGCTATAATACCAGCAGTGGACTATAATGACGGGATCAAAAGAAAAACGTAAAATAAGGAGCTAGAAGGTTCTCATAGGTAGGAGACTGGGGTGGATGAGTGAGTAAATCACAGGACCTTCATACTGGACACCAGGATTCAGTGTTTATTATTTTAAGAAAGTAGTTATTTTAACACAAATCATAATGTTTTCTTAAATCTACCCAAGTATGCTGGTGCCTAAACCTAACCAAACTGAGACTGTTCCCTGAAATGTTTCTAAACGAGCATTATTTTAAAAGCCTAACCGGACTTTCTATACGTATTTCTAACATTGCTAACATGACCATGGAATAAGTGGTTGACTCCACTAGGCATGGCATGTGTGTGCCACGGTTTTGATCTGTCCTTCACACACCTGCAGCCCCCACCAGCAGTGTTTCAGAGGAGTTTCAGCAGTAGAGCATTTTGTTCAGACTGTGTTGATTTGGTTCTCTTACCTTGCCTTTTGTGCTTCTTCTCTGGATAAGTACACTTTGTAGTTAAATAGTTTCTTACCTGTCTGCCTGCACAGGGTCTTTTATTGTGAAAATTGACTGGACTCTCTTGACTTTTTCTGTGTCCGTGCTAACTGACGTGGCATCCATCAAAAATAGACTTGGCGTGTATTTGCAGTGGAGCGGAGCAGAGAGCCACTTCTGGTGTTGGGATCATAATTATTGTGTAGAATATCGCAACACTGGAAGAAGCATGTGCTTTTCACGCCTAGGTGAGGCAAAATATTCCACGCTTTGGTGTGATATTGTGTTGTATCTGGCTCAGTTCACACATGCTGCTCTCAGCATGAATTGTAATGACTTTGCCCCATCATCGGGTCAAAAATTTAATTTGTTCAATACTTTGGTTTGTGAGCAAATATGCGCAAAACTAATGAGCTTCAGCTTTACTTTGTGTACACAGCTAATTGGCAAATATTATCATGCTAACACAGCAAATTAAGATGGTTCACATTATAAGCATTATACCTGCTGCACATCAGCATGTTAGCATTGTTACTGTGATCCTGGTAGCATGCTGATGTTGGTGTTTTGCTCTAAGCACTGCTGTGCCTAAGTGCAGTCTCACAGAGCCACAGGCATGGCTGTAGACTAATCCTGCTCATTATCTTACAGATGAAGCACCAAAGTGTTATTGAGTAGTAAAACTGTGATAATTCCGCCAGAAACTGCAGTTAAAATTCTCAACTTCCGTCCATAAGATGTGTGTAATATGTCAGTTGAATTATTAAGTGTTTATTCTCTCCGGTGTAATACAGTAGCACCACCGTATGTTTTCTAGTGAGTCTCAGTTTGGGAGGGAGGCCAGGCTTTAAATACTACAAGAGCACACTCATGATCACATTCCCACGATTCAGCACGCTAACAGATTGCTTGCTGGGTTAGGGAGCGATCAGCATCACTCCTGCTAGCGGTTTAAGTAACACAATCTGGTGTCTAATTTCAAACAGCTGTCTGCTCCGCCACAGGACAGGAGCAGGGGCGGAGGGCCAGAAACACCTTGATGATTCATGGCCTGCGAAATGAAGATGAATATTTTATATAAACTGGCATTAAGAGGTTTCAACACAGTCATCCAGATCAAACACAACAGCCTGGCAACCCAGTTCTGCACTGTCTGTCTGTGAGGCTGCCGGCTGTAACACGGTCAATTATGTGGTGGGCTGGCGTAGAGCTGAGGTTTAATATGCATGAGGAGTATTTGTTCTTACTGGAAATTAATGACACACGCTAACTGATACCTATATTTTAATCAGTAATGGCTGGATTCATTTAAGGACGCTCCTTTTCATGTTGAACTCATTTACGTCCGCCTTTCAGAGTAGTGAAATTTCTCACGTCATTGCCTGAAATTTATTCAATTTATGGCACACATGAGAAATTGGATTTAATTTTTGTCTTGACTTAATGTCCTTAATCCTGTTAACTAATGTGGAGTGCATGTGTTTGTACGGATGCACGCGTGTCAGCGTTCATACATGCCACCTCACAGCATGTGTATGCCTCCATGTCTGCTCCCTCCCTAACTAGGTTTGCAGGGGTAAATTGAGTGTGTGACTGCGTATAATTCACTCTGAGAACAGCCCCATTTCCCTCTGCCCGCCTGCTTGGTCACACTGATTCAATGCACCAGTAGCAGCACAAAATCCATACCAATAAATTTCACCTCCAAGGGGTTGCATGTCCCATCAGCTGGGGATGCCCCCGCCAGAAACCAAACCATAGTTGGTTAGCCACAAGAAGCAGGCAGCAATTGCCCCTCAAAGCTGATCTCAGGGTGCTTTTAGCCTTTTTCCATTATGGTTTATTATTGTTGTTATTATACTTACAGGAATAGTTTGGAATATTTGATGTGTGGTTGTATGAGGTACTTGGCAATAATCAGCGCATTAGCTACAGTAGACACTGGTTCACACGTCCCTCAGTCTAGAGAAGCAGAGAGGAGTACCAGCTAAGCAATGAACTGTTGTGGACAGTAGAAATGCATGAATGAATGAGGTTAAATCGTGCAAACGTTTTATTTTCTAACCTAATATTCATTGGCAATACGATTTATGTTCCTTCACAGAATCAAGTTGATTTAATATTGGCTTATAATAAATTATGAAATATAATTCCACATCTTCTTACTGCACTTTTCATCTGTTTCTGATTTTTATTTTATTTTTTGACTAAACTTAGTTTTTTGAACTGAATCCCACAACCTCCCCTTTATCTGGGAGATGATGAACAATCAGAAATTGAAAAAAAAAAAAGTTTTATAAATAAAAAGATTCTGTTTTAAAATATGAACACTTTACAGTAAAGATAAAAATATCCTTCAGTTGAAGGGACAAATCTTAAATTTCAATTATGCTATGTTAGAATATTATAAATGTATATTTGTATATTAATAAGTATATATGTGTGTATGTATATATTATAGATATTTGCTCTTCTACCACTGCCTTGATCTGTTTGTTTGTGTTATCGTTTGTGTGATTTTGGTGAATCCAATCTATCCTTTTAAAACACAGAAGTCTCACATTAACACAAATTAGTAGATGGAGGCAGCGACGGCCCAGAAACCCCATCCTCACCAGACAAACGTGCATCAGCATTGATTGTGCAACAGGTTATTTCCACTTAATGTTTTGGTGACAACCTTTAGCACACGTATTAGTGAGTAAAGTTGTAGTCAGTAAAGTTGCTGCCGCTGGTACTCTCATCTAGTCGTAATATACGTTGTTTTTGGAGTAATTGCCAATCTATCTATTACGTGGCGCAGGTTTGAGGATGTGCTGTGGAGTTTGGTTGGTTTGGAGAGAGTAATACTTGGCTTATATAACGTCATTTTCCCATCAGAAAAAGGCTATCTGACGACAAAGTAATTTGGTGAAAATATTCTAAACAATACCTTTTGCTGCTGACCCTGTTCACGGCAGTACATCACTGAGCTTCTGAGCTGTTGAACTTCTGTGTTTCTCCTAACTTGGGGCGTGTCGACTACTTGTACTGTAGCTAACACACTGGTTATTGTACCTCATATAACCCCACTTCAATCTGAACTGCCCCTTTAATGTGGGACTGTGCTTTCAGAACACATCTACTTGCATCCGCCACTGTCATCAATGTGTTTATAATATGTTGTTAAATCAAGGCAAACCCACAGGGCTGACTGCGTCGGTCATCTCATTCGGTCTGTAATGGCCGACCGCTGTCTCCGTGATTGATTCTGCTTATTTGACGTGCATCTCGACGAGGGTCACAGGCCAGGCTGAGATCAGCCGCAGCAGTCAGACTTCAATACTCCTGATGTGATGCATGCACCATTTCTACAAGCAACAATCTGGATTTTATACATAACAGTCCCTTCACACGCCATTAACCTGCCCAGGGTCTTCATGTCATTATCGATTCTCAAAGGCTACATGGGCTGTAAACATTCCTGATGCCCTTCAGAGATATCACTCCTAATCATCCTGGGACACTCAAACGTGCAAGAGGAAAAGGCGTCACTCCGCAGAGGGCTACACTCTAATCTCAAGCATGCCATCCTCTTGTGTTCATCCATGTGTGTTTGTGTTTCTGTGTCGGTGTGGGTGTTGCATTCAAAATGGCGGTTTGTTGACAGAAACTCTCTGCTGTTGTTACTGAAACACAGCCACGTTCTGCTTTCACACTGAAGAGCCACTGTGGGAAACAAAGACAGCCAAAGTGAGAGCTGAGTGGTTTAACAATCTGTCTCAGTGGTTTGCCCGTTTTTTTTTTTTTTTTAGACCACAGCCACCAGCGCTCCCTCATCACTCGGCTGAGATCCCTCAGAGCCCTTATTAATATTCACAGACGAGATTATAGTTTAGCAAAACATTATCACTGCTGATTAACTGGGGATTGCAACCAGGGCCAGATTTTCCCTGGCATTTTCGATTCATGTTTTGATTTTGCAAGCATGTTGAACTCCAGATTCAGTGCCTCACCAAGGCACTAATTAATGGTAATGAGTCTAACTGTGCAAAGTGAGATAACAGCAGTGTCCCTTTCTTTAATATTCCCCATATGCCAGTTCAGACCAGTGTACTGTAACTCACCTCCTGTCATAGGTGGAGTTAGAATGGGGCTATATGGGGCTATAACCTCACCCACAATTACAACGATGGCCACACCTTATGCCCACTGAGACATTACCAAATCCTGTCTAATTTCCTTCATTTGGCTGTTGTTTGTCCCATTATCCAGTTGATCCAGTCCAACAGCACCCCCAGTTGCCATCACCCAGTTGGCAGTTGGAGTTCAAGTTGTTCACGACACAAAAGATGTAATCACTTAACCCTGCAATAACCGTGTTTCAGTCCAAATGTAGTGCAAATCTCAACCAAATCTCATGTAAATTAGCAAAAGAAAATGCAAATGAATGCTTGTTTCCAACCACTGCTGTAATGTGAGAAAACACCGTGTAAACATGACATTTCTTTTTGTTTCGTGTGTTAAAGTGAGGAAGGTTACATCAGATCTGCATGGAGTGTTCATGGATGATCAGTCATGTGAGTTAAATGTTCACTATGTAAGAACTTATTCATAATAAGTGTTTCCATCTCCCAGTGGGTGTATTAAGTCTTTTTTGAAAAAAAAAAAATGACATCAGGCCACTTCAAAATGAGCATAAAATTCAATGATGGAAATGCAGCTAATGTCTCAAGTATTTCTTAGCCACTATAGAACAGTGGAAACAAGCTGTGAACACAACACTGACATATTCTCTTCTTTTGTCTATTTACACTTTCACCAGATATGAAACAACATTAGGATTCATTTGGGATCAGATCTGGACATCATCATCATGAGAACATCATCATTAAAGGGATAGTTCACCCAAAAAGGAAAATTCAGCCATTATGTACTCACTGTCATGCGGGTTGAGGGTTGGGTTTATTTTGTTAGTCTGCTGGAGTTTCACAGGAAAACAGTGTCGCAGAATCTCCCAAACCAGTGTAAGTGAATGGTAAGCATTCAGGTATGCAGGTAAGTTATACTGACACTTTTTAGTGTTTCTATGTTGACAGCAGCTGCCTGCTAAAGCTGAAAACAACAAAAGGGGAACTGCAGAATCAGGTGCTAAAATGTGTTGGTCTGTTATCAAAAGATCTCATCAAAAGCTGTAGTACAGTAGCTCTCGATGGGCCACTGATAGAGACACAGCGCAATTAAGTCCCACCCACAATGGAGGGTAAAACAATTCATTACTCTTTACTGACTTTGTATTGCGTGAAGGTGACTCCCTGCCATTTCCATCTACTTACCAAACAGCAGAAAAATGTCTAACGCTGCTGGTGGGATGAACTACCAACAGGGTGAAGAACGCAGATCTAAGTTTACACAAGAAGACAAAAGTGGAGTATCAGCAGGAAGAATGGGAAAATTATGACATCCTGACACTCAGTATGCCCAATGAAAGCTGCCAATCAGACCAAACAACCTGTAGATGTTTTAATCTTTCTTAAATGATGACCTTACCTCATGATTCAATTAAATAGATGCACATATATAAGTATTTTCACTTCTGGGCACTCAGAAATCAAACAAGGTAAGGAGAAGGGACAGTGAGATAGACTGACAATAATGAGTTTGTCAGTACACCTTTTAAGGTTCACGCTGCAATCTAATGTCTTTAGCTTGCAGAAATTACAGGAGTTCTGTTAGTGTTTTGGGCTTTGGTTGCATATTGTGGCGCCTGTTGTTTTCCCCTCGAGTGGGCAAGGCTTTCAGAGTACACTGCATGAATCAAGCCAACGCCAGAGGACCAAAGAACTGCAGTTTCTTGACGGGCCACTTGAGGCTGGCTCCAAAAGCAAGTCAGTCCTCGTAGACTCCCATGTTAAAATGCAGAAATAAACATGTTTACATCTGAGTACAAAAAGTGTTTTTGGTCTCTATGGCTAATTCCTCTGTTAATTAAAAAAAGATTTTTATATTACTGACAGTTCATATTATATTAAAGATACTGTAACAGTAAATGTGTGTTCTGAATTTGTCACACCACAGAACGTGTGTTGTTGATCACAAATCTGAATGATTCAAAAATCACTAAGTATATCAAATTAGGTCTCAAAATCACGAAAATATGCAGCAGCTTTCACTGCTCTGTCCACTCTGCTGTCTCAGTGTCAAACACCACTACGACCTGAAAACGATCTGAAACACAGAGACTCTGTCTAGCAGCTTTATTGGACATGTCCAGACATATTTGAGTCACCAGAGCCCGAGGACAGTGACAGGATGTTTTTTTTTTTTCCTGCGTGGAACTGAAGTGAACTTCTGGGCTGATTTGGACTGAGAGAGTCACTGATGGTCTATTTGAAACTGACCGTTTGGGAGGGTGAGCGGAGGGGTGGGGAGGTTTGCGGGGCTGATACAGTGCTGGGGGACCATGGCTCCAGCACGCCAGCAGCTATGTTCTAACATGTACAATCTGGTTAAAAGAAGAACAATTAGAGAATAATTAAGAGCTGGAGTCTGTTAAGTCAGGCACTGCCACATTGTGAGCTTCAAAATGGCTCTTTCGAGACCAGTTTTCAGTTATTTTACTGGTTTTCAAGGACAGTTGTGTTATGCACCGATTACTTTCTTCTACCATACAAACAGACAACCTAGCAAGGGGACAAAAACATGAGGTATTGAAGCCTTCAGCTGTCTCCATCATTCATGTGACCCTCGCCTTACAAGTCCCTGAATTGTGTTAGCCTTGTAAACTTGACTGCATCACGACCTCAAACCTTGCGAACGGCTGTTGTTTTAGGCATGTCGTTACCTTCTCAGAAATCAAAAAATATGGCAGGTTCGCCGTCCAGCTCGGGAAGTGATATACGTGATGGATATCCCCGCGTTTCCTGCTGTCACTTGGTCACTAATGGACCAATAAACAGGATGATGTGAAGAGATGGAAGAAGATGATCGAGTAAATGTCTCTTTCTGTCTCTCTCCTGCGAACGTGGCCGACTGTTTTATCACGCCTCGCTTCAGATCTATATTCCTATTATGGATGATATGCCTTTTGTCTCCCATTAAGGTCTCCTGAGCAATGACCCACCTAATACTTAATGTGTATCTTAAGCTGTAGTTAGAATCTTCACATAACATTAGCCGTGGCTTTATTAGATAAAACTATTAATGCTTAAAAGTGTATGAGAATGGATGATAGCCTGAGCATTAATACTGAGGTCCACTTGTCATGTATTGATTCATGGTGAAAACTGTCCTCTATTCAATGAGGTCTGACCACGCTGAGGTGTGTGCCTTTATGTTTGTGTATTGTTGTGCAAGTGTGTGAGTGATGCAGCAAATTGTCCATTTGCAGAATATCCGATGGGCTCAGGGATGTCATTAGTCACAGCGTGCTCGTTCTCATTAAATGGCCCAGTCGCCATGGCAGCCCCACAAAGGCCAGCCCCTCCCCCCCAGCGCACGGAGAGTGACAGGCCAATTAGAGCGGGGCGCTGTGACATGCAGTCTGCTGTGATTACAGCTCTGAGGAGAGAGGAGCCAGGCAGGGGACACCATACACCGGCAGGGTCCCAACAAGATCCGTCTCCAAACAAACACGTTGAGCCGGTGCCCTGGAGGTCGTGTGTGCTCCCCGAGCGCGGCATCCTCAGTCCTCCATTACACGTGGCACCTGCCATCAAAAGCAGTTAGCTGCGATAGCAATAGAGAGCGCAGTACAAGCTCCACCACGCAGAGGACATCAAACGCAGACAGGTTGATTGTCCTGCATTATTCTGTGTTGGAGATCTTCATCACCTGTCACACTCCACACATACTGCTTTGCTGTAATCCTCTCAAGTCTGCATCTTTTGGGAAAAGCATGTGACGATTCTGTTAAATGCAAGTCATGGAGACACAGCAGGAGAGTGAAGAAAATATTCTAATCTTGGCAATGATGACATCGAGTGTGGCATCGAGTCTGTCAGCTTTTCTCTATAATGCATTCAAGGTGTGACAGAGGCAGAGACACACACAAGACAACAAACAGACACTGAACTGATAGAAAAACTGAAAAACATAGTTTACACATTTAAAGAAAAGCAACTACCAACCTATCATCTCCAAACACTCTGCAATAGAAGAGCATTGAATAGAAGTTGCCAGTCTCACTACAAGTTCCATTTAGTAGCTGTTCTGGACCTGCAGAGCATATCGAATAATGTTCCTCAGCAGTGTGAAGGTGGCCCGATTGTCATGAAATTGTAGATGTTCACATTTAAACTTAAAAATTAAGATTAAAAGTTCTCAACCTTGAACACAGCAGACAAGTGAAAGCTTTCATTAATATCACACAGTCAGCAGAATGACGAGTCTCATGTCAATCTCAACCTTTTTTTTTTTTTTTTTAATAAAAAATTAACTCAAACGTCTGTAAAAGACGTCTGTATATTGTGTTGCAGAGATATCTACTGAAGTTAGCATGTTAACCAGCTAGAACTGCCCAGTTGTGTCTGGTAATATTATTAATTAACAAAATAAACTCACTTGGTCAAGAAAGTAAATATTCTTACACCTGCACCAAGTTCATCTATTATTTATGGCTGGTTCACACTAGGCACTTGAGCAGAGCATGGCCATGGCGTTACCTGTTGGTTTAAAAGGTTAGAGCATCCACACAGTCCGTGTGTCCAGCGCTGCTCACGCGTATGCCAGGCGCAGCTGCAGCCACGATTCATCTAGAGATTCGGAGGCTTGCCTGTTTTTTCTGTGTGACACACGCATGTCTCGGCAAAAATACACATCAAAAATGATCTGTTGATA
Organism: Lutjanus erythropterus; assembly: GCF_056507025.1. Taxonomy (NCBI): domain Eukaryota; kingdom Metazoa; phylum Chordata; class Actinopteri; order Lutjaniformes; family Lutjanidae; genus Lutjanus; species Lutjanus erythropterus. The sequence continues at coordinate 28,368,253 of NC_139318.1, forward strand.
GTCATGTCAATATTATATCAGCATCAGGACACCTCTCACTACAGTTTCACTGTCTGCATCTTTGCAACAGACATGAAAAAATGGGTGCAGGGCAGTGTTTTTTTCTTTCTCTGTTTTCTCTTCTCCCACTATCTATTCCTCCCTCTCTGATCGAGGAGGAAAATCACTGATTGCCTTCAGAAAACAACAATTTTCTTCTCTTCAAACTCCTCTGCAAACTCAATATAGAAAGACAGGGCTTTCAGCAGCCACCTTGCAGCAGAAACACAGCCTGTGTGGATGCCACAGCGTGTGCGAGCTGCAGCAGTTCAGTGACAGTGCCGCCATGTGCTGCTCAAGTTTGTGCTGTGAGCAAGCTGTTACTGAACTAAGACAAGCTTTGTTTATTTTAACTGTCTCGGTTAGTTACCAATCATGGTTTGGTGGAAATAAATCCTTAATTCAGGGTGAGTGAAAGACTCCCTGCTGTCTATTCTCACCTTTCCCCACCTGAATCCGCCAAGTCCTGGATGACGACTCTGGAAATCACCAAGCTACTGTGTTCCCTGTTGTCAAACTGGCCTCTGTCAGTCCCTGTCCAGCCTTGTTTACTGAGAGCTTGCTGAGCCCACTTCTGCTGCACACTCACTCGGCTCTGGTTCTGCTGCCCATTGGCGTGAAGCTCTCTGCCACCGGCCTGAAAACCTCCTCCTCTTGGCCATCTAAAGCTCCTGTGCTACTGGTGTAAACACCAACACTCCCCTTGTGCTCTGAGCTCCTAGTCTGGCCAGACATGAGTCAGCTATATGACTGATAGCTGCTTGGCTAAGTGAGCATACTAGCTAATTGGCAGCTACAGTTAGCAGTTACTCTGCTAATGCTGCCTCCAATTTGTTTGGATTATAAATCAGACAGGTGGCCAGTTCTTACAAATTGCACCTTTAAAGTTACCAGAAACAATGAGAACATCAGCATCTACATCTGTCATGACAACTGGACAACACCATCTGCTGAAGAAGACCAGGTCCCACAACAGCTGGAGCTTGTGGTGAGATTGCTTTGTCAGCTGAAGTTTTCAAGGCCATGGGTAAACTTTTATATATTCCATATATAAATATCCATAGTAGAGGCCAGAGAAAGATTTAGTACATGTAGCAAACAGATTCACAAAATCTTCAGACTTAATTGATTGAACTGAATCATTGTTGTCACTGACTAGATCAGTAATGGTTTACATTAGAGCTAATCTGGTTAAAATCTTACTCAAAGACATCAAAAGCCAGCAAACAATCATGATATGATAGATATGGCTGCTCATTTATTAGTCATGAAAATAGTGCTTTTATAGATCTAACTTTATACTTACAGCTGCAGAAGGCAATTTGAACATACAGATCTTTCTCTGTTGCCTCATATCACTTTGCTTATGGCTTGACCACCAGTAGCAGCTCGGCGCATCCCACAACCAGCTCACCACTCCTCTCCTCTCCTTCCACTTCAAATACGCTCTGAGTCTATTTCTTATGCATAATGCATCAATCTGTACAGATCAGACCAAGTAGTCAGGATGTCAGACACAGAAAAAGCAAAGAGAATCTGGTCAATTTTCAAAACAAAACCCTGTGCAGACTCATAATCATAAAGACAGACAGAAAAGAAACTATTTACCTACGTAACATGCTTATCCAAGGTAGAAGCGCAAAAGGCAGGGTAAGAGAGCCAAATCAACAAAATCTGAGCAAGTAAACATAATCAGGTGGGTAAAACACTCCGCTGCTGAAAGACTTCTGAAACACTGCTGGTGGGGACATGCAGGCGTGTGGAGGACGAATCAAAAACTGTGGTGTAGATTAACCATTTCCAGTGGAATCAACTGGTAAGCCCCTCCCACTAAATGCTGCACCATACATGCACACGCATGTCAAGGTTGTCAAGCGCAATTAACAAACTAACATCTGTTCAACTCAGCTAGTTATGTTTGACTCCAAGGTCAGAAAGAACAGTGAAACACGTAGGACCGATTAAAACATACTCTGACTCTGCCAGTAAATCCCTGTAAGTCTTACACACAGGACCTTTAAATATTGTTAGTGATGTGCAGGTGTCAAAATTAATTATTTCAGCCAAAATTATAATGAGGTCATACTACATACTGCAGCTTTAATTGAATGAACTGAACATAAAATGAACTGCAGGTTTAGAAGTCTTGAATGTCACCTCAGAGCTGTAACATCATGGCATTATGAACTGAAGTGATTGCTTATTGATGTACTGAAGAGCACTACACCGTGATAGGATTGCTCTGCTTAGAATAGAAATGACACAGTCTTTGAGTATGAATCTTTAAACTGCGCTGAAAGAAACATTTTGAATCAGCAAAGTGATTAATAATTTTCAACTCCAGAAACATCGAGGAGGCTATTCGCATCAGACACCAAAGTCCGTCTTTGAATAGAAACAGGGAGGACTGTCCTTCCTTCCAAGAAAAAAATGTCAGTGCCAGACATTTGACAAATGACCAAGAGCAAAATTTTTACATTCAAATGGTTAAGCCCTCTTGCAGCTGTAGGATGAGGACGATATAGTGTGACATTGCTATAGAGCCACAATGTCTGCAGAGGGAGGAGGGTGGGTCAAGAAAACGCCACTTTGCCACAGGAGATCACTGTCCTGTTTCCTAACAAGTCAACATTGGCTTCTAAGACCACAACCTTTCTCCATCCCTAAGTGAGTCATTTAAAGGCCTAAAACTAACCAAACGTCATTATTATTAGTAAGTCGTTACTATCCCCTTCAGTACATGACCACTTGATATCACATTACAAATCAAAAATCAATACATTCACACTGTTGTAAGTGAAAGTATAGTAAAATAATCATCTATCATAATGTTAAGAGCTATAATGAGGTTAAAAAGATAAATACATTCATAAGCAATATGTATGAGGATTGATTAAAACCATAAAATCATTTAAAACAGTTCAAATGTGCCAAAAAGATGGTTGAATGACTGTTTAATTTACTTTGTTATTTGCTTTCGTTATTGTTTAATTTAAGATTTAATAATGTTAACCTGTGATCGACAGAGTGGTCGACTGTGATCTACTCTGAGATCGATTGCTTCTGTCTTCAGATACATACCTGGGCAAGTTGCACCACTGTTCTATATCTGCCTGTTTTTCAAGTGTGTTGTGGATTTCAAGCAGACTTGGCATGTCTGTAATAACTTGTGAATATGTGAAAAGTGTCGAGAAGTTGTTAGTGGGACATTTTGCCAAGTTTTATCAACAGTAGTTAAGCGTGTGTGTGTGTGTGTGTGTGCGTGCGTGCGTGCGTGCGTGTGAGAGAGAGAGAGAGAGAGAGAGAGAGCGCTTCCAGAGTGCAGCTGTCATCTTGTGTCAACTTTGAATTCATACATTTTATAACATATTTTGCACTGTGATCTGTATACTGTTTTATACTTCTTAGTGAGTTTTGAAAGAGTTTACTCAACTTAAACTGCTTTTTTTTTTTGCTTAATATGAAAGAAAGAAAGTTATCTCAGGTAAATAATGTTAATACTGTGGTAACTTGAGTGGGACGTGTGTAAAGGAGAAGGATGAAGGAGAACGACCACACACAGCTCTTGCCTTCACTCGTCTATATGGAGTAAAATAAAGATGCAAACAAAATATACAGTTAATTATACAGTATACAGTACATTTTACAACATGCAGTACAAACACACACAATTTCAGGACCACAGTTGCCATAATGTATTTTTTTGAACACCTTGTAAGTTATTTAACTTCATTATCTTGTTTTAACTAAGTAAATTATATTGTCTGTTTAACCAAACTATCATATAATATGAAGTTATGAAACTCACTTTTAACCAAGGTATCGTTTAGTTTTTTTCATACTAGTATTGTATTGAAGTTTAAAATTCTGGTATTGTGAAAACACCTCCATATCATTCTTGTGATTATTTCAACCCATTTTTCAGGGGCGTAACAAAAACACCAGAGCCAGCTGAAGAAGGCCAAAGGATTTTATTCAGAAACTGCAGAAAAAGCTTGAGTTTAGAATATTTTATAACACAAATGTGCTCCTAAGATGAAGAATGAATCTCATAAAACAGAATCTCTATAGAATAGAACAGAGAAATCTGTGATAGAGGTATATGTATGTTCATGTATACATGGGGAGAAAATAGCAGACTGTAGCTGCTGTAGGCCGTGTCTGCAGCGAGTAGAAGAGTTAAATGCCACTTAAAGCTTTTTCTGTGAGCCACAATAGAGAAAATAGAAAAAAGGGAGAAGAAAAGAGCACTCTGTCTGGGCAGATCGAGCCATTGGCCTCTCTCACTGCACATCTTTTGTGTTTCTGAGAAAATGGTTCACTGCCTTTTGACAATAAAAACCATGGGGAAAAAAACACATAATTTTCTTCAGGCAATGCCGTCTTCCATTGCTAGCTGCTACATGAACAGCCTCACAAAAAGCTGGAAATTCGCATTTTGGTCGCCGTTTTGTATGAATTGCATTTCTTGTCGTACATAAACATACTGATTTTTTTTTTCCCCTTTTCATCCAGAGTAGGCGGAGATGACACGGGTGGAACAGAAAGGCTGCGGCAGAGTAATGATTTAATTGCTGGCATGGAGAAAAAGAAAGCAAAGGCAGGGATTTTGTTATACAATATTTATTTTGTGGTCCAATGCAATTACACCCAAACACAAGGCTATAACTACCACTGTAGACATAAACAAGGTCACATATTCAGTTTTTCTGTTTTTCACACAAAAGTGGTATTTATATTTAAGGTAAATTAATATTCTCTCACATTTAAGCATGAAGACATTTGTGTTGTATTTACATGCTGAAGTCAATCTGCTTTTTCACATGAAAGGAAAGAAAAACAACATTAAACCCCATGAACTCTACTTCACCCCCTTATCTTACCTTTTGCCTCTCAACCTCCGCACATTTTATAATCTTAGGTACATCCCTGCCCAAACATTAAGGGGCAACACACACACACATACACACACACACACACACACACACACACACACATATTTTTTTGCATTTTCTTTAACTGACACGGTATTGAAAATGGAAACAATCAATTAATCATTTCTAAGAAACAAAATATATATTTGTTTTGTTTGCCACTTTTTTTTCCGCATTTTAAGTTTCCTCATTTAACCAATGGCTCCAGCAGAAGCAATTACTGCCACTTTGAGACTATTGATCAAATATGAACATAATTGGCGATTAATTGATTAATGATTAATGATTAATATCCTTACTCCAAGCTTGTGCTGCATTGTTGCAAATTGCATTCAGGACTCAATTATAACTTTCAAAGTATCTAAGTGGATTACATGGTCTAATGCATACTTGAGTGTGAGTAAAAGTACAGATTTGAAATCTACTCATAAAAGTACAAGTACCCCAAAAAATTTAGTATTTGTAACTAGTTACTGCCAACCCTGGGGATAATTCCCTGAAACAACACCAATTCAAATAATCTATCCCTCTAAGACAAAACTAGAAAAAGGACTGTGAAGAGAAACGGTTACAGTATCTCATAATAAAACAGAACTGAATATGCTGTATACGGACCTCGATGTTGGGGTCCAACCCTATCAGCAGACAAAAATACAGATATTTGATAATTATTGAAAAACCCAGAATTATGTTAAATGAAAAACTTAGAAAGCAAACATTAAATGTATTTCTGCGAAGGGAAACTGAAAATATGACGCACTATCCACCACACCCTTATTTTCTGCCTTGCTACATAAGGGTCTCCTACCCTCTGGCACAGGCACCTCAAATATGCTCTGGACATACATTGTAAGGTGTGTAATCGTCCAATATGAAAGTAATTTCTGTTGCTACTGAGCTGTGGGGCTGTGAGTGGTTAGCTTCACTATTCCCTGACTACGACAGCCCTGCACGCAGATAAACAGGCACGCCTATGCAGAAAGGCTCTAAGTTATCCAATATTATGCAAGACATCATCCATTATGTCTGGCAACGTCTTGCATGATTGCTATAAAGAACATCTCTCTGTCTTTTATCTCTGTTTCTTTCTGTCTTTTGCTCTTTCTCCCCGAGGACAGAAAGCTGACTGAAATTTAAGATGACAGGACAAGGTGAGTGAGGGGAGAAGAGGCTCTAAGTGACTTAAGAGTAAGAACTCCAAGAAAAAAACTGAGAGGAGAGAGTAACACAAGCCCAGAGTGAGAGTAAGAAGTAAGAAATGCCTTTGAGTGGCAATAGAGTGCGGGAGCCTGGGGCTTTGAAAATGAAAGGAAAAGTGTAAAGAGAGAACGTGAAAGAGACAAAGAGAAGGAGCGAGGACAGCGGTTGAAGGGTTAAGGGCGAAGTTGGAGTCTATGTGACAGTATCAAAGCCACAGGAGCAGCAGAGAAAAGCTGTTAACGGGAGCTCACCGTGCCTTAATCGATTGTGAACTGTGCTGCAGAGCACAGCCAATCACAAGAGCTCCTGGAGACTTCTCTGGGTTAGAGCACTTACACGCTGTCTGCCGCCCGATCAGGGAGACGACACAGGGAGAGGAGAGTGAAAGAGACAGAAAGAGAAAGAGGAGGGGAAAAAAAAAACAAAGAGATGAGGAGGGAGGACGGTGTTAGTCAGGGAGACGGAAAGAAGAGAAAAGTGGGACTTCAAGATTATGGTTTCGCTTTTTCATCTTCGTGACCTTGAGAGACCTTGTTAGGAAAAATATGTTAGAGCGAATATGCATCAAGTGTCCCGCACTCTGAGAAATAAAGACGCTAACTAGAACCATAAAGGGTTCTTCAGCTTGTCCCAGTAAAAGAAACCCGTTTGATCCCTGGTAGAAGCTTTTACAAAGGTTCCACATGGAACTTTCACTTTCACCAAGAACCTCCCCTTAGGGGTTATACAGAGAACACTTCTATTGTTCCACCCAGATCCTTCACTGTCCAGAACCTTCCACCCTTCTAAAGGTTCTAACAAGAATCAACCCAGGGGGATCTACCAAGGACCCTTTTATAGTCCAAGGGGTTTTTATGTGGAACACACTCAGTGGATTCTATCAGGAACACTTTTCTATTTCAAGGGTTTCTTTTAGAACCAACCAAGGGGGTTCTACAGTACGAAGAACCTAATTATATTCCAAGGGTTTATCTAGAACCCACCCAGGAGGTTCTATAAAGCATAATTTTATATTCCAACAGTTTTATCTAGAACACACTTAAGGGGTTCTATCAAGAACACTTTTATATTTCAAGGGCTTTATCTAGAACCTACCCTGGGGGTTCTACTAAGAATGCTTGTATATTCCAAGGGGTTTTTATCTAGAACACACTATGTGGGTTCTATCAAGAACACTCTTCTGTTTCAAGGGGTTTTATCTAGAACCCACCCTGAGGGTTCTACTAAGAACCTTTTTATATTCCAAGGGTGTATTTAAAACACATCCAGGAGGTTCTATCTAGAACAATTCTATATTTCAAGGGGTTTTAACTAGGACCTATATATGAACTTTTATATATTTCAAGGGGCTTATCGAGCCAACTCAAAGGCATGGTTCTTTGTACCATAATAGAAAGGAACCCACCCAGGGGGTTCTACCAAGAACCCTTTTCTATTATGGTGCAAACAACCCTTGCCGAACCCTCGATGAGTTGGTTGAAAAAGGTTCTTAGTCTTACATGGAATCTTTTCTTCATCAAAAGCAAATTGTTCTGCGTGGACCTTCAGCCCCTTGGCAGGGAACCTTTTGGAACCCTTATTCTAAGAGTGTGTCTTTTGCTCCATTTGTCTGTCTCATATCTCTCTGCCTGTCTGTCATCTGTCTTTCCTTAACTTCACATTTTTCTTACATGACAATATGCTGTATGCATGACCTTTAAAGGCATGTCACATGGCATCAAAACGAGATTTGAACATTTTAACAGCACATGACATTTTGTAAGGAGGAATCCTGAACGGACAAATCTGTCTGACATGAAACTTCTGGAAAATCTTGCTCTTCCTGCACATAGAAAAGCCCCCCAGATACATCTTGGATACAACGTCTGCACTCATCGCAGAGAAAATACCCAGATAAAATCGTCTTTTTCTGACACGAAACCAATGAAAATGTAAATAGGTGCAGCAAAGCAGCTTACATGATCTAGTTCTGTCATCTTCATTTATTTGTTTGATCTTGCTATTCTGGGTTTTGACACTGTAACTGCCTCATTAGTTGGAACAACGCACAAAACATCTACTAAACTCAACAATCCCCAGACTGATGTGGCTCGAGACAGAATTAACTGACTAAACCAATAACGTCTCTTTGTGACGACTGCGGGACTAATTTTTATACGGCTGTAAGTCTTCAGTCTAATTAACTTTTTCTTGCTGAAATTGGAAATTTGTAAATGAGTGTTGTAACAGCTAAGAGATGACTCAGTAAATTGTCGCTTTCTGTTTATTTGGAGTGTTTTACAGTGAGATCCATACAGCAGTGTGCTGCCTGGTGCCCCAACTGTGAACCCAAACAGTGAAGAAATCTGAAGAAAATGCTGTTCCCATTTCTGAAAACCATGAGTTTGCACATATTATATGGCAGTAGTCGTTTTCAACAAACTTGTCCTTGATTCGGTATGTTTAATTTACTGTTAAAGCACGCCACAATAATCTACAGGGTTAATGAAGTAAATATAGCTCTGAATCATCTGATCAAAGTTTGAATTAATGCTGAGTTTTGAAGCACTAAAAATACCTTTACCTGCAGGCATTTCACAGGAAGTTAAAAGTTCAGAAAATAAATTGAGTCCAACCTACTCTATCTATCCAATCTATTTAATAATATTTTTAAAGTCTACATTTCCTCGATGTAAAGGACTAAAATAAAAAAGAAAGGGTCTCTTCTCTTTGTTCCTCTTACAAGCATAGCCACTGTATCTGATTCGCTCAATGGAGTGGAAAGGAATAGACTAATGGAAATTATGTAATTCTAGTTCAAAATAAATGTTAGATAGAATCCAGAACCAGACCAATAAAATTGTACCTCACAGTAAAAGTCAGAAAATTAAATACATCTTTAAATTTTACAGTATTTACAGTGAAGGTTGTTTTTCTTGTTCAAGAACCATCTTAACAGGTAAATAAAGCTGTGTATCATCAGCATATCATTGAAGAGGACTATAATCTAACCCGCATCAGTGGTGACGCTCACCACTCGCTGAACATACATAAAACAACTGAGACTGTTGGTAAACTGTTCAGCCTGCATCATCTGAAAAATGACCATATACATCTTCTGTACAAGCAGCTTCTTATGACTCATATTTATTGTTAGGTGGGAACCACTACTGGCTGTAGTAATGACGGAAGCCAAGGAGGAAGCAAGGCGACACTGTCTAAAGAGCAACAAATGGGACTTTTCCTCTGGGACTTTCGGCTGAGCTGAGTCAAACTGTGCCACGCTGACTTGCACGTTCATTACCACTTTTACAGAGCTCAGTAGGCCTGAGCTGCACCCCAGATCGAGCTTCTCTGGAATGCGGCCAAAGCGAGCCCGACCAACCTCCAAGCGGTCTGTGGTGATGTCCTGTTGACTGCGGCCAACCCGTGAACCCCCTTAATAAGCGTCTGTCATGAGACTCAACTCATGTTTGTGCAGGAGACTTGAGACAAAGCTTTTTTTGTAGTTTCTAACTGAATCTCTGTGGTTTGAAGTTCAGTTTTTCTCCTGCATCACTGTTTGCACTTTCAGGAATCTGTTTTATTTTGCTGTTTCAGGTTTGCCATAGTTGGGTTGATTAAGTTACCGCTGATGAAAACATTCTCTGATTGTGCTGCTTCATGATAAAAGCTTTTAAATAACAAAATAAAAGGGGACTTGTATTGTGAAGTATTTAAGGAAACATGTTATCCGCTGCATTGCAGCTGCTCAGCTCGAGTTTTGTTGAGCTTGTCTTCACTTCAAAGAGTCCTTTTGGAAATGCAAAGCCCTGCTGTGCTGAGCTGAGCTGACAGGCCGAGTCAAACTGAGTCAAGTCAGGCCAGTTCTGTTGTATAGAAAAGAGGTAAAAATCTGCATATGAAGGAGGGTCGGGGTGGATGACCAGACTTTATCCCAGTAGAATGCTGTTTGCGAAGAACAACAACCTTTGCTTTGTCAAATCCACAGACACAAAATGAAAAGTTATTGTTTTCATAAGGGGCGCTGCGCTGATTTTACTCATCCAGATCAGTTTACCAGTCATGACAAGGAGTACTTCTCTGCCTTAAGAGTTCATTTGCAAAAACAGATAAATGTCATTCTTAATCAAACCAACCAAACAGCAGTTAGATTGATATTCCCTGGAGTGCACAATGGAGATATCTGTTTTTGTAAATTAACTCTTCAGCTGGATAATGTCTTCTGTGATTCTGGAGGAGCTTCATCAAAGCTTGAGAAAATAACCCCTTCATGATGTCACTGGGTTATCTCAGGTTATCTTCAGCTTGGATGCTAAAGATTTTTAACAGAAAGTCTGCAGTACAGACTGGAGCTGCGCCATTTGGAAGACATGGACATTTACTAAACAGAGAGTGTCCTACAACAAACACTATATAATATGTATAATTATGAAAAGTGGCTTTTGCCTGTCAACTGAAGCCTGTGGAACTGACTGAATGAGCTGACTTTTGTGGTGGAACCTCTAAGCTCTAAGCTGTTTTCAGCAAGTTCACAAGCTGTTTGTTTGCCTTTGTTCCTCCCAAACTCACAGTAAACAGGTTGAAAAGTTATTAATTGTGTTTGGACACATAAAAGTCATGATTCTAACATTGTACAGGTAAACATTACCTGTTCAGTCCAATATTATTACACTACCAGACTATAAACTGCAGGATTGCTCTTATACAATGTTTACTTTTTTTGGATCACTCTGCTCAATATCAGAACTGTGATACCACATTCATTCAGGGTTAATGTGACGTTACCTATACTCTGGACTAAAGCTGGATTTATAGTTGCGTGTCAAGGGGTTACGATGTAGTTACACCGTGTCTGATGTGCCAAGAATTCTGCGAGATTCTGTGACGATTCTACCGTTTGGACACTGTGAGAGCTGTTTTTGTTCAGCTTCGGCTGCTTCTGTTTTTTCCTCCAAGTTTCACATGTCAGTGGAGGTTGTTGATAGTGAAGACAATGTTAAGAAAGTTGAAGAGGGGCTCAGTATTCTGCTCATTTTTTCCCTCTTCGAACCTTCTGCTTGCTGTGATTACATCTCTTCACTGCAGTGAAACAAAATAAACACAGCAAATGCATGGCATTATAGTCTCCTATTCAGTAATGAGACAAGGCACAATAAGTCCTGATAATGAACAATACAGAGTGCTGGTGTTGGCAGTAGTTCTACCGATGGGTGAAATCTGACAGTGATAATGGATATTTGTTATCAGTGTGGTATAAATCCAGCTTAAAATGCTTAATTTTAACTACAGTTTTATTAAATCGGTTTCTTGTCCTGTAGTCTTTAAGAGTTTAGTAGGTTAGTAGTCTTTAAAAGTGATCATGCAAGGCAACTGGATTCACAAGATCACACGAGAATCCGTCTTGCCAGGCTTCAAGTTATCGGTTTGTGTCTGCGCCAAATGTGGTGCAGCCAATCAGCGTCCTAGGAGAGGCTGCTGGCAGCTACAGGTGTAGATTTTAGGTGCGGCAACAGCGAGCAGCATCCATGGAAACGACTCATCTCAAACAAACAATGGTAGCTCCTGAAGAGGTTAGCATAGATTTTGTGATAGCATCACTTATATCAGAACTGGAGATAATTTCTTCGTTGAAAGAAGAGCAACGAACATCACTGAAGGTTGTTCTTGATGAAAAAGATGTTTTTGCTCTTCTCCTGACTGACTGTTTTGATTGGTTGAAGTTAGTCCGTGTTAGATGTCATAGACAGATGGTTCATCCATTCACCTGCCAAGTGTTTTTTGAAAGTGCCTGTCTTTTTCCAAACAGTTTCTAAGGACAACTTTGCAGACAGTTCTGTGTAACAAACCATTTGGCGTGTCAGGCAACGTGAAAAGTACACACAAGTACAGCATGTATGAAGGTACAGTACCAGCAGGGTGCGATAATGACAGGAAATTTTAATAAAAAGACTGAGAAAGTCTACGTATGGAGAGGGTTGGAGTAGATAGATGGCTAAAACCACAAACTTTCACACAGGAGACTGGAGTTCGATGAAAAGAAAGAAAAAGAAGAATCATTGTGTTATTGTTACCTTAAAATGAGCCATTTATATTTACTTCGCATCCGCCATGTTTCTGCTGTAGCGCAGAATGAGCAAATTAAACATTAGCTCTAGATATGGCCTCTTGCGAGTTTCGCAGTCACTGTAGTTTCTTGCTTGTAGGCAAGCAGCATTCAGCTGTTATCAGCTGGTCACTAGAAGCCACTAAATCCAACACACTGGCCCTTTAAGCAAGCTGTTACTTTAAGATTAGACATTGCATATGTAGGCATATCGTCACTACTACCACTGTACTCTTCAGGCCTAAACTGTCACATCGTCATGTTGGGGTCTGTTACACACTTAGGCATGATAGCAGGTTGGTGCAGGGTATCGTGATTACTCCTGAAGTCGATTCTTACTGAATAAAGGGTCATACACACCAAGGACTATAACTACAACTATAAAAAAAATATAGTCCTAAAATTGTTCTAACTAAAGTGGGAGGTGGAGTCCAGACTGCAGCTTTATAGTTGTGTTGTGGACTCCATCCATCGATCCACTCAACAATTTTAGAACTATATTTTTATAGTTATAGTCTTTGGTGTGGAAAACCCATAAGAGTGTATATCTGTTTTCTCTCTGTTTAATGCCTTTATTATTCAAGACAGCTGAAGTGAGGACAGGAAAGAGGGAGAGGGGTGCATGCAGCCGACGTCTGCAGTTGGGAGCTGAACCGGCTCTGCACACAGGACACACACCCCACCAACCAAGCCACCAGGGCATCCTCTGTCTTTTTTTCTAACTCTCTGTCATTTACCTACCACTATTAAGTAAACCATCATGTTTCTCCAGACACAAAACCTGTGCTGCTATTCTGAGGTGAGAAATCCCATTATTTTTGCTTGACTGGTTTCACCTGTTAGTGAATAATTTCACTATAATCATCAGTAGGAAACAGGCGATGGGTTGCCAGATTGAGACATCAGGCTCTGTGTTGATAACATAAAAGAGCATTGAAGGAGGTCTCTGTTTGAGAATATCAGAGAAGCGGGAGGAGGGAAGAAAATTCTCCGCTGCATTCATCTTAGGTGGTTTAATTTTAATTTGGTGGCGTGGTGTTGCACTGCAGGGTGCCAGTGTCTACATAAACCTGTTACTCAGTTACTCAACTGAATCTACAGCGACAGACTTACCCCATTTGGGCTGATTTCCCACATTAAGCATAAAGTATGACTCAAATCCATCCCCGGTGGAAATCTTGTCCCGAATTAAAGGGATAGTTCAGTTTATTTGATGTAGGGTTGTATGAGGCACTTAAAGAAAATCAGCGTATTAGCTATAGATGCTAAGCAATGTAGTGCCGTGGACAGGATCAGCAACAAAAGATACATATTTCAGCCACTTAAAAAGTCCAATGATTTTCATAATTTTTGATCCTGCCCTTCAGAAAGTCTACCAATGAGTTTAAGTGTACACTACATTTAGAATATTTTCTGTGTTTCTCAATGCTTTGCCCTCAGACAGTCTTTTCTGGTGTTACTCAAGACAAATATTTTTCCCTCTAAACCAACTAAACTCCATGGCAAAATTTAGTAATTTTACCTTGCAGAGCACACCAGGCAAGGTTCTAAGCGAGTTGAGCTGATACTAAAATGTGATGTCAAAACACTGCTGATCACTGATTGGCCAGAGAGGATTGTCACTGGAAACATGATGCGACCTACATGGGAATCAAAATGCCATATTTAAATAGCGAAGCTACCAGTAACAGCAACCATTCTTTTATTCTTTTCTGGACATGATTTTGTGGAAATAGTTGCCTGCAAAACCACGTCATAGTCAGTCCACACAGTGCAGACATTTCTGTGTTTGGTTTCCGATGAGACGATCCCCGCTGTTGGCCACGCATGGCTACGACTGGACTTTCCAGCAGTGCATGCAGGGAAAAGTTCAAAAAAACTAAATGGTGACTACAGGGCTACTAAGGACCATGATGGCCAGAGTGGATCAAACTGTAAGGCCTGGAAGTGGTTCAACCAGATGGACCCGATTTATGGAAACAGACCGGTAAGCAACAGTCGACAGAGAGGCCTCGACTCGGCTACAGCTTTGTTGGAGGCAAGAGTGAAGGATGGTGTTTTTTGTAAATTTTACTCCGTGTTCAGCTTGAAAGCTTTGTTCTCTTTAGTTGTCCAACTATTAGGAAGCTCAGTTTTGACAAACAATACTATTTTATTCTTAAACTCATGTATAATAAATAGCAAAACATGTCTTCTAATTTATGTAGGCCTGTTGAGCTAACTTGCTAGCTAGTTAGCTATGGCCAACAATGTTAACTCCGTACTCTGCTTGAAAGTTTTGTTTTCTTTAGCTGGCCTGTTATTGGAAAATTCACTTCTAATAACGAAGCCTATTTTACTTAAACTTTTTTAAAGTCTGCATATCGACAACGAGGGCTTTATGTACATCTGCAAAGCCAAGCTATTGGTGTGCAACATGCTGTTAGTTCACATTATTGTCTGACTGTGGTGTTTTTAAAAGTTAGTTTAGTTTTTTAGTTTTGATATTTGGCTTGAATAATGGTGGTTTCCCATCAGAAAAGACTGTCTGACTTTAAGCTAAAGAGTGAAAATATTCTAAATATCGTGATTATTGATTTTTAGGTGGACCTGTTTTAAGTGACTAAGATACATGTTGCTGCCTACTCTGTATACATAATAAAATTGTTTAAATTTTCCACCCTGTTGCTCCACCCAAAAATGTAAAAGTCCACAAGAGGTTTGCAGCAAACATTTTTTGTTTTCCAACTGCTGCCATGAAGGGACAGTGAGTTTGTGGAGAGCTTCAGTGAAAAATAATGAAATAGTCACAGGTTGAACCAAACACTTTTCAAGTGCAAGCAGAGTGCTGGTCAAGGGCAAACAGTCAATAACCACAGCCGGCCCTTTAAATGTCAGTTGTCTTGGAAACAGGTGTAGAAACAGAGGATTTGGATGGTGGCTGAGCAACCCGGGAGCCACCGTTTAGCAACGCCCAAGAACAACAGTGTGCCACCCCGTGGAGCCACGCTGCTCCGCTGAAGCACTGAAAGCTGCAATTCAAGCAAACTGGGGGGGTAGAAGAGCATGAAAAACAGCCGAGAGACCCCCTGATGTTATAATCCTCATCTTCACTGTAATTCATGAAAAATAAGTGAACATGAAGGCGTAAACTGTTTAAAAAGAGTAGTTGTTAAAATTATCATTTCATACATGTTTATGTGGGGAAATATTCCTGCAGTTAATATTTATTTCAGCATGTACGTGTTTAAATTTAATTAGATATTAATAATGATGAAAATATACAAATAATGTTGAATTATTTGCCTCTTGGCTCCTACATTTGACATTCTGGCACACTGTCTACCTCAGCCTTACATCAGTTTGTATTTTTTTAGAGATTACTTTCTCCTATGTGGTATATAAACCCACTCATCACGGTCCAATTTTATACCTATAGAAGACGCACAGCACAAAAATACAGACTTGTGAATTCGTCCAGAAATACTGAAAGAAAACAGGCGTTTTGGTGGAGACTTCACTGTGTCCCGCTGTAGAAACTCTATTCACTACTGCCCCCTGCTGTGAACATAAATACTAACCTGGTCTCACACACTGAACACCTTTATCAGAGTGGATGGATGGAAGACATGAATATCACACCTACATAGAGGTAATATTACTTCACTTTAATCAGAATCAGATTCAGGTTTATTGCAAAGTAGATTTCAAATACACAAGTTATACGACATGACCCTTCACAGGTCGCAACAGAAACTGCTCTGGTCTCATAAACATGTCATTTATAAATTATCAGTAGTCTTAAGAAATCCAAGTGGAAAGCACTGAAAAATATTAAAATAGCTGATGCCACAATTTACCATCGCTGCCTGTGTTACAACAGTGATATATGCATGACTTCTTGTCTGATGTCCACACAAAGGGTTCAGCAGTGTCCACAATCAAGCAGAAACTGTGTTTTGAATGAGACATGCTGTTGGATTCAGTTCACTGGATGTGCAAAAGGAAATCCTTAACTCTTGTCAAAATGACCCTCTGGGTTTGTTTTCTTGCAATATTTTTGCAGTGTAAATAAATTTTACTTAAAAACTAACATGTTTATGTTCATCATTCAGTTCAAATGAGCTACTAAAGCAGCTCATTTGAACACATACAGACATAAATGTTATTCTTTTCATTTGTCCTAAAGAGATGATCATCTGTCCTTAACAGGTTTTCTCAAAGATCTGACTGATAAGATTCTAAGGCTGTCAAAAGTATCAATACTTTTTCGATAATATGCGTTTAAAACAATAAAATAAAGTATGAAAAGTTCCTGAAGCAGTTGAAAAAAAGATCCAAACCTCAGTTCAGTCTTTATTTTCCTGCCTGAAATATGGCTTTAACAAACAAACATTGATAGCTAGTACTTCTTTTCTTTTTGCCGTGGTATTGAACGAGGTATTGGGTATCGTTTTTTATATTAATATTGCATCAATGTTTAAAATTCTTGTATTGTGACACAATTCAAAAGCAAACTTAAAGAGGAAATCCTCATAAACAGCTCAACTGTATGTTACTCTATAATGATTGATTTTTCGGACGTAATTGGGTGAAATAAGTCTTTTTCTCAAAAACAGTTCAAGAAATGGGTACTCAGTCTGAGCTCCTATAATTATGTATAATTTTCTGTTTATTTATTTATATATTTATGTATTTATTTATTTGGGAATCTGTGCTGTAAACAACCTGATTTGTCTCACATATTCACTGAGAGAGGAATTTCAAAAGCTTTTAAAAGTCATTTTAGAGTGTCCTCTCCATCCTCTTTATAAAGAGGTTGAGCTTCTTTCCTCTGCACAGACATTTATGGTTCCAAAGGGTCTAACAGAATAAAGGAGTCTGTAAAATGTTCATGCGTCAGCTGGATGAACTCTCATGTTATCACTTGATGTACATGGTTTTCATGCGGTGGGTTCAGGCGTCTTTTTAGCCGAGCTGGTGGCGTGGCTCTAGAGGAAGTACAGCCTCACAGGGATGCTTCTTCTTATCGTACGTTTTAAGTTCAAGTCCGTGTGTCCTGTGCTTCACCTGCTGCAAGGCGAACGTCCCCTTGAGGACAATAAAGTTAAAGTTGAAAGTAGGTCACAGTGATAACAGAACATGAATAAAAATTAATTAGCTTTAAACAATTCTGAGCAAAGTGTTTCGTTACTTTACTCTGCTTCACTGTTGTTACTGTAAATGTGTCCAACATTATGAAGATGGTTAGAAACAAGTGCAGTTTTGAGGTACTTGACACTGTACTTGAGTATTCCTATTTTATGCTACTTTATACCTCTACTCCACTATATTTTCTCAGTAAATATTGTACTTTTTACTCCACTACATTTGACATCTGCAGTTACTTTGCAGATTTAGATTATAACTACAAAATATAAATCAACAAATACATGTTATTAATTAAGTTATACACATCAGTATATAAAACTATCTAGATTGACCAGCTCAAAAGTGTAAGTGATGCACACATTAAAGCAACATTGGTAGTTTTTGCAATTTTCCGCCCCCTCAGTCTCAGAGTGCAGTTCTCTTAGACATTACTGTTGTGTGTTACATTACTTATGATCAAAAACTAGCTAACAGCCAAACATCAAGCAAGTGTTTTGCCAATGTTTCCCAAAGTTTTGGGGAATTTTGGGATTTTTACTAACATTTCAGCATCACCTTACATTATCTTAAAGTGTGTTATTAAAAATACATAGTATATGCATACTTTATTTGTATACTTTACATGCATACTTTATTTATAAATGTGAAAAAGCTGCATTTAAGTGGAGTTAACAGGTCATTTAGTTGTTTTAATTTTCACTCATTTACTCAAACAAGATAGGACATAGCCTAGTTGGTGTATCACTTTATGTTTCCAACAATGTTCAAATGCAGAGAAAAACAGAATTTATTCAAGGTAACACTGTTTTTTCTACAAGCCACTAGTTGCTATAACTTCGAGGAAAACATCGGACACGATACATCGGATATGTCAGAGGCTGATGAAGGAAGCCGATAAAAAATATATTACCTCATGGTCGATAGAGTTTCATCAGCTATAATTGGTATTTAACAATAAAGAAAACACCTCCCATGATCCCTTGCTACTTTGGAGGTCGTTACGCTACATTTTATATTGTTTTAATGTGTGAGTGACCCCTAGTGGCAGAATTTACATAATATGCATTTAATGCCATTCTGCACAATGAGTACTTTTACTTTTGGTACTTTAAGTATATTTTGATGCCATATTTTGTACTTTTACAGGATTGCAAATTTGACTCGAACAAAAGATCTGAGTACTTCTTCTGCTACTGGTCAGAGAATTATTAAGATGGAAGAAAAGACCCCTGCAGCCGCCTCTGTTTTTAATGCATCATGGTTTATGTAATGCAGATCTCCATTTATCTATCCAAGCTGACATCAAGGACATCCTGTGATCTCTGTGGTTTAAGCAAGGAGCTGGCACTGTCAGTTTCATAACTCATGACCCATGGTGACAGATACACATGTCAGCACTTCTGCAAACACATCTGCCTCTAACGCCGCCTACCACATACGTCTTTTCTCCCTGCAGTAAATCTCATATCCTACTCTCCTACCATTTAAACTGTAAAAAAAAGAGCAGCTGAGACATGTTTTTTTTTTGTCTTTATGATCCCATTCTGTGTCATGTTCCTTCACATCTTACATCCTCTCCAACGCAGAATGACCCAGCTCCTATTCTCCAGCCACAGCTGATTAATTGAGGGCAGGGAAGACGCAGATACAGTGGGACAGAACAGATCCTTGAAACTTTGCGACGTGCCGTATAGTGCTGGTGCTGCTGAACTGTGGAGGCAAGATAGCCGGTGGGCACGACTCGGATGGGGACCTTTCAAATCCAATCGCATCGCGTCGGTCCCCATCCTGGACCCGGCCACGCTATCAGAGCAGATAACGTGCTCCACTAAAGGTTACGACTCACCATGACATTTGTGTTGAGACCCAGCAATCACTGATTCCTCTGCGGACTAATCTTGAATTCATATAAGTGTTTTGTTTTTGTGTGTGTTTCCATTCAGTGTGAGTGTGTGTGTGTGTGCATGCAGGGCTCCATACTCAAGTTGTTTATAATAAAAGTGGGTAAATCAAAACAGGAGGAACAGACAGTCGATTAAGATAGTGAAATAGGAGTCATGAATCCCATTAAATCACTCTCTGCTTTTATGTATTTTAGGTTCAGACGTTTGCACTGGGATCAGAGAACTTTCCAGAGGCAGGAAATGACTGTTGCACCGCTTTGTTGACCTTATTCAAACATACAATATTATAAAGAAATGAAATCATCGATGAAAATAAGACATTTGCTTCTTTTTTGGTTGCAGAGACAAGTTTTTTCCTAAGCAGTAATAAAGATGCATGGCATGTTGAATCTTCAAAAGTAAAATCAGAAGAATGATAAAAAGTCCATCACTTCAGTACATTATAAATCTTTAAAAAAAAGAAAAAAAGAAGAGAGATTACGATGTCTAGAAAGGTAAGTTTGTTCTTTTTTCAGCTTCATCTGAGCTCTTTCAAATTTCATTTCACTCACACAGTAATGGGCGACTACAAAAACATCAATTTTCTCACTGTCTGACTTTGTGTGTGTTCGTGTGTGTGTGTGTGTGTGTGTGTGTGTGTGTGTGTGTGTGTGTGTGTGTGTGCTGTCCTCGCTTGCATGTTAAATAAGTTAAACAGTAGTTTTAACTGTTTGTAGCTGAGGCCACCTAAATCCGGGGTTCTCAAAGTTTTGATGACTGAGTGCCAATTTAGAGAGCCAACATATGGTTGAGGGCCACACGGGAAAACCCACGAACTTGATTTGTGATTGCTCTTATAATGGCATCACACATAAAAAAAAATCCTTGTGCACCAAATTCAGAAAAGGCAGATCACTCTGTCTGTCACCCTCAGCCTGACAAAGTAAGAGGTGATCCATTATTCCTGTGGTGGCTTTTGTTTTATCTCGCTTCCGCATTAAAGTGCAGAGTCACCCTCCAAAATTGTTAACTTGAGCTAACGGCATCAACACTGATGACAGAATGTAATTCCTGCAACATTTGTGAGGTGCCAGTAGTCGTCATGCAACCAGTAGATTTCTACAAGTTGTCATTTGTAACCTTGCAGACGCTTCGGGGGAATGCAGTTTGACACAGTAGCCAGGAAATGTAGAATACTGAAAGTAAAAATGTTGAAATGGGAGGATTAAAGGAGACAACTATAATATATTTTCTGCAATAAATAAATAAAATGACAATGTTATGTCATCAGAGATCAAGGAAACATGTTAATGTTGAATTACTTACTTCTCTGACAACAAAAATACAGCCACATTGGACTCATCCTTATTTACAACGTTGGCTTGCCTTGCCTCACAGTGTTCCTGCAGCCTGCCTGAGCTTCCTAGAGTCTGGGGAGGAGGTGGTGGGGGAAACAACTCAACTCAGTTCAACCACAGACAGTATATTATATAGGAATTCAACATATTTAATATACTGTCTATGACACCAACTTGCTATTTGGACTGCTGTACTCATTTTTGCTTGTGTAATTGCTACATATTGCTTCTTTTACAATACATGCATGCATTTCAAAATGTTTCTGAGGGATGCCCATCGGCCTGCAGCCCACACTTTGAGAACCGAAGACCTTAATCAAGAGCGAGTCAAGGCCAAGACCAGAGTGTAGGGGTTGAGACCAAGCCAAGACCACCTCTCTAGTGTTCGCACCCAACTGAGGGAGGGATACTGTGGCTTTTAGCGTTCATGTTGGTGCAGACGTTAGCTTACATGTAACATAACTTTATATACATTAGTTACATAGCTTTGCAAGTAAAAGCATAACAACAATTTGTCACATCATGCCTTGTCCCTTAAATCTCTCACACTGCATCAGCTACATCCTTCAGTATGCTAATTAGGCAGCTTGTGCTTCTTGATAGGTGGCAAATAGCTGTCAAACAACTGAAACTAGTGTAGTGAAACAGAATATGGACAACTAATATTTGCTAAATCTCTTTGGGTGATTTTAGAAAGATTTCTGTTTTGGTACAGAGGCAGATAGCAGACTTTGGCTAGCTAGTTTACACTTAGCTTAGGCTTCTTTTCTAAGTGCCAATAAAAGTTTGATGTGGCCTCAGACATCTCAATAAGCATTGCATTGCAGAATTTACACACTTCTGCTGCTGAGCCGGGTCATTCTGCTTTCTTTTGGACGCTGCTGTGCAGACAAACTCTTTGTGGTTTAGTCAGTCAACTTGGATTGCAGAAGATTTGTCTGACATGTCCTCCCAGACAACCACAGTCTTCTATAAACTAGTTTTATTGGTTTCATTTGAGGCAGGAGGTTTTGCATCCGATCATAGTAATGATGATCACAACTGTGGTCTTGACTGGTCTTGAAATAAAACCCTGAGTCCTTTTTTTTGTCTGAAGCCGAAGACGCCGTAAAATGCCGTTGATTCTGAGACAAGACCTTCTAAAAGCGGACCATGACTGATCTCAAGTACTACAACACTACTGTTAGACACACAAGCCTAACATGGAGGCTGAGATCTGTGGTGCTCCGTATGAAAGACGCCACTTCACGTTTCCAAAAACAGCCCTGCTCATCACTCTTGACATTCAAACCTTGTCAAAAAAAATAGTCACAGATCATTATTGGCATTCTGCATTCGACTGAATCTGGTATCCAATCATCGGTTTCCCTGCTGAGGTGACCAGTGTGACACTCCGTAGCGCCACAGCGGTCTCTACTCTCGTAACAAAAGCATTTTTCTTCAGAGATCCACTTCATTACCCAGACTAATACGGAGCAAAATGTTTATTCAAATGAGCCAAGATCAAATCCTATAAAATGAATGAGAAAAATGCTGAAATGGATTATATGCTTGCAGGGGAAAAAATCATATTTGAATTAATTACAAACTGAAAGGGCGCCGGGCTGTTCTCTTTCCATTTCCTTAGTTATTTTCTTATTAGCCTGCATTTATTTATTATCATCATCCCTCACTGCCCAGTGTCATCAATATGTGTCCATGAAAACAGACAATAATTAGATTTTATCAGGATCAACATGACAACGACAAGCATTGTGAGCAACTGATTGGCCAATGTTTCAAAGAGAAGACACATTTTGATTGGCCGCTACCAGAGGAAAGACTTTCTATTAGCAATTGATTGGGCAGTGTAATTTTCCACCTGAATGGCTCCCGGCACAGACACACACACACAGTTATTGTGTGACTTTGGCAAGAGCCACCTTTGTAGAGTGTAAGTGTGTGAATGTGAGTTTCCTTTCGCTCTTAAATGGTATTCTTTGAGCCCTGATGGGGTCCTGCAGGAGGGGGCTGAGGAGCCCGTCTCAGGAGAAGTCACATGGGACAGTCTGTCAGGTCACCTCTCATCAGGAGCCATACAGCAGAGGAAGCAAATCCTCAACAGCTATCACACACACACACACACACACACACACACACACACACACACACACACACACAGACACACACACACACACACACGGCCAAAAAAAAACCCACATCATAATCAGATTTTGCTGCAAATCCCTTCAGTCTTTTTCTTTACACTGATTTATGTACAAATACATTGACCACACAGCCAGAACCATAAAGGGTTCTCCAGCTTGTCCCCACAGGAGAACCCTTACTGGTTCCTGGTAGAACATTTAACAAAGGTTACACTTGGAACTCTTTCAGAACTCCATGTTGAACCTAACGTAACGAGTTCTACTAAGATCCATTTGTGAAATGTTTCACTGAGAACTCTGAGAATATTCAGAACTTTTCCACATTCTAGAACCTTTTTATATTCCAAGGGATTTATCTAGAACACACTCAGGGGGTTTTACCTACCTGTTTACCTGTTTATATTTCAAGGAATGTACCGAGGGAGTTTTTATGTATAAATCTTATTTTTATTATTGATGAAGGAGTTCTGTTAAACTTTTCCAGAAAGGTTTCTTTGGATGAAAGGGGACCCTTGGTCTTACAAAGAAACCCTTTCTTCACAAAAGGGTTCTTGAGAAGCTAGTGGTTCTGGGTAGGGTTTCAGCCGTTCAGGAGGAACACTTTCGGAGCGTTTATTTTGAAGAGTGCTCTGTCAGCTCGTCTGCATCCAGCCCTGATGTGACGGCGGCTCTGCTGCAGGATGTGATCCGGCTGCCACTGGCAGTGATTCTGCCCGTCGACAAACAGCCTCTAAGTGCAAAGACATCAGAGCTCCATCTCATAAGAAATAGGACGCTGTGACCTTTCTCACACGCCGCCTTTCTGCCTTTTCATTTCATGTCTCCGATTCCCTGCCCTGATTTCATTTACTTACATGGAGATGTGATAAAAAAAAAGGTGATGCAGGGCCCTTTTTCCATCAGTTTTTACAGCCCACTCACTCACAATCAGCTGTTTTTAGTGTGAAATGGTGGCATATAACTCCAGCCCATTCAAAGGTGCTGTTTACCATTTGCCAAATACATAGAAACGATTGTGTGAAGGTGTTTTTTAATGTGTTATGATTTAAAAAAAAGATGAACAGGTTTTATGAAAGAAACAGTTCAACATTTTTGGACAATGTCTGGAAACAGGAGGCTCAGGTTAGAAAACTGCCCCCATCTTAAGCGGGGTATAAACTGTGTGATTTTGGGCTGTCTCAGACAAGAGATGACCAACGTGGAAGAAACATGGTGATAATTTTGGTTGTTGCCCCAAAACAGTGTTCCTTTTTTTCTCTTTTCATGTCATTTTTGTCTGTTTTTGATACTTTTATATAGTTAGCTTGGCACATTTATGCATGCTATTTTAGCTTACTTAAAATGTTACAAATACTTCATGTTACCTCAGGCTCCTTTTGCAAAACTGGTGTCACAAGTTGGCTTCTTTTGCCTCACCACGACTGGGTCCACATTCTCCTTCCTCTCCTCTTCTTTGGATTTTTTTCCAAACACATAAATAACACTACTGTATAGCCTTGATTCTTGCTTAGTTTCATTGGTTACTACCATAGGAGCGCAGATGAATGATGCATGTTGATGACATTTTTCTTTTATATTGACTTGCGTCATAGCCAACGATTCAGCAGGTGTGATCATCGCACAGTCTACACACATCAAACTTTACCAAGTTTATTAGAGCATTTCTTATAAGACTGCTGAAATCTCACAGTCTGTTGAAAAGATCACAAATAACCATGCTGCATCTTGTTTGTTTGTTTGTTTTCTTTCTTTCTTTGAGTCAAGTCAGAGTCTGTCACATCACTCTCCGTAAAACCACAGCTTGTCATTTTCACACTTTTGTTTAAATACAGATTAAATCAAGAAGTCCTCCAAATTAAAGAACAGTATAGTTAAATAGTTTACAGTTACATTTTCTGATCTGATGCCATTTCAATTGGACAACATTGTGGTTTCGGATCTGAAGGCCTGAATATACTCCCAAATGGACGTGTACAGCTGCAGACATCACTGACACATAGTAGTTCTGTTTATTATACCACTTTCTGGAGGCAGTGGCTTGTTGAGGCATAGTGACCTCACCAACAAACCTCTGATGACAACATTCGCAGAGGGCCCTTGTGTCATGGACAAAGAAAGTGCAATTTCATCTTTCATCTTTCTGCTCTGCTTTGATTTAGGTTTGGTTAGGTTTGAGTGCAAAACCCACTTAGGCAAGTGAAAGATCATGTCTTGACTTAAAATGACTACATGGTAAGTTTCATAATGTAAGGGGATCTTTGCTGTCATGGTTACAATAATTGCTCACAGTTGGATGGATGACCATCTTGGTTAATAACGTCATGTTGACTAGGAACCAGGAAACAAACAGGGATCTCCCAAAGTCCAACGTTTTCTTGATCCATCCATCTGCCCTAACCTCCTCTTTCAGTGCATTTTGTGGCTCAATAACAACATCACACAACTATTTTTTGACCCTAGGACAAAGCCAGGCTAGCAGTGTCCCCGTTTCCAGTCTATATGCTAAACTAAACTGACCACCTGCTGGTTGTGCCTTCATATTTAGTGCACAGATACAAGAGTGGTATCTTTGAATCTAACTCTTAGCAAGCAAGGAAATGGATTTATTTCCCAAACATATCAAACTATTCCCTTAAGCCAGACTTTCAAAAGGGGGGTATCCTGCATTTAATAGGCTGATCAATGCGCACCAGCCTGGCTTTGGTGACATACACGCACATAAATCATGCAAACAAGTGTGCATCAGATCTTTAAGAAACCTGATCAGAGAGTTGACTCCTCTGAAGGACAAAGACACAGAGCGTGACAAAACAGTTATTAAACCAAGAGCAAGCGAGACGATCTCTAGACCGAGCAGCAGGGAAAGGGGAGACGTGACCATGGAGGGGTGACAGAGCGAGACGCCAAAATGAAGAAATGCAGAGATGAGAGGATAGAGAAATAGAGGGCCTGCCAGACCTGACAGAGGAGGAGGCAAGAGAGAGAGAGAGAGGAGGACCACTCAAACCAGATAAACAGATCAGAGTGGCTTCTCTTCATGTACAGTTATGACATTGAAAGTTTTCAAGTTTCATTTACGGGGTAACTTTGGTATTTTTCAACCTCTGCCATTTTTCCCAACAGTTTTGGACAACAGCTTTTTGTTAAAAAAAAACTGGTCTAGTATTGAGCGAGAGCACTGCAGCTGTCGGCCATGAAACAAGCAGCATATTCACTACAGGCAATTTCAAACCGTCAATCATATGTCCACTACAAGTTCTTGTTTTTGCCATTGACAGGCTGAGATTGAGATTGTTATTAAGTGTCTGACAAAATTATGTAAAGAATCACTACGAAGATATACCTCTTTTAAAAGAGTAAAATCCTTTTTGTTTAACCAGAAACAGCTGATTTATGCTCTCTCCAAAGCAACCAGACTCCCCTTACAGAAACGGTAATTTTATCATAGTAAAACACACTTCATTCATACTCAACAGACACAAAACAAAACTCAACAAAATTGTTTTGGTTTGACTTTCTGCTGTTCCAACAATCACCAGCTCTGGTTTAGTTGAAATAAACTCTTAATTCACCAAATTAGACATAAAAATATTCTGGCTCAACACGCTGTTGACCCCCTTCTCACTCCTCTCACTTATGAATCTAACTTCGTCAATAAAAGGTTTATTTTCACCCAATCAAAGTTGGTGATTGTAGGAACGGTGGAACGATGACACAAGACAGGTTTAATGAACTTTATTGTGTTTCTGTCGAGTTTGAAGGAGGATGAGGATGATGAAGATAAAATTATTGTTTTTGTATATATTGATGCAGATTAGCTTGTTAGTTAGCTAGCTAATGTTCTGCTAACATTACCTATCAGACATAACTGTCTAGTAAGCAATTAATGTACATTAGATATCTAGTTGGCTAGTGTTTTGCTAACATTAGCTATCAGATGTAACTAGCCAGCTAATGGTTCATGTAGATTAGCTGCGAAGGGTCTTTCTGTGTCACACAACCACTTTGCTACATGACACCCCCCCATGAGATAACTTCCTGGATTATTATTCCTGGTCTTATTTGCATCCAAACCACAATCTTTTCATAAACCTGCTTAAAATAGTTCACCCAAAAATGAAATTTCACTCAATATCTATTCACCCCTGTGCTGATGTGAGGATGGGTGAAGATCTCCAGTTCACAGAACACTCCCAGAGCTTCAGCGGAAAACAGCGTTGCAGCCAAATCCAGTACAACTGAAGTGAATGGTGACCAATTTTAAAATGTAAAAAGAGAACACAAAAAACCCCCACAAAATGTCTCCATACTGCTTGTGTGGTGTAATCCAAGTGTCCATAAGTTGCAACATTAAAATTTGACCCAAAGAGACGCCATTTACACCATGTTTTTAGCTTAAATGTTAACTTTAGCCTCTCAGACTGGATCCACATGCACATAGGGAAAATAGAACCCAGGTGGAGAAATACAGAACTTACCCTTTCAGAAAACAGTGCTTGTGATGTGTAGAATTCACTGTTATATCAAATAACACATATGAGGTTTCAAACAGATGAAAAATGTCAAGTGCAAGTTCGTCTGTTGATTGTTCAAGGTCTAAATTTGCCAACACCGTCAGAAAAGTTCAACATTTTGCATTCAGAATATGATTCCTATGTTGCAAACAAAACAAAACTTTAATAACAAACCAAAGCCTATTAAAAACAACACAGCATTATTATAATTCCTCCTCTGTGTTTGGACGGAGGGAGTGGAGTTTAGACCGCCAGAGTGAAGAAAATAATAATAATGAACAGACTGACAGGCAGCACTGAATGTCAATCAGTGTGAGAGCCTTGTTGTGTGTTTTTCCGGCCATTTTCAAGTAACAACAGGTAAATATAGTGTTTTGGCAGAGACATTAAATTGTGTCCTTAGTCTCTGAAAGTCAGTTGAGTAGTTTGTCTGGTTCAAGAAACAGCACAGTCTAGTCAAAAAAGACCAAAATTATTTTTTAAAAAGCACACTGGCTGTAGATATCTCTCAGCAGATTTCAAAAAGAGCGTCTATCTCCTCTTCATTTCCTCACAATCCAACTAGAAATGATAAAGCCGGAAGTTGGAAACAGCAGGGCCTTGTGGGAGTCTGTTCTTCCAGTCTGCTGATACTCGGGGGGACAGACGAGGGAAATTACTATCAACGACACCAGTTTGGAGCAGCAGTGGCTATCAGATAAGACAACATTGTACACGCCACTCATAAATCAATCAAGGTCACCTTATGCTGTTGTTGGTTCAGTGTTATAGAGGGTTTAATTCATCATGAAGACTTCAGCTGCTGCATAGTCAGGGTATAAAGTCATCAGAGTCTGACTTACTGAGTCAGATTTGTTATTTTACTGCAGTTATTTGACTCTTCTTGTGATTACTGACAGCCAAAGCTGTGACCTTGATGTCTTTCCTCTAGTTAGCTGTCCCACAGCACCACCTGCTGGTCAGAAACCTGCACACAAACATTTCAAATGAAAGCACCTGCATGGAAATCATAGATGGTCTACCAACAAAATGTCATTTCAATAGAGCCCCTGCAGCTGATGGTGGAGGAAATATTCACATCCTTGTCTTTACTTAAAGTAGCAACACCTCTCTATAAAATCACTCCTTAACAAGTGTCCTGCGTTCAACATTTTACTTCAGCAAAAATACATTTCTAAAGTGTATAGTAATATGTATAAAAGTGCTCAACAATTATTAATATTATTAGATAAATAAGTAACTAAGTAAATACTGTAAAAGTATCATTTGCAAAATATACAGTAAGACACTTTAGCCAAAAACATTGTTTTTTCATGCAATTATAAATTTTGAGATTTTAGTCTGTTTTGTCATGTGGTCTATTGCCAGTAGCATAAGGTAATGCCTCATTTGCATATCTAAAAATTAAATGTCAGAAAACTTGTAATTGCTTGTAAAAAAAAAAAAAAAAAACAATGTGAAAGAATGTGGAAGAAGTTAGAAAGAAGAAACACCTCTGTAAAGTAAATATAGTAACTTTAACTGTCAAATAAATGCAATGGAGTATAAAGTAAAATATTTCCAGCTGATATGTATAAAGTGCATTAAGTGGTAATACACAAGTTTACTACAAGTAGCACAAAATTATTCTCAAGTGCAGTAAATGTTTCTTTCTTCTAAATGTTTCACTTTCACCACTGGATGTCTTGGCCTCAGCATGAAAACTAAAATGCCAGCAGAACGTTAGTACAATTAACATTAAAGTCACCCTTCAGACTCATTTTAACACAGAAAAATGCCCTTTATTTTTACTATATTGCACTACACTTTGAATAATTTCTCCACAAAAAAAAGAATTCACTACTAAAACACTTGAAATTACATCCATTCTTTCTCCCTCACTGAAGAACTGCTGGATACCAGATGTCACCTACTTGAAAAGTTAATCCTAAGTGCAGATGTTCACTGAATTGTTCGAGTACAGCACAGAGAAACTTTCCTTCCTCAGCAGATTAACAGAGTCAAACTCTGCACAAACATTCTTCTGCACAACAAAACTCAAACATCCAAGACAAGTGAGAATAAGCAAAACCAGGAAGGTTTTCTCAGGTTAAGGCTGGTTTCTGGAACTCAAAAAGAAAAAGATTTAATGTCAATAAACAACATATTCTTCTTTTATTATAACACATTACAGGAATGTAAAGATTAGCCTGTACATTATCTCCCATATAAAATGTAAAAAAGAAACTACAAAAGTAATTCTTTAAGAAAACACACTGGTCAATTTGGAAATTCCCACTCACCAGAGAACACATGCACTCATGCAGCTTAGCTACCTCTGAGCCAAACTAGCCCCAGTCCACCTCTGCAGCAGCTAATTTTCACACTTTTTAATTTAATTAAACTATTTATTGACCCCTACTGTCACTGGATTAGCTCTCTCAAGAAAAGTCTTATCTTGGGATCGGTTTGGTGCAGCTCTCACCAGTCCAGCCTTGGTAACACTGGCACTGAAACTCAGACTTCATGAACACCTCCTCGTGTGTTTTTATCTGTCCTACCACCGTGTAGCTCTTCCCTCCCTCTGGTCTCCTCTCAGACACCACCTTCCACACACCAGGGTCCAGGTGGAGGTAGGCTCCCGAGTTCAGCTTCTTCCTCTGACACCTTCCCTGAGAGGAACACAAGGTCTGACTGCAGAGAGCGGCTGCTGACGTCACGTTCACCAGGTAAAAGCCCAGAGTCTCATCGATGTAGGACTTGACAGCTTCACAAGTGGCCTAAAAGGAGGAAACAAAGAGAGATGCTTCAAACAACGACCAATAAAGCATTTACACAAGTTTACACCTGTGACATAATGACAAAAAGCCATTACTTTAACAGATCAATGATGTTACTTAATCAATTTCTGCAAAAAGTTTACAAATGCATGCACATTCAAGCATGAAAAATACCAGGGGCTGGACTGAGGTACATTTCAAAAGACCAAAAATAGAGTCTGCACACTAGTTAATACTCCCACAAACATAAATACACCACCATATTTTTTTAAACTGATGATTCTGTTATAGATTATTTGGGTGATTTAGAATATAGTATAATTATAACTATTATACTTACAGTGTTCACTATATTATATATTTCTTTTTTGGTTTATAATGTTCCCCCTAGGCACAGTGGTCGTTCTCTTACGTCGTGTTAAATGGTCTAACGTTAAGAATATGCAAACAATTCTATTCGACCGAAATTAAATGTGTCACACAGCTCCTCCCCATTAAACCAAGATTTATGTTTATGTTGTGGTTTTCTGGCTTCATCAGGGTGTTGTCTGAGGTTGTTTCCGGTTTCCTTGTTTACAGTCCATCAATCTGTCATGTGATTTATAAATCACCACAGACACAATGGCAAACAGAAGTAAACAAAACAACAGCCCCATAATCTTCCATCCATTGTCTATAACTGCTTATCCTTGGGGGGGGGGGGGGGGGGGGGCCTATCCCAGTTGACACTGGGCGAGAGGCGGGGTCCACCCTGGACAAGTCGCCAGGTCATCTCAGAGCTGACACACAGAGACAAAAGCCACTCACGCTCACATTCTCACCTAACGGCAATTTAGAATGATCAATTATTGTATTTTGTTTGTTTTTGAAGTGTGGGAGGAAGCCGGAGTACATGGAGAGAACACACACAGACAACATGCAAACTCTGCACAGAAAGGTCCTGCCCCAGTCACGCCACCCTCTTTTGAGATCAGTTCTTGCAAAATATCCATGATTGATTAAGCGATACAAGAGAAATATAAAGGTGTCGGCATCAAAACCTACAATGTGCAGAAATGAGAGAGGGGATCAGGTCTGCAGATATCTGAGGATGACTGGGACGATATCTGAGGAGGTCAGGCTCGGACTGCCGACTCAAGACCCTGGCTGATTTTGCTGCAAGAACATAATAAGATATTCTGTGGCTCCAAAACTGAAGTTTATATGAGTGAATGTTGGAGGCAGTGTTGTAAATCAATGGCGGACAGTTTTCATATATATTTTGGGGCTGCCCTCTAATCCAGGTCTATATTAGACTGCAAAAAACATCTTAATGATGAGTCTGTGATCCTTCCCTTAGGCTGTAGATTTAGAGTAACCTGGCTCAAGTACAGTTGGACTAAAAAGTCCTTTGTCCCTTGTGCAAGAACCCTGCTAATTTTCCACATGTAATTTGGCATTTCACAGAGTGTTGTTTTTATTGTTTTATTGAATCCTTGATATTATATTTACAGGAGGCAATTTCTGTTCTTCTTGTCTGTCTGTGCTTTGGTTGTTTGTACATACATTGTTTTTATCCGTGCTGTTTTTTTTATCCTGTGGCCTGACTACAAATCAAGTTTCCTGCTTGGGAAATAATAATAAAAAATGTTTGAATCTTTCACATTGTACCTGAGAAAAGTCCTGGGCAAACTCATATCTTGGGATGAATATCTTTATAAAGTTCTTTTGGTTGCCAGCAAGAAAGCTATCACACAGAAGTGACAGACTCACCATCAAAGGACATATTGCAATTGTCCTTTTCCTTAAGACTACAATCTGAACAATATATATAAAATACGTTATGTAACCCACACCCCCAAAAGAAATAAAAAACATGTGAGCATGCTTCAGTATTAGAGACAAAAAACTGGAAGATCAAATCACTTTGGCAGTCAACCAATCAATGCAATGACATGGAAACAGATCAGTTATTGTACCTTAGATTTGGAGAAGCCGTGGTCGCCCCAAAGCACCACCCCTGCAGATCCTAAAGCAGCGCTCTCTCCGATCGTGTAGACCAGGTGCTCCTGTAGGACAAACAAACAACATTCAGACAAAATCATGACAACCCTAACACAGAGGTAAAACATCTGCCACTTACCTCAGAGAGGAAATCTAACGTGTACGTGTAGACAATGCGAGCATATGGAAACACAGGCGGCGTTGATGGAGTCAGCTGAGCTCCTGCTCTCATGGCCTCCAGGATGCGGTGGTGGGTGTAAAGGAGCACCTCTCTGCCGAGGTTTCTCAGCTCGAGGCTGAGGTAGATGTCAGGATAAAGAGCAGAGGAGACGTTCCACAACCACAGCAGCTCATCGTTCCTCTTCAACTCCACGGCTGGACACTCGCCGGTGTAGTTGGTGCTCTTGTCGCTGTAGTAGTTGTAGCAGTTGGGGAAACCATAAAAACCCCACAGTCCATTTGGTCTCTCCTCCTGCCCCAGTTTCAGCGTCTCCTCCATGAATTTCCTCCCAGCTTCCTCAAACTCCTGCCGTGCTGCGGCCTCCACCTGCGCAGGACTCCAGTCTGGATGCCTGGACCTCACCAGCGCTCTGGATGCCTCCCAGTACACCTGCTTACTGTCCCAGTTCCTCTCCCACACAGGTCTCCAGCTCTCCCAGTCCACCACAGCCAGGCCCTGGAAATCCCTGTCAGGGATGGAGGTGCGAATATCTTCAGAGGCCACCCTGAGGTGTTCATCCAGGCTAGCGTTCTGTGGCACGCCGCCATTCACAGCCACTGATTGGCCAGAGTATCTGGGATACAGACCAAGCTTTTCAGCATAAAAGATGGTGATGTTGTCGCCCATAAAGGTTTGATTCTGATTCTGTACGATGCTAAACGTGCCCAAGTCGAGGTCCACGCCATATTGAGAGAGACAGGTAGCAGTGGGGGCGTTCCACACTGTAAGGAAGGGAACCTGGGAGAAAGATGATGATGATGGAGAAAAGTGCAGCCCTGAAACAAGGCTGAGCAGTCGGAAGACAAGCAACACCTCAGGGTGAAAGGAACTCATCCCTGCAAAGAAGAAAAGATGCTAATATTAGAGATGCACAGAAACATCATTATCTTTGTTTGACAAAATTATATGTCTCTGTATCAGTACCAGGATAAAAATGCTGCAATCCACTGCAAGTCATAACTCGATAGTTCCAAGTTGGTATTCCTGACCTCCACTCTAAATGTGTCCCAGTGCATCTGCTCAGGAAAACATGGACGCCTGCAGCAAACTGATGTTTGTATGGCAAGTCTCTGAACCTTCTGCAGCAGCTAACTTAGCAGATTAGCATGCTCAGTTGTTATAGCATGTTTCACAACATAGGACATATGACGTGTGACATAAGGTGCGTTTGTGAATTGGAATTCCTGACTTACTGTCTGTTCCATTACTCTGTTGGAGGTTGTTTTGAGTGTAATGGATTGCAGCAGAAGAGCAGAAGTGGCTGAGGCTTAAACTGGAAGTCAGGTGTTTTTCTAATTAGTTCATTGCTGGTATGGGTTACCATGGTTACGTGTCTCCCACCAGCAAGACGGCTCTCCAGATCTGACATGATACACACTGAATAGTTTGCCTGAAAATATTAATTCTACTGTTTATTTACACATATGTTGAAGGACAGAACACATTTTGAGTACCTGGTGCATATGTGATTTTGGATGCAGCATAGCTAACTGGCTAATCTACACCAACCATAAGTCAGATAGTTAGCAAGTGTTTTGCTAACATTAGCTAGATAGATAGATGACATTTCGCTAATTTTAGCTTTAACTTAAGATGTGACTCTGTACGCCATATGTCACCTTTACAGGAAAAGGAGAAAGTTGACTGAGTTACCAAGTTGACTCAACTGCTGCTGGAGCACAGAGCAAAAAGGATTAATTATTGTGCCTTCAAAGCATAAAGGTGATTTAATATTGGCATCCTCATGTACTTCATATATCTTGCTCTTTTTCTTTTTTAGCTAAACTCAGTTTTATGAACTGTCTGAAACTCACCACTTCCCCTTTCACTGCAGGGTACTGAAAAATCAGGAACTGAAAAAAGACAAGTTTCAGAAATCAAAAGTTTCTCTTATGCATTGTCAATAGAACCTCTACAGTAAAGATATAAAGGTACAGAAAATATCCTTCAATTGGATAATCTTGTTACATTAAATAAGTTACTGCTTAAGGTAGCTGTGAGCTTTTTAAATGCAGCTGACTTTTTCTGTACTTTCATGATTACAGAATAATGAAAGTTTGACAGGATATTACAAATTATCTTCAGATCTTCCAACCAGCTGATTTTTAAGCTGTGAGACAACTGGAGTCTCAAAGATCAAAATTGAAAGCAACTTTTATCAACTTTTAGTACCAAGAAATTCAGCTTTTGGCCAATTATGTTCTCTTCTTCTATTCTGCCTTGGTTTCCAGATAACCACAAGTGTTGTGGTGTAACACTATGGGTATGAAGTAATGGACTATAAGGCAATCTGGTGTGTAAAACAAGTAAAACTTGAATTAAAATTAGGCTACAAACAGTAACTTACCTACTTAACAACTGGATTTTGGTTTGGACTTTGTGATCTGGAAGTGCAAGGAAATGCAAACAGCAGTCTCATGATCTGAATGACACATGCAGGAAAAAGGGGGAAGGAACAAAAACAGAGGTACCTCTGGGATTTCTAACAACCAATCAGAAGTGTGCAAAGTTTGTCTAACAACCAATCAGAAGTGTGCACAGACTCTCGAACTACCAATCACGAGAAACATTCTGATTTAAAGTCACAGGCAAGTTAAAACTGCTTCCCATCATCCTGTTTGTCCTGCAGTCCGGGTTTTCAGATTGTCTCTGTAAAAAAAAAAGGTCTATAATTGAAGGTAAACAGTTAACTGAAGAGACTTGACCTGGAAAGGCAATATAGTTCTACTCTAAATGGCTGGCAAGCCAGCCATAATGAACTCCAAATTGAAATGTATGCCTTGCTCAACTCTTAAAAGCAGTAAAAATAACTCCTGGCTTAACAGCACCCTGCAATTACATGGGGAGGGGGGTGTGAGGCAGCAGCAGCCTGCAAGATGTGTCCCTCATGGAGGACTGACTGACTTTGCCTCCTCATGGTGGTCAGTGATGACTTGTTGTTTTTTTCCCCCCTGGTAGCTTTAATTTAGCTTTTTAATTGACAACAAACTGCAAAGTCATACCTGTATTCAGGGGCGGAAGAAGTATTTTGATTATTTATTTATAAGTAAAAGTATAAATACCACACTGTGAAAATGATACAAGTAAAATAAAAGTATGTAAGTATAACCAGAAATGTTCTTCAAGTATCACTCATTGTGCATTAAATGGCCCGTGTCAGTGTTTTACTGTATACATGAAGTTTTAAGATTAATATTACACCTGCATTAATGTGTATGTTGCATGTTACTGCTGTAGATGTTGAAGGTGGAGCTCATTTTAATTAGTTTATATCTACAATCTACAATTTCCTGTATTATTCTTTATTACATATTCCAAGATCATCATGTGTTTGTAGCATAGTTCTACTGTAAGAACCATGTTTCTATAAAAAGTCATCTCATAAGCTCAGAAGAACAGCCCTGATTTCAGCTTCGTGACAATGCAGTTTCCAGATAATTCCTGGATCCAGACTTGTACTTAAAAGAGAAAAGAGCCTTCAGGCCTGCAAACTCTGCCTCGTCTTTTAACTTTGTAAAAAAAAAAAATTACTTTTCATTGATTTCATAGTTTTATAATGTGCGTCATTTTCATACTTTTAGTTAGTTTTCTTTGGGTGTGTTCTGTTTTTATTGTAAAGCACTTTGTGACTATTTTTAAAAAGGTGCTATACAATATAAATAAAGTTTATCATCATTATTGATCCAAGAGGGTTTTTAAATATTTTATTTACCTAGAAGTAGGAGAATTTTTTCAACCCATAAAGGAAAAGTTCATCCTTCAATTTATCACAAACACTCAAAATCAGAAAAATTGGAGATGCCTAGTTTTCCCTGATCAGTAAGAATACAAAAAAAGTAATCTGAAAAGTAACTAAATGACGCTGTAGAATGTTGCCTGTAGTACCATGTAGTGGAGTAAAACTATGAAGTTAAATAAACTGAAATACTCACTACTACCACTGCTAATTTCAAGTTTAGTTAGTAAATAAGGCATTTTTTTTAACTATGCCAAGGTGGTCATGCAGCTGACTTTTCCAAATAATAAAAAGCAACTTCTGATGTAAGATAAGAGAATCAGGAAAGCAAAAATAATGTGATGAAAGAAAGATATTTTGTCTATCAGAAATTGTTCGTTATTATTGGGAAAAGTCAGCTGCATGACTACCTCGACGCAGTCAAAAAAGGTTTTATCTAAACTTGAAATCTGATTTTCAGACAATAGAGGCAGTGGTAGAATTGAATGGAATTCATTTACTCAAGTGCTAAACCTAACTACAAATTTGAGGCACTGGTTATTACGTATTTACATTTTATGCATCTTTATACTTTTACTCCGCTAATGTACTACTTTAAAGCTTTAGTTACAGTTACATTTTTACTATTTCTGTCCAACAATTTCAAGTTTATTTTGGTTTCCTCCATCTTCATCATGCTCTGTAAATCTTCAAAGAAACTACACAAGGAGCTGTACAAATAAGTTTATTTACTTAGACAAAAGTCAAATTTGAGGCGGCATGTGAGTGAAATTGTGGAACATACAAAGGGGCAGAAATTTGCTTTTAACACTGTTTGTGCTTCTGATGTGAATTAGCTGCTGAAATACGTTTTTTTTTTACATAAATTGAGTAGTGTTTTGAGAAAAACTAGTAGTCATGTTTTGGACATAAAAATTAGAAAATATCATATAAAACACCTAAAAATACATTCAAATAAATAGTAACACTGTAATTGCCTCCATAAAAACATCAGATGTCGGAGAGGTCATGTTGAAAAAAGATCAGGCACTTCATATATATTGTGCTATCACCAGATTTAAGTGCATCAATTCCACTTTCACAACACACATCAGCTCATTCATCACGTTTTCACCCCTAAAAACACTTTTTTTTTTTCCTCTGAGAAACATGGAATTTGACACTTTGGGAAACAGTGACTGAGAGGAAACTGAGAGCAAAAGTTAAACAAGATCATTTCCAGCGAGCCCTCGTTGTTTAAAAAAGGGTTAAAAGTTATAAACAAATATAACTTTGCGATTTCCACAGTGTTTCTTATAAAATTTCACTTTGTGTCATCCATTTACAGCAATTAATAGAAAAAAAATGACACCTCTCACTCCTTAAAATTTGCATCTTGCCAGCTGCTGTGCTCCTGTGTTTAGACATAAACTGCAGCTCTTCCTACAGTGTTTATTAACAGAGCAGCAGAGAGATGATCAACAAGATCACACAGTGCAGTGCTAATGGACTGGTGGCTTTTGACGGCACCTCTGTCTTCTTGCAGTCCTCTCCCTCATGGCCGCTGTAGCACTGGCACTGAAACTCGGTATGAAATCTCGTCTTCTCCGCCTCGTCGAGCTCGCCGGTGACCCTCAGCTTGCCACCCTGACTGGTGATATTGTGGGTGAGCGGGTTCAGATGCAAGTAAACGTCGCTGTCTGGCTTTCTGCGCAGACAGCGGCCGTGGGAACCACACAAGGTCTGGCTGCATAGCTCCGCTGCCGTGGAGACGTTGAGGAGGTATTGACTCAGTGGACCTCGCAGATACGCATCCAGGCTGGAGCAGCTGTTCTGTAGGGAGAAACAAAAATACACAGACATCACTCACCAAGGTCAAGATTCAAAATAATGAGTCTGCGCTGAGGGCCTCTAACAGCAGACCTGCCCGTGTTTTTAATCACATTTAATATCGTGTGTGTGTGGTTCAGAGCTGTGAGTCACTTTAGTGGAAACAAAACAGCTTTCTGTGTAATATTCAGCGGTGAAAGAAATACTCAGATCCTTCACTGAGGTGAAATAAGTAATACCACTATATAAACACACTCTGTTCAGTACAATCTACTGCATTCAAAATTTAACCAGAAAAAAGTATCTAAAGTATCAAAAGTTTAAAAGTCACTAAACAAAATGGTTAAATTAGCATTAAATTACTGAATGGATAAAGCAGAAGTTTAATGTTGTAAGAGTGTGACTGAATTTTAACCATTTATATACTTTCGGGTAGTTTATTCAGCCAATTTTTTGCAATAAAGTTAACCCGTTTCCCCATTCATTCTTACTATTTCTACATGAGCTTCACATAAAATCGTTTAAATGGAGCATTTAACTGTTGATTCAGGACAAACTGATTTTAAAAAAGCAGAATATTCACTAGAACTACATTTCTGGATAAAGAGGATCCTAAAAATATATAACCTATAAATAACACATTACATTTGCATGACGCCATGTTCACATCCAGTGCAGGATGTGCTGATTACTCATAAAGACAAGTATAGGAGTAATACATCGTATTTGTACTGGAACCACATCTGGATGGAAAATCTCTGTAGTCACATAAAAAATAGGGATGAGTGTGATTAGGCAACTTAACAGCAGCAGAAATACTAACTGGTTAAACTATTTATTTGATCATTTATTATTGTACAAGGCTGATTAACTACTGCATCTAAAATGTCACACAGCCACTTGCTGCGAGCGGCAGCAACAGCCCCCAGCAAACGGCTTATCTAAGACAATGTTTATCCTGACTGATTGCTAAATTGTGCTCACATTTGACTGTTTTGGGGGGATTTTCTAACTACTTATTACTAGTTGACTAGTCTAAATTAAATTTTCTATTTAATTTAGAGTGAATTTAGCTCCCAGGAATGTCCCTGATGAAATTATTGTTATTTTGCTTGAAATCACCCTGACAAATCACTACTGCAACACATCTGAAAGCAGAAAAAAGTGGAATAAAGAGACTGTATCTCCAATAAATGTCTGTCCATCTGGTACAAGTGTGTGATCATTTACTGTGGATGTTAAATAATTGTTTTTTTTATATATTATAGTGCAGTTATATTATGAATACTTAAGTATAGTTAATGTTCATTTGTGCATATGCAAATCAACCAGTAAAACATTTTCTCTCATTTTCTTCAGTTTAAATGAGCACAAGATATAAACTGGAAACAACAGACTGCAACAACTGGTTCTTCATGACCGGGAACCAACAATGGTCAAGATTTTATCTGAATTTGCCAAAATGCATCCTAAAAGTGACTAAAAAAGAACAAATATCTCTTGTGTATCTGAAGAAGTCCTTGTGACTGAAGCCACTGACTGTGAGCTGGAGCCCTGAGGAATAATTACTGGTTATCAAATGACTGCACACATGACAGACAGGAGCTGCAGGTCAAAACTTAACCAGATGAAACGTTTTCTGGTCAAACTTGTAAAGTTGTATCTGAGAGATTAATGTGTTTGTTTCATAATTAGTGCTTGGATGCTTACTCTGCTGCTTGCATAGGCTGCATCTCCCCACAGGATGATTCCTGCTGCTCCCAGAGCCACACTCTCCCCGATGGTGGAGACGAGGTCAGTCTGGAAAACATGATACTGCACTTTAACCATATCATACTTAACCTTTTACGTTTCTAAACATTTACAGGCCAAACACAGGAAAATACACTGCTGCGCATCGCTATAATGGGGTCAAAATGTTAGTGGGACATGAGCTACTGTATGTGAAGTCCAGCAGCAGCAACAGCAGCTCTTATCGGTTCATTCTCCCAGGAGGAAACGGTCTATATGGTGTATGTGGCAGTTTTTCAACTTGACCAACACCCATCCTGCCCTCTCCACACAGACCAGAGGTATTGGGGTGTCTGTCTGCCACCAGGACAGGAAAGGACTGTGGCTGCTGATAAGGAAAAGCTATAGCTCCATGCAGCATGCACTGATCACAGGGAAACACAGGGACAGAGGGGCAGTGCTGACTGTTAGAACTGCACTGTGATCGAGAGTTAATCTGGGAACAAAAAAAGTCCACATCCTCTGCTCTGAAAATGTATGTTATCATACATGACTGACCCTGCACAGCAACACATTAGTCATTTTAAGTGTCACCAGAATAGCAACGAAAAGGCAGAGAAAAGAGCACTGTAAAATAAACTATTTCTTATAACTTTAAAAAGTTAGTACCAGCTGCCTTAAAATTAAAGGTCCCACGAAGTCAAAATCGATGTTTGGATGTATTTATCACAGATAAATTGCTCTGTATGTCACCTATACATCAGTATCTGGACTAACGATGTCAAAAGAAAGGAGTTTTGCTGATATTATATCGGGGATTTCTAATGGTATTTCAGAGTTTGTTTGTTTTTTCTGGAAAACAATTAAAAACTGTTGATGATGACTCATCCTGCACTTTGGGCATCACTAAATCCATGTCTGCTTTCCCCTCTGATGTCCTCCGGCTGCTCAGCTTTAACTATCGGTTATTTAATTACAGAGTTTCCGTGATGGACAGATGGCTTTAGATGACTTGTTTCTAAAGTAGCTAACCATAAATGTTAGCTGCCGTTAGCGGGCAATAGAACCGGGCTCAACAGCCTCCCAGTGAACACCGCCAGTCACTGGGACGAACACAGCCTCCCAGACTTACAGGGAATGTAGTACCAAGGTCGTTAACAGAGTTTACTGCTTGTTGCTAAAGTAACTTAGCTAACCGCTAATGTCTGTTAGCTCAGTTAGCCATGCCTCAACCTGGGGATGCTGGGAGTTTGAGGTGTAAACATTAAACCATGTCTGCGACAAGTCCCTCCCTAGTTGCCAGTTTTTTTAAGAAATACACAGGCAATGAGCACTCCACTAGCCGATTCATGGAAACTTAAAAAAAGTTGACTGAATTTGAAAAGACACGTTAGGGTACTTTTGTAATGATTCAAAACTTTTCTGGTCAACTAAACTTGATATTAATTACATTGTACTTGAAAAATACATGTTCAACAAACTCAAGATATTAAGTTGAACTAACAACTCATCTGTCAAACTGATGAACATTACAAATTTGATTTCCCTTCACTCTTTCTCAGTTTGAAAAGTCAGCTCTTTTCATACAGATAAAGCTGCTATTGTTAGAGCTACATTGTTTCAGGATTGGCACAAAGACAATACGTGAAACTGCTCCCCGTCTTCATTAACTTTTAAGTGTATCAGTACTTCATCTTGGCTCACAGTGTTTCCTTTATTGTGAAAACGAACAACCATGACTCATCTTAAAGTGTATTAAAGACACTCATTATGTTTTCTTCCAACTATAAAAAAGAAGGGTCTCAGGTGAGTTAGCTCTCAAGAAGAAGTCTTCTAATATGCTTATCATCTTTCTTAAAAAACTGAATTTAATGAGTTGACTGAACTCTATTCATTCAACTCATCTTTTAAAGTCAAGAGATTTAAATTTAGAAGAACCGATGTTTCTAAGTTCTGAAGTGTTCTGAAAATAAATTTTAAGTTGAATCAACTTGAATAAGTACATTTTGTATATATCTGTTAGATTAATGAGAAAAGATGAGTTGATTCCACTTAACTCCTGTATGTTTTTTACATTTACGACATTTAAAAAAGAGAAAGCAGATTCAGGACCAGCAGTGTTTCTAAAGTTAGAGCGTCACCTCTGTCAGCTGTTCCAGGGAGTTGGAGTAGGTGGGGCGGGTGTACACAAAGACAGGACGTGCCAATCCGTCACCTGATGATGCCAAACGCATCCCCTCCTTCACTCGGTTCCGGACAAACTGCCGTCCGGAGGTGGAGGAACGCAGCACTGTGGCCATGTAGATGGAGGGGAAGAGGGCGGTGCTCTCTGTCCACAACCATTTGAGCTTCTCGTTGCGGGACACCTCCACATCGGGACAGCGGCCTGTGTAGTTCTCCAGAGTGCGCCTGTAGTCGTGGTTGTAGCAGTCGGGGAACAGGTAGAAACCCCACAGCTGGTTGGGCCTCAGGTTCTTGGCATGCCTCAGTGTCTCCAGCATGAAGTTCCTGGCAGACATTTCAAACTCATGCTGGGCCACTTTCTCCACCTGCTCTCGAGGCCATTTTAGATTCTTCTGGCGCACCATCTCTTGAGAATATTTGCGGTACACATTTTTGTTATCCCAGTTACGTACCCAGAGTGGGCGCCACTCCTCCCAGTCAATAACTGCCAGACCCTTGGCTGCTGGGTCCTGTATATACTTCTTCACTCCCTCCTGCATCTTCTCCAGGTGCTGCGTGAGACTGGCCATCTGCGGCAGCCCTTTGTTCACCGGCGTTTCATCCTCTTCATAATAGGGATACAGGCCTAAGCGGTCCTTATAGAAGATGGTGAGGTTCTGTCTAACAAAGCCCTCATTGGGTGAGGCCACAATCTGGAAAAGGTCCAGCTGAAAGACAATACTGTGCCGCGGTGCACAGTCCTCAGTCGGGGCGTTCCAAGCCAGGAGCAGAGGCTTTTGGGAATACAGTGGCCATCTCGTGGGTTTCGGGCCCAAAGCAGAGAGGCGGTCCCACAGCAGTACAGTCAGCAGCAGTACTTTCCAGTCAGGAAATGTCCTGTACAACATGTCTTCAGATGTGGATTGACAGATAAGACTGTCACTCTCTGCTCTAGAAGGCAAAGAGAAGATTGAAATTTAGTGTTTTAGTTCATTTTTCAAATAAGTGGCACTTCCAAGTACATTAATT
This sequence comes from Lutjanus erythropterus, assembly GCF_056507025.1. Classification (NCBI taxonomy): domain Eukaryota; kingdom Metazoa; phylum Chordata; class Actinopteri; order Lutjaniformes; family Lutjanidae; genus Lutjanus; species Lutjanus erythropterus. The sequence continues at coordinate 28,410,973 of NC_139318.1, forward strand.
CATTAAGTTAGCTATTCAAAAGGCTATTTCAAAATCACAGTCATGGTTTAAATCGGTGCAATTTTGTCCAAGTTTTGTTCACTAGAGATAATCATGGCTACAACTACAACAACAACTAAGAGGCTGTGCAGATAAACAATGGGAACATTTTCTAGTTGTTTTTATGGGAAGCATCTTGGTTATGTGTGCAGTAAACCTTAGGCTTTCTATTACATGCCTTCAAACAGGGCTGCAAATAATTAGTTTCATTATCGACCAATCTGTCTATCATTTTCTCGATGAATCGATTAGTCGTTAGGTCCATCAAATGCCAGATAAATATTATTAAATGGTGAAAAGTGTTGCTCACTGCTTCCCAAATCCCAATGTGACGTCCTCAAATGTTTTGTTTTGCTCACAATCCAAAGATATACTGTTTACTGTTATAGAGGTGTAAAGAAACAAGATTAATAGATGAACCAACAATTAATCGATGATCAAAATAGTTGGTGATTAATTTAGGGCCGCAACTAAGGATTATTTTCATCATCGCTTAATCTGATGATTATTTTTTTTCGACTAATCAATTATTAGTTGGTCTGTAAATTCAGTGTTTCCCAAAACCCAAGATGACATCCTCAAAAATCTTGGTTTGCCCACATCACCTCCCACAGACATTCAGTTTGCTATCATAGAGGAGGAAAGAAACCAGAAAATATTCACATTTAATGAGCTGGAATCAGTGAATTTTGACTGTTATTTTATAAAAAAAAAAAATTACTCAATTCAATTTTATGTGTGCAGTGCCTGGCCCTAACCCATATGTTCCCACCAAGAGCAGACACTGAGGCAACTGCGGAGAGGAAAAACTTGCTTTTAAGAGGCAGAAATCTCAGGTGGATCCAGGCTAAACTAATCAATTAATTGGCTAACCCTTGCAGTTCTAGCTTCAAATGTGAACTGACAGAAAGTTACTGTCACTCTGCTCTGTTGCATTTCACAGAACGAAATTCACAGGAAATTCACATTTGAATTCACAGTATGAAGTGAAATTTGGTTTTGTGTTACTTCTCTAATATGACAATGACAGTTATTCATATCAATAATGCTTTTAAGTTCAAAGCCTGAACATAAGACTGCAGTGCACAAGCTGCAGACAGCATAGAAAAATAATGACCAGAAATTCTAAATAACACGAATAAAGTTTTTAAAAAAACATATTTCCATAATTATATGTAAATTATAGATGTGTACATCTACATCTTTCACGCTCAACATCTAACCCTCTCTGTTATAACTAACATAAATTACAATTTTTCAGAAATGAATGAGCAAAATGTGAAGTTAACAGCACAGTTAATTCACTTGAGTCTCACTGCAGCTGCACAAACGTACCTTTACTGGAAGACTGAGGAAGCATTCCCAAAGACCAGAAGCTGCTACTTCAAGCCGCGTTTTTTCTGCCGCCTCAAAACAAATTGAAAAAAATCAAAATGAACATTGCTTTTGAGCAAGAAAATGACGACGGGGTTGATTTACAACTTCATTCGTACCCGGTAGGTGTCTTCTCGGGCTGGCTGTGGTCGGTAAAGTGAAGAGAAGTGGAGTTGCCCCCCGCGATGTTGTCAGTCGCTACTCCTCCGCTCCGAGTGCCAAACTTCTTTCAGGATGTTCCATTCAGGCTGGGAAAAGGGGGGGAGTGGCGAATCAAACCGGACATCCTAACAACTCTGTCAGCGTGTCTAATGCGTTACAGTGACGCGTTTCTCCACCTCAGACCTGCGCACAACTTCAGGTGTAAGTTTAACGAATCTGGGCTTTCGTTTTGTCGCGTTGTGTGTAGGTATTTCTAGTGTTCCGGTACAGCGCTGAATGAATCAGTCCAAGAAGTTTGTGAAACAGATACACTGTATCCAGCAATGTCAAGACTCATAGAAGGTCATAGCGGGCCAGTGTGCCACATCCCTAAAAATAAGAGCATGCCCACAAATGATCACTGTGTTCCTCTGACCTTTCAGCTACATTACGATCAGATATAGCTGATAAATACTACGGCGTTTAGAAATGATGTGAAACATTTATTTTAGTTTTAAAATATAAGATGCATTTTGGAACTGAAGCCACCTGAAAACTTACTGCAAATGTGAAGTATGTAAAATTAAATATTTAAATATTATTCAAAAAAATGGAACTGAAATATTCCTAGTTATCAATTAAATAACAGTTACAGAATCTCTCAATGAACTCATTGTGTGGATGTGATGTGATTTGATTAGTCATAAGATTCTGATTTTTGGTCCCAAAATGAAATGTTGTGGGACTCCACATTCATTGCTTATTTGTGTTATAGCTCATTGATCATTTTGCAAGAAAAACATAAACTTGTTAATGATAATGCAGTGTTAAAAGACTATATGAAGTGGTTGGAAAAGCATTGCTGCATTACAGAAGCCTCCTAACTTGCAGATCCTATCTTTACTGTTTATAACCATGGTAATTAGGGTAAGGACTGAGGAGAAAGGGTCATTACAGAAGTAGAAGTTTGTCTATGACTCAATCTTTTAGCTAACATGTTTTGGCAATTGACCCTTTCTATGTCCTGCCCCTTTTCATTCTCCAATGACAGTTGAGCAAGCTTGGTACCTCAGTCAGCTTTCTCTTTTCCTGTTTCCTGTACTTATTTGTCATATGCTCGGTTCATCCATATTGAAAAGAAAACCTAATTGTCAAAATGGTTGAAGGACATTGCTGAAGAACCTGTAAAAACATACATTCACATCTTAAATTAGCTAACTAACTAGCTAACCTCCATCAATCATTAGCTAGTTAGCTATGAGTTTCTCTAATATTAGCTAGGTAGTTAACTAGCTTTTTGGTAATGTTAGCTAACTTAAGATCCTAAATGTCACTTTTACAGGAAAAAGAAAAAGTTGACTGAGGTACCATGTTTGCTTAACTGATTTTGGAGCACAGAGCAAATAGGGGCAGGACTTAGGAAGCATCAGCAGCACACAAATACTTCATGACAAGTACTGAATTAAAAATTTTACTCAAGTAAAAGTATATAAGTATACTCAGCTAAATTTACTTAAAATATCAAAATAAAACACTTAATTATGAAACACATATTGATACAGTACATGTAAACAGCGTTTTAATGTTGTAGCAAGGTAAATCAAATTACTGTTTGGTTGTTAAGTCTATGATAATGCATCATATTTCATAAACTGATCACAGTTTCATTTGTAAAATAAAACAGAACGTTTTCAGAAAAATGTTTTGATGAGTAAAAAGTACATTATGTGCCTTTATATATTGTAAGGTTTAAGTATAAAAGTACCACAAAATGGTACATGAGTGAATGTACTTACTTAAACTACTCCACTTAGTGCAAGTACTGCTTATACTTCTATAAGTCACTTGACAGTGTGGGATCTTCATACTGGATCCTTTTTTGATCGTTCAGAAGTAAATGAACACTGGTTTTGTCACTTTACATGAAGGACTTTTACATTTCCGTGTTGCTACTTTGGTGAAGGATTTTAATGTCTTTTTCCACTAATGCTCTGAGCACACTTCAGACGGTGGGCACAAGGCATCTGGCATGCAGATGTCACTGCTGCCTGAGGCATGTGTTGACAGCCACTGGCAATGGCTCACTGAAGTAACCAAGTACTGCATACCGTCATGTTGCCAAGTGCAGCAGATAGGACGGTGCAGAGCTGGGGTCAGGCATGAGGGATAATGGCCCTGGGAGAAAAGGGTAGAGGCCAAGCACTGACACATAATTAACCAAATTTAACAACCTGTTTTCAAAGTCTAGCAGGACAAGCAGTGAACAGCTGCCATCACTAAAAAAAATATCGAGTTGGCCACTGATTTTGAAGAAAAGTCTGAAAGTTTGACTTTTCCTGTGCATGTGAGCTGAAGGATGCCTGAGCACATGACTGGGGTGAGGTGAGGGCCTGGAAGTGAGATGTTTTCCTGTGTCAGTCTGTTCCGCTGTTTGTTTTCCAAGCTTTGCTGACTCACCTCACCATGTCATCAATTTCTCTCTCTCTTTTTCTCTTTCTGCGTGTGCTTCAGGAAAATGTAGAGCGTGAGCAACCCATGTGAATAAAGAGGGAGGGAAAGGAACAAAGGAGGAGCTTGCTGGGTTTCCATCTAGTCTGAGCTTCCCTTTGACCTCTGCCTCCTGAACATTACATCAGCAGAAGTCGGGGATTGTGAGGAAGCGAAAACAATAGAAGGGAAACTGGAAACACGCCCTATCACCTTCGCTTCATGTCCCAGCACTTAATGAATTGCGAAACATTTCGGTAATGGTGTGAATTTTCACTGGAACAATTGAGTTTGGCCTTAATAAAAGTTTACAACTTAATTTCCCCTGATTCCACTGACCAAACAAGATACAAAACACCCCTTTGTATGTGTATTTGTACATATAAAACTAAAACCTAATTATGCTGTGAGGCCCCAGATTGGTATACACACTGCACTGCTGCAGTTTGCACCTAAAGCAGGACACTTTCATCACTTTCCACAGATCAGCATTTCCCAAATTCAGGGTTGTGTGTCTTGTTGTGACTGCAAACAGCACGTCAGCATCATATTCGCATGACGACAGTGTTCACACCACACTGAAATATCTATCTATATAGGGTCCGTCTTGTCCGTGCATTTCAAAGTGCAAGCAGCAAACTTTCTGTGCAGTGTTTTCCTTTGATATGTATGAATATTCCTGATCCATTTTTCCATTAATACAATGCACATAAACACAATGAAGAAAGACGGTACCAGTGACTGTACTCAGAGCAGACAGGTTATGGCAATCAGAGCAGAGGGATTTAAGTTTCACAGTGAAGTTGTTCTGTGGCAGTAAATGTACAGTAATGGTTAAATCTGTAAACCAGCACAAAAATAATTATTACAACATAAAAAAATAGGCAACTACTGTTTTCACTTTTTTTTAGTTTTGAATCCAACTCAACCTCATTCATTGAAAGAAGACAACTAAATTATCTCAACAAAAGATTGTAGGTTGGCAAAACTTTTTTTTTCGTTTAGTTTATTTCAAAACTTAGTAGTTTCAATTTTACTTAAAACTCAAAATTTAGTAAAGACAGTTGTCTTGAAATGAAGAGTTTTCTTTCTTGGCTGTGTGGGCTATCAGCATTAACATGAACAAAAAGTAATATTGCATTTTGTAATATAAAACAGCTAACATAACAGACTACTCAGTCCAACCATGATGTGAAATGAGGCAGCTAGATTCACAAGATCACATGAGAATCCATCTTGCCAGGCTTCATTTATGTCTGCACCAAAAGTTGTGCAGCCAATCAGCATCCAAGGATGGATTACTGGCAGCTATGACATGACTTTATGTATGATGACAGCAAGAGTCTATGTAAGAGTTTTGAGTGTTTTTTTGAAAGTGCCTGCTGTTTTCCAAACAGTTTCTAAGGACGACTTCTCAGATTGGTCTGTGTAATAAACCATCTAGTGTGTCAGGTTAGTGTGCATTACTTTGTTTTTACAGACTCACCACTTACTGTATCCATTTCAGTTCTAAGCCTCGTACAGCTGTTTCTGTTTCGTTTAATGACTGTGTTTCAACCTACATATGAAACTGATGATCACTAGCACTTGTTGGTATAACTGGTTAATCATACACCTGACTATGATCCTGCAAAATCCCTGACTTTGTGCAAGTTTACCAAGAAGAATTGATGCTGTTTTGAAGGCAAATCAACCAAGTGTTGATTGATATTGGGATTTTTCTTCTGTTTGCTCACTTTGCATTTTGCGAATTGATAAAAATAAACAATTACATTTTATATTTTTGAAAGCATTCTTATTTTACAGAATTTCTTCACACCTGCCTAAAACTTTTGGACAGTACTGTATGTTTTTGTAAGTTTGGGTCTGATAAAGTTGTGGACCCCCCTGCCTTAGAACATTATTTTTTTTCTTTTCCTCTGCTGTAGAGCAATACTGTTTTTTCTTTTTTCAGTCTCATGCACCATGTATGATCACTACGCCTCAATAAAGAGTAACATAATTCAGTTGAAACAGGCTACAGCAATCACTGATGTTGCACTTAAAAGAGCTTCAGCATGTTAACAATATATCTTTTTTATTGTTTATAATTCAAACCATGTTTAGTTCTTTTTCAAGGCTGCTGATAATTTATAATGACTATCACTCGTGACCACAGCCACATGGACAAGTTTTCCCTTTTAAAAGCACATCGTACGTGTCACAGAACACATTGCACAGATCAAAACAGTGCTATACGTACAGTGTCGTATTCATGAAGTTCATACATTTTTATGGCTTTATGGGGAGAGGGGGTTCATCCTTATAATACAGTCCTGGACTTTTAGCAAAACATCAAAGCCCAGTGGAGAGGAAACACATCAAAGTGACTGACCTCTGGCCCAAAAACACTCCCAACCACATTCCACACAATTACAGACACCAGAGAATGCCTGCAGAGGAAGCCCTACCCATGTATTGTGGGGATTTGTCAACTATGCACTGAAATATGTTTACATTGCCATTAAAGTTTGATATTGTGCCAGCTGGCAGCACTGCCCTCAACTGGTCACGATTTGAGTCTCTGAGTTTACCTCAGATAGAATTTAATTACATCTTTAGACTTTCTGGAAAGTCTTAACAGCACAGGATTATCATTAGAGGTAAGAGAGTAAACATATATTATACAACAAACACCACACGCGGACTCATTACAGTCAACACAGGTGTGGATTTCTGCTGCCATCTAGAGGTGGCATACCTTACATTTTATGGGAGTGTAAATTGTTTTATTTTAAAATAATGTCTGCAGATTATGTTTGCATAAAGGAGAAATACAAATCTGGCTTCAGTTGCACACAGCTGTCTTATGACTAAGTAAGGCGAACTGAAACATAAGAAGGCAATGAGAAAAGCTATAAATAAGGTAGGTAGGCCTGTACTAACAGCTGTTGAGGAAGTATTGGAGGAGGAATTACTGACTATATTTTTAAAAGTGACCACTTCATTGCAGATGATCTCAACTTCAGATCTTCCACTTCAGCAAACTAAATTATTGCACTTTGCACCTCAGTATTTTTACCATTTAGTCTTTTTATACATATATTTTTATATTTATTTACTGGTATTATTTGAATTGTGTTTTATTGTGTATTTTCTTTTCTTGGTTTTATAATGTCTGTTACCTGCACCAAGACCTGACTACCTCATTCATTCCGTCCCCTTTCATGTATAATATGTTTTAGAATTACAATAAATCATGCTAATCCACTGTGTATACAGTGTGTTTTTAACTTTTCATTGTAAAACAGAGCTTCTCTCTGGATAGAAAATAATACTCTTGGTAAATGTGATCGCTCCTATTATTTCTCTGAAATAGTTTTATAAAATTATACTTGCAATATAACTGTTTTTGTCCTTGACCTTGTGTTCCATATAACTGCATAGTGTGTTTACTCATTTGTACTGTGTGACAGTTGTATTGTAACAATATTTATGCTGCCCTCTGTGCCAGGTCACTCTTGAATAAGAGATTTGAACCTCACTGATGCTTTAACCTGGTTAAATACAGGATTCATATGTATATACCTGGCAAATGGTACTTTACTTTTTGTGTGTTTGATGAAAAGGTTGATACCACTGAATGTCTGTGCATTCAAATATCAAGCTGGACCGGGGAGCTGGCTAGCTTAGCTTAGCATGAAGACTGTAAACTGGAGAACAACAAGCCTGGCTCTGTTCAAAGTTAACAAAATCCACCTACCAGCATCCTTAAAGCTCACTAATTAACACATTATTATCTTGTACCTTTAATCCACACAAAAAACAAATGCAGTTATGAGAGTGGCATCAATGTTCTTATCTGACTCTCTGCAAGAAAGCAAATATTCTTATTTCCTAAGATGTTGGAAGCATTACTTTAAACATCAAACTTTTCCATCAGTTTACCTCCAAAGTCAAAACTGGTTTATACTCCCAAACACATGCATGCATGGACAGCAACAGACACCACAGACACAGAGTAGTTCTGTTAACTCTACTGTAACAGCACAGATCGCCGTCTACAGGCCAGGCAAAGTGGCTGTGTGGACAAGTCTGCAGACAAGTCTGTGTGGTCAAAACAAATTGGGGATATGTGACTGTCTGCACAGAGCCCACAACAGGTATACTTTAGTGTCAGTGAATGCACCCGTGTAAATTTGATATAAATTTTATCATTATAGGGACATATAGGATCTATGCGGACATCCACGTGCCACCAATTTGTTGTGAGTCTGCAGATTTGTCCACGTGCTGACTACAAATGCCAATCTACTGCACATGTATGGAACCCTTCACATAGACTTCATAAAGTATGTAAGTATAATCTGAACTAATCGGCTGCCATGGTGTCTGTATATTTGGCATGATAATAATTTTACATCCACTGAATTTCGCTGCATTCAAGACACCTGTTTATAATGGTTTTTTCAAATATTTTCATTGTTTTAGCAAATGCATGTTGATGAATGTTTGATCAAATTTAGGCCATGCAGATCCTAGCTGACCCTCGCGGACACAGAATAATACCGGACATGTATGGGAACAATACAGCACTGCTTAGGCACGAACTTAATGGAAATAGGAGATCATAATCAACATAACAGAGAATTTCTTGACTCGGGATGTTCAGCTCAGTAAACCATTTATTCAAGTATTTCCAACTAAGAAATCTGAAATTATTTACAGTACATTATGTTCACTAGTGCAGGTCTGAGCTTCGGTAACTGAGACAGACTCAGACGTGACAACACAGAACATGACCATATATACAATAAATTTCACAATCCTTCATTATTCTACCCTGTAACTATATCCCCAACCCCTCCCACACACATTCACTCAAACAAACCTAAGTGCACACATGTACACATACAAAGACACGTACATTTTCACTCTACATCTCACAGAAGGCATAAACCATTAAAGCCTCTTCACATCAAGGATGTTTTTCCCTGCAAAAAACTCACAAGAGAAATACAACGTCATCTGATGTATTCTCTACGACTGCTTACATATCAGCTGGGTAGTGGAGACACAACCTGGACCATCACTACTAACGTGAATATCAAAATATGGATTTTTGTGAACAGGGCACCCTCTGACTATATTTGAATTCAAATGTATAACATTTCATTCAATATATCAGTTTAATGTGACAGTTGAAATCTTCCTTTTGCTCTTCTCCAGACCACAGCTCCAGTCTTGACCGTGATGCCTGGACACTGGAACAAGACTCTGCTCCCAGACGAGAACCTGTGGCTCCGCTTCATAGTAGACCAGTCCTGTGCAACTTTTCAAACCTCACAGAGGATGATGGGGAAATCTACATGAATACAGGGGTGGTCGAGCTTCACAATTCCCTGAAGTATAAAACAAACAATATTCAAATTGACAAATCAGCCAAAACATCCTTCAACCAGATCAGCGTGGTCCAAATGTGGTCACTTAACTTACCTGTGGAATCAGATTTTTCTGAATCCTCTTCAACTTTGACTTTTTTCTGCCATTTTTTGTCACCACCGTCTCTTCATAGAATTCATGGGCCAGGTCTCCGTCCTCGTCGTAGTACAAAGAACTGCAAATGCAGGAAGTAAACCTCAGTGAAAAACTGCAGAAGAAGACTGAAGACTGAAGAGCAAACTTGGACCTGATCAGGGTTAATAGAATATTAGATGGTCAGCTTACCAAATACTCACACCACTGTCACCACCACTTAGTGAACACTGTTTAGGGTTCCTCAGATGTCAAGATCTCTTGGTAGATTTTTCAGACCATATCTGACATCTAGTTTTCTTTTCCCACTTTGAATCCTTCACCAACCAGGCTTTATATTTAGGACTGTCAAACCAGCCTCAGAAAACTTGCATTTACCCCTTGTGGCTGTTGCTGCCAGTGCAAAAAGTTGGACAACGCTTCACAAACATTTTTGCCCAAAGAAGAAGTAAATGAACCGGTGCTACCTATACACATATTATTTTCTCTTAAGAGTTAAATAATTTAATTTTCACAACTGTGCAGCCTTCATACACTGTGTGTGGAAATGATGATGAACGCAGCCATAATATGGTTTCCTTAAGCAGAAAAGATAGTGCGTTTACTTTTACGATAACTCATCACTGCATAACTCCTAACGCTGGAGAGAAATTTTGGGTGCAAAAGCCTAAATTTGGTGACCCCTGGCACATTCTAATACCACTCTATCATATACACTAATCTTAATCATTGCATATTTTAATGGGTTTGTCTACCTGGCCATAAACAGAAATTAGAAATTCTGAAATTTTATATTTTAGAAAAGAGGGTAGAAGCAAAAAATGTTTGCATACTTATCTAAACCTAGAAATTACTAAAATAAAATTCAATATGCAACGATATTGTGTAGGAACCCTGAGTGTTTAGTGTGATGACTTTTAATGTTCGCGGTGACCACTGTGTTCTCATTTCTATACTCAAAGCACTTTTACTCGTCACATTCAGCCATTACACACACACATTCAAACAGTAATGGTGTAGGGACGTTATAAGGTGCCTCCGCTCCTTATAATCTACCACTACCTGTTCACACACATTCACACAGCTGTGCCTTTGGAAGCAATTTAGGGTTCAGTATCTTGCCTGAGGACATTTCAAAATGTAGACTCGAGGGAGCCGGAGATCGCAGACCACCAATCCTCTGACTAGTCATGAGCCACTCTACCCTCTGAGCCACAGCCGCCCACATTTAGCCACTAGTTAGAAACTGCCTTTTTTTAAGACTCGTAAAAGCTTCAAAATTTGCCAGTGGGGTGACAACTGATGTATTTTATGTCGTAGAACAAAAAGTGAAACTCTCTTAAGCTTGTGTTAACACCAAAAAAACAAAAACAGTGACGTTGACACGAGAAAAACAGAACTGCAAAAATGCTCAGTCATTTGCCTATTTTATATAATCCTCATATTTAACTAGGGACAGTTTTCATCTGAAGAAGTGAAAACCTGAAAGCTGCTGACGGGGAAGTCTGTGGATTATCTTCTGTAACCAGGAGGCTGTCTGCAAAAACACACAAAACTGCTGAGTATAACAAGTGATGTTTTGTTTTGGCGCCCTGGTGGTCTATGGGTTAGGGCGCCAGTCACTATGAACCACAGCTCCCCCACTTCCATCTGGTTTGGGACCTTTAGTAAATGTCAGTCCCGATCTCTCTCTCTCTCACTCTCCACTCATTTTATGTCTAATCTTTATTTATTCTGTGTACTATATAACTGTTCACCTTTGTTGTATTTGGATGCCACGTTTATCTCAAAACCTCATCAGACAAAACCAAATCTACCTCCACAAGAAAAACTTATCAAAATATGTTGCAACTTGGGTGAAATGAACCTTTAAAATTTTCCAAGCATGTATTATTTACCTCCTCCTGGTAAAAACAAATGGTGTTGCATTTCTGGAGCCTTTGAGACGGGCCAAAGACTGCTCGTTCCCTTCGCTGGATGTATCGCCTCCAGTTCCACTGCCTGAGAAAGGCCAGACACCTTTGGCTTTGGATCCACTTCCTCCCATCCTCAGAGATAAGGCATAGTTACAGTCTCCAGTTAAAGCTTTCAGTCTGGTTGGTGGCCAGAAATGCTCTCAATTCCTCAACAAGGCCAGGATCTGAAACGTTAACGTGCACAAAGACAGAACATTCCCAGTCAGACTTGACTTTCTTTAACTCGTGGTGTTTAGTTGTGAGACCGCCTGTTTAATTCTGCTGCCTACTGTTAAACACAATTTGTTTGGTGACTGTAGAAATCACTCAACTGCCTGCGACTTGTGCACAAAACCGCAACTAGCATTCTTACCAGAAGTTGAAAATAAGACATTATCCCTATTTTTGCCTCATTGCCATAGTTACCCAAATGTTATTACTTGTTTTTAAATCACTGAGGGTCCCCCTCCTACACTGATCTCCTCATCCCTTACACAATATAATACTAACATGTGACAGTATCGCAAGTATCAAAGCTATAAAAAGACAAGATCTCAGAGTTCGCTCAAGACCTCAGTTCAGCTGAATCTTTGTTTTCCTGCCTGAAATTTGGCTTGCAGCAAAACCACAGTGTTCAGTGACTTTTTCCTGATAATTAATTTTTAAAAAAGGAAAAACATTATCATATTTTGTTTGCCTAGTTTGCCTAAAACTTAATTATTTCTGCAATGGTATCAAAAGAGGTATTAGCATTTTTTTTGCTTATATTAGTATTGTATCAAACTTGAAAATTGATATTGTGGCAACCGTAGCAGTAGGACTTTCTGTGAAGTGTGGAATAACTTTCCATTGGGAATCAGACAAACTACCTCAGTGTCCCATTTTAAAAATACATTTTTATGAACTGTCTTTTAATAAACCTTTTTTAAAAAATTGTTTAACTTGTATTCAATTGTTATGTCTGTAGAATACTTTGGAAACCTGTTTTTAAGTGCGATACATATAAACGTTATTTGTGGTATTTATTATTCTTGTATTCTTGTTATTGTTATTATTAGACTGTTGACTAGTCGGATCAAGTGATATTATCAAGGTGATGAATGCCAGCCTGAACCTATAGAGCAAGTTTTTCCGATTCAGATACGTAAATTAATCAATCATGATACAATAAAATAACTCATTTCAAACTTAGAAACGGGTACTATAAAAATATCAACGCACAAGAACTTAACATTTCTGGAGTGTCAGGGATTTATATTTTAACGTTAGCGCGACGTTATGCTAGCCTTACGGGAAGCTAACAAAGTGGGCCATTCAGATACCGAACAATTAACGCAAACAAATTGATCAGTAATATTAGTTTAATTACTATGGTGACTTATAAACACAGCCACTTGTTTATTCCCTGTATACACCGTTTGTTTCACAAATGCATCCCTTAATATTTGTCCCCTGTGGCTAATAATAGCTGGCTAACTGTACCTGCATACTGAGGTGAGTTAGCCTGTTAGCTTCTACCACTGACGCAGGTTAGCTACAACAGCTAACCGATAACTAGCTTAGACAATGCAGAGCAACGTCTCCAAAACAAACAGGATTATCTCTGCCACACATCGCTCCACAGCGAACACTTCACAAGGGCTTCTGGTCATTGTCCTACCTTATCACAGACGACTAAATGGCCATGTCCTGTCATAACTATTACCAGCAACTACGTTAAGCTAGCGTTAGCTGTTTTGGTCCTTGCGATGATAAGGTGATCAGCTGATCAGACGAGCAGGCGGCACCTGCACTGTTAAAGCAAAACACTGGATTTACCACGACTAGGCATCATCTTCATAGCGATAAAACGGCCGGATAAAATGCCTTTAAATTGAATTGAATTTCAGTCAATAGGACAAAAACGATCCTGTAAGTCATTATAATGTCAAAAATTCTCAGAACAATGACTTAGTGTCTCAAAATGAGCTTCCTTTAAATACTTTCTCATTATTTTGAGATGTCATATGTTTTGAAAAGGTTTCTCATTATTTTGAGATAACCTCATTATGTTGCCTAACATTAATTGATAATTTTTTGAGTCATTAATTTGAGAAAAGTAAAAATTTTAATAAGTAAGTGATTATTTAAAGAAAGTTCCTCATTACGTTGCATTACTCGGTCATCATTTTAGGATACTAGCTAAGTCATTATTTTAACGTGTCGTGAGAGACTCATTATGACAGGTGTTTTTTTTTTGCCTCATCACACTGGCAGAAATGGACTTTTGTACATTAAACTGTAGGTCTAAAATAAGATTAATATTTTACTTTTGGTCTCATATTGTAGCATTCATTCATCTATATTCGGAAAAAATACACAAACTTGATAGAACTGGAAAATTCTTTACTGAATGCAGTGCACATTTGTCACAACATTTTGCAGGTTGCTACATGTAAGTGCATAGACAGATACAACTGAGAAACAGGAGACAGACATTCTCTTTAAAAGGGACAGAATAAAACAAAGATATCAGGAATGACAAACAGCTTCCAGTCAGTGAAACACATGTATACCAATATTCATTCATGATTCCAGTCAACCAGAGTGATTTCGACACTGCTCTCTCTGACATTCATAATCGCATACAAATGTCCATACATCAGTCAAGCTCACAAAGTGACGATAAAATAAAAAACAGAGTTGCACCCATCAGGGGTGTCGAGGGGACGTGGCAGAGTTTTGAGACCAGGTCAAATGAAAATCCAAATACCTTCAGCAAATAATGTGTATTTAACTTTCTAACAGGATAAATGAACAGGTGTCAGTATAAGTTAAGAAATATGGTTATGGCCATGATAGGTTGGTCAATTACTCAAGTGAGTTTATCTAAACTTTTTTCCTGTGTTTAAAGTTTTGTTTGTTTTTTTTTTGTAATTTTCTTTCTTAGCCAAAACACGGGACCAAGGATATCATACACTGTACAGATTGTAAAACCTACTGTGGCAAATTGTGATTTGTGATTTTGGCCTATATAAATAAAATCTGATTTGACTTGGCAGTAATGTCGTGATTGGACGAGTTACTAATTTTGTATTCAGGAAAAATAAAGGACCAGTGTGTAGGATTTAGTGGTATCTAGCGGTGAGCTTGCAGATCGCTAACTTGGCCTCACCCTCCCCTTCCATGAGTAGGAAGAACTATGGCAGCCATAAAATACGCAAAACATGTGAAAGGCCATATCTAGAGCCAGTGTTTGCTTTGTCTGCTCTGGGCTACTGTAGAAACATGTCGGTACATCATAAGGGTTCTGTGCAGAAGGGCCCATGCCCTCTGTAGATATATACATCTAATTTTAAGGTAACAAGAACACAAGTCTTACTTAAAGTTATTATATATTAACGTAACCATACTTGTGGGTACTATCTTAAATTTCTGCCATTTTCTGATAATAGATCCCCATAAATCTTACACACTGGACCTTTAACTTGCAGGTATGTGATTATCAGCTCAATTATAACACAGGGATTGTTTTATACTTAAGAATGCCAGAACCATTACTGACATTTTCCATAAAGTCAAAGTGTCACAGCTGAGGTACACAGGACAATCAGTCGGTACCCAATAACAGAAGACATTACTGGATACAACCGCTGTCTCATCTGCCAGTCGTCACGTCTCTCAACTCATTCTCTCAGGCACATCAGACTCTCCAGGTGTAAGGCACTTCTCATCTCTCGCATCATTTCACACGCACATTCGCGCTAGCTCTCTCTCTCATTGTCTTGCGCCCTGTCACACTCTCTCGTTCACCGAAGAGGCGTTTTTCAGTTATGTTCTCTGGGATCTTTGGATGCAGCGATGACTGGTCATCTTCAGGTGATTGTCCAGCCAAGAGGTGCACGTTTAACCCCGCGGCACAGCGACATCTCAGCCCGGGGTCGAGCCAGCCAGGGCCTCCTGCATCTTAGTGCGGGCCAGAGCGTACCGTTGCACTATCTGCTTGACGTGCTCCTCCTCTTCACGCTGCAGAATGCGCAAGAAGTTCTTCAGCTCAGGCATAGAGAAGGCATGCCACTGTGAAGAGAGAAACATCACATTAGTGCATGTGCAGTGTATAAACTAAACGTTTGTGACATCTAACATATGGTTTTGAACTAGTGATGTCATAGTCAACAACAGTCAAATTTTCGTCAAAGTACAAATATTTTAAGGTCAAAAAGCCTTTTCCCAAGCCCTTCTAAGAACATTTTCTTGCGTTACCTGACCTAGGTTTCTGCATGATGTCGTTGCTTTATATCAATTTATATATGGTTTCGTTTCACATTAACGTTATATTGACAACATATCAAAAGTGTTATCCTTTTTTATCCTTAAATGTGTTACCAAATAACCATTTTTGTTTGAGACAGCTGGCACTGCAACTCTAAAGGCTACTGTGTTGAGGCTAATGTAATATAACCATAGCTTGTGGTAGCAGGCTACTGTCCTACCATTCAGCTTGTGTCATCTGTCATCAAAAATGTGCAGGATTTGTTGATTTGTTTTTAGATGTTACTGTGGCATCGAAATGGGAATTGAGAATCGTGGAATTTCACCGGTATTGCCATTGACCTCATTTCTTGTATTGTGACATCCCTAGCTCGGACACCATACTCTCATGTACATGTTGCACTCACATTGACTTCTCCAGTTTCATTCTCTTTCAGAACAAAACTGAGGACTTTCTCATTGGGTCCAGCACATAGACGCAGGCGGAGGGGACGCTCATCATCAGACAGCTTGCGAATATAAACTGAAGAGGCAAAAAGGCTAAATTTAGTGAACAGCATCTACATTTCCATTTTTAAAAAAAGTCACCAACACTACGGGAGTTCAACATGTGTGCATAATGAAAACGGAGTAATACCTTGGTCATGACGCTCGCTGCGCTCAAACAGAGCAAACTTGCCAGGATTGTCCACCACAGTAAACTTTTTCAGCAAAGCCTCGATGACTTCGCGAGCAGAAGTGCGAGAGCTTATGTGCAGGTGCTTGGATGCATCCTTTGGCAGGTAGAAAGAGGTGCGACGCTTCACTCCGCTGGCCCTCCTCCCCCCACCATCTTGAGCTCCTTTCTTTGAAGATGGAACAGACACAGGTCGGGCCAACTTGAACTGCACCTTTATGAAGCCAGTGTAGGAACCATCCTTGTTCTGTCGGAAAAAATTAAAATGTTACACTGAAGGAAAAACACATTTACGTTGAAATGCATGGATGTGTTGTGACTGATCATTACTCACCATGTTCATAAACAGGTTGCTGTTGATTTGAGCATTGTATTCCTTCACCTTCTGCTGAATATCTGGGGTTGTCAGTTCCTGCTTTCCCCATTCAACTTGTTCATCCTGAAGGGGACAGAGAGGAGTTACAGTGTTAAACCAGCAGGTGTCAGTGCTCACCTCCAAACCACAACAGGAACAAGAGAAACCCAAGCTTAACACAGCAGTAAAGGAATGGACACTGATATGGCCATACTTGTAACATTATAAATGTTATGTTCTGCAATAATTACAGATGTTATGAATAACTTAGATTATTAGTGTTAACACAAAAACATGTCAGGGGTGTTCATGACCATCATGGGTTCACAAGGTCAAGACTTTTATGTGGGAAAAAAATCTCTTCATAACATACAGCTGTTGTATGAAAATAATGTCTCAAAATGTTTTTCAAGAACAGAGAATGGCCATTTTTATTGCATTTAGAGCTTCAAAGATTTATTAGTTGTCAGCTATTATATTAATCAACAACTATTTTCATAATTGTTTAATTGTTTTGAGCATTTTAAGAAAAAATGTCCCAGTTCTCTGATTTCAGCATCTAAACTAAATATTTTCTGTTTTCTTTAGCCCTCTATGACTGTAAACAAATATCTTTGGGTTGTGGACAACACACAATATGTGAACATGTCATCTTGGACTTTGGTAACCAGTGACCAACATTTTTCAGGCATTTAGAGAAAAATAAAATAATCGTTGATTGTAGCCATAATTCCATTAATAGGTTTTTAACACTAACCTGGGAGAAGCTGTGGCGCATTCATGTAAAAGTACCGCTGCAAATAATAATTATTCTCATTGTTGATTAATCTGTGGATTTTTCTCTTGATTAATTAATTAGCTGCTATGAAATGGCAGTAGAAAGTGACTCAAACAGATTAATCGATTATCAAACTAGTTGGCAACTAATTGTAGGAACAACATTTTGAGCTCTGGGAAACAATGATCAACAATTTTCACCATTCTCTGACATTTTATGGATAAAAATCTAATTGGTTAGTCTAGAAAATGATGAACAAATTAATTGATAGTGAAAATAGTAGCTAGTTGGTTGCAGCCCCAATGGTGTGATTAAAATGAGATTTAAACAAGTTACTCTTGCAGTCATATTGCTTAATGTTGTTTAGACAACTATTACAAACAAGCATACTTTAATAACAGCGTGTTTAATTAACTTTCTATTAGGTTCCATTATGTCTACCAGTGAGCACCAGTTGCATCAGACTCAACTTCCGGACAACGAAGCACGGGCAAAAACGATGATGTCAGCCCTGTCCAATCCTGTTGGACTCTGATCCCTTGGTGTAGGAGGGGTAAACACACAAGAGAAGGGAGGAAGGAGGGGTATGTGCAATGTGCAGCTGTTTGCAATGACTTCGACCAACGGTTCTGCATTGCATTCCTTAACTTGGTATTCATGTAAAAATAGCCTCCCCTCTCCCGCTCTCACAAGTGGGAGAGACAATGCCCTCCCTTGTTTTACAGACACATCCTGTGAAGTCAGCTGCCTCATCAACCGCACAATCCCAGTCATGTTTCAGTCATACACATTTGGCCTCCAGCATGATCTGCATGGCCGTTAGCTCAATTAAGGCTTTTCCTGTGGCTACTGAGCAGTTGGTATTTCCTGCTGTATAGAGAGAAAATTCAGCAGAACTCAGCAGCAACACAAATTGTTTTCCATACTGTACTCCAGCTAGTCCCTCGAGGTAGGAGCAGGGGGTTTCCTGAGGAGTGTAATCCAAATATCATTACTCTAACTATCCTAACGATGCTGTGAACATCTATATTGATATTTGTATTTCTCCAATACTATGATAAAGTATTTTTGCATAAATGTACAGCATTTGACTCCATCTATTTCCATGACTTCAGATAGTTTAATGAAAAACAAACCAGGCAAGTTGCAAGCATTAAAAGGGCTCGGCAGCTTGTAAATCAAGCAGAAGGTCAATAGTAGCAATCCTCAGGCAAACTGAAAGACTCTAGAGTTAATATGCTGCTGTTAAGAAGTCAATAAATCAATGTGAGGTCCAAGTTGAGCTTTCCAACCATGGTAACAGTAGGAGGATAAACATATGCAACAACCGTGTCTCTACATGCCCACAAAAGGAGTGTCATATAAAAAAAAAAAAAACACAGCGTTGGAAGCGCCAGCAGCATGAAACAAAGATGGCTTCTTAACAGGAACAGAAAATGGTGACTGTCATTGTTTTTGACTATAAACTGTTTCTCAATAAAGGAAGCTGATCTGTGAGTGGGTGTGGATGACAAAGGGAACAGACAATGAACAAAGCCAAAACAGTCCATGAGTCATCTCTGATTGAGAAATTAGTGTTGAGAAACCTGTAAAACAGTCAATGAATAGTGGGTGTTTAGGCTGGAAACTTGAGAAGCGGGTGTGCGTCACAAAACATGACATCTGGGTTGTTCTCCGCATGAGGTCAGCTGTGGGTCTGTGCTTGTTTCAATAAAAACAAGGTTTTAAAATGAAATATTCAAATTGTTTCTGCCGATATGACTGGCCAATAAGTTGATGTTAATTATGCACACACACCATGAGTATGTTTGCAGTTGGTGGCTTTTTTAAGTGTACGAAACGGATAGCGAAGTTGCTATTTGCAATACAATCAGCCATGCAACAAGGAGCCAAATCGCATTCCTTCATCACTACAAATATAACTTTCCATTTTAAGAGTCGTCAAAGCTGTTATTATAGGGAATTTGACTTATAGTGAACGTGTGAGCGTGAATATGTAGGTTTTGAAAAGCACTGTCTGCATCGGCTAGTGGGCCATCACATTAAGAGCAGGCATAACGATATCTTAATTGTAATACGAGAGAAACTTGAAGGTTCTCTGCAATTAGGTGGGAAAAAACAAGCTAGGGTTTCTGCAGGGTTCAACAAGTTTAAGTTATGACTTTTAAGACCATTATGAAATCAAGACCTATTTCACATCCATACCTGCAAAAAAAAGTACATACACAGTTTGCATTAGTTGTTATTGGTTCAATGTTGGATTTGTTTTATAGTTACAAAAGTGTTATCAGTGCATTTCCTCAATAACAATTAAAAATGAGACTGAAGTTAATACTAATTTATAAAAGTAAACTTTATAATTGAATTTTTAAGGTCTTTTGTATAAGATATCATATTTAAGACATTATGAAGACTAAAACTCAGATTATTAGATTTTAGACTTTCTCAGGACCCGCAGAGACCCTGTAAATGCATATTTGACTATTGGCAATCGGCCAAAATGAGCTAGCCAATATCAGCATATCAGATATTGGCAAAAATCCAATATTGTGCATCCCTCATGACAGGACGCACTGATGTGTTTCCAAGCCCAAACCAGTATCTGCTTGCACCCAGAGATGACATGCATTTTATTGTAAAGTTCACACCATTTAAGCCTGTTTACTAAAAACTGGAGGAACCAGAACTCCACCCTCATAGCAAGCGAGATTACTTGGCAAGCTGCTGGGGTGCCCTTGAGCAAAACCCATAAAACATCTACAAAGCAGGGGCTGGCCTGTGATCCCTAAAAAATACGGATAAAGTACTGAATTTTCAGAAACAAAACTGTCATACAGAAAGCAGAAATACCAAACAACGCGAGAGTAGCTGTGATGAAACCACCCATCACCCATACCCCGGTCTCACTTCCCCCTTTTACGATGAGGAAATGACATTTATTAAAGCCTAAACTAACTTTTAATTTTTTTTTTGGTTTTTGTTTACTTCTATGTCTCACCTTCTTCACGTTAGCAGTAACGTTATTTTTCTTGACTTTGGGGAAGAAAGATGTCCGGGCGGTGAAGTACTGCTCGAACTCGGAGTCGGAGTCTTCCTCGCTGCAGTAGCCGCTGCTGGTGGAGCTTCCCCAGGTCATCTCGAAGGAGGGAGTCTTGTCCGCGGTGCTAGCCTCGTTTGCCATACTGACTACCGTTAAAACCTTTGACACAAGAGTCAACTAGCGGCACTTTAGCTACGACGCGTTAAAGTGTTAAAATAAATCGCGTTTAAACCTGGTTAAACTGGCTGGAATGTTAGAAATAACGGCCACGTTCGAAAAAAAACCCTCAACGGTCAAATAACTGATCTCAGCGACGATGAAATATCTGTGTAACGCCTTGATAGAAAAGGTCTAAAGTCAAACACTGTTTTCCCTCAAACTTAATCTGCCGGCCACGTTTCAACTGTACAAACTCGGTCCGTGTGAAACAGGATGTGTATTCAGGCCCCCGCCCTTGCTGCCTCGCTTCCTTCCCCCCGCCGGCCGACGCCCCACCCAGGTTCCGTTGAGTTGGAGTTTGGAAAATACACAAAACCACCGCGGCCGGTCGCGATTGGACGGCGAGAGGAAATGCCAAAGACCCCCACCCCCCCACCACCATTCTCGATGCAGCAGCGTCTCCCACGGATGTCGCTTCCCCGCGGAACTGTCATGTGATGAAGGGACAGTCTGGTCACACTGCACACAGCCACAGGGCGCATGTGACCTTTTATATTCCTCAAATCATTATCTCTAAAGATTGTTAACTTATATATATATATATATAAAAAAGAATTCTATAACTTGAATTCCACTGATAAATAAAAGTTAAATTTTACTATTTTAGCTGAGATATCTGCAAACTATGACTCTATAGGGAAAAATGAAAAACTGATGAACTCAAAAACACCCTGTGCTTTCTTGGAAGCCCCTGTTGGAGATAAAACATGATAAAGCGGCCATACAGGGTGCCCTCCAGTGGAGAAAATGTCAGAAAATGAAATGAAAATGTCAAAGTGCCATATAGAAGGTGCCTTTTAAGTCACAAAAATGTGATGAAGTGCTATATGGTGACTTTCCAGTGGGAAAAAAAGCAATGAAGTGATATATAGGGTGACTTCACAGCAGAGAAAACATAATAAAGTACCCTTTAGGGCGCCCCTCCAGTGGAGAAAACACGATAAAGTGTCATATAGGGTGACTTTACGGTGGAGAAAATGTCATGAAGTGTCCTACAGAGTGCCTTTTAAAAAATGTCATGAAGTGTCCTTTAAGGTGCCTGTCCATTGGAGAAAACATGATGAAGTGCCATATAGGGTGCCCTTCCAGTGATAAAAACACATGATCAAGTGTTACATAGGGTGCCCTTCCAGTGATCAAGTGCCATGTAGGGTGACATTTCAGTGAAGAAAATGAAAGAGCCTTCTATTGTGTCCTTTTTAAATCTTTCGCCCCTGCCCCTCAGATACCCTGAGTCCATCACTGAGAGCGTGATACCCCCAGGGCCCCTTAAATACGGTGACTCAGCAAGTAGATAACACAACTGATATGCAGACAGCTATCTTACTTTCCTTAAACGGGTGGTCATTTACTTATACTTTAATATTGTCACAGGCCTTCTCCCAGCAGCCACATTGATATGAAATAGTAGGGTAAACACAGGTGTTACCAATTATATTAATCAAGCTCCTGTTTCATTTAGTGTAGTGGGACCTTTCCAGTGAGCCAACATGCACAACAGCAGCACCTTGACCTGAACGAAACAGAACCTTAATTAGTATGTTTGCTATAACACCTGTTTTTACCCCACTATTTCATGTCAAAAGTCTATTGTGAGTCTAATGAGAGTTGAGGACAGGAGACATCAGCCACTGCCTCTTCCACCCCCGCCTCCAAAGTCTCATACAACCTGACAGGCAAGTGTTGAGCTGTGACTGCTTACTGCTGTTCTCGCATTACGTGCACGCGCCTGTTTTAATGTGTGCTGCCTCTGAGTCTAATTAAAAGCCGTAGAAACGCTCCATTTCAGCAGAAGCATTTCAATACTGATTTGGACCCACCTTCCATCCCATGTGATACGACTGTGGCATCAGACCATTTCTGTCTCAGAAATGCCCACTTCTTTCAAACCACACACCTCCAGTTGGTAACATAACCTTAATGACATCATCAGGGTTATTTTGCCTCACCTTGGAAAGGCAAAAAACATTATACAACTATTGCAGGCTGAATAGTACAAAAATCAATGGAGTGGCCAGTTGATCACTATTTTCAGAATGAGTTGTTGAAGTCACTTCATAAGGAAAATGCCAAACATTTCCTGCCAAATGCTTTTTATTTTCTGCTTGTCTATTTTTTTTCAATCATTATGTATGAAATATGTTTGAGTTTTGGATAGCTGGTCGAACAAAACGAGCAATATGAATGCCACCCTGGGAAACTGTTGAGGCCATTTCTCATTACTTTCTTACATTTTATATAGAAAACAATTGATCGGATAACTGAGAAAACACTCCGCAGATGAACTGATGATGGACATCACAGGGATGCACCAGTCCAATACACGGGATCAATACCAGCTTTGACATAAACCAATATTCAGTATGAATTATGCTGCAATGTAAACACTTTTTAAACCATCAGTGTTACTGACACTTTAATGTGACTAACATGATTCCAGGTTTATAGTTTTTTGTAGCGTGAATCCGGTTGCTGAAAACTATAATTGTTATAGTTGATAAAATTGCCTCTAATTTCCTCCAGAAAATGAAAAGCATTTTAAGCTGAGATGAAAATAGCTATGATTTTGAGACAGATAAATAATCCCCTTTGTTCATCTGAAACAAACCCTTCTATTTGATTCAAGTAATAACACAGAGGTGAACAAAGAACACAAAGGCACATGTTCAACTGGTGAAAACATTTCTAAATATCCTCCATGTTTTTCTCACACGCTGAAGAGTTAGTCACATGTTTTATTACGGTATTGCCTATCAGCACAAGTATTGGCTAATATGTATTGGCAATAAATACTTGGGAGACTCCTGCTGCGAAATGAGGAGTTCTCATGTGCGCTGCTTCACCCAGAGACCCTGCAGCTGCTCTGACATCGAGCAGGAATGAACCAAAGGTAAAACATTTCAGTGGCACACAAACTTTACAGAAGAAAAAATGCATACCGTACTTGTATGTTTTTCCTTTTTGTGTTATAGGTTGTGTTCAATGCAGATAGTTTAACATCTCATAGGAGTAAAAATGTGTTATTAATAAGATTAATCATGTCTGCTCTGCATTTTATTCAGGTGAGACAGATCTGGCAGCGCTTACTGGTACCCTCCAATATAACAGAGCCATCGTAAATCTTATTAGTTCCATGTGTCTGTTGTGTGAGAGGCCTATGCACACAAAAGCCTGTGCACCAGCAACATATCTAGCCATGTCTTCATACTGTTGATACTCTGCTGAACAGCTTGCTGAAGTTTTTACATTCCAGTCGTCCTTTGATAAGCAACAATTGTTTGATAGAAAGGGAACGAAACCTGTTACCAAGAGACCAAACCCTGCTGCCTTGAGCAACAGTTGGCCTGTGGCCTTGACTCCCTGCTTTATAAATAACAGTAATGTGGTGCAGAAAAGCATTGTGAGGAGTCTAGTTAAGATTTTAGACGTGCAGTAACCAGGACTTTATTTTATGCCGATAAAGTGCAGATTAAATGATATAAGATCATCACACTGACTCCACTGAACCAATTAATGGTAACTACATCCTACACAACTCAAATTAATATATTTTATTATACTTAAAACTAGGGCTGCACAATATGGTTAAAAAGTCATATCATAATGTGATTATTTGACCAAAATTGTGATTGCAATATGACTAGAGGGGATGATCATTTTTGCATTACAATTTTCATTTTGTCTAAAAAACAACTATCGAAATTATGATGATGTGACAGTTTTTGGGGTCTGTTCCAAATGAACTGGATCTGGAGAACAAGAATTGTACGACAACACATTTTTACTTTTTCAGAAAATTGTGATTTGGTTCTGGTTCCGCGATTTGGATATTGCAGTTGGCCATATTGTGATTCCAATAATTTTGCAATTAATTTTGCAGCCCTACTTACAACTGTCATGATATTTAAGATTTTACCATGTTGTTTTTTTGTTGAGTTGTTTTTTTTACATGTGCACCCAGTGTCACTTTATTATCTTCACCTATACTAGAGATGAAACATCATAAAAAAATTCATATCACTATAGAGACCAAAATTATCATGATTATCAGTATTATTGTGGGTTTGTTAAAATGTGCTAAAATGTTAGGTTGATGCTGGACAGTGCTTTCAAAGTGCAGTAATGAAACACAGCTTTAATCATTAAAGCTCCAACACACCTGATTCAAATGATCAGGTTGTTGTCAGGCTTCTGCAGAGCCTTGATGACGAGCTGATCATGTGAATCAGGTGTGTTGGAGCAGGGAAACATCTAAAACATGCAGGACAGTGTGCCTTGAGGACCAGGGTTGGGAAACACTGCTGTACTGGACTACTGGACAAATTGAGAGCTGTTTCTCATTTGTTGTCCTCCATATTTACATACACAAGTGGGGGCAGAATATCAGAAACACCTCTGAATATAATGCTGTCCGGTACAACAGCACAACCACTACCTATAACTTAAATGTTAAAACATATAATTGAATAAACTCCTATATGACAGTGTCAAAAATGATTTCAGGCATCAGAGATGTAAATTTTATGGCTGAGCAGTTGTAATGGATTGTGTTAGATTTTACATGTGTGCCTAATAAAGAGGCCACTATGTGATTAATAATAATAATAATGTGATTAATACATATATATGAGTTTAACAACGTACTGAAAGATTCCAGGAACGGACGTTATCACTGCAGTGGTTAAATAAACTGATACAGATATTGCAAAAGACAATGACAAACTTCCCCTTCAAATCTCTTTACTTCCCTTTTCAAGTCTGATGATGCCAGCTGCCTCTGCCTGGTGCAGCCCTGCATGACTGCTGTTTACTGCAAACATACAGTTATCTCTGACAACGTCAGGTCACCTTTAATTATGGGCCCCTGTAGTTAGTGGAACTAGAAGTGAAGGGTGTGTATTTATTGCTAAGTAAAATGGTTCCCACTTTTGACCATAAAGCTATTTGTTCCCTAAAGAAGTCCAACAAAATTACCATGCCTTCAAACCTGAAAGCACACAATGTCACATGCAAAGTATAGAGGTCTGTATAAACTACCAGTTACTTAACTCGCTGTTGTGTTTTAAATTGTAGTACAAAAAAGATATGGTAATAATTTAGCAAGCAAACAGTGACTACTACCAGTTTTTTGTGGGCAAGGCTGCATGTTGTGAACAACTGAAGAGTACTAAGCGAGTCATAGCACCAAATACAAAAGGTCCTTACCACATTTGTGTCTGTTTCGATGGTGTGCTCAACAACGCATGTGTGGTCAGCCACAGAGCCTCGGTCCCAGCTGCAGTCCAACCGGATAAGGGCACGACAGCGGTAGTGGCATGTGAATCTACAATCTGTAAGCACGAAAAGTCACTCAGTTTAGACAAAAACCGCCAAACACATATATACATATGACAAATTCATCTAAGATGCATATGATATTATTGTCAAGTGCAATTCTAAATGGGTGACGTCCTCCTCTGGCCATTAACGGTCACTGCAGTTACTCTGATTTGGCTCGGCCCTAAATTTACCATCCTTTCACTTTTGTTTTGCATTAAAGAGATGGGTGACAAACACACCACTAGAACCTCCTTAATAACCCCTAGACCATCCTGTAGAACATTTAAAACCTATTCAGTAACCATTACAACTTTTGGACAGATCACCGTTGGCTCATTAATGACCCATAGAACCTTAAAACTTCTGAAGTGCTGTATAGAACCTCCTAGAGAACCCCTAGACCATCTTCACTGCCTACTAAAACCTCAAGAATCCCTCGAACCCTCTCAATGACCAACCAAACTCCCCTTATACAACCCACAGAGCTTCTTAACTGACTACTACAACATCCTTCGAGGACCTATACAGCTTTATCAGTGGCCACTAAAACCTCCTGAAGGACCCCTAGAACCTCTTCAATAACTACTAAAACCTACTTAATGACCCAGAGAATCTCCTGAAGGACCTCTAGAATCAACTCAATGACCACAAAAAAACTCTTAAAGGATGACTTGTACCTGTTTTGGCCATCAAAATTGCTTAAGTACCGCAGGACCTCCTAAATGATCACTAGACCCTCCCAAAAGATCCCTTGAATCTCACCAATTACAAAAAGCATCCAAAAATATCTAATGGATGTAATTAAAAGACCCCTAGAACCTCCTCAATGGGTATCACTACCACTTGAGTACCCAGGAACCCTATCACTAAAACATACTAAATTACCCCAAGAATCTTCTAAACAAACTCAAAAACCTCCCCGGTGACCTCTAACACCCCATAAAGAGCTAATTAGACCTGTTTCGGCCATCAAAAACCTCCTAAATGACTACTTAAACCTCCAAAACATCCCTTAAAACCTTCTTTAGATTCTCAGAATAATGTATTCATATGTGAGTGACGTAAACACCAACATTAAGTGTTATCAGACCTTGACCAAGCAACTTCCTTTAATCTGTCTCCTTTCTGTATATAAATAGATAAATAAGCATAACTTCCCTTCAGTCACAAAAATAGCAGTACTTTGTTTCATGAATATAGACTTGCATCTGTGTGTTTATGATAATTTCTTTCATGAATGCCTGTTTATTGTCTTTCATTTTGATTGGATTGTGGTTTCATATTCCGATTACTGTTAAGAGGCATTGCATTCTGCACAGTAAATGCTTTACACAAACCTCAGTTATATTTCAGTGGGTTTCAGTTGATGAAAAGGAAGTTCAAGGCTACTGCAACTCAAAGATAAACCTTGAGCAAGTAGGGTGTAGAGGTCTACAGCCAACCTTGAACCTAAATATGACCAAACCACAAAGTACACTTTTAACAACTGCGTGCATGTTAGATACTGCTCACTTGAAAACACACTGTCAGACAACATGGACAACATTTATAGCATGGCAAATCAAACAAACAAACTTTGATTTCTTCAGATTAACAGGGTAAGTACAGGGTTACTTGTAACTGCACCTACATAACTACCTCTTTCTCAGTTTAACCAGATTTCCTCTTTCTCTCAGCCTTGTCCTCATTTTGGATCATGCATACGCACAGAGGCAATCACACATGCACACACCCAGGCGCTCAAACAGCCCACATAAGCCAACTCACTGACACACCGCAGGCTCTGCTTGTACAGGCCCCAGATGAAGTCTCCACACAGGTCACACCACGTGGGCTGCGCGTGGCTGCAGGGCTGGAAGTTGTGCCCCTCTCCCTTCTCCTCGGGGAGATGTGGATCCTGCGTGCTGCTCAGGACTCTGATGATGCCCACCCGGCTCAGCAGGTCAGGGACCTTCCCCGGGCTGATCCTCAGGGCGTTGGTTCTCTCCAGGCGTGGAGGCGAGCAGGGCGAACGTGAGCCGGTCAGCTCTATCTGCTCTCTGTCCTGCTTCAGGTCACGGAGCTCGATGAACTCGCCCCAAGACATTGTGTCACTCAGAGCCTGGCTTCCTCCATTATCACTGACGGGAGGAAAAACACACAATAACACACTGGTAGCAGCCAAAAATTATTTGGCTCCTGTTTTAATATCCTTTAAAATGTGATCTTGAAATTCTAAGGTTTAGTTTAGTTTTGTTTAGCTTTACTTTGCACAATTTAAAAAATAAACAACAAATCTACACTGCTAGGAGAGGTGGAAAATATGGCCCTAATGTGAAATTTTCACAAAGTTATTGAGAACACACCTCCCCAGGGACTGTGGATGGTAATTAGCTAATAAGCTAATTCTGGTACAAAGCATAATTTCTCTTTTTTGAGACTAATGTAATTTGTATAAATAAACTTAATAAACTAAACTAAACAAACATACAGAAAACGAGAAATGTTATGGCAAACTAATATGAACCAAATACGTTCAAACCTTTTCTATCACACCCCCCTTCAGAAGCTGAAAAAAGTTCATCTTCTACATTTTTTTTTAATTTATCATGAACACTGATAGAAGAGGCAACAAATAAAAAAGACACATGTTGTATTTTAGTGAAATGTCAGAACGAGAGCATCAACAAACTCTTGTTTGTTCATTTGTGCTTCATAAATCATATTCATTCAACTTAGTTTCACTCCATATTTTTCAATCACGTCCCTCTGCAGTGGCTCTATGTCCCACCAGCGGGGCCGACCCCACAGTTTGAGAACCACTGATCTATGATAACAACAACAATGAGCATGTGATGTGTATGTGAGTGTGTGTGTCCAAAGTCTCTTCACTTTGTAAGTTAGTCACAGAAACAACCTTTTTTTCTTTAGTTGTTGTTTTATGTGTTGTTTCACAAAAGAGACGATTCTGAATGTTTGTTCTGCTCTAGAGGGTTAGATCAAGGAAAGGTGAAGTAAACAGATCCTGTGCTTGTGTAAATGCAGCAATACTACAACTTAAAAACTACTCAGTCGCAAGTAAACATTCTGAATTCAAAATTTTATTTTAGTAAAGGAACATAAGTCTTTAAAGTGTAACTCAACATGCAGCAGAATGGCCCCTTTACGTATTATATTATTGGATTATTATTACTACAGTGGCATCCATTAATTGATTAGCTGTCAGCTATTAAATGTTAAACTACAGTATTCTGATAATGAATTAATTCAAAAAGTCAAAATTCTCTGATTCCATCTCCTCAAATGTGGATATTTTTTGGTTTCTTAACTCCTTTATGACTGAGAACTGAATATACTGGGCTTTGAGAAACACTGATCAACATTTTGCACCATTTTCTGACATTTTATGGACCAAATGAAATGAAAATAATCGTTAGCTACAGCCCTAATTATTGCTGTTAGTATTTTAACGTTAAAGCCATTCATGGTGGAGCTGATTTTAATTGTTACTCATTTATATACAGTGGGGAAGTTTGATTTATACCAATACATCACATTTTCTAAATTGTATGTTATGTTAATCTTGATTTAGCTGTGAAATAAAAGTAGTGGAGTGTAAGTATAGTAGCATAAACTAAACTAAAAGCACAGTGCTAGAATGAATGTATTAAGTTAAAGTATTATATAATTTTTGTTTCGTTTTGGGCACGTTGGTTTGTGATACATCACATGCTCCATGTAAGTAATTATGTAATATTTGACAGTCTGCAAATCAGCATATTTAAAGCAGGGTACGAAAGCAGCCATAAGAACCTAATGCCAAACATTACTGTAACATGGAAATGCATAAGATATGCTGCAAGTTTTTCAGAACATGACTTTTCCCAGAAGTGTAATTCCTGTGTAAATAAAGCAATTAAAGATGCATTTACGGGAGCTCGGAGGATGAATACTCACATGTTTAGTCACGAAAACAAGAAGCTCGGTTAATCAGTCACCTCTGAAAGTACAAAGTAAAATCAAACCTTCAGTTTAACTCACCAAAACAGCGGAGAAAACAGCCCCGTGGCGACCGCTTTGTCTCAAAACTTCTTCCATCCGAGGAGAAAAAAACTTTCCGCAGAAATTTCTCTGACTGTTTCCAAGTAACGGAGGTGTGCAGCAGCCTCGGCTTCATCTCTGGAAATAACCTCTCATCACCGGTTAGTTAGAGCTCCAGACGGACGGAGGCCAGGCTGTTTGACGGTAACATCAGCCTGTCTGAGCTCCTCTCCGGACACTGAACATCTTAAGATCTTTTTTCACACTGAGTTGTAGGAGGAAGCAGCAAATCATGAAGAAGAGAGAGTGAGATGAGTCTGAGCTGTACCGACATCCGGGATGTTTTCACATAGGGGGTGCTGCTTCTGAGTCCCGAGCACAGCTGAGTGGGCGTGAAAAGCCCCCCCCCCTCCTCCAATCTCTGACTCAAAGTGTGATGGAGAATCTGGTTTTAATTTACCACAGCAGTGAAAACATCAAACATACATAAATTAAGTGCAAAACTTCAAAGTGGAAAGATGTATGGTGCTTACAGCCAATCAAATTGTGTTTTACTAAGAGATCAGAGAGTGAACAATCCAGCATTCAGAAAGGGTAAAGTCTGAACATAACTTGCAGGAATATTAACCAAGAAGAGGGACCACAAATCCCCAGCTATTTTGTAAAATAAATAAGTGACTCTCAATGTTGTGGTCATTTGGAAACACTTTTGTTCTTAAACACACATTTTTCCTCTTAACTGTGGTGCCATGTTTCCATGTAAATATACACTCATTCTGAATTTGATGCCTGCAAGAAAGTTGGGACAAAAGACTGGGAAAGTGGAGGAAAGCTCCAAGAACACCTGTTTGAAACATTTGACAGGTAAACAGGTCAACTGGTAACAGGTGGTAGTATTATGTTGTCCATTAAAGCCTCACCAGTTCACCACTTTGTGGAAAACTGCATGGACAAGTAGTTCCGAAGTTAAAGAACAATGTTTCTGTACACAAAACTGCAGGACTTCAGGGGTTTCACCATCTATAATCCATGATATTATTAAACGATTCAGAGAATCCAGATATGTAAGGGGTAACATTGACTTGACCCCACAGATGCCACCACATCAAAAACTGCACCGCATAATTGTATAAAGGATACTACACGGGCTCTGGAACACTTTGGAAAACCGCCGTCAGTAAACCCTGTTTGTTGCTGCATCTACGAATGCAAGTTAATACTCTACCATGCAAAGTGAAAGCCATATATCAACAACATCGAGAAACGCTGCATGCCATCATGGCTAAATGTCACATCTGCGAAGGCATAACTCATTATAAAAAGTACATACAGGTTATGGAGCAACAGATGTGGTCTTTCTCAGACACGTCCCTGCTTATTTTATCATGCCAAGACACATTCTGCAGGTTACAACAGTGTGGCTTCAGGCACTAGACTGACCTTCCTGCAGCCCACTCCTGTCTCCCAGTGAAAATGTGTGGGGCACTTTTATGAAGCGCTAAATATGACAGCAGAGACCCCGGACTGTTGAGCACATTTAGTCATATATCAAGCAAGAATGGAAAAGAATTTCTCTTTCAACAATTAGTGTCCTCAGGTCCTAAACACTTACTAAATGTTCTTATAGCAAAAAAAAGGGATGTAACATAGTGGTAAACATGCTGCTGTCCCGACTTTTATATTGTATATTTACAAAAAATAATGAAGTCAGTCAGTATGAACTTTAAATATCTTATCTTTGTATAATTCAGCTGAATACAAAAAGGTCAGAGAGTTTTTACAAATCATCGCAGTCTCCTTTTATTCATGTTTTACACAGCATCCCAACTTTTTGGGAACTGGGGATTGTAGATGGCCCTCAGCTTGTGTGTTGGTGCCGTCTAGTTTCATTATATTCAAAAGAAGGCAGACATGTCTACAGCTGATATTTTCCAATACTTGGCAACTCACACATTTAGGCCCAGATGGATAAATAGCACCAAAATATAGATTTTTGATTTTGGGCTGAGTGCTCCCTTTAATAGCACTGGGCAAAAAAACAAGATAGAGAGAGTGATTAAAGCATTTTTATTTGCTGCCACTGTGTCAAATACAAAAATCCAAGGAATATAAATTCTCTCGACGGAGAAGGGACTGCAGAAAGCTCCCAAAGCTCTTTCATTCAAGAAACAATTATCACTTAAAAACAGAATAAAGATTATCATAAAAACAAACATTACAGTTAGGGACAGCATTATTCTGTGATGGGGCATACATTTCTTCCAGCATTAAAAGAAACCAGATTAAAATGCATAGAAATCCAAATTTGCATTGTCCACACACATATTTGTTCTTCCATCCTGTGACTCTCTCTTAGCTCTTAATGTGCAGCTCCCTCTGGATCTTCTCTGTGGCCTCAGACATAAGCTGGCAGGCTTTCTTGTGTTTAGGCCAGTGCTTCACCTGACATTCTCTGAAAAAATAAACAAAAAGATGAACAAGGCTTTACATCATATGACACATTTAATGTAGTTAAGCATGTATGATGGTAATAGATTAAATGTAATTTTATGTCTGATGTAAGAACACAGACATATCTGTCCATCCAGACATTTTTTAGCCCTTTGCCACAGTAACAGGATAAGAGGTTTTTCTTCCTAGCTACTTTGTCCAGCTCCCGGAGTATCCTGATGCATTTTCAAGCCATCTGGGATAACCAATTTCGGCTTATCCAGGGATAGATGCTAATATTTTTTAACAATGGCCCCATGGGTCACCAAGCCCCTAAATTTGGTGGCCAAAGAACATTTTTGTGGCCCAACTGTGAACTTATGTACAAACTACACAGGAAAGGCAATTTAATACAACTTAAGACAGCCTTTCTTAACTGGGACGCTTGTGTTGTCCACTTTCCCCATGAATGATGATGTTGTGTTTCCTGAAGGCACTGTTCCTGGTGAAAAAGGAGTTAGACTTCTCAGCTAGTTGAAGAAACTGGCAGCACACATCGTAGTATAATACATCCTTACATGTTTCATGTTCTAGACACTTGAACACTTCCATTCCCTGTAAATTTTCACTGACGTTTTGTTTTTCATGATGCGCCTTTTGTGTTTCTGTTTATTCTGTAAGGATTCCATCAGCAGTCCTGACATATTGGTATTTAGGAGGCAATGAGTACCGTTTGCTGAAGTAAAAGACACAAAGGAATCGGGATGTTTGTGGAACTGTGTTGTTGTTGTGTTGGCGAGGGATCACAGTATGTGGATAAAACAGGGGGCCACCTTCCTGAAATATTTGGAGGCTAAAGACGACCTTTCTGAGGCCACAGGCCACGGTTAATGTTGAACCGTGCCGTATCCACAGTCTTGTTCTTCAGTCATTATCAAAAGCTTGTGACCATATGGGAGTGTTGGAAAGTACATCGACCAGAAAATCACGAGCTTCGCCCTCAGGCTCAGCTCCTTCTTCATCTACAGCAGTCCAGTACAGCATTTACAGTACTGCTGGACTTATGACTACACAAGTCTTACCTTTGACAGTACCATTCTCCCTGACACCGAGAGCATCTCTTTGCAGCCTCTTTTCCACAGGATCCACACTTTGGCTTCTCGGGGAGTAAACTCTCCATCACATCCAAGTTGTACGTCTGGGCCAACCTGGTCAAAAAAATACTTACCTCAGTAAGTATCACAGTGCAAACGGACTGATTTGATTTCTCAGTACCTCCAGTACTCAAACCTTTGTAATACTGAAACAATACTGATGTAAATACCTCTGAGCCTGTAGCCTCAGGTCACTTTCAGATGGGTTGAAAGTTTCTTTGACTTGAAACTTTGCTATCGCTTTCCACTTCCCAGAATTCTCTTTCACAATGTGATTCCACATCTCTGGGATCTACACACAAAGCAAAGCTCAGGGTAAAAATGCATGGGGACACAGTCCGGTGTGGAGATGTGTGTGCACGTGTGCGAGTGTGTACCTGCTCCAAAATGAGCTCTTTTTTTGGCGGGGCGGGGTCTGTAACAGCGAGATGAGCCAGGAAACGCTGCAGTTCCACCAGGTTTGGCAGCTGATCAATCAATACCTCTGTCAAGAAACCCCGCAGCTGTGGCACAAACAATCCCAAAAATAATACACAACAACATCATCAACAGAATTTTATACAATGAGTTAAGCAGAGTGGATACTACAAAAACACAGTGTGATTACAGGAGGATGCACAAGGCCCTCTGCTTATATAATTAATGCAACAGGAAAAGGATGAGAAAGCGTATAATAGGAGGAAACATCTTAGTCAAAACAGCCTTTGGTAACTGAATGTGTGTTTTAACAAGTTGGAGGACAATGATCTGGCACTCACACACTTCCTGATCTTCAGTTTACAGATAATATACAGTAACTACTTGGGCAGAGGAGGAGGAGGAGGTGTGGACTGATATGATTTAAGATCAGGTTACACATCACGGGCAGCACAGCACACAGCCGTGAATATAAAGGACTGGTGGAAACTGCTGACAGATGCAAAGAGTCGGTCAACCTTTCATTCGCAGTTTACCTTCAGGAGCTGGTTCTTGTTGAAATTGTTGAAGTCATATTTCCGTTGGCAGTCTTCCTTCAGCAGCAGATTGAAAAGTGAAATCCAGACCTGACCGTCTAGTTTTGTCATCTTTACGTGGTCCTCAACAGGAATCTTCTGCCACCTGCCATTCATGTACTTTTCCACCTGGCCTTCAGTGGCACACAGAGAGGAGGGAAAATTGAATGAAGGGTAACTTTTTAGGACACATTTGATATGCGAGAGGTGTGATATACCTTCTCTACAGCGACTCCAGGGGCAGCAGTCAATTAGCTGAACCAGCACACAAGGCAGGTTATGGGTGCACAGCATACGACTGATGACACTGATGCTGTAAAGAAAAAAACACGCTCTCCTTCTGTCAACGGTAGAGGTCAAACAACTGCTACATGACTTAATAATTAGTCAATTAAAGGACCAGTGTGCCAGATTTAGTGGCATATAATCAAGGCCATACGTAGAACCAGTGTTTAATTTGGCCATTCATTAACCGGTTCATGTTTATTTATTTGTTTTTTAAAATTTAATCTTAAGTAGAACCTCCTACCAGGGACACTGGAGACTATATAATGTAGTACTAAATTGCTAAAATGCAATATTCATGTTTTTTGTATTAATTCAAATGGCTAGGATAATTTAAAGAACAACAATTTGAGAATGTTTTACACTATAGCAGACAACAAATGTGAACACCAAACATACTGTTGAAATTTCCAGCTGAGAACTTGTAAATTCTGGCTTTCCACATTAAATTGAAGGGACCGTGAGAACTTCAAGGAGATAAAGAGGGAGACAAGCAGATCTGTCTGTTTCTCACTGTAACAGATACTCCAGTCTGCAGCATAGCCTTGGTCAAACACTTCATGCTGCATGATCACAGAAAGTTTTTAGGGTATATCATATCAACATTCTGTCCATATTTATTTTGCATGCTCTCTCTCTCTTTATCTCTGCTGCAAATCCACATCACACTTCTTTATCAGTTGATGCTGCCATTAATTCTATTGGGAGTGAATAACATTTACATTCATTAGTTGCAAACGGATCTGTTCAGTTCACTGTTCACCAAAACAAAATTGAGCACTGAAGGTAGATACATGGCAGTGTGACACAGCAGACTCCATGGAAGAGGACCTGCACCCTCTATAGATATAAAGGGCACATTCTGAAGTAACGGATCATATTTTTATGTGATTATACATAATAATAATAATGATTGAATAATAAAAACATACTTATGAAAATTACATTCCATCCCAACCTAAATCTTACACACTGGACCTTTAACAGAAAACCAATATGCTTATCTGATTTGATAATTGCTAAATTGTTTAAGTCCATTTTCCAGCAAAAACACCAAATATTCTCTGATTCCTCACCCCACCTGTCTGTGTGATCCGTGATGTACCGCAGCACAGACACGGCCTTCAGAGAGATTTCAAACTCCAGTGCAGCACTCTGCATCTGTAACTCCTGCACCAAGTAAAAAGAATGATGTGACCAATCAATTCAAGGAAAAGAAAGAATCTTCTGCCATAGCCTGAACACTAAAACCAACAAAAGGAGCGTAAGTGACAGACTCTTGTACCTCTATAGAGGATACAACTGCCTTCCCTGTCAGGTCGTGTTGGTCATGAGTTGTTTCGCTCTCCCTGGTCGCTTTGCTAGCCAGCAGGGTGAGTTTGCGGTGGCAGTAATCCACCAGGTCAAGAGCAGAGTCATCAGCTGCCTCACATGAATCCTACACAACACACAAAACTTATTTTTTTTTACCATCTTTATAGACAGAAAGAGCCAAGAGTTTAAACCGCCTGGTTGTGTTGACTTATCCATTCTTTAACACATATAAAATACGCTGCACATTAATATAATTTAGGGGTATGTATTCGTATACACACTGACCTTATGAAACATTATCGTTTCCAGTAGGTTTATGATCGTGGCTTCATGGTGGATCTAAGAAGGAGACATTTACATAACATATGAAATCAGTTATGAATGCTGCAGGCCGATCAACATTTTATGTCTCATTTTACACTTACCACCATGTAAAGATGAAATGTGTTATTGGGATTAAAGTCCTGCAGCTGACATAAGACAGGGAACACTTTTTGTTTCCACACTTCCACCAGGATCATTTCATGGACCAGAACAGGTATCTAGAAAAGGGAAGGAGGAGAAAAACTGTAGTACTGTAGATGAAAGCTTGTTTTAACGTGCTCATTGTGCTCTCATATGTAATTGTACGTAACAGAAACAAGAGAAGTCTTCTGCAGGGCTTGTCTAAATGCCCCTAATGTTTTCACATTTTATGTAGAGAGGCAGCAGTCACCTTTCCATATGATACCAGGAGCTCCTTGACAAACTCATCATGCGTGGCAGAAGCATTCAGTATCGCCTGCATGTTAAGTTTCTCAATATACTCGTGCTGTTTGAACCACCTGTCAACAGACAAAGAGAAAAATCATGAAGCAGCACAGAGTTAAGTTCTATGACTGTCTGCTTACTGTCCTGCAAATCAAAACTAAAACAGAGAAGCATCATTAGGTTTCTGTGCAGCACATAGCCCACCTGAAATAAACTCTGCTGCTACTTAAAGACAAAATCCTCCCACACCAGGGGTCTGTGGTCTCATGTGCGCAGGGGTCCTTAACATGAAAGACTGGGAACCACTGTCTTCAATATTCTGAAATGTGTCATTCTGTATGGCGAATAATGTGTATTTTTTAATATTTTTTAATACTACTAATAAAAAAAAAATCGATCTGAGAACTTATTTCCCCACTATAACTTTGCATTTCTACACTGAAGCGTTGCTAACTAACTAGC
This sequence comes from Lutjanus erythropterus, assembly GCF_056507025.1. Taxonomy (NCBI): domain Eukaryota; kingdom Metazoa; phylum Chordata; class Actinopteri; order Lutjaniformes; family Lutjanidae; genus Lutjanus; species Lutjanus erythropterus. The sequence continues at coordinate 28,448,528 of NC_139318.1, forward strand.
TAACTGTAGAGGAGCTATCTTCACTGAATTGATTATTATTAATAATTCAGTGTAGTTTCCTGCCTTCATGCTTTAAAAATCTCTTTTTTAGGTCTCTTATCACACATCTTGTGGTGTATCACACACCTGCTACATAGTTCACCCTCAATAATGTATCGGGTTTAACTGCAGTCTTGCTAACATTAGCTGTAACTAGTTAACGTTAGCTAGTCGATCTTACCTGGAGGAGCCGACTTCCTTGAGAGAGAAAGTTTCCAGACTTTGAACAAACCCCTCTGCTTCCACAGGATGAATTACCGACGTGTCCATTTTGTAGTATTAAACTATTCAACAAACGATCCAGAGGAATATAATCACCTGTTCAGTATCTCTTCTTCAGTCAAGTTATTTCTGAAGTTAACTATAGTGTTAGTGACACTCCTCAGCTCCGGTGGTTGTTCATGGTCTCCATGGTTACTGTAAACCAAGCGCACATATGGTGCAGTACCTCCCGGCTGCCAGAGAGGGGCGGTGTTTCTTCAGTAAAACCAACAGCTAGAACTTGACAGTGACAGAAAAAGTATGCAGAACAGACCATTACAGGTATTATTACCAACATGTGCTTATTATTTCCGCCGGTAAAAGAAAACATATCACTGTGATAAGTCATAATTGAGATAAAAAGTCACGATTTTTATCTTATAATTTCGTTTTTTTAATCTCATAAGTATTTTTTTTTTTTTTAAATCTAACAATTACATCTTTTTAAATAAAGATTTTGACTATTTTTAATCCCATTTTACTTCTTATTGCATAATTATGACTTTTTAAGATTTAATTTCTCTCTTAATTTAGCATGGGGGGAAGTAGCAGTACTATACTGTAAAACTTACTACCAATCTCCACCAATAAAAGAAAACATATTCACATCATTTACACATCTTTACTTTTTATCTCTTAATTTTTATTTTCTATCACATAATTGTGACTTTTTAAACTTCATTTCTCTCTTCTTTTTCATTTTCTCCTACAGCCAGAATGGGCTTTGATAACATGTTTCTGGTATCAAAAGTAAAATATTTGCTGATATATTAATCCCTGAGTAGCTTTTTACTGTTTAATATAGCGTAGTAAATCTATCAATGCATGTTCATATTTTAGAAGTTCACCATCTTGATTTTTACTTTAACTACAGCTGTCAAATAAATGTAGTGGTGCAAATTACCTTGTTGTGCGATGAATGAGGGAATATCTTATCTTAAAAGGAACATCTTCCTTTGAATTGAAGACGTTAAACAAGCAAGGGTAAATAAATTAAATCTGTACAGTAAAGTACTAAAGTAAAAATAAATTAAAGACCTCTTTCACAGCGGTGAAAGTAATTATTTTCACCGGTAACACCTGTGTTTACTTTACTATTTTGTGTCAAAATGGCTGCTGTAAAAACAGTCTCCTTATGTTATTGTATTATGTTATTGTAGTTTCTTCCACCATCTGATGACATGAGATCTACCATATCTACTCATTCTGGTGCTTCAATGTCATCTCTTTTTTGACACAAAATTACATCACATGTATAATTCCAGATGTTTTGCATCATTTTATGTACTGTGAGTTAAGACAAACTGACACACTGTGGTATAATCTCTTTTATTAATCAGATTTTCTTTTGTACAGTATTAATAAATATCACCTTCCTCACCTTGACCTAAGCAGAAGTGCATGCCAGTTCTTGATGAAGTGGATATTAGTTAGAAAAAAAAAAAAAAACTAATCTAACATAAAAATTAGAAAACACTACTTCACATTTCACTGTTACTCCTCTCACTGAAGGCATCTTTGGTTGAGGCATCTCTGTATCTTTCAGTTTGATGGCTGTTCTTCTGTTTTCAGTTCACGTCTGTCACATCATTTCCAGCACACCACGATGTTGGGATCATTTTCCAAACGTTCATCCAGCTCCTGATAACTGATCCCTGTAAAAAGATGACACTGTAAGCAGACTTGTTTTCTACAGTTATGTTGGTTATATTTAAAGGCACAGTTCACTTTCTCGTGCTTGTAGCAACACAGGATGTAAACATTAATGGCGTCCTCGTCAGCTGAGCTGTAACCTCTCATCCATGATTAGCTTCTTTGTGCAAGGTGATGCGGTTTGCGGGTGTGGTTAGAAAGAAAATAGTACCTACAGGAAACTTCTCACAACAAGGTCTGTGGATTATCTTTAGTAAACAGGTCAAAGTGTCTGTCAAGAGTCACTGCTGTGAGTTCTTCAAATGTAATTTTTGGCACTTTGAACACCACAAGTGCCATCTAGTTATATTATATTCAAGAGAAGGCAGACATCTCCAAAACTCTTTAACTCACATCAAAACTCTCTAGATGGATAAACAGCACAACGGGTGAGAGGAAAAAAGTGTTTTTTTTTGGGGTGAACTGTCCCTTTAGTTAACAGAAAGGGCTTTAAAACAGACCTGTTTTGCAGCAGATCTCATCATAGCTATGACAACCAGTATAGAGTCGAGGCGGCCTGCTCCTCTCATCGCGGATCACCTTCACCGGATATTTCTGCAGCCGTCGAATGAGAGACTTCATCAGGCCAAACTGGATCAGCCTCCTGAAAGGTGACACATGACATGACATGACATGACACGCGTGACAGCAAATGTCACTCTGACCTGACTTTCCAGGAGCCATAAAGTCTTTTCAGGATCTGATAAAGTGACCGACGCTGACCTCTCATCCACTCTCTGGAGCTGCTGCGAGTAGCGAGAGCAAAGGTCTCGGACGGTGGTTCCTGGACTCAGACCACAGTACAGCTGGAACACGTCCCTCAGACTGGCACGCTTCTGACCTGACACACAATACAACAACACAATTACACAATAAAAGAGGAAAATAACACTTATATTCAAGGGCCGTGACCCTTATTTACCCTGCTTAGTGACGTAGTTGAGGCACTCCTCCTGAATGGACTTGTCATCTATGAGGCTCTGGACTTTGGGGGTGGTGCAGTACACATTAGAGTACTGGAGGGAAAACAGCACAGGACAATCACCAACAGACCCTCAATTAGAGCCACGTTTAGTGAAAAAAGGTAATTATCTTACAAGAGAGAGGTTGTAATATTTCTATAATATAGTAGTACAACACTGATTCCATATAAACATCCAAATAAACACAGAATGTTCAATATGGCAACAACGATGAGGCAATGCAACAGGAAGCTGAGACGGTCAATGCAGTATCTATGAATAATAGGTCTGTGGTTGGGTGTGAGTTTTTGTTTGTCTCTTTCTTTCTGGTGTCTACATTAATTGTGTATATTTACAATTACACTACATTTGTATATTCACCAGTAAGGCTTATATTTGTTGCCAGAGTCCAGATCAGTGTTAGAGAATGGTAGAAAATGTGTGAGGGAAAAAAAAAAACATATTTCCAGAAAAAAAGGGTCACAGTGTTTTAAGATTTTAATACTCGTAGGTGAGAGAGGTCTGTCAGCTTCAACGTGTCAAGTGACTAATGCCTCCTGTCCACCCATAAAATAATGAATGTGATATAAATCTTTATATGTCACTACATGCACAGCTGATAACAGGCCTTTACTCTCTAATCTTCCTCCCAGTGCTTCTCAGAATTGTGGCACATCTTATCACAACTTCCCTTGATATGGTAAAGGCTTCACACAGAAACAACTTTTTTCCTTAAAATTACTAAATCTTTTTGTCATAAACTTAAGATTTTAATGTGAAACAATATGTCTTTTACTTGTAACATTCTGACTTTCCTCTAAAAATCATATTGGCCCTGATATTTCATTAAAAATAACACCAGACCATGGATACACACTTGCAGTGGAACAGACACAATGTGCTCTGCTGTGTGAGTTTAGTTTTGTACCTGAAATATTGACACCAAGGTCACGACGCCATAATACCTGTGAAGAAAAAGAAAGATTTGAGTATCTCACTTTGGTACCTTTTGGAAATAAAAGTCCGACGCCTGGGCCACACTGCCTATACACTGAGTCTGCCTCTGATAACAACAAAAGCCTCGTTAACAAATTAATGGATTCATCCACAGACACACCAGAGGGCTTTTAAATTGAAACTAATGCAGGAAGTGTTGAACTGAGAAGAAAAAAGGGGAAAAAAAAATAAATAAATATACATGCTTACAGTTCATTTTCACTATCTACATTACTAAGAACTGCTTGTGTCATTCAGGGAAAAAGGCGGCCACGCACTGAATCTCTAGATGACTCTAATCTGTTAACATTGCTGCGTGTCATTCCCCCACTCTCTTTCTCCATTTCCTGTCGTATCTTCAGTAGTCCTAAAAACTGAAGGCATAAAATCATAAAGATATTTTTTTTAAAAAAGCAAGAGGTTCCCCAACGCACACGTGCTGCTCAGGTAGACGTTGCGGCCTGGGTGTCACAACACTGGACTGCAACACACACCAGCGGAGTCGTGAAGCGTCGTGTAATGTGAAAACAAGAAATGTGATGAAATAGCTGCTTTTTTTTTTTTCCTGAAGAGCTAATGTGAATCACCACTGAGCACAAGGATAAAGGCTTATCCTGATGTGGATAAAATCGCAATGATGCACTTCAAAACTATCTTATCATATCTTAACGCCGCTGGTGTGTGATCTCACTGTTCACAGACGACAGTGCATGAGGATGAGGGTGTTATGACACATGACATCCTGGTGTGTGTTGCCCTTAATTCTCTGAAATGCACTCACAGGAGATTCTGCACAGCGATGCGAACAAGGTTCAGCTCTACATCCGCTTCAGCAGAGATCTTTTGAATGTGTCTAAATCCATCAATGTAGGGCAGGATCTGCAGTAAACAATAAACAACAGAACGTTATTGACTCGTCCTAAGATCGATGACCTGATCAGACATGCGGTATTAACGCTGCTCATATATCTGCTGATTATTACAGCAATAAAACATTATTGTACCAATAAACGGCAACTACTCCTGCACTAATGCCTCTTTTCCATCCATGAAAAAAAAAAAGATGTGATATCGATATGTCACTACATGCACAGCTGATAACACTTGTCTTCCTCCCAGTGCTTCTAAGAATGTCTTATCACAACGTCCCTTGATGTGAGCCTACCTGTTGAGTGGTCAGGTCCCACTGAGATTTGATAAAATGCTCTTTGCACTGGGTGAAGACGGGCACGTCGTACTCCTGGACAATCGGAGGGTCCTTCCGCATCTGGATCAGCTTTAGGTGGATGGTGTTAGATTCGTCTAAAACAGACACAGAACAGAAAAAGAGACTAAATAAAAAAAAAAAAAACATTGTGGCCACTGTACCAAAATTGTACTCTTGATTTGTCTGTCTGAATGTTTTTGTGTTAAAATGTTTGGAGGATTTGCGACTTGTGAAAAAGGGTCCAGTGTTCACCTCAGTGATTATGGGGTGAAAGAATCGGTCATAATCTGTCCTCACGTTCACGTCTCCCATGGGAGTGAACAGACTCAGGACCTGCTGATCATCTCCCGGAGGGGTGGGGCAGTGACAAAACCCACATGACACAGACACAGGACATGACTCTAACCATGCATTCATGTGGTGTTGGAATAATTGGAAAAGGAATTCCCCGACTGGGAAATTTCACATTAACACCCCGTCAAAATTTTGTTACACGACTCGGTGAGTTGTTGCGTGTGGACGTCATTTACACAAAAACACAGTGGATGAGATTAAATGTTTAGTTGATAGCTTTTGATTAATTTATGTACTGCATGTAATTTTTTTGCTCACATATTATTTACAATATTCTATATATTGTTGCTGTCCACATTGAGTGAACTGGAATAGTTCGATAGTTATGTATTAACATGTACTGACTTAGTGTCCATATTGTTTTCATAACCTGACTTAAAAGCTCATGAACACTGAAGTCAGAAGAACGAATTCCCAACTTTGGAAATGGGACCATCCAAGGAGCACACGAATGCAGCATAAGTGTCCCATCTCCTTTGTGAACTGTCTCTGGTAAATCACAGTTAGAAGGCTGCATAGTCGAAAAACAAAACTGGTTGATAGTTATTTGTTTCCCCTTTTGAAGAATCAACATGATTTTTATTTTTTTCATGCAGGGACTTTCATTCCTTTAAGTCAATTTTAGGGTCCAGTTAGGAGTCCCACCAGGATTTCACGGGCTTTTGCTGATTTCACAGCAGCTTTTCAAAAAAAAAATTGTGATGCATGTTACACTGTTTTTCCCCGTTTTTTTTTGTTGTTTTTTTTCACAATGAATCTGCGGGAGCGAGTGAAAATTGCATGAAACAGAGTTGCAATTTTCTTTTTTTCCTATAATTCATTAAAAATCAAAGGCACCTTGTTTCAGGGAGAACAAAACCGCTCTCTGTTCTAAGTGTTCTCACTAACCTTGCCCAGAGCATTGATAAATGTCAATAACAATGACAAACCTTATGTTCTTTTCAGTACCCATGACAAAAAAA